>NC_045595.1:167983327-177983327 GCF_009762305.2 Zalophus californianus
AAGCAAGGAATCACTCTTTGCTTTTAAACTGTCCAATCATTACTTCAGTCATTACCAACATTATTTGTGAAGCCCCTCTCCCCTCTCTGGAGGTCAGGGATGGGTGAGACTGAAACTTCCAACCCTCTAATTGAATTGTTGGTTGTCTTGGCAACCAGCCCCATTTTTTGGTGTGGTGTTATGAAAATGGGTATAGGAGTAGGGTTTTTTTTGACTAGTACCAAAGGTACTTTTAGCATGTAAGGGTTATAGTATACAGTTAGAACTTTTGGTATAATTGGGAAGGAATGGTAATACATAGTTTTAGGTGAATTATGTAGTATATGAATTATATTTCAGTAAAGCTGTTATTTTAAAAAGTTAGCAGTTTCTCATTTCTTATAAAATGAAATTAAAACAGGGGCGCCTGGGTGGCTCAGTCGTTAAGTGTCTGCCTTCAGCTCCGTCATGATCCCAGGGTCCTGGGATTGAGCCCCGCATCGGGCTCCCTGCTCTGCGGGAAGCCTGCTTCTCCCTCTCCCACTCCCCCCTGCTTGTGTTCCCTCTCTCACTGTGTCTCTCTCTGTCAAATAAACAAAATCTTTAAAAAAAATGAAATTAAAACATTTGAATTTTACTGCTAAAGTGATTACATTTTTTCTTTTCTTTCATTAGGATCCTATTGTTAATTTTGAACTTCCAATTCATTTGGAGAAATGGTTTCCTCGTCATGTAATAAAGACCAAGCGGGAAGATATTCGAGAGCTCATTTTGAAACTTCATTTACAGCAACAGAAGGGCAGCAGTAGCTAGTTAATCTGTACAAACATGACACAGATGTTCTGTAAGATTACTGGAAAGCCGCTTACCAGCATTGTGTTAGCTCACAGAGGAGAAATAGCTTGTTGTAGTTTTATAAGTCATTGAACAGTATCTAAAATATATAAGATATTATTAGACTATTGAGATCTCATAGATGCAGTGGAAAATGGGGGTGATATAAACTTATTAGATAGAAATTAAAATTTCATAAATATTTGATATTTTTCTGATTAAATATGCTTCTGATTATGCAATAGCATATGTAAATGTGGGAATGTTTTTGTAGATAATAAAACTATGTGATCTGTACTTCCATATAACTGGGAGTTGAGGGGAGTTAGGTCCTCCCTGGTGCCAGCCCCAGTGCTTGTCAAGTTTGTTGACAAGTCACATGTTATTGTAATTCTGTTCTTTGCAGCTCAAGCATGCAGTATGAATACTGTGTATTTTTTTAAAGAAGAATTTAGTATTAAGGCTTCAGAAAATGCCATTTACGGCATCCCTTCTGTATAGTGTAAAAGAGGACATGATGTTAGGAGATGATAAAAATTGACTCTTTCAAAGCGCAGCTTATTTTTCTCAGTTGCTAAATGGAACTGTTACTCTGCTGTAATTGTTATATGTTCTCTTTTTCTTTTGATGTCATATGTGGGAATCTGAGAATTAGTGCATTCATTCAGAATGAAATTTGGAACAAAAAAATGTTAACTGTCCAAAATATGTTTATAAAAATTACATATGTAGCTCAACTTAGTTTGAGGTATAGCTTTATCAGTATTGACTTCTATCCTATTCTGATATCTTAGAATGTATATACACAGTTTCTATAAGTACAGAAGATAAAATTGGTGTCCTCATAACTTTAATTAAAAAAACACCCTCAAAATCTTATTTATTAATTGTTAGAACTAAATATATAATTTTATAGCTCTGTTTACCTGGTATTCATCTGAAAAGCCAGATTGCTAGAATTGCTTTTATATTTTTAAATTGTAGTTTTTAGAGACCTATGATCCCTATGGAGCATAAGTTTTTATTAAATGTTCAGGTAACAGTTTTGAATTCATGTGATGATGGTGGTATTATATGATTGAGGACTTCACAACCTTTTAATGTTTATCAGGAAAATTTTGAGGGGACAATGATACTGTATTTTCTCAGATAAGAAACATGTTTTCTAAGAGTATTATTTTGATCATCTGTTTTAAGCATCTCTTCGATTTATATTGTTAACTGTATATAAAGCAGTGAAGCAAAGGCAATTTAAGATAAAGGTAAAAATTGGCACATTTTATTTCAAAATCATGTGAATTTGAAGTTGTCAGTCAAGCCTCAGTGTTTTTGAGTTTTTGTTAATCTTGTCACCATCTTTATATTGTTAAAGATATTTGTCTTTTGAGATTTCTTATAAAGATGGTTATAATTACATGTTTTCATTCCCAATTTCTGTGTGTATGGGAGGGGACTTTCTAAAATGACTATTAATTATTTTGTACATCTAATTTTGGGAAAGCAAGTATGTAATACTCTTCTTGTGACTTCTTTTTTGTTTGTATGTTTTTCAAAGGTACCACTGTCCTTTATCATGTTTTGAAGATTGTTTAAAATTCATTTTCCTAAATTCATGTGGAAATAATGCATTGAATATCAACATTTTATATTAAACACGTTTCCAGTTCATTAAATTGAGGTGTAATTTTCTTTTCTTAAGAAACATGAGCCATTCTTAGAAATAAATTTTCAAATTTATGATTTCCAGTTCATATCTCATAACTGGTGCTTAGGTTAATTTTTCTTTTTACTTTAGCAGGCATATAGTTAATTTGTTCATTCAGGAAACATTTTTGGAGCATCTATTAATAGGCAGTTTGCTAGGTACAAAAAAATGAACTGCAGCTTTTATTCTTGAGTCATTTTTAGCCTAGTGGGAGAAATGAACATATGAATAGTTTTAATATTCCTGGTAAAAACTGTAATAGAGTTTCTCGGGAGCTCAGGGGGAGTTCGTCCTAGCTGTGTGTGTATGTGTGAGTGAGAGGTGGTAAAAGGTAGTAAGAGAGTTGTCACTGGACAGCGAAAGTCTTCCAGAGAAGATAATACTTTTTCTAATTTATAACTCTTGGTGTGAAACAAGTAGTAAGTTTTTTTTTGACTCCTATCCAATCACTTAAGTAGGACTTAGAAAAAGTTTAATGCCTCTTATAATCGGCTTGTTTTCCTTTTATGTTATGGGAAAAAAATAGGGCTCCTGTCACACAGAGCCCTTTATAATCTGGTTCCAATCTACGCACTGTCCTCATCTTTCCAGCGTCACCTGCTTTTTAATCATACAAAATTACTCATTTATGCTGTAATTGCTTTTGGCTTAACACCAAGCTTGAGCCTTTCCTTCATAGCAAATTATCTAGGGTTTTCTTTCAGTAATGTTTCTTTGGAAATGTACTGAGCTAAATAAATGTGGAATGTCATTTGTATTCAGTATTTTTTTGATTGTGAAAATGATCTCTGATTGTTGAACTATGGGCTGGGAGAACTGTGAGTAGACATGCATACTCTGAAGGCCTGCTTGACTAGAACTACAGAAAACTTTATTGGAAAACATAGGCTTTTCCTTCCTTCTGTAGAGTCTCTTTTAACTGAACTTGTCCTTGTGGAAATTTGGAAACTTTGCTCAGCGGCCATTAAAGACAAGCTTTTGTGGGCATAAGGCTTCCTTATGCTGGTATGGTCTACACCCACCCAGCTAGTCTCTTCTCTTACAACTGAGTGCATCCCTTTTGGGGTCTGAAGAAGTTGGGGTTGGGATTATTTTGGGATCCTCAAGAAAAATGTGCTTTATAGATCTTTACAAAACTTTTTTTTTTTTTTTCAGAGAACTTCACTAGAGGTACATGACATAAGATGTATATCCAGTGCTATTTGATAGTAAATCCTAGCTTTCCCAGGAACTTTGACTAATTTAATTGCTTTCTACTAGGTTTATTTGATTAAAAACAGCTGTCCTAATACAAAGAATTTTATCTGGTCCCACTGTGGTAAAAGATAGACTTTCTTGGTTAAGAGTTCCTCATATACATAAACACACCGGACCTCATGTTTAATAGCTAATTAAGCAACGTAGTTATCATGTGGCTATCATTTTTATTGTATGCTTAGTATGTACCAGGCACTATTCTAAGCATTTTCTGTGTATTAACTAATTCAGTCCTCACAACAGCTCTATCATGAGTTTACTTCACTATTCCTATCCCATTTTATACATAAGGAAGAAGACATTAAGTGGTTATAACCAAAGATTTTCAAATTTATTTTTTTTATAGATTTTATTTATTTGTCAGAGAGAACACAAGCAGGGGGAGTGGGAGAGGGAGAAGCAGGCTTCCTGCTGAGCAGGGAGCCGATGCGGGACTCCATCCCAGGACCCTGGGATCGTGACCTGGGCCGAAGGCAGATGCTTACCCGCCTGGGCCACCCAGACGTCCCTGATTTTCAAATTTTTTATCAAGGAGAGAAATTTACATGACAGTAACATGACAAAAGGAATTAGGTCCAGGAAAACTAGCTAGAGCTAGTTTTGTACCTAGCTCTGTATTTCTGAAGTAGATAGGTACAGTCAGTCTGGGCTTATAAATCTTATGCTTACAATCATAGGTCCTAGGGGCACCTGAGTGTCACAGTTGGTTGAGCTCCTGACTCTTAGTTTTGGCCCAGGTCGTGATCTCAGGGTTATGAGATCGAGCCCTGTGTTGGGCTCTGTACTCAGCATGGAGTCTGCTTGAGACTCTCTCCGTCTGCCACTGCCCCCCCAATAAATAAATAAATAAATCTTAAAAAAAAAATCATAGAAGAACCTAGAAGAACCCAGAGAACCTGTGAATGTATCAGGTTCAACTGATAGATTCAGAAAAATTGTAAAACTCTGTGAATTATATGTGAAACATTGTTTTTAAGTGGACTGCCTGTTAAAGGCAAAGAAAGCATCCGTAAAGAGCTTAGCTGGCTAGATTAGAATAAAGAAATTGTCTCTCCCCATCTGTTCTAATTAGCTTATCTCTTCTGCTTTCATAGCTGTGCTGCTTATTTCAGAAAAGAAGTGAGGGGTATTTTGAAAGGACACCATTTTTATTTAAGCTAATTTATAATGGTTTTAGAATGTCAGTTCTCAAACATAAACTCTTAAATATTAGACCTTTCCCATAATAATTCGTTACTGGAAGTTTCAAGTCTTTTTGGGTGCTCAAGTTAAGGATTTTGGCTTCTCCTCATTCCTTTGATTTTGGCCCAAATGATTATGTTTCCTCATTTTGGGAAGATTTCTCTGGGTATTTGATATTTGTCACGATAGAAGGAAACCTTACATCATTAACAGGTATTTAAAAATCTATATTGTTATTTTTCCTTATATTTGTATATTTTCTTTAAAAATAACATTATTTGTTATGACTGTTGTAAGAAGTTGAATCAAATGCTATTCTATTAGTCTTTGGTATTGCTTCATTTAAACTTTTAAAATCTCTCCAATAATTTTGGTTTTCTTCTTTAGTAATTTCTACTTCAGACTTACTTCCTCTTATTTCTTGTGTTGCAATTGGATATATAGTTTTTTCAATAACTAAGAATCTTGAAATAAAGGAGTAGGAGTTAGATGGAAGAAAAATTGACCGCTCACTCCTCCCCCTCTAGGCATGCCTATCTGTAATCTGAGCAATGACTTTAAAATCAAAATGTGGCACAAAAGTCAGTTTTTCTTTGTTACCTTTCTTACTGTACCTTCATTCATTATCCAAAGACTTGTCTATGCTTTCACTCTGTAGCACAAACCTACATGTCTTTAGAAGATATCCAAGAACCCAAGAGTGCAGTTCCTTTTTTCCTGACTGACTCAGAATCCACAGATACTTCTCTTTCTACTGAAAAGAAACTACCTCTGGACCACAGAGAAACTGAGAAACAGTGGTTGCTGAGAAGACGACGATCTATTCTGCTTCCTAATGGTGTGAAAACCTGTCCGGGTGAAAGTGTGACAGAGGCTGTGGCAAACCATGTAAAATATTTAAAGTACGAGGTAAGTGAACATCCAAACCTTGGGGCTTTATGATGCAATTCAAACATAGTTCTAACGTGTGTTGTATCTTGTGAAAATTCAAAGTTTGTGATAATTTAGACAGACACTGAGCCAAATATTTTTTTTTTTAAGATTTTATTTGTTTATCTGAGAGAGAGAGAATGAAAGAGAGCACATGAGAGGGGGGTAGGGTCAGAGGGAGAAGCAGACTCCCTGCCGAGCAGGGAGCCCGATGCGGGACTCGATCCCGGGACTCATGACCTGAGCCGGAGGCAGTCACTTAACCGACTGAGCCACCCAGGCGCCCGTGAGCCACCCAGGCGCCCAGACAGTGAGCCAAATATTATCTTTGTATTAGCTATGGGAAAAGGACTTGCTAAAAGTCAGTATTTATATAGCTTCAGAGGAAAGTTTAAGAGTGGAAATGGCTTAAATCTTTTAAGCACGTCAAAAATACCAGTTTATGTTACTGGAAAATTTAATTATTTTTTACTTCGTCATTAAGTAATTTGGCTAAATATACCCACAAAATATATTTTCCATGATATACTTACCTATTTGGGTGATTAGTTACTTTACATACATGAAAATATAATAAATTTCTATATTTTATAGTTTGGACATTCTGCAGATTCATGATGACTAGTCTATGGTTGGTACACACAAACCTTTTATGTCTAAAATGATCACCCTTCTCACAACCGACCCAGAAACAACAGAACTAGGATTTTTTAATTAATTAATTAATTAATTAATTAAGATTTTATTTATTTTAGAGAGAGAGAGCGCACATGAGCATGGAGGGGTGAGGGGTAGGGGCTGGGGGAAGGACAGGCAGAGGGAGAGGGGGAGAAAGTCTCAAGCAGATTCCACGCTGAGCTGGAGCCCAGTGCAGGGCTCGATCTCATGACCCTGTGATCGCAGCCTGAGCCACAACCATCAAGCGTCTGTGGGATGCTTAACTGACTGCGCCACCCAGGTGCCCTCAGGATTTTATTTTTAACTAAACAGTATTATCCTTGATCGAATCCCTTTTTATTATGTGAATTCATTTTTCTATTTCTTAAATTTACTAACCAAAATTGCTTAATTGACCATAATATGTCCCTTCGATTTGAAGGAATCAGACTTTGCTTTTTGCTGCTCAAGAGACATTAAAAAGCCGTAAGATGGATGTGATGCTAGTAAACTAAAGTAGAACTACCTCTACTTAGATTAGATGATTAGATGGTAGTGAAATCAGACTCGCTCATTTGTGTATTTATTCAACAAATGTTTATTGGGCAGTTAAATTTTCCATGCCCTGGGCTATACGGATCTTCAGTCTAAGCTGCTACTTTATCTTCTCCTTTTTTACCTTCCTCCCTCTTGTCCTTCTCCTCCTCCCTCACCAAAACGAGTGTTTTTATTTATTTTTTCAAAGCAAGTTTTTTTTTAAGTTTTTATTTAAATTCCAGTTAGTCAACATACAGTGCAATAGTAGTTTCAAGTGTATGATTTAAGTGATTCAACACTTACATGCAGCACCTGGTGCTCATCAGAACAAGTGCACTCCTTAATCCCCATCACCTATTTAACCCATTCCCCCCGCTTCCCCTCCAGCAACCCTCAGTTTATTCTCTCTAGTTAAGAGTGTTTCTTGGTTGTCCTCTCTCTTTTTTAACCTTTGCTCATTTGTTTCTTAAATTCCATATAGGAGTGAAATCATATGGTATTTGTCTGACTGACTTATTTCGCTCAGCATAATACTCTCTAAGCAAGTGTTTAAAAAAAAAAAAAAATAGGGCGCCTGGGTGGCTCAGTTGGTTAAGCGACTGCCTTCAGCTCGGGTCGTGATCCTGGAGTCCTGGGATCAAATCCCGCATCAGGCTCCCTGCTTAGCGGGGAGTCTGCTTCTCCCTCTGACCCTCCCCCCTCTCGTGCTGTCTCTCTCTCTCACATAAATAAATAAAAATCTTTAAAATAAAAAAAATACCAGATATTACATATATTTATATATTTGATTTTTTGTTTATTAAAGTGGCACTCTCTTCGCACCTTTTTTAAAGCGGGTATTTGTATCTCTTGATTTTATTTTGGTACTATCAGACATTACTAAGCAATAAGCTTTCCTTTTACTTTTTTAATGGAAATCCATTGACTGTGACTTTTGTGTATGGGGCACGTGCCAGAAGTGGCAAATTCTAAAGAGAGTGGGAAGAGAATAAAGGACTAAAGATGAAAGAGAATGACAGTTTATAACTTATCAAAATATGATTTCTACTACCTGGATTTTTACTTTCAAAATAAATAGATCAGAATATCTAAATAGCTGTTGGTTAAATAGTGAAGAGGAAATAACCATTTAAGAAATGTGGTTATAGGGATGCCTGGGTGGCTCAGTCGGTTGAGCGTCTGCCTTCCACTCAGGTCATGATCCTGAGGTCCTGGGATCGAGTCCCACATCAGGCTCTTTGCTCAGCGGGGATTATATCAAGTCAGGAAACAACAAATGTTGGCAAGGATGTGGAGAAAGAGGAAACCTCTTACACTGCTGGTGGGAATGCAAGCTGGTACAGCCACTCTGGAAAAGAGTATGAAAGTTCTTCAAAAAGTTAAAAATAGGGGTGCCTGGGTGGCTCACTCGTTAAGCGTCTGCCTTCGGCTCGGGTCATGAAGTTAAAAATAGAGCTACCCTAGGACCCAGTATTTGCACTACTGGGTATTTACCCAAAGGATACAAACATAGTGATCCAAAGGGGCACGTGCACCCCAATGTTTATAGCAGCAATGCCCACAATAGCCAAACTATGGAAAGAGCCCTGATGTCCATGGACAGATGAACAGATAAAGAAAATGTGATGTGATATATATATATATATATATATATATACACACACACACACACACACACAGACATACATACACACAATGGAATATTACTCAGTCATCAAAAAATGAAATCTTAGCATTTGCAACAATGTAGATGAAACTAGAGGGTGTTATGCTGAGTGAAATAAGTCAGTCAGAGAAAGACAATTATCATATGATTTCAGTCGTATGTGGAATTTAAGAAACAAAACAGAGGACCATAGGGGAAAGGAGAGAAAATAAAGTAAGATGAAATCAGAGTGGGGGGGGGGACCATAAGAGACTCAACAATAGGAAACAAACTCAGGGTTGCTGGAGGGGAGGTAGGTGGGGGGATGGAGTAACTGGGTGATGGGCATTAAGGAGGGCATGTGATGTGATGTGATGAGCACTGGGTGTTATATGCAATTGATGAATTATTGAACTCTACTTCTGAAACTAGTAATATACTATATGCTAATTAATTGAATTTAAATAAAATAAAAAATAGGAACAGATCAGCAAAAAAAATGTGGTTATATCTTTTAATTTCTTTGCTCTTGTCTTTATAAATTCAAGAGATCCTATTGAAAAAGAAGCCAACAAAAAGAAAAGCATTCCTAAATAATTGATTTTAAAATACAGATCCTATGAATGAGATCATTGGAAAGGGACCTTACAGAGCTCAAAGGGTGGGCACGAGCACATCAAGATGGTAACAGTGTTGATACAACTATTACTGTCAGTTGTAAAGAGAAATGTGTTTTTGAAAATTAGGAAAGATCATGAATATTTCAGCATAGGTTATGAAGAGATTTTATAGACATAATTGGATTATGCCCTTGGAACCAAATGTGTGGAAATTAGAGGGAGAGATTTATTCAGTGTCCAACCAAGGATCTTAGTTCTTCTTACCAAGCTGATTTAGTTTAATGGTTTGCCCAATTTTTCCTTCATAGAGGATCTGGCTTCAGTTGCCAGATTTGAAAAATAACAAATTTGAAAAATACCTTTGTTTAAGTAAGAAGCAACTGCATTTAACCTAATTTGTAAAATTAAACAGATATTTAGGGTACTTGGAATTGAATGCAGTTAGTAGTATCCTCCCACTTAAAAAATTATATTTGTAGTTGGGCTTTTGAAATACAGCTTTACTAATGTATACTTTGATGTATTATGAGCTGTGTACTTAAATTATACTATTTGATTAGTTTTGACAAATGTATTTACCCTTGAAATCATCATGCATTCAAGATAATGAATTTATTAGTCACCTCCAAACATTTTCTCATTTGCCTTTGTAATCTCTCCCTCCCTTAGCACTTCTCTTTATCCTGGTACTCAGGCAACCACTAATCTGGTTTTTATCACTATGAATTGTTTGCATTTTCTACACTTTTGTATATAAATGTAATCACTATATATATATACTTTTTTATCTCGCTTCTCTTGCTCAGTGTAATTATTTTGAGACTCATCTGTGATTTTTTTTGTGTATCAGTAGTTTGTTACCTTTTATTGTTGAGTAGTCTATTTTAGGGATATAGCACATTTTGGGATATTTGGTTTGTTTTCAGTTGTTGGTGATTATAAAGAAAGCTGTTATAAACATTTGTTATTAAGTTTTTCTGTGAACATATGCTTTCTTTCTGTTGGTTAATAGGAGTGGAATAGCTGGGCCTCATTATAGGTGTATGTTTAACTTTTGTGAAGTTGCTAAACTGTTTTCCAATGTGGCTGTACCACGTGCAATGTATTAGGTTCCAGTTTTTCCACATTCTTGCAATATTCAGTATAGTCAGTCTTTTTAAACTGTAACCATTCTAGTGAATATTAAATGATATCTTATTGTGATTTTAATACGCATTTTCTTAATGGCTAATGGCTAATGATGTTGAGCACTTTTTTCAGTGCTCATTGACCATTTGTGTATCTTTTTTGGCGACAAGTTCAAATATTTTGCGCATTAAAAAAATAATTGAGTCATTTGTCTTATAGAATTGTAAGAGTTCTTCATGTATTTTAAATACAAGTTCTCCGTCAGATAAATATTTTGCATACATTTTCAGCCAATGTGTGCCTTTTTATTTTCTTAATAATGTCTTTTGAGGAACAAAAATTTTAAATTTTGATGAAATCCAACTTATCTTTTTTTGGGGGGTGGGGAGCATCATGCTTGCCTTCGGTGTTATATCTAAGGTTGCCTAACCCAAAGTGACAAGTATTTTCACCTATCTTTTCCTGTAGAAATTTTATAATTTTTAGGTTTTATATTTAGGTCTACGATCTACTTTGAGTAAATTTTTATATATGGTGTATAGGGATCAAAGTTAAATTTTTGCATATGCTTAGCCAATTGTTACAGCACCACTTATTAAAAAAGATTATCCTTGGGACGTCTGGGTGGCTCAGTCAGTTAGGCATCTGACTCTTTTTTTTTTAAGATTTTATTTATTTATTTGAGACAGAGAAAATGAGAGAGAGAGAGAGAGAGAGAGCACATGAGGGGGGGAGGGTCAGAGGGAGAAGCAGACTCCCTGCCGAGCAGGGAGCCTGATGTGGGACTCTATCCAGGGACTCCAGGATCATGACCTGAGCCGAAGGCAGTTGCTTAACCAACTGAGCCACCCAGGCACCCTAGGCATCTGACTCTTGATTTAAGTTCAGGTCATGATCTCAGGGTTGTGGAATTGAGCCCCACTCCGGCTCCGTGCTGGGCATGGAGTCTCCTCGAGACTCTGTCTCTCCCTCTGCCCATTCCCCTGCTCATGTGCTCTCTCTCTAAATAAATAAAAAAAAAATCTTAAAAAAAAGATCCTTTCTTGCCTTTGCACGTTTGTTGGAAACTGGTCTTCTGTATATGGTGGGTCTGCTGCTTCACTCTTCATTCTCTTCTACTGATCTCTTTGTCTATTTTTATGCCAATACCATGCTGTCTTGATTACAATAAGTCTTTAACAGGGAAAGTTCCTCAACTTTGTTCTTCCTTTTTTCAGATTTGCTTGGTTATGCTAGGTCCTTTGTTTTTCATATAAATATTAGAATCAGCTTGCCATCTTCTACAAAAAGGGCTGCTGGGAATATTGATTGGAATTGTGTTGAATCTGTTGGGAAGATTGAATCAATTTGGGAAGAATTGTCATCTTAAAAATATTGAGTGTTCTAATCTATGAATGTGACATATCCCTCCATTTATTTAGGTCTTCTTCAATTTCTCTTGGCAGCATTTTGTAATTTTCAGTGTATAGGTCTTACATGTCTTTTTTTATCAGATTTATCTGTTTTACTTTTTTTCATGCCATTGTTAATGTTATTTTAATTTCTAATTATTCCATCCTAGTATATAGGCATACAACTGCTTTTTGTATATTGACCTTTTATTCTGTAACATGCTAAATTCATTTATTAGTTTTAGTAGCTTTTTTGTGTATTCCTTAAGGTTTTCTACATAGATGATTATTTTATTTGCAAATAAAGATAATTTTATTTCTCATCTTCCAATTTATATGCCTTTTATTTCTTGCCTTATTGCACCAAATTGTTCCATATGCTTTGTGCACCATGACTTTGAGAGGAAAATACCCTAAAAAAAAGACTTTGTTCCATACTGGATTTTTGTGTACTGGATAATACGCACAGCCTGATCCTTAGGAACAGGATTAAAGACAGATTAAATACAGGCATTGCTTTCTTCAGAATATTGTCATCACATTTTGCCTTCCTCCAGCAGTTTGCAGGGCAGGTTTTCTCTGCCACAGAGAGGCATTCGTAGATCACCTATCATCTCAAAAATTTTCAACAGTCACTAAAGGCTATATAAAAATTATTTGACAAGGTTGGGATTTCAGAACAGGTCTACTTCTAGGCCATAGTGAAGTATGTGGCAATTGTCTGGTGGAGTTTTGCCCTTCCTAGTACCTCTTTCTCTGGGATCGTGCTGATTTTACTCTTTTCTCTACTGGCTACAGTGTCCTATCTAGATTTTTCCCTCTCTGCGCTGCATGAGAGCTCCAGGCTCCTTCGCCAGCCCCACCAATTCCCCTCTATTAAAATGTACGTGTTCTGAATTCTATATTCCATGTTAGTTAATTGGATGTTCTTGTCAGATAGCTCCCAGCTGCAAAGCCATTGGTTGAATAAGGATGTATTACCTTTCTGGACAGAATTACTTTTTCAGTTTTATTGAGACATAATTCACATACCATACAATTCATCCATTTAATGTATAGAATTCAATGGTTTTCTAGTATATTCACAGAAATGTGCAACCATTATCACACTGAGTTTAAGAACATTTCATCACCTCAAAAAGAAACCTCACACCCTTTAGTCATCACTCTCTTATCCCTCTATTTCCTCTATCCCTCTCCCCAGGCCTAAGCAACCATGAACCTACTTTTTATTTCTAGAGTTATCTATTATGGATATGTCAGATAAATGAGATAATGTAATACGTGGTCTTTTGTGACTGGCTTCTTTCACTTTGCATAATGTTTTCAACATTCTTTGATGTAGTATGCATCAGTAGTTTATTTTTTTATGGCCAAATAGTATTTTCTTATATGGATACATGTTTCGTTTATCCTTTTGTCAGTTGTTGGGCATTTGGGATGTTTTCAATTATTTGGGTATATACCTAGGAGTAGAATTTCTGGGTTATATGGTAACTATGTTTAACCATATGAGGAACTGCCAGATACTACTTTCTAAAGTAGCTGTACCATCTTAAATTCCTAACAGCAGAATGTGAGATTCTGATTTCTTTACATCTTTGCTGGCACTATGATTTAAAAACAAAAATCACAACCATCCTAGTAGGTGTGAAATCACATCCCCTGGTTTTGATTTATGTTTCTTTAATGATAGTAACACTGAACATCTTTTTATTTGCTTTTTGGTCATTTGAATATCTTCTTTCCAAGAATATCTTTAGATCCTTCCCTATTTATCATTTTTTTTTATTATTGAGTTGTAACAGTTCTTTATATATTCTAGATACAAGTTTCTTAACAGAAAATGATTTGAAAGTATTTTTTCTCATTCTGTGGGTTGTCTTTTCACTTTCTTGATGGTGTCTTCCATGCACTAAAGTTGTTGATTTTGATAAAGTCCAGCTTATCTATTTGTTCTTTTCCAAAATTGTTTGGGTTATTCTAGGTTCATTGTAATTCCATGTGAATTTTAGAATTAGCTTGTCAATTTCTATAAAGAAGTCAACCAGTGTTCAGATAGGATTGCATTCGATCTGTAGATCAATTTGGAGATACTACCATTTTAACAATGTTAATGATTCATGTGCAGATGCTTTAATTTGCATTTCTCTGAAGATGAATGATAGCACTTTTTCACATAAACTTCCTTTGTAAAGTGTTTGTTCCAGTCTTTTATATGTTTTAAAAATTGGATTGTTTGCCTTTTCATTAGACAGTTGTAGAAATTTTTTATCCTAAATACCAGTTATATGTATTTTGAATATTTTCTGCCAGAAGTATGGCTTGCCTATCCATTTTTTATTAATAGTATCTTTCATGAGTAATTGTTAGTTTTGATAAATTGTAATTCTTTTTTCTTTTGTAGTTGTTGCTTTCTATGTTCTGTCTGTGAAATCTTTGCCTGTTCTCAAGTTATACAGATATTCTTCTGTGTTTTCTTTTAGAACCTCTATAATATTAGCTTACACATTTCAAATTATTTTTGTATATATTGTAAATAAGTTATTGAGATTTATTTTTTCTTTCTTTATAGATATATAGTTATTCAGTCTTATAATATTTTTTATAATTTCTTTGAATCACCTTTTCATAACTAGACCTTAGAGACATTCATTTTTTATTTGTTTTTACCAACTCCAATTTTCACCTTTCACCTTTGCATTGTCTTCTGGTGGGCACTAAATTTTCATGTAGAAGTTTTAAGCAAGGAAGAGGGGTGCCTGGGTGGCTCAGTCGTTAAGTGTCTGCCTTTGGCTCAGGTCATGATCCCAGGGTCCTGGGATTGAGCCCCACATCGGGCTTCCTGCTCGGCGGGAAGCCTACTTCTCCCTTTCCCACTCCCCCTGCTTGTGTTCCCTCTCTCACTGTGTCTGTCTCTGTCAAATAAATAAATAAATAAATAAAATCAATCTTAAAAAAAAAAGCAAGGAAGAATTCTGAATCTATAGGTGGTCAGCTCTGCTGCAGTCAACCTTGGCTGGATTCTTCTGTATGCTGTAGGATCAGAAGTTCTGAAGAGCAATGATAAGGATGCAGTTAGTTCACTGAAAGAGAAAACTAAGTTTGCAAACAAAGGTTCATTTTAACCCTGAAAAATCAATTGATAGAGAAACTTTAAATATTCATATATTTTCCTCCCTGTTAAAGCTTAAGGCTTGTTTTTTGGCTTAGATTATCTTCTTCCATCAAACAACTGTGAGACAACCAGATCCATTATGATGATGACATTGATATTCATGTAGCACTAAGGTGTTTATAAAATACTCTCACAGGTAGTTGGTAAGTCAGTAATGATTCATCCAGTTAAATAAGAGAGATGAGTACATTGAAGCATTGAATGGCTAGGTAAGTTACTTGTGGTTATGAAGCTAGTACACGGTAAGTCTAGGGCTAGAATTTAGTTAGATCTTCCAACTCTATGAGTTCAGGGGCTCCACCTCCATATGCTACTGGATAAGCATTCAGTTTTCTTGAGATGAAAAATAATGGTCTTGATTTCTGTGCATTTGCATCCATCTTTCTCCCTCAGTGCTCTGTTCCTCTTCCCTTCCATCTCAGTCTATCTATTGTCCACAGTGTCTGGCATTTGGCCAGTGAAATGGTTGCAGGATAGCAATACACTTAGTGCTGTACAAAATGTGCAGACAGCCTGTTTAGCATCCTTTCAGATTTGATCCTGTGGAATAATTTAGCAGATAGATTGAATTAGTTTTTATTTTGATATAGCAGTACATTTCTTTGGAATATCATGGTTTTTTGTGTTGTTTTGTTTTTTAGTTCTATCTTTAAAAAAAATTTCTTTTGAATGTAATTGACACACAATGTTACATTAGTTTCAGGTGTACAACATAGTGACATAGTGATTCCATGAGATTCTACATTATGCGGTGCTCACCAGAAGTGTAGCTACCATCTGTTACCATACAATACTATTATAATACCATTGGCTGTGTTCCTTATACTGTTCCTTTTATTCCTGTGACTTATTCATCCCATAGCTGGAACCCTGTATCTCTCACTCCCCTTCACCCGTTTTGTTCATCCCCTTACCACCTACCGCTCTGGCAACCACCAGTTTATTCTCTACTCTTGTCTTTTTTTTTTTTTTTTTAGTTAATAGATTTTAATTTTTAGAGAAGTTTAAGGTTTACAGAAAAATTGAGCAGAAAGTCCAGAGAGTTACCTATACTGTCACTCTTCTTTACACACATTTTACCCTCTCGTTAGCATTTTGTGTTAGTGTAATACATTTGTTACAATTGATGAGCCAATATTGACACATCATTCTTTTTTTTTTAAGATTTTATTTATTTATTTGAGAGAGAGAGACAGAGAGAGCAATAGAGAGCACAAGCAGGGAGGAGAGGGAAAAGTAGGGAGCCCAACTCGGGGCTCTATCCCAGGACCCTGGGATCATGACCTGAGCCAAAGGCAGACGCTTAACTGACTGAGCCACCCAGGAGGCCCTTGACACATCATTATTTTTTTTTTCTTTTTATTAACATATAATGTATTATTTGTTTCAGGGGTACAGGTCTGTGATTCATCAGTCTTACACAATACACAGCCTCCCCAGTGTCCATCACTCAGCCATCCCAGCCCTCCCACCCCCCTCCACTCCAGCAACCCTCAGTTTGTTTCCTGAGATTAAGAGTCTCTTACGGTTTGTCTCCCTCTCTGGTTTCATCTTGTTTCATTTTGCCCTCCCGTCCCCTATGATCCTCTGTCTTTTTCTCAAATTCCTCATATCAGTAAGATCATATGATACTTGTCTTTCTCTGATTGACTTATTTCGCTTAGCATAATACCCTCTAGTTCCATCCATGTCGTTGCAGATGGCAAGATATCATTTTTTTGATGGCTGTATAGTATTCCATTGTATATATATAAACAACATCTTCTTTATCCATTCATCTGTTGATGGACATCTAGGCTCTTTCCAGAGTTTGGGCATTGTGGACATTGCTGCTATAAACATTGGGGTGCTCGTGCCCCTTCAGGTCACTACATTTATATCTTTGGGGTAAATACCCCGTAGTTCAATTTCTGGGTCGTAGGATAGCTCTGTTTTCAACTTTTTGAGGAACCTACATACTGTTTTCCAGAGTGGCTGCACCGGCTTGCATTCCCACCAACAGTTGACACATCATTCTTAACTGAAGCTCATAGTTTCTGTGGAGTGTATGCTCAGTCATTGTGTTGTATAATCTATAGGTTTTGAGAAATGAATAATGGCATGTATCCACTATTACAGTGTCCTACAGAATGGCTTCTTTGCCCTAAGAAAACCACTGTGCTCCATCTCTTCATCTCTCCCTCCCCACGACCCCTGGGAACCACTGATCTTTTTACAGTTTTCATAGTTTTGCCTTTTCCAGAATGTCGTATCATTGGAATCATATAGTATGTAGCTTTTTCAGATTGGCTTCCTTTACTTAGCGGTATGCTTTTAAGTCTTCACTGTATCTTTTCATAGCTTGAAACCTCATTTCTTTTTATCACTGAATAATATTCCATCATATGGATGTATCACAGCTTGTTTATTCTTTCACCTATTGAAGTATTCTCAACATCTCCACTTTTATAAAGCATAAACATGGATTGTTTTTTGTTTGTTTGTTTTTTGAGAGATGGGAAAAATACCCTGCCTACTAGGAAGTGAATTAATTCCCTCTATAAGGGCAAGGAGTGGGGAGTACAAATTCTCTTCACATCTGAAAAGTTTAAACTGGACATACATCAACAGAAGAACTTTGACTGGGAATCATTCCCATGCTCCTCCAGAAAGGACACTAAGGGCAAAAGTGTCTTGGGAATCTGAATAAACAGGTTCATGATCATTGTGAGAACCTCAAAGTGCATTAACTTTCCATAAAATACTTCTCTGTCTCTTTTCCAGTGTGTCAGGAAGCTGTCTGGGAAGCCTTCAGGACATTTTGGGATCGACTTCCTGGGCGTGAGGAATATCGTTACTGGATGAATTTGTGTGAGGATGGAATCACAACTATATTTGACATGGGCACAAATTTTAGTCAGTCTGTGGAACATAAAAGTTTAATTATGAAGGTAAGGGTACTAACAAGGGAAGAATTGCTGGACTATTGTAGGAGCACCTATACACAGTTAAAGCCTGAAGGTAGAAAGAGCAAATGCCAAATCCCTACATTACTTTTTGTTGTTGAATTAGGCTACTTGAGTGAGCTGCCATTGGGCATAGCTTAGTCTTTATATCCCTAGCTCTGGCTATTATAATAAACATTGTCAAGCCAGTAAGAGCCTCAGGCTTATGTTTATAAATGTAAATATTTGGAAATAATACTCAGCAATGGTTTAGGCTAAGAATATAAATCTGTGAGATTCGAGCATTCTTGCCAAAATTTTGCATATTATCAATTCAGGGTAGCTACCAATGACACTAGTTAGGATAGAAGTTGTAATTCATTGAATAAATGTTTAGTAAAGTATAAATATAATTCTAATTAGTGAATTTGCTTACTTGTTCTCCTTCTTTTAGACTTAGTTTATTCTTAGCAAAGGATAAATAAGCATGCATATAGACAAATTACCTGCCTACCTACCTTCTCCTTTTCTTTTTTTTAAGATTTATTTATTTATTTTAGAGAGAGAGAGTACAAGTGGGAGGAGGGGCAGAGGGAGAAGGGGAGGGAGGGTATCCCAAACAGACTCCTCACTGAGCGTGGAGCCCCACTTGGGCTGGATCCCACAATCCCGAGATTATGACCTCAGCCAAAATCAAGAGTCAGACACTTAACTGACTAAGCCACCCAGGACCTTCCCCTTTTCATGTAGTATGTATGTATTCATATAGCATGCACGTATTCATGATAAGAAAATGAAGCTGTTTAGATATATGTGGCAAATTGCTCGTGCTGTCTGATATGCCCTGTATATATCTTTGTCCATCTGTTTGAGTCCTAACTGTCTTCAGCTCAAATGTAACCTTCCTTATGAGGAATCAACCCCCAGTTTCACAGATTTAACTCCCATAATTCTTTGAGCTCCCATAATTCTTTAATGTTGTACCACTTGCATTTTATTATTATTAGTTGTGTGTGTGACTTCTTCTACTAGACTATGAGCTGAAGAGCAAGGATTATGTCATGATTTATCATTTTGCATTCCTGTGATAAAGTAAATATGTAATAGATATTTGTTGAAATAAAGTATATAAGCAATAATTGCAATGTCTTTTTCCTATTTGCTGCAATTTAGAAACTTTTACAAATATTATCTTAAATACTTGTTTTAAGTATTATATACCTTAGAGAGACTAAGGGAAGAATTATTGACTGAATAACTCTGAGCTTTGATTTTGAGTCTAGTAGAATTAGATTAGTACATCTTAAAGTAGTACAATATATCATCCGATTCTTTCTACTTTGAAAATTTTATTTCTAGTAGAGGCATGCTATTAATTTCTTTCAACATTTGGTCCTACATTGGGATGATCTTATTACCTAGAGGCAAACTGGGGAGAGAAATATGGTCTGATAAATATGGGTGGACACAAGGCAAATTTTGCAGGGTTATAAACATTTTGAAGTTGTGCAGGTTTTTGTGTGGTTTTTTTTTAATTTTTTTTATTATGTTATGTTAATCACCATACATTACATCATTAGTTTTTGATGTAGTGTTCCATGATTCATAGTTTGTGTATAACATCCAGTGCTCCATTCAGTATGTGCCCTCTTTAATACCCATCACCTGGCTAACCCATCCCTCCACCCCCCTCCCCTCTAGAACCCTCAGTTTGTTTCTCAGAGTCCATAGTTTCTCATGGTTTGTCTCCCCCTCCAATTCCCCCCCTTCATTTTTCCCTTCCTACTATCTTCTTCTTCTTCTTCTTTTTTTTTAAACATATAATGTATTATTTGTTTCAGAGGTACAGGTCTGTGATTCAATAGTCTTACACAATTCACAGTGCTCACCATAGCACATACCCTCCCCAATGTCTGTCACCCAGCCACCCCATCCCTCCCACCCCCTACCACTCCAGCAAACCTCAGTTTGTTTCCTGAGATTAAGAACTCCTCATATCAGTGAGATCATATGATACATGTCTTTCTCTGACTGACTTATTTCGATTTTTGTGTGTTTTAAAATGTACTCAACTTTTGGGGCACCTGGGTGGCTCAGTTAAGCGACTGCCTTCGGCTCAGGTCATGATCCCAGGGTCCTGGGGTCGAGCCCCGCATTGGGCTCCCTGCTCAGCGGAGAGCCTGCTTCTCCCTTTCCCTCTGCCTGCCCCTCTGCCTACCTGTGCTCTCTGTCTCTCTGTCAAATAAATAAATAAAAAATATCTTTAAAAAAAATAAAAATGATAAAATGTACTCAACTTTTAATCATAGTAACTCACATTTTAAGCCAAGGTGTTACATTTTTTTCTTCTGTCACATTTAAAATTTTAAAATTTTATGTAATGTTTTTTAAGATTTTATTTATTTGACACAGAGAGACAGTGAGCAAGGGAACACAAGCAGGGGGAGTGGGAGAGGGAGAAGCAGGCTTCCCGCTGAACAGGGAGCCCGATGCGGGGCTCAATCCCAGGACTGTGGGATTATGACCTGAGCTGAAGGCAGATGCTTAATGACTGAGCCACCCAGATGCCCCAATTCTGTCACATTTTTTAAAAGATTTTTATTTATTTATTTGAGAGAGAGTCTTCTGTCACATTTTTAACTCTTCAATATTAATGATTATGAGAATAGCTACCAGTTATTTAGTATATTCCATGTACCAGGCCACATAGTAAGCCCATTAAAACATTATATTTAATAAACAACAAACCTACAAGGAGATACTAATATCCCCAATTTATAGATAAGGACATTAAGCATCAGAGTTATTCCTTATTCTAGATTACAAAACCAGATGGGCTGGAACTTAAATTCAAACCGACTTCTCTTTTTAAAAAAGTTTATGTTTTTTCCCGTTTACCATTGGGCCTCCCTTCTCAGTCATTCCACCTTTGCAAACTGCTAAATTTTGTAATATGGAATATTGCCAAATTTGCTAATATGGAATAGCTATTCAGTGAAAAAGAATACACATACACATATCTACACACACTCACATTTACATCAGTGTTGTCCATCTCAGTTGTGTCCATAATAAAGCATTAGCAGACAGAGCAACAAATATATATGATATAGAGTTAGTATTACCATACAACAGCTTTTTTTTTTTATTATTATGCTATGTTAAGTCACCATACAGTACATCATTAGTTTTTGATATAGTGTTCCCTGATATACAACAGTTTCTTGTGATGTTACATTGGAAGGTATTTTTCACAAGTGGAAATTTTAGGAAGGTAAGATTAGAAGGCATTGGAAGTATACTTTCAGTGACAATTTAGTACGACATGCAGACAAGGGGGTGATATGTCACCTGGATTGACTCTTAAATAACAAGTACAAGTTAGCTGAGTGAGGAGGAGTTTGGGAGGAACAGTCCAGGCAGAGGGGACAGCATAAGCCAAATGTTTGTAGGGAATGACTTAGGCCAACATACCAGAGGGTAGATAAGAAGTGACAGGAGATCAGACTCTAAGAGTACATAACTCTGCGGATGATAGGAAATCATTGAGGGGTTCTAAGTAGGCGAGTCACGGCTGATTGGACAGTTTTGGATTTTAAAAAGGTCATTATGCTTTCTGTACACTATGGGGTGGATTAAAGGGATCAGGGAGACTAGTTACTACTCCATGTCTGAGGAATTGAGGGTCCTAACTAGACATGAGACACAGAAAGGAAGCATGAGGGATACAAATAGGGAAAAAGATTAGCAGGACTCTGTGATAGGTTGAATGGGAGTGTGAGAGGTTGAGGAAATGGCCTGGGAAACCTCCCTGTTTCTGGTTTGGATGACTAAGAACAAGAACTCAGGCAGAGAAGCAGTTTTGTAGATGTAGGCGGGAGATTGAGTTCACTTTTGAATGTGTTTTGAGCCACCTGTGAAATGTGAATTGCCTGGCATTTAGGTATGAATCCAAGGAGAGTGGTCTGAGTTATAAATATAGCTTGTAGGAGTCACCAGGCTTGAGGTAGTAATTGAAAGCATTTAGAGTGGCTGAGATTATTCTAGGAGAGTTTGTAGAGTCAGAGAGCAGTGGGTTATTTATAAATATCAGGAGAGTTATTTAGAATAATAGTTTCTCCATTTTACAGATGAGAAAGTGAAGGATTTTGGGTTTTGCCTCCATTACCAAGCAAGAGAAAATAGGACTTGAAACTAGGTCTTCTAAGTTAGTGTTCTTTGTATTATATTGGTCTCAAAATAAAACCACTAATTTACAGGAAACTTAAGAACAATTTGCTTTGGAATGCCCCAGAGGAATAATCCAATTATTGGTACAGTGTATCTTTTTTGCCTGAATTCTGGAGAAACAGATTTAGCATTTATTTTATCCACATGTTTATATTATTCTAGTATAAGAGTTTCTATAAATATGTTAGATGACAAAAAACTTTGATTCTCAGTCCATGGAAGGTTAAAGTAGAACTCTACCAATCTCCAATTTGTAGATCTTTTTGGAATGATTAACAAGTAAAGTCCGTTAATTTGTGCCCATTAAAAAAAAGCACAAGAACTTTTGGAAACATAAACAGAGACTGAGCGCCAGGACATTCCCACAGTCCCCAAACAAACTTGGCATTGTTAGTACCTTGCTTTAACTATTTGTCTAACCATAGAAAATAACAGCATAGATTTATAAAAGAACAACATAATGTTAGGGCATTAGTGTTTTCTATGCAATAAATTTCATTTACTGCTTAATAACTGTCATTAACTCACAGAGTCATTTTTATCTTTGTTTTCCTTAGAAACTGACATATACAAAGGAAACTGCCAGCAGGTGAGTGTCTTTTTTCCCCCTAATTTTATTTTGGCAACAGAGACGTGTAATACCTATTCCAAGACTCACACCAAATTTAATGGCCCCTTTCTATTTTCTTGCCGGTTCCTGCAATGACCAGGGCTGTGGGTTGGTCCCAAATGCTTTTCCTTCTGTTGAGGCCACTTCCCTTTCAAGACTACCATCACAGCCACTGTGCTTGTTTACTTTCTGACCTTGCCAGGAGGAAGACTTGTTCCTTTCTCTTGGGTGAGAAAATAGATTTCTGGAAATGGAATATGGAATGATCTACTTTTGTTGAGGCTTATGGGCTAAGAATAAAAATGTTATGAAATGGTACGCCTTAGTGGCAGATAGTTTATTAAATGATGGTTGGTGGTATGGATCACTTTACTGAGAAATGATGATTATGAGCTTGAAATATAGGAATAACACAACCTTGATGAATCCTCCAATATTAGGATTCTTGGCTCTATTGGCCGTTAGTCTTAGGATTAAGGTCATTTCTGGCTCCTGAGCAATAGCAGTACAAAGCTGCCCATGGAAGGTGAAGGATTTTGAGTGTGTAAGGATTAAAGATTTCAATTCTGTCCATATTCAGAGTATCTAGATTATGCCAGTATGTGGGTAATTATATAGAAAAACACCATTAGGGCATAAAATCCAGGTCAGAGTCCAGAATTTTGCTTCAAATTAGAAAAAAAGACGGGCTGAAAAACCAGTTAAGTGAGTCAGTGTCTAGAGATCCAAACTGGGCAGCAGAGTCCAGGCAAAAGCATAGTTGGGAGTACATGTGTGAGTGCTAGTGGGGTATGTGTAGGTTTCAAATCAAACATGAGTAAACAGAAAGGAAGGGGACTTTGTGTGGTCTCACTTATTCATACAGCTAATGTTACCATCGAGTCTCTGCTTGGGCCTGGGATTGAGCACCCATTTAGATGTTGGGCCACGTGGTTTCTTGGGTGTAGGCTCTTCACCACTGAGAACAGAGCTTGGAAGTTCCTTGTGATTGCTATTCAACACACAGGCAGTGAACTAAATACTCTGCCAAGTCCCACCAGTCCTAGTAATCATGGTTGTATTTAATGAAAATGATAGCACATTTCCCACATCTTCTATGGTTAAGAAGCTTGTAAATAACCATAGTATTCATGGCATTTAACCTGGAAGAAGCTCTGAAGTTTACTTGGGAAGTGGACATTAGCAAGTGTATAGCTTGTGGGTTATTACAAAGTGGTGGAAGGAGGGTTATCTGAAGTAGGGTGGACAGTTGTAACACCATACGAGGCTGGTTGTGGCTCATCACACAGTAGGTAGCCGGAAGATGTTTAAGGTGTAGTGTCTGTATGTTTTATGTCTTTCTGTGGGACTCACTTCAACTGGGTGCAGTTTTCCACAGCTACCTAGCATTTCTTAGAATGAGATTATGTACAAGTAAAGGAGAAATTTTGCAATATGATCAGTTGTCTCCTGTATTAATCACATTGGAACAAATTCACAAATAAGCATCATAGCAGGACTGACTGGCTTATATATTTTTATTGGTAAGGCACTGTCTGTAGTAGGTATAATAAGGGACTCAAAATATTATTTACCATTCTTAGAAAATAATGTATGTATGAAAATAAAAACATAAGAAAATATAAGTGAATTTTGAGAATTTTAAAGTTTAAAGCTTCTTTCCCATGTAACTAGAGCAGACCAGGTTGGGGTGAGGTGAGAACTGCCAACCGTGGTAGTTGCTGAAAGTGGTGACCTGGGGTTAGGTAACACTGGGAGCGAAACCCTGGGAGGGGCCTAAGAATTCTCTAAGCCATCTTTCTCCCACTTGAGTACTATAGTGATCCACTGAAACCCTTAATTTGCACATCATTTTTCTATATTCAGATTTATTTTTATGATTTTTTTTTTTTTTTTTTGAGATTGGTCTTGTATTCTCTGTGCTGAGATTCTTATGTTAGGTTTTATTGCTGCTGTAGCAAATTACCACAGACTTTGGTAGTTTAAAACAACACAGATTTGTCCTAGTTATGTCATTCAGAAATCTGACGTGGGTCTTAAGGTGTTGCCAGGTTTGCATTCCTTTCTGGAAGATCTCAGGGAGAAACTGTTTTCTTACCTTTTCCAGCTTCTAGAAACTACCCACATTGCCTGGCTCATGACCCCCTTTCATCTTCAAAGCTAGTAATAGCCGCTCAAGTCTTTCTCACATTTTATCACTCTGACACTCCTCTACCTCCTTCCACATTTAAGGATCCTTATGATTATGCTGGATGCACCCAGATGAACCTGTTTCTACTCCCTGTTTTAAGGCCAGCTGATTGGCAACCTTACTTCCATCTGCAACCTTCATTCCCCTTTGTGTGTAACTTAACATATTCACAGATTCAGGCGAGTAGGATGTGGATGACTTTGGGGGCCACTACTCTACTTACCAAACTTCTTTTCTGTGATTTAAATTGCTGCTTCTATGTGATCTCAAACCTAACCTGCTGACGTATGACTTTTACCAAACACTCTCTTCTGTATCCCTTTAAGCTTCCCCTACAATCATTTGCTCTGTGTCTTTAAAAAATGTTTTTTCTGCCTTACTTAGGACCTCACATCCCATCTTAACTCTTACACATCTCCCTATCATTGTTTCTTTGTCTCTCCTGAGTCTTCAGGTTCTCCCATTACCGACTCCTTATTAGCATTTGAACATGCTCAAGTCTCTCCCATGTTACCAAAAGGCCTTCCTCCAGCCCTTTATACCCGGGTATCTTTTTTTTTCTTAAGATTTTATTTATTGGACAGAAAGAGACACAGCGAGAGAGGGAACACAAGCAGGGGGAGCGGGAGAGGGAGAAACAGGCTTCCCACCGAGCAGGGAGCCGGATGCGGGGCTCGATCCCAAGACCTTGGGACCATGACCTGAGCTGAGGGCAGACGCTTAATGACTGAGCTGCCCAGGCACCCCTAGCTGGGTATCTTGAAAGCATCTCCACTTAGCTCCACTCAATGCTTAACCGCCTGCCTTCTGGACTTACTGTGAAGTCTCAATAACCGGTATAAAACCCCACCTGGAATATGTGCTCACCAAATAGTTGTTAAATGAATAACTGAGTTTCTGCTCAATTACTCAAGTTTATTATCAGGTCTCTGGTAATATTCTTGGTGTAAGGACTGTTCTTACATATATAATATCTGATATAATATCTTATTAACTTTCATCATACCTTTGGGAAATAGGTAGCATAAGGAGGTATTCCTGTTTTGGAGATTAAGTTCTTGTGGCCCAGAGCAACTGAGATATTTTTCCAAGGCATAACAAAGTTAATGATACTTCTGGGACTAGCACCCAGGATTCCTGGCCTTGTGCCTTGAGTTCTTTTGTTGTCCTGTGCTGATCATAGTTAACTGATTCAAGATCAAAGCAAAGTATAAAAAATTGTCAAGGGGAGTAGTAATCTAGATAGGAAATTACGCTTGGCTTGTTTTTAAACTTATGCTCCGTGTGTTTCTGATATCTTTTGGTACAATCTCACTTGAATTCTGATAGGATGAGGCAGTAGAGTGAGTAATAAATTATGTGCTGGTTGAGCTGAGGAAATGAGAAAGTAGGAGGTTGTTCACTCCTGGTATTAAGCTAAAGGTCTTAGCTGAACGACTTCACATTTGTGGTTTGGCCTAGAAATGAAGTAGTATTTCTGTCTCCAAACTCAGTACAACTCTGTGTTCTATTCTGCTGTGACATTTTAGGGGATCCCTGCAGGAGGCATACCTAATGAGAACATGTTGAAAGGATTCTTGTTGTTAAGTGGTTTTTTACTGTTTTTTGAAAGGAGAGTGGGAAAATGAGGGATTAAGTGTTGGGCTGTTGGGCAAGAGATTTGAATCACTGAGCATTGCCTACTTACCATCTTTAAAATGTTATTTTGAATTCAGTAAGTGAAATCTAGTTCTACTGAAGTAAACAAACTTCTCTGTTGTGAATACTTCCTTAGAGAATTAGCTTAGATTTAATTTATTTACTTAATTTTTAGTTCCAATACTTCTCTTTTTAAATTTAAAAAAATTTTATTTTTAATTGAAGTATAGTTGACATACAATATTATGTTAGTTTCAGGTGAGCAACATAGTTATTCAACAATTTATATACATTACAAAATGCTTACCACCATAAGTGTAATTACCATCTGTCACCATACAAAGTTATTATTATATTATTGACTATATTTCCTATTAATCATCTTTATCCCTGTGACTTATTTATCAAATGTGATCTTGATGTGGGGGATAATTTGACTGAAACCAGGTGAGGTCTGGTTACTTTGCCATGTCATTCCAACTTCCTGTTCTAGTTACTGTGTTGTGCTTTGGCCCCCTCTGTCTTACTTTGACCTCTTTGCTCTTCATGCCTGGTTGCTCTCCATAGCTCTCAAACTTTGATTGGGTTTCCCTTCCTTTTTATGGGACCTTATACACTTTGACTTTTAGGTTGTTAAGTTTATGTAGGCCATTATTCTTACAACCAAGTGAAATCATCTTGGTTGCCCTTCTAGACAATATGGCTCACAGAAAGGCCATGTTGTGAGGAATTAAGATGAGTGAGAGAGAGGTTTCTGGAATCAGGTGGGCCTGTTTTACATCATAGTTCCTCCATTGTCTAGCTGGGTGACTCAGCAAATTCTTAACCTCCTCTAGTATTAGTCTCCTCATATGTATAAATGGGGATAATAGTAACTTCCTTTTAAGATTGTTGCCAGAATTAAATGAGTTAAGCAAGATGAAACACTTAACACAGTGCTTGACACATGATAAATTTAGTGATACTCATTCTTGCTGTTGTTATTATTGAAGAGAGAACTAGATATGGTTAGGAATTTTAGGTATGACCTTGGGCCATATCAAGTCATTGTGTCACCCAGGAAAAATTGCTTTATTCATTTGGACTTCGTTTTTTCCTCTATAAAATGAAGGTATTGGCAAGGTGTTCTGCCTTGTGGACAACTGATAGACCCTATTCAGGCCTGATTATGTTAATATCTGTCCCAAAATCATTTGAATCTTATTTGTTTTAGCTGTACTCCCTGCAACCCGAGAAGCCTCTTGATGCTCTCTCATCACCTAGGCCCTTTCTCCATTCATCACTCATCATAATGACTTATCCAGATGTTGTATTCCTTAGGTTCTTCTAGATGACAGCTCACTGAGAAGCAATTTCCTGCAAATGCTTCTAAATAACCAAAAGTGATGGGTTTGGTGTAATGGTTTAAAATGTTATTCTTTCTAGATAGTATTTTTAAAAAGCAGAAAAATCTTTATGAGATTTTTAAAAACTCAGTTTCTCAAATTTTCTTTCTTCTTTTTTTTTTAAAGATATTTTAATTTTTTAAGTAATCTCTACACCCACTGTGTGGCTTGAACTTACAGCCCTGAGATCAAGAGTTGCATGCTCCACCAACTGAGCCAGCCAGGTGCCCCAGTTTCTCAAATTTTCTACCAAAGCCTGGGAGTTTAGGGAACATGGCCCTAGTTGACTCCCCCACTGGAGTTCCAGTCATGAAATATCTTTGAATTATATTTAATATCTTAATTTTAATTTTAACTTTATATTCAATTCTACAATGTAGCCATATTTGTTTTAATATTAAAATGTTTTGAATTACACATCAATTCTTTTTTTTTTTAGTATATGTGCTGCCGAAGCGAGCACTACACATCAATTCTTACTTAGTTCCCCACCTGCCTATGATTCAAGTAATATTGATGCTTCAAGATGTCTGCCATGTTTATCTGGTGGCTTGGGTAACCCCCCTGTCCCACCACCATGACCTAATTTAAATCAATAGGGCAATCTAAAGGAAGTTGTCTGAAGATGGGACTCACTGGCACATTGGCAAGTCTGTGAGGGAGACATTTTTGACTATGATCGAATCACCTTAGGAAGCTCACTTGTATCAAGTTAAACACAGTTTTCAACCCTTAACAGTAACGTAATCACCATCCAAAAGGTGTAAACACCGTTGAACTCCTTTGTAAAAGGTTAACGGAACATCCCTTTTCCCTTAGGACATATACATATACAAACTTCAAAGTTCTAAAACTTCCTAAGGGGTTCCTGCCTGGCTTAGAAGAGCATGTGACTCTTGATCCTGGGGTCATGAGTTTGAGCCCCACATTGAGTGCAGAGATTACTTAAATAAGTAAAACTTTAAAACGAATAAGTGAGACTTTCTAAAATTACTATACTTTAAATTTTATATTTTTGGGGTATGTGGAAATTTGGACTTGCAGAAACCCACTTTCTTTCCTTTAGAGGAGGGACTTCTCAGATTATCTTTTTTTAATAAAGATTTTATATTTATTTATTTATTTGAGGGGGAGGGGGAGGGGCAGAGGGAGAGGGAGAAGCAGACTCCCCACTGAGCAGGGAGCCTGACTTGGGACTCAATCCCAGGATTTGATCCCAGTACTCTGGGATCATGACCTGAGCCAAAGGCAGACAATTTAACTGACTGAACCACCCAGGTGCCACTCAGATTACCTTTGAATCTTCTCTTGTCGTTGCAAAGTGGCATGGTTAAAGGATAGCTGGGTGACTTGCAGCCTGTTAGCAGTGTGGCCTACAGCAAGTCATTTCTCTAAGCTTGACTTTCTTTATATAAAAAAATTTTATGATTTCTATGATCTGTCTAATGAGATGAGATCTGTGCTTATATTTTTTTCCTTAGCAGCAAGTACCCTCCTACCTGTACTACATGTTACATTTGTAATCATTTATTTGTTATCTATTTTCTGTAAGACTGTAACTTTAATAGATCATGTGTGTTTGTCCACAGCTATATGCCAGATGTCTTGTTTACTCCCTGGCTAATAATATTTGTTCATTCTTTTATTCTAAAAATAATTATTTAGTGCCTACTAAATGGAGATAGAGTAAGACTATGGCAGGCAAGTTTCCTAATCTCATAGAATTTATATTCTTATGGCAGTCCTGTTTAATAGAACTTTCTGTGATGATGCAAATGTTCTTTACTGTGCTGTCCAATATGGTAGCCATTAGGCACATGTGACTATAGAGCTTTTGAAATGTGGCTAGTGTGAATGAGGATCAGAATTTTAAACTTTATTTAATTTTAGTTAATTTAAATTAGCATATATATCCAGGGACTACCATGACAATGACATTCTAGAAGATTAAGAGATTGGAGACAAGAGATAAAGAAGGAGATAAATAAATCAACAAATAATTTCACATACTGATAATAACTGAGAAGAAATGAAACAGGCTGATGGAATAGTAAGTAGAGGAGTACTTCATGTAGTGTGATTCTACTTGAGCAAAAATTAATAAATATAAAATGAATTATGAAGACTATTATTTTTTAAACTTTGTTAAATCAGTACTTACTTGGGTTTGGGAACCCTGTTTGGAGACCTAGTGAATTCCTTTTTGGAAAAAAAAACCTCAAAATATTTGCACATATTTCTATCATCTTTATTAACTTTAAACATCTTTTTTAACCTTAGCCCTGAATTGTCATCTCTGTTTCCTGTTGGTGATACCTCAACATCAGGAGGTATGCTCTTATGCACTTACTCACTTTTCTTTTTAAATTATTTATGCCTTAAGATGATCTTGTGAGCAAGCATACATTTCAGCTCACATTTAAAAAATATCAGGTTTCTCTTTCCTTATGTGTTGTTCAAGTGTCTCAAGAAGAAGTGATTGTGTTTTCATTAATTGTATGGCATTATGTTGTGGGTACTTAAAGATCTTTAATTATTAAGTCTAATCAAAATCAGAAAGCTACTTAAAAAAAAGTACGACCTAAAGAATTACTTTAAGGCAAACACTACTTATGTCAACAGGTAGAACCTTTCTAGTTCCACCATTTGTCATTTGCCTTATAAGAGTTTCTCAGAGTGAGGATTTTCTGATTGCCTTGTGGTATACTTTAAGATGTTCCTTTGATCTCTGTGTCTCCTATGAATTGGTGTTGCTTTATTTATTTTCAATTTTTTTAAAAAAGCTTTTGTTTATTGGAAATTTCAAACATATACAAAAAATAAGAATTGCACAATGAGGCCCAGCTTTAACAATGATCAGTTCATAGCCAGTCTCCAACCTTCACCCACTTTTCCTGTCTGGTATTATTACTTTTTTCATTATTTGTCCTTTTTACTAGATAGCTCAAGGATAAAAATTTTGTCTGTATCCTTAGCATCTTGCATAGTGGCTGACATAAGTAGATGCTCATTAAATGCTGTTGAATGAATGAATGAATGAGTTATAATTATTTTCTGTTCTAGGAAGATCTATGCAAGTGTGTCTTAAGATTAGAATATACTGAATTTCCAGGATGGAAAAACAAATGACTTATAGGAATTGTTTTGAAGTCAGTTTGTTATTTCCTGATATGATTCTGAATTCACATACATGATTTTGTTTTTCTACTTAGGTGCTATTCTCAGTGTTCCATATCCAGGGGTGACCTATGAAGGTACCTCAGAGAACATCAAGGAGAGGCCTGAGGAGAGTGTGAGTGATGCTGTGTTTTGTTATTTAGTTTCTAACATGAAGAACTGGGGTTAAGAGAGACTTATATTCCATTGCCAAACTACACAAGAATCTAAAACCAGTGTATTAAAAAGAATCTAAGATTCCTTGGAGAGCTGAATCAATCTGCTTTTGCAAGAGAGAGCTTCAAGTTGTAAATGAAATGACTTGGAGCCTGGGTAATTGTCATCATGGTAAACTCATGGTCCCTTGTGGGCTATGTGAAATAATTTACTGTGGGGGTTTTGCCTATGTTCTTCTATCCCATAATAGATCAGGACTTAGTCTTCTCTTCTTCAGAGGGAAAGGATGTAGATTTTATGTAGTTAAAAAATCAAGAAATACTGTGGTTTTTAAATGCATCATTATTAACAGTAACCTGTCCACCAAACAATATTAAGTTAACTTTCGATAACATTCAGATTAAAAAAAAAAGTACACAGGCTGCCCAGGAAGATAGAAATATTTTGTTAGAAATTTGGTTAAATATAAATATAAATTTTTAAAATTTGGGGGTTCATAAATCCTAGATTACTTAATATAGTATAAACTCTGACTGAACATATTCACTAGAAAGGTGTAATTTAGTTATCTTGTACCTTTTCTTCCCAGCTTGAACATTTTAATTTATATGAAATCATGTTAAGTCACCCCACTCTGCCCCACCACTTTCCCTGTCACTGAACAAGGCTGGTAGTAATGTGGGATCCATGAGTGGAAGCTGGAATCAATACATTCAGTCTCCGCACAACTTTATCCAGAATAGATGGTACTGGGAGATATTGTCATTAAATAAATATTTGTGAATGAATGAATAAAAAGTGATACTGTGGTTCTGAACTTGAAGCAGAATAGTTGTGGGTTTAGGTCTAGAAACATTCATAGAATGAGATAGAATTCTCTATAATAGAAATGAAGGATTTATGTATAATAATTGAAACATTAATATCCAAAGAAAAGACTATTTGAAGCCAATTTATAGAGTAAGAAAACAAAGCAGTATAGAGATACCTGATAAGAATTAGATTGCTTGTATTTCTAGTTCAAAATGAAGCCTGAAGTTTCACTTTTACTGTTCAATTTTTTTCCTAATACATTTTCCATCTACTGTTATAGAAATTATATGCTTTGTTTGTTTACAGTAGTTTTCCTATAAGTTACATAATATGTATATTATTATGTATAACATTTATAATACTTATATTATACGTATAAAATATATATGCCCTATAAGTTACCTCATAAGTTATAATGTATAATCTAGCAAAATTTTAGTTTTTCAGAATCTTGATCCTTGTCTTAAGCAATGCAGGAATATTACAACATTGTAGTTCAAATAATCACCCTACTGATTTATATTCTATTTTTTGACATTTTTGTTCTTTCTCTCTTTTAGTTCTCTCTTTTCAATCCCATAAATTAGACTGTATTATATTTGTTCTTTTTTAAGAAATTTGAAAAAATATTTTATTTATTTATTTGAGAGAGAGAGAGAAAGGGAAGAGGAACAGAGGGAGAGGGACAAGCAGACTCTTCACTGAGCTCAGAGCCCAACATGGGGACAGATCCCAAGACTCTGATGTCATGACCTGAACTGAAATCAAGAGTCAGATGCTCAACCTACTGAGCTATCCGGTGCCCCTGTATTTGTTCTTCTTTTTTTTTAGACTGTATTATATTTGTTTTTGATAAAGTTTGTTTTACATCTACCTGGAAATTTATTATTTTATTTTCTTAAAATTCTTTATTGCATTTTAGATCTCTCTTCTAGGATAATTTTCTTTTTGAAATATATGCTCCTGATACTACTTTAGTAAGTCTCTCATTCGTTCATTTTGAGTTTTTGATCATCTGAAAATTTCTTTATTATCTCCTTATTATAGAAGAAATTTACATCTGTACTAAATTCTAGACTGAGGGTTTTTTTTTCTGGTCAAGGTTTTATTTCACTATATTCTAATTTTTGTTGTTAATACTGAGAACTGTCAGTTCAGTTGTTTTTCACTTGTGTATCAGTTCAGTTGTATTCCTCTGGCTGTTTTCTTTGTCTACTTTTAAGATATATCTCTATCTCATCTCTATATATCTCTATCTCTCCATACACATCTAATCATAAGACATGAAAATTTCTCAGAACTTATGATATCCGTAAGGCTTTACATTAAGGAAGTACAACAAATCCAAAGCAAAATAAATAAATATACTCCTATACCCATTTTTTGTGAAATACTATATAGTATACTACTATACACACACACACACACACACACATACTTATATATATATATATATATACTTTTATTTACATAAGTATACTATAGTATATACTATAGTATATATACTATAAATATATATATACTATAAATACATATAGTAGTATACTATATGGTATTTGGCATTCTGCAGTTTAACAAATATGGATATAGGAGAAATTCTCAGCTATTATCTTGTGTGACTGAACCTCTGACCTCCTTCTTTTATCATTCATGTTTGTTAACCACTCTTTAATAATTTCCATTTCTTTGTCTTCCTGGGTTAGAATTAGGTATGTGTTGCAGTTTACTAATTCTTCCTTCATCTTAGTTTAATTGGTTGTTCAAATTGTCTGTTGAGTTTTTAGAATCCTTCCTTCATGTGGGAGTCTTTTTTTTTCTTTAATTGAAGTATAGTTGACACACAATGTCACATTAGTTTCAGGAGTATGGCATAGTGATTTGACAAGAATATCCTTATACTATCCTCACTACAGGTGCAGCTATCATCTTCACTAGTATGTGGGAGTCTTTGATCTGACCTTTCAACATGTACACACCTTTTACTTTTTATCCTATCCCTTTGTGGTACTTAAAACTCAAGCCTAGGTTACAAAGTATCAGAGGATATAACCCTGTACTTACACAACACTGATTCACCTCTCTGGATTTTTCTAACCTGTTTTTCCTGACCCCTTGGCATTTACTTTCTTGCAAACCAGCTACGCATTAAAAACTTTTAAAAATACTTATTCATCACTTAAGGCATTCTGTAACAGCAAGATTACTAAGGATATTTCTTTTATAATAGTACTGGAAATGGAAGTCTGTCCAAATTTAGCAAGATAAAATTTAATATCAAAAATGCAAAGTTTTATGTAAAATTCCATAAGACTAAGAGTTTTTGTTGATGTTAGTCTCTGTATGAATCAGTAGTATGATGCAGTTACTGGGGTGAAACTAGTAAAAGTGTAATTTTAGGTTGTATCAATAGAAATACAGAATCTATTATAAGAGAGGTGGTGGTATCCTATCATATTTTAATTGATCTAGATCTGATTTGTGTATACCATACTCTGAGGAAGGTATTAAGAGCCTGAGAAATGTCTGGAGGAGAAGATCTAGGGAAGTCAGGGAAGTCATAATAGCTGTTTGTACTTATTTGAAGGGCTCTCTAGTGACTACAGTTTTTATATATGTCCTAGATTACAGAACTGAGATCAGTGGTAGAGCTTACAGGGAAATATATTTGGGCTTAATATTAAGAACTTTGGGTAGAAGTGGATGAAACGGGTAAAGGGAGTCAAAAGGTATAAATTTCTAGTTAAGAAATGAATAAGTCATGGAAATGTAATGTACATGATGGTGACTATAGTTAATAGTACTGTGTTGCATATTTGAAAGTAGTTAGGAGAGTGGATCTTGAAAGTTCTCATCACAAGAAAAAGAAATTTGTAACTGTGTATGGTGATGGATGTTAACTGGACTTACTGTGATGATCATCTTGCAATACATACAAATATGGAATCATTACATTGTACACCTGAAACTAATATAGGTTTTATGTCAATTATACCTTAATAAAAAATGCCAAAAAATATGAGTGCCTGATATGTGCCAGTCACTGTGTCAGGAGGCATAATGATAAGTAAACATACAGTATAATTACCTTGTGGTATGTGCTATGATAGGGTAAATGCAGAATGAAATAGGAGAGCATTAGGAGCATTGGGTCAGTTTTGAGGGGCAGTTCTGAGAAATTTTCTGGTGGGGGTGAGGTCTGAATTGAGGATGAATATAAGTTACCAGAAGAAGAGACAGGGGAGAGGTCTTGGCCTGAGGTCTCAAAGGGAATAGCACTGCTTAGGCCAGAGAGAATTAGCATATTCCTTGGTCTGCAAATAGGAACTTAGCATGGCTGGAGTGGATAGTGAAAGGTGGGGGAAAGGGAGATGGGGCTGGAAAAGGGAAGCAGGAACCAAGCTGTGGAGGGCAAAGAAGAAAGAAAAAAAATTAAAGAACTTCCCAAACATGAGAGCTTTTTTTTTTTTTAAGATTTATTTATTTATTTGAGAGAGAGAGAGAGAGAGAGCACAAGGAGGGGACAGAGGCAGAGGGAGAGGGAGAAACAGAATTCCCACCGAGCAGGGAGTCTGATGTGCGGCTCCATCCCAGGACCTCAGGACCAGGACCTGAGCCAACGCAGATGCTTAAGCAGATGCTTAACTGGCTGAGCCACCCAGGTGCCCTGAGAGCTTTTTTTCTGGACATGTAATGGTCTGCCTTTGAAAATCATGACTCTTTCTCATCAGGCCATTTAAACTGAGGATGAGCAACCATTTGTCAGGGATATTGTAGAGAGAATTCAGGCATCCAGAGGGATAGTAGGATCTTTGAGGTACTTTCCTATTCTGAGATTTTGAAGGTCTCTGATTATATGATCTATCACGGATGAAAAATGGTACACTGAAGGAAAGCCTATGTAGTCTCTTCCTGACTCTGCCATTGGCTTGCTGGGAGCCCTTAGGCTAGCCATTCTTCCATTCCAACTCCTTCTCTTGTGTATCACAATGGAGGGACTTAGATGGATGAGGTCAAGTGTATCTTCCATGTAGAATTTCTTACTGTAACATTGTAGTAGTGATATTTTCTTTCCCTCATTCTACATTTACTATTGGAATTCTTCTGTAAGACACTATTGTCACTTCTCATTTATTTATTAAATCATTTATTTCCATCAATATGGACTCATGGATATTTTATTCTTTGGATTATAATCCATTATTTATTTTGTTTTTCAAATTGTTGCAGCTTTGGCCACTGGAAGACCTGGATTTTACTGTTACAGAGTACAAAAAGTTCATTGATACAGTTTCAGATTCCATGTAGTCACTAATCTTTAAGAAACTACCCCTTGTTGAGTTTGGTATAGTATCCAGAAAGAATCTCCACAGTTAGCTGAAAAGGCTGTTAATATAATTCCCCCTTCCCTAATACTTTTATTCATGTATTTCAACTAAAGCAACATATTACTGATTGAATGCAGAAACAGATATGAGAATCCAGTGTCTTCGTCTGAAGCCAACCAAATTAAAGAATTTATAAAATTATAAACAATGTTACTCTTCTCATTCATTTTTTATTTTGCAAAATGTTATTCCTTTTTACAGCATAAAGAGTTTATTATTTTTAAATGAATTAAGAAATATTCTTAAAAATTTCCCCTTTAATTTTTTGTCTGGTAAATATCTATAGATACAACCCACAAAAAACAAATTTCTTTGTGTTTCTGAATGATTCTTAAGAGTTTAAATGGGCCCTAAGACCAAAAAGTTTGAGAACAACACTTCTAGGCTATTTTTAGATGATACTATTAGCATGGTCAACTCTTTTTATTTTTATTTATTTATTTATTTATTTTTGGTCAAGTCTTTTTAAACTCACAGATGATGTGATAGAAGATCGTTAACTTTGGTGCTTATCTGTGGAAAATTTTCTGTCTTTCCCTGAAGCAGTCATTGTGTGCTCAAAGGAATGTACAAATGCATAGTAATTTTAATGTTAGCCTATGTCTTAAAGTCCACCCAATTAGTTCCAAAGTCAGATACTGTATAAAAGGTCATCATTAGAAGTTTCTTTTGACATAGTGTCTGATATGTACCAATCAGGAGATACTTGTTGGTTGTATGAGTAAACATTGACATTTATTGTTTTTTTTTTCTCTAAAAATCCAGATTAGCAATGAAATTGAGAATGTGATAGAAGAATCCACAAAACCAGCAACTGAGCAGATTGCAGAATTCAGTATCCACCTTTTGGGAGAGCAATACAGGGAAGAACTACAGGATCCCTCCAACTTCCACCACCAGCACCTTGTAGAAGAGTTTATTTCAGAGGTGGGTGATTTTTTGGTTTGTTTTTCATCTTTTTTCTTTTCTTTTCTTCTCTTCTCTTTTCTTTCCCTTTCCCTTCCTGTTTCTTCCTTCCTTCCTTCCTTTTTCTTTTTTTTCTTTCTTTCTCTTTCTTTCTTTCTTTCTTTCTTTCTTTCTTTCTTTCTTTCTTTCTTTCTTTCTTTCTTTCTTTCTTTCTTTCTTTCTTTCTTTCTTTCTTTCTTTTCTTTCCTTCCTTCCTTCCTTCCTTCCTTCCTTCCTTCCTTCCTTCCTTCCTTCCTTCCTTCCTTCCTTCCTTCCTTCCTTTCTTTCCTTCCTTTCTTTCTTTCTTTCTTTCTTTCGACATTTTCCTTGGGTTGTAAATTTCCCATATTCACAAAACTGGTTAAAGGTAGGTTAAGGAATCAAGCTCTTCTTCTCTTTGGTTCAGAGGGCTGTGACTTAGCCACTTCTTCAGAAAACTCTGTAAAAAGATCACAGAAAGATAGATGAGTTTATTTAATGGAAGCAAAATCTGACACACCTTTACCATCTGCTAACAAATAAATACTATTTCCAAACTTTAGCTGCACAGCCAAAGAAGAATGTGTTCAATGGCATGGTTTTAAATTGACAGTATTTGGAGAAATGAGTATCTTTAAGAAACTACATACCGTGTATTGTTTTTCTTGGAGGAACATTAAATTTAATTTCTTTAAATTTCCTATTTAATATTCTTTTTCTAAACTGAAAAATTTGGGGCAGTTAACACATAAGTAGTACACAGTTCCAAGTTCAAAAGGACAAAAGGGTATCCAGTGAAAAGTAAATTTCCCTCCTATCTCTGTTCTTTGGTTGGCGGTATTTTTTAAAAGGTGGTTTTTCTTTCTTTCTTTTTTTTTTTAAAGAATCATGCATTAGACTCTCCTGCAACTTTAATTTGTGGAAGAATTCTATATAGGACTTGAACTCAAGATTCTTTCAGTCAAAAGTGACCCATAGGTGGCCCCCCTTCTTGTGTGCCTTTGCTCTTGGGTAATAAGGCATTGAGTGCCCATCTCCCCTTTCTGTCCAGTGTCAGGGCACATCATTCCTTCCTGTTTATTTCTTTTCCTTCCCTCTTGATGGGGTTCTCCTTGCCCAAGTTTTTCAATTCCATTATGTTGGACTCATTTCCTTCCCTAGACACTATGTCTAGAGGAGAAAAAGAAATGTGCATCTCTCAGCCAAACAGCATCATTATAGCCATCTGATGTGGGGAGTGTAAGCCAGACGATTATTTTTCCTATCTGTGTGGCCAAGTTGCAAGGCTGTATGGTATGTAGAAGAAATGTCAGCCAGGCCAGTGGCCACCTGGCATCAGATAGTGTCTTGGATCAGCTGTCTGGTTCTCTCTGCTCTTGGAGTGAGGAACCTTGGTAGGCCTGCGTGTTTAGATAAACAATTGCACTAAATGACTGCATATTTAGAAAGTCTAGAAGTCTAATAAACATTCTGAAAAACATCTCCAGCAGAGACTTTATGAGGTAGATAGCTCTTGGCTTGAGGTGATTTGGGGGTGAGGAAGGGTCTGGGCCTACCATGAAATGGTTTCTTCTCTGGAGTATCCCTGCAGTCCGTTCCCTTACCTGCCCTGAAATGTCTACCAACAGCCACTTCCTTGTGTGAAGCAGCAGAGTTAGAGGTTGTGTCTCTGAAAGGTTCTGTCACTGTGTTTAATGCAAATTGAAGGGGGCCCCTCTAGCTCTCTCCCTTCAGGGCACAGTCACAGGGATTGTTCCTTTGATATTATTTCCTAGGTAATGATATGGGAAGATATTTAGGGAAAAAGAAAGCCTGATTGGAGAGGATTGAGGTTCAGGAGGAATTCCTTTTTTTTTTTTTTTTATGAGAAGAGTAAGATTAGCTTGGGACAACATCAAGTATCAGAGAGAGAAAGGTAAGCATAATAGCGTTGGGAGCATCGATAGGAGCATCGATACCTGAAGATAGCTACAGTATCGACACAGTGTCCCTGAACAGCGCCCTACATTCTGCAGGCTGCTTTAAGTCTGTTAGTTCACAGCAGCCAAGTGGAGAAGCATTGCCATCTTATAGCTGAGGCCCAGGCGGCCAAGTAAATTGTTCATAGTCATTTCAACCTTTAGGGGTAGAAGGGAAAATCAAATCTCCTCCTTCCCTTCAAAGTGTTCCTTCCTTTATACCATATCACCTTAATTTTAGTTCAGTTGAAAAGTTAAAGTGAGCTTCACAGTTTTCCCAGTTCTGGTCTCAATTCTATGACATTTTTATCATGAGGCAGGGGGGAAGAAAAGGCATGTAATTCATTGGGAAGAATATGGGCTTTGGTATTGGAAAGATTTAAGGTTGAATAAATTCTAATTTAGTCACTTACCAAATGCATGACCCTGGGCAAGTTAGTTGACATCTCAATTTTCCCATATATAAAATGGGAAAATATGTATCTCTTGACATTGTTGCAAAGATTAGAAGTAATATTGTAAATCATCAGGCACATAGAAGTCATTCAATAAATTATACCTATTATTAATCTTGATGTTAATAAAGTGGAATGATTCTTTTAACTGGACACCTGTACAGTAGCTAACTAGATGTGATGAATTAGAATACTTGTACGTGGTTAAACTCAAGAGATGACAAAACTCAAAATGAGATGGGTCTAGCAATAACAATTACATACAGCTGTATAACATTTTGCAATTAATGGAATACTTTTAGGTACATTCATTTTAATCTTTATGAAAGCCAATATGGTTGATGGGCAGGGCAGTATTAGTTCTATAAAATAAGGCTTGTATACAGTTACTTTGCCAGCAGAAACAGCTGAGATGAACTCATTTTTGGATTCCTATCCTGCAAGATTCCATCTCCACTTTTATCCTACAAGAATTATGGCATTTCTGTCTTTCCTCTAAGAGAATAAAACAAGGCAAATTATCATAGGTATAGAGTTACTTAGGTTTGGATTCTTTATCCTTAAGGCATTGAGATCTTCATGAACCATGATTTTTTAAAAATCCCACTCTCTTGATTATACTCAGACTTAGTTTTAAAAGTAGATTCCCAGAGATGTCTCCAAAATCCACTAACAATTCTGGTGTTGGCTCCATAGTGACTTATCTACTGAGACTGGTACCTTCTGAAATGTGGGTTAAGTGTTCAATGTTAAAATATGTATTTATACATCATCTGACTATTTTTAGATTTTTAGTCCAGTTAGCATTCTTTCCCTCCCTCCGGTCACTAAACTCATCTTGATTTACATGGCTGGATTTTAAAGACTTAGTGATAAAACTGGTTCCTGTAGATGTTTCATAAATTGATCTTCAGACCAGTTAAGTACCTGGTCACTGCTTCATAACCCCCTTCATGACACCCGGTCAATAGGGCCTCTCTCCAGGGGGCTGAGCTTCAGCTTGTGGACTAGCTTCTAATGTTGACTTTGTTCACAGTTCCCTTGTATCGTAGGAACAGAAAACAGATGCCATCAGACACTTCACACTTAGAGAAAATGAATACTTGACTCTTTGTCAGTGTGTATGCTGCAGCCAGATTTCTAATCCAAACAATTACACTTAAAAATGTTATTATAGCTTTTTTTTGAAACAAATGCTTTTTTCTACATTTTATCCTACAAAGGAAAAAACAGTGCTTTGTCAGTAAGAAGTTGCTTTTCATAATTTGGAAAAAAATTAATATTAAAATACATTAAAACCTAAAAAGACAAAATTTAAAAAGAAAAATGTGACAGTGTTGTGTTAAAACTATTTTCTAACATTGTTAACTATTATAATTTTCTTATGTAACTTTCTGACTACTGTGTATCTGTATACATGTATAAGCTTCTACTAGTTATAAGCAGTGCACTTTATATTCAACTCTTAAAAGCAGTATTTTCTATGTACTTTTCACATTTCTACATAGCTATAAATTTTATTTTTATTTTTGACAGGTTGAAAATGCATTTACTGGCTTACCAGGCTATAAGGACATTCGTGTGCTTGATTTTAGGTAAATAGACTCTAAAAATGTACATGTTTAGTAGCGCTCTTTATTTCAATGTAATATCTTTTTGTGTTTATTATGTATGCTCTAAAAACAAATGATTTGAGTGCTGTAATTAAATACTATTTCTGGTAAATATGTATTCTTAATGATAGTTTTTCAGGAGAGGAGACAGTTAGAAAAAGGCAAAAGAATATATTCAAAGAGACATACTAGATCTGTAGTTAGGCAGATAAGAACTTAGGAATTCATGTCCCCAGCTTGCTTTTGACGGGTTACACTGCTTTTACTTGGCACTGAGGGGAGCCTGAAGTCACATTAGATATGATCTTGGCTTCCCACTAAATCTTGTCAATGTTCTACCGAGGTGACTTTGACATCTTACTGTAAGGCCATTCTGGAGTGGATGCATTTGTCTTCATTTCAAACATAACAGTTCTAAGTAAATCACTGATCTCTTTTTAAAACATTTCTTCTTAAAAAGAATATTTACTGGGGGCACCTGGGTGGCTCAGTCAGTTAAGCGGCTGCCTTCGGCTCAGGTCATGATCCCAGGGTGCTGGGATCGAGTCCCACATTGGGCTCCCTGCTTGGCAGGAGGCCTGCTTCTCCCTCTCCCACAACCCCCTGCTTGTGTTCCCTCTCTCGCTGTGTCTCTCTCTGTCAAATAAATTTAAAAAAAAAGTATTTACTGAATGAATGCTTTATATTGGGGACTTGATTTTCCCGAGCTAACTTAATCAGAATAAATATTATTATTAATACTCATTTTGCAGAGAACAAACAGGTTTAGAAGGATGAAGTATTAGCCCAAAGTCAGAGAGCTTGTAAATTAGCGGTGGAAGAGGGATTTTGAAACCGGGTGGCTGACTTTACAGCTCTTACACTTAAATCCCATGCTAGACTCAGTACTTTCTGAAGGTTTGGAGCATTTGGAGGATAGTTGTGGCTCAGCTGTTTGATGCAGGGGAGCATGAGTAGGGGTATATGTAACTTCACAGCATAATCAATAGAGCCAACATCTTAACTTTGGTGTATTCTCTTATCACAATTTCTGGGTTTACCAGAAATAATAGCAAGCACTTACATAGCATTTACAGTGTGCCAGGCTTCATATCTATATAACTCATTTATTCCCAACAGCCATGCTATGAGATAGTTAATTTCCTCATTTTTTTTTTCTAATAAGGACACCTTTCTGATAAGGCACAGGGAATTTCAATAATTTACCCAAAGACATTCAGCTAGTTATCTGTGCAGGGGAGAGGGCAAGCATGGTAAATTGACCCACCACCTACTCTCACACCATAACCAGTCTCCCCAGTTCAACCTTAGCACTTCTCATAGAACACCGCCTCTAGTTGTGACATGAGGCCTTTGAAGACCTCTCTCCTTTGGCAGCATACGAAAAGCAACATGGCCTTTGGAACCAACTTCCCTGGGTACAAATCTGCTTTTGGCACTTCTGGCTGGATGATTTTAGATAAGTTATCAAATTTTAGTGTCCTATTTGTATAAAAAAGAGAATTTACTATTCTGCTTTATTAAAAATACTTTTGAAATACTTTGGGTAAATTATGTAGCTTCCTTGTTCCTCAGTTTCTTTACCTGTAAAATGGGGATTCTAATAGTCCTTAATAATCTTAATGAGGATTAAATGAATTGATTTTTGTAAAACACTCAGCACAGTTTTCTGGCACATGGGACTATTTATTAAGTGTCTGTTACATAAAATAAATAAATATTAAAGGTCATGCAATATCCTGTGGGTCAGTCCTGACCTTTTCCAATCCCTTAGCATCTTTCTGTGTAATGTCTGATTTTCTTTTCATTTATTTTAAATTACATAACACATTATCTACCAAAAAAAAGTTTCCCAATTTTGCTAAATGCCAGCAACTGGAGTCCTCTGCTGATGTACTGAATAAAGCTTATTTATAAAGAGAAAACCTTATATGAATGGTTTAAAAAGTATTTTAAATGCAGTCTAAAGATAGTAAATATTGTCAGTTTTAAAACAGAATCTTTTCTCACCCTTTGTTTGCTTCCTTCAATCTACATGAGTTTGTCCACATCTAATACTATGCAAACATTTTGATTTAAGGAAATATTTTAGAGGAAATATATTAAGAACTTGCAACTTTAATGAATGATGTGACAATTATAACTGTCTTAAACTCTACTTAACACTTTCAATTTTTATTTTCAGGTCCCCCAAGGAAAATGGCAGGTAGAGTACTTTTTAGCACTTTTTATACAGTCCACTGATTGAAAAGGTAGTTTAGAAAATTTGGTAGCCCTAGGTCCAAGGTAGCATGGCTCAATTCTTTTATAACTTCTAATATTAGTGTCCATCTTCTTACAGATTGGGGATTGGCAAACTTTTTTACTTAAGGGTCAGTTAGTAAATATTTTAAGCTTTTCAGGCTGTACTTTCTCTGTTGCAACTACTTAACTCAGCCATCAGATGAATGTAGATATAGATAATACACTGAAAATGAATGAGCATGGCTATATTCTAATAAAACTTAATTTATGGAAACTGAAATCTGAAATTCATGTAATTTTCACATGTCACAAAATATTGTTCTTATTTTGATTTTTTCAACTACTTAAAAATATAAAATCTATGAACTCATAGATACGGGGCTGGATTTAGCTTTACAGACCCCTGTCATAGACTGTTGACTGTCAAGTACTTTTAAATATTGAGTTACACTTAATTTAAAATAGGAATAAAACCCACCATTAATGTAAACAGTTTCAAGTATACTACGTCATTCAGTAATATAATCAAGTGTCACTTCAAGTTGTAAATGAAGGGGAGAAAGCCGATCTCTATAATAGTTCCTTTGCAAAAACAGCTGCTCTCTGGAATTTCTTAGAAGAAGCATAATATAAAAACATAGTCAATACCCTTTGTAGAGGTTGCTTGTCATTTTTTTGCTTTTGGATTCAAATTTATTTAAAATTCATTTTCTCTTGCAAGATTGATAAGTATAAATGGAATTTATGAAGCAAATTCATGTGTTAATTATGGACATGTTTAGACATACGGTAATACTACTTTATTGTAATATTTTATATTTGAAAAGAGCTTTCTGACTCCATTTTCATTTATATTATTTAAGCAGGTGTTTACTAAGTGCCTACTAATTGGACAAACCCTGTGCCTACAAAAATTAATTAACTCTTGGTTTATTTCTTTTAGGAACACACAATCTAATGAAAAGTGCTTTTAGAGATATGTCAAATTACTGGTTCTTTTTTATTTTTTCATTTTATTTTCTTAATATTCCTTTGAGATAGTGAAAATGAGGATTAACATTCATTCTCCTTCTGGAAATGAGGATATTTTGCCTGAGACAGACAAATTGATTTGCTGTAAGTTATATAAGTAGGAGATAACAGATATTTTGACCAAGGTAATCAGAATTTTGGTTTCTGTACTCTAAGTAGATGTGAACTGTCCTGTGTGTATATATTACAGGTATATGTGTTGATGATCAGTTCTCAACCAAAAGGCCTGATTGTTTAGTTGTTGCCCTCTTGGAATGATTAAAATATTAAAACAACCCAAATTCTAATGTTATCATGTTAACCCTATGACCAAAAAAATGATATCCAGTTACTGAGTGCTAAGTCCTCTATAGGGACACAGAAACCAATATGAAGCCATTAGACTTTATGATAGAATTGTTAACCTAGGTACAATTTCTAAAATTGTTCAGTATTATCAAGTATTAGCCTTTTGATGGAATTGATTCATAACTTTTTGGTATACTTGTATTCTGAACTGTGGATGAATAAATGTGTGGCACAGAAATAGTCCATTTATATAATATATAACCATTCTCTTTCTTTCTCTCTCTCCATAAACATTTGTATCCATATGAAATTTTCTATTTGCTTTGTATCTGTCCAGGTACACACATTAAGTTAGTAGATTACCCATTTGAAGTGAGTCAATAATATATCTGCCTGGTATACTTCAAAACTTCAGCTCCAGGCTTCGTAAGTGTGTGCCTTCTTTCTAATGGAAGACATTTTATAGGATGTCTGAATTTCTCTGAAATATCTTTATTTTGGTTGATCTTAATGAGAAATGATACTGTTATTTCTTATGTTGAAAATCTGCACATGTCAAACAGCCAATCAGGGCATTTGAGGTAAGAGAACAAGAAAGGATAAATTTCACCTCCACATGATTGATGTTTCTGGAAATAGCTGTCAGAAAGAGAAACTTTCCTTTATATAGCAGCTGTGTTAGTCTAGCTTAGAAGACGAAAGATGGTAATACAGTGGTGGCTGGTTAACTCAGAGGTGCTAAGGGTGGAGAGCCAGCACAACTTTCTTCAGTCAGATCATGTTTTGTCTTCCAGTGTGCATTCTGCTTCTTATGTACTTCCTTGGCCTGTGGGCTTTCTTATTCTGTCCCTCATCCTGAGATGTCTCTCTGCTACATTTACCATGCCAGAACTCAGTCTGTTTTGGGTCATAGTGACATTCTCGGCTCCGAGAATAGATGGTTTCCTGATACCTTAAGCATTTCTTTGAGTTCTCTTTCCAGGACAAAAACATGGTAATGAATTGCAGCATATCTCTGAGGCATTTTATCTTCTTTAATGAATTTATCCTCGCTAGACAAGGTAGACTATAATAGAAGTGTTATTTTTATATGTCCAAGGAAAATGTTGGGAGACAAATTATATTTTGTCAACAAAGAATAAGGCCAGTAATCTGCCCCAGACTGCTTGATTTGCACAAATTTCTTGATCCAGGAACATTTCTCTTGATCATCTCTCTATGATATTTAAAAGTCATGCAAGGCACATGGTAGACTCTCAGTGAAGCTTTGATTCTCCTTGTCTGATTTTCTGCATAGCATAGGAATGAACTCAAGTGCTAAGTGGTACAGTCTTTTTTCCTCCATTTTTTCATTATCACTGCTTTCTGTCTTAATATGAAATAGGTTGTGCAAAGACCAAAAGAAGCTCACCTTTCAGGAGATGTAGTCATGGTCTGTCCCACTGAGTTTGGAAAGAGCATGCATTTCCTCAGGGTTGGGTTGTGGCTGTGAAGTAATATATCTAAAATGATTACTCATGGGGCGCGAGGGTGGCTCAGTTGGTTAAGCAACTGCCTTTGGCTCAAGTCATGATCTCAGGGTCCTGGGATCCAGCCCCCACGACCAGGCTCCCTGCTTAGCAGGGAGTCTGCTTCTCCCTCTCCCTCTGTCCCTCCCTCTGCTCATTCTCTCTCTCCGTCTCTCAAATAAATAAATAAAATATTTTAAAAAATGATTGCTCAGAAGATACAAATGTATGAAGATAATTTTAGGGTGAAAACTTTAGAGACTTTCATATTTAGAGACAAAATTCTTCAGATTAAATAGGGAGTATCATTCTGTCATTTAAGTAGCACAAATTTAGTTGTCTTATATGGCTGCATTAGTCAATAAAATTGACCATTTGCTCTTTTATTATTTTCAAAAGTATTTATTGAACTACTATGAGCCAAGCATTGTGCTAGATCCTTGGGACACATACTGTGTGGTGAGTTCTGACCAACAAATGTCCCTTTTACTGTTTTATTCTACCTCAGGGCCATCATTTGGTTATTTTAGCATATTTTACTGAATTTATTTCTTTACAAAAGAATATCAGGAATTACCCATGAATCAATATAGTCTGACATGAAAAAGTAAGAGACTGAAAGAAGTTCTAGACAACAAGCTGATGTCTTACCATTTTGGAGAGCATCAGGATGTCAAAATACTCAGTTACTAATTAAAACACCCTAAACCACCCCATTAGAAGTGGAAGCTTATCAGATCTGGGAGGAAAACCTTATGGAAGTTACTCAGATTAGAACAAAAACATCAAAGAGGCCTGGCAACTTGTATGGCAGGTGAGGGATGTCACTTTCATGGTGTCCCCTATAGTTCAGGGTATGAATCTGTGGGAAGCAGCTCAGGACAGGTCCAGAACTGCCTGTACTCCCAGGAAGGACAGGCCTCTTAAGACCAATTCATGCTTACTAAATCATAAGATATGATGCATTGTCTAGGATGCCAGTTGATTTATTTAAAGCAAGAGATCTGCCAGCTGACCAATTATTGCATTGTCTGGCTTATGCATTCTTTCCCCATAGGAAAATCTGTAGGGAGTTATAATCAAAAGATTCCTTTGCAAGCTTGAAAGAAGAGAAAGGAAGTTGGGTGACTTTTTTTTTTTAAAGATTTTATTTACCCATTTTTGAGAGAGAAGCAGGCTCCCCACTGAGCAGGGGCTCAATCCCAGGATCCCTGGGATCAAGGCAGAAGCTTAACCACTTAACTAAGTCACCCAGGCACCTGGAAGTTGGGTGATTTTAATGACAAGTATCATCAAGCCATGCTAGTTATGTTGTGGCTGTCTCCAACTTAGGGAGCTATTTTTACAAGGAAGCCACAATAGTGAAATAAATTAGTTGACTAATCCCTTTTTCTAGACACCATGAGATCATTCTCATTATGTTGATACTTTTTGTTTAGATATGTGAATACCTTGATTAGACTGTAGTTTTTTTTTTTTATATTCAGACAAGTTAGGTTTTTATTTATTTAGTAGGCACCAGGGGCCCCTCAGTGCCAGGGACCATGCTGAACACTGGGGATAGAAATTCAAGAGGAGATTGAAAGGCAGTCACTTTAAACAAAATCTTTTTACAAAACCACAAAAGCTGTAATCAAAGAATATATAATGATATATAAGTAAGTTTAGGGGGGCAGTGCTTAAATTATTTGTATGCTTTGATTTGGGAGTCATTTTGGTCCTACAGAATATCGGAAGGAGGCAAATTGTTTCCATTGCCTGTCTCTCTTGAGTGTTTTATCTTTGGGAAGATAGCATTTTCCTTTCCTTTGGAAGGATCTTGGTGTGACTGCTGGGTCCTGCTTCTGATGGCTGTGTCTCATAGACTGGGGGAAGCCAGAGTGATGACGAGAGCAAAGCTGTCCTCATAATGACTTTTTTTGGGTAGTAGTTTAATTAAAGCTACTGAGAGTATAGCATAATAGTTCAGAATTCAGGTGCTGGAGTCAGGCAGATCTGTGTTTGAATCTTTACCACGTACATGTTTCAAAATTTTAGGCAAGTCTTCTAACTTTTTTAAAGCTCAGTTTCTTCAATAATAATCTGAAGATAATAAAACCTTCATGGGATTATTATGAAAATTATATGAGATAAAGCATATGAAATACCTGTCACATCGTAAGCTAACATTTTAAAATGTTAGTTTTTGGTTGTTAGAGAAATCTGAGTTAGAGTCTAGAAGGAGTATTTTTATTGGATTAAAAATTTTATAATCTGGTGTTATTTCTCCAAAATGATTATTTAAGAAAATATCAAATGACATGTCAACTACTATTTGTATTTTTACTCTACCCTTTATTCTAAGAAATCTTCTCTTTATTTGCTTATGGAAAGGTAGATAGTAAAAAAGCCCTATCTCAGACAGTTCTTTGTTAGCTCATTAAGGTTTTATTCAACTCATTAATGAAGGAGCCAGTTCAAAAATGAAAGCTAGTTTGTAGAGCATTTGAAAAACAGAAATTTATATAGTCAATTTGGGAAAGGTTTAGGGTAGTAAAATCCTAAACTTTGGAGTCATCATTGCTACCAGGCCAAAAAAAAACCCCGATCACATTTTAATAGTTTTATTACAGTTTAGTTTCAAACTTTATAGGACTGTAAATTGTCTGGACTATCAAACAAAATTACATCTCCTGAGAGACTTAGATAACTGTCATATCAGAAAATATTCTAGCATGATATTAAAAAAAAATCACAAGTCATCAATTTGCTTTATTTTCAAGTATTTCATATTTTCCATTCCCAATAACTATTGCTGTAGTTCATAGTAATTAAGCTTCTTTATTGCTTCACTACCCCCCTTCCGTTGCGGAGTACATAATCTGTCCAATAACAGTAAGAAAGAGAGATGAGAGAATTACCCACTGTTGGGTGGAGTTAGAAGGTTTTGTTTTGTTTTTTTAAATCAGGGAGGAGAATGCTAATAGGGAAAGAAGGAAGCTGGCTGATAGTGGAGAAGAGCTGTTGGTTCTGATGGAGAAAAGAAGGGGCGAGAATGGTGGGGAAGAGCGTGCTCACATATTCTGCAGAGTTGCCTCTCTGGCCTCCTTAGAACGTTTTCCATGTTCTTAGAGCTATGAACCTCTGTTCTCTAGGAAGCAGGAGGGGATGGCAAAAGGTTGTCCAGAATCTGCAGAGAATGGTGGTGGAATCCATGCTTTTTCAGACCCCCACCTTTACCCGCCCCCCTCCCCCCACCAGGTGTACTGTTTGTGCTCCATGGGTTCAAAGCTCCTTTCTTTGTGTTTCCTTAACAGGGTCTAATTTGTTCTCTGTTTTCATCCATAGTGGCATAGATGTTCATTATGCAGTTACCTTCAATGGTGAGGCCATCGGCAATACCACCTGGGACCTAATTAGCCTTCATTCCAACAAGGTGGAAAACCATGGTCTTGTGGAACTGGATGATAAGCCCACTGCTGTTTATGCAATTAGTAACTTCAGAGATTATATTGCTGAGACACTACATCAGAATTTTTTGTTGGGGAACTCCTCTTTGAATCCAGATCCTGACTCCCTTCAACTTATCAATGGTGAGTTGATATCCATCATAAAGTGCTTGTACAGCTTTAGTTTCTTTTTCAATATACTGTGGTGAAAACTAATTTCCTTATATATCTGTGGTTTTTAGCATTCTCTTGACTGCATGAGAGAGGAGCCATCCTGGTTCGAATGGAGCTTTAGCCATGTAGTTATTTGGGATAGATCAATCGGGAGCTCTTAGGAGTATTGGTAGACAAAAAGCCACAAAGAGTGGGGAAAGTGGGGCACCTGGGTGGCTCAGTCGGTTAAGCATCTGCCTTCAGCTCAGGTCATGATTCCAGGGTCCTGGGATTGAGCCGCATGTTGGGTTCCCTGCTTGGCGGGGAGTCTGCTTCTCTCTCTCCCTCTGCCTGCCACTCTGCCTACTTGTGCTCTCTCTCTCTCTCTCTGTCAAATAAATAAATAAATAAAATCTTAAAAAAAAAGTGGGGAAAGTGGAGAACAGCATGACATTTAGAAATAGTTTAGGGAAATGGGAGCAAAACATAGGAAAAAGGGAAGTGGAACCTGCAAGCATGAATTGGAACAGGTTATAGTGCAGCTGGGGCGACCAACACAGTAATTCTCCAAGGCAAACCGACTGGTGTAAAGACTTAAAAGCCAGAGAGCAGAAGACAAAGAGTAGCTCAGGAAAGTTCAGGGAGGATCTTGGTCAAAGAAGAATTGATACTGGGTGATAGGCAGAATCCCAGAGAAACCAGTACTAAGTTCGAATTTAGATAGCTGGAGAGATCCAGTTATGATCTGAAATCAATAGGTGGATCTGGGATCATCAAGGAAGGGTGGACTACTTTGGATTTAGAGGTGAAAGAGTGGCCTAGTTAATCTCAGACTAAAGTTTACTAAGAATCTGGTTACTGGTGTTGCAACAGTTTTACTCATCAGGGACATGGTGTCCTGTTAAATTACTTCTTCATGTTTACTTCTTTATAATTTCTTCTCTCATGGGTGGTTTAGCTTTAAGATGTCCATGGAGTATATTTTACTGACATGATTGCATGGGAAAAGTACCAGCTGCCAAACTGGAAAATTCATGAATGAGAGGCAATACTAACAATGATGCATTTTTATAGCCTCTTCAATTCCCACATTTTCTTAAGAGAAAAGAGTCTGTATCTTTTTTTTTTAAGATTTTATTTATTTATTCATGAGAGAGAGAGAGAGAGAGAAGCAGAGGGAGAAGCAGGCTCCCAAGGAGCAGGGAGCCCAATACGGGACTCAATCCCAGGATCCTCGGATCATGACCTGAGCCGAAGGCAGATGCTTAACCATCTGAGCCACCCAGACGCCCAAGAATCTGTATCTTTTCAGGCAGTTATCACCTAGGCCTTGTGTGTGTGTGTGTGTGTGTGTGTGTATGTGTGTGTATGTAAATAAACACAAATACACATGAGAGAGAGAGAAAAGAGAGAAAAAAACTTTTAACGATATTTTACTATATATAATTCCTTACTTCCTAAAGAAGATATTATTTGAGGGCTTCACTAAAACTTTAAATTGCTTTTCAATTATTTTGGCTGATGTTTCCTTAAAATGACAGTGTGCTAAGATAGGGCCACAAAGTGGCTTGGACTTCATATGGATTATGTAGGACTTTAAAGTGGAGAAACTCTTTATTTATTTATTATTTTACAGATTTATTTATTTATTTTAGGGAGAGAGGATAATTGGGGGGGAGGGGCAGAAGGAGAGGAGAGAGAATCTGAAGCAGACTCCCTGCTGAGTGTGGGTCTCCATCTCACTACCAGAGATCATGACCTGAACAGAAACCAAGAGTCTGAAGCTTAACCAACTGCAGCACTGAGGCTCTCCTAAAGTGGAGAAACTCTTTCTTCGTAGATGATAGTGATATTAGGCTATCAGTTCTAAAACACGAGAGAACCTTTGTATTTTGGAGCAGTGTGGGTATCCTGGGATTACTGTCCCATATACTCCTTTTTTGTTGTTGTATCTTGTTGGAATACCTGAGCCAGATAAAATAGTGAAAAGAGAAGAGGCTTGTTATAATCTGAAATTGCTGAAGTCCTTTTGGCAAGGCTGGTATAGACTAGCTGGAGGCTACCTATGTGGACAGCAAATAGGCAGAAGGTCCCAGGAATCTGGATACTGGGATCCGAGAAAAAAGTATAGCTAAGAGGTCATGACCTGAAGGGGATGGGAACCTAAACTGAGCAGAAGGTACAAACACCAAGGTTAATAACGAGGGTAGTGGAAGAAGGACATGGAGATTAAGGTTTGCAACAGGCAAAGTGAGATTGTTTAGTTAGGAAACTAAATCCACAAACAGCATAAGAAGGTCTTCCTTTTATGTGGAGCCTGGTTGAGCCTACCTCCGAGGTGTCCTGAAAAGGAGTTTAACAACTGAGAATTTCTAAGCAAATTTAACAAAAGCTTTAGGATATACAGGAGAAACTAATTCAGGTGCTTTGATCTTTCATTAGATGTATGTTTCAATTGCACAAAATTTGGTCTCTAAAATCTATTTCTATTGTCATGCCAACTCAGAGTTCTGAATGGATGTAGCTTTCTACGTAACCTGGTCATCATTTCTTAAAGATAGATCATCCTTGATCTATGGTGCTTATTTTCCGTAGAAGACAAGATAACCGTATACACAATTGAAAAAGAGTTTTGGAAAATACTTAAATCAAATAGGGTTTTTGGCTTCTCATTGTTCCCTTTATGTCAGGCCAGTGGTAACAGGTGAATAAGGAGAAATTCTGCTTCTATTTTTGGTGCATACACCAGATCAAATTGTGGCAATCCTTTTTTTTTTCTTTAGCTTTTATAGATTCCGTCTCCCCTTCAGGCAAAATCAGTTTCTTCTTTGTATCCCACACATTGTATATATGCCCCTCACATCATTTTATAATTTGTGTTTATCTCTCTGACATAGGGAATACTTGCATAGGAGAAACTTGGCTTTATTAATGTTTATAGTCTCAACTTTATCAAAGTCTGTAGTAACTAGCAAGGATTCAGTAAGGCTTTGTTGAATTACATTATACAATCTATTGTCTTACCTTTTTTGCTCTTTAATATTGGTATAGCAGTAAACTCTCTGGTGTCCTAACCATTTTTCAAAGATACTTTCTGCCAAAGAGGAAATCATTTTTCATAATTTTCTCCATTCTTAGCATCAACCAAATGCATTGGAATTTTCAGTTTAACTTCCTTATTAAAATGAAAAAAAATCAATTTAAAAATATCTGCTTCACAGGAATCTTGAATAGAGTAAACTGCTTAAGAGAGAAAAAGAAATAATATAGGAATGTCTTAAATGTAATAATGAGGAGAATATTTTATGTTGGAGTCTTATAAATCAGATAGATTGTGTTAATATTGATGCTGGCAGGCCCGGTCTGAGGACCCAGAGAGGGTCCCACAGGACCAGCCAAGAGGGTCCTTGGTGACACACAGGATAGAAATCAAGCACAAGCCAGCAGTAAGGGAGAGAGCAGAGTTTATTGAAGATATATATAGAGAGAGCAAATACAGACGGAGTATCTGGGAGACTTGGTAAAGAAAAGGAGAGAGTTGTATCTTTGCTTGGGGTCTGGGGTTTTTAATGAGGATTGTGGTCTGGTGTACATGTCCTCTCAGGCATCCAGGAACCAGCTAGAACAAGGACAATGGTCCAGGTGTCCTTCCTAAGCCATTTATTCCTTGGAGCCAAGCAGTCTTGGCATTGAGATGTTTAGTGCCCGTGGTCTGGAATACGCCTATGAAGGCCTCGTCACATCATTCTCCCATGGCCCTTCCTTCGATGTCATCTGTTGTGCTGGAATACTCTAAAAAAGTCATTAACTTCTTGTCCCTTACAAGGAGGACATACACTGTTTGTTCTATGAGGCATATGTAAAGTGAGGATACAGGTCCTACTAAGAATAGAAGCAGGAAAAAGAGCAAAAAGCAGATTTTTATGGAGTCTTTCAGTTTCCCTATCTCAATATAGGGAAAATATCTGAATAAAGTAACAAACATTTTCTAAGCAAGTCTCCCTTATCTGTTGTGCCAAGATCTAAACTATTAAAAGGAACAACCTGATTTTTAGTTGTCCCTGAACCTCAAATACAATAGTGTCTCAACTAAAAATGTTCTTTCTTCAGTGAGAGGAGTTTTACTTTCTGAAACTGAAGACCTAATTTGGAGCACCCAAAGTTCAAGTCTTCAGTCAACCCCACCATCCATTCTGGTAAGTATGTTTCTGTGTTTTATGCCTGGAATCAGGCCCTCAAACTTCTCTTCTTTATACACTTACCTGCTTACTTTAGCATCATGAATTTCCTGAGCTGTTCCTATTTCAGATATTTTCTTACATCATCCTTGGAACATTATTCACAGTTGTCAGCTCCCAAGTCCCAAGTACTGGTTCAGAAAATTTAAGCCTTCTGCGGTGGTTAAATGAAGTCTGTGCTGGTTAATTGCCAAGCTCTACATGTGGTATAAAACTTACATATGGTTTATACTTGTTTGGTAATAATTAAGCTATAAGTGCCCACTGAGTTGTTCTCTGAAAGTTACTCAGAAGTAGTTTTTATAGTCAAGACTATAAATTGATATATATAGGTACGGAGTATAGATTTGCGTTCCAAGGATTGTATTGAAGAAAAATGTTAGATTCCAAAGCATATAGAATAGCGTGTGTACAGGAGAGAGAGAGAAAGAAGAATAAAAATAACAGCTAACTGACAAATGACAGGGACTCAAAATCAGGCCTCCTTTTAACCTGGACTGAAAACATTCCCATTTGCACAGAAACATCATCGAAGAATGTTCCTTTTTGTTCTTACCACCCAGCTCCCCTGGGCGATCCTCTATCCCCTCTAAACCCCTCCACTTGCCACTTCACTCATAGAGAGGCATCAAATAGAAAAGAAAGTGGCTTCCTTGACTATAGTTGAAACAACAGCAGTACCACCTACAACCACAGCACCCCTGGAGACCACCTGGTTACAAAGCATTCATGAATCTTTTGTTATCACATAGGGTAGGGGGACTCCCTTCTACATTCCCTGAGACTCCTAATGTCCTGAGACTTTTCAGTCTCATTGAAGCTTCTTGAAATCCTTGTTTCTTGACTTTAACCCTGCAGTGAACATTTACAAAGTTTGCCCCAAATTCACTTACCCATTAATATATGCAGCCATTTCTTATACTCCGTTATAGAGCAGCTCAGTTTTGAAATGTGGTGTCATTGGAAATACTCTTCTCACTGAGTTGCATATTGGAGAAAAAAAGTTAGGGGGGATTGACACTAGAGATTACATTATTTGGTGTTTATTTATTCATTCACTCAAATATATTTATTGCGTGCTTTTCACGTGCCAAGTACTGGGAAAACTAAGATGAATAAGGGTATGGGCTTGCCCTCAAGAAGTTTCCAGTCTGGTAGACAGACTTTTCCACAAATACAGTGACGCTGTCATAGAAGTCCATTCAGGATGCAGTGGCAGAGGGTGGTGATTCACAGTGAACATTGCACCACTAGTCTTCAGTCCTTCTAATCCTATTCATCTTGGGCTTCTCTAACCATAGAATTGTGATGATATTTAGAATGATGTTGTAAAGATAGGAATTTTTATATAAGCCAGAGGTTGCAAGCTGGAAACCAGCCAGCTGGATCCAGCTGTAGGCATGTGCTGTGGGGCCAAATTTTTAAAGAAGCTAATATTTAACAGTTAGGATATTTTTGCAAGAAAATGTAGATTTCCAACTTCTTTTGAAAACCAGGAAGATCTGGTATCCTTAGGTCCAGGTCCCCTGTTGCTGAAAGTGGTTAGGGTTTGGCTGAAAGGCGCTGTCCCTTTAATGTTGATAAACACTGACTAACTGGGCTCACATGGTGCCTGTAATGTGGTCCATTTGCATTAAAGCCAACCCCTCAGTTTTTTGAATAGTGATAACTGTGGGGGCGTTAAGTAACAATGTGAGGAGACAGTAGGATTGTTAATGGATGATAATAAGGCATGAAAAGAAGAATGATTGATTAGAAGTGTATGGTTATTGGTTTTCCTTCTTTTTGGGGGGCAAACTGTTAACAAGATTTTGTTCTTTTATAGAAATGAGATTAAAAAATTTTTTTTACAGATTTGATTTTTAGAAATTATTTTAGAGGTAGGAATATTGGGATATTGAATTTGACACCTTTTGGCATCCTAACTTGGAAAATCACATGTTGCGCAGTGTGCTTTCTATAGCGCTAGCAACTTTTCAGTTGGCATTCACAGAAGTGAAACTGGGCCAGTATAAGTTAATATGCTACATTGAACTAAAAGAATTCTTGAGTTGAATTTGTTACTATGGGAACATCTATTCCTATAAAAATAAATGAAGTGCTATTACTGGCATGTAGTTGTTCTACCTTTCATAATGTATGACAAAGCTTCATTGCCATGCCATTTTTTAGGTGGCACTTATTTGGAGTATATGGTCTCCTTATTTAAAAAGTCAAATTGTGGGTTGCCTGGGTGGCTCAGTCAGTTAAGCATTTGACTCTTGATTTCGGCTCGGTTTCACAGTCTCAGGGTCGTGAGATCCAGCCCCCGCCCAAGCTCCCACTCAGCATGGAGGAGTCTGCTTGAGATTCCTGTCTCTCCCTCGGCCTTTGCCCTTCCCCTACTCGTGCTGTCTTTCTTTCAAAATAAATAAATAAAATCTTAAAAAAAAAGCCGAGTTGTTTACTTTCACTTTTTACGTGGCCCATTTGTGACTTAACTTTTATCTGAGATATTCTGTATTGTTTTAATTTTTATGGAATGAAAAGGCATTTAATTTGTAGATATACTAAAATTGTATATATTGTTTGAGGATTTCTTTTTCATTAAGGATTGAGCTGTTTTCCTACTGTGTGTCAGGTCATAGGTTCTGTCTGATAAAACTCAATTTTTTCAGCATGGGTTAAAGAGCTTAAGCCATTTCACTTGGCATTTTGAAAAAATTCCCATGTAGAATTTACAAGGGTATAAATATGTCTGACTCAGCTGGATGAATGTGTAACTTTAACACATCTCTAGAAGTGGTTTTAGATAATTAAGAGGGAAAAAAGTGAATTCCCTGGTATGGTTTGATGGTCATCATCCTAACTACTTTTTTGAGAAACAAACTTGGCATTGAGCAAATGACCTTCTTGCTTCTCCTTGAATGCATGTATGGTTTTAGATAATAGCAAAAGAAATGGGAAAGGAAGAAACTTTCCTGTCTATACAAACAACCTCCATATTCAACATAGCAGATATTTACATATTAGAAAATGGGCTTTCCTCTCTCTCCTTGCTCTGTTTACCTGGGTCTTACAGACCTGTGGACATAGGCTAACCTGAGTGAGAATGGACTGCCAAAGCTGTTAGTTCTAGTTTCTCCTCTGGGAATCCTTTTCCATCTGGTTATGGATACTTATAGGTATCTCTCAATGAACAGTCTGGTATAGTGGGCAAAGCACTGGGACTGAGAACTCTAGAAACTCAGGGGTGTAGTTCTGATTTTTTTCTCCATTTTCTGTGACTGTAGGCATTTCACATCTCTGAGACTCAGTTTCTTATCTTCAATAGGCAAGATTAGACTACATGATTCAAGAGTCCTATTCTAAAATTTGATACTTCTGTTTTATTCACACACATGCACATGCTCACCTCCCTAAAATGGTTCTGAGACTCAGTTTCCAATATGTGAAGGGGGAGTGTTCCCACACAGCACCACATAATTCTCCAGACATCCTCTGGGTGTTCAAGGATTCAACTTAATTCTGACACTATCTACCCAGAGATAGCATCAGATTCCACAGGTTAAGGGCTCAGTTCTACAAGACTGCCTCCCCACCCTTTGCCTACTTCCACTTCGGACATCAGTTGTTGCAAGCCTAGGTTACTACCTGTGCTTCTGACCAACCAGCTGTAAATCACAGGTTCCCATGACCTCTTCCTCAAGCTTGGTTAATTTGCTAGGATGGCTCACAGAACTCAAACATTTTACTTACTAGATTACTGATTTGTTATAAAAAAACAATTCAGGAACAGCCTGATGGAAGAGATGCATAGGGCAAGGTATGTGCGAAGGGGCACAGAGCTTCCAAGCCCTCACCAGGTATGTGGCTCTCCTCAAATCTCCAGGTGTTCACTAACCCAGCTCTTTGGACCCTATCCTTTTGGGTTTTTATGGAGGCTTCATTAGATAGGTGTGATCAATTAAATCATTGGCCATTGGTAACTGATTCAACCTCTAGCCCCTCTCCCCTCCCTGGAGGTCATGGGGTGGGACTGAAAGTTCCAACCCCTTAATCACAAGGTTGGCTTTATTGGCAACAAGTACCCATCCATAGGTGCCCTCTAAAAGTCACCCCATTAACATAACAGAAGACACTTTAATAACTCTCAACACTTAGGCAATTCCAAGGGTTTTGGGATCTGTGAGCCAGGAATTGTGGACACTAAGCAGATATATGTATTTTTTTTTATAAATTACAATATCATACCTCTTTTCCTAACATACGATTTAAAAACCAAAGGAAGGTCTTTTAAGCACCTGAACTTTTGGCAAGACAAAAGTTGGTAATTTTACTTAATTTGTTTTCCTTTCACACTCTGGACTTCAATTTGTTGACTTTTCATTTATCTGGAATTGAACTCTTGCTCTCTCCATCTGGACCATTCTTTTTTTTCTTCCCAGGTTTACTGAGATATAATTGACATATAACATTATATAAGTTTAAGGTGTACATGATGATTTGATACACTTACATATTGGGAAATGATTACCATCACCTCACATGATTACCATTTGTGTGTGTGTGTGTGTGTGTGTGTGTGTGTGTGTGTGTGTGTGTGTGGTAAAAACATTTAAGATCTCTTTTAGCAATTTTCAAGTATGTAATACAACATCATTAATTATAGTCACCATGTTTAACATTAGATCTCCAGAACTTATTCATCCTATCACTGGATATTTGTACCTTGTGACCAACATCTCATTTCCCCAGCCCCCCACCCCTGGAAATAATCATTCCTGTCTCTATTTATGAGAGTTCAGCTTTTTCAGATTCCACATATAAGTCACACGAAGCAGTATTTGTTTCTCTATCTAGTTCATATCTCTTAGCATAATGTCCTTAAGATCCATCCGTGTTGTTACAAACAGCAGGATTTCCTTCTTTCCCATGGCTGAAAAGTATTCCATTGTGTGTGTGTGTGTGTGTTATACACACCACATCTTCTATTATCCATTCATCCTTTGATAGACACTTATGTTGTTTCCATATCTTAGCTATTGTGAATAATGCTGGTATGAACATAGGGGTGTAGATATCTCTTTGATATACTGATTTCATTTCCTTTGTGTATGTACCCAGAAATGGGGATTGCTCAATCATATGGTGGTTTTATTTTTAATTTTTTGAGGAAACTCTGTATTGTTTTCCATAATGGCTGTACTACTTTATATTTCCACCAATATGAATAGGGCTCCCTTTTCCCCACATCATTTCACACCTGTTATCTTTTGTCTTTTTGATAATAGCAATACTGATAGGTATGAGGTGATACTGTGGTTTTGATTTGCACTTCCCTGATGATTAGCATCTTTGAACATCTTTTTATATACTTATGGCCATTTGTATGTCTTTTTTGGAAAAATATCTATTCAGATCCTCTGCCCATTTTTAATCAGATTATTTGTTTTTACTATTGAGTTGTATGAGTTCCTAATATTTTTGGGATATTAACCTCTTATCAGATATATAGCTTTCCAATATTTTCTGTGATTCTGCATGTTGCCTTTCCATTTTGTTGATTATTTCTTTTGCTGTGCAGAAGCATTTCAGGTTGATGTAGTCCCACTTATTAATTTTTGCTTGTTGCCTTTGCTTTTGATGTCATATCCAAAAATTACTTCCAAGACTAAGCTTTTTTTTCTTTGTTTTCTTCTATGAGTTTTACAGTTTAAGGTCTTATTTTTAAGTCTTTTTTCCATTTTTAATTAATTTTTGTGAGTGGCGTAAGATAGGGCTCCACTTTCATTCTTTTGTGTATAATTATCCAGTTTTCCCAATGCCGTTTATTGAGGAGACAATCCTTTCCCCATTGGGTGTTCCCATTGGTGTTTTCTTGTAATATAAGTTGACTGTATATGTTTGTGTTTATTTATGGGCTCTAAATTCTGTCCCATTGGTCTATGTGTCTGTTTTTATGCCAATATGTTCTGTTTTAATTACTATAATCAAATTACTATATTGCTTTGTAATATAGTTGCTTCATAATGTAGTTTAAAATCGGAAGTGTAATAGCCTTTGGTTTTGTTCTTCTTTCTCAGGATTGCTTTGGATATTCAGGGTCTTTTGTAGTTCCTTATGAATATTAGGATTGTTTTTTTTCTTTCTAAAATGCCATTGGAGTTTTAGTAGGGATTGCACTGAATCTGAAGATGTCTTTGGCTAGTATGGACATTTTTTTTTAAAGATTTTATTTAAAGATTTTGAGAGAGACAGAGAGAATGAGAGAGAGAGCACGAGAGTGGGGTGAGAGGCAGAGAGAGAAGCAGACTCACCGCTGAGCAGGGAGCCTGATGTGGGTCTCAATTCCGGGGCCTTCAGGATCATGACCTGAGCCGAAGGCAGACGCTTAACCGACTGAGCAACCCAGGCGCCCTCGTACGGACATTTTGACAATATTAATTTTTCCAATCCATGAATACAGCATATGCTTCCATTTATGTGTATCATTTTCAATCTTTCATCAAAGTCTTACGGTTTTCACTATGTGGATCTGTTACCTTCTTGGTTAAATTTATTCCTCAGGTTGTTATTGTTTTAGATGCTATTATAGAAGAGATTATTTTTCTTTTACAAATAGTTTGTTGTTAATGTACAGAAATATAATTGGCATCTGTATGTTGATCCTGCTGTATTCTGTAACTTTACTTAATTCATTGATTAGTTCTAACAATTTTTTAAAAAGATTTATTTATTTATTTTAGAGAGAGAGCATGAGTGGGGGGAGAGGCAGCAGGGGAGGGAGAAAATCTCAAGCAGACTCACTGCTGAGTGCAGAGCCCATTGTGGGGCTTGATCTCTACAGAGCCTGTTGCGGGGCTCAATCTCACAACCCTGCAATCATGACCCCAGCCGAAATCAAGAGTCAGATGCTTAACCAACTGAGCCACCTAGGAGCCTCAGTTCTAACAGTGTTTTGATTTTTTAAGGATTTTATATACATAGGATCATGCCATCTGGAGCAGACCATTTTACCTCTTCCTTTCTGATTTGAATGCCTTTTATTTATTTTTCTTGCCTAATTGCCCTGGCTGGGACTTCTAGTGTTATACTAAATAAGGTGGTAACAGTGAGAACCCTTGTGTTATTCTTCATCTTAGCAGGAAAACTTCAGCCTTTCACAATTGAGTTATGATATTTGCTGTGCGTTTGTCGTACATGGCCTTTATTATGTTGAGATATGTTGCTTCTGTACCCAATTTGTTGAGGGTTTTTATCAAGAAAGGATGCTGAATTTTGTTAAATACTTTTCTGTATCTATGGAGATGATTATATGATTTTTTATTCTTCATTTTATTAATGTGGTATATCACATTTATTGATTTGTATATGTTGAATTGTCCTTATATCCTGGGGATAAATCCTCCCCTGATCCTGGTGGATGATTCTTCTAATTTGCTTTGAATTCAGTCTGCTAATATTTTGTTGGCAATTTTTGCATTATATTAATCAGGGATATTGGTCTATCATTTTACTTTCTTGTAGTATCTTTGTCTGGTTTTGCTATCAGGGTAATGCTAGCTTTGTAAAATAAGTTTGGGAGTGTTCACTCCTGTTTGATTTTTGGGAAGAGTTTGAGAAGGACTGGCATTAGTTTTTCTTTAAATGTTCGGTAGAATTACCAGTGATATCATCTGGTCCTATGTATTTGTTAGGTCCATTTGGTCTAAAGTATAGTTCAAGTCCATCATTTTCTTTTTCTTTTTCTTTTTAATTTAATTTAATTTTATTATGTCATGTTAGTCTCCATACAGTACATCATTAGTTTTTATGTAGTGTTCCATGATTCATTGTTTTTGAATAACACCCAGTGCTCCATGAAATACGTGGCCTCCTTAATACCCATCACCAGGCTAACCCACCCCCACCCCCGCCCCTCTAAAACCCTCATTTTGTTTCTCTGAGTCCATAGTCTCCATGGTTCCTCTCCCACTCTGATCCCCCCCTTCATTTTTCCCTTCCTTCTCCTAATGTCCTCCATGCTATTCCTTAAGTTCCACAAATAAGTGAAACCATATGATAATTGACTTTCTCTGCTTGACTTATTTCACTTAGCATAATCTCCAGTCCCATCCATGTTGATGTAAAAGTCAGGTATTCATCCTTTCTGATGGCTGAGTAATAGTCCATTGTATATATGGACCACATCTTCTTTATCCATTTGTCTGTTGAAGGGCATCTTGGCTCTTTCCACAGTTTGGCTATTGTGGACATTGCTGCTATGAACATTGGGGTGCATATGGCCCTTCTTTTCACTACATCTGTGTCTTTGGGGTAAATACCCAGTAGTGCAATTCCTGGGTTATAGGGTAGCTCTGTTAGAGGCTGACAAAACAGGAGCATCTTGCTTGGGTTGTGGTCAATAATTTGGACTCTGTACATTCCCTCAACCACTCCTCAACAGAATGACTAGGAGGAGGAACCCCCAAAATAGAAAAGACTCAGAGACTGTGACTTCTGCCACAGATTTACAAATGGATACAGATATAACCAAGATTTCAGAAATGGACTTCAGGGTAACAGTTATGAAGACAATAGCTAGAATGGAGAAATTGATTAATGGCAACATAGAGTCTTTAAGGGCAGAAATGAAAGCTGAACTGGCAGAACTTAAAAATACTATCAATGAGATCCAATCTAATCTATATACTCTAACAGCTAGGGTAAACGAGGCAAAAGAACGAATTAGTGATCTAGAAGATCAATTGATAGAATAAAAGGAAAATGGAGGCCTGGGAAAAACAGTTTATAATCCATGAAAAAAGAATTAGAGAAATAAGTGATGCCATGAAACATTCCAATGTCAGAATTATTGGGATCCCTGAGGGGGTGGAGAGAGAGAGAGAGAGAGGACTAGAAGATATATTTCAACAAATCGTAGCTGAGAACTTCCCTAATCTGGGTAGTGAAACAAGCATTAGTGTCCTAGAGGCAGAGAGGACCTCTCCCAAGATCAAGGAAAACAGACAAACGCCCCGGCATGTAATAGTAAAACTCACAAATCTTAGAACCAAGGAAACCATCTTAAGGGCAGTTAGGGGGAAGAGATTCCTTATGTACAGAGGGAGGAACATCAGAATAATGTCAGACTTATCCACAGAGACCTGGCAAGCCAGAAAGGGCTGACAAGACATATTCAGGGTACTGAATGAGAAGAACATGCAGCCAAGAATACTTTATCTGGCAAGGCTGTCATTTAGAATGGATGGAGAGGTACAGAGCTTCCAAGACCAGCAGAAACTGAAAGAATATGTGACCACTAAGCCAGCCCTGCGAGAAATATTAAAGGGGGTTCTATAAAAGGAGAAAGACCCCAAGAGTGATATAGAACAGAAATTTACAGAGACAATCTATAGAAACAAGAACTTCACAGGCAACATGATGACAATAAATTCATATCTTTCAATAATCACTCTCAACGTGAATGGCCTAAATGCTCCCATAAAACAGCTAAGGGTTGCAGATTGGCTAAAAAGACAGGACCCATCCATATCCGTATGAGTCTACAAGAGACTCATTTCAAACCTAAAGATACATCCAGACTGAAAATGAAGGGATGGAGAACCATCTTCCATGCCAATGGCCCTCCAGAGAAAGCTGGGGTAGCAATCCTTATATCAGACAAACTAGATTTTAATCTAAAGACTGTAATTAGAGACACGGAAGGACACTATATCATTCTTAAAGGATCTATCCAACAAGAAGATCTAACAAATGTAAGTATCTATGCCCCCAACATGGGAGCAGCCAACTACATAAGCCAACTATTAACCAAAATAGTCATATTGATAACAATACATTAATTGTAGGAGACCTCAATACTCCACTCTCAGTGATAGATCATCTAAGCAGAAAATCAACAAAGAAACAAGAGCTTTGAATGACACACTGGACCAGATGGACCTCATAGGTATTTACAGAACATTCCACCCTAAAACAACAGAATACTCATTCTTCTCGAGCACACAAGTCCATCATTTTCTTATTGATTTTCTCTCTGGATTATCTAGCCATTGTTCAAAGTGGGGATGTTGAAGTCCCCTACTATTGTGTTGTTATCCATCCCTCCTTTCAGATCTGTTCATATTTGCTTTATATATTTAAGTGCTCCAATGTTGGGTGCTATTATATTTACAATTGTTATGTCCTCTTGATGAATTGAGCTCTTCATTATTATATAATGACCTTATTGGTCTCTTGTTACAGTTTTTGAATTAAAGTCTATTTTGTATGATATAAGTATAGCTACTGCTGCTTTGTTTTCTATTTGTATGGAATATTTTTTTTTTAATCCCTTCACTTTGAGCCTTTATGTGTCTTTAACTGAAATGAGTCTGTTGTAAACAGCATATAGTTGGGTCTTATTTTTTATACTTTTAGTCAATTTCTGCCCTTTGGAGGGGGAATTTAATCCATTTACATTCAGAGTAATTTGATAAGTAAGGACTTATTTCTACCATCTTATTGTTTTCTGGCCCTTTTGTGATTCCCTTGTTTCTTTCTTTCTGTCTTGGTGTTTTCCTCTGTGAATTGATTGTTTCCCATAGTGTATGCTTTGATTCTCTTTTCTTTTTCTTTTGTGTATCTACTGTAGGTTTTTGCTCTGTGGTGACCATGAGGCTTACATAGAACATCTTAGAGTTATAACAGTCTATTAACTTAACTTCGGTGGCATACAAAAACTCTATCCTTTTACTCCCCCCCCCACTTTTGGTTTTTGATGTTACAGTTTACCTCTTTTTATACTGTATTCATTAACAGATTATTTTGACTATACTTATAGCCACAATAGATTCCTTTCTAATTTTCTTTTGTGTATTTAATATAAATTTTTGCTTTGTGATTACTATGAGGTTCACATATATCATTCTATATATATATATGTACATATATATATAACAGTCTATTTTAAGTTGATAGCAACTTAAATTTGAATACTTTCAACACTCTACGTTTTTAACCTCCCCCATGTTTTATGTTTTTGATCCCACATTTACATCTTTTTATTTTATGTATCCTTTAACTAATTATTGTAGTTTTAGTTAATTTTACTACTTTTGTCCCTTATACTAGCTTTATAAGTGATTAATCCATTACTTTTATAATATGTTTAACTTTTCCTATGAGATTTTCACTTCTGCATGGTTTCTTGTCATTAATCAGTGTCACTTCTTTTCAGCTAAAAGAAGTCTCTTTAATATTTCTTGTAAGGCCTGTTTAGTGGTGATGAACTCCTTTAGCTTTTGCTTATCTGGAGAACTCTTTTCTTTACCTCTCTTCTGAATAATAATCTCACTGTGGGTGAATATTCTTTCCTTAAAGTACTTTGAGAATTTCATGCCACCACTTTCTGGCTTGCAAAGTTGCTGCTAAAATATCTGTTGATAGCCTCATAGGGTTTCCCTTGCATGTAGTAAGTTCTTTTTTCTTATGCTGCACTTAGGAGTCTTTCTTTATCTTTATCTTTTGACATTGCAATTATAGTGTGTCTTGGTGTAGAGCTCTTTGGATTTATCTTTTTTGGAACTCTTTGTGCTTCCTGGACCTAAATGTCTGTTTCCTTCCTAGAGTAGGGAATTTTTCAGCCATTATTTATTCAAATAAGTTTTCTACCTCTTTTTCTCTCTCTTCTCTTTCTGGGGCCTCTATAATGTGTACATTATTCCATTTGATATTGTCCCATAGGCCCTTTAAGGGATTTTCACTTGTTCAAATTATTTTTTCTTTTTGTTGCTCTGTTTGGGTGAGTTCCATTGCTTTGTTTTCTATCTTGCTAATCTGCTTTTCTGCTTCTTCCAGTTTGCTGTTGAACCCCTGTAATGTACTTTTCAGTGTAGTTATTGTATTTTTCAGTTCTATGACTTATGTTTGGTACTTTCTTATGTTTTGTCTCTGTTGAAGTTCTTTCTGTGCACATCCATTCTTCTGAGTTTGGTAAGCATCTTTATGAATATTATTTTGAACTCTTTATCAGGTAGATTACTTATCTTCATTTCATTAAGATCTTTTTCTGAGGTTTTGTCTTGTTCTTTCATTTGGAACATATTCCTCTACCTCCTCATTTTATCTGATTCTTTGTGTTTGTTTCTATGTATTAGATGAAACAACTACCTCCCCTATATGAGTCTTGTTGGAGTGGTCTTATGTGGGGGATGGCCCATGGGGGCCAGAAACACAATCCCCCTCTGGCCATCAGAGCCAGGTGCTCCCTGTGTGGGCTGTGTGCACCCTCTGACTGTGGTGTGGCTGAGCTGTAGTGGGAGTGGGTAGGTGGGGTTCTTGCCCAGGCTGTCTGAGATATATTTTTGGCAGGGATGGGGGATTGGGGAGGATGTGGCACTTGCCTGGGTGGCTATGGCTTGGCTGTGGCATGGGGTGTAGGGTGGTGCTTGCCTGGCTGGCTGTGATGTGCTGTGATGTGGAATGAGAGCCCCACATGTGTTAGCAGGTTGGAGGGGGAGATTGCCAAAATGGCACTCACCAGCACCAGCATTGGTAAGGTAGAGTGAAATTGCAAAAATTGTACCTGCCAGTGCTTCTGTCTTTAGAGAAATCCCTGACAAGTTCCTTCCTTTTTGGCATTTGCTTTAGGGTTAGTGTGTCTCCTTCACATATTGTCTAGGCACTTTTCAAACTTCTGCTTTTAATACCATAAAATCCACTACTGGGTATTTACTCAAAGAAAATGGGAACACTAATTCAAAGAGATATATGCACCCCCATGTTTATAGAAGCATTATTTCCAATAGCCAAGATATGAAAGCAACCTAAGTGTCCATCAAAAGACGAATAAAAAGATGTGGTGTATATATATGCTGCAGAGTATTATTCAGCCATAAAAAGAGTGAGATGTTTGCAACAACATGGTTGGACCTAAAGGGTATTATGCTAAGTGAAGTAAGTCAGACAGCGAAAGACAAGTAACATGTGATTTCACTTTATGTGGAATCTAAATGGACACATACACACACATGCAAATGAATAAATAAACAACAACAATAAAAAAAACAGAAACAGACTCATAAATACAGAGAACAAACTGGTAGCTATCAGAGGGGAGGATGGTAGGGCTATGGGTGGTTATCAGAGAGAAGGAAGGCTTCCAGCTATGCAATGAATAAGTCATGAGGATGAAAGGTACAGAATAGGGAATATAGTTAATGATATTTTAATAGCAATGGATGGTGACATATGGTAGCTACACTTGTGAACATAGCATAATGTACAGAGTTGTAGAATCACTATGTTTTACACCTAAAACTAACATAATATTGTTTGTTAACTATACTTCAATTAAAAAAAAGATCAAAAACTCTCTATGAAACAAAGAAACAAACGTATTGCTGCTTTTGCACTGGGTCCTAGGGCAAGCAAGTCTGTAAGAGTCCTTTAAGGGCAGGTTCTCCATTCCCTACAGTTCTGGACATAATCCCTGATGGTTTTATGTTTTGGGGGCTGGTCTCTCAGGTGCCAGACCCAAGGGTTGGGGTGCCTAATGTGGGGCACAAACTCCTTGCTCCTCAGGGAAGAGTTCCATGTTTTTGAGATTTCATTCCGATTGTGGATTGCAACTCTTTGGGTGGCGTTTTTGGTGAGAGCATATGTCTGCCTCTCCTACCAAAATCAGTGTGGCTCTTTTATTTTTTGTTGTGGAGATGCTGTTCATCTAGTTTTTAAGATTTTTTTCAGAGGAAATTATTCCATATGTAGCTGTAGATTTGTTGTGTCAGTAGGAGGAGTTGTGTTCAGTATCTTCCTATGCCAACATCTTAGACCCAATACCGGGAGATTTCTTAAAGGGTCTACCTAACAGAAAATATAACAATTCAACAACTAAAGAAGTATTTTAGAAATCCAGCCTGTAATACTATAGGCAGAACACGATCAGCCTGTATCCTCTATGGGGCTATTTTAAAAGTACCATGTCTGGGTCCTACCCACAAGCAATTAAGTTAGGATCTCTGGGGTGTGAGGCTTGGATATTGGTGTTTTTAAAAAGCTTCCATGTGGTTTTAATGCTATTAAGGTAAAGAATGATTGTTCTTTTCTATTTTCCTTTTTCAGTTTTCACCCAGGAAATATTTTATGAATTTCTTCTTTACATATGGCACTTTTTATTTTTTGTTACTTATAATTCAGCGTAGATTGAAGTATATAAACTCTCACCAAATTCCATGGCCATTTTACCTATTAGCATCACCACTAAACTTTTTTGTGTCGACTTGTCTTCATATGATTAAATAATTAGCATGTTCAAGGATTGTGTTTCTGTCTACTTTTCTATTCCTGAAGTTAAATTTTAAGGTAGGATTAGTACTATATTACTATATTAGTAAAAAGTCACTAGAAAGAGAAAATTGTATTTTGTAAGTGTGATGCCATTTCATAATGTTGCTATTCTTTTGAGGTAGCCAGACCACATTTTGATGTGACATTTCTTACCAAAATGAAAAGCCTTAAGTACTTAAATACCTTTCAGAACGATTAATAAAATTGCTGATTGTTCTTTCCTGCTGTGGGCAATGTCCTTAGGTCTTTGACATCAAATTATAGATATTAGTAATTATGTATTTAGAGTGTTTAAGCTAATAAGACAGAATAAGGGACCGTCTAAAACAAGGTAAGTTTTTTTCCCACAAAGAATCTTTTGAATATATTATCTCATCTCTCCCCAATTTACAGATGTGATTCAAGAAGTATATGACTTTTCTCTAGATTTTTAAACTAGTATATGGGTTGAATACGGGTTTGATGAGAGCTCTGTTTGATTCTAGAGCCCATGTTCCCACCCTCCTCCCCACCAATATTACATTGTCTCTGTGTCCCTAGAAAATCCAGGAATGTGTATACATAGGTGATATTTGAAATCATTTTTTATGTGTTTCTTTTATGTATGATATGATTTAGCCTTTTTTTCCCCCCCAGGATAATACCCTTCAAGCTGAATGGCCCTCAGCAGATGAATCTACCACCAGCAGTATTTCACCACTTGATTTCAGCTCTGGTCCTCCCTCAACCACTGGCAGGGAACTCTGGTCAGAAAGCCCTTTGGGTGATTTAGTGTCTACACTCAAATTAGCCTTTCCCTCGAAGGTGGGCCTCAGTTCTTCCCCAGAGGTTTTAGACGTTAGCAGCTTGACTCTTCATTCTGTCACCCCAGCAGTGCTTCAGACTGGCTTGCCTGTGGTTTCTAAGGAAAGGACTTCTGGATCTCACATACTAGAAGATGGTAAGGGATTCTAATTACTTTTCATACTTTTTTACTTTATTGTATCAGATGACAGGGTTTTGAAGAGAGAAAGAGACTAAGGTTAATAGAAAAGCATGGTAGCATCTATTAGGAGGAAATGTCTTGAGAAAGCCATGTGAGAGAGGGAATGGTCAGATTTAATTGGTTGGAATGGAGAGTCCAAATAGGTAAATAATAAGAAATGAACTTGGTGGGCTGGGCTGGGGATCAATTAATAGATACTTTGAACATCCTTTTAAAGAATACATAATTTAATTAAATTATTGAAGAACTACTTTATTTACTTGAATATTGTAGTGATAAACAACATCAAAGAAGATTATTATAGTAACTTTTAATAGGATTGATTGTGGGGGCCAAGTATAGAGATTTTAGCTTGCGTTAGGCTTGAGAAAGGGAGAACTGATATAGGGTAGCTACAGCAGAGATTAAGAAATGACAATCAAGTAGATGATTTAGATGTTGTGGAGGAAAGGAAAAGTCAATGTGACTTATGAATGGAGTATATAGTGAAAGAGGAAGTTGAACAAAGATATAAACAATGAGTTCAAGATTTTAAACACTGAGTGAATTTGGAGGAATGATGGGCAATAAACATAATTAGGAAATGGGAATTCAAAGACAAAATTTCCTAAGGAATTTTCTCCCTTAGTTACCACTAGATCAGTCTTTGTTGTCAATATGGTTACCAGCAGTTCTTTATTTCCACGGAATAAAAAAATCAAGTGTTTGAAGATGAATTAGCTCAATAGCTGAGATCTTATTATCCTCAGGGAAGAGGGGTATATTCATGAGTGGTTGTACCATATCACAAAAACATAATGAGTTCTTCTTGCTTGCTAATTTATCAGAGTAAAAATTAGCAACTGTATCTCCTAACTTAATGAGAAAAAACATAAGTAGCTGGCTTTATTAGGAGGACTAGGAATACATTTTGACAACTCTGTAGATTAATTAATGGAAAACTTTATTTTTAGGATTAATCAAAGTTGAAGGGTCAGAAGATTTTCTTTCTGTTCATCAATTGCCTTCAAGTCCATTCACTCACCTGGTGCCAAAGGAAACAATACCATCTGTGGAAGACTCTGGAGTGTCTTTGACATCCTCACCATATCTGACCTCCTCTGTCACTGTAGATCTTCTTGCTAAAGAAGTAACTATCCCTTCTGGCTTGGACTCTTTGGCCTCCAAAGTCAAAGACGAATTAGAAGTGAGCACTTTGATGCCAGACACATCCATAGAAAAAGAGTTTATATTTGAGAGTGGTTTAGGTTCAGGGTCTGGGCAAAAGGTAGATCAGATTACTTGGCCATGGAGTGAGACTTCATTAGAGAAGAGTTCTGAACCACTGTCTAAGTCATGGCTTGAAGATCAGGAGTCACTTTTGCCAACTGAGGGTATAGATGAGAAATTAGTTATAGATGACAAAATAGATTCTACAGGGCAAAGTATTGACTATTTAAAATATGGGCATTTTGATAGATCCACAAAGTTTGCAGAGGAAGAGCTCATTGGTGGACCTACTATGCCCATCTTTGCAGAGACCACAACTCAATCTGCATCTCTAATTCTCTCCAAGCAAATATCAGAGGTACCTGACATAGATTATTACTCAATTACCAATGCACCTCTTCTACTGACATCTATAGCAATCTCTGCTTCTACTGATAAACCAGAGCTACCATTTCTAAAGGAGGATATGGAACAAACTACAGAATCATCCAACCACGAATGGTTTGACAATGAGGTTTCAGTAACGAAGCCAGATATGCAACATTTGGGGACCATATTGCCAGAATCAGATGTACTTTGGGCAGGAACTTCTTCCCTAGGGAAATTGTCTAGAGACACATTGGCAAGTACACCACAGACTACTGACAAGCTCTGGCTGAAATCTTCCATGACACAGTCTACCAAAGTGTCTCCAACCACAAGCTCCACCCTGCTAGAGGATGAAGTAATTATGGGTGTTCAGGATATTTCATTAGAACTGGACTGGATAGGCACAGATTACAATCAGCCTGGGCTAATCCCGGAGGAAAATGGCAAGGTTGGTAGTTATGTGGAAATGTCTACAAATGTTCACTCCACAGAGAGGGCTATTGTGGTGCAGCCCACGGAAGGACATGACTTGAATCATACCCAGACTGCAGGAGCTTTGTTGGTTTTCTTCAGCCTCCGAGTGACAAACATGATGTTTTCAGAAGATCTGTTTAATAAAAACTCTTTGGAATATAAAGCACTGGAGCAAAGATTTTTAGAACTGGTAAGCGCTAGAAGTGAAACATGGGCCTTAGTGAATAATCATGTATGAACTAACCCTCTTTCCCCTAAACACAGAAGATCTGAGCCAATGAAAGTGTGGTCTGTTGTGGACATTTCATTTACAAATAGTGTCATGGCCTAGCTTTGGTAGGAAAACAATAAGGCAGATAGATATAAGAAATGGAAAACACAAATATAGCATGAGGGTGATGTACTAACTTAGATACTGAAGATTGTATTCCATCAATTATGGGACTGAAACAAGTTTAAAATTTCTTTTCACATGTTACTCTGAGACCAGTGTTTTGGTAGGTACTTATGATACCTTCACTGTTGTGATTCTTTAGTGAAACAGAGAGAATAAACTCCCTGGGTATCTAAAACTGTCTGAGTTCCATGGGTTCCTAAATATCACTGTGAAAATCTCTTGACTCTCAAATAATTCAAAATTTATACTTTTATTGATGAACGGTTTAAATAATGTAAATAGAATACAGCTTGGAAAAATGGGGGAGGGGCTCATCCTTGTTCTTTTGGTTGGGGGTTGGTATATTTTGAACAAAATGCAAAACCTTGTAAATAAACTGACTACTTTTCATTATTGTAGCTGGTTCCCTATCTCCAGTCAAATCTCACAGGGTTCCAGAATTTAGAAATCCTGAACTTTAGAAATGGCAGTATTGTGGTAAACAGCCGAATGAAGTTCGTGAAGTCTGTCCCTCCTAATGTCAACAATGCTGTATACATGATTCTGGAAGACTTTTGCACCACTGCCTACCAGACCATGAACTTGGCTATTGATAAATACTCCCTTGATGTGGAATCAGGTAATGGTATTGAATACTATGATGTTTTCTTAGTGGAATCCAGTGAATATTCTTGTGTATTTTCTTCTATACTGAGTCAAGGTGAATTAATTACTTGAAGGAAAAAGGGTACTATGTCAGGCAAAATCTTCACATCTTGCTAATTATTAAATGATCTCTTCATAGGACATCAATATCATTCTCTTTTTAAAAGGATTGTTCACACGCATTATCTTGTTCACCTCTCATTCCCTTTTCTACCTATTCTGTCTAGCTCTAGCTCTCTCTTTTACTTATCCACTGGATCTGCTCTGGCTGCATCTCTTAAGTTGCCAAGTCCAAATGATTTTGGACTCTTTTTCCTTCTATATTATTTTCCTAAGCTGTTTTACCCATTTACATTATTGTAAGTCTTAGGTAAATATCAGTAATTCTCCACATTTTTTACATGCAGATCTTCTGAGCTCCAGAATCAAAATCTAACTATGTATTTGATGATCTCAATTTGGATGTATCCTGTGTATATCAAACTTAAGATATCTAAGAATGAGCTCTTGTTTTCCATATCTCCCCCTCTTTTAACTAAATCTAATCCTTCTGTCAGCTTCACCATCTTGAGAAATTAAAGCCATGTCCACTCAGCTACTTAAGTCAGAAACCTGGGAAGTCCATTCTGATACCTGTTTCCATTACCCCCAAATTATGTTGATTCTGAATATTCTAAATATATCTCAAATCTGTGTACTTCTCTTTCTCCATTGCTGCTAGTCTAGGCCAAGCATTCATCACCCCTCATTTGAACCAGTTTCCCTACTACCTCTCCCCTACCCCTTCTCCCAGACAGCAGCCAGGGTGCTCTGCCTAAAACATCAGATTATTTCACTTTTCTGCTTGAAATACTTCAGTTGGCTTCCTGGTTCAACAGCCACGTTTTTACTTCCTCAGATGCAAGAAACTTTTCTTGCCTTAAAGACTTTGTGCAAAGTATCTTTAATCTCCAGAGTAGCAAGGAAATCAGTGATTCTCAAAACCATATTAGATTCTCTGGAAAGAGACTATTTTTTGGCTGAATCTCATGCTTTTTCATCTAGATGAGTCTATGGATTATTTCCACCTAATTCATCTGTCTTTCATATCTATGTCATCATTTGCCATTCACAGATTGCCATTCACCAGTGAACAACATATAGTAGAACCAAGTGGGATGAAAGACCCATCATGGTCAATGTCTTATATAATTTCTGACTGGTTATTATCCTAATTATTTAAAATTTTTATTTTTTTCTTACCTAATCAAAGAAAAATAAAGTTACTGAAGTCAAAATATTATTAGGAATAGCCTAAGAAGGTAGAGGGCTGATTTATTTTTCTAACATTGCCTTCCACAAATCTCACATGTTCTTAGCTGCTCTGATTGGGTTATACTCACTCCTAAGGCTCCTATCAGTTCTCTGGGCTCTGTCTCCTATTTGTTCGCACTGTGGGATAAGGCATTTAGCTTCATGTATAGAACAGAGGTAGCCTATAGTAGGTTAGGGTTGGTGCAAATGAATGGTACATGAAAACTATGTTGAATTTAGATTGACAGTTACATGGCATGGGTTTTAAAGTGTCTAAATGCTCTCTAAATGAACAGGCTTACCCAGATCATTGGGTTTTATGCTTTGGCTCTGGGTTTCAGAGAAATTTGACAAAAGCTCTCCAATCTAAGTGGTGATGGTGTATTTTATGGTTCAGGAAGGGGGCTGTCCCTTGGTACTTTGGAGGGGGGGAAGTGTTTCTGGAGGGGCTTCATGCACCCCAATTCCTATGTTTTGCCTTTTCTTGTATGATTCTCTAGGTTTTTTTTTTTTTTTTATGTTTTAGGTGATCAAGCCAACCCTTGCAAGTTTCAGGCATGCAATGAATTTTCTGAGTGTTTAGTCAACCCTTGGAGTGGAGAAGCAGAGTGCAGATGCTACCCTGGGTACTCGAGTGTGGAAGAACTACCCTGTCAGAGTCTCTGTGACCTACAGCCTGACTTCTGCTTGAATGATGGAAAGTGTGACATTATGCCTGGACATGGGGCCATTTGTAGGTATGTTGTAGTTAGAGATTTTGGTTTCCCAATGTTAAAAATACTTCCTCGGAAGAAGATGGGTCTACACCTATGACTTTAGGATAATCACAGCAAAATTTATTATAGAAGTTATATCTAGGCAATAGATGGATGCCATCTAGTTCTCATGTGAAGACTGGGTCAATTAATAGGGCTGAATTATATACAGTTCAATTGATTATTTTATTTTATACTTTTAAGATGCTGTAAGAAAAACATTACTTAAATGTGTCTTAATTAGAGTAGGTGGAGATCTTTGTGTTGGTTCTTAGTGGTGATGATAAGGCAATTGGTACTCAAATTAGGTTTAGGCTAAGAGTAATACTTTACACTGTGAAATTTTGTTGTCTACTTGACAACAAGAATAAGAATGCCTGTAGCTTTCCCTTGGTCCCACTGAGTGTTCAAAAATAAAGAAAAGCAAGTATTTAAAGTCTTTGAAATTGTGACAAATATATTTTAAGTACCTAAGATCCATTTTTTAACAAGGCAGAACCAAAGAAACTCCATTAGACAGATGAGCAGATTCAGGTAGCCTAACAATTCTCCCCTGCTCATTATCCTTGAACAAAACAAAACAAATCAACCTCTGAACCACACAATAACTAGTCACGTGGGTGTAAAAGGAGAGAATGCTGAGAATAAGCAGAGAAAAATGAATAAGAGGATGGTTTATGAATGTCAAGATGGGCAAATGTTATAGATGCCAGACACAGAGGGGGAATGATCTAGACTCTTCTGTACGAAAAAGTATAAAGTTTAGCTAGAAAACTCAAAAGAAAAATCGTCTTTTTATTTTCAGAGAAATTAATATTATTTTGAAAAGCAGTCATTTCCTTGCTGCTCTTGGAATTGAAGACACTTTTGCACAAGTCTGGAGACTGGGGGGTTGGGGACATCTCTGCAGTGTGGTGAAAGGACACTAGGAGTCTGGAGACCTGGGTTCTAGACCCAGATCTGTTGCTGACTAATTGTGTGATCTCAGTCTATTTCCTTCCTAGGTCTGTTTTTTTTGTTAATTATAAATAAGGAAGTTAAATAGAACACTTTAAGTCTAGTCAGTCTTTTATGCAGTCATTTACAAATAGTCAGGGAGGACCTACTGTGTCTGTACCAGGCACTAATCACAACCTTAAATTGTGTGATCATTGAACCTGTTATGTTCACTTCTTTTTTTTTTAATTTTTAATTTTTTTTAAAGATTTTATTTATTTGACACACAGAGAGAGATCACAAGTAGGCAGAGCGGCGGGCAGAGGGAGAGGGAGAAGCAGGTTCCCCACTGAGCAGAGAGCCTGATGCGGAACTCGATCCCAGGACCCTGGGATCATGACCTGAGCTGAAGGCAGACGCTTAACTGAGCCACCCAGGCGCCCCTCTTATGTTCACTTCTTTATTAAAGCTTCACTTGGTCAGCATGTATTATGCTACCTTTCCCCAGTCCCACTGAAGGTTCTGCCACTGTTGTTTTCAACACAGTGATTCTGTTTTTAGACTTTGTTACTTCTCATTACAGATGCCGGGTGGGTGAGAACTGGTGGTACCGAGGTGAACACTGTGAGGAGTTTGTGTCTGAGCCCTTGGTCATAGGCATCACCATTGCCTCCGTGGTTGGACTTGTGCTTGTCTCTTCGGCTCTTGTCTTCTTCTTTGTCAGGACTCTTCAGGCTCATTATGTTAGGAGAGAAACAGAGAGGTCCATCAGGTAAATAAGAAAAATTGCTCTCTAATGGAATAAAATGTTCCTTTTACTCATTTATTTTGTACTTACTATATGCCAAATATTGGATAAGGATCTGGGTGGAGGAGATAGCTATAAAGTTGAATAAAAACATGGTCCCTGTCCTTAAAGGATGTCAGATTGGAAACAAACATAAGCAGCAGAATGAATACAATGAGTGATAAATTTGTTTTGCCTGGGAAGAGAGTCTTAGAAGTTTTAATGATGGTTATAATGTTTAGCTGGACACAAGAGTAGATATTTGCTCTGGGGGTGACTAATTGAATGAGCATGAGCAAAGTCAGGGAGGCATCCATGAATCTCAATGGGCACACTGAAGGAATGGCATTGTTGAATGTGGCCAAAATGCTTGTTTTGTGCTGGGGAATGGTTAGAACTGTGATGGACCTGAGGTGAGGCCCTCGTGTAAGGACCAGATCTGTTAATTTGTTCCTTTTGGCTCATTCTGGTGGTAATTAGCCAGATTTCAATATTTTTATTTATTTATTTTTTTAAAAAGATTTATTTATTTATTTGAGAGAGAGCATGCATGCATGCACGCATGACTGGGTAGAGGAGAGAGGGAGAGAATCCTCAAGCAGACTCCGCGCTGAGCACAGAGGCCACTGTGGGGCTCGATCTCACCACCCATGAGATCATGACCTGAGCCGAAACCAAGGGTCAGAGACTCAACTGACTGAGCCATCCAGGTGCCCTGTAATTAGCCAGATTTTAAATCTGGGTAAGAATCTGACAAGAACTGAAATCTGGTTCTCTGTTTAGTAGCTTCATTAATGGGGGAAATAAAACCTGCTCAACTTAGTAGGCTAGGGATTCAAAGACTTTTTAGTTATTATGTGTTTGTAATCCCTGTTTGTAGTCTGCTTCTGTGCTTCTAGAGTCTATAGGATCTATACTTTGGGTTCAGGTTACCTTCCCTCACCCTCGGTTGTGGCTAAGGAGTCACCTCTCCTAGGTTCCCAGAGCACCCAGGACATACTTTCATCATTGTTCTTATACTTTTTATTGACTCTGACTTTGCATTAGAGTATAATCTCATTCAGGACAGGGTTCCAAAAACTCTTTGTGTCATCAGCATCTAGGATAATCCTAGGCATATAATCAATGCTCAGTAAATATTTGTAGATCTGAATTGAATTTCACCGAGGTCTCCCTATATTTATTTTCTATCAGATTCTCTGTGCGGTTACAGGGTTACATACTGATTTTGATTTGCATACTCTGGGAATGATGGAGCCATATTCATTTAATGAAATACTATCTGTTGACAGACATATTTCCCCATAAACATTTATTGATAATCACTGTGGGGCAAGTAAAGATGAATGAGACATGAAACAGTAATTCCATAGTGCACTTACCATGTAGTTGGGGAGATGATAATGATAACACTTGATCTGGATATTTTTCATAGTCACCTTCCCACATTTGTATCCAGTCCACCTCTTTTTCTTGTCCAACAGAAATCTTGCTGCAGGTAAACAGTCTCCTAAGTAGTTGAGCATCTGAAGAACCTGAACCAACCATACTTTTTTTTGTGACTCCAGCAGGCAGCCCGACAGCCTTGCATCCATTGAAAATGCTATTAAATACAATCCTGTGTATGAAAGCCACGTGGCCGGACCCAAGCAGCCTGAGAAACCCTATCCTCAGCACCCCTTCTCTAGTTCTGCAGGTGGAGAGATGATTGGTGGTCTGAGCAGAGAAGAAATCAGGCAAATGTATGAGAACAGTGAGCTTTCCAGTGAGGTAGGAGACTGCTTTTTTTGTTGCTGCTGTGCTGCTGCTGCTGGTGTATGTGCATGTGTACGCATGTGTGCTGCATGTGTGAGCATGTGTGCTAGTGGTTTCTTTTTCCATTATTAGCAAACACTCTCTCTCCTCCCTCCCTTCCTTAGGAGTATATGTCTGGGTTTTTCAGAGTGATTCCTGCAATATCCAAACCTCCCATTTCTCTGAAAAGGCCATTCTTTCCTATAGCTCTCCCCTGAATAGCCCAGAAGGTTTTTCTAATACAATGTATGGTCTCTTTTTCTTTTCTAAGGAAATTCAAGAAAGAATGAGAATATTGGAACTGTATGCCAGTGATCCTGAGTTTGTAGCTCTTGTGAGAGAACATCAAATGTAAGCTTTTGCTACAGCCTCCTCCTCAGGTTCCTAACAGGGTGCCTTAGATTAGAGGCACTAGCGTGAGTACATAATTCCCATCCACATGACATGGGTTCTGGTGATGACCAATGTTTGTTGAGTTCTTTACAGTTCATATGCTTCCACACAGATTACCTCATTTATTCTTCATAATGACTTTTTAAGTTGAATGTTTTGTATTTAAAATTTTAAAAAGATTTTATTGGTTTATTTGAGAGAGAGAGAGAGAGGGAGGGAGGGAAGGAGGGAAAGAGAGCACACATGAGATGGGGGCGGGCAGAGGGAGCAGCAGACTCCCTGCTCAGCAGGGAACCCAGTACGGGGCTCGATCCCAGGACCCCGGGATCATGACCTGAGCTGAAGGCAGATGCTTAACCGACTGAGCCACTCAGGCACCCCTGTATATTTTATAAATGAGGAGAGGAAACCTCGGAGAGACGAAGGGACTTAAGACCACGATGATAGCAAATGGCAGAGAAGATTTAAAACCAAGACACTATCTGTTTTAAGATAGTTTTAAGTTCTAAGATTTAAAACTAAGACACTATCTGTTCTGGCCTAGAGACTCCTGAACTGTGCCATATTTTCTCTCTTTTACCACAGATATCACCTGTGATTAATGCTATACAATCTTTTTCATAGACAGTTTCTATGAAAAGCACTTGAGCCATAAATCCTCACATATTTTGATGTATCCTTCCATTTCCATCTTTGTAGACACTTGTCAGTATGCTTTGAATTACACAAATCTCATTAAGGTATATCTCTTCCTTTATCAAGTTCATCTTACGTTTCACTCTCTTTCCATTTGCTTTTCTTGGCATGCATTTTGGGCAAGTGTCTGTAACTATTTTTCTTTGTTCCCCAGAATCCATAACCAGACTTAGGTTACAAAAATAAACTATCTTGTAAAGAGACCATTATGGACATTAATTGAGTATATTGGGTGAGATATAATTTGGCTTTGATATTTGGTCCTGCTGCCCTCATAAAGGTACTTCGTCATGGATGGGTTCCACCGACACCAGATATCTTCACCTGGCTTTTAGAAGAGAAAAACCAGAGCAATTCATGCATGCTTGCAGAAGAAATTGATGAAGGGTCATGATCACACATGGCTCTGATGGGAGCCGCTGCCCCATTGCTCTGAATCCCTTTGTTCCAATAGGCAGCCCCTCACTCATGGTTCTTCTCTGATTAATTGGAACCTAAGGAAACTGAAGAAGATGCTTTTTTTTTTAAGATTTTATTTATTTATTTGGCAGAGAGAGACACAGCGAGAGAGGGAACACAAGCAGGGGGAGTGGGAGAGGGAGAAGCAGACTCCCTGCGGAGCAGGGAGCCTGACATGGGGCTCGATCCCAGGACCCTGGGATCATGACCTGAGCTGAAGGCAGACGCTTAACGACCCAGGCACCCCTGAAGAAGATGCTTTTTAAATTCAAAGTACATGGTGGAGACTCCTTTAAAAATCTCTGAACATCTGACTTGGTCCATGGGAGGTGCTGTCAACCTTGCTGAATGCTGTTAGAGCAGTATTACTGGGAGTCTGCCTTTTAAAGACCAGGTCTCCTACTCCTCCTTGCATCTCCAGCCAGCAGATGACCTGTGGCTTCATTTGAGTGTTATCCAATAGAAAGAACACGACTGATGTTTCCTAAGATTCTTTTTAAGCCCCTTAGAGCCACCTGCTTGAATGTGTTCCCCGAATTAAAAATGCATTTCATCTGGACTAAGACATCCAAAGAAAGGATTCAGGAGAGCCTAATTAGGGACACACAGATTAACTACATGCTATAGTTCCTTATGGTAACTGCCAATGAAATATACAAAAAATAAAATAAATAAATCCATGTAATAAAGATTTAAACAAGAAGATCCAGTGAAACAAAAGAAAGTCCACACAGACACTGTAACCCTAAGAGGGATGTTCATTGAGGGAAGACAGCATTGAAAAAATGTTAGGCATGAAGTCCATATGACATTTTCAATTTCACTTAGTCTCAGCATTTTCATCTACGAGTAGCCCAAGAAAATGTTAGTAGGCTTGATTTAGAATTCATAAAAGCATGACATGGTCTTGACAGAGTGGAGTTTCTTTTTTTGTTTTTGTTTATTTGTCTTGTTTGTTTTTTTAATTCAGTAAAGCACAGGACAACTTCCCTGCACAGAAAGAAAATAGAAAGTGTTGGTGATCTTAGGAACATAGCTTGGTGATGTATTACAACAAAAGTGCATTTTAGGGCATTCTTGCCTTTTCCATTAATTCTTTTCTTTTCTTTCTTTTTTTTTTTCATGGAAGGGAAGAACTTTAATCAAAACTTGTATTTTGAAACTGACCAGAAGCCTAAAGAAGATGGAGATCACTTCCTACCTATGTCATATAATTAACCTGGATTACGAACTCTGTTGGAAGAAGAATTTTCACTTAAAAAATTAAGTTTGGGGACCAAATTTTTTTTCTAGCTTAAACTTCAGAATGTAGTAAGAGATGTGACAGTTTTTATACCTACAAAGTCCAAAAGCTGTATTTAAAGAAACTGAAAACTGTATGAGTTCTGGAAAGTATTCTACAAGGAAAAAATGGCCTGGGAGTTCAGGCTGCATTTGCTGTCTGCTTCTGAATCTCTGAAGGTGTGTCTGAGTAACTGTGGCTCAGGTTTTCCTGGAGGAAGATAAGGTGAGATTCTTACAGGAGAAGGCAGGTTTAGTAAGTGAGTATTTTGTAGCATGTTTGGTATTGTTAGGTGGAATGAGAGACCTTTGAAGTAGTTTTAATAGAGTTTGTAGTCAGACACTCATCTAAATAAAAAATATTGTTTTTTTGGCAATTAGACTGCTGAAGAAAAAAACACCTTTTGCTGTAGTATAGAGTTAAGCTTGTCATTTTTCTACCAGAGTTTTGAATTTCCTGGGCATGTGAATCAAGGCCACATTTTTGTTAACTATGTCAGTATCCTTTTTTTCAGTTGTCAAGGACAATACATATGTATAATGTTTAATGGGTTCCTGTTAGACTGCTGATGAATTTAATCATGTAGACAGGGAGGGAGTGGGCATTGGGTCAAGGCCCGGGCACTGAGAATACACTTTGCCAATTGGTGGGTGGACTGAGTCCAGCTAATGGGCTCCCTACTCTTTGTCTGCTTTTTCATGTTGTCCTAGGCAAGTCCTGGATCTTCTCTAGTTCCTGGTATATTAATTTGGAAAGCAGCACCAACTACCTCACATAGTATAGGTTAGCTTGTTTACATTGCTTCTCCATTATGTAGTAGCTCGTGTCTAAATTCATTCCTGCTTCCATGAAACATGACAGGACTTTTATTGCAATTAAAAATTTTTAAAAATTAGGTAGGAAATGTCCACATATTATATAAATCTTAGTTGAAAATGGAAGTTTTCCTCTTTCTCTCTAGTATGTTTTCGAATGGGTAGCTTTGGAGGGGGCAAGGAGAGGGCCAAATAATCTTCACTTTTAATATCAAATTGCATATAAAAATAGCTTATTATTGATATAGTTATTTTATGTTAGATGTCTTCATGTTTGCCAAAGACAATCTTGAACATTTCGATTTCTTTCTGACCAGATAGAACTAACCAGGATAGATTGACTATGAGATAAAATACTTGGTTCACTTATTTTTTTTTCTCAACTTGATGATTGCCGATGTCGCTCATTATGGAGGCACCCAAAACTAAATCTCTGAGTAAATGGCACAGTAAAGCTATTGAAAGTCTAGAAGATATCCAGGTAGTTTGCAAAGTATGCATGGTATGTGTTTGTATGAAGGTTCCCATATCTCGGTATTTCTTTTCATTTCCTACTCACTTAATGGATTTTCTACAAGTTCAGTGTAGATACAAGCCACTGCTGGGACATTTTCTACTGGCTCATTTGAAAGGAATTGATGATTATCTTTAAAGCATTATAAATGTTAATGATATTTTCCACTACTAAATGCTTAATTTTATTTCTAAAACTTCCAAAGATTTCTGTTTGACTTTTTTCTGTTTTAAATTTTTTCCCTAAACTTGTATGTGTTAAATGAAAAGATTTGTTTTTATCACACATTAGCCCTAGAATGCAACCATTTGAATGTCTGCATGCTGGCAGAGTTCTATCTAGATGGGCATAAAAGGAGACTGTGGACAAGTCACCACATGGAACAGTTAGGAGAAGCACAAATTAAAAGAGCTAAAGAAGGATCGTTGTTTTCCAGAAGCCAAGCAGTAAAGTGGGAATTTGAGAATTCTGACATGTCTCTGTCTCTGATTCCCTTTTATATGACCTTTTTGTGCAAGAACAAATCATTCAGCCCTACGTGAATGTCTACTCCACACCTATTAAATGGAAGAATAAGGCAACTCCCACACTCTCAGGGAGAGACTTGGAGGCCTCAGTCCAGGAATAACGACTTTTGCCCTACTCTTACTATAGCTGAACCACAGCGGGAAAGATCAGAGAATGTAGTTTTCCACGGTGAAGATCCAGAGGGCTAAAGGAGCTATTGCTCTGATGGCAGAGGACACCGAAAGAGCTTCTTTTTAAAAGAGCTTTCCCTGAGGCAGTTTAATGGCATATTCATGTAAAAGTGTAAGGGCTAAACTCTCCTTTAGGTTGTGTGATTATTGGAACATTCTCATTGATCTAGTAATAGAGTATTTAATAAAAATATCACCTTATTTGAAAACAATTAAATGCAGTTAGCACTAAAAGTGCATGGTGAATAACTCACACTTTTTTTTGGATTCAAAAAGTGCTTTGGAGCCTTGTACATATAGCCTTTATAACTGAGTGTACATACACATTCCTGTTTTCATGGGTCTGGATGAAGGGGAATTTATTTGATAAATAAGATTCAATTTCTACCATGGCAATGTTTTTTTTTATTTTTATTTTTTTATTATTATGTTAATCACCATACATTACATCATTAGTTTTTGATGTAGTGTTCCATGATTCATTGTTTGCATACAACACCCAGTGCTCCATGCAGAATGTGCCCTCTTTAATACCCATCACCAGGCTAACCCATCCCCCCACCCCCCTCCCCTCTAGAACCCTCAGTTTGTTTTTCAGAGTCCATCATTTCTCATGGTTCGTCTCCCCCTCTGATTTCCCCCGCTTCATTCTTCCCCTCCTGCTATCTTTTTTTTTTTAACATATAATGTATTATTTGTTTCAGAGGTACAGATCTGTGATTCAACAGTCTTGCACAATTCACAGCGCTCACCATGGCAATATTTTAAGAGTATTTGTTCACATTTATGTGCCCTAAAGTCCCATTTACTACTTAATAAAACAAGTGTAGGTTTTACCTGATTTTATTCCCACTTCTTTGTTTTTTCTTCTCCAGTATCTAGTTACTATGGGTTGGAGGCTCCCTCTTTCCCTCCCCTTTGTTACCACATAGTGAATTATAATGTAGTTGAACAACCTGATTTAATAGTACTTCTTTTTTTTTTAAAGATTTTATTTATTTATTTGACAGAGAGAGACACAGTGAGAGAGGGAACACAAGTAGGGGGAGTGCGAGAGGGAGAGCAGGGAGCCCGATGTGAGCCTCGATGTGGGGCTCGATCCCAGGACCCTGGGATCATGACCTGAGCCGAAGGCAGACGCTTAATGACTGAGGCACCCAGGTGCCCCAATAGTACTTCTGACAAAGAGATGGAAACTTCACAAATACTTTTTGTAGGCTTTAAAAATATGTTGGCTCAAAGGATACCTGATTTAGTTATGCTTGTTCTATAAGTTTGCCTTCCATTTCATGATTTTTAGGCAGCTGGTATCATTGTGTCATTTACATGTTTTCAATAATGGATACTCTGACATCTTTCAGTCTGTGAATCGCATTTTTATTTTGAAATGGGAAGAAAAGGCAACATATTTATTCCATAAGCAAATAGCTGATTTAGGAGAATAACGTATTTATTAAATGAGATGTTTTAACCAAGAAAAATATGGGTCAGTTTTTTTTTTTTTCTTTCTAAGATGTCTCCAACAATTCCCTGTAGGAATGGGTGGGACCAGCCTTTCTCATTTACAATCCAGCTGTGATGAGTAATGGAGCATTCTATTCCCCAGCATGTAATAAATGCAGAAAAACAGTGTGAAAGGCACAATCCTCAAATCAATTGTGTTTTGTTACACAAAAGATCCTGGCTAGAGGAGGTAAGGTGGGAGGGTACCAGAAAGTAATTGATGATGTAAAGAATCTGCCTGGGAATTTTTTTGACTAATGCATTTTATGAAATCTTACACTACTATGAGTTAAATAAGATGCAGGTTAAACCACCCTCCTCAGGGTAGTTAAACACAGATTAAAATACTCTACTATGAAATTTACAGCTATAACCTAGATTAAATGATCCCTCATTCTGGCTTTTCTTTTTCTCACTTATATTTAATTATTTCTTTAGATATTAAGGGTATAAATAGGAAAAAAGGAAACGTGGTATTAGAGAATAAAGGCATAATTATATATGTGTCAGAATTATGATGATTCTGAAGTGATTGTGTATATGCCATAATATATATTCAGTATTGGGTATGGATAATGAAAGATTCTTCTTTTTCATCTTGTTTATGACATTTTACCTAAAGTATAGATCAGGTAAGTTCATGTTACTGTACTGCTTTCTTGAAATGCTCTAGTCTTAATCTTCGCTAATTAGAAATAAAAATGTAAAAATCTTTATATAAAAGTCTTTCTTTTCTCATGTATATAATTGTGCTATTTTTATTATTAATAAACTTCTCTTTTTTTATTTTAGAGAGAGAGAGTGTGAGCAGGGGGAGGGCAAAGGGAGAGGGAGAGAGAGAGAGAATCTCAAGTAGACCCTGAGCTGAGCGTGGAGCCCTATGTGGGGCTCGATGCTGACCTGAGCCAAAACTGAGTCAGCACCTAACAAACTGAGCCACCTGGGCGCCCCAATAAACTTCTCTAACTGATGGAGTTAGTTAAAGAAAGATTGGTGGGGGATGGTAGCTAGCACCAGCTATTCTGTAACTGGAGAAGGAATTGGTGATCTGTCTAAAAAGAACAGATAACACATAAATATGGTATTAGCAGTCTAAAGCAATCCTGCATGGGAAAGGCAGAAGGAAAATCAGCTACCACCTACCTAAGCATCAGCATCAGAAACCTCAATTTTCACTCTCTTTCCTTCCTACATTTGCATCTTGGCTTTCTGGCAGTAGGGCATGAGGAAATCCTAAATCAATCTTAAGAAAGAGGAAGGTGGTCTTAATTTGATTCCAAAGACTGTATTATAAAAACACAAACAGGGATAAATGTGTCTAATAAAATTGCCTGTTAACTGATTAATTAGTGACCTCGTTTTAGTTACTAATTAGGAGAAACAGTGAGTAATAACCCTATTTTTAATAAGTCTGGTCAGGGTAAGCCCTAGTTTTTTTTTTTTTTAAAGATTTTATTTGAGAGAGCGAGAATGAGAGAGAGAGAGCACATGAGAACGGGGAGGGTCAGAGGGAGAAGCAGACTCCCTGCTGAGCAGGGAGCCTGATGCGGGACTCAATCCCAGGACTCCAGGATCATGACCTGAGCCGAAGGCAGTCGCTTAACCAACTGAGCCACCCAGGTGCCCAGGGTAAGCCCTAGTTACTGTTAGCTCTTGCCCTCATCATACTGGTCAGCTCTCTAGGTCCTTCAGTATATATCCCATCTGAACCAGTTCTTTATGGGCTGTGTTCCATGAACTAACTATCTTCTCACCAACACACACACATTTTTTGTGTCCCCCCCCTTTTTAAAAAAGATTTATTTATTTTAGAGAGAGAGAGAGAGAGTGCACGTGTGTGCGTACATGAGTGGGGGGAGGGGTGGGGGAGAAGGAGAATCTCAAGCAGACCCTTCACTGAGTGCGGATCCTGACACAGGGTTCAATCTCATGACCCTGAGATCCTGACCTGAGCTGAAAGCAAAAGTTGGATGCTCAACTGACTGAGCCACCCAGGTGCCCCATGTCTCACACCCCCACCCTCCCTCACTTTTTTGGTGCAAAGAAATCTCTGCTAAGGTAACAATAGCTGTTAAGGAATCATGATTTTTTTTTTAAAGACTTTATTTATTTGAGAGAGAGCATGCACGTGGAGAGGGGCAGAGGGAGAGGGATAAAGAATTTGAAGCAGGCTCTGCACTGAGCCCTATGTGGGGCTCAATCCCAGGACCCAGAGATCATGACCTGAGCCAAAACCAAGAGTTGGACACTTAACTGACTGAGCCACCCAGGCACCCCAAGGAATTATAATTTTCTAAGTAACACCAAAATGGTATGTGGGCTTTCTGGATGTAATTCATTTTTCCAAGTGAATAACTGTCATTGTCAATATTGCACACACCATGGTAGGTTTGGGGAAGAATATGCATATTTTCAGCGGGCTGACCTTTGAAAGAGTCTCAGAAAACTGACAAAAACTTCTTTCATGCCCTTTTCTGTACCATGTACATGCTTTCATTCCATTCACCAACACTGTTTTATAATTTTTTTAAATTTGTGTCACTGACTTTCCACTAAACTGAGTTCTTTGATGTTAGAGTCATGTCTTGCTAATTTGTTACTCATGAAACCAAAGCATGGTTTGTCTACTCTAGACAGAGTTTGTCTACAGGAATTATTAATTCAGTTGGCTTGAGATAATGGGCCATATGGAGATACCTATTTTATGACTAGCAAGCAAAGGATTAATTTGCATTTTGGGAACAAATTAGGTGGACCTATGAGTGGTTTACAAACTGTTTGGAAAGAAATGATTTACAGAAATTTTAAAATAACCATACATGTGTCAAGAGATCAGCTTCGTGCATTTATATCTATCTTATTCTCACCGAATTATTCACAGATCATAAAGTAGAAAGCATTTTACAAAAACTTATCAATGTATGGACTGTTACATCCAGATGTAGTAACATATCTGGGTTTCTCAACCACAGACTTAAGCAGGAAGCGGGGATGAAGAGGAAGAGTGTGAGGAAATGTGCTAGGATAGTAGATATAAACTACCTGTGTATGGCTGGTGAAGGAGCGAAGATTGGGGCGCTTGTAGAGACAGGTAGGTTTGTAGGAACAAAAATTGACTTTACTTTCTGTTGATAGAACTGGGAGCATAATGCATATAGAAGGCATTGTTTAATCTTAAAATACAGGTTTGTTTTTTAAATGGTTTTATTTCTTGTTTATTTCTTTATTGCATAGGGTGGAATAAAATAAAGGCACTAGAGAGCAAGATGTGACTCAGTTCTTTCTTCATTTTTTTATTAGCATATAATGTATTATTTGTTTCAGGGGTACAGGTCTGTGATTCATTATACCATTCACAGTGCTCACCATAGCACATAACCTGCCCAATGTCCATCACCTAGCAACCTCATCCCTTCTACCCCCCCTCCACTCCAGCAACCCTCAGTTTGTTTCCTGAGATTAAGAGTCTCTTATGATTTGTCTCCCTCTCTGGTTTCATCTTGTTTCATTTTTCCCTCCCTTCCCCTATGATCCTCTGTCTTGTTTCTCAAATTCTTCATATCAGTGAGATCATATGATATTTGTCTTTCTCTGATTGTCTTATTTCACTTAACATAATACCCTCTAGTTCATCCATGTCGTTGCAAATGGCAAGATTTCATTTTTTTGATGGCTGCCTAATATTCCATTGTATATATATATACCACATCTTCTTTATCTATTCATCTGTTGATGGACATCTAGGCTCTTTCCATAATTTGGCTGTTGTGGACATTGCTGCTTCTTCCCTTTCTTCAAACAAACACCACCAACAAAACACTACCAGAGAGAGGGATAAGTAATTGGTTAAACCTGTCAGTTTTATTTATGTTCTTATAATGATATCTTTTGAAAGTTAGTGATGCTGTGCCTTCAAAATTGATCATGTGTCTCCTGCACATAGTAGCAACCGATTTTGTTATTTCCTCTCATGTTCTTGGTGTTTACCAAAGGGGAAATTTTGTAACTAAATCCTAGCAGAGTGGCTCCAAAGGAAAAGCCCTGAAGAGGAAAGGCTTCATGCCAGATTCCTCCAGGTCATATTTCCCATATATAATATAAGTTCTTGGAAGCATCTGTTTGGCTCCATGCTCCTAAGAGGGTGGGTATTAGTTTTGCTCAGTCAGATAATTGGCAAATACTCAACAAATTTGATATTCCTGCTTATATGGTACCATCAAAGTTTTCTGTGGTACCAAAGTAAATGTTAAATATTTTATTTCCTATAGTGAATGAGGGAAACACATTTATGATTCAGATTTTAAATTGCTATTGCTCTGAAGTCACAGAAAATAAAACAGATTCAAAATTTTTTATAGTTTGAAGAAAACTTAAATTGTAATTATTTGAAAAAACAGATAAGGGTTTAATTTGGAATTGATTTTTAGCAATTAGTAGTTATGATGCCACTTTCCCTGCCTTTTTAAAAATTTTACCATGGGTACCATTTTTCCACTTAAAAATTTTTTATACAGAAAACTTTTGTGAAATGTCTTTTCCTCAAAGAATCTGTACTTTTAGCTGACTTAAAGTTATTTATTTATTTGAGAGAGAGAGAGAGAAACAGCATGAGAGGGGAGAGGGTCAGAGGGAGAAGCAGGCTCCCCGCTGAGCCGGGAGCCTGATGTGGGACTTGATCCCAGGACTCCGGGATCATGACCTGAGCTGAAGGCAGTCGCTTAACCAACTGAGCCACCCAGGCGCCCCTTTTAGCTGACTTAATACCTCATTTACTATAAATGAGAAAAGGCTGATAATCTAAATTAAAAAAATTGTGCTTATTTTTATTTTATATTATTTGGATTTGGAATGCCACAGATATAATAAGCATCCAGATCACATTCTACCATTTAGTGATAATTTCATTTTAGATGAATAATCAATCAATAATTCATGTTGCAGTCTCTGCTGGGAAAATGGATTTAATGGTCTGTTTCCAGAGCAGATAATACTCTTCAAAGTATCTACATAAGGAGAGTGTAGGGTTGGAATTGCACCTTTAAGATGCTCGTGTTTCTTTTAAAAATGTAAATGCAAAGAGAACTTATTTCTAGAGAGATTTATTTTCATTATGAAGTGCTCTCCATGACACTAGTGTAATGATCTCTCTTCCTCATAAAAGAAAGCTCTAAAACACATGTTGAGGGTTGGAAATACCTTCTGTTCAATACTGTTAGCCAGGGAAAATTTTCCATTGCTTCACTTTTTCTTATTTTACTTTCAGATTTGCCAGTGATGTCTCAAAATCAGCATTTAACTTGGAATTGCAAAGCTGAAAGCTTAAATGGACTTTCCATTGATGAACAGGTTTAGACATTATTCTATTTTGAGGATCGTCTTAAATTAATTTTGACTTAAAAATATAAAATTGATATTTTGGAAAGATCTATAAAATCAGGTGTTCTTCTCAGTTTTATTAAACCAATATGGAGAGAATAGGAATCTGGTAATGTTAGTGAATATGTTATAAACACACTGGCTTTACCAGAACTTTTTCAGGGTCCAGGTGGGAGCCACATTGATTGATGGTATTTAATCATTTCTTCTTGTCCCTGGCCTGTGCTGCCCTCATCTACACATTTACATCAGGACCTCACAGTGACCATCACTTGGGATGGCTCAGCAGTGTACCAAGGGATGCCCAGAGCCCTGCTGTCTATTCCAGAACTTACTGGGGAAAGATGAGAGTTACATGACAACCTCCAGAGATAAATATGTTGTCTTACAATTCAGTTACTCCAGAGTTTCCATCTAATTGTCTTCAAAACCTTTGTCACTAATGCTGTTTAATTTAGAACAGATGATTGGGTTAAATTATTACCTAAAATGTTCACTGTTGAGGCCATCTTTTATTGCCGAGTTATGTGAATTGAAACAATGTGTTTTTGTTTTGTTTTGTTTTTTTATTTTTTGCTTTTTTTTTTTTTTTTTAGGGGGGTAGGGGCACAGGGAGAGGGAGAGAGAAAATCTTAAGCAGGTTCCACACCCAGCTTGGAGCCCAGTGTGGGACTTGATCTTACAACCCTGAGATCATGACCTGAGCCGAAATCAACAGTTGGACTCTTAACCAACTGAGCCACCCAAGTGCCCCTGAAACATAATGTTTTTTTTTTTTAGAAATCTTTTTAAAAAAAATTTTTATTGTTATGTTAATCACCATATATTACATCATTTGTTTTGGTGTAGTGTTCCATGATTCATTGTTTGTTCATAACACCCAGTGCTCCATGCAGAATGTGCCCTCTTTAATACCCATCACCAGGCTAACCCATCCCCCTACCCTCCTCCCCTCTAGAACCCTCAGTTTGTTTTTCAGAGTCCATCATCTCTCCTGGTTCCTCTCCCCCTCTGACTTACTAATGTTTTTAACCTCTCAACTTTTATATTGAATTAAGGGGCGATAAAATTGCCATTCCCAGGTTATAAAACTAACCTTGGAAGCAGAAAAGGAAGTAAAATACCTTGAGAACTTCCCCATTTGAAGTTTCTTTTTATTATCTAGAAGACTGGAAAAATACAGTAATTCTACCCAACAGAGGTGGTCACGAAACTTGATTTTCCAGTATTATTCTGTTTGCCAAAATTTAGACCATGTACAGAGCTCACAAGCCACCCAGGTCTGAAAACCTAACTCTCATCTCAGCCACCAATGAGGAGGGAGATAGTTTTGTGTTGATGGGCACATGTAATGTCTCTACCTTGCCCTTCCTCTTAATGTGATTTCTTGTCCCTCTTCATGTTTTGAGTTGCTGATAGCTTCTAGCTCTGGCATTCTCTCCTTCCCTGGCCACAGTGATCTATGTGTACTCATGGTTACTATGTGAGCTCAGTGTCTGTACTCCATGCTCATCACCTTCACAGAGAACTTGTGTCCGAGGCTGGGCTACACAGTGCCAAGTGGATGGAAGGGCATGTTGGGCTGAGTGGCTGAAAACAGACTGAAAGTGCAATCTGTTGTTAAAGTAGCTAGTAGAGGTGTGGCAGATGAATAATAGGACATCATTTCCCCCAGCCCTGAAACTAGTCACTCTTGTTAAGATGAACACTAAATAAAATCAGCTGGTCTACATGTAAATATTGTCATCAAATTTACATTCGTAAAGGAATAAGTTTTTTATTTTTATTTATTTATTTTTTAAAGATTTTATTGTCAGAGAGAAAGAGACAGAGAGCACAAGCAGGGAGAGCAACAGAGGGAGAAGCAGGCTTCCCGCTGAGCAGGGAGCCCAATGTGGAACTCGATCCCAGGACCCTGGGATCATGACCTGAGCTGAAGGCTGACGCTTAACCGACTGAGCCATCCAGGCGTCCTGGAAAAAGTTTTTTTTTTTTTTTTTTTTTAATGAAGATATGTTGTTCTTTTTCATATGCCTCTCTTTGGTCTGCTACTAGTTTGGGTATCCTTTGTGATTCTGGAATTATTGAGAAAGATGGCAACTCTCATTGAGCCATGGTCAAATTTTATATCTTTCTAACAGATAGATAGGTTTCTTCCTACTCATATAATGTGGGTTTGGAGCATGCAAAATAACTTCCATATTTGGCTAATCAAAACATAACTAAATTTGGGTGAATTTCCTTCGTGAAAAGTCACCTGATTGAGAATTATCCAGTGTCTTATCTTATTCATTCCTGGGGGTGCTCTTCTAAGTCTCTAAACACCTTTTCTCCAGAGAGTTTTAGAATGATGCAGAGCAGAAAATAAACACTGGAAAAATTCATAAACCCTGGCTAAATAGGGAAAGCAGGCTATGATAAACACATACGTTAAAAATTTCTGGCCAATATTCGACCTAGGCATCCCCAAAGGAGTTAGAATCATAGTTGATTGCCAGATTCTGGTAACCAGGGGTTGGGGACTTGGGCAAGAGAAGCTGGCAGGATCAGGGACATGGTTTTCAGTCAGCCATGCTGGTCAGAATCTGAGACACACGTGGTGGTGATGGTGGTGGGGAGGGGGTGGCAGAGGGTCCAGAAAGGCTAATAACTGAGGCATAGATAATGGTTTCAAAATCAGGATGGGCCGAGATTAGCATCAAGACAGGCAAACCAAAGGCAGTTATTTCTCAAGTCAAGTCAACGAGAGCCAGAAGTGGCTGCGAAATGCAGAAGTCCAACACAGGAGCTCTGAGGTCCAAGTCAGGGTCCAGGATGGAAGAGTCCATAGCAGACGAAAGAAAAAGACATCAATGAACAAAGGAACACTAGAGCAAGGGTAGCTGCAATGTGAAGAAATTTCCTGTCCCTGCTTTTGGGTTTAAATGGCTCCTAAGAGACAAGAATTTCTACCTTGGTGCTGCCTGGGCTCTGCCACAGAAACAGGCATTGGAAGAGCCTGGCTGAGACTGGGAGGTGGCAAGGAGCAGGAGTGTGAAAATGACAATGAAAACCAAGGACGCCTGATTTCCCAAGGGTAGCCCTGTGGTGCTGGCTGCTGAGTTACTTAGCTATTCTGAATTGTCAATTCTGAAGTTTACAGAAGACCATATTGATTTAGTCTAAGTGTAATTCTTTTTGTAAATTAGTCTAAATGAAAACCTTACCAAATGCAGCCTTTAAAATGTAATGGAAAACATCCCATATATGCACATAATTCTGCCTTACAGCATAACTTCTGGGCATAGTATTGAAAAGTATACATAAATCAACTCTAATCAACAGCATAAAAAGCAAACTGCCAATGCATCTTGTTGCTCTTTTTAAAAAGATTGATCCATTTATGTTAACAGGTATGATATTTGTTGGTATTTATTTGTTTTACAAACTTATTCCTGGCTTTACTCTTGAATGCCTGTTGTTGCTTGTTCCTATTGAATGCCAGTCTCAAAAAAGCAATGCAGTTGCTTATTTTCAGTTCTCATTTGGTAATGAGACATCTCTATTCCCTACTAATTGTGAATGCCTTATTTTTTTTAAGATTTTATTTATTTTATTTGAGAGAGACAGAACATAAGAGGGGGGAAAGGGACAGAGGGAGAAGCAGGCTGCCCCCTGAACAGGGAGCCCGATGCGGGGCTCAATCCCAGGACCCTGGGATCATGACCCGAGCCAAAGGCAGCCGCTTAACTACCGAGCCACCCAGGTGCCCCACGAATACCTTATTTTTAAAGTACCATTTACTGAGTGTCTTTGGGGCTAAGTGCTTTATATACAGTATTTCTTTGCATTATTTTTATATCTGCCTTTAGCAATGTTTCCAACCTGTTCATAGTGTTAAATTAGTTAGTATTACAGCTATCTAATATTGCGGGACCTCACAAACAGCCATTTAGACACAAAATTTAACATGACTGATTGAAGGAAAAAAAAGATGACAGGTTTTCTGAGTTGTCCCCTTTTAGGGACATCACCCAATTAATGGTGCAACATTAATGTTGAACCCAAAGGAAGGGCAGAGAAAGTGTATTTTTCCTTCTTTAAGATAGTTTTAAAAAATATAGAGTAATAGGAGTGCCTGGGTGGTTCAGTCAGTTGGGCATCTGCCTTTGGCTCAGGCTGGGATAGAACCTGCTTTGGGCTCCCTGCCCAGTGGGGAGTCTGCTTCTCCCTCCGCCAGCTCTTGTGCTCTTGCTCTCATGCTCTCTCTCTCTCTCTCGTCCCCCTCAAATAAATAAATAAAATCATTAAAAATCATAGAGAGTAATAAATCTTCATTTGAAGAGAATTTTGAAAAACATGGAAAAGTGTAAAGAAAACAAATCATCCATGGTTTCCCTCCAGAGATAGCTGTTATTATTTTGATGTCTTTCCTGTTAGTCTTCTTTTCTCTTTTAACCTAATATTATACAAAGAGCATTTTCATTAAAAGTTGTTTAATCACATATCAAAAACATTCTACCATGTGGATCAGAGGAAGCAAGCTGGTAGTGTGTGGGCCAAGTCTGTTTGGCCTTTGCAATATTAAATATTTGAATTAGTTGACAAAATATTTAGTATCAGGATATTTCCCATCACCTAGCCCACTTCACTTGTCTGGATGACCTATTTGGCCACTTTCAGCACATGCTTTGAGAGTTCTGGGATGGCTCTACAAAAAGTTATGTTAGCCATTCACATATTGTGATTTATTTTAGATTATTTATTTTTTAAAATTGCCAGAATGACTAATGGAAGGAGTATCATTGTATTTTCTGAATTTCTGAATATTTCCTTAAGAAAGATTTATAGATTTATTTATTTGATTGAGGTTTCAAGTTTTTTCTTATCATGTTTTCTTGGCAATCAAGTCATAGAACTGTCTTTCCATTTGGCCAGTCTGATCATAGTATCTGCAAAGCAGGTTCTTGGACTGACTGCAAGGGTGTTAACCAGACCGGGCCTCCTGCTGTCCTGGCATGGAGGGGCTGTCAGCAGCCAGCCTGAGAGCAAGTCCAGGCCTGACTTTCCACTCACCTCTTTTGCAAAGACTTTGGCGCAAGTGAATTTGGCCAGGATATCTTTTAATTTATTATTTTAAAAATCAAAGGTGAGTTAGTACAAGTTAATTTTATGATATTTGGTCACTTTTTACTTGACTATAAGATTACTATTAAAAAGTGAATTTTTACTGTCATTCTTTAAAAATATTCTTAATTTTTTATTCTGAGTTATAAACTTTTGGGTGTTGTTTCAGTTTATCACTATAATGTTTAGAAAAATATTTGATAAAAGTTTTCTATTGAGACTTTTAGCACCTTGTTGTGGGACAGTCAAAGATGCATGAAGTATCTTTCTCCTGTAATCTAGTTGGGAAGACAGGACTCAAACACAGAGAATATAATCAAGTACTTGACTGGATGGAGCAGGTTATTTCTGGTGCTCAGGAGAGTCAGAGGAAGAGAGAATTCATTGTGGGGTCAATAGGCTGAGCCAGGACAGTTAGCCCTAGATTGAATTTAGGTTCTAGCAGACATTACAGGTGAGTAGGGTGAGAGTAGCTGCAGCACGAGAGGAGACTGGCCTACCGGGGTAGAGCGTTCAGACTGGGAAACAGTGGGGATACATTTAGATGGGTAGGAGATGCCATGGCTGTAAGTTACGGACCACCAGACAGAGCATGGTAAACTTACTCTGATAGACCATAGGATGCCCTTGGAGGTAAGGAACCTGCTGATAGCAGCCCTTGGGGAACTTTGTTTTTCTTTCCTGGCACTGTGTTATACAGGCACATTATTGTGCTTCGCTTTATTGGGGTTTTCAGATAATGTTTTTTTTTGCTAATTGAAGGTTGGTGACGACCCTGCATGGAGCAAGTCTAGTGGTACCATTTTCCAACAGCATTTGCTCATTTCATGCCTCTGTGTCACATTTTGGTAATTCCTGCAGTATTTCTAACTTTTTCATGATTGTTATATTTGTTATGGTGACCTGCGATCAGTGATCTTTGATGTTACTATTTAATTGTTTCAGGGCGTCATGAACCCTGCCCATATAACATGGGGGACTTAACTGACAAATTTTGTGTGTGTTCTGACTGCTCTACCAACCGGGGGTTTTCCTGTCTCCCTTCCTCTCCTTGAGCCTCCCTACTCCCTGAGACACTGTTTTGAATCTAGGTTAATTGCCTCTAAATGTCAACTGAAAGGAAGAGTCAATTGATATGGCAAACTTTATTGTTTTATTTTAAGAAGTTGCCACAGCCACCCCAACCTTCGGCAACCACCATCCTGGTCAGTCAGCAGCCATCAACACTGAGGCAAGACCTCCACCAGCAAAAAGATTATAGTTTGTTGAAAGTTCAGATGATGATTAGCATTTTTTTTTTTAAGTAGGCTCCATGCCCAGTGTGGAGCTCAGTGTGGGGCTTGAACTCACCATCCTGAGATCAAGACCTGAGCTGAGATCAAGAGTCTGACACTTAACCAGTTGAGCCCCCCATTCACCCCGATGGTTAAATTTTATAACAATAAAGTATTTTTAAATAAAGGTATGTACATTGTTTTTTTAGACATAGTGCTATTGTACACTCAGTAGACTATAGTATAATGTAAACATAAATTTTATATGCACTGGGAAATTCATTTGGCTCAATTTATTGTGATATTTGCTGTATTGTGGTGGTCTGGAACCAGACTTACAATATCTCCAAGTATGCCTATATAATATTAGAATATGAAAGGAATGGAGGTAAGGAGACCAGTTCAATGGCTGTTGTCAAAGTTCAGGCATGATGTGATGAGGGTAGGAATGTGGAAGTTTTTATAGAAATGAATGCATTGAAGAAATTTTATATGGGAAAGGTGACAAGATTTGAAGAATGGCTAGATATGGAGTAGAGGAAAAGAAAAAAAATCAGCTAACTCTAAAATTTCAAGTTCTGGGCACCATAAACATTATGGAGGTTTTAAATAGAAACAGGGATGCTTAGATTGTGTTTTACTTTATGGCAGAAAGGATTTATATGTCCAGCTTTAGAAATGATTTCTACTTCGGGGGTGCCTGAGTGGCTCAGATGGTTAAGCATCGGCCTTCGGCTCAGGTCGTGATCCCAGGGTCCTGGGATCGAGCCCCACATGGGGCTCCCTGCTCAGTGGGGAGCCTGCTTCTCCCTCTGCCTCTGTCTCTCTCTCTCTCTGACTCTCATGAATAAATAAATAAAACATTTTTAAAAAAAAGAAATGATTTCTACTTCTCCCTTGGCCCCCCTCTTCTGTTGAGATTCTGTTTTGGTTTGCTGTTATTAGTTAGAGTGCTAGGTGGTGAGTTTGAGGTTGAAGAATAGTGGGTTAACAGTTTACTTTTGAAAGATACAAGATTTTCTTCTGAGATTAATGAACTATTTATGTTCCTGCCTAATTAACTAGTTAGCATAATGTTACCAAGACAAAGATCATGAGTTTTGTTTCCTTTTGTTCCCATATGGACTAATTTGTTTTGCTCTGCTCTTTGGCGACATACTTTGCTCCTAATTGTAAATGAGCCAATTTACAAATTCATGCTGTTAACATCAGGGGGACTAGGAATTTGGGAGAATAAATCAATGCAAACAATTTCCACTTCCAAAACATGTATATACATATCTATGTACCCATGAGGGCACACACACTCACATGTGTATACACACACATCCAGATCCATGCCTTTCTTATAGTGGGTTAGTGCAGTTTTTTAGAGCCTTGACCATATATTTCTTTACTGACTTACTTACTCTTCAACAATAGATGTCAAAGAAGGAATAAGAAATGACTAAAAATTAATAGATTAGTGTGTCTTAATGTTTACAGGGTTGGTTTGGGTTGTAGAACATGGGATAGAGATACAAACATTACTCTGGGTAATTTTGCCTTGAACACTATAACATATGATTGCACACACTTTAAGAGAAATAAAACTAATTTTGAACTCCTTGGCAAGGAAATTAGCAAGATAAATTCTTTTTTTTTTTTTTTGCAAGATTAATTCTTTTAGTAAGCATGTTGGAATCCATTTTCAAGACTGTTCCTAGGTTTTCAGATGAGCATGAAAGGGGCATCAAGTGTCTCTGTTACCTTCAACAGTCATAAAAGGCAGGGAAAAAAATGATTTCTTTTTTCGTGTTTGTGGATGAGATGAGCTCTCAGTTGGTCTAAGTGAAAAAGCATCATCAAACAGCAATGGTAGCCAAGTATCCCTGGGAGGGAATAATGACTTCCCGGCCCACAAACATGGCATCATCACACATTAACCTGTCTGCAGCCTTGACCTCATATGACATAGTCCTAAATCCTTCTTTGTAGGGATTTGTGTTCCAAAGAAATGGCAAGAAGAAAAGAGAATTGAGGCCCTTAGGGCCAAGTGGATCCAAAGAGTGAAGTGATACTTTTGAGAGCAACAAAGATACCAAATTTGTTAAGACAAAGTCATTCATAAAATGCAAATGTTAAGAGAAGGGTGGGAAACTGTATCAAACTGAGACAGAGTGGAGCAAGAGCAAGGGGATTCCAGATTAGGATTGCCTTTGACTTGCTTTTATCAGCGGCTGCAGCGGCTGACTCAATGTTGCATGGGAGGTTTGGTTGGATTTAAAGAATGGGGTGGATAACACAAGACCTAGGAACTTTATTATAATGAGATAGCTTTACCTTGATTTGACTTCATAGTTTCTGGTCTCCTGTGTTAAAAATAAGAAAATAGTAGATGTAGCAAAAACCAGAACAATGTATTTTGATTTGTTTTAAACATTCTCAGCCAAATCTGGCAGAAGATATTTAAGACAGCTGTTGAGAAACTGTTTTATTGTAAGTCAGTGGAACTAATTCCTGCTGCTGAACGTAGGCATTTTGGATAACTTAGTTGGCAAAGGTGTTCTCACCATTCATACCAGGATGTCCTTAGTCTTCTGTACCTTTCATTCATACTGGCTCTTTTCTTGATGATGGAGAGGTACAGTAGTGGCAGTCCAGATAAATTTCCTGATCACAAATCCCTTCAATTCAAATGGGTTTGTGTGTGTATGTGTGTGTGTTGGTAAATATAGGATTCTATTAGAAATGAAAGTATCTGACCAATCCATGTATAACAAATGGCAAGAACTATAAGGTGGAGGGAGGCACTGTTTTGGGAGTGGGGACAGTTAGGACTTCACTTTCAGTCATGGAGCCATGGACCAGTTACAATGTAACTGTGATGTTGGTCAGGTTACTTGTCTGGATTTGAATTCCTCATATGAAAAGCAAAGAGGTTAAAAGATTAGCAACTCAAATGTTATGACTGGTACTTGCACATGGGGGTTTATTGTACTTGTTTCCCTACCTTCAAAAAGGAAGTATGTTTTAAAATGTTCATAGTAAAAAGTAAAAAAAAAACCTTGGAATGTACATAAAAAGCAAAAATACCATCCTACCTCCTTCCTGTAGTTCTATAAGATGGAGCCAGGCTTGTTTCAAGCTGTTTTGAGTTAGGAGTCTTATGCAATCAGTTTCTTCTTCTGGAATGATTTTTGCAATTGAATATTGCATTTTTGATTGTATTTCCTTGCTCAATTTACACGGAAATGTATGTGTATTTCATGGGCTACACTGAGTGGCCTGGCATGTTTTACAGTGATTTATAGTCTTTTCATATGAAAATCAATGTCCGGTCTCCAAATGTAGTTTGAAGATAATGCATTCATGTGAATACTTTCAGAATGGGCTGGAAACTACAACTCTTTGGATAACCATATGATTTCCCATAAAGGACACCCTTTATGGACAGGTGATTCTTGCTCAGTCTCTGTGAAAATTTAAATTTCTACAACAGTTTTTCTTCAGGGTTCTTCTATCCACACCCAGCTTCAGATATGAGACAATCAACCAATGATTTGATCAGCTTGCAAAGATAAGTTGGGTAGTTTTTTTTTTGTTTTTTTTTTTTTAATGTAAAAACTTCCAGCAAAGGACTGCATTTAATATGGCAATGTCAGTGGCATCAGCAAGCAATTCTACCATTTCAGGCTTCCTTGTAAGCAGGTAGTCATGGGCACTGAGTAAAAGACTCCACAGCAGCCTATACAGTAGCAGAAATGACAGAAAAAAGCCTGTTTTTAGAAAAAAGACCTACCAATAGTTTGATGATAGAGCAAACTGTAAAGGCTTGATATGAGGATTATTTTGGAAATTCCTGCCTTGTGTGATAGCCACAAAAGCTTGTTCTTTTCACTATGGGACATTATTTATGAGCAGCTCCGTGACAACTGGTCTTTCACGGTGAAGCTCAGTTCCAGCTTCATCACAAGAAATGTCAGTGGTAAGGAACAGGAGTTTATATTCATGCTTATAGGCTAACCCAGAATTTAAAGTCAAAAGTCTCTTGACATTTTGGAAATCATCCTCAGAGCCTTGCCAGAAAGAGCCCTTCCTGTTAGGTGCTGCTGACCTGGCAGTACCTGCCTTCTGTGAGAGGAAAATATGGTAGAAACAGAGTAGCAACAGGAAGCCTAAAAACTAGTTTTGTACGGAGGAATGAGAACAAGTTGCCTAGATAAGGTTTTATATATCTCTTGCTTTCATCTGTATTTTGAAATATTCTATGGCTGCTTCTAAATTGAGCCTTCTTAAACCTTTCAATTGTCTCATCACTGGTCAGAGATCATGATGTAGAAAAAAGATCAGAGAATTCATACTCAGAAGATATGAGTTCAAGTCTTGACTTTTTCATAGGCTGTATATATATATATATTTTAATAATTTTTTATTGTTATGTTAATCACCATACATTACATCATTAGTTTTTGATGTAGTGTTCCATGATTCATTGTTTGTGCATAACACCCAGTGCTCCACGCAGAATGTGCCCTCTTTAATACCCATCAGCAGGCTAACCCCTCCCCCCAGCCCCCCATAGGCTGTATATTTTTTAAAGATTTATTTATTTTAGAAAAAGAGTGTGAGCGAGGGGAGGGGCAGAGGGACAGGGAGAGAGAATCTTCAAGCAGACTCCCTGCTGAGCAAGGAGTCCAACGCCGGGCTCAATCCCAGGACCCTGAGATCATGACCTGAGCCGAAATCAAGTCAGCTGCTTAACCAACTGAACCACCCCGGTGCCCCTAGGCTGTATGATATTGAGGAAGATAATTTACACTTCTGAGCCTCAGTGTCCTCATCCTTTAATTGGGATTAATTATAAGACCAATCTCATAGATATTAAATGAGATAATGTTTGTGAAAAGTTATATCACAAACTGCAAATACTGTATAATAATTATAACTGATAATATCATTAACAGATCTGGAATTATGGAAAGCAAGGGTTCTTTAAAAAGCAATGGAATATTTAGGGGGCAAAAGAATTTTTTTTTTTTTTTTTTTTAGGATTTATTTATTTGAGAAAGAGAGAGCACGAGCAGAGGGGCAGAGACTCCACTCAGCTTGGAGCCCAATGCAGGGCTCGATCTCAACCCTGAGATCAAGACCTGAGCCTAAACCAAGAATTCAACTCTAACTACACCATCCAGGAGCCCCAGGGCAAGATTTTTCTTCCTGCTCTTTTTCTTAAGTAGTTTCCTAGCTATTATTGATTGGAGCAAAAGAATTTCTAAATGAAGTTTTCTTTAACTGGGAATACTCCTCACAGACCCAGAAATATTCATGTGTTCACCATAGTGTCCTGTGTTTGTTGTTCTACTTGAGCGTGGCCAGGCTTTGTAAAGATCCCAAGAACAGTCCAGAATTGACGCAATGGGAATATATATACTACTTTATGACCTCATTCCCACAGCTCATTTCCCCTCAATCTTACTTACCATTAGTATTTGTTGATAGTATAGCCAGTGTGATTCACCGGATATGTATAATTGATGTCCAGGCTCTGCTTCAAACTTTCTTTTTTTCTCCCCCACGCTTTTAAAAGCAATTAAATGAAGAAAAAAAAAAAAGGCTTGATCCAGATGGGCTGGCATCCTTTCTTTCTTTTGTATGTTTGGAATTCCTTCTAGAATATCTTGGGGAATTTGTTATCAGTTTCTATAGCCAGACTGTTTCACTAGTACGTGCACAGTGGCACTAATTACTAGTATTGTGTAATTGTTCCTTCTAAAGGGGATTTTGAAAATACCTCTCGTAAGGGGTTTCTTCCATCTGGAGGAGCCGTACTGTATAGGCACATGCCCAGTTTTAGCCAGGTGAACAGTGAGAGCTTTATAATTGCTTACAAAGAGACTAGCTGGTGATCTCAACATCTTTGGTACAGAGGTTCTTTTGGAAAAAAATAATGTGAAAGTTATCTTTTTTTGTGTGGTTTTACCACTGCAGGAGTGACTTCCACTTTACTGATGGACATTCATGAGTATTGTTACAAGTTCAGTGTTATGCTGGGCAGTGTGCTTGGCTACATTCAAGATCTCTCACTGCCAGGTGAAAGGCTATGAACATTCTTGACATTGTTCTGATGACTATAAAGAGCATATCTCTGTCAGGGTGGTCTTTCCTTCCTGTTTGAGACTTCCTTGCACATGTAAGCAGAACACGGTATGACTTTGCTCAGTTTGAACAAAGATTGGTGTTTCTTAATTGATCCTCAGATATCCTGCAGTTCCTGTATTCTGTTCATCCTGCTGGCTTGTTCAGTCAGCATTTATGACAGGTCTTTCCCAATTACTTTCTATGAGATGTCATGATTGTGCAGGCCTTTTTGGGGTCATTACAAATGTCAAATTAGTTTATCCAAGTGGTGCTGACAAATGAACTCACATACAAGATACTCTCTTAACAATGTTGTCTAAGAAAGTCTTTTCATTTTTTTTGAGGTAAATATTTTATTTTGTTTTTTTAGAAATCAGAGAGAAGTATTATATTTGTAGAAAAACCACATATAGTTCTAAAATACTAAGATGTCACTTAGTATTATATTAATTTTTATGCTAAAAAACAGTCTCTTCAATAAATGGTGCTGGGAAAAGTGGACAGCTATATACAGAAGAATGAAACTTGACCATTCTCTTACATCATATACAAAGATAAACTCTAAATGGATAAAAGACCTCAATGTGAGACAGGAATCCATCAAAATCCTAGAGAACATAGGCAGTAACCTTTTTGACATTAGCCATAGCAACTTCTTTTAACACATCTCTAAAGGCAAGGGAAACAAAAGCAAAAATGAACTTTTGGGACTTCATCAAGATAAAAAGCTTCTGCACAGCAAAGGAAACGGTCAACAAAACAAAGAGGCAACACACAGAATGGGAGAAGATATTTGCAAATGACACTACAGATAAAGGGCTGATATCCAAGATCTATAAAGAACTTCTCAAACTCAACACCCAAAAAACAAATAATCAAGTCAAAAAATGGGCAGAAGACATGAACAGACACTTCTCCAAAGAAGACATACAAATGGTTAACAGACACATGAAAAAATGTACAACATCATTAACCATCAGAGAAATTCAAATCAAAACCATATTGAGATACCACCTTACACCAGTTAGAATGGCAAAAATTGACAAGACAAGAAACAACAAATGTTGGAGAGGTTGTGGAGAAAGGGAACCCTGTTGGTAGGAATGCAAGCTGGTATAGCCACTTTGGAAAACAGTGTGGAGGTTCCTCAAAAAGTTAAAAATAGAGCTACCCTATGACCCAGCAATTGCACTCCTGGGTATTTACCCCAAAGACAGATGTAGTGAAAAGAAGGGCCACATGCATTCCAATGTTCATAGCAGCAATGTCCACAATAGCCAAACCGTGGAAAGAGCCGAGATGCCCTTCAACAGACAAACGGATAAAGAAGATGTGGTTCATATATACAATGGAATATTACTTAGCCATCAGAAAGGATGAATACCCAACATTTGCACCAACATGGATGGAACTGGAGAAGATTATGCTAAGTGAAATAAGTCAAACAGAGAAAGACAATTATCATATGGTTTCACTTATTTGTGGAACATAAGGAGGACATTAGGAGAAGGAAGGGAAAAATGAAGGGGGGGGGGAATCAGAGGGAGAGATGAACCATGAGAGTCTATGGACTCTAAGAATCAAACCAAGGGTTTTAGAGGGGAGGGGGGTGGGGGAATGGGGGAGCCAGGTGATGGGTATTAAGGAGGGCACGTATTGCATGGAACACAGTGTTATACGCAAACAATGAATCATGGAACACTACATCAAAAACAAATGATGTACTGTGTGGTGACTAACATAATAATAAAAAAAAAAGAAGAAGAAAGTCTTTTCATTTTGCAAGAGCTACTCTGAACCCACAAAACCCTAAATTCACTGCACTAAGGAACAGGAACACAAATCTGTTAAGCCTACTAATGATTCACCTCATCACAGTAATGGTAAGTAATAGACATCAACAGAATCAGTAGGTTTTAGGGTGGTTACCATTTTGTCTCACATTTCCTGACTTATGCTTTCAATAGTTGTCAGAAAAGTATATAAAAGTCCTTATGATCATCACTGGCTAAATGAAATAGACTGTATATAGATACTCTTGCCGGGGTAGATGATTCCTCAAGAAGGACATAAATGACAAAGGGTTACAACAAATGACATAAAGATATAGGAAGTTAGATGGAGATGTAGATGAACACTGTCTTATGAAAAGCTTTTTAAAATTCTCCTCACCAAAAACCTCCTACACAGTTCATAGAAAAAGAATGGGCTTCAAGAATATCATAAAGAAATCACAGTTTACTACTGAGGAAATTAGTCCTGATCGAAAGCATATGCTTTCTCGTCTTTGCAGTTTGAACAGGTTCTGTGCTCTTGGTGCTGCATGTACTGTTTGAAGTAGAAGGGAAATTGTTCTGCCATTTGTAAAAGTCAGATTCAGTCATGCCCAGGACTGGGGAGTTGAGTGTTCCCCAAGTCTCATGTCTTTGGAATATGTGAAAGAACAAGAGGTTTTGCAAAGATTGGCTTTGCTTTCAGACTTTCCCTTCATCACACTCCAGAGCAGACAGAGTGTGTGGTGTTGAAATTAACCCTGCTGTCAGGATGTTTAGGATCACATGGTGACATGCTGTGGGTTAGCAGACTGACAGTTCACATATTAATTTTATATATATCTCATTCTGAATATTCAGCTGGTTTGGGGAGTTTTGGTTTTTTAAGGACTGGTTTTATTCAGTATGTAGAGTATCAAAACTTTTCTTCTGCAATGAATGGTAGTTGAAACACTTTCTCCAATTGCCTAAGCTATTCCATGGCTATAATTTCAGCAAATTTGGAAGCTGTCTTGTTACCTCTGTCATACCATCAGGATACTACTTAGTTACTCATCAAGTTTTTATTGAGTGACCAAAGAAACATTAACATTTTGGTAAGTACTTAGACAAATATATTAAAGATTAGTAAGTCTGAAAAATGCCTCAGTTTTATCCAGGGAAAAGCTTAGGCACTAGAAGAATCAGAGTTGATAATTATGCAAACATGCTTTACTGATAGATGAGCAGATGTCGTTAGTTTTCACATACCATGGCTAGACTGTAGTATTATACCTCTTGCCACTTTTAGAAACTTCTGGTACAGAAAAAGGAAGATGTGCATACGAATATCCATGGGTGTGAATTAAACTACTTTATCTGCTGGAAAAGGCAGCTGTGTAGAATGTGTATAATAACTCAAAGAGCCTTAGGATCATTCCATTTGCATATTTGGGGTAAATACCCAGTAGTGCTATTGCTGGATGATAGGGTAGCTCTATTTTTAACTTCTTGAGGAAGCTTCATACTGTTTTCCAGAGTGGTTTACCATTTTGCATTCCCACCAACAGTGTGAAAGAGTTCCTCTTTGTCCACAACCTTGTCAACATTTGTTGTTTCCTGACTTGTTAATTTTAGCCATTCTGATTGGTGTGAGGTAGTATCTCGTTGTGGTTTTGATTTGTATTTCCCTGATGATGAGTGATGTTGAGCATTTTTTTCATATGTCTGTTGGCCATTTGTATGTCTTCTTTGGAGAAGTGTCTGTTCATGTCTTCTGTCCATTTCTTAACTGGATTATTTGTTTTTTGGGGTGTTGAGTTTGATAAGTTCTTTATAGATCTTGGATACTAGTCCTTTATCTGTTGTGTCATTTGCAAATATCTTCTCCTATTCAGTAGGTTGCATTTTGGTTCTGTCAACTGTTTCCTTTGCTGGGCAGAAGGTTTTTATCTTGATGAAGTCCCAAAAGTTCATTTTTGCTTTTGTTTCCTTTGCCTTTGGAGACATGTCTAACAAGAGGTTGCTACGGCCGAGGTCGAAGAGGTTGCTGCCTATATTCTCCTTTAGGATATTTTTTAAATTTTATTTTATTATGTTATGTTAATCACCATACATTACATCATTAGTTTTTGATGTAGTTGGAGACTACTTTAGGATTTTGATGGATTCCTGTCTCACATTTAGGTCTTTCATCCATTTTGAGTTTATCTTTGTGTATGATGTAAGAGAATGGTCCAGTTTCATCCTTATACATGTGGCTGTCCAATTTTCCCAGCACCATTTGTTGTAGAGACTGTCCTTTTTCTGTTGGATATTCTTTCCTGATTTGTTGAAGATTAGTTGACCATAGACCTGAGGGTCCATTTCTGGGTTCTCTATTCTGCTCCATTGATCTAGATGTCTGTTTTTTTGTGCCAGTACCATATTGTCTTGATGATTATAGCTTTGTAATATAGCTTAAAGTCCAGCATTGTGATGCCACCAACTTTGGTTTTCTTTTTCAACATTCCTCTGGTTATTCGGGGTCTTTTCTGGTTCCATACAGATTTTAGGATTATTTGTTCCAGCTCTGTGAAAAATGTCGATGGTATTTTGATAGGGATTGCATTGAATGTATAGATTTCTCTGGGTAGCATAGACATTTTAACAATATTTATTCTTCCAATCCATGAGCATGAAATGTTTTTCCATTTGTTGTGTCTTCCTCAATTTCTTTCATAACTGTTCTATAGTTTTTATTTTGTTTATTATTTATTTATTTTTTAAAAAAGATTTTATTTATTTGACAGAGAGAGACACAGCAAGAGAGGGAACACAAGCAGGGGAAGTGGGAGAGGGAGAAGCAGGCTTCCCGCCCAGCAGAGAGCCCAGGACCCTGGGATCACGACCCAAGCTGAAGGCAGACGCTTAATGCCTGAGCCACCCAGGCACCCCTGTTCTATAGTTTTTAGAGTAGAGATCTTTTACCTCTTTGGTTAGGTTTATTCTTAGGTATCTTATGTTTTTGGGTGCAATTGTAAATGGGATCGATTCCTTAATTTCCCTTTCTTCTGTCTCATTGTTGGTGTATAGAAATGCAACTGATTTCTGTGCATTGATTTTATATCCTGCCACTTTACTGAATTCCTGATTTTGTGATGACAATTTTGGGGTGGAATCTTTTGAGTTTTCCACATGAATTATCATGTCATCTGTGAAGAGTGAGAGTTTGACATCTTTGCCAATTTGAATGCATTTTATTTCTTTTTATTGTCTGATTGCTGAGGCTAGGACTTCTAGTCCTATGTTGAACAGCAGTGGTGGTAGTGTGCATCCCTGTCATGTTCCTGATCTTAAGGGAAAAGCTCTGAGTTTTTCCCCATTGAGAATGATATTTGCTGTGGGCTTTTCATATATGGCTTTTATGATATTGAGGTATGTTCCCTCTATCCCTATACTGTTAAGAGTTTTAATCAAGAAACGATGCTGTACTTTGTCAAGTGCTTTTTCTGAATCTATTGAGAGGATCATATGGTTCTTGTCCTTTCTTTTATTAATGTGATATATCACATTGATTGATTTGTGAATGTTGAACCACCCTTGCAACCCAGTAATAAATCCCACTTTGTCATGGTGAATAATCCTTTTAATATACTGTTGGATCCAATTGGCTAGTATCTTGGTGAGAATTTTGGCATCCATGTTCATCAGGGATATTGGTCTGTAATTCTTCTTTTTGGTGGGGTCTTTGTCTGGGTTTGGGATCAAGGTAATGCTGGCCTCATAGAACGAGTTTGGAAGTTTTTCTTCCATTTCTATTTTTTGAAACAGCTTCAGAAGAATAGGTATTAGTTCTTTTTTAAATGTTTGGTAGAATTCCCTTGGGAAGCCATCCGGCCCTGGGCTCTTATTTGTTGGGAGATTTTTGATGACTGCTTCAATTTCCTTGCTGGTTATGGGTCTGTTTAAGTTTTCTATTTCTTCCTGGTTCAGTTTTGGTAGTTTATAAGTTTCCAGGAATGTATCTATTTCTTCTGTATTGCCTAATTTGTTGGCATATATTTGCTCATAATATGTTCTTAAAATTGTTTGTATTTCCTTGGTGTTGGTCAAGATCTCTCTTCTTTCATTAATGATGTTTATTAACTTGGATCCTTTCTCTTTTCTTTTTGATAAGTCTGGCTAGGGGTTTATTGATCTTAATAATTCTTTCAAAGAACCAGCTTCTAGTTTTGTTGATCTGTTCTAATGTTCTTTTTGGTTTCTATTTCATTGATTTCTGCTCTAATCTTTGTTATTTCTTGTCTCCTCCTTGGTTTAGGCTCTATTTGCTGTTCTTTCTCCAGTTCCTTTAGGTATAAGGTGAGCTTGTATATTTGAGATTTTTCTAATTTTTTGAGAGAGGCTTGTATTGCAATGTACTTCCCTCTTAGGACCACCTCCAAAGGTTTTGAACAGTTGTGTTTTCATTTTCATTAGTTTTCATGAACTTTTAAAATTCTTCTTTAATTTCCTGGTTGATCCACTCATTCTTTAATAGGATGCTCTTTAACCTCCAACTATTTGAGTTCCTTCCAAATTTCTTCTTGTGATTGAGTTCAAGTTTCAAAGCATTGTAGTCTGAAAATGTGCAGAGAATCATCTCAGTCTTTTGGTACCAGTTGAGACCTGATTTGTGACCCAAAATGTGATCTATTCTGGAGAGTGTTCCAAGAAGAATGTGTGTTCTGTTGCTTTAGGGTGGAATGCTCTGAATATATCTGTGAAGTGCATCTGGTCCAGTGTATCATTTAAAGCCCTTGTTTCCTTATTGATCTTCTACTTAGATGATCTATCTAATGCTGTGAGTGGGGTGTTAAAGTCCCCTATTATTATTGTATTATTATCAATGTGTTTCTTTAATTTGGTTATTAATTGGTTTATATAATTGCCTGCTCCCAAGTTTATAGTAGCAGTGTTCTCAATAGCCAAACTATGGAAAGAGCCGAGATGTCCATCAACAGATGAATGGATAAGGAAGATGTGGTATATATATGCAATGGAATATTACTTAGCCATCAGAAAGGATGAATACTTACCATTTACATCCACATGGGTGGAACTGGAGTATGTTATGCTGAGCAAAATAAGTCAGTCAGAGAAGGATAGTTATCATATGGTTTCCCTCATATGTGGAATGTAAGAAATAGTGCAAAGAATCATAGGGGAAGGGAGGGAAAAGTGAATGGGAAGTAATCAGAGTGGGATACAAACCATGAGAGACTCTTAACTATAGGAAACAAACAGGTTGCTGGAGGGGAAATGGGTGGGGAGAGGGTAATTGTGTGATGGGCATTAAGGAGGGCACATGATGTGATGAGCATTGTGTGTTATACAATACTGATGAATTACTGAACTCTACATCTGAAATTAATGAATGTACTATATATTGACTAATTAAATTTAAATAATAATAATAAAAAATAACTCAAAGAGCCAGTCTGTGAGTTTAGGAGGGGAATTCACAGGTTGAGAGTCAGGAATTTATCCAAACTTCATAAATTCACAATATACTTGATACTGTGTAATTAGAATACTCCAAGAAAGTGGAGATCCACTGAGTGATGTTTTGAGCATAATCACAAGAATTCTATTATTTATTTATTTTTACATAATCACAAGAATTTTAAAACTTCCTGGACTAAACATTGACTGGGCCATTTCCTGGAGGAATTGACACACAGGTAGAGAAGCGGCCATGAGCCCAGGTCAGGCCTAGCCCTGAATAACTTCATTCAACAAGTTCTTGAATGTTTGCTTGATGCATTGTACTAGGCAAGATGCACAGGGAATAAAGATGAATGATCCATAGTCTGATGTTGAGGAACTCAGACTAGGTGGGAGGCAGACATATTCATAATTAGCAATGAGAAACTGATAAATCCTGCAATAAGCATATGAATAAAGTGCTGTGGGGGCATGAGAGAGCAAGTTAAGTGCTAGTTAATAACAGTGAAGAATTTTTGCATTGGAAGGGTCTTACAGGTGACCTAGTTCTTCTACTCAATGCAGGATACACAGCATAGCGCCCTGGCAGATGGTCATTTAGCTAGTGCTAAAACTCCCTTCTAAAGGCAGCTCATTCCATTTTCAGGCAACTCTGTTTAATTCATTAATTCATCAACATCATGTGAACCCTCATCAAGGATTATGCTGAGTCCATTGTCTCTGTTACCTCATTTAATCCTTACCTAAGAGTAGTTACTTCTAATATCCCTCTTTTTACATGAGCAACTGAGGCTCATGGAGGTTAAACCATTTGCCCAAGTTTATACATCTAATAGTAACTGGAACCAAGGTTTAAGTTCACCGTCTGACTTCAGAGCTGTGTTCTTGATCTTTCTGATACTTTTCATAGTTTCCTATTTTTCCATCTGCAGAGAAAAAGAACAAATTTAATTTATCTCCCTTGTGATAGCTGTTCAAATATTTCAAGAATATTCCTGTGTCTGTGTGCCCCTCCCCCCATGCCCACCTGTTCTCTAGTCATTCCCTCTAAATTCTTTCACAAATGTTCCCCCAAAGACATCCCAAAGACATACTCTTTAGACTCTTTACCAACCTGGTCACCTCTAAGGGCTCTCCTCTCCTATGTGTTGAGGACTCTCCTCAGATGGAGAAGCATTCCAGAAGTAGTCTGTCCACTGTTGAGTAAAATGGGAGTGGCATCTCTTTACCTGGAAAGTGGTCATTTTTAGTGGCAGCTGCATCACTATCTTGGCTCACATGATGATTGAGTCAGACTTTAAAGAGATACAGTCAGGACTATTTCATCTTCACATAGCTAGAACCCAAGTAGGTGCATTTTAAAGAGGCAGGTGGCTAAGCAGAGTTTCTTAGGGCATTCTTTCACTCTTCTGCCTCTGGAAGTTTTTTCTCACATCCATGATGACATCGAGTCAACTCCTTCGAGGGGTTATGTCATCTAACTTTTCAGGGAGAACAAGGTATGTTCTCCCCAGGAAGTGGCTCAGGCTCTTCACTGTATTTCATTTGATTGCATCTTCTTGGAGCTCTGTGACAATAGAAAAGCTGCAAGATGAGGGATAATGTTCTTCTGGCAGGAAGAACTAGGCCAAGTGTTGTGAAAGACTTGTTCCAAATACCACTTTGAAAGATTACTTAAACATTAATTACAACCTTATTTGGTGACATCAGTCATTTTAATATTAAGTAGTAGCTTGTGTAAATGTTTTAGTAGTAATTAAAATGTGAAAACTTGAATATCTGGTCATATAAAAGTTGTAAGGCCTCTGGTAATCCTGAAATGCTACTTCAAGGTTTAGACAATTTAGAAAATCATAAGATTTTCAAGGTGAAACAGATTTTAAATATAAATCCTAGGTGCATTTGATACCATTTCAAAAAATTATTGTTACTTGAAACTGAGTAGATTTAAGAATAAAAGTATATATTATAAGAACAAGCAAAAAGCCATGGAATGATTAAGTGGGAATTTTTTTACACTGATTAAAATTTGAGGAATACAGTTAATTTTTTCAGGGCTTCCCCTGGTAGAAACAATCACCATGGAAAAAGGCTATATTTCAAATCAAATGTTATGCTCCACATTTGCAAGTCATGTATTTAAGCAAGCATGGAAAAACCATATTTCTGAACCATATTTTGATGCTTGGGTTTAATATTTTGAAAAATGACCTCAATCAATTGTTTGAAAAGATTATCAAAGGTTATCAGAGGGGAGAACTCAATCCAACTTCTGAAAGAACAGCTCTTGCTCATGTTTATCTCTGTGCTTCTTTATTGGAATAACCTGTATCTAGATTAGTGATTATCAAAGTGTGGTCTTTGAACCAGCAGCATTAGTAATACACAAGAACATGTCAGAAATGCATATTCACAGATCCCACCCCAGATTCGCTGGATTGGAAACTAAGAGAACATCATCAAGCACTGTGTGTTTTCACAAGCCCTGCAGGTAATTCTGATGGTTACTGAGTTTGAGAACCACTGAGCTAGATTGTTTCAAGCTTTGTAGAATTGTTCAGTAAGTATGGGGCCAAATTCTAATGGAATGGAATGAGGAGAAGCCTCTATTTCCACTGTGATTATTACAAATAGAGAACTGGTCCATATAAGAGATGTGTACTCGGCAAGGAGAAACCTCACTGCTGTTTTCCCCCCACTCCTTTAAAATAATGAATTTTTTTTCTTTAGGAAATCAAACTAGATTTCCTGGAATGCCTAGAACTTATACTGATAGAACAATGCTTAACTCAGTTGCTCAATCAAACTCTTCACCCTAAAATAGAGAGAAACACCCCTAAGAAAAGGCATCTGAAGATGAGAAAATTCTTACTCCTTGAAGGGCTGCATGAAATAGTGACCTAAATCTGTGTAGCTGGAAGGAGCTTGGAGAACTTATTTCATTGTCTTTAAAAGGAATATTCTTCTCAAATAGGTAAGATTTTTCTCTAATCTTAAAGACCTCCAAAGACAACCACAATCAATTGTAATCATTTTGTTATTAAACTCAAAGTTTAATAGCCATAAATGTCAGAAAATGCATTTTTACATTTCCTATGCTATTTCCTATGCTAGAATCACATGGCAATTCAAATATTGCCTAAAACCATTTTTCACAGTTGACAGCTCTGACACATCAGTTGCCAAATTCTGTTGTTCCAAATGCTCATAGCTGAGCAACAGCTTGGGAGCAGATAACCCTCCAGGGCTTATGAAAAAGGAGAAAAAATGACCCTGCCCAAATCAATACAGACTCCTCTCACTCCAACCCAAATTTCTTTAATCTGAGTATTGGAAAAGAGTAAATCCTGGAAGTTGGGTCACTAGCCTCTGAGTGTGTGTGTGGGGTGTGTGTGTGTGTGTAAGAAGACTGTGCTTCCTCTCTAAAACTAGTGGCATCACTCATAAAGCCTGTACACATCATAACAGAGTAAAATGAGTAAATGAGGAACTAAAATGAGTAAAGTGAAATGATTTCATATTTTATCCATTGTCTCAAGACTGTTCAACAAACCATTTTAAAAGGCTTAAATTTTAAAGTATAGGTACAATGTCAAATGATACTCAAATAGATTTTTAGGAATGGAATTATCACCGCATTACTTGAGGATTATGCTTGTTCTAAATACTGTAGGTACTTTCAACTTATAAATTCTTGTGATTGGTATATATATAAGCCATAGTTGTAAGGTCAAGTAATAATACATTTTATAATAATTGGTTAAGATTTATTGTTCTTGCTTTCAGGGAGATGTTCTGAGAACATTTTTTTCCTGCCCTCTTTTTAGCTGCAATGACTTCAGATACTATAAAATGTAGGTTTTGCCTGTTGTCTGGGGTAGGGTCCAGTCAAGCTGACCATTCTCCATATGTTAGAAGATTCTTCCTTTACTGAGCTGAGGCAGTTCTTCTACACTGTCTCCAGGACAACAGGAGTTTGTCATTATGAGAGGCTCATAATGAATTTATGGCTTTCTGTGGAGGTAGAGAGAAGAAAATACTATTTCCATTTCACAGGTAACAGACACAGACAACACCACAAAAGAGTAAATGGAGGGGGGCGCGCACCTGGGTGGCTCAGTTGATTGAGTGTCTGACTCTTGACTTCAGCTCAGGTCATGATCTTGGGGTCCTGGGATTGAGCCCCGCCTGGGGCTCTGTGCTTAGCGGGGAGTCTGCTTGAGGTTTTTCTCCCTTCCCTTTCTATCCCTCGTCCTCTGTCCCTCCCCCCACTCATGCATGCTCTCTCTCTTTCTCAAATGAATAAATAAATATTTAAACAAAAAGAGTAAATGGGATTCAAATTGTAAAGATACCCATACTAAAAGTAGACCAGGGTTTCCATATCAGGGTCTCCTAAGGACATCACTTTCAGTCTACTAAATTGAAAGACAAAATATGTTCTCTAGATGATAGAAATATAATGTGAGCTATATATGTGCTTTTAAATGTTCTAGCAATCACATTAAAAAGGAAAAAGAACCAGGTCCCATTAATTTTAATAATATCTTTTATTTAACTCAGTGTGTACAAAATATGATTTCACCATGTAATGGTTATGAAAAATGAATGGGATATTTTACACTTTTTTTTTTGTAGTGTCTTCAAAATCACAGCCCACCTCAATTTGAACTTGTCATATTTCAAATGCTCAATAGTCACACATGCTGGGTGGCTACCACATGGCACAGCACAGCTCTGGAATCTCCTTTTTCTACCCTTACCAACAACTGTAACTCCTTTTCCCTAGGCAAACCACAAAATATCTTTGTAGATGTCAAGTTACCTGTCTCTGGAAGTATTCAAGTAGAGGCTGGGTAGCAACTGCTTGGTAGGAATATTGTAAATAAAAACCATCAAATGGATGTTTGGATAAGAAAAGACTTAAAATCCCTTTCAGTATTTTGTGATGCTTTAATACTGAGAAATGAGATATGGGAGTATGAGTTTGGAAAAAACTTCCATAGTAGCCATGCCGCTTCCTGCCATTATCTCCTGATTTGTAATTTACCTCTTCTCTACTGCTAATATAATTTCTCCACTCATTCAGTAAAGGTGTATTGAGTCCCTACAATGTATCTGTTGCTGTGTCAGGCGCTGGGATGCATTGACCACAATGGGTGGGACAAGCATCACCCTGTGCTCATAGGATATTCAAGCTATCTCATTTTTCTTACTCTTCTTTATCCCTGATTTCTAGACTCCCTCTCCTCCTTGCTTGGTATGATTCACCAGGAGCCACAGACTTACTGATATGAAAGCAGTGGTCTGACTTTGTTTCCTGATATGAAATGTCAATCCATCCCCAAAGGGCAGTTTTCAGTGATGAGAAAACTGAAGTTGAGGTTTTCTGCTTTACTGGTGTGATTAAGGTATTAGAAATAGAGAATCTTCTTTTCAGCACTAAAGTGAAGTGAAATCTGCTGACATTCGGATACATGTACCACCTGGAATTGTAATTTGCTTTAAAAATTCCTTTGCTGTCAGCCAGCTGCCAGGTAGACACTTAATCTCCTTTGACTTTCTGCTGTACCTTTTTGTGTCCTATCCAAAAATTCTGAAAGAATTAAAGCTTCTTCTGAGCTATGGTTCATCAATTATGATGCTTCTACTTTGGAGAAAGAAAAAGTACAGAACCTTCAAGTGTCAGAAAAACTGGTGCTTGTCCTGATAGAAAGAAATGAGGATTTAAGACCAAGGAAAACCATTTATAGAAGTATTTTAAGGATTTTATTATGATTCAGCCTAGTAAATTTGAAAATACTCCATCTCACTCTTACTTGGTTCTTAAAATGTCCCAAAGTATTTGTGAATTCAGTTTTTAAATTCCACTCACTCAACTTTTCTGGAATGTCTTCTAACGCCTTCATGTTACCACCAGAGAGCAGCAGAGATTTGTAGGTAGTTAAGGAGTACCCTAAATAGAAGAAAAAAAGGAAATTTGGCCAGCTGATTTGATCTCAAATCTTAATTAAATGGCTATGAGGAAAAAGAAAAAAATAACCAGACTTTCCCTCATCAGCCTTTCTCCCCACCCTTTCACCCTTTCCTTCTGAGGTTTGTGTATTAGTACATGATTTTAGTAATTTATGACATTGGTTGGGGAGAGTTTTTTGACTTTTTTTTTTTTTTTTTTTTTTTTAATTTTTTATTGTTATGTTAATCACCATATATTACATCATTAGTTTTTGGTGCAGTGTTCCATGATTCATTGTTTGTTCATAACACCCAGTGCTCCATGCAGAACGTGCCCTCCTCAATACCCATCACCAGGCTAACCCATCCCCCTACCCCCCTCCCCTCTAGAACCCTCAGTTTGTTTTTCAGAGTCCATCATCTCTCATGGTTCGTCTCCCCCTCTGACATACTCCCCTTTTCTTCCTCTCCTGTTATCTTCTTCTTTTTCTTTTTTCTTAAAATATGTTGCATTATTTGTTTCAGAAGTACAGATCTGTGATTCAACAGTCTTGCACAATTCACAGCGCTCACCGTAGCACATACCCTCCCCAATGTCCATCACCCAGCCACCCCATCCCTCCCACCCCCCAACCACTCCAGTAACACTCAGTTTCTTTCCTGAGATTAAGAATTCCTCATATCAGTGAGGTCATGTGATACATGTCTTTCTCTGATTGACTTATTTCACTCAGCATAACACCCTCCAGTTCCATCCACGTCGTTGCAAATGGCAAGATCTCATTCCTTTTGATGGCTGCATAATATTCCATTGTGTATATATACCACATCTTCTTTATCCATTCATCTGTCGATGGGCATCTTGGCTCTTTCCACAGTTTGGCTATGGTGGACATTGCTGCTATAAACATTGGGGTACATGTACCCCTTCGGGTCCCTACATTTGTATCTTTGTGGTAAATACCCAGTAGTGCAATTGCTGGATCGAACGGTAGCTCTAATTTCAACTGTTTGAGGAACCTCCATACTGTTTTCCAGAGGGGTTGCACCAGCTTGCATTCCCACCAACAGTGTAGGAGGGTTCCCCTTTCTCCACATCCCCGCCAACATCTGTCGTTCCCTGACTTGTTAATTTTAGCCATTCTGACGGGTGTGAGGTGGTATCTCATTGAGGTTTTGATTTGGATTTCCCTGATGCCAAGCGATGTTGAGCACTTTTTCATGTGCCTGTTGGCCATTTGGATGTCTTCTTTGGAGAAATGTCTGTTCATGTCTTCTGCCCATTTCTTGATTGGATTATTTGTTCTTTGAGTGTTGAGTTTGATAAGTTCTTTATAGATTTTGGATACTAGCCCTTTATCTGATACGTCATTTGCAAATATTTTCTCCCATTCTGTCGGTTGTCTTTTGGTTTTGTGGACTGTTTCTTTTGCTGTGCAGAAGCTTTTTATCTTGATGAAATCCCAATAGTTCATTTTTGCCCTGGCTTCCCGTGCCTTTGGCGATGTTTCTAGGAAGAAGTTGCTGCGGCTAAGGTCGAAAAGGTTGCTACCTGTGTTCTCCTTTAGGATTTGGATGGACTCCTGTCTCACGTTTAAGTCTTTCAACCATTTGGAGTCTATTTTTGTGTGTGGTGTAAGGAAATGGTCCAGTTTCATTCTTCTGCATGTGGCTGTCCAATTTTCCCAACACCATTTGTTGAAGAGACTGTCTTTTTGCCATTGGACATTCTTTCCTGCTTTGTCAAAAATAAGTTGACCATAGAGTTGAGGGTCCATTTCTGGGCTCTCAATTCTGTTCCATTGATCTATGTGTCTGTTTTTGTGCCAGTACCATACTGTCTTGATGATGACAGCTTTGTAATAGAGCTGGAAGTCCGGAATTGTGATGCCACCAGCTTTGCTTTTCTTTTTCAGTATTCCTCTGGCTATTCTGGGTCTCTTCTGGTTCCATACAAATTTTAGGATTATTTGTTCCATTTCTTTGAAAAAAGTGGATGGTATTTTGATGGGGATTGCATTGAATGTGTAGATTGCTCTAGGTAGCATTGACATCTTCACAATGTTGATTCTCCCAATCCATGAGCATGGAACGTTTTTCCATTTCTTTGTGTCTTCTTCAATTTCTTTCCTGAGTATTTTATAGTTTTCTGAGTACAGATCCTTTGCCTCTTTGGTTAGATTTATTCCTAGGTATCTAATGGTTTTGGGTGCAATTGTAAATGGGATAGACTCCTTGATTTGTCTCTCTTCTGTCTTGTTGTTGGTGTATAGGAATGCCACTGATTTCTGTGCATTGATTTTATATCCTGCTACTTTACTGAATTCCTGTATGAGTTCTAGCAGTTTTGGGGTGGAGTCTTTTGGGTTTTCCACATACAGTATCATATCATCTGCAAAGAGTGAGAGTTTGACTTCCTCTTTGCCGATTTGGATGCCTTTGATTTCTTTTTGTTGTCTGATTGCTGTGGCTAGGACTTCTAATACTATGTTGAATAGCAGTGGTGAGAGTGGACATCCCTGCCGCGTTCCTGACCTTAGGGGAAAAGCTCTCAGCCTTTCCCCATTGAGAATGATATTCGCTGTAGGTTTTTCGTAGATGGCTTTTATGATATTGAGGTATGTACCCTCTATCCCTATACTCTGAAGAGTTTTGATCAAGAAAGGATGTTGTACTTTGTCAAATGCTTTTTCTGCATCTATTGAGAGGATCATATGATTCTTGTTCTTTCTTTTGTTAATGTATTGTATCACGTTGATTGATTTGCGGATGTTGAACCAGCCTTGCAGCCCAGGAATAAATCCCACTTGGTCGTGGTGAATAATCCTTTTAATGTACTGTTGGATCCTATTGGCTAGTATTTTGGTGAGAATTTTTGCATCCATGTTCATCAAGGATATTGGTCTGTAATTCTCTTTTTTGATGGGGTCTTTGTCTGGTTTTGGGATCAAGGTAATGCTGGCCTCATAAAATGAGTTTGGAAGTTTCCCTTCCATTTCTATTTTTTGGAACAGTTTCAGGAGAATAGGTATTAATTCTTCTTGAAATGTCTGATAGAATTCCCCTGGGAAGCCATCTGGCCCTGGGCTTTTGTTTCTTGGGAGATTTTTGATGACTGTTTCAATTTCCGTAGTGGTTATAGGTCTGTTCAGGTTTTCTATTTCTTCCTGGTTCAATTTTGGTAGTTGATACATCTCTAGGAATGCACCCATTTCTTCCAGGTTATCTAATTTGCTGGCATAGAGTTGCTCATAATATGTTCTTATAATTGTTTGTATTTCTTTGGTGTTGCTTGTGATCTCTCCTCTTTCATTCATGATTTTGTTGATTTGGGTCATTTCTCTTTTCTTTTTGATCAGTCTGGCCAGGGGTTTATCAATCTTGTTAATTCTTTCAAAGAACCAGCTCCTAGTTTCGTTGATCTGTTCTACTGTTCTTTTGGTTTCTAGTTCATTGATTTCTGCTCTGATCTTTATGATTTCTCTTCTCCTGCTGGGTTTAGGCTTTCTTTGCTGTTCTTTCTCCAGCTCCTTTAGATGTAGGGTTAGGTTGTGTATTTGAGACCTTTCTTGTTTCTTGAGAAAGGCTTGTATTGCTATATACTTTCCTCTCAGGACTGCCTTTGCTGTATCCCAAAGATTTTGAACAGTTGTGTTTTCATTTTCATTGGTTTCCATGAATTTTTTTAATTCTTCTTTAATTTCTTGGTTGACCCATTCATTCTTTAGTAGGATGCTCTTTAGCCTCCATGTATTTGAGTTCTTTCCGACTTTCCTCTTGTGGTTGAGTTCTAGTTTCAAAGCATTGTGGTCTGAAAATATGCAGGGAATGATCCCAATCTTTTGGTACCGATTGAGACCTGATTTGTGACCTAGGATGTGATCAATTCTGGAGAATGTTCCATGGGCACTAGAGAAGAATGTGTATTCCGTTGCTTTGGGATGGAATGTTCTGAATATGTCTGTGAAGTCCATTTGGTCCAGTGTGTCATTTAACATCTTTATTTCCTTGTTGATCTTTTGCTTAGATGATCTGTCCATTTCAGTCAGGGGGGTGTTAAAATCCCCCACTATTATTGTATTGTTGTCAATGTGTTTCTTTGCTTTTGTTATTAATTGGCTTATATAATTGGCCGCTCCCATGTTCGGGGCATAGATATTTACAATTGTTAGATCTTCTTGTTGGATAGACCCTTTAAGTAGGATATAGTGTCCTTCCTCATCTCTTATTACAGTCTTTGTTTTAAAATCTAGTTTGTCTGATATAAGGATTGCCACCCCAGCTTTCTTTTGGTGTCCATTAGCATGGTAAATGGTTTTCCACCCCCTCACTTTCAATCTGGGGGTGTCTTTGGGTGTAAAATGAGTCTCTTGCAGACAGCATATTGATGGGTCTTGTTTTTTAATCCAATCTGATAGCCTGTGTCTTTTGATTGGGGCATTTAGCCCATTTACATTCAGGGTAACTATTGAAAGGTATGAATTTACTGCCATTGTATTACCTGTAAGGTGACTGTTAACTGTCTGTTGTCTGTGTTCGTTTCTGCTCTTTGCTGCTTTTAGGTTCTCTCTTTGCTTAGAGGACCCCTCTCAATATTTCTTGGAGGGCTGGTTTCGTGTTTGCAAATTCTTTTAGTTTTTGTTTGTTCTGGAAGCTTTTGATCTCTCCTTCTATTTTCAATGATAGCCTAGCTGGATATAGTATTCTTGGCTGCATATTTTTCTCGTTTAGTGCTCTGAAGATATCTTGCCAGTCCTTTCTGGCCTGCCAGGTCTCTGTGGATAGGTCTGTTGCCAATCTAATGTTTCTACCATTGTAGGTTACATATCTCTTCTCCCGAGCTGCTTTCAGGATTTTCTCTTTGTCTCTGAGACTCGTAAGTTTTACTATTAGATGTCGGGGTGTTGACCTATTTTTATTGATTTTGAGAGGGGTTCTCTGTGCCTCCTGGATTTTAATGCCTGTTTCCTTCCTCACATTAGGGAAGTTCTCTGCTATAATTTGCTCCAATATACCTTCTGCCCCTCTCTCTCTCTCTTCTTCTTCTGGGATCCCAATTATTCTAATGTTGTTTCGTCTTATCGCATCACTTATCTCTCGAATTCTGCCCTCGTGATCCTGTAGTTGTTTCTCTCTCTTTTTCTCAGCCTCTTTATTTTCTATCATTTGGTCTTCTATATCGCTGATTCTCTCTTCTGCCTCATTTATCCTAGCATTTAGTGCCCCCATTTTTGATTGCACCTCATCAATAGCCTTTTTGATTTCGATTTGGTTAGATTTTAGTTCTTTTATTTCTCCAGAAAGGGTTTCTCTAATAACTTCCACGCTTTTTTCAAGCCCAGCTAGTATCTTTAAAGTCATGATTCTGAACTCTAGGTCCGACATCGTACTAATGTCCGTATTGAGTAGGTCCCTGGCTGACGGTACTACCTCTTGTTCTTTTTGCTGAGGTGATTTCTTTCATCTTGTCATTTTGTCCAGAGGAGAATAGATGAATGAGAGAACAAAAGGCTAACAGGTTTACTACGTCCCCAGCAAATATACTGTATACAAATCAGAAAAGACCTGAAACCAGGGGAAAAGAAAGGGAAAGAAAGAAAAAAGAAAGAGAAAAAGAAAAAAAAAAGAAAAAAAAGATAAAAACAAAAACAAAACAATTCAAAAAAGGCAGAATATGATCAAATATGATCAGGCTAGTGCATAGATCAGTGCCACACACTAGATTTTGGGCGTATTTTGGTCTGTTAGAAAAAAGTGCCTCCTAAAATTTTGAAGGAAGAAAGACATATATGTACAAAATAAGGGTTGATACAATGAAGGGATGGAAGATGACTGTAAAGATGAAAATTATAAAAGATTTTATAAAAGGACTTGGTAAGATAAGTTGTTTGAAAAAAGAAAGAAGATTTAAGGAAAAAAAAAAAAAAAGGAAAAAGGGAGAGAATGTGATCAGGCAGGAGACTAGAACAAAGCCATACACTAGTGATTTAGGGTATATTTTGATCTGTTAGAAGAAACTGTACCTCAAAATTTTAAAGAGAGAACAACTTATATATATATGCCAAAAACAAGGATAACTACTATGAAGGGATAAAATATGACTCTAAAAATGAAAAAAAAAAAATTTTTTTTTAAAAAAAAGGGATTTATAAGATGTTGGTTGAAAAAGGGAAAAAGAAAAATAAAAAAAAGTCAACAAAAATTAACTTTGATGAAATAATGAATCATGGTAAAAAAAAAAAAAAAAAAAAAAAAAAGAAGCCATGAATCTATGTGCAGTATTCCCCTAGCGCTGGAGTTCTCCTATTCTCCTTGATCGATCAACTTGGTCTTGGCTTGCTGGCTGTTTGTGTTGATCTTCTGGGGGAGGGGCCTGTTGCTGTGGTTTCCAAATGTCTTTGCCGGAGGCGGAATTGCCCCGCCCTTGTCGGTCCGGGCTAAGGAAGCTGCTCCAGTTTGCTCTCAGGAGCTTTTGTTCCCTGCAAGCTCTCGGCACAGCTTTGGAGGACCAGGGCGAAAATGGCGGCCTCCCAGTCTCCGCCCGGAGGAGCCGAGAACTCAGGGCCCCACTCCTCAGTGCGCCCCCAGAGAAAAGCAGTCACTCCCGTGTCCCCGGTCTCCGGCCGCTCTCCATGCTCACCCGGCCTGTGATCGAGCGTTGCTATCTCTGGCACCCGACCCCGCTCGGAGTCTCCAAATCCAGCAGATCCCTGCAGTGCGTTCCCGCACCGCTCCTCCCCGGGAAGGAAGGGGAGTCTCCCCAGATCTGCTGCTTGTTGGGTCCTTGCTGGGGGAGCCGTGCCCCGACTGGGCCGCAGATCACAGTTTATGGCAACCCCGAGCTGAGAGCCCGCGACTCTGCTCCGTATCTGCAGCCGGCTTCCCCGCCCCGACACCTGGGAGCTCTGCCGCACTCAGGCACCCCCGGTCTCTCTGTGACCCCAAGGGTCCTGAGACCACACTGTCCCGGGAGGATTCCACCCCCCGCTTAGCCACTGCAGCGACGTCCCTCCGCCGAGCCAACTTTTAAAAGGTCCGATTTTGTGCTCCGCGGCTCTAGCACTTGCCAGAAGCGGCCGGCGGAGGCCCCTCCCCCGCCGTTTATCCTCCCGAATATCGCCTCGGATTCACTTCTCCGCACGTCCTACCTTCCAGTAAGTGGTCGCTTCTCTGTTCAGAGAGTTGTTGCTACTCTCCTGTTCGATCTCCTGTTGAGTTCGTAGGTGTTCAGAATGGTTTGATCCCTATTCAGCTGAATTCCTGAGACCAGACAAAATCTAGGTCTCCTACTCCTCCGCCATCTTGCTCCGCCCCCCCGAGTTTTTTGACTTTTATAGAGGTTTGGGGGATATGGATCAAAACAACTCTTATTCCACACTCATTCATACCATAGACTGAACAATGAACCTGAAGGCAGTGAATCAGAAATTTGAGGATGTTCACTACTTTGTTCTGAAGACCAGGGGTCATTCAACTACTGCCTACAGGCCAAATCCAGCCTGTTGCCTGTTTTTGTAAATAAGGTTTTATTAGAACACAGGCGTATCATTTATATATGTTTTGTTTGTGGCTGCTTTCATGCTTCAGTGGCAGAGTTGAGCAGCTGCGGCCATATAAAACCATATGGCCTGCTAAGCCTAAATTATTTACTATCTTGTGTTTTACGGAAAAAGTTTGCTAACCCTTGTTCTACACCTCATTTGTATTTTAAATTTAAGTTATGGAAACTATGGGGAAGCAAAAGGAGTCCCAGATTGGAATTTCAACAATATAGTTCTATTCCTATTTCTGCTACTTGGGCAAGTCCCTCACCATTTCTAGCCCTAGTAGGTGTCCTTTTTTTTTTTTTTTTTTTTTTTTTTTAAGATTTTATTTATTTATTTGACAGTGAGAGAGACAGCGAGAGAGGGAACACAAACAGGGGGAGTGGGAGAGGGAGAAGCAGGCCTCCCACCGAGCAGGGTGCCCGATGCAGAACTCGATGCAGAGCTCGATCCCAGGACCCTGGGATCATGACCTGAGCTGAAGGCAGATGCTTAACGACTGAGTCACCCAGGTGCCCCCCTAGTAGGTGTCCTTACCTGTAAATGGGGACTAGGGGTGGGGGAGGTTGAATTTTGTAGCATCTGAGATCCTTTCCAGAAGTTCTATGACTTTTTTATTGCCTTTGTTTCTGACATATATATAATATATAAAGAACAAGTTATTTTGTGGAGGTATCATTTTTCTTGGACTATGTCCCCCAGGCTCCATTTTTAATCCCAGAGGATTTGCAACATGCCTGGGCCAGCTTGCAGTATACATCAGGGAAGTCTGATGTCAGACCTATACCTCCTTGGAAATTGACTTAATTTCACTTAAGAGAACAGGGGAAAGGGTGAGGTCAGTGCTTGGATTCCTTACCCTAGCTAAACAGGACTAAATTTTTCTTTGTCTAAAGTCTTCGTTTTGACTATATTCCTAGCCTACCTTCCCTAATCTTTTTTAAAACCTTGTTTTTCAAGTAGTTATTAAGTGTTGTACTAAATACCAACTCAAACACTTATACAACTTTGCTTTTTAATATCTTGTTGGAATTACTAGACATTCCAATAATAAACTAGTATTGGTTTCCAAATGTAAACATGAAGAGAAATTTTAATACAATAGACAGTTTGATTCCACATTTTGGTTTATTATTATCATTTTGATTGATTTATCAGTTTATTAATTTAACAAATTTTCACTTAGTAATCTCATTAATGTTGGAAATACAGCAATAAAAAGCAGAAGATGTTCACTATGGAGATTTAGGAAAACAAAGCAAAATGTGAAACAGAACCTAATTTAAAGTATTTGTACCTGTGCATGTTTTTTTCAAACTGTATTTATGTAACTAGCACCTTTTAATGTCAAGCCTAATGTTTGCATTTCTTTGCTTATTTACTTTTAATTTATGGAATATTTATTAGCAAGATGCATTTTCAGGTTTCTGAAAATAACTGATCAGGTTTTCATGACCCCCACTTCGGATGTCTAGAAGTTTTTACAGTACAGTTGTATGTAAATGTATTATTGCCTCTATCATGTTAAGGGTCTTTAAGTCTGTGTTGTTAAGATACTGTCAAATTCTGCATCAAGAAAGAAGGTAGCTCATTTTAAGAGATAGACATTATTATCTAGCCATTTGACCCTTCACATATGGAGATGAAACTGTTGACACCATTAGCCACTTAAATCCTTTTTGCACCAACTGGCTGGATGAGTCACCTTACAGGCACACTGCTTTCCTACTTCTTCCCAGGCTCAGACATGTGTAGGAAAGATTTGGAATCGGAAGAGCTGAATTCAAATCTTTGCTCTGCTTCTTCCTAACTGGGTAGTATTGACTGACTCACTTAACAGCCTGAGTGCCTGTGTCCCCATCTATATGATAGAGATAAAATATCCAGTCTGCCTATCTCACAGGTTGCTGAGAAGGCAAAAAGACAATGTGAGGTTTAAATGAAACATGCTGTCAAATCCTAATACCTAATGCAAATGCAAGCTCAAGCTGGAGTTGAAATGAAGCCCAGCAGTCAGCATGTGATCACAGCCCATAAGACAGACAATTGACCTTGGGACCAATTTAGTTAGTTGGGCTAACTGGCTTTGCCTATGGGAGTTTAGTAATTCACTCACATGGACTATTGAGTTCTTACAGTTGTCAAATCAACAAATATTTGTTTGATATTAACTATATGCATGCCATTGGTCTTGTGTTGTAGAAAATATAAGGAAGCTTTCTGTCTGTAAGAGCTTACTCTTTAGAAGGTAAGGATATCAATCAAGTGTAACAAGAAACAAACCACTTTAACTTTTCAACAAAGGGATTGATTGATTGATTGATTGATTTTTACTTTGAAAGAACCACAGACTCTCAGGATCTTGTCATTTTTGAAGGCCATTTATTATGTAAAGTATCCTTCAGTTTGGCTTTGTCTGATGTTTCTTCATGATCAGATTCAGGTTACACATGTTTGGTGAAAATATACAGAAGTGATGCTGTGTTCTTCTCCATGCATCTTATCAGGTGGCACACATTTTTGATTTTTCCTATTATTGATCATGTTCACTTTGATTATTTTCTTAGAAGACCATTAGATTTCTCTACCATAAAACTCATCTTTTCCCTTTTGTAGCTACTAAGTACTTGAGGAGAGAGTTTGCTTTGAGACTATGTAAATATCCTGTTTATCATCAAACTTTACTTAATCAGTATCAGTATAAATTCTTGGTTCTGTAATTTGTTCAATGAATTATAATGTTATTGTCATTATTTTGATGTTCAAATTGTCCCTTTTTTGGCCAGAGGCAGCCCCTTCAAGCTGGCTTCTGTGTCCTTTTGGCATGTTCCCACCTTTCTTACATTCTGTCCCTAAAACATTCCAGGCTCATCTTATTCTTTCCCTGCCATGCCCCTAAAATCAGCCATATCCCTAAGGATCTCTGACTCTTTTTAGTGGAGGATGGCATATAGAGAGCTCATTGCTATTGGGGTTTCATTGCTTTCAGACCCTAACAGAGGGAATTTAATCCAGGCGATTAGTTAAAGTAGTGATAGGGAAACTGGAACCAAATAGGGGTCTGTGAGGCAACCCAGAAAAACCACTAACACCCTTAGACTGGAGGGACAAAAGGGGGATGCAGTGTTCTCAGGAGGTCAGATCATGTGGAAGAAGCTAGAGAAAGGCTGGACCTGTCCAGAGGAAATTTGTGTCCCGGAAGAGATGCAGCTGCTGGAAATCATGTGAGAAGGAGAGGCTTCTTCCTTCTTCTTGTACTCAGTCTACTCTCAGTACCTCCCATTGGCCTGACGTGGCCAGAATCCAGCTCCACAGGATCCTGGGGAACAAAGCCTGAGGTAGAATGCAGAGGAGGGGAAGGCTAAGAAAGGAACTGAGGGCAAAAGACCCAGGACTGGCACAAAGTTACATACATCCTGGCATCCCGGGAATTGCCATTTGAACAAAGCAAGGAACAAGTGTTTTTGTGACTTGAAGCGGCAACACCTTCTTTGATGTAGCCCCTTAATTTAACATGTTCTCAAGAGTCTTCACCCTGGGTATGAGAACCCAGGCAGTGATTGGGTCACGTATTTCTAGAGCACTTTAAAAAACCCAGGCTCTGACTCCCTCTCCCCTCCTCTTTCCAGGCAATCTCTACTTTGTGAGAAGGGAACACTTAGGCCCTAAGCTGAGTCCGATCAGCTTTTTACCAGAAACATTTCTACCTTGCATGCTTTTGCTTGGATTATGTCTTCCCAAAAGATGTTGAAGTCCTGATCCCCAGTCCCTGAATATGTGTAATTTGGAAATAGAGTCTTTGCAAATGGTCAAATTCAGATGAAATCATTAGGGCGAGTCTTAATCTAATATAGCAGGTGACCTCAGAAAAGGGGAAAATTTGGACAGAGACATACACACAGGGAAGATACCATGTGAATATCAAGGCAGAGTTCAGAATATTCATCTATAGGCCAAGAAAGGCCAAAAATCACCAACAAACCACTGGAGGCTAGGGGAGAGGCATGGAATAGTCTCCTTGATAGTCCTCAGAGGGAACCAACTCTGCCAACTTGTTGGTCCCAGATTTCTAGCCTCCAGAACTGTGGGAGAATAAATTTCTGTTGTTTAAATTGCTTAGTTTGTACTATTTTGTTATGACAGACCTAGCAAATGAATACATTGCTGTGAAGGTGGATGTCAGCTACTCAGTCATCTGTTGACAAAGTGATATATGTACTTGCTCTGCAGCAGTGCAAAGTGAGGTAATGAAGGGATGGGAGGAGAGGAGGTGTGACCTGATGACCTACTTTTCTTCTTCACATTTCTGCCTAGGAACAACATGGTCAGCATTGAATTTCTGCTCCCTGTTCCTCTTCTGCTTTCCCTAGTGGCAGGCCTGCCCTTGGCCATTATTGAAAGTGGCACCAGTGACTTGGCAGAGCTGATAGCCAGCTTTCCTTGTGATGGTGTTCGGGCCTGGACTCTGCAGCTGGTCAAGGGCTGGGAGCAGGGATCACACATGTTATTTTTCTTTCCTCCTACTTAAGTAAGCTTGGCCTCCTGCTTCAGGCCTCAGGTTTATTTAAGTTTGACATTGGCTCACAACTTGCATAGAGGAGAAGAATATGCAAGACAATATGCTGCTGGTATGACAGTCAAAATACCACCTCTCTTCATGGGACAACATTCCTGCACTCTTGAATATAGAAAAAGAAAAACACTGCTATTCTGGTTTGTTAGTTTATTTGATTATTTTTGTCTATAGAATGTCACTGGCTAAAGCTGAGTAAAGGTTTTAGGTTTATATTGGCCAAGTTTCTAACACATAATATGTTGAGGATTAATTATATACATTTCAGAAAGTTACTCATCAAATACTGAAGGTTAACATCACATGCCTTAAGGAATGACACATAAATGTAAGTATGCAATGTTGCATTATGTGATAGATATATATGGTCTAATTCTATCCCTAGAGAACTGACCTTTAGGAAATTTGGCCTCAGTATAGGATATATTGCTGACATACGCTGTGTGTTATTTTATGCTTATAATTATGTGTAACTCACTACACAATGCTTTGTTGCTATTAACCTTATAATTTGGGCCTATGAGGATTGAGATGAAGTAAAACTTTTACCTCCAAGTACTTAGATGTGAAACATGTGTCACTGATGACAGGACAAAGGCTCTGGGTTCTTGGACTAAGGAATAAGAAGTAGAGCCTGGAGCGTAAAACCTTATTTACTTTCATGACCATTTTTATAGAACTGACTTAATAGGCTTTTTATTACTAAGGATGACTATTTCTTCTGTTTTCCCTGTAAGAGAAGTGGAATAATTTTCAAATGCTGTCCATCTGCATATCTATTATTTAGGGGCACCTGGATGGCTCAGTCGGTTAAGCTGCTGACTCGATTTTGGCTCAGGTCATGATCTCAGCATCCTGGGATGGAGCCCCACATCAGGCTCCGCACGCAGCAAGGAGTTGTTTGAGGATTCTCTCTCCCTCTCCCTCTGACCCTCCCCTGCTCTTTCTCTCTCAAATAAAATCAATAAATCTTTAAAAAAATCTGCATATCTAGTATTCAAATGAAAAAAATTTTTTTTTTTCTATTTCTTTCTACCTAGAGTATCCTAGCCCCTTTTCCGTTTTTGAGTCCTCCACCCCATTGATCATAGTCTCATATGTAGGTCGGATGCGTGGAGGACAACATCATCTTTCTGAGTTCACACACTTTATCATCAGATATAGGTAGAGCAAAATCAAATGCCCTGGTGCTCTTTCTCTCACACTGTCCTGGCACCTCAGGAGGAATATTGAGCCTCAGGATAAATATGTCATATCCTGATGGAGTATCGCCGAGCAGGGAGCCTGATGCGGGGCTCGATCCCAGGACCCTGGGATCATGACCTGAGCCAAAGGCAGCCACTTAACGACTGAGCTGCCCAGGCGCCCTGACTTTGCTGATTTTAAGAAAATACCTGCCAAATACTCAAGTCTGAATAATCATAGTTTGTCTGTTATTCATTCTTTTATTTTTATTTTTAAATTTTTTGTTATTCATTCTTTTAAGTAAAAATGGTGTCAGTAGGAAGTAGAATAATGCCCCCCCCCCCCCAAGATGTCCTAATCCCTGGAACCTGTGACTCTACTACTTTACATGGCAAAAGAGACATTGAAGATGTGATTCAGTTAAGGATTTTAAGATAGGGAGATTATCCTAAATTATCAGGGTGGGCCCAATGTAATCACAAAGTTCCTTTAAGTAACAGAAAGAGGCAGGAGATTTGAAGATGCTATCCTTTTAGTTTTGAAAATAGAGGAAGAAGCTACAAACCAAAGAATGAAGATGGATTCTAGAAGCTGGAAAAGGAAAAAAAAAAAAAAAAAAGGATTTCTTTTCTTTAGAGCTTCCAGAAAGAAGTTACTGCTAACACCTTAATTTTAGGTGTCAGACTACTCTCCCCTGGAAATATAAGATATTAAATTTGTGGTGTTTTAAGACACCAAGTTTGTGATATTTTGTTATAGCAGCAATAGGAACCTAATACAGTATTCCATGAAAAAGCAGCTAATTCAGCTCACAAGTCAATCACACAAGTATTTTTCCTGAAGATAACGTACTTGAGTATGCAGCTAAAGTGCTTAACTGTATTTCTATTCATTTTCTTGCAGAATATTAAAAAGACATGTCGTCAAGCAACAAGATGTAGTAAAATTAATAATTTTTACTCCTTCATCAAGGACAGTCTTATGTGAACCCTTTTTCTCTTTCTTCCTGTGAGTGTATGGAGGTAAAGAATACACCACTACTAGTAAGTTTGGTGTCACCATCTTGATTTGTGTGAAGGGCCTAGTGGTTTTATTCTCTTTTACTTTTACTCTTTCACTTTTGCATCATCAGTGGAAATACCAACAGTCAGAAGGCAACTAATGTCTTAGGCTTTTTATGAAATGAGTTTTGACCTTGTGAACCCCCTGATAGTGTTTGGGAGACAGCTTGGTGTCCACAGTCTGAGGACTGCTGGGGTAAATCCTCATCTTACGAGACATTCTCTTTTAGCCATAGCCCCTCCCTGTCATGGAGGGGTGGGAAAAGCCAAAACACTCTCCACAGACTTTTGGAAAATCCCTACTCCTTCCCACCAATTCTTTTATACTGACTAGACAGGGGTGGTACTGGCATGGTGGGCGACGACGGTAGCAGGATGGGCTCTGGAGAGGGTGTTTGTGCCTCAGGGTATGCAATATTTTTTTCCTCTAGCTTGAGGTCATTCAATACCCACTTGAAAAGGCTTTGAATTTTGCAATGGGGTTTCAATTATAAGTAAAAGTTCTATTTTCAAGAGAATCCCTGGTTCTGCTTTTAGAATGAGTTAAATAACATCCCAAACCATGTTGGGCTTTAAAAACTGAATACAAATCAGGAAGCAATTTGGAAAATGTTTTATTGTAACCCACTGTTAACACTATTCAGAAGTCCAGATGTGCTCCTGAAGAAGTGAAAAAGCAAAGTGATACAAATGAAAAGTATGCTAAGGCCGGAGAGTATCCTGAACTCCTGTAAAAACAATTGTGGACCTTCGTTTTACTTCCTGTATTTGGCTTCTGCACACAGTGGGTGCCAAATAAATACCACTCACTGACTGCTGGAAGGAAGAGGAGAGGAATTGGATGAACTTGATGGTGGCAAAATTTCAAGTAGGACAACCTGATCCATTGCATTTGGCCCCTTCAGGGAAGCAGTAGGGTTATATGCCTAAAATGTGGGTTTGTGTATGGCCGTAGTACTTTCTTGCTGTGCAATTTTGGACTAATTAACTATTTTGAGCCTCATTTTAATCTTTTGTGAAATGAAGATAATAAAGGTACCTAATGTTTATTATGGGGAATCTAATAATGGTGAGGTATGTAATGGTGAGGAACATTTTGCAATGTGCCATTCAGATTTTAATCCCAATATGATCATTAGCCTAGATGGCTTCATGCAAATGTGAGGACAGTCTGACAGTGAAAAACAGGGCAGAAGAGGGAGCATCAGGCCCAAGGGCCATGACACCTTCCTTGCCTCTCAGCATAGTCCTCAAAGTCTGTGTGACAAAGTCCTGCCATTTCTGTGTGACCCTGGGGATGATTTCAATATATTTTCGTAGTGTATTCTAGATACTACATGCATCAGAATCATGTGGGGTGGCTGTTAGATATGTAGGTAATACTCTCCTGCAAGCAGATTCCTGGCCCTTCCATCCAGACCCTCTGAAACAGTGTTGACGCTGGAGTCGAGTTTCATTTGTCAAGAGGTCCTGATGTCAACGTGTCGGTGATTCTCATGTACGTTCAAGTTTGAGACCTGCTGCCTTAAGCTCTTTGTGACTCAAGTTTCTCATCCGTACAAGAGGCTATTTTATTAGGTGTTGTCAGGTCTCCTGGATAGCACCAAAATGATAAATTTCCATTATTTTTTCATGATTTATGAAGTGTTATACTGTTATCCTCAACCAAGAAATTAGCTTATTTATTTTAAAAGTCAAATACTATATGTTAGCTAATTAAATTTAAATAATAAAAAAATAAAATGAAAGTCAAATGCATAGGTACATGGTGGAGGGTAATCAATGAATGGAAATAATGTTTATTTTCTGTGATGATTTCTACTCTTTTAGAAATGGAAATATTTACTCTTTTTGCCCTGGCGAAAATGTTCATTTGCTGATGAATTAATCTGAGAAGCAAGGCACAAGATGTAACTAACAGAATTGGCAAACACGCAGAAAAGGCCGTCTCGTGGTTAGGTCTGTTGGAAGGAAACCTCAGACTTCCATAGAACAGCACAAGTATACTTGGGGGTGGAAAGAAGCACGTAGGGAGCTGCTGACAGCAGATCTGGGGCTATCTGAATGCAGTCGAAGGGAACCGGATCCCAGTAAATGCTTTGCTTCGGTCTGTGGAATCCTTCTTTTCTCATTATCATCACAAGATGATATAGTTAGGTCTTCCTTGGCACAGGATGGTGAGCTGGGCCCTGTGCTCACAGGGTGATCAATTTTCCTGAGGCAAATTCCTGTGCTGCCAGAAGCAAGGGACAGCTTCCAGATGACGGCTGCTCCCTCCTCTACAAAGCTCAGTTTTCCTCGTATGATGACCATATGTCCTGGGTTTTCTAGCCGAGACTCAATTTCATGTAATTTTATTCTTTTCAAAAAATCATTCATTAAATTTCTAGCCAATTCTGACATAATTGTTCCTCGTTTGTAGGAATATATATATTATTCCTATAAATTATAATATATATAACATATATATTAAAGTCACAAATCAGAAAAAAACTTCTTTGTCAGATCAGATTTTCCAAATTTTGGTTCAGGAATCATAGTCATCTACGAGGTCAGGTGGAAGGCAGAAATATTCAGTGGTGCTACAATGGGTAGGTAGAACTACTTAATAATGAACAAACCAAATGGATACAGGCCATTCTGTCTGCTAAAGTCAGCATAATCTTGTATAGGTATGTATAAATATGCCTGCTTTCAATCAACATTTCTTCTAAAAGTCATTCTGTTAGTGGAATGCATTTTTTTTACAGCTGAAGAACCATGCATGGTTAATGCTGGCAGATGTATTTAAGAGAAGTAGCAAGACATGCCCTGCTACTCATTGAAATGCTTCTCACAGCATCTCTCCTTGCTTCCCATCTGTTGCTTTCTTCTTCCATATTGATTTTTGTGGACAAGACTTAACCAATCATTGTTGGTCTGAGTTCCCTTTGCACTCTTATATGCTGGACAGCATGTCAAATATTTCTTGTTTCTTCTTCTTTAGATCTGAACTGAGCAGTTAATAAAAGCCAAATCATTGGTTCCAGGTTTCAGCTTAAATCCAATTTTAGTTCCTGTCCCTCTTGGTGAATTTAGAACCATTTAATATTTTCCCCTTTTGCTGGATTTTTTTAGGTGACCATGATATCTGAACCAAAAATTGCAGTGTGTGATCTGACAAGGGATATATTTTTCTGATTTGTGCATTTATTTATGTTAAATGTCTTCTAAGTGGGGATAAACTATGTTGGATTTCATTATCAATTTAATGAATCACTTTTTTTTTTCTTTGTGTTGGGTAAGGGGTCCATGTGGTCCTTGGCTTTTGTAGGTCTCTGGTGAGGTGACCTTTGGCTTTCCACACAGCCCCAGGGCCCTGAAGCTCTTTCTGCTGATGCTATACCTCACCTAGGGCAGAGAATTACCTGTGAGGCTGTCCATGGTCTTTTCTGCTGTAGTGTTCCTTCTCTGGCATCTGACAACCACACTCCCAATCCCATTGGCTCTCCTAGGAATCAGAAAGTAGGCCCACTTTCTCTTTTTCTTATATCCCAAGGCTGAAAGAATCCCTTCTCACATCTCAGGGGCAGGGGTGAGATTCGCCTCCAAATTTTTGTCCAAATGTTATGTCTGCACATCTAATCTTCTCCTCACTCTAGAACACAAAATCCAGAGAGGCTCATTTCTAGATCTTGCTTTGTTTGATTCTGTTTTCTGTCCCACCAAAAACTTCCTTTGGGACAGCCAGCTGGCTGATGCAGGAAAACAATGAGCATAACATATCTTAAAATGTCAAAAGTACTACACTGCGCTAGTACTTATGTGAGCTCTCTCTTGATATCTTCAAATTCCCCTTGGGTAATTATTTACAAGTAATTATACTTCCTCCCTCTGATATATACTCTGGAAACTAAGAACAAATCTGTAGTCCTAACTGAGGCTTTCCTGCAAATGCAGTCTGTTCACTGCCAACTCTCATATAAACCCTGCCAGATACCATTTTCTTCATTTTGGTTCTTGGTGCAGAACTTAAGTTTTGAAAGACAATTTAAAAACAATATTGTGAAATTTTATGGGTTGAATTGCATCCTCCCAAAATCTGTGTTGAAGTCCTAGCCCCCCAGTACCTGAGAACGTGAGTTTGTTTGAAAATAGGGCCACTGCAGATATAATTAAATAAGATTAGGTCATACAGGAATAGGGTGGGTCTTTAGTTCAACATGACTGGTGTTCTTATAAGCACATGGCCATGTGAAGACAGAGGATCAGAGTGATGCATCTATCAGCCAGGGAACGCCAAAGATTGCTGGTAAACTGCCAGAGGCTAGGACTAGGCGAGGAAAGGATTACCCTACAGATTTTACAGGGAGCATGGCCCTGCTGACACTTTGATTTCAAACTTGCAGCCCCGAGAACTGCGAGGCAATAAATTTCTGTTGTTTTAAGGCACTCCCTTTGTGGTATTTTTGTCATATCAGCCCTAGGAAACGTAATCTGTAATATGTAAATCATTGATTTAGAACTTAGATTTTTTTAAGTTTTAAAAAAAATTGAGGTATAACATATAACAGTAAAGTATATGAAATGAAAGTCCACAAATTTTAAGTGTATTGTTCAATTTTATATGTAAATTTAAATAGTTTTTTTAATTAAATTTTTTCTTTTTTGAAGATTATTTATTTGAGAGAGAACTTGTGTCAGGAGAGGAGCAGAGGGAGAGAGAGAGAGAATCTTAAACAGACTCCACACCCAGTATGGAGCGTGATGCAGGGCTTGATTCCACGTCCCCGAGATCATGACCTGAGCTGAAATCAAGAGTCCGACGCTTCACTGACTGAGGCACCCGGGCACCCCATGTAAATTTTAATATTTTTTTATATATACCTGGGTAACCATCATCCACACCAATCGATAAAATATCTCCAATACTCAAGATGGCTCCCCTTGGGCTGCTTCCCAGTCAATATCACCCTTCCTATTTACCTTCCTGAGAAGTAAACATTATTTTGACTTCTATCCTCTCTGTTAGTTCTGCTTATTCTTGAACTTTGCAAAAATGGAATTGTAAATATGTACTCTTTTTTTGTTCAGCTTCTGCTCAACATAAAGCCTATAAGATTCACTCATGTTGTTGTGTGTGCCTGCAGTTCATTGACTTTAGAGTTAAGAATAATACAGTTCTCCATATTACTTTGGACAGAGTTAGCTCCTTGGCTTTACAATATAAAGTTGCTTCTAAATGAATTGATTTAATTTTATGATATAGTTTAATGAACTAGAAATGGCTGGAGCTGTCAGCATAAGACAATTTCAATGACTCTGATTTTTAAAAAATAATTAAATACACATGTGCTGAACATCTGTCACTTGGTAGGATGGAATTAGAAATTGTAAATGAATCACACAAGAAGAGACATGCATATAAACTGCATGCATCATTGAAAAGACCCATGTGGGGCTCTTGCTTAATCCTAGGAAATAACAGGAGAGAGACCAACATTTGGCTCAGAAATCATAGTAAATTCCCTTTGATCCAGCAGTTACATTTCTAGGAATTTATGTCAAGGAAAGAGTTAGATGTGCAAAAAGTTTAGCTACAGGGATGTTACATGTATTACTGCTGATAGGGGAGGGGAAAGAGTGAGAGAGTGAGAGCATGAGCAAGCGAGACAGAACTAATATGGGAGGGAAGCAGCTAAATTCTCAGTAACCGAAGAGGATTGGTTAAATAAATTAAGGCACATCACAAAATAACAAGTGTTTTCACTTGTCAAATTTAATGCATTTCTACTTAAGTTAAGCAATGAAATATTTACAGCGCTTAGAAATTACCTATGTGTTTTAGAAGTATCTTTAATGATGTAAACATGTTGCCTGTATATATGTTTATTGGTAAAGTTGTTACTAAACAATAAACATAGGATGATCTCATTTTATAGTAACATCATGTAAATAAAAAACAAAGACGAGGAGGCTAAATACCAACATATTTAATGGTGGTTACTTCTAAGGGGTAGGATTATGGGTGATTTAAATATTCTTTTTTGTGCTTTTGATTTCCCAAACTTTTGTTAATGTTTTTGAAATAAGAAAAGCATTTCTTAAAAAAAAAAAAGCAGAAAAGGATAGGGAATAACTACCTATTTTAAGGGTATGTTTACTTTGCATTAGATGATTTTATTTGAAAACATAGCAGCAACTTTTGTTCATTAGAAGGTCCATCTGAGATAATTTTTAACATGGCCCACCTCTATTTTACACTATTGCATACAAGCAAAGCTTAACTTTCCTTTTTATTAATTATATTTTGTGAATATCTCCAGAAAAATCCAACTTTTAAAATATAATTATAATATATATTCAAGTTTATGAATATGAAATTTATGAGCAAAACCTGTTTTTTATTTTAATGTGATACAAGGAAACTGGATGGGAAGATCAACTTGCATGAATCACCCTACTGCTCTGTTTGCTTTTGGAAAGAAGAGGTTGTCTCCATCTGAAGGTTGGGGATGAGTATACTTAGGTTTATTGGGGGAGAGGATGGATTGAAGGCGGTGAGGAATTAGAAGAGAGGCTTTTAGGCATTTGAACTATTCAAAGCTGGACTCCAAACCATAATTTCAGATTAGGATTGAATGTGCAGAACTGAGACCTACAGGTCCTTGTGGAATTTTAAGGGCATGGAGCAGAAGACTGGAGGTGAGGAATAAATGGATAATAGACCATGAAGGTGCATCTTGATTTGAAAACAGGGACTGTGCATTTGCACTTTGTAACCTCTAATGCTTCTTGTTTTGGTGTCTTTTATCATATATATATATATATAGAGAGAGAGAGAGAGAGAGAGAGTACATCTCTCTTGTCTCTTAGAGATGGAAGCAGATGTCTGCTTTGGTAAGACTTTCGACACCTGGTGTTCACTACAGTTTTATGAAATTTATTGGTTTTGTTCTCTGTCCTCAAATTTAGTACATTTCCACTTCAAGTCAACAATTTTATGGATATTGCAATAGAATAAGAATATTTTGTTTTCATTCTTTTGTGTCCATCATATTAATCTCTTGAACTCTTTCTCTTTCTCTCTCTCTCTCTCTCTCTTTCACACACACACACACACACACACACACACACACACACACACACACACACGAGTCCTAAAGCCAGTCCTACAGAGCCATTAAAGATCCAGAAATTTTTATTTATGACTCCCCTCCTTCCTATTTAATTTCTTCATCAAACACTACTGTTCTTTAGATCAGGACTAAGAAAGCAGAAAACCTTTCCCCTCCCTATTCCCATTTGTTTTGTTTGCTTGTTTTCTGCTGCTGTAAACTTTTCATCTCTTTGAGGACATGCTGATTCTCAACCATTTCCTGCTGAGACAGAGGTAAGGCCTACATATTGAGACTGGATCTGAAATATGGGCACTGGACTACATTATAATGAGACATCAGAAGACAAACGCACATGCATTTGGTTGCATTTCCACCTGTCAGAACTCTCAAGAACCCTGAGGCAATCACCACTTGGCTGTGTGTGACCAGGAATCCAGGGATGGCTGGCCCTCTTTTTCAATGACTGCGGGTCTCCTGTTGGTATTGGGTTCATTGCCTGAACTGATGGTTACTAGGGAGCTGGGGACTCAGTTTTAGGGATCCTTTCTCGGCAATCCTGCTCTTATGAAGTGCTTCTGGCAACAAACCCTCTACTTGCTATTGTAGAGCCTTCTCATGGGTTTTAGTTATTTAGAATTCAGACAAGGAAATTTGCTTGGCCTGTTGTAGTCTTTTTCTCTGTGAGTTGCATTTTTATGTTTTTACCATTGATGTCTGCTTTTGTAATCTTATCTCTCTTTTTTCCAATTGATTTTCCAGTGAATGTGGTCATTTTCATGATTTACAGTTGCCAGACTTAGCAAATAAAAATACAGTACACGCAGTTACATTTGAATTCCAGATAAACAACAAATACTTTTTAGTATAAGTATATCCCATGTGATATTTGAGATATATTTACACCCCAAAATTGTTGTTGTTTATCTGAAATTTAAATTTAACTAGGTATTCTGTTATTAATCTGGCAATTCTATTTTTATCTGACTTAAGAGCCTGTCCTTACTTAAAACCTTCTCAAAGAGAAAGGAGATCAAGCCCTTGTGGTTACAAGTTGTTGGAGCAGAAAGTTAAAATTTTGGTGGAAGTGAGTCTTCTGGGATTATCTTTGGAATTTTATATGTTCTACCTAACCTCTGGGGCTTTGTGTATGATATTCTTATGTCTGGAGTTGCCCCTTCCTCTTCCCATCCCCCAACACTCTCTTTGTGCTCTTGTTCTTGCTCTGCCCTGACTGCCTGAGTCCTACTCTTTTGTTGAGTTTTGAGGCCATTTCTTTCCTCTGAGCACCTTTTCTTGTTGATACAAATAAGTGCCCATCCTCTGTATGCACACAGCATCCTGAGCTTCCCTACTGTACAACTTGCTTATAGCACTTGGTCTGTGAGGAGAGGACTGTATCTGTCCAGGTCATTGTTGAATCCTCAACAATGTCTAGCATAGGCTGTGTATGAATGAATGAATGAATGAATGAATGAATGAATGAACCAGTGAATGAATACATATGGAGGAGTAGGAGTAAGGAGGGGTGAATTGGTAAACTGGAGAATCTTCACTAAAAAATGTGGTAAGAGAAAATGAAGACACATGCTTGATTCTAGGAGAATGGACCAAAGCCAGAGGGGAGGGATAAGAGGGATGATTTTTAAATAAAGCAAATGCCTTTCAATCATATTGTTCCCTGGCCCAGACTCCATGGAGTTGTGCTTAAGTCCCACGGCAAGGCGATCGCCTGTGTGATAGCAGCCATTCCAGGGCTAAAGGCTGTACCTCCACAGCATGGCTGTGGCAGTCTTAGAACAGGTGCTGTCGTCTTGAGTGAGTTGTGATCGTGTAGCTCACAACCCTGTAGTCCTCCAAGACAGGCACTGTCACATTTGTGACCTTGGGCAGGACAGAGGAAAAAGGCAGCTATTCATGGAAAATACAAACCAGAGTTCTTGTACCCAGTGAAGTCTCCCAGCACTCTTTGAGATTTATCTAAGAGGGGACCAGAGTTTTGGCAGAGTTGTTGGAGAACAAAGCCCACAAATCCTGTTTATAACATATGGTGACCCTATTTTTACCCTCCAGTTGGTGTGGCCTGGGAGACATTGGCTGTATCCATATTTACTAGCTTCTTTGTTTAGTATACTCATAAATAAAGATGATGGCTAATTCTTCCTCATGCACTCTGCAGGGTCGTTTATAGTTTCTGCAATTAAATTGCAGGTTCTGAAAGAGCAGAGAACTTTATGAGGCAGAAGAAAATCTGATAAACTAGCCTTGTCCTCACTTGGAGCAGGCTTATGACCATATGTCATGTAATGGTGTTATTTATTAGCATTTTTAGGAGAAACTATTTGCTTCTAATAATGGTAGACCTTTCAGATAATTAACTGTGCTTGCTTCTAATTAAAATAGCCTACAGTTGCACAAAATAGGAAAGCTATGACTCTCCTGCTTTGAATTTGAATTTGAATAACAAGGAGTGAATGAGGGACGAGATTATATGAGGAACACATTCTGATGTCCCTTAATGGTATATTTTTTTCTCTTTACTATCTAATGCAATGCTAACAGTTAACATCTTCCTACTGAGACAGTAAATGAAAGGAGAAACAATGTTGTTTACAAAAATATTTTTTATATTTGTTTTTGACCATAATTGAAAAGTAAATAGTTGTAATGGGTGGGTAGAAGCAGGGTTAAGATATTTAGGGTGAGAGTAATTAGCATCTCACGTGCCTCTCAAATCTATTTGCAAATATGAATTTACATAAGGGCTGTGGGCCATTTGTAAAATGAGGCTGGGACTGACCTGCTTCCTTCTCCCCAGGTTCTCTTGACCTGGGTCGTACACCATAGCCACCTGGGAACATTTAATCCCCTGATCCGAGATTGTGTCCCTGGCCAATTAAACCAGAATCTCTAGGGTGGGCAGCCATCACCTTTTTAAATAAAATTTCCCAGGTGATTTTAATGTGTATCCCAGGATGAGAACCACTATTCTGGAATGTACAAAAGTTATTTGCAGACCCCGGAGTGTTAACAGTAGAGACCGGATTTCAGGAAAATGCTGTAGGTCTCTGAGAGAGAATTTTCTACGAAGACCTGGAAGACCCAACAAGGTTGTGGTTGGTGGCATTCGTGCTAGTCAGCCATCCTACCAGCTCTATGCATGTGTGTAGTATACCCACGGACCCAGCAAGAGGGCCCTGCATGTTACACACATCCGCACGGACAGAGGCCAGTGCTTTCTTCCAGTGTCTTAGGAAAGTTTTTGGATGCTTGGTAACCTGTTGAGGGAATGTGAATTATGGAAAAGGAAATAATGAGCCAAACCTGGCCCTTCAAATTGTGTGTGTGTGTGTGTGTGTGTGTGTGTGTGTGTGTGTGTGTGTGAGAGAGAGAGAGAGAGAGAGAGAGAGAGAGAGAGAGAGAGAGAGAGTGAGAGTGAGAGTGATAGAAAGCATGAAGGGGAGAGGGAAGGAGATGGAGGTAGAGAGAGAACATGAGAGTATCTTGAGACTCAATTTTCCTGGGAACTCATCCTGACTAAGCATAAAATACAGAAGGAACACTTGCACTTTGCAGAAATACTGACACCTGGGTTAATCATTTGAGATCACTGTGGCAGTTCTGCAGCTCCAGGGGCTGCAGCAGGTGGTGGGGAGGCCAGTGGGGGCGGGGGGCAGATGGCTTGTGGAGTCTTCTCTACAGGACTTGTGGAGCTTGGATGTGAAATCTTTGCTTAGCTAGTTTTGGTGGTAAGTGAAAGAGTTGTATCACCCAGGAACACCACTTTGGATTCTCGGATAATTTGGGGGAGGCAAGGACTGCTTGGTTTGCAGGATCTTGGAAGATTTTATGGACCACTTGTATTCCACTTTACCACAGGAGGCAGGCAATGTCCTGGCCTAAGGCTGACTCAGAGAGGGAAACTTCCATGAAGATTTTATGTCTCAGTAATGTGTCCTCTATGGTGTCCTCCCAATCCCACCCACTTAGTCACATTACAGCTCATATTGTATTAACAGGACAGCCCAGGGGGAGAAATATCTGCTGTGCATCTTGGCCTAATGGCATCTCTGACAGCTGGTCCATAACTCCTTTCTAAGTCCTTTCCTGGAGCAAGTTTAGCTTTGCACTTGAAGACCTCAGGTTCCCTGCATTTTATAGGGAAGGTCATGGGTTCCTACTTGGGAGTCCTGAAAATGCAAAGGCGAGAAGGTATGGTGATGACAAATTTGTCTAAATGGGTTGGGACTAAAGAAGGAAGAAATGTAATGATAATTTGCAAATATCCATTCAAGACCATTCTACTCAGAGAAAATGTTTCATTCGTGCTTTGATCATGAAGATGGAGTTGAAGGTTTTTCTTGAGTTCTGGTTCATTCATTTTATTTTCCACTTATTTAATACCAAGCTTCAGCAGCCTCTGCCTTCTGCAACCTAAACGCGCCAATAATTTTCAGTATCACTAATTACTGTGATGCTATAGGAATTATAAAGTCTTGCTGTGGGAACCTCCATAGTTCCCCTTTTTATTTCACGAAACAATGATAGGGTGACAGTAACGGCTTTTGGACTGGAATTTCAGCCTTGAGTAGCACCTCCTGGAAATGACCTGGAGTCTCATTCATTCTATTTGATTTGGGCTACAATAGATTCAGCCTGGGAGTGAGTCTTCAGTAAGACCACTGAGATTTTGCTTTTAATAGTAGTGGTGCTGTAGCTGTGAACCCCATTCTCTTGGGTTAAACACTGATACAGAGTAACTGAATATGTCTTTGTCAAGTGCTTACTAGTTTAAGGTTATGTGGGTGCAGCATAGGAATCTGTACTCATGGAAGTTTCTCTTTCTTTAGGAAAACAAGTCACAGAACCTTAACTTGTAGGGGAAGATAGAATATAGTATACATCACCATAGACAGTTAAGAATGTAAGTGGGTAGGAACAGCTGGAGAAAATTGCTTGGACTAGGTAAGATTGAGAAAGGTTCTGAAGGCTAGGAAGGATAAATGAAAAGGTGAAGGACACGGCATTTTGGGGTGGGAAAATAAGCAAAGGTATGGAGATAGGAAAGAGGATGATGTGTTTCAGGGAAAATGAGGAGACTATTAGCTAGAATATTCATTCCCTAGGGTTGCTGTAACAAACTACCACAAATTTGGTGGTTTAAAACAATAGAAACATATTCTCTCACAGTTATGGAGGGTAGAAGTCTGATATCAAGGTGTTGGCAGAGTTGGTCCCTTCTGGAGGCCTTGAGGGAGAAACCATTCCATGCCCTTCTCCTCGCTTCTGGTGTTTGTCAGCAATCTTTGGTTTTCTTTGGCTCATAGATGCACTACTCCAGTTTCTGCCTCTGTCTTCACATGTCTTCTCCCCTGTGTCTCCATGTGTTAAATTTCCCTCTCCTTTCTCCACAGGGACACCAATCATTGGATTTAGGACTCACCCTAAATCCAGAGTAATCTTACCCAAAGATCCTTAATTACATTTGTAAAGATGTTATTTCCAAAAAAAGATCATAATCATAGGGGTTAGGACTTAGACATATCTTTTGGGGGAGACACTATAAACCCACTACAGATAGCAAAAGGGAGTAAGGTTGGATGGACGAAAGAAGTCTGACTGTGGCAGGTCCTAAACTAAAAAAAAAATACTGTAGTGGGGATTCTAGTATAAACATTTCAGTTATCAGTCAAAATGGATGTGTTTGGAGGAAAGATCATGGGCTCAGCTCATGCAGGGTCATTTGCATCAAAGACTGGGGAGAAATCATTATGAAAGAAGGAAGAGTAGTGTACATGTGATGGTTAATTTTGAGTGTGTGTGTGTGTGTGTGTGTGTGTGCGCACGCGCGATGGTTAATTTTATGTGTCAGTTTGGCTGCATCACAGGGTGACCCAATTAAACATTGTTTCTGGATGCCTCTGTGAGAGAGTTCTGGATAAGATTAGTATTTAAATTGGTGTACTCAGAAAGGTAGACTGCCCTCTCCAATGTGGGTGGACAACATCATCCAATCAGTTAAGGGCCTCAATACAGAGGTGGACGAAGGAGGAAATCCTCCTTTTATCTTTCCGCCTGCTTGCTGAACTGGGACATTGGTCTTCTCCTGCCCTTGGATTGGAATTTATACCATTGGCTTTCCTGGGTCTCTGCAGATTGTGAGATTTCTCAGCCTCCATAATCATAAGCCAACTCCTTATAATAATCCCCTTATTGGTTTAGTTTCTCTAGAAAATCCTAATACAGTGCATATGGACTATAGGTCATCATCAGTGGTAAGAGGTGATTTGAGTACATCATGGGTAATTTTCTCAGATTGGTCTCTAGTTTAACCCTCTTGGACCCCTATCTGGATCTTAAACCAGAGCCAGGGTGAAACCTGCATAAAACTGAGGTCACAAGGCAGGACTATGTTCCATTCTAGCATAAAGTGGGTAGATAGAGTAATGACCTATCAGATTTTCAGAGCACCTAATAGTGGAATATTGTGCTTTGGAAGTAACAGGAACAAAAGTTTTCTCCTCAGTTACCTGAAAGTTAGGATCGGGAAGGACCTGGAATCAATGTGGCCAATATCAGGAGCAAACAAGGTTGGCCAAAACATGGGTGTACCACACAATATGTTAAGCAAGAAAACACCATACCATGTCCTTCCTGATGCCTGCTTCTTCCTTCCTAAAAGTTTTTGTGTGTATATCTTGCCTTCCCAACTGTGTTACAACCTCCGTGAGAACAATAATCACGTTTTAGGTTTATACACTGGACACACAGTACATAATTAATAAATGCTTGATGGATGGATAGAAACAGATCACTGATTTGTCATATCATCTATCAGCTTCTTTATTCTTTCCAGAACTTATAAACAAACAAATTAACATGAACATATCTCAACTCTATACATTAATGATGGTGGAGGAGGATTTGTTCTAAAATGGAAGGATGACATGCCATCGTAGGGATTTTTTTTTTTTAAGATTTTATTTATTTGACAGAGAGAGACACAGCAAGAGATGGAACACAAGCAGGGGGAATGGGAGAGGGAGAAGCAGGCTTCCCGCGGAGCAGGGAGCTGGATGCAGGGCTCGATCCCAGGACCCTGGGATCATGACCTGAGCCGAAGGTAGATGCTTAACGACTGAGCCACCCAGGCGCCCTGCCATTGTAAGGATTTTTATTGCCCTATAAATTTCTGGGCATAGACTGCCGACCACATAAACTATGGTTGACTTGATGGAATTGGGACACTGGGTAGGAAGGTGAGACTCAATGAGAGTATCAAAACTCACTCACTAAAGGGTGTTACTCAGAAGCACTTCCATTCTTTTCAAAAGCAACTAGAGAATGGAGGGTGTACAAATTGTGTGAGATGTGGCTCTAGTTTATTAGAGCTGGGGCTTAACATGAGACTTCACATGAAGTTCTTAACATTTAGATTCATTTAATGTTTCAGCATTTTTCTTCAGAAAAAAATAGAAATAAATTGTTTTGAGAACAAATGTACATCAAAATCTGAATGAATCTTTCTCAGGAAAGATAAATTTCATATTATGGCAACAATGGCATGATACAAGTGATACTTTATTATTATACAAATGATATCATACAGATGATACAGTATTATTATAAAAAATATTTGCCCATAACTTGTGCCATCTTGGTGTTTAATATTACCACTAAAGAGCAGAGAGGTCCTGCACAGCAGAGAAAACCAACAACAAAATGAAAAGACCACCTACCAAATGGGAGAAAATATTTTCAAATCATATATCTGATAAGGGGTTAATATCCAAAATGTATAAAGAACTCATACAACCCAATAGCAAAAACCAAAAAACAACCAGTGTGATTAAAATATGGGCAGAGGATATGGATACACATTTTTTCAAAGACACACATATGGCCAACTGGTACACAAAAAGGTGCTCAACATCACTACTTATCAGTGAAATGCAGATTAGGGCCACAATGAGATATTACCTCACACCTGTTAGAATGGCTATTATCAAAAAGACAAACAACGACAAGTGTTGGTGAGGATGTGGAGAAAAGGCAATCCTTGTGCACTGTTGGTGGGAATGTATATTGGTATAACCACCATGGAAAATAGTATGGAGGTTCCTCAAGAAATTAAAACTCAAATACCATATGATCTGGCAATTCCACTTTTAGATATTTATAAAAAAAATGAAAACACAGATTCAAATGAAAGCACCCCCACTTTCATTGTGGCATTATTGACAATAACCAAACATAGAAGCAACCTAAGTGTCCATCTATGGATGAATGGATAAAGAAGATGTGGTATATATACACAAAATGAAACATTATTCAGTCCTAAAAAGAGAATGGAATCTTGCCATTTGCAGCAACATGAATGGGCTTTGAGAGCATTATGCTAAATGAAATAGGTAAGAGAAAACAAATACCTGTATTATCTCACATATTTGGAATATAAAAAAATCCCAGAACAGAGCTCATAGATTCACAGAGAACAGATTAGTGGTTGCCAGAGGCAGGGAGTGGAGGTTGGGTGAAATGGATGAAGGTGGTTAAAAGGTACAAATTTCCAGTTATAAGATGAATAAGTCATAGGGGTATTATGTTCAGCATGGTGACTATAATAACTATATTGTATATTTGAAAGTCACTGAGAGTAGATCTTAGATGTTCTCATCACAAGAAAAAAGTTTTTAATTATGTGTGGGGACAGATGTTAACTAGACTTATTGTGATAATTTCACAATATATACAAATAACAAATCATTATGTTGTACACCTGAAACTAATAGAATATCATATGTCAGTTATAGCTCAAAAAAAAGGAGATGAATAGCTCAAAGGATATTGAAGAAGTATTTTAACAGGAGTGACCACTATAGAGGTTCTCAGTTTCTTGCATCTGTTTTCTTTCTAGAGGTAAGGATAATTTATAAGCTGTTAAACTTGTATGCTCTGCATGAACTCTTGGAAAAGTTTCAGACATGTATTGAATTTAGGCTTTTTTTTTTAACTACCAAAGATTCCAAAGAGAAGGGAGAAATTAACCAGAACGGTTTATTACAAGAGCAACTTTTATAATTAAAATATCATTAGCCATGGTTCAGAATATTAGGTTAATAATTTCTTTAATATAGCCATTTGTCATTTATAGACACCAATCCGTTAACCTGAGTTATCAACTCTGTTTTCCCTTCAATAACACTTAGGTTTTGAGGCAAACAAAGATTTTTTTCTGACTTGTGTTTTTTTTTTATTATTATGTTATGTTAATCACCATACATTACATCATTAGTTTTTGATGTAGTGTTCCATGATTCATTGTTTGCATATAACACCCAGTGCTCCATTCAATACGTGCCCTCTTTAATACCCATCACCAGGCTAACCCATCCCCCCACCCCCTCCCCTCTAGAACCCTCAGTTTGTTTCTCAGAGTCCATCGTCTCTCATGGTTCGTCCCCCCCTCCGATTTCCCTCCCTTCATTCTGGCTTGTGTTTGTAAAATAACTTCTTGCAACTGCTTTATGTGCATTTACACATTTGAAAAGAAGGCAAAACTTATTACAGAGCCTTTATTCTTCTATATTAACTATGTTAATTAATTTCCTGCCCATGAAAATATTTTTCCTTTTAGTTAATTGTCATTTAGGTTTTCAACTTCTTCTTGTAATACTCTCCTGGATTACTTTACTACCTGCTATAAAGTTTTATGAAACCATTACATATTACAAAAACATTATTCTGGATCCAGATCTCCGAAGGCTTTTTAAAAAAACAATTTATAATCAAAATTAAAAAAAACACTTTGTGCTTTTAAGGATGTTATCAAGAAAGTAAAAAGACAATCCAAAGAATGGGGTAAAATATTCACAAATCATATATTTAATAAGGGACTTGTATCCAGAATATGTAAAGAGCTCTTACACTCAATAACAAAAAGACAAATAACCCAATTAAAAATGGGCAAAGGATTCAAATAGACATTTCTCCGAAGAAGATAGATATACAAATGACCAATAAACACATGAAAAATGCTCAACATTATTAGTCATTAGGGAAATGCAAATCAAAACCACAGTGAGATACCACTTCACACCCACTAGGATGGATGGTTATAATAAGAGATGACAATAAAAGTGTTAGTGAGGATTTGGAGAAATTGGAACCCTCCTATATTGCTGGTAGGTTTGTAAAATGGTGCAGCCACTTGGGAAATCAGATTGGCAATTCCTCAGGTGGTTAAAGAGTTGCTGTATGAACTAACAATTCCACTCCTATGTATATACTCGAGAGAATTGAAAATGTGTCCACACAAAATTTATACACAAGTGTTCATAGCATTATTATTCATAATAGCCAAAAAGCAGAAACAACCCAAATACTTGTCAGCTGACGGATGGATAAATCAAATATAATAAATCTGTACAAAGGAATATTATTGTGTTGTGTTATGGATTGAATTTTGTCTCCTGCCCAAATTTGTAAGTTGAAGTCCTTACCCCCAATATGATGATATGAGCAAGGTGGGGCCCTTGGGAGATAATTAGGTTTAGATGAGGTCATGACATCATGAGCCCCCATGATGGAATCTTAACCCTTATAAGAAAAGGAAGAACCTCTACATCTTCCTCTTTCCATCATGTCAGGACACAGTGAGAAGGTGGCCATCTACAAGCCAAGGACCAAATCTGCCAGCACCTTGATCTTGGACTTTCCAGTCTCCAGAACTATGAGAACTAAATGTTTGTGTAAGCCACCCAGTCTGTGGTATTTTGTTACAGTGGCTTGACCAAAGACAGGTTGCGTGAAGGAATGAAGTATTGATACATGCTACACATGGACGAATCTTGAAAACATTATGTTAAGTGAAAGAAGTCAGACACCAAAAGTCACCAAAAAAAAAAAAAAAAAAGAAAAAAGAAAAAAAGAGGGAGGAGGTCCATTAAAACCAATCCCAAATCAGCTAATGGAGGTTTGATTCAGCCTCAGCATTGCCAGTCATTTCTGTCATAGGAGCGGTTGTAAGAGAGGTCAGAACATCTCTCTTAGAAGCAGACAACCGTGCACATGCAGAACCTCCCTGTGTCTGCCTCGCACCTGGTGGGTTGGTGGGACCTGCTTAGACATGTGAACCGGGAAGTCTCAAGCAGAGGCTGAAACTGGCGTGAGAGTACCTGCATGTTGTATCGCCTTTTTTTTTTTTTTTTTTTTAGACTGGTCCAACAGTCTTGTCTTTACTTAAAATCTTTTGGCAAGGAAAAGAATGCAAGTAATTAGACTTAACCTGATTCACTAGCTTCTTAGTTCTAAAAGTACTTGCAACAAAAACCAATTTTCCTTTGGATGAGGATGGTAGCAATTCTTAATTACTGAAATCCCTTGTCCTAATTATACTGAAATCCCCATAAATGAGTAACAGCAAGTGTCATGAGGCTAGCTGAAAATTTTCTCTTAAATTTATTTCTTTGATCGTGGAAACAGAAACAGCATAAAAATTTTCCATTTTAACTATTTTTAAGTGTACAGTTGAGTGGCATTAAATACATTGTCCTCATTGTATATGAGGTTACTTTTGAAATTTATCTTTTACTTGGTCGCCTTTTTCCTTCAAAATAGAAAAGTGCACTCAAAGTCCTTGCACATCTAGTTCAGTGATAATCAGTATTCTTATAGAGAGAACCCTGACACCAATCAGATAATTCTGAATTACTTCATCTACTACTTCTTGGGTAGGTTGTATGAAGTCTGGGTTAGCAAATTCTGGATGAAAAAGATCTCAGGTCCCAAGGATCTGTCATAACCAACGTCAATGGAAAATTCTTTCTTTGAGATTGCCTTGATTCCAGTAGGCTGTTTAATCCACTTGGCTCTCCTGTGTCATACTTGTTAAATTCTTTTCCTAAATCAGGGCAGACGTAACTGCAGCACTTCTTTACTTCCATAGCTGTTTCCAGGGATTACTCTGGAGGAATTCCTACTTCGCAGCCTCTCAGCAGTTGCTGAATGAAATACATTATAGCTCGCCCTGGGATTGGAATGCGCTTGCCCCAGCTGCCTATCACATGTCCTTCAGCTGCAGGAAGGACAGGAGTGGCACCATCTACACTATCTGGTACCGCACCAGTCACTCTCAATTTTCTTACTTGTTTTGATGTTTGGTATGCTGCCAATGCAAGAGCAGCCTGCATGGCTATGTACGAGCCTGGAGTTTTGAAGGGCTCAGACGTTATTTCAGCAATATATTCTGTTCTCTGGAGCATTGAGTGGAAGTTTAATCAGAAGAAAGGAATGACCTTCAAATTCTCCTTTAAGTATTTAAAGAATACATGCTCCATACACCTTTCCATCAAGTGACAGTCTTCAACTATACCATAGTGGGTTGGCCACTTCATGGTACATGTTGCTTTTCCTATTACTTCATGCCCAATAAAGAAATCCAGGTTCACATTGCCTTTTCCCAGGAAGCTAAGATGGCCATAAATGTCCACGTCCCAGTCAGATCCAGGCTGCCCCACAGCCAGAGTATTCTGTATAATTGTTGTGAATGGAGGTTATAGGGGAAGCGGGATAACAATTTGATTTCCAGGTTATTGTTTGCATCATTATTATTCTTTTTTACCTTTTTTTGTTTCAAATTTTTATTTAAATTCCAGTTAGTTAACATATAATATAATATTGTTTCCAGGAGTAGAATTTAGTGATTCATCACTTACAAATAATACCCAGTGCTCATCACAACAAATACCCTTCTTTATACCCATCACCCATTTCACGCATCCCCTGCCTACCTCCCCTCCAGTGACTCTCAGTTTGTTCTCTATAGTTAATAGTCTCTGGTGGTTTGCCTCCCTCTCCTTTTTTTCTTCCTTCCCCTATGTTCATCTGTTTTGTTTTTTTAAATTCCACATATGAGTGAAATCATACAGTATTTGTCTTTCTGACTGACTTATTATAGCCAAAGTATGGGAAGAGCCCAAATGTCTATTGACTGATGAATGGATAAAGAAGATGTGGCACACACACACACACACACACACACACACACACACACACAGGAATATTACACAGCCATCAAAAAATGAAATATTGCCATTTGCAATGATGTGGATAGAGCTAGAGTGTATTATGCTAAGTGAAACGAGTCGGTCATTACTTGTTTTAAAAGGCCTAAAATTCAAGACTAGCTTAGACAAAGGTGTCACTCTTATTTTTTTTAAAGATTTTATTTATTTGAGAGAGAGAGAGAGACAAAGACAGTGAGAGAGAACATGAGCAGGGAGGAGAAGGAGAAGTAGGCTCCATGTAGGGCTCGATCTCAGGACCCTGGGATCGTGGCCTGAACCTAAGGCAGACACTTAACCAACTGAGCCACTCAGATGCCCCAGGTGTCACCCTTAATTTTGACAAGAGTCTAACATAGGTAGATTAGAAATAAATTATAGAAAGAGGCAAATAGAGCCTGCACCTAGGCTAAGAGCACTTAGGGTCAGAGATGGATGAGATCACAAACAATGCAATTCAAGTGTGGTCACAAATGCAACGTGTAGGTTGACTATACTGGTAGAAGGTGATGTATTTGGAGGTTGACTGGGAAAGATGCATGCGAGGGAAAGTTGAATTATGCAGAGGTTATTGCAATAAGTGTATTTCAATGAATTAGCTCTCTAGGTGATGCACTTAAACCCAGGAGCACATCTGAATGATAGTTTTAACCACATGGTTAAAACAAACAGTTGCCTGGGTTCCACCTGAGGCCTAATGAAATAAGCTTTCCAGGGATGGCATTTGTATTGTTGAAAAGCTTTACAGGAGATGGGTTGAGGAAGGGCTATTTGAGCCGGAGAAATCATTTTGCAATGTTTCAGAAACTAGTTTCTTCCTCTAAATAGCAGGAGGGTGGCCTGAAGAGTTAACAGTCTCACTGTAAAAAAGGGTAGGAATTGTTGTTTTTTACTCAGCAATCAAGAAAGATTGAGAACTTTAAGAAAGTAGTTCTGCAGGGGCGCCTGGGTGGCTCAGTCATTAAGCGTCTGCCTTCGGCTCTGGTCATGATCCCAGGGTCCTGGGATCGAGCCCTGCATCGGGCTCTCTGCTCAGCAGGAAGCCTGCTTCTCCCTCTCCCGCTCCCCCTGCTTGTGTTCCCTCTCTCGCTGTCTCTGTCAAATAAATAAATAAAATCTTAAAAAAAAAAAAGAAGGTCGTTCTGCATTGCTAGGGATGTTTAAGAAAAATGCAAGTCAAAGAAGCCATGTGATGAAACGGGCTAAGAGAGCAAGGCTTTGAGGACACTGAGCGGATCAGAAGCAGCTGATCATAATACTTTATTGTAATTATATTAAATTATAGTGCACTAAAACTCCATGAAGTCAGAGACCTTGTCCATTTTGTTCGCTGCTATTCCCAGTATCTAGAGAAGTGCCTGGCACTTAGTAGATGCTTTTAGATTCTCAGGACATGTTGAATGAATCTACTGTTTCAAAGATGAAATTAAAGACAGCAGGAATACCTGAACCCACATAAACCCTATCACATCATTGACCCCTTAAAAGGGCACATATAAAATTGATGTTGAAGTTTGGTCTTAAGTTAGTTGTTTGTCTTCTTATTTATTCTACTGTTCTCTCTTGGTGAGAGTTAGCTTCTTAATTCTTTCTTTCCAGTGAAAGCCAATTGTCATATCCTTTATTCATACTAAGTATAATGTCAAGTACTTCAAGGCAATAGTCTTCCAAAGGTACTTAACTTTTCTAAATTGAAGGGATGATAGCTTAGTATGGCATTTGAATAATCATTTTCATAATGGGGAAAGATTTCTTTTTCAATAATAGATTAGTTTTGTTTTAAAATTCTTATTGATATTCAAAATTTTGAGATATTCACTATTTTGAGAAATAGTGTGGAAAGTGACTTGACATACATTAGAACTCTAGAGAAAGAATGAAACTCTGAGCAGAAAAGAGAGGCTATTTGTGAGCTCACACAGGATAGAATCTATATTTCTCCTTTCCTCTTTTTAAAAAAAATTTTATTTTTTTCCTCTTCTTTTTTTGAAGAAGTGGCAAAGAATGATTCATTTTTCACCTTGGCTCTGAGGGATATGTTGTATGTGGTGGCATTTCTTCTTGCTCATGAAGAAGTCATGCTAATAGTAACCAAGATCTCATAACATCCTTAGTGTTTGATTTGATTCTGGGGAGAATAAAGTAGGTGCCACTCAACAGTCAAACAGCACGCAACAATTTTTGACATATTAGCCTAATTGTCTGTGGGCAAAGTTGGCCATAAATTCCAAATATCTCATAGATCAGCCACCCAGAGAACACCTGTGGGGCACACGCACATACTCGGGAAACCAGAACTAAAAGACAAGCACTCAGCACTAGGCAGGTCATGGTCGGCAGTTGCTGGCAGGCTTTGGCAAAAGCATCAGCTGTCATTTCCAAATTTGGAGGTTTGCTTTGTGTCCAGAGTCCACATCAAACACATTGTTGCAATCAAGCAGATTGTCTGCCATGGTAAGTTTCATGGAAATGTTTTCTTGCACTTCTCTGAGGCATACAAATGAGGTGAAAATCCTATTTTGCTTTCTTCAGAGTCTGAAATGTAAAGATTATAAAGGACGGTGTGATCATAACATAGTAGCACTTGAAACACATTCTGTAGCGGAAACCAAATCATTTTCTTCCCGCGAATGAATTATCTAGCATTATGAGATTCTGAAAAGCCTATACAAACAGACTCATGTCTTCTGTTGTTTTTAGTTTAAAGTTGTTGTGACAGGGGAGCCTGGGTGGCTCAGTTGTTAAGCGTCTGTCTTTGGCTCAGGTCATGATCCCAGGGTCATGGGATCAAGTCCCACATCCGGCTCCTTGCTCAGCGGGGAGCCTGCTTCTCCCTCTCCCACTCCCCCGCTTGTGTTCCCTCTCTAGCTGTCTCTCTCTCTCTCTCTCTGTCAAATAAATAAATAAAATCTTTAAAGTTGTTGTGACATTTACTCCCTATTTTCCTTTCAAATGGGAAAATTGGCGAAAATACTTTGTAAGCTGTGATGTGCCATTCATGTGTAAATTACCATGAATTCCAAGGGTTTGAAAATTGTATTTGGCACTATTTACAAAAGGGATTTTTTTTCTTTTTAGTGCTATGTTTATGTTTCTGGTTGCATTTCACCCAGCAGATGTCCCTTGTCCGGGGCATACATCTGTAACAAGCAAATTATTCCTTCTTTTGCATTGCTACATGCTCTGAAGAAAGGGCGTTGTAGCCACCAGCAGAAGCCAGAGCTAAATCTGTGATTCAGATAAGGCCAGAGGCACTTCTGCTCAGATAATTGTATGAAGCCAGGTGGGATTAATTAGAGGCATGATATAAAGCGCCAGCTTTGGTTGCATTCCCATGGCTCCCTGGTGCCACTGTTAATCTCAGAATTTTAGGTCCTAATGGTGGAGTCCAGACTCACCACCACCATCAGCAACTTTGAGGAGGATTTTAAGATACCAGGGTCTAAGCGTCTCCCTGTTACTTCTCTTCTGTTCGTATTTGCAAGGAGTTGCTATGGTAGGAGGAACGGAGCCGGGGGAAACCTTGTACTGAGGGCAAGCGATGGTAAAAGGGCCAAGTCAGGTGGTCAGGTTGGGGTGGTGGCTGCTGCCCCCACCAGTTCTGAGGCTTTGGGAGTTTTATCTAGCTTCTCCTCCTGATCCAGCCTCAGTCCTTGAGAATTAGGACCCAAATGGAAGGGGCTAAGGCCTAACCAAGGATTTGGGGCAAAGAGCAATTTGTGTCTGTTAAAGGCAATGTTGACCTGGGATGCCAAGAAATGTCTGAATCCTGCACTCCAAGTGGGGAGGTGGAGAGCTGGAACTCTGATGTGAAAGGTTAGCCACAGAGAACGGGAAAGATGGAGTAAGCTAGGCAGGCCCTGGAGAGCCCGGCTGAGGCATATGAGGACTTAGAGCCCCATGGGAAGGGAGTGGTCTTTTCTGCCTCACCATCACCAGGGGATATTTTGATGCACTTGTTTAGGGAGTGTTCCTAATATAGAGGTCTGGACATCAAGCTTTAGGGGTAGAAAACTTCCATGCAAATATCGGACCATGTTTGTACATTAAATGATTATTTCTAAAGACAAGTACACATATATTGTATCACATGGGCAGTCAGAATAATTGGTCAATGAGGAAGAAGGAGTTAATGCATCTGGACTGTGACCCAGTTTTCTCCTGACTACCAGGGGAGGCTCCATGTGGGTTGGGGGAAGAAGGCAGGTAGCCCTACCTAATCTCCTAGACAAAATGATTCTGGACCTCCAAGTAGGTACACTAATGATATGTGCTTGCAGGAGGATCTTTTCTATGGACCGCTCTTCATAGGATGTTCTTGAAAATGGACATGAAACAGCAGGTATAAAACAGAGATGTTTCATAAATGAAGTGCTCTCTTTCTGTGTGAGAGAACCTCATAAATTCTCCATTGGAGACCTCATCTATCACACTGGGCCTGAGAGCATGTGCTCATCATGGGAGGAAAGAACCTGGGGGCCTCCCTCGATGTCCCAGACTTCTCTCTGCTTTGTCTGAGCCCTGGATTACCTGAATCTTTTACAAGAGGACGAACCCTTGATACTGTAAGCTTACTGGGTAAGAGCTTGACTTGTGATCCTTTTATTAGTTCAGGCAATCAAGTAGAGAAGAGAAAACAAAGAAAATGGTTCCAAGTACATGTGTCCATCACTTAAGATCCACTTTCTGTTAAGATCCACTTTCTTAGCTTTTTAAATTTTTTGGACAATTGTTCACATTTAATTTATGGAGAAGAATAAGAGAGGAAAGTTTTAAGTCAGATTCTTTAAGTATCCAATGTTTTTTTTTCTATTTTTTATCATAGTAAAATATATATAAAAAATTTACCATTTTAACTATTTTTAAGTGTGGCATTAGATACATTCATACTGTTGTAGAACCATCATTGGTATGCATTTTCAGAACTTTTTTATCATTCCAGACAGAAACACTGTACCCATTAAATAATAGCTCCCTGTCTCTCCTCCTCTAGCTCCATGTGACTTCTATTTTACTTTTTGTCTCCATGAATTTGCCTATTCTGGGTACCTCACTTAAGTAGAATGAAACAACTTTTGTCCCTTTTTGCCTGATTTATTTCTCTTAGCATAATGTTTGCAAGGTTTATCCATGTTGTAGTATGTATTAGCATTTCATTCCTTTTTAAGGGTTGATAATATTCTTTTTTTATCCATTCATCTGCTGATGGACATTTAGATTGTTTCTGTATTTTGGCTATTGTGAATAATGCTGCTATGAAAATTGGTATACAAGTATCTGTGGAGTCCTTATTTTCAATTCTTTTGGATATATACCCAGAAGTGAAATTGCTCAATCACATGATACTTCTATATTTAACTTTTTGAGGAATCATCATACTGTTTTCCACAGTGACTACACCATTTTCACATTTGCATTAGCAGTGCAATGCACCAGGATTCCAATTTCTTCACATGCTTGCCAACACTTGTTCTGTTCTGTTCTTTCTCTTTCTTTCTTTCTTCCTTCCATTCTCCCTCCTTCCCTTCCTTTCGCTCTCTCCCTCTCTCTCTCCATCTCTCCTTTCTTTTCTTCCTTCCTTCCTTCCTTCTTTCCTTCCTTCCTTCCTTCCTTCCTTCCTTCCTTCCTTCCTTCCTTCCTTCTCTTCTTTTTTTGATGATTACCACCCTAATGGGTATCTTAGCTACTTTTTAGCTAAGTCTCATTATTAAATAACAATAGCTTGTCCCTATGAGCAGCTAGTTGCATCTTTCTGGCCAGCCTTGCCTCTGGAACAGCTTTGTCCCTAGAGCAAAACTTCCAAGACTGAGCTGTTTATCTCTTTGGAGTTCTTTGTTGATGTCATTCCCCTTTTGTTACCTCCAGCCAACCTCTTTGGGAAATTGATGGGTGGATAATAGAGAAGCTTGCAGGGCAATGTTGAACCACTAGCATAACTTCATTCAATCAAAATAGTAAAGGAACTATAAATTCACATCAACATTCTTTACAGGCTCTTTCTCTTGTGTGTCATCTTATTCAGCTTTGACTATCCATGCTGGTAAAGAAGGATTTCACACATTTTGCCTGACCCACTGCTCTGTTCATTGCTCTGATCTTTTTGGTATGATTTGCCTTCTAGACAGTTGAACGGTATATTTGTTTAATATAAGTGACTTTTCTTTTTTTTGAGAGAGAGAGGGAGAGCATAAGTGGGGGGAGGGGCAGAGGGAGAGGGAGAGATAGAATCTTAAGCAGGCTCTATACCCACCTCAGAGCCCGATGTGGGGCTCAATCTCACTACCCTGAGATCATGACCTGAGCCGAAATCAAAAGTCAGACACTTAATCAATTGAGCCACCCCAGTGTCCCAAAAGTGATTTTCATTTGCTAATGTGATTATTGATACTTTGAATATAATCGTAAATTATCACTGAGGAATTTATATTACTAATTGCTTGAGCCATCATTGCCTTAAAAGTGCATGCGTATTCTGAATATCACAGATTGTTTTTCGGTTGTTTTGTTAGTAAAAGTAACATCTGCTCCCTCTAGATCTTTAGGGCCTATCTGCTTCTGTTACTGATGAAGCCTAAACATTCAGACTACAGTCGGCACTACAGAGATGGAGGCCAGGCTGGGGCCTGTTCTCCCTTGCAGGTTGTTGATAAAGCTGTCAGCCAGGTTGTGGGGCAGAATGCTGGCAAGACTCGTGTTCAGGATTTCTTAAGCTTTGACAACTGGCAACAGATATCATCCAGGGGATGAATATGACCCTAACTCCCTGCTATATAAAATACACACATATACAACATTCATTTTGATTCTTCTGTGATGTACTGAGGGCTATAGAAACCTCTAAATATTATCAGTTAGAAGAAGCTGAATATAATCTGTCCTTTGTTTAAGTTATCTTTTTTTTTTTAATAGAAAGATTGCCAAAGATCTTAGGGTTTTTTGGCATTTTATGTAAGTAGCCAGTTTTATAAGATAAATGTAATGGTATTTAGATTCCTCACTTGAGCCACTAAGATCTTGAGTTGAAGTCAGAGTTTCTAGAGATACTGGTGATTTTTAAGAGACTCTAAAGTTGTCAGTGACTGTAAGTCCTCTAGGATTTTGCAAGTCACACTGTGGCTGGGACCAGCAGCATCACTTTCCCTGGGAACTTGATAGAAAGGAAAAACCTCAGGTCCTTCTCCAGACGTGCAGGAAGAAGAATTTGCATTTTAACAAAATCCCTGAGTGATTTGTAAGCACATTAAAATGGAAGATGTGCTTGTCTAGAAGAGTATTTCTATTTAAATTTAGAGGAAGATTTCCTTTAAATCGAGTCACAGATCTCTAAAATGCACAAGATGTTCCTTCTCCTCTTTTTTTGTAATTGAGTAAAAGAATGCCCTAAAGATGAATCCTAGGTACTCTATCTTTATTTAGTGGCTGTTCATGGAATTTTGGCAGTATCTTAATTGAAATACTGTTTCCAAGCCCGTCTAAATTTCTCTATAACTTGCTCTATATCAGTTGTAAGCTTAAAGTGAGTTTTCAGGGATGTGGTTCATTTCATAAAGGCTGGAGTGGATTATGAATTGATATACTTTTCTGGATTGTAACCTAATTACTGTTCCTCTAGAACCTCTGGAGAAAGACTGAGGAAAGTTTGAGACATATTAATAGATTATTGTAACATCTTCTGTCTTAACTAGTTTAACAAATACAAGGATCTTGTTTATTTTAAAATTTTAGGTTTTATTATTTTTTAGGTTTTATGTATAGATTTTATTCATTCATTCATTTATTTACAAAGTATTAAGTAAGGGCTGGAGGATTTTTTCCAAAAAATATTTTTTCATTTTAGAAATGTTGTAGAATAGGTACAAATAAAATTTCAGTAAAATAAAACCTAGCAATTGAGGAAAAATATATTTAAAAATATGTATTTTACTTCATATCTATTACTACTTAATACTGTTTTATATAGACTTGATATATGAACTGATCATACATGAAAGCATACATATCAAACAAGATAGTTTTTAATATACCTCTTTTAAATTGTAAAAGTTTGCATTTCACAATATTTAGAATTTTCACCCTTGGGTACATGTACACCATTCATTGCATATAATAAGAAATTTGTGGGGCACCTGGGTGGCTCAGATGGTTAAGCGTCTGCCTTCGGCTCAGGTCATGATCCCAGGGTCTTGGGATCGAGCCCCGCGTCAGGCTCCCTGCTCAGCGGGAAGCCTGCTTCTCTCTCTCCCTCTACTACTCCTCCCTGCTTGTACTCTCTCACTCTCTCTGTCGAATAAATAAATAAAATCTTTAAAAAAAAAAAAAAAAAGAAATTTGTTTCATTTTCATTCCATAACTTCAATAAATATCTCTGACATTAGAACAAAGGTTTAAGTCCATGTGTAAAGTCTGGCAATACTGGAGCTTAACTTTTCCAATTATTTTTCCCACTAGAATTGTCTGAAGATGTTGAGTTACTGAAACATCTTAACTACTTTGTCTTGGAAAGTATTTCATAGTATGTTTGCAGAACAATTGCCACATCTTAGGAGGAGCTCATGAGAGAACTGTAAAGTTCTAATACAGAACTGCTTTGATGTTTAACAAGTAGATGATGGTAAAATTGAACGCCATGTTCTCTTCCTCACTCTTTTTTGTAACGATCATCATGCTTAGCAAAATTAAGAAATCTCAGACTGGGGGCACTTGGGTGGCTTAGTCGTTTAAGCGTCTGCCTTCGGCTCAGGATGTGATCCCAGGGTCCTGGGATCCAGCCCCGCATCGGGCTCCCTGCTCGGCGGGAAGCCTGCTTCTCCCTCTCCCACTTCCACTGCTTGTGTTCCCTCTCTCGCTGTCTCTCTCCCTCTGTCAATTGATTTGATTTATTTGTTTAATTGACAGAGGGAGAGAGACAGCGAGAGAGGGAATTTGATTTATTTATTTGACAGAGAGAGAGAGAGATAGCGAGAGAGGGAACACAAGCAGGGGGAGTGGGAGAGGGAGAAGCAGGCTTCCCGCCGAGCAGGGAGCCCGATGCGGGGCTTGATCCCAGGACCCCGGGATCACGACCTGAGCAGAAGGCAGACGCTTAAACGACTGAGCCACCCAGGCACCCCATAAATAAATCAAATTAAAAAAAAAAAGAAATCTCAGACTGTTCCATGTGCTAATAATACTGCATTGCAGCCCCGAACACGTATACACATGCATGGCCTATTCCTAAAAATAGAGAAGAGGTTATGAGGTCATTTGTGATAAACATTCTGGTACCAGATTATTCTGAAGTGTTTGCTGACAAAATTCAAAATAAGAGTCATTTGGCCACTATTACAGTTTTGTGTGAGCTGCTTGTTTTTAAGAAAATATTCACAGACCTGAAATTGATACTAATTTTGAGAAATTTTCATTGTTTTGTGCAATATACAAGTAGAGTCTGATGTGTGACTATAATTTTTGTGTTTATGAGAAGAGATGGTTCTTAAACATTCCCAAGTAGAGCATCATGATTTTATTAGCTCTCACAACTTTTCCTAATCTCTCTCTCCTAGAAAGTCAAGCACTCAGACAAATTTAAATAAAATGCTCACTTCATATTGTCAGACATTAACAGAAGTTAATGAGCTTTCAGTTTGTACTGTTTTTAAACTGCTTAATTTTTACCATGTTCAAAGACCCCAGAAATTTAGTTTCTTCTAACAGTGGGGTTCAGCGTACAGAGTATGATGCAGTCCCAAGTATGAGTAGCATGGAGGAAATCTATGTCCTAGCACACACCTTAACACTTCTGGTATCATCTGATTTTATACTTATGAGGATAAAATATAATTAATACTTGTTTGGGTAATAATGAAATTATTGAGCACAACTTCCTTGACTCTTCATATTCTTGTGGCTTGCTGGGGTGGAAGGCGTAAAGGCCTGACAATGAATCAGATATGGGCTATGTGCTCTCAAGTGTTCTCTTGACCCAAGGTTGTTCATCTCTAAACCCTTGGCACATGAATATTACCACCATGTCAAATTGTATGGCCCCAACAAGCCTACTTTACTGTTCATTTCTCTGCAGAGGCCACGACATGAGTGTGAGACACTTAGAGAACCATTAGGCATCTTCTTGATTGTACTTTCAAAAATGGTTTTCTTAAGAGGGTAGACACATTTCTGATGTGAACTCCAGAAGTGGAAAAATAATAGGTCTGGGAGTCAAACATGTAAAGACAGTCAATAAGATATATTAGTACATCTTGTCCTTTAGAAACACTGCCACTTTCCCCTCAAGTACAGCATTTTAAAGTTAATATAGTTTAAAAATTGAATTTTGGGAATGACTAGTTGGCACTTGACATTGAATATATATAATGACACAGGAAAAAACCCCAAGAAAGACAATCACATTGCTTTATTTCATGGAATAACAGCTGGGATGCTCATTTACTGTCTTTTTCAGGCTAATAAAATTTTCTAAAACAGCCTTCCAAATACCACTATGAAAGCCAAGATTTTTTTTTTTCTAGAAATCAAATGACTTCTTGTAATACTATTTTATGGAGTCTGCTGATTATTTTACCATTTGGGGATGGAGATATAATCTCAAGAGCTGTAGAAATTCAACTCTACCAAATTCAAATCACCACTTCTGATGCTGAGCTGCTGCAAACGTATACTTTCAAATACATCTTCATTTTGTTGTGCACCAAAACCCATGCACGACTGTTCAGAAAGCGGTGGTCAGAGGACAGTTCATCTGGTGTTTTGCCTGGGTTTGAGGGTCCATCTTTTGTGTATATTTACCACCCGTGTTTTCAAGCCTCCATACCCCCTCTCACCTCTTCATTCTCCCTGAAGAGACTGTTGGTGGAAGGAGGAGAAAATGCCAGCAAGACATTTAGGTCCTGTATTAATTAGCCCACTCAAGGCTTGATGGAGAAGAAGATGAAAATACTAGATAAATTAAATGTTAAAGAGCTCTTGTTGGGGTGTGAGATGAGAAGTCATATATTAGCATTTATTGATAAAGATATTTGGAACTTTTGCCAGATAAATCCGATGACTACAGGTCTGGATTTTATTACTTTTGTTTGGGATTTCAGGATTATGTGTGCAGATGTTCCCAGTGAAAGTAAGAATTATAATAGCTATTTTCTTCTTTATATTGTTGATTTCAGCTATGCTGTCTTTTCTACATCTTTTCATTAATTAAAATAATAATAATGGTAATAAGGGGGAGGGAAAAACGAAACAAGACAAAACCAAAGAGGGAAACGAACTATCAGAGACTCTTAATCTCAGGAAACAACCTGAGGGTTGCTGGAGTGGAGGGGGGTGGGAGGGATGGGGTGGCTGGGTGATGGGCACTGGGAAGGGTATGTGCTATGGTGAGTGCTGGGAATTGTGTAAGACTGATGAATCACAGACCTGTACCCCTGAAACAAATAATACATTATATGTTAATAAAAAAAATTAAAAAAAAGAAAATATATGGGGCATTGTAATACCACTTTTAAAATATATGGACCAAGTTATAATATATTCTTAGTAAAATAGGTCTTTAGACATTAAAAAAATAATGGTAATAGGGAAAACTAATATTTATTGAGTGGGCTAACTCTGGCTAGTAATTTTCATATTTTCCATATATAAATTAAATAATAAACTTAAGATATTTCCAACAGTGGGGAGAAAAAAAAGGTAGTTACTATATTACCCCTTTCGAAGAGGTGAAGAAACTGAGGCCCAGATAGGCTTAGTAATTTTCCCAAGATTATACAGCTAGTGAGGGGTATCGTCAGGGTTTAAATCCAGAATGTGTTCCCTTCACCACTATGTTACATAGCCATTCACTCACGGGCAAAGCACACAGTGTTTGTTACCCCCAGCGGCTGTGTGTATTGTCGGCTGGCATACTGTGGATTCACCGCAGACATTGGCAGGGAGATGCCAATAAATAGAGTCAATTTCCGGCATGATATTCTTGGAGTGGAGGTGGTAAAAACTGTCACGATGGTCATATGGTGACCCCAGCTCCTCCTATCCTCACGCAGACTATCTGCTCATGGCAGGTGAGTCACAGGTAAGACCTCTGTGGCTAATGGCATGTGTGTGGATAGTTCTGGTCCCCACTGCTCTGGACAGTGTGCGAAAGATAAAACATGTGGAATCCATGACTCAGTTCCAGCCAGTCCTCCAGCTTTTACTTGGAAAAGTCCCAGGAGGGTAGAACAAAGATTTTGAAATAAAAATTGTGAAAAGGATGGATTTGGTTTTGTCATTAACCTTTTTTTTTTGCGTAGGGATTCACTTTTCTTTTGTCCAAGCAATAGTTCTTGGGTAAATTCTTTGTGGTGTAAATGAATTTAGAATTTGTTTAGTTAAGAATGATAACCTTTCATTTAAATAGAATATCACTCCCCCTACTCTTGACCCCCTTTTTCTCTAGCTTGGACCTTTTGAGTTCAATTCAGCAAGAGGTTATTATACCAAGGTTCAATATAAGCAAAGCTCTGTGTTATGAGGGGTGAGGCATAATCCCTGTCCTCATGGGCACAAATAACCATATTACAGGGCAGCCTATGATGGGGGATATAGTAAACATAAAAATGAAGTAACACAGTACACAGATAAAGGAGAGATTATTTCTAACTTGGGAGCAGGGGACCAAAGCTTTTCAGGGAGAGGGCAGAATTTGGAAGCACTGAGATGAAGAAGAAAGGTATTTTATGTAGAGGAAATAGGATAAGCAAAGGTGGAAACTGCAGGGCAGGTTCAGGTGGTGGTAGGGATGAGGCTAGAGATGAGAAGGAGAAGGAAGAACTAAAGAATGACATAGGGGATTAAGACAGGGAACCTTCAGTCTAAATTATTTGGGTCCTTACTAGTATGTAGAGTTTGGATTTGATTCTGTTGGCAACAGACACCATTGCAGGGGGTCAGCAAGGAAGGGTTTTAGAAATCTGACTAACCCAACCCTCAAGGCTGGATTTTAGGAGTCTAACTCTGTGTGAAAGATGGCTCTACTGGAAGGTAAATTAGTGAGGCTTTTAAGATAGTTCAGTGGGGAGAGATAACAAGGACCTGAAATCCGGAGTACAATGAGAATGGAAAAGAAGGCATGAGTGGAGGTCAACTGAATGAGCGCAATTGGCTGTGCTGGGGACTGAGAGGGTGAAGGAAGGAGAGTCATCCATGTTTTTTGCCTCTGAGACTTCCAGTTCTGATAAATGAGATTCTCCGATGCAACTGATTGAAACAGAAACCAACAGGGACCAACTTATTTTGCCCTCCCCCTATCTGCCCTTTTCTTGCAGTGATTGGTCATAGGGATTATAGGAAAGAGATTATTTCTTGAAATAATTTGATTATATGTTTTTCAGCTCTCTATAGAATATTTTTAAAATTTTTTTAAAGATTTTATTTATTTATTTGACAGCGAGAGAGAGGGAGAGCACAAGCAGGGGGAGTGGCAGGCAGAGTGAGAGGGAGAAGCAGGCTCCCTGCAGGGAGCCCAACGTGGAGCTCGATCCCAGGACCCTGGGATCATGACCTGAGCTGAAGGCAGACGCTTAACCGACGGAGCCACCCAGTGCCCCTCTCAATAGAATATTTTTAAAGGAGTAAAGTAGAAAAGCAATCTGTAAAACATTTGTTATTAGAATAATAAAATTAGTAGAGTGTGATATAGATGGAAGAATTCTTGGGATGTATTTGTTTTTCTTATGAAGATTAAAAAAAACCAACAAGTTCAATTGTGTAATAAGTATAATAAATAGTACTGTGGGTAAATTTATAATGTTTGAACTCCTTTATCTCCTTGGATCACCCAGAAGTTTCATTAATTTAATCTTGCCCATAAAAATAGTTTGGGTCTATTTTGTTGAAGGCACTTTCTGACATTTTCTCAGTGCTCTTGTATCTGTCCCCTGTCTAAACGAGAAGGACAGAGATATGCATAGTTAAAAGCAAGGGTTTTCCTTCATTCACCAAAATTTTTCTGGTATTAAAGGAAGATTCTAGGTCAGTTCTTTTCTATCTTTATGTTAAACATTATGTTTGTTCTAAACAGGTTAAAAATGCAGCTTTCCATTAAACACAAACTTGGCCAAGCATCTCATTACAGATTTGTTGGGAAAGGAAGTGCTGGTGAGTAGAAAGAAGAATAAGTGGTAGTTGAAACTCTTTTAAATTTAGATTTCAATGTTTTGCTTGTAGAAATAACAGAACCATTGAAGAAGGTGAAGCAAATGAATATTATTGAGAATTCAGCTAATTTTCACCTCATTGTCCTATAACCAAACTTGATGTATAGTCATATAAAGATGTGTATAAGATACTTCTAAATATTTAATCTCTAGTTTAAATAGAGATTTAACTAGATTTAACTAATAGAGGTAACTAGTCTATTATCTGGTTATAGACTAGATAACTAGATAACTAGAACTAGAGTTCCTGTAGTTATCTCCAGTTTGTTGGCACAGATTAGTTGCCTTCCAGTGAGGCAGGTAACTCACATGCTTACATTCTTAGTTTCTTAAACTCTCCTCTCAAGATACTTAGCTTCACACATTCTAGTTCTAGCTATATTTGAATATTATTTCATAACTACCAAGTCATATGTATACATTTCTTTCTTACCCAAGGAATTTATTAAGGCAAAATGACTTTTCTAGGCTTAAATGATGTCATTATTGAAGGAAATAGACTAATGGTTTAAGTAAATCAGTAAAGCCTCTTTGTCCAACACAAGAAATGCAAAATATTAAGTGTCTGAGAATTTTCACTTTTCAATTAGTGCTGCTATCATTAATTTATTTTTAAAATTATAAGTGGTGTATTCTGATTTTATAGAGTACATGTTAGAAAATGGGCTACTATCAGCAGTTTCTGGGTTTAATGTCTTTCATCTAACAGAGTGAATGATCTTTGAGTTCTAATTCTAAATTCCTAAGAGAGGACTCTTATAGATCAGGTATGGTACATGGTGTCTAAAGATGATCTCCCACTGAGCCATGCCTCCTGGTATTCATGCCTGTAATAATTTCTTACTGCTGTTGTAACAAATTGCCACAGATTTTGTGGCTTAAACAATGCCAATTTATTAGCTTGGTGTTCTGTTGGTCATAAGTCCAACACGGGTGTCAAGAGGCTAAAATCAATGTCAGTAGGACTGCATTCCTTTCTGGAGGCTGTAGAAGAGAATCCATTTTTTGCCATTTCCAAGTTCATGACCCCTTCCTTTATCTTTAGGCTAGCAATGACAGACTAAGTCCTTCTCACACTGCCATCATCCTGGTTCTCTGGAGCTGGGAAAGTTTCTCCATTTTGAAGTACTCATATGATTGCATTAAGCACACCTGGATAAAACAGGATAATTTCTGTATATGAAGGTCCATGCTTTTTTTTTTTTTTTTAAAGTAGGCTCTATGCTCAGTTTAGAGCCCAACATGGGGCTTGAACTCATGACCCTGAGATCAAGACTTGAGCTGAGATCAAGAGTCAGACGCTTAGCCAACTGAGCCACCCAGGTGTCCCGTGTGTCGATAGTTTTAACCACATTTGCAAAGTCCCTTTTGCCATGTAAGGTAACAAAGTCACAGGTTCCAGATGTGACAATATTAACATCCCTGGAGGACCATTTTCCTGCTTATTGTAATGCCCTTTATAAGATGAGTACAGGCCCAGCTGATATGTAATTGTGAATGCATGAGAGATGCCAAGTGATATTTCCCAGCTGAGTCCAGCAACCCACTAAACATTGAGAGATAAATTATTGTTTCAGGCCATTATGTTTTGTTACACAAAACTGCATAATCATACAGTCAAGCTGGAATGAGGTTTCCATCCTTTGACAAATCAACTTTGGCCAGGGATTAAGGTCAGGTATCAACTGCAAAGGGTAGAAATTAACTCTGGTTAATTTAAGCAGAGGAATCATTTCTCAGTCGCTTGCTTGGGAATTTCTGCATTTGGTTTGGTTCCTCACTTAGGAATGTTTTGACAATTGTGTTCAGGTGCTTTTCAGTCTCTACTTCCAATTTAACATTCCAATTTACAAAGAAATTCAGCATCGTCCAGAATTGTAATGAGGATTGAAGAACCAGGCTTGGAGGCTAAGCAGCCAAGAACAATGCCCAAATATAATGTCCCAGAAAGAGGCCCTGTGAGAATATTGCTCCACCATCATGAGAGCCAACTTCTAACACAGAATCTGTATTAGTAGCACCAAAGGTGCTGACTGGATATTAAAACCAGTACTACTATTTCTCCTACCCCAGAAAGTCGATCTTACTTCAACTGCCACTCCACCAGGAAAAGTTCCTGGTAGATCTTATTTCCTTGTGTCACTAGCTCTTGATTCCAAGTCCAGAGTAAGTGCATCTAATTTGTAGAATGCAGCTAACCTTTAGCTAAAAGAAGTCCCCCCATCCCTTTACCCCTCACTACTCATTAAATGTTTTGTTGAAATCATTTGGAATTTCAGTTTGAATTTTTAAAAAAATATTTTCTGGAAATCCTTTCTTAATTTTATTAGAACTATAACCATACATCAACAATTACATAGAATTAAATATTTTTCCCCCACTGGTCTCATTGCAGTCTGCTATTTCTTATATACCATTTTGCCTTTCTTAAACGTTTTGGTAATTTTAAGTCATTTTTCTGGTAGACACCCTTAAGTAATATTTTTCAGTAAGAATGAGCAAGTAGTAATTTTTTTGCACCTTTGAAAGTGTTTCTCCTTTGCCCTCACATTTATCTATTTATTTAAGATTTATTTATTTATTTTAGAGAGAGAGAGAGAAAGAGAGAGAGCAGGGGGGAGGGTCAGAGAGAAAGAGAGGGAGAGAGAGTCTCAAGCAGACTCCACACAGAGTGCAGAGCCCTACTCGGCACTCCCTCTCATGGCCCTGAGACCATGACCTAAGCCAAAACCAAGAGTTGGTTACTCAACTGACTGCACCACCCAGGGTCACTTGCCCTCATATTTAAACAAGAATTTGGTTCTATATTGAATTCTGGGGTCACAATCCTTGAATGAGTATTTTGGAGATTATACCATTTTTGCTCAGGATTAAGTTTATAGATAACTGCTCTTGGTTTATTTTTCCTGTCAGTAATATATTTATTTTGTCTTTCCATTTGTTAGATTTATCTCTTCACTTTTGATTTCAGAAATCTCACCAGAACATATTTTAGTTATATTTTCTTTCAATATATCTGCTAATTATCAGGGTACTCTTTTACTCGGAAGTGTTTCTTCAGCTCAGGAAGAGAACTATTTTTTTCTGTGATTTCCTTTGCAAGTGTTTCTCTTCCATCCACTCAGTCCTCCCTGGAGTCCCTAAGATGTGGTTCTCAAAGTATGGTCCCTCCAAGTACACTTGGGATTTGTGAGACATAGGAATTCTTGACATCCCAGAGACCTGCTGAATCAGAATTTTTAGGGATGGGGCCCAGGAATTTGTGTTTTAACAAACTCTTCAGGTAATTCTGATGCATGCCGAATTTTGAGTCTGGCAACCCAATGGACATCGAGAGAAAATAATAGATTATTGCTTTGAGGTAAAATCATAGCTTATTGTCGTGACCTGTGAGCAAACAGTCTCCATCATCTGCATCTCTTCCCATGTAGGCATGCTTGCAGAGGGCCTTTTCTGTCCTCCTCTCTCATGTTCCAAGCTTAGTACTCTTTTGATTCTGATGAAAATGCTTTTATTGACTGTGCTTTTCCTAAGAAATGTGATCCTCTTGCCTTTTCCTATTCTTGCCTTTTTGAATCTCTAGCCAATTGCCTTTACTGCTTCTGCATCGGGTGGAGATTGGGTGGGTGGAAATTGGCTAGGAAATGGCCTTGGATCACGTTGGGAGTGTTGTTGCATGATGGCCCCCATAGCCAGCTCACAGTGCTCCTCAACTGCATTGTCGCGGGAGATGGGGGATGTTTGAGCAGTTGGTTTAACACGGACAATTTTGAAAGTGGTGTGTAGGTAGATTTTAAATGAGATAATGTTTTCACTACTTTATTCCAAAATTGTATAAATTAATCACATATAAATTGAAATGCAGGTATACTACCCAACATTGATTCTTGGTAGTATTGAAAATATTGCCAAAAGCCTTTTTCTGAAATACTCCCTCCCATTAGGTAAATGGGGAAAGAGTCCAAAAGATTTTAAAATTCTCGACTATCTTGATGATTAAAATAAATAAGCATACTAACAGCAGCTGTGAATTATTAGATAGAATGAGTTATAGGATATAATATAAATTTCCTATAAATAGGAAATGAATGCATTTCCAGGGTGGAAGAAAGGAGGGTATGAGCTGTGGGTTTAGGCAATTTGCACCTTAAATCTGCTACTTATCAGCTGTACAATCTTCAACAAGTGACATTATCTCTAAATCTCAGTTTCCTCCTCTGTAAAATGAGGCTAGTAATATATATCTTCCCAGATAGTTTATTAAGATCAAATATGACATTTTACTGAGAGCAGTATAACAGAGTGGGGACTCTGCATTCAAACTGAAGTTTGAGTCTAAATTTTCTACTTAGTAGTTGGGAAAACTTGGGCAATTTCCTTACCTTCTCTGTATTAGTCAGGATTGACTGAGCTATGCTGCAATAACCAGCACTCTCCAAAACTCAGAGACTTGACATAACAGACTTTATTTCTCATTCATAATGCAAACCAGGGATGGAGGAGGGTAGGGCTCTTTTCCATTCAGTCAGTCAGGGTGATGAAGTCTCTGCCATCTGCATCAGGACATGGAGGCTCTACACTTGCAGTAGCTGGGCGAGAGAGAAACTAGAGAACTAGAGCTGGACAAGAGAGAAACTAGAGGCTTTTTATTGCTTTCCCCTGAAAGTGACATATGTCATTTTCACTTACATTTTGTCATCCAGACTAGCGGTATTGGCTAGTCAAATGGTATTCATACTTAGTTTTAATAGATATTGTGAAATTGCTCTCCTTATTTCTATATAACAATATGCTAGTATAACAAAATGTTTGGAAGGACATACACTTATTAATTATGGTAATCTTCTAGGAAACTATAGGATTAAGAGGGACTTTCACTTTTTCCAAACATATTTTTATATTGTTTGAGTGGTTTCAAAACCGTAATTGATTATGTAATAAAGGACATATAATTCTGTAAATAACACAAATGACTCAAATTCTATATATATTGTATTGGGGCCTTTTCCCAGTTAATCTTGTCATTATGCTGCTTAACTGAAGGGAGACAAGGAAATATAGGAGAGCAAATGGAATGGTTGGTAAACGTGACTTCTTGTGCCACAGTCTTGGTCTCCATTTCTAATTCGTAAGATGGGTCTAATAATGGTATCTCTCCCTGTGATGTCTGTTTGGAATAATTCCACCTTTACCTCTTTCAGGTCTCTGCTAAAATTTCTCCTTTTCAGAGTGGTCTTTCCTACTACCTCGTATGAAAGAGCTTCTTCAGCACCCTCACTCACTATAGCTTCACCATCTTTCTTCCTCTCTTTCATTTTTTCACACTTGATGATTTATTGCCATCACACATATTATGTATTTACTTCTTTATCTGTTCACGGCTGTGTCTCCAATTTCAGCACAGGAACTGGAATATAGAGAACACTCATGTGTATCTGTTTCTTTTTCATCTACAAAATTTACAGTTTTTTTTTAAACAATTCACACAATATAGATGTGTATAGAGAAAAAGTAAAATATCTGTTGAATGGATGCATGATTACCCCCTATGATTATTGTAAGGATGAAATAAGTATATAAAATCCTTACCACAATACCTGGCACATAGCGGGTTCTCAATAATGATTATCTTTTAAAATTAATAATAATTTTTGTTTATTTTTATTAGAAAAATTATTAGTTTTATATTATTTTTATTAATCATTGTAATTAAAATACATAGCATAATTACTGGGAATCAATAAATGTTAGCTCTGATTGCGAATAAGAATCAGTGTATAGCATCAAACCCAAAAGAATAGGTGCTCAGTTAGTGATAGCTGATAATTACTGAGTCCTTTTTATCTCCCTACAAACTTTTCCCCTCCTTGCTGAGTACCGATTCTTCCTCGGTCAGAGGTATTTTTACACGTTTCCTCAAACCCTCCACTGCTTCAGTATACTCCCTCCCCAGTCATTTCCAAATGACAGGAGCAATAAACTCCTAATTAGTCTTTTGAATAGTTTTTTTTTTAAATTGTGCTTTAGTTATGCTTGTAGGCACAGTATATTCTTTCAAATTCAGCACTTCATGCAAAGAAAGCATTTTTGTAGTACATCTTGTCAGATATAGTTAGAGCAGATATTTTATCTGATAACCACGTGTATCCTCAATTAAAAAAAACAAAAAACAAAAAAAAATAACCACAACAGAACCTCTCTCTGCCTTTGCCTCTGCCTCTGCCCGATGGGGTATAAGTTGCTGAAAGCTACTTTTCAGTTCCTGCAGCTAGTTCAGTTAATGCTTTTGGTTTCAAGCAACACAAGTATTTACCATTCCCTGTTCCATTCTGTTGCATATCTGATTTTATTATCTCTTGTTCATAAGTTTTAGCAGGTTCAGTTTTCCAACTTGTCTTCACTTAGTCCCTGACTTAGAGGCTTTCAAATTTCAAAGCCCTTGAATTCTTATTCAAAAGAATTGTTTTATGAAATGTAAAACAATCAAAGCTGAACTCTCCCGGTCAAAGATACACAACTAGAAATATGTAGCCCTGCCATTACCTGTTAGTTGATTCTGCTATTCCCTTACGTTATTATATTCTGTCTCATCATTACTGGCACAGTTCCTACTTTGGGGGAAATGTCCTGTGTTAAATACTCCTCCTTCTGTGGCTTCATTAGCATTCTATGCATATCCTTATAAATATTCTTGCCACATTAAATTTTAATTTGATTTGTCTGTCTCTCCCACTAGATGATGAAGATAGGGACTTCTGTATCTCCAGGGCCTAGTAACAGTATGCACTCAAAGTTGTTTTCATTGATCATGTCCAATTTCAGAGGTGTTAAGTCAGACTAGATCCCATCTGGAAGTCTGAGAGAAGGGAGTCTGTTGGAGTTTATCCAGGTCAGTGTCCCAGGGTGGAAAGCAGGGTGGAGAAGGATAGAGGGTAGATCTGGAGGACAAATCAAAGGTGTCCAGCATAAAATACTGGGTGTGAGACTGAGTCTAAAAATGAGGATTAAGGTTGTTGCCAGATTGGAGGGATATGGGGGAGGGCGTTATTAGCTCAGTATGTCATTGCTTCATTGCAAACAACCACAAAATGTAAGTGACATACAGAAATAGCATTTATTTAGCTTATATGTTTGTATATTTTCCAGGTCGGGCCCACTTGAGGTTGTCTGGCTGGAGCAGCTTGTTCCATGTGCCTCTTCCTATGGGACCATCCAAGTCATCATGAATGCTTTTCTCACAGACATGGTAAAAGTGCGAGGGAGTAAAGCCATTTGTGCATGTGCTTTTCAAGCTTTTGGGCATTTCACATGCCATGTTGTTCTCTTAGCCGGCACGAGTCACATGGCCAAGTTTGGGTTGGGGAGAATTTGAGACTATTTCTGAACAATAATGTATAATACCCACCAAAGATGCTCCTGCATCTTTCCTCCTGTTACCTTTTGAATATTAGTTAAGGACATGTTGACAAAGGAAAGAGGATTCTCTAATGGATCTTGCAGAATTTTCTCTATTACTATCTCTCCTCAAAGCTATATAATTATCCACCTAAAAAAATTTGGAATGTATTAGCAGTAGATTCTGGCTAATTCATGCAAATTCAGCATCTCCATAGAACCTAAATTAAAATATAATTCAATGCTAGGGAGGAGAGTAATTTTTTCTGCATTATTCTTGGAAATGTCCATGCCACATTGATGCATATAATATTCTATAGCTGGCAAATAGGCTTACTAGCAGTGATGTTAAAAAAATAAAAAGAATCTTTTACGAAGGTATACGATATTTTTGGGATGCATATGTGGCTTGATTTCAAATATAACTTGGCAAATCCACTGAATTTTAAAAATTTGTAAGTGAGTAACTGAGTTTCAGGTTGAGAATGAAACAAGTGAAAATATTTGAAGTTTTGTTGCTTTTAAAGGCTAGAATGTATAATAAATTGGCATGAAAAGATGAATTATTCCATTCATTTATTCACTTATTTTTATAATTCAATCAGGTGAATTTTATTGAACACACTACCAAATTCAAACCACTATTACGAGGTCAAACAATGGTGGTTAAAGAGATTAACTATATGTTGGCTAACTGAACATAATAAAAAAAATAAAAAAATAAACACAGATTTTGTTTGTAAATTAAAAAAATTTTAAAAAGTTCTGTAGCTAAAAAAAGACATTAATGAAATATAATTTCTACTATCAAGAAATTTATAATCTCGCTGGGGAGATTATAGGGAAGAATAACATAAAGACTATTTTTATAGTTCACTGTAAGGTCTTTAAGAAAAGGACCCATGGCTTTTCTGTTCTGGGAGATTTTTGATTCCTAATTCAACTTTTGTTCTTATTTTTGGTCTAAGAAGATTTTCTATTTCTTGGATTCAAGATCCATGACTGAATCTTGGTAACTTGTGCATTTTTAGGAACTATCTTATTTTTTCTAAGTTATCTGACTTGTTAGTATATAATTACTTATAGTAATCTGTTATCACACTATGTATTTCTGGTATCTGTTGTATTGTTTTCCATTTCTCGTTTTGGTTTTTGAGTCTTTCTCTTTTTTTCTCAGTTAATGTAGTTAAAGCATTGCCAATTTTTATTTTTTTGGAAAAACTAGTCACTGCTTTCAATATTATCTTATTGTTTATTTTGGTGTCTATTTTATTTATATTGATTTTCCTTTGTTATTTCCTTCCTATACTAAATTTCAGGTAAGCTTCTTTTTCTAGTTCCTTGTGGTGTAATGTTAAGTTGTTTATTTGAACTTTTTTTCTTAATGAAAGCATTGATAGCATAAAAAAATAAAAAACTTAAAAATATAATTACCATCTATCTAGTAATTCCACTACTGGGTATTTATCCAAAGAAAACAAAAACACTAATTCAAAAAGATATATACACCCCTATGTTTATTGAAGCATTATTTACAATGGCCAAGATATAGCCAGAGTATTCATTGAGAGATGAATGGATAAAGAAGATGTGTTATGTGTGTGTGTATTTATATATTATGGAATATTACTCAGCCATAAAAAGAATGAAATATTGCCATTTACAACAACATAGATGGATCTAGAGAGTATAATGCTAAGCAAAATAAGCCAGTCAGAGAGAAAGATAAATACTATATGATTTCACTTATATGTGGAATTTCAGAAACAAAACAAACCAACAGAAACAAACCAAAAAACAGAATCTTAACTACAGAGAACAAAACAGAGGGTTACCAGAGGGGAGGTGGGTGGCAGGATGGGTGAAATAAGTGAAGAGGAGTAAGAGCACACTTATTTTGATGAGCACTGAGAAATATATGGAATTGTTGAATTGCTATATTGTATACCTGAAACTAATACAATACCGTATGTCAACTACACTGTAATTAAAATTAAAAAAATTTTTTTTTTGAAAAGCTGGAGTTAAAAACAAGAATGTTAAGCTAGGACCAGTTAGGAGGTGCGAGCAACACACCAAGCAAATGATTAGTGTTAAAAGCTGGATTAGGGCAGTGGTAGAGGCCCAGGAGGGGAGATGGGTGTGGCAAATATCCCTGAAGCCTAGCTGAAGGGCTTTGGCAACCAAATTAGTTTGGGTTAGGGAGAATTTCTTTGACTCCAACAGTTCAAGCCTGGGTGACTGTGAGGAAGCTGGTGGATTACTGGGAAGGGAACTCAGGAGGAAAAGGCTGTCTGTTTTTTTCAGTTTTGCAAATGTTGAGCTTGAAGTTTAGAAGGCATATCTATGTGGCAATAGCCGTTAGGCAGTTGGCAATTTGAGTCTGGCACTTCGAAGAGAATGTTATAATGGGTTGCAGCTTGAAAATCTTGCCTGTTCTAAATTTGGAGTGACCAGATTATTTCTGAGTGGCAAAATCGTGAACATTACAAAGACTCTCTCAGCAAGCAGTAAACTTTTTATGATACCGTATAACACTCCATCTTTTTCTTTGATTCTCTTTTGTCATGCCATTTTAGTCCTTTCCTTCTCTTCTTTCTGCTTCCCAAAGGCCATTAACCAAGGAAAGAATGCTTTTCTTTCTGAGGCTTCTGCCCAGTTTGGTAAGATCCAAACAAACAATATGTTAAGTACAATTTGAAAAGTTTTGCTCTGTTCTGAAGCTGAATCTACAGGTTCAGGACCATGCATCTCTGAATTCTCTGCTTCTGCTCTCTAATGCAGTCTGAGAGGCGTTATATGACCACTGTGACTGGTGCCTCCAAACTGGGACAGCCAGACAGTATTGCATAGTTAGCTTCCAACAAAAGGATATTTTGAGTATAAAACCTTGATTTCAAAAACAGTCACGGGCTCTGTTCCTTCACTGCAGCCTTTATCTGAGCCATCCTCTGCCCTAAACCTGACTGTTGAAAGCTTTGCTTTCCATTTTGTCCTCACTAAAACATTTTTGATCTTTCACATACTTAGCTTTCCTGTTCTGTTTTGTTTTTAAACTGTGGCAAAAAAATATGACATAAAGTTACCATCTTAACCATTTTTAAGTGTACTGCTCAACAGTGATAAGTCTTTTCACATTGTTGTGTAACCAACATTACTTAAAGAGTTCTATAGAACTCTTTAAATCTTGCAGAACTGAAACTTAGTACCCATTAAACAATAACTCTCCATTCCCCTTTTCCCCCTAGCTCCTGGCAATCACCTATCTACTTTCTGTCTTTATGAATTTGACACCTCTAGGTATCTCATGTAAGTGGAATCATAGGGTATTATCTTTTTTGTGATGCTTTACTGGTTTTGATTCATCTCCTCAGGTGGGATTTGAACTACCTTGTGCTTTGTCACTTTGTGTACCCATTGGCAAGATAAAGGCCTAGACCCCAGAATCCCACTGGTATTATGCTGGGCCTGTGCTACCCATCCTGAGGGAAAATTAGAAGTCACAAGAGAACACTTTAACTGCATGTGATTCCAGTCTGCCCCTCATGAGACCACGAAACTCAAGGAATTCTGAAGCTTAGAGCATTCAGATCCGTCTTATGGCAAAATATGCCTTCCCCCGCCCCCAGCTCTGCAGACAGATTAAATACCAATGGCAAGACTGCAGGCTCCTGCAAATCAAGAGTCTAAGAATGGCAATTCAAAGAGTTAGAATATAGGGATTGAGAAAATAACCGCACCAGAATTTTGGCATTTATATTGTATTTTTCCTCTAAAGATACTAACATGCTAACCAGATAATTATTCTTAACAGTGAGGTAAGTCATTAGGAAAATTGTAGTCTGACAAATGAAACTCCTGGTAGTAAATGTCCCACTGGAGGATGACACTGATTTGAAACTGAAGATGTCACTCTTGGAGCTTGTAAAGAGGCCTCAGTCATTGATGCATTATAGCATCAGAGGAGTTTCTTTAAACCAGTGCCGTGGTGGATCTGGGCATGGGAGTATGTGGGCACTTCAGAATCATAGGTCTAGCAAGAATCTGAAGGGTTACCTTGCTAAAGTCCACACTGGGAGTGGAAGATTGTATCCTGTGTTTAGAGTTCTCTGGATAAAACATTTACTACCTGAGCAACCCATCATGTCTGATTGGTTTTCTGTTGTACCTCAAGCTCTTATCACAAGGCCTAACACACAGCAGGAATTTAGTAAATATTTGCTGAATGATACATCTGAGATCATTCTTCTTTATTTTTCAATCTCCAAAGGTTTCATTTCTCAACTTGCAATTTGAGTCCATATCTATCATTATTAACACTTAGGAAAGCAACTCAGTACATTAAAACCAATAGTATTTTCAAGATGCCAAGGAGATCAAGGAGGTGCAACAGGGTATGGGATCTATATCCACCATCTGAGTAACTTAGCTATTAGACCCTAGGATTTCTTGTGACCTCTCACCAATTTAAGAGCTTGTTTTTATTGCTTAACAAAATGTACTATTGGAAAAGCTAGTGTAAGCATTTTAGTCTTGGGGAGAGGAAGAGAGGGAGAGAGACAGGCAGACAGATGGACAGACAGAGACCTGGCTTCAACTGTCTATTTTTTCTATTGAATGGAAATACCAGCAGCTGGAAATATACTGGGGCCAGACACATACTAGATTCAAGGAACTAGTTCACATAGATAACAATGCTTTTGCAGGGAGTAAACAATGATATTCTCAGTACAGTCCAATCCCCAATATGTGGGCAAAAGAATTTCCAGTGCGGACTTGAAAGGAGGTTGGAAATTGAGAAGAGAGGCAAAAGTGTAACCTGTTTCCTGGACCACTGGCCTGGAGCCAGATTCTCTGCTTCTTTCCTAAGATGAACCTGAGCTAGAGAAGGACTCACAGGTAGAAAAAGAGAATCTTCTTGTTTTGTTTGTTTATTTGGTTTGTTGTTGGTTGTTGTTGTAGGGAGTGGTAGCTTTTGGAGATGTGTGGCCACATATCCTCCAAGCAGTCATTGAATGATGTTGATTATATTCTGGGTTGTACAGTAGGGCTAAACTGCTGACCACACATCTCACTCATTTCTTCCCATAGTCAAGTCCCCTTGTGTGCACAGTGTTTGGAACTACTTTCTACATCTGTATCATCAGTCTTCCTTGTTTGTTTGATGGTATGTTATTCTAAGACGTATCAGAGGAAATCCTTCTCAGGAAGTATGTGCAGTTAGCAATAAGCAAAAACACCTTTTAAAAAACTTTCTCTTCTTGTTTCAAGAGAATGTTTTTTTTTAAAAGTTGATATCTGTATTTCTCCACTGTGATTAGTTTTGGATTGTGGGGTTGTAAGGAGCTGAAATCGTGCCTATGAAATTCTCAAGATATAATGGTTAGTACAAAGTTAATTTATTGAGTGTCATTGTGAGATGACTATAAAAGGAGAAATGACAGTCTTTGTCCAAAAGGAATTTTCAGTGTAGATAGAGAAAACAGACACACATATGAAAGTTAGTGATTAAGCTCTATAGTATGGGCTAATTGTTTGGTATTAACAATAAGTGCACCAAACAAAGAAACGAGTAAACAAACCCCCCCCCAAAACATTTTGGATTGGAACTCCACTGAGGAAGGAAAATGGGCCAGATCCCAAAATGACTGGCTCAGTATTGGGGTGGCTTCAAGGGAATTCCTGGACAGACCATTGAAAGGGTAAAGATGGTCTTTCCTTCTTCCCTAAGATTCTTGCTAGAGGCCGGTTTGGAGTTCAAATTGAATTCCCAAAAGTGAAGTTAATGCCTGTGTCTATTTCAATACATTTCCAGTTAATTACCATCCAGCAAAACGGCACAGGCTTACACTAGGTCTTTCCAAAAGGGAGCTAATCAAAGGGAAGACAGGTGAGAAGGGTGAAGGTGGGTTTCAGAGTGAGAGCTTGTCACCCTGGTTGACAGAAGGGGTGTGATGGTGTGGTCTCCTGCTGCATGGGACTTTCTCCCAATAAAAGAAGGACTCACCTGAGGTCTGAGGAATGAAAGACGCAACTGGCATTATGCATAGCTCTGCCTTTGTCCCCCTCATTTGGGACTCTGTGTCTTTGCTTTTAAATACTTCAGCTCCCTGCTTCTGGGGAACACAGGTTACTTTATTCTTCTCATAATCTTGCTCTTAGTTCAGGTTCTTTCTGTACCAAAAGCTCAATACCATAGGATCAATCTTATGCCAGTGACATCTCTTCCTCTCTGTCTTCCTATCCCTAATTTAACTGAGCAGAGTGGATGGTATCACTTTTGAAGAAACATTGGTGTATCTTGGTCGAGATTTAAATGGGATGTGATCTAGCTGTCAGCTTCAGCCAGACTTCAATTCTTTTATCTATCATCTATCATCTATCTATTTATCATCTATCATCTTTTATCTATCTATCATCTATCATCTATCCATCTATCTATTATCTATCATCTATCATTATCTATCTATCATCTATTTATCATCTATCATTATCTATCATCTATCATCTATCTATCTATCATCTATCACTATCTATCTATCATCTATCATTATCTATCATCTATCTTTCTATCATCTATCATTATCTATCTATCTATCTATCACCTATCTATGTATCTATTATCTATCATTATCTATCTATCATCTATCTATCATCTATTTATCTATCATCTATTTATCTATGTATCTATTATCTATCCTCTATATTATCTATCTATCATCTATCATTATCTATCTATCTATGCATCTATCATCTATCTATGTATCTATCTATTATCTATCTATCATTATCTATCTATCATCTATCATTATCTATCTATCTATCATCTATCATTATCTGTCATCTATCTATCATCTATTTATCTATCATCTATTTATCTATGTATCTATTATCTATCCTCTATATTATCTATCTATCATCTATCATTATCTATCTATCTATCTATCTATCATCTATCTATGTATCTACCTATTTATTATCTATCTATCATCTATCTATCATCTATATATCTATCTATTATCTATCTACCTCTTATCAATCATCTACTTCTGGTAGCTTTCTCTCCTAGGAGTCTTTAAACACCAGTCTGACCTATTTCACTGTAAAGCAGTCATTTCTGATACTTGTCCATTAGGGAGTAGTTTTTTTGTTTTTTTGGTCTCAAACCAGTGTTTTTAAAACAGCATCAACTCCTTCAGAAACACCTGGGCAGCATATAAACAAGCACGTTCCCAGCCCCCAGCCCCACAGATACTGATGCAGAAGAGCAAGAATGAGGCACTCCAGATGATTCTTATTACACTACAGAGTGTTTGAAAACCTGTGCCTTCAAGGGATTTAGAACTTGGCCTGGGTCAGGTTTGTCTTCAAACAGATAAATTACGCTCTCAAAACATTTCAAGGATTTGGTGAAGCCGCTCCGAAGTGGAACTGGCTTGACGTGCTACTGTGGGGTGAGGTGAGTGATAATCATTATGTCAGCCACACTCATCTTACCCCAGTCATTTCCTACAGATTTAATGGTTTTCCACAATGCTTCAAGTAGAAGCAGGAAACCATTCTGAACCCACTTGTTCCCAGCACTGTCTGAGTCATCTCTAAATGTCCTAACCTTTAAAATAACCTTTCTGGCAGAGCAAGTCAAAGTCAGGAAGCAGGTAAGCAACCTGCTTTCCTGTGCTGGCAAATATATATATTTTTTGATAACGCTATTGGAAGGTTTAATAGAATGTAATTAACTATTCAGTATATGTGCTGCCGAAGTGAGCACTGTAATTAACTATTCAAATTCCATTTCAGTCATTGGGACTTCAAAGTTGATTTTGGAACTGTAAAGAGATTTTCTGAGTTTTTTTCTTGCCTTAAGCTTTGGGGTTGGTTTTAATAAAAGACTTTAAGAGACAGTTATTGCAGTTGGAAATCTGTGTTGCAGGAGCTAATTCATACTTGCTTAAAATGAATTCCCTTCAGGGGATTGGATTTAAGACGTGACCATTAACTTAAGGATATAACCACTACTTCACATAACAAGGAGTTCCATTTTACGTAGAGCTGTTAGATGTGAAAGGTACATTTTGGAATATAAAAAACTATCATAGGGATCCTTCAGGAAGGATTACAGCTAGGCACATAGTAGGCACTCATAATGATAATTGCTGAAAGAGGAGTGGGATTTGAAGGATGAATTGAATATCCCTTGATTGAGAAACAGTTTTGTGTTGAGAATAAAAATGTCTTTTTTATCAGCTGATATTTATGATGTAAAATATTTCCTGATGGTACTTAAGTGGTAAGTAATGGTTGTTTATTAGTTGACTCACTTTAAACACTTTATATTTTGTTTTGCTTTAGTAATTGAATATAATAAATAGTGTTGTTGCTGGACGGCAGCTGTGGTTTTATTCCCAAAAAGGATGCTTTGCTTAGATTGCTATCTTTTATGGTATCAGCTGGTGCTGTTCATAGATGACAAACAGAAGCAATTCCTCTTTTAATGAGTTTGAAAATGTTATGAGATTGAGGATGAAGGTTTAAAGTTGTTGATTAGGCAAACTAAGCTGTCTGACTTTTTTCTAACTACTCTGTATGGATGGCTGATTTTCCAAAGCTAACTTTCAACAGAGATTCTTGAGGCTACTAAAACTCTTTTATTAAAAAACAACAAATAAACCCCTGCTATTTAAAGAAAATTATGTCTAGGGGGAGTATATTATTTGTGATTTATGAAGTTGAAATTTATGATGATAAATCAATTCTAGCTGCCTTTCTACAAAACTTTAAATTGAAGTTTTAACACGGTGAAGGTTTCAATTTTGTTTTGAAAAATGTGTTTGCGAAAGGAAATAGAGATAACACAATAGTATTTTAGCTAAGCAAAAAAAGTACATGTTGTCACTGATCTCATCTGGAAACTTTCCAGGAGGTCCTGAGTCTCCGGGAATTGTGGGCAAAATGCGTCAGAGTCGGGTATGAAGAAGTCAGTGTCAGACCTCACAGAGCTTCTAAGCACCTTCTAAGCACCTCTGTAGGCAGCTTGACCTACAAATATCCATTCTCCTTGGCTGATTTTACTAAGGCTGCATGAACTGAGGGGCTGCCACACCCTTGTCATGCTGCAAACCAGTAGATGGACAAAGGAAAGAAAAATAGGAATTAGAAAGAGGCATTTGAGCAAGATGTTCTTCACTGTCAATTGAAGGGGGGAAACTGTATGATGTAAAGAAGCTCCCGGGTCAGGGATAGGCAGATGCTCTTTTAGGCTGGTTGTCTGTTCACAAGAAATGAGGTCTACGTTATGTCAATGGGAGTGTACATTTACTATGTAGTGGGGAGGGTGGTAAAGAGTAAAATTGCCTTCAGATGCTTTAGAGGAAATAAGTAAGCTCTAGCACCAAGTGGAAACCATTCTCCTCCTACATTATCTCTTTCTGTCACCCACCTTCCTCCATCCATCAAATTAGAGAAATGATCCTTCTTCAGCCTATTTTAGTGCATAATAGAGTATTCTGTTGGAAATGAACCACATAGAAGAGATAGCTGAAAACTTGAGACTATAGCATACCCCTTCCCTTGGTGGAAATTTTGTGGAAAAAAAAAGACTATCAACGAGACTGTGAAAATTTCAAAACACAAGATAGGACCTAGGAAAATTAAGATTCTATAAAAACTTTAATATATAATTTAACTATCTATGGTAGGTTTTTAATTGATATTGAATAGATTTATATATTAATTTTGGAGAAATTTGTATTTCTATAATACTGTTTTTTCCAATCCAAGAACATAATATGCATCTTTCCATTTCTTCATATCCTATTTTATGTCTTTAAATAAGATACAAAATTTTTGTCATATAGATGTTCATAGACAATTCCTGTTAAACTTACTCCTAGGTATTTTTTTCTTGTTGTTGTCCTTAAGAATAGATATTCTCTTTTCCATTTCTCAGTGACTATTGTGAAACAGGGAAAATTTGTTGATTAAAAAAAATTATCTTGTACATAGCCACCTGACAAAGTCACATAAATTCTCTCTCTCTCTTTTTTTAATACAGTCTTATCAATAAGGGATTAACCTTGTTTTCCAATGATTTTTACATGGTATTTAATTTTTCTAAAATGTGTATGGCATTTGTGAGCATCTGCAAGACAGTGAATAATAGTGATCATCCCTGTCTGAGTCTTGTATTAAGGAAAATGATTTCAGTGTTTTATTGTTTGCAATGATGTCTACTGTTGAAGTCTAATAAATAGCTTTTATTAGTTTTAAGTTGTTTCCATTTTGCTTACTGTCTGTATTAGAAATGGTCTGATTCTGAGTATCTTTTTCCAAATTTATTGATACCACATGGTGTTTCTCCTGTAATTTCTTGATATACTTTATTATGTCAATAGATTTTCAGTTGTTGAATCTCCCATCACTTTCTGGAATAACTTCTATTTGGTTATTATGTATTTTGTTTGCATGCATTGATGGATCCTATTTCATAGTATTGTATTAAGAAGATCACATAAAATAGGTCTAAAATAAGTATTTTGAAGCAATCCAAGTTAGAACCTCTTTGTAAGCTTTACATGTAAATGTGTAAGTATTTGAAGTTGTGTCTGCAATGGCTTTCCTTCCCACTGCTGCTGGTGAAATCCTATCTGTTCCTTGAGGGTCACCTCAGTGGCATTTCACCTGTTAAACCTCTCCTTTGTCTTGGTCCCTACTGCATGAAATCACTTTTCTTTTTTTTAAGATATTATTTATTTATTTGACAGAGAGAGACACAGTGAGAGAGGGAACACAAGCAGGGGGAGTGGGAGAGGGAGAAGCAGGCTTCCCGTGCAGGAGGGAGCCTGATGTGGGGCTAAATCCCAGGACCCTGAGATCATGACCCGAACCGAAGGCAGATGCTTAATGATTGAGCCACCCAGGTGCCCCATGAAATCACTTATGTCAAAACTTTGCAACATGTTGTGGTGTCAAAACATAATTTTCAAAAACTTAACATGACACTTACATAAATATATGGTGAGCCTTTGTCGAAGATTTATATAACTCATTAATGAAGGAGTCGGCAGGATAATAAATTGATTCACAGGGCTTTTAAAGAACAGAGAATTCTATAGTTTGTTGACGATGGCAAACTAAATAAATTGGCTAAGTTAGAGATAAAATGGTCAATACCCTAAAGGGCAATGAAGTCATGTTATTTAGTGTTATTTTTTCCGCTGAACAGAAATCACTTGCATCTCTGCTGGAAAAAAATCTACAAGTTTTTACCTAACTTCGTAGAATTAATATTAAATAGCAAGTCAAAGAAAGGTACATTCTCCCAGTGAAATAAATAATCCTTGGGTGGGTCTGTGAGATCATGTTCAACTCTGACATTGAAAGGCTTCCTTTTGCCAAATTTCTGTTTTGGATCCTTTTTTCTTAACAGTAGTAAGTAGTACTTGATGTTTCAATTATTTGTATGTCTGACCTATGGTAGCATGGTGTAGGGGGAAATGCATGGGTTTTGAATATGTTATACAATGTAAGGTTTGAATCTTGACTCTGCAAGCCCATCCTTTACCCATATATGGTTTGTGCTGTTGGGGAAGGGGTTTGGGACAGCTGGGATGCATAATAAAAATAGATGTAGGGCTTGGGAGCATCAGGAGAAAGCACAGTTGGCACATCTCTGGCATTCTCATATGGTAACAGCTCAGTATGACCATATTTCAGCAGCCTAAGGCTACAAATGGGGTCACAAGGACACCAGCAAGCCAAAGTTCCTGTTTTTGCCTTCAACTGCCCATGTAGGACTTTCCATACCCTTACAGAGAGACCCTCCCCTCTAATATTTCTGGGTTTCCCAAAAAGGGATGCCAGTTTGGTCACAAATCAATATACAGCCACAATTACCCCAACCTATTCTCCTCCCTTTGTGGTGTTTTCTATTTCTGATATCCTTTGGAGCCCCTCATGGCCATGAAGAATGTTGGAGAATGTAGAAACCAAGGGAACTTTCTTCTGATGTTCCCAAAACTAGTAAGCTGCCTTTTCTACCACTTCCAGCTGCTTGCCCTCCTTTCCTCCTATAACCGAGTATCTTAACAGGGCAGGTCTTCTGACAAAAGAGTTTGGGGAGATTTCTTTCACCTAAGGAAAATGTACCTGGAATCATATGCATGTGAGCTCTTGCTTTAGTGTGAAGGAGAATATTTTATTTTATTTTTAAAAAATTTTTAAAAAGATTTTATTTATTTGAGAGAGAGAGAGAGTGAGAGAGACATAACAAGATGGGGTAGAGTCTGAGGGAGAAGCAGACTCCCCTCTGAGCAGGGAGCCGGATGCCGGATCCCAGGACTCCAGGATCATGACCTGAGCCCAAGGCAGACACTTAATCCACTGAGCCACCCAGTCGCCCCTTAAACAACTGTTATTCAGTTGCTATTTGAGGGCTAATTGGTACCAATTACTATGGGTAAAGATACAAAGGAACATTCCTGGCCCTTAAGATCTAGTTCAAACTATCTAGTTTAAGTAGGATAAACACACTAAAAGGTCAAATAATTTTGCAAAAAATAAGTGATTGGGGGATGTAAAGCCAGCAGCCCAAGGCATTTTTTGTTGTGAAGATTTCAGAGGTGAGTAGGGATCACATTCCTGTCATTAGAGACCACACCCAAATTTAAGGATGTTTTTCTCCCCAGGGAGAGAATTTGACTACGGTTTATATACTCAGTGTGAAGATGGTTTTTGTGCTTATGTACGAAATATCTAGGGGTTCATGCTGAAATCTCCCTGCCTCCCTGGCAGTTTTTATTTTTATTTTTTTGTTTTGTGTTTTGCCTGGCAAACATGTTGACTTGGAAAAACAATTCAAGCTTTCATTGTACCAGCATGAATGTGTGCCGTGTGCCCTGTCTGATCTTGTCAGTCTTTTCCTCCTGTCTTCAAAAATACAAGTATAGGCTGAGCCGCGGGCTGAGGCAGCTCGTGTGGGGACGCCGGGCCAGAGCCTCTGCCTGGCTCCCGTAGGCGCCAAGATGCCCAAGAAAGCTGGTGTGACGAACAAGGGTAAGAACCAGAGGCAAGGAACCAGAGACACCACTTCCTCCCTTAGGTCCTGTGGCGGTTGATCCTAAAGGCTGTGTCACCACAGCCATCCATGCCAAACACGGGTCCAATCGGAAGGAGAGGCTAATGCCGAGCTCTGTCGGTACCTTTCCAAGGTCTTGGAGCTCAGGAAGAGTGAGGTGGTTTTGGATAAGGGTGGTAAATCTCGTGAGAAAGTGGTGAAGCTATTAGTGTCCACAACTGCAGAAGAGATCTTGGAGAAATTAAAGCAGCAAGTTGAAAAAAAAATAAAAGCAAATTATGAGAAGTATATCCTTGAGAAGCTTTTTAATTGCTATTCATGAAGAGGCTGTTAAGTAGGAAAATATATTTCAGTGCACTGAAGAACATGAAAAAAAATTAAGAACAGGACTTAAAAAAGAAGTAGGAATTTTAAAAGTACTGTATACTCAATGTAGGTTCTGACATCCAAACAGTTTGGAAAATGTTAGTCCGATTTTAATGCGCAGCTAGGGTAAAGAATCACTTTCCTACCCCAACTACACCATGAGATGACACTAAAGTTACTTAATTGTCTTGGAAATAATTGGGGTATTGCCGGGTCTTTATCATAGCATCTCATGGTTGTGTGACCCAAACATTAGTCCTTTATCATAGGTGGGTGGTAGAGTCAAGTAACAAGGTCCACACACACAATTCTGATGAATGTCGAGTCCTTTACTTCAAGTTATAGACTCTGAAACAATTGCATTCTACCTGGTGATAGAGAATAAGTCTGATTTACCTTGTCCCTGAGCCTCATTCATAGGAGTGACTCTGGTGGGCATTTCTGTTGTATAGAAACCATTTTGATAGTCAAATATGTCTTTCTCTGTGTGTTGCTTTGACCTTTTTATTATAATTGAGCTTTCTTTGCCCCCAAGATAATATTGACCTATACTTTCTAGTGGCACTTCTCATCATTTTTTAAATCTATATCTTAAATCCATGTGGAAAATATTTGAAATAGTTTTAGTCTTCTATTTTCTTCCCTGAAAAGTTGGCCAATGTTCACTGTCATTTATTGACATCTCTGTCCATTTCTCATTGATTTGAAATGACACTGGCCATATTTTTTGGTTTATATATGAATTTTTCTTTCAGGCTTTCTATTCTATATTCTTGATCTTTTCTTGATTCCCATGTTGTTGTTTCTGAATTTGAAGACAGTGTCTTTTGTGTTCAATCATTAAATAAGATGTTGACATGGAAAGCCTGAGATCATTATCACAAGGAGGTATTCATTTTTTCATTTCCTAAGATTTGGTAAAATCCTAATGATTTTGTGAATTTTGTAATGATACATAGTTTTTCTCATTTGATCAACTGATGTGATGAATTAAATTATAATGCCCTAATAGGAAACCATTCTTGCATTTTTGGAATAAATCCAACTATGTCATTATGTATCATTCTTCTAACATTGGGCTGGATTTTATTTTTCTGAAACATTTTACCATATGATGGAATTTAAAAAATTATTTGACAAGGCCCACCAATAACTGATATTGGCAATTTCTGTAGAAAATGTGTTTTAAGGTTATCAGGAATAAGTGGGTAGTAAGGAAACAAAGGCCGTTGGCCTTAAAAAAGTGAAGAATAAAAATGAATTTCTAGTTTAATCCTTCTCAAAGCTTATAAATTTAGCTTGTATTTTGAAGGAGCAAAATATTTAAGGTGTAATCAGAAGTACTTTTATTCAAGTATCGTCTGTCATTCAAATCCATTCTGTGAAGATAGTTTCCTCTTTCTGACTGAAATCTTGTGCCCAGGTATTGTCTTCTACTCCTATTTACTCCTATTCAGTCTCATTTCAGTGAATTAAATATCAAGAATCATGAACTAGGGCGCCTGGGTGGCTCAGTCGTTAAGTGTCTGCCTTCAGCTCAGGTCATGATCCCAGGGTCCTGGGATCGAGTCCCATATCGGGCTCCCTGCTCCTTGGGAGCCTGCTTCTCCCTCTGCTTCTCTCTCTCTCTCTCTCTCCCCCTCTCTCTCCCTCTCTCTCCGTCTCTCATGAATAGATAAATAAAAAAAAAATCTTAAAAAAAAAAGGATCATGAACTAGTCAAAACTAAGTTAAACTTCTCTCCTACCTCAGTTCCAGCCTTTAGTCAGAGGGGTGGGATCTGGTGGGATTTTTTTTTTTTTTTCCTCTTCACCAGCTCCTTTTCCCTAGTCTTTGCTTCCTACCCTCAGCTTCTGATCCCACTGGGTTTGGAATACAGAGAAAGAAGAAAAGGAGAAAAGATTTTACTTGATTGTCCACAATTTATGAGACCTTGGCTTCTTATAGCCTTGGTGAATATATATATATATATGTATATATATATATATATAAATACATATACATTACATATTATATATATATTATTATTATGTTCAGTTAGCCAACGTATAGTACATCATTAGTTTTTGATGTAGTGTTCAATGATTCATTAGTTAGGTATAACACCCAGTGCTTATCACAGCATGTGCCTTCCTTAATACCCATCGCCTTGGTGAATATTTAAAACTAACACTCACAGGAGGCTTTGTGGGTCTTCAGGGACCTCGTCCCCACCAAACACTAGCAACACCATATCTGTAGTCCAGTAACTAATACACTTTCTTCAGACAGTTATTGAAAATTCCTCCTTTAGTCTTTAAACTTCTGGCAGTACAAATTTAGCTTTTTTGTGCTGAGGTCCTCCCTCCTCCAGGCAGCCCTCCTGGACAGGTTCTAATAGCTGATCATCTCTTGTCCAGGAGAAGCACTAATACCGGGATTACAGAATGAATGTTTGTGTCCCTTCGAAATTTGCATGTTGAAACCCTACCTACTCAATGTGGTCGTGGAGCCTTTGGGAGGTAATTAGGTTTAAATGAGGTCATAAGAGTGGAACCCCCATGATGGGATTAGAGCCCTTATAAGAGGAAACACCAGAGAGCTTGCTTCCTCTTCTCTTCAGCATGTGAGAATGAAGGTGCCATCTACAAGCCAGAAAGAGGGCTCTCACCAGAACTGGGCCATTCTGGCACCTCAGGCTTGGAATTCCCGGCCCCCAGAGCTGCAAGAAGTTCATGTCTGTTGTTGAAGCCACCCAATTTATGGCATTTTGTTATCACAGCACAAGCTGACTGAGACACAGACTGTTCCAAATGCAACTATCATGGCTGCTCTGTCTTCAGAGCAGGGGCTCCAGCCACAGCCTCTCACTTTTAGCCTGGTGTCTGACACTTATCCAGCGATTCTACTGTGTGTCCCCAAACCCAAAGGTTGGATAACAAATCTTCTTGAAGACTCCCTCAAGAGGGTTGAGGAGAGTGAAGGACCCACTTCCCCAGGGTCATAAACCACCAATAGTCCTTGCCAAAGAAGTTTTCTCACCATTTAGCTTCCCATTCTTTTCTAAAGTCTGAAGATGTTTGGTAAGCCAAGGGTTACAAAACTGGTTTTTTGTTACCTCTTTGAGAAGCCTTGTACAGCCTGAATATTGCTTGGGTGTGACAATAATAGTTACCTGTCTCCCTGAGGTCTCAGTCAAAACAGATATAAGAATCCTATTTTAACATCCTGTTACACAAAAGAATATTTGTTCTATTACTTTGTATTAGGTGTTGGAGTAAGGATAGCCTAGAGACAAAAGAAGGACCAGTCAGTTAGGACATAAGCTTTGAAGCTCTGCCTAGTTCAGTGTAATCTTATCTGGACCGCATCAAAATCTGATGGTTTCAGCCTGCCCTGAATCTGTTTTCTTTTCTTTTTTCTTTCTTTTTAACCAGCCACAGTGTTCTCATTTCTTCTATTAGTTTTCATCTGAAATTTTTTGGAACTCCCTCTAAAATTCATATATCCAGTTCACTTTCCTTCTGGTGAGTTTTCTGCCTATTAATGTATCCCATTTTACCTGTTATCTAAATCCAGGTTTTCCATGTGCTTTCTAGATTACTATTCCTGAGAGAGAAGCCATAAAAACAATGTTAGGTATCAATCGGTACCAAAAGATTGGGATCATTCCCTGCATATTTTCAGACCACAATGCTTTGAAACTAGAACTCAACCACAAGAGGAAAGTCGGAAAGAACTCAAATACATGGAGGCTAAAGAGCATCCTACTAAAGAATGAATGGGTCAACCAAGAAATTAAAGAAGAATTAAAAAAATTCATGGAAACCAATGAAAATGAAAACACAACTGTTCAAAATCTTTGGGATACAGCAAAGGCAGTCCTGAGAGGAAAGTATATAGCAATACAAGCCTTTCTCAAGAAACAAGAAAGGTCTCAAATACACAACCTAACCCTACACCTAAAGGAGCTGGAGAAAGAACAGCAAAGAAAGCCTAAACCCAGCAGGAGAAGAGAAATCATAAAGATCAGAGCAGAAATCAATGAACTAGAAACCAAAAGAACAGTAGAACAGATCCACGAAACTAGGAGCTGGTTCTTTGAAAGAATTAACAAGATTGATAAACCCCTGGCCAGACTGATCAAAAAGAAAAGAGAAATGACCCAAATCAACAAAATCATGAATGAAAGAGGAGAGATCACAAGCAACACCAAAGAAATACAAACAATTATAAGAACATATTATGAGCAACTCTATGCCAGCAAATTAGATAACCTGGAAGAAATGGGTACATTCCTAGAGATGTATCAACTACCAAAATTGAACCAGGAAGAAATAGAAAACCTGAACAGACCTATAACCACTAAGGAAATTGAAACAGTCATCAAAAATCTCCCAAGAAACAAAAGCCCAGGGCCAGATGGCTTCCCAGGGGAATTCTATCAGACATTTCAAGAAGAATTAATACCTATTCTCCTGAAACTGTTCCAAAAAATAGAAATGGAAGGGAAACTTCCAAACTCATTTTATGAGGCCAGCATTACCTTGATCCCAAAACCAGACAAAGACCCCATCAAAAAAGAGAATTACAGACCAATATCCTTGATGAACATGGATGCAAAAATTCTCACCAAAATACTAGCCAATAGGATCCAACAGTACATTAAAAGGATTATTCACCACGACCAAGTGGGATTTATCCCTGGGCTGCAAGGCTGGTTCAACATCCGCAAATCAATCAACGTGATACAATACATTAACAAAAGAAAGAACAAGAATCATATGATCCTCTCAATAGATGCAGAAAAAGCATTTGACAAAGTACAACATCCTTTCTTGATCAAAACTCTTCAGAGTATAGGGATAGAGGGTACATACCTCAATATCATAAAAGCCATCTATGAAAAACCTACAGCGAATATCATTCTCAATGGGGAAAGGCTGAGAGCTTTTCCCCTAAGGTCAGGAATGCGGCAGGGATGTCCACTCTCACCACTGCTATTCAACATAGTATTAGAAGTCCTAGCCACAGCAATCAGACAACAAAAAGAAATCAAAGGCATCCAAATCGGCAAAGAGGAAGTCAAACTCTCACTCTTTGCAGATGATATGATACTGTATGTGGAAAACCCAAAAGACTCCACCCCAAAACTGCTAGAACTCATACAGGAATTCAGTAAAGTAGCAGGATATAAAATCAATGCACAGAAATCAGTGGCATTCCTATACACCAACAACAAGACAGAAGAGAGACAAATCAAGGAGTCTATCCCATTTACAATTGCACCCAAAACCATTAGATACGTAGGAATAAATCTAACCAAAGAGGCAAAGGATCTGTACTCAGAAAACTATAAAATACTCAGGAAAGAAATTGAAGAAGACACAAAGAAATGGAAAAACGTTCCATGCTCATGGATTGGGAGAATCAACATTGTGAAGATGTCAATGCTACCTAGAGCAATCTACACATTCAATGCAATCCCCATCAAAATACCATCCACTTTTTTCAAAGAAATGGAACAAATAATCCTAAAATTTGTATGGAACCAGAAGAGACCCCAAATAGCCAGAGGAATACTGAAAAAGAAAAGCAAAGCTGGCGGCATCACAATTCCGGACTTCCAGCTCTATTACAAAGCTGTCATCATCAAGACAGTATGGTACTGGCACAAAAACAGACACATAGATCAATGGAACAGAATCGAGAGCCCAGAAATGGACCCTCAACTCTATGGTCAACTTATTTTTGACAAAGCAGGAAAGAATGTCCAATGGCAAAAAGACAGTCTCTTCAACAAATGGTGTTGGGAAAATTGGACAGCCACATGCAGAAGAATGAAACTGGACCATTTCCTTACACCACACACAAAAATAGACTCCAAATGGTTGAAAGACCTAAACGTGAGACAGGAGTCCATCCAAATCCTAAAGGAGAACACAGGTAGCAACCTTTTCGACCTTAGCCGCAGCAACTTCTTCCTAGAAACATCGCCAAAGGCACGGGAAGCCAGGGCAAAAATGAACTATTGGGATTTCATCAAGATAAAAAGCTTCTGCACAGCAAAAGAAACAGTCCACAAAACCAAAAGACAACCGACAGAATGGGAGAAAATATTTGCAAATGACATATCAGATAAAGGGCTAGTATCCAAAATCTATAAAGAACTTATCAAACTCAACACCCAAAGAACAAATAATCCAATCAAGAAATGGGCAGAAGACATGAACAGACATTTCTCCAAAGAAGACATCCAAATGGCCAACAGGCACATGAAAAAGTGCTCAACATCGCTTGGCATCAGGGAAATCCAAATCAAAACCTCCATGAGATACCACCTCACACCCGTCAGAATGGCTAAAATTAACAAGTCAGGGAACGACAGATGTTGGCGGGGATGTGGAGAAAGGGGAACCCTCCTACACTGTTGGTGGGAATGCAAGCTGGTGCAACCCCTCTGGAAAACAGTATGGAGGTTCCTCAAACAGTTGAAATTAGAGCTACCGTTCGATCCAGCAATTGCACTACTGGGTATTTAACACAAAGATACAAATGTAGGGACCCGAAGGGGTACGTGTACCCCAAGTTTATAGCAGCAATGTCCACCATAGCCAAACTGTGGAAAGAGCCAAGATGCCCATCGACAGACGAATGGATAAAGAAGATGTGGTATATATACACAATGGAATATTATGCAGCCATCAAAAGGAATGAGATCTTGCCATTTGCAACGACGTGGATGGAACTGGAGGGTGTTATGCTGAGTGAAATAAGTCAATCAGAGAAAGACATGTATCACATGACCTCACTGATATGAGGAATTCTTAATCTCAGGAAAGAAACTGAGTGTTACTGGAGTGGTTGGGGGTGGGAGGGATGGGGTGGCTGGGTGATAGATATTGGGGAGGGTATGTGCTACGGTGAGCGCTGTGAATTGTGCAAGACTGTTGAATCACAGATCTGTACTTCTGAAACAAATAATGCAACATATTTTGAGAAAAAAGAAAAAGAAGAAGATAACAGGAGAGGAAGAAAAGGGGAGTATGTCAGAGGGGGAGACGAACCATGAGAGATGATGGACTCTGAAAAACAAACTGAGGGTTCTAGAGGGGAGGGGGGTAGGGGGATGGGTTAGCCTGGTGATGGGCATTGAGGAGGGCACGTTCTGCATGGAGCACTGGGTGTTATGAACAAACAATGAATCATGGAACACTGCACCAAAAACTAATGATGTAATATATGGTGATTAACATAACAATAAAAAAATTAAAAAAAAACCAATGTTATGTAATCTCATTGATTTGGTGAATGTTGCATACATGCTAAATCTGTATTTTGGTGACTGATAAGGCATAAAGCATATCAAAGGGTTTGAGAAGTCCTGCAGTGCAGAAATCATTTTCATCTTTAAAGCCAAGCACTTCACAAACTTATTTGACTATAGACTGATACATCACTCACATTTTCATCTGAAGAGACTTGTGTTCTTCCTAGAATATACTTTGGAAATGCTGATTTATACTCTACCACTTTATTGCTTACGGCTTTGTTATGGCCTTGTCTTGTGTTACATGTGAACTCAAACAGAAGTCAGGGAAGATTGAGTGACCATACCTTCTTGTCAATTTATCCCCTTTGGATATCTGAGCTTTCTTTTAAATCACACTCTATTGATTTTTCCTTATAATCTTCTTTCATAGTTCCCATTTTAGAGTTTTATGAATCATAGAAATTTCCATATATATTTCCAATGGCATTATCAGAATAATTTCCCCAATTTTTCCTTTATTCAATACCTTAGTACTCATTCTTTTAGGAAAGACACTTTTAATCATGCTTTTAGTAGATATGTAATATGTATTTATTTCAGAAAAATTAGAAAACACAGATAAGTGGGGCACCTGGCTGGCTCAGTTGGTGGAACATGCAATTCTTGATCTCGGGGTCATGAGTTCAAGCCCCACATTGGGCATAGAGCCTATTTAAAAAAAAAAAAATTAAAAAAGGAAAAGGATAAAAGAAAACAAAGAAAATACAGATAAGCAAAAGGGAAAATGATCATGCATAACCTCATCTGACCTAGAGATAACTGTTTACCTTTTGGGATATATATTTGTAGATTATTTTCTGTGTATGCAGAGATAGAAGTCCTCTCTGTACCTATTATTTTAATGTACATATGTCTGTGTCAAATAGACATCTCTAAAACTTTTATAATGGCATAACATTCTAATAGATTTTCTAATTTAATTGGTTCCCTACTTAGGTATGTTGGATTGCTTTCTAATCTTTCAATTACTGACAACTCTGTGGGGGTTTAGGCAAAAAAATCTTCACCAAACATCTTTCATTATTTCCTCGGGTTCCATTAATTGTAATTAATAGACTTTTAGATAAAAAGGATGCACAAAACTCAGTCTTTTGCTGTGTATTACTAAAATAACCTTTGTAGAAGGCAAACCAATTACTATCCCATTTAAATAGTATTAACATATTTTAACGGGTTTCAGTTTTAATGCATATCCAGTACTTCCAAAAGTGTTATCTTTCTCCTGTTGTTAGCTCTTTGGTAAAGGAATTCCACAGATTTGGGATAAAATCAGTTCTGTGTGACTTAGGATAATTTAGTTAACCTTTCCAAACCTCCATTTATCAGTATAATTAAGATAAAACTTTCTTAGAGGCTTATTGGGGGATTAATTGCACACAGAAAATGTCCAATTAAATACCCAATTCATACATATAGATAATTTACTGAATGCCTTTAAGTTCTAACTATATGTCATGTTTTTTCCTGGTCAATTACCAAAGAATCATTAACTTTATTTTGCTCAGACATACAGAGAACAGGTACTCCTTTAAGTGTTTTCACTGTCAATGACAGACAATATCATGCTCATCAGGAAGAATTCTAGCATGAGAGTTATTGCTTTAGTCATGGGAATAAATGACAATAGTGTTGATGTCTGGATTCTAGTTGCCTCCTGTAATGTTATGATACAATAAATATATATTTGGTTTTGTTCCCAGTTCCTGGCACAGATCTAAAGCCTTTACTTCCTGAGTGTTAGTGGTGAGAGAAGCATCTTTTGTTATTCATAAGCCCTTTTCATCATACCTGACTTTATCTAATGAGGTGACAATTGAAGGATGGGGGTTGGTTGCCAGAGGAACCAATCATGTGATTACATGGTTGAAACTTTGAGCTCCTGCTCTGACCTCTGGGGGTGGGGGGGAGCAGTGAGGATTGACTTCATCACCAAAGGCCAATGATTTAATCAATCATGCTCATGTAATAAACCACCATAAAAGCCCTAAACAAAGGAAGAACTTTTGTGTTAGTGAACACATTTAGGTGCTGGGAGGGTGGAGTGCCTGGAGAGGACTTGGAAGCTCTGTACCACCCACCCCCTATACTTTGCCCTAGGCATCTCTTCCATCTGGCTGTTTCTGAGTTATATTTTTTATAATAAGCCAATAATGTAAGTTAAGTGTTTTCATGAGTTCTGTGAGCCAATCTAGCAGATTATTAAACCCAAGGAAGGGGTTGTGGGGACCTCTGCTTTATAGCCAGTTGGTCAAAAGTAGAAGAGACTCAGACATGGAATTGGTATCCAAAGTGGTGGCAGTCTTGTGGGACGGAGCCCTTAACCTGTGGGATCTAAGCAAACTCTGAGTACTGTCAGAAATGAAGTAAACTGTAGGATACACAGTTGGTGTCTGGAAAGAATTGGAGAATTGCTTGGTGTGGAAAACCCATACAATTGGTGTCAGAAATGTTGTGAGCAGCCAAATAGTCTTTTCTTTTACCTTCCATCTGGCTCCATGCCTCATGTGCAATGAGGTTCTGTTAGGTCTTTGTCACAGAATGAACATGTAAATAGAATAAATCACCAAAATAGATCAATGAATGAATGAATGGACCCTATAGAATACCCCTTGAAGGAAGATGAAAATTTTTTGCACAATGTGCTGTAAACCCTGAGTAAGTACAGACTAAAAATATAAAAAGGTTATATTAGATAGCAGATTTATAACTAGAAATTAAGTCATCCCAACGTGTTATACAGAATAACCTTTAAAGATACTGTGCCTTCCTACCAATTACCAGAGAAGGAAAAAAAAAAAAAAGTTCTGACCAGGATGAGAATCATCATGTTTATAGGTAGTGGGGAACCTTGGCTATGACCTGGGACCTTCAGACAAAGTTTAGACATGGCCCCTAAAATAGCTGTAAGATCATGGGAAGATGGGTGAATTCTGTTCATGTAAGACCCATCCTGGGGAGGAGTTAAGATGGTGGAGGAGTAGGGGAACCCTGGGTTTGCCTCCTCCCTTGAACACAGCTAGATAAATATCAAATCATTCTGAACACCTAAGAAATTGGTCCAAGGACTGAGAGAGCAAAGCTGCATGTCTACAAGTAGAAAAACAACTACCTCATGGAAGGTAGGAACTGTGGAGAGTTGATTTGGGGGAGAAAAGAGCTGAGGGCACTGTGGAGGGGAGGGAGGCCTGATCACATAGAGAGGAGGGAGAGAGAAAGAGAGAGAAAGAGTGAAAAAAGAGTAAAAACATGCACAGGTGATTGCACAAGAAAAACTCTTTCCCAAAACCATTGATTTGGAAAAGGAGAGGGGCTGAATACCACAAGTTTTTATAAGCAGTGAAGCACAAAATCTGAAATTTTAGAGGTCCCCGCCATTGCCAGGGTTGTGACTGGCAGGCCTGGTGGTGCACCAGTTGGGAAGGAGGGCAGAGACCCAGGAATAGACAAAAAATGTCTTTTGGACCTCTTTTTTTTTTTTTAAAGATTTTATTTATTTATTTGACAGAGTGAGACAGCGAGAGAGGGAACACAGCAGGGAGAGTGGGAGAGGGAGAAGCAGGCTTCCCGCGGAACAGGGAGCCCAGTAGGGGGCTCGATCCCAGGACCGTGGGATCATGACCTGAGCCGAAGGCAGACACTTAACGACTGAGCCACCCAGGTGCCCCTTGGACCTCTTCTTAATATAGCCATTACTCTCAGGAGCAGGAATATAACAGGCTTTCCTAACAATCATACACAAAAAAACCCAGCAACTTTGACAAGATGACAAAGCAGAGGAACTCACAGGAAAAAGTAATAGCCAGGGATTTAATTAATACAGATATAAATAAGATGTCTGAACTAGAATTTAAAACAACAATTATAAAGATACTAGCTGGGCTTGAAAAAAGCATAGAAGACACCAGAGAATTCCTTACTGCAGAGTTAAAAACACTAAAATCCAGTCAGGCTGAAATTAAAAATGCTATAATCAAGATGCAAAGCCAAAAGGATGCCATGACAATGAGAATGGATGAAGCAGAGGAATGAATCAGTGATATAGAAGATAAAATTATGGAAAATAATGATGCTTAAAAGAAGAGGGAAAGAAATGTATTGGATCAAAATGTAGACTTAGGGAACTCAGCAACTCCTTATAGCATAATAATGTTCGTATCATAGGAGTCCCAGAAGATGAATAGAGAAAAAGGAGCAGGAGGTTTATTTGAGCAAATTATACCTGAAAACTTCCCTAATCTGAGGAAGGAAACAGACATAAAAATCCAAGAAGCATAGAGAGCTCCTATTATATTCAACAAAAGCTGGCCATCACCAAAACATATCATAGTCAAATTCACAAAATACACAGACAAGGAAAAAATTCCAAAAGCAGCAAGGGGAAAAAAGTCCTTAACCTACAAGGAAAGATAGATCAGGTTTGCAGCAGATCTGTCCACAGAAAGTTGGCAGGCCAGAACAGAGTAGCATGATACGTTCAATGTGCTGAATGTGACAAATATGTAGCAAAGAATACTTTATACCACATTAATAAAAGGAAGGATATGAACCATATGATCATTTCAATAGATGCAGAAAATGCATTTGACAAAGTACAACATTGATTCATGATAAAAACCCTCAACAAAGTAGATTTACAAGGAACATACTTCAACATCATAAAGGCCATATATGAAAAACCCACAGCTAATATCATCCTCAATGGGCAAAAACTGAGAGCTTTTCTCCTATGGTCAGGAACACGACAGGATGTCCACTCTCACAACTGTTATTTAACATAGTACTGGAAGTCCTAGACACAGCCATCAGACAACACAAAGAAATAAACAGCATCCAAATCGGCAAGGAAGAAGTCAAAGTTTCACTATTTGCAGACAACATGATACTCTATGGAGGAAACCCAAGACTCCACCAAAAAATTGCTGAAACTGATACATGAATTCAACAAAATCAAGGTATAAAATTGATGGAGAGAAAGCTGTTGCATTTCTCTACACTGATAATGAAGCAGCAGGAAGAAAATTAAGGAATCAATCCCATTTACAGTTGCACCAAAAACCATAAGATACCTAGGAATAAGCCTAACCAAAGAGGTAAAATATTTGTACTCTGAAAACTATGAAACACTTAAGGAAGAAACTGAGGATAACACAAAGAAATGGAAAGACATTTCATATTCATGGATCAGAAGAACAAATACTGTTAAAATATCTATACTACCCAAAGCAATCTACATAAATCCCTATCAAAAAACAACCAGTATTTTTCACATAGCTAGAAGAAGCAGCCCTAAAATTTGTATGGAACCGCAAAAGACCCTGAATAACCAAAACAATCTTGAAAAAGAAAAGCAAAGCTGGAGGCACCATGATTCCAGACTTCAAGCTCTATTACAAAGCTGTCATCAAAACAATATAGTACTGGTGCAAAAACAGACACATAAATCAACACAACAGAATAGAAAACCCAGAAATGGACCCACAACTATGTGGTAACTAATCTTTAACAAAGCCGGAAAGAATATCCAATGGAAAAAAGATAGTCTCTTCAACAAATGATGTTGGAAAACTGCACAGCATCATGCAGAAGAATAAAACTGGATCACTTTCTTACACCATATACAAAAATAAATTTAGAACGGATGAAAGACTTAGATGTGAGATGGGAAACCAAAAAAATCCTAGAGGAGAGCACAGGCAGGAACCTCTTTGACATTGAGTGTACTAGCTTCTTACTGGACATGTCGCTGGAGGCGAGGGAAACAAAAGCAAAAATAAACTATTGGGACTTCATCAAGATAAAAACTTCTGCACAGCAAAGAAAACAATCAAGAAAACTAAAAAGCAGCTTATGGAATGGGAGAGGATACTTGCAAGTGACATATCTGATAAAGGGTTATTATCCAAAATCTATAAAGAACTTATCAAACTCAATACCCAGAAAACAAATAATCCAATTAAATAATGGGCAGGAAACATGAATAGACATTTTTCCAAAAAGGCATAGAGATGGCTAACAGACACATGAGAAGATGCTGATCATCATTCATCATCAGGGAAATCCCAATCAAAACCATGATGACATAGCACCTCACACCTGTCAGAATTGCTAAAATTAACAACACAAGAAACAATAGATGTTGGTGAGAATGCAGAGAAAGGGGAACACTTCTGCACAGTTGGTGGGAATGCAAACTGGTACAGCCACTCTGAAATACAGTATGGAGGTTCCTCAAAAAGTTAAAAATAGAACTACCCTATGACCCAGCAATTGCACTACTAGGTATTTATCTAAAGGATACAAAAATACTGATTCAAAGTGGTACATGTACCCTGATGTTTATAGCAGCATTATCAATAAGGGAGAGAGAGCCCAAGTGCCCATTGACTGATGAATGAATAAAGAAGATGTGGTACACACACACACACACACACACACACACACACACACAGGAATATTACTCAGCCATCAAAAAGAATGAAATCTTGCCATTTGCAAGGTCATGGATGGAGCTAGAGTGTATTATGCTAAGCAAAATAAGCCAGTCAGAGAAAGACAAATACCATATGATTTCACTCATATGTGGAATTTAAGAAATAAAACAGAAGAACATATAGGAAGGGGAAAAAAAGAGAGGGAACAAACCATAAGTGACTCTTAACAATAGAGAACAAACTGAGGGTTGATTGAGGGAGGTGGGTGGAGGATGGGCTAGATGGGTGATGGGTATTAAGGAGGGTACTTGTTATGATGAGGACTGGGTATTGTATGTAAGTGATAAGTCACTGATTCTACTCCTGAAACCAATATTGCCCTGTATGTTAACTAACTAGAATTTTTTTAAAAATTTGGAAAGGAAAAAAAATAAAAATAAAAATGTTGAATGTTAAAAAAAAAAAAAGACCCATCCTCTTGTTCATCGGTCAAATGGGGATATTTTCATATTTGTGTTGCTATGTTGTCATATGCTCCATTATGTCTGGGATTCTCCTTGACAGGACAACATTAGAAATGTTTGGTGGATCAGCTCTAAGTCTAACATTACTATAAGTCATTTTTTATTATGGTAAAACATACATAAAATTTACTATTTCAATTTTTAAGTGGTCAATTCAGTGGCATTAAGTACATTCATAATGCTGTGCAACCATCACCACTATCCATTTCCAGAACTTTTTCACCATTTTAAACTGAAACCCTGAACCCATTAAGCAATAACTCCCTACTACTTGTCTCCTCAGCTCCTGGTAACCATAATTCTACTTTCTGTCTCTACTAATTTGACTACTCTAGGTACCTCATATAAGTGGAATCAAAATATTTGTCCTTTTAGGTCTGACTTACTTCTCCTAGCATCATGTTGTCAAGATTCATCCATGATGTAGCCTGTATTAGAATTTCATTCATTTTTCAGGCTGAATAAAATTCAATTGAATGTATATACCACATTTTGTTTATTCATTCATCTGTCCATAGACATTTGTGCTGTTTTATATTTTGGCCTTGTGAATAATGCACTATGAACATGGGGTGTACTGATTTAGTCCTTGTGTTGGGGACTGAATTATGTCCCCCCAAATTCATATGTTGAAGCCCTAATCCAAAATGTGACAGTATTTGGAGACTGAGTCTTTAGGAAGTAAGTAAGGTTAAATGAGGTCATAAAGGTGTGGCCTCAATCCATTAGGGCTGTGGTTTTGTAAAAAGAGGAAGAAAGCCCTCACCCTGTCATGTGAGGCAGCAAGAAGGTGGCCATTTGCAACAGGAAGAGAGTTCTCATTGGGAACTCAACCCCACTGGACCTTGATCTGGGATTTCCAGCCTCCAAACTGAGAAAATAGATTCTTCTGCTTAAGCCACACCATCTATGACATTTTGTTATGGCAACCTGAGCTAACTAAGACAGCCTGCTTTTAATTCTTTTGGGTATATACTCAGAAGGGGAATTGCTAGATCATGTGGTAGCTCTAAGTTTAATTTTTGGAGGAGCCAACATACTGTTTTCCATAGGAGCTGCACCATTTTTATATTTCCACCAGCAATACACAATTGTTTTGATTTCCTCACATCTTGCCAACTCTTTCCCTTTCTTTTCTTCCCTTCCCTTCCCTCCCCTCCCCTCCTGTCCCCTGCCCTCTCTTCCCTCCCCTCCCCTCCCTCCCCTCCCCTTTACTTTTCTTTTTCCTTTCTTTTCTTTCTCTATCTCTTTCCTTTCCTTTTTCCTTTTCTTTCTCTATCCCTTCCCTTCCCTTCCCTTTTACAAATAGCTATCCTAATGCACATGAAATGATATTTCATTATGGTTTTTGATTTGCCTTTCCCTATTGGTTAGTGCTATCAATCATCTTTTCTGTGCTTATTGGCCATTAGTACACCTTGGGAGAGATGGCTATTTAAATACTTTGCCCATTTTTAATTGGCTTGTTTGTTTTTTTGTTGAGTTGCTCTAAGTCATTTTGAAAAGAATCATATTAAAAACAAAGCATCTTTTTAGACGAAGCTTCCAGTTTCCATATAATACTGACTTTTGGGAATTTCTTTGCTATGCTCAAATTTCATATTTTCCTGTTAAAATTTTTTCATGTTTACTGGGAAATTTGGATTTTCATCTTAGCATCTGTGTTGTGAAATATTGATGACTGTACTTTCTGGTATGTATTCTAATTTAGTTGCTAGTTGGATAAACCACTGTGGTAAGTTGGCCAAATCATACTTTAAAAAATTTACATTTTAGCAGTTCAAATTCATATTTTCTTCCTAATTTTTCAAATTATTTAAATGATGTCCTCCAAGTTCTCATAACACAGCAAATCTGTTTTTTTACCAAATTACTCTTCTGTAACAAAATATTATGACCCTCAACTGAGAAATATCTCATAATCACTTAGAATTTTTTTTGTCTAAGAATAGATGACATAATAACTAAATTTATTGCCAAGACAAGATTATGAATTGACCTATGGATTAGTTGCCTATGGCTGCTATAAGAAGTTATAACAACCTGGTAGCTTAAAGAAACACAAATTTATTATCTTACAGTACTGAAGGCTCAGAAGCCCGAAATCAGGTTCACTGCACTGAAATCAAGGTGTCACCAGGGCCCTGTTCCATCTGGAGGCTCAGGGGAAGAATCTGTTTCCTTGCCTTTTCCAGCACCCAGAGGAGCATTTCTTGGATTCCTTGTGTGTCCTCTTTTCCATCTTCAAAGCCAGCAACATAGCCTCTTGTTTCCGGTGTTGTGATGCTTTCTTATTCTGAGTGTGTGAAATTTCCTTCTAATTACCTCTTATAAGAATTTCTGGGATTTAAAATAGTATAGCGGTTCCTCAAAAAATTAAAAATATAAATACCATATAAATCAATAATTCCATTGCTGGGTATTTACCCAAAGAAAATAAAAATACTAATTTGAAAAGATATATGCACCCCCATGTTTATTGCAGCATAATTTACAATATCCAATATGGAATCAACCTAAGTATTCATTGATAGATGAAACAATAAAGAGATGTGGTGTATATCTACAATGGAATGTTGTGCAGCCATAAAAACGGATGAGTACTTGCCATTTGTGACAACGTGGATGGACTCGGAGAGTATTATCAGACTGAGGAAGACAGATACCATGTGGTTTCACTCATATATGGAATCTAAAAAAAACCGAATAAACAAAAAACAGAATCAGACCTATAATTATAGAGAACAAACTGATGGTTGCCAGAGGTAAGAGGGTGGGGGAATTCGTGAACTGGGTGAAGGGAAGTGGGAGATACAGGCTTCCAGTTATGGAATGAATAAATAATGGCAGTAAAAGGCATAGCATAGGGAAAATAATCAGTGATATTGTAATAGGATTGTATGGTGACAGACGGTCAGACTTGTGGTGAGCAAAGCATAGTGTACAGAGATGTTGAATCACTATGTCATACACCTGAAACTAATGTAACATGGTGTGTCAACCATACTCAAAAAAGTTTTTTGAAAAGAGAATACTTGTGATTGCATTTAGGGGACACCTAGGTAGTACAGGCTATTTTTCCCATCTCAAGTTAATCATCCTGAAGTTAATCATATCTGTAAAGACCCTCCCTGCTTTTTTCCCTATATACAGTCACATCCACAGGTTTCAGGGATTAGAATGTGGACATCTTTTGAGGGACCATTTTTCTGGTCTTCCACAAACCATATAAGGCTCTTTGGAAATTTAAAAAGAAAAAAAATGAGAGACTATGGACTCTGAGAAACAAACTGAGGTTCTAGAAGGGAGGAGGGTGGGGGGTTGGGTTAGCCTGGTGATGGGTATTAAGGAGGGCAGATATTACATGGAGCACTGGGTGTTGTACGCAAACAATGAATCATGGAACACTACATCAAAAACTAATGATGTAATGTATGGTGATTAACATAACATAATAAAATTTAAAAAAAAAGGAAGCTGTAAACATCATAGATGTTACTGAATCCTAGTTCTGTAAACAGTTTAAAGTTTAATGCAATTCACCTGTTTTATTTATTTATTTTATTTAAAAAAATATTTTATTTATTTATTTGACAGAGAGAGAGATAGCGAGAGCAGGAACACAAGCAGGGGGAGTGGGAGAGGGAGAAGCAGGCTTCCGGCGGAGCAGGGAGCCCGATGTGGGACTCGATCCCAGGACCCTGGGATCCTGACCTGAGCTGAAGGCAGACACTTAACAACTGAGCCACGCAGGCGCCCCAATTCACCTGTTTTAATCATGCTAACTCCGCACTTTTTCTTTTTTTCTTAACCTCTTGCAGTTTGGTTTCTGCCCCATGCTACTGATAAATGCTTTCAAAAGTTTATCAGTGACTATGGAGCCAAATCCTGGAGCATCTCTCTTTGGTTTTCATCCTCTTCATTCTCTTTGAAATGTTCAGCACAGATCACTTTTTAATAAATGAAATCTTCCCTTCTTTAAATGCCTATGACACTCACCTACTGGTTCCTCTTCTTCCATCAAAATCATCGTAAGGAATCCTTTTTTCTTCTTGGGTGTCTTTCATTCTCCTAACCCATGAAATAGAAATTCTTTGAGGTTCTATGCATGGCTCTGTTTGTTTCCCTTTATTGTCTGTTGGGTTTAGATCCTGGGTTAATGAGACTTGCAGATCTCTATCTTTAAATGTGAATTCTAACTAAATGCCCGGGACAGCCATCTATTTCCTGCTCTTTTACAGGTCATGGGCTCAGATATCCTGGTATCATCTCCAACCTACCATTTCTTTTCTTTTTTTTTTTTTTTTTTAAGATTTTATTTATTTATTTACTAGAGAGAGAGAGTGTGAGAATACAAGCAGGGGGAGTGGCAGGCAGAGGGAGAAGCAGGCTCCCTGCCGAGCAAGGAGCCCGAGGTGGGACTCGATCCCAGGACCCTGGGATCATGACCTGAGATGAAGGCAGATGCTTAACAGACTGAGCCACCCAGGCGTCCCTCCAACCTACCATTTCTAAAAACAAAATTCATCTCTCATTCCTCCCACCAGTTTTTTGTTTCTGTTTTTCCAATTTCCATGAAGGTCAGCGACCCCACCATTATGTTAGAAATTTTGCTATCGTATTCCTTACAAGTAGGCTTTGTTATAACTTTTTGAATCTTGGTGAAAATAGTTTTTGGTTTCGTTGTTTTTAGCTCAGTAGTCTGGAGCAGTGCTACTCAGAGTGGTCCGTGGGTCAAGAGCATGGAAATCTGTTAGAAATGCAAATTCTAGGTCTTATCCCAGATCTTCTAAATTATAATCTGTATTTTAACTGTGGTTTAGCAAGCTCTTCAGTTGATTCTGATTTGGGTGGCATTCAATAACCACTGTTTTATAGTCTAGTCCAGATTGGCATTGCTTCATACTTAGATTAGCCCAACAGCTTCTTACTAGGTGAATCTCCTTATTTTCAGTCAAATATCTTATGGACAATTGTTTTCTTTTAAAATTCCTATCCTGTCTGTTAATCTTATTTCACATCTTATAGCACTATGTATTTCACGTGTATGAAATATGTGGAAACTTGCCTGAAGGACATATTTAAGGTAAATAGATATCTAGAATTGATTAATGGACTTCTAGTTTTTCTTTCCTGTTTTGAGTGACAGGCTGTGTCTGGTGTTGCTGAGGCTTGCCACTAGTATTAGCTGTTGTTTTTTTTTAAAGGAAAATTTACATAAAATTTCTAAGCCTTTTAAGTTCCTTTTAGCTTTCTTCATGCAGTTAGAATTCATGGCAATGGTTTATTTGAGATAATCTCTTTTTCTACTTTTCATTAGCTAAAGCCAAGGATACTAGGAGGTCCTTTTGTTGGATTATTGGCATTTGGAAAGAATTTGGAAAGAAGGAAGAAAGTCTCCAAATAACCTAATTACATAAATTAGAATCTGCCCCATCACTCCTGAATATATTGATTTAGCTAAAATTTAGTGTTCCATGAACATCTTTAAAAAAAAAAACTGAATTGAACATTTGCCAATGTGGAGATATATGCTGGAAACACAACTCAGTATTTAACAGGAACTCTCTTGTTGCTCACTGTTTAACATAGGAGACAGACTAGTAAACAGACCATTAAAATATAATAATAATGTAAATGACCCAAGCCCCCCTGCTTTTTGGATGTCAGAGAAGCTCTTAAGTCTGCTACACATGTGTGAAAAATTCAGCAGTGTAAAGACTGTTGTGAGTGGCACATCATTTGTTCTGCAAGAGTAGAACAAGAGCGGCAGGACTGTTGGTGCTGGGAAAATGGCAGGGTCAAAAGTCCCTGAGATTGTTTTTAGTGGCAAATCTTATTGATTTATTCTACAAGAAGAAACAATAGAAGCAAGCTCTTAGCAAATCATGCCCATTTAATTTCCCTGACAGGAAGTTTAATTTGTGTTAGCAATGTGTCCCAGAAAAGGGAGTTGAAATGAGGTATCAAGTCATTCATTCATATGATAATTTAAGAGTCACGTTGAACCAAGATAAGATTGTTAAAACATTCACTGAAGTCACTTTCCTAGAGATTTCTTGATGAATTAAACTGATGATTCATTCTTTCTCAGAGAAGAAGCAGGTAAGATAAGAAGAGCCAAACAAATTATTTAGTCAGAGGTTCTATGCCTTAATGAATGTAACTACTGATTTTATATTGTCCATTTAACAACAAATAAGAATTTTGTAGTTTGCCATCTATATGATATAAACCATTGAGAATAATAAACAAAATTGAATATCCATAATATAAAGAGAGTACAAAATGTTTTTTAAATACTTCAAAACAGGTATTTTTCCTTCCTTCCTTCCTTCCTTCCTTCCTTCCCTCCCTCCCTCTCTCCCCCCCTCCCTCCCTCCTTCATTTCTTATTGTTAAAGTGGAAGAACAAGAATTATCCTTCATAAAGTTCTGAGCATTGGTTTAACCTCAAAGCTTTCTTGGCCATTTATAGGAAAATATGGTATGGAACCAACTAATCTTACTTTTTGGTACTACTAATACACTTAATCCAAGTGATAGGCATGAGGCCACGTTTAAAAAAATTATCTCCTGCACATATATTAGTAGAATCACATTTCAAGTGTATCTCCCATTGATTTGAGTAACTATATTTATAAATGTATCACCACATTTATAAAGGACAGATGAGTATACAGAGCACAATCCTAGGCATGTTGTACATGAATGGAAAATAGTCTTTCCCTTAAATTTACAATGTTCTTGAGAAATCTAAACTGATGTGCAAAACCATGGAGAACATATGTTGCTGCCTGGAAGTAGAAATAATGAGTACCCTACTAAATAAGTACAAAAATGAGCAAAGTGATGCTCAATTGTGAAGACTTGAGGATAAAGGCCTTTGCTGTTTTGCTCTGCTGAATATCTACTAGCGCTGTATAGGTTGGTAGAGTTCCAGATTGATGTTTACATGAACTTGTGTTTATATGACATTTAGAAACCATTGGCATGTATCTCTTTGAAGTTTGTTGTAAGCAGCATAAATCAAATCAAATTTTATTAAGTTATGGCAGCTTTCTACTTCTGGGACATTTTAAAGGCTCCACTTGCCTGTCTCAATATAGAACCTCTAGAAATCAGAGGGTGGTGAGTAGAATTACAGTACATATTAGGGTGTTGTTTCAACTCTATTTAATCTCATCCTCAACCCCACTTCATATCAATGATTTGTCTTGTCATATCTTCTTAGAATGCTTTCAAGTACATTAATCTTTTGAAAAAATTAGTTTCTGCTAATATAGCGTTTAATAAACTTTCTTAACCTTTGTCCCATTGTGATGAATCTTATGTCTTTCTTTAATGTTACTTGAAATTTTAAAATAAAATTTTGTGACAGACAATAATAGCCAAATATTCTTGTACTTGTTAACATTTCTCAGTCTCCTCTGCATTTAGGTTGGAGCCTTATAAATATTCCAGACATATATATAGTTTCTGGGCCAGGGCAGTTAAGGACCAAGTATCTCTACCATCTCTTTCTCTCTTTTATCTATGTAACTGAAAGTGAAGAAATGTAAGATGGTGGAGTTGTAACACTGAGAAGCCTGGACCCCTGAGTCACTGCTTGGCCAGCTATTTTCACACATGAGTGGAATATAAACCACTGTAGTTAAGCTGCTGAGATTTCAGGATTTATTTGTTATTGAGGCATAACTGAGAATTACTTAAATAATGAATGCAATATGAATCAGAGACATGGGATAAAAGGCCACCTCACATGCCTATTTTACAACCACTGAATGGGGCTTTGATTTAAATTAGTGAGCTTCTGAGTGGCATTTGAGGCATTGAGTACTTCCAAAGAATGAAGTATATTCTGCCTGTGATGAAGATTTAAATTACCTAAGGAATCCTTTCTCCACTAATTTTTTTAATATATTGTGGTTCTATAATATTGATACCAAAAACTTCTGTTATTAAAAAGTAATTTTAACTATTGGTTAAATAATTGAAGTTATTTTTTCCAAAGATTTGCTTTTCATACATTTTTTTCTGATTGTAAAATGAGCATATGCTCACTGTGGGAGAAAAATTTTAATAAATATACAAACTAAATAGAAAAATGCCCTGAATCTCTCATAATCTTAAATACCAAGATTTAAATATTAATATTGTTGGGTAATGTTTCCTTTCAATCTTGTTACTTTATGTAAGTACATGTTCTTATTTTGAAGATTCACAAGTATTATATTGTTTCTTCTTGGTTTTACATTTAATTATAACACAAGCTCAAGGTCTTCTCCACATTATTTAAATACTCCTTGTAAATTTTGTTTTAGGTTTTTTGTTTGTTTGTTTGTTTCTTGCATTTTAACTAGGGCTTCCTTGAAATAGATTAGCTTTTGGTTAAGACAATAACTTTGTGTGAATTTTCTTTTTTTTAATTAACATATAATGTATTATTTGTTTCAGGGGTACAGGTCTGTGATTTATCAGTCTTACACAATTCTCAGTCCTCACCATAGCACATACCCTCCCTAAAGTCCATCACCCAGTTACCCCATCCCTCCCACCCCCCTCCACTCCACGAACCTTCAGTTTATTCCTGAGATTAAGAGTCTTTTATGATTTGTCTCCCTCTCTGGTTTTATCTTGTTTCATTTTTCCCTCCCTTCCCCTATGATCCTGTGTTGTTTCTCAAATTCCTCATATCAGTGAGATCAAATGATACTTGTCTTTCTCTGATTGACTTATTTTGCTTAGCATAATACCCTCTAGATCCATCCATGTCGTTGCAAATGGCAAGAGTTCATTCTTTTTGATGGCTGCATAATATTCCATTATATATATGTACATATGTGTATATATATACATATATATATATGTATACACACACATGCACACACACACACACACACACACACACCCCACATCTTCTTTATCCATTCATCTGTTGATGGACATCTAGGCTCTTTCCATAGTTTGGCTATTGTTGATATTGCTGCTATAAACATTGGGGGGCATGTGCCCCTTCAGATCATTACATTTGTATCTTTGGGGTAAATACCCAGTAGTGCAATTGCTGGGTCATAATGTAGCTCTATTTTCAACTTTTTGAGGAACCTCCATACTGTTTTCCAGAGTGGCTGCACCAGCATGCAGTCCCACCAACAGTGTAAGAGGGTTCCCCTTTCTCCATGTGTGAATTTTCAATCTGTTTATTTGTTGGATTGGTCCTGGCCACATTGAATTTGTGAGAACAAATGTATGGAATTAAGACTGTGTGGTACACACACACACACACCAAAGGGATTGATTTGTTTGACAGTTCTAGCTACATCTACTTTAAAAAGTTGACTTTTATTTTAGAAACAGTAACTTGAAGAACAGTATGGGGTTATTATTTCAACTGAAGAAGCACTTACTGAGCACCAACTTATCAAAGTACTGTAAACTGCTATAGATCAGAAGATGATCATTCCTGCCCTAAGAGAGCATACGCTCTAGATGAATTCTTAAATAAATGGGTTCTTGGCTGCATGTCTGTTGAACTTGAGGAAGTACTGGGCATTAACACCACTTAGGTAAATTACACAAGATGCACTTGTCTGAGTGATACAAAATGAAGTTACTACAATTAGACTACTCAGCAGAGATTCACAACATTTGCCAAAGAAGGCACAAATCTTGTCCCATGACAGAAAGCACTAGTAAGCATACAACAGCAGATGGTAATGTTTGATTGTGTGAGGATCCACTGTACTGTCTGGGAGCATTACTCTCCCCTTTGTGTGACAACCTAATTTATAATGTTGAATTAGGCTACACACCATCTCATCTGGACAAGGTCAGCTTCATGGCTGTGTGACCAGTGCAGCTGCATGGCACCCATACTCCAAAGGGGACTCTGTACTTGGAGTTTAATGCTCAGTTATTACCATCCCCAAATTCTTAATAATTTATGTTTGAATTTGTGTTGTATAAGTAAAGTCTGATAGCAGAATGGAACTTGCACTGAGGGCTTGGAGCTTTGACCTCCCTTCCTTGCCTGCATCACCATAATGGGTTCTCAGCCACTTGCTTCCCTGCCCCATTCAGCAATTACTGTTGCCCATCACTCCTGGTGGGAGCCTGGGCATGGGAAAGGTCAGTTTGGGGCACTTGTGTTCCACTCAGTCCTAGGCAGGGACCAGGCACCAGTGACACCCCACAAGTATCTTTTTGTTCAAGAGAGAATAACATTAAGTAGCAAAATAAAAACAACAAAGAACCACCATGACAGGTCAATTGAGAGAATGCAGAAGGAGGGAAAAAGTTTTTATCCCTCCTTCCATCCCAGGCTAAAAAGATCTGATCCCAAATACTTGCCTGAATACTATGAGGTAGAACCAGAACAAGGACCAGTAAAATTACCCACATGTCTCTGAATGTCATCCAAACAGGCCCTTGGTCTAGCTCTTTGGTATTATCTAAGGGCATTAACAGGCCCTTAGTCTAGGATCTATTTGGCATTATCTAAAATTATTTGGTATGAAAAAAATCTGTATTCATGTCTTTACTATTCTCTGTTGATCTGAAATTAAGATAATATTTCATAAGGACTGTAACATTTCAGTTTTGTCAGCAATCTTTATGACCATAGATGCGTAAGGAAAAAAACCCAACATATTTAAGCTAAAAAAATAGGGAAAATTAGGTATGAATTGTCATGAGGAAGTGACTTATGAGCCATATGCTTATTTTTAAACCAAATATGCTGTTTATTCATTTATGTATTCATTTATTAAGTACCAACCAGAATATAGAATATAGCTAGAGTCTGGAGATAGGATGGCAAGCCAAAATGATGTGGCTCCTGACTTCAGAGAGCTCACAGACTAATGCTCAAGAATGGCATTCATAACATAACTGCATGATTGAATGTGCAATTACAAACTGAGATAAATGCTCTGAAAGAAAGGAACAGACTATAGGAGCAGATAAGAAAAGAACCTAACCTAGCTTTGGAAGTCAAGAAACACTTTTCTATAAAGGTTGAGGAAAGCTGAAGAATCAGTAGGTAATTGGGTGAACAGGGCTGGGGAGAGGAGACATTTGCAAAGGCACTAAAGTAGGGTGGGAGTGAGGGGAGCATGACCTGTTTGAAGAATTACAATGTCATTGGCAGAGCTTAATTAGTGAGAGAGAGGAGAGTTGTGTCAAGTGAGCCTAAGGAGTAGACAGGGACCAGACCATGCAGAGGCTGGTGGACCATGCTAAAGACTTTGATCTGCAGCCTAGGAACAAAGAGAAGACATTGAAGGTGTTTAGGAATGAGGTTGGTAGAATTAGGGTTTGTGCAAGATCAGATTTATGATTTGTTAAAGATGACTTTGCCTGCAATAGGGAAAAATATTTTGGAAGGAGTCTTAGGTGAATGCAGAAAGTCCTGTTAGGAGGCTGGTGCCATAGTTAGGTAACAGGCAGCCTGGACTAGTGGGTGATAGCAGACACAGAGAGTCATATGGATTCAAGAGACATTTAGAGAACAAATCAATGATGAATTGAATATAGGAGGTATCAAAGAAAATTTCAAGTTTTGTTGGCTTGCATATTTTGATTGTGAGTCTATTCATTGAGATAGGAAACAAAAAAAAATGAGGTTCAGAGATAAATATCATGAGGTCGATTGAGATGCCCCAGGCATTCAAGTGTAAGTGTTGAGGAGCTATTTGTACATATGAGTGAGCTTTTACAGTATGGGGCTTATAAATGGGTAATTGAAACCTGGTAGATGATTATGTTCCTGCAAGGGGAACAGAAAGCTGTATCTTGAAAACAAGGGAAAGAAAGTGTTTCAAGAATGAAGGAACTGATTCAAGATATTGAATGTAGCCTAACAGATGAAATAAGAGCACTGAAACATCACAGTCTTGACTTTGGCAAGAGCTTCTTGCACAGAGTGATGGAAAAACATTGGAAAATTTGGAAGTATGAAAATGAAGATCACTTTAAGCATCTCTGAATATGTGTGACCATTATAGACAGAAGAAAGAAAACAATGGCTGGAGGGGGATGAACATGGTAGAGTTTTAAACTGAAGCAGCTTAGATTGATGAAGCAAATGTGGAGGTTTTGATACTATCACTGAGAAACAAAAATATATCTGTTTATAATTTATGCATAAGGCCCATTGGTTTCCTTTTCAAATGTACATTTCCTTCAAACTAGATTGTAACTTGAGATCTTTCCCCTAGTAAGCATTCTTTTAATACTAACTCCATGACACTTGTAATTGCATACCTTCTCTCTGGAGATCCAAGGTGAATGATGCACAAAGTGTCATTTACAAATAAGCAAAATGTGACTATTGCCAAATTGTTTTCATAACAATGCTGTCTGATGTAATTCCCAAAGGTTACATTGCTGAGTTTGAAGAAAAATTGGCTTTAAGCTTTTTGTGATTGCATGTATTCTTTCTCCCAAATGACATGTTTTTGGAGTAGATCACAAATGAGTAAGTTGAGTAAGATTTAGAATAGACTAGAGTTGGCAGAACGTTTTCTTACATGTGTTCTGTAGTTAAAATCATAAATAGCAGTATTTTTTCCAATTATGTTAGTAAAGAGGCAATTATAAATAGTGAGGAAAGCCATGGATCAGCTTTCAATTTCCATGTGCCTATTTTGAATATTATCTGTGAATACCACAGGCATCTTTGTACTTTCTTCTCTTATTATTATAATTGATGAGTCTGTGTTTATAATTGTCAACACATTTTGGTGAACTTTCTCATTCCTTGGACCCCATTACACAATGATATTTTTCCTTTTCCCCTTGCTGCACTTTCTCTACAGGTGCTCCAAGTTTAACTGGGGTGATTCGAAACTTTTTTTCTTTCTTTTTGTTTTCAAAATTTGTTGGTATCAGTTCACTTCTTAGATTTATGTAAATGTTCATATTTTACCTCAGATTATATTCACTTACTTAACTGTGTATTTCCCAGTGTCCTTATCTTCCTCCTTCAGACCAGTTACCAATTTCCTGTCTTGGGTGTTTCTTTCCCCCCCCATGAGATCACTTTCCCAATTATTACTATTATTTAATTTTTAATAAGATTTTATTTATTTGTGAGAGAGAGAGAGAGCACAAGTGGGGGGAGCAGCAGGCAGAGGGAGAAGCAGACTCCCCACTGAGCAAGGAGCCCAACGTGGGACTCCATCCCAGGACTCTGGGATCATGACCTGAGCCAAAGGCAGACACTTAACCAACTGAGCCACCCAGGCGTCCCCACTTTCCCAATTATTTGGGCTCAAACAAGGTCAGCCTTCATTCCTTTTCCTTTGCCACCAATCCAATGAGTTGTAAAGTTCCTAATCAACTCCTTTTAAAGAGACTAATTCAAGTACGTGGCATCACATCAATAGAGAACAACTTCTGAGAAGCAATAGTTTTCTGCTTCGCCCTTTCCCACCTGCACTTCCATTCTCAAAGGAAATACACTTTAATTGTATTTTGTTCTCCTGGTGGTCACTTCAAAAATTGTAGATAATGTACTTATACTTGAATTTATTTATTGATCTAGCAACTTCATGTCTACTGACTCCCAATATAAAAGATGAATCTTTTGATTCTTTACCCTTCCTCTTCTTCTGATGTTCTGATATTTATATTTGTAACTAATTCTTTTATTTTTGTTTCTTTAACCTATCTAAGCATCTGTTTTTTGTCCTTTAACTCTTTATATTATTTCTTGATCTCCTCTTTGTAAAATGAGAATATCCCTTCCCTCTGTCTTTATTATAGTCTTCAGTTACCTTTGATCTGCAACCACTTCCAAGTTTTCTGTGTTTGATTATCTCTGAAAGTTTATAATCAATAAATATTGCCTACATTATTATAACCTTATATATATATATCCAGAGGTTGGCCCCCATTGCATTTCTTTCTCCCTAGATTCAATGTCATTATCCCCAGGCCCTGGAAAACCATGTGCTTTGTTTTCAGGTCTTTTGAATTCTGTTTTTTTGTTGTTGTTGTTAAGGAAAAGTGATTATTAAGTTAGAAAGTATTTCCTCTGTTTTTTTTTCTTCCTCTGAAAGAGATTATAGAGAACTGATATAATTTCTTCCTCAAATATTTATTAGAATTTACCAGTGAGCCCATCTGGGCCTGGTATTTTCTGTTTTGGGAAGTTATTAATTATTGATTCAATTTCTGTAATAGATACAGGGCCTATTAAGATTGTTTATTTCTTCTTGTCTGAGTTTTGGCAAATTATGCCCTTCAAATAATTGGTCCATCTCACCTAGGTTATCAAATTTGTGGACATAGAGTTGTTCATACTATCCCTTTATTATTCTTTTAATGTTCGTATGATATATAGTGATGTCCCCTCATTTATTTCTGATATTAGTAATTTGTGTCCTCTCTTTTTTTCTTAGCCTGGCTTGGTTTCAGGTTTGTCAATTAATCGATCTTTCCAAAGAACCAACTTTTGCTTTTATTGATTTTTCTCTCTTGATTTCCTGTTTTCAATTTTATTTACTTCTGCTCTAATTCTTATTTCTTTTCTTCTTTTTACTTTGGATTTAATTTGCTCTTGTAATTATTTTTAAGGTGGAAGCTTGGATTATTGACTTTAGAAGGTTCTTCTATTCTAATATATGCATTGAATGCTGTAAATTTCTAGGTACTGCTTTTGCTGCATTCTATATTAAATTGTGTTTTCATTTTCATTTAGCTCAAAATATTTAAAAAATTTTTTTGAGATTTCTCCTTTGATTCATGTGTTATTTAGAACTATGTTGTTTAATCTTTAGGCATTTTGAGGGAATCGGGCAGCCCCTTGCACTTCTCCTCAAGAACAGTCCCTTGGTGAGCCGCTTAACCCTCAACGATATTGCTCATATGCCCGGAGTGGCCGCGGATCTGAGCCACATCGAGACCAGAGCAACCGTGAAAGGCTACCTTGGACCTGAGCCGCTGCCGGATTGCCGGAAAGGCTGCGATGTGGTTATTCCCCATGACCTGTTAAAACCCCATGACCCGGGATGACCTGTTTAACACGAATGCCTCCATTGTGGCCACCTTGTCTGCTGCCTGTGCCCAGCACTGCCCTGAGGCCATGATCTGCATCATTTCCAATCCAGTGAACTCTACCATCCCAAACGCAACGGAAGTTTTCAAGAAACACAGAGTCTACAACCCCAGTAAAATCTTCGGGGTGACGACCCTGGACATTGTCAGAGCCAACACTCATTGTGGAACTGAAGGGTTGGATCCCGCTTGAGTCAATGTTCCTGTCATTGGCGGCCATGCTGGGAAGACCATCATCCCCCTGATCTCGCAGTGCACTCCTGAGGTGGACCTTCCCCAGGACCAGCTAACAGCCATCACTGGGCGGATCCAGGAGGCCAGCACAGAGGTGGTGAAAGCCAAAGCTGGAGCAGGCTCGGCCACCCTGTCCATGGCGTACGCCGGAGCCCAGTTTGTCTTCTCCCTTGTGGATGCGATGAACGGAAAGGAAGGAGTTGTGGAGTGTTCCTTCGTTAAGTCCCAAGAAGCAGACTGTGCCTATCTCTCCACTCCATTACTGCTGCGGAAAAAGGGCGTTGAGAAGACTTTAGGCACCGGCAAGATCTCCCCTTTCGAAGAGAAGATGATAGTGGAAGCCATCCCTGAGCTGAAGGCCTCCATCAAGAAGGGAGAGGAGTTTGTGAAGAACATGAAATGAGAGGGGCAGCCAGCGAGCAGTCTGTTTCCCTAACTTATAAAGGCATCATGTCCCTGTAAAGTCATCTCCTGCCCCCTGTGTTTGAGTTGCATTAACCATGAGTGTCATGTTAGTGTCGCCATCCCTTCCAAATCCCCGGTCTGTCTGTGGGTGCATCAATAAAAGCAGGCTTTGATTTTCTTAAAAAAAAAAAAATTCTAGTTTAATTCCATTGTTTTCTAAGAGCAGACATTATGTGATTTTTATTCTTCTAAATTAGTTAAGGTATATTTCATGACCCAGAATTCTTGGTGAATGTTCCATATGAGACTGACAAGAATGTGTATTCTGCTCCTGTTGACTGGATCTAGATGATTGAGGATGTGTTGAGTTCAACTATGTCCTTACTGATTTTTTTTTTTTTTTTTGCCTGCTGGATCTACCCATTTCTGATGGAGAGGTGTTTAAGTCTCCAACTAGAATAGTGGATTCATCTATTTCTCTTTGAAGTTCTATGAGTTTTTGCCTCATGTAGTTTGACATTCTGTTGTTTGGCTTATCATTTTAAGAATTACATCTTTTTAGAGAATTGACCCTTTCGTCATTATGCCTCTCTTTATCCCTTATAAATTTTCTTGTTTTAAAGTCTGCTCTGTCTGAAATTAATAGTTTTGCTTTCTCTTGATTGGTGTTAGCATGGTGTATTTTTCTCCATCTGTTTACTTTTAATCTATATATGTCTTTATATTTAAAGGAGTTCTTTTTTGTAGACAGTATATAGTTGGGTCTTGTTTTTTGATCCACTGTGATGATCTCTATCTTCAAATTGGTTTATTTAGGCCATTGATGTTCAAAGCGATTATATGCATTTGTATTGATATGTACCATATTAGCTAGCTCTTTGAATTACTTTATTGCTCTTGCTCTTTATTCTCATTTTTGTCTTCCACTCTTTTTTTTGCCTTTTGTCATTTTTACTGAGCATTTTATAAAATTCCATTTTCTCTCCTTTCTTAGTATATCACATTTCTTTCTTTCTTCCTTTCTTCCTTTCTTTTCCCTTTCTTTTTTAGTAGTTGCCCTACAGTTTGTAATAAACATTTACAATTAATCCAAGTCTCAAATAACACTCTATTGCTTCATAGATAGTGTATTTTATAATAACAAAATAATCCTAATACCTCCCTCCCATCCCTTGTATCATTGCTGCCATTCATTTCACTTGTTTATAAGCAGACATAAAATATATACATTGAATACATTGTTGCTATTGTTTTTTTGAGGAAACTATCATCTGTTAGATAAATTAAGAATAAGAATTTGTATTTTACTTTTATTTATTCCTTCTCTGATGCTCTTCCTTTTTTATGTGGACCTGAATTTCTGACATACAATTTTCTTTCTCTCCAAAGAAATTTTTATTAAAACATTTCTTGTAAGGCAGGCCCACTACCAACAAATGACCTTATATTTTGTTTGAGAAAGTCTTTATCTATCCTTCATTTTTGAAGGATAATTTCACAAAGTACAGAATTCTAGATTGGTTGTTCTTTTCTTTCAACACTTTAAATATTTCCCTTTAAATATTTCTCTTTTCTTGCTTGCATGGTTTCTGAGAAGTTGGATATAATCCTTATCTTTGTTTCTCTATAGGTAAGGCTTTTTTTCCTCTGGATTGTTTCAGAACTTTTTCCTCTTTGATTTTCTGTTGTTTGAATATGATATGCCTGTGTATATCTTGTTTTGTTTTTGCCGTTTGGTATTTGTCCTCCTTGTAGTTTTCTAATCTTCTTGGATCTGTGGTTTGATGTCTGACATTAATTTGCGGGAAATTCTCATTCTGTTTCAAGTATTTCTTTCATTTCTTTCTCCTTTCTTTTTCTGGTATTCCCATTATGCATACATACACCTTTTGTAGTTGCACCATAGTCCTTGGATATTCTGTTCTGATTTTTTCAGTCTTTGTTTTCTTTGCCTTTTAGTTTTGAAGGTTTCTATTGGTATATGTTCAAGCTCAGAGATTCTTTTCTCAGCCATGTCCATTCTACTAATGAGGCCATCAAATACATTCTTTATTTCTGTTACAGTGTTTTTGATCTTTAGCATTTCTTTTGGTTCCTTCTTAAAATTCCATGTCTCTGCTTACATTGCCCATCTTGCATACTATTTTATCTATTAGAGTCCTTAGCATAGTAATTATAGTTGTTTTAAATTCCTGGTTTAATAATTCCAACATCTTGCAAACCATGTCTGTTTCTAATGTTGGCTCTGTCTCTTCAAACTGTATTTTTAGCCAGACATGATGTACCAGGTAAAAGGATTTGCTATAAATAAGCTTCTAGTAATAAGGTATGGGGTCAGGGGAAGTCATTCTATAGTCCTATGATTAGATTTCAGTCTTTTATAGAGACTGTGCCTCTGGAATGTGAACTTTACAAATGTGTCTCTCTCTTTTCTCCCTACCTTAGGTAGAACAGGATGGCTTGAGTAGTCTGGTGATGGGTATTTCCCTTCTCCAATTATTATTTAACCTTTATTAATAAAGGTTATTTAAATTCCAGTTAGTTAACATACAGTGTAATATTAGTTTCAGGTGTAGAATATAGTGATTCAACACTTCCATACAACACCTGATGGTCATCACAACATGTGTACTCCTTAATCCCCATCACCCATTTAACCCATCCCCCCACCCACCTTTCCTCTGGTAACCATCAGTTTGTTCTCTATAGTTAAGTGTCTGTTTTTCTGGTTTGCCTCTCTCTTTTTCTCTTTGCTCACTTGTTTTGTTTCTTAAATTCCACATATGAGTGAAATCATATGGTATTTGTCTTTCTCTGACTTATTTCACTTAGATTAATACTTACTAGTTACATCCACACAGTTGCAAAGGGCAAGATTTCATCCTTTTTGAAGGCTGAGTAATATTTCATTATATATGTGTGTGTGTGTGTGTGTGTATATATATATATATATTCTTATATAAATACCACATCTTCTTTATCCATTCAACAATTGATGAACACTTGGGTTGCTTCCATAATTTGGCTATTGTAGATAGTGCTGCTATAAACATTGAAGTGCATGTATCTCTTTGATTTAATATTTTTGTATTTTTTAGGAAAATACCTAGTGCTATTGCTGGATCATAGGGTAGTTCTATTTTTAACTTTTTGAGGAAGTTCCATACTGTTTTTCAGAGTGGCTGCACCAGTTTACATTCCCACCAACCATGCAGAAGTGTTCCCCTTTCTCTCCATTCTCACCAACACCTGTTGTTCCTTATGTTGTTAATTTTAGTTATTCTGACACGTGTGAGGTGATATCTCATTGTAGTTTTGATCTGCATTTCCCTGATGATCACTGATGTTGAGCATCTCTTCATGTGTCTGTTGGCCATCTGTATGTCTTCTTTGGAAAAATGTCTATTCATTTCTTCTGCCCATTATTTAATTGGATTATTTGCTTTTTGGGTGTTGATTTTGATAAGTTCTTTATAGATTTTTGGATACCTACCCGTTATCAGATATGTCATTTGCAAGTATCTTCTGCCATTCCATAGGTTGCCTCCTCATTTTGTTGATTGTTTCCTTTGCTGTGAATAAGCTTTTTGTTTTGATCAAGTCCCAGTAATTTATTTTCACTTTGGTTTCCCTTGCCTCAGGAGACTTATCTAAAAGGAAGTTGCTACAGCTGATCTCAAAAAGGTTACTACCAGTGTTTTCCTCTAGGATTTTGATGGTTTCCTGTCTCACATTTACATCTTTCATCCATTTTGAATTTATTTTTGTGTATGGTGTAAGAAAGTGGTCCAGTTTTATTCTTCTGCATGTTGCTGTCCAGTTTTTCTAACACAACTTGTTGAAGAGACTGTCTTCTCCATTGGATATTCTTTCCTACTTTATTGAAGATTAATTGACCATATAGCTGTGGATTCATTTCTGGGTTTTCTATTCTCTTCTATTGATCTGTGTGTCTGTTTTTGCACCAGTACCACATTGTCTTGATGATTATAGCTTTGTAATATAGCTTGAAGTCTGGAATCATGATGCCTCCAGCTTTGCTTTTCTTTTTCAAGATTCCTTTGGCTATTTGGGGTCTTTTGTTGTTCCATAGAAATTTTCGGGTTGCTTGTTCTAGCTCTGTGAAAAATGCTGGTGGTGTTTTGATAAGGATTGCAGTAAATGTGTAGATTGCTTTGGGTAGTATAGACATTTTAAAAATATTTGTTCTTCTGATCCATGAGTATGGAATCTCTTTCCATCTCTTTGTGTCATCTTCAATTTCTTTCATAAGTGTTTCATAGTTTTCAGAGTACAGATATTTTACCTCTTTGGTTAGGTTTATTCTTAGGTATCTTATGGTTTTTGGTGCAATTGTAAATGGGATTGATTCCTTAATTTTCTTCCTGCTTCTTCATTATCAGTGTAGAGAGATGCAACAGATTTCTCTACATTGATTTATAGCCTGTGACTTTGCTGAATTCATGTATCCATTCTAGCAATTTTTTGGTGGAGTCTTTTGCGTTTTCTAGATAGAATATCATGTTGTCTGCAAATAGTGAAACTTTGACTTTTTCCTTGTTGATTTGGATGCCTTTTGTTTCTTTGTGTTGTCTGATGGCTGTGTCTAGGACTTCCAGTACTATGTTAAATAACAGTGGTGAGAATGGACATCCCTGTTGTGTTCCTGACCATAGGGGAAAGGCTCTCAGTTTTTGCCCATTGAGGATGATATTAGCTGTGGGTTTTTCATATATGGCCTTTATGATGTTGAAGTATGTTCCTTATAAATCTACTTTGTTGAGGGTTTTTATCATGAATCAATGTTGTACTTCATCAAATGCACTTTCTGCATCTGTTGAAATGATCATATGGTTCATATCCTTTCTTTTATTAACGCGGTATATCACATTGATTGATTAGTGAATATTGAACCACACTTGCAACCCAGGAATAAACCCCACTTGATCGTGGTGAATGATTTTTTAAAATGTACTGTTGGATTTGGTTTGCTAGTATTTTATTGAGAATTTTTGCTTCCATGTTCATCAGGGATATGGCTTGTAATTCTCTCTTTTAGTGTGGTCTTTATCTGGTTTTGGTATCAGGGTAATGCTGGCCTCAAAAGTGAATCTGGAAGTTTTCTTTCCTTTTCTGTGTTTTGGAAAGTTTGAAAAGAATAGGTATTAACTCTTCTTTAAATGTTTAGTAGAATTCCCCTGGGAAGCCATCTGGCCCTGGACTTTTGTTTGTTGAGAATTTTTGATTACTGATTCAATTTCTTTGCTAGTTATCAGTCTGTTCAAGTTTTCTATTTCTTCATGTTTCAGTTTTGGTGGTTTATATGTGTCTATAAATGTATCCATTTCTTCCAGGTTGTCCAATTGGTTGGCATATAGTTTTCCAGAATATTCTCTTATAACTGTGTTTATGGGTGTGGGTTGTTATTTCACCTCTCTCCTTTGTGATTTTATTTATTTGGGTCCTTTCTCTTTTTGGTAAATCTGGCTAGAGGCTTATCATTTTTTTTTTTAAGAGAGGAAGAGGAGGGGTAGGGATGGGCAGAGAGAGAGGAGAGAGAGAATCTTAGGTATGGTCCATGCCCAGTGTGAAGCCCAATGTGGGCCCATCTCATAACTGTAGGATCATGACCTGAGCCAAAATCAGACACTTAACCCACCAAACCACCCAGGTGCCTCTAGAGGTGTATCAATTTTATTAATTTTTTCAAAGAACCACCTGCTAGTTTCATTGCTGTTCCTTTGTTTTTAAATTTCTATATCATTTATTTCTGTTCTAATCTTTATCATTTCCTTCTTTCTGCTGGCTATAGGCTTCATTTCTTGTTCTTTTTCTACCTCCTTCAGGAATAAGGCTAGGTTGTATATTTGAGATTTTTCTTGCTTCTTGAGGCAGGCCTATATTGCTATATACTTCCCTGTTAGGACCACTTTTGCTGCTCCCAGAGGTTTTGGATGGTTGTGTTTTCATTTGCTTCCATGTATTTTTTTTTTTTTTTATTTCTTCTTTGATTTCCTGGTTGACCAATTCATGGCATGAGCCAAGCTACTCATGCTGTTTGACAAAGTCCAAGTACGAGGGACAATCCTGAAAAATCAGGAGACTCCACAGCTGGCTTCTGCTACTTCCTTTCATTTTATTTGCGGCAATCTTTATAATCAATTCTAGGGTTTCATGATAAAATGATTTATAAATTTAGTTATGCCTATGCAAGCAATCATAATGAAACTGATTCCAAAAAGGCCGATGATGGGCCAAGAAGTAAAAATACCCAATGTCCTCCAATCTGTAAGGGAGCTGTTTGATCCAGGCCCAATAAAAATTCCTATTGATGAGATTCCTCAGGCACCTCTGAAACATTAGGATTCTAGGAAAGAAAAATCTCATGACATTCCACAGTACAGGAACCTCCCTATGTTGTATACAAACTAGGAGGCCACCTTTGGTATTGCTCCTCGAGGTAAGCCCCTGGTGTAGGATAACTTCCTTGCCCCTACTCCTCCCATTCCTTATACTGGAGTTGATAATGAGGACATAAACAAATGGTATAAAATTAAAGGAAAAAAGGGTGCGGGCATCATCTGACAGCCTCTGGGAAAGGAGTGATCCTCCGTGGTGTCTATGGAGCAAGGACAAGAGACACATAGTAATGGAATAAGTACTTTGATAAGATAGGGTGTACCCATTGTAAGCTGCCTTTGGAGAAAGTAGATAACCTTCATAGGTCACGCTCTGTTTTCTAAATCCGAAATGATTGCGATAAAATGTAAAAAAAATAATAACACATGGAAGAATGGAAAAACAAGAAAACACTAATGAATAAAAAGAGTCCCTCTGAGGCTATCGGGAGGGAGATGCTTGCAACCTGATCTTGTGTCCGTGTCTCCTCACTCGCCGACGCCAACCTTTCCTTCAAGGACCCTTCCCCCGCTGGAGCTGGACTCTGGCAAATTCATTCTTTAGTGGGATGTTGTTTAACCTCCATGTATTTGTGGTCTTTCCAATTTTTTTCTTGTGGTTGATTTCTAGTTCATAGCGTTGTGGTCAGAAAAGGTTCATGGTATGACTTCAATCTTTTTGTATTTGTTGAGGCCTGTTTCGTGACCTAATATGTGATCTGTTCTGGAGAATGTCCCATGTGCCCTTGAGAAGAATGTGTATCCTGCTGTTTTAGGATGGAATGTTCTAAATATATCTATTAAGTCCATCTGGTCCCATGTGTCATTCAAAACCATTGTTTCCTTGTTTATTTCCTGTTTAGATGATCTGTCCATTGATGAAGTGGGGTCTTAAAGTCCTAATATTATTGTGTTATTATCAACTAATTCCTTCATATTTGTTATTTTTTTAAAAATATATATTTGGGTACTCCCACTTTGGGTGCATAAATATTTATAATTGTTATATCTTTTTGTTGGATTGTCCCCTTTATGAGTACATAATGCCTTTCTTTGTCTCTTATTACAGTCTTTGTTTTAAAGTCTACTTTGTCTGATATAAGTATTACTACTCTGGCTTTCTTTTGGCATCCAGTTGCATGATAAAGTTTCTCCATCCCCTCACTTTCGGTCTGAAGATATCTTTAGGTCTAAAATAAGTCTCTTGTGGGCAGCATATAGATAGTTCTTATTTTTTTAATCCGTTCTGACACCCTATGTCTTTTGATTAGTTCATTTACATTCAAAGCAATTATTGATAGATATATATTTGTTGCCATTTTATTACTTGTTTTGTTGCTTCTGAAGATTTTCTTTGATTCTTTCTTTTCTTTGTGACTTTTGGTCTCTCCTTTGTAGTCCAAGAGCCCCCTTTAATATTTCTTGTAGGGCTGGCTTAGTGGTCAGAAACTCCTTTAGTTTTTGTCTGTCTCTCCTTCTATTCTGAATGATAGTCTTTCCGGAGGGCAGACCTTGTTAAGAAGAACAGAGTATTCTGGCATATATTTACTGTAAGAACCTGGTCAATGTCTAGAGTTAAAACTCATAAAACTATGAGCCTATGACTGGCTCCTCCTGGAATTTTTTTACTCTCAAATTTGTCCACTCTGAGTTTCCAGCAGTTCATCATTCCAGCACTTCATTACAGTTCTGATTTTCTAACCCCAGTAATGGTACCTGTAGAGATTTCAGCTTGTGTCTGCTCCAGTAAGTTGTGATTTTCTTTTTCTTTTTTTTTTTTAATTTTATTTATTTGACATAGAGACACAGAGAGAGGGAACACAAGCAGGGGGAGTAGGAGAGGGAGAAGCAGGCTTCCAGCTAAGCAGGATGCTGGGATCATGACCTGAGCTGAAGGCAGACACTTAACCGTCTGAGCCACCCAGGAGGCCCTCCAGTAAGTTGTGATTTTCTGAATTCATTTGTTGATCTCTGTAATTTTGGGGGGGAAGCAGTTTGCTCTGTGTCCTCAGTTCTCTTGTGGATCTAAGAAGCATAGTTGATTTTTCAAATTGTTCTGATTTTTATTTATTTATTATTATTATGTTATGTTAATCACCATACATTACATCATTAGTTTTTGATGTAGTGTTCCATGATTCATTGTTTGCGTATAACACCCAGTGCTCCACGCAGTATGTGTCCTCCATAATACCCATCACCAGGCTAACCCATCCCCCCACCCCGTCCCCTCTAGAATGCTCAGTTTGTTTCTCAGAGTCCATAGTCTCTCATCGTTCGTCTCCCCCTCTGATTTCCCCCTTTTCATTCTTCCCTTCTTGCTATCTTCTTCTTCCTTTTTTTTTTTTTTAAACATATAATGTATCATTTGTTTCAGAGGTACAGGTCTGGTGATTCAACAGTCTTACGCAAATTGTTCTGCTTTTTACTTGTTAGATGGAGTGGTGACTTCCAAGCTCCTTACATATTGAACTGAAAAACAGAAATCTTGAATTCTTTCTTCTTTTACTTTACCAATTGCTTAACATAATTTCCCATTTCAGGTTTCTGTATATTTAGAATGTAACCTTTTTTGGGGGAGGGAGTCTTGTGATATTTTTATCACACCAAAAAGAAACCCCATTAGCAGTCATTCCACATTGCTCTCTACTTCAGACCCTGACAACAATTAATCTGCTTTGTTTTGGATTTATCTATTTTTGAACTTTTCATATAAATAGAATCATACAATATGTGTGCTTTTGTGTTTGGATTCTTTGACTTAGCATTATCTTTCATACATGCTGTAACATGTTCATCCATGTTGTAGCATGTATCACTCATTTTTTTGTGACTAAATAATATTCCATCGTATAGATGGAATACCATATTTAGTTGTTATGTTCATAGGTTTATGGAAATTTGGTTTGTCTTTTGGCTATTTGAATATTGCTGCTATAAATATTTGTACAAGTTTTGGTGTGTATATAGGTTTTAGTTTCTTTTGGGTATGTACCCAGGAATGGAATTGCTGAGAATATAATAACTCTATTTTTAAACTTTGAATAATGGTAAATGTTTTCCAAAACAGCTGCATCATTTTACATTCCCACCAGCAATGTATGAAGGTTCCAATTTCTTTGCATCCTCACCAATACTTGTTATTTTCTCTCTTTTCAGTTATAGCCATCCTATTGGGTGTAAAGTAATATCTTATTGTGTAAGAATTTCTGTAATAACCAGTGACATTGAACTTTTTTTAACTTATTTGGACATTTTTATTTTTATTTATTTTTATTTTATTTGTTTTAAAGATTTTATTTATTTGAGAGAGAGCGAGAGTTTGAGAGAGCGAGGAAGAAGCAGAGGGAGAAGCAGCGTCTCTGCCAAGCAAGGAGCCGGATGTGGGACTCGATCCCAGGACTCTGGGATCATGACCTGAGCTGAAGTCAGACGATTAACCGACTGAGCCTCCCAGGTGCCCTATTCAGACATTTTTAGATCTTAGAAGAAATATCTATTCAGATTCTTTGTCCATTTTTTTAAATGGGTTGTCCTAATGATGAATTTTAAGAGTTTTTTTTTAAAACATATTCTAGAAAAAAATATATTTTGATATTAGACTCTTATCAGATATGTGATTTTCTCTTTTGTGGGTTGTCTTTGCGCTTTCTTGATAATGTCTTTTGAAGAACAAAATTGTCTAATTTTAATGAAGTCCAATTTATCCATTTTTTCCATTGTTTGTTGTGATTTTGGTGTCATATCTATGGAACCATTGTCTAATCCAAGGTCACAGAAATTACGCATGTTTTTGTCTAAAGTTTTATAATTTTATTTCTTACTTTTAGGCCTTTGATTCATTTTTATTAATTTTGGCATATGGTGTGAGATACATATTCAACTTCATTCCTTTGCATGTGGGCCTTCAATTGTCACCCTGGGTGAGCTCTGAGAGAGGTGAAATGAAGACATCTTATGAGTGGGGTCTTAAAAGGGATTACCGGTCAGGTCAAACAATGACAATTCTTGGCTTCCACACTGCTGGTTTTTACCATGATCATAGGTTGCTCATTTTCAAAGCTCCTACAGAGCTGAAGAGCAGGGAATGGGAATAGGGCAGATAAAAATGCCACAAAACTCACTGTACTTACTGAGATCCAGCTATTTGTCTTGAGCAGGTGCTCCCTGGATTACTGCAATCCTTTGGTTAATTTCCAGAGTTCTAAAAAGTTATTCTGGCAAGTTTTACCAGTGTTCTCATTGCTTTTATGGAGAAGAGGTTTTTCAAATGTTCTTACTCTGCCATTTTCACTGATATTACTCTTGAACTATTACTATTTTTTATCACTTTCTCAGTATTTTCTAATTTCTCAGTCATATTGGTTTTATTGAGTCACCCACCATACCCTTCACCCAGATCAGACACTTGTGCTCCTTATCCAACTTTTTTACATTCTCCCTGGGTCTACAGCATGACTTTTATCCTAGAATATTCTTGACTAGATTCACTGTTTTCTAGATAGAGTGCCTTGTTCTATCTTACTTTGTCCTTTGTTTTTCTGGAAAACATTTTCAAGAAATTTATTGAGAAAATGATATGGGAGAAGAGAATAGGTATGTATTCTTGCATTTGTGAAATGTCTTGTTCTTGCCTTTACTTTTTTTAAATTGCATAATTGACAATAATATTGTATTAATTTCAGGTGTACAAATAGTGATCATAGTGACTCACTATTTATATACATTATGAAATGATCACTACAATAAGGCTAGTTAACAATTGTTACAATATTATTGGTTATATTTCCCATGCTGTACTTTACCTTGTGTCTTATTTATTTTATAACTGAAGATTGTACCTCTCAATCCCCTTCACCTATTTCACTCATCCCTTCACTCCCCTCCCCTGTGGCAACCACCAGTTTATTCTTCATATTTATGAGTCTGTTTCTGTTTTTTGGATTCCACATATAAGTGAAATCATATGGTATTTGTCTTTCTCTGTCTGACCTTCTCATTTTGCCTAATGTCCTCTAGGTCCATCCATGTTATCACAAATGGCAAGACTTCATTCTTTTCAATGGCTGAATAACATTTCATTGCATATATATATATATATATATATATATATGTAAACACACAAACATATATACATACACACACATATATCACATCTTTATATATCACATCTATAAATGTGATATATCTATATATCACATCTTTTCTAGAAATATATTCATCTATAGATGGACATTGAGGTTGCTTCCATATCTTGGCTATTGTAAGTAATGGTGCAATGAACACAGGAATGCATGTGTCTTTTTGAATGAATGTTTTCATTTTCTTTGCATAAATACCCAGAAGTGGAATTGCTAGATTGTATGGTAGTGCCATTTTTAACTTTTTGAGACAACTCCATGCTGTTTTCTGCAGTGGTCATAACACTTTACCTTCCCTCCAACAGTGCATGAGGGTTCCCTTTTTTCCATATCCTTGCCAATACTTATATCTTGATTTTTTTAATAATAGCCACTTTAACATGTGTGAGGTGATACCTTATTGTGGTTTTGGTTTGCATTTCTCTGATACTTAATGATGTTGAGCACCTTTTCATGTGCCTGTTGGCCATCTATATGTTTTCTTTGGAAGAATGACTATTAAGATCTTCTCTCCATTTTTAAATTGGATTGTTTGGGGTTGGGTTTTTTTTGTTGTTGTTTTTTTGTTTTGTTTTGTTTTTGCTATTGAGTTGTATACATTCTTTAAATATTTTGGATCTTAGCCTCTTATCAGATAGAAGATTTGCAAATATCTTCTCCCATACAGTATGTTGCCTTTTCATTGTGTTGATGTTTCCTTCACTGTGCAAAGGCATTTTAGTTGGATATAGTCCCGTATATGTCTTTTTGCTTTTATTGTCTTTGCCTAAGGAGACAGATCCAGAAACATTGCGAAGACCAATGTCAAAGAGCTTACTGCCAATGTTTTCTTCTAGGAGTTTCATGGTTTCAGGTCTCACATTTAAGTGTTTAATCCATTTTGATTTTATTTTTGTGTACAGTGTTCTAAGGAAGTGGTCTAGTTTCATTCTTTTGCATATAGCTGTTCAGTTTTCCCAGCACTATTTATTGAAGAGACTGTCTTTTCCTCATTATATATTCTTGCCTCCTTTGTTATAGATTAATTGACCATATAATTGTGGGTTTATTTCTGGGCTCTCTATCTTGTTCTGTTGATCTATATGACTATTTTTGTGCCAGAACCATACCATTTTGTAGTATATCTTGAAATGTGGATTGTGGTATCTCCAGCTTTGTTCTTCTTTCTCAAGATTGTTTTAGCTATTCAAGGTCTTTTGTGGTTCCATAAACATTTTAAGGTTATTTGTTCTAGTTATGTGAAACATTCTACTGGTATTTGGATAGATATTGCCTTGAATCTGTAGATTGCTTTGGGTAGTATGGACATTTTAACAATATTAATTTTTCCAGTCCATAAGTACAGTATCTTTCCATTTATTTGTCTTTAATTTCTTTCATCAGTGTCTTAGAGTTTTCAAAATACAGATCTTTTAACTACTTGGTTAAATTTATTCCTAGGTATTTTGTTCTTTTTGATGCAATTATAAGTAGAATTCTTTTCTTAGTTACTCTTTCTGATAGTTTACTATTAGTGTATAGAAACACAACAAGTTTCTGTACATTATTTTTGTATCTTGCAACTTTATTGAATTCATTAGTTCTAATTTTTTTGTGGGTTTTTGTTTTTGTTTTTTGGTGAAAGCTTTAGGGGTTTTTGCCTTTCACTCTTAATTGATGGTTTGGTTAGCTATTGACTTTTAGGTTTCAAACTTTCCCTCAGAGTTTTGAGGGCATTGATCTTTTGTTTTCTATCTGTTATCTACTGCCAAAGTATCTTGAAGTATCTTAAATGTAGTAGCTTAAACAAATCCAACCATTTATTGTTGCTCCCAATTCTGTGAGTTGTCTGGGCACTCGTTAGGGCCCCAGATGAGTCTGTGGTCAGCTGAGAGCAGTAATGCAGCTGCTTATTTTAACTGGGATCACATATATTTGGAAATTGGCTAGCTGTAGGCCGATCTAGGATGACTTCATGTAGAATGACTCAGCTGTTTTCCAGGTTGCTCTCTTATCCTCCCAGTAGGGTAGCCTGAATCTGTTCTCATTATAATGGCAGGGATCCCAGGGAAAGACTGGAAGAAAGACTGGAAATACACAAGCTCCTTTTCACTTCTCTTTTACTAACACACACTGGTCAAAGCAAGTCATATGGCTAAACTCAGAGTCAGATGAGAGAAGACAACAAAGTTACAAGGCAAAGGGTTCAATACAGTGAGATCATTATTTTGGGTCATTAATACACTTGATTTACCAGTGTTCTGTAATGTTGCTGATGAGAAGTCTGTGCAAGTCTAATTCTTATTCCTTTTGTTTAAGATTTACTCTTTATCCTTGGCCTGACATTTCATAATGGTGTAACTAAAGTATATATTTTTATATTTTTAGGAAATAATTTTAATGTATAGTTGGTGGATCTTTCAATCTGAGGATTTGTCCTTAAACCCTGAAATTATCCCCTTTGATAAATTTTTCTTGCCATTTTCTTTTTACTCTTTGTGGTTTCTGTTAATTGAATCTTCTGGATCAGCTCTCCATTTTTCTTATTTTTAATATAATCCATGTCTGTCTTCTTATTCTGGGAGATTACTAAATTTATTTTCCAGTCATCCTATTAAACATTTATTTTGTTTGGCTATTAAAAAATTCCTAACAAAAACTAATGATGTAATGTATGGTGATTAACATAACAATAAAAAATTTTTTAAATTCCTAAAAGCTCTTTCTTATTATCTTCTTTTTTCATTGCTTTCTGTTTTAGCATTATGGATTTAATTTCTAACTCAAGTAAGTTATAAATTTCTTTTGTCTCAAAAATTTTTCCTCTACACCTTGCTCTTTGTTTCCACCAAGGTCTTTTTTTTTTTTTTAAAGATTTTATTTATTTATTCATGAGAGACAGAGAGAGAGAGAGAGAGAGAAGCAGAGGGAGAAACAGGCTCCCAAGGAGCAGGAAGCCCAATGCGGGACTCGATCCCAGGACCCTGGGATCATGACCTGAGCCGAAGGCAGACGCTTAACCATCTGAGCCACCCAGGCGCCCCACCACCAAGGTCTTTTGTTACTTATTTTTATTTATTTATTTTTTGGGAGGAAGGGATCTTTGTCTTGTGTAATGTTGGTTCTCCTCATACATATAGCCCTGGTAGTTCTTGATTGTTCATTTACATTCATGATTAAAGTATAAGATAACTGGCATGTACCTTCTTTATTATTTTATGAATGACTTTATTTCCTAGTTAAGTGTCTTTCCTGAAGGAAAATTCTTACCACGAGTCTATGCAGAGTGACTAGTTTTCCTGAACAGCCTTGCTTAAAATCAGAGGATAGGGTAAGGATAGTGCTATAGGATGGAATAGCCCCTACTCAAGCACATAGTAAACTTACCATCCCTAGTGCACATTTGGGCACTTTACTCCTTTGTATAGTTGAATCTTCCTGTCTATTAAATCTCTAACTTGATTCCATGGTAGGAACTCTATTATACACATATTTTACCTCAGAAAATCCTACTTTGCACAAGGGAGTTGCTTAATAACATTGATTAACCTGTTTTCAGAAGACTTTATTATTTGAGCAAGTTTCCTTTTTCTGCTATAAAATGTTACTTATCTTAGTTGGCTAATAATAAAAATGTTACTTATCTTACTTGAACTACCATGTCTCCCCCATAACACAGGGATGCTTGCCTTGCTCTGCCCCATCTAATGGCTTTAGGACCAAAGTGTTTGGGAAGAAATCAGAGTAGGGAAGTATAGAAATCTTGAACTTTACTTATAAGCATTGAGGTTGGTTGTGCTATTGGTGAATAGTTAATAAACTAAATAAAATGTTTTATAAAAAAGCTCTCTTCCTGTTTGTTCTAAATTCTTTTCTTTACTAGGATCCCATAGTTGAGACACTTCCCATTCCAATAACAATTTATTTTGTAACTTCAGAGTTTACTGAGATTTCCCATACAGCCATAGATATCTACAGGATCATCTGGGAAAATATTTGAAGTCAAGTAGAAGATGATGCGTATGAATTCTAATGAAATTCTCATTATTTTAAACTGTGCTTAGCTTACTGATGTATTGTGCTTCCTTTTAGCTAGACATGGGATTTGAGAAAGCAGAAGTTGAATTTTATGGATTAAAAAATTAAGTTTGAATCCCTAAATGATATGTAGCCATGGAAATCTTAAAATCAGTATTTTCTAAGTTGTTTCTCTTTTTCATAAATTTTATTTTGGAAAATTTTAATAATACATACACGTAGAATATTATCATTAACTTATATTTCCATCACCTAGAATTATCAACCATTCCCAGTTACATTCCATCTCTGCTCTGCCACTATTTTTCTTCTGGAGTATTTTAAAGCAAATTTTAGTCATCATTTCATTTCACATGTATTTTTTTTCCCCATAATCACTTTGTCATTATCAAACTTAACAAAATTAAAACTCCTTAATTTCATCTAACAGTATGTAATTAAATTTTCTTGGTATCTTACATATGTCTTTTTTGACTTTTAAGAATTAGGATTCAAAAATGACACATTCATTGCATTTGGTTATTATGTAAGTTTCTTATCTGTTAGAGTTCTTCTTCCCTTTTTTCCCCTTGTCACTGATGTGTTAGAGTACTGGTTCTCAATTTTTTTTTTTTGCCTCAGGATTTCTTTATACTCTTAAAAATTGTGGAGGACTCCAAAGAACTTTAAAACATATGGGCTATTTATTGATGTAATTTCTTTAATTTATGTGAATTATAGCTATTGATATTTACTATATTATAAAATAAAACTAAGAAGTTAAAATCTTTATTAAAAACCTTTTAAATAAAAATCATTTCATTTAAAATAATAGTAAACTCACTTCATGTTAACTAAGTAAAATGTTTTATGAAAAACGTATTTTCAAAAACAAAATTGATTGAGTGAGAAGTGTAGCATTATTTTACAGTTTTGCAAATCTCTAATGTTTGGGTTAGTATAAGGCAGCTATATTCCGTATTTGTTTCTGCATTCAAACTATTGTTTTAGGTTGTTTTGGTTGAAATATATGAAGAAAATCCAGCCTCATACAGTTATAAAGTCCTGTAGCTTTTGAAGAACTCCACAGAACACATAGATAATAAAAGTGCAAAAGGCAAGTAATATCTTAGTTATTAAAAAATAGTTTTGACCTCACACAGCATTTCAACAGGTCTCAGGGATCCTGGGTGACTTTCTGCTCTTAACACCGAACTACCGTGTCTCCCGCATCACACAGGGATGCTTGCCTTGCTCTGCCCCATCTAATGGCTTTAGGACCAAAGTGTTTGGGAAGAAATCAGAGTAGGGAAGTATAGAAATCTTGAACTTTACTTATAAGCATTGAGGTTGGTTGTGCTATTGGTGAGTTAATTCTGAAATTGTTTTATGCACATTGTGTGAGAGAGGATATGAGTAAAAATTATTAATGTTGGGAATGAGGATTCTCACTGTAGAAAAAGGGGAAAACAAATAGGGAATAGGGAATGTGAGGAAGAATCTTGTGTTAACAGGTTTGAATTGGAAATATAAGTACTAACTAATCAGTATGAATTTGTGATGCTTTTAAAAAATATTTCTTAATTCTGTTCAATAGAAGGGTATAGAAGCAATGACACCACAGTTAACAATGGGCTTATCTAGTGCCCAGATCTTGCATTCTGATTTCTTCTTTGGAGAAATGCCTGATTACAATCCTGGGGAAGGCGGGCACAGGAGAGCCTCTAACACCTGTGCCAACAAGCAAAACGGTGTGTGCCCAGTGACAGGTAGAACCCCCAAAGTGTGAGAGCTGCTTGAAGGGGCTCCCATTGGACTTCAACTATTTTTTATCTTACTATTACTTAGACATGTTATATTTGCACATATTTGTCAACTCCTTGTACCTGTGGCTCTTGTACACCTATATAAGCAAAACAAATTTACAAATAAATACATAATAAAAGAAATACAATTCAAATGAACTGTTTTAATTTTGTTGGAACAAACTTACCTTTTAAAAAGATGTGATGTAGTTCGTGTATTAGAAATTTAATTCTGCAAATGCAGAGAATGCCTGTGTATGTTGTATAAAGTATCATTAATCATTTCAAGGCTTTGTTGGCTAGCTCACTACATTTAGATTTCATGCTTAAACAAAAATCAACCAAGGAATAATCCTAGATGCCATTCTTGATAACATACCACTTTAACTATAAAGCTTCCATGTTCATTCCAGGTAAGATTATCATGTTGTCATTGAATTCTACATTACGGTGGCACCTAAATCCAATTGCTGCTGAAGAAAAATATCTGAAGTTTACAACTTTAGCAGGTGTTGAAAAATAGTAATATTTTAAACACTGAGCCTGATTCAGACTGAGATCAATCCATAAACACTTGATGTGATTTGTGTACCTCATTTAAAAATGACACGACCACAACTCAGGTTTCCTTATTCCTTCTCTTGATTCTTAACTAGAAATTTTGAACTCTTTTTCTAGTAAATTGGCTGTGATTTGTCCTTGGCTTGATGTGGGTACATTTGTATATTAAAGTCCAGATTTATGCTATTTCTCATGATTTGTGACAATTAATGTAGTATATTTCTTTACTGTGCCATATTTCTTATCTCAAATTTTCTTAAATGTTAATACCTTAAACTGAGGTCTATGTCTTTCAACTACAGATTCTCTTGATAAAAGGGAAATTGTCTTATAACTGGTAAAAATTATTCAATACAAATACTGCAGTACAATTAGCTTAATGTTAGGTGGTACTAATCTAATAGCAGTTAGTCATGCTTATCTACACATACAGTTAAATTCTGTGACTTTAGGTGGTCACTGGTCCCATGATCCTAATACTTGGGGAGGCAGCATTCAGCCTTGAGGTAGCTTTCTGGATGATGTGAAATATATTCACATACATTTTTTAAATTGTTGAATAAAAATATAAGGCTTAAAAACATTCTTAGAGTGCTTATAGACAGCCCACAACATCCTCCACTACACAGACCACTCCCTCCCCCCCCCCCCCCCACTGCAGTAAGACTCTTGGGGAATATCAAGTGATAAGGATTTGGAGTTATGTTTGGGAAGAGTGTTAATTAGGCCTCTTTTCTCATAGGCATAATCCAGATCCCTAATTAATTTGACAGAAGCACTTCCCACTGACCTTTATTCACCAGCATTCTGGATTTGCTGAAGTTTTTCTTTCCCTCTCAAAGGCTGCTTCCAGTACTCACAGGACACTAAGCCTGTAGTTCACACAGCTGTAGCCTACTTTCTAGTACATCCACGTGCTTCTGCTACCACCAATTAAATTGTTCCAAAAATCTGCTTATTTCAGTTGTATTTTATTATGCAATCTAATATATATTTATTATGTGTTATAATTATATAATCAGATACTATATAAATCAGTGACATAAATATCGAAATGGTATTACTTCTGTGAAAACTAAGGTTGAATGCTTTGGATGGTGATAAAAACATGACACTGTACTTGCTGCTTAATTGGCATGAATGAGATAAGTGAGATTGGAGGGAGGAATCACACTACTCTAGAAAGTGTTTTCATTTAAACTGCCTGACAAAGGACCCTCTGTTTTTTCCTGACCTGAGACTAATTAGAAATTTGAATGTGATATTGTGATTATTTTCCTTCTGTCTGAAAATGGGCAAATACATGTATATTTAATATTTTAATTAAAATATTTGAAGTACTAATCAATTTTTGATTGTCCACATTAACCAAATTTTACTTAAAACAGTTAACTAATGGTTCTGAGTATATCATATAAGAGAAATTCTAGGGGCGCCTGGGTGGCTCAATTATTAAGGGGCTGCCTTTGGCTCAGGTCATGATCCCAGGGTCCTGGGATGGAGCCCTGCATCGGGCTCCCTGCTCAGCGGGAAGCCGGCTTCTCCCTCCCGTACTCCCCCTGCTTGTGTTCCCTCTCTCGCTGTCTCTCTCTCTCTGTCAAATAAATAAATAAAATCTTTAAAAAAAGAGAGCGATTCTAGTGTATTTTCAACCAGTCTCATTACTTAAACCTTTAGTCCTAGCTGGAAAATAAACAGTGATACTGAGTTATTCATTTTTCTTAGATAAGTTTTTATAACACCAGTCCTAGTGTTTGTTTATTTTAAAGAAAATAATATATAACTATTTAGTCCTCGAAAAGGGAAGGGAAGAAATTAGAAAAGACTCTACTGCAATTATCCAAAAATGTTGTAGATGTGCCATTGTTCTTTACTTAGAGTAGATGCACAGAGCACTCGGTTGCAAATGAGTAGAGCCAAGATATTTGTTTTAAGGTTTAAAAATGTTTAAGAATTCTCCATATCTCTTTTTGAGGCTGCTCTTTGAATATTTATATTCTCATCTCCTCATATTTTCTGGTTTGTGCTGGAGTGACCTGCTGAACAAGGGTTAATCTGGTTATATTCTTATGGTCCAGAGAGATTGAAGATGCTCTTTGCTAAGGACTGGGCCTTAAAAGAAATGATTATGTGATGCATAGGAGTCCATAATGCCACTTTTCTCCTATTCTCCATGCAGTTCTAACTAACACCTATGTAGGTATTTGAAAATGTGCTGACCTGTGATCTGCTTACTTAAGTAACAGGAAGTTCTGCAGACTCATAGTTAAAACCTCTTAATGATTCCGAAACAATGCTGGAAAGACTGTATCTTTGAAAAACAAATACATATATGACTCACTATGGGCAAAAGCTAAGGTACTTTTTCCTCATGTTGGAAATCAGTGGAGTTTCTCCAGTGCTTTAATTTACTTTTCATCAGCTATAATATCATATTTTTGAGAATTTCCAATAACCCAGATGACAGCACAGCTGCGCTGTTCGGAAAGCAGCTGCCTGAGTTGGGTGGATCTTGCTATGCTTATTTGAAAAGATGTTTGTGGTTATTTGACAAAAGGAAGAGCTTAGTCAAAGATAAAGCTGTCTCCTCTATATGCAGCCTAATATTTTTATTAGATGACTCATTTATTAATTATGACTTGGTTAAAGTAAAAATAAACATATTTGAATACTTAACTGGACAAATAGACTTTTTCTCTCTATCCCTTATTCCTTATGAATAAATTGAAGCAACCAGAGGCATATCCCTTTGCAATCACCATAACCATTTTGTTGTATATATATAGATAAGTCATCTTGTTTACCTCTGAAAATAGCCTGAGTTAGAATTTTCTTAAAGCACCTTTTGTGCATTGTAGATTTTGAAAACAAAACAAAACAAAACACTTTAGTTTTTGGAGTAGTTTTAGGTTCACAGAAAACCGAGCAGAAAGTACAGAGTTCCCGTATATCTCCTGCCCTATAGAGGCCCAGTCTTCCTTACTATCAACATTCTGCAACAGATGGAACATATGTTACAAATGATGAACCTACATTGACACATCGAAGGATCATATAGAGTAGTTTCACTGCTCTAAAAATCATATGTGCTGTTTATTCATCCCTCCATCTCCCCTCCCCTATTCTCAGTGACTATTGATTTTTTTTGTACTGTCTCCATAGTTTTGCCTTTACAGAATGTCATATAGTTGGAATCATATGATATGTAGCCTTTGTAGAGTGTCTTCTTTCACTTAGTAATATGCATTTAAGGTTCTTCCGTGTCTTTTCATGGCCTGATAGCTTATTTATTTTTAGCATTGAATAATATTCCATTGTTAGAATGGACTGCAGTTTATTTATTGATTCACCTACTGAAGAACATCTTGGTTGTTTTAAAGTTTTGGCAATGATAAACAAAGCTGCTATAAACATACATGTGCAGGTTTTTACATGGACATGTTTTCAACTCCTTTGGGTAAATATCAGGGAAAGAAATTGCTGGATCATATGGTATGAATATATTTCCTTTATAAGAAACTGTTGAACTATCTTCCATGGTGGCTGTACCATTTTATTTTCTATTAGCAGTGAATGAGAGTTCCTGGTGAGATGTATTTTTAAATACATTTATTTCAAATTTATAACAATCTTGTAAAATGGGTATTAATGAGGTTAATATACAGAAGTGATTAAGAAGACTGATTATCCTGTAGCTAAGAAACTAGTCTGAAGTCTATTCTGGTTCTAAAGTTTGTATTTCTTCGCCATATTGCTTCCCCTAAATATAAGCTATGATGAAACACATAAAACATTTATAAATCCATCAATTTGATCTATTTTTTCTAAATAATCTTGAAATAGAATTTCCATGTACTGGCTCTGTATATGTTGAAACTGAGGTCTAGCTTGCTAAAGTGGTATGTACATGGTGACTAGCTAATTAATGGTAGAGCCAAATTTGTCCAAAGTTCTCTTGACTTTGGATCTTAGTAGTGGTAAGATTGATTTTTCATATGTTGCTTATGGTATTGTCTTGTTACATTATATTGCCTTTTATTTTTAAAAGTCTTGTTAAATTTGTTTTTTTTAAACAAAGTGTTGCTCTTTTTGGTTATATATATTATTCAATTAACAGATAAATCCAGATCTGAATAACTTGAAAAACTTGAATGTGTTAAAATGAGAAAGTCAGACAGGAAGGTTTTCAGTGTATATGTCATAAAAACTAAGAAAATTTATTCTAGCTGCCACAAAAGATTGTTCCATTTATCTAGAACTCTTCCCATGCAGCTAGTGCTTAAATAAGGACCAAACTTTCATCTTCCCAATTTTGCTTTTCTATTGCTCTCTGCTCCTCACATTCAGGTTCAACAAATATTTATTGGTCATCTACTTTGGGCAAGGCTGCATGTGAGTGAAAGTATGTGGCACGGTGTGTAGCTTACTTAGCCCTATTGCAACCCTGCAGAGTGAACATTAAACTCACAGGAAAATGATATAACTTCCCATCTGTTCCTTAACCACTAATTATGCCTTCAATATTTTCCTTCTTGCCAATGGGCTTTGCTTCAATAGTTTCTTACTTTAATTTTCACGCTTTATATCCTCAACTATATATAGCATCATATTCCTCCCATAAAATGTATTCTGCTATGATTGATCACTTGGATTATTGAATCTCAGAAAAATCCTACACCAATTTTTTTCTCAAACCCTATGTTTCAGTTCTATGTCCTCCAAGCCAGTGGATTTCTACCACATGGCATTTGATCAGCACATTAGGATTCTGAATAAATTATGGAAAAGAACTTTAATAATGATGATGGTAAGTATCACTTAAAAGTAACTTTTACAGAGGAGGAGCTAAGATGGCAGAGTAGTAGGAGGACCCTAGGCTTGCCTGGTCCCTCAAACTCAGCTAGATAAGTAGCAAATCATTCTGAATACCCAAGATATCGATTTGAGGACTGACAGAATAAACTGCACAACTAGGGGGAGAGAAGAGGCCACATTATGGAAGGTAGGAGGTGTGGAGACATGATTTGGGGGAGAAGCAGATCACAGGTGCTGTGGAGGCGAGGGAGCCCTGGTCACAGAGAGAGGTGCGAGAGAGAAAGGAGCACATGGGATCATACAAGGAAAGCACTTCCCCAAAGCCACTGACTAGGAAAACAAGAGGGGTTGATTTTTGTGAGTTTTTATAACCACAGGGCTCAAAGACTGGGGTTTTAGAGCTCTGTGGTGTGATAGGTGTGGAGCCCAGAGGGCACTACAGTGCTCCTGTGGAGAAGGAGGGCAGAGAGCCCAGGGGTAGATGGCATGATCTGAGGATCCCCCGGGATGCACTGGGAAAGGTGATTCCCCCTTCTTGGGGGCACATCTGAGAGAGGTGGCATTGCCTCTCCAGGGACTAAGGAGCCAGCAGGTGCCATTTCCCTCCGCAGCCACTCAGCATAAACTAACTTCAATATCAGCACATTGCTAACAGTGGCAGCAAAAACCACTTACACCAAGCTCTGCCCCCACTGAGCTCTGCAAGTGCTGCTTTTCTTGGCCAGTGTTCCTGAGAACGAGTGCAGCAGGGCCCTCCCCCCAGAAGACCAGCACACACACACACACACACACACACACACACACACACACACACACACACACACAGCCTGCATGTACCACTAACTGATCATAGAGTTCTACAAAGCTTCAGCTCTAGTGGAAATAACATCAGGTCTCTTTTAACAAGCAGACCAGAGCACACCTAGTTAAAACTTGCCAAACTCTGGTTGAAGTCCAAAATCTCCCCACAGCAGGCAAGGAGAAACTCTGCAGAGGATTGACCTGAGGGAAAAACCAGCCAAAACACAGCAACAGAGTACACACAGCATACACCAGAGACACTTCCTGAAGTGCCAAGCTCTGGATAGTACATGACCTCTTCTTAATATAGCCATTACCCTCAGGAGCAGGAAACATAACAGGCTTTCTTAACTAACACACAGAAGAAGACTGAGACCTAGACAAAATGCCAAGATGGAGGAATTCATCTCAAAAGAAATAAAAAGAAAAAGTCACAGCCAGGGATCTAAATACTATGCCTGATCCAGAATTTAAAGCAATAATCATAAGGGTACTTTCTGGGCTGGAGAAAAGCATACAAGACACAAGGGAGTCCTTTAATGCAGAGATAAAAGATCTAAAACAAGTCGGGTCAAAATAAAATGTGCTATAACTGAGATGAAAACCTGACTGGATGTAATGGCCACAAGGTTAGAAGAAGCAGAGGAATGAATAAATAATAAATAATAAATAGAGGATAAATTTATAGAAAATAATGAAGCTGAAAAGAAGAGGGAAACAAAAGTATTGAGTCATGAATGTAGGCTTAGGGAACTCAGTGACTCCAAGAAGTATAATAACATTCATATCACAGGAGTCCCAGAAGAAGAATAGAGGGAAAAAGGGGGGGAGGTTTATTAGAGGAAATTCTAGCTGAAAATTGACCTAATCTGGGGAAGGAAATAGACATCCAAATTCAGGAAGTGCAGAGAACTCCCATCAAAATCAACAAAAGCAGAGTAATACTGAGACATATCATAGTTACATTTACAAAATGTAGATATAAAGAAAAAATCCCAAAAGCAGCAAGAGAAAAGAAATTCCTAACTTATAAGAGAAGACAAATCAGGTTAGAAGCAGATCTCTTCACAGAACCTTGCCAGGGAAGAGGGCAGTGGTATGATATATTTTAACATGCTGAATGGGAAAAATATGCAGCCAAGAATACTCTCCCCAGAAAGGCTATCATTCAGAATAGAAGGAGAGATAAAGAGTTTCCCAGACAAACAAAAAGTCAAGGAGTTTGTGACCACTAAACCAGCCCTGAAAGAAATATTAAAGGGGACTCTTTGAGTGGAAAAGAAAGCCCCAAAGTGACAAAGACTGGAAAGGATCAGAGTAAATCTATAGAAAATGATTTAATAGGTAATACAATGGCATTAAATTTATATCTAACAATAATCACTCTGAATTTAAATAGACTAAGTGTTCCAATCAAAAGACATAGGGTATCAGAATTGAAAAAAACAAGACTCATCTATATGCTGCCCACAAGAGACTCATTTTAGACCTAAAGACACCTGCAGATTGAAAGTGAGGGAATGGAGAACCATCTATCATGTTAATGGATGTCAAAAGAAAACTGGAGTAGCCATATTTATAATAGACAAACTAGATTTTAAACCAAAAACTGTAACAAGAGATGAAGAAGGGCACTATATTGTAATAAAGGAATCTATCCATCAAGAAGATCTAACAATTATAAATATTTAAGCCCCAAACTTGACAGCACCCAAATATAGAAAACAATTAATAACAAACATAGAGGAACTCACTGATACAATACAATACAATAATAGTAGGGGACTTTAACACCCCACTTACAGCAATGGACAGATAGTCTAAGCAGAAAATCAGCAAGGAAACAATGGCTTTGAATGACACACTGGACCAGATGGACTTCACAGATATATTCAGAACATTTCATCTTAAAGCAGCAGAATACACATTCTTTTCAAGTACACATGGAACATTCTCCAGAATAGATCACATACAGGGTCACAAATCAGGCCTCAACAATTACAAAAAGATTGAGATCATGCCATGCCTATTTTCCAACCACAAGGCTATGAAACTTGAAGTCAACCATAAGAAAAAAAAATGGAAAGACCATAAATACATGGAAATGAAAGAACATCCTACTAAAGAATGAGTGGGTGAACCAGGAAATTAAAGAAGAAATAAAAAAGTACATGGAAGCAAATGATAATGAAAACATGACGGTCCAAAGCCTTTGGGATGCAGCAAAGGCAGTCCTAAGAGGGAAGTATATAGCAATACAGGCCTACCTCAAGAAGGAAGAAAAGTCTCAAATACACAACTTAATCTTACACTTAAGGAGCTAGAAAAAGAACAACAAATGAAGCTTCAAAGCAGCAGGAGGAAATAATAAAGATTGGAGTAGCAATAAATGATACTGAAACAAAAAACCAGTAGAACAGATCAATGAAAACAGGAGGTGGTTCTCTGAAAGAATTAATAAAACTGATAAACCCCTAGCCAGACGTATCAAAAAGAAGAGAGAAAGAACCCAAATAAATAAAATCATGACTGAGAGAGGAGAGATCACAACCAACATCACAGAAATACAAACAATTATAAGAAAAATTATATGCTAAAAAACTGGGCAATCTGGAAGAAATAGATAAATCCCTAGAAACATATAAATACCAAAACTAAAACAGGAAGAAATAGAAAACTTGAACAGACCAATAACCAGCAAAGAAATTGAATCAGTAATCAAAAATCTCCCAACAAATGAAAGTCCAGGGCCAAATGGCTTCTCAAGGGAATTCTACCAAACATTAAAGAAAAGTTAATACCTATTCTTCTCAAACTGTTCCAAAAAGTAGAAATGGACCTGTACCTCTGAAACAAATAATACATTATATGTTAAAAAAAAAAAAAAAGAAGATAGTAGGAAGCGAAAAATGAAGACAGGGAAGTCAGAGGGGGAGAGGAACCATGAGGGACTATGGACTCTGAGAAACAAACTGAGGGTTCTAGAGGGGAGGGGGTGGGGGGATGGGTTAGCCTGGTGATGGGTATTAAAGAGGGCACGTTCTGCGTAGAGCACTGGGTGTTATGCACAATGAATCATGGAACACTACATCAAAAACTAATGATGTAATGTATGGTGATTAACATAACATAATAAAATTCAATTTAAAAAAAAGTAGAAATGGAAGGAAAACTTCCAAACTCATTCTACAAGACCAGCATTACCCTTATTCCAAAACCAGACAAGGACCCCACTAAAAAAGTGAATTACAAGCCAATATCTCTGATGAATATGGATGCAAAAATTCTCAACAAGATACTAGCAAATTGAATCCAACAATACATTAAAAGAATCATATACCACAGGGGCGCCTGGGTGGCTCAGTTGGTTAAGCGAATGCCTTCGGCTCAGGTCATGATCCTGGAGTCCCGGGATCGAGTCCCGCATCGGGCTCCCTGCTCAGCGGGGAGTCTGCTTCTCCCTCTGACCCTCTTCCCTCTCGTGCTCTCTATCTCTCATTCTCTCTCTCTCAAATAAATAAATAAAATCTTTAAAAAAAAAAAATAAAAGAATCATATACCACAATCAAGTGGGATTTATTCCTGGGTTGCAAATGTGGCTCAATATTCAAAGATCAATCAATGTGATTCACCACATTAAAAAAAAAAAGATAAGAACCATTTGATCTCCTCAATAGATGTAGAAAAAGCACTTGACAAAGTACGGCATCCATTTTTGATAAAAATCCTCAACTAAGTAGGGATAGAGGGAACATACTTCAACATAATAAAGGTCATATATGAAACACCCACAGCTAATATCATCCTCACTGGAGAAAAACTGAGAGCTTTTCCTCTATGGTCAGGAACAAGACAGGAATGTCCACTCTCATCATTACTATTTAACATAGTACTGGAAGTCTTAGCTTTAGCAATCAGACAACAAAAATAAATAAAAGGTATCCAAATCAGCAAGGAAGAAGTCAAAATTTGACTACTCGCAGACAACATGATACTCTATGTAGAAAACCCAAAAGACTCCATCAATAAACTATTAGCAATGATAAATGAATTCAGCAAAGTTGCATGATATAAAATCAATGTACAGAAATCTGTTGCATTTCCACCACCAATAAGGAAGCAGCAGAAAGAGAAATCAAGGAATTGATGCTGTTTACAGTTGTACCAAAAACCTTGTTAACTAGGAATGAACCTAGCCAAAGAGGTAAAAGATTTATACTGTGAAAAGTATGAAAGAAATTGAAGATGACACAAAGAAATGGAAAGACATTCCATACTCATGGATCAGAACAAATATTGTTAAAATGTCTATACTATCCAAAGCAATCTACACAAATCCCTATCAAAATGCCACCAGCATTTTTCACAGAGCTGGGAGAAGCAGTCCTAAAATTTGTATGGAACCACAAAAGACCCCAAATAGCCAAAGCAATCCTGAAAAAGAAAAGCAAAGCTGGAGGCATCACAATTCCAGATCTCAAGTTATATTACAAAGCTGTAGTGATCAAGAGAGTATGGTACTGGCACAAAAACAGACACATAGATCAATGGAACAGAATAGAAAACCCAATAATGGAACCCAACTCTATGGTCAACTCATCTTCACCAAAGCAGGGAAGAATATCCAATGGAAAAAAGACAGTCTCTTTAACAAATGGTGTTGGGAAAACCGGACAGCAACATGCAGAAGAATGAAACTGGACCACTTTCTTACACCATAAACAAAAATAAGTTTGAAATGGATGAAAAACCTAAATGTGAGGTAGGAAACCATCAAAATCCCAGAAAAAAATCCTAAAGGATAACACGGGAGCAACTTCTTTGACATTGGCCATAGCAGCTTCTTACTAGGTATGTCTCTGGAGGCAAGGGAAACAAAAGCAAAAGTGAACTATTGGGACTTCATCAAGATAAAAACCTTCTGCACAATGAAGGAAACAATAAAACTAAAAGGCAGCTTTGGAATGGGAAAAGATATTTGCAAATGGCATATCTGATAAAAGGTTAATATCCAAAACCTATAAAGAACTTATCAAACTCAACACCCAAAAAACAAATAATCAAGTTAAGAAATGGGCAGAAGACATGAATAGACATTTTCCCAAAGAAGATGTACAAAAGGCCAACAGACACATGAAAAGATACTCAACATCATGCATCATCAGGGAAATACAAATAAAAACTACAGTGAGATAACACTGCACACCTGTCAGAATGGCTAAAATTAACAACACAGGAAGCAATAGATTTGGCAAGGATGTGGAGAAAGGGGAACCCTCTTACACTGTTGATGGGAATACAAACTGGGGCAGCCACTGTGGAAAAGTATGAAGGCACCTCAAAAAGTTAAAAATAGAACTACCCTATGATCCAGTAATTGCACTACTAGGTATTTACCCAAAGGATGCAAAAATATTGATTCAAAGGGTATTTACCAGTTGTCTATTGACTGATGAATGGATAAAGATGTGGTGTGTGTGTGTGTGTGTGTGTGTGTGTGTGTGTGTATAAGAATATTACTCAGCTATGAAAAAGAACAAAATCTTGCCATTTGCAATGATGTGGATGGAGCTAGAGTGTATTTATACAAAGTGAAATAAGTCAGTCAGATAAATATGATTTCACTCATATGTGGAATTTAAGAAACAAAATAGATGAACATGGGGGAGAAAAAGAAACAGGTAAATCACAAAATAGACTTTTAACTATAGAGAAGAAACAGGTTTGCTGGAGGGGAGGTGGGGGGGGGCACGGGTTAAATGGGGGATGGGCGTTAAGAAGGGGACTTTTTGTGATGAACATTGGGTGTTATATGTAAGTGATGAATCACTAAATTCTACTCCTCAAATTAGTATTACCCTATATGTTAGTTAAGTGGAATTTACATTCAAAAGGAAAAAAAAGTAACTTTTATAGACAAAAGAAAAAAATTTGATGATTACTATGACATATTAATGAATCGTAAGTATAATATTGGAAGAATGAGCTAGAAAGGGATGTTTAGTGCTAGTACCCATTCTATTCTCAAACGGCCAGACATCCCAAAGTAGGTGAGTTCCCCACTAGTTCAAGTACTAGTTGGGAGGCAAACAGTAGTTCTTGAAGCTTATATCTTTTCTAACCTTGGCTTATTTATCGATAACCTTGGAAACAAATTCTTATTTGCCCTCAAGCCACGTGTTGCTTAGCTGTTGTGCTGTCAAAATCTAGGGACTTGAGATTCTCAACCTGGCTGTGAGTACAATTTAGGTACATGTCTAATGTGTGTGAACTAGTTGGTGGGATGGGGTAGAGGAGATCCATTTCTTGGACCAATGGTAGATCTCCCTACAACTTATTTTATGCATTGTTGCAAAACGAAAGAAATATGGTATTGTTTCACAAGGTAAGTAGATAATTCTGAAAACACAGTTATTTATGAGCTTTTTTCCTTTAGAAAAATGGAAAACAAATGTATATTTTTGCATGTGTGAGTGATGGCATTTGTCTCATCCCTTGTACTTCCTCCCAAATAGGGTTACATCTTTGGTTACCTTGTCCTATGATACTACTGTTCCTTTAAATAAATACTTTGCAATGTAATTTGTCTATCTTGAATCTCTACAAAATTTGTAAGCACCCCTACTTCACCCTGTTGTCTCCCCCACTTTCTCCTCTTCACATCTCATTCCCAAAACTAATCCCTCCTCCCACCTCTTATTCTATTAGTTACATTATATCATGGCTGTGGGTTTAGCATCTAGTTAAGCTGGCCCCAGAAAATTAGACCCTTTACTTCTTTACCCTCTCTTTCTTCAATGCTTAGCACACTGTGTGGCCCAGACACGGAGTAGGAGCCAAATGTTAGAATGGAGAATGTTTTCTGAGAGACAGGAGCCTCTCTATCTTCAAATGTGTGTATGAACTCTGAGAGTGTGCTAATATGTGCACATGCACAGTGGTCCTTATTATATTAACCTTCTGTGACCATAGGAAAAATGTTGAATTTCTTCCTAATTACTTGCAGTACATGAAATATCACTGCTTATCAAAATCTATAAATCTTGTATCTCCAGGTTTTCTTTGTTATATTTGTTTTTGTGAAAAAAGGAAAAAAAGTATAAGTGGAATGCATCTATCAGTTCTTGAATTAGGAGAATTGAACTGGAAAGTTGAGGTACCAAGCTAATTTAAAATTTTTAAAACATTTTATAAATAGTATAGCATCCCAATAGGATAGTGGAAATGTTGTGCTAGGTTTAAGGGTGACATAGGTGATCCCATGATATGCAATTCCTAAGTTGAAGACAATACATTAGGTTCACACTGAAAATTATAGTAAAACCTCTCATGAAACCCCTTGTTAACATGTAGATGATTAACCCCCAGGTAGGCTCATGCTATTGGCGTTGGCAGCCTCTACCTGTGTACAACACCAAGCTGGTGCCCATGAGGATGTTACACCAATCCTTAGCAGGGTTTTCCATGGAGTTCTATGACTATGCAATGATTTAGGGAAAAAATGGTATGTGGGAAGGATTCTTAATATTTATTATCCTAGACATAATAAATATTTTTTTCTAAAAATTAATTGGTCAAAAGATTTCCGCAGTGTCTTGTTTATTTTCAGAGGCAAGGGAAGGAAGCTGGTGACCTTTCTGTATTCTCACATCAACAGCCACAAGGCATTTTAATTTAAGGGGAAACAAAATCTGTGACCCACTTTTAAACAATTGAGACTGATTAACCTTTGTTTAAATTCATCTAACTTAAACAGTCTGGAAATAAGTTCTTGGACATTTTTCAGTAGGACGTGGAGAAAATGGTCGTGTAAATACACAAAGTGAGAAGAGATGTTAACTACACAGTTGCTGGTGTGAATTGTGGGAGAATTTTATTTAAAAATCTCTATTGGCTCTTTAATGTAGAGATCATATCCTCATCTCTACTGGTTGTAAAAATGGGTTAGTTTTACATGTGAATGAAACCAAAGAGGATCTTAACAAGGGTCTTTATTTACATACGTATACCTTTAAACAAGGAAAAATGTATTTATTCTTTGTGGAAATTGGGAATACATCTCACCTCCTCTCCCAAGTATAGTGAAACATAGTGTTAAATACACAAAAGCTTAACAGGACTAACCTGAGAGGCTCTACCTGAAACCTCCAAAACCTGAATTCTTGGTGGAATTTGATAGTATGTGGCATTTTTATGGTGCTTTATTTTGTAGTTTTGGGCTATGATGGTATATAGAGAGTCCTAGATTAGGAGTCAGGAGTTTGAATTTGCAATTAACTAGTTGTACGACATGGACATGCTATTTAAATTCTCTATGCCTCAATTTCTTTTCTTTGTTTTTTAAAAAGATTTTATTTATTTATTTGACAGAGAGACAGTAAGAGAGGGAACACAAGCAGGGGTAGTGGGAGAGGGAGAAGCAGGCTTCCCACTGAGCAGAGAGCTCGATGTGGGTGCTCGATCCCAGAACGCTGGGATCATGACCTGAGCCGAAGGCAGATGCTTAACGAGTGAGCCACCCAAGCACCCCTGTGCCTCAATTTCTATTGAAGAATAGAAGAGGGGAAACTGTCTTTGCTGGGGCAAAAACTGGATAAGAGCATACTGTGTTTTCAGTCATATATTTCTATAAAACTCAAATAGAATTAAGACATCAACATTGAAGAAGTTGGCTTAGGTGGTGATGCTGTTAAAAATTTCCATGGCAACAAAACATACTAAGCTTTATTTTTAAAAATTATTGTATCCATAAATTAAATGCCCTTAGAGTGTAAAGAATTGTGCATTTTTTTGATAGAACACAGTACATTTATAATTCTTTGAGGAATCTTTTAATTAGTGTGTATGTGTATATTTAGTGGTTATCAAATATCTAATAGATTTACTCAATGACTGGCATTTTTTATCATTAATATGATTGTTTTTCTGTTCTAGTTAGCCAAGATTGGTTTCAGTTTGGGATGAGGAACTCCGACTGTTGTATATTGACTTAAAAAAATTTTTTTTTATAATTTTTTAAAAAAAATTTTTATTTATTTGACAGAGAGAGACAGCGAGAGAGGGAACACAAGCAGGGGGAGTGGGAAAGGGAGAAGCAAGCTTCCCTTGGAGCAGGGAGCCTGATGCAGGGCTCGATCCCAGGACCTTGGAATCATGACCTGAGCTGAAGGCAGACGCTTAACGACTGAGCCACCCAGGCACCCCTTAAAAAATTTTTTTTACCTTAAGTTACTTTTTCTAGTTTTCCTTAGATGAGTGTTATTTAACCAAACCTGTTATAGGTTTTTCTTCACAAATATTTCAAAATGTACCTTCTGTTTTATTTATTTTTTTAGAGTTTTTATTTTAATTCCAGTTAATTAACATACAGTGTTATATTAGTTTCAGATGTACAATATAGTGATTCAACACTTCCATATCACCTTGTGCTCATCATGACGAATGTACTCCTTAATCTCCATCGCCTATTGTTTTAAATCTGTTTGAAACTTCACAAAGACTTTGGAATATAATTCAACAGCATACAAAGAATTCTTAGTACTCTGTTGGTAAGAGAACTAATAATATATTGATGTAATCTATTAAAGGAAAAGATGGGACTTTTATGAGGAAAAGAGGAGAAGAAGATTGTGGATCCTTCAGAAACAACAAATTGTTTTCCTTTACTTGGGCAAGATGTGGATGAGTTGGTAGTGAGCCAACTTTTCAGTTGCTTGTGGATTTTCTTTTCAGTTGCTTATGGATACTCCAGATTTGGATATTTCCCTATAACTGTGAGGTTGCTCACAGTTGTGTCTCTTATGAAGTGCCCTTCATTAGCATTTCCATCTCAGTTTGGCTAGGTGTGCTTCGTTCCTCTTATCACCATTTTTCACGATCAATCACTTTTCTTTACATATGCCCCGTACATAACTATCTTAATTTCCTATTGTTGCTGTAACAAATTATCACAAAATTAGAAGCTTAAAAGAATACAAATGTACTATTTTATAGTTCTAGAGGTCAGAGTCTAAAATGAGTCTGCAGGGCTCTAGGGGAGAATTTATTTCCATGCCCTTTCCAGTTGCCTGCCTTTCTTGGCTCATTGCTACATCAGGCTGACCTCGGCTTCTGTTGTTATGTCTTCTTGGAGATTATACTGGACTCACCCAGGTAACCCAGGGTAACCTTCCCATCTAAAGATGCTTTACCTAATTACATCTGTAAAGTACCTTTTGGCATGTAAGGCAACATATGCACAGGTTTTAGGGATTAGAATGTGGACATCCTGGGGGGGGGGGGCGTTATTATTTCTGCCTGTCACAGTAGCACATGACAAGATCTATAGTAAATACAAGAAGCTACAGTACTTACAATAATGCCCATAATTAACCAGGAGCTTACAACAAAAGCTGATGCTATTATGACGTATCAATAATTGGATAATTATGCCTTTTCTGATTGAAGTTCTAAGGCCCCTTCACAAAGTAGTTAAAAAGTACAAAGTAGACTTTGTAAGACCATTCCAGTGAGATCATAATGTGTTTTTACTTTCTTCACGGGGATTCATTTACTCACATGTATATATGTTTATTGGTTAATAATTACATTGAACTATGTGTCAGGTCCTGCCCTCGTAGAAGCTTACGATGGAGGAGGAAGATAGCTATTTATGAAGTTATGACCTGTAGTGATTGATGTGATTACAGATAGCAATGCTAGGAATGAGGGGAGAGTATAAATGGAGTTCCTAACCTAGTGTGGAGGATGAGGGTGGATTTCAGAAGTCATTTAGGTAAGTAGCCAAATGTTCTTAGAAAAGAACTGGTTCACCTTTAGGCATTGGCATTCTAGGCATTTATATCATGAGAAGACTAATTATAAAAATTGTCAATAGCTCTCCCTATTATTCTACTGCAGGGCATTTTCCATTGACAGCTTGGGTTATGAGTGAGTTTTTCTTGGCTTTCAGAAAGCCTTCTGTGGTGCCATTTTTAGACAATGATCTGATGACCATAAGAAGGGAAGAACTCCTCTTAACTTCAATGAGTATCAGACGGTCTGGTGAGAGGAGAGCTCTAAATTTGAAACTGTGTCATCTTCTCAGATTACTGCCTCAGTGACTGACTACCCAATTTAAAAAACCAAAACCAACCAACCAAACAAAAAACCCCAAAAAACATTCAGTTCAGAGACAATGCAAGGAACTCTGGACTTCTTAAGGCATGGAGTTTTGCTCCATTAAAGGCAGTCATGGGCTGGCACAAACATGACTTTCCTAATGTCTAAGAGCTGTTGAATCCTGATCATTGCTACGTTCTAAGGAAGGCACACCACTCTGCACTGATGCTCTTTACTTTATGGTATTAGGAAAATCCTTGGCTACAAAATGGTATTTAGCTTTGGGGCCACAATTACAACCTGACTTGTCACCTTCAGGTCTGCTTATAGACGCTAAGTCCTAGATGTTACCTGGAATCTATTTTCATGGTCATGTCTTAATAAACTGTACTGGTTCCACACTTCATTAAGAGTTTTTTTTTGTTTGTTAGTTTGCTTGTTTGTTTTAGGGTGCACCTATGACTTTATTCTTTTTTCTTTGTTTTGTTTATTGACTTTTTTTTTTTTTTTTACTTTATTGCACTACAGCTCTTGAAGCTTTTGTCTGGGTTTCTGTTCTGAGACATCTGTCACTGGATTATAGATTTGGTGCAACTGACTCAGGAAGTTTGACCATAACAGAACCTCTCTTAGCCACCTCTTCAGGGTGATACATTGTAAGGTTGGTTAACTGTGGACTACTGGTTCAAAGAGATAAATAATAGATGACTGACCAGAAAGCTTTCAGAAGAACTTAAGCTTTTATGGACTGTACTTTTAAAAAATGATGTTTTGTGGGGAAACAGACTTGATATTCCCACAGGTGACTGCTGCATTCACCTCTGGTGGGACTTATTTCTATAGGCTTTGTTGTTAAATGTTTTTAGTCTGCCTATGGTTGTGTAAAAGATGGGTTTAGATTATTCCATGTTCCAGGATTGATTTTGTTTTATTAAGGAACTACTGTTAAGGCAAACCTATGTTTTGTTTAAGCCTAACAACACACTTTTATTACAAACTTTTTTATTTTGTGAGGAAAATATTGCTTCTTTATTCTTCATTTCTATAGTGGTAGTCTTAGATATGTATTTCCATGAAACTAAAACAAGTAATAATTTGGAAGAAGAATTTAGAAGTTTCTAAAAAGAAGGTTACTTAAGGTTTCATAAATTTTTATACAAATTACTTGCTATTAGATAAACATTCTAAGGGAGTATTTTTCTTAGATTATTTTGAGCTCTAACATGCTGCTTTCTGACAATTGCTCAAGATTATGAATTTGACATATCAGACTGGGCTATTAAGGAATTTAAAATAGCTTCATCACCCTGGGTAGGTGGGAAAATTAAGGAATTTCTATGTCAAAGGCAAACAACTTGATTATATTCTCTATAGTCTTGGCTTTCTTACGATAAAGTAACTAACATATCTCTAACCACAAGTTTATCTAGAGGAAATGCACAGGGTTGGTTCCTAGCACCTTGTGCTCATTTTCAAGGTAATTATTGCTCCCCCTTGATTTATTAACATATAATTGACAAGTAAAATTGTATATATTTAAATTATACAATGTGATGATTTAAAATACACATACATAGTGAAATGATGACCACAATCAAGGTAACATATCTGTCACTTGACATGGTTACCATTTTTCTTTCTGTGTGGTGAGAATGTTTAAGATTTACTCTTGTAGCAAATTTCAACTTGACAATAGAGTATTATTAACTGTAGTTACTATGCTATAAATTACATCCCCAGAACTTACTCATTTTATAACTGAAAGTTTATACATTTGACAAGCATCTTTCCATTTCCCCCACTCCCCAGTTCCAGGAAACTACCATTCTACTTTGTTTCTCTGAATTGGACTTGTTAAAGGAAAAGATTCAACGTATATGTGAGATATATAGTATTTGTCTTTCTCTGTCTGGCTTATTTCGCCTAGCATAATGTTCTAAAGATTTATCCATGTTGTCACAGATGGCAGAATTTCTTTATTTCTTATGGCTTTTATACCAAAGGCAGACAAAGACACTACAAGAAAAGAAAATTATAGACCGATATCCCTGATGAACATAGGTGCAAAAATCCTTGACAAACTACCAGCAAACTAAATTCAACAGCACATTAAGTGTTTCATATACTGTGATCAAGTGGGACTTATCCTTGGGAAGCAAGGATTATTCAACATGTACCAATCAGTAAATGTAATATACACATTCACAGAATAAAGGATAAAAATCACATGGTTATTTCAATAGATGCAGAAAAAGCATTTTGCAAAATTCAACATCCTTTCATGGTAAAAACTTTCAACAAATTAAGAACAGAAGGAATGTACCATAATAAGCAAAAAGATAAATAATATACATAATGTACTGTAATTTCTATAGTAAAGTCCATATATAATAGACCACAGCTAATATCATACTCAATGGTGAAAAACTGAAAGCTTTTCCTCTAAGATCAGGAGCAAGACAAAGATACCCACTCTTCTGTCTTCTATTCAACATAGTACTTTAAGTCCTAGCCAGAGCAATTAGGCAAGAAAAAAAAAAGCATCCAAGTGAAATTGTCTTTATTTGAAGATGACATGATTTCATACATAGAAAGGCCTCCATCAAAAGCTCCACAAAAAACTCCCCTAAAAAAACCCAACCCCCCAAAACAACAAAAACCCCACCAATAAACTAAAGTTTCAGGATACAAAACTAATATACAAAAATCAGTTGTGTTTGCACTAGCAACTATCTGCAAGAGAAATTGAGAAAACAATCCCATTTACAAAGGCATCAAAAAGGATGAAATACCTATGAATAAATTTAACAAAGGAAGTAAAAGATCTATATACTGAAAACTATAAAACATTGATAAAAGTAATTGAAGAAGACACAAATAAATGGAAGGATATTTTGTGCTCAGGGATTGGAAGAATTAATATTGTTAAAGTGTCTATACCACCCAAAGCACTCTACAGATTCAGTGCAATCTCTATGAAAATCCCAAACACATTTTTCACAGAAATGAAAAATAATACTAAAATTCATATGGAACCACAGTATCTGAATAGCCAAAGCAATCTAGAGAAAGAACAAATCTGGAGGCATCACACTTCCTGATTTCAAACTATATTACAAAGTTATTGTGATCAAAAGAGTATGGCACTGGCATAAAAACAGACACAAAGATTAGTGAGAAGGAATAGAAAGCCCAGATATAAATCCACGTATATGTTCAAGTAATCTTTGACAAGGGTGCTAAGAATACACAATGGGGGAAGAATAGCTTCTTCAATAAATGGTGTTGGGAAAACTGGACAGCCACATGCAAAAGAATGAACCTGGATCCCTCTCTTACAGCACTCACAAAAATCAACTCAAACTGGATCAAAGCTTTAAATGTAAGACCTGAAACCATAGACCTTCAAGGAGAAAACAGGAAAAAACTCCTTGACATTGGTCTTAGCAATGACTTTTTTATATATATAACACCAAAAATACAAGCAACAAAAGCAAAAATCATAAGTGGGACTACATTAAAGTAAAAGGCTTCTGCAGTACAAAAGAAAAAAATCAGTAAAGGGGCAACCTATGGAATGGGAGAAAATATTTGCAAGTCATACATCTGATAAGAGGTAAACATCCAGGGACACCTGGGTGGCTCAGTTGTTAAGCATCTGCCTTCGGCTCAGGTCATGATCCCAGGGTGCTGGGATCGAGTCCCGCATCGGGCTCCTTGCTCAGCAGGGAGCCTACTTCTCCCTCTGCCTGCCATCTCCCTGTCTCTCTTTCTTTCTTTATATCTCTGACAAATAATAAAATTTTTTTAAAAAAGAGGTTAATATCCACAATATATCAAGAATGTAACAGGAACTCAAAACTCAATGACAAAAAATCCAATTAAAAATGTTTAAATAAATTGAATTAAATTAATTAAAATAGATTTTAAAAGGATTTGAATAGACATTTCCCAAACACATACAAATGGACAACAGGTAAATGAAAAGGTGCTCAACATCGTTAATGATCAGGGAGATGCAAATCAAAACCACAGTGAGATATCCCCTCACACCTGTTAAGATGACCAATATATAAAAAAAACGCCAAAGATAACAAATTTGGGCAAGGATGTGGAGAAAAGTGAGCTGTTGTTCTCTGTTTGAGGAAATTTAAATTGGTGCAGACACTGTGGAAAACAGTAGGATGGTTCCTTAAAAAATTAAAAACAGAAGAGCAATCCTACTTCTGGGTATATATCTGAAAGAAACAAAATTAGTATCTCAAAGGGATAGCTACACCTCCATGTTCATTGTGGCATTATTCATAACAGCGAAGATATGGAAACAACAGTAGTAACTACACTTATTGTGGTGAGCATTCAGTAATTATAGAATTGTCAGATATAATACATAATTATATCAATATGCATATTGTACACCTGAAACTGATATAATATTGTATGTCAATTATATGTCAAAAAAGATATGGAAATGACCTAAGTGTCCACCGATGAATGAATAAAGAAAATATATATCTTTTGCTTTGATACAACATATAGTAAGCACATGCCACTGAAAAGATTACTTTTTCTGTCTGTAATGAAAATTTAAGAGTTGTATCCAATTTGACTATTAGTACACTTTCCTCACCTGTTTCTGTCTCCGTAATCTTACAATATTAAATAAAAGACGATTCTCTCCTCGAGCTTTAGAAGTAAAGTATATTGCTGTGAGATTAAGAAGCCATACTGAGCAATACTCTGTTTTATCAGCTAGGTTTCAGGCCCTGATGAAACCAAGAACAATGATTCTTTTTGGTAGTAGTTTGTTGGTTGGTTTGTTTTTTAACATCTTGTTTAGAATACTCATCTGTACCAGGATGGAGCAGTGATGGTTGAGAGTGTGTCAATAATCTCAAAATTAAAACTGCGCAGGTAATTTAAGTGAATAACTTTTGCATATTAGAAGACACTTGCCCTATGTAAATGTGAGAAATTGGGCCAGGCATTCTAAATTTTTAAGAAGAAATGGAAGTCTGAATCTTTTATATGAAAATGAACTAAATCAAAACATTGCAGACCAAAGAAAACACAACTGCAAAACCAGCTGCGAGATTGTAACCTCTGGAGTACAGGACATCTAGGTTCCTTCTAGCTGTAAAAAATGTCTAGCTAATGAATTATACTTACCACTCTATCACCCTGTTCTCATTGGCTCATCATACAGTTTCTTTATTAAACAAGATGCCAAGGCGTGTTATATAAATAACTGGAGTATGCCTTTTTACCACAGAAACCTAGCTTTGATGTTTTGCTTTAGAAAAATGATACTGATAAATGGCTCTAGATTTTTGTACATATGATGCTAAATGAGAGCAGTGGGGTTTCTTTTGATCAGATACTTTAATATCATTATCAGAATAAGTACTAACCTGAATATGAACTTGTATTTTTAAGAACATTATTGTATCAAGTCAGGGATTAGGTTGTCAACCATCCCAGACCAAACTGATAAAATTAGCCAGGAAGCACAGTGACTTTTGTTCCAGAATTTTTGGTTAAAGAAAACTTGGTATTGGGGCACCTGGGTGTCTTAGTCGATTAAGCGTCTGACTTTGGCTCAGGTAGTGATCTCAGGGTGCTGGGATTGCCCCCTCTCCCCCCCAGTGTGGCTCCTCGCTCAGTGGAGAGTCCGCTTCTCCCTCTCCCTCTGCCCCTCTCCCCACTTGTGCTCTTTCCCTCCCTCTCAAATAAATAAATAAAATCTTTTTTAAAAAAAAAGAAAAAAGAAAACTTGGTATCTGATTCTTAATTATAGGGACTATAATAACTTTTTGAGGGAAAGTATCTAATAAAATTATAAATGGGGAAAAAGTAAATCAGAATTTCAACATCTTAAAGTAGAATTACAGATTTCCCTCAAAATATTTGGCATTAGTGTTTGACCTTTGTACTGGACCCTGTATTAGAAATACATGTAGCAGGGGTGTCTGGGTGGCTCAGCTGTTAAGCGTCTGCCTTCGGCTCAGGGTCATGATCCCAGGATCCTGGGATCGAGCCCCGCATCGAGCCCCGCATCGAGCTCCCCGCTCCGCAGGAAGCCTGCTTCTCTCTCTCCCACTCCGCCTGTTTGTGTTCCCTCTCTCGCTATGTCTCTCTCTGTCAAATAAATAAATAAAATCTTAAAAAAGAAAAGAAATACATGTAGCAGCTTAGAATATATAATAAGGAAAAGCAGGGATTCTTGGTTAGTTTTAAGTCTTCACGGTTGTCTGAAGATTCTTTTCAGAAAAACCCTGAAACACCTGGGCAGAGCCCAAGAATGCCCTTCAGTTGCTGTGTGATGCAAATGTTTGAACCCAGACAGATTTCTCTTAGTATGAGTCATTCACATGTTAGTGTGATTGAGTTCTAGATTCTTCCTGGAAGGTATTAAGCAAGAAGAATTATACTGGATATAGGAGGAAAGTAGTTGGCAAGGGATACTAGGGAGCATTCTCTGAGACATACTTCAACTAGTTTTTGATTTAACTAAGGCCATTGCTGCTTACTTGATAAAGTGGTGGACTTTGTTTTATGCGGCCTTTCTCTGTTTGATAAATCTACTTAAATGTAAAATCATGGCAACCAGGAAGAGTACTTACAGAAAAGGAAATTGGCCAGATGTTTGACTGGGAAAGGAGGACTCAAAGTACATTAGACATGGCTCTTGTCTATGGAAGGAGGGAAAGAAGATAATGGTATCTCACAAAGCAGCGAAACCTAGTGTAACTTCTCCTTGAGCTAGGAGGCTGTAAATTGTGAGCTAGATTTCAAAATAATGAAGGCAAGTGAGCATGAAGCAGGTCATAATGGATAGCGTTGTATGGGAAAGATCACCCACAAAAATATTCTGTCATTTCAGCCTTGGTGAAGGACTTCTAGAGAGTGGTGTTTGGGTAACAGAAGTTTGGACTTCCATTTGAAATTAGACATGTTATTTACTTATAAATGACCATCAAAATCCAGTTTTCCTTAGAGTATTGGGAGAAGAGAATATGCCCAGGAAACATTCCCTGAAAGAATTCCCTGAGAAATTTGTGGAAGAGTGCCTGTTACATTTTTTTTTCAGCTCTCCAGCATTTTACCTCCTTTCCTATAGGTTGCAAATTCCCTGCCACAAATGTCTTGATGGAAAGGAGAGCCCATTGCCCATGATAGAAGCAGAAAATTCCTTATCACCATAGAAACAGAAAATTCTCAGAAATTGTTTCTCTAGCTCCATACTAGGTCAATTGGAAATAGTGGCCGGGAATGTTCCCCCTGGAGTTCCAGAGGCAAAGTTGGAGACACAGATAGAAAGGGGCTCCCTGAGGGCAGCAGCAGGAGTGTGTTGGGAATGGCATCCAGTAGAGAGGGGCAGGGTAGGGGCTGCAGGTCCTCACAGGGCAGTCTGTGCCACAACTCTGGCTAGTGGCTATGGCTGCGGAGCTTTTCTTTGTTCCCACCTATTCTGAACCTGATTTTCCAGAATCCTCAGTACGTGTGAGATTCCAACATCCTTTAGTATTATTTTTTTCTGCTTAAATCAAGTAGAGTTGGTTTCCATTTTGCAACTGATTTATAATACACAAGGGAATCACAAAACATTTTCCCATTTAGTCCCTGAAGAAGAAAACTTGATGGTGTTTAGAGAGCTGAATTAAATTGAGCTTTTAAACTACAGAGTTTTCAAGGCCAAGAACACCCTCGGAGGAGGAGGGAAGAACATGTTTCTGTGTGAAAACTCATGAGCATTGAGCAGGGCAAAAAGCAAAGGAATCTGGTGATACAAGACTGCTTGACCACGTTGCTCATAGAGTCATTAATGTCCTCTTTTATCTACAGGCTACAGGGTCTTTCTTCTCTTGCATTCTCTTGTAACCTCTGGTTCTAGCATGGGGCTTGGCAAAGAAGAGTTGCTACAGGATTTATTGAGTCCATTTTCCTGGTTCTGCAGTTTCCTGCCTCTTAGAAATGAGTAGCCAAAATAGTTTCAAAGAATGATGTATCTTCGGTTTATTTCTTTCTAAATGCTGTAAAATCATTCCCTAATTAGAAAATAGACTGTTATTTTTCATGGAATCTTAAGGAATCCCTTCATGTATCTTTTCCTTTAAAGAGAACTCTTTGCTACTACAGACTTGTTCCTTGTGGTTTTATTTTTGAGTGATTGCATGGGGATATGAGAGTCTTTTGAAGAATTTACTTGTGAGTTCTGCAAGAACTGCTTTAGGAAGAATCCTGAAGCTAAATAAATCTTAGAAACTTGGGAGCAAAATGGCAGGACTTTGTTTTATCCTGAAAAAGAAATCTTTAGGGCATAATAATTGGAGCCCAGTGTACTTGGAGCCAGACGGCTTGCCCTTGGCCTTGGAGGCCGGCAGGCTGATCTCCAAACATCACAGCCTCAGACAGCCTTACAATCAAAGAGAAAATAACTGAGGAAAACTTTGGAAAGCCACTCATCTCCGTTTATGTTTGTTCCTTTGTCTACCTGGTAATAATAGGACTTTTTACATTTTTCCATGGTACTTGGAGTGGTTTTTTAAACCCTAACATTTGTCCCTTGTCCATATACATATCAGATAAATCTTATAAAAAGGACTATAGAGGACCCGTGTAATATTTTAGATAGCCCAATATTTTGCTTTTGGGTAGTGACATTAAGCTCTCGTCATAGGAGAGTGTGACAGTTACCCTCACTGCTGCCACACTTCTCCAAAGCAAAAAGGGTGCATCAGAACCAGATGATTCTTGTTTAGCTTCACATATAATTATGTTGAAGTTTGAGGCATGGAGTTAAACAATACCTGAAGTAAATAATAAGTAAACCACTTCCTGTTTTCATGAGATTATCTGAAATGGCTAGTGTTACCTTTCAGCTACTTATCTCAGGATATGTGCTTATTCTGAAATTTTGCATCTGGTATTTAAGCATAAATATTTTCTGTGACTAAGAGGATATATGATTTAAGGTCTCTAAAATATTAAATATGATGGAAAATAGGTTTATAAGTTAATATAAAAGAAATTTAAAACATATAAACTCATCGTTAAATCAGAGATTCTCATTCTTGGCCGCACACTGGAATCACATGAGGAGTTTTTTAAGAATCGCTGATGTCGTGCTCTCTTTGGCAGCACATATACTAAAAAAAGAATTGCTGAAGTTTTGGTCCCACCACAGGCTGACTTATCTTGTGTGTGTGCCCAAGCTATCAGGATTTAAAAAAGCTGGCATATGTAAAACTGTTTGACAGACGGGAATATATTAGAATTGGATTGATGTGATCCAGGAGTTTCATAAATTCACATCTAAACAATATCAGATCAAGTATAGTCATTGTCGGTAGAAGCAGCATAGTATCTAACCCTGGTTCTCTACTTAAATTTAACTAGAGATTGTGTACTTTGTTTAATGTCTGTCACACCCTCTAGACTATAAACTCTCTGTGGTCAAGGAACATCCTTGTGTAATTTTCTCTGGTGTATTCTCAAGGCTCTATTTAGTGAGGACATATGGCTGGCCCTCAAATATTACAGAATGAATAGAGAAATACATAAAAAAGAAATACGTATAAATACTCTTTGGAAAGAATCAAATCAAGCTAATGTCATGCCAAAATTTCTTTATGGACACAAATTGCCTTTAATTTTTATTTTTTAAATTTTTTTCTTTAAAATTTTTTATTGTTATGTTATCACCATACATTACATCATTAGTTTTTGATGTAGTGTTCCATGATTCATTGTTTGTGCATAACACCCAGTGCTCCACACAGAACATGCCCTCTTTAATACCCATCACCAGCTAACCCATCCCCCCACCACTCCCCTCTAGAGCCTCAGTTTGTTTTTCAGAGTCTATCATCTCTCATGGTTCGTCTCCCCCTCCGATTTATACCCCCTTCATTCTTCTCCTCCTGCCTATCTTCTTCCTTTTTTTTTTCTTAACATATATTGCATTATTTGTTTCAGAAGTACAGATCTGTGATTCAACAGTCTTGCACAATTCACAGCACTCACCATAGCACATACCCTCCCCAATGTCTATCACCCAGCCACCCCATCCCTCCCACCCCCCACCACTTCCACAAACCCTCAGTTTGTTTCCTGAGATTAAGAATTCCTCATATCAGTGAGGTCATATGATACATTCCTTTCTCTGATTGACTTATTTCACTCAGCATTACACCCTCCAGTTCCATCCACGTCATTCCAAATGGCAAGATCTCATTCCTTTTGATGTCTGCATAATATTCCATTGTGTATATATACCACCTCTTCTTTATCCATTCATCTGTCGATGGACATCTTGGCTTTTTCCACAGTTTGGCTATTGTGGACATTGGCTGCTATAAACATTGGGGGTGCACGTACCCCTTCGGATCCCTACAATTGTATCTTTGGGGTAAATACCCAGTGGTGCAATTGCTGATCGTAGGGTACTCTGTTTTCAACTTTTTGAGGAACCTCCATACTGTTTTTCCCAGAGTGGCTGCACCAGCTTGCATTCCACCAACAGTGTAGGAGGGTTCCCCTTTCTCCACATCCCCGCCAACATCTGTCATTTCCTGACTTGTTAATTTTAGCCATTCTGACTGGGTATGAGGTGGTATCTCATTGAGGTTTTGATTTGGATTTCCCTGATGCTGAGCGATGTTGAGCACTTTTTCATGCCTTTAATTTTTAAATTCAAAGCTCTAATTCTGTGTAACAAACTTCCAGTTAAGAAAATGTGCTAAGCTACTGATTTTTTCACGTTTCAGTGTCATGTAAAAATATAAGGTCCATAAGGGTAAGGACAGCTTTGTTTGTTGCTCTGTCTTCTATGCCCCCAATAGTAAGATCACAAATATTTGTAAAAAGAGAAGATTATGCATTTTTAACTGCATTCCAAGGAGATTAGGGCTCTTTAGATTTGCCCCAAGCTTTGGGGATGGGAGTGGTATATAAGGGAAAGAGAGAGACTAAGCAATTGCGCTAAACTCTGTCCATGGTCACTTCAACTATAGAGCAACTTTGATTCCTTGGGCTTTCTCATTTTATTTTTAAAAAGCTTGAGACACTAAAGCACTATTTCACAGGGACATTCCCTTAAAATATTATGTCCCTAGAGGTTTATTTTAAAGAGAAAAACAAACATTTTAAACCTTGTAATTATGTAGTGTAAACACGCGTATATGAAAAGTGTTCAAAACATAGGTACTGTATTTGTGACACTAAACAAATACCACATAAACACCACGTGCAACAAGTAGAAGACTGCCAGCATCCCAGAAGGCTCTTTCATGTCCCCACTCAAACACCTCCTCCTTCCCCTCAAAGAAACTACTATCCTGATTTCTAACCCTCTGGTTTTGCCTGCCGCCCCCCCTAAAAGTAGTATGTGTTATTCTATTATATGAATAGACCATGATTTATTTACTTCTGATTGATCATTTGGATTGTTTGTTGGTTTGGGCTACTATGAATAATGTTGCTGCTTTAAATATTCTTGTACCTATTTTGAGGTACATGTGCATGCATTTTTGTTCAGTTCATAATGAGGAGTGGAAGTGCTGGTTATAGGATATGAGTGGATTTAAATAAACAGTTTTATCTGATACTGCCAAACAGTTTTCCAAAGTAATTATTTCAACTTACAATCTCACCAGCAATATATGAGTGTTCCTTTCCCATTATTCCTTCTTCACACCAATACTTGGTATTTTCTTTCTCTTTACTTTTAGCCATCCTATTGGATATATAGTGTAACTCATTATGGTTTTAATTTTAATTTCCTCAGCTACTGAAAAGTAAGCCATTTGGATATTTTCTTTTTGAAGCACCTTCAATTTCTTGCTCATTATACTAACGGATTGTCTGTTTGTTTTACTATTGGATGTCTCTTTATTGGTTTTTGTGAGTTCATTGTCTAATCTGAATATAAGCCCTCTGTTTATGATATGTATTACAAATGACTGCCCCCACCTGCAGCTTGCTTCTTCATTCTCTTAGTGGTGTCTTTTGATGAATAGAACTTCTTACATTTAATGTAGGCTGTTGATCAGTTTTTCCCTTTATGATTAGGTTCTGTGTGTGTGTATGTTTCTGTACATGTGTAAGTTCTGTTTAAACAATCTTTCCAAGGGTGACTGGGTGGCTCAGTTGGTTAAGCATCCAACTCTTGATTTCAGCTAAGTCATGATCTCAGTGTTGTGAGATTGAGTCCCATGTGGGGCTCTGAGCTGGGTGAGGAGCTTGCTTAAGATTCTCTCTCTCCCTCCCCCTTTACCCCTCCCCTCTTTGTGCACACATGCTCTCTCGCTCTCTCTCTCTCTCAAAAAAAAAAAAACAAATAAAAAAATAAATAATCTTTCAATGCTAAGGTTATAAAGATATTCTTATTAGCAGCATTGTCCAATAGAACTTTCTGCAATGATGAAAATGTTCTGTATCTGCACTGTCAAATACTATTTTTAAGTGCTGTTGAGCACTTGCAATGTGGCTAGTGTGACTGAGGAACTGAATTTTAAGTTTTATTTAATTTTAATTAATTTAAATAGCTACTTATAGCTACTTAAGCTACTATGTCAGAGCAACTTTACAAGCTTTATTGTATTGTCTTTTACATTTAGATCTACAGGCCAGCTGGCAATCATTTTGTGTATTTGTATGGTGTGAGGTAAGGTCCAGGCTTAATATTTTTTCCCTTATCCAGTTGCCTAGAATAATATGTTAAAGTGATTGCTTTCTTCACTCCTCTGTAGTACCACTTTTATCATAAATTATCATATCATAGTTAGGTACATAGACATGTGTTTGTCTTTGAGCTCTTTATTGTCATCTATTTGTATATTTTTGTGTTGATTCCATATGATTTTAATTGAATTAAGCTTTATTAATATTTATAATATTTATAAGTTTTTCTACTTTATTTTTAGGAGTTTGTATTTCCATATAAATTTTAGAATCAGCTTGTCAAGTTATACAGACATACAAAATTCTGTTGGGTTTTGATATGGATTTTATTGACTACTCTATAGGCCAGTTTGGGAGAGAACTGACATCTTTACACTATTGAGTTTTCTAAGAAGTGTCATACCCCTTACATGGTCTTTTTTTTTGGTCAAACATGTGGCAATTTTTTACATCTTTTACTGGATTTATTTATAGAGATTTAATATTTTTGATACTCTTATAAATGGTATCTCTAAATATTCATTTTCTGTTTGTTGTTGGTATAGAAATGCGATTGATTTTTTGTTATATTTGTCTTGTATTTGGCAATCTTGCTAAACTCATTTATTCTAATAATTTATTTTAGATTCTCTTGTATATTCTATAAGCAGGTCATAAGCAAATAATGACTGCTTTATTTCTTCCTTTTCTGAATTTCAAAACTCTTACTTCTTTTCACTGCCTATTGCACTAGCTAGGACTTCCAGTACAAAGTTAGATAGTAAAAAGACAGTGAACATTGTTGTCTTGTTCCTGATCTCAGGGAGAAAGCTTTTGGTGTTGTACCATTTTGGATATGCCATCTAGTGTGATTTTTTTCTCCTCTAGATATTTTCTAAGAAGTTGTATCTTGTTTGCAAGGAGATGTATATAGAATTTTACCAAATGCTCTTTTGCACCTATTGAGATGATCCATTATGTTTTCTCCTTTTTTCTACTATTGTAATGATTTGATTTTTGAATATTAAGTTAACCTTGTATTTGTGGAATAACCCAATTTAGTCATGATATGTTATTCTTTTTCTATATCAGCTAAATTTTATTTAGAGTTTTTTGCATCTGTGGTTTTGAGCAAAATTGGCCTATATCAAGGTTATACTGACTTCATAGAAAGAGGGGAAGCATTTCTTCTCTTTCTATTCTTAGGAAGAATTTGCATAAAATAGATGTTATTTCTTTAAAATTGTTGGTAGAATTCATTAGTAAAGCTATCTGGGTCTGGAAATTTTGTGGGAGGAAGAGAGACATTTAAAATGGCAAATTAGATACACATATTAAAGGAGGTTATTGATTCAGGGTTTCTATTCTTGGGTCAATATCAGTAAGTTATATTTTTGTTTTCTGGGAATTTGACATTTCATCTAAATTTTCAAACTTAATGACATAAATGTTTATGGTATTTTTATTTTTTATTTTAGAAAATTTTTAAAAAGAGTTTATTTACTTATATGCCAGAGAGAGGGAGAGGGAGAGAGAGAGAGAGAGAGTGAGAGAGAGATCACAAGCAGGGGAAGCAGCAGGCAGAGGGAGAAGCAGGCTCCCAGCCAAGCAAGGAGCCCAATGGGGAACTCAATTCCAGGACCCTGGGATCATGACCTGAGTGGAAGGCAGACATTTAACCGACTGAGCCACCCAGGCATCCCAGGGTTGGTTTTTTAAAAAGTAAATTTGGGAGGGGGTGGAACAAGGTGGTGGAGGAGTAGGAGACCTGGATTTCGTCTGGTCTCAGGAATTCAGCTGAATAGGGATCAAACCATTCTGAACACCTACGAACTCAACAGGAGATCAAAGAAAAGAATAGCAACAACTCTCTGAACAGAAAAGCAACCACTTTCAGGAAGGTAGGACATGAGGAGAAGTGAATGTGAGGCGATATTCGGGAGGATAGATGGCAGGGGAGGGGGCCTCCGTCGGCCGCTTCTGGCAAGTGCTAGAGCCGTGGAGCACAAAATCGGAACTTTTAGAAGTTGGCTCCGCTGAGGGACGTTGCTCCAGTGGCTAAGCGGGAGGTGGAACCCTGCGGGACAGTGTGGTCTCAGGACCCTCGGGGTCACAGAAAGACCGGGGGTGCCTGAGTGCGGCAGAGCTCCCAGGTATCGGAGCAGGGAAGCCGGCTGCAGAGACGGAGCCGAGGAGTGGGCTCTCAGCTCGGGGTTGCCATAAACTGTGATCCGCGGCCCAGTCGGGCCACTGCTCCTCCGGCAGGGACCCAACAAGTGGCAGAGCTGGGGAGACTCCTCTTCCTCCCCTGGGGAGGAGCGGCGCGGGAACCCACCGCAGGGATCTGCTGGGTTTGGAGACTCCACACAGGGTCGGGAGCCAGAGATAGAAACACTCAGTCACAGGCTGGGTGAGCACGGAGTGCGGCCCAAGACTGGGGAGACGGGAGAGACTGCTTTTCTCTGGGGGCACACTGAGGAGCGGGGCCCTGAGTTCTCAGCTCCTCCGGGTGGAGATTGGGAGGCCACCATTTTCACTCTGGTCCTCCAAAACTGTACCGAGAGCTTGCAGGGAACAAAAGCTCCTGAGAGCAAACCCGAGCAGATTGCTTAGCCTGGACCGACAAGGGCGGGGCAATTATGCCTCCGGCAAAGACATTTGGAAACCACGGCAACAGGCCCCTCCCCCCCCGAAGATCAGCACGAACATCCAGCAAGCCAAGACCAAGTTTACCGATCAAGGAGAATGGGAGAACTCCAGCGCTAGGGGAATACTGCACATAGAATTCATGGCTTTTTTCCCATGATTCATTAGTTTTTCAAAGTTAATTTTTTTAACTTTTTTTTGAATTTTTCTTTTTCCCTTTTTCAACCAACATCTTATCAATCCCTTTTTTAAAAAAACATTTTTTATTTTTCATTTTTAGAGTCATATTTTATCCCTTCATAGTAGTTACCCTTATTTTTGGCATATATATATAAGTTGTTCTCTCTTTAAAATTTTGAGATACAGTTTCTTCTAACAGATCAAAATATACCCTAAATCACTAGTGTATGGCTTTGTTCTAGTCTCCTGCCTGACCACATTCTCTCCCTTTTTTTTCTTTTTTTTTAATCTTCTTCTTTCTTTTTCAAACAACTTCTTACCAATTCCTTTATAAAATCTTTTATAATTTTCATCTTTACAGTCATCTTCCATCCCTTCATTGTATCAACCCTTATTTTGTACACATATAAGTCTTTCTTTCTTTAAAATTTTAGGAGGTACTTTCTTCTAACAGACCAAAGTACGCCCAAAATCTAGTGTGTGGCACTGATCTATGCACTAGCCTGATCGTATTTGATCATATTCTGTTTTTTTTTGTTTTGGTCTGTTTTTGTTTGTTTTTATCTTTATCTTTCTTTTTTTTCCTCTTTATCTTTCTTTCCCTTTCTTTTCCCCTGGTTTCAGGTCTTTTCTGATTTGTATAGAGTATATTTGCTGGGGACGTTGTTAACCTGTTAGCATTTTGTTCTCTCATTCATCTATTCTCCTCTGGACAAAATGACAAGACGAAAAAAATCACCTAAGCAAAAAGAACAAGAGATAGTACCGTCAGCCAGGGACCTACTCAATACGGACATTAGTACAATGTCGGACCTAGAGTTCAGAATCATGACTTTAAAGATACTAGCTGGGCTTGAAAAAAGCGTGGAAGTTATTAGAGAAACCCGTTCTGGAGAAATAAAAGAACTAAAATCTAACCAAGTCGAAATTAAAGAGGCTATTAATGAGGTGCACTCAAAAATGGGGGCACTAACTGCCAGGATAAATGAGGCAGAAGAGAGAATCAGTGATATAGAAGACCAAATGATGGAAAATAAAGAGGCTAAGAAAAAGAGAGGTAAACAACTACTGGATCACGAGGGCAGAATTTGAGAGAGAAGTGATACAATAAGACGAAACAACATTAGAATAATTGGGATCCCAGAAGAAGAAGAAAGAGAGAGAGGGGCAGAAGGTATATTGGAGCAAATTATAGCAGAGAACTTCCCTAATGTGGGGAAGGAAACAGCCATCAAAATCCAGGAGGCACAGAGAACCCCTCTCAAAATCAGTAAAAATAGGTCAACACCCCAACATCTAATAGGAAAACTTACGAGTCTCAGAGACAAAGAGAAAATCTCGAAAGCAGCTCGGGAGAAGAGATATGTAACCTACAATGGTAGAAACATTAGGTTGGCAACAGACCTATCCACAGAGACCTGGCAGGCCAGAAAGGACTGGCATGATATCTTCAGAGCACTAAACGAGAAAAATATGCAGCCAAGAATACTATATCCAGCTAGGCTGTCATTGAAAATAGAAGGAGAGATCAAAAGCTTCCAGGACAAACAAAAACTAAAGGAATTTACAAACACGAAACCAGCCCTCCAAGAATATTGAAAGGGGTCCTCTAAGCAAAGAGAGAACCTAAAAGCAGCATAGATCAGAAAGGAACAGAGACAATATACAGTAACAGTCACCTTACAGGCAATACAATGGCACTAAATTCATACCTTTCAATAGTTACCCTGAATGTAAATGGGCTCAATGCCCCAATCAAAAGACACAGGCTATCAGATTGGATTAAAAAACAAGACCCATCCATATGCTGTCTGCAAGAGACTCATTTTAGACCCAAAGACACCCCCAGATTGAAAGTGAGGGGGTGGAAAACCATTTACCATGCTGATGGACACCAAAAGAAAGCTGGGGTGGCAATCCTTATATCAGACAAATTAGATTTTAAAACAAAGACTGTAATAAGAGATGAAGAAGGACACTATATCCTACGTAAAGGGTCTACCCAACAAGAAGATCTAACAATTGTAAATATCTAGGCCCCTAACATGGGAGCAGCCAATTATATAAGGCAATTAATAACAAAAGCGAAGAAACACATTGACAACAATACAATAATAGTGGGGGACTTTAATACCCCCCTGACTGAAATGGACAGATCATCTAAAAAAAGATCAACAAGGAAATAAAGACTTTAAATGAAACACTGGACCAAATGGACTTCACAGATATATTCAGAACATTCCATCCCAAATCAACAGAATACACATTCTTCTCTAGTGCCCATGGAACATTCTCCAGAATAGATCACATCCTAGGTCACAAATCAGGTCTCAACTGGTACCAAAAGATTGGGATTATTCCCTGCATATTTTCAGACCACAATGCATTGAAACTAGAACCCAATCACAAGAGGAAAGTCGGAAAGAACTCAAATACATGGAGGTTAAAGAGCATCCTACTAAAGAATGAATGGGTCAACCAGGAAATTAAAGAAGAATTAAAAAAATTCATGGAAACCAATGAAAATGAAAACACAACTGTTCAAAATCTTTGGGATGCAGCAAAGGCAGCCCTGAGAGGAAAGTATATAGCAATACAAGCCTTTCTCAAGAAACAAGAAAGGTCTCAAATACACAACCTAACCCTACACCTAAAGGAGCTGGAGAAAAAACAGCAAAGAAAGCCTAAACTCAGCAGGAGAAGAGAAATAATAAAGATCAGAGCAGAAATCAATGAACTAGAAACCAAAAGAACAGTAGAACAGATCAACGAAACTAGGAGCTGGTTCTTTGAAAGAATTAACAAGATTGATAAACCCCTGGCCAGACTTATCAAAAAGAAAAGAGAAATGACCCAAATCAACAAAATTATGAATGAAAGAGGAGAGATCACAACCAACACCAAAGAAATACAAACAATTATAAGAACATATTATGAGCAACTCTATGCCAGCAAATTAGATAACCTGGAAGAAATGGGTGCATTCCTAGAGATATATCAACTACCAAAATTGAACCAGGAAGAAATAGAAATCCTGAACAGACCTATAACCACTAAGGAAATTGAAGCAATCATCAAAAATCTCCCAACAAACAAAAGCCCGGGGCCGGATGGCTTCCCAGGGGAATTCTATCAGACATTTAAAGAAGAATTAATACCTATTCTCCTGAAAATGTTCCAAAAAATAGAAATGGAAGGAGAACTTCCATACTCATTTTATAAGGCCACCATTACCTTGATCCCAAAACCAGACAAAGACCCCATCAAAAAGGAGAATTACAGACCAATATCCTTGATGAACATGGATGCAAAAATTCTCACCAAAATACCAGCCAATAGGATCCAACAGTACATTAAAAGGATTATTCACCATGACCAAGTGGGATTTATCCCTGGGCTGCAAGGTTGGTTCAACATCCGCAAATCAATCAACGTGATACAATACATTAACAAAAGAAAGAACAAGAATCATATGATCCTCTCAATAGACGCAGAAAAAGCATTTGACAAAGTACAGCATCCTTTCTTGATCAAAACTCTTCAGAGTATAGGGATAGAGGGTACATACCTCAATATCATAAAAGCCATCTATGAAAAACCTACAGCGAATATCATTCTCAATGGGGAAAAGCTGAGAGCTTTCTCCCTAAGGTCAGGAACGCGGCAGGGATGTCCACTATCACCACTGCTATTCAACATAGTATTAGAAGTCCTAGCCACAGCAATCAGACAACAAAAAGAAATCAAAGGCATCCAAATCGGCAAAGAGGAAGTCAAAGTCTCACTCTTTGCAGATGATATGATAGTGTATGTGGAAAACCCAAAAGACTCCACCCCAAAACTGCTAGAACTCATACTGGGATTCAGTAAAGTAGCAGGATATAAAATCAATGCACAGAGATCAGTGGCATTCCTATACACCAACAACAAGACAGAAGAGAGACAAATCAAGGAGTCGATCCCATTTACAATTGCACCCAAAACCATAAGATACCTAGGAATAAATTTAACCAAAGACGCAAAGGATCTGTACTCAGAAAACTATAAAATACTCATGAAAGAAATCGAAGAAGACACGAAGAAATGGAAAAACGTTCCATGCTCATGGATTGGAAGAACAAACATTGTGAAGATGTCAATGCTACCTAGAGCAATCTACACATTCAATGCAATCCCTATCAAAATACCATCCACTTTTTTCAAAGAAATGGAACAAAGAATCCTAAAATTTGTATGGAACCAGAAGAGACCCCGAATAAGCAGAGGAATATTGAAAAAGAAAAGCAAAGCTGGCGGCATCACAATTCCGGACTTCCAGCTCTATGACAAAGCTGTCATCATCAAGACAGTATGGTACTGGCACAAAAACAGACACACAGATCAATGGAACAGAATAGAGAGCCCAGAAATGGACCCTCAGCTGTATGGTCAACTAATCTTTGACAAAGCAGGAAAGAATGTCCAATGGCAAAAAGACAGTCTCTTCAACAAATGGTGTTGGGAAAATTGGACAGCCACATGCAGAAGAATGAAACTGGACCATTTCCTTACACCACACACAAAAATAGCCTCAAAATGGTTGAAAGACCTAAACATGAGACAGGAGTCCATCCAAATCTTAAAGGAGAACACAGGTAGCAACCTCTTCGACCTCAGCCGCAGCAACTTCTTCCTAGACACATCGCCAAAGGCAAGGGAAGCAAGGGCAAAAATGAACTATTAGGATTTCATCAAGATAAAAAGCTTTTGCACAGCAAAAGAAACAGTCCACAAAACCAAAAGACAACCGACAGAATGGGAGAAAATATTTGCAAATGACATATCAGATAAAGGGCTAGTATCCAAAATCTATAAAGAACTTATCAAACTCAACACCCAAAGAACAAATAATCCAATCAAGAAATGGGCAGAAGACATGAACAGACATTTTTCCAAAGAAGACATCCAAATGGCCAACAGACACATGAAAAAGTGCTCAACATCGCTCGGCATCAGGGAAATCCAAATCAAAACCTCAATGAGATACCACCTCACACCAGTCAAAATGGCTAAAATTAACAAGTCAGGAAACGACAGATGTTGGTGGGGATGTGGAGAAAGGGGAACCCTCCTGCACTGTTGGTGGGAATGCAAGCTGGTGCAACCCCTCTGGAAAACAGTATGGAGGTTCCTCAAACAGTTGAAAATAGAGCTACCTTACGATCCAGCAATTGCACTACTGGGTATTTACCACAAACTTACAAATGTAGGGATCCGAAGGGGTACGTGCACCCCAATGTTTACAGCAGCAATGTCCACAATAGCCAAACTGTGGAAAGACCCAAGATGTCCATCGACAGATGAATGGATAAAGAAGAGGTGGTGTATATACACAATGGAATATTATGCAGACATCAAAAGGAATGAGATCTTGCCTTTTGCAACAATGTGGATGGAACTGGAGGGTGTTATGCTGAGTGAAATAAGTCAATCAGAGAAAGACATGTATCATATGATCTCACTGATACAAGGAATTCTTAATCTCAGGAAACAAACTGAGGGTTGGCTGGAGTGGTGGTGGGGGAGGGATGGGGTCGCTGGGTGATAGACATTGGGGAGGGTATGTGCTATGGTGAGTGCTGTGAATTGTGCAAGACTGTTGAATCACAGATCTGTACTTCTGAAACAAATAATGCAATATATGTTAAGAAAAAAAAAGAAGAAGATAGCAGAAGGGGAAGGATGAAGGGGAGTAAGTCGGAGGGGGAGATGAACCATGAGAGACGATGGACTCTCAAAAACAAACTGAGAGTTCCAAGGGGGGGGAATGGGTTAGCCTGGTGATGGGTATTAAAGAGGGCACGTTCTGCGTGGAGCACTGGGCGTTATGCACAAAAAATGAATCATGGAACACTACATCAGAAACTAATGATGTAATGTATGGTGATTAACATAAAAAAATTTTTAAGAAATGTAAATTTGGTAAACATTTAAGTAGAGTTACCAAGATAAAAGGAGAGAGGACTCAAATAGATAAAATTATAAATGAGATAGGAGACATTACAACTGACACCACAGAAATACAGAGTATCTTAAGAGACTACCATGAACAAGTATACACCTACAAATTGGACAACCTAGAAGAAATGGATAAATTCCTAGAAACATAGAAACCAAGACTGAATCCTGAAGAAATAGAAATAGAAAATATGAATGGGCCAACAATGGGTAAAGAGATTGAATCAGTAACTGAAAACTTTCCAACAAAGAAAAGCCCAGGACCAGATGGCCTCACAGCTGAATTTTACAAACATTTAAAGAATTAATGCTAATTTTCAAACTCTTCCAAAAATGGAAGAAGAGGGAACACCTCCAAACTCATTTTATGAGACCAGCAATACCCTCATATGAAAGCCAAGCAAGGACGCTACAAGAAAACAAAATTTCAGGCCAATATATCCCTGTGAACATAGATGCAAAAATTCTGAACAAAATACTAGCAAACCAAATTCAACAGCATATTAAAATGATCATACAGTATGATCAAGTGAGATCTATCCTTGAGTGCAAAGAAGTTCAACATACACAGATCAGTAACTGTGAAATACAACATTAACAGAATAAAGAATAAAAATTATATGATCATCTCAATAGATACAGAAAAAGCATTTGACAACATTCAACATCCTTTTATGATAAAAACGCTCATAAATAAGGTATAGAAGAAATGTACTTCCACAGATAAGGGCAAATACAACAAACCCACAGCTAATATCATTCTTAATAGTGAAAAGAACTAATTTTTAATTTAATTTAATTTTTATTTTTTTAGTCAGGCAACAAATTTATTAAAAGCAAACTGCTCATTCAAAAGTGATCAAGGAACAACTCAAAATACAGAGCAAGAAGGATAAACAAAATAAGTTGTTTTAATTTTCTCACTATATGAAATTCAAACTTTTCATTTTTAGGAAAGGTTAAGTGTAACTTCAGTAGACAGCAATACAGAACGATTTTATCACATAGACTAGTTTTCTTAGTTACTTCTAGCTGTCTCCATTGGGATAGATGCATTTACAGAACTACCTGTGCTTGAGCCTTCTTTGCAAGCAGCTTTAGATCTGCAATGCACTTGGCAATTGTCTCCTTTTCCTGCTGTGTAGAGATGCTCTGCACCATGTTGCTTCTCCACCCAGTTTATCATGTACTCTTGTTCCTTTCGATGCTTCATGTTGTGCCCAGAGATATGATAGTCCAGGCAATTCTTCACCTCCTTGTTTACTCTATGTAGCTGTTCCTGGTAAGTAAACTCCAGTGTCAGCGTAATGTTATTCATCTAGACATCAAAAAGGTAATGGCACTTTTGAACCAGTGCCTGCTGTGACTTCCGCGTATCATTTGCATCTGATCTGTTTGATGGAAGCCTCTTTCACTTCTAGTTGGGCAACTTTTTGCTCATTGAGTTTATCAGCAAATTCTTCAATAGAGGTACTATTTTTTTTTGAGATACCATATTTTTTAACTACATAAATTTGTAACCCTATTGTTGATATAGCAGAGAAGGTCTCTGCAGTAATCACATATATTTCTATGGGCAGAAAATATAAGATAAGCCCAGTTCCAAGCACATTAAGGTTCTGTTACCCCAGTTTTGGGAAAAAGGAACTGGAAGAATTGCTTGGGGATCAGCCCCAAATGAACATTTCCTCTAAATCCAGGAAGAGGTGGTACAGGGGCAAGACTTGGCTGCCCTGTGTGAAGGATTCTTGTTGCCTGCAATACCCCTGGACCAAGGAGGGCTGCGTTCTTTAGACAGGGGGCAGCTGACCACCTGGGACAACAGGGGGTCAGCGAGGTCCACGCGGTAGTTAATAACTAATTTTTTAGTTGTGTGTCAGATAAATCTGTCAATTCTCCCTTCTTCTTTTTTTTAAAGATTTTGTTTATTTATTTGACAGAGAGAGACACAGCAAGGGAGGGAACACAAGCAGGGGGAGGGGGAGGGGGGAAGCAGTCTTCCCGCGGAGCAGGGAGCCCAATGCGGGGCTGGATGCCAGGAGCCTGGGATCACGACCCGGGCCCAAGGTAGATGCTTAATGACTGAGCCACCCAAGTGCCCCTCAATTCTACTTTTTTAAAAATAACTTCATGGCTTTATTTGTGTCTATCTAATTTTGAGTGATTTATTCATTTATTCTCACTTTTCAAGGTCAATATTTTTAACAACATCTAAAACAATAACCCAGAAATTTTGGCCTATAGGGATCCAAATTTTACTTTGCCTAACTAATCTCTTGTATATTTGATTTTTATTATTGATATTTAAATTATATAGGGAATTTTAAAAAATATGACTTTCTTCCATTTTATATCTCAACTGGAATCCTGGGATGTTTATTATGTCTCCTCATGGGTGGGTCACAAATTCCAACTTCTGTCTCTCTAGTACTGATAGACTCCTGGAGTCTTGGCTTTACACTTTGGCATCTCAGCTAGGGTTTTTTGGTTGGGATTTCAAGTCTCGCTCTTCATTGGAAAGGCTTAGGAGTTGGAAATTCCTCAAGGGCAAAATGCTGCTGCAATTTGGATTATCCTGTTGTTCCTTTCTCCTTGTTATGTTTTGTCACCCTTGGTCTGTTCTCCCCAGCCTGATGAAACTGCTTTAAGCCACAATCTACCACTTGTGTTTAAAAATGATGGTCCAAATTACCAATGTCTCTGAGGGAAAAGCTAGTCATCAAAGTGGGTTCATCTTAATCTGCCCCTCTTTTCTGTGGGGCCTTTGCCCCTCAACTCCTGATTGTCTTGGTTGTTCTCTAATGCCTTCGCTGATGCTTTCAAACTTTCAAAAATGTGTTTGATTCAGCTTTTATAATTGTTTTTGGCAAGCGAATTGGTAATGAGAATACAAGATTTTCCCCTTACTACATTCTTTTCTTATAATGTTCAAGTCCTTCTTAATTTAAAGCTTAGCATTTATTCTAGTTTATTCTACTTTAAACTTATTTCTTGACTTATATTTCAAAAAGCCTGTTTTCTTTTAATTTTATTAAAAATACAAAGTTGATAACTGGGTATTTACCCCAAAGATACAAATGTAGTGATCTGAAGGGGTACGTGCACCCCAATGTTTATAGCAGCAATGTCCACAATAGCCAAACTGTGGAAAGAGCCAAGATGTCCATCGACAGATGAATGGATAAAAAGATGTGGTATATATCTACAATGGAATATTATTCAGCCATCACAAGGAATGAGATCTTGCCATTTGCAATGACGTGGATGGAACTGGAGGGTATTATGCTGAGTGAAATAAGTCAGTCAGAGAAAGATGTATCATATGATCTCACTGATATGAAGAATTCTTAATCTCAGGAAACAAATTGAGGGTTGCTGGAGTGGTGGGGGGTGGAGGGATGGGGTGGCTGGGTGATGGACATTGGGGGGGTATGTGCTATGGTGAGCGCTGTGAAGTGTGTAAGACTGTTGAATCACAGACCTGTACCTCTGAAACAAGTAATACATTATATGTTAAAAAAAAGAAGAAGATAGTAGTGAAGGGAAAAATGAACAGGGGGAAATCGGAGGGGGAGACCAACCATGAGAGACTATGGACTCTGAGAAACAGACTGAGGGTTCTAGAGGGGAGGGGTTTGGGGAATGGGTTAGCCTGGTGATGGGTATTAAAGAGGGCACATATTGAATGGAGCACTGGGTGTTATATGAAAACAGTGAATCATGGAATACTACATCAAAAACTAGTGATGTAATGTATGGTGATGTAATGTAACATAACATAATAAAATAAAATAAAAAATATGAAGTTGATAATTTCTAAAAATATCTTTGGTTTCTTAAGGTAAATCATTTTATGTGTGTGCTCTGTGTCCCTAAGGGACCTCCTTTCTTTATGTTATTTAGTATTGCTTTACTCATTCTTGAAAGAGAAGGAATCTCCCCAGGTTCTGTGTTTGGAAAAAACAATTTAAAATTTCTCGAAGTCCCCTGTACTCTTCACTTGGGTGTGGAGTAAGTTTCTCATATATTAAACTGAAGGGGGTGTTCTTATTAGATATCCAACTAGCCAGATTTCCAAGGTCAATGAATCATTGGTTTAGAATGGCTCTGATAGATCATCTGCTTTACAGCTAAATTCACTGACTCAGAGGGAGTTTATTTCTGAGTCCTTAGAGAATAACCATGGTTCTTTTACCAGAGTAGTCCTTGAGAAATGACAATCCCAAATGTTCTGGTTTCCTTGCCTCTTCCTTTATTTCACCCCTTCCTTTTAGAGATTTCACATTAAAAGATGCAATGTAACTCCACTTATGTGTCTTTATAAGTTACAACTACCTTGGATTACAGAGGGTTATAAAAAATGAGACTTTTGGAAGGAGAATGTCTTAAAAATTGTTCTTGGATTGTAGAGGAGTGGCTGCCAAGTGTGGGATAAGGGAAAGAGGAAAGCTTTTATGTCCAGCAGTGCTGGGCTTTAATACTAATTACCCCACTCTCAAGCTACTCCAGAGTGGAAAGATCTAAACTTTTCTCAGTGGTAAAATTGGTATGACAATGTACCCTCCTGAAAAGATGATCTAGGGACCAGCTAACAAACATAACACAATTAGCACACTCTTGGTAAAAAGAGAGTGCTCCAAATACTAGCTATTGTTACTAATTTTATTATTATCATTATTTTAATAATCATTGCTAATTTCAATTTGGATGTAAGACTCTTTGAGAAATCCATGTATTTTGTACATTAAGCAAGGTTTTGTAATATTTCTAATTTGGTGAGGTGGGGGACAGGGTCAAATGAAAACTAGGGTGTGGCAATGTAAAAAGCAGTCTTGTGGGAAGCTTAGTCTTAGGCCAGTCTTTGCAATATGAATGATGCAGCCCAGTCATCTAGGAGGCAAGGGTTTCCACATCAGAGCCTCTGCATTGCCCTATTATACTTCCCTATGTCTCCCAAAGTTCTGTTGTCTCTGCCATGTCTAGACCTCATTTCATTTTGAAGGCCTTCACAAGCTGACTTCAATTTATCATTCCAATGGGAACTCAATCCATTCACTTTCAGATACTCCAAGTTACAATCATACCAGTCAACTGTGATATTCCTTGAATCTTTTAACCCTTTTCCTCATCCATGCAGTTTTTTGTACTATTCTCCCAGACTGACCAGGCTTGAATGCCTTTTCTCATTTGTTATTGTCAACACTAATTCTTAAACTCTTCCTGCTTCATGAGTCAACAAAAGTATCTTTTTCCCAAGAGCTCTTCCCTTACTCCTCACCACTCTTCCGGGTATTTTATTCTGCATTTTGGAAACTTATATTTGCTATTCTTCACCCTCCAAGCTGTAAATCTTTTGAAATGTGTCTTATTTTTCTCTACATTTCCTGGCAATGAGGTACAATTTTTATACCTGGTAGGCATTCAGTAAAGGCCATTTAAAACTGAACTCCAGTATCTTAATTAATGATACTGTTTTTATTTAGATGCCAGTGGTAAAAGATTGTACTTAGACAAACAGGAAACAGCTACTTTCAAAATCTGTTTGTTATAATTATATTTGCGTGTATAGTCAACTGTGAGTAAATAATTATTTAAACTAATATTGCTTTCATTTCTATGGTCCCAGCTGTAATCCCTGAGTCAGAGAAGTACTCTGTTATTAATTATAAAAGACTGGGTACTTCATACTGCACAGAACATCTCTAAATTTCCTTCATAGGATCAAGTAAGCTTTTTCTAGATTTTTATGCCCTATTTGCCAAAGTCTTAAGTGAAGTACTCATTCTCTTACTCTCAGAGTTAATACTTTTTATTCTTGATCTTGGTGAATGGTATCACTGAGCTTTCCAAGTCAGAAACTGTAGTGTTTTATCCAGTCTTTTCTTTCCTCTATTCTATTTGTAAGCTCTATCTAAATCTACCAATTCATTTAAATTTCAAAATAAGACACAGCTCTTCTATTTTGTCATTATCTTTTCCTTCTTGGAGTGAGTCATAACAATTCCCAACTTATGTCCCTGACCTTAATCTCTTTGCACTCTGGTCTAAAAATAGTTAAGCATTTAATCAATGCCAGTTTTCAAAATGATTATTCAGTAATACAACTATGTGATCTGAAAATCTAGTAAATTTAAGTGGCTAAAATTACTTAGTTGAAACTTCTCAGCTTTGACTCAGTGGATCTTGTCAACCTCATCTTGTACTATTCCTTTTTGTGTAGTTCAATTCGAAGAACACACCAAAGCATTTAAGACTCTGTTGTCCTCCTTTGCTTATTCTCTGCCTAGAGCAACCCTTCTTTGCTGGCAATTGCCTACTCCCCCTTCAAGATCTAATAAAATATTAATTCTCAGGTAAGGAGTTGCTTTGTCCTTGGGGTTTCTCAGCCCTTTGCTAATGTACCTTTAGTAGTTACTGCAGTGGGTAGTTATTTATTTGTTATCTTTGTCTCCCTGGAGTGGTAAACCCTGAGAGAGCAGGATTCCTAAATTACTTATCTTTATAACTCCAGGGATTGCACAGTGCCTAATAATGGTAGGGATACAAATTGCTTTCCTTAACTCTGGCTCTAAAATTTTAGCCACATGTTTAAGGTATAATGAAAAGGACCCTAGATGCAAATTAGGAGAACTGAGTTCTAGTCCTGGATCAATTATTAACAAGCTGTATAATCTTGGGCGTATCATATCATCTCTTTGTACTTTGGTTTCCTCATCTGTACAGTAAGGAGATTGGACCTGATGTTGTGTGGAGACCTTCCTTCTCTAAAGGATGACAATTCTAGGTGGGGAGGTTTATACACTGATTTGAGCAGATCTGCCAATGGTAATGTTCCAGGACACATTCTTAATTTATAACTATTCATTTCTAACCACCCACTCATTCTGATTTAATGTATTTGATTTGAGAGTGAGACATTAAAGGTTCACAGTGTGAGAGTTTAGACATGAGATCTCGGAAACACATGGGGGTCCTCACTGTACACGGTGCACACAAAAAGGCTTTTAATTCAACACATGAAATGTATTAGTCACATGCTCTTGAGAAAACTATAAAAAGGTCCCATCCCAAGCCCAGATGTGTCCTTGGGAAGGATTGGGACAGCAACAGGGGAGGAGGGGTGAGGGTTTCAGCTATGATTACTCCCATCTGTTGTTCTTTAACAAACAAACAAAAAAGTTCCCTAAATGAACACTAGATGTGGGAAAAATTATAAGAAGCTGATATCAGAGTTGGACTAAATATGTAAAATAGCTTCATAGTCCTAAATTTTGAGATGGGATTTTAGATTTCAGATTTTGTTAAAGTGGCAACTGCTTGTCACATCTTTTGTTTGACTTTTGCTCTTTGAATTCATTTGATGCTTCTGTGATGAGTCTAGAACATACGATATATTAAGGTGGATAAATCTGCCCCATGGAGCTTAGCTTGACCAGAATTTTTCCAAACATAGTTTTGGATACATAATACATTGATCCGAACATGTATGGAGAACAGTGATACCAATTTTCTTAATACATTTAAGGATCCGAGAATAATTACAAGTGGAGAGAACTCAGCTAAAAACATATTAATCAATTTAGCATCAATAAACCACCATTTAATTTAATAAAGAGAGACACACTACCACAGTGTTTATTATTATGTTTATTATTAGCTACTCTGTTACATTTTCTGAATGGTAACAGAGTTTCAGATAGTGTGTACCCTCCATTACTGTTGGTATTAATAAATAATTGAATGAACCAACTAAATTCTCATAGATACATTAATAAAGTATGCAGCTGATTTCCGGAGATTGTTAAAGACTGAGGTGCTAAGAATATTTCACTCTGATTTAAATTTCTAATTTGTTGCTGTTCATTATAATTTGAGATCCTTCTGTGAATTTATATAAGTCCAAAGAAGATAGTTTGTCTGTGCTTAACCTTTCTAATGTATTTAAATGTATTTAATGTAATGTATTTAAAATGTTTTAATTTATTTGTTCTACATATTTGAAAAATATCATGAAGCTTAAAAACAAATAGTAATTCCTGTGAGATACTTTGAACTCTGATTAAATGTGGAATCTTTGAATACTTTTTAAATGTGTGATTTTTAGGGATGTCAACATTTTAAAAATAGCAACTAAATATTATATTTTCTTCATGCAATCAGATAAAAAACACCTAAGCACAGTAAGTTTCCTTTACTAGTTCTACCTAGTAGTCAAATTTAGAGGCTTCATTCATTACAGCTGTAGAGAATCACACTAAAAAGAAAAGTGTTGCATCAAGTTATGGGAAATGTGAACAATTTCCAATAAATTAAGGTATTCTTTCCAAAGCTAGTTTATAGGAAGGATAAGGATCAAAATTTAACTACTGAAGCAATTTTGTCCTTGTTTGTTTTTTCTTCCTATTGTAAATCTGAAGGAAATGTGATACAATTTGTTTTTAACATGCTCACATGTGTTCCTATGGGATCTCTTAGGAGAAAAATCTTTGTATTTCTGGGGACAAAAAATATGAACACACCTGGCACTCACAAAATATGCTGAGCAAGTGGATCAATAAATGACCAATGACTTCAGTATTTTTACTCTGTTGGACCGATGATACCTTTCCGAATGCCATCTTGGAGATGTCTTCTAAACTGAAGCTGATAAGGAAAGTGCCTCCCCCAGCTCTCAACTATAGAATATTTGGGAGAATTTAAAGGAAAACAATAATTCTCTTTCTCAAATTAATTTACAAAGTTAATGTAATCTCACTCACAATTCCAGCAGGATTTTTTATGTAACGAGACAGATTCCAAAATTCAGATGGAAGAATAGTGGCCACCTCCAAGGGATACTGTTCATATTTTGTTTTATGGAGAAGTCATCTATTTTAGCAGTACAAAGGCCAAAAATAATCAAGAATTTTGAACAAAGACATAATGAGTACATCTGTTCTGCTAGATATCATGACTCATTATAGAACCATGGTTTAGAATTGGTGCAGGAATGCACAGTGGAGCAGAAGACAGAGCTGCATATACCAAACCATGCATATACTGGACCCTGCTAACAGAGGTGGCATTCAAATCATTGGAGAAATCATTATCGAGTAGATGGGTATGCCAATTGGCTCTCCATATGGAAAAATATAAAAGTAGATCTCTATCTCATATTGCATATCAGAATGTAAAAAAGGAAACAATTCAGAAGTAAACCTAAAGAATATCTTTGTGAAACTGGGGTAAGGAAGAATTTCTTAAAGAAGAGATAAAACCCAAAAGTTATGAATTAAAAGATGAATTTGTCTAAATTAAAACAAATTCCTTTCAACAAAACACAACACAAACAAATTTAAAAGTCAAGTGATAGATGAGAAGAAGAGATTTGCAACACGAAGAAGATTAGGATCCAGAATGATGGACAATGAATAAAAAAAATAAAATAAATACAAATAAATGATGAAAATAAATGATGAAATCTAAGGCAATGTTTATTTCTTGAAAATGGCTGCTCAGAAAACAGAGCTTATCTAAAATATATGGGCAGCCTAAAACCACCTAGTCAGTGATATTTTTGCATTTTGTAAAAGACTCAGGTTGGAGTTGGTTAAAACAACAAAATAAATGAAATGATGTAGTTTAATATAGATTATGTATTCCTGGGAAATGACCTGAAATTGCAAGTGTTGGGTATTATAAAATACAAGCCTTCTAAAGATTATTTTTAAAATGTTGAAATCAGTCAGTTTCCTCAATGGGAAATTAATGGCATATTCAAGTTAGGACAATTCAAGGATGATTTATTAATCAAAAGACTAATTATAAAGTGTGGTGGGAAATAAGGAAGGTGGCAAGGAAAAGTGCAGGAACCAGGGCTAGCAGACTCAGAACTCTGTCCCCTCCTAGGTCTGCAAAAGTAAAGCAAAGGAAGGGACAGGTTTCTGGACATGGAAGAAGAAAGTCTTGAGGGGCTCGGAGCCTTGAGAGGAGCAATGGCCTTCTGTCCAGTGATGCAGCCAGACTGGGCTGATGTTTAAGAGAAAGAGACACAGAATAAATGCCCCAACCTCAGTCTCAATCCTCCCTCTCACATCCTGTTAGACTTGCCATAGGCTGACCCTAGCAGGAAGTCTGAGACCAAGGAATTCTGGGTGTCTGGTCCACATAAGTCAGCTTTCCAGGGCAGAAAGTAGGCTGGAGTAGGAAAGGGAGTGGATCTGAAGGTAGAAATGAAAGATAACTGGCACAAGAAGCAGTATTGTCCATGATCATATTGTGAAGATCATGAATAGCAAATGGTATTTGGTAGCTTGGAACAAAGTCTTGTGAGTGTATTAAACACAGATTCAAAATTTATCTGAATAGAAGTGAAGATATCTGCTTGAGAAAACTGTAAGTGATGCACAAAGTGGCTCAAAGATGGCAAACGCTGATGTTGGACATGCTTATTAGAAATTTGAATAAAATTGTTTAAGAAATGTGAAGGAGAAAGCAATATTTTAAAAATATTTTATTATGTAATGTATGATTTAAAATATGCATTTGAAATGACATTAATATGAAATGTGACACAGACATTTTATGATTTTATCTTTATACATAAATATTTTTGTATTGAAGTTGTACAAAACTTTTTGTATTTTCTCATTTGGAACACTGGGAGAGATAGCCAGACCCATATGGTATGTAAAGAGCTATGGAGAAAGTGATAGGTGAGTATAAAAATGGACAAAAGATATGAACCAGCAGTTCAAAGAAGAGATAAGCGAAATAGACAATAGACATAAAAAAGATGCTTAACTTAATCAGGGATACTATTAATCAGGGAAAAAGATTAAAATGAGATACCATTTCACACCCTATTTGGCAAACATCAAGTCAAACGTGTGTGAAAAAGATCTTGCCCACTCCTGCTAAGAGTGTTAATAATTCCCGTCACTTTTTGAGACACTTGTCAATGTCTAGTGAAATGACAGCCTAAGACTCTCTTGACCTAGATCTAGAAAGATCTAGGTTGATCTAGAACCTCTTGCTCATGAAAGTAGGAAAATATGCAAAATATATTCATTGTGATATTTTTGTAATAGTGAAAAACCACTCAAAGAGAAATGAAAAAAACGTAGCTTATTTATATATTGGACAATTAATAGCAATTAAAACAAACTAGAGTTATACATATCAACATAGAGAAATCTTAAAATCAAAGGTGGATGAAAAAGCAAGTTTTAGAATGATTCATATTATAGAATAGCATTTACATAGATTAAGCCCAAAGTAATGCTATATGTTGTTTTTGTATTCATAGATGTAGTATAAAAACTTATATTGGAAGGGGTATATCCCACACTCCTCTTAGCATCTGGCTCTGGGTAGGAAGGGTGGGAAGGAAGGGACTGGACAGGTGTTGGTAGCATGAAAGTGTACAATGCTTTGGCTTGAAATATTCAGATTAGATTTAGACTCTGTTTCTTTTATGTCCTGAAACAGTCTGAACACATTTCCAAGAATCATAGCTACAGTCAACATGGTTTTTATTATTTGGAGGCAAATGGAGATTTGTGTTCTTAGTGCTGTGATTTTCAGGGCAAGTTATAAAACTGTTGATTGGAACAGTTATAATCATTTTCTATAATTTATTTCTCCACTAGCCGATAGTCCAATAGGAAGAATTTTAAATGGAAGAAATTGATCTCAGCTAATGGAGTAGCAGGAAGACAAATGCAATTGTCCATATGGTTAGCTGAGAGCAGATTGTTTAAAATTGATGAGTCTTCTTTTTACCAATTTAAGAGGTGACATGCTTCTAAGATGACAACAGTGTATAGGAAGAACATGAAAGACTTGACCAACTTCCCAATTTGTATTGTCAATTATATTGTGACATTATTTTTGATTAAATATTCAATTTACCTGTATTCAAATAAAATTATCACCCATAAGCCGAAACTGAACAAATTAATTAATTTTAAAATGTCCACAGCTGTTAATTATGTGTCACTCACTCTTGTCTCCATTTCCCCGTATATCTGTTTCCATCTGTTATGCCTGAACTACAGTGTTCTCTTCTAGTTCAGTTGGGTTCTCTGAGAGCTCTATTTGAATTGAATCCTTCTATTCTTCTGTTCCTTTGTAGTTGTATGGAGCATCCACTGTGTGTGAATTTCTCACTTCCTATTCCCCATCTCCTTAGATAGTTTTACTTTCTTATGAAGTTGTAATAAATGAACCCTGCCAGCATTTTTTCCCCATTTGACTACTCCATTTACACTACTGCTATAATTATTGCATTGCATTGGATGTATTCTATTTGCACACACTGCCTTTTCTGGATTAATTAACAAGCACTGTGGCAACTTGCCAAAAATACATGACATTATCAGGGGGACAGAAGTACTAGTACTAATACACTATTCACTAATGGACCATCAGTTTCAATCTTTAACCCTTACCTCCCTCTGAGTTGCTGCCTATTCAACAGACCATTTGGATGTCTCTGAGTAAATCAAACTTAACAACATTCCCTCTAGAACTACTCCTCCCACCGTCTTTTCTGTTTAGTCAGTGGCATCTCCATCTGCTAGGATGTGCAAGTTGAACTGTCACCCAGTTCCAAGATCTTATTTCTCATATCCAGTTTTCTTCCAGGATATGTCAATTTTGCTTTCTACGTATCCCACAAATCCACCTGGATTCAAGCCACTTACTCTCACTAGCCATCTGGACCATTCCGTAGATAATTTACTGATCTCTCAGCTCTTTCTCTTGCATCCTTCATTGTGTTCTGTACACTGTAACCAGAGGGAACTTTTCAAAGATGCCAATGCAATCACTTCACATACATTCAAACCCTCAACCTCTGATTGCTAATAACCCTGTCCCTAGGCTAAACAGCAAAATCCCTTATGTGACCTATAATGCCCCGTAAGGTCTGGCCCCAGTTACCCCTAACACCCTCTGCTTCTCCCAAACTATTACATAATATCATTTCCTTTTTATTCTCAGTGCCTTCTGTCATATCCCACTCTATATGGTTGACCCCTACTCCTCTTTCAGATTTCTTCTCTCTTGCCACTTCCTTAGAGAAGTTTTTCCTGACCTTCCTGAATTGGTCAAATCCTCCTATTACTAGTTTTCAGAGCACTCAGGACCTAATGTTTCTTAGCACCTAGCACAGTGGTAATATTATATTCACTTGATTCAAGTATTTTTTTTCCAATAGACCCACACTGTCCATACATTAGCCACTAGCCTAATTAATTAAAATTAAATGAAATTAAAAATTGTTTCTTAGTCCCACCAGCTACATTTCAAGTGCTCAAGAGTCATAGGCAGCTAGTAGCTACTCTATTGGGCAGTGCAGAATGAAGAACATTTCTATCATCGCAGGATAGGACAGCAGACACTACACTCTAAGTTCTTCTAGGCAGACACTCTTTATTCTTTTTTATTCTGTCACCTTTCTATCTTTGTCTTTGCATGTATTCCTAGTGCCTAGCAACATGTCTGGCCCATAGAAGACCTTCCAAAACATTTTTTAAGCAAATGAAAAAATGAGATAATGAATGAGCACCTTAGAGCCTTGTGAGGACAAAGTAGAGCAGTCAAGAATGTTCTACACTGTGAAAATGTTCTTGGAGGCTGGTAATTTGCACACCTTTGCTTCCTGAGGCCTTAGGACTTTATGCTTGTCATGTGCTCACTTAGTGACATGTCTACACAAAGCTTTGTTTTGCTGTCTCAGATTTTACTTGGCAAACATGGTCTGGAGATCCTTCATGAACATTTTGTAAGAGAGAGTTCCTTGTGGAAATAAAAAAGTATCCAATTGAGGCAGTATACATGCTCACAGATGTTTATCAGTTTTTAGCAGTGAATAATTGTCATGTCTGAGACGAGTTCTTAAGCCTACAGCAATATGCAAAATTTCTTATTTTACTTTGTTTTATTTCAGTTTAATTTTACCATTTGTGAAGGGGGGAGTTAATGAAGTATAGTCTAAAACACAGTAAGGAGGGGCTCTGGTTTCACTGAAACCTATGTTAAAGCTGCAAAACATCACAAAAGGGTCTAGTGCTTTAATTGAGGGAAAAGCAGGGGTGCCTGGGTGGCTCAGTCGGTTAAGTGTCTGACTTCAGCTCAGGTCATGATCTCCGGGCCCTCTGCTGAGCCCAATTTGAGCCCCATGCTCGTGGGGGCGTCTGTTTGCCCCTCTCCCTCTTCCTATGCCCCTCCCTCACTCATGCTCTCTCTCTCTCTCTAATAAATAAATAAAATCTTTAAAAAAATAATTGAGGGAGAAGCTAATTAAGGCCCATGCGCCAAATCCAGCACCTCGCCTGTTTTTGTAAACAAAGTGTTATTGGAACAAAGCCCAACCCATTCATTTGTTCATCTATTGCTATTTTCACTATGGCAATATTGAGTAGTTGGGACAGAGACCAGGTAGCCCAAAAAGTCTAAAATATTTACTACCTAGCCCTTTACAGAAAAAGTTTGCCTACCTCTGTTTTAACTCCTATTGTAGCAAAAGTTTCTTTCTGGGGGGCCATGAGGATGAAATCATGGACAGCAGGTATGAAGTAAGCTGCCCCTTGCCATGCTGTGTAGATTGATACCCTTTAGATGTTGGTGTGGGAGAAATGGGAGGTTGGCCTGAAAAAAGATAATGGATTAGGAAATATGCCAATGAGAGATGAATGCTGGAAAATGAGAGGCTGTAGAAGTGAGGCACATGTGGGTAGGCTTTGAAAGAATGTGGGTCCTAAAAAGCAAATTAGAAGCAGAGAACACCTTTATTTTTTTTTCAGAGTTAAACAATATCAATATTTTGATATATTTTTCTACTTCTATTTTTTTATATAAACAGATCAAACTGAATATATAACTATATCACTTGGGTTATCTCATGTTACAATATGAAAAATTTTCCCATATACCAAAGTATTAACAAGATCTTTAATTAGCTGCAGAGTATTTTCGTCATAGAGCTATATCATATATTTTATGTGACCAATCCCTTTTTATTGGACATTGAGGTAATTTATGAATTTTTTTATTCTGCTATTATAAACAAGGGTCATTAATTCTCTTTTTAAAATCACTGTCTGGGGTTCCTGGGTGGCTCAATCAGTTAACCATCCCAAGCCTTGATCTCAGCTTAGGTGTTGATCTTTGGGCCATGAGTTCAGGTCCAGCAATGGGCTCCATGCTGGGTGTGGAGCCTACCTGAAAAAAAAATCAGTGTCTAATTTTCAGGTAGTAATATACACAAATTGTAAGGGTATATAACTTGTTGAATTTTCATATGTGTATTCACCTACCTATGTGACACCAAGTGTGATTAATTTTTCTTAGTTACTCTGAACAAGTGGAAGTCTCCAAAAAGAAGCCTTTCAAGAACTGATGCTGGTGGTTCCTGGCTTTCACCAAAATTAGAAGGATTCTGTGTCATGGACCTTTAATTCTTTTTTTTTTAATATTTTTTTATTTAAATTCAATCAAATAACATATAATGTATTATTAGTTTCAGAGGTAAAGGTCCATGATTCATCAGTCTTATATAATACTCAGTGCTCATTACATCACATGCTCTCCTTAATGTCCATCTCTCAGTTACCTCATCCCCCCATTCGCCTCCACTCCAGCAACCCTCAGTTTGTTTCCTGTGATTAAGAGTCTCTTACGGTTTATCTCCCTCTCTGATTTTGTCTTGTTTTATTTTTGTCTCCCTTCCTCTATGCTCTTTTGTTTTGTTTCTCAAATTCCACATATGAGTGAAATCATATAATTGTCTTTCTCTGATTGACTTATTTCACTTAGCATAATACCTCTAGTTCCATCCATGTTGTTGCAAAAGCAAAATTTCATTTGTTGATGGCTGAGTAATATTCCATTGAATATATATACCACATCTTCTTCATCCATTCATCTGTTGATGGCCATCTTGCCTTTTCCCATAGTTTGACTATTGTGGACATTGCTGCTAAAACAATGGGGTGCAGATACCCCTTCGGATCACTACATTTGTATCTTTTGGGTAAATACCCAGTAGTACAATTGCTGGGTTATAGGGTAGCTCTATTTTCAACTGTTTGAGGAACCTCCATACTGTTTTCCAGAGTGGCTGCACCAGCTTGCATTCCCACCAACAGTGTAGGAGGGTTCCCCTTTCTCCGCATCCTCACCAGCATCTGTCGTTTCCTGACTTGTTAATTTTAGCCATTCTGCCTGGTGGGAGGTTGTATCTCATTGAGGTTTTGATTAGTATTTCCCTGATGTTGAGTGATGTTGAGCACTTTTTCATGTGTCTGTTGGCCATTTGGATGTCTTCATTGGAGAAATGTCTGTTCATGTCTTCTTCCCATTTCTTGATTGGATTATTTGTTCTTCGGGTGTTGAGTTTGATAAAATCTTTATGGATTTTGGATACTAGCCTTTTATCTGATAGGTCATTTGCAGATATCTTCTCCCATTCTGTTGGTTGTCTTTTTTTTTAATTAAAATTTTTTTAACTTTTTTGTGCCTTTATTATTGATTGATTTATATGTTTAGTTAGCCAGCATATAGTACATCATTAGTTTTTGACGTAGTGTTCAATGACAAAGAATGCCTTTAGATCAACTGTTGGGAAACTGAATCTGACAGCTATGCCCAAGAAGGAAAAATGAAGTCAGAAAAACTCTACAGACAGTTTCTGCAGAAGCCCATTCAGGAGTGAAATGGTCATAAGGAGATTAGGTTTGAACTAAGACTGAGGATACTCTGACGTAGATAGAAGCTGAATATAGTAGAGGCAGAGAGGTCCGGAGAGCCCATTAACTTGAGGCTCACATTTACATTTTTTATTTTACCTCTGAAAGGGGTTATATATAACATCAATTAGCAACACTGGCAGGTTTGAAAGAAGGCAATGATATTTAAACTTTAAAAAAATTTGACCGTGTGTGTGTGTGTGTGTGTGTGTGTGTGTGTGTGTGTGTGTGTGTGTATGAATCTAGGAAGCCATGGAAAATACAAGTGACAAGCCCTGTAGCATAAACTTTGTAGCCAGGCTATTTTTGTTCAAATTTTGGCTCTGCCATTTACTAGCTGTGTGACTTGGACAAGTTACTCAACCTCTCTATCTCCTGACACTCACCTCCAAAATGAAGATCATAATAATAGCACGCCCCAGGGTTGTTGAAAGGACTAATGGGCTTACATTCATGAAGTGCTTACAGGTGCACCTGACACAATGGGTGCTCTAGAAGTCCATGAAATACAGAGGCCTCCCTCTCTCTCAGCATTTGACTTGCCCTGGCTATAAGATGAACTAAATGCAAACTTTGGATATGATCTCAAAATGTCGATTCATGTGGGTACCTCTTTCTGACAGACTATGTAAATGGTATTAAAGAATTCATGTCCTTTAAATAGATGGCTGTTTAGTGTATCAGAGGAATGAGGACTTGTTTTATGGATTTATTTTTCCTTTGAACAGATTGTAAAATAGTGTCTGTGTGGGAGTTGCATCTCACTGACCCAAATTCCTGCCTGCAAAAGAGCATAATACAGGGCAGAAAAGAAAGTGAAAGGGTTGGTAAAGGTGGGGGAAACTCAACTCAGGCAGGTGTTTTTGTGTGTTTGTTTTAAAACTGTGGTAAAAAATATGTAACATAAAATTTATCATCATAACCATTTTAAATGTACTACTGAGTAGTGCTCAGTAGATTCACATTGTTGTACAACTAATCTCCAGAACTCTTTCATCTTGTAAAACTGAAACTCTATACTCATTAAAGAACTCTTTATTCTCCCCTCCCCCCAGCTTCTGGTGACCACCATTCTACTCTCTGTTTCTATGAGTTTCACTCCTCTGGATACCCCATGTAAGTGTAATCATACAGTATTTGCCTTTCTTTGGCTGATTTATCTCACTTAATATAATGTCTTCAAATTTCATCCATGTTGTAGCATGTGTCAGAACTTCCTTCCTTTTTCAGGCTGAATAATATTGAATTTTATGTATTTACCACATTTTGTTTATCCATTTATCCACTGATGGACACATGGGTTGCTTTCACATTTTGGCTGTTGTGAATATGCTGCTATGGACATGGGGCACAACAGGCAGGTATCTTTATGAAATTCTTCTGTGGTGTGGCTTCCTTGGCTCCCTGGCCCCCTTGCTTCCCAGAATATTAGAAGAAGATTGTTCTCTAAACCAGGCAGACTGGGATTACACGAAGGTTCACTCCTTACCAGCTCTGCAATCTTGGACAAGTTACTTAAGTTCTCTGAGCTTGTTTCATTGTCTGTAATAAAGGAACAGTGATATTAAAACACAGACTTCTTTTAGGAGTTAAATTAAACCCACAAATCAATCAATGTGATAGAACACATTAATAAGAGGAGAGAAAAGAACCATATGGCCCTCTCAATTGATTCAGAAAAAGCACTGGACAAAATACAGCATCCTTTCCTGATTAAAACTCTTCAGAGTACAGGGATAGAGGGAACATTCCTCAAGTTCATAAAATCCATCAGTGAAAGACCCACAGCGAACATCATCCTCAATGGGGAAAAGCTGAGAGCCTTTCCCTTAAGATCAGGAAAGTGTGCCCACTCTCACCACTATTGTTCAACATAGTACTAAGAGTCCTAGCAACAGCAATCAGACAACAAAAAGAAATAAAAGTATTCAAATTGGCAAAGAAGAAGTCAAACTCTCTCTCTTCGCAGATGACATGATACTTTATGTGGAAAATCCCAAAGACTCCACCCCCAATTTACTAAAACTCATACAACAATTCAGTAATGTGGCAGGATACAAAATCAATGCACATATTTCAGTTGCTTTCTTATACACTAACAATGCATCCATTTATAATAGCACCAAAAACCATAAGATACCTCAGAATAAACCTAACCAAAGAGGTAAAGGATCTATACTCTAGGAACTACGGAACACTCATGAAAGAAATTGAAGAAGACACAAAAAGATGGAAAAACATTCCATGCTCATGGATCAGAAGAATAAACATTGTTAAAATGTCTATGCTACCCAGAGCAATCTATACCTTCAGTGCCATTCCGATCAAAATTCCAATGACATTTTTCAAAGTGCTGGAACAAACAATCCTGAAATTTGTATGGAATCAGAAAAGACCCTGAATTGCCAAGGAAATGTTGAAAAAGAAAACAAAGCTGGGGACATTGTGTTGCCTGATTTCAAGCTGTATTACAAAGCAGTGATCACCAAGACAGCATGGTACTGGCACAAAAACAGACATATAGACCAATGGAACAGAATAGAGAGTTCAGATATGGACCTTCAACTCTATGGTCAAATAATCTTCGACAAAGCAAGAAAAAAATATGCAATGGAAAAAAGAGTCTCTTCAATAAATGGTGCTGGGAAAATTGGACAGCCACACGCAGAAGGATGAAACTCGATCATTCTCTAATACCATATACAAAGATAAACTCAAAATGGATGAAAGACCTCAATGTGAGACAGGAATCCATCAAAATCCTAGAGGAGAACATAGGCAGTAACCTCTTTGACATCAGCCACAACAACTTCTTTCAAGATTCATCTCCAAAAGCTGGTGAAATGAAAGCAAAAATGAACTTTTGGGACTTCATCAAGATAAAAAGTTTCTGCACAGCAAAGGAAATAGTCAACAAAACAAAGAGGCAACACACAGAATGGGAGAAGATATTTGCAAATGACACTACAGGTAAAGGGCTGATATCCAAGATCTATAAAGAACTTCTCAAACTCAACACCCAAAAAACAAATAATCAAGTCAAAAAATGGGCAGAAGACGTGAACAGACACTTCTCCAAAGAAGACATACAAATGGCTAACAGACACATGAAAAAGTGTTCATCATCATTAGCCATCAGGGAAATTCAAATCAAAACCACATTGAGATACCACCTTACACCAGTTAGAATGGCAAAAATTGACAAGGCAAGAAACAAGAAATGTTGGAGAGGTTGTGGAGAAAGGGGAACCCTCTTACACTGTTGGTGGGAATATAGCCACTTTGGAAAACGTGTGGATGTGACTCAGAAAATTAAAAATAGAGCTACCCTTTGACCCAGCAATTGCACTCCTGGGTATTTGCCCCAAAGACAGATGTAGTGAAAAGAAGGGCCACATGCATTCCAATGTTCATAGCAGCAATGTCCGCAGTAGCCAAACTGTGGAAAGAGCCGAGATGCCCTTCAACAGATGAATGGATAAAGAATATGTGGTATATATACACAATGGAATATTATGCAGCCATCAAAAGGAATGAGATCTTGCCATTTGCAACGACATGGATGGAACTGGAGGGTGTTATGCTTAGTGAAATAAGTCAATCAGAGAAAGACATGTATCATATGACCTCACTGATATGAGGAATTCTTATCTCAGGAACAAACTGAGGGTTGCTGGAGTGGTCGGGGTGGGAAGGATGGGGTGGCTGGGTGATAGACATTGGGGAGGGTATGTGCTACGGTGAGCGCTGTGAATTGTGTAAGACTGTTGAATCACAGATCTGTACTTCTGAAACAAATAACGCAACATATTTTAAGAAAAAAAGAAAAAGAAGAAGATAGCAGGAGAGGAAGAATGAAGGGGAGTAAGTCAGAGGGGAGACGAACCAGGGGAGATGATGGACTCTGAAAAACAAACTGAGGTTTCTAGAGGGGAGGAGGGTAGGGGGATGGGTTAGCCTGGTGATGGGTATTAAAGAGGGCACATTCTGCATGGAGCACTGGTGTTATGAACAAACAATGAATCATGGAACACTACACCGAAACAAATGATGTAATATATGGTGATTAACATAACAATAAAAAATTTTAAAAAAAATTAAAAAAAAAGAAGATGTGGTCCATATATACAATGGAATATTACTCAGCCATCAGAAAGGATGAATACCCAACTTTACATCCACATGGATGGGACTGGAGGAGATGATGCTAAGTGAAATAAGTCAAGCAGAGAAATTATCATATGGTTTCACTTATTTGTGGAACATCAGGAATAGTATGGAGGACATTAGGAGAAGGAAGGGAAAAATGAAGCGGGGGGGAATTGAAGGGAGAGATGAACCATGAGAGACTATGGACTCTGAGAAACAAACTAAGGGTGTTAGAGGGGAGGGGGGTGGGGGATGGGTTAACCAGGTGATGGGTATTAAGGAGGGCCCGTACTATATGGATTACTGGGTGTTATATGAAAACAATGAAAGATGGATCACTACATCAAAAACTAATGTATTGTATGATGACTAACATAATAATAAAATTAAAAAATAAATTAAACCATGTTTGTTATATTGTAAAAGTTCAATAAATTCATTTCCCCCTTTCCTTCAAATGTGCCATTTCTCCTCTGATCACCTACAAATATCTCCTTTTATTCTTGTTTTATTACAAGGAGAGCCACAAACATATCCATGAGGCCCAAAGTTGGCTTGAGCATTAATACTTAAAAAAAAACAAATGTCCTCCAGGGATCCTAGAAGAGTTGGGCCGACCTTGCTTAACTAAGGAAACACTCCTTAGAGTTTCAGGGTTCTTTTGAAGAAGGACTGACCTATCCAAGAAGCCTTATGATCTAAGGGCCTTTCTTATTTAAAACCAGGAAATAGTATTCTCTTTTTTCAAAAGCCATTTTAGATATTTGAATTCAATTCAACACAAACTTTCAGGGTATGCCAAATTTGACCCACATATGTTCCCTGATGCCTAACTCTTTTGGGTCCACTTATTTGACCCTGATCTAATAAAGAAAATAAGACCTTTACATGCTTATGTTGGCAGCAAGTGTTTGATTTCATTCCCTTTGGGAATGTCATTGACATAAATGCTTCGTGTGGTACACCTTAAAGAACATTACAGTATAGTGACTATGCCAGTAATGGTCTGTTTACTTAAACTCAATTCAGTGGTATAAATATTACTTCAAAATGTCAGCAAAAATGTATTTTTAAATATTTGGAAAAGTATACAGAGAGAATTTGTGATTTTAGATCTTGGAAAAATTAAGCTTAATGATTATTTTGTTTTGAGAGGAAAAAAATTAAGAGACTGACTTGAACTTTGAGGAAGAAAAAAATGTAGAATAAAAAAACTTGGTAGAGGTGACAGATGGATATAAATGATACTTGCTTTTTAAAATTCCACACATAAAAGAATGTAAAATAGCATTTTCAACATCATGATTCAATGTGACATTAGCTAGTAGTAAAATGGGTAAACATACATGAGCTTATTTATTTTGAAGTTCTTTTAACTATTGAATCAGAAAATTAGGTTAGATTTATAAAATGTTTTGCTTTTGCAAAAACAAGCTCACACAAATATAGATCATGGTCATTATTAGATTTTATTGTGTGTGAATGTTTAGCATAACATGTTTGCCGAGCAAGTTGAGGAACCTAAGAAGTGTTCTGAAGAGCCCTGGGAGTTTGAGTGTCATCTTCTCAAAGCGGGAAGAGAATTTCAGTCTTACAGGATAGGAGTGAAAACAGGGCTAAGGCAAGCAACAGATGATCCCAGATTCAGTGAATCCTATATAGTGTTGGGTAAGAGAAAGTTCTAGGGTCTTTGAGTCTATCATTACTTGAGTAGAGTCCATCACCTACCTTGACGTGGTGGACTTTGAAACCAGGCAGTAGCTGAAGGTATTAAGTCAAGCCTTTTTGGTGCTTATTATCTTCAGAAGAAGATGTGGTGCCAGGTATTAGGGGTGAGACTAAAGCAGGGGGCTGGCAGCATTGCAATCACTTTATTGTAAGAAAGTTTCAAGTATTAGATCTATTGTTGTTGGGGTCCCATGTAGTATTGTGAAGTCACACTTCCTCCATTTATCCAAAAATAAATGTTTTTTTTAAGATTTATTTATTTATTTATTTTAGAGAGAGAGTACGAACACGAGCAGGAGGGGCAGAGGAGAGGGAGAGAGAATCTGAAGCAGACTCGTACTGAGTGCAGAGCCTGAGATGGAGCCCAATCTCACAACCCTGAGATCACTTCTTGAACTGAAACCAAGAGTTGGACACTAACTGCCTGCACCACTCAAGTGCCCCCCAAATAAATGGTTTGAGTGATTATTGTTTGCTGGGTACCATCTAAGACCTAGCTTCCCAAGATTAGTAAGTATACAATTCCTGCCCTCAAGAATCCTAAATTCCCCAAATCAGTAAATGCACAATTCCTGCCCTCAGTGCACAGTTCTACCTGTTCAATGGTGTGTACAATGTTCAGTGGTGATCATTGATGTTCTCACTATCAGTAGGTAGGGACTAAAGTCAAAAGATGAGTGCACATCTCAGAAAAAACAGTCCTTATATAAGGGGCCTTTGACCCACAGTTTCCACAAAGCAGAAGTTAAGGGGATGGAAAGGAAGGATTAGAGTTAGTGCTGGCTATGTCCAGGAAGGATGAAGCACAGGATAGTTTAGAGTTGTTTAATAGCCTGTGAGAGCTGTAGGGGACCTGACCTGTCATCTATTAACTCATTCCTCTTTCAGCTCAACAAAGTGGAGCCTATGGGCTGAAAAGATATGCTTTAAAGAGAACAATTAGCCTTTTTTTGTGGCATAGATACTCCTAAAATATCCATATTTTATAGGGATACCCATATTTTATTTTAGGGATAATCCATAGGCTGGTAACTTCACAGATCTCTCCAAGATCACCAATGATTACATTGTGTCTAAATTTACCCAATGCTTTTCACTGATTTTTGTCTAAGTGATCTCATGACCATTTGACACTGGTCACTCTTTGCTATTTAAAACTTTTGACTCCTTTTGTGGCATCCTATCTTCCTGGATTTTCTCCTATTTTTTCTGACCAGTCTTCCTTAGGTCTCCTTTTTAGTTTCTCTTCTTTGGCTAATCTCTACATCCTGATCCTGTTTCCTGGGGTTCTGTCCATCCTTCCTTTTTTTTTTTTTTAAGATTTTATTTATTTATTTGACATAGGGAGAGAAAGAGAGCATGAGCAGGGGAAGCGGCAGGTAGAGGGGGAGGGAGAAGCAGACTCCCCACTGACCAGGGAGCCTGATGTGGGGCTCGATCCCACGACCCTGGGATCATGACCTGAGCTGACAGCAGGTGCTTAACCAACTGAGCCACCCAGGTGCCCCCTGTCCATCCTTCCTATTCTTATACTCCTCATAGTCTTTCTGAGCAGTCTGATCTCCTGCCATGACTTTACTTTTTGTTTGTAAGTTGAGAATTCCTACACACATCTCAAGCTAAGATCTGTCTCCTGGATTCCAGGCCCTTATTCCAGAAGCCTCTTGAATGTCTCCACTTGGCTGTTCCATGTGAGCCTTAAACTCAATAAACACAAAACTGAAATTATCATCATTTCTCTACCTTGACACTGTGTCCCCAAATCGCTTCCTCTTCTATTCCTCATTTTTCTTGGTACCATGATGCTTAGACTCCTCAAACCCAAGGTTAATTTTTGATTCATTCTCATATTCTTTTGAACAATTTTTTTACCTGTTTAATTCCTTTCCTCCCCAATGTAGGGCTTGATTTCATGACCCTGACCATCATGACCTGAGCTGAAATCAAGTTGGACACTTAACTGACTGAGCCACCAAGGTGCCCCTAAAAATATGTATTTTTAAAAATCTAGCAATATAGGAGAAACCAAGTGAATATGAAATGATGCTTAGGTTTACAATGAAACAATTTTATGCTCATCAGAGGGGCAAAGATGAAAAATGCGATGCTTTAAGTGTTGGTGATAATATGGAGACATGGGAATTCCAACATTGCTGGTGGTTTTTTGGATGGGCACTTAACAATAACTAGTAAACTCAAAGACATATGTGTCCTTTGGCCAGCAATTGGAACTTAAAGGTCCATACTCTAGAGAAACCATAGCACATGTACACAAGAAGAAATGTTTGGAGATAATGACTGCAGCTATGTGCAATAGCAAAAATATGTAAACAACGTGAATGTTCAATAGGAGAGGAGAAAAAATTCTGAATAGGTGTTCTCTCTGGGTAGAAGAGGAGAATGAGATTAGGGAAAGTATCTGTATTGTTTCATTTATTAAGAGGCTTAGTGACTTTGCCAAGTTATACCAATTAGCCAGAACTTTAATAGTATAAAAAAGAGTAGAAATAGTAAAATTGGGGTTGAAGTATTAAAAAATAAAAATGTGTTTTGGGAAGGAATAAGGATCAAAATAAACTCAATACCTTATGTAATTGTGGGTGGGTCATAAACAATTTTTTATTTTGGCCAATTCACAGAGACCTGTCTTGACTCTGTCAGAGAAGTGTTGAAAACATTGTCTACTCTGACTTTCTGGATATGCCCTGCTTTAGTGGTGCCATGTAAACAACCTCACTGGCATTTTCAAGGGGAGTTGTAATATGAAGGCATCATGTGATAGAAATTCTGTTATGTTTCCTTGCTAGTTCATTCCTTTTCTACCTGACCTTTAAATGTTTTAGTTCGGCATAACTCCATTCCCTTAACACTCTGTGTTCTCTCACCAAGTGATTGCAACCACTTCTACATTTAAATGTCAAGTTCAGCTAGCTCATCTAAACTCTAGACCTCAAATAGCCAACTACTCACTCAACATCCCGCTGGGAGTCTTATGGCTGACTGAGAGTCCAAATCTAATACTGAATTCATTCTCTTTACCCACCTCCCCCAAACATATTCCTGCTGTGTTTCCTTCCCCAAATAGAATATCACCATCTACCCAACTGCACCTACCAGAAAACTGGGAGTCATTTTTGACATCTCCCTCTCTCCTATCCTTTATATACAACCCATCACAAAGTTCTGTTAACCCTACCTTATAAATATACCTTCACACACATCAACTTTTCTACAAATTCTTTACTACTCATAGTTTTTCCTGGGTTTTGCATCCTCACTGGCCCACTTATATGTGTCAGCACCCCCTCTCCCATATTTGATGAGCCTCCACCCCACTAAGTCACTCTCCACACTATATCAGTGGTGATCTCTTCAAAATGCAAATCTGAATGTATCACCCCTGCCTAAAACAGTTTGCCATTGTTTTGGAGGTCCTTCCCGGAATCTTTCACAGGCTCTACGGGACGTGGTCTCTCCCCATGCTGGAAGCTCATCTCATTGCAGCTTTCTCTTCTCACTCTTCTTAAATCCAGCTTCCAATCATACTGTCTCTCTTTTGATTCCTGAAGTGGTCAAGCTCCTTCCCAGTTCACAGCTTTGTCCCATTCTGCTCCCTCTGCTGTAAAACTGACCCCAGCCACTACTTCCCAATTCCTCCACCTGGAAGAGATGTCACTTCATTCTTCAGCTCTCAGCTCAGACATGACTTTCCCAGGAAGCCTTCCATGACCACCATAGAGGGGATTATTAGTTTTAGAATTACCCAACTCTGCACTTCTTAGTAGCATTTTATCAAAAAGTAATTAAACACTCAATTGCATAGTTGTCTACCCACCACACTAAATACTAAGTTTAACAAGAGCAGTACAGTGCTTACTGTTCACTGTTGTGTTCCCTGTTTATAGCCCAGTGCACCGCCAAGTAGTGCCTGAGTGAAAGGCTGGTTTCTGGAATGTCTACAGAGAGAAGGAACTGCAGGGGACTACACAATATTTGGAAATCAGTTCTGTTTATTATTTCAGAAAACTAGTCTGGAATAGTAGTTTTAAAGGTTTTTAAACTTATATGGCATTAAATATGTATCTATGTCTTCATCAGTTTTTGAGTGTTTTCCTAAGCTGAAGTGCATTTCCTTGAAAAAAGTGATAAGTCACCTTTGCATGTTGGATAGGCTTGTTTTCAGAGGCTGTGGTGTTTACGCTTGGGAATGACTCTTTAGAACACTCTCTAGAGTAAACCCGCAAATAATCCTTAGTCAAAGAGTCTTAAGTGTGGGCTGGTGAGTGAGGAGAAGAAGAAAGAATGATTTTTCCCACAAATGGTATGAATGTCTTGTCTCTGGTTTTGAAAGAGAATGGATTTTGGATTCAGATTTGAGTCAGAATCTCATCTTTCACTTAAACTTCGGCTAAAAATTTTAACTGCCCCCAGCTTTAGTTTCTTAACTTATATAATTGATTCTGCGTAACCTTCATGTGAACATTTATGTAAATACCATAGCTTTATTGAGATAACATTAATCAAGCTCTTAGCATAGTGCTTGCTCCTCGTAGAGACTCCCACAAACTAGTTTATCTGTCCTTGAATTGGCATCGAGGGCCTCAGATAATTGAAGTCAGAGTTTGAACACTTGAAATCCTCCCCTTCTTAGAGCTTATTCTAGGAAACTATTTTGATAGACTGAATGAAATATTGTGTGATCGTAGTAACATAACACTCAAGGTACTTTTATATATTTGGAGAAACAGATAATGAAGCAAGGAAAAAAGATTTCTAGCAATATAGTGGCTATATATAGAAGGCAAGAAAGCAAGTCTGTCTCACCAGGGCTGGATGTCATTTAGTTGTGGCCTTCCTAGAATATAGTAGTAGGTGTGTTGTGAAGAGTAGCTGGAGGGACCAACATGTATCCTCCTGCATTGGAGAGTGATTCATCCATCCTTCAGCCCATTTATCTCACAAATATTTGAGTGCTCAGGATATGGCAGGCACGGTGCCTGCAGTAGAAGTCCAACAGTAAACAAGACACAGTTCTGCTCTGGTGTAGGGCAGGGAGAAGGAAAAGTGAAAGATAATAAGCAAATATGTACGCTATCAGGTGGTGTTAAATAGAATAACACATAAAAAAGAACAAGGGGAGAGGGAGGATGTGTGTGTGTGTGCTCAGTCCTTAATACAGGATGGTCTGGGTGGAAAAGCCTCTAAAAGGCAGATTAGAACAGAGGCTTGAAGATACAGAGGGAGGAGGTCTTGGGGGGCCCTGAGGGGATGGATTTCCAAGCAGGGGTGACAACAAGAATGAAGGTCCCAAGCAGCATGCCTGGTGTATCTAAAAAATGGCAAGGGTGGTGGGGCCAGAGCAAGTAAGGGTGAGAGGGAGGGAGATCAGTGAGGTGGTAGGGTCCAGTAATCCCATACTGAGATTTTTGGCTTTGAATTCTAGAGAGCTAGGAAGCCATGGGGGCATGGGGTTTGAGCATGATTTTGTTTACCTTTTAACTGGATTATTCTGGCTGCTACGGGGGAATGGACTGTTGGACGGCATGGGCAGAAGCAGGGAGACTGCTTAGGAGACTGTTACCACAGCTAGATCAGAAGTACGTTCCCCTAAGTACTAGCTGTAAAGTTATATTAATAAAATATACCTCCATATGGTGTTCTTTCACCAAAAAATGTTCTTTCTACTGTCTACTGACTACCACATTAAAGGCAGCCTGTTTCTCTTCATTTATTATTTTATTTCCCTCTATGTACTATCCCTTAAATATTTAAACTAGAGGAATAATAAAAGGGTTGGTGGAGTATAGTTGGATTTTGGATCCACATCAAGGTAGAGCTGACAGGATTTGCTGATGGATCAGATGAAGGGTATAAAAGAAAGAGGAATCAAGGACAGCACTTAAAACTTGAGTCCGAGTAAGTGGAAGACACGGGGATGATTAAGAGAGGGACAGATGTGGGGGATGCTTTAAGGTCTTTTTTATTGTCTAAGCATCTTCTATTCCCACACAGTTTCTGGAATCCGATCTTAACACCTGTCAGCCATTGTCTGCCTTTGGCTTTGTTGACTGCTGAGGGCTGAGTTCTGTGGGATACAAGGGACTTGTCTGGCATGAAGGGTATTCCGTAAAGGAAGTCGGGAGGAGCGTAAGACAAGGATTGCACCTATGTGCTGCTTAGCCAAGGGCTAGCCCTGTTTATTAAAACACGTTCCAACTGTCTCCCTGGAGGGCCGAAGCTGGAGGAACAGCTGGAGGTGATTCCCAGCTTGGCAGAGGTTGCAAAAGCCATTAAATCTCCAAACAATGAATGTTGAACGTTTCCAAGTTTTTGTCAGTGAAAGCATAGAGCTAGAAGAGGGAAGACTCAAAGAAGGTTGTAGCTGGAAGGGATGTTAGCTAACGACTAACTCAGAGTGACATGACTCAGAGAGGCATGAGACTCTGTGCGGTTATATAACTTCTGTGGGGATGTGAGGGCGGGGGAGAAAGGACCAGACCCTGGGTCCCTCACTCCCAGGGCAGTACTTTTCTTGCTGTGCTGGAGGGAACATGGCAGTCCCAGCTATGCACTGACTTGGAGCAAATCACCCTTTATTCTAGGGAGGCTGGAAATCATGAAGCCTTCATTATGCTACTCTGAATCCCCTGGCTTTACCCTGATACGGAAACTGAAGCTGGCTGGGTTTCCTGGTCTAGGCAAGTAAAGAAAAGTCATAATAGTCCTTGCTTTCCGCTGGGGATAGAAGAAAATAGACATCATGGATTGTCAGCAAAATGATTGGAAAAAAATAGTGTGTAGTGAATGATAGTAAACCATGCATGTGGATAATTGAAATTCATTTACATGTAACTACCGTAAAAATAAGTTTGTAGTATTTAAATTTCCTTGCTTTATCAAACTGGCAGGTGAAAGCAAAATGGCTTGATCTGAATTTCAGCCATCTTTCTTAGAATATCAAAGGAGGTGCTAAGGGGTAGGAAAGGTTCAACGTGGACTATTGTGGAAAGAAGGAAAGACGATATGAGTAGTTAGCCCCTGAGAAACTGAGATTGGTTTGTTCGTTTCTATTCAAATACTTTGAAAATCCAGGGGAAAGTTTGTGAATAGCTCCTCTGTAGGGCCAAGATCATCTCTGATTACTACAAAGTTGTTATACCCCCATGTCAACAATGGTCAGTGCTCATACAAATTGCAGTCACATTCTCAGCTTCTGTGTGTGTGTGTGTGTGTGCGTGTGTGTGTGTGTGTGTGTGTGTATCTGTAAAATCAAGTAGAATGGGACAGTCCAGGCTTTTGGTAAAAGTTTGTCATTGTTTTAGCTATTATGCTGGATATCTAAGCATAACATCCAACTTGATTTCCAAGTTCAATGAATCTAGACATTACTAAAATTTAGGGACCCACTCAGTTCTGTACCCATTGACTAATACCTGATATTTCTCATTTAAAAAAAAATTATATATTTATTTATTTGACAGATAGAGAGAGCGAGCACAAGCAGGGGAGCAGCAGGGCAGAGGGAGAGGGAGAAGCAGGCTTCCCGCTGAGCAGGGATCCTGATTGTGGGGCTCGAACCCAGAACCCTGGGATCATGACCTGAGCTGAAGGCAGATGCTTAACAGACTGAGCTACCCAGGCACTGCTGTTCCTCATTTTTTTAAGGAAAAAGTTTTTCATAACTGTATCTTTCTCACTCGGTGTGTTCTAAAATGGAATATTTCTTTTATTTCATCCTACGTCATTGCCCTGTGGTTTTCTGTCTTTGGTTTCTGAGACATTGATCCCCAAGGGTTCGGGAAGAATATTCTTCTTTGAAAGCTGAATGCTGGATCTCTGATAGTTAAAGACAGAGAGCTATTTTTCCATGAAGTCATGTGACACTACTTCCCTCCTCAGTCTGGCAGCATCTGTAGGAAGACGTCCATTAGTTGCATAAAACAATCTACAAGTTAAAGTTAGAGTGATTTTCTTCCCTGTTAAATCTAGTTACACTTTATTCTTTCTCTTTTCATATTTGTCTATTGTGCTAATTGATTAAGCTCCTACTCTCTGCCTGGGAGTACACAAAACCCCCAATGACCATGGCACATTTTCCTAATTATATTCTAAGATATGGAGGAGGTGGGGGGGTGTTGAATTTTTACATTCCTAAAAGTTTTATAAACTACACATAGAGGTAAAAACCAATGAATCCTGCCTTTCTGCTTTCCTTTGGATATATTACAGACCAAATAGGAAAAAAAAATTTAGATTTTTAAGATAAAATGCAAAAACTAGAAAATTCTGAGTGTGTTGCAGGGGTGCTTCTGGCTAAGGCCAGGCTTCCAGTTCATTATTCTGGGCCTTTAGTTTTCTTCAGTGAAGTGTAAAGAAAGCTTTACCATGTTTTCTCAGTCTCAACAAGCTTTTATACTGCCCTAAAAATTGATATCCCAAATTCTAGCTGCAGAATTTATTGTTTTTACTTGTCTCTGTTTGCTCATTTGGCCTTGCTCGTTCTCTCCCATTCGCTCCCCCTTTATAAATAGTTATATGCATTTTGCTAGGAATGAAACATACAGGTATCAATTTTTAGGGCCGTATAAAAGTCATTCCTTCCATTATCCAAGTGGGTGAGCTGCCCTACTTACTCCATTCTAAAATAATTTCTTCCGGTATACTTTTAAAACTCTCTGTGTTCTAAAATCACCTGTTGGTAACCATGACGTCCAGCAATCAATAAAAGCAAATATCAGTATTTTATATTGCACTGTTGTTTCATGTGTTTTTTTCAGTGCTCTTTTCAGCAGTGTTGTCTGTTATTGATGACTGACTAACTTTCTGAAATGAGAAGATAGGCCATACCAGGAGCTACTCTTTGAGATCCACGGATTTGGTGGTTTGATCTGTAAATGAGATTGATCCTGTGCCAGCAGAGTGAGTGTCCTAAGAAAGGCCCCAACCACATGGCGACGGCATATAGAACTTGATATAAATCAGGGCTGATCTTATAGCGGAAGCCCCCCCTGCCTCCAGATTATACCGTCACAAATCTGTTTCCATGGGAAAGCAAGGGGAGAAGCTGCCTGGTCCCATTATTCATTTGAAAGCAGCTTCCATATCAGCTAGAGAGAGTGTGCTTGTGTAGGTGACAGTTGCTCAGAACCTTTTCCCTTAGTCAAATAGGCATTTGATGCCCAAACTGACTTCCGATTTGCACTCCATTTCAGGGAAACTTTAGACAGGCATTGTATTGGATTGTCTGCAGTCCTTTAGTTGCTTTGTAGAAGGTGTTGTTGCAAGGCTTTTTTGTATGGTCTCCTCAGCTTGGGGAAGGGGTGTTGGTATGCAGAAATAGCTGACTCATGATGCCCAGACCCACACAGGACTGGCTTTTGCTACCAGCAAGTCTGTGTGTGTGTGTGTGTGTGTGTGTGTGTGTGTGTGTGATTTAAACACACATGCAGATACACATATATAATGAAAAAGACTGAACTAGCCTCATAATTCTATCCCTCACTTGATGGAACATGGGAGGAAAAACTACTTGGAAAAAGAAAACGAAATTTCAGTCAGAATGATTCTTTTTTTTTTTTTTAATGTTATGTTAATCACCATACTTACATCATTGGTTTTTTGATGAGAATGATTCTTGATGAACAGGGGATCTGAGTAAAGGAGAAGCTTGGCATCTTTGCGTGGATGTGACTTGGTGACACACTTTCCCCGATCAGGAGACCCCTTCCCTACAAAGGATTGACACTTCATTTCCCTGTGAGGATAGGCAGGTGGGCCCAATGTAGTTGGTCCATGTTCTCATTCACTCCTATTTTGACTATGAGACTAAAAAATATTTGCTCTTCATGACCTCCTTTTTTTTTCATTTCTACACAGATTTGTAACACAATCTCAACTTGTTTCAGACACATTATCTTAGTGATTTGTGTAAATATCTAAGGAAGTACCTTAATCTTACTGACCCATATTCTCCAGACTAAGTATTCCCTGATCAGTACGTTAGGCAAGGCAGCTTGCTATTATTATTATTGGTGGAAGCAATCTCATCTTTAATTGATTAACCTTGAGTTAACACATGTGTTTTCTGCTAGACCTGTTTCCAGACTTCACTTTCTGAAGTTTCTCTATATCAACAGTGTTTGCATTAAAGTATTTATTGCATTATGTTTATACATACAAAACAACAGGTAACATACATAAGTTCTGAAGAAAAATCATGAACATTCACGAATTTACAGTGAAATTGAGAACTGGAACATTACCATACTGTTCTCTCTTGCCTCCAATATGTGGTAACTACTATCCCGAAGTTTATGTTTATCAATCTCATCCTTACTTTTTTGGAGGCAATTTTTATACGTATGTAACCCTTAAGAATATTTTGTTGAGTTTTGTTGCTTGAGCTTTATTCAAATGCTACCATTTTCAATATTTTTCAACTTGCTTTTGTTGCTCAACTTTACAGTTCCTCGGTGTTGTTACATATAATTATAATTCACTCATATTCCCTGTTGCATAATATACCCTTGTGAGGCTATTTCAAAATGTATCTATTTCCTGTTGAAGAATTTTTAGACTGTTTCTTTTTTTAAATTATGGTTTTGCTACCATGTACATTCTTACACTTGGCTCTGGGGATGCATGCAGAATTGCTAGGTCACAGTGTCTGCTAATATTCCACATGAGAAAATAATGCCCAGTTGTTTTCCCAAGTGACTGTTCAGTTTCCACATCTCAGCACATATGTAAATTCCTTTTGATCCCTGTCCTTGCCAGTACTTTTATTTCCAGGCTTTGTAATTTTTGCTAATCTAATGGGCATAAAACAGCATTTTATTAGTAACTAAGACAATACAAATTGAGATGCCAAAGAGGTTAGGCATTTATGGTATATAAATTGGCCATTTCTCCTTTCTCTTTGTGAAATAACTGTTCAAGACTGATGTCCCTTTTTCTTTTTTTTAAATTTTATTTTATTATGTTATGTTAATCAACATACATTACATCATTAGTTTTTGATGTAGTGTTCCATGATTCATTGTTTGCGTATAACACCCAGTGCTCCATGCAGTACGTGCCCTCTTTAATACCCATCACCAGGCTAACCCACCCCCCCACCCCCTCCCCTCTAGAGCCCTCAGTTTTTTTCTCAGAGTCCACAGTCTGTCATGGTTTGTCTCCCCCTCCAATTACCCCCCTTCATTTTTCCCTTCCTACTATCTTCTCCCTTTTTTTTTTTTTTAACATATAATATATTATTTGTTTCAGGGGTACAGGTCTGTGATTCATCAGTCTTACACAATTCACAGTGCTCACCATAGCACATACCCTCCCCAATGTCCATCACCCAGCCACCCCATCCCTCCCACCCCCCACCACTCCAGCAACCCTCAGTTTGTTTCCCGAGATTAAGAATTCCTCATATCAGTGAGGTCATATGATACATGTCTTTCTCTGATTGACTTATTTTGCTCAGCATAATACCCTCCAGTTCTATCCACGTTGTTGCAAATGGCAAGATTTCGTTTTTCTGATGGCTGCATAATATTCCATTGTATATATATGCCACATCTTCTTTATTCATTCATCTGTTGATGTGATGTCCCTTTTTCTAATGGGTTGCTTGTCTTTCCCTGACATGTAAGAGTTTTTATATAGTTACTTGGCCTTTGTCAGTTGTATGTGTTGCAGTTAAAGTCCTTCTGGTACGTGACTTGTCTTTTCACTTTGCTTCTGCTATCTTTTGATGAATAGAAGTTCTTAATTTTAACAGGGATAAATTTGTTATAACTTTTTTTCATGGCTAGTGCTTTCTATGTCTTCAGATGACCTCCCCTACCCTGAGGCTATGTTCTCCCAAATTAAACATCTTAAAATTTTGCCACCTATTTGATGTCCTTAATCCATCTAGGATTGATTTGATTTTGTGTATGGTAGGATGTGAGAGGTTTAGTTTCATTTTCTTTTCCTGAGGGAGAATCACATCAGTCATCACTATTTATTTAGTAGTTTCCTTCTTTCCCAGTGATCTTCAAAGTAACAAGTATTTCAGATTTCTATGTTCGTGTCTACCTACTTTGGGACTCTTCATTCCGTTTGGAAAAAAAAATGTTTAAAAACAAACACACAAAATCTTTAGTTATGAATTTGCACTTAATTTTAACAAGTATTTTTTCCCTGGAAGTTGAGAACCCATTGTTTTTCTCCAGTAATCTGTTAATGTGGTAAAGGACATCTATAGAGTCTCTATTAAACCACACTTGATTTCCTATGACAGTCTCAACTCAGTCATGATGTTATATGTATTTTTTTAATACATATAACTGGGTTTAGTTTGTTAAGATTTTGTTTGTAATTTTTGAAACTTTGTTTCTGAGTGAAATTTGCCTGTGACAGTCTCTTTATAAGCTATCCTTTACTAGTTTTGGCATTAAAATTATGTTTGCCTCCGAATGCATTGGGGAATATTCCTCTTTTTCTCTTCTCTAGAAGAGCTTGAGATGATTTGTACTTTGGAAGTTTCATAGAATGCACCTTAAAAAATCTTATTTGTCTTTTTTTTTTTAACTGGTGAAGATTTTCAACTAATAATTGAATTTCTTTCACGGTCATCGTATATTTAGGGTTTTTTTTTTTATAATTACTTGATGCAGTTTTAAATTTTCTTTCTTTCTTTTTTTTCCCTAGGAAAAGCTTTCTTGTAGGATCTCAGGCTTAATAGGAATCTCAGGTTCAGTTTCCCAGTCTTGTAAGACTTCATATCATGTTTTCAGAGCTACATCCCTCATAGAAAGCACTTTTTAAAATAATTTTCGCAAAAGCACTATTTGGTTTTATGATGATGTAAACCCAAATAGTCCTTGTATATATATCATATTGCTGATGTAGGCATTTGGCCTTAGGGCAATCTCTATGCTTGCACACATTATTTTTTTTCAGAGATATCTGGGAAGATTCTGATTTTGGTTTGCCTAATTTGTGTATGTCCCCATGACAGGAGTAGCACCCTCCCCAGTCCACCCCCAGGGAAAATATGCCTCACTTGGGGAACCCTGAAAACTCATCTGCCTCTCTTCTAACTCCTGGGAAGCTGCCCTAACTATAAATAACTCATGAAGTAAGAAGCAGTGAGTGGCATATATGTGCATGTGGTTACACAGTAGTTATAAGGAATCAGTTTCCTTCACTATAAACACAATAAGTTGATGTTTATTATTAAAAAAGAGCTTATGCATTAAACTGACATTTCATGCATCTGAAACATACCAGTGTTTTTAACTGTTACACGTGCCAACAATAACCATGTGGGGAAACCCTAGCAAATATTTCAAGTGTCACATATCTTTTACGGCTTTAACTCGCTTTTCATTTTATTTGCAATCTGCAGAAGTTAAAGGAAGATTCAACAACAAAACAAGTTCTCGCCTTTGAGGAGTTGAGTGAGGTTGCCAAAGGCTTGTTTGATTAGCTATTTTCCTCATAATAGCCACATGCATCTCTGCCCCTAACCATCTCTTCCTTGCAAATTTTAGCAAGTGCCTGAAGCTGAGAAGTGATAGGATCTGTCTGCCTCAAAAAGCATGTTAGGCTATGTTCAGGTTATACTGGGTTGAGAGATTTCTAAGGAGGAAATAGTAAGATCTGGTGACTAAGTTTTTCACACCCCACTTCACCTCTCCCACCCCCAACTACCTCTTGGCTAGCCCTAAACTTCTCTTTTTAATGATATCTTGCCGGAAAAGCTCATTACTAGTTCACAGGAAATGCTTTTCTCAGAAGACTAGTTTGAAATCCAGTTGTTAACTTATGCCTATATTTCCTCTTCTAAAGCAGAAATAGTGTGCCATTTGAAAAAAAAAATTCTTTCCTATAGTCTTAATTGTATACTACATTTGCTGCAATCTTAGGAATGGAACAAAAGAGGTGTTTTAAAGCAGGAGTTGACAAATTGTTCTGTAAAGAGCCAGATAGAAAATATTTTAGTTTGTGGGGCATATGGTCTCTGCCACAACTACTCATCTCTGCTGCAAAAGCACTGGAGACAAGATGGCAGTGCGTAAAGAATACACATGGCTGGGTGCCAATACAATTTTACTTACAAAAACAGGCAGGGGGCCAGATTTGGACCGTGGGCCATAGTTTGCCAACTTTTTTTAGAGACACTCTTTTAAAGGGACTTCTCTCAAGGTTTGTTACACATAGTTTCCTATCATTCATTTATCTAAAGCAGAGTTTCTCAACAAGGGTACCATAGACGTTTTGGGCTGGTTAATTCTTTGATAAGAGGGATTGTTCTTTGCATCGTAGGATGTTTAGCAGCCTCTCTGGCCTCTACCCACTTGATGCCAGTAGCATCTCGTGAGTTGTGATCACCAAAAATGTCTCCAGACATTGTTAAATGTCTCCTGAGGTTAAAATTACTCCCTGTGGAGAATCACTGATCTGAAGTGATGAGACTGACAGGTCACAATCGGAGACTGTAAATTGTTAAACTGTCTGAACATAGAGCAAAGGAGGGGGTGTGAGGGATTGAGGCCAAGAGGTAGTCAAAGGGAAATCATTCAGGGCCATTTAGACTTCCTTTTGAAGGCAACTGGATGCCATTAAAGGGTCTTACAGAGATGGGTGTGGTTTTATGTTTAGTTTTATATTTGAGAATGGTCATTTTTGCATGAGAGAAGAAAATGAGTGAGGCAGAACAAGAATGGAGGCAGGGAGGCCAATAAGAAGACCCAGTTCCCAACATTTTGACTGGTACATCTTGACAATGATAGGTTGCTGGGCATTACTACATTCTCATAAAATTCATGTAATGTTAACCAAATCTACAAAAGACTAATTAGTGCCATCAAGTCAATCTGTAATTTATTAAAGATGTGCCTGATCTTACAGTCAAGGTAAGTTGTCTTGTAACATTTGTTTCCTTCTACAAGGAAAATTATCTTAGAAAACAAAACCACCTAAAAGCATTCTCAACTGTGACTATAGAGCCAGAGCAAGGATACTGACCATCATTATGGGATGTACTCACAAAGTTATTGTGGCCAAATGAGTAAGCCAGCTCTGTTTTAGGGATCAAGAATTAACTCTTGATTTGGAAGGAAACTGAAAGCCCAATGTTCACTGACTACATTTATGACATCATCTCTCATTGGTTATGACACCTCTGTTAAACAACTCTGAAAAGGAAGCTCATGACATTTTGTAGTCTATAATTATTAGATAGCTCTTTTGTTTCTTTTTTAACTTCTACAAGATATTAGGTATTTAGTGTTTCTTTCCAGAGATCTAGAATGGTTGCATTGAGGAGTGTCCTCTTCCCAGGACAGTCTTGGGAATGTAGACAAATGCTCATCCTCAAACTCTCCTTTGTTACATTCTGCCCTTAATTCCAGTTATTCTCATAGTTGTGATATCCAATTATAGGTATCAAAGGTCTCCAGTCTATAGGCACCATGGTAGGTAGCGGGAATACAAAGATGAGAAGACATTTTCTACTCATAAAGAGCTTACAGTTCCATGGGGGAATGGAGGAAGGGCTTCAGTCATTAAAATAACAAGTACAGTTGATATAATTCATATAACATGATATATTCTTCATCATTATTGAGGGAGGAATGTGGAAACCACTCAGTCACTCTTTCAAATTAAACTTTCCCCCTGTTTCCCCTCAAAACTTGAAGTTTCATCTTTATTTTCAGGAAAGCATGATTCCAGCTCCACCTCTTTAATAACTATTCTGTTTGGGTAAATTTATCTCTTGTTGGCCAGCCTTCAAATCTGACAAAATGTACAAGTCACAGAGATGCTCAATGTGTTAATACAGAAGCGGTGGCCACTCCCACCATTAGCCACCACCAGAGAGACATCATTTTCCTGATAACTTAAAACTATGAAGACCCCTAAGTTGGGGAAACCTCAGGACTGAAAGATTTCAGAATACATGGTTTACTCTCTAGCAAACTAGCAGATGAGCTTGAAGATTAAACAAAAGCCTTGGTTTCATATATAATAGTTTAATTCCTTTTGTGTGGGCTTGACATCATATCCACCAACCTCATCATCTATGTTTTGAAAATCCAGTGAAGTAACAGAAACAAGTTCCTTGAGGTATGCATTAATGAACATTGGTTTAAGCACCACTGTCTATCTTCCAGTAAAAACAATAAGTGAAGTACTTTAAGCTGAAAGATGTATAAGAGTTGTTATGAGATTTTTTTTTAAAGATTTTATGTATTTATTTGACAGAGAGAGACACAGCAAGAGAGGGAACACAAGCAGGGAGAGTGGAAGAAGCAGGCCTCCTGCTGAGCAGGGAGCCTGATGCAGGGCTCAATCCCAGGACCTTGGGATCATGACCTGAGCCGAAGGCAGACGCTTAATGACTGAGCCACACAGGCGCCCCTATTATGAGATTTTTTTTTTTTTGCTTCTTTTCTCTCGCCATCTTCCATATAATTTGCTGATAGTGGATAAAATTCAGTAAATTTGGTAAATTTAAGGGAAACCAAGGTGAGAATTTTTTCTTTTAAACTGCTATATTTTCAGTAGTATAGAACCATTATAACTAGTGTTTAACAGAAGCATACCCTTGCATCTAAAGGCACAGAAATATTATAAGATTTAGTTGTGTAAACTTAAGTACTCTAGGTTTTTTAAGTCTGAAGATGTAGCAATTTGTCTCTCAGGAGGCATGTTGTTTGACCTTAATGAAACAGAAGTATAAATTGGAAAAAAAAAAAATCTCTTAGCTTTGTATATATAAACATGTTCTTCATCTCCAAACTGAAAAAATAATATTTGTTGCATTAAGAAAGGCAAAGCTGCTCTTTTTTTCCTAGTAAGAACCCTAGGAAAAGCAAAAAACTTGCTAAAACACTTAATCCTTCTTTTCTATGTGACTCACAGTTTCCTTTTTGCTTCTGACAACATAAGTATCTTTGTATCTGTGCATCAGCCTGCCTAAGGCTTCATCTCCTTCCGTCGCTCAAAGACAGGGCCATGGGGACACTTCCAAGAGTCAGTTAAGGAGAATGCACACACTTAAAACCCACACCTGTTAATCCCCCCATCTTTTCCAAAAGAGTTTCGTATTCAGTATTAGACTGAGAGCCTTTGTGAAAGCGTCCAGAATATTTTGACATTTCCTGCTTCATCTACAACTTAGAGCCAAAGTGTAGCCCCAGTTTCTTCCAAGAGGTTTTATGAGCAAAGAGTCATGTGCTCTGTAATCACTCTTAGTTTAAGATGCCTCAGGTTTCATGCTTTGGGGATAGAGAAGGAAAGCACATTTCCTCCTGACACTTCCAGTCTATGGAATATATGTTTTGGAATTCTCATTTTTTTTCCAGCTGGACTGTGATTTCCTGATCACCAAGTTGGGATGCTGCATTAAAATGCAAGTCTCAGGGCACATGGGTGGCTCAGTCAGTTAAGCATACAACTCTTGATTTTGGCTCAGGTCATGATCTCAGGTTTGTGAGATGGAGCCCCACATCGGGCTCTGTGCTGACCGTGGAGCCTGCTTAAGATCCTGTCTCTCTCCCTCTCCCTCTGCCCCTCAGCCCTGCCCCCTGCTCGCACATACATGTCTTTTCCGTGTGACAGTTGGAAGTTGGGGGGACCACTGAATCCCATTTCTCAGTAATTGTATTGTGGGCAATGCAATATAACAAAGATGATTATGAAAGTCTGCAGTGGACTTGGTGCTGGGCTTTCCTAGAATGGTCACCATCAGCCCCTCTGTCCTGAATGAGGCCTTCTTAGGCACCTCAGGGCAGTGTCTGAAGCCCATCATTTTCACCTAAACCTAGGACAATATAGTAATGCCTCAGCTTATGTGATTGATGTGGACACCAAGACTGGTTGGTGATTTCTTTCTTTTTTTTTTTTTTCAAAATTTATTTATTTGAGAGAGAGCGGAGCGAGAGAAAGCATAGGAGCAGGGGTGGAGAGGGGCAGAGGGAAAGGGAGGGGAAGAAGCAAACCCCCTACCGAGCAGGAAGCCTGATGCGGGGATCAATACCAGGACCCTGGGATCATGTCCTGAGCCAAAGGCAGATGCTTAACTGACTGAGCCACCAAGGCACCCTTGGTTAGTGATTTCTTTTATCTTGCTGTGTTGGGTATGTGAGATAACATTATTTGTTACGATGTGGCCTATGTGTTGTACATAACACAGCAGAAACAGTAGGGGACCTGATTATCTCCTGGGTTCACATCTAACCCCTCCTAGATCCACCTACTGCTACTGACTATTGGGATGGTTAAAAATAAAAAGTTATTTCTAGAACATTTGTCATTATCTTAGTCCATTTAGGCCGCTGTAACAAAATACCTACGATTGGGCAGCTTATAAAAAATAAGAATTTATTTCTCGAAGTTTTGGAAGTTAGAAGTCCAAGATCAAGGTGTCAGCATGGTTGGGTGAGGGTCCTCTTCTGGATCACAGACTTCTCACTGAGTCCTTACATGGTAGAAGGAGCTAGGGCTCTTTCTGGAACTTCTTTTATAAGGCAGTAATCCTATTCATAATGGCTCCATCCTCAGAGCTTAGGCACCTCCCAAAGGCCCCAGCTCCTAATACCATGATCTTTGGAGGTTAGGATTTCAAAATTGAATTTGGGGGGTTACACTCAGACCATAGCAGTCATTGCACATGATGTACTTGCTTATCATAGATAAATATTTGAAATTGTAAAAAAATACAAGAAAAAGTATCTCCATAATTCTATCACACAGGGACAACTGCTTTTGGTTTCTATCCTTCTAGCCTATGAACTTTTTTTTTTAAAGTTTTATTTATTTATTTATTTGAGAGCGAGAAAGAGAGAGAGTAAAAGCACATGTGCAAGTAAGGAGAAGGGCAGAGAATCTTCAAGCAGACTCCCCACTGAGCTAGGATCCTGATGGGCGGCTCAATCTCATGATCTCTCAAGTGTTTGTGTGTTAAAGTCTTTGGCCCATTTTTAAAATAAAGTTGTTTGTTTTCTTATTGTTGAATTTTAAGATCTCTGTTTTGGATAACAGTCTTTTATCAGATGTGTCTTTTGTAAATATTTTATAGTAATTTTTAAAGTCAAGTAGTATCAGTCTTCCAACTTTGTTTCTTCTTTCAATTTAGTGTTGACTATTCTTGGTTTTTACTTTTTCACATAAATTTAGAACCAGTTTGTTGGTGGGATTTTGATTAGAATTGCACTGAATCTTTAGATCAAGTTGGTAAAAACTGACATCTTGACAGTAATGAATATTCTATCATGAACATGGAATATCTCTCCATTTATTTAATTATTTGATTTTGTTCATCAGAGTTTTATAGTTTTCCTCACATAGATATTACCTATCCTGTGGGTGGCTACTAATGTAAATGGTATTATGTTTTTAATTTCAAATTTCAGTTGTTCAATCCTGGTATATAGGAATGTGATTGACTTTGTATTTTAGCCTTGTATCCTGCAAACTTATAATTACTAATTCGCTCCAGGAATTTTTGGGCGATTCTTTCAGATTTTCTTTTTTTTTTAAAGATTTTATTTATTTATTTGTCAGAAAGAGAGAGAGAGTACAAGTAGGGGGAGCAGCAGGCAGAGAGAGAGAGAAGCAGGCTCCCCACTGAGCAGGGAGCCTGATGTGGGGTTCGATCCCAGGACCCCAGGATCATGACCTGAGCCAAAGGGAGATGCTTAACCAACTGAGCCAGCCAGGTGTCCCTCTTTCAGATTTTCTACATAGATAATCAAGTCATCTATAAATAAATATAGTTTGGCTTTTTCCTTCCCAATCTGTACACCTTTTATTTTCTTTTTGTGTTTTAATGTGTAAGCTAGTGCTTCCAATATGATGTTGAAACAGAGTTGTAAGAGAGAACATCATTGTCTCAACCTGCAGAATGGGAAAGCTTCAAGTTTTTCACCGTTAAGTATGTTGTGAGCTGCAGGATTTTTTATAAACACTTTTTTTTAAAATCAATTTAAGGTAGTTCCTCTCTATTCCTAATTTACTGTGAGTTTTAGATCATGAATGGTTTTGGATTTTGTCAAATGTTTTTCTGCATCTATTGCTATGATCATGTGATTTTTTTCTTTTAGTCTGTTGATGTGATGGTTTACATTAATTGATTTTCAAATATTGAGCCAGGCTTGCCTACCTGGGATAAATCCCACTTTGTTGGGGTGTGTCGTTCTTTTTATACATTGTTGAATTTGATTTGCTACTATTTTGTTGAGGATTTTTTCATCTAAATTCATGAGAGGTATTGGTTTGTAGCTTTCCTTTCATGTAACATCTTTGTCTGGCTTTGGTATTAGGGTAATTCTGGCTTCATAGAATGAGTTAGGAAGTACTCCCTCTGCTTCTATTATCTGCAAGAGATTGTAGAGAACTAGTATAATTTCTTCTTTAAATGTTTGGAAAATTCACCAGTGAATCTATCTGGGCCTTGTGCTTTCCATTTTGGAAGCTTATTAATTATTGGTTCAATTTCTGTAATAGAGATAGGCTTATTCAGGTTGTTTGTTTCTTCTTGCATGAGTTTGGCCAATTGTGTCTTTCCAAGAATTTGTCCATTTCATCTAGGTTATCAAATTTATGGGCATAGAGTTGTTCATAGTATCCCTTTATTATTTTTTCAATGTCTATTGGAGACTTCTCTTCTTTATATGACTAGAAATGACAATTTGGGTAACAGAGCAAGACTCTAGAGGCTTGGAGTCTGGTAATGGTGCCCCAGGTCTTAGATTGGTGACCAGATTGATTTTAGGGGGTTGGTCAATTACAGCACATCCTGTGCTGGCAAATGGGTTGGGTCATTTAGAGTAAGAAATTCTGGTCTTCTGGGAATAATTCAGAGCCCTGTCAGCATCATCTCATGTGATTGGCATGCTTTGACATAATTTAATGTCCTGCCTGAGCACTGGTGCTAGGAATGAGGCATTTCACAAGTCAAAGGGCACCAATTTTATGTTCAGGCAGTGACGGCTGATGATATATAGAGTAAGTTGCCACATCTCATCCCATTGACTCTCTATCAGACCCTCCCTGTTGCTTTCTCTGTGTCTTTGTATTTCAATCCCTTGTTCCTGGAATTAATGTCAGATGTTTGTGAATCATATAATTTCAAGGAAGGCTGTTTTCTTTCACTTTAGTGAAGAGAAGTCGGGAATAGATGTTCTCAGTATTGGCCTGGGCTAGTAATCAAGAAGAAATTCTCTGAGTGTTTCTATTCTCTTCCTTCACTAGACCTGAGATTCTGCCTGTGATGAATGAATAGCCTGTGGCCTAAAGACAACTGATTTCACTTTATCAGGTGGGACCTTGAAAAGCTGAACTTCAGAAAGTTTGTCTTGGCTCACAGGTGTTCTTGAATTGAAGATAACTTAGGGATGCCTCGATGGTTCCTTGCTGCTATTCCCTGGTAGCTTAAGTTCTTGTGGTTAAGTCTAGAAGAAGAATATAGAACTAAAAACAAGCTAGAAGGAATTGATGGTTCAATGAATAGATGAATTTAAAAGAGGAAGGGGTGGGAAAACAAGGTCCTCTTCACATTTTAATGTCCTTTGGATTCAAGTAGGCCTGGATTCCACTCAAGTCCTTAGAATGATTCTGGTTTTCCCTTCCTGCATACCTTTCCAACTTCTTCCCATTCCTCTCAAGAACCCAGTCTTCTTTTTCACTATCCTTCAATCTGTCCTAAATGTCTTCATGAGCTCTAAGGCTTAATGGCTAGTAATATACTATCCTACAATGTTACCCCTCTCAACGATTCTCACATTTTACCATCAGCCAAGATAAATCTCTACAATATAATTTCAGATATAAGACAGCAAATGAGAGAAGAAATTTTATGTCTTAAGCCCTCTGATTATGATACACACTAAAGTTCGTGAACTCCCTGAGTTACACCATTGACTCACTCTGTTTCTTGAGCAAGTCTCTTAAGTTGTTTGAGTTATGCCTTCCCCACCTCAAAAGTTCACAGAGTTGTTAATGAGGATGAGACAGTGTAAAAAAAAAAGTGTGGATTGGGAAATAATTTAAAAATTGAGGATCCCCAGGGGAATGATAGAGGAATAAGTAGATCATTCAGGGTTTTTGGTTTTGGGTTTTTTTTTGTTTGCTTATTTGTAAATGAATTTTGCAAGTGGTGATGGGAAGGAGACTAGCTTTTCTAGAAATAAACTGGGAAGAAAAATTTAAAGTGTTGAACATTCAATAAACAATAGCTGCTATTTACCAAGGTCACTGTCACTATCATCACTATCATCATCATCATTCCAGTTAAAGAGATGCTAAATTCTGCTTTGATAGTCTCATTCTGGCCAATATTTTCTTGTTAGTTTCCTACTTGAATTACATCAGAAATCCTAGTTAGAAGGTATTCCACAAACAATATCAGAATATATGTTCTTTTCAAAGGCACAAAGATAGACCATATTCTAGACCATAAAACAATTCTCAATAAATACAAGAGGATTCAAGTCATCAACTACAATAGGATTAAATTAGAATTAAAAACAGAAAGATTCCTGGAAAAATCCCCCAAATATTGGAAACAAAATGGCATACTTCTAAATAACCCATGAGCAAAGAAGAAACAAAAGTAAAATAGAAATCTTTTTAACTAAATGAAAATAAAAATGCAAAATATGCTTAAATTTAGTCTGAGTAGGACAGAGAAGACACAGATCAGTATCAGGAATGAAAGAGGCAGCATCACTGCAGATTCTACAGATATTAAAAAGATAATATGAGAATATTATGAACAACTTTATGTCAACACATTTGACCACTTATGTAAAAGTTCAAATTCCTTGAAAGACACAAACTAATAAGCCTCACTCAAGAAGAAATAGATAATCTGAATATTTCTGTATCTATTGAAGGAATTGAATTTTTAGTAAAGCAAACAAACAAAAAAATACCCTCCAAGCCCAAAACCTTTTACAGAGAAAACTCCAGGTCCAGATGGCTTCATAGGCAAAGTAATACTACTTGATTTTAAGACTTATAAGCTGAAGTATTCAATACAATGTTTCATTGGTATAAATAGGACAGAGCAATGGAACAGAGACTTCAGAATGAACCTATATAAATATGGACAAATGATTTTGATGAAGGCATAAGTTCAATTCAATAGAAAAACAAGTGTCTTTTCAACAAATGGCACTAGAATAATTGGATGTCTGTATGCAAAAAAAAATGAACATTAATCCATACCATTCATCATATGCAAAAAATCAACTCAAAATGGATCACAGATTTAAATGTAAAACCTAAAACTATGAAATCTTCATGACCTTTGACTTGGCAAATGATTTTTAGCTATGACACCAATAATAAAATCCTTAACAGAAATTTGTACAAATCAAAAACTTTTGCACTACAAAAGACACCACTGAGAGAATGAAAAGTCAAACTACAGTTAGGGAGAAAATATTCACAAAGCATATATCTGATAAAGGATTTATAAGAACTCCCAAAACTCTATAATAAGAAAACAAACAATCCCCACCACCACAAAAAAGTGGGCTAAAGGTTTTGGACAGACACTACCAAAAACCAACACCAAAAAAAAAAAAAAAAACAAAAAACCCAGATGGTAAATAAGCACATGAAAAAATATATGTATAGCATCATTTATTATTAGGGAAATATAACTTAAAATCAAAATGAGATACTACTGTATGCCTATTAGAATGGTTAAAATTAAGAAATTTGACAGCATGTGTCAACAAGGATGTGGGGAAGTGGAACACGCATACATTGTTGGTGTGAATGAAAATTGTACATCCATTTTGGAAGAGTTTGGCAGTTTCTTAAGAATTTAAATGAAAACCCACCTTATGATCTAGCTATTCCACTCCTAGGTATTTGTCCAAGAGAAATGAAATCATGCATCCCTACAAAGACATAAATGCAATTATTCCTAGCAAAATTATCTGTAATAGCCCAAACTGGCAACAACCCAATATCCATCAACTGGTAAATGGATAAACCAACTGTGGTATATCTATACAATGGATTACTACTCAGCAATAAAAAGGGATGAACAACTGATACATGTTACAACCTGGTTGACTCTCATTGTAATAATGCTGGGTGAAAGAATCCATCCAAAAATAGAGTGTATACTGTATGATTTGATTTATGTGAAACTCTCAAAACTGCAATCTGAAGTATTGTAATAGAAAACCAATATGTGGATGCGAGGAATGGAGTGGGAGGTGTGGAGAGGAAAGAGGGTGAGATTGAAAAGAAGCACAAGGATTTTTTTGGAGGTAATGAGTATGTTCATTATCTTTATTATGGTGAGAGTTTTCCAGGTGAAAACATGTCAAAATTCATCAAATTGTATAATTATGTGCAGTTTATTTTATGTCAATTGTACTTTAATAAAAGCTATTGAAAAGAAAATTAAAAATATAATAAAATATAGTAGAGAAGGGCTTGGTTTGAGGAATAGTATACCCACGTACATTTGACTCTTTTTAAGGTTATTTTAGACACTGACATGCTATTCTGAACTATTTAAATATTTTCAAGTTACTAGATTTAGGGGAGTGAAACTAAGCTTTTGGTGGGGGGGGCTAACACATAAGATTCTGTTCAAAATACAACTTTTGAAAATGTGACCATTGGTTATGTTTTTTATTTTAATTTCAGTATACTTAACATATAGTGTTATATTGGTTTCAGGTGTACAATATAGTGATTCAACAATTTTATACATTACTCAATGCTCATCATAAGTATACTCTTTAATCTCCATCACCTATTTTATCCATTGCACCACCAACCTCCCTTCTGGTAACCATCAGTTTGCTCTTTTTATTTATTTATTTATTTTTTATTTTTTATTGTTATGTTAATCACCATATATTACATCATTAGTGTTTGATGTAGTGTTCCATGATAAATTGTTTGTGCATAACACCCAGTGCTCCATGCAGAACATGCCCCCTTGAATACCCATCACCAGGCTAACCCATCCCCCCACCCCCGTCCCCTCTAGAACCCTCAGTTTGTTTTTCAAAGTCCATCGTCTCTCATGGTTCATCTCCCCCTCTGACTTACTCCACCTCATTCTTCCCCTCCTGCTATTTTCTTCTTTTTCTTTTTTTTTTAACATATGTTGCATTATTTGTCGCAGAAGTACAGATCTGTGACTCAACAGTCTTGCACAATTCACAGCGCTCACCGTAGCACATACCCTCCCCAATGTCTATCACCCAGCCACCCTATCCCTCCCACCCCCCACCACTCCAGCAACCCTCAGTTTGTTTCCTGAGATTAAGAATTCCTCATATCAGTGAGGTCATATGATACATGTCTTAATCTGATTGACATATTTCACTCAGCATAACACCCTCCAGTTCTATCCACATCGTTGCAAATGGCAAGATCTCATTCCTTTTGATGGCTGCATAATATTCCATTGTGTATATATACCACCTCTTCTTTATCCATTCATCTGTCGATGGACATCTTGGGTCTTTCCACAGTTTGGCTATTGTGGACATTCCTGCTATAAACATTGGGGTGCACGTACCCCCTCGGATCCTTACATTTGTATCTTTGTGGTAAATACCCAGTAGTGAAATTGCTGGGTCATAGGGTAGCTCTATTTTCAACTGTTTGAGGAACCTCCATATTGTTTTCCGGAGGGGTTGCACCAGCTTGCATTCCCACCAACAGTGTAGGAGGGTTCCCCTTTCTCCACATCCTCGCCAACATCTGTCGTTTCCTGACTTGTTAATTTTAGCCATTCTGACTGGTGTGAGGTGGTATCTCATTGAGGTTTTGATTTGGATTTCCCTGATGCTGAGCGATGTTGAGCACTTTTTCATGTGTCTGTTGGCCATTTGGATGTCTTCTTTGGAAAAATGTCTGTTCATGTCTTCTGCCCATTTCTTGATTGGATTATTTGTTCTTTGGGTGTTTGATAAGTTCTTTATAGATTTTGGATACTAGCCCTTTATCAGATATGTCATTTGCAAATATTTTCTCCCATTCTGTCGGTTGTCTTTTGGTTTTGTGGACTGTTTCTTTTGCTGTGCAAAAGCTTTTTATCTTGATGAAATCCTAATAGTTCATTTTTGCCCTTGCTTCCCTTGCCTTTGGTGATGTGTCTAGGAAGAAGTTGCTGCGGCTGAGGTCGAAGAGGTTGCTACCTGTGTTATCCTTTAGGATTTGGATGGACTCCTGTCTCACGTTTAGGTCTTTCAACCATTTGGAGTCTATTTTTGTGTGTGGTGTAAGGAAATGGTCCAGATTCATTCTTCTGCATGTGGCTGTCCAATTTTCCCAACACCATTTGTTGAAGAGACTGTCTTTTTGCCATTGGACACTCTTTCCTGCTTTGTCAAAGATAAGTTGACCATACAGGTGAGGGTCCATTTCTGGGCTCTCGATTCTGTTCCATTGATCCATGTGTCTGTTTTTGTGCCAGTATCATACTGTCTTGATGATGACAGCTTTGTAATAGAGCTGGAAGTCCGGAATTGTGATGCCGCCAGCTTTGCTTTTCTTTTTCAATATTCCTCTGGCTATTCGGGGTCTCTTCTGGTTCCATACAAATTTTAGGATTCTTTGTTCCATTTCTTTGAAAAAAGTGGATGGTATTTTGATGGGGATTGCATTGAATGTGTAGATTGCTCTAGGTAGCATTGACATCTTCACAATATTGGTTCTCCCAATCCATAAGCATGGAACATTTTTCCATTTCTTTGTGTCTTCTTCAATTTCTTTCATGAGTATTTTATAGTTTTCTGAGTACAGATCCTTTGCTTCTTTGGTTAAATTTATTCCTAGGTATCTTATGGTTTTGGGTGCAATTGTAAATGGGATCGACTCCTTGATTTGTCTCTCTTCTGTCTTGTTGTTGGTGTATAGGAATGCCACTGATTTCTGTGCATTGATTTTATATCCTTCTCCTTTCCTGAATTCCTGTATGAGTTCTAGCAGTTTTGGGGTGGAGTCTTTTGGGTTTTCCACATACAGTATCATATCATCTGCAAAGAGTGAGACTTTGACTTCCTCTTTGCCAATTTGGATGCCTTTGATTTCTTTCTGTTGTCTGATTGTTGTGGCTAGGACTTCTAATACTATGTTGAATAGCAGTGGTGATAGTGGACATCCCTGCTGCGTTCCTGACCTTAGGGGAAAAGGTCTCAGCTTTTCCCCATTGAGAACGATATTCGCTGTAGGTTTTTCATAGATGGCTTTTATGATATTGAGGTATGTACCCTCTATCCCTATACTCTGAAGAGTTTTGATCAAGAAAGGATGCTGTACTTTGTCAAATGCTTTTTCTGCGTCTATTGAGAGGATCATATGATTCTTGTTCTTTCTTTTGTTAATGTATTGTATCACGTTGATTGATTTGCAGATGTTGAACCAACCTTGCAGCCCAGGGATAAATCCCACTTGGTCATGGTGAATAATCCTTTTAATGTACTGTTGGATCCTATTGGCTGGTATTTTGGTGAGAATTTTTGCATCCATGTTCATCAAGGATATTGGTCTGTAATTCTCCTTTTTGATGGGGTCTTTGTCTGGTTTTGGGATCAAGGTAATGGTGGCCTCATAAAATGAGTTTGGAAGTTTTCCTTCCATTTCTATTTTTTGGAACAGTTTCAGGAGAATAGGTATTAATTCTTCTTTAAATGTCTGGTAGAATTCCCCTGGGAAGCCATCTGGCCCTGGGGTTTTGTTTGTTGGGAGATTTTTGATGACTGCTTCAATTTCCTTAGTGGCTATAGGTCTGTTCAGGTTTTCTATTTCTTCCTGGTTCAATTTTGGTAGTTGATACATCTCTAGGAATGCACCCATTTCTTCCAGGTTATCTAATTTGCTGGCATTGAGTTGCTCATAATATGGTCTTATAATTGTTTGTATTTCTTTGGTGTTGGTTGTGATCTCTCCTCTTTCATTCATAATTTTGTTGATTTGGGTCATTTCTCTTTTCTTTTTGATAAGTCTGGCCAGGGGTTTATCAATCTTGTTAATTCTTTCAAAGAACCAGCTCCTAATTTCGTTGATCTGTTCTACTGTTCTTTTGGTTTCTAGTTCATTGATTTCTGCTCTGATCTTTATGATTTCTCTTCTCCTGCTGGGTTTAGGCTTTCTTTGCTGTTCTTTCTCCAGCTCCTTTAGGTGTAGGGTTAGGTTGTGTATTTGAGACCTTTCTTGTTTCTTGAGAGAGGCTTGTATTGCTATATACTTTCCTCTCAGGATTGCCTTTGCTGTATCCCAAAGATTTTGAACAGTTGTGTTTTCATTTTCATTGGTTTCCATGAATTTTTTTAATTCTTCTTTAATTTCCTGGTTGACCCATTCATTCTTTAGTAGGATGCTCTTTAGCCTCCATGTATTTGAGTTCTTTCCGACTTTCCTCTTGTGATTGAGTTCTAGTTTCAATGCATTGTGGTCTGAAAACATGCAGAGAATGATCCCAATCTTTTGGTACTGGTTGAGACCTGATTTGTGACCTAGGATGTAATCAATTCTGGAGAATGTTCCATGGGCACTAGAGAAGAATGTGTATTCCGTTGCTTTGGGATGGAATGTTCTGAATATGTCTGTGAAGTCCATTTGGTCCAGTGTGTCATTTAAAGTCTTTATTTCCTTGTTGATCTTTTGCTTAGATGATCTGTCCATTTCAGTCAGGGGGGTGTTAAAGTCCCCCACTATTATTGTATTTTTGTCAATGTGTTTCTTTGCTTTTGTTATTAATTGCCTTATATAATTGGCTGCTCCCATGTTAGGGGCCTAGATATTTACAATTGTTAGATCTTCTTGTTGGGTAGACCCTTTACGTAGGATATAGTGTCCTTCTTCATCTCTTATTACAGTCTTTGTTTTAAAATCTAATTTGTCTGATATAAGGATTGCCACCCCAGCTTTCTTTTGGTGTCCATCAGCATGGTAAATGGTTTTCCACCCCCTCACTTTCAATCTGGGGGTGTCTTTGGGTCTAAAATGAGTCTCTTGCAGACAGCATATGGATGGGTCTTGTTTTTTAATCCAATCTGATAGCCTGTGTCTTTTGATTGGGGCATTGAGCCCATTTACATTCAGGGTAACTATTGAAAGGTATGAATTTAGTGCCATTGTATTGCTGTAAGGTGACTGTTACTGTATATTGTCTCTGTTCCTTTCTGATCTATGCTGCTTTTAGGTTCTCTCTTTCCTTCGAGGACCCCTTTCAATATTTCTTGGAGGGCTGGTTTCGTGTTTGCAAATTCCTTTAGTTTTTGTTTGTCCTGGAAGCTTTTGATCTCTCCTTCTATTTTCAATGACAGCCTAGCTGGATATAGTATTCTTGGCTGCCTATTTTTCTCGTTTAGTGCTCTGAAGATATCTTGCCAGTCCTTTCTGGCCTGCCAGGTCTCTGTGGATAGGTTTGTTGCCAATCTAATATTTCTATCATTGTAGGTTACATATCTCTTCTCCCGAGGTGCTTTCAGGATTCTCTTTGTCTCTGAGACTCGTAAGTTTTCCTATTAGATGTCGGGGTGTTGACCTATTATTATTGATTTTTAGAGGGGTTCTCTGTGCCTCCTGGATTTTGATGCCTGTTTCCTTCCTCACATTAGGGAAGTTCTCTGCTATTATTGCTCCAATATACCTTCTGCCCCTCTCTCTCTTTCTTCTTCGTCTGGGATCCCAATTATTCTAATGTTGTTTCGTCTTATTGTATCACTTATCTCTCGAATTCTGCCCTTGTGATCCTGTAGTTGTTTATCTCTCTTTTTCTTAGCCTCTTTATTTTCCATCATTTGGTCTTCTATATCGCTGATTCTCTCTTCTGCCTCATTTATCCTAGCAGTTAGTGCCCCCATTTTTGAGTGCACCTCATCAATAGCCTTTTTGATTTTGACTTGGTTAGATTTTAGTTCTTTTATTTCTCCAGGAAGGGTTTCTCTAATAACTTCCACGCTTTTTTCAAGCCCAGCTAGTATCTTTAAAGTCATGATTCTGAACTCTAGGTCCGACATCGTACTAATGTCCGTATTGAGTAGGTCCCTGGCTGACGGTACTACCTATTGTTCTTTTTGCTGAGGTGATTTTTTTCATCTTGTCATTTTGTCCAGAGGAGAATAGATGAATGAGAGAACAAAATGCTAACAGGTTAACAACGTCCCCAGCAAATATACTCTATACAAATCAGAAAAGACCTGAAACCAGGGGAAAAGAAAGGGAAAGAAAGAGAAAAAAAAAAAAAAGATAAAAACAAAAACAGAATAATACAAAAAAAACAGAATATGATCAAATATGATCAGGCTAGTGCATAGATCAGTGCCACACACTAGATTTTGGCCGTATTTTGGTCTGTTAGAAAAAAGTGCCTCCTAAAATTTTAAAGGAAGAAAGACATATATGTACAAAATAAGGGTTGATACAATGAAGGGATGGAAGATGATTGTAAAGATGAAAATTATAAAAGATTTTATAAAAGGAATTGATAAGGTAAGTTGTTTGAAAAAAGAAAGAAGAAGATTAAAAAAATAAAAGGGAGAGAATGTGGTCAGGCAGGAGACTAGAACAAAGCCATACACTAGTGATTTAGGGTATATTTTGATCTGTTAGAAGAAACTGTATCTCAAAATTTTAAAGAGAGAACAACTTATATATATATATATATATATATATATATATATATATATATATATATGCCAAAAATAAGGGTAACTACTATGAAGGGATAAAATATGACTCTAAAAATGAAAAATAAAAAATGTTTTTTTTTAAAAAGGGATTGATAAGATGTTGGTTGAAAAAGGGAAAAAGAAAAATTCAAAAAAAAAACAGTTAAAAAAATTAATTTTGATGAACAAATGAATCATGGTAAAAAAAAGCCATGAATTCTATGTGCAGTATTCCCCTAGCGCTGGAGTTCTCCCGTTCTCCTTGATCGGTAAACTTGGTCTTGGCTTGCTGGCTGTTCGCGCTGATCTTCTGGGGGAGGGGCCTGTTGCCATGGTTCCCAAATATCTTTGCCTGAGGTTGAATTGCCCTGCCCTTGTCGGTCTGGTCTAAGCAAGCTGCTCGGGTTTGCTCTCAGGAGTTTTAGTTCTCTGCAGGCTCTGGTACAGCTTTGGAGGACCAGGGCAAAAATGGTGGCCTCCCAATCTCCACCCGGAGGAGCTGAGAACTCGGGCCCTGCTCCTCAGTGCGCCCCCAGAGAAAAGCAGTCATTCCCGTGTCCCCGGTTCCCCGCACTCCGTGCTCTCCCGGCCTGTGACCGAGCGTTTGTATCTCTGGCCCTGGACCCCATGTGGAGTCTCCAAACCCAGCAGATCCCTGCGGTGTGCTCCCGCGCCCCTCCTCCCGGGGGGAGGAAGGGGAGTCTCCCCGGCTCTGCTGCTTGTTGGGTCCCTGCTGGAGAAGCAGTGGCCCGACTGGGCCACGGATCACAGTTTATGGCAACCCCGAGCTGAGAGCCCGCGCCTCCGCTCCGTCTCTGCAGCCGGCTTCCCCGCTCTGATACCTGGGAGCTCTGCTGCACTCAGGCACCCCCAGTCTTTCTGTGACCCCGAGGGTACTGTGACCACACTATCCCGCGAGGGTTCCACCCCCTGCTTAGCCACTGGAGCGACGTCCCTCAGCAGAGCCGACTTCTAAAAGTTCCGATTTTGTGCTCCGCGGCTCTATCACTTGCCAGAAGCGGCCGACGGAGGCCCCCTCCCCCGCCGTCTATCCTCCCGAATATCACCTCGGATTCCCTTCTCTGCACGTCCTACCTTCCAGTAAGTGGTCGCTTCTCTGTTCAGAGAGTTTTTGCTACTCTCCTCTTCAATCTCCTGTTGAGTTCGTAGGTGTTCAGAATGGTTTGATCCCTATTCAGCTGAATTCCTGAGACCAGAGGAAATCCAGGTCTCCTACTCCTCCGCCATCTTGCTCCGCCCTGAAAATGTGACCATTTGAATAATAGTTTCATTTAATGCCCCAGTCTTTGGTAGCAAATTAAGTGCTTAGAAAAGGAACTTTCAGAGAAGTTGGTTAAATCTTTTCTATACACTTCACATCTTTTGATTGGTGTCTTTGCTGAAGAGCAGGCCTATATCGTGGAATACTCTTCATTAAATGTTGTGTCCATATAATTCCAGCTGCAATAATTACAACAAGAACAACAACCATAGCACCAATAGCCAATAGTAACTGAGGGCTTGCCCTGGGTCAGGCACTGTTCTAAGCATTTTACGTATATTAAACCATTTACTCCTCACAATAACCCTATAAGGTAGAGACTGCTATGCCTATTTATAGAGTAAATTTAAGCACAAAGAGGTGCAAAGATCAAATTATCTGGCCAGACATGGCTTAAATAATACATTGTTGTTTATTTACTGTATAACTTCTCTGTAACAAATCCATAGATAGAGCATTCCAGGATTGGTCCTAAGGTCAACAGCATAAGGGCCCTAGGTGAGTTTTTTCAGGCTTTTCTAGGTCCTTCTCCTACGGCCACAAGTTGGCTGCCATACCTCTAAGCATTCCTTTCTCATTTGATAACAATTGATTTAATAATTAATAATAGTAATAGTAACAATATAATAAAGCAGGAAAAGGGAGTAGGAAAGAGCCATCTTCTTGTGAGTTTCTTTTTATCAGAGAAATAAATCATTGCTGTAAGCACTTTGGCAAAATCCCCTTAATTTATGGTCCAGAACTGGGGCGTCTGGGTGGCTCAGTCGGTTGAGCATCCAACTCTTGATTTCTGCTCAGGTCATGATCTCAGAGTTGTGGAATTGAGCCCCAAGTTGTGCTCCCCACTCAGCGGGGAGTCTGCTTGAGGATTATCTCCTTCTGCCCCTTCCCCCACTTGCACACATGTTCTCTCTCTCTCTAAAATAAATAAATGAATCTTTAAAAAATTTATGGGCCAGAACTTATTCACATGAGCCTCCCAAGGTATCTTCTGTGTTGGGAGGCAAGTGCCGTGAGAGAGAAAGAAGTACAAAGAATGGTTGTTGGGTTAGCAACCAACAATGGCTGGACCACTTTAATATGTGTACTGCCAGAAACCCAAGATTACATTCTCTCAGTGATGGTTTCCTGACACTTTAGGAGCTAGAAATTTGTAGATGAAATTCCTTTGTCCTTTGTTACTTTCTGTTTTTTTTCTTTGTCCTTTGTTACTTTCTCAGTTTGAAAACTTCCTATATTAGTTGAAGTTTAATAACAAAGAATAATAAAAGCATGCTATATTTATTTTGAAAAGAGAAACAAAGGATCAGAAGAGAGTGATTCATTCATTCAGTCTTTCATTCATTAATTAAATGACAATTCAAAATATGAATGTTGGTCATTGTCCATGAGTAGAGTTTGATGCTAGCTAACATGGTCAAGCTCAGTGCTGTGCTACAGAACTGCAATGATAGAAATCTTTCACATCTGGGTTGTCTGATACGTCTGATAACCAGTAGCCACATATGACAGCATTTGAAATGTGGCTAGAATGATTGAGGAACTGAATTTTTAGCTTTAATTAATTTAAATTTAAATAGCCACATATGGCTAATGGCCACCATATTAACAGTGTAAGTATAAAGCAAGGAAATATTTTCTTTTCATTTTCTTGTTTCTGTTTATTCTTTCATTAGAGACATTATTACATGATGTAATTCTCAACCTCAATTTTCAATATCCTTTAAGTATTTAATTATTACATCATATTATTATTTTTTTCCTTAACCTCAAACACAATTGTTTTTAAGCTGGAATAGAGATAGAGATTAGAAAATTAGAGTGTCACAAAGTCAAAACACAGAACATCACAAATTAAAATTCCGTGTACTTTTGTCCTTATCAGTGATTGTTACTTTAAATACTCAAATTATTCAACCATTAAAAGCTGTCACTTTCTGTTTTTTTAATTTAATTTTATTATGTATGTTATGTTAATCACCATATACTATGTCATTAGTTTTTGATGTAGTGATCCACGATTCATTGTTTGCATATAACACCCAGTGCTCCATGCAGTACGGGCCCTCCTTAATACCCATCACTGGGCTAACCCATCCCCCCACCCCCTCCCCTCTAACACCCTCAGTTTGTTTCTCAGAGTCCATAGTCTCTCATGGTTCATCTCTCCCTTCAATTCCCCCCCCTTCATTTTTCCCTTCCTTCTCCTAATGTCCTCCATGCTATTCCTTATGTTCCACAAATAAGTGAAACCATATGATAATTGACTTTCTCTGCTTGACTTATTTCACTTAGCATCATCTCCTCCAGTCCCATCCACATTGTTGCAAAAGTTGGCTATTCATCCTTTCTGATGGCTGAGTAATATTCCATTGTATATATGGACCACATCTTCTTTATCCATTCATCTGTCGATGGACATCTTGGCTCCTTCCACAGTTTGGCTATTGTGGACATCGCTGCTATGAACATTGGGGTGCATATGGCCCTTCTTTTCACTACATCTGTGTCTTTGGGGTAAATACCCAGTACTGCAATTGCTGGGTCAAAGGGTAGCTCTATTTTTAATTTTTTGAGGAACCTCCACACTGTTTTCCAAAGTGGCTGTACCAACTTGCATTCTCACCAACAGTGTAAGAGGGTTCCCCTTTCTCCACAACCTCTCCAACAAAACAAAGAGGCAACCCACAGAATGAGAGAAGATATTTGCAAATGACACTAGAGATAAAGGGCTGGTATCCAAGATCTATAAAGAACTTCTCAAACTCAACACCCAAAAAATAAATAATCAAGTCAAAAAACGGGCAGAGGACATGAACAGACACTTCTCCAAAGAAGAGATACAAATGGCTAATGGACACATGAAAAAATGTTCATCATCACTTGCCATCAGGGAAATTCTAATCAAAACCACATTGAGATACCACCTTACACCAGTTAGAATGGCAAAAATTGACAAGGCAAGAAGCTGTCACTTTCTAAGAACAATTTATTATTCTCAGTTAGCCTCATTCCCTACCTCTTTCCTTTTCATATCGGGATTTATTTTTCTAATTGAACTTGAAATGTGTCCTTTCCTTCATATTATTGTTCTGCACTTTATTTCAGTGGGTAGCTATAGCCAGAAGGGCCCACAAATATCTATCCTGTTAGGGAGAAGTGCCTTCAAATTTGTTTCAAAAAGTTCCTTTTTATTTCCTTATTTCTTTTTATTCTCTCATTAGAGACATTATTACATGATGTAATTCTCAACCTCAATTTTACAATATAACAAAGCATTGGATGTCCTCTGCTTGCAGTCTGGTTGTCACACCCAAAACCAATGCAAACAATGCTGGCAAGTGTCCAGAGAAGTGTCACTTCCATTAAATAATAAACTGAAAAGATCTGGGATCTATTGTTTAAGAGATGATGATCATGACTATTCCATCCCAGGCTTTATAACATATCAGGCCTTCCATATACCACATTCAATAAAGTGTAGAAGTCAGCCTGCTGGCAAAATCTCCTGTCTAGGGTATGTTTCCAGGACCACTAGCCTCTGACTTGTCCCATCTCCTGCCACCCCCTGACATTCCCCATGCTCTCTTGGACTCCCTGATGCTATACTCTAACTTTCTGGACCCACTTCTGACACATTCTCTGGTTTAAAATTCCTTCTCTGGTTTTGGCCATTATCAAAAAGACAAGAAACCAAAAAAATGTCAGTGAGGATGTAGAGAAAAGAGAGCCCTTGTATACTGTTGTTGGGAATGTAAATTGATGCAACTAATGAGGAAAACAGTATGGAGGTTCCTCAAAAAATTAAAAATAGAAATTCCATATGATACAGTAATTCCACTACTGGGTATTTGCCCCCCCCAATAAAAAACACTAATTAGAAAAGAATTATGCACCTCTATATTTATTGCAGAATTATTTACAATTGCTAAAATATGGAAGCAACCTAAGTATTCATCAATAGTTGAAAGGATAAAAAAGATGTGTATATATACAATGGAATATTAGTCAACCATAAAAAGAATAAGATCTTGCTATTTGTGACATGGATAGACATAGAGGGTATTATGCTAAGTGAAATAAGTCAAAGAAAGATAAATACTGTATGATTTTTTTGATATGTGGAATCTAAAAAACAAAACAAACAAAAAACCAGACTCTTAAAAAACAGAGAAGAAACTAGTGGTTGCCAGAGGGCAGGTGTGTGGAGGGATGGATGAATTGGTAAAGGGGATTAAGAGGTACAAACTTCCAGTTATAAAATAAATAAGTCACGGAGATGAAAAATATGTCAATGATACTGTAATAATATCTTTGGTGATGGATGGTGACTACACTTATCATGGTAAGCCTTGAATAATGTATAGAACTGTCAAATCCCTATGTTATGTACCTGAAACTAATACATGTCCACTATATTTCAAAAACAAAAAAAGTAGAATTTAGACAAAACAAGGAAGGCAAACCTTAATAGAAAGAAAAGATTCTTTATATTCTTTTGTAAATACAAGTTGCTTTTTTTTAAAAGATTTTATTTATTTATTCGTCAGAGAGAGCGAGAGAGCACAAGTGGGGGGGGGCGGATGGCAGGCAGAGAGAGAAGCAGGCTCCCTGCTGAGCAAGGAGTGTGATGCGGGACTTGATCCCAGGACCCTGGGATCACGATCTGAGCCAAAGGCAGACACTTAACCGACTGAGCCACCCAGGTGTCCCAAATACAAGTTGCTTATTACCTCAAGATTGTGAAGCCAAAAATCTAGATGTCTAGATGCCTTTAGACAGACTGAAAAATGACCTACAAACTTAGGCATTTAAGGAGCAGTACTTCCCTCTGATATAAAGAGCATCATGGAAGAGAACTTTACACTCTGGTCAAATGTACCCCCAATGGAACAGGATACTTGTACAATTGAATCATGGGTCTCATTCAGCCAGTAATTATAGAAACAACATTTGGGCTAAAAATATGGAATATTGGGGTACCTCTTTCAAATATGAGTCATAATAAAATGTTATTTTTATTATTATCCCATAGAAAGCCACAGCATACCTTTGCATATTATTAATTGTAGATATATAAGCCTTTTAAAATGTCCTAGCACAGGACCTTAAGAAGGAGAGACTACAAACTGTGAACTGATAGGTAAAATGACTGCACTGAGTTTATGTCCAAGATTAGAAAGATTTATGAGTTTTCGTGGAAGGCTCATTTGAAACAATGGAATTAATATTGAATGCTTCAAAATCCAAATGTGAAATGACTGAAAAATCTGACATGTGTTTAGTGTAGTGTTCTGGATTTCCTCCTGTCTTTTGTCTACTTTGCAAAGAGAAAATATATATAAAGAGGTGATGCTATATGATCATCGGACCAGAATTCCATCAGGGTTTACTGTTGTGTGAAAAAGAAAGCAGAGAACAAGTTCCCAGATTCTCACTTCACATATTTTGATATATACTTTTGACACAACTCTTGTGTGTCGAGTTTGCATATCCCTCACTAGGTTCCAAAACAACAATGAAAGCAATTTATGAAATCACATAAATTAAGATTCCAAGTAAGATAAGCAACAAATAAGGGTGGGATGAAAAACAAAGCCAGGAATGATGCCAAAACATGCACACCACAAAGACCTATACACTTAGTATGGGTGGGGGACACATTTGGCCCTGGTTTTCTATCCGTCAACACAGTAAGAAAAACCTGGTTACAATGTCACAAAATAAATACAGTTGCTCAGGAAAAAAACTAGTCTTTTTTTTTTTTACATAAAGAACAGAATTTTTCCCCCAGAGTTTTAATTAAGAGGATACTCTATGATTTAATAAGCAATGTCTAACAATGCTCTTACTATGCACAGCAGAAAGTTTCATTGTTGATTCTTACAGTAGACTTGAATGTTGATCATGGCATTATACCAAAGTTTATCTAAAAAGGTATTTTGGAGTGTGCCAATCTTATTGTCAAGAATTGTGAAGGGTTGAGATTTTACCCTATGTGCACACTAGCATGCATGGTTCACTAATGCTGGCAGGAGACACCAGACTCCAGGGTCAAAGACAAAGGACAGTTTATTTACTCACAGCAATAGCATTAGCCTGAATATCACATTTGTTCCCATTCTAGGAGCTCAGATTCCCAAAGGGCAATGCAAAGAGGTATGGGTGATACCTACACATGCCGCAGAAACCCTGAGCTTAGGGAACTTGGCTCTTTGCTAATAGGATATGAGCAAGTGTTCCCTTTTTGCCCCAGAGGGAAGACATTACCTTTTATTCTATGGGACAGTAAACAAACTTCTATCTTCCAAGCCTGTTTCCTATATAAACATCTTTGGAAAGATAGTCTGGAGCACAGGAAATCAGTACCTTTGCTTATAAGATACACAGAAACATGAGGGTCCCTTGGAGAATTGTCCCCCGACAACTGTGCATTCCAAGGCATAGTCTAACTTTCTCTAGCTTGATCCCTTTAGATTATTTGGAGGAATTGATGGATTCTGTTTCATTTGACACTCATCATACTGTATCCTTATTATATTCTAGGCACTGGCTACAGTGATAAACAAACAGAATTGGTTCATCCCTTCACAGAACATAGAGAAAATACAAATATATTTTATGTGTTTTTCCAGCAGTTATTCCTAAATGTCCTCTCAACAAGGATTTTTATTTTTTTTGGTAATAGATTTTATTTTTGTAGAGTAGATTTAAGATCACAGCAAAATTGAGTGGAATGTGCAGTCTCATATACCTACCGCACACATGCAGAGATATACCATATACCCTTTGCCCTCCTCATTACCAACATCCCACACCGGAGTTTGTTACAAATCAGTTACATTTGTCACAATTGATGGGCTCACACTGATACATCATTATCATCAGGAAATTGTATTTGACATCAGTGTTTACTCTTGGTGTTGTATATTCTGTGGGTTTGAACAAATGTATAAAAAAAGGCTTTCCACGAATATTGGTGACAATTCAATATTCTACAATCTCACAAGTAATGGAGTTTCACATTTTTTTATAAAGATTTTATTTATTTATTTGAGAGAGAGAGAGCACGAGCAGGGGGCAGAGGGAGAAGCAGGCTGCCCGCGGAGCAGGGAGCCCGATGCGGGGCTCGATCCCAGGACCCTGGGATCATGACCTGAGCCGAAGGCGGACGCTTAACTGACTGAGCCACCTAGGTGCCCCGTGGAGCTTCACAGTTTTATATTTACAGATAAATATGGACACAAGTGCCTGCAGAGGCATTTGAACCAGGGCTTAATGTCAGCATTCTTCTGTGACAGCTGAGAAACCTAACAGAGATGCACAAAGTACTCCACAGACATTATCTGATATCACCTATTGTCAGAGGGTAATTCTTCCTTCAAAATGGCCTTAACTCTCCACTGATTACATGACCATGGCCCTGAAGTTTTATCTCATGTAACAAGGCACTTCGTGTTCTTCTGGAGCATTTGTACCTCTTCTTTAGGTGGGGACTCTGTCATAACTGAAAACTTCCTGTTCTCTGAGAAGGTGAATCATGGTCCGTTTCTTTAGGATGTTTCTCCTCCCTGGTCTGAGGAGACCTCTAATACTTTAACATCTGCATTGAATGCTCCTTGTCTTACTAGCTAAGTTAGTGCAGCCATCTTTTTCTGACAAAATAATTGGCGATTGCCCTCTATTTAATTATTCCCCAGTCAGTTCCAGACTGCAAATACTGATTGCTAACGTCGATCGGACTTAGCCTGCGGGCCAAGTAGAAGCTGACTCTTGAATTCCATTACTTAACCCTGGGACCGGCCCCTCACACTGTTGGGAGAACCAGCCTTCTCAATATTTCTGCTGGGGTTTTTCTTTCCCCCCTCTCAGAAAACCTGTTATTTCCTGCTAGCACAGTGGTCTCACTGGCTTAACTTGATGGCACTGGCATATAGAAGCCGAGACCGCCGTGCCAGCTGGATGAACGTCCAAACTTGGGTTTGCGAGAGCTGCCTAGCCAAGTAAAAAATTAGAGATGAAAAAGACCTGTTAAATAACCCAATCCCTTCCGTAGCCGGTGCCAGAGCATTCCTCTGGTGAGAGCTTAGACCTGGCCGGCTCCAAATGACTTTAACAATGTGCCTTCTCACGCTTTTTTTGGAAGATGGGGCTGTCTCTTCAATTTTTCTTTTGGTAACTTTTTTGACTAGAATTTTTTTAGACCAGCATACCACTTCCCACTTAGTGTTATGGTTCAGCTACAGCAAACCCATGAAACGAGCTATTTTCAGAGTCAATGTAAATGTTTGGATGACATTTCAAGTACTTTATTAACCCAGTCATTCCCGTAGTGTGTCTAGATTGTGGGAGAGGGAGAGAGGACCTGTGTGGGCTTTAGAGACAGACAAGTGCAGTTAGAATCATAGTTCTCCTTAATTGGGGGTTTGTTATTATCATGATTGTTGTTTTCAGTATCTGGCCTTTATTAAATGCTTTCTGTATGCCAGGTGCTATGGTAAGTACTGTCCCAAAGTCCTTCCTGCTAGCAAATTTATGAAATTGGTACTATCATCTCTGGTTTAGAATGGAAAGTTTAGCAGGTAAGAGTGGAGGCTCTGGAGTTAAATTGCCAGATTAAAATGCCAGCTCAGTTGCTGATGAGCACTGTGACCTCAAGCCTTTCAATTAACCTCTCTATGCCCCGTTTCTCCATCTGGAAAATGTGGGTGATGACCATGCCTGCTAGGTTATTTTGGGGAAGAAATGGGTTAATAAATGTGAATTAATCAGATCAGTGCCTCGCAAGGAGCAAGCCCTTGAATTTACACAATGTTGATGAGAGGTAGATGGAGAAATTTGCTCAAAGTCACAGAGCATCCAGATTTATTTTTTTTTTAAAGATTTTATTTATTTATTTGACAGAGAGAGACACAGCGAGAGAGGAAACACAAGCAGGGGGAATGGGAAAGGAAGAAGCAGGCTTTCCGCCGAGCAGGGAGCCCGATGTGGGACTCGATCCCAGGACCCTGGGATCATGACCTGAGCCGAAGGCAGACGCTTAACGACTGAGCCATCCAGGCGCCCAGAGCATCCAGATTTAAACTGCAGTCAGTTCTATTCCAGAGCCCACCCAAATGATTAACCATTAGAATACCCTAGTGTGGCCAGGAGACTTTACCTCTCTGAGCCTCAGTTTTTCTCACTGGTAAAATGGGAATAATGCTGTATCTCCTTTATAGCTGCTGTGAAGATTAAAATGCAATCATATAGGTAAGGGCACTATTCCAGAGCCCAGCCCAGAGCTAGGGATCAATTAATAATAGCGATTTCTCCATTTCTACATCCAGATCTCTAGAATATATGTATGTATGTATCTGTGTGTGTATATACGCTTATATATATATGCCTGTTATGTATAATGAGTTGCTATGTAAAATGACTTACTCTTTAAAGTTTCTCATGATATTGGAACTTCGGAATGGCTCAAAGTGTACTTTTATGAGTTTACTCCCATTTAAAAGAAGAATTGGATTGTTTTACTAGATAATTAAAAACAGTTTCCTTCTTAATAAGGTCTTACTCTGTTCCGATGGTTTGGGGTATGCCTTTTCTGGATTTTTAAAAGGAGTTAATCGAATGGTTAAGAATTGCCTAAATACTTTTTCTTTCACAAATATAGATTGACCAAAATTTCAATTTTTATATCACAGAGAGAAGAGACAGTTACAACATAGCAGACAGAAATGTGATGGTATGTTTTTGCTGTTGTGCCTTTTTTTTTTTTTTTTTTTTTTTGGTGTGTGTGGGAAAGGGTGTGATGTCATTTTGTCTCCACCCCCTGTGAGTAAGCCCACAGCAGAGCTAAGTGCAGCCGCCCGCCTCTGTCACTGGGAGACAGTCCACTTAAATGCAGTTCCAGGGTTGCAGGACGCCCACCAGCATCACTCCCCGTGCGAGGTGGCAAATACAACATGCTCTCCAGCTTGGGGTGTCTACTTCTCTGTGGAAGTATTGCACTAGCCCTGGGAAATGCACAGAAATTGCCAAAAGGCAAGTAGCTCTGCTGTTTTGTGTTTTAAAAATAATTTTTTAAGAGATACTAGTTTTTAAATGTTGATATTAAATGTGATCTACTTTACCAGATTGGGGGAGGGGAATACAGTTCTTCTGTGGAGAGTCAAAAGTTCAGATGTGTGAAGGAGTGCTTAAACTTTTACTTTTTTTTCCCCCCTCTGTTACTTAGTTTTCTATTGAATCTCTTTAATGCAAAAATGAAGACCAACTTCTTAGGTTTCACAGCTGTTCACAGCAGCTTGAATGCTATAGATTCAAACTATTGTATTTGTATATTGAGTCATATGTAGATGGGTATGGCAGTCTATTAAAAAGACTTGTTTGGTGTTTTTTTTGCCCTTCCCAGAGACTAAACCAGTACTGGCTTGAGGTTTAAAAGAAGCTAATTCTGAAACTTTGGATGGTGTAAACCTCACGCGTACTTGCTAACTTGGGGGTTGAGGGACGCTAGGCAGGGCACACCAAGGTAGGGTCATGTGCTAATTTGTAGACCCTTCTCTCCAGGGGAGTTTGGAAGCGGGTTTGATCTGCTGGACTGGACACTCCCCCTTTTCCTGGCTAAATTGCTCTCATTTTAGTGTTGGTATTTTGTTTACAAATCCCATCAAAAGAAAATTAAACATTCTAAATTTAGACCCTAAAAATCTTTTGCGCCTATCAGCACCACCACAAGAGCTTGCCTCTCTCCTATCTTTGAACATAAACATTGCATGTACTTTTTTGTTTGTCTGCAGAGGCACTTTCTAAGCCAACTCCAGGTCAGTGAAGGCTTTTTATGGCTGCAGACTGTTGTAGTCAGCAGGGTTATGAAAAACAGGCTGAACTTACTATACAGTTATGATGGAAAATATTAGAAGTAATGCAGAGCCACAGGCTTGTCAAAAACCTGGTGTGCACAGAATCAGAAAGAAAGGTTGTTAGTGTCAGAATATCCAAAAGATCCTTCCTAGGTCCTCCCTTTGGATCGTTTGTTCCAAAATCATCTTGTCCCAAGTGAAAACTGTTCTCTCCTCAGTGTGGTAAGTGAAACTTGAATCTAGAATGTGAGGGCTGGAGGATTTAGCTAGTTGATATTTCACTTGGTGATGTAAAAAGCAATAAAAGGGGCTGAGTAAACCTTCTTAACTCTCATCAGATAATTATGCAGAAATAAATAAATAAATAAACAAACAAGCAAATAAATAAATACAAACACATACTATTAGACCTTTTTCTTCTATTAAGAAGTTTGTTTCTTGATCAAGGTGAAAGTGTTTAAGTAAATCATTTAGGAGGCACAAGCATTTAGAATTAATTGTTCCTCCTGCTGAAATATTTAACAAGGACACATCATTTGAGAGAAAATGGGTTTTTTCAGGCTCAGTACCTACAGATGGTTTTATTTTACCTCATATTCACTGTGTAGGGATGATGGCCATAATTTTGTTACTGCAGGCTTCTGCAAATTCCAAATGCTTTAATTATCATGTTGCAATCACTGGATACAAATCTCTTGACACAGTTTTCCTTTATTTGTTGTGGTTAAAAGAAAAGTTGCCCAAAATGGCCACAAAACTTTGTCTAGTTCTTTGCACTTTAATTTGAAGAATTTTCATCCAGGTTTTCTTTGTAATTTTAAGAAATATCTGTAGCTTTGTTGTTAAAAAGCCCTGTCAAATTAGAATAATTGTATTATAAAATAATTGGCAGTCCCCTTGTCTCTGGTGCTATGTTTTTCTTTATAATGGAAGCTACTAAGGAAATTTCTTTTAGCTGAAGTCACCTTTCTCAAACTGTGTTCCTAGAATAGGTGTACTGACCTCAAAAGGGGGTTGGGCAGGCATCTGCTCTCCACCCATAACTTCAGGAGTGTTCGTGCTTTGTCGTCTTTTGGGGAGTCCCAACAGATGTGAGAATTTCACAACGTCTGAGAATTACTCAGTAAAAAAACCTGCCCAACATTTTTAACCCATTGTTTCTCAAACTCATTTGACTAAGAATCCTTTCTCTAGTGAAATAGCTCTAATATCTTGCTGGGGGCTTGTCTTTCACAGGACACCTTTGGGGAAATGCTGAGCTAAACAAGAACAAGGTGGGGAGGGGAATAAAAGGGGTTTCTATTCTTTTCCTTCCCACTTTAGAGTTAGTTTTATATCATCTGTGATTTAAGAAGAGGATAGGATTTTGCAGCTGGACAGGACATTAGTGGTTGAGTGGTTGCCAGACCTTTTGATTTATGAACTAGTAAAAAGACAGATATACTTTCACTATTAGGGTTCCATTAGAGAGGACATACTTGAATTGTGTGAGGATGTTCAAAGAGGAAACAAAATCCCCATTGTTCATCAAAGCAAGCCATTTTAACATATTTATAAAATAAATGAATTTATACAAATAAGTCTATTGTTTTTATTTTTCTCTTTTCACCATGAACTAATGAAAATTTCATCACAGGCCACTATTTGGGAGCCACTGTCCTAGCTTAACTATTTATTTTACAAATGAAGACACCCAAAGGCAGGAGGGTTAGTAACTTTCCCCCATCGATGGCGGAACCAGGACTGGATTCCAGTCAGAAATTCATGTCCCGCCCTGTGAGCAGGCTTCTCTACCCCAGACCTTACGAGTTACATTATGCGGTGTATGTGTGAATGCTACCCTTCTCGTGAATACAATTTTTCCTGCAAATATCATATCCATTATCTTAATCTTCACATTTTCCCAAGAACATATCCTATACACACATACACAAATTACTGTATTTATATATCTGTAAAGTTGTCACATGTAGTTGATATATATATATATATATATATATACACATATATATATAGTTGGCTATTTATAAGAAAAATTATTTGTTAAATAAGATATCATTTTCCCCTTGCCTTATGCCTATTTGCATACCTAGTCACATACTTTGTTATAGAAAATAAGATTTTGGGAGTCTTTCTTACTTTTCAAAAGCTTAGAGTAAAGTTAGAAACTATTACTAATGGATCTCTTCTCCTCTCTACCAGTTAATGAGTATGTGTTTTGGCAAATCATTTACCTTGGCTAAGCCTCATTTTTCTCATCTTCAAAAGGGGAATAATGATAACTATCTCATAGTGTTTTAGAATTAAATGAGATGAGATATAATGTTAATTGGGTCATAGAAAAATGGATCAATATTTAAAAATATGTACACTGTAATTTGTGATCTTGTGTCCACACTGACAGATCTCTTGAAGGGCAATAAATGTAGGTGTCATGTTCTTGGCAGAAAGGTGGGGCGAAGGAGTTGAGTGTTGCTCTACAGACAATGAGAGAAGACATCTCCTGGACTCCAGCCTGACTGTCATCAACCAATGTTTGATTGTCAAGATCAAACATTGCTCTTATCTGTGGAAAGCTGCACTTTTGCCTCAGGATCAGCTTTCCCTGGGTGTTGGTAAGGCCTCACAGAGCTTCCTGGAGAGATCGCCTTGTACTTGTCTTTCAGGAAGAGAATTAAAGCCATAACATACAGGCCCTGAGAAGAATCACCACATTGTTTTACACTTTTGAAAGCTCCTGTGCTCCAGCTACCTCTTGGAATCTTTATTCTTGGCACCACAGAACTTTTCTTCCCTCATTGCATACCAGGCTAAGATAAAAACCACAGAGAACAATACGTAGTGAAGGAAGCCAACAAAAGCTCATAGTGGGACATGAGGGGCTTGACATACCTCTCTGCAGAAACTCCTGTGTGCGGAAGACCGTGATCAGCCAGCAGGCGAAGGCTACTATTTCTAGCTAACACTATCAGTCCTGAGGCACGTGTGAGGAAAATCACAGAGGAACATCCAAGATACAAGTGTAATCAGATAGCCTGAAGGCATAAGGCTCTTGGGCGCGACTCTTGGCATGTGGCTGAGCGAGGAGGCTGCTGGCTTTTTGCCTCAGGTTCTTACCTGACAGGGTAGAAGTCACTGATTCCAAGGACAGAAAACAGGGGCGGATGGTAGTAATAACAATAACTCCATAGTTACTAATAACTCTTCTCAACATTTTTGAGCTCAGATTGCCTGTGGTAATTCAGGGCTAAATATCTTTAATGTGGAAAATCTAAATTCTCAAAGCTCCCTATTAAGCAGGTATTCTACTATTCTTGTTTTCCAGAGCATAAAATTGTTTTCAGAGTGCTTAAGTGATTTGCCCCAAGTAACACAGTCAGCAAATGGCAAAAGACTATACCCTTAATTTCTGTGTAATATCAGTTCCCTGCTTTATGTGAAGATATGCTAATTTATTCAAGTAACAAATCATATTCCATGTATATGCAGAGCACTGAGGCTAGGAGGGCACAGCTTGGCACCTGTCTTCAAGAAGCTGACCAGTTAATGGCGGAGATGGGGATGTAAAGAAACAATTACAATAGAGTGAGATTATCCTCCAATTTGGGTGAAGCACAAAGAACTTTAAGAACAGCCAGAAGGACCCAATCTAGCCTGGAGGGATCAAGATTTAGGAGAGGATAAAGTACTTAAGTAGAGGCCTAGAAGACAAATATAAATTGGGGCAAGCAAGAGGAGGGCTGAGAGGTGAGGGGCCTTCCCAACAGAGGCAGCTGCATGCCCAGACCCCAGGCCACCCCCTGCCCCAGGTGCCTGTGCTCAGCAGGTGTTAAAGTACTCAGAGAAGAAGTCAGGATTGGGAAGTCCGCACAGGATGCAAGTGTGTCTTCCTGGTCTCTATCTGCCCTGAACTCCCCAAAATTGACAACAGTGAGGGAGTAGAAGCCTGTCTTTGGACAGGAGGACTCCCATGTCTTGTTCTGTAAACTTTCCCAGACACTTACCTGGGGTCTGGCTCTCGCTCTCCATGGATACCTCCCAATCTCACTTTGATAAAATTTCATGTATCACTCCAGTGGCCTAGTCCATTTCTCCAAAAGGTGATTGATACTTGCGAGGGACTGGAGAGGATCTCTTTAATCTTAGCGTAGGGATGTTGGGGGGGAAATAGTGCAGAATGCCAAAGAAGCCTAGTGGGTAGGACTCTGCTTTTAATAAGTGATATATATTTATGTGCTGGTGTCACTGTGGAAGGGTACACTGGGGACAATGGCTCCCCTGCTAAAAGGAAACCAAAAAAGTTTGAAAACCATGGGAGAATTATTTTCACATCTTTGACAGGTCTACAGTTTCTTGGCAGTTTTATTGAAATGTTTGTCTATTCAAGTGGTGTTTCTTAAGCGTCTACTAGGTAGAACTGAATGAGATCCAGCCCTTGCTATAAAAGTAACTTATATTAAGGATGTAAAAATTGATTAAATATAATTTGTTTTTATGCTGAGACTATCATGTTTAGAACCCAAGGTTTAAAAATAAAGTTCCTCTGTGTTCATTATACATTCACTGGTTTAGTTTAGTTTTGTAGACGGCTATATCAGACTATGAGACACTAGACAGTAAGGAATCTTAGCTTCTCTCCCTCTTTCAAGGTAATGGGGCACAGGGGAACAATTGAGAATAGAAGAATTTATCTATACTGTGTCACAGAAAAGACAGCTAAAATGTTTTTGTAGGTTCATGTGAGTTGACAGAAAGTTTGTCTAAGACAAAAGTAAGTTGTCTAATAAAGAGAGGGTCATTCAGGAGATGTGACCCACTGGGACACCATCCTCAGAAAGATTTTCCTTTTGCTTGTTTCCTGATTATCATTATAAAAGGAAGAATGTTAAAATATATAAACTTAAAGTGTTTTAAGAATACATGTAAAATAAAAATATAAATAGGATACCCAGAGTGAGAGATATTAGAATAGTAAAATAAAAATGTAAAAATAAATAGCATCAGCTAAAGAAGGAACATGCTAAAAATAGAAAAACAAGGGTTTCAATACATACATTCTGTTAAAATCACATTTAAAGAATATGATAATGGGCATCCAGATGGCTCAGTCGGTTAAGCATCCAACTCTTGGTTTCAGCTGAGGTCGTGATCTCAGGGTCGAGTCCTGCATTGGGCTCCACACTCAACGGGGAGTCTGCTTACCCTCTCTCTCTCTCTCTCTCTCTGCCCCTCTCGCCACTCATGCACTCTTTCTCTCTCAAATAAATAAATAAATAAATATTTTTAAAAAAACCTGTTTAATAAATAAAAAGAATATGATAACAACCGTATTACTCTATAACAGGCATGGTGTTTAATGCTAAGTGTTTAGATAAATTATCTCATTTTGTCCTCATGCCTATGAAAGATATGTTATTATTTCTCCCATTCCACAGATGAGAAACTAAGCTTAAAGAGTTTGTTAGTTATCTGTTGATGCCTGACAAAATACCACAAACTCATCAGCTTAAAATAACCCACATTTATTATCTCACAGTTGCTGTGGGTTAGGAGAATGAGTCTGGCTTAGCTGAGGCTTCTCCTTGGGTGTCTTTCACAGACTGAACAGAGAGTTGGCCAGGGCTGGGACCTCATATGAAGGCTGAACAGAGAGTTGGAAGTTCTTGTGCTTGTTGGTAGAATTGAGTTTCTTGAGGAACACTGGCTGTTGACCAGAGGTCACGTCAGTTTTCTTTGCCACATGGGCCTTTCTATTATGGCTGCTTGCTTCATCAAAGTGTGCAAGCCCAGATGAATCTGCAGGCAAGATGAAAATTATAATCTTACGTAGCCTAATCATGGAAGTGAAAGCCTATCACCTTTTCCATATTCTATTGGTTAGAAGCAACTCATTTCCTGTCATATAAGGTGATTACACCAGAGAATGACTACTAGGAGAAAGGGATAATTGGGGGTTGTCTTAAAGCCTACCCACCACAAAATGGTCGATGGCTGTTAGGGTCATATAGCTAGTAAGTGATATAGTGGAACTATGAATATAGGAAATCTAACTCCAGAGAATATACTGGTTTGAGCATTAGCACCCATCCACTTCCCATAGAATTTAGCCTTTAGTGGCAGATGCCCATTAGGCACACTGCCAATTTGTCTCCCTACATGGTTAGGGTCAATTCTAGGAAATTGCTGAGAATAGAGATAAGCGCAAAGACTTAAGAGAAATATTGAGGACACAATTTTCTTTCTTTTTTTTTTTTAAGATTTTATTTATTTGACAGAAAAAGAGGCAGCGAGAGAGGGAACACAAGCAGAGGGAGTGGGAGAGGGAGAAGCAGGCTTCACGCGGAGCAGGGAGCCCGATATGGGGCTCAATCCCAGGACCCTGGGAACATGACCTGAGCCGAAGGCAGACACCCTATCATCTGAGCCACCCAGGCGCCCCCCGAGGACACAATTTTCTGTATGCAAGAATCCAGTCAATGCCTAGATTCCTCTGCTGATTTCCTCCGTGGCACATCATATGTGGTCAGTCCCATGTAGAGGGATATGCAAAGTAAATTCTCCCAAATAGAAGCTCTGTTTTTCATTGTAAAAATTAGATGCCACCATCTCTCAAACAGAAAGAGAAAACATAAGACAAAGCAAAAATTTTCTTTAACAAAATAAATAAATATTAAGAAAGTAGCCCCTATTGAGTTGATGACACAGTCCCCATAAAATACGCTTCTGAAGCGTCAGTGGGTGGTTTCTCCAGTAAATGGAGAGATTGTTATAAGGTCAAATTAAATTTGCATTTGGAGGAAGAAAGTATAGTTGTATTAGTAGATGTGATGGAGACAACTGGATGAACTAAAGGAGGTTCTTTCAGATCCTTTTTGCTGTTAATAAAACAATTCTTCCATATGCTCTAAGAATCAAAACAAAATTTAGGTTGTACACAGGATATATTCTTAACATATCTAGAACCCTGTAGAATGTTTAATACTAGAGTATCCTATGTGTGTGTTTTTCTCTAGCCCACAGTCTCATCTTGTGTTAGGATTTTCCCAAAGGACTAGGAGGTACATGGTAAGAAGGGTAAACTTCGTGGTTTCCGTCTACTTTGTTGAAATTCTGTGGGCAGGAAGACTGAATCAGGGCTCACTCTGCCACTCATGTTAGCTTGGGATCCCCACCAAGAACCTTCCACAGTGAGAATTTTACAGTGTGTTGTAGGTCCCCTGCTCTAATAAAACCCTGACTTGTATTCCCAGTGATTTTGATAGAAATTTGGGAACATTAAAGCTAGCCTGAGGTTTTTAGTCTCTTTTGGCACTGTCAGCTAATGTTCCTCCCTGTGGAATTCTGAAAAGGAGGTGAAAGATGTGATGCCTTCATAGAAAGTTTATTATTGTTCTCTAGTCACAGACTATACAACTAAAGTCTACACATTAGAAAACCAAACCAAGTCCACCCATTCCAAGCACCTGCCGGTCAGATTAGAAATTAATTTTAGATAAAGTTGAGATCCAGTTCAAGCTTCACTGATGATATAACAATACAATGTTTTCTTTGAAAGTAAGTTTAGCTCTTGGGGCATCTGGGTGGCTCGGTCAGTTGAGCGGCTAACTCTTGCTTTCAGCTCAGGTCATGATCTCAGGGTTGTGAGATCAAGCCCCATGTCCAGGTCTGCACTAAGCATGGAGTCTGCTTGAGATTCTCTCCTGCTGCTGCCCTCCCTCTGCTTCTCTCCCCGCTCATGCTCCCTCTCTCAAAATAAATTAAAAAAAGGTATTTAGCTCTGAGTACAAATACTGTAACATCTATCCTGATAGTTGTAACCCTCGCTGCACATTAGAGTAATTGAAAGTTTTCAAAAGTATCAGCAGAGCTGTGCTTCCCTACTCAGTTATGATTTGATTGGCCTGGGGTGGAAGAGTTTTAAAAATTCCTCAGGTGGTTCCAATACGACCAGAGTTCAGAACCACCGATCTACAGTTTTGAAAATTTATATGTGTAAGTGCTTGATAAATCTTCCTGGATGAGGGCAGAGTAAAATTTAAAAGTTAGAAGTAAAGCATTTTGCTATTGAGGTTTTAACATCAATTCAAAGATGATTTTTATTTTTTTTTCTGCTTGTTCTAGAATTTTAAAGCCTTATTTGGAAAATTTTTGAGACTCCCTTCTCAAACTACATAGAACAAGGAAATGTTTAAAATTGAGATTAATATTTGTTTTTGCTATTAGAAAATAAGTGCTAACCTCTACTTTTATAAAATCTTAGAAACTAGATCTGAGAAACTACGGTTGATTGTGTTTTTCGGGACTGGACTAAATTTATTCATTCTGTTATTCAGTTAGCATTTTTAAAAAAATCAATATTAGGATTACAAAGATGAGTAAGACATTTCCTGCCTTCAAGGAGTTTGAGAAAGTTGTATTTAAAATTTGGCCACAGAAAAGTAATTTTCTTCTAGGTGAAACTGTTGATGTCTTAATTCTTTATCCTTATTTAGCAAAAATTTGCAAGAGTTATGCTATCCCATTGTGTTGCCATGCACTAGCTTTCAGAGATATATATGTGACAAAAATGAATTAATGTAATATATTAAGAAAAACAAAGCACACCATGATCCTAGTTAATGCAAAATGAAGTTAAGCAAAGGTACAATGAATTTCCCTATTAGATTAAAGGTCCAAGTTATATAAATCACCTTTGGAAATGGTGATTTTTCATGTTTACCATATACGTTCCAGCTCATCTTCTTTCTGTTTTATGTTAAGGATAATTTGTGAGCACATAGGATGGCTTATAATCTGAAACGTCTTTGAAATGTATTCCACTGGATTTCTAATAAAACAAAGGGTCTCTCCTCTCTGAGTGGAGAATAAACCCTTGCTAGCAAAGCTTGGGGTATTTTGCTTCCGACAAGATGCCCAAACAGTTGAAGATTTCCTTTCTCCTTAAATGCCATTCTTTGATTTTTCCATTCTGATAACTGATAAGAAAACATTTTGGTTTTCCAAGGGCCCTGCTGAGAGTCCGCTGTGCGCGTGTGTGCATGCAAGCCCTAACAGGCCTTCCTTTTCTGAGAGCAGCAGATTCTGTCGTTGAAGGAGGAGTTTGGGGCAGCTGCCAATGTCATGCTGGCAGAGAACTCTGGAATTCAGTCCTGTTACAGATATGCCAGCAGGGGATACAGGTCAGAGTTTTCTTCTCCTTTCCCTTTCCCAGATGGAGTTAAAGCCTCTCTAGGTAGTAAGTGTAGGACAAGGTATCAGATGATCTGAAGAACAGCCCCTCCTTCCCTCTGCGGGCTCATCCTCTTCAAACACCCAGTGATCCTGTTGTCACAGAAAAATTCCCTAATTACTCATATTTTTACCAGAATTAGGAGGAAATGATGCTGGCCATGTTATTCCATTGAGGTTTAGTCTGGAGTTTCATCCTGAATTGAAATGGCAAATACTGGAAAATAGCAACAGGGGCTAGTGGGCAAAGTACAGGAGTAAATGCGAGTCTGGTCAAGTGACCTGACCTTGCTGAAATCAGATCTGCTTCCCTGAGGCAAGGGTATAAGAAAAACAACAGTTCTCTTTTTAGCTTCCACTGATCAATAATAGTAGGGTGGCTTTAACGGTTTGTTGTTGTTGTTGTTGTCTTGGTAGTAACTTTCTTAACCTAAGTAAGAGGGGATGTGAAGGGGATCAGTCAGTTAAACGTCTGCCTTCGGCTCAGGTCATGATCCTGGGATCCTGGGATCTAGTCCTGCCTTGGGCTCCCTGCTCAGGACTTCTCCCCCTACCTGCCACTCCCCCTGTTTCTGGTGTGATCTCTCTCTTTCTCTCTCTCAAAAAAAAAAAAAAAAAAGAAAAGAAAAGAAAAGAAAAGAGGAGATGTGAAGACCAGATGCATTTTTGGAAAATCCTCTAGCCATGGCAGCTAGAGGAAGACCGCCTGGATGCTCTGGTCTCCCAGACCCTTCCTGAAAGGATGCTGAGCTACCAGAGTCCTCCACTGCTGGATGGCAGAGTTTCCTGGGCCTGGGCCTGTAGTGGGTCAGCTGCACAGTGACACAGGGCCTGAGGAGAGGAACCACGGCACTGTGGATTTTTTAAGCATAATTCTTGTCATCAGCATCCTGCTCCTGTTCCTTTGTCCAACACTCTGCAGGGGTTTGGAAGGCCCAGATCAGAGCAGATTTACCTTTTATTGTGAAAGATTTGGGAGCATGATTGTGGTCCTTGGTCAGTTTTATCCCCACATATCCTTGGGATGCAGTTCTGGGTGACTTGAATTTCCCCTGGGTGCTGCTACCCTCTGTCTAGCCGACTCTCAGGTACTGTGCTGGTCTGATCAACCACTTAATGAGATTTTTTTTCCTGCCCTCTTTTTTTTGTTCCCAATCTTCCTTTCCTTTCATTCTCCTTCTCTCTCCCTTTTCCTCCTACTACCCTCCTTTCCTCTTTCTCCCTCTGTCAACGCCAAAGGAATCCTCAGAACATTCTGCTGGCTTCCACCCCCAGCCTTTCCTGCTGGCCACTTGGATGCTCATTTTCACCTCACAGCTGACTCTATTTGTTCAGATACAGCAGGAATCATCCTTTTGGAAGACAATGCACACTTCATAATTTTTTTGAGGGGACAGTGGGTGTTTCTGTGTCATGCTAAATGTTCCACCTGACTGAAAATATGGTTTCCCACTCATTTATCTTGGCACCAGCAAGCTTGCAAAAAACACAGATTTACATTCATCTGATAAACTCTGTGCCTATCAGGTTGGACAAACCATAACTGTATATTAACACCACAGTTCATTCTTAAATGGTTTTAAAGAAGGCCTAAGTTATTACATCTCTTGAATTATGGCAACAACCAATGCATGATAAAAGCCAGATACCACGGTGATATTTTGTAAGGTCACTTTTCTATTTATTCCTGGATTTTTGTTCCTTTGTAGTTGTTGGGGTTTAATGTTTTGAAGAACTTGAAGAAAACTTTGCTGTTTTGCAGGGGCTCGTTGAGTTAGAGGTTAAGTTCATAACCATGTTTCTCTTCATTTCACTGGTAGCCAACAGTTCCTTGAAACCCGAGTTTTTGTCTCAAATGTCCCCATAAAATGAGATCCCCAAATTGGCAACTGGATCACAGTTGCAGGCATTTAATGCCATTTCAATGTGCCAGTCTCCCTCTTTGGTCTCTGTTTCTCTGGCTCCCCCTTTGCTTTGCTATACTCAACAGATGCCTTCCAAATCTTTCTCTCTTTCCAGGCTCCTCTTTTCCGCTTTCATGTCTTTTTCAAGTTCTAACCCTTGTGCTGGAAGAACTCCAGTTTCTCTGTCACAGAAACTTTATATATTCTATTGGCTTCTAGACCTTTTCAACCATGACCTACAGTAATAATGACTAGTGAAAAAATATATATAAAATTAGGTTTCCAGGTTCAGGTGTGGGTGCTTACACATGTGTGCCATTCTGCATTATTGTGCTGGTTCTCCTTGAGATGCTAACCAAAAACCAATAAATATGAAATAGATGAAAGACCTAGAAATGGGTTAAACTTGGTGTGGTGCACCACTGATTTTTGATTGATTAACATACCAGTATTACTGTGGTTTAGGTTTTGCTCTTATATGGAACCATCTAGTTGAAAAATCTTTATGAACAGTCTTTCACTGGAGCAGTGATTATTTTTTTAATCCTGTTTTGGAAAACAGTAACTCAAATTTTAAATATTGATATTACAACTCAATCTCCAGAAAGACTGATAAAAATATCCAGAAGTCACTTAAGGAAGTAACAATACTTCATACTCCTGGTTAGTCAAAATTCCTTCTCCACATGCTCTTGGCAAGAAATCTCATTTTCACAATTTTTCACCAACGTGTCAGTGCTTTTTCAAATACTTTCAGGTGCCTTTTTCAGCTCTTTACAAAGAACACAATTTAATTTTATAATCCACTAAATTTGTCAGCTGAATTGCATTATATGACACTTGTTCTTAATCGGCCATTCATTCTAAGCATCTGTTTTCACTTATGTCAGAAAATTAAGACAAGTATTTACTGTAGCGTTTTCCAAAGTCGTCATAACCCATGCTCACATGTCATCTGTAAGGTTTTGTGGTATCCCAGAAACATCCATTTCAAACATTCTTTTTCATGGCCAGAGTTTCATAGGCCACAAAGGGACCACAGGCGTTAACACTAAATAAACTTCCTGTAAATTATATTATCAAATAATTTAAAAGGCATTAAAGGATAAGCATTAGCAAAGGCAAGATCTTTTTAGGGATATTTCTTTCTAGGCACTTTCTTATTTTGTGAGAGTGTTTGTTTCTTCCTTTTTTTTTTTAAGGGGGAGACCATGTACCTCCATTTAACTGCTTTGAAACTAAAGTCTCTCTCCCACTTACTCTTCCTCCTTTATGGTACTTGCATCCTATATCCATCCACAAGCTCTGGTTGTGGAAGATGTGAATAGGAAAATAAACCTATGAATTTTGTTTTATTGAGACACAGCTGTTTAACAAACCTGGGGATAATAATTCTCAGACTATACTGAAGAGCAAGGAATCACTAAGAGCAGTGGTTTTCAAGCCTGAATGAGTATCAGAATCATCTGGAGGGCTTATTAAACCTCAGCGTGCTGGACACCATCCCCAGAGTTTCTGACTCAGTGGATCAGAGGTGAAGTGGCCCAGAGAATCTGCATTTCTCACAAGTTTCCAGGGGCCGCTGGTGCCACTGGCCCTGGGACCACATTTTTGCAAACCACTGACTTAGTCAATCTCTTAAGTATACAGAGCCCTACCTTCCCCATCCCCTCCCTTCATGCCCACTACCCCTTACTACACTCACACAAGATTCTGATTTAGTAGGTCTAATAATTTGCATGTTTAGCAACTATCACTGCTGATTCTGGTGAGATTAATTGTGTATAGAGAAATAATAGTGATCTTTTTATATAATCAACACCAAGTACTGAGACACTAATTCAAAGAAAGTGGTTAAGAGCAACTTAGCTAGCTTATTATAGCTCTATAAACTTGGAGAACCCATGGTTTCCATTGTTCAGTATAGGATGCAGGTCTGCAGAAAAAAAATTAGCTTGAGACAGTAAGTTCACCACTAGTTCTTGTGATGAACTTCTGTCTCCCTTTATACCTAGAAACCACCTTTTTCCATACCTGGCTGGAGCTTTGAGCAGCATTCACCATTAATGTAACCTTGTTTGGTAATGAGTAATGTTTAAAACTGGGGCTTCAAAGTTTTTGGTGACATGAGATACTAGTGAGAGTCATTCGCTTGTGTATATATCTATCTATCTATCTATCTATCTCAAAGTTAATGCTTAATATTAGCCCTCTTTGATCTCTGTTAAGAGCCATATGTCTAAACAGATGCCTTTTATTAGGTTAGAATTAGGATGTATCAGGTAAGTGGCTAGAAGGATTACCTCTGTGCATAGAACATGCAGAAAGGGCTTTGAGATGGTTCTGAAAAATCTCAAACTTCACAACTAAGATGTGAACACAGTTTGTTTTAGGCTCTTGGTTTTGTTGTGGTGCAAAAAATTTAAATGTGGGAGTATAGTATTCAAATGACTGACCCTCAGTGGTCTTCCTCTTTTGGTATTCATGCCTTTGTAGAGTCCCCTTGCATACTGAAACATGGCTGGCCTATTGTCCATTAGCATACAGAGGAAGTGAAATGAAGATGTGTGACTTCTGAGGCTAGGTAATAAAAGACATTGCAGTTCACATCTTGCTCTTGATCTTGGATCACTCAAACTGGAGAAGGCTTGTGGAGAGGACCACATGAGAAACTGAGACTTCTTTCTCCTCATAGCCAGCACTGATTTGCTAGCCATATGAATGCACCATTTTCGAAGTGCATCCTCCAGCCCCAGTCAAGCCTTCAGATGACTGCAGCTCTGGTCAATATCTTGACTGCATCTCATAGAGATTCTGAATTGTAACTACCTAGCCAAACTGTCTCCAAGTTCCTTCCTGACCCACAGCAACTGTGTCGATAATAAATGTTTATTGTTGAAGTCTCTAAGCTTTGGGTTAATTTATTATGTAGCAATAGATAATTAATACAGAGAGTACCTTTTTACTGTAATTTAAAGGATGATTTAAGTGGAGTAAAAATAGAATGAGAAATACAGATCATTTTATTTATTGGCATATGGCTTTGATAGGCAAAAGATAAGTGGAAATAAATTCTGGAGGATAATTTTTAGATCCATTACAAAAATACTGGGCATAAATGTTGACCAAAGAGTGATTGAAAACAATATGTGAACAAATATCCTTCTAAAGTAATCACAGAAAATGTTTGATAGTTTAGAGCAGTTTAAAGACCATGTCTTCTGAAGACTTAATAGATGGCCTTGACTTTCATTCCAGAGGCCATTTCAGGACTGGCCCAAAGCCAAGGGTGAGTCTGTACTGGACATGCTATCATTTAGGAAAGTTGACCTGTGCCCAAGAGAGCCTAAAGAGAACCAGATCAAGATCCACCCTGTAGCTGACCTACACCCTGGATTCCCCTGAGGAACAAATGGGCCTCCTGGGACAAAGTTGGATCAGGCCAGGCTTTTATCTCCTTAGCCTTTGGCCTTGGCTTTGACCTCATGCTAAAGTTTATGTCATGGCATTCTTCATTAATTATATTTTCAGGGTAGGCATTTGTGAAATTTCTTGTCTCTTATAGAAAAACATTTTATAAGCACCTAACTAATGTTAGGAGGAATAAAGATATAAAGAAGAATAACAGTTACCATTCCTGAGGAGTTTGTATCCTAGCAAAAGAAATAGATGAACTAAACAGGATACTACATTGTAATAAATGCTCTTAGCTATATCTGACCTCTAGTGTGACTTCATTAATGAATGTGATTAGTGCTTTAAGCTGAACTCATTTGCTCCCTTCAAAAATACCATTGTTTATAAAATGATTACAAAGAAAAATCAGACACTTCTCAGCTGCTAAGACCTTATTAACAAAGCAAGTAACAAACCATAAAATTGGGTAAGCAGTTTCCATCCAGTTGGCCTGTTCCTTGGCCAGTCAATACCTGGGTCTCTTGGATGATATAGGTCACAAGAGATGAGGAGTCTTCCTGCTTAGTCCCTCTCTCCAGACCAAATTCCAGTCTAGATCCCGTCTTTTTTACTAATGTGTATCATCATTCAAGGAGTCACAAGGCTCCATGAAAGCTCTTGCTTTCATGCAGGTTCAAGGCACCATGGACTTGATCTTCCCAGAGTGCCTTATCAGAGTTGCCAAGGAAGGGCTGTTTTAGCAGTAAAAATAGCTCATTTCCTACCACTCCTTTATCCACTGTTGATGAACATACCTAATTAGGTAAAACATTCAGGGTTTTGAAGCAGACTTGAATTGTGAGAGATGCTGTGGCAAAGAAAAAAGTCAGGGAAAGCCAAAAAATTGAGTCAAATCTGAAACCATCATCCAAACAGGCAGTGTGCCACTAGAAGAGTCACAACTGTGACTAGAGATCAACTGTTTTAGAATCCTTTTCTCACTCTGTCCTCGGAAGTGAAGGACCCCACGTCCTCACTGGCTCTTCTTTTCCAAGGTGGCAGGTGGCATTCACTCCTAAGTGACTTTGCTCCTTGGACTCACATATTGCTTTAGGTTCTATTTTGTCATCTTGGTTTACTGTTTTATTACAGTATAACACAAAAGGGAAGAAACTTCCAATGATTAAAGGCTTTTATCTACATTGAAATGTAAACATTTTTCTTTCTCAGTATCTTTCCCTTTTTTCTAAGATAACATGATTATAACCATATTCTTTAAGAAATTCTCTATACTGTTTTTAATATATCTAATTGTTAAATAATCTTGGGATCAATATGTTAAAAGTAACAAACTTCTCATAAAACAGAAGAAATAGTTTGCCTAGACTGTCTGCAAACAACTTGCCTGTTGTATCTTAGAGAAAGAGAATCTCAAGCAGCATCTTGGACAGGTTTTCAGGGTCGTGAGATGGAGCCCTGTGTCGGGCTCTGCACTCAGTGTGAAGTCTGCTTGGGATTCTCTCTCTCCCTCTCCCTCTCCTTCTCCCTCTCCCTCCTTGCACAGACTCACTTGCTCTCTCTCTCAAATAAATAAATAAAGTCTTAAAAAAAATAAAATATTCTTTAGTAGTTATAGCTTAATCTAGAGGATAGGCAACTTTCCTCTTTCCTTCAAAATTTAAACACACCATGGAAGTTGTCTCTGTTTCCTATTTGTCTACCCTTGTTTCATCCAATCTGATAAACTTTTATATTTTGTCAATTTCAGTCAAGATATAAAGCATTTTTATCACACCGGAAAATTCCATCATGCTCCTTTGTAGTCAATCTCTTCCGCCTACTCCAAGCCTCTGACAATCACTTATCTGATTCTGTCTCTACATTTTTGCCCTTTCGGAATGTCCTATAATAGAAGCATGTATTTTGTAGACTTTTTTGTCTGGAGTTTTTCACTTAGCATAGTGCTCTTGTGATATATGCACATTGTTGCAGGTATTAGTAGTTCTTTTTATTGGTTGAATAGGATTCCATTATATGGCTGTACCACTATTTGTTCACTCACCAATTGATGGACTTCTGGGTTGTTTCTAGTTTGGGGCAATTATGAATAAAACAGCTATAAACATTTGCTTATACATCTTTATGTGAACATATACTTTCATTTCTCCTGTGTAAATATCTAGAAGTAGGATTGCTTTGTCAGATATTTAGTATATATTTAGCTTTATAAGAAATGCCAAACTGTTTTCAAAGTAGCTATACACTTTTTATTAGCAAACTGTGAAGATTTCAGTTGTTCCATATCCTTGCCATAGCTTGGTATTGCCATTTTTTTTTCTTCTTTAATTTTAGCTGTTCTAATAGGAATGAGTCAGGTAAGTTTGGAATTTATACCTCAACTCCTTAGAAACTTGTTCATACTACTAGGCATCTTTCTTTAAAAAAGTATGAGATCAATTTTCTTAGAAACCACCATCTTTTCTAAAAGATAATAGGTAAATAAATTTGCTGAACCCACTAATTTCTTATTAGATAAGGTAAAATATTGGAATTGACTATATTTGCCTGGCACAGAAGGAACATTCAATGAAGTCCAATCTTATCTCCTTCCCTCTCTATACCTTCTATTCATGAATCATCATAACTCAAACTCAAAAAACCTAAGTTGAATTGTCATGTAGTCTTTGCCCCTTTCAGCTTCAAAATTCGATTTCAGCTGTTTTTCATGTTTTATTTAACGACTGTATGTATTTATTCATTTTAGAGAGACAGAGTGTGAGCAGTGGAGAGGCAGAGGGGGAGGGAGAAAGAGGGGGAAAGAATTTCAAGTAGACTCTGCACTGAGCACAGTGCCCAACACAGGGCTTGATCTCATGACCCTGAGATCATGACCTGAAGGGAAGACAAGAGATCATGACCTGAAGGGAAGACATTCCGTTCCTTGGTTGTATGCTTAACCAACTGAGCCACCCAGGTGCCCCTTTCATATTTTAAAAGACACACTTTGAAAGAGAGTGCTCTGGACTGGAAAATGCTGAGTAAATCTGGGCATCCCATGTAATGGGTAAAGGAAAGCCTTCTCTAGATCCATAACTAGGTGAGATTGGAGAAGGGGGTATTAGGCAGAAAAATGATCACTAGACTTGGAAATAAAACACCTCAATTTTAGTCTTTACCCTGCTTCTAACCGGGTGGGTGACAGTGAAGGAAATAATTTAGTCTCTCTGGATCTCATTTTTCTCACGATAAACCATGGACCACAATACAATTGATCCTCATTACTTACAATAGTTATGTTGTATAAAGTTGCTACAAACACTTTATTAGCAAAGATTGAGCTATTCCTTTTAGGGGAAATACAGGGTTAGGTTCCTGAGAGTCTCTGATCACATTTTTGTCAGCCAATCAATATATAACCTTGTTTTTCATATGTTTCTGTTTAAAGACAACTAATATGATATATGTTGTTGATTCATTAGCATTGAACTCAAGCCAACCACACTATAGCTCATGCCTGAACAGAACTTACCTGATTCCCATATTTTATACTCTGTAAGGCCACAGGACAGCCCTTCAGCACTATGCCTGGGGGCCATTTTAAACAGTGAAATCACCAACAAAAAGCACAAACATGGAAAAAATATAGCACTAAACAGACTGTGTAAAGGACGCATGTTTACAGTCTGAGAGCTGAAACAAGGAGGCAGAGTGTTGCCCTGTTCAGCTTCAGCTAGAAATATGCACATCAGGTAGCTCAAATTTTTTGCCTCTCTCTGCATGTCTACAAATGACCACAAAAGTGCTGCAGGTATTGATTTTGGGGTCATAAATAAATTTTAGTGAGTAGGGAAAATTCATCGAGTCTGCTAATAATAAAGGTTGATTGACTATATTCTCTACTCCTGTTCCATAGGGAGTATATTGTTTCAGTGAATGGACATGGCGATGCTGTTATGATAGTTGAGCATGAGTGTTTCCTCCAGCCAAGGCCTAAGAAATCTAGTATTTATAAGGAAAAAAAGGAAATCTTAATACTAAGGTCTCACTGGCCCTCAAACACCATAAACAGATTAGGAAGCCATAGAACTTAATGAAACTTAAAAATATGCATTAACATATGAAGATAACATCATGTTGAAGAGCCTTGACTAGCAAAAATAATAACTCCATTGTCTGATTTCTTTAAGGTGGGTGAAGGCTTGTTGGAACCTGATTGCTTTTGTGCACATTTGCAGCTGCCTTGTGGGATCCTTTTTAAACTACGTGGTCATCTGTCATTTGTCTTGGCCAAGAAAGTAGTTTTCACATCTCAAAGGTGCTTTATACATATTTGCAGTTTATTTGTGGATTCCTTTCAGTACAGATAGATTTTTTTTTCACACAAAAATTTGATTTTGCTTGCTTTAATTTCTATGGTGTCAGTTTCATTTTCTAAAATATAATACAGATGTTTTAATGGCAATGCTAGCTCTATTAAATCAAGGAAACTCTAACTACATGGATGCTTTGAGCTATTGGGGTGAAATTACTGGCTTGCAGAAATGTTTTTGTGGGAATCTGGTGCTTAAGGGGATGACATTCCATTCCCAGTTGCCCTCCTTTCTACCTCTTTTTTGGAAGGCACGCCCTTCTCAGCCCACATTTCTATGATTCCTTCACTGACAAAGTGCTAGCTGAGTTGACTGGCAAGAACCCTCACACCTCTTTTCTGTTTTAATTTCCATTTTAAAAATCTATTTTTAGTGACCTTGTTCTTGATCTACTCATTTAAAAAAAACCTGTGGTTTTGTCAGGAGGAAGAAAGACAAACATGTTGATAAGCAGATGACTGAAATTCAACTTCCATTGACATCTGTTAAACTTCTACCATATATCAAGCTCTGTACTTGTCAGTTATTTCCATTTTTATTGTGTTATACAATCCTATGTTTTAAAAACTGGGAGGAAAATCCAGAATGGGTGGTAGGCATCAACATGCCTTTGGGGCCCACCCACATTCCTTTTCTCCTCTCCGGAGCTTAACACCTAAAGACTTCTATTGCCCCACTGAAAACTTGTCTTCTCTTTGCAATGCTTTCAGCTCCAGACTATCTCATCTGTCAAATTTCTCTAGTATTGCCCTATTCCTGCTAGCCTACTCTTTGAAAATAATCTCATATTCTCATTCGTAGTAAGGTATTAATAGCTGGTAACAGCTAAATGTCTTAGTTCTCTGAAACATTTGGCTTTATCTAAAGATGCTTGTGTGAATAAAGCTTTAATGCAAGAGAAGCTATCTTCTTTAATGGGAAGATTTCCACCAAGTAGGATTTGAGGGGAAGAATTTATTAAAGCAAGAAAGCCCTCCTTACGTCTCTTAAATCGTGTCAGATAAGCAGCAACCTATTCTGTTTACATGTTCAATGTGTCCCGGAAAAGGCATCAAGTAATACCTTCACTATAGAAAGTCCTGAATGTACTACAATGTTTGCAGGGAACTTGCCAGGCATGTTGGGAGAAGGCTGTATATTTAACCCACAAAATGGTATCAGCAACCACCAAAATTTCTTGAAGCAGTTATAATTACCAAGAAAGCAGCTTTAAGGTCTCTTTCCTTGATGAACTCCTTGGAGTAACTCACTCTTTAAATTATGATTCAAAAGAAAAATTCTTGGCATGGAGCATATGACATGAGCACCTGTGATGGGCCACCTCCCAGTCGTTTTGTTTGGGTACTGAGATGGAGAGTTACTTAATGACAGCAGGGACTTCACAGTTCTCCCAATCTCCTTTGCCTACATGTCATCATCCACCTCCCCCACTCCCTATGGAGGGGAAGCAATATTACAGGTACAGAGGAAAGCTTCCAGCACAAACTGCTGAAAGGCACTGCTCTAGGAGGGTGGGATAACAAGCTAGGAGCTCAGGAGCCCTCAGCCCTAGGAGAGGGAGACAAGAGGGGCCATGTAGCAGCACCTGGATGGCACAGACAAGAGAGGTCTAGTCAAGTGAAAGTCTGGGCACTCCCTCTAGAGTGAGTGAGAACAAGTGAATTTAATAAAAGTTTCTGGACTCCAAGTTCTTAAGTTCTTTTAAACAGTTGAGAGAGGCAATATAAAGACCTGCTAATCTGGGTCCATATATCTCTAAATGTGACACTACTCTGCAAGTGGATACCTGAGTCAGGCTTCATGTGCTGGTCGTTTTTTTTAGTGGGTTTGCTTTGGAAGGAACTATAACTACTTCCCTGGATGTCCAACTAGACATGCCACTTTTGACAGAAGCCAAAACCAACATATGTCAAAGCCAAATTAATTCTAATTTTGACACTGAGCATTGTTATGGAATAAGAAGCCCAATTTCTGCTTCAAATCAATAAGAATTCATTCAACAAATACTTAATTTCCTTCAATAGCCTAAGTGCTATTGGAGAATGGGTATGGTTAAGAGTGCCTTTGCCTTTTTTATAACATAGACTTAAACAGCTCCAGAGGCTATTGGCCATCCAGGTGTGTGACCATAAGGGAATTCAGCAAGACTTTAGAGAAATGGACAAGATTTGGCTAGATCTGTACCCGATGGAATACCCCCATGTGAGTACTCTTGAAAGAAATGCAGTAAATCCTTATGTAATCTGAAGTTTGTAAATAAAGACCAGTTAATAATCATTTAATTTGAGGAATATTTGTAATACAGCTTTTTGTTTGAGGCTAACTTTACATGAGCAGGGGGAACAATACATCCTTTTTTAAAAAGAAGATACTTTTTTTAATCTTTAAAAAATATTTCCTTTGCTGAGATTATTAGGGATTTCCTCTGACGTTTGGCAAATGGTTTATAAAAATGAGTTAACACCCTCAAATGTAGAAACTTCCTACTCCACCCTGAGTGTATTCCAGCAAAATCCATTCTTCTTTTTCTAAAAAGCATGTTTTGTTTTGTTTTTCTCTTCTTGATGACATATATCTACTTCTCGGTTTTAAGCTATGCCTTGAGATTTGAAGAGCCTAGAGTTTCTCTGCCTTTCTTTTCAAATGCACATTCTTGGGACAAGTTGATGTTCTGAGTACAACTTTTATTATATATTGTGATGGTTGGAGATTTTTTTTTTAAGTTTATAGTAAAATCCAGAGTCAAGGATCTGCTGCTGGCCATGTTTATGGAGTGCGCCCGTCTCTTTGGTACTCGGCTCTTGTTCTCTGTGCATGGGGCAGTGGGGGGAGTGTGCTGTGGGGCTGATTGGTAGTCAGGAGGGTTTCAGTTCTGGCAGAGCCACTTGTTAGCTCTAGAGCCCTACATTAGTCATCTAACCTTACTTGGCCTCAGTTATCTCAGTTTTTAAATGAATATGTTCTACAATCTCAAAACTCCTTTCTGTCTCTAAAATTCAGGGTGGTGCACTCTATAAGTAAGATAGGGAATTGCCTGCGTGGCTCATTGCGGCTGCATGTGTGGGCGGCTTGGCGCTCACTCTAGTCTGTGACTTTCTTGCTTCATGGTTTGCATCACTAAGGCTATGTCTGTCTCTCCCTGCCCTTTGTGTCAAACGCTGGATCTGCGTAACATGAGGCACGAGTGACTCTGCTGGCGCACTGAGAATAAATAGATTACTCCTGTGAGTTTTAAAAAGCTCAGCAAATCCCAAAGGGAATTATGCCTGCAGCCCATGTCTGCAGGAAAACTCACAAAGGATAATCTGTATTTCTTTTAGAGCAGCAAATCTGAGATCCCCAAATAGATCATTCAGGATTTTTTTCAAATGGGATTCTGTAATTCAAAGCTGTATATTTTACAAATAGAATAATAGGCTGGCAATGTCTTCTATCTGGGTCAGGTATGGTCAGATTGTCCTATTAGAACTCTCTGAGCTCATCCATGGGACCCTTTGCCTCTATCTTTCACCACAACCTTGTCCTATTTTGATACTAGCCCCAGCCATCTGATACTTAGCCCCTTTCCAATCTCATTCATTTTAGTAGAATTCAAAAAGTTATATGGCTACTAACCTAGATAACTACAGCTTTTTTTCACATGTGTGAATGTACATACTTATGAATACTAGGCTAAACTGAAAACTGTTGGCTAATTGCAGATTAAAATATTACCTTATTAAATGTTCACCGAGACATTTGTATTCCTAGACTAGTATAAATAAAATTTAAATGTCAACCTAGTTGTAATCATTCAACTTTACTGAACTGTTTTTGCAATGATTGAAATCAGAAAATTGCATATGGACTTGAGTATAGAACCAAAAATTAGAATTGATTATTTTTATTGTATATTCACAGGATAAATTGTCCTTTGCCATATTGGTGCTCCAAGAGGTGAAGAAGTCCAACATATCTGAGGCAGCATTAATCTCAAATAACATTTGGTTTAACAAAATTCCAATATAGCAATAATTTAATCTGTCCCTTGGAATTGATGGGAATCAAATAGGATTTGCCCCTACTGGTCATAGAGTTCAGAGCCCAAAACCCCAGAAGTTACACAGTTCAAGCCTTTCTTTTCACAGATGAGAAGATTGGGGTGTAGGAATATGGTTCCTAGGTTTAACCATGATAACACTGCTAGTCAAGAACAGAACTACATCTGCTAAAGTAACTTTCCCATACCTGAGTAATCTTTAGTATTGTTAAAAAAAAAAAAAAAGCCTTACAAATTCTAGAGCTTTAAAATTCACTGCACATGCAACACTTGAGTTCCTTAGTGTAAAACCTTGTGCTCATCCTGGTGGGGGTAGGTGGACAAAGACATAGCATATGGTTTTATAGGAAGGTAATCATGAATATGAAGTCCTCAAACCTGATGTCTAAAATAATAGTTTATGTCTTGAAAGAAGAACAGCATTCTTAGAACAATCTATTCTATGTATGATGGGTTAAGGGAAATTTATTTGAGTCTTTCCATTCATAAAATTCCTCTAGCTTCATCTGTATTGTAGTTTCATACATTTAACTAAGGAACTGTATTAACAAATTACCAACTTTTCATTTGTAATCCAACTTTGTGATAATGAAGAATCTGCCTACATTTTTGTTTTTATTTAATTATTTTACTTTAGAGCAGGGATCAGCAAACTTTTCAGGGGAAGACCAGATAGTAAACACTTTAGGCTTTATGAGCCATATAGTATTTCTCATACTCAATTCTGCTATTTTCACAAAAACAGGTGGCAGACTGGATTTGGTCCATGGGCCACAGCTTGCCCTTTAAAGCATGAAATTAATGTTGCCTTATTTGTTTCACTTCACCAGAGAGAAGTTGGGAAAAGCTATGCTGTTAGATGAAAGTCTTGCCTGGTTTTCTAGATGATGAAGTTAGAGATACTGAAGTTTATTGATAGCAGATCTCTTGCCTGTACTCATAGTCCACACATGAAGTCATGGTTCTCCATTTGTGATAACAGCTGTGCATGATGGAAAAAATCAGTGTTGTGAGTCCAATGTGACCACTTAAGGTTGGAGAACAGAAGCATTCTCAGGCTTATAAAGTTGATCCTGCTTTTTTGATGTCGCTCTTTTAGGATTAAATTAGAAGGAATACTAAGCTAGTCACAAAACTAGACTTGGTTCATGGACATTTTTTGGCCCACCTTTGGCCTTTGGGGAAGTCCTCCTTTAACCTAGAGACATGACAGATGCATGCATTCATGCATTTGAGACACCTCTACAATAATGGTAGCATTTACCATTTGTAAAGATAATTTAGAACACAAAATTGAGCACACTGAGGACAGGGACTATGTTTCCCACCTGTGGTGTTTTGGCAGAGTCATGTCACTGATCAGGGCTTCTGCTAACTTCACCTGTTAGATCCCTAAGGCTCTTCCATCACTAACACATCATGATTCCATTCTGCAGAGCACCCAGATTAATGCCTGGCACACAGAAATTACTCAATAGACATTTTTTACAAACAAATAACATAGAAACTCAGTTTTAAACTCAAAGAGTGGCTTTATCATTGTTCTGGTGGTAAATTGAATACCTTCTCTGCTCTTTTGCTTTATTTCCTTTAGAGTAAAGGCTTTCCATGTTTTCATGTCATTACTATTGCAAATGTCCTAGAATGTATTCTGGTCCAACAATAATTGGCCATTTTGAAAGATATTTGCTAAAACTGTAGAGTTGTATTTCTTTCATGAACTCTGCTATTTAAAGAAATTAGAGCACTTAATGGTTTGAACTGCCCAGAATTCTGTCACGATATCCATTAAGGTTTGGAATACTCTTAGGCCTTGAAGCAAGAGAGATTGGTGGGACTTGAAATGAGTATAGGAACATGGTTCCTAGGTTTAACCATGATATCATGGCTAGCCAAGAACAGAATTAGGTCTGCTAGAGTAACTTTCCCATACCTGAATAATCTTTAGTATTGTTTTTTAAAAAAAGCCTTACAAATTCTAGAGTTTATCTGTTTATCATAGACCCTAATGTGGATTTACCTTACATTTATGATTCTGCTAGTTCAGATGTCTGAGGTTTAGCTTTATTTTCATACTGAGAAGGGTTGCCCATGTGTGGAAGAAGAGGTAGGTGTGGAAAAGAAGCTGCAAATGACCAGCAAGAAACCTCCACACCCTATCACTTTACTTAGAGTATTAGAACTTAGGTAATGCAGTTTTGTTCCCTTTACTGACATGAATATTTACCATGAGATAAGAAACACTTTAATTCTTTATCAGTCTTTCCACCTTAATAGAAATGAGCTCTTCAGATCTCCTCCAGTGTGACAGTTAACCAACTAGAGTTTTAAAAAAGGGAGGCTGGCACAACCAGTGAGTGTGTAAAGGCTAGCAGAAACCAGAGTTAGGGTAAACATGTTGAAACTGGAGATAGAAGGAGGCTGAAATTTTTGTCTATAGGAGTTCTCTCCCACACGCACCCAGAACCAATGATGTGGAAGCTTGCTGCAAACTTATCCTTTTAAAATGATTTAAATGTCTCAAGTTCTTTCTTATTAAAAATAAATCAACAGGAAAGAAAGAAAGAAAGAAAGAAAGAAAAAAGAAAGAAAGAAAGAAAGAAAGAAAGAAAGAAAGAAAGAAAGAAAGAAAGAAAGAAAGAAAGAAAGAAAGAAAAGAGAAAAGAAAAGAGAAGAGAAGAAAAGAAAAGAAAAGAGATAGAGAAATCTCTTCCCAGAAAGCTTGGGGGATGATATCTAGTTAACTGACATTTCTAAGTTATTGAATGCTTCTTGTGTGTCAGTACCCAGTACCCAGGCATTGGGGCTATTAAAGTGAACAAAAATAAGATAGTTGTGCTTTCATGTAGCTTATATTCTGGCTGGTAAAAAAATGTTAGTTGTATAATAGTATACTAAATGAATAATACAAATAGAGATGAATGTTCTTCATGAAGGAGAGCCCAAAACAGAGAAACATAGTCTAGGCTAGGTTGTCAGGGAAGGTTCCATAAGGAAGGAACTCTTAAGCCAAGTCTGAAGGATGGATAAGAGCTATCCAGGTAAGGAGAAGAGTGAAGCTGAGAGCTCAGGAGACGGGATGATATAAAAATGTTGTGGATGGAGCAAGTAAGTTGGAGGAAATAAAAGCTGGCCAGTTTGATGGGAGTGCAGCTAGCATGGGGAGAGTTCTGACAGATGAAGCTGGAGAGAGAGAGGGGTGAAGGCTAAATCACACATTGGGTGAACAACTACATTACAGTTGTTGGTCATCATCTCAAGAGCAATGGAAACTTTGCAGTGTTCCATGCACATGGGATATAAGCAGAAATATGTTTTAAGAAGACATCTCTGTTTGGAGAGTGGAGTCTGTTTTAGCAGCTGAAGTAGGAGATGGTAGTAGTTTGAATATATGTGATAATTTACTTATGATGAATGAAAAGGAATGAGTTTGTGAGAGGTGAAAATATACAGATTTGATAAACAGATATTTGGAGAGAAAAGAAAGCACCAAAAATGACTCCTAGGTTTCTAGCCTATACCTACAGTAAACACAAAAAAACATAATGATTGAGAATGTGTACCCTCACCCTGCCTATGTTCAAATATCAAGTCTGCCACTTACTAATGATGTGATCTTCAGATGACTCTTAACTACTCTTTCTCATCTTTGAGATGGAGATAATATAGTAGCCACATCACAGAGTTGTAACGAGAATTAAATGCGTTGGTATATTTAAACAACACCCGATCAGCGTCACTAAAAAGGTAATGGTCATTCCTTGGGAAAAGAAATACTAGAAAAGGGTCAGTTATAGGGCTAAAGAATCTGGGTTCAGTCTTAGACATGTTGAGTCTGAGGTATCTTTGAGACTTCTTGGTGAACAGTATTGAATAGGGAGTTTCATATAAAACTAGAATTCAGTGACAAGGTCTGGACTACAGTTATAATTCAGGAGTCACCAGTGTGTAAGTGACAGTTGAAGTTATAGAATTAAACAAAATCACCCTGAAAAGTCTTCAGAATGAGCTTTAAGGACCTCCATGTAGAAGAGTCTGAGATTATAGAAACACAAAGGAGCAGTCAGAGAAGTAGGAGAATGTTTGAAGGAGTGTGGTCAGTAGTGTCTGATGCTGCCAAAAGGTCAAGTAGGGTGCAGAGTAAGTGTCTATGGAAACTAATGATTGAGAAAATGCAGTAACTGCTGACCTTGAGGGGAGAATTTTCATCTATGTAATTGACACAGAAGCTACATCATATTGAGCTGAATGGTGAGGAAAATAGAGGAAGTAAAAAGAAAGTTGAGAAGTTTGGCTATGAAGGAGAGGGGAAGGAGCAGGCACTGAAAAATAAGAGGTCAGCTGAGGATGTTTTGTTGCCATTTTTTTATAAGACTTTTTTTAAAAGCAGTTCACAGCAAAACTGAGAGGAAAGTAAGAGATTCCCATATATCCCCTGCATCTGCACATGAATAGCCTCCCCTGTTATCAACATCCCCCACCAGAGTGGTACCTTTGTTACACTTGATGAACGGGCATTGACACATCATACTAACCCTAATTTCATAGTTTACATTTACAGTTCATTCTTTGTATGGTACATGGGATGGGTTCAGACAAGTGTATAATGACATGTACCTGTCATTATAGTATCATACAGAGCATTTTCACTGCCCCACAAATCCTCTGTACTTTACCTAGTCATCCCTCCAGCTGCCCAAACTCTGGCAACCATTAAACTTTCTACTCTCCATAGGCTTTTTGGACTGGCTTCTTTCACTTAGTAATATGCATTTAAAGTTTGTCCCTATCTTTTCAATGCTTGATAGTTCATTTCTTATTAGCATTGAGTATTATTCCATCGTCCATAATTTATCCATTTGCTTACTTAAACACATCTTAGTCACTTCCAAGTTGACGATTATGAATAAAAGCTGCTATAAACATCCATGTAGAGGTTTTTGTATGGAAATGAATTTTCAACTCCTTTGAGTAAATGCCAAGGAGCTAGCTTGCTGGATCAAATGATAAGAGTATGATTAGTTTGTTAAGAAACCACCAAACTGTCCTTGAAGATGGTTCTACCATTTTGTATTCCAACCAGCAATGTATGAGAGTTCCTATTGTTTCACATTCTTGCCAGCATTTGGTGTCAGTGTTCTGGATTTTCGCCATTCTGATAGGTATGTAGTGGTAGTTCGTTGTTGTTTTCATTTACAGTTTCCTGATAACGTATGATGCATAGCATCTTTCATATGCTTATTTGCCCCTGTGTATCTTCTTACGGGGTTGCAAATATCTTCTCCCTGCCTGTGGCTTGTCATTTTACTCCTTTGACATTGTCTTCTACTGACTGGAGGTTCTTATTTTAATAAAATGTAGCTTATCAATTCTTCCTTTGATGGATTGTGCCTTTGGTGTTGTATCTAAAAAGTCATCACCTTACCCAAGATCATCTAGGTTTTCTCCTATGTTATCTTCTAGGAGTTTTATAGTTTCGTGCTTTACATTTAGGTCTGTGATTCATTTTGAGTTAATTTTTGTGAAGGGTGTAATGTCTACATTTGCTGAAAAGACCATCCTTGCTCCATTGTATTGCTTTTGCTTCTTTGCCAAAGATAAGTTGACATTATGTGTGTGGATCTATTTCTGAGTTCTCTATTCTGTTAGGGTGATCTATTTGTCTACTCTTTTGCTGTATTGATTACTGTAGCTTCGCTGTAAGTCTTAAAGTCGGGTAGCATCGGTCCTCCAACCTTGTTCTTCTTGTTCGATCTTTTGTTGACTATTCTGGACCATTAGCTTTTCCATATAACTTTACAACCAATTTGTTCATATCCACAGAATAACTTTCTGGGATTTTGAATGGGATTGCATTGAATCTATAAATCAAGTTGAGAAGAATTGACATCTTGACAATATTGACTACTCCTGTGCATGAGTGTGGAATATCTCTCCATTTATTTAGTTCTCTGATTTAGTTCATCAGAGTTGTATAATTTTCCTCAAATACATCTTATACATATTTTGTTAAAATTACACTTAAGTATTTCATTTTTGTGGAGTGCTAATGGCTTTGTGTTTTTAACTTCCAATTGCACTTATTTATTGCTCATATATAAGAAAGTAATTGATTTTTGTGTATTAAACTTGTATCTTCCAACCGTGCTATAATTGCTTTTTAGTTCTAGGAGTTTATTTGTTTGTTCTTTTGGATTCATATCATCTGTGAACAAAGACAGCTTTATTTTTCCCCCCAATCTAAACAACTTTTATTTCCTTTTCTTTTTTTAAAGATTTTTTTTTTTTTTGACAGAGACAGAGACAGCAAGAGAGGGAACACAAGCAGGGGGAGTGGGAGAGGGAGAAGCAGGCTTCCCGCTGAGCAGGGAGCCCGATGTGGGACTCGATCCCAGGACTCTGGGATCATGACCTGAGCCAAAGGCAGCCGCTTAACAACTGAGCCACCCAGGCGCCCTATTTCCTTTTCTTGTCATTGAATTAGCCTAAGACTTCCAGTATAATATTGAAAAGTAGTAAGGGGGACATTCTTGACTTATACCAGGTCTTAATGGAAAAGATTCAAGTTTTTCACCATTAAATATGATATGAGCTGTAGGTTTTTTGGTAGATAATCTTTATGAAGTTGAGGAAGTTTACTGCATTCCAGGTTTTTTGAGGGTTTATTTTGTTTTGTTTTGTTTTGTTTATCATGAATGGTTGTTGGATTTTGTCAAATGCTTTTTTTGTATCTATTGATATGATCATATGATTTTTCTTTTTCAGTCCATTGATATGATGAATTATATTAACTGATTTTCAAATATTGAGCTAGCCTTGTACATTTGGAATAAATCCCACTTTGTCAAGGTATATGATTTTTTGATACATTGTAGATTTGATTTGCTAATATTTTATTGAGGATTTTTGCATCTATGTTCATGAAAGACAATGGTCTGAAACTTTCTTTTTTTGTATGCCATTTCTTGTTTTGGTATTAGGATCATACTGGCCTCATAGAGTAAGTCAGAAAATATTTCCTCTGCTTCTATTTTCCAAAAGAGATTATAGAGAATTCATATAATTTCTTCCTTAAATGTTTGGTAAGATTCATCAGTGAGCCCATTTGGGCCTGGTGTTTCTGTTTGGAAAGGTTATTAATTACTAATTTAATGCCTTTAATAGGACTATTCAGATTACTTCTTTTTGTGTGATTTCTGGCAAATTGCATCTTTCAGAGAATTGGCTCAATTCATCTAGGTTATGAAATTTGTGGGTATAGAGTTGTTCACAGTATTCCTTGATTATCATATTAATGTCCATAAGATCTGTAGTGATGTCCCTTTTTTCATTTCTGATATTATTTATGTGTCCTTTCTCTTTTTTCTTAATTAACCTGGCTACCAGTTTATCAACTTTATTGATCTTTTTAAAAACCAGGTTTTAGTTTTATTGATTTTCACTATTGATTTCCTCTTCTCAATTTCATTGATTTCTGCTATAATTCTTATTATTTCTTTTCTTCTTTTTACTTTGGTTTTAATGATTTAATTTTCTCTTCTCTTTTTAGTTTACTAAAGTGAAACTTAGACTTGATTTTAGATCTTTCTTCTGATATGCAGTCAATGCTATAAATTTTTCCATAAGCACCACATTTGCTGCATACCACAAGTTTTGATAAATTATGTTTTCATTTCCATTTAGTTAAAAATATTTTTCAGTTTCTCATGAGATTTCTTCTTTGACTCATATGTTATTTAAAAGTGTATGGTTTAATCTCCATGTATTTTGGGACTTTTGATTAATCTTTCTGTTATTGATTTCAAGTTCAGTTCCACTGTGGTCTGAGAGAAGACATTGTATAAATTTATTAAGGTGTTTTTATAATCTAGAATGTGGTTTATGTTGTTGAATGTTCAGTGTGAGCTTGAGAATAATGTGTATGGAGTACTATATATATGTCAGTTATATCCAGTTGATTCATGGAATTGTTTTCAACTATTGTCCTCACTAATTTCCTGCCTGTTGGATCTGTTCATTTCTGGTAAAGGGATGTTGAAGTCTCTAACTATGATATTGGATTCACCTGTTTCTCCTTGCCATACTATTGGATTTTGCCTCACATAATTTGAACCTCTGTGGTTAAGCACATATATAGTAAGGATTGTTATGTCTTCTTGGGGAACTGACACTTTTATCATTATAATGCCCTTTTTTATTACTAATACCTTTCCTTTCTCTGATGTCTGCTCTAGTCTGAAATTAATATAGCTACCCTGCTTTCTTTTAATTAGTGTTAGCATGGTATAGCTTTCTCTATTTACTTTTAATCTATATGTGCCTTTATACTTCTTGTAGACAACAAATAGTTGGGTCTGGTTTTTTGCTCCACTGTGACAGTATATCTTTTAATTGGCTCATTTAGACTACTGACATTCAAAGTGACTATTGATATAGTTGGATTTTTTTCTACCATATGTGTTACTTTTTCTAGTTGTTGCTCTTGCTGTGTTACTATTTTTGTCTTCTACTCTTTCTCTATTTTTGTCATTTTAACTGAGCATTTTATATAATTCAACTTTCTCTCCTTTCTTAGAATATTATTTATCTTTATTCTAGTGGTTGCCCTAGAGTTTACAATATAAATTTACAACTGACCTCTAAGTCCACTTTCAAATAACACTATATCACTTCATGGATATTATGAGTACCTTAAAATAACCAAACAATCTTAATCCCTCCCTTTCATCCCTTGTATCATTTCTGTCATTCATTTCACTTATATAAACATACATATGTGATATATACATAAGCATATGTGATATATACATGATTAAATACATTGTTGCTATTATTTTGAACAAAGTATTATCTGTTAGATCAGTTAAAAATAAGAAAAATAAAAATTTTTATTTTACCTTCACTTATTTCTTCTTTAATGTCCTTCCTTTCTTTATGTAGATCCAAGTTTCTGACTATATTATTTTTCTTTTCTCTAAAGGACTTCTTTTAACATTTCTTCCACATCAGGTCTATGGGCAACAAATTCCCTCAATTTTTGTTTGTCTGAGGAAGTTTTTATTTTCCCTTCACTTTTGAAAAATAATTTTGCAGGCCATAGAATTCTATGTTGGTGGGTTATCTTTTTTCTTTTCTCAACACTATAAATATTTTATCTACTCTCTTCTTGGTGGCATTGTTTCTAAGAAGTCAGATGTGATTCTTTGTTCTTCTATAGGTAAGCTGTTTTATCTTTTGGGATTTTTTTCAGGATTTTTTTTATCTTTGATTTTCTTTAATTTGAAATGATATGCTTAAATATATGTTTGTTTGTTTCTTGACATTTATCCAACTTGGTATTCTCTGAGCTGTCTGGATCTGTGGTTTGCTATCTGACATTAATTTGAGGGAAATTCTAAGTCATTATTGTTTCAAATAGTTCTTCTGTTCTTTTTTCTCTTTCTTCCCATTATGTGTACATTACACCTTTTGTAATTGTCCAATAGTCCTTGGATATTCTGTTCCGTTTAATTTTTAGTCTAATCTTTTTGCTTTTCAGTTTGGGAGGTTTCTATTATTATACTCTCTAGCTCAGAGATTCATTCTTCAGCTATGGCCAGTCTATTAATAAGCCCACTAATAAGTCAGAATTATTCTTCATTTCTGTTATCTTTTTAAAAATCCATTAGTGTTTTCTTATCTTTTCTAGCACTAGCATTTCTCTATGGTTCTTCCTCAGAACTTCCAAGTCTCTACATTGCCCATCTGTTCTTGCATGCTGTCTACCTTATGCATTAGATCCCTTGGCATATGAATTATAGTTGTTTTAAATTCCCATTCGGAGAATTTCGACATCCCTACCCTGTCTGGTTCTGATGCTTGTCTGTCTCTTCTAATTGTGTGGGGTTTTTTTCTTTTAGTATTCCATGTAATTTTTTCTTGATAGAATATGAAACACCAGATGAAAGAAACTGCTGTAAATAGGCCTGCAGTAATGTGGTGGTGAGCTGTGGAAGGAGGAGAAGCATTTTATAGTCTCCTGATTAGGACTACAGTCTTGTAGTGACCCTATGGCTCTAGATTGTGAGCTTCAAAAGTGGTTCTCAATATTTTTCTCTTCCCTTAGGAGAGACAGGATGGCTAGTGTGGGCTGCAGTTCGGTATTTGCCTTCTCCAGGTTGGTTAGGCTCTGATAATACCCCCAGCTTGTTAGGCTCTAGCTAACTAGTTTCCCCTGTGGGCAGGCCTTATTAAGAACAGAATGTTCTGCTGTATTTTAAAATGGTTCTTTTTCCCTCCTTTTGCCTGAAGGATGGAGGGGATTTTCTCTGGCATTTCCAATTAGAATTTGGTTGGTTGAGCTTCTGGAGGTAAATCTCATAAAATTTTTGGTGGTGGGGGGACTACGACGGGGTTCTCCAGGATTTTTTAACTCTCAGAGTTGTCTACGCTAAGCCTTCAGCAATTTGTCAACTACAACATTGGTTACTGCTGCAGTTCCTGATCATGAGACTCTGCTCAGGTAAGCCATGAGTTTCTGTTTTCACTTGTCTGTCTCTCCAATCTTGGGGACAGCTGTTTGCCTTATGTCTTCCCCTGTCTTACATATCCAAGAAGAGCTATTGATTTTTCAGTCTGACCAGATTGTTACTTACTGTTAGAATAAGTGCTGAGCTCCTTACATAGGGAATAGGAAATAATAATTTGCTGTCATTTTCTTTTTTTTTTAAGATTTTATTTATTTAGGGGCGCCTGGGTGGCTCAGTCATTAAGCATCTGCCTTTGGCTCATGTCATGGGATCTGACCATGACCTGGGATCGAGCCCCACATCAGGCTCCCTGCTTAGCGGGAAGCCTGCTTCTCCCTCTCCCACTCCCCCTGCTTGTGTTCCCTCTCTCGCTGTGTCTCTCTGTCAAATTAAAAAAAAAAAAAAAAAACTTAAAAAATTATTTATTTATTTATTTGACAGAGAGAGAGAGAGAGAGAGAGAGAGAGAGAACAGAAGCAGAGGGAATGGCAGGCAGAGGGAGAAGGAGCCTCCTGGCTGGGAGCCCGACATGAGACTTGATCCCAGGACCCTGGGATCATGACCTGAGCTGAAGGCAGACACTTAGTGGACTGAGCCATCCAGGCATCAGCTGTCATCTTTGGTTTTAAAGAAAGAGAGAGTATGAGCAGGGGGAGGTGCAGAGGGACAAGCAGACTCCCCACTGAGTGTGGAGCCCAACATGGGGCTCGATTCCAGGACGCTGAGATCATGACCTGAGCCAAAGTCAGATGTTTAACCCACTGAGCCACCCAGGCACCCCATAATTTGCTGCTGTTTTTAAGATGAGAGTTTGCATATTTTATCTGTTCAAGATAAAGACTGAGTTGAAAGAAATAGATTTAATTGTGTAATTTCTTTGAAAAAAGGGAGAATGGAAAACATGCAGAGTATAAGTGGAAAAATTACCTTTAGATAAGGGGAAAGATAATTCCTATTATACAGGAAAGGAAAGATGATGGATGCTGATATAGACAGGTGTGTAGATTTAGAAGTGGGAATTTGCGATTGTTCCTGTCCAATGGTGTCAATTTTCCTGTGAAGAGATGATGTGCTCAGTGAGGAGACAAGTTGGAGTAAAAGGTTGAAAGTTTGACAAAGTCATTAGGGAGAAAGGAAAAATAACCTGGCCAGAGGAATAAGAACCCCCTTGAAATTAGTGACCATGGATGTATAGTGATGCCATCTACCCTGTACATGGAGACAAGGGCCATAAAAGCAGGTTATTAGGTTCATCCAGGGTCAAGAGATCACCAGAAGAATATGTTGGGGAGAAAATGTGGCCTAAAGCTCTTTGGCGTGTGACAAGAATATTATTGCAGGGATGGGAATCTAATGCCTTAAACATATTTGTCATATATTACATTTTATTATATGTTATACATTTATTGTACATTTTTCTGTCTGATAATTCCAACATCTGTGGATATCAAAGGCTGGATCTGTAGATTGCTCTGTATATTGTCAGTGTGTTGTTTTTTTCTTGTTTCTTTGCGTGTCTTACATTTTTTTTTGTTTTAAAGTTAACATCTTTGTAGAATAATAGAGCCTGAGGAAAATAGGTTTTTTAAAAATTTCAGTATATTTTACACACAATGTAATGTTGGTTTCAGGTGTACAACATAGTGATTCAATACGTTCATATGTTATGCTCACCGTAAGTGTAGCTACCACCTGTTAAATACAATGCTTGAAGAAAATACTTTTTATGCTGAAAAATTAGCATGCATTTTCTTTTGTTAGGCTTTTAGGTTGAACAATCATGTAATAAGTTGAGCTGGGCTTGTGTTTTTTTGGTTGCCATGGTTATTCCAGTGTACCACAGGCTTCATATTCCTCTAGCTGCTCTTGTAAAGTCAGAAATGATGTGTGAGGGGCGCCTGGGTGGCTCAGTCATTTAGCGTCTGCCTTCAGCTCAGGTCATGGTCCCAGGGTCTTGGGATCGAGCCCCACATTGGGCTGTCTGCTCAGCGGGAAGCCTGCTTCTCCCTCTCCCACTTCCCCTGCTTGTGTTCCCTCTCTCGCTGTGTCTCTGTCAAATAAATAAAATCTTAAAAAAAAAAAAAAAAGAACTGATGTTTGAGAGGGTATTTCTTAATGTCTTCCCTTTGAGCCTACACCTGAGGGAAGGTTTTGCCCCGTGTTCTTGATGCTTCCTTAGCATTAAAATACTGTTATTTGTTATTCAATTCTTGTTAGCCTGCTGCTAGGGGGCTTGAAAGGGTTCCCTCTGTTCTGATCCAGACTCAGTCTTAGAAAAGCATTCTTCCCTTGGTCTTAGGAGGAGTGTCTTCTCAGTGGTCCTGCCTCATCCCCAGTGGAAGTCTTTAATGGTCTGGGCCTAGGAGGTATTTTTCTCCTTCCTCCAGGGATAAAGCATGTTTTCCTGTTCCCTTCTACCAGCTGCAAATGGCTCTTCACCTATGCTCTAGGGTATCAAGTTTGTCATGTCCCCTGAGGGGTTAGGCTTGTGTTCCATAGGAAAGATAAGAGAGAAGGATCTGGGTGGTGTTTATGACTTTCTTACAGTGGCTGCTGTTTATCTGGTGCTTGTTCCACAAAGCAGGCTTTCTCAGGACTCTCTTGCTGCTTCCAATCCTTTCTTGTAAGTAACAATGAGATTCCTGAGGAAGAGCTAGCAAGTGGGTGCAAATTCTCATGTCTTTGGCTCCAGGGGTTTTATATTCTCATGATAGTCCACACTAGGCCTTAAAATTTTCAATCAGGGACACCTGGATGGCTCAGTCAGTTAAGCATTTGACTCTTGATTTCAGCTCAGGTCATGAGATCAAGCCCTGTGTCAGGCTCTGCACTCAGTGGGGAGTCTGCCTGAGATTCTCTCTCTCCCTAGCTCTCTGCCCTTCTCCCCCAAATAAAAAAAAATTAAAATTAAAAAACTTTTTCAATCAAATTCTTATTAGTTTCAATGACGTCCAGTAGCATCTCTCTTTGGCTGTGCTTGTTTTTTCTTAGATTTCAGACTTCCCTGAAACCTCAAGGTTTTGATTAGTTTAAGAAAACGTGAAAATTTGAAGATTATTTGGGGTTCTTTTTTGGTTATTATAGGGTAGGAGAGATGTTTTTCTGTTATGCTATATCCTAAGTGGAAATCAGAAGTTAAGTATGCTAGGGGCACCCGGGTGGCTTAGTCGGTTAAGTGTCCAACTCTTGATTTGGGCTCAGGTCATGATCTCAGTGTTGTGAGATCAAGATTGGTGTTGGGCTCCATGCAAGGTATGGAGCCTGCTTAAGATTCTCTTTTTTTTGTTTTTTTGTTTCTGTTTTTGTTTTTCAAGGGGTGTCCCTTTTTTTCTTTAAATTTTTTATTGTTATGTTAATCACCATACATTACATCATTAGTTTCTGATGTAGTGTTCCATGATTCATTGTTTGTGTATAACACCCAGTGCTCCACGCAGAACGTGCCCTCTTTAATACCCATCACCAGGCTAACCCATCCCCCCACCCCCTCCCCTCTAGAACCCTCAGTTTGTTTCTCAGAGTCCATAGTTTCTCATGGTTCATCTCTCCCTCCGATTCCCCCCCTTCATTTTTCCCTTCCTACTGTCTTTTTGTTTTTAATATAATGTATTATTTGTTTCAGAGGTACAGGACTGTGTGTGATTCAACAGTCTTACACAATTCACAGTGCTCACCATAGCACATACCCTCCCCAGTGTCTATCACCCAGCCACCCCATCCCTCCCACCCCACCCCCACTCCAGCAACCCTCAGTTTGTTTCCTGAGATTAAGAATTTCTCATATCAGTGAGGTCATATGATACATGTCTTTCTATGATTGACTTATTTCACTCAGCATAACATCCTCCGGTTCCATCCACGTTGTTGCAAATGGCAAGATCTCATTCCTTTTGATGGCTGCATAATATTCCATTGTGTATATATACCACCTCTTCTTTATCCATTCATCTGTCGATGGACATCTTGGCTCTTTCCACAGTTTGGCTATTGTGGACATTGCTGCTATAAACATCGGGGTGTACATACCCTTTTGGATCCCTACATTTGTATCTTTGTGGTAAATACCCAGTAGTGCAATTGCTGGGTTGTATGGTAGCTCTATTTTCAACTTTTTGAGGAACCTCTATACTGTTCTCCAGAGTGGTTGCACCAGCTTGCATTCCCACCAACAGTGTAGGTGGGTTCCCCTTTCTCAGCAAGATTCTCTCTTTCCTTGTTCCTCTGCTCCATGGCTCCCTCTCCCTCTCTAAAAAAATCGCTTTGGGGCAGCTGGGGCACCCCACTCAGTGAAGAGTCCGCTTGAGATTCTTTCCCTCTGCCCCTTCCCCTGCTAGCTCTCTCTCTCTCTCTCTCTCTAAAAATAAATAAATCTTAAAAAAAATTCAGTGTGTTAAAGAAATTTTGTAACACTTTTATACTTTTATACTATATTCTTCTTTTAAAACTACAGGTATGCATACTCCTTTCATTAGTTTTCCAATATAGTACATTAGAGGATGTTCATCATATGACAGAATTATCCTGGATAAAAACACTGTATTGCTTGTCCTTCTGGTGAAGTGTATCCTCAAATTACATTCTCTCTAATGGAGTGAAGCTGCAAAGAAAATGCTTATTCCAACTGTTGCTCTGTCTCTTTCTCACTCATATAATCTCTTCTTTGTTTTCTGTTTCATTTCTTAGGCAACTTATTGTTTGTAGCACCGATCACATGTTTTCCCATTTGGACTATTTTTTGCAAGATATTCCACAAAAAATTAATATGCAGTTATGCTGAGTTCTAGCACAGTCTCCCTACACCATGAGCTGAGCTGTGAACAATGGGGCCCAGGATCACAGTGAAGGCTTGATTCTCCCTTGGCAAGTAACTTAACAGTTTTTGGGTTTAGTTTCTTCTTATGTCTGGTTTTCCTCTTTTCTCACTGGCTGCTCCGCAGTCTCCTTGGCTGATTCGTCCTCATCTCACCAATCTCTAAATTGGAGTGTCTCAGGAGTGAGTCCTTGGATAACTTCTATTTCTTCTCCCTCCCTAGGTGATCTCATAGTCTAATGTCTTTAAATAACATCTATATACTAACAAGTTAAAAATTTTTATCTCCAGCCCTTTCCACACCTCTCAACTTCAGACCCATTTATTTAAGTCTCAACTCAGTAAATCCGCTTGACTTTCTGAAAGACGCCTAGGTTTTAGCCTGTCCAAAACTAAGCTCCTAAGTGCCTTCTGTCCCAAACTTGCTCCTTTAGGTCTTTCTCAACTCCATTAAAGACAACTCCATGTTTTCACTCAGGTCAAAAAAACTGTGGAGAAATTTGTAACTCCTTTTTTTCTCTTAAATCTCACATTTGGTTCATCAGCAAATATTTTCAGCTCTATGTTCAAAATTTATGAAGAATTTTTATGTCTCTATTTTTCTCTGTCACATTTACTCTCATCTGGATTTAAGCCAGCATCAGATCTCTCATTTGGATTGTTGCTATAGTGCCCTAACTGATCTCCTACTTTCACCTCTTAGAATATTCTCAACAAAACACTCAGAGTCATCCTTTAAAAATAGAAATCAAGTAAGTCCTTAATTCCTCTGCTGAAAAACCTCCAAATGCTTACTGTCTCAGAGTAAGCACCCAGATTCTCTCTAGAAGGGCTTATTGATCTGCTTCACTTATCTCTGGCTTCATCTTTTACTGTTTCCTGTCTGCTCATCGTCCTACAGCCACAATAGCCACACATGTCCCTTTCTCTGGGCCTTAACACTTGGAGTTCCTTAAACTAGTAATGTTCTTCCCCCAGATTTCTGAGTGACTTGCCATCTCCCTTTCTTCAGGTCTTTCTCCTAAAGGAAAAGCTTCTCTCTCCTCTATCTAAGATTGTACTCCTTCCCCACCTTGAAACTTCCTAAGGGCTTCCCTACTTTACTATCTTCCACAGCATTTATCACCATCTGTATTAGTCAGCATAGGCTAGATTATGCCTCAGTAACAAACATCCCCCAAATCTAAAGGGCTTTAAAATGACAAAACATACCTCTTGGTCAAGTATGTATCTACTGATTATGGCCAGGTGCCTCTGTTCTTTGTAGTCTTTGAGGACCCAGGCACCATTTGGTTATTTGTTTCCCTATCATCGGGGAAGAACAGACTTAAAGGATATCACACCAACAGTCTAATATGTTGGCCTGAATGTGGCTTGTGTCCCTGTTGCCCACAACCTCCTGGGGAGAATTAATTACATGATTATGACTAATTTCAATGAGATGGAAACATACACTCCTTTCATGTGCCCAGAATATTAACGGAATTGGATCACCAAGAAACAGCAGTAGTATTTGCCCATCATCTGACATACCATATATCTTATTTATGATTTGTTTATCTCTTCTCACTAGAATGTAAGCTCAATGAAAACATAGCTTTTCGTTTGTTTTGTTCATGGTCATATTCTCAGCTCATAGAAGACAGCTTGGCATATTCTAGATGCTTAAAACATTTGTTGAATGAATGAATGAATGAATGAATGAATGAGTTTATATAATGTTAAAAAAACCTACCATATAGATATGCCAATAGGTGCAAAAGATCCCGTGTCTGAAGTATTGTCAATATTATTACTTATTACTGTTGTATAATTCTAATTAGAAGACATTTGTGAAAAGGAAAGTATTGAAAAATTATGAAAATGATGGAGGATTCAAGCAGAAAACAGTCTAACTTAAAATTTTAATTAAAATTAAAATTTCTCTTTATAAAAGAGAAATAGGTCAAGCATCTGACCAAATATGGCTCCCAATAAGTTGATCAATGTAATGGAAATCTAATATTATTTATAGGAAGGGTGGAGGTGAGGTCACACAGTGAACGTGTTGCAAAGGGGAGCTGCATCAGCACAGTCATTCGTGATAGTAAAGTTTATCTTCATTTTTTAAAAAGTCCACTCATCATCTTCAAGGAAGGAGATTCTCTAGGGCCAGTCCTGGGCCCCACCCTGCTCAGATGATGCCACTGTGACACTCGTCTGAGCAATGAGTGTACTGCTTGGCCTTTTCTCAGGGCTGGAACCTTGTTTCTTTCTTGGACTGAATCTGTTGTTTTCCTGGGCAGACAGCAAGCTCTTTGAGCTAGAACTATGCAGCAGGGATTCTCCACATCGAAACTGTCACCGCTCTCTCCCTGATGACACACATGTTTATTGCTCTGTGTGCTTGTGGAGAACCTTTACTGAGTTTATAAGGGAGACATGCCCCGGTTTACCTGCCCAGTCACTTGCCAGACAAGTTGTACAATTTTATAAAAATAAAACCAAAGTTTAAAAAAAATGGAAGGAATGACAAACACATTTTACTTTTGCCCTGGGCTTCGTGGAAATGTGCCATTTCTGAAAACATTGAGAGCTGCTGATAGGCATTTCCATGTGTGCTGTTGTGTCTTGCAGATTTTTATGACAATTTATCTGGCACTTTAACTGGGGCCCAGAAGTGTGGAAGAAGATAGTTCACTGTGCCTTGAGCAGTATTGCAGATGAACTAATATTTTTTTGCCCCCTAAATAGATTAAAATTTTCATGCTAAGATTATCCAGTGCAGGGCGCCTGGGTGGCTCAGTCAGTTAAGCAGCAGCCTTCAGCTCAGGTCATGATCCCAGGGTCCTGAGCCTGCATCAGGCTCCCTGCTCAGCGGGGAGTCTGCATCTCCTGCTCCTTCTGATGTTTCCCCCACTTGTGTTCTCTGGCTCTCTCTCCCTTTCTGTCAAATAAATTTGGTTCCCAAGGAACGTCCATTCTAAAAATAAATGTAATGGAGGGAATTTAGGAAGAGCATGTAAGTGAAAATGATCCTTAAATTGATTAGAAGTGATTCTGTGACTAACAGCTAGCCAGTGACATTCTATCCAAAGGGTAAGTCCAACATTTCATGATTCCCAGCTCTCTTGAGCCTTTTTATAATTTTGCCAAAAAATCAGAGTTGTTGCCTTTTTGGCTTGAAGTTAATGTTTCCTGTTTGTATTGCCAATTCCAAGGTTTGTTTAAATATGTCACAATAGAAAATAACAATAAGTTTTGAAATGATCACTGCATAGTTTCTAAAAGGCAAATATCACCTGCATATCTTAATACTGTGTTTGAGAGGAAAATATTCTGATGAAAACCAGAAATGCAATGCCTTGGATCACTGTCTCTGGGCCTTTATTAGACAAACTAGTGTTGAGGAGGGAGAAAGATTCTCAGTTCATTAAGGGGTAAACCACGGTCTGGCTCCGCTGTATCTGTCTAGTGTCATTGTGAGAGAGAGAGAGAGAGAGAGAGAGAACTGACACAGCTGCTTTTAAGCCCCTTCCAGCTCCAAGATTCCAAGTAACTGTGAACATCATCGTTCTCTTTCAACCAAACTGGCCTATTTACTTTTTGTAACTATAGGCAGGGTTTGTAGTTTAATGTGGGTTTCTGTTTCTATCATTTTCCAACCTGAAATGCTCTTCTAAATTCTACTTTTCATTTGATTCTTATTTTTGAGGCTCAGTTGAAGTCCCACCTTCCTCATGGACATTTCCCTGGAGAGTAATCTCTACTTCCTGTAAATTCAATATATGGCAAACATTGCTTTGTATATCAATAGTCTCTCCAACTGTCTGGTAATCTCCTCAAGGGCAAAAATAGTATTACTTTCTCTAAGATGTGTTCCTAAAAGTGCCTTCCTTCATGCCTCAGAAAACTCTCTTCTTCCTTTGCAAATGTAACACTCTGGACATAGCCTTTATCATGCTTTAGAGTTAGCACTTAGAGATCAGTATCCTTCGTTACTGAGAATCCCCCATTTCTGAAGTGCAAGGTGAGACATGTCTTACTCATCTTTGTACGCACACTATTCAGCTTGTGCCTGGGATGCTATTTTGTGGAAGTCTATCTTCTTTCCCGTTTATGATGATAGTATTATTTTAACCTTTATGCTGTGAGCATTCAGGAGTCATCTACTGTTTTGGTGCTAGTGGTAGAAGGGGGAAGGGGTAGCGTAACAAAGTAGGATTGTATGATTATTAATTTGGAAATATTAGGAAGGATAGATTGGAGAGGTGGTGAGTTGGGTGATCACAGAAATGGGTACTATTGGCTGGTGTTTTCTGGCTAACTCTATGAATATTATGATGAGGCCATCCTACATGGGGGTTTGGGAGAACTCTATCTGAAGAGTGAGAAAAAGATGATGCCAGTGCCTGAGACTATGGCAGAAGAAGGGGGGCGGGTAGGAAAGGCAGAAAAGTAAATTGGTTTTTGAAGATTGTGATGGTTGGGTTTTAGTGTCATCAATGACCGTATCAGTAGTTCAGGAGGTCTGGAGGACTAGAGCTGAGTGAGTATTCAGAAATAGAGTTGCAGATTTCAGAGTAAGCTAAGTTACATAGTAGTTAGCAGCTGTTCTTATTGAAGACTTGGGTGAAAGGAGTTCTCTGAAAGAGCATAAGATTAAATCTTAATGAATTGCCAAGTTATAAGGGCTAGAAGAGGAAGAAAAGTAAGGGAAAATCAGATTGAGGATAAGGTTGTGTCAAAGAGTGAAACCAAGGTGGATATGGGTGGCTGGGTGTGTGTACGCATGGATGCAAATGTGAAAGCACATGCATTGAGGTAGTCAAAAGTGTTGAATGTTACGGAGAAATTATGGAGAATGAAAACTTAAATGTCTGAAGCATGGAATTCTCCAATCTGTACTAGACTTGTCCCAGACATTTCTAGAATCACTGAAACCATTGAAATTATTCTAATGCTACTGTGGAAAATAACAGATTTTTAGCTGCTGTTCCGTGAACAGTGGTTATCACAGGTAAATGTTAGGAGTTAGTCCACCATTGCTCATTAGAGAGAACTGAAGTTCATGTCTTCATCCTCAGTGGGTGGAATTTAGCATGCTTGGTTTAGCATCATGGCCCCTGGCCATGCTGTCCCAGCTTCATGAAACTGGGTGTCAGGTTGCCCTGAATGACTAGTACAAGATGCCTGGAATGGAATGGAAATTAAGTGAATATATTTTTTGATGTTTGGAACTCTTAAAAATAACTTCCCACTCAGAAGAAAGATTTCCATGTCCTTAGAACAAATGTGGAAATGTTATGAAATGGCATCAGATGTTTATGATCTTATATTAAATTGGAGGGTGGATGGAAAGACTGTTTTGAACAAGAAGCTTTGGTAACACATGCTCTATACAATGTCTTGTAGAACAGATTATCACAGACATCAGCATACAAACACACCTCTTTACTTTTTCTCAGTCTGACATTCTCTTCCTCCTGTTTTCTGGACAAGTCCTTCTTGGCATTCAAGACCTGGCTCACATGTCACTTTTTCTATGATGCCACTCCTGACCCATCCCTTTCTAATTAGTCGGCATTCCTCTGAATTACCTCAGCCTGAGGCTTATTCCTCTATGTAGAATTTATTGAGTGTATTGAGTAATAACTCTTACAAGTTTATATCCTCCAATACAATACATTTTCTTTGAGGAGAGTCATTTGTGTATAAGCAATGATTCCTATCAAGCACAATATTACTCATTTAAGAAAAGTATATATTTGTTCATTCAAAAAATATTTGTTAAATATTCTCTCTGTGCCGGTGACCCTGTCCTTGTATAGTTTATAATCACATGTAAGTTATGTCTATATTTACAGCATGAATATTTGGTTGAAATGCAAAGAACTTTAAAAATTCAAAGTATAGCCAAATTGAAAGGAAAACACAAATAAGGTCATATCAGTAACAACTATCACTGAGTTGTACAGTTGTACTGTTTTCATAAAGTATTTCATTTAATCTTACCAGCTACTCTGAGATGGTAGCTATGTAGGATTAATCCTATTTTATAGGGAAAAATGTGGCATTTAGCCATTAACTATTTAAATAATTAGGGCAATGTGGGTTTAACTTGGGACTTGGACACAGGTTTTCTGGCTCCAAACCCTGTGTTTTCCCACTATACAGTCCCCTCTCCCTAAAATGCAACTCCTTATAGGAACAAGCAGAGAATCTCGGGGACATAGAAATGTTGTCACCCCCACAGCCCGAAAATTTGTTAGCAATAATCTCATGAACAATACAATGAGTTTATCCAATTGTCAATGGATTAAATATGACAGATCTCAAAAGTGATTTAAAAAAAACTAGGCTCAAACTAATTATACAAACTTTATAAGATCAAGTCCTCATCTCTAAAACGAATACCAGAGTTTGCCAAAATAAAGTCAATTGTGAAATTATTGAAATGATAAACTCTACTAACTCATGGAGGTGAAATGGCATGTTTATTTACTATCAAAGGAAGATTCCTATGAATAATTAAAAGATAGTGTGGTCAGTAAAAATGAGTAGACAGAAATATATTTATGTTAAGGGAAGTGCAGGTTATAAAACATCACTTAAAATATAATCCTATCTTTGTAAGCTGTCATATTTATCATACCCAGGAAAAAAATATCTGGAAGGAGATATTAAAAATCTTCACCAAAGTCATCACCATGTATTAGATAATGGGTAATTTTTAAAACAAATTTTATCTCTGCAATTCTTTAATTTTGTTAACTAGAATAAGTGTGAATTATTTGTGTAAGTTTTAAGTTAAAAAGTCCATGCAGGGATTATTATGGGGGTAGGTAGGAAGGAGGTGAAACTATGCCAGGCAGCAGAATAGGAAATATGCTACCAGCCTGGGATGGAGTGCAATAAAGGAATAATTTGGGAAACACAGAATTACAGTAAGTTGTAAGCAGCATACTTCTCAGGCTGTTCCTACCAATAGAGTCAATTAGAGCCAGTTTTGTTTTCATTTAGCTTTTGGCTAAAGAATAGAATTAATAACAATTGCCTTTTTTGTTTGCTTAAGAGAAGTAAGCTTTTATTTCCTTGACTCACAAATAAATCTGGCTGAGTTGGTTGCAATAACAATTGATTTTAATAATACATCTGATGTTTGCAGGAGGGATCTGTATTGATTGTACTCCATTTAAACTGTAATCTATGTATAAAATATCTTGATTTCTTTTATTAAAAATAGCATATTTTTTCCTACTCAAAACAAATTTTGCTCTGAGCATTTTACTTGAGTTGCTTGTTGCTAAGGGCGTGTGAGACAAGATTTCTATCATGTGGATAAATTTTAGAACTGTCTAAGATTTTAAATTTTATATTATTAATTTCTCAAACTGTGTGTATGTTTGTGTGTGTGTGTGTGTGTGTGTGTGTGTGTGTGTGTGTGTGTAGTTTAGTGGAGGAAAATACTTTAGATCTGCTTTTAAAACAATGATAGGTCTTTTAATGTGGCCTACAGGGACCCCTTCTATCTTTTGAAGCATCACTGTGCCCCCCTTGCCCCATTACACCCCAACTACACTGACCTTTAGTATTTCTAAGTGTACCAATTACTGTTTCTGTCCTCTGTCTTCACCCCAGATGTACACAGACACTTTGACTAACTAATTCCTACCCACCCTTTACATTTGTCACTTCCTCGGGTCATAGGAGTTGGGGATCTCTCGAAGGGCTGGGCATCTCTGCAGTGCAACCCCTGGATTTTTATTCTAGTATCCCTTTTGTCTATTTTCTGGTACCAATAAGCTGTATTGTCAGGTATTTTTTTTCTCTTTTCTCAGCTTCAGAGCTGCTGTTACCTCACAGTTTACTATCTCAACTTCAACTTACTTTGGTCCTTGATCCTGTCTCCTGGCCTCTTTTCCTCTACTTACAACCAAACGGATTCATCCCACACTAGGAAATGGTGTGACCAGTGGGAATTGACTTATTCCCATTTTCAGTGTCTAAGGGACAATCTCCTCTGCATAGTACTTGGAATACTCAAAGAACAAGCTCACTTCTTTGTCTCCCAGTTTAGAATTTGGAATGGAGTGGGAGCAATTTGTCACAGCTCTAAAGTTCTAAATGCAAGAAAAGAAAAAAAAGTCACATAAAAAAGAGTTATGAGGCAGCCTTTCTTTTTATTTCTACAATTTTAAGTCAAGAAGATTTTACCCCAAATAGTTCATTCAGTTAGATTTTGTTAACATTTGATAAATATTATAAAAGTCTATTTTAAGTGTCTAGACTTAAACTTGAGTCCCATCCACCATGCAGGCTGGGATATTTTAATAATGTCAGACTGAAAGGCAATGATTTCAAGCCATGTTGACTTTCTTTTTCTCACCTAGAAAATGCTACATGAATCACAAACTACCAGAAAAGGTAACAACAAGGCATACTTTATTAATACTGAAAAACATTTTAGAAATTCAAAATGTTTTAATTCTGTTTGAATTTTAATTCATTGGAAAAGAAACAATGACAAATATGATTAAAATAAAAATATATCCCAAGTTACTATAGTTTGTCAGGTTCTTCTGACTACCTGGATAAATAGCTAAGTCATTTGCTTCACAAGGCCAGAGTTTATATCTAATTTCACTTTAATTTTAGGTATAAATAATAATAAAGTCAATCTCTCCGGAGCTGGTTAATTCTCTGGTGGACAAATATTTGCATAATTTGTATAAGGTAAAAAATTCTTATTATGGAAATGACTAAAGACAGAAGACAACTCAGTAACTTATCCTGTATCATAGTCATTGCTATGAATGTCAGTAACCATCTTACTATTTTGCAAAAAGCTCATTTCTTGCATTTGGCATAAAGTGGAGTTGCTGTGACAAATTGCTCCCACTCCATTCCAAATAATTATTGTAACAAGGTAAGTGGTCTTGTTTCATTAATGACTAAAGATAGAAATCTCAGTTTAAAATTACCGATTTTATTATATAACATATTTAGTGATAGTAAAAAACAATATAGCTCATTTTCTGGATGTTTACAACTTGGTGTTGTCCTCAAGCAAGAGTTATATTTATAATCTTGAAAAATAATATAAAAATGGAAAAGTTTTCCCCAGTTTATTAAAAATTTAAACATAAAGTTACCATACCGCCCAGCTATTTTACACCTAGGTATTTATCCAAGAAAAATGAAAACATATGCCCACACAAATACTTGTAGCATTATTCATAATAGCAGCATTATTCATAATAACCCCAAACTGGAAGTAATCCAACTATTCATCAGCTGAGAAAATGGATAAACAAAATGTGATCCACAAAGTGAAATGTTATCAAGCAATCAAGAGGAATGAACTAATGATACACCATGGATGAATGAATCTCATAAACACTATACCACGTGAAAGAAGCCAGACACAAAGACTACATGTTGTATGAACTCATTTATATTAAATTACCAGAAAAGCAGAAAGCAGACAAGTGGTTGCTTGGAGCTAAGTGTGGGAGTTAAGGGTATGCCCATTGACTACAAATGGATACAGGGGAATATTTTAGAGTGATGGAAATATTTTCAAACTGGATTGTGATAGATTTAGTAAATTCTAAAAGTCTGCCAAAAGTTGCTGAATTTTTAAAAATAGGTGAATTTTATGTTGTGTGAGTATATATACCTCACAAAAGCTGTAAAAAATATTTGTGACAGTCACAAACATTTTTTCCATATGTTCTCTTTTTCATATTTGAGGTAAATTTTGGGAGTTGTATAAAAAATAAATATTATCTGGAAATTATTAGGGTAGTATTTCTATAAACAAATTCATTTTCTGATTTATTTTCCTTTATTTTAATAACAATATAGTATTTTGTCTGGATGAAGTGTTAGAGATATCCTTGAATATGAGATTTAAAATGGATTTGGGATTCTCTAATTTATTCTACAGAGGAGAAAAGTAATCCTCAGAGAGGACAAGTGACTCAGGTCAAACACAGTGAAAGGCAAAGTTGATGTCAGAACCCCTCTGTTTGTTCTACAACATATTAAAATGGGATGACTTACTATGGGGTTGTTAGTAGGTGGCTCTTCCTAGAGCCTTGTAAGTCTTGTGACCTACTACTCTGCCTTGTTCATGAGGCCACCTGATCAAACTGTCATGATGGTTTAGCCATTTTCTTCTAGCTTATGGAAGGCTTTTGATGCTGTGAAATCTCAAAATAAGCAGCTGTATATCATCAGCACTGGGTATTTATTAACCAAACAAACTAAAATTCATGAAGATTTGAAACATCTAAACAATGATGGCAAATGAAACCATTTGTTCTAGCTATATCTCTTGTTTTTATTTGTGAGACTGCAAAAATAAATAAGTAAAAGCCAGATTTATTTAAGAAAGTTTTGTTAGTGCTTCACAGTTTTTTATAAGATGGCAAAATTTTCATTTTTATCAAGAGTATTTCTGATTTACTCCCTGGGACAATGATTTCACAGTGGAAATATGTAATCTTGTATGTGGAGGATTTCCTACAGTGCTGATGGAAGTTGTGCATTTTCTGCTTTGTCCGATAAAGTAGTATTTTGATTAAACTTGACTTCTACTTGGTTAGTGAAATTTAATGTATATTGAAATTAGAGTTACTGAGAGGAGGTGGAAAAAAAGGAGTATTGGTCCTTTTGGGAAATTGACCAGTAGAGTGATAATAATCCAAATGACAATTGATCTGTTTTTTGGTACCAGATCATTTTGAGATTGTTAGGACAAGCAATTTTTTAAATGGCACATGTTTAAACTTAACCACTTTTGTATCAGTGAAAATCACTCTTAGACATAGGGAAAGTCTATATTACACTTCGTTGTCAAAAGGTGCCTAGTGTTCCATTAGCTGGGAGTGAGAAGGAAAGATATGCAAGATCTTGAGTATCAGTGACTAGTATTCAGCATTCCAGTGAAGATGAAATCATTATATAGTTTTGTCTGCATTTACTATTAATCATTTATTTAAGTCTTAAAAATTAAGCACCTATTGTAAATAACAGTGTATTGTTTTATTTTTCTGGCAAATAGTATAAGGTAAATAAATAACTGGAAAGAAAAATATGTATAATATAATTTTCCCTTGTTCTCAGAGAAAACTTTATTACAATACAATCAACACTTTAAAATATAGTAATTTAAGAGAGGTGGATACTCTGAAGACATGGGAATATGGAAAAATGTTGATTTTAATAATTACCTGAATAGTGCTCAATGAAAATAACAGCAAAACTACTACTGATGTATGCAATAAAACTGACAAATTTCCAAAACATTATGGTGAGTGCAAGAAGCCTTACATAAGAGTGCGTATCATATGATTCAATTTCACTGAAGTCTAGAACAGGTAAAATTAATCTATGGTTTGGCAAAAATCAGAACAAAACTTGTTTCTGGGAGGATGGGGTGGAAATGGACTGAGAAGAGGCACGAGGAGACTTTCTAGGTGAAGGTAATATTCTAAATCTTGTCTAGGTTTGGGTTACATAGATATATGGCATTTGAAAAACTCAGCCATGTAGAGTTAAGATTTATGTATTTTCTTATATATAAGTTTTACCTCAAAAGAAAAATATACTGAATTCTAGTTAATGATATACCTACTGAAGTGTTGAGTAGTGAAGAATACTGAAGTATAATTTATTTTGAAATCCACTTAAAAATAAGATGGATTGATGGACAGATAGAGAGGTAGATAAATATGATGAAAGAAATATAGTAAGATTTACATCATTGTCTCTGGGTGGTGACTCTTGGATGTGCACTGCACAATTCTTGAAATACTTCTCTGTTTGAAATTTTTTGTAATAAAACGTTAGCTCATCGTACTTCTAAGTCTTTAAATAGATTGGTTAAAGGCCTATAAAGACCTATAACTGATGCTAGAAGTCAGAGAAATTTTCCAAATATTATTAAACATCTTACCTTATGAGTCTCCAGAATTTATTCTGGAAAACTCTAATTCACAGTTTGTTCACAGATCAAAATATATGTAAAATTCTCGTCATAGGAAATTTAATAACTTGGTGACTGAGGTCTTTTTTTTCTCTGATACTGTATATCTGTAAATCTCTTTCAAAAGAAATTGGGCCTATGAATTTTATTTTTGATGCACTGAATTTTCAAAGAATAATGGTTCTTAAAGCTGAGTATGCATTGGAATTACCCAGTTTGCTAAAATACAGATTGTTGCCTCCATCCCAAAGTTTCTGATTCAAGAGGTCTGGAGTGGAGTCTGAGAAATTGTACTTCTAACAAGTTCCCAAGGTGATGCTGATGCTCTAAGGGGGGAGGGGGTGAGTCTTTGAAGAATCCTGGCCTGGAGCCTATTCTACCTTCCATCAGGAGCATCAATTACCATCGCTCCTTACTTTACATAGCAAGGGAATGTAAGCAGATCAACTCCAGTGTTTTCATGAAAAATCAGAAAAAGAACAAAAAGAAGAGAAATGGATTTTGTTAAGTCTCTTAGCCTGTATGATTTCTTCTTTTTATTTTATATATATTTAAAAATAATAAGAATATACCAATTATCTAAAGTGGTAGAAGTATTACAAAGTACTTTGAGATCTACTTCCCTACTTGCATTTGGCATATTTTCATGTAGTAAAAACAATTTTTGTGACTAGCTTAACAAAGCTAAGGGGACACTTTCTTTGTACATCCTTTATCTGTCTTCCATCAGATTTAGAGTTCCTCTGTTATAGCCACATGGTACTAATTGTAGGAATGATGCTGTACTGAAATCATTGACTTACCCATCTGCCTAATTTACTAGACTGCCTAATCTTTGTGATGTAACAGATCATATTTGAATTGGTATAACTAATGCCTAGTATCTAGTAGCGAATGAATAAAGTGAAAGCAGATGAATGGATATACACATTTCCCAAGGCAAATGCAGAATTTATTTAGATTTTGTTGTTTGAAGTTAACCATGTCACTGCCCCCCTTCCCTTCTAGCAAATATGTAGTTGTTGGTTGCACATGGTTGTCCCCCACCCTCAACATGCTCCTGTCTTTAAAGCGTAATTTTAGGAGAATTAGATTGAAGGTATGTCTCAGGATGAGATTTTTCCCGAAGAATGAAAGGCTGTTGACTTAGAGGGTAATCTATGAAAAGTAATTTTCCTGCTTGGCTGTTGGTTGGGTTACAAGGTAGGTAATGAAATTATTGCTCCTTTGGTAAAAGTATTAGTCCTGCCAAGTGGTGCTGAAATGTCAACATCAGCAGGTTCAGTCTGTCTCATTCAGTCATCCAAAGTCACCAGATGGTGAAGTATTGGCCTGAGGAATCAGGGCACTGGGAATTGTGACCACGGTGGAAACTGTGGTTGTTTTAGCTGAAATGGAACTCACACAAACAGCTGGGCAAACAGAAATAAAGTGCTCCATTAGGAAGAAAACATTTTCCCTCTCAGATTTCTAGCAAAATGTCATTTCTTTCTAAATTCAATGGCAAACATTCTCCAGGTATTTGGTAACCATAATATCCTAATGAAAAGTTAACTAGTTGACACCTGGGAGTTATGGCTCAATGGCAATTGTTTGGGTGTGGCTTTATAAAGGGAGCTCTTCAGGTAAACTGGGACTTTTTATTTCCTGACCTCTGAAAGCACGTGTTGCATGCAGGAACATGTCTTCCAGTGCAAACTCCCCACGAGGCATTGGAGAGAGAACATGCTGTTCTGCTTGCACTAGAGCAGCGATCACAAAATGCTGTAGGTTGAGGTTTCTGCTCACGTTGATCGTGTATGTGTAAAGTCAAGTTCAGAGTTTCTTTAAGGGCCCCCATTCCCACTCTGGCAGCTGTTCATGTGGCTTATGGGACTTTTACCCAACTTTTTTCTGCACTTTTTAAAAAATGACATTTTTTCTGTAGATTTATAAAAGTCTCATTTTATATATAATCTAACCTGTTTTCATCAGGATTTTCCCCGTCTGTTTTTAGATTTGAGTTAAAACACAAGTGGGGATGCCTTCTGTTCATCTCTAAAGCTGGGTGCTATTAATTCACCATTTCCCGAATGCCCCAAATCTTTTAAACTGTTGTTCTTATTTAGATTTCTGATTCATCACCTGAATTGTGTATATTGAGTGAAGCAATTTCATTTGTACATTAGAAAGCACAATGTCCAAAATATTTGTGGCTGAGTTCCCATCTTTACATAAGGCATCCTGCCACCCATATCCCTTATTACCAGTGTCAGCAGGATCAGAAGGCAGGGAAGATAGAAATCAAAGGCATGAAGTAAGAAGGGTGGGCAGGAGCAGCCTGAGGCCTATGGGGAGAGTTTAGAGAATTTCAAGTTAGTTACCCTTATCAAATCACCCATTTTCATAAGTAGCAACTATTTCCGCATGGTTTTTGTGAGTGTGGTTAATGTATAGGGCTATAAATAAAAGATGGTTTGAATGATGCCATTTAGAGTTTTGCAATGCCCAATTCAAACAACTGTCAGTGGCGTCCCTGTTTCTGGAAGACATGTGGTAGAGCTACTACATGTTTACTGTACACTAACTCTTTGCAAGCTGTCATTAATTCTCCATTGGGCCTTGGTAGAACTTCATTCCCAAAGAATTGGGAAGAGAGTGATAGAGAATCTGTGGATTTTGAGAAGGAATTCCCGTCTGGGAGCCAGAGAGCCTGGATACCATGAGATATATGGGATTAATAATAGATGGAATACAATAAATTGGAATTTTAAAAAGGATTTTTCTAGGAATTACTTTGTGAGTGCTTTTAATTATAATTCTGTATATATACCACCATGACAAAGCAATTGTCTGGCATGCCATCATGTCACTGCAGAATGGGCCATGCCTTTCTTTATCTTCATAACCACTTTGCACAGACTCTCTTCTAATGGAATGTTGTACAAGCATCTTGCTGTTACGGCACCGGTGGAAGTAGTTTTTATAATGTCTAATTGTTTTTAATTGATTGAAACATTTAGTCTTTATTCTCCTTAAAATATTTAACTAAAACTCTCATGCTCTTTCTGCTATGGAAAGTTTCCACTCATATCACTGGCTTTCAGTTTGTTGTTGTTTTTGGTAAGAAAAGCCATGCTATATCGACTACAGACAACACATTTCTATTTAAGGATCAGAAACAACTGAAGATTCTTGTATAATTGACTTTGGCCACTCCCTTCATACTGTGGCTGCCACAGGAAAATTAATGAATCTCCATATGGTTATTTTTCCCCTTCTAACACATTTCCTTGGATCATGGTACCAGGACAGGGAGTCCTTTGAGTACTAGGCCTGTTATATGATCTCTTTTGGCTCTCTAAGAATTAAAGCATATGTTAAATTATTGCCAAGTCCTATGTTAAAATTATGGTTTGTATAACTTAACATCACAGTTCAATTAAATACAATTTATGCCATCAAACATGGTTTTTGGAAGCTTTTGAATGCGTTGCTGGACAGTAACTGCCCTGCTTAATACATAAACTGAAGATGTGACCATAAAGGCATCGGAATATTTTCCACCTGCAATCCATTGTGTAAGAGGAATATAGAAAACATTTGAAACTTTGAACTGTCAGTTCTGGGAAGATAATAATGCCTAAAAAGGACTTGCTAATTTTATATATGTACCATTTGTTGAATGTGAATAATAATATCAGGTACTATTAAAACTAATTTCACCAGTTGCTGTAATGGCAAGAGGATTGAATGACCTTCCATCGGAGGAAAGCCTTTCATCTCTGAGAAAGGCCTACTACTCAGCGATGAGGAAGGTCCTGCCCATGCTAAGTGGCATGATCTCACACCAGACAAGAGATTCAGCCATGTTGAATTACATAAGTAATTTGTCTTGTTTTGTAGCTGGTCCTACCTCATTGTATGGGTTAGCCATAATGTGTTTATCCCTTTAACTATTGACAGACATTTGGGCTATTTCCAGTTTGGTGCTGCTTTGAGTATCTGCATACAAGTCTTAGCATGGCATTATTTTTCATGTTTTCTCAAAAAATACCTAGGAATGAAACTGATAGGTTATTTGGTAGCTGTCCAACAGTTTTCACAAGTGGTCACACCACTTAACATTCACATTAAATATGTATGAGGGCTCCAATTATTTCAAACCCTGCCTAACACTTGTTATTGACAGTCTTAATTTTATCCATTCTTGGGTATGTGGTATCTTACTGTGATTTTAACTTGCATTTCCTAGAAGACTAATGATGTTGACCAGGAGTTGGTAAATTATGACCTGGTGGACAAATCCAGCCAACTGCCAATTTTTACAAGTATAGTTGACCCTTGAGCAATATGGGTTTAAACTGCACTGGTCCACTTATACACAGATTTTTTTTTTTTGATAAATACAGTACTGTAAATGTATTTTCTCTTCCTTATGATTTTCTTAACATTTTCTTTTCTCTAGCTAACTTTATTGTAAGAATACAAATATAGAATACATATCACAGACAAAATACGTGTTAATTGACTCTGTTATCAGTAAAGCTTCCAGTCAGTAGTAGGCTATAAGTAGTTAAGTTTTGGGGAGTCAAAAGTTATATGCAGACTTTTGTCTGTTTGGCGGGCCAATGTCTCAACCCCCACATTGTTCAAGGGTCAACTATATAGTTTTATTGAAACACAGACATGTGATTTAATGCTACTGGGCATGTATTTACTTTTAAAAATTAAAAGAGGATTAATCCTAATTTGATTTTGAAAGACTTTTTTTTCTTTTAGTATTTCACAACACCCTTTTGAACTATTTAGAGATACCCTAGGATGTTACAAAAAGAGGATTAGAAACAACTGTCCTAGATCCAAAGTTCTACTTTACCAACGTGCAATCTTTTCCTCAGCCATAATGGTGGTGTTTTCCTGGAACGATCACATTTTTTATTTTGTCTCACTCTTGATTGGTCTAGGCTTTATTTCTTACAAGATACAATAAAATGTTTTTCTAGTAGTTTTATTACTCCATACTCCTGGACTTTTCTGGGCCACATATCTGCCATTTTGCTTATAAATGTTTTCCTAGTTAAGCTCATATCATGCTATATTATTTTTCTGTTAACTCTACCTTATGGCATTCACCAGAAGTTTTCATACTAACATTGAAAGAGAACTGTCATCACATTACTAGTGTTCCAAACCATTAAACTAGAATTAGGATGAAGAATAACTTATCAAAGATTAAAAATTATTATAGGATGCATGGAGATATACCCTAAAATATCAGGGGAAATTATCCAGTCGTGTAAAATTGAATACTAGTCCAAACATTCATTTGAAGGAATGCTTGACAAACTTAATCAGATTGAAAGGGCAAAAATTGCTTAACCTTTTTGCTGAGCACTGAAAAGACCAATGGTGTAATAATTGAGTGGGTGGAGGGGTGTAGAGAAGACAAACAGAAGATAGAGGGAATCCATACCGGGTGACAATGTGAGCATGGGTCAAAGTGCACTGCAGGATGTGAGAAGGTTATACTGGCCAAAAAGAAGTAAGACATGTTGAGAAGTAATAAAGGAAGAAGTATTGTGTGCCAGGATAATGAAGGGACTTGAATTTCGAGCTTCAAATAAGCAATTGGGATGATAGTCTCAGAATATGAAGTTTGTGATGCTGCTTTGAGGTATGATTTGTCTGTGTACATCTTTCTCTCTTTTTCAAGACTTTTAAAAGTTTAGCTCCAGAGGGTAGTATGAATTAGAATTTTGGAGAAAGTAGGTCAGCTAGATGCCAATTCATTAAAAAAGTTACATGATGTTGATGTATTTGCTGACATAAATCATGAACGAAAGGGACAAAGACTGGAGTCATGAAAATTCCCATGTGGAGGAAATGAGAACACTTCTGCTTTTGTTGGTCAGTAATTCTGTTTACAGCCTTCCTTTTTCCTCACTTGGTGCCATGATCCTTTCCACTTTCTAAGTGGAAGAGTAATGTGGTACATCAGGCCAAAATCTATGAGCAAAGGTCTAATATGATGATGCTGTGACTCTTGGCTCTTAGGGTACTTAGGCTGCACTCATGTTTGACTAAGATTCCTTATTCTCTGCTTCCCAAGAAGGGGTTGGAAACAGGCCAGCTGTGTTTTAATTTACTCTGGGACCTAATAACATTCGAAGGTAGTGGAGTGACTCTAGGGTTAATCTAGGCACCTAACTAAGAAGGGAAAAATTAGACAAAATCTATGTTATAGCTAAAGTATAAACCCCCTCATCAAAAGCTAATGAAGTTGGGACAAAACATTAGCAGCTGGCATCAATTTGAGCATTAGGGTCTGGGGGGTTGGCTACACCTTACTCTACTGGCTAATGATGACGTTCTCAATAAAAACAGAGCAGGGGTGTGCCTGGGTGGCTCAGTTGGTTAAGCATCTTCCTTCAGCTCAGGTCACGATCCCAGGGTCGTGGGATCGAGCCCCACACTGGGCTCCTTGCTTAGCAGGGAGCCTGCTTCTCGCTCTCCCTCTGCCTGCCGCTCCCCATGCTTGTGTGCACACACGCTCTCTCTCTCTCAAATAAATAAATAAAATCTTTAAAACAGTTTTTAAAAAAATAAATAAAAACAGAGCAAGAAGTACAGCTTGGTGTGAACTGAGATCCAGTTTTGACCTTGCACTTAACTTGCAGAGTGACAGAACTGGCTGCCCTCAGGTTCATTGTTTGTGATATGAGAGAATTGCACTAGGTGAGCTAGACTAGATGAATCTTCCTTGGACTTGGATAAACCACCCAATATCTCTGGATTTCAATTTTGCCAGAAACGTAGGAATAGCAATTTGAGAATCTAGAAGTTTATGGAAATTTCATCAAATTCTTGGAAGTATAAAGAACTGTGTACATACCTGGAAATAGTAGTACTGGCAGCTGAGGTAAGACAGTGGTTCCCACAACTTGGTATCCAAGAAGGGGCTATCTGTACTTTTTTAAAGGCCTATTGGAATCCTTTTATGTAGCAATATTCAGGCAGGCCAGGCTAATTTGGACTGGAATAGTATAAATTTAGTGTGATGACTTCGGAAAGCCATGCTTTTCAGAGGTACTGACTGGTATTAATGCAATATAAATCTTTGAATCATGAGAAATCAAATGTGGATTACTAAATTAATAAATGCCATCTTTCCAATGGGTAAAATATTCTAAAAATATTAAATCTCTTTAGAATAAAGAAAGAAAACAATTGAGATCTACAATCTCGTATCTAAAACTCTTGGGGTCAGACATGTTTTAGAATTCAGAAAATCTTTGGATTTTAGAAATGTATTAGGTTGTCTAGACCTCTTCAGTGGAGGCGTGGCTAGCACCCCTTAATTAAACGTTAATATTCCTACAATTAAACATGTGAATAATTACACAGACTATTCAGTGAGATTTGAGAAATACTTAGTGGCCTCATATGGTTCAGATTGGGTTTTGTTACCAAATTAGTTTAATATGAATTTACAAAAAATCTTACAAAGCCGTCTTGGGTTTCTGTCTTGTGGCTAAAATGTAATGGATGGCCTTCATTAAGTAACCAATTATTGAGCAATTACTATGTGCCAGCTTTAAGGCAGTGCCATTTGCATAATCTTTGTAAACAACCCATCAAAGTGGACATGGTTATCCAGTATTCATAATTTACAAATCAAGAAATTCAGGGTGTAGTATGTTCAGTGAGTAGCCAGAGGCCCCACTGATAATTAAGTTACAGAGCTGGCATTTGAACTCCGCTCCTTCTGGTCCCAAAGACAAAAGACAATGTTGTTTACTCACTGTTTGGTCAAGACTTCTGGTTAGGGTGATAATCTGCCCCTGTTGCCTACATAGTTAAAAAAAAAAAAAAAGCCTTGAAAATTTATGTTTTCTCTCCTCATTCTGCACAGTCTCTCTAGGAAAGTTCATTCAATGGTTATCTAGACACTGATGACGTCCAGATGGATCTGTGTTCTAGTCCTGAGCATCACACTTGATTATTCAACTTCCCATGGGTCATCTCCATGTAGTTGTCTCATTGACCCTGTGGGCCCCAAATAGATCTAAAGATCTTTCTCCTCCATTTATCAACTCTCTCAGAACTCCCTATTCTCCCTAAGCTGACCCCCCCAACCCGTGTCCCTTTGTTTCCAACTCTACATATCAATTTCTGTCTTTTGGGGATACAGCTGGAGGGCAGCATTGATGAGGCTGGGGTTTTCAAAGTGCAGTAGTTAAATTTACTAATAAGAATTTCAGATCCTTTGAACATTCCCAGACAATATATATTCAATGAAGGTTTTGACTATTGGATAACCAAAATAGCCTTAAATCCCATCTACCTGCTCAATAATAAATTACCAAATATTAAGCCCTGAGATTTTACTTTGTGTTCTATACTGCTTTCTGTGTTATGTAGTTTGGGTTTTCAGATCTCAAAATTACCCGTGCTTTAGCAGTTTGGGTGTATGTGTTGGAATATTGAGTAGCTAAGTAGATACCATGCTTTCTAATAACAATACCTCTAGCAACTAACCTTTGCCCCAAATTTGCCCTGGGATGCTAAAGTGGTAAAATAACAGCCCTGTATTTTGTGTTCCCATCTTTAGGTAAAAGGCCAAGCCTGAAAGTCCACATCAATACCACAAGCGACTCTATCCTCTTGAAGTTCCTACGTCCAAATCCAAATGTAAAACTAGAAGGTTTTCTCCTGGGATATGGCAGCAACTTGTCACCAAACCAGTACTTCCCTCTTCCAGCGGAAGGGAAGTTCACGGAGGCTGTGGTCGGTAAGATGTTTGGGTTTCAGGCGTGGGAAGAAGAGAGGTAACAAGTAATGGGTACCTCGTGAACTATAAATCTTGAAGGCAAGCACGCTGTCTTCTACATCTCAGCCAAACCAAATGCCAAAGTTACAAATCATTTACATAACTGTTGTAACCTAGATAGCGCAGTGCTTTGTGTGGAAACAATACAGAATGCAAACTCGCAGGTACCACAGAGATAATCACCTTCGTTGCCATTATCCTTACAATCCTTGACCAGAATTTAAATTGCCTAAGGAAAAGTAAGCTAAAGTGCCTGGTTTAGATCTCTGTAACATAGCCTGTTTATTTGGATTACTTTTTCTCCCTGTTTTTTTTTTTTTAAGATTTTATTTGTTTATTTGACAGAGAGAGAGACAGCGAGAGTGGGAGAGGGAGAAGCAGGCTTCCCGCGGAGCTGGGAGCCCGATGCAGGGCTGGATGAGGGGCTTGGTGACCTGAGCCCAAGGCAGACTTAACTGACTGAACCACCCAGGCACCCCATCCCTGTTCTGTCTTTACATTCTTCTGGTGGAAAATAACTTCATGAGAAGCTACCTTTAAAAAAGAAAAGAAAATATATTACATTTTTTAAAATTTAAAAAGATTAAAAAATTAAAAGCTTTTGCAGGTATGATAAAATTTTACATTTCTTTGGAAATGGTTTTAATCCCATTAACAATGTAATTTGAGGATGTAAGCATCTTTAGGCCTTGTTCAGAAAAATTATTTGCAAAAATAAAACGTTTTTTTTTTAAGGATAATATTTTTGAAAAGGGGATCATCTATTATGAATGCCTTCAAAGGCTTTCTGATGTCTCAGATGAGATTTGTATTTTGCTCCACTGCTAGGATTATTGCTGAAGAGCCTTTCCATGAAGTTGCCATGTTTAACCCCGTTACTTGCACTATCATAGATCACATCCAGCATTCATGCATATAAGCAGGGAACATTTGAAGAGAAATATATTTTGTCCTGCAGCCCCTTGTTCCTCATAGAGAAGTCTGTTGTACTCTAAAATCAGACAGGAGACTAACATTATTAATTAAACATCTAGACTAGATTTTACCTAAGATAATTGTTTTAAAACAAACACATTAGTTTGTTGCCAAAAAAATTTTGAGAATTACGCACTTTTGACCAATGTTAAAACACCAACCCTAACCATGTAAACCAAAGAATTTGAAATTTTGCAAATATTCCCCCACCACATTCACTCTTTACTACAAAAAGTGCCTGGAAGCTATATACTCACCCCACACACAGAGGCAGGTCCACTGCTCCTTTATTTATTGAGCATCAGAAGTAATACTTTATTTATGATAGTTTTTCCCCTTGGTTATTTCGATTGAGAATTTAGTCAATTGTAAACTTCCTTTCCATCGGAGGTGAAAAGTGTTCAATCTTAAAGGGCTAGAAGTCATATTGCTAGTGAAAAATGTGTGCAGAAAAGGAAAGAAAAATTCTGGTATAAATATACCAAGGTTTCAGTAGCTCAGTGATGAGGGATAATCAGATGGACCCAGCACACTTTTATTTACTTACTGTTGTTATCCTTTAATTTTTTTTATTATGGAAAGTTCAAATGTCTAAGGAGAGAAAATATTCCAATGACCCTCATGTTTCATCATGCAACTTGAAAACAGATCACTGTTTTGTTGATCCTGTTCCATGTATTCTTCATACACACAATTTTTTATTACAGGATTTTAAAGCTTAACTGGATACCGTATTTTTAAGTCTGCGAACACTTCAGTATGCATCTCTAACAGATGAGAAATATTTTGAGTAATGCCATGCCTTTATCACGTTATAATAATAATCCTACCATATCATTTGATACCTAGCCCATATTTAAGTTTCTCTGCTGATCCTAAAAATGCTTTCTTCGAGTTGTTTCTTTCTTGCATCAGGATCCAAACAAGGTATCCATGTTACATTTGGTTATTATGTCTCAAGTCTCTTTTGTCCTATAACAATTCTCTCTTTCCTCCCTTCTTAAATGTCACTGATTTGCTGGAATACTTGGCTCATACATCCTGGTCCACATTCTGCATTTGACTGGTTGCTTCCATTCTGTAATTTTTAACTGGTTCCTCTCTGTCCTCTATTACCCATGAAAAAATACGTAGATTTGGAAGCTGTGCTAAATTTGGATTCAGCTTATTGGGGGAAAGAATACTTTATAGATGGCACTATGTATTTCCTAACAACTCACGAAAAGAGACACATAAATGGCTGATGTCATGCTCAGTGATGTTAAGACTGTTTGGTGTGTTTAGGTGATCTCGGGCAGATCCCTCCATGATAAAATTCACCATCAAATTATCACTTAATAGCTTACGCATCTATTGCTGATTATTGCCCAGATCCACTGCTGATTATTTCCCAGATCCATTATTTTATACAGGGCTTCTAAAATGGTAATTTTTATATTCTAGATACATTCTAGACACAGTCTAGATATAATCTAATTCTATCATTCTGCCTTTTTTAGCTGAAATTCTACAATAAAGAGTTTATTTTTTAAAATTTTCCTTACATAGAATTTTAGGAAGGTTGGGATAAATTCTCATTGTAATAAATTGGTGCTCTGATAGTCTCTGGTGGTGACCTATAATATTGTTTTATGATCAATAAGAGTGCATTGATTTTTACATATCTAATGAGGCTTAATCAATATTTCATGTACCCAACCCTTATGATTCTTCTCACTGTCTAGCCTGCATAGGGTTGACTGTTTACCTTGGTTCGCTATTAACCTGAATTTCTTGAAGTCAGGGTTTATGTTATTCTTTGTTTATTCATAGCAAATGATTTACATTGAGTAAATAGGCAGTAAATAATTGTGGCGCTGAATTAAATTGACTCAAGTCTGTGTAGAATATTTTGGCTGAAGGAGGCCAGGAGAGATTGTCTTGTCTAGGCCCTTGTCATCAGGCAAGTATATATCTAAGCCATCCAGGGTAGATAAAATACATCGCTGTGTATCTTAAAGTTATCTCTAGGGACAGAGATTCCAAAACTTCTCCTGGAAGGCTATTCCAAGTAGACTTTTAAAAACTCTTACCTCATCCTTTAGATAAATGTGTTCTTTTTATAATTTCCTTTCTCTTCTAGTATTCCAGTGGAAGAGGAAAAAAAAATTCCTCTCACATCTTTCCTTTTCCATCTTTCTTTATGCCAAAGAATCTGTGTGTTTCTACTTTTATTACTTCAAAATGGACTTGCATTTCCAAGTTAAATTATTCTTCGGTTGCTTTAGTTTATTATTTATAGTCTTTCTTAATGACTGTTTTATATTAATTGCTCCTAATTGATTAAGCAGCTATTAATTTTTGATTGTTGCTATAACAAATTACCACGAATTTGGTGGCTTAAAACATCACAGATTTATTATCTTACAGTTCTGTATGTCAGAGGCCCAACCGGCTCTCTCTGGGCTAACATCAAGGTGTGGGCAGGGTTACATACTCCCCTGGAGGCTCTGAGAGAAAAATCTGTTTCCTTGCTTTTTGCAGCTTCTAGAGGCTGCCACATTCCCCTTCCACATTCAAGCCAACAAGAGTGAGTCAAGTGTTTCTCATTACACATCGTTCTGAATTCATCTTCTGCCTCCCCCTTCTACTTCAAAAGATCCTCGTGACTATATTGAACCCAGCTGGATAATCCAGGATGCTCTCCCTATTTTAAGATCAGCTGATTAGCAACCGTATTTATATCTGTAACTAATTCTCCTTTGTCATGGTACCAAACATATTTATAGGTTCTTGGGATTAGGATTTGAGCTATCTTTGAGGAACCATTATACTGAGTGCCACAAACTATACACTTGAAATTTGTGTCTCAATTCTCTCTCCCAGTTTACCAGTATGATCTCAAGTCTCAATTCTGTTCATCTGTAAAATAGCAATAATGTCTATTTTTCACAGATGCGCTGTGGGTGCATTTGTGAATTCATGATTATCAAGTGATGAGTTGAAATCCCTTGAGTGCAAGCTACTCTACGATAGCAAAGAATTATTCCTTTTTGAAAAAAATCATCACTTAAAGCCTCTCCTCTTACTTTCTTCTGTAATAAGATAGTAGTTCAGTTGCACTAAAGTAGACCCAGACAGAGTAACTTATTTTCATTTTCTAAACAATATTAAATGCCACATTGTGACACATTTCACCTGTATATGTTTAAAAGATTTCCACCATTGAAATGAGAAGCTGTTGATCATTCAGAAATATTCAAGTTAGCATTTAGTGACTGGTGGACTAAAACTTTCTTCCTGAGTAATCACTTGTTAAGTATTTCTGTATTTATTTTAATATTGGTCTATCTATTGAAAGAGGCATTTTCAAAAGTTACATACTGGTCTTACATATAAAACTGAAAAAAATATTCCCTCTTGCTATTTTGGAAAATATGATTCATATAGAATTTCTGCAAAAAACTTATTTCAGCAATATCTTCTAAAATTTTAGTAGATTAATTGGAGCAGTAGAAAAAGTACTATTATCCCAGGTGACTATGAATGATTATTAATGGCCATGAGAGTCTTGCAATGATGTGATAAAACATGATTCCTATTTAGTAGATCTAGGTTCCTATATCATTTTTTTAAACCCATACCATGAATATTCTCATTTCTGGTTTATGCATCCAGCCATTGCTTTGTTACTTTTAAATTCAGCTGTTGGTAATTTTGCAAATGTCCAATAAAGTAAAACAGAATTTTTTGACTTTGAATCTTTATAGACTCACACCTTATGATGTTCACTTGACATCTAAAAAGACTTTAATCAGTATCACCTGGGCAGGAAAGAGTTATAGTCCATCAATTATGTAGTGCAAGTTAAGGAGTTATTTTAGTATCCTTACTGCAAGAAAAGCTTGAATTGAAGATAAATCATATAGTTATCACTACCACAAAATCTGACTAAAGAGTTAGTCTTCCTAGCAGGTGTTAGGACTCAAAGGGATTTAAGAGGGCAAATTTCTTGTCCTGTTCTCACAACTGCTAACTCTCACACTTACTGCTCTAATAGGGCGAGCTCCTCGCCCGAAGCCAGGGGTCCCTCGGCCGCTCTCCCGAGTCGCCATCTTCCTGCTGGTTCCTTAGAGTGATTTCTGAGCTTGCTAGGAGGAGGGCACGGTACTAACTGCTCTGTAGATGGCCTGCACTGGAAGGAGCCTGGCCCAGAATGCTAACATGTGCATTCTAGGACAGATCCACCTCTACCCACAGAAGCAGCATGATGTGGGTTAAGAGTATGTATGTACTTTTGAGCCAGTCAGACCTGGGTTCAAATTCAATACAACTAACGACGGAAATTTTTGGGTAAGTCATGTAACTTCTCTGCTTCATTTCTTTCATGTAAAATACAGAATAATCTTTCAGGAGGGTTGTGAAGATTATGAATAAAATCTAATATAAACCCTAGTACAGAGTAGTAGGTTTTATAAATTTTGTCAATTGCTTTTATAATATGCTGAGTGGTCTTGGATAATTTATCTAACCTTTCTGAGGTTTGTCTCAGTTGCTAATAACAAGTGGGGCTCAATCACCACTAAAGTTCTGGTCTGCTCTAAGATTTAGTGCTAGGTTGAAAACCTTGGTCTAAGTGTGGGTCCTGTGGTTTTGTTTTCTGTTTTGTTTTATTTGGGGGCGGGGGCAGTCAGGAAAATTGTAGAGGTATAATTTTTTGACAAAGCTGTCAGTAACTAAAAAGATGTTACCAAACTCATCTCTTTATCATACCTAATGTTTCCTTAGAAGGGACAATTCCCAACATAAACTAAAGAAGCAGCAAAATTTTAAGACTATGACACAGTACCCTCAATACACACATTTCTCTCCCATAGTCATGATCATCTTTTAATCATTAAGGGGCATTTCCTGTTTTGTGTCCATTGCGGAATTGAGTTTTCACATGACTCAAAGAATTCCATAGCTGTGGCCTCTAAAGGAGAATGAGCTGAATCCTGAAAAGATAGAGCTGAAAGGATTTTTCATCACTAAATTTCAGTTTTCCACTGTCTTAATCTAGTGAAGCAATTCTTAACAAGAGCATGGTAAGAATTTTGACCTATTAAATACAGATAAAAATAAAAGCATGACACTGTTTCAGTTACTAAACATGGTAGTTTTCTCAGCGAGTTTAAGTCAAAATTTAATCATCAGTTTCTTATTCTGAAATGTCTCACTTTTATATCATGGGGAAAATTGATTCTAAAAATTTGAATAAATTATTTATAATGATCCAGAACAATATATATTGTATGTCTAAAATGCAATTTATAGGGCGCCTGGGTGGCTCAGTTGGTTAAGTGACTGCCTTCGGCTCAGGTCATGATCCTGGGGTCCTGGGATCGAGTCCCGCATCAGGCTCCCTGCTCCTTGGGAGCCTGCTTCTCCCTCTGCTTCTCTCTCTCTCTCTCTCTCTCTCCCTCTCCCTCTCCCTCTCTCTCTCCCTCTGTCTCTCATGAATAAATAAGTAAAATCTTTAAAAAAAAATAAAATGCAATTTATATTCCCGTAGATTATGAGTATCCCCTAAAGACTGTTTTTTTAAATTTAGATGTAATTGACAAATTAGTTTCAGGTGTAAAACATAATGATTTGGTATTGTATATACTGAGAAATTATCACAAGAAGTCTAGTTAACATCTGTCACCATACATACTTACAAAATTTTTTTTTCTTGTGAAGATTTTTAAGATCTCAATCAACTTTCAAATATGCAGTACATTATTATTAACTATAGTCACCATGCTGGACATTGTATTCCCATGACTTGTTTATTTTATAACTGGAAGTTTGTTGTACCCTTTGACCCCTTTCACTCACTTGGTCCCCCTTTGTCCCCCCAGCCACCACCTCTCTGTATCTATGAACTTGGTTTTGTTTTTGTTTGAGATATATCTAAACATATAAATGAGATCATACAGTGTTTGTTTTTTCTGTGTAACTTCACATAATGCCTCCAAGGTCCATCCACATTGTTGGAAATGGCAAAATTTCATTCTTTTTTATGGCTGGATAATATTCTTATGAGAGTGTGTGTGTGTATCCATCCACTGATGGACACTTAGACTTATGCCATGTTTTAGATCCTGTAAAGAATGCTGCAGTGAGTGTAGGGATGCACAGATCTTTTTGAGTTAGTGTTTTCATTTTCTTCAGATGAATACCCAGAAGTGGAATTGCTGGATCATATGGTAGTTCTATTTTTAATGTTTTGAGGAACCTCCATCTTATTTTCCACAGTGACTGCACTGATTTATGTTCTCACCAATGGTGCACGAGGGTTCCTTTTTCTCCATATCCTCACCAATACTTGTTATTTCTCACCTTTTTGATGCTAGCCATTCTGACTGGTGTGAGGTGATCTCTCATTATAGTTTGGATTTGCATTTCCCTCCTGATTGGTGATGCTGAGCATCTAATCATGTGTCTGTTGGCCTTCTGTTTATCTTTTTTTGAAAAATACCCGTTGTTGTCCTCTGCCATTTTTAATTGGGTTGTCTGTTTTTGCTGCTGTGTTAGGAGCTATTTATATATTTTGGTTATTAACCTCTTATCAGATACATGACTTACAAATATTTTCTCCCATTTAGTAGGTTGCCCTTTCATTTTGTTGATGGTTTCCTTTGTTTTTAGTTTGAGATAGTCCATTTGTTTACTTTTGCTTTTGTTGCCTTTGCTTTTGGCATCAAATCCAAAAAATCATTGCCAAGACAAAAGTCATAGAGCTTACTGCCTATATTTACTTCTAGGAGTTTTATGGTTTCAGGGTTTATGTTCAAGTCTTTAATCCATTTGAGTTAATTTTTGTGAGATAGTGTGCAAGTTTCATTCTTTTTTGCATGTGGCTCTCCAGTTTTCTCAACACCACTTATTGAAGAGGTTATCCCTTCTCCATTATGTATTCTTCACTCCTCTGTCATAAATTAATTGACTGTGTATGTGTGGGTTTATTTTGGGGTTGTGATTTTGTTGCACTGATTTATGTGTGTATTTATGCCACTACCATACTGTTTTGCTTACTATAGCTTTGTAATGTAGTTTGAAATAAGCGTGCATGATACCTCTAGCTTTGTTCTTCTTTCTCAAGATTGTTTTAGCTATTTGGGGTCTTCTGTGGTTCCACACAAATTTTACAATTGTTCTACCCCCCTACACGTTTACCCTTAGTTTTTACATTTGTATAGAAAGTGAGAGGAAATGCATAATTTTTTTCTTTCAGCATTGCAAACTTCCGAATTTCAGTGGTTTTCTTCAGCAGCTTTTTCATAAAAATGTCTAAGCCTGCTCTACTCATTTTTATGGAAGTGGGATGAAATGTAAGGTAATGGGGATTGCCATTTATTACATTGAAGAGTAAATATATCACCCTAATGACAAAAAGAAATGAATTTTTATTGTAAGTGTCCCAAGGAAGGTGGTAGTGGATTCACTGAAAAAAAATAGCTGGAAGTGGAGGTTGGGAATAATTGAAGAATTATAGAGGGAATTAATTAGCTTGACAAGTCGTGAAAGAGGAGCAGGATAAACTAAAGGCAGGAAAAGATGAAGTGGCAGCCATGGCAACCAGCTCAGTCCCTCTCTCCCTTGACAGAATATTCAAGGATTAATGATCTTTAACAAGAGGGTGTGAGGGGAGACAGCAAGATAGCAGCCAGCAATGAATACAAGGCAGTCCCCAAATGCATATTGGGGACGCTAATTATGCCAGAGTAGTCTTATTAGTTCACTTTTACACATAAGGAACTGGATCTCCAAGAGTTTTAAGTAAACTTTGTGAAGTTCCTTACTCAGCTAGTAAGTGGCAGGTCCAAGGTTTGAACCCAGGAAGTCTGGCTCTAGAAACTGAGCTCTGAAACACTCTACTGGCTCTAAAACTTTGGGCACTTTATCTGTTCTTCTACAATAGACAGTTCATAAGCCCCTGATATGTTGCTTCTATAATGTCTTTCCAAACAGGGAAAAAAGGTCATATGTTCTGGAAGGAGCCATCGGCCACCTAACGAATTAAGTTAAATAAATTAAATGAGTTAAAATACGTAAAGCACCTACTGTGTCCTTAAAACTTGTTCTCCCCCACCCGTTCCACCACCATCACCATCTCTGTTTGTTATGAGCTCCCCGTCTGTTAAGCCCTACCTCCTCTGCTCCCTGCTTGGCCATTTCTGGCCAAGGCAGTCAACAATTATGTCCCTCTCTATGTATATCCTAAAGCTGAGTATTTTCTTTTACCATCATTCTTAATAAATGGCTATTTGTTCTTATTTTTGTGGGTCTTGTGTTCTCCTATGCTCTATCCAGATAGAAAACCCCTACGAGCTAAGGACACCCTAGAGGGTTTCCGTTTTTACCTCCAGTGTTGTCACAGTGAATGAAGGAATGAATGGCAGAGAGGCAAGGGAGAGAGACCCAGGAAGTCTGAAGCAGTGGTAGGTCACATTTAAGATGGATTTTCCTCTTTTGTTTAGAACTGTTTTCAGAATGTCCTCTTAATTCCTTCTCTGTAAATCGTTTTCCCACTTGGGGACCATTTGGCTTTGAATCTTCAAGATTAATCCAAAATTTTCATTAAAAAAATAGGAATCTCACAATCACTTGATTTTCTTCCGAGGTTCAAAATTTAGCAGAGCTTAAGTAAGCTTCAAAAGAGATTTTTAAAGAAATTGGCCTAGCGGGTATCAATTTCTTAATAAATGATTATGCCATTATTTAAATAATTCGCCATGAGTTGACACCAGAAAGGCCTGGTTTCATAATAGATGACCATCTCACCGTGTTTTGATACAGATAACACCTTTTCAAAGTTCTGTTTTTCTCTTGGATTCAACTATAATGTTTTCATGGTCTTCCTGACCTCACCAAATAATAAACTGTTTCCAAATTTATCTTCTCTTGGAAATAAAATAAATTTATAATATTTCAATATAAAGCATGACAGTTTTTTTCATATGTATTGCACAGCTCACTGAGACCAAAATCTAACTTTAAAAAAATTCATTCCTAATTATATCGAAAGGGGTTCCCCAACATAGCTTATGACCCTTTGGTCATGGACCAAAACAAAAGTATACTCTATCCCAGATTTGTTGCCAGAGGCTTGCTGTTAGAATACCTTCAAAGGAAAGACAGCTGCTGGGAGAAGGATTAATTGGAGGGTTATGTGGGAATAGGTATACAAGATCATGTGTAGACTTCAAAATTTCCTTTAGTTTTAGGAATACATCTCACAGTTAAGGAATACAATTGAATCCCAGTCTCCTAATGGCCCACTTATTTCCTTACAAGTTTTCCTTTCCCTGGGCATTTAATGCCTGGCACTTAACAATCATACTTGAAGTGTTATGTCGTGCAGGCCAGCGTTTGGTTATATTGTTTTGGATTGTTCCCTGTTTTTGTTTGTTTTGTTTTGTCTTCATTTGTGTCCTCTTTGACCAGCTACATAGCGAATTCCTTGGGGCCAGAGCTGAGTCTTACCTTCCCTCATGTACTCCAAAATCAGCGTCAATAGATCTCTGGGTATAGGAGCTGACTACCCAGAGTTTGATTGCAGGTTTACGGGAGAGGCTTCCAGTCAACAAAATAAAACATCTCTATTTGTCCATAGTGGTAATCTCTGGGAGGAAAAAAAAAAAGCAAGTATCCAACTGGGTTAATGCATTGGCCCTACACTATTTATTAGGCACAGTTATTGCTTACACCTGTTGTTCTGACACAATTAATACTCCTCCCCTTTCTCTCAAGTGTCCCAGTTCAGTTAAAAATTATATGCTTAATATATACTTGAGAGAAAGCCTTGAACTCTTAGAATGGACCCCAAGTCTTTCACCATCTGATTCCAAGCTGGTAGCCTCGCCTTCTCTCCTGCAACTGGGGACACTCCTCAATGAGAAAAGAGGAAGAAAATCAAGAAGTTCACTACAGGTTTGGCTCTGATGAATTCCATTCAGAAGGCTGGGCGCAGAGAGGTTGCTCATCAAATGCCAGAGTAGACTTTCTCACCAACCTGTCTACTGATGATTTAATGTTGTTGAGCACCTATAATGTGCTGGGCCAAGAGCTTCACAGAGGTTACATCTTCACAGCTACCGTGGGAAGCACAAGTTATTAAAATCCTCATCTTCCCAATGAAGACAGTAAATCCCAGAGGAGTTGAGAAATCTCTAAGTGGCAGCCTGGCTCCAGAGCCTGTGCCTTTATTTGATCACCATGCCGTCATACTTTCCCCATGGCACATGAGTATTGTGTCCTTTGAACCCTATGTAAAAACCCCTCTTGTGGGGATTATTCTTGACCCCCTCCCCCTACGTGGTGATGTGATGTCGACTAAAGGGTTTAAAAAGAAAGAAACAGGCCTGCTGGATTTGAAGGCTTTGGCTTTTTACCTGATAGCTAATGTGACCTAGCTTTTATTATTTAGATGAAAACTATCCAAACGAAGTCCTGATTTTTTTATAGTACTTCCTGTAGAGATAATAACGGAGTGATAAACTCACTGGAAAATGTGCGCACTACAGGCTCCCCTTCAAAAGCAAGCCCTTGCCAAACCTTAGACCGGTTTGCAGACAACACCCTATACTGAATTTCTCTGTGGGGTGCACATACAAAACACAGGCAAGGAAAAAAACCACAGGCAATAAAGTCAACAATTTTAATGTCTAACAGGTCTGCTAAACTGGAAAAGGATGTGGACTGGCTGTAGGGGCAAGTGGGTAAGAGAAATCGTTTATTAAATACTTGTTTCCAGTGTCTGGGAGATAATTTGTCAGAGCTGGAAAGTAAGGCAGGGTTATCTTGGGGTGGTGGCTGAATGAGTTACTGCAGACTGGATGCCAGGACCGCAGGAAATTAAGAGCGACCTGGTTCATCACAGTTGGGGTCAGTATGTGGGGATAGTTGAGGTCAGGTCAGGACTGGCTTTGTGGGCATGTGAGCAGTGCACTCAGAAGGGCCCTGCATTAGAAGTTGAATGCTTTGCTGTTGTGCTTTCTTTGTGAGGTCAGATGAGCCGGAGGTGCCTGGGTTCCTGTGTGCCCATCTCCCAGCCCCTCCTCTGGTTTGGTTCGAAGCCTGGTCTCCTCGTGCTCCTGCTGCTAGGCCTTCCTCTCCCCACCCAGACTCAGGGCCTACTGCTGCCCTTTGCCTTCAGGAGAGACTTGGGGGTGAAAGCAGGGAGGTTTTGGTGTGCACACCCCCTTGGTGACGTCCGGTAGGACGTGGCTGCAGCAGTCTTTGCACGAGCTGGCACTGCCTCGTGCATTCATGGGGCTCTTCGGCAGGTGCAAGCCCCTCTCCTACCCCTGTTGAGATACACAGTCCGTCTCCGTTCAGAGATTGCAATCCTGTGGTGTCCGTGGGTTGGGATGGTAGGCCTGTGGGAAGGGGAGATTGACTTTTCAGCCCTGGGGGCGGGGGCGGGGTGAGGTGGGAAGTAATTGGCTTCGATCCTGCTGCTGACCCTGATGGGAGAGGGTTCCATGCAGTCAGGCTTCTGGAGAAGGGAGAGTCTGCACTCACCTGCAGGTGCAACATTAAATACACAATACATACCGTGACAAGTTGAGACAGAGACTGTGGAAGAAGGAAAATGTTTTATACTTTGTCCTTAATGTCACTTTACCCCCAGCTTATAAAAATAGGGGTTTCATCTTCTGATTGTTATTGTTTTTATTATTTGCATTGACTGGGCCTGCGGAGAATGTAGCTGGCGCTGGCTGACATGTGTGTTTTCCACACATCGCCTGCCCGATCCTCACTGAAATTAAAACTCTCAGAAAAAGTTTCCAGCAATGTCTTCTTCCATGGAATGGGCCTTTGAAATGTCAGTCTGGAAAAGGATGCATTTTTCCTACAAGACTGTTTCAGTAAGCTGTGAGGAGTGCAGGACTGTAGCGGAGACTCTAGGAGTACACATTATTGTGTTTAGGAAAAGGCCTCTTTCCCCCTCCTACCCCTTCAGTCCACCCCTTCCTTCCCTACATCCTCCCTTCCAACCACAGCTCCATTCTCCTTTCCCACCATGCTCTGTGCACTACTCTCGTAAGGGGCTGCTTCTCCTTGCTGCCATCAAACAAGTCTGAACAACAGCTCCTGGAGCAAACGCCCCAGTGGAAGCTGTCAGCTCCCTTCAGAACGAATCTTTGACTGAATATTCTAGAAACCCGCCGCTGGAGGCTGTTCCTAGTCCTTTTTTGCATTAGCAGTTGTGCTGTGGTGCCATTCAGCCCTTACTGTTGCTCTAGCCTGTTTGGGGGGTAGGGCCTGAGAGTAGCCAGACCTCTGAGACCCAGGGGCATAGCAGAACGTCCTGTCAAAATGGGGATTGGTTCAGTATTCAACTGATTTTGTAATGGAAATAATTACTGAACAGTGTAGGATTTGCTTTAAATTTTTCAGGTGGAAGAAGGATAATTCTTACATACAAACCACATATTAATTATAAGCAAAAACTTCAAAGAAAATAGTTCTACAGATAGGTTTATCAGAGAGTAATTCAGTGATTACGGTTTACTAGCTTTAAGAAAAAAATGATTTGCTTTTCCTATATCCCAAACCTCTAATCATGTTTTCCTTTCTTCTTGAAAAGCCTCTGTTCCTCCGTCTTTACTCTCACCCCAGGCTATAATGGCATGGAGGAACATACTCATTATTCTTTCAGAAAACATTTGTGGTGTAATTACTGTTTCCATGTTTAAAAGTACAGAAATGAACAAAACATGGACTGAGTCTGGGCTAGATTCAATGTCATGCTCAGCCTACCACATCATCCACAGGGGCTTAGAAACACTCCAAAAGTCAGAGGGCTTTTAGTAATTTGTGATGATTCATAATTCTACAGACTTTCATTTTTATGTGCAACTAAGGACAAAGTGTTAGTAATCTAACTGATTTATTAAAAATTACTAAACTTTTCATAGTTAAATTAGTAAATTTCGTGCACTCCTGACATGACTTGTAACTACTCTGTCTTCTATTTGGACTTCTGGCTGCCATGAAGCTTTGCAAAACCACGAGTTTGCACGTACCTAAGCAGACATTGCTCTTTCCCCAATTTTCTAGAAAAATGCCCCATCAGAGTTTTTCCGGAAGGGACACTGAACTTTCTGAAAGGGTATCGGTGATGTTCCTGAGTTGGTAGCGTCTGTCAATTGCTGCTTTTCTGACTTTTTAATATGTCATTACTTTAGGGTCCCTTGATGGTATTTTGTGGTGAGGTTTTATTTTTGTTGTTGTTGATACTACCCTCTGGAGGGATGCATCAACCATACTTGAGCTTCTCCTTTTCTAATAACTGGGTTTCAGAATGGATGTGGACTGCAGTTCAAATATGAATCCTTTATACCTCATTGCTGAAATGGATTCGGTAGAGTGGTATCCATGTGTTGTTATTATTATTATTATTATTTTATCACTGGAAGGTGAGAATGGGTGGAGCAGGTAGGGAGTAAGTTTGGTTATCCCACTGAAATTTAGAAGTCATGATGAGTGGCCTTTCAAGAAATGAGTAGACAATTAGCATTTACTGTCTTCTTATATTCCAGCTCCCCACCAGGTTGCACACCTCCCTTTCTCAGTGAGGCTCCCCTTCATGGACCAGCCCGCCAGGGACAGTGTCTGCAGGTTTAGGCAAAGGCAGCTAAGGTAGGACTGCAGAGCCCAGGGCCCCAGCTGGAGCTCTGTTTGCATATCCCCACCGCTGGCCACATTCCCGGAGATTCTTTTTTTTTTTTTTTTTTCAGAACCGACTGACGGGTAAGTGGAACTCTCTGCCTGGGCTTCAAACACAAGGAGGCTTTTCAAGGGGATTTTTCAAACAGACATGACTCAGTGTTAGTGTTGATGAAATAAGACACAGGAGCTGTCTGCCAAATGCTAAAAGCTAAAGGGAGTACTTAATTTGGAGTGTGCCCATTCAGGACAGATTACAGCCAGGTGTGGCATGGACACTTTTGGATGCAAAGGAGGGTTGATAATATTTATGCATGGATACTTCCCTGGCCATAGTTTTCTTTTGTTTTAGGTTTTGTCGGTAATTTTATTCTTAATTTGTTAGTAGTCTTGTGTGCTACATTGACATCTCATAAAAATGGTTACCTTATTTTTTTAAATATATTTTTTTAAGATTTTATTTATTCATGAGAGACAGAGGAGGGGAGAGAGAGAGAGAAGCAGAGGGAGAAGCACACTCCCAAGGAGCAGGGAGCCCGATGCGGGACTTGATCCCAGGACCCTGGGATCATGACCCGAGCCAAAGGCAGATGCTTAACCATCTGAGCCACCCAGGTACCTTATTTTATCAAATTCTAAAACACACCTTTAACTGTAAATCACATCACTCTTTCATATAAAACTAAAAACAATAAAGCTGTTGATTAATGATGCTGCTTTTGCATCACCTAGCACTTTTATTTTATATTTATTGAAACAACTTCCTTGACCTCGTTGATACATAATGATATATAATATGAAAATATCTATTTTTTTGTAAAGAGATATGATTTTTTTTAGTAGACTCTGTGTTAGAATAGCTTTAGATTTACAGAAAATTTGTTCTATCATATAGACAGTTCCTATATACTTTACATTCAACTTCTATTCTTAACATATTATGTTAACATTGTACATTTGTCACAACTAATGAACCAATATTGATATGTTATTAACTGAAGTTAAACTGTATTTGATTTCCTTAGTTTTTACTTAAGATCCATTTTCTCATCCTGGATTCCATGCAGGATACCACGTTATGTTTTGTCATGTCTCCTTTGGCTCTGGTGGACAGTGTCCGTTTTCTCGACTTTCCTTATTTTTGATGAAAGGTTCTGGTTAGATATTTTGTAGAATGTCCTTCAATTCAGTTTTATCTGATGTTTTTCTCATGGTTAGACTGGGGTTGGGAGCTTGAGCAAGGAAGATATTACTTAAACAAAATTTAAAAGTAAAATAAACAAACAAACAAAAAAAAGTTCAGTAACTGCTAAATATTCTTCACCTTGAGAGTCTGAACCTTCTCTTCCACCTTTGACTCTGATTCTTAATAGCCTTGTTTTCCCACACCACACCACTTACTGGGCCAGCAAGAATACTAGTAACGCAGCAGCTTTGAAACCCTTCTCTACTGGGTTTTCTTCCAAATCACTGACCCTCTTCAGCCAACTTAGAAACTGTCATTTTCTTGACCTTCCCAAGAAAGGTCTCTGGTAATGACAGCAAGGTCACAACTGCCCCTGAACCATGTAAGATACCAACGATCGTAGGATGCATTTGAGAAATCTTAAAAGCTGGGGAATGGTATGTTTTAGAGCCATTGAAATAGGGTACTCTGAGTTTTTAATATACCATTTCTCCTAAAACAGTTTTATATTCAGTATTGTTTAATTATCATTTGGGATTCAGATAAGACTATATTGCTTTTATGTCTCCAAATCAAATTAAAACTAGTAAACTCTCACCTGCTACATTAGAAGGAAATCAGATTTCTTCTCTTAAGGACTCTCTTTTCTCCCCAATCTTGAAAACCCCGAAGAGCTGGTGGAGTTCATTTGGAAGCCCACCCAACTTCTGCACATAGTGGAAGAGCCCGGGGCTCCATTCCATTCACAGCCCTTGCCCCTGCCTGCCCCAAGACCCTGGTTTTCTGTTCCTCTGCCCTCTGATCAGGTGCCTACTGGCCAAAATCCCAGCGAGGACAGTACAGCTGCTCAGAGGAAGCTCCTTGTGTGAACAGGGCTCTAGCTCAGTGCCCAGTGTTCTCCTTGCTGGGTTTCTAGGGCCCACATTCTGCATCCCAGAAGCCTTTCTACAGCTCCAGTTACCTCCAGAGAGCAAGAGATTTCAGCTTCTTCTGCGGGGGGACCCAGAGGCAGCTCTCTCCCCCTCTCTGGGGGTGAACCAAAGATTAAGCATCACTGTTCTTTTCAGATCTCCAAATAACAGGAGGGATAATTCTACCTATTTGACTTTTTTTTTTTTTTTAAACAATAGAAATCTAGTTACTGACAAAAGATGTTTATGGACTGTCTTTAACAGACTCAGAGTCACCTCTACATTCATTTTCATCTTGAATCCCTTCTCTGAACCTTGAAGGGTGTCTGAGATGATGTTCACTTTACCTGCCCCAGACCATTAGAGCCCTGTCATGTTAACCCTTCAGTGCCTGGCCCCTCTCCTGCCAGAGTAAAGCCTGCACGTTGCTCTGTATGTATTTAGTAGAGGATATATGCTTTGCTTTATGTCACTGAAAGAGAATGAGACATGAGCAGGGGCACTGTGTTAACATGAATTCACTCACGGTGACTTGCAAACGGCTGCTCTTGTGATCCTCCCTGAGAACAAGTGAAAATAAGCTTGCAGAGGACAGCCATACTCAGAAAAGCAAGGAGGTACCTCAAAAAGGGAAATGGACATAGAAACTTAAATCTGGGTCTTTGTGAGCAAGTTTGTTCTAACTTGCAATTCTGGTAAGCTGATCTTGTGTGTAAATATTCCAGTAATGCTTCAAACCCACCACCTCATTTTAGTCCCCAAAAGAACACATGCTATAGTTGGTTATATTACTCTTGTTTGTTTTCCTAATCTGTGGTCTCAGATACTCAATAGAAAAGCTGAAGCAGGTTACAAATAGAATCCTAGGGTAGCATTTTTAAAAATAAATTAATAAAAGGGAAAGCAAAATGAGAATTGAATGTTCTTACAAGCCAGGAAGAGCTACTCAACAGGAATGTATGTGAGGGTGCTACACATTACAGAAAGTTGGGTAAGATGTCTTAAGATCTATTTTATCACATTAAGGAAAGATTCCATTGACTCCTTATTTATCACTTAAGAATTAGTGTTGAATTTAAATGACTTTTAGTACCCATTGAAGTGGGCTTATTTTTTTTCTTTTTATGATACATTTCTGAAATAAACTATATTTGGCCATAATATATTATTGTATTATGTGCTGCCAGATTCTGCATACCAATAAATTTTCTAGGATTTTTTTGCATTGATGTGAGTATTGTGAAGGAAAATTTATTCAGTGGCATTTGTTAAAGATGGTTGGGAAGACTTTATTTAAGGGTGGGGACTATTGCAATAGGCGTAGGGGGATCTTGCAGTGTGGGAGAGAGATTGAACTTCATTCTGAATACAAACCAGGAAAAGTGGGAATTTATAGCCGAGGAGGTGGGAGTGCATGAATGGAAAATGACTAAGAAACATGAGGACTCTGGCTAAACTAACCAGACAGGATTTTTGCTGAAGGCAGGCCAGGGTGATCAGGGCATGGTGGAAGATGACGATCCTCACTTGTGATCAGGTAGAGGATCCTCACTTGTGATCAGGTAGGCGATCAGGCCCGGAGGAGAGGGGATTCTGGTTAAAACATTTTAGCAAAACACTTGATCAAACTGGATCACAGAGAGATGAACACAAAAGAAGACCAAAGTCAGGGCCTTGTTGAAAAAGAGCTCGTAAGAGCCTACTTAGAGTCTGGTCAGGACAGACGATCTTTGTATGGTGTGTAATTTTATTTTTGTGAAATTTTTGCATTTTGGAGCCTGTGGTGATTGCTTTAAGAAAAAAAAAAGCTTTAAACATTTTCCTTCCTTTTTATAAGTCCTCAGGGCCTCTTAAGACCCAAATTTCTGCTTTCAAGAAATCCTCATTGGGTTATTGTTGTTACCCTAACAACTACCATAAATTAACATTTCTGTGTGTTAGGCACTGTTACAGGTTAATCATCCCTAAGACCCCTGTGCAGCTAGGTACTGTGATTTTTTTTCCCCCCATTTTGTAGGTGAGAAAACAGATGTGCATACATTAAGCACTCACCTTATAGGAGCAACTAGCAAGCAGGATTTGATTCCAGGATCTAAAGTACATGCTTTTATGTCTAGAAACTTAGTTTGATATGAAACCAAATTGTTAAAAAGATGGCAGGGGTAAATTATTATTTTTATTCAAGCCCCTTATATGATTTCCTGTAGGATCATCCTGGCTTATTAGATGTTTATTTTGTGGGAACTTGCACGGCAGAAATTAACCTATGACTCTGTGTGGCTTGCAAGGTGGAGGTCCTCTAATAAAAAATGTGAGAATGGGGATTTATCAAACAGAGCGATTATGGAAGAATTATTTGCACTACCAAAAAATCTAGTACTTTATAAAGGATTTCGATAATAGATTTCCTTAAACAATAAGCTGTCCTGATCCTTCACCTCAGGGCATTTGAAGTATTAAGCAAATGAGATGTAATTAGCCTACAACACGGTATAGGCTTAATGATTAGGAATGGAGAGTTAGTTAAAGTAACTGCATTCCCCACAAATTTGCTTAAAATGACATTTTAATCATATACATTTTCTAAATGAAGTAGTGTGTTTTGGCATGTTGTTATCAGAATTGCTGATCAAGCTACAGCGTATATATTTCCAGGCTGCTACAAATCCGCAAACAATTTCAGAGTACAGAACTGAATTAGAAATTTTGTTTTTTTAGGTGTTTTATTTTCCCATGTTTGTATTCCAAATGGAGCGCAAGCACTGCTGAAATACATGAATGTTGGAAGTGTCTAATCAGTAGTGAGAGGCCGCCTATCTGCACCCAGTTCCCGACATCTGTTCCAATTTGTAATTGGCTGTCACAGCCGAGGCTTTATGCAAAATGCTCATAACAAAAATTACTTTTAAATTGCTCATGTAACCATATGTCTTGGATCATGCACTGTCTTTGGCTTCTGCGTATGTTATTTTTCTAGTATTTCAGGGCTTTTTTTTAAACCACTGAGGTAGAATTGAATTAATGTGCATCAAGGAAGGGAATAAAAAACTGGGTCTAAGAGACTTTGCCACAGTGAGAGTAACTTAAGAAAAATAGAGGTTTAGCTTTGTTTTCTAGAAGAATTAATGTGCATCAAGGAAGGAAATAAAAAACGGTCTAAGAGACTTTGCCACAGTGAGAGTAACTTAAGAAAAATAGAGATTTAGCTTTGTTTTCTAGAAGTAAATTAGCCAGAGTTAGTTTAGCCATATAATTGCACGGCCAAGTTAAATGCAGGGACCTTGTTTCAAAAAGCAGGAGAAGATTGTCTATTAAAGTTACTAAAATATTTCCTTTCTTCCACAGATTCTCAACTTGTGATGGTGTTATTTGTTATTTAATGTGATGAAGTAAATTAAAATTTTAAATTATTAACATGAATTTTGCCATTTATCTTTACATTGTGCAATGCTAGTTTTAAATGCAAATACGGGCCTTCAACTCCTAAGCAGAATCACAGATCACACAGTTCATACTTTGTTGGTGAGACAGCACGTGTATTTCATTCTTGACAGAAGAGTGGAAATGCACAAAACTAACTCCTCTTTTTCCTTCACTTCTTGACACATGGACATTCTATAACTCTGCCTCAGGCTTCCGTACGAGTGAGGAAGAAGGGAGAAACATGGGAACTGGGGGTTGCTCCAAGCTTCCCCTTTCCTTCTAGGTGGCCCTTTTCAGCATAAGTGGTTGGCAAATGCGGAGAACTAACATGAGTAAGAGAAGATACTATAGGATTGCTTGGTCGTTTGTGTTGCAATCTGCACGGAAGCGAGTTTGGGTTTGCTTGAACAGTGTGTCCTCACAGATCTGCACCATGCCCTCTTCCTCAGCCAGAGATGCAGTCTGCTTGCCTTGTTTGACCTTAGAGTCTTGCTAAACCCCCTTGTGTCCTGGGTCCCTCCGAACGCTATGCTGAGAGGGCATCTCAACCACTGTATGGGAGTGGAAGAAACTGTAGGCCTGCCTATTGTTCCTGTCTCCTCTGCTCACACACAGGCTTTATCAGCCCTTCATACTGCCCTTACGAAACCCAGATGCAAAGAGAAAACTATTAAGAATTTCAAGATGGTGACAGCAGGGCATTAAACCAAGCATGAGACCCTTCTGAGCATGGGGCCCTGTGTGACGGGGCATGTTGCCTGCCCATTGAAGCTGACCCTACCTTGGTGACCTCCTCTACAAATTGTGGTGATAATAGTATGTATCAAGTAGGATTGCCATGAGCAGTAATGAAGTCACAAATGTAAAGTGCTTAATAAGTACCCTACACATAGAAACTACTGAATATGTGATACTTTCTTAATACTTACATTGATTTATATCCCAAATAAAATCAGGAAATGTATTATATTCCTACTAGGGACCTTAGATTTAGGTTAAGCATTCCTTGTATAAGCTCCACTAAGCAAGATATGCCTTTAAACACAAGACTCTGAAACATAATGAATGTTCCCTTATCTGTGTTGTGGTCATGAGGCAATTATCAGTAAGCAGGCAAAGCTCTAAGGTCGGTTTGAGAGGTTACCTGGTTTCCTTTGTGTAGTGTAATTACTGTAGCAGGTTATAGCAAATAAGGCTGTGTGTGGTGTCCAGAAAAAAACAAACGCTCAAGTCATTAAAAGTGGCTGAATTGCCAGGTTGTCTCTAGCTGAGAATGAGGTCAGTTCTGTAAAGCCTTGGGTAGAGAAGGCCTCTGTTCCAAACTCACAGAGGGGAGACATTTAAACCCAGAATGAAAACAAAACAAAGATGTGAGTTCTGTCTGAGTGAGCAGGGGTGAACTCTTGTTGACTGCAGCATCCAAATGAAATTAGGTGTAGAATGAATTTCATGATCCAAAGTTACTGAAGAACTATTGTAGATAATAGTCATCCATCAGTTCAGTAGAAGTGCTTATGAAATGCTATTTAGTACGCCCAATGTATATTTGGCTTATTTATGTATATTTAAATTGATATACACAACTCAAGCCTGCTCTGGTGCTTTCCAGATTTTAAGGGCATCAAAACCATCTTGGAAACATCAGTTCAAAAAAAGAGGATTTGATAAATTATTAGCTCCTGATTTAGTGCATACTGATTGTTTAAACATCATTTTATTTAAAACCTAAATTTTTTTTAAAGATTTAACTTATTTATTTTTACAGAGACAGAGCACACAAGCAGGAGGGGCAGGGAGAGGGAGAGAGAATCTCAAGCTGACTCCACCCTGAGCACAGAGCTACAGGGCTCGATCTCACGACCCTGAGATCACAACCTGAGCCAAAACCAGGAGTTGGACGCTTAACCAATGGCACCACTGAGGCTCCCCTAAAGCCTAAATATTCTTTTTAAGATTTTATTTATTTATTTGAGAGAAAGTGGGCAAAAGCGTGAACACAAGAGGGCTGGAGAGGCAGAGGGAGAGAGAGAAGCAGACTCCCTGCTGAGCAGAGAGCCTGACGTGGGGCTCGATCCCAGGACCCTGAGATCATGACCTGAACCGAAGGCAGATGCTTAACCGACTGAGCCACCCAGGTGCCCCAAAGCCTAAATATTTTTAAGAGATTCTCTTTTAATTTATTTTCCATCGGCATATTAGATGAAAGGTATACCAACCTGAAACTGTGACTTTGTTTAAACATTGCTCACAAAAATGATTGGTTGAATATGATAACAGGCTGAGAAATTATGCAAATAGGATAAAAATAAAGAGAACATTATGAACATTCATATTACTATGGAAGTGAGCAGTTTCAGATCCCACAGCAAGTGAGATCCTGTTGTGTCTCAGGTGTCTTATGCAAGTATGATTTTCCTTCTCTGATTCTGAAGCATCAGGCTGACTCCCGTGAAGAGTAGGATAACAAAATGGATATGATTGGATTTTTAAAAAAATCTCTTTGCAGAGGGAAGGATTGATGGAAATGTGGCACAGAATCTGTGTCTAGCAAGATTCAAGACTTCTCTCCCTGCCTCCTGTCCATTTGGTTTTGAAAATCTGGATTTAATTTTCATTTTAAAAACTTAATGGACTGAACCGTTTCAGGAAGTATTAGCTTTCCACATTCCTGGGTCCTCTCATCCAGTGGTGCTGTGGTTACAGTGACTAAGGCCCGGGGAACATTGAGTCAGGACATGGGTTTGCTGTCGTGAATGTTGCTCCCTCTTAGAGAATTTTACTGATAAATAATGTTATCATTTCCAGATGCGGAGCCTAAATATCTGATTGTTGTGCGGCCTGCTCCTCCTCCAAGTCGAAAGAAGTCATGCTCAGGTATATTTTGTTCATTTTTCAGATTTTACTAACTTTAAGCCATGCCTCTTCATTTCTACCCGTGGAGATCAAGTGCCTTGGGGATGCCTTAGGAATGTCGATAAAAATACATAACACAGCAGGCCCCATGTCAGCAGATAACCCTGCTTGCAAGTATTACATTCTGGTTGTAGACTGCTTGGGATCTTATCCCAGCACCACTACCTACAAACCTGAGGAATTTAGGCAAATCACTGAACTTCTCGGTCCCTCCTTTCTCCTGCATACCAGGGTCATCGTGAAGGTTAGATGAGTTCATGCATGTGTGGCCTCGTAGCCCAGGGCCTGGCCCATATCACGTGCTTGCTTAGACTTAGCTCCTGTTAGCCTGAATCTACTTTGCATTGTGTCAACTCAGGCCCACTCTGGTGCTTTCCAGATTCTAAGGGCAAAATCTGTCTAACTTTTGTTGAGGGAGACTGTTCACGTTCAAAAGCATCACTCCTTTATATGTACGGTCAGTGGGTTGGAACGTGGGGTTCTACTTTACTCCTCTCTCTCTCTTCAGACCCTCTTCTATTTAGTCAAACATGAGAGCAAGGACTGCTTTCCTAGAACAGCAGCACAACGCCAAGACTCCCAGGGTGAGGGAGACTGGGAACAGGAATGTAAATAACCTATGAATAAATGAGTAGAAACATGTTCTATGTGATTAAAGAAAGCTTAAAATCTTACACTGTCCCAGTTTCACTACTATCCTTCTCAGATCAAATAGGCAGGACTTTGCTGTCAGAACCTAAAAAAGCTGGGAATATGCCTTTACCGTCTGATATCACATCTCCCTGACTGTAGATTACTGATAAAAATGTTTTGTTTTTCCTTTTCATTTACTAATGCAAACTGTTCTTAGTATTTCCTAATCATGTTTATCTTTTATAGTACACTAGCTGTCAAGCAAAAAGGATGTCTTTTGTTTGTTCTATGTTTCTAGCGGCATGAAATGGGTTGGGGGAGCATACAGATCTTCAAATACCCTGAGCAAACAGGCCCTTTGCAGTTGTGTATTTTGTATCTTCTGGATGCATCAGCCAAGCCTGATACCAGAAATTTGTTGCCACAGTGCCCTCCCCTCCTTTTGTTGGTTTTCACTTCTTTTTAAAACAGCAGTAAATAGTCAAGCATTTTGAAAAATACAAATTCCTTTTCTTGGCCTCCTACATTCTCCCAAAGCATGAAGGAAATTCCAGTGACTCCTTATAATTTATAATGATAGTCAACATTTCAAGACTCTATTTCAAAATATTTAATAAAGTCAAGAAGTAATTAGTATGGATCCATAGGATTCTGGCTTCATGTTCATCAAACTATTTCTCAGTACAAACACAAAAATGTGCAAGGGACGTCAAAAGAGTGCTCACACCTTAGTTACACTTTATAACTTCATTTGGGAACTTCTATGACACTGGTCTTGAAATTATTTTTCCCTTTGTGATGACCAGCTCAGGAAATTGTTTCATCTTGCTCAGGATATAATACCCCACCTTTCCTCTCAGGCAACAAATGTATTTGTTTTTGTAATCTGCATTTGAGAATGATACAATGACTGAGGCATTAACTTTGATTCATTTTATATTTGCATCTGCCACATAAATTTTAATCATTTTTATATTAAGATCCAAACTTAGTGAAATAATTATTTTATGGTCATGTAGGTCTTAGGTTCCCTTGGAGAAAGGAAAATGTATCTTTTTGTCTCTAAAGGGCATAATCATACAGTGTGAGCTATGCCAATGATGTAGTAAAGAAAAAAGAAAAGAAACCTAGATAACGATTCAGAAGATGGAAATTTGAGTCTTGACCTTGCTCTTGGTGTGGCCTTGGATACCCTTGAAACTTCTCTGGGCCTTATTTTTCATTTGTAGAATGAGATAGTTGTATTACATTAGTGAAAACCAACTTGGGCGGGGGGGGGGGAAGGGATAGCAGAATCCCTTCAGGCCTTTTTCAAACTACATAAACCCCTGCCCCTCGCCAGGTTCTAATCTACCCCCTTTGGGAGTCAGACTTGGGTTCTTGGAATCACAAGAGGTAGAAAATTTTATGGAGAAGGATAAAAGCGTGTTTGCAAATAAATAAACAGCTATCCTTGACAATTATTTCAAATATCTTTTTTTATTATGTTATGTTAATCACCATACATTACATCATTAGTTTTTGATGTAGTGTGCCATGATTCATTGTTTGCGTATAACTTTTTCAAAATTCAGCTATGTTACCATGAAACAGTTGGCCACCACTAGGCTTACATATATTCTGGGCTGAGAAGGTTTTTCACCAGAATAACAACTCACAGAACTTAAATCTATCAGAGGCAGCAAGGATGGCACAATTTTAAAGGGCATGTGGTTCAGATAACTTTCACTAAGCTCGTACAAGCTCGTACCTTCCTACCCTATTAGTTCCTACTGCATTAGATCAAAATAACACAAGTTCTTCCCATAGCAAATACAACAGGCGTGGTCTCATGAAATGAAAGGGGAAATACAATGGAAATAAAAAGAATGCTTTATGTTCTGCATAGTTTTATTAGATATCTTATTGCATTTTTATGTGTTTTACAGATTTTTTAATGAGCCAATGTTGAGTTCCATGGCAAAGGATCTTCATTGCTTTTTTTCACTGACCCTATTCCTGAAGTTCCAAATATTTTTGAAAATGCAAATACCCCCATATACGAGAAAAGAATCTAAAACGGTTTATCGCCATCACTTGGCACTGCCCAAATCCAGTTCGGCCCATCCGAACGACTGCACTTCCTATGTCATCCCTACTCTTCCAGCAGTATTAAGAATGAGTAAAAAAGAATGCGTATACATTTTCCATTTAGACACTGTAAAAAAAGCCTTGTTGTAATAGTAGGACAGGGATTTTACACTTCTAAATTGGTTGTAAAAAGGAATATAGCTTATAAGCCAGCCATTAAGCTTTGTTGTCTCATCTTTGATGTTCTTTCACACTAATTCATAGTCTTGGGAGAAGGGGGAAAACCAACACGCTTTTATTGTATGTGTAAAAGAAATGAAGTGAGCAAAGCATTTGCATTATTTATTTCACTGGTAATAGCCACGGCTCTCATATTCATCCCTAACCCATAAGAAAATAATACCTAAGTATGATTACATATAGTTTATATGCCTACATTACCCATATATGCTTTCATATACATATGCATATACGTACACACATAAATCTCAAAATGATATTTTGTTTGGTTTATGCTTAAATTCACGGGCAAAAAATTGGTAATATTTGTGCACTCCATGAGAAGAAAAGGAACTTGATGCTTTCGTGCTCTTTATCATCATCCTAAGTCATTTTTACGCGTTCTACGCCAATCATAAAAATATACTGTGTTACCAGAACTAACCTGCACGTCACCTCCACAGGTAAAGCGCGCTCCCGCAAACCTCTGCAGCTGGTGGTTGGCACTCTGACACCAAGCTCCGTGTTCCTGTCTTGGGGTTTCCTCATTAACCCACACCATGACTGGACGTTACCAAGTCACTGTCCCAATGACAGGTAATTCATCCTAACAAAGGATTTTTTTTTTTTTAACCTGAAAATTTGCTCTTTCTTTTAGTAGTGTCTGTACATGCTTTGGAAGAATGTATAAATATCAGGGGCATCAGCACGTATGGATCACCCATTAGCTATACAGCTTGTTCTGGGTGTGAGACGAAGGAAGATACAAAGTGAGCGTCCCTACCCTTGAGAGAGTTATCGTCTACCTGAATAGAAAACACATGCAAGCGTTTTTTTCTTCCCAAAGAATAAAGTACAAGGGAGAATGAGCCAAACAGCAAGCGGGGACCATCAGTGAGAAGAGTAATAAAAGTTCAGAGGATGAGGCGCAAGGCAGTTAGGAAACATGGTTAAAAGTTGGAAATGCTGACCCTTGGTTTGACAGTTGAAGAAGTGTTAGAAGCAGTAGTTCTCAAAGGGTGGCCCCAAACCAAGCAACATCAAAAGCGGTTGGGTTCATTTCTCAAGGCCCCCCTCCGGATCTACTGAGTGAGAAGCTCTGAAGGTGGGGCCCAGTAATCCGTGGCTTAACAAGCCCTCTGGAAGATTCTGATGCCCTCTTACATTTGAGCATCACTGGTTTAGAGAACTGGAGAGTAACACACAGGGCGAGATGTAGACAGAGGAAAAGCACAGGTTTGGAGGTGGCGCTCCTATTCCTTAGCAGGACAAAATAAAAAAATCTAAGTATATTTTTAAATGAAGGCCATTCATCCACCCAGCACATATATTCGGCATGGTCTATGTGCTGGGCAGTGTACAACATGCTGAAGCTGGGAAATAAAATGGTTGTTTATCATAAATATTTACTACATTATCTTTAAAATTCAGAACTTTGCATCTGACAAGCATTCCAAACTTTCAAGCCTCAACCAAGGCATTTCATTAATTTTTTTAATTTTAAAAAGACTCAAAGTGATTTTTTTTTAAAGATTTTATTTATTTATTTGAGAGGGAGAGAATGAGAGATAGAGAGCACGAGAGGGAAGAGGGTCAGAGGGAGAAGCAGACTCCCTGCTGAGCAGGGAGCCCGATATGGGACTCGATCCTGGGACTCCAGGATCATGAGCTGAGCCGAAGGCAGTCACTTAACCAACTGAGCCACCCAGGCGCCCAAGACTCAAAGTGATTTTTAAATTGTAAAAGTTTGATTTCCTTTCTAAATAAAAAAATATGTTGTTGAGGTATAATTTAAATCCAGTACAATGCACAGCTTAATCAGTATCCTATGCTCCATCAGGAAATAGAACACTGTCATCCCTCCAGACAGAACTTTCCTCAAGAAGCAACCACTGATGTGATTTCTTTCCCTGTAGATTAGGTTGCCTAATCTATAGTTACACATAAATGGAATCATATACTATGTTGGTTTTTTTGTCCATTTGTTTGCATTCAGCATGTTTTTGGGTTTCATTGATAACATTGCAGGTATTAATAGTTCATTCCTTTTTTTTATTCTTGAGGAGTATTCCATTATGTGAATATTCCAGCATTTATTATCTACTCTCTTGTCGTTGGACACCTAATTATGTTTTGTTTTGGATTATTATGAATTTAGACTTTATAAACATTTTTGTATGAGACTTTGTAGACATATCTTTTAATTTTTCTTAGATAAATACCTAGGAGTGGAATTGCTGGGTCATGGGGAAAATGTATATTTAATTTTTTTTTCTGCCTGACTTTTCCATTTACACTCCTATAGGCAATATGAGAGTTCAGATTGTTCCACATATCCTCACCAGCATTTCATGCTGTGAACATTTTGCATTTTCTCTGTTCTAGCACAGCAACATCTTGTTAGAGTTTTAATACGCACTTCTCTTGTACTAACAATACTGAGCACTTTTTCATACATTTTTTGGCTTGTTCTCTCCTGTGTGGTGTTTTATTTTTATTTATCTAAATTGAATTCAAAAGAAGGACCTTTAAAAATGTTTGTAAGTTCTCAAGAGTACCTTTCATATGACTTTGATTAGGAAATCTAGACTAAGAACAATAATAGATTTTCCTTCACATGTTCATAGTTCTGAAGGAAGAAATTATTGGAAAAAGCCATGTAGAAGATATTGCCAAAACCAATTAAAAAAAAAAAAAAAGCTTGAGATGTTTCAAAGAATCTGAAATGTTCCTTTATCACCCACCACTAAGTCTGTAACTTATTTTGTTTGGAAAATGGACTCTTAAAAGAACATGCTTTCTTGTGATAATTCCAGCTTTACAGGATTGGTCCAGGATGTCAGGGCTGAGAAAATTAACATTTATGGGTTGCTTTCTTATTCCTTTTCATTTTCTTTAGTCTCTAATTAAAAAAGACCAAAGCGGGGTGGGAAAGAAGAAAGGAAATTTGGTGCTCTTGCAGCAAAATGCAGCTGATTTTAATAGTTTTTTGCCTTGCTTGATAAATTCATGAAGTTTGGTGACGTGCAAATTCACAGAAAAAGCTTTGGATGTGATTTCTTCTCCTGTCCTCAGACTTTCCCTCCAATTTCACTTGGTCCTACCCCTTCTTGAAAGCATTTATCTGATGACGATTTTAACTGATGGATGTTGCCATAGTTTTGTAGCATAAGGAGAGGAGCAGATGATCTGGTAAAGCTAGGCTATTAACAAGGCAGTTGATTAGAAGACCCAAGCTACTCAAACCATGCATGTACCTCTCCCTCACCCCCTTGCTCACACACTCTGGCTTTGCTCTTCTCATCAAATAGAGGGAGTCATGCCCATCAAATCACACTAGTCAAAATCAATAATTCTACTTAGAATAAAATTTTTTCAAAGATTCAGTAGTAGCATATCGAGATGCTTGGAAACTTTCAAATGTGAATGAATGGGACAAGCAAGGTACCCTTGACAGAAATAGGGGGCTCTTAGGACAAAAGTAAAAGGGAAGAATTCAATGGTGATGCCTGAATCAAAGCACTTGGAGTACTTGTGGATTTCATTTACACATGCCTCCTTTCTTCCTAGTTAGTACTGTTAATAAAGAGCTGACATTTAAAGTCTTGGTGGAATCTGAGAAAAAATAGTAGTCCTTGTTTAAAAGCTCTGGAACTCCTGTGCATGTTATAAACACCCAGATAAATCCACCAGGATTCTAAATCAATGTAATTAGAAGCAGACTTGGAGAAATCTACCCCTACGTGATGGTGGGTTTTTTGTTTGTTTGTCTTGTTTTGTTTTGTTTTAGAATTTCAGCTAAGCCAGTAGGTTAGAATAAGGAGCAGTAGCTATAGGGAATGATCACTTCTTGAAAACTGGGAGATTAATATGCTGAATTTTTCCTTCAGGAGTACCTTTTTAAAAAATCATCAGAATCCGAATGCCCTTGGCTTGCTACAGGAACACCTACTGGTGTCATTGTAGTCCATCAGATTCTATATTGGCACCCTGTGTAAAGTCTCTGATATAAAAAAAAAAAAAAATCAGTTCTCATTGATTCATACAGCCCCATTTATCCTATGAAAAGCAAATAATTTATTGGGAATTTTTTTTTCTTTATACTTTGATTTTGGACTTTCTGTATCCAAGTCCTGTGTAGTAAGTTTCCAGGGAGAAAACTGCTATGCTTTTAAGTTTGGAAGTATTAATAGAGTATCACTTTATCCTTCGTGACACGTGGCTCTATACCTGTTTGCACAGGGTCCATATGGGTACCCATGTTCTTAAATCCTTTTCTGCATTCACATTGGAAAGTAGATGTGCTTAATTTACAGTGTTTATTCTTAATAGGCTTTGAATGGAAGAATGTACACATTTGTGCTCAATATATCTAAGGACCAAAGAAAGCTTTCCAAATTGGCGCAAATGAAGAGTAAAACATGTTTTTAACCAAAATTTATTTCCTCATTAATAGCTTACTTTTTCCTTCCCATGTTTCCAGCTTGTTAAAGTGTTCAAGATTGCTTTAGTTCTCACTCCTTTGCCAACCTATTAAAGCATTATGATTTGTTTAGAAATCATTTTCACATTTTCTAACACTTTCATGTGTACTTATTTACAGTTAATGTAGAACGAGGCCTTTTCAGCCGATCCAGAGCAGGCCCTTGCCTTTCTATTTGTTCCCCCCTGTTTTTAAGAAGAGAATATTTTTGATGTCTGCATTTTCACTTGATTGAACCCATTGCCTTGTTATCCATTTGTCTTTCCGTGTAAATTCTAAGCTCTGTGAGGACCGGGACCATGTGTATCTTAACCGGCTTAATCTTCCCAGTCCCTGGGTCAGCGTCTGGCACATAGTAGGCCTTCAGTAAATATTTATACTCAATGAATAAAGAGTCAAATGCCAGCATTTTCACATTGATGTCTCACCATTACTTCAAACTTAAGGTGACAAAATCAAACACCTACTTTTTCTTCTTGATAATCAGCTCCATTTCTTAGTACTTTCCAAAATACCTTAATTCTTCTGTTCATTCCTACTTGAAACTTGATTCATTTATTCATTTTTTTATTTGTCCTCTCCTATAGCTAATGAGCCCCCAGGTTCTCTGAGTTCTGCCTTGGGCAAGTATATCAATGTCTTCTATCTTTCCATGTCCATGCCAATGATTCTCATTCAGACACTTGTCACCGTACCGTGGTTCCTGGGGATCACATCCAGGTTACTTTCCCTGGCTCCTTTCCTGCCCCAATCCATCCTGGCTTCTGCGATGCCAAAGAAATTTAGATTATCCACCATCAGCTCACTCTTTCTTCACCTCAGATTTCTCTTTCTTCTCTTCTTTCCAAGGAACCCATTTCTGACTTCAGACAGTGCTCACCATCCCATGCTGTCCATGCTCTGTAAGCCTGCACTCACACTGGTGCCCTCACTGCCCTTGGGACCCTGCCCCCCTGCTTGCCAACATGTTCGTGATTTCCCCGTCCCAAAACATCTTCTTTCAATCCGGTTCTCTCTTCCAAGGGATTTTTCAATCTCTTAATTCCAGAACGTCTCAGAGTGGTCTGCTCTCTTATTCCCAGTTTCCATACCCGCCCCCAGGCTTTATTCCTTTTCAGTGCCTTCCCTTCCCTTTCTAACACTCTGCTGAAATATCTCTTTATGGTCACCAGTGATCAATTAATTGCTAAATCCAGAAGAGTTTTCTCCATTCTTACCCTTTCTAACCTCTCTGTGGAATTGGTGGCCATCTTCCTTTTTTGACATTATACATCTATTTAAGCAGGCTCCATGCCCAGTGTGGAGCCCAATGTGGGGCTTGAACTCATGACCCTGAGATTAAGACCTGACCTGAAATCAAGAGTCAGATGCTTAACCGACTGAGCCACCCAGGCACCCCTTTTTGACATTTCTATTTAGGTTTCCCTCTTAGCCTTTTCCTCCTCTCTTGTGTTAATTTGTCATCCTACCTCCCCAAATGGAACAGAGTTTTATCCTTGGATCTCTCATCTTTGTTTCCCCCTTATCTCATCTGTGCTGTCTTTATCACTTCCGTGCTGAACAGTGCTTCTCAAAGTTTGTGCACACAAATCACATAAAAGACCTTGTTACAATGCAGATTCTGACTCCAAAGGCCCCAGGAGCCTGAGATTTTGCATTTCTAAAAGGTAACAGGAAATGCTGATGGTGCTGCTGTCCTGAGAGCAGCGGGAGTGACAAGGATGTAAATGACTTACAAGGATGTAAATGACTTCCGGGGCTGACTTCTGACCTTGACTCATTTCCAAGTTTCTAAGACTGTATTTTTAGTTGATGGAATTCTCTGCATTACAGGGGCCAAATAATGGTGGTTAGTACCTCAAACTCCAATTAAATTCATATTTTCTATACTACCAAAAGAACTCCTTTCCATTACTTTAATTTTCTTCAAGTTTAGAAATTCAGTTTGGATTTGTATTTACACTTTTCTTAGCACCCATATCCCACAAGGAATCTAGTCTCATCAATTCTTCTGTAGAAATATCACTTTGATCTATTTTCTTCTCTTCATTTCGTTTCTTCCACGGTTCATTTCTTTGTTCTCTCCTATATGGACTATAGGCATTAATTGAGATTCCTCCTTCCAATTTCTCCCTAATTCTTCCACTGCTGATAAGTCTAGCCTCCTTCATCACTGCTCAACTTTGTTCACCAGCTGAAGAATCTCCACCAGCTCCCTACTGCCCGGTAAAAGAAATCGTAGAATCTCTCCTGCAATCTATCTCTCAGAATATATGAGTCCTGCTCTTGCCATGAGTTTTAAATCTGGACCACTTTGTTTTCCTGGACCTACGTAGGATGTCCTGCTTTAAATCACACCCCCTAAGATGGGATTTAAAATGCGGTCTGTCCATTTCAACAGTTCAGGCCACCTAGTGCTATACCTAGCCACCCTCAGGACCCTGTGCTTTTCACCCCGACTTCTTTAGTTCTATCCATTTGTACACCTACCTCCTCCCCTCACTCTACTCTGAGCTCATTTGTGAAGTTTTCATGATGCCCTGCTCCTCTTCCAGTGCATGTGGATTCTAGCATCATGCTTTATAATAGTAGGTCTCAACAAAGGTACAAGTAAGTAATTAGGTGGAATGTTCAGAGCAAGGCTTAAAAATCATCTGGTCAGGGGCCCCTGGGTGGCACAGTCGGTTAAGCGACCAACTCTTTGTTTCGGCTCAGGTCATGATCTCAGGGTGATGGGATCGAGCCCTGTGTGGGGCTCATGCTCAGCACAGTGTCTGCTTAAGATTCTCTCTCCTCTCTTCCTCTGCCCCTCCCCCACCTCAAATAAATAATCTTCAGGAAATAAAAAATCTGGTCAGGCCATCTAGCTCTTGAACCTCTTCTGCAACATCTCCCATCCAGAGTCCACAGTGAGTATTTCCAGGAATGGTAACAGCACAGATATGGAGGGTAAAATTCTGGTCAGATTGACCTAAGTTCAAAATCCTGTTCTATCGTTAGCTGAATGGCCTTAGACAGTTACTTAAATGCTTTAAGCCTTGGGGTTTTTTTAAATCTGTAAAATGGGTTAATAATAGTAATATCTCATAGAGTTGTCAGAATTTAATGAGATGATACATGTAAAATTGCCAACACAGTGTCTGGCACACAACACTCAATAAATGGACCTGTGTTTGCTAGTCCTCTTAATTTTGATATTATTTGCTTTATTTTATAACTGCCATTTCAGGCAAGCTATTCCATTTTAGATAGCACTAAAATCAATAGAAACTTTTCCTTCTGTTGATTTTTAAGCCAGGCACTAGTAGGTGATAAAGAAGAGAGATTTTGGAAATTTTTGATCATCTTGAAAATTATTTTAAGAGTCCAAAGGTAATAAAGACCTAAACTGGTCCCATAAGTGCTTAGAAATAGAGAAGAGACAAGTAAAAGAGGAATCATGCAGGAAACCTAATTGGGCTTGAGAACCGATTAGACGTGAGGGGAGAAGGCACCCGAAGTCAACAGGAATAGGAGCAAATTTGGGGAAGAATATGAGTAGATTTTAAGGTAGTTAGGAAATTCACAGAGGATTAAATCATTAGATTTGATCAAAGGTTTTATTAACAGGTCAGACACCAGATTACAAAGAGATTTAGGCATCATGAGTCATGAGAAAGTGGGATAAGGTAGATTACTTTGAAGAAATTTTGTGTTGGCGCCACCTGGGTGGCTCAGTCGGTTAAGCATCTGCCTTCAGCTTAGGTCATGATCCCAGGGTCCTGGATTTAAGCCCCGCATTGGGTTCCCTGCTCAGCTGGGAGTCTGCTCCTCCCTCTGCCTCTGCCCCTCTTCCTTGCTTGTGCATGCTCACGAGTGCTCTTGCTCAAATAAATCTTTAGAAAAAGAAATACTGTGTTAAAAGATAGCAGGGATAAAAAGGGAATATTCATTTTATTTTTTTTAGAATGAAAAATATTTAAACAGTTATTCAACTCAGAGAGTGAGTGAATGGAATAAGGAAATGGTATAAAATTACCTAGATGCTATGTGTGGGCAGAAGGGAGAACGCTGGAATCAGGGGCGGGGGGCGGGGAAGGGAGGGCATGATAGGGAGAGACACTTTGAGAAGAATGGAGTGAGGACAGAATTTCTATCAGCAGTCACCAGTCTCCACAAGGCAAGAAGCAAAAATATTGACAAAGGGGGTGTCAGGAAGTGTCCTTTGATATGAAGAGAGCAAACCATGTGTGGAATAGATGTTTTAGGAAATATAATGGTAGCTAATTACATAGAAACAAAAACATTGCCGAAAAAAGCATAGAAAGCCCAAATGATAGCCAACCACATGCATCAAGCCAGGCTCGTTTGTGAAAGGACTAAATTTATCTTGATATTACTCAATTTCTGCTCTTGGTAATTTATTGCCAGTTATTTCATAAATTTTGTTTATGGGGTTTCTATCCTGTGTTCTGCCTCTGTGTTTTATTGGAATAAAATGTCTAATATGCAGCTACAGTCATCTTTTAGGAACAGAAAGGATCTCAAAGACTGTCTAGTCCACCCCCGTTCTCTTTTGAGGGAGAAAAGTGATGAATAAGTGGGCAAAGACTCCCATGAAGGCAGGCTACTAGTTTGCAGCTGACAAATATCCAAGCCAAGCCACTACCTGCCTTCTCCACATTTTGAGGAGCTAAGGATTTTGTTTAAGCTACAATAACCATTATTGTCAATATTCATACTATTAGGGATATGTAAGCAGAGATAATGGTATTTGAACCAAACACTACCTTCAATAGTTCCTTACCACTTAGGACACGAGATGTTCTTGTTCTTAAACTCCAAGTCGCTAGAGGCAGGCTTTCCAGAGGTCTGATCTGATGACCTTCACTGACTGCTACCTGTATCTTTACTAGACTTGTTCCACTTGTGTCCAAATTTAATCATCCACAGAAAAGGGTGCAATCAACATTTGATCCTGAGTATCCTCAGACAATAATGGGAAGTCTGTGACTCTATGTGATGGTAAATATACAATGAAATAATAAACCTTATGTAATGTTAAAAGGAATTGGAATTGCCCTCTTCCTTTCGAGGTCATTTTACCTGTCTTTTTTCATCTCCTTTTGCTAAGCACCATAGTAGAAAGACGGTCCAGTGCAATGCTGAAGCTATTAGCTTAGGAGTCAGAAAACAGCCATTTGCCTGGCTCTGTCACTGATTATCAGAACCTAGACACTTATCATCTCTCATTTTCTTCTATAATAATTCTTGTTCTCTTCAGAGTTTATTGTATGAATAAACTGAAACACACTTTAAAATCTTAAGCCTTCTGCAAATGTTCAAGGTAGACATTTATTGTATTTTCCTGCAGTTTGCATTGATTCTATAGGAATGTTGAGTTTGGTAAGTGAAACCTTACACAATGACACACTGAAAAAGATGTGTCTAAACTTGATTGCTTAGATCAGTGTTTTTTTGGTGATGGAGCTATTGTCCATTTAGAGTGATTATATTCTAATTTTAGAATGACCCCATGAGCACCCAAGTATCCGTTTTATTCATTCCACAGATATTTATGGAATACCTTCTGTGTGCTAGGTTTCAGCTTTGCTTATTATCATAAGGCCTAAATCTAGCTTTAAAATCAAGGAAATGTGACTTATTACTTTACGCCAAATAGACTTATTGACTCTTTTAACACTTAGAACTTGCCTATATTATACAGTTATCAATTAAGCCACTGTTGACAAGGATAACCTCTCTGAAGCAGAAAAGTTAGCTGCCTGTACGTTTATTTTTCCTGACAAACTTGTATCAGAGAGGGTATTTCAAATGCTTTGTGATCAAGATTTAAAAAAAAATTGCAAGATGGATTATTTTTTTTAACATGTGGGTAAGTTCGTAGAGCATTTTTATACCATTTCATTCCTAGAAAGATTATATAAAATCAAACTTATGTGTAACCCTGGAATCTGGCCTTTGGTCATTATGTTAGCAGCGCCGCCCCCCCCCCCCCCAGTCATATGAGGAATTGAGACATGTAGCCAAAGGAGAGCTGTCTAATTGTGGTAGCCCATCTGGTCTGATTTTAGCTTCTCTGCACTTCTCTGACATTGCGTGGTATCCAAGGCAAGGAAAAAACAAGAAAAATTCCATGCAGCATACTTGTCAATAAATGTTTCATAGATTTCTGCTGATGTTTCAACTCACAAGACACAGAGGATTACTATTCTATACTGTTCGTTCCCAGTAGCAGTTAATATTTTGGCTGAACAGCCAGCCTCCTTCACTCATTCTGGCTTTTGCTCCTTTGAAATCGGAGACTGGAGCCCTGACAGTAGTTTTACTAGAAAGAGGAAAGTATATCAGTAGCTTGTAACTAGTAGGAAAATAGTCCGAATATACAAATACATTCAAGATACAAATATACAGAAACATAGAAAATCATCCCCTCTCTGTATTTGTTAAACAGTACCCCGCCACCCCCTCCGCCCCCCGCTGACTTCACAAGCATTTGATGTGTGCATTTGCACAGGGTCCCCTACTTCGAAGGGCCCATGCTTGGTTTAATGCTCTACTGTCTTTGTCTTGAAATTCTTAATCATTTTTTAATAAGGGGTCCCATGTTTTCATTTTGAAATGAGCCTCATAAATCGTGTAGCCAGTCCTGGCACTCTTTTCCAGAGACTCTGGGTAATTGTGTTTGTGTAGCATCAACAACTTGTGCCTGACACTTAGAGATGGCAGTTAAACGTTTTTAGCATGAGTATATGAGTGACTTTATAAGGCTTTAAATAAAAGCAGCTAGCCTGAATCCTAGCCCATTAAATTATGCTAGGGTGGGGAGTGGGAGAGAGGTACTAAATTTTTTGGAGAAAATTTAAAATAAAGAACTGAAAATAATACAACAAATACCTATGTGTCTATCATCCTACCTGACAGGTATTATTTCATTTACTGAAAATGTTTATTTACAAATAAAAAGCAGATGAAATTTACCTGTTGGCCCCACCTCTAATCTCATTTATCTCACTGGGAACTAAAGTTCCAACACAAATATTAGATCCTTAGGGTATTTGTTATCCCTTTACACTGCCAGCAATAATATATGGTAACGTAGTTTTTTTGTGAGTGTTTCAGTACTTATGTAAATCATATGAGACAATATGTTTTATCTTGTGATTTGCTATTTTCATTCAATATTTTGCTTGTAAAATCTGTTCATACTGATACAAGTAGCTCTAGCTCATTCATTCTTGTTACCGTATACCGTACTAATGAAATCCCCGCCTGATCTGCTGTCCCACTTAGGGAGGCTGTTTAGAGCATTGTCAAGAGGAGTCTTTGTATTCTGGTTCTGCCACTGGTTAAAGTCACTAGGTGGGCAACAATGGGCAAATTAAGTGATCTTTCTGAATCTCTATTTTCACATTTATAAAATGGGATTAGTAACTTCTACCACTTAAGGCGACTCTAGGACAATGAAATGAGATAATATATATAAAACGTTGCATGTGATACAAGCGCAAAAAAAGGGATGAGGTTTATCATGACTTTACCATATATATGGCTGAATATTACGAGGCCCTAGGCATATACATAACCATGATCTTGAATTTGCATTGCTTCATTTTTTTTCATTGTACCCTTAGCTTGGCTTTGGTCTTGATTCTATTTTTATAATGATAAGAAAATGTTACCCTTAGAATGCAGTCCTCGATACAACTTAAGAGTTTCAGGTCCCCCTTTTACAAAACTGAACCATACTACCTTGGTGGACATTCCGTGGAATAAACCCATGCAGTTCCAGGCTTAAGCCCATCCAGCTATAAAACTACAATATGATGCACTTACAAAATTATGTCTATGCTCTGCTCTATGCATAATTGGAAAAAAATGAACATCCAGCATTTTCCAACTTTCCTTTTGCAAAGTAGCGAATAATAGAACTGAGAGGTCTGAATTCTGTAAGTCTGTAAGTGCACTGCTGCATGCTCTCCAACTTGGAATTAGAAATTAAAGTAAGTACACACTGAGCTATTTTTTTCATGTTCTCTACAATTTCTAAAAAAATAAAAACAGAAGCCAGCATTAAACACAGTCTTTGAAGTAGATGGGAGTCTGTGGTGTATTAAGAAACTTGAAATAGCCTGAACCTCCCTGTGAATTTCAAGTTTTGTATTTTGGTTATTCAACAGATACTATACAATTCGCTATAGAGAAAAGGATAAGGAAAAGAAATGGGTTTTTCAACTCTGTCCGGCCACTGAGACAATTGTGGAAAATCTAAAACCCAACACAGTTTATGAATTTGGAGTGAAAGACAATGGAGAAGGTGGAATTTGGAGTAAGATTTTCAATCACAAGACTGTTGTTGGCAGTAAGTACCTGGAATTCCTTCAGTGAGCTTTCTGTAATTCTTATTTTCCTAAGTACCGAATTTTTAATTATTTAATTCTTAAATATGAGATGAGTTAATTCCCATCCTCGAGTACTTAAAAAAAAATACAAAAGCGAACAGAATTTGAGTATTGGTATTTCAGAACCCTTTATATTAATGCATGGTTTTTTTAAACAACAACAAAAAATAAGCTGATATTTGATGCCTCCATTGATAACAGTTCTTTGGCCATTGTAGTATTTTAAATCAGTCTCAGATCTGTGAGCATCAACTGAGTGAAAACAGCAGTAATGTGTGCAGGTGTTTGGAATTGAAACCTGGGCCAGTAAAAGTGAACATAAAAAGACTTCAGGGGGCCCTGAGCTCTCTTCCTGTGATCCCTTCATTCAAACTTCATTGGAATCAGTGTTTGAAATGATAGCAAACAAATAAGATGATTAACAGTGCCAGAGTTAGAACAGGAGTTACAGTTCTTCATAATGAGTAGGAAGAATTAATTTAGGAACACAAAGAATGAAAATAATGTTATTTTCTCCTTGTTTCTGTCAGGTAAAAAAGTAAATGGGAAAATCCAAAGCACTTATGACCAAGTCCACACAGTGGTAGGTACCAGGTTTTTCTCAGGAATGTTTTTTAGCAATTTTGTCTGCATTATGTTTTTGTTGTTGTTGTTGTTTTGTTTTGTTTTTATAAGGAAATCCGTCTGTTAGGAAGTGTTGAAATGGGATTAACTGGCTCTGGGGTTTTGTGTAAAGTACTTAATGCTTTAGGCATTTGCTATGTTTAGAGCTCTAAAGTATGTTTAAAGCTCTAAAGATAATCAATGTAGTTACTCAAGTATTTCCATATTCCAGGTGTCTTGAGGTGATGCTTATTATCTTTGCAGTGGATTGTTTTTTAGAATAACCCATTTCCAGAGTGAATTTGGACATGCTCTGTTTTCATTGGTATTATTCATTTCTGATCTCGGTCGTCTTCCCTCTCTTCTCTCACTTCCTACTTAAAAAAGCCAACCTTAAAAAAAAAAAAAAAGCCAACCTTTTCCAAAACAACGAAGCAACTGGCTTGGTTTGTTTTTTTTTTTTACTGTGCCTAGCCTCTCGAGTGCAGTAAATATCTGCACATCTTACGTGCCTGACAATCCACCCCCCCCCGCATCTAGACCTCTCCCGCTTCTCTCTCACTATAGAAACTCAGTCCCTTGTTCTTTCTTTCCCTCCACTTGTCAAAATCTCTTCTCAGGAAGCCCCATCCGAGTTATGTACTACTTGTTATAAATGTAAGCCATTGTTATAACAACCACAGAGATATTTGCATCTTAAATCATATACCCAATTATAAAGTGAAGGCCATTATGTCCTGAGCAGGTAAAGGAGGCATCAACATTTTGAAAACTTCCTAATACATATGATCAAATTTCTTTCTAGAAAGGTTGTGCCACTTTACAATCTTGCTATCAATGTATCAGAGTTACCTTGCTATTATCACCCTTATTATTAGCCTGGTTATCAACATTCTGTATTTCCATCACTAAATTTTCAGCTAATGTAATAGTGTAAAATAGTTTTTAAATCTCTCTTTCTCTGATTTCTAAAATAGCAGTACTTTCTTCACTTGCTTATTCGCCATTTGTCTTTTCCATTTAATGACCTTTAGTTTTAGTTCTTAAATTTAGTTCTTTATTGGGAGTCTTATGGGTTTTATTGAATAGTTTAGTTCTAAAATTTAGTTCTTTATTGGGAATCTCATGGGTTTTATTAAATAGTTTAAAGACTATAGATTAAAGAACATCAACTCTTTGTGATATCATCGAGGAACATTATTCTCACATTTGTTACCAATTTTGTTTATGGGAATTTTTGAAATAGGCAAGTCTTAAAATTTGCTTAATCAAATTATTTGTCTTTTCCATTGTCACATTTTCAATTGCATTCTATTTTAGAAAGCCCTTCCCTATCCAGAGAGCAAATATTTCCCTATTTTGCTTTTAGTTTTATAAGTGGTTTGATTTTGTGATAATTAAACTCTATATGAGTTTTATTTCACTATATTGCAGGTAGTAAGGTTATATATTGATTTGGTTCTGCATTTTTTTTTTTTTTTTTTTTTTTTTGCAAACAACCGTTTGGCCTAGTACTAAAGTATTGAGTTGTGCCATTCCTTATTAAGGTCCCTCTGGCTTTGTCTCTCTTAAATCCAATCACAGGGAATAGAGTTGCTCTTTATTTTTCTTCTAGAACAATCCCCACTCATGTTGTGAATGGTTACCTAGGAGCCGTATCTTATCTCTCACCCTCTTGGCTGTCCTGCTGTGTTTTACATGTGACTCAGTGATGTCATTTCTTTCATTCCTTTTAATCAGCAATCATATCCCAATAATGTCTTGTGGCAGAATATTTCATCTAGTGAGTTACTCAGCAAAATGGGGAAGGATGGTTGATGTTTACTCCCAAGGAATTTAATTTCTTTTTCATATCATAAATAGCCATGATGAGAAGGCCCAGGAAGAAACTTCCTGCATCTGTGACCCAGAGCCAGATATTTTATCACTTCAAGCTGTGAGGTGGAGTACCCCCAACTCCAGCCAGCTGTGACGAGCTGTGGTTTGAAACTCTTGGCTATTTCCAAAGGAAAACCCAAATTAACTGAAAAGCTATTTTAAGGCTTCTCTCTGAGACTTTCTCCATTGTCACCTTCTGGAAAGCCATCTGTGGTCTTGGGTAGCTCTGGAACACAGGAAAGTTGAAAAGGAACCACTTGGGATAGCCTTTGAGCATCTGACATGGCCACTTAGAATTGATTCTGAAAATATTTTAGAGGTATATTTTCATCCAAATAAAGTCAATATCAGTCCAAATATTCAGACAGACACCTCTGAAACTGCTTTGAGAAGGCAATATTTTAAGAGTTATGAAATAAATTTACTTTTAGAGTTTTAAGCAAAAGATACATTGAGAAATGCTTTCATTCACCTGTACATGCTTACACCTAAAACTTATATGCAGCAAAAACTTAGCGGATGTTAAGCCCCATCTTAAGCATCTGGTTACATTATATATGTAATTCATGTATCTAAGGATGTGTTGGGCTGGCAAGCCCGGGTGTGCAACGTATAGCAGAGATCTCTTCTGATCGGTTGGTGCCTTTGTTCTACCACTTGTTAAATAGTTTCAGTATCACCCCTACCTGCCTATACCTCCAGAAAAATAGGGAAAAGGTGCATAAACAAAATGGTGATTCCTTCTATATAAATTGCGTGACTTGAGATCCATGATCTTGTGAAAGGAAAAACACATTTATCATAATTTTGCTCTTTCGTTCTTGTTGAGAATCTAGAACACTCTTTTTATGGAGGTGAAACCTAATGTTTACTATTGGGTTTTATTTTATATATATGATATAATAAAAATGGTAGAAGTGAATTCCCCTTTTTATATATATATATATATTTATATATATATATATATATATATAAACTGATTCAATCAAGAACAATGGCTGAAAGGACCTAATTTTAATACATGTGAAAGGACCTACTTTTAATACATTATGTCTATTTTTCTAAAAAAACTTAATTATCTTACTAGTTCACTAGCTAAACAATCATTTTTTAATGATTGTGTTTATTTATTTATTTGAGAGAGAGAGAGAGGAACACACCAGCAGGGAGAGCAGCAGAGGGAGAGGGAGAAGCAGGCTCCCTGCCGAGCAGGGAGCCCAGTGCGGGGCTGAATCCCCGGACCCTGGGACCATGACCTGAGCCGAAGGCAGACACTTCACTGACTGAGCCACCCAGGCACCCCTAAACAATCAATTTTTGAAGTACACAGCATTTAACAGAGATTTTAAAATATAAGTTTAATTATTTAATTCCAATCTCCTTGGAGTGAGCGCTCCCCTAATACATGACATCTGTTTTCACCCTTCCATCTTATTTTTTTCCATCAGAGATCCACCCATCTTTTTAAAAGTATGTCTCTTATTGGCAAAAAGAGAAGTGGTACCAATTTTTATTTTTTATTTTTTTTAAGATTTTATTTATTCATTTGAGAGAGAGAGAATGAGAGATAGAGAGCACAAGAGGGAAGAGGGTCAGAGGGAGAAGCAGACTCCCTGCTGAGCAGGGAGCCCGATGCGGGACTCGATCCTGGGACTCCAGGATCATGACCTGAGCCGAAGGCAGTCGCTTAACCGACTGAGCCACCCAGGGGCCCTGGTGCCAATTTTTCAAGTGTAACAGTTACCAGATGAGTGAGGTGAATAGGGAACAATGCCATGTGGTCACCACCCATACCTTAAGATTGTGTACAATGAATATATCAGGTATCCTTCTGTTCTTAGCACTTGTTGTCTTAAAACAGAAACTTGAAAAGTTTATATCTAGGCCAATAATATTATCAAAGGTGTATGTCTCACTCTTCCCTAAACGACCAGAAATATGAAGAGTTTTGCAAGTAGGACACTGGATTAAATCAATATGTTTTGTAACTTTCATTAGAACATCTTAAAAATGAATTAAAACCACAGTGTGACAGGCCCAAGTTCTTCTCATGTGGTTTGGCTCTTGAACCACTGAAGTCTGATTTTGAGCAATCCTTGCCACTCCCCAAATGGACAGCTTTTTTATCTCAGGACCTGAAAATAAAGTTAAATCTATAGTGAACATTCTGACACCACAAAAATACCAAATAGACAAGCCTGTAAGGAAGAGCCTACAAAAAGTAGTGTTAACACTACATGTATTTTTTTTTTAAGATTTTATTTATTTAATTGACAGAGAGAGAGAGAGACAGCGAGAGAGGGAACACAAGCAGAGGGAGTGGGAGAGGGAGAAGCAGGCTTCCCGCCGAGCAGGGAGCCCGATGTGGGGCTCGATCCCAGGCCCCTGGGATCATGACCTGAGCCGAAGGCAGTCACTTCACCAACTGAGCCACCCAGGGGCCCCCACACTACATGTATTAAGGCTGACTTTCAAAAATAATATCAGGAGGAAGTAAATATAATGCAGAGTGAATAGAAAGTCCCTCGTCCTCTATGGCTACTACTGTTCTGGTTATTTCTAGATAAGCATAGGCTTTCCCTAACCAGGACTAAAATCAGCTGAATTGGTCATCAGTTCATTGCTGTTTACCATATCAGCATCCTCTCCCCATAGAATCTCCCCACTGGATACTCAGCCACAACGTCCCTGGAAAAATGGTAGAAGTGAATTCCCTTAACTAGTCCCCCAGCTCAGGATATAGTACAACCTAGGTTCTTAAGGAACAGGATATCTTAAAAGTCGGGAAAATAAAATACCACATTTCTTCTGGGGCAGGAGGGAAATAACACTTTCTTCCTGGCATACAGTAAACACATAGATAATAGTTACTAAATGAAGGGAGGACAAGAGTTGTGGAAGGAAGTGGTGATGAAAGCTTGCAACAGGAATGGAAGGTGAGCAAGAGTTCCACAGAAAATAGAGCCGGCAGGGACATGGCCTAGGAGCAAAACTGGGACGACGAGGAAGGGTTACTGGTACCTTTTTAAAAAACACCGTACATGGAACTGTTTGATTAAAATTGGGTTGCAATTGGTTAAACAGTGTTAACTTGGAAATTATCACAGTATTTCATTTCTCAGTGGATCCCAGTAACAGACATTTCCCTACACTTTTATAAGAAGACATAGGGAAAGGATTCACAGTGTCAACTTCTTATTGGCAATTTAGAGCCTTCAGCATAGACATTTTAGGCAGGACTATTTTCCTGATGCTCCTAAAAACCCTACTTACAGAGAGGCAGCTACTTGCTCAGGAGTCCAGTCTTGATGCATCTTTGGATTGCAGATTAGGCAAGAGTGTAATTATGGGTCTAGAAAGAATTGGATTCTGCAGCTAAATTATTTCCTTGTTTTTTGGCAGCACACACCGTACATATAGTCTTGTCATCATCTTAATAGAACATTGTTAGATACTCAAGTTAGAGTTCAAAGAGAAACTTCGTGCCGTTCATGTGAAGAGTGGACTATTATCCATTTGTCCTTGTCAAAAATTGTTTAAAACAAATCATCACAGTAAAGGAACTAAAAATTAAAATAATGAAATTCCAAAGCAATCAACACAGCAACATGCAGGTGTTTCTGCTAAACTGTGATGTGTCTGAAAAACTTCCCATTCTGCAAAATGTGCACTAAATGGCAGGACTCCTAGGGATAGAGAACAAGCCATTCAAAAGTCTTTGGAACTGTAGCAACAGCTGTAACAAAAATGGTTACTAGTACCTGGAAAGATAATGTGGCTCCCATGTGGCTGGAGGTTGGCACAGCTGGTACTTAAAATTCTCAAATGATAAAGGCCATGTGCTGGCGACTCTGGCTAGAGCAGGACGGGTAGGAGTGAGGTAGACACCTGAGGCAGAGCCTTTCTGGGAAAGCATCCTGTGTACAAGGGCTCCTGTTGAATTTTCTTATGATGAAGCTGAAAGAGATCCTGCTGCCAGGGTGACATCAAGGCTGAGATTTTTTTTTTTTTTCTCTCCCACTGAAGGTTATACTATTTCTACTATTCCCTCCCCCTTTGCCTGGGAAAAATGGGTATAAATTATACTTATGTATTCTCCTATTTTCCAATAGCATATAAACTATGCAGTACACAAGCATGTGTAGTAACTGAACAGACTGTTGATCAAAAAAGCTTTTCCTAATTAAAATGTAATTCATGCTTGTAAGGAATCAGGAAATATAGAAAAGTCTAAAAAATTAATCTGTTTATAAGAAATAATCACTGTTAAAGAAAACCTATGATCTATTTCTTTCTGATAATTTGTGTATACATACTTGTTATAAAATTAGGTTATAGTGTGCATATAATTGTAATCTTTGTATTTATATTATGCATATTTTCCACTTTGTTAAATAGATGTCAAAAATTTGAAACAGTTTATTTAATAAAAGCTCTGCTTTTGGATGATGTAGTTGTTTTGCATAGTGGTAATAATTTATATATAAGGGTGTTTATCTTTGATTAATTCCTTAGTTTAGGATTCGATTAGGTTGGGCTAGATTGTTATGGAGGAAATTACTGGGTGTGTTAGTCCATTAGGGCCGCTGGAACAAAATACCATAGACTGGGTGGCTTAAACAACAAACATTTATTTGTCATAGTTCTGGAGCCTGGGCAGTCCAAGATCAAGGTGCTGGCAGACTTGGTGTCCGGGTGAGAGCCTGCTTCCTGGTTCACAGACAGCCCTCTTCTTGCTGTGTCCTCACGGGGTGGAAAGGTGGAGGGGTCTCTCTGGGGCCTCTTTTATAAGAGCACTAATCTCCTTCAGAGGGTGGACCCCTCAGGACTTAGTCATTTCTCAAAAGCCCAACCTATAAATACCATCACTCTTGGGAGTTCAGTTTTAACATATAAATTTTGGGGGGACATACGCATTCAGTCTATAGCACTGAGTCTATAGCTATAAATAGTTTTAAAAACCTGATAATAGTAAACTTCTGTTTTTTGTGGTTTTTTAAACATAAGGACCTTAATACAAGAAGACAAATAGCCAACAGTAAGGTTGGTATTGTGGCCCTTCTTTATTATGGGCACATTATTCACTAAAATGGGAGCATGTTAACAAGTCTCTGTTGCTCACAACTCTAAACACCCATGTGGTAAGTATCTCAGCCAGCACATCCTGGGTTATTAACAGATCTGGTTCACGAGGTTCCTTTATCATGGATACAGGTTCAATCAGGCATCAACAAATCAATGTCATGCTCCCCTCTTTAACGCAGTCTAATTTCTCCTTATATATTTGCTTCCCTTATTTTGTTCCTATGTCTCTCTCTCTGAGCTGTCTTGTCCTTGGCTCACAGTTCCCTCCAGTCATGACTCCACTTTAAAGTTAACACTAAACCTGTCCCTAGTTCAAGCCACTCCATGACATCAAACCTTCCTGTGGGATGTCTGAGGCAATTTGGGAGAAGGGAGAATGCATAGTGCCCTAGGATGCCTTTCTGGTTTGAGGTCCTTTGTGCATAAATATGTGCAGAATGGTTTAGAGTATGGGATTTGGAGGTAGAAATGTCTGGATCTGAGTCCCAGCTCTGCCTTCTTGGGCAAGGAGCTGCTTGGTCTCAGGAGTTGATGGTAGTCAGGTTATCTAGCGGCAGATCTGTTGTCTGAGCGGGTGATCTGTGGCTGCAGCTGGGTATACTCAAACCATGGATGCTGATCAGTTTTAAAAGATAATATGTAGCTTAGCATCTTTTTGAGAGGAAATGTAAAGACAGAATTTGGTTGGGTCACATCTCAAATGAAGTGATAAATCAACTAGTAGTCAATCCACATGATTTAGTTCCTTTCATTGCAGTTTCAAGGTTAACTAAAATAATGGGAGTTCTGCAGAAACTGCTTCTTTCAAGCCTTTGGACATTTATGGGGAAAACCAAATGAGTCCAATAAAATAGAGGTAGATATATGCACTAAAGGTCTTTCCAGCAACTGTAATAACACAGGGCTACTTCCAGTTCTTTGCTTTTTTTTTTTCTTTTTTAAGTTAAAACTAACTAAAAAACTGACTCTCTTCTCTTTTCAGCCAGCATATGTCCCAAGGAAGCTAATCCCAATAACCATCATCAAACAAGGTAATTTGTACGAGTCTGCTCTGGATGTATGTTTAGAACTATTTTTTTTATTTTAATTCCAGTACAGTTAACAGTTTAGAATTATTTTTCATACACTTTTCACTGAGATAATTAAACAATGCTTTTTTTTCTCAATTTTTCTGATTGTTTTAAAGCAAAAGTGTGAAGAAATCAGTATGGTCTAGCATATTAGAAGTTAATAGATTATTTTGGCTCATGTACCAATAGGCCAAGTCTTGGCAAGTCACACTGGTTGTGTTTTACCAAAATAGAACTTTTTGTACAAAGCAACTACAATAAGTACTAAATTTTAAAAAGCCATATGAATATGTGTGGCTCTGTTCAGGATTAAGTTGGCATACATGAAGAAAAACATTAAGAGGATATTTGGATTAGTGAAATAAAAAACTATGATTTAGTGCTCCTTTTAGGTAAAGACATACAGTTTTCAAGAATTATAATGTCTTATCTCAGTATCCAGTTGTTTTTGTTTTGACTTTGTTTTTTAAGTTATTAAAATAACTCCATTATTTCCAGAAAGTTTCTTGGTAGAAGAGATTAGACACCTAAAGTAATTATTCATTTTAAGAAAATATAATGCCTCAAGTGTATTCTCAAAACAGTGTCAGTATTAGAATAATCCAGATTCTTTGCTTTGAGAATATACGTTTTCACTTTTTAAAATTTACTGTAGTAATTGCCTCGCTTTGTGCTATTTCTTTAGCTTGGGAAGGCTGCAGGGAATGGAGATTAGGAAGGAAATTTTCAGCTCATTTGAATGGAACACCTTATCATAAAGTAGTAACCTTTCGTTACTTAAAGGTGTTAAGTGTGAAGGTGAGATGTGCCTCCCAGTCCTTTCCTTGGCTATGTACCAGCCCAGAGAGTTACTTTTTATATTAATTAAAAAGTTATATTAGGGCTTCCTCAGCGCAGAAGTCTTCACATTGCAGCTATTTGCTGCTTCCTATTTTCTTCCAACACACTGTTTCCTTTTGTATTTCAACAGTGATTCAGAATGTTACTCACAGGGCTTCAACTAAATCCCCAGATAAGACTCCTTTTGGAGGAACAATATTAGGTGAGTGGATCTTGGTATCTATACTTACAGTAAGCACGTTAGGCTATTTTTTGATAATAGGGCCCTTAATGGAATTTTACACTGTTAGCAGGTCTATTAAATTGATGTTGGTTCATTTCCTTTCAGTACTGAGCATTCTGGCTTGTGTCCATGCCAGGCTAGGAGCCAAGAGGTATTACCTCTAGGAGTGTGTGTTAGAGAAACAACTCTAGCCCACGCCTAGTAGGAAAGATGGCACCCATCCTACTTGCCCCATAGTGTTGTTGCAGTTAGGAGGGAGTCCTTGTTGTATTGAACTGCTCTTTTAAAAATTATTAATAATGTATTTTGTTCAATATATATGTTAAACAGCCATTTTACTATTTTTGATTCTATGGATTAAAAGCCAGAGGATTTTGTAGTTCAGTTCTGAATGTTAAAAAAAAAAAAAATCTGTTTAAAGTATGATCACACTTTTTGCCAAAACTTTAGGTTTGAGTTAAAATTGATGAAGCCAAATAAGTGCAAAATTTCATAGTTTCTATTATCTGATGCTCTGAAGTTTATTTTATGTCATGATACATTTTCTTTCTCTTACTCTATTCTATTTCCTTGCAGTCCATCTTATTATTCCAGGCCTTAATGAAACCACTGTGAAACTTCCTACGTCCATTATGCTTGAGATTTCGGATGCAATCAAGACACAGTTAGGTAAGCAGGAGTGTTCCATATTTGAACTTTGTGGTGACTGAGTACTAGCACTGATAATCCTAGGATCCCCGAGGAATCTAGCATATCAGCTGTTTGGACATCTCAAAGTAAAAAATAAGGGACAGGCATGTGCACTGTTGATGGAAATGAAAATGGTACACCTGCCGTGGCAAACAGTATGACCATTCCTCAAAAACTCAAGCATAGAACTATGACATGATCCAGCAATTCCACTTCTGTGTATATAACCAGAAGAACTGGAAAAAAGTTATCAAAGAGGTATTTGGACATCTGTGTTCACACTAGCATTATTCACAGTAGCTAAAGCATGGAAGCAACTCATGTGTCCATCAACAAATGAATGGGTAGGCACCCCAATGTTGATAGCAGCATTATCTACAATAACCAAATTATGAAAACAGCCCAAGTGTCCATCAACTGATGAATGGATAAAGATGTGATAGCCGTACACAATGAAACATTCCTTGGCTATAAAAAAGAATGAAATCTTGCCATTTGCAGCAACATGGATGGAGCTAAGTGAACTAAGAGAAAGATAGTATGATTTCACTCAGATGTGGAATTTAAGAAACAGCACACATGAGCAAAGGGGGAAAAGAGAGAGAGAGAGAGGCAAACCAAGAAACAGACTCTTAACTATAGAGAACAAACTAATGGTTACCAGAGGTGGGTGAGAGGGATGGGTTACATGGGTGGATAGGGATTAAGGAGTACACTTGTTGTGACTAGCACCGTGTGATGTGTGGAGTATTAAATCACTATATTGTACATCTGAAACTAATATTATACTGTATGTTAACCAGAATTTAAGTAAAAACTTAAATTTTTTAAACTCTGGTTTAAAAAAATTAAAAAGTAAAAGTGAAATGAAGGGGTAAGCAAAATGTGTCTGTATGTGCAATAGGATATTATTCAGGCTTGAGAAGGAAGGAAATTCTGACACATGCTACAAGATGGATGAACCTTGAGGACATTAGCTGAGTGAAATAAGCCAGTCACAAAAAGACAAATACTGTATGATTCCACTTATGTGAGGTACCTGAAGCCGTCAAATTTATACACAAAAAGTATAATGGTGGTTGCTAGGGACTGGAGGGAGGAGGGAAATGGGGAGTTAGGGTTTAATGATATAATTTTACTTTTATAAGATGAGAGTTTTGGAGATGGATGGTGGCGATGGTTGCACAACATTATGAATGTATTTAATATTACTGAAATGTATACTTAAAAAGGTTAATTAAGATCATACATTTTATGTTATGTATATTTTACCATGATAAAAAAAATTGGAAAAAAAGCAGTGAGGGCCAGAGAGATTGGAGAGTTGGAAGTATTTATATAAATTACATTCTATAGGTAAATAGTTATTATATATTATATAAAACATATTTATATTTATTTTAAAAAGTGAACATTTATCAAATTATCCAAGATACATACATTTATTTAGGTAAAATTTTCAAATAGAGTGATTGTTAGAAAATTGTTATACTGTCGAGGGGCCATGAGATGTTTTCATTGAGAGCTGATGTAGAGGTCAGATGTGTTAGAATTATTATTTACTTGAGATTGATACTGCCTCCTACTTGTAGAAAGAACTTGATATAATTTCAGTGTTTTAAAAACGTAACAATTTATGGGGAGACAATCCCAACAAAACCCTTTAAAAGGAGCCCAGGGAAAAATTGCAGTGCTCACTGGGATAAATTAGTTGCTGCATTTGAGTATCATATCAGTCAGGACCCTCTGTATAGCACAGCATCTCCAGCTTGATGGAGCATGAGAAGCCTGGTGGGCTTGTGAGCCCAGACTGCTGGACCCACCCGCAGAGTTCCTGATTCAGTAGATGAGGTGAGGGACCTGAGAATTTGCCTTTTTAACTAGCACCCAGGAGATACTGAAGCCACTTGCCTGGGCACCCTACTTTGAGAACCACCCCTCCACAGTCTCTGGAGATAGTCTTGAGCTATTGATAAATATGGAAGGAGATGGCATGATGTGGTAGAAATTGAACAAAACTAAAAACTGCAGAATGTTTTCTCCGAATTAGGCACTAGCAAAGAACTTTCACACTTACATAAATGAATGTTCACCTTGTGTGGGTGCAGAAATGGACCCCTGGGCCCCTATGTGGCAACATTCTGTCAACATGTAATTACCAAGTGTTACTCTCTGGCATAACTGCAAGTTGCTGGTACTGTAAGTTACACAGTAACACGGTGAGTTACACAGGCACAGGACCTGCCCATACCGGGACATCAAACTTAATTTCTCCTACCTGTTTGCTTGTTTGATGGTTACCAGATGTGGGTGGGGGGGGATGGGTTACATGGGTGATAGGGATTAAGGAGTACACTTGTTGTGACTCGCTCCTTGGCAATCAGTTTGGAGCAGTTTCAAAATGTGAACTCTTAAGTTCTCTTTAGCTGTTAATTTGAGAATTTACTGGAAGAAGGAGGAACAAAACCTTAAGCAAGTAGAAGAGCACTTAATGGATAGACTTAACAGTCCCACCAATTGTAGAAAAATTCTCAGAACTTACACATCATTTTATTAAGATGTGCAAATATTTGCCAGTCTTTGTGATTTTGTGCATCCTTCCATTTTTATTATGAAATATTCATACCTCTTAGTCCCAGAGTGAGTTCCTCCGAGAATGTAGACAAGTGACTGTAGACATCATTTCTTTAATTTGTACATCAGACTCGATCACCTCTTTTTTAGCTATAAAACTGTGACTAAACCCTGCAACATCTAAATGCTGTGCTAAAATCCAGGAACCTTCCAAATTAACTTTCCTCACCGAACCTGTTTGGAATCCAGTGCTCCCTTTTCTTGTGCTCACCTCTTCTCTGCCCAGAGCCTATGTGCCTCCCCCTGCCCTTGGGTAAACCTTGTTTGGAAGGAGGGAAATAAAAGGAACTGGCCATTCTCTTACTGATGTGATCCCTAATCCATCCAGCGAAACTACAAAATACAGAATTTGTGAAGGAGGTTGAAAATGAGCAGTTTTCCCCAGACCACTACTGTCAGTTTTGAACTGAAGCATGTTTTGTTCTTTAGTCTTGAGTGATATTTCCTAAACTTTTTGGTTTTTGCAAAGTTCTCCACACTATCTTAATACCCATTCAATCTTTGTTTTCTTTAGAGAATAAAACAGTGCATTTGTTTTGTTTTTGCTTTTATCTTTCTGATATGATTCACTAAAAGCTTTCAGGATTGAGTGTGATTTCAATAAAGAAAAGTTGTATGCAAACAGTAAGTATCTTTTTTGACGAAACACTATCTTAAATTCAACACGTGACAAATTTCTTATGCATTGAAGAGCTTGATAGCTAGTATCTTTGAAAATGCCCAGCAAATCCATCAAATATACCACCTTGGCAGACTGTATTTCAAAATTACATTTTAAGTTTACTGTTTTTAATGGAGATACTGCTTTTTTTTTAAGATTTTATTTATTTATTTGACAGAGAGAGAGACAGCGAGAGAGGGAATACAAGCGGGGGGGGGGGGGGTTGTAGAGGGAGAAGCAGGCTCCCCCGCAGAGCAGGGAGCCCGATGCGGGGCTCGATCCCAGGACCCTGGGACCATGACCTGAGCCGAAGGCAGCCGCTTAACAACTAAGCCACCCAGGGGCCCCGAGATACTGCTTTAATAGTTCTTTATACTAGCAAGGGAGAAATAAACTTTCCTGAAGTTAACACCGCAATTCAGAAAAGTACTATTTTTTTGAGGGGGCGAATCCTAAAAATAATATCCTCATTCCAGTGGGGCCCATCATGGGACATCAAGAAATTAATAGCTTTTGTTCTAAGAACACATGGTGTGAATAATGAAAGAAATAAACAAGAAAGCTAGTATTACACCCCTCCCTGGGGCATACAAAGGGTTGGCCAAAGCCAAGACTTAGCCTGCCAAAAATGAAAGGAAACAACTGTGTTGAAAAAAGGTACAGAAGAATCCAAGAGGAAAGGAAATTTCCTGGGTTTTAGGCCATGTTCTGGTGACATTTTACTCTGCTCTTGCCAAGACTGCAGTTGTCCATAGATAGTGTAGGTGAGTGCTCGTGGGTTGGTAAGAGACATAAAGGTGCTCTCAAGCAAATTATCTTCCCTGTCTACCGTTTTTTCTGACATCTGAAATGCCATGTTTAGAAATACAGTATGCCTTTGTAAGGAATTAGTGATGTGTGAAGAATACAAATGTCTCTTGGGAAGGTGGTTTACCGTTTTCCCCCCCCCATTAACAGCCTAATTTTAGGTTAATGTGATTGCCAGCTGAGGGCATGTTTTTAATATAAGGAGCTAAAGCAAAGTAATTCAGAGCATTGTTTGAAAGTATAGGATCTGTATGTTAAAATAAATAAACAGTCCTAGTCAGCAGAGGAAACCACTGAGAATGTAGGCTATTACACAGGAAGGAGAGGATTAGCAAGGGTGTCTTGAGGGAGAAGAGGACCCTGAAAAAGAAAAAAGCACTAAAGAAAAACTTTATAATCTCACACTTAAAAAAAAAAAAAAGTTTCTCATGGTACACCTTGAAAATAAGAAGCCCAGAGTTCATAAAAATCTGTAATCTACATGTCTTTTTTCCTATGCTAACAATCACAGTGGTTCTAAACTAAAGCTGTGACTGCAACAGAAAAATGTTGATTAAATTTAGAAATTTTAAGAATGGAAGTTACCATAAATTTCTACTGGACTGCTGTGTAGTTATTTCAGAGAGTCCCTTCTCTTTATGCCCTGCTAAATTAATTTGAACACTGGTATTTAACATTTCTGTTGTGTAAAAATGCTGTGCAACATCATGTACACATGAATCCAAAACACGCACTTGACCGTTAGATATGGCAAGCACAGTAGCACTTCTGACACCTGTGTCTAGAATCTTAAAACACTCTTGAAAATAATTAGCTCTATGGAAGAATCTATTGTAGACTTCCATAAACAGACGGAAAACTGATTTGCTTCTATTATCATTGTGAAAGGGATGACTTTATAGTTGTCTTTACATCCTTCAGAAGTAAATAAATATTTTGTAGCCCATGTTAACTGATAAGAAAATGGTCTTTACAACAGTGATGTGAACTACAGAAGGAAGTTAAAAGATGTTCATCCTTTAAGAACTTTGAGAGAATTGATTAGATATTGATCTAATCTCAGCAGAGGGCAGCTTTGTCCCCGGGGGGATATGCGGCAGTATCTGGAGACATTTTTGGTTGTCACAGCTGTGGAAGTGCTAATGGAATCCTGTGGATAAAGACCAGAAATCCTGCTAAATGTTCTGTAGTACACAGGAAAGTCCCCCGACCTCCAACCTAACAAAAAAACAAAAAAAAAATCCAGCCCAAAATGTCCCTAGTGCCAAAGTTGAGAAACCCAAGAAGTCCCGTATAGTTCTAGGACTCTAAAAAAATCCCATCTGATTATAATTATTTCAAGTTGACATGATCAGGGTATCTTAAAGATGAATGAATTCTTTCATGCCCCTAGACTTTCAAAATATTACAAGTGGCTAACTAGCTGAACCAAGTTCATCCTGAGTGTGTTTTTGAAGTGGGAAATATCTTAATCATTGGGGATTTCCAGTATAGGAATGTACTTTCTTTGAAAAGAATACCTAAATTTTAGAAGAAAGTTTCCTAAGTAGTTTTCTGAAGAGGTTAAAAAATATGGAAAAAAATCAATTTCATTCACTATGCCGAATTCACACAGAGACCAAAAGAAAAGATCAGTGTTAATGTGTGGCTCAAATGAATAGCTGTTGCTATTTTTTGGCCACAAATGTTTTTAAGTATCTTAGTTTCCTATGTGAGTTATTTGTTTTTCTAAAGGTTCACTGTCATAACCTATTGGTTTTTTTTTTTTTTTTTACTGTGTATAATAATGGAAAAATCTCTATGCATTGTTGTTGTTATTTTTAATTAGGAGCACTTGAATACAAAATTCTAGGGAATATTTGCAATACAACCTCTCCTTTCCAGAAACTCTTATTTATGAGTGAGAATGATTTGAGAGTTTTCCAAGTATTGAGTTGTGACTTTTTTCTTCATTCCAATGCCAATTTAAATCTTAAAGAATTACCTAGGGTTCATGAGATGGAATTCTGAAGAATCCCTGGTGGAAATGCACAATAAATTTGTTGACTGCCTGGTGGGAAGAATTAAGAGCAAAATAGATTTCTTGAAATAATCTGTTACTTGATGATGTTTGAATGAATTATATTTGGGCACTGTGTTATGAAGAAGTAAGGTGAATTGTTTGTTCTCTGACTTTTTAGCTAAGAATGAAACGTTGGCATTACCTGCTGAATCTAAAACACCAGAGGTAGAAAAAATCCCAGCACAACCCGTAACAGGTAATGAGATCCATATGTCGTTAACTTCGAGAGAATAAATATTTTTTGAAATGGTAAATGATTAATGAGTTTGTACTTGTTTTCAGTGAAGGGCCACTAGGAGATTAATTTTCATCATAAGCACAAACAATAAGACATTGTAGATCCTTAATTTAACATTCAGAAAAACAGCTAATGCAGAAGAACTATGGACTCATATGACCTGATGTGTAATATGGAAAAGCTGTATTTTTCATGCTAAGTGAAAGTTGTCATCTCAACATTCTGAGATATTTTTATACTAAAATATAATACTATGGTTTATGTGCTTTCCTTTTATATGAAGATATGAGCTCATTTTTCATTTCTTTCACAAGTGGTCATTTTAGCAAAATGCCAATATTCCCTCCCAAATCCACAGCTTGATAACTATGAAAGTCCCCTAGAATCATTTAGAACAATTAGAATTAATTGTTCTATGGAAGATTAATAATCCTAGTACAAAGAAATATATAATAGTTTGTTGAAAATCCTTTAAAGAATAGTTGCGGGATACATTTTCCCCATAGTTTATTAGCCTTTACTAACAAACATTCAGGATTTCTTGTCTGAATGAACTGCCTAAGTCCTGCCTACCGGGGACATATTACCCTATGAACAACAGAGTTTTTGCCAGAGCAGTACCACCTCATCCAGAACCCAGTAAAACAAACATCTGGCAAGAATTTCCCCAAATCTTCATTTAGCAAAATATCTCCAATCTAAAGTGAATTTTGTAATCCACAAAATTTCCACAAATTGAAATATCAGTGATATTTACCTTGCACTAAACTCTTGGATTCATAGCCAGTCCAGAAGAGCTAAAGATTGGCAGGGAAATAAAATAACTTGATTTCAAGAAACCTATTCAAGTAGGAATATTTCTGACAGAGTAAGACATATAGGCTCCTACCTACATGGGAGATGGACCTTCCATCCCCCACCTTCATGGGTGTTGGGACAAAGGAACAAACTAAGATACTGGAATACTTTATTCAAATAAAATTCCTAGGTAATTTTTCTAATTTCAGTATAATTTGTCAATACCAAGAAAAGCATAGGCATGATCCAGTAGATTCCAAGTTATTTTCTGCCCCAAAGATCCTACCCATTTTTCCCGTTTATACTTTCCTCTCTTGGCACAGCATCTGACGGGAGAGTCTACAGATCTCTTCATTCTCTGCCAAAGCTTCTTCAGAATTTTCCTATACAGAAACACTTAGGCAAACACCATGCCTTATTATTCAGTGTTGTGTTTGTGTCTCACAGCTGAGCATTTGAGTCCTTACCATAATTACAATCCAGTTCCAAGCTTTGTATGTTGACTGCAGTTTGGAAGAGAGAAATCTTTTATGTAAATCATTCTAAATAAACCTTTTTGCCTTGGGTCATTATTTTATCTGCCCATTTATTAGTTCATTTAATATTTGTCATATGCTTGCTTACTATACCTCAGACATTGTGCTGAGTCCTGGAGATAATAAGGAAGAAAAAGGCAGGCAAGGAAAAAATTATGATTAATAAGGGCTTTCTCACCAAGATCAGCTCACTGTGCTTTTTGGAACACATGGGAAGTGGACCAAGCTCATCGAGGAAGGGTTGGAGGAAGTGTCGGCTCAGGCATCTGGGGCAAGCCAGGGAGTCCTGAATTAACTTGAAAAGAATTGGTCAATTTAAGCGTCAGTTCCTAATTCTAAAGGGCAACAGAAACACCTTATGATCTTTGGTTCCTTCATTATTTGTACGTGAATTTGTAAAGTTGTCTTTTTTTACCTTCCAGTGACTGCTGAGTCAGTGCCAAGGACCACGAAACCCACTGTGTCTAGCGCATTAGAATTTTCAGAAAAAACACTGGGTAATTCTTTTTTTTTTTTTTCTTAAATAACTCCCAATGCTCATAGAAACAAAAAGTAACCCCAATGCCTTAGTTCCCCCCTACCTTTTATTTCCCCCCTTTACTAGCAGTCGTTAACTTTCCTATTTCTTGGACCAATTCCATTACAGAGTTAACAACAGGCCTTGATCCTGGTGACTGATATTCTAGGCAGCTCGGGATGCTAGATGCTGACTACGCACAGCTTTTACTAGTCTCTTGGGATGTATAGAAAAAACTCAGAATGCCAGCCTTTTAACCCACAAATCTTGGAGGGGTGGGGGAAACCTGGAAGTCTGGACTGTGTTTGTGCTTTCTGTTTATTGCAGTAGGCTTCCCAAGTCTTGTGTGCACTGAACTTGAGGAGAATACCCCAAAGTATCCTGCTTTTTAATAAGAATTTCATGTCATGCAAGTTAACTGCATCTTGGCCCAAAAGAGTCTTGCTTTGTTGTCTTCTGTTGAAAAAAAAAAAAAAAAGTAGCATGCGTTTTGTTGTGTACTCGTGATGTTGATCCTCCATGCCACATCACGCACTTTGAAACTATACCTTCACATTTTAACAGCTATGTGAAGCTTTTCCCCGGGGAAGCCAGCTACTTCCATGAAGGCATCAGCTACCCTGTGCACACTGTGTTATGAGCATGCTTCCCATGATTAAGTGTGAGCCACAATGTCAAATCCTGCCTTGGGGAGTTGCTGACCGAATTCTTCTTTATTTTAGTTCTCAGCGAAAGGACCCCGGAAACCCTGCAAACTATTCTAATACCTAGGTTTGAATTGCCACTGAGCACTCTAGGTAAAAATTATTAAACATTACAGTGTGTTATTACCTTGGAAATTTTATGCATGCTTTAAAGAAATCCTTAGGCTAATTCATTCAAATTGATCTCCTTATAGGAAAGAAGGGACACATGGTTTATAGAACAATAAGCTCCCCAACACTAAGGCCTTAACTGTTATTAAATATTTTATAATTTAGAATCCTAAAGAGTCCTTAACACAAATCTTTTGGGGGGTTTTCTTTTTGGTGATTGTATTTTGATATTATATTTGATTCTTTTTATTCAAAATCATTGTGTCACTGAATAAACTATTTTCTATACTTTTCCTAAATATCTTTTTACTCAGTTGTTTCTCCAGATGGAGAAGATATGTCTATGTTATTTTGGCAGACTGTTTATTAGAATTTGAGTGCAATATCAAAAATTGTTGGAGTGGGAGCTTAAGTATAATGCTATGTAATTACTGAAATTCTATTTTCCATTAGATGGACATTTTTTAGTTCAGATGTGTTTGGTGCTTGATTTAAGTTCAAAGAAAATATATGTAAGGGCACACATACACATGACTAAAGAAATTAGGAAAGTAGTAAGGGTGAAAAGAACAATCCAAATTCTTCAAATTTAGTAGCTTGATTATAAAAAATAGAAAAAGAAGTTTATTATAGTATCCAGCGTCAAAACCACAAGAGTAAGAAATACTACTAACAATACCTTACTTGACATAAGTAATTTGCCTTTTTGTGTTTGTTTTTTGTTTTTGCAAGCTTGAGATTTTGAAAAATCTTTTCCGTTACTTGTACCTCAGGTTATAACATTTGTTATGTGTTTCATTACAGCTCCAAAAAGGCTTCCAGAATTTCCTCAGGCAAACACACCCTTTCCCTTTGAGAAGCCTGAGGGCACTCTGGGTAATAGTAACACCTTAAAGCTGGCATTAAGATAGCGGGGGTGATGGCTTAATTCTGTAGGAAACGCTTACTGGACCCTATCTTAGCAAACCTCAATGAACTGATGAATTCCATTAACTTCAGCCAAACAAGGGGATGATTTAAAAACAAACAGAAAAAACCTATTTGATTTTTATACTTATGTAACAATCATAAGTATGTTAATTTTATACAGGTTTGGGGTTTATCCTGAAAAATGTTGGAAGTATGACACTGAACTCTGGTTTCTCTTTTTTTAAAAGAAATCAGGCCTCAACCGAAACCAAGAGTTAGGCACTTAACCGACTTCACCACCCAGGCACCCCCAAAATCTGGTCTCATTCTGATCACTAATCAAATGCTCTCTGGATAGATGCATATTGATTTCTTGATATAAAATGACTTTGGATTGGATTAGCATGTGCTTTTTTATTGCAAGCTTCTGGTAGCCATTTAACCATACCGGCAACCTATTTCTGTCCTTTTCTTCAAAAAAGCAAAACAGAGCAAAAAACAAAACAAAAACCTTCAATGAATTCCATTTCTTTTTGCTGTAGCTTCGAGTGAAAAGCCATGGATTGTGCCTACAAGTAAAACATCTGAAGATTCCAAACTTCTCCCACCTCAAACTGGTAATTTCATTCTTTTTTAAAAATAGATTGGACCAACAGTATTGAATAACTTGTTTTTATTTTTACAGTTTCCCTAGTTGATTATCAAAATAATTGTAGTAAATGGTTAAGCTATAATCCATTCTTGATACTTAGGGGAATATCATGTTTTTCTCAATGCAAAAGCAAAATGGTTTTGTATTTGTTTCAAAAATCTGTGTTTTAATGTCTGGATAGATAATTGGAAGTGTGGCTAGAAGATAAACTGTGAATTGTTTCATGGATTTTCTAGAGACCTCTTTTATGACATTGAGAACAGCAACAAAAATAACATACCATGTGTCTGACTTAGTGGTATCAGCTTAATGTCTCCCTTGTAGATAGATATTTGATTTTTCTCCAACAAAAATATTCAGTGAACATTTGAGAGCTCACTATGTGCAAGTTATTGCTAAATCCTAAAATCTGTAAGCATATTGTGATACAGAGGAAAGACCACAGGTCCTGGCATTAATAATGGACCTTCATTCTAGTTCTGGCTTTCCCATTAACAATATATTTGAGCTCTTTTTCTCTACTGTCCTGGGTCTTAGTTTGTTCTTTTGTAAACTGTGGCAATTGGCTTTTTTTCTCCTGAGAATTCCATGTTCCACCACTAAAACTGATGAGGGAGACAACTTCCCCTGAAACCTATTTCCTTACTTAAAAAGCCCTCTTTTATACATCTTTGCTGTCTAGCAGACAACTAAAAAGAATGATCAGCATGTGAGAATTATAAGAAAACCTCAGAAACCACTTCGGGTGATTACTTCTATGACTTTTGTTTTACTTGTTTGCATTTTAATTTTTGTGAACTTCTAGTTGTGATGTTTTGAATAAAAATTATGTAGTATGTAATGTGGTTGGAAGTTCATGTAATGAAGTTAAGAACACTGACATTTGGTGGTATTCCCCAGAATGGATTCCAGCAGAGAACTGGTTTGAGAAAGAGTGAGAATGTGCCTTCAGATTTTAGTCAAATTTTTCTTTCTTTGTTACATGTGATGGGCTCAGATCTCAGCAAAAGATAAAAGGGTGGCACCCCATGAAGTAAGCATGTCTATTAGAGTCTCTCCTCTCAAGTGGGAAAACACTTGAAAGTTGGCTGTGGTTGTCAACCAATCCAGAGAAGTCTCAAATTGGGTCTTTCTAAGGCTCCATTCCCCTAGTCACTGACCCTGAAACCCAAATGCAATTACTTAATGTGGGTGCAAAAATATCTTCAGCATTCCAGGTCACCTGAATGTAAAATCTGGGTTCGGGGTAGAGTTTCATACTGAGCCATCCCACAGGCACAGCGTGGGATGTGATTACAGGGCAACAACTCGTCTGTGGACCTGTGTGATGGCTTATCTGCTGCACTGTGGCGTGCCTGGCCTGACTCCCATATCATTCGTGAGGGTTACAGCTCTCCAAACTAAACTAGATGAACTCTTAGGTCCCTTTCATCTCTTAGCTTTTGGGTTATTAACCTTGGGGGCATAGGGTCAGCTAGGTTTCCCCTGAGCAGCCTATAGTTTTTTGATGTCTATGATTATTCAAGAGTGAACTGACCAAAACCTCAAGGAAACCATTTATGAAATGTTAATGGCTGAGTTGAACCAAGCTTTGGGGAGTGAGAATATGTTGGGAAGTGAGGACTGTAGGGTTACAAAGAGACAAAGATGGAGGAGATTAAAGATCTTCATAAAGGGAAGGTTCCTTTTGCCTCCACTTCCAGAAAAGGAATATTCTTGTCTTGCTCTGATGGAGTATGAATAGTGGCTCATACAGCAGGAAGCACTTGCATTATTCAGTTACCTCACTACTGCCGGAGCAAACTTAGGCTTCCAGAGAACTTGCAACTATTGACTGCCAACCCCCTCAGGATGAAGCATTGGGGCTTGTTATGGGCTGTAACAGTTCAGGAGGTAATGATTTCAGGCATGAACATTGGCCCTAGAAACTTCCTAGCCTTCCTTCACAAACATTTAAATTTTATACTTCTGCTACTAAGTATGATCCCTTAGACCAGAAGCATTGGTATCCCTGGGGAACTTGTTAAAAAGGCAGAATCTTGGGCTCTACTCCAAATCTATTGAATCAGGATCTGCTTTTTAAACAAGATTTCCAGGTAATTGCTATGAACAGTAAAGTTTGAGAAGCACTACTTTAGTCTATAATAGTTCACATGGTGTAGGTAAGAATCATCAAATGTGGTCAATTATAGGATGAGAGGCCTCAAGTCAATATAAGATTAGTTTCTCAAAGTGGGTGATTAAGTATCTCTTGTTTCTACTAATACACACAATGCTTCTATCTCTTACATAAGTGTTCTGTGGCCTCTTCTTACTTGTTAAATTTCAAATTAAAACTTATCCTATATACTGTGGTTTGATAAATTGATATGTTCATGCCATCCTTTCATTCATTTCAGCCTTTCCTGTTTCTTGTGATTGATTTTGTGTGAATTTATACATGGACTACGTTTCTATTTCCTAGTTTTAGTGTATATGATTATTTTACTTTCCACTTACCATGGTTTCCTAATGCAACTGTTTTTAGAAATTAAGAAGAGAGAGAGGTAGAGATAGTCTGGAAAGCTGTTCCATAAAACTATTGGTCCCATTTTTAGTTGTTGTATCCTTTGAAGAAATGATATATTTAGCTGGTATGAATGAACAAAATGAACACATTTTGTTTTCTCTGTTGGGATACAGTGTATCTAGACTTATTATATCAATTCCTTTCAGCCAAAGACCACTAGAGCCACACCTGTTTTTGAACAAAGTTAGTATTTACTTATTGCAACAAGAGAGAATGCAGAGCATGAGAAACTGTGGGATCTCTTGGTAAAAGGGTGCTGGAGAGGACTTATTGTGGGACGTGGCCCTGTTTTAGGTGATTCTGGGGAGGGTCCAAGGAAGTGGTGCTTTGCTCTGGAATGGCTGCTCCCAGAAAGTAGGAGTAATTCTATAACTGAATATCGTAATTCTTAACTAGAAGTGAAGAAGAACAGAGTGAAGCAAAGTTGTGATTGGTAAATTCATATTAGCCAGAATGTGGGGACAGTAATTTTTGTGTTCATGCATTTGTGTTCCACACAATTACAGAATGGTATTGTTTTTGTCTTGATCCATCTTGGTCACTAAGTGGTCTTGTCTGATGTTGGTGTTCTTTCAAATTGTTAATGCTCAGCAGGAGAACACCACAACCTAGCTGTGGATGCCAGGCCAGCTCCTGGATGCCAGGGACTGCTTTTCTTTGTCAACCATTAAGTGCGATTTATCAATACCTCTTGTAAAACTCATTTTGCTTCAGCACTGCTGGATTTGTGTTTTCCACATTTACTTCATATTTTGTATCAAATCATCAGAATTCATGCTCTCAAAAAGATGTCTGTGTTACTTTGGGTTATAAAAAGCTATATGGAAATTCTAACTTGCATGCTGATTATTGAAATCCCTAGGTCATCTCAACAGTTGATGAAAGAGTGGGACAGGGTATTTGGAATTTGGAATATCCCAGAAAATCTGAGAAGTGTAGCCATCAAAAATACTCTTCCCCACTTTTAGCCTACTTGCCCTAATCTTTCATTAGTGCTGCATTTTGTGATCTCATTATTTGATATTATATTTTGTATTAAGCCTTCTCTAAAGTATGTTTAAGTAGGATTGATTGATTTTTTTATTCCCTTAGCAAATCAAATTTTTCTTAAAGTTTAGAAAGGAGATCATAAAAATCTGCTCTATAATTATATACCAGAATATATACTACTTTAAAGATTTTTTAAAAAGATTTTGTTTATTTGAGAGAGAGAGAGATTGAGCATGAGTGGGGGGAGGAGCAGAAGAAGAGGGATAAGCAGATTCCGTGCTGAGCGTGGATCCCACAACCCTGAGATCATGACCTGAGCCAAAATGAAGAGTCGGACACTTAACCAACAGAGCCACCCAAGTGCCCCTGGAATATATATATACACTTCTTCTTTATTTTATTTTATTTTATTTTATTTTATTTTATTTTATTTTATTTTATTTTATTTTACTTTATTTTATTTTATTTTATGTTATGTTAATCATCATACATTACATCATTAGTTTTTGATGTAGTGTTCCATGATTCATTGTTTGCATATAACACCCAGTGCTCTATGCAGTACGTGCCCTCCTTAATACCCATCACCAGGCTAACCCATCCCCCCACCCCCTCCCCTCTAGAACCCTCAGTTTGTTTCTCAGAGTCCATAGTCTCTCATGGTTTGTCTCCCCCTCCGATTTCCATCCCCCCTTCATTTTTCCCTTCCTGCTATCTTTTTTTTTTTTTTACATATAATGTATTACTTGTTTCAGAGGTACAGGTCTGTGATTCAACAGTCTCACACAATTCACAGCACTCATGATAGCACATACCCTCCCCAATGTCTATCACCCAGCCACCTCATCCCTCCAACTCCCCACCACTCCAGCAATCCTCAGTTTTTTTTTCCTGAGGTTAAGAATTCCTCATATCAGTGAGATCATATGATACATGTCTTTCTCTGATTGACTTATTTCGCTCAGCATAATACCCTCCAGTTCCATCCACATTGTTGCAAATGGCAAGATCTCATTCCTTTTGATGGCTGAATAATATTCCATTGTATATATATAACCACATTTTCTTTACCCATTCATCTGTTGAAGGACATCTTGGCTCTTTCCATAGTTTGGCTATGGTGGACATTGCTGCTATAAACATAGGGGTGCACGTATCCCTTCGGATCCCTCCATATGTATCTTTGGGGTAAATACCCAGTAGTGCAATTGCTGGATCATATGGTAGCTCTATTTTCAACTTTTTGAGGAACCTCCATACTGTTTTGCAGAGTGGCTGCACCAGCTTGCAGTCCCACCAACAGTATAGGAGGGTTCCCCTTTCTCCACATCCCTGCCAACATCTGTCATTTCCTGACTTGTTAATTTTAGCCATTCTGGCTGGTGTGAGGTGGTATCTCATTGAGGATTTGATTTGGATTTCCCTGATGCCAAGCTATGTTGTGCACTTTTTCATGTGTCTGTTGGCCATTTGGATGTCTTCTTTGGAAAAATGTCTGTTCATGTCTTCTGCCTATTTCTTGATTGGATTATTTGTTCTTTGGGTGTTGAGTTTGATAAATTCTTTATACATTTTGGATACTAGCCCTTTATCTGATATGTCATTTGCAAATATCTTCTCCCATTTTGTAGGTTGTCTTTTGTTGACTGTTTCTTTTGCTGTGCAAAAGCTTTTGATCTTGATGAAGTGCCAATAGTTCATTTTTGCCCTTGGCGATCTTTCTAGGAAGAAGTTGCTACAGCTGAGGTCAAAGAGGTTGCTGCCTGTGTTCTCCTTTAGGATTTTGATGGACTCCTATCTCACATTGAGGTCTTTCAACCATTTGGAGTCTATTTTTGTGTGTGGTGTAAGGAAATGGTCCAGTTTCCTTCTTCTACCTGTGGCTGTCCAATTTTCCCAACACCATTTGTTGAAGAGACTGCCTTTTTTCCATTGGACATTCTTTCCTGCTTTGTCGAAGATTAGTTGACCATAGAGTTGAGGGTCCATTTCTGGGCTCTCTATTCTGTTCCATTGATCTATGTGTCGGTTTTTGTGCCAGTACCATACTGTCTTGATGATTACAGCTTTGTAATAGAGCTTGAAGTCTGGAATTGTGATGCCACCAGCTTTGCTTTTCTTTTTCAATATTCCTCTGGCTATTTGGGGTCTCTTCTGGTTCCATACAAATTTTAGGATTATTTGTTCCATTTCTTTGAAAAAAGTGGATGATATTTTGATAGGGATTGCATTAAGTGTGTGGATTGTTCTAGGTAGCATTGACATCTTCACAATATTTGTTCTTTCAATCCATGAGCATGGAACGTTTCTTTGTGTCTTCCTCAATTTCTTTCATGAGTATTTTATAGTTTTCTGAGTACAGGTTCTTTGCCTCTTTGGTTAGATTTATTCCTAGGTATCTTATGGTTCTGGGTGCAATTGTAAATGGGATCGACTCCTTAATTGCTCTCTCTCCTGTCTTGTTGTTGGTGTATAGGAATGCCACTGATTTCTGGGCATTGATTTTATATCCTGCCACTTTACTGAATTCCTGTATGAGTTCTAGCAGTTTTGGGGTGGAGTCTTCTGGGTTTTCCACATAAAGTATCATATCATCTGCAAAGAGTGAGAGTTTGACTTCTTTGCTGATTTGGATGCCTTTTATTTCTTTTTATTGTCTGATTGCTGTGGCTAGGACTTCTAATACTATGTTGAATAGCAGTGGTGATAGTGGACATCCCTGCCATGTTCCTGATATTAGGAGGAAAGCTCTCAGTTTTTCCCCATTGAGAATGATATTCGCTGTAGGTTTTTCATAGATGGCTTTTATGATATTGCGGTATGTACCCTCTATCCCTATACTCTGAAGAGTTTTGATCAAGAAAGGATGCTGTACTTTGTCAAATGCTTTTTCTGCATCTATTGAGAGGATCATATGGTTCTTGTTCTTTCTTTTATTAATGTATTGTATCACATTGATTTGTGGATGTTGAACCAACCTTGCAGCCCAGAGATAAATCCCACTTGGTCATGGTGAATAATCCTTTTAATGTACTGTTGGATCTTATTGGCTAGTATTTTGGTGAGAATTTTTGCATCCATGTTCATCAAGGATATTGGTCTGTAATTCTCCTTTTTGATGAGGTCTTTTTCTGAAAGAACATCAAATAAAGGCTAAACCCAGCAGGAGAAGAGAAATAATAAAGATCAGAGCAGATATCAATGAAATAGAAACCAAAAGAACAGTAGAACAGATCAATGAAACTAGGAACTGGTTCTTTGAAAGAATTAACAAGATTGATAAACCCCTGGCCAGACTTATCAAAAAGAAAAGAGAAATGACCCAAATAAATAAAATCATAAATGAAAGAGGAGAGATTACAACTAACACCAAAGAAATACAATTATAAGAACATATTATGAGCAACTATATGCCAGCAAATTAGATAATCTGGAAGAAATGGCTGCATTCCTAGAGATGTATAAACTACCAAAACTGAACCAGGAAGAAATAGAAAACCTGAGTAGACCTATAACCACTAAGGAAACTGAAGCAGTAATCAAAAATCTCCCAACAAACAAAAGCCCAGGGCCAGATGGCTTCCCAGGGGAATTCTACCAAACATTTAAAGAGGAACTAATATCTATTCTTCTGAAACTGTTCCAAAAAATAGAAATGGAAGGAAAACTTCCAAACTCGTTTTATGAGGCCACCATTACCTTGATCCCAAAACCAGACAAAGACCCCATACTTCCTAAAATAAGTTCTATATTAAAAGAAAGTTGCCCACATTTTAGAAATACTTAAGTGCTTTTAACAATCATTAAGAAAAGTACATTTTTCTGATGATGCAATAGAATTGGTCTTAAGTTCTATTGGTAAGTAGCCAGTTGACTGATTTCTGTGTTACTATAGAGTGAGTTCTGGAAGAGCTCTCAGTACCTTCCACTCCCCACAAAGAATTCTGCATTTGCATGCATGTACATGTACTGGTTGGATTACCTCTTTACCGGAATAATACAGTTTTGTATTTGGACAAATTTGTATTTTTTTTCTATTAAGAGATTCAAAGGGTTGTATATATGCCATCATATTGATCCTCCAGAAGTCCCTGGAAGTAAAGAGAGCTATCATTTTCTTTTAAGGAGATAAGTAAGTTGCTTGCCCGTGAATGGGCAGAGGAGCAAAAACTAGATCCGCATTCATTTCTTTCCTAAGCTTCTCTCTAACAAACCACTCCTAGAGTGAAACAATATCATACAGCTTGCTTTGAAATTTTTTGTTGAACAGCTTCCCAACAGTTAATTAAATGTTATTAGGGTCAGGTACTTTCTAGATTTTTAAGAAATATTAAGTGGTCTATGAGAAAGGCTGGCCAGTTTCTGAAGTTCAATCTTATTGCAAATGTGATCACTAATCTGTGAACTATAGAGTGAGACAAAGCTGGGCTAATAACCAACTCAACTATTTAGCAGTTATGTGATGTAGACAAGTGATTTAACCTCTTAGAGCCCCAGTCTCCCCACCTATAAAATGGAAATAATATATTATTTATAATATATAGTATAACAACAAATTACTAAAAAGAAAGGAAGGAAGAAAGAAGGAAGAGAGAAAATAAAAAGACTAAGCTCACATATATATGAGTGTATCAAATGATTCTTGGGTCTTCATTTGACTTATTTAAACATTTTTTTATGAAGAATGGAAAGGGTATGTGCATTGTTATTTAAAGAGACCCTGCCCCCCATGGAATGGTCTGATGTCCTATTCACCCCATGGCACGAATGTATCACACAGCCACACTGTGGAGTTAGAGTGGCAGCCTTAATCATTCTATAAACTCTGAGACCCTTTCTAGGCTCAGGAAGTAAAATGATGCGTGACCAATGGGCTGTGTTTTTCCATGGACATCAGAGGAGGGAGAAGCAGCATAAATGCTGCGTCTATATCATCCCATAGCTGGGGCACATGCATGATTTCTAACTCCCTTTATATCATGGCGGGGGGGCGGGGATGGAAATCAGCATTTTGTTTCTGGTTTCATAATGTCATTGGTGTTAAGCCTCCTTGACTTCCTTGATCATCCCCTTAAAAAGACCATCACTTAGTCCCAGGAAGATTTAAAGTCCAATTCAAGCAAAGAAAATGGTTTCTTTTTATAACCCAAGATGATTCGACATGTTTACTTTCATCCTTAGAAAACTCTCCTGCCTGTTCTTTCCCCAGTGTGTCCAGAATAACCGATTTTTCCCTCCAAATGCACTGTGACTTATTACTAAGAAGACTCCTTCTTCTGACATAATTCCTTCCCCTTGAACGATAAACAGTTCTCTTTAGAGGCTTGCCCTTAACAAGGGAGTCTGAACTGAGAACAGTCCGCCTCAGTCTCCTCATTCGAATCCACTTTGGGAATCCACTAATTATTTTCAGTACTTTGTAGATCTTCAGTAAATTACAATATGCACATAAGCTCTCTACATCATTTAAAGAGCTGAAAGCTGAATGACCAGCACACCCGAGGAGTGGTATACTGGTTGGAAAGTTGTGGCCACAGGTGGTTTGCTCGGAGTGGTTGAAAAGAGATTGAACTCTATCTGCATCTGGATCTTACTGCCTCCTTGTGAGGTGTTGATGAGTGCAGATCTGGCCCACCCAACTGGATGAAGCCCTAGAGAGGAGAAGAAGTAGGGATGAGTTGTGTTGTTGATGCTTTGAGAGTCGGAAAATAGGATTCAAGGGCAGCAGATGGTTTACAGATTCACTTTGAGATTTACAGCCTCAGCCTTTGGTTTTGCTTCAGGAGCATTTTCTTGTAGGCACTGTTTTCACAAATTTCAAGGCCAACCAGAGAGGTATTTTATTTTTCCACGAACTGAGGAAAGCATTATTTATTTATTTCAGTGGTACTGAGAACTCTGTGTGTGGTGTTCATAAATGCTTTTCTCATCTACCTATTTATTGATAGTCCTGTGGTATTTTCCCATTGCTCCTTCATATATGTTTTTAGGATTCTATTTCCATGGCAGGGGATGGCCACATAAGCATGTGGCAGGTGATTAATTGTGTAGCGGAGGAAGAGATCTGTGTGCATACATATGTGTATCGTAAGATAATTAAAGGGACCTATTCATTTATTTTCCATTTGTCCTAAGAGCATAAACTACCCAGCTGTCAAACCCACTGTTATTTGTTCACTATAATGGCCATCTTGCAGATCAACTCTATTAATTCTATTAATTAATAAAATAATTATTTTTATTAATTTTATCGTGTTTCTACCATGTACCAGACTCTGGGGTAAAATAAAGCTTGGGGTGTTTAATGAGCATGACTGATGCAATTTCTGTCCTAATGAGATTGTTCATCTAAGAATTTGTTTAAAAAGGAAAGTCTTTCACATGGTTACCAATATTCATGGAATTTGACGAAAATAAGTTGATAAATTCTTGGTAATTGGAAATGCCTTATCTGTGTGCCATCATATGTTTCCAGAGCAATACCAGAGCATTTTTATGATGGAATTTGCATCTAATCAGTTTTTACAAACTAGAAATATACAGCCAACAACATGTACTCTAACAATGTGGTTTTAGGAAGTTGTGAGCAAATGAGCAAATGGTAGTATGCCTTATTTCATACTAATACTTTTTCTGAAAAATACAAAAGTAAAACTTGGTTATTAGTCATTACTGTTTTTTGAAAGAAAGTTAATAATTGCTTTTTCTAACCTTTGAATTGAACTACCTACTTTACTTACATTAGATTGGTTCTGCAACTTTTGGTCCCATTTATGTTCTGTGAATGCAAGATTAGAGAATGTGCTTAACGTCACATGGGAGCATTTCATCCACTGAAGTAAACATTGGTGATAGAAGATGTTTGCCTCTAAACAATAATGCATCATAGCATGTAGAGTGTCTAACAAATATAAGGGTTTGCTCTAAACTCTTAGCTATCACTTTCATAGCTGGAGTAGCCTTTTAAAAAGCCAGGGATGTCTAACCATTTCACACATTTTACTCTGGTATAGAAATACTCTGGAATTTTGTAAAGAAATCAAGAGCTGTTGATTTTTAGAGAAGTCCATTTCTGACACTCTTTTTTCCTCCAACATCTATTACTTCAAAGTCAAAAAAGCATGTTTAACCTATGAGCCAAGCAAGGTGGTGGGGTGTCTCTCAAAGCTGCCCAAACAACATAAAACTGCTAACAAGAGGGGTTTGTGAGTTGTTAGCCCTCTTGTTCTTAACTCACTCAACTCTCAGAAACTCCAGAAACAGAAATAGCAGGGACCAAGCCTCCTGGCAGATGTGTTATTTTAATCTTTTTTTTTTTTTTAAAGATTTATTTATTAGACAGACAATGAGAGAGGGAACACAAGCAGGGGAGTGGGAGAGGGAGAAGCAGGCCTCCTGCCGAGTAGGGAACCTGAGGCGGGGCTCCATCCCAGGACCCTGGGATCGTCACCCAAGCCGAAGGTAGACGCTTAATGACCGAGCCCCCAGGTGCCCCTAATCTTAAGTATATTTGAGAAAATGTTTGGAAGTTAGAGGTCCCTGACATGAGCCACAGTGGCCATTGGATGATGCAAGGAGGGCTTCTTTCTCCAGTATATGCCTTCTAGGAATAACATGAGGGAAGAAGGCAGCCTAGCTTGGAACCTCCAGAATAAAAGTAGAAAGAGGGTAAATAAATATCTCTTGGGACAAAAAGTACAGAATCTAGGAAAGATGGTTCAACATTACTAGATAAAAGGGAAATGTGGGACTTAGGGTAAGAGACAGTTGTGGCATTTTTCAAAAGCAAACAGCGATATAAATAAAAGTCAAACATTTTATAATTTCTGGTATGAGAAGTTTAAATACAAGTTGGTAAAGTTTTCCTAACTTGTTTAGAATCAGATAGAGCTGACTCTGCAACATCCATGACTTGAAGTTGGCTTAACACAAGCCTCAGATCAACAACTGTCAGCATTTTTGTACTTTAAAAGGTCAGTCACTGGGGCGCCTGGGTGACTCAGTTGGTTAAGCGTCTGCCTTTGGCTGAGGTCACAGTCCTGGGGTCCTGGAGAGCCTGCTTCTCCCTCTCCCTCTGCAACAGCACCCCCCCCCCCCCCGCCCTGCCCGGCTCATGTCCTCTCTCTCAAATAAATAAAATCTTAAAAAAAAAAAAAGTTAAGCATTCTTATCTGATCCTTTAAAATTGTAGCAAGGCTCAAGAAAACTTTGCATCACAATGTAATGGATCTACTCTTAGAACATTTGCATGACTCATGATGTTCTTTCTGTTTTTGAAGATTTTGCAAAGCAGTAGATTCCCCTTCATGGGAATTGAAATCTATTTCCTGCTTCTTTCGTGTGTGGTGCACTATGAACTGCCTCTCTGTGTCTCGCGGTGCGATATTCTCTTTCTTCCACCTTCACCTAGCACGGGCTCAAAATCACGACAGTGTCACTGGACTACAAGTAATTGCTAAGTAAATTTTCCTGTGAATTCCTGCCTTTTTAGTTTATTTCTGTACAGCCATTTTGAATGGGTATGGAAAGTAACATCTACCTCATAACAATGCCTTGTCTACACCTCCCATTACCGTAGTGACCGCTCTTTGTGCGGAAAACAGAACATTTTTATTTTGATGCTGTTCTTGCTTACAGATTCAACTCTTACATGGACATGAAATGTATCCCTGTGTTGAAATCAACCGTTATTTTTAAGGTCGCCCTGCTTTCTTTATTTTAGGTAGTATATGAAATTGATCCTGAAATCCACCTAGTCTGTAAAAGGGCTACAGGGAATATAGAAAAGAAAGCTGCTTCTAGGTAAAGAGGCAGGAGCTGTGGTGCAAGAGGAGAGCACTGGTCTTAACTCGGCTCTTCCTGGCCCTGTTAATGGGATGGAAAATATGCTGAACTTGACAATCCCAGTGTGGGACCACTGGCAACTGTCTTCACCGCTGTGAATCTCAACTTTGTTGCCTAGAAAACGGAGATAATACCCCATTATCTGGAAAATGGGGAGGATGTCTACCTCACCTATTTCTCAGGGATGTTGAGAGGGTTAAATAAGCCAATAGGTGAGAAAGTGCTGTGCAAACTGAAAAGTGCAGTCCAAACATCAGATTCCACGGTGGTAACTTTTTACCAGGTAGGAAGACTAAGCAGTAGACTCTGTGCAAAAAGCTTCAGTGCGACCACTCTTTCCTTCTTTGGAAATCTCTCCTCAAACTGCGTCTGACTCATATATGTTTATAGTCTTCGAAGCTCTTTGATTTAGAGCTGGAACCACTTCATTGTAAATATATAGCACTATGTGCACATCACCCTCGAGGCCAGTGTCCAGCTCACTGTAGAAAAAGCTTTAGTTCAGGGGAAAAAGACTGGAGGCAAGTCTTAGTGATTGCTCACGCGTTAGTGACAAGACCAGTAGCCCAGAGCCGACATTCACTAGGCACCTACACAAGATTCTCTTGTAACTAGCATTAAATTATGTCATGAAACCTTTTAAAATTAATCAAAATTAACATCTTCTCTTTTGTTTTACCTTTTCTTTTTAAAAGCCGCTTACGATGTTTTCTCAAGCCCTGCGACATCAGATGAGCCTGAAATGTCAGAACCCCACACAGGTACATCCAGCTTCTCAAGGCTTTCTTTGGATGCCAGATAATTCTGACAGCACTGCACCTACTTCTCGCTTTGATCTTTGCAGAGTGAGAAAGCACAGCCTTTAGAGCTCTGCGGGAGGGAAATGGTTGTCTGTGTCAGGGAGATGAATTCCACCCATTTCTCTGTTGAGTGGTTATTTCTTTATATCCATCAGTAATAATCTCTGCCACATGTGCGAGATGCAGATAGATTTGGTTGCCACTGAGCCAAAGTCATGTAATGGCCTATTGCTCTATTATCAATAGCATTCGAAGAAGGTTTTAGGTTCTTAGAGAGTTTTCTGTAGAGCAGTGGTTCTCAAATGTCTCAATGCCTAGAGACATTTTCGATTGTCACAACTGGGGAAGGTGGTAATGACATCAAGTGGGTAGAGACCAGGGATACTGCCAAACCCCTGCAAATATACAGGACAGGCCCTCTCCCCCTACCCAACAAGGAATTATCCACCCCTAAATGGCAGTGGTACTGAGGTGAAAAATCCTGCCCTAGAGCAATCATGTCATTCATTTGTCTACTGAAGTCCAGTTGGGTCTAATCTTTAACATTCACTCACTGATCCTTCTACAAATGAGTTTAACTCAATCTAATAGTTCCTTTTAGCAAGAATTTATTAAGCACCTACTAAACTAGGTACCGTGAGAGATTCAGAGTAAATATGACTGGTCTCGGGCACCTGGGTGGCTCAATTGGTTAAGCGACTGCCTTCGGCTCAGGTCATGATCCTGGAGTCCTGGGATCGGGCCCCACATCAGGCTCCCTGCTCAGCGGGGAGTCTGCTTCTCCCTCTGACCCTCCCCCCTCTCATGTGCTCTCTCTCTCTCTCTCATTCTTGCTCTCTCAAGTAAGTAAGTAAATAAAATCTTTAAAAAAAAAATATGACTGGTCTCTGCTAGACATATATATCTTATATTTTTTGTATATTTATCCTTATCTTGGCATTATTTGTGCCCTGATAAAGGCAAATAATTTTAAATAGCAGCAGAAAATAAGGGGAAAAAATGAAATAGAATGCTAACAGTGGGTTTGGCTAGTAGTTAAGAAACAAAAGTGAGAAACCAGAAAAACCAGTTGAAAACAAGTTAAATATATGCAACATTGTTTTTATCATGGTTTTTAATGTTTAAAGTATGTATGTTTTGAAAAGTGAGTTCATCTTCAGCTCCTAATGAATCACTAGTTTAAAAATGTTGGTCACCTCTCCTTCAAGTCTTCATGATACTTTTCCCCATCTGAGGCATAATTTATTACTCATGAATTTGTGTTTTATTCTTGGGGCCTTCTGCTTTTATAAATGTTGACATTTATTCCAACAGCAACAAGTGATCCATTTCTGGACTCTGTCCCACCTAAAACTTCTAGAACTCTTGAACAGCCAAGGGCAACACTGGGTAATGTTTTTAACAGAAAAACCCTACTTTATTTTCCATCAAAAGAAAATCCATGTGAATGCCATTCTTCCAAATGACCATTTCATTCCATCACATCTAATCATTTATTTTGTTCTTACTTCTGAATGTATTTTTTTTTTTTTTTTTTTTTTTGCTGTAATGCAGGCAACTTACGTTCCATTTTGGGCATTCTCTCTCTCTCTCTTTTGAACTGTAATAGATGATCATTTTTTCCATCTTTAAAGGAATGAAAAGCTTTGAAAACTGCATGGACCTCTTCGTCATCCATATCATCTCATTTCATTCATGTGTTTGTGGCCTGTATCATCTCTCTTCCATGCACTGAGCCTGCCTGGAGTCAGCCACTGAACAGTTGTCATTCTGACCTTTTCTCTTCTTTAAATCATGATTTCATCCACCAGCTTTTAAGACTACATGCATTTTTCATACTTAATCATGTACGTGTAGCATGTGCTTTGTAATACCATCTAAAAGCATGTTAAAACTCCTAAAATACCTCATTGTAACTGGAATTACTTGGTGGGTGGGGTGTTTGTGTTTTCAGCTCCAAGTGAAACACCATTTGTCCCTCAAAAACTGGAAATCTTTACCAGTCCTGCAATGCCACCTACAACATCTGGTAACTAATGACATTTTTATGGTTGTGTACTTTGAAAGAACAGAGAAAGTGTTGTTGGACCTCCAGAATATTTTCAATAGTAAACATTTCCCTTCATTCTCTACCATGAAATTCTTCCAAGAACTGGGTTATCTGTCAAACTTTGCCTTGGGATAATTCTCAAAGAATTCCCATAATCTTGGTGTCCATATATTTAAAGAGATATTTTCTTTCTGTAATCCTTTCAACTTTGCTTACCAGAAAATTGCAATGGAATTACAGACGATAATTATTTTGGGATATAGTCCCTTCTCTTTAGCACAATTAGATACCACCTGCTCAGAGTATTTTTCTCAAAGTCCTCTAAATATAAAGAGCACCAAGTAGGTTCTGCAATGAGGAAATATGGGTAAAAGAACTAACACAGCCTATATTCTCTAATAGAAAATTATTTGAATAATGAAGTCCATTAACTCCTGCAGAGGCTAGTCATGAGCTACAGAATTAAAGCAGTTCGGAAGTTCCATTCTCAAATTCCACATATTTGTGCTTCTCCCCAGTTGTTCAGTAAATTATCTTTTGCATTCTTAATTCTACCTTGTGTTCTTAAATCCCTTAAGAGTGCCCACTTCCCAGTACTTGTAGCTCAACAATGTACCTTCAGTTTTTATATAGACAATTCATTTTGGCCCCACACACATTTATTGAGCATCTACTGTGTATAAAGCACAGTGCTGGGCATTTTGGGGATACAAAGAAATAAAAAGTAGTTCTTGTATTCAAGAAGTTTACAAATTTACAGTTATAACCTGATTGGCCCCTGAAAAATATTTCTTATCAAAGCTATATTAAATCTTCTTTCAGCTGCCCAGCAAACTACATCTATCCCTTCTACACCTAAACGACGCATCAGGCCCAAACCACCAAGAACCAAACCTGGTAAATAACTGCCTCTTTAACCTCTCAGGGTATTTAAATCCAAGTAGAGAATGTCCATCTCCTTATCATAGGAAGAGGTTATATGATTCTATAGGTCAAATTTTCTTTACAAAATTTGAAAATTACTGAAGATGAATAATTCAAAATAACAGAAGTCAATTTTTCAAGAAGACTTTATTGAAAATTATGTCAGTGATGTTCTTGCGTGTGAATTTTGGTATAAACCCAGAAACAAGTCCTAATGTCACAGTGCTAGAAAGATATATAGTGAAATTCATTTCCTTGGTGTGTGTGTATATTTAGGTGTTTATTAGGTTGACAGTCCTTGTTTTGGGTGCCTGCTATGTTTTCAGCTTTGAACAGGGGCAGTGGCTAACAGGAGAGACCATGACTCCCTCTGTCCAATTGCTTATAATCTTAGAAAGATCTTATGGCATAAAGAATGAGATCAACATAAAACTATACAATCTTCTTATGAGACTATAATACTTGTATGGAAGCTCAGAGAAAAAAAGAGTTGAGGATGTAAGTCTCAAAATACGTGTAGGGTTCAGACAAATTAGAAGGCAGAGGGAACAACATAAACATACATTATGGCACAGAATTTGCATGGGACAGCTAGCTTCTCTGGAAGTAATATTTTTCATTGTCAAATAGTACACTCAGAATCATGCTCAACAAATCAAGTTTTGCTTATTCCATGGTAGGATAAATACAGTTTTTTATAGCCTTTACTACTATGACTGAACTTATAAATTATTTGCCAAAACTTATACTCACTGCATTTGTAAACCCTGACAGCTAAATATGACAGGATTTCGAAAGGGTCATTTAGTTCTTCTTGGCATGATAGCTTTTTATTGTCTCTAGGATATCTTAATTTTTTTTTTCCTTTCCATCACCAGAAAGAACCACAAGTCCTGGAACAATTACACCTAAAATTCCTAAAAGCCCTGAACCTACATGGACAACGCTGGGTAATGATATGTCCTTGGTAGATGCGTTACTTCATTTGACCATGAAAATCCAGTGCTTTAGCTTTTGTGTAATGTCTCAGTCTCTGTTCTAATTGATTCATTTTAACAATATTGAGAATCTCATAAATTACAGCAGCTTGGTGGCTTTCATGGTTTTCGGTAGGTGGCCCCACAGTCAGTACATGTGAACTCCGCATCCAGCTATCATCCCGTTCCTTGGAACGCTGGCAAACCACCATGGCCGCCTCCTCTTCCATCCACCATTGTATGTGAAGCGGAGTCTTAAACACAGTCCTCCACTTTTTTTGAGGGAGGCCCTCAAGTTCAACCTCAGACTTCCTTTGGAGGAACAGTATTCTATTATGATGTTAGTAGAATTTCTTTATACCGCAGACCATGGCATTTTACCTACCAGTGATTATTCATTTTAAAACATGCCTAAAGATTTGGATGTGGCTGAGAAATGTGAAGTAAGGGTACAAGATGATTATATTGATTTTTTTTTAAATAATGCAATAGAATAATTTTTTTTGTGTAGTTACTGTGGCTATTTATAGCAATGCTGTTTCTGTCAGTTCAAATATATTCTTGAAATGTTTTTTTCCAAACCAGATGAAAATTTATCACTGTTTTTCCATTAAATGCTGGTCTGTGAAATAGTCTTTCAAATGGAATATTTCCAAAAACCTTCCAAGATGATGGGTTCATTCCATTTAAAGTATAGGTTTTCCTTTTGTGGTTTTAGACACTGAAATGCTTAAATATTGATTTGTTGATTATTTTCTTTACTTTTCCAGCTCCCAGTAAAACACAATTTATTTCTTTGAAACCTAAAATTCCTCTCACCCCAGAAGGGACACCCACCAAACCTGGTAATTACCCTGAACTTTTTTTTTTAATTCCAAAAGTAGGGTTGAAAAATTGTTTCATGCCACTCTTTGGAGCAATGACTTCTGATTTGTATTTTGTTATTTGATACAATTTTTCCGTGGAAAGTGCAAAAATGCATTGAAATGATCTCATTATAACCAGCCCCTCTGATATTATCACAGTGTTGTTCTGAGCTGTTGGGTGGATCTTTCTGTTCATGACTATCACAGAAAATATAGAGATAGAGGGATGTGAGTGATTGAGGACTCCATTGTCTAGGACCAAGAAATAGTTTCCAATACCAGAGTGGACTGGAATTCCGATCACACTGAACAATAGCCTTTCAGCATGAAAGGGGAGAAGTGTTTCCATCCCCTAAAAACTCTGCCTTTGTTTTAGGGCTTCTCAGTTCTCTAGCTGCAAGATTAGAAAAAGTCGGATTCTCCTAATGCTCCATGACTTCTTTCTGAGATGAAGCTGATTTCTGAACACTGACTTTTGTTTACTTCTCAGGAGATAATGATGTTTTGCTGAAGAAAAGAAGGCTCTTTCACAGGGAGAGGTTATTTCATTTACGTAATTAATAACAGAGACAGTCCCCTGCATATAGATGGCCGGACATATTGAATGACAAAACTTTTCATTTTTTTCTATCTATTCAGAATCTATACAGCAGTTTAAATATTGACTTCTAAGTATCCCCTTATATACAAGAACTCTGTCAATACAAATCATTTTCCTCCAAATTTTAAACCCTTATCTCCAGGGTTTTTCTCACTATCACATTCTATGGATTTTTCATTAATGGGTGTTTACAAAGTTGGATCATTAAAACAAAAGATTTTCTACTTAAATGGGTATGATTTATTTTTTTTGCAGTGAAATGGGTAAGGAAGAAGAATGTAACTGCTCAGAAAAAGAAATCTCAAGACTCCTTTTAAAGAGGCAGTGAGATTTCCAGGTGTAGGTGTCAGACTGGAGGAAATTGGGGATTAGGCAAAGGGAGTGTAGTTGACTCTGTGACCATGGGTGAGGTCTACAAGTCAGAGAAATGGAATGAAGTATTCTTACTCAGAGGGGTTATTTGGAGAAAGAAGCATAGCTAATGAAACTCAAGAACCTTAACAGTTTAAATCAAAGAACTTTAACAGCTGTATGAGAGAAGGGTTTAATGTATGTTTATTTAAAAATAATGCTTAGAGGGCTTTGGAAAAAGGTCATAACTGTTATACTTAGGCTGTACTTTGAAGAGAGGGCTATTACCAAGCAGATTGAGACATATTACCGAGTGTTTAGACCACCAAATATAAATAAATGTCTCTCCAATCTAAGTATTTCTGTTATTACACCAAGATAAAATTTGAAAAGAGCAAAAAAAAAAAAAAGCCTTCAGATATTCCTAACAGTTTAAACATGATTAGTTACATTAGTAATTTCACTGGTTTCTAAAGAAATGTTTAGAAGAAATTCATTCATACAAATAAGGGGAGAGGATGTGTTCTTATTCTAAGCTGTTTGAGCAAAGAGACTTCTTAATTTGACATTTCCTTTTACCATGTGGCAAATCATTTGAAAGCTAATGAATTTATATTCCTCTGATTTCTACCTTCTGATCACCTAAGAAAAGCCTCGCTTTTCCCCCTCGCATGAAGTATTATGACTTCAAATCTGCACCTAAATTTACATCCACTTTAGTTGACCTCTGGTGGTCTGAGGCAACACAGAGTAACTAATCTCTGCAAACCAGTACTTGGGTTCTAGCTCTTTAAAATGTATTTATTTTTACTTTAAGGCAGGCCACCATTATAGCTCTGTGGAAGATTTCTGTTGCTAGCCAAGATTCAGGAGAGCAAAGAAACCACCAGAAGCTTTTTTCACTTGAGTGATTCATTGTTTTTCCCCGCCCTCTCCTCACACGCTGTTATTTTTCCATCTCACTTTCCATGCAGATTGCTTTTCCTTTGGTTTTCCTTTGTGGTTAAACTAACAAGTAAAAACCCACATTGGGTTTGGCTTGTTTTATAACATAATCCACCCCTTTCTTGAAAATCCCACCATCTACCATGTCCCAACTTGTCTGCCTCCAATGAAAACTGCTTCCTTCATAGTTAACCTTTAAGATGGCAGGGACATTCAGCTCTTCAGGCTTTTAACAGACTAGGAAAAAAAAAAAGGAGAGACTTCCAATTATAGATGTTTTTTTTTACACAGTTCTCTGACACAGTGGATAGAATTGTAAATTTTTCTCATTGCTAGTCACAAATCATGAGCCAGGTGTATTTTTCTTTTGTGCTGAGGTGAGTGGTGTAGTTATTTGCTTGCCGCTTAACATTTTTATTCCTTTATCCACAATACCTTAAAATTATAAAATAGAGGAAATCTTGTCAGAAGATGTATTTGCTTTTAATAAACGCTGACTTTAGTATTTCTCTGTACAGGTGAATTGGAAGCTTAACTGAGGGCCCCATACCTATTTGATCTCCGTTTCAGTCAGGAGCTCAAAAATGCAGATTTTTCTTTAGAAAATTCATAAGACCACATTCTTTAATCTCTGGAAATTCTAAAAGATGCTACAAGTAGCAAATCTTACTTTTTCACAGTTTTAGAAGGCAACTTGGTAGAAATTAAGACATGAATTACAGCCTCAAAATTTCAAAAAGAATTTTTGTTGCTATTTTCAGATATGGACTTTTTTGATAGTTATTATATTTAATGTATTGACACTTACTATTTATTTACCCTATCTCCTGTAGAATCTGAGACACCCAGACTCCTTCCACCCTCTCTCTTTTTCTCTTTTTCTCTTACACACAACACACACACACACACACACACACACACACACACACGATTTTTGCCTTGCTATGTGTACTTCAATCTGATATATCACTTCGGCTTTGCCATTTATCTATTTTAATCTATTTCTGGATAAATTCTTGAGAAATAAAAAAAATTTATTTTTGGCCACAGACATGCTAATGCCACCTTTCAGTAACACCTTGTACCTATTATACATTGCTTTCAGAATAAACGAAAATTCTCTACCTGCAATATTTGTTGGTATATTTTCTATTTTCTAGATACTAAAGAGTCTCTACTTACTTCCCCAAATCTTTCCACAGCCCCTAGTCCAGAAACATCATCCTGGTAAATGTAGTATAAAAAATATAAGTGGGGCGCCTGGGTGGCTCAGTTGTTAAGCGTCTGCCTTCGGCTCAGGTCATGATCCCAGGGTCCTGGGATCGAGCCCCACATCAGGCTCCCTGCTCCGCGGGAAGCCTGCTTCTCCCTCTCCCACTCTCCCTGCTTGTGTTCCTGCTCTCGCTGTGTCTCTCTCTGACAAATAAATAAATCTTTAAAAAAAAAAATAAGTGACAAAATGATTTAAGTTCTTTTAAGCTTGTTGGTGGGTGCTATGTTAATTCCTTCTGTAAGAAAAAAACGGCGAAGAATCTTCACTTTTTCTTTTTCAAAAATTGAATTCCTTTTTTATATTCTTCTTGAAAGAGAAGAATTCTTTTCTGTAGAATAAGAAATCTATTAGATGATCATTTTAAAAGCACAAACAGATATTGTAACCAAACTGTATTTAGCATGAAGTATCATTTAATTACTGCCAATTTGAAAAACTTTGGAAGGATTGTTATCTTTCAGAATATTTAAATAATATTGTTATTTTATTAAGTGACGAAATCTGAGATTACTTTTTGACTTTGATTTGCTAACTAGAATGGACTAATTTTCATATGTAAACCAATTTGTTCACCAGCAATAAGTGCTAGTTAATATGAGGAACAACATAGGAATACTTGAGGCCCTTTATACCTTTTTAAACCACATGTTCAATTCCTTTGTGTGTGTGTGTGTGTGTGTGTGTGTGTGTGTGTGTGTGTGTGTGTGTGAAAGAGTATCAGGTCCAGCCAGGTTGAAAATCATCCAAAACTAACAGATCTCAGACCTGCTTATAGGTCTGATGTTTTTGTTGCCTCTTCCCACTTCCTTGGATGAACCTCACCATCCTACGTGAAAACAAAATGGCAGGTAATTGGACACTCTGGCCAACCTTGGAGAGGCTATCCTGAGCTCCCCTTAGAGCAATATCTCCTCAGGCACTAGGAGGAAACTTCAGAATGTTGGGTAGTGGAGAAAATAGCTAAAAATCAACAAAAAACCGAATTCTCATTTCTTAGTTTTATTGTGGTTTGTGGAAAGGATGTGGGTTGATTGATCGTTAGTGTAATAAGCCATAGCATCTGATTGTTCACCAGTGAAAGAACAGCTTTTAGAGTAAAGGACATTTAATTTCTGTCTTAAATGGTGATCTTCAGCATGGCCTTTGATAATAACTGTTTTATTGCAGCCTCAGAACCTCAGACTCTACCACCATCACAGTCAACTCGAGGCAATGAATCAAATTGCCTTTGATGAGTGAAAAAGAAACCTCTTCCTTTAGTACCCTTTATGTTCAATTTTGTCCTTAGCTTGGGCTTTTTAAAAATTTCTTAATTGTCCTTCAGGTCTTTATTTAAGCCATTTTGGTCAGAAGATACAATCTTCGCTTGTGCTTTACTAAGCAGAGGTTCTGAAAACCGTACTGATTTTGATCGGACACATTCTGTGTCATCCTCCTTGTATTTGAGTACTGTGTCCTGAGCTTATCTTAACCTAGCTGTTTCCAGGGGAGGACCTTGGCTTACTTCTTTTTGTAGACATTTTTGTGTTTTCACATTCAGAGGTGTTTATCTTACTTTCAAAACTAACATTCGCAGATTTTCTTGAAAAGTAGTAGGATCTTTCCAGATCTAAACATCCTGATGTGTCACTAGACAATTCATTAAGAGAAATAGAAAACCTAACCCCAATATTTATAGCTTCTTTTTCTTCAAGAGAGGAAAAAATGTGTTCTGCTGGTGCCATCTCAGCCAATTACCCATATTTTCCTTCATAACACAAACTTTTGGTCACTTTATTGCATTCATGTCCTCCAAATGAGAATCATGCTTTCGTTTGTTTGTTTTCTCCATTTCTCCTTCCAAACTTAACTGACAAGACTACATTTTTGTTCATTTCGTCTAATAACACAGGAATCTATTTAAATAAAAAAGGACTATCTCACATGGGTAAAAGTTTCACCATTTATAATCGCTCAACTTTGTAATGAGAAATCAAGGATTTTTCATATCTAAATAGGTTTTATCATTTTTCCTTTGATTTTGATTCTTTCCCTGATGGTTTTCATGCACTCTTAGGACCTGGAACTCTGGAAACCAAACCTTCAACATTCGATAATACAGTTATTCAGTGAGCTTTGTTTCCTCTTTTCCTGTCTGCTGGTATCTTAGGACCAGGCTCACATCAATGGAATCATCCATTGATATCCATTTGTGTGCGTGTGTTCTTTGTTCTGACTTGCAGAGAAAAAACATTTTAATTCTTTAGTTTTATAAACTGTATCTCATTTTTAAAAAGTTGTCTTGCCTGAAATAACTTCTGAATTCAAAGCCTTTTTATACATGCTGTGTTAACTTGTAAACTTTTTAATGCTAAATGAAAAACTTCTCCTTTTGAATCTTAGGACAAATAAATTTTAATTTGTATCCCTAGTGGCTCCTTAAAGGTGCCTTTCTCATGTTCCTGTTAAACATACACCATCAAAACTTTCAGGAGACTGTCTTCTCTAAGGTCTACAAAGTTTTGAGTTTTCCATCTCAAAATGGAAGAATAGGGAGCTCTTTAACGTACGTACGTACTTACGTACGTTAAAGACCTCATTTAACTGGGTAAATGAGGATAGGAAGTTGCAAAACAGAAGGGTATATACCCACAATAAGCCAAAGGACTTAAATGCGCTTCTAAGGTATATGTAGTATTGTTGTCAGTTTTTAGAGCTACTGCTCTTGTACTAACTAGCTAATTTTCTTTCTTCAGCTCCACCAAAGACCAAACGACCAGGTCGTCGCCCCCGCCCTAAAACCACACCTAGTCCAGATGTGCCCAAGTCCAAACCTGGTAAATGTGACGTTCAGGGTTCCAGTTAGCATAGAAAATGGAACATGGTAGTTTTTGATATGTTAGCTTCCTATTACCGAAATAGCTGGGCTTTAAGAACCAGTATAGTTGATTTTTATATTTAAGCATATATCCTTCCTATGTTTATGATATATTGTTATTTTTTACTTGCAACTATTAGGTACACACAGGAGTAGGCTGCCCACCAAGTGGATTATTAAAGTAGGGCACCCTAAAAATCTCACATAGGATGCGGGTTTATGGCAAATGGGGTATGGGAAAGCAAGAGGAAGAGGGGGTAAATGGGAAAAGTAGAAGGGAAAATCACATTCAGAAAACATAGGGCTTAAGAATGAGGAGTAATATTTCCTTCCTCAAGATGCTGCTGCTTGATATAATTAGTGTTCTTGCTTTTTGCTTCCCTAGCTCTGGAACCTGCTACAGTACCTCTGGAGCTCTTGGTGCCCACAATCGGTAATTCTACTCTCCTCCAGTTGCTTTCACGGAATGTCACTTTTGCTTTTCCTACTCTCCACCCAGGCATGACTGCAGTTCCACCACTCCATCACAATTTCATTCCATGCTTTTCCTCACGTTTCCTATCTGGGTCTGAAGAGCCTGAAGATAGGAGACTTCTAGAAGAATCCTACCTGTGTGCTCCTTTAAGGAAGGTCTGTGGTCTTAGATGCAACTTCTTGGTTCCCCACAAACCCTTTCTCCTTCCATGTCCTTCTGTCGGGAAAACCTTCTACTCTTTCTCAGGCAGGGACTTCTGTGCTCATCCTGGACTTGACAAAGGGTAAAATTTTATTCCAGTGCCATGATTATCATTTCATTGCTTTACTCATTCAACTTGTAAGATCTTTTCCCTCTTAAAAAGCTGCATGAAATAATGGCTTCTTCAGCTTTCTGTTTCTTTGAAGAATGTTTTTGAGTATATTTTGATAACTAGAGACAAAAACACCGTTCTTGTTCTGGGGTCAAATATGAAAATAGTGTGGTCTTTGTAACTTGAGAACATTAGAAGTCCCAAACTTGTTTTATTGTTTTGGGTACTAATGCTATTTGACTGTTATTATTTCATTATAATTTCTCAGCATTCACAATAAATCTGCTTTACTTTGGAAAATTCCAGAAATCTGTAGCCATGTCACCTTCTGTATAATTTAAAGTGTTTGTGGATTATTTTCCAGGTCTCCTACTAATAAGCAAGTTTCAAATTTCTACTTAATATTTTTATGCTGTAAAACCTTAGAATTAAGAAAGAAAACTATTGTACTTGTCATCTCTGAAATTACTTTTATAGAAAAAAAGTCTTATTATCGTTCTGTTACTTTGCTCAAAGGCACATTTTGAGCATTTCCTAAAGATTTTTCCTTTCTGAAAAAGCAGGAGAAATGGACACATTTCCCATCCTTCCCATACCCCAGGAATCAATTTTGTTGTATATCCAGTGAATTTATATAGGATCTTTGCTCAAGCATATGTGTCTTTAATTATGACAGTTACGGCTATGATCATTATGCTAATTTTTAATACCTTTCTCTTTAGCATCAAAACCATCCAAAAGACCTAAAACCACACATAGACCAGATGCATCTCAAATCCAGCCTGGTAATCACTACTTTCATTGCCTTGATCTATAACTAGGAAAATGGTGTGTAAGTAACACTAATCTTGACATTCACAGCTCTGCTATGACACTAATTATAGGAACTTCCTTCAGATTCAAAACCACCAAAGCAATTACTTCCTAAACCCCAAACCCCAGTACAACCAGATACGCCACCAACTAAACCTGGTAAACACGATTTCCAGTGCTTTAGTTTAAGAAGCTTTTTCTTTGGGAATGTTGTTGAAATTGTTTACAATTTGCCATACTATATAAAGCATAGAAAACAAAATATTATTTTGTTCATTATCTTTTCAAAGTAACTACATCAATTGTTAAATGAACAAACCAATGTGTAGGAAGTTAGTGAATTTCACATCTGATAGTCTGACAGGTTCCACTTTCTTAACATTTTTAGACTTTGTTTTCTGAATTTGGGTATGTAATAGAAACCTGATTTTTCTGTACCTGAAACATATTTGAAAGTGATTTTAGCATTCACCACTAGGTAAGACTGGGAAGGCTGACACTGTGTTCATGCTTTATAGGCACATAATCAGAGACTGACTTTCTCTAAAAATACCTTAATGACATTTTAAACAGCAGCTATTATCTAAGTGATTTCCTTTGAAATAAGATATTTATATAACAGCTCTAAAAATTCAACTGTTTTGCAATTGAAATTTTCTCCTAAGGTTCCAGTTAGTACAAAATTCTGATTTAGTAAGAGTATCTCTCATAATAAGCTTATGAAGAAGGCAATTTATATCAACTTAGAATAAACCAGGTTCTGTATCCTATGAATTAAGCATCAGTGAGCACCTGAAAGTTTAGACCTCTTTATTTTGCTTACTTGTATCTGTTTATTTTTTATGATGCAGTCTTTAAGCCTGTTACATTTGAGACGGAAGCTCCCTCTCCAACCATAGGTAATGATGTCTTCCTTCTTGGTTGACGTTTCTCTGAGCTCGCCCCTCTCATCTCTGTCATGAACTGCATTCTCTTATGTATACGATGGTCATTCATCATCTTTTTCATTCATTATTTTCAACAGGGAACTTTTCAACATCAAAAGACATTCTTACTTCTGCTGCTCAGTTTATAACCCCTGAATGACATTCTTCCTTTGATCACGTTCAGAGGATTCAGATTGCTTGCAGCAACTGACGCTGTCAAGAGTCGCAGGGGCTGAGAGCACATCCATCCTGCAATCCAGGAAATCTTTGAGATTTCTGCTTTTATGTGTCTATAGTATATGGTTATGGGAGAGAAGCAGTTAAAAAGCTGGTTGGGGCTTGAGACAATACCAAATTGTCCCTTTCTCGCAAAAGTCCATTCCTCTTTGATTCTGTACTATTCAAATGCACCAGGACGTTTCTGCTGACAAATTCATCTTGTGACACTGATTTCCAAGCAAAACAGGGATCCTCTTTTTTGTTTGAAGGCAATCAGTTTTGGATATCGTTGCATCCTGTTGCGCTCGCTTTTTCCATCTCTTCTGTGGGCCATGTTTTCCATTAATTCCCTATAAGATGTTGTCAGATGTGGCTTAAACCAACTGCTGTGACATATTAGTCAGTGAAAGGCAATCTCCATACAAATGCTCACAGTGTTTTCATGATAAGATGTTAAATGTTACATTTAGTCTTCTGGACTTAATGAAAAATAGAGATGCCAGTTTTTAAATCCGAGGAATTACACATCACGATTAATTTAATATCTATGCATAATTCAATCATTTCAGAATATTATAGAATTACAGGAATCCTGTTTATATAGACAAAAAGTTGAATTATTACTCTTCAGACTTTTTTCTTAATCATCTCTATTGCCCACTTGAAGAATTATCCCCAAATTTTTCATTTGAAATAAAAAAATAATAAGAAAGAGTACCCCATTTATTATGGAGAAAAGGCACAAGTTTATCTTTTGCATAACTGTCACACATCTCCAATAAACAGGCTAATTGAGAACATTTTTAAAGATTCTCCTCACTACCACAGTTGCTCAAAACAAGTAACAATGGTGGTGAAAGCCTTCCAAATACTAACAGAAGCTTTTGCAGTTTTTCAGAGTAATTTAAAATACATATTAGACAACTGAGATGTTTTTAGAACCAAGTTTCCAATGTAGTTGGAATCGGATAATTAAATACAGAAAAAAGCTTTTCATTGGCCTCATAGGGATGCAAAATACAAAAGGTTTGTCTATTTTATGAGATAAATGGATACCAGAGTACAGCCAGTTATTAGAGACCAAATACTATTTTACAGTGTTCAGAAATGCGTTTTAAATATTACAGGGTAAAGAAGATTCATTTTCAAGATATTTTCCTTCTTTTTGTATATTTCTTAAATCTCTGTTGTTTATTGCTTTTGGTCAGTTCCTGCCACAGACCTTGAACCTGTAACTCTGAGAACTGAGACTTCCACGACAACGTTAGGTAATGACTTTTTATCTCTAAGCAAGTGCATTTTCTGCCCATTGTCTAGTCTTGTTGCTATTTTGGTTAAGCGGTTTTCTTTTTCTAAGATTTTCTCATCTCCCTCTCTTGTCACTCAACTCTATTCTTCATTTTGAATGTTGAGGATGTTTAAAAGAAGTTATTCAGTTAGTTACTTGGTTAAGCCTGTATGCAGCTAGTATAGAGCATCTATCTTCCATATTATCCAGCTTTATTGGTGCTTTATAGAGCCTGTGATTCTGCTCAGTGTTCTGTGGCAAAGCTAAATTTCAAATACAATTAGGAGTCGCTACTCTAAAACATCAATTTTAATTCTATGGACACGGATAGAAGGTTGTGTTAAGATAGGCAGGGCATTTTTATTGTCTACCAATGATTTTAAGAAAAGAAATGTGCTTATTCTAATGTTTAATGGGAGGTATGTCTAAGGTAAATAATTTCTAAGTACGATCTCCCAAAAGCAGGTGAGCCTGGGTCCCTCTCTGATATGGACGTGCTGTGTTTCTGGGGTCAGGATCCCTTTTGAAAATCTGACACCAATAATAATAAACTTTTTGGATTATTAGAATAGTGTTATACACTCTTTATCAAAAGAACCGTCAGTGGACGCCCCAAAATTTCTTGCATATAGATGATAAAATTCCAAAACCAAAGAGATAAATTATTAAGGCTTAAAAGAATCTAGCAAAATTTTAGAAAACCTAGACCCACGTATCATCCTTCTTGAGTTTCTGGAGTTATAAGACAACATTAACCAGTTTCCTTTCTTCAGCTCCAAAAACATCACAACGACCAAGAACACGCCGTCCACGTCCCAAACATAAAACCACACCGAGCCCAGCTGCATCTCAGAGCAAACTAGGTAAATATGTGGTTCCTGGTACCTGTGGAACCCTGTGGATGTGATTCTTGTGTGGCAGTTTAACTTGCCACCTAATAGCTCTTGGGACCCTTCGGTGTGAAAGCCTAAGTAACAAGAGCTCTATTTAAATAACTGTGATTTCCTTGTGCTGCTTGGTATCTTCTTGGAACCTTTGTATTTTATTTGCTTTCTCTGAAAAATTATATTTTTCCTCTTTGATTCTGGTTTATCAAAAACTTACCTAGTTAAGGATCTAACTAGCGTATTTAGCTCACTTAGTCACACATTTTAAGGGCTACATTAGCATCTGTGAAAAATAGTTTAGAAATAACAAATGACTTCACTTGGTTGAGGAAAGAAATTTCTTATGTAGACACTGTTCATAAATAGATATAAAAGAATATGGGCAGAAGCAACATATTTATTGAGTTTGACCAACTGTCAGGCACACAGTTAATTCTTAGAGAAGAGAAGTAAAAGGTCCGCAAGCCGGTAAATGTGATGTGGACCTTGAAATGTATAGAGCTTGTAGATGGGTTGCAGGGATAGGCAGGAATCAACGGAGGCGGGGAGGTACCATATGTGTGGGTGAGAGTAGAAGGGTAGGAATTAGAAGGGCAACCTGATTGGGAGAAAGGGGAAAGACAATGTTCGCCTAGCTTCTGCCAAGAAATTTTGGTCCGTGATGCCACTTTGAGATGGGTCCATGAAGAGGACCTTGAATGCCTAATTTCAATGATAGGATTTAAGCCAGTTGGCTACAGCACACTCTCTTTTCCTCCTGGGGTCAGGCCTTTTCTGTCCTGGTAACAGAGAAATGCACTGACAAGTTTTGACACTGCTCCTCTGTATCTTGTTCTTTTATATGACTTTGTTTGGACAGAAGTCTTGGTCTTCTTCCAAAGTGGACTCTCAACAACAACAACAAATCTGTTTTGGTTATTCATTACAGTATCTGCTTAAATATATCAACTGTTTCATCTGTCATGACCTAGGGCCTTGTTTTCCAATAAATTATAGTTTCACATTCTTTTCTCATAATTTTTAATCTTAATGTTCCTAGACAGATGCCTAGAGATTTTTCTAAGCAGCATTTTTTTTTATTGTTGTTGTGTTATCAGATAATATAAAAACAAGCAAAACTTGGAGCCATGTGGAGATACTAAGGATATAACCGTTTCATAAGAACAAATATCTTTGTACCCTCACCTCAGAACTTTAAAATTTTTGCTTTTTAGTTGTAGAACCTGTGCCACCAGGTGAAGTTCATTTTCAAGAGAGTTTGATGACTTTTCTCATGTGTCTGACATTTCTTTTTTCAATTACTTTTGATCATTGCTTGCTACAGACTCTAAGCCTATTACTCCTGGGACATATTTAGGTAATGATCATTTATGTCCGTTAGCAAGTGCTTTTTCTTATTATCAAGGTTCTCTGTGGTGCTATATAGATGATGATGTCATAATTTGTCATCATCCTATTACAGTATTCAGCTTACAGTGTAAAGGCTTTCTTTCTAACAGAAATGTGTATGGACTTAATAAAGACCACTATCTGCCCCACATCCCAGCTTCAGACTGCATCATGTCAATCTGAGTCTCTGTTTAAACAGTACTGTTGTTAGAGCTAAGGTCCGAATATGATTCTCCATATATCCCCTCCTTAGACCACCAATACAGTATCGATTACGATACCATGAATTTTCTTTAGGCCATCTTACTTTCTATATTTGAAGTTCTCCCTAACTTTTTTTCACTTCGTGGATGTTTCAGCAAATTTTTTATGCTTATTCTAGTAAATTACCAAGTGGAAAATTTGCCCAAGCCTTGTCACTTTAAATCACAATTAGAAGTGAATACCCTAGGGTGGTTTGAACTTCTCTCACGTCATCATATTTTAGGAGCAATTTGTAACCAATTTTGGATTAGGGACACTTTCAAAGAAATGACAATTCCCCATCTTCATTTCTTAAACATAATTGTATTATAATTTTTAATCTTTGGCGAACTCTCAATTTTAAAAGGAAACTTATTAATATACTAAAGGAGAAAATATCAAACCAAAGTAGCAAAGCTCTCACCACTCAAACTGACAAATTTTAGAAAGCTTAACTATGTGATATCATCTTATTTAGAGTTTATGGAGCCATCAACACTATATTAATCCTAAATTTTCTTCCTTCAGCTACAACAACAAAGAGACCTCGTCATCCACGCCCCAAAGCTAAAACCACATCCCATCCAGAAGTACCTCAGACCAAACTGGGTAAATATGTGGTTTCCAGTTTAAGGAATTCAAGCAGTCTACCCCAGTTGGGACCCTAAATTCTGAGGATACCTAGTGTAATATAGTATCACAAACAGAGGTTCTTCCTTATCTTTTTATATCAAATGCCACTCTTTTTGCTAAGGGTTTAGTCTCTCAGTGAGTGTGGTATCAGCTTCCTTTTGGCTATCTGTAGTATGTGCGGTAAACAGACCTTAGGGTGACCCCCTTCTCCCCACCCCTGCTTCGTCCCATTCCCATGCTTCCTGCTTCTTGGTATTAAACAGAGTGTAAGCCATCTTTCCCCTGCTCTTTCCCCCTTAGAAGGCATAGAAGCATTATTTTTACTGGTAAAATGAAGTTTCTGACATTTCATGTGTTCATAAAAATCTCTTTGGTTTCTCTCATTGATTTTGATCCGTTCCTACCACAATCTTTGAACCAGTTATACTTAGAACGGAGGCTCCAGTGACCACACTAGGTAATGACACATTATGTCCATCAGCATCTGCTTTCTCTGCTCATTTGAAACCCATTCCATCACCGTCATAACCATAGCTGCTTCTGCTTCACAAGACTCGCATGTCATCCTCTATTGTCATTCAGTTACTCCTTAATCTATTGGAGAGTATGAAAATCACTCATTTGTTTTCAAAAGAGCCAAATACAAACTTAGTCTAGATTATGCATCTGCAACGTAATTCGTGTGAATTTATGGCATCTCACCTCCATGTAACCTATTTTTCTGAGTTTCAAACATATGGGGGTTGGGGGTGAAGATATCTATCCTTGATCTAGGCTGAGTATTGTCACAGCTGTTACAGTGTGACATAATTCTTGAGCAGATCTAAATTCCTACATTTTTATTTTGTGCATGATTTTGGTTTTGTTTTGCCATTTTAGGTAATGATGTGGTCTTCTTTCAGTAAAGGCCGAAATAGAAAATATGCTCAATGCTAATTTAAAGTGCCATCATTAGTTTAAATTTACCCTACACCTTCACTGCCACCGCCATAACTCAGTGAAGTTTTGGAACTTTTTTTCATTTAGAGATCCTTATGAAAATATCCTTGACATATAAACTCATGTTTCTGCGTGACTTTTGTCTTCCAGAGTAGTGTGAATGACATAAAGAGACAGTTATTGAAGTGGAAGCAAATATCTTAAGCTCAGAGGAAAAATTTTCTGACACTTCAGAAATTAGAACTAGTATACTCCTATTCACAGCTTCTAGCCCTCAGAACACTCTGTTAACCTGAGGTTTACTTCCTTCAGCTCCCAAAGTGCCTCAACAAACTCATCATCCGCGTCCCAAACCTGAAACCACAGGGAGTCCTGAAGCCCTTCAGACTGAACTGTGTAAATGTGTAAATCCTGACTAAGCCCATCCCGTGGGGTCCAGAGAAAATGAGGGAGCAAGTCAGGGTTAGCAGCTTTTTCTACTCTAGAGTAGCCAGTGAGAACGTGGTTGGGGGGCTTTAGGTGGTAGCTGAATTACTTACGCTTGTGAATTAGAATCTTCTCTCTAAATGTTTGATTTCTCATTGAATTCTATTCATCCTTTAAATATTGAACATATGTGGTAGAATGAAATAGCTACAGAACGAATGTATGTTTGGGTAAATAAGAAGTTGTTGTTGTTATGTGCCAGGCACTATTGTTAGTACTTCATTTTTTTCCATTTTTTCCATTTTTTTTAACTTGAATTCAATTAACATATAATGAATTATTGGTTTAAGAGGTAGAGATTATTTCTTGTTAACTACAAAGTTAAGGCATAATGAAGGTCTAGGGCAGAAGTTGGCAAACATTTTCTATAAAGGGCTAGATAGTCAATATTTGGGGCTTTGTGAGCATATTTTGCATATTTTTCCTTTTTTTTTTTTTTTACAACCACTTAAAGAATGGAAAAAAATCATCCTTAGCTCTCATGGGCTATATGAAAATAAGCCATGGGTGAGATTTGGCCTATGGGCCATCATTTGTCAACCCTTGATTTAAAGAAACAATAAGGGAAGGATTGAGCGTTGAAATCACCGTAGATCTGGATGACTGGGGAGTAGGAGGATGGAGAAGTACGCAAGAGACGGACACGTGGGCAGGGCCAGTGAGGAGGGACAGAGGCTTCTCTGAGCAGTTGAGGCTGTCAGGTTTCTAAGTGTTGATCAGAACATTTCACTGAGGCTGCTGCAGCTAAATGGGCCCAAAGGACCAGCTGAAAAGGTATTTTGAATGTTGGACTTAGGAGTTTGAATTTCATGTGAGAATCATCAGTATCTGTATATGGTCATGCTTTCCCCGCTTACCCTGCTAAAGCTTAGACTGAGAGCCTGCCCCTTATCCTGCTCTCTTAAGAGCCTAATCCTAATCCTAAAAGCCTAATCCTATGAGGCAAAGTTTGTTGTCTCTTTCCAAAGATGAGTTTCCAGCAAGACTGGTATGGTCTATTTTGGTACACTAGGTATTTGGTACACTGACACTAGGATCATGAAAGAGTGAGACACTTCACGGGCACTTCACAGGGACAATTGTCTACTACAAAGATAACCCCTACTAAGTGATAAATTGGTACCCAAGTGCAGAGAGACTCCATATCCCTCAACTCAGAAAGTTAATAGATTTTGCTTTGTACTCCAGATGAATTATTACTTAGGTGCAATTATTTTTGCAGTTCTGAGATTGTGTAAATGTTTAACATTTCTTTTTTTTTTTTTTTTTTTACTATTTTCGGTCAGTTCCTGCTATAGTCCTTAAACCAGTCACTCCTAAGAAAGGGGCTCCAGGGACTACATTTGGTAATGCCACTTTCTAACCTTCAGGAAGAGCTTTTCCTGCTCATTGTCAAACCCATTCCACTCATTGCCATTCACTTACATTCTTTATCTTTTGAGTTGAACATGCATAAAACAAATTACTTCTTATTCTTAAGAAATCCATGCCTGAATCTAGTTTGGGATATCTTCCCGCCCTGTAACTTACTTTAAATTTTTTTCATGCCACCTTCTATTTTCAGCTTAATCTGAATTCTCTGTTAAGGCAAATTTCATATATTCATGTGAGCACCTGATCCTGATCTATGCTAACCAAGCTGTGACAGGGAAGTTTCTTAATATATCCTTTGTACATATATCTTTTTTATCTACCTGTTTTTTTGTTAACTTTTGAGTAACATGTTTTTAGTAAATTGTCTAACAGATACTGTAGTCAAACATAGTAAGTTTAAATAGTAAGCCCCATCCTTAGGGTAAATCTGACTACCCCTTACTCTCCACCATAGTTTAGAAATGATTTTTAACCTTTTTAATACAGTGGGGGGACTGCATGATATGGTATGATGATATGATAAAGGGGTGCTTGCCTAGCTCAGTCAGTGGAGTATGTGACTCTTGATCTTGGGGTCACAGGTTTGAGCCCCACGCTGAGTGTAGAGATTACTTTAAAAAATAAAATCTTTAAAAAAATGATAAAAAATACCAATCTTGACTCTCTGAATTAATAACTTCATTTTTATGTCAATTTTGCCCCCCAAAGTATCAATAACAGAAGAAGATACAGTAGCATAGTAGGGGCAAATTTTTCACACTAGAAACATAAATTTTATGAAACTCAAGAAAAATCTGTCAAGCCGTAGAAAACAAAGAATTTTTTTAAACCTCATAATTTGCAGAACCATAAACCTTATCTTTTTCCACTTCCAAAAACATCCCAATGGACACTTCATTCACAAACCAAACTTAAAACGACCCCAAGTCCAGATGAACCTGGGACTACACCAGATGAAACCTCAGTCCTTGGTTTCGGAGCCTGAGAGCCTGTTACTGGCTGAAAGTGTAAACCCACATACCCTCTAGTGAGGGAATCATGAAGAGTCCTTCTGCCTTCAGGGTTGGCGAGTAGTACATGTTTGGAAGATACATAATGTTTCCTCTAGCTCAGGGTAGTAGGAAACACGTTTTACTTCATCTTCAGGCTAGCTGAACACAGAACCTTTTTCTGCATACAAAGCCTACAGAAGGAAAATAAGGCAGGGTGTTTTTGCAAATTGAAGATTTTGGGGGGTATTTCAACATTAAGTGTTAGGCTCATCATATAAGGTCTTAAAGAAGTAAAGCATCATTTTGGACCTCAGTAGGTCAGGAAAGGAGTTTAAGTCTTGAAGTCACATCAGAATTTGTACAAGTGGACAGGTGAGAGTGAACAAAGACAAAAAAAAAAAAAAAAAGGATATATCTAGCGGGAACCAGAGGGGCAGAGGTTCTTCTTCTTTGGAGAGTCAGTCAAAACTTCTCATTGGTGATTCCACATTTGGATAAAACCACAAGAAATTGAAGGAGGGCTTGAATGTTCCATTCAGGAGTCTGATGTTGTTGTCACAAGCATCAGAAACATTTTCTTTCCACACTGGATGAAGTTTTCCCTGTACCGAGAGTGGATGGCTGCTTTACTGGATGCCAAAGACCGAGTGGTGCCCCTGACTTGGTCCTCTTGAATACCCTTCTTTGGATACAAGTCACAAGATCTTTCCAAAGTTGAGTTCTCAGCAAGATCATCGTAGCCATTTTTGGTTATTTGTGTGATGGCTGCTTGGATCTGTAGGAATTCTTTCTGCAACCATAATTTGATAAACATAGTAGATGTCTTCTTTATTCAGCACCCACTAAAGTGCAAGTTAGTCTTTTACATGCTTTTCAAGATGGTTAGGAATGTATTAGGTAAAAGCCTAAAAATGTCCTAGAGTCTAGTACTAACTAGTAGAACTGTTTCCCTCTTGTGGTGCTAAACAGAGACTACAAGTAATGACTATCTCATGAGATGAAGAAGTCCTGAACTGTAGTTTAGCAAAGTCTGGACAAAACAATTGACTTCCTTTTGTATTAGCTTGCTAAGGCTGCCATAACAACATAGACCGGTTGGCTTAAACAATAGAAATCGATTTCTCACAGCTCTGGAGGCTGGAAATTTAAGATGATGGTATTAGCAGTTTTAATGTCTCCTGAGGCCTTTCTCCTTGGCTTGTAGATGGCCTCATTTGCTGTGTCCTCACATGGCCTTTCCTCTATGTGTGAGCATCCCTTATGTGTCTCTCTATTCTTATAAGGTCATCAGTCATACTGGATTAGGGACCTACTCTTAAAACCCCATCTAATCTTAATTGCCTCTTCAAAGCTCCTATCTTTAAATACAGTCACATTTGGGAGTTAAGGCTTCAACATAGGAATTTGGGGGAGATACAGTTCACTCCACAGTCTACTTCATCTAGAAATAAAGTAATAATTCTAGATGAAATACTATACTGACCAAATACATTTTGAAGTGAATTTCATAGCTCCTTATACATTTTTTAAAAACCTCTTTTGCTTATTTTATTACTTCAGTTCCTGTTACAGACCTTGAACCTATTACTCTTAGAACTGAGACATCTGGGACAAAATTAGGTAACGATTCTGTGCAATTCCCAAATGCTTTTGCTGCTCATTGTACATTCCGTTCAGTCTCCATTTCCTGGCTTTTCCTCCTTCATGAGACAGCCACCATCATCCTCTGTTACCATTCAGTCACTTCATCTGAAGAATCCTGAGGCCTCTTAAAAACAAGTTTCCTATTGTTTTTATGAGAGCAGACATTAGCTTAATCCAAAACATTGGTTCCATTTGGTATGTTTGTCATTGTCATGTTATCTCGTGCTTCACTGAACAGTGTTCTGTGTTAAAGTCAAATTTAAAACAAATTGGGATCTGTTTCTTATCTAGGCTGATCAACAGTAATAGCTATTCTTACGCTCCTTTGCCTGTCTAGGTTGCTAAGTTTTTAAAAAATTATTTGCATGATATGTTTGTTTCTTTGTTGGTGCTTTAAGTAATGACATGTTTTATTACTAACTTGACAAATAGGAAATTACCTAAACCCAAAATTTTAAATTACAAGCCCTCAGTGTGACCCTAACCTCCCCTCCCTAGCACCAGAGTTGAGCCCTCCTTCCCATTTTTTCCCCAATGAGGAAATTCTGTGAGTGTTTAATTACAAGTGCTAATCTTTATGCCTTGAATGAGAAACTGAGCTACATACATGAGCTTGCGGGCAAAATACCACCAATGATAAAAAGAAGACACATTGTCATAAAAGGATTAAAAATATTAAATTACAGAAAATGTCCTGTAACTTTTGAAAATCTTAACAGCTCTTGGAAAAACCTCTCCTCAGAATCCAGAGCCTTAAGACCTAGAGTAACGCAAAGCTTTTCTTTCTTCAGCTACTAAAACATCACAAAGACCCCGTCGTCCACGTCCCAGACCTAAAACCACACCAAGCCTTCAAGTACCTCAGACCAAATCCGGTAAATGTGTGATTCCTTGGTTTAAGGGTGAGCCCAAGTAGTCCCAGTAGGAACCCAAAACAGTGCCAAGCTGTTAGTGGCTCTAAGTGTGAGGTCATGAGCCATGATCAGTAATGTCTGCTTTGCCTGGGTGTCAGAGAATGTGGCTAGGTGCAATATATTTGGTACCAGAATATCTTACTCTATGTGAGAGTCTTCTTTGATATGCATTTAGTATATTTCTTGCTATCAACTTCCATTCAAATTTTATTATACATCTTCCTTAGCAGAGCTAATATATTCAGTTCAAGTAAACAAAAAATTATAAGTCCCTTGTATATTTTTGGACCAATATTGACAATTGTGGGTGATATGCCAGCAGTGGGAGACTTTCTAAAACAGTAGAGTTGGGTATATGTTTGCATGATACATTAAATATTGACGTTGCAAAGAGGAAAAGATCAAGGTTGACTAGACTTGGACGTTGGGCCTACTAAAGGATTTCAATAAATGGAGGGAAAAGTGAACCAAGGCAGAAGGGCTAGACATGTAAGGTGGTAGAGGGTTAGCCACAATGGCAGTCCAGTGTGCCTAAAACAGACTGTCCTACTTCCAGATGGCCAAAACAAGGTTATTGATGATGCTGCATTTGGAAGAGTCCAGACAGCCAACTGAAAGAGAATTTTGAGGACCTAATTCAGGAGCTTAGTTTTGATACAGAGACATCAACTGTCTTTGATTTCTGCTTTATCTGGGCTTCAGATAAAGCCAGACAGATGCTCTCCTGAGTATTACAGACTGAGTGACCATCTTTATTCTCTCTTATGTGCCATGGTTTGGATGAGTTCTCAGAATGATCAACATAGTCCACTTCAATGATTAGCTTTTATATCTGTTTCAAACTTATAAACTGTTTATTGTATCCATGTTTACTTAAACATAGTAAGTGTACATTTTCAGCTTCCATAGAAATACAGATTGATCAGATTTTTTAAAGGACAATTTCTTTTCTAACTGTATGTTAGGTCAATGAATAAGAATATGTTCTAGTGCAGAGTTTTCTATATCAGAATCCATTAGCTAAAACCTAGCAGAATTTCATGTTGACTTCTTTAAGACAATCAAGATAGTTCAAAGGCTAAGCCTAAGACAATGACTATAGTTTGGCCAAATCTTCAAAGAATAATCACCTACTCTTTCCTTCAGTTAGGAGGTTAATTTTTTTTGTTTGTTTTTGTAGAAGGATTGATACACAAGTAGATTTGCTTAGATGTGAATGTTCTGACTTTTCATGTGTTTTAAAATTTCTTTAATTTACTGTATTTTGGGGGCAGTTCCTGCTACAGTTCTTGAACCTGAGGCCCCAGGAACAACATTAGGTAATAATATATTATCTTTTCAACAAGACTTACTCTGCTTTTGTCAAACCTAGAGTTTCATCTTGTTTTATGTGACCATATGTCATTCTTTTTGGACATTCATTTACATTCTTAAAATTATGAAAACTCTTAAAACTATCTGCCATTTTTAAGAGAACCAGTCATACATGAACGTACTTCAGGACATTTATTTGCCATGTAACCTATTTGAAATTTTTTCACGTTATTTTGTGTTTTATTTAAGCCATCTTGGTGGTAAAAAAAAAAAAAAACTCATTTTCAAACATACTATGGGTTTCTACCTCTTATCTATAAAGGCAGATAAAGCCAAATAATAGCTATCATGGGGCCAAGAGGGTCCATTTATCTCACATCTATGTTTCTACCTTTTATTTTTCTATTTGTGTGATATTGTTTTGTTTTATTTCTATTTAGGTAATGATGTTTGTTCTTGTTTTAGTAGTTACATAGAAAGTGTGGAAAGATGAAAAAATTGGAATTATAAATCTCAGATATAATATGACCATCCTTCATAATACATTAAAATTTAGCAATGGTTCTTAACCTTTATGTTGCCCAATCAACCCACTCTATGACACCTCGATTATAATTACTAATCTTTATTTCTTGAATTAAAGAGGGACTTTTTTCTTCAAAGAATCTTCTATGGTAAAAGAAATTATATAAGAAGTATACATGACAAAAATCTCAAACTAAAAAGGCACATGTCTAACAAGTTGTAGAAAATCTAGAATCATATTTTCACCTCTCATTGCTTCCAGAACCGAAGTAATGTGGTTGTGTAGTAACCCTACAATTTCTTCCTTCAGCCTCTGAAACATCACAACAGACACGTCGTCCACGTCCCAGACCAAAAACCACACCAAGTCTTGAAGCTTCTGAGTTCAAACCAGGTAAACAAGTGTTCCTGGTTTAGAGTTTCAGCAGCCTAACCCAGCAGGGTCTCAAGAGTAATTCCAGTGTTTGGAAGTAATGAATAGGCCCCATAAAAGTAAAGATATAACTTGTGTTAAACAGCAGTTCCCACTATAGAGATGGCAAGAAGAACACAGTATGGGGAAATCTGTGAGGCAACTGAATGCCTCATGCTTCTTGAGTGAAATCTTATTCTGTCACTGTACATTTTATTAATTTCCATTTATGTCTTGAAAATAAAACTTCTTTAGAAAAATTAGGCATATTCAGTTCAAATTAACAAATAGTATCTTCAGTATCCCCAGGTCATATTAGCACCTTTGGGGGTATAAATTAGGTGTGGGAGACATGTTTTTAGTCCTCAAACCTGCAAGAAAGGTGAGAACAAAAGATAAGATAGATGGCATTAGACAGCATGTATGCAAAGACAAGATCAAGATTGATTTCTGGGTGCTATCAACAAAATGTGCTAGGTACATAAATATGTAGATCTGGAAAAGATAAACAGTGGAGCCTTGAAACCACCGTAGTACACAGATAAGTAGAGAGGTAGGAATAAAATCAGAAAGAGTGGATATAAGTGAGACCAACCAAAGGAGAAAGTCTAACTGTAGTACTAGTATAAAAGATGTCTCACTAGACAGTGATAGTCAAATCTTTCTGAATCTTGATTGGTCCATGGATTCTCATGATAGAGATTCTTAAGCATTTGATGGAGCCGTTGAGATTTGATCAAGTGGACATTAGTAAGCTCTTTGTTGCACATGAAGGCATGTTCCTTCTTTGCTTAGAATGAAGGGATAACCTGCTCAGTTCATCATGCTGCAGCCTCCCATTCTTTCCAAAGTTAAGTTGTTAGTAATACCCACACATCCCGCTTTGACTCATTAGTTAGAATCAGATCAAAGGAGGAATAAGGAAATAGTTACCTCACTTAGGTATGGCCAAATTTTAGGAAATCGGTGGTCTACTTTTTTAGTTGAACAGTTTTTAGAAGTTGCTACATAGTTCTAGAAAGTATATGAATAAGATTCATTTTGAAGTAAATGTTTTGAGGGTTTTTACATTTTTAAGCAATCATTTTGTTTATTTTTAATACTTTTGGTCAGTTCCTACTGCAGACCTTGAACCTGTTGTGTTCAGAACTGAGACATGGGTAACAACACAAGGTAATAACACATGCTCCTCAGTAAGTACCTTCCCTTCTGATTGTCACACTCATTCCATCAACATCATAGCTACAGGTTCTTTTACTTCATAAGGACTACATCATCCTCTGTTGTCACTCCATGAAATTCTTCATCCTAAAATTTTGAGGACTCTGACTCTTAAAACAAGTTATCCCTTGTTTTTAAGAGAGTCATGCGTAAACCTAACTCAGGTCATCTGTTGTACAAGTAACCACCTGAAATTGTTCTGTCATCTCATGTGCTTTTTAACCATGTTTTGTTAAAGCTGGGTTTAAAAAGCAGTTCCTTTGATGCTACTGACTGTTATGGTATCAGGAAATTTCTTTGTGCCTCTGAAGTTCTTTTTTTTTTTTTAACTCTCTAATATCTGTCCTTTGATAAATATTTTAATTATATGGCCTTATCTTAGTAAGCTGTCAGAGTTTGTATCTGACTATGGCTGCCCCATAATATTTCTGCAGTGGGACTTACCCCTTTTGTTCAATAGAAGAGAACTATGAACACTATTTCACTTCTTGAATTAATAACTTAATGCTGTATGACTCATTCTCAATGAACTTGCATTTATAAAAGAATATATATTACTATATTAAGGGTGAAAGTTTCAAATTAAAAGGTTGATAAGACAAATTTACTAATGTAACTTTAGAAAATCTGGAGTCATGTGTCATGCTACCCTTAGCTTCTAAACTATGGACTCTGTAGTAACCAAAGGTTTTCTTTCTTCAGCTCCTAAAACATCAAAACGGACCCGTCGTCCACATCCCAAACATAAAACTACACCAACTTCTGAAGCACCTCAAACAAAACTGGGTAATTGTGGGTTTCTGGTTAAAGGAGTGAATCTTACCAGCTCTTGGGAGTCTGGGATTGATGCCGGTGGGAGGAGTGATAGCCCATGTGAGCCCAGTAACTGGTGAAGGCACAAGATGATCTACACTGATCCCACCATTGACTTAGCAAAGGAAAACATTGTTTGGGGAGATATCTATGGCAACTGGGTTCCTCATGCTTTGTGCATAAAGATCGTCTATTTTAATATGTATTTTGTTACTCTTGCTTATTTCATTCCATACTTCTCTAGAAGACAAAATGTCTTAAATAGAACCAATTATCTTTATTTTAAGAAACATTAAGTGCCTTTTATTTCCCCCCAGAGCTACATCAACAGCTGTGAGGATATCACAGATGTAGGTAGCTTGTTTTTACTTCTCAGTCTATACTATAGTCAAAGTCAAAACCTGCCCCAATAGGAAACATTCAAAGATTGAACCAAGGCAATGTGTCGTGCCAATCAAGATTATTTTTTTGCAAGTGTTATAAACCCCTATGCAATTAGAAAGAAGTTTGTGAAGGCCAGGAATGAGGAGTTAGGAAGAAAGCGGGAAATCTTAGAATTGAACAGAGGCAAAAAGTAGGTATTGAGGCCAGCCTGAGGGCACAGGCCTCCTGGAACAAGGGAAGTACTGCTTTTAAGTGGTAATGATAGTAGTGAGTTTGGAAGGGTCCCTAAGAGCAGTTGAAGAAAGTTCTTGAAGGTATGACTCAGAAGTTTGGATCTGAACCTAGAAGCATTCATGGTCTTTCCTGCAACCTCTTCCACATGTATAGGGTACCACATTTTTGTGTTTAGAGCAGAGAGCTGCTCTACTGGGCACCACACACTGAGTGGTTGTTCCTTATCCTAATTAGTTGAATGCCTTTGCATCATGTGAGTTCTCAGCCCATTTCTACTCCTGAGTTCTCAACAAGATGAGCATGGTTAGCTTTGCTTTGTTCTTTTCTATGCCTCCTTTCAAACATAAAGGCCATTTACTGTGTCCATCTTATTTAGACATCCTATCTTCTTAAAGCTTCCACAGAAAAAGCAACAATTGCCAGAACACTTTTATTAGTATATATCTGGTAAAATGTTTAAACAAGTTTCCTAGGGCAATAGTTGGAATTGGGTACTTAAACACCTAAGAGAATATTGTGTTGACTTTGAGATGCTTAGCAGACTATGTAGGCTATCACTGACTATTTCCTAAAAGAATGTTTACCTGGTTATAGGATGGCCAAATCTTTAAGTATTTAATTTCAGAAAAAAATTTAGTTGCTATACATTTATTGAAGCAATGTTATACTGGTTAGATTTAATTTGCTGACTTTTCACAAGTGTTTATTTCATTGCTTTTCATTAGTTCCTACTACAGATTTTGAACCTGGCCCTCTTAGAACTAAAGCTCCAGAAATCGTGGGTAATGAGAATGTGTGTCCTTCAGATAGTGCTTTTCCTGCCCATTGTCATACCAGTGTGGCCACAGGTCCTGTGGCACCTTAAAACCATTTTAACACCCTCTGTTGCCTTCCATTGCAGTCTTCACCTTGAAATTACGCTAAGCTCTATATCATCTGTTAAACTTAAGAAAACTGTGAATATGCTAATTTCAAGGCATCAAAGTGCCATGTAATTTGTTCATTGTTGTTTCATGTGATCATGTGTATGTGCCAAAACAGCACTGACTACTTCAAGCTTTGTTTCAAACATGAATTTCCATCCCTTATTTGCACTGCTTACCCTTCATCGATTGCAGAAATACCATGTTCTTGAATCATTTTTTATTGCATTAGGATCTGTGTGATTATACTGATGGATCTATTGTTTCAAAAAACAATGTTTTTAGTTAATTGTCAAAATTTTAAATGTGTCTAAGTCTTGAAAGTTTAAATAATAGGCTTTCGTGATAGAGTAGGATGATTCTTTCTTCTTTGCTAAGAGAATTTAACAGTGTTTCTTAACTTTTCTTGAGTCAAAGACTACTCTGAAACATTGATGAGCACACTGCTTTATGTATTGATCCTCATGCTTTCAAATAAATAAGCTCATTATTATACCCATGATTATTTAAGTAATAAGCATTTGTCTCAACTTGTACAGAAGTACTAGTAGAATGACAAATGCTTTTTCCAGTAGAGTTAGCAAAGTATAAATATATATAAATGTGTAAAAAAGTTAGTCTAGCGAAGTTTTACATATTAGCAATGATCAGATATTCAAACATCTAGGAGAACTTCTTATGGATCACAGTGATATTTCACAGAGTACAATGCTGTATCTATTTTATGAGATTAATGGGTACTTTGCCAGAGTATGGTCAAACCTTCAGAGTAAGTGTTTCTTTTCTGTCAGTCCTAAAGCTTAAAAATTGACTTTTGCACGGTTAGTCTTCAAGTGAATTTTTAAAATCTCTTTGGTTTATTATTTTTTACCAGTTCTTCCTACAGCCCTTGAACCCGTCACTCTTAGAACCAAGGCTCCAGAAACATTAGGTAATGATATTCTGCATTCCTCAACAGTTTTTTCCTGCTCATCATCAACCCATTCTATCATAATCATAATCACTTCGTCACCAGCTTTATAAAACTGTTTTGTAATCTGCTGTCCTTCAACTTCATTTTTTTTTTCTTCTTAAGGGCATTGAAAACTTTTTTTTTTTTTAAGATTTTATTTATTTATTTGACAGAGACACAGCGAGAGAGGGAACACAAGCAGGGAGAGTGGGAGAGGGAGAAGCAGGCTTCATGCCAAGGAGGGAGCCTGATGTGGGGCTGGATCCCAGGATCCTGGGATCATGACCTGAGCCAAAGGCAGATACTTAACGACTGAGCCACCCAGGTGCCCCAAGGGCACTGAAAACTCTTAAAAGAAGTTATCTATTGTTTTTAAAAGCTATGCATGGACCTAGGAATATCTGTCAACTATGTAATCTTGAACCTGTTTTATTTATTTTTGTCTAAACAGGGCTCAAATTTAAAAGCTGAGTTTTAAAGTCGGTAATGTCTGTATCTTCTCTTGACCAAGCAAATGATAACAATTCGCATGGTATCATAGATTCTTTGGAAAAGTTCTATTTCTTGGTGTGAAACCTATAACCCCGCTACCTACAGCATGGCTAGAGTCCGTAATTACCTTCTTTTAAAGCTAGAGATTTATGAGTCTCCTCACTCCTTGACTTAACTTTATGTGTGAGTTTTCTCTCTCAAGAATCTTTGGTGATTAAAAAAAATAGTTAACAAAATAGGAGAAAATATTTCAATCTTGAGATACATATGCCTTGAACTTCAAAGCAATATGATGCATTTTAGAAAATCTAGGGCCTTATTTCCAAAACCACCTTCACTGGAGTAATCCGAAGTTTCATCCTTCAGCTCCTAAAACAGTACAACGAACCCGTCGTCCACGTCCCAGACCTAAAACCACATCAAGCCCTGAGACACCTCAGACCAAACAGGGTAAATATGTTATTCCATGGTTTGAGGGGTGAACCCTAGCATTCCGTCCCAGTGGGGTCTCAGGGAAATGCCTCTGATGGGAAGTAACAGCCTTCATGTTCTCTAAAAGTCAAAGCATGAGGTATGGTTAGCAAGTAATTTTTGAGTGAAATTTTTGGTCTCTTTAAAGATGTGTTTAAAGCAAGATTGGCATAGTTACTCATAGCTATTTATTGCTATATCTGCATTTAAACACATGGTCTATTTATTGTGGTCATGATTACATAAACATAGGGGGTTTTTTTCAGCTTTCAAAAACTGCAACAAGTTACTTTCATACATATTTTCATATATCTATTGCCTAAACAGAATTTCCAAAGCAAACTTTTATATTGGTTAGAATCAGAAAATCAAACACCTAGAAAAACCTCATGCAGAATTTAAAGTTTGTGACTACCTTCTACAATGAATAGTTCCTAACTAGTGTGAACAAATCCTCAAAAAGAAACTGCTTCCTGTCAATTCAAAAGTTTAAAAAACTTGTCATTTGAAGCTAAAGTTTTGAAAGAAAAATTAAGATTTTCTACATGTGTTTAAACTTTCTCATGTTCATGTTGTTGCTTTTGGTTAGTTCCTGCTACAAGCTTTGAACCTGTTATTCATAGTTCTGAGGCTCCAGAAACAACATTAGGTAATGATTTTTGTGACCTCATCATATGCTTTTTTATTCATATGATAGTCGATCACTGTCACGGCCAGAGTTGCCCCTGCTTCCTTAGACTGCTGTTGTTTTGTTTCATACTTCATCTTAATCTTCATCTTAAGATTAAGAATCTTAGTCAAGATTCTTAATTGAAGTGCTACCTCTTGTTTTTAACAGATGTCCCTGGACCCAGGTGAGGAAATCTATCTGCCATGAAACCCCATTTAAAATTTCATTATCTGATGCAGGGAAGTGTCTAAAGTCCAAATTACAACCCATCTATTTGGTATTTAGAGCTATAAAATGATGATAATTAAATACCATGAAATTTTTCTGAGCAACTTACTTTCTGTAAGATTTTTGAGACATTCTCATTATTCTCTTCCTAATTTAAAAGATGATTTCCCCCCTTTAAATTATTAAATACCAAAAAAAATTGCTTCCTGGGTGTGCCAATCCTAGTAAATCTAAGTTACAGGATTTCCTCACCATGGATGATTTTGGTTATTCTTTATCTTCCACCACAGTTTAGTATTGGTTCTTAATCTTTGCCAAGTAAGAATCTCTGAGCATCTAATTATGTTGATATCTATTCCTATTCCTTTAATTAATAAATTTTGTTATTTTCATTTTCAAAACACCCTTAGTGGTGATAAGCAAATTAGATTCATAAAGTAAAAATTTTCAAACTTAGGTAATAAACTCAAGAAAACCTAATATGTCTTAGAAAACATAGGTCTATGTACAATGCTTTTGAGGTTTCTAGACCTATAAACACAATAGCAACCCAAGATTTTCTTCCTGGAGTTTCAAAAACATGTGGGAAAAAATCCATTCTCCTCCCAAACTTTAAACTTCCCAAAGTTTCACAGTTGAAATCAAGAAACTCAATGATTTCCTAGTTTGAGTCCTTCTGGCTTATTGCAGTTGGATCCCAGGAGTGACAATGATGTGGCTTGTTAACTTTCACTTCCCACCTCTATGCCCTCTAAGAGAGAGGAGGCACAAATTGTGGTTAGCATCTTTACAATCGCATATTGACCAGAAGGTTCATGGTTGGGAGAGATCTAGGGTAGCCAAAGTCATCATGTGTCCTGCATAAGGATTGTCTCCAACAAAAGTTGCATCTTATTCAGCTCTCTTACCATTCCATTTATCTTTTTAAAAATTAGCAGTACTTCTTTGGCTTAGTAAATAAAAATTTCCTTGCCTTCTGTGTTCCCAGCCCCATATTAACAGTTGAGTGGATGGGGTGAGGTGAGGAACAGAGGTAGAGATCAAAAGTAAGAACATGTTTTACTTCTTGAAAAGAGTACAATAGAATTGTGAGGAAACCCTGTTTTCAAGGGGTTTTTGTTGTTTTAGATATAAGGCAATTTGCTCATATAGAAACAGCTTATTGAGTGGTTAAAAATATGTAGAGAAAATATTTAAACAAGTCAAAGATTTATGTGGACTGATAGATAACAGTTGGACTTTGAAATAACTTCAGTTTTTTGCATTAGTAGATGGAAGGGTAGGAATAGCAAAAATAAAATGAAAACTTAGTACCTATTGAGTAGATGGAAGGGTAGGAATAGCAAAAATAAAACAAAAACTCAAACTAGAACACAGAACAAAGCACTCCTAGATGGTACTAAACATTTTGGTAATGATAAGCTCATAAAATCAGTGGTAGGAAGCTCTTAGAAAGCCCTTGTGGGAATTCAGATTCAGATATAAAAGTCAGTGAGAACCTATTTTTTTCCCAAATTTTTTATATAACAATGTCAGATGGTAAATATTTTATACTTTGTAGGCCATTCAGTCTCTGTCACAAATACTTGATTCTTTTTTTAAAATTTTTTATTGTTATGTTAATCACCATATATTACATCATTTGTTTTGATGTAGTGTTCCATGATTCATTGTTTGTTCATAACACCCAGTGCTCCATGCAGAATGTGCCCTCTTTAATACCCATCACCAGGCTAACCCATCCCCCTACCCTCCTCCCCTCTAGAACCCTCAGTTTTTTCTCAGAATCCATAGTCTCTCATGGTTCGTCTCCCCTTCTGACTTACTCCCCTTCATTCTTCCTCTCCTGCTATCTTCTTTTTCTTTTTTCTTAAAGTATGTTGCGTTATTTGTTTCAGAAGTACAAATACTTGATTCTAATGTAGTATCTCAATTGAAGGCAACCAAAACCAACATGTAAATGATATGTAAATATGCCTTGAATCATCTTAGTTTGTGGGTGTGGTTGTGTTCCAATAAAGCGTTACTTGGATTTTATACTATTTTCACATGTCATAAAATATTACTTTTAATTTTTTTCCATCACAGAAAAATACAAAAGCCATTCTTAGCTCACAGGTCAGGCAAAGGGCTGGATTGCGAGGACCATAGTTTGCCAATGGCTGCTTTAAATAATGTATACTCTGCATGGCTCTCCATAGCCCTGTGATTTTGAAGATCTATGCATTTCAGTTCATTGCTACCTTTATCTAAAATCTGTGAAATATCCATAATTACTTTGACAACTTAGATGCTCTTCTTTCAGCTCCCACTGAACTGCAAACTCTTATTTTGAAACCAGTGACATCACCAAGCCTAGAAATGACACAGAGTCAACCTGGTAATTAGACTGTTTTAACTGTCTGGGTACAATGTGAGCTTCAAGGGACATATTCCAATTATTCCAAGTGTTGATTTCTAAATATAAAAAAAGCAAATAATACACATTTAATAACTCTATATATGTACATGCTCTTTCCATGATTGCATACTGGTATTAACTTGGTAATTTATTCATAGTAATTGCTATTCAACTGATAAACATACTTCATTTCATTGTGTTTACTCTGTATCACATAGAGAATAATCAAGTATGTGATTAAGTAGTCAATAAAACCACTTAGAAGAACTGATTTTATTCATTATTCTTTTTTTTCACTACAAGCTTGTAGTTCTCTTTAGTAATAAGTTAAATTTGTGTTCTGCTATGTGAAAAGAATGCTAGTTCAGTTGTGACCATCAAGGAAGGAGAAAGTGCTCACTTCAGTAAAGATAACAAAACCACCCTATACAGTATTGCCCTTCAAAATTGAAAACAAATATTTTAAGTTAGCATTGTGGTTGCTAACCCTGACATATATTTTGAAACACAAGATCTTACTTTTTTTCTAGTTTAGGATTATAATTTCTTTTCATCTCCTTTGTGCATCTTGTAATTAGCTAAATGACATTTTGGTGCTCATGACGGTAAACGTCTACTTGTTAATAGTTACCTACAATAGTTAGAAAATTGTGACTTCAATTCAGTTATTGGAGCTTCCCTTAGTGTCATTAATAATATTGTTGTTATCCTAACAGCCAACATTGAGCTTCTATAGGTGCAAGACACTTTTTTTCAAGATTTTATTTATTTATTTGAGAGAGAGAATGAGATAGAGAGAGCATGAGAGGGTCAGAGGGAGAAGCAGACTCCCTGCTCAGCAGGGAGCCCAATGCGGGACTCGATCCCAGGACTCCAGGATCATGACCTGAGCCGAAGGCAGTCACTTAACCAACTGAGCCACCCAGGCACCCCACAAGATGCTTTTCTAAATACTTAGTTTGTATGCATTCATTTGATGCTGCCGACAACCCATCCTTGATCAACTATATCATTTTGTGTTCTTTGCTAGTTTCTGAAGTCCTGGAATCGGTTACATTAAGCACTGAGTCATCAAAGGAAGCTCTAGGTAAAAATGTTTCCCAATGCACAGATATATGTGCATTTCCATCTCATTTCCGAAGTCATCTTTGGATGTCCTCACGCTTTGTGACATTTCGTAGCTCCTCACATCTTGTCTGTGTTCGTCCAGTGAATCTTAAAAGTCACATGTTACATACAGCACATTGTGCTGGTGCCTGGTATATTGCTATGCAAGTTTCACAATTGCCTTAGCTCCCTTTCACTCTGAATGTGAGATTTAATTTTTTAATATTCTGATCATTCTTTAAATATGAATATGCACATCCTAGTTTTCATGTTTCTATTGTTTTTAGTATTCATCCTTATGCTTTTCAAGGACTCACTCTTTGTCTTTTTCTTACTAGAATCCTTAAAACATGTAAGGAAGTGACATTACCTGCTTTGCTCCAGGTAGAAGTTGCTGAAGACACTGCTGGTTGTGGACACATGCCCACACTGAACACTTGCCTTGATTTTCCACATTCATCTCTGCCCTCTAAAATTGCAGTCATCTTCCTAATCTACCTAAATGTTATGTATTCTGATGAATGTACCAACTTAAGATAACAAACCGCTGTTTTCAAATTAAATACAGTGTCCTATGACAGTGTGTGATGCCCTGCCCACCACTAACCAGCCACTCCCTGTTTATTCCATAGCACCAACTGTAACAGATTATCTGTACCCCTCTGCCAAAGCACCACTCAGTCCAGAGGAACCAAAGACTGGAGGTGGTAAAGGTTTTCATGCTTTGATTCATTCATTCAACAAATTTTTAATTAACATCTGTTATGTCCATGGAATGTGAAAGTTCAAGCTGTAGTACTTGTTCTACAATGGAATTCATTTGAAGAGCAGTAGCTTCCCAAATCCTTGGGGTCTTCAAACTACAATGATAATTGATCTCTGAATACAGAAATTTTGGTTTCTCTATGGTATCAAAATATTGAGGCATAATAGCATTAGACAGCCAGTTAATGACAGTTAAAATATTAAAATTAGTTGGAGAATTAGTATGACAGAAGAGGATTTCCCCCTTGGTTCTCTCTCTCTTCTTCTCTAAACCCATTGTCCTATCTGTAAAAATATGATGCAAATTTCTGAGAATGAGGGGTGTTGATATTCAAGAAGGAAAGGGTTGACTATAGCTTATCATCTTAAAGTTTTCTAAAATTGTTCTCCTTTGTTTTGATACAGTTGTGGAATCTATTACAAATGTGTCTGAACCACCCGAGACCACGCTAGGTAATGACACACCTCAGCAGCTTTTGTCCTCATTGCCACCGTCACCTGAGAACCTCAGGTTCTCTTTCATTGTGAATTCATGTTGCAACATCATTCATTCTTCGTCATGGCAGTTAATTTTCTTTCTAGGTGCTTCTATTCATAACCATTGTCCAAAAAGTCTCTTCTGTTTTGTACCTAGATGTTGGTCTCTTTCTCTACTTAAGTCAATGAAACTGTCAAACCTAAAGCATCTTTTTCCTAACATTGAACATTCTGCCAGCTTGTATTGTGTTGAATATTTCAATTTTCTTTTTGTATGGTGATCCATTTTTACTTTCTGCTCTAGCAACATATTTTCCATTAATAGTCATTCCATCACATTCATTTACATGTTTGATTTTTTTTTTTTTGCTCTAATTTTAAGTGAAATCCAATGTTTCTTCACTGGCTCATGCTTTAACATTTTTTATTACTTTGGTTTTCCCCTTAAGGTTACTACTAAATATATCTTTCTAGGATTGTTGAGGAGGTATTAGTTTGAAGTGAGGATTTAAAAAGTAAGGATATTGCTTACTTTGAAAGTATTTTGGAATCTGGCATCTAAGGATTTTTTAAACTAAATGCATTATGAAGAAGTAGGAATGCTATTTTGCTGCAGAGCTGTAATTTTCTTTCCTTTTTTTTTTTAATTGCAACCATCCTTTCTGTCATCTATCTGTACTCAAAATTTGTGAAGCACTATCGTAACCCCAGATACTTTCCTTCAATTGCCATAGAGACATCTCCTCTGCCTTCCCAAACTATAATCCTACCCAGCCCAGATGAGCCTTCGACCGAGCCGGGTAAATATTATTTTGTATTTCATGTAGAAGGTGAGTGTTTGCAGACTTCATAAGAATGGAAAGACAGTATGGGCACTATAGACGTCAGAAAGCCTAAGTTAATCACTCTGCTTACATTCTTTGCTGGGCAATCCTACTTTTCTGATGCCCCACTTCTATCCAAGCTACAGCCATTCACATGACAGCGTTGTGAGTATTCTGGCTGAAAAACCATTCTCAGCTACTTGGCAAGTGTTTCAAACAGGACATAGTAATGTTTCTGGGGAAGAACATTTATATTCCATTTTAAAATATAAATATCCTAATTTAAAATATTTTATCATCTTGACTAGAACTTTTACAAGATCTGTGGTCATGTACAAAATATCTTAAGGTATTTAAGTTGTGTTTGAGATTAACAGAAACCTCCAGAAACAGATTTCACTGTGCGAAACACATAAAAGGGTACAACTGGCCAATCACATTATCATAACTCAAGTCCTTTACTTCTTTCTACTCCTCTTCTTGCAGCAGTTTGGCCTTTCTGCATGTAAATAAGAGAAACTGAGTCAAACCAGCTAGTTGGCTTACTTAATGGTGGAATTTGAAATACAGGAAAATAAATCACCAACATGAATAACTAAATGTGCTGCTTCTTACGAGGAAAAATCCTCTCAATATCTATAGGTTTTCTTGGACTGATAGTTTATCAAAAATAAACCCAAACTGGTGTTTTGATTATCATTAAACTATTTCACATGGGTCTATTTCCAAAGGAGATATGAATATTAACTTTATACATTATCCTCTAAAATCTCTTATTAAATTTTGCCTTTTAAACTCTACAGTTTATTTTTACTGAAATTTCACACTAACTGCATTAACTGAATCTGCCAGTTATCTCTAACTTTCCCAAGTTTCTTAAATAGCTGTATTAATGGATATGATGGAAATGTTTAATTGAAGGTACTCTTAGTGATACCTACCTCATACCCTGGGAGAAGAAAATAGCCTATCAGGAACTTCAGCAAGCAAGGAAGTTGAGAGTGAAAAAAATTGCAAGATTGAAAGAAACTCTAGAATCAGAATTTCAGGATTGGAAGGGCCCTTAAGAGTCCTGTTACTTTTGATGGAGAACATGAGGCAATAGACTGAGTGATTAGCAAAGGGAGTTCTAAATATTCAGGTTCCTAGACTAGTACAATCTCCTGCATATCTTGGTGTTCATTTCTCTACAGGCGATTCCACTGAAGAGTCCACTGAAACCACTCTGCATGCAGACTCTTTAGAAACTTCTAGTATCTAAAAACTCTTATTTTCAGCAAGCTTTCCTTAACGTGCCTGAAACTTGGTGGACTTGAAAACCATTTTGTTTCTCCTAAGCTGTTTATACCAAACACGCTTGAGACAGTCCAAATGAGGTGTTTCTACAAGCTGCAACATCACGTTTGATTATTCCTTTCCTCCAGCAGGATATACTTCAAATTTTCTTGGTAAAGATGCAATTGGGTTTTTACAGTGAATGTCCTAGAACTACTTTAGGAATTGCCCAAGAAAGGAATAACTTTCTCAGGAATGTATCCTTTCAATTTCTGTTCAGTTTTTCTTCCCCAGTATGACCAATGAAAACTGTGTTTTGTTTAATAAGATTTTTCCATTAGCACTGCTATTAAAATGCACTTATTTTCTAGGTATATTTGGAATGTAACATGCTAACTCTGTTTTTAGAAGAAATTGTACTCCTCTGCACTTAAAATATTATACTGGGATATTCTGGTAAAATAGTGTAAACTTGTAATAAGGATGAATTCTTGTTATTATGAAATTTATTTTAAATCTATTTACAAGGTATTTGAAGTAGATATTTCTGAAATTCCAACAGTTTCATTTGACAGCTGAATATCTTAGACATCATTTAATGTACTTTCTTGTTTTGTTTTCCAATAATAATAAATTTATCTTCCTATATTTTGTGGTTCTTTAGGAGCTTTAATTGCATTAATTGCTGTGTATTTAGGTCTTCATCTTTGAGATCCTAGAAGCTTAGATACTGTGATTCTTGAAGCACTCAAGAGCTCCAAGCCCTCCAAATCTATGTTCTTTCTTTTAGCTCCCAAGCAGACACCGCGTGCTCCTCCCAAACCAAAAACATCTCCACGTCCAAGAATCCCACAAACACAGCCAGGTAAATACATATTTTATATTCTGAAGAGTTTGATATTAGTGGAATTATTCTACTGAATTGTAGCGAGTTGGGTTTTTAACTCTTGTAAAATGAGTCTTCCTTTGAAACCTTAAAAATATTTGTTTATTTTTGAACTTTATTAAGAAGTATGTTATTGGAATAGCTTATTCCAGAAAGCTTCCCTATGGTTACATTATTTGAAGAGGGAGCTGGAGAAGAATGGAATTTCTTAAAAGAGTAGACTGCCTACCCCCATTGCCTCTCTGAGCTTGAGAATACCTGTCCCTTCCATGGTCCTTGAATGTGCCTCCTCCTGCCAATCACTTCTTTTTTTTTTAACTTTCAGTAGATTTTATTTAACAGTATGTCATGGAAATCTGTTTTATATGTATATCTATTCTCTCCTATAACAATGATTATATAATATGGCTCTGGTGGTTTTGCTGTAAAATTTTGGTAAGGACCAAACAAGAGTCATTATAAACTATTTTGCATTCTTTTCAAGAGGCTTTTATTTGAATGATTAAATTGAACCCTAACTTCTCAACCAAGATCTTGTCCAATTTCTCCAACTGCCTTGGAGGATCTCTGTTGGGGGATATCATGAATTTGACATGTCCTAAAAAAAGTTCATCATCTTTTGCTCCTTTCAATTTCTCATTTACATCTCTGGCAGTTTCTCAGTATTTTACAACTAACTTTTACTCCTCTTCCTCATCCAGCCTCTGCAGTCCATTTGCTAATAAGTATGATGCATTCAGTTCTTCCAAACATTTCTAGCATTGGTGCCTATGCCAAGCATGTACTTGGTCATGCCTTGTCTGTTGTCATTGATCTCTTAACTCTCTTCTCTAATTCCAAATTATATCACCCCTCAATGTTTAAGCAATTAATTCATTTCATCAGGTAGTCACTCAACAAATATTTATTGCATGCTGACTATGTGCCAGACATTGGGGATGTGAGACAAAATTGTATCTTTCCATGGTCAAGGAATTTACAGGCTAGCCCTACTACATAAATTAAAAAAATATCATTTATACATGGTCTGCTTCCAAAAAGTATAAGGGTACACCTCCCCAGTTTGGTAGAAAAGGAGCCTTTACTACTGCTTACAGTCTGGAAAAAGAAAAATGTTAGGAGCATCAAAATTATGCTCGATCAAGGTAGTAGTTCTGAATTCCTACCACTAATTCTTTAATCATATCTCAGTATTCCTACTGAAAGAAAAAACTGAAGATTTGGGCATAGTCTTTAATATCTGATTCTGAGAGAAATTTTGCCTGTCATTTTTTTCTTTAAAGGAAAATTCCTTAAAAGACAGTTCTATGTTCCACATCTAGCTAATGATTTTAAATCTGCTTTAATGTATTTTTAAATGTGTTTTATTTAATTAGTAAGGCTTTGCTATGAAAATAATATGGGTATGATACCTAGTATATAAAGGTACCAAGGCAAAAATCCCCTGAAAGAATAAGAAAGTTAAAATAACAATAAATACACTTGAAACATTAATCCTTAAGAAATGGTTTGAAAAACAATTATTAGAGAATAAGTAATGATTAATGAATAGGAATTAAAAAAGCAAAGCAAGTATATTAAGTTGATAGAAAATTAAAATCTGATTTTAGAAACTCAACAGATAAAATCTCTCAGCTTTTTATTTAAATATAAGGCATAAAACATAAGTAGCAGAGAAAGGAGAAATCGAGAGAAGTAAGAAAGCATGAAAACTTGTTGAATGTTCAGAAAATAAAAAATGAAGTGGTGAGAATTAAGACATTGGGAATATAAATTCTTGCCTGTGAATTGTGTAAGACTGTTGAATCACAGACCTGTACCTCTGAAACAAATAATACATTATATGTTAAAAAAAAAAAGATAGCAGGAAGGGAAAAATGAAGGGGGGGAAATTGGAGGGGGAGACGAACCATGAGAGACTATGGACTCTTGAGAAACAAACTAAGGGTTCTAGAGGGGAGGGGGTGGGGGGATGGGTTAGCCTGGTGATGGGTATTAAAGAGGGCACGTATTGAAGGGAGCACTGTGTGTTATATGCAAACAATGAATCATGGAACACCACATCAAAAACTAATGATGTAATGTATGGTGATTAATATAACATAATAAAAAAATAAATTCCTGGTTAGTAAAATTTTTAAAGTAAAGGAGATATGAGATAACAAAAAAAAACATTCATCATTTTCTTTTTCAGCTATATATTCTGTACTTATAAAAATATTTATCATCTATCAGGATCTTACTCTAATTTCCCATTATTATAGTATATTCTACATTTCAAATTTGGCTAGCTCTTGTAATTTCAAAAGGCCATCTGGGTGAGAGAATGTCCTATGCATACATACAATACCAAATGCAAATTATTATTGTTAGACTTTAGGGGGATCCCTGAGAGTAGTGTGTACAATTTCAAGTGCAACACAGTGTGCCCATCCACTACTTTTCTCAGAATGAAATTCCATAATCGGGCATACCAACTTTCTTCCTATTTAACTTAGATAGCAAGATTTAAATCTGTATTCGGCATTTAAGGGGCAAAGTGGAATAAAAAGTTTGGAACAAATCATCAGGAATACTTTGTCATTGCATAAAGGCTTGATTTTTAGATTCCTGTGTTCATAGGTAATAGTCAACAACCCAATTAATTTCATATCTAGAAATCTTATAACTATCAAAACTGTGGGTGCCTCTGGCTCATGTGGGGGCAAACAACATGAGAATCAGAATATACTCGGGTGTTAAATTTGTAAAATTTGTAAAAATCAATGTCAAATTTGTAAAAATCTTCTAGAAGTAATTTTTATTACAGTTGTATAGTTTTCACATCAATTTGACATTACACATTTAATTCTCATAACCACCCTTTGGGTTAGGGCAGGTTTATTATTTCCAACTAAAAAAATAAGAAACAAGTTAAAATGTGACCTCAGTGCTGGGATCTAGAAAGCCCAAGTTTTAGGACCTAGTGCCCATGTCTAGACCTCAGCATTCAGTTCAAGTCTCATCTCCAGTACTTAATTACTATGTAACTTCAGGCAGACAGTCACTAACCCAGGCCATTAAAGTAAAGCTCATAATTCCTTCCTTCCATCATTATGGTGAGAATCAAAGAGCACACTCCTTACAAAACCACTTTTGAAATTGTAAAATGAGCTATAAATAAATTAGACCTTTTTTTTTCTGGTATCTGTTTCATTAACAACTCATTACTCCAAAGGAACAGTTGTGGGAAGACCATTTTAGTTTATGAACATGCTCATTTAAAGATTTAGGTGGGGCCTAAGAATTTCAGGGGGTGTAGAATGTGAGCCTACATGCTCTAGTCCCTCCTGCTTCCCTTTCTGCTGTTGCCTGAGCTGACTTTAAGCTTGTCTTATTCATGCTTCATTGCCTTCTACTCTGACTTTGCTAAATTCATCTTCACAGAAAGACATAAAGCTGGGTTTGAGGAGTCAAGCAAACATCCAGAAAGGACGAACACTTCTGCATTAATTTAATTGTTATCTCTTCAAAAAAAGAAAATAAAATAGTTATCTCTTCTGAAAAGAAGATTTCAAAAAAAAAAAAAATTCTCCCTCCTACCCTTATGCTTAGTCATATTTTGTGGTTTCTCAGACATCATTTTTCTAAAAGCATCTGGAATTCTGATAAATGTTCAGAGCTTAAAGTTTATTTTTCTATCTAATTCCCATTTCAATGCTTTTCTTTTTAAATCAGTGATCAGGCTTACACTTTGTCATATCATCCATGTTTAGCAGGACTGGGAGATGCTGAAACAAAATGACTCACGATCTGAGTTCTCTCTTTCAGCCCTCAAGGTGTCCCAGCATGTTACTTCAAAGCCAAAAGCATTACCAAGTCCAGAAGTATCATATACTCCACCTGGTAAATAATTTATTTCATGTTTAAGCCAAATGCATTCTCCTGTTACATTCTGCTGCAATGACACCTGAGAACTGATAGATAAGAGGGCAATATTTCACTCATGTTCCGACACCATGTTGAATCATCCATGGTATGATCATCTCTGAGGTTCCATAGGTTATCTAGTTGCCCATATAGTAAGCTATTGATTCAATCAAAAGGTAAAGAATTATGCCAAGGGTAGACCTTTCCTTTAGAACTAAAGTTCTCATATATTCTGACTTATAAAAAAATAAAATAAACCTGTCATTGCTAACTAGATTATGTTCAAATTGTTCACCAAAATAAGATAAAATAAAGAATTTGATGGGGTTTTTTTCTCCACAAAAGTGATAAAATGTTTTGCAAACAGAGGAAATGATCTTTACCCATTATCTTTGGTTCAGTAATTTTACACTACCTAGCACTGAGGGTTTTTCTCAGTCAATTTCTACTTTACCAGTTCATGGAGCAACAGCTTAGGTAGAGAAATAAGAAATTTCCCATACACAAAGGATTTCTTTAGCTACAAGTCTATCTCTTACCTATCATCTGAGAAGGCCTTTTGTCCATTTATGGGGGGAATAATTTTATATCTGTGGGAGTGGTTGGTATGGGAACCGCAAGGACCCAGACATTTCCTGAATCTTGCCACCAGTGCTCTAGATGCTCAAGTGACCTTAAGAATCCACTGTAAGAGGAACAGTTCTCTAATAAACCAAACAAAGCTAATTTTTAACTAGAGTATCTGGAAAATGATATTTTTTATTTCTTTTAAATGGTCCAATTATTATAAATTTCTAGATGCTCCTAGAAGCCTATGGAACATTCCCAGAACGAAAGGATTTCTAAGTTGTAGCATGAAATGATGGCATTTTGGAAGCAAGCCTGAATTCACTTGCTATAAATGTTTTCCAGATTTGTAAGTGGGGGGTGGAGGGGTGTATTACTGCTGCTGTGGGATAGTCTGGTTGCTGCAGGTAACAGTAGGCCAGAGAGAAGCTCCTTAGCTCTGAAATCTAGAATGTCAATTTGTACCACTAAACACAACAGCCAGTATAATAGCCACCAACAAGAAAAAAAGTTGATCTTTTCACTTGCAAAAGGTCAGTTTCTCATTTTTCAGTTGCAGGAAAAAAATGTCACAAAAATTGAGTCATTAATGATAACAACAGTAGGTTTGAGTGATTTTGTGTGCTTTTCCTTTTTGTTAGAGAAAGTAATACTGTTGGTCCTAAGGTGACTTAATCTCCTTAAACCATATCTAATACTAAACTATATCTAATAATTAAGTATTTTTTTCTTTTTAAATATCTAATATTTGCCTTAATTCCGCCTTATTTTTTCACAGAAACTCGAACCTTAAGTTTGAGCACGGGAACAACAGCCCAAACTGCCCCCTGGCACCTCCACTGGGCTTATTCTATTGACTCTCCAGTTCCACATGTTCGATTAGAGTTCAATCTCTAAACCTGGTGCTGGTCCCACCATTTATTCATCAGGGGCTCCCCTGTTGCTCCAGGGGTGTGGTGCCTGTGGGAATAATCTTCAATTTTCTTATGAGTGTTCAAACAGACTAGGTTCTCTTAGGTTTAGTTTCCGGGTCATAACTAGGCACAGGTTTGCGTCCTAATGAACCCAAGACCTTGTTTACCAGCTCCTATAGGTTCTATCTCAGAAAGCAGAGGGGAACTTACACATAGGTTTAATATGTACTGGTGTCCTAGAGAAGTAGATGCTCTGCCAAATCTGAAAATGTAAAATGTAGTGCTGAAATCAAGACAGAGTTACAAGATTTATCTCAAATTTTATTCTGAGAGATATCAGAAGTAACGAACTTGAATTTTTTGATCTGTATCAAATAAGTCAGTCTGGGATTGGCCACACAGCTCTTCCATTCTGTAGATTCCTAGATATAACACAGGTCTCATCCACCTAGGCTTTTAAAAAGTATCTTCCAGCCACTCAGTTGAGTTCTCTCTATACCATTTAATAAGGAATCTAGACAAATTGAGCCCACACGCCATGTCCAGAACCAACACAGAAGTGATTTTTCTTCAGATCTGCCTCAGAGGAATGATTTCAAATTCAGAGAAAAAGGACTTGCCCTGATACCTGGCTCAACAGAGCTGTGCTTTCTTTGTAGATGTATTTCTATTTTTTTTAAATTATTTATTTATTTGACACACAGAGAGGGAACACAGCAGGGGGAGAGGGAGAAGCAGGCTTCCCACAGAGCGGGGAGCCCGATGCGGGGCTCGATCCCAATCATGACCTGAGCCAAAGGCAGACGCTTAATGACTGAGCCAGCCAGGCGCCCCAGTAGATGTATTTCTAAACCAAGAGCTGTCCTGGCTTTGTGGTGACTCTTCTGGCCCGTGGGTATCTGGATAGACCTGTCATTGGAAGTGAACCAGAAAGAAAATCTAGATTTTGGCAAGTTATACAATCCTCACAAATGTTCTTTGTGACTACTGTCTTTGGTAAATTCCAATTTGCAGGCACATGTAAGCATTTTTGCAGTTAGGAAATGAGGGAAGAATGCTGAAATGCCTTTGGAAATAGAATCACTAGGATGTAGGCAATGACTCTTGCTATGGAGAGGAGGATGACACCATTGTTTCTAGCTTGGGCAAGTGGTGGATGACAATGCCACTAAGGCAGGGAACACAGGGGTGAGGGGGGTGGTAATAAGCACCGTGTTTGTGCACACTGGGTTTGGAGGGCCAGTAGGATTTCCAAGTGGGAATGTCGAACTGGTGGTCAAAATGTATTTCAGGATTTCTAAACTGAAAATATGGGATATAGATTTGGGAGTCACCTGTCCACATCTAGCAGGTTATTAAATCTCATGTGTGAATGAAATCATCCAATAGAAAGTATAGACTGAGAAAAATAAGAGGTTAGAGGTCAAAAACTTGGGGGACACAGCTACATTTAGGAAATGGATAGGAGATGAGGAACCAGAAGAAGTTGCTGTCAAAAATTAAGAGAGAACCAGGAAGGAGGGCCTCCGGAGGTAAGGCAGGGAAGCGTGGTCAACAATGACCGGTAGAGCGGGATCAGAGGAGCTGCTGGACTTGACAGTGTAGACCCAGAAAGCCATATCTGAATCCTATGGGCCCATGCTTCAAAATCCAGCAGTTTCTAGATGTTAGAAAGGTAAAACAGAACATATACCAAATATATTAATATGTCTGCAGTAAGAAGTATGAATAGTTGTACCATACCAGATGAATAAAAATTGTAATTAGACTTAGGTCAGGTCTAGTCAGGTTTTGCTGCCTAATAAGTGAAGAAAAAAAGCTAAGTTTTCGGAGCATTTGGACTTGAGAGCTATGGATAAAGCATTGCGGATCCACTGTTGCAGGAGGTCAATGAAGAGGAAGCCAGACCACAGCAGATGAAGATACAATTGAGAGACCAGAAGCAAAGGCAGATAATGTTTTTTGATTATAGGAATGAGAGCAAGGGAAGGATGGTTTGAAGGGGAAGCCACATCGAGGAAATGATGATTATTTTTAGGGTGTTGGAGCATTTGAACTGTTCTATAGGTGAAGAGGAAGGAAATCATGGATAAATGGAAATACGGACTAATGGAGAAACATGTAATAGAAATAATGGAAGGTAAAAGACTGTAGAAGAGAGGGTGGCCCAATGACACAGGTAAAGCTTGGAATGTGGCCTCCAAACAGGTGGGAGACATGCTTCGTCCTAGACTGGACCTAAAGGTACAAGGTTAGAATAAAGAAACAGGGAATTCAGAGATGAAAATTGTGTATAGTCCATGTGTATTACTTTTCCAAGATAATCGGTCTCTTTGTAGCTTATTGCAGGAGTAAACCTCATTGAAAACTTCATATTCCACCATCTTTATCATAGAATAACAGATTAATTTCTCTCATTTACTCTAGCAAAACATTCATGTTCATGCATTTACATTGGTCCATATTAGACATTTCCATTCATAATTGTCTTAGTTGAATTTTTCTTTGGCTTGGTGCACTTTATTCAAAAAGACAGTAATATAATTGGTTGGTTAATATAAATGGTAAGTTGGCTAATATAATTGAGTCTAAAAATATACCAATATTATATATTAATTACATATATTTATTATAAAGATATTCTTATAAGGAAATCAAAACTGCCTTCTCATATAAATTGTCATTATTAATACACAAAGTCTCTCCCCACATGGAAGATTTAGAGTTTAGGAATCATGCTTTTATTCAATTTAATATATGGAGGAATGCTACACAGGGAAAAAGAAAAAAAAGTTTCATTTCTTGGAGCTGCTCTTGACGAAGTAAGAGAATGATTCATATCCCTTTCCTGTGAATATTTCTGTTTCTTTCCTTTCCACTGATTTTACCTGCTTTAGAAAGTCTGCAGTGACAGTTTATTAAATCATCACTTCATGGTTAAAAAGTGCCAATTGAAGCAGCAGGAATCCACATTACCCTGGCCTACATGCCACAGTAAACGAAAACAGGCAACAAGTAATGTATTGACAGCATGGCGGATTTATGGGTAGCACATTTTTTCTCTGCCTCTCCTTAATCCCAGCTCCTGTCTGTATAGTTGAGAACTGCAGCCTTTTAGGGTATTTAAAACTACAGGCTGCTTTGTATGCCAATGATCTTCACACAGCCAAATCAAAGTTTTTCACCCTCCAGATAAACGTTTAGTTTGATTTACAACTGGAAATTTCTTGTATTTTACCCTTCGAATCCCCCAAAACACTACATAGCAAAGGGCAAATGTTCACTATTAGGTTAAGTTTTCTCTAATTTTTGTGGACCACTGATCTTTTTGAGTTTTTTTTTTTTTAAGATTTTATTTATTTGGCAGAAAGAGACACAGCGAGAGAGGGAACACAAGCAGGGGGAGTGGGAGAGGGAGAAGCAGGCTTCCCGCAGGGCAGGGAGCCCGATGCGGGGCTCCATCCCAGGACCCTGGGATCATGACCTGAGCGGAAGACAGACACTCAATGACTGAGCCACCCAGGTGCCCCGAAGTTTTTTTTTTTTCTTATAAAAATTCAAATGTTCAAGTTCCTGTGGATGTTACCTTTTAGCTCATAAAAGTTCAAATTGAGTCAAGATCCTACTCTCTGTACCAAATTCCACAACTATAACTTCATTGGGACTTAGAGGTCTAGACTAAGAACACATGTGATATGCAAGTTAAATCTGATCTCCAAAAGCAGTACAAAGAGAGTGTCAGTTCTATATAAACTATACACTAATGGGAAAGTAATGCTTGGTCAAAAGCAAAAGCTTTCCTTGTCTTTTTCTGAGGTAGAACTCTAGCCTGAATCCTAATTTTTTTCCCCAGGATCATTTAAGATGCAAGAAAATTACAGTGTCTATCAAAGGGATTCTGGTACTTACCACACCTTCATTGTGCTAGGAAAACCTTTCAGCAAGACAGTAGGACTGAGAAGGACCTCTTTATGGGGAAACTGAGCCAAAGAAGCACTTTACCTTGCTCCTGCAAGGAGACTTTGTCATAGAAATCTGGTGCTAATAATAAGCGAATTACCTTGGTATTTTCCTCAGTGAGAAATGAGGTGTCAGATTTGCAGCCTACTGTTTTATTTTGCCAAAATAAATTCTAAAAATGTACTGGGTATCAGGGACCGACTGTAAGTAGGTCTCTTTTAGCTGACATTTTTGTCCCTAGTTTTCATGCTCTTATATGTCAGGAGGCCCTGAAACCTAATCTACCGGAAGCCACATCACTAAGAATGACAAAATGGTAGCATTTATCTAGCATTTACTAGTAACAAGCACTCTCATAAACTTTACATGTGGTAAGTTCTAATGATGGGTAGATTATTCTTGCTCCATTTTCCCCCCCAGAATAACTATGAGTGCCTTTTAGACTATAACTTTGTTCTCCTCTTAGATATTCAAGAATTAGCCTTTCTTGTGGTCTCCCTTAATTTATAGGCCATTTATGCCTACATTATCTGGGATAATATATTTTCCATTGCTCTCAATGGACTTTTAGTCTGAATATCAAATGGCAGCTAACCATCTCAGGAAAAAACTGATTTTCTGGTTTTCTTTCTTTTTCGTTTTTTTTTTTTTTTTTTTTTTAAGATTTTATTTTTAAGTAACCTCTACACCTAGTATGGGGCTTGGCACAACCCTGAGATCAAGAGTCGCATGCGCTACTGACTTGAGCCACCTTCTTGTGTTTAATGACATTAGTTATTTCCTCTTTTTTCCCCCTCAAGGGAGGCTTCATAAAGAACCGTCACCAATTTTGTTTAACTGCCACAGAACCTTCCTTACACAGTGACTTTTTCCATTTTGAAGAAAACAGTCATCTTCTTGGATTTACTCTTTAGCCATTGTGAAAATACCTTTGCTTTATTCATGTTTTCCAGGATATTTTATCTGTGAGTTAGGTTTCACGCCAGATGTGGCATTTGGAGTACAATGTTTTATAATCTTTTTTCTTTCAGTTCCAAGAGATGTGCTCCTTCCCCCTAAACCAGACCCTGAAGTCTCCCAGAGCGAGCCTGGTAAATAAATAATTTTATTTTCCCAGTTAGGAAGTGTGTTTTTCAAAAAGTGTTCTTGAGATAAATACATTTTGTAATCATTGTGATATGGAAGAAGTTTGGAGAAAATTATAGATATTGAATGTGTATTTCCTTTTTGTGAAGATTTAACCTTATCATCTGCTTGAATTTTTTTTCTCTGGTTAGAATGGAGGAATAGTATAGAATTAGTTTTCCATGGAAGTGTTTCCATCGAAAAGGAGATCATGCTAAAATTATAAGACATGCTTATTAACTGAGCCAACCATTTTTACCTTCTTTCAGAATGTAAATAGAACTACATTCCAACTGTAGGTGTACTTTAAGTCAAAAATGTGCATGCCTACTCAAAAATTTTCCTCAAAGTCACAGTGAATGAGATCTTTAAAGTTTTAGCTAAACTAAGTTTCCTAAGTGGCATCTAATATATAGAATTTTCTCATATTTATTATGATTCTTCGATAATGTTTAAATGTTCAAATAGAAGCATATAGAAACACACAAATGATGTTTACTTCACCAGGTAGTAATTTTCATAAATATATTTCCTTGATTTGCTTTTGGCCTAGTTCTGCAACCTGTTACCTTTAGAATTGATCCACCAGAGACAACAATAGGTAATGGTTTTCCCCTACCAACCAACTCTAATAGTTTTCTTTGCTACAGTCCAATTGCAGGTCTTTCTCACCTTACCATATTGAAACAACATCTCTTCTCAGTCCACCTCATCATCTCATTCTCATTACTCTTACTCTTTCCAAAATAGAAAAGCAATGGCTTCACTGTTGTAAAGGCTTTGCTCTGAAGACCAACTTAAGACAACTCATTACCTACCTCATTACTTCCGTGTTCAGAACAATTCCATGCGCTCATGCCCATCTAGTTAACATCTTCTGCAAGTTTAGTGGTTCTCAGCTGTAGTGTTACAACACACTAGCATGTGACAAGTTATGAAAGGTTCTAGCAAGTAATTATTATCAATATTGGTCAAAATACTGAACTTTGCCCATGGTTTATTTTTAAAAATAAACTTGAGGAGACTCCAGATGACCGCTACAAGAATCAATATTTTCACTCACTTTGTAATTCTGTGTGTCCTTGTGGATGGGAGAGAGAGAGACAGAGCTACAGCTGACAGACCAGGACTGTTTCTAACTCATACCCCATCTTAACCAGGGATGGTCATGAAGAGTGTCAAGCCCTGAATCATTTTTTATCTGTCCTGGTGGGGGAAAAAAAAAAAAAACAGTTGAGAACCATTATTCTTATAATCCACAGTCATTTTCCTGAAGGTTCTGTGTACATCTAACTTTCTTCTTCATGACCCACCTAATGTTTACCTTTTCCTGTTTCAAATGAAGGAATCTCGTGTAATATTATTCTGGCCGGGTGCTGGCTTTTGCATCTGAAGATTGACAACGCTGGTGCTTTTCTTTTGCAGCTCCTTTAGAGACACGAGGCAGCCCTTTCATACCCATGATTCCACCAAGTACTACTAGTGAAGAGGAACTGCAAGCCACTCTGGGTATTTTGTTTTCATGTTTCAGTCTAATGAGGACCTACCTTTTAGGGATTGCTCTTGAGGTAGCTATGCGTGCATTGTGTTTATGGAATGTTTCCAAACAATAGAGGGTCTCTTTTTACCGTTACTAAAAGACATCCATTTCACTTGATTCTTTTACATTAACTGTATATTTGTCCTTCTAATATTTATGCTGGTTTTCAATAGAAAATGAGAATATTTTAAAACATCTTGACAAAATTTTAACTTTTCTCAAAAGAAGAATATTCCCAAAGTGTATCAGCGTTATACTTTTTGGTTGTTTTTTTTTCCATATTTGAAACTGCCTTTGGGAAGAAAAATTTCATTTTGAATTCATTGAATATTTTATGGGTGCTAAGTGAAATGCTAAGCAATGGGAGTTCCAGAAAAGAAACTGTTTTAAGGGTGAGTCCTGACTCTGGAGAGCTCAGCATCTAATATAAAGAAACAGGATCAGTGATAGTAGTGCTTCCTCAGTGCCCCCCAGTGTGCTATGTGTGATGTTTCATTTAAGCCACACAACAATTGCCCATTTTACAGATTAGAAAATTGAGGCATAAAGAGGTTTAAAAATTGGGCCAAGTCACACAGTTAATGTCAAAGCTGGATTGGAACCCACGTATTCAGTCACCTGAGCTCCTGGGATTCACCTCAGTGTTGAACAAACGAGTGTGATAGAGAAATGAGCAATTTGTTAAAGAAGCCAACTACTGGGTATATCAGGGGACGCTTTACAAAGGAGGTGATATTTACCCCGAATTTTCAAGCTGGAGTGAGAGTTGAAGTTAAAGATGTGAAAGGTTCTTTCAGGTTAAAGACAGTTGGGAGAGAGGCAGTTCAGAGAATGGTGGTCAGGCTAATCTGATGAGCACATGACTTGCCTGGAAAAACGAGGATGGCTAGATGCATCAGGAAGGTTGGTGGGGATGAGTGGTCCATGCTTTCAGGAGTTCAGTACCGATACATTCACAGCCTGGAAAACCTCAGTTTGCCTGACCCTCGATTGAAAATGAATCAGAAAACAAGAATTTCCAGCTTGTGTTTGTTGGTTCCTTGGTTCCTTTGCCCTGTCCACAATGCATCTCCCATGGCTGTGTTTAAATCAGTGGCCTTATTTTCCTCCTTTCATCCCTTTTCAAATAAATCTATGCTTTGTGTGTGTCTACTGAGATGCAGTTACTGATCACATTTCAAAATGAAATCCTCTTTAAAGGGACAAATTTAAAACTGAGCAAGTACACCCTAATTTCCAAATATTCATCTATTCTAGCCATTCTCCACCAAGTGAACATCACCCATGACAGCAAAGTCAAAAGTACTTTTCAAGAACCACTGCTAGATATACTAACTTCTACTCCCTATTTATTTTAATGTACCTTGGTTTATTGAAGCAAGAACCATCGCCTGCCAATGGTCACAAGTATGTCTGTTGGGCGCCTGGGTGGCTCAGTCGTTAAGCGTCTGCCTTCGGCTCAGGTCATGATCCCAGGGTCCTGGGATCGAGCCCCACATCGGGCTCCCTGCTCGGCGGGGAGCCTGCTTCTCCCTCTGCTTGTGTTCCCTCTCTCACTGTGTCTCTCTCTGTCAAAGAAATAAATAAAATCTTTAAAAAAACAAGTATGTCTGTTATGAGCAAAATCCTGATTATAAAGCAGGGCAGAAAAAAAAGGTGACAGTGTATTCTATGCCCCAAGTATTTTCTTGGCTACAGGGTATGGTAAAGTGGCAAAGTATAATTTGCTATGTTTATATGATGCTGTGATGACTTCGAGATAATATGGGAGTAGAAGTAGTGCCACACTTATTTTTTTTTTTATTTTGCCAGGAAAAATGTGTCTATGTCAATAAACTTTGACTCTCACATCACATAAATAGAAGAATATTTATCCTTATACAGTCTAAATGCACCTGTCTTCATACAATGTATTTCTTTTCCAGCTCCTATAAATAACTTGAGTTTATGGAATAGAGGGGAAGCATGAAGACAGTAATGTATGAAAACAGTTAAGAGACAGAGTTTGAGAACAGCCATGTCCAGGATCATGAAACAGTAATCGTGAACTAAAAGCTTTTGGAAATCCTTATGATAATCATGAAAATAATAGAGCAAGAAGATAGCAAATATAATAAATGAGTTATTAAAATGTACCTTTAACTTTGAAATTTTGTGATGACAAGGATTACTTATAAATGCAGTTTCCCATGAGGTGGAAAAAAAATGTGCGGTTTTTTTGACATGTTCATGATGATAATTACTGAAAGCCAGCCATCTTACTGTGTTTTTCCCCAGCAGAAACAGACCAATCCACCCAAGGATTCTTCACAACTAAGATTCCGCTAACAACTGAATTGGCAAAGACAACTCAGGGTAATGCTGCTTCCCCACTTCTGCGTAGTAAACCATTTCTTTTTTTTTTTTTATTATTATTATGTTTAAACCATTTATTTTCATTTTTAATCATGAAAGAAATTTTCTTTTCAGAATGTCAGTTTTCATCACAGTGAAATAGTTTTCTTCACTTTATAGGTGCAGGACATCGCCGAATAGGAATATTTATGTGTACATCACTTGAATGTAGGGAAGACCAGTTCTTTAGTTAGAACTTTGCTTTTGAATGTAGGGTTGACCATTTGATGCTGAGAACTAAGAATGAAAGCCTCCTCTCACCATGCTTTTTTAGTTTGTTTAACCTTCATTTGCCTCATTTTCCACATCTGATAAATAAGAATCTGTGTTAGCCTTTTTCTCCTCCCCATTCTCCTCCCTCTCTCCTACCCCCTCGCACTCCCTCTCTGCCTCCCTCTGTCCCATCTCCTCTACTCCATAACGACATTGATACTGTAGCCTGAGGAAGGAAACTTGTAAGGAGAAGAATCAATTTTTAAAGATGACTTAATATTTAAACCTCGAGGGAGGGTTTGGGGGAGATTTCCTTTTATTTCTTTCTTCCTACTTCTTGGGAAATGAACTTGCTTACACAAAGCTCTATCTCCATGTTCTCAATAGTCTATCCTTTTTGTATTTTTCTATCCTACTTAGGTTATAACCAGTTGTGGATTTCCGGGATTTTTGTGGATTTTTTTTTCTTTCTGTTCTAAATGATCCCTTTTGTTCATCTCTACATCTTTCATATGGTAGGAAGTCTAAAACACAAAAGTAAACATTTTTTTAAGGAGTTGGAAGACACATTTATTTTACTTATTGTCAGTTATAATTTGTAGAGAAAATCTGGTGTAAGAAATTTGAAATAATAAGAAAATTGTTTAAAAAATATAATTTTAAGGTATTTTATAATAAGTAAAACAGTACATATTCTAAATAAACATGACTAGAACACTTCATGGCATAGGATAGTTCTTGTAAATTTTCTCAATCTTTTTTTACTTGTTTGGTTTCATTTTTTATTATGTGTTAAATGTTTATTACTTACATTGTTACCTTTCTATTTATTAACTTTTTATTTCTTTATGAATCCACACAGAAGAAACCCAACATAATGGCAGCGCTCCCATGTCTTCATGACCAGCTTCAACCATTAACAACAGATGGTCAATCATGTTACATCCATAACACACCCTAATTTTTGTATGGTTTTTTTTTTATGTTTTTGCTTAATAGAAGCAATTAATGTCTTAACAGAAGATAGTTGATTCTCATAATGAAATACATTGTTTTTGCAGCAAAATATATAAACATTTATAACAAGCAACATAAAAAAGACTATTCAGTTCAGGTTGTGTTGCCAGATGAAGAAAGGATTTCAACTTTTTAAAGCTTTATAGATTTCAGAATTGAGAATAAAAGATTAGAGGCCTGTTTTTTCCTTGCTTTGCTTTTTCTTACTATAATGGGAATGTCAGTACTGTGTCACCATTATTAGTGTATGTGGAATTTTTATCAAATTCTTTCTAGAATATGGTTCTACTAGATATGAATTTTATAGTTGGTGGGGTGTATATCCAGGATCTGATTTCATTATATGAAATGTCTTAATATATCTATACAACGTACTCTATGTTCTGAGGATTGTTAGCTTCAGCCTGAACTGTGCTGCCCTAGGATTCATACTTTTCTAGGCTTGGACCAAGGATCTTTAGAGTGAGCTTACCAGGGATTCGCTGGTATGAGGCGACAAAGAACACCCTAGGAAAGAACCTTTCTTAAGGGTGGGGTTAGCATTAGCCATCTGGTCCGGCCCAATGGGCCTTCATTACCAAGAGGGTCCACTTTCACAAAGGCATGCTGTGCGTCCCTAGGATCACCCTCATCAAACCCTCATGAATGTGTGCCTGAGCTCTGTGGAAGAGGAAGTCAGTCATCTGTTTTGTTGTGTTTTTAGCATCAGGCATCAGAGGCCTAAGACAGCACACAGCAATTTGAGAGAGGTGCTAGGGGGTGAAATGACTCCTCTTGGTCTTTGCATTCTCCCCATGCATGGACCATGACCTGTGTGGCTTTTTGATCTCTAAACCCTCCACGATGGGAGCCAAGTGCTCCAAAGAAATTTTGTGCCTAAAACCTCCGACATAGAGCCTGGTAGTAGAATCTCCAACCCCTGTTCTCAGGGACAGCCTTGCTCCGTTGTCTACTAAGACAATTCCCTGCAGCACGCCATAACCCAAAACCTGAAATAGTCAAACTCTTCTTTGCCTTTCTCACACTGTAATAGAAATCCACTTGACTAGACATACTATGGGGACACTGTTTATTTTACTTATTTCTGCTCCCTTATCCCTGCCCCACCCCAGGGAAAGTTATATCTTTCTTACCCTCTCCCTGTGCTGGGTAGAACATGACAACTTCAAGGTGTTTCTCCTATAACCCTGTTTGTTTCGTTTTGGAGTTATCTTCATGCTTCATACAAGTTAATACTTCATAGTATTTTTTAATGCTCTTAAACAGATTTTTATAAAACTAGGTACAAAAGCATCTTTTAAAATTACTAGTCATTAAAAACTATGTAGACATATGTTCACAAAGCTCCTTTTCTTTTTTTTTTCTTTCAGTTTAAAATTAAAGCCCTAGAGCAGTTTTCTCAAGGCCATGTGTTATTCAGTGATGAACTATATGAGTACCTCATAGTCTAAACTTAAGTTATACTCCAGTGCTTGTATGAAAAATTCTGTCTAGATTTAAGTAAAGATTGTGGGGAAAAATAAAGCAAAAATTCTTATCCTATGGCTTTGAAATACTGAGTATAGTCCTGATTATTTCTGTGTTATTTATTTTCTCTGTTCTGCTTTATATCCCTTTCCTGTCCAAAGTTTTAAAATTCATATTTGTCCTAGAAGGAGACTAATAAGAACCATGACCCTTGTATTTCTTTAAGCTAAAACAATCAAACATTGAAGAAATTAAGATGAAAAACTGAAATAGATTCAATTCACAGGGACTCCTACCACCGTCAAAGAGAATTTTGAAGAAAAACATTTGCAAATCATCATTACACCATTTGAGGGTATAATGAGAATTAATTTTTTATAACATCAGTACCTCTGTTCACTCTAGCTGCTACACTTTGAAAGGTCCACACTGAACCTACAGAGAATTTCAGTATGCATCTGCTGTTTTTGGCCTGAAGTATGGCAAAATTCTGCTCATCAGTCTTCACATTGGAAGCTTATAAATGAGCTACGTTATAATCTGTTTCACAGGTGTATTTTTTTTAACTTGGTAGGCAAAGCATTGCTGACTTATGATTATATAAATACTCAGGATGTGAACAAAATCATCAAAATGATGTAATCTACTTACAGACTTTGCAAGAAAAATTTTTTCCAGTCTTAGCTAAAGCATTACCAGGAGAGTTAGTGGTAAGGAGGCAGTGAGTATGGTATGTTGGGGGGGTGCGGCGCAGAGAAGAGGGAAGGGAAAGATGGAGGAATTCCAGGATGAACACACACTTTAAAATCTTAGGAAGCAAAAGTATTTCACCTTAGTTTCTCACGAATTTGCCTGCCTACAATGGTCGCTCATTTTTTAAATTTATTTAGCAAGTCTTCATTAGGTGTCCTCACTGTGCCAGGCGCTGAGTAACAGGAGCAGGAAATGACAAGGTGGTATGTTGCTCCCAGGGCCTGTCCCAGTTCTTGCTCTTTGCTCTCCCTCTCTTGATAGGCAGGGCAACAGAAGTCATTGTCTCCCACTCCTAAAGCTTTAATGGATAGGACTAATCGAGTATTCATTTCAGGGTTCATGAGCTGGGACAGTTTGATAGAGACCACATGTTCCCACTCTTTCAAACTACCTAAAAATATATACTTTTTTTTTTTAATCTTTGAGATTACCTGTCTTCTTTGGCAAAATAATGTTCCACTCTGACTTCCTAGTTGAGAGATGTGGATGGATGGATGGCTAGTTGGCTTATATGTTTATCATGTTAAGCAACCATTCAGTAAAATAAATGCCCTTGAGAAACATGGACTAAATGGAGACTAATCCTTGACATACATTACAAATGACATCCCACTCTGTGTGCCTTTATTTCCAGTCATGAATGTGTTTGCTTGTTTTATTTTCCTTCAGCAGCAATGCTGTAATGCATAATTACAGGTTTCAGAACATCCTTTCCACTTCCATGCAATATGTATGAGTTGCTGGTCCCTGGGATGCTAAATCCCATTTAATGGAATGTTGGTTATTAAATATGAAGCCTTTCCTCTGTTTCAGCACCACACAGATTGTATACTACTCCTGTGAGGCCCAGAATACCGGACAAAGCACACATCAGACCCAGTAAGTTGTTTCTCTTTCTGGCGACCTAAATAATCAGCACACCTGAGAAGGTATAAAATGTGTTGAAACAGCAACATACACCAAGGGAGGGATATATATCTCTAAATGGCAATAAAGGATGTGCAGAAATTCAGATCCTTGTGGATAAGTGGAGAGGAAATGATGAATCCATAGTAATGATAAGATGTGACCAGATATAAAGACTCCCTTGGAACTTTATCAATAGAGAAAGTATTTTTAGAATAGCATTTGTGTGTAAATCTCACACATACTCCTTCAGTTTTCCATGGCAATTATAGGAATAGCATTAGAGTTAGCTATTTAGATACTACTAGCTCTCAAATGTTATTGAAGAAGAGATGGTCTCTTCTAGTATAAAAGACCCTTGTTCTGGGAGAACATTTTTCCTTGATTCCTTCAGATGATAAAACACACACACATACACACATTTTACAGGTCATATACAGTAAAAATGATAATTAAGAAGTGGAAAATACTTTACATTTATTGGATTCTCCAAAAATTCTAGCATCTCCCTCACTGGAGCTTGTTAGTGAAAAGTTAACTTGGACAGGTTGATTTGGTTCATGTAAATTGCTCCTATGCTAAAGCACAAGTTGGACCAAAGATACTGACGTTTCCTGTCCTTTTGTTGCTGCAGTTCTAAGTCTTCTTAAAGTTCTAAATAATGAAGCTGCATTATAAATTAATGTTCTTTGTGTACCATCTCTCCAGGCATGTGGGAAAAGAAACAAATAATTGTTTTTATCCTTTGGTTTATGGATAGTCCATGTGTTTTTTGTCTTTTGTTTTTGGGGGCTTTTTGCAGTAATTTTTCCAAGACCTAAAGGTAATTAGGCACAGACATCTTTTATAAACAAATGTATCTCCATGTGCCCTCTGTACCATGATAGCTGTTGAGAGCTTAATGTGTGGCTGGTTATATTAAAGGTTTCTACAAAACAATGAAACCGTAACAACAATGGCTAACATTGAGGGCTTGCCATGTGTCTTGTGGGGTACAGTTAAGGAAGCCAAGGCATGAGAACAGCTAGGAAGTAGATTTGAAGGCAAGCAATCTGGTCCAGAGCTTGCTCTCTCAACCACAATATACTTCGTGCTTTTTCTGGGAGAGTCTTCCAGAGGCTAAGGCAGGTGACCTCTTAAAGTGCTAGTAATGCTCTGGCTCTCCATAGAGTGGGAGAGAAATTAAAATGATTTCATCATACTCTATGTTCAACAATGGACTTGTACCAGGTTAAGAGGGAACACCCTTATGTGGAGACCCCTGCAAAAGACCCACCAACTTATGAGTTATGAATTAAGAGCTTGGCACATAAAGACACTTCAAGTTTTGGTTTTTCATTGGGTGTATAGGTAGTCCTGATCTTTCTTCAGTTCTGTTTTGGAATGTATCTAGTGCTTAGAAATTAAGTGAGGGATTTCCCATTTAGACATATAAATCCCCTTGCCAGTTGGTTCTTCAAGCCAGTGATCACCTCAGAGTAAAAAATCAGGTCTCTCTTCCCAAAATCAAGTCTATGATTTTTAAACCAAAATTGTGGTTTCCATATTCTAAACAGTAGTTTTTGATGAGTGATAATTTTTCTGTTGCCTACTTAAATGACTTCCAATTCTTTGGGAACTTTTGTTTGCCTTGGCTACAAAGTTTTAACAAGAACATTTCTAACCTATTTATTTCCCACTTTATTGTAGTTCTGAATAAGACAACTATAAGACCTAGTAGACTCAAACCCAGTAGGACTCCCAAAGAGAATGGAATGGGAACAGGTAATGATCACAAATTTATTTCCTTTTGATCCTCTCCAAACTATAAGTGTTTTCATTCAAAATTTGTACGTTTGTTGAATTCACACTTCAATTTCTTTTTACCGGTTTTGGAAGTTCTTAATAGAACTGGAATTGGAAATTGTAACTCATTCCAAAATCAAAATTTGCAGTGTCTCTGAAAACACTGAAAAAGAATTTTTCTTTTCTAAACTCAGTCCACTAAATCATATATAGTCTTGATTCTTGAAAATATCCTGATTAAATATATATTTTGGTATATATTTAATATATATTATAAATATATTAACTATATAATGTATAATATGCATTATTGAATGAAAATATCAAAATAGCTGTTTTCTCTAATTTCAGAAACACTTTCCATACATAGGCTCAGTCTTCAAGACTGTAATCACTTTAAGTTGGTAATTTCGCGAGTACCATTACAGTTTTTTTATAAGACCTGAATTTGTTGGCAATGTGGAACATGATATTCTAACAAGAGAAGCTAGCAGTTGATCATACTGGCTACAGGCATAGTAACATTTCCAAATCATTCAGCTTAATTCAGGAATTAAATGACATTGCCTTAATCCTGCCAGATCAGTGGGAGTAGGAATCATACAGATAACTAAGACAATCATCTGACAAAAGTTCAAACATCTCACTCACTAAGTGGATAAATGGTAGTTATGAGATGCCCTAATATGGGATTGCATCATTTCCTTGCTTTATTTATTTATTTATTTATTTATTTATGAGAGAAGGAGAAGAGGGGAGGGACAGAGGGAGAGAGAGAGAGAATCTTAAGCAGGCTTAATGCCCAGTATGGAGCCCCATGCAGGTCTCGATCTCATGACCCTGAGATCATGACTTGAGCCAAAATCAAGAGTTGGACACTTAACCAACTGAGCCACTCAGGCACCCTGCAATATTTTTTTAAATAATACAAATCATGTGCTTGCTTATGAAAAGAGCATGGAAATTAGAATTTCGTTAATGCATATTTAATCCATGATGGTTCCCTAATGAGAGTGAGATGTGAATAATACCTGAAGATATTTGGTCTAAAAATCATTTAGATTTGTTTTAAAATGTTTTTTCTACTAGGTTTTTACAGTGTGTGAAGTCCTAGGAATCCATTTTCCTTCAAACCAATTAATGTGGCAATTACTATAAATCCCTGACTCATGAAAAGTAAGAAAGCATTCCAATATTTATTTGTGCTCAGCTATTCTTTTTATTATTCCCAACTGTGGGATTAGGCAATGCATAGTTTCTTGGATTGACATAAACAGTCTGGCTCTAAACAGAACCACCTTGTTAATAGTCAAAGCACTTCCCTGGAGTTTGTCCAAGTAAAAATAGAAGAAAGCATTTGTGTCAACAAAGCAAATGAAAGAACAGGTAGCTATGATCAAACTTGAAAGTGATTAACTTTCAGTGTAATCAAGTACTGATTCTCACTAGGAAAATGCTAATTGTCTTCCAGAAGGAAAACAGCATTATTATAAGTTTATCTGCAATATAAACATTTTTTTCCAGAGCCCCTTGTAACACCAACTGACATCTATGACCCTTTTGTGTAAATGAAATCAACTTTGTAGCATTAACTCATCTAGTTAAACTGTGGAAGAAAGTCCTCTTAATGGAGCTTCATTTTAATTAGTTGGTGGCTAGTAGAAATGGGCTGGTGAGCACAGGCAGACAAAGCAGAGCTCAGTTTCTGCCTCCCTTGCTCTACTTCCATCCCCCAACCAAAATGCATTGTACCCATTCTATTGTCTGTCGAGATTCCCCTTTGGGGAATGCTGCCCATCTGTGGGGAATGAAGTCAGCAGACAGCATCCTCTTTCAGCTCCTTCAGAATCAGCCTCAGCTGAGAGAGCTTTGACTGGGGGTCAGGGTGATACATCTCCAGGTCTACTACAGATCACATAACAACGAAATGGTATTTGCTTCAAGAATGCAAGGTTGGCTCAACATTCAAACAGATTTGTATAATTCACCACATTAACAGAGAAAAGGAGAAAAATCATACCATCACCTGAATAAATACAAAAAACCATCGTTAGACAAAATTCAAAATCCATTCATGATGAAAACTCTCAGAAAACTAGGAATAGAAGGAATTTTCCTCACTCTGATAAAGGATATCTGTGAAAAACCTGCAACGAACATCATACTTAATAATGACAGTCTGAATGTTTTTCTCTTCACATCAAGAACACAAGGATTCCTATTTTTGCCACTTGTGCTGAAAAGAGTAGTGGGGTATTCAGCCAATGCAATAAGGCAAAAAAGGAAGTAGGTGGTATAAAAATTGGGAATCATAGATGACATGTAGGATATAATGAATGGAAAATTTAATAGCTCTCAGACTATTTGCTTAGGGAATAAGGTCTTTAGGAATTCATGAGAAAAAGAGTGTCTTAAAATCTATTCTCTCCAGATTACTGACTTACATGAGTCCACCTTACTTTGACTCTTCATAGTTTTGTTCTGGCTTGTTTACCAGAAATGCAGGTATTTACATAAAGTTTATTTTCTCCTCTGACCCAGTCCCACTATCTCATCCACACTTACTTCTCGCTTCTATCGAGTCTTAATGAGACTTAATTTTTGTGTCACCTGATTCCTAATCAACTTTGACGTCTTGTATTTATCTTTATTATTCATCCATCTCACAGACATTTTCCTGCAGTTTTTCTTGCTAAAATTTTTAGCCCAGATATTTTACATTAAAAAGAAAAATCAGTTGATAAAGGAAGTGTTTAGGATTTATAGGACATATTCTTCATGGTTTTAGGCCACTTAAGATTGTGCCTTTGGAAGAGTCAAAAAGAGATTCTGAGGCCTCAAAACAGTGGACCTTTGATTATTTAGACCTCTATAAAAATCTTGCAATGATTTCATAAACCCCAGGAATCTTTAAACCATCTTGAGCCAGGTTTCTTATTTCATGTCATCATTACAGATATTTGCCCAGCTTTATATGCATTTCTTAGCTATATTTGTAAATATGCCTCCACTTCAAAGTCTGAAATTAGCCTACAAAGTTTGAGGTTGTACGTAGGTCATTTTTCCAGCGCTCTGCTTTTAGAGGTTTTCCAGAGATGTGTTTAGACTTCACTGATGTGTTCTAAAAATTACAGCCAACTTGAGATCTACACTGCAGAGAGGCAAGAGGCATGCACTAGACCAGGAGATCACACAGGCCAAATCTGGCTCACGGCATATTTTCATGAATAAAGTTTTGTTGAAACATAGCCTGCTTTCAAAATAGAATGGTAGAGTGGAACAATTGTGACAGAGAGAGTATGGTCCACAAAGCTGAAAATGTTTACTGTCTGCCCAGCACAGAGGAGGCTAAATTCTTCCATCAACGGTCAGTCTCCAACTTTTCCTTGTAGAAGGAAGCTGCTGAGTTGTACAGGTACTCTTCCATCCAACCAACATTTATTGAAGGCCCATTAGGTTTCAGGCAAAATGTAGTCTGGAAACCAACCTGACACATGTGGTTTAGCACATACGTTAAATACTTGAACCTGAGACTCCTCTCCCTGCCTCCTAATGAGGAATCCACACTTGCCTGCCCCCACAGAGTGTGCTTGACAACCAGAAACCAGACTCCTCCAAGATGAGGAATGTGTTTTTCTGGGCTGTGGCTAAACCTTCCAGTCTGCTGGCTCATCACTCCTGGCTTTGTAGCAAGGTGTTAAGATTTGGAGACAAAGACACAGAGACCAATCATGCATAAATACCACCTCTTTTTGGTCCCAGGGAATAGTGTCTAATACATTTGGAAATGGATTTTCAGTTTACTGTGTTTGTTTGCAACATTTTTGTTACCATGGTTAAAAATACCCAAATCATTACTTCACTTTTGACAATAAATTGCTAAGGGATAAACTATGAAAATCCAGAGATTTTTGGAGAACTCCCATATGGCAATTGGGAGGCTCATACTAAAGCTCCACTAGGTGCTTCCAGAGCCAACACTGCCCTTTCAAAAATATGTTGATTAATCCTGCCTGAGGGAAAAAGAATTCAGGTCACAGCCTGGGCCAGATTGGCTGATTAAATGCCAATTCCTGAGAATTCTTTCTCCAGAGCACCTCTCTTCCTGGCTTTGTCCTTTGCCTTCCCATTGCCTCTCTGCTACCTCTGGCCTTCACTTGCTCTCTGATTCAGAGCAAAAGAAGTTCACTGGTGTCTGGGCTCTGGTGCTCACATTGCTGCCTGGCTGACATGCAGACCACAGCATGGTGTAGGCATGGCCAGAACCAGAGTTCATCCCCCTGTCCCAGTTCAATGCCCTGTCCCATGGATAACTTTGGCAGGGTTCTTACCAACATTTATCTACCCTGTCAACTTTTATCTGTTTCTGAAGGCTGAAGAAAGTCCAGGTTAGCTGCTGATTGATTTGGGTACATACATTTAAGGATCATAATAGTAAGATGCTTCTGTCTCTATCTATAAAGAAAGTGACACAATAGTTGGCTTCTGATTTTTCTCTTAATTAGAAAAGAAGCCAGGGAAATTGTATCTTTGGTCTTACTCATAAAGTAGGCTTGCAGAATTCTGGATTCTCTCCCGTATCTCCAATTGACTAGCCCCTGTGGCTTGGAGGACTTGTCCACTGTCAGGATCTGCTATTCTCTGAGTCCCACATATTAGTGGCATGGTTGGATGACATATGTTTACCAGCCAGGGCCATTTAGACCACACACAGTGGTGATGCCTCAAACCACCCAAAACGCAGAAGGTAGGACTCTAAAGCTAAAGTCACTTAGCGTCTTTGTGAGGAATAGTAGAAGCAAGAAGCTGACAAGAGGAAGACAGTACACTGTGCTATGTCACTTCGTGGTTAAGAGCTAGGCTTTAAGCTGGGCACATGTCGGTCTAAGTCCCAACACTTCCTAGCTGTGGGTTGCTTACTCTTCCCTTGCCTTGGGTTTCTTCATCTGTGGGACCTGAATGGTATCTCCCACACAGAAGGGTTGTATGGATCAAATAAGGCAATGAATATGGAAGGTGCTTTGAACCAAAATACTTTGTTTTTGTTTTCCAGTTAAAAAGATTTGGGAAAATGCTATGAAGAAGAATCACTAAAGGCACACACAGTCTACTAGCCATCTAGAGCCTTCTAGAATACACAATACATTTTTTACTCTCAAAGGAGTAGTGGTAAATCAGGCTTACTATGCCAGGTTATCCTAGTGACACAAATGGAAGTACTTCCTTCCTCTGTGCCATGAACAAATGAGTCCTTTTCCAACCAAAACACCCAAGTGAGTCCTTTCTCTGACCACATTACACTGAGAGTGAGCACAGGAAGAAGACTAATGAGCCCTTTGTTTTCACCATGCCTGTGGGGTTAGCCACAAAATAGTCATTGACCCCAAAAACATATTCTTCCTACTACAAATAAGCAACATTTAATTCATGGCTCCATACAAACATTCTCCATGATTTTATATATTCTCTCTTAACCAAGCAGCACAGAGTATGGGATTGCAATACCGGGGTTTATAAATTAATGTTAATTATAATTATAGTATTAATAATAATTATAATAATAATTATAATGTTATTACTGTGTTGTTTAAAATGTTGATTTATAATAATAATTTAATTTCATCATTTAATGTGCTAATACCTGATTTTTGGCAAGTAAAGCTTTTCCTGTATTTTAATCAATATTATTTTAATGTATCTGCCTGCACATTAAACAAGATCGAGTGTGTAATGTCACTACATGGTCCCTAGAACACAGTGAATAAACTTGTGATTTTGGTTGTCCTTGTTAATGTACAGACTAGTATACTAAATATTCTTATTTTTTAGGTATGTGAATTATAGTCAGGTCCTCAGAGTATGGATTTTTTTTTTATGTTGGTCACCATAAAGTACTTCATTAGTTTTTGATGTAGTGTTCCATGATTAATTGTTTGCATATAATACCCATTGCTCATTGCAATATGTCCCTCCTTAATACCCATCACCGGGCTAATCCATTCCCCCAACCCTCTCCCCTCTGAAACCCTCTGTTTGTTTCCCAGAGTCCATAGATTCTTGTCTGTTTATATGAATAACGTCTGTTTCTATTCTTTCTTAATGATGACTGTCAGCCACATCGGGGAAGATCATTTTGTAATGTAAAAGCATAATAATTCAAAAAATAAGACAAAATCTAAATTGGTTCCCGTATCCTTAGGATAGATATTCAAACTCCAAGCATGGGTATTTAGGTGAATGACTAATAACCACCAGATTATATTTGAGAGACTTAGGAGATAAAATATCACACAAAACAATTTTCAGATCAATTTCTTCCAAATAGCAATTTGGAGCTCTGTGCCTGCCCAGGACTAATTTACAAGTCTCAAAGGTACAGATCCAGTTTGTGGCCAAATCAGCGTAATAGCCAAGGCTTCTTCAGGAATATTTTTAAAGTCAATTTACCAAGGATAAATCCAAACACATTGGAATTTTAAGAGGTTTTAGGGGGTATTGAAAGGGTTGGAGGAAAACTTTTTTTAAAACCACAGAATGTACTCATGAATATTGGCAAAAAATGGCCAATCACTGAAGGTGAACTCTGCCTAGTGAGACCATACCACCCAGAAAGGCAGTACAGTGTGGGCATCATGGAAAACTAAGACAAAACCATGATCCATAATCAAACACTAACTCTTCAGAAAAACTATTACAGCTAATGAATATAGGGCTTTGAATATTTTCTATATGCAGACAGGAGAAGCCAATTAAAATGGCCTGGGCACAAAAACACCAGTGCCACTGTTCCGCATTGAATGCGCATTATCACTGATTACCAAGTTTCTGTGAAAAAAACATCCAACACGTTTTTGCTGTCTACTTACTCCCTTTCATTATGTCTGCTCATAGGGGTCAAGCAAGCACCAAAGCCATCAAGTGCTGGTAAAAATATGTCAGTGGACTCTACCCACTCCACCAAAAAACCAGGTAAGGAATAAGATACTAACTCCCTTACTTTGCTCTTCTCTGCTACTTGGGCAGTAACTGCAGTGTCAAATGTTGTAGAAAAAACAGCATCCTCACAGCTCTCAAAGAACCATGCCAACAGTACATGGGTACTGCTAAAGAAACATTCTAAAATATTATCTTTGGGGCGCCTGGGTGGCTCAGTTGGTCAAGCATCCGACTCTGGATTTCAGCTCAGGTCATGATCTCAGGGTGGTGAGATGGAGCCCTGCGTCAAGCGTCAGGGGTGGAGTCTGCTTAAGATTTTCCTCTCCCTCTGCCCCTCCCCCACCCTGTGCATGCTCACTCTCGATCTCCGCCCCCCCAAAAAATTTAAAAATAAAATATTATCTTTGGGGGAATAAATAGTGCTCTGTGCACACATCAAATATTAATAAGAACCTCCAATGGGGTACTAATTCAAGAATCACTTTGTATAATGTTCTGACGGGTCTCAGGTGACAAATGCTGAAGAGTCACTGTGGGTTCTAGTTTTCATCATGTTCAAGTTTTGTTCTTGTGTGATTTACTGTAATATCCTTTAGCCTGATAGGATTTATGTTCCTAATTTAAGACTGTGCTCTATTTACTAGGCCAAAATTATGAAGCTGGTGACTTGGAAAGGTTTGCGTTGAGTAAGAATTCTATGCCATTTCAAAGGTTGCTATGAAACCTACTCTAGTGTATTAATGCCTGGGCTACAGAGCCATATTCTGTTATCACACTCACTCCCCTGCACGTGCACAAGTGCACACTCGCTAGTCTCCCAAGAAGCACTTAAAGTCACAGGGCATTTTCCTAGGTTGCCACTTCTACTTGAAGATTTTTTTAACCAACATATATCATGCAAAGAAAGAGGTGAATTTTTAAGCTAGAACACAAGACTTAAAATTTAGGTTAAGGTGGATTGCTCTAGGCACCTCTAGCCTCGCCAGCATTTGTGCAAAGTATGAAAAGATAATTTGTGCATGGTATAAACAGGTATCTCTTCCCTCTGCCCTTTAGGCAGACTCCTTAGTAAAATGTGCCCTTCCTCTGGGTGGGCAGGCTTGCACCAGGGCTCACAGATGGGTGAGCAGAGTGCGTGTTAAACTTCACCGCCCACTCACATATCCCTTGCCAGGGCCCTTGTGCAGTGCACAACTGTTCATACTGACCCTGCTCTCCACAGGCACAGGCTTATTGCTTCTGCCATCAAGGCTGCTTTGTTGTAATCTTTTGAGAAGTTCTGAAAGCGTTTATTCAATTATAATTATATAATAGATTTGGGTGGTGGGGTGGAGCATCCACTAAAGGAGAAATTATATCCTTTAACAATTTAAAGCTAAAATGACCTAAGAAATTGTAGTCTGAAAATCAAAGGCAATGGGGGACAGTGAAACTCAGAAATACTGTCGTGCCTATATAAGAAACTAAAGATGTTAAATTCTCTATATCTGTACAGTTTTAAAAGGCAGATAGACCTATAATTAGAGGATATTTTTTCCATATGTTAATGGACTTCATTATTCCTGGGTATATTACCAACATTAATTTAGAGGAATATCAGAATATATTACTCATAGATACTCTTCTATGGAATCTGTCCTCTGTCATCCACTCAGTACTTATCAAATGTTATATTTTTTAAAACCTGACATGTTTATGGCATGAATCCTTATGGCAACTTTATCTGTAATATAATCTCGTAGCCGCAGTCCCAGGCACTCGCCGCCCACCCTTGCCACCTAGACCTGTGCCCCCACGAAGAAAACCTTTACCACCAAATAATGTCACTGGCAAGCCAGGAAGTGCAGGTATGTCGGTCATGTACCTTCTCCCTCCATGATGCTCATTTGCCTAGACAACCACAAGCCCTTCTTGGCATGCTAGCTCAGGCGATAGACAAGTCCTTGGTGCATGGGACATGTGCCTGTGTTGGCCCCCAAAACCGGACCCTGTGAGTCCACTGGACACTGGGCTTCTCTCCTGATTCTGGGTGGGTGTGGTCCCGGAAACTATCCCTGTGTATCTATCTAGGCCAGTTTGCTTTTTAAACATTGTGAGACAGAAGCTCACTCAGGCCTTGCAGCAAGCGCATTATTTTGGATGAAGTACTGTACATTGCCAACCTATAGGGGGTAATGGAAAATGTGATATCCCGTCGTCTCTTTACCATTATCTCCTGAAATGAAATCCTGTACATCTCACTGAAATCTCCCCTGTTCACCAGCCTTCATGCTGGCCCCCGTATTACAGTACTAGCGGAGAGACTGAGGGCTAAAACATGAGCAGCTCTAGCCTGTGCAACAAGCCAAGAATATATACTGTAGAAGGCAACAGAACAGATGTTATATTAAGCAACTTTTTCCTTCTTCTTCAGCCATGATCCATGCCTGCCAGTTACTCTCCAGGTCAAGCCATTCCACCTCCTTGATATCTTTCCTGTAAAACACCTTCCATCTAATCCCACTGCCCCCTACGTACTTCACCTGCTCTGCCTTTGCCCACAACAGCTGCTTTTGTCTTTTGACGTCCTTCTTGGCCACCAGACTTGCAACCTGACCATTCATCCCCTTCTCATCTCATTACTTTCCTAGTGAAAATCTTTCAGTGGGTCCTTGTCACCTAAAAACAATGTCCAAATCTATGGTATGGAAGGCCTTTCATGATCTGGCCTTTCCTGTCCTTCCACAGTCAGCTCTCACAGTACCCCAGAGTACTCTTGGCTCTCACACCACAAGTAGTCTTGTGCTTCCCTGGCTTGTCTCTTCCTGCAGCCTCTGCCCCAATATAGCTCTCATACCTACCTGCTGATTATTTCACTTCTTTATTGGCACAACCTCTGTGAAGACATTCATACCCTCCCCTCACCCACCCTTCATCTTTCCCCAGAGACATTACTACTCTGTCTGCTTACTTTCTCTGTGACCTTATCCAGTTCTTTCACAATATCTACAGCGCTTCAACATATTTGGCTCACACATCTATTTTGATCAAAGACACAGGTTTTGTCTTCTCTCCAAGCCTGTCATATAGTATAAGTGCTGAATAAATATTTATGGAATAAATAAATGGGGAACTTGCCAGTGCTCCTATAAAGCCTGACTGCTTTGGCTCTCCATTACAGGAATCATTTCATCAGGCCGAGTAACTTCTCCACCCCTGAGGGCCACACTTAGGCCTACTGAAGCCCCTTCAGAAAGAACAGAGACAGATGAAAAGCAACCAACAGCTCCTGCCTCAGGAGAAGATCTTGGTTAGTATGTCAGTCACTTCACACTGGATGCCTAGCTATGAAGTACTAAAAGATTTCAAGTTAAGGGGAATAGAGTCTCAGCTCTGGATTATCTGTTTTATTCAATTTTGTGATTAATATCAGTCCTTTGAAATTTTAAAATTATACTCATGTTTAAAGCTTTGAGATAGAATAGTCCTTCCCTTCATAGACAGAGAAGAAGGTACCCAAGTTTTTTAGAGAAGTCTTCCTGAAAAGATCTAGATTACCCAAAGTTTCTCACTAAATCAGATGTCATTATTAATCATACATATCTTGGGGTGCCTGGCTGGCTCGGTCAGTAGAGCATGCCACTCTTGATCTCAAGGTCATGAGTTCAAGCCCCACGTTGGGTGTGGAACCTAATTAAAAAATAAATTATATATTAATTTATTAATGAGTATTGCCTACTTTAATCTTTAAGTCATTATTTGGTATACTCAGCACACCTGCAGCAGGACACAATTAAAGGCATTTTATTGTGGACAGATATTATAATTATACGCAAGCAGTTGACCAGGAGGCATATTAAATATTTATAGTTTTTAATACTTCATTTTCTTGAGAAGTTTTTTATATTTTGCTAAAATCATTTATTATCTTCTATTCTCAGGTAATATAACTGACTTTAGCTCAAGTCCAACAAGAGAAACTGATCCTCTTGGGAAGCCCAGATTCAAAGGTAGGTATGATTGGCTCCAAATCTGAATTTTAGCCAGGCTGTCTTAGATTGAACTATCCATTAGCTTTTGCTGTGTAATAACTGCGAAATCTTAGTAGCATAGTCTAATAAGGATTTATTTCTCATGTGTTTCCAAGTCACCTGAGGGTCAGTAGGTTGTGCTTTACTAGATGGTTCTGCTTCCAGCAGCAGGTACAGCTGGACCTCCCGTGGCTTGTGTTCAGCTATGCTCCACATTTTTTCACTCTGGTCCTAAGGATGAAGGACCAACAGTGACTCAGGAGCCATTTTAATGACAATACAAAGTCAAGAGTGGGGAGTTCAGAAACACAACAGCATTTCAAGCTCCTCCTTGTTTTATATCTGCCAATATCCATTGGCCAAAGAAAGTCCCATAGCCCACCTCAAATCAAAGATTGGGGAAGTATACTCCTTCCATGTATATAGAGAATATTTTTGAACAGTATCAAGTCTACCACAGTAAGAGAGCTATGATATAGAGCCCAGTATTTCCTTTTTGTAATATTTTTTTCTGAAGTGTAGAATTTGATAAATCTTAACATATGTGTACACCCATGAACCCATCATCACAATCAAGATAATAAATACATGCACCACCTCCAAAAGTGTCATCATGTACTTTTATAATTCCTCCATCTCACTCCTCCCACCAAATCTTTAGTTCCTAGATAATCACAGATCTGCTTTACTATAAATGTGTATGCATTTTGTGGATTTTTATGCACATGGAAAAATACAGTATGAACTTTTTTTGGTCTGGTTTCTTTCATTCAGCATAATTATTTTGAGATTCATCCATGTTGCAACATGTATCAATAGTTCATTTCTTTTATTGCTGACTGGTATCCTATTATATGAATATATAATTATTTATTAAACCTGTTTATGACATTTGGGTTTTTTCTAATTTTTTTACATTACCAATAAAGCTACTATGACCATTCATGTACAAGTGTTTGTATAGTCATATGCCTTCATTCCATTTGGCTGTGAATGCCTACAAGAGCAGTGACTAGATCATTTGAGTGTATATTTAACATTTTAAGAAACTACAAACTGATTTTCACAGTAGTTGTGCTGTTAACCTTTCTGTCAGCAGTGTATGAGAGTTCCAATTCCTCCACATCTTTGCCAACACTTGATCCCAGGATCCTGAGATCATGACCTGAGTGCAAATCAAGAGTAAGACACTTAACTGACTGAGCCACCCAGGCTACCTGAGATTCTTTGTATTTTTTGGTAGAAGACCTTTTTCAGATACATGCTTTACAAATATTTTCTCCCAGTGTGTGGCTTCTGTTTTTTAATTTTAATAAATCTCAGTTTATTAATTTGGTTTTTTTATATACTATATTTTTGGTGTTGTATTTAAGAAATCATTGACCAATCAGAGGTCATAGAGACCTCTTCCATTTCCTTCTAGAAGTTTATCTGCTGTTTCCTTCTAGACGTTTTCTGCTTTTACATTTAGGTCTATGATCCATATTGTGTCAAATTTTGTATATGATACAAGGTGTGAAACAAATCAGTTTCCTTGCTTGTGTGTATAAAATTGTTCCAGCATCATTTGTTGAAAAAAACTATTCTTTCCATGGAATTTCATTTGTACCTTTGTCAAAAATGAGTTGTCCATATATTTGTGGAACTGTTTTAGCTCTCTAGTCTGTTCTATGGATCTATTTATCTGCCTTTACATCAGTACCACCATGTTTGTATTATTGTGGTATTGGTATTGTATTGATGATTCTGGGTCCTCTGTATCTACATCTGAATTTTAGAATCAGCTTATCAATGTCTAAAAAATAGCCTGGTTATATTTTTATTAGAATTGCATTGAAGGTATGGGTGAATTGGGAAAAATTGACAGCTATACAACAGTTAAGTCTTCCTACCTATGAACAGTGGTGTATTTTACCATTTATTTGGCTCTTCAATTTTTCTCACCAATGTTTTTAGTTTTCAGTGTACAGAAAACCATAAAAATAGTATTTTTATTTCAATTTCTAATTATTCATTGCTAATATATAGAAAAATTAATTTTTAAATTCCCAAAACCTTGTAAAACTCAGTACCTTTTCTGTAGATCCATTGGAGTTTCTACATGCAGAATCATGTCATCTGAGAGTAAAGTTTTACTTCTTCCTTTCTAACTTGGGTGGCTTTTTTCTTGCCTTATTGTACTAGCAAGACCATCCAGTAAAATACTGAATAGTTACAGTGAGGCTGGATATCCTTTTCTTATTCCTGACTTTATGGAAGAAGCATTCATCCTCTCACCTGAATGTAATTAAGTATGATGTTACCTCATAGGTTTTTCATAGATGCCCTTTATTGGGTTGAGAAAATTCCCTTCTGTGTCTGCTTTGGTGGTAACTGTTATCAGAAATGAGTGCTAGATTATGTTTAATGATTTTTCTGCCTTTATGAAGATGATAATGTTTTTACTAGTTTCTTAATGTAATGAGGTAATTGTTTTTGAATTTTCAACTTTTCATTCCAGGGACAAACTCCACTAGGTCACAATATATTCTCATTTTAATATGTTGTTGGGTTTAATTTGGTAAAATTTTGTTTAGAATTGTATTCAGTGAAGGATATTGGTCTATAGTTTTCTTTTTCTGTAACGTCTAAGTCAAGTTTTAGTCTCAGAATAATGCTGAACTCTCCTCCCTCAGTTTCAGAGTTTAGAATTGGTATTGCTTCTTCCTTAAATGTTTAGTAGGGAAGAAGAGTATTTTTCTTCCCTAGTGAGTTTTGGTAATTTTTGTCTTCAATTTATTGGTCCATTTCATCCAAGTTGTCAAATTTATTGACATAAAGTTGTCCTTAATATTCTCTTATTATTTTAATATCTGTAGAATCTGTAGTGATGTCACCTCTCTCATTCCTGTTATTGATAATGTGTAAGTTTTCTCTTTTGCCTAATAAGTCTGGCTGTAGGTTTATTAATTTTTTTGACTTCTGAAAAAGTCAACTTTTTGTTTCATTGATTTTATCTACTTACTCTGATCTTTATCATTTTTTCTTCTGCTTAATTGTGGTTTAATTTACTCTTCTAATTCCTGAAAGTAAAATATATCTTCATTGATTTGATTCCTCTCTTCTTGAATATGGCATTTACTGCTACAGATTTTCCCCTACATATTATTTAAGCAGCATCCAAAAATTTTTGTTATGCTCTATATTCGTTTTTACTCTATTCAGAATACTTTTTAATTTCCCTTTTGATTTGTTCTTTGACTCATTGATTATTTAGAAGTATGTAATTTAATTTCTAAATATTTTGAGATTTTTCTAGAGATTATTCTGTTACTGATTTCCAATGTAACTCCATTGTTATCACATGCTCTCAGATACTTAAATCCTTTTAAATTTACTGAGACTTTTTTATGGCCCAGAATATGGTCTATTTGGGGTATGTTCTGTGTGTACTTGAAAAGAATGTGTATTCTGCTATTCTTAAGAGTAATGTTGTATTTGTTTGCTAGGGCTTCCATTACAAAATGCCACAAATGTGGTGGTTTACCCAACAAAAGTTTATTTTCTCACAGTTCTGGAAGCCAGAAGTCTGAAATCAAGGTATCATCAGATTTGGGTTCTTTTGAGGCCTCTTTCCTTGACTGCAGATGGCCACCTTCTCACTATGTCCTCATATGTCCTTTCCCTCTGGGTGCACACATCCTTGGTGTCTCTTCCTCTTATAAAGGACACCAGGCACCACGAATTAGAATCCCACCCGAATTACCTCATTTAATTTCATTTACATTTCTAAAGACTCTAACTCCAAATAGAGTCACATTGGGAATTAGGGCTTCAACACAGGAATTTTTGGGAAACAATTTACATAACAAGTATTATATAGGTGTCGGGTCCAATTGTTTGGTTGTATTGTGCAATTCTTTTATATCCTTAGTGATTTTCTATTCTATCAATTAAAGACAGAAGAAATTGAAATCTCTGACTATAATTGTGGATTTATTTCTACTTACATTTCTATCAGTTTTTGCTACATTTATATTAAAGGTCTATATTTAGATATAGACTTAAACTGCTTAGGATTCTAATAAATTGATAAATGGATCCTTTTTCATTATAAAATTATCTTTTCTGTTTATGGTAATACTATTTGCTCTGAAATCTAATTTGTTAATATTAAATATACACTCAAGCTTTCTTTTGGTAAATGTTACCATGTATCTCTTCTTTTCATCCTTTTAGTCTGAATCTATTAGTCTCTGTATATTTAAAGTGTGCTTCTCATCAGCATCATAAAGCATATAGTTGGTTCTTGCTTTGTTATCCTATCTAATAATCTCTTCATTTTATTTTGGGTGTTTAGAACCTTATATTTAACATGACCAATGATATAGTTAGGTTTAAATCTATCTCATCTTGCTATTTGTTTTCTATTTGTCCCCTCTACCCTTTGTCCCCTTTTTCCTCTTTTCCAGCCTCCTTTTGGATTTTTTCCAAAAAAATTTTTTTTTCCAAAAAAAATTTGGATTTTTTTTTTTTAGTTGAAGTATAGTTGACACACAATGTAACATTAGTTTCAGGTGTGCCAACATAGTGATTCAACTTTTCTATACATTATGCTATGTTCACTACAAATGTAGTTGCCATCTGTCACCATACAATATTATGACAATACCATTGACTATATTCCCAATGCTGGACCTTTTATCCTCATGTTGTATTGATTCCATAACTGGAGGCCTGTATCTCCCACTCCCCTTCATCCATTTTGCCCATCCTCTCACCCCCTCTCCTTTGGCAACCATCAGTTTGTTTTCTGTATTTATAGATTTGTTTCTGCTTTTTGTTTGTTCATTTGTGAGGGGTTTTTTTGTTTTGTTTTTTAGATTCTACATAGAAGTGAAATCATACAGTACTTATCTTTCTCAGCCTGACTTATTTCACTTAGCATAATACCCTCTAGGTCTATCTATGTTGTTGCAAATGGCAAGATCTCATTCTTTTTTATGGCTGAGGAATATTCCATTATATATGTGTACCATTTTTCTTTATCCATTCATTTGTCAATGGACACTGGGGTTGTCCCCATATCTTAGCTATTGTAAATAATGCTGCAATAAATATGGGGTTGCATGTATCTTTTCAAATTAGTGCTTTCATCTTCGTTGGGTGAATACCTAGTAGTGGAATTACTGGATCATACATATTTCTGTTTTCTGTTTTTAATTTTTTGAGGAAACTTCATACTCTTTTCCACAGTGGCTGCACAAATTTGCATTCCCACCAGTAGGGCACAAGGGTTTTCTCCATATTCTCTCCAACATTTATTATTTCTTGTTTGTTTGTTTGTTTGTTTACTCTAGCTATTCTGACAGGTGTAAGGTGACATCTCATTGTAGTTTAGATTTGCATTTCCCTGATGATTAGTGTTGTTGAGCATCTTTTCATGTGTCTGTTGGCCATTTGAATATCTTCCTTTGGAAAAACGTCTATTTAGGTCTTGAGTCCATTTTTTAATTGGAGTATTTGTGGGTTTTGGTGTCATGATGTATAAATTCTTTATATATTTTGGATATTAAACCCTTATCAGATATATCATTTGCAAGTATCTTCTCCCATTCAGTAGGTTGTCTTTTTATTTTATTGATAATTTCTTTTGCTCTGCAAAAGTTTTTTACTTTGATGTAGTCCTGATTATTTTTGTTTAAGTTGCCTGAGGACACATGTCTAGAAAAATGTTGCTAAGGCTGATGTCAAAGAAATTACTGCCTATGTTTACTTCTAGGAGTTTTATGGTTTCAGATCTCACATTTAGATCTTTAATCCACTTTGAGTTTTTTTTTTGTGTGTGTATGGTGTAAGCAAGTGGTCCAGTTTCATTCTTTTGCATGTAGCTGTCTAGTTTGCCCAACACTATTTATTGAAGAGACTGTCTTCCCTATTGTGTATTCTTGCTTCTACAACTTCACAAATGTGCAAGAACTTTATATTAGTATAGCAACTTTTCTCTCCTCCTGGCCTATCGTTGTTATACATTTTACTTTTACATGTTAATACATCACACTAAATTGCAATTTTTTTATGTTTAAATAGTAAATTATCTTTTAGAAAGAAATAATAAAAATATTGTTCATATTTACACATATATTGACCATTTCCAGTGCTCTTTGTCCTGGAACAAAGAGAGTGGATTCATATTTCCATATGGCATCATTTTCCTTCTGCCTGAATATCCTTTAATCTTTCTTGTAGTGTGGGTCTGCTGGTTATGAATTCTGTCTATCTTTGTATGTCTAAAAGGTATTTCACTTTTATTAAAAAGGGATATTTTCACTAGTTATAAAATCCTAGATGATAAGGTTTTTTTCCCAATATTTAAAGATGTTGCTCCACTGCCTTCTCACACTCATTCTTTCCAATGAGAGATCTGCCATAATCCTTATCTCTATTGTTCTACATACGATGTGTTTTTTCTGCCTCCTTTAAAAGCTTTTCTCTTTATCATGGGTTTTGCAAAACAATTGTATTGGTATAGTTTCTTCGTGTTTGCTGTGCTTAGGTTTCTTTGAAATTTTTTGGATCTGTGGGTTAGAGATTTTATCAAATTTGGAAATTTTTGACCATTATTTCTTCACATATTTTTTCTGCCTGTTTTCTACTCAGATACTACAATTACACGTATATTATACTGCCTGAAATTGTCCCACAACTCACTGATGCTCTGTTCATTATTTTTTATTCTTTTTTTCTTTCCACTTTTATTTTGGGTAGTTTTTATTCCTATGTCTTCAAGTTCACTAATCTTTTTCTGCAATATCATCTCTGTACCACTATCACCCTGTATGTTTTTCATCTTACACGTTTTAGTTTTCACCTCTAGAAATTTGATTTCAGTCTTTTTTATATCTCTTAAATCTTAATTTTTTTACTACATGGGTTATAGTGATAATAATGGTTTTATTGTCCTTGTCTGATGACTAACATCCATGCAAGTTCTAGATTGATTTCAAAGGATTTATTTTCTCCTCATTATGGGGAGACATACATATTTTTCTGTAATTTCACCTTGTTGCTGGATATGTTTTTTTAATCTAAAATATTCTTGAATTTTGTCCTGGATGTAGTTAATTTACTTGAAACCACTTGACCCTTTTGAGTCTGGCTTTTAAAATTTATTAGGTGAGACCAGAACTGTGTTTAGTACAGGGCTAATTATTCCCCACTTCTAATGCAACACCCTCTTGAGTACTCTTTCCACTGCCCCATAAATTATGCAGTTTAAAACATGCTCAGGGAACCAAATTACTTTTGGATATTAGCATAAGTTAAACCTATTTAGAAAAGTAAGCCAGCTACAACATCCATATCAGGTATCTCAGAGACAGGAATTCTAGATTTTCACAAGTTTGAACAACCCACATCACTGCTTTCATCTATCTGTTTATAATGTGAGACCAAATGTCTTAATACAGATAAATATATTTGAGTTTACCTCCACCTTCTGTACAAGCTCAAACAAGGCTAAATGTCAGAGTCCTTTCTCTCTTAGGTCCTCATGTGCGATACATCCAAAAACCTGACAACAGACCCTGCTCCATCACTGATTCTGTCAAACGGTTCCCCAAAGAGGATGCCACCGAGGGGAATGCCACCAGCCCACCGCAGAACCCACCTACCAACCTCACTGTGGTCACTGTGGAAGGATGTCCCTCATTTGTCATCCTGGACTGGGATAAGCCACTAAATGATACCGTCACTGGTAAGATCATGGCATAAGGACTGATACTCTGGTGGGAAGCATTGATATGTAAGTGTGGTACCTGGGTCAAACTATGTCCTATGAGGTATATCTCGGGTAGAAAGTCCTAGCAGAGCGGTATTGCCAAAAGTGTCATATGATGAGAAAAGTTCATCTGTGTCCCAGTGATGGGCTTCCTGTTAATTTAACAGATCACTTTAGGTTGCATCCCTTCCATGTCCTCTCAGAATTCTTTTTCACGGTATAAAGATAGATCTGATCTTTTCCTTATCAAGAAAATTACAGATAACATAGGAGCAGTTGGCAGTACTGATGATATTTAAACCAGTTTCATTTCACCAACCCAATTTCTAGATTGACCTAGGCTGAAAGGTATTCAATTATTTTTTTGGAGAGATTTTTTTAGAATTCTAATCCTGGTCAATTTTCTGCTCATCTCAGGAAATTTTAATTCTGCTATCACTCACCTAATCCCTCTAAAAATGACTGTGAAAAATAAGAAATGAGTCATTCTTTGAGTTTATTATATGGGAATTTATTTATTCATAATGAACAGGTTATTCAAACTAGAGAGGAGGGAGAAATGACTACGAGGCTGAATCAGCTACAGGAATACAGCAAATAGGGTGATTACACAAAGCCCCTGCTATCCATGTCCTGCTATGCCTGGGACAGGTAGACAGGGTCTAGAGGGACCCACTGAGAGGCTGTCAGGATGGAAAGAGGGAAGTACACAGGGGAAGTGGGGAGTGGGAGATTCAGCATCTGACAAAAAGATTTTCTGTGAATAAAGAGGAAAACAGCAGTTATTTCTCCTCAGACAGAACTGTTTGGTCTGGGCAACTTCTGCTATAAACAGCTTATTTTTGCTTAGCTAGCCTTTTTTTATTTACCCATATTTTGTGAATTTCATTTTTCATGCAGACCTTGCTTTTGTTTTAAGAAAGAACCAGCCATTGCTCATATTCCTTGGGGATTTGCCTAGTCCTGCTTCTTTACTTGGGACTATGCCAGTAGGTGCTACCATCCCAATATCTAAAAAACAATCTCTAAGCATTGATTATCTACATGGATTAAAAAGTCCCAAACTCCCAATACATGTACTGTGCTCTGTTTTCATGACCAGATTCTAATTTTCCAATCTTTCTAATAAATAGGTTTTGTTTTGTTAAGTAAATTTTCTCTTAATAGGGCAATACCCTCTGAGGGGGGAAAATACCAATTATTCAGTGTTAGTTCTTTATAGATTCCTTATATCTTTACTGTTAAGGAATTTATAAATCCCATATTTTAATTTTTTTCCATATTTTAAAGTAAGAAATATGGACACATACTAAGTGGCTGTCTTTGCCTTCTGAAATATACTCAGAATGTATCTATAGATGTTCATTCCAAACATTAATATTCTATTTTTATGGTGTTGGTGGACTTATGAAACAGCTATGATTGCTTTAAAGCACTACAAATGAAAGATATATTTACAGAGCCCAAAAATATACATTCAAAAGCTAGAATTCTGAGAGAAATTCTAATTTTTATTGTTATGCTAATCACCATAAATTACATCATTAGTTTTTGATGTAGTGTTCCATGATTCATTGTTTGCCTGTAACACCCAGTGCTCCATTCAGTATGTGCCCTCTTTAATACCCATCACCAGGCTAGCCCATCCCCCTACCCCCTCCCCTCTAGAACCCTCAGTTTGTTTCTCTGAATTTTTTTATTTATGAAGGTAACTTCTATATCCATTTTGAAAACTTGAGTCATTTAGGATAAAAATCGTATTAAATGAGTATTGACTCAAAGGAAAATTAGAGAAGATATGCAGTAAGAGTTTCTAGTACTAAGAGCCTGGGGTAATATTAAAAAGAATATTACAGTCAATGAGTTTGAATGGGGTTTGTTGTTGTTTCTTGTTTTTTTGAGTTTTTAATCCTCTGCATGATCTTGGGACATACATTAAACTGAACCCCAATTGACAGCAGGGAAAACCAACTAACAAATTTATAAATTATGTTCTTAATCTGAAAGACTTTCTCTTGATTAGTCCTGCAAATTCAAAGAAACATGCCTTTAAGTGAAATTTATGGAGATCTCTATGCAAACTTTAAGGTCATAATTTTTTTAAAAAGGATAATTATCAAGAAGGCACATGTAAGCAATAGGTACAAAACTTTCGTAACTTACATAAGCAGTAGAGACAAAAATCCCATAATTCTATAGTTCAAAATAATGAACTGTCATTCACTATTTGGTTAACTGTTATTTGCAGCATGATTTTAAACCCAAAGATTTTTGGAGCAGCACCATGAATGCGGTGGCCTTTTCCCCAGCTATATAATGAAGCTCCATGGAGAAAGAAATATGGCTTCTACTCAAGTACCACTTCTCACACGGTGCTTTCCCCATACTGAGCATTCCAACAAGAGCAGACTATCTGACTTGCCTAGCAGAATCTTTGGTTACCAGTCCAAAGCTACCACAGGAGCACCATCAGTCTTCACAGTTACCAGGCCTTCCGTATTCCAGTAAAGGGAAAGCAGAAATGGTCAATGAGCAACTCCCAAAATGCTTTGGGACCTTCGTCATCCACTGACCATCCCCATCTGGGAATTGCTAATGTGTAAGATCAGTATACTTCCAGAACTGCAATCTAAATTGCTCACTTTTATGAGAGTGACTTTATGATGCTGTTAACCTTAAGAACAATTAAATCAGCTGAGAGGTAAAGACAAGTATTTGTTGGCTTTTTCGCTTTTCAGAATATGAAGTTATATCCAGAGAAAATGGGTCATTCAGTGGGAAGAACAAGTCCATACAAATTACAAATCAAACCTTCTCCACAGTAGAAAATCTAAAACCAGATACAAGGTAAGCCACCTGTGCTATTACAGGTGAATTCTCAGAGTGCAAAAGTCTTAACAAAGGCATGAAATGACATCGTCTGTCTTTGTCTTAAGGGACGGTGTAGTCTGCATTTCATTCTTTGGCTTACCGGACATAGCAATGGATACCTCTAGGTCATGTTTTGCAAATATGCAAGTTATTGGTGGGGACACAAGAGCGGACAAGGTGATCTTGTAAGTTAGCACTGTAGGGGAGAACATTGAACAATAGAAGGTCGTTAATACCAAATGTTGATGTTAAGTACCAAAATTTAGAGAAGGAAAGGTCTGTAGACCAGACACAACTGGAGTGTGTATGATGTAAACTCATTTTGAAAACAGAAGAATTTGGCTGGCTTGCTGGCAAGAGGAGGGCAAGGAAATACAAACTATGTAACAGATACAGATGACAATTTGTGATAGTTAAGGCTTCAAATAACTACAGACCATTCCCAGGCATAGCAGTCCTTTGCTTTTGGGGTCTTTTTATCACAAACAAATGAGAATCAATTTTTGAAAATAGAAATATATGCGAAGAGCAATGCTCTACAATAAAAAACTTTCCTTGGCATCTCTTATTACACATTGGTACCAGGTTGTTTATGTTACTGTGTGGTTTTGTCATTTCTTTTTAAATCTAAAATACCCAATATTTTATCAGCTCATTGTACTGCAAGAAAAATAAGGGCCTTATACATTTCTATAAATGTAATAGAGAAGGTTTTTTTGTTTTGTTTTGCTTTACGTGGCTAAATCATCAAATTTATTGCTCAAGGAGATTCTCGAATGGATACAGCCAAGCATTTCCTTAGTAAAGCCAGTGTACTAAATTCATTTGGGGACTAAATATTACTCTCTATGGAAAATCAATTTCTTTTCTCAAACTCCAGAACACTGTTTGATAAGCTGTCTATGCTTTCAGTTAAAATGAAAACATCTTCACATCTTAAGTTATAATACACCAAGCAACATAGATCAATTTTCAGAAAGACACAATCAGGAGTTTTTCCAGATTGAATATTTCATAACTTGATAAAGTTTCTTGGTATTGAAAAAGATCAGCAGAGGCAAAGACTGGAACTCCAGCATTAGAAATTTTTTTTTCATAAGTTTTACTTACATCTTTCATTGTCATCAATTGATTGAATTGAATCAGATATTGAATATCAAAAGAGCCTATTTTAGTTCTGATAGCAAAGAACCTCTTCTAATGTTTTCAGGAAAATGGAAGCATCTAGTTCATTCTAGAAGGTTTGCTGTGTATAAACTGTAGTCCTATACTGCAAATATACTTTCCACAAGCATTTTTTTCTTTAAAGTTCTCTATTGTGAGCTGTAATATGGAAAATTTTACAACTGCTAATTTTTTTAAAGGATTTAAGTTAGCCAAAATAAGCATGTATTTCAGTAAAAGCCCATTTGATGATTTTGATTCTGTTTCCTTAGTGAGATTAACAGGGAGAGAGAGACTATTTTTAACATAATTATTTTAAGGAAAGAGTAAAAAAGAAAAAGTTATTTAATTTGGACTTTTTAGTAGGTGGATTTGGGCTTACAGAATGTGGATGGTTTACAGTTTCTTGCTTTTTATTCCATTTAATACATTGAAGGTGATATTTAAAAGCATCTAATTTCTAAATGTTGATTATGTTCCTTTTCTGAATTAGGCGATCCTCAAATCTTCTCAGAGTTCACCTCTTAGTCATGATCAGAAGTAGAAAATAATTATTTCAGTGACATTTTTAAGCCTGATTTGCTTATAAAAGATTTGTGTTTCCATTCAGCTAACATTTGTTAAGTGCCAACAGTGTGGTTGATGTTGTGACTGCAAACATGAATAAATGTGGTGCCTGCCCTTGAGGAGCTTGAGGTAGGGGGATATGCAGTTAGTAACCAATTATTCTACACAAAGTGGTGAGAGCTCTGGTAAAAATATATACAAGTTGCAAGGGGAGCCCAGATTGGGTGGCACTTTACAAAGTCTGGGGAAGTTGGGAAGACTTCCTGGAGGAGATGATAACTGGGCTGAGGCTTGAAGAATGCATAGGAAGGAGCTAGCTGGGTAACTGTAGTAGGGGAAAGAAATACCAGAGAGAATAGTCCATGTCCACACAGAGTCCCAAATGGCATGGTTGTGTGCAGGTAAGAGTCAGCTACTTTCACCAGTGAAAGGGGTGAAAAGTGGACAGAGACAGTGAAAGCAAGAGGTGGAGGCGAGGCTGTGGAGGGCCTTCTGTGCTAGATCAGGGAACTTGGTCAATAGATGGGGAGACCCAGAAAGATGGTAACTGGGAATGACTTGCTCCAAGTTTCATTTTAGTATTGTTATGACTTTGATTTAGTTGGAACAATCACTTGTGATACTAGAGTCACTTATAATGAGTAACGGTTGGTAGAATAAATCGAACAAAACCTTTTTTTATCTTTTTAAGATTTTATTTATTTATTTGACAGAGAGAGACAAAGCGAGAGCAGGAACACAAGCAGGGGGAGTGGGAGAGGGAGAAGCAGGGCTTCCAGCTGAGCAGGGAGCCCGATGCGGGGCTTGATCCCAGGACTCTGGGATCATGACCTGAGCCGAAGGCAGACCCTTAACCAACGGAGCCACCCAGGCGCCCAGAAACTTTTTGTTAATGTCTTGCAAGAGTGCCATTTTGGCATCTTGCCTAATTGGCCAAATAGGTGCATAAGAGAAAAGTACCTCTGGGCTAAGCTGCATTTCATTCTGGAATCACAGGAATACTTAGTCGTGGAGTTCATGTCTAGCTTCCAGTCGTAGTTGTTGTAGGACTTATGGTAATCGTTTCTGGAGTTCATAGCCTTGTCCCTTTTGTCCTGCCCCAAGGCATGTGCCTTGCTTGTCACTCCTGTCCTGATGAAGGCCTGATGGACCATCTAAGGAGGGACCCCTACAACTACCCAAATCTGAAGATGAGCAAAGCCCAAAGGAGGCTCTTTCTGGATTTGTCTTTGGGAAAAAGTAATATTAAATTTAGGAATCCCTGAAATCAGAATCCCATGCCAAGTTTTGCAACTTGGCATAAATTTGGGGCCATCCAGTGTTTCTATTTGGCTTATTTTATGTTATTTTTAGAGTTTGGTATAACTGAATGAAATCCATTCAGATGGAAAGACTGTTACAAAAGAAAGAAAGGACTGTTAATATTCGTATCTATGATTTGACCAGGACTATGCTGATAGTCTCTGATGGGTCATGATGTAAAAGTTGTATATCAGCAGTTTGAAAACATTTCCTCATTGGTGACAGATACGATACACTGGATATAAAGGGGCTCTAATGAGAATTGTCTAGTCTACAGTTTGTGGGACTTTCTGGTGGTCAAGTAGTTCAGTAGAGCCCAGTCCCCAGTAAGTGGGAATGCATTCTCTGCTCTCTTAAAAGTATGCTAGAGATTAATTTGCTCACTTAATAGGCAAAAAAATATGTTTTTAGGCTGAAATGTTATGTGCTGAAACCCCTATTAATCAAAATAATGAATTAAGGAAGAACAAAGTGAAGTTGAATTATTTCATTGAATTTGAGATTTCTGAAGCCTAGAAACACCTGGGGAAACAAAAGTAATACCCATGAAACAGCTGGAAAGCATGGAAAGACAGCGTAAAAGATCACGTGGACCTACACTGAAGTCTTGCAGTTTAAAAGAGGAGAGAAAACCTCACAGAATGAGACTACATGTTGATGGTAAAGGATATAATTGAACGGAACAGATTGGCAAGAAAAGAATGAGCAACAACAAACAGTATTGTTCTTTCAGATTAAGGCCACGTGTGTGACTTGGGTGAATTACAAGTAGTCCTCTGAGTTACTACTGACAGGGTTACAGTCAGAATAATAAAATTATAAGTGCCAAGTATAGGTTTGTTGGCTTTTTCTTGTTTTTTTTTTTTTATGCAAGCTTTTTCCATACTATCTTATGTTGTTAAGGCAAGATTTCTTTCCATTATATCTTTTCTGCCCCAACCATTAATTGCTAATAAAAGACACATTATAAAATAAAGAGGAAGTATGTACAGGATGCAGCCACCAGGTTGTTTTTATTACCTATAAAGAATGACTTTAGTCACATTTCAGTGCCTGGGGAAAATTGTATTCCCAATAGGCAAACTTTGAATTATAGTTGTTAAAATCTACCACCACCGCCACACCACCACCACCACCCCTCCGTGAGGTTCTGGAATTCCCTATCTGAAAACCTAGGAGATAATAACTTTTGAAAGAATTACTGTAGCTGTGTTCCAATTTCAGAAGACACATGTGTATAATTTATTTTAGTAGCATTTTCCATCGTTCCTCTCGACTGAAAAACATGAGATCTGAGAAAAGGTGATAATTACTGACCATTTGTTACACACCGGAATGGGAGGAGTAGAGTTTGGCGACATTTAACCCAAAAGAATCAATGCAGAGAAAATAAATCTCCAGAGCTTTGTAGGTTAAAAATTCCAAATAGCCTAGAACCAAAAGCACAGTGGACTGTGTTAACTTTCTCCCTGCCTGTTGTTATGATGTTGCCAGGTTTTTATTTCCTCTGCAGAAGCTCAAAAAAAATGCCCACAGGGAGGGACCAGCCAGCAGCTGTCTTGCTGCAGGAGAGTTTGGCTACACACCAGTGTGAGATGTTTCCGTCTATAGAGAGTGGAGCCCCATGGCTGCTCTGGGGCACCTGGCTGCAGTACCAAAGGTGACACAGTAGGGACTACCCCAGCCTTGCCAACAAATGCTTGCAGCTACGGTGGGCTTTGGTCATTCATATCTCTGCTCGGGGAAGAGGGGCTATGGTGTGGAGTCATAACTGTTTTAGTCAGATGAAGCAGGAAAGATGAGCTAACAGAGGCACACTATGCCACAACTCCATCTCTTTCTTTCCATGACCCCTCTCTCACCCCCTACCCCTAAAATACAAAGAAAATATCGATATGTTGAATCAGTACCCAACTAGCCCACTCCCCAATATTTATTTTCCATTTATTTCCCCCATGAAACCTCAGTGTGTGGCTCTTGAGCTGAAAGAAAAAGAAAAATACTAAGAAGAGCCTCTCTTATCTGCAGCCAACCACTTTGTGTGCAAAGACCACTATGATGATTTTTAGTTCTGTGAACAGAAGAACTGATAAAGTATCTGTCAAATAATAAGTCTTGTACCGCTGCTTAAGGGGACAGGCAGTTTGGAGTAACGAATTGATCTCAAAGTCTGTCCCACTTCTAAAATGATACAGTCTTATGATATCCAAAGACATCACAGAATCAGTGGGAAACTGGAACTGAAAATAAACCCCAAATCTGGGTTAAGTCTTACAGCAGGTAGAATTGTCCTGATAAACCATTTTTCTTTGAATCTATATCTGTGGTCTACAATTTGTTTTCAGATTATTTCTAGCACACATTTGGATAATCCATTGATAGGCTAGGTTCTTCCTGATGAACAGGTTGGACTATATAGCTGGACACACACAATTGCTATGTAGAAAAAAAAAAAAACAAGAAGCCCCATAATCCCTGCACATGAGCCCTTCTCTCCTAACTTGCCTAAAAAACTGAAGAATCCGTTGTGTGTGCCAGATATACATGTGGCCCAGCAATTTCCTATGGAAAATGTATTCTGTCTGGTAATTAAGATATAAATCAAGTTCACTTAACATATTCAAGTACTTCCACTGTCCTCTGTAGCCTGGCAGGTTTCTGGAGAACAGTTCTTCCTCTAAAACTAATACAAACTGAAGTTTCCTATAGCTGACAGCAAAGACAGTTTGGGACTATTGTTTATGTTGTTTGATTTAATAAAATCTTGGCACTAAAAGTACACTGGAATAGAGGCAGCAACTTCTCATAAACTATAATTCTAGCTGAACAAAGCAGGCATGTGGAATAGCCATTATTCCCTTATTCATAGTGTTTTTGTGAAAGTCTGGTCTCTGCAGATTCTGTATTAACTTTTCAACATCTTTTCTCATGGGCTTTGTAGAAAGGAGTGAAATAAGCTACCAGAGCATTAGGCACTTTATTGAGTTTCCTTGTAGGTGTGGGTAGCAGGGCAATTGCTTGATCATTAAAGAAGAAAGAAATTTAGGGGATTGCTCAGTTTTGCAACTTTTCTTCTGGCGAAAGTATAGCTAAGAGCATGGAACTCCACTAGTCTATAAAAAGAGCAATTATTCTTTCACATGAATATATCCTTTTCATCACTTTTCACTTAGAATTCCCTAGTATGGGGTGGGGGGGGGTGCCAGAAACACATAGCATCACTATAGACTTGGAGTGCCGCCCAGATCTGGAATTTCTTGTCCCCATAGAAATGGGAGATACAAGAAGGTCCCTGAGGACATGCTGGGCAGCTGGTTGATGATACCAGGCACCTGTTGTTGCCCTGCTCCTCTGGCCCTGATCAGGACTTATTTTATCCTCTAATAAGTGTCCCTGCAGCTCTGCCCTTTTGCTCCTTATCTGTATTCCCAGGTCAATACAAGGTCTACATGTGGCAGGTATCCAGAAATGCCTGGAGAACTGATTGATTGGATTTCTCTTTCCCTCTTGGAGGGCCCATTACTCATTTTTCATATCCTCCTCTTCCGTTTCTCTCCCCCTGACTGAAGCCCTACCTGAATAGGGTTCAAATATTTCAAGACTACATCAGGGTAAAATTAGCTAACCAAACCAGTCAGACCAACAAGCAGTTACAGGGTGGCCTTTCTATATAAAAGCAGGTTGCTTGAAGTTTGAGACTTCTGTTGGTGAAAACCAACATTTTTAAAATCAATGGGAGTATATAAGTAAAAATTCATCAAATAATGAACACTATAATTTAGCTCTATTATCGGCAAAAATAGAGGGAAACAGTTATAGAGAGAAACAAAGGAAGGGAAGGCAGGAAATAACAGAAAAAAGTCTCCACCCTAACCAAACCTGAAGGTTAGTTCAGATTTGATCCTACAGGTTGGAGTGTCCCCATCTCTGACAGTTTTGACCATGAACTACAGATCTTACTGTTTGTAACCCTGGTTTTTCACTTTTCTATGATTTGGTATTTAATTCTTATGCTGATTTTCACAGTTGTTCTCAAACTCTACCCTTTATTATCCCACTCTTCTGGAATAATGTTTTAGCACTTTCTAGGCTCTTTATTGAAATTTTAGAACTTTTTGATCCTGTTTTTCTTAACCTATGAAGCTATTTTGATGGCAGGCAGAAAGATTCATCTGCTGAATTTTTGTTCCTCCCAATAATTCACTGGCTATATCCTTATTATAAACTTTACAACCCCAAAAGCAAGTATGTAGATATAGAAGAGTTCTGCCTTCCGAGTTCTATGGCAGTGTTTGTAAAGTTCCCCAATAATAAAATCACCTTTTAAAAAATTTTCTAGAGATATAAGTTTAATACTGGAGAATATTTATAATCACTTACTATGTACCAGGCACCTTGCTTTTATATGTGTTATCTCATTTCTTCCTCACAAAAAAACTCAAAAGGTATTTTTATACCCTTAAATAACATTATCCTCCTTTTTATATATGAAAAAATTGAGGCTCACAGAGTTTAAGGAACTTACCTTAAAGTCACATATTAGTGAGCTGTGAACCCAGGTCTTTGTGGCTCCATAGCCCATGAACTTAGCCACAGCACCTTGCTGCCTCCTGAGAGGGAGGCTCAGGACGATTGGTTTTGTTTGGATCTATTCCCACCGGGGCAGAACCTGACATGGCATTCTGCCAGTGCTGTTATTCACTTGGCTTGTCCTTGGAGATCCAGAGGCTTGATTACAGTCATCATCCGGACTGTACTCCATTTAGATACTGGTTTTGATGAAATGGGTCTTTATAAATGGCTTTTTAAAATTTAATTTTCCTTTTTTTTTTTTTGAGAGAGAGAGAGAGCACGAGAGAGGGGAGGGGCAGAGAGAGTCGGGGAGAGAGAGAATCTTAAGCAGACTCCATGCTTAGTGCAGAGCCTGACCTCACAACCCTGAAATCATGACCTGAGCCCAAATCAAGAGTCAGCACTTAATCGACTGAGCCAGCCAGCTGCCCCAAATTTAATTTTCGTTTTTATCTGAAATATATGTATATGGCTTTAAAAGTCACATGCTACAAAGGCGTTCATTCCTCTTCCGAAATTCTGCTTCCCAGAAGCAACCATTTTCAATTTTTTCAGCTTTATCATGCTATAATTGACCAAACTGTAAGATATTTAAAGTATATACAACATGATGATTTGATAAACATACACATTGTGAAATGATCCCCCCCCCAACGGTTAATTAACAGAACCATCCACCTTGTATATTTACATATATGGGGGTTGAGGGTGAGAAATTTTAAAGTCTACTCTCAGCACATTTCAATCATACAATGCAATGTTATCAACTGTAGTCACCATATTACACATTAGATCCTCAGATCTCATTCATCTTATAACTGAAAGTTTGTTCCCTTTGACCAAGATCTATTTTCCCCCAGGCCCTGGAAACCACTTTTCTACTCTATTTCTGTGAGTTTGACTTTTTTTGAGATTGAACATATAAGGGATACCATGCAAGCATTCCCATTACTCCACATCCTCACCAGCATCTGTTAGCCTCTTGTCTTTTTGTTAATAGATAGCCTAACAGGTGTGAGATGATACTTCGTTGTGCTTTTGAATTGCCTCTCCCAGACAACTAGTGATGTCCTTCATGTATCTGTTGGCCATCTGTATATCTTCTTTGGAAAAAATGTCTATTTAAGTCTGTTGCCCATTTTTTAATTCAGGTACTTTTTTGCTATTGAGTTGCATATGTTCCCTATATATTTTTATATTAGACCCTTAACACATACATGTTTTACAAATATTTTCTCCCATTCTATAGGTTGTCTTTTCTTTGTGTTGATGGTTTCCTTTGCTGTGCAGAAGCCTTTTAGTTTTATGTAGTCCCACTTATTTTACCTTCTGTTGCCTTTATTTTTGGTATCAAATCAAAAAAAATTATTGCCGAGTCTGAGGCCAAGGAGATTACCCCCATGTGTTCTTCCATTAGTTTTGTGGTTGCAGATCTTATATTCAAGTATATAATCCATTTTGAGTTAATTTTGTGTATGGTATTAGACAGTGGTCCAGTTTCTTTCTCTTGCACGTAGCTGTCCAGTTTTCCCAACACCATTTATTTGAAGAGACTGTCCTTTTCCCCAATTGTCTCCTTTGTCATAAATTCACCGTATATGGGTGAGTTTATTTCTGTGCTTTTATGTTCCATTGGGATTTATGTATCTGTTTTTATGCCAACACCATACTCTTTTTTTGGTTACTAAAGCTTTGTAATATAGTTGGAAATCCAGGATCATGATGCCTTCAGCTCTGTTCTTTTTCAAGATTGCTTGGGCCATTGTGGGTCTTCTGTGGTTCCATACAAATTACAGGATTCATTCTTGTATTTTTGTGATGCCTTTGAAATTTTGATAGAAAAATGCACTGAAACTATAGATTTCTTTGGAAAGCAGGGAAATTTTAACAATATTAATTCTTCTAATCCATTAACATGGAATGTCTTTCCATGTGTGTTTTCCTCAATTCCTTTCATATTTCTTAGAGTTTTCAGTGTGCAGATCTCTTACCTCCTTGGATAAATTTATTCCTAAGTATTTTATGCTTTTTGATGCTATTATAAATGGGGTTGTTTTCTTAATTTCTCTTTCTGAAAGTTCATTGTTGGTATATAAAAACACAACTGATTTTTGTATACGGATTTTGTACCCTGCAACTTGACCAAATTTGTTTATTCTAACAGTGTTTTGGTAGAGTCTTTAGGGTTCTCCATATATAATACCATGTCATCCACAAATAGAGATATTTGTACTTGTTCCTTTCTGATTTGGATGCCAGTATTTGTTTTTTTGCCTAATTGTTCTGGCTAGGATTTCAAGTATTATGTCAAATAAAAGTGGTGAGAGTGGGCATCCTTGTCTTTTTCCTGATTGAGAGGGTAAAATTTCAGCATTTCACTGTTGAATATGATGTTAGCTGTGGGCTTGTCATTTATGGCCTTTATTATGTAGATATGTTGCCTCCATACCACTTTGTTGAGAGTTTTTGTCATGAAAGTATGTTGAATTTCATCTAATGCTTTTCTGCATCTACTGAGATCGCATAGATTATACCTCATCTTGTTGAGGTGGTATATCACATTGATTGATTTGTGGATGTTGAACCATCTTCGTATCCCTGGACTGAATCCCACTTGATCATGTTCTGTTTGGATTATCTATTTCTTTATCATTCAGTCTTGGTAGGTTGTATGTTTCTAGGAATGTATCCATTTTTTTTACATTATGCAATTTGTTGGAATATAACTATATTATTATATTATATATACTATATACTATATATAAACTATATATTATATATAATATAACTATATTATAGTAGTCTCTTATTTTGGGGGGGATCAGTTGTAATGTCTTTTCTTTCATTTCTGATTTTATTTGAGTCTTTTTTCTTAACTACTCTACAGTTTTGTCAATTTTGTTTATCTTTTGGAAAACCAGCTCTTAGCCTCATTGATCTTTCTGTTGTTTTTCTGGTCTCTTATTTCATTTATTTCTATTCTGATCTTTGTTATTCCCTTTCTTCTAACAACTTTGGGCTTAGTTTGTTCTTTTTGTAGTTCTTTGAGCTGTAAAGTTAGGTTGTTTATTTGATATCTTTTTTTCTTTATGTATTTATCATTATTTCCCTTTTCATATTGCTTTTGCTGCATCTCATAAGTTTTGATATATTTCCATTTTCATTTGTCTCAAGATATTTTTGATTACTCTTTTGGTTTCTTCTTGGACCTATTGGTTGTTCAGGAGCATGTTGTTTAAACTCCACATATTTGTGAATTTTCCAGTTTTCTTCGTGTAGTTTCTAGTTTCTCACCATGAGGGTTAGAAAAAAAATGCTTGATATGATTTGTTTTCTTTAGCTTTTCAAGACTTGTTTTGTGGCCTAAAATATATCCATCCCAAAGAATGTTACATGTGTGCTTGAGAATATGTATTCAGATGGAATGTTCTGTAAATGTCTGTTAGATCTTTCCAGTCCAAGGTATTGTTTAAGTCCAATGTTTCATTATTATTTTCTGTGTGGATGGTACCCCTGCTTCCTTTGCTTTCCATCTGAATGGTGTGTCTTTTTCCACCCCTTCACTTTGTCTATGTGTGTCCTTAAAGCTGAAGTGAGTCTCTTATAAGCAGCATTTACTCGGTTCTTGTTTTTTGTCCATTAAGCCACTCTCTGTACTTGGATTGGAGAATTTCGCCTATTGACATTTAAAGTCATTATTGGTAGGTTTGGACTTAGTATGGCTATTTTGTTCATTGTTTTCTGGTTGTTTTGTAATTCTTTTGTTCCTTTATTTCCTCTTTTGCTCTCTTCCCTTGTGATTTGATGATTTTCTGTAGAGGTTTGCTTTGATTGCTTTCTCTTTATCTTCTGTGTATCTACTATAGGTTATTGTTTTTGTTATCATGAGGCTTAGACCATTTATGAGTCTATTTTAAGCTAATAACAACAACTTCAAACACATACAAAAGCTCTACATTTTTACACTCTCCCCTCCACATTGTTTTTGATATCACAATTTACTTTTTTTACATTGTTATCATTAACAAATTGTTGCAGCATAGTTATTTTTAATACTTTCCTATTTTAACCTTCACATGAGAGTTATAAGTGATTTGCCCCACCATGATCACATTAGAATATTCTGAATATAACTATGCATTTGTCTTTACCAGTGAGTTTTATACTTTTATATGTTTTCTTGTGACTAATTGGTATCCTTTAGTTTCAGCCAGAACTCTCTAACATTTCTTGTAAGGCCAGTGTAGTGGTGATGAATTCTCAGCTTTTGTTTGGGAAACTCTTTACCTCTCCTTCAATTCTGAAGGACATTTTTGCTGGGTAGTTTGTTTGTTTTAACTTTAGCATGTTGAATATATCAGGTCCACTCTCTTCTGGCCTGAATGTTCCTGCTGAAAAATCTGCTGGTAGTATTATGGAAATTCCTTTGTATGAAATAAGGTGCTTTTCTCTTGCTTCTTTTAGATTCTTTGTCTTGGACTTTTGACAGTTTAATTATAATGTGTCTCAGTGTGGATATCTTTAGATTATCCTATATGGAACTCCTTGGACTTCCTGGATCTGGATATCTGTTTCTTTCCCCCAGGTTAAGGAAGTTTTTAGCCAGTAAATTTCTTTACATGCGCTTTCTGCCCTTTTCTCTCTCCTCCTTCTGGGATCCCTGTAATGCCTATCTTGGTCTATTTGATGGTGTCCCATATGTCTCTTAGCTATTTTCACTCATTTTCATTCTTTTATCTTTTGGTTCCTCTGATTAGATGATTAGATTTGGCTTCCTCTGCCCTGTCTTCAAGTTTGTTGATCCTTTGGCCCACTTCACCTAGTCTGCTGTTGAACTCCGCTAATGAATTTTTCAGTTCAGTTATTGTATTCTTCAGCTAAGTGATCTCTGTTTGGTATTTTTTTTTTTTAAGATTTATTTATTTATTTGAGAGAGTGAGAAAGAGAGAGTACATGAGAGGGGGGAGGGTTAGAGGGAGAAGCAGGCTCCTCGCTCAGCAGGGAGCCCAATGCGGGACTCAATCCAGGACTCCAGGATCATGACCTGAGCCGAAGGCACCAACTGAGCCACCCAGGTGCCCTCTGTTTGGTATTTTTTAAATAGTTTCTCTTTGTTGAAATTCTCGCTGTGTTCATGCATTTGTCTCTTGACCTTGGTAAGCATCTTTATGACTATTACTTTGAATTCACAGGTAAAGCACTATCTATTTCATTGAGATCTGTTTCTGTAGATTTTCCTTGTTTTGTTTAGAACATATTCCTCTGTTTCTTCAATTTCCTTGATTCTTTGTTCATTTCTGCACATTAGATAAAACAGCCACCTCTCCCAGTCTTGATAGAATGGTCTTGTGTAGGAAATGGATCTCTTGAATCAGGCCAGCCCAAGTTCCTAGTTGTCCCTCAAACCTCTGAGGTTGTTCCAGCCACCTGCTTCATTGTTAGTGGCTCCCCATAGCTGAGGGTGCTCCAAAACCCATCATTGTCCCAAAGGTGAGAATTGCAATCAGCACCTGGATGCAGGCTAATATAAACTGGACCCTCAGAGAGCAGCTAGGATACTATGTACTTAATCCCCCCTCCAGAGAGACACTGGAAGATGGGCATTTTTGCCTGCTCTCTCTGTGCTAGGCCCAGGATATAGCCAGTAGGAGTGCTCCTGTACCTGTTAAAAACTGCTTTGTGTGCTACAGGATTATGGGACTCAAGGATGCAAGCCCCATTGGTTCTCAGAGCCAGGCAGCAGGGGACATCCCTTGAACAGCAGCTCCAAAAGCTGGGGTGCCAGACATTTGTACACTCCTTGCAGGGAGACACTGGTGACTTAGTTTTACTGTTGCAGCAGGCTGGAGGGAGGGGACAAGAAAGGCGTCCACCAGTTTCCCAGTCTCTGGTGAAGATTGCAGCCAGCCAGTACATATATGTTATAATTAGAAGGCTCACCCTCAGATAGCAGGTTTTTAAAAATTTTTTTAATATAAGTTCTATTTAGTTAACATAAAGTGTATTCTTAGTCTCAGGAGTAGAATTTAGTGATTCATCAATTGCATATTACACCCACTGCTCATTACATCAAGTCCCCTTCTAATGTCCATCACCCAATTACCCCATCCCCCCCCCACCTCCCCTCCAGCAAACCTGAGTTTGTTTCCCTATAGTTAAGAGTCTCTTATGGCTTGCCTCCCTCTCTGTTTTTATCTTATTTTATTTTTCCTTCCCTTCCCCTATGTTCATCAGCAGCTTTTAAAGTATGCAAATAAACCTCTTTTGGGGAAGACTGGTATATGGATAGTTTTGCCTATTCCCTCTGTCCTGAGTCCTGGTGGTTTAGCTGGTTAAGAACAGCTTCTTGGCTACAGTCCTGTGGGACTTGTGAATGGAAGCCCTATTGGCTTTTAGAACTAGGTGTTTATGGGCCTCATCCCTCAGGTGGGAGTCTTAAAAGTTGGGGTACTAGATGTGAGGTCCAAACCCTTTGCTCCTCATGGAGAAGCTAGGAGTTGGGAATTTGCTCCCAATTATATGATACTGTGCCAGGAGCAGGGTTTATGGCAAGAGTGTGTCTCAGCCCTTCCTACCCATTTCAATGTGGGAATTCTTTCATTTGCCCAATGTGTATGAGCTGCTTGGCTAGTTTCTAGATCTTTCAGAGAGAACTACTCCATGTGCAGCTGTATATATGATTTGCCTGTGGGAGGAGAGGTGCTCAGGAGCCTTCTATTTCACCATCTTAGTCAACTCTCTTGCATTTTCAATTATTTTCACTATTCCTTCTGTTAATTAAATCCATATTTCTAGACTGACCATTTCTCAAGAAGGCAAAATACATCATTTCTTTGTTCCATGTGTTTGTTTATGGCACTATCTCCTAGACTCCGTCACCATCCTTTTGCCCCTATCTCCTATAACCTTTGTCTAATTTTACTCCCTTCCTTTGTGGCATTCCTTGAGAAATACATCTTTAGAATAGATTATTATATGGAAGATAATATTTTTGAGTTCTTATATGTCCAGAAATATCCTTGTTTTCCTGATACTGTTGTTTAGGCAGATTTTAGAATAAAATGAAGACTTTTGAAGGTATTGTTCGACTGTTTTGTTTTGGTTTTTTTGTTTTGTTTTGTTTTGAGTATTTATTTTAGAGATAGATAGGGGGAAGCCAGGGGGAGGACCAGAGGGAGAGGGACAAGCAGACTCCACACTGAGTGCAGAGCCTAACGTGGGGCTCAGTCTCACAACCCTGAGATCATGACCTGAGCTGAAATCAAAAGACGCTTAACCGACTGAGCCACCCAGGTGCCCCTGTTCATTGTTTTCTAACTTCCAGCGCTAAGAAGTCAAATGTTATTCTGAGTCTGGATCCTTTCAATGGGACCAATTTTCTTCTCAAACTTTTAAGATCTTGTCTTTATCCCAGTGCTCTAAAATTTTTCAACTTGTCTGCTTTGGTTAGTCTTTTTTCTTTTTTTAACATTTGCTGAGGATATAGACCTTTTAAATCTGGAAACCCATGTTTTTCAACTCTGAGAAATTACTTTCTGGGATAATTGTGCCCCTTTTCCCCATCTCTCCCTTCTGGAATCTACTAGTTAGGTGTTATATTCCCTAGAACAATCAGATTTCCTTATTTTTGCTTATTTTTCATCTGAGTTTTTGTCCTAGTATTTGTATAACTTGATCTTCCAAAACTTCTATTCAATGTTTTGTTCTACATTCAAAAATAACATCTTTGGGGCGCCTGGGTGGCTCAGTTGGTTAAGCGACTGCCTTCGGCTCAGGTCATGATCCTGGAGTCCCGGGATCGAGTCCCGCATTGGGCTCCCTGCTCAGCAGGGAGTCTGCTTCTCCCTCTGGCCCTCCCCCCTCTTGTGCTCTCTCTCTCAAATAAATAAATAAAATATTAAAAACATCTTTTATGAAAACTTTTAATAGCATCCTATGCTTATTCCCTATGTGAAATCAGTATTTTCTGAGACATTACTCTTAGACCTTGAGTGTTCTAAATCTCGTGATAGAATGTGCTGAGAAAGATTTTGCCACTTCAAATATTTCCTTTGTGTAGGGTTTGATCACCCAACAATGTAGGCCTTTTAGTTTCCCTACTGTTAATTAGACTTAGTTTTAAATGGTTTCTTCAAAACTTGTCAACTATCATAAAGTGTTGGCAAGAAAACATTAAAAGTAGCATATGAACATCTGGGGAGCTGAAGTCTAAATTAAACAGTGAAATGAAAAGACATAGAGATGATTCCAGCAATCAGACTTGGCCCAAGCACAGGGTTTTTGGCAATGGCCTGGAATGTGGAATGCACTGCCCGCTTAAATCAAGGTCCAGATGCTTGCAATTTCTTTTTTCCAGTTTCCATTCACCATAATGGTGTGTGTGTTTTTTTAAGGTCCTCAGGCCTCTGAGCAAGAATTTAATCTTTAGAAAATGTTCCATGCCCAAATATCTTATGTGCATGCAATTTATTTAAATGAGTGACATGGTTTTCTATCAGCATTGTTATTGCAAGTGATAATGGCACCTAATATCAGTTGATTAAGTTTACAAAATGCTTTGATGTGTAGTCTCACTAAAAACCCTGGAAGCTTTAATCCTCATTGCAGTTTGCAAAAGCAGACAGTAATAGTACAATGATTAAGAGTCTCATTGTTCTTAACCAAAAAATAGGGTAATTCTGATCTTGTAGCATTTATGTGTGTATTACTTTATATATGTACAATTAATGTGTCTGATATATAGCAAACAGTGGTTGCCTTTGTTGTAATGCCAGAATCTGTCATCTTAGATTCTAGCTGTATTGTAATGCAATGCTTCAGTAGTCAAGAATCTGATTTCCTGGAGCTCCAGAAAGCTGTTACTTCAAATGGAGCTGTTTTCCTTCTGTTTTTCACTCATTTATAAAACGTATTTCCATCTTTTATGTGTTCTGCATTCTTATTCAATTACAAACTTCTCAAAAATGGGAATTATCTCCCAAAAGCCTTGTACAAATTTGAGACTCGAAATACTATCAGCTGACTCAAGTTGATTTTACACTCAAAATATTTTCCTGCTAAGTCTGCTGTTGAAAAGAACTCATTAGTTTCAGGCAAATGCAAACAGCTTTAATGCCTGAATTTTCCTTTTTTTTTTTTCTTTTAAGATTTTATTTATTTATTTGACAGAGAGAGACACAGTGAGAGAGGGAACACAAGCAGGGGGAGTGGGAGAGGGAGAAGCAGGCTTCCTGCCGGGCAGGGAGCCCAATGCAGGGCTTGATCCCAGGACCTTGAGATCATGACCTGAGCCGAAGGCAGACGCTTAATGACTGAGCCACCCAGGTGCCCCATTTCCTGAATTTCTTAAGAGGATTTGCTCTGTTTAAGTATTCTATGAATGAAATGTGTCATATTGCATAGCGAGTTAATGCATAATTCTTAAGACTCAAACATACTTAGAATGCCAAGGCATCTAGGTTTGTGTTTTGTTTTTTAATGTAAAGAGTTAAGGCCTAGCCTATATGAATCTGCTTTATACAGGAAAGTCAGTATTTGCCCATGCTCTTCATGGTGATACTACCATTTCCCTATTGTGGAGATGTGGCTTCCTGTGATGGACAGAACACCAGAATTCCAGGAGACAGAAACAGGAAGTCCTTGCAAAGAAATACTTTCATGTGCATCTGTTCCCCTAGCTTAGCCTAGCGGTTCTCAAATGTCAGTGGGTATATGATTCACCTCAGGAACTTGTTATAAATGCCTACTTAGACCCCCTCAAAAAATTGATTCAGTAGCCAAGATGAAGCAAGAAATCTGCGTGTTAAACAAACTTTCCCAAATGCCCCTCTGTCATGTGATCCTGACATAGGTAGTTCAAGCCCCACAAGGAAAAATAGTGCCTAAGACTGACACCATGTCCAGGGTTGGGATAATAAATAAAAGGCAACCTTTCCATTAAGAAGCTAAGTAGCTAAAACATTTGAAGGAAAGACTCCTTGTTGCTGGAATTAGCCTGGGTCCACCACATACCTCTTTCCTGTATGTTCCTTACCAACTTGCCTAGTTGTTTCTACTAGTTAGCTGTCTTTTTAAAAACTCCAATCTTTTTTATTAACTTAATCCTTATACAAAACATTAGACAAGGTGTTTGGAAAGTAAAGAGTTTATTTCCCCATGCTGCTTCTCAAATATATGTGTACTCACTGTCCTCATGATTTCAAAATAGAATTAGGAAGGATTTCAGTATAACAAAGGAAGGTTGTTTCCTACTCCTGGAGAATATATTACAATTTAAAACAAAAAAAATTTCTCTCCTACACAGCTATGAATTCCAGGTGAAACCCAAAAACCCACTTGGAGAAGGCCCACCCAGCAACACAGTGGCATTCAGTACTGAATCAGGTAATCACATCAACAGTAATGTAAAGGGCAACAATGTTTTGCCTAACAAGCTTCTTTGAAACCCAGCTAAATAAACAGTTTATAAATAAAGCGTTTCTTGAATTTTGAAAAAGCAAATTGGTAAAGGTAGCCTTAAGGAAACTACATACATCTTTTCTCATTTCTTTTGATGTCAGAAAAAAAGGCATATCAGTTTAAAAGATAAAAACTTATCAGTATACTCAAAAAACTAGTGAATGAATGCTCATCTGTATGCTTAGAATCAATGCCTAGAATCAAAATATCAGACACAGTCATAGGACGTCCAGAAAGGGAATTCATTTGGTAGGTTTTTGATGAGCAGCTGTGCAATTTGCTGACCTTGTACACTCCAATTCCTTTAAAAGAGACATCTGTACTCACAGCATTATTTGTGTCATTTTTAAACCAACTGTACTTCATGGCATATTGGTGATTTTACCACCAATAGTTTCTGAGTCTGAAAGAGGAAGCCTTAAAATGGAGTGAGAGCCTGAAGAGCAACAAAGATTCCAAAAGATAAAGCTGAGTACCTGGCAGGAGACTGTTCAATGGAAAATAATTCTAAAACAAAATACACTTTCAAATTCAGTCTTTAGCAAGAGTGTACCACTCTGCAAGTCAGACTTAACCGTAAGCATCCATCTTCTTCCCTATGCCATTGGCACACTGGGCTTACTTACCTAAAGTAACATCTCTCTGTTTGCTATTTCTCTTAGCGGACCCAAGAGTGAGCGAGCCAGTTTCTGGTAAGTACCTGTCTCAGCATGAACACAACTACATGCTTTTCTAAACTGATTCAACTAAATAAGCATGGCAGAATTTTGGTCATGATTTCATTTTAGTCCATTTAGTCTTAGACTATCAGCCAGGTGGGAATGCTTACCTAAAACATTCCCTAACATTGAGGAACCTATAATGTTTGGGGAACAAGTTGGGTATTTTGAAACTTGCTTTCATTCATATGCCAGGGCAGCTCAAAATTGAAGTCAAGATATAACATCCTCATGTCCATTTTTAATGACAAGTCACATTAAAGCATCTGTTTAAATTATATACTATGCTACCAAAAAAACCCACCAAAAAAAACAAAAGCAAAAACAAAAACAAAAAATTAAATTTGCTCATAAGGGGATGCTATCTACATCTAGCCCTGCATAGGTTATTTGAAACCTAAACATACTGCTTATTTCACTATTGACAGGAACTTAGGTGGGAGTTTATGTTCAAACTCATACATTATTTTGGCTCCAATATTCAGCACTGGAGAAAACAAGGTATCAGCAGGTTGACAATGAACTTTGCAAACAGCTTTTTATAAAACATTTAGGACAGCTCTTCAATACCCAAAGTTGAATGCTAAACTCAAAGCATGTGTTTTCCTTATGCAGCAGGGAGAGATGCCATCTGGACTGAAAGACCCTTTAACTCAGACTCTTACTCAGAATGTAAGGGCAAACAGTATGTCAAACGGACGTGGTATAAAAAATTTGTAGGGGTGCAGCTGTGCAACTCTCTCCGATACAAGATTTATCTGAGTGACTCCCTCACAGGTAAGTAACACTACCAGCTCTGTTTCAAGCCTTCTGGGAATGCTTTACAGCATTCTGTAACATGGCCTTTTCTGTGGCTAGCTCCAGACACTAAGGGTGTGATACAAACACCGTTCTTCCTTCTGAGCAAGATGTTACTGAAATACTTAGCCTGGGATTTGAGGCATGCTATTAGAATGTAAATAATGAAAATGCAATATGAAACAAAATCAAGGAAAACTTGAATGTAAAGGCACTTGCCCCACTGAAGCTCAATTTTGTTACAGCCGTCAGGGACAGAGAACCTACTGATAATAAAATGAGTGTATGTAACAATCATCGCGGAAGGAATAGGGCATACTTAAGATTTCAAGTCTCCCAGAGACAAGATCAAAACACCTGACCGAAGAGTGATAACTCCTTGCTCCAGACTCAGTGGCGCTGTTATTTTTTCTTTTGCATTCATGCAGTAAAAATTTTAAACAAGGCTGGCCCCAACATGGAAAGGTAGACATTTGGTCAGTCATTCAAACAGCTGCTCTGTTCAGAGGTTTTCTAGGTGCTAAGGACAAAGCAGTACACAAAACATATTCTGCTTTCTTGCAGCTTATATTTTAGTAGAGACAGACCACAAATATGTAAATAAAAATTGCATGTAGTGCTTTGAAGAAAAATTAGAAAGGGTGAGAGAAAATGGCCGAGTGGAAGCTTTAGTTAGAATGGCCTCTCTGAACAGCTAAGGTTTGTGCTAAGAAGAAAACTGAGAAGGAACCACCCCAGCAAAAATCCAGGGATGAAGCATTAGAGGTAGACAGAGAAAGGCAAAGGTCCCTGCCGGCACGTGCCCGGCGAGTGCTACTAGTGTGGCTGAGGCTTAGTAAGCAGGTCAGGCAGGCAGGCGTTGAATCATGAGGAGCTCTGACACCAGGTAAGGATTTGGGGTTTTCTTTTGACTATAATAGGAGACTGCAGGAGAGATTTATGAAGAGTAACATTATCTGAGCTGCATTTTAAAAAGATGACTGATTTTGGGGCGCCTGGGTGGCTCAGTTGGTTAAGCGACTGCCTTCGCTCAGGTCATGATCCCGGAGTCCCGGGATCGGGTCCCGCATCGGGCTCCCTCTGACCCTCTCCCCTCTCATGCTCTCTATCTCATTCTCTCTAATAAATAAATAAAATCTTTTTAAAAAAATGAAATAAAATACAAAAATAGAAAATAAAAAGATGACTGATCTCTGGGAGCGGGGGGAGGGAAGGAGTTAGAGAGAGGAAGGAATAAAAGCAGTGGTGGCAGCTGGAAGACTTCCATAGTTCAGTCGAGACACTGGTGGCTGGAGCTACGGTGAAGGGGGCGGGGGGGAGTACAAAAACGGAAAAGACTCTATCTGAAAAACTTTGAATATTTCAGAATTGTCCTCTATCAAAAAGTAATACCTCATGATCCTTTTAATTTCTCATTCCTTAGGAAAATTTTATAACATAGGCGATCAGAGAGGCCATGGAGAAGACCACTGCCAGTTTGTGGACTCGTTTTTAGATGGACGCACAGGACAGCAACTCAGTTCTGACCAGTTACCCACCAAAGAAGGTATGTCTTCTGAGCCTCCTCTTAAGCAAGAGGATTTTACAAATTAACACAGAATTCAAGCTAAGCTTAGAAAGCAATCACTTTAAAAATAATTCTGCAGGACTACTGCTCTAATTATCTGACTAGAAAAAAAGACTTTCATGTTAAGACCTTAATAGAAGTGTTTCAACTTTCCTCCCAGTCCTTAAGACTCTATTTTAGAGCTAAGGGAAATTACACACAGACATCTATAAAGACATTCTACTTCAGGAACACTTCAATTTGCAAAAACAGCTATAGAAGAGTAGTGTTTCCCAACTTTAATCATTCCTGTATCACCTTATAGTTATACAGAGCACACAGGCATTTTTTTATTCCCTTATTATTTGCCACATAAATATAATTAAAACTGAGCAATTCTGGTGAGTAATGAATAACCACTGTAACTTGCTAAAGACATTATTAGCACTAAGCTGCTCCATGAGGATTTAAAAGACTGAAATTTAATCCTTAGGCAGGGCAGGAGTAAATTATTGTCCATATTACTCAGCAGTCACTAAGAGGTTTCTGCATTATTTGACTCGTCTTTTCAGCAACACATTTTGTTCAATGGCATTTAAGTCCTCTTTACTATGTTGGTGTTTTTATCTGTGAACCCATTAACAGGAAGTTGCAACTGCTGCTTCTCAGGAATTGGATATAAAACATACTGTAAAATTGTGTATATTGCCAAAACATTTTACATTCGCACAAAAATTTTAATCATTTAGTGTAGAGTCCTCGAAGGAAGATTTCACCTGTTTTTTAGAAATTTAGCGTTCTTAGAACTACCCTTTTGTTTCCTAACACTAGTAAATAGCACCTTCATAGACCACGACCAGTCCGTACTGTGTAGACTATAATGAATGTGCTCAATCACACTCGAAACACAAAACCCCTCCGACTCTGCCCCTTTTCAGCTTTGTCTCTCAGACACTACCAACTGGCTCATCCCACCTTGTTAAAGCGCAGGTCAGAGGAGTTTCAGGTGCCCCTCATGTTTAGCCAGCCATTACAACCTCAGGGAAGACACCAGGCTCTCTGTTGCTATCCATTTTCTAAAACACTTCACCTAGAGTAACATTCAGCCATTCAAGGACACCCTTCAATCTGTGAGTGGTGAGGGCAAAAATATAGCAGCTATTAAAATAAAATTATTTCCCTTCTTAGGCTATTTCAGAGCAGTTCGTCAGGAACCTGTCCAATTTGGAGAAATAGGTGGTCACACCCAAATCAATTATGTCCAGTGGTATGAATGTGGGACCACAATTCCTGGAAAATGGTAGATGCTGCAATCAGGATCAAAAGTGCCTTCTGTTTATCATGGCAAAAAAAATAATTGGAAGCACTATAGTATTTGTCACATTCATTTAAAGCTGTTATGTTTACTATGTATTAAAGTTTAATAGCCATAGTAGATGTTTATTAGAAATGTTGCTGAGAATATTTATCAGGTTTTACAAAATCCTTTTAAGAAAACAAGATATTGACATTAACAGGATAACATTTTTAGGGAAGCTGGCTCCCTATCCATGGTATTTTAAGAGATCATTTGTATATTATTTATCACTGTTGTAATGATGTTTTGAGATACTTTTATAACAAATTTAACATCAAAAACTAATATACTTTTAAAAAAATATTTTATTAAAGTGTATTCTTACTGGTGAGTTAATTCCATAAATCTCAACTTGGTTTAACTTATTAGATCAAATTATCTGAGCATTTGTATCTGGGGGAAAAAAGGTCCTAATATTCATGTTTATATAAACTTCAAATTTTTAGCAATAGCTAAATAGCTTTCCTGACGCATTTCAATCAATAGTTAACCATTCATGCCGATACACATTTCCTTAAATCTTTGCAAATTACTGAAAACTGTTAGAATATCTGATCTACTCAATTTCAAAATACACATTTTGTTCTTTCTCTACCCATAAATATGTTACAATGTCTGAATGTACTTTATCAAACTATCCCTTTAAGCAGGGATTTGTCTTCATACTGTTGTTAATAGAATTCTAATGAAGCTGTACATAGAGACTGAATGTGAAGTCTGAGCACAAGAAGTAATGCATGACATCCCTACCACTTTACAGGCCATGTACTGTTTTTAGACCTCTAGGAATGAATGTATCAGAGAATGTTTTCATAATTCTGTCTAACTCAACTTGTAATGAAAATCTCATTTATTTTTAAAAAAAAAGTCCTTCATTTGCGGAGGGACATGGGAATGCTGCATTGTTGCCCTCTTTCTGAAAGGACCTTTCCTCTGCTTCAACATGCTTCAAGTTTATCGATGCTACATTTTGTATTTTTCAAGCAAGTATAAACTCTGCAATAAAGAGATGTAGTTTTTTTAAGACTGAGTTCTTCATTTCTCAATGATTCATCTCTAAGTTATTAGGATCTACCCAACCCCCCCCATATCTGTTGTGTTTTTATGTAATGTTAATTTGTCTTCCTCTGAAATCTATTTTTAAAAAGTTTCATTGTTTTAAACCAATGATAGATTAAATGCATTTCTTTCAAAGTCAGGACAAAAAATCAAATGGCACCATGTTTCTTGGAACAGAAAACTGTAAGTTAAAACGCCTATACTTCATTTTGAGACCAAACAGCAAAAAATTTTTTTTCTCATGTAATTTAGTCATTAACATATACAAGACCACTAATGGATTCAATTATCTTTATTAACCTATCAATGTTACATTTTATACATAATACCTAGTTGTTTTCTCAAAGGGATCTATATTTTAGTACATCATGTTAATAATAAAAAGCCAAGTTCAGATGGCTAAACTTCAGCCTAGCGTTTTAATATCCTCCGGACAAGGCAAGCTAGAAAGTCAATCACTTTATGCACATCAGAGTAGTGTTCCAAAATAACTAGGCAGCTGCTACACTTTTAAGCAAGGGAAGAAAAAAACTTTCATTTTGCTCTTTTTGTGTTCCAGCAAATTATACTTTCAATTAACAGCAACAATGATACCATAAAAAATGCTCTGCTTTTTAAATTTCTGAACTTCAATACAAATTAAAATAGTAGTACTGGAGTCTTTTGGGAGGCAAACCGCTATCAGCTACATTCATCAGTGTAGCTGAGCCTCTTTATCGATAACCAGGTCCAGGCTGGGTATAGCCCTGACCAAAGGGAGGGCGGGTGCGTGCATAAGGGTTAGGCCCACTTGGAGGTGGAGTCATAGTACTTCCAGGAGGTGGAGTAAAACCTGGTCTCGGTTGATAGGCCCCGGGTTGGCTTGGAGCCATTCCAGGTTGTGAGGCAGGGGCCACAGTATAACTGGTAGGCTGAGAAGTTTGGGTAGTGTAAGTTTGTGGAGGGTAACTGCTCGCCTGGTACTGCTGTGGTGGTTGAGCAGGCAGCTGTTGAGGCTGGCCAGCAAAGGCAGGAGCCGGTGCCTGGGAAGCTGGTTGCTGGCCATATCCCTGGAACTGCTGAGGTTGTTGGGGTCCAGTCTGCTGACTATAGCCTGCTGAAAAGGCAAAATAAAGTACATATAGATCTTATTTTTCTTTTGGTGAAAGGCTTTCCAGAGAATTAGTCTTACTGTTATGGACCAAAAAAGATGAGAAATTTAAACTTATTCCTAAGTATTTATATAACAAATAGAGTAGTATAGTCCATCCTATAATATCACTTCAAAACCAAATAGTATCAGAAAAAGATATTTTCTAAATAGTTCTTTTAAACCCTCTAATCTAAACTGAAACCACTCTATATTTCATTACAAATGCTTCTATACTACATAATCCCTAAGAGCAAATACCTGTTGTAGCATAATTCCTAGTACAGAACAGATGCTCAAATGATAAATGCAGGAATTAACATAAAGCTAGTCATTAACCTGGTGTGGAGGAGAGGCCTATTTAACAACTGTACCAAGTAAAAACACATTGAGACAATATTTTTAAATGAAGCAATGGTGCTAACAAATACATCTTACTGTGCTAATGAGATGCTTTAAGGTTCACTTTCTATAAAAACTAAGCCACTTAAGAATAAATATTAAGTACCCATTTTCACAATCCTTAAAATCTTTTAGATTCGGTATCTGATCTTTTGCCTTTACAGCTCAGAATTCTGACTTAGAAGTAACAGCATAACACATAAAAAGCATATGATATTGCCCCACAATATCAACATCTACATTCATTATTAACTAGGATTTTTTTTTTTCAATTTTTTTAAAAGAACAAGTCGGCTTCACTGAAAACTTTTATCTCTACCATGAAACACACCTGCAGCTACTTGCAATGAAACCTCTCCAATGACTGGAATCCTGTCAGCATTAAATACCAGATACATAAGAAAATAATTAAAATATGTACAACCCTGCATTTAAAAAACAAAAAAAGGATTGAATGAATTTGAGTATATTCTGAACTCACCTTGAACCTGGGTTCAAAATTTACTCATGAAAGAAACCTTTTTGACATAGTCCATGAGTAAAACTGGAAAAGGTCAGAGGGAAACTGCCAAACCAACAGTGTCAAAAATGGTCCAATGTTACCACCACCACTTACAGTCTCCAAGCAGAGTATTTAGTTGACTATTTCCACATCTCCCAATCAAATTCAAGTTAATAGGACTAGTGGGATCAGAAATACAAAGATGATGATTTGAAAACTAAATTTTACTCCAGTGAAGACTGACTAAAATCATTAACAAGCTTAACTTTTAATAAGTAAATCAAGTATCTAAGGCATTTTACTTATGGTAGCATCCAAATATTGAAGTCAATTCATGATAAAATCTTGAATGTCATACAACTTCTATCTTCTACATAAAATTTATCCGCTTCATTTTTTTACTGTAAGTTTTTGGAGAAACAGAAGGACTCAGCTCTTACACTGAAAATGTCTATACAAGTTAAGACTATGAGCAAAATGCTGCTGCCTTTTCATCCTGGCAGCTGAAATCTAGACTGGATTTTTAACTAAGTCTGGGAACAACCAGATCCTTAATTATTTCTCAACAGAGGGAATAACTCCTATGGGCCTAATGCCATTTCATTAGCAACCTATTAGTCTTTGATCATAATGTGGCAATGCTTCTATTATGTGTATAGCCCCACCCTCTCCCTTGAAAAACTTTGGTGAACAAAAATCTCAAGAAATGGAAATTACGGGCTTTTTAAAAAAATTAATGAGTAGTGTAGGACAAGGGATCGTTATGATCCACAAAGTCTAAAATATTTACTACCTAGCCTTTTATGGCAGGTAAGTCTGCTACCACTGGTCTAGGCTGGAGAATGCAGAATGATATAAATAATTAACAGCAAAGTCAAGTACACTGGCTCTGACTGAGTTCCCCCACTGAATGGCTGTTGTGTCCTTCCAAGTGTCACAACCTCTTTGAACCCTAACTGCCTCATTTATAAAATGAGTGGGTGACACAAAGACAAATGGTTTCCAACCCTGCCTGCACTTTAGAATGACCTGCAATGCTTTTAAAATATCAAAGCCTGAGTCCCACTTCTAATCAAATCAAACAAAATTTCTGGGAGTAGAGCCTAGGCACCTGTAACTTTCATTAAAAAAAAAAAAAAACTCTCCAGGTGATTCTGAAGCACAGAGGGAGTTGAAATCCCCTGGATTAGAATGATGACTAGGCCTTTTCAGTTCTGATATTATTTCTATAAATTATATAATTTATAACACTCTGACCTTAAAGGACTGCAAACCTAAAATAATCCTAATATTATAATCCAAGTTTAAATTCATCCCACTTACTTTACATAAACTAGCAGCTATAGGTTAAATCACTCTATAGCAAATATAATCCAAATAAAAATTGCCATATGCGTGAAAGTATGTCAAAACTCCAACTAAAGATAGAATTTTATGGTCTAGTGCAGGAGTCATGACCTACTTTTTTCTGTGAAGAGCCTGAGAATAAATATTCTAGGTTTTGTGGGCCAGTCTCTGCTGCAACTACTCAGCTCTGCCACAACAGAGCAACAGACAGCACAAAAATGAACAGGTGTAGATGTGCTCCAATAAAACTTAATTCACAAAAACTGGTGACGTGCCACATTTGGCCCGTGGCTACAGTTTGCTAATTCCTGCTCCAGTTGAACTATAAAACTCTGTAAAACAAAATTCTGGCAAGATTCAACTTAGATAAATTATTTTTAATTACATGAACTTTTGATACTTAAATCTTTGGCTGTGAAACGTAAGTTAAACGTAAACTCTCTAACAAATGTAAAATTACGTGATTTATAATCATCATGGTCAAAGCTACATTAGAGGGATTTCATATTTAAATATGGATAATCTTCAGTGGACAGAAGGTAAAAGAAAATACCCAGAATGCCTATTTAAAACAACTATATTCAATGTTCTTAGCTGCCTGGATTACATTTGATACACGTCTATTTTTTTGGCCTATTTTTGGTATTCCTACATACTCTGGGAGATTTAAACACCTAAGTAGCTTAATTTGGTTATTTATTAAGACTGCCTTTTCATGTAGGAGGAAAATGTTAATATTTTTACAGTACACTGGAATTATATGTGACATATAATGGGTGAAAAAATCTTGCATTTTTGCTGTTCTAAATCACCCGAGAGATAAGGAGATCATATCAGTATGAGATAGCTTGCGTTAAAAATGTTTTCAAACTATAAGTTATTACAAAATCATCTATGACTGTTGACTGAAATGTTGATTTATAATAAAATATTCATGCAAAATACTTAAAAATAAGCAAATATTATTTCCTCCCACAAATAAATACTTAACACCTCCTATGACAATGTAAGTAAGTATTACAAACCAAGGAGTTAAGAGGAAAGGATTCAAGTTTAATGAGTACAGGAACAGCTCACAATCAATAAGTCACCTCCCTCTGGACACGCGCTCACCTGAATACTGGATACCGTACTGCTGGGGCGGCTGGGGTGGCTGGGGCGGCTGGGGTGGCTGCTGAGCACCATAGCCGGCCTGCTGCGGGTACTGCTGGTACATCTGACCTAAAAAATACAAGACAAGGAAAAGAGGCAGGTTTAATTTGGCAGAGAGAAATACTTTCAAAGCACAATTTAATTCTCTCCCCACCCAAACACATAAGTACACTTAGTAACAAGACACAAGAATGTGTTTGTTCCCCTTTAAGTGCTGCGAAATAGAGAAGCATGAACAACTGAACAAATGTAGCTGCTCTGCTGTGGATTAGCGGCAGAGAACTCTCAGCTGCAGCAAACACCACTAGTGCGGTCATTTCATAAATTCTGGAAAAACAAATGCTTTCGAACCCAACTGCCAACAGATAGGTACTGCTAATGCTCAGTAAAAAATCAACCAAGTCAAAAATCAAGAAATAAAAATCTGAGAAAAGGAACAAATACAACCGGCAGCTCCTAAATCTCTCCCAAAGCACTGTATTTATTCTAACGGTCTGAACCTTTGTTACCATCTGAATGGACTCTCTGGTAACAAGGAACTATGCGACACCTTTCATGGCAGACCTCAAAGACACCTGTGGCATTTTCCAACAGTTTGTTTTTCCATCTTACGAATATCCTCGCCCATCATGCGCAATCTGATAAAGCCTAAATGGTCCCTCACTGCACACTTTTTTGAAAATGGCAGACCTGTTTAACATTGGGGATGTATACTGGGAAATGAGAGTCCTGTTTCGGGTCAGGAGATCACAGTTCCTACAGAAAAACCTTTTGGACACACTTAATACTATTGATTTCTAAATGAGGATTTACTGGTTCACATCTTTCTCATCTCTACTCTTGTTCTAATGGTGGTATTATTGGTATTATAGACTCTAATACCTAGAGTAGCAATAAAATGTGCATTTTAATATCTAGTTAATATTTAAATCTTTAATTATATACTGGCTAAGTCTTTCAAAAATATTCAAACTACCTGCTGTTAATCAAAAGATTATGAGTATTAGCATATTTCTGGCAGAAAGGGACAAGTGAAAAAGTCACATTATCTTAGTGCCACCACTCAAACTGAGGTACAATTGGCAGCTGGCACTCACAGCCTGAAATCGAGGAATAGAGCCCACTCCACTGGGCTCCCCACTCAGCCCTATGTACTGCAGCACTGAATGAGATATGCCTGTATTTACAGCCAGCTTATTTCCTAGCAAGCAGTCATCTGCATTTTATGATAGAAATAAAATCTACTTAACTATTTTTAAACTATTAATCCTCTTCCCAAATAAAACAAAAAAACCTGACAAAAGTTTCTTAAATGCTTTCCTAATGGTTTAAGACTTACAGGTAGTACAAAAGGTAGTACAGGAGTTAACTACCCTGGAAGATACCACCTTAATCCCAGATTGTATTTCATAACTAAATTTCAGAACAGAAGTAATCAGAATCTGGTACAGAAATATAATCAAAAGAGAAAAATATGTACAGCATTATGATAATAGGTTCTAATTCTGAGAAATTAGAATAATTAACTCTACAATACAAAAAAAAGAGGCAATAAATACATGGCAGGGGGAGTAAACCTTATTAGCAATCCCTATTTCAGATACAGAAAAATTAAGCAATTTACCTGAGGTCAATACAGCTAATATGAACCATCACTGGAATGCAGGCAAAACTCTAGAGCTTTAGTTTAAAAGAAGTTCTGTATACATTACCTCATTTAATATAAATATTAGCTTAGGTATCATCAAAAAAGCGGAGATTAAGACTCCATGTAACAGGCTGTTGCCATCGGGGCACCTGGGTGGCTCAGTAGGTTAAGCAACTGCCTTCAGCTCAGGTCATGTTCCCAGGTCCTGGGATCAAGCCCCACATTGGGTTCCCTGCTCAGCGGGAGGGCCTGCTTCTCCCTCTCCCTCTGCCTGCCACTCCCCCTGCTTGCGCTCTCTGTCAAACAAATAAAATCTTAAAAAAAAAAAAATAGGCTGTTGCCATCAGTGATTTTACAGCATAATTGTTTTCCTCAATAAAAACTGACAGGTATAATAACTATTCTTAAAGCAAGCACATATTCTATTTTTTCCCTAAGCTGCTATAAACCCATTATGAAAATGTCACCTCTGGAGTTAAAAGTTTCAGAGGTTTATTACTATCTCCACACAAAGTATTCCTTTTACTTACTTCATTCAAGTCCAAAACAGACTGTTACAATATCCTAAAAATGTAATTAAGGAGTCTGTGTTTAGTTGTAAAAAATGAGGAATAACTTCACATACTCATTAAGAAGAGAACTATGGGATATATTACTAAGTGAGAACGCAAAGTAGAGACAGAGTTTAGAGTAAGCTGTGTTTTGAGTAAAATACATATATATATATATATATAAGTTTTGTGAATTATATTTTCAGGAAGAATCACCAGATTAAAGTAAACGTCATAAAATCTACTACCGCGGGGAAGAAAGAGATGAGGATGAAGTAGAGTGTCACTGTGAACCTCCTGGGACTGCACTTTGTTACACAGAGTGGTAGCCAGCCTCCGGGACTAGCCCCTGCACACAGAGCACTCACATGGGACTCCTGTCCATGAGCTCCTCGTATCCTTTACATTTTTAGAAATAAGATTAACTTCACAATACAAAAAGAGCAAAGAGTAAGCCATAAACACATGAGTATTTACTCTCCTGTGCAGTCCCCTTCTCACACTCAATAGGGCTGACCTGTATATATCAAAAGAATAGCGCAGAAATCACGACATTTCTGAGGACAGGTTATAAAAGACAGCCACTTTCTACCTTAACTTTCTCCTGATCATTCATTCACTCTCTGCTGGGAGCTGCCGTGGCATGAGGTCATCTAAGCAGCCTAGGAGAGGTCCATGTGAGGAACCGAAGCCTCCTGGCAACAACTACATGAGAGTCATCTTAGAAGAGGATCCTCTAGCTCAGATTAAGCTTCCAAGGACCACAACCTCACGAGAGACTCAGAGACAAACCACCTACCTAAGCTGCTCCTAGATCCCTGACTCTTTCAAACTGCATGAGATAATAAATGTTTGTGGTTTTAAGCACCTGTTTTGGGATAAATTGTTACACAGCAGCTGATAATTAAAATACGTAGTTTTTAACTTTGGAAACATGTAGGGGTGACAGCTATTGAAAAATAAGACACATACTCAAATGAAAAATGTGAATCTAGTTATACTTCTAATTTGAACAAGCCACTGCTGAAATAGATAATTATGAGACAATTAAGGAAATTCAAATATAGACTAGTATGTAATGACATTAAGAATCACTTAATTTTGTTAGGTGTAACAGCATAGTTGTTATGTTAAAAGAAAAGCTTATCAGTAGACATGCATACTGAAATAATTGAGTGAAATAACAGGTAGGATTAGATTTAAAATACCCCAGCAAATTAAAAAAGGAGGGAGGGGCAGGAAGGATAGATGAAAAAAGAAATTTAAAACACTGGTAAGTGTTGAGGCTGCATGATGGATCCATGAGGAGTCCATTATTCTAGCTCTACTGTTTAGGTTTCAAAATTTTATAATAAAAGTGATTTTAAAAGACTATTTAGGTCATATTATCTCATCACAGGATTTTATATATTTTAATTATATTCTTTTCACCTTTTTGGTTTGTCAAACAGCAATACCTCCTGGTCTCTGATGATTTTTAATGCTCTTCTCTGTAACCTCACCACTTATCTCCATATTTTTGGCAACTACTCAACTGCATAGTTTTCCAATAACAGAGGCACCTGCTTTATATGAAAAAGGATAATACTGTCCACTTCATTTCTTTTCATGACGCTCAACATTTTGTTGATCTTTTTAATCAAACATACTAAGACTGAAATCCTTGGGGGTAAAAGTTACAATTCCAAGATCCCTTTTAAGGTATTTAAGTAAAACAACTCAGATTTGTTTTTAGATTATTTCATATTCTATTATAAGAGACTGCTATGTTAACCTATTATTAGTAATAGATTTTTGATGAATATTCTATTCAAATTCTAACCAGCAGCTGATCTAACTAACTGGTGATGTCAGGGACTTATTGTACATCAACATGTCAAAAAGTGTTCATTAAAATAGCCTACAATTTATCCTATAAATAACTGACATCTTAACCCAGAGCTGTGCTATCCAATAAAACAGGCAGTAGCCAGGCTACTAAAGCACCTGAAATGCAGCTAGTCTTTTTTTTTTTTTTTTAAAGACAATTGTTTTTTTTTTTTAAGATTTATTTATTTATTTGACAGAATGAGATAAAGAGCGAGCGAGCATGAGAGGGGGGAGGGTCAGAGGGAGAAGCAGACTCCCTGCTGAGCAGGGAGCCTGATGCGGGACTTGATCCCGGGACTCCAGGATCATGACCTGAGCCGAAGGCAGTCGCTTAACCAACTGAGCCACCCAGGCGCCCTGAAATGCAGCTAGTCTTAACTAAACATCCTGTAAGTGTTTTTGAAGTGTTTCTAAGTGGTGTCACACCCTAGATTTCCAATGTGCAATACAAAAAAACAGAATATAAAACATTAGTAACTTAATGATAATTACATGTTGATACACCAGATACTGCATTAAATAAAATGTATAATTAACATTAGCTTTACCTTTTTAAAAACTTTCTTAAATGTGATGAATTAAAAAAAATTACTTATGACTTCCACTGTATTTCTTCTGGACAGCACTGATCTAGAGATTCACCTCCAGAATACTAGTGATTGATGTCACATACTAACAACTGTACAATTTTTATAGTATATGTTTTAATGTAAACTAAAAAAAAAAACAAAACAAACAAAACAGTTTCAGTAAGGCACACAGTCAATGCCACCCTAAAGGAATTCAGTGCATATCAAACAGTGTTAACCTGATGCCTCTGGAAAAAGGAACTTGGTTGCTAGGGGTCAGAGGTGGGAGAGAATATTTGAATTTTCACTGTTTATCTTTTTATATTTTAAAATTTTTACCTACTTACAATTTTTCAATTAAAATAAACATAAAATAATGTGAGAGACATTAAGAGAGCATTAAATCTCATTCCTTTATAAGTGAACAAGCGAACATTATTTGGTACAATTATCCTTCCAACTGTTGTTCTACAACAGTATACACTGCTTAAGATGGGATTAAAAAAAAAAAAAAAAGCCGATGTCAGTTCACCTGAACTGAAGAACATATTAAGACTAAAATCCTTGTGGCGCCTAGGTGGCACAGTTGGTTAAGCGTCTGCCTTCGGCTCTGGTCATGATCCCAGGGTCCTGGGATCGAGCCGCACATCGGGCTCCCTGCTCAGCAGGGAGTCTGCTTCTCCCTCTACCTCTGCCTGCCCGTCTGCCCACTTGTGATCTCTCTGTCAAATAAATAAATAAAATCTTAAAAAAAAAACCCTAAAATCCTTAGGAAAACTATTTACAATTCCAAGGCCCCTTCTATGGAATTTAAGTAACCACTAAACTCCCATCATATCCAAACGCTGGCGTTTGCCTCCCTGTTTCAGACCACACCCGCTTCTGTTCCAGTTTGTTCCAGTTTGGGCAGTTTCAGCTTAATACAAAGTGAAGTTAAACTATAACTAAAGTTGGCTGAGAAGAGGCTGAAGCGGTAAGAAATTCTTCCCAAACTACCCACTCATCAGCAAACTGCCACCTGCTAGACCCTAAGGCCTAGAATTCATCCAAAAGGACGACTCTAAAATAAAGCCACAAGACGAATAGGACTCTATTACCTAAGTGCTCCGTTCCTTTGAGGCTATGAATTTTTTTTTTTTTTAAGTATGATTGATAAACTCAGTCACTTACTTCTGGTGCTGAAAATGCACCATACCACCACTCGGCCCCTTTATAAAAAGTCAGAGCACCACCTGGTGTTTGTTTTAAAGTGGAATGTGTATAGTTCTTAAACTTCAGTGCCTGCTGTCCCGAGCTTGTGGCCTCTCAATCCCCTTCAACCAGGTAATGAGCCTTTTATCTGTTTAAATACTCAGCATTCAAGTTATGTTTTATTCGGCACTAGAGACATTCTTTTAAAACCACTAGTTTTGTCCAATTTTCATAATTTACAGTGACAGAATATCAAAACCCAGAGAGATTAAATTGTTCATCCAAGGACACATCATTTAGAGAAGAGAAGTTTGATTTAAAACACACTGCTTTTTTCCACAAAAGACATACCGCTAACTGCGCAAAAATTTAAAGGGCTATTTATCTTTCAAAAAACTAAAGTTATGCTTTACCTCTATTTTAAAAATCTTTCCAATTACAAAAATAATACATAGATGCAAGAAGGGAAAGGAGACGGAAACAGAATGGCACCTTAAGTGTAATGCAAAATGAAATGCCACCTCAGTGGGTCACCTCTGCCCCCCTGGTTACCACTGACTGGTGACTGATATGAATCCTTCCTGATCTTTTACCATGTATTTATATTCCCATAAGCACTTTTTCAGCGTTTTTTTTCTTTTCAATAATCAGAAGCATACCTGACTTCTAACCCAAAAGCATACCGTACCAGATCAAAAATTTCTGCAACTGTATTCATAGCATGAATGCTTATGTAAGCTCTTTACCATCACCAACAATGCTGCCATAAACATCTCTGCACATTTACCTCCCCAAATAGGTGCTCTTATTTCTATTTTACCTTCACTCTGACCTGCTTGTGTCTGAGCTCCTGTATACGGGGGCTGCTGTGGCTGAACTCCTGGCGGATGAGCTGCAGAGGAGGAGGAAGCAATGCTGTCGGGGGTTCCTGAACGGTCTTCTGCAGGAGCACTGGGTGGCCCTAAATGGTCATGACAAGTCAGTTCAGTCTCTAATACAAGCCCTTTCCCCAGCAAGCTCAGTTAGTAAGTCTGCTTAAAAAGATCCTAAAAATGAAAAATACTACAGAATAAGCATAACCACAAAAGCAGTCTTTTACAGTGAATGTGTCTACTTCATTTTTCCCTTTGCAAGCACTCTCTTAAGAATCCAAAGCGACGACTGGAAATCCTTCCCTATAAAGTGTACACTGTTATATTCCTAAGTCCTAACCTCCCCCTGCAAAAATCAAAACTCATCTCTGCAATACCACTATCCTCTACCTCATGCTATCTAATTTATGTTGTAGATCAACCAAAAATATTTCATTCTTCATTGGGTTTCCACTGCCCATAAATCAAGTTCAACCCTCTAGTTTGGTGTTCAAGGGTCCAAACATTATTTTCTCACAATTCCTCCTCCCACAAGCCCCCTTCAGCCGAAACTAACCTATTTCCTAGTGCCACAATGTATCTAATATTTTTTCTCTCTGCATATATCACTGTTCCCTCCAGTCCCACTTTCATGTATCTAAATATAATATTCTTTAAATCCCAGGTACTACTCCACATTTCCAGTGAGGCTTCTTCACCCATGAATCCTTTCTTCCATTTGTGAACTTCTATAAAGTATACTTTTATTATGACCCTTACCCACTTCTACTTTGCATTTCTGAACAGTTCCCATCTTCCTCTTAGGTTATACAAGCTCTCTGGGCCAGGCTCCTTTCTGTTTCTTTTTGTCTGCCTTTCAAAGACTACCTCTCAAATTCCTGGAGCCACTCAAATTCTTCTAAAGTAATGAAGAAGTAAATGGAAAAAATTCGCTACAGTTCCAATCCTGTGACAGTCAAAAAAGACACTCCAAAGACAACTATAGATAGGTTTACTCCTTTAAGTTCTTTCTGTTGGGCAATACAGAAGAGTGCTTAAAAGCACAAATTATGTAGCCAGACTGCCTAGGTTCAAATGCCAGTGTTGCCACTTAGTAGCTCTCTAATCCTGGACACACTACTTCATCTCCTTCTGTGCCTCAGTTTCCTCATCTGTACAAAAGAAATAACTTCTACTTCATTAAGGTTACTGTAAGGATCAGGAGTTAACAAGAGCTTATAGCAAATACTTATAAAAGTCTTATATCCTAAGAGCTTATGAAAGTGATAATCATTTAGAAAGTTCCACATAGGGACTTGCTATTACTAGCTAAGTTCCCTGAGGGCAAACCTCTATCCTCTGCACTGGTGCATCCCAGAACTCAGCACTCTTATTAGGCAACTTTGTAGCTGACCAAATGGTAGTCCAGGTACTGATGAGAACTAAACTAGGATAACATAGTGGTAATGAAAGAGAAATGGATGGTTACCAGAGTAAAATGGTCAAGTGCTCATGTTACTGATATTTACATAATGTAGATAAATACATCTACTCTCCTACAAAAGACACTGTTACTGACCTAAAATAGTGTTATTTTGATCCCTCTCTTCCTCTTGTATGTAACCTATTAATGTTGTCCATCCTATCTTTGTAATATTCTATTCCTCCTTCCCATGTCCACATTCACTATTGCAGTCAAGCTTTCACAACAGCAGACCTGAATAATTACAAAGTATCCTGGCATTTTCTATATGTACAGTTTTTCTTCAACATACAAGGCTAACAGAAAAATGGCCTTCAAATAACGTGAATCATATTAATCATGTTATTCTGGTGTGGCATATACTATATTCTAATCAAAATTTTAAGCCTGACCCCTATATATAACTATTGACTCCTCTATCTGCCATTTCTTGAAGTCTTAAATATGAAGAAGCTGTACTATTAACTCAAATTTCAGTTGCTCTACAAAGGGTTTTTCAGATGTATCACTTGTGTGATGTCTTCGTTTGCCAAGAACATACATCATATACACATATTTGTCTTTCCAGAATTTCACACAATTCTCCTTAGTGAATAGTCCCATAGAAGTCTCAAAGAAAAATAAAATCAATAGACTGAATCCTATATTTCCAGTTATGAATGATGGCAAAGTAAATGGTCAGAGGTAACAACCAAAACCCTGGACAAAATAGTAGAAAACAACTATTTGAAATCACTGGAAGCCAACCAAATATCAGCAAGAAACCAGAAAAGTTTACCCCCAATGGAATTACAGTGGCTAAGAATTGCAAGCCCTGACCTCTGCAGCCCCAACAGAAGAAAGCCATAGTGTGAACTTCATGGCTGGCCAACTAGCTGGAAATCTGAAGGGGAAAATCCCTGCATTAAGAGAGCTACCAAAGGAATGAGACCTAAAAACTAAGTATAAGCTCTGCCTAAAATCCTCAGTGGGCCACAGAATTAAGAGGCAGACACGTAAGAGGGCTCAGGAAAAAAAGCAGCACCAAGAGTTCAAAGGGCCGAGCAGAGATATTAGCTGCTATATTCCATGGGAACAAAGAATGAATAGTCTGAATCCAAACAAGTTAACTCCTTGCCAGAGAAATAGTTAACAAAAAGCCAGTCACTACAACACATTAACTGTAATGTCCAGTTTTCAATAAAAAATTATCAGATATGCAAAGAAACAGGAAAATGTGACCCACACTCAGAGTAAAAAGGCAGGCAAAAGAAAGTGGACTCCAAATAGGCCCAGATGTTGGATGAAGCAGACAAACACTGAGCAGCTATTATATTTTTATTTTTAAAAATTATAAGTATTTTTAAAGAATTAAAAATGCATCAATGAGTTAAAGGAAAATACAGTCTTAATGCAAAGGTAAGGAATCTCAAAAGAAAAAAATAAACTATACAAAGAATCAAATGAAAATTCTAGAGCTGTATGTGTAATTAGAATACAAAGAGAGAGAAAGCAGAAAAAAATATTGAAGAAATGATAGCCAAAAGTAAAAAGAAGAAATCATAGTATAGGTGCTGTTTTAAGGTTAAAACCATTCATACAACAGCAGTTTCCACACAAAAGCACTTTAACCAAAAATCTACATTTAAATTTCAATTTCTCTAGTTTAACATCCAAAGAGAGAAGACATCAAATATAATTTAAATCCTACAACAAATCTGAAATAAGATTATAAAATGGTTCAGATTCTTTTAAAAAATATAAACTTTCTGAATTCCACTTTTGATAAAATTTACCTACACCAAACAGTGGTTATTCTTTATAGGGTAGGGTTCTACGACAGGAAGAGTGCTTAAGAAAGCTTTCCAGGTGCTGGAAATCATCTAGATCTTTGTGTTTTATACAGGTATATACAAAAGTAAAAATTTATTAAACTGAACCTTTAAGATTTGTGCACATCACTGTATCTGTTATTCTTCTATTAAAGAAGGAAAGGAGAAGGAAGGAAGGAGAGAGGGAATGAAGGATGGGAGGGGGGAATTCACTTACCTGAAACCTGATCATCTGTTAAGCCAAACGCTGACATGACATTTTTATTGATTTCATCTTGGTTTTTTAAAGGATCAAAAGCTGACATACTTGCTGCCATAACCTGAGTAGACTGTTTTCCAGAAGAATCAGAAGCAGCAGGCTTTTCATCCCTACCATCCACAGTATCTATGAGAGGAATAAACAAAAACTTGTTTCCATTTTATCTATACTTAGTGAGGCCTAAAAAATACAAAATAGGGAAAAATATATGTGCATATAGTCTGAAATGTTCAGAAGTATCTCTGAACACAGGATAACTGTTAATTCTACTTTCCTCTTTATACTTGGATTTTTTAAAATCAGAAAAAAGGATTAAAAAGAAATTTTAAAAACCAACTTTTTCAAAAAAGTTTTGTCTATCTCCTTCCCTAAGAATTATTACATAAGGAAAAAAAAAAATACGAGCTCCTTAACAGAGAAAAACACTTTGCCCCCTTTTCTGGAGCCCCATGACCGACATATAGCCTACAATCAGATATTTACTGAACACTAACGCTTCATTTTACAAAAGGATAAAGAAGCTTAACTGAAGTTACGAGATCAACTCTTATGTTTTATTTCTACTTGTCTATTTGTTTATTATTAATTACATAGAAATCTCAAACCAACTAATACATGAAACACATCCTTTTAATTTGCTATGTCTCCCTTAAAATACTTTATTACAGTTGAAAATCATGATGCGTCTGAGATTTGCTCAAAATAATAGGGGTGGAAATGTATGGGAGTCTAGATGATATGATACTATGAGTTGATAATTACTGAAATTGGGGTGGGTTCACAAGATTCATTAGAGTACTATGTCTACTTTTGTATATCTTTCCATAATGAATTATTTTTTTTAAATAGAAAAATAAAATTTTAAATATGAGCATGTAAATTTAAAACCATGCTTTTCTTCTAAGGATACTAAAGTACTCAACAGGCATTTTACCACTACACTGTGAAAGAAAAGGGATTCAAAAATAACCCACATTTTACAAATAGGAACCTGAAACCAAAAAGCTAACAAAAATTAAAAAAAGATATCAAAAACAAAATAAGTAAACAAAAAAGAATGCTGCTAACCATTTACTCAATTAACAATTACTTTTTTCTGTTACCAAGTAAATGAACATTTACTTGGTAACAGAATAAACCCCAGTTATTAGATTATCTCTGTGATCAAGACAAAATGTATCTTGTGAAAAACAGGAAGTACTAAATAGAATATAAGCACACATGGGCTTGCAGCTCCTATTCATCCCTATCATTCCTCTGATTACACTAATATTTCCTCCATTTTTGGAAGAAAACTCCTACAGGTACTCCTTTAAAATAAGGTATTCATATTCCCCACCAATTTTCTTCCTAATTCCTAATTCCAAGGCTACACCCCAAAAGCATATCACACCAATCTTGTAAGTTATTCCCTCTCACACTACTACCTTCCACTACCTGTGCATCCTTCTACTTACTACAAACTAAATCCATCAGGAAACACAATACTATATGCCCACTAGCCTGCTAGTTGCTCCTACTAGCCCATTAGCTGCTACAGCTACTGCAACAGGTCAATCCAGTATCCAAGATAGCCTATATCATGTTCCTCAGAGAGGAAGCAAGTGTCCAAGAACCAAGAATTGACTGCAGAGGTAGACCACTGAAGAACATAGGTAACCACATATTTCTGGGTGAGGGCAAGCCATATTGTTCTAAAGAGTATTGACAGCTGACTGGCAACACTGTTTTGTAGACTAGACTTTCAGTTTCTGGTGTAGGATATTTTTGGTTTATTTTATGCTATTTTCCTGATTATTAAGTCCGGATATGTTCTAAAAGCTTAGAAGCTTAGGCAATTTCATAGAAGGCAGGTGGTCAAGAGGTAAGTGATCTTGCTAAGTACAGGAGAGGAAACAAAAAATAAATTACAACCGTCTGTAAAACTAAAGCACAGAATGTATTATTCAACTCATTAGATAACTGGGATAGGGTACCTGACAAGAAGGGAGGCCACACAAAGAAACAATATGTGATTTAATTTCCAAGATGCAGAGAAGAAACCAGTTTTAACATCTTCTACATTAACATCGGTGAGAAGTCAATAATAAAACATATGAAAATAAAAGGTTAATAAAGAGATGTAGTAAATATAGTGGCAAGAAATAGAACAGAAAGGTTGTTTCACCAAACCTGAAAGCTTGTAATTCTATTCCTTATAGCAGAACACAGGCTACTATAGGTTATTTCTGCACAGTACTGGCTACACTTGCTGAATTTTCGTAACATTCTACAGATGCTTAAATCCCCTGAAATTATCAGCAAATATTGTTGTGTCAGCATCTATGAATTCTTCTGACAAAATGGTCAAAAGTTTTTTTCAGATTCTTGACCTAAAGTTGGAGCTTTTTGCCAGGCCATTTGCTTTGACCTGAAATATAAAAAGTTTCATCTTAAAAAGGCCAGTTAGATCTTATTATAGTAGTTCAGCCAATCTCCAATATGTTCTGAAATACAGAGGTGGAACTAGAAATTACTAATCAGCAAATATTTATTGAGAATCTACTATTAATAAAATTCCACATAGCTGGAGGAAGAGAGGAAGAGGCAAATTAAAGAAAATGCAGTTTTATTTACACTATATCTAAACTAAAGAAAGAAAACTCCAAACTTTAAATGGAGCCAAAAATACAATTTCTGAGACTCTAATGGCTGCAAGGGATTATAAAATGCCACTTCCCTACAAAATCTTTTTTTTTTAAGATTTTATTTATTTATTTGACAGAGAGAGACACAGCAAGAGAGGGAACACAAGCAGGGGGAGCAGCAGAGGGAGAGGGAGAAGCAGGCTTCCCGCCGAGCAGAGGCTCGATCCCAGGACCCTGGGATCATGACCTGAGCCGAAGGCAGATGCTTAACGACTGAGCCACCGAGACGCTCCTCCCACAAAATCATCTTCTATTAAGCCCGTTATAGTCTGGATAACTCTATAAAAAGATTACTATTTCATAATATAGACGGTTTTAAGCATGTAATTTAAATGCAAACACAAAAATTGTGTAAAAAAAAAAAAAAAAAAGAAAGAAACCATGTAAGTTTTTTAAGTGCCAGATCTAAGAATATTAAAAATTGAAGAGAGCTTGGGAAACCTGGGTGGCTCAGTCAGTTAAGTATCTGCCTTCAGCTTCAGATCCCAGCATCCTGCGACCCAGGTGCCTTGCTCCATGGGGAGCCTGCTTCTCCCTCTGCCTGCCCCTCTCCCTGCTTGTGTGCACACTCTCTGACAAATAAATAAAATCTTAAAAAAAAAAAGTTGAAGAAAGCAGTTTTTTTAAAATCTACTTTCAAGCCCTAATACATAAACCTCAGTCTACACTGTTAAATATATTTGGTCCAAAAACTTTACATCAGTTCCAAATTTGTCAATAAACCTTGCTTTAATATAAACAGTACATGTCATCTATAAAATGGAAAAAAAATAAGTTTCTCTTTGCATATGATTAAAAATTGTGTTTAAGATAAACTTTACAATATACCATTTGAACGTAGTAATCTTAAATTATTTTATTTAAAACTACTTCATATGCCACATAAAACTCATGAAATAATTGCAATTCCTAAGGTGCATTAATTATTAAAATGAAATGGGTCCAAAAGAGTCAAAGGGGTTTGAAAACTAACCTATTCATAAATCCAGGGGTTTAAGACTAGTTGTAAAGAATCAACCAAAGCGCACTTTAAAAATGGGATTCCTGATCCCTGCCTTCTAATAGGTCTATAATGAGATCCAGGAACTGGTAAAATAAAATTTCCTGGTAATCCTAAAGGACGGCAGGTTTGAATACTAGCAGAGACAAGAATAAGAAAAGGTAACAACAGGAGTGCCAACCTACTCCTACTTAAAAAGTTAAAAAAAAAAAAAAATCTGCAAAAAGGTATGAGTATATAGAGACTATAATGCTAGGCAAAAAAAAGTCAAAGTGACAATACCATATGATTTCACTCATATTTGGAATTTAAGAAAGAACACAAATGAGCAAAGGGGAAAAAAAAAAGACAAGACAAAGATTCTTAAGGTGATGGAGATTAAGGAGTGTACTTGTCTCATGAGCACTGGGTGATATACGGAATTGCTGAATCACTATATTGTACACCAGACACTAATATAATACTGTAAACTATACTGGAATTAAAATAATAACTTAATAAATTTTGTTAAAAAGACATAAGAAAAAGCAGAATAAAATGGATTCACAGTCTACCATTTTCAGGAATACTGGTGGAAGGTCCTGGTTCTCCAGGTGGTTCCAAACTATCCAACAAGCGATTCACTTTATTTCGCAGTTCTATTAGCTCTCGACGGAGATATTTCACTTGACTCGATTCAAGGGGTCTTGGTTGGCCATTAACTGCAATAAAAGCATTAATTTGCTTAAAATTAGGCAATGTTCTTAAATAATATAGCAACACAATAACAGCAATAAGGAAAAACAAATGTGATTTCTTTAAAAAGTGAAACAAAATCAAACAAGATACCTAATGATGTCATTTAAATAACTTTTTAAGGATTCTTTATTACTAATAATTTATTTTTTGGAAAAAATAAATATTCCTCAGTCTTGGTTGATGCACATCTATGACCCATGATCATAATGATTAAAAAAAAGTTTTATTAGGATAAACTACAGTAAACTAAATTAAGGTTTTAATGTATTTTTAACAGAAACTATGTACCTTCAAAAGCTCATTTTTTCACACTATTCTTTTATATTCTTTAAGTAGTATTATAAACACCTAAATACCTTATTCTATACATGTGTTAAAATGTGCAACATGACTGACAGCTGTTATCCCTCTTGCCTTTTGACCTAAAAAAGGAAAAAAACAGCCACCTAAAATAACTGACCTAAAAAGTAACCTATTAAAAAAAAAAATGCAGAATTCATGAATCCAAATCACCACTGTCCTTCAAAGTAGTTACTTCCAAAAGCAGTATATTAACCACAAAAAGTCAGAGATTATTTAATAATCATTGGGTTTTTTTTAATGAAGGTAACATTACCTCATTTAAATATTTTGTGGAAATGACTTTCAGCTGACTTAAAAATAAAAAAAGGAAAAAAATAAAAGAAATCCTTCATCCAGCAACAAAGACTATCATCACTAAGGTTACTTAAAAAAAAAAAAAAAAGTACGACAAGGCTCTGAGTGCAAGCTTCAAGATAGGAGTCCAAAAATTGAACTCAACTAAAAGGCTTTTTGCATTGCTGGTACACATATATACAAATTCCCAAGGAAACAAATTAAAAAAGGAAATCCATTTGAAGATAAAGGCTCAGGAAGTTTTTTGTTAGGTAAGTTGTTAGGTAAGTTGCAAATATCAAACCATCGATATAAGTTTTGTGAAGACGATCCTATTTTACGCACTCCCTATATAGTTATGAGGAAGTTCAATACAATCTCCTACCTACATTAATTAATTACTCACTTTTTAGGGTACTACTGGGTTTTCTCTATCTAAAAAGGAGAAAAGCAGCTCCTGACAAGCAGGAACTGGCCTAGTCCTGTAAGACAGGCCTTAGTGCTGCCAGAAGCTGGCCTGGCTGGCACTCACAAGTAAGCTGTGGTGTTCTCTTGGTCAACATGAACAACTTCAAACAACACCAACAATGAAAGATCACTCTGTGTGATAGAGGAAGACAAAAACAGAGCCACTGCATAATCATGTGAGAACTCAGACAAAACAAGAACAATGACCAAACCACAAAAATGACCAACATCCCTGGCTAAAATGAGTGACTACTGCTGTTTTACCAACTGAAGCTTTAGCCTCAATTAATTCCTCCACCTTCTGCCTAAGACTTAGTAAGATACTCAAATCATAGGACCATCCCCACCTCCCAACAGCATCCAATCTAGGGCAAGTCCCACTTCCTTGAATTTTATCCAAAAATTATCTAACATAAACACAAGCCTATGAAAAATCCTTTCTAATACTTTTCCTGAGACATCCCATTGTTCATGGTGTTCATTCTGCCTCACTGCAATGTATTTGTGGTATGCCCCTTTTCATCCCTCACATTGCTTAGTGTCTTCTTCTTTCTTCACTTTAACCTTAATAGAGGTTTGCTGCTTTGTATCTTCTCAAAATTGTTGATCCTATCAATTCCCTGACTTCTAGCTCACTTCTGCTCTTTATTATTTTTTCCTTCTAAGTTATTTGTCCTTGTATTGAATGCTACAAATAATCAAGTTTACCTTTGCACACTCTAAAAATGTTGTTATATAAAGTCGTAACTAATTACTTCTAATTCCCATTATAATTTCTTCTTTGACTTGTTAATTAAAAGTGTATTTTTATCTTAAGAAGTCCATAATGTGTGTTATTTTTGTCCAGTGGTTTCTAATGAGGCCAGAGAATATAACCTCTAGGATATCTCTTCTCCGATATTTATTGAAATTTGTTGGAAAAACCACTATATGGTCAACTTTTACAAATGCCCATATGTACTCCAAAAAACTATACTCCTTCCTGATTGCTAGATGTGTAAGACCAAGCCAGTATTTGATTTGTTCAAAATTTCTCTATCCCTACTAATTTGGAACCTGCTTGATCTACCAGTTTCTAAGAAGAGTCTTAAAAGCTCTCCCATGATTGTGAATTTATTTTTCCTTAGGGGAAAATCTAAGGCTATGTTGCATTAGTGTTCAGAATTGTTACATATTCCCAGTGAATACTTTTTATCATTATGAAGTGACTATTATTAATGAATTTTTCACTTAGAGTCCATTCTATTAGTATTACCAGCTAGCTTTGAGTTTGTCTAGTATATTTTTTAGCCGTTTTCAAACTTTGCATAATATTTTACTACGTCTCTTTTTTTTTATTTAAATTCAATTAGCCAACATATAGTGCATTAGTTTCAGATGAAGTGTTCAGTAATTCATCAACTGCATATAACACCCACCGCTCATAAAAGCACATGCCCTCTTTAATGTCCATCACCCAGTTATAATCAGCGTGTAACTAGATTTTGTTTAACTCCAGGGAGAGGCTATCTTTTAACATGTACATTTTGTCCATTTATGTGTATTGTAGTTAGTACTTTGTGCTTTCTACTTATCAAACTTTCTCTCTGCTTCTTTTCCTCAACGTCTAGTGAACCACGTAGGTACTCTGTTTCCTCCTTTTCCCTCTAGTGGTTATTTCTAGTCTTTTTCAAATCACTCTTACATTTCAGACATGTATACTTCAATTTTTTAAAATCTAAAGTTAATTAGTATCCTCCTCCCAAACAATACAAGTTTTTAAAATATTTTAATTCCTATCATCCCCTCCTGTCTTGCATATAATCAGCATTTTTGTCCCATCTTGTTTTTATATTCCTAAAGCTATTTTTTTATATCAGTGCTCATTTAAATGTACATGTTAACAAGTTTATTTGCTCACAATCTCTTGCATGTTTCACCATTCTTCTGGACTCAATTTCCTTCTTGCGGAAGAACTATTTTTAAAAAATTCTTTTAACAGGGCCCATGAGTGGTAAATCTCAGTCTTTATTTGAAAAATTTTTTAAATTTTTATTTATTTTTATTTTTTTGACAGCGACCACACAAGGGGTGCAGAAGCAGGGGAGAGGGAGAGAGAGAATCTTAAGCAGGCTCCACGCCCAGCACAGAGCCCAATGAGGGGCTGATCTCATGACCCTGAGTTCATGACCTGAGCCAAAATCGAGTCAGACACTTAACCAACTGAGCCACCCAAGTGCCCGGAGAATGTTTTTTATCTCCCCTTATTCCTCGAGCTTAGCAGAATACAGAAAGGTACTTTCCCAGTTATTTTTTTTCTGAACAGTCTGAATATGTTACTTTACTATCTCTAGCTTCTATTATTACTATGAAGAAGTCTACCCTAATTGCTTTGTAGGTGATCATTCTTATTCTCTCAGGCTACTTTTTAAGATCTCTTTGCCTTACATATTTCCCACTTTCAAGACAGCATGCCCAGTGGAATTTTTACTTATCCTGCTCAGGACTCACTGTGCCTCCTGAATCTGGTAGCTTATTTCTTTTATATAATTCTGAAAATTTCTTTAGCCATTACCTCCTCAAATATTTCCATTCCCTATTATCTCCTTCTTTAAAGTCTTAATGGAAATAGGCTGGACTTTCTCATTCTCAAATTCTATCTCATATTCTTCATCTCTGTTTTTGTGCTTGATTCTGTAATTTCTTTAGCTTACCTTCCAGTTCACTAATTCTCTCTTCAACTGTGACTAATCTGTTGTTCTACCTTTCCACTTTGTATTTAATTTTAATATTTTTCATTTCCAAAAGTTACCTTGATTTGTTTTTAAAATCTGTTTCTTTTTTCATAGTGCCTTATTCTTACATTTCTTTTTTCTTTTATATCTAATAACTTTTAGTGCATATTTTATAGATGAACACTTCTATAAACTAAAGTTCTTAGAAGTCTCCTCCTACTACTAGTTGTGGCCATTGTTTCTTGCTTACATGGACTGTTTCACATGTCTTACTTGAACTCTAAATTTACCAACAGGATTCTGTCTAGGAGAAGCCTGTGACCTGGATTGAGAACACACTCCTTCTAAGAGATTTCTGCCTCTGTTTCTTAGCATTTTTTTATGGTAGTATCTGGGCTTGCAAGCTCCCAAACTATGCAGATAGTTTAAACTTAAACCCAGCCCACCTAGGGGCCACAGTTATAAATCCTTAAAGAAGCCTTCACAAACCCAACAGCCCCAGGGTACAAGAGTTTCCTGTATCAATTCCTTGACTTTTCCTGTATCAATGAAGAGGTATTTTCCTTTTATAATATTCTTTTTTAGAGTATAGTTCACTGAGGGTCTAGGACCCAAGGTCTCTACCATGTAAACACCAGATCATTAGTCCTTAGATTATGCAGAATAAAACCTTGACCATCACCACCAAAAGTATACCAAGTCTCAGCCCTTGGTCCTTCTAGTCCTGGTTTTTAATTTCACCTATCTTTTGGTCCCTGGACATTTCTCTTACTCTCCTGAGCAAGTTCAGGTATATATATCAAAAAATACATTTGTAATAGTTGATCTAGCTTGTCCTCAGTATTTCTGGAAGGAAGGTTTTCAGTTTATCAAACCTTCAGGGCAATAGTGGTTAAGTATCTCAGATTAATTATTGTAAAACAGTATCTTTTATCTAAAAAAACTTTAAGCAGTTTTTATTTGTTATTAGCATTTTAAAATCTGATTCACATTCATCCTTCCTAGATGGACATGAAATAAATACAAATTAAACCAACTGGCCAACATCATGTTTCACGGAACTGTAAGGTTCAGTGCCATGTAACTTTTTAAAAATGTTAAACAAAACATCCAGAAAAAAAGCCCAGGTTTTATCTTTTACATAATCATACTACCACTTTAACTCTGTAATCATTTCTATTTTATCCCTTAAGAGTTACACCTCACAAATTTGTTAATGTCAATAAGAAAACAAAATCTAAAGATTATACTTAAGCTTATATTCATTTTTTTATCAAATCTACCTCTAATTTAGTCTTTAAGTACTCCTCAAAAAATAATGTCTACAGTATGAGGCCTATATGTTAAGCTCTGAGAAATAAAAACATGTTATAGAAGATAATTATATATACTAAGAACTTAACAAAATGAATAAACTTAAAACTAAAATTTAATAAAAGTAGTTTTAACCCTGTAATTATTTCCAATCCTGGAAATACTTCTATATGTGGCATCCATTGCTACATAAGGCACTGAGCAGATGGAGAATTTAAACATGCCTACTTCCTATTAATCTTCAAAAATATATATATATAATTAGGCCTGATAACTCAAAATTTCAGATATAGCTGAAAAAGTTATTACTTAATTCTGAGTCTTTAAAAGGAGTAAAGCTGGGTGCCTGGGTGGCTCAGCCAGTTAAGCATCTGCCTTCAGCTCAGGTCATGATCCTGGAGTCCAGAGACAGTGCCCCACATTGGGCTCCCTGCTCATAGGGGAGTCTGCTTCTCCCTCTCCCTCGGCTCCTCCCCACCACTCGTGCTCTCTCTCTCAAATAAATAAAATCTTTAAAAAAATAAAAGGAGAAAAGCTAAAAAGTCTTCAAGAAAAATACAATGGACAATATAGTAAATTTATTAGAAGGTTTACCACTTACCAAATAATGTCAGTTTCAGTATTCTACTACACTGAATTGCAAAAGAAAGGTCAGAACTATCAAAAATTGTTATAAGATCTCCATCTGGAATTCAAAAAAAAGAAGTTTCAGATTTGTGTGTCAGTAGTAAACCAGGATATACATTAACTTAAAATCTAAATGTAGATCACAGAGCATAATTAGAATCTCCCATAAAAACTTTAGGCAAACATTAAAGGATCTAGGAAAGATGTATTTGTTCAAAAGAATACTCTATCAATTTTGCTTATCACTTTTATATCAAGGTTATTTGTCATATTCTCATAAGAAGAACCAAAACATGACTAAGACTGCTGTATTAAGTGACCTTTAACAAGTCACCAGGATATTCATGGTAGCAATATAATAAATTACTGGTTTAGACTAAAATCTTTCCATTCCAAAAAATTTAAATATATTTATCAAAAGTTAAAGAAATACAGATTCTCAAGATTCAAATTTTAATCCTAAGTACGGTAAAACACCACTGATACAAAGGGAGGGGAAGCTATTATAACAGTAACTAAAAGGATTACTGACCATTTTCATACTAAGATGAAAACTATTAACTCTCCTTAGAAAAAATATTCATATACACAAGATTCTGTAATCTCCTAGATCAAGGTTAAAGAATATTATAATCAGCTGCCTGTTTCAAAAGCTTTCAAAGGCTAGGGGGAAAATGTTCTCTAGAGAGAACAAGAACAGAAAAGCAGCCACATGCAAGGAGTTGATCAGGGGCCTCTGCCAGGTATCTTCACAGACACAGGTGGGCTCGGGGCGTGAGGATGACAGTTCTGTCCTGGGGAGGCTGCTCCCAGGCTGCTCTGCTACACCAATTTTAACACTGATTAGACAGATTTATTTTGAACAAAGGTGGCAACAAAAGCCATAACTGAGAATTTTACCATTGTTTTTAGATCTTTATAACCAGACCCACTTCTTAGAACATATCTAATGTTCAACTTCAGGAATTCTAAACATTATTTTTAATAAAGTATATATGTAAAAGGAAACCTTCTCTAACTACCTTTTTTATTTTCTGAATTTCACAACAGAACTAGAATATATATAGCAAAAACTTTACCTAAGCCAGTCCTCCACCCTAGTACCCAACAGTCTATGGAACACAAATCTGTGCAATTCAAAACACTTAGAAACACCATGGAAAAAGAAATTCAATGTGGTAACTGGATGTGGATGGACGACAAACTTTCAACAATGAGAACACCCTCAGCGAGGGGTCCATAAACTGAGAACAATGGTCAAAATCCTTGTTTATAGGACTGTGAACCAAGCATGGTTTTTACATTTTTTAAAAGGTTTTAAAGAAAAATAGAGGCCTTCAATGACCCACAGTGCTAAGATATTATCTGATCTTTTAAAGCAAAGTTTGCCAACCTTTGCCCTAAACAAAAATAAGGGAGTTAAGAGAAAGCCAGATAAATAATGAGGTCAGTTTAAGTTATACCAAGTTTGAGGTAAATTAAGACACACATTTGGAAGTCAGAAGTGAAAGCCAATGTATTTTAAGTAGATGAGATTATACTAGGGAAGAGAAGAGGAAGAAATTGCTCTCCTTTTCCATCCTTTAAAACAGGTTAACTAAAAATGAGTTTTGGGTACCGTTTGATCATACTTTATAAAAAAAGAATTATACCTGCAGCTAAATGGCCAGTTTAGCTGATCCTCAGTGATTTATACTCTCCTTCCACAGTGTAGGTTGTTGGAAAGTGGGCCAACCAGAGACATACCCAAAGCCACTGACCTCTCAGCAGAGCCATGTGACTAGGGTCTGGCCAATGTGATGTGAGCAGAAATGATATACATTACCTTAAGGCCGAGAGACTACAATCCCCCATGTAATCCTCTACACTTTGTCTTCCTCCATCTGCCTGCTGGATGTTAATGCTCAAGGTGAGCTTGTAAGCCATGTGCTGAACACTAGAGAGCTTCTGGCAACCTGGGTCTCTAAATGATTCCTTGAGTGTTAAACCACTGAAATTTTAACATTTCTATTATCAACAGCTGGTATTACTTTAAGCCAGCACAGAGAGACACAGGGAAGCAGCTGTAAGTGATAAGAAAACTAGGGCAGCAGTGGCAGAGATGTTAAGGGATAAGAGTACTTTTAAAAAGATGGTATGGGTAGCAGTGCCAAGTACTGAGATCGAGGTGAAACAGACTGAAAATAAATTCAGTGGTAAGAAAGAAACTAGTAACCACCTAAAGCACAATTTCAGTAAAGGTGTTTATAAAGAAAACAGGTTTAAAGAAAATGAAATAAAGATAATCTCCTATTAAAATTCTGTGTGTTTCATGCAACATTTGTCATGTAAAATCCATTACCATAAAAATGGTTTTGTGGTTAAGATGAGTCTAGGGACATTGCATACCATAAACTGACAATGTACGTCAGCATATTATATGTTCTGAAAATTCCTGCAGTAAAGAAACACATTTCTGTTTCAACCAGCTTTCCCACACTTAGTGGGTCATGAAAATCTTTTTCATTCAATACCTACTGATGAGTTAAAGTTTGGTTTTAAAAGCAAAAAGGAAACCAGAATTGCATGAGCAAAAAAGAAAAAAAAAATGCTTGTAAAAATATATATGAAAGTTCTATCACTTAAAACCCCATTTCTAATAATAAATCACTTATCTATTTAACTTATAAAAGAATTATAATTAACTACATAAACATCCAATTAAGTTAAGTGGTACTCAATTACTACAGAAGGGAAGAAAATTTTTATTGAGATAGTTCAATAAAAGATAGGGAAAAAAAACCCCCACATACCTAGACTTCTAATGACTAATTTTAGAAACAATCTTACCTTCATCTTTATACTTTATTGTAACTTCATCATTACTCAGGAGTTTTCCTCTGAAAACTCGCTGCATCATTAGCACTAATTCATCGTAAGTAATATCTTCATTATGAATTGGAATTCGTCGAATATCCTCCCCAAGTTGAGCTTTGATGATTAGCTTCCCACTTAGGTCCAACTGTCCATTCATGGTGGACTCCAGGATGTTCTGTACATACAACTCTACGGAAAGACTGATAAAATCGTTTTGATGATTAAACAGCTATACAAACTTCTCTTAAAAGCTGAAAAGCAACACTACTATTAGAATCTAAGAAATTCTGCCCTTCAAAATAGAGTCACCGTTCGAACGTTACCAGGTTAAAACGGTCCAGAGATAACTCTATTATGTGCCTAAAAAAACAAGTTTTATTGTTTTTGCCTATTATTATTTTACCCACATACCTAACTGCTTATCTGACATTACCATTTAGATTTCTAACTTAAGATGTCCAAAAACAAACTCCTGATCTTCCCTGCAAAATCTGCTTCTCCTGTAGTCTCTATCTCAGTAACAATTTCTTCCTTCTAGCTATTCATGATTTTTAAAAAAAAAAAGTCCATCAAATAGCCAAAAATCTAGTTGCCACTACTTTTAAAATATCTCTATATTCCAATCCCTTCAGTACCTTTACCTCTACCAACTTGATCCAAGCCACTATCATTTCTCGCCTGCATTACTGCAAAAGACTCCTAACTGGTCTGCCTGCTTTTTTACCTTTGCCTACTTTTAATCCACTCTGATAACATCAGGGTTATCCTGTTAAAATAAAATCTAATGTCACTCTGCTTAAAATCTCCCAATAGAGTCACAGCTCACTTTTAGTAAAGGACAGAACTACAAGGTCAGGATCTGGCCTCTGGCCCCTAGGCAAGTATTTCACCTCATTTCCTACTTTTCTCCCCGGTTACACTGCTGCACCCATACTTTTAAGTTATCCTTCTCAACTCAAGGCTTTGCACTTGCTGTTCCCTTTGTCATGAGCCTTTTTCACAACTCCCATATGATTCAGATCTCTGATCAAATGTTTACTTCTCAGAGGTTTGTCCTGACCACCTAAACTAAAATGGATCCTCTTTCACTTTCTTACCCTGCTTCTATTTTCTTCAAAGCACTTATCACTACCAGACATTAAGAATTTATTAATTTTGTATTGCCTTTCCTACTAAAAAATAAAAAAGTAAATGGTTTTGTTCACTGTATTCCTGAGTCTAGAACTGTACCTAGCACATGGTAGTCATTCAATTTTGTTACATGAAGGACAAATAAATACTGGCTTCCACACTCTATTAGCCTATAACTAAATGACAACCCTGAAAAGCATGTGTGAACACTAAAATAGAGTCTCACATTTTTCTCTCTAAAGTAAAAAAGACTACACTAATATTTTCCCTAGTTTTCCTATTTGGGGAACTTAAGGAGAAAAGGCAAATGAGTGACAGCCTCCTGAGCTTTCTAGTAAGACTGCGCACTATTGTCTCTTAATATTCTGTAACTCACCCCTCCCCAAACCTTAGTGGGTGTATAAGATTAGATTCCATATTTATGTCCTTCTAACTATTCCTTAAATGAATGTCTCTAGTCCTCCTTGCCATTATTTTGAAGAGATTACATTTATTAATAATATTTTTCTTTCCTTTTTATCTTAGAAAAGTATACTCTTTTTCCATGATGCACTGACCCACAAATCACATACTGATAGCTTGGAAATAAACTTCCCAGTTGTTATAACATATTTTTAAAAATTTTGACATTTAGTGAGGATCCAAAGTCAAACCCGAAGGCCTATATCCTCAGATTTTCCCTTTTTCAGCAGGATGAAATTCAAGCTCCCTTTAGCCTAATATTAAATACCCTCCACAATTTGTCCTTCCCCTTGCTTCTTTCTACTCTTCCTTTTTTTTTAATACTTGTATTTCAGAGCTTTGGTAATAATATATTTTAAAATGGGGCATTAAATACTATATCTAACACTCTAAGGTCAGTTCAGAGCAAAGTGGATTGTGTTCCTACACAGCGATGTTAAGCTTGTCTTAAAGTAAAATAGAAGTTTTTTACCTGCCAATGCTCACAATGGACTTCTCATGAACACTGTGATTAACTGAAACCTCCATAAAACCTCTTCACCTGTTAGCCAAACTACCCTCTTCATTCAGAAAACATTTACTTAATACCTACTATGCGCCAAGCTCTGAAGTATAATCACTTCAACAAAATGGTAAAGATTCCACCTTGTTTACCTTCCAGTCTGAAAGAAATAAAGAACTTCAGTAAATCAATATGTTATTCCTCCTACCCACAGGATGTGTAAACCAGCAATAACATAGTTAAGGACCACAGCTTAGCTTCAGCAAGATGTTATTATCTACTCTTAAAAGCACCTAGAATAGTGCCTGGCATATAGTAGGTATTTAAAGACTTGTTTTTGTTCCCTGAACAAAAGATGAATGAGAAATAATAAAGTTCTGATAAGGGACTGGGAGAAGAAAGCTGTACTGTTAGGGTCAGTTTCTAAGTCAGACCTTCACATTGTACCTTTTTTATGTAGCCAGAAGTGATCCCCAACAAACACACTCCTAATTAAGAGAAATTTCCAACATCAGATGTAATGAATAGTACGTCCTTTTGATTGTGGGAGGACTGTTCACTGCTCAGTTCCAATGGATCTGAAAACATTAGTCTGTTTTACTTTGAATCTGCCACATTTGCCTGCAAATTCACTTGTTCCTTGGTGTTTCCCATGCACTGTAAACTCCCTGTGGCCAGAAACCAGGGCTTCTTTGAGAAGGCTGTCCCCAGTTTGTAGAGACATCTCCTCAAGACATGCACGCAATCATCACAAAACTAAGGACACCACAAAATTTCCTTTCCTGGAGAAATCCCATTCCCACATTTTCTTATGTAACAGAATTCAGGTCCCCTTTTTCTCTAACTCCAGTCACCAGGTAGAGACTGGTATGAACTACTAGTTGCCAGGACTGCTGGGGAGATCCTTAGAGCATTTTCTTCTCCCATCTTGTCCATATCCCACTCCCTCTGAAGTCCAGAAATGACACAGCCACTAATTTACCAAACCCTCCAACAGGAACACTGTTTTTAGCACTGAAGAATAAAGCGACATGCCCAGAGGCACATAAAAAGCCTGTCTCCGGAACCAGAATCTAGGTTCAGTGGCCAAACCTCCAGTTCCACTAACCCTGTGGGTAAAGTCCCGCACGAATTCAGAGGGGCCTGCTTAGGCACCTTCACAGCGTAGCAATTTTAAGAAATTCAAGCAAAATCAACCCTTGATTATTCCAAAGAATCAAAGGAGTCATAAATCCTGCCTGACTAGTAAGATGGAAGATTCCCACTACCAGCCCTGTGACCTTAGGCAAGTACCTCTCCAAGCCTCACTTTCATCATATGCAAAATAAGAGTATCTAAACTTAAAGGATCTTTGTGATGAGTAAATGATATTATGCACCTAAAATACTTAGTACGGTTCATAGTAAAGTAAACAAAGTTCGCTATCATCATCACTATAAAACTGGGTTGGGCCTCCAGACGGCGCTTAAGCCCTGACAGAGCTAAGGAACAAGGTTCCTCTTAGGTGACCCCAATAAACTTATTCCCATAGGCGCTATTCTTCAACCTTCTCACCTTTCAAGCCCCTCTGGGGGGCTAAGTGCTCGACCCCCCCAGGCCTCACAAAGCACCTCTCCTCTCCTCTCCATCTGGCAGTCCAACCCCATGGAGCCAGGCACTCGGAGAGAGCACTTGCTGGCCCAAACAACCCCAAGAGACCCCCCTCCCTGCCACCGTGGCCTGCGGGACTCCCATCCCCTCCCCCTCCACAGCTTCCCTTTCCCCCTCGACGGCCCTCCCGGGCCCCAGTCCCTTCCCACGGCCCCCCGCCCGGTACCCGCCGGTTCGAACGAGGCCCTCCCAGCGCTTCCTCGTCTGCCGGCCCGCCTTGTCGAGAGAGCGGCCGCGCCCCCGTCCCCAGCCGCCATACCGGCTTGCCGAGGCTGCCGCGGCCGCCTCCCCGCGGATCTCCGCTGACCTGACCGGTGCGAGGCCGACGCCGGGCTGGCTCCGGGGCGTCGTGGGGTGGCTGCGGTCACGGCCCACTCCGGTGCCCTCCGCCGGCGCTGCCGCACCTCGCTAGTAAGCTCGCGCGGGCCCCGGCCAATCGCACGGACCCACCAAGCCTAGCGAGATCTCGGGGCCAGTACGTGGCAGGTGGGGGAAGAAGAGGGGCGGGAACAAGAAAAAAAAAAAAATCTGTCCTTTCGCTCCGCCTCACAGCGGGAGGCCAACCCACGACGCATGCGCAGCGGCAAGGGCACGGGGCTGACTGTGCCCGGGCCTGCGTGGGCCGAAGTCTCTGCTTTCTCACTGGATGACGGAGTGTAGCAGTGTGAGCCGAACGGATGCACGCATGCGCAAGGCGTGACCAGGCACTTCCGGTTTTCCTGAAAGCTTGCGATTTGTGTCTGTCGCCCGTGGGCGGGGCGTGGTTTGCTGCTGTGGACTCTTGAGAGCCGGTCGAAAGTGGGCATTTGTCCAATTTTGGGTGTTTTGCGACCATTGTAATTCTCCTAGCCGTGTCTCAAAGAAACGAATCCTTTTTTCCCGCCTTCCTTCCACAAACTCATTCATTCATTATTGGGAGCCTACGCTTCTTCCAAGCACTGTGCTGGGAATGGGGATGGATCAGTTTGTGAGCAAGGAGTTCCTAATAGCGTTTATGAGACAGGACGAACCTGAGAGTGTGTAAAAGGAAAAGGCTACTAAATTCCGGAAGGCTTTTTGGGGGATAAGGTAGCGTTGCCCTATATACTCTTTCCTTCTCTCTTACCTAAAGCATTGGTTTTAAATAAGCGTTTTTATGTAATAAATGCCCTGGCTCAGACTGAACTCAACATTTTGTGGAGGGAAGTGTTGAAATCTAGGGATGAGGGAGTGCTATTTTAAAAAGTTGCAAGCAACTTTTGCCTTAAATGGCGGAGACTAAGCAAAATGCAAGTCGAACTCACGTGGTCCCCAGTTCACCAGATATTCCTGAAGGACCTGGGGTAAGGTGAATTCAGGGTGAGAAGGTATGTTCTTTTAGTACTGTAAATAGTGTGATCTTTCTGCAGGTAGAAGTCTGAAAAATTCCGTTTGAGAGTGAAATATGTGACTTTAGAATGCTTTTTGCCTCTGAATTGTATTTTCCAACACTGCGTGTATTGCTCTTTGATCAATTTTTTGCAGAGATTGAGGAGCAGAGGAATAAAGGAGTGAAAAAAAGTTCCTGACTTCCTCCAAGACTGTTCTTCATTACTTGTTATTTAGAACTGAGTAATCCAGATTTGGGGAAATGCACAACTGTCCAGTAATAATATTCTAATGTCATTGAGATGGTTTGAGATTGGGTAAAACCACACAAATATGAACAGAGGTAAAATATTCCTGAAGGAAGTGAATTATACCACTGTCAATTTTCCTAAAAGGAGGATAGATCCTGGGGCAGGAGATAAGGAGATGAACTTTATCCTGGAATAAGGGGAAACAATTTCCTCTCTTTAGGCTCCCAGGAAAGAGGTACTCACTTGAGTCCTGCCATTGAGGAGAAATACACCGATCCTTGTTGCACTGGGACCAGCTAGAAGCTAGGAAAAGAGGCACCCATAGTGTGGTCTTGTGGAGGGGTTGGTGCATTTGGACTCTGAAAGCAGCTTGAGGTTCTTTATAGTTATTTCATGCTTCATCCCCAAACAATTAGAAATCTTTTTAAATGTTAAAACCTATTCCCAGCTACCACTGTGGAAATTGAGAGATGAGGTAGTGATGTTTCCTCAGGTCAAAGCAACAGTAGGATCTGCACAAGGCAAGAAGTGAGAAATGAGAGAGTAAAGCATCATTTGGAAGCCAGATCAGAGACTCGGGTGACATGAGGCAAGAAGGATGTGTATGCAACATTAAAGCATTTAGCCAAGATTCTCCAGAAATACACATTTTTTAAATTTTTAATGATGAACTTTATGAAGGATTTCACCTCCTGCTATCCCGGATGCAGGCCTACAATGTGATTAAGCATGAAATCAAGGACATTTGAGTTTATTTATGTCATAGAGCAGGTTTAGAGAAGCACACAAAATTATCAGTTGAGTGTGTCAAATTGCCCCTTTAAGTTATAAACACCTTAATAACCAAAACCATATCCTGTTCATTTTCTTGTTTCAGCTTAATACTAAATTGTCCACAATACTTCAGTAACCTTTCCTCTTCCTGATCCTATAGAACAATTACATTTTTAAAAATAAGAGCATAATGAACAGCTGGAACTCATTACCTAACCCAAGTATTAAAACATTACCAATAAAGGGGCACCTGGGTAGCTCAGTTGTTAAGCATCTGCCTTCGGCTCAGGTCATGATCCCAGGGTCCTGGGATCAAGCCCCACATCGAGCTCCCTGCTCAGTGGGAAGCCCGCTTCTCCCTCTCCCCCTGCCCTGCTGCTTGTGTTCCCTCTTTCGCTCTTTCAAATAAATAAATAAAATTTTCTAAAAAAAATTACCAATAAATTATGTCGCCCTGTGTGCTTCTCCCGGAGGTGGTCCCTGTGCCTCTCTCCTGAATTTTTAAACATTGCTTTGTTTGTTTTTAAATCTTCTATATAGTTTAACCATATACATATATATGTATATGTATATATATGCCTATGGGATGTGTTGTCAGTTTTACCTTTTATAGGCATTATGTAGAGTATCATCTCTGTGGTTTTCTGGAACAATTTTTGCACTAAATGTTATGTTACTAAGATATCCATATTGCTACATGTAGCTGGAATTCGTTTATTTTCATTGCTGAATAATATTCCTTTGGGAGAGTATACCACCAATTTTTAAAATCTGTTCTATCAAAATGTATTTAGATTGTTTCCAGTTTCTGCTGTGTGCCTCCATAAACATCCTTTAGTGTGTTTCTTGTACAAGAGTATCTCTTGTTACATGGATTATTGAATAGTAGATTATGCAAATATTTAGTTGTATAAATAATGCCAACTCTTGGTATGACGAAGACTTTTTGGGGGGGAGGGAGTGTAAATGGTATCTTTTTGTGGTCTTATTGAAGACCATAAAGATTACATTATAACCCTGACTTTTTGTACCAAACATTTGACAGTTAGACTTTTGGTCCCTTTTGAAATCTCACGTGATTGTTCTGTATCCTTACTTATAATTCTGCCTTTGAGTATATTGTTCACCACCATCCCTGCCTCCCCCCAACTTGAAGGTTGTTGATTATATTCTCTCTATCCTTCCCAGTATCTGGCATTGATTGCCTGAGTGAATAAGAGGCACTCGATGAGTAACTGTTGAGTCAGTGAAATAGTTATTACTGTTACCACAGTTCCTGATGATACAGTTCTCTGTACTTAGGCTCCCAATAAATGCAGGTGATAACTGGCCAGGGAATGATAACCTGAATTGAACTAGTTACCACATTTACCAAGAACATGGCTTCTCCCACTGTATGTGTAGACACTGATTTTAGTCACTGCTGCCTTTCATTAGTGAAGCCAAAAAGGCTAAGTTATCATATAATTATCATGTTTTAAACACTTATGGTCACATTTATTGGTATAGGCATTAATCAAAACATTAAGAATATTGTTCTAGGGATTCTATAAGTATTTACACCTTTAAAATGCTATTAGAAAACATCTTACCCCCTTTTTTAGTGGAGAGTTTAGAAAGGTTCTGAGTCAGAAAATTGAATTTCATGCTCAGCTGTGCAGATGAATCTGGTCTTAAAAGAATACCAAGAATAGTCTTGAATCAGAAATGCTGGAAACGTGAAGAAAGGCAAAGCAGTGTAAGGAAATACCTTTGACCCACCTGTAGCAAGGGGAGAATTGAGGCACTAGTTCAAAGGTTACTTTCCTTGTTCATGGACTTCTGAAGAAGGGTTAGATTTGAACCGTGGTTTTGAGAGTCCACTCACTTACATACCACCTTCTCTTTCTCCCTGAAAGTCTGTGGCTAGAATGCTTCAATGAGAAGGGAAAATCCCACGAATGAAAAAGGTAGATTCTCAGACTGGACGGGAAATGGGACAGAGACAATGAGCCTTGAAGCAAGTTGGATAAAGCCTGTGTTTCATCATGTTGTCCTTTAGTAGTACAAATCATTTTGAAAGTTTCAGTCATCTCTGCTACCCTCAGGGGAACAAAAGAAAGGATATAAGTTCCTCCTTGGGTGAGAATTTCAAAAGAGAAGTTCGGTCCCTCCCTGAGAATCAGCTGTGTTGTAGCAGCATTTGCTAAATAAAGGACTCCAAACAGAAGGGAAGACTCATGACGACCAAATGGGAGCCAATTGGTCAGGTCAGCCTCCCTTCCATTGACCAAACATAAAGATCTGTTTGTGTGCACAAATGAAGCTACCACTCCATGCAGAGATGATGAAGGAGAAAAGAATGATATTTTTACTCTGTAACTTTGAGGGAATCATTCTTAGCACTAGCTAAGGAAAATACTTTAGTCTGTCCTACCAGCTGCATAATCCAGTGAGACCTTAAAATGTTTGTCCTTATCATGGGGTTCTATATCCAACCCCTATTTAGAGAAATTGCTTCCTTGTAGGCAGTTCTTCCTAGATTTTATATATCTAGAGGCTGGCACCTCCTAGGTATTCAATGTATATTATTGAATAAAAGAATACTAAGTTCCCCATCATTCTAAGGGGTAAGCTTCCAGAAACACAGAGCAGCCATCACTGGTGAGTTCCTAGCTCCCTAGCAGTATAGGATTTTATCTCTGAGAAATTTGGAAGTGTTCACTTTTCTTCATTTATGTCTCCCGGAGACAGAGCTGAGTTACATCTGTGCATTCTGTCAGAGCTTTGGTTGAAAGACTAATGCCTCAAGACCTACAAGGAGATCTCACAACTTTTCATTTGACAAAGAGTAGGTTTTTTGTTTTTGTTTTTGTTTTTTTTCAGCTCCATTAAGAAACCCAGATGTCAGATTCCAGAAATCATGCATTGTCAAATACCCATAGTCTGGGTGCTGAGAGGCTCTCACATCTCTAATCTAACATTTATGCCAACAATCTTGCTTTCAGTCCCTCCATATAAATGTATAATTAAACAGGGCATTTTTAAAAAGTCATTTCAATAAAAACCCACTTACTATAAAAGGTGCAAAATACAACAATGAGATGCCAATTTTCACATATTAGTTCGATTAAAAGAAGTTTCATAACACTTTAGAGAATACGGTATAGCAACATAGACATTCACCCTTTGTTGTGGGGGCATAAATTGATACAAACTATTTAAAGAGTGGTATGGTAACATTTATCAACATCCAGAATAGCCAACCCTATATGACCCAGCAATTCTATTTCTAGGGTAACAGAGAAACCCTTGCACGTGAGAACACAGATATCCCCTACTGTGTTATTTTCAGATAAAAGACTATACAGCAATAAAAAGAAATATACACGTACAGTTAGATCTCAAAAACATTAAACGAAAAGAGCAAGTTTCAGAAAGTTATGTTACTGTGCAGGAAAGAGTTAACGTACTAACTGAAACTGCTATCCTTAGAAAGAACAGCTTGTAAGGTTGGCCTATGACTAGTGTCTAGGAACTTGGATTTCAGGAGCAGTCCCACTATTCTTTGATAAGAATGGTGCACTGAACCTAAACTGTACAACCAATGTGGTTTATGTTGAACACCTGCTTGCTTTCTGGGAGTCTGGAATTTGGGGCTATGCCAGTCAGAGGGTGCCTTTGTGACCAGCTCCGAATAAACACCCTGGGCACTGAGTCTCAACATTTCACAAGTGTTGTCCCAAATCACTGTGGAGGAATTAAACACATGCCATGTGATTGCACTGGAAGAGATCTTTTGGGAGCTTGTACCTGATGTCCTCCTGATTTCAGCCCATGTGACTTTTCTCTTTGCTAATTTCACTATATAGTGTTCTGCTATAATAAATCAGAGCCATGAATACAATTCTATGCTGAATCCTGTGAGTGCTCCTGCTGAATCACTGAAACTTGGGGTGGTCTTGGGGACTACTGAATTAGTTCCCTAAACCATTTATATAAAAAAAAAAAAAAAGAAAAAGAAGCACGAGACTATGAATTTCTGTGGGTATATAATTTTATGTATACATATTTCTCGAAACCTGGAAGGTACACACCAAACTTATTACAGTGGTTAAGTGTGAAGAGACAGGGAAGGAAGAGAACAGGGGCCTGGGTTTGACAGAAATTAGTCAAAGGGCACTTTGGCTCTATCCGGCGTGCTATATTTTATTTCCTTTTTTTGAGAAAAATATATTCATGCAATACCTAGATGGGAAAATATTTTTAAGTTAATTTAAAAATAATTTCAGCCTGCATGCAGGGTCACAAAATTTTAGAGCTGGTGGGGACTTTAGAGTTCACCTAGTCCTAACCATACCTTTAAAAATGTAGAGCCTTGGGCTTCTACCCTGAGAGGCACGTATTGCCTTGAGTCACATAGCTTGTAGCTGGGACCACAACTCCCAGTCCAGAATGCTTCCCTAATCTGCACCTGCTTGGTAAGTATTGTGGCCAGAAGAGCCAGTCTTCTTTCTTTGTTATTGCAAAGTCCAGAAGTCTCAACTGTTACAACATGGTTGCATAGCAGCTTCTATCAAAGTTCAGCAAATTATCAAAGTCATACTTCCACGTGTAACAAGAGCTGTACTGGAAGAAGATAAGAAGTGGACTACAGTTCTCTGGGAAATGTAGTTTTGTAAGCGATAACAGCATTAAATCATACCACTCTGCTTTGCTTTTATTTTTTTTCTTCTTTGTTAAAATAGGGGGTTAACATATTAAGCAATGGGACTTTTCAGAAACATGATCAGTTGCTTGCAAACAAAGATTTATATCCTATTTCTACTTTGAAAATACTTCACAAATAAGGACTCTAAAAACTAATTTCCAAGTTCATATATTGCTCTGGGGGCTATAAAATGGTACAACCACTTCAGAAAACTGTTTACTGGTTTCTTATAATGTTAAATATACACTTATTCTATGACTCAGCAATTCCACTACTAGGTATTTCAAGAGAAAAGACAACACAGAGACTTATATAAAAATATTTATATCAGTTTTGGGGACATCTGGGTGGTGCAGTCAGTTAAGTGACTGGCTCTTGGTCGTGATCTCAGGGTCCTGGAATTGGGCCCACTTCTGGTTCCATGCTCACCATCTTTAGTGATCCACTGGTGATACTGAAGTTTCCTGTGGTCCAGTGCATGTCTTTACATATACACAGCATTGTATAACTGTGGAGCAACACTGAACATTACACATGACTCTTTAGTGTGTGCCCGTAGCAAACTGGCATGGATGTGAACATGCTGCATTTCCAAATGCAATAGGCCTTTTGTTCGTTCAAAATAGTATGCCCTCTCATTTGGTAATATACCCAGGTGGACACTTTAAAGAAAATGCAATGCCAATTTCAAGTAGTGTCAGAATAGCTGTGTTTTGGCCAAGATAGGTTTATTGGTTTGTTTGTTAAGAAGTATGTGACTTGTGTGATCATGTTTCCCTATTTATGCTGGGTGTCAAGAAGCTTATGGTCTAATCTGAGACCCACTCCTAGCAAAAATACAAGACCATCTGACTTGTTACTTGGGGATTACCTTCTTTGCTCCTATGATTATTTTCCCTTCCCACTGATCTCCTTACTTAATCAGTTTTTCAGCAGCTTTTGTATATCTTTTTCCAAATACACATTTAATAGATTACATATATGTAAATGAAGTAATAGATGATGCATATGTAACACTATTTTGAATCTGAGTTTTGTATGTGTGTTTTAATAATTAATTGCTAATAAAACTCCTCTCCCAAGATTTAGTGTTTTACCTTTAAGAAAAGGTGGATGGACACAGAGACAGATAATATGTTTGAGAGGAAAAAATAATGTTGTCATGGAAGGCCACCTGCCTGCTGTACAATATAATGAAGAGTTAAAGACGTCATGTGTCTGTCATACATGATTCATTTGGCCTTGGTTGACATATTTATGTCCCTGTTCTTCATTTTAAAAGTTTCTACATTGTCCCTAACATATCCCTTAACACAAAATGAAAAATACTCTGCCTGTATGAGGACATATAAACTCAAAAATTGCTAAATGCTCCATAAATCTTTTGCACATTTTGAATCAAATGCAGAGTGAGCATTTCATTATATTAAAAAGAGAGAACAATGATAAACTAGGGGAAAATATTTTCACCAAATGTAATCATTGAAAGGCTAATAACTATAATAAAAGGAATTCATACAAATTTATAAGAAAAATAACAATAGTTCAATTGATAAATGGACAACACAAATAACTAAAAAATAAAATACCAAAGTAAACAAGTATATAAAAAATGTTTATGGTACTCCAAATGTTGGTGACATTATCAATTAGTGCAACATTTTCAAGGCAATATAATAATAAATACAAGGAATGTAAACAAATGTCCATAACTTTTAACACATTTATCCTAATCATTAGAGTTTACCTTAAGGAAATAATAAAAAAGAAAGGAAAAAATATGTATATATACCAGTTTATTAATCATGTGTCACTACAATATTAAAAATTTAAATAAGCTGGAAATCCAATAGAACTTAGTAACTTATGCTATATTATGCAACCAGTTATCGTAAGGACAGCATTACTGGGTAATTTAAATGAAAATCAGGATAAAATTTCACTTACTGTAATTACAGTTATTTAAATTCTTATGTTTCAAAAAAAAGCATAAGAAAACATGGAAAAACAGCCATCTTTGATAGTTTAGGTAATTATGAATTTTGCTTTTTTTGAAAAATATACTTTATAAATATCTTCCAAAATTGTCATTACATAGTCAGCAATGTTTTAAAAATCAAGGAGGAAGCCATTTCCTTTCTCAGTAACTGTCCCCCCACCCCCCATGCTTGCCCCAGGAATGAAACCTAATCCTGGTATCTCCGTCTTGGACCTCATCTGAGGAGCCAGGTACCAGAGGTCCCAGGGAGACATATTAAGGGGGTTCCACAGAGCCAGAGAGCTCTAGTGACTGTCAGGTGGGTATGATAAAATTGGCACTTTTGGTCCAGGTTTCCCAAACATTTGCAAAGAATGCCAAGTTCTTTTGAATAAGGCAATGAGTTTGAGAATAATCTCCCTTGGTTGGTAACAGAAAAAAAAAAAAAGAGGAAAGGTAAACTTCAAAATGGGAAGGGTAAGAGAAAAAGCAATCCAAAACTCCAACAATTAAACAAGCAGCTCTGAACTGTCAGTTTAGACCCAGGAAAGAAAAACGTAAAGGTCAGGATAGTTTGTTCCCCCAAAGAAACTTCATGCACTGCCACAAGCAGAAAGGCTACAGGGCACTGTTACCATACAGAATAAATCAGAAACATGGAAAATTGGCTCCATGTAATATCATGAGAACCAATACTCTGAGTCTCCCTTTCCTGAAATTTTCTTTTTAAGTCACTGTTTGGCTCCTATCACCCCTGTACCTGCTCTTCAACTTCCAAAGCACCAAATAATTAATTACTGCTTTCCTTACCCACCCCATTCAAACTCTGCTCAGACAAGGATCTAACTGGCTTATTCAGAGTAAGGGAAATGATTGATGAGCCCATCTTCAATGTAACCGTCCAAGCTCCACTCTAAGATATCTTGTCAACGAGGCCATTCCCCATCCTCCACTTCAGAGTGGGCATGGGACTCAGGCTGACCCAGTATTCCCTGAACACAAAGCCTGTGGGCACATGTGGCCACATGTGTGCACATGTGGGCACATGACCAAGGAAGGTGGCCAGTTCTTTGGTTCTTTGCTCTTCCTGCCCCTGCTTTACCCTTTATCACAAGGAATTGAGCCCCACAGTTTCCAGGCTCAGCTGGCCTTCACTGAAAGGAGGTTGCAGGGCAGGAGAAAGGGGATGTCAATGGCCAATATTCAGCCATGTAATCCAATTTGAGGATGGAGCCAAACACAGAAGGACAAAGACCCAGGATACAGGGAGAGATAAAGAATCCTAACACATTCTTTGAATTCCTTGCTTTTGAATTCTAGACCTAAAGTTCGCTCCATGTAATATCATGAGAACCAATTTTTATTATCATATATCTTATGTATTATCATATATTATCATATTAGTATTATTATCCTATATTTTATGTCCTAAACCAGGACACTTGAGAGTAAAAGGGGCTGCTAGTAATACATAAGTCAGGATAACAGGTACAAATTAGAACTGGTTCAGGCGAACTAGAACATATAGTTACCCTACGTAAAATCAACTCAGCCTTTGGACTTTATAATTAATTGAGCCATTAAATTCTCTTTGACCCTTAACCTACTTTGAGTTGATCTCTATCACTAAACTTCTTGACCACTGCATGAGGCAAAGGTTTCAATCAATAAGAATTACTTCCTAAGTGGTAGAATTTCAGGGTAGGCAGACAAGCATCAACGTCTGCTTTCTTATCCCCCACAATATGTATGTAAAGTTTGCACATTTTGGTATAGCCATTCCAGGAAAATTATAGGGAATTTTGGTGGCTGTACTCCCAAGAAGATTGAAAAAGTGCAAAGAAAACTAAAATCACCAAGGGAACACATATATACTCCACTCTCAGGCTAAAGGAGGCTCTTTGGTGATCTTTCTTTTCACTTTAAAGAGTCTCGATGTCACTTCATCAATAAAAAGAGAGATGTATCAAGAACCAGAAGGAAATATACAGAGGCTTCAGTAACCAGCTCATCCTTTTGTGTCTCACTGCCCATTTCTTATACAGCTAAATCCTCCGGTCACTAAAACATGCTCTTTTTTTGAACAGAAAAAAAAAAAAAAAATCCCTTTCCAGAGGTTAAACTGGTGCAAAATCCTGAAGTAGAAATAAAAGTATAAGCACATACAAATGAAAATATTTACAGATCAAAAGTATTATTATATATAAGCAATTCCCTGCAGGGTTCATTAGGAGCCATTTTGTTCTGGAAGATACATTTTTCTCCTCATGTTCTTTTTAGTAAATTGTAAAAGAATTTGTTTTACCAAAGTTTGTCACATTTATGATATAAGTAACAATGATATCTTGAGTTATCTTGAATGCTGGGTGGAATTCTTCACTTCATTCAGGTGAGAATCTATTGAATCATAGAAAAACTATCAAATCCATTACCCCTGATGATGATAAACAACAGGTTTTACCTGATTCTTAGTCTTGAGCAAAATATAGTGAGGGAGACTTTCTGGGAGGACTGAGTAATAGAGGAAAGAAACAGAATAAGCAAAACTTAACGTGAGTTGTACAAAAAGAGGATTACAAAAGGTAATGGTTTCACTGTCTAGATGCTTGAGTCTGCTTGGTCACTTTCAGAGAATGTCGTCTCTTCTACAATTACAGATGTCTCCAGCAGCCTGAAGCGTTCACTTAGGGCTGGAAACGACCTGAGCATGTTATACATCCTTACACGCAGCCTCAGGCAAGCCACTGAGGGCAGCAACCTCACTCTCCCCTTGGACTGCGACAGCGACTTCAACATTTTGGAAACTTCTCTCTGGAAGATTTTTGTTTTGACAGTGTAGAGGATAAAAATTTGTAATCCCTGGCAGATAGAATAAAAGTTTAATGTTAGATCAGCATTGAGATACAGAATCAGGGAAGAGATTTATTTTACTTTGCCACCCACCCTTCTCATCATGCACAACAACTCCCCAACTCGAGTTTACATCTGCAGCAGCTGAGCACTTTGTTGTCTCAGAGGGCTGAGGTGACGTTATTCTACTATGGAAAGTGCTACATGTAAGCAGTAGAGTTTGAAGACCTGAATTCAGATCCCAGTTCACCACATGTTGGCTGTTATCACCGAGAGGCGCTCTCTCTTGCTGACACCAATGGGGTGTCCCTACAATTCAACTGAATTCTGATACTAACAACCCGAGAGTTAGTGTCAGATTCCACAGGTTAAGTCTCAGTCCTATGACTGCCTTCACTTCAGATGCTAGTCAGAAATATTGGGTCCCCACATTACCCCTACTTCTGTTTGACTTGACAGCAAAGTCGGGAGTTCCCACAACCCACCTCCCTGCTTCAGGTTTGATAATTTGCTAGAACTACTAACAGAACTCAGAAAAGATCTTTATCTTTACCTACTGTTACCTGTTTATTATAGAGGATACAACTCAGGGACTGCCAAATGGAAGAGATCCTGGAACAACGTATGGAGGAAGGTGCACCACCTTCCTGGCTCTTCAATATGTTCACCAACCTGGAAGCTCTCCAAACCCCTTCATTTAGGGGTTTTTACGGAGGTTCCATTATATGGGTTTGGTAATTATATCATTAGCCATTGGTGACTGACTCAATCTCTTGCCCCTCTCCCCTTCCTTTCTTCAGTTTCTGAAACAGGTAGATGCACTGTGGGTCACTTAATTCTTCTTCCAGTTCTAACATTCTCTGATTGTACAGTTCTTGGCATTTTAGTAACATAACTAAAAATTTCGTGCATTTAAGAAAAAAAAATTGTAAGCACTTCTATTCATTGCTTTTCTGTCCTTTTGATTCTGATACAAAGATCAGATGTGCATGAGAAATTAATCCACAAAAGACTGAATACATTTTCTGTACACTTTTAAAATGAAAACTGCCCCTTAATGAAGTCCTGTTGGTATCAGACACTGCTTTTCATTTAATCCTCATCATTTGATCCTAACACCAACCCTATAATAAGCCTTACTATCCCCATGTTACAAATGAGAAAACTATAGCTCAGCTAAATTAAGTAACTTGCCTAAGATTACCCAACCAGGAATCACCGGAGTCTGGAGTTGGACTCAACTCCATTTGGTTCCAAAACTCTTCCAGCCAACATCCTACTCTGCCTCTTGCTTGAACTGCAATAGAAGGATATTATAAAGTATATGACAGCATCTAAGAGTCCCCCATTAATTTCTCATTAACATCCTTTGTTGGAAATAACAGACTAAATGACATCTGTAGTTGAGTAACAGTATTGTGCCAATGTTCACTTCTTTTTTTTTTTTTTAAGATTTTATTTACTTATTTGCGAGAGAGAGAATGAGAGACAGAGAGCACGAGAGGGAAGAGGGGCAGAGGGAGAAGCAGACTCCCCGCCGAGCAGGGAGCCCGATGCGGGACTCGATCCCGGGACTCCAGGATCATGACCTGAGCTGAAGGCAGTCGCTTAACCAACTGAGCCACCCAGGCGCCCCGCCAATGTTCACTTCTTGATTTTGATGATGTACAAGGGTTATAGAAGATACTATCATTAGGGGTGTGCCTGGGTGGCTCAGACGGTTAAGCAGTTGCCTTTGGCTTAGGTCATGATCCCAGGGTCTGAGGATCGAGTCCCCATCAGGCTCCTTGCTCAGTGGGGAGCCTGCTTCTCCCTCTCTCTCTGCCTGCTGCTCCCCCTACTTGTGCTCGCTCTCTTTCTCTCTCAAAGAAATAAATAAAATCTTTAAAAATAAATAAATAAATAAAATTTTTTTAAAAAGATATTATCATTGGGAGAGCTGGGAAAAGACTACCTGGGAACTCTATACTATTTTTGCAACTTCTTGTTTTAAACTATTTAGAAATAAAAAGTTACTTTAAAAAATCCATGATATCTCCAGATTAGCATCTCTAGGGCCCAAGCCTTATAAGGATCTATTTCTAGAATCATATCCTATGAATACTATTGTAGGATACTCTGGTGCTCTGGTAAGATCACCCAAAGACCCTGAGACTTTAACTAATAAAATCAATACATATTGGCAAGAGACGGACCAGTTCTCTGACCAAAAACAGGAAGATTAACTTGATCATTATCCAACAGGTGGTATTTACTCCTCTGATGAAGGCCTTGATGACACAAGGAAGGATGCATAGGGACATAGGTTTCAGAAGGGCAAAACTGGTCACTGGCCATCCTGATGTTCAAAGGAGAGAGATTTATTTTGAGGACGTGAGAAATCTGGTCCTCTTTGTGGAGTACACTCTTTCATATTTAATTCTATGGCAAAGACAGACTGGATAAAATCTCCGGTTGTGCGACTATTAGGAAAAGACCTAGACCATGGAGAATTCATAAAGACACCATCCTGTGAAACTGTGTACTTCTATACTCCCTAAAATCCCAAAGATGTTATTGAAAAACACAAAATGTATGGATCAAACTAATTCTCACTAGTACAAATATCAAATTTTGCTTTTTAAGTAATATCTATAGCATTTAGTAAATGTCTGTTAGAATTATAGCATTCTAAATCTAGAAGGAGCCTTATGTGTAAACTAGTCACTTTAGTGTACATGAAAATCAAATCCTTGTTTAAAGTGAAGATTTCTAGCTCTTACCACATAGATTCTGACTGAGTAGGAAAGGGATGAAGCCCAGGAATAAGCATTTTAAAATACTATGTAAATTCTCACATAGGCAATAATAGTCAAACCCACTTTGAAAAACACAGCACCAATTTTAACACCCCCCCCTCCATTTTATATTTTACATACCTCACTCAGAGAGATTGTATGACTTTTCTAAAATCATATGATCATTAATGGTAAAGCTGGAAGACAGCCTAAATCTCCTTTTAGCCCAGTGCTCTTGCCATTTGGCCACCCTCAATTTTACCAGATAGTATTAACATTTTGTAATGAGCCTCTATTTTATAATGTGCCCCTCACATGCATAGAGGAGAGAGTATCCTTGATTATACCTCCTCTAGGTACTTTTCCATATTCCTCATCACTCTAGGCAACAAACTCATGGGTCAACTGGCAATCCAGACTAAGATTATCCTATTTATTTCCCTTCTGGGGAGTTTCAGTTGGGTGTTAACAACAGTGAAAAACTGCCTTATATTCATTTAAATTTAGTGGCAGGCACATTTCCATTGCTTGAGGCAATAATTCTCAAAAGACACTGGAGAGGGCCACCAGGAATAGAGGGTGAGGTGCTTACAAACATTAAATGTGGTAGTTACAATTTATTTTTTTTATAAACTATTTCTTTTTTTTTTTTAAAGATTTTATTTATTTATTTGAGAGAGAGAGAGAGAGCATGAGAGGGGGTTGGGTCAGAGGGAGAAGCAGACTCCCTGCTGAGCAGGGAGCCTAATGTGGGACTCCAGGATCATGACCTGAGCCGAAGGCAGTCGCTTAAGCAACTGAGCCACCCAGGCACCCTGGTAGTTTCAATTTAAACAGCCAAGCAGCTCCCCGTGCTGCACTATACAGACTCCTCGACATTTGTGGTCCAAATTCATCTAATGCTCTTTCCAATAGTTTCCATTTTGTATCAAAGACTTGTCTCCTCAGTGATATTTGACCAGAGCCCAAAACAACCAACATGATACCAACTTCCCACAGTGGTTACTACTCCCAGTGACAACAAGACAATCATCAAACACTGCAGTTGCTTCACAAAATATTAGACAAGTATAGCCCATCCTGATATCAAACATCCTGATTATCTACAATGAAAGATACACATGAGCATGTTTCTTGCATGAGAAAACTGGAAATCTAGTTAAGGAGATGAGACTTGAATGTATAAAAAGTTAATTTTTGAGTACAAGAAGAAAAGGGACAAATGAACTTAGAAAATTACAATAATTCTACTTAATTTGATAAATTATATTTATTAATTTAATTCATAGTAAAATTAATAAAGTTAGAATTAAAGTCATCACTTCAAGAGTTTAAAGCCTCTAAGTAAATAATCTATGTGGATTATACCAATGTCAGTTTCCTAGGTTTGACAATGTATTATAGTTACATAAGATGTTATCATTGAAATAGCTGGGTGAAGGGTACATAAGAACTCTCTGTACTATTTTTGTAACTTCCTAGGAGTCCAAAACTATTTTTTTTAATTTTAAGGAATTGCATAAGAATGGGCATAAAAAACAAAAGGAGAATTTTGACCTTTTTGCACAACACAAAATCTTAGTAAGTCTATAGAATTTCAATTAAAAAAAAGATTACTGCCAAGAATTAAATGCCAAGCTAATTGGTGGTTCATGTGTCATGATACCTAAAGAAAAATTACCAGGTAGGAAAGTCCTCATTCATATTTATCAGCTACCTATTAAACAATTACTCAAAAATATACTAATGAGAGATTCATTAAAATTAAAAAGTCAAAATAACAGGACATTTCAATATAAAAGGACTAGCAAAAGGCATTGAGACTATTTAAGCATAAGAAATTGTAGGCATGTCAACTATACTTCAATAAAAAGAATTTTTTAAAGAAAAGAAAATGCAATTGAGATAATTATCAAATATAATCCAATCTCTTGAAAGAAAATAACATAGACACTCTAATTTAACAACAATAATTGCAGAGTAAATTTTAAGTTGTACCAATAAACCGAGAGACCAGAAGCAACAGCTACACTGTGTTAATGTTTTTACCTCAAAAAGGGAGGAGTCAATATATATTGTTTTATTCTGGAAATTGAAAATTGTATCTTACAAAGCTGTAGTAATGTTTAATAAACAAAGATAATAATTAACAGAATGAAAATGTCCCAATAATTAAAGAAGGCTAAGTAAAAGAATGCATAATTTTTGAGCACAATATATATAAAACTTAGGAAGAAATGGATTGATGTGAAAAAAGAATAAGATGACAGAATAAGATCAAACATATTAGTTTGACAGCTAACATTCAGCTAAATAGCTAAAAGGTTAACTTTTTTAATAAAATGGAAAAACAATGAGAAAATGATTCAAAAAAAAACAAATCTAGGAGCACCTGGGTGGCTCAGATGGTTAAGCATCTGCCTTCAGCTCAGGTCCTGGGATGGAGCCCCATGTTGGGCTCCCAGCTCAGCAGGGAGTCTGCTTCTTCCCCTTCCTCTGCCTCTCCCCCTGCTCGTGCTCTCTCTGTCTCTGTCTCTGTCTCTCTCTCAAATAAATAAATAAAATCTTAAAAATAATAATAAAAATTAAAAAATAAATAAAAAATTAAAAAACACAAATCTAAATATATGGGATCTAAAATGAGGTAAGTCAAAATCACAGTGCCACAGAAAGCTTAAAGATAAAAAAAACTGTATAAATAGATAAGATCAAAGAAAAACAAATTAGAAGTTGCTACATTAATATATGGAAAATCAAATTTAAGACAAAATGGAACTGAGAGCGACTTGTTATAATGATGAAAGATACAATGTACCAGAAATATGCAATATCCATAAATTTCTAGGAACATGATAATACAGCATTAAATTGTATAGAGACAAACAGTAAGACTCCATATACAGAGGGAAAAGTCTTTGTAGTATTTTTCATCAGAGTAAAAGCCACTGTTCACTATGAGAGGAGGCACAGAGTTAAGCACAGAGAGAAATTCCAATTTCAAGATAAGTCTTTCAATAATGCATATTTGTTTTATCTTAGAGGTTGACATTCTCCATGCATATACACAAACAAAAATCCTCTAAGGTCAAACAGAATTATCTTCATTTTTAATCTAACATTTTTGTTCATTCATGTCACTATTTTTGCCATGATAAAAATTAAAAGGTGACTATAATCCTTAGTCTAAATGTTCTGCTTCTTAGAGTAGATGCCCCCAATATATTAATAGAATGGGTTACAAAAGTGAAAAAGAATATAAGTCTTCATTGCCAATTTTAAAACAAAATATGAATGGAATATTTTTTAAAGATTTATAATTAAATATCTTGAGATAAGACTCAAGGAATAAAAGCACCTTCAGTCTTATGTATAATTATGTTATAAAAACAACTTCATAAGGTTCTGCTCTTCAAACCAACACTCTTGCATATAGCAACTATTAACTCTGGACCAAATAGTTTTTAAAAACCTACCTGAAGATACTGAATGACAACTAAAAGCAGTCTGAAACTGGAAGGAGAATCTACAGTTGGGAAAAAGGGAACTGTAACTGGGTAGGATTCCTGTTTTGTTTTGTTTTTAATATCTTTTAGCCAGAAGGCACAGTCTGATCAGCCCACACAGGGTGACTAAACCTGGAGTTTAAATAGGCAGTCTTACTAGGTTGAAAAACTGGAAGACAGGGTTTAGGGCAACTACAGAATCTGAAAAATAAGGAAGAATATTCAGACTATCCAGGAGGAAACAGAGAGCGGGAGGTCCAGATTCTGTTTATAAATTCTGCCCAAATCTCTAATTGACCTCTGAACTATAAATGCATGGAGTGAACTCTAAGAAGCCTGTCTGAAGCTAAAAAGACTAAACAGAGGTTTCCAATGTTGTCCTCCCTAGAGGAGATAGTTTTCAGTTTTAGTCCAGCTAAGTTAATTATACGCTAACTCCATTCTTGGTAGGAATAATACAGAATGAAGAGTTGCTACCTGTATTATCTACAATGTCCAGGAGACAACCAAAATTACTAGAGTGAGCAGACAAGGATTTTAAATGTTACTATGATATGCATAGGGTGGTAAAAGAAAATGTACTCATAATGAACCCGAAATTAGGAAATATCAGCAAAATAAAATCTCTGAAAAATGATAAGAAAAAAACTCTGAAACTAAAAAAAGTACAATATCTGAAATAAAAATCACTAGAGAGTAAACAGCAGACTGGAAATGATTAAAGGTAAAATCAAAGTCCTTGAAGATGGATCGCTAAGATGAATGTGATGAAAAGCAAGAAGAAGGAATGAGAAAGAATCTGATGAATAGCAAGAAGAAGGAATGAGAAAGAATAAACAGCTCAGGGACCTGTGGAACAATATCAAATGGTCCAACCTACATATAATTAAATTCCCCCAAAAAAGAAAGGTAAAAGAACAGGATAGAAAAACTATTTGAAAAAACAAAGATAAAAAATTCCTCTAATTTGGTGAAAGATATAAATAAACAGATTCTGGGAGCTCAGTAATCCCAAGCCGAATAAATGCAAAAAAAATAATATCTGGGTATATCTTGGTGAAAATGCTAAAAATCAAAGATAAAGAGAAGTTCCTGAAAGCAACCAAAGTAAATAATACAGTACATATGGGGGGGGGGAAGAATATGAAACACTGAGGATGTCTCGTTAGAAACTGGAGCAAGTTTGTGAAATGACTTCTTCATAATACTAAAAGGGGAAAAAAATCTATCAACCCATTATTCTATATTCAAGGATGATATCCTTCAAAAATGAAAGTAAACAGAGGAATAAAGAACTGGAATGGCAACAGAAAACAAATAGTAAAATGGTAGATATAAATTCACCCCTATTAATAATTACATCAGCTCTAAATGGACTAAACACTAATTAAAAGATGGAGATTGTCAGAATGAATAAAAGGTCTTACCCTTTTGTTTGCTATGTACAAGATACATACTTTAAATGTATGTATCTACTTGTTACATACAAGATACATACTTTAAATGTAAAAGCACAGATAGGTTGAAAGTGAATGGATTAAAAAATACATACCATTCAACCAATATACACAAGAAGGCTGGAGATCAGATAAAACAGACTTCATGACAAAGAGTACTATAAAAGTTAAAGAGGGACATTTCCAAAGGATAAATAGTTAATTGACTCAGAAGATATCACAATCATAAATGTATATGCATCGAATAGCAGAATTTCAAAATGTGTGAAGCAAAAATTGACAGAATTATAGGGAAAATAAACAAATTCACAATCACAGTTGGAGATCTTAATACTCCTCTTTCAGCAATGGAGAGAACCAGACAAAAATATTGGTAAGGATAGAAATTTTAAAAAGGAAAAGAAAGACAAAATTCAGCCAACCCCACTGTGGTCTAAGCTCCAATAGTAACTGTAACATTGTCCATATCAACCATATCAACCATATGAATCCTGGTGAGGAGCTGCCTTGAACCTATTACATGGGAGAAAAGGAATCAGGGGGTGTTTGCCAAGCCAGTTGCTGGACACAATCTCTTCTGCTAAGAGAAGAGGGATTAATGTGGTCTAACCTTACTGCAATTATATTCTATGAACTGTGCCCAGGAAAGGACATAGTAGGTAAGTCATAAAGAGCTTTCTTCCCTCTTCCTTCAAAATGTATTGAAAATAGAGTCTCCTAAAGGTAACTAAGCAATGACTTTCAAGGTCACCTTTAGTTTAGTCCAGAGTGATATCATCCCCACCACTGCATGATCTGCTGCCTTCAGAGTAATCCACACCATACCTGAGTAGTGTTGAAAAGGCAGAACATGTAGTTGAAGATATGCCTGATGTCATCATTACCAATTAGCATAAAGTACGCCAGAATCCAGGTAACTCCAAAAACAACTGTGATAGATAATGTACTAAGAATCTTCTTTAGGGATGAAACCTTTTTTGTGCTAGGTAAGAGAAAGCAAGAAAGAAAACATGATTTTATTTCTTAATACCATTTTACTTATTAATATCATTGTTACCCTCTAATTGAGAATACATATTCAGGTGCCCATATATACTATTTAACAATATTATGCATTAGGTAGAAAACCATGTTAGACCTATATCTGGGTAAAATCTGATTTAGCAAGCTTCATTAAGGAATACAGTGAAACTTGCCTAAAAGCTTAGGAATAAACAGTCCTTTATATACTACTGCAGGCAAGTACCACACACACACACAAAAATAAATGTTTTCTTTGGAAAGGAATTTTATCTTGGTGATTATTTTGTGGATCAGCCGGTGAGAAATTCCTTTTCTGGGCATCTGGGACCTTCCCACAATGTAGGGTGATATGAGAATGAAAGGTCATTAAAATGTAAAAATGAAGGAATCTGAACTCAGCCATATGACTTACCAGTGGGATGTTAGCAATTATTCCATAAGCAGAAGCTTGAAAGCATTTTGCTGACCTTTTTTTATTGTTCTTTGGAACCCTGACACCACTATACTGAGAAGCCTGGACTGGCCTAATTGATGATGAAAGACTACACAGAACAGAGATTAGCTTTCCCAACTGAGCAGCTCCCACTCAAAACCAACCACCCACCCATCACCAGGCACAGAAATAAGTCATCTCAGGTCATCCATCCGTTTTCAAGAAGACCAGAACAAGTACCTGACCAACATTCAGACTTATGACAAATAATAAATATTTGTCACTCTAAGCCAATAAATTCTGGGGTGGTTTGTTATGCTGCAAAAGCTAACTGATACATGAAAGATAATTTGTTAAACAATTAAATTGTAACCTGCTTTTCACTGTGACTAAGCCAATTTAAGAACCATGAACTGTCAGCCAAAATCTAGAAAGTCAAATTTGTTGCTGTCTGTGGCCAAAATGATACTGTTTTGTATAAAGGAAATATAACCTACTCTGCAATTAGGCTAAGAAAATTTTACCAAGATGTTTCTGCATTGCTATTAAAACAAAGGTTTGAATGATTATCAATGATAGTCTTTTCCCCCACATTTCCCCACAATATGGATTATCATTCATATAGGAAAGATGATACTTACTCTTGATCAGTAAAGCACATATTAAAGATGGTATTCCCACTAATGACAGTTGTTTTCACCCATCTGTTCATACTAAATGGATCCATTTGGTGACCAACAAAGCTCACAAATGTGCTTATAATAAATATACTGGGGATAAACACTGTCTTGTAAAATTAAACCTGAATTCATGGGCTCATTAGCACTGTTTTCTAACCAGTTGTGATGTGGAGGTGTGGTTAAGGAGAGTGTAGATCTGCTTAATAGTTTCTATTCTTTACCTCTCCAACTGAAAGCTTTTTTGTTTACAGGGACAACAATGAAAATGCTTATTGAGGTAGGAAGGTTCCAGTAAGGAGAGAAGCGGCACACATGGGAACTGATCAACCAGAGCGCACATGGCCGCCTGCAGGAAATGTGGACGCAATGTTGCCAGATGTTCCAGTTTTTTCAAGAGAAAATATAATTTTTAAATGAAATCTCCCAATTTGTATATGTTTTAAACTAATTTTAAAAACTTAAAGCCACTATCAGATTCAAGAAACACATGTAAAATATAGCCTGTAGGTACTAGTTTGTAAAATGAAATACAGTTACTAGCATCTCCTCACAATCTTCTCATTTCTTTAATGATTCAAATCTGATTTCTTGAATATTTGCGGTTGGGAGAGAAATTTTCTTTTTTTGAAGTCTTTGTGTTTAGTTTTTAGTTGGGCTCATACAGCATGAAAGTATGTTATGTAATGCAGTTCCATATTGTTGGGAGAGGAGGAGAAGATTTACTTTCTGAGACAAAGTTTAAAAGAAAATCTGCCCTGCAAACCACATACCCTTGCCATTGTCCCAGAAGTCTGAAACTCTTAGGCTCTGTGGATGTATTGCGGAGCTGTATTATGTACTACATGAGTCATGCCTGGAAGCACCCCACTAATGGGTAATCTTACCTTGTCAGATTCTGGTTAGTATTCCATATCACTTTGACTATAATGATAATAAATATAACAATATTGTTGATGAGGATAATGGTGATAGGTATCATGAATGACCACAACAACGGACTTGTTATAAGACTATTGTTTTCTGAAACTGCCAGCCAGCAGCTATGGGGAGGAAAAAAATGATTTTAGTAGATTAAAAATGTTATACATACTGGTTCTCTATGCTATTAACATTACTGACATTCACTTTACTGAGAGAATTGCTAAAAGCCAATATCCCTTGGCATATTTGAAATGACTTTCAAGAATTCAACCACTAGGAAAAAAAATGAAAAACATTAGTTCTGCCATATTTCTTGATGTATGGGTCAGTGGAAAGGAAACAGCTTTTAAATCAGGCAGTCCCAAATTAAAAAGTCACTCTATCACTTACTAGGTGTCTGACTTTCGGCAAGTTATTCTTTTAGTTCATTTTTGAACATGGAGCACATCTAGGTGGGTCAAAATTTTAAAGGTACAAGTCATCATGGAGAGACAACTGTTCCTACAATTATCCCTCCTACAACTATCCTTAGTCACCTAGGTTAGTCTCCAGTGCTAATCAATGTTTGTTGTGTATTCTTCCAGATTTAGGTTATGCATATGTCAGCAAATAAAGTTTTTTTCTGATTTTTAAACAAATAATAACACATGGTACCTCTATAACTTCCTTAACAACATATCTTGGAGATCACTCCAGATGAGATTATAAAGACTGCCATTTTTTTATAGCTGCATACTACTCCATTATTTTGTAATAGAGTTATTTACATAGTCACTTATTAGTGGACATTCTAAAAGTTTGATGTTTAAAATATTTTATTTTTTTAAAATATTTTAATAGTTATTTAACCTCACTGCATCTGTTTTGAGGTTTTTGTTGTTGTTATTGTTGCAAATGGTTTTGGTGGGTTTTTTTTTTTTTTTCCTCATTTGTGAGGTATAGTAATCACTTCCTGGCATTGTGGCAAAAATGAATTCATTTATTTAATAAGTATTTATGGGATACATGCTATGTAATATCTAGTTCTAGATATCAGATATTAGCAGTGAACAACAAAAAAGCCCCAAAATTTCTTCTTCGTGACAGCTGGGAGCCTGCTTTTCCCCTCTGACTGCCCCTCCCCCAGCTTGTGCACGCTCTCTCTCTCTCTTTCTCTCTCTCTGACAAATAAATAAAATCGTTTAAAAAAGAGAGAAATACACACAAAGACAGCCCAGATTTCTTTTTTTTTTTAAATTAATTATTTATTTATTTGAGAGAGAAGGAGAGAGAGAGAGAGCAGGGGGAAGGAGCAGAGGGAAAGGGAGAAACAGACTCCTCACTGAGCAGGGAGCCCGATGTGGGGCTCGATCCCAGGACTCTGAGATGATGACCTGAGCCAAAGGCAGATGCTTAACCCACTGAGCCACCCAGGTGCCCCTCGGCTCAAAATTCTTTTCTCCCAGCTCACAGAAAAAACAAACACCACAGTCAGGTATTTCCATTAGTAACAACTATGCATACTATAATCTCAGGGAGAACTTTTTATGTGTGATAAGTCATCATAAAATATTCATTCTAATCATATCAGTATAAAACTGGTCATAAACACAGAAAATGCTCTTCAAATATAAAACATCTTCCTACTTTCTTGACCCCTCACCTCAGAGTGGGTATTACTGTCATTGTTATTCCTGTTTCCTAGATAAGAAAACTAAGATAAAGGGTTATTAAGGAGCACACATATTGTGTCCTATGATTTTTAGGCTTAATAAAAGGAGACAAATCTAACAAAGTTTAGATTATAAAATTAGAAGGTAATAACTTGATTTACAAAAGGATTTATTATAGGCAACTTTCATGTCACTATATTTAAAATATAATGTGTGGTTTGAGAATTTGAAATACCCACTTATGATACTTATAAAGTGAGATGCATATATATGGTGACACTTGGACTCAAGATCACTGAACAGTTACACTCTTATATCAAATAAATGGACATTTAGAAAAATATATAAACTCACATTTCTTCTTGTCGGTAGGCTAACTCCCATTGTGAACCCCTCTGAGAAAAAATAATTCCCACTGTCACAACCACCACCACAGCCGGGACTCCTGTGGTAAAAGAGAGGCATTGAATTAATAATTTACTCAAGACTGGAATTAATTATAACAGAACATGAATGAATTATATGTCTGACCCTTTTCAAGACTGTGTACTGTTCTTCTACTGTAGACAATGTACCAAACGATCTACAGATGTGGGTCAATGGAAGACATCATTTTTTGGTAACGGCTTGCCTCTTTCTTTTATTGTTGGCTCTACCTACTAATCTTACACATTTCTGATTTCTTTGTAACTCTCACCACAATTTCCATTCTTAAAAGGCCTAATTCCTCTTTCCCTTGAATAAATTTAAATTTAGATATCACTCACACAATTCTTTGCTGGAACCCAATAAATTTTTCAAATTATTTTTCTTAGAGTCACTCTTGATGTTCTCAAAACATTTCTTTTAAGGTAGCTAGGAAGTTAATCATATGTGGTCTAACTTTCAGATGAAACTAACAGAGATGTTAAAGGAAATTAACATCTTGAGTTTAGCTCAGGATGTGACTAGAACAGCTGCCCGATCACATCTGCCTCCTTCCCAGGAGTGTGAGCAACCAGGCAGAAGGCGCATTTCCATTGACTGCTGGATTTCCATCTCCCCCACCTGAAGGCCTTGTACCATTAGGTTGTTGAAATTAAGTTATTTCAACAAAACTAAATTTCTGAGTAAGTGGAAAGGCAGACACTTACCCCATCCGATTAAAGAGATGAACAGAATGAAATGTTGAGGAAGAGGCTTCATGGTCCTAATAAGAAGGAAATAGAGCTGGGCAGCACTGAGTCCAGTCCAGGTAAATGTCACTAACAGGAAATAGTGCAAGAAGGCAGCAACCACAGTGCACGTGGGATTCTGGATGTCAACAGTGTCTTGCATGAGCATTTCGTTTCTACCAGAGTCAGGCTTATTGGTGCTACTATTGCTTTTCTTTAGGTTCTTATTGGAGTTTTCAATTCCAAACACAAAGAGGAGGTTAAAAATCAACATTGATGTGCACAGACTGACCAACACCCAGGTTACTGAAGTTTTTCTGACGTGCCTGAAAACAAAGAAGTAAATATAATTAAACAAATAATCAAAACAGCTGCAAGAAATAAACTCTAGTGAAATTGCGAGTGAACAAAGAAATACTATTACCCAATGGAAATCCAGTTCATAGCCCAGTGGGCCAGCTGGTAAGTCTACCTTCCCAAGTACACCAGAAGAGCAAGCTGTCGTTGCATTTCCACAAAGGGGTGAGTTAGAGAAAACAGGTTGATACATCCCTTCCTTGAAACGGTGTTGTAATCAAAGGTGACAGCTATTCTTCAGAGAGGACCCCCACCGAATGCTACTTTCTGGTATTCATACCTCATGTAGTCCCCTCCCAGGGCCAACCTGTGACTTGATCTAACTAATGAAATGCACCAGAAGGCCTGGCAGCTAGGGCCAACTTATTCAGCAGATAAAGCAGTGCTTAGGGCCAATGATACTTTTATGGCCTGCAGCAAAGTTTTAACTCCTTTTAAAACCAGAAGGGAAAAGAATGAACTTTTATAGGTCAAAGTACAAATGTGAGCATATAATATTAATATATCCACCTTTATACCAATACAGTTGTAAAACACAGTTTTTAAATCTTTTTTTATGGAGGAAGGATCCCATAAAGGCACTTTGCCCATAAAAGTCATAATAAGATTTCCCTTTGGTTCTCCTGGGAGTTCTGAGCCACCAGGTAAAATGTTTAGCTAACCTGCTGAAGAAACCACATAGGAATGCTCTGGCACTATACGGAGTCGGAGAAAGACCCAGCGGTCCCAACATCCCAGATGAGCCCCAAGGAGTCCAACGCTACCCCATCTGACTGCAGCCTCACAGGAGACCCTAAGAGAGACCAATAGAAAAGCCCTACAGCTGAGCCCAGTCAAGCCACAGAATTGTGAGAGATAAGAAATTAATGTTTTAAGCCACTAACTTTCAGGGCAGTCTCTTCTACCACAATAGACAATAGGTTCTACTCTAGATTTGCAAACATATACAAAGGCTATCTATAGAAAGGCTCTAAATGGATTTTTTTTAAATTTCAAAATGAGAAACTATTGCACATTAGTAGATGAATCCCTGTTCAAAGGTAGAGAAAAAGTCTCTTGCACTTTAAAGAGTATTTTACATAAAAAAAAAAATCAAGTATGATCTCTCTTAGGGTCCCCCGTGAGGCTGCAATCAGATGGTGGGTAGAGTTGGACTCTACTACAAAACAATAGGCCAAATATAATTTTAAACAACTTTTATAAGTTTAAAACAAAATGGTATAATATTTAGCTTATGTTATATTTAAAGAGTAAGGTTCCCATGCACATTTTCAATTAAGTAAAAATATTTAAAATTTCTTTTGTGGCCCATTGCTGTTACTAAAGATATTTTGAGCAGACTGATGATTACTATCTCTCTGAAAGACTTACACTCAACAAAATTTCATGTGTGTCTTTTCCGTAAGATGTTTCATAACCCTTTTTCCATGGAGTACCTCCCAAGGAACTAGTGTCCCAAGGACCATACTTCAGGAAATACTTGCTGACAGTCAAATGGTCAAGATGTTCTAATGAGCCAGTTAATATAAAACATGCTTGGACACTGTTCCTTCATTTGAAGATGTAATTTCTGGGTATAGAACAAAGTGCTCTTTAAAACTTTGAGGTTTTTTTTCTTCTTCTCATCTCTACCTAAGATCTTTGCTAGAAAAGAACAGCATTTTCTCATTTTGTCTGCAAGATGGCATTGTTTACCAGTAGTCTTTAGAAGGTAGCAAGCACAAGAGAGAAAGAGAGAGAGAGAGAGAGAGTGTATGTGTGTGTGCTCCTGCTCATGTGTGTGTCCTCTGGTGGCCCACCTGTGTATTTTCAGATTGGCGAGAATTCAAGGTTGCCCTAAATATGGTTGATCTCAAATGTGAGGTTTCATATCCCCTTTTCTGTGCATGTATTATTTTCCTTAGTGGGTAAAAGCAGATATATCCTTAAGTTCCCTCTAATGACATATTATAATTCTCTGTATACTATGCGATGCAGTCTTATATTAATGAAAGTTATAGAATCTCCATTCAGTACCAAGCCCTTCTGGGTTTTTCAGACTACGAGGTCTCTTGGAATAGCTCTTTCCCTAAGTTTATTACTGTGCTTAAAATTCTAATGTCTTCAAGTATCCATTTTTAATGTCCCAGAATCTGATGAATAACTCTTTTTGCTAATTACATATCCTTTATGATTTTATAACCTTCCATCATGAAACTTCTCAGTCTTTGGGAAGGTACATAAAAAGCATATATTTAATGCATAAAAAGTATATATTTAAACAGACCTCTGTCCATTCTTTTGATGTTTTAGTTGAGATTTTCTGGACAATCCAAAATTTCATTCAGTCTTTTGAAAGCTTTAATGACCAGAACTGAAAAAAGTACTCAAAAGAATCCTTTTATATAAGAACAAAGTTAGTTTCTAATTTTTTTCCAATTTCAAACATAAATTATAATCCACAGGGAGAATGGGCTATTTTCAGATACCCTGGCTCTTCTGTACATTACTATCTTCTGTGCATTAATATTATATTATATTATTTTTACATAAAGCATATATTATAATTTATGTATTAATGTATATATTTTATATATTTAAATTATGTATAATTTATTATAACTTATACACATTATATATAAATTATATATAATTATGTGGGACCCTGTGTATGAACAAAGAAAACTATTTGATTCACAATTTAAAAATCAATGTCATTTTTTAAAGTTTTGTCTTTGTTTCCTGATGAGTTTTTAGTGACGTCTATGGTAGCAAAACTGCTAAGAAACATACTGATAGAGAATAAAAAAAAAAAATCTGATGATGACTGGAAGGACTGAAATTTTAGGCAAAGAAACTAGTTTTGCAGCTACTGCAACTTATTCACATGGGACCAAATAATTGTTCAAGAGTGATTATGATAGAAATGCAAATGAAAGAACAAATATAAGAGCCATTTCCTTTTACATGACAGACCTGTAATTACATGGCATAGAATTTTCCTTCAAGGCACTTACCACTATTTGTAATTATATACTTAATTCTGTATATATTTATATAACATCTGTCTTCCCCCAAGAATGTAAATACCACGAGAGATGGAGTTTACTTGTCTCATTCATAATTTTGTACTCAGTCTGCTCATGGTGCTTGGCCTATAGTTAGCATTCAGTATAAAAACTTTAAATGAATGGCACGAGACTCATTAAGTGTAATAGGTAAAGAAGAGGAATCAAATGGAATTCTGGCTCTTTGAACAAATGGCTGATTCTAAGTATGAGACAGAGAAAGTGATAAATGTGCCTGGGTCATTTTGCTGTATCTGAATTAAAAAAGTGCCGATAGGGACATGCCAAAACAACATGGAGAGATTCCCTCTGGTTACAGTGGAGAGTACACGTCTTTACAAAAGAATACAGTAACTAAATGTAGAAAGAATAACAGATAAGAAAAATCATCATTTTCAACTATCAATGTAGAAATGTAATACAGTAAGGATCATTGGTGGACACCAAAACCACTGAGTAAGAGTTGAGGAACAGGATAGTCACACAATCATAAAGTCTCATCCCATGGATTTTCTATTACGTACAAAGGGAGAAACATGAACCTCTACCGTGTAGAAGTCCAGTGGACACTACTGTAAACAAAGGATCAAACGAAATAGAACCAATAATGGGACAAAGTGACATTATGTGCTTCTTGCTCCATCACACTGAAAAAGACTTAATGTTTTAGTATTCTCATCAAAAATATTTAATCTGTATCTGATCATGAGGAACTTTTCAGACAAATCCTAAACTGTAGAACATTCTACCTTCTACAGCATAATTGACCCCCCAACATCTCAAAAGGTTTAATGTCCTAACAGACCAAAACAAACAAAAAAGCAGAGGAATTATTTTAGGCTAAATGAAACTAAAGAGACATGACAACTAAATGAATTGGAGAAAAAAAATACCCAGCTATAATGAATATTACTGGGACAACTGGAGAAATTTTAATATGGGTTATATATTAACATGATGGTATTATATTAATGGTCAATTGCTTGAGCTGAATTTCCTGAGTGAAGAATGGTATTATACTATAGAGGAGAATACCCATGTTCTTAGGAAATACTTGAAGAATTTAGACATGACAGTCATGATGCCTACAAATTACTTTCAAAATTTCACAGCAAAAAATAGAAAGATAAAGCAAAATATTAATAATTAATGAATCCAGGTGAAGGGTATGATTGTTCAGTGTTCTCTTGACCTTTCTGTCAGTTCTTAATTTTTTAAATAAAACTTCAGGAAAGATTTTTAAACAGCAATGCCTTTAAAATAAAAAAAAATTCTGAATGTATACATCTCAGAAAACATTTATGAAGGAATTTAGTAGGGAGAAACAATTCTGAAGGAAAGATGAGTTCATCTTGAGACATCTTGAGTTTAAGAAGAGAACCAGGTAGGAATGCACAAGAGACCCACTTACCCTACTATGGGCCAGGTACTATGCTCAGTCCTGGGGATACAGTGATCAAAACAAACAACAGCAACAACAAAATCAGAGAAGGTCACTGTCCTCATCAATTTTCATGGTGATGGGGAAAACAGATAGTACACAAATAATCTAATAAATAACAAGCTGATATTTACAGATTATTAAAAATATAGCACATAAAAAAAACACAAGCATTCCTTTAGTGAGGAGGTCAAGGTGGAAAGAAATCTGTTTTTATAAGTAATTTTTTAAATTAGATTTTTTTGAACTATGGAATTCAAAGACTTTTAAAAAGTTTCACCATTTGAAAACTTAATATATGTTTTAAACTAGTTTAATTTTCAAACACTTGCTGCTTAACAATGTTTTATTCTTTTGCAAATGAAAATTGGTAGGTATGGTTCTGTTTAACACAAAGGAACTATAGCATTAATGAGCTTTGGAACCATACTAGTTTTACATGACAAGCTTGTAATTACATGGTAGGCTATTTTTTTTCAAGGCACTTACCACAGTTTTAATTATATATTTATTTGTATGTATTTCTTAGCTTCTCCAGAACTGAGTGTCCTCTTCTATAAAATGAGCTTATTGAACTAAATCTGATTTCCCTTGTAGTTCCAAAAGACTGTATTCTGAGGAGAATAGCAATTTCTCTTGTAAGAAGAGCCTGCTTCCTTTCTTACCTGGTGACAATCTGAAATATAATTGTGAGAGCCAGACCGGTAATGGATAGCGCACATCCAACGCTGGATAACGTGTTTAGTGATTCAGGATATTTATATTTCTTTTTGAAACTCTGGAAAATAAGTTAAGACTTATATTTTTAAATAACCATTCCTGAAATGTCTATGAAAGTCAACATCATAAAAAGTTACATTGATCAAAATAGCCAGATAGTTGCCAAATATATCTTTTTATAAAACTGTTGATAAGTTTTAAAAGGAAATAAATGAACCCCTTATCTCGAAGCAGTTTATATGAAGTAGTGTTGGGAACGGTTATCTAACTGTCAGTTAGGGAAAACATATATACTTTTCCTCAATGTCTAAAATCAAAGTTGTTTGGATTAGATCTAAATTGGCTATTTTACCCTTTACATTATTTTTATGTATAATTATAATCCAAGAGGAAATCTGCATATCTAAGCTAATGCTCTAAAAGTAAAGTTGCAGACATATTTTTTGGACATGGAAAAGATGTTCATATGATCTTGTAAATATTTTTTTTAAGGATTTTATTTATTTATTTGACAGAGAGAGACACAGTGAGAGAGAGAACACAAGCGGGGGAGTGGGAGAGAGAGAAGCAGGCTTCCTGTGGAGCAGGGAGCCCAATGCGGGGATCAATCCCAGGACACTGGGATCATGACCTGAGCCGAAGGCAGAGGCTTAACCACTGAGCCACCCAGGCGCCCCGATCCTGTAAATATTTTTAAAAGGAGATCTCAGTTTTGTCTAATGTATCTCTATCTATGCCAGTATTTTAGTGTATATTCACAGATAAGCGTATTCCATGTGAGTATGTAGTCTTAGAACTTGGAGAGGTAATAATGGTGGCCACTGAGCAGGATATATATAATTTTTTTGCCTGTCTTTATTTTAATAATTTAAAAAATTAGAAAGTAATATTTACATAACATGAAAGTAATATAGAAGCATAAAAAAACCCATAGATTTCTCTTACCTACCAGCTACCCCACATCATACCACCCTACATCTTGAAATCCTCTCTCTTCTCCAGAGGTGACCTTTTTTTTAATGTACCTACAAATATTACCTATGTCTCTTGTACAAATACATAGCAGTTTGTTAACATATTTTAATTTGAATTGCTATTTTAATTTAAAGATGTCATAAATATTTTTCCATATTAGTGTATTTCTGTTTAATAAATAAACTTCCATACCTTATACAATAAGTATGTATTGCTTTTATAGGAAGAAAACAAAAATAAAATAAATTTCATTTGAAAAACAAAGATTTCACATTAGTTCCTATGTACAGTATACTGAGTAAATACCAAAGAATTATAGACTATACATAGATCGTCAGACCTTAAAAATCATCTATTCGCTTAGAGTTTGTCTGCTCCTACTTTACATACAATCCTAATCAGTCTTCTAAAAACTTTGGCAACCCAAAACTAATTACAAATGTGAGCGGTAGGCATTGAGAGGCAGGCTCATACATTAATGAGAATAGCTGAAAGTTTGACCTCAGGAAAGAAGAAAAATAACTATGACAATGTAGTCTGTATCATTTAATATATATAACAACCAAGCTTTACACAACTAGTGAATGATACTAATGATCTTTAAAATACCAAAAAGTTAAAATTTTATCTTTACTATTTTCTAATTAAGAAAGCAGATCTCTGGGGGCGCCAGGGTGGCTTGGTCTGTTAAGCATCTGCCTTCCGTTAAGGTCATGATCCCAGGGTCCTGGAATCAAGCCCCACGTTAGCCTCCACACTCAGTAGGGAGTCTGCTTCTTCTCCCTCTGCCCTGCCCCCTCCTCCTGCTCACTCTCTCTCTCAAATAAATAAATAAATTTTTTAAAAAGTAGATCTCTCTGTAATATGTTAGAAAAGAATCAAAATCAATTAAAATAAGAAAGGCTTTAATCATTAAAATAAGAAAACTATAACCTCACACTTGTCAGAACGGCTAAAATTAACAACAGATGTTGGCGACAATGAGAAGAAAGGGGAACCCTCTTACATTGTTGGTGGGAATGCAAACTGGTGCAACCACTCTGGAAAACAGTATGGAGGTTCCTCAAAAAGTTAAAAATACAACTACCCTACCATCCAGCAATTACACTACTAGGTATTTAAAGGATACAAATATACTGATTCAAAGGGGTATAAAAACTGATGTTTATAACAGCATTATCAACAATAGCCAAATTATGGAAAGAGCCCAAATGTCCATCCACTGATGAATGGATAAAGAATAAGTGGTGTGTATATATATACTTATATATATATATATATAAAATGCAATATTACTCAGCCATCAAAAAGAATAAAATTTTGCCATGTGCAATGATGTGGATAGAGCTAGAGTGTATGATGCTAAGAAAAATAAGTCAGTCAGAAAAAGACAAATACCATATGATTTCACTCATACATGGATTTAAGAAACATAACAGATGAAAATAGGGGAAGGAAAAAAATGAGAGGGAGACAAACCATAGGAGACTCTTAACTACAGGAAACAAACTGAGGGTTGCTGGAGGGGAGGCGGATGGGGGAATGGGCTAAACGGATGATGGGCATTAAGGAGGGCACTAGTTGTGATGAGCACTGGGTGTTATATATAAGTGATGAATCACTAAATTCTACTCCTGAAACCAATATGACACTATATGTTAACTAACTAGAATATATACACAAACTTGAAACAACCAAAAAAATTGTACTGGAAGTTAAATCCAATGCATTAAAGTAAGAAAAGGAAATAAATGAAAGAAAGAAAGAAAGAAAGAAAGAAAGAAAGAAAGAAAGAAAGAAAGAAAGAAAGAAAGAAAGAAAGAAAGAAAGAAAAAGAAAGAAAGAAAGAGAAAGAAAGAAAGAAAGGAAGAGAGAGAGAAAATTATAGTTATTTCAAAAAAATTTTTTATAAAACATCGTTCTATATTGGGGCACCTGGGTGTCTCAGTCGGTTAAGCATACAACTTTTGATTTTGTCTCAGGTCATGATCTCAGGGTTGTGAGATCAAGTCCTGTGTCATGCTCCACACTGGGCGTGGACCCTGCTCCTGCTTCAGATTCTCTCTCTCCCTCTCCTTCTGCCCCTCCCTAACCCCTCTCAAAACAACAACAACAACAAAAATGAAACAAACAAACAAAACCAAGGTTCTATAATTTGATATTATATGTTGTACCAGTATGTTCTGATCTCCATTGGCTTCCCAAAGATGGCTACCTCACAGCTACTAGGGAATGAAAACATCTGCTTTTCTCAGGAAGACTCATAATATTAATAAGTGTAAGATACTACATCCCTCCCCATTCTACTGCATACAAAAACATTCCATCAAGCATAAAAACTAACACTTTCAGTTTTACAAGAATAATACGTTTCTGGAATAGAATAGAATAAACAGGTCCCTCTCTTAAAAGAGTCAGCCCAAGGACTTTCAGAGGTTCACATATAGCTACACACCAGAGTTAAGTGTTATCAGTTATTTGTACAGGGTAGCTTTGGAGTTAAAAGATATAAGGAGGGACACCTGGGTGGCTTAGTTGATTTTGGCTCAGATCATGATCTCAGGGTCATGAGATCTACACTGGGTGTGGAGCCTGCTTAAGATTCTCTCTCTCCCTCTCCCTTTGCCCTTCCCTCTCTAGAAAAAAAAGATATAAGGAATACATAAAGGAACTATGGAACAAATTGGATGAATTCAAGAGCTTTTCCTCTTTTATCTTCTATCATAAACTTAGCAACTTAGATTATTCCAATGGAAAAAGCTTTGGGTAACTGATTCAAACTGCCCATCCACAGGTAAGTGTGTATTGAACCCGTCCCCAACACACAGCCATACAGCTTTACCTCTGGCTATGACACCTTCAAGCTTCACAACATGTGAGTTAGTTGAATGGAGTCTGCCAGCTGCTCTTTTGCACACTGGCTCCCTTCTCATCATTAAATACACGGTGCTCACCTCATCTACCCTGAGACCATACAGTGGAAAGCTCTTATTTACTTGCTTTCACCAACACTTCCTTTTTTAGTCTTACCACTCCATTCCCTGTTTATCCATTTAATCTAGGTTGAATATGCAAACTAAGCCCCAAAGTTATTTCCAATTAGCACATGCCAGAATTATGTATAAGGGAAATTCTTTTTTTTTTAAGAAGGATTTATTTATTTATTTATTTTAATTTTATTCATTTATTTAACAGAGAGACACAGCGAGAGAGGGAACACAAGCAGGGGGAGCGGGAGAGGGAGAAGCAGACTCCCCGCTGAGCAGGAAGCCTGAGGTGGGGCTCCATCCCAGGACTCCGGGATCATGACCTGAGCCGAAGGCAGATGCTTAAGGACTGAGCCACCCAGGTGCCCCTAAAAGGGAAATTCTTGTCTAGAAAGAGATGACTATGTACATCCTTACCATTAATACAGCAAAATTAGTAGTATGGTTGCAGTGGCAGTACAAGAATTCATCCGTGCTCCCATTTTTGTGACACCCATCTGTGTCCCAATCCTTTGTTAACAGATTCCAATAGACACAGGCATAGGAATGGAGCTGGAATTCTTTTAAGTCGTACTAGAAATTGAAAAGACAATTGCAACTGATTTTTTTTAAATGCTGAATCAGGTAGAAAAAAACTGAATAGGATAAAATAAGCATATGAGAAAATTAGGTATGTACTAAGTACAACATCTTCATTATAGATTAGGGAGGGGGGAAGGGATATAAAACTCAAATTAGTTCATTTTGCATTTAGCTAGTCTGACCAAAAAAAATGGGTGTGGGGAATGTTTCAATGAATATCTTCAAAGAATCTTATAAAGAGTTTTACTGTTAAATCAATAATTGTATGCCTAAAATGAATATTACACTGTATGTTAACTAACTGGAATTTAAATAAAAACTTAAAAAATATAGAGTCTTCCTGTGGATTTCTTTTGCCCAACCAACCCAGCTTTTGTAATCAAAAGTGGCCTGAAAACAATTTTTTTTTGTTTTTTTGGTTAGAAAAACTTACCTTTGGCTTAAGGACAATGTCAACAGAAGCTCCCTGACTGTTATTTTTATCAGTACTGCTTGAGATAACTTTTTGACTAAAATTTGATTTAGCTTTGAAACTTTTTGATTGGAAAAGCTTGTTGTTTTGATACACTACAAAGCCGCATGCCGTTGTGTTACCTATGAGACAAAAAAAAAAAAATCAACAAATGAACCCTAGGGCAAACAAAAAACAAAGTCCCGTGTCTGCCTAATATTTGAGTAAAGTACAGTAAAAATGGTTTGCTAACTGAATCTTTAGTTAATTGCAATGTGTAATTAACATATATAACTTGTGCCTGGCCGTTCCACTAACATTAATTTTTTTCCTGAGGTTCAGATTCCTTACCTTCTAAAATGGCAACAAAAATTTCTGCCTAATCCACCTCAAGGAGGTATTGTAAGGATCTCATGTATAAAATAAACATCTTGCTTTCTAGGCAGTGAAACAGAGTGAACATGGCATTCAGGTAGCCCAAGGCCATGTCGCTTCCCCCCCGGCTGATAAGACATCAGACAAGAAACAGCAATGAGTAAATGGTGAATAGCGGGTTGGCAGTGCCTAGGAAAGTGCTCTATGAGACCTGTTTCCTGTTAAGAGGGACTGAGCAGAAACCAGTCTACTCAGTCACAGAGCCAGGAGTTCACGTTGTGCATATCAGGGACTGTTTCAAGGGAGCCAGATACTTTCCATCATCTCTTGAACTACTGGTCTCTGCTACTTCATGATGATCATGGGTTTTTCCCAAGGCTGGAAGGCTATTGTGACATATTTCTTCAGAACATTGGGAAAAAGTGGTCAGCTGTTCCTCAGAGATCCTAGGAAAGCATGGCCACAGCAGAGGGTTTTTCGTGGAAGCCGGCCACAGCAGTTGTCAAACAGAATGACCTAAGGAATGCCCCTAACACTTTATACAACTGTTGGCCGTATTTAAGACAGAAGCAACCAGAATAATTACAAGTTTGAACTGAATTAATTTTTTAAACTCTGCTTTTACCAGTAATATCAAGAAAACTAAAACAGTGGCAGTGAGATGAGCCTCTTCAGTGTGATTGGAGAGATAGGCAGACAAGGCCCTGACAGCCCCTAAATGTCCTCCCCAGCCAGCCATGTTCTAGCCTCTACTTAGAAAGAAAGACATTGGTTTACGGAGCGTTTTCATGGCACATTAACCTTGCTAAATTGTTCCTTCTGGACACTAGATGACAAAGTGAACCCTAAAATTGCAGTAAGGCTTCTTTTCATTATTATTGTTTTGTTTTGTTTTTGTTTTTATAAACGAATGACATGCTTGATGTAAAAGTCAAATCCAGGGGTGGCTGGGCGGCTCAGTTGGTTAAGCACCGGGCTCTTGACTTTGGCTCAGGTCATGACCTCAGGATTGTGAGACCGAGCCCCATGTCAGGCTCTGTGTTCAGCAGATCGGCTTGACATTCTCTCTCTCCCTCTCCCCCTGCCTCTCCCCCTGCCTCTCCCCCTGCCTCTCCCCCTGCTCGTGTTTGTGCACGCACAGGCATGTGTTCTCTCTCTCAAAGAAATAAATAAATCTTTTCAAAAATATAAAGAAATAAATAATAAATAAATAAAAGTTAAAAAATGAAAGTCCCTTCTTACCCCTCTTCTCATTCCTACAGTATTTTGGTCATTTATTAGAAAATAATCACTTTCATCTAGATATTCAGATTCATCAGAAAAAATTCTATTTACCGTTATAATTTTTGTTAAATCTCCATATTTCTATATATACCTTCTTGATGTTTATTTATATTCTTTCACTCTCTCCCTTTTCTTAATCAAATTTGTTAGAATCTTGCCTATTTTATTAGTCTTTTCCGGGAACTGATATTTTATTTTGTTGATCAAATCTTGTTAACTTCTATTTTTATTAAGTTTCTCTATTACATTTACTAATTCCTTCTTTCTAGTTTCTTCAGATTTACTTTATTTTTATGATTCTTTAGTTGAATGCTCAGTTCATTTTTTAACAATTTCACTTATTTTCTAATAAATTTATTAAAGCACATACATTTTACTTTAAATAATTTAAATAACTTACTTTAAATAATTTACTTTAAACACTAAAAACATGCAGAGGAAAATATAGGAGACTATCATTATGACTTTAACATAGGGAAGAATTCAAATAACTCTTTGTCCACAACCCATAGGTGCTGATATGTGGTATTCTCATCACCATTAATTTTCAAGTACTTTGTAATGTACAGTTTAATTTCCTTTCTAACAACGTTTATTTTTAATTTCTAACTGGATAAAATTTTGGCTATGCTTTTATGGTACATTTCTAGTTTTATTGCATTGTGGTCAGGAACTATGTCTTATGTAACTTTTGTTTTACAAAATGCATAAGCTTTGATACATGTCATATATCATATGACCTCACTGATATGAGGAATTCTTAATCTCAGGAAACAAACTGAGGGTTGCTGGGGTGGGGGGGGGTGGGAGGGTTGGGTGGCTGGGTGATAGACATTGGGGAGGGTATGTGCTATGGTGAGTGCTGTGAATTGTGTAAGACTGTTGAATCACAGACCTGTACCTCTGAAACAAATAATGCAATATATGTTAAGAAAAAAAAAAAGAAGATAGCAGGAGGGGAAGAATGAAGGGGGGAAAATCGGAGGGGGAGATGAACCATGAGAGACGATGGACTCTGAAAAACAAACTGAGGGTTCTAGAGGGGAGGGGGTGGGGGGATGGGTTAGCCTGGTGATGGGTATTAAGGAGGGCACGTTCTGTGTGGAGCACTGGGTGTTATGCACAAACAATGAATCATGGAACACTACATCAAAAACTAATGATGTAATGTATGGTGATTAACATAACAATAAATTTTTTTTTTAAAAATGCATAAGCTTGTCTACATGGTCAGTAGAAAATGACCACGTCGTGAGTAATTAAATGGTCAGTTTTTGAACCGCTTGATGGATATATGAAAAGAACTTTTGTTATCCCTTTTCTGCCTACAAACAAAACTATATATACACTCAAATGTATATAAATGTCAAGTTTATTAATTTTTTTGTCTACTTGAGCTTTAATTTCTGGAATAGTTGCACTAAAATCTTTCCTTAGAAGAATGGTTTGTCAATAATTTTTTCTTATATATGTCAATGATGTCCTTTTAGAACAAAGAATTAAAACAGGTAATTTGGGGGTTTGGTTTCTAAAAATCATATAAAATATGTCCCTTTCAGGGGTGCCTGGGTGGCTCAGTTGGTTAAGCGTCTGCCTTCAGCTCAGGTCATAATCCCAGGGTCCTGGGATCGAGCCCCGCATCAGGCTCTCTGCTCAGCGGGAAGCCTGCTTCTCCCTCTCCCACTCCCCTTGCTTGTGTTCCCTCTCTCGCTGTGTCTCTCTCTGTCAAATTAATAAAATCTTAAAAAAAAAAAAAAGTCGCTTTCAGTCCAGCCTGAGTCTGTGTCTCTTAATAGTGTGTTTTAGCTTATTTGAAAAGAATAATTTATAAGGAATAAGAAGTTAGATCCCGGGGATGCCTGGGTGGCTCAGTCGTTAAGTGTCTGCCTTCGGCTCCAGTCATTGATCTCAGGGTCCTGGGATCAAGCCCCACGTCAGGCTCCCTGCTCAGTGGGGAGCCTGCTTTCCCCTCTCCCTCTGCCGCCCCCCCTGCTTGTGCTTGCTCTCTCTCTGTCAAATAAATAAATAAAATCTTAAAAAAAAGTTAGATCCTTATCTTTCACCAAACACATAAATTCTAGGTTCACTGAAGACCTAAATGCATACACAAACACTAAAAACATGCAGAAGAAAATATAGGAGACTATTGTTGTGACTTAAACATAGGGAAGGATTTCTTTTAAAAAGTACTGATTATAGGGGCACCTGGGTGGCTCAGTCGTTGAGCGTCTGCCTTCGGTTCAGGTCATGATCCCAGGGTCCTGGGATCGAGCCCCGCATCGAGCCCCACATCAGGCTCCCTGCTCAGCAGGAAACCTGCTTCTCCCTCTCACTCTCTCACTCCCCCTGCTTGTGTTCCCTCTCATGCTCTGTCTCTCTGTGTCAAATAAATAAATAAAATCTTTAAAAATAATAAATAAAATAAAAAGTACCAATTATAGAGGAAAATATCGATACATTGGACTGCCCTAAAAATTAAAATTTGGGTATGACAAAAGATGTCAAAAGCCAAGCAAAAGAAAGCCACAGACTGGAGGAAAGATATTTGCAACTTTATAACCAATAAAGAATTAGTGTCCAGAGTACATAAAGAACTTCTAATGACCAATAAGAAAAAGACAAACAATCCAGTACAGAAATGATCATAGTGTCTGAATAAGCAGGTCACAGAGTAGAATATCAGAACGTCTAATAAATACATGAAAAGATACACAAATAAAGGAAGAAAAAAAATCTAACATATCATTGAATTTCCAAGCTGCAAAAGGAATATAACAATACTTGCAACCTATTTATCAGATAGACAAAAGTTAATAAGCTCAATAATGTATTAATAAATCTCCCAAAAGCGATGCTTAGTTTAAAAAAAGTAAGTTCCATACACTATGATACCACTTAGGTAAATATTTAAAACCCACAAAATAGAATACTTTATATATGGATATATAAACATGTAGCAAAAGTTTAAAGGCAACCATAAAAATGAAACACACCGACTTAAGAAAGATATAAGTTGGGGCGCCTGGGTGGCTCAGTTGGTTAAGCAACTGCCTTCAGCTCAGGTCATGATCCTGGAGTCCTGGGATCGAGTCTGCATCGGGCTCCCTGCTGAGCAGGGAGCCTGCTTCTCCCTCTGACCCTCCCCCTTCTCATGCTCTCTCTCAAATAAATAAATTTTTAAAAATCTTTAAAAAAAAAAAGAAAGATATAAGTTCTGTGGGGGGGAACAGGACACAGGACTTCAGGTACAGTTATAATACCTTCCCTTTTTTTTTAAGAGGTCTGAAGCAAACATAGCAAAATTTGACATCTGCTTACCTTGCTGGTGGGTACACAGTGCTACATGTGTTATTAGCTATTCTTTTCTATATGCATGAAATATTTTTTAAATTAAAAGAAAAACACAGAAACGAACATAAAAGACTTAGATTTAATCTCTACCTTCACAAAGCATGGAGCCAAAGCAAATGGGAGCAAAATTCCACAACATGCCAGATCCATGAATACCCCTTTTCTTTATCAGGGCTATTATGAATTCTAAAATATGCACTTTCTAAAAATGGATGCTTTTTAAATTTTATTCTTTTGGGGGGGAGGGGCAGAAGGAGAGGGAGAGAGAGAGAATCTTAAGCAGGCTCCACATTCAGCACAGAGCTGACGTGAGCTTGATCTCACAGCCCTGAGATCATGACCTACGCTGAAATCAAGAGTCAGATGCTTAACCAACTGAGCCACCCAGGCACCCCGCATGGGATTTGTTTTATCTGGGGGGAGAATAAAAGTAAATGCGTGTGCTTGCTTTCCTTATTATTATTGTCAAAGTAATCATTATTTTAGACTTTGAAAAGTACAAACATTTCATGTTAGACGTTAAATTTTCTGAAGGGCTATATGCAAGATATAGGGAGACCGTGGTGAGCACCATATTAGCGGAGATAACTAAAATCTGTTGCTACAAGATGATGACTGTACCAATTACATAAAATATCCCAAGGCAGGTCCATAGGATGAATCTGAGCCTGTGAGTGCCATGCCAAGAGTAAATATGGGCAAAGTTTGTGACTGAATATTTTTAAATATATTTTTAAGTGTAAAACTGACCTGCATTAGCTAGATTTTTCTTAGAAAACATACTTGTGTCCATGACCAGAGCATTTCAATTCTGCCACAAAGGTTTTTGAAAAGGAAAAAAGAAAAGAAAACATCTCTATCATCTAGAACAGTAGAGTTGAGATTACCATAATTTTAAGATTTTATTTATTTATTTGAGAGAGAGAGAGAGCACGTGGTGTGCATGAGTGGGGTGAGGGGCAGAGGGAGAAGTAGACTCCCCGCTGAGTGGGGAGCTGCATATGGGGGCTCAATCCCAAGATCCTGAGATCATGACATGAGCCGGAAGTCAGAGGCTTACCAACTGAGCCACCCAGGTGCCCCCAATTTGAGTGTATTTTTTAGTGTAACAAAGTTTGAGACCTACTTTTTGAGGTACTGAGCAATATTTGAAGTTCAGTCTCCCCATCTGGATTAAGTTTGTCCACATCTCTCTCCACAGCTGTGGAACCAGGAAGGAGATAATCACTAGTTCCTGTCAGAAAGAAAAAAGTAGAATTTTAAAAGTCTACATTTTCATAGATAGAGCATTACTCATGGTTGATAGCAGAATGCTGTCTGATATTATAAGTACATGAGACAAACCACTCACCTTTCTTCACAGAGAAGCGAACGTTTAGAGACTCCATAGTGCTTTCTGAAGAGAAAGCCATAGACTCTACCGCCACATTAGGTTTCACCACTGACAGGTTACCCGAAGACGTAGAATAAATCTCCATTTGCTTAATAAGTCTGTACAAGATAAAACATAACAACGTAATATTCTAGAGATTTGTCATAAAATCAAAGGTGTGTGCTCTCTCCCACATTCCAGTAGAAAGGCACGACCATAGAACTCATGTGAACACTGGCACAATCTACTTAAAATAACTTATTGTCTTCACCAGAATCTTGCTTTGTTATGTATATACTTTTTCTAAAGTTCTGATGGACTGTTTCCACTGAAGGATACCTTATGTATAGATGCCAGAAAGTTGGAACTGAACAATGACAAAGTTTCCCACAGAAGTAGTCTTTACTGTGTTGCCCTTCACATAAAGGATGGTGTTGCTACCCATCATTGGCCAGACATGTGCTTCTTGTTTCTCCAGTGATGAGAACCAATTTCCACTTATTCAACTCCCTCCTCTCACCCAAACCCCTTGGGGTCTAAAGCATCTCTTGTTAGTTGTTGGTTCCAGAGGCAACAGTTCATTTGGAACCATGCAAGAATAGAGCTCTGAGCTCACTGCCTCAGTTATTAACTCTACATTGCAGGTTTCCACAATGTTCTTTTCTACTTTGGATGACTTTAAAGACAGATTAGATGGAAGGTGGGAGGGAGTGGGGGAAACTGTCAATTTGGTGTTTTCCAGAGAAAAGTCATAAGACCTTTTCTTTTCCTTGTTTCCTGTAAGAAATACTTGCACTATTTCTGTACTTGACAAAACAAAATCTCTTCAGCTAAGATAACTGATTCAATCTAGTTTTCCCAGAAACGAAGGGATTTCATTAAAATGTAGTTGTTCCATATTCTAAATCTCTATTTTGGCCACTAAAGTATTTTTCCCTTTCCCCAACTGACATAATAGACAAATTTTAAAATAATTAAAAATTGCTTTCATAAAGAGAGTATGATAATCATTTATATGGAAACATTTGAGTTGGCTTCTCTGTTTTGAATGTTTTCCTTTTGTAACACCATTTTCTGAATTTTTAGCAATTCACACTATACATTTCCCACTTAATGAATAACGATCATACTCCAGAGCTGCTTTCGACAGGAAGACTACATAACAAAATTTTAATCTTATAAGAACATATTTCATACATTTGTCAACCAAACAATATCTGTTGAGCACCAACTAAGCGGTCATACCCTATGAAACACCGGAGATAGCAAAAGGCACTCCCTCAGGCATTGGAAGTCTAAAGGGAAGGATGTACTAGATATCTGAGGTGACTGCAGGGTTCACAACCACTTTTGTTTTTTATTTTTATTTTTTTTTTAAGATTTTATTTATTTGACAGAGAGAGACACAGCAAGAGAGGGAACACAAGCGGGGGGACTGGGAGAAGGAGAAGCAGGCTTCCCGGGGAGGAGGGAGCCCGATGCAGGGCTTGATCCCAGGACCCTGGGATCACGACCTGAGGCAAAAGCAGATGCTTAACTGACTGAGCCACCCAGGTGCCCCTCACAACCACTTTTAAAGGGTTGCTCTAGCCACAGCCACTTTTAAGGCCATTTTTTCCTTCCATATGATTCTTCCCTGCTCTTGCCATACTGATTTGATTAGAGATGAGTGCTTGCCTCGGACTACCCAATGCAGAGAATTGCCATTGGCCAGTATAAGTGACTGGAAGAAGAAATCAGATTATTTTCACTCAGGAATTTTCAAGTTAGTGCCATAGTTATATCAGGAAAGTCATGGTTTAGAGGCGACCAGAGAGGTCATTCTGTCATTGTAAGGACAAATACAAACTTAAAATAAGAGGCTTAATTTTTCCTGTTGAAAATAAAAGATGGGATGCCTGGGTGGCTCAGTAGGTTAAGTGTCTGCCTTCTGCTCAGGTCATAATCCCAGGGTCCAGGGATCTGGTCCCTCATTGGGCTCCCTGCTCAGCAGGGAGCCTGCGTCTCCCTCTCCCACTCCTTCTGCTTGTATTCCCTCTCTCACTGTCTCTCTCTCTCTGTCAAATAAATAAATAAAATTGTAAAAAAAATTTATATATATATGTGTGTGTGCACATATATATATATAAATTCTTTTGAGAACTAGATTGGCATTTTGTCCACTTTATGACCTAGGAATGTCTTTCTCAAGGACATAGAAGCCATCTCTTTGAAATGTAAACATCAAGGGATTCCCTATTTCCCAGTTCCTGTGAGGGTAGGAGCCTAATTTTAGTGGGTGGGTACCTTGCTCCAAGTTGCAAAGCTACCTCTTGTCATAAAGATATGAGAAGTTTGTTCTTCCTCTGGATAAAGTCAGTTAGCTAACACAGATGATCACCTCAATTACTGGGTTAATGTAAGATAAACTATGTGTGTCGGTGTTGTCAAGTTCTCTTAATTGAGGACTGGTTATTGATTACTAGTTATATCTGCTTGGCTATATAAAGAGGTGAGATTCCTCTCTGTCTGCAATCTCTTAGTATTTGCCTGTGATACACATCACATTCTGGTTTAACGTTTATGCAATAAAAAGTGTTTTCTTTCTCTACTATGTTTGAGGAGAGCATTTCTGGGTCGAGAAAAGATTTTGTTTTTAATTATATTTCCCCAATGTCATGAACAGGGTTAATTTATGATAGAGCAGAAACTAGAAGATGAAACATACATGTTTATTGAGTCATGTTAATTATAAAGACCAACTGCTAACTTTTTTTCAAGACCAAATATATAAAAGTCAAGTATCATGCTAGTGATTTACATATATTAACTCAGTTGAGCCTCACAAGAGTCCTTCTGAAGTGAGTCTCAAAGTTATTCCCATATTATACTGAATAATCTGACGCTCTTCCAAGAGAAATGAATTTGTCCAACATCATGTACCGACTAAATAACATTGCTAAGATTTGAACCCAGGACTGTCTGACTCCAAAGGCTGTGGCCGCAACCATTATATTATCCCAGAAGGAAGGCCCACAAACTTCTGTACGGGGACCTTCAGAGCTGCCTTGGATGCCCTGCCAGCTTCCTACTCCAGAAGCCATAAAGCCCCGCCATATTATGATACTGTTTTTAGGTTCCCATGAGATTCCATAAGCCTCTTTACAATAGATCTCTGGTCAAGATAATTTAAGCAGGCATCTTTTAACCAAAGAAGGCTGGCTGGAACAAAAATACAAATAGAAATGTGAAATGTAAACGTACAAGGTGGTCAGTATTAGGGAAGCAGTTTTGTATTCCCAAGGATAGGTAAACAAGGACAATTATGAGCCCTGAATTTGACAGCAAAGTCTCAGGGTGATAGCTCAGTCTTTGTGACAAATGGTCAAAATGGAGAAAAGAGGTCTTAGATTCACTGATTGCAGTAGGATGCTCTTAACAGCAGAGACCTTGCCCATGGCTCCTCCCAACTTAGACCAAGAGAATGGATGAATGGATGCTAGAGAACTTCACTAAGACAACTTGAGCCAGCTGGAGCTGGGCAGGTTTTTTCCTTCCTGTCACCCTCCTGTTTTACTCTCACACTTCCACTTCTCCCCATGAGTGGAGAAGGGGAGTCCAGTAGCTTAGGGATGCAAACAGGAAATTGTGAATGAAAGAAGGGAGAAGCCAAAGTGAGATGGGCCACGAAGGCCCAGTGTCTGCCAGGAGACCCTGCAGGTAGGCCCAGGTTCAGGGGACAGAGTTTGGAAAGGAAGAGTTCCCCAGAGCAGCAATTAATTTTCTTCTCCAGGGAGAGAGGAGCTTTAGCATCACCTCTGCTGGCAGTTCCTGAGGAGTACTAAGGGCTTGGTGACCTGATCTGGGGGGTGGGAGCCTGAGACAACAGCCTTATCTAAGTGAATGAGGCTCCGAGTCCACGAGGGCTTATGCATAAGACCACCTGGGAGAGTCAACTGACAGACCAGGATTAGAAAAGTAAGCAGACTAGAAATCCACAGTGGGAGAAATTACTACGAGTGTGGTTGTAACATTTCATATTTCAGTGTATCCCATATTTAAAATTTTTATTCATCCTCTAATCACCTATTTCGATGCCATTGGGATATTGCACATAAATCACACAGAATCGAGTTTTTCTCCATGTCTTAAGCCAGTAAAATTCCTAATTGCTTATTGTCAGGACTATATTTTCATCTATATCATGATGTGTGACTTTCTCAGCCAAATCTTATAGTTGCTCTCTCCTCAGCTTTCTCACCAAAAACATCCACACTTCTCCCTTCCCTCTAGCAAGACTGCAAGCACAGAGCCTCCAGCTCTGAAGGGAGCCCACTCTGGCTCTCAAGCTCCATGTTCACTGAACAGAGACTCTGAATCCCATGGCCACTTCCTTCTCCAGTTTCAAGAAAAATGGGAGTCTAGGGGTGCCTGGGTGGCTCAGTCGTTAAGCGTCTGCCTTCGGCTCAGATCATGATCCTAGGGTCCTGGGATCGAGCCCTGCATCCGGCTCCATGCTCCACAGGAAGCCTGCTTCTCCATCTCCCACTCCCCCTGCTTGTGTTCCCTCTCTCACTGTGTCTCTCTCTGTCAAATAAATAAATAAAATCTTAAAAAAAAAAAAAAAATGGGAGTCTCCACACTCCCAGTGAGAAGGGCCCAGACTCCTATTGAAATCTGAAGTCATAAAATACGCCAGTTAAACTGCTGAAACAACAACCTCTACCACCATCTCTCAGAATTACAATATTTGAATGTCTTATCCATTTCATGCTTTTGTACTTTTTCTACTTTGAGGGCTCAACACAGTAAAAATGAGAAAACTGAGAACTACTTCTAGGAATTTCTCCTAAAAAAATAATGGGCCAGGCAAACAGAGATTATGTATAAGAATGTTGATTGCTCAAAATATTAAAAGACTTGAAGCAATCTAAATGTCTTTCAACAGGAATTGCTTAAATAAAAGTTCACTCACATTATGCAGTATCTAAAATTTATGTTGTATATATATAGATATTTATATTGAAAAGATGTTCATAAGTTATTACTAAGTGACAAAAATAAGCTATAAATCAGTAGAGTATGTAATATGATACAAACACAGAGAAAGATCTGGAAGAATATATACCAACAGGTTAATAAAAGTGGGACAATTTTTTAAATTTTGCTCACCCGTATATTTTCTTATTTTTCTATAATGAGCATATAAATTTACTTAAATTTTTTAAAAATCAAGAAAACTATATATAAGGTAAAAGCACAGTGAATCCTAGTTAAGAGACCGCTGTAATAAAGTACGTAAGTCTTATTATAAATATACAACCAAAAGTATGTCAAAACATAGGAATCAAAAAGAGAGAAAGCAGGTAGAGTTGGATTTTTTTTTCAGTGTAGCCTTGGGAAAGCTAAAGAAAGCTTAACGAAGATACACCAGGATCGTGGGGATAGCTGAGTTGTGCGTAGGGAGCGGGCAACATGTCCTGCAAAGTTATGCTATTATTTTCAGCTCTGTACATTGAGAAGAGTTGGAAGAGCTCCTTTTGTGCATGCAGGCTGACCCAAGCTTGGCCATGCCAAACGAAGGCTAGGAAAATAAGTTCTAGTCCAAATCATCCCAGTTGCTCTTTATCTCCCAGACCATGGCCACCCCAGGAAGCAGGAGTTAACATACAACACTCTGTCCAGTAAATGAAGATTGGGTGGAAAGTCAAGACTTCAGTCGGCATTCCAGAGGACTCAGCCAGTTAGTGCAGCCAGGAGAGAAGTAAAGTCACCTCTCTTCCTGCTTTAACCTAGGAAACTAGATAGCACTTTGTAATGTTTTCTTTCCCAATTGGAATTGGGCTTACGTCGTAAAGGTGTCATCATTATCAGAAGCAGTAGCAGCAGCTTCCTGAAAAACTTCTTCCCCGGCATCTAGAAGTTGACTCACTGTTGTTACAGCAATTACTTTTGCCTGCCAGGAAGAAGGCAGCAAATGATCATCAAAGAAGACATGTATCAGACATCCTCATCGCCATCATTATCATGCATTATTACGGTGTCAAGTGGCACAACGAGTATGGTAATCTAGAGGCGAGTAGTTTTCAAACTTGAAGGTTTAGTTTTAGACGGCAGAGAGACTAAAGATAAGGCATGGGGAAAATTTAAATTCAGTCCATCAGAAAGCTTAGGCTTCTGAATCTGGCCTCCAGGCAAGGTCTTTCCCAGAACCTCTACCCCACCCCCAAGAACACAATAGCAGATGCTTCGATTCAGAAGCAGAAACAAAATAAGACTGAAGGGCTCTGATTGTGGAAATATTACAGCCCATAATACTTAGTATAACTATCATTCTTACTATTGAACTAAGTAAAGCGGTTTCCAGTTTTGTCTTTTTTTCTGCGTCTGTTTTTTCTTCCCCTCCCCCTTTTTAAAAACCTTGTGAGTTTTACCTCAGGTAGAGCATTTCTGCTTGAGTTGAAGATCTGCCCGACCACTCTAGTGGCAGAAATGATGCCCTCTGGAGTTATTCTATCGACATCAGATGTTAAAATCTGAGCTTCAGTCGAAATATTCAGAGACTGTGTTGAGATATTGACTATCTGTTTAAAAAAAAAACAACTCTAACTGTATACAACTATGTCTAAACACTTTGCAAGCAATTGCAGGTCAATAAACTGGAATTTAGCTGACCCTCGATCTCCTGCATCTACTCAGTTTTTCATGTTTGCTTCTTTCCTTGTGTAAAGGACAAAGTACATGCAGGCTGGTGGCTTTTCCAGCCTTTACCATCTGCTAGGATCCATTAACTGAGGCTGCCTTATATAGACCAATGCTACTCAACGTGGGATCCATGAACCCTGTAACTGTTACAGGGCTCAGGGAGATAAGCATAGAAACTGACTATAATTGGTCAGAAACTTACACAACAATTGTATCCTGTTGAATCTAGTTATTTTTTTCAGTGATTTGTATTTGGATGGGAGCTACACTTGCGTGAACATAGCATAACATATGGACTTGTTCTAATCGCTATGTTGTACACCTGAAACTAATGTAACACTGGGTATCAACTACACGTCAATAATAAATAATTTAAAACCTTTTTTAAAGAGAAAAAAAGGATTTATCTTTTTTTATTCCATTTTCCTAGGAATTCATTGTTATTACATTTTACAAAATTATAGGTCTGCAAGGGATTGGAAATTTTTAAAACAGGCTTTTCAGCACAGTTTGAGAAACACTGACCTAGGCCATATCTCCAGGTACCAACTGGCCTCCTGGCTCTGGTGTTGTGAGGCTAAAACATGTTAATCTGTATTGCCTTTAGTGGAGCCAGGTGCTAACGTGTGTATATGTGGCTTTGTTTTTCACTAGATGGCAGCATTACTTCAAAAATCAAACCGAGGTCACAGGCCATACATTCACACTTAGGGGAGAGTTGAAAACAGTAATTCAATCAATAAAAACAACGAAAGCTCTCATTCAATAGCTAGGTTCCTGCTCTGTGCTAGGCACTTTGCTGGATGTTTTACCGGAGTTATCACATTTAGTACAAAAAACAACACTGTGAGTGGAGCATCCTTATCCCTGTTTAAAGGTTTGGAGAGGTAAAGGAGTCCACGCAGCTTACAAGTGTCAGAGCTCACAGCCAGAAACTGGGTAGTCAGACTCCAGAACATAAGATCTTTCCCCCAGTCTGTGTAGTTGGCACAAACGATGGAGTTGGCAGCCATCTCCACTCTCCACTCCCAACCCCATCTCTACCCCTATCCCTGCCCATCTACAATTAGGGACCCAGAGTGATACAGTGTAGGCTTTAAAATAAAAAGTAACTCCATCACTTTTTGGCTGTGGTTCACTACACCTCTCAGAGGTAGCTTCCTCATCTATAAAATAGGTACATAAATGTCTATCTCTATATAGTTGTTTTAAGAATTAAATATGATAAAATAACATATGTAAAATGTTAGCACAGTATTTGGCACACAGTAAGTGGCTCAATAATTAGTATACTCACTCTAGTTATCTATGAGAATAACTGAGGTTCTATAAAGACTAAATGAGATAACATATTTAACATGCCCTGCATTTAGAAGGACCACTTAAAGTTTCCTTTTCCTCCCCTTTCTTGGCCCCAGATATTAGCAATTCTATGCATTTGCATATAGGTATACACTAGGTTAAAATAATTTTAATCTTGGAGCGCCTGGGTGGCTCAGTCGTTAGGCGTCTGCCTTCGGCTCAGGCCCTGGTCCCAGGGTCCTGGGATCGAGCCCCGCATCGGGCTCCCTGCTCGGCGGGGAGCCTGCTTCTCCCTCTCCCACTCCCCCTGCTTGTGTTCCTGCTCTTGCTCGCTCTCTCTCTGTCAAATAAATAAATAAAATCTTTAAAAAATAATAAAATAAAATAATTTAATCTGCATGAAAAAATATCTAGTCATATATATTTCCCACTTCACTGGCTCATGGACACAGCCCTGGGACCAGCATTAGGTCCTAGGGTTCCTTCCTCAAAAGGTCTTTGATGCTTGTTGTTGTTGTTTCTCTTTATTCTGATTCAGTCAACCATCAAAATACCTTCCTTTTGGTCTCAAATGTCAGTGATCTATTTTCTGATATATTTTCACTGCTCTAAAAAGATGAGGCCGTTTAAAATGTGTTGTAGACTATCATTTGCTAAAATTTGCTGAACCAACAGGTCCAACAGTCCTTTTTCACAAACAGATGTAAACTTAAAAAAAAAAAAAAAAGAGTGGATTCAGTTACCAGTTTTTGTTATTCCTAATTTTAGAGTTGACTACTAGGTATCTAAAGAACAGAGACTTCACACAGAGTCAGAACGTTTTCCAGTTGCCCAGCACACGGGCCACATGGCATACCTGCTTTTCCAGCGTTTCCAGAGTTTCATTGCAATTTCCTTTTGTCACATTTTGTAATTCTATCTCTCCATATATGCTAATATTGCATAGCCGGGTTGCTATTGGATTGCCCGCTTTAAAAAAAAAGAAGAAAAAAAGACAGTGTTTGCAAAGATGGCCACTAGCAACTAACTGCCTGCTTGGGTACACACCCCCTTCTCAGGGGGACTATCCCGCTCCTCCCACCGAGGGGTACAGTCTATGCCTCCATTTTCTGAATCTGGGCTAGACTTAAACTTGCACTGGCCAACAGAATGTTCTGTGAGAGTTCCAGACCTTGGGCCTCCAGAAGACTTGAAGTTTCAGGCTTTGCCCTGTTGGAACACTGTCCGGAAACTATTGTACTAGGAAGCGGCTCTGACCTACTGGAGGATGAGAGGCTATGTGAAAGAGAACTGAGTCCATCCAGCCAGCACCAAAGCGTCATGTGAGTGAGGGTGTCTTGGACATTCAAGCAGTCCATCAACCCACAGAACTATGAAAAATCTAAATCATTTTTCACTGAAGCCACAAAATTTGGGATGGTTTAATATACGGCAATGAAAAAGTGAATCAGGCAGTCATTACGGGAAACTTTTAGGCAGATGTCACTTGTCTTGATTTTTAAATCTGAAATTTCCTACCTTCGAAGTCTACAAGGAAGATGTGCCTTCCAACAACTAGGGACATAGGGCTTTGAATTGGATGTGATGAGGGTTGAGAGAGCAGAAGTAATATGAAAAATTCCTACTAGAGCAGGCCCCTGGGTGGCTCAGTCTGCCTTCAGCTCAGGTCATGATCCCAGGATCCTGGGATCAAGCTCCACATTGGGCTCCCTGCTCAGCGGGAAGCCTGCTTCTCCCTCTCCCACTCCCCCTGCTTGTGTTCCCTCTCTTGCTGTCTCTCTCTGTGTGTCAAATAAAGAATAAATAAATAAAATCTTAAAAAAAAAATTCCTACTAGATATTAAATTATATATTGAACTTTCGTTCTCTATCCAAATCTGAGTAACACCTGAAAGGCAAAGAGTTCCATTGTATTGTAGCACTTATTTGATATTTGGTTGGCTCTCAATAAACCCTTTTTGAATCATTGGGTTTATTTCCTGTAGTTATCACCGAGCCATCCTCCCTCAGTGTCCTCCTGTGACTAATGCTTAAGAGCCAAAAATGTAATATATATCAAACAAGTGTGATGTCCCTTGATGAACATATTACTGACATTTTTTTTTTTTTTTTACTGTTTCTGATTTGGTAGCACACAGTTATTTTTTGTAGCTGTATCTCTTTTATAAATTATAATGAAATAGTTAAGATATACAAAAAATGAAAAATTAAGACAATAGGTATCCATAGACATACCATAGAGTATAAGAAGTAAGTACCAATAACATGAAGCCCCCATGCCTTTTACCTTCTGAGCTTTTAAGCAAGAGTCTAGAAGGACCTATGTAAAGAATAGGATCATGAATATTTGAGTAGGCATGATATATATGGGCAGAAGCAACTTGAATTCTGCAAATGGAACACTGGTCTACATAATCTCTTAGAATAAATAAGATAAAGAAACACACAGGAAAGACCAGTACCTGTAAGTACTACAATATTTCAAAGAGCCCTTGACACACACAAAAATAAATACCTAAATAAAATGTGAAATTCTCCCCAGGGTTATTACTGACAGAAGTTCTATCAAACATTTTCATAAATGATCTAGACTTGGCAGTATTACTGAGATATCCAGTTCTGCAGGAAATGATGATATCCTGCAGGAAAATGTGAGAAATATGAGGCCTGGTCAAAGGAAAGTCAATGCAGGGGTGCCTGGGTGGCTCAGTTGGCTAAGCATCTGCCTTCGGCTCAGGTCATGATCACAGGGTCCTGGGATTGAGGCCCACATCAAGCTTCCTCCTCGGCGGGAAGCCTACTTCTCCCTCTCCCACTCCCCCTGCTTGTGTTTCCTTTCTCGCTGTCTCTCTGTCAAATAAATAAAATAAAAAAATCTTAAAAAAAAAAGAAAGAAAGTCAATGCAAACAAAGTTCAGATAAAACACTAAGGGAAAATCATACAGCATAATGGGCTCTAAACTGTCATAAAAGGAATCCATGCATTTTTAAGGGCTACTCTTGGAAGGGATTACCAAATACAGCATTGAAATAAGTTATCAAAATCCTGGATATCACCAGGAAGCATATTAGAAGTTAAAAAATGTTATTTGCTCCTTTATTCTTGGAATGTCTCTGTGGAAGCAAGGTTGTCATGCTTCAAGGAAGGTATGATGAAGCTGGAGAATGTTCCAAGATGGATAACTAAAATGACCAAGGAGATGAAGAACTACCAACTGTGGCGGACTTAACTGAGCATCTTTACCTGGAAAGAAGATGTCTGAAAGTAGATATGGTACAAATCTATAGCTAATGTTTAAAATTCAGACCAATTATATTTTATAGAATTTTATATATAAAAAAATTTATATAACCAATTATATAACTCAATGAGCAGATATTAATATGTTCAAATTCCAGGACATAAATGAACCTGGGAAAATAAACCAATAGAAGAAGGATTAGAAGGAATTTATAACTGATCCATATTACAGTTGTTAGGGGAATTAGAATTATGTGAGGTTACATCCTAAACTTTGAACGTGGGCATCACGAAAGGGAGCCAAGTCCTTCCACAAAATCTTCTTTGGTGCCTCTTCCAGGGATTTAATACTAGTTGGAGGGAAGATAGGCATGACCCAGCATAGTGATTCATATGCTTAAACAGGAGATGTTTGGAAAAACACATACCATTCAAAGTGTCCTTATCACATCTTTGCTGGGAAGATCCATATTTTCCCACTGGAATTTTATCAAAAGTTAAATTCTCATAGGTACTCTTTTCACAGAAATTAGCTACAATGAAAAGAAAATAAATTTTTTCATCATAAATTATAATTTTCTTTTTTAAGATTTTAAACCAGATAAAAATCAAAGTTCAAAACCTATTCAGTATAATTTGAAGGCTAATAGAAGACTTTAGGACTCACTAACCCACCTGGAACTTCATACTTTTTTTATCTGGTTAATACCATTAGAAAAACTAATATGTTAGATAATAGGTTCTAGTTAAAATGTGCACAGTATATAACCTGGTAGAGGTAGAATGTGGTCACTGACACATCAGAAAGGACAGCGAAATCAGATTAGTTGAAATCTTGAAAATTAAAGATAAAGAAACCGTAGTACCAAAGGGCATCATGAGGATGTGGGTCAAAACAAAAAAACCAAAGTCATGGAGCATGTGAGATACACTAGCTTTTAGGAGTATAGGAAATTATAGGAGTGCATTCCTAAGGCTCTGGATCCTAAGCAGGCAGTGTCCATTGTACAGAGTATTGAGAAGCATGCTACAGATGAAGATGCGGCTTTGGAACATTATTTATAATATCCAAGACATGAAAGCAACCTAAGTGCCTATATATATATATATATATATATATATGATTATTACTCAGCCATAAAAAAAGCATGCCATTTGCGACAACATGGATAGACTTAGAGGGTATTATGCTAAGTGAAATAAGTCAGACAGAAAAAGAAAAATACCATATTATTTCACTTACATGTGGAATCTAAAACACAAAATGAATCAGCAAAAAACAGAAACAGTTTCATAAATACAAAGAACGGATTGGTGGTTGCCAGAGGTAAGAGGGTGGGGGAATTCGTGAATTGGGTGAAGGGGAGTGGGAGGTTTAGGCTTCTAGTTATGGAATGAATATGTCATGGGAATGAAAGGTACTGCATAGGGAATGGAGTCAATGGTACTATAATAATGTTGTCTGGTGACAGATGGTAGCTACACTTGTGGTGGGCATAGCATAATGGATAGAGTTGCTGAATCACTATGCTGGGCACCTGAAACTAATGGAACATTGTGTGTCAACTATACTTCAATTAAAAAAAGGAGTAGCTTCGAACATTGATTCTGAGAGAGCACAGCCTGAATTCAAACCACTAATTTAATAACATCTCATCCAGAGAAAGGATGAAAAGACAGAAACTTCATCTAAATATATACTTGGATAGGAAGATGTACCTTGATTTCAGAAAAGTTGAATATGTTAGATTTGTGATCTCTGAAATGGGGTACTATAGTGTACCATCACCTTAAAAGGACCTGAGGAAATCATACTGCCCACTGCCCTGAAGTAGACACTGCAACCGGAAGGAAAAGCATCTGTCAGTTTACAGAGAAACTTGAGAGTTGGGAAACATAGTAGGTATATTGAACATATAGGTAAATAGCCCCAAAAGAATATTCTGCTATTAAGCTAACAAACACACCTTAAAGCCACCATCACTATACCCACTGTTACTAAATCATTAACAGAAACTTCAAGAAGCTTTGTTGCTGTCCTTATTAACACAAGTCACCTAAATCTCATACCCTAGTACCATCCCAAATAACTTACCGATTGTACATCTCCGTCCTTTCCATAACTCTGGACAAATGCATCTGCCATTTTCCCAGGTTCCACCATTCCTGCAGAACCCTACAGGGATGCTTGGTGAGGAGGTTGATTGTTCTAAAAAAAAAAAAAAACAATAAAAATAGAATAGTACAAACTAGCTGATCAATTTCTCCTTTTGGGTCTGTGGCCTTTAATTTCTATATGTAAAACAATTACTTTGAGTACCTCTGGAGAAATATGGTTTGTAATATCATCCTCAACAAAAATATACATCGAGAACCTACACAGGATACACAACGCTTACAAGAGGTTATAAAGACCAAAAAACTACATTTAAAAGACATAATACCTTAATCAAGGAGATTAGAATCTACTGGGGAAAATAGGAGATTATACAGATGAGATAGATGGATGGATGGATAGATAGATAGATAGGCTGGCCAACTAAGTCAATATGCAGATTTTTAAGTGCTATAAGAACATAGAAGAGCGATGTTGAGGACAGAGGTAATTTCTTCAGGGAGGACTTTCCAGAAGAGGTGGTATTTGAATCAGATTTCAAGACTAAATCTAGAAAAGCCAGATAAAAAAGGATGGCCCCAAATAGGCAGTATACAAAGTGCAAAACCACAAAAACATGGGAAGTTCTGATGTGTCTGAGGAACATAGCAAAGTTTAACAAATCAGGAACATGGTTCTACGTAGAACAGCAGGACACAGACTAGATTGTGAGTGGGTTTATAGACCAAGCTAAGGAGATTTAATCCTGCAAGAGTCTAGAGAGATATTAAAACAAGGTAGTTACGTGTTAAGGTATGTGTTTTAAAAAGATACCTCAAGTGATACGGGAAGTGACTGAGGCCAGGAGACAAGGAAGGCCAGTTAAATGGGGATCAAATCTAGAGCAGTAGCTCTAAGGAAGTTAGGTGTCAACAGATTCAGGAAGCATGCCTGAAACAGGACTGTAAGGATCTCGCGACTAGTTATTCTGAGCTGGGCACATGGGGTCTCCACATTGAAGATAGGGTGGATGGTGAACAAATTAACTAAGCTTAAGAATACAGAAGGCATTTTTTTTCACTTTTTTTTAATTTTATTATGTTATGTTAATCACCATACATTACATCATTAGTTTTTGATGTAGTGTTCCATGATTCGTTGTTTGCGTATAACACCCAGTGCTCCATGCAGAACGTGCCCTCTTTAATAACATAATTGAAAAAAGAAAGTGAAAAAATCAATAAATAAAGGAAAGGTTCAGCTGATACATGGCTGAACTAGCTGAAGACTTACTCTTCCTGACTTACTACAATGCCAGCTTCTCCTATTGTTTCTCCATGAGCTGTGGGCATTAGAGGAAGAGGGCCATTTTGCAACTCAAACACTAAGGGGTCCCAGAAGCAATTATTCTTTGTGAATCATTGTCAGGGCCAACATCTGCAAAATCTCTGGGCAGTAAAATGTGGAACTCTGAATACAGAGCCATCAGCTACGTGGCTCTGGACATTCACAAGATCCTCCTCAGCTGAGCTTAGATATGGTAATTCTAAATTTATGCAAAGATTATGAGAGTGCCTTTTACATTAAAGGCTGAGAAAAGCTGTTTTCTTTATTTTTTTTATTCTTTTTGTTTGTTTTTGGTTTTTTTGTTGGTTTGTTTTTTCTTTTCTTTTCTTTCTTTTAACCTGTCACCACCTGATGCAATTTGCAAACACTTGAACTTTCTGGAGAAATAAAGTGCCTGATTACTTACCTAAAAACAAAACAAAAAAAGAATACATAAGGCAGATCTCCTGCTCCAATAATGATAGAGTAGATTGTATAACTTAACCCTCCCACAGATAACACTTTTAAATTCTGGACAAAAGTTAAAAAGAAGATGAAGAAGAAAACGAAGAAAGGAAACTACTTGGGGACATTGGATGGCAATGAAAAGCAGACCGAAGCTGAAGGCTATTCCAAGTTTACACAGTATTTCCCTAAGGGCACTACCTAGTCTGTATAGCAGGAGTGACTGGAACTCCAGCAGAAAGCCACCATCTTAATGGATTAAGGTATGAAGTAACTTGTTTGGGGCTACCACAACAGCTGGAAATTGAAGGGAGATATCCAAGAAGAGATGCCATATAGAAAGGTGGCTCAAAGTCTATGTGTAAATTCCCCTCAAATCTGGGGAGAAAAATAAGATAGAAAAAAAAATAGAGTTTGAGGGGCATGTGAGACAATATAGAGAAGTCTAATATGTATGCAACTGGAGTCTCAGAAAGAGAGAAGGAATGGGACATATAATATATCAGAAGAAATTATGGTCAAAATTTCTCAAATCTGGCTACAAACTTTAACCTGGAGATCCAAGAAGTTCAATAAAACCCAAGCAAAATAAATACAAGGAAAATGACACTTAGACATAATATCATGGTCAAACTGCTAAATCTCAAAGATAAGGAAAAAATCTTGAAAGCAACCAACTATTAGCCCAGACACTTTTACTGGTGAATTAGGGAAGAAATAATACCAGCCTCATATAAATTCTTTCAGAAAATAGAGAAAGAGAGAAGCTTCCTATATATTACAAAAGGCCAGGATAACCCTGATACCAGAATCTGACAAAAACATTACAAAAACAGAAAAGTACAGACCAATAAACCTCAATTACACAGATGTAAAAATTCTTTAAAAGTAGCATACCAAATCCAGCAATATATAGAACTGATAATATATCATGACCAAGTGAGGTTTATAACAGGAGTGCAAAGTTGGTTTAACAATAGAAAAATCAATTAATTTAATTCACCAAATGACAGAAAAATGGGGGAAGACTGTATGATTATTTCAACAAGTGCAGGGGCCAAAAAGCATCTGACTTTTTTTTTAACTCTCAGCAAATAAGAAATAAAAGGAAACTTCCTCAAGCTAATAAAAATCTTCTATGAAGAACCTATCAATAACATCATACTTAATAGTGTAATACTGAATGCTTTCCCCCCTAAGATTGATAGAAAAAAGTTTGATCTAATTTCTGTAACCACTTTTATTCAACATTGTACTGAAGAGGTCAGTGCTAAAGGCAAAACAAAACAAAAGCATAAAGTTAAGAAAGGAAGAAATAGAATGTTCATTTTTTGTTGCAGATGACATCGCCAAAGACTGAAAATCTTAATGTCTCAAAAAAAGTGAATTTAGCAAGACCGAATGATACGAAATAGATACGCAAAATGAAATTCATTTCCACATATTAGCAGCAAATAATTTGAAAATCATTTCCATTAAATTAGCAAAAAAATCATAAAATTGTTGTGGAAATAAATTTAATAAAATATGTACAAGTGCTCATTATTAAGAGAAAATTTAAAAGACCTAAATAAGTAGAGATATATACCACGTATGTATGGAAGGCTCAAAGTTGTTGAAGTATCTATTTTCCCCAAATTGATACAGCCAAAATCCTAAAACAAAAGACCATTTTTTGTAGAAATTGACAAACTGGTTTAAAATTTTTATGGAAAAATAAAAGACCTAGAAAAGCCCAAGCAGAGTTTTAAAAGAAGAGACTTGGCTAATTCATATCACTAATATTATGACTTACTATACAGCCAGAGCAGTCAAGACAGTATGACCTCTGCATAATGACACACAAATACATCAGTGAAGTAGAATAAAGAGTTTAGAAATACAGTGGACCCTCGAATAACACAGGTTGTTGTGCACATTCATTTACACATGAATTTTTGTCAATGAATACAGTACATACAGCAAATGTATTTCCTTTTCCTAATGATTTTCTTCTTCTGTTTTTTTTTTGGTTTATACATATTATAGTTTTTCATTGTTGTTGTTTTTGTATTTTTTTAAGTTTTTATTTAAATTCCAGTTATTTAACATAAAGTATAATATTAGTTTTCAGGTGTAAAATATATTGATTTAGCACTTCCATACAACACCTGGTGCTCATCACAAAAATGCCCTCCTTAATCTCCACTTAAGATTTTTTACTCATATATGGAATTTAAGAAACAAGATGAACAAGGGGTGCCTGGGTGGCCCAATCAGTTAAGCATCTGCCTTCGGCTGGGGTCATGATCCCAGGATCCTGGGATCAAGCCCCACATCAGTTTCCCTGCTTAGCAGGGAGTCTGCTTCTCCTCCATGTGCCGCTCCCTCTGCCACTCCCCCTGCTTGTACTCTCTTGCTCTCTCTGAAATAAATAAATAAAATCTTAAAAAAAAAGAAACAAAACAAATGAGAGAAGTGGGGAAAAAAAAAAGAGAGAAAGGCAAACCAAGAAACAGACTTAACTATAAAGAACAAACTGATCTTTTCCTAATGATTTTCTTAAGATTTTCTTTTCTCTAGATTACTTTATGGTAAGAACACAGCATATAATACATATAACACATAAAATATGTGTTAACCTTCGCATTTGTTATTAGTAAGGGTTCTGGCCTGCAGTATGCTGTTAGTAGTTAAGTTTGGGAGGAGTTAAAAGTTATTCACAGATTTTTAACAGTGCAATGGGTTAGCACGTCCCACCTTCATGTGGTTCAAGGCTTAACTGTAGATAGAACATACCTAGTCAGTTGATTTTTAAAAACACCAAGGCCGGGGCACCTGGGTGGCTCAGTCAGTTAAGCATCTGCCTTCAGCTCAGGTCATGATCCCAAGTGTTCTGGGATCCAGCCCTGCATCAGCAACCTGCTCAGCAGGAAGCCTGCTTCTCCTTCTGCCTGCTGCTCCCCCTGCTTGTGCTCTCTCCCTCTCTCTCTTTCTCTCTCTGTCAAATAAATAAATAAATAAAAGCTTTAAACAAACAAAAAAAACAAAAAACAAGAGAACGCCAAGGCAATTCCATTGGAAAAGAAAGCTAAAGATATACCTACCTATGACACAGAAATTCTACTTCTAGATAAATATGCAAAATAAATGGAAATACATGTCCACAAACCGATTCATACAAGAATGCAGGTGTTAGAAACATTGCTATTGTATGTCACTTGGATCCTTCCCTTCAGGTTTGAAGCACTCATTCCTCTAGCTTTTGTGAATGTTGGCAACTGAGAACACTTAGCTGAGTCCTTTTCTAGAACTGCTCTCAACTAAAGAGAATCAGTTCATCCAAGATACTGGTGACATGTGCCATGGCCGGTCAAAGCCAGGGAATAAAGTTTCATCCCTCAGACTCAAGACCTCAAAGAGTATATTTTCTAAAGACAGCTACACTACACATCCCATCTCTCTTACTCTTCTTATAATATGATAACTCTTCTCCACTGCAAGGTGGAGTTTATGTTTCCTCTCCTTGACTTGAGGGGACTTTTGTATCTGCCTTGACTAACAGAGTGGCAGAAATTATGTGACTACCAGGCTAGATCACAAAAGATGATTTGTCTTCTACCTAACTCTCACTCAGGATATATGCCTTGGGAGACCTGAACCTACAGGTAACATGTAAGAAATCCAGCTACTCTGAAGCCTCTGTGCTAGAGACATCAAGGGGAGAAATTACACAGAGAGAGAGAAGACTAAGGAGTTTCAGCTGTTCCAAGATTTTGAGTCTCCTTTGCCCGGACACCACACATGACTGAAGAAAGCTTCAAGATGACCCCAGCTCCAGCTACAGTCTGAGGTCAACTTTATGAGAGATCCTAATCCAGAACCACCCAGGCATGGTGCTTCCAAATTCTGGGCCCAGAGAAACCATGAAAGATAATAAACGATTATCATTTAAGTCACTAAGCTTTGGGGTAATTTGTTCTGCAGCAATAGATAACTAATACAGACATCAACTCTGGAGGGCTATCCCAACTTCAGCTGTCTTGTAGTTCAATTTCTCCTTCTACCCAGTTCTGACTCCTTAACCACCCCCACCACTCCACAAGTATTGATCCCAAGAGCACTTGTTGAAACTTTCATGCAGATAAATCTTCAATTCAGAATTTGTCTTCCAGGGAACCCAATCCTGGCAGTTTTATTCATGTTAGCAAAAAAGGAGGGTGGGGGCACCTTGGTGGCTCAGTCGGTTAAGTGTCCAACTCTTGATTTTGGCTCAGGTTATGATCTCAGCATCGTGGGATTGAGCCCAACATTGGGCTCTGCCCTCAGTGGGGAGTTTGCTTCTCGCCCTCCCTCTCTCTCCCTCTCCCTCTGACACTCCCCCCTCTCACACACTCTCTCTCTAAAAATAAATAAATAAATCTTTAAAAAAATAGTCTATCAACTGAATAAACAAATTATGCGTATTCATATAATGGATTATTGATTATTTAGCAATAAATAAATACAACAACATAAATGAATCTGGAAAACATTACATTAACAAAAGTATTCAGACATACAAGAGTAAATACTATATAATATTTTTAATATAAGGTTCAAGAATAGCAAAACTAATCTATGGTGATAAAATCAGAACAGTGCTTGCCCAAGAGGGAGGAAGTAGAGGTGGGGAGATTGGCAAAGAACACCTGTAGCTACAGTAAACAGTGAATACAGCCTAACTTTAGCCAGATAAACATAAAACCTCACAGTAAAGTCCTGTACCTCAGTTCCTTTTGCCTAATACATAATGTCTGACTTTAAACCAAAAAAGTACAAAGCACACTAAAAGGCAAAAACATGGCCTGAAGAGACAAACCAAGCATCAGAACAGACTTAAATATGGCAGATATTTTGGAATTATCAGACCAGGAATTTGAAATGATGATGATTAATATGCTAAGAGCTCTAATGAAAAAGGTAGATAACATGCAAGAACAAGTGAGTGATATAAGAAAAGAGATGCAAACTCTAAGAAAGAATCAAAAGAAATGCTAGAAACAAAACACACTGTAACAGAAGTGAAGATTGTCTTTGACAGGTTCATCAGTAGACTGGACAGATCCAAGAAAAGAATCACTGAGCTTGAAAAAATGTCAGTAGAAACTTTCTAAACTAAAAACAAAGACAAAATCAGAGAGGGAGACAAACCATAAGAGATTCTTAATCACAGGAAACAAACTGAGGGTTGCTGGAGGGGAGGAGGGGTGGGGGAATGGGGTAACTGGGTGATGGGCATTAAGGAGGGCATGTGATGTAATGAGCACTGGGTGTTATATAAGACTGGTGAATCACTGACCTCTACATCTGAAACTAATAATACATTATATGTTAACTACTTGAATTTAAATAAATAAAATTTAAAAAATAAAAACAAGGAGAAAAAAAGAATGAAAATTATAACAGAATATCTAAGAACTATGGGACAAAAATTGTAACATACATCTAATGGGAATACCAGAAGGACAGGAAAGGGAAGAAAGAATAGAAGAAATATTCGAAGTTTTTTTTTGTTTGTTTGTTTGGTTTGTTTTTTTTTCTTTTAAGATTTTATTTAGTTATTTGAGAGAGAGAGAGCATGAACGTGAGCAAGAGACCACAAGCAGGAGGGGAGCAGCAGAGGGAGAAGGAGAAGCAGACTCCCTACTGAGCAGGGAGCCCGATGTGGGGCTCAATCTCAGGACCCTGAGATCATGACCTGAGCCAAAGGCAGCCACGTACCTTACTGAGCCACCCAGGTGCCCCGGAATATTTGAAGTTTTAATGTCTGGAAATATTCCAAAATAAATGGCAGACACCAAATCACAGATCTAGGAATCTCAGAGAACACCAACCAGTATAAATGTCAAAACCAAACGAAACCAAACAAAAACTACACTTAGGCACATTCTATCCAAACTTCAGAAAATCAATGACAAAGAGAAAATTTCAAAAGAAGCCAGAAGGGTGATGGGGGAGAAACCTTATCTGTAGAAAAACAAGTATAAGAATTACATTGGAATTCTCCTCAGAAGCCATGCAACCAATAAGAGTATAGTGAAATATTTAGTGTTGAAAGAAAAAACCACCAATAAAGAATTCTGTATCCAAAGAATTATCCTTTAAAAGTAAATGAGAAATAAAGACACAGAAACAAACAAAAATTGAGAGAGTTTGCAAGAAATTTTAAAATTCTTCAAAGAGAAGGAAATGATATAGGCTAGAAACTTGAATGTACATAAGAAAAGAAGAGCATTAGAGAAGGAATAAATGAAAGTAAAATAAAATCTTTTTCTTGACCTAACAGATAAGTTTATTCAAGATAATAATAGCAATGATTATGAGGTGATTATAGCTTATGGAAAAATGAAATAAATGACCAAAAAATGTTGTAAGGGAAGAGAAGGAGGAATTGGGAATACTGTGTAATGATGTTCTGGCACTATTCATTAGGCCGTACATTGTTACTAAAAAGTGGACTTAGATTAGCTGGGTCTTTTTAAAGATTTATTTATTTTTTATTTACTGAAAGAGAGAGAGCACGGAAGTGAGGGGAGGGACAGAGGAAGAGAGAGAATCTCAAGCAGACTCCATGCTGAGTGCGGGGCCAGTGCTGGGCTCAACCTCACGACCCTGAGATCATGACCTGAACCGAAATTGAGTTGGAAGCCAACCAACTGAGCCACCCAGGCACCCCAGACTTAGATTAGTTGTAAATGTATATTGCAAACTCTAGGTTAACCACCAAAATGTTTTTTTAAGTATAAATGATATGCTAAGAGAAGAGAGAAAGCAGAATCATATAAAATGCTCAATTAAAACCCGATAAGGCAGAAAAATACAATAGCAATGGAAGAAACAAAGAAAAGAACAATAAAAACACAACTATGGTAGATATTATTCCAATATATCAATAATCACTTTAAATGGCAATTCTGTAACTACACCAATTACAAAACAGATACTATAAGAGTGGATTAAAAAACAAGACCCAACTATATGTTGTCTATAAGAAACTCACCTCAAATCAAAAGTAAAGTGATGGAGAAAGATATACCATGACAACACTAATTAAGGGAAAGTTAAAGAAGCTATATTAACTTCACACAAAGCAGATTTCAGAGCAACAAAAGTCATTAGAGATAAAGGACGTTTCATAATGATAAATGGACCCATTCTCTAAGAACTAACAATCTCGATGATTTCTTATATAGACAATAATTTAGTTTAAAATATTTAAAAAACTCTCTTGAGACTTCTTTAACCCACTTGCCATTTAGAAGTGTGTTGTTAAATCTCCAAATATTTGGGGGATTTTCCAGCTATCTTTCTGTTATTGATTTCTAGTTTAATTCCATCTTGGTTTAAAAACATGCTTTGAATGATTTCTATTCTTTTAAATTTGTTTAGGTGTATCTTATGGCCCAGAGTGTAGTTTATCTCAGTGAATACTCCATGGGTGCTTGAGAAGAATGTGTATTCTAACATCATTGGATGAAGTATACTATAGATTATTGTCAAATAGATCTAGTTAGTTGATGGTGTTTTCAGTTCAACTTTATCTTTACTGATTTTCTGTTTGCTGGATCTGTCAATTACTAATAAGGGATGTTTAAGTCTCCAACTATCATAGCAGATTTATTTATTTTTCTTGCAGTTCTCTCAGTTTTTGCCTCACTTATTTTGACACTATATTGTTAGGTACACACATATCGAAGATAATGATTATCTACGTAAGAAATCCCAAAGATTCACCAAAAAAACTTCTGGAACTAATAAACAGTTATAGCAAGATTTTGAGATAAAAGGTCAATATGCAAAAGTAAACTGGATTTGGATTTTAAAGCACAATACCATTTACATTAGCACCAAAAAAAAAAGAAATACATGAATATAAATCTATCAAAATATGTACAGAATCTGTATGAGGAAAACCACAAACTTCTAATAAAAGAAATCAAAGAAATTCTAAATAAGTAGAGAGATATTCCATGCTCATAGATAGGAAAACTTATTGCTTAGATTATCAATTTTTCACAGCTTGATTTATAAACTTAATGAAATTCCAATCAAAATCCCAGCAAATTATTTTGAGGATATCAAAAAAAGGGGTGATGGAAGAGGGAATTAATGGGAACTCTATACTTCTGCTTAATTTTACTGTAGCCTGAAACTTCTTGAAAAATAAAATCTATTAGTATGGTGGCGCCTGGGGGGCTCAGTCGTTAAGCATCCGCCTTCGGCTCAGGTCATGATCCCAGGGTCCTGGGATCGAGCCCCTCGTCGAGCTCCCTGCTCAGCGGGAAGCCTGCTTCTCCCTCTCCCTCTGCCTTGCTGCTTGTGTTCCCTCTCTCGCTGTCTCTCTCTGTCAAATAAATAAATAAATAAAATCTTTACAAAATACATACATACACACATACATACATAAATAAATAAAATGTATTAGTGTAAAAAAATAAGAAACAGATCCAGACCTCAAAGGGCGAGGTTCTACCAAGAGAGATTTAATCGTAATTGTTATATGACAAACTTCTCTGTGTAACCAGGGGAATACCTGAATTTTTTTAAATTGTAGAATGCTTCAAATACTCAACATACAGAGGATAAAACATCCCCCACTACCCAAAGCCAGTTATAAAAGATAGTAACTTTCTCTCAGATTTGCTTCAGAGTTTTTTAAAAATAATAAAACTTTACAGAAAGAATTGAAACTCTTTGTACTCCTTTCTAGCAACATTCCTTTCCCTCCATACCCAGAGGTAACTCTATATTGAAATTGTCATTTGTCTTTTGCATCTTATTTTATACTTTTTTTTTTTTTGCTGGTAAAATAATTGACTTTTATTTTTAAGGTTGACAAATTCTAGGAACACAACACTAAAGGGGGCCTCTCAAAGGAAAAGGAGGGCAGGAGACATTGAATTCTCAGGTGTCAGCAAGTGGTACTACTGACCAACAACTTTTGGTTTATTCTTCTCATGTAACAAGAAGTCCAGTGGTTGGCAGTCCGTGGCTGGTGCAACAGCTCTCAAGGCATGCTATCAGGATCCTACCTAGGATCCAAGTGCCTTGAGTCTTTCCACGGTACCACCCAGAGAAAGGATCTGCCTTCCTTAGGCCAAAAAATGGCTCCAATACTCCTAGGTTTCATGTATGTGCTCCTGGATGTAGCAGGATGTAACGAGGACAATGGTTCATGCTTGACAGATCTGCTTTCTTGTATCAAACACCTGGTAGCTTTATTAAGCAGACTTCTATTTGTATCTCTCTTTTTTATAGTGTTATTAACTACAGTCTCCATGTTATACATTAGATCCTCTCTTCTACCAAGATCTCTTCTATTAGAAGCTCACTTGTACAAGATCCACTTTTATCTCTAAAATTGCTAGAGCTATTATATGGCTACCTTTAGCAGGAGCTAGGGAAGTATTCTTAAATAGGCACATTATCATCTTCCTCCAAAGTGGGCTTCTGCTAATGAAGAAGATGCAATAGGCGATCTGTTTAATGACAGAATCCTCTGCAGCAATTATGTTGAATTTTTAATTTTACTGATCTGGAAAAATGCTCAGAATATAATGTCACGTGAAAAGCAGCACAGAAAACATATACAATATAATCTCAATTTTGTTTAAAAAATATAATTTACATACATACATACCCTACATGTGGGAGTTCCAAAATGTTCATAGTAGTTAATATCTATAGAGTTAGCCTCACATCAAAGGGGTATTGATAGACAAAATTTTTATCATACTAAATTTTTTCTGAATTTTCTATAATGAACTTGTATTATCTTTAAATAGAAAAAAAAAGTGTCACTTTAAAAAAACACCCCATATACTCTTAAGGAAGACCAAGTCCAAAATATTTACACTTATTCAGTTTCATCTTCATTGTCAAAAGAAAGGAGGCAACTGTTTTTGATTTGCTTTTGTGAGTTCTTTTTAACTGAGTCCTGCTTATTTATTTCATCTTCATTTGCTTTCCTCTTTTTTGAGCTTGCTCTTAAACCTGAATATATTTCATCCGAGGAACGTTTGACTGGTTTTCGATACATGATTCTTCCATCAACTATAGCCGGTTCTTCATCTGCTTCCGCAGCCTTTATTTCTGCTTTAATTTTCGTGACTTCTTCAACTGACAGGTCTCCCTTTTTTAAAACCACCACTTGGGGCTGTTCATCTTCTTTGTCACTGTGATCACCATCTTCATCTGGGAGCTGAGGCTGGATTCTCTCAGTTTCACGGTACGCCCTTCCCTGTAGCCGACCCGTTCCTTGAAGCGAGCCAGGAACGCCGGTTCGGCCGGCCGCACGTACGAAACCTGGTTCCGCTTGCTCATAGCTGTTCCCGGGAAAAACAGGTTCCCGGGGCCACCTGGAGATGGTACATCTGCGACCTATTTTATACTATTATTATATGTAAGGTAATGAATGCATAGCATTTGCATGCAGTTTTCGTTTTGTTTTGGTTTTTGGTTTTTTTTTTTACAATTAATTCAATTATTTTAATGGTTATAGTTCTATTTAGGTTTTTTTCCTTCCTTTGGGGGTAAATTTGGTCATTTATATTTTTTTAGAAAATTGCCACCTGGCCAAAGTTTTTATATTAGCCAGGATAAGGTTTTCCATGGTATTTGTTATGATTTTATTATGTTTTTATAATCACTGCTTTATTATATATTTTAATAGGTAATACATTCACAGGTTGGAAAATAAAAACATGGAGTTGGTATTCCCACTTGACTTTTGCTTAAATCTTGTCTGTTTTCCTACTTTTGTTGTGGCTCCCTTTATTTTTGTACATATCGCTTAATTATGGCTTTTTGTCTTGACAAATCTCACCAGATATTTATCTATTTAAATTCATCTTTTCAAAAAACTAGCTTTTGGTTTCTTTTCTTTTTTTTTTTTTTTAAGATTTTACTTATTTGTCAGAGAGAGAAAAAAAGCACAAGCAGGGGGAGAGTCAGAGGGAGAGGGAGAAGCAGACTCCCCGCTGAGCAGGGAGCCCGATGCAGGGCTCAATCCCAGGACCCTAGTACCATGACCTGAGCTGAAGGCAAACACTTAACCAGCTAAGCCACCCAGGCGTCCCTAGCTTTTGGTTTCGTTGATATCTGCTCCTGTTTTGTTTTGTTTTTAATTTCCATTCCATTGCTTTGTTCTTTTCATTACTGCCAAACAACCTTCCTTAGAATTGACTTTCTTTTTTATTTATGTATTTATGTATTTATTTATTTATTTATTTTTAAAGATTTTATTTGTTTATTTGACAGAGAGACACAACGAGAGAGGGAACACGAGCAGGGGGAGTGGGAGAGGGAGAAGCAGCCTTCCCGACGAGCTCAGAGCCCGATGTGGGGCTCGAACCCAGGACCCTGGGATCATGACCTGAGCTGAAGCCAGAGGCTTGACAACTGAGCCACCCAGGTGCCCCATTATTTATATTTATTTTTTTAATTTCTTTTATCTCCGGGTCCAGCTCAATGACAAATGCATAAATGGTACGCAACAAATGTTTGCTGAGCACCTGCCTCTTTGGCATTTGCATTTTGGTTGAGGATATCAAGCTGAAGCTGAGCTACCACTCCTCTGTCATAATCACAATTTTAACACCTTTTGCTCTGCAGTTCAAGACCCTGTCCTAAATTACCCACAAAATATAATAAAGATAGTATTGGTATTTTTAAACCTCCGTATTTTAAGTAAAGAAAATCAGACCCAAAAAGATTAAGTGCTTTGTTTCTTCATTTAACTGGTTTTTAAACGTATGGACTCATAAAAATGACATTAGCTATTCATTAGCCCAACATCCCCATTCTACATAAAGAGTACCTCCTATATAAAGAGTACCTTGTTCCAGATTAGTAATTAATTGATAGCTGAGTGGAGTTAACTCAGATCTCTTGGTTACTAATCAAGTTCTCCTGCCCTCTCCTAACAGTGCTGCCTTTACCACAGGGAAAACAGGGAGGGTAAGCATCAGCTTCAAGTTACTTGAGGATTAATACACTGGAATATGTTTAACAGTAGTAGTTTTCTTTTATAACACCAGTATAAGGGGCACCTGGGTGGCTCAGTGGGTTAAGCATCTGCTTTTGGCTCGGGTCATGATCCCAGGGTCCTGGGATCCAGCCCCACATTGGGCTCCCTGCTCCACGGGAAGCCTGCTTCTCCCTCTCCCTCTCCCTCTGCCCCAGCCAGCTTGTGATCTCTCTCTCTCTCTCTCTCTCTCTGTGTCAAATAAATAAATAAATAAATAAATAAATAAATAAATAAATAAATAAATAAAATCTTCAAAAAAAAATTACACCAGTATATTTCCCTACATTTTCTTAAATTATAACAATTAATATTTCCAGAAATAGTAGCCCTATTTTCAATATCTTTACCACACAACATGGACAATTAAATGCAAAGCATATGTAAAACACTCATGCTGCCTGAGAAACTAGCATAAAATATTAAAACTTCCAAATGGAAAACATGAATTTCATTTCCTCTCCTAAACTAGGCAAAATTAGAATCTGTTTTGAAAAGTCTAGTTTAATTAAGTGCAGGAATAAAAATATCTTTCCTTAGTCAAAGAAATTCCATCAGAAGCCTCTAGTGTCTGGCTCCAATTCTTATGGTTTTAACATCTTGGCATCTGTCATTTGTCCCAGACTAGGAATTTGAAATATTTGGATGAGGATGAAGATTCCTTTTAAATGAGAAAAGTTTATTCCATTGTGAAAAGAAACCCTAAAAAATTTAAACAAATAAAATACATAAGGTATAGTTTTTTCTTAAGGTAAAAGTTATTCAAGAAGAAAATCTGGTTGCATATTTCAATAAACTGGTTGCATATTTTAATAAAATTTTCCCTGATGGTGTAGCATAGTACAAATATTTTTTTAAATGCAGGAAGATATAGCAACTCTTAGAACGGTTTCTGTTTCTGTTTTATTTTTTTTTTAAAGATTTTATTTATTTATTTGATAGAGAGAGACGCAGTGAGAGAGGGAACACAAGCAGGGGGAGCGGGAGAGGGAGAAGCAGGCTTCCCACCCAGCAGGGAGCCTGATGCGGGGCTCAATCCCAGGACCCTGGGACCATGACCTGAGCCAAAGGCAGAGGCTTAACAACTGAGCCACCCAGGTGCCCCTCTGTTTCTGTTTTAAACTAATCTGTTGAGGGGCACCTGGGTGGATCACTCGGTGGAGCATCTGACTCTTGGTTTCGGCTCAGGTCAGGCCAGCTCCGGTCATGATCTCAGAGTGGAGAGATCCAGCCCCACCTCAGACTCCACACTGGGCATGCTAAAAGGGGAGTCTGCTTCCCCTTTCCCTTTCCCTCTCTCACTCTCTCTATCTCTCAAATAAAAATAAATCTTTAAAAAAATTTTTTAAATAAATTAATCAGTTGAACTTAATGATTATACCTATAGTAGACCTTCAGTTTGAAAAACTAAATTTCAATCCAAAGATCCAATCTAGGTCAATGGCATCTATTCAAGGTATAATTCAGGGAGTGGAGAAAACTATGCACTAAATTATCTAAAAATTCATAAGTTAAAAATAGGATTTAGCATTTGTTGAATGCTTATATTGTCCTAGATGTCATCTTAAACCTGTAAGTGTGTTAAAACTCATTTAATCATTTAATGACAGCTCTGTAAGGCAGATTTATTATTACTCCCATAATAGGAAAACTGAGGCACTGAAATGTTGAATAACTTGCTCAAGTTTACTCAGTTAGTAAGTGGTGACATTGGCATTTCAACAAGGCAGTCCGGCTCCAGAACTTTGTCTTTTTTTCTACTCAGGTACTTTCCCCCACCCCCTTAGTCTCATGTGCACACTCCTAACCACCATATTTTATACTTGACGTTCTTCAATAACATATGATATCAAAAGATCTATGGATAGTGGTTGTATTCAGAATTTTAAGTAAATCTAATATGTGGAAATCAAGGAAAAATCCACTAAGCCAAGGTTCTAGCCTCTTAATTAAAGAAACTGACTTTGAAAATGGGATCAGCAATTTAAACATCACTGATGTTAAAATAATTCATACCCCTCAGCCAATTACATAACAAAATTTATTCCTCCCAAACAAATCCCTTCCCTTTCATAATAATTGTTTTCTTGATTTAGAGAGTGGTTACATGAGGAAGTAAGAAGGGAGACTGGTAAAGGAGCAGAATAGAGATTAAGACTAAATAACACTATAGCTATCTAAAACCCAACCTTTTCCATCTGGACCTTTTTTTGAACCCCCAAATGCAACCTGTCCTCCAGGAGCAGTCCCATGAATTTGATTTATTATCAAGTTTGCCTCTTGAGGAAGTACTGTAATTGGGTAAAATGAAAGTCAAGCATCGTGTACAAATTATTTTCTGAGAATCAATAAACTCTCATTGACCTTTCCCCACAATCCACATTTCTTACTGTGCAAGAATTTCAATTCTATGAAATTTGACCTCGGGGTTGGGAATATTGCAACCTACTAAAGTCTCTTGCTGGCCAGAGGCATAAGTGAATCCTATGATAGGAAGTGAAGGACAGAGCACCTGGAGATGAGTGGGAAAGGCACTCAGGATGGCAGAGAGGAGGAATTTTATAATCTAGAAGATTCAAGAACGTTCAATAAGGCATTATCATTGATGCTAATATGTTATAAGGTTAAGATATTCTCCCTAAGAGTTCAGAAAACATCCCCTACTATTATGATTATGGACATCTGTCTATGTTTACATCAGGTCTAGCTCAAGTTGGAAAATGTCAAGGGAAAGATGCACAATAAAACTTGGTTATATTTCATTTTACTTTCATCAAATGTGATTGGACCAAAACGCCACGCTGCTTCTTGTATTACAAGATTCATTGCTACTGGGAGCACAAATCCTACAGAGATAGAACACCTTATTGTCATTCACTCTGAAAACACATTCGATAGGGTGCATATTATTTGATAAAATTCCTAATGTGAAAAGGTTAGAGGTCTGACAAAACTTTGATTTGCTCCAACATGAAACCACTTAAGATTGCTGATCACACAGCCAAACAAAAGAGGCCATACACAACTGGAGAGATCTAATGAAGCCAAAGTTCTGGAAATGGTTAGAGTGTTGCATGGCTTGGAGCAGAGGAAGAAAACTAAAATGGTGTCTGCTTAACTGCTGAAAATAAATCCATAATATCATTTATCTTAATATTTTGAGGCAAATTACAAAGAATTGGTAGCTATATTCTTTTACCTCTGAATACAACTATTTGACAACTTTTAGTCCAGTTTCTGGTTTTCATGTGATTCTTTCATTTGCTCATCAGCTATGTTGGCAACTATATTCCAATTACTCTTCTAGGTGCAGGGAATGCAGATTAATAAGTTAGTTCCCTGCTTTCTTGGGGCTTTCATTCTTGGAATGGGGAGACAGCAATAAGTGAGAGATTATCAGATGATAAAAGCCATGAGCAAAATACACGTGAAAGAGAGCAAATAGAATGATAACCTTAGACTGAGTGGACAGAAAAGGTCTAAGTCATCAAAGAGACAGCCATGTGAAATTCTGGATAAAGAGTGTTCCAGTAAACTGACATCATCATAGGAGATCTCCAAGTCTTGAGCTCCTTTTGGAAATTGCAAGAGTCATCAATAGTTTTGAAAAATTTCTTTACCAAACAAAACTTCAAAAGCATAGGATATCTTATTCCGGAAAGCCTAGATGGAGAAGATGTTACACTTAACAATGTATCTCACTGTGATGCTTTGGTGGAAAAAAAAAGATTATTATTATTTAATGTTTTCATCAGTGGCATAAAAATGCCAAAGACTATTCTAGCAATTCTGAAAGAAGTCGTGTCTACTTCCATGAAATGCTATCAACTTCATCTGGACTAGGGCTTTAAACCATGACCTTTTACAAGAGGCCTTATTAAGCAGTAGGAGCAGAATAAAAAGCTTTTCTATACAACACAGATCCCTGGCATTCTAGAAGCCATGCCTTGAAGCACTTGTTTGATATTTAAACCAATGATTCATTGAAAAAAAATGAATAATTACACTTAGAATAATTAGACATAAGCTCATTCATGGCTTGTTTGATGGCCAGTAGATATTGGGGCTTATGTGAATGTGAGAAATCTTTCCATTAAAGGCAGTCACCGGGAGGAAAGCTGATAGAACATGAGCAGTTTTCCAGGCAATGCAGTCTGAATGTAATCTCTTTAGCTGTTCTAGACTAGAAGTTTAACAGCAGACAATCACATAACTTTGTGAAACTGAAGGAAGTACTTTGGCAAGACCTAGAAGACTGTGGCAAAGCTATAGCAGTTACTCCAAAAGTCTGTAAACACCATTTGAAGACTCAGAAAACCTTAAAAGTGAACATACTAATCTACACTCTATAAGCGGCATTAATAATGTCGATCTCAATTAATTAATAATTGTAGATCTCACAAACAAGGTGACTTACCAAAGTGCCTAACCTTGCCTAGCAAAACATTCTACTGGTTACTGCTTATCTTTGTGAGTTAGGGATTTGGGGCATGGTTGCCTCAAAAAAAAAAAAAAAAAGAGAGATGAATTAATTGAGTTAACCTCGTCTTCCCTCTAGAAGGCAGAATATGTGGGAGTGAAGAGAAAGAAACTAAAGTCAGAATAATCTAGATTTAAATCCAGACCCAACACTCTCTAGCTAAGTAAGTAAGCTTGATATTTTCTGAGCCTGAGTTTCCCCATCAGTATCATGGATATAATAATAACTGCCTCAAAGGTAGTTGTTTGGATTAAATGAGATAAGCATACATCATAAACTTGTCAAATCATTTGTACACCTGAAGCTAATGTAATAATGTAACATTGTGTGTCAACTGCATTCGATTAAAACATTTTTTTAAGAAAAATTCAGAGCAAGGACACATTTGTCTCTTTTTTTTGAGGAGCTGGTATGCTTTTACTGTTGAACAAGGGTTTTTTGTTGCCTATTATGCTTCATCTGGGGTCTTAGCCCTCAGGAAGTTCAGGGATATGTCTCAGGGACTATGTTTTGTATTTATTTTTAGCAACTCCCTGTTTTCTTCCTCATAATGTTTTATACTTTGGTCCTCATTTTAATGGTTCTATTGTGCCTGTGTCCTTTATAACTCACCACAAATTTCCCTTTTAAAGTAGATGTCATGTAATGGAAAGAAGGAGAAGAGGGAGGGAGGAAGGAAAGAACGATACCTTAAAAGTGCACTCTTTAAATAAAGTCTCATAAATTTAGCAGCCTTAATAGGGTGAAGCCTATAGTTCATAATTTTTCTAACTTTAAACAAAACTTAAACCAACAAATAAATAAACAAAACAAATAAAAACACATTTTTTCTCAAGTTTAAATTCTATTGTTTTTGTTCTGGCAAATTTTCTCATGCTGATTATCCAAATGTTAGTTAGTTCCATGTTTTCTAGATAATGTTCTGAAGGGTGGGGAGGAGGGGAGGGCGATCAGACCCCTTCTCAGCTACCACTCCAACAACAGCTAATATATTTGATTTCTCTTGTTCCCAACAGTGGATCTTTGCAGCCATGCATTGTGCTTCTGCCGGTTCCCCAAACCTTCTATCCTCCTCAGTTAACTATCTTCTCAGAGGGCAGATCACCCCTCCTGCGGCTCTTTGGACTGGTTTTATTTACACTTATTTACTCAATTTTATTAGAATCCTTCTCTGTTTGTTACAAAAGGGAATACTCAGCACATCCAGCTTTGAATCCCTTTATGGAGAACGTCTGGCAGCCCAAGGGAACCAGCGCTGGGGTTATAGAAAGTCTTTGTTGTGAGTTTGGGGGGGGGGTCCTCTAACATCATTGTTTTACACACCATCGCTCCCCCTCCCACCTTCCAGTGTCAGCTCTGGCACACAGCAGTTTACTAACAAACATTTGCTGAACAACCAGAAAAATCATCTTCTAGGTAATCTTCATTTTTGAGTAGTTAACACGTGGAAAGTGAGAACTTTGTGCACAAACCGTACAATTTTATTTACAATCCTGGTGAGAACATCCCTAGACTTTCTTCTTGAGATGAAATTCCATTCTGCACATGTTTGATTATGTGGGTATGTATGCGTGTGTCCATACTGAGTTATCTTTTGTGGATTTAGCTAAACAGACCCAAACGTGTGTTAGTAATGATTTTAATTAAGCTGTTACCCAGTCAGGAGTTAAAAAGAGCAAGAGGCTAATCAAACTAGGTAATTCATCACCATGCCCACTCACACTCACATATTCAGATTCACGTGTGCAACCATATGCTAGCCATCGACTGACCCTTGCCTCTTGCATTTCACACATGACACCTTGGTGGGCAACCTCAGCCCAGACATGGCTATTTGCAGTACTGGTGTGTTAGGTGTCAGGGACAGAGGCTCAATACCTTCTCCTGATTTGAGTTAAACATAGAAAGTTAAACGATAAACATAACATAGTTAACCATAAACAATATTACCTCTCTGGATCTTAAGCACAGTCATCCAGATGCCCAGTCCCAAAACGATGGTCGTCAGCAGTCCACACACAATGGCTGTCAGCACCCTGAGGTCACACGCACGGCAGGAAGCCATGGAGAAGCCAAGCCACAAATCCACTCCTGGCTGAAAAACAACTAGTGTCTTTCTTCTTGAGCCAAGAAGCTTACTCAGAAACTATTCTAAAATATAAAAATAATTCCTCCTTTCAGTGATCTATCAGGCAGAAGTCCTCATTTTTCAGGACTTTTTAGGTTAATCAGACAGGATGCAGTTTGAATCATCTGATGAAAGGTACATGCTCTCACTGCAATTTCCTCGTCCTTCACTGAATGAGAGCATGAAAAAAAAGGTTGGAATTATGGGAAGAGAAGATAACTGAGGGTCATAAAGAAGAAAAGGAGGGAATAGTTAACAGGGTCAAAGTATAAATGTCCAGATAAGCAAGAAGGTGGGGAAGGGAGCAAAAAAATAAAAGTCATCTTCTTACACTTCGGTTTTAGGGGGATCTAGCTGAGGTAGACTAACAGGTGCTTCAGGCCACACAGACTCCCTCTTGTCAACAAGGGGGAGTGACACACACACACAATTCTAGTCCTTGCACTTTTTTAAAGGAGCCCACATTTTGAAAGCTGCAGTGGGTGAGTGGGCTTTATTAGCACGGGGTGAGTTTTGCAAAGCACAAAATCCCAGTACTACAACCCACCTGTTATGTGCTGAATTGCGTCTCCCTAAAAATTCCTATGTTGAAGTTCTAACCCCCAGTACCTCAGAATGTGACGTTATTTGGAGATAGGGTCATCACAGAGGTAAGCAAGCTTAAATGAGGTCATTGGAGCGGGCTCTAAACCAGTAAAACCAGTGTCCTTATAAGAGGAAATTTGCACAGAGATATGCAGAGGCAAGAATTTAGGAAGAAACACAGGGAGAAGATGGTTGTCCACAGACCAAGGAAAGAGACCTGGGACAGAGCCTTCCTCTGAGCCCTCAGAAGGAACCAACACTGCTGGCACCTTTATTTTGGATTTCTAGCCTCCAGAACTGTGAGACAATAAATTTTTGTTGCTTTAAGCCGCTCAGTTGTAGTACTTTGTTGCAGCAACCCTAGCAGATGAAGCCACCATCTGGATCAATGTAAGCTGGTGTCTGCAGCTGCAGCTCTGACCCTCTCCTGCCCAGGCTCTCATGTTCTTTCCCCCCATCCCCACTCCATCATCAACTGAAAGACTGGAGGAATGAATATTCACCTCAATCAGAGTCCTGTTCCTGGGGGATTCGGAAAGATTTTACAAAAGAGGACACATTTAAGCTGACTTTTTCAACCCCCAAAACAACTATATGTTTCCCCTATTCTCTCTAATACTCACTTTATCAAAATACAGCTTTAGGGGACATGAACATAGGGCTCTAACCTTTACCCCACCCAAGGATTTCAGAAAAACACATCGATGTACCCCAAAATGGAAGAACTTAGAAGTAACGCTGCAGCAGCACAGCATAAATGAATGTGAATCCACTGTTTCATTTGCTGTAAATATATTTTTAAAAATCTGTTTCTGAGATGTCTGCATGTATATGCACAGAAAATGTCGGGAAGGGTACATTAAAAATAATTCTTCTTGGGAATCTGAGAGATCTAAGGAACTCATTTTTCATTTTACACCCTTTATGATTTGAAGTTTTTAACTTTCTCATTTAATATTTTTTCAATTATAACAATAATGAATATATCTATTATTCTTTCAATAATAAAAGGGATCATTTTAAATAAATAATGTCTAAGAAAAGGAAGTAGCACTTACGAAGTGCCTAGAATATACCAAGCACTGTGCTATGCACTTTATGTATCTTTATCTCATTTATTCTGCAACAGGTATTTTTTGCCCATTGTATGAATGAGGAGATGAGACTTGGGCAGGTATCACACTAAACAGGAGCTCTCTGGTTAAGGAACTTTGAGTGACATTAGGTTACACAAAGGTAATACTTTTCTTCAACTCTAGGATTTCTTAGAGCCTTTATTTTTTTAAAAAGATTTTATTTATTTATTTCAGAGAGAGAGAGAGAGAGAGATTGAGCACAATCATGAGTGGGGGCGGGGAGGGAGAAGCAAACTCCCTGCTGAGTGGGAAGCCCAATGCAGGGCTAGATCCCAGGACCCGGGGACCATGACCCAAGCTGAAGGCAGATGCCCAACAGACTGAGCCACCCAGGCACCCCTCTTAGAGCTTTTAATATGTTACATACATTGTGAATTGTCAAGTTCCCAGTGTTGACCACAGAATCCTCTTCTCAAGAAGAATTTCTCAGAGATAGCAAACTTTCAGAATGTGCTTTGGAGACACTGCCCTGCATGATCATCTGCAGAAAGGTCTTACTTAGTTGAGCAGAGTGACTAAAGGAACTGATCATGGGGCCCATGTTTGCCATAGCGTGATGGAATTTTTCCCTTGTTGTATTTCAAACATTTTGAAGGGGCTGTAGTCTGGTGACTGAAAAATTGACTTGGGTGGTTCTCAGACATTTTCTCCTCCACACTCGATGGAAATGCTGGAATCCTGGGATGTTATAATGGCTATAGCTTCTTAGTACTTTCATATTTTCATTTATATGCCAACTATCCAGCTAGGAACTCTAGAAATTTATGGAATAGAAGAAATTCCTAGGCACAGATATTTAGATGTTGACACTTATATTAGAGCATGAATTTCTGTTGGTTATAGACAAATATATAGACATCAATTTTATACACACACACACACATATCAAGATCACAAAAAGGAACAGGAAAAGGAAAAAAACTAAACAGGGAATAATTCATTTATTCATTTGTTCTACTCAATGCAAACATTGTGCTAGGTGCTGAGGATGATAGAGTAAACAAGAGAGGCAAAGTCCCTGCCTTCACACAGCTTATACTCAGGGATACCTGAATTTGTACTGACAATGTCTCTAGTTTGCTTGGTGACCCTAGACAAGCCACATAAGCATCTGAAACTCCATTTTTTCATATTTTAAACAACCTAGTTGAGGCCTTCCCTTCCTGAAAATTTTAGTCCTAAAGTTATTAGTTGAAGAACAAGGCAGGTGTCTATAGTGGGAGTAGAGATGAGCAATAGACCAGAGCAGATGTCAGAGCCCATTGTATGAATGAGGAAATGAGACTAGGGGAGGGCAAAGGGTGCAAGAGAGCCTGGCATGAGATGTCAGGTTACAAGCAGAGTGACTAAGGCATTCATGTGATGGGGAGGGACAGCCTCACAACCAAGGGGTGAGGAAAGCCTTCAGGCAAAAGGCAGCCCAATTGTGGGAAATCAAAGCCAGAGCAGGGAGAGGAGTGCATTCCTTTAGAGACCAAAAAAGGTCACAGGGCATCTGCATGCGTGGGCTGGTTGGTGTGGGAATTCAGAGCCAGCGTTGAGGAGGGTGTCCACATGGAGTGGCAGCCTAGCATAAGGAGTCAGACCCCAAGCAAAGAAAGAAGAGTGTCCACGCCATAGGGTGATGGAATTTTTCCATCATAGGTATGGAAACATAGGTAAGGTGGGGCTGAAGATCAGAGATTAGTTATATATAGGATGACCAGTCAAATAGGTAAACATATAAGAATAAGGAGAGCCAAGTTCCTTACTCTAAGAGAAGGGAATTACAAATTTGGAAAGGAACAAAACTTGAATTCCACAAGAATTTCAAAACAGGTCATGAGAAAAATGGAGAAAGAAAAGCTACAGGAGGCTAATTCTGGAGGAAGCAATATCCTTTAAAGGAAATGGCTATCAGATAAATGCATGAATGCAGTTATGAACTTCTTATCCAAAAGAGGAAAACTGATGGCTGCAATAAAGTCAAGTATTTCAAGGGAAGGAAGGGGTGTGATATTACTTCTTATTTCTAATATTTGAACTAAATAATTTCCAGTATGACTTAAAAAAATAGAAACTTAGAATGTTGGATTGGAAATGGATGTATGTATCAATACAAACTCATGGTTTTCTATATATATTAATAATAATATATATTTCAATATATATTTAATAAATACATTTTATATAAAAATAAATAGATGCAAAACTGTGAATATATACACAAATATATATGTGTGCATGTTTATGATATATATCATACATTAACATACATATATTCTCTAGTTCTGGCCATTCATAGGCCCTGAAACAATGACATCCCATTAGTCTTAAACACACATATTGTACACCTGAAACAAATATAATACTGTGTGTTAACTATAGTGGAATTAAAATTTTTAAAAACGGGGTAGGGGGGAAGAAGCTAGAATTCCTCCTTTAGAAAGAGAGTGAAAGCTGCTGGTTTGGGCTCTTTTTCCTTCCTTTCCCATCAGTGGATAGAAGAAGCAATGATTCAGGTGTAGCTGGTACAGGTTCAGGGCTGATGCTCAAGTGTTTGGAACAGGGCTGTTGTGCAGTAGTCTTTGGATACAGGCCAGCTCCTGGAGCATACTGCACATGCGTGAGCAGTCTGCTCTTTGGAATGAAGGTATCTCAATCAGCCAGGGGAGGGAGGCAAGCTAGCCAACCATTACGGTGCTTACTCCAGCAAGCCAGGCACCAAGCCCTCAGTGGCAGGACTGCAGTCATTCCTTCAGTGTAACAGAATCTGTTGGTTCTAGGTTAACACTAGAACCATGGTCAGAGCTCCCCACCTATCCCTGGGTTTTCTCTGTGTGAATGAGAGCACCATCTCCCCTTTCTGGGACTCTGGAAATAATTAGAAATACAGCAAGGGGATGGGAATGCCTACACTGAAGGCCAAAGTTTTTCACTCCACATGAGAATTGGATAAAACTGAGTATCAAGAAAACAGTCAAGGGGCACCTGAGTGGCTCAGTCGTTAAGCGGCTGCCTTCGGCTCAGGTCATGATCCCAGGGTCCTGGGATCGAGCCCCGCATCAGGCTCCCTGCTCAGCGGGAAGCCTGCTTCTCCCTCTCCCACTCCCCCTGCTTGTGTTCCCTCTCTCGCTGCCTCTCTGTCAAATAAATAAAATCTTAAAAAAAAAAAAGAAAAGAAAACAGTCAACAAAACTAAAAGGCAACCTATGGAATGGGAGAAGATATTTGCAAATGACGTAACAGATAAAGGTCTGGTATCCAGAATCTATAAAGAACTTAACAAACTCAACACCCAAAAAACTAATAATCCAGTCAATAAATGGGCAAAAGACATGAACAGACACTTTTCCAAAGAAGACATACAAATGGCCAATAGACACATGAAAAAAGGCTCCACATCACTTGCCATCAGGGAAATACAAATCAAAACCACAATGACATACCACCTTACACCAGTTAGAATGGCCAAAATTGACAAGTCAGGGAACAACAAATGTTGGAGAGGTTGTGGAAAAAGGGGAACCCTCTTACACTGTGTTGGTGGGAATGTAAGCTGGAACAGCCACTCTGGAAAACAGTATGGAGGTTCCTCAAGAAGTTAAAAAATAGAACTGCCCTATGACCCAGCAATTGCACTACTGGGTGTTTACCCCAAAGATACAGATGCAGTGAAAAGAAGGGGGCACATGCATCCCAGTGTTCATGGCAGCAATGTCCGCAATAGCCAGACTGCGGAAGGAGCTGAGATGTCCTTCAACAGATGAATGGATAAAGAAGATGTGGTCCATATATACAATGGAATATTACTCAGCCGTCAGAAAGGATGAATACCTACCATTTATATTGACATGGATGGAACTGGAGGATATTATGCTAAATGAAATAAGTCAAGGAGAGAAAAATAATTATCATATGGTTTCACTCATATGTGGAACATAAGGAACAGTGCAGAGGATCATAGGGGAAGGGAGGGAAAACTGAATGGGAAAAAATCAGACCAGGAGACAAACTACGAGAGACTTTTAACTCCGGGAAACAAACTGAGGGTTGCGGAAAGGGAGGTGGGTGGGGGGAGGGGGGTAACCAGGTGATGGGCATTAAGAAGGGCACATGATGTGATGGGCACTGGGTGTTATAGGCAACTAATGAAACATTGAATACTACGTCAAAAATTAGTGAACTATATGTTGGCTAATTGAATTAAAAAAATAAAAATGAGAATCAGGTGTCTAGTTCCGTTTTCTCTTGCCCCCAAAGTGAGGACAGCTTTCTTCCAACACCTCTAGCAATTTGAGCATCAAAATAGTGTTCTAATTATAACCCATTAAATAAAATAGGAAATTACTGAATCCGAAACTCTGGGGGTGGGGCCAGCAATCTGTGTTTTAACTAGTCCTCCATCTTGATGCCCGCTGAAGTTTATAATCACTGTTCAATGGTAATTTTCCCAAAGGAAGTGAATCAAGCTTGCAGTAAACCAGCAAATGGCAAGAGATTAAATGGCCTTTTTGTGTCCTAGGACATTCTTTTGTTAATGTTTATGGAAGTCTTGCCAGATTTTCAAATAAGCCTGCTCAAATTCACAAGGAGCCTGTATTTCTGTCATCTGTGAAACCACTATTCTTCATTTTATCTTATTCATTTATTTAACCAGACTCTTAATGAGCTTATACCCAGAAGCATCAAGAAGTTCTGAAATCCCTTTTCTTTCCCTACCATTTGAACTATGACCCCAATAGAGAGTTAATTACACAGAAACCTGCTTACCTTACCTCCTATGACACTAATGACAAAGGCCAATCTCATCTTTCCCACCTGTTATTCCTTAGCGATGAGCCTGAGTTTCTCCATTAGAAAACCTCCCAATGGCATTTGCTGCCCCTTCGTTAGTGAAAACTCTGAGCCACTGCTAACAGAGAAACCCTTGAGTTCACCTTTTTATCTATACAACCCCCCCCCCCACCTCTATTTCTACCTGGTGGTCAATGGAGGGCAGGGAGAGAGGTACCGAAAAAGCTTTCCTGGGCCAAGGGGAAGTCACTCACTCACTGACCTTTCTTTGTGCCTTTCCACTTTCCTCTCCTCTAGATGCCTTGGTTCTTCAGGTGCCTCCTATGTTCTCTAGACCCAGGTGTTCTATCTCTTGAGGCTCTTGAGGGTCTGGAGGACTGATTGCTCCAGAGAGGAAAAACCAGCACCATTTTGTGGAAGTAATTCACTTAACACTAGCAGAAGTTTGGTGCCTATGAAACTAAAATATGTGTCCACAGAAGATGCTGGACTCTGATTAATGTAACTCTGAATTAATCTCTCTGTGCTACAGGAGGTGAAAGAAAAGGAGCCCTCAAATTCTTTTCTCGTTTGAAGTTTACTTCTGCATCATGCTCCAGAGAACTTCAATTCCTCTCTTCATCTCTTCTGACTTGTTCCCTTATCTTTCTTTTTCCATTTTCTCCTCTTCTATTCCTTCCCATTTATATCCCCCGAATCTGAACTGATAACCACAGGTGTGTGAGTAAGATTGAAAGAAGAGAGAATTGGTCAATTATGGGGCGGTTGAGAGACGTAGTGTAGGAAGTAGTTTAATTTTCTCCTTTCCTTTCTAAAAAGCCTCATTCAGGTGAAATGCAGGACCCAAAATTTACAGTAAATAAAAAAGAGCCTCAGCCAAGAAACGCTAGTCCCATATGAACACTAGTCCTTCTGAAAATAGTAGTATGAAATCATAAGCTTGTCTGAGGTGAGATGACTTGGTATTTTCGATGTCCTACATAAAATCCCACTATTTTTATTATTATTTTTTTTTATTTTGTTATGTTATGTTAATCACCATACATTACATCATTAGTTTTTGATGTAGTGTTCCATGATTCATTGTTTGCATATAATATTTTTATTTTTTTAAAAGATTTTATTTATTTATTTGAGAGGGAGAGGGAGAGAAAAAGCACAAGGGAGGGGCAGAGGGAAGAGAAGCAGACTCACTGCGGAGCAGGGAACCTGATGTGGGACTCTGTCCCAGGACTCTGGGATCATGACCTGAGCCGAAGGCAAACGCTTAACTGACTGGCACCCAAATCCCACTATTTTTATCTTGACAAGATAGTATTCTGGATCCTAAATCTCTCCATTTAGTATAATTATTTTATTGTTAATATTTAATTGATTACTAATTAATTGTTAAATTAATTGGCCGATATACCTTTTTTTGTTTTGTTTCTGGAGAATCCTGAATTATACAGGAACCACTTTGCAACAGACACCGTGCATTTTCTAGATAAGACCCATAATCCCCAGAAAGCTTAATAATAGTGTATGATACTCAAGGAGTTTGTGATCTAGTTAGAGAACAGGCATATAAGATGTTAAAGCACATCAAAGATAATAATGCAGAAGTCACTAGTTGGTAAATGATTTACTCCACGAGTGTTTACTCTACATTCCTATCTGAGGAATATTGGAATGTTTGACAAAAAGGCCAGTTACGGAAACTTGCCAACCTGTGTGGGGCCATAAAACAGCAAAAATGTATTAACTAAGCCACGTTATCAGCTTGTTTCTCAATAAGGTGACTATATTTTATAGCTGGTAATAGAACTTGGGAGAGAGAATATTTTCATCCCTGGCATTTGCCATATTATGCTCAGTGTACATTTTCCAGTTCAAATACATGCCTTATTTTGAAAACTAAAACATTAAGCTTCAAACTGATGTTCAGCTTAAGTGCCAGTTAAGGTCATGGATATATTAGCTTTTTAAAAATTTTAAGATTTTATGGGGCGCCTGGGTGGCTCAGTTGGTTAAGCAACTGCCTTTGGCTCAGGTCATGATCCTGGAGTCCCGGGATCGAGTCCCGCATCGGGCTCCCTGCTCAGCAGGGAGTCTGCTTCTCCCTCTGACCCTCTTCCCTCTCATGCTCTCTCTATCTCATTCTCTCTCTCAAATAAATAAATAAAATCTTTAAAAAAAATAAAAATTTTAAAGATTTTAAAAATTAAGATTTTAAAAAATAACCCAAACTCTACCTCTAACAATGTTTGTGGTCTGACTCGTTCTTCTAGGATGTGACCCTGGTACTTTGTCTTATGAGTTGTGTTGCCACGCTCTGCCACTAGGAGGTAGCATCGTTGCTATTGTCATTTCTGCTGTTCATTTATATTCAGTACTTAGCCATTCATCCAGTCTAATCCCCAATGTGATTGTATTTGGAAGTGAGGCCTTTGGAAGGTAATCAGGTAATCAGAGAAGGGCCCTCATGCTGGGATTAATTTCCTTATAAAGAAGATACTGGAGGGAGACAATCTGTCTCTGCACGTGAGGATACAAGACAGTCTGCAAACCAGAAAGGCCTTCACCAAACACAGGTCTGCTGGTTTCTTGATCTTGGACTTCCCACCCTCCAGAACCATAAGAAATAAATATTTGCTGTTCACACCATGCAGTCTATGGTACTCTGTGATAGCAGCCCAAACTGACTAAGACAATGTCTGGCCAGATATTTGAACAGAAGCTGTGTGGGGAGCAGGGATGGGGGCAGATGGTCTTTGGAATGAGGCAGGTCCATCTAAGAAGGAACTGAGCTATTCATTATGCAGTAGTGTCACCTCTAAAGTAGAAAGAGCCCCAACTTTTGGTGTCAGAAGACTTATATTCTATCATGGGCTCAGCACAAATTGACTGCATGATCTAACACTAACTCTCTGGTCTCCAAGTCCTCACCTATAGACAACCTCTTTTCTCTAAATAATATCTTCCTTTGATTTTTCTCTCATTTTTCTGTTCCTATGGCTCACTTTCCAATGCTACAAGTTGAGAAGGATTCCTTCGGAGTTACAGTAGAGACAAAAGAAGTAGGGTTGCTGCTGGTGGGCCGGGCCAGGCTGGAAGTAGGAAACCAGGCGTGGGCTCCCCAGTGCCCTGATCTCACCACGCTGCAGTGTGACCCAGTCGGTGGTGGTTGTACTGGTCAGCCGGTGTGTGGAAACCAGATGGGCTGCTGCTTCCGGGATCTGGCACTAAGGGAGCATGCCAAGGCCAACCAGACAGGAATTTATAATGAGGCAATAAACAGCTTCCTTAGAAATGTGGATATCAGAGTGGTTGGTGACAGTGACAGTATTTCCAAGGGGAAAATTTGTTCTTTGAATGCATCAGCTGTCTTGACTGACATGGAGCAAAGAGTGGTAAATGAAATTCTGCAGGGCCCATTGAGAGATGTGTTTGATAGCAAGCAGTTCATCACCGATATTTCTGGCTCAAGGAATAATTGGGCTGTGGGTCACCAAGTTTTTGGCAGTCTTTATGAAGAACAGATTCTAGAGAAACTCAGAAAGTTGGCAGAGCCCTGTGATTGTTTGCAGTGTTTTTTTATTATATATTCCACGGGAGGAGGAACAGGATCTGGACTTGGCACATTTCTCTTGAAGGTGCTTGAGGGTGAATTCCCAGAACTATACAGATTCATGACTTCAATTTATCCTTCTGAAGAGGATGATGTCATAACCTTGCCTTATAATAGCATCTCGGCAATGAAGGGACTTAATGAGCATGCAGACTGTGTGGTGCCCACTAACAACTAATCTTTATCTGACATCATTAGCAAGATTGACCTCATGGTGAATTCTGGAAAGCTGAGTACAACAATAAAGCCAAGGAGTCTGGTTACTTCAAGTGCCGGGGCTTTTTGAAAAGTGGCACCAGAAGCCCTTGGATGCAATGAACCCCATTGTGGCAAATTTGCTGCTGAAACTAAGAAGCTCTGCAAGACTTAAAGGGTCCCTTAATATGGATGAAATCCGCATGAATTGAGTTTCTTTTCCTGAAGTGCCTTATCTTGTGTCAAGCCTAACACCTCTATATACACTAGCAAATGTTCACATTCCTACCTGAAGGCTCAATCAGATGTTTTCAGATGCCTTTAGTAAAGATCACCAAATCAGTCAGGCTGACTCCATAATCTCTACCTTGCCTGCACCTTTATGGTTAGAAGAAATATACCAGTTGCAGGGTGTCAGATCTTCACAGACATATTGAATGAGTAAAACCTTCTGTATGGTTTGTCTCCTGGAATCAAGAAAGCTGGATTCTTGTGATGAAATCCAATCTGTTGGATTCATCACAATCTGTTGATGATAGCAGTGTGTGAAATTAGTGACGTCCTTGTACTTTAACTTCAAACATTTGTCTTCAGAGAACTACCCTTTTCTAAAATTGAGAAAACAGAGTCCTTCAACATTTTACTTTATTTATAGTCTCACATTTAGGCATTTATACAATGATAATCATGCCTTCAATAAAAATCTTATACAGGCAAATTTTTATATTTATTTATAATTGATTTTTTCATATTCTGTTTAAATTCTGATTCTTTAAAAGCAAGCAGGAGGAGTAGTAGAAGAACACAATATAAATACTTCTGTGTAATACCTCCTAACTTTGTAGGGATAGGTTTTATTACAACTATTAAGGAGGTCTTGTTCTCCTTTGGGTAACCACTTGTTTGCACTCAAAAGAATCATAATTTATGTTTATTTTAGCATGCATGTATATTAAATTATCCGTAAATATAATGCTTTTTTTACTTTATTTTTTTATTTTGTTATGTTATGTTAATCACCATACATTACATCATTAGTTTTTGATGTAGTGTTCCATGATTCATTGTTTGTGCATAACACCCAGTGCTCCATTCAGTACGTGCCCTCTTTAATACCCATCACCAGGCTAACCCATCCCCCACCCCCCTCCCCTCTAGAACCCCCAGTTTGTTTCTCAGAGTCCATAGTCTCTCATGGTTTATCTCCCCCTCCGATTTCCCCCCCTTCATTTTTACCTTCCTACTATGTTGTTGTTGTTTTTTTTTTAACATATATCATTTGTTTCAGAGGTACAGGTCTGTGATTCAACAGTCTTACACAATTCACAATGCTCACCATAGCACATACCCTCCCAATGTCTATCACCCAGCCACCCCATGCCTCCCACCCCCCACCACTCCCGCAACCCTCAGTTTATTTCCTGAGATTAAGAATTCCTCATATCAGTGAGGTCATATGATACATGTCTTTCTCTGATTGACTTATTTCACTCAGCATAATACCCTCCAGTTCCATCCACGTGATTGCAAATGGCAAGATTTCATTCCTTTTGGTGGCTGCATAATATTCCATTGTATATATATATATATACACCACATCTTCTTTATCCATTCATCTGTCGATGGACATCTTGGCTCTTTCCATAGTTTGGCTATTGTGGACACTGCTGCTATAAACATTGGGGTGCACGTACCCCTTTGGATCCCTACATTTGTATCTTTGGGGTAAATACCCAGTAGTGCAATTGCTGGGTCGTACGGTAGCTCTATTTTCAACTTTTTGAGGAACCTTCATACTGATTTCCAGAGTGGCTGCACCAGCTTGCATTCCCACCAACAGTGTAGGAGGGTTCCCCTTTCTCCGCAACCCCGCCAACATCTGTTGTTACCTGACTTGTTAATTTTAGCCATTCAGACTGGTGTGAGGTGGTATCTCATTGAGGTTTTGATTTGGATTTCCCTGATGCCGAGACACGTTGAGCACTTTTTCATGTGTCTGTTGGCCATTTGGATGTCTTCTTTGGAAAAATGTCTGTTCATGTCTTCTGCCCATTTCTTGATTGGATCATTTGTTCTTTGGGTGTTGAGTTTGATAAGTTCTTTATAGATTTTGGATACTAGCCCTTTATCTGATATGTCATTTGCAAATATCTTCTCACATTCTGTCTGTTGTCTTTTGGTTTTGTTGACTGTTTCTTTTGCTGTGCAAAAGCTTTTTATATTGATGAAGTCCCAATAGAAATATAATGCTTTTTCTTAAGCCAGTTGATTTTATAATAATAAATGTCCATGTTTTTAAATACACAAAAAATTAATTGTCTTTAGGGGATCGTAAATACTAAGAAGGAAGAATTTATCTATAAAGATAACTACAGCTGGGGTGCCTGGGTGGCTCAGTCAGTTAAGCATCTGCCTTCGGCTCAGGTCATGATCCCAGGGTCCTGGGATTGAGCCCTGCATCAGGCTCCCTGCTCGGCGGAAGCCTGCTTCTCCCTCTGCTGCTCCCCCTACTTGTGCTCGCTCTCTCTCCGTCTCTCCCTCTCTCTCTCTCTCTGTCAAATAAATAAATAAAATCTTTTAAAAAAAGGTAACTACAGGACTGGATGGCATATGATCCGATGTCACTCTGGATTTAGTGCTGTGTGAGTTCACAGGCAGAGAAGAGTGGGATGAAGTAGTAGAAAAGAAAGGTTTTGAACTGAGCCTTAAAGAATCTCCAGAAGTTAGGCTGCAAGGAGCCAGGGAGGTAGCGTAGTTAATACAACATAGATATGGAAATTAAACATATTTGGGGGAACAGAAAACAAGTCAACCTGACTGGTCCAAGGGTTTTATTGGACAGTATGACAGCATAACTGCATAGTGAATTACACTCAAGTGAAATGATTAAATAGTCATTAATTTAATTAAAACATAATGCTAATTAACTTAGAATGGATCTAAGAGGCAAAGGAACCCGGGGCAGTTTCTCACCAGAGGAGAGAGTTCCATTTTAAATTGCTAAGCCCCTTGTATAGTCAGGTGAGCTTATGTCTATATATTTTGGAACCTGTATGTATTTTAGCTTCAGACACAAAGAAATACTGACATCTAATCTCAGAGCTGTTACTTGGAATTACCTTTAAAAGAAAGTGACCTGGAATTCATTAGACTATCACCTTAATATCTGTAAATATTGAGGAGTCTTATCCAATAGGAAATATATGAAAAAAAAAGTGCAGGATAACATCAAGTTCAGAAGTCTTTATACTTAGAAGGAAATATATTTAAACATCTTTAGAGCGAAAGAATAATGAAATTCCATCAAATGGCATAACAGCCTAGCCGAGGGCGGCAGATTTTCATGAGTACGTGGAAAAGACAGATAATTTTAAGGGGGACTCCTGCTCAGGATGGTGCCTTCCCTGTGCTTTAAAAGGCCAGGAGACAGCTTGTGTGGAGAGTCTGATAAAGTGACCGTAAATAACAGGATTCAGCATGTGCCATTAGGGTCACTGTCAAGAATCCTGTTCCATTCAGTATCTGGGTCCAAGAGCTCAAGGAGCAGACTAGGTATTTCCCAACATTGCCTGTCATAAATAAATCAATTCCTTAACAGTAAGCCTATTTTATCATGGGAAGACTTAAAAGTAAGTACAGTAATGTTTAAGAGAATCCAACTCATAATGATATTTTTGTGTTAAGAAATTATACATGTGTAACATTTTAGATATCTATAATTTTGAAAATAATTTTGTCTATGCTGATTAGTCTTGTAGGTCTAATTTATAAATGTTTAATTGAGTAACAGATTTACGCTTGTGATTTTTAAGTTGAAATCTCACTAAGTTTACGCACTGTGGCAGAACATTTAAGAGCACCTTATGTTTCAGGGCCCCTGGGTGGCTCAGTCAGGGTGGGCCTCCAACTCTTGATTTCAGCTCAGGTCATGATCTCAGGGATAATGGTCAGGAACCAACCTCCCATTTCAATAATGAGCTGGAAGGTAATGTAGTTGAGGCTGCACTGCGCATTTCCCAAGCAAAGGAGACTGGAAGTTACAGAAATCACTGAAGAGTTGGTGTCCCATCAACATCCAATGTTGATATTGGGCTGAGTTATGTAAGAGTTTCTTTACTTTGTTTATGGCAAATGAAGCATGAGATACCCACAAAAGGAAGTTTGACAAAGGCTCAGGAATTGAGACCCCAGGGTTTTGGAAGAGTTGAGATAAAATACAAATAAAAATAAGGAAGGGCACCCTCTCCCACTCCTTCCTTCGTGAAGGCTTCCATAAAGTTACAATGGTGTTCAAATGTATTGATAATTTCAGGGACTAGAGGCAGAAAGCCTCAGACTGTGGCTTTAGACCTGAACCAAATGTTCCTTCACTGAGAACTCACTGAGTTGCATCTCACTTGCATTCTTTCCGTCCAGAGACTGGAGGAACGGACGTTTCTGCTTTCTCATAAAGACTGCTAGAATATTTGCACTTATATCAGTTTTCAAAATTCCAACCCTGATCTGGTTTCGGCTTATTATTCTGAGTCTCAGGCCTATGTACCAGCAATGCCATTTTCATGAACTGCAGCTGACAGCTCACTCTTTTGAAACACAAACTTGCCAAAGTTATAGAAGCTTGCTGGACTAGAAAAGATATGGGACACACATGGGGCAGAATGCCATAATCCATGCCAACATCACATGCATGTGGGCATTTCATATGCCAGAAGTGCACTCAGGTTTATTGTATTATTCACATAGAGGCCTTTAGGCACCCACATCAGTTCTTTCCAACATATATATATAATGAATGTGTCTAGTTCTTTGGCCTAAAGAATCTACTCACTTCCCTCTCCAGTATCACCGTGATAATACCAGACTGGGTTAGGCTTCTGGATTTGTCAGTGCTTCTGGGATGCCATGGAGCTTCAAGATTTAATTGCCCACATTTCACCTCCAGCTGCGCATGAGGCTGCTTCCTTTCTTCTATAGTCAATCAGCCCTCGAGGATTCCTGAAGCCCTCCTTACCTTTGCTGTCACAACAGAGACAGGCCCTTCCAACTAACATGGTACTAAATCGGCTGACATTGGCTTCACTTTGTCTCAGAGATTCTAGATTCATAAAATGTGACAGCCAGAAACTTCCTCATCCAGTTCAATTCCCTTACTTTAGAGAGGACACGGTGATTGCTAAAGTCCTAGAGGCTGGTTAATTGTAGAGCCAGAATTAGAAATAAGATTTCTTGACTCCCCACTAAGGGCTACTTAGTGCAAGACTAGGTAAGAGCTCTGACTTTTTACCCAGGTAATCTGTAAAATACTTTTCCTTATTTTAACCCCTCCATTATTTCAGCAGTATGGTGAAAGAGGGGACAGTATGGTGGCCATGCTATGGTATGGTGATGACTTTTTACTCTATAGATGACATCATAACTCCCCCTTCCTAATCTCTCATGGCTTTGCATCCATGTGTCCTAGGGATCATTTCTTTGTCTTCTCTAAAAGACTGCACAACTCAGGACGACTGCTGGCTTACTTATCTCAGGGGACAACTCAGGTACAACAGAAGGAGATGTCTCACAAAAAGGAATTTGTCACACTGCTCCTTCTTCATGATGCAAGGGTGAGGTGCAGTTGAATTAAAAAAACATATGAGTGAAACCATATGATAATTGTCTTTCTCTGATTGACTTATTTCACTTAGCATAATACCCTCCAGTTCCATCCACATTGATGTAAACAGTAAGTATTCATTCTTCCTGATGGCTGAGTAATATTCCATTGTATATATGGACCACATCTTTATCCATTCATTTGTTGATGGACATCTTGGCTCTTTCCACAGTTTGGCTATTGTGGACATTGCTGCTAAAAACAGTGCAGAGGATCATAGGGGAAGGGAGGGAAAACTGAATCGGAAGTCATCAGAGAGGAAGACAAACCATGAGAGACTCTTAACTACAGGAAACAAACTGAGGGTTGCTGGAGGGGGGTTAGGTGAGGGGATGGGGTAATTGGGTGATGGGCATTAAGGAGGTCATGTGATGTGATGAGCACTGGGTGTTATATGCAATTGATGCATTATTGAACGCTACATCTGAAACTAATTATGTACTATATGTTGGCTAATTGAATTTAAATAAAGAAAGAAAACAAATAATGAGAATGTAAAACAAAACAAAACAAAACAAAAAAAAGACTTGAGGTGTCTGTACCAAGTTTCCTGCATTCATTCATTTCTCATTGCAGCAACAAAATAAACAAGTGTAATTCGATGTTTAATGAGTTACAAATGGTAGTAAGCCCAGACACCTTGAGCATAAGTAAGGCAAACAAAACATTTTTCTTAGCATGGATGTTAACTTTAGATGATCTGGGAATAGTTGCTCCAGGCCCCAAATAACATGACTGATGCGCAAAATGCATTTATCACCCGAAGTACTTACAAACCTAAAAATAACATATTTGAATTAAAATACTTTAACCAAATTGGAAATACAAACAATATACCAAGAATCATCCTCAGCCGCCTGTTCTCCAAGCAAAAGGTCAAAAAACAAAGCCATGAACAAAAATAATCTAAAAAAGAGAAGTTCATCCAGAAAGACTAAATGTCCATCAAAATCACATCTCTTCTTCTGATTCTTGTTCTCGTTCAGCATTTTTCAGGAGTCCAACTTCTGAGGGGCAGAACCTCTGAAGTCGAGATTTAACCAACCTGAGGAGAATGAAAGGCATCTCACGTTATGCTGTTTAATAAAAACCCAGAACAACGTGTATCTATAATTCAACAAACTCCGAATTATCTGTGCAAATGGGAGAAGCAATCCAAAAAAAGAAAATCACTTTTATTTGGCTTTGGAGCTACCTGAAAAATTTTTGTGGATTAAAGCAGGGTATAAGTAAACAGATACAATACAGTTTTTAAATGTATAACGTGATTGTTTAATTAGGCATCAGAGAATGCCTAATTATTCATAGCTTTGATCATTTCTAAAACAAACAAGAGAATCTCTGGGCTGCAGCAAGCCCAGATGAAACCAAGCTCAGCCTAGAGCTTTTCCATCAAGTATACACCTAGCTATGTATTGCAAAAAGGAGCCCTCTCTTGTAAAGGAAGTGCATAAAGGCATCTCCTTCCCCGTGTCAAGCCCCATGTCAAGTCTGTCCCAACTTGTGCCTTCAGAGGGGTGCTTTTGTGCAGGCCATGAACTGCTCAACTGCATGTGATGGTCCATGTAGTGATCCATGATGAAATAAGAAGTTGGAAGAAGTGCCCTCCACCTTTGTGATTGTTTTCATAGATTAAGAGATCTGTAGGTCTGGGGGTAAGCAGCAATATAATTTTTGATGCTGGAAGATATGAAGGTTCTTAGTGGCAGAAACTCAGCAGACTCTCCACTTCCCCGATGTAATAAAAACTAAGCAAAGCATGATTATTCATAAAGACATTGTACTATGACTATATCAATAAAACATAGTTAAATTCCAAAAATACATAGGAATACACAAACAAATTTGATACACCAAATCATCAAAATCATTCTCATTTTGTGAAAAACGTCACCAGCCTATCTGCATCCCCTATTTTCTGCCTCTCTTCTTCTTCCAGTGAAGGCCTGCCCCCATAAATATGCAATGACTTTACTTGTGCTCTGGATCCCACTAGAATAAAAGCTTCATAAAAGCAAAGACCTTATCTTATTTAGTGCCTAACGCTAGCCAGAGCCTAGAACAGCATCTGGTGCATAACAGTGGCTCAACACACATCTGATGAATCAATGTTCTTCGGAGCAATCTGCCAGGAGTCCATAATACTCACTTATTCATAGAGGTTAATTCTTCGGTCACTTTCAACTCAGCATTAACTCCTCCAATATACAACAACTGAGTAGTACCAATAACAACTATTGACTCATCAAGATCAAGGAAACCAATCAAAATAATTTGCCTTGATTATTAATTGACTATTGATGTTGCTCCCAATGTCCTCAGCTCTTCAAGGCACTATTCTTGTGAAAGACTAATAGGCTTAAATAATTTAAAGGCTGGGACAGTGTTTGTGTCATATTTTAGATCCACACAATTATCTCTACATTGCACAGCTTCAATACATGCTAAATGAAATGGATTAACTGTTAATTCATTAGTTAGATTTATTCTTCGTGGCTCATGTGGAAAATAAAACAAACCCATGGCTACTTATTACAAATTAATTGTTAACCCAGATCCTAGTGACTCTTCCTGTTCCCACTCCTCTTTCCTGGGCTGTGTCTGCTGTTGCTACAAGCTACCAAGATGAGGCATGTTCAGGCTCTATCTGCACCCTGTAGCCCTAGGTATTGGCACGTGCATAAATTGGCGCTGGAGACAGATTAAAGGCTGGAATGATAAAGAAGTGCAAATAATTGCTAGTTCCTGGAATGATGTTTGTCCAGGATACTAAGGTTAGGATGTGTCTGAGGTTTTGCTCTCATAGATTTTCTTCGATTAATAAGAAAAAGAGCAGAACTGAGACTCTGGGTGTACTTCCACAGTGCATCTGGAAATCAAACTTCCAGAAGGCAAACCATCATTTTCCTGGAATTTGGTCATCTCTATTTTGTTCTTCGAAATGAGTCACCCGAATTATTGCTTAGGAAACCAACCTGAAAGTGGACATATTTCTCGACCCATAGAGAGGAGCTTTTGAAATAATTCTATGAATAGTGGTATTTAAATATGTAATACAGTAGAACATCTAATAAGATTTCCAAACAGCTAAGTCTCTCCTATGAATTGTCATTTCAGAACTGCAGGTATGGGTCTGAATGAGGCAAACTTTGAACCATTATTCTGGAAAGTTATGAGGCTGAATGAGGCAATCTTTGCACCATTATTCTGGAAAGCTGGGAAGTAGAACTTCACTTTTCTAAGATTTGGGGGGGTTGTGGTTCCATAATCCAGTTTTGTTTCCATGGTGATCTTTGCACTTTCGGATATAATGTCCTGAAAATCCATCACCTGTGACTGAATTACAAACTACTCCAGTCAAACCCTGAAAAATAGATTGTCAAAACTCCTTATGATTATAGAACTGAATTAGCCTGCCATGTGACCTCACTGAAAGTCAGTACTGAATCTTCATGACATTTTTTAAGCTATTGCTTAAGTTTATATCAACATACCTCACATCATGAGCTCTTGTTCTTATATTTCCAAGAGCACTATGAGAGCAAGACTGAAAAGCATCTGAAACATGATTTCCAAACAAACAAAGCCCATATTCACGTAACTCTGAAGCAGATCTATTAAAACAGTAAATAAGTGTTTATTGAGTACCCCCTATATGTTTGACGGTATGCCAGGAGCTGTACAAATATAAAAAGGGTATTTTCCTCAGGGTGATACAATCTAGCTAGCGGATCAGGCTGATGTAAGCTAATAGTAAAGAGATCACAATTGCTAAAATGGGTAGTAGTGACTAAAGTACTACACAAACTCCTGAAGGGAGATGAGGGCTAGAATTGTCACAGAAGTTTTCATAGAAGAGATGGGCATTTAATTTGGATATGTCAGGTAGAGTGGACTAAGTGGCCCAAAAGGTAAAGGTTGAAAAAGACAACATGGACTTTCTGGTTTCTAGAAAACTGTAAGTGGATAAGAGAGGTCTGAAGCTTTTTGAAACAGGAAGAGACAGTAGTCTTCTTTCGGCTCTGGAAGAGAGCCGACATGAGCTAGAGAGGCTCCTTGAAGGTTGCCATTATTCTTGGAGGCTGCCCAGCCCCTAAGGAGGTGAGGCCCAGATGTCAGCCTAGAACAACAGAGGAAGAAGCCAAGTTTCACTCAATGGCAGAGCCAGTTTTAACAGCCATGTGCATGCTTTGGAGGAATGAAATAGGACTAATAGAAATCAGTCAATGAGAAGCTAGAATCTCCCAGTACCCAAAGCACTTAGACCCCTAGAAGGAGGTAACTACAGATCAAAGTAAGCTGACCCAAAGCCTAGCAGAGACATCAGGAGCTAGACAAGGAAATTGTTCTCTTACTTAGAGACCCAGCACCAAAGCTGCTTCAGCAGTGAAGCTCAGAGAAGCACAAAGCAAAAGAGAAGAGTAGAAAGCTAGTTTTTGAAGAGGATGAGACCCCACTGGGCCTAGAAGCAGTTACCACATTTTAGGAATCTAGAGAACCTGCTAGATGCATACTGCCCAATATGGTAGTTGCTATGCATTTACAGATATTTAAATTAATTAAAATTATTGTGGCACCAGGCACATGTCAAGTGCTCAATAACCATATAGTCAAGTAGCTCATGGCCACCAAAATGAAGACTGCAGATATAGAACATTTAGGTCAGTACTGAAATCTGAAGAATTAAGTGTGGGAGCCTGCATGCCTAGTAGTTGGGACCAGCCAGACCCACTGTGGTTTGGTATTAGCTACCTTAAAGACAGGAACCATGTTCAGCTCTTTCTATTCCTTTTTATCCTTCAAGCTGAAGCTTAATTCTCAACTGCGAGGAAGCCTCCTCTGGGCTCCAATAGTGCTTTGTTCTACTATTTCCACCTATTGCATTGTATTTCAATTGTCTATCTCTCCCCCTTAGGGTCTATACCTTATGCATTTTGTGATACAGAAGGAGGAGGAGGAGAACAAGAAAACTAACAAGAACAAGAACAACGAGAAGAAGAACTTCCGCTGTGCCCTTATTATGTCCTAAACAGTTTAAATACATATCTCATTTAGGTACTATTATTATTCCCATTTTGTAAACAATAAAACCGAGACTTAATGTGATTACATAATTTGCCCAAAGTCATACAGCTGATAGGTAGCAGAACTAGGAATATGTGCTTTATCAATCCTGTGAAACATTGTATCAGGGTCTAAAAACATGATTTTTCAACTGAATCTTACTTTTAGAAATATTAAAGTAAATGTCAAATTAATCATGTACTCAAATTTGATGGGAGATATAAATATTGGTCAAAAAATGACAGCAAGCTTGTGAATTGCTATGACTGATATACATGTGGACAAATGGAGGGCTCACTGCGAGTATGGAGAGGACCATCTGGAAAAGGGGACAGCATATGCAAGGACATGAAGGCACAGAAAAGGGTGTTGAAGGGTGACACACAGGTTAGAGACAGAGCTGAGACACTGTTGAGGGAGTCTAACTGTAAGCCAGCATTTATTCTTTCGAGGGGGACTTTCTGGGTTTGCAGATCATTTTCTGCTACATTACACTGTCTTGTGGAATACTAAGGAATGAAGTTCCCCTTTGAATTTCAAGTTCAATACTTTCGAGTCTTGATGATCATATACCAAGGAAGAGAACTTACGTGAACAAAAAATCACTAACTTACCAAGTGACAAAGGCATAAATCATTCCAACGACGATAATGCTTAATGCATAATGCCAACAAAAGCATATGGTAAGAAACATAATGTTGTCATGATCCATTGCATCCCATGCAGGACCTCCACCGGGGGGATAAAGGACAAAACCAATCTGTAATTTAAAACAAAAAGCACACATTAAAATAATCAGCCACATTCCCAAAGATAGTACATTTCAAAATGTTTGGTTCTAAGATTAATCTTAACCAAAGTAACTCCAAATATCTGAGATGCTACAGATAAGACATCAGATAGTATCTACCAGGTCATATTTTAAAAAAAAAATGTTAAGGACATTGAAGAGCAATTTTCAAAATATGAATAGGAATCATCTCTGTGGATTAGTGGACTTTCAGAGAATGTGCCAGGTTTCTAAGTTGTGCAGTTTCACGCAGTTATTTCGAAATTAGAGTACAAAGAGGTTTTAAAATAAATAAATGTTCACAGCTAACATTATATTCAATGATCAAAGACTGAAAGCTTTGCCCCTAAGATCAGCAACAAGAGGAGGGTGTTGGATTCACCACTTCTATTCACCAGGAATTTCTAGCCAAAAATTAGTCAAGTAAAATAAATAAAGGGTATCCAGATTCTAAAGGAAAAAGTGAAACTATCCATATTCACAGGTTATATAATCTTATATATAGAAAATCCTAAAGAATCCACACACAAAAAAACTATTAGAGCTAATCAATGAATTCAGCATACTTGCAGGACACAAAATCAACAAACAAATTCAGTTGTATTTCTATATTCATGCAATGAACAATCCAAAAATTGAATTAAGAAAACAATGTTACTTACAATAGCATTGAGAAAAATAAAATACTTAGAAATAAATTGAATCAAAGGGGTTCAAGACTTGTACACTGAAAACTACAAAACATTGTTGAAAGAAATCAAAGACCTAAATAAATGGAAATACATCTCATGTTCATGGACTGGATGATTTAATATTGTTAAGATGGCAATAACACCCAAAGAAATCTACAAATTCAGTGCAATCTCTATCAAAATCCCAATGGTCTCCTTAATGCCCATCACCCAGTTACCCCACCCACCCACCTCCCCTTCCACAACCCTCAGAGGACACATGATGTTATGAGCACTGGGTGTTATATGCAACTGATGAATCATTGAACACTACATCAAAAACTAATGATGTATGGGGCGCCTGGGTGGCTCAGGCGTTAAGCGTCTGCCTTCGGCTCAGGTTATGATCCCAGGATCCTGGGATCAAGCCCCACATCTGGCTCCATGCTCGGTAGGAAGCCTGCTTCTCCCTCTCCCACTTCCCCTGCTTGTGTTCCCTCTCTCGCTGTGTCTCTCTCTGTCAAATAAATAAATAAAATCTTTAAAAATTTTAAAAAAATAATAAATAAATTAAAAACTAATGATGTAGTATATGCTGGCTAATTGAATTTAAATTTTAAAAAAATTCCAATGGTCATGCATTAGTGCGTCATGACTTTATGGTTCAATAGTCCATTGTATTGATATACCACATTTTGTTTATTCATCATCAGTTGACAGACATTGGGTTGTTTTCAACTTTTGACTATTGTGAATAATGCTGCTATGAACAATTTGTTTACAAGTTTTTGTTTGAATACTTGTTTTCAGTTGTTTTGGGTATATACTTAGGAATGACATTGCCAGGACATGTGATAATTAAAGCTGCATTTAACTTGTTGAAAAACTGTCTAATTGTTTTCCACAGTGACTGCACCATCTTATATTCCTACCAGCAATTTACAAGGATTCCAATTTCTTTTTATTCCTTTTTTTTTTTAAGATTTTGTTTATTTATTTGACAGAGAGAGACACAGCGAGAGAGAGAGAACACAAGCAGGGGGAGTGGGAGAGGGAGAAGCAGGCTTCCCGCCGAGCAGGGAGCCTGATGCAGGGCTCGATCCCAGCAGCCCGGGATCGTGACCTGAGCTGAAGGCAGACGCTTAACGACTGAGCCACCCAGGCGCCCTCAATTTCTCTTTATTCTTACTAACACTTGTTATTTATTATTTTTACCATCCTAGTGGGTGTGAAGTGGTATCTCCTGTGGTTTGGATTTGCATTTCTCTAACAAGTAGCAATGTTCTTCATCTTTTCATGAGTTTATTTACCATTTGTATACCATCTTTGGAGGAATATCTCTTCAACTCCATTGTTCATTTAAAAATAGTTATTTTTTGTCTTTTAGTTGTTGAGTTTTGTGGCTTATAATGTGTACCTCCAAAAGGATATGTTGATGTCCTAACACTTGGTGCCTGTGAATGTGACCTTATTTGGAAATAATGTCTTTGCTGATGTCATCAACTTGAGATGAGGTCATAGTGGATTAGACCTGGCCCAAATCCAATGACTAGTGTCCTTATTATGGAAGGCCAGGTGAAGACACAGGTACACAGAAACCCACAGGTGTACCTATGGAGGCAGAGGTTGAGGTTATGCTGCCATAAGCCAAGGAATGTCAAGGATTGCTGGCAGCTCTCTAGGAGAGTGGCATAGGACAGATTCTCCCTTTGGGCCCCCAGGAAGGAACCAACATGCTGACACCTTGATTTCTTGATTTCTGGCCTCCAAAACAGTGAAAGAATAAATTTCCGTTGTTTTAAGCCATCCAGTTTGTGGGACTTTGTTATTGGAGCCCTAGGATACTAATACAAGAGCTAAGACCAAAATAAGCAAGGAATATCACTTATCCTAAACCTCAAGTCTGGACACTTTGGTGGCTCTTATCCATCTTTCAAATCCCAACTTAACTTTACCTTCTCCTGGTAAAGCATAGAATAAATAGTGTACACTCATGTGATTAATATGGTAGAACCAGACTTCAGATCCAGGTCTGCCTGACCTAGAGTCTCATGGACTTCTCCCTCCATGCCATAGTCACAATCGTTTTCTGGAGCTTCCAAAATAAAATATCTCTTAAGTCACCTTCATTGGTCGTTACCAATTCTACCAACCAAATGTTTACTGTTTTATACCACGAAAAGAGAAACTTTGAGCACCTCTCACTACTCATCTCCTTGAGACCCTCAAGCCTGACACTGAAAGCTAAAGACTTAACTGAAGGCCACTGTGAAGCCTATGAACAGCGTTAACTGATGTGATTATTGTGAAAGTCATAGAAACATTCCAAGTCATTTCAGGATAAAAGCAAGTGAATTAGGAAAGCTGAAAACCAAGGGCCACAAAATGCCACAACTCATTAAATCCTCCTTGATATATAGAATCAGCCACTACTCTCTCATTAGTTATTCTAATTTGCTTCCTAATGTAAAATTCCAACCAAATAAAAGTCTGAAAAAGAATTTTTCTTGCTGTATCTTCTATGCCACTCCTGAACATCTGTTTTTGAATAGTTTAAGCTTCATTAATATCACATTTAAAATGTAAATAATTATCTTCTCTAATATACAGCAAGCCAGGGGCTCATTTCCTATAGGTTAGAGTTTGAATTTCCTAGTGTTTTATGTCTTATTCTCCAATCACTTATCTCAACACTATCAGCCTTAAACAAGTATTTGATCTACCATATCAGACTCAGACCACTCCTGCTTAGTTGGGTCTTTTTGACATCTTTGAATGAACTTTCATCTTTCATAAAGACAAAATAAGGCTGCACTTTACTTTGGGTTCAACAATCTGGGAAGTCATGGGAGGGGTCCTGGGAGCAATTAGTTGGGGAGGGTGATGAAGCAGAAGTTACTGTTCAAAGTAATGGGAAGCAAAGACAGCAGAAGTGTCTTCCTCCTCCCCTGATGGTCACTGCCTCAACTCTGACAATGATAGGAGGGAACTTGGAAATGACAAAGTGCGGAAGTGAGCTTTAGAAATATTCTCCTACAGGGGTGACTGGGTGGCTCAGTCGGTTAAGCATCTGACTCTTGATTTCGGCTCAGGTCATGATCCCAGGGCTGTAAGACTGAGCCTTCCATCCCCTTACCACTCCCAGTGGGGGCTCTGTGCTCAATGGGGAATCTGCTTGAGATTCTCTCTCTCCCTCTCCATCTGTCCCTTCCCCCACTCATTTCCCATCATTTACATATGAGTTATAAAAAAAAGGCCAATCTGAACATTTGCCTCATTCATTTTGCATCTCCTTATTTATAGTTCCAAGAGTCTGGGTGTGCTAATCTGTCTACATATTCTTTATGCACTAGTATTAACCACCTATGGACAAGTAGAAAGAGAAAAAATATGATGAAAAGCAAATCACAATGTCATATTATCAACTTAAGACAGAGTTTTGACCATAAACATTCATATACCACACATAGCACCAAAATAAAAGCGGAATAAATTCACCTACGTCTCTAGACATTTTTGTTTCAGAGGATCTGAGGGTGGAGAGACGTACTACAGTTAAACCTTCATTTCCTGCCAGTGTGTGTGTTTGCATTGGTATTAAATGTTCATTTTTCTTTAAGCCTCCAAACGTTATTTAGTCTAGCCACCAGGTAAAAAAAGAAACTAGTCTAGACATACTGATAGATGGAAAAGATTTTTAAATAGTCACAGATTTATGCCCAAAGATTTTTTTTTTTTTTAGATTTTATTTATTTATTTGACAGAGAGAGACACAGCGAGAGAGGGAACACAAGCAGGGGGTGTGGGAGAGGGAGGAAGCAGGCTTCCCGCGGAGCAGGGAGCCAGATGCGGGGCTCGATCCCAGGACCCCAGGATCATGACCTGAGCTGAAGGCAGACGCTTAACGACTGAGCCACCCAGGTGCCCCAATGCCCAAAGATTTTTAACCTCATAGCTCTTTCCTAGAAAAGCTTTTGGTAAAATATAAAAACATTATTTCTCTGCCAGAGGGGACAACATTAGGTGAACCTATTCTCAGTTGTGACAGCCCATGTTTCTTCCCTCAGATTCTTAATCATTAATTATTAATGGAACACTAATTAGTTTGCAAATCTCTGCAATAACCACATCCCAAGTTCCTGCTTTCTGGTGATGAAACATCTCCTCTAAGAAGTCATCCCCTATTAAACCACATTCACCTTTTATCTCAGACTTTCCTTACATCTATATGTGCATATTAGAGTATGATTTACCAGTCTCTATAAAATCTAAGTTCACTAATTGGAATACATGTTTTTGACAACATGCCAAGGTTAGGTAGTCAAGAGAGTAAAATGGAAAGAGCCTGGGACTTGTGGTCAGACAGACCCACATTTAGATTCTAGTTGCATTACCGTGTGAGTCTGGGATAGTCACGGGGTCTCGCTGAGTCCTATCAGTAAATTTGGGATGATAATACCTAACTTCCAAGTCGCTGTGGGGACATAATGAAACAACATGTATGTAATAGACCTGTAGAGTGGCTGGCACATTGTTGTTTCTCAATAATTAATCATTTCCTCTCCTTCCTGCCTTTCATATATTTCTCAAGCTCATCACTCATTAGGTTGTAAGCTGCTTTAGCAAAAACAATGGCTCAGAATTCCTACATTATGGATATTCAGGTGTGTGAGGAAGATGAACACACCCCACTTCCTTCCCGGATGCTCTGTCAGTACTCCCCCCAGGGCCTCTGGGCTACTTAAAGCAACATCACCTCTGAAAGACCCACATTCTCTCTACAGGCAGCACATCAGAAGGAAGTGTCCAATTCTGGATCAAAATACCCCACCAAAGAGAGATGGATACAGATGGAGACATCAGATCCCTTCACAGGAGGCCTCGACTCACCTGCCAAAACCAGCTCCCCTGAAGCAGGATAAAGCTTGTCCGAAGAAGTTCCACAGTGATATTGGTCCGTATGAAGAGCTCCAAGAAGGCAATCAGGCCTGTCACAAAGATGGCCAAGACCAGCAGCTGGTGCACAAAGATGTCCAGCATTTCCCGGCCATGAGTGTGATTATACATGATAAAAGCTGATAGAGAGGGAAAAAATAGTTTCTCTTTTTCAGTGAAACCAAGGGACATCCACCATTTCTCTCCCTCCCTCTCTCCCCCTCCCTCTCTCTCTCTCTTCCCCACCCCACATAATTTTATACACACACACACACACACACACACACACACACGCACACACACCAATTTGTCCAAAATATCAAGTGCTCTCTGCTTCCCACAATAATGGAAACTTCTAGCATTTTTGGAGTCATCACTACCTCTTTTATTTTTTAGATTTTATTTATTTGTCAGAGAGAGAGAGACTGTGAGCACAAGCAGAGGGAGAAGCAGGCTCCCTGCTGAGCAAGGACCCCGATGCAGAACTCCATCCCAGCACCCTGGGATCATGACCTGAGCCGAAAGCAGACGCTTCACCGACTGAGCCACCCAGGCGTCCCATCATCACTACCTCTTAAGAATAGAGATCTATCTCTCCTTTTCCCTTTCCCAACCTTTATTTTCTTGTCTAACATATCATGACGTTTTCAACTAACGATATTTCAAACGTCTTCTATGAAGGAGGATGAATAGTAAGTGTGATGGGGGCAAGGGAGGAAGACTTAGGATGAATACACAGATGAATGAGACAAATCCTTGCTTTAAGGAATTCGGTCCATTGGAGTAAGGAAATATATATATACAAATCATAACAGCAGACTTTGATGGCTATGACAAGATGCTCTGGAAGCTCCCAAGAAATAGTAACTACCTATGTTATTTAATCCCATGAGCAGATTCCAGCTTTATCTTCAACTTTTTCATGTAGATGAAGAGGAAAAGATGTTCACTCAAAATATGGTTAACACCCTGAGATACTGAGAATCTTGCTCTTGGTTGTTGATGCCCATCTTTTAGCTAGCCTTTGTTCTCAGAATGGGGTTGGCAAAAGTCCTTATCTTCAGATGGGGGAAGGAAGGTGGACAGTTAGGAAATGACTGCCTCCTGATCCTTTGGGGCTTTTTTAGTTCTATCATCAATCTATTCCTTACAAATACAATAAATGAAAACAAATTACTAAACACCTGTTTTCCCTACATAGTAACAGGGACATCAGCTGAACAAAAAGTGTTTTTCATTGGGGCACCTGGGTGGCTCAGTCATTAAGCGTCTGCCTTCGGCTCAGGTCATGATCCCAGGGTCCTGGGATCGAGCCCCACATCGAGCTCCCTGCTCCGCGGGAAGCCTGCTTCTCCCTCTCTCATTCCCCCTGCTTATGTTCCCTCTCTCGCTGTGTCTCTCTCTGTCAAATAAATAAGTAAAATCTTTGGGGGGAAAGAAGTGTTTTTCATTAACCTCTCAAAAATAGGATCTCCTCTTTTTAGTGACTGATTTTTTGACCCTACTTCTCACGTAATGATGGAGTTGCACTATATCAATATGAAAAAAGCTAGTTAGCAGGTTAGTAGTTTGCTGTGAGTGGTCTCCTTGTTTCAGGATACTCATGCTTCACTACCCTGAGCTCAGTTTCACTTGTTAAAAATGGAAATCATAATTCTCTCCAGGATAACCCAGAGATAAATAACCAGGGTAGGTGGTTATTTAAGAATGATGTGAAATGTGAATAAAGCACATCAAAGGATGCTGCTTGTCCCAGTTTACTGTACGAGTCAGTAGGGAGGGAAAATCCTTGGCGTCCTAATACATCTGATTATCTCCCCGTGGCCCAAACAGATGGCCCAATTGATCAAGACAGCACCAGGACACTAAAGGAATATTATTGTACAGGGCTAGACAAGTGTCCAAGGATAGTGAAAGGTACGGGAACATACTCACTTATACTTACCCTCCACAAATAAGGCATTTGACAACATTAACTTGGTTAAGGAGGCGGGAAGTGAATTGATGAAAAAGCCTAAGATGTTTGTCACACCCAGCAGCCCAAAGAAGAAATACATGGTGAAATGGTGCCAGCTCAGGAGTTCGACCCACTGGCCCTCTTTATAGTTATATAAGGCCAAGTGGGGCCCTCCAGTGATAAACTGCTCCCCAAGCATGCCTGCAAAGGAATATATCACAGTTTTAGTAACCCTCCCCACAACTTTGTGAAGAAAGCAGGAAGACGCAGGATTAACCCAGGCCTTAGTCTAATCTAATGTCCTTCTACGATGCTGATCTTTCTCTCTGGGCTGTTCCCTAACAGCTAAGTACTGGGGCTTTAAGCTGGTTTTAGAAGTTCAAATACTGGTTTGGATGATCAACTTTTAGTCAAAGATAAACCAATTTAGTCAAACATCTAGTTATTTCAGATCATTGAAGCTGATCATTTCAGTTCTTCATAGTTCCCTGATCAGTTCCACTGATGGTCTTAGTTCCCATTTTCATCTAATGACTAGATAAATCCTACAGAGGCTGATTACTTGCTTCTGACACATCCTGCATCTCTGGGTGGCTGCCAAGAAGTAGCGAGTTGTGCTTGATTCAGAATCAAAATACTAGAGTTCAGCTTTTCCCCAAGTCAAGTTTACAGAAAACACAGATTATAGCACCTGGTCTAGTCAATTACAGAAACAGTAAAACTTTCTTTAAAATGCTGCTTTATGTGTCAATCTATGGAATTTGGCAAGGCAATCCCTCTCTTTGGAAATGGTTGCTCTGTAATTTCATGTCCACAGCAAAGATCAATTGCCATGAATAAAGCAGGAGGAAATCCAAAGGGAAATGAAAAAGTTCTGCCTTTCACAAAGGAGAGGCTACAGTGGAATTCTAAAACCACAGAAAATTTTCACAGAATCTTATAGTCAATGAAAAGGCCTTAGAAGTCATCTGGCCTAACTTCCCTTTTCAATTTAGGAATCACGCAAAAAGGATGAATGCATAAAGCAAGGTCTTCTGCAGCCTGACCCCTCTGTACAGTCCATCAGCAACAACTTATGACTGAGGCTTTCCCACAATAACTTGATTATTTTGGCATCATTTTGAGAAATGGCTTCTGATAGAGTTTCCTCGTTCAGGCATCAGAATAAATGACATAAAATTATTTCAAGGTTCCAACTAATTCGATAAAGGAAATTCACCTTGAGTGGGCAGGCAAGTTAATATCCATCACTGACTCATTAAGGAATAGGCCTTTGTATAAACATGAAGTGTCACCTTCTAACAAATTATATCAGATAAAAATTATAGTTAGAATATGTGTTCAGAGATATTTTTTAATAAAAATTCACTTTAGTGATTTGTTGATTTGATATTTAATTTTCTCTTTGCATGTAGAAATACCCAAAAGGAGAAAACAGAACACAGAAATGGTCCACTCACCAGTGATAGCCATGCTGATTATCATGATTCCCTCAAAAATTTCTATTCGATGGAATAATACTTTGGAGCCAAGGTAGGAAGTCCGTTTGTGCTTTTTGCAGGCATACTTCAGAATGCACCTGGTGGTCCACCAAATACCCATCATAATGAAGAAGGTTCCGGGGAGGGCATGACCTTTGAAACTCCCCATGTCTACCAAGATTAGAACAAACAGAAGATGAAGACATTTTGTTTCCCGAACTTAGCCAAAATATCACTCATTCTCATAAAATATGATATTTTCTGATGATTATGGATATACCATTGATTTAAGAGGAGTCGATGTTACTGTCAATCACTGCAATATCAACAACACCAACAAGAAAAAAATTCATATTCATTGAAAACTTAGCTTGTGCTAGGCACTATGTCAAATGTTTTACACACAATCTCTACCCTAATTTTTACAACATACCCATTTTCAGTTGGGACACAATATAAAATAATAAATAATAAAAAGAAATAGCTTCCATTTTTGGTCAGTGCTATAGAAAATCAGTCTTGAATTATGTGAGCAGCCCTTTGTTCAAATGTCCTGTACCATCAACAGAATAATGAAAAGAGAATTGCAGAATCCTCTTTATGAATCTCACAGTAGGCCAGATGTAGGAGCACTGATAAAGGAGATTTCAGGTTTCCCCTGGCCCAGCAGAGGACTTTATCTCCCTGAGTGGGTACTGGGCATTTCAGTTCAGGGGAGACCATTTTGGGTGACTTCCACATCCTTCACAATGGTGAAATTTCAAGGGGGAACTGTGAAGTTAACTCAAACAGTAAGAGTCTCTTAAATTTTCAGTCGAGTCCCCAGGTGGACATTTTGGCACATCCCTGAATCATCCAAACCTTCAAATAGAATCTGACTAAATATAGTTGACTCTGAACAACACAGGGTTGAACTGCTTGGGTCCACTTAGATGCAGATTTTTTTGCAGTACGTACTGGAAATGTATTTTCTCTTCCTTACAATTTTCTTTATAACATATTCCTTCCTCTAGCTTACTTTGTCATAATAATACTATATATAATATATGTAGCATACAAAATATGGGTTAAGTGACTGTTTATAGTATCAGTAAGGCTTCCAGTCAACAGTAGGTTACTGGTTGTTTAGTTTGGGGGGAGTCAAGGATAATACATGGGTTTTCGACCGTGCAGGGGGTTGGCGCCCCTAACTCCCATGTTGTTCAAGGGTCAATTGTATATCACATAGTGCTAAGTGACCATTCTTGTCCTAACTCTGACCCTAATTAGTGCTGTGATTTGGGACATGCCCCTTAACCTCTCTGAGCCTTAGTTCTTAATAAAAGAAGGAGGTGGCCTAGGTGACACCTGAAGTTCTTTTCTGCTCATTCTGTGATTCATCATCCTAACCACCATCTGTAACAGTGTTACTGAGCTCTTCTGTTTGTCTCGGCTTAAGAAGTCACATAGTATTGGAAAATGCTTTTATGTGGGATTGAAAAATACATCCAGACTGTAAATTATTTGTACATTTCTGGAGAAGAATTTGATATGTTTTAAGAAGCCTTAACGGTTTTATATTCCTTGGTACAGGAAACCCATTTCCAGGAACTATCCTAAAGTTATAACTGGAAATACAAGCACCAAATTAAAAAGATACATTGTTTAAATCAGAAGAATGATTGAAAGTTTTTTGCAGTCACTTAAAATAAAGTTTTCAAATAACTTAAGTGATAGGGGATATATTTAGTGAAAAGAACAGCATTTTTCAAACCTGAGAAGGGGCTTTGGATTCAGGTGGACTAGATGTGAATCCCAACTCTACTATTTACTAGCTATGTGACTTGGGCAAATTATTTCACTTCTCAGTGCCTCTGTTCTCCTCTTCTGTAAAATGAGACAGAGAAAAATACCTACCTCCTAAAATCAAAACGCGTTTTGTCCAAAGCAAATAACCCACAGTAGTTTTAAGCAAGCTCATGTTATCCTCAACCCACCTCAAACTACCGAAGTAGAACAAAAGTAAAATCAAATGAGAAATTCTACTTGGACAATTACTGCTGAAAAGCAACAAGCATCTATATACTTCCCTTGGCAATCATTCATGTACTGCGTGTAACATTTCTCCTGCTATTGTCTTAGAGGGTTACTGGAATCTTCTGTAGTTATTTAATTCCTTGACTGCATTTAAAGAATAAACTTCTTGAAAGCAGGGGCCATAAATCTATTCTTTCTACCCCCTCCATTGAACCTGGATAGCATCTTATACACTATGAAGTTCTAAATTAACAAGAGTAACTAAGCCCTTCTTAAAAGATCATATAGTTATAAAACATCTCTACTCTGATGTCTCAAAGCTCACTCATACTCAACATACCCACAAATTGAACTAATCATGTTATCTACCCACCCACTACCAGAAAATCATTTTCCCATAGTCATTGATTTTGTTACCACCACCACCATTCACTTACTTGCCCGAACTCAAAATACGAAAATCATTGTAGAGGCCACCTCGTCTCTGAAAACTAATTGATTATTAAGACCTTATATCAACACTCCCCTGCCCCAAATCTGGCTGACTCCCCTTGCACTTTCAATTTCATCTGCCTAGGGAAATCCTCCCTGATGGCCCAAAGAGAAGGCCCCCTTATACCTTCTCAAGGTACCCAGTTCTTATTTTAATGAATTCTTTGTGTGATTAGTTATTGAAGGTCTGACCTCTTCATTAGCCTCTATGTCCATCACTATTGAGAGCCTATGTAGTGGTCAACTGGGGCCTCAGAGGTTAGGAGCCTGGGCTATCCTCCATTTTTTTATGCCCTGATAAATTAAGAAAGGAAGAAAATGCCAAAATGGAGTTACAGAAACCATGGTTGCTTTTCAATGTTTAGGTTTACCTAATAAATACCTTCAGCAGAGATGCAAAACATACTGCCTATGTTGGAGCTAACATGAAAATTTAAATTTGGGACCCTTCCGAAATGTGCGGCTCTGGCCAAATAATCTTCCTGATCCACCTCCATGACCAACATTATAATAGGTTCCTGCTGCCCCAAAAGCTGAGTGAACCAATATACCTCAGCATAGCCACTGGGACATGATACGGAGGCAATGGGGAGTAGATGAAAGTTTCTGAAGAGGAATATGAGGAGATCGGAGTAGGGAAAGAAATGAGGCATTTCTCCTACCTCAGTTACAGAACTTCTGCCTCAAGCCTTTTAATCTGAAACAACGTGATGGCTCAATTGTTCTCTGCTTAAAAAACTCAAACAAAACGAAGTCAAAGCAGGCTTGCTATATTTGCCTGGCTAAGCGACCCAAAAGACCCAGTTGCTCCTGGCAATGAAAATGGTATTTTTTTTTTTTCACTTCCATTGTGGAAGAAAAAACTGCTCAGATCTTCAAATGTCACTTCACTGTGATCTCCTAGAACACCATTATCCATAAATCTATCTTTTGTTCCCTGCTTTACTATTACCTGAGGTTGCAATTTACTGCTCTTAAAAGTCAAGTAGTCCAGAGTTTGATTCAATCCAAATCCAAAGAGCAGACACATTCCCCTTGGAAGAAGAATACAGGGCTTTTCTCACCCACAAAGCAAATCAGTCAGACAACCAGCAGAAACTTCAGAAAAATCACCAGAATAGGAAACAAAAAAAGTCCTTCTTCAATATCTTCCTTGCCTGATCTTGCCACTTAAAATAATCTCATGGGGAAAGTAGTTCATTCAAGCCTGAAATGGTGGGCTGCAAGATTCAGTCACCAGCTTCCAGCTGCAATTTATCCTAAAAATTCATACTCCTCCCCAATCCAAACAAAATAAATAAATAAACCCTCTACTCCTAATGACACCAAACATCATCCTCTGGGCTAATGACAAGCAATGACTCCTGATACCCTTGTTGGCCTCTTTTTTTCCTCACGGTCCTCCAAATTTACACACTCACCCACCACCCTAAAGGGAAATATTTTTGCACTCTAATACTTAGAGATAATATTGGACAACTCCCAAGATCTAACTTACGTGTCAAGTGTTAATTCCCAGTGTTAAAAGCCACATAAACCACAGACCAGATCTGCACACAAAAAGAGGAGAGAACTCAAACTAGCTCACAGAAAGAGATCCTACAGTTTTCTTGGTGGAATCTCAACCAAATACTAACTTCAGTATAAAATGAATGCCATGGGGGAAACTTAAATTAAAATTTCATCTTGAGCCACCACCAAAATAAAGTATTCCTAAATCTTAGTGACTCCTTTCAAGGCACATTTATAAATCCCCATACACTAAACAAATTTTAACTATTTCTTGAACTTCACTTTACCATTTGCTTGAACACTCAAAGCAAAATATATACAAGCATTTGTAGCTTTAAAGTTCTCCATCATTCCATACCAGTACGTTATCTCCCAAATTTCAACTATTTCAAAAAAGTTTTCTTAGTTAAATTATCCTTACCTTCACACGGTCCTCAATGTCAAGTCCAACTCAGTTCTCTTCTCCCAAGAACTTATAATGGTTCCAGCTTCAAGAAGGAAAAGCAGATACTGACTGGTCTAAATCTAATTACTCTCCTTCTTAGAGACTAAACCAATGTGCTTATGTTTTTCCAGCATGAAGGCAGCAGATAAACTTTCAGAATATGTCACAATGCCTTCATAAATGTAAATCTTGGGGCCACACCCTTTTGAAACCCTACTTCATGTCCAAACATTGTGCCATAGCTCCCAAGAAGACTCACCTTGCCACCCACCCACATGGCCACTAGCCTCAGACTTGTGTTCCCTGCTGTGAGAACCAAAGCCCAGTAGAGCATGTGTGATCTTTGCTATCTCTTCCAGGTCATCAAGATGGACAGAAGACAAGCAAAATGGTATGGCTGCAGTAACATAACAGAGCAGGTCCAATAAGTCCTATGAAGACAAACCATTTCCTACTATGCAGTGCCTCAGGAGAGATTGTCACAGGGGCTAGGGTTGGAGTCATAGCCAAAACCAAAGTTATAAGAATAAGAAAAGATGATGAAACAAAATTGCTGCAGTTCATCAGTGAAGCTCACCTGCCCTCAAGGAATACACAAACTACCAGAGAGACAAGTGCATTCTAAACCAACATGAGGTTTACACAGAGTGAAATGGGAAGAAGCAGCAGCAGTTTGACTCTAACCTGAAGAGCTAGCAGCTGTTATCCTGTCTGTATACAAGTCTTACTTCCCCTTTCAATGATAAACCCATGGTGAGCAAGGGCCATATCCTCTATCATGCTTTGCACCTAATTAGCACTCAATAAATCACCAATGAATGATGGGTTTCTTTCTGGAACCCCATCCCCCTGAAACACTGACCTGGCTGACAACCAGTATCAGAAACAGTGGACGTGGTTAATTAAATGCAGATTCTTGGGACCCACTTCAGATCTACTGAATCAATCATCAGGGGGGAGACCCATGAATCTGCACTTTTAATAAGTGCTCATCAGTTATTTTTTTATATTCTTAAATTTTGAGAACCAAAGACTTAGGCTATGTGGAGACAAGCAGAATGACACCAAGACACTGAGATTTAAATGTGACTTCCCTATCACCATACCCCAGAGGCCATTTGTCTCTTATCAGTGTCATAAACTCTGATGGGCTTGTTCACATCAGGCTTCATATTGGGCAGAGGTGGGTGGCTCAACAACTGCTCCTGAGGCCAGAATGATAACCCGGCTCCAGAAGAGACAACAACAATACTAGAGCCCTGCCATTCTGTTTTGTTTTATTTTATCATACATTATTAAGATATTTTATTTTATTTTGATCTCTTTTATACCCCAGTCTCTTACACCCATACCCCTATCAATCTTTAAATACTGAAACCACCCATGTCACATGGGCTATTCTTTTTTTTTAAAGATTTTATTTATTTATTTGAGAGAGAGAGAATGAGAGATAGAGAGCACGAGAGGAAGAGGGTCAGAGGGAGAAGCAGACTCCCTGCTGAGCAGGGAGCCCGATGTGGGACTCGATCCCGGGACTCCAGGATCATGACCTGAGCCGAAGGCAGTCGCTTAACCAACTGAGCCACCCAGGCGCCCCACATGGGCTATTCTTAACCAAACATCCAGAATGACAAATAGAACTCTACATTTAAAAAAAAAAAAGACACAGGATGAGCCAATCCAAAGACATATGTGTTAAAAACATAAAACCAACAAACAGAAAATAAGAACAAATGTCATGTTAAATCACCTGCTGTAACGAACTCCTCAAAGTAAATAGAGGCCTGGACTGTTTCTGTTTGTAGTGGAACATCCACTTCATGCTAATAACTTCTCATGCATCTGTTTATTCTATTTTTGAGACAACTCAAGGAAGTATTATTACTTCCACCACAGGTATGAGGAAACTGAGACTCCAAGAGATTTACTGACCTACTTTAAGTCAAAGAGTTAGTTAAGACCAGAGCCAGGGTTTCAAGGTCCTTATATATGATTCCAAATCTCAGACTATTCCCCTAGAAAAAGGCAAAGACCAGAAGAGGTTTGCAGATGAACCCAACAGTACTCATCAAGTTCTTTGACTAGGTTAAACACCGTAAGGAAAGAGTTCCTTCTTCTAGGACTTTCTACCATTGAGTTGTCTGTGCATGTAAAGGAAGTGAAGCTCTGCATGTAACCTGAATATTTATTTATCACTGTTATAGTCAGAGTCAGACTGCAAAGGGATGCCAACCAAAAGAAAGCTGGTCTGAGTAATCTACAATGACTTCACTTGACAAAATGAAGATGCTAGAGATAAGTATCAGTGATGTGGTAAGAACCTAAAGAAATCATTCTATGGTTCCCAGCTTCATGCTGCTTCACAATTCAAGTCAATGAACAATTTCTGAGTACTACATACACATCTAACAATCTGCTTCAGGTTATTGGGAACTCCATGGTGAGCAAATATACCTATTTTTCATTGCTGCTACAGCTCAGCTGGCAAATGTTCTCCAATTTTAAAGACCCAGATGATTATACTGAGCCTGCCCGAATATCTCTTCATTTCAGGGTCATTAGTTTTATCACCTCTGCAAAATTCTTTTTTGCCATGTAAAGTAATTTATTCACATGTTCCAGGAATCAAAGTGGTGGGATGAGGACATTATTCTGTCTACAAGAGCAACACATACACGTTTACAGATTGGCAGAACAAAGAAGGCAAAAACATGTGACTATGATACCAAGGAGATGAGCCAAGATTTGTGGTAAAGGAATAAACTACTAAAGGTATGCTGAGTCCCTTCATTTGATTTAGAGGAGTAAGAAAGGCATACGGCAGGATCCTGTAAGACTATAAGGACCATTTGAGCTGGACTTTGAAGAATCATTAGGATTTTGAAAGGGGAGCTGAATTGGAGAGGTTATGTGCTATGGTGAGTACTGCAAATTGTCTAAGACTGATGAATCACAGACCTGTGACCTTGAAACAAATAATACATTATATGTTAATAAAAAGAAAAAGGAAAGAAAGGGGGAGCTGACAGGGAAGAGCACTCTAGACATAAGAAACAGCATGAATAAACTCTTTGTGGCAGAAACTTATAGGAGATATTGAAGCCATTTATACCATAGGAGTAGAACACAACAGAAAATGCACCTGGAACACCTACATATATGGGAAGTTGGTAAATGGCAAACGTAACAATACAAATTACCAATCAGTAAAAAAAATTAATAGTGTTTTTACAGTTGAGTCTCTAGTAATGAATAAAAATCAAACTAGATCCCTACCTCACACCAGATTAAAAAATAAATTCCAGGGGCACCTGGGTGGCTCAGTCATTAAGCATCTGCCTTCGGCTCAGGTCATGATCCCAGGGTCCTGAGATCGAGCCCCGTATTGGGCTCCTTGCTCTGCAGGGAACCTGCTTCTCCCTCTCCTTCCCACTCGTACTCTCTCACTGTCTCTCCTCTCTCTCTCAAATAAATAAAATCTTTAAAAAATAAATAAATAAATAAATAATAAATTCCAGGTGGATTGAAGACTTAATTGTGAAAATAAAATTTTTAGTAGGAAATATTTGAAAATATCCCTATGACCTTGGGATAGGAAAGGATTTTTTAAACAAAATACAAAAAAAGTAAAGTAATGAAGGACAGAACTGATAAATTTGACCTCTTCAAAAAGTAAAGCTTTTAGGGATGCCTGGGTGGTTCAGTCGGTTAAGTGTCTGTCTTGACTCAGGTCATGATCGCAGGGTCCTAGAATTGAGTCCCACATCGGGCTCCTTGCTCAGTAGGGGGGGGGCCCTGCTTCTCCTTCTGCTTGCCGCTCCCCCTGCTTGTGCTCTCTCTCTCTCCCTCTCTCCCTGACAAATAAATAAATAAAATATTTTTTTAAAAAAACTAAAGCTTTTATATGTGAATTGCAAAAAAGCATAAGAAAAGATGCTCGATATCACTAGTCAATTGGAAAATGTTAATTAAAATAACAAATACCAATACTCATCCACCAGAATGGCTAAATTTAAAAAGACTGACAATACTGATGATATTGGCAAGGATGTGGACCAACTGGACCTCTTATGCACTCTAAGTGGGAACACAAAATTGTACAGCCCCATTCAAAAGAAGTTTGTCACTTTTTATAAAGTTAAACATGCAGTTATCATTTGACTCAACAACTCCACTCCTAGGTATTTACCCAAGAGAAATTAAAATTATGTCCACACAAAGATTTGTACATGGATGCTTATAGTAGCTTTATTCATAATAACCAAAAACCCAGAAACAGCCCAAATGCCCATCAACTAGTGAATGCATGAACAAACTGATACATCCCTAAATAAATTTCTTCATCTGTAAAATCAGAGTGATAAAGGTATCTATTTCAGAGGTCTTTGTGAAGATTAAATAAGTATAATGCAAAGTACATGAATGGAAACTGGTAAACAAAAAACAATCAATAAATGTTAGCTATTATTTTGACATCTAGAAGTTTTAAGATTTTTCTGTTGTTACACAAAATAGATTTAAATATTTTTTGCTGACAACTTTGTGGATCTACTGTCCCATCCCTGAATACTCCATTTTCATAACTGTTTTATGTGATACGGAAATGAAATTCTATCATGTGTAAAGGCCTCTTTCAGTTTCCCTGCTCCTCCCCTTCAACATGGGCTTTATCTTAATAATCTAAGATAGCTGCCAAAGTTCCAGCCATCACAATCATGTTCCAGGCTGCAGGAGAAAGAAAGGGCAGAAGGAGTCTCTGTGTCTGCTTTTCAATGAGTTTTTTATTTTTAAGATTTTTCATTTATTTATTTGAGAGAGAGAGAATGAGAGATAGAAAGCACGAGAGGGAAGAGGGTCAGAGGGAGAAGCAGACTCCCTGCCGAGCAGGAAGCCTGACGTGGGACTTGATCCTGGGACTCCAGGATCATGACCTGAGCCAAAGGCAGTCACTTAACCAAATGAACCACCCAGGCGCCCTGCTTTTCAATGAGTTTTATTGAAGTATAATTAAATGCAGTAAAATTCACCTCTAAATTTTACAGAGGAAGAAACTGAGACAAAGTTAGAGATGAACTAAAATGTCCAAGGTCATGGAGATGATAAGTAATGGAGCTGGGGTCGATATTCAGCCCTGGGTCTATAGTGCCTCTACCACAATGTATCATAAATAAAATTAAACTACACATGGCAGACATAGAAGGTATTTGTAATAAAGATAACTGATAAACACTGAGTAGTCACAATTCATTTGAGTAAATATCTAGGACCATAATCCTGGATTATATGGTAAGACTATGTTTAGCTTTGTAAGAAACTGCCAAATTGTCTTTTTTTTTTACCTGACCCAAAATCAAGAGTCAGATGCTTAACCGACTGAGTCACCCAGGCACCCCTGTCAAATTGTCTTCTAAATGCAATATCAAGTACACAATTATTCTTTTTTAATTATTTTTTTAAAGATTTTTATTTATTTATTTGACAGAGAGAGACACAGTGAGAGAGACACCAGCAACGAATGACAGAGTTCTTATTTTTCCATATTGTCTCTAGCATTTGCTATTGTCAGTGTTCTGGATTCTGACCATTCTAATAGGTGTGTAGTGTTATTGCTATTTTAATTTGCAGTTCCCTAATGATATATGATATTGAGGAGATTTTCATATGATAATGTGCTATCTGGATATCTTATTTGATGAGTAATCCAGTCAGATCTTTTGCTCACTTTGTAATTGCATTGTTCATTTATTCATTGTTGACTTTTAAGGGTTCTTTATATACTTCAGGTATTAGTTCTACACCAGATGCCAGATGTATGGTTTGCAAATATTTTCTCCCAGTCTGTGACTTGCCTTTTCCTTCTTTTAAAAGTGCCTTTCAGGGGTGCCTGGGTGGTTTAGTCAGTGAAGCACTGAACTCTTGATCTCAGCTCAGGTCTTGATGCCAGGGTCATGAGATCCAGCCCCGTGTTGGGCTCTGCGGTCAGCACGGAGTCTGCTTGAGACTCTCTGTCCTTCTGCCTCTGCCCCTTATGCTTATGTCTCTCTCTCTTTCTCTCTCTCTCTAAAATAAATAAATCTTTTTTTTAAAAGTGCTTTCACAGAGCGGAAATTTTTAATTTTCATGTGATCTAACACATATTTTCTTTCAAGAGTAATTGTGGGGAGGGCGCCTGGGTGGCTCAGTTGGTTAAGCGACTGCCTTCAACTCAGGTCATGATCCTGGAGTCCCGCATGGGCTCCCTGCTCAGCGGGGAGTCTGCTTCTCCCTCTGACCCTCCCCCCTCTCATGTGCTCTCTCTCTCTCTCTCTCTCTCTCTCTCATTCTCGCTCTCTCAAATAAATAAATAAATTAATTAAAAAAAAAAAAGAATAATTGTGGGGACGCCTGGGTGGCTCAGTCGTTAAGCGTCTCCCTTCGGCTCAGGTCATGATCCCAGGGTCCTGGCATTGAGCCCCGCATCTGGCTCCCTGCTCAACGGGAAGCCTGCTTCTCCCTCTCCCACTCCCCCTACTTTTGTTCCCTCTCTCACTGTTTCTCTCTCTGTCAAATAAATAAAAATCTTTAAAAAAATAAAATAATAAATAATAAAAAAGAATAATTGTGTACTTGATATTGCATTTAAAAACTCATCATCCTACCCAAGGTCTCACCATTAAGCATGATGTTAACTGTAAGTTTTATGTAGATATTCTGTATCAAACTGTAGATGTTCCCCTCTATTCCTACTTTGCTGCTTTCCATGTTTAATTTTTTTTCTTCTTAAAAAAAACAATGACAACAAAAAACCTGAGAAGGTGGTTTAGAGCCAGATAAACAAGACTTTAAATGCCAGGTTAAAAAGTTTAAAATTTATTCTATGGGCAATAAGAAGCAACTGAATGTTTTGAGTATCAGAGCTTTTAAACTTTTAATGTTTTGAGCATCAGAACATAAAACTATTAAACGGTTTAGAAGTTTTATTTAAAGATGTTCTAGTTTTGTTTAAAGATGTCCAGAAAAGATGACTCCTCCAACTCCTTCACTAACCCATTCTGGTGAAATACAAATCTCAGTCTCCATTAACCCTGCTTCGTAACAAACTTTAATCTCTTGGAGCCTCAAGGAGGATGCAGAACATTTACCAGTCTTGATGAACTGTTTCAGCAAAGACATGACTCCCAACACCCAGTATTCGGCTACCCCGCCCCCCACAAAAGAAAACTATGACACTGTGGTTCAGGGTAGAGGCACAGGCACCCAGTGGCCGAGACTCAGTATTAAGCATATATGGATAAAATGCAATGACCACACCTGAATCAACAATGTTGACATATTCCTTTGCATCACACCTTCTACCAGGGGAGTTGCTGTTGTTGTCAGAGGCTCTATTGATAATGACATCTGGATGAATCTTTGGCATATCTACAGAGAACACCTTGTCGCCCAATTCTCATGGCCTTGGCTGCCTCACTTCTTTTTTACCCACCTTCCTGCATCCTGCCCTTCCCTTCCTTTTCTCCCTTCTGCCTATCACAACCAGTTCTCAGAAGGGCAGCAGAGATGTGTCTGGATTCTAAGCAAATTGCCTTCCAGGGCATGGGAACCATCTTGAGAAGGAGAGGCACTCCAGGATCAGATTCCAAATTTTGGCTTGGTTTGGATTTCTGTGTGTGGAGGGGTAGCAGACAGAAGGTAATCAGTAGGAGCCCAGAGAGCCAAGAATATGTAAAGAGGAAATGATTTGCCAGTTCAGGCTAATGAATCTCTGAGTTCTTGAAGTTCACAGTCTTACAAACTACACAGTCATCCCATTCTCCACACTTCAACCATGAGTTGCCCCCTGGTGGATGTCCATTCCTCACCAGGCAATTCTATGAAATTCATTCTAACCTGATTTTCCTCTAAAAACCTATTTTAGTTATCCACTTCCTCCTTTCTCCCTGCTGCCAACACACACATAAATATGATTTGATCTGGATCCTTTTCCCTTAGGGCAGGTTCAGGTGTGGGGCCAAGGCTGGGGCCTCCAGTTTTTTTCCATTGTAGCCAACACACATTCAGCCTTGGCAACCACCCAAGTAACCTTCACCCTGTGTCAGAAGGGACAGTGTGAGACATCGGAGAAAAGAAGTTTTTAATCTGAGGAAATCTGTCATGCCCTGAGCTTTTGATAAATTGTTGGCTTTGTGGAAAAGAAATTCAGTTTTCTTTGGAATAAGCGCCTCTAAGGATGCTCAGATATATGTATGAGAATGATCTCTAGTTTCTTGGCTACCTGCTTATCCATTCATTCCCTTAGTGCTCCATCTTTTTGCTCATGCTTTCAACAAATATTTATGGAACAACTACAGTGTGCCAGGTCCAGCTCTATCTATTGGGGACGTGTGATGGAATCAGAACCCTCATGTTAATCAGATCCCCAGGTGATTCGCATGCACATTAAAGTTTGAGAAACACTGGTCTAGGGCAGTGTTTCTCAACAACAGCACTAACTGACATTCCAGGCCAGATAATTCTTTGTGTGTGGAGTCATCTTGTGCTGTGTAGGATGTTTATTTAGCAACATTCCTGGCCTCTGCCTACTAGATCCTGGCAGTACTTTTCCCCCAGTTGTGACAGTCAAAAATATCTACAGGTTTTAATAAAGGTCCCCTGAGGGGCAAAATCATATCCCCTTCCCCAATTAAGAAGTACTGGTTAGAAGACCCTGCGTCAAATCCCCTTAAACATAAAAAGGATTTTTTTTCTTCTCTCTAAGAAAAAGGGAAATATAACAAATTTAACTGTTAACTATTGTATCAAAATAAGTCCAACCAAGATTAGGTACACCTTTTTCAGAAAGATAAAGTACACTTTATTGTAATTAATAAAACAAAAAACCATCATTTGGAAAAAATAATGTTTGCAAGATTCCCATGACTTTTTTAGACAAAAATCTTTCAAGTTTGCTGTTTAATAGTACTATTAAGGAGAAAGAGGAGCCTGACATTAAATACGATATCCATGAGGTCAAGGACTTGGCATTGGATGTCATCACTGCCAATTATATGTGGATCAGGTATAAACAAAAAGGTCTGTATAGAACACCTTCCCATCTTGAAAAAGACAGTTATTGTGGTCATAATGCTCTGTGTCCACCCTCAAATAATGGAAATGGTGGCAAAGGAGGAGAAGTTATGTTCAAATCCAGTTTAAGGAAAAATAAATGAATAAAATAAGCCGAAGCTGAAACCAGTATGGCGCTATCTGAATATTGTACAATTTTAGTTGGCCTACGGGAGGAAATGTCAGCAGAATCACTCTTTGGTCTTTCTGTCTCTTGGTGTCAAGAAATTTATGTCTCACTGTTTAATTTTTTTTTTTTTTTAAATAGGCCCAATCTAGGAAATAATGACTCCTGATTTTGGCAAGTGCCTCTGACAAGTAAAGAAAGAAATAAGGGGCACCTGGGTGGCTCAGTTGGTTAAGCATCTGCCTTCGGCTCAGGGCATGGTCCCAGGGTCCTGGGATCGAGCCCCGCATCGGGCTCCCTGCTCGGCGGGAAGCCTGCTTCTCCCTCTCCCATTCCCCCTGCTTGTGTTCCCTCTCTCGGTCTCTCTCTCTCTGTCAATTAAATAAATAAATAAAAAGAAAGAAAGAAAGAAACAAGATCATTTCAGCTACTGATAAAATAACACAGAGCAATGAGAGCACGCTCAGGCTCAGCTTGGGATGGTGGGGACAGAGGTTCCACTGCTGAAGTTCTGAGCTTGGCTGGGCTGAGCTGAGCTGAAAGATCAAGGCTACAGCAGGGAACACATGTGAAGTGGATGAGGCCATTGGCCCAGTCCTGCCCTCAAACACATCCATTTTTACTGGTTCCATTTCACAGAAGAGGCATTAGATATTCGGCAGCTTGACTGAACGTCTACCGCCAGTAAGTGGTAGAAGGCAAAAAAGGAACCCAGATCTCTGTGATACAAGTTGGTCATTTCCTTTCTGCTAAATACTAATACTACTACTAATACTACACTAAATACCCCTGTTTTCATCTCCTGTTGTTGCTTTAACAAATTACTGCAAGTTACAATCAAATTGAACATCTTAGCATCCTGGAAGTCTGAAGTCTGAAATGGGTCTCACTCAGATCTCATTCTCTCTTGCTGACGATGACCCCATTCTTCTGTTGCCACTCATCCTTCTAACTCAGCTTCCCCTGCCTCACCATTACAAGGACCCTTGTGATTACATTGGGCTGGACTGGATAATCCATAGTTGTCTCCTCACTCCTAAATCTTTAACTTAATCAAATCTTCCAAGTATCTTTCACCATGGGAAGGAAACCAGAATATGTCACCTCAAAATACGTCTCTTTGACATAAAAATTAATTTGAGCTGAAGGCAATTAGGAACGCAGGAAAAGCTTTCTTTAACCTCCCTTTTACTGACTAACCCAGGAAATAAATGCCCTTTTCACTGGAGGCAGATCCTTATCAGCCCAGAGACGGCACCAGAGAAATCTACAAACAAACCTTACTCCATTAGTTCCCTCCCATATATTTATCTTCCTACAGTTTGCTGTCCTTGGAAGCTTAAAACTGCTGGACTTTGTCCTGTCCTTTCTCTACAAATTTCTTGTTCTTTGCTAAAAATGCTCTAGGAGCCAGAATTCTAAGCTGCTGCTTGGAGTTACTTTTCATTAAGGTTTCTCCTGAGTGATGTGCACTGCACATGTTTAAAAAACTATTTTTTCTCTTGTTATCTATCTTTCTGTTAAAGAGTCCCAGCTGAAAACCTAACATGGGTAGAGGTCAGCTTTTGCTACCCTGACACACGTAAGGTAATTATCGTCCAGGTTTCTAGAGATTAGGGGGTGGACCTCTCTGGGAGGCCAAAGCTTACCACACCCCCTTAGGAATGCCAGTCACAAGAAGGGCTTCTGACAATCATAGAAATAAAAATTTTTAAAAATCGCTTACAGTGGGGAAGAAGAGAACAGGAATAGAAGGAGCCTTCAACAGACTCTCAGGTTCCATGTCATTGAGAGAGGCTCAAGAGCGTAGTGCTGTCTACTTCTGATCCTGGCTGTACATAGAATCCCTTGAAAAAACAACCAGTGCCTGGGCTGCAAACCCTAGAGATTCTGCTTTAGTTAGTCTGGGTAAACACAGGCATCAACATCTCAAAATTCCCCATAGGGCAGAGCACCTGGCTGGCACAGCATGTTGAGGATTGGACTCTGATCTTGGCGTCATGAGGCTCCGCACAGTCTGCTTGGGTTTCTCTCCCTTTCTCCCTCTGCCCCTCCCCCTATTTCTAAAATAAATAAGTAGATCTTTAAAAATTAAATAAATAAAAATAAAATTCCCCCTAACGGATTAAGAACCCAAATTCTAGAATCAAACTGCTTGCATCCAAAGGCCAGATCCACCACTCTGTGCTTGACCTGAAGCATATTATTTAACTTTGCCTCAGTTTCTTCTATAGAATGGGAATGATGCTATTCATAGAACCACCTTATAAAGCTGAGGATAAACTGACATTGTACTAGTAAAATTCCTGCCACATAGTAGGCATTGCATAAATATCTCAAAGCTCTCCAGAGGGCCCTCTGGGAACTCCTCAGGCTAGCACGGGTGTGACTTCTGTGTGTGTCTAGGATGTGAAGAGTGGAATTGGGAGGCACTGCGTGCCCAATCTCCCCTGCCCTGCCTGATTGTAATGGGCTCCGGAAGTGCTAACCCCAGTGTGCCAAGGGAGAAGGCTGCTTCTCCCTCTCCCACTTCCCCTGCTTGTGTTCCCTCTCTCGGTGTCTCTCTCTCTCTCTCTCTCTCAATTAAATATATTTTAAAAAAAGAAAGAAACAAGATCATTTCAGCTACTGATAAAATAACACAGAGCAATGAGAGAGCGCTCAGGCTCAGCTTGGGTTGGTGGGGACAGAGGTTCTACTGCTGAAGTTCTGAGCTGGGTTGGGCTGAGCTGAGCTGAAAGATCAAGTGGGACGAGGAGTTGAGTTGCAAAGGAATGCGTGCAAATTAGACAAGTGAATAAGAAGAAACAACCAGAAAAGCTGGAGTGGGGGTGGATGAGGTGTGGCAGGGCCTTGAAAAATAGGAGGAATGCTAAGGGCTGTGTGATAGTGATCAAGGTTTCACTGTCTACTAGGGCAGTGGTTCTCCGTATGGCTAACACTGCAAAACATCTGGGAGCCATAAGAACACTTAGAGTGTCTGGTTCCCCGCCCCCCATCCAGACCAATTAAATCAGAATCTCTGGGAGCGAGGCCTGAGAATCTTTCTTTCTTTCCTTCCTTCTTTTTTTTTTTTTCCTTTTGTAAACTCTCCAGATGATTCTAGTTAGCCAGAGTTGGAAGTACCGGGCCCTTCCTTCTCTTACGCTGACTGACCTAGGTTAGTCATTCTCACCAACTGCAACGTGAAGGGAGGGGAGGGAAAGGCTCACAGTGACTGCGTTCCTATTATGTGCCAACACTCCTGACACACACCAATTAATTTAACCACCATAATTATTATCCCCATGTTAGAGATAATAATAAAGAGGTGCATTTCGCAAGAATTGTAATGAGACTCACAACAGTGTCATGACCGGACCCAAGACTCAACCCCAAGTCTATGTCCAAAAGGGACAAAGGAAGAAAAATGACCATTTAGAGCATCCACCCCTCTCAGAGCCATTTAAAGTCCTCTCAATTCCATGAGGTAGTCTTCTCCTCCCCATTTCACGTTTAACAGGACAGAGACTTGAAAAGCTAACCCGCCCAAGTCAAAAAACTTGTCAACAGAAGAACTGGAATCTTGACTCAAGCCGGTCCACCTCTAATCGCCATCCTCTTTCCCATCATTTCTGCCCTCCAGGCCTCAAAAGCTAGTGGTACCAACATAACAAGAATCATTTGCTGAATGCTGGGCTCTATCTCAAATACTGTACTGAGAACCTCATATGCATTCCCTCATGGAAAAATCAAGTAAAATGACCATGACATAGAAACAAAACAGTTAATATACTGGGTAAAGGCTAGCAGTACCACCTGGGAGGGTTAGAACTGTAGCTTCTCCAGTCCCACCCTTGATCTACTGAGTCAGAATCTGCATTTTAACAAAATCCCCAGGTAATTCATCAGCACAGTAAAGTTGGAGAAGACTGCTTTAGATGGTTTTGGTTCTACTTTTTATCTTTCCTAAGAGTTGTTTTGGTAATGTGCAGGCTCAGCCTAAGATTCTCCATTTACCAGACCTCACAAGACTCCAGTGAACAATGTACAAGGAAGCTGGTGCTGCTCCTCTGTGGTTTAAAATGCTGTCAGGGAGGGCAGAAGGCCCCAAACTACCCTCTCCCCAGTACACCTCTTTTTGAGTGTTCTAGAGTGTTGGTCTCTAGATACACACCGTTGGACTCCAAATACCCTCAGCAGGAGCGTCACTCCTTAACAAGACACATTACACTGAAAGTGAGATTTGCTAATAGCATATGAAAGCCAGAATGGGATAAAGCAGTGTTTCTCAAACTTGAGTAATATGCAGACATTTTAAAAGGAAAAAAAATTACCTCAAAGCCATTATATTGACTTAAATTGTTTTTTTTTGTTTGAGAGAGAGAGTGCGCATGTGTGCACAGAGTGGGCGGGGGCCAAGGGAGAGGATCTCAAGCAGACTGCACACTGAGTGCAGAGTCTGACATGGAAAGCTCAACCTCACGACCCTGAGGGCATGCCTGAGCTGAAATCAAGAGTCCCATGCTCAACATACCGAGCCACCCAGGTGCCCTGACTTAAGTTGTTTTTATTATGAACTTTCTTAAATACTAAAAAGATATATTTGGACAACTATAAAAACAAAACCAATTTACAAATTAAATATAAGCAAAACTACAAAACCAACAAAAATCAAATAAACTAATGCAAATCAAATATAACAATTACTTCTGCTAAAATAAATGGCTTTTCACAGTATGACTATTGCACTGACAACTACAGTACGTATTCTTTTTGGTCCAGAATATGTATATTATTTTGTCCCCAAATTGACTCAATTTCTATTCAAATTAAATTCCACCAAAAGGTTGTTCAGCATGTTAAGTCCATGTTCTCTATGCATCAACCCTTGAAAATTAAAGCAGTGCTTCCTGCCTGTCACAGTCCTGAATACAAATGTAAGCTCCAGCACTGATATCATAGGTTGAACTCCGATACAAGACGCTCATCCAGGTGATCTAGAATATGCTTATATTTCTCAGCTCTTGTTGAGATGAAAGTGTAGAGTTAGATTATTATAATACAAAGTTTACAGACATCTTTCCCTGCTCAGAAGAACATGTCAGCTGAGGTCTAGGAATTATCAACTTCAATTTGGGAAATGCTGAGATAAAGAATTAGGAAGAACTATACCTCAATAGTTAATGAGGGGAAACTCCTCCTTATATAAATATTTCAGCTAGAAAATGCAGAAGAAATGATAGAATTTAGAATTTCATAAACCCTAGTGAATTAATAAATTCAACCAATAATAAACAAAGATGGCTGACACCCAGGAGCGATAACCCAACAAGATGTGCCTGAAGTATTCTTGCAAAAAAAAATTCAACTTGGGTGTGGTTCAACCTCTCTATATAATTACCAACCGATAGGAAATTCAGAGGCAGAAGAACATTGTTAAATGACATCATGGGAATACAAGTAAAATCCAGATGATGCAAAATTCTACAGGACAAGCTAGTTTCTTCAACAGATAAATTTAAGAAAAACAGAGATAAAGGGAGAACCTGTATACCAATAGAGACTTCTGAATAGTATCTACAACTATGATGTATGGACTTTATTTGGATCTTAATTTGAACAATAATAATTCAGGATTTTAAATTTTGTAGGGGTGATACTAGCATGTGTCTAAGTTTTTTTTTTTTAAAGAATCTTTATTTTTTAGAGATATATATTGAAATATTATGGACCAAATAATATGACTTGGATTTGCTTCAAAATTGTGATGGTTGATTTTATGTCAAACTGGCTAAGCCCACGGTACCCAGTTTCTGGTCAAACACCATCTAGATGTTGCTGTGAAGATATTTTTTAGATACAATCAATGTTCAACATTTAAATTGTAGACATTGAGAAAAGCAGATTACCCTCTACATTGGTGGGGGAAGGGGAGGGAGAGCTCATTTAATCATCTGAAGGCCTTAAGAGGAAAGAAGTAATTCTGCCTCCAGATTGTCTTCCCAAGAGAAAATGCAACATCAACTCTTCCCTGGGTCTCCACCCTACTGGCTTGCCTTACAGATCTCACACTAGGTGGCCCCCATAATTGCAGGAGTCAATTCCTTAAATCTCCTCTCAATCTCTCCCTCTCTCTCCCCGCCCCCTCCCCATATATTTATATACACGTACACACACACCCTTCTGGTTCTGTTTCTCTGGAGAATTCTAACACAAAAAAATGGGGGAAGAAAATGCAGATGAGGAAATAGATAAATTAGTAATTGCTGAAACTGGCTAACAAGTACATTATACTCTTCTCTCTATTTTTTGGATCTTCTTGAAATTTTCCATTTAAAAACTTGGGAAGGATGAAAATAAATGGAAGTGTCAAACAGAAACCCAGTTTTTTTGTCACTGGACCTGACAACAGAACAGCGTATTAGAAATCAAGGCTGTCCTGAGAAATCCAAGGCTATGACTCCAATACTCACAAGGGAGAAATTAAAGCTAGAAGGGCCTGGCCTTGGAGGTGACTCTTCTCTTGATCTTGAACTTCCAGTCGAATTTACACTGCACCCTCTCTGCACCTGCACATCCCTTTACCACAGCATTTTCTCACATTTCTACTCTCAGTCTCTTCTCACTAACCAAGAGCACCTTACTCATCCAAGCACCAAGCTTGCACTCAGCAATGTTGGATGAATGAATCTAAGCAGTGCTTACTCTTAAGCCAACTCATGCTACTCCTTTCTAGTTCGTATTTTCTTCTAATTGTTAGAGCCTACCACTAAGTGCTCCATTTTTAATTTCTGCATATGTTCTGATTCTTAATATTCTTCCCTCACAACCAAACATTTGAGGTCTCACTTTGAGGTGGTGGTGGGGCAGTGGGCTTTGGCATTCACCATCAGAGAATTTTGTAAAATGAACCTTCAAAATCCCGGTTCCTGGGCAGGAAACAAAATTCCATGCAATAAGTAGCCTAATTTGCAGTGCCTTCTTTCCAACCTATTTTTTTTAAAGATTGTATTTATTTATTTGACACAGAGAGAGAGAGAGAGAGAGAGAGCATGCCCAAGCAGGGGGGAGTGGGAGAGGGAGAAGCAAGCTTCCCGCTGAGCAGGGAGCCCAATGCGGGGCTCCATCCCAAGGCCCCTGGAATCATGACCCAAGCAGCCGAAGGCAGACATTTAACCGACTGAGCCACCCACACACCCCTCTTTCCAACCTCTTTAAAGGAAAAGCTCTCAGGGCACCTGGGTGGGTCAGTCGTTAAGCATCTGCCTTAGGCTCAGGTCAGGATCCCAGGGCCCTGGGATGGAGCCCCGCATCAGGCTCCCTGCTCAGTGGGGAAGCCTGCTTCTCCCTCTCCCACTCCCCTTGCTTGTGTTCCCTCTCTCACTGTCTCTCTCTCTCTGTCAAATAAATAAACAAAATCTTTTAAAAAAGAAAAGAAGAGAAAAATTCTCTGACTCAGGACTTGCTATGAAAGTCATTCTTTTACACAGGTCTGCTGTGAGGTGGCAGAATTTCAATGTGGATAGTCATTCAAATGGGCTGTTTCTTTGGTTTTGTCATTGTATTCTGCATGGTTTTGGAATACAATAATTGATTCTACAATTGGAGTGAAGACAAATCCCAGGATATCCCATTTTACAAATTAAATAAGTGAAAACAATTTGTCCAATACCAGGTTTTATTTTGAATCTAATGTATAGGGGAGAGAAACTAAGAAAAAAAGAGACAGAAATAGGCATTTCTCTTTTCCTTCAGCAAAATGAATATTTTAATTTGAAAATTTGATTAGAATGTTTTTAACATTTCTAAAAATTCAATTTGCCAACACATTTGGTAATAGGTTAAAATGATCAAAAAGTTAATACATTTCTTTTTTTTTTAAGTAACATATAATGAATTATTGGTTTCAGAGGTAGAGGTCAGTGATTCATCAGTCTTATATAATACCCAGTGCTCATTACAACATATACCCTCCCCAGTGTCCATCACCCAGCCACCCCATCCCTGCCACCCCCCTCCCCTCCAGCAACCCTCAGTTTGTTTCCTAAGATTAAGAGTCTCTTATGGTTTGTCTCCCTCTCTGGTTTCATCTTGTTTCATTTTTTCCTCTCTTCCCCTATGATCCTCTGCCTTGTTTCTTAAATTCCACATAGGCATCTAAACTCCAGGGTCCTCTAAACTCACATTCAGACAACAAAAAGTGGAGAGTTTTATAGCTCACCATGCTCCATGGAAAATGCTTTGACTCTTATACAGGAACATGAGGGGTCAAGTGGGTTGAGGTCTCCTTCCCTCTTGCCCCTTTCTCTGTCCCTTGATTTGATGCTTAAAGTCATTACTTGAACCCAAAGAAATAGCCACCTTTGCTTTTGCGCCCACCTTACAGAGGGTCAGGGCCCAAGTCCATGACAAAACCTGGAGGTAAATTAGAATGAACAAAGAGAATAGAGAGGAATGAGTAAATGCTGCCTGGGCTGCCAGCATCACAGTTGGGTGACATGTCCATGAAGAACAGCAAGGCTTCCGGAGAAAACTATACACAAGCCTCATAGCCTTTGACAGAGATCTGAAAGGTCCTCAGAAAACATGTCAGTAATTGTTGACAGTGTTGACAGCTGTGCAGGAACATCACCCACATTTTCAGTTCCCACCCTTCAACACTTGGTACCCCTTTGGACATGTGGAGGTAGATATGCCACATTCAGCAGCAACAGCAAAAGTACAGGATACCCAGTGACATTGGAATCCCAGATAAGCAACAAAAAATTGGGGGGGCTAAGTATGTCCCATATATTTCATGTGTTATTTGACATTCAAATTTCACTGGACACCCTGTGTTTTATCTGGCAACCCATGAAAGGATTTCCATTGGGTAAAGAATATTGCAACAGCTCGGGGTAGAGGTTTCTCAGGCAATACCCATGAAGCTGGGGAAGAAACTGACACTGAAGTGCCCCATGAAAATAAGAAGAACCCAAGAATATTTCTGTTTCCCCAAGCCTGAAATCTATTAGAAGAGACTAGCATGTTTCTCTGAGTAAGAAATCTCAAGTTGATTTGGCTGTGACTTCTAGAGTCAGATGTACTACCATCAAACCACAAGGTCACAGGCTGTGACTTTTGAATATTTCCAAATCTATATTTAAACATCCTGTGCTAGGATGCCTGGGTGGTTCAGTCGGCTAAGCATCTGCCTTCGGCTCAGGTCATGATCCCAAGGTCCTGGGATCAAATCCAACATGGGACTCCTTGCTCAGTGGGGAGCCTGCTTCTCCCTCTGCCTGCCACTCCCCCTGCTTGTGCTCTCTCTCTCTCTCTAATAAATAAATAAAATCTTAAAAAATAAAATAAACATCCTGTGCTCTTTCTTAATCAAAATTGCCCCCGTGCCTCATTCATGCAATGAGAAATTTGGTCTGAAACAGTGGTCTCATCACGTAAGCTGAGGACCCCTGGGCCGGGATTCCATTGTAAGATGCCACCTGAAGTGGTATGAATGTGTCTTTTTTTCCTCAATCAATACATAGTAAAAGTACAGCCATACCAAATTGTTGGATGGGGTAGGGAGGAATCTTAAAAGTCCTCTGATGTTAAAAATGGGTCAATCTCATATTTGGTAATGCTGGAAGCATTGGTCAACAATGATTTTCAGTGTTTCTTCCAACCTCTTCATGAATCCTAGCAACAGAGCCAGCAAATCATTGGTTCTTGGCTGGTTCTTCTGAAAATCAGTTCTGAACAAATAGAGTAAGAGTCTTGGGGCTCAAAGTTGGAAGGACTGGTCATAAAGGTGGTCAAGTATCATGGGCACTATATTAACCTTGTTGTTCCCTTCATTGGATTTAACAAATACAAGACATCTTCTGAATTCCTGTAGGTATTTTATTTCTTTTCGTATAGGCACATACCACAGTACCTTAGATGGGGTACTTTATAGACATTTTGGTGTCCATAAAGGAATTGGTAAAAGCTTATTTTTTTATTAACTTTCATTTATTCTCACTTCACAAGTATTTATGGTACACTAACTCTAACCAGGTATTATATTCTGCTCTTGACAACAAACTACTGCATACTGCATTTTTCCAAAGAGATAAATGCAAAGTAAGATGAAGTCTCTTGTTCAGTGATTCCTGATGTAGATGATACTCCCCAAATCATAGATATCATAAATTATATTTATGTATTTTAAATACTTATTTTAAAATATCTACTACTAGGTGTTGTGAGATTTTTATGTCTTGGTCTAAAAAAAATTGAGAAACATTATTGGAGCCATATTTACTCATTTCTGCCTTTGACTGCAAATATAAAAGTCAATATTGAACCAAAGATTTCCTTCCACTTAAAGCTTCCTACTTTAAAAAAGACTTCTTACTGAGGAGACTCTAAAGCACAATGTGTTCTTTGTAACCTAATTTGTTTGAACTGTGACCTATCCTGTTGTAATGCAAAACTAACGGAGTAAAAAAAAAAAAAAAAGTCAAAATTATTTTGGCGATGTTTTTTTGTTGTTGCTGTTGTTATTTATTTAAAATGATAAGAATTCTGGAGCACCTGGGTGGCTCAGTCAGTTAAGTGTCTGCCTTTGGCTCAGGTCATGATCCCAGGGTCCTGGGATCAAGCCTCGCATCAGGCTCTGCGCTCAGCGGGGAGTCTGTCCCTATCCCTCTCCCTCTGTGCTCTTTCTCTTTCTCTCTCAAATAAATAAATAAAATCTTTAAAAAAATAGAAAAAAATAAAATAAAATAAAATGAGAAGAACTCTTAATGGCTAGTTTCCCTTAAGTCTACCTGCAATATTGTCTAAACTGAAGACAATGAGACAATGAGACAATGAGACAATGAGTCTATGAGACCTCTTGTTGCCTCATTTGAACAATGAGTCTTATACCACGTCCAGAAATAACAAAACAAATGAGGAAAGACTGGCTAATGATAGCACCTTAAATTTTGTGAAACCTTTAACACTTCCAAGTCCATGATCTGGTTAATTCCGTGAAGGACCTTAAGAAATATGATCAGGAACACAGGAAGAAGAGAGGCTGGCCTGAAGGTTCATAGCTGAGATGTAACTAAACCACAAGTCTCCTATATTCCCAGCTTCAAGCCTTTTTTTCACTGTTTTTCACTGACAGAAGTCAAAAAAGACATCTAATTAAAAGTGGCCAAAAGCAAGTGATAAACCAGCAATAACAGGACTTTGGGGAGGGAAAGCCAACTAGAGACTGCTGTGCAAGAAAAGTAAGAAGCCCCAGGAGGGCTGATGGGATTTCTTTGAGTAACTCCTTAGAATCTACTTGGACACAGTGAGGATCCTCAGGCTCCTACATGGGATGATCTCTTGAGGTCCCATCTACCTTCTAGACACCACTATTCAATGTCCGGCCAGCATCACAGCTACATAGAAGTCAGACCACAGCCCATCACAAGATACAAGGAAGCTGCTAACTGGTATTAGGGATGCAAAAAGAAAGCAAGGCCAGAGATTTCTGAAGGCATCACTGTTAATCAGCACGTATATGGCTTATCATTCCTTTAAACAATGCATGGATTAGGGCTTTAGATTGAGTAGGCACCTGCAGAATACGCCACCTACAGTGTCTTATCTTATCCGCCCATGTCTCTCCAAGGGCTCCAAATTACTGTTAGACTCCTGGTATTAACAGAGGAGCAAACTAAGGCTTAAAAAAGGTAAGTAACTTATTGAAAGCTTTCTCACAGCTAGTTCAGTGGCAGAGCTGGGATTGGAACCTGGTGTGACTGACTCTAGACCCCATGCTCTTACAATACGTTCCTGCCCCTCCCTGAGACACAGAGCAACTGAGTGCTTTGAGGACAATTAGGACTCCAGCGTGCCTGGCCCAGAGGGCAATATAGGACAGAAGTGGAAATACAGGAAGGTGGTTAGAGGTGAGGTTTCAAAGGCTGCCCAATGCCAGCTGAAGAGGTGGCCCTCCCTGCTGTAAGCTGCACTTCCTCCCAGCTGTCATTATCCAGGGAAGGAAAAGGTTAAGGGTGCAAAGTGAGAGAAGGGCAGGGCACCTGGCCTAGTGCTTCTCTGCTAGTATCAGCAAGCTCGTAAAAGCTTTGAAGAAAAGCAGTGAGGTGGTGTAAATAATATTTCAGGAAGATTCATCTGCCAGCCGTGCACAGGGGATATTAAAGGGAGCAAGAGGCTGGAGGCGAGGACACTGGTTAAGAGGCTGTTGCTGGCACTCGTTTCTGAGATGATGAGTCTGAGTCAGAACAGGGCAGTGAGAACAGGGGGAAAAGGGACAAATGTGAGAATTACCCACAGTGAAGGAAGGGCTGCACGGGAGCTGCGGAGCCAAGGTTGTGGTCCCTGAAGATCTGAGGCAGCCGGAAAAGAGGAGGAAAGACACTACCAGCAGTCACATTTTTTTAAAGAAGAAACAGGTGAAATTAATTTTAAGGATATATTTGATTTTATTTAACCAAATATATCCAAAATGTTATCATTTAAATGTGTGATCTATTGAAAAAATTGATGAGATAGTTCACATTTTTTTTTTTTGTACTAAGTCTTTATCTTCTGTATTTTACACTCAAAGCACACCTCAACTGGGACTAGCCACACATCAAGTCACATGTGGCTAGTGGTTACCATAATGGATAACACAGATCCTTGCAGGATGCTTGACATGTATAACTTACTTGATAAAAAGTTGATTCATGAGAAAGGGAAGGTGGGAAGGGAAACAAGAAGAAAAGATGGAGAGAAAAAAAGAGAGAGAAACTAATATTTGTTGGGTATTTTATGTTAAATTCTTTCATATTTCAATAAATTATGTGATTTAATTGTAATATCAACCCTGGTGAGGTAGGCATAATGAGAACCATCTTTATAAATGGGACACTGGTTTGGAGATGTCATGTAACTTGCCCAGGATCACATTGTCTTATGAGTGAAAGAACCAAGATTCAGAATGCAATTTCCCTTACTGCCTACACTCATGGAAGCCAGACATAACAAGTCTAGTCAGGCCCAGACTGCCATCTAAATCTCTCTCATCCAGATAAAACATCCCAGGGATCCTATAATATATCGTTTTGAATCCCACATATACTCATTTCAAAAGTATGATCTGATTATTGCAGGCTAACATGGGAGTCTCCCCTTCTTCCTCCAGAAATGTTTTAGAGGGATCCTTATCGCATTTGCTGCTGTCCATTAGGACACCACTATGGCCAAACAAAATGGAGGCATCTGAAGTACCTCAAATATGCCAAGCTCAATAACATGCCTCCTAGCTCTATATAGTTTTCCCACTACCTAGAACCCTCACCTGATTAACATGCATCCTACATGACTCAGTTCAAGAAAAAAAGAAGGAACAAAGAAATGGGAAAAAATGCAACTCATCAGTCATCTCATCTCAGCCAAGGAATCTCCCTGACCAGCTCTCCAAGTGTGAGGGCCCCCTTTACTGTGTTCCTAAGATACTAAATAATATGGAATTTTTCATGCAAATTTCCATGCAAACCATCATTATACACCTAGGGTCTCCCTCACCAGACTATGAGCTTCTGGAAAGCAAGAACCATATCTTTTATCTTTATATACCCATTGGACAGCATTTATTGAATGGGTTGTTAAACAAGTTGATAAAGGAATGGATCTATCAATGAGCACACTCAAAACCCTGTTTAAGTATAAGAAGAAATACCTGGTACCACACAGTCCAAAGAGCTAAAAGAGGATGAAAGTACTCTTGCAATATCTGCATCGCACTCAAGCTAGTTGTCAAGGTGTGGGTCACAGTGACATGAGCAGATGACATCAGCAGAGCACCCTGTGATGCTTCCAACCAAATCATAAGAAGCATTGTTTTAAGCTGTGAAGAAGATGTAACAAAATTGAGACTTGTTCCACTGTTAGCTCCTGGGAGGTTAGGGATATATGGAAGTCATGAAATAGGAATATGGTGGGTAGGAAGAAGCATTCTAAGCATCAGAATGTGGGCCACAGAGCCAAAGACCCTAGGGCATGCTGACCTGGAGAGGACAGGGGACATGCAGTGTTGGTATCCATATACCCATCAGAAGGACAGATGGTAGCAGACTGCACTGAGCAAAGGGCCAAACCTCAGGAACTTAGTTCTCCCTAATTCACAACACCCTGGACAAGTATGTTCACCATCTGGGAATATCTTGAAAGATGTTTATAGTTTGGAACTCTTGGCTGCACCTGAGATTGTGGTCTGTACTAAGTGTTGGGTCAAAGCTTCTAACCTTTGATGCACCACATTGGTGTGCTCCTGGTGGGTACAGTTGTGTTAGAGGAAAATACAAACTCCCTCAGTCCTGGGGAACAGCCAGGTGAGTGTAAGGGAGGGCCAATGCTTGTGGAAGCCAGAACCTACCCCCCAACCCTGGCCTACTGCCTAGAAATGAGCCTTCTTATCTACATGATATCATGTTCTATGTAAAGTCTGCCATGAAAAATGTTGGAAAGTATTGAGTTAGACTATCTGAGATGAATAAGCAAGCTTCAGAGACTTTTAAAAAGTATTTCATTTTGACAGGGCCAAGTGGGTAGAGGATAGTAGATATGATAGTAGCCAGGATCTGGCCCAATAGCCTTGCAGGATTATGAGTTCTCAAATGTAAGTACAAACCAAGACCAGCCTATTTGTGTGGGTGTTTTTGAGAATTCAGGTGGAAGATGGGACACTAGCACATGGCACCATTGAAAGTAAATTAATAATAATAACCCACAAGAATAAGGCACAGGCCCTCAACAAAGGCACAGTCCTGAGAAACAAACATATCTAGGTGAGTAACACTTCATCCCCCAATAGCCCATATTTCCTAATTGAGAGAGGCAGGTCAGGGGCCAGAGTCAGCCCTACAACCACTGCCTGGCGCCTCCCCACCTCTCCTCCTAGCACGGTATGGCCCAGGGAAACATTAGTCCTTAGAAATTAGAAACACTCAAGGAATTTCTCAGGCATACTATCATTAAAGCCTCATAAACAAGCTGGAAAATGACGAGGAAGAGGATGTGATTACCAGTGAAGCTAAGCTCATTACCCCCATCCCCCAAATTTATTCTCCTGCCCCTGTTTGCTTGTCTTTTCAAGCATAGATCTGAACTCAAGGTGGGATAGAGCTGGGAAGGCACATAACCAGAGAACACCAATAATACCTAAAAGACAATTAAAGGTATCAGGAAAGCATGGTTTCTATTGAACTCTTAACCAGAAACCACAAATAAGGAAGAACAAACACCTCTCCCCACACTACTAAGCTCATCAGAAATATACTTCACAGTCACAGCAAATGGGCCTAGAGCTGTAATAGGACCAGGGTACAGCAGAAAGGCAAGAGCTGAATGTGGCAAGGAGGCCCTCTTCACTCTGAGCAGGTGGCAGACCAGTCCCACTTCTCAGCATGACTCTGGTTGGCATCACATGCCCGTGGATCTGAGTGGGAAGCAGAAGGCCAGATGCATCTGGCACCAAGTCATATGGAGTAAATGGCCCCAAGGGTGTGAGTGTGTGTGGATGTGCTGAAGCTACCGTGGCACCTCAAGAGCCCGAGCCAAGGAGAAGCTAACATCTGAGATTTAAATCAGCCCTGCCAAGGTAGGGCAGACACCAAAGAGGAAACTAAGGTTAATCTCCACCACACCCAACCTCCACCAGAGATGCAAATGTCACCTAGACTCCATCTGTTCAACTCTGTCAGTGGGGAGCTGAGCACATGCCAGAGGAATTTAAATTCTACTAAATACCAAACTAAAAAGCATCCAAGGTATTTACAGAGCTCCACTCTCTAAATTTTGCTCCCAGCTTCCAAAGGGTTTCGTTCTTCAACAATTAGAAATGACTAGAAAGCAAATATCTTCCTTCTTGAAAGCTAATAAAATGCTCACTCACTTATCATCTACCATGGGCCAAAGAACAATTAGGGAGTCTCCTTGATGTGAATCCCACTTTGTCACTTCAAAGTAGCTTCCAGGTCCCAGTTTAGCAGTAATACCATGATAATCTTAACTTTTTAACTTCCCCTTATTCCCCCATTTCCTAGAGCAAGACAGAAAAAGTGACAGGTCTTTCTTAGTGATGAGATACTCTTGCTCTCATTGTCTTAGGGACAGGAAATGATGAAGGCAAAGGCTGCTGTTGTCCAAAGGGTTGAAGCCAGGTTGGGAACCTGTGTCTGCTTGCTTCTCCAAGGGATGTAAGAAGAAACACTAGACCCAGAAGCCCAGCCCCACCATGGTTCACTTTGGCTGCACAGAGTTGGAGGTTCTTGTGAAGTGAGTGTTTTGGGGGCAGGGTAGGGAGGGAACAGGATTATATAAAAAGGCATTGCAGGTTAAAATCACACACACACACAAACAGAAAAGAGTAGAAGACAAAATAGGAACAAAGAACAAGGACAATGAATAGAAAACAGGAACAAATATGGTGGATATTAAACTATACTAATAATTAAACATCAATGGTCTAAGTGCACCAATTAAAAAACAAGATTGTCAGAGTGGATCAAAAAAAAAAAAAAAAAAAGACCCGGGCGTGTGGGTGGCTCAGTCAGTTAAGCATCTGCCTTCAGCTCAGGTCATGATCCCAGGGTCCTGGAATCGAGCCCCGCATCAGGCTCCCTGCTCTGCGGGAAGCCTGCTTCTCCCTCTCCCACTCCCCCTGCTTGTGTTCCCTCTCTCGCTGTGTCTCTCTCTGTCAAATAAATAAATAAAATCTTTAAAAAAAAAAAGAAATGGACAGATCCAACAGGCAGAAAATCAGTAGGGATATAACTGAACTCAAAAGCACCATTAATCAAATGGATATAACTGACATCAATAAACTACCTCAACAACAATTCTCAAGCTCAAATTAAACAGTCACTAAGGTAGATCACACTCTGGGCCATAAAACACACCTTAACATATTTAAAAGAATAGAAATAATACAATATATTCTCTTAGACCACAATGCAATTTAATTACAAATCAATAACAGAAAGATAGCTAGAAAATCCCAAAATGCATGGAGATTAAACAACACATTTCTCAATAACACATGAGAAAAGAAAAAATCTTAAGAGAAATTTTTAAATATTTTGGGTAAATGAGAATGGAAACACCAACTTATCAAAATTTATGGGATGCAGCAAAAGTAGTGCTTAGTGGGAAACTTATAACATCAAATGCATATTAAAAAAGAAAAAAAGATCTAAAATGAATAATCCAAGCTCCTACCTTAGAAAACCATAAGAAGAACAAATTGAGATCAAAATAAGTGAAGAAAAAAATAATAAGAATCAGGACAGAAATTAATGACATTGAAAACAGGAAATCAATAGAGAATAGCAAAAAAACAAAAGTTGGTTCTTTGAGAAAATCAATAAAATTAATAGGCCTCTAGCCAGGCTAAGATAAAAAAGAAAAAGAAAGACACATATTACTAACACCAGAAATGAAAGAGGGGGCATCATTACTGATCCCATGAACATAATGAGGATAATAAAGGAACATTATGAACAACTCTATACCCACAAATTGGATAACCTAGATGAAATGGACCAATTCCTTGAAAGATGTAATTTACCAAACTCATGTAAGAAAAGATATAGATAATCTGATTAGCCTATATCTATTAAAGAAACTGAATAAGTAATTAATGACCTTCCAAAATAGAAAGAACCAGGCCCAGATGGGTTTACTGGTGAATTCTACCAAAAATTTAAGGAAAAAAATTGTATCAATTCTGCATAATCTCTTTCAGAAGATAGAAGTAAAGGGAATGAATACTTCTTAACTTATTCTATGAGGCCAGCATTACCTTATCACTAAAACCAGACAAAAACATTACAGGAAAACAAAACTACAGATCTCATGAACATAGATGTAAAACTCTTCAGCACAACATTAGCAAAACAAATCACAACAATGTATAAAAATCCTTACAACCAAAAACTAATGATGTAATATATGGTGATTAACATAACAATAAAAAAAATTTTTAAAAAAAATCATTACACATTACAACCAAGTAAGACATATCCCAGCATGGTTTTTGAATGTTGTCAACATTTTTGAATGTTGGTAAAAATTAACTAAATTAATATATCACAACAATAGGCTAAAGAAGAAAAATCACATAATCATACCAATAGATGCAGAAAAAGCATTTGACAAAATCCTACACCCATTCATAATTAATTAATTAATTAATTAATTAATTTCTTTAAAAAACCTCTCAACAATCTGAAGTAAAGGGGAACTTCTTTAACTTAATAATGAATATCTACAAAAATCCACAGCTAACATCATACTTGATGGTGAGAAACTAGAAGTTTTCTTGCTAAAACCAGGAATAGACACCATTGTACTAGAAGATTTAGCTAATGCAATAAGAGAAGAAAGGGAAATAAGAGGTATTCATTGGGAAGGAAGAAATAAAACTGTCTTTGTTCACAAATGACCTAACAATCTATGTAGAAAATCCAAAACAATTGACAAGAAACTATAATAAGCAACTGTAACAAAATTGAGATACAAAGTTAATATACAAAAGTAAGTGGGACTGCCTCTCTAAGGCAAAGGAAACCATCAGCAGAATGAAAAGGCAACATATAGAATGGGAGAAAAATATCAGCAAATCATATATCCAATAAGGAGTTAATATCCAAAATATATAAAAAACTCATACAACTCAATAACAAAAAATTTAATCCAATTTAAAAATAGGCAAAGAAATTGAATAAATATTTTTCCAAGAAAGACATACAAATGGTCAATGGGTATGTAAAAAGATGTTCAACATCACTATCATCAGGGAAGTGCAAATCAAAACCACAATAAGATATCACCTCACACCTGTTAGAATGGCTATTGTCAAAAAGACAAGAAATAACAAGTCTGTGAAGGATGTAAAGAAAAGGGAACTACTGTTGGTGGAAATGGAATTGGTGCAGCCACTATGAAAAACAGTATGAAGTTTCCTCAAGAAATTGAAAATAGAAATACCATATGATCCAACAATTACATTACTTGGTATTTATCTAAAAAAACACAATCATTCTCTCAAAAAGATATCTGCATCCCCATATTTATTGCAGCATTACTTACAAGCCAAGACATGGTAACAACCTAAGTGTCCAACAAGAGATGAATGGATAAAGAAAATGTAGTGTACATATAGTAGTGTAAAAAATGTAGTGTTTGTGTATATATGTGTGTGTGTGTGTGTGTGAGTGTGTGTGTGTGTGTATGTGTGTGTATGAAAGAAATCCTGCCACTTGGGACAATATGGATGGAATTTGAGAGCACTATGCTAAGCAAAATAAGTCAGAGAAAGACAAGTACTGTATGATCTCACTTATGTATGGAATCTAAAAAGAAAACAAAAAACAAAAACAAATAAAAAACAACAACCAAACTTGTAGATATAAGGAACAGATCAGTGGTTGCCAGAGGTGGGTGAGGAAGGGGGGATAAAATGGGTACAAGTGGTCAAAAGGTACAAACTTCCAGTTATAAGATAAATGAGACCTGGGGATAAAATGTTCAACATGGAACTATAATTAGTAATACTGTATTGTATATTTGAAAGTTGCTAAGGAAGTAGATCTTAAAATTTCTCCTCACACACAAAAAATTGTAACTGTGTGGTGATGGATGTTACCCAGACTTAATATGGTAATCATTATGCAATATATACACATACAAAATCATTATGTTGTATACCTAAAATTAATACAATGTTATCTGTCAATTATATTTCAATAGAAAAGAAAACAACCAATTGGCCCAATTAAAACGTGGTCCAAAGACCTGAACAGACACCTCCCCAAAGAAGATATACAGATTGCAAATAAGCATATGAAAAGCTGCTCAGTATAATATGTCATTAGGGAATTACAAATTAAAACAACAGTGAGATACTACTACACGCATATTAAAATGGATAAAATCGAGAACACTGACAGTACCAAACGTTGGTGACAATGTGGAGCAACAGGAACTCTCATTCATTGTTGATGGGAATGCAGTATTGGACAGCAACTTTGGAAGACAGTTTGGCAGCTTCTCACAAAACTACTCCTATTCTTACCATATGACCCAGCAATCAAACTTTGATATTTAGCCAAGTTGAAAATGTATACGCACTCAAAGACCTGCATATGGAGATTCATACCAGCATTATTTACAATTGCCAAAACTTGGAAGCAACCAAGATGTCCTTCAGTAGATGAATGGGTATATAAAATGTAATACATCCTTAAAATGGGATATTATTCAGTGGTAAAAGGAAATGAGCTATCAAGCTACAAAAGGACATGGAAGAAACTTAAATGCATATGACTAAGTGAAAGAAGCCACTCTGAAAAAGCTACAATACTATATGATTTCAATTACATGACATTCTAGAAAAGGCAATAACCATGGGGACAGTAAAAATATCAGTGGTTGCCAGGGGTTAGCAGGGAGGGAGAGATGAATGGGCAAAGCATCAAGGATTTTTAAGGCCATGAAACTATTCTATATACTATAATGGTGTATACATGTCATTATGCATTTGTCAACCCACAGAATGTGCAACACTAAAAGTAAACCATAATGTAAACTAACTTTGAGTGATAATAATATGTCAGTAAAGATTCATCAAAATGTATCTCTCCACTGAGAGATGCAGATTGTCGGGAAGGCTACGTACTCGTTGGGTAGGGGATATCTGGGAACTCTATACTTCTGCTGAGTCTTGCTGTGAATGCAAACTCTTCTAAAAAATAAAGCCTATTTTCCAAAAAAAGGCACTGCAGGTAGATGCCCAATGTATAAAGTCATGTGAACAATGAAACAAACAGTATCACTTTCCAGAACCCAGCAAGGACAGCAAAAAAGGGAGAGCCCACTAATTTATTCTGTATCTGGCATCTAACCAGCAACTTAACACAGCCCCTAAGGAAAAGCCAAAAGTCATATTCTGTGCTTCCAAAAAATTTTTGTTTTCATGACCCAAAGCTGGTGAGGTCTCCTTGAATCAACAGGAGGGAGTGGAGGAGTCAGCAAGCACTCCTACTGACTGGAAATTGTGTCTAGTACACTGCAGGGGAGCTCTCTTGGGATCTCAACAGAAGCCAGCTATGTCCCAGCCAGCCGAGTCATCCTCTGGCCTTGGCCCAGGAAAGAGCCTCCCCAAAATAACTGCCAGATTCCACAGTCACTTTCAGCTTCTGCAGGCCTATAGGTATGATCAGAGCCCTAAAGGGCCATAGTCACAGCTGGAGAAGCTTCTTCATGTGTCCTCAGTTTTTTCCTGTTTCACTACCATGTTGCTCACTCTGTTGCCTTCCTCTGAAATCCCTTTAGTTTAACCCAGTTTCAAAAGTTCTATTTTTCCTGCTCTATACCTATAACAAGACAAGTGCTAAAACACAGTTATTGCTTGGACCTCACCAAGAACAAGCATCAGCCATCTCCCCATGATCATACCCCAAATGCATCCTCCTAGAAGGGCCTGTGTTTCCATGTGAAGGTAATGTGCACAGCTGTGCTGGAAGCACCTCAGCTCAGGATGCAACCCCATCTCTACCACCAGATGTGAAGGGAAGTAATAATGGGCCCTGTTGGTATAATGGTACCCCAACAGAAGCCGAAGAGAACCTACCTGGGGGAGTATCCCATCATGCTTGTTTGCCAGCCCATTCAAAAAGAATTTAAGTTTGCTTACAAAGATTGGCAACATATAATAAAGAGGAATGAGAAAAATGAGAAGTTGAGGGGCTTGGAATCTCTGGATTGGGAGTGAGGAAAAATTGGCTACAATTGAATGATCTCTAACTTCACAGTTCCCCACCTCATTCTGTCCCTTCTTTACCGGTCCTGCATGATTCTAGCTTTCTTATCAAGGTCACCAAAGACCCCCACATTGCTAAATTCAATGGCCAATTCTGTCTCAACTTACTTGAGCCACTAGCAGAATTTCACAGAGCTGATCACTGCCTGCTCCTTGGAAAATATTCTTCCCATATTTTTCTTCTTCACTAGCCCCTCCTTCTTTTCTGGTTTCTCCTAATCCCTACCTTCTTAAAATTAAAATGTCCTAGGGCTCAGTTTTTAGAATTCTGTTCTATCTCCTCAGTACTGGGGAATCTCATCTCTTTTCACAGCATTCAACAGTATGCCACATGCTCACAACATCCAGATTTTTATTTGTAGCCGGGACTTCTCCCCAGAACCCTAGACTCCTTATATCCATCTACCCACTTGGCTGTCCACCATACATCTCAAACTCAAAACTGTCCAAAGCAGATCTCCTGACACCCCAACCAGCTCTGCCTGCCCACAGTTTTCCCCACTCAGTGACAACTTCATTCTCCCAGTGTCACCAAAAATTTTATAGTCATCCTTGACTCCTCTCTTTCTCTCATTTCTCATATCCAATCTGTTGGAAAAGTCTGTTGGCTCTATCTCCAAAATATGCCCAGGATCTGACCACTTCTTACCACCTCCCCTGAGACCACTCTGGTACAGGCCTGGGTTATTAAAATGGTCTCCTAACTGGATTCTGTTTCCACCTTTACCCCTTTCAGACTATTCTTAACACAGAAGTCAATGTTATCTTGTTGAGATGTAAGTTATGCCCAAGTCCTCACAATGGCCTACATGGTTCCATATGATTTAGCCCCCCAACATTTCTCCAGGCTCCTCTCTTCTCATCTATTCCCTACCAGCCACACTGGCCTCCCTGCTTCTCCTTGAATACACCAAGCTCTCCTTTACCTTCAGGTCTTTGTATTGGCTGTTCCTCCTGCTTGAAATACCCTTCACCCTCATCTCATCTAAGCTTTTGCTCAAATACCTTCTCAATGAGGCCTTCCCTGATGTCTCTATTTACAACTTCCCCATCCCCTTTTCCTGCTTTATTTTCCCCATCATACATCCCTTTCTAACATACTACATAATTAGAATGAAAGCTCCATGAATATAGGATTCTTTTCTATTTGTCTTTGCTGCTTAGAACGGCTCATGGCATATAGTAAGTGGTTCGGTATGTAAGTGTTGGATGGATGAACAGAGGCATAAATTGATGAATAAATGAATGGGTGGGTGGATGGATGGATGGATGGATTGGTGGATGGAAAGAGTGGATGGCAGGACTTGTATTTCAGCTGCCAGATTCCTGAATATCCAAGAGGGGGTAAATATTACAAATCAAGTAGAATTCAGCATTTAAGACACAGATCTCCCCAAATCTACTCTGCCTATAAACTGCAATGCTAGATCTTAACATAAAATGAAATGAAATGTCGATGGAATCTTTAGAATTAGGCTAGGCTTAGCTTTGTCTCAATCAGCCATAGCCCACAATAAGCTGGCTGGGAAAACACTCATGAGTACAGGAGTTGAGAATGGCAAGCCATGGCTCCAATGATAGGGAAGGTGGCTAGAGGAGGAGTTGATACACTAAAGGTACCAGGTTCTATCGACAGATACAACACAAGGCTCTTGGCCATCATTATCTCATTAACTCCTTGCCACACTGGGAAGAAGGTATTATTACCCCCATTTTACAAATCAGGAAACTGAAGTTCAGAGAGGTTAAGTTATTTTCACAGTTTCCCAAATACACACAGAACGTCGGGATTCAAACAAGATCTATATGAATCAAAAGTTCTTATTCTTTACATACTAAAGGTTACTCTAGAAATGGTGAACTAACCTTTGACTGTTTCAGATCAATTCTCCCTTCCTAGTCCTTCATCATATTTAGTCTCAGTATAGCAAACATCTTAGAATTGGAGCAGAAAAGAGTAAGAAAGAGAAGTTAAAAGTGAGTCTTTGTTTCTTAATTAATGCTGAAAATTTTCCAACAGAATAAAAAAATCAGTGGGCTGAAACAGGACACCTTTCAGTCAGTTTTACACATTTTCACACACCCCTGTGCACACCAAAGACAACTAATAAGAAAACACAATATTTAAACTTACCACACTACCTTCACCCAAATCTCTCATGGGTCGTAAGTACGAAAGATGTGCCGCTTAGTAGCTAACAAACCTGGCAGATGCTGCTTAATACTCAAGAAAGACAAGCATACTTCACCAGCATCAGCCTTGCAACAGCCCCAGAGAAATCTCTTTTCTTCCTCCCACTCACATTTCTCCCTGCCAGTGGCCTCCACCTCCAGCCTACTTACAGAAACCTGGCCCATTACACCCTGCAATTAATATCATCAGACATGCAAGTCTGATTGTCAACCTATTGGGCATGTTCTCACTTACCAGAAGACACTTGTCCTTCGCAGTCAGGGAGGCACTACTGACTCACTGTCAGAAAGTATTTCTCCAAAACCCGTGAGGTATTTACTTTCATTTATTCCCGCTCTCACCAAGTCTGCTTCTGGATTCATCATTTCTGTGAAATTGTTCAACCAGCCAGCTTAGGTGTTCAGTGTGTAAGCACAGCAAAAGTAGAAGGTTCTTATAGGAATTAGGTCCACCCATGGCTTTGTTTCCCTTATTTGGGCCAATTTACCAAGCCAACTAGCTCACACCCACTCCTACCCAAGGGTATCTATGAAAACTAAGAAAACTCAGGAATGAATATTCACAATCGTTGCTGCTGGTTTCAGCATTTGGACCCACCTACCAATAAGAATATTTCTTGGTTCTTGCTTTAAAAAATAACACCCACTGGAGTGTGTGTAGAATGTACCTGTGAAATTGAAGTTGTGCTATCAAGAGCCCATAAAAAAAAGTAGCACAAGGAAATTTAGAAAACTTCTTTTCAAAGGATGGAAATACCACATGTTGCCAAGACCTGACTCACCCTTTTAACTTCAGGCTCTAAATTACTTTCTGTAATCCCGAAAGGGAAAAGTAATCCAGAAAGGGAAAAGATCCTCTGAAAACCTCCTGTTAAAGGAGATTAAACATTAAATCAATAAAGACAAGAGAATGAGCAGCAGTTTCATTAAGTGCTAATCTGGATACATAAACTTGGAGGAAAGTGATGAAATAGGCCCTTGATTTTACTTTCTCACTCTTGTTACACCTGAGTGACCCTGAAAGCTTAGAGGGAGAACCAGCTATTTGATTTGTAGGGCCCAGAGCCCAAAAGGAAAATGCAGAGTCCCTTGTTTATAAATTGCTGAAAATTTCAAAATAGTGACAACAGAGCATTAAAACAAGCATGGGGCCCTTCTAAAACTGTAACCCTGTACAACTACAAGGTTGCACACCCACAAAGTGGGCCCTGCAGACAGAGAACTTGTCCTCTGAGTGATGGAAAGAGACCTGAGAGAAATTGTGGCTGAATTACATGCTCTCAGGCATCATTCCTCCTGGGCAGAGTGTCCTAGAAAGCTCAAAGATCCCACGAAGGGTTATTCCATTCTGGTATTGCTTGGAGAGGAAAAGAGCAATTTCTCCTGTAAGAAGTAATCTTGAACTGGACTTGTGCAAATATGTCTGTTTCCTTGGGAGATTCACAAACTTTCTACCCCTGTAACTGGTATTTTTTTTTTTTAAAGATTGACTGGGCAGAGGCGCCTGGGTGGCTCAGTTTTTGGGCATCTGCCTTTGGCTCAGGTCATGATCCCAGGGTGCTGGGATCGAGCCCCACGTCGGGCTCCCTGCGCAGCGGGGGGCCTGCTTCTCCCTCTCCCACTCCCCCTGCTTGTGTTCCCTCTCTCGCTGACTCTCTCTGTCAAATAAATAAATAAAATCTTAAAAAAAAAAAAAGATTGGGCAATTAACCTAACCAACTGGATTGATCTGGAAAGATAAATCTTGCAGGAGTGGACCCAGTAAGAAATTTGAGTGCTTGCTGGCAGAAAATTTCCTATAATTTTGGTTAGAGGAGAGATTACGCTATCAAGTTGAAAGAGTCTTCTTTGGTCATCAGCTTAGTAATGGTTGAATTTTATAAGAACTAATTACAAAAAATATGACTCAACTCTATGGTTAAGGGAGTAAATTAGTCTTCAAGCAAACTTCCAACAAAATTTTTGAGAAGACTGGTTCAGTCATTTCTTTTTTTCTCTTTCTGCTTCTTAACTAGTCTTAAGTTCACCTTTATTCTTGCTTTTTTAGTCAATATAGACTCAGAACTGCCCTTGATGAATTCCTTCTCAAATCATACCCACAGGAAAAAGACAAAAAGACAAACTTTGGTTTGGGGATGGTGGAGGAGAGGATATTTCTAAACATCATTTGTTAACTGAAACATGGAAAAGTAAAGTGATGATGTGCCAAACAATGAAAGAAAGAAGATACCCTTTGAGCCCAGAGCCTTTCCTGAAAATTTATTTTTTCAGGCCTTACCAAGTTCCTCATTAACAATAGTCCATTTCCAAATCTGGCAATATGCTTTTGATTCAGCACAAGCAGTGATAGATAATATACCAAGAGGAAAATTCAGAAGCTTAAGTGGGCTCATTAAGACTCAAAGCTGTTTTCCATAAAATGTAGGACTGTGCTCTCTGAAGGTAGGAGTGATAGCGCCAATCTTTTTTTAAAATTATTTTTATTTGAGTGTAGTTAACACACAGTGTTACATTAGCTTCAGGTGTACAACACAGTTATTTGACAAGTTTATACATTACACTATGCTCACCACAAGTGTAGCCACCATTTGTCACCATACAATACTATTACAATATCATTGACTATATTCCTGATGCTGTGCCTTTTATTCCCATGATTTATTCATTCCATAACTGGAACCCTGTATCATCCATTTTGCCCACTCCCCCACCCCCACCCCTTAGGCAACCATCAGTTTGTTCTCTGTATTTACAGGTCTGACTATGCTTTTTGTTTCTTTATTGTCTTGTGAAAAACTCAACTCCCATCTGAGAAACAATCATAATGTCACCACCCATCAGGGTACAGAACCAGTTCCATCCACTCATCCCACCCTCTCGAACTCATTACCACCATGAAACATAAATAATTAAAAATAATGCCAAAAGCAAAACCAACAACACTTATCACAATTAATAAGACAACAATTAGATATAACCAAGTTTTTTACACATTTCTCTCCAGAAACCATAATCTTTGTCCTGAATTGCATCTTCCTGGTAGACTAATGGCCCCTGATATGCAAAGGAGTACAGAAGGCAGTCCTGAGCTCATCAGATAGAAGCAGAAGGCTCTTACCCATGCTCTCTTAATATTTCCTGCATCTCTCTCTCTCCCAGTGGAAAACATGAGAGGAACAGAACCCCTTTCAAAAAATGCTGATTTAGAGGAAATTAAAGTGATAAATGGACTCCATCTGTCGTCTAGTGTGGCTGTTCTTACTGCTGTTTTTATTATTAAATACTGCAAATGAATCATTTCTGCTCTGAGAACTATTACAGTGACATGGGAATACTGACCAGCATCCATCCCTACATCCCAATCCATAGTATGGTCATTGCTGAAATAAAAGTAAAGTTTTTTTAAGACTTCTAACTGAAAGCTTCCTTTCTAGGTGAAAAAGTGACTTTAGTACTTCTCCTTTAAAAGACAAACTGACTTCCAGTTTTCCCAAAGACTGAGCATTTAATCCTTACCTTCAAAGAAAGTAAAATCTCTATCAAATGATAGTAATAATATCTTGTCATCTTAATAGGAGTTTTCCCAATAATTGATCTGGGCTACAACATGTTTAAAAAAACAGAGTTTTCCAGCACCTGAGAAATGTATAAGTTGTATGAGGAACAGAAATATATCTGCATAGACCAAGTGGGAAGGAATGACAAGATCTAAGCAACAGCCAAACTGAAGAAAACTCATTTAGTCTATAAACTTGTCAAGTCACTAAGTTGTACACCTGAAACTAATGTAACATTGCATGTCAACTATATTCACATTTTTTAAAAAAGGAAAACTTGTTTGTTCTAGCTGCAAAATATCTATGCAGAGATATCACAAGATAAGGTGTCAGACTGGACTCCTAGGAAGCAGTGGAGCAGAGAAACAGAGAAAATGTCCGATTCTCAGAGGGAGAAGAGACAGCCCAGGCTCAAAGCCTGGGACTAAGGTATGAACGTCCAGAGCTTTAACCCCAAGCCTGACTCCAGGGCATCCTTCTCTGACCCAGCCTCATACCTCTAGTAATGAAATCAAGCCCTGACTCTTCAACTTCAGTCACAGTCCCAACTGGACTTGGCTGAATTCCCTCCCCATGTGCTTCTGTTGGTTTCAAAGGCTTCTGGTTCTAGACTCTGGCTTAGTCAAGCCCCTTAGACCTGTCAGCAGATCTTGGTAGCCCTGCTTTGGCCCTTGCTGCTCTCCATAAGGCCTTTGATTCTGAGTCACCATTAGCCTCAACAAATTAGCCTCACCTCACCCTGCACGCATTGCCCCTACTAGCTCCAACCCTTAGGATGCATGATGAATTTGGCCAGTATTACTCTTAGCTGAGTCTACCTCACCATAATCCAATGGGGAGGTTGGAGTTATCAAACACAGAAAAAGAATTTTAAAAAACCGTAACAGTCATTGAAGAAAAACTTCTATCTCAGAAGCCAAGGTAAAATCAACACAGACCACGGTTTGGCAAACTCTGGCTTATTATGTACAAAATGTTACCATAGTGAACACCTCAACTGTTTGACTTTTTTTTTTTTTTTAAAGATTTTATTTATTTATTCATGAGAGAGAGAGAGAGAGAGGCAGAGGGAGAAGCAAGCTCCCAAGGAGCAGGGAGCCCGATGCGGGACTCGATCCCAGGACCCTGGGATCATGACCTGAGCCGAAGGCAGATGCTTAACCATCTGAGCCACCCAGGCGCCCTGACTTTTTAATAGTACAAATATGTGTATGTAAGTACACCTCCAGGACAGTCAGGGAGAGTGTATTTATTTCCATTTTAAACACAACTGCTTCACTATTTTAGGGTGCCAATATTGTGAATTTTACCTTGCTGGGCACTGGGCATTTTTTTATTCCTATAAGAATTACTTTTTTTAATTCTTCAATTCCACTTCTAGGTTTATACCCAAAAGAACTGAAAGCAGAAAGTCCAACAGATAATTGTACACCGATGTTCATAGCACCACTATTCACAATAATTAAAAGATGGTGTATTAGTGAAGATTCTCCAAAGAAATAGAATGAATAGGGTACCTATCTATATTTACACATATATATGTCTGTATCTACTATCTATATATAGTTAAATCTATAGCTATATATTATATATAGAGAGAGACTTATTTTAGGAACTGGCTAACATGATTATGGAGGCTGGCAAGTCCAAAACCTTCAGGATAAGCCAGCAGGCTAGAAATTCAGGAAAGAGATGATGCTGCAGTTTAAGTCCAAAGGCAGTCATTCTGCCGGCAAAATTCTCTCTTGTCAAAGGGAGGTCAGTCTTTTTCTATAAAGGCCTTCAACTGATTAGACTAGGCCCATCCACATAATGGAGACCTATCTGCCTTACTCAAGTCTACTGACTTAAATGTTAATCTCATCTAAAAAATACCTTCTCAGAAACATCTAGAATAAGCTTTGCCTTATTTGGTTAGTGTGGCCTAGCCAAGTTGACACAAAAAATTAGCCGTCACAGATGGAAACAACTCAAATGTCTTCAACAAATGAATGGATAAACTAAATGTGATATGCACATACAGTGGAATATTCAACCTTAAAAATACATGCTATAACATAGATGAACCTTGAAGACATTATGCTAAGTGAAATAAGCCAGTCATCGAGGGACAAATATTGTATAATTCCACTTATATGAGGTACATAGAGTAATCAAATTCCTAGAGACAGTACAATGGTAGTTGCCAGTCAGGGAGGGTAACAGTTATTATTTAATGACTATGGAGTTTCATTTTGGTGAAAAAGTTCTGGAGATGGTTAGTTGTGACTGCTGCACAACAATATGAATGTATTTAATGCCACTGAACTACACACTTACAAATGGTTAAAATGGCAAATTTTATGTTACGCTTTTTACCACAATAAACAATGAATTGCTTATATGTATAGGCTTTACTATGAGCCAGATACTATGCGAAATTCTTTATATGGATTTTTCTCATTTAATGACTGTTGCTATCCCCCACTTTATAATAATATACAATATAATATAGCCTCCTAGAGAAATGACTTATTCAAGGTATACTAGTAAGAAGCAGATCTGGGATTGAAACCCTCACAGTCTGACTCCAAAGTCTATGTGCTCAGTCAGAGTGCTATACTGAAAAGACTGACTACATTAACATAATGAAGTAAAAAGCAAATGAAAATATTTTTCAAATACTATTTTAGAGTTGATACAAGACTTAAAGAATATAAAAGACTTAAAGAATGATGTACCAAAAAGATGTAAAATCAGACTAGGTATAAATAATAATGGGGCACCTAAATAACCCTGCATCGACCTTCATCATGAGAAGTTCTTATCCCAAAACCATAGCATCTCCAGGAATAAGACAAGAAACTTCAGTGCCCAAGAAATAGAAGTAGAATATTTACCTGACACCTGCCCCATTTTTCCACAAGCCTTGGAACATTTCAGTTTCTCTATTTTTTTTAAATAAATATGTTGTGGTTCCAAACCACAATATTTTCAATGATGAAAAACAGAGCTTTTCCACCATTTTCATGAATAAGATAAGGTTGTCCACTCTCGCTACTTTTATTCAACATAGTACCAGAAGTCCTAGCCACAGCAATCAGACAAGAAAAAGAAATAAAATGCATCCAAATTGGTAAGGAAGAAGTAAAACTTTCACTATTTACAAATGACATGATACTATATAGAGAAAACCCTGAAGACTCCACCAAAAAAATACTAGAATTTATATGGGAATTCAGTAAAGTTGCATGATACAAAATTAATATACAGAAACCTGTTGCATTTCTATATACTAATAATGAAGCAGCAGAAAGAGAAATTAAGAAAACAATTCCATTTATAATTGCATTAAAAAGAATAAAATAAATATAATAGAATAAAATAAAATAAAAGGAATAACTTAACCAAAGAGGTGAAAGATCTGTATACTCCAAAATATCAAACACTGCTGAAAGAAATTGAAGAAGACACAAATAGACAAATATTCCATGCTCATGGATTGGAAGAACCAAATTGTTACAATGTCCATTCTACCCAAAACAATCTACATATTTAATGCAATCTCTATCAAAATACCAACAGCAGGGGCGCCTGAGTGGCTCAGTCAGTTAAGCGTCTGCCTTCAGCTCAGGTCATGATCCCAGGGTCCTGAGATAGAGCCCCACATTGGGCTCCTTGCTCAGCAGGGAGCTTGCTTCTCCCTCTGCCTGCCATCCCCCCTGCTTGCTCTCTCTCTCTTTCTCTCTCTGTCAAATAAATAAATAAATAAATAAAATCTTTTTAAAAAAACACCAACAGCATTTTTCACAGAACTAGAACAAATAATCCTAAAATTTGTATGGGACTTGGAATAGCCAAAGAAATCTTGAAAAAGAAGAACAAAGGTGGAGTTATCACAATCCCAGATTTCAAATTATACGACAAATCTGTAGTAATCAAAACAGTATGGTACTGGCACAAAAACAGATACACAGATCAATAGAACAGAATAGAGACCCCAAAAATAAATCCACACTTTTATGGTCAATTAATCTATGACAAATGAGACAAGAATATACAATGGGGAAAGACGGTCTTCAATAAATGATGCTGAGAAAACTCGACAGTTACATGCAAAGAATGAAACCGGATGACTTTCATACACCATACACAAAATTAAAAACAGATTAAAGACCTAAATGTGGGACCTGAAACCATAAAACTCTCAGAAGAAAACATAGGCAGTAATTTCTTTGACATCGGCCACAGAAACATTTTTCTGGATCTGTCTCCTAAGGCAAGGGAAACAAAAGCAAAATTAAACTATTGGGACTACAACAAAATAAAAAGATTTTGCACAGCAAAGGAAACTATGAACAAAATGAAAAGGCAACCTACTGAATGGGAGAATATATTTGCAAATGATATATCCAATAAGGGGTTAATATCCAAAATATATGAAGAGTTTATACAACTCAACCCCCCCAAAAAAAACAAAGAAATAATCCAATTTAAAAATAGGCAGAGGATCTGAAGAGACATTTTTTTCTAAAGAAGACAGATGCTCAACATCACTAATCATCAGGGAAATGACAACTGAAACCACAATAAGATATCACCTCTACCTGTCAGAAAGGCTAGAATCAAAAAGACAAGAAACAACAACTGATGGCAGTGATTTGGAAAAAAAGGAACTCTCTGCAGTATCGGTGGGAATGCAAACTGGTGCAGTATGGAGTTCCACAAAAAATTAAAAATAAAATTATCACATGATCCAGTAATTTCACTACTGGGTATTACACAAAACAAATGAAAATACTAACACAAATTATATATATATATATATATATCTCCCTATGTTATTGCATCATTATTTACAATAGCCAAATTATGGAAGCAACCCAAGTGTTCTTTGACAGATGAATAAAGATGTGCTATATATACACAATGGAAGATTACTCAACCATAAAAAAGAAAGAACAAAATCTTGCCATTTGCACCAACATGGATGGACCCAGAGGGTATAATGCTAAGTGAAATAAGTCAAACTAAGAAAGACAAATACCATATAATTTCACTCATATGTGGAATTTTTTTTAAGATTTTATTTATTTATTTGACAGAGACACAGCAAGAGAGCGAACACAAGCAGGGGGAGTGGGAGAGGGGGAAGCAGATTTCCCGCAGAGCAGGGAGCCCCATGCAGGGCTCAATCCCTGGACCCTGGAATCATGACCTGAGCTGAAGGCAGACGTTTAATGACTGAGCCACCCAGGCACCCCTCATAGGTGGAATTTAAAAAACAAAAATGAACAAAATAAAAAGTCAAACAAAAGAATAAACTCTTTTTCCCCCCCTGAGGTTAGTGAACTTTTATTTATTTTTAATTTAATTTTATTTTATTTTATTATGTTAGTCACCATACAGTACATCATTAGTTTTTGATGTAGTGTTCCATGATTCACTGTTTGTGTATAACACCCAGTGCTCCATGCACTACATGCCCTCCTTAATACCCATCACCAGGCTAACCCATCCCCCCACTCCCCTCCCCTCTAAAACCCTCGGTTTGTCTCCATAGTCTCTCGTGGTTCATCTCCCCCTCCGATTTCCCCCCCTTCATTTTTCCCTTCCTTCTCCTAATGTCCTCCATGCTATTCCTTATGTTCTTCAAATAAGTGAAACATATGATAATTGACTTTCTCTTCTTGACTTATTCACTTAGCATAATCTCTTCCAGTCCCATCCATGCTGATGTAAAAGTTGGGTATTCATCCTTTCTGATGGCTGAGTAATATTTCATTATATATATGGACCACATTTTCTTTATCCATTCAACTGTTGAAGGGTATCTCGGCTCTTCCACAGTTTGGCTATTGCAGACATTGTTGCTATGAACATTGGGGTGCATATGGCTCTTCTTTTCACTACATCTTTGGGGTAAATACCCAGTAGTGGAATTGCTGGGACATAGGGTAGCTCTATTTTAATTTTTTGAGGAACCTCCACACTGTTTTCCAAACTGGCTGTACCAACTTGCATTCCCACCAACAGGGTAAAAGGGTTTCCCTTTCTCCACAACCTCTCCAACATTTGTTGTCTCTTGCCTTGTCAATTTTTGCCATTCTAACTGGTCTAAGGTGGTATCTCAATGTGATTTTGACTTGAATTTCTCTGATGGCTAATGATGATGAACATTTTTTCATGTGTCTATTAGCCATTTGTATGTCTTCTTTTAAGAAGTGTCTGTTCATGTCTTCTGCCCATTTTTCGACTTGATTATTTATTTTCTGGATGTTGAGTTTGAGAAGTTCTTTATAGATCTTGGATATCAGCCCTTTGTCTGTAGTGTCATTTGCAAATATCTTCTCCCATTCTGTGGGTTGCCTCTTTGTTTTGTTGACTGTGTCCTTTGCTGTGCAGAAGCTTTTTATCTTAATGAAGTCCCAAAAGTTCATTTTCGCTTTTGTTTCACTTGCCTTTGGAGATGAATCTTGAAAGAAGTTGCTGTGGCCGATGTCAAAGAGTTTATTGCCTATGTACTGCTCTAGGATTTTGATGGATTCCTGTCTCACACTGAGGTTTTTCATCCATTTTGAGTTTATCTTTGTGTATGGTCAAGTTTTATTCTTCTGTATACAGCTGCCCAATTTTCCCAGCACCATTTATTGAAGAGACTGTCTTTTTTCCATTGTGTATTTTTTCCTGCTTTGTTGAATATCATCCTTAATGGGGAAAAGATGAGAGCCTTTCCCTTAAGATCAGGAACACGACAAGGATGCCCACTGTCGCCACTATTGTTCAACATAGTACTAGAAGTCCTAGCAACAGCAATCAGACAACAAAAAGAAATAAAAGGTATTCAAATTGGCAAAGAAGAAGTCAAACTCTCTCTCTTTGTGGATGACATGATACTTTATGTGGAAAATCCAAAAGACTCCACCCCCAAATTACTAGAACTCATACAGCAATAAGTAATGTGGCAGGATACAAAATCAATGCACAGAAATCAGTTGCTTTCTTATACACTAACAATGCAACTGTAAAAAGAGAAATTAGAGAATCGATTCCATTTACAATAGCACCAAAAACCATAAGATACCTCGGAATAAACCTAACCAAAGAGGTAAAGGATCTGTACTCTAGGAACTACAGACCACTCATGAAAGAAATTGAAGAAGACACAAAAAGATGAAAAAACATTCCATGCTCATGGATCGGAATAATAAACATTGTGCTGCCCAGAGCAATCTATACCTTCAACGCCATCCTGATAAAAATTCCAATGACATTTTTCAAAGTGCTGGAACAAACAATCCTAAAATTTGTATGGAATCAGAAAAGACCCTGGATAGCCAAGGAAATGTTGAAAAAGAAGAACAAAGCCGGGGGCATCACGTTGCCCGATTTCAAGCTATATTACAAAGCAGTGATCACCAAGACAGCATGGTACTGGCACAAAAACAGACACATAGATCAATGGAACAGAATAAAGAGCCCAGATACGGACCCTCAACTCTATGGTTAAATAATCTTCAACAAAGAATAGACTCTTAAATACAGAAAACAAATTGGTGGTTGCCTGAAGGGATGTGAATGGGGGAGGGGTGAAAGAGATGAAGAGAACTGAGAGTACACTGACTGTGATTAGCCCTGAGTAATGTATAGAATTGTTGAATTATTTTACAACTGAAACTAATGTAATACTGTGTGTGAATTATATTTCAATTAAAAAAATTGTGGTCCCATTTATATTTTCACATATTTAGATCTTTACCTGTGAGTAGATCCTTACAGAAGGACTGAAAGGATATAGACCCAACCAGTAACAAAGGCTCCCTCTGGGGAGAGTAGTAGAATGAGAAGAAAGCAGGTAAATAAAGGGGAAACCATTGCTTCTAACTCTTAAACACTTTCAGTTGTTCAAAAAGGATAATCATTCAGCTAATATTTACTGAATGTCTACTATATATCCAGGTATTATGGTGGGTTTTGTTCAAACAAGATGAAATGACAGAGTGCTTGCCTGCAATGAGCCGCATCTAATAAACACATAAAATGTCTTCTGCCTCCACACACAGCACATGCCATAGACATGATTCATGTCGATATTCTGGACCCTCCAGGAAAATTTTACCATCTCAATTCTTCAAATGGGCCCTCCCCCTCCAATGATCCTACTCCCATGGACTTCTTGACTATCATCATGACAAGCAGGAGTAGAGTGTAGCCTAGTGGTTAAGGCTTGGGCTCTAGAGTTAGACTGGGTGTGCATCTGCCATTTGTTCACTGTGTGACCTTGGGCCAGTCTCTTAATATGCCTGTGTCTCTGTCTCCTCCGGCAATAGGTACCAACCCTAGGGTTGGTAAGAGGATTACATGAGCTAAAATATGCTAACCCCCCAGAATAATGTTTGCCATGTATTAAGTGGTCAGGAAATGTTAGCCATAGATGTCTCAAAAAGCCATCTTCAAGCAACAGACTGTCCCAGAGATGAGGAGAGAAGAAAAAAAGATCATCCAAGGAAACTTAGAGATAATTTTACAGATGACAGCACAAAGAAGGGCATAATGGCTCCCTGTCTTGCCCACGGTCACACAGGTGGTCAGCAGCAGTGCCAGTGCCAGAACTCAGGTTCTGTCTGCCCCAGCACAATGCCCTCAAGGAAGAGAAAGCAGGAGAGCTCCAACCTGACTCTCCACTTATGTATACATTACAGGTCTTATCTACTTCCATAACTGTGAACTACAAAGTTATAAGTATTAACACGTGAAGAGATGATTCTCTCAGCATGGGGAGAAAGAGCTACTCTGCAGACACTGTGTGTATGGGAGGAGGAGAGAGTTAGAACAATCACATCCATGTCAAAGGCTTTAGGGGAAGGCCTATTTCTAAAAAGTATCAGGGCTAATAGCCCAGAATGCCAGACCACTTCAGCAGAGCTCCCAGACAGACACCATGGAGTCTAAAAGGTATGGCCCAGGCTCACCGCTCAGTCCTATACACACAGCCAGCAGGCCCTGAAGGGAGGTCCCAGAAGTAGTGGAGTGGATGGAGAGCCAGGGAGCATATGCTGGGCAAGAGGTGGAGCCTGGACCCCAGAAAGAGATTGTTCCAGAAACATCTCCACCATATAACTGCTGCTATTTCAGCTCACCATCCCCCACCCATCTACGACCCGAGCCTCCCCTTCCCCACCAGGCTTTCCATACCATCCCCTCTCCTACCTCTCCCACCTGTCCAACCCTTCTACCCATGCACCTCTCACAGATTATCCTGCATCACAACCCATTGTCCCCAAGGATAGATCCACATTTTCCAGCCTCAGTGCTTTGCCCATGCTTTCCCTTTCCCCTGCCACCCACTGTTCCATGATCTCTTTCCTCTCAACCCGACCTGTTCAGCAAAGTCCTTTCCCAGAAAACCAACCCTTCTATGAATCCATCCTACAACAAGAAGTCCTCTTTCCATTCTCTGCACTCCCAGAACCTTTTAGCTCTTTCTCTGGCACCTGATAAACTCTCCTCTCCTCTCAAGACTCTCTCTCCTTTACAAACTTATATAGTGCATCATTAACAAGAGGTCAGCATTCAGTAAATGCTAGTTGCTAATTCAGAGGTCAGAATGGTGGCTGGGAAACTGACATGCAGGGGAGGAAGCTGAGAAGGGAGGAAATGAAGAGTCAGTACAACAGCAAAGACATACTATGTGCCAGAACTATTGTTTAACCTATGTTAACTCACTTAGTCCTCAAGACAACCCATGAGGTAGGTACTGTTAATATCTCCACATTACAGAGGAGGAAACCGAGGCACAGATGGTCTGAGTAACTGACCCAAGGTTCAAAGAGTGAGGTTGTGAGTTGAACCAGCCCACGGGCTCTTTCTATTGTTTCTCTGAAGCACTGTTCGTCTAACCCTGCATCCCTGAAAACCACTTCAACTGTTCCATCCACTGTTTGCACTACTGTTCTGATTCAAAAACACTCTGCAACTTGCAATTATGGCACCAAATCCCCACCTATTCCTTTCTGAGCCAGAAATTACACATCAATTCTGGCCAGATCTGCCATGACAGTAAATAGTATATGACAAAGTCTCAAACCCAAAACATTGCTTAAACAAAATTATGGATACTTTGAATGGAATGGGCCTCAGGCCATTCACCCAGCTCAATATTTGCCATCATTTCCCTTTCTGAGTCCTGAAATATGTGACACAATTATCTGCAAGTACACACATCTACTATCACTCTAAATATTCTTTTGATAGAATTATGGGATTAACATACAATTATAAGGTTATCGATGCATAAAATTGTCTGTCACATATTTAATGAGCTTTTTAACAATCATAAAGGAATTTGATCTCCCACTATGGACAGGAGAACATAGAGAAGATATATTCGGGTTACAAACATGTGAATACATGTTAAGTGAAACAGCAGTTACCTATAGAATTCAGAATGTAAGTTAATATTAAACATCCTATTAACAGAAGCAGAAGTTCTATTAACTTAGAATAAGTCTGATAACTTTCTCAATATTCTATCCGAACAGTCAGGGAAGGGGGGAATGGATAAAGATTTCACCTTTACAAATGTATACTCTGTTCCCACAGAAAGAAAATAGGAAAATAAATTCATCAGTAGATTCAACTCTTAGGTTTGGAGAGGCTTACAACAGGATACCAGTTAAATTTCTGTTCCCAGGAAATTTTAAAATAACACACACGTAACCAAAAAATTAAATTGTTAGCAAAGCAGAAGGAAAGGAAGCCGGGGGTCTCTGCAGTTTGTGGCAGCAAGCGATATTTTTATCTCTCTGATGAAGAGCAGATAATGAGAACAGCAAAAAGACGCAGGAGAGAGATCACAGCGGGAGAAATAAGATATCCAGCATGTCTCCAAAACTTACCCAACTTGGTCTGTTTACTCAACACTATTTTTCTCACTTTGCCAGTTTTAAATCAGACAGCGACTGGGCTTTTGTTGTTGCTGTGTCTGTTCTTTTGATCCCAGAGCCCCATGAAAATTAAACTGTGTGCTGGATGGGATCTGGCTCCGTCTCAATTAGCGGGGGGGGGGGGGGGGGGGGGGGGGGGGGGGGGGGGGGGGGGGGGGGGGGGGGGGGGGGGGGGGGGGGGAGGGGGGGGGGGTTATTTTAAGCTTGGATCCTCGGTTTCTTCTTTGGGAATATGAATAATAATAAGTGGCTAGCAGGAGAGAACGTGGGAGACGTGCCCAGCTGACGTCGGGCCCGCGAAGGGGCCGCACAGTTTCTCGGCGCAGCTGTCCAGATGTGCTTCATCTGGTTCCCCCGCGGGGCACGAACCTCGGCGGGCCTACTACCCGGAGCTCCAGTTCATTGGTGGCCGCGACTCCTCGCTTGCCTCCTATTGGCCAGCCAGCCCGCCACTCTCGAGGGTTTCGGACCGCCCCCGCCCGCCGGGCTAGCTCGCTCCATCCTCGAGAGGAACCTGGAAGTGCAGCGCGGGCGCTGATGTGGCACTCAGCAGCGGCAGCGGGCCTAGGAGGGCCTCGGGATCGAGAGGGGGTCCTGCGTACCCAGGATTTACCCCTGCCCTGGCTCCCCTTATGCTCATGCTTTTAGGCCGTTGGGTTGGTTTGTTTAAACACGATGATTGCAGTCTGTTCTTGGGGTGAAATTAAGACACGCCAGAGTTGGCTTAAAGCCCTTGCATTTCCGAGTGGAAGAGACTGGGGCCCCGGGATGCCCACGCCCCCAAAAGGCGTTCAGGCCACGCCTGAGGACTTCATTCTTGCCGCTTTCTCTATGGAGCAAATAATAAAAATCAAGATCCTGTTTCTTGCGGACAGTATTCTTTTGCTGGGGGTGGGGAATTAATGAATCCTTTATTGAAGTCGTTATTAACTGGGAAGGTGGCTGTTTCTGCGGAGAAGCCCAGTGTTGGTTACAGGAGTGCTTTGGAAGACTTGGTGGGCTTGGAGTTTTTTGACGGGTGTTGGTAGTTGTGGAAAAATGGGAAATACTGCTTTATTCTGTGAGAATTTAGACAGAACTGCACCAAACGAGACTTTGATCCTGGGGAAATCATTGAAGGGTTGACTGGTTGGTTGATTAGCTGGGGTGGGGAGGAGTGGTCTGCCAATCGATTGCAATTATAATGTAAGGATGTGATAGAAGTGTGACTTCACTAAAATATAAAGATGCCATGAGCAACATTCATTTGGGCCACACACCATGAAATATTCCAGGCCTTGTACTAAATAAACCATTTTACCCACATTATCATATAATTCTTACAACCATCTTATGAAGTCGATACTATAATTATCTCCATTTTCAGATGAAGGCTACCAAGATGAAGAGAAGCCTATTCTGGCATGCTACCAAGATCTACAAATTACGTTTGTGGTACCTCATCATGGGTACTTACCATCATGATCTTACCTGCCATTTGCCAGGAGGGGATGGGTCAGAATTTATTGAGTGCACGCCTTTACCTTCTGATGTCCAAAGCTTTCACTACACAGATGATGTCCTCATGGTTGTATTTGTTACCTATTGCTACATAACGGATTACCACAAATTTAGTAGCCTGAAACACCACACTATTATTGTTTCTAAGGGTCAGGAGTCCAGGCATGTTTTTAATTGGATCTTCTGCTTAGAGTCTCACAAGGCTGCAATCAAAATGTCCGACAGGCTGCATTCTCATCTGAAGGTTCAACTGGAAAAGAATCTGCTTCTGAGCTCCCTTAGGCTGTTAGCAGCATTCATATCTTTGCAGTTATAGGCCTGAGTTCCCAGTTTCTTTCTGGATGTCAGCTAGCAGCTGCCCTTACTTCCTAGAGTCTAGCTCTGCAGTTCCTAAAAGCCAGGAGGTGAAGATCATGGGGGGGCCACCTTAGAGTCTGTCTGACACAGTGGGCTAATCAGACACCTTAGTCAAGGTAGCCCTGATTACAATGTAATCACACCTCCACAAATCATCCAAAAATTTAGGATCCTGTTCACCAAGTAAAAAAAATACGTGAGTAGATTATCAATATTCAATCCCTCTGGGAGTCATGGAAGCCCACAAAGGAGAGGTGGCCAATGTAATTAATCATGAGTTTGGCTTTCTGGAGCATTTATAATCTGACATTGGTGCACCTTTTATCTAAAAAGCTACTCAACAGTGGGCTGATGGTCAAGATATATATGATCAACCTTCCACACTCATTACCACTGACAAGCATCTGATATTATTAACCACTGGAACAGTTTCCTCAAAAATCTACTAAAAAAAAAAAGATTCCTGGGGAATTCTACTTGTAAGAAAATGGAGTAGACATAATTTTCCCTATTTCCCCTGCTAGTACAACTAAAATTCCTGACTTAATATCAGGAATACTCTGTTTTATTGTGCTTTGCTTTGTTGTGCTTCTCAGATATTGTATTTTTTTCCAATTGAAGTTGTGGCAACCCTGTGTGGAACAAGTCTAGTGGTACCATTTTTTTCAAACAGCATTTGCTCACTCTATGTCTCCATGTCACATTTTGGTAATTCTCACAATATTTCAAACTTTTTTGTTATTATTATATTTGTTATGGTGATCTGCGATCAGTGATTATGACTTGCTGAAAGCTCAGATGATAGCATTTTTTAGCAACAAAGAACTTTTTAATTAAGGTATGTACATCATTTTTTAGACGTAATGTTATTGCACACTTAATAGATTATAGTATAGTGTAAATATAACTTTTATGTGCACTGGGAAACCAAAAAATTCGTTTGACTCACTTCATTGCAATATTCACTTTATTGCAGTGGTCTGGAACTGGACCAGAAATATCTCCAAGGTATGCTTGTATATATAAGCATAGGAAGACTGTGAAATGTTGCAAGAAGAAGGTAGACAAGCTAATAATCTAGGGACCCAAGGAATGACATGATGGCGAGTTCCTTGGGTTTTCTTTTTGTCTCATTGGCCCAGACTTGGGAAACTACAGACAAATTTCCCTCATAAACATAGTTACAAAAATCCTTAACAAAATATTAGCAAATAGAATGCGACAATATATAAAAATAACTAATTGTACACCATGATCAAGTGGGCTTTTTCCCAAGGATGGAAGCCTTGTTTAATATTTAATCAGGGTAATCCATAATATTAACAGCCTAAAGAAGAAAAATCACACAGACTATCAGTCAATACAGAACAAACATGTCACAAAATACAGTACCATAAAAATGTTCAGAAAAAGAGAAATAGAGGGGAATGTCCACAATTTGTCCCACAAAAAAACCTATGGCTAACATTACACTTAATGTAAAAGACTAGGTTTTTTCACATATATGTTGTGACTTTATTTCTATAACATCCTTTGCAATGACAAAATTATAGAAAGGGGGAGCAGCTTCATGATTGCTAGGGGTTAAACTTCATGATTGGGAGGTGGGGGTGGGAAGGGAAATGAGCATGGCTATTAAAAGGCAACCTGAGGGACCCTGCAGTGATGGGTATGTTCTGTAACCTGACTGTATCCATGTCATATTGTGCTATCATTTTGCAAAATGTTACCATTGAAGAAAACTGCAAATGGTATGTGAAATTTCTCTGTATTTCTTACAACTGTGTGTGCATCTACAATTATCATAAAATAAAAAGCTTAACTAAAAAAATATTTTTGACTTTATCTCCCTCACCTCTTCCCGGTCAACCTAGTAAAGCAGTTTGGTCACTGAGCAAAAATGCAGCTCTCTCCAGAAAGGGATAATAGCCTCTTGGCCAATTCCTGGGTCATGTTCTGGATGGAAGGGGTGGAAGGGGATATGGAAGTATTTTGAAAATTCAGAAGTCTGCCCTGGCCATTCTTGGGCACGATGTTTCATTCTTTCCCCTAATGGCAACACTAGGCCATCCAGGTTGGTATACCTTCCAGGTGCAGGCTGGCCAAAAGAGGGCCTAGAGGATTCAAATTTCATTCTGGTTCAGCCGCCTGCCTTCTCTTGTTGGATTGATATGGTCCTAGATCATAAGGATAATGAGCACTTGGTTGAGTACATTGCTCAATGAGCCTCCCATGCAGGCCCAACTGGAGGACACGAGGGATCTCTCTGTAAGTTTTATTAAGATGTGTTTGTCCTTCTTGCACCTAACCCTCTAGACAAAAGATGTGGGAGTGAAGAGGGTGTGATTAGGAAAGAGGTGAGATTATAGCTGCTGGAAGGGACACACTGATTTTGTAGAGCAAAGGGACAGCAACAAACCTAAGGAAGGACACCATAAACCCTGGGACATAGGGAGGAGTGCATGGGAACATTAATCACACAGTGTCTTTCAGACCTGCCCCTGGGAGCTTTCTCCCCAAGGAAAATGCCGTGATGCATCTCTCCCAAACTGTTGCAAGCATCTTAGATGACACAGTGGGTGTGTCATTCCCTGTCAGACAGCTCTGACCACAGTTTAATAGCCGTTCCCCTTAACTTTACTATAAAGTCTATTGGAAACAAGGGGTGACTCCAGCTCCTGTACATTCCCTGACAACACCGGTCAACACTTCTGAATATTTTCTTCACTCCCATTCTCAGTCCTCCCATGAGCTACTGACATAGACGAACAGGACAGTTTGGACTGACTACCCTCAGGTGGTTTTTCCAAAGGCAGACACTAGCTTCAACTATCCCTAAGGTTTACCAACTAGCCAAGAGGCCACATTGGAGGCACTGTCAATCTATACCCCCTATCCCACACTGATGCATACTCACCTGAGTTGATACTTCCCAGCAATTATCAACAACTCTGGTCTTTCCAGGGACACCACGTGCATCCCCAAGAGTGTATTTCTTGAAGTGAAGGCCAAGCACTAACTTACTTCCCTCCCCAAAACACAGTGAGTTGCACCTTCGCAATTGTCACAAGAGACCTATAAGTGTTTAAACAAACACCACCAGCAGATCATGTAACTCTCCGACCAAAGAGAAGATCTCTTAAAACTGAGACTATCCTGGGGCGCCTGGGTGACTCAGTCATTAAGCATCTGCCTTCGGCTCAGGGCATGATCCCAGGGTCCTGGGATCGAGCGCCACATCGGGCTCCCTTCTCGGTGGGAAGCCTGCTTCTCCCTCTCCCATTTGCCCTGTTTGTGTTCCCTCTCTTGCACTGTGTCTCTCTCTGTCAAATAAATAAATAAAATCTTTAAAAATAAAAAAACTGAGACTATCCTTAGTTACTTGAAGATGCTTCCCAGAGGGATAAATGACATTACTCATGTGGAACTTGCTGGAATCTTCTACTACAATGGGAGTCATCCAATTAGAAAAAACAGCCCAAAATTTATCTAGCTGAAGTGATCTTGTTCATCAAAGGCATTCAGGTCAGGATGATAGACTGTCTCTATGGACCAAGGCAGTCCGTACAATCATAAATATATCCTCGGAGTCTCACTGGTTGGTCAGGGCTCTGGTTTTAGCACAGGAGACATATCAAGGCCACTTATTCAGTTTCTTTTGCAGGTCTGCTCAGTTTTCTACCAAATCTTGGGCTTGATTTTCAGCACTATATATTGATCCCTGCAAGTGATGAAGGTCTCTTCAAACACTGCCTTTGAGGCCTCCCTGTTTTTACAGCCTCGATCATATTTATAGTCGGTTGAACTGAACCTGTCATTCTCTTCTTTGAGGCTTTCGAGGCAACTCACAAGAGCCTGTCAACTCTATAATTCATATAATCTAATCTCATACTGTTCAAGTGCTGACCCTATGGTATAATCTAGTGTTTGCTCTTCCACTTATACTTCATCCCAGTGCATGGAAAGTAAGAATCTGAGTAACTGTGCTGCTAGACCAGGCCAGAGATTATCCCCTGCCCCTTCCCCACAGCAATGGGATGCTCACTGTCATCTCACCAGTAAGTGATCCAATTCTAGAGGCCCATCCTAATTATCAGGGTGTCAGTACTATTTCCAGTAACATGTCTTAGTTTGGGTGTCCCCCCACCCCACCCCCCTCAAAAAAATCAGAACCTGGGATAAGAATTTGGATGCAGGTAGTTTACTTGCTATGTTATCTCAGGAAGCAGGAGCAAGGGAGAAGAAAGAACAAGACAAAGAAGGAGGAAGAGCCATTAATAGGGTGTGTTATCAAGGTCACTACTGTGGCTAATCGAGATTAGCACAAGAACCACCTGAGAATCCTACAGAATGCTTCTCCTAATTGTCCTCCTGAAGGATAGGAGCCTGGAGCATTTATTCACCAGTTCCTGTTCTCCGCTGGTTGGGAGTTATCCCTGAAGGTATTAATTCTTCTGCTTTTCCAGACAGTACTTGCTCTCTTCTGTCCTCAGATAAGTCTGAGACCAAAGGCGAAAAGATCCACATTCAGTGCTTGATGTGAGATGTTCACCGGAGGTAAGATTGTGCTCACAAGGAATTACCTGCTACAATTGCCTTAGAAATCTGAAGTGGCCTCAAGGGATGTGACTCGAGGCACTGGAGGCATCAGCTATGACTACCAAGTTAATAGAACAGAGAAATGGAATAGTAGAAAATACTAAATTTTTTAAAAGCCAATAAAGAAAAGAGGACATAGAACAGGTAGGATGGATAGAAAGCACATAGCAATATGGTAGATTTCCATTAAGTATGGAATATATCAGTAATTACATTGCATGTAAATAAACCAAACAAAATATGTATTGTCAGAGTAGACAACACACACACACACACACACACACACACACACACCACACACACACAACTATATGCTATTTACCAAAAAAGTATCTAAAATAAATGTGAACACTAACCAAAAGAAAGCTAGTACAATTATATTAATTATTATTAATTATATTACTAACCAAACAAGATAGACTTTACTGCCAAAAACATTAAAAATAATAGAGATATTTCATAATTTCAGAAGATTCAATGCACCAGGAAGCTATAACCATTCTATCACATACACCCAATAACAGAGCTTCAAACTACACAAAGCAAAAATTGGTAGAACTATAGACTAGAGGTACAAATCTCACAATCATATGGGATATTTTTTTTCTTAACATATATTGCATTATTTGTTTCAGAAGTACAGATCTGTGATTCAACAGTCTTGCACAATTCACAGCGCTCACCATAGCACATAGCTCACCTCCCCAATGTCTATCACCCAGCCACCCCATACCTCCCACCCCCCACCACTCCAGCAACCCTCAGTTTGTTTCCTGAGATTAAGAATTCCTCATATCAGTGAGGTCATATGATACATGTCTTTCTCTGATTGACTTATTTCACTCAACATAACGCCCTCCAGTTCCATCCACGTTGTTTCAAATGGCAAGATCTCATTCCTTTTGATGGCTGCATAATATTCCATTGTGTATATATACCACTTCTTCTTTATCCATTCATCTGTCGATGGACATCTTGGCTCTTTCCACAGTTTGGCTATTGTGGACATTGCTGCTGTAAACATTGGGGTGCAAGTACCCCTTCGGATCCCTACATTTGTATCTTGGGGGTAAAAACCTAGTAATGCAATTGCTGGATCATAGGGTAGCTCTATTTTCAACTTTTTGAGGAACCTCCATACTGTTTTCCAGAGTGGTTGCACCAGCTTGCATTCCCACCAATGGTGTAGGAGGGTTCCCCTTTCTCCACATCCCCGCCAACATCTGTCATTTCCTGACTTGTTAATTTTAACCATTCTGACTGGTGTGAGGTGGTATCTCATTGAGGTTTTGATTTGGATTTCCCTGATGCTGATCGATGTTGAGCACTTTTTCATGTGTCTGTTGGCCATTTGGATGTCTTCTTTGGAAAAATGTCTGTACATGTCTTCTGCATGTACAACAAATGATTGGATCATTTGTTCTTTGGGTGTTGTTTGATAAGTTCTTTATAGATTTTGGATACTAGTCCTTTATCTGATATGTCGTTTGCAAATATTTTCTCCCATTCTGTCGGTTGTCTTTTGGTTTTGTGGACTGTTTCTTTTGCTGTGCAAAAGCTTTTTATCTTGATGAAATCCCAATAGTTCATTTTTGCCCTGGCTTCCCTTGCCTTTGGCAATCTTTCTAAGAAGAAGTTGCTGTGGCTGAGGTCGAAGAGGTTGCTGCCTGTGTTCTCCTTTAGGATTTTATGGACTCCTGTCTCACATTTAGGTCTTTCAACCATTTGGAGTCTATTTTTGTGTGTGGTGTAAGAAAATGGTCCAGTTTCATTCTTCTGCATGTGGCTGTCCAATTTTCCCAACACCATTTGTTGAAGAGCCTGTCTTTTTTCCATTGGACATTCTTTCCTGCTTTGTCAAAGATCTATTGGTATGTATTGTCAGAGTAGACAACACACACACACACACACACACACACACACACACACCACACACAACTCTATTGACCATAGAGTTGAGGGTCCATTTCTGGGCTCTCTATTCTGTTCCACTGATCTATGTGTCTGTTTTTGTGCCAGTACCATACTGTCTTGATGATGACAGCTTTGTAATAGAGCTGGAAGTCCGGAATTGTGATGCCGCCAGCTTTGCTTTTCTTTTTCAACATTCCTCTGGCTATTCGGGGTCTCTTCTGATTCCATACAAATTTTAGGATTATTGTTCCATTTCTTTAAAAAAAGTGGATGGTATTTTGATGGGGATTGCATTGAATGTGTAGATTGCTCTAGGTAGCATTGACATCTTCACAATGTTTGTTCTTCCAATCCATGAGCATGGAACGTTTTTCCATTTCTTTGTGTCTTCCTCAATTTCTTTCATGAGTATTTTATAGTTTTCTGAGTACAGATCCTTTGCCTCTTTGGTGAGATTTATTCCTAGGTATCTTATGGTTTTGGGTGCAATTGTAAATGGGATCAACTCCTTAATTGTTCTCTCTTCTTTCTTGTTGTTGGTGTATAGGAATGCCACTAATTTCCGGGCATTGATTTTATATCCTGCCACTTTACTGAGTTCCTGTATGAGTTCTAGCAGTTTTGGGGTGGAGTTTTGGGTTTTCCACATAAAGTATCATATCATCTGCAAAGAGTGAGAGTTTGACTTCTTTCCCAATTTGGATGCCTTTGATTTCTTTTTGTTGTCTGATTGCTGTGGCTAGGACTTCTAATACTATGTTGAATAGCAGTGGTGATAGTGGACATCCCTGCCGCGTTCCTGACCTTAGGGGGAAAGCTCTCAGTTTTTCCCCATTGAGAATGATATTCGCTGTAGGTTTTTCATAGATGGCTTTTATGATATTGAGGTATGTACCCTCTATCCCTATACTCTGAAGAGTTTTGATCAAGAAAGGATGCTGTACTTTGTCAAATGCTTTTTCTGCATCTATTGAGAGGGTCATATGATTCTTGTTCTTTCTTTTGTTAATATATTGTATCACATTGATTGATTTGCAGATGTTGAACCAACCTTGCAGCCCAGGGATAAATCCCACTTGCTCATGGTGAATAATCCTTTTAATGTACTGTTGGATCCTACTGGCTAGTATTTTGGTGAGAATTTTTGCATCCATGTTCATCAAGGATATTGGTCTGTAATTCTCCCTTTTGATGGGGTCTTTGTCTGGTTTTGGGATCAAGGTAGTGGTGGCCTCATAAAATGAGTTTGGAAGTTTTCCTTCCATTTCTATTTTTTGGAACAGTTTCAGGAGAATAGGTATTAATTCTTCTTTAAATGTTTGGTAGAATTCCCCTGGGAGGCCTTCTGGCCCTGGGCTTTTGTTTGTTGGGAGATTTTTGATGACTGCTTCAATTTCCTTAGTGGTTATAGGTTTGTTCAGGTTTTCTATTTCTTCCTGGTTCAATTTTGGTAGTTGATACATCTCTAGGAATGCATCCATTTCTTCCAGGTTATCTAATTTGCTGCAATAGAGTTGCTCATAATATGTTCTTACAATTGTTTGTATTTCTTTGGTGTTGGTTGTGATCTCTCCTCTTCCATTCATGATTTTGTTGATTTGGGTCATTTCTCTTTTCTTTTTGATAAGTCTGGCCTGGGGTTTATCAATCTTGTTAATTCTTTCAAAGAACCAGCTCCTAGTTTCATTGATCTGTTCTAGTATTCTTTTGGTTTCTATTTCATGGATTTCTGCTCTGATTTTTATTATTTCTCTTCTCCTGCTGGGTTTAGGCTTTTTTTGCTGTTTTTTCTCTAGCACCTTTAGGTGTAGGGTTAGGTTGTGTATTTGAGACCTTTCTTGTTTCTTGAGAAAGGCTTGTATTGCTATATACTTTCCTCTCAGGACTGCCTTTGCTGTATCCCAAAGATTTTGAACAGCTGTGTTTTCATTTTCACTGGTTTCCATGAATTTTTTTAATTCTTCTTTAATTTCCTGGTTGACCCATTCATTCTTTAGTAGGATGCTCTTTAGCCTCCATGTATTTGAATTCTTTCTGACTTTCCTCTTGTGATTGAGTTCTAGTTTCAAAGCATTGTGGTCTGAAAATATGCAGGGAATAATCCCAATCTTTTGGTACCAGTTGAGACCTGATTTGTGACCTAGGATGTGATCTATTCTGGAGAATGTTCCATGGGCACTAGAGAAGAATGTGTATTCTGTTGCTTTGGGATGGAATGTTCTGAATATGTCTGTGAAGTCCATTTGGTCCAGTGTGTCATTTAAAGTCTTTATTTCCATGTTGATATTTTGCTTAGATGATCTGTCCATTTCAGTCAGGGGGGTGTTAAAGTCCCCCACTATCATTGTATTGTTGTTAATGTGTTTCTTTGCTTTTGTTATTAATTGCCTTATATAACTGGCTGCTCCCATGTTAGGGGCATAGATATTTACAATTGTTAGATCTTCTTGTTGGATAGACCCTTTAAGTAGGATATAGTGTCCTTTCTCATCTCTTATTACAGTCTTTGTTTTAAAATCTAATTTTCTGATATAAGGATTGCCACCCCAGCTTTCTTTTGGTGTCCATCAGCATGGTAAATGGTTTTCCACCCCCTCACTTTCAATGTGGGGGTGTCTTTGGGTCTAAAATGAGTCTCTTGCAGACAGCATATCGATGGGTCTTGTTTTTTAATCCAATCTGATAGCCTGTGTCTTTTGATTGGGGCATTGAGCCCATTTACATTCAGGGTAACTATTGAAAGATATGAATTTAGTGCCATTGTATTGCCTGTAAGGTGACTGTTACTGTATATTGTCTGTGTTCCTTTCTGGTCTATGCTGCTTTTAGGCTCTCTCTTTGCTTCGAGGACCCCTTTCAATATTCTTGGAGGGCTGGTTTTGTGTTTGCAAATTCCTTTAGTTTTTGTTTGTCCTGGAAGTTTTTTATCTCTCCTTCTATTTTCAATGACAGCCTAGCTGGATATAGTATTCTTGGCTGCATATTTTTCTCGTTTAGTGCTCTGAAGATATCATGCCAGTCCTTTCTGGCCTGCCAGGTCTCTGTGGATAGGTCTGTTGCCAATCTAATGTTTCTACCATTGTAGGTTACATATCTCTTCTCCCGAGCTGCTTTCAAGATTTTCTCTTTGTCTCTGAGACTCGTAAGTTTTCCTATTAGATGTCAGGGTGTTGACCTATTTTTATTGATTTTGAGAGGGGTTCTCTGTGCCTCCTGGATTTTGATGCCTGTTTCCTTCCCCACATTAGGGAAGTTCTCTGCTATAATTTGCTCCAATATACCTTCTGTCCCTCTCTCTCTTTCTTCTTCTTCTGGGATCCCAATTATTCTAATGTTGTTTCATCTTATTATATTGCTTCTCTCTCGAATTCTGCCCTTGTGATCCAGTAGTTGTTTATCTCTCTTTTTCTCAGCTTCTTTATTTTCCATCATTTGGTCTCCTATATCACTGATTCTCTCTTCTGCCTCATTTATCCTAGCAGTTAGTGCCCCCATTTTTGAGTGCACCTCATTAATAGCCTTTTTGATTTAGACTTGGTTAGATTTTAGTTCTTTTATTTCTCCAGAAAGGTTTTCTCTAATAACTCCCATGCTTTTTTCAAGCCCATCTAGTATCTTTAAAATCATGATTCTGAACTCTAAGTCCAACATCACACTAATGTTACTGAGTAGGTCCCTGGCAGATGGTACTACCTCTTGTTCTTTTTGTTGAGGTGATTTTTTTTGTCTTGTCATTTTGTCCAGAGGAGAATAGATGAATGAGAGAACAAAATGCTAACAGGTTAACAACGTCCCCAGAAAATATACTCTAAACGAATCAGAAAAGACCTGAAACCAGGGGAAAGGAAAGGGAAAGAAAGAGAAAAGAAAGAGAGAGAAAAAAAGAAAAAGATAAAAACAAACAAAAACAGAACAAAACAAAAAAAACAGAATATGATCAAATATGATCAGGCCAGTGCATAGATTAGTGCCACACACTAGATTTTGGGTGTATTTTGGTCTGTTAGAAGAAAGTGCCTCCTAAAATTTTAAGGAAAGAAAGACTTATATATGTACAAAATAAGGGTTGATACAATGAAGGGATGGAATATGACTGTAAAGATGAAAATTATAAAAAATTTTTAGAAAGGAATTGATAAGAAGGTGTTTGAGAAAAGAAAGAAGAGGATTAAAAAAAAGGAAAGAAAGACAGAAAAAAAAAGGGGAGAGAATGTGATTTCTCAGGCAGGAGACTAGAACAAAGCCATACACTAGAGATTTAGGGTATATTTTGATATGTTAGAAGAAACTATATCTCAAAATTTTAAAGAGAGTACAACTTATATATATATATATGCCAAAAATAAGGGTAAGTACTATGAAGGGATAAAATATGACTCTAAAAATGAAAAATAAAAATGATTTTTTAAAAAAAGGGATTGATAAGGTGTTGGTTGAAAAAGGGAAAAAGAAAAATTCAAAAAAAAAAGTTAAAAAAAATTTTACTTTGAAAGACATGAATCATGGTAAAAAAGCCATGAATTCTATGTGCAGTATTCCCCTAGCGCTGGAGTTCTCCTGTTCTCATTGATCGGTAAACTTGGTCTTGGCTGGCTGTTCATGCTGATCTTCTGGGGGAGGGGCCTGTTGCCATGGTTCCCAAATGTCTTTGCTGGAGGCAGAATTGCCCCGCCCTTGCCAGGTCCGGGCTAAGCAATCTGCTCGGGTTTGCTCTTGGGAGCTGTTGTTCCCTGCAAGCTTTCTTTACAGCATTGGAGGACGAGAGCGAAAATGGCGGCCTCACAATCTCTGCCCAGGAGGAGCCAAGAACTCAGGGCCCTGCTCCTCAGTGAGCCCCCAGAGAAAAGCAGTCAGTCACTCCCGTCTCCCCGGTCTCCGGCCGCACTCCATGCTCACCTGGCCTGTGACCGAGCGTTTCTATCTCCGGCACCCGGCCCCGTGTGGAGTCTCCAAACCCAGCAGATCCCTGAGGTGCGCTCCCGTGCCGTTCCTCCCAGGGGAGGAAGGGGAGTCTCCCCGGATCTGCTGCTTGTTGGGTCCCTGCTGGAGAAGCAGTGGCCTGACTGTCACCAATCAGTTTATGGCCACCCCGAGCTGAGAGCCCATGCCTCGGCTCCGTCTCTGCAGCCGGCTTCCCTGCTCCGATACCTGGGAGCTCTGCCACACTCAGGCACCCCCGGTCTTTCTCTGACCCTGAGGGTCCTGAGACCACACTGTCCCACGAGGGTTCCACCCCTTGCTTAGCCACTGCAGCAACGTCCCTCAGCGGAGCCGACTTCTCAAAGTTCCGATTTTGTGCTCCGCGGCTCTATCACTTGCCAGAAGTGGCCGATGGAGGCCCCCTCCCCCGCCGTCTATCCTCCCGAGTATCTCCTCGGATTCACTTCTCTGCACGTCCTACCCTCCAGAAAGTGGTTGCTTTTCTGTTCAGAGAGTTGTTGCTATTCTTTTCTTCGATCTCCTGTTGAGTTCGTAGGTGTTCAGAATGGTTTGATCCCTATCCAGCTGAATTCCTGAGACCAGACGAAATCCAGGTCTCCTACTCCTCCACCATCTTGCTCCCCATATGGGATATTTTAATAACTTCACTCTGTGACTTATAAAACAAATAGACAAAATTCTAAAAGTGCATAAATTTTAAACATACAATTAACAATTTAACATTTATAGAATACATCGAACCATATCAAACATCTGCATAATACATATTATTTTCAAACACACATGAATCATTTACGAAAGTTGATTGCAACCTAGTCCGTGAAATAAGAATCAACAAATTACAAAGATATTGAAATCATACAAGTTATGTTTTCTGACCACAATGAAATAAATCTAGAAATCAGTAGCTAAAAGTAAATATAATATATCCATGATTTGGAAAATTTGAAAATATACTTCAGCTGAAAATACAATCACAATGGGAACAAGAAAATGTTTCAGCTGAATGATAGCATATCAAAACTTTTGGAATGTAGGGAAGTTGAAAATTGATAGTATTAAATACATATTAGAAAATATTAGAATGGCTGAAAAATCAATGATTGAAGCATCTACCTCAAGAATATAGCAAAAGAAGAACAAATTAAACCCAAAGAAAGTAGGAAAAGGGAAACAATAAAAGCAGAAATATAGAGATTAAAAAATGAACAGGGAGTCTGCTTGAAAATTCTCTCCCTCTGCCCCTCCCCCCTACCCTCTTTCTCTAAAATAAATAAATAAGTCTTTAAAAAGAAAAATGAAATAAATGCCAAAAGTTCAGAAATAGCCAAAGTAAAACCAGTGAATCACCGAAGTAGTAATTAGTAAAAGTTTATTGTGCACACACCAAAAAGATAATTTGCAAAACAGGACATTCAAACTAAAACATGGAATGAGGCTCAGGGGCAAGTGTATTGTTATACGGCAGCTTATATAGCGAGAAAGCAGTGACTGTTTATTCTTCATAGCGATTGGCTACATTAGAATTTTCCTATCTGATAGGGAATTGGTCAATGGTTGCCTCATACCAACCTTGGGAAACAGTTTAAGTTTTGCATTGTTTTCAGAGGCATAAGCAAGAAATGACTCCAGTAAAGTCGGTCTTACAAAAGAAGCTAAATTAATCTTTGTATGACTAAACTGGTTTTGTCTGCTCAGGGAATTTTCAAGGCTGGTCTCTGTTTGTTTTTGATTTTAACAATGTATATATAATGATATGAAAAGATGTTCACAATATATTGTTAAATAGGAAAAACAGTAGAATATCAGTTATTTTAAGTGTGTTTATAAATGTATAAAAATGTAATGTCAAGAGATTGGTACTAGGTATGACTTTTACTCTCTACTGTATGTAATGTTGTTTAGATTTATTTTTACAGTGAGTATTCTTACATTATATATTTTCAACCTTTAATTTTTAAATAATTTCAAAATTACAGAAAGATATCAAGATCAGTACAAAGAACTCTTGTACATCCTTTATGCAGATTCTCCAATTAGTAACATTTTACTACCAAATTTGAGCTCACTCACTGTCTCTCTCACATATATATATATGAACATAAATATATATACATTTTTTTCCTGAACCATTTGAGTAAGCTGACATAATGTTCCATTACCCATTGATACTTCAATGTATATTTCCTTAAAAAAGTTCACTCTCCTATGTAATCTCAGTACAACCATCGAAATCAGAAAATTAACACAAATACAACATTACCATCTAATCCAAATATTCAAGTTTCAACAACTCTTCCAGTAATGGATCCTATAATAGGTCAGGATTCAATACAAGATTCTGTGTGCATTTGTCACATTTCTTTGCTCTCCTTCCATCTTAAACAGTCCTTTGGTGTTTTCTTGTCTTTTATTACCTAGATTTTTTTTTTTTTTTGAAGAGTATAGGTCAGTTACTTTGTAGGATCTCTTCCATTTGGAATTTGCCTCATGTCTCCTTATGATTTATGCATTTTCAGCAGCAATACCACAGAAGTATTATGCCTTTTCTCAGTCCATCAAATGGGGAGGCACACGATGTTGATTTGTCTTATTACTGGTGATGTTAATTTTATCCCTTGGTAAGATGATGTCTGCCAGGTTTTCTACTATAAAGCTAATTATATATACATATTTATATACTATATAAATATATAGTATATATATAGTACTTATATACTTATATATATATATTAAGTACTTATATAGTACTTAATGGCTGGAAAATCAATGATTGAAGCATCTACCTCAAGAATATAGCAAAAGAAGAACAAATTAAACCCAAAGAAAGTAGGAAAAGGGAAACAATAAAAGCAGAAATATAGAGATTAAAAAATGAACAGGGAGTCTGCTTGAAAATTCTCTCCCTCTACCCCTCCCCCCCACCCTCTTTCTCTAAAATAAATAAATAAGTCTTTAAAAAGAAAAATGAAATAAATGCCAAAAGTTCAGAAATAGCCAAAGTAAAACCAGTGAATCACTGAAGTAGTAGTTAGTAAAAGTTTATTGTGCACACACCAAAAAGATAATTTGCAAAACAGGACATTCAAACTAAAACATGGAATGAGGCTCAGGGGCGTGTGTATATAAGTACTTATATAGTACTTAATATATATATATAGTACTTCTTATGTAAGTAATAAGTACTTTGGGGGAAAATACTCTGAAGCTATGTCTACATTTATTAGTCAGCGTTCTACTATAAAATAAGCTTTTCCTTCTTTTCCATTTATTTGCCTATTTATTTAATCTGTATGGGTATATAATGGGTAATATTGTAATTTTTTTTTATTTTGAGTCTTAAATTGGCCCAGACTTGGCAAGTAAATGTCCCTTCAGTGTGCCTCATGTGTCCTTTTGACACATACTCATCAGTGTTTGTGCATTTCTTCACTTTCTGATACATGATGTTCCCAGATCAACTGGTATTTTTATCTTCTTTAGCCCTGGAATCAACTATTTCTCTAAGTATCTCTGGTTCCCTGTAGTGGAAAATGGTATTTAGAAACCAAGAAAGGAACAAGATGTGCTCACTGCTATTGTGTCATTGCTTCTAGTCCCTCTTAGTGGAGTATGTATGTGTGTGGATATTTGTGTAAAAATATCATCATTATATATGGTAATATTTTCTATTATCATATTTATGGTATTATTTAATCAATATTAATTTCCTGATTTTAATGGTTATTCTATGATTATGTAGAGGAATGTTATCCACTTTTATTTTTTAATTTTTTAAAGATTATTTATTTGAGAGAGAGAGAGAACACACAGGGAGAGTGAGAGGGAGAAGCAGGCTCCCCACTGAGCAGAGAGCCTGATGCGGAGCTCCATCCCAGGACCCGGGATCATGACCTGAGCCAAAGGCAGACACTTAACCGACTGAGGCACCCAGGTGCTCCAATGTTACCCTTTTTTAAAAATACACATTGAATTACCCAGAGGTAATAGGGCATCATGTCTGTCATTTGCTCTCAAATGATTCCAAAAATAATAGCAACATGTGAATTATACATAGAGAGAAATTTATGTATATATATGTGTGTGTACATATATGCATTTATCCATATACATATGCACATGTATATACACACAGAGAGACATACATACCTATTTGTTTCCGTTTCAGTCCAACACCACAGGGCTTATTCAACACCCTCTCCCACTTTCCATAGTTGAACCTCGTTCCTCTGACAGTGAGACAGCTGGTTCTCATGAACCTCAGTATTACTTATTGACTCAATCCTCCTGAATGTAACTAACCTTCCAGCTGCACCAGCAGATTCCTTCGTCCTAAAACATGCCAAGCAGTACACATACACACCCTACACACACCTATTCATGGACGTGAGCCAAGAACCATAGGTCTAACCTTAGCCCTGAGGAAGGGAGAAAGAAAGAAGAAAAAGGGGAGAGGAGGAGAAGACTACCAAAGAGGCTTTTGACTGAATTATTACCTGTTATGGAAGGAGAAGAAAAAGAAAGGGAGGGAGGGAGGGAGGGAGGGAAGGAAGGAAGGAAGGAAGGAAGGAAGGAAGGAAGGAAGGAAGGAAGGAAGGAAGGAAGGAGGGGAAAAGGGAGGAAGGAAGAAATAGGACCACTTGTTATTTAATTTCATAAAAGATTTAAGGTTTCTTCCTAACATAAATATGAAAAAAAAATGCCTGGAAAAGACTGGAAAATGTTGCTAAAATATTAATCACACTTATGTCTAGGTAGTTGGGTTTTGAGTCATTTTATCTGCTTGTTTGTCTTCCAGTTTTTCAATAATCAACATGTAGTATATTATACTTTTAAAAGTATTGTTAAAGATATACTTTTTAAAGATAAAGATATACTTTTAAGTATTTTTAAAGATTTTATCCATTTATTTGACACAGAGAGAGACACAGTGAGAGAGGGAACACAAGCAGGGGGAGTGGGAGAGGGAGAAGCAGGCCTCCCGCCGAGCGGGGAGCCCGATGCAGGGCTCCATCCCAGGACCCTGGGATCACGACCCAAGCCTAAGGCAGACGCTCAATGACTGAGCCACCCAGGTGCCCCAAAATTGGTGTTTTAAAATAAAATAATGGAATAGATCAATGGAACAAAACAGAAAGCCAGGAAATAGTTTCACATGTATTTGCTTAACTGATGTTTGACAAAGATGCAAAGAAAATTCAATGGAGAAAGGGTAAAGTTTTTTCAACAAATCATTGGAACAATTGGGTATTCGTGTGCAAAAAAAAGAAAATTTTTTCCAAAACCTATCTCTGTCCATACTTTGCAGTATGTACAAAAATTAACTCAAAATTGATCATAGAATTAAATGTAAAACCTAAAACTATGTAACTTCTAGAATTCACAGGAGAAAATCTTTTGTGATTTACCTTGGGTTAGGTAAAGATCTCTTAAATATACCAAAAGCAAAACCCATATAAAAAAATTGAGAATTTGGACTATGTAAAAATTAAGAACTTCTGCTCTTTGAAAAGCACTATTAAAAAAATGAAAAGACAAGCCATCTATTGGGAGAAGATATTTGCAAATCACATACATGATAAGGACTTGTATCCAGAATATATAAGAAACCCTTAAAACTCAAAACAATTTTTTAAACCACCCAGATTTTTAAATGGGCAAGATATTTGAGCAGAATTTATATAAAAAAAATTCTGATGGCAAATAAGCACCTGAAAAGATGTTCAATATCATTCATTAGGCATTTGAGAAATGGAAAACTAGCACCACAGTGACATACCATTACATACCTGTTAGTGTAAGTGCATTCCAACTGGCCTTGAGGATTAACCTGCTTCAAGCTTATGTACTCTTTACTTGCTGACCAAAACCCCGGGGTTTGTAGCAGAACCAACCTACTTCCCTTGACATCTTGAAGACTGCTGGCCTTAGGAACAAAGGACTTTGTTTTAACTCCAGAAAGTCTTTCTGGAAGGAAAGGCCTGACCGCACTCAAAGACTGCCACTACTGACTATGGTATCCTCAATAAGAGATTCTGGGTTCAGGGTGGGGGAGTCCAGACTGCCTTGCCAGGGCATGGCTTTTTGTACTACAGGGATAGCCTTTATTGAGAGACACCTGGGAGTTTTGGTTACTGGCAGAGGGGAGGAATTTGAAAGGACAAATGATCAACTGCTCAGCACCAGCTTCTCCTGCATGTAGCCCTGTCCCCATTTCCCACGCTTCCCTCCTTGAGAAGTCTCCTGCTACACCTACACAGGGGAGATGGTCTTTGGGATGTTAGTCCACCATCTTCCTAGGTTGCCAGCTTCCTGAATAAAGCAAGCTTCCCTTTCCCACCAACATTCATCTCTCCAGTGTTGCCTTTCAAGTAGCGAGCAGCAGAACCTGACTTCAGAACATGAGTTCAGAACTGGTCCTCTATCCGGTAACATTAGAATGGCTAAAATGAAGAAGATCGGTCCCATCAGGTATCGGTAAGAATGTGGAGCAACTAGAATTCCCATGTACAGCTAGGGGAGGATGTAAAATAGCACAACCGCTTTGGAAAACAGTTTGACAGGTTCTTAAAAAGTTAGACTACACTTACCCAGTGGCCCAGTAATTCTACCCCTAAAAAAATGAAAGCATATGTCCACAGAAAGACTGGTACACAAATATATAACAAACTTATTTGCAATAGTAAAATTTAGATACAACCCAAATGTCCATCAATACGCTAAATGGATAGGGGTACCTGGGTGGCTCAGTCGGTTAAGCACCCAAGTCTTGGTATCGGCTCAGGTCATGATCTCAGGGCTGTGAGATGGAGCTCTGCCTTGGGTTCATGCTCAGCGTGGAGTCTGCCTGGGCTTCTCTCTCTCCCTCTCCCTGTGCCCCTCCATTCTCTCTCTCTCTAAAATAAAATAAGTGAATCTTAAAAAAAAGTAAATGGATAAACAGATTGTGGTACCTCCATATAATGAAATACTACTCAGCAATAATCAACTTAGATGAATCTCAGAATAATTGGGCAGAGTGAAAGAAGTCAGACAAAAAAATTCATTCTGTATAATTCCACTTATATAAATTTCTAGAAAATGCAAGTTAATCTTTAGTGACAGAAAGTAAATAGATATGGGGCAGGGTGGGAGGGTTATGGGGAAAAAAAAAAGGGAGAACTTACAAAAGGGCACAAGTGTGTACATGTGTCAATATTTATCAAATTGGTAAATTTTATGTATATTTAACAATAAAAAAGAGAAAAGTATTAAATTGTACAGTTTAAATATGTGCAGTTTACTGTATGCCAGTTATACCTTGATAAGGCTATCTTAAAATGGTATTTTTAAATAAAATAATTCTGTACAAAATATCACTATGCAAAATTATTTTATCCCACAATTTTTATTTTTTAAGAATAGATTCTTATAAGGAAATTTAGTAGGTCAAATAGTAGTGATATTTTTAATGTTCTTGAGACACAAATTACTTTCAAGAAAGGTTAAACAATTATTACTTTTAATATCACATCTTGGGCACCTGGGTGGCTCAGTTGGTTAAAGCGACTGCCTGCGGCTCAGGTCATGATCCTGGAGCCCCGGGATCGAGTCCCGCATCGGGCTCCCTGCTCAGCGGGGAGTCTGCTTCTCCCTCTGACCCGCCCCCCTCTCATGTGCGCGCTCTCTCTCTCTCTCTCAAATAAATAAAATCTTTAAAAAATAATAATATCACATCTCACCCTCCCCAAGCTATGAGAATTAACTTTTTAAAACATTTACAAATTTGATAGTTAAATGACCTCTTGTTTTCATTTACATTTTTATTACTATGGATGCCACATTTTATTTTATTTTTTTTAAAGATTTTATTTATTTATTTAATTGACAGAGAGAGAGACAGCATGAGAGGGAACACAAGCAGGGGGAGTGGGAGAGGGAGAAGCAGACTTCTGGCTGAGCAGGGAGCCCGATGCAGGGCTCTATCCCAGGACCCTGGGATCATGACCTGAGCCGAAGGCAGTGGCTTAACCAACTGAGCCACCCAGGCGCCCCTGGATGCCACATTTTAAACAGAAAATTGACAAACTAGAGAGGTTCAAGAGAAGGCACTTAGGGTGAGGGGGCTGTGGAAGTCAGGTTTTCTGTGAGGGATGATGTGTGGCACAGGACTGTTTGCCCGAGGAAACCCCAAAGGACCAGAGAGGCAAAGAAAGGCATGAGCTCCCCCCGTCTCAGACCTGTAGTGGTAGCTTTCAGGAAAAGAACTAGACCCATGATGGAGGGTACTAGAGGAAAAGAAAAAGATCAAGTCCTGTGTGGCCAGAGCTCTTCCCAAAGAGAGATTGTAGGTTGGGATGAGAAAGGACTTTTTCTTTTTCTTTTCCTTTTTTTTTTTTTTTTTGTGTGTGTGTGGGGAGAAGATGGTGGCTGATAACAATGGCAACTATGTGAGCTTTAACACAAAGAAAGAGGCTGCCTTCCCAGCTCTGGCAATCATGGAGAAAATCCTGGAACACACCTGGCAGCCCCATTGCAAAGGGGGTTCTTGACTCAAGTAGGAACTTGGATGAGACAGATCAGACGATCTTTATTTTTTCTCCACTTTTACTGAGATGTAAGTGGCATACGTCACTGGATAAGTTTCAGATATATAGCATAAAGGTTTGACTTGCATATATTGCAAAATGATTACCACAAAAAGTTTAGCTAATATCCACCGTGTCATGTAGATACAGTTAAAAAGAAATGGAAAATTTTTTTTCTCCTTGTAAGGAGTACTTTTAGGATTTACTCCCTTAGCAGCTTTCATATATACCATACAGCAGTGGTAACTATAATCATCATGTTGTGCGTTACATCCCTAGTACTTATTTATCATCTGATCTTTAAAAGTCCTCTGATTTTGTTTCTCTCATTCCTCCTCCTCTGTTTTGTTTTGTTTTTTCCTATTCGGCTTCTACACTTCCCTGGAAATAGTGACTTGTCATTATCTTACTATGTTTGCAAATTGAGGGGTGAGAAATAAAGCCACTTGTTTATAAGAACATAGTGAGAAGCCTTTAAATACATATTAACTAATCACAGGTGATGGATGTATTTCAGAGATGAGAAGAGAGATTCCTGAGAAAGTATTTGGCTGGCTCCATAATCATATTAAAATGGCTCAGGACCAGCACAACATTATTACCTCTTAATGAATGGCTAACTAGTGCCCATCCCAAACAGAAAATCCAAACAAATAGACACAATAGTCATTATGAAGACTTCATTAGTTTGCACTTATCCCTCCACCAAAACACTTGAAGGCAATTTACACAATAGCAATGAAAATATGTGCTGAGAAGAAAGACGTATCATGCACTGCGGAAGGAGGAAGTGGGAGGGTAAGAGTTTGAGACAATGCCTTTTTCATTAAAGTCTGAAAGCAGCTGGAAGGGGGGTTTGATGCCATGCTAAAAGGTTTTGATTTAATTCTGTAAACAATGAGGATCCTGCCAAGGTCTTCGAGCTAGAGACTGACACAAACATCTATTTTTTTGAGTTATCTCTGAGGAAGTGATGTGTTGATTTTTGTTTACTATCTGTCTTCCTCACTGGAATGTGAGCTCCTGGAAAACAGGGTGTTCTATATTTTGCTCACTGGTGCATCCCCAGCACAACACTCACAGTCATAATTTTTTTGTTGAATGAACAAATGAATCCTGGCGATTAGTAGGCAAGGGAGAGACTCAGAGATCATGAGCCAAGGCAAGGTGTGATTACGCTTTTGGGGTTTAAGCCACTCAAGAGCTGCCGGACATACATGCATGCATAAGCTGGGGGGACAGAGGCCGGGTAAAATAGAGGGGTTTCACAATTTACTACAGTTTTTTGTTTGGTTGGGTGTTTATTGAAATACAGTTGACCTATAACATTATGTTAGTTTCAAGTGTGCATCATAATGATTCAGTATCTGTATATATTGGGAACTGATGTATACAGTATCTGTATATATTGGGGAGATAATGTCCGTTAACATCCATCACCATACATAGTTACAATTTTGTTCTTATGATGAGAACTTTTAAGATCTATTCTTTAGCAACTTTCAAATATGCAATACAATATTGCTGACTACAGTCACTATGCTATACATTATATGCCCACTTATTTATTTTATAATTGGAACTTTGTACCTTTTGACTACCCTCACCCATTTTGCCCCTCCCACCCCCCTCACCTCTAGCAACGACCAATCTGGTCTTTGTAAGATGAGTTCAGGGGCTTTGGGGGAGTTTTTTTGTTTTTTAAGATTCCATATACAAATGAGATCAGATGTTTTTTGTCTTTCTCTGTCTGACTTATTTCATTTAGCATAACTTATCCCTCAAGACCCACTCACATTGTCACAAATGGTAAGATTTCCTTCTTTTTATGGCTAAATAATACTCCATTGTAGCTAGCTAGCTAGCTAGATATCTAGATATCACATCTGTTTTCTCCATTCATTCATCCATTGGTGGACGCGGGTTGCTTCTACATCTTGGCTGTTGCAAAATAATGTTTCAATAAACATAGGGGAGGAGACATCTTTTCAAGTTAGTGTTTTCATTTCCTTCGGATAAATACCCAGAAGTGGAACTGCTGGGTCATATAGTAGTCTTATTTTTCAATTTTTAAGTCATCTCCACACTGTTTTCCATAGTGGCTGCACTGATTTGCATTTCCATCAGCAATGCACAAGCGTTCCCATTCACTATTGTTTTTTGCCTCACACCTCATATGTGCAGATGGGGCAGAACAGTGCTCAGCCAATTAATGTGGTATCTGGCTGCAAAGCTATGGGGGAAATTCAGCTCAAACAGAAATATATAATCTAAGGTTAGAGAAGGATGTTTAAAACTCCAAAGACAGAGAAAATTAGAATTTACAGTCGCCCCCCCTTTACCAGTTTAAAAGTTCCCATTGCACCAAATGCAAATCACCTGCACAGTATTTTAAGCCCTCTTTTTCCCTTTGTGCCCCATAGATAGAACCAGTGTGTCACCTTCCTTCATGTACATGTACCTTTAGATATATTCTAAATCATAAAAATTACCCACTATTTATTTTGTTTAATCTAACCTCCAAGAGTTTTGATAAGAAATGCTACAGTTCTCTCTATTTGAAAGTAAGGGTCGTGGTTTTGTCATCAGTCGGACACAGGCTTCTCTGTGTCTCGCATCACTTGTCCAAATGTCAGCTCAAGTCTGCCCCCTAGAGCAGAGTAGACCAGAGTGCCCTGACAGTGATGCTGAACTGAATATTAAGTTCCTAGTTCTGACCCTGGGCTTTCTCAGAGTACTGTCATTTTCTATTTTATATGCTTCTGCATTATTGGAAAGCATGTCAGATATTACTTTTATAAGTAAAAAAAAGTTTCCATTTTAGGGAGGAAATATTAGCCATAAAAGAGTAATATATGACAGTGTCTTGCCTAAAATAAGCAGAAGTCATTCAAGTTTTCAGGCCCTGGTTGTTTAGAATCACACCCTCAAACTGTATACATGTATAGCTGCTACCTGCTACCATGTTATAGGCACCTACTGGATTTTGGGAATGCAAAGAAGATGAAGACATGGTTCCTGTCACTAAGAGACTAAGAGTTTACAGTATAATGGAAAGACAGACATGTAATGAAATCATTACATTGTATGATAAAACCTACCTGAATTATACTATACACAGAGGAGAATATGAACGCACAGAAACATTTTTATTTGGAAAGGATAGAAGGAAGGAAGGAAGGAAAGAAGGAAGGAAGGAGAGATATAATAAACTTCAAAATGTTGTAACTAGTATTAGGCCAGTTAACCCAAAATCACACTGTGCATTAATTGAATGTTAATATTTCCTCAACTGAGGTACGCCTGGGTGGCTCAGTCGGTTAAGCGGCTGCCTTCAGCTCAGGTCATGGTCCCGGGGTCCTGGGATCGAGCCCTGCATCAGGTTCCCTGCTCAGCGGGAAGTCTGCTTCTCCCTCTCCCACTCCCCCTGCTTGTGTTCCCTCTCTCTCTCTCGGTGTCTCTCTCTGTCAAATAAATAAAGTAAAATCTTTAAAAAAAATTTCCTCAACTGAGTAGAACTTAAAAGCAAAGTTCAGGAAATACAAAAGGAAGCTTGAGAGTTAGTCTGAGTATAGGTCAGTAGAAATAGGAGACATATAATACATGTAAGTTTAAATTTCCTAGTAGCCACATTAAAAACAGGAAAAACCAGATTAAGCTAATTTTAATCATATATTTTATTTAACCAAATGTATCCAAAATATTATCATTTTTGTTGGAATGAAGATGAATTAGAAAGGATCTGAAATAGGGTAGTGGCAATGCAAATGAAGAGAATTGGGTAAAACCAAGTGATATTTAGAGGCAAAATAGAGAAGTTGATGATTATTTGGATGGAGAAGGAGAGAAGTGCAAGATGGCTTCAAACCCAACCAGGTGTTCATGTGACAACTGGTAAATGATGCTACCAGTCACTGAGATAGGGAACACAGGAGGAGGGGCAGATTGGGGGCAGACAGTGCAAGAAATCATAGTTTACTTTTTAAAAGATGAGTTTGAGATGCCTGTGAAACTTGCAACTACTTCTAAGTCCAAGAGCCAGCTGTATTTGTGAGTGTGGTGGTCTGGGGAGAGGTCTGCACCACAGGATAGATTTGGGGATCTTCCACTGGTACGTAGTTGATGCCATGGGAATGTTTGAAATTCCCCAGAGGGATTAAGGAGTGAGAGAAGTGCCCAGGCAGAGCACGGAGGAAAATCAGCATTCAAAGGCTAAGGATCCCTCACCAAAGACCAGCCAAGAGTGATCAGAGGTCCCAGGAAACCCAAAAGAATATAGGTCACAAGAACCAAAGAAAAAGTTTCAAAAGGGTCAGAGTGGACAGCGGTGTCAGATGCTGCCAGAAAGTAAGCAAATAAGTCAGCAAAGGGTTATCTTCATAGAATTTGACAGTAGGGAGGTCATGGGTGACTTTCATGAAAACATTTTCTATAGAGGGTAGACTGCCTCTATCTACCCTGCGCCCCAGAATGAAGACCGAGAAGGAAATGTAGGTAACTCCAACAAGTTTTCTATGAGAGGGAAGACAGCCCAATGGTAACTACTGGATCTTAAGAAGGACACCTATTGGTATATCATGAGAGAAGGTTTTTAAGACACAAGGATCTTCAGCATGTTTAAAAACTATTGGAAAGAAACAACTAAAATTATGCACTCGACTTTCTGATTTGAAAGGATGTTAATGTTATATTGGTAACTGAAATGAGCTTATGTTTGAAAAAAAGTTTTTTATGTATGTGTGTGTGTATACACACAGATAATACTCTAGACAGAAAAATGCCAAAGTATTAACCATATTTATCCCTGAGTAGGTAGAATAAAAGGTTTTAATTTTTGGGATGCCTGGGTGGCTCAGTCGGTAAGCATCTGCCTTCAGCTCAGGTCATGATCTCAGGGTCCTGGGATCGAGTCCCACATTGGGCTCCCTGCTCAGCAGGGAGCCTGCTTCTCCTTCTGCCCCTCCCCCTGCTCATGCTCTCTCCCTCTCTTACTCTTTCTCTCTCAAATAAATAAATAAAATCTTTTAATAAAAATGTTTTAATTTTTATTATTTTCCTTTATCTGTATTTTTTATTATAGAAAGTGTCTTTTTCGGATATAAAAAAAGGCAACAAGCTGACAACTTCCTTTTCAGAGTGACCCCTTTTCCACGTGCTATGGTCCTGAAAATGTGTTGAAAATAGACTTCCTTCCAGTTTGATGAAATATACTATAAAATTACCTATCATGTTTTTTACAGGTATTGCTATCCTTGAGTCTAGGGAGGGGAAGAACCTTGCCAGGTAACCTGGGTCAGCCAGCCAGCCACTCCATCCAGGTGTCTCCTCTTCCCATGGATGGGCCACCTCTCCCCAGACCTTTCTATATTCTATGAGCAGACCATCCCCAAATCTGAAACTTCATATACTGAAAAGTATATGAAGCAAGGATAAGGAAACACTCTTTTCTTCATAACTACAGCAGAATGCAGACCTTGATGGCAGGTCAGGCCCCACCTCCCCCTCAGTGGTGGGATTACAGTCAAACAGCACCAGGTAATAGCTTGACATCATCTTTTACACGTGTGAAAAAGGATCATACTGCATTAAAAGACCACATGAATGTGCCAATCCAAAATGGATGAAGGTACAAGTTGTATGAAAATTGAAAATTTTCACTCAACATCACTCAGGGAAATGCAAACCCACAATGGAAGTGGTCCACTTTCTTACATCATACACAGAAATAAATTCAAAATGGATGAAAGACCTAAATGTGAGACAAGAAACCATCAAAATTCTAGAGGGGAACACAGACAGGAACCTCTTTGACATTAGCTATAGCAACTTCTTACTAGACACTTCTCTGGAGGCAAGGGAAACAAAAGCAAAAATAAACTATTGGGACTTCATCAAGATAAAAAGCTTCTGCACTGCGAAGGAAACAATCAACAACACTAAAAGGCAACCTTCATGATGGGAGAAGATATTTGGAAATGACATATCTGATAAAGGGTCAGTATCAAAAATCTTTAAAGAACTTATCAAACTCAACACTCAAAAAACAAATAATCCAGTTAAGAAATGGGCAGAAGACACAAAGAGACATTTTTCCAAAGAAGACATACAGATGGCTAACAGACACATGGAAAGATGTTCAACATCATTCATCATCAGGGAAATACAAATCAAAACTACAATGAGATATTACTTCACACCTGTCAGAATGGGTAAAATTAACAACACAGGAAACAACAGGTGTTGGCGAGGATGCAGAGAAAGGGGAACCCTCCTACACTGTTGGTGGAAATGCAAACTGGTACAGCCACTCCATAAAACAGTATGGAAGTTCCTCATAAAGTTAAAAATAGAACTACCCTGTGACCCAGCAATTGCCTACTAGGTATTTACCCAAAAGATACAAAAATACTGATTCAAAGAAATACATGCATCCCGATGTTTATAGCAGCATTATCAACAATAGCCAATTATGGGAAGAGCCCATGCCCATTGACTGATGAATGGATACAGAAGATGTGGCAAATTACATATATGAATATTACTCGGGCATCAAAAAAATGAAATCTGCCTTTTGCAATGATGTAGATGGAGCCAGTGTGTTATGCGAAACAAAATAAGTCAGTCAGACAAAGACAAATACCATATTATTTCACTCATATGTGGAATTTAAGAAACAAAACAGATGAACATAGGAGGGATAAAAAAAGAGAGAGGCAAATCATAAAACAGATTCTTAACTATAGAGAACAAACTGAGGGTTGCTGGTGGGAAGGTGGGCAGGGGAATGGGTTAAATAGGTGATGGGTATTAAGAAGGGCACTTGTGATGAGCACGGGGTGTCATATGTAAGTGACGGATCACTAAGTTCTACTTCTGAAACTAATATTATACCATATGTTAACTGGAATTTAAATGAAATCTTTAAATAAAAAATAAAACCACAATGAGATGCTCACACCTGACAGCATGGCTAAAATCAAAAACACAAGAAGCAAATGTTGGTGAGTATGCGGAGAAAAAGGAACCTTCATGCATTGTTGGTGGGAATGCAAACTGGTGCAGCCACCGTGGAAAAGAGTATGAGTGGTGGGGGGTGGGAGGGATGGGGTGGCTGGGTGATAGACATTGGGGAGGGTATGTGTTATGGTGAGTGCTGTGAATTGTGTAAGACTGTTGAATCACAGACCTGTACCTCTGAAACAAATAATACATTATATGTTAAAAAAAAAAAAAAAGAAGAAGAAGAAGATAGCAGGAAGGGAAGAATGAAGGTGGGAAATCAGAGGAGGAGATGAACCATGAAAGACTGTGGACTCTGAGAAACAAACTGAGGGTTCTAGAGGGGAGGGGTGGGGGGATGGGTTAGCCTGGTGATGGGTATTAAAGAGGGCACGTTCTGCGTGGAGCACTGGGTGTTATACGCAAACAATGAATCATGGAACACTGCATCAAAAACTAATGATGTAATGTATGGTGATTAACATAACATAATAAAAAAAAGGAAAAAAATTAAAAATAGAACTACCATATGATCCAGTAATTGCACTACTGGGTATTTACCAAAGAATATGAAAACGCTAATTCAAAAGGGTATATGCACCCCTATGTTTATTTCAGGATCACTTACAATAGCCAAAGTATGGAAACAGCTCAACAGTTCACTGATAGATGAATGGATAAAGAAGATGTGGTATATATATATATATATATATATATGTATATATATATACACATACAATTTCTATACAGCCATAGAAAAGAATGAAATCTTGCCATTTGCAACAACATGGTTGGAGCTAGAGAGTATAATGCTAAGCAAAATAAGCCAGTCAGAGAAAGACAAATACCATATGATTTCACTCATATGTGGAATTTAAGAAACAAAACAAAGAGAAAAAAGAGAAAAACTAAAACATAGACTCTTAATTGAAGAGAACAGAGGGGAGGGGGATGGAGGGGGATGGGTGAAATAGGTGAAGGGGATTAAAGCGTACACTTATCTTGATGAACACTGAGTAATGTACAGAATTGTTGAATCACTATATGGTACACCTGAAACTAATTTAACACTGTATATCAACTACACTGGAATTAAGATAAAATTTTTAAAAAGAAAATTGAAAAAATACAAGCCAAAAATAATTGCTACTTTACTTTTCTCTGTTTTCCTCTTCCTTTTTTTTTTCTTTTTCCTTTTCCTTCTTTTTACTGCCTGTAACAAAGTTACTTTGTGTTTTACATAAGCAACCAATTGTAGTATTATGACTAGTTTGCGGAGATGTTCTTTACAAAATGGAGACTCTGGCTGCCCTTAGGTATTTGAAGACCCAAGACAGAAACAAAGAATAAATAGAGAAAATGGGCAGGGGACCTGAATAGACATTTTTCCAAAGAAGACATGCAGATAGCCAACAGACACATGAAAATATATTCAACGTCACTAATCATCAGGGAAATAGAAAGCAGACCACAATGATATACCACCTCATACCTGTCAGAATGGCTATTATCAAAAAGACAAAAAATGACAAGTGTTGGTGAGGATGTGGAGAAAAGAGAACAATTGTGCACTGTTGGTGGGAATGTAAATTGGTGCAGCCGCTAAGGAAAACAGTATAGAGGTTCCTCAAAAAATTAAAAACAGAACTATCATATGATCCAGCTGGGCATCTATATGAAGAAAACAGAAACACTAATTCAAAAAAAAGTACCTACCCCTGTGCTCATTACAGCATTATTTACAATAGCCAAGATACAGAACAAACTAAGTGTTCACCGATGGATAAATGTGTAAAGATGTGGTCTATATATACAATGGAATGTTAGTCACAAAACTATGAAATCTTGCCATTTGCAACAATATGAATGGATCTTGAGGGAGTTATGCTAAGTGAATAATAAGTGAAACAGAAAGACAAATACTGTATGATTTCACTTACATGTAAACTCTAAAAAACAAAACAAATGAACAAATAAAACAAAACTCGTAGATATAGGGAACAGACTGGTTGTTGCCTGAGAGGAGGGGGATAAAGGAGTGAGTGAAATGAGTGAAGGGGATCAAGAGGTACAAACTCCCAGTCATAAAATAAAAATTCATAGGAATGTCATGTACAGCATGGCGACTATCGTCACATATTGTGTTCCATATTTGAAAGTTGCTAAAAGAGTAGATCTTAAAAGTTCTCATCCTATGTGTCTGCAAGAAAAACTTTCTCAAACGTACTAATTTTGCCTTAAGCTAATTTCAAAACAGGATCCATACTGGGGTGCATGGGTGTCTCAGTCATTTAAGTGTCCAACTCTTGATCTCAGCTCAGGTCTTGAGCTCAGGTCTTGAGCTCAGGTCTTGAGCTCAGGGTCGTGAGTTCAAGCCCCACATTGGGCTCCATGCTGGGCGTAGAGCCTACTTAAAAAAAAATTTGAAAAGGATCCATCCTAAGAAGGGAGGACTTGTATGAATTGTGGAAGTAGTTAAGAAATGCCATGCTTCAGAGCATTCGGAGAGGTAAAGAAGAACTGATAGCTGGTGGTGACAGTTCCATGGGTGTATACATATGTCCAGACTCATCAAATTGTGTACATTAAATCTGTGCAGTTTTGGGGTATTAATGATACCACAATAAAGCTGGTATGGGGTTGGGGGTTTTTTTATTTTATTATTTTATTTTATTTTATTTTATTTTATTTTATTTGTTTTGTTTTATTTTATTTTATTTTATTTTATTATTTTATTTTATTTTATTTTATATTTTATTTTATTTTATTTTATTATTTTATTTATTTTATTATTTTATTTTATTTTATTTTATTTTATTTTATTTTATTTATTTTATTTTATTTTATTTTATTTTATTTATTTGAGAGAGAGAGTGAGTGAGAGAGAAAGAGAGCACAAGCCAGGGGAGAGGCAGAGGGAAAGGGAGAAACAGGCTCCCCACTGAGCAGGGAGACCTGACGTGTGGCTTGATCCCAGGACCCCGAGATCATGACCTGAGTTGGAGGCAGATGCTTAACGACTGAGCCACCCAGGCGCCCCTAAAGCTGGGTTTTTTAAAGGAAAAAAAATGTTCTCATCATAAGAAAAAAATGCGATGATGGATGTTAATGAGACTTACTGTGGTGATCATTTCACAAAGTATACAAAAATCAAATCATTATGTTGTACACCTGAAACTAATAGAATGTTAAATATCAATTATACTTCAATATAAGAAAATAAATAGGAGGAATTGTAGTATCTTTTCTTTTGGGAAGAAAAACAGTGATAGCATATGGCCTCAATGTGTTAATTAACCCAATTGTGGTAATCATCTTACAAAACATACATATGTCAAATCATCATGTTTGTACAATTTAAAACATATAATTTTATTTGTCCATTATATCTCAATAAAGCTGAAAATTAAGAAACAAGAGAAGTACTCACTTCAGCAACACATACACTAAAATTGGAAGGATACAGAGGTTAGCATGGCCTCTGCATAAGGATGACACGTGAATTTATGAAGCGTTCCATATTTTTTAAATAAGTCATGGGATATAAGGTAAGCATGGTGACTATAGCTAGTAATAGTGTATTATATCTGCAGGTTGCTAAGAGAGTAGATTTTAAAAGTTCTTATCACAAGAAAAAAATTTTGTAACTATGTGTGACAATGGATGTTAACTAGAATTATTGTGGTGATAATATCACAATATATTAAAAATATCAAATCATTATGTTGTACACCTGAGACTAATATGACATTGTATGTCAGTTATGTCTCAATATAAAATAAAAATAAATAAATAAGAATATGGTCTCATAAAGTTAAAACCCAGAGCATAAAGCTGACCTCAGAAAAATCAGTCTCCACCCGTGTAAAAGTCATTAGCATAAGCTCCTCCCATCTCCTGCTTTTCTCATTTACATACACTCATTCCATGTACATCACACACACAAACACCAGGTTAGGAGCCAGAGCTAAAGGGAAATGAAGGTCCTGCCTCAGGTTAGGACCATGAGTCACAATGAACTGGGCTCTGGCCCTAACTCTGCCACCTCACCGATAAGTTCCTGGACGTGCCTAAATTTCCATTTCCTCAGCTAGCAAGTGAAAAGAATAGGTCCCACCTCAGAGTAGTGAGGATTATTTTAGGTAAGGCATTGAAGAACTCGGCATAGTACCTGGCGTGTTAATTACCAGTTCTCATTAAATGACGGCCATTAGACATACTTACATTATTACTTCTGAAAAAGAAGTAAACTTAGAGTCACATCAATGACTTTTATTTAAAATTATTTGCAAGGTTGATGCGGAAGAAGAGTTAGTGAAGATGGGTGGGTGGCTCTTTAAATATCTTTCTTTACATTTTTAAGAATAACTTATTCTATTAAAATACCTGTCATTCTCCTTAGTCCCATAAAAGGACAACAGAGCAGATCACACTCTCAACTAAGACATCAGAAGCAGTCAGAGTTGGGTGTGAGTCATGTGGGGGAGCAGAGGCACCGACTGCCCCCTGCAGTCACTCAGCCTCTGTGGGCACTCCTTCACCGCTACCACTACCTGGCCTGGCGTACTGGGGCCCGAAAACCACAGTGGCATCTGGAGACATGATGTGGAAACAAAATACTATTTGGGATCTTTTTCAAGCAAGGGGGGCATATATGCTTCTCCATGTTCTTCCTTCCTAGGGTTCCTTCTTTCCTCCACTTTCTTTTGAGATTTCATCTCCATCCTCAGGCATTCCCTTTTGCTTCTCTCCTTTCTGCTCTCAGGTCCCTGAAAAAGAAAGTTCAGAAAAAGGGTAGAAATGTGCTGACAGCTGACAACGAGCCACATTTCTCCTAACTCTTGGAAATGAACAAAGCCCCGGTCATTTAGTAGACTTCCACATCTTAGTTTCTCATAATAAATTAGCAGAAGCCCAAGGGTGTTGCTAAAGGTTTCAGTCATAAATAAAAGGAATGGGGCCTTGGGTGTCAGTGGACGATCTATGGAGGAAACTCAACCTGTACACAACTCTGACCTATAGAGGGATGTGTTTCACAGTACGATATAATTAATAGTCTCCTGGTGCTTTCTGAAAAGGAATGGAGCAAGTGAATCATATACAGAATGATTCTAACCTCCCAGTATCTACTTCTTTAAATTACATTAACAGTAGGGTTTGTGTTAGGTTCTAATGTGAAGACTATGTAAAGAATGAAGTGTTAAGGAAATGACATCCAGGCACATTAACATTCCCCAGCTGGTTGCCCAGGGGTCCACATTCACTGATTTATTGAACACGTACTACTGTTCTAAGATCAGGAGATACAGCACTAACTTAAGAAACCCAACTTCTTTGATATTACCCCTAGGTGGAGCGTGATAATCAATAAGCCTAAAAAGAAACAAGAAGATCACAGATAGTGATAAGTGCAATGATAATGAGCAAACAGGGTGATCTGATAGGGAAGTATGGGGTGGGAAGGGGGAAGGCTTCTTCATTTCCATGGTCAAGGAGCGTCTTTCGAAGGAATTACTGACTAAAGAATGGCATTGATAAATGTGGTGATGGCATCTACCTATACTTCTATTTTTAAAAATAAATAACGTCATGACTCTTCCCCTCCTTCATGCGAACTGGAAACGCTGGGGAACACCCAAAGGTCTATCAAGTGAATATGCACTGTGATGAGTACCAGTCAGATGAGCAAGATCATGACTCAACCCTGCAGGCTGAGTTATGAGGGTGTCTGGTTACTGCGGTGATGTCAGCTACTCTTCAATGCTAAATTGTTTTTATACCTAGATTATTTCATTTCTATCTATATTGGTCCAGTGGCCAAAGTCACAAAGTGAAACAAATGATGAAGCTGAGATACAGGTTAAGAGAAACTTAAAAATTGTACTAGTTCTGTAAATGTACCCCCAGATTATTTTCATTAGACCTAGCAGTTGTATTAGATCCATCAGCCTGATCAAAGTTCATATGTAGCAGTCATGAATATCTCCAATACTTATAAGAGCAGTATAAAAAAGAGAAAATACAGTGATGATATTTTCAAAATAAAGCAATGGCTTTTCCCTTATTGAGAATAAAGACTATCTGAGAAATGCTTGTAAATAATGAGCTGAAATCTTTTTTCTTATATCATTATTTAGAAACAAAATGTAAAAATTATCAAAATAAGACAACTGAGGTTTTCAATACCAAAATGAAAGAATTTAATGTTGTTGGTCATGATCAGGTCACAAAACTAGTTTCCTGATTTTTTTTTAAGGACTTTTATTTATTTGACAGAGAGAGAGAGACAGAGAGAGAGGGAACACAAGCAGGGGGAGTGGGAGAGGGAGAAGCAGGCCCCCCCACCGAGCAGGATCTTGGGATCATGACCCGAGCTGAAGGCAGACACCTAATGACTGAGCCACCCAGGTGCCCCAATTTCTTGATCTTTTTGATGCTGAAGGACATAAAATTTTAATCTACACATTACTCTACATTTGGCCCCCAGCCAAAATATAAATCAGTTTTAGATTTGCTGATAAACCACACTTTTTAGGGTAGTTAGCTTTAGAAAAGTATGTCAATTGTTAAATAAGAACATGTTTTAAACTATATGTATGTTCTAAATTTTTAATTTTACATAAGGATAAACTTTATAAAATATTCTTTAAAATTGATATAAAATAGGGGCGCCTGGGTGGCTCAGTTGTTAAGCATCTGCCTTCGGCTCAGGTCATGATCCCAGGGTCCTGGGATCCAGCCCCGCATCAGGCTCACTGCTTAGCAGGAAGCCTGCTTCTCCCTCTCCCACTCTCCCTGCTTGTGTTCCCTCTCTCACTGTGTCTCTCTCTGTCAAATAAATAAAATCTTTAAAAAAATAAAATAAAATTGATATAAAATAAAATATTTAATAAAAGTATTTATCCTATATGTTTATATATGTAATATGAAAAAAAAAATAAATGATTTTGTAAATTCCTAGCAGGTTTCTAGGTATTATATGGAATTGTGAAAAGAGTTCTTGGGTCAAAAAGTTGAAAATGCTTTCTTAATTGCCTTGGTACTCAAAAGGAAGAGCTTGGGAAATGAAATATTAGCTAACATTTGATATTTTAGGGATAATGTGATGAGTATCTCTTTAAATAAGAGAACTGATTTCATGTTTACACGCTGTTAGGGCTTATAATGTTAGCGAATGTTATCGTGTAAGCAGTTACATATGATGTGTTGTTATATGAATTTTTTTCTGACGACATCAGAATCAACAAAGAATATCTGTTCAGATTAAAATGTTTTTCAAAATACACTTATACTGTAACTTGCTCCAGAAAAAACTTAAGGCAGATATGTCTCCTGAATTAATATAATTAATGACTTGAACATGTAATTTTAAAACAGGAATTCTGGCACTCCTGTTATATTCCTGCTGAAAGCTCATAGTCTAAATCTAATCATGAGGAAATATCAGATAAACCTAAACTAGGCATCACTCTAAAAGATAGCTGGCCTGTATTCTTCAGATGTCAGTGTCATGAAACACAAGAAAAGACTAAGGAACTGTTCCAGAATAAAATCAATCAGAAGGATGTGAAAATTGGTTGCAACACATGATCTGGAATTTCACAATAGAGAATATTTTTGAGACAACTGGCAAAATCTGAACGAGATCAATAAATTAGATATAAAAGTATTGTATTAGTGTTAATTTCCTGAGTTTAATTATTATACTGTGTTTCTGTAACAGAATGTTCTCCTGTCCTTGTTTGGGGGCTTGGAAGGGGAGAGAAGACATAAGTAAATATAACACATTAACATTTGGAGGGAATCTAAATGAAGAATGGATTTTTTTTTTTGTACTACTCTTACAATACCATTCTAAGTCTGAAACCATTTTTTTAAAACAATATAAAGAAAAGACAAAAGAGGAGCTCTTAATAAGATTTAGATATGGTAACATATCGTGTATCACTAGTTTTTGATGTAGTGTTCAACGATTCATCAGTTGCGTATAACACCCAGTGCCCTATTCCTCTTATGATCAGGTGGAGAGAGCAGCCTGCTGAAGGGGAATCATACACAGGGTCACTCTCTGATAAAAGTGAGGTGCCACCTACGAGGCAAAGATGCATGGTGACAGCACCAACAGCCATCACTGCTAAGCAGAAAGCACTGTGTTCAGACGCACGAAGAGGTAGGAAGCAGCCACATCTTCCTCTCTACATTCACAGAGCGTAGCTCAAGAACCAGGTGGCAACATGCCTGGTCACTTATTTGTTCTGCCTACTACACGGCAGAGACATATTAGTGTTCCTGTTTTGCAAAATAAAACCAAAACCAAAAAATAAAAAAAGTTATTTTGCTCAAGGCCACTCAGTGAACATGTTGCAGAGTTCAAAAAATATCCCCAAATTAATTGATCCTCTAGTGTATGACTTTATGTATCAAGTTTGGCATCATCAATGGAGTTTCTAGTCTTCCCCCATTTCATGTCTATCTCTCCTTTGTGCTTTGTTTAGACTCCCACAGGTCACTGGGAATGCCTGGACAGCTCCTACTCCTGGAATCTTACTAGTGTTTAGAGAATTCCTTCTGCATATTTTTTAGAAGTATAGGGGAGGGCGCCTGGGTGGCTCAGTCAGTTAAGCGTCTGCCTTCGGCTCAGGTCATGATCCCAGGGTCCTGGGATGGAGCCCTGCAACAGGCTCCCTGCTCAGCGGGAAGCCTGCTTCTCCCTCCCCCTTTGCCCCTCCCTGGCTTGTGCTCTCTCTTGCTCACTCTCTCTCTCTCTCTCTCAAATAAATAAATAAAATCTTAAAAAAAAAAATAGAAGAACAGGGAAACACACCACCATCATACACTGTTTGCTACTGGATTAAATATTGAAAGGACAGGAACAGTTGGGGTAGTTTTTCTGTTCTTCAAAGAGTGAAAGAAGAACAAGTCACAATTATTTATAAGATTGACAAAAAGAGTCTCAAAGAACCAGAGGACCTTGGTAACAAAAACATTCCACCTATGGTCCTCCAGGAATTTTCCTATACCAGGTGTCTCCAATAAAAATAACAAAAAAATATACATCTGGGCTATCTAAAACTGTCATTTTTCAAAGACCTCATCACTAGGCTGTAAATGAAGAAGTTAGATTTGTTCTCCTCAAACTTGGGGAGGACAAATCCTTTGGGTTTTCTCTTCTAAAGTGGTTAAATGTTCAATAACTGTTACGTACCAAAGAGACAGAGCGTTTGGTTCTAAAGCACAGTTCCTGTTCAAAGGACTCTGAAAATGCTTGAATTTTGGAACGGGAGCTTCCTTTTGATTCCAGTGGCTCCTTGAATGACTCATCCACTGAACATTTTCTGTAATCCAGCATGTGGGTATGGCATCGAAATCCCTCGTCCTCATGAGAATGCCTTCTGGGACGGCTGTCAGATGATGTGATTCTGGGAAGCACAGGAAACTGGGAATACAGAATAAAAATTTTTGCAATATAAAGAGATGGTACAATGTTAGCACAGGGACAGAATATCCATAAATTACCAACTAAACAAATCTCATGTTGAACTGAAATTTTATCTTTTTGATCAGTAGGGCCTTCCTCCTACAATGAAGTAGAATCAATTAGTTAAAACATTAAGGATAATATCCCAAGACTAGCTTTGTTCATCCTTTACCATGAGGGTAGAATAATGAAGCATTCCAAGCCTTAAACTGACATGTAAAAAGAATTTCCAAAATTATAAAAAAAAATTTAATGAAGTCATAAATGTTTAAGAAATAATACAACAGTGAATAGTTATATGATTTCTATATGGAGAAAGAATTTCTAAGCAAAAGAACAATGGGAAAAGTCATAGGAAATATTAATTTAATTACATAAAAATAAAGCCAATATACATCACAAGCAATATAAACAAAATTAATGGTAGATTTAAAAACATAAAAAGTATTTGCTGCATGTCAGTAATGTTTAATAAATATCCTGAAAATAAATAAGTATATCTCACATGCATACAGGGAAACACAGAGGTCATATGATACAATAACATCGATGTTAAAATCACAATTGGAAAATAATCAAAGGACAGACAGCTCAGAGAAGGCAATTTTTGAAAGAAATGTTCTCTCAATTTCTCTCACTTCCCAACTCGCTCTAATCCAGCTTTTGCACGCAAGCTGATTTTGGTCAGGATATTGATCTCAATGTTGCCAAATTCTGTGCACTTTTGGTCTTTAATCATTCCGTGGCATTCAATCCAGTAGCCCGTGTGCCCCCCCGCACCCCAGAAACAATCTTTCCTTGTCTTCTACCACTGCACCCTCAAGGGTGATCTTTCTGCCACAGTGTTTGAGACATTTTTGCTCACTTCTCCTTCTAGCTGCTCATAACTTTTGGAGTTCCTCCAGGTTCTAAACTAGTTTTCCTTCCCTTCCTTTCCTTGCTCACATTACACTGTCTCCCTAAATATCTCAGCCTCAGGCTTCAATTTCTAGCTATCATCTGATTTCCTAATTTATGTTGTTAGCCCAGACATCTCCTTTGAGTTTCTGCTCCCTCAAGCTCCCCCTGGCCAAGTATCCCACTGGCACTCACCCTGACTTGGGCAAATCTGACTTCATCACCTCTCTTCCCCAAACCTGCTCCTCACGTGCCCCCTAACTTAGAAGATGGTATCACCATTCATTCAGTTACTCAGACCCGTAACTCAGGAGCTACTCTTCACGTTCTCTTGCCAAGTCAGTAGATTCCATCTCTCAAATGTCTCTCAAAAACTATCCACGCTTTTCCAGCATCACTGTTACTACCGTAATCCAAGCCACCCAGATTATAGAAGCAGCCTCCCATGGTGGACATCCTATATCCACTCTTACCCATTTATTTTGTCGTTCCCAGAGCAGCCAGAGTAGTCAGGACACCAACCAAGTCACATCTGATCACTTTTTATTTTGTACCTCATCTTGCACCACCCACACTTTCATGGACGGCCTCACTGGTTAGTCACTTCCTCCAGCTCAACTGCTCCTACCCAACACAAGGGGGTCCTCTCTGCTCATGACAGTGCACCACCCTACCTCATTACCCCAGGACATGGTTAATCATACTTCATTCATTCTGCACTTTCACAGAAACCCTTCCCTACCACCCTGGGTGGTTCGGGTCCCAGTTCGATGCCCTGCTGAGGTCTCATACTCCTCCTATATGATACTTATCACAACCATAATCAATATTTTGGGTGATTTTGTTACATGTCTCTCCTCCATTAGACTACATGCCCCATCGTATCAAGGGCTATGTTTCATTCTCTGCTAGAATCCCAGTATCCAGCGCTTTGCCCTATTCACAACATGAGTTCATTAAATATATACTAGATGAGGGGCACCTCAGTCAGAAGAGTATGTGACTCTTGAGCTCTGAGTTGTGAGTTTGAGCCCCATGTCAGGTGTAGAGATTATTTAAAAATAAAATCTTTTTTTTTAAAGATTTTTACTTATTTATTTGACAGAGAGAGACACAGTGAGAGAGGGAACACAAGCGGGGGGGTGGGAGAGAGAGAAGCAGGCTTCCCGCAGAGTGGGGAGCCCAATGCGGGGCTTGATCCCAGGACCCTGGGATCATGACCTGAGCCGAAGGCAGACGCTTAATGACTGAGCCACCCAATGCCCCCAAAATAAAATCTTAATTAAAAATAATTTTATATGTAAGATGAATAAATGTAAAAGAAAAAGAAATACCAGCTGGTAAAAAATGTTGATGCTTACTAGTAGCCAAAAACTATGGAAAATGAAATAATATACAATTTTGTCTTTCAGGTATCAAAAAAATGTTATTTAATGGTACCAACACTGGCAAGAGTGCAGGGAGATAGGCACTTGTCTTCCTTGCTGATAGGACTACAAATATGTACATCCTTCCTAGAAAGCTGTTGGCAGTGTGTGTCAGAGGGCTTAAAATATTCCCCTCCTTGGATCTATCCATTGCATGTTATAATTTGCTGAATTGTGTCCCCCTACCCCAAACTCATATATTGAAGTCTTATGTGAGTACATCAGATTATGACTATATTTGGAGATAGGGCCTCTAACAATTAAGTTAAAATGAGACCATTATGGTGGGTTCTACTCCAGTCTGACTGGTGCTCTTATAAGAAAAAGAAATTTGGATACACAGAGAGACACGAGGGATATGCTTACACAGAGGAAAGAGGACCATGTGAGAAGCAGCAAGAAGGTGGCCACCTGTAAACCAAGGAAAGAGACCTTGGAAGAAACCAAACCTGTTGACACCTTTATCTCAGACTTTTAACCTCCAGAACTGTGAGAAAATAAATTTCTGCCCTAAGTCACCCAGTCTGTGGTATTTTGTTATGGCAGTCTGAGCAAACTAACACACATATCTAGAAATTTTCTCTCAAACAATAATCAAAAATATGTTTAAAGATTTGTACAGCTACTAAAAGATAGGAAGTAAATTTATATATATTATTCCATTTATTATAGGTAAGACATGGTACTGGCTGCTTTGGATAAATTGGGGAACCAAACAGGCAAAGTGTCCCCCTCTTGGAGACTATGTTGGGAGATGGAATTTATTTATTTATTTTTAAAGATTTTATTTATTTGACAGAGAGAGACACAGTGAGAGAGGGAACACAAGCAGGGGGAGTGGGAGAAGGAGAAGCAGACTTCCTGCTGAGCAGGGAGCCCAATGTGGGGCTCAATCCCAGCACCCTGGGACCATGATCTGAGTCAAAGGCAGACGCTTAATTACTGAGCCACCCAGGGGCCCCGGGAGATGGAATTTAAACAAAAAGGGCATATGCCTACAGCCTTGGCCAAATGCTATAAAGGAAAAGTTCAAGGTGCACAGAGAGGACAAAACAAGGTAAAATCATGTATGTTCGGGTGGGTGTTGGAGTGGCTAGGAGGATCAGGGAAGACTTTTGTGAAGGTGTGATGATAAAGATACGATCTGAAGGATGAGCAGGGTTAATTAGGGAACAGGGAACAGTTTTCTACCTCAGGATGAGCCCCATATGTTCAGAGGCACTGCCACAGAAAAGCTTGCCGGAGTGGAAGGAAAAGAAGCCTATTGAGTGTGAGCATCTGGGAGAAGGGAGTGGTGAGAAGGGCTTGAAGTAGGGTAGTATCATAAGATGGGCAATCTTAAAACATACCCAAATGTTTTGAAAGGTTTTCTTTGTGCTATGGGATTGGTTTTTTAGTATTTTCCAAGTTTTCTGCAGTGACGGTGTATTATATTATCAGGGAAAAAAATGATACTTTCAAAATTTGAGACTGAGACACAGAAGGACAGATACTGAATGACTGCACTTACTTGAAGTATCTAAAATCGTCAATCCCATAGAAGCAAGAAATAGAATAGGGGTTGCCAGGGCCTGAGAAAATGGGGAAATGGGAAGTGGCTTATCAATGGGTATAAAATTCCAGTTATGCAAGATGAGTGAGCACTAGAGATGTACGGTACAACATGTGCTTCTCATTAACTGGATTGCACACTTAAAAATCTGCCAAGAGGGTAGATCTCATGTTAGGTGTTCTGACCACAATAAAACTTTAAAAATGAAATTTAAAAATTTGAGGCTGGGAATGAAATGAGGTTGTTTATACAAACGTTCTCTTCCACTGAGAGGCCTAAAAAGAACAGCAAGTGTTTTATCACAATATAAATGGAGTATATACTTAATATCTCCTATCAGATAGGTCTTTTGGTTCCTTTGTTGTGTTGTGTGACTTTGTGGGAAACAGGCTTAAAAGAGCTCTCTCACTGATTACAGGGAGAAGTTCTCATTTTTAAATATGTGTATGTACCATGCAAGTTTTACTTTTTGGGATTTTATTTGCCCTTCCAATGTAATTTTCCTGGCAAAGACATGAAATAGTGCCCTACATACATGGCTTGCTTTGACCAAGTATGCCCTTGTCACCCCACAGCCACAGACTAGGCTTATAGCTCTCTCTCCCACACTGTGAAGCAGCATCTGGCCCATGGAATGGGATCCCTTCACTCTGAGCTCAGCAGCTGGGGTCCCAGATGGCAAAGCAACAAAGCATGCTGCAGGTGCCACCTTTAGGGCATAACGACCCAGTTCCCTGACCTGCACACAGAAGAGTGTGCTCAGCACCACAGCTCTTTCCACTGTGACTCCAGAAGACAATTCCTATTGAAGAAAAAACCCTATGCACTCTCTGACCCAAGGCATAGAAGAAATTAGTGTGGGGTGGGAGTGGGTGGGGGTGCCTGGGTGGCTCAGTCCTTAAGCGTCTGCCTTTGGCTCAGGTCAGGATCCCAGGGTCCTGGGATCGAGCCCCGCATCAGGCTCCCTGCTCAGCAGGAAGCCTGCTTCTCCCTCTCCCACTCCCCCTGCTTGTGTTCCCTCTCACGCTGTGTCTCTCTCTGTCAAATAAATATATAAAATCTTTAAGAAAAAAAAAAAAATTAATGGGGAGCCTGGCAGATTTGGTTCCCAGTGAGAGCCTTCTTGCTGCCTTGCAGATGGCCGCCTTGTCTCTGTGTGCTCATCTGGCCTTTCCTCAGTGCATGCTGCTGAAGAGAGAGAGAGAGAGAGATAAAGAGCAAGCTCTCTGGTGTCTCTGTTATCCCATCTGACAGGGCCCCACCTCATGAGCTCATCTACATCTAATTACCTCCCAAAGGCATCATCTCCAAAACCACCCACTTTGGAGGTTAGAGCTTCAGCATATGAATTTGGTGGGTGCGGGGGAGACCTTCAGTCCATAACAGAATATATGCCACATGCCAACCTTTAGTATAAAATTCCCTCCTGTCTTCTCACTGTAGTATAAATGAGAAAGAGAAACATGAAAGAGAAGGAGGGAAAGGCAAAATGAAAGACTTTTTGCAGCAATTAACTGACGCATCATCATCTGGAAAAAAAAATTCTAACTTTCAACACTTCCAACACATAATAATAATAAGCATAGGTGCTTATTAAGTACCAGGCAATGTCCTAATTACATTAGAGAAATTATTCACTGAATCTTCACTACACCCTTATGCGTTATCCGCTATTACCGTCAATCCCCTTTACATATGGGGACTCTGAGGCAGAGAGAGGTAACTGAATCAGTTATCCTGCTAGTGGTAGACCCTGGAAGCCTGGCTTCCTCTGGAGCCCTCCCTTCACCCTCCTTAGCCACTCTACTCTTCTGCCTTCCCAGCAACTCCTCTACATCTAGTAGAAGACAGAAAACAAATCTGTAGAACATTACGCTAAAAGTCCTTCCGCAGAATTGTCACTGTTGCCTGCAACTATCACTAGTTTTGGGGCGCCTGGACCGCTCAGTTGGTTAAGTGCCTCCTTCAGCTCAGTCATGATCCCAGGATCCTGGGATCAAGCCCCACATTGGGCTCCCTGCTCGGCTCCTTCTCCCTCTGCCCCTCCCCCGCTTGTGCTCGCTCGCTCTCTCTCTCAAATAAATAAATAAAATCTTAAAAAAAAAAAACAAAAACACTGGGGTGCCTGGGTGGCTCGGTCGTTGGGCGTCTGCCTTCAGCTCAGGTCATGGTCCCAGGGTCCTGGGATCGAGCCCTGCATCGGGCTCCCTGCTCGGCGGGAAGCCTGCTTCTCCCTCTCCCACTCCCCCTGCTTGTGTTCCCTCTCTCACTGTGTCTCTCTCTCTGTCAAATAGACAAATAAAATCTTAAAAAAAAAAAAAAACTACTATAACTAGTTTCTTGTTGGGGATTAAGGCATTGTCTCCTACTGAAATGAAACATAAATTTAAACTGAAAAACAAGAAACTACGTTAGTCATGAAACTTTAGGATATTCCCTCTCTTCGGGTTTGTGAGAAATCCTCTCAGGGGACCTTGCTCCGCCCTACCCATGTAGTGAGCAACTGCAGGAGAACCACCTGTAGTGAGATACTATAATGATGAGAGTGTGTAGCCATGAGTATGACCTGACTAGGTCATTCAGGGAAAAAAATAAAAATTAAAAATATTTTCTATTGCTTTAAGTTGAGAATATGAAGAGAGAATATAAAAAAATGGTTAAAGGTGATTATTTTTAAAAAGAAAAAAATCCATTAGTTACAGACAGGTAGAGGCTCATATTATATCCCCTCAAATGATATCATGTGGGCAAGCACATACTGTGCCTACCTTGAAACATAGAAGAAGCCCTGGAAAAGTCCATCCGGAGTTAGCAAAGCCCTAGGCCAGGGGACTCAGTTCCTCCTTGAAGAGTTCTTTCATTTTAGCATAATCCTCCCTCCCACTAGGCCCAACAATGTTAAGAGAACCATGATAAGCTGAAGAACATGCAGAACAATGTTAAGAGAACCATGGTAAGCTGAAGAAGATGACTAGAGAGCTGGATACACTAAAGTATTAAAAAGCCACTTTCAGTGAGCAGAATAAATAAGGAATATGGAAACTGTTTTACTTCAAGTTTGTATTCATGTGGTGCTGGGAGGTAGAAGGCACATCTGTTCAGTTCACAAAAGAGACTTCACATTACTTTCCTTTTTTTCATCAAGAACATCAGGACAGTAACGATAGGTTTTTTAATTTACTTTAAGTCAGTGATCACAGATTATTATATTGAGTCTTGTCAAAAAGTGGTGTTCTCTGAGAAGAACCAAGCTTTACCCCTTGTCTGCCTTGCTCTTTCTGCCAGATTTGTATTTTCCACTAGACTGGAAGTTCCACAAGCACAGAGATCATGTATGTCTTCTTGTACCCTCTACATGCCCTGCATACCTGGCACATAGTAAGTGTTCAGTAAATATGTTCAATGAATTAATAAGGCTCCATCGCTATGGTTTTGCAGGAATCGTGAGGCTAAAAACCATGTTAGAAACCACCTTCAAGGGGTGCCTGGGTGGCTAGGTCGTTAAGCATCTGCCTTCGGCTCAGGTCATGATCCCGGGCTCCTGGGATCGAGCCCCGCATCAGGCTCCCTGCTCTGCGGGGAAGCCTGCTTCTCCCTCTCCCACTCCCCCTGCTTGTGTTCCCTCTCTTGCTGTGCCTCTCTCTGTCAAATAAATAAATAAAATCTTTAAAAAAATGCAAAAAACAAACCAGAAACCACATTCAAATGGGAAAGGAAGGGAAAGCTCTTCTCTTCCTAAGCATGTAATATGGATGGATATAGGTTATTAATAGGTTATGAGAGGGAAGAGCCTTAGATGGGAGCAGTGGGGAGAGAGAAAAAGAGACAAGGCTAAGAGTAAGCTTTTCTTTTTAAGTTATTGATTGAGCTCAAAGCAAAACACACACACACAAAATGAAAACCTAATTTGTTCTCTGATCTCTAAAGTAAGAAAAATCTGAGCACATTTTAGAATTAGAAAAGTTAACTATCCAATACAGGCTCTTGTCATAAATATATGGCGTTCTGTGACTGGAACTGGACATTCAGACCCCTGACTATTTCCCAGGATGTGCCCACGTCACCCTGGGTCCCCTGCTCTGTGTTTTGCCCTCACACTCTCTACTCTATTCGGTCAGGTGCTCATTTTTATTCCATGCTTTGTCTCCTTAAATAAACACATACTTTCTGCATATAGTCTGATAATTTTGGAATTCACTGTTGACTTAGAGAATCTAAACAGGTTAATTCAGGCAAATGCCCGAAGCTAGTATGAGCAGGAAGAGATATACAGACACTGTGTACAAATGCCCCATGTAACAAATTCTGCGGAGTCCCAATAGTTTGAGGCAAACAACATTGCAACCTAAAACTGGATTCCCTAGTGGATTATCTCAGTTTTAAAGGTCTAATAGGTGCTCAAATTTATTCAACAAAACTGTATTTTATGTCATTTGTTTTTATTTCATATTTTGTTTTCATATTTTCAACAGTACTAAAGGGCTGTTGAGATAAATAGCAAATCACAGTTTTTCTCTTTGTTTCCTCTTGGTTCTAGCTATCTGGAAACTGGAAACTAATTGTACTTCAGGTTCACTCATTGTGAATACCTCACTTGAAGTGGAACATAAGAGATTAAAATGAGAGAGTGATAAACAGGTGTTTATTTACAACAGAATCATGGACAGTTAGAAGAGTTCCCAGAAATCATCCAGTCCAGCCTCTCGTCTTTTTTACATAAGGAACCTGAAGCTCAAAGAGCTGTTGCAACTTGCCCTTTGTCCCTGAGTATGCATTTGGTAAGAAATCTACTTTCAAATATTTGTGTCTTAAAGAGGTCTCATTCCTCAAATTTGCCGGTCACGGGGAGTAAAAGGGATTGCCTTACCCACCGTAATATCCCTCATAGGCATTATGCATCTGGGAACTCTGAAGCTAAAACTCAAATAAAATAACGTTGCCCCAAAACGTACATGATTCTGGGGTTGACAGAAGCAAGTTGGGGAGGTATTCTCTATAGCTAGAATCCTAAGTGACCTGCAAAAAAGAAAAGCTATATTCTTGCTGTGTAACTGTGAAGCAGAGGATGCAGGTCTCCACTGCAGAGTCTTCCAGCCGTGCAGCTGAGTGGAGAGAACTGCTGCCTGCACCTGCCGCTGAGTCCTCACCTGGTCAGGCCCACCTGTTCTGCAATCAGGAGCTTTCTCCTGCTTCCATCTTGCTCCCTAGACACTGGGTGCTCTGCTGCCCTATGGAAAAGTAGTGCTGAGGGCAGAAAAATTTGGGTTCCCTCTCCCCTCGGGAAACCAAAGGGGAACCAGAAGAAAACGTGTATCAAATTTATCAAAGGTAGTGATTTATGATGTGGAATCGCCAATTCTTTAGAGGTCATCAAATCATGGAGCTATTTTCAGTATTTCAAAAAAAGTAGTGGAAATCACACACTGATCCATGCCTGATGCTACACAGACTAATTTATAACATCAAGTTTCTTTCCTTTGGCTGGAATCCTATTAACCCTCAGGAGGATTGTCTCAGGTTTATCAGGAGCTCTGAATAGTAGTTAAAGGTATCTTAGGCTACTAAAAAGGAAGAAATCTTCACCTAATAAATGAAAATCAGGTCCCCCGGAGGACAAGATAAAATAATAAAAGGGACTTTTGTGGGTATAAAAAGGTTTAGAAGTACTGATTTTTAACCAGAGAAGATTTTATACCAAAGGCCTCTTCAAAAATTATCTAATAGAAATCCCCCTCCCTTAGTCCAGCTCTCCCCTGGTTCTCTGATCATAACTCACTGGGCAGGGCAGGGAGGTTTTCCTGTAAGTGGCATCTTGTGATCCGTGGTGGTCCCGGAGTCCTCTCCCATTCTCTTCTATCCAGCCGTGACCCCAGAAGCTGCTCATCCATTTGGCGAAAGACACATCATCATCGTCATCATCTTTGTGCTCCATGTGTAGGTGATTCAAATTCTCGAAGACCTGCCCCTAAATTTGAGAGAGGGAAATATCATCCAACAGGGCTGACCTGATGAAACCCAGGATCTCCCCCAAAGACAAAATGAAACTGGTATTTTCAAATGCTCTCCGATAACGGGATCCTTAAGGGAGAAAGATTTACTAAACAACCACTTCATTATCAGGCAGCCTCGGGGAGTGTCTATTTATAAATTGTGCAGCCCACATTCCCTCCCCTCCCCCTGTCTTTTTAAAATTGAGGCTTTTTAATCCTTCCATTGCTGGGGCTTGTGTCTCCAAGCCTAAGGGTGGGAAGCACAGTCCACCACCTGGTTTTCCCTGTGCTCTGCTGCCAATGACATGTAATGACATGTGATGGCATCTCCAGCTGTCAATGATGATGGAGCATGACCCTTATAATATGCCTGTCAGCTCCAGGCTAGCTCTGAAATGGGGCCACTTACAAGGGACAGACTGACTACAGCCTGCAAGATGGCCAGCTATTGGCATGCTATATCTACTGCTAGATACACTCCTAATAAATAAAATTGATATTGATACAAAAATCCAGCTCCTGGGTTTAAGGAAACAGGTTTTTTTATTGATGTATTATTTATATCTGTATAAATCATACATGTATAATGTACAAACCTTAAGTGTATAGTTTGATGAATTTTTACATACATGTACCCGTACGTAACCACCACCATGCAGGTGAAGACATAAAACATTTTCAGCACCCCAGCTGGCTCCCTTTTTCCTTCTTCCAATCCATCCTCCCTCCAAAAGATTATGACTTCTAACCACTATCACTACAGATTAATTTTGCCTGTTTTTGAACTTTCTTTCAATGGAATTATACAGAATGTATTATTTTGTGTCATTCAACATTATGTTGGTAAGATTTATCCATATTTTTGTGCTAATGGTAGTTCATGCTTTATAGTACTACACTGTATGAATATCCCACATTTTAAAAAAATCCCTCTCTTGCTGTCTCTCTCTCTGTTGGAAAATAAATGAAATCTTAAATAAATAAATAAATTCAGTCTACTACCGATGGTCATTTGGGACTATCATTTGCATTGTTTCTAGGTGAGGTGTTATAAATAGAACTTCTGTGAACATTATAGTCCTTGTTTTTTAGTAGGTCTTTTTTTTTTTGAGATAACAGGACTAATAAATTTATTAAGCCCCTCCTTTGTGCCAGGTATGAAGTCAAATATTTTACGTATGCTATTTTCATTATAACAACACTGTGACTGGGAGATTTGTATCACATTTTATAGATAAGCACATTGAGATTCAAATAGATCATCACTTGCCTGAGGTGAAATTACTACTAAGCAGCACAGCCAAGTCTGAAGCAAGGAGTAGAATAATGAAGTCCAGACCCTTCCACCATTCCACCAGTATTCCAAGAAACCTTTGATAAAGCTTGCATTCTTAGGCGGAGTTATTCCTGACCATTTTCTATATGAAAACTCTTCCTTAAGCTACAAAAAGACAAGCTTAATAATTGTGACCAGTGTTCCTAGAGCATGGCACCACAATTTCTAAGTTAGTAAGGAAAAGTAACCAAACCCTAAAATAGCTTGCAACATTTTTATTTGTTTTAAATAGTGAGAGATGCAGGTTTGTTACTTTGTAATATTTTTATTACAGAATACAGAAAGCCTGCTTCTCAATGACCCAGATGAGAAAGGAAAAGTTACAACTATAACCGTATGCCACTGCTATTGATTGTCTCTGTTATTAAAGAAAGAAAGGTAACTTCTCTTGGGGAAGCAGGACCAGCTATGTCCACAAAACTTTACAGATAAACCTCTTCTTTTCTATTCCTCTTAAGACAGAAATGTCTTTTCTTCCAATTTCAGAAACAAAAATAAATAAATCTATGATCAGGGGATAGAAAAACCAGAACAGGTCATACCTAATTACTGCTTAAAAGTATTTTGAAGAAAAGAAATACGACTTTATTTTAAAAGTTCTTTGAAGGGCGCCTGGGTGGCTCAGTCGTTAAGCGTCTGCCTTCAGCTCAGGTCATGATCCCAGGGTCCTGGGATCAAGCCCCGCATTGGGCTCCCTGCTCAGCAGGAAGCCTGCTTCTCCCTCTCCCACTCCCCCTGCTTGTGTTCCCTCTCTCTCTGTCTCTCTCTAACAAATAAATAAATAAAATCTTTAAAAAAATTAAAAAATTAAAAAAATAAAACCTCTTTGAGTGACACCTATCTCTTGGCATTCTGAACCCTTCTTTTAAGGCCTTACAGACAGAAGCAATTTAAATATTGGAAAATGTGCATATATAAATATGGAGATTTATTATGAGGAATTGGCTCATGTAATTATAGAGACTGATAAACTTCACAATCTGCCATCTGCAAGCTAGAGACCCAGAAAAACCAGTGGTGTAATTTAGTCCAAGTCTAAAGGCCTGATAACCAGGGGAGCCAATGGTGTAAATCCCAGTCCAAGGTCAGAAGAAGTTGAGATGTGATATCCCAGCTTATGCAGTGAGGCAGAAAAAAAGAGCAAATTCCTCCTTCCATCTTTTGTTCTGTTTAGACCCTCAGCTGACTGGATGAGGCCTGCCACACTGGGGAGGACAATCTACTTTATTGAGTCCATCATTTCAAATGCTAATTTCATCTAGAAGACACATCCGGAAATAGTGTTTAATCTGGGCACTCCATAAAATTGACATGTAAAAATTAACCATCACAGGCACTAATCCCATTCACGAAGGCCCCACCCTCTCATCTATTTACCACCCAAAGGCTCTACCTCCAAACCATCATATTGGGGATTAGGCTTCAACATATGAATTTTGTAGAATCACAACATCCAGTCCATAGCAGGGTACCACATAAACGGCACCCAGTAAAAACCGGGGGCACTAAGTCTCTAATGAGCATGTAGACAACATTTCACACATGTTGCCAAAACTCATTACTGGAAGAATTAAGCACATCCTATAAGACTTCAATGGGCAAAGCAAAAACAACAAAAGAAAGCTTTTGGAAGCTTGTGCCTGGCTTTCTTCAGACTTTACCCAATATGCCTTTCCCTTTTTTGGATTTTGCTCTGTATCCTTTCAGTGTAATAAATCTTATCCATAAGTATAACTATATAATGTGGATTCTTTTAGCAAATCCTTAAACTGGGGGTGAAAGTTGGTGTCGGAACTGGGATTTATTAAAAACAACCCTGACTCATTGAAATATAGCTAAAACAGTGCTTGGAGAAAGGAAGTATGAAGGGGATATAATTATGAACCTTCACATCCCAATGGCTACCTAGTCATCTGTGGTATGAAACAGCAGCTGAGATGCTGTCTGTTCTGGAAGGTGAAGGTTACCTATGGAATTTGAAAATGATAGGTCCAACCCTAGAAGAATTGGATCCATTGGTCGCTTTTGGCTGTGGTAGCTAAGGTGAAGGAATTAAAAAGTACAGTCTGGGTGATGTCTTTAGGTTTTGTTCTCCCCCTCAGATGGGAAGAGAAAGGGTTCAAACACTCCCAAAAAACATTTCAGGTGAGCCAAAATGTTGTATGTTTGTATTGCTCACTCCTCCAAGTGGGAGGAAATAAGATTAAGTCAATCCCAAGGCTGGCACAAACTTTAGACAAATCAGAAAAAAAGAAGAGGGGGAAAAAACACTCTACCCACTGGTGCAGCAGCCTGTTGCATTCCAGCTGGGATCTCTCAATAGTGGTAATTTTAATCCTGAAAGTGTCGAATTTACTGCTAAGGTTTGAGTAAACTTGCAAAAAAGAAAAAAAGTGAGAGAGAGAGAGAGAGAGAGAGACTTTCTAAAATGGCTTTTTATTTTGTAGCTATTGCTTCTGGGTATATGATTTTAAAAAATGGTGTAAAATATTATATGCTTGTAATTTCATAAATGCTAAAGGGATTATTCCAGTCTGGGAAAGCTGCCCAATAAAAGGTGTTAGTAGAACAGGACTTCTTCCTTGGATGGATTAAAATTTAAAATCTTTGAACATCTGAGTATTGAAATCTTCATAACTGATTATTGTTCCCATGATTTTTGCCTGTTGAGCCTATGAGAAAAGGCAGACAACATAAAAGGAGAAATAATCTTTTTGAGTTTTAAAAAGCAGTTTTTAGTTTGATAATAAGTTTCTGTAAAATCAGATGTCTGACTCTTAGAGGCTGATGATTTTCTAGACTAATTGTGCATATTTTTGAGCAGGTCAATTTGGATTCTAAGACTGATAAGATAAGGGGGGCTTAGAAGAACTCGGAACTCCACTGTCTGACCCTGTAGTCTCTCATCTTTGCTGCTGCCAAAGAAGAAAAGTCACTGGCTTTTTTGGAATCCTGAATTCAGAGAACCTAATTGCCTGGATCTGATGGTAGGCTGAAACCTAATAACATCTGTAGCAGACTATTTCAATATGATATAACTACATCCTGAGTCCTGTGAGTCCTGTGAGTCACTGAACCTAGGGCTGGTCTTTGGGACCCCCAATACAGGAAGGAAAGGGAACTCCTCATATCTTTGGCCAAAAATTCTCCTAAAACAAAAAGTTATGAAGTTACCCCCAAAAGAAAAAGAATTTGGTCTACAGTATATAAAATCAATCCACCTCCATTTTTCTCCTAGTTAAGCCCATTTCCTTCAATGTATGGGAAAGATGTCTCCCTGCTTTGCCTGGACTAAGGTTCTTACAGCAAACCTGGAGCAGCAAAGCAGCAGCTGCAGGTACCAGCTCTCAGCAACTGGAGGAAAACTCCTCTTCCAGCCTGTTTTGGGAGCCCTCGCACAAGAGGAGGCCATGTGTCCCCCGGGAGCCTGGCCCCAGCTCTCCCTGGCAGGTGCTTGGATACCTGCCCTGAGGAGATGCTGCAGGGCGCGGGACCAAAGGGAGCTGCCCTTTTGACCCTGCTCTAATGCTCTGCCTTGCCAAGCCCATGGTGTGTACTCCAAAGTGTCAAGTGGCTGAGACAGCTGTAGTTTTCTAGAGAGCTTGCATGTGTATTTTCTTATCATGCTCAATGTGAAAGGAATTACCTTCTCTTAGATGGTAGGAAGCTTGTGGTGCACGTATTCTCATAAAGCAGTCAGATATCATGGGCACCCAGGCAATCAGTGAAAATAATCCTTGAGCTGTGTACAAATGAAGTGGCTTTTCAATGTCCTAGTTCACATTCGCTGCTTCAGGAGACTGTGATCATGGGGGCGGGGGGGTGGAAATGATTTTCTCTTTATTTCATTCTCTCTTTCATTTAATTAACTCCCTTTATTTATTTCAATGCATTCCTCTTACTTAGTTCATTCTCCGTAGTCCTTATTTCTACAATAATTTATTTTTTTTAGTTCATTTTTTTTCTTGCCAGTTAAAGGGAAGAATTATTCCCCACACTATTTTCGAGCTTGCCTGAGCCACTCTCATTTCAGAAAAGAAATGCTATGTACAGGAGAACAAAGCTGCTACATCTTTATATATTTATATAGAGTCAAAATACATCAGTGGTTTTTACACAGTTTTTACCTGCCAGAAAGCAGTGCTTGAATACTTGAAACTGTGTACTGTTACATTTAATGTCCTGATTGTCAGAATGTTCTTTTACAGGTAACATGTTAAAACCCAGTCATCCATTTCCATGACTGTTACCAAGTTACACTGTGAAGTTTGCCACTGTTGCTTGGTGATTAACCAAGTGTCTGAAAGTATGTATTACTTGAGGGTACTTCATCATCATTTCTTATTCTAAAATGTTATGGAGCTTATATTATGAAAACTATTTTTTTAAATATACCACGTTGATGTAAAAAATATCTAAGAGGGTAAAAACGTGTGTTTTCAGAGGTCTGCCTACAAGAATATTGGTTATATAAATATCTAGTTACTTTGGCAGTAAGCATCAATAAGTTCTGCAGGATTTGGGCTAACGGTAGGCTTTACAATAGTCAAAGTTGTTAGATGTTGGAATAGGTTTTTCTAAGACAATATATCATCTCTCCCACAAGAGACCTTGAAGCACAGTATTGATTCTCATCTACCAGAGATGGAATCTGTGCAGCTTTGCCTCCAGCAGTGCTATTAATTGCATGGCCTCTCAAGGTCTTGTTGATCCCTGGGCAGCTATTATTCTAAAACAGATTGAACATGCTACTTGTTAAAACTTACCACTCTGTAATAAAAACTTTGCCAGTTTAGCTCATCAGTGTGTTATATTTCAGAAAAGGCTTCTTCCCAGCTATTAACTACAATTTCAGAGAATCTGAGGGTAATGTCTCAGCACTTTTTTTTAGTCTGAGTCTACAAGCCTCCCCATAAGAAGTGCCCCAGAAAAGAATTGAGGTAATTAAAGAATCCCATTGAGTCTCACTTCTAAGAGGGGCAAAATTTTGCAATGTAGAATAACAGAATGGATCACCAAACATTTAAAGGAAACAGTGACAAAATACTTGTGACATTTAGAAAAAGAAATTGGAAAGGTTAAAGTTTGAGTCAATAAACAATGAGTAGGGGTGCCTGGGTGGCTTAGTTGGTTGAGCATCAGACTCTTGATTTTGGCTCAGCTCATGATCTCAGGGTTGTGAGATACCCACCCCAAGCCCCACGTGCCCCACCCCAGGTCCAGCTCTGCACTCAGCAGGGAGTCTGCTTGAGATTCTTTCTCTCCCTCTCCCTCTACCCCCTCTCCTCTCTCTCTCAAACAATTCTTTAAAAAAAAATAAAAATAAACAACGGTTAATCTTCAGAATATCATAAATAAAAACTTTAACAAAGCTCCAGAACAATCTTTTCTGAGGATTAAATGCCATATACTCTTAGTATGAATATGGTCTTTCTGGAAAGAAATACAGCAAGATGAATTAAGAAGATGTGTTTTAAATATTCACGTTCTTTGACCCAGAAATTTCTCTTCTTAGTATTATAAGTATATAATCAGAGGTATGCAGGGGATATTTGTTCATCAAAACATTGTTAAAAATAGCAAAAATGTGGGGCGCCTGGGTGGCTCAGTTAGGTGTCCCACTCTTTTTTTTTTAAGATTTTTTATTTTTTATTAGAGAGAGAGAGTATAAGCAGGGGGAGCAGCAGGGCTCATGGTAGGCTTTACATGGGTGCGGGGCTCCATCCCAGGACCCTGGAATCATGACCTGGGCTGAAGGCAGCCCCTTAACCAACTGAGCCACCCAGGCGCTTCTAGGTGTCCCACTCTTGATTTCAGCTCAGGTCGTGATCTCAGGGTTGTGGGATCAAGTCCCCCATCAGGCTCTATGCTCAACATGGAGTCTGGAGTCTGCTTGTCCCTCTCCCTCTCTCTCTGCTCCTCCCCCGACATGCACACACTCTCTCCCAAATAAATAAATAAATAAAATCTTTTAATAAAATAAAATAGCAAAAATGTGGAAACATCTTAAAAGCACAATTGGAGACCATGCTAATAAATTATGGCATATTCATACAACAGAATTCTATGCAATCATAAAAAATCAAGGGATTTAATGACACAGGGAACTTCTCAAAATAAAATATTTGGTGACAAAATCAAAATATAATAAATTGTGATAGTTAATTTTATTTGTCAAAGTGACTGGGCCATGGTGCCTAGCTATTTGGTCAAACACTATTCTGGATTTCCATGAGAGTGTTTTTGGATGAGATTTACATTTTTAATAGCAAACAACGAATCATGGAATATTACATCAAAAACTAATGATATACTGTATGGTGACTAATATAATAAAAAAGATTTACATGTTTTAAAAGTAAAAATTGTTATTTATTTATGGCAAAAAAATTTAAATTTTTTTTTAATTTGAGTATAGTTGACTCACAATGGTACATTAGTTTCTGGCATACAACATAGTGATTTAACATCTCTATATGTTATGCAATGCTCACCACAAGTGTAGCTACCATCTCTCACCATACAATGCTATTACAATATCATTGCCTATATTCCCTATATTATACTTCTTATTCCCATGACTTGTTCATTCCATAACTGGAAGCCTGTATCTCCCACTCCCCGTCATCAGTTTTGCCCATCCCTTTGGCAACCATCAGTCTGATCTCTTTTCTTATAGGTCTGAGTCTGCTTTTTGTTTGTTTATTCATTTATTTGGTAGATTCCACATATAAGTGAAATCATGTGGTATTTTTCTTTCTGTCTGACTTATTTCACTCAGCATAATACCCTCTAGGTCCATTCATGTTGTCACAAATGACAAGATCTCTGGATGAGATTTATATTTCAATTAGTGGATTCTGAGTAAAGCAGATTGCCCTCTATAATGTGGGTGGGCCTCATTTAACCAAATAGCCTGAGTAGAAAATAAGATTGACCTACCCCAAGCAAGAGGGAATTCTACCAACAGACTGCCTTTGGACTTCAAGTGTAATATTGCTTCCCCTGGGTCTCCAGCCTGCTGGCCCACCCTGCAGATTTTGGATTTATCAGCCTCCATAATCATGTGAGCCAATTCCTTAAAATAAATCTCCCCCCCCACCTGACACACACACACACACACACACACACACACACACACACAAACACACACACACACACCCTTTTGGTTTTGTTTCTCTGAAGAACCCTAATAGATAGAGTTTATTAGTATGATCTCAAATGTCAGCTATGAATCATGGGATTTCAGATAATTTTGTTTTGTTCTTTATGCTTTTTGCTATATTCTGTAAGTGATCATGTATCACTTCTGTAATCATGAAAAGATGTTATTTTAAAATGACTCCTGTATGTCATACTTAATGGTGAAAGGCTGAAAGTTTTCCCCCTGAGATCAGGAAAAAGGCAAGAATGCCCACTCTCACCACTTTGATTCAACACAGTGCTAGAAGTTCTAGCCAGTGCAATAAGGGAAGAAAGTTGGAGGGGGGTGAGGGAAGGCATACAAATTTTAAAGAAAGAAATAAAATTGTCTCTATTTGCAGATAATGATTGTCTCTATATAAAACCCCAAGGGATTTACAAAAACACTCCAAGAACCTATAAGTGAGTTTCAGCAATGGCCCAAGATACAGACTCAATACAAAGAAAAATTAATTGCATTTCTACATACTAAAAATGAACACGTGGAAATCAAAATTAAAATCACAATATCATTTATAATTGCCCCCCAAAGAAAGTGAAATATTTAGATACAAATCTAAGAAAACATGTACAGAATCTGTATTCTGAAAATGACAAAAACCTGATGAAAGAAATCAAAGAAGACTAAAGAAATGGAAAGGCTTACTCATGAATTAAAAGACTCCTAGAGTAAAGATGTCAATTCTCCCCCTACTGCCCTCTAGGTTTAATACAAATTCCTACCCAGGTGTTTGTAGACATGGAAAAGCTTATTCTAAAATTTATAGAAATTCAAAGGACATGACATAGTTAAAGACAATTCTGAAAATGAGGAGTAAAGTGGGAGAACCATGCTATAGAATGTTAAGGCTTACTGTATGGCTACAATAATAGAGACAGTGTGGTGTTGATAGAGACACACATAGACCAATGGACCAGAATAGAGAATCCAGGAGCAGATACAGATATATATATCTGAACTAAATTTTGAAAAAGTGCAAAAACAATTCAATGGAGTAAGGAAAAACCTATTCAACAAATGGTGCTGGAACAATTGGACATACACAGTTTTAAAAATGAATCTTCTAGCAGCCATCCAGCAGGGCGTGTGGACCTGCATTCACCCTGTTTTAAAGAAAAAAAGTTAAACATGAATCTTGACCTATGTCTCACACCCTACACAAAAAAATGAACTCACAATGGATCACAGAATTAAACATAAATTGTGAAGCTATAAAGCTTTTAGGGAAAAAATGAAGAAAATGTTTGAGATCAAGAACTAGGCAAAGAGGGGTGCCTGGCTGGCTCAGTTGGTGGAGACTGTGACTCTTGATCCCAGGATTGTGAGTTCAAGCCCCATACTGGGTGTAGAGATTACTTAAAAATAAAATCTTAAAAATTTTTTAAAAAAGAAACAAAGCAAAGAGTTCTTAGATTTCACACTAGATGTATAATGCATAAAAGGAAAAACTTTAACTAGATCTCATCATTTTCAAATCTTTTGTTCTGTAAATGACCCTGTTAAGAAAATGAAAAAACAAGCTGAAGACTGGGAGAAAATATTTGCATTTACAAACATATCCAACCAGTTTCTAGAATATATAAATAGCTTTCAAACTTTGACATTAAAAGAACAATCCAATTAGGAAACGAGCAAAAGACCTTTCATTGAAAAAGATAGATAGCAAATAAACACATTGAAAGATGTCAATATTATTACCCCTCAGGTCAATGAAAATTAAAACCAAAATCAGATATCACTATAAGTACCTATCAAAATGGATAAAATTTTTTAAAATAGTGTCAACACCAAATGCTGGAGAAGAAGCAGAGAAGTTAAATCCTTCTTATGGTGCTGATGGGACTTAAAAATGGTACAGTCACTTTGGAAAATAGTTTACCAGTTCATTTTAAAACTAAAAATGCAACTACTATATGATCCAGCAATTGCACTCTTGGGTATTTACCCTAGAGAAAATAAAACCTATGTTCATGCAAAAACCTACACATGAATGATTTGATATACACAACAATTTAGATTGCCCTTAAGAGAATTATGCTGAGTGAAAAATTTCGGTCTCAAGAGAATGCATACTATATAATTTTTTTAAATAGCATACTTGAAATAACACAGTCACAGAGATGAAGAACAGATTAGTGATTGCCAAGGGTTAAGGATTGGGAGCAGGGGGTTTTGGCTATAAAAGTTCAGCATGAGGGAGCTTTGTGATGATGGAACAGTTCTATATTTTGGTTGCAGTGGTAGTTACATGAAACGTGTTAAAACTGCCCAAAACTGTAACTCATACAGTGAGTGCGTGTATAGCTGGTGAAATCTGAATAAATTTTTTGGATTGTATCAATGTCAATTTCCTATTTTTAATATTGTCCTATAGTTATGCAAGTTGTCAATATTGGGAAAAGTGGCATGAAAGGTACATGGGACTTCCATGTGCAATTTCCTGTGAAACCATAATTATGTCATAATAAAGGTAAAAAGAAAAATGCCTAGTAACAAGAAAAAGAAACTTCTCTAAATGAGTAGCTACAAGATCAAAATGCTATTGAGCTAGAGGTATTCCGGGAAAATAATAATGAAGATAGCATAGCTTTTCAACCTCTCTGAATCCCCACATAAAAACCAACAGAGCAATTGGAAAGGAAAATATCCATGGACAACCCTACAGCAAATACTGGTGACAAGATGTACTCCACTCCCAAGTGGACAGTGTGGGGTCAAACCACCAACAGCTAAGACCTGGGATAGTTGCCCATGAAGGAGGAAAAGAAAGCAACAGGGCAACTGCCAGACCTGAGAACAGGAGAACCACAAAATAGCCAATAGTTTGGGGGCACCTGGGTGGCTCAGTTGTTAAGCATCTGCCTTCAGGTCATGATCTCAGAATCCTGGGATCAAGCCCCGCATTGGGCTCCCTGCTCAGCAGGAAACCTGCTTCTCCCTCTCCCACTCCCCCTGCTTGTGTTCCTTCTCTCGCTTTGTCTCTCTCTGTCAAATAAATAAATAAAATCTTTAAAAAAAATAGCCAATAGTTTGGAAAACATAAGGGACCAATTTGAGAATAGCATTAATCTTTTATCCAGCAACATTGCTAAACTATTAATTCTAGTAAATTATACTTTTTTTGGATTTTCTATGGAGACAACCATATTGTCTATAAATAATGAAAAGTTACTTCTTTCCAATCTCCTTTTATTTCCTTTTTTTGTCTTATTATTTTGGCTAACATCTTCAGTACTATGTAATAGAACCTGGAATCCCCAACTGGTTCTTGACCTCAAAGAGAAAAGTACTAACATTTCACTATTAGGTATGATCATTTATTTAGACTTCCAGGTCATCTTTATCAAGGTTCTATTATAAAAATGTTTTTCTGCGTCACAGGCAAATATGGCAAGATTGTAACATTGGTTAAATCTTAGTGGAAGATTGTGGTAGATTAAAAAGAATTGCAACTTTTTTGCTACTTCTCCCATTGAGAGTTGGAGTCTAATTCACCTCCCCATGAATCTGTGCAGGCCTTAGTAACATGCCTGGTCCACAGAAGGTGGAAGAGTGATGTTTTAGAAAGTTATGCAGCTTCTGCCTAGGGCTCCTGGGACATTCTCTCTAAGAACCCTTAGCTGCCACATGAGTCTGACTGCCCTGATGGCCATGCTGGAAAGGCTACAAGAAGGTGGCCCCCCTACATAGTCTAAAATCACTCTAGTCTTCGAGCCATTTGCACCAAGGTGTGAGACACTGAGTGAAGCTGTCTTGGGCCCACCAGACCAGTCCATCTGCCAGAAGAATAAACTGTTGACACCAAGAGAAGAGTCAATCAAGACTTGTCCAAATTCCTGAGCAATAAAACTTTAAGATGTAATAAAATCATTGTTTCAAGCCACTAAGTTGCTTTAAGCCATGCCACTTGGGATAGTTTGTTAAGCAGCAATAGATAACCAGAACCTAGGCACAGAAACTATTTTTTATGGTTTTACATTTTTTCATAATTTAACAAAATTAAGTCTCCTCCTCATTGTTGGATTTGAGGCTAGTTTCCACTGGTTTGGAAAAACAACAAAAGATAAAGATAGGGAAGAATAGCCTAGAGGACTTCAGGTTCAGTGCTAGATCAATGCCAAGATCAAGTCTGCATAACCAAGGTTACTAGTCTAATAGAAATGAATTAGACAATGGTACCCTTATTGATGGATACTCCACTGCAGGCCCATCACTTAGTGATGGACCAGTATCTTCATGCTATTCAGAAAATGGAGCACTTTTCTCCAGGCAGACATAGCCGGATACCAGACTGTGAGGAAAAAAGTGCAGGCCAGACCTCAGCCCCCACTTGCTCTAGCATCCTTGTGCAGGGCACAATTCATGTAATCTATATGTAATATCTTTAGAAGTATAAGCAAGGCAACATTTCTACATTTGCAAATGACACAAATTCTTGTGGGTGGTGATGAACTAAGTTGACGAGGATTGATGAGATAGATCTTACAAATCGGTGAGTGGGTGGAAAGGTGACAAATGAGTGCATAAAATACACGTATGCGCCATCAGTCACAGCTAAGGAGAGGGAGCTAGGGTGACTGTAGATTGTTCCCTGAAGATAAATGCAGAGGCTCCTTCTGACAGCAAAAAGAACAGCCACTTGACTGAATTATCAAGTGACATTCCCCCTGAGAAACAAAGAAGTACCACCCACTCAACTGATGCTTTGATGGAAGTTGAATAAGGCAGAAACCATCAGGAGAAAAACTGGGGAAAAATTAACAGCATGAGGGCTCAGAGGAAACCCAGACTTCTATATATCATAAGTGAAGTATGAAGGACAAACCAATCAGATCCCAGGGGAAGCAGCGGCACTTTTGCAGATGGTAACTGACTACAGCATGCTTGGGACTGGAAACCAGTAGACAGGATGATGGTGGTAATGGAAGCAGACTATTCCTGGTGATGGCAGCAGTGGCAGCAATTGAGTTGGTTTCTTAGCTGATACCAGTGGTTGGACAGCAATGGTGGCTCCAGATCATTCATGTTGGCAACAGTAATGGAAATGAAGCAGCAGTCAGGGAATTGTTCAACAAACACTTCATCAACTCTCTATTCAGCACTGACCAAATTTCAGGTATTATGTTGCATGGATAAATAATTATTGTGTGCCCAGCCATGTAATAGATGCGGTAGCACAAAGACGACTAGAACATGATCCTCACCCCTCAAGGACTCAGAACTGAGTATGGGTGGCACATGAGAACAAATAATTGTGGTAATGTGGGAGTTGTGAGGAAAAAAATTATATTGTTGTATAGGTCCAATGCAAAAAGAAAAAACATAGTCCTTTGCTCTGACATATAGCTTTATTGGAGACACTATGTTAGGCACCACAAGATAAAAAGATAAGTATCAGATATAGCTTCTGATTTGGGATGCTTATAGTCTAATAGATGAGGCAGGACAACTATAATTCTATAAAACAAGGTAAAAAGGGCTATGTCTATTTAAATGAAAACGAAAAATTTAGTCACACTAGCTATATCTCCAAGTGCTCAGTAGCCACACATGGCTATTAGGCATCAATAGATACAAATCATATTGGATGTCACAGATATAAAACACTTCCAACATCACAGAAAGTTCTATTGGACAGCATTTATCTAGAAATTGGTCAGAGAGTAGAACCAGGAGAATTTAGTCTCCTGCAAGCCACGGAAAACAACGTTTCAAGAAGGGAAAAACCAATGGTATCATGTGCTTCAGTAAAAGCATGTGAAGGCCAAAAACAAACAATGAATTAAGTGACCTTTAAGGTAGTTTCAGACTAGTAATAAAGTTAGAAACCAGATTATAAGAGATTTTGGATGAAATGGATGATAAATAAGTAGAGATAACAAGCATAAACAATTCTTTCCGGTAATTTTGCAGTGAGGGAAAACAGAGAATGGAAACCTAAGGAAAAGTTGAGAGAGAATCCAACTGTGTATGTATGTGCTTAATATGTCTGTGGACTCACTGGAAGGCTTGAACACCAATCAAGCATCTATCTACCAGCTCTACCAATAAGAAAACCTTTCATGTAGCAATGACAATTGAGGGGATATAATCATACAATTTTAAAGCTAGGAGGAGACTTAGAAATCGTCTAATCCACTGGTCACATTGGTGCCCACAGTCACACACATAGCTCCTTAGTATTAAAATCTAGAATAACAATCAGGTCTCAGGTGCCTGGGTGACTCAGTCGTTAAGCGTCTGCCTTCCGCTTAGGTCATGATCCCAGGGTCCTAGGATAGAGCCCTGCATCGGTCTCCTGCTTGGCGGGAAGCCTGCTTCTCCCTCTCCCACTCCCCCTGCTTGTGTTCCCTCTCTTGCTGTCTCTCTCTGTCAAATAAATAAATAAAATCTTAAAAAAAAAAAAAAACTCAGGTCTCCTGCATCCCAGTCCATTAGCTGTTCTACCTCACTTCAACTGACTCCCAAGATAGACCAGAGAAGAGGTGAAGAAATCTATTGAGTTCCATTAATGTAGCAGGAAAAAGAAAATCTCTATGTTCACATATACAAAATTTCAGTTTTCTTAGAGACAATTTTACTTCTCTCCTTTAAAATTCAGAAAAACAGAAAACTAAGCAGGAATGTCTGCTATTTTGTAACAAACAATATACTAAAAAGAAATTAAATGTTATCTAAATCTTTCACATATAGATGTGAGAGGTATGTTTTCACTATTTCACAGCTCAGAAATTTATGCATCAGGTCAGTAAGATCATTCTTACTCAGTTCTACACTATAATCAATTAGGAAATGATGGATAAAATGGGAGAAAATAGATGAACAGGCTAGGAAATGAAAATGGTCTGTTCAAAAAATAACAAAAGTAACAAGAACAAAATCATTTACTGATGCCGATCTTAAAAATAAAACCAATAAAAGCAGCCTTTTAGATTAATTAATATTTATCTTGAATTCTTGAAACGTGTTTCAAGAAACTCTAACACTGATCACCTTTGAAGAGGGGAACTGGGTGACCTTTCACAGTAACCCCTTTATAACTTTTGGATTGCAACCATAACAATGTTACCTATTCCAATAAATAAGTTAAAAAAAAAACTTCAAAGGACTTAGTTCCTACCAATAGTAATTACTAGCATTCTACAATCCCCCCGAGGATGCAGAAAAATGGAAATTTCAGTAAAGAAAAATTCTAACTCTATTCTGAAATGGCAAGGGAGAAATTGGATTAAGGGCCAGAAGACTTTCCTCTGGGGGCTGGGAATCAGGAAGGAAGAAAAGATGATTGCCTGCAACGGTAACTATTTGATCAACTCAGTTCTATTGCTATTATTTTTAGCTCATCTTTTTAGTCTGTTGCTGAGGAACCCTATTACCTGAAAGCAATTTACTAATAGGAACCTACATGAAGCAGGGGCAAAGCAACGATCCTGAAACCTTTGAATTAGGCCATTCTAATTTAATCCATCTATTTTTGTGCCACGTAATAAATTATCTTTCGATCTTTATGAAGCTCTACTGTGATGTTGAAAATCCTTTGTGCCCAAAAGCAAAATGTCCCTTTGTAAATTGTTAATATAAGGGGCTGCAGACCAGTATACTTGAAATGGGAGCCATAGTTCTGGATTCATTCTCTATTTATACTTGTCTTTTCTTACTGAAAATACTATGAATTCCAGCAATTCCTTGCAAGGGAAATTCTTGTATTTTAAGATGTCTGGTGCAGAGCAGGGGGAAAGGACTTGACAAAGCTATTCGATACATGAAAGCTATGAATTGAAATTTCGGTTTGGAAATGAAGCAAGAAGGCTGACAAAGCTAGTGCAAAACTCGCAAGGCAGTGGGCGGATCAGAGCACTGCGGCGGGCGCGGGGGCTCCAGGGATCGCAACGTGGGCTGGGATGTCAGGAGAAATCCAGCACAAGGCACAAACACGTATAGGAAAGCTGCAGGCAGGTGGGAACTCTGGGTCATCCATTTCTACCCACTCAGTTAAAGAACTTCATTAACAACACACAGACGTCATCGCTTTCGTAACTGGTGCAGACGGTGAACCGCAGGGACTCAGTTCAAGCCGTTTTGGCGAAAGCCAATTTAGATTTGCCCGTTTCCACCCAGTCTGATTTCTGCTATCTGCTGTTTCCCCCAATAATCTCAAATTCCTTCAAACTAAAATCTGGCCACGGTAGAAATAAGAGAATTAGTGATACAACAGTTTAGCTCTAGCTTTGAGTTCTTCCTTCACACACCTTTACTAATCCGTTGGTTTCCCGCACGTCCAGATGGATAACCAAACTACTGGCCTCAAAGGTCTAAGAAGCTACGTGGCGGTAATGGGAGAACGGAGCCCAAACTCCACCAATAAACCGGGCTACTCAGGCTACGCCCCGCCCACCACTCCTGCCAACCAATAACATTCACAACTCTTCCACCACTCCCGCCCGTTCTTAGGACCGCTGCAGAGCCTCCGGCGTTCGCCTGCGCAGCATAGATCCGCTGTATAAGCGTCCCTCCTCCACTTCCCCAGATAAGACGGCTCTCGGAAGGCGGAGAGAACGACACTGGCTACCACCGGAGACCCAAAGCCCTAGAAGCTAGTCTAACAGCAGCGGCGCGAAACGATAGAGAAAGGGCCACTCCCGAAGCCCCCCTCCCGCCCTGTTCCCCCTGACCCGGAAGTAATTTTCCCCTCTTCTCTCCGCCCCCTCCCTCCCTACGGTTGAGAAGGGAGGAAAAGGACGGCCGGGTCTGGCCCGGCATGCCTTAGGCTTCCGGTGACCTCTGGCCCTTTTCTGTCGTCCGCTCTCGCTGCCTAGCGTGCTCCCTCGCCCACTGCCTCCTTACCTCCCTCCGGTCTTCCTTCGCACGCTACCTGGTGACTGAGGCGCCCGCGACCAGTAGGGAGGCTGTGGCGGAGGACGCTTGTCATGGCCGCCTCTAAGCCTGTGGAGGCGGCGGTGGTCGCGGCGGCTGCGCCCAGCTCCGGGAGTGGGATGGGCGGCGGCGGCGCGACTGCGGGCCCCGGCACTGGGGGCCTACCGCGATGGCAGCTGGCGCTGGCGGTCGGGGCGCCCCTGCTGCTAGGCGCAGGTGCCATGTACCTGTGGAGCCGGCAGAGGCGGCGCCGGGAGGCTGGGGGCCGAGGCGACGCCGGCGGTTTAAAGCGCAACAGCGAACGGAAGACCCCAGAGGGCAGGGCCAGCCCGGCCCCGGGCAGCGGACATCCCGATGGCCCCGGTGCTCACCTGGAAATGGTGAGAAGCAGCCCTGGGCTATGGAGGTGGAACCCAGCGGGTGCAGCCTTTCCTTGGCTAGCTGTGCGGGTCAGGGGGCTTCCCATCAGACGGAAGCTGCCTGGCAGCACATGGATTTAGCACATTTCTGGCTGCCTTTGTAGGGATTGGAATAGCCCGAGAGCACAAGTTAGAGTTCTTCTTTGATAGTTTCCTTTTGGTTTCAGAAAAATACTTGTCTTTTTTTCTCAGTGACACAGCATTTATCTCTGGCGTTTTGGGTACGGGGGACATTTGCACATGTGAAGATTGTATTTAGTGAAGGAAGCCAACTTCCATTTACGATTAGTACATTGTGGTTGATAGGAATTGTGATTTCCAAGGCCTAGAACTTGATTCGTAATAACCTTTTAATAGCGAGCCACCCCCGTTTTTTGAAGTCTGTTAGGGTAGGGGATAGGTAAATACAGTGACTGTTGGTTGGCAGAGTGAAATGATGTTGAGTAGCATTTGTTTTTTTATCTGTGGAAGTGAATTCTTAAACTTTTTTGGTAGAAGCGTCTTAAATTCATTTTTTAGTTTTACCTGAAAATTTACATGATCAAGCCTGACATGCGTGATAAAGATTCTTTGATGTTAGGCCAAGCGTCAGAGTATCTGGTGAACCGCTTTGCATGGTTTTGTTGAACCGACTGTTAAATCCTTTTGGTATCTGACAGCTGTGGGGAATAAGCCTGGCTGCATTTAACAATACTGGGATGGGGTGGGGTGGAAGATTTTATTTGCCTCTCGGATTGTACAGTGGTAGTTCAGAGTAAATCAGAGTTCAGAGAAGCCTTTGGTTAAATAACTCCCAGTCAAATACGTTTGCAAGTCATTTCCACATTATATTATTCAGGTTAAAGACATGATTTTACTAAGTAGTCAAACTAGCTTTGAAGGAAGTTTTGATGTGGGAGTGAACTACCATAATTTAATGCCCACTATATGTCAGGCGTTGTGCTAGGCTGTGAGAGAGCCAGATAGTCTTTGTAATGGGAGAGTAAAACATAGCCTTTTTTTTTTTTAATATAGAAAAGATGCAGTATGGTATGCTGGAAGAGCCCATGGACTGTGAGAACTAGGAGATGTGCACAGTTGTAGTGGACTCTCCAGCATAGTTACCTTGGGAAAGTCATTTTACCTCTGGTTTACTCTCATCCCCATACTATAAGAGGATTACAATATTTTAGGTCTCTCATATCTTTTCCAGCTCTAAAAATTGTTGCCTGTGAGTGCTGCTAATGAGAGTGATAATCGGGGGATTCTTTGAATTCACACTTGTCTGATACCATTTTCATATGTCTGAAATTCTCTGGTCATTTCCTATTTCATTTTTTAGCTTAATTTTAATCACAGAAGAAGAATGAAAGAAATATATAAAAGCTTTTAGTTCTATAATCACTAAAAATAAAAACAATTTTTATACATGAAACTTTTTGACTTTTTTTTTTTTTTGCAGTTTCAAATACTGCCCCATCTCACCCATTTGGTATTTGAATTTAGTATGCCATTGGTATAGAATTCAGCAAACTGTCTTTCAGATTTTAGATTTTCTTAAATCCCGTTTTTAGTTTTTCAACATTGTCTGGGTCAAAAGTGATGATTTTTAAATTTGAGGGTGTTTTGTAGTTTTATCAGAACAATTTTTTTAAGTCGCTGCTGTTAAAAATTAGATTTTATGATTGACTTGTATAAGTTCAACTGCTTTAAAATGATTTATTATTTTTGACCCAAAATAAAACTGAGCAAAACACACTTAGGGTTGTTCACCTTCTGGAATTTGTGGGCTTATATTCTTGCTTTGAATTACCAAATTATTCTTCAGTAAAGCAACAGTTAGAGGTGTCTTTGCCATTTTTCTAAAGGAAATTTGTGTTTTAACTGATGCTGACTAATAAATACTGAAAGACTATTTTTCTGTCTTTTTTATAGTCTGGTCCTTAAAGTTATTATTAGACTGTCTATATATAACTGACCACCGGTTATTTATTTATTATCTGTGGCTGGAGAAATTGCTTTATATTTGAATAGCACCTTTCATTTGGCAACTTTAGTGGGTTTGGTAAATAAGGAAATCATTTGTTTCATCTGATGGAAAAACTGGCAGAATCCTGATGCCTTAACTGTTCTTTGCCCACCTGAGCAATAGCCATAATTTTTAAGGGAATGAAGGAATGGACAAATAGTGTCTTTTCAGAGTTAAGTGAATAAAATTCAGTGGTTTTTGTCTGTTGCCGATGTTTGCCTTATGTAAAACGAACCAATACAATTATCTGGCTTGTGATTTTCGTGTGCAGTGTAGACTATCCATTTATCTTTTTTTCTGGGATAAACACTTGAAAGCAAAAGCAGAAATTCATATTTCTCTTTAAGTAATGGAGATTTTAGGATTTCACTAAAGAAAGGCATCAGATTGCAGTTGATAGCATCTGAGATTGAGGTACTTAAAGTATTAAATCATATTCCTTTTTGGCCCATTGAAAAACCTACCATGATGTGCCATTTTAATTTGAAGAATTACAGGTTTCCAAAGTTGGAAAGATTCTTTGAAGAGCACCTTATCCATAGGGCTTCTCAGTCTCTGGCCCTGAGTTATAGCAAGGGACTACCAAACCCACATATACACCAAGTAATGGTATTCTGGCTACATAGATAGATGTCTTAGGCATTTCTTTTTTCAAACTTGGGATTTTTTTGAAATATGCATTTATTTAAAACTTCGTTGAGTATAGTAGCTTTTTATCCGGTTGTTTTTTAATCTGATGATAAAATATAGTTATTCTGGTATTCAAGTTTTTTTAATGTTACACGGGAGTTATCCCACATGAAATGGTTAGGAACCACTAATCTAAGCACTCTAGAATGGGAAGGGAGAAATGTACTTAAACATTTTAATTAGGGGATCACAGACTGAGTAACCTGCTGTTTTCAGTCATTTTTGAAGTGAAGCAATTCTCTCCCCTTAAACGAGCTTCTAGTCATTTTTTAAAAATCGGGTTCACCAATGATATTCCTATATAACTAAGTCCAGTGAACACCTTTCAGTCTTTATCTCACTTGATCCTTGGCAATATTTCACATTGTCTTGTCTTAATTTCATCACTTGTCCTGTGGCTTCTGATATACTATATTCTGATTTTCTTTGCTTTTTAAAAATTTCTTGATACCTCCCTTGCTGATTGTTCTCAGTCTCCTTTCCACGCTCTTTTCTCTGCCTCTTCCTTTTGGTGATCTTCATGGTTCTATCATAAGCATTCTTACCTTCCACACCTTCACTAGATGCTTGCTTGCTGTATGGGAGTTTTATTTATCTCATATACTGATAGCTCCCTAATTTCTTGTCTATAGCCTAGGCCTCTCAAGAGGCCCAAATTTAAGGGGAATTTTTACTTCATTACTGCACAAATATTTCACATCCAAACTCCTGTTCTTCCTGAAGAGTACCCCTTTTCAATGTGCCTCATCTAACTAGTTTCCCAAGCCAGAGACTTGGCTGTCATCTTAACTTTCTGCCCCTTGTGTGTTTTCCACATCCAATCCAGGAAAACATCTAGAAAATTCTTAAGTCTTGACTGCTACTACATTCCCACTGCCATTATTTCTCAACCAAATAACTGCTCTTCTCATTGTCTTCCTCTAATCCATTTTGTCACTGCTAGAATAAATCCTGACAGCTCCAGGCTTAAAATCCTTAAATGGTGTTCAGTTCATTTGCTACAACATAAAGTTGAAACCCATCATCATTTAAGACCCTCAGTGATCTTGATCCTGCTTACCTCTTCAACTTTATCTCTTGACACTTCCTCATGTTTTTTGCCTTTGGCTCTTCTATGAACACTGTCCAATACTCCTACCTTCTCATCCTTCAAATCACAACATGTAGGTATTTTAACCTTTTCTGAAACCCTTTACCTGGGCATACCAATATGTGATTACATAACACCCTGAACTTTTCCCTTCCATAGCACTTACCACATGGTACTAGAGTTACTTATTCATGTCTTTCCTACTGTACTCTGGAATATGTGAAGGCTAGGACTGGCTCTGTCTTACTGTTGTATTCTCAGAACATAATACAATGTTTGGTACAAAGTAAAGGTTGAGTAAATGTGCCAATGAAGCTTCATTCTTTGTAGATATATATATATCTATCTATCTACATATATATGTGTGTGTGTATGTATACATATATATACATAGTGTGTGTGTATATACTCACTATGTATATACACACACTCAACTCACAAGTTGAGTTTTTTTTTTTTCAGACTTCCAGCTTTTTATTTTTATTCTACCAATCAATCCTAGAAGTTGGTATAACAGTCTTAAACCTTATTTAGGCATTCTTCTTATTTTTATTTTTTTTAAAGATTTTATTTATTTATTTGACAGCGAGAGACACAGCGAGAGAGGGAACACAAGCAGGGGGAGTGGGAAAGGGAGAAGCAGGGAGCCCGATGCGGGTCTCGGTCCCAGGATTCTGAGATCATGACCTGAGCCGAAGGCGGACGCTTAACGACTGAGCCACCCAGGCGCCTCCTAGGCATTCTTTTTATAAATCACCTGATTTTGGATGAACTACTACCATAATCTTGCAGAAGCAGTGTTTTTACAAGTGGGTTCTTAGGTAAAGAGTGCTCTGTACTACGATTTAGTAGGTGGGGTTGGTTGTAGGTTTTTAAAAACATAATATGGGAAAGGACTTTATTATTATTATCTCAGGTATTTTCTTGTTATCTTAGCTTTTATTCATACAAAAGTAACAGTTGGTCGATAAAGTATTTTAAAAGATTGTTTCTCATGCTTCAAGTTTTCCACGGTTGATTGCTACTTCTTTTAAGCTGAAATTCAAATTTTAAAAATATGCTTTTGGAATTTGGTAAATTTAAGGGACTGAAACCATTGAAAAGAAACACTATCAAACCACCTTACGTATATTTTAACTGGATATAAATGTGTAATTATGGGAATACTCATTTTATTTTCTTATGCATAGATTCCAATTCATTTCTTTTCACAGTGACTCTATGTGATCATCAGAATAATATTTTATAAATACTTGCTAAAAATTTACAGTGAGTTCTTATTGCCAAATGTAAATCTTTGAAAGTTTTTTGTAATGTAGTCAATGCTACCATTGCAGGACTTGTTTTCAGAGGACTCTTTTTCACACATGCGTGCTAAATAAGCCTGTTAGGGTATTCTTTCTTGGAGTATTTTACCAACTGTCCTTTGTCAGTCATTTTTGTTCCAGAGCAATTCCTGTAAGTAACCTTCACTGACTGTCAAACCTTGATTTTTTTTTTTAACTTTGTATTCCACTAAATTTATTGGTATTATACTTCAATATCTGTCGCTTTTGTCTATAAATGTTAATTGTTTTCCAGAGTAGATTATGTCTCTGCAAAGGTGTGGGGCAGATTCCTAGGTTTTCCCTTTTGTTTGACAAGTTCTAGCACAGTGTTTGTTGAAGAGAGGAGACAAATATATTTACTTTTCTCATTGTTTCCTTTTAGATTTGTTACCTGAGTTATTTGTTTTTAATTCTTGTGTCTTACCCAAATAGTTTTAGGGCTGTGTGTGTGTGTGTGTGTGTGTGTGTGTGTGTGTAGTTGCTACTTTGGGCCTAATAATTTTCTGGTTATTAGACAACTTACTAATCACCTAATGTACATTTTCCTGATGTGAATTGGGGTTTCAGTTTTTTAAATCAGTAGTAATTCTGTAGAGAAGCTGCCGGTCTGTTTGTTTCTTACACTGGCCCTAGTATTCCTTCAGGATAAAGACTATCCTGTTGGTTGTTGTACAGTGGAGTTAACATCAAATGTGCTTTTTAACTAGAGCACCTGGGTGGCTCAGCTGGTTAAGCGTCTGCCTTCGGCTCAAGTCATGGTCCCAGGGTCCTGGGATCGAGCCCCGCATCGGGCTCCCTGCTCGGCAGGAAGCCTGCTTCTCCCTCTCCCACTCCCCCTGCTTGTGTTCCTTCTCTCGCTGTGTCCCTCTCTGTCAAATAAATGGATAAAATCTTAAAAAAAAAAAAAAAGGAATTACTAAAAAAAATGTGCTTTTAACTAAAATGAACTCAGTTATAATTGCTTGGCTTAAAGAAAAAGATCTAATTGTGCTGATGATTGTCTTTTCATATAAAGACCTTTTGCCCTAGAGTCAGTACTGAGCAAGATATATCTGAATCTGTTTTCTTTGATTTAGTTCCAGAATGTGAATCTGAGTGTGATTCTAATGATATTCTTCATAAAACATGGATGATGATCCATGCAGTACAGAAGTATTGCTTGAATTTGAAACCTGCCTTAAGCAAATTAGTCTCTCTGGCCTTCAGTTGCTTTATATGTAAAATGAGGATAGTAATAGCACCTACCCTGAGTCCCCAGTGGAGTACTCTGTTAAAGATTCTTCAAAAGTAATTTTGACAGTTGATTTTTGCTTAATGCATTAACTTCAGGATTCCCTATAACATTTGGTGCCAAATATTTGTTGAATTCATTTAGCAGAATCATATCAAATCATGGAGTTAATTAACTCTGCTGGACAGTTATTATGAAGAGATGAAACTTAAAGTGTGGATGGAAAAAAACTAAGTTTCTAGTAGACCATTTTAAATTATACTTTATGTGACATACTAGGCAGATGTAAATATCTTTTTCATAATTCATCTGTATTCTGACCAGTATTCACAGAGTTTGAATTTATGCCCATGTGTGGAAATTTAGTATATGGCTGAAGTAAAGTTTAGAGTCTTGTATGTAGGTAATAGTAGTGGAAAGTTATTGGAGGGTTTTGAGCAGGGAATGACATGATACAATTTACATGTTAAAAAGAATTTTCAGATCAATTAGAAAATAATTTGTTGTAATAAATGCAGAGAGATGCATTTCCACAGAATTTTAGTGTAAAATATTATGGAATATTCAGAACTTTAAAAAGACTATCCAAACCAAAAGTGATTTCCAGTAAGATAAATGGCTTTATAGTCTTTTAAATCTCCCTAGTAGCTTTTAGATATGCAAATAGACCATATGAAAGATACTAGCATTTTGAGATGTTCCCATTATGTTTTAGATCTGCAGATCTTCATTTCTCGTTTATAAAATATGCTTTCAAAATTGTCTTTGGGCTTATTTTCTTTCTTTTTTTTTTTAAGATTTTTTACTTATTTATTTGAAAGAGAATGAGAGCATGAGAGGGGGGAGGGTCAGAGGGGGAAGCCAACTCTCCCCCAAGCAGGGAGCCCGATGCGGACTCCATGTGGGACCCGATCCCTGGACTCCAGGATCATGACCTGAGCTGAAGTCAGTTGCCCAACCAACTGAGCCACCCAGGCGCCCTGGGCTTATTTTCTAACTTCAATCTTTAATTCTGAAAGTTATTATTATTATATCTTGAGAATGTAGACTGGTGGCAGCGGGTGGGGAGTGACTGAAAAGTAGTAGTACAAAGGATTCCTGTAGGATGGATTAAAAATCCCTCATAAAGAATTGTTAGTTGTGTGTTTTCTAATATAAACTTTTTTGTCCAGTGCATATATTTTCATTTCTTCCTGGTTTTCGCCTCAAAGCTTATGAAAATGGGTTTAGTTCCTGACACAGGAGAAGGTTGGCATTATGTTAACCAGCTTTTTGTCCTAAATTTTATCAGTAGGCCAAAATAATTGGTTTTTCTGTACTGTCCTTGTTGTAATGCTATTCTTTCTCTGCATTTTTATTAATGAAGGGAAATAGTTGGACAGAAAGTAATGGGGCAGGCAGTGAGCTTAGGGTGATAGGGATGTTAACCAAGATTGTGCTCTCTGCAAATGTAGTTTGGTTGCTTTCTGGAGTGGCAGTGGAGGAGCACTGGAGGAAAGTTGCAACTTGGTGATTTGTTTATGTAATTTGATCCTTTTCCACAGTGTCATTCAGGCCATTGTGGGGGTTGTTTTTGGTTTTGTGGGTTTTTATTGTTGTTTGGGGGCGTGTTGTGGGTTTTCTTTTTTGTTTGGTTGTTTTTGTTTTGTTTTTTACAGGAATAAGGAAAGGAAATTAATCAGACTCTGATTTTGGCTTTAAGAGTTAAAGAATTTTTTTTTAATTTTATTTTTAAGTAATCTCTGTACCCACTGTGGGGCTCGAAATCAGAACCCCAAGATCAAGAGCCGCATGCTCTAATGACTGAGCCAGCTAAGCACCCTGGAGTAAAAGAATTTTTAATAATTTTAAAAGGAGCTATTATAAAACTTGACCAAGTGGAGGAAAATAGCTAATTGAAAGATTCACCTGATTGGTTTTAAGTTGATTTAGACTTTGCTGAATGAAAGTAAGAAGTGTCTATCCTAAGTAGAAGAAGGAAGCCTTCTGTACTCATTTCTCTGTTCTTTTAACTTGTCAGCCCTTGCTATGAATGCTTTTTCTGGTATTCTGTATGATATTATTTAGCCTTAAACTTCTAGATAGGAAAGAGCTCACTGCTGTTTCTGCTAATGAAACAAGGTCAGTACCTCTGAAACAAATAATACATTATATGTTAAAAAGAAAAAAATAAGATAGTAGGAAGGGAAAAACGAAGGGGGGGAAATCGGAGGGGGAGATGAACCATGAGAGACTATGGACTCTGTGAAACAAACTGAGGGTTCTAGAGGGGAGGGGTGTGGGGGCATGGGTTACCCCGGTGCTGGGTATTAAAGAGGGCACGTACTGCATGGAGCACTGGGTGTTAACGAAAACAGTGAAGCGTGGATCACTACATCAAAAACTAATGATGTAATGTATGGTGATTAACGTAACATAATAAAATTAAAAAAAACAAAAACAAGGTCATCACTCTGTCCAGAAATGTTTTTTATTTAATCTGCAAATTTTCTTTAAAATACTAAATAAATCTTTAGTAGGTCTGTAGTCAGATATACTTCTCACATGCTTTTAATATGCCACAATTGTTTTCTACATAAACAGTCCCTTGTGTTTAAGGATGTGTATTAGCCATGTTCCAAATGACTTAGAAACATTGTAAACTTTTTGCCAGAAATTGGAAGAATGTTTTTCTTGATATATAATGTCAGAAGTAACTGAGTTTCATTATTTTGAAGTTTTATTAGGCACATAAAGTGTGCCCAGTGTTCTTGGCAGATTGTTCCTTTTATCAATATAACTGTCGTCCTTTGTTCCATCTGAGGCTTTTTAATGGTTATTTGTCTGATACTGCTTTCTTTTTCCTTTTTCCTGGTATTTGCCTTCTGTAACTTTTTTTACATTCTTTTTGACCTGTCACTTTGTTTTAGGTCATGCCTAATAGGCAGCATAGTTTTTTAATATGCAGATTTAACCTTTTAACATTATTGTTATTAACATGTTTAATGATCCTGCTATATGTAAGCTGCTTTTTTGTTTCTTTATCCCCTCCTTCCTACTTGTATTGATCATTTGCCCCACTTTGGTGTTTATTTTTAGTGGTAAGGAAGTTGTACCACCTCTATTTTTGTTCTTGTGTTCAACCTTAAAAGCTAGTTTGGCTAGGTGTGAGATTTAAATTCAAGATAATCTTCATCAGATCTTTAAGTTGTTACTTCATTGGTTTTTTTTTTTTTTTTTTTTTTTTTAGTACCTCTTGTCTGTGACATCCTAACACCAGTTTGGTTCTTTTTCCTTTGTGGATCCTCTGTTCTTTCAACCTAAAACCTTTCAGGATTTTTGTTGGGAGATTTCACTGTGATGTGTCTGAAAATGTGTCATTTCAGCTCCAGGAATTTTTCTAATATTTTCTTAAATACACCTTTCTGTGCCTCGCTTTCTAAACTCCAGATAGATAGATGTTGGAACATCTGGATTTATACTCCATGTCATTTAACTTTTCCTCCAGACTTTTCACCTCCCTGTCCTCTGTTTTCACTGCATTCTGGCAGATATCCTTGGCTCTACCTTCTGCTTGTTAATTTGCTCCTCAGTTATGCCCATTCTAATATGCAATCCCAGGCCATTTATTGAGTTTATTGTAATAATCCTTTTTAACTTTCAAGATGTCTAATTGGTACTCTGTAAAAGCCGCCTCTTTCTTTTTTTATTTTATTTTTAGAGGGAGAGGGAGAAAGAGAGTCTTAAGCAGGCTCCACACCCAGCACAGAGCCCAACTTGGGGCTTGATCTCACTACCCTGAGATCATGACCTGAGCCGAAAGCAAGAGTCAGACACTTAACTGACTGAGCCACCCAGGCACCTCAAAAGCAGCCTCTTTTTTAAATGTGATAGCCTCTTATTCCACTGATGTTAAAGTTTCTGTTCGCTTGGTTTATCCTGCTTTTCTCAAATACTAGTTTCTATTTGAGTTGGGTGCCTCTTTCTCATGTTAGCAGTACTCGGCAGTGTGGTTTCTTGAAAGACAGACCAGGTATACCTGTCACTTGTCTCTTGGGTTTAGTTGATCTTCACTCCTTCTGGATGACAGAGCCCTACTCCAATGTGACTTCTGCTTCTCTCAGTGGAGTGGGAGGACTGTTGAGGTTGCCTCAAATGCAGTTTGCCAGCAATCAACTTGATAGTTGCCCTTGTATAGTCCACAGCCACATAAGAGATTCCTGGTTGTCTACTATGGATGTTTTGTGCCAAGAATTTTCATTGTCAAGGTTTTTGGAAGATGATTAAGGCTTTGGACAAATTGAAGAATTTATATTCATCTTTTAATTTATTTGTAGTTTATTTGGTTCTTTTCATCCTCCTACATCCTAGTTTTAAAATATGTTCCTTATTGACACTAGCTGGCTTAAACTGTTTAATATTCTAAACTTAGGAGGTGCCTGGCTGGCTTAGTCTGTAGAGCATGTGGCTCTTGATCTCAGGGGTCATGAATTCAAGCCCCATGTTGGGTGTGGAGCCTACTTTTAAAAAATGTATTAATATATCTGGACTTAGGGGCACGTGGGTGGCTCAGTCGTTAAGTGTGTGCCTTCCGCTCAGGTCATGATCCCAGGGTCCTGGGATCGAGCCCTGCATCGGGCTCCCTGCTCCGCAGGAAGCCTGCTTCTCCCTCTCGCACTCCCCCTGCTTGTGTTCCCTCTCTGGCTGTGTCTCTCTCTGTCAAATAAATAAATAAAATCTTTAAAAAAAATAAAAAAAAATATATCTGAACTTAGATAAATGCAGTTTCCAACAAATCTTTGCACACTGTACTTTTAAAAAATAACTATAGGGGCACCTGGGTGGCTCAGTCCTTAAGTGTCTGCCCTCGGCTCCGGTCATGATCCTGGGGTCCTGGGATCGAGCCCGACATTGGGCTCCCTGCTCTGCGGGAAGCCTGCTTCTCCCTCTCCCACTCCCCCTGCTTGTGTTCCCTCTCTCGCTGTGTCTCCCTCTGTCAAATAAATAAATAAAATCTTAAAAAAAAAATAACTATAGTCGTACTTAGACTAAAGGAGAAGGGGAACAAAGGGTAAATAGAGGGGAAAAGCAGCAAAGAAAAATGAAGCCAGAGTAAGGGATAAAAGAGCAGATAGAAAAAAAGGTTGCTATTTCATTTTCTGTTTGTGAATGAGATGCCCTCAGCCCTAAGCAACTTGGCTTTCACAGTTCCTATTAAGTTATTTATAAGGGCAGCTACTTTTGCTTTTGCTTTGTCATTGCTTACTTGTTGAAGACCTATAGATTCTTTCATAATCACATGTTTGTTAAAGTTGGATGATGCTGACAAACAAAGTTTTGAGTAAAGACGTGCCACAAAGCTCTTGGACTTAGTAGCTGGAACCTGGATAACTGGAATTGTCTCCAGAATGCTTCCCAAATGTTGACTGAGGTATTCACAGCTTTCTTCAGTGGTAACCACCAACTCTTCCATATTGTACACATGAAGGATGTGCGTTGGGTCCCCCAGGAAGATTCTGAGACAAAGATGGGAGTACAAAAAATTTACTGATGAACAAACAACAGATTTGGTATAATAATTATAATTAAAACACTAGCAAAGATTTTCCAGGATCTGTTCTACACTGTTGACAAACAGCCTAAAAGAAAAATAGCAACACAATTACTGGGTATTTACCCCAAAGATAGAAATATAGTGATCCGAAGGGGCACATGCACCCCAATGTTTGTAGCAGCAATATCCACGATAGCCAAACTGTGGAAAGAGCCTAGATGTCCATGAACAGATAAATGGATAAAGAAGATGTGATATATATATACAATGGAATATTATGCAGCCATCAAAAAATGAAATCTTGCCATTTGCAACGACATGGATGGAACTAGAGGGTATTATGCTAAGCAAAATAAGTCAATCAGAGAAAGACAAGTATCATATGATCTCACTGATACGAGGAATTTGAGAAACAAGACAGAGGACCATAGGGGAAGGGAGGGAAAAATGAAACAAGACAAAACCAGAGGGGGAAACAAAACTGGAGGGGGAGACAAACCATAAGAGACTCTTAATCTCAGGAAACAAACTGAGGGTTGCTGGAGTGGAGGGGGGGTGGGAGGGATGGACATTGGGGAGGGTAGGTACTATGGTGAGCACTGTGAATTGTGTAAGACTGATGAATCACAGACCTGTACCCCTGAAACAAGTGATACATTATATGTTAATTAAAAAAATTTAAAAAGAAAAATAGCAACACACATGAATAAATGGTTTTCAGAATAAGAAAGCCGCACGGTCAATAAACATGAAAAGATTTTCAGATTCATTAATGAGGAAAATGCAAATCAAAATGATACTGGAATATTAGTTTAGATCATGGTTTTTCAAGGAACTTGGGCACTACTGACATTTTGGATCTGATAATTCTTTGTGTTGGGGGCTGTTCTGTGCATTGCAGAATGTTTAGCAGCATCCCTGGTGTCTACCCACCAGGTTAACAATAGCAGCTACTCACCCCTGCCTCCTACGGTTGGATGATCAGAAATGTCTCCAGACATTGTGAAATGTGTCCTAACCAGTAAAATCACCCCTGATTGAGAACCCATTAGACTGGCAGAAATTAGCTATCACAACTCTTGCTGGCAGGAATGGCAGGAAAGTGGATCTTTACCTTTAAAGTACTATAGCAATTTTTTTGAAATAAAAAATACATAAATTGTGGAATTTAAGAAAGAACACAGATGAACAAATGGGAGGGGGGAAAAGAAAAAAAGAAGAGAGGGAAACAAGCCATAAGAGATTCTTAACGATAGAGAACAAACAGGGTTGATGGAGAGACGTTGAGGGGATGATAGGCTAAACGGGTGATGGGTATTAAGGAGGGCTCTTGTGATGAGCACTGGATAGTGTATGTAAGTGTTGAATCACTGAATTCTCCAAAAACCAGTTGCACTGTATGTTAACTAAAATAAAAACTTGAAATATGAAAAAAAACACAAACCTTTGGCTTAGCAATCCTACTACTGAGACTTCATCCCATGAAGATACTTCTATGAAGCGACTTACACTATAAACAGCCACTCTACCTCCCCATTTTTCTTCTGTCAGTTTATCACTGTTTAATCACTGATCTGAATCTATTCCTGAGTATTGGTAAGTGTTATTTCCTCTCATTTTAGAACTCTCTTGATAGAGCCCAAGCAGCCAAGAACAAAGGCAACAAATACTTTAAAGCAGGAAAATATGAACAAGCTATTCAGTGCTATACTGAGGCGATCAGTTTGTGCCCTATAGAGAAGAATGCTGACCTTTCCACATTTTATCAAAACAGAGCTGCTGCCTTTGAACAGTTGGTATGTATCTTAGGTGTTTTTTTTCTTCTTTTTGTTTTTTCTATTTGCATAGTGTTTCAGTTAATACCACCCAAATCTAATTAATTTTCTGAACAATTTCAATTGTTTTGAAATTACAGACTTTTTGTTTTCATATCCTTTACATAACTTTCTTAACAGATTTTAGTTTTGCTTGTTACAAATATAACTATATATCAGATTTTATAAAATTAGATAATACAGGAAGCTACAGTTTCTGGTGAACCCATCCTTCTCAACAGTTTGAGGCTATTCAACTTTTTGTCTCCATATGTGGGGTGAGGGGGAGACCACATATTGTAACATATTCTTTCAGTTGCCACTGTATCTTGTGCAGTTTTTATTCGCACATGCAGATTTGTCATTCTTTGAAATGCTATATATAGTAGCTGTTGTATAGTGGGATACTGAGAACATCTTCCTATTGATGAACATTTGGATTGTTTTCTATTTTACCTATTGCATTCAATGTTTGAGTAAATGTTTTCATAAGTATTTTTTTGCATACTTTTGGGAGGATAAAATTCAAGAAATGGAAATATAAAGAAATTGTATCAATACCTACTCCAAACAATAATATATGAACATGTTTGTTTTCTATCGTTCTCACTGACTTACATTATCAGTCTTAATAATATTTGCCATTCTGGTAGGAGAAAAATACTGTCTCTCGTTTTAATTTACACTTAAGATGTTGCTAAAGTTGACTATCCTTTTCTGTGGTTATCGGGCAATTGTATTCTCCGCATTTATTCAAATTTTATGGACCATCTCCTATACAGAAGGTTATTATAGTACGAGCTGGGTTTATAAAAGCAAAAGTTATGCATAGAGTTCAAGGATAACTAAACAATGAACCACTAAATGACATTTTCATAAATGCTTTAAAGAATTAACCTGATCTATAATAGAGAATGACTGGAGGTGGGGTTGGTACATAAAACAGTAGAGAAGATGGTGTTAAAAATAGAGGAAACCGTATGTGTAATTGATCTGAGGCAGGAAAAGAGTTTGGTGTGATTATAAAGGATCCTGGAGTATAGAGATTCAACTGGAGAGGTAGCAGAGGGCAGATGAGACAAAGCCTTGCAAAGGTAAGGAAATTGGATTTGAATCTGGATGTAATGGGAAATACTTAAGGATATTAAGTAGGGCAGGAACATCCTCTAAAATTGTTTTCAGTGTTCTGTCAAGAATATATTAAAGAGAGGCAAGAGTGGAGACAGGGAGACCAAATAAGGATGCTGTTGTAGTAGCCTAGGTAAAACATGAAAGAAAGCTGAGACCAACAACTTGCTGTTGTATTGGATGTGAAGGATAAAGAAAAGCAGGAATGTTAATGGTAGAATGGGCAAGGAGTGAGACAGCTAAGTAGAAGTTGAATTAGAAATGTCTCTATTTTAAGGAGAGTGGTTTGGGCTAAAGAGACAAATCTGAGAGCCATCGAATTTTAGATTTTGTATAATGCGAGGACAATAGATGTAATCACCTAGGGAGAAAGAGAGATGAGGCCGAGAGTGTTCCACTTGTAGGACTCAGGTGGAGGGGAAGAATTTAAGCAAAGGAAATTGAGAAGGAGCCCACATTGAGGTAGGCAGAAATCAAGTAGAGTGGCTGTTCTTTGGAGGTTTCACAATAAAGAGGAGCTGAGAAATGGGGTAGTAGCTGCAAGGAATTATGGAATCAAAGGAGGATTTTTTAAAAGTTGGAAAATTAACTAGAATGAGTGTTTTTATGCTCATGGGAATGCTTCAGTAGAGATGTAGATTGATGCAGAGGAGAAATAGCTAAGAGTGAAGTCCTTGAAGTGGGGACAGTATGGATCCAGATCATAAGTAGAGGGGTAGCCTTTGATGAAGAGGGGCGCTTCCTCATTTTTAACAGCAAAGAAGGAAATGATATATGAGCACAGAGATGCAGGTAGGTTTGTAGATTTTGTGGTAGAAAGATCACCTAAGTAGGTACTTTGCCTGTTTTTGAAAATCAGGTTGCTTTTCTTTATTACAGGTATTTATATCAGCTGTTATAATATATTGTGGATATTAACTCTTTATGTATTGGGAATATTTTTGTGTGTTATGGGACTCTTAATACTCAGCCTCTTAAGTTTCCAAAATTGATTTCTCTTGAACAGTGCTTCCTTTAGTGTGACTTTTTTTAATACTTTCAATTACAGCAAAAATGGAAAGAGGTGGCACAAGATTGTACAAAGGCTGTTGAACTTAATCCCAAATATGTGAAAGCTCTCTTTAGACGTGCAAAAGCCCACGAGAAGCTAGACAATAAGAAGGAATGTTTAGAAGGTGAGGGTATTTTTGTGTTTACATGTGAAAATTACTAAAGGCTTTGTAGTCATTGGTAAATTTATATGAAACTCTGCTTGTGAGTAGAGAAATCACTTGTATTTAAAAGTTAGATTCTTCCCCACCTGAGAATTTGTTTTCTAGTGTAAATTGAGATTGCTGATACTTGAGTATTGTCTCTCTTCTCAGTTATGGAATTAAGTTAGTATTAAGATTTGAAGTTTACATCCCATACATTTTTAACTTGGCAATTAATGAGCCTCAGTGTAATTCCATGAATAAGATACCAGAAAATAGGTTTTAGGTAAGTGATAGTGTTGCTAAGAATCTACATATTTTCAGTGATTATCCTAAATAAATATGAAATAATTTTGAGATGAATCATTAAAGAAAACATTTTTTGCTCTTGATATTTTCAAACATGATTTTATACCCGATTGGAAATTGTGTAGTAGTTGGTACAAAGCATCAAGTGAATTTGCCATTCTCAGTAAATACTGCAAATATTCTGCGGTCTCTAATTGGCCATATTTGCTTCCAAAACTTCAATTAGAATATATAGGCCACTGGCTTTTAAAGTACGTTTTTGTAGGTGACATGGGGCTAAACCAAAGTGTGATTTAGACAAGCTAATTCTGCTAAAATCAATAGTCAGATTTTGCCATAATTATTTTTTTAAGTAACATTATTTAAAAGGAAAAAACCATTTTATTTTTAAAATCTGGATTACCAAGTGAGGATGGTTTAGAGAATGTTTTAGAAAAATTTGAAGTTTTGTGGTGTTGTGTACTTTGGTTGTGGGCGGAAGGATGGTTGCTTTGGAAAAGAGAATTCTGAGTTTTCAGCCAGCCCTTGAAGTTACTAACAGTTAATAATTGGTAGAAAGGAGGTTAAGTGGATTTGAGATAGGAGGAATGGGATGGGGAAAAGACATTGATATTGGCATTAGCCAGGTTATCAGAGGAACACACAGCCAATTGACTTGTTTGGAGGATTTGGAATTTTCAGAAACTGAATTCAGAAAGAGTGGGAACAGCTAGTGTTTGAGTATTCTGAAAGGTTGAGAGTTTAAGGAACCACTGATCTTTTAAATGTGAAACCACCTTATCTTGAGCTGTGGCATAACCAGATGAAAATGGTATTTTGCAGCAGATTTAATTGAGAACTCTTGGCCAGATGGCTTTGGACACAAGGAATAACTCTGAGGCCTATAAAAAGAATCAGACATGAGAGAGCCACATTTCACTGATTTGGCCTCTAGGTACTGGCCAGAAGAGAATCTTCCTGGATTCCTTGTTTATTTACTATGTAGAATGTGAGAGTGGTGAGAAACATCACAAACCATGCAGTATAGTCCCTTGGATTTCACAGGTGAGGAAAGTGAATAACCAGAGAAGTGGAATTTCTGAGCTTTGAGTTTGGTTATAGAGTATATAAAACTAAATGTTGAACAGAATCAATTTATTAGAAATAAAATTGATAGCTACATCAGGCTATCAGTTTGGTTTGGCTTTCTATGGTAACATTGTGCCCATTTGATGCTGCTGATCATCTTTGCAATAATTTTATACTTTTATTTTTTCCATCATTCCTAGATGTCACTGCTGTGTGTATACTAGAAGGGTTCCAAAATCAACAAAGCATGCTGTTAGCTGATAAGGTTCTTAAACTTCTTGGAAAAGAGAAAGCCAAAGAAAAATACAAGGTAAGTCTGAGTTGGTCGATAGAGGGAGTATACATTATGAAGGGTCATTTTTAATTTACACTGCTTAAACTTGGATATGATAGTAATGGTAACTGAAATTAGATCTGGATTATATTCTTTTCCTGTGATCTCGGGCTTTTGTGGCTTATCTTTTCAAAATAAGAATGTAGGCTATATCCAGTATGGTATCTGGAGGATACTGAAAGAATTCATCTATATTAGGGGTCACCAAACAAGGCCTATGGGCCACATCCAGTCTGCCACCTGTTTGTTTAAGTAATGTTTTACTGGAACACTGCCCTCAGACATTGTTTTTAAAAAGGCTGCTTTTTAAGCTAAAACAGCAGAGTGGAGTGGTTGTGACAGGGACTGTATGGCCTGCAAAGCCTAAAATACTTACTTTCTGGTCTTTTACAGGAAAAATTTGCCAACTCCTGTCTATGTCATTAAAGTTTTTAAAGATATAATATATAAATTGGCACTGGTTTTAGGCAGTCTGTAACAGATGACTTAATTCAAGAAACATTTATTGAACAAAGCAATTTTAGAAGGGTGGGTAGATATGGTCCTTGCCTTTACAGAATTACAATTTAGTGAGAGAGACCATTAATAAGTGTAAAAGTCATGATATGGTGAAGTGTCATGGAGGGATATAGTAGATGCCATGGGACTACCACAGGCATCATTAAATTTCACTGAAGATTTTTTGCTAAACTTCAGTAATGTCGAGTTAATTGTTCCTTTTTTCTTTAAGAATAACTTTTCTCTTAAATTGATTTTAATAAGCTGTATGTTTTTTTAATTTTGCACTCCTGAATATTCACTGAGTTAAACAGTTAAAACGGGTTTCTTCACTGCAGGACTTTGATGTACTAGGATATATTGTGAATCTCCAAGAGGAATGTAGCTGTAGTTGTTCTCAGTCTCTTTAAACTCTGGAACCCTTTTTTCCCTTGATCATTTCCTAGAACAGGGGTTCCTCAAAACACTGTAAGTACCATGTAATAGTCTCACAACCTCAAAGGAGCCTCGTTTCCTTGTGTATATTTATATAATGTTATTGTTGAGTGATTATACTGGTTGGACTTCTGGGGTCGTAAGAAAAATTTAAGATAACCTACATTTACATAGGTTCCAAATCAGTTTCCACTTATATTTTCTTTTTTTTTTTTAAGTTTTTATTTGTTTAAGTAATCTCTCCACCCAACATGGGGCTCGAACTCACAACCCCAATCAGGAGTCACATGCTCTTCCAACTGAGCCAGCCACATGCCCCTCCACTTATATTTTCTAATCTGTTTGTATGCCACCTTTGTGGCACAAAATCACAAAAGACTTTTTTACATCATTGTTTTTATTTTTACAACAACCCTGTAAGATAAATAAGGCAAGTATTTTTATTGCCATTTCGGAGATGAGAAAATGGAAAATGACATGTACAAGGTCACATGGCTAATAAATGGCAGAGCTAGAATTTGTGTCTTGTTCCTTTGATACTTAAGTCCATTACTTACATTGTTTTCATTTTAAATTTGTAATTCTTTGTGGAAGGCTGGGAGGTGCCTTTTCGAAGCTGAAATAGTAAACTAAAAGACATTAATGATTTACTTAGCCTTCAGTGACTGCTATTTAAAGTGGCAAATGATTGCCACTGTATATTCCTATGCAGAGTCTTCAGTGAAATACTGAAGTTAAGCAGACTTTTCACTTGATGGGTGACCATTTGATTTAAAATATTAACTTGTATAATCCTAAATTAATACACTGAATCTCTTCCAAAAAAATACAGGTTTCCCCTTAGATTTCCTGTTGTTGTCTTCTTTCCCAATCTCATCTATCCTAGATTAGGTCATTTACTTACAAAGCCAAATTCCCTTTTTTCCCCCCTCCTTCAAATACAAAGGCATTAAATCTATCAAAATAACAGAAATGGTATTTGTTGCGCATACAATCTAAAATACCATATTTCAATTTAAAAATCTTTTGGTTAAATTTTTAAGCTAAAGGATCCAAAATATATGGTAAGAGCTTATGGCCGTGTTATTCCCTCTACCTTCTTTAAAACTTTATCCTAATCAGACTAAAAGGAGAAATAAAGTACTTCTATAGTTATGAATCAGGTTGCCATGTCAAAAGTGGTAATTTAAATAAGAAATGTGATTTCATTCAGACTTTCAGTGGCACTTACTATCATGGAGATCTTCAGATGCAGTACCATTAGAGGACAGATGAAAGCCCGTGGTAAATGGGCTTAACATTACAGCACCTGTGTAAGATGTGGTCTTGAATGGTTAATTAAGATGCTGATCTTCTAGGACAGAGACCAGCAGGAGATAATTTTTATTTTTTTATTACATTTTTATTTTTAAGATCTGATTTTTAAGTAATCTCTGCACCCAGTGTGGAACTCAAACTTATAACCCCAAGACCAAGAGTTACACACTGTACTGACTGAGCCAGCCAGGCGCACCAGAAGGAGATAATTTTTAACTCATCAGCTATTTGCCTCCTGTGTTACACATTTCACCTTTTTAACTTTTAGTGAGTAGTCCTAGGGGTTCTTGATACGTTACATCTTTGGAGAGGGGAAGTGTCGTTTAATATTTATTTATTTATTTATTTATTTATTTATTTATTTGAGAGCTTGAGTGCTCGTGTGTGTGTGTGTTGGGGGGGGCGGGCAGAGGGAGAAGGAAAGAGAGTCTTAAGCAGACTCTACGCTCAGCCCAGAGCCCGATGTGGGGCTCGATCTCATGACCCTGCGATTATGACCTGAGCCAAAACCAAGAGTCAGATGCCTAGCCAACTGCACTACCCAGGAGTCCCAGGGAGGTGTCATTTAAAGCCTGCTTTGAACAGCTGGGATGGGTAACTCTACCTATTCCACAATCTCTTGTCCTGTCCTGTGGTTTGGAGCCTAATATTCTTAAGTTTGAGAATGAGATTCCAGTTTTTACAGCAGTCATTCTCACTGTTGTACTAATGTACCTGCTTCTTTGGTCAGTGTTTTCTCATTTTGATATATTTAAACATGATTAAATTTCAGAATCGTGAACCTCTGATGCCATCTCCACAGTTTATCAAATCTTACTTCAGCTCTTTCACGGATGATATAATTTCTCAGCCCATGCTTAAAGGAGAGAAGTCTGATGAAGATAAAGACAAAGAAGGAGAGGCTTCAGAAGTTAAAGAAAAGTAAGTGTATCAAGCATAGTATCTATATAGTCCTACATGATATTCTCAAGAGGATTCCCAGTGAGTAGAGTGGTTGACTATATTGGAACAGGGGCACTAACTTGAAAAGTATCATGTAGCTCAACATCCAAGTGTTTTAGTGCAGGGAGGTTTATAAACTATGAGGTGCTTAGGAGTGCCCTCAAGAGTGACTTTCTTCAGAGTTTTTTCTTTGTTTTCTGCTTGCCCACCCATTCTTTGGGCTTCTTGTGTTTGCTCCTATAGAGAATTGAAACCAAAGTACAAAATGCTGTGTTTACAACTGGAGATCAAGTGATGTGATGTGGTATATAAGTCACCTAGTCTGCTTATCCATTTATATTGTGTTTTGGTATTAAAACTAGCTCTCCTTTCTAAGAGAAGGTTCACTATTACTACCAACATGCCATCTTTTAATGAGTTCTGGAAAAATGGGAGTATTGTTCCTGTAGCAAAGCATAGATTTGCATCTATAGCATATTGGAAAGTTTGAGGAAACACTGCTTTTGATTTGTATCTCCTAATTTTTCAACCATTGTTGGCCACCTTTTAAGGGAAGATACTATGCATAATTGTACCAACAAATTCAAATTTTAGTTAGTTGATACACAGTCTTTTCAGAAAATGTAGTTGAGAAGTAAATGTTTAAGATAATGCCAATAATTTCCTCTTCAGGTTAGGGAATAGTCCTTGCTAGAAAAACTACAATGAAGTTAAAATGCAGGGAATATTAGAATGTAATTATTAATTAAGATAAATTAAGAGAGTTCATAAGATTTTGACTGATATAGCCTAAGTTACTTGCCAGTTTTCTGTACTCAGGATATATAACAAATGAAATGAGAAAATATATTCTAACTTATGCAGCCTTATATTTGTAAGACCCCTTAGAGGTTAGCTAGTATAAATTTCCTTTTCAGGTCAAAAAAAATCCCTTCTACAAGCATCCTCAATAAAAGTTACCATCTTATAAGAATAATGATGTTGTGGCCACTGTATTTTAAAAAGTAGGAAAGGGTGTGTTTTTTTAATGCCCCCTCTTAATAGAAGAATCTTCCTTTAAATTTGCTTCTTTGATATTTCCACCTCTTCATTCTAGGTCTGTTTATTTAGGTGAAACAACAGCTTCTGGATGAGAGCCCTTCAGATAATTCTGTGCCTCCAGTCTTGCTCTTCTATAGTGCGTTTTCCACAACATAGAGTGTTCTTTACCAAGTACAGATTGGGTCATGTCTCTTCCCTTGGCTTCTGTCACCTAAACTTAATTATCTCTTCTCTTCCTGTTGATCATAAAATAACTATTGAGTGACATCAGTGTGCCATATGTATGAAGGTGAATAAGACCAGATCCTTGTCCATGTTGCAGATCAGTCAGTCATTAGCTCATCTTTTATCACATATAAATGCCAAAGCCTGGGCAGTAACCCTAGGTTTCTGCTGTTGACTCTGTTAACCTTTTTCCAAGACATCAAGAAAAATTCCAGTCCTACACTGGAATGTTAAGGGGAAGTGGACAGTTGCTTAACTCTAGTAATACTAAGTGTGGCAAGTTTCAGCATTTGATCCTTTCATAGTAAATAATTTCCTATGTTCATTTTTATTTTCAGTTCTGGATATTTAAGGGCCAAACAGTATATGGAAGAAGAAAACTATGATAAAATAATAAGTGAATGCTCAAAAGAAATAGATGCTCAAGGCAAATACATGGCAGAAGCATTATTACTACGAGCCACCTTTTACCTGCTTATTGGCAATGCCACTGCGGCCAAACCAGATTTAGATAAGGTCATCAGTTTGAAAGAAGCTAATGTGAAGGTACATTTTAAAATGTGTGTGTGGGGGGCGCCTGGGTGGCTCAGTTGGTTAAGCGACTGCCTTCGGCTCAAGTCATGATCCTGGAGTCCCGGGATCGAGTCCCGCATCGGGCTCCCTGGTCAGCGGGGATTCTGCTTCTCCCTCTGGCCCTCCCCCCTCTCGTGCTCTCTCTATCTCGTTCTCTCTCTCAAATAAATAAAATCTTTAAAAAAATAAAGTGTGTGTGTGTGTGTGTGTGTGTGTGTGTGTGTGTGTGAAAAGACTTAATTAAAAAAATGGGGCTTGTATTACAGGTTTTGCCAGGTTTTTCACATTGCAGCTGCCATTTTCCAAAAGGCTGTTTTTATTTTGGAAGCAACTACACCTAATGATGATTTGGTGCAGTGAAAAATGTAAATATCAGTGATGTTTATCTTTAGGCAGAAAAGGAATTTTTGTCTTTTTTCTATGGCATCTGGTAACTTCAGCTTCCTTTTAAAGCCACTGCCTACTGTATTAGACTATATTTAGATCGGGGGAAGGGTGATACAGCAATGCTATAGGTAGTACTGTAAATAACATGCAATAGGTAGTAGATAAAATACATTTAATAAAATAAACACATTTAATCTGAAAGATTCTGTTACATGAATTAAAAAAATGGGTTCTAAAAATATGATATAGAGATATACTGAAATATACCAAAAGTTTCTATAGTTGTGTGGGTGGAACAGCTTTTTAGGTGTACATAATTATTTTCATAATTAAGATTTAGGGGGATCTGAATTATATGCGCCTTCTACTCAGTGTTTTAATAAGACAGAGCTTAGCTACCAATTAACTTACTAGTTAACATTGTGATTTTGGTTTTCGTTTCCCTATGGCTAATGATGCTGAACATCTTTTCATATTCTTATTGGCCATTTGTATATATTTTTCGGAGAAAGTCTATTCAGATCTTTGACCTATTTTTAAATTGGGTTCTCTTGTTGAGTTCTGTATATATCCTGGATAAAAGCACCTTATCGGATAGATGATTTGTATGCCTTACTAGTTAATATCTCTGTGGCCTGTTTCCTCACTGAATTAAGTGAATTCCGGCTTATTTCACCTCCAAATGAATCATTCATGTATTTTGTGGAAAAGTTGTTTTCAAGGCCTAAGTATTTGTTAATAAACTACCTTAACCTCTTGTAAACAAAAGGCGTTACGACTGTTCGTTAAAAGTTCCTTTCAAAATGAGGTTTTCAAATTGAAGATATACTCGTAATACGATTTTTAATTTTATTTCCTACTAATTACAAATATGTTCTGTTTTTATAATTGTGGGGGCATTCTTATTTGTTTCATTGAAAGAAAATTTATGTGTACTTTTGCTCAAAAAAATTTTTTGGAGAAGAAACCTATTTCTTGTTTTCATGACCATGACTTTTTGTTTTAATGGCAAGTAATAATGATGACTGTCATATGCCCTGTACAAAAATTAACTCAAAATGGATTAGAAACCTAAATGTAAGAGTTCCAACTATAAAACTCTTGGAAGAAAACCTAGAAGGAAATCTTCTTTACCTTGGATTAGGCAATGATACTTTAGATATGGCAACAGTACGAAAATCATCAAAACTAAAAACGTTTGTAATTAAAAGGACAACATCAAGAAAGAGAAGCCACACTCTACAGAATGGGAGAAGATATTCACAAATCATGTATCCGATAAGGTGCTTTTATCCAGGATATATACAGAACTCAACAATAGAACCCAATTTAAAAATAGGTCAAAAATCTGAATAGACTTTCTCCGAAGAATATATACAAATGGCCAATAAGAATATGAAAAGATGTTCAGCATCATTAACCGTAGGGAAATGAAAACCAAAATCACAATGAGGTATCACTTTATACCCACCAAGATGGCTATAATCATAAAGATGGACAATTAAAAGTATTGGTGAGGATATGGAGAAATTGGAACTCTCACATATTACTGGTAGAAATGTAAAATGATAAAGTCCCTTTGGAAATTAGTTTGGGAGTTCCTCAAAAAGTTAAATATATTGAGTTACCCTATGACCCAGCAGTTCCCCTCTAAAGTATATAAAGTATATACCCAAGAGAACTGAATATATATATCAGTACAAAAACTTGTACATGAATGTTCATAGCAGTGTTATTCATAATAGCCAAAAAGTGGAAGCAGCTCAGATGTTCCTCAACTGATGAACAGATAAATTGTGGTATATCTGTACAATAGAATGATTATTCAGCCATAGTGAAGAATGAAGTATTGACACATGGTATGACATAGATGAATCTTGAAAACCTTATGTTAAATGAAGCTAGACACAAAAAGGCCACATGTCCAGTTCCATTTCTGTGAAAAGTTCAGAACCTACAAATCTGTAGAAATAGAAAGTAGATTGATGGTTTCCAGGGCCTGGATTAGGGAGGAAATGGGAAATGACTGCTAATGTGTATGAGGTTTCCTTTGGGGGTGATGGAAATGTTTGGAATTAGTGGTGATGGTTGCACAGTTCTGTGAATATATTAAAAATGACTTGTACACTTTTAAAGGATGAGCTTTTGGTGTGTGAATTAGACTTCAATAAAGCTGTTATTTTTTTTAAAAAACTGAATTCTAGTCATGACAAACCTTTTCTCATTTTGGTTCTGTAGCTTCGAGCAAATGCTCTCATCAAAAGAGGCAGTATGTACATGCAGCAGCAGCAGCCTCTGCTGTCTACTCAGGATTTTAACATGGCTGCCGACATTGACCCTCAGAATGCAGATGTTTATCACCACCGAGGACAGGTAAATTTATTTTCTTATCAAGAGTTCTGACCTTTGGATTGAGGAATATGGTACCATTTTTGAGAATGTTGTCACAGGTTTCTTTGTATCACTTCTGATAGCTGTGAACAAAGTATAGTTTTATAGTTGGCATTTATTCAGTCCCATCTTAAATATTTGTCCTTTGAGTTTTGGTATTTGCTGATTAAAAAAAAAAGGAGAAAGAAGCCTACAAATGTTGGCCTGCCTGTTCAAGTTTGGTTTTCAGGTGTTTCTGGCTCCTAGGTTTTCAGTGACATTGAAACATATATTGGACATTTTAAGTTAATGCTAGAATCAACAGGGTGATTTCTGTGGGCTTCTTGGTGTAATGAAATTTTGTCCTGGACTATCCAAATAGTACCAAAAAAATCTCTTCTGAATGGAGTTTTCTAATATGCATATTTGATTTTTAGTAAAGAGATGTAGTGATGAAAGCCATTCCGTATCAGCCTCATCTGGGGAACACATGGCTTTATTATCTGTTGAACATGGATGGCTTCTTGAAATGCATTAGGGTGGAATGTATAGGCTATCCATAGAATAACAGAAAAGCAGCTGCCTTCGGCTCAGGTCATGATCCCAGGATCCTGGGATCGAGTCCCATATCAGGCTCCCTGCTCAGTGGGGAGAGTCTGCTTCTTCCTCTGCCCCTCCCCCCCACTCATGCTCCCTGTGTCTCTCAAATAAAAAAATCTCTAAAAAAAAGAAAGAAAGGTAATTACTGATGTTTGATCCGCTTTGAAATTTTTAAAGTACAGAGATGTTCAGTTTTCCAGAACAGGTTTCTTGCTTAAGAGTGACCAAAACTGCAGTACAAAAATGGTGGGTTTCTAATGGGAGTTTTTGGTTTTTTTGGTAGACAGCAAAGTTTTATTGAGCGATAGCAAAGTGATCCTACAAAGCTCCCGAGGAGGGAGGGGACCCAAGAAGGTTGCCCTCTAATAGTGCTTTAGAAAAAATTGGTTAATAGTTTTAGAATCCTTATTTTATTTTATTTTATTTTTAAAGATTTTTATTTACTCATTTGACAGAGAGCGAGCGAGCGAGCACAAGTACGCAGAGTGGTAGGCAGAGGGAGAGGGAGAAGCAGGCTCTCCGCCGAGCAGGGAGCTGGACGCTGGATCCCAGGACCCCAGGATCATAACCTGAGCTGAAGGCAGCCGCTTAACCAACTGAGCCACCCAGGCGCCCCTAGAATCTTTCCTTTAAATGATAAGATTTTCTAGTTCACTGTTTCTAGAAAGTAATTCTATATTGAATACTACATGCATAGCATGATGCTAAACTGTGGTAAGAGACACTGTACTTAACCAGTGCACCTATTATTTTGAATTGTGTATATTTGTGTGTGTGTGTGTGTGTGTGTGTGTTTGTTTTTGTTTTTTTTCTTCTTAGCTGAAAATACTGCTTGATCAAGTTGAAGAAGCAGTGGCAGATTTTGATGAATGTATTAGATTAAGACCTGAGTCAGCTCTGGCACAAGCTCAGAAATGTTTTGCATTGGTAGGTTCTACTTTATTTTGTGTTTTCCTAAACATCATTTCTATTTCCTATTGTTAACAAAAATAAGTATCTCATTGTCTACAAAACCATCATCTCTTTTTCCCCCAAAGGATGACTACAAGGGAAAAATGTGTTTAGGGTAATAGAAGTGTATTTGCTAAATGAGGAATTGCTTCTGTAGTCCTCTGGATGTTTTATTTGAGTTCATCTTGATAGATGTTTCTCCCTGATTTCATGCTCCCCTAAACAGCACTGTTCTCCCTGCTTTTCTACCATAAGCTAGCACAAAAAAACAAAAGCATTTTGAGGAAATACTCTTCAGTCATACCACATAACTGCTCTCTCATCTCACCCTATTAATATTCAGAAACACAAAGCTGAAAATCAGGTAAAATAAATTCATTTTTAGTGAAATGAGGTACTTCCAGTTAACCCTATAGCCTGAGTCCTAAAAGACTTTTTAAAGAAATTGGTCACGAGCACATTTATATTATGGATAAAAAATGTTACTAGGTGAAGCTTAGTAACTTTGGTAAAGTAATAAATTATATTAGATTTAATATGCATTTATATGCAAAGTTAACTTACAAGTTAGTATGCCTTCTTCTAGACTATTGAACATCTTGAAATTGTATAATGGCAATGAAGTCATAGTTGTACATAGCCTATGGATCCCTGCTCTGGAGATATTTCCTTGGAACCCTTTTAGATGCAGCAAATTAGGTTAACAAATCACCTGCTTTTCTGGAAATATTTATGTTATTTTGTGTGACTTTTGTATTATGTTAAATTCCATGAGGTTTTGAGTTCTTGATTTGACAGGACTGTTTTGATTTTTTTTAAACAGTATCGCCAGGCATATACAGGAAACAATTCTTCACAAATCCAAGCGGCTATGAAAGGTTTTGAAGAGGTCATAAAGAAATTTCCAAGGTGTGCTGAAGGCTATGCACTATATGCTCAGGTAAATGTGATTTTTCCTATTTTTTCAGTTGGCAGTCCTTTTTTTTTTTCTTAAGATTGTATTTTATTTTTTAGAGGTGGGGGAGGAGCAGAGGGAGAGGGAGGAGAGAGAGAATCTCAAGCAGGCTCTATGCCCAGGAGAGCCCGATACAGGGCTTGATCTCACAACCCTGAGATCATGACCTGAGCCAAAATCAAGAGTTGGATGCTTCGCCGTCTGAGCCACACAGGCACCCCTTAAAGATTTCATTTTGAAGTAATCTCTACACCCAACATGGGGCTCAAACTCAGCCCCAAGATCAAGAGTTGTGTGCTCCACTGAATGAGCCAGCCAGGGCCCCAGTTTCCAGTCCTTTTAAAGAACTGCATTTGTATGCTGAATTTCAGTATGGAAATTAGAAAACAGTGCTTCCCTGGTTGCAGCTTCTGTGAACACAAATGGTTTTGTTCCGATTACAATTCTCCTGCCTCCAAAATGGTGTTTTGAATCACCTTAGGAGTGACTCCTATGTTAATACAGTTTGAAAACCCTGGCCCTAAACTCAACGTGGGGAAGCTAAAGTCAAGCATTTCCCTCAAGCGTTCATTTGGATTGGATTTGCAGAAGTTAATTACCTTAGGAAAATTTACTCTGTGCAATTGGTGGGAAGAATGTTATGGAAAGGTTTTTCTTCCTGTTTAGATCACTGTCCTTTTGACAGGCTCATTTTAATTTCTCTGTGGTTTGCCAAATCCTGAACCTTTCCTTGCTTTAGGATTGAAGGTGTGGAAAGTAGAATGTACACTTAAGTTATTTTCACTTTTTAATTGTAGTCTAAAGTCTTTGAAAACTTACTAATTTTAAGTCATCCATTTAAATGAAAATGGTTAGCTTCTTATAGCCACAGACTTTTTTCTCTAAGTAAATGATCTCAGAATGACTGTTTTCTCTCTTAGTCTTTGAGAAAGTTGCTTTTGGTATATTCATAAACCAGGTATCTCAGTAGGCTGTATAATATCTTCTCTTACTCTTTTTTATTCCAAAGAAATGTTTTCTCCCTACCCCAAACATCACAGAAATAGGAAACATTTAAAAATGACCATCTGGGGCGCCTGGGTGGCTCAGTTGGTTAAGCATCTGCCTTCGGCTCAGGTCATGATCTCAGGGTCCTGGGATCGAGTTCCGCGTCAGGCTTCTTACTCAGTGGGGAGCCTGCTTCTCCCTCTGCCTGCCACTCCCCCACTCCTACTCTCTTTCTCTCTGACAAATAAAATTTTAAAAAAATTAATAAAATGACCATCTGGGGTAGACACCTACCTCCAAACCTTTCTGAAAGTTGTTTTGTTTTTAATTTCTTCCATGCATTCTTTGGTCGAGTTATAAGTACCACAGGGTATAACTTTTTTTTGAGCGGGATATGATAAGATTGGCTTATGTTGGATCTGTTCTTTAGAAGTCCTAATATCAGGTCACCTGGGGGGGCTCAGTCAGTTGAGCGTCTGACTCTTGATTTTGGCTCAGGTTATGAGATCAGGTCCTGTGTTGAGCTCCACACTCAGCGTGGAGTTTGCTTGAGATTTTCTCTCTCCCTCTGCCCCTCCCCCTGCTCGTGCTTTCTCTTTGTCTCTAAAATAAAATCTTTTTTTCTTAAGAAGAAAAAATGTCTTAATATCACTGCATTGTTAAGAATTGAGATTCTAGGGTATGAAGTACAACCCAAAACTTCTTTAAATTGAGTTTGAAATGATATATTTGTTTTAAAATTTCTAGACAGAATGGTGATAATAAAAAAATGAAACACTGGTGGCTGACCACACACTAATTGTGAAAGCATGTGTGATGTAAAATTTTACAGAATGCATAGGAGTTAAAATAGGACACACATTATAATTGTAGGACATTTTTATTGAATAAGTACACTTGGGTTTATGCATTATGTCTGATTAGGAACAAACCAGAAAGTGACAGCACCATCCTCATCACTGAAATGAAATTCAGAAGGGTTTTTTTGGGGCACAGATTGCTGTAAGCAGCTAAAAGAGCAAAGGCCACTGCATAGCTTTTAAACTAATACTAGGTACAACCTCTTAAGAGCTTTTCTCATTGCATTTTTCCCTGTCACTATGCTGCCTTCAGAATAGCTATGGCTTACTTGAGCTATCATCTTATCAGCACTAATGTTACTAGTCTAAAATTTCTATCCTTTGACCCCTCTTTTGATTTTTACTTCTGTATGTTACTTTATATATACACAAATAGTTAGATATAGTGTAACTTTTTTTTTAAGATTCTATTTATTTGAGAGAGAGAGAGCACAACAGGGGGAGTGGCAGGCAGAGGGAGAGGGAGAAGCAGGCTCCCCGCTGAGCAAGGAGCCCAATGCGGGGCTCGATCCCAGGACCCTGGGATCATGACCTGAGTAGAAGGCAGACGGTTAACAGACTGAGCCACACAGGCATCCCAAGTGTAACTCTCAAGCTTGAGCTTAGATGCTGGCCAAGTCTCAAAGTTAGGTTCAGTGTGAACTGGTATCCATATAAACAAGTGTTCCATTTCTGCCATGGGATTTGCCCTAAAATAGTTGACAGTAGCTGCTTTTTTTTTTCTCCTATCAACATTTTTAAGGAATGACTCTGATAACAGTTAACACATAACTGAATTTATTCTTCCAAATGAGTATTGTCTTTAAAATAAGTCCCTTATGACATAGTATGATAAATTATGAATAAGTGACATGAGTGTACCTGTGAGAAACTGATACTAGAACTGGCACCAAGAGTGAGACTTTCTCTGGTCTACACCATACCAGATCATCTGCTGTTGTATGTAACCATCTGACAAAAAGAAAGAACAGTTAAGATTTCATATTTATAACAATGCTTTGTAAAAAAAAATAATAATAATTAAGATGTAACATTTAAACTTGGTAATAATGAATAAGTTAGGTCAATTTTAATTAGTAAACAATATACTTTTAATTGCTTAGGTTGACAGTTACTTTAATATAATAACTGAAGTATCTCCTCACATAGGCATTAACAGATCAACAACAGTTTGGTAAAGCTGATGATATGTATGATAAATGTATTGATTTGGAACCAGATAATGCCACAACATATGTTCATAAAGGGTATGTATATTTATGGTTCTCCGTTTCTGTAAGAAACTGTGTATCTTGCATGTAATAAGATGGACTTCTTCTGGTCATTGAGAAAGGAAGGGGGGACTGTAATAGAAAGTATCAGTGAGTTAAGTGACAAATTTCTTAATGCTGTAGATGCTTCATTGTTAATATTTAAAATTTTATGTTTCATTCTTATACAGCAGTTGGTAAATATACTGTTTTCACTCTACTTTTAAAGATTTCAGTTCTGAACATCCTGTCAAATGTTAGCTATATCAAAATTAGTTTTTCCAGTCCTTATGTACTTCTCATTTTAAAAAAACTTTATACAAAGTAAAAAAGTCAGCTTTGCAAGGTAAGTTAGTAATAGAGTCTAGACCTTTGGACACTTTTTTCATAATAAGGAATTTGGACTATAAAACCAATATATAATTGAAAAAAATGGTAATCTGATTATGTACTGTTTTAGATTGTTTTTCCTTGTAAATTCATTGAGGGCAGAAAGTGTGCTTGTATTCCTATTGATACTATGCCATAGTTACATCTGACTGCCTTGTTGCATTTGCAGTTTACTTCAGCTTCAGTGGAAGCAAGATCTGGATAGAGGTTTGGAGCTCATCAGCAAGGCTATTGAAATTGACAATAAATGTGATTTTGCATATGAAACCATGGGAACTATTGAAGTGCAAAGGTAACTTCTATAGTCTGTTCTAAGGAAATTTAAGGCAGCTCCATAGATACTTATCTTTTCATTCTTCTCATTACAAAATATGTTGTCAGTATCCACTAAATTCTTAATATGTCATGCCTTTTGAAGGAAGCTTCCCTCAAAACTATACAACTTTCATTTGCCTTGTTTCATTTTTTCCTTTTGCATTAGAAAAGAAAATTTGATCTTTCTCTAATACCTCTTGTGTGTTCTTTCCTCTTTTCACCTATATTATTTCTGTTGGAGGAAAAAATACCTGCAGTGTACTTAGGCAGTGCAGTGCACCATAAGGATTCCTGCCAGAATACGGGAAGATCTAGATCCTGCTACAAATAAGCAACCAGCCAAGTAACTGGACACGTTGAAACATCATCCCTGAGCCCATGAGTTTTCTTAAAAGTCAGGGAGCTAGATAAGATTTTTTGCAACTTTTACTGCTCATAACCTCTTGTTTTGTGAAAATATTTATCCAGAGTTGCACTTGGGAGCCGCCATTAACAGGACTACTGTTTATGCCATAGAATTTAGTGTCGTATACCATCTTAATACTCGCATTGCTGTCCATTTGAGTACTCTAGGCCAGGTACTGAACTTTGGGTATTTTTCCAAATTTTATTTCAAATGATCTTTACCCCAGTCCTTATAAAGGTAGGGATTATATGATCTTTAGTTTAACTGAAGAATGTAGAAACTGATGCCCAAACTGGTTAACAAAGTTACATGACGATCCAGTAGTAGGAATAGGATATTAGCCCCTATATTTCACTGTTGCCAAGTTAACTGATCTTGTTAGGAATCAATAGGGATTGTCTTAACTCCCTGTCATTCAGCCCCTCCTGGGTCCTCTCTTTGCTCCATAGTGGGCAGAATATATATATATAGGCTGATGAAATTTGTGACAATTACATGTAAATATTATTTATTTGCCAGTTAATGTGAATATTCTTGCACTAGGACAGGATGGGATACTGGTTCTTAATCTTTTTTGAGGAAAGCTATAGTTATTTGTAGAGCCTGGGTTAAGAACGCTGATATGCATTTTGATGGGTTTTCTTGGTATATTAATTATACTTTAAGGAATCCATTCTAAATCCTGCCTTACAAATAAATGAATGAATGTAAATGAATAAATAAAATTGCTCATTATCCTAGGATTTAGCCAGTCTACTGTCTACCTAATAACCAAACATGAACTTTTTTTTTTTTTTAAGATTTTATTTATTTATTTGACACAGAGAAAGAGATAGAGATAGCACAAGCAGGGGAAGCGGCAGGCAGGGAGAGGGAGAAGCAGGCTCTCTGCTGAGCAAGGAGCCCGATGCGGGGCTTGATCCCAGGATCCTGGGATCATGACCTGAGCCGAAGGCAGCTGCTTAACCAACTGAGCCACCCAGGTGCCCCCCAAACATGAACTCTTAAAAGTTTTTTTTTAAAAAACAAGTCTTTCATGTAGCCATATATTGTGGTAGGAGGTTAAGTACAGTCACCCCAGAGGTCCGTTGTATTTCTTGAGTTTAACTGCATACATATAGTAGGAACTTTATAAGTATTTATTGTAAGATTACAGGCAGGTCTGCATATATACATGGGTAAGACAACTTAAAACAGCTCTTGCTTCTTGGCAAATATGTAAACCCTAACCACATCTAGACTGTGAGAGGTAAATTTATTTTTTTTGACCAAGCATATTCATCTATTTACTCAAAAAACAGATACTAATTACCAGGCATTGTACTAGGATCTGGGAATGGAGAAGTGTCTATTAAGGATGTAGTAAGAATATGAATATATATTCATCTGACTTGTACAGAATGACAATATGTCTATGGGAAGACTGGGGACAGAAGGGGAAGATACTTTTCATGAGGATATTGTATTTGAACTGAGGCTTAGAACAGTGAGGGTTTGATTATAGAGTCAGGCAGAGATGCCATAAATCATCTGAGCATTATATGTAGGTAGGAGAGCCAGGGGCCCCGGGGAACCTGTGTAACTGGAGCAGAGGTGCATGGGGCGGGAGTATGGTGGTAAGAGATGAGGGGAAAGAAGCGGAGTTCACAAAGATGTGAAGGTAAGGCCCCTGAATACCGGTAATGTTCTCTGAGGTTATGTCACTGCTTTCTAAAGGAGCCTTATGATGTAGTATAGAAACACAGAATTTAGGAGCCAGACAGGATTATAATTTTAAATAAGTCATTTAATTTCTCTAGTCTCACTGTTCTAATCTGTAAACAAAGACTACAAAAGGTATAAGTACACAGTATTTATAATAGCTAATATTCATTGAGTGCTTCCTATGTGCTAAGCACTATTTTGTTTCTTATACAGAAGCATTTTTTTAGAATCATAAAACTGGGTGGTCAGAAACGTCATTGTAGCATGGGTGGTTCAGTGGTAGAATTCTCGCCTGCCAGAAACATCATTGTATTCTGTGAAATGCTTATTGGTTGTGAAACATTTAAAATTGTTCTTTTAGAGGAAACATGGAGAAAGCCATTGACATGTTCAACAAAGCTATTAACCTGGCCAAATCGGAAATGGAGATGGCTCATCTGTACTCACTCTGTGATGCTGCCCATGCCCAGACAGAAGTTGCAAAGAAATATGGATTAAAACCACCAACGTTATAAAATGGGGGGGGGGCAAGGAGGAGAATGACCCTCTTTTTAGAAGTTTACTCCCTTTTCAACTGAACCCTAAAGACACTGTCATGAACTGTGTTGAATGGTGGAACTTAGTATTTGTGCTGTTGTCATTCGTTACATGTTTCATGTTTAGGTGTTGTGGGAGTGGCTGTTGAAGGAAGTTTGCAGTGTTGCAGCTTTTATTCCCTGTGCAACAAAAGCTTAGAACCTGTTAAAGGGATATTAAAGTTGCAAAGAGTACAGATGATAATTGGCCATGCAAATAAAAACTTTGATTTGTTGATTTGACTTTTTTTTTTGGAGGTTGGTGGGTTATGTTCTGGATGATTGTGTGATTGTGTGTGTGTGTGTGTGTGTGTGTGTAATGTATTTTACAGCATGTGGGTTTTTAAATTAACATAGTAAGTGCTGTAAAATAGGTTTCTTTTGGATTCAGTTAATCCCTTTTAGTTTTGGGTTTTTTTTTTTTTAAGAAAACAAAACTTAAATGGGGATTTTGTTTTAAAGGCAGCAAAACAGACCCTTTAAACCACTGTCAGCATGCACAATGCCTCTGATTCTTCAGAAGGTTAGATTCAGTGGGAACTTAAGCTTTTTGACCCCATTCAACTCCAGTGGATAATGTACATTGTTCTTAAAAGTCCACAGCAGCTGGCTTTCATACAGTAAATCACACCGAAGCAAAATACTCTGGTATATATGCTGGAAGACTGAAAATTAATAGGAGAGTAACCAGGCAAGAGGTAAGATGAAATAGGAATGGGTTTGTAAATTGCCTGTGGCTATTTTCTCTATTAGGTACACTATTTAATAGTGTATTTTTGAAAGAAAATTCAGGTTGATTGTGTGTATAAAGATGAAGTGTGATGTGTGGGAATGTTTAATTAGCTTAAAATTTGTAGTGAAGAAAATGTGATTAAAGGTTCCAAAAGGATGTAAGTCTTGGAGCCAGAAGCATAGTATTTCCTGAAGTGGTTAAGTTTAGTGCTTTAACTATGGCTACATGTACTTAAATATTAAACGAGTATTTTCAAAGGTGCTGAGGAAATGTGGAATGCTTTTTAGTTTTGAACTAACCTTGTTCTCTAGGGCCTGACTGCCCATGTCCAGGTCTTTACTTAGGAATACTAACAGATTTTTTTTCCTTACTTTACCTTTTTACTTAGAAATCACTTGGGGTTTTTTTGTTTGTTTTTCTAATTGTCACTTTTATAGACCATCCTTTTGTTTATATGCTGGATTTTTCTGGTGGGAGAGGGGTTGTGTTCTTAAGGTATCTCTTGTTTTGAGATATTTGGGGCTAGGAAGGGTTTATTTAAGTCTTGAGTATAATAAAAGCGCAAGCAAGCCTTCAGTTACACTTCTGGAAATGAGATCTAAGAGTTTGCATTTGGGGGGAGTAAAGGAACATTGTACCCCTCTGTAAGAGGGTGCTTTATCCTAGTGAAGTCAAAAAGGTTTTTGTCTGCAAGTGCTATCGATCTTCTTAGAAACTATAAGAAATGACCCCTTCCAAAGTCAGAGTTTGGAAAATATTGAGGAGGCCTCTAGCGGGGACAATTTAAGATGGCTTGGATAACGGAAAAGTTTGAGAACTCTCCATTTTAGTTCTTAAATTATGTACCAACTATCATAACCCCTGAATACAGAAATGTTCTACATCTCTGAATAACCTCTGACTTAAAGTTTTTATTTGCATGGCTGTATTAACACTGGTATTTTCTTCTGTTCTCCCTTCTACCCTTTGGGGTTGGGTAGAAAAACACGAAGGAAACTGAAGCATGTGCCATTCAATACTATCATTCCAAATCCTCATGGACTATTGCTTGTTCTGAAAAATATTTGAAACTGCACTGAAAGCTGCATCTGTCTGTATCTTTTCTTTTGTAAATGACCTCACATGTAAATTCACCAAATAAATATCACATTCAAGCTTTTCTATCTGTTCTTTAAATAAGATAGGTAGTTTATTCATTTGTCATAGTACAGAGTAAAACCATAATCATTCTCTTGTGGGCTCAAACTAACTGAAAATAGGTCATGTTTAGTATATGAAGCAGAGTAAGTTTTTGGTGTGAATGGTGGAGTTCCCTGAGAACATTTGTCCTTCCTACTGGTTAAACAAAGCTCTAAGAAGAGCTAGCAGAACCAGCTTCCTTTATTTCTACCTATACTTGCCTTACCCATGCTTGCATGGCAGCCTATAAGTTTGCCAACCAGACCTGAGCCTTGAGACTAACATGATCTTCAAACTGGTTTCACCAATGAGTTTTGATCAGTTTGCAACCACTCTGTAGTGTTTCAGAAGGGATGCCTGAAGTTATCTACCCTTTATTAATTGAGGTATAAATAGGGAATACATCCCAAAACAACAAGCAGCAGCTTTGCTTTTAAAACAGTTCAGACAGAATTTCAGGCCTCTGGAAACTCAAATTGTAGTTTAAAGTGTCCCAGTACATCTCAGCTAACTGTCATCATCTTAAGGCTGTTTACAAACATGAGGACCGTATAGTTTAACAAAACAAGAAACTTTTGAGTATAAAAGTAATTAAGACTGTCCTGGGTACACTGGGTTCTTTGCTATATTTATAAGGAAATAACATAGAAGGGGGAGCAATTAATCCTAACCTCAGTCCTCTGTAAAACTGATTTGTGAATAAAGTGATAGAACTTTAATAATGATCTATTTTCAAGCCTTAACATATTGTGATAGAATGATATTGGTCCCATGAAAGATAGATGCCCACATCTTGATCCCTGGAACCTGTGAATGTTTATTTACATAGCAAAAATGAACTTTGAACATTTGATTCAATTAATGATCTTGACATGGGAAGATTATGCTGGATTATCTGAGTGAGCCCCAAATGTAATCCCAAGTGTGCCTGTAAGAGAAATCATAGAAGAGAAGAGGATGTGATCACAGGGAGAGATTGGAGTGATAACAGCCACAAGCCAAGGAATGCTGGCAGCCACCAGAAAACATGACAAAGTACAACATCCATTCATGACAAAAACTCTCAACAAAGGTTTAGAGGGAACATACCTCAACATAGTAAAAGCAATTTATGAGAAAACCTACAGCTAACATTCAATGATGAAGAACTCAGAGCTTTTCCTCAAAGATCAAGAACAAGACAAGGATATCCACTCAATACTTCTGAGTGTCCAGCACAGTACTGGAGCCCTAGCCACAGCAAAAAGAAAAGATATCTAAATTGGAAAGAAGTAAAACGTCACCTTTTTGTGGATGGCACCATACTATATACAGAAAACCCTAAAGACCACTGAAAAACGACTAGAACTGATAAGTGAATTCAATAAAATTGTGGGATACAAGATCAACATACAGAAATGTTGCATTTCTATACACTAATAATGAAGTAGCAGAAAGAAATTCAGAAAACAGTCCCATTTACAATTGCATCAAAGAGAATAGCTAGGATTAACCTTAACCAAGTAGGTGAAAGACATGTACTCTGAAAACTATAAAATGAAACAAAATGGCAGAAATAGGTACTCCATGTTCATGGAATGGAAGAACCTATCTTGTTAAAATGTGCATACTACCCAGGGCAGTCTACACGTTAAATGCAATGCCTATCAAAGTACCAACATTTTTCACAGAAGTAGAACAAATAATTGTAAAATTTGTATGGAACCCAAAAAGACTGAATAGCCAGAGCAATCGTAAGAACAAAACTGGAGATGTATCACAATCCCAGATTTCAAATTATACTACACAGCTGTAGTAATCAAAACAGGATGGTACTGGCACAAAAACAGTCACATTGATCAATGGAACAGAATAGACAACCCAGAAATAAATCCACCCTTATATGGCCAATTAATCTACGATGAAGGAGGCGAGTATACAACACGGAAAAAATAGTCTCTTCAATAAATGGTGCTGAGGAAAATGGACAGCTACATGCAAAAGAATGAAACTGGACTACTTTCTTACACCATACACGAAAAGAAACTCAAAATGGATTAAAGATGAGACCTGAATGTGAGACCTGAAACCATAAAACTCACAGAAGAAAACAGGCAGTAATTTCTTGGACATTGGCAATCACATTTTTCTAGATCTGTCTCTTCAGTCAAGGGAAAGCAAAATTAAACTATTGGGACTACATCAAAATAAAAAGCTTTTGCACAGTGAAGAAAACCATCTACAAAACAAAAAGGCAACCTAAGTAGGAGAAGAAATTCACAAATGATATATCCAATGGTTAATGTCCAAAAATAGACTTATACAACTCAACCCCCTCAAAAACAAATAATCCACTTAAAAATGGGCAAAAGACCCGAATAGACATTTTTCCAAAGACGACATACAGATAGCCAACAAACTCATGGAAAGATCTCAACATCACTAATCATCAGGGAAATGCAAATCAAAACCACAATGAGCTACCACCTCACACCTGTCAGAATGGCTAAAATCAAAAAGAGGAAATCAAAAGTGTTGCCAAGGATGTGGAGAAGGAGTCGTCCTGCCCTGTTGGGAATGCAAACTGGTGTAGCCACTGTGGAAAACAGTATGGAGTTTTTCTCAAAAAATTAGAATTACCATGATACAGTAACTCCACTACTGGGTATTTACCAAAGAATACAAAAACATTAATTTGAAAAGATACATGCACTCTATGCTTACTGAAGCATTATTTACAATATCCAAATTATGGAAGCATAATTTATTCATTGATAAATGAATAAAGAAAATGTATATATATACAGTGGAATATTACTGAGCCATAAAAGAATGAAAGCATGCCATTTGCAACAACATGGATAGATCTAGAGGAACAACAAAGAAAACAGACAAACCAAAAAGCAGACTCTTAACTAAAGAGAAATAGTTACCAAGGGGAAGGTGGAATTTGGGAGGCGGAGGGGGGAAAAGATGGGAGAAATAGGTGAAGGGGATTAAGAGTATACTTATCATGATGAGCACTGAGTAGAGAATTGTTGAATCACTATATTTTTACACCTGAAAGTAACACTGTATGTTAACTATATTGGAATTTAAAAAATAGATGCAGTATATATATGTGTATGGACGTGTATGTATGTAATTCCACACAATGGAATATCATTCAGCCATAAAGAAATGAAATCTTGATATTTGCAACAATATGGATAGACCTAGAGGATATAATGCTAAGTGAAATAAGAAACACAAATAGCATGATTTCTGAAAAGATAAGAGATTAATAAAAAAAAAAACATTCTTGGAGAAAACAAACATGATTTCCAGAGAGGAGCTGGGTAATGGGATGAGTGAAATAAAAGGGATTAAGACTACATTTAGCTCAATGAGTACTGACAAATGTATAAAACTGCCGAATCACCACATTGCCATCTGAAACATTAATATAACACTATGTTAGTGTTAAAGTTGAGATGCTTCTGCCAATAACATCAAAAGGAAGACACTATTTCCAAAGATTTTTTATTTTATGTTAATCACCATACATCATTAGTTTCTGATGTAGTGTTCCATGATTCATTGTGTATAACACCCAGTGCTCCATTCAATATGTGCCCTCTTTAATACCCATCACCAGGCTAACCCATCCCCTCAACCCCCTCCCCTCTAGAATCCCCAGTTTGTTTCTCAGAGTCCATAGTCTCTAATGGTTTGTCTCCCCTTCCGATTTCCCCCGTCATTTTTTCCTTCCTACTTTTTTTTTTTTTTAAACAAATAATGTATTATTTGTTTCAGAGGTACAGGTCTGTGATTCATCAGTCTTACACAATTCACAGCGCTCACCATGGCACATACCCTCCCCATTGTCTATCACCCAGTCACCCCATTCCTCCCACCCCCCACCACTCCTGCAACCCTCAGTTTGCTTCCTGAGACTAAGAATTCCTCATATCAGTGAGATCATGTCTTTCTCTGATTATTTCACTTACAAATATTGTGAAGATGTCAATGCTACCCAGAGCAATGTACATATTTAATGCAATCCCTATGAAAATACCATCAACTTTTTTCAAAGAAATGGAACAAATAACCCTAAAATTTGTATGGAACCAGAAAAGACCCCGAATAGCCAGAGGAATGTTCAAAGAGAGAAGCAAAGCTGGTGGCATCACAATTCCGGACTTCCAGCTCTATTACAAAGCTGTCATCATCAAGACAGTATGGTACTGGCACAAAAACAGACACATAGATCAATGGAACAGAATAGAGAGCCCAGAAATGGACCCTCAACTCTATGGTCAACTAATCTTTGACAAAGCAGGAAAGAATGTCCAATGGAAAAAAGTCTCTTCAACAAATGGTGTTGGGAAAATTGGACAGCCACATGCAGAAGAATGAAACTGGACCATTTCCTTATACCACACACAAAAATAGACTCAAAATGGATGAAAGAACTAAATGTGAGACAGGAATAGTCCATCAAAAAATCCTAGAGAACACAGGCAGCAACCTCTTCAACCTCAGCCGCAGCAACTTCTTCCTAGAAACATCACCAAAGGCAAGGGAAGCAAGAGCAAAAATGAACTATTGGTACTTCGTTAAGATAAAAAGCTTTTGTACAGCAAAAGAAACAGTCAACAAAACCAAAAGACAACCGACAGAATGTTAGAAGATATTTGCAAATGACATATCAGATAAAGGGCTAGTGTCCAAAATCTATAAAGAACTTATCAAACTCAACACCCAAAGAACAAATGATCCAATCAAGAAATGGGCAGAAGACATGAACAGACATTTTCCAAAGAAGACATCCAAATGGCCAACAGACACATGAAAAAGTGCTCAACATCAGGGAAATCCAAATCAAAACCTCAGTGAGATACCACCTCAGACCAGTCAGAATGGCTAAAATTAACAAGTCGGGAAACGACAGATGTTGGCGGGGATGTGGAGAAAGGGGAACCCTCCTACACGGTTCGTGGGAATGCAAGCTGGTGCAGCCACTCTGGAAAACAGTATGGAGATTCCTCAAAAAGTTGAAAATAGAGCTACCCTATGACCCAGCAATTGCATTACTGGGTATTTACCCCAAAGATACAAATGTAGTGATCTGAAGGGGTACATGCACCCCCCTGATATTTATAGCAGCAATGTCCACAATAGCCAAACTATGGAAAAAGCCAAGATGTCCATCAACAGATGAATGGGTAAAGAAGATGTGGTATATATAGACAGTGGAATATTATGCAGCCATCAAAAAAAAACCCCATGAAATCTTGCCATTTGCAACGACGTGGATGGAACTAGAGGGTATTATACTATTTCCAAACATTTTTAAAAGTGTTAAAATTAGGCAATATGAAAATAACTACACTCTGGTTTATATTAAGGTGACACTGCACAAATTCTATTGGGGGTTGAAAGCTAGTATTCTTAGACCATTCTAGATGGTCTTCATGCTAGAGTTTATTCAAGGACCTGCTGATCACTGGGACAGAAATGGCTGTGTTGCCTGGCCCTAACCAAAGGAGGGGAGGGAGTTAAAAGTGGGCACAGGCTAAGGACCAACATGACAACTGCCTTTCAGAGCTCAGACAGCTTAATTTCTCCAGTTCTTTTGTTGGCACTGGAAGAAAACAGGACTCTGTGCAAGCGTTGTCTTAGAGGCCATGGGAGGGCTCAACAGAGAAGGCTCACAGAGCAAATGTGGGGGAAGAAGACCACAACTAAAACAGACTCCTGGACATCATTTTGGAGGATGGAAAGTTTAAAGTAAAGGGGACCAGAGAGAACAGGTGAGATTCTCTGCAGAGATGGCCCATCATCTAAATTATCAATGAACCGCTTTATTAAACAGTTGTACCCAATTTTATCTCAGAATGTCTGCTTTATGTCAAGAACTGTGAAGGATCTAAGATTTTACCATTCTTGCAAACTATTTGCCATTCTTATAGTTTCACAAATGATGGCAAAAGACTTGAGATCCTAGGTCAGAGACAATGGCCCTAATTACTTAACACGAGCTTCATGTTTGCTTTGCTTCCCTTGTACCCCAAATACTATGGAGATGACCTGAAGTATCTAGATGGATGCTGCACGGGCAGTGGGATTGTGTCACAGATGAAAAACTGAGCTTAAGAAACCAGATCTTAACGGGCTGACTGCAAGCAAACATGCCTGACTTTGGCATCAGAGGAAAACATTTTTTATTATACTGGTTTGTGAACAAGCCTGTCCTATTCTCCAGAAGGAGACAGTCTCTATCTTCCCAAATCGTTCACTCTACAAACTTTTCTGAAAGGACAGTCTGGAAGAAAAGCTATCAATGCCTCTGTTCCTAGCACAGGCATAAACTTAAGAGACTCATCAAGAAATGACTACCCATCCGTACATGTTTTTACCTTTTATTCATCTCAAGTTTAATCTTTCACCAATTACAATGTGTCTTGGACAATAGCATGGTTCAGGGAAAAGTATTACCGGCCTCAGCATGAAGTGACCTAAGTTCTAACTAACAATGCTTTCCACTGCCTGTGTGATTTTAAGTAAATAATTGTCCCATCCAGCTCTAAATTATGTGAAGCTACACCATGTCCCAGATCTTACCCAGTTAGAATCCCTTAGGGTAAAGAAAAGATTGAAGAAAATGTGGAAGTCATTTAGCCAGAAAACTTGTACATATATTAGTGCAATCTGTAGGAATAAAGTCACTCCAATTCAGCATGTTTTTACTGAGCACCCATCACGGTGAGGACTAGCCACAGAAAGATGAACATAAAGGCTTTGAGGAGCTCCAAAACTAAGATGACAAAATTGGTGTCATAAAGCTCTATACAATGTGGTATGGAAACACACACGACAGTAATGAATTCTGCTAGAACTTGAGGGATAAACTGATTTAGGGAAAGAGCTTTCTAGAAAATGGGGAAAACCACCAGAATTTAAAAATAAAACCTAAGTGAAAACACATTATGAGTATGAGCTGAAAATAAGCCATCCAAGTTGATTCCAGCAAGATGAAGCTGTTTTTATTTTAACTGGTGAGAAGATCCCAATAGTGTAGCTGCATGTTTGAGCACTATCAGCATATATTTAACACTGCATATAGATGAGGTTACTTCAGGAGAAAATAAAAAGGGCTAAAAATAAAACTTTGGAAAACAACATCAAAGGGACAAACAAAGGTGGCAATGAAAAGTTGTCAAACCACTGACCACAGTAAGACCAAGGTCACAATGATGGTGTTAGGTTTCAGAGAGGTCAAATGGACAGGTCTACAAATAGATTATCAGTAATCTTTGCCAAAGAAGTGTCATTGGAATGGTGAGGGCAGATTCTGGCTACCAGGCTCTGAAAAGTAACTGAAAGACAAGAATGGACTAGTGAGCAGAAATAACTCCTTTAAGAAATGGGGTGAAAAAAGTTCTAAACGTGAATCCAAGGAGGTCCATACCAAGACATAATTAAAATGGCAAAGGTTAGGGGCACCTGGGTGGCTCAGTCGGTTAAGTATCTGCCTTCAGCTTAGGTAACGATCCCAGGGTCCTGGGATTGAGCCCTGATTGGGCTCCTTGCTCAGCCGGGAGCCTGCTTCTTTCTCCCTCTTCCTCTGTTTGCCACTCCCCCTGTTTGTGCTCTCTCTGTTAAATAAATAAATAAAATCTTTAAAAAATAAAATGGCAAAGGTTAAAGATAAAAAAAACTTTAGAAGCAGTAAAAGAGAAGCAAAACTTAGATATAAGGGAAACCCCATAAGGCTATCAACTGATTTTTCAGCAGAAACTTAGACCAGAAGGGAGTAGTATGATATATTCAAAGAGCTAAAGGGAAAAACCTACAACCAAGAATACTCCGCTAGGCTAGGTTATCATTCAGTATTGAAGGAGAGATAAAGAGTTTCCTAAGCAAAAGTAAAAGGAGTTCAGCACTACCAAACTGGCCTTACAAGAAATGTTAAAGGGACTTAAGTTGGGGGGGGAGAGCACAGATAGAAAAGTAAGAAAATTATGAATAAAAAGATGTAAAATATGACAACATACACATAAAATGTGGAGGAGGGAGTAAAAAAGAATGTGTTCAAACTTAAATGACCAACTTAATGTTAGTTTGTTATATACTTAGGATCCTATATATGAACTTCATGGTAACCACTAACTCAAAACCTGTAATATGCACAAAAATAAAGAGAAAGTAAGCCAAGCCTAACAGTACAGAAAGTCATCAATCACAAGAGAGCAAGAAAAGAAACAAAGAACTACAAAAACAACCAGAAACAACAAAATGGCAACAAGTACATACCTATCAATGAATACTTTAAATGTAAATGGTCTAAATGCTCCAATCAAAAGACACAGGGTGGGAGAATGGATGGAGAAAATAAAACCCATCTATATGCTGTCTACAAAAGACACTTCAGACCTAAAGACACATACAGACTGAAAATGAAAGGATAGAAAAAGATATACCATGCAAACAGAAGTGAAAAAAAGAAAGCCAGAGTAGCAATAGTTAGACAAAATAGACTAAAACAAAGACTATAACAAGAGGGGCGTCTGGGTGGCTCAGCTGGCTAAGCATCTGTCTGGCTCAAATCATGATACTAGGTCCTGTGACTGAGCCCCTTGGCGGGCTCCCTGCTAGCAGGGAGCCTGCTCCTCCCTCTCCCTCTGTCCCCCTGCCCCTCCCCCTGCTTGTGCATGCATACTCTCTCATAAATAAAATCTTTAAAAAATAAAAATAAAACAAAGACTATAACCAGAGACCAAGAAGCCCACTACATAATGAAAAAGTGATCAATCCAACAAGAGGACATAACAATTGTAAATAATGTATGCACCCAACACTGGAGTACCTAAATACATAAAGCAAATATTAAAAGATATAAAGGAAAAAAATGATAGTAATACAATAACAATAGGGGACTTTAACACCCTACCTGCATCAATGGATAGATCATCCAAGCAGAAAATCAATAAGGAAACTGTGTCTTTCAGTGACACATTAAACCAGATGGACTTAACAGATATACACAGAACACCCCTCCCCAAAACAACAGATTACACATTCTTTCAAGTGCACCTGGAACATTCTCCAGGACAGATCATGTTAGGCCACAAAACAAATCTCAATAAATTTAAGAAGACAAAGGCATATCATACATCGTTTCCAAACACAACAGTATGAAACCAGAAAACAATCACAAGAAAAAAACTGAAAAAAATACAAACATGGAAGCCAAACAACATGCCACTAAACAGCCAATGGGTTACAAAGAAAGAGGAAATCAAAAAACTACATGTAGACAAATGAAAATGAACATACAGTACAAAATCTTTGGGATGTAGCAAAGGCAGTTCTAAGAAAGAAATTTATAGCAATACAGGCTTACCTCAAGGAATAAGAAAAATCTCAAATTAACAATCTAAACTTATACTTAAAAGAACTAGAAAATCAAAACCCAAGATTAGTAGAGGAAGGAAATAATACAGATCAGAGCAGAAACAAATGAAATAGACTGAAAAAAAAAAAATCCAAGAAATCAAGTCAGTTCTTTGAAAAAATAAAACTACTAAACCTTCAACCAACCAGACTCAAAAAAAGAGAAGACAAAAATAAAATTGGAAATGAAAGAGAAGTAACAGTCAACACCACAAAAATATAAAGGACTACAATGCTACAAAATATTATATGCCCACAAACTGGACAACCTAGAAGAAATGGGTAAATTCCTAGAAACATAGTCTTCAAAAAGAAACAGATGTGATTCAAAAAGAATCAGAAAGAAACAAAATCTGAACAGACCAATTACTAGTAATGAAACTGAATTGGTAATACCAGAAGGATTCACAGGTGAATTCTACCAAATATTTAAAGAAGAGATAATACCTATTCTCTTGGGACACCTGGGTGGCTCAGTCGGTTAAGCGTCTGCCTTCATTCAGCTCAGGTCATGATCCCAGAGTTCTGGGATCAAGTCCCGCATCAGGATCCTTGCACAGCAGAGGGCCTGCTTCTCCCTCTGCCTGCCGCTCCCCCTGCTTGTGTGCTCTCTCGCTCTGACAAATAAAATCTTTAAAAAAAAAACAAAAACAAAAACCTATTCTCTCAAACTATTCCAAAAATATTAGAAGAAGGAAAGCTTCCAAACATTCTACAAGGCCAGCATTGCCTTGGTAACAAAACTAGACAAAGACACTACTAAGAAAGAAAATTACAGGCCAATATCTCTGATGAACATAGATGCAAAAGTCCTCAACAAAATATTAGCAAACTGTATTCAACAATACATTAAAAGGATCATTCATTGCAATCAAGTGGGATTTGCTCCAGGGATGCAAGGATGGTTCCCTATTTGAAAATCAATCAACATGATATGCCACATGAACAAAATGAAGGATAAGAATATGATCATATCAGATACAGAAAAAGCATCTGACAAAATTAAACACCATTCATGATACAAACTCTCAGCAAAGTGGGTTTTCAGGGAACATATCTCAACATAATAAAGGCCATTTGTGGGGAAAAAACAAAACCCTACACCTGACATCTTATTCAATGGTGAAAAAACCTTTTCCTCTAAGATCAGGAACAAGACAAAGATATCCCATATTCTCACTGCTTTTATTCAACATAGTACTAGAAGTCCTAGCCACAGCAATCAGACAAGAAAAAGGAATAAAAGACATCCAAATTGGTAAAGAAGTTAAAATGTCACTATTTGCAGATGACATACTATGCACTGGAAACCCTAAAGACTCCACCAAAAAAAAAAAAAAAAAAAAAAAACCATTAGAAATAATGAATACAAAAGTTATACAGAAATCAGCTGCATGTCTATACACTAATAATGAAGTAGCAGAAAGAGAAATTATGAAAACAATACCATTTACAATTGCATCAAAAAGAATAAAATACCTAGGAATAAATTTAACCAAGGAGGTGAAAGACGGGTACTCTGAAAACTGTAAAAACTGATGAAAGAAACTGAAAATGACACAAATGCAAAGACATTCCATGCTCATGACTGGAAGAACCAATCGTGTTAAAATGTCCATACTACCCAAAGCAATCTACAGATTCAGTGCAATCCCTACTAAAATACCAACAGCATTTTTCACAGAACTAGAATACTACAATTTGTATGGAACCACAAAAGACCTTGAATAGCCAAAGCAACCTTGAACAAAGCTGAAGGTATCACAGTCCCATATCTCAAGATGTATTACAAAGCTGCAGTAATCAAAACAATTTGGTACTGGCACCATTAATCAATGGAACAGAATAAACATCCCAGAAATAAAACCATGCTTATACGGTCAATTAATCTATGACAAAAAAAGCAAGAACATACACTGAGGAAAAGATAGTCTCTTAAATAAATGGTGCTGGGAAAACTGGACAGCTACATGCAAAAGAATGAAACTGGACCACTTTCTTACACCATACACAAAAATAAAACTCAAAATGGATTAAAGACCTAAATGTGAGACCTGAAATCACGAAGTCCTAGAAGAAAACACTGGCAGTAATTTCTGACATCAGCCATAGCAACATTTTCCTAGATCTGTCTCCTCAGTCAAGGGAAACAAAAGCAAAATTAAACTACTGAGACTACATCAAAATAAAAAGCTTTTGCACAGTGAAGGATACCACCAACAAAACAAAAAGGCAACCTGCCGAATGGGAGAAGATATTCACAAATGATGTATCTAATAAGGGGTAATATCCAAAATATATAAAGAACTTATACAACTCAACCCCCACAAAACAATAACCCAATTAAAAAATGGGCAAAGGACCTGAAGATACATTTTTCCAAAGACATACAGATGGCCAACATGAAAACATGTTCAAAATCACTAATCATCAGGAAAATGTAGACTGAAACCACAATGAGATATCATCTTATACCTGTCAGATTGGTAGAATCAAGAAGACAAGAAATAACAAGTGTGGTGAAGATGTGGAGAAAAAGGGACACTTGTGTGCTATTGGTGGGAATGCAAATTAGTGCAGCCACTGTGAAAAATGGTATGGAGTTTCCTCAAAAAAATTAAAAATAGAAAGCCCTTATAATCCAGTAATTCCATTATTGGGTACTTACCCCCACCCTGCAAAAAAAAAAAAACCATGGAAACATGAATTCAAAGTTACATGCACTTCCATGTTTATTGCAGCATTTACAATAACCAAAAAAATGGAAACAACCCAAGTGTTCATCCACAGAGCAATGCATAAAGAAGATGTGAGCTATGTATACAATGGAATATTAGTCAGCCATAAAATGGATGAGAGCTTACCATTTGTGACAACAATGGATGGACCTAGAGGGTATCATGCTAAATAAATCAGAGAAAGGTATTTGCCTTGATTTTACTTATATGTTGAGCCTAAAAAACAAATGAACAGATAAAGAAAAAGCAGAAAGAAACCCATAAATACAGAGAACTGATGGTTGTGGGGGTTTGGAGAGCAAAATGGGTGAAAGCATAGGAGATACAGACTTCCACTTATGGAATGAGTAAGTCATGAGGATGAAATGTACAGTGTAGGGCATATAGTCATTGATATTATATCAGCATCGTATGGCGACAGATGATTGCCACACTTGTGGTGAGCACAGCATAGTGAATCACTATGTTGTACACTTGAACTAATGTAATATTGAGATATCTTCAGCTGAGTACTGAAGCATATGGATATAAGGAAACTACCTAAAGCATGGGCAGGAACCACCTGACAGTGACAAAGAAAAGATAGCCACCGATGTATCAGACAATGATAAAAAAAATACACCGGAACACAGAAACTAGCAAAAAGGAAATACACAATGTTGTACACTTGAACTAATGTAATATCTCAATATTACATTAGTTGTAATGTAATAATGTAATGTAATGTGGTAAAAAAATAGGAACATTTTACAGGATGGTATGGTTTTAAGGGAGAAACTTTGAGAATCACTCTACAGACACAATAGAAATAACACGAGCACAAAGGAACACATTTGTAGGGTTTTAAATATTTCAGGAAGAGCTAGGAATCACAACACTTAGAATATTACTACACCTTGCCCACCATGCTCCATTCTTCCAGATTCTTGTTCACTTTAGTGAATTATGAACCAGCTATGAAGAAATTACTGAACAAGTAATGTCCTCACCTGTTTGAGTTTGGTTATTTGATGGTAGATCTGGAGCTTAAGTTGTTTGTTGTTGTTTTAAGTAATCTCTACAGCCAAGGTGGGGCTTGAAGTCCAAGATCAAGAGTCACACATTTCACTGACCAAGCCAGCCAGGTGCCCCCAGAGCTTAACTTTTTAATTCTTGATTTTAACAAACCTCTTTATCCTAAAGTGCATTCTCTCTTCCAATAACTAGCTTTTATTTATTCTTCAATCTTCGCTCAAGAAGAAATAGAGCCGAATGAAGATAATAATTTACCAAGAAATACGTAACTACAACACAAAAGTGGTTCTAAGGCATAACGGAGAAAAGCCCATATGAAACCTGCTGCACTGGCAATGTTTGGCCAGTGCATACATCACAGAACACACAGCTTTTCCTGGCTTCATCAGACCCGTTCACCATCAAAACACACCCCACAGCGCTAAGGAGGTAATAAAAGACTTAAAACTACTGCTAGTAGAGCAGAACATTGACCTGGAACCTAAACTCTTGTCTAAACCCTTTTTCATTTAGTAGACTTTGCACAGACCTAACTTGGTGGCAGCAAGAAGTCCTTCCCTAAACACCCACTTGATGTCACAATCTAACAGTCACTTTAAACCCTGTAATGTTAGTAATTTACTCATTTGCAACCAATGCAAAACCCATTATCTGTTAGCTCTCAACTTTAAATAGCTAGGCCAATGCTGAGTGATACTTTCATAACTACCTGCATATCCTGACTTATTTCAACAAAGGACATCATCACTGTATGGGAGTCACTTCAATTAGTTAAATGTGCTGCCTTATTTGAACTGCAGGAGAAAGACTGCAACATGTAATAGCAAACTTGAAAGTATTATGCAAAAAAGTATCACTGCCTAACTCAACAAAAAGTGAGGGATTACAGAGGAATGACCTTTGACCAAAACATTTTCATGGCCTTGAACGCAGTATTCTACTGTTTCAAGTGGACCAAATCCAGGGTTCATTTTGATCAGGTATCACTTTCTTAAAAGTGGAATCAGGGGGCATGTTACCACATACTGTATGAGAATAAAATGTTACATGCTAATGTAGATGCCTACTTCATTCACTCATTTTATAGTCTTCGAATGCACCAGAAGGCAAGCTCACCCAATTCAACACCAAAAGGACAACATGCATTTAATTAAATACAAAAACAAGTTCTAGCATCTATGTGCTTTATCTGTTATAGGAATGCTACATAAAGGTAAAGTATCTTTCCTTCTATAGCTAGGATGGCTTATCCACTAGTTTTCAAACTATTCTGAGCTGTTCTTTGAAGGAAATACCATAAAGTGTTGTCTGGGGACTAAGGGAATCCAAGTCAGAGGGCTCCTAGGCTCGCCACACCCACATCAGTCAGATCATTCAGATATAGGGTTTACTGCAAGATTATCTATCAAAAAATAGTTTCACACTAAAATTATGAAGTTTAAATATTTGTCTGTGGGCCTATTAGGATACAGAGCAATGATTCTCAAAATATAGTCCATGGTTACCTGAAAGTTCTTCCATCATTTAAAAGGATCTGTGGGGTTTAAAGTATTTTTTTTTAAGATTTTATTTATTTATTTGAGAGAGGGAATGAGATAGAATGAGCATGAGAGGGGGGAGGGTCAGAGGAAGAAGCAGACTCCCCGCTGAGCAGAGGGCCCGATGCGGGACTCCAGGATCATGACCTGAGCCGAAGGCAGTCGCCTAACCAACTGAGCCACCCAAAATACTAAGAAGTTATTTGGGAACTTCTAGTTGTGGCCAAGATGGAGTTATAGGGATCAGATTTACCCTCCCATCTGAAATAACTAAACACACACACACACACACACACACACACACACGAAACTATTTTTCAGATATCAGTCCTCAGGACAGCGATCCAAGAGACGGTAAACAAAAGAGGCGAATCCTCTAATTGCTCTGGCTTGAGTTTCCAGTTTGCAGCAAGGGAGTGAGAACACAGCTGGAGGTTAACAGTCTCCCTGAATTGAGGAGGCTGTTAGAAACCCTGGGAAGCCAAGATGATAAGAGTTCACCGGGCAGAGGTATGGGAGAGGAGAGAGTTGCATACAGAGGAAGCTCAAGAGATCTGCAAAGGGGTGTGCTCACATCTTCAGCTGAGTACTGAAGCATATGGATATAAGGAAACTACCTAAAGCATGGGCAGGAACCACCTGACAGTGACAAAGAAAAGATAGCCACCGATGTATCAGACAATGATAAAAAAATACACCGGAACACAGAAACTAGCAAAAAGGAAATACACAGAAAATATACCAGGGCGGTGTGTAGGAGGGAGGACAAAAATAGTATCATTGTTGGGACGATTTCAAGGAACCTGATGTACATGTAATTAGGGAAGGGTTCATAACACTTCAAGAAATCCTAGCTGATACTGTTCTAAATTTGATGAAAATTATAAAACCAAGGATGCAGAAATCACAAAGAACTCCTAAGCACAAGACACATGAAAAAAAAAAACTGCATTAAAGCACATCATAATCAAGTTCTATAAAATCAATGATGAAGAGAAAAATCTTAAAAGCACAGAGGAGAAACAGACATTACAGAGAGGGACAAAGGACAATAATGACAGTACACTTTGCCTCTAGATACAAGCCAGAATACAGTGTGGCAGCATATTTAAAGTATTCAAAGGAAAGAAGAGGTGAATTCTATAACCAGTAAAAATATATTTTAGAAAATGAAAGCATAAAAAAACTTTTCAGATATACAAAAGCTGAAAGAATAAATCACCAGCAGACCTACGCTACCTAAAATGTTAAAGGAAGTGCTTCAAACAGAAAAACAAAGGATCCACTCTAATGAAGAGTACCAGAGATGGTAAATATGTTGGCTACAAAAGATGTTTACTTGCTTTTTTTTTTTTACTTGTTTTTTAAGTATCTTTAAAAGATTACTGGGTGTTTAAAACAAAAATAGCAATATATTGTGGGGTTCATACATATGCTGAAGTACACTGTATGACAATACAAAGAAAGGAGTAAAATGAAGTATACTACTTTAAGATTCTTACATGTCAACTGGCATAATACTTGAAGGTTGACTGTGACGTTAAGAATATATACTATAAACCATAAAGCAACAAGTAAAATAACACAATAAAAAATTATGATTTTTAATCCAACAAAGGAGATAAAGTATACCACAGAACAGTATTTAATCCAAGAGAAAGAATAGGAAGAAAAAGGAAACATAGAACAAATGGGATCAATACAAAATAAAAAGATGGTAGATTTAAGTCCAGCCATATCAGTAATCACAATGACCATAAATGGCCTAAACACCCCAATTAAGAAATTGTCAAACTAGATAAAAATGCATGACCTAGCTATATGCTGCTTAACAGAAACCCACTTTAAACATGAAGATACATGGGGCACCTGGGTGGCTCAGTTGGTTAAGCATCCGACTCTTTTATTTCAGCTCAGGTCATAATCTCAGGGTCATGGGATCAAACCCCACATTGGGCTCTGTGCTGTGTGTGGAGCCTGCTTGAGATTCTCTTTCTCCCTCTCCCTCTGCCCCTCCCCCACCCCATTCGCTCTTTTTCTCTAAAATAAATAAACCAACAAAGCTGAAGACACAAAGAGGTTAAAATTAAAAGGAAAAATGGAAAAAGATAAATCATGTTAATACTAATCAAAAGAAAGACTGGCATTATTAATATCAGACAAAGTCACTTTAGGGCAAAAAAAGAGATACCTGCTTCATAATGGAAAAAGGGTCTATTCAGCAAGATGATGTAACAGCCCTAAATATTGATGCACCTAATAAGAGAGCTTCAAAAACTGATAGAAGTATAATGATAAACAAATCCACAATTATAATCAGAGATATCAACACCCCTGTTAACTGATCGAAAAATTAGAAAATCAGTACAGATATAAAACACTGAAAACATTATCATCCAATGTGACCTGACATTTATAGAATACCTAAACAGCAAAATACACATTCTTCCCACCTGCACATGGAACATTTACTAAGATAGAGCATACTCTGGCCCATAAACAGTCTCAATAAATTTAATACGATTCAAATTATACAAGTATGATATTTGGCCACAGTGGAATCAAATTAGAAATCAGTAACAGAAAGATTTGGAAAATCTCCAAATATTTAGAAACTAAATAACATAACTCTTGGATCACAGAAGATGACAAAGAGAAATTAGGATTTTAAATTGAATGACAATGAAAACAACATATCAAAGGTTGGGGATGCAATTAAAGCAATCCTGTGCCATTTATACCATGAAACGCCTATACTGGAAAGAAGGAAAAGTCTCCAAAGATACTCAGTACACACTTTAAGAAACTAGAAAAAATAAGAGCAAATGAAACCCAGAGTAAGAAGAAAATAAATGAGCAGAAATCAATGAAATCAAATCTAAAAAAGAGATTTAAAAAAAAATGGAATCAAATTATGGTTCTATGAAAAGTTCAATAAAATTGATAAACCTCCAACAAGAATAATCAAAATTAAGAGACAAGATGCAAATTACCACACGACTCTCTCAGACCACGGAAGAGAAGGAAATAATTTCCAAGTCATTTTTCAAAAATGTTCTAAAGATTTATTTATTTGAGAGAGACTATGAGGGGAAGGGACAGAGGGAGGGGAAAAAGAGAGTCCCAAGCTTCTCCCTGGCACACACAGAGGGCCATGTGTGGCCCGATCTCCTGACCCTGAGATCACAACCTGAGCCAAAACCAAGAGTCAGATGCCCAACTGACTGCGCCACCCAGGCACCTCACTTCCCAAGTCATTTTAGGAGGCAGCAGATCCTGGTACCTAAACCAGAAAGAGGTATTACAAGAAAACTACAGACCAAACTCCCTTATGAACACAGATGCAGAAATTCAAATGTTAGCAAATCAAATCCAACAATAATTCATTATGGTCAAGTGAAGTTTATCCCAAGAATGAAAGGTTGGTTTTATAACTCCAAAATCAGTCAATGTAATTCACAATATAAACAGCCTAAAGAAGAAAAAAAAGATATGTTTGTCTCAATAAAGACTGAAAAGGAATCTAAAAAAACCCAGCATCCTATCTTGATAAAAACTCTCATCAAACTAGGAATAAAAAGGAATTTCCACAATGTATTAGAGGGCATCTATGAAAGGCTAAATTTTTTTCTCTAAGATCAGGACCAACACAACTTACGTCCACTCACTACTTCTATTCAACACTGTTCTGGAACTTCTAGCCAATGCCACAGGCCAAAAATGAATGAATGAATGAATGAATGAATGAATGAACAAACAAACAAACAGGAACCAGATTGGAAAGGAAAAAGCCTATTTATTTACAAAATGTCTTTATTTGCAGACATAATCATCTATGTAAAAAATCATATGGACTCTACCCCAAAAAAGCTGCTAGACTAAGTGAGTTTAGTGAGGTTGCAAGATATAAGATAAAATACAGGAAATTTTATTTTTACTAGCAGTGAAAAATTGGAAATTAAAGTTTACAAAACAATACTACAGCATCAAAAAAATCTGTAGCCTCTACAGATAAATCTGACAAAAGATATGTATTACCTTTACAGAAGCAAACAAACATTGCTAAGAGAAATTAAAGGCCTAAATAACTGAGGACATATCTCACGTTCACGGGTTTGATATTAAGATGTCAATTTTCCACCAAACTGCTCTACAGATTCAATGCAATCCTAATCAAGATCCCAGCAGGCTTTTTTTCTGTAGAAATTTACAACCTGATTCTAGAATTTATATGGAAATACAAAGGACTTAGAATAGCCAAAACAATTTTGAAAAAAGCTGGAGGACTAATACCACCAGACTTTAATATTATAAAGCTACAATAATCAACACAGTAAGTTACTGTGTAAAAATAGATGAATACATTGATGAAACAGAACACAAAGGTAGATTGAGATATATACAGCCAATTCATTTTTTTTCATAAAGGTGCCAAGGCAATTCAATGGGAATAGGGTAAGCTTTTCAACAAATGTGCTAGAACAAACAGATAGCCTTAGGCCAAAAAAAAAAAAAAGAAACGGAAAAGAAAAGAATCTTGACTCATTTTAAGATTTTATTTATTTTAGAAAGAGAGAGAGAGACAGCACCAGCGGGAGGTGCAGAGGGAGAGAATCTCAAGTAGACTCCATGCTGAGTGTGGAGCCTGACACAGGGCTCTATCCCAGGACCCTGAGATCATGACCTGAGCCGAACCCTAGAGTCAGACGCTCAATCAACTGCACCACCCAGGTGCCCCGAAAAGCATCTTGACTCTTACCTCACACCATATATAGAAAATTGACCATTCAAAATGGATCTGAGACCTCAATATAAGAGCTAAAACTATAAAGCTTCCAAAAGAAAACACAGGATAAAGTTAGTGACATCAGGTTTGGCAATTTCTTAAATACAACATAAAAAAGACAAACTTTTAAAAGAAGAAAAAGCAATTAACTGGCCTTCATGGTAATTAAAAACTGCTTTAAACAATACTTTTTAAAAAAATGAAAAGACATTTTTTTTCTCAGACTTGGAGAATATATTTGCAAAACATAATAACTGACAGAGGATTTTTATCTTGAGTATAGAAAGAACTCTTACTAATCAACAGGAGGATAAACAACCCAACAAAAATATGGGGAAAAGATATGAACAGACATTTCACCAAAAGGGATACTCAGATAGCAAAGCACATGAAAAGATGCTCAGCATTATTAGTCATTAGGGAAATACAAGTAAAAAAACCACAGTGAAATAACCTTACACACACATTAAAATGGCTAAACTTAAACAGTCATCATACCAAATATCGGTGAGGACGTGGAGCAGCTGGGACACTGACAGACTGATGGTGATGAAGTAAAATGGTACAGTCACTTTGGAGAACAGTTTGGCAGTGAAATACACCTAGGACCCCGCCATTCCACTCCTAGATAGTTACTCAAGAAAAACGAACAACTTGTACAAAATGTTTTTAGCAGCTTTATTTCTAATAGCCAAAAACTGGAAACTCAAATGTCTATCAAATTATGGTATATCCATATAATGGACTACCACTCAGCAATAAAAAATAAATGAGTGACACACACAGGTATGTCTCCCCAAATAATCATGATGAGTGAAAGAAGACAAAAAAGTATACACATTAAGTACGATTCCACTTTTAGGTAATTACAGAAAATTCAAACTTATCTACAGTGACAAAGCTGATCAGTGACTGCCTGGGGATGAGAAGAGTAGCTAGAGGGGATTATACAAGAACACAAGAAAATTGCAGGGAGGCGGGAGGTGAGGGTTGTTCATTATCTTGATTAGAGTGGTTTCATGGAAGTATACATGTGTCCAATTTTACCAAATTGTATACTTAATTTTAAAATGTCATTTACCTTTTTCACTCTTGTATTCCTCTGAGTATACAATGATGGTTTCCAAAGGTTAAATGACATGATGATGTCATCACTCTTATAGCTAATAAAATGTGTGCTCATGCATTCTTTTGTTTTAAAATTTTGTTTTATTTTCCAGGATGGTAAATATATATGTAAACAGTGGTGTGCTAGAGCAGGACTGCACCAGCTCACAAGTGCTAACTGCATTTATTTCCAACTCTGTTTAGAGGTGTCATACTGACAGTCTGAACCTTGGCCACAGTGAAAGTATTTACACCATGGAAACTGGCAAATGCTACTGCAAAATCAGGGTTTTGGGGACAGCTGGTTGTTAAACGTTTTACCAGCCCAACATATACATAAAAATAAAGTTCATTGGAATTCTTAATTTTTAATGGTGCAAAAGGATTCTGAAAACCACTAGGCTAAAAATTTACCTTTATCAAGCTAGAAAGTGTTACTAGGGAGAAAAACAAAAAGAAAAAGATTTTCAGACACTCATCCTATCAAGAAAATCTTTTGCAGAGACTCATCTTTGGTTGCCTTGACCAAATGCCACCAGTCATTCTCCCAAAGGACTCACTGTTGACACAGCCTTTCCCCTAAGACCAGGAGGGTCTGGGCTTGATTCATTAGCTCCTTCTTGAATCTGAAGAACCTCCAGGCTGCTAGGAAGGACTGGGGCTGCCATCTCCTCTAGCAAACACCAAGGGTCCATCACCTTGCTTCCCGTAGCTGCTCACAGACTAAAAATGTAACTTTAACATCCTGCTCCAAAAAAGCGTAACACCAGACCAAGTTTTCTACATAATGGATTCCAACTCCAGCAATGAGATGAGAGGTGTGTGTGACACAAATGTATTTGTAGCAGGTGAATCAACCTAGATACCAAGGTCTGATACTTTTACCAACTACTATGAGGCAACTTAGCATGGAAGGTATATAGTCATCCCCTCTTCCTTCTGCTCTCAATGCCAGCCTGAGTCCTTTTTAACTATTTAATATGGTGTGAAAAATACCATGTGCTGATGCTCCATCATCTCATTAGAAAGTTCCCAGGAAGGGGAAAAAGGCTGAAATTAAAAAAAAAAAAAAAAATCTCTTTAAAGAATTCAGCAGGGAATGGATTACGTTGCAGGAACATATCCTCCTGTTTGTAACATGTTAGAAACATAAACCTTAGGGCTTTTTCGCCTCCACTGCATAGAGGTCTGATCGCTTCTGGCTAAAAATGGGGATTTGCTGGCGTATTTCAGCCAACTTCTTCAGGTCTGCAAAAACAGGAAAGTGTACCATTACTAAGACATTAACTCCTCACTAACCAATGAGGATTTCTTCTGCAAACAGTATAAAACCCACCAGAATCTCAGCAAGTAACTCAGTAATATCAGCCTTGTCCGGAGTCCCAGGTGGCCTGGCACCATCCCTGGGGGCATTTCAAACCAAACCAAGAAAACTTAAGCTGAGCAACAGCCCCCCGGGGCTTGGCCAGAGAACTAAGGATAAAGGAGAAGGGGGCCCAAGGGAGCCCTTCCAGGGGACAGCAGCTTCAGAGCTACGGGATCACCCCAGACCGATGGGGACACCACGGACCTAAGCTGTGCCGACGGCCAACCTTACCTATGTGGCTAACCTTACCTATGTCTGAACACAGGACCGTCTCCTCGGTGCCGGCTTCAGCAAGGACATCCCCCCTGAAAGAGATTCCAGAGGGAGGGAGTGGGTACTAACATCCCTGCCCTCCTCCCACCTCAGGGCCCCAGGGGAAGGAATCAGGAGACTGAAGACAGGAAGGGAGGGGCATACATTCCTGCTCCACAATTTAAGTAGCTGTGTGGCCTTGTGGCGAGTCATCTGCCATCTCGTTCCCTAACCTATAAAGTGGAAATAAGAGCTCTGTGAGGACTGAGCAGATTATGCAGTAGGTTTCGTAAACTGCCAACTGCTAGGAAATGGTGGTTATTCCACGATTATAAACCTCCAGGAACAGAGCTCCCTGTAAAGATCGGGAAGCTCCATCCTGTCACTTCGTGACTGTGGCAGTAAGACCCTTTCGGGAGGGTGGGCTGGTTCTTTGCACCTTCCAAGGCTGGGGACAGGGAGGCTGGGCCTGAACAGAGCCCAGCGCTGCCTGGGTCTCTGGTCTCATGCTTGTGGCCCCTAGTATCTTGTTATCGGGTTTTAGTTTTTTGAAGGAAAGAAGTGGTGGGGAAACCACACCCCAACGGGAGAGGAACTCCAAGCTTAGAAAGAGCAACACTCCTCCTGCCTAAATCTGGGGAAAGGCTGACCTGGAAAACCTTCCAGTCCTGAGTTTCTTGGCCCAAAGCAGGACTTCAAAGACATCTATCGAAATGAAATTTCTCCAAAACACAAAATAATCTGACCCAACAAAGAATCTGACAAAGTAAATGGTTCCATTTCCCAGATGGCCACAAATTTCTGGCACCAATGAGCTACAAACATCATCATTAATGCCATTTAACCGAATTATTTTTATTCTTTTCTATTTCCTCCCCATTTGCCCCGGCATTCAAAGATCTCTCTCTGGGGTAACCCCAGGCACCCATCCTGATGTCAATATAAGCCAGAAGGCCCCCCAAATCCTACAGACAGAATTTTGAAAAGGAACAAAGATAAATCATGTACAACTACTTCGTCTCAGAAGCAGCTTGACCAGTAACAAGGTTCATCAGGAGAACCAGCAGGGAGCAGAGCCGCCCAAGAGGCCAGGAAGCCTATCACCAACATCTGGACAGAGGAACTTGAACCAAGTTGGAGAAAATCTTCAAGCCAGTTCATCCTTCCAGCCTGCCAATGCCTCCCAAATCCTAATGTGCACGAGGCTCCCTGGTCATATCTTCCAAGGCCTTCTCCTATCACATACTTTAATCTTTGGGTCCTATAAAAATAAAGAACTTCAGGGACCCACAGTGATCAATAACCCTTCTCAGCCTTGTTACTGGTCTATTTACCCTGCAATTATAGAAATACACATCAGTGTGTGTGTAATCATACAAATATGTGAGAAGTGGTATGGAATAACCCCAAGTTCTGAAGTCAAAAGTCCTGAATCTAAACACCGGCCCTAGCCACTTTGTCCCACGAACTTAATTCTGCCATCTATAAACGGAGCCCAATTTGGGAAAAGTCTCTGAGTTCACACGGAGACCGCGTGTGCGGAAGTGCTACGAAACCCCCCGCGGCTACAGCCCACGAGCTGCATACGGTTAACGAGTGACTGCGCGCTGGGGGGCTTTGGTGCCGCTTCACTAGGACAAGGCTTGTCCCTGTCACAGAGGTCAAGGGCAGAGTTCCCCTTAACTGAACTCATCCTCCCCCATCCTCTATTCATTAGGCAGGGAGCAAAATCCTCACCCTGTAACTAATTCCTGTTCTAGAACCAGTCACCCAGCTTAAATTTTAACCAAAAGCCAAGAGTCTGGGAGCCCTTTTTACTAAAATCATCAGTGTTGCCTTGTTTCCCCCATGTGATCCAAGTCCAACTGACAAAAGAGACACGCAGAAACTCAGAAGAGGGCTAAGGCCAAATACTCAGTCAGGACAGCAGGGCCACTTCTTCCTCACATGGTTTTCAAGTGGAAGGGTCTCCCGCAGACGAGGCGCAGACCTGGCAGGCATGTGAGGATATGGGGATTCGAGGGAGCGGCAGGGCTGGTGGGGAATCAGAAAACCCACCCACCCAAGTGCCGTCTCTCTCAAGCTCCCGGGGAGCCTGTCCCTGCTTAGCCAACTCACCAAGGACTCACAATAGTGCTGTGTCCCCAGGCAACATATGAGGCTTGATCATCCCGGGCAGGAGATGCTGTGGCCACATACACCTGATTGTCAACAGCCCTGTTGTCAACAAAAAAGAGAGAATTCATACATTATAGATGGGCAACATTTTTCTATTCCAAATGTACGGATCCTTCTTTTAAAAACTAGGACTGGGTAGGCTGGCTCTGACGTGGAAGGAAATACCCAAAGCCATGAAACCCTCTCTTCAAAAAGTATCTTAATGCGTAAACCAGTTCTCAGCTGGGGGTGATTTCGCCCAGTGGGGACATTTGCCAATGTCCAAAGACAATGACTTTGACTTTTTGACTTTGGTGATAGTAGGTTGCTACTGGCACCTAGTAGATGGAGACCAGGGTGCTGTGAACATCCCACCGTGCGCAGGACAGCCCCACAACAAAGAACGACCTAGTCCAAAATGTCAGTCCCGCCACAGCTGACACCCTGGCTGGAGCCAACCTGTTAACCTACAAAAGAGCAAGTCAAGGTGGCCAGAGAGAATGGACCAGCCTCGCTGGGGCCATACGCCTTGCAGGGCCGCATGGGACTTCCATGCCCCCAGTGGCCGAAGTCCCATCAGCTCAAATTAGATAAGAATTTCAGGTGGCAGCCTGCGTACCTCAAGCCACCTCACCCGGGAGCTCTCTGGGCTCAATCAGCGGATCCACGCCAGGCCATTCCAATGTTTCTCAAGCTTTTCTGCTTTCTTCAAGACTGCATTCATTAATATACATGGTATCAGATGCCCCTACCCCATCTTCCACCAAGCAATCAGCCAAACACCTCTGCTGCCTCCTCTGATAAAAATCACCATCATTTTTAGAGGTGAGAATAGCGGCTACATCTGGGCAAACAAGGGCAGGGTTGATGGAGGAACAGAAGGGAGCATTCTAGAGGTCTGCAGGTGTTCTGTGTTGACCTTGGTCCCAGGTGAATACGCGGGTAGAAAATTCAGTGACCTACAGACTTAAAATTGGTGTCCTGCTCTTTTATTATACCTCAAGTAACAGAACCGTAATGAAGAAAACTGGCATTTCTGACCACCATTTCATGGTTTTCAGCACACTTTACACAGACACACACAGTCACACTCTTCCTCCCTTCCATGTTACATCCACCTCTGCTAGCTGCCCTTCACTGCTCACTCCCCAACCCTAGGGGACTCAGGACACAGCTACTGTGACGTGCCAAAGACACTGTGCAATGCCTCGGACTATAGATTAGAAAACCAAGACCTTATAACAAGTGTCTTGGCAGAGTATTCCAGGAAGAGCAGAATGGTGTAAAGGATGGGGGGGATAAGCACCCCAATCTGCAGAGCACAGTCAACGGGCTGATTCTTCTCTTCCGACTGCATCTGGATGGCAAAGCAGGCTGGGTCAGGGGCAGCATTCTGAGTCAGGAACGCTGGTACTTCCACCAAACTGGAAATCTTTTCACAAAGCAACACTGAGACACCTGAAGGTATGCCTGAGGTGCTTTCTTACCGGCCTCGTTGAAGCAACTCCCAGTGGGCTGGTCCAGTGGTCATATTAAAAGCTCCAGGATATACCAACAGCTGACAGCCTTGGGAGAGAAAGGCCAGAGAAGAGTGGGCCCAGGTTAACACCCCACCACACTAGCTCCCCATTCTGTTCTCTACCCAGTGGGGACCAAACTCGAACTTCCCCAAGCATGAAAAGATGTCAGCCAAGCCGGACACTGTCAGGAGTACTAAGTTACGGCTCTGAATTCCTTTAGAGACACACACACGCTACACACACATACAAATACAGTGGTATTGATGACCAAAACCAGGGTATGTGACTTCACTTAAAAAAAAAAAAAAAATCATTCAAATTTCTCTCAGCACCATACGGTCAGCTCCACACGGCCAAGGACCACATTCGTTAATGCTTTTAAGTGAAATGGGGGGCAGAGTAGGTGCTGTAATGCTTACTGAGAGAGCTCAACAGGGTCTGCCAACCCAGAGCCCACGCACGTCCACCTTTTTTGCTGAGCAGGCCATCAAAATGTTTGCACCCACTCCACTTTAAGGGAAAAGTCAAGTCCGGATCAGAGTAGTTTGGACAGTCTAGCAGGGATGCTCACATTTGTTGAGTACCATACGGAGAGCTAAGTTCTCCCTCCTTAATCTCCACACACCATGCCTATGAAAAACCTGAGATCCACAGAGCTCTAAAAATTAAATAATTTACTCGAAGTATCACGTCAATTAAGGAGGAGAGCTGGAAGCAGAACCCGGATCTTCTGACTTGGCTCAGTGTTCTTCCAGGCCAGTAGGGTATTTCTTCTCTGGACCAAAAGGTCACAGACTATATTTCTACTGTAACCAATATCTAGGACTATTGAGTGTGAAATCCATGACAGACACCCTAGACCACATCCTTATTTCTAGTGGGCTCCATGTGACTCTTTCCAAACATGGTAGCAAGAAGGGCTCAAAGAATAGAGCAGATTTAGGAGCACGGTTCCTGCCTTCCCTGCCTTAGCTGCATGGTGTGTTGAAATACAATCTCTGAAAAACCATATTGTCCATATACAGCAAAAGTCTGAGGAATCAGATGGGGGTGGAGAGATTAAGACCCCTTCTCCAGTTTTTCTGCCTAAGGGCTCCCTCGACACACAAAGACCAAGCCAGAATCAAATCTCTAAGCACCTACACCAGAGTCGTGGTGCCGTCTCACCTCTCTGGGCGTAGATCTGGGCGAGCTCCGCAAAGCGCAGGTCATAGCAGATGCCCAGGCCCACTCTGCAGTAAGCTGTTTTCCAAACAGAAAATGCACAAATGAAAAGTTAACCTCTTGCAACACGGTGCAGCAGAGTAAAGCCTCCATTGTAAGATCTCAAAACACTGATGGCAATACATTAACCCGGGGCCGTGGCTGGAGAAAATGTATAAGCTTATTCCTGCTTGGATTTTCCCTCATAAAGACATCATTTATCTCAGATTAGAAATGAGAAATTCAACTAACTGAATGCTTATTATCTGTGTGGGAGGTGTTCAATCACAACCTAAGAGGTAAACTCTGGAAGCAATCATGCTAATAGCATGCTGTGACCAAACGGTAGAGCAAAATCAGGTCAAACCCTTTGTTCTCTGTTCAGCCCGCCCTTTCTAGATCTCTGACCATTCGCCTGTCTCACTTCTGGTGTTGCAGTCAGGGTATGTAAAGAAGTAGGGGAGGGACATACGAGTTAAAAAAAAAAAGGGAACACCTGATCCTCTTCTACTGATACTACTAAAACAGGTGAACGTGTCTGGTACTTACGAGTATCAAATGTGGAGAAACTATCACCAGGACTCAGCGTTTTAGATTCTTGAAATGTAATTTTCCCAGGAACATCAATGTCAAACAGATGGAGCTGCACCACAAGCAATGAATTTGGTTACCTCTTCTCCAGCAGGGTCATGGCAATCACAGCCAACATCTTTCCATGGCCAGAAACGGGGATGCTCTGAGATCAACTACACAAACAGCAACCCCCACCTGCCCACAACCCACCCCACAAGCTGACATCTTATCAAAATGAGTTCTAATATGCAAAACGGGAAAATCATGCTGTAGGCTTTATGACACTTCTTTCCTAGGTGGTGTGCAAGTTCACTGTCTAGGTTTCTTTTGGGAAGCAATTAACATGTTATTCTTTTATTCAGTATAAATGCTAAATGAAGTCTTCACAGACTCATAAACTGACAAACTGGCAGGAGAGGTGGAGAGCGGGAGAGCAATTAAAAATAGGTAAAATTTTCCAAACTAAATGCAGCAATATATAAAAAGAGTAACACATCACTTCGAAATTGGATTTATTCAAGGAAAGCAAACAGAAGCAAATTGGATTTATTCAAGGAAATCAATCAACGTAATTTACCACACTAACAAAATAAAGGAGAAAAGTCATATGATCATCTTAAGAGGTGCATGGTGAGCATGTGGTAAACTCCATACATTCTTATTTTAAAAACAAAAGAAAAAAACTCTTCTAGGAAGGGAACTCCCTTAATTTGATAATCTGAAAAAAGAAAAAAAAAGGAAGGAACATCATACTTAATGGTGAAATATTAAAAGCTTTTTCATACTGAGATCAGGAATAAGACAAGGTGAGTTTCCTGTTTACACCTTTTAGTTGCAAGTAAGATCCCAGTTGTTGCTAGGAGTGGTAGTGAAAATCACAACCATATTGGCCCAAGGAACCAGAGGACAGAGTTTCACAGCAGCTGGAAAAGTGAGGGAGAAATCCTGAAAAGGAGGAAGCCCAAGAGGAAGAGCCCTAAATTCTACATCTAAATATCTGTCCAAATCTCTTGCTAAGTACTGAATTAAAGATGTAGGGTGGACCCCAGGCAGCCCAGCTAAAGCTAAACAACTTAGAACAGAGCAGCTGAAGTTGCTGCCCACTCCCAAAGGAAAAGGGTATGGTGTTTGAGTACAACCAAGTTAACTACTTACTAAAACAAAAAAAATACAACATTTTTCAGAGTAATAGAAGCTAGAATCTCAAAAATATATCCAATATGTAATTCAAAATTACTAGACAAAGAAACAAGAAAATGTTACCCAACTTTAGTAGAAAGACAGGTTCTTGAACGCTGTATAAACATCTCAATGTTACCCAACTTTAAAGAGAAGGCAATCAATGAAGGAGACCCCAGCTAGACCAGATGTGATTAATTACCACAAAGGAGCTACTGAAACTAAGCTCAAAGGTCTAAAGAAAAATACACTCTCAATGAATGGACATATAAGAAATACCAGTAGAAAAATAAAAGTTTATGTGAAATATTAAAAGATTTCACTGGATTGGCATACAGGAGACTGGGGCTTACAGAAAAAAGATTCTGTGAACTTAAAAACAGATCAATGTGAAGTGTCCACACTGAAGAAGACTGAAGAAGAGAGAGAAAAAAGGTGGGAAAAACAAAAAACCAGAGTCTTGGTGACCTGGTTTGGTGGAACAGTATCAAAATTGAAGTCCAATAAAAAGAGATTGGAACAGAAAGATATTTAACAAAATAATGCCCCCAATATAATGAAAGAGTTAAATTTACAGATTAAAGAAGCACAAAGCAGGACAAATATAAAGAAAACCGTATCTAGGCAGGCACATCAGAGTCAAAACACTGAACACTAAGGATTATGAAAAAAATTTTGAAGGCAGACAGAAAAAAATATAAATTACATAAAGAACAATACAAATCACCACTGACTTTTTATCAGAAAAAATTTTAAAAGAGGCTAGAAGATACCTGAAAAACATCGCTCAAATTTCTAGGAGACAAAACGGTCAACCCAGAATTCTATTCCAGCAAAAGTATCTTTCAAGAATGAAGACAAAATAAAGATATATTCATAAACAAAAACTAAGAGAATTCCTATCTGGCACATCCTCACTAGAAAAATTCTAAAGGTCTTTCTGTTGGAAGGCAAAGATACCAGAGAGAACTATGCTTTAGAAAGAAAAGTACCAAAAAGGTAAACATTTCAGTAAACAAAATATTTTTATCTTTATTTCTTTAAAATACACATAATTACTTAAAAACTTAGTGTTTTGTGGGATTTATAATATATGTAGATGAAACATGTACGTCAACTATAACAGAAAATGGGGGGGAAGGAAATGATACAATTGGGAAGTTCTTAAATTTCATATGAAGCAGTATAATATTAATTCTAAGGAGACTGCAAAAAGATAGGGTGCATGTTGTAATCCCTAGAGCAACACTTAAACAAAAGCAAAGATGTATACAGCTAAAAGCCAATAGAAAAATTAAAATGGAATTCTAAAAAATACTCAACTAAGCCAAAAGAATGCAAGAAAGAGGAACAAAGGAAAAAAAACAGTAAAATGTCTAATGCCTAAATCCAATCATACCAATAATTACATTAAATGTAAGTGGAGTAAGCACTCCAGTTAAAAGGCAGAGGTTGTCAGAATGAAGACAATAACAAGACCCAACTGCAGGCTATCTATAGGAGAATCATTTTAAATATAAAGACACATACAGGTTGAAAATAAGGAATTAGAAAAAGATGTATTATACAACACTAAGTATTAGAAGCCTAGAGTGGCCATAGCAATATCAGAGATAAAATAAACTTCAAGACAAAGAGTATTATGAGAAAAAAAAAAAATGGATTTCACAATGCCAAAAGATTGATTTACCAGGAATATTTAACAATTCTCAATGTGTATGCATTTACTACAGCAAAGATGTCAACTCTCCCCAAAGTGATCTCTCTATATTCAATGCAATTCTAATCAAAATTCCCATAGATTTTTTCCTTTCCTGAAATTGACAGGCTAAGTCTAAAATTTATATCAAAATGTCAACAGCCAAGATTTGACAAGTTGACTGTACCAATTCATCTAATGCCCCATGTGTGTACAATATGATGAGGAGACTAGGGAACATTACAGCAAATTCTCAAGAGGTAATGAGACTTGCGACATTCCTTGCTTACCTTTCTGTACTTTACCAGTAAAGTGCCATCAGGACCAAATACGGCACAGGTATTATATAATTTCCCAGCATCCTCTTCAGGAATGGAACCTTTCATTGAGAGGAGAAACACACAGGCAAAGCAAATATTCTGAATAAAGCATTCTTTTATTTTTTTTTTTTTTTAAAGATTTTATTTATTCATGAGAGACAGAGAGAGAGAGAGAGGCAGAGGGAGAGGCAGGCTCCCAAGGAGCAGGGAGCCCAATGCGGGACTCGATCCCAGGCCCCTGGGATCATGACCTGAGCCGAAGGCAGACGCTCAATGACTGAGCCACCCAGGCACCCTAAAGCATTCTTTTATGATCACTGGACAAACACTTGATAAACTGTCACTTGGGTCCAGGAATAAGGTATACTATCTTCTAAGGGTTATTAATGGGTTTTTTTTGTCTTCTTGAGGATGATCTTTCAGAGATAAACTTCAGAGTAGAGATAAAATATAATTAAGTCAGATGCCAAAGACAGGTCTCAAAAATAACCAAACCGTTTCTGAATTCGGCTTTGATCTTGAGCTACACTTAATCTATAACACTAGAGCAACATGGAGGATTCACTGTTGCTCAACTTAAATTCACCAGGACCTGCAACATAACTGTATCCAAAAAGGCCTCAAGATAGGAATGTAAACCAGTCCTGACATCACTGAATGTAGTTCCTGCATTTCTCTCTTTTCTTGCTTGGTCTTTTCTTCACCTCTCATTCATTTCTAATTCTCAATATAACAGAATAATTTTGCTATATTAAACAGTTTTACTGTATTTTTTCTTTAAGCAAATAGAGCATTTTAAAATGCATTTCAAGGGGCACCTGGGTGGCTCAGTCAGTTAAGCGTCTGCCTTCGGCTCAGGTGATGATCCCGGAGTCCCGGGATCAAGCCCCGCAATGGGCTCCCTGCTCAGCAGAGAGTCTGCTTCTCCCTCTGCCCTTGTACGCTCACTCTCCCTCGCTCTCAAATAAATTTTTTTAAAAAAATAATTTAAAAAAATTTTAAATGCATTTCAAAAATCACATTTCAAAACCACATTTATAAAGCTACCTTGATGTATATGGCCTCTTTGTGAAAAAACAAATTTCTTAATGTTGTATTAGTATAATGAAAGACAATCCAATGCAGTTTTTCTTTCCACATTTCCACCTGCCTCTGTATTCCCATTGCTTCTCCAGGGAAAATCAGTTTGGTGTGTCCTTATACAATATTTACCATGTGCTACATATATAAAGACATAAAAAAATACATAACCTTTTGTGTGAGGGATTAATCTGAATGGGAATACCTGTTCATGTCATATTGTACTTGCTTCTTCCATGTAACAGTGTGTCTTGAACATTTTTCCACATTATTACATAACATCCACCTCATTCTTTTTTTGTTGTTTAAAGATTTTTTTATTTATTTATTTGAGAGACGGTGAGTGAGTGAGCACAGAGGGAGAGGGAGAATCAGGCTCCCACTGAGCAGAGAGCCCGATGCAGGGGCTCGATCCCTGGACCCCGAGATCATGACCTAATCAGAAGGTGCCACCCAGGTGCCCTCAACACATTCTTTTCAATGCCTAATTTACATGGTTTGTATTCCATGGTTTAAATGTAACAGAAATTATTCAGATGTTTTTAATATTTAGGCCACTACACCTTGAGGGTAGGACGTTACCTCCAATGAGATATATACCGCACTCCTTTGCTACTTCAGAAAGCTTCTGTGTGGATTCACCAGGAATTTTCTCAGCATATTCAGGAAAATATTTCGTGCCATATGGAGAATTGAAGCATTCCTAGAATAATGTTGGCAGAGAAAAAGGGAAAAAAACCACGAAAATATCCAACCCATTTTAAAGTTCCGCTTCAAGAAGGCACAGCTGCCTCTCGTAAGCTCCGCTCTCGAAGGGCTAAAACACAGCCGGTAAGAAAAACAACAGTATCCCTGAGCTAGAGAGCCTGTGGCCCTAAGCAGAACACCTGGGCTGGCTCAGGTGGGGCGAGGCGACACACAGCATGTGTGCTCTCTCAGACCCTTGTCAACCTGGCAGATCAGCCCCTTCCTCACTGTCTGCAAGCGAACTATGAGCTCCCACCCTTGGGCACCCAGGCCCTGCTACACCTCGTCTTAATCACAGGACTGTGGGTGTTAGAATGAATCCACGGGCTCAAAATTACATCTTTAACTATGAAAAGCAATAAGCCTGTGCTTGAAAAAAATACAGAAGCTTCAAAAGCCACAGAAGATGTTTCCTATCTATAAAATGAGCGGTTTCTAAGCTCCCTTCCAGCACTATCATGCTGATCCTGAGAAATCTCTCATTCCCCAAAATATGCTGGACCCCTAGATGCAGGCAGTATTCTACTCGGTCAAGAGTTCTAAGAGGTGACCCTCTCTGCCTCCACTTACTGGCAGAGAAACGATTTTGGCTCCTTGTGTTGCTGCCTCCCGGATGAGGCCGCAGGCTCGAGTGAGGTTGTCTGATTTGATGGAAGAAACCTGAAGCTGGATGAGGGCCAAGCGGAAAGCTGAGGATGAAGAGAAAACTGTCAGAAGATCTGACTGCTGAATCAGAGCAATTCTCAACCGGAGGGCAATTCTGACCCCCAGGGACACGTGACAACAGAGACATTTTAATGGTCACAACTATTGGGGTGCTACTAGCATCTAACAGGCAGAAGTCAGGGACGTTGCTCAGCATACCAGAGGCCAGAGGCCATAGGACAGTCCTTCACAATAAAGAATTATCCAACCCGAGATGTGACTGATGCCGAGGCTGAGAAACCCTGGAAGAGAACGCCACCCCGGGTCACGCTCCCACCGGCACGAGAGCCTCAGTGGGGTAGGCAGGGCCAGCGTCTTACATACTAATGAGAACACGGCTTGAAAGGAGACTGAGTTTGAACATGCAATTATCCCTTACTGTTTGATCTTGGGACTCAACCTACCCCTGATCTGGGTATTAAGCACATCTCAGTACAGGTGAAATCCCTCGGAAATCAGCCACTCGCCGTGAAGTGGGGCAGCGGGCCCATGGGAAGGGGAGACGCCTGTCTCTGCTCCCCCCACCACCACCAGCTGGGACCTGGTGTCCCAGGCCCAGCTGCTCGCAGGGGTGGGGGGGCGGTTTGGCAGCCGATGAGCTGCACCGGTGCTTATCCCGGGGCAGGGCCCCTGGGCACCTGTGAGATTTTGCACTCACTCCATGAATATTCCTGTGCCCCAAAGAGCACAACAGTAAGTAGCAAATAAAAAACACCACGAGTGGTTGAGAGAGAGACTGTAGAAGGAAAGACTAGCAGTCTTCTCCCTGCTACCTGGGTAAGGGGCTCCACGTTTTCATCAGAGACTGAGTCCCACCGACTATGTGGCCAACAAGAAATGTTGTCAGCCAAGGAGGTCAGGGCTCTTCCAGGCTTATTCCCTCCTTGGGGTAATAGCTACACCCCACATGTGCTTCTCCTATATTCTTTAGAGTTCTCTGGTAGCTCTTAGAGTAATCACCTACTGGATAATCATTCTTCATACAAAATTTTCCCTGTCCAAGTGACTGGTGTGGTTTCTGTGTCCTATCTGGACCCTAACCGATGCAGTTTTCGCTCATGGTGTGATGGAAGGGGACATTAAAGGATCCAAAGCACGTGATGACCCATGAAGCTCTGCAAAACTTCAGGAATTATCAGTAACGGCCTTCCCGGGCTTCCCTGCCCCACCTCTGCTCTAGAAATCTGAAAAGCTCTAGAACCTGAAAACCATTAGAGAATTCTCCCCCTGGGTGTCGCCTACAGTGGTGCAAATGGCCCCAGAAGAAGCAACACTGACAGACCCTTACCTGTGAAGGCCTGTCTGGCTAAGTGGTAACCCTAAAAGTAGGAAAACTCAGATGTTCCATCCCTTGGTTTGTCCTAAATATAGTGAGAAGAGCTCAACTTAACCCTGAAGCTGCTTTTTGAGTAGTTTCAGAATCGGAGTGAAAATGAAGTAAACGGAAACAGGAAAAACCAAAGCTGGGATTACTTGGGAACAAACAGATACCTTTAGGGGTCACCAGACCATCCTGCAGACCCACTGAAAGTCACCACTGTAACTCTGTCAGAAGCTGGGCTTTGTCTCTGCTTCTGAGGGATTAAAAGATGCAATTCACCACGGCTCTGCTGACCATTTCCCCTCTCCCTCATCCTACCCAGAAAGGTAGCTGTCCTGATCCAGGCTGTAACTGCCTGACATTCTGCAAATCACCCCGTCCTCTGAGGGGCTGAGGCAGGGAAAGGCCACCAGTGAGGGGTTTCTTGATGCCGAAAACAATACTAGTCACTTCATCGCCTCGGCTGTAAAATGAAAATACAATCACTTTTAAGGTCCCTGGCTGCTCTAATACTTACCATAATCTAAAAACGGAAGACTGACCAAAGGAAAAAAAAAGGATAAAAAATATCTAAGTGAAGGGACCAACTTGGGAAAAAGCATAAGGAATGTGCCAGGCCCTTTAAGCACATGAGCATCTGTGAGGCGTCCTTAACACCATTTGGTAGATGAGGAAACAAGGGGGTTGCAGGGGGGAAGATGCACAGGATCAGTGAACAAATTTGTCAGTGGCAAATCCGAGCCAAAATCTAGAACTGTAAAGCAGGATGGGAACTTCATTTGTTTGTTTTTGGGTTGGGGGGGGGGAGGGAGGTCATGTAAGTTGAAAACGTTCCTCACAGAAATCAGACACCTCCCTCAACCCCACCAGGAACCACAGCTCTCAAGTCCACCAGCCTCTGTCATGTCCTGCGTCTTCAAAGATACCGGCCACACGCAGAGGGAGGGGTGTACAAGGACTTCCATACCCCGATCCTGAACATTGCTTCTGCCACTGACTTGCACTGCCACTGACTTGCACTGCGCTCTGTCAGGTTAAGATGAAAAACAGCACTTCCACAAACCTTACCATCTCATGGGAGCCTCCCATGACTCAGCAGGGGCAGTTTATGCCCATTTTACAGGTGAGGAACCTGAGGTTTTGAGAGATTAAATGACTTGTTGACATGGGCTGAGGCAAAACTGTAACAATCCAGGTCTCCAGACTATGAGTCCAGAGCACTCCAAAGCCTCCTGTAAAAGAATCTGGCAGAGGCCTGGGGTCAGAGATAGCTAGAAACGTGCCCCTGGGGCCAATCAGGACAGGGATGTGTAAGGAACATGTAATACCTAACCTGAAAGCTCAATGTCCAGATGCAGAAAGTCTGTCTTGTCCAGAAGAGAGCATTCCCCACTGGGGGTGGGGGGTGGGGGGTGGGGGGGTGCAACATGAGGCAAGTTAACCAGTCCTCTGACCATAGAGTCCAACTGAAAGAAAACAGATGCTTCATTTTCACGTGACCGGGTTCCAACCACAAATAATTAGGGTTAATGCCTCTGCAAAACCCAAGTCCAAAAATCAATCTGTGAAGAGAGTGAAAGCGACCCCACTGGATAGTAGCGCTTTCTAATGCAAAACCTAAGAGCCTCCAAGAATCCCACAAGGCAGAGGTTCCCACACTAGCAGAAGTATCAAAATCACTGAAAGGCTTTACTGAAAGTGCAGTCTTCGAGTTGGGGCAGGGAAAAGGGGGTGCGGAACTTGGATTTTAAGTGATCATCCGTCTACCCTCCTCTTCCGGCGCAGGTGAACTTGCGCGGGGGGGAGGGGCCGAATGCACCAAGAAGCACCGGGTGGGACGCAGGAGCCCAGCAAGGAGCAAGGCGCGGGCCTTTCTGGCCGGGAGGCCCCGCGCTCCCGCGGCCGCGTCTGCCCTCCCGGAAGCCTGGAATCCCCCCGGAGTGCGCAGGCCCGCCCTGCCCACCTTCGCAGCCAAGACGCCCGAGGCCCCAGTCCGCGAACGCCGGGCCGGGGAAGGCCTGGGGCGCGGCGGGGACACGAAGCGGAGGCGAGGGGCTGAGCCGGGGAGACCCGCCGCCGGCTCCGCAACCTAGGCCTCCCTGTCCTATGCCTGAGTTCGGGCCGCCGCGCTACTTACTGGCCATTGCTCTCCCAGGTAGCACCATCAGCGGTGCGGCCCCAGCAGAGGTCTCTGGACTGAGCGCGGCGACACGGCCCGGGGCGGGGCAGAGCCGCGCGCAGGAGGGGGCGGGGCCTAGGTTCCGCCCACGCCCCGCCTCCCGGCTCCGCCCAGAGCGTGTAGTCTTTCCTGCTCTCTTCCAAACACCTGTTAGTACTCGCTGTTTGCACTAGGATGAACCAAGGAGAAACGACGAATAACAACACAATCCAGAAAAAGGAATGCCTCAAAAGGCAAAGGGACCAAGGTGGGCGACCTAAATTGGGGTAGTGTTTAACAATCGGCCTCTCCGATTCTCGACAAAAGGACTGAACCCCTTGCTGGTTAGATCACCTCTGGCCGGGAATAATACCGTATTTGCTGATTGCCTTGGGCTACTTGAGCAAGTCGCTGGGACGGGGATGGAATTACCTAGGTTGGTTTAATCACTCAAGACTTTAGTGGGCTCTGACCGCAAGGCTCCTGCGTCATGGGGGAGGGGAAAAGAGAAACAGTTCAAACACAGGATCCTCAAAAGTTCAGTCCACTTGAAGCGGGAAAGCTAGGTTTCTCTTTGTCTCACGCAGTCGGAGAATGCATGAATCTCGCGGACAAGTGAGTAAAGCGATAGAAGTTTATTAAGCAAGGACACGGGAAAAAAGCTTTTAGGAGTGAGAGGGGTCCCGACAGGGTTGCCAACGAGGGCCTCCACTGACAGTATTTTATTTAGAACTGACCAGGCAGCTTGTGGCCTTACCATTCTTGTGATGTCTTGGCTTGAGTAAGGACTAGCGATTAACATTTTTAATGGCTTCTTTGTTAGGGTCTGGTTATTCTTTGTTGGTCACAGGTGACTATTATAAAAAAGACACTCCCCCCACACGCCTAGGGCAGGGTGGTCTGGTTTGTTCCCTTATCTCTGGTTTCCTTACACCTCAGCATTTTTGGGATTTCTGTGAGCCTGATCCCATAGCCCCCTACCTCTCTCTCCCTACCTCGCCCCGCCTGTCCCTTACTCACTGTTACTGAAATACCCTGATATTCTTAGGACTTTTGCATTTATATTTATTAGGGTTGCTTTTTGATTTTTTAAGATTTTATGTATTTGAGAGAGTGAGTGTGGGGGTTGGGGGTGGGGCAGAGGGGTAGGCAGAAGCAGACTCCTTGGGGAGCAAGATTCCTGAGATCATGACCTGAGCCAAAGGCGGACGCTTAACTCAGCCACCCACTCGCCCCGGATTGCTTTTTGATTTTTGTGTATGTGTGTGGTTTTTTTTTCCAGGTTTGGGGATCAAAAATCATAAAATGAATAAAAGCTTGCTATCCTTTTTTTTTCTTGCTATCCTTTTCAGTGCTCTGGAGTAGTTTATTGAAGTGGATCCTAGTTTTTAAAAGGATACTCTAAAAACATTTTTGGAATAGAGACATTCAAGTATGAACTGGATATTTGATGCTTTAATGAATTTTGTGATTATGCCAATGTCTTTAGCCTGAGAAGATGCATGCTGAAGTATTTAGGCATAAAGTGTCAGAATGTCTGACTTGCAAATGGTAGGCAAAAAGAAAATATGTGCTTATAGAGCAAATGTGGCAAGTTCATGGTACTATTTTAAGACTTTCTAAAAGTATTAAACTATAAAACTTCAAATTATAAAATGTTCATAATAAAAAGGTAGGGGGAAATACATTGCAATGATGGTTTTTTGAAAGGTTTAACAGACTAGCTGGACCTGGCTTTATAGCAGGAAGATAATAACCTTTTAATTTCTGCTATGTTTATTAGCCTATTAAAGTTCCTGAGTCAATATTGGCCACTTATAATCGGCCAAAAAAAAGTCACCCATTTCATTTAGATTTGCAAGTTCATTGGCATAAAGTTGTGTCTAATAGTGGTACCAAACATGGCTAGACATATTAGAACATCCAAGTGGAGATGTCCACTAAGCAGTTGGTCATAAGCCTCAAACTCAGATGTTCAGGCTGGAGACTGATTTAGGAGTCACCAGCAATTTAAACTAGGACAAAGTTCTGAGTGTGGACGACAACTTGTGAGTGGACTGTGAAAAGCACAGGCATAAGAAGAGCCTGTGAAACCTGGTAAGGAGCCACCCGAGAGGTAGGAGAACCGGGAGAGGGACGTCAAGACCGAGAGTCTGTGGGCGCTACATCCCCTACATTGCATGCAGGGAAGCTAGTGACTGGGCTTCTGGAAAAGGGAACAGTAAGAAATACGAAAACTGTTTTTGAGCTTTCCTTTAGAACTTTCTAAAGTTCTAACCTAAGCCATAAGGGAAAAGCTAGTCACTGGGTTCCAGTTCTGGTTCTGCCACTGATACGATGCTAAGGCAAATCGCCTCATTCTCAGGGCCTTTTCATCATCTGTAGCACAGAAGGGTTCAGAGGCAAAAGGAGAGGTCGGAGGACTGAGTTCGTCTGTCACCTCTTCACTCCCTGTGAACCGCAGCAGCTCTGCCTTCATGTTTCCATGTTCCCTTTCATGTGACATTTGAAAAGTAGCCAAAGACTAAAAGCACTACACTAAATGGAGCTCCAAAATCTGATATTGCCAGTCACGTCTCACAGCTTCAGTGACCATTTCCAGGCTGGTCCTGGTCAGATTTCTATTTTTACTCCAGAGGAGCTTTCCCAGCAGTTCCAGCTGCCTGTAAGTCATCTCTATTTACATGCCTTGACATCAGTTTTATTTATTTATTTTTAAAGATTTTATTTATTTGAGAGAGAGACACAGCGAGAGACGGAACACAAGCAGGGGGAGCGGGAGAGGGAGAAGCAGGCTTCCCGCTGAGCAGGGAGCCCGATGTGGGGCTCGATCCCAGGACCCTGGGATCACGACCTGAGCCGAAGGCAGACGCTTAACGACTGAGCCCCCCAGGCACCCCGCCTTGACATCAGTTTAAATTCAACCATCCAAAAGAGCTTCTCCCAGCTTTGCTCTTACATAGAGGCACCACCATTTGTGCTATTTTCCAATTCTCTTAGTTCCCCATGCCTTCCCCTCAAAAATCAAAATCACTTCTGTATCTTTATCATCCACCTCTGGTGAAGGACAGGGTCTTCTGACTCTCCTAAAATACCCCTTGATTGCTTCCTCCTTTTCTGTCCCCATGACCAACCCTCATGGCTAGGCTTTCCTCATTTGGGGGAGATTGCTTTAGGCAATTTAACTGGTCTCCTTTCCCTCAGCATCTTATCCTCCAATCACTCTTCACAGTATTAGGGAAGTTAGTCTGGGGGGACATAAAGTTCAATTTTTGGGGGTGAGGTAGATATACAAATGATTAATAGCAGTCAGAGACAAAGGGCTGAAAATCAGAATTAGAATCATCTCCACCATATAAGAACAAGAACTCTAAGAGCAGATGAGATCTTAGGAGAATATATACTACAAAAAAAAAACAAAAGATCCAACTTGGGAATCATCATACTGGGTTTAGAGCTTTGCACGAATGTCCATCAAGTGACAAATGGATAGGGGCACCTGGGTGGCTCAGTCATTAAGTGTCTGCCTTCGGCTCAGGTCATGATCCTGGAGTCCTGTGATCAAGCCCCACACTCGGGCTCCCTGCTCATCAGGGAGTCTGCTTCTCCCTTCCCTCTGCCTCTCCCCTGGCTCATACTCACTTTCTCTCTCTCTCTCTCTCTCAAATAAAAAAAAAAAAAAATCGATGAATTTTTGAAAAAAAAAATGATGAATGGATAAATAAAACGTGATATATCCATACAATGGAATATTCTTCAGGCATAAAAAGGAATGAAATTCTGATACATAATACAACACAGAGGAAGCTTGAAAATAATATGCTAAGTGATAGAAGCCAGACACAAAAGACACTTATTGTATGATTCCTTTTATCATGAACTGTCCAGAATAGGCAAATCCATAGAGACAGAAAGGAAATTAGCAGCTGCCAAAGGCTGGAGGAAGAAAGTGAAAAGGGGAGTGATTGCTAATGGATATGGATTTTTTTTTAAAGATTTTATTTATCTGAGAGAGAAAGAGCGCATGAAAGAGCACAAGGGGGTAGGGCAAGGGAGAGGGACAGAGGGAGAGACAGAAGCAGACTCCCCCCCAAAGCCCGACCCCACGGAGCAGGGAACCAACACGGGCTGGATCCTAGGACCCTGGGATCATGACCTGAGCCTAAGGCAAACACTTAACCACTTAACCAACTGAGCCACCCAGGCGCCCCAGGTATGGATCTTTTTTGAGCACTGAAATGTTCTGAAATAAAATAGTTGTGATGGTTGCCCAAGTCTGTGAATATACTAAAAACCACTTCCTTGACCTTCAAAAAGGTGAACTTTATGGTATGTGGATTATAGTTCAATAAATTTTTTAATTCAAAATGTTAAGGGTAAAACTGAAACATTACTTTCATCACAACCTATGGAGTTGGGTTTTCCCCAAGACAAACTGTCAATTTTTAAATAGAATTGCCAAACTATGGCTGGCTAGTTTAGTATATCATGCTAAGGAGTTAAAGACCCTGTGTGAAACATACTGGCAGCAAAAATGGTTGAGTATGTATCAGTACAAATTTATCATCCCTACTAGAAAATGTGTTTCATTATTGGTTGGCGATTAGGATCAAATCTATGTAAAGAGAATTGATTTTCTACCTTAAAAAGCAAAAATAATTCTCAGGGAGTAGGGAGGGAAGAGGGGATACCTTCCCTTTTCACTCACTCAATTTCTTTCAGCCTTTGTTTTCTAATCTTGGAAATACAGAAGATATTAACACCCTCATAATGTTGCAAACTCTGCAATCCTTGAGAGTCCATAAGAGGTGGATATCCCAGAATGAATTCCAGTTCTGTACTTAGTGGGCCCATTAAGGAAGGATGAGCTACATAAGTACCTAATACAATCAGTGACATGTATTTTCATTTAATATTTACGACTAGTAACTGTGATATTATTGCAGATGAGGAAACTAAAGTTCAGGGAAGTTAAGTAGGTCAAGGCAGAAATTTATTACACGAGGAATTTAATGTCATTAGTTTTAAACTACCTCTTCCCCCCTCCCCATATAGATGAGCAGAAATAGGAATCTAATACTTTTAATCCTAAAACCTGAACATTAGATTCCACTGAAAAGGTTGCCGTCAATTTTCTAATATTGTGTTACCAAGAGATTTACAAATAGGAAGGGGCAGGGGAGAAAGAGAGTGAGAGAGAGAGAGTCATTATGAACAAAGTTATGAGCAAATTGTACTGGTTTATTTACAACTGTAATTTATAAACAGTAACACAAACATCTTTACATTAATATTATGAAAAAAGTCCCATGACTGAAATGGGCAAAAAATGGAGACTTCAGGGCATTTCTAAAGGGGGCGCCAAAGAAAGAAAAAAAGAAAAATGCAATACAACTGCTGTGGGTAGAGTTATAAATATCAAGTACTGCACCAGGTGCAATTTCATGCAAGTGTCTTCAACCACTCAAGTAAACGGTTTTTATTTAGATACTAGAATAAAATATCTTGAACTATGTTACCTGTAATTCACTTGATTTCCATTAAGTAAATTAAAATAACTGGTTATAAATAGGGTACATCTAAATGTTTCTTCTATCAACCCCTTAGAGATAATCCATTACATTTTAGGACATGGCAGATTGTTAGGATTTGCTAGTTCCCAAAAAGATTTTATAAGGAGTCATTCCACAGCCCCAAACATGTTCCCGGATTTCTTCCCACCAAATGTGTCTAATATAGACCTCAATAAATTAAATTGAGAAAGCTGCAAAATGAAGATCACTTTTTAGTTTTATCATATTAAAAAATAAAAATAGTTTCAAAACACTGGAACTTTTAGCAAGAGAAGACAAAAACCAAAGAAGAGAAAGAAATTTCAGAAACAGATGATAAAACAACTGTTCTTTATACAGTTCTCTTAGTATGTGGCTTTTATTAAGTGGATACTAGTGTGGTCACAGACCATAATCTCAGTAAGGATAAATCAATGTGTGTGTAACACCTGTTCTGAAATATCCTAAATCAAATATTCCACTTGTAATAAAGGCCAATGACATTTTTACAGGTACAATTCTGTCTCCAAAATGTTTGTTTTAATCTTAGTATGCCTACCTACTTATAAGCTTTTAAGTGCTCCTTAGAAACCATTAGGATGAAGTTTAGTATGTGAAGCACCCAGTGTTCAATCATTAGCTAATGGCACAAAAAATGATTTAGAAACTGATGCTTCAACTAGCTGGACTGCATTTCTGAGTTGGCTGGAAATCTCATCCACTTCATTAAAAAGATTTCACGTTTTTTAAGAACAGAAACAGCAAGCTATTAATCTATGTAATACTTTCAGTTTCTGATACTGCTCAGTGGATAAAACTAAATGTAGCAATTAAAGGGGTCTCTGCAACTAATTCTATCTCTAATTTTCAGTGAAGACATTGCAAGTATGTATGTGTACGGGTGTTTTTAAATCTGAAAGTGATGCATGTTCCCTTTTAAAACACAGCTCTTCAAAACAGAACTGCATTCTGCACCCTTAGTTCATAAGGGCATAGGGTCAGTTACTTCAAAGTCATTTAATAACTGACCTTTATAAATTATTTTACAAAACCAAAAATGCAAAAGAAAATTTAAGAAAAATTTTAACTGTCCAGAAATTGATTATAATAATACACATTCTTAGACCTGCAATTCAAGCACCCCCATGAGCAAATGAAAGGTCCTCAGTTAGTATTCCATCAGGAAAATATGTCCATGTTTCTTTCTCTTGGTTGCCTTAATTTCTTTTGAAATAATTCTCTTTTATATTAACTTTCCAAAGCATCCAAAACTTTCATGATCTGTTGTTTTATGGCTTTGGTAGCATCTCCTGCATTTGGAATCAAATACCTGGGGGAGGGGAATATACATATATATTAATATAAATTGCTTTCACTCCAGGACTCAGCTTAGATGTCACTTCCAGTGGGAAGCTTCCCGTAACCTACAAAGCAAGCACACACCCTTGTATTTACTCCCCATAACTTATCTCAATACACACTCGAAAGCACATTTTGGAAGAAAGAAAATCTAAATGTAAAAGCAAGGTGATTTTTCATATAGTGCACAGCTAGATGGAATGAACCACAGATTAGTAGGAGTCAGGAGGGCTATATTTGGTCCAATTACAAGCTAGGTGTGAAGATCTGGAAGTCATTCAACTCCTCTGGGCTTCACATTTTTATAGGATTATAAAGATGGTTTAGTTTTGAGATCAGTGTGGTCCTATGGCCCTTGGTGCCAGTCCATGAACTGTTTGTCACTGGTCCACAATAAGACAATAAGGAGGAGCTTGTAAGATTGTAAACTAAATATACCACTCAGCATACTGCTTACTTCACTGACCACTTTTTCAAAGCAATAATTTTTTTGATGAAGGAAAATAGAAACACTGGCTTATATTCTGAAACAAGCATCCTATTGATTGCAAACCAGCATTTAGTGCAGCAATGGTACAGATTAAAGAGCCTTCTGTCAAAAAGTTTATGAAATTAGCTATGGCACTCACTGGAACCACGTGCTGATTAACCACATATGACTAACGATACAGAAGAAAAAGATCAGCAAAGAATGCTAATAAAAGTGGCTCAAGTATCCTATTCCACCGTCTATTCCCCCAAATAGAGAAACAAACTATGTTTAATAATGAACTAATTCTATAATTCAGATAATATCATCCTAAGAAAATCTTACCTTTCAATTGCCAAGATTTCTATTCCTGAAGCACTGCTGTTTCCATACTTGAAGGTAATTAGCTCAGGATGTTTTTTTTTAGATGTAATTTTAACTACAGAATTTAGTGCTTGTCGAGACTGTATATAAGCCAATCCTTTCCGTGAAAGAATCTCCCTTAAACAGTACATATGTGTTGCAGTAACCAACAGATGACTTGAGAGGGGGAAAAAAAAACATTAAAAAACAAAAAGAATTTTAAAGAAATGTGCAAAACAGCTGTTACTTCAACAATAAAAAATATTCAACTCCAGATGAAATCACTTTTTGAATTAAAAGAATATAGACAAAAGATCACCTAAAAACAAAAAAGCTACCCAATAGTTTTTAATTTCCCTTTAATTGTATGCAAGATTAATATTTTATTAACAGAAAATCTTGTAACTGTTTAAGAGCAAGTTTTATATTTTATATAATAAAATGTACGATACAGTTAGAAATTAAAATAATATTTTTAGAATCTACTCTACATGGTATATGGAATATAGTACTTTTCAAACTTTTCCACAGTTATAGTCTATATTCATAAACTATTCTCATTCACTATACTATAGTGTATACTTTACATTGAAGACCACTAAGCAATAGTTGGGCTGCCTTACATGTTTTATATTTGGTAACTGGATCTTGAACATAGAATGGGCACAGAACTATTAACACACTCCCTCCTTGTGTCTCAGCTCACTTAATATAGGGACATACTTATACACTTTTATGTAATACAATAAGACTAATATCAGACAAGGCCAGAATGTGGGACATTCTGCAGAATAAAAGGCCTAGCCTCAGAGGATTCATTCATCATGGAGGAAAGGGGAGGTGCTGGTAAGGGCAGTGGTACTGCTGGACACTGGGTGAGACTAAAGAGATTAACAGGCAACATGCAATGTGTGAACCATGACTGGATCCTGGATCAGGGAAAAAAAAAAAGAGACTAGAAAAGATACTTTGGGGCACTCTGAAAAATCTGAGTGTGAACTATATGTTGTTGAATGATGTTCATTTTAAGGTTTTTAAAGAGTGATAATGCTATTGAAGTTGTGTAAGAGAATGCTCATACTCTTGGGTGATTTACGCTGAAGTATGTAGGGGTAAAGTGTCATATCTGTAAGATTCTTCTGAACGGCTTGACAAAAGAGAACTGTATATGTATGTGTGTCTATGTATAGATATATAAATAGAGAGATGGGGCAGTGCAAAAAGAAATTAAAATCCGATGAACCTAAAAGGTTTATAAAGATGTTCAATGTACTGTTTCTTTAACTTTTCTGGTTATATTTTTCAAAATAAAAAATTACTACATAAGAAATATTTTTAAAAATCAAGACATTTAGGGGCGCCTGGGTGGCTCAGTTGGTTAAGTGTTTGCCTTCAACTCAGGTCATGATCTTGGGGTCCTAGGATCAAGCCCCATGCTGGGCTCCCTGCTAGGTGGAGAGCCTGCTTCTCCCTCTCCCTCTGCCTCTGCCCCTGCTTGTGTGCCCTCTCTCTCTTTCTAAAATAAACAAATTAAATCTTCAAAAAAAGAAAATAAAAATCAAGACATATGATACAAATTGACAAAGTGAAATTATATCTTACTATACTTGAATAAAGAAAATTTCTTCTGCAGTTCAGTTTTTGTATTAACGTCCCTAATTTAATTTTACTTCAGAAGAAGGCATTTTAAAAAAGTACCTAGGAAACATGTGTCCACTTTCTTTAACTTCTTTACAAGGAAAATGATGCTTGACGTCTGGCTTGTTTATCCAAGTCTGGATGTTTACAACCTCTTTTCTGTCATCATCTGACATTGAAGAACTATCAATTTCATCTATGAAAAATTGAAAGTATTAAAAGTGGGAATTACCAACTTTAAAAATGAGACATTTCTTAACAGCCTGAAAAAAAGATTTCAATATTTTAAACATACAGTTTGAAAAACAAAACAATTCTAATCCTGCTACCATATTTCCTTATGCCCCTGGCGTAATATAGAAATATTATGAAACTTTAGGCCACATGGTAAGAAAGTGAGGTAAAAATACTAATACACTTGTAACACTGTGTGTCAACTTCAATAAAAAATACTTCAATAAAAAATAATGTAAATGGATTTTTAAAAGACTAAACTATCTGAGGAATTTCAAAACTTTTGCTTTACGTAACATGACTCTAATCTATGTCTAGACTCTACAGAGGTGGCTGAATTGTCCAATAAGAAGCACCTATCTTGAGGGCAAAGATGGCAGAGTTCTTTTTCTTTTGCTGGTTTCTGATTTTGAGAAAAACAACCCAAAAAATCCACCCTGGGATAAATAAGTAAAAATCTCTTCAGTGTTTTTTTTCATGAGAGAACTTTAAGACATTCTAATTATTTTGTTTTTCTAATTTAAGAAAGAGGAATTACAGTCACTAGGGTTAATAATTACAAATATTCCTCCCTTTTTAAGAAATACTTCAAAGTATAAAGACATAATAAAAAAGGAAATCTCATATATCTATATACTTTCAGCCTAAATAAAAAGTGGAACCCTTGTATCTCTCCCCCCAATCAAATTCCTCTCCCTTATCCACTAAGAAACAGTGACTATCTGTTACGGTTCATCCTTTCCTTTAATCATACATGAATATCCCTAAGCAACATACAGTAGTGTTTTGGCATTTTAAGTAACATTTATATAAATAGTAGACTGTTGGATTGTATTCTTCCACAACTGCTTCTTCACTCCCAACACTGTAAAATTTATCCATGTTGATACACACAGCTCTAGTTTTCTCATTTTCATTACTGTGCAATTTTCCATAATATAAATACATGCGTAAATACATGACACATGAAAATATACCATAATTTATTCATCCATATGCCTCTCAGAGGAATGAAAATAGTTGAAATGAAAACTGTTAATGAAAGAAGTTGAAATATTCAGCGAGAGCTAGAGACTGATAAATAACAGGAAGATAGCAACAAAAAGAGAGGGGCAAGGACAAAAAGAAACAATTAGAAATAGCACACAGAAAATTTCATTTACCTCAACGTTACATTGTTTTTGGGAAGGTGATTTTGTAATATTTATTAAACTGTCAAATGTGGTTCCCTATACTAAGAATATACCCTCTATATATAGTTACAAAAGTTCATAGATATATGTATAAAAATATTATCACTTGAGACAAAAAAACTGGAAAACTATCAATGCAAATTGTGAGAAAAATGATTAAATAAATTATGGTATGCTTATATGATAGAAAGAGAATGATGGTGGAATATGGGCTGAGATGGAAAATATGCAACATGTATTACTAAATAGAAAAAGCAAGGTGAAATTTGGGAGTTTTTTTCCTCTCGTTTTGTATACTTACTCTTTTATTTTTTCTAACCCAATACACGTATTAGTATTAATCATGATTTCTTAACCAAAGTAATCTTGGCAGCCACAATATGAACCAAAGTAATGAATTATTTTTAAAAATATAAAGACAACCACAGAGAATGACAAATTTCCATGGCACAATATCCCCATCTTGTGGCCCTTTAGGATATTGCCTCCAATTCAAAACGGCTCTTTCCAGATGTCTCAATTGAAGTCCCTGACTATAGTCTCACAACTCTCAATCTTCTAGGTGGATGGATCAAGGGGATTTAAATCAAATCCCATGGACCTAAACACTATTTCAACACTGATAATTCCCAGATCATCACCAGTTTATTAGACCTTCTCTCTGCCTACTCAGCATTTCTGCTTGAATTCTAACAGGCATAACTTAGGATGTCTAAAACCAAACTCTTAGTAGAAAAACTACAGACTCTCCAATCTACAGAATCTGTTTTTTTTTTTAAAGTCGTTGGCTAATCCCAGAATGCTCTCTCTAATCACGCTGATTAGATAAGGAAAGCATCTACAGGCAAGTGTTATTACTATACCTGTGTCATATTCTTCTTCATCCCCAATGCTGAAAACAGGCTTTACACCACGGTAAGGCTTGCCCACTCTGTCACTGCTGCTCACATGCCTATATTCAAAGAATTTTAGACTTCACTTAAGAAGTTACCAAAGATTTTCACCAAGTATCATATGAATATTTAAACAAAATGTACATATTCTTTGTCCCTAGCCCCCATATAACACCCAGTTTAGGACAGTTATGTTAGGGAAACTGTAACAAGATAAGGAAATTATGTTAGCAAAAGTGGCATTATGTCTTGATAGGCTGAATGCTTTTAATCTGTAAAAACTAAAAAAAAACTTTTAATATTTATATTAAAACCAGTGCTTAGATCTGTGTAGCCTTAGGGAAGTCATTTAACCTCTCTGTGATTCTGTTTTCATATCTCTAAAACAATAGTAACAATATCTACCCTTCAAGGTTACTGTGAGAATTATATCAGTTAATATTTTGTAAAGCTCTTAGAATAATGCCTGGCATATAGCAAGTGCTATGCACAACTGTTAGATAAAACAGGTTATGGAACCAAATATTCAAATTCTAGGAGAAGTGTTAAGGCTTTCTCATATGGGAGCAAATACCTTAAGGTTTTTCCTCCCATTTTTTTTTTTATCAGTTTCAGTTGTACAACATTGTGACTCAACAATTTTATGCATTACCCAATGCTCACCACATTATAATCCTCCCATTTTTTTATTACTGTTACTTCTGTTTTAATAGAAACATGCTACTTCTTTTACATAAATGTAAATAAACCATGAAAATTTAATCCGCCTTTCTTTTTCAAGTGGCAGAAGCATAAACAACATGTAAACTCAAAACTTGATTAGTTCTGCAGGAAGTATGACCTCTCTCTTTTTAACATAAAAATGTATACCTTAGTACTTTTTAGGTAAACTCAAACCAACCAAGAAGAAAAATTAAAATATTTCAACAAAATACATGTTTCTAGGGAAAAAGCATTTATTATTTGTAAGATAAATGTTCCATCAAGATTATCTACAATGAAGAAAAACTGGCCTTTTCTTGGGTCATATATCAAGAGATAGTCCAATATGGAAAAAAATTCAAGTTACATGTCTTAATCTTAGAATTCAATTTTTCCAGAATATAGAGATCAAGTCCGTATTTTAAATAATTTCTTAATACATATCTTCAATAAAAATCTTATCATGACCCAATTTTGTTGAAATAGGCTTGAATCTTTACTTCTCCCAAAACAACATTCCTCAACAGAAACCTCACTAGAAAAATCAATTGAGAGCTGAATGTGTAACACTCTTTGGGAATTATAAATTAATCAAACATAGTAGACAGTTTAAATTAAATCACAAAATCATTTGATTTTATGTTAAAACATATCTAATATAAAATTATCCATTTAATTATCAAACTATGCTCATTAGAGCAAATGAAATAAATAATTCAAACAACTAAAACTCAGATTGAGTTTTCTTATAAAAGATAAAGATAATATAGCTTTGTCTAAAAATACTTTAGTGCCATCTAGATTATAAAACTGTATGAGATTATTGGTTCTCTCCTGATGGTAAAGCATAATTAAAAAGACATAACATAGAAACAAAGATGTTTACAGTAGATGCTTGAACCAGAAGGCAAGTATAAACAAAGCAAAAAACAAAAAAAAGGGGGGGTGGATCTGGCTGGCTCAATCAGTAGATCTGACTGGATCTCAGGGTTGTGAGTTTAAGCCCCACCTTGGGCATGGAGCCAACTTAAAATGAAAAAAAAAAATTAATAATCTTGTTTATAAAGATTACTGAAATAGTTCTTAATAGACTGGCTAAAAATTAATGAAATTCAATGGCTGGATTCTTAAAAAAGCAGTATACTTATATGTTTTTAGCTGAATAACAAAAATATCTGTAACATAGTTTGAACAGGTTTTATTCACTGTGCTCAGAAGGAAACCCGGTTCTAACTTTTCACTAAATTCTGTTTTCTAAATATTTGCCTGTAGACCAAAGAAGATCATTTAAATTTTTAAAACCTTAAGAATTGGGGAGAAAATTGGGAGTTAAAATTAGACTATTTCGATGGTCCTATAAAAAGAGAAGGTAGAAAGATTCACAAATAGATTATAATTTTAAAAGAAGCAACTGCCTTTAAAATAGTCTCAGATAAAATTGTAATAGAAGCTCTATAATTGGCATTGTGCAGGAATAGTCACAGTAAATAAAAACTCTTACCAGTAAGTTAGGAGTAAACTACTGCTTTTAAAAATGCTACTTCTAGTCACTGAAAATATTGAAATGACCAAAAAAAAAAGTCAACTCCATTATTCCAAAGCTTAACATATTTAAAATACAACTTGAGGGGTGCCGGGGTGGCTCAGTCAGTTGGGCCGCCGACTCTTGATTTAGGCTCAGGTCATAGTCTCAGGGTCCTGGGATCGAGCCCTGGTCAGGCTCTGTACTCAGCTGACAGTCTGCTTGAGAATTCTCTCTCCCTCTCCCCCTTCCCCTCACTCGCACGCTCTAAAATAAATAAATAATAAATCTTAAAGGACAACTAGAATTTCTTTTAAAATGTCCATAGATATTGCTGTAATTGATATTGTAATTCAAACTGCAGAAAAATTCTGTGGGTATAAAAACTGTAAAGCCATATAAAAGTATTAAGTTAGTAAAGTTCTTCTGTGCATCCTAATTGAAGATCCAGTAGATTTTCCAACTTAGACTTGCAGAATCTAACGACAAGTACCCCATCTTATTGGGACAGAGAAGAGATGGATTATGCATTAACATGTCCCCCATGACCTAATTTCTTTCATGGAAAAACCAAAGAACTATGGTTCTTTGGAACTGATTTATATGTTTTCTCATCAACCTAAATACATCTAATTAAGAAAAATCTTTTAAAAAGATTATAAAATTATATAACATACTTATATTAGCAATTTTGAACCATGACCTATGCCTTCTCTCAGTGATATTCTCTAGTGTTAGAGCAGAAGATAGAAGCAAATGATCTCCAAAGCTACCACCCTGCCAACTCTGAGACTAAGTATTTTCTTTGTTTCATCTTCCTCTCTTTCAGAATAAAAACTGCAGGTTTTATGAAGTTCTTGGATTTGAATGTACTTGATTTTTATCTGAGGTATGACATATATAAAGCAGCATGCAAGGAAAAAAATTAAAATGATCAAGCAAAAAACAAATACAGCTCAATCAGTATCACACACTCCTAAAAGCAGAATAAGAAAAGTTCAGCATTTGAAACAGCTGCATGAAATTTTAGCTAAGACAGTGTGAGGCTTATAGAGAGCATGAGGCATGCAAAAAAGGAAAACGATGGTCCCAGAAAGCTGCTCTACTCATTGGCTTACCGCTCTGTACATGCTCTGTCTGGCCAAGGAAGATTGAAAGACATTCTATAGCAAATTGAGGCAGAGGACAGAACAAAATGATTATTAAAAACACAACGGCTTTAAAACAAAAATATAGTATAATCACTTTTTCTAACCTTGAGCGAGCGTATATTATAATGTTTTGATCCCAAGTACAAAGAAAAATGAAGAAAAGCTAGTTTCAACGGATTTTTTTTTAACAAAGACAATAGTCTTTTCAAGTTAGAGTTATCACTAGTTCATTTTAAAATACAATTTTAAATGTTCATGCTACAAAATTTAGCAATAGTACTCTAGTTCAGAATGCACTGACTTTAAAGTAAAAAAGTTACAGGCTTTGGAGAACAATTTTAATGAGCAAAAAAAGACCCTCAGGCTTGATAAAACACTTTAATATTATTTATCAGTGGGCCATTTTAGACAGGCACAGTTTTTTTGGATTTGTGAAAATAACCTACTCTCTTCTTTGCTTTTTACTAAACAAGGAAAAAAAATGTACTTTTGTATGCATATGTTTAATTAAAAAGTAACAATAAATTTCTGACATTCAATTCTTAAAGTCAAATGTTTCAACTTTCCTAGGATACTGCAAGGAAGACATGAGAGTGAAATGAAATAATGCACTTTCAAGATCAGGCTTGCTTAACAACAAATTCTGTGTTGGAATTATTAGGTTAGTTTTGAACTGAAAGAACAAGAAAGATCAATCAGACTACTATGTGGAGGAAAAAACATTGAGGACTCTACAGTTCCAGTAAGAAACATTAAAACCCACATTCATAAACTTATCATTTGTTAGCTAAACCCTTCTTTTGTAATTCATGAGAAAACAGGGGTCACTTATATTCTATGAACATAATTCTATGAAGATCTAAACTCTCAAACTTGAGATAATGGGTTTCTGGGGTGCCTGGCTGGCTCAGCTGGTGGAGCATCTGACTCTTGACATTGGGGCTGTTGAGTTTGAGCCCCATGTTGGGTGTAGAGAGTACTTTAAAAAATAATTTAAAAAAAAGAAAATGGGTTTTTGCTTTATTTAGCATGACCAAATTTTCTAGGTTACAAATTCCTAGAGAAGAGGAGGTTCCTGCTTTGAGATTACTGCATTCGGTAGATAGTTCCCATCCATCTGACATGTGGGCAACAGCTACTATATGAAATGTAATATATAGAATAGCATCTTAATATTTTTTTAATGAATCACATAAAGGGGCAGTACCATTATTTGAGTTTTATTATGAGCAGAAGAAAGAAATCATTATAGTCAAATATTATAGCAATAAAGGACATCTCTGCAATACAATGAAAACTGAAATTATCTAATTAAAAAATGTACTTTATGATTCTTCTAGAACACATTCAATTCAACTAGCTTTTACTGTAAGACACGTTTCTTTAGTTACTAATCATAAACTCATACCATATAAGCAACTCACCGGTCCACAGGAGTTGATGTATTCTCAATAAAACTAATAACTTTTTCCCTGACATTAACAGATTTCGTCTTCAAAGCAACAGTCATTTTATTTACTAGTGATTTCATTCCTCTATCATTTGAGCCATTAGAAGATTCACCCTGAAAAAAAAAAAAAGAACTTACTGATAAATTAACTGTTCTCCTAATGATTAGCAGAGACACTACTGCTAAAGGTTGTCTAGATGTTATGGACTGAATTGTGGCCATATGTTAAAAGTTCATTCTTCTAGTACATCTCAGGAAATGACTGTATGCAGAGACAGGGCCTTTAAAGAGTAAATTAAAGTTAAATGAAGTCATACAGATGGGCCTTAATTGAATATGACTAGTGTCCTTATAGGAAGAGGGGGAGACATCAGGGATGCACATACACAGAAAAAAGGCCATGTGCATCCAGAGAGACAAGAAGGCAGTTATGTGCAACCCAAAGAGATGCCTGAGGAGTAATCAAACCTGCAAACCCTTTGATCCCAGACCTGCAGAACTATAAGAAAATTAACTTCTGTTTTCCAGCTGCACCAGCTTGCATTCCCACCAACAGTGTAGGAGGGTTCCCCTTTCTCAGCCACTCTGGAAAACAGTATGGAGGTTCCTCAAAAAGTTGAAAATAAAGCTACCCTATGACCCAGCAATTGCACTACTGGGTATTTACCCCAAAGATACAAATGTAGGGGTCCGAAGGGGTATGTGCACCCCGATGTTTATAGCAGCAACGTCCACAATAGCCAAACTATGGGAAGAGCCAAGATGTCCATCGACAGATGAATGGATAAAGAAGATGTGGTATATATATACAATGGAATATTACGCAGCCATCAAAAGGAATGAAATCTTGCCATTTGCAACAACGTGGATGGAACTGGAGGGTATTATGCTGAGCAAAATAAGTCAATCAGAGAAAGACATGTATCATATGATCTCACTGATAGGAGGAATTCTTAATCTCAGGAAACAAACTGAGGGTTGCTGGAGTGGTGGGGGGGTGGGAGGGATGGAGTGGCTGGGTGATAGACACTGGGGAAGGTATGTGATATGGTGAGTGCTGTGAATTGTGCAGGACTGTTGAATCACAGACCTGTACCTCTGAAACAAATAATACATTATAAAAAAACAAAATTAACTTCTTTGTTTAAGCCAACTACTTGGTTGTATTTTGTTATGACAGGCCTAACAGACCGATACACTAGGTAAAACCATTTTAGGGATGGGAATTAGAAATGAAAAATGAGGCTATATGTTGCATATATAAATGCATAAAGTCTGACATCAAAAACTAATGATGTAATGAATAGTGACTAACATAATGTAATAAAATAAAATTTAAAAAAATGCATAAAGTCTGAAACTACCGTCTTTATTCAATAAGAAATAGTTATTGACCTTTTCTTAACTTCAATTACTCCACAAAAATAATCAAAAGTATAATCAGAATATCATTCATGTGGCTAAATTTTTTAAACATTTATTCCTTATAAATTTTTGCTGTTTAAATATTTTCACCTAGGCCTTTAATTTCTCAAGAAAAATTATTTTTATGTACCTAATGTAATAGGTGTGAGTGTAATTCTTAAACTGTTTCACGGAATTGCTCCATACTCCCTAAAGGGCAAGGTAGCAAGAGGTGTCAGAAGTTTAAAAGTGTGCCCATCTTTTGCCCATTAATTACTCTTTAGAACTTGAGAAGGAAATAATTAGAAAGTGCCCTAGGATTTAGGTATTATTAGATGGAAAATTAAACAAATTTTAAAAAAAGAAATGCTTTTAAATAGGCATTTTATTTATTTTTAAAGTTTTTGTTTTAATTACAGTTAACATATAGTATAATGTAAGATTCTAGTGGTGGGGCTCCTGGGTGACACAGTCCGTTAAGTGTGTGCCTTCAGCTCAGGTCATGATCCCAGGGTCCTGGGATGAGCCCTGTGACATCGTTATTGGGCTCCCTGCTCAGTGGGGAGCTTGTTTCTCCCTCTCCCTCTGCTACCTCTCTCAAATATATATATGGGTGGACTGAAGTTATAATCATGTAAATTTGTGGTGGGGGGGTACAGATATGGTCTGCAGGAGATGTGACCATAAGGCTCAGTATTCTTTTGGCTCACACTAATTGGGAGATTCCTAGAACCAGATCACTTGGGAGTCCCAGCTAGTCATAGGCCTCAGTATTATCTCCATTGATATTTAAGCTGAAGCAGAAAATTGTCACTAGATGATACCAAACTGCAGCTGGACAGGGAGAAATCTGAATTCAGCAGGTGGATCTCCAGAACTCCTGGCTAGTTTAGATATGCAGGCCTGTTCCATCATTACATTAACCTTGCAATAATATGACTCATCACTCTATATGTTTGAAATATTTTGACTCCATTTCTGTTATGGTGAGGGTTTAACAGTCACCTTCTGGGCATTTATCCAAATCTGGCGACATATTCTACACATACACTTACATCAACAGAAGAATTGACACTGCTCCTTGAGCCTGAGGTACTAGCAATCCAATGGCCATATCCATTTTCTGGTCCATCCACATTTATGTCCGCCAGGTGCTGCTGCAGTGCTTAAGATAAACAAGAAGAAAAAAAACAATAGCTCACATATCAACCCCCTTTGGAAAGATTCGTTACCAGAGAATGTAATAAACATGTCATAGCTGAATGAAAGAGGATCCAAAGATATAATTACAGGTATTTTTTTCTGTACCTCTGTAAAGGAATGAAGGACTCTAAGCTACAGAAAGCCTTCTTCTTCTAAAGCCCTCTGTACAACTACAATTTTTCATAACTGACCTTAAGGATGACAATAACTAATGTAGACTTGATGTTTTCCTCTTTGGAAGGGAATCGTTAAAGTATTAAGAGATAATCTCAGCAACATTTTTATGACATAAAGGATCAAAAGAAAACCTATGGTGGCTTTTGTTTTACCAAAGACATCTAATTAATCTTTCCCGTAGTAAAGAAGGTATTAACTGCTTTGGAGAGATTATTTTTGAAAAAGAAATAATCCATAATTAGAAAAAAGCTTCTAAAACCTAGACTATACCATAAAAGACTGCTTTTCAGATACTTTTGATAATAAGCTTAATAACCAATTCTGTATCATGCTGTCAAAATTCCTAATAAGCTTAATAACCAATTCTCTATCATGCTGTCAAAATTCCTAATAAATCACACTGGGCATAAGGCCAATACTTGCTTAACACTACTTATTAAAATAACCCCTTATGCAGCAGATCACTCTGGGTATGAGCCCCAAAGGTTGTTAGTTATCAGGCCATGATATGTAGGAGATTATCATAATCCTTGCTAATATCAAAGACCAAAAGGAAATAGATCCTAATCTATCAAAAATTCTAAGTTATAACACAAGATATTAGGTCAGAACTTAATCCTTATGAGACTCTCATGATTCAAACTTATGATTCTACTATTCAACAAATATTAATTTTACTATAAAACGCTCTTTATTTAATTGAAATATACTTGACCTATAAACAGTGTACAAATTTAAGGTATACAACATGTTTGCTTTATATACTATAATATGATTTCCATTTCGGCAATAGTTAGCACCTCTATCGCATCACATAATTACCATTTCTTTTTTATGGTGGCAATAATTAAGATTTAGTCTCTTTGCAAGTTTATCATAATACAATATTGTTGTATATGTTCACCATACTTACAGTTCTCCAGGACTTATTTTTCTACTAGTCGCAAGTTTGTACTCTTAAATAACATCATTTGTAAAAAAGACAAGCTCTTTTTAATCTTTTTACCCTGACCCTAATCCTTCATAAATTCTCAAATCTCTGCCTGCAGAGATTTTGGCAATTATTTTACTATCCTGGATTACCATATATTAGTCTGAAGATTTGAAAACATCAGTTTGTTTTATTCCATTCCATTCCATATTTTTTTAGCAGCTAATACTTTCAAGTAGCTTAAAAATTAAATAAAAACATAACAAAAAGGAAAGAGTATGAAAAGTATTCCTTCTACCCTTGTTTCCCAGTCCTATCTCTTCTACCTTCTCCATAAAGACAAATCATGTAGACTAGATGCTGCTTTTTAACAAATACAAGCTCATTAAACATATCTACTGAAATAATCTTCCATTAAATATTTGCTCATTTCAATTGTCTATTGTGTTTGTCTGTTATCTATACGTCCTGCTTGCCTTGCCTTGTCTGAAAATATAGAATGACTGAAGAGAGAGTTTATCCATTAACTAATTTGGTCACTCCAAATGAGGTCTGGTGATATAATTTCCTCTGAAAAGTGGAGGCAAAGCGATTAATAAATTAAAATCTTACCCATAAATCCTCCACTGGCAATGCTCACATATTCTTTGTTTTTCTGTAAAAAAAAAAACAGAACTTAAGTTATTCCAAAATGCAATTTAATTAAAACCTCTCATAGTTCTATAAACATTAACAAATGTAATATAAAGCTATACATTAGATTTCTGGACTTTTTCTTTTCTTTGACATTTTGGAAGCTGACAAAAAGATATACACAAATTTACCTTATATATTGTAAGGTCTGTGTTTGGGTGGAAAGATGGGGACAACTTCACAGCTACTAACAATATTATGATTTTATTTGTATTATAGTTCCAACAATATAATAAGGAGTCAAACCAAAACCAGTAAATTACATTTTTAGATATAATTAATTTAGAGTTTTTAAAAGCTTTCAAAATATGTTGTGTCCTTCATAAAAAAGAAATATAAAAACAAATATTAGAGCTAATTTGAGTAAGAAATAAGAGAATGTTACCATTTTACAAACTACAAAAATTAATGGATCTAATAAACAATGGCAAAGAAAGAATGAGACATAAAGAAGAGAGATATCGGGGCACCTGGGTGGCTCAGTCAGTTAAGCGTCTGCCTTCAGCCCAGGTCATGATCCCAGGGTCCTGGGACAGAGCCCCACATCAGGCTCCCTGCTCAGTGGGGAGTCTGCTTCTTGCTCTCCCTCTGCTCCTCTCCCTGCTTGTGCTCTCTCTCAAATAAATAAAATCTTAAAAAAGAGAGAGGGGCTCAGTCGTTAAGTGTCCACCTTTGGCTCGGGTCGTGATCCCAGGGTCCTGGGATCAAGCCTGCATCAGGCTCCCTGCTCAGTGGGAAGCCTGCTTCTCCCTCTCCCACTCCCCCTGCTTGTGTTCCCTCTCTCGCTGTCTCTCTGTCAAATAAAAAAAAAGAAAAAGAGAGCGATCTGGGTATGTACCTCCTGATGAAAGCTCACACCACCCAGGACTTCCTGTCCCCCACCAAGTCGCTAGATCTAATTACCAATGTAGAGGAAATACCAGGGACAGAACCTGATAAACAACACAATGTGAATGCAATCAGCAAAATCTAGAATGTGGGAAACTCTTTATAAGACAAAGTAACCAGTTTTTCTAACTAATCAGCAAGGAAAAAAATTAGGAAAGAGAAATTATAAATTAAAAGAGACTTTAAAGGGGCGTCTGGGTGGCTCAGTCGTTAAGCGTCTGCCTTCGGCTCAGGTCATGATCCCAGGGTCCTGGGATCGAGCCCCACATCGGGCTCCCTGCTCCGCGGGAAGCCTGCTGCTCCCTCTCCCACTCCCCCTGCTTGTGTTCTCGCTCTCGCCGTGTCTCTCTCTGTCAAATAAATAAATAAAATCTTAAAAAAAAAGAGAGAGAGACTTAAAAGATGTCAACCAAGTGCAACATCTTGTTTTGGGTCCTGGGAAAACCAGGGAAACCTGAACAATAGTTAGATTTTTTATAATAAAATGTAATAATGATAATGTGATTATGTCATCATAAAGAGTTTATAGGGTTCAATTCCACCTACTTTTGAATTTGTTTGAAATTTTCCATGATAAAAGTTAGGGAAAAAATTTCTAAAACCACATCAAGAACTTGAGTTATAAAAAAGAAGTTCACAGTATTTCAAATTCTTGCCATGTGACAGGCCTTACAATATATAGTTTATACCAGAGAATTTTTAAAAATAGGGCAATTAAATTTATCAGTAAAATGAGTCTGAGTTGCTATTTTTGTTTTTCTGTAAATTTCTAAAGATCTCTCCTTTAATAAGGTATAAAATTATCTTACCATCCCCTTCCCCCAAATACCTTGGTTCCTTCTCTGATTTTGTCTTTCAAGGATTCTTTCCCTTAGACTTATTTTCTCAAAACAAATTCCCAGTAAAATACAACATGAACAGAAAAGGATCCAAATTGAGTGGCTAGTGCAACACCATGCCCATGGTCTTCCTGATTCCATAGTTCAGGGTCATAAAAAATGAAGACTTTAATGTATAAACTATCAAAGAATACCTAACAAACAACTATTTTTGTAAGAAAGAGCCATCACTGAGTGAAGCTTTGTAGAGAAGATAGAGGAACAAGTTGTATAAAATCACTAATACAAATTAGCTGTGCTGAAGACAACATCCGAACACAAAAAGGAAACGTGGCTAAGTGTATTGAATAAATATACACGTATATTCTATTTCAAAGTAAAGAGATTAAAATGAAATATGTAGTTCCTGTAAAAAATACAGACATAAAGAGCAATACAACAGAATAATCCAGAAGTAGTCCTGATGCACTGAGGAATTCAGTGTATTAGAAAGGTGGAATTTCAAATTGATAGCACAACTGGGTAGCTATCTGGAAAAAAAAAATTTTTTTGATTCCTACCTCACTTATTATACAAAATTAAATTCCAGATGGTTCAAGATCTAAACATAAAAAATAAATCACATAAGCATGTAAGCATGTAAGCATGTAAGAAAACTCTCGGGAAGGCCTTTCTTGGGAAGACACAAAACCTATAAGCTGGAAAGAAAAACTACGTATACATTTGACAATGTAGATAACAGTACAAAATTACCTATAACTTCTTAAAGGTGATAGCAATAACCAAGCAAAACTGAAAAAATTTGTCAGCATACCTGTAAAAAGTGTGCGAGGACCATGTTCATATACATGTCTTCTTCCTCTCTACCGCTGCCCATAAAACAGAGGTGCTCCCCACCAGCGATGGAGCCGGACTCGATGGACTGCTTCTGTGCTTCCAGCAAAGATTTTACTGATTGTGCAAACTCAGATGGATTCTGGAGCATCTAGACAATTTTTTAAAAACTAAAAATGTGGCAAAATGGTACTGGACATACATTTCCAAATTTGAAATATTCTTCCAGGAAAAAAAAAATTTAAATAGCTACCATAAAAACAAAGGAATAAAGGCTCTTCTAAATAAAATTGCTGGGATAAGAGAAAAGAAATGTATATAAATGTACCTATAATATACTAGAACAAAAGTTGAAGATTCACAGAAAGGTTAAATATGCACAGAAAATATTATAAGAAAAAAATGTTTTTGTTGTTTCTTAAACAAGCTATGGTGTCATTAGGTATCATGACAAGAAAAGTTTAACACTGAGTAGAAGGGTCCATAAGTAAAAACCATACATTAAAACAAAGCATATTTTTTAGCTTACACTTATATGGCAAACAATGTATTTCTTAGAAGACAGAAATAGGAGAAGCCATTTTTATCAGCACTACTCCAGGTACTAGAGATAAAAGGATGAAAAATGTTAATTTCTTTCCCTCAAGGAAACATATGCCAATAACTACAAAAATCTGTTATAAGTCTTATAATAGGGCTACATAAAAAGCATAGTGAAAATCCAACAGAAAAATGGACAAAGAAAAGCAATTCGTAAATCAAAATACAAACAGTACACTTACAAAAAGATGCTCAACATCACTTAAAATTACCACTGTTCTTCACCCATCATTCTTGTAATATAAAAAATAATTGGTAATGTGCTATAATGCAACAGTATGAAACACTCTCATCTACAGCTGTAAAGTGTAAGCTGGTTCTGTCTCTTTAAAGGATAAGGCATTTCTAGTAATGTTTTACATACTCACATCCCTCAAACCAACGGTTCTACTTTCAGAAGCCTCTTTTACAGAAATATTTGCACAAGTTCACAAAACTTGTATAAGGATCTAACTGCAGCATTGTTTACTACAAGAAAACTGAAAATAACCCAGATGTACATCAACTGGGCAATAAATTATGGTACATCTGTACCATGGTTCACTATACAGTCATTGCCTGGCTGCCTCAGTCAGAGCATGCAACTCTTAATCGTGGGGTTGGGAATTTGAGCCCCATGTTGGACGAAGAGTAAAAATAAACACATAGATAAAATGTGGGGATACTAAAAAAAAGAATGTACTTAAATGGAAAGATCTCTAAGAAACAGTTTGCTGAAAAAGCAAGTGAACTGTTAAGTGAAAAATTTAGTGAAAAAAGTAAACAAGAAATACATAAATACACATTAAAAGGTCGGAAGATTAAACCAGCTGGTAATAACTCTGGAGATATTCTTTTGAGTTTTTGAAGAAAAAAATCAAATATTCATGAATCACTTGAGCAAATTTTTAAATAAGCATAAAAGAAGGACCATCTAACCCCCCCGCCCCCCCAGACAAGTCAAGGATGAGAAAGGCTCAGGGTTCACTTTCAGGATGCAAACAAGCTTGATCACCTTCCTTACTTAAAACACCCAAACTGTCTGAGTTTTCCTCTACTTTACATAAGTTTCCTCTCAACACCACCTAAACCCCTCACTATCACCTTCTCAGGCCTCAGCGTCACCTTTTTCAGATGAGATGGGAAGAAGGGCAGATCGCACAGTCAGCCAAAAGGGTTACACCTCTTTCTGTCTTCACCATCCATGAGACTCTTATAACCCAGAATGGTTTAAATGATGTCTATCCCACTCTAAGTATTTTTGACAATATTTAATTATTTACTTCATCTACTCTTTCAATTAAAGTGGCCCTTAGATAGCAATTTTAACAAGTGAGCACCGATATGCCGGATACTACTCTTATTAAATATTAGTTTATTACATGCATAAGTACTCATGATTTAAAAAAGGCTTATAGTAAAAACTTTTAGAACAATTACCCAATTATAGTAAGAGCTTATATTTATAGAGTACTTACTAGATGCAAGGCACTATGCTAAGTGCTACATCAGACAACTCACAGTAAGAAGTTTAGAATTTACTGACATAACAATGGTAAGCAATAGTAAGCCACAATTAACTGTTTGCATCTATCCTTTATCGTACTTAAAGGGTGTCCTGGTGAAACGGAAACCTGAAAACAATACTTTTGTTATAAGGGCAGAGACCCCCTCCTTAAGCAGAAAGAAAATGTACCAATCTGGTACATGTATATTTATTTATGAACTAAAGAAAAAAAAACTATTTATTCTCTTACTTTATAAAAAATTTAAACTAGCATTTATACTAACCAGATCTGAATCTAAGTGGAAAGCAGTTGATAAATGCCCAGCATTATACTGTTCTGCAGGACGGCAATCCACCACAAAGAACCGAACTCCTTCCTAAGAGGAAAACAACATCTGAGATACTGGAATTTGCCATGAGGGTCACATTTCACACAATATAATGTTACAATTAGCCAAACGAGAGGGAACAGATTAAAAACAAAAACAAAAAAAACCAACAAAAAACAGATCTCACAGAATTAGGAGGACCCAATTAGAAGAGATGCAAGAAAATAACCTCAAGATCTTAAATAACTATATTCATTTTCAACAGTTAAAACACTTTATATATACTGTTGACTAGAAAGTCTTAAAATATGTAGCAGGAGAATGTCAGTTTGAGCTATAAAACTATGTTGGAATTTAAAATTTTAATGTGTATCATGTTAAAAATATATTTTAAAACTACATAGTTATAAACACAAATCTAGATAAAATTACTATTTCTGCAAATAAGTCCACAAGTTGCCAGCAATTCAATTCATATAAGAACTAAACATCTTGGGATGAGAGGAAGTTCTGCAATGCCAGTCTGAGCTGAAGAAATTCACATGAGGATCTTTAAACTGGGCTACAGCTTTTCATTTGTTTTGTTTTTTTTTAAGATTTTATTTATTTATTCATGAGAGACAGAGAGAGAGAGAAAGGCAGAGGGAGAAACAGGCTCCCAAGGAGCAGGGAGCCCGATGCGGGACTCGATCCCAGGACCCTGGGATCATGACCTGAGCCGAAGGCAGACGCCTAACCATCTGAGCCACCCAGGCGCCCTCATTTGCTTTTTTAATACTAATTCTAATAAGGGGCACCTGGCTGGCTCAGTCAGTTAAGCGTCTGCCTTCGGCTCAGGTCATGATCTCCGGGTCCTGGGATCAGGCCCCACGTCGGGCTCACTGCTCACCAGGGAGTCTGCTTCTCCCTCTGTCCCTCACCAGCTCATGCTCACTTTCTCTCTCTCTCTCAAATAAATAAATAAAATCTTAAAAAAAACCAAAACTAGTTCTAATAAGAAAAATATGTGAAATGTTTGTTTTAAAAATATTATAAAACACCTGTCTTTCCATGCCCATACTTCTTCCCTCCATCTTGGAAATACACCCCACCTTCCAAATACACATCCCATGTTAACAGTTCCACTACTAGTAATAAAGAACATATACTGAAAACACTGGCTCACTAGATTTTTATGAAGACAGCAGTAGACAGAAAATTATGGTATATCCTCAATTCTCCTTTGTTATATGCTCTCTGGCATCAGACCATCTAATTCAATTAGCTGTATAATTACCCAGAATTTAACTATTAAACGCTAAATTCACCATTTTAAGTACTTTATACAATACTCAGTTGCTTTGTTAAAAAATGAAATAAGATTTGGCAATTTATAAAAATAATTGTCAAGAATAATTATTGACAACTAAAATAACACACAAGCTGGCAACACATTAATCATTCAAAAAAGCAACAGCTACATTGTTGTAGTAAATTAATTTTGTGGGAATTCACAAACAGGGAGGAAATGTTGGTTCCCCGCATTTAAAAGGGGCATTCCTCTGACAAACTGTGGGTTTTCTTTATTTACCCCTTGAAGCTGATTTGCTTGAAGGATCTCTGACACCGAGATGGCCAGACAAAGAGCCTGACTCAGATCTGCATCATCATCCTTAATTCCCAACAAAGTACTACCAAATAGATGGTGATTATCCTGTTTGAAGAGAAATTTTTAAAACATCACGAAGAAAAACAAAATTAATCTTTCTTTCAAAAAACATTCTTAATAAACCATGATGAAAGGTAAAAATAATTATGTAACACTCTTGAGTCATGTGACTTTTAAAACTTAATATTATGTCATCTCAAATACTGCAGGCCAAAGGCGACAAAAAGGCTATATACAAAGTCCTTGTCACAGTTCACACAAAATAAAAGACTACGAAAAAATAAAACATTCTACACAGCTATTTTCTGTATCACCTGTAGTTAAATATTAAATTTTAAAAATGGTTACTTTTCATATTTTAACATAATAAAAACAAAAGTAAGGAAAAAATTATGTAATACACTGATCTACAGCCTGATTTAATTAGCAACTGCTAGTGCAGATTATTTACTATGTCTGACGAATAAAAGCTGTTCCTCTTAAAAGACTGAAAGACTTCGTTTTCATCCAGCAATCCTAAACCACAACCCCATCATCTGACTTGTTTGACATTGTCAGGAACTGAGGTGGTCTACATAAGGCAATTATTAAAATAGCTGAAATTAGTCCCTAGAAACGAATCTCTTTTTTAATTAATTAGTTTCAGGGGAAATGTTTTTAAAAGGTTTCTCTTGTCTGACTTCTGAAACGTATTACACTAAACATAATTTAACCTCATCTTGATGTTTCAGTGACATGACCACCAACTAGCAATCATTATGGTAGAATGCCTAAAAAAATAAATAAATAAAAGACTATAATGCTCTCACAGGCACTTGAGGTCACAGAAAAACCCATTTACTTTATAAATGGTACTTCTGTGCCTCCTCTACTATTAGCTTTTGCTTCTTGGAGTTTTACTTTCTAGGAACTCACACCACTCATGTCTCTAATCTGGTGTCCTTTCACTTGAAAGCACTTGAGAAAGGTTCTAAGTCTCTATGCAGCTAAGGGACCCTTTTTTGTTCATGAGACAGCTCTGCATTACTAAAATTGCACAAAGCAGAACTCCAGATAAAGGAGGCATAATTATACATCCTCCATCAGATTTTTGAAATTTTTAAAGTCAAGAAACACTAACTTAAGAAGTATCTCAATTTTCTCATGATCAGAAGTAACTAATAGAGTAGAAATGAAGTAATTCCTAGCATATCTGTATACTATCTTTTTAAATTTTTCTGTTCCTCTAGTAGGGAGAGTATTTACAGTGAAAAATCACATAAAACTGCAACACATAAAAAGAAAGAAAAGAGTGACAACCTAGAGTATTTTAACTTAAGTAGACACAACATAAACCATAAAACAATGTACAAAATGTGAAATACTGAAGCTGGTAATTTCTTGTCTTCTACCTTCCTGAAAGAAGCTGGTGTTTTACTGCAATAATACTGAGCCAGAGAGAAAAGATCTTCTATATCTTCTAGATTCAAACTGGATGGAGTATTTTCCAAGAACTCTGAAAAAGGATTACAGATATGAGAACATTTAAAAAATTGATGAATACAACCATGAACATTATTTACATATCAAAGCTAGAATATCTTCAACATAATAAAAACTACATGAATGGAATCTTAACAGTGATGTCTTTAAAACTGTTTGAGGAGAAGCAGAGTTCCCCAAAAGAGCTGAAACTGGTAGTGCAATTCTGCTGTTAGTGTAAGATAGGTTCAGGCAATCAAATCAAACTCATTAGCTTTGATGGCAGTACTGTCATTTATTTAACAAACACATGTTAAGTGCCAGGGCCCCTGGAGTTCCTGACCTAAGGAACTCTGTCTCGTGTGAGAAATGTAAAAATCATTGTAATGTAGCAAGATAAAACACCACAATACAAACAGTACAAGGTGGCAGGCAATATACAGAGGAAGTAACTTAATCTCTGTGAGTGCTAGAATGGGGAGACCCAAAAGAACCACATTTCCACAATGGAAATAATTATGAAATCTGAGTACGCAAAGGTAAATTAAGGAAAAAGGAAGAAGGAAGGAAAGAGGGCAGAGGAGGGCATTTGATATGAACAATGAAACCAAAGTAACAGTATATGAAAAGGAATTGAAAGAGTGAAAAAACATGTAAGAAATGAACAAGGATGCAAAATGGAAGGAAAATAGTCTTTAAGATTTGCAAAAAAAAGATTTGTACCTGTACAGTGTGCATGAGTTGAATGAAACCTCAGAGTTCTGTAGACTAATCTCTTAAATTTATAGATGAAGAACCTGAGTTTTAGAAAATAAAGTGACTTGAAATATTTTCTCTATGTTAAGTGATACTTACGGATAACTTCTCCTTTGCTGTCCGACTCCTGTGCTAAAATAACTTCTCTGCAAAAGAGAAACAAATGGATTTGAGTTAAATATTAACAAAGCATCCTGAGAATAGAAAGGAGAAAAATCTAAGCAACTTGATACTTACTTTGCATTAACAAGGATTATTAACATTAAGAAATAAATAAAAAATGGATCTGCTTGTTGTAGATATCCATCCCATATTGCCTGAGTGACTTCAATGGAACAGTAACATGCAAAAAGGCTTCCAAGCTGTAATCAGGAAATGAAATGAGACATAAACCACTGGACATGACCTGTTCTTTGAAAAGTATGAAATCATATGTGTAAGTAACATTACATCAAATTATCTGCACCTGACACTTAATGTGTAGCTTAATTTTACTGTATGTAATGCAAAGGCAGAATATGTGGATTCAAGGCACAATGAAGCCACTTATTATCTGTGTGACTTAAGGCACATCATGTAACCTCTAAAGCTTCCATTTCTACTTCTTATAAAAAAAAAAAAAAAGAAGGAATACTGCTACCCTTCTTCTACAATTGTTGGGAAGAGAGAGATAATTAACCTAGAGTAACTAAAGTAACTAGGACCTATCTGCCATAGCATAATAACTAACATAACTACCACTATAAGGGTAACTAGCATAATTATTATGGTACTTATAAGGTAACTGCAAGGCTCAAACATGGTAACTTAAGAACATAGAGAAAAGTTTTAATGACAATATAATGGTGAACTGCTGCCAAAGCTTCCTTGTTCATCATCTGAAACAGAAGAGACAAATTTATATCCCTCAATATTTCAGGAGCTCTGGGGTTTTCTATTTCAAATAAAAGAGTTGTTTAAGTTTCTCTAGAACCTGTGTTTTAAATTAAATAAGCTCAGTGATATTTTTAAAGTATTCAATTTTCATTAGATACAGAAACAATTCCATCTACAGGTTTAAATTTAAAACATTTTTAATGGCTAATGGGAACATACCCATTAGTGCGTATTTCAGTACTAAATTACTGTCACATATCCTTTATTAGCTATCACTTATTTTAAATATTCTCATAAAAGGCTTCAAATTTGACATTTTTCTCCCAGTTTATAGGTGAGGAAATAGACTGGTATTAAATAACCTTCCCAAGCTCACAGAGATGGTGAGTGGTGATGTTTGCACTAGAAAAATGACCTGATATTCCACAGCCAGCTAACTGCCATTACACTTGACCACAAAGTTTTTAAAATATATAATGCTGTTATTTTAAAAATTACTATTACAAATAAGACTATTACAAATACCAAATATGTACAAACAGAATCACAATATATGATCATCATTAAACTCACGTAGCCAAACTACAGCTATCACTGCATTGCTCACAGTTACAGGTCCTCAAGGTTTAGGAACTGGTTTTAACTGTTTCATCTCATGATTAAAAAAAAAAAAAAAAAGACTCCATTCCATAGACATGATACTAGTAGCAAGAACAAACTATCTGGGGCATTGACTGAAGGCAGAACAGTTGTTTTAGTACTTAGTTAAAATCTGCTACCAGCACTGAGGACTAATTCAGAGACCTGGCAACAGAAATGGCAGAAGTGACAGGAGAGACCTCTGTTAGATATCAGAATGCTTCAGAGAAATAGTTTTCACTTCAACACAAATAAGTACATTGAATGGCAACACACGTATCTCAGAGAAACCATAATTTTATAGGTATTTTATTATTTTAACTCAAAGCAACAAGACTGTGGCTTAGAACTAAAGAGTAAGCTGCTGCAGTTTGAGATTTAATATGCCAGAGTTGAAACCAGTTAGAATTCTCTAAGTACCATTTCTTGATTGTTTACTTACCCCATCACCCTCCAAGATAGGTACTATTATTATTATTATTCCCATTTTACAGGTAAAGAAATTGAGGCTCAGAGGCTAAGTGTCTTAAACCACATAGTTAATAAGTGGCAGAAAGGAATCCTTTCTGAAGAAAAGTTAGGTTAAGGCACGATCAAGGAATATGTTTAATTTCTGAATATACATTCTTCCAGCACCCAATCACTGTTTAGAAAAATCGTCAAGTTAATCTAGAAGAGAGGTTCTCAAAGTGTAGTCTAAGGAGCCCTAGAAGTCCCCCAGAGTATTTACAGGGGAGTCCATGAAGTCAAAACTATTTTCATAATGATATATAAACTTTAATTGCCTTTTTCATACTCATTTTCTCACAAATGAACAATACTTTTCTGAACGCTACATGAACTGTAGTATCATCACACTGAATAAAGAAGCAGACTGAATAAAGAAACAGATATGAGAATCTACCTATCTGTGATCTAGCCAAATACTGAGATTCACAAAAATATAAAACGCCACTATTCTAATTTTCTTTTGGAAAATACAGTTATTTTGCATTAGAAAAATAGGCCATTTATGTTAACATGTAATAGATTTACCACTACTTCTAAATGAATATTTTCTTAGTCTTAATTTCTAACCAACATAATGGATCCTCAATAGATATTGAGTATAAGAGGTCCTGACACCAAAAGGTCTGAAAACCACTGACCTAGAATAATAAAATTTCCCACCGAAAATATAAATATAGAATAACAGAGCTGAGATGTCCTTTATATTCTTTTATACTGATCCTTTGACAACCTTAAGATTATGATACCAACCTTATGATTAGATACCAATTTTTATACACACCATCAACAATTTAATCACACAAAGTTCTAAAGTGAACTGATCCATATCACATATTTACATATATTACATGCATATATTTGCACATATTATATACAGCTATCTCAAATATTATTATATATAGCACATACATAGGTAATATATGTGAGATATATGTAAAACAACCAAAGGCTAAACTTCATTTTAAATAATCCGAACACAGGCAAGAGCTAAAAAACCAATTTTTGAAGTGCCAAAAATTTTACTCCTTTGGTTTAAGTAATAATGGTCTATAATTCAGTATTTTTCTTTTTCTTCCTTGGGAAAAGAAAAAACCTAACTATAGTTTAATAGAAAGCTATTTTTCATTAAGTGTTCCTACTTTCACTTTATTACCCAGTTGAGTGCATAGGAGTCTGGAGTAATTTTCTTCGTATCAAGAAAAGAACAGAGCTCAGGCTCGTGATACTGGATGAGTAATCGGAAAAGATGAAATGGTCTTCCCTTCAGAGAACAATCCCTAAAAGAAAGAAAAGCAAGGTTTTTGCATTAATGGGTCAGAAATGCTCATATTAGTAACCAGTCCTCCTGCAATACCCACTTCTTCCCCCCACCCCCAAAACACCTGAACGCCACAGCATTCATAACAAAGCCTATCTGATACAATCAGGTTCGGAACACCTAATATACATGACTTGACAGAAAGTTTGTAGAAACAGTAGGTCTACAGCCAACTCTAGGGAGATTCTCTCCAGGTAAACCCAGGTAGCACTCAAACAAAAGGACTGCAGGGACCACTGAAAACAGCAGGACCATTTAGGTTATTTTGATAAATTCTGGATCCCAAAAGGATATCTATAGAGTTCCAAAGAAGTCCAGCCCTTCCTCCCTACCAAATAAGAGGAAACTCTTGGGAAGGCTTCCAGTTAGCTCCACAGTTAACATATTCAAGTAGGGATGTCCTTTAACAAAGGTAAAAGTGTGAAATGGCCACAGGTGAACAAAATACTGTACCAGAGCCTTAGAAGCTGTTGAAGTGGCCTGGGTACTAGTGCTCAGAATGAATTCCAAGAGGTACAAAACACTTTATGGAACAAGTGTACTATTTCTTTTCTTCTTCCCTTGTGTCTAATGAATCAATAAAAACATAAACAGCTCAAAGTACAGGCCACCTCAATAAAGGTATTCATTGAGAAAATATCATGTGCCCGACACTGTAACAGGCACTCTACAAAGTTATCTAATTTTATCTTTACAAGCAACCCTATGAAATAGTTACTATTTTTTCCCTCATTTTACAGATGAGAAAACTGAGGCTTAGCTGTGGGCAAGTAGCTCACCCAAGGTCACAGAAGTCAGTTAAGACCTCTACACAGAAACTGCATTAAACTACCATGCCATACACTTCACTATATATAATTTGGTATTTCGACAAGTGGTATTTTGGTATGGGTACAGTCTCTAAAAAAACAAATTGTAAAGCAACTGAAATAAAGTAAAACCCTTCATGTGAAAAAGCTAATGAAATGAATGTCACAATTTTGACATAAAAGCACTCTGATAAAGAATGCTGGCAAATGCTATTTAGGTAGGAATACTGAAAAATAATTTCTACAAAACCAAGTTCTGAGATGAATGACAGGATTTGGAATGAACCTCTATCTACCATTTTTTGATACTGTAAATGATAGGGACGTTTTGTAGAGAAAGCCCTAGGTTGTCAATTCAGATGCCCAGAGACAGAACAGGATTCAAACTGGCAAGATTACCTCCTCCTCTGTCTGAATACTCTCCCCATTCTATAAATGCAAGGCAACTGACTGCTAAGGCAAAACACAGAACCAGAGAGTAAGATATGTAGGGACATAAAAATGTAGAAACAGCTGCCTAGTTTGTGTCCCTAGCAGGACCTCTCAGGGAGTCAGCCATTGAAACAGCATCTATTTATTTAATAGCTGTGTACTATTACTGCAAGGCACTGTGTTTGATGGGATTCTACACAAGTTATATTGAACCTGTAATAAGAAGATATATGACAATGGAGTTCTTTTAGCAGCATTTTGTGGGGCTGCATATTCATAAGAGCCAAAAAGTGAAAATAATTCAAATGTCCATTAACTGTGGAATGAGTAAATAAAATGTGGTACATGCATGCAATGCAAACAAATCCACAGAGACAGAAAGATTAGTGGCTGCCTGGGGCTAAGAGTGTTGGGGGAAAATGGAGAGTTGACTACTAATGGGAACAGGGTTCCTTTCTGGAGTGATGAAAATGTTCTAAAAAATGACTGTGGTTATGGTGGCACAACTCTGTGACTATACTAAAAACCAATGAACTGTACAAACTAAACGGATGCATTTTATATGTAAATAATATCTTAAACTATTAAAGAAAAAGTTCTTCAGTTGATTCTAACAAGCAACCAGGGTGAAGAACTGTATTAGTTAAAGCACAGGTGACCACCCACACTTAGGTTCAAATCTTGACTCAAACATATACCAGAAGTGTAATCCTGAGTAGGTCTTTAATCTCTCTTTGCCTCAGTTTTTGTAGTTGTAAATCAGAGATAACTACCCCTTAGTGGCCGTTGTTTAAATGAGAAAACACACAAAGCACCTGCATTTAGTATAATGTGTTATCACAGAGAGCAGTAAAAAATGGTAGTCATTTAACTACCAAGCTCCAGAATAGTAGATCTCTACTTTGGCTACATATTGCAGTCAGTTAAGAAGCTCTGAAAAAACAATGATGCCTGGGTGCCCTGCTCAGAGATCTGATAATCAGGTACACAAAGAGGCCGCAGGATTTTTCAGAGCTCCCTCAATGATTCCAGTGTACATCCACAGTTCACTGTGTGGCCAAACCACTGGTCTAGGTTATGTCAAAAGTTCCTTTTGGTTCTGAAATCCTGACTACCTGATCCACAGCACTGGGAAGTACAAGAATTCTCTCTGGCCTCATGAGTGCAGCCCCTGTACTCCCTTCCCCAGCCTCCCTGCACCCCCCCCCCCACACCACTACAACTATCTAAACATCTACCTATCTATTCTCAGCCTAAGTGTCACTTGCCCAAGAAAGCCATCTCTGACCTCCAGGGCAAGTTAGGTCACCCTCATTAAATATTCCCATAGCATTCTAGGGGCACCTGGATGGCTCAGTCAGTTAAGTGTCCAACTCTTGATTTAGGCTCATGTCATGATCTCAGGGTTGTTGAGATTAAGCCCTGTGTCAGACTTCATGCTGGGCATGGAACCTGCTTAAGATTCTCTCCCTCTCCCTCTACCCCTCCCACCGAAATAAAATAATTCCCATAGCATTCTATATTTCATCTTCCTAACACTCAGCACACTTCTAATTACCTGTTCAATGCCTGCATATCCAAGATTACCCTCCAAGCTGTAATGCCAGCACCTCACTTAAGGAAGCACTCTAAAAATTTTACATTCCATGTAGACATTATAATGTTATTTTTATTTTATAAGGAAAGAAATTAAAATAGGGATACTATGAAAAAATTGGCATAAACTCTATAAGCATAAATTCTTAACTGAAGAATCCTTTAAAAAATGTCTATAACCACAAAAATAAAGTCAAATAACCATTAAGACTCAAACAACCCTAAAAATTATTTGAATCTCTTACTTTACCACCAAAGTAAATCTAACAACTTTAGCTCAAAGCAAACTAGACCTTTACTCATTTACTATAATAACTAAATCGTATTTTACCTGGGAATGTACTTATTCATGATAGCATAAAAGCAGTTGTACAAATCACTGCGTGGCAGCTGAAGATGCACCAATGGTTTCAGTAGATGTATCCAGCTAAGGGATGTGCTGTATTTAATGTTACGTGATTTACAGTAAAAGGTAATTACAGATTCAATATCCAAAAGTAATTCTGTTGCCTTCTCTTCTGGCACTGAAAGCTGTTCTAGAAAAGAAGTGTCAAAATTAAGTTGCCAGCGGCCTGTTAGAAACTCCATTATTGCACATAACACTTGTTTACAAACATACGATACTATCTTAGTATATTTGGAGCATGAAAAGGACAAAATAAAACTACATGAAAGCACATGTTTCCTTATACTTATCCAATATTTACTATTTGATATTTACTAACTCAAGAATACTTGACCTATATATATACACATGTATATATATATAGGTTAAGTATATTTAATATATGTATATATACATTAAACAAAGAATGGATAATCTGAAGTAGAAAGGTAGGAAAGATAGGTTTAACCCATATTCCTGGAAAGCAAAAAGGTTTTTTTCTAAACAACAGATTATGATCTACCCCATGATGGGCAGCTGCCACTATAACTTTGTCAAGGAAGGTGATTCATTCTCTACTACCAAATTCCCTTTCCTTTGTACACACCAGCAATAATGTTTCTGTTGTGGTTAGTACACAAAAGCTTATCTAATCAAAACTTAACTAAAATGTGATGAAAGGGAAATAGAAAGACACCAAAGACTGTAGATGAATTTAAAAATACAAACTAAATTCATTTAATCTTGAAAAAGACCTTGTGGAGTGACTGGAAATCTTTCACCCATGACTTACAGTAGTTTTTTTTATAACAGATCATTACCTATGTTGTATAGATAAACTTTTGGAACACAGACCCCTTTAATGTGGAGACTATATACAATCATACAGATCTTTACACAAAAAACAATTTTAAAACTGTACAGGTAACCTGAAGAACTGAACATATAATAAAAAAAAGACCCTAAAATTGGACTCTCCTTCTTAAAAATATTAGACACTACTTCATAAGAATTTCAAAAGAGAAGTTCTAAAACTATTTATCAGCCCTTCACAAACACAACATATCCCAAAATATAACAAAATGATTCTAATAGGGTAATTCCTTTACCTCAAAATATTATTTTCGAATTTTTCACTGTTTGAAAACAATGATTAAACTTACCAATAAACTCAAGACAATCTTTGTGAATAGCATTCTGTTCTGGCAAGTCTAGAATACCATCCCATGATGCCAAACTATCGCCTTTTCCTGCAACATTTAGAGCAATCTGGAAGAAAGATAAAAGCAACTAGCTTCATATGTCATTTCTCATTCTTGGAAAAAACGCTGTAATAATGGAAAGTCCTGAATTTAGAAATAATAATGCATACTTCTAAGATTACAAAGTAATGTACTTATGCTCCACCAAATGTTGATCTCTTAAGTCAGATCACAATGAACACAATTATTTTAAATCTTCCTATATTAAATTTTACTACTTCATATCAATCTACTGAATAGCATATATAAATTTATTTCAAGCAAACATCACCAATGTTATAGACTGAATGTTTGTGTCCCCCCACAAAACTCATTGTTGAAACCTAAGCCCCAATATGATGTTATTTAGAGATGACGCCTTTGGGAGGTGATTAGGTCATGAGGGTGGAGCCCTCATAATGGAATTAGTATCCTTATAAAAGAGACCCCAGAAGGAGCCCCTATCCCTTCACACATGTGAGGACACATTAATGATTCACTATTTTTTTCAGTTTAATGGTATTATGGTTATTTTAAAAGTCTTTATCTTTTAGACTTTCATAGTAAAGTATTTTAGTGTGCTATCAAGGATTTACTTTAAAATAATCCAGTGGGTAGAGTGGGGAGGAAAAGATTGAGATGCTAATCTTTTTTTTTTTTGAAAGATTTTATTTATTTATTTGACAGAGAGAAACACAGCGAGAGAGGGAATACAAGCAGTGGGGGTGGGAGAGGGTTCGGAAGCAGGCTTCCCGCTGAGGGGCTCGATCCCAGGACCTGGAATCATGACCTGAGCCGAAGGCAGACGCTTTAATGACTGAGCCACCCAGGCGCCCCAAGATTGAGATGCTAATCAAACAAGATTTTCCAAATGTTAACAGTTAAAGCTAAGTGATAGGTCATGGAGGTTCATTATACAAGTCTCTACTTTTGTGTTTTAAATTTCTATAATAAAACATTCAGAATTCTATATACAGTTATAATTCCATTTGTAACATATATATGTGCAGAGAAGAAAAAATAAAAAGATAAATACCAAGACATAATTATGTGTTTTACCTAAGTGATAGACAGCAGATGATTCTTATCTTATCCTATGCTTATATGTTTTAACAAAGATGAGTATTCCTTTTGCAGTCATAACAAATCTTAATTTAAAATTTAAAAAAAATGATAATACACATGCACTGGAGAACAGCTGAAGAGGAAAATAAAGCAAAGTAAAACATCCTATAATTCCAATACCCAGAGAGACCTACATCCCCTCCCCACCTTGTCTTTAACATAGCTCAGGTAATTCCAGCCGCGATTATAAATCTTATTTTACTCATTGGCTGCATTTTCCCATTTCATTAAACAATCTTCATAAACATCATTTCTAATAACTACGAAAGAAAAACAGTCTTTTAAAACCTAAATTATTAAATAACCAAACATGACAGAAACACACATTTCAGTAAGTTGCTCTGTTCAATAAATTCTCTAGATGCAGCATGCTCATAAGATGATAAAGTCTTCTGCAACTTAAACAACTGAACATAAAAATCCTCAAATGTTATTCTTAAGTGATTAAGTTTTAGTTTCCAGTTACCTTCCAAACTTTGGCCCTCAGATCAGCGGGCAGTGGTCTCCCTTGAATTATATTTCTCAAAGTTTCAAGATCACAACCTCCGGCTTCCAGAGCTTCTTCAAGATCTTTTTCCCTAAAAAACAGGTCTTTAATAGATCAATTTTACTTATTTTTTCTTATTCAAGACTGATTTATGTAAGCATGGCCTGTCAAAGGTTGTGTCTACAAAAAGAAGGTTCTCAGCAGCCAAAATGTAATGCCAAGGCATACACGGCATTTTATTTGCTTGAAAGGGAATCTCAGGTTTCATGCAATTGACTCTTATTTTGCATTTAGTTCTAATAAGCTTAGTTATGTTTTCTAAGATTAAAGAAATTTAAAAAGAGAAGACAGGGCAAGCAAGCTGACAGCACTGAAAAGTCACAATAATAGTAACTATTCATGGTAATAGTAATGACTAACACTTTATATAGCACTATCTTTGTACCAGGCACTGTTCCAAACACTGTGCCTGTGTTTTTTTAATTCTCACAACCCTATGAAGTAACCACAATCATCACTGGCCCCAGTTTACATACGTACAAGTTGAGGCAAAGAGGAGTTATACAGCTTATGATCACTTATCAAGTAAGTACTAGAGCCAAGATTCAAACCTTAACAGTTGGGTTCCAGAATTTATGTTCTTAATATTACGTTAAATGGTGGCAAGGAGGAGAAATCATAAAATTCAGCCAAGAATTCAAAGCACTGCAGTATGGGAATACTTAGTATATAACTTATACAGATATCATGCCCAGAGCACTGCCTGGCTTACAGTGTCCAATTAATGTTAAAGGAACAAAAAAGCTCTAATGGCATCACTGTATTATAAAGCAAAACAATACAATCATCAAGCAGTTATGCTCAGTCTACTATGTTTAAAGAGAAAATTAAACACGAAATAAATTTTGTTTGTATATAGTAAAAAGAATATATTTTAAAAAAACTCTCACAAATATTATGAATTGATTTTTAGCCACAAAATAACCACTTAAAATAACTAATTCCCTCAGAATTCTCAAAAGCTGAAGTTTCACTCTTTATAATTTTAATATACAATACATAAAAAAAATCTATACAAATAAAAATCCACAACTCAGCCAATTTCTAAAAATTCTTTAAAGCAGCCCAAAAGGCAGTCTCCCACTACAATCAGGAAACCAAGATTTTGTCACATTTTTGTGTATATAGGTGGTTTTGAGAAAAATAATTTACTCCCATTCCACATTCTCTCAATAAGACAACGTTAATCTCCCTTAAAGACGGGATTCCAAAAATATCAGTTTAAATGTATAAATTTTTTTTAAGATTTTATTTATTTGGAAGAGAGAGGGAACACAAGCAAGGGGGAGCGACAGGCAGCGGGAGAGGGAGAAGCAGGCTCCCTGCTGAGGAGGGAGCCTAACATGGGGCTCCATCCCAGGACCCCGGGATCATGACCTGAGCCGAAGGCAGATGCTTAACCGACCGAGCCACCCAGGCGCCCCTAAATGTATAAATTTACTAAAGTGTTGCCCTTTTAAGAGGAAGGAATTAAATGAAAATGTAATCACTTGGGATCATATTCAACACAAATGTAGTGATCAAATTTGAGAGATTTCTTAACAAAGCTACTACAAATTCGTAAGAACAAGAAGATAACTAGTAACCACACAAGAAACATCTTGTTCTTTTGCCATATGGTCACCAAAGTGTTGGAGGAGAAAGAGAGGGAAAGAGATTTCAAGTCTTCTGTTGAGAAATGGTTCAGGCCTGTACATTGATAAAGAATGGGGTTTATCTTTATCTTCTGGCCCAAATGTACGAGAGCACCTGTTAGAATTTGAAAGATTGTTTGTGACCATGAAACAAAACTTAATGTGATCTTTGATGAATGCCATATTTTTAATGATTAAGTATGGAAATGAACTGAAAACACCATTGCATAAGATGGAATTCTTCTACCAAGTAAATGATGAACTAGAATTTTTCCATTTTTCAGTGCAAATATCCTGGGTTTCTTTTTGAAGTAACCTTGCCAAATCCCTTACTATTCCAGACAAAAAAGTCAGTATTTTGGGGCAAAATGCCCAACCCTCAACATACTTTTTAAATCATAATAATGTACAAGCACATCCCTGTTGATACAGCTGCTGTTGGATTCTTTGATGCTGCCCCCAGGGAACCACAAACGTGGTCTCCAGCAGTACAACCATGAGCAAGAAACCAGAAAATGCTCCAACTTAAGTACTAAAAGGAATTTCTCACAAACTAAATAATTAAAAGTAACATTAACTTCTGAACAAGGTATTCAAAAGTTCAGTTATCAGACCTTCAACATTACAAATGCACTTGTAAAAGTAGGAAAAGAGTTGAAAATAGTGAAGTTAAATAATTCATGTAAGGCTCAAGTTTCTATCAAGACACAGGAACTCTATGGCACTTAGCTCTCAAATAGAATTTTCCTTCCCTAAACCAACTCCTTCTACTTCTGAATAAGCAATACCTACATTCAAAAGCAAGATGCATGTCTGATGGAGTATGATTGGGTGTTTTGTGATTTTTTAAATCTTCTTTGATGATGGTAGCTTCTTACTGACCTCACAAGCTAAAGGTTGGTAGAAATGTACTGCACACTCAGGCAGGTCCTAAAATAGAAAAGCACAGGCCTTGTCCATTTATCCTAGTTAAGTCTGAAAAATAATTGTCTACTTTGCTCAGAAGGTTCATGGCAAAATAAATTCAAAGCTTTGGGGTTGCATAGTAACAGAAATGCGTCTCTTCCCAGTTCCGTGGCACTGAAACCATATTTATTAGTATAATACTACAAATTACTGCTGATGATCCAACAATAACATATTTTCAAAACCTAAATAAAACATAATAGAATATCCCCTCACCTGATGTTCTGTGGCAAAATCACCTAATCTAAGCATTGTAACCCACGTTGTTTTAGAATTATAGCAAGGCAAACAACGTAACTACATTCATTTTAAGTTAATTTAATGCTTATTCAAGCTAGCAACTAAGTAAGATTCTTCTTCTTCAACCAAATGGTAACTTCTAGCATACGGAAGCATTTGCACAATGCAAGTTAAGAGGGCATGGTGGTGGGGGGGGGGGGGGGCATGAATTTTCAAGCACTACCAAATTAAATATGGATTTCTAAATGCTTCTAGGATTAATAAATTCAATTTGAAATTCTGTACATAATTTTATGAATAAGCCATAAAATGAATCCATTTGAAATTATAGTTTTTAAAAGCAACTAGACTGTATATGTTGTGTTCCTAAAAATTAAAAAGTCATAGAAAATCTGCCACGGGGGTTGGGGGGACTATATATTACACTTTTTTTAAGATTTCATTTATTTATTAGTGAGAGAGACAGAGAGAGCACAAGCAGGGGGAGGGGCAGAGGAAGAGGGAGAAGTAAGCTCCTGTTTAATGGGGAGCCTGATGCAGGGCTTGATCCCAGGATCCTGAGATCTTGGCCTGAGCTGAAGTCAGACCCTTAACTAACTGAGCCACCCAGGTGCCCCTACCCTATTTTCTAAATTGTTTTTCCCCAACCATGTTCTAAAAACTTCTTTTCCCTATAATTTAAAAAATTGATGGAAACTTTAATTGTATATACTCCAAACACAAGATGAAAACAAGATTTAGTTCATCTCTCTCTTCTTTTTTTAACATACATCTTTCTGCACTCAAAACTCCATATCCATTATCATCAACCATTCTCCACTCCTCCTCACCCGGCTCCCAGCCTCTGACAACCACTGACTTACTTTCTGTCTCTACACATTTACCTATTCTAGACATTTTATTTTATTTTTTAAAGTTTATTCATTTTTAAGTAATCTCAACACCCAACATGGGGCTCGAATTCACAACCCAAAATCAAGAGTCGCATGCTATGCTCTCCCAATTGAGAGAGCCAGTGCCCCAATTCTGGACATCTTATATATGGAATCTTATTTATGTGGTCTTTGTGTCTGGTTTCTTTCACTCAGCATAATGTTTTCAAAGTCTATCTATGTTGTAGCATGTATCAGTACATGATTTTTACTGCTAAATATTGCACTGCATGTATATATTACATTTTATTTTATTATTTTTTTGAGAGAGAGAGAGACAAAGCGCAAGCGCGCGCAAGCCTGAGCACGCACATAGGGGGAGGACAGAAGGAGAGGGAGAGAGAATCCCAAACAGGCTCCACACCTAGCTTGGGCCTTGATCTCAGGACCCTGATATCAAGACCTGAGCCAAAATCAAGAGTTGGACATTTAGGGCGCCTGGGTGGCTCAGTTGGTTAAGCGACTGCCTTCGGCTCAGGTCATGATCCTGGAGTCCCTGGATCGAGTCCTGCATCGGGCTCCCTGCTCAGCAGGGAGTCTGCTTCTCCCTCTGACCCTCCCCCCATCTCATGTGCTTTCTCTCTCATTCTGTCTCTCAAATAAATAAATAAAATCTTAAAAAAAAAAAGAGTTGGACATTTAACTGACTGAGCCACCCAGGCACCCCTATACTACATTTTATTTATCTATTCATCAGTTAATGGACATTAGAGTTGTTTTTAACTTTTTGGCTGTATGACTGTCTCAATTTTAAACATAAATATCAATAGTTCAACTGGTTAAGTATATGATGCATATATAGTATTTATTAACTATTCTTCTTTTTTTTTTAAGATTTTATTTATTTATTTGAGAGAGAGAGAATGAGAGATAAAGAGCATGAGAGGGAAGAGGGTCAGAGGGAGAAGCAGACTCCCCGCCGAGCAGGGAGCCCTATGCGGGACTCGATCCAGGGACTCCAGGATCACGACCTGAGCCCAAGGCAGTCGCTTAACCAACTGAGCCACCCAGGCACCCTATTAACTATTCTTCTTAAGAAGATCTGGAAGAATTTAAAAATCAAGTCTTTTAAAACCACACCTATTATTAGGATGGCTATTATTAAAAGAAAAAACAAAACAGAAAATAAGTGTTGGCGAGGATGTGGAGAAATTGGAACCCGGTGCACTGTTGGTGAGAATGTAAAATGGTGTAGCCACAATGGAAAACGGTATGGCTATTCTTCAAAAAATTAAAATACAGGATTACCATATGATCCAGCAATTCTACTTCTGATTCTATATCCAAAAGAAGTGAAAGCAGGAACTTGAACATTGAACAGATATTTGTACACCCATGTTAATAACAGCATTATTCACAATAGCTAAAGGTGGAAGCAACCCAAATATACTTCAGTGGATAAATGGATAAATGAAATGGGGTATATACACACAAAATGGAATATCATCCAGCCCTAGAAAGGAAAGGCACTGACACATTTACAACATGAATGGATCTTGAGGACATTATGCTACGTGAAATAAGCCAATCACAAAAAGACAAATACTGTACAACTATACTTACTTGAGGTACCTAGAATAGTCAAATTCACAGAGACAGAAAGAAAATGGTAGTTGCCAGGGACTGGATGTGGGTCAGAGGTATGTCAGTATCCATTAGAACAAAACCCAAAATTGTGAAAGGTGGCTACTTCAGAGAAATGAGATGAGAAGGACATTTACTTCGCACATAGCATCAGTCAGTAAAGCTTGAGTATATTTACGTCTTATATTTGTATGGACTGCTTGAACAATTTAAGTATTTATGGATTCCTTTTTAACATTTATATCCTTTCAGTCAGCAACAACTGAGAATGAGTAAAATGATTCAGCTAAAAGCATGTTCAAAGTAGTGCTTATTATGACTATGAAAACTACAATGTAGCTGTCTTAAAATGAGTAACTGATTTAAATTAGTAGATGGAATACCAGGCAACAATTTAAAATGCTGAAAGACAATTAATGATACAGAAAATGTTTATCATACTAATGAAATATAGTAAGTTTTAAAAAATGGGCAATTTTAAAACTAACATACAGCATATATGTGTTAGAGAAATAGTACTATTCCCACTCCCCACCCACTCTTTCCCACACACGCTGGGAAGCTATTAAAAAATGTTTACTCAAGTAGAGTGCTTACAGGACAGTTTTTTTTTTTTTTAAGATTTTATTTATTTGACAGAGAGAGACACAGTGAGAAAGGGAACATAAGCAGGGGGAGTGGGAGAGGGAGGAGCAGGCTTCCCGCTGTGCAGGGAGCCCGATGGCGGGGCCCTATTCCAGGACCCCGGGGTCATGACCTGAGCCGAAGGCAGACGCTTAATGACTGAGCCACCCAGGTGCCCTTACAGGACAGTTTTAATGTGTGGTTTTTTTGTTTTTTTTTTTTGGAGGGGGTATTATTGTAGTCTAAAATGAACAAATATTTGCAAGAAGAAAGTAACAAGAAGGATGCTTCACTTCTTGTCCTCTGTCTTAACTCCATGGGCTAAGACCTTAAGCACATTCTTAACACCCTAAATGTCACTCCTTTGTCCTCCTGCCTCATTCAGAAAGCTACAAATTCTCAGCATTGGGTTGGTTAATTTAACCAATTCTGCCTTCTTTTGTTCCTATACTCTGCTCAATAAAGACTTTATGGGAAAATAAAGTAAGACAATTTTATGATGCTATCATAAATTCACCATCTTCTCTACCTGCTTGCCATCAATGCTGGCTGAAAATTTCCTATTCACCACTTTCTTCAGAACACCTACACAGTCACTTTACCTCATCTGACTTGAAAGAAAAAACATAGGCCAGCAGGCTTCTCTTCCCTTTGATCTCAGCCCCTCTCCAAAAACAAACAGAAGCAACAAACCATCACCTCCAGACATCATTTCTGTCTTTCCTCTCTGCACAGACATCTACGTATCCTTGCCCTAGCCTTAACACTGGTAACTTCACCTGGGTCTCCTCTCTTCCCCTGAACTCCTCTGAGGCCATGTGCCACCAATTATCCCCTCTCTCCTATCTCCCACTTTCTCTTTTTCCAATAAGCTCAATATTGGCATTAGAAACAACATCACCACCACCACAAAAGCTCCTCCAAAATTTCCCTTCCATCTAGTTACCAAACTCTTGGTTGTTCCTTTCACAGCAAGCTTTCTGAAAGAATTCTCAACATTGTAAGTCACTATTTCTCCCTCATCTTCTCCTCAATTCCCTCTTCTACTCCCCCGGTGTCATTTCTCCTCCCTCTTTCACCCCTACCACTCCATAGGGCCACTCTCCCTATGCTCCCCACTTCCTGCCTAATATCCAAATCTTTACCTTAATTTAACCTTTCCAAGGCATCTGACAACTCTTCTTTCTTCAAAAAAGATATACAAATGACCAGTAAGTCATGAAAAGACATTCAACATCATTAGCCATTAGGGAATTTTAAATCAAAACCACAATGAGATACCATTTTCACAAGAATGGCTAATATCAAAAAGACACACTAAATTTCATACCCATTAAGATGGCCAGTATCAAAAAAAGGACAAGAATGTGGAGAAATTACAATCCTTGTGCACTGCTGGTGGGAATGTAAAATGGTATAGCCACTGTGGAAAAGTTTGGCAGTTACTTAAAAGTTATAGAGAATTACCATATAATCTAGCAATTCCACTTCTGGGTATATATCCAAAAGAACTAAAAACAAGGACTCAAACAGTTATTTCTACATCCACATTCATAGCAGCATTATTCACAAGAGCCAAAAAGTGGAAACAACTCAAATATCCATCAATGAATGGGTAAACAAAATGCAGTATATACATACAATGAAATATCAGCCTTAAAAAGGAAGGAAATTCTGACAGATGGTACAACATGGATGAACTCTGAAGACAAGTGATAAGTGAAATAAACCAGCCACAAATGAGTAAATACTGTATGATAGAGATAGAAAATAGAAGTTACCAGGGGCTACAGGTAAAAGGTGAATGGGAAGTTATCATTTATTAGTTATAAAGCATCTGTTTGGGATGATGAAAAATTCTGGAAATGGATAGTGGTGAGTGATGGTTGGACATAACTGTGAATGTACTTAATGTCACCGAATCATACATGTTAAAATGGTAAAACTTAATGTTATATATATTTTACCTCATAAAAAAGACAACAAAAAACTTGTACATCAGCGCTTATGATGGTATTATTTATAATAGCTAAAAAGTAGAAGGAATCCAAAAGTCCATCACCTGATGAATAAATAAAATGTAACGTATTCATACAATGGAGTATTACTCAGCAATAAAAAGGAATAAAGTATTGATACATGTAACACGTTGATAAACCCTGAAAACAGTATGCTAAGTGAAAGAAACCAGACACAAAGGCCACATATTGTATGATTCCACCCACATGAAATGTCTAAAGCAGACAAATGTACAGAGATAGAATCAGTGGTTGTCAGGGGTCTGGAGTGACAAGGAATGAGAGTGACTGCTAATGGGTAGGGGGTTTCTTTTGGGGGTAATAAAAAGTCTAAACTTAAATCATGGTGATGACTGCCTGACACTTTGAATATAGTGAAACCAATGAACTGTATGCATACTTCAAATGGGTGAATTTTATGGTACATAAATTATATGTCAATAAAAATGTTATAAAAGAAGTAACTGTATCAGAAAAGGTTTAGGAATAGTTTAATTTAGGGCTTTCAAATGAATCTACTGTGTCAAACTCTCATTTACCATTTCAATGAAGGAGTGTATCACATGAAGGGTTCAAGCCACACCTTAGGTTAAGGGGTAAGAGCTTGCCTTGCCTCTTTAATTCCTCGAGCTAATACCAGTTCATTTAACTACCACTGTGGAAAAGGAACAAACTCCTACACTATTGACATGGCAGCTCAATAGCAAGACCACCAAGGAACTGAGGATATAAAGGCTTTGAGGCAACATATTACAGAGAAAATATCTATAAAGTTTAAAATCAGAAAATGTGACATCAGACTCTATACACTTAACAGCTGCATGACCTAGAATACAAACTTATTCTTCACCTGTAAAATGGGGATAGTACTGGATAGTACCAGTACCATGAATCAAGAAGTGAGAAGTATTCATACAGCATATGAATTATTTTCTGTTCTACCAGAGTATCCCTCCCACTCCTCTTTCCATTCCATCTTAATGCCTACAGCTTGCCTGAATCTGTCCTTTTCAACTCTCTTTCTGGATAGACTCCATAGGCAATGAAGCCTTCACTGTAGTTGTCAGACAGTAAGTTGTTCACATGAACCATTTATGGGTACACATAACAGAAATCCTGAGACAAACGAGACAATAATAAAACATGGAAAAGAGAAAACACATATGTGGGAACACTAAGTCACTTTTCATTTAGTTAAGAATAAATATTTAAAGGCAAAATTAGCACTCAATATATGTTTTTTAAAGAAATAGAAAGCATTCATACAAAATAATGAAAGAGCCCTAGAATTAAGCAATTAGTAATCATTCCTAGCAACTTATTAGTCTGTATGATTTCTCATAGTCTATTCAACTTCAGAATAACACTCTTGTCACCTCAGCATATTGAGATAAATTTCTAACTTTAGACAGGATGTCCTCCGAATGGAAAAAATTTTTTAAATTCATGAAGCCTTTCAGTCTACCGAGTAAACCAAATCAAACCAAATTCTTAAATTCTAATCCTTTTTGAAAGACCTAAATGTGAGACAGGAGTCCATCAAAATCCTAGAGGAGAACGCAGGCGGCAATCTCTTCCACCTCGGCCACAGCAACTGCTTCCTAGACACGTCTCCAAAGCCAAGGGAAACAAAAGCAAAAATGAACTATTGGGACTTCATCAAGATAAAAAGCTTTGCACAACAAAGGAAACAGTCAACAAAACTAAAAGGCAACCTACAGAATGGGAGAAGATATTTGCAAATAGTATTTCAGATAAAAGGCTAGTATCCAAAATCTATAAAGAACTTATCAAACTCAACACCCCAAAAACAAGGAATCCATTCAAGAAATAGGCAGAAGATGGGGCATCTGGGTGGCTCAGTCGTTAAGTGCCTGCCTTAGGCTCGGGTTGTGATCCCAGAGTCCTGGGATGGAGCCCCGCATCAGGCTCCCTGCTCCACAGGAAGCCTGCTTCTCCCTCTCCCACTTCCCCTGCTTGTGTTCCCTCTCTCGCTGTGTCTCTCTCTGTCAAATAAATAAAATCTTAAAAAAAAAAAGAAAGAAATAGGCAGAAGACACCAACAGACATTTCTCCAAAGAAGACATTACAAATGGCCCACAGACACATAAAGAAATACTCTACATCACTTGGCATCAAGGAAATACAAATCAAAACCACAATGAGATACCACCTCACACCAGTCAGAATGGCTAAAATTAACCACTAAAGAAACGACAGATGCTGGCGAGGATGCGGAGAAAGAGGAACCCTCCTACACTGTTGGTGGGAATGCAAGCTGGTGCAGCCATTCTGTAAAACAGTATGGAGGTTCCTCAAGAAGTTAAAAATAGAGCTACCCTATGACCCAGCAATTACACTACTAGGTATTTACCCCAAAGATACAAATGTAGTGATCCAAAGGGGCACCTGCACCCCAATGTTCACAGCAGCAATGTCCACAATAGCCAGACTGTGGAAAGAGCGGAGATGTCCATCAACAGATGAACAGATAAAGAAGATGTGGTATATATATATGTATATATATACACACACACACATATATATGTATATATATATATATACACAATGGAATATTACTCAGCCATCAGGAAGGATGGATACTTAGCATTTACATCGACATGGATGGAACCAGAGAGTATTTTGCTGAGCGAAATAAGTCAATCAGAGAAAGACAATTAACATATGGTTTCACTCATATGTGGAATATAAGAAACAGTACAGAGGATCACAGGGGGAGGGAAAACTGAATGGGAAGAAATCAGAGAGGGAGAAAAACCATGAGTGACTCTACAGGAAACAAACTGAGGGTTGCTGGAGTGGTGGTGGGTCGGGGGATGGGGTAATTGGGTGATGGGCATTAAGGAAGGCACGTGATATGATGAGCCCTGGGTGTTATACGCAACTGATGAATCCCTGAACACTAGATCTGAAACTAATGATGTACTATTGTTGGCTAGTTGAATTTAAATAAAAAAAAAAAAATCTAATCCACTACAAAAAAAAAAAAAAGACCACATGGGACCTAGAATATACGTTAATCACCTAAACTTCAAAGAGTACAGAGAAACTATAGACAAAAACCAATTACCAATTTTTTTCCAATTTTTAAAAATTAATTTTGTATCTTAAAGTGATTGGGGTCTAAGATATATTATTGTTTGATAAAAATAAAAATTTAAAAGCTGCACTATTAAGGAAATCAATAAAAGCCCAATAAAATACCCCTGCTATGTAAACATCTTAAACATGTTATTTTTACTGTATAGGATATTACTCAAAATTCTGAGTCTGCCAGGAGTATTAAAGAGAGCCAAGAGACAGAATGGACTCAGAACTTACAGCATTCAAAAATATAAAGAACAAAATAGCCTATGATGACTGTTTCCTCAAATATTTTCACATTTGCTTATTTAAATAGGTCCTACATGACCTACTCCCTTTCAAAGTACTCTCTCCCCCTCCTTTTCCAGTTCAACTCCTTGCAAACAGTAATCACCACTCATCTCTACTTACTCTCTCCTCATTCACTCAAACCCTCCATCCTTTTACTGAAACTGCTCCAAAAAGTCATTAATCATCTATCTCAGGGTGCTCAAATAAATAAATAAGTAAAATATTTTAAAAAATCATCTATCTCAGTCCTTGTCCTCTTTACATACTCTGCAAAGTTAGATTCTCTTCTTAAAACACTCAAGTTTCCATTACTTTCCTATACCTCTCTCTAACCCTTGCTCTGAATTTTGTTTCCCTGCTAAAAGTACTCTTTTATTCAAACCTTCAATAAATATATATTGAGCACAACTACCTACTAGCCACTGTGCGAGGTACTGGAGATCTAGCTGGCGGTTCCAAGTTTTATCTTAAGTCCTATTATCTGAAACCCACTCAAAAAAGTTGGGAACAGCTCCTTCTGAAGTGCAGTCTGTTTGGATTTGTCTGGAATGTAAATCGCTATGAGCACAGATTAAACCACAACAGGCCAGCTTGCCTACATATATATTACATCCATGCACAAGCCTCTGATCAATTACTTAAAACTCAAAAATGACCAGCTAACTAGTTCTAAGCACCAGCCCCAGATTGTGTAACAGTGTCAAGTTGCACATGTAAAGTTGTGGTTCCATGACTTACTTTGTGCCACCTTATTTCCGGTTATTTCTTAATGCCTAAGTCCCTACACATCAGCATCAAAAGCTTTGTCTGAACTTATTTTGCTACTATTGTTAGCAAACTGGTTACAAATTACTACCACACCAATACTCCTTAATTAGTTCCTGAATATTTTGTGTGGTATTTGGTAGAAATGAAAATAAAACAACTTTGTTACACATTTACTCCTACAGTAGATATGGATGAAGTTCAACGACCATTATATGTAATGTATAACATTTTTATTTTATTTATTTATATATTTTTTAAGTAAGCTCTATGCGGGGCTTGAACTCATGACCCCAAGATCAAGAGTCTCATTCTCTACCAACTGAGCCACCCAGGCACCCATGCATAACTTATTTTTAAATACCAATCTCAAACCATCAAAACTTTTTTTTAAGAAAGTTTTTTAATTATATTTATTTATTTTGAGAGCAAGAGAGTGAGCAAGCTGGAGAGTGGGGTGGGGGAGACAGAGGGAGGGCGAGAATCTCAAGCAGACTCCACACCCAACATGGAGCCTGACGTGGGGTTCCATCTCACAAACCTGAGATCACAACCTAAGCCAAAATCAAGCATCAGACACTTACCCAACTAAGCCCTTCAAGCCATCAAAACTTTCTTTTTTTTTTTTTAAGACTTTTTAAATTTATTTGACAGAGAAAGAGAGACAATGAGAGAGGGAACACAAGCAGGGGGAGTGAGAGAGGGAGAAGGAGGCTCCCTGCCAAGCAGGGAGCCCGATGCGGGGCTCGATCCCAGGACCCTGGGATCATGACCTGAGTCGACGGCAGACGCTTAATGACTGAGTCACCCAGGCGCCTCCATCAAAACTTTCTAACAGCAAACAGTATGAGACATATTAAGAAATGACCATGATACCTTACAGTTTATGAGAACAAAATATGGTAATTATGAAATCTTGATGTTATCTGGATTTTTGTCAGAAGCAGACACACTTATTACAGCATTTTAATAAGTTGTATATTTGAACGCCAAGAGAAAAAAAAATCCCATTCACCGGGTTTAGAAAAAAATTAGTGAAATTTTGTATCAGGATCAGATCCACAAAAGCAGCTTTGGGAGATTCCCTTCCCAAATAATATAACCCTCTCCAGAATTTATATTTAAGCAGGATCTTGTGCCAAGAAGGTGTAAATCTAGTCCTCTATGCTTGACCAGCCAAACATGGTATCTACAGTATTTCAGCACTGTGCAAAAGGCAAAGGAGACAGAGATCATAGAATGCTGCTCTGTAAACTACTAAAATTAACTACAAATGGAACAGATGCTTTAAATCTTCAGACTTATTTTTGATCCATAATCCATGTAGATCAAATTGCACCAATGATACCAATGCGGTGTGCCCCTTCTGCTAAGAAAAAACTCAGGAATTTTTGCCTAAGCAAAAGAATAAAAAAAAGCAGCTTAAGCAGCTTCTCATAACTTTTACTCTATGTATAATGTTGCAATGCATTTGCTGTAAGCCTTTGCTTGCAAAATGGAAGAATATTTTCTTTACTAATGGGAAGTTGACTTTAGAGAGTGCTCCAAAGCCTTTCCTCTTTCATGCTTCCTCAAAATAAAAAATCCCTAATATACTGTTCTTTTCTATACATAAGAGGTGACTTTCCAGCGCTCCTTTTTTTTAAATATTTATTTATTTATTTTTGAGAGAGAGAGAGAGAGAGAGAGAGAGAGAGAGAGAGAGAGAGAGAGTGCAGGTGTATGCGGGGGCGGGGGAGAAACAGACTCACTGCTGAGCCCAGAACTCAAGGGACGTGGGGCTCCATCTCAGAAACCTGAGATCATGACCTGAGCTGAAATCAAGAGCCAGGCGCTCAACAACTGAGCCACCCAGGCACCCCGACTTTCCAGCACTTTCACTGCACAAAGAAATGCACCAGGTTTCCCCCACCCCATCAAAGCAGTAGTTTATTTGGAAAAGAGAGTATGTCCTTTGCCCAGGAGAATGAATGGGATAAAAACACAAGTCAACATAAAACAGCACATTACTTATTTCTATCATAAGTGTCAAATTTATCCAAAATGTCATGAGAAAAGAAACACTACCAATATTCCTTTCCTTGAAACCATCATTTTAGAAAATAAAGGAACACTACTACAAATGAGGTGACAACACTGCACGTCTTTCCAAGGGTACTTTACCAATGGAGATTAGTTTGGCAAAGAAATACACAATAGATTTTTTTTTTTAACTTGCATTGCAATCATCAATGATATCGCTTCTCGGCCTTTTGGCTAAGATCAAGTGCAATCATCAATGATAATTTGATTAAAGAGAATCTCATTTACCTTTGTGTCAGTGGTTAAACCTAAATAGAATCTACAAAATAAAGCTCAAGAATTGCTAGTATTTAACTGCACAGCTATATCAGATAAATACATTCTTCTATGGGTCACTTTTATACTCAAAACAAAGTTTAGAAACTCCTGAAAGGGGAAAGTAACCACAAGAGAGCTATTTTAAAACCAAGTTTCTTGGGGCACCTGGGTGGCTCAGTTGGTTGAGCATCTGCCTTCAGCTCAGATACTGATCCCAGTGTCCTGGGATCAAGCCCTGTGTCAGGCTTCCTGCTCAGTAGGGGAGGGAGGCCATCTGCTTCTCCCTCTCCCTCTGCTCCTAACCATCCCCTTGTGTGCTCCCTCTCTCTCTCAAATAATTAAATAAAATCTTTAAAAAGAAAAAAAAAAAGTTTCTTGTTTCTCCAATATCCTGAATAAAACAACAGAAAAATTACTGAGCTGATAAAGTTATTAAACTGTATAATTACTTCTATTTTCTAATTAAATATCACTATGTTCTCAAAGACTGTATATAATAATTTTATTTTATATGATATAGGTACATGTAATATAATTATATTACTTACATAATGTATTTAACATAATTATACAAATACATTTAAATATATAACATCAGATATGTACATATTATCTAAATGTGAATATATAAGCATAATATCTCAAGATCAAAAACTAATCTATTTATTTTTGGCAAGGGTATAAGAATACATTAGGAAAACTAAAGAGCTTCAAAGCTATAGTATATAATGCTCTATATCATATCCCACCATATCAATCATGAATTGTCCCTTTTTGTGTATATAAGACAGACAATGTGGTACACAGCTTATGCATATCCTTACAGCTTTATAGGTGCCACAGATACATATGTTCAACAATGCATATCTTAGAATATTGTGCCTTTCAAAACACACTTTCAAAAACACAAGATTGAGCATAGACTAGCACATTTTAATTTTTATTTATTTTTAGCTTTTTTAAGTAGGCACCACACTCAGCATAGAGCCCAACACAGGGCTTGAACTCACAACCCTGAGATGAAGACCTGAGCTGATATCAAGAGTCAGACGCCTAACTGACTGAGCCACCCAGGTGCCCCAGGACTAACATATTTTTAATTGGGTTCTCTCTGGGTGTCAAGTTCAAGTATACATGAAATACATAATATATGCAATCAACTTTAGAAAGAACACAGGGCTGAAAGAGACAGAAGTTTAAGTCCCAGATTTTCCACTAACTGGGTTTGTCATCTGACAGTCCTAAGCCTGTCTTCTCATCTCTAACCAGAAAACTACAATAATTCATAACTTCCCCTTCTCATAGAATTGTTGTAAAAGCCAAATGAGATAGTATAAATGAGCATTACATAAGAGATAAAGCCCTATGCAAACATATAGTATTTTTCTTATATCCTGCTAAAATTATTAAATATCACCATAGCAACTAGTTTTATGTAACCACTGCTTTAAAGCAAGAAAAGCACACACTACAGTATTCCCACCCAACTATGAAATGCTATGTTAGCTTAAGGATAAGAAAAAACTCCTTTAACTCTCAAGAAAGAGAGAGGAAACTTGAAACAAATGATTTAATGATTTAATTGCTGATCATTTTTTCAGCTCAGGTCAGAGGTTAGACAGACTCTTAAAAACAAATATACATGAAATTTCAGGAAATAGGCTTTTTTTAAAATTGGTTCTTAACTTACTGCTCTTGCATTTCCACAAGAAACAATTTGTTCTTGTAAGCCTAACATGGGACTGATTTATTTTCCATTCATAATTCTCAATATCTAAATAAGTTACTTCAAGCACTGTCCCCTTTCAAGCTATATAATCCTATTCAAGGAAGTCAGAACAATGCAACTTCTGGCTTCTGGTTTTAAATCTGTCTCAAATTTTTTCTAAAACACCACACAGAAGCTTGAATATAACCAGTATTTAGTTAATGTCTGCTGAATGCTTTGCTAAACTCTGTTTTGCTTTTTGAGACATGAGGGAAGCCACTATTTTTAGTTTATACCAAGTAGAATCCACATTGTAGCATAAGCAGAAGAAATGATTTGCCACACAAGAGTTTATCAATTCTGTTCAGAAGACACCTACTCATAAGTTGGCTGTGTATTGCAGCACACTTAACAGGGTGCTCCAGAATTACCTGACTTGTCTCTAAGATAGGGAATGCACCCTGTACTCTTTACCTTAAGTACAAATGAAGGAAAATAAATTAACTGAATACTTTTTTTGGCACGCAAAAACCAATTACTAACATCCACAGGAGCAAAATCCTAGAACTGAATTATTATTTAGGAATTAGCTTTAAAAACAGGGGCACATGGGTGGCTCAGCTGGTTGGGCAACTGTTTGGCTCAGGTCATGATCCTGGAGTCCCGGGATCGAGTCCCACATCGGGCTCCCTGCTCGGCGGGGAGTCTGCTTCTCCCTCTGACCCTCTCCCCTCTCATGCTCTCTCTCTCTCTCATTCTCTCTCTTTCAAATAAATAAATAAAATCTTTAAAAAAAACAGTAAAATCTGAATTATAAGAAAAACATTAATGTAAACAGTATAAACAAAATAAATCTTAATTTCTTTTTTTAAGTCTTCTTAATTTCTAATCATTGTCTGCATTCTGCTTATAGTTTACAAAATCAAACAGTTGTCACTTAAAAACCCCTAATTCAAAACAATAAGGTTTATTTTCCTTTTCCTTTTCTTCAAGGTAATACCTAGTCTGCCCAGAACCACAAGCTGCTAATATTCCTCTTAAACAACGAGTTCCATTCTCTTTCATATTAAATATATTTCTTATATGTAAATATACTGATTATATCATGTCTGAAATTGCAATCACCTACTCCTTAAATCTCTCCTATTTCAATGCTTATGAAATGGGAAGCACTGAGAACACTATTTACAAAGTGCACAGAACTTTGAAAAAGACCGTATTATTCCCAAACAATTCTATTCACATTTCAAATGAAAAATAAAAGCTTCTTTATGAACTGCTACTTTTACAATTTTATGAAAAGTTTAGCAATAAATATAATCATGATTTTAAAGTGAATATTGTACAAAAATTTTAAACTAAACTCAGGATACCAACAGTTGTAAAATTAATATGTATATAAAATATATTTTTTAAATTATGACTTTACATGTTTAGGCCTTATGTCAGGAAGAACGCCTCAGAAAATGAGAAACTTTTGTTCCAAATCCAAGGCGGACTGCTTCAATACCGAGAAGAGTAATTATCAATCTCTGAACTGTAAAAATTTAACATTTGTTTGACTTTTACAAACCAATAGCTTGTTTAAATTTAAATAATTTCAAACTCGCGGGCACCTGGCTGGCTCAGTCAGTAGCACATGAGACTCTTGATCTCAGGGTCATGAACTCAAGACCCATATTGGGAGTAGTTTACTTAATAGAAAAAAAAATTTTTTTTAATAATAATTTCAAACTCGCTATAAACATTTTTAAAGGATTTGTCCACACCTTCTGAGCTTACCTGGCCGCAGTTTCAGAAAGTTAGAGAGCTATTTTCTGAAAAGGTGAGCATACAAGCAGACGATTACACAGTTCACAAAAACAATGGAGTCAGAAAATGTATATGAAATGACAGGTTGGTATGTTATTGCACATGATTTTACAAAAGTCATTTAGACAATAAACATCTACTTAGCCACCTGCTATCAGCCACTGCCCTTGAGGAGTTCACTATGTAAACAGCAATGACAAATCATATAATCAGATAAATTACAGCATAATGTGTTAGGGGAAAAAATATAGCAGGTAACATATAGAGATAAATTCCTCTGGCCAATTGATTTTGAGCTATACATCATCTAGAACCTTGCTAAAGAGTATGGTCCATGAAGCAGCAGAATTGCCATCACCTAGAAGCTAGTCAGTCAGAAATCTCAGGTCCCAAGCAAATCTAGTGAATCTACATTTTAACAAGATCCCCAGGCTTTTTTAAAAAAAAGATTTTATTTATTTATTCATGAGGGAGAGGCAGGCTCCCAAGGAGCAGGGAGCCCGATGCGGGACTCAATCCCAGGACCCTGGGATCATGACCTGAGCGGAAGGCAGATGTTTAACTATCTGAGCCACCCAGGCGCCCCCCAGGTAATTCTAATGCACATTTAAATTTTGAGAAGCATTGGCCTGGAACATAACTGAAAATACGCAAGTGTCATCTTGTACTTTTAAGATCTTTGGGCCCCATCCTTAGCCATTTTTACAAATGTATACACAATTTTAACATGGTCAGCTACCCAGTTTCACAGATTAAGAAAACAAACTGGGAAATATCACTAACAAAGAAAGAAAACAGAAAAAAACTAACAAAAAGCAATCTCAAAAGGAGATGGCTGTATGCGGCCATTTAACATAGCAACAATCCACCCTTTCTGCCTAGATAGGTCTCACTGTAATACTGAAGTGTAATAGTAATTGATATTCTTAAATGTGCCTCCTCTAACTAGACCACAAATTCCTTGAGGACAGGAACCTAGTTTTATTCTTACACACTTACATCTGTAAACTGAATGACCCTAAGTCACTGAGCTAAGTTCCAGTTAGGCAATGAGATATATAACACATTTCAGAAAGAGTTACAATAAAAATGTGACTTGGGGCACCTGGGTAGCTCAGTCGGTTAAGCATCTGACGCTTGATTTCAGCTCAGGTCATTATCTCAGGGTCGAAAGATCAAGCCCAGCATGGAGCCTGCTTAAGATTCTCTCTCTCCCTCTCCCTCTGCCCCTCCACCACCACCACCACCACCACCACATACACTCTCTCTACAAAAAAAAAAAAAAAAAAAAAAAAGTGACTTTTTTTGGATAGAGTAAACCCTGCCCATTCCATAACAATCCATTCACTAGTCTAAGAACAGAGGCTTTACCAAATCTATGGCTCCAAATCCAAATGTCTTCTCTGATTGTACTCAAACTCACTCCTAGGGGACACCCCGGAGTGGAGTAAGCAGAGAAAAAGGAGAAAGATTACATGAGAATGAAAGGAGAGCAGAAATCACGGAACGACTCAGGGTTCCTCCATTCATGAAAATATAAACAACAAAAATTGAAAGTCACTAGCTCCATGTTCCTTGCCTCTGTGAATCAGGCTCATATTCACAATCCTCCTAAGAACTTCTCAAAGATGCTTTAACTCTAGAAACATTTCTCATGGCCTCCAATAGGCTGAACAGAGAAGGTTTATGATACAAAAATTCACACTTCCAAGACAGCAAATTTCATGAAGTTCTAGTCCTCGCTCTCCAAATAATCATTAGTTTTCTTGCCTATGTCCATACTCATACTAGTACTCCATTCAGAGGCCTTTCCCATCTGTTAATCTGAATGCACTATCCAATGTTAGCCACTAGCCATGTGTGGCTATTTAACATTTGAAATGTGGCTAGATCCAATTGAGATGTTGGGTAAAGGTAAAATACATGTTGAATTTTGAAGGCTTGTTACCAAAAAAGATGTAAAATTATCTAATTGGTTTCTTTTGACAATGACTGAAATAATATTTTGGATATAATAATTTCAACTGCTTTTTGTTTTTTGTTTTAATTTCTAATGTGGCTATTAGAAAATTTTAAATTATAGGGGCACCTGGCTGGCTCAGTTGAGACAACATGTGACTTTTGATTTCAGGTTGTGAGTTTGAGCCCCAGGTTGGGTGTAGAGATTACTTAAAAATTAAAAAAATAATAATAATAAATCTTAAAAAGAAAATTTTAAATTACATATGTGGCCCACATTATACTTCTATTGGACAACACTAGTCTGAATCCTGTTGATTCTTCAAGGCCTAATTCAAACACCTTTGCTTCCATGAAGCTTTCGCCAATAACTGCAAATGAAGTGGCTTCTGCGCCCCCCCCCCCGAAATCCCATAACACTTTCACTCACATTCCCAAAGAGCTGGATCAATTTTACCTTGTTACTGAGTGTAACTGTCACAGCTCCAATATAAGCAAACTGAGAAAAGAAACTACATGTAGGTCACCGGTTAAGTTTTCCTCTTACACCTTGGAGAGTACATGCATGCACTAAGGTGATACTGGATGTCTGCTAACTGAGAGTTGAGTTTCTCAGTTACTATATTATCTATCCCTTTCAATGATTTCCATTTCTTTCTCAAGGATTAAAGTCCATGTCTAAAATGTCCTGTATAATTTTGGGCAAACAGCTTTATTACATGAGCTGTATACACGTCATGTGATGAAAGAGCAAATCTAAAACTATCTAATACATGTGGTCAATATACTTAAATAGAAAAATTCAAAAAGCCTCTAAGGGTTTCATATTTTTTTATGATATCGTCCCTAAAAATGTATTTTAAAGATCAACTATTTCAAAAGTAGGAGCCTTTCCCAAAGATTAACGACACTGGATGACTAAAGTCCACCGAAAATTATTGGAGGTCCCTCCTCCCCACAACCCTGAGTATAAGTCAGGTAAGCACGCAAAGGCTTGGGAGCAGCAAGAGCAATGTCCAGAAAGCATCCAAAGCTGTAAAGACTGAGCTGTGAGGAAAGTGGTCGTAAGAAAAAAGACGACTTGTGTGAGACGAATAGTGGAAACTGTTGAAATGCAAAACAATAAAAACTAGAATAAAAAACATCTGAACTCTGTGGGAGGGATCCTCCCTGGGTGTACCTCTCAACCTCTCAGGCAAAGGTAGCGGTGGTAATTTCAAGTGTCTTCAAATGGTATTCTAGAGCCTCAGATCTATATCGGCGCAACTTCCTTCCGAACCAACCTACTCTAACTCCCAGGGCCACATATTCCGGCCAAACCCAGCCCTGAAGCCACCCTCTCCAGCACGTTTTGGACCGGTGAACGAAACAGGGTGACCGAACTGAGGCCCAGTACCTGGGCGACACCCCTCTCCCTTGGAGTCGGGCCTCAGCCCCTCTGGCTTGACGGAATTGGCTGAAAAGACCCAGCCGGCAGAGGGGGCGGGGCAGGGCAGTGGACTTTGTCCAGGACGGGTCTTCCCGTTCCACGCTGGCGCCTGCCGGTGCCTCCAGGACGGGCAGGATGGTGAGAAGGAAGAATAGAGGGGCAATAAGAATCTGCCCTGGGCTTTCACTCACCAGCCGTCAATGCTTGACGTTGGCCCTAACAGGACCTCTTCTCCTTCCGCCATTGCTGTTGACGTCCACGTCTCTTTGCCGAAAAGTGGACCCGGCGCCGGGACCGACTCGGAGACCCAATGTCGTAAAAGATTCTCGGAAGTCTGGGACTGAGCTTCTGGAGAGGAAAAGAAAGAGGAAGGAGGCAAGAGACGGGAGGAACGCAACGTCACGACATCCCCACGGCGAAAGGCAGCTTGGGGGAGGAGACTTAGTCAAAGCTGTTGTGCCCTTTCAAAGACTACATGTCCCAGGATGCCCCGGGACCCGGACGGAACGAGGGAGTAGGGAGAGTGGGCGGACCTTGATGAGGGAGCGTGACCTGGTGAAAGGCCTTGTGAGCGTCGCTTTTTAGCGTCCCTTTGGCTTCTTCATTATGTCTTGGCGTCCTTCTTAACAAAATCAGAATTGGGAGTCCTAACTAGTGGAGAGAGTAGGAGGGGGGAGAATTCCACAGGGAAGGTGAAGGTAGGAGGATAGCCACACTAGTCACTTCCTGCTGTAACAACTCGGTTTGCGGAAAGAGTTGGGTGTAAGAAAGGTCACGCCCACCCCTATTTGTGGGGCGCGGTCAAAAGTACAAATGGAGGCCACATACTTTCTGCCTGAATACTTAGAAGTTGTTTGAAAACAAGCGCTAAAAATAAAGGAAATAGGTCCAACCTAATAACCTGGAAGGTCAAATCCAAATTCAGATATCTAGAACTCCTGGAATCCCAAATAGAGCTGCCACATTTCTTCTCTTCCCGCCGTACTTCCTTTCCAGTTCACTCCACAAGTGTGGGCACCTTGGCCTCCACGTCCAAACTAGGTCCACACCACCACCATAAAAGCAGCAGCCTCTTGTCTCCCCTTACCATTCCGGGTGGGCACAAGCTCAGGAGGATGGACCTAGGGAAATGCTTTTCCAAGCCTTGAAACCAACACCGATGAAGTAGAGATGCATGTAGCAATATGAATAAATCGGAAAAATATAATGTTGAATGGACAAAACAGATTGCAGAAGTTTAGGTAAGGTACGGTGTCATTTATATTTGGTGTTAAAAATAGGCAAAACAATATACTGTTTATGAATAGATGCATATGTGCTTTTAAAAATGAAGGGGAAGGATAGAAAAACTGGAATGGCATTTCTCATACAGCCAGACATTAGTTAAAGCAGTGAAAACAGATTTTATTCAGAAACTACTGACAGTACGGGAAAGAGCTGAGCTCCGTTCCAATTGGTGCAGAGGTGATTAGAGGTTTTAAAGGGAGAATGAGGGAGTAGGGAGAGTGGGGGCTCATTAGAGTCAGAGCAGTGAAAAATTACAAAGGGTTAGCCAGTGTGTGATTAGGCCAGCTGTGTCTGCTAGCTGGCAATTTTTGAAGTTAGGATTCTATCCTCCCACAGAGGCTGAAGGACAGTGGCCCTATCATTCCTGATGATTACATTTCAAAGAAATGACTCTCAGATCCTTGAGAAGGACACTTTTAAGTTGTAAGAGAAACATATTCACAGTTGTAAACCCTTTCTAATAAATGCTCCAAGAAAGAGAGGTCAGGAACCTATCATCAGGATTGGCTAGAACAAAGAGTGAATTCTCCTGGCAGTTGAACTTTCTCAATCAGGCATTTTAATGAGAAGCTGGATTTCCATGAGGGGCTAGAGTCCTCCTAGGGACATGGTGTTAAGTTGCTAGAAACCATGCTAGAGTTTGGTCAAGTCTCTTAGTGCAGAGGTTTGGACAAGGTTTTATCTTCAGAAAGTTTTGCAGTTCTGAGAATTACATTTGGGGGAAGGGGAAGAAATGGCTTGTTATATTTTTAATATTTTGTTTCTTAAGAGCTGAGAAGTGTAGTACAGTAGGTGTTCACTATTCTTTATAGAGTCTATATTTTAGTACACAGAATTTTTCATAATTTTAAAACTATTTGACTAAAATAAGTAGAAAGCATAGTCCAGACATTTCATTAACAACCAAAAACATGTTTACTCTCTTCCCAAAAGGGGGATGATGCAGAACCACATGTTATTACACCCATTTCCAAGCCCAGGATCTTTTCCTTCCATGGGGAAAATTTCTTTTAACATGGAATGAGGGGTTTGATGACAACCATCAAAAAGAATAAAAGGCATGAATCTAGGTCAGTATACCATCCTAACTTCAAGACTTCCACTGTGTCCCTTCAATTGTTGGTGGGTTTTCAGAAGCTTTTCTAAAATGGCTTTAAAAACTGGGGCGCCCAGGTGGCTCAGTTGTTAAGCGTCTGCCTTTGGCTCAGGTCATGGTCCCAGGGTCTTGGGATAGAGCCCCACATTGGGCTCCCTGCTCAGCGGGAAGCCTGCTTCTCCCTCTCCCACTCCCCTTGCTTGTGTTCCCTCTCTCGCTGTCTCTCTCTCTCTGTCAAATAAATAAATAAAATCTTAAAAGAATAAAAAAATAAAATGGTTTTAAAAACTATTATGTTGGGGCTCCTGGGTGGCTCAGTCGGTTAAGTGTCTGCCTTTGGCTCAGGTCCTGATGCCAGGGCCCTGGGATCCAACACCCTGCCGTCTGCCCCCCCTGCCCCAAGTCAGGATCTCCCTCTGCCACTCCTCCTGCTTGTGCTCTTTCTCTCTCTCTCTCTGTCAAATAAATAAATAAAAAATGTTTCAACTTATAAAAAAAACTATTATATCAGTGACTTGACAAGCAGTTGTTCACTGGTTAAGATGTTGCTAATCCTCAATCATAATGTTCATGTCTAGTATAATTAAATCAGTGATTGCTTTATACTCTGGTAAAAATATTATTCCATTAAAAATATCTCACTTGACGGGGTGCCTAGGTGGCTCAGATGGTTGAGCCTCTGCCTTCCGCTTGCGTCATGATCTCAGGGTCCTGGGATTGAGCCCTGCATCGGGCTCCCTACTTGGCGGGGAGCCTCCTTCTCCCTCTCCCTCTACTGTTCCCCCTGCTTGTGCTCTCTCTCTCTGTCAAATAGATAAATAAAATCTTAAAAAATATATATATATATTTCACTCGACATTTCAAGCAGTTCTTCACTTTGTAAAAGTAAAGTCAAAACTTCTGACTTCTACTCTTTTTAATAGGGCCAGAGTCAGCTTCATGAGCATGCAACCTGGGCAACGCACAAGACCCCCTGCTTAGAAGGGCCCTGCACTTGGTTTAGTGCTCTGCTATTGCCATCTTGAAATTCCTAATGATTTAGGAACAGGAGGTCTCGTTTTCTTTTTGTACAGGGCCCCCCACAAATTCTGTAGCCAGTCCTAGATAGGGTTAATATGATGTTAATATGTAACACACTGGGGACAAGATCTCACTTGAAATTGATAATATTTTCTGGAGTTATATCATTTGTTCTTTACTCATCAACCTGTTCTATGTTCTGCTGAGTTCACTCTGAGTTCATGATATTCACCAAGATGACATCCTCTTCCTCCGGTGGTAATTCTAGGAATCTGCTTGTTGGGTGAATTCCTTGATACTTGGTATGCCTTTGGTTCCTCTTTCTTGAACAGGTTCTACTAGTTTACTTTCCACAGTGTATGGTGTTTGCTCATGTTTTGCTTGTTAACATCCAAGCTGCAGTTAGTACAGATCTCAGCAGTAGGTGAGTCCTCTGCCCACAAGCCCTTTCTCCTCTTTCTCTTGCTCTGGATCAGGGTCATCCACACTTTACCCTCACCTTGCCTTATCTTCTGAAAGGACAAACACCGCACTGGGTTGTTGAACTCCAAGCCGCTGAGTTAGTACTGACCCCCTTGCTGATGGGTTTGTTATGATAAGCTCTTCTACTTGCTCTGAATCTGGTTTGTCCACATTTTCCCCAACACACCTCACTTCCTGAGATGACAAGAACCACGTTATGGTCACAGAACATTTTCTAGCTGGATGCAAATTTTTATGGGTGTAACTTCTGAGTATTTTGTGCTTTAAAAAAAAACTCATAGTCCTGCCATTTATCTCAATTGTTATGTGTTTCAAAAAAAACAGCATGGAACTACAGGCAGAATTTGTTAAATTCTAGTAGTGGATCTCTGCCTTAAAAAAAAAAAAAGCCCTTTTCAAGAGCTAAAGAAGAAATCATCTGTTTCTTTTTCTTACATTTCTCTTTTTTCCTAATTTTAAGAAGATTTCATCAATAATACTAGGAACACTTTCTGTTCTTGTACTTCTCTATATCCCTCTGGAGCAGAGGGAGTTGGACTCTCTTTTTTTATAGACCTGATGCTGTACTAAGGTGATGCTGATAGTGGTGACCATCCAGAACTATGCACAGTGTAGCTATCCCAAGACGCATGTCCAAAAAAGGCACACCCAGTCATCCACATAGGGTATGTTACCTTCCTGTATTTGTGCAGCTAATTGTATCCCCACACCCAAATAGGGAGGTGTAGAATTATGCCATATTATCCTTGGACAAAATCAAGTTGCAATTTTTATAAAGGGAAAATTTAAGTCTCTTGGTTTTAAATGAAACTATAAAAAATATTTTTCATCTATTATTTGCTCTTCTATGCCATATAATTATGTAATTTATATTTTATTATGTGTACTTAATTCATATTTTGACACATAGTTTATTCTCAATAAATATTTGTCAAATGAACTAAGGGGTTTTTGTGGGTTTTGTTTTGTTTTTTTGAAGTATTTTTGAATGGATGAAGTCATTCACCTATACAGCTGGTTGGGATTGAGGCAGGTAGGGATTGTGAACTCATCTGTGTGGTCAATTGTTATGTTAGTGTAGTACAATTTATTTCACTTTTCATTATAATCTTATAGCATTTCTTTTAACAAGAGAGAAGTGATGCCAGCTGTTGTTCCTTTATTCATATTTAAGCAATCTCTTCTTTTTTTTTTTGGTTTTCCTTTTTATTTAATCAAAGACTGGTGGGTAAACATAAATACAGCACAATTACTTCAGATCATTCTTCATATTGTATACACACAGACCAATGAACGTAATCTGAAAGAAACCTGCAGTCGGCAATGAAATGCTTACAGCTTTTCCTTCCCTCGCTCAAAAAAACTTAAAAACACACAAACTTAGAATCTCATCAGCACACACTCTCTTGTGACAAATGATTCAGACATAAATAGTGGGTACAAAGAAACTATATGCTAACATATGTAGAACCTTTGTTAATGAAAACCCAGAAGCAGCCGTAAGGATGAAGATACATTCAGTGACTGGTAACTAGTTGTGCCCTGAGGGGCGCCATCGACAGAGATCGTGCTGCAGAGAAAAGCTATGTACACACACAATGAGAAAATAAACTGCAAGATCAATGCATGCATGTTTAATACTGGAAAAATCACAGCCCTCCAAAATTTCGCCATGTTTGTTATAAAAGCCCTCTGCACTCAACTAAAATTAAAATGATCTTAAAAGGATAATACTTGTAAAGTTTACTTAAGTCTTTTCAGCCACAGAAACTGCAATGGAAATAAATGTTCAGTCATTTTCAAAACAAAAACAAAAATCTATTCTTCTGATGACATGCATGCTTAAAAGGTCTATGCAAGATATATTGCTCTACATTCCCAGTGACTAGGAAAAAAAACCTCAAGTCAATTTTTAGTTTGCAGATGGTCAAAGGATTTTGTATTCCAGCAGGAGCTCAAATCTTCTGGATCTTTTCACCAACAACTACTGGATTTTCTTTTCTGATTTTCTGAGCAGCATCAGCTTTGTAATTGTAAGAGCAATTGTGTACATCTGAGTAACGGTGTACACCACAGTAAACATTTCCACACCGGCATTCAAACCCAGTAAGTCCCACTTTCTTCCTGCACATGAAACAGCGATTCTTTTTTTGTTTTGGTTTTTCAAGAGACTTGCTTTGCTCTTCAAATGGCTGTTGTGCCGTATCTGATAGCAATCTCTTCTTGATTTTCATGTATTCCCAGGTGAAGATGAAGACCTAATAAATTGTATTAATCTACTGCTATATTAAAAATCACCCCAAAACTCTGTGTCCTAAAACATTCATCATCTCACAATTTCTGTGGATCAGGAATTTAGAAGCAGGTAAATGGATGTTCTGGGTCAGGGTCTCTTGAGGTTAGTCAAGATATTGGCCAGGTTTGCAGTTATGTAGTCAATCTGAAGACTTCACTAGGGCAGGAGGATCTACGTCTGTGGTGGCTCACTCACATGCCTGACAAGTTGGTGTTGACTATCGGCAGGAGGCTTAGGGTCCTCTCCAAATTAGTCTTTCCAGGGGCTGCTTGAATGTCCTCTTAACATGGAGTTTGACTTCCCCTAAAGTGAGAGTTTAAGAGAAACCAAGACCAAAGCCACAATATTTTTTATGACCTAGCCTCAAAAGTCACACACCCATCATGTCTGCAATATCCTATTGGTTACACAGGTCAGCTCTGTTCAACCAATATCCTGTTGGTTACACAGGTCAGCTCTATTCGATATCCTGTTGCTTATACAGGTCAGCTACAAAAAAGCTTGAATACCCAAGGGCAAGAATTGCTAAGAGCCGTCTTAGCACCTGACTGTCACTTGAGGTAATATTAAATCCTGTACATCCATCATCGTCCAACCAACTTGCCCCTGAGATCCCTGCCCATATCATCCCAGCTCTCCTTGAGCTATTCCTCTTCTGAACTTGTGAAGGACTGTTAATAGGCTCCCTCATGTGGGCCCTGAGTCATACAGCATCTTGTACTCTTTCACTCTGAGAATGATAACCACTTTTAAGTTCCTTTGTAGCCTCCATTACACCTCCACTACACCACAAAAGGGCTGAAAGTATAGATGGTGTCCAAAAGTTCTTGTTGAATATTAAAATATTGATTTGTTTCAAAATACCTGATTTTTGAGTTTCAGAATTCCAAACTTCCCCAGGAATTTTTCTTTTTATTTTACAAGGACAGATATCTTCACAATTATCAAATTTACTTAAGTTATTTGTCATTTTAAAATCCCATTAGGACCTGCATTCCAAGATTCTTTAAACTACTGAAGCCTAACATTTAATTTAATGATGAACAAAACCAAGTTAATTCCCATTCACAGATGACAAGTCAACAGTTGGCAACAATTTCAACATCTGCTTTTAATTCACTTAAAAGTGTTAAGCAAACAGTGATTTAAAAAAAAAAACCTGGAAACTATAGTATTTCTTCATTATCCTTCTAGTAGTTGTCTTTGCTAAACAAAGTTGACTCTTAATAGGTTATGTAGATGGACCCAAAGTAAACATTTTGATGGGGATTGACCCATTCCTGGGTCTGGGATGGTTATGTTTTAATGTGGGAGCCTGTTTCACACTTACATCAGTCCAAGTTTGTTCTCAAATATTCCAGACAAAGGGCTCTTGTTAGGGTTGAGTCACTGCTGGTTGGAAATAGGGATAGTAAACAGTATGTTAGCTGGAACTAGCCTAAATTTTAAAAACTTGCTGCTTTTGGTGAGTTCACACATACACTCTATAAACAGTATTCTTAGATAATGGCTGTGATATTCTTTATGTGTGATCTGTCTCCATTCACCTCATACTCTTGTACTAACCCTTCCTTTTTAGTGTATGTCTTGCCAAATAAAATACTTAGCAAGGAACCATCTAAAGGAATTGAATGTACTTACATGATATATGCTTTTAACAATATGTGTAAAAAATACAGGTATGTTACATTGTATTTTTTATTAACATATAATGTATTATTTGTTTCAGGGGTACAGGTCTGTGATTCATCACTCTTATACAATTCACAGTGCTCATCATAGCACATACCCTCCCCAATGTCTATCACCCAGCCACCCCATCCCTCCCACCCCCCACCACTCCAGCAACCCTCAGTTTGTTTCCTGAGATTGAGTCCCTTATTGTTTGTCTCCCTCTCTGGCTTCATCTTGTTTCATTTTTCCCTCCCTTCCCTTATGATCTGTCTTGTTCTCAAATTCCTCATATGAAATCATATAATTGTCTTTCTCTGATTGACTTATTTCACTTAGCGTAATACCCTCTAGTTCCATCCACGTTGTTGCAAATGGCAAGATTTCGTTTTCTGATGGCTGCATTGTATATATATACCATCATATATATATATATTCCATTGTATATATATATATATATATATATACCAATCTTCTTTATCCATTCATCTGCTGATGGACATCTAGGCTCTTTCCATAGTTTGGCTATTGTAGACATTGCTGCTATAAACATTGGGTTGCAGGTTCCCCTTCGGATCACTACATTTGTATCTTTGGGGTAAATACCCAGTAGTGCAATTGCTGGGTCATAGGGTAGCTCTATTTTCAACTTTTCGAGGAACCTCCATACGGTTTTCCAGAGTGGTTGCACCAGCTTGCATTCCCACCAACAGCGTAGGAGGGTTCCCCTTTCTCCGCATCCCCGCCAACATCTGTCATTTCCTGACCTGTTAATTTTAGCCATTCTGACTGGTGTGAAGTGGTATCTCATTGAGGTTTTGATTCGGATTTCCCTGATGCTGAGCGATGTTAAACACTTTTTCATGTGTCTGTTGGCCATTTGGATGTCTTCTGTGGAAAATGTCTGTTCATGTCTTCTGCCCGTTTCTTGATTGGATTATTTGTTCTTTGGGTGTTGAGTTTGATAAGTTCTTTATAGATTTTGGATACTAGCCCTTTATCTGATATGTCATTTGCAAATATCTTCTCCCATTCTGTCGGTTGTCTTTTGGTTTTGTTGACTGTTTCCTTTGCTGTGCAAAAGCTTTATATCTTGATGAAGTCCCAATAGTTCATTTTTGCCCTTGCTTCCCTTGCCTTTGGCGATGTTTCTAAGAAGTTGTTGCAGCTGAGGTCTGAGAGGTTGCTGCCTGTGTTCTCCTCAAGGATTTTGATGGACTCCTGTCTCACATTTAGGTCTTTCAACCATTTTGAGTCTATTTTTGTGTGTGGTGTAAGGAAATGGTCCAGTTTCCTTCATCTGCATGTGGCTGTCCAATTTTCCCAACACCATTTGTTGAAGAGACTGTCTTTTTTCCATTGGACATTCTTTCCTGCTTTGTCGAAGACTAGTTGACCATAGAATTGAGGGTCCATTTCTGGGCTCTCTATTCTGTTCCATTGATCTATGTGTCTGTTTTTGTGCCAGTACCATACTGTCTTGATGATGACAGCTTTGTAATAGAGCTTGAAGTCCGGAATTGTGATGCCACCAGCTTTGCTTTTCTTTTTGAACATTCCTCTGGCTATCTGGGGTCTTTTTTGGTTCCATATAAATTTTAGGATTCTTTGTTCCATTTCTTTGAAAAAAGTGGATGGTATTTTGATAGGGATTGCATTAAATGTGTAGATTGCTCTAGGTAGCATTGACATATTCACAATATTTGTTCTTCCAATCCATGAGCATGGAACATTTTTCCATTTCTTTGTGTCTTCCTCAATTTCTTTCATGAGTATTCTCTAGTTTTCTGAGTACAGATTCTTTGCCTCTCTGGTTAGATTTATTCCTAGGTATCTTATGGTTTTGGGTGCAATTGTAAATGAGATCGACTCCTTAATTTCTCTTTTTTCTGTCTTGTTGTAGATGTGGTATGTTACATTTCCTATAAATACGTTATTTCCAGACTGGTTTCTCCAGTACCCATGCTAAGTTGTACATTTTTTTTTTAAGATTTTATTTATTTATTTGACAGAGAGACAGCGAGAGAGGGAACACAAGGAGGGGGAATAGGAGAGGGAGAAGCAGGCTTCTCACGGAGCAGGGAGCCCAACACGGGGCTTGATCCCAGGACCCTGGGATCATGACCTGAGCTGAAGGCAGATGCTTAATGACTGAGCCACCCACACACCCCCTAAGTTGTACATTTTAACACTGTTATTTCTACATGCCAAATTCACTTAAGAAGAATACAAAGTTAAATAAAAAGAATTCTTAGCATATAATGAATATGAAAATGACCAGAGATACAAAAGCATTTTTAAAAATTTGATTAAAAATTTCTTCTCTATAATTTTTCTCACACTTTTATTCTGGACAATATCAACTACATCTCTCTTGTTAATTCCTACCTATAACCTGATAACTCCTGTATCTGTATTTTTTAGCCCTAGCCTTTCTTTTGTACTTTCCATCTGTAAATCTAGCCATCTACTGGGAGTTTACACTTGGATGACCCACAAACACTACAAACTCAACATTTCTAAAACCAACTCATCATGTCTACCTGCTTCCCAGTCCTTACCATTTCTGTAGAGGTGAATGGTTTTATCATATTTCCAGTCATCTAAGCCAGAAACCTGGGAATCATTCTAGCTTCTTTCCTTCTTCCTTTCCGTAGGTCATCAAGGTCTATGGATTTTTTTTCTTCCCTAAACATTGTTCAGGTTGGGTCCTCCTTCACCCCTGCAGCTTTTTTCTTGCTTTTGTTCTGTGTTATGTTTTATGTTAAGGGATTCCTTAATTAGTCTCTACCTTCTTCCACTTTTCCCCAAACAGACAACAGCCTCTACACCAGGAGTTCAAACTGGCAGCACTCAGACTGGATTGACTTAGCAGCTTTTATTTTGTTGTTATTTTTAATTTTAATTTTTTTAAGATTTTATTTTTAAGTAATTGCCACACCCAACGTGGGGCTCAACTCACAACCCTGAGATCAAGGGTCACATGCTCTACCAACTGAGCCAGCCAAGTGCCCCATTGTTATTTTTAATCACTTGAATGTCTTTATACACTTTTCAGTTCCCCCATCACTTTAGACCATACCCTAATTTACACACTTGTTTTTGTTTTGTTTTTTTCTACTTACACATTTGGTAATTGCTTGGTCCTCACAGCTATTTGAATTTGTGCCTCTTGCTGCATATTTTCTAAAATGGGAATCTACCTAACTCCTTTAGTTGCTCACCATCCTCTATAAAAAATGTTCAAATTCTTTACCAATGATACAATCCTCTCATAATCATAAGTACTTCACTTTCTTCCTTATAATATATACATCAGTCACTCTACAAGGCCTCAGATATACCCTGATGCTCCGTGACTTTATGTCTTTGTTAAAAGCTTATTTCCTCTTGTTACTTTCTACTAACTTCTCTCAGCTGGTTATGCCTAGCCTTAACATTTGAGCAACATTTTCTCTGTAACTCTTTCTCTCAAGCAGAATTATTAATTTCTGCCTTTTGCTACCACTTCGCCTTAAATACACCTCAATCACTGCATTTATCACACTTTAATTATGCGTTTATATATTTGTTTTTTCCAATAGAGATGAGATCCTTGGGAGCAGTTTAATATGTTTACATTTCCAGTGCCTGGCATAGTACTGGATACATAGCTGTAATTTGCTGTATGAATAAATAAATGAATGGAGAGAATATATACATATAACATTATTACTGCAAACACGTATAGAGCATTTATGGTGCGCCAAGTATTGTTCTAAGCACTTCTCTTAATTCCTTTAATCCTCCCAACAACCCTATGAATTAGCAATGAATGAATATGAAGTCTGAATTTAAGTTAAATAGGCAAGTGGTTTTCTACCTTCATGATTTAAGAAGCACTTTAGAAGCAGAAATGATTGTCGTGTTAGTATTAAATAAGAAAATAAGTTAATGAAAACACACAAAAGATGAAGAAGGAAGACATTACTTTGGGGTCCTTATTATATATCACAATTAGGTGTGATTGCTCAGTTGGATGTTTCTGATTCAGCTTAACGAAATTCTTCCAGAGTAAGGCAAAATCTTATGCCATCATTTTTAGCCTGAAGCAAAGAGTGTCTTCCTGCTATAAATATATTATTATTTTAAAAATTATTGACTTGTACAATTATTGACTTGTATTTTATAATTTGTCAGCTGAGACAAAGCCTATACTCCTGCATAAGGATGATGCTTAAATTTTGCCTAGTTATAGTCTTTACTGTGTCCAATGAGGCTCTACATAATCTGCAACCCTAACATTCCCTTCATCTGGAAAGCTCTTTCCCCAGATATCTTTGTGGTTCACCTGGATAGATAGTGTTCAGGTAGGCCAAGATAGGGGAAACACCTTTAGGGAGGGAGTGACTTGATCAAATGCAAAAAAGCACCAGGCATGTTGGTGGTTGGAAGAGCAGGCCAGTGATGCTACAGACAACTCAGCCAGAATTTGGTAGGGAATGGAGAGCCATGAAGGTTCTCAAATAGAGAGAACCTCAGAGAGGACTCTGAGGAGAGAGCTTCACAAAGATGAATGCAAACATGAGTTCAGGTTGGATTGAAGGTGGACAGGATTGAAGATAGGTCGGGCAAGAGGCAGTAAGACCCTAAATGGGGATATTAGCCACAGAGCTGGAAGAAAAGTAATGCAAATGAGAAAGATTGTGGGAAGAGAGAGATTATGAAAGACAAGGGAGGGGGATGGTCCAGATGATAGATGATAGTCACAGCAGGAACCTAGCTCTCAGGAAGAGGAGATCTGTTCGAGATAGAGGTTGGATGGAAATGGGGTATACTAGGCAGTTATAAACAAGGCCATGGCCCAGAAAATTGGATTGAATTGGGTAAAATTCTGATTCTTGTTCTTTCTGTAAGATGAGAGGTAGCAAATCAGGAGACAGAGAATGGCAACGGGTACTCTCATGCCACCATGAGAGGTGAATTGGTGCAACATTTTGGATGGGAATCTGGAAATACTCATATCCAAAATATGCATACCCTTGGAAACATTCCTTGTAGAATTTATCTTATAGAGATATTTGCATAATTGAACAAAAGCATATACAAGGATGCTCACTGATGTATTCTTTGGCTTGTAATGGCAAAAAACTGGAGTCAACCAAATTGTCCATCATTGAATGGTACATCTATTTGATGAAATAACATACCACTGCTAAAATAAAATGAGGTAAAGCTATGTATACTGACAAAGAAAGATGTCTATCATAAAAATAAATTTTAGGATATGCCAACTAGATGTGAAGAATCCTTTTACAATGCATATGTATATCAAATTATCACCATGTATACTTTAAATAACTTCTGAATTTTGTGAATTATACCTCAATAATGCTGAAAATTTTTTAAAAAAATAAAACTCTTAAACATTTCCTCCCAACCACTAACAATATTCCATTGATGTATGTTCTGGTTCTACATAGCCTTAAAAAGCTGGGTCAAACAGCAAGTCACTTCTACTCCTTGGGAGTTGTGTTAAACATTTCATTTATTTTTTATTTTTATTTTTATTTTTAAAAGATTTTATTTATTTGAGAGTGAGAGAGAGCACGAGAGTGGGGTGGGGGCAGAGGGAGAAGAACCCGCCCCCCACTGAGCAGGGACCCCCCCATGTGGGGCTCGATCCTGGAACTCTGGGATCATGACCTGAGCCGAAGGCAGATGCTTAACCAACTGAGCCACCCAGGCACCCATCATTTATTTATTTTTAAATAAAAAAGTTGGGAGGGGAAAGCAAGTTGCAGAATCGTGTGTCTGGTATTTCTTTCGCTTTTTCCAAAAAAATGTAGTTAACCATTTGTAAGTGCACATGGAAAAGTCTAAATGAATATGCAGAATTATTTTTTAAATTTTTAAATATTTTATTTATTTATTGGACAGAGAGAGAGCAAGAAAGCACAAGCAAGGGGAGCTGCAAAGGGAGAGGGAGAAGCAATCTCCCCACTGAGTAGGGAACCCAATGTGGGGCTCGATCCCAGGACCCTGAGATTATGACTTGAGCCAAAGGCAGACCTTTCACTAGCCATCTAGGCACCCCAAAGCAAAGTTTATTGAGCGATAGTAAAGTGATAGCACAAAGCTCCCAAGGAGGGAGGGGACCTGAGAGGGTTGCCCTAAATGAATATTTAGAATTATTAACCATGATAGTTTTTGGTGGGTAGGACTTGAGGGAACTTTCACTTTATACATCTATAAATTGTTAGAATTTTTTCCACTGAGTGTGTATTATGTTTAATAAGAATAAAGGTTTGGAATTTTAGAAAAACCACTTACAGGTTTTCTTAAGGAGGTCAGCAGTTCTTAAGGAGTATCAGTCATTGATACAGAAGGTGAGATCATAAAAGTAGATCAAAGCAGGGGTGCCTGGGTGGTGCAGTGGGTTAAGCGGGAGACTCTTGGTTTCAACTCAGGTGGTGATCTCAGGGTCGTGAGATCAAGCCCGCACTGGGCTCTGTGGTCAGTGTGGAGGCTGCTTGGGTTTCTCTCTCTCCCTCTACCCCTCTCCCCCATTCTTGCTCTCTCTCTCTCAAATAAATAAATAAGTCTAAAAAAAAAGAAAAGAAAAGTAGATCAAAGCAAGCAGGAAAACATGCAATGGCCTTAATGCATGAGAGAAAGTGGTACGTGGTATATAGGTATATAAAAACTAATGGGCAAGGCCCTGCCTGCTTTGGCATCTCCTGAACATTCATGTCCCCTCTCATAACACATTCCCCTCCCCCTCACACTGGCTTCCTCTGTGTTCCTTTAATAAGCCTTCAACACATGGCCTTTGCTCATGCTGTTTCTGCCTTGAAAAATCCCCTCACCCCTGCACACACACAGATCCCAACATACACACACAACATACTCTTACTTCACATCTCAGTTCAAATGTCACTGCTCAGAGAAGTAATAGGGCAGTGTTTTGGAATATGGCAGGCCCCTTTAATTCTATGTGTCTTTAGATACATTCTATGTGATTTGAATGGGAGAATTAAGAAATTGAAAATGGGACAGGCGAAGGAAAACAGAGGGTGAGGTGTATTTTACTCATATTCATGTTTTGAAACATTTCTTCCTGCTCTATATTGGCTTGCCTACCTGCTTCTCCTACTTTTAAGTTTACCTGTGGTTCTTCACAGATGTTTCCTATGCAGGGAGGTAAGAGAATCCTGAAATGAGTAGACTGTGAATGCCTTCAGTATTATTATACCATTTCCTTTGAGCAAGTTCTTTTCTGCAGGCATTTATTGAGCCTTTAGTATATACCCAATGCTCTTTGAGACCCTGGGTGGAATGAGTTTATCTAACTCCCACCTTTCCTACTTTTAACTCTTCTATTCTCTTATTTAGTGCAAGCTCAGCCCATCACTGTGATTTTCAATCTTCTGAACATTGGAATAACCTGGGTAGCTTAACAAAAACCGCACAAAACAATGTGGGAACCCCCAGGGATTCTGACTCTGCTGGTCTGGTCATACCCAAGCACAGTGGTATCCTAAAATTTCCTTGGGTGATGCTAATGTGCAGGCAGCAATAAGAACCACTGGCCTAGATCAATCTTGAAACAGCTCTACTTGGAGAACTGGAAAACACCTGACTTCTGGAAATCAAAGCCTGAATGGTTCCAATGGCACTGGTCTCTCAGATGGTGTCAGACCTGCTTCATTTGAAAAGTTGGAGGCTGAAGGGGAAAGCCTAAAAGGCGATAGCAGAGGCATCTTCCCTGGATTAAGGCTGATGACTTTAGACCAGAGTACTTGCTTGTAGGAAATAATTTGATTACTTGTACAGCTGGATTAAGGTCATTGGTCATGGAGGAGCAGAGCTGATTAAATGCCTATGGAGACCTATGCTAACTCTCAGATTCTGCTCTCTGCCACTCATGTGTCTCAAGACTTTAAGAACAAGGAAATAATGTTTTAGGAGTTTAACGTGTGGGGCACCTGAGGCCCTGGAAGTTTATGTTTTATTCTTTGGCACAGTCCAGCTACCAGGACTTCTAACTCCCAAACTCCAGAGGTTACCACCAGTTGAAACTGTAAAGCAGGACAACCAATTCCCCAGTCTGGCTCAGCCACTAATCAGATAGATGTAGCCTGCTGAAATCACCTCTGTGTTCAGGGTTTTGGTTTCCACAGATCAGGTAAACTGAAGGTCTAAGCCCTTTTCAGCTTTAACGAGTGACACTAGGTGGCACTCATGTAACTTCAATGGCGACCGGAGGGTGCACGTTGGCTGCCAGGCTCCTGTCCCTTAAAAGACCCAGGGACAAGCTAGGTGCAACTTGGGAAATGATGCAGTTTTAGGAAGATTACTTGGGCCTCCTTTCATCGAAAAGAGCTTTTGATTCTGTGGATGCCTGTTGCATTTTACCAGCTGATTTCACTAATTACGTACTTCTGATTTCATATTCCTTTTTTAATCATCTTAAATTTAAAAATGTCATACGGAAAACCATTTCTGTGGCTTAGCTACGTTTGTAACATTGTCCAGACACACGTGCTGGTGTGACATAAAAGCAAGTGGTATCACCTTAGCATGTACTCCGTTCTCCCAGTCACGTGCCACTGCACAAGTCACTTCTAGGACAGAGATCCTCTATCCCAACACTGAACTTCAAGCAAATGGGACTCTTACCTGCGATGAGTCACCACTGGACAGGGCCACCTAGACGTGGTTCTTGTTCAAAACCTTGCTTGCCCCCCACGGCTGGTTTGCCCTAGTGTTTCCAGGAGGTGCATTCCAGTCCAGGTCCACTTCAGGAATCCAGTCTGGTTTATTAACTTGGCTTCAGAACCTGCCCTCAGAGGTGGGGCAAGTTATCCAAAAGGTGGTACTTTCTTCATTGGCAAAGGCCATCCAAGTCACCTTAGAGATGCTTTACCTCAATCAAGGAGCACAGGGCTAGTATCCAAGGATTTAGCAAATAAATAAATAAGTAAATAAATAATAAATAAACAGGGAGGAACTGAGTTTGGGGTCTAACACTGAGATCTGAAATTTAAGAAGTTACATATTGTTAATTCATTTGGGAATAAGAGGTGGATTTCAGTGGCTTCATCACCTGTCAGTGTAAGGGATCTTGGAATTGTATGAACTTCCTGGGTTGAAGTATAGTCACCACTTCCAGGGTGTCATGTGGTGTTACGGTTAGGGTAAGGGAATGAATGTACTGCATACACACTGGTAGAAGACAAAAAAGGTCTAAAGCCGAAATACAGCAGTGGCCTTATGGGTGACTTTTATTGTCATCTGTATACTTTTCTATTTTCTCAAATTTCATTTTTTTTAAAGATTTTATTTATTTATTTGACACAGAGAGAGACAGCGAGAGAGGAAACACAAGCAGGGGGAGAGACAGAGGGAGAGGGAGAAGCAGGCTTCCCGCCGAGCAGGGACCCCGATGTGAGGCTCGATCCCAGGACCCTGGGATCATGACCTGAGCCGAAGGCAGACGCTTAACTGACTGAGCCACCCAGGCATCCCTCTCAAATTTCATTTTAATGATCATGAATTTGTTTTGTGTTTTATTATTTCAAAATTCAAAAGAAAGAAGAAAAATAAATGATCAGATTTCAACAAAGGAACAGTTATTTGCAAATTACTTTGTTTATGGTGAAATAGCTAGTGTGATTTCAAAAGGGCATTGCACTATTTCCTTTGGATATGGAAATTACTGGACTCTGGTCTGATCCACTAATGGCAAAGGAACACCTGAAAGACTCTTAATAAGATCCTCATAAATATACACAAAGGAAACCCTTAAAATGAGAGTGGGATAGAAATAAAATTTTTTTATAATTTATAATTCTCTTCTTTAATCAAAATGTACTACTGTAAGTGTGGGTTTGTTTTTCTCTACAATGATGTTTTACATCTCAACCTTCATGCCAATACTACAAAGTTTGACCAAGACTCAGTTGTGGCTTCCTTTAGCATTTTTTATTGCCACTCATTATTCTTAATATCTCCCAGGTAAAGAGCACCGGGCTTGGAAAAGATTTGGAGGAAGTTTGGGGATAACTTTGGCACACCCTAGCAGTGTAAACACAGTCAGGTTATTTAAGGGTCCTGGGTTTCAGTTTTTCCATTTGTAAATCAGAGCGTGGGTGCTCTTATAACTCTACCACCTCGGTTATTATAAGAACAAAATAAGAATATCTGCAACAAGACTTCAAAGTTTATAGATGGGTTCTTTTGGCAACAGACGGTAAGATGGAGTTAGGAGTACAAAAGGTTTTCTGGGGGGAGTGACACCTGTAAAAGGAAAGGGGAGTAAGCAGAACTGAGCAGGTCAGACTGCCGTGCTTCCTCTGCTAGCCCAACAGGGAGCAGCAGAGCAACGGTGGCCAGTTCAAGAAGTGCCTGTTGGATGGGAATGGCCAGTTCCTCCTACCACTGCCTTGCTCAGTCATTGTTTGGCGGCCACCCAGTGAAGAGGGTGAACTCAGGTCCAATGCAGAGCAGATCTTGAAGGTGTTAGCTAACCACACCTCTTGAAGCTCAGTACCAGGTTCTTTCGTGAAAAGGAAGACCTGAGTGGTGGATCTTAGGTCTGCCACAACCGGCCCCTAATATGAGTCTACCTGGGACCGCCACTTGAGACAGGGAAGAAGTTACACCTTGAGATTACTAGTTCCCTTTCTCTGACCACAGACTTCTGTCCTTTGATACTGTCCACTCTCTCTCTGAGCACTGAACATGCTCCTCCCACCCCCCTTACCCCTATTCCTCTATCCCTTCCTGTCCTGGCAGTCACCTCTTTCTGATCTCTCTTGCCTCTGTAGCAAAATTCATCAGCTTGGACTCAAGATCTGGCATTTCAGTGTTGCGTTCTCTTGCTCTTCTTGCTGCTCTGACGGTCTCTCATGCTTGTCAGACTGATTTCTAATTTTGAGTCACCCCATAGTCTGCTCTCTTCCAAAACCTGAGCGGTCAGTCTTATTGGAGAAATGCATGTAAATCTACTGAATGGTAAACTACACTTCGGTGACAGCCAATTTAATCAAGGCATTTACTGAAGCTTTTATCTAATTCTTATTGTCTCTCTTTGAACTTCTCTAACTTTCAGGAGATAATTGACATTTTTCCAATACTTCCTTGTCCCAGAGAGAGCTATGTATTTGAAACACTGACTTCCACTCTTCTCCCTCCAAGTTTTATAAGATACTACCCTGACTCTTGTTCAATACCCAGAACAGTGCCATAAACTTACTTGGCACTAAAAAAAGTGTTGAATGAGTAAGTAATTGAATGAAGAAAAACTAAAATCTTTATATGCCTATTGCATGCTAGGGCCAGGATCAAATATTTTATGCATGCCTTACATTTAATCCTTACAGCATTCCCACTTTATAGATTTAATAGTCTTCTTTTATAGATTTATTTGTTGCCTATCTCTTGTTACTAAATATAAGTCCTTGAGGGCAAATAGCATGTCTGATTCATTTCCGTAGCTTTGTAGTTGCACTTCCCAAGCAATACCTGATACACAGATGATGCTAAGTTTAAGTTAGAGAAGGGATATGATAGGTGACAGAACCAACAAATGAAAGGTCAGTGTCAAGGCTCAAACCCAAGTCTGTTCAACTCTAAGCCTTTTCCCTTTGTTATGTCATGTGGCTCTGTATTAGGTGTTGTCAGCTGCCCAAGGCCTCACAACAATTTTAAGAATAAAATTTGAATTAGGAAATGATCCTCCGCACCATACTCCAATCAAAACCATGAACAGTAATTATAGTTGTCACTTGCTTTATTTACTTCTAAAGAATGTACCTAATATTGTAGGAGGGATAATTGGTTAGTTCATGAATTTTCTGTTTCCTCTTCAAACATTTACTTATAATTGTCTTCTTACCTTAATATGAGGCCATCTGTGGTTCAGTAAATGGTACTGTGTTTGGGCATCATTTGGGTGTTAGTTGAATTCCATAAGCCTTCCATTTCTTACCATGAGAAAGATATTAGCCAAAATTTGCATATGCTAAAAGTAGAGACAAAATTATAAAGCATGAGTTAAGACATTTAGCAGAAAATTATAATTAAGCTCTTAGTTAATTTTCCTTTCTGCTAGAATTTGGCTTTTAGTCAACTGATACTGTTTCACGGTAGTGTTCACTATGTGGCAAGCCCCAGAAAGAAGCTTCTGGACAGCTTGTAGTTCCCAATGGTATGCAAATCTTTAAACCGTATATTGAAATTGAGCAATAGAGTTGAGATTCTAGATTCCCATTCCCACCACTACTTAAAAGGAACCAAACAACTGTGAATGCATTTTAGAGATTAATGAGACTGTTACGGAACCTGGACTGGATCACCCAATGGAAGAACCAAGTGGCACTCGGAGATCTTGGAGGATAGGAGGTTTATTTAAAGCCAGTGGGCTCAGAGGAGAGTGGTCTCCAAAGGTCTGAGCCCTGAGCACAAAGGGGGCAATTTATACACTTCTACTTCCGCATACTTGGCACTTTTGGTGCGTGGGCGAATTGGGGCAGGGAGAAGAACCCGGAAGAGCCCTGGGGCAAGGACTGAGACTCTCCCACTGGCTTGGTCGGCTATCTTAAGACACAGATTTTCCTTATCAAGACCTTCATTCATAAGGTGTTTTATGAACCTTTCAGTGTAAATGCCAACTATTTTCAAATCTTGTGATTCCACAAGGAAAATGTTTTCCTAAACAATTTGGACTGCTCTGTAGTAATTCTAATGGTTTCTCTATTTAAGTACCTTTCAAAAATAGCCACAACATGTCTTTTAGAAATAGGTGGGTTAAAAAAAAAAAGAAAAGAAAAAGAAATAGATGGGTAAGTATTAACCAAATAGAATCATACACTGAAAGTTTCTGCTAAAGCAATGAAATCAAAATAATCTATAAAATGAGGGAGTTGAACTAAATGATCTCTAAAGCTGCTTTCAGTCATAAGGGAAAAAATCCTACAGCTGTGACTCTGAAAAAGCTTAGCCAATGCTAAAGCCTGAATACAATTCACATGTCTTGTTTTTCATGCCTTACATGATAAATTCTTGCTCACTAATGTAACTCATATCTGGAGGGAAGTTAGCAACCTATGTGAATTCGTTCACTTGTTTTTATTAACTTATCATTTCATCTACATGTTTAATAAAATGGTTATAATGTAACAAGAACTTCTAGTTAAAGGAACAGGGATTTTCAGAAATGTGTTTTCCTTATTTATTTATTTTTTTGCAAAAGTGGTGACAGAATTTCAAAACCCAGTTTTATATTCCACAGTTATAATTTTATGCCATATTTACATGAAAAAAAGAGCTGCTATTGCAGCACCTCTCTCAATCATAATAATATCTTACATTCATATGCTTTACAGTTTAACAAACTTATTTTTTTCAGTTTTTAAATTTCCTATCACATTCACCTCATTGCCTCCTCAAAACCTTCTCATCACTTCTTGAGCACCTTGTCTCCCGGTCCCCTCATCCTTCATCTTTGATCACCTCAGTGGCCCTGAGGAGAGAGTTTAGCAGATATTCTCATTCAGAAATGAGCAAAGCAAAACTCAGGAAAATGAGGTAACCAGCTGGTGGGTGATGAGGCCTCAGATTACAATTTATATTATGTCTGTAAAGTTAATTTGAATAAAGTTTTTGAATGAAAAGGAATAATTTTGGTAACTGAAAATGGCTATACGGCCTGACACAGCTAAACCAGTATTTGCTGAACTAATAAATGGACTTTAAATTTTTAATAGGACCTCATTTTTTAGAAGCTATTTTTTTGGTATAATTCTTTTGCAGCACAATAAGGCAACATATAGCAAGAACCATAGGAATGTCTGTTGGATACTCTTTGATCCAGGAATTACATTTCAAATAATTTTTCATAAAGAAAATATCCTATAGAAGTAACATCCTTGAAGATGTTCTCAAAGTTATCAATCCCAACCAAAATACTGAAAGCCAACCTCAAAGCCAAGGATTTAGTATCTGTGAAAGGTATTATTTATGGCTGCCCGGTAGGTTTCTCCCCTAATCACTTCCTTTATCCCTCCTTTATCCCCTAATCACTTCCTTTATTAAACCTAATGGTAGGCACATGATCCAAGGCAACCAATCAGATTACCCATCTCCACAGCCCACAGTGATTGGTTTAGGGATGAGCCAGTAAAAGTTCTTTCTTATGACTTTTCCTTTAGAATTAGGCAGGTCTCTTCTTGCCTCTATGATCCAAGACCAGACAAATAAAATCCTGGCATTGTCAGCCATATGGAGAAAGCCCAGCTAAGACCAACTAAGGCCAATACACAAGCAGAGGCAAGAAATGAGCGAACTGTCATATTCCTGAAAACATTGAGCCCTGGCTCCAGTCACACCTAACATCTCTTCTACCCATGCCCACACCAGTTACTCAAGCCATTAAGTCTTTATTTTTTTAAGCTAGCTTAAGCTGGGTTTCTGATATAATTAAGAGCCCTCATTACTACTACAGAAAGGAATGCTATGTAGTCTTTAAAAGAGCAATTATGGGGGTGCCTGGGTGGCTCAGTCAGTTAAGCATCCCACCCCTGCTTTTGGCTCAGGTCATGATCTCAGGATTGTGAGATTGAACCCCCATAAGGCTCCATGCTAGACATGGAGCCTGCTTGAGATTCTCCCTCTCCCTTTCCCCCTCTCCTCCTCTTAAAAATACATAAAAAATAAAAATAAAATAGCAAAGGCAGAAACATCGGAAAATGTTTACAATAAAATGTTAAGTGGTAGCGACAAAAGAAAAAAGAGTAGGTTTGTATATATAAGTATATAAGGAAGAAGGTGGATGTGCTTCACAGTGCTTGCTCCTGAATAGGAGTGGAGAGGTACACTTTTCCTTTATATACTTTTTTTTTTAAGGAAATAAACCTGTTTAACTTTATTTAATCCAAACTTCTTTGACTACAGAACTTTTTCTTTCAAAAGTATCACTCATTGGGGCGCCTGGGTGGCTCAGTCGTTAAGCGTCTGCCTTCCGTTTAGGTCATCATCCCAGGGTCCTGGGATCGAGCCCCGCATCGGGCTCCTGCTTGGTGGGAAGCCTGCTTCTCCCTCTCCCACTCCCCCTGCTTGTGTTCCCTCTCTCGCTGTATCTCTCTCTGCCAAGTAAACAAATAAAATCTTTAAAAAAAAAAAAGTATCACTCATTAACATTACGAAACACTAATTTTCTATATAATGCATTGAGAGACTCTAGTATAGACAGAATTACTGATTTACATTATCAACAATTGCTTAAAAACTCTCAGTGGCAAGGAATTTATTTCTTTACAATGCAATTTAATATAATTTAGAAAACTGTAACACATAGGAAATAGTTTTGTGTGTGTGAGTTCAAATTATACAATTTCCAAGAGTTGGTTTTAGATTTAGATTTATCTGAAGCAATGATAAACTGTGTAATCCTTCTTCCATGACTGCCCTCCAAATACCTTTCTTCTTTTCTAATTAAAAAAAAATTTTTTTTTAAGATTTTATGTATTTATTTGCCAGAGAAAGACACAGAGAGAGAGGGAACACAAGCAGGGGGAGTGGGAGAGGGAGAAGCAGGCTTCTCCCGAGCCCAATGCAGGGTTTGATCCCAGGACCCTGGGATCATGACCTGAGCCGAAGACAGAAGCTTAACAACTGACCCACCCAGGTGCCCCTTCTTTTCTAATTTTTTGAATGAAGATGCATTTTTTTCTATTTATTTATTTATTTATTCATTTTTGATGTAGTGTTCCATGATTCATTGTTTGCATATAACACCCAGTGCTCTATTCAATAGTGCCCTCTTTAATACCCATCACCAGGCTAACCCATGCCCCCACCCCCCTCCCCTCCAGAATCCTTGGTTTGTTTCTCAGAGTATATACTTCTATTACTTGAAAATATTTAGTCACCTGGAAGATAATATGAAAGTAGTTATTGTGCTAAAAGTTCTGATTTTAGTTGTTTAAAACTTTTCAAAAATAACTTGACGTGATTGTAATTATTTATTGGCTTCTCAGTAAGAAAAAAGGCATTTTATTTTTTTACTTTTTTATAAGTAAATATACTTATATATTGATACTTTTTAAGTATTTTCATTCCAGTTGTTAACATGCAGTGTTATATTATTCCCCATTATTTAATTAAATTAATTAATTTTTAAAATTTAAATTCAATTGGCCAACATACAGACAGTACATCATTAGTTTCAGATGTAAAGTTCAATAATTCATCAGTTGCATATAACACCCAGTGCTCATCACATCACGTGCCCTCCTTAATGCCTATCACCCAATTACCCCATCCCCCCACCCACCTCCCTTCCAGCAACCCTGTTTCTTTCCTATAGTTAAGAGTCTCTCATGGTTTGTCTCCTCTGATTTCTTCTCATTCAGTTTTCCCTCCCTTCCCCTATGATCCTCTGCACTGTTTCTTATATTCCACACATGAATAAAACCATATGATAATTTTCTTTCTCTTATTGACTTATTTCACTCAGCATAATACCCTCCAGTTCCATCCATGTTGATGTAAATGTCAGTATCCATCCTTTCTGATGGCTGAGTAATATTCCATTGTGTGTGTGTGTGTGTGTGTGTGTGTGTGTGTGTGTGTGTGTGTGTATACACCACATTTTCTTTATCTATTCATCTGTTGATGGACATCTTGGCTCTTTCCGTAGTTCTTTCCATAGTTTGGCTATTGTGGACATTGCTGCTATGAACATTAGTTTATAATTTGGATCCTTTGGATAATTGCATTTTTATCTTTGGGGTAAATACTTAGTGCAATTGCTGGGTCATAGAGTAGCTCTATTTTTAACATCTTGAGGAACCTCCATACTGTTTTCAAAGTGGCTGTACCAGCTTGCATTCCCACCAACAGTGTAAGAGGGTTCCCATTTCTCCGCATCCTCACCAAAATTAGTTGTTTCCTGTCTTGTTAATTTTAGCCATTCTGACTGGTGTGAGGTGGTATCTCATTGTGGTTTTGATTTGTGTTTCCCAAAGTGATGTGGATCATTTTTTCATGTGTCTGTTGGCCATTTGTATGTCTTCTTTGGAGAAATGTCTGTTGGTGTCTTCTGTTCATTTCTTAATTGGATTATTTGTTCTTTGGGTGTTGAGTTTGATAAGTTCTTTATAGATTGGGATACTAACCCTTTATCAGATATGTCATTTGCAAATACCTTTTCCTATTCTGTAGGTTGTCTTTTAGTTTTGTTGACTGTTTCCTTTGCTGTGCAGAAGCTTTTTGTCTTGATGAGGTCCCAATAGTTTATTTTTACTTTTGTTTCCCTTGGCTTTGGAGACATGTCTAGCAAATAAGTTGCTGCAGCCGAGGTCGAAGAGGTTGCTGCCTGTGTTCTCCTCTAGAATTTTGATGGATTCCTGTCTCACATTTGATTCTTTCATCCATTTTGATTCTATTTTTGTGTATGGTGTAAGAAAATGATCGTTTCATTCTTCTGCATGTGGCTGTCCAATTTTCCCAACACCATTTGTTGAAGAGACTGTCCTTTTTCCATTGGATATTCTTTCCTGCTTTGTCAAAGATTAGTTGACCCTACACTTGAGAGAACAAAATGCATAGACTCTGTCATAACTTTAAAAATTAAAACTAACAAAGGGTAAGAGTAATCTCATTTTTTGGGAGTTTGCTCATAAATTATAATTCCATTGTTAAGTTAATATTTTACTTTAACTTTACATTGCTAGTGTGGTCATTCAGTGCTAGATTCTTGGTTTTCCTGGCCATTTCCTTACCACTCTTTTTTTTTCTAACTCCTTTTAATGATTGTATGATCATAAAATTTGTTCAAGTTGATTTATACTAAGACTAGTTGTGGAGGAAATCATCATTTTTTTTGCTTTGTATTAGTATTAGCTCTGGTGGTTAATTCCATATAAGATATTTCAGCTCTCGGGGTGTGTGAGTGGCTCAGTTGGTTAAGCGTCTGCCTTTGGCTTAGGTCATGATCTCAGGGTCTTGAGATTGAGCCCTCCATCGGGCTCCCTGCTCAGCTCAGAGTTTGCTTCTCCCTCTCCCTCTGCTGCTCTCTCTCACTCTCTCTCTGTCAAATAAATAAATAAAACCTTACCAAAAAAAAAAAAAAGGATATTTCAGCTCTCTTCTACTCAGATTTCCTTACCTGGAAGATGAGAAATTTAGGTATACAATTTTGTGTTTTTATAAAAAATATATACAGATTTTACCCTAGGATGTGATTGGTTATTTGGTTTGGTTTATTTAATTTTGTTTAGAATAAAAATTTACCAGTGAATAATTTTAAATGGTCATCTCTTTTGGTAACTTTAGAGTAATAAAGTTCTACATATTCGTATCTACTAAGAGAAGTGATATATACCTATATCCATTCTTTCTACCTACATATTGGGATGTGCGAGATGTTGGTATAATTAGTAACTTACTATATTGTAAAGCACTACTTCCTACAAAGAGGGGGAAAAAGCACAATTAACACAAGGCACAACATTTCTTCACCTTCAATGCAATAAAGCACTGTTTTAGCTCTGGCCAACAAAGTGAAAAGTAACTTAAGTACTTTGAAAATGTCATTTATTTTCTCTTTACCTCATTTTTTTTTTCACTTATAGAGACATAAAAATAGCTTGACAATTTCCTAAGATCTGGGTATCAACTGAGATTAAAAACAAAATCTTATTGGCATCTACTATAGAGAAAAGTGCATGTAGTAGAAGTATACAGCTTGATGAATCTTTACGAACTGAACATGCTCATGTAATAAACATACAAAAGAGGCAGATGTCACCATACCTTAGAAACATCCTTCACATCCCTTCAAGTCATTGTTCCTTTGCCAAAAGAGTATTCACTATCCTGACCTCTAATACTACAGATTTTGCCTGCGCTTGAACTTTATATAAAAGGACTCATACACTACGTACTCTTTTATGTCTGACTTGTTTCACTCAACATTTGCAGTTATGGATCCTTCCTTTTCCTTGCTGTATGATATTCAGTTTTATGAAAATATTGCTCTTTATTTATACATTTTCTGTTGATGGACATTTGGGTAGTTTTCACTTCTGGCTTTATGAATTTGAAAACAAATATATTCATTTTTGTTGGGTGTATACCTAGAGTTGGGATCGCTTGTCATGGCTCATATGTATGCTTGGTTTTAATAGAATAAGCCAAACAATTATTCAAAAAATAGTTGATCCAGTTAACACTCCCACAAGTAATTTATGAGACACCTGGTTGCTACACATCTTTGTCAACACTTGGTATTTTCTCTTTTGAGGTTTAATTTACATAAAATAATTTCATAAATCATAAATCTCCTTCAAATGCAAGATGTTTCCCAATTTTATTTTGCTAGTTTGTCTTGATCCAAAGTAATTTAAGGTGACTTAAGGGTAACACTGTGCATGTCACTTCATTACTCACAGTTACTGCTCTCTGGAGCAGGCTTAATTAAGCTTCGTCTTTGTTAGGCCAAATAAAAGTAAGCTCAATAACCAAACTGATTTAAACTTTACTAATTTTACTTGAGTGTTTCTTAGAAATGCTAATTATACCCCTTAATTCTACCAACAACAGACTAATTTCTCCCAATTTGGAAAACATGGAGAAGCTAAACTTTATACCACAGGCCAAGAAAATTAACACACAGCAAATACTTGAAATGCAAATCTAATTTCCCGTGCAAAGTCAGTAACTCAAACACTAAGAACAGAATTGATCTGATTCCTTTTATGTCCACTGTCTGACTTCTCCACTTCTCTATATCTGACTTTGTGGGCTATTTTGAGTAGTTCTACTAGAGGTGTTTTTGTCTTTTGCTTTTGTTTTTCTGAGAATAAGAGCAATGTTGGATAGAGGAGAGGAAGGGAAAAGCCTAATCTTAGCAATGGCTATGGTTATTAGCAGAGGAAGCACAATTGTGGGTCTATTCTGTGATCTGACAAAAATGCTCAAGCTCTGGGAACATTGATGACCAATTGCCATCTTCCTCCTCAATTTTTGCAGGTGCTGTCCCTAATCTTCCTACCGCCTCAGTTTCCCCCTTCACTAGCTTTAAATCAACGAGGTTTTGGTCTGTTACTCTCATTTATACCACCCCACTTCTAATGAAGTATCTATAAAATACCTTCTGTGTGCCTGACACTGAGAACCCAGAGGTAAATAAGAGCTTTTAAATAGTTCAATAGTTAAATGAAGGAGTCAGGTACACATCTGGCTATAAGTGCTAAAATAGCAATAGGGAAGAATATGTAAACATAAAAGGACCTTACTTTGTTACACAAGGGGTGGAGGTCAAATGAGCAAGATAGCTTATTCTCCTTCCTACTGCACTTCCATTCACATTGTTACCTCAGTCTTAGGTTACAAATATAGTAATTTATTCAAGCGGAAGGAAAATCACAATCTGGCAAATACAGTTGACCCTTGAACAACATGGATTTAACTGCAGGCATCCACTTATAATGCAGATTTTTTTTTACAGTATGGTACTCTGTAATTTCTCTTCCTTCTTAATAGCATTTTCTTTTCTCTAGCTTACTTTATTGAAAGAATACAGTATATAATACATATACAAAATATGTGTTAATCGACTATTTTATTGGTAAGGCTTTTAATAAACAGTAGTCTATTAGTAATTCAGTTTTGAGGTTGTCAAAAGTTATACACAGGTTTTTTACTATATGGGGTGAGGGAAGGTTGTTGCTCATAACCTCCACATCGTTCAAGGGTCAAATATATGTGAATGTAACATCTGTGATGGAAAATGCTCATCTTTCATATTCTTGTTTCTTTTTTTCGGTTTTGGGTTTTTTGGGGGCGGGGGGGGGACAGTTGGTGTGCTTTCACAGTTATTCCTGGAAATCACTTGACTCAAAGCTCATGAGCTCTCTTCCACTGGGTTACTTCTAATTGATGCAGGCTGAGAAGCTTCTCCAAACAGGTTGTTCATCAGCATCACTGTGTCTATCCCACACTTTCCATCTCCAGCCCCCTTATTCATAGGCTTGTTACATATATTTGATAAGAATTTAGTGGACAGAGGTGCCTGGGTGGCTCAGTCGTTAAGTGTCTGCCTTCGGCTCAGGTCATGATCCCAGCCCCACATCAGGCTCCCTGCTCCGCGGGAAGCCTGCTTCTCTCTTTCCCACTCCCCCTGCTTGTGTTCCCTCTCTCGCTGTCTCTCTCTGTCAAAATAAATAAATAAAACCTTAAAAAAAAGAATTTAGTGGACATTTTCTCTTTATTACTCTTTATTTCTCTTTATTACTCCATATGTGCAAAAAATAAATTAGAATACCAACAATTAAGCAATTAGGAGATTGGTAGAGTGTACACTAATGGGTCCCAAACCTTAAAGTGCATAGGTATCCTGGAATATTCTAAATGTAGATTTCCAGGTCTGACTCCCAAGAGACTTTGATTCAATAGTCTGGCCCAGGGCCCAGGAATCTGCATTTAACCAACTGAGCCACCCAGGCGCCCCACCAGGAATCTGCATTTAACCTATTGATGCTGATGGAGATGGCTTTTGGACCTTATTTTGAGAAACCTCACTTTGGTTCCCATTTAACAATGATGCAAATGCCTTCCATGACTGAGAGGATGCAAGTCTGTCTGGCCCTGTCTTCATGCAGACAGCTACTGCTATCCCTTTCATCAACAGTTCTCTCTCTCTCTCTTTTTTTTTTTAAAGATTTTTATTTATTTATTTATTTGACAGAGAGAGAGACAGCGAGAGAGGGAACACAAGCAGGGGGAGTGGGAGAGGGAGAAGCAGGCTTCCTGCGGAGCAGGGAGCCCGATGCGGGGTTCGATCCCAGGACCCTGAGATCATGACCCGAGCCGAAGGCAGTTGCTTAACCAACTGAGCCACCCAGGCACCCCCTCTCTCTTTTTTAATTAATAGACTTTGTTTTTTAGAGAAATTTTAGATTTACAGAAAAATTAAGCAGAAAGAACAGAAATTGCCATCGGCCTCCTAAAAATCCCCTGTGCTCTATCCATTCATCCCAACTTCCCTTTCTCAAACCCTTGGTAATCATTAATTTTTTGTGTGTGTCAGCATTTGATATTGTCAGTGTTTGGATTTTAGCCATTCAAAAAGGTATGTAATGGCATCTCATCATTGTTTTAATTTGCAATTCCCTAATGACATACCCATATTGAGCATCCTTTCATATACTTACTTGCCCTCTGTATATGTAATTGCTAATATCATCTACTCCCAGTCTGTATAAATATCTCCATTGGGCTGATGTCCTTAATTCTTTCCAACCCCAGGTTGCTGTTGGCTTCAGGCTGCCCCAGTAGACATCTTGTTCCTTATATCTTCTTTATTCCTATACTTCATTAGAACTGAGGGCCCTGGATTTTTCAAACAATATACCAGTTCCTCTAGAGGCTTTGACTTGGGCTGCTGACAAAGAAATCTTTATTAAATCCTCGAAAATGATATTATTCAAGAGAAACACAAGGGAAGTAAGTGATGAGAAGAGGAGGTACTATTATGAAAGTGGCCCCAGGACATTAGGTTTATCACAAAATCCTTTCTATGAGTCAGTTCATCTTTTCCATTTTAGTTTTAGGAAGGATATTTGACCCCATGGAATTAGGAGTCCTCTCCTACTTTTGCCAAACTGCTAACACCAATGAATATTCAAGTGAAACCTTATCCTAATTTGGGGCTCTGCTGACCACAGAGGACCCTCTGCCTGAGTTATTGCTCCTGAAACTTTCACACAGATGTCTCTGGAGAGCACAGAATGGAGGCCAAGTTTCTTGGATGAGCTGCAGTAAGTTTTCCAAGGATGTGGTTGATCCCAGAAAGTGCACAGCTAATTTATAAGAGACTAGGAAGAAGGCAGCTGCCTTGAGAATAACATATTGAGGATTCTGGAGGTCAAGAATTGACCTCAGTCCATATGGGGAAACTTTCACTAGTGTGAACTGAAGAAGCTTGCATGAATCTATAGGCCATCTAAAACCTCTGACAATGCTGTTTTATGTTTTAGAACGAGGTCAAAGATGAAAATCTTGAAATACAGACATTGTCTCTGCATTGCTGGGAGATTGATGGTATCTGAGCTGGCTGGAAGGAGGTTGGGGTGTCAGAAATTCCTTCTTTATGCTGGTGCTAGTCCTGATCCTCGGATTTAACTATTCTTTTCAGTTTAACAGAGTCCAGTAGGTCTATATATTTTAATCCTATAGGAGAATTTTTCCACAGTCTTTGAGTCTCTGGAAGCCAATCAATCACATTAAAGGAGGCCCAGAATATCTGTCTTCCTTCTTAGTGCCTCTGCAGGATCATGCATTGTCTCATAGGATTGGTATGTGACAGATTCTATTTTAGGTCTTCCGATGATTCCTCCAGTCTTTCTTGAGAACCAGAGTTCAAAAGAATCTGTGCAACTGGAAGTCACCCCCAGACCCCTGAATCTCGCAGTCCTAGTTTCAAAGAGGTCAGTGTCTTCTTAAGGGCCATGTGGAGGCTCCAGTGTATTCCCAGGAGAATGCATTCCTTGTATTAAGAAGTTATCTACAGAGCATCTTAGAGTTCTATTTGGTGATGTAGTGACATAAGATGTCTGTGGCTGAAGGATTTTCTGAGTGGTTAAATAATGGGTCTGTTTCAATGAACCCAGTAAACCCTAGTTAATAAAATTCCCCATTGATGTGGAGACTATTCATTTCCAATGAAACTAGCAAGACAGGAATCTCACACAACAAGCATGCTGTCCTAACTTGTTGGAAGATGCTGCAGCTGAAAGCTACAGCCATCATCACTCCCTCCCTTTTTGATATTTGGCTTGTTCGAATGTTTAGCACACATGTAAAAGCCACTCAAAAAGGGTTTTCAGGATCTGTCATTCTAAATTTCAAGCATGGCACGCTGACCCTGAGATTTTTTTGGTTGTGGTGGTAAAATATACATAACATTAAATTCACTTTTTTTTTTAAAGATTTTATTTCTTTATTTGACAGAGAGAGAGAGCATGAGCAGGGAGAGCAGCAGGCAGAAGGAGAAGCAGGCTCCCTGCTGAGCAGGGAGAGGATGTGGGACTCGATCCCAGGACCCTGGGATCATGACCCGAGCCGAAGACAGACGCTTAACCAACTGAGCCACCCAGGCACCCCTGAAATTCACCTTTTTAACCATTTTTAAGTGTATAGTTCAGTGCTATTAAGTATATTCATATTGTTGTGCAACCATCTCTACCATCCATCTCCAGAACTTCCCCTCTCCCCCTAGCCCTGGTTACTGTTCTACATTCTACCTCTGAGTTTGATGACTCTACGTATCTCCTATAAGTGGAATCATACAATATTTGTCCTTTTGTTACTGGCTTATTTGATGTAGCATAATGTCTTCTAGGTCTATCCATATTGTAGCATGTGTTAGAATTACATTGCTCTTAAGGCTATTATAACACATAAATTATGTACTACAGTGTACATTATAGTGTACTGTAGTGTATTATTATAGCCTCTGTGTGTGTGTGTGTGTGTGTGTGTATGTGTGTGTGTTATTGCTGGATCATAATGTAATTCTACTTCTATTTTCTTGAAAAATCGCCACACCATTTTCCACAGCAGCTGAACCATTTTACATTTCCACCAGCAATGAGTTCTACTTTTTTCATATCCTTGCCAACACTTATTATTTTGTTTTTGTTTGCTTGTTTTTGGATAATAGCCATCCTAATGGGTATGAAGTGATCTCTTACTGTGGTTACAATTTGAATTTCCCTAATGACTAGATATTGAGCATCTTTTCCTGTGCTTAATGGTCATTTATATATCTTTGGAGATGTCTATTGAAGTCCTTTGCTCGTGTTTGCTTCAGCAGCACATATACTAAAATTGAAGTTCTTTGCTCATTTTAAATTGGATTTTTATTGTTGACTTATAGCCTTTAAAAATATATTCTGGATATTAATCCCTTATCAGATATAAAATTTGTGAATATTTTCTTCCATTCTGGGGGTTATCTTTTCAATCTGTTGATAGTCTTTTTATGCAAAAAAAGTTCTGAATTTTGATAAAGTCCAATTTATCTATTTTTTTTCTTGCCTGTGCTTTTGGTGTCATATCCAAGGAATCATTGTCAAATCCAATGTCATGATGTTTTTCTCCTATGTCTTCTTCTAAGAGTTTTACAGTTTTAGCTCTAACATCTAGGTCTTTGATGCTTTTTTTTTTTTACATAATTTTTGTATGTGGTGGAAGGTAAGTGTCCATTATTTTTTTGCACATGGAGATTTAGTTTTTCTAACACCATTAGTTGAAAAGACTGTCCTTTCCCCATTGAATGGTCTTGGCACCCTTACTGAAAATCATTCGATACAGAGGGTCAAACTTATGGCTTCTCAATTTTACAATGGTGTGAAAGCATTTAGTAGAAATCAAACTTTGAATTTTGAATTTTGATCTTTTTCTGGGCTAGCAGTATGCTGTGCAATACTGTCATGATGCTGGGCAGGTACAGTGAGCCACAGCTCCCACCGGCCACATGATTGCAAGGACAAACAACTGATGCACTTGTAACTATTCTGTGCCCATACAACCATTGCTTTTTCACTTTTAGTACAGTATTCAATAAATTAGATAATATATTCAACACTTTCTTATAAAATAGGCTTTGCGTTAGATGATTTTGCTCAATGGAAAGCAAATATAAGTGTTCTGAGCACGTTTAAGGTAGGGTAGGCTAGGCTATGATATTTGGTGGGTTAGGTGTATTAAATGTGTTTTTGACTTATGGTAATTTCAGCTTACAATGGGTTTATCGGGACATAACCTCATTAAAAATTGAGGAAGATCTGTATATGTGAGGGCTTATTTCTGGCTTCTCTATTCTATTCTATTGGTCTATGTCTGTCTTTATGACAGTATTATGCTGTCTTGATTGCCATAGCAGTGTAATAGGTTTTGAAATCAGGAGTGTAAGACCTCCAACTTTGTTCTTCTTTTTCAAGATTCTTTTGACAATTTGGGGTCCTTTGAGATTCCATATGAATTTTAGGATGATTTTCTATTTATGTAAAAAAAATGTTGAGATTTTCATAGGAATTGCATTAATTGACAATTTTGGGTAATATTGACATCTTAAAAATAGTAAGCCTTCAAATGAACATGTATGTCTTTCCATTTCTTGTTGTCTTTAATTTCTTTCAGCAACATTTTGTAGTTTTCCTTTAAATTTTTTATTGTTATGTTAATCACCATACATTACATCATAAGTTTTTGATGTAGTGTTCCATGATTCATTGTTTGTGCATAACATCCAGTCCTCCACGCAGAACGTGTCCTCCCTAATACCCATCACCAGGCTAACCCATCCCCCCACCCCCTCCCCTCTAGAACCCTCAGTTTGTTTTTCAGAGTCCATCATCTCTCATGATTCGTCTCCCCCTCCGATTTACTCCCCTTCATTCTTCCCCTCCTGCTATCTTCTTTTTTTTTCTTAACATATATTGCATTATTTGTTTCAGAGGTACAGATCTGTGATTCAACAGTCTTGCATAATTCACAGCGCTCACCATAGCACATACCCTCCCCAATGTCTATCACCCAGCCACCCCATGCCTCCCACCTCCCCCCACTCCAGCAACCCTCAGTTTGTTTCCTGAGATTAAGAATTCCTCTTATCAGTAAGGTCATAGGATACATGTCTTTCTCTGATTGACTTATTTCACTCAGCATAACACCCTCCAGTTCCATCCACGTCCTTGCAAATGGCAAGATCTCATTCCTTTTGATGGCTGCATAATATTCCATTGTGTATATATACCACATCTTCTTTATCTATTCATCTGTCAATGGACATCATGGCTCTTTCCAAAGTTTGGCTATTGTGGACATTGCTGCTATAAACATTGGGGAGCACGTACCCCTTCGGATCCCTACATTTGTATCTTTGTGGTAAATACCCAGTAGTGCAATTGCTGGATTGTATGGTAGCTCTATTTTCAACTTTTTGAGGAACCTCCATACTGTTTTCCAGAGTGGTTGCACCAGCTTGCATTCCCACCAACAGTGTAGGAGGGTTCCCCTTTCTCCGCATCCTGCCAACATCTGTTGTTACCTGACTTGTTAATTTTAGCCATTCTGACTGGTGTGAGGGGGTATCTCATTGAGGTTTTGATTTGGATTTCCCCGATGCTGAGCGATGTTGAACACTTTTTCATGTTTCTGTTGGCTATTTGGATGTCTTCTTTGGAAAAATGTCTGTACGTGTCTTCTACCCACTTCTTGATTGGATTATTTGTTCTTTGGGTGTTGAGTTTGATAAGTTCTTTATAGATTTTGGATACTAGCCCTTTATCTGATATGTCATTTGCAAATATTTTCTCCCATTCTGTCGGTTGTCTTTTGGTTTTGTGGACTGTTGCGTTTGCTGTGCAAAAGCTTTTTATCTTGATGAAATCCCAATAGTTCATTTTTGCCCTTGCTTCCCTTGCCTTTGGCAATGTTTCTAGGAAGAAGTTGCTGCAGCTGAGGTTGGAGAGGTTGCTGTCTGTGTTCTCCTTTAGGATTTTGATGGACTCCTGTCTCACATTTAGGTCTTTCAACCATTTTGAGTCTATTTTTGTGTGTGGTGTAAGGAAATGGTCCAGTTTCACTCTTCTGCATGTGGCTGTCCAATTTTCCCAACACCATTTGTTGAAGAGACTGTCTTTTTTCCATTGGACATTCTTTCCTGCTTTGTCAAAGATTAGTTGACCATAGAGTTGAGGGTCCATTTCTGGGCTCTCTATTCTGTTCCATTGATCTATGTGTCTGTTTTTGTGCCAGTACCATACTGTCTTGATGATGACAGTTTTGTAATAGAGCTGGAAGTCCGGAACTGTGATGCCGCCAGCTTTGCTTTTCTTTTTCAACATTCCTCTGGCTATTCGGGGTCTCTTCTTGTTCCATACAAATTTTAGGATTATTTGTTCCATTTCTTTGAAAAAAGTGGATGGTATTTTGATGGGGATTGCATTGAATGTGTAGATTGCTCTAGGTAGCATTGACATCTTCACAATGTTTGTTCTTCCAATCCATGAGCATGGAACGTTTTTCCATTTCTTTGTGTCTTCCTCAATTTCTTTCATGAGTATTTTGTAGTTTTCTGAGTACAGATCCTTTGCCTCTTTGGTTAGATTTATTCCTAGGTATCTTATGGTTTGGTGTGCAATTGTAAATGGGATCGACTCCTTAATTTGTCTCTCTTCTGTCTTGTTGTTGCTGTATAGGAATGCCACTGATTTCTTTGCATTGATTTTATATCCTGCCACTTTACTGAATTCCTGTATGAGTTCTAGCAGTTTTGGGGTGGAGTCTTTTGGGTTTTCCACATAAAGTGTCATATCATCAGCGAAGAGTGAGAGTTTGACATCCTCTTTGCTGATTTGGATGCCCTTGATTTCTTTTTGTTGTCTGATTGCTGTGGCTAGGACTTCTAATACTATGTTGAATAGCAGTGGTGATAGTGGACATTCCTGCCACGTTCCTGACCTTAGGGGGAAAGCTCTCAGCTTTTCCCCATTGAGAATGATATTCGCTGTGGGTTTTTCATAGATGGCTTTTATGATATTAAGGTATGTACCCTCTATCCCTATACTCTGAAGAGTTTTGATCAAGAAAGGATGCTGTACTTTGTCAAATGCTTTTTCTGCATCTATTCAGAGGATCATATAATTCTTGTTCTTTCTTTTGTTAATGTATTGTATCACGTTGATTGATTTGTGGATGTTGAACCAACCTTGCAGCCCAGGGATAAATCCCACTTGGTCATGGTGAATAATTCTTTTAATGTACTGTTGGATCCTATTGGCTAGTATTTTGGTGAGAATTTTTGCATCCATGTTCATCAAGGATATTGGTCTGTAATTCTCCTTTTTGATGGGGTCTTTGTCTGGTTTTGGGATCAAGGTAATGGTGGCCTCATAAAATGAATTTGGAAGTTTTCCTTCCATTTCTATTTTTTGAAACAGTTTCAGGAGAATGGGTATTAATTCTTCTTGAAATGTTTGGTAGAATTCCCCTGGGAAGCCATCTGGCCCTGAGCTTTTGTTTGTTGGGAGATTTTTGATGACTGCTTCAATTTCCTTAGTGGTTATAGGTCTGTTCAGGTTTTCTATTTCCTCCTGGTTCAATTTTGGTAGTTGATACATCTCTAGGAATGCACCCATTTCTTCCAGGTTATCTAATTTGCTGGCATAGAGTTGCTCATAATATGTTCTTACAATTGTTTGTATTTCTTTGGTGTTGGTTGTGATCGCTCCTCTTTCATTCATGATTTTGTTGATTTGGGTCATTTCTCTTTTTTTTTTGATAAGTCTGGCTAGGGGTTTATCAATCTTGTTAATTCTTTTAAAGAACCAGCTCCTAGTTTCATTGATCTGTTCTACTGTTCTTTTGGTTTCTATTTCATTGATTTCTGCTCTGATCTTTATGATTTCTCTTCTCCTGCTGGGTTTAGGCTTTTTTTGCTGTTTTTTCTCTAGCTCCTTTAGGTGTAGGGTTAGGTTGTGTATTTGAGACCTTTCTTGTTTCTTGAGAAAGGCTTGTATTGCTATATAGTTTCCTCTTAGGACTGCCTTTGCTGTATCCCAAAGATTTTCAACAGTTGTGTTTTCATTTTCATTGGTTTCCATGAATTTTTTAAATTCTTCTTTAATTTCCTGGTTGACCCATTCATTCTTTAGTAGGATGCTCTTTAGCCTCCATGTATTTGAGTTCTTTCCGACTTTCCTCTTGGGATTGAGTTCTAGTTTCAAAGCCCTGTGGTCTGAAAATATGCAGGGAATAATCCCAATCTTTTGGTACCAGTTGAGACCTGATTTGTGACCTAGGATGTGATCTATTCTGGAGAATGTTCCATGGGCACTAGAGAAGAATGTGTATTCTGTTGCTTTGGGATGGAATGTTCTGAATATGTCTGTGAAGTCCATTTGGTCCAGTGTGTCATTTAAAGTCTTTATTTCCTTGTTGTCCTTTTGCTTAGATGTTCGGTCCATTTCAGTCAGGGGGGTGTTAAAGTCCCCCACTATTATTGTATTGTTGTCAATGTGTTTCTTTGCTTTTGTTATTAATTGCCTTATATAACTGGCTGCTCCCATGTTAGGGGCCATAGATATTTACAATTGTTAGATCTTCTTGTTGGATAGACCCTTTAAGTAGGATATAGTGTCCTTCCTCATCTCTTATTATAGTCTTTGTTTAAAATCTAATTTGTGTGATATAAGGATTGCCGCCCCAGCTTTCTTTTGGTGTCCATTAGCCTGGTAAATGGTTTTCCACCCCCTCACTTTCAATGTGGGGGTGTCTTTGGGTCTAAAATGAGTCTCTTGCAGACAGCATATCGATGGGTCTTGTTTTTTAATCCAATCTGATATCCTGTGTCTTTTGATTGGGGCATTTAGCCCATTTACATTCAGGGTAACTACTGAAAGATATGAATTTAGTGTCATTATATTGCCTGTAAGGTGACTGTTATTGTATATTGTCTGTGTTCCTTTCTGGTCTATGCTGCTTTTAGGCTCTCTCTTTGCTTCGAGGACCCCTTTCAATATTTCTTGGAGGGCTGGTTTCGTGTTTGCAAATTCCTTTAGTTTTTGTTTGTCCTGGAAGCTTTTTATCTCTCCTTCTATTTTCAATGACAGCCTAGCTGGATATAGTATTCTTGGCTGCATATTTTTCTCATTTAGTGCTCTGAAGATATCATGCCAGTCCTTTCTGGCCTGCCAGGTCTCTGTGGATAGGTCTGTTGCCAATCTAATGTTTCTACCGTTATAGGTTACATATCTCTTCTCCCGAGCTGCTTTCAAGAGTTTCTCTTTGTCTCTGAGACTCGTAAGTTTTCCTATTAGATGTCGGGGTGTTGACCTATTTTTATTGATTTTGAGAGGGGTTCTCTGTGCCTCCTGGATTTTGATGCCTGTTTCCTTCCCCACATTAGGGAAGTTCTCTGCTATAATTTGCTCCAATATACCTTCTGCACCTCTCTCTCTTTCTTCTTCTTCTGGGATCCCAATTATTCTAATGTTGTTTTGTCTTAGGGTATCGCTTATCTCTCGAATTCTGCCCTTGTGATCCAGTAGTTGTTTATCTCTCTTTTTGTCACCTTCTTTATTTTCCATCATTTGGTCTTCTATATCACTAATTCTCTCTTCTGCCTCATTTATCCTAGCAGTTAGTGCCCCAATTTTTAATTGCACCTCATTAATAGCCTTTTTGATTTCGATTTGGTTAGATTTTAGTTCTTTTATTTCTCCAGGAAGGGTGTCTCTAATAACTTCCATGCTTTTTTCAAGGCCAGCTAGTATCTTTAAAATCATTATTCTGAACTCTAGGTCCGACATCGTACTCATGTCCGTATTGAGAGGTCCCTGGCAGACGGTACTACCTCTTGTTCTTTTTGCCGAGGTGATTTTTTTCATCTTGTCATTTTGTCCAGAGGGGAATAGATGAATGAGAGAACAAAATGCTAACAGGTTAACAACGTCCCCAGCAAATATACTGTATACAAATCAGAAAAGACCTAAAACCAGGGGAAAAGAAAGGGAAAGAAAGAAAAAAGAAAGAGAAAAAAAGAAAAAGAAAAAGATAAAAACAAACAAAAACAGAACAAAACAAAAAAAACAGAATATGATCAAATATGATCAGGCTAGTGCATAGATCAGTGCCACACACTTGATTTTGGGTGCATTTTGGTCTGTTAGAAGAAAGTGCCTCCTAAAATTTTAAAGAAAGACTTATATATGTACAAAATAAGGGTTGATACAATGAAGGGATGGAAGATGACTGTAAAGATGAAAATTATAAAAGATTTTATAAAAGGAATTGATAAGAAGTTGTTTGAAAAAAGAAAGAAGAAGATTTAAAAAAAAAGGAAAAAAAGGGAGAGAATGTGATCAGGCAGGAGACTAGAACAAAGCCATACACTAGCGATTTAGGGTATATTTTGATCTGTTAGAAGAAACTGTATCTCAAAATTTTAAAGAGAGAACAACTTATATATATATACCAAAAATAAGGCTAAGTACTATGAAGGGATAAAATATGACTCTAAAAATGAAAAATAAAAATTTTTTTTAAAAAAGGGATTGATAAGATGTTGGTTGAAAAAGGGAAAAAGAAAAATTAAAAAAAAAGTTAAAAAAATTAACTTTGAAAAACAAATGAATCATGGTAAAAAAGCCATGAATTCTATGTTCAGTATTCCCCTAGCGCTGGAGTTCTGCCGTTCTCCTTGATCAGTAAACTTGGTCTTGGCTTGCTGGCTGTTCGTGCTCATCTTCTGGGGGAGGGGCCTGTTGCCATGGTTCCCAAATGTCTTTGCCGGAGGCGGAATTGCCCTGCCCTTGTGGGTCCAGGCTAAGCAATCTGCTCGGGTTTGCTCTCGGGAGCTTTTGTTCCCTGCAAGCTCTCGGTACAGCTTTAGAGGACGAAAGTGAAAATGGTGGCCTCCCAATCTCCGCCTGGAGGAGCTGAGAACTCGGGCCCCGCTCCTCAGTGTGCCCCCAGAGAAAAGCAGTGACTCCCGTCTCCCTGGTCTCCGGCCGCACTCCGTGCTCACCCAGCCTGTGACCGAGTGTATCTATCTCTGGCACCCGACTCAGTGTGGAGTCTCCAAACCCAGCAGATCCCTGCGGTGCGCTCCCGCACCGCTCCTCCTGGGGGAGGAAGGGGAGTCTCCCCGGCTCTGCCGCTTGTTGGGTCCCTGCTGGAGGAGCAGTGGCCTGACTGGGCCGCGGATCACAGTTTATGGCCACCCCGAGCTGAGAGCCCGCTCCTCGGCTCCGTCTCTGCAGCCGGCTTCCCCGCTCCGATACCTGGGAGCTCTGCCGCCCTCAGGCACCCCCGGTCTTTCTGTGACCCCGAGGGTCCTGAGACCACACTGTCCCGCGAGGGTTCCACCCCCAGCTTAGCCACTGGAGCAACGTCCCTCAGCGGAGCCAACTTCTAAAAGTTCCGATTTTGTGCTCCGCGGCTCTATCACTTGCCAGAAGCGGCCAACGGAGGCCCCCTCCCCCGCTGTCTATCCTCCTGAATATCGCCTTGGATTCACTTCTCCGCATGTCCTAGCTTCCAGAAAGTGGTTGCTTTTCTGTTCAGAGAGTTGTTGCTATTCTTCTCTTCAATCTCCTGTTGAGTTCGTAGGTGTTCAGAATGGTTTGATCCCTATCCAGCTGAATTCCTGAGACCAGACGAAATCCAGGTCTCCTCAACATTTTGTAGTTTTCAATGATTAAGTCTTTCACCTTTTTGGTTAAGCTTATTCCCAAGTATTTTATTCTTTTTGATGCTATTGTAAATTGAATTGTTTTCTTAATGTTTTTTTGGATTGTCCATAGATTGTATAGAAACACTACTGAGGGGCGCCTGGGTAGCACAGTCAGTTAAGCATCCATCTCTTGGTTTCAGCTCAGGTTGTGATCTCAGGGTTGAGAGATTGAGTCCTGCATTGGGCTCCACACTTAGTGCAGAGCCTGCTTGAAACTCTCTCTTCCTTTCCCTCTGTCTCTTCTCCCCCCCACAAATCAATAAATCTTAAAAAAAAGGAAGAAACACAACTGATTTTTGTGTGTTGATTTTGTATCTTGTGTGTGTGTGTGTGAAATTTTTTAGGATTTCCTACATAAAAGATCTTGTCACTTGTGAACAGAGATAATTTTATTCCTTCCTTTCCAATTTGTATGACATTTATTTCTTTTCTTTTTTTTGCCTAATTGTTCTGGCTAGAACTTCCAGTACTGTGTTGAATCACAGACCTGTACCCCTGAAACAAGTAATACATTATATGTTCATAAAAATTAAAATTAAAAAGTAAATTCATTAAAAAAAAAGAAGTGGTGAATTTCACAGTGGACATCCTTATCTTGTCCCTGATCTTAGAGGAAAAGTTTTCATTTTTCACCACTGAGTATGATATTAGCTGTGGGTTTTTCATATATGGCTTTTATTATGTCAAAGTAATTTCTATCTATTCCTAGTGTGTTGAGTGTTTTATTATGAAAGGTGTTGCAATTTTGTCAAATGCTTTTTATGCATCGATTGAGATCATGGACTCTGAGATTTTGTAACCCTGGAAATGGTTCTGATTCTCAGCCCAAAAGATGTTGGGAGAGGCCTCAGCAATTAAGAAATTACAGTTTTATTTCATAGATTGTTCTCTTGCATACTTCTTAGGAAAGCCAACCACTGTTTTTAGTTGTATCAATCAGATATAGATATTCCCCTTCCTTCCCCTGGCTACTATTTTCTTAAGCCCAGCAAAAACTTTAGCATCCCCTCTTTCTTGCTAGCAATTAGAAGAAAAAGTAAATCAATTTAGACTTATTTATGACTGTCTAGAAGCCATTTTTAGGGGATGGATTTAATTTTTAAATTATCATACAGTAAAACTGACTTCTTTAGTAGTGTACAGTTCTATGAATAAACACACATACAGATTCATGTGACTACCACCACGATCAGGATATGGAAGAGTTCCATTACCTCTTGCATTCTATCCCTTTATTGTCTCTCCCTATCTTGAATTCCTGGCAACCACTAATCTTTGTCATTACTGTAATTTTGTCTTTTTGACAATGTCATACAGTGTGTAACATGTTCTATCTGCGAGTAGAAGCTTAAGTGTGACTGATGACTTTGCTAGCCATCATTCTGAACAACAGAATTATCTTAAACCATGAGCCTGGTATCATCATCATGGTAGGAGACCATTATCATAGATTCAGTATGTTGTATCAACCTCAGAGCATCAGCCTTTGAACTTCTAACAGTCTGCTGAGAAGAATGTTAGCCAAATGATAAGAGTAATGGTTGAGGACTGGTACCAATCTTTTAGCAACTGGATCACAAGAAATAATAGGAAGCAAGATTACCATATGTGGTACATGGTCATTTTATGGACTACTACATGCTATCATCCACACATGAAGGACAGTGAGGAGAAAATGTATTAAGCTGTAAACTGCAGGACTGCACAAGAAATGATTTCCAACAGAGTATAAAGCAATTATGTTTTGTTTCCACTGTAATGGCCAGTGAATTAATTTTTTGATCTGTTAGATGAAACACATCTAGTAGAGTAAAATGGAAATAGTCATATTTTATCTGTTAGCATGCTTTTGGCTGAAAGTAACAGAATATCCAGCTAAAAGTGGGTGAAATAATAAGTGGGTTTCTTATCTCACATAAAAAGTTCTCTAGAGGTAAAGTGGTTCCAGGTCACTGAATCAGTGGTTCTCAACAATGTCATGAAGACTCCAGTTCTTTCCATCTACTATCCTCAGTATGAAAAACTTTTGGCCCTCTTGGTTGCAAGATGGCATCATTTCCTCCTACAACTGCATTCAAGAGTAGGAAGCAGGGGGAAGGTAAGGTGACATATCTTCTTGTTTTGGAGGAAAATCTTTTCCCAAATCCCCCCAACAGTTTTCTCTTAAGTCCTATAGTTAGAACTGGGTCCCTTGGTTATTCCTACTTGAAGGCAAGATATGTATCTAGCATTTTTATATTTATCACGTGAAGTGGGCTTTGATAGGAGGAAGAAGGGTAAGGGAAATAAGTTCTGGGAGGGTAACAGATCTGCCTCATCCCACTGTTATGAAGATTAAATGTAGTAATGCGGGTAAGGCACATCTAACTGGATTGGGCACATAAAGAGCTCCATCCTCATTTCTTTGTTTTGTTCTCCCTTTCTGCCCTTTCAGGTTTCCTTCCTCATTCTTCAGCTTTAAAAGAAAGGTGGAAATCCAGAAACTTTACTCACCTTTCCTAAACAAAGGCACCGCTTGTCTCTTTCACTCCAACCTACTCTTTGGAGTTCTGCAGTTCTAGTTTCCACACACTTTTTGGAATCTCCCTGACCTCTCAAGAAAGTTCCTGACCTCAGATTGAGAAATACATTTTTATGGCCAGCCCATGGATGTTGATTATAAAAAAGAAACTGAAATGTCAATTATATATCAATTAAAAAATATAAACTGAGAAATCTTTAGAGAACAAAAAAAGAAAAACACAACAGAGTGTAAGTTATTTCTACAATGTTTGTCTGCACTAAAAATCATCTGTTTCAGTGGAGCAAAGCTCTTTGCATCAAAAAAGGAGCAAAAGGCACCCCTGTGCCTATCTGTACCGAATGCTGGCTCTGTGAGCACCATAAGATATGTCTTGCCATCAGAGCAATGACTTCAGTTTTTCCATTCCAACTGTGGTGAAAATGAATAAGAAAACTATATCCTGCCTCTGCAAGCAGGATACAGGCTCCACGCTAATCAAAAAAGGAAGATTCATTATAAAACAATATTTTACTATCCAGATTCTGAATCATTTCATGGACTGCCACAGGATTAGAATGGGGATATTGTACAAGCCCAAACCTTTGGAAGAAAGCTGTTTTTTCCTAAATGAGCTCCTCTTGCTGTTCTCTGATTCACTGCAATCTAAATCTCACAATTTCACCTCTTTCTCTTTTAATCATATTCCGAGATAGCTATTTTAAGGGGGCATGGGAATGGTGGGGGGTTGCAGATAAAACAGGGGCCAGGGCTCATCTGAAAATGCATGAACTGAGAAGTGCCAGTGAAATACTGGCACCACTGTAGAGGCGCCTGGGTGGCTCAGGCGTTAAGAGTCTGCCTTCGGCTCAGGTCATGATCCCAGGGTCCTGGGGTCGAGGCCCGCATCGGGCTCCACGGGAAGCCTGCTTCTCCCTCTCCCACTCCCCCTGCTTGTGTTCCCTCTCTGCTGTGTCTCTGTCAAATACATACATACATACATACATACTGTCACTGTAAACAGGTAAAAGGGAAGTAACATTTTTAGAAACCTGGTTAGTAGCAATAAAGACTTAAAAGGGCTGTGCTCTATTTGCCAAACCGAGGTTGATTTAGCAATGGACTCGTGAACCAGTCCTGATGAGAGGCACTCTGAGCTGAGCACCTGAGTGACTTCCCTGGCTCCGAGAAGGCAGATGGGTTTCCCTGTGTTGTAACCATCAGTGAAGCCAGGTGAAATCTGCTCTGCAGTGCTATCATTCATGAACATTCATAGACAAAAAATGTGGACAACCACAGATCATGCTGCTGTGGGATTCTGCTGGATACACTGCAAAGGAAAACCACCAGCAGCTGTCTGAAGCTGGGTTTATTTTATTAACATTTGGTTAATACAGCCTTTACCATGAAACAAGCCAGATGAAAAACCAGCCTTCATTAGGAAGGCCTTAGTACAGGCTGCGACAGATTATATTGTTGTGACCAAGTCAGGAGGTTTTCATTAACTTGCACACTGTACTGTGCCCAGCATGGACTTAAGTGCTCTGGGATCATATAGAGAGAGTTGGAAGCTGGATACTGCCTTGTGGGGGCATGATCTCTCTTGCTTCCGGGAGGAGGGAGGCAGACTAACATTCAGGAAACTGAAAGAAACCTATGAAAGGTGAGTGCGGGATTCATGCTCAATTGTGTGGGACAAGTATGAGTAGGTTTAAAAGGACACAAAAATCCATCTGAGTTGAGTCCCTTGAGAGCAAGAGCCCCAACTGGCTCATTTTGGTATCTTCAGCGTTGTGAATTTGTCATACAAGGTAAGGGTTTAATTGGTAAATTTCAAATAAAGTTCAACTCTATATTTTTATTTACCCATCATTTCAATCCTACCCAATTTTATACCTGCTGTCTCTGCCTATGCACTTAGAATATACATCTAAATTAAAGCACCTCAAAACACCAATAAAGTTTCTAAACAGTCACACTCTCACACATGCACGAACACACACACTTACTCACAAGCTCTCATTTATTCTCATTTTTATTCTTGTCTCTTGTGATCTCGTGCTTTTTCTCACTCCAGAACTGTTTCTAGGAGTTGGAGAACGAGTAGAGTAGCACCTAGTTTTTCAAAGCCTTCATCTACCAGTTCACAAAAGCACAAGGATGAAGAATTAGAAAAGTAGAGGAAGAAGACAAGAGCATGATGATGGGAAGAGAAAGAATAGTAGAGAAAGAAAACCAGAAAAATCAAGCTTCCTATTGTGAGTAGGGAGTTAATTGTAAACGATGATACTTTTACCCTAACAAGGACAAGGAGGATGGCTCCCAGATTTTATAGCAGGGTGATCCTCTTGCAAAGACTAACTGCTTTGGGCTTGTTGACTTGTGGAGAAGCAGAGAAAAGGAAGTACATTCACATCTCCATTCTGTAATAAATGCCAGTGACTCATAGTTCTTGAATAGTTTAGTTTCTTGTAGGTAGACTTAAGTTTTGTATAGGTCTTTCCCATTGAGCCAACTCTCATATAAAATGAAATGAGGAGTACCTTTTTGGGAAAAGAGTTGATTACTTAGTGAATGCAGATGCCTTCTGTGGTGATTATTTTTATGTGTCAAGTTAATTGGGCCCTGGTGTATTTGGTCAAACATTATTCTGGATGTTTCTGGAAGGGTGTTTTTGGATGAGACTTAACATTTAAATTGGTAGATAGACAAGCAATCTGTGACAAACGAGGCAGTAATATATAATGAAGAAAAAAGAGTCTCTTCAATAAATGCTGCGGGGAAAACTGGACAGCTACATGCAAAGGAATGAAACTGGACCACTTTCTACCACCATACATACACAGGTAGACACACACGCACGCACACACACATAACTTAAAATGGTTTAAAGACTAAATGTGGGACCCGAAGCCATAAAAGCCCTAGAAGAGAACACAGGCAGTAATATTTTTGACATTGGCAGCAGCAAAATTTTTCTAGATACGATTCCTAAAAAGCAAAAGAAAAAATAAACTATTGGGACTATATCAAATAAAAAGCTTTTACACAGCAAAGGAAACCATCAACAAGACAAAAAGGGAACTGTCAACAAAAGAGGCAACCTACTGAATGGGAGAAGAGATTTGCAAATGATATACCCATTAAGGGGTTAATATTTAAAAGATATAAAGAACTCATACAACTCAACACCAAAAAACAATCACATTAAAAAATGGGCTGCAAATGACATATCAGATAAAGGGTTAGTATCCAAAAATCTATAAAGAACTTATCAAACTTGGGGCACCTGGGTGGCTCAGTCGTTTAAGCATCTGCCTCCGGCTCAGGTCATGATCCCAGGGTCCTGGGATCGAGTCCCATATCGGGCTCCCTGCTCGGCGGGAAGCCTACTTCTCCCTTTCCCACTCCCCCTGCTTGTGTTCCCTCTCTCGCTGTCTATCTCTCTGTCAAATAAATAAATAAAATGTTAAAAAAAAGAACTTATCAAACTCAACAACCAAAAAACAAATAATCCAGTTAAGAAATGGGCCAAAGACATGAATAGACATTTTTCCAAAGAAGACGCACAGATGGCTAACAGACAAATGAAAAGATGCTCAGCATCACTCATCATCAGAGCAATACAAATCAAAACCACAATGAGATACCACCTCAGACTTATCAGAATGACTAAAATTAACAAGTCAGGAAAAAATAGATGTTGGTGAGGCTGCAGAAATACCATATGATCCAGTAATTCTACTACTGGGTATTTACCCAAAGAAAACAAAAAAACCTAATTTGAAAGATATCTGCACCCCGATGTTTATTGCAACATTATTTATAATAGCCAAGATATGGATGCAACCTAAGTGCCCAATGATAGATGAATGGATAAAAAAGATGTTTTATATATATATATGTATAAAAATATTACTCAGCCATAAAAAAGAATGAGATACTGCCATTTGCAACAACTTGGATGGACTTAGAGGATATTAAGCTAAGTGAAATAAGTCAGACTGAGAAAGACAAATACCATATGATTTCACTCATATGTGGAACCTAAAAAACAAAACAAATGAATAAACAAAGAGCAGAATCAGACATATAAATAGAGAACAAACTGATGGTTGCCAGAGGGAAGGGTGGTAGGTGGATGGGCAAAACGGATGAAGGGGAGTGGGAGATACAGGTTTCCAGTTATGGAATGAATAAGCCACGGAAATAAAAGGCACAGCCTAGGGAATACAGTAAATGATATTGTAATCGTGTTGTATGGTGACAGATGGTAGGTACACTTGTCATGAGCACAGTATAACATATGGAGATGTTGAATCACTCTGTTGTACACCTGAAACTAGTGTAAGTAACACTGTGTCAACTATACTCAAATAAAAAAATTTTTAAATGACACTAATGGACAATAAAATTTAAATAGTTAGAACACATATAATACTTTTTGTTTGCTTATTTATTTTTGAATATATTCATATAATATCTGGTTTAATATAAAACAATGATATTTCCCCCCCAAAAATTTTTAAAGATTTTTTATTTTTCAGTAACCTGTACACCCAATGTGGGGCTTGAACTCACAACCCCAAGATCAAGAGTTGCACGTTCCTCTCATCGAGCCAGCCAGGCACACCAACCCCCTCAAAATTTAATTAAAAAATTTGATTGAGTAAAGCAGACTGCCCTCTATAATGTGAGTAGTTTCATCCAATCAGTTGAAAGCCTGAAGAGAAAAAAAGGCTTAATCTCTCCTGTGCAAAAGGGAGTTCTCCAGGGCAGACTTCAGGATTCAATCTGCAACACTGACTCTTCCTGGTTTCTCCAGCAAACTGTGTTTGGCTTGAACTGTAACTCTTTCCTGAACCTCCAGCCTGCCAGCCTCCTGCATCAGATTTTGCATTTGTCAAGTGTGTGCATGTGCACATACACACGGTTCTGTTTCTCTGGAGAACCTTGACAAATACAGCATTCTATAGGCCGACAAACAAAACTGAGATGCAGCAAACGTGTTCGCGCCTTTCTCCAGTCAGCACCGTAACTGAGAAGGTGAGAGTCCAAGATCTGAGGTCAATGGCCTGGTTCAGGTGTGAGCTCTGTTCTCTCTTAGCCCTCTGTCCTGGATAGTTCATCTAAACTTGAGAAACAATTGCCCAGGAGACAAGAACATTGCCAACCCCTAGTATATTAGTTTTATATGACCGCTGTAACAAATTACCACACACTCAGTGCTTAAAACAACATAAATTTATTCTCTTACAGTTCTGGGGGTCAGAAGTTTCAAATCAAGATGTCAGCAGGACTTCTGGAGGCTTCAGGGGAGGATGTTCTTGCTTTTTTCAGCTTCTAGAGGCTGCTTACATTCTTTGGATGACAATGCCTTCCTTGTATCACTCCAATCTCTTGCTTCCATTGCCACATCCCTGCTACTCTTCTGATCTCCTGCTTCTCTTATAAGGACCCACACAATTACATTGGGCCCACCCAGGTAATCCAGGATAATCCCCCCATACAATACCCTTAATTTAATCACATCTGCAAAGATTCTTTTGACATCTAAGGTAACATTCACTGGGTTCTGGGATTGGGCCGTGGCTATCTTTGGGGTGGGAGGTAAGGCATTATTTGGCCCACCACACCTGGATACCAGAGGTCACTGGTTACAGATGGAAGGTGAGATAGGGGAGGGGTTCTGAAATTTCAGTGTTGCAACTTGAAATTTGGTCTTTTTGGAAAAGTACTCAATTATTTGGTGGATGCAGAAAGTTGCAACAAAGAAATGCTTTCTTGGCTGCTAAAGAGACAAATATGTGTTGGTACTGTATTTTTCTTTAACAGATGAAAATTCTCCTAGAGACATCACAGAGTAAAGATTCTTCCATCTTAAAAAAGAACTATAAACATGTTTTTTAAAGTATAGTATTCAGATCTATGTACACAAATCTGTGGGGACTCTTCCCCTGGCAGCTTTACCAAGTACTTTGTTCAGTCTCCTTTAAGTTACCCTTAGCAGGAATTCAAACATTTTTTGAAATAAAGGTCTTATTTATTTATTTGTCGGGGGGGGCGGGTAGAGGAAGGGAGCACATGCACGACCAGGGCGAGGGGCAGAGGGAAAAGGAGACTCCCCGCTGAGCAAAGAACCCGATGTGGGGACTCTAGCCCTGGACCCTGGGATCATGACCTGAGCTGAAGGCAGACGCTTAACTGACTGAGACACCCAGGCATCCCAAGAATTCTAACATTTTAAGATGGACCTTGAAAAGCTCCCTCAACACATGTAATTCAGGTATCATAAATACATGTCATCATTTGCTTTCCAGAATATGTCATCCCAATATAAGTTTGAGAATTGTTTTGTGCCCTTAAATGATGAATACAACTTTTGAGAGAATCAGTAACTTTCAGTGCTTCCCTCTTGGTTACATGAATAACTCCAGGGAAACCTCTGGCCTTTCTTTTTGGTGTATTGCTGTATTGTGGGTGTTCAGGGCACTCCACAATCTTTGCTTGGTATATTCTTAGCAAAGAAAACTTAGTTTTGAATCCATAGAAAAGAGAGAACATTGACTAAATCAGTTCTCAAAAATCATCCTGATTGCTCAATTTGATGCTCAACAATTGTTAGGGAGTCTATAATTTTGACCAGGCAATGAAGACTCATGGTCCGAGCCTGATTGAGGTTAAAAGGATTCACCTAATCTTGGGGACCCCAGGCTTACTTACTCTTGTCTAATGATGGCACTCTCTCCTAGGCATTCACCTACCTTCAGGCACAAGGGCTTCAAATAAATACCCAAGACTTGGTTTAGAACTCAAGGATGATTTATCTTCCCCATTCCAACGACATTTTACTCTACATAACTATGCCTTTTCCTCCTCCTCCTCTTCCTCCCTGTCTTCCTCCTCGTCTTCACTCTGAATCTCTCATTATTTATCTATCTGGGATTGTACTTGGTCAGTCAATCCAGTTCCCCTTGATGAAATATCCCAGTCATTTCAAGCCTTGTCAGAAATCTTTGGCTCTGTTAGTTACTTCATTGTCCAATTCTGTGTTTTCTGCTTTTCTTCTTAAAACTTGACTTTACTGCTGGATGAAGAGCATTTTCCTGTCTTTCAGCAACAAGTGAACTGCCATCATGGAAAAGGAGGCCAACCATGTTACCGCTCCTGTCACTGTGTAGGCGAGACCTAAGAAAAGGCTACTGCCTCCACTCCATGTCAAGGTGGAAAGAACAACTGATTTTTCTCCTCTGAACCTGGTTACTGGAAAATCTAAGACAAGAAGACCTGTTAAGGATCTGTCTCAACACTTCTCAGCTCTACACTGTATATCTTAAATATATTAGGTTGAACCATATAACATTGTTTGTGTTTGTAGGTTTAAAAAAATGGTTGAATGTTCAACTTCATATTGTCTAATCTTTACCAGTGTTGTATCTTGCTGGAATGAAATTAAGTAAAAATAAGCCTTCCCTCTACATAGTTGTAATCTATAAAAGAGATACTGACACAAATAGATCAGACTGACTTACAGACAACTAAAAAAATGGACAAATATATTTAATTTCCTTTGGTAGACCCCAGGAAATGAAAAGAATACAGATGTGCTTTACAGCAAACCTAAATTTCTGTTTGTGAATCAGGAGGCCCAGGGTAGGCTAAAGTCCTTCATAGACTAAGCTTTCAATTTCTACCTTAGAGAAAATTCTTCAAGACTAGTGAAGAAGAAAAAATAACGAGATAGATGGCAAAACATTTTTTGGTGGGAAAGCTAAAGGTGGTGCATTCATCTGGGTTTTGAAAAGGCAAACAACCCTCACTGCTGGGGAGAATATATTTGAAGTGGGTTTGCTATCGTTAGCATTTCAATGATGTCATTTTGATTATGCATGTGGCCTGAGGTTTTTAAACATCTGGTGCCTTTTGTAAACCAAACTAATAAACAAATAAAGGCTTCTCATAGCAACGGCTCAGGACAGCGGCATTTCCCAGCAAAGCTCTTAAAAGGCCTCGAATCACTTGGCAACATGCGATTTAAAGGCACAAGCAAACTGGTTAGGAAACAAGTTCTGTCTCTCTTTCTTTTCCATCAGAATTCCTCACCGTCACCAGGTCCCTGTGTGCCACCTTGACCCGCGGCCTGTTTTCTCTTCCCTCAGTTCCATTGAGAAGGCCTTTTCCTCATACACAGAACATATTTTCCCCCTTAGGCGTGGTAGGTGTTTGCTGCAGCTCAGATTTAGTCCTTCTCCTGGCATGGCAGCCAGGCCTGAGGCAGGCTGGATACTACTCACACAGGGCTCAGCTCTGGCAGTGCAAGTATAGGACTGAAGCTCAGGATCTAGGTTCTGCCTGCAAGATTGATCGATTGATTGATTGATTGATTGATTTTAAGATTTTATTTATTTATTTGAGAGGGAGAGAATGAGAGATAGAGAGCACGAGAGGGAAGAGGGTCAGAGGGAGAAGCAGACTCCCCGCTGAGCAGGGAGCCCGATGCGGGACTCAATCCCGGGACTCCAGGATCATGACCTGAGCCGAAGGCAGTCGCTCAACCAACTGAGCCACCCAGGCGCCCTGCCTGCAAGATTTAGACTTGAGAGTCATCAACATTAAAATATGACTGTGAGTGAAGCACAAGGAGAGCTTGACTCCAGTGGAGAAACAGAGTGTCTCTCTTGTTTGGAACATGGACTCCCTTATGCTTCCCTCAACTCAAAACTCCCTGCCATGCATTGTGAGGACAGCAGTACATGATAGGTTTTTTTTCTTCCTATTTTGTGATTGCAACTCTAACTGCTTTACTGGTAAGGGAGTCATAGACAAAGTTGGGATCAGAAAGTCTAATTTGGGAGACCATTGTCAAGCAACTTTCAATCTCAAATTTTTGGGGGGCTTGCTGAAATCCTATTAAAAAGGTAATGTTCTATGGTTTACTCTTTGATCTGTATGTATAATGCTGCATAAGAGAATAAAGTTTGTGGCTTTCATTTGTGTTTAGGGAGAAATGAAAATGAATGAACTGAAGGCAAACTGTACTGATCAGTGAACAAAAAGGAGGCAACAAGGTGAGAAGTAGAGATGGTGTCTCATCAGTGGGGGCATTTCTGACTGAGGAATATCCCCCTGTCAGAATGGAGATGTCCACACTCTAGGAAAGAAAAGAAAAGATGGAGCAGGGAACTGCAGCACACACAGTCATTCACTTATTCTAAAATATTTCTCATTCAAGCTCCCTGAGAGGTAAAGAAGAAACTATGGAGGTAGACAGTTTTGTGGTAAGATCTTCTGGCCTGCTGGAGGGGTCCCACGAACAACTCCTAGTCAGTAGCCCTGAGATTGTGTATAAATATGTAATTTTTTAAAGATAGTGTTTGGAGTCATTTTGAAGTTAAATCTTTTTGTTTTTAAGTCAAGAGTTACGTTTGTATTTTTGAATTAAGTGAAAAAATTCAGAATCCCACATTAAAGCATGTGTCTCCTACCTTGGACCTTATGTCCACAACCAAGGCACTGACTCCTACTAGCTGGCTCGGTATCAAAGAGAGGGAAGAACACAGTGTCTTCAGAGCAGAGCTTATAGTGCACCTCACACGGGTTGGATGGACTGCACCTGCATTTTGAGTACAGGGCTCCTTTGGTCTATACTTTTGTTTAGAATGAAAGATTCTACAGTGTCTCTCAGTTTTCATTATTTTTAGCACATATTCTAAATTTACTACTTATTGAATGGCTCTCTCTTATATCCCTGGTCCTCCACCTCATCCCATCCCGTCTCTGGTACACATCTCTAGGCCCACTGGTATTTAATCTTTCTTGGGGGATAGAAATAGTCCTTCCTTATGTATCTATCCCTACTTACCTGATATTGCTATTAACTCTTATTCCTAAAAAATAAGTAAATACATAAAGTACACATTTGATTACATAAATTGGAGACAAACTGCTCTCTGGTGACAAGTGACAGTATTACCTATAAGAGAACTATGTATTTCTTCTCTATATATACAGATTAAATTATAGGATAGAAAAGTACAAAATGAAATAATTCAACAACTAGTACCCAGATGGATGCTGATTTTCCTTCATCCTCAGGAAGAAGAGCAGTATAAAAGGATACTATAGGTAATGTTGAAACTATAGTTACCAGCAGGCAAGCCTTCAGTAAAGTACTGTATTCGATTGAGTCGACGGTACAGTTTTTTGAAAGTGGGAAAGGCGGCTGTCCGCATCCACACAATGAAGTCATCATTGAGGAAGCCATTGTTTCCTGGATCCTCTTCATCCAGTTCATAGACAGGCTTAGCCCAGGATGGGGGCTTTGTGGTCCCTGTGGGAAGAAAATCATTGACATGGTTGAGAGAAATCATCTACACCCTTCAGTTTTCCTTAGACTAGAGAGAATGAAATAACTTCGGCATTCTTGAGAAAAGAGAAATAAAAATTAAGACTTTAAAAAAAGTGTGTGTGTACAAGCTACCTAAGTATGCAACCATTAAAAATAATGGATTATAAAAACTCTAAGGAAATGTGGGGGAAATAATGATGATTTGTCATAGGGTTAAAAAAGAACAGAATATCAAATTATATGTGTATTATGTTTTCAACTATATTAAATGCATATAAAGCACTGAAAAAATAGCACAAAAGGGTAATAGTGGTTGTATTCAGGGATAGCATCATAGGGACTGTCTTCATTTTCTTTAGCTTCACTAATAATTTTAAAGACAGGAAATTAAAACAAGACATGATCATTTCATCTAAAACTTGGGTAATAGGTAAAGAAAAAAGGTGACAACAATTGATGATGCAGTGGAACTAGGAACTCTTGTGCAGAGCAGATAGATGTGTGGATTAATAATATCACTGGCAATCTAGGAAAATGCATCCAAAGCTTTAATATATTTTGCATATATTTTGGCCTAGAAATTCTACTTCTAGAAATTTATTCTAAGGAAATAATCATGTATGTGCATGAAGACTATGTTAAATATTCTCTGCAGCAATGTGCTTAAGAGCTCAAAGTTGGAAGTAAGGAGGAGGAACTGATAAAGGGGAAGAGGCAGACAGCAAAAGTGTTATAAGCCTGTTTTATTTATTTTTATTTATTTTTTTATTATGTTATGTTAATCACCATACATTACATCATTAGTTTTTGATGTAGTGTTCCATGATTCATTGTTGGCATATAACACCCAGTGCTCCATGCAGAACGTGCCCTCTTTAATACCCATAAGCCTGTTTTAAAGATAGGAGGCCTCACAGGTTTGGGTGTTGTAGGGATGTTGGAAGCACAGGATGGAAGGCCAGTGCCAGGGAAGGAGTCTATTGAGTTTACTCTCGTTCTCATACTTCCCACTTTAGCTCGGTGTGCTTGTCTGTCTCTCCCACTATACAGCATACTCTTCAGTACAGTGTCTTTTTTCCACTGGCATTTAGTCTAGTGCCTGACACATGGTAGGCATTCAATAAATGCTTGCTAAAGAAATGAGTGATTCCAATGAAAGCTGACAGAAGATAATAAAATCCATATTGAATTTTAAAGAACGCATCAGTAAGAGAAAATTGTTTAATGAACTTTTTTGTTCTAGACAATTGTTTCTACTATTTGTAGAATCCAAATGCAAAAGAGGAAACCACTATTTCTCAGCTCAATTGACTAAACTATTTTCTTTTAAAAGAAACCCGTCCTATTTTCTAAGCATGGTACTTGTAAAAGCAAGTGCTAAGTTTGGTTGGATTAATCTGTTGAAGTATGTTTGTACACTTAAACTTCCTCTGGGAAAAAATCCTCTGCTGAAGAAACTTCCTCTGCAAATATTGTGGAGCTCACCTATTTTGGCCCCTCCCAAAATTTCAATCACTGTTGCTAGAAGAATTTTGATGAAAATTGAAATTGCCTTTGGTACCTCCACTGTGGACCTCACACTCTCATGAGCTCATGCCCCAAGACAACAGGTCCTATAGGACACTGACATCCTAATCACCTAGGGAGCTTGTTAAAAATGTAAGTTTAAGCATGCCTTTCCCCACCAAGCCCTGATCCCACTTTATCCCATTTCCGGAGAGTATGAGACGTGTGATCTAAGAGGCACCAACTTTCTTCCTATTCCAAGTTGGGTCATTTGTATTTATCCATTCATTCAACAATAAGCATTTCTTGATTGCTCACTATTGTATCAAGCACCAGGGATACAAAACCTACTAATTTCCTCAAGTAATTCACAGACTGAAGTGGGGATGACAAGTATTCAAACAGATAATTACAGGATAATGTGCTAACTCTTACAGTAAAGGTAAAAACAGAGTGTAGCATGAGATGAGAGAACACCAAGGACCCTTTGTGTTATAGGCCTGAGGTTATGTGGCAAGAGAAAACAATAGAATGTCGCCAATTTCATTTGAAAAACTAGGGATTCAATCATAGGTACAGTGACCATACATGCCAGTTTGTCTAAGATAGTCCCAGCTTATGTCTGTTGTCTGTTATCCCATCTGACTTAGCATTTATCCCAAACAAATAATGTACATATAATTTCATCCTTCCACCTTCCAGCCATGGTCTTAGCTAGTAGTGTGTGAAATACCCATGTGCAGTGAATGGAATGCTTACTTTAACATGTGATTAATGAAGGATAACCAGAGATCCTTTCAATAAAAACACAACATATTCCTGTGACCCCTACCAGCTGTTTGACACTCCAGCCAGTTATAGCCTCTGTTTTGGCCTGTGAGATGCATGAAGCTGTCAGCCCACTAGTCAGTGGGATCAGTGGGAAACGTGGGAAATAACAGGTTATGTTATACATACTTAACATAGTGTGGGAAATAGATGCTGAACAGTTTTGCTGAGTGTAGGTTTGAACTCTGTGGTTTTATTATTTATTATATGGTACAAATATGTAACTATTTTATTGTTTGGTATCAGTTTTTATTTGCTAGTAAGTCCTTTTAGCTGTAAAGAGCTAAAAAATTGAACATGTATGTTTAATGTAAAATTAAGTACAGTTTCTTGAGAAAGTTGATGAATGTGAAATTTGCAGTGTTGGTTGACATTTACCGCATAAGGGAACCATTGTGATGTCAATGACCAACTGAAAATTAAAAGACATAAATCTGCTGAAGAACATCAGAATCTACTTCAGAAGTTTGTGGTTATTTTTAAGAGTATATCCAAAGACAATGCTTTACCTCAGGTAGATACAGAAGGTGCATTTATATGTCATTATGTGAGCATGACTTTTCATTTAGATCAAGTGAGCTTCCTTCTAGTTTCAATTTTTTATTAGACTTTTTTTTTTGGTAAACAAAGGAAAGCTTTGTGTTGCTTCCATTCGTACAAAAAGAACTTTGTATACAGTTAAATGAGGCCAGTTTCACATCAGTGTCTTCAAATGCTTCAAAACAGAAAATCAGTTAATTATAATAATGGTTTGAATTTTTTGGTTTGACTTTTCATGGAATCAAAGCAAAGCTTTTTGATAGTCAATCTTGAAAGATAAAAACTTTAACATTATAATAAATATTACTATAAATTCAGCTAAAAAATAAAAAATCAAGTGTAAGTTTTTGGTTTTATAGTGATAGCATAAATACAAATTTGGTGGAGCACAACATCAGAATAAAGATAATGTTCTTTTTTTTTTTAAAGATTTTATTTATTTATTTGACAGAGAGAGACACAGTGAGAGAGGGAACACAAGCAGGGGGCACCGGAGAGGGAGAAGCAGGCTTCCTGCAGAGCAGGGAGCCCACTGCGGGGCTCAATCCCAGAACCCTGGGATCTTGACCTGAGCCGAAGGCAGATGCTTAATGACTGAGTCACCCAGGTGCCCCAAAGATAATGTTCTTAATAAATTGAGAAATTTACAGATCAATGTACTTAAAATTGGTTGTGGTACATACATAATTTATAAATATATCCAAACAAGCTACAATATTTTACTAATAAAAAGAAGAGCTGTAGTTGTGCAAATTTAAATATTTTTGTATATTCATAGTTAAAGAAACTGAACTGTAAAATTTTTACAATAATATGGATGATTAATAAAAGAAATACTTTAGGATGGTAGTATATGTGGTCTGTCTTTGCTATGCATCATCCACCAGAATTTTAGAAATGTTTGAGCTTTTGAAGAACTATTTTGTATATCAAATGATGTGTCCTACAATGATCCCAAACTTTTTTGGTAAATGAGCCTCTAACTTTTGGTTAAATTTTAGTCAAAATAGTTTTAAAATTTTATTTATTTATTTATTTATTTATTTATTTATTTATTTTTAAGATTTATTTATTTGACAGAGAGAGACACAGCAAGAGAGGGAACACAAGCAGGGGAAGTGGGAGAGGGAGAAGCAGGCTTCCTGCTGAGCAGGGAGCCCGATGCAGGGCTCGATCCCAGGACCCTGGGATCATGACCTGAGCCGAAGGCAGACGCTTAACGACTGAGCCACCCAGGCACCCCTAGTCTTAAAATTTTAAACAAAGTATCCAAAATATGGAATGCCAAAAAACTTTACTTTTTGATTTAGTGAATTGTAATTATTGAAAGCCAATCTTGCAAACAAGAAGATATTAAAATTTACCCCTAGGAAAACAAGGGAATAATTGAACATATTATATAATGAGAGTTCAAAATGTGGACAAATTTAATTTTTAAATTCTACAATTGTACTTTAGAATATTTCAATTCAGATAAAAACTTTTTTGATGGAGCTCCTATTTTTAACGGGATAAAATTTTTTCTGGGGTGCCTGGGTGGCTCAGTCTGTTAAGTGTCTGTCTTTGGCTCAGGTCATGATCTCAGGGTGCTGGGATCGAGTCCATCGGGCTCTCTACTCACTGGGGAGTCTGCTTCTTCCTCTCCTTCTGCCCCTCACCCCTGCTCATTCTCTCTCTCAAATAAACAAATAAAATCTTTAAAAAAATTTTTTTCTCTCCCAAAATTAAATGATATCAAGAAGGTTTAAGATTTTGTAGCATCTAAATATAGGAATACACTTAGAAGGATCAGAGATAGAAAAAATGTGAAATAAAAAGACAGTGCCTATGAAAATATTTAGGTTATAATACTAGCATATTTTAATACAAAAAGATTGAAAATGAAAATATCCTCCATTTAGTAAAATTGGCTATGAGCATAATAGGTACCTCATTATCCACAGATACCTTCTCAATTAAAAAATAATATTAGGTTAAAAGAGAAGAATCAATTAAAGGTGCCAACAGTGTCAAACTGATTAACCATAAAGCTCAACTTCAAAAAAGACTGCAAATAATTTTGTGAAAAAAATATTTTAATAAAATATTTTAAAAAATAATAAAAAGAACAAATTCATTAGAAAAATATAGGGGCATGCAATGAAGACAGATATGGCCAAGAAACTGATTAAATTTTGTGACTATATATCCAGAATAATTATTCTGCTTATGTTATCTTTTAATGTTTAAATAATAAGGTAGTTTTTTTAGTTGGCTTAATATACACAGATATGTTATTTTAACTTTTGAAAGAGTTGCCTTTTAAAATAATTTGTAATGGAATTATTTTATAGGTCCACCAGTATGGTAACATCAATTTATTGATCAATGAATACAAATTTCAAATAAATATTTAACTTTAGTTATTCTAGTGCCCCCTTACACTCTGAAAAGTGCACCACCTTGGACAATAAATTACATGGTCACCCTAATTATAAATGAAGCAACAACTTTCTTAAAACACTATCTTTTTCCTAATGTAAACTGAAAGGAACCAGGGCATCAACCATTTTATGTTTATGTTAGGTATGTGATGGAGGTGTCCACAGGTAGGGAAAGTCAGAGCAAAAGGGAGGTCAGCAAAAAAGTAAAGAAGGAGGTATTATAAACATTTCCTCAAACATAAAAACGTTTCTGTAAAGAGATAAGAATATTTAGCTAATACATGGGTCTTACCTGCAAATGCACTAGAAAGATTAATGGAACTTGGATTCTGAAACTTGACATACTTATCTGTCCACCATGTAATTCCACTTCTTAGCATTGGGACTTTGATAGGTATAGATGAATTAAGGTTGTATGAAAGAATAATGGTATCTGTAAGGAAATTAAAAATTGTGCTAGAGATGCAAGCAAGCATTTTTGCCCCATTTCAAAGTACAAAACCAGACACAGCTGAAAAATAAACCAGGGTTTTAGCAGACTCTCAACATGCCTACATGCAATAGATGTTGGAATTAGAAAACTATTCTTTTTCTTGCCAAGGCCCCAATTACTGGAAAATACTCTCAAGCTCCATTTAGCTCATGTTCCCTAACTACTTCAAATCTCTGGTAAGGGAGAAGTTATTTGCAAATGAAATACCATAAGTCAGTGGATAATGTATACACTTTTTTTTTTTTTTGAACTGCTACTCAATTGCAGAGGTGATCTTCTGGACATTTAGGTTATTACACGCTTATGAAAAGGCACACCATGGAGACAGGAAAAGTCACCTACCGTTGAATATGCTGTTGGCAATAGCACCACAAGGAGCGATGGGAGTCCCATCGTGGGACTTGCTAAATGGAGCACAGTTTCCAACATCCTGGAAGCAAGATGATACAGTAAAAAGAAATACTTTGGTAAACTCTCTTAGAATGTTAAAAGTGAGAACACTGGCAATGCAAATCAACCCACACTAATTTATTGACATATAACAAGATTATAGACTGCTACCTGTTTTTCCCAGACTTCTGGCTCACTTAGACTAGGAAATTTTTGTGTTTTGGAGATGTGTGTGTGTGTGTGTGTGTGTGTGTGTGTGTGTGTAGTTTTTTTCCTTATTAACAATACATATTCATACCAGATATGTCTGCAGGAAGGAACTTACTTTGTGGGCTCTGCTAAATATCACACTAAGCCTATACTGGAATATACTATTAAAACTTTTTTTTTATTGGGGCGCCTGGGTGGCTCAGTTGGTTAAGCGACTGCCTTCAGCTCGGGTCATGATCCTGGAGTCCCGGGATCGAGTCCCACATTGGGCTCCCTGCTCAGCAGGGAGTCTGCTTCTCCCTCTGACCCTCTTCCCTCTCATGCTCTCTATCTCTCGTTCTCTCTCTCTCAAATAAATAAATAAAATCTTTCAAAAAAAAAAAGAAAAAAAAACTTTTTTTATTGAAGTGTAATTCATATTCTGAAAATGATACAAATGGTAGTGAGTCTATACCCTAGATGACTTATCACAGGGAATCCATCCACCTAACCACCAGAATATATTTTTAAAAGAGTGGTTGCTAAAAAAAATCACTTGATTATCACTTTCATATAATAATCTCAGTATGGAAAAAGTTTCCTTCTAGTTTTTTTGCTAGCATGCTGAGTATCATTTATCAAGAGTAAAATTTTATAATCCTAGGAGTGAAAGGGTATTTAATTAAACCAAAGGCTTTTAATCAATCAAGTAGAGCTCAATTTCCTTAAACGTGGCTGGAGTGAAGGCCCGAATTATAGGAAGGGCAATGGTAGATATACAGGGAACTGGCCTGAGACCACCCACCCAAGGTTACTATCAAAATGGTTGATGCATGAAAGGATAACCATTTAACTGGACAAGATTCATATTACTGTTCTGAAGAGGGGAACCACTCCTCTCAATAGCAGATATACTGAATACCCAGCCCCTTCAATTTATGCAAGAATGAAATGAGCATTCCTGCCTTATAAAACCTTAGGTTTTTTTTTTAAGCAATTTTATTTTATTTTTTTTCAAATACTTTTATTTATTTATTTGACAGAGAGAGACAGCGAGAGAGGGAACACAAGCAGGGGGAGCGGGAGTGGGAGAAGCAGGCTTCCCGCCGAGCAGGGAGCCTGATGTGGGGCTCGATCCCAGGACCCTGGGATCATGACCTGAACCGAAGGCAGACGCTCAACTGACTGAGACACCCAGGTGCCCCAAAACCTTAGGTTTTTAGTTTATTTTCCCATAACCTCTTTTAGACGTAAAGATCCACCTCGTTTAAAAAAAAAAAAAAAAGAGTATTATACCAAATTAAATAAAGCCTTACCTTTAAGTCTGTACCCACCAGTTGGCTATTACTTCTGGATAGAATATAACGATAGAGATTCTGATAGAAGCCATACAATTTGTAGTACATATAAACATTACCCTGCAAAATGAGAAAAGCAAGAAGAGATTAAGAAGAATTAACTGGAATATTAATAAACATGGACAGGATTTTTGTAATAAAAAGTACCACAGAAAGAATTGATAGGAACTGAAAGTTTCTTTAAATCAAGCAGAAACCCAAGAAATCATTTTAAAAAATCAGTGTTGGAAAATCCTTGTCTACACAGAATTATTAAAATCACCAAATAAATTATTTTCAATGTTTTTGTAAGGGCTACTATGTTCCTGCCATGAAAAAATTTTAAAACCAGGTTTTGTATTCTCAATATATAAAATTGATGCTACAAATACTGTTATTTCCTAGCAATACCAGGAAAAATGCTTTGCCTCGGGGTTGTGGTAGGCATCAAAGTCAATGATTTCAAACCAAATCTTTGGACGTATTTGAAGTTGGAACCATCTGGGTGCATGTGAAAGGCATGAGATTAGCTGCTCGTGGTCTGGCTCCAGGGGTCTTGGTCTTTTTATCCCTAGCATCCAGCACAGACCCTGGCACACAGCGCTTGCTCAAGAAATGGTGAACCGTTTGTTATGGACAAAAAAAGAGGGAATAGAATTCATAGATCTGAAAGAAAGATGATTTTCACCTTGGCAATAATTTGCTTGTTGCCATGAGAGATGGTCCTTTTCATATATGCTATCCTATGAGGCTGCCTAGTCACAGGCTACCATCATGCTTACCTTTATGATGACATACCAACATTCTCCAGGCAGACTTGATACGGATTTTACTAACAGCACATATGATGCAAATGGAAATGTCCAATGTGGCTATTTATAATTAATATACTACCTACCTCCAAAAAAATGAAGGCCTGCATCCAAAAAGATGAAGGCCATATGTTAGGTGCTATATTCAGTACTAGAAATACAAACGTATCCTTTTACAATCTCCTGATCAATTGATTTGCTTTTTACTATGAAAAAAATGGCACTTTTGGGATGCCTGGGCTGCTCAGGGGTTAAGTATCTGCCTTCGGCTCAGGTCATGATCCCGGGGTCCTGGGATCGAGTCCACACAGGGCTCCTTGCTCAGCAGGGAGTCTGCTTCTTCCTCTGCCTGCAGCTCCCCCTGCTTGTGCTCTCTCTCTCTCTCTCTCTCTCTGACAAATAAATAAATAAAATCTTTTAAAAAAAATGGCACTTTGGAAAGGCTCCTGGTCTCACCCTAAGCCCATGTAAGAGGATAAGTATGGAAAATATGAACTGGTACTCAGGGCAGGCTGGAAATAAAGGTCATGGTAAGTGTGGCCATTTACAGAAAACAACAAAGTCTTAAGAACCTAGTCACTTGTAAGAGAAGTGTCTGGAACACCGAGAAGGGGAGATGTTGTGTCGTGACAAAGAGGCAGGCCGCAACATCATAAACAGAGAGCATGGGTGTGAAGGCAAACAAGCCAGGCATAGTGGGAATGACTGATTACATTTCCTCACCCAACAAGGGAACTTCTATTGTTGACCCATAACTATAGAAAATATGAAACCCACGGAGTGGAATTTACCATACATTTTCTTGGAAGCTAAAAAGAGAGTTTTACTTACCCAAAGTGATACATTCACATAAATGACAAAATAAACAGGCAGAGAACGCTCACCACACCAGGGATAGAAGAGTTTTAATAACCTTTTTTTCAGTAATTCTTTGTCCAAGATTTAGCTTAACAAGGGCTCCCAGATCATCATCTTTTTTATTGGTCCTAGAGGCACAAGGCACTTTATGGTGTTTCTTCTCTTTAAATTCAGTGGCACTCTGTGCAGGATTCCTGGTTTAAGACAGTCTTGCGTGAACTCATTGCCTAGCATGTGTAATGTGTGCTAACTGGTGAACCGAAGGCTCTGTGGTTACATTAGCTAGTTTGGTTGGATATTTTTGAGAAAGTCTTTGCCTGAAAGGAATGGTCAGCAACTGGTAACATTTATTTGACTTTAAGGTTTCAAAGTACACACAGACAGATGGAAACTGAAGCCCTTTAAGATATTATCTTTTGATTTTTTTTCTTCAAAAATATAAGTTCTCTGAGCCTCCAAGAAGGAAAGGACTCTGCTGCACCTTGATTTCAGACTTTTGACTTCCAGAAGTGTGACAGAATAGTTTTCTATTGTTTTAAGTGTCTTCACCTTTCTGCCAAAATTAAGCAACACTAACTTTCTTTTTCAACTGAAGTATAGTTGATACACAATATTACATTAGCTTCAGGTGTACAACACAGTGATTTGACAAAGTCTAAACATTATGCTATGCTCACCACAAGTGTAGCTACCATCTGGGACCATACAGTGCTATAACAATACCATTGACTATATTCTCTATGATGTACCTTTTATCCCTGTGACTTATTCATTACATAACTGTAAGCCTGTATCTCCTCCCACTCCCCTTCATCCATTCTTCCCATGCCCCCCACCTCCTCCCCTCTGGCCATCACCAGCTTGTTCTCTGTGTTTATGAGTCTGTTTCTGCTTTTAAAGCAACACTAACACTAACTCAGCATGGTGAGTTGAGGAAGGCAAGAAAGGGCATACCTATAGAGAACTAGAATCTTGACCTATAAGAACACATACATAAAACCTCCCTCACTGACTTTATGTAGATATTACTTATATTCCAAGTACAACTTAGTAATTTCCTTATATTTTATATCTGACTTACTCACAAAATTGCTTAGCACTAGCCATAATCAATATGGATGTATTCAGAATATTACTAATGCCAACATGCTTTCATTTGGGATCAAGAGAGAAATAAAGGGTCACATAAAACCAAAGCTTCCTAGAACATAAATTCATTTAACTTAGCAGTTTATCTTTCCTCCATTCATTTAATCTTTCAACATTTTCTGAGCATCTACCACATAAATATACGGTGTTATGCACTGTGGAAGAAGCAAAGATTCATATGTTCATTCAACAAACATTAATTGAGCACCGACAGTGTGCTAGGCATTGTCATAGGTGCTTAGGACACAACAGTGAGAGACAGACAATAAACAACACATATCATAGACTATTAATTTCTATGGTATGTTAGAAGGTGATAAGTACTATGGAAAAAATTGAAATCTGAGCAGGTTAACAAGGATCAGGAGTATTACAAGAGTAGGGTGGGTAGACAGGTTGCAGTGTGAAATAAGACTGCCAGTAAGACGGACTTACTGAGGTGAGGGTTGAACCAAGACATGAAAGAGATAGGGCAGTTGGCCAAGTGAATATCAGGTACAGGGAGGCAAGGCAAGAGAATGCCTGACTTGTTGAATGAGTGGGGAGTCTAGTGTGGTGGGAGTGGGGTTGGGGGAAGAGAATGAAGGGATTAGATCAGAGAGGAAATAAGAAGCCAAATCATGCAAAGCCTTGTAGGGACTTAAGCTTTTTCACTGAGTGGAAAGAGGAACCATTTTTTTTTTAAATTTTTATTATTTATTTTTTTTTTTTAAAAAAGATTTTATTTATTTATTTGACAGAGAGAGACACAGCGAGAGAGGGAACACAAGCAGGGGGAGTGGGAGAGGGAGAAGCAGGCTTCCCGCTGAGTGGAGAGCCCGATGCGGGGCTCTATCCCAGGACCCTGGGATCATGACCCGAGCCGAAGGTAGACGCGCTTAGCGACTGAGCCACCCAGGCGCCCCAGGGATTTTTTTTTTTTTCAAAGTTTATTTATTTATTTATTAGTAATCTCTCCTCCCAATGTGGGGCTCAAACTCATGACCCTGAGATCAAGAGTTGCATGCTCTTCCAACTGAGCGAGCCAGGTGGCCCCACTGTAGGGATTTTTGAGTAAAGGAATAACATATGACTTTGGCTTTAAAAAGCTCACTCTGGGGGTGCCTGGGTGGCACAGTTGGTTGAGCAGCTGACTCTTGGTTTTGGCTCAGGTCGTGATCTCAGGGTCGTGAGACTGAGCCCTGTGTTGGGCTCTGTGCTCAGCACAGAGTCTGCTTGAGGTTTTCTCTCCCTCTGTCCCTCCCTCTCTCTCTCTCTCTTTCTCTCAAATAAATAAATCTTAAAAAAGAAAAACTCACTCTGGGTGCTATGTTGAGACATGGATATAAGTAGGGAGACCTGTTAGGAGGCTATTTCAGAAAGCTAAGTGAGAGGTGAATATAGCATGGAGCTGGGTGGAAGCAGAAGAAGTGGGAGAAGTGGACAGACCCTGGATACATTTTGAAGAGAGAGCCAACAGGATGGATTGGATGTGAAGTGTGAGAGAATAAAAGGAGTCACAAATGACTCTTAGGCATTCGGCCTGAGCACCAGAAAGATGGAGTTGCTTTCAACTGAGATTGAGAAGTCTTTGGATGGATTAGGTTTTTTGTGGGGGTGGGGGGTGGTACAGTGGATAAGGGGAGCAGTGGAAACCAGGAATTCAGTTTTGGAAATGTTGAGCTTCAGATATCTATTAGATATCCACATGGTGACATTAGGAAGGCAGCTGGACATACAAGTGTGGATTTGGAAGAAATGTTTGGGCTACGGATATAAAATGGTGTTGGCAATAGATGGCATCTAAAGTCTGGAGGTAGTTGACATTTCCAAAAAAGTGAATGCAGTTAGAGAGGAGAAGGCTAAAAATTAGGATTAAAGTGCTGCCTATCTCAACAGAAGGAGTTTGGGGAAAACAAGAAGAGCAGCAAAGGAACTGAAGAAGGGGAACCAGGGGTTAGGAGGAAAACCAAGACCGTGTAATATCTTGAAAGCCAAGAGAAGAAAGTATGTTGAGGATGAGGGAGTGGTCACCTGTGTCCAATGAGTGACAAGGCACTAAGGACTGACTGCTGAATTTATCAATGTGGAAGTCATTTTCTTCCTTGCAATTTCACTGAGTGTTAGGGGTAAAAACCTGATTGGAGTGGGTTTAAGAGAGAATGAGAAGAGAGGAACTGGAAGTAGCCAAGATAGACCACTCTTTTGAGTTTTCCTGCCTAATGGGAGGTAAGAAATGGGCAAATAGCTGGCAGGGAAATTGGGAGAATAGAAGAGTGGTTTGTTTGTTTGAAGATAAGTGAAATAATATGTCTGTATGCTGGGAATGATTGAGTAGGAAAAAAGCTGATGATATAGGAGAGGCCAGAACTGCTGAGTTAAGTCCTTATAAAGGCAAGAAAAGATGGCATCTATGTACAAGTGGAGATAAGCCTGCAGATGGGAACAGGGATAGTTGACCTATGGTAAAGGGAGGGTGGGGGGAAGGGTGAGTGTGTAGTGCAGATACTTTGGAGTAGGTAGTTGTGGTGTAACATGTAAAGCTTGTCCCTATCCTCAGGGAGTTTCCTCTAAGTAGAGGAAATGAGTCCACAGGATATTATTATACAAGTGATTACAATAAGTTCATTGGAAGAATGGAAACAGTGCTCCCAGGATACAAATGTGGGCAAACTGTTGCTGGAGAAAGGAGTGAAAAGGAGGCTCAAGGAATGTCTAGGCATGTTAGGGGTTTACAACAAGTGGCAGTGAGTGGGGAGACTTTCTAGGCAAACAACAGCAGAAACATAGAGAGTTGTATCGTGGGAAAGCAAGTTGGTCAGCTGTCCAGAATACAAGGTCTCCTTCCTCTATCTTTTTATGAAAAGGTTGCTAGGCCTCAGGTGGTTGAAGAGCAATCTGAAAGAGTGCTTTTTTGGGGGCGGGGAGGATGGTGAACTTATTTTGCAAATAACAGCTGGTTTAAAGTAGGGGAAGCCAAAGGCAGGAGTGCAGTTAGATAGCTCTGCTACTGGACCAGGAGGCCTGAACTGAGGCAATGCCAAAAAAATAATGAAGAGGACAGGGTGGTTGGAGAGCTGGATTGAAGAAGAGTGTCCTCACGTGAGAGGCTTAGATGAAAAAGCAGTTGGCAGGGTAAAGTCAAAGTGGAAAGTTTGGAGTCTTGGTGATGGGATCTTTACTACGAAGGGAAGTAAGGAGGGTTTTCCAGATGATGAGTCTAGTTTGGGACCAGCTGAGTTTGAGGTGGAAGCGGGGCCTTGAGGTGGGAAACTCAAAGGGAATGTTCAACGGGAAGCTCAAGAGAAAGCCTGCCTATACTTAGATTCATCCCATGCAGAGTCATCTATGAAGGGGGGGGGGGTCAACCAGGTCAGGGAGGAGGACACAGTGTGGGGAGAGGTGTGGAGTCTAGAGGACAGCACAGGGTCTTTGAGGAGTTAAAGAGAATAGTTTTTCATTTATTTGGTTAAGTCTTGACTACCAGGTAAGATTGTGGAGGCCCTGAAAAGGTGCCTCTTGGGTCTCCTACTAAAGGGACCATAATTGAGGGATGGCCCCAGCTGTCATTGCTCTAAAATCATCCTGTGTTTGCATTAAAGCCATGCTGCTCCCAGCTGCTCCTAATGGCTGAGCACAGCAGGGATACTGAGGCGGACCCCTTCAGGGACTCTCTGTTGGCCTTGCTGGAACTTTCTAAAGAATACGCTGCAGTCGTAGACTTTCTCCCTAACTTCCTCCCTTCCTTCTCCCCTTCCCTTTTCTTCACAGAGGTCAGAGCTGCATTGTGATCTGACAGTCCTCCCGGCCTCCTCTGGCCTTCTCCCCATTTTCCCTCACAGGCAGTTCCCCCAATAAATCTCTTGCATGTCTAATCCTGTCTTGGCTTCTGCTTCTCAGAGGACCTGGACTGACATGAGACTTTAATCAGCCCAAGAGCAGGGACTTCTTTTAATATTTCTTTCGCATTTCTCATAATGCCTGACAGCCAGGCCAAGAGTTGCCCTTAGGGATTAGGCAATTGCAAATGTAGAATGACTTGAGGGGGAGGGGTAAGGGGGATGGGGGAGAGGCCCAGCAGGTGTGTGACTCCGGACACTAACCTCGTCCAAGTCACTTAACCTCTCAGGCCATTAATTTTCTCACTATAAAATGAGTGGTTAGATTCAATGATCTCTATGGTCTCCCCTTGTGTTGACATTTGGAATAAAATCTGTCTGATAGATATTAAGAATTATGTTACAAAGTTGGGTGGGTAAAGAGTCTGGAAACTTAGAAACAAAGGAGAAGAATAACATTCCAAAGGAAAAAACTAGGGGGAGAGTTGTGCATGAACTCAACACTTTGTAAGGTCCCTCACCAGTACTCTGCTTTATTTTTTGTATTTTCAGTTTTGGAAAGCACTTGATGGAAATCATGAACTTACTGCCAAGTGTGAAATAGGAGTAGATCAGTGTACAGCTAATTGAAGACTCTTGAATTTCACTTACCTGCATCGTCTCTGAAAGGTAAAAGGGAATAGAGCAGGTGCATTCTTTGTCAAAATTAGTGGCATCTTCTCGCAGTTTTGCACAATTTCCACAGATTTCTGTGTATTTAATCTGTCAGGCAGGGAAAAGAACAATTACTAATTAAAAATTACATGAGTTCACATTTTAAAAATCAAGGCCCGAGTCCACCTAAGTCTTTAAGCTCTCTGTGTCAAGGCCATGGACTCGGGGCCATGAATGAAGGATAGTCCACTGTTGGGGACAAAGTGTTTCTGCAGATGCTTGGGAGGAGTGGGCCCTTTTACAGTCTTTCATTTTGGGACCTGGCAGTATTTTGCCACTGACCTGGAATTCAGTGTTTCTATTGTATATTTATGTAACCTGTTGTGATGTAGGCTTATGTCTCGATCATAAAGAGGTGTCATTAGGAAAGTATTAGGCAATGACTCATGAGAACTGGGCCTACTGCCTGAAGCTAATCAGCTTTATGGGGAGGTCACTTCAGTTTTTCCACTATTGTATGTAAAATATTTATACTAATGAATTTTTCTACATGACATCTAGAGGAAGTTATTAAAAAGGACCAAACACAGAAAAAGAAGGGCTTCCAAAATTTAGGGTTATTGATATATGTGGAGTAATTCTGATTTTAAAATGTTATCACATTCCGTTTTTTAAAAGTTAAATTCTGTTTAAACTGGTATCGTGGACTCTTTAAAAAGGAGTGGTGTGTTTCAAATGAGCAAATCCTATGAGCTTTGGCTAAGAGCCTCAGTTATGTAAAGATAGAGCTGTTAGAAGCTTAAGGAAGGGGGGCTTACAGAGAGCCACAGAGGCTATGCACTTCCCTTCTGCTCTTTCCTCACTGTGTTGAAGAATAATTAGAAGATTATGGGAATGGGGAAGAGCAGGAAAGCAAGGGAGTGGCCTTCTCCTTGGTAAACCGCCAACAGGATTCAGGAGGGGAGACTAACAAGAAAGGATTTTTTTTAATCCTTGCAAACCACTGGGAGTTTTGAAGCCAAAGAGGCAAAGTGTTAGTACTAAATTAAAGATGAGCTAAAAGGCTACTTAATTGTGCTTAGATGCTTATATTTACTTAAATCATTCTTTATTTTGTATATGTATGTATGTATGTGTTTTTAAATCATTCTTTAAATGCACAGCAAGGCTTGAACTATTATTTTGGAAAATAGTGATGTGCTGTTTGTGAAACTGCATCCTAATTTTTAAAAAAGCTTTAAAGAACAGGTCTGTCTCATAACTGCCAGCACACTGAACTGCAACTGAGGAAACTGGGGTTCAGTTCAGTCAATTTTTGACCTTGAGTTAAATACTTAAACTCAGGGCCCACATTTTGTTCATCAGCATCATTTTGTCTAGCAATTAATTGATCTGTGAGCTTGAGGTGGTAGTATTCATTCTACTTCATGGATTCTTGTCGGAGTTCTATTAATGCAGAATTAGAAAAAAATGTGTTTCATGATCAAATGATCTTTGAGTAGATGATATCTAAGGTGATTTCTAGTTCTAAAGTTTTATGAGCTAGCCAAATTATAAAAGCATCCCAAGTATCCATAGACTGATGAGTGGATAACTATAATGGAATATTACTCAGCCATCAAAAAGAACGAAATCTTGCCATTTGCAAGATGTGGATGGAGCTAGAGATTATTTTTTCAAGATTTTACTTATTTATTTAAAAAGAGTGAGAGTGGGGGGAGGAGCAGAGGAAGAGGGAGAGAGAGAATCTCAAACAGATTCCACTGAGCTCAGAGCCTGACACAGGGCTTGATCTCACACCCCTGTGATCCTGACCTGAGTCAGACACTTAACTGACTGAGCCACTCAGGCACCCCTGGAGTTAGAGAGTATTATGCTAACCGAACTAAGTCAGAGAAAGACAAATACCATATGATTTCACTCATAAGTAGAATTTAAGAAACAAAACAAATGTGCAAAGAAAAAAAAGAGAAACAAAGAAAGACTCTTTTTTTTTTTAAAGATTTTATTTATCTGAGAGAGAGAGAATGAGAGACAGCATGAGAGGGAGGAGGGTCAGAGGGAGAAGCAGACTGCCCGATGAGCAGGGAGCCCGATGTGGGACTTGATCCCGGGACTCCAGGATCATGACCTGAGCCGAAGGCAGTTGCTTAACCAACTGAACCACCCAGGCACCCAAAGAAATGGACTCTTAACTACAGAGAACAAACTGGTGGTTACCAGAGGGAGGAGGGTGGAGGGATGGGTGAAATAGGTGATTGAAGATGGAAAAAATAATGGCCTTGTAAACCTATAGCTCTAAAATGACAGCAAAGGTCACAGTCTGCTTGCTCCTCATAGAATTTTGGAGAGGCAGGAATGATCATTCTTGCTTAAAGTCAACTGGAAAAAAGTCACTTCCTTGTTGTAGCCCAGGGCTAAGTGAGAAGAGGATAATCACTTAGAACTCTTCTACTAGGTCTGTGCTTGATCACACTGGCCTGGGGTATGCACTTCATCTTATCACTCAATATAATGAAATACATCCATGTGCAAAAGAGAATCTCACTATCACAGTGGTTTCTGGGTTTCTTGTATACAAGAAAAATGTTAGAAATCGACCTATCCTAAGTGACTAGAAAAAAGGTCTATTGGAAAATCTCCTTAACATGATAAAAATCATTCTGTTGAAAGCTGTTTGCAGAGTGGCCTTAGTAAACCATGGAGTGAGGTTCCCTTCACATGCCTGAGGTGACATCATTTAGCAATGGCTGCCTCTTACGGGAGGCTGCACTTCACAGTGAGTGAGGGTGGATAACCAGAAGGGAAGAGGCAAGGAAGACATGGGAAAGGGGTTAAAACCAGAAAGAAAGGAGTTGGTGAAGAAGAAAATAGAAAAGTAAATAGGATGAGCTGTTTGTGGAAATGAAACAACCTTGTCACTTATGCTATGCTTTTCAGTAAGGCAAGTTTAATTTTCTCCTGCCATTTTTCATCTGCTATTTGTGGGGCCTGGTCGTTTATATCTCACACTGCAGGACTCAAAAGGACCTAGGGGCATTTAATTCCTGGGGAGATAAACTGCTGAGAGCTGGGAGCAGAAAATATAAGTAGAAAGGCATTAGAGTAGTGTGATTTGGTAGGAGGAGTGGGACCTGAAATGATGTTTTCCTATTTAGAGTCCTCACTATTTGCCCTAATCCATTCTTTCACTAAGTTTGTGCCTATTATGTACTGGGCAACGTGCAAGGAAGGGGTTGTGGATGTGGTGAACAAGGCAACCATGGCTGAGCTCTCTGTTCTTATCACACACTACCTTACCTACTCTATCATTAGCTCATTGAGGGCAGGAATCAACCCTTAACTTATCTTACTCATTTGCAAACCCAACAGAACTCTTAGCACTTTCAGACACTCATGAATGTTAAGTCAATGTTGACAGCCTTGGCCTTCATAACTTTGCTGCTAGCCATGTCAGGAGAGGTAATAGATCAGCTTTCCATGGCTGCCTTCAGAGTGGAGGTCATAGACTGAGATGCCCAGTAATCTGCTCAGAGCTGATTTGAATTAAACATTTGCTTAATTAAGACTGAATGCGAGCAAGGCTGATCTAACCTTAGGCCAACTCTTATGTCCCCTCCCCAGACCAGCTTCTCAGGTTCTCATCCTCTAACAGCTTGTTAATCAAGTTGGCAAAGGCTTGTAATGGAGCGAGGTATGCCCTTAGCTTCAGCTTTTCTCAGTCTTGAGTAGAATTTAGTTAATTTTGCTAAGTATCCTTAAGAGGCCAGAAAGATTCGGGTTCTTGCCTTTCCTCCATTAAAGTAATGATCTCGGAGTTTGTTAGCAAAGGGAAAGACAAAATGCTTGAAAGTGGGACAAAACTGAAGACCTCTTTGTCTCTTTACTTTTTTATCCATATGATTCATGGGCATCTGGCAGTCATTTGACCCTGCCTCTCCTTCTCCTACCTCTATCAATCCTTGGTCAGTACTCCACCAGTTTAAAAAACTTCTGACTTTGCCACGTTCCTGGAAATGAATGGCTGAGCGGACCAGTGTGAGAGTGATTGTCCTCAAGAGGGAGTAGGGATGAATAAAGCCAACATACAGAGGCTGCCACCATCTGCACCGGTGATTGAAAAAGGAATGTTCTAGTCTCATCTATTGAGGGGCTGTGTTCTCAAACTGGTCACTCATTTATAGTCCCAAAGCTGAAAATTCTTAGAATCTGCATTAAAAATGTAAGATGGGACAAACCTCTATTTCCTTGATACTCTTTGCAGACAATATAAGGATGATGCCCACACCAAGGCAGAACACTCCTGTGGCAAAAAAGCCGGAGAGGACTCCGGTGGCTGAGAGCTGTAGCTGGTAGGCAGGCAATTGCTGCTGCTTCAAGGCAGTGTTGTCTGGCAGTTTGCACTGGCTGTCCTTGGACGTCCTCTTCATTCTGGTCCTGCAGGTGACTGAGATACACTTCCAAGGCATTTATAACATTATTACTCCTAGTAATACTGCATAATGGTAGTGCTAAATTAAGAATTAGATGAACTTTCCTTTGTAGTTGCAGTCTACTTCCCAGAACTGTTCTTTAACTGAACCTGAGATTCAGCAGGAACACAGCTCTCTTCAGTTAGCCATTGGTATAGTTCACTTTAGGCTCAAAAAATGTGTGCTAAATGCCATGCCTAGGAGGAATAGTCCCCAGCAGGGTCTGCACAGACCAGCATCTGGCCACATTGGGAAGCAGTTATCATGGGCTATTTCTGGGATGTGGTGACTAATTCAAGGCAAGCCCTTCCTGAAAGGGGGAAAATGGATTTATCTTTGAGAACTTGCCTAAAGCCTTGGAGAGTAATACAAAAAAATAAAAGTTAGGGCTATCAGCTTTTTTCCAAACATGGCTGCTTCTAACATAAATATAAACTAAATTGGAAAAATGCTCTCAGATTACAGCTAACTTTGCTACTTGTGATAATAAGAGGGAAGCAAACAGGGATTGTGGAACACAGATGTCTAATCTCAGCAGGTGCCCATTTTTTCATCCATAAGAAAAACTCTAGTAGAAAATGTACATTAAAAACATCTCCTCCTAAATTTTTTCCAAGCACGTGCTTTGGAGTAGCTCAAATGAGGCGAGAGAAAGGAAGAGCAAGATAGATAATCAATTAAATGTTCAATATTGCAATATGGTATTATTAGTTTGGCTTGGGGTTTCTCTCATTTATCAGAAATCCCCTAACATTTCATTAGGCTGTTAATAATTACTTCCTTTTCTTTAAAATGTATTTAAGATATAGATTTAGGATTTAAAAAAATAGGCAAGTTTCTAATCTTCCTTTTTTATTAACATTAGGCAGAGAAGCCATGCTGGACTATTTTTATTTTTATTTCATTTTGTTTTTTTTAAGGGGGGGCAGAAAGAGAGGGAGAGAGAGAATCTTAAGCAGGTTCCACACCCAGCGTGGAGCCCAATGCAGGGCTCGATATCATAACCCTGAGATCATGACTTGGCCAAAATCAAGAGTCAGATGCTTAACTGACTGAGCCACGCTGGTGCCCCGGACTATTTTTATATTAAAGAAGGCAATGACTTTGGCAGGTGTACCTAGTTTAAAAGCATACAAAATAAATGCCAATACTTACACTAGACGGTATCCAATTCAGAGTCAAAGCTTCCCACTTGCAAAGCTGGGAAAAGCAAATACCAGGGGGACATTTTCAGCACATCACTTGAATCTGGCTTGGAGACGGTGACGAGTATGGCTGCTGGTATCAGCCTTGTGTGAGAAGATGGTGGCGAACACTTCTAATTCACATAGACTATTTGTTTTACTCAATAAACATGGTCAAGAACTTGGGTTGAAAATGCGGCAACAGCCTACAAGATTAGATTACATGTGCATGGTTGGCCTACAAAATAATCAGGTATGTTTGCCATCTGGGAACTTGGTCCAACATTGGGTGGGATTATACTACATAGATAACACCTAGCAAAAGAGTCATTATAGTAACAAATCTGTAAGAACAGAATTTCTTAGGCTTTTTATAAAACAACAAAACCAAACTAACCAAAATCTCAAAGTAGAAGAACTTTCATTTAGTATATTAGTCAGGGCTCTTCAGAGAAACAAAATTAATTGGATGAATGTAAAGAGATTTTATTAGAAGGAATTGGCTCACGTGGTTATGGAGGAGGCTGGCAAGTCCAAAATCTGCAGAGCTGATGTCTCAGTTTGAGTCTTAAAGGCCAAAATATGCTGTAAAATCAGGAAGAGCTGAGGTCCTAGTTTGAAGGCTATCAGACAGCAAGAGCCAATGTTTCAGTTGGAATCAGAATTCTCTCTTATTTGTGGGACGGGGTGGGGGGGGAGCGGGGGAGGGGAGTGGTTTGAGGAGGGTGTGTGGGGGTGGGCAGTGTCAACCTTTTGTTCTATTTAGGCTTTTAACTGACAGGATGAGGCTCACCCAAATGAGGGAGGCCAATCTGCTTTAAAGTCCACCCCTTTAAATGTTAACCTCATCCAAAAACACCCTCACAGAAACACTCAGAATACTATTTGCTCAACTATCAGAGCAACCTCTGGCCCAGTCAACTTGACACATAAAATTAACCATCACAGGTATTAAGGGAACACATTTCTGGGGCAACATTCCTGAGATAGCCAGATCTCACTTTACATTTTTATATTTACATATTTCTCTTCTAAATAAACCTACTTCAAGCCTACAGATATACTTCATATACTCTGCTTTTCAAGTTTCTAGAATTGGGTTTCCTTACCCTCAGTACTACTGATTAGTGTTTTGGGCCAGACACTTTTTTATTGTGGGGGCTGGCCTGTAGGATGGTAGAACGTTGAGCAGCATCCTTGGCTAAAGGATACTACCTACTAAATAACTGCCAGTCACCACTCCCCACTAGATGCTGGTAGTATCCTCCCAGTGTGACAACCAAACATATCTCCAGACACAGCAAATGGACCCTGGGGGACAAAACTGCCCCCGGTTGAAGATCCACAGTTCTAGATTGATATGGATATGACAATTTGCTAGCAGTTGTTATATTGTGGTATCATGAGAAATTTCAGAGAGTAATTTTTTAAGTGCTTGCTTTCATCTCTCTAATGCTGTGTAGATAGCTTCCCCAGGTATTACCAGACATTTTCTGTAAATCTGAGATTCTTTTAAAATAAAAAGGTACAAAATAATTAAGATAATTGTAGTTATATTGTTATCTTTCATATATTTGCAAAGTGCCACATACACCTGCAACTCTTTCTATCACTACCACTGCACCCTTCACACTGGGACCAGGCTTCAGTTTAGGAGTCTGTTCCACAAGTACCATCACATGGAAGCCTCAACAATCCTAGGAGATATCATTCCCATCTTGTGGCTGATGAAACTGAGGCTCAGAGAGGGAAGTGGCCTGGCTAAGGTTGCCCAGATGCTCTTTTCGTTCTGCAAAGTCACATCAGAGACCAGTTGGTGAAAGAAAAATTCACTCTGCTCAACAAAAATCATACACAAGCTGGTGATACTTTATTATACAAAGAAGTTGGCAAAGGGCAGCTTCATTTTTGTCAAAGAATCTCCACCAAAAATTTCTAGTGATTCATCTGGTGATGCAGTTAATGTAATACAACAACAGCTGATATTTACTGAGTCCTTGCAATATTCCAGAGCTATTAAATGAGATGCAAATCCCACCATAAAAACTGGAATTTTCATTAGGACCCAGACTTAGAAAAGGCCCAGCTTCAAAGATTCAGACTTGCATAGACTGAGGACTCCCATTTCCAGAAGTTCAAAAACCTCCTTTCTTATCTAAATGAGAAAAAAAAAAAAAAGGTTAAGATCAAGAAAAGATGGTCTTGGTGAATAAATTCAACTGTCTGGACTTCCTGGTATTTGTGTAGCTGTTATGGCCAGAATCAGGGAGGGCAAAAATCCTAACGTATGTTTTATTCAGAACTGAAATATTTACTTAAGTAAAGGGATAGGTACTAAATAAAACATCCATTTCATTAAAGTGCCCTTTGTAACCATTCCAAATAAAATCTCATAAAAAAATCTTATACAAAGGTGTTTCAAAATACCTAAAGTATGGCTATATTGCACACATATTTCAATATAGGATAGCTGATAATGATGACATCAACATAATACAAATAACTGGGTGAGAAGGTTTTTTCTTTGACACAATTTCTCCTTATCATTATAATTAAAAAACTTACAGTGGATTACTCAGATTTCACATTATAACTGAAATAAATATGGACTTATGGGCCTAACATCAAATTTGTTGAACTGGTTTTAAAAAACCAGTCAGTTCAGGGCACAGGTGTGTGTGTGTGTGTGTGTGTGTGTGAAACTGAAAAAACTGTCTTTTAACCTGTGTGTGTGTGTGTGTGTGTGAAACTGAAAAAACTGTCTTTTAACCTGTACTGATGTCTGATTTAGCTCACTGATCAATCATAATCAGGTTGGTCATTCTGGGGATATAATTTTATGTGGTAAGTTAAATTATTCAGCATGTTTGGAGGATTAATTCCAAATCTCTTTGATAGTTACTATCATGATTAATTAGGTTGGTGACTGGCAGCCATTTTTATTGTTGGACAAACCTTCTTATCTCCAACAGATACTTCTAAACATCGGGCTAGATTGAAAAATTAGCCCCATGATACACAGTAGGTGGCAAATCAATTTTTCACATTTTGATGATAATGGATTACTTTCATAAATACAGAATGAGCTAATGCTGTGGCCACAAAGGCAATCAATCAGTTTTAATCCACAGAGATATCAAAATAATTTCCCCACAAAAACAAAAACAAAATAGCCCTCTATATTAAGTGAGGTTTTGGGTATGGGAGATGCAGACCAGGAGGCAAGTTTGTGCCCCTACTTCCTCACACATTTGTAAGGATGAAAGACAAAGATGAATATGTCTCTAAAGCAAGGCACACAAAAATGTGCCAAGTCCTCCAGATCCTCCTGTTTCTCAAAGGTTTAGTATAGATATAGTGGTCCCCAGTGGGGCAGAGGTCATTGGTCATATAAGGAAGAAATAAAGCTGATTACTATAAAACACATGGAAAGGATACAGTTAGGTCTAAGGGAGTGAGATGGACTCTGTAATTGCAGTTACTTCAGAGTTAAAAGAGAAATAATTTCAATGGCCAGAATGTGCTGGCTCCCCATGTCAAAGACTTTATTACTGTATTTGAACTCAAGTTCAAGTTGAAGAAAAAAAGATTAAAGGCAATTGCTGGTTACATGGTACCTCGGGAATGTCCATCATCCTTCTCAACTTCTGATCTCTCCAGTTCCAGTCAAAAACCAGAAACTTTAAGGGGTTCAAATTAAGGCCACCTGAAAGAAACAGAGAGTTGCTACAGCAGACCTCATGACATAAGCTTACTCAAATGACTTTTTAGTCTCCTCGTTGCTTTTTGCCTCATTTGCTGTCCTCTCCCCCAGCAACTAACCTCTACACACTGAATGCAGCCAGCCCTTGCTTGATGGAAAACAAATGCAGCACTCAGATTGCTTTCCTTATAATCTTATCACTGATTCTGAGGGAAGCAGAGAAGCTGCTAAGCTTGTCAAGTGCTGGCAAAGAAACAATCCCAAACCTCCGTTTCATGAAGCCCCAGAGGGTGAAGTCTCATTCCTGACAGGAATTTGATAGGATGGATCCTGCAGTCTGGGTAGTGGCCCTTCAGAGGAGTTGAGTCCAATGGAGTGTGAGTGACTATGAGGAGGTGAATGGACAGAAGGATGAGTCTGGGGTTTGGGGGTTAATTTTAGACAGAAAAGGAAGTAAATATGAATAGGCTCTATTCAAAGTCTGTTATCATTTGAGAAGACTAGTAAACCACTTAAGGATTCCATTTCCACTGTCTTCCTATGTATCTAGACAATTATGGAATGTGGGGCTGGAGGGGACCTTAGGGATTGTCTGTTCCTCAGAGGTCTCAGAGTTGGGCACAGTTAGTTCTTCCCACTCCCCATGTTCTTTCCATTGCCCCAAGCTGTTTCATGTTACATGTGGAAACATAACTGAAGCCTTCCATTGCTCTGCAGCACTTCCCCTCATCTTTTCTCTGTGATTATTTCAGTATTTTCCCTTTGGCCCCAAAGACTTTTCATTCTTCTTATAATTATAATGCCTGTTATTTATTTAAGGATTTTATTTATTTACTTATTTGAGAGAGAGAGAGTGAGCAAGCACCTGCACGCACTTGAGTGATGGGGAGGGGCACAGGCAGAGAGAGAGACTCTCAAGCAGACTCTGCACTGAGTGCGCTCTGACGCAGGGCTCAATCCCACGACCCTGAGATCATGACCTGAGCCGAAATCAAGAGTCAGACGCTTAACCAACTGAGTCACCCAGGGGCCCCTGTAATGCCTCTTATTTAAAATTGTCTCTGTGTAAAAAGCATTTGACAAAATACAGCATCCTTTCCTGATTAAAACTCTTCAGACTATAGGGATAGAGGGAACATTCCTCAAGTTCATAAAAGTCATCTATGAAAAACCCACAGCGAATATCATCCTCAATGGGGAAAAGCTGAGAGCCTTTCCCTTAAGATCAGGAACACGACAAAGATGCCCACTCTCACCACTATTGTTCAACATAGTACTAGAAGTCCTAGCAACAGCAATCAGACAACAAAAAGAAATAAAAGGTATTCAAATTGACAAAGAAGTCAAACTCTCCCTTTGCAGATGACATGATACTTTATGTGGAAAATCCAAAGACTCCACCTCCAAATTACTAGAACTCATACAGCAATTCAGTAATGTGGCAGGATACAAAACCAGTGCACAGAAATCAGTTGCTTTCTTATACACTAACAATGCAACTCTAGAAAGAGAAATTAGAGAAACGATTCCATTTACAGTAGCACCAAAAACCGTAAGATACCTCGGAATAAACCTAACCAAAGACGTAAAGGATCTATACTCTAGGAACTACAGAACACTCATGAAAGAAATTGAAGAAGACACAAAAAGATGGAAAAACATTGGAAGAATAAACATTGGATCGGGAAGAATAAACATTGTTAAAATGTCTATGCTACCCAGAGCAATCTATACCTTCAATGAGTGCTGGAACAAACAATCCTAAAATTTGTATGGAATTAGAAAAGACCCCGAATGGCCAAGGAAATGTTGAAAAAGAAAAACAAAGCTGGGGAATCACGTCGCCTGATTTCAAGCTATATTATAAAGCAATGATCACCAAGACAGCATGGTACTGGCACAAAAACAGACATAGAGACCAATGGAACAGAATAGAGAGCCCAGATATGGATCCTCAACTCTATGGTCAAATAATCTTCGACAAAGCAGGAAAAAATATGCAATAGAAAAAAGACAGTCTCTTCAATAAATGGTGCTGGTAAAATTGGACAGCTATATACAGAAGAATGAAACTCAACCATTCTCTAACACCATACACAAAGATAAACTCAAAATGGATGAAAGACCTCAATGTGAGACAGGAATCCATCAAAATCCTAGAGGAGAACATAGGCAGTAATCTCTTTGACATCAGCCACAGCAACTTCTTTCAAGATTCATCTCCAAAGGCTAGTGAAACAAAAGCAAAAATGAACTTTTGGGACTTCATCAAGATAAAAAGCTTCTGCACAGCAAAGGAAACAGTCAACAAAACAAAGAGGAAACCCACAGAATGGGAGAAGATATTTGCAAATGACACTACAGATAAAGGGCTGGTATCCAAGATCTACAAAGAACTTCTCAAACTCAACACCCAAAAAAACAAATAATCAAGTCAAAAAATGGGCAGGAGACATGAACAGACACTTCTCCAAAGAAAACATACAAATGGCTAACAGACACATGAAAAAATGTTCATCATCATTAGCCATCAGGGAAATTCAAATCAAAACCACATTGAGATACCACCTTAGACCAGTTAGAATGGCAACAATTGACAAGGCGAGAAACAACAAATGTTAGAGAGGTTGTGGAGAAAGGGGAACCCTCTTACACTGTTGGTGGGAATGCAAGTTGGTACAGCCACTTTGGAAAAAAGTGTGGAAGTTCCTCAAAAAATTAAAAATAGAGCTACCCTATGACCCAGCAATTGCACTACTAGGTATTTACCCCAAAGACACAGATGTAGTGAAAAGAAGGGCCATATGCATCCCAATGTTCATAGCAGCAATGTCTACAATAGCCTAACTGTGGAAAGAGCCGAGATTCATTCAACAGATGAATGGATAAAGAAGATGTGGTCCATATATACAATGGACTATTACTCAGCCATCAGAAAGGATGAATACCCAACTTTTACATCAACATGGATGAGACTGGAGGAGATTATGCTAAGTGAGTTAAGTCAAGCAGAGAAAGTCAATTATATAGTTTCACTTATTTGTGAACATAAGGAATAGCATGGAGGACATTAGGAGAAGGAAGGGAAAAATGAACGGGTGGGAGATCGGAGAGATGAACAATGAGAGCTATGGACTCTGAGAAACAAACTGAGGATGTTAGAGGGGAAGGGGGTGGGGGGATGGGTTAGCCCGGTGATGGGTATTAAGGAGGGCACGTTCTGCATGGAGCACTGGGTGTTATACGAAAACAATGAAGCGTGGATCCCTACATCAAAAACTAATGATGTATTGTATGGTGACTAACATAATATAATAAAATAAAATTAAAAAAATAAAAAAATAAAATTCTCTCTGTGGGGTGCTCAGTGGGGACTGAGTCTGGGATCAAGCCCTGCATAGGGCTCCCTGCTCAGTGGGGAGTCTGCTTCTTCCTTGGCACCTCACCGTACTCTCATGCTCTCTCTCAAAATAAATAAAATCTTACAAAATAAAATTCTCTCAGGGTGCCTGGGTGGCTCAGATGGTTGAGCATCTGTCTTTGGCTCGGGTCATGATCTCCAGCTCCTGGGATCGGGCCCCACATCGGGCTCCCTGTTCAGTGGGGAGTCTGCTTCTCCCTCTTCCTCTGCCTCTCCCCACTGCTCCTGCTCTCTCTCTCTTGCTCTGTATCTCTCTATATACAAACAGCTACATAAAATGAGTTATGTGCCATTTGTTTTGCTATCTCTCTATATACAGAAGAATGAAACTCAACCATTCAACCAAATGAATAAATAACCATTCAACCAAATAAATAAATAATAAAAAAATTCTTTAAAAAAATAAAAATAAATTAAAAAAATAAAATTCTCTTTGCAAAAGTAAAAATGATAAATTGAGGACAATGGGTTGGTAGTCTTCTCTTCAAAATAACTATTGGTGGGAGAGCAAACAGGTACAGCCTCACAGGAAGGCACTTGAGCATTATATAATAGGAGCTTTAAAATACTTGCTATTTGATAAAATAATTTTCTTTCTATGAAAATTCCAATAAATACATCAGAAACTTAAATATAGTTAATGGGGAGCCGGGCTAGCTCAGTTGGTAGAGTATGTGACTCTTGATCTCGGGGTTGTAAGATCAAGCCCCACGTGAGGTGTAGAGATTACTTAAAAACAAAATCTTAAAAAAAAAAAAGAAAGAAACGTAGTTGCTTGCAAAGATGATCACTGCAGTATTATTTAAAATAGCAAAAAATTAGAAATAATCCAGGTATCCTATCATAATTGTATTGCTAAAAATATATATATAACCTGGGATAAATATCCAAAATATATAAAAAACTTTTGCAAATCAGTGGCAAAAAACACCAAACAATCTGATTTAAAAGTAGAGGAAATGAATAGATATTTTGCCAATGAAGACATCCAAATGGCCAACAGGTACATGAAAAGGTGCTCAGCATCACTAATCATCAGGGAAATGCAATTTAAAACCACAATGAAATATTACCTCACACCTGTTAGAATGGCTATTACCAAAAAACCCCACAAGAAATAGTAAGTGCTGAAGAGGATGTGGAGAAAAGGGACCTGTTGTGCACTGTTGGTGGGAATGTAAATTGGTGCAGCCACTATGGAAAACAGTATGGAAGAACTCTCAAGAAATTGAAAATAGAATTACCATATGATCCAGCAATTCCACTTCTGGGTATATACCCAAAGAAAACAAACTCATTATCTCAAAAAGATATATGCACCCCTATGTTACTGAAGCATTAATTATAATAGCCAAGACAAGGAAACAACCCTGTGTCCATCAACAAATGAATGAAGAAAGAAAATGTCACACACACACACCCCCGCAGAGGAATATTATTCAGCCGTAAAAGGGAAGGAAATCTTGTCATTGTGATAATAAGGATGACTCTTGGGGGCATTATGCTAAATGAAATAAGTCAGACAGAGAAGGACAAATACTGTATGATCTCACTTATATGTAGAATCTAAAAAACCTAACTCATAATACATAGAACATATTGGTGGTTGTCAAAGGTGGGGGCATTGGGGAAAATGGGTGAAGGTGGTTAAAAGGTAAAAACTTCCAATTGTAAGGTAATTAAGTTCTGGGGATGTAATGTGCAGCACACTGATTGTAGTTAATACTGTACATTTGAAAGGTGCTAAGAGAGTAGATCTTAAGAGTTCTCATCATAAGAAAAAATTTATAACTATCTGAGGTGATTGATGTTAAATAAACTTATTGTGGTAATCATTTCACTATATATGTATAAAATCATTATACTGTACACACTGGACTAATACAATGTTATATGTCAATTATGTCTCAATAAAATTATAAAAAACAGTAGAATATTATGTAGAATATTATCTAGCCATTAAAAATGAAAAATTAAAACTATTTCATGACAAAGAAAGTCCTCATAAGATATTTTAAGTGGAGGGGTGCCTGGGTGGCTCAGTCAGTTAAGCATCTGCCTTCGGCTCGGGTCATGATCCCAGGGTCCTAGGATTAAGCCCCACGTCAAGCTCCCTGCTCAGCGGGGAGCCTGCTTCTCCCTCTCCTTCTGCCTCTCCCCCTGCCTGTGCTCTTGCTCTCCCTGTCAAATAAACAAATCTTTAAAAAAAAAGATAGATTAAGTGGAAAAGACAAGTTATAAAATTATGATATAGTTTGATCTCCACTTATAAAAATAAATATATAAATGCATAGGAAAAAAAGACTAAAGAAAATATATTCAATATTAACTAACAAGTGATTATCTCTGAAGTGATTTATTTTTTCTATACTTTTGCACTGTTGAAAGGCTCTCACTGTTAGAAAATCTCTTTCATTATTAAATTAAGATTAAAACAATATAATTCAATCTATAATTGTACAGATCCCACTGTCATGGGATATCTTTGTAAGTTTGAAAACTTTCCTTAATATATCATATATATAAACATATTAAGTCATAAACAGCTACATAAAATGAGTTATGTGCCATTTGTTTTGCTTTGTTAGATTTTCAGTTTCTAGAGTGCTGGAATTGTTCTCCCTTTTTTTTTTTTTAAGATCTTATTTCTTTATTTGAGAGCAAGAGACCGAGTATGAGCAGGGGGGCAGTGGCAGAGGGAGAGCGGGAAGCTGACTCCCTGCTGAGCAGAGAGCCTGATGCAGGGCTCGATCCCAGGACCCTGAGATCATGACCTGAGCCAAAGGCAGATGCTCAACCAACTAAGCCACCCAGGCACCCCTGGAATTATTCTCTTTAAATGCTTTGTATATTGCTTAACACCTGTGGTTAATGACCATTAAATCTTTCATCAAATCAGAAATCAGAAGTATGTTATTTTCATTTATTACAAAAAATCAATAGCTCCTTAAATGATTTTTCCACTTCTTAAATAAGCTTTCATACTGAGACCTCACAACTCTATTGAAATCAAATTTCAACAATTTGTAGAACTTTTTTTTCTCTCTCCCTTTCTCTCTTTTAAATATAGAGAACAGTGACCCTATTGCATGGGGGGCCTGGTGATACACAAAGAACCATCTGGATTCTAGGGAGGGGTCAGGTGAATCTCTGGCTAAGAGCTGTGGGAGAGGCAGGGTTCACCCCTGGGGTCTCCTGCTGCCCAGCCAATCTCTCCCAACTCTGTGTCTCACAGATATGCTATGAGCACCTCTCATCTGTTCCTTCACTTCAATGCCTTCCCATGTCCATAAGGCAAAAATCCAAACTCTTCAGCTTAATGTTCAAAATCCTCCCTCCACACTCTCTTTCCAACTGAATCACTAGCTACTAAAGCCCATGAAGTTTCCAACCAAGAAAGTTGGTCTCTTTAATAAAAATAAAAACTAGCATTTGATTTCTTAGGGTGTGAAACTCATTGTGCCAAACTCTTTACTGGCATTTTATTATCATACCAATCCTTTGAGGAAGATACTACCACTATCCCTGTCATTTGAATACAGAAACAGATTTAGAGAGGTTAAGTAACTTGCCAAGGTCACAGAGCTGGTCAGTTGCTGGACCTGGGATTTGACTCTGGACTGAATCCATAATAAGGGCTTGTGAACTCAACACTGTATCTAAATCATGTATATCTGCCTGCCCTCTTCTGATTCAGTGGTTCTCCCATTCCTGATTGCTTTTCTCACATCTCTATACTTCAAAGATCCTATTTTAATCCTTCTCATACTTCAAAGATCAGTTAAAGACCCTTTTCTCTCTAAAGCCTTCCATACAGATTCAGCCTCCGTAACAGTGTATTTCAACTCCTATAGGACTTGGAAGTGCTCATTTCGCCCTTGTCATTTACTGCCTCATGTTGTCAATCTCCTTCTACATATATTTATTTCTTCAAGGATCAGGAGCTCTTTGAGGGGGAAAAGCTCTGGAACTAGGAAGGAGTAAACTGAGAGACTGTGGGAGAGCCACTTAACCCTTCAGAGCTTCAGTTTTCTCTTATAAGAAATAAAAATGCTAGCCTGCACTGGTGCCATGAATATTTAATGAGATACCTAAGAGTGTTTAGTGTAGACCAGTGCAAGTATGAACTCAAAAAATATGTTTCCTTTCCTTATCCGGGGCTGCTAAGTTTGTTACTCCTTTGTAATTGCACAGCCTTTTGTATATAGTGGGTTCATTTAACCCTGGATGGCTTTCAACTGGAAAGAAACATTAGTATTTTTTTTTTTAAGATTTTATTTATTTGACAGAGAGAGACACAGCAAGAGAGGGAACACAAGCAGGGGGAGTGGGAGAGGGAGAGGGAGAAGCAGGCTTCCTGCCGAGCAGGGAACCTGATGCGGGGCTCCATGACCTGAGACGAAGGCAGACGCTTAACCATCTGAGCCACCCAGGCGCCCCAGAAACATTAGTATTTTAAGCTTTTGTTTGCTTCTTGGCAAATGCCCATCTCTATACTGAGTCATTACATTAATGAACCCATTTCTTTTAGATATATAAAAAAATTAGGAATAGCTCCAGTTATAAAACAAAGTTCTATTAGTATATTAAATAAATAATTTGCAAATGAGTTTTGAAAAGAAATCTTTAATCCGTCTGGCAGGTAAAACAGGTAATAATATCATCAGCAGATTAATAGGTTTTAGGCTACTGACTTTGAGAGAGCCAAGAAATTATAAAAACCCACTGTTGGACACTGTCTGGAATCCTTTCTGGGTAAAGTACTAAAAGAGAAATGCATTTGGGAGAAATATTCTAGAATACCATATGAAATACCATTTCATCCACAGAAACTGCATTTTTGTTTCAACATGTTTTATACAAAAGTCCTCAACTGAAATGGCAGTCTTGGGGAACCAAGATTCAATTAATTAAGAGGGAAACACTCAACTCATCCAGCTCTACAAATTCTAGAGGTTGCAAATTGGTGAAATGAATTGTGGATCCACTAACCTGCTTAAAGCAACTGGAATTTGAATGTGTTTAAGCAGGCACATGTACCACTGTCTGCCACAATCCTTACTATTCCCTATTGCACTATACCTGCTGGCTAGCTTTATTGACAAAATACTGTTTCCAACTCCTAGATTAACACAGAAATCTGGTTTCACGACATCACAAATGTGGTTTCCTAAACTCACTTGGGGGTAAGGGAAAGTCCCAGTTTTGAGTAGGCATATCAGTGCCTCTCTTCATACCTTGTTTAATGAGTTCTTTAATTCTCCCTGGTGTTCCTACACCCAAGTGCACAACACGCTTCTCCAGCAACTTTACCTGCTCCTGGACCTACTTATTCCAAGATGGAAGAGATGAAAGAAAAGAAGAGTCATGAGAAAGTGCAATCATAGTCACTTTATCTAAAAGTTAAAAAGTAAAAAGCAAATATGGCTACCCTTGTTTAGGCTCAACTTCCAGTGCAAAGAAGGTTAATTAACATCAAGATAGAAAAGCATCATTCTGTAAAATTGGTAAATCTTCAAAGAAACGAGGGACCAAACCTCAGCTTCTGTGCAGGAATCTTGGAGCACAGAGGAGTAGCGACTGTTGCTGGGGCAGGTCATGCAAAGGCAGGGAATGTAAAGAACACCAGAACAGTTGTTAAATATGTTATATAAGGAGGCACCAAAGAAAACACCTGCTAAGGAGATAAGAAAAAGCTAGGAGCGGCAGTTAAGGATAACTTACAACATCCATCAGCAACCACAGGCCCTTGCTTACCTTTATGTGTTTTGCAAATAATTTTATAACTTTGCTGTCTCCTCTGAATGCTGTCACTGACCTAATGAAAAAAAGATTAATAAAAAAAAGATGAATGCTTAAGAAAACTTATTCATTGCAGGCCACATTGACAACTTAAGTATATCTTGCTTTAAAGAGAATATATGTGTTTATATGTGTAACTATGAGTATATGCATGTGTATATATACACAGATACAAAAAACTGAGATTTTCAGGTCAGCCCATCTCTGGAAGGAAAGTGAGGAAGCCTTTTATTCAGGCAGGTATCTGGATTGGCTTCTACTTTTCATACACAAGGTTAACTTTACTTAGGTTTCCTTGATAACCAACCGAAACATAATGGATCTGCCCTTCATTTGTAATACAGAATTTCTGTATTTCAGGTCCCTGGCAGAGAATTTATCTTTTAAACTCTGCAGTATAGTTCTCACACAAAATTTGGTTGCAAGAAATACCTTGGAGCAGTGATGTCAGCCTGTGCTCTGTGGAACCCAAAGGCATCACAAAAATTTGTATGTTACGGTCATGGTGGGTTGCTGGGAATGAGCTGACAGGGAGGAGAAGAAAGGCTTATGTCCTTCAATCAGAGCAATGCCCCACTTTTATCTACTTTGCAGAGTGCGCTTTTCTGCAAAATTTTATATGTGGAAATCTTCCTGGTATCAATAGATATAAAAGAACAATCAATCCTTTAATTGATGTCTAGAAATAGAACATGGGAATATGCTTGGAAATTATTATTGCCAGTAGGAATATATGAATTTGCAAGATAGTAAATTATACTATCTAAGTTCTGTTGTATTTGACTTTTACTCATACATAAACTTTCTCCATGGCAAGGTTAACTAGGAAGACAGTTTAGGGGACATATTTAACATTAATTCATGGTCCTCAAAAGGATAGATATTCTTATAAAAGTTAGAATTATTCACTATTAGTCTTTATGAATAGGGCTTGTTGTGCTAGCTCAGAAATCCCTTTTTGCAAATCACCTAACCTTGAAGTGGATCATAATACCAAAGACACAGAAGAACACAGAATTGGTAAATGAAATGTGACAACATAGTGCTTTTATGCCCTTCGGAAAGGTATTTATGTACAGTAGAAGCTCAAATCAACGTGACAGCTTGTTTTTAAGAGGCCATCTCCAGGCCAACCTTTTTGCCATTAATGTTTGAATCTGAAATGAGTTCTGTGGTGGTAGTTTCTAAAACACTGAAAAGTCAATGTGAACTACTATGATTTCAGAACCAGCAAGTATTGCTGCCCAGAAACAGTTGGGAGTCTTGAAGATCAGTTGTGTTTGGAGCAGAAATAGTTGGAATAAACACTTTTGTTTTACTGGGAGCTTTTGTGATACAATATTATGTGTGTGCCTTGGCGGGGGGGAAAGGAGAGTTTGAAGAACTTAAAAACTACTTTTCTAAATTTGTAATCAGATTAGTTCACTTAGAAAAATAGATGCTAAATAATTACTGAGAGTCTACATTTGCACCTTAATTTATTTTCTCCAGGACTTGGATTTTCCTTTGTTTTGTCTCTTGTCAAAGTCTGGTGCAGAGCCTGGCCCTGGAAGAGGGCTAGTTCCAGTAAATCCCAATTTACTCTGACGGCTCTTCTCTGAAAGCTCAACGTTACCACTGATCCAGTGGAAGACTTTTTGTTTCTTCTACTATACTACAGTAAATGAAAAGGTATGTGAAAGCACTTAGTAAAGCACTGACAGATTATCTTTAAAACATAATTTTTATATTTAAATTTTCAGCCCATTTGGAATTTACCTTGGTATGAGAAGTGAGATAGGGCTCCAAACTTACTTTTCCAGATGGTTACCCAGTTGTTCCAACACCATTTGTTAAATAATCCATCTTTCCCTACTGCTTTGTCACCTTTGCCATATGCATATGGGCCTATTTCTGAACTTCCAATTCTGTTCCACTGGTCTGATCTGTCATGCATATGCCAGTTCCATCCTGTTTTAATTAGTGAGACTTGGTAACATATATCTCTTGGTAATCTGATAGATACTATAGACATAGTATCCTCTCACTAATATTCTTTTTCAGAATTTCCCCAGGTATTTTTTCTTCTGTATTTTCTCTTATGAACTTAGAACTATAGCTTATCTTTAAATTTTGAACTTTAGCTTATCGAGATAGAAAACCAATTCTATTGGAGTTTTACTGGGAATCTGTGAAATTTATGTTATTCTAGGTAAAACAGACATCTTTACAACATTGACTCTTTTTTTTTTTTGAAGATTTTATTTCTTTATTTCACACACAGAGAGAACGAGCAAGTATAAGCAGGGGCAGCAGCAGAGGGAGAGAGAGAAGCAGAAGCTGAGCAGGCAGCCCAATGCAGGACTCCATCCCAGGACCCTGGAATCATGACCTGAGCCAAAGGCAGATACTTAACTGACTGAGCCACCCAGGCATCCTTACACTGATTCAGCAGTGTATTCAGCAATATTGTATGCCCTTTTGTTCAAGATCTTCTGAGTTGTGGGGCAACTGGGTGGCTCAGTGGGTTAAGTGTCCAACTCTTGATTTTGGCTCAGGTCATGATCTCAGGGTTGTGAGATGGAGCCCCACATCAGGCTCTGCGCTGGGCATGGAGTCTGTCTAAGAGTCTCTCTCTCCTCTCCCTCTGCCCCTCCCTGCCCCCGTCCCCTCTTAAAAAAAAAGATCTGAGCTGCTTACGTAATATTTTCTTTATACAGATTTGGTAGGTTTATTACTTGGTGTTCTATTTTTTTTTCCTGTTATTATTTTAAATTAGATCTTTTCTTTCATTATTTTTTCCAACTGGTTATTGCTTATATTATTTCCTTGCTTTTACTCTTGCCCTGTATGACGTGTGTTCTCTGCACAGAAGCCAAAGTGATCCTTTAGAAAGATTATTCAGATCATGTGATTCCTCTGCTCAAAATCTTCCAGTAGCATTGCATCTTAGGGTCTTTTATGCTTACTGCCCACTCTGTCTGGAATAATGCTCTTCTTCTAGATATCTGCTTGGCATTCTCCTTCACTTTGTTCATGTCTCTGCTCAAATGTCATTCTCCTTGGAAAAGCTTACGGTGACAATCCTTTTAAAAGTAGCCCCCAACCCTCTCTATCACTTTGCCATGCTTTATTTCTTCTTATATAATTTAACACTACCTGACATTATAATATATATTTATTTGTTCATTGTCTGTCTCCCTCACTAGAAAGTAAGTTCCATGACAAAAGGGATTCTGTTTTGTTCATTGTTACATCTCCAGCATATACAGCGTATCAACTTGACACGTATCAGTTACTCAAAAAACATTTATGAAACAAATAGGTGAAGTGTCCAACCTAATGAGCTCCAAGGCCCGGATAGCAGAGCTACAGATCATCAGCATCAGGACCGATTTCTTCTCATTATGGTTCTTCCGAAGTTTTACCCACTTAGGGCAGACTGCAAAAATACCATAGAAAAATATTACTCTAAATATAGCAAAATAGGGCTCCTATTTATTTTAGGCCCCTAAAGTTGAGTTATTTTCCAATTACTCTTTGTTAGTAATTAAAGTAAAATATAATGGGTATTGTCCAGATTCTATTCTCTGGCTATGTAAGATATTAGATTAAAATGAAATATCATTAACTTATAACATAAAACACGTAATATGCCAAGTAGCTAAATGTGACGAGTTTTAGGACCAAGTAAAAAAAGTGTTCGGAATAATACATTTTTGATAATTCACATTTGATGCTTGATGGCAAAGACTAAATAGGAAAAGAACTTTGATTCAATAATGTTAAATTTTAAAGAAACACTCAATATAAGATAAAAAATGGAAATGACATTAAAATAATAGCAAGCATTTATTAAACACAGACACTGTTTAGTTCTCACAATCCAGTGAGGTTGATTCTACTATAACCTACATTTATACTTGCTGAATTTGAGGTGGAGAAAAGTTTATGAACTCAAGTTGAATGCAATCAGAACTGATTTGAGTTTGAAAAAAGAATGCTAAATCTCTATATCTAAACTATTTCACTGTCAGCCACAAATAGATGACTATCTAGTATGAATAATCTGGCTTTCGGCTACACACAATAAATATTGAAAAGATGAAATTAGATTGTGCAATAGCCATGGTCTGAGTTCTGAGCATATGAACAGAATTTCAGAATTTTACAGCTAGAATAAAGATCACATGTCCAACTCCCTTATCTTTCAGATAACAAAATCAAGTCCTAGAAGAGAACTCGTGATTTGTCCGAGGTCAAACAGCAAATTAGTGACAGACTTGGAACTAGAACACTAATTATTCTCCGGATTCCTACACCAATACTTCTAATGTATTATAAACCAAAAAATGAGACCAAAACTCAAATTCTCAAAGCCAGAGCAAAACAAGAATAAACTTAAATAAACAGAAATTAATATCAAGATGGACCGTAAGAAAAACCTCCACTTCAAATCCATTTGAGGTGGAAAGTTTTGCTTTTAAATGTTGTTTTAAAAGTTTTAATTTTAACGAGATGTATCTTATGTTTTAATGGAGTAATAACAACTTGGTGAATAACTTAAAAGAAAATCATAGTTTACTTACTTTCTTTTAGGTATGATGAAAGACTATGAGTCAAATCATTGGCCTTGAGGAAACAGGAGTCTAGAATATGACAAACATGCTTTGTAAGACGATTTTGCAAACACACACATGATCAAAATAGATTCATTGTGAATGGTGTCTTCTTAAATAAGGTTGTAAAACATTAGTGAATGGGGGCTCATTATATATTTTAAAGTGTTGTCCAATATTTAAAACAACAGCAGCAATAAGAACAAGTAAACTTTTAACTGTCCATAATTTCTTAGAGTAGTGAAATAGAAGCTTGTTGTATCATTCAATGAACTAATGAAGCATGTTTATTTTTCAAATTCATGGAATAGGCAATATACAAAGGTAAAGGGGATATAGCTAACAAATCTGTGTAGAGAGGTTCAAACTCACTAGTCATCATAGAATTATATATTACAGTGATGAGGTAATACTTCACACACACATCAGAATGACAGTTGTTAAAAAGATGTATAATACCAAGTATTGTCAAGAATGTAGGGTGATAAGCCTCTTGTGAAATGTAGGTGGAGGTGTAAACTGGTAATAGCTATTCTGGAAAGTAGTAAAATTAAGTTGTATACACTCTATTACCCCATGATTACATTCCTGAGTAAATAATGGAAAGAAATTCTTACGTGTTCTATAAAGAGATACACACAAGTATATTCATCCTATCATTATCTGTTATAGTGGGGAGCAGGAAGAAACGTAGGTGTCCATATCTGAGAAAATGGATGACCAATACATGGTAGATGAAATCATTGGCATACTATATAGCATTTAGAAGCAATGAACTTGATGTGCATAAAGCCATACAGGCATATCTCAAAAAAGTGCTCAGTGAAGAAAGAGACAGCATGAGAAGTTCAGCACATCATTTAGATAAATTGTAAAATGTACACACATACAACATGACATTTTACGAGTATATATACATATTTAAAATCATGTATTAACACATTAGAGTGAATGCTATGGGGAAAGTAAAGAGGAGTGTGGACTGAGGAAGAGTGGGAATATTGCATCAAAACACAACACAACACAACACCAGAATAAAAGTGAATATAACAGTAAAATAAAATATAGGGGCCTTGCTCAACCAAGAACTATCATGGTCTGGCAATTATGTAGCATTATTAACTCTGTACCTGAGATGTGTAAAAAAGCAACATCATGTTTATTATTCTAATTCTTTCTATAAGAAAAAGGTTTTCTATAAACACAGAAGCGTGCTAGGGAGTTAACTATTACTAAATTAAATGACAGTAATATTGTGACCCAGCATATATAATTCATATTATGTGAGTTAACTTCAAAGATGTTGCTTCCTATACAGCTGTAGAGACTTTGATGGTCTTTAAAACTGTAATTTCCCAAGCTGGATATGATCAGACTCACCTGGAGAGCTTTACAAAAGATACAGATTCCTAGGACGGACTCCTTTCATTAGTAAGTTAGAATTCCTTGCAGGGGGGGTGGGCCTGGGAATTTGCTTTTTAAGTTCTTGGGTGATTCAGTTGCTGCTAGCCTACAGGCTTTAGCACTGATCTAAACCACACTGCAGCTCTCAGGAGGACAGCTGAGTTAACTCCAAGAAATTCCTGCCTCAAAACTAATTAAGTGCCCATGTGTATGACATTAACAATGTACAGTGAACAATATTAATTGAAAAGACATGTTCCTGCCTACAGACACAAATAACCTCAAATCAAAACCAAGTTAGACACTCAGCAAACTAATAGGAACAGTACTTCATTATCTATATTCACCATATATTTATGCCCCTGCCTCTGCCTGTTTCAGATAACCCACAGTGTGTCCCTCTTCTGCCCTACTGTGGTTCCTCTCTGTCCTTTCAGGTGTAGCCTACTAGGGTCTTTTCTACTAAACGTTCTCATGATGCCTTAGTCACTGTGTCTCAGAATGGCCTAATTTCTTAACTGAAAATGAAAACCTGTTCTTTTTGTCTATAAAATATTTTTAACATTTTCCTTTCTTCCTAAACCAAGCCATGACCATACATTCTTGTTTAACTATATAACTGAACTGTAATAGAGCAATAATATAATGTAAACTCACTACAGAACTCAAAAGACTCTTAAAGGTTTCTTCTGACCTCTGTATCTCTGTAATGCTAGAAAATTAAAATTTATGATGTTCCATAAGTATACAGAGTAGCGGTGATCCCACTATCTCACAAATCCTTCCTGAGTTGAAGGTGTACGCTAACAAAGAACCAGAAGGACCAAGCAACCACTGAGTCAAACTTCAGTTAAACTTTGAACAGAAGCTTGTTGTAACACTTTGTTCCAGTGATACAGCAGTCAGGACGTAGCTGTCCTCAAAGGAACTAGCCCTGGACAGGAGTGGTTTCTAACTGCTGTTGGAGCCATCTAGGCTTTGTGAGTCTAAAACTCCAGATCTTGCTCATGTGGAAATGTACTCCTTAAATTCTGGAAAAGAAACAGACACAGGCACTCCTGTTTCCAAACTCAACGTCCTTTTTTTTTGTTTTGTTTTTTTTTAAAGCACATCACAAAGGAATTATAAAAATTCAGGGAATGGGATGTTTTTCAGCTCCTTAAGCCTCTAGAAAGCATAAAGTTGTAATAGAAAAGGGAAATCAAGCTACCCTTGACTTTTTCCAACAGCAGTAATTAGATATCCCTAGTAATCTATAAATAGCTCGTCTGAAAGAGTGGTACCCAAACCTTGTGTGGTTTGATTTTGTAACAATATCTCTTTAATCTCTGCCCCAAAGAGTTACAGGATGTATCAGAATTTTCAAAATTAATTAAAATTAGTTGTTTTAAGAATTTTGCAGTATCTTTTTAACTTAATTATACATATTCTAAGGCAGTAGATCTCAAACAATAGTAGGTTTAAGAATCACTTGGGGCAAGGTGTTGGCTTTGCTAAAAATGCGGAATTTTATTCCTATCTTTAGAGAGTTTCCTTGAAATAGTCTGGCCTGGGACCCAAAACACTACTAGAAATCTGTGATAAGGACAACAAAACTAAGATGCTTATTAAAGCTAAAGTTGAGGCACCTGGGTGGCTCAGTTGGTTGAGTGTCCAGTTCTTGGTTTCAGCTCAGGTCATGATCTCATGGGTCATGAGATTGGGCTTGGCATCGAGCCCCTGACTGACTTCTGGGCTCCCTTCTCAGCATGGAGTTTGCTAGAGATTCTTTCTGTCTCCCCCTCCCCTCACTTGCGTGTGCACACTTCTCTTTCTCAAATAGATAAATCTTTAAAAAAAAAAAGCTAAAGCTCTTGTCTATAAAGGGTGAGTAAACTAATGTTTCATATCTATACTTTTATTTTATTTTATTTTTTTTAAGATTTTATTTATTTATTTGAGAGAGAATGAGAGATAGAGAGCACGAGAGGGAAGAGGGTCAGAGGGAGAAGCAGACTCCCTGCTGAGCAGGGAGCCCGATGCGGGACTCGATCCCGGGACTCCAGGATCATGACCTGAGCCGAAGGCAGTCGCTTAACCAACTGAGCCACCCAGGCGCCCTCATATCTATACTTTTAAATGTGTGCTTTATCTTTAACTTCTTTCCTCAACTAGGGATTCTTATTCCTTCAAGAACACTAAAAAAAATGCACACTCAACAATTAGCTTTTTCAAAAAAAAGCATTTACAAATCTTGTTTATTTTTTTAATTAAAGATTTTATTTTTATTTAGTTGACAGAGAGAGCACAAGAGAGCACAAGCAGGGGGAGAGGGAGAGGGAGAAGCAGGCTCCCCACTGAGCAGGGAGCAGGATGTGGGGCTCTGATCCCAGGACCCTGGGATCATGACCTGAGCTGAAGGCAGATGCTTAACCAACTGAGCCACGCAGGTGCCCCCAAATCTTTCTTTAGATTGAACAAATACCATTTAGCATCTTAATAAAGAAATCATTCAAAAGTTAAAACTGTGAGGTTGAGAAAAGGAGTATTAGCATGTGGAAAATACATTGATTCACTGGCAGAGATACCTAGCTATAATATACATAGTGGAGAAAAGATAAACCCTTTGTGCTCCTCCGCATCAGGAAAGTTGATAGCAGTAACAATGAGTCCTGCTAAATGATTAACTTCAGAATAGTAAGGGAAAAAAAAAAAGAGGAAAGAAGCCAAACAAGTCTGGCTGTACCTGGTAGGTTTAGTTCTTCTAATTCAATCACTGAGCGACTGCCACTGTAATAGTCCTTCATCAACTTCTGTAGGTCCTCAGGGGTCCCTGGTTTTGGCTCTGATTTTGCAAGAACATCAGTAATTTTCTTCTACAACATGAGAAGGAAGAAAAAAACTTCAAAAAGATAGATTTTAGAATGATGTTAGCTTAGAATAGCTAAGAATCCTCTGGTACTTAAACTGCATATAGATTTTGGTGATAGCTGAGTATGAATGTGAGTTCTAATAAATACACTTGAAAAAACTTAATAAATAAATACTTTTTGGATACAAATACTGCTTTGAAAAATGAATGGGTGATCTAAAAGTCTCTTTGTAACTCTTGGTCAATAGCTTTCAGGAGAACTGAAATTTCTGTAGGAGTCTCCATAATAGGGCATTCCCTTCTGTTAAAAGCCAAGAAATCTTGTTGCTGTGGAAACCTCTCTTTAATCCTTCAGTGATTTTTATTCCGAGAGTAGATTTTTGAGAATTTTTTGCCGAACCTGGTTTTTAAGGCACTGAGTCTCAGTTTGGTTTTCTGGGATTTAGGTAAAACCTGCAGGAGTAATCTGAGCATTGGAGCCCACTGCAAAGGAAGACTATAGACTCTCGATTGTTAAGTCCTGGGAGAGAGTCTTGAAGTGGCCCCATGGAAAACGGAACAGGAATAACCTTACAGCATCAATTCTGATTTGGATTCATTTGTGTAGCATTTACTGAGTGCCTGCAACGTACTAGGAACATACCACTGTTCAGTTAATTTTCATCATAAACTTTCTTTCTCATTTCCTTCTAATGTTTCACCAAAGATCCACAAAGAGCCACTCCCCACCCCCACCTTTTCAACTCCTTCCACAATATCCTCATTTCTATACCACTGCCAAGAATGGTAAAAGTTCTGTCAAAGGAATTAACTTTTAAAAATATGTCATCAGTAGGCACATTTTAGCATGACCTCAGCCAAGGCTAAAACTATCTAGCTAGAGTTTTGACCTTGAGCCACCAAGAACTTAACACTCCTGAAGGCCATTAGTGTACAAACTTATCAAAGAGAAGTGAAAGTCACTTCTTTAAGGACTTGCCAAACCTCAGCCAATTTGGCATCTCCCATCTTTCTATTTGGCCATTTGTGAGCAACGAAAACATATGCATACATACTCTTAACTTTCTAAAAGCTTGCTGTTAAGTAATTGGTTTGAATCCATCTTCTTTCCTCTAATCCCAATCATATTTCCTCTTCTGAATTCAGCAGTAGACCTTCTTGGCAGGGAGAGAATTACACTGCTGTTTTCACAACTGTGGGGGAAGGTCAAAGCTAACCACACTTTCTCCAAGGTTGAGCTGTAAGAAAGTCTGTACAGGAGCAATAGAGTCTTCCATGCACTCATAGGCAAATATTAAAATGTAAGGGGAGTCTTTTGCTTTAAATTATGGTTCCAAATTACGGTCAGAAATGCCTTATACTACTGTCATCTGGTTATTATTTTCTTTTTATTAATACTCTAAGATATAAGGTTTAAAAAACTGAAATGGATATGAAAAGAAAGTTGGTAAATTTCTTTCCTTGGGCACAGCCAGAAGGGCCAGAGGGCAGGATAGCTTTGGGCTTCTTCTAGACTTAGAAATTCATGTTTATCTTCTAACAACCATGAAAATGATGAAAACAAAGGTGGATAACAAAGATGTTTGGTGCTCCACAAGACTGAAATAGGAATCAGAAGAATTTATTTTTAGCTCCAACAGAAACAATATGAGTGACCTAAGGAAAGTCACCAAACCTCACTGAATCTTACAGTCTTTAAAGTGGGAATTACAATTGCCTCATCAAAGTACACTATATAGAAATGTGAGGTAAATCACCTGGGGTTGTAAGAAAATTGTAAGAAAGTATTAATAATACCTTTTTTCTCCTCCTTGTCTTGGTGGCATCTTCTTTTGTTTCCTTTGGTTGTATCAAGAAACATTCTTTAGGCTGTAAAGAGATACAGATGAGGAAATTTCCATCTTAGCATGATGGGGTGTCAACTAATGGTATGGACCCCAAAGTACCTAGGCCATACATGTATTCTTCATAGTATCTTGGTAATATTATACAGACAGTGATGCCAGAAGACCAATAGGCTATTAGGCAGGGGCTGGGCTGAGGGAATTTGAGAAAATCAGAAACGGCCAATGACTTGAGACTGGAAAATCTTTGAACAAAGGTGAAAATGTGTGAGTGAGTGTATATGTGTGTTTGAAGTGGTGGTGCAGGGTATTAAAGATTGAAGACAGTGGCCAGGTTTATAAAATACAGGCAGAAATAGATGTGATTAAAATTAAGATGTGGTAAGAAAGTCTTTGACTAGAATGACTGGCACTTTCCATGAGCTAGCAACGTGTGAGCCTGTATTTCCAAGTCATTGGTTTACTATTTTGTTATTCATTCCTTTCCTCTTTCAATAAGCATTGAAAAACTGAAGTAGGACATATTTACTTACATTTTTATAAAACCAGCTGCACCAAATGCCTTATCTATAGTGACTACAAAATGAATGTTTCTGCTGATGGTCTGACAAAAGTCTCAGCACAATGGCATTCTGAGTAATCAATTTTGCCTGTTGACGTGACCCTTGAGTACCCTATATAGGTTAGTGCTATTTTTACCCTGAAGGTTTTTATTTAATGCAGAAAAACAGGAGATTTGGATTAAGACGTTGATTTATAAAATGGAATGCCTCAGATTCCATATTTATTAACCATAAGCAGGAATATAAAATGTTTCCTGTGCTGGTTCTTTTATGCAACATTTTCAAACAAGTTGCCAAGTAAGATATAAAATACGAGTGAAAACTTATTCTGAGTTTTTCCTGGATTAAGTTTCCATCCCAACTAGAAAGTATTCAGTTTAAGCTGGTACGCTACTATCTAAAACAATCTTGGCTCTACTGGCTCCGTTTAAAGTGATTACAGATGAAGCTTTCTTTTAAAATTTGTAGACAGCCTACAGATTAAGAATGCCCATGGCTTGAAGCCAGTAGATATCTATCTATCTATCTATCTATCTATCTATCTATCTATCTACTTTCTTCAAGACATGGATACAGGACCAGCAGTTTCTAGACTCTGTTTCAGTTAGTAGAAAAGCAGATTCAAAGGTTCAGGATTAAAGTAACATGTGAATCTTGAAATTTTAGCTTCTCAGTTAAAACAAAAACCTGCCAAAAGCAATTGCATCACAGCTAAAGAAAAGAAAGATATTATGACCTCTCTTATTTAGAAAGTTAAGCTGTCTTGTGGATGAAGATATGTGCCAATCTGATGCTGGTACATGCCAATTAGAAACTGGGCCAAGGCCACTAATATGTCACAGAAGCTGCCAGATGGTCATAAGAGTCCAATTACAGGCCAGGCCAACATTCAGTTCATATTCATAAGGCAAGGGCCTGGATATGATTAGCAGATCCCTCAAGGCATACTGTAGTATCTTGTCACCAGTATCACGGTTTTTGGGAATCAGATGTAGAAACCTGTTCCATTTTGTTATTTAGCAAACGAGGGTGCTCTCTAACAGTATGTTCAATGTGCAAGGTTGTATTTATGTTTGGTTTACAAAGCCAATTAACTCTAACATGACATAAATTAAATCTGGAAATGAGCTCGGTTATAAGGATATGGACTGTCCAATTCTGGAGGAAAAAATAAAAATGTAATTCTGAATCATGCATAGGAAAAAAGAAACATGCTTGATGAACTGTTTTAGCTAAGATACTGCATGAGGTTTAAATGTTAGGTTCATAGTCTTAGATCATCCTAAAGGAAATACAGTATATTATTTGTTTTCTGGGAGCAGTTGCCTTTTGTGGTTGAGGCTGGGCAGTAATGAAGAAGCTAAGTTTATGGGGGCAATTTCCAAAGAGATGAGATGGCTTTATGAAGAAATACAAAATCCATTTTATTAAAAATTCCTAAATTTAGACAGCTGTCTTACAAATACTGATGTTTACCTTCAGAGAGACTAGGTAAAAAGATATAGGAGACTCAGGTCAGACTAGCTAACCATTTCTGGAAACCAATTTCATCAGTATATGTCTTTGACAGTTGATAAGTAATTTCATTTTTTTACATGAAATCTAGTGATTTTTTAAAGCATAGCTTAAATACATAGTTTAAGTATTTAGAAATATATATGAAAAAATTAATCTTTAAGTGAAGCATTTGAGGCATATTCTCAATTCCTTAAAGTGTCAAAAATTATATCCTTTAAGAATGATTCTTCTAGCTAAACATGGCAAATCAACCTCAAAAATGCCACTAAACTAAAAATGAAGGCAACTGAAAAAGGTATAAATTTATAAGGACCATGAAATCAGGAGAGAACATAGTGTGGAGAGATTTCAACAACATTTTGAAAAATGGAAAATGGCTGAAACATCCTTGGATGGAAGTGATTTAGCAGAAAGGTAGAGCTAGCACCAAGGTTTCTGGAGAGGTGGAAGCTAACAGTAAGTGAAGTTGTTTGACCTATTGGACTCTGAAAGGGTTTGGTAGTTGGAGACACAAGGTACTACAGAGAGTGAAGGGTTTAAAAGAAGGACATTGGTTGAAAGTTTATATATAGAATGATTAGCCTCCTTCCCATCTTCCAGTGGGCTATATCTCCTGCCCAGGAAGCCAAGCAACTATCTGATTACTGCTTCCTCTCATTTTGCTCTTCCTGGTGGCAGACAGGGGGTTTATTCTCTGGAGAGAACAAGAGGACCAAGAAATCTGGCACAGGGAAGACAGGACAGAGGTTGAGACTCACTTCCTTTTCCTGTCCCTATTTCGAATGTCTTGAGCCAGACTTATATATTGTATGCAGGAGCCTACTGAATTTTTTTCTGGAAAAATGAAATGGACTAAGAGAAATGCCACCACCACCAGAGAGTGACATTTGGTGGGCATAGTAAATACAGCTTGCTATCCTATTATCCTTCTATGAAGTTCACTAATCAACAAGCCTCAAATATGCACAAAAATATTCCATCAGCTTTTTAATGTCTCTCTTTTTAATATGAGTAGACAGCTAAGATAAGTGTCCAACATGAAAGCAAATAAACAACAAGAAGATAAAAGTTTCAAAACAATTATAATTAATAGTCTCAGACAGATAAGGAAAGAGTTTCAGCCATGAGACAAAAAAGAAAACAAATAAGAAAATTGGAATAAAAATGTAGGAGGAAGGCTTGAAGACAAAGGAAATCTCCCAAAAAGATGAAAAATGGTAAGAATATTAGATAGGGAATCAGCCCAAGAGATTCAACATCCCAATAAAAGGTATTACAGAAAAAGGGACTATATAACTGGGAAAGGAGTGATCAAAGAAATAACACAAGAAAAACTTTCCAGAACTGAAGGAAACTTTTCAGAATATGAAACTCTAAACTGAAAGCTCACTATGTATACAATATAATGAATATGAAAAATATCCACACTGAGGAGCATCATTGTGAAATTTCAGACCATGGGCAAACAAAAAAGACTAAAAATTTCCAAAAAGAAAAACAATAACTTATGAAATACAAAGAGTCCAGAAAAAGAATTGTGTTGGACCTTGCAATAGCAATAAAGCATGCTAGGACTCAATGGAACAATGCTTTCAAAATTATGAGGAAAATTTATTTGCAAATTAAACTTTTATACCCAGCCAAACTATGGGTCAGGTTAAGAGTAAAATAAAGGTATTTTCAGGTATTTAAGGTCTCAAAAAATTGATTTCCTATCCATAGATACCAAAGGCTGTATTCCAGCAAAATAAAGGGCTAAACCAAGAAAGAGGAAGATATGGGATTCAGCACATAAGGAAACTAATTCAGGAGAATGTTGAAGGGGCAGTGAAGAGAAATCTCAATTGCTCAACAGACAAGAGGATAACCAATTCAGAGTGGAATAGGAGTATAGAGGCCTTCAGGGAAGAACAATGAGTGATCTATTTGAGCATATGGAAAATATTATTCATGGACATGTGGGAAAGATATTGGAATATATGGAAACAATTAACAGTAGGAACACAACAAGCTAGGCAAATGAAGAAATGAGGTAATTATTAAAGCCATGAAAATGAAGAGTTGTATAAGAAAGGAGGAATGATTACGGCTTCCCCCCCAGCACTGAACAGTAGTTCTGTGGTCATAATTGTGAGATATTGACAACTGTTTTAACCAAAATGTGATATTGTGTTAGCAGGAGAATTAGCAGTCAGAGGGGGAATAAGGGGTAGATGGGAGAGCTGTGTCCTCATATGCTATCTCAGGAAGTTAATAGATCATGTCAGGAGCTGATAAATCAAAAAACAGCAGTATAAACTATACACTAGCAAGTATGAAAAATAGCTAAAAGCGGAGGGTAGTTGCCTGTGAAGAAAGACCTACCATGAGAGCAGGAAAGGTGATGCTGTTTTTTTATGAAAAACTTTTAATAGTGTTTGATTATCACTTTGTTAAAAAAAATTAAATTGCCATTTTACAACAAAAACAAATATGTTCATTGTAAAAATAAAAAAAAGTTAGAACTGGCTTTTTAGTTTCTTTTGGTTTTGGTCAAAAGTTATTTAGTACACACCCATCAACATGTCTAAAATTAAAAGACTGATAATTCCAAATATTTACAAGGATATAAAACAACCAAAACTCTTATACATGGATGGTGGGAGTATAAAAATGGTACACTCGTTTTGGAAAAAAGTCTGTCAGTTTTTAGAAAACTAAGCAGGACTCAGCAATTCTACTCCTATGCATTTACTCAAGAGAAATAAAAGTGTCTGTTCACAAAAGACCTGTATATGAATGTTCATGGAAGATTTACTCATAATAGCTCCAAAGAGGAAGTAGCCTCAGGTATCCATCAATAGAAAAACAGATAAACTGTGGAGTATTCATATAATTGAATATTACAAAGTGTTATGAACTGAATTGTACCCTCCTCCCTCCCATTCATATTTTGAATCCCAATCCCCAATGTTGATTGTATTTGGAAATAGGGACTTTAAAGAGATAATAAAATTTAAAGGAGGTCCTAGGGGTAGGGTCCTAATCCAACAGGACTTACGTTTTCATATGAGGAGGAAGAGACACCAAGGAGACACACACAGAGAAAAGACCATGTGAGGACACAGTGAGAAAGTGACCATCTACAAGCTAAGGAGAGAGGCCTCAGGGGAAATCAAACCTGTTGACACTTTGATCTCGGACTTCCAGTCTCCAGAACTGTGAGAAATAAACTTCTGCTGTTTAAGCCACTCAGTCTGTGGTATTTTGTTGTGGAAGCCTGAACAGACTAATATACTCAGCAATAAAAAAAATGAACCACAATACATCAACAGGGATGAATCTAAAAAACACTGCACTGAATAAAAGCCTTGAACAAAAGAGCATATCCTATATGATTTCATTTACATGACATCAGAACAGTGGCTGGCCCTGTGGCATGGAGTCTGGAATAGTGATTTGAGGTAGCATGAAAGGATTTTTGGGTGATGGTAATGTTCTTTAAACTGTAGGGGTTTGTGTTACAAAATTGTATCAATTTGTCAAAATCTGTGAATGGTACCTTCGACATTTATGCATTTGATTGTATATTAACTTTACCTCGAAAGGAAAAAAGATCTTTAAATACTGAACTTCACTTAATGATATACATGCTGAAGTGTCTGTGAGGAGTGTACTGATTTTGCCAATTACTTTGAAATGTGTCAAAAATTAGATGATTGATGGATGAATAGTGTTTCTGAACACATTGTAAAATTTTGGACTTTGAGGACACTGAGGATGAGGGCTTGCAGAAAGTGAGGAAAATCTTTTCGGGAACTGGAGGGAAGGGAATATTTGTTATGTAGTGGTACAAAATTTAGCAATACTGTTGTCTGCAGTTATGTGGAAAATCGAAAATGTGTCTAATGTTGTGGGTAATCCAACAAAGGAGATCCAAATAGTGTTGAAGGTGTCACCTAATTTCTTCTGTGGCTTATAGTAAAATGGAAAAGGAAGAAGTTAAATTGAAAAAAGGACTATCAAAGAAGTAAAGGTATATGAGTGCAAATCCATTAAGACCTCAGAAAGAACAAAGGTGGTAACTCAGAGTACTTTTCAGTAACATAAGAGCTCTTTAAAGAAATTAAAAGTGTGTCTCACAGATTATCTCAAACATGTCTCTAGGAAACTTAAGGGGTACTGTCCCTCCATTATCTAAGCAGGGATACATGGAAGAAAAAACTTTATCTGGAAAATATTTATCTGGGTGTGACTTCTGCTCAATGGAGTAAACCCCAAGAAGAACCACAGAAGACCTACAAAATTCTTAAAGGTGTTATATATTCAGAAATACCTCTAGTTTGAGCTGAGAAGGTGAGAGATGGAATAAAATGAGGCGAAGTCTTTGAACACTGAGAATTCTACTGACAAGAAGCAGGCTGAAAGAACTGTTCCATTGCAAATACAAGCTACCTTTCATTAGAACAAAAAAATGGGGGGGGGGGGGAGGATGACCCAGAGGGCAACACAAGGAACCCAAAAAGTAGAGCTGAGAACCAGAGAAGGACCTTAGGAACCTGGATCTTAACACTTAATAAAGAAACTCCCAACATTTTCAAATGCTGTGGGACCAATGACTCCTTGTGCCCACCGCTTGAATAGAAATGTCTATAAAGGTTATTCTATACTTGTATTTCTTCTGCTTCCCAGGTTGAGAAGAAATATAATCAAGGAGCTATACTTAAGGAACTAAACCTGAGGACCCTCAAGTGCCCCTGAACCTGATTAGACAATGAAATTCTGGGCACTGAGCTTATCCTGTAAATGGAGGAGACTTTTGCTTTCCTTGTGAGGGGTGAATATATTATGCATATGGGAGGGATATAAAATCACTGGGGGCCAGAGGGCAGACCAAGGAAGCCAGATTCCAGGATAGCTACCAATGATCTCCAGGTATTCATTCCCATCTTTTGAATTACTGACTTGATTCCTTTTTTTTTTTTAAAGATTTATTTATTTGAGAGAAAAACAGTGAGGAAGGGGCGGAGGGAAAGGGAGAGAGAAACTTAAGCAGATGCTGTGCTGAGTGTGGATCCCGAAGCAGGGCTTGATCCCAGACCCTGAGATCAAGACCTGAGCTGAAACCAAGAGTCAGATGCTTAACTGACTGAACCACCCAGGTGTCTCAAGAATAATCCTGAAGATGAAGAGTGGGAGAGATATGAAATGATCAATGCTCAAATAAATAAATATTAAAGAAAATACAATAGTTGAGGAAGGTGAGTAAAGAGGGAAAAGGATAAGTACCCTTACTGAAGAGTCCTTTATGATCTGAGGAGCTAAGCAAAAGGCCACCTTAAAAAAAGATGCCCAGTGTGGTCTCTGAGGGAGAGAGGATGGGTCATGGAACCATGGCTATTGACATCATGGAGGCATCAATGAAAAGTCACAAAACCCCTCATAAGGAGTTATATTCTGGGAACCATAATTAAAAAAGTCACTAGGGTTGGCTCTGAAGTGACTGATGTTGAGGAGGGAAGAGGGTGATGCAATCTCTAGAAGTAGGGAATTCATCATATTTTTGGAAGCAATATCTGGAAAAAAAGAAGTGTTGGCAAATCTTTACACTTACATTATTAAGGAGGCCAAGGATGATTATTTAGATGTGAAATGGTTGCTAGAGGTGATGTAGTTGCATGGGTAAAAAACTTTTATAAAGTTATAAATCTGCTGCTTGAAAATACTGAACAGATGGGAGGAATGGACTCAGTAATAGAAATGTGAGGCCCAGCTATGGCAAAGGAGGGAACATGATCTAACTCAATATATACTCTTACCTGTTGATATTTAAGCCTAAATGCATATTACAGCTGGCAGCATAATGCCAGGAAGTTCCTACACAAGTATAAAAAACCCCTTAAAGAACAGCAAAGCAGGGCACCTGCATGGCTGAGTTGGATAAGCGTCTGCCTTTGGCTCAGGTCATGATCTCAGGGTCCTGGGATTGAGCCCCCCCCCACTGGGATCCCCACTCAGTGGGGAGTCTGCTTCTCTCTCTCCCTCTGCATGCCCCCTCCCCGCTCATGTGTGCACTCTCTCTCTCTCAAATAAATAAATAAGTAAAATCTTAAAAAAAAAAAAGAACAGTAAAACAATGAGACAAATCTGAAAAAAATTCAAAACTTAAATATAGCACAAAATAATTTTTTTTCTTTTGTTTCGATCCAGGGGGGAAAATGTAATAGTTACTATTAAAAAACAAATACCCTGTTACATCTGTCAAATGAATCAAGTGCCTAGCACTGTGCTAGGTACTGTAGTGAACACAAAAGAAACCCTGGGCCCCAAGTCGCTTATGAACAAGTTGGAGACTCAAGCTCTATATATGTAAAAACTCTAGAAGGATTCAAGAAAGGTCAGCCTGTCAATAAGAAGGTCATTCTTGGGGTGATGAGATGATTTCCAGAGGGAGAAGAGTAACTGGAGAGAGAGGATGGGGAACCCACAGAGGAGCAAGAGGGGCTGTTTGGGCAGTCAAGGGCAGTGGAAGAGAGATACCAGCTCAATCAAGGAGGGGGCTGGAAGAGGGATGCTGGGTCACCAGAGTCTAAGAAACTCCTGTGGGTAGTAGATGGCTTACAAGTGGGGACACAAAGTGCTGAGATGGGAAGTGTGGTGAAAAAACTAGGATCTTGGTAAAATCATCCATTCTTTCATTTCACAAATAATGAGTACCAATTTGGGGTGAGGTTCTGTGCTAGGTGCTGTGGAGATGCACAGTTAAACTCTGTCCTAGAGGTATAGAGCCTGGTGTGGGAACCAGGAGCTAGATGAAGAACACTCATATGAGGCAGTGGGGCACAAGAAGATTTCCTTGTGAGTTCTCTGCCCAGAGAAATTAGGACAGACTTGGAGAAAGGGGTTAGGGCATTCTGTGTACCTAAGACTCGGAGTAAGAGGATCCTAAGCTCACTTCACCGCATAGGTACACCCCCAAATAGCAGCCACATCAGTGCAATGAACAAAGAAAATGACCCAGAGAAAGATTAAAATCACACCATGCATCTTTTCTGACTACAATGGTATGAAACCAGAAATCAATCACAAGAAAAAAATCTGGAAAGAACACAAATACATGAAGGTTCTATGACATGCTACTAAACAATGAATGGGTCAACCAAGAAATCAAAGAGGAAATTAAAAAGTAAAGGGAAACAAATGAAAATGAAAACACAACCATCCAAAGTCTTTGGGATGGAGCAAAACTACTGAAGACGGAAGATTATAGCAATATAGGCCTACCTTAATAAGCAAGAAAAATCCCAAATAAACAACCTAACCTTAGACCTAAAGGAGTGAGAAACAAACAAACAAAGCCTAAAGTGAAGAGAAGGAAGGAAATAAAGATTAGGGCAGAAATAAATGAAATAAAGACTAAGGAAACAACAGAGCAGACCAATGAACCTGGGGTTGGTTATTTGAAAAGATCCAACAAAATTGATAAACCGTTAGCCAGACTCATCAAAAACAAGAGAGAGGACTCAAATCAAGTCAGAAATGAAAGAGGAGAAATAACTGACACCGCAGAAATACAAAGGATTATAAGAGAATATTATGAAAAATTATATGCCAACAAATTGGACAACCTAGAGGAAATGGATAAATTCCTAGAAACATAACTTCCCAAAACTTCCCAAAAATCAGGAAGAAATCGAAACTCTGAACAGACTAATTACTGGCAATGAATTTAAATCAGTAATCAAAAAACTCCCACAAACAAAAGTCCTGGAACAGGTGGATTCACAGGTGAATCCTACCAAACATTTACAGAAGAGTTAATACCCTTTCTTCTCAAATTGTTCCAAAAACTACAAGAGGAGGGAATGCATCCAAATTCATTCTATGAGACCAGCATTACTGGGATACCAAAACTAGATAAAGACACTACAAAAAAAGAGAACTGTTGGCTGATACCTCTGATGAACATAGATGCAAAAATCCTTAACAAAATATTAGTAAACTGAATCCAACAGTAAGTTAAAAAAATGACTCACCACAACCAAGTGGGATTTATTCCTGGGATGCAGGGTGGTTCAATATTCTCAAATCAATCAACATGATACATCACATCAACAAGAGAAAGGATAAAAACCATACGATCATTTCAACTGATGCAGAAAAAGCTTTTGACAAAGTACAACCATCCATTCATGATAAAAAACTCTCAACAAAGTAGGTTTAGCAGGAACATACTTCAACATAATAAAGCCCATATAAGAAAAACCCACAGCTAACATCATACTCAATTGTGAAAGACTGGGATCTATTCTTCTAAGATCAGGAACAAAACAAGGGTATTTACTCTCACCATTTTTATTCAACATAGTACTGGAAGTCCTAGCCACAGCAATCAGACAAGAAAAAGAAATAGACATCCAAATTGGTAAGGAAACGTTCACTATTTGAAGGTGACATGATACGCTGCATAGAAAACATGAAAGACTCCACCAAAAAACTACTAGAACTGATAAATGAATTCAGTAAAAGAGCAGGATACAAAAGTAATATACAGAAATCTGTTGCATTTCTATACACCAATAATGAAGTCGCAGAAAGAGAAATTAAGAAAACAATCCCAACAAGAACCATATGACCCTCTCAATAGATGCAGAAAAAGCATTTGACAAAATACAGCATCCTTTCTGGATTAAAACTTTTCAGAGTGTAGGGATAGAGGGTACATACCTCAATATCATAAAAGCCATCTATGAAAAACCTACAGCTAATATCATTCCCAATGGGGAAAAACTGAGAGCTTTCCCCCTAAGCTCAGGAACAGGGCAGGGAAGTGCACTATCACCACTGTTATTCAACATAGTATTAGAAGTCCTAGCCACAGCAATCAGACAACAAAAAGAAATCAAAGGCATCCAAATCAGCAATGAGGAAGTCAAACTCTCACCCTTTGCAGATGACATGATACTTTATGTGGAAAACCCAAAAGACTGCTAGAACTCATACAGGAATTCAGTCAAGTGGCAGGATAGAAATTCAATGCACAGAAATCAGTGGCATTCTATACACCAACAACAAGACAGAAGAAAGAGAAATTAAGGAGTCGATCCCATTTACAATTGTACCCCAAACCATAAGATACCTAGGAATAAATCTAACCAAAGAGGCAAAGAATCTATACTCAGAAGACTATAAAATACTCATGAAAGAAATTGAGGAAGACACAAAGAAATGGAAAATGTTCCATGCTCATGGATTGGAAGAACAAATATTGTGAAGATGTCAATGCTACCTAGAGCAATCTACACATTTAATGCAATCCCTATTAAAATACCATCAACTTTTTTTCAAAGAAATGGAACAAATAATTCTAAAATTTGTATGGAACCAGAAAAGACCCCGAATAGCCAGAGGAATGTTGAAAAAGAAAAGCAAAGCTGGTGGTGTCACAATTCCGGACTTCAAGCTCTATTACAAAGCTGTCATCATCAAGACAGTCTGGTACTGGCACAAAAAGAGACACATAGATCAATGGAACAGAATAGAGAGCCCAGAAATGGACCTCAACTCTATGGTCAACTAATCTTCAACAAAGCAGGAAACAATGTCAAATGGAAAAAAGACAGTCTTGGGCACCTGGGTGGCTCAGTCATTGAGCGTCTGCCTTTGGCTTAGGTCATGATCCCATGGTCCTGGGATTGAGACCCGTATTGGGCTCCCTGCTCGGTGGGAAGCCTGCTTCTCCCTCTCCCACTCCCCCTACTTGTGTTCCCTCTCTTGCTGTGTCTCTCTCTGTCAAATAAATAAATAAAATCTTAAAAAAAAAAAGTTTCTTCAACAAATGGTGTTGGGAAAATTGGACAGCCACATGCAGAAGAAGGAAACTGGACCATTTCCTTACACCACACACAAATATAGACTCAAAATGGATGAAAGACCTAAATGTGAGACAGGAGTCCATCAAAATCCTTGAGGAGAACACAGGCAGCAACCTCTTCGACCTCAGTCGCAGCAACTTCTTCCTAGAAACATCGCCAAAGGCAAGGGAAGCAAGGGCAAAAATGAACTATTGGAACTTGATCAAGATAAAAAGCTTTTGCACAGCAAAGGAAACAGTCAACAAAACCAAAAGACAACTGACAGAATAGGAGAAGATATTTGCAAATGATGTATCAGATAAAGGGCTAGTATCCAAAATCTATAAAGAACTTATCAAACTCAACACCCAAAGAACAAATAACCCAATCAAGAAATGGGCAGAAGACATGAACAGACATTTTTCCAAAGAAGACATCCAAATAGCCAACAGACACGTGAAAAAGTGCTCAACATCGCTTGGCATCAGGGAAATCCACATCAAAACCTCAATGAGATACTACCTCACACCTGTCAGAATGGCTACAATTAACAAGTCAGGAAATGACAGATGTTGGCGAGGATGTGGAGAAAGGGGAACCCTCCTACACTGTTGGTGGGAATGCAAGCTGGTGCAGCCACTTTGGAAAAAAGTATGGAGGTTCCCCAAAAAGTTGAAAATAGAGCTACCCTATGACCCAGCAACTGCAGTACTGGGTATTTACCCCAAAGATACAACTGTAGTGATCCGAAGGGGTATGTGCACCCCAATGTTTATAGCAGCAATGTCCACAACAGCCAAACTATGGAAAGAGCCTAGATGTCCATCAACAGATGAATGAATAAAGAAGATGTGGTATATATATACAATGGAATATTATGCAGCCATCAAAAAATGAAATCTTGCCATTTGCAATGATGTGGACGGAACAAGAGGGTATTATGCTAAGCAAAATAAGTCAATCAGAGAAAGACATGTATCATATCATCTCACTGATATGAGGAATTCTTAATCTCAGGAAACAAACTGAGGGTTGCTGGAGTGGTGGAGGGTGGGGGGGATGGGGTGGCTGGGTGAGACACTGGGGAGGGTATGTGCTATGGCGAGTGCTATGAATTCTGTAGAACTGATGAATCACAGACCTGTACCTCTGAAAGAAATAATAAATCATATATATATATATATGTATATATATACATATATATATATATAAAAGACGATATTAGGAAGGAAAAAATGAAAGGGGGGAAATCGGAGGGGGAGACGAACCATAAGAGACTATGGACTCTGAGAAACAAACTGAGGGGTTCTAGAGGGGAAGGGGTGGGGAGAATGGGTTAGCCTGGTGATGGGTATTAAAGAGGGCACGTACTGAATGGAGCACTGGGTGTTATATGGAAACAATGAATCATGGAACACGACATCAAAAACTAATGATGTAATGTATGGTGATTAACATTACATAATAAAATTAAAAAAAAAGAAAACAATCCCATTTATAATTTCACCAAAAATAATAAAATACCTAAGAATATTACTCAGCCATCAGAAAGGATGAATACCCACCATTTGCATCGACATGGATGGAACTGGAGGGGATTATGCTAAGTGAAATAAGTCAAGCAGAGAAAGACAATTATCATCTGGTTTCATTTATATGTGGAACATAAGGAATAGCATGGAGGACATTAGGAGAAGGAAGGGAAAAATGAAGGGGGGGAGATCAGAGAGGGAGATGAACTGTGAGAGACTATGGACTATAGGAAACAAACAGAGTTTCAGAGGGGAGGAGCGTGGGGGGATGGGTTAGCTTGGTGATGGGTATTAAGGAGGGCACATATTGCATGGAGCTCTAGGTGTTATACACAAACAATGAATCATGGAACACTATACTAAAAACTAATGACGTACTGTATGGTGACTAACATTATATAATAAATAAATAAATAAATAAATAAATAAATAAAATAAATAGTTAAAAAAATAAAGAATTTCCTTTAAAAAAAAAATACCTAGGAAGAAACTTAGCCAAGGAGGTGAAAGACTTGTAGTCTTAGAACTATAAAACATTGATAAAGGAAATTGAAGATGACACAAACAAATGGTAAGAGATTCCATATTCATTGATTAGGAGAACCAATGTTGTTAAAATTTCCATATTACCCAAAGCAATCTACAGATTTAATGCAATCCCTATCAAAATACCAACATTTTCCACAAAACTAGAACAAATAATCCTAAATTTGTGTGGAACCACAAAAGACCCTGAATAACCAAAGCAATGTTGAAAAATAACAAAATTGGAGATATTGCAATCTCAGATTTCAAGACATACTACAAAGCTATGGTAATCAAAACAGTATGGTATGGGCACACAAACAGTAGATCAATGGAACAAAATATGGAGCCCAGAAATAAACCTATGTTTTTATGGTCAATTAATCTATGACAAAGGAGGCAAGAATATGCAGTGGGAAAAAGACAGTCTCTTTAACAAATGGTATTGGGAAAACTGGACAGCTACCTGACAAAGAATAAAATCTTGAGCACTTTTTTACTCCATCCACAAAAATAAACTCAAAATGGATTAAAGACCTAAATGTGAGACTTGAAAGCATAAGATTCCTAGAGGAAAACACAGGCACTTATCTCTTTGACATCATCTATAGAAACATTTTTCTCGATATGTCTCCTTTGGGTAGGGAAACAAAAGCAAAATCAAACTATTGGCACTACATCAAAATAAAAAGCTTTTGAATAGAAAAGCAAATCATCAAAAAGAAAAGCAAATTATCAACAAAACAAAAAGACACCCTACTGAATGGGAGGTGTCTGAAAATGATATATCCGGTAAAAAGTTAATATTCAAAATATATAAATAACTTATACAAACTCAGGACCAAAACCCCAAATAATCCAAGTAAAAATGGGCAGAGAATATAAACAGACATTTTTCCAAGGCAGACATACAGATGGTCAAGAGACACATGAAAAGATGCTCAATATCACCAATCATGAGGAAACTGTAAATCAAAACCACAATGAGATATCACCTGACATCTGTTAGAATGGCTAAAATAAAACACACAAGAAATAACAAGTGTTGATGAAGATGTGGAGAAAAAGGAACCCACCTGCACTGTTGGTGAGAATGCAAGCTGGTGCAACCACTGTGGAAAACAGTATGGGTGTTTCTCAAAAAGTTAAAAACAGAATTACCATATGATCCAGTAATTCCCCTACTGGGTATTTATCCAAAGAAAAAAAAACACTAATTCAAAAAGATACATGTACCCCTATGTTTATTGCAGCATTATGTAAATAGCCAAGATATGGAAGCAACCCAAGTGTCCACCCACAGATGAATGGAAAAAAGGTGACACACACACACACACACACATACACACACACACACACAAAATGTAATATTACTCAGCCATAAAAAAGAATTTGTAGCAACATGGATGGGCCTAGAGGGTATAAAGTTAAGTGAAATAAGCCAGAGAAAGACAGATACCATATGATTTCACTCACATATAGAATTTAAGAAACAAAACAAAGGAACAAAGGGGGAAAAAAAGAGACAAACCAAAAAACGACGCTTAGAGAGAACAAACTGGTGGTTGCCAAAGGGGAGGTGGATGGGGGGATGGGTGAGACCGGTAAAGGGGATTAAGAGTACACTTACCATGGTGAACACTAAATAATGCATAGAATTGTTGAATCATTATATTGTACACATGAAATTAATATAACACTGTATGTTAATTACAGCTGAATAAAAAAGGTAAAATAATAGCAAAAGAAAAAAACAAAACCTAAACCTGATATGCAGCTTTGGAGCAAAATATTTAATGGCTGGAGAGAAAACTGAGATGATTACACATTAAATATGTATATCTTTCTGTATTCCCCCATCCCACCAGGAAAAAATAAAATAAAGAAGATGAAGTGTTATTTACTATAATAATTATCACTTTGGTGCTTACTCTTTGCCAACCACTGTTTGAAGTGCTTAACAAGTATTAGCTATTTGTTTGTTTGTTTATTTATTTATTTATTTATTTACTTATTTATTTATTTATCAGAGAGAGAGAGAGAGAGAGAGAGAGCATGCACAAGCATGGGGAGTGGCAGGAAGAGGGAGAAGCAGGCTCCCTGCTGAGCAAGGAACCTGATGTGGGACTCGATCCCAGGACCCTGGGATCATGATTTGAGCTGAAGGCAGATGCTTAACCCACTGAGCCACCCAGATATCCCAAGGATTAGCCATTTAATCTCTACTGCAACTCTGTGAGGAAGATATATTTATTATCACCATTTTACCAATGAGGAGACTGAGGCACAGAAAATTTAACTTGCTTAAGGCCGCACAGCTTGTAGGTAAACCAATTCTCACAATTATCCTGAGCCTGGTTACAAACTGGGTAGAGTCATCCTCTCATGGGAATGAGTTTAGGGCCACTTAAAATAATAGTAAGACCACAAATCATTGCTATGAAGAAGATGATAATTTTAGTTTGACAGTAGATAATCCTTAAAAAAAATCACACATGGTTACCAATCAGGTTTGAGGGACACATAATGTGAAAAAGCTACAAATGGATGTGAGTGGTCAGTAGAAAGATTAAGAAGAAAATAAAAGGTTGTAAGTCCAGGAAGCAAAGTGTATCAAATGACCATTTTTGGTAATACTGAAGGTAGAAATCCCATGATAAATATTCATACAATAGACCATAACACATGTTAGGTAGACATGAGACCCTGGGAGCCTGCTGTCAGCATGGCACGGTGCTGTAATCATGCTTTGGTATGAGAAGTAATTTTACATATTTTTATGCTATTTGTCTTCTCCTAGGAACTGTACCAAACAGAGTATTACTGGATCTTTGGTAAAAATGTGGTACAAGAATCTAAGATATCATTATTATAAAATACATTTATATTGAAAAAATATTAAGGGTAAAAATAGACCTTGCTTATCATTAATGAAGCATGGTTTTTTCCCAAGGCAAAGAAGATAAACGCTTCCCTCAAATTCCATCAACAACTGATGTTAAACAAGGAATGCTGAAGAGGGGTAGAAGCTGATTTCAGAATTTAACAGTTGTGACTCCTACAGTACTGTCACCTGTTCAGTTTTCTTTGACAGGGCAGGAACTGGAACTGTCTCTTGCTGCATCATTTCTGGGTCTCCTCCTCCTTCATCATCTGATGCTTCTACAAAATATAAAGTTTAAAAATTAGAAAAGCATCTCTCTCTCTTTCTTTCTCCCATTGCTAGTGCAATCTTGGTACCACCTTTCTAGAAGGTTCTATCCTTTGACTCAGTAATTCTACCTCTAAAAAGCTGAATTCAAGGAAACACTCCAAAATATGGAGATTTAAGCACCGATGTCAGTCGTATACATAAAACTGCAAAACTGAAGATTATCTAGATGTCTAACTTTTGAGAATGTTTAATTATGGAGCACTTAAACTAATTTTACAGATATTAAACTCCTCACTTTCAGATAAGAAAATTGTGGTTTAGAGGGGTTAAACAATTTGCCCGAGGTCACACACCTGGGAACCCAAATCTACTTGAGTCCAAAGTCTCCTCCACAAGAGATACTGTCTGCCCTGAAAAACAGTAGCTCTTGATACCTGTGTGCTAGCCCAAGGGGGAATGTTAAAAGACTGTGACAAAAAGATTACAGATCATGAGAAACACTTATTTTGAATTTTTTAAATCTTTCAACAATGGAAAAAAGAAATCCTTAATCTAAGAGTTAGGAAAAATCAAAATTTTAACAGTTTTTCTGTTTATAAAGCTCTACTGAAGAAACATAGCAATCATAGCCTCTTACTTCCCATAATGCCATACTGCCTTCCAGATTTTAGTGGTTGCTCTCCTTATCTATCTATCTACGCTTCAAATACCTACTGCTTTTTTTTTTAATTTAAATTTTAGTTAGTGAACATATAGTGCAATATTGGTTTCTGGAGTAGAATTCAATGATTCATCACTTATGTACAATACACAGCACTCATCAGAGCAAGTGCCCTCCTTAATACCCATCACCCATCTAGCCCATCCTCCATCCAACTCCCCCCATCAACCCTCAGTTTGTTCTCTATAGTTGAGTCTCTTATACTTTATTTCCCTCTCCCCCTTTTTTCTTTCTCCTTCCCATATGCTCATCTATTTTCTTTCATAACTTCCACATATGAGTGAGATCATATGGTATTTGTCTTTCTCTGAATGACATCTCACTTAGCATAATACACTCTAGCTCCATCCATGTCATTGCAAAAGGCAAGATTTCATTTTTTGGATGGCTGAGTAATATTCCATTGTGTGTGTGTGTGCATGCACACACACACACACACACACACACACACACATCCCACCTCTTCTTTATCTATTCATCAGTTGATGGACACTTGGGTTCTCTCCACAGTTTGGCTATTGTTGATAACGCTGCTGTAAACATCAGGGTGCATGTATCCCTTTGGATCTGTATTTTTGTATCATTTAGGTAAATACCTCATAGTGCAATTGCTGGATCATAGATAGCTCTATTTTTAACTTTTTGAGGAATCTCCATACTGTTCTCCAGAGTGGCTGCACCAGTTTTCGTTCCCACCAACAGTGCAAGAGGGTTCCCCTTTCTCTGCATCCTCGCCAACACCTGTTGTTTCTTGTGTTGTTAATTTTAGCCATTCCAACAGGTGTGAGGTGGTATCTCAGCATGGTTTTGATTTGTATTTCCTTGATGATGAGTGATTTGAACATCTTTTCATGTGTCTATTAGCTATCTGGATGTCTTCTTTGGAAAAATGTCTATTCATGTCTTCTGCCCATTTCTTACCTGGATTATTTGTTTTCTGGGTGTTGAGTTTGATAAGTTCTTTATAGATTTTGGATACTAACCCTTTATCAGATATGTCATTTGCAAATATCTTCTCCCATTCTGTGGACAAAATTTGTTGATTGTTTCCTTCACTGTGCAGAAGTTTTTATCTTGATGAAGTCCCAATAGTTCATTTTTGCTTTTGTTTCCCTTGCCTCTGGCAATGTGTCTAGTAAGAAGATGCTACAGCCGGTCAAAGAGGTTTCTGCCTGTGGTCTTCTCTAGGATTTTGATATTTCCTACCTCACATTTAGGTCTTTCATCCATTTTGAATTTATTTTTGTGCATGGTGTGAGAAAGTGGTCCAGTTTCATTCTTCTGCATGTTGCTGTCCAGTTTTCCCAACAAGTGGTTGCTCTCTTTAAATACACTTTTGAATCTTTAAAAGGCCTTACTCATTCTCTTTGAACTTCTCTATGTATATCAAAGTCAGCCCAAAATGTGAATTTGTGAGCAATCTTGGTCAGAATTCATATTTAGGTCCAAATAACCAATCTGGTAATCCTGTGCTTTTAAATGTTTGCACAATGTGTTAATTTTATGTGTCCTCTTGGTTGGGTCACAGGGTACCCAGATATTTGGTTAAACATTATTCTGGGTGTTTCTGTTGGGGTATTTTTGGATGAGATTACATTTGAATGGTAGACTGAATAAAGCAGATTGCCTTCCCTCATGTGGGTGGGCCTCATTAGATGAAGACCTGAATAGAATAAAATGGCTGAACCTCTGCTGAGTAAGAGAATTTTTCTGCTTTTGGACTTGAACTGAAACATCAGCTCTTCCTCCATCTAGAGCCTGCCAGACTTCAGGCTAGAACTACACCATCAGCTGTCCTGGTTCTCAGGCCTTCCAACTAGGATTGGAACCTGGGTTCCAGCTTGCCAATTCACACTGCAGATGCTGGGACTTGCAAGAGTCACGGAGTGCATAGGCCAACTACTTCTTTTATATACAGATAGATATAGATATGTATCTCCTATTGGTTCTGTTTTTCTAGAGAACCCTGATTAAGACACCTACTTTTAACTGTATAGCATGAAAAAAAAAGGCTTCTACCCATGGAATAACAGCAGGTAGAAGATTAATAGGCCTTTAAAGTGACTATGTTGGCATTAAAAGTATTTATAGAATTTCTGCTTCCAGAAAGGTACTAGTAGTAGTAGTAGTAGTAGTAGTATTTTTCCCTATTCCTCCTGCTAAGTACAGCTAAAAATCCTGGATCTTATACATAAAACAAACAAAGGCAGTCTCTGAAAGGTAGAGAGAAGAAGGTACTTTGGGACCTTGGGGTATAAGGGGCAACATAGCAGTTAGCTCCCTGGGTTTTCTTTTTGCCTCATTATCTCAGGCTTGGGGTTAAAGAAGCCATAACTTGGAAATGCCAATGGGAGCAGACAAAAAAGCCCCAATGAACATCTCTTCTGTTTAACAAAATGACCAGGAAAGAGGCCACCTAGCAAGACGGAAAATGTTTAGAGAAAAACTATTTGACTCCAAAATTAAAGAACTGTGGCCTGCCCCCATTAGCAAAGGCTGAGTGGGGAGCCTAGACTTCCACGCTTGCCAGGCTGTAATGAGGCACCCCAACTCCCTCCTCCCTCCTCCACCTCTCACCAGGGTGCTATCAGAGATGATCAAGCAGTGATTGAACTCCCAAAGGGATTTTCATTCCTTAAGGGTAATAACAAACCCCTGTTCCCCCCTCCTATCACTACCACCACCATTGCAGTATCAATGGAGACCACATGGTAAGCCTTGAATTCCATTTCCTCTGGGTAATAATGAAGTACGCCTCTCCCTCCCCCTGGGATAGTGTTAGAGAAGGACTAGAAGAGAGTGATTACTTTCCATATTGCCCAGTGGTAAAAAGGCCACACCTACCCTAGTGGTTTTAGCAACCACTTAAAAAACTATACAAAGGAATACACTCAAAAACACTAAGATAAATCAAAATAGAATTCTAAAAATGTTCAAATAACCCACAGGAAGGCAGGAAAGAGAAAATAGAGAAATTAAAAACAGCAAACAGAAAAAACGGAATAAAATGGTAGATTTAAACCCTTACATATCAATAATTACATTAATGTAAATGGCCTAAAAATGCAAATTTAAAGATAGAGATTGACAGAGTAGATAAGAAAACATGACCTAACTCTGTTATTTACAAGAAACTTACCTCAAGTATAACAATGTAACAAGTTGAAAGCAAAATGATGGAAAAAATATAACATACAAATATATATTTTTAAAGATTTTATTTATTTATTTGACAGAGAGAGAGAGAGGGCACAAGCAGGTGGAGTGGCAGGCAGAGGGGCAGGCAGAGGGAGAGGGAGAAGCAGGCTTTCCACTGAGCAGAGAGCCCAATGCAGCACTCGATCCTAGGACCCTGGGATCATGACCTGAGCCAAAGGTAGATGCTTAACTGACTAAGTCACCCAGATGCCCCATAAATATTTTTTAATAAGATTTTATTTATTTGAGAGAGAGAGCAAGAGAAAGAGAGCACAAGCAGGGGAGAGGGGCAGAGGGAGAGAGAGAAGCAGGCTCCCCATGGAGCAGGGAGCCCAATGTGCAGCTCTATCCCAGGACCCTGGGATCAGGACCTGAGCAGAAGGCAGACGCTAAACTGACTGAGCCACCCAGGCACTCCAACATACAAATATCGATCAAAAGAAAGCAGAGTGGCTATATTAATATCAAATAAAGGACTTCAGAGTGAAGAAAATTACCAGAGAAAGAGAACATTATATACTGATAAAAGGGTGGGTCTGTCAAGGAGACATAGCAATCCTTAATGTGTATGCACCAAACAACAGTCACAAAATACAGGAAGCAAAAACTGATAGAAATGAAAGAAGAAACAGACAAAAGTACAGTTAATTTGCAAAGTAAAACAGTCCTCTCACAAGAACTGAGAATGACTAGACAGAAAATCAGCAAGGATATAGAAGAACTAAGTGATAACCATTAACCAATAGGATCTGATCAACAGTTGCACTCAACACTCCACTCAACAGAATACGCATTCTTTTTAAATGTTATGGAACATATTCTAAAATAGATCATATTCTAGGACATAAAGTATCAACAAATTTAAAAGAAATTGATAAACAGTATGCATAAAAAACTTACAGCAAATATTATACTTAATAATGAAAGACTGAATGCTTTCTCCCTGACTGGAAACAAGGCACAGATGTCTGCTCTGACCAGAATTATGCAACATAGTGCTAGAACTTTTAATCAGTGTAATAAGGCAAGAAAAGAAATGAAAGTCATATACATCAGAAAGGAAGACATCAAACTGCTCCCATTTGCAGATGACATGATTGTTTACATAGAAAATCCCAAGAAATCTAAAAAAACTTTCCCCCAAGCCCCAAGCCCTGCTAGAACTGAGTTTAGCAAAATTGCAGAATAAAAGATGAACATGTAATTTTATTTCTATATACTAGCAATGAACATATGAACACAAAAATTAAAAATACAATACCATTTACAATTGCTAAAAAAACCCTAAAATACTTAGGTGTAAATTTAACAAAACATGTACAAGACTTTCATGCTGAAGACTATAAAACACTGATGAAAGAAATCAAAGAAGATCTAAATAAACAAGGAGACATACCATGTTCATAGACTGGAAGACTAACCACGGTAAAGATGCCAGTTCTCTCCAAATTGACATACAGGTTTAACATAATTTCTATCAAAATCCCAGCAAGATTTTTCTCTAGGTATATACAGATTATTCTAAAATTTATGTAGAATGGGAAAGGAACTAGAATAGTTAAAATGATTTCAAGACTTATTATATTATATAGCTACAATAATTTTATATATAGGAACAGATATATAAATGAATGGACTAGAATACAGACCCAGAAAAAGACCCACACAAATACACCCAATTGATTTTTAACAAAGGCAATTCAATGGGGGAAAAATAACCTTTGCGATAAATAGAGAAAAAATCCATAGGCAGAAAAATTAACTCTTACCCGTTTCAGACCTTATATAAAACTCACCTCAAAAATGGATCACAAACTTAAATGTAAAATGTAAAACTCTGAAACCTTTAGGAAAAAAAGGGGACAATCTTTAGGCTCTAGGGTTAGGCAAAGTTCTTAATTTTCCAACTAAAATACAATCAATAAAAAGAATATTTGATAAGTTAGAGTTTATCAAAATTGAAAACTTCTGTTTTGCAAAGACCCTGTTAAGAGGATGAAAAAACAAGCTACAGAGAGGGAGAAATATTTGCAAACCACATACCTAACAAAGGACAGACCAGTAACTAGAAAATATAAAGAATTCTCAAAATTGAACACCAAAAAACTAGACAAGTGAATTAGGAAATGGCAAAAGATATGAACAGATGTTCACTGAAAAGTAAGTACATGAAAATATGTTCCATATCATTAGCCACTAGGGAAATGCTAATTAAAGCTACAAGATATCAGTACAAATCTATCAATCACTAACATTAAAAATAGTGTCAACACCAAATGCTGGTGAGGACACAGAGAAACTGGATTTTCATTCACTGCAAATGGGAATGGAAGATGGTACAGCCACTTCCATTCCACAAAAGGAAAGAAGTTTGGCAGTTCCTTAAAACATTAAACATGCTGGGGCGCCTGGGTGGCTCAGTCGTTAAGCATCTGCCTTCAGCTCAGGTCACGATCCCAGGGTCCTGGGATCGAGCCCTGCATCAAGCCCCACATTGGGCTCCCTGATCGGCCGGAAGCCTGCTTCTCCCTCTCCCACTCCCCCTGCTTGTGTTCCCTCTCTCTGTGTGTCTCTCTCTGTGAAATGGATAAATAAAATCTTTAAAGAATAAAACAGGGGCGCCTGGGTGGCTCAGTCGTTAAGTGTCTGCCTTTGGCTCAGGTCATGATCCCAGGGTCCTGGGATCGAGCCCCGCATCAGGCTCCCTGATCGGCAGGAGGCCTGCTTCTCCCTCTCCCACTCCCCCTGCTTGTGTTCCCTCTCTCGCTGTTTCTCTCTCTGTCAAATAAATAAAATCTTTAAAAAAAAACAAACAAACCAAGAAAACCCCCACAACATTAAACATGCAACTACTATACAATACAGCAACTGCACTTCTGGGCAGAAATTCCAGAGAAACAAAACTTAACAAAAACTTAAGTTTGTACAACAAACTGTCCAGAAATGTTTACAGCAGCTTTATTTATTATTTAATAGGCAAAAGCTAGAAAAACTCAGATGTCATTCAATAGGTGAAGAGTTAGACAAACTGTAATATATCCATTCTATAGAATATTAATCAGTAATAAAAAGGAATAAAGTATTAATACACTCAACAACCTAGATAAATTTCCAGAGAATTATGCTTACTGAAAAAAGCCAATCCCAAAAGGCTACATATTGTGATTCCATTTATACATCATTCTTGAAATGATAAAATTAGAGAATTGGAGAACAAAATAGTGGTCTCGAGTTAAGGGGGGAGTAAAGTTGGGGGGAAGTGGGTGTGGCTACAAAATGGCAACAAGAAGGATTCTTATGAGGATGGAAATGTTCTGTATCTTAACTGCATCAATCTCAATATATTTGTTGTTACCATTTACATATACATACGGTTTTGCAAGTTGTTACCACTGGGGGAATTTGGGTAAAGGATATATGTGATCTCTCTGTATACTTACTGTTCCTATAATTGCATGTGAATCTAAAATGGTTTCACAAGGAAAAAGTTTAATTAAAAAAAGTGTTTAAGGGAAATCCATCCTTTTCTTTAGGAAGCCCAAAATTATTGTGCTGGAAAAGCCAAAGATGTGTGGTTGGCTGTGGACCAAAGTACCATCCTGCTGCTGGGGTACCCCGTCACCGTTGTTCTGATTAGGACAGTCAGGAAGGCAGCTGGGTTCAGAGAAATGCAGAATTTAGAAATTCAACCCAGGGAGGCCATGATGGAGTCTTCACAAATAAAAGCTCCCTGGGTAAGGTTGCCAGATTAAATTTAAAAAAATAACAAAAATTATTGAATAACTTTTTAGTCTAAGTATGTCCCATACATTGCATGGGAGATAGCTCTATATAGTATTAAAATTATTCATTGTTTACCTGAAATTTGAATTTAATGAGGTGGCATGTATTTTTATGCGGTAAATCTGGCAACCCCACCTGGGGACTTTCTTTCCCCATCAAAGCCACCTTTAGTCCTATGAAATTTCTTGTATTGGCTTCTATTCACGGAGCCTCCTTTTTCTTAATATCCTCCAATCCATCTTCATCTGGGATCTTTCAGGGGAGCCTTGGCTGACTACACATCCCTCCTCCCTCCTGTTGTCGTGGCACTTCTACACTTAAACTTGTAAATCAGCGTATAATTTTATCCTTCCATATAGTGTGTGCAGGTATTGCATGTGTTAGGCTTTCTCTCTGGTGAACCATAAACACGGTAAGGGTACCCATGTGTCCCAAGTACTTAGCCTGGTGTTGAGTAAAAGTAAAAAAGCACTCCCCCGTACCCACTACTTCATTTATATTTTCATTATAAAAGTAATATTTTTTTCTCCGTGTAAAACATTAAACCGCTTATACAAATCTTCTTTTATTAACTTTAAAAGCCACTTTAAGATAAAATGGATAAAATGCAAATAAATAAATGTCAGGATCAAACCCCGATATATTTAAAACTCCAATAATGCTTTAAAAAAAATTCTGAATTCTGTATTCCTCCATTGCCCAGAATCTGATAACTGAAGAGTACAGTCTGTATTTAAGCAATCTAGTTGAAAATAACATATTTTTAAAGGTATGTGACTCTTATGCAACAAAAACCCATGAGAAATACTTAAAATACCTTGTTAACCAAATACTCTAAATCTGTACTTTCTGAGCCAAAAAATTATTTCATCTGAAACCTTTTAACATATAAAATGAGATCATCTCATATCACTGTAGGTTGAATAAATTAGTTGTTTCTTTAGCCTGTGATGTTTTTTGGTTCCAAAAGAGAAAATTGGTTTTCTGAAATAAGGATGCTAGCTCTGTGATTTCCATTAAGAGGGCATTAAAAGAAAAGTATGGGACCCAACCTACCCAGCCTGGCTCCAGCTTCCAGGTTCCTCTAGAACAGCTGGCATTTGAGGAGGTTAAACCAGACCTACACTCATTAGTTCCAGGGGCTGACAGGGCCTGTGCAGTGGCGACAACAAGACGGGGTAGCCTCATCTCCTACTCCCCGAGAGTATACTTAAAAAAAAGAAAAAAGAAAAAAAAAAAAGATACCACCAGATAGAACAGGTTGAACTCTTCTTCCAATAAAGGGGTCAAATATACTGTCCCTTTTCAACCCAAAGCAAAAAGAGCAAGCAAAATTAAAAAGCTGCACACATTTCCCCTTCCTTCAATCCCTGCCTTCATCTTCTTTATGAGAAGTATTGGAAGTCCAATTTCCCAGCAATTTCCTCAAGCTTCAAAGCACTTGCTTGCATGAACCCCTTGTAGGCCTGGGGAAGGCCCCTGGCAATGGATCATACAGTTAATTTTTCTTAGAAAACTTGCAAAACAAAGATATATTGTGGTTAAAATAAGTAGACCACTGTCTATTTCTACTCAGAATTCACCTTTTTCACATATCCCATAGTGAATGGTGTTGAAGCAGAAGTGAACATTCTGGGGATCCAGTTAGAGGAAGTTGGTTGGACATGCATTTAGTTGTGAGTTTAGTGGAATATTACATGATTCACAATCATATAGTCTACAGTTAAATTACTGCTGGCTGTCCTAGTGTAGGAATGCAACCAGGAATACTCCTACCACCCTGTGCCAACTCACCAAATACCCTAATAAACTGTGCAGGGCCAGAGGCTGTAGATCATGACACAAACACACCTGTAGCACCCTTCCCTAGAACTATGTGGGCACTGGAGGAGAAACCAGGTTTGGGATGTATGAAAACAAAAACTACTCAGTGGAAAATCCTTCCAAACATCAAAAATATAAAACCATAAGCAGAGAATTAGGTTCCCATTTTTCCTTTTTTAGGAACACAGTAGATGGTGCATTTTATATAGTTTTCAAGAAAACAGACATATGTTTTTCTTATATGATGGGGACAAGTATAATAAAAAATTTCAGAATTCCTGTGTTTGCAGCAGTACTGTTGTGATTTCTTACTTAAAACAACTTTCACACCTAGTTTTACATCAGTAATTTTGTACTCTTTTTCTGAGAGGGCCCTTTAAATTGTATAAGCTCAGTTCTCACAAAAACCTTGATCTGTGCTTGCTAGTGACCTGCTGAAATCTATTAGTTCTCACAGTTTCTCAACAAAACAGACTACTGAAACACAGAACAGCAATGGATAAATTTCAAAGGCATGATGCTAAATGAAAGACACACCAAATTAAAGAGGCTACACGTGATTCATTTATTTAACATTCTGGAAAAGGCAAAATTATAAGAACAACAGATGACTAGTTACTGGGGACTAGAGATGGGAGACTTCTCAGGGGTGATGGAAATGTTCTATATCTTAACTGTGTTGGTAGTTACACAACTGTATTTATTCATCAGTCAAAATTCGTAGAAATGTACACAAAAAGGGTTAATTATACTGAACGTACATTAATCCTCAATCAACCTGACTTTAACAAAATGATAGAAGCTAATTCATTAAACAATTTGTAACACTTACACAATGTCACACAACTAGTAACTATGCAGTGTCACACAAGTAATAACTAACTGGCAGAGCTGGGATTTAAATCCCCAGATTCCACAAATTTAACATCCACAGTACCTTTGCATGAAAAGCTTACAGCTTAATGATGTTTCTTCTTCTTCTTCTTCTTTTTTTTTTAAGATTTATTTATTTATTTGAGAAACGGAGATAGAGCATGAGCAGGGCAAAGGGAGAGGGAGACAGAATCTCAAGCTGAGCGTAGGCCCAGATGCTGGGTTCCATCTCAGGACCTTGAGATCATGACCTGAGTGGAAATCAAGAGTTGGACGCTTAACCTACTGAGCCACCCAGTTGCCCCAATGATGTTTCCTTCTATTCCTTGATTGCTAAGAGTTTGCTCAAAATCATGAATAGGTGTTAAAATTAATGCAATGCTTTTTTTTTTTTTGCATTTATTGAGATGATCATATGGGATTTCTCCTATAATCTGTTAATGAGCTGAATTATAAAAATAGGCTGTTAAAATGTTTGTATTATTCCTAGGATAAATCCTAGTTGGTCATGATATATTTCTTTTTTAATAACATTTTTTTGGGGGGAGGTTTAAAGTTTTACGTAGACTTTTAAAATCAAATACCTTAATATTTATGCAGACTTTTTAAATCAGATACCCTGATAGCAGGTAAAATGTGTCAATAAAACAAGCAGAGTGTAGTATTCTTTCTATGGGTATGTTTTAACAAATGCTTCAGTTTCTAATGGTTATATGATTATCCAGGTTTTTCTATTTATTTTTAATTCAATTTTGGTAAGTGAAATTTTTCTGGTGATTTTATCTAACTTTTCAAATTTATGGGAATTGATCATTGTATATGGTTATGTCCCTTTGTCTCCTATTTTTTTATTTGCACCTTATTTTTTCTTGTTCAACCATGGAGAGATCTTTAAAATAAACAAACAACAACCAGGTTTTGTATTTATAGATATTTTCTATTGCATCTTTGATTTCTACTGCACTAATGTTCTTTACTTTCTTTAGGTTTACTCTACTGATTTTCTCACTTTTGTAGTTGGATATTTGGCCCACTAAGCTTTCTTTTTTCTGATATAAGCATTAAGCCTATATATTTTCTCTAAATATAACTTAAGTTGAATACCATACGTTTTAGTATTGCATTTTCATAATCATTTAATTCTAAATATTTTTAAAGTTTCCATAATGATTTTTCTTTGACTAATGAGTTATTTGGAAATGTATTTTTAAATTTCCAAACAGATTTTTGTAGTTATCATTTTTTGATATTGTGGTTATAGAAAAATGGCTTGCATACCAATTCTTTGATATTTGTTAAGACTTGCTTTATTTTCTAGCACAGGGACCAGTGAACTTTTTAGGCAAAGGGCCATATAGTAAATAGGTATAGGGTTTGAAGAGCAATAAAGTCTCTGTCAGTAAATACTCAAACTCTGCTCTTGTGCAAAAGCAGCCCTAGACAATGTATAAATGAATGGGCATGACTGTGTTCTGATAAACTATTTACAGAAACACATCCTGGCTGAATTTGGTCCATGGGCCACAGTTTGCCAGGCCCTGACCTAGTACATAAACAATTAAAAAGTATTTCAAAGCATTTCTGAATAGAATATATAGTTTCTAATTGTCAGGTGCAGAGTTCTACATATGATCATAGATAAACTTGTTAATTATGTTTTCCAAATATGTTATATGTGTATACATTTTTGTTTTATTTATCCACATGTGCATTAACATCTCCTACTCTTTATTTTGAATTAGTCCATGGTTTCTAGCAATTCTACCAATTTTTATTTACACATCTCATAGGTATATTAGGTGCAGGCCAGTTTAGAATCATTACAACTTCCTGTTGGTTGAATTGTTCCTTTTATCATTAAGTTGTGACTCAGTTTTTTAAAAAATGCATCTTGTTTAATTTAGTTCAATTTCACTTACTTGAGGGGGTGTTCTATATTTCTAGAGGGGTCAGCTGTTCTCTGGGAAATCTAACTATACATGCTGAAAAATAATACTGGAGACACAGCTGTGCTTCAACAGTCTAAAGTGTTTTTGCTAAAATTACTCATCCCTAAGAGCCAGAATATTTTATTTGGCCAGGAGAAGCAGGACTGGGAACTATTCTTCAAGAACCTTGTTCCCAGCTCATTAAGGGACTCCCACCAGCATCTCTGAGAAAGAACACAATTCCCACATCCAAAGAACACGACCCTGTGAAGAGTGAACTCAGTGAAGGCCCTAAAGGCCACACTGACAAAACAGCAGACAGGAAAGGACAAACAGTGAAAGTGTATCCAATGAAAGAAGGGGCTTTCAATTCTGACTCCACTTATACTAACAGTGGTCATGTTCCATCCTTCATTGCTTTGTACACTTTTTCAAAATAATTACTACAGCCATCCCAAGACTAAAAAATAAGGACTTATAATCAAGTAGGTCATGCCGGAAAAGAATTATACCATCTGTAAGTCTATCTCTCATTTACTCTAACTGTTCAGAATGCTAGCTCTGCCTTTAACCTTGTCATCTCTGCTTTTCTATCAAAACCTTACCGCCATCCTCCAAAATTCAACTCAATTCATCCTCCTTTCTAACAGTAGAAACGAGACAATTTTAGGGCTATACTCTAGCAAGTAGTTGCAACTTTAACTGAGAAAGGGAAATGTGGAAAAAGGAAAAAGGGAGAAAAGGTGGACAGGATCTAGTATGCAAATAAAGAATCCAGTGACAGGTGGCAGGAGGAGCAGCAAACCCAAGGCCAGGTCTGTCGTGCCCAATTCCCGGCACCTGATTGCTTTGGGAAGAGCTGTTCAGAGAAGCTTGGGCAGGCTCAACCTTCAGTCTCCTGGCCTTCTCCAGCCACGGAGTCCCAGGTCCAGGTGCAGGGACACTGGCCCATTCAAAGTCTTCCACAGGCTTGTGGTGGTTCATCAGGCTTTGTGTTTAACCTGGCATATGCCTCTCTAATTTTGTTTTGTTCTGTTCTTCCTAGCCACCATCTTTTCCTTTTTTGGCTTCTCAATCTCATATACGGCAAGAAACTGGGCATGATCTACCTTACCTTCTCTCCAAAAGCTATGACAAAAACCAATGCTTCTAAATGCAAATCCCTGTGAGTTGATTCTAGCAGAAGTTTTCTTGTCATTCTGAATTGGGATGGGAAGTGTGGGAGGGGGGATTCCTTTTCCCCTTTAATTTTGCCATGTCTAGTGGCAACTGCTACAGCCTACTCTACATTACAATAATGCTCTTATTTCCATAGCTGAAGATGTCCCTAGCAACGGATTCAAACTTTGCTTACAATATATGGTGCCAATTCCCACAGAAAACTTTAAATTAGTAAATTTGGAATGAGATGCTTGCAAAAACTGTGAACTGGAGTAGCTTGATGGGTCCTGAAACTCCGAAAGAAAAAGTAAGGAAAAAGTACTTTACTTTGAAAGCAAAGTACTGAGACCAGTAAAATCATCTCAAAAATGCATGGCTGAAGAAAAAATGTTTCACCTTCTTTTTGTGGAGAGCTTAAATGCTACATAATTTCTGTTGCCAGTTCCATGTCAGCAAAACTAAATCTTCAAGTTAGTAATACTTTTCTCTTTTTCCTTCCTTCCCTCCTTCTTACCTTCCCTCCAAAAAATGCACACAGAGTTTCTCAGTAACCACCAGCTCTTGTCAGGGGCAAAGCACTCAGAGCCACAGGAACCGGACCTTTTGTGTGAACCCTCACACTTAAGCCTGAGCCACAGTAACAGAGAAAGGGACCTTTAATGTAAAAAATCAGGGTGCCACAGGACCTGTCCTACCCTTGTTACAAAAATGCAGTGAAGATCATGCAGATATCAGAGGACAACTCTGCAGGCAGAACAGCTACCTGGCTGTTGTCTGTCCAATAATCAGGCGTTTTAAAAAAATCTTATTTTCTTTTTAGATTAAAAAAAATAGGTAAATCAGCTTGGGCAAGATGACTTCAACTTCAGTCTTGAATGTTAAGAGTTCCATTCTTCCTTTCTAATTTAAATGTTAGTACATTTACATATTTGGGGGCAGTTTTCAAACTGTGAGTAATTTCAATTTAACCTTTTCTGTTCAACTTTTTTTTTTTTAAGATTTTTTTTTTTTATTTGAGAGAGACAGAGAGAGAAACAGCATGACAGGGGAGCGGGTCAGAGGGAGAAGCAGGCTTCCTGATAAGCTGGGAGCCCGATGTGGGACTTGATCCCAAGACTCTGGGATCATGACCTGAGCCGAAGGCAGTTACTTAACCAACTGAGCCACCCAGGCACCCCTCTGGTCAACCTTTGCTGTCAGAGTTTGGTAAGTAGAGCTACGGGTGCTGGCAGTGGCATTCTGGGTCTTAACAGAATTGTGTTTATTAGATGAGCATACTTGATACATTTGGAAGCACTGTTATATAAATTCTCTGTTCCTGGAATAGAAACTAATAATAATATAGAAACTCTTACATAGTCTTTTTTTGTGCAGGACACTGTTCTAAATGCTCTACATACATTAACTCATTTAATTTGCATATCAATCTTACAATACGGGTACTGTTATTATAATCTCTTTCACAGAGGTGGAAACTGAGGCACCTGCCCAAGGTTAATGAGAGAGCCAGGATTTGGCTCTAGGCAGTCCTAATTCAGGGTCCCTTAACCTCTATGCAATACTGCTTCTCTAACTTGAAAAGCAAATTTTATAGCTCTCTGGTGGTACTGGTCTCTAAGCAGGATATCGGAATCCACGGGGCTTTGTGCATAGAGTCCAGTTGAACATAATACTGTATGTTCTTAAATTTGAAGGCACTCATCTAACTGGAGCAGAAGCTGATGCATGTGGTGAGCAGCTCCCCTTCTCCAAAATAAAACCCAACACCCAAAACAGCCATTTAGTCCAGATTATCTGTCAGTAACTAATTCTCCCTCACCATCCCTGCATTTGAGCTGGGCAGAAAATATATCTTGGTTTGCTAGACTGCTTCTAGTTTATGCTTTTCATTCCCACATCCTGTCTGGTTAGGTATCTGTCTTATTCTTTAATATATTAATATGCATTACTGTTCTCCAAGTGTGGGAATGGAAATGAAGTCACCCTTAGGCTTATTTCACCCCTGAACTCTGCTCTTTGCAGCACAACTATTAACAGCTCCCAGAACAGTGCTCTGTGTACACATTTTGGGAAGTGCCAGTGTAGAGGAGTGATGAAAGAGGTCCTAGAAGGCTTACATTCTAGTTCCAACTTTTGTGATCTTGGGAAAATCACTTACTTTATGCCAGTTTTCTCATTTGTGGACTGATGAAGTCATACTGCTGTGATTTATGATTCTCTTCTGGTTCAGGCCAATTTCTATTAAGAATGCTATATACCCTGGATACGTCAAAATTTCCAGAGTGAGGTAGAATGTTGAAGTATAGAGGGATAGGGTAACATTTTAAAAAATATAGGTGAACATGGCCTGTTACATGGGTATGCAAGTTACATCATGTCCCCGAAACAGAAATTTCATAAGGAAAAAGCCTATGAGGCTGTAGTTAGACCTGCTACCCACTCACCCTTGTTATAAAGTGTGATCCCAAGGAAGAGAAATGTTACCATGTAAAAGCACAGTTTCTGTTAAGACTGCCCTATAGCCTTCAGAGACTTCAACTACCTATTAGATTACTTAATGTATGACCTTAATATACATTCTGTGAATCATTAAATGTGGGTGTAATGTTCACAGGCCCTGCATCAGAATGCTTAACTTTCTTACCCAGCTTTTCAATGGAAAAAGCCAGAAATTACCTGCCTTTTTGTGTAGTTTAGAAGAAGGTATTTTATTTGCATCATCCTTATAGTTTCCTATTGGAAACTGGGCCTTAGGATATTAACCTATCAACTAATTACCAACTAACGTGGGACATATATAGGATTTGTGTTTGGAATGATCTTTAAAAACCATAATTCCGAGGTTTTACATGACAGTTTGGGATAAAACTGAGATGTAACAGTCTAATGGTGTGAATAAATAAAAGAGGCTAAAGCAAGACTTGATTTTGTCAATTCTATACTACCAATTTGGTGAAGTTATCACTAAAAAAATTTTTTTTAACCCTTTTCCCTGATATAAAAGTAATATATACTAATTGTGGAAATTTCAGAAAATTTGGTGCCATTATAAAAAGATGGCCCCAATAGAACAAGAGATCCACTATAACAATTTTGAAACATTCACTTCTGCCTTTTGTTCTGTCTCTGTGTATATGTATTTAGGTATACATGCATGCATACAACTTTACATATCTGAAATTATATATCTTACATAAGTACTGTACCTTTTAATATTATATCATGAGCACTTTCTCACATCAGTATCTTGAAGAAATTTTTTAAAAAGATTTTATTTATTTGAGAGAGAGAGAGAGAGAGCACAAGCAGGGGGAGCGGCAGGCAGAGGGAGAAGCAGGGTCCGCGCTGAGCAGAGAGCCCGATGCACGACTCGATCCCAGAACCCTGAGATCATGACCTGAGCCAAGAGCAGACACTTAACCAACTGAGCCACCCAGATGCCCTTTGAAGAACATTTTAGTTGCCTTTGTTTGCCTATACTCTATTTGTTATTCTATCATTACTTACATTATTTCAGTATTTTGCCTTTGTAATAACTTTTAAGATTTTATGTATTTCTGATTAGATTTTATATATTTCTCATTAGAATAAGGGAAGTTATATTGTAATAAGGTATGTATGCTACTTATTTTTGATTTGATTAAAAAAATTTTTTGTTATGTTCAATTAGCCAAAATATAGTAGATCATTAGCTTTTGATGTAGCGTTCAATGATTCAGTAGTTGCGTATAACATCCAGTGCTCATCACAACATGTCAAGAAAAAAAACGGGGCCCAAATAAATAAAATCAGAAATGAAACAGATACCCATCACCCGGTTACTCCATTCCCCCACCCCACTCCCTTCTATAACCCTCAGTTTGTTTCCTGGAGTCCAGAATCTCTCTCATGGTTTGTCTCCCTTTCTGTATGTATGTTGTTTGAGGGTTTTAACTGTTTTCCAGAAAGTTTTAGGTCAATTTGTAAGTCATCAACATCTATTAAAAAAACCACAACAACCTGTTTCATCACACTCCACCAAGTATTGAATTTTTAAAAAATTGCCAATAGGTAAAAATGACTGCATTTTAATTTGCATTCATTTGGTTATGACTGAGAGAATATTTTACTCTTTTATAAGTCATGTAGTATTTCTTTTTTTTTTAAGATTTATTTATTTTCAGAGAGTGAGAATGAGAGAGAGAGATAGTACATGAGAGCGGGGAGGGTTAGAGGGAGAAGCAGGTTCCTCGCTGAGCGGGGAGCCCGATGCGGGACTCGATCCCGGGACTCCAGGATCATGACCTGAGCCGAAGGCAGTTGCTTAACCAACTGAGCCACCCAGGCGCCCCAGTCATGTAGTATTTCTTATATGAATAGAATATTCTTAACCTTCATTCATTTGTCAAGAAGGGTTTTAATGTTCTTCTTATCAATTTGTGTGAGTCTGTTAATGTTGAGGTTAATTTTTAAAGTTGTTAGAACTTTTTTTTATTATTGAAGTATAGTTAACATATAATATACTAGTTTTAGGTGTGCAACATAGTGATTTGATATTTATGTACATTATGAAATGATCACCACGATTAGTCTAGTTTCCATCTGTACTATACAAAGTTATTACAATATTACTGTCTATATTCCCTGTGCTATTCTTTATATCTCTGTGACTTATTTAAAACCGGAAGTTTGTACCTCTTCATCTGTTTCACCTATTTCACCCATCCTCCACCCTCTCTCTTCTGGCAATCACCAGTTTGTTCTTTTTGAGTCTATGCCTCTATGAGTCTGTTTTGTTTGTTGTTTTTCAGATTCCACAAACAAGTGAAATCATATGGTATTTGTCTGTCTCTGACTTATTTCACTTGGCACAATACCCTCTAGGTCCATCTACATAGGCACGATTATTTTATGGCTGAATAATATTCCATTATGGATATATACCACATCTTCTTTACCTATTCACCTATTGATGGACACTTAGGTTCCTTCCATATCTTTTGTAAATAATGTGACACACTGTGACACACATAAGGATGCATGTATCTTTTCGAATTGGTATTTTTGTTCTCTTTGAGTAAATAGTCAGAAGAGGAATTACTGGATCACATGGTAGTTCTATTTTTATTTTTTGAGGAACCTCCATACTGGCTGCACCAATCTCCATAGTGGCTGTGGCAATTTACATTCTCACTAACATTCCCTTTTTTCCACATCCTCACCAACGCTTGTTAGATCTTGTCTTTTGGATACAAGCCATTTGACAGGTGTGAGATGATACCATATTGTGGTTTTGATGTGCATTTCCCTGGTGATTAGTAACGGCGAGCATCCTTTCATGTATCTTTTGGCCATCTGTGTGTCTTCTTTGAAAAAATGTTGTCAATTCAAGTCCTCAGCTTATTCTTAAATTGAATTGTTCATTTTTTGGGTGTTTTTTGGTATGAGTTCTTTATATATTTACTGGTTATATTTTCTTTTAGGAGTTTTATGGTTTCAGGTCTTACACTGAGGTCTTTTAACCATTTTAAATTTATTTTTGTATATTGTGTAAGAAAGTGGTCTAATTTTTATTCTATTGCTGTCCAGTTTTCCCAACACCATTTATTAAAGAGACTGCCTTTTCTCCATTGTATATTCTTGCCTCCTTTGCCATAGATTAATTGACCATATAATCATGGTTTTATTTCTGGGGTCTCTATTCTGGTCCATGGATTTACATGTCTGTTTTTATGCCAGTATCATACTGTTTTATGATAGCTTTAAAGTGTGCCTTGAAACCTGGAAGCATGATACCTCCAGCTTTGTTCTTCTTAGGATTGCTTTGGCTCTTCAGGGTCTCTTGTTTTAGTTCTGTGAAAAATGCTATTGTATTTTGAAAGGGATTGCACTGACTCTATAGATTGCTCTGTGTAATAAGCATATTTTAACATTAATTTTTCTAATCCATGAGCATGGTATTTCTTTCTGCTTATTTGTGTCATCTTCATTTTCTTTCATTAATGTCTTATACTTTCAGAGTAACCCTGAAAACTTTCACCTCCTTGGTTAAATTTATTCCTAGTTATTTTTTTCTTGTTATGCAATTGTAAATTGAATTATTTTATTTATTTCTCTTTCTGGTAGTTCATTATTAGTGTATAGAAACACAACAGACTTCTGTATACTGATTTTGAGACCTGCAAAATTACTGAATTCATTTATTAGTTCTAATAGTTTTGTGTGTGTGTGTGTGTGTGTGTGTGTGTGTGTGTGTGTGTGTGGTGTTTAGGGTTTTCTATATATAGTAACACATCATCTACAAATAGCGACAGTTTTATTTCTTCCTTGTCAATTTGGATGCCTTTTATTTCTCTTTCTTGTTCGATTGTTGTGGCTAGGAATTCCAGTACTATGTTTTAAAGTGGTGAGAGTAGATATCTGTGTCTTGATCCTGATCTTTGAAGAAAGGTGTGTGTGTGTGTGTGTGTGTGTGTGGTGTTTAGGGTTTTCTATATATAGTAACACATCATCTACAAATAGCGACAGTTTTATTTCTTCCTTGTCAATTTGGATGCCTTTTATTTCTCTTTCTTGTTCGATTGTTGTGGCTAGGAATTCCAGTACTATGAATTAAAGTGGTGAGAGTAGATATCTGTGTCTTGATCCTGATCTTTGAAGAAAGGCTTTCTGCTTCTCACCGCTGAGTATGATTTTAGCTGTGTTTTTTTTTTTTTAAATATATGGCCCTTATTATGCTGAGGTATGCTCTCTTTATACTTCATTGAGTTTATAAATGAATGTTGAACTTTGTCAAATGCTTCTTCTGAATCGTTTGAGATAATAATATGATTTTTTATCTTTCATTTTATGTGGTATATTGTGTTGATTGATTTGTATATACTGAACCATCCTTGCATCCCTAGAATAAATCTCACTTGATCATGGTGTATTCATCACCATGATAATACATCAATGTATTATCATTGAATTTGATTGCTAATATTTTGTTGAGGATTTTTGCATCTTTGTTCACCAAGGATACTGGTCTGTAATTTCCTTTCTCCACAGCTTCTGTCTGGTTTTGGTATCAGGGTAGTGCTCGCCTTGTAGAATGAATTTGGAAGCATTCCTTACTCTTCAATTTTTTGGAATAGTTTGAGAATAGGTATTAACTCTTCTTTAAATGTTTAGTAGAATTTACCTATGAGGCCATCTGGTCCTGGACTTTTGTTTGTTGCAAGTTTTTTGATTACTCATTAAATTTCATTACTAGTAATTGATCTATTTACATTTTCTCTTTCTTCCTGATTCACTCTTGGAAGATTGTGTGTTTTCAGGAATTTATAAATTTCTTCTAGGTAATCTAATTTATTGGTATATAATTGTTCATAGTAGTCTCTTAAGTCCTTTGTATTTATGTGGTTTTAGTTATAATTTCTCTTTCATTTCTGATTTTTTTTTATTTGGGCCCTCTTTTTTCTTGATGAGTCTGATTTTCTTGATGAGTCAGAAGGTTTATTAATCTTGTCTATCTTTTCAAATAACCAGCTCTTAGTTTCATGAATTTTTGTTGTTGTTTCTATTTCATTGATTTCTGTTTTAATTTTTATTTCCTTTCTTCTACTAATTTTAGGTTTTGTTCTTCTTTTTCTAGTTCCTTTAGGTGTCAGGTTAGATTGTTTTTAGATTTTTGTTTCTTGAGGCAGACCTGTATTGCTATAAACTTCTGTCTTAGAACTGCTTTTGCTATGTCCCATACATTTTAGAATATTGTTTCCATTTTCATGTGTCTCAAGTTATTTTTTTATTTCCTCTGATTTTTTTATTGACCCACTGGTTGTTTAGTAGCATGCTGGGAAGCCTCCATGTGTTGTGTTTTATATAGTTTTTTTTCCTTGTAATTGATTTCTAGTTTTGTATTATTGTGGTCAGAAAAGATGTTTGACATAATTTCAATCTTCTTAATTTATTAAGACTTGTTTTGTGGCCTAACCTGTGATCTATCCTGGAGAACATTCCATATGCCCTTGAAAAGAATGTGTATTCTGCTATTCTTGGATGAAATGATTTCTATGTCTCTATTCAGCCCATCTGATCTAATATATCATTTAAAGCCATTATTTCCTTATTAATTTTCTGTCTGAATGAATGATCCATTGATGTAAGTGAGGTGTTAAAGTCCCCTATTACTGTAGTATTGTCAATTTCCTTTTTCATATCTTTTAATATTTACTCTATATATTTAGGTGTCCCTATGTTACAGGCATAGAAATTTACAATTGTTGTATCCTCTTGTTGGATGGATCCTGTTATTGTAATGTAATGCCCTTCTTTGTCTCATTATAGTCTTCGTATTAAAGTCCATTTTGAAAAAAAAAAGTCCATTTTGTCCAATATAAGTATTGCTACCCCAGCTTTCTTTTCATTTCCATTTGTATGGAATATGTTTTGCCATCCTTTCAATTACATTCTGTGTGTCTTTAGGTCTGAAGGGAATCTCTTGTAGGCAGCATACAGATGGTTTTTAAAAATCCATTCAGTCATCCTCTGTCTTTTGATTGGGGCATTTAGTCCACTTATGCTTCAAGTAATCATTATTATTTTTATTTTATTTTATTTATTTATTTGACAGAGAGAGACACAGCGAGAGAAGGAACACAAGCAGGGGGAGTGGGAGAGGGAGAAGCAGGCTTCCCACTGAGCAGGGAGCCCAATGCGGGGCTTGATCCCCGGACCCTGGGATTATGACCTGAGCCGAAGGCAGACGCTTAATGACTGAGCAACCCAGGTGCCCCTCAAGTAATTATTGATAGGTATGCTGTCATATGATTTTGTTCATTGTTTCCTGGTTGTTTTTACTGTTCTTCTGTTCCTTTTTTCTTCTCTTGCTCTTTTCCCTTGTGATTTGATGACTTTCTTTAGTGTTATGTTTGGATTCCTTTTTCTTTATTTTTGTGTATCTACTATAGGTTTTTGGCTCGTTGTCACCATGAGATACGTATGTAACACTATATGTATACAGCAGTCTATTTTATCTGTTTTAGGTTGACAGTTGCTTAAGTTTGAACACATTTTTAAAAAACTACATTCCACCCCAATTTTTTGTTTTTGATGTCATATTTTACATCTTTTTAAGGGATTTTGTGTATCCTTTAATTACCGTAGATATAGTGGATTTTATGATTTTTGTCTTTTAATCTTCATACTAGCTTTATAAGTGCTTGATCTACTACCTTTACTATATGTTTGCTTTTACCAGCAAAATTTTTTTCTTTCATAATTTTCCTACTTCTAGTTAAGGCCTTTTTCTTTTCCACTTAAAGAAGTCCCTTTAACATTTCTTATAAAGCCAGTTTAGTGGTGATGAACTCCTTTAACTTTTGTTTGGGAAACTCTTTATCTCTCCTTCAATTCTGAATGATAACCTTGCCAGTTACAGTATTCCTGGTTGTAGACTTTTTCCTTTCAGCACTTTGAGTAGATCATACCACTCCTTTCTGTCCTGCAAAGTTTCTGCTGAAAAATCAGCTGATAGCCTTATGGGTATTCCCTTGTATGGAACTAGCTGCTTTTCTCTTACTGTGTGATTCTCTCCTTACCTTTAATTTTTGAGATTTTAGTTAGTATTTGCCTTGGTGTGAACCTCTTTCAGTTCTTGTTTGAGGCTCTGTACTTCTTGAACGTCTGTTTCCTTTCCCAGGTTAGGGAATTTTTCAGCTGTTATTTCTTCAAATACATTTTGTGCCCCTTTCTCTCTCTCTTCTCTTTCTGGGACTGCTATCATGTGAATGTTAGTATGTTTGATGTTGTCCCAAGGGTCTCTTAAAATATCCTCATTTTAAAAATTATTTTTCTTTTTGCTGTTCAGCTTGGACGACTTCCACTACCCTCTTCCAGGTCACTGATCCATTTTTCTGCATTCTTTAATCTGCTGTTGTTTCCCTTTGATGTATTTTTCATTTCCGTTATTGTAGTCTTCTGCTCTGATTTTTTTCCTTTTTATATTTTCTATCTCTTTGTTGAAGAGCTCATCTATTCTTTTCCTGAGTTCAGTGAGCATGTGTATGACCATTACTTTGAACTCTTTATCATGTAGATTGCTTATCTCTGTTTCATTTAGTTCTTTTTCTGAGGTTTTGTCTTGTTCTTTGTTTGGAACATATTCCCTTGTTTCCTCATTTTGCCTGACTCTTTGTTTCTATGTATTAGGTTGATCAGTTATGTCTCTTGGTTTTGAAGGAGTGGCCTTATGCAGAAGATGTCCTGTGGGGTCCAGAAGCATGATTCATTCCCCATGCCCCCTCGTCACCAACACCAGGCACTCCAAGGGTGTCTCACGTGGGCTGTGTGTGCCCTCCTGTTGAGTCTGGGACTGGCCTCCCTGGGCACTAGCCACTTTGGGGGGATGCCAGTCTTTGCTGAGGACACCCAGAGGCTATGGGATGGGGTAGGAGCTTCTTTGGCAGGATGCCAGTCATGACCAAGGCCACTGCTGGGTGTGGTAGGGCAGGAGCTGTTTTGGATGGGTACCTGCTGGAGTGGGTGGGTTGAGTCGGGTTGGTGTGCAGGGGAAGCAGTGCTAGCAAGGTAGATGGAGAGTGTCAGAATTAGCATCTGCTAGTGTCAGGCCAGCTAGGCAGCAGAAGGGCAAGAAAAATGGTGCTTGCCAGGACTTCTGTTCCCAGAGAAAGTTCCTACAGATCCTTGTCCTCTGGCACACACTCTAACATTAGTCAACAAATGTCCTTCATTATGTCCCAGGCACTTATCAAATTGCTGCCTCTGTGCTGGGTCTTGGATTGAGTGAGTTTGTGCACAGACCCTTTAAGAAAAAGAGTTTTGGTTTCCAATAGCCCTCCAGTTCGCCCAGAGTTAACCCACTTATTTTCAAAACCAGATGGTATGAGGGCTCCTCTTTCCAGTGCAGGTCCTCAGGGCAGGGGGGGGTACCCAATGTGGGGCTTGAACCCCTTGCTCCCCAGGGAGACCTCCATCATGGCTGTGATATCCCTCCAGCTTTTGAGTCACCGTGTCAGAGGTATGGATCATGATCAGACCATGTAACTGCTACTTCCATCCTTCTCAGTGTGGTTTTTTTCTTTATATCTTTAGCTGTGGAAGAGCTATTCTGCTTGTCTTCAGGTTGGTCTCAGAGGGTCATTCTATATGTAGTTGGAACCTAGGTGTGTACATGGGAAAAAGTGATGTCAGGATCCTCCTGTTCCACCATCCTAATCAAGATTCCAGATTGTCTTATCTTTATTTTTGATCTACAGATGTCTTAAATTATAAGGAGATCAAATATATCATATTTTTCCAAAGCAATTCTGCTTTGAAAAGTTCTCCCCGTCCCAAAGTAGATACTTTCACCTAATCTTTTTGTACAGCTGAATCTTTTTTTTTTTAAAACATTTAACTTAAATCCTATGGAGTAGCTTTTTGTTGTATAATATAAAGTGAGGCTCTAACTTAGTATCTTTTAAAATATTTAATCAATTGTCCTAACATCTTTCTGAATGATTCTTCCCCTTCCTCACTGTCTTGTTATAGTACTTTCATTTAATCATAACACAAATCATACATATGCTAGACCCTAGCATCCATTGCATCAATCCATCCACTGATCTGCCTGTGAGTCTTCTATGGGCTTTCTTCCCCCTACTTCATACCACTGAAATTCTTGCTAGGGACACCAATGATTTCCTAATTATCAAATTGGATATGGCACAGGGATTAAAAATACAGGCTCTTTAGAGTCTGGCTCCCTGGATTAGAACCCCACCTCTGCCTTTTAAAGTTGTGTGGCCTTGGAAAAGTTACTTGCTTATTCTATGCCTTAGTTTCCTCCTCTATAAAATGGGGATATTATAGGATTACCTTTTAGGGTTGTTCCATGGAGTGCTGACATAATGAATGTAAATTTCTTAGCACACAGTCTGGCACACAAATAAACTCTCAGGGAAACGTCATCATAACCATCATTTTACTTGATTGTGCTGGGGCATTTGACACTGACGACAATCCTCCACTTTCTGACACTCTTCCTTTGTTTTCTGGCACACAGTATTTTGGTTCTCAACCCATCACTTCAGGCACTCTCTTTTTGTACCTAGCCCTTAAAATGCTGGCATCCTCCAAGGTGTTCTCTACTACCCTATTCTTTGGTGACATATACTTTCTTGATGTTTCTTCTTCTAAGCCAGGAATTGGCAATTTTTTTATTAGAGGACAAGGTAGTTGATACTTCAGGTTTGTGGGCCATATGATCTCTGTCAGAACTACACTTAGAATGAAAGCATCCATTGAAGATACATAAATGAGTAGGTGTGGTTACGTCACAACAAAACTTTATATATAGGGCCACCTGGGTGGCTCAGTCGGTTAAGCGTCTGCCTTCGGCTCAGGTCATGAACCCAGGGTCCTGGGATTGAGCCCTGTGTTGGGCTCCCTGCTCAGCAGGGAGTCTGCATCTCCCTCTTCCTCTGCCCCCCCACCCCGTTTGTGCTCTCTTGTTCTCTCTCAAATAAATAAAATCTTTTTAAAAAAAGTTTATATATAAAAACAGGCAGCCATCTCAGGCCACAGCTTGCCAACTCTTCCTTTAGGCAATTACAGCTTAGGTATCCCTTGATTAGAACAATCATCACATTGCATCTGTCCTCTCTACTGGACTGTGGCCTCCCTGAGAGCAGGGTGTCCTTTTATCTTTGTTTGCTCTACATAGAGCATATCATATATGCTCTATGTAGCATAGAATCCACAGATATATTCAATCTACATCTGCTGAAACACCAGATGAGATGACCACATAATATCAACCTTAAGAGTTCAAAACTTCATTGTGCTGTAAGGAAGAAGGCATTTCTTCCATGCGAGACCTTCAGTAGCTACCAAAATGAATGACAGAGAAGACCCCATGGCCTATATAACACAATGAAACAACTAGTAGAATTAATCTCTCTTTCCCAAATGTGAGAGGGAAAATTCAGGTCCAGGAAATTCAAAATTTCAAGGACCAAGTAATATTGCAGACATCAAAACAGAGCTGCTCAGTGTGATCTATAAAACAGAACATACTTATAGGAATTGAGAAACAGCTGTTTCCCCATTTCTGTTTTAAAAGTGGTAATAGGCTACAGGGCTCAGGAGTATATGCTAAGCATATGGAGAACATTTATTTGCTTAAAGAAATGTGACATGAAACTGGTGCTCAATTTGTAAGAGATAATGTCCTGGTGGGTGAAATTGAGGATAAAAAGCATATATAGAGAGTCATTTCAGTATTGTGATTAATGAAAAAGGAAACACCAATAAACACTGAAGGGAAAAAAAGAAAAAGCTGAAGCTGAAAAGAACTAAATATGCTCTAGGGAAGGCACTAGCTACAAGAACCAAAGTATCACTTGCAATATTAATGGCTTTAGTAAAACAAATTTTAGATAAAGATGACACTGGTTTAGGGGAAAGTATGGAATCTGAAACCTCAGTCAAAAGTAACAGTGTGAATATTGAGTTTCTCTAAATATAGTGTAGAGGATCCTTATAAAGTTAAGAGTACCTGGAAAATATGTTAGAGACTCTGGGGGAGAATGTTAGACTTCTGGAATATAGAAATAGGTAATAGACAAAGAAGCATGCTTAACTTTTTCTTTTTAATTTCCATGTTCAAACTTACCAGCAATAATATTTTTAGTATAATTAAACATTTGCTGAACTCCTTTTATGGGAGATCACTCATTTTGAGTGACTCAATGTATTCTCTCAAGTGGGAATCACCAGTCAGTACTCTTTAGAATTTCTTACAATCATAAAATCATTATTCTGTGAAGAAAGGACCTAAGATTTCTTAGACACAACAAAGTTAATGTTTCCTTTAGCTTTCTATTTCTCCTTCCCTCCTAAGAATTATTAAAGGATTCATTATGTGGCTACATGGACATTAAATCATTCATCCTTCAAATATTTAATGAGCACCTGCTATGTACTGGGTATTGTGTTAAGCCTAGAGGAGACAAGATGAATAAGATACGGTCCTTACTCTGAGGAGCTGACTATATAGTGAGAACAACAGATATGTATAAGCAATTAAAATGCAATGTGATGCTCTAGTGATGGAGAACAGATATAAAGTCATTAGGGACTTGGGATAGGGGAAGGGGGACTATAAAGAAATAGCACTAGGGTGTTTTCTAAGGTGATGGAACTGTCTGCGTACCGATTGTGGCGGTGGTCACACAAGTCCGTATGTGTGTTAAAATTCATAGACTTGTATGTCAAAAGAAAAAAAAGGCTAATTTCACTGTCTCATTTAAACATTAAAATAAAAAACCACAATTTGATAGATGGCATCAGTAGGAAGCAGTTAAATAAATTTTGGTGTATTTTTATGATGAAATACTACTAAATAAGTAAAGGAATGGACTACTGATAAATGCCAACAACATGGCTAAGTCTCAAAAGCATTACTGAGTGGAAGCAGGATACAACAAAGTACATCCTGTATGATTCCATTTATATGAACTTCTTTCTAGAGTGGGCAACATTAACACAGAATGACAGAAATCATATCAGTGGTTGCTACTATGTGGCAGGATGGGGTGTGGGTGGACGGACTGGAAAGGGCCCTCTGGGAGTTTTTAGGTGTGACTGCAATGTACTAGGTCTTGGTCAAAACTGACTGAATAGTACACTTAAGATCTGAGTACTTCAGTAGGTGTAAATTATACCTCAATAAAAAATATGCATTTAGCTGTCCTGGCTTGTCTTTCACAACATGCGATTTCTAATGGTGTTTAAAGTCGTAAAAAACGTTAACAGCTTCTCCACCATATGCTATCATTTTCTTAAGATAAATTGCAATTTCTTTGTTTTTTAAATGAAAAACAGAATACCCAATCATAAATCTTATACAAACAATGAAAATGGAGTGCAGAGTAAGCAGCAGTGGAGGCAAGGAGGACAGAACCCTGCATTCTGTTAGTGGGACGACCTGCTGGTGTCTGTTAGGAAGGGCATTCAGAAAGAAGTGAATCTCATCTGAATGTTGAAGAAAGAGTAGGAGTTCAGTGTACAGACCAGGAAAGAAAAGAGCATTCTAGAACATGTGCAAAGTCACAGACATGAGAGGGCTGGGGTAAGTACTTCTTGGTGAGGTGCACACAGATGTGCTGGGGGAAATGAAGCTCTACAGAAGGGCTGGGCCCAGACTGTGAAGATTACCCCTTCCCTCTTCAACCCCCAGTGCCCCAGTGCTCTGTACTTTACATGTACAGTTTAACTTAATCCTCATAATCTCCATTTTTTAGAGCTCAGGTATGGCAAGGTGCAGGGTCTGACCCAGGCCCCTCAGCCACCATGCAGCGGAGCAAGCATTCCCACACAGATTGCTAGGGCTCTCTCATCCCCAAGAGTACACTGCCTATTCTATGCCACACTGGGGAGTCTGGCCTTGATCATGACACTGATGGGATCTACGGGAAGCTTTACCTGACCAGAATCTACTTTAAAAATCTACTTTATCCTCTGACAAGAATGGATCATTTGGACTGTAGTTCTTAGCCTTTCTTTCCTGCCTCAATTTACTTGAGAGCAGATCTACCTCTAACAAGCTCATTAATAGCAATGGCTAAGCAGTGATCACCAAGGGCTGTCCCTATACTCTCCATTCCACAAATCTCCCCCTGCCAAGAGGTTCTAATTTTGGGATTAGGTCAACAATTAGATGATGGTTCTATAAGTTTCTAAGTGGGAGATGGGGTACTCTTGGGGTCCCCAAATCTAAAAAGGAACATTTATGCAGTGGAGGGACCTGTACTGTGGAGTTTTGTGCAGATGCCACATCAACCATCCCAGAGGATGCTGAGACATTGAGGTAAATAGGATTTGCTGACCAGATATTTTCCAGGTCTTAATCTAGGTTTCCTGGTCCCTGGAATGGCTCAGGTACAGAACTCTGTCTGGCTTAGAGGTTTCAGAGCCATCCTTGAAGAGAGGTCATTGCCTCTGTGTTGCTCTGAGGATTATGGTTCTCTGTTGGAGGAGACCCCTAAGAAGACTCTCAGAAGAGCCTGGGCTCTGCTCTCAGAAAAGACACTTCCTAGGGAAGGTCCTTCTACTGGATGGAAATGAAGATTGGGTCAAGAGCTTGGCACTACATAAATGCCTTAATTAAATTGCTTTAAAATAATCACAACAAAGCTGCATAGAGCTCTGTAATCCATAAAGTGTGTTCACATTTGTTATCTAAAAATAATTTTGAGCCCCACAAAAATGCTGGAGGTCTGTATTTTACAGATGAGAAAGCTGAGGTTTAAGTTGCTGACATTTGTATAGTTTGCCTGCTGCTTTTTTCCCTCGGTTCCCTCTTTCCTGCTCTGCCCAACTTCTTTCAATTTTAAAAAATAACTGGTCCACTGTGGGCCATCTTACTCTAGAAAAGATTTAAGGCAGCTTACAAGGTTACAGAAAAATAATTCTGTATAAGTTAAAAGTGGGAACGAATATGAGAAAAATAATTAGACCTGAAATCAATCCAAGAGTTACAATAAAGACGTCATAATGACATATATTTGCTATTGACTGGGCACAAACTTAATTCTAAGTTTTTAGGAGCCAATAAGAAAAAGGAAACCTTGTCACACTATTCAGAACAACCATAGGCTAAAACAGTAACAACAATAGAACAATCACTCAGGAGAAGTACAACCATTTTTGGTTCTTAATATCAACACAAGTCATAATGTGCAGCAATTTTCTTTGATAATTTACCAGCTTTGAATTAAGCCTTAAAAGGTGATTTTGGTTTTCACACTGTTTTTCTAGTATACAAGAGAACCTACCATGTCATATATTAAAGAACATGAAAAGTACACCATTTCTCTGAAGTTAGGTAGCAAATTCCTTTTACAGAAAAATCAAAGCAGGAGACCTCAGTGAACAATTCATTTGCTGTTAAAACAGGAGATGAGCAGGGTGACTTTTCACACTTGCTCCAGGGGAAGAGACAAAACCTCAACTACCATGATAGAGAAAGAAACAGGTCTTCATAGAGATGTTTTATCTTACTTTGTAAATTGTTTCAACTTCATGATAAGGACTTGGTGGCTAATATTAGCATGATCTTTTACATCTTATATTCCTTATGATGACTGTTTTTAATACAGAAAAGCATTATTTCTAAATGTCACTTTCTATGCTGTACATCTTGTTGCATTCAGGCCCAGGGCTAGGGTTTATTTATATTGGCTGTTTTATACTTTCCTTACTCAACCCTCCAGCTTCCCTTACTTTTATGCCAAGGAACGGACACAGAGTTTTTCCTTTTTATAATTTATATATGCAGAAAATACATCCAAGTCAGGAGTGCCCCTTTCATCCACAGGAAGAGTCTGGGGCCACCTGACTCATCGACACAACAAGACCAGAAATAGAAAAAGCGATCTGGCTGAAAGGGAGAGATGAGTGGAAACTCCTAAGCTAGCATACAGCTAAGGTGCTATGTCATGTGAAATTAATTCTCTGAGGTCAGCAATTAGAGTCAGGTTACAGCCCAAACATAATTCTGCCTGCTAATTACTTGACCATTACAATATTTATTTCATTGAGAGAGATGCCTTGCCATGACTTCTAAGGGTGGGCTTGGGGGCAGATGGAAGGAAGCAGACTGCCAGAGAAATAGCAAATAGATGTGTTTCCCAGGCCCCTAATTGAAATGATTATTTCCTGCCTAAGTGAGGAATCAGATGTGCCATGTCCCTCCCTGCCAGCAAAACAAGGCACCTGAGATCACAGAGCTCTTTAGCAAAGTGCAAAAGATGACTGAAGAAATTAACTGAGTTATGTTCTGTTATGAGAAGCCCTGAGGTGAGATGGTAACAAAACTACCCTTTGTATGGGGAAGAGGAAGAAGCCAAGGCATGAACTATGTGGCTAGAGTGACACACGCAGGTATGTACCTTTGGACTTTTAAAGATTTATCTCCTCCCAGATAAAGACATTCGAAGTGGCAGTAAGAAGAAATGGCAACTAACCAGATGGAGATGTTGGAATAATAGGAGTACCTGTTGAATAGGAATGACTCTAAAATATAGGAGTAAATTAGGACAACAGCCTTTACTTAAGAGGGGTGTCAAGCAGGGTGAGGGTGAGGAAGAGAGTGGAAAGAGGTGAGGCTGAAAGCTGGTATCTGACAGTGTTAAGACTCATACACATCTAATCAATTTATAAATCACCGCCATCAATAATAAAAATAACAGCGGCGGCAGCTGCTGTCACCACACGTTGAGTGACTCTGCTCTGTGCCAGGCACAAAACCATATTAAATCCATGACCTCAAGGAGGACTGCTGTCCCCTCCCTTCTCACAGGGCTCTCAGGTGGCCCTTTGCCATTTGGGGATGTGTTTCCCCTTCTGGGATCTCCTCGATGTTCAAGCAAGCAAATGGCACCTGAATAGTAACACTGGGTGGTGAGGACTGTGAAGACAGGGAGAGAAACACTCAAAGACTAGTTTGCTGCAGGCCTTTGATCACAAGAGGCTGCTGAGAAGGTCAGGGGCACCAGCTGTTACCTGCGGGTCTATGGAAAGGCCTGAGTTCCCCAACCTCTTGCTTTCTCCCACCGTTCTCATTTCTGCCACTGATCGACACATGGTTGAAAGAAAATAAGGGAAAGACTGGTGCCTGTAGGTGAAGTGTGCACTTTAATGGCCAGAAACCAGACTTGTCACATGTAATCAAATCATCATAGTGTTGGTGACAGAGTTAAGACAGTTGAAAAAACAGTTGCTATTCCAACTTCCAATTTTCAAGTTATTGTTGGGGCTGGAATTTCTCTCACCTCAAGAGTTTTCATTTTGGAAAATCTCCAAAACACATTTTTAGCCATATTTGAGTAACTGAAACATGAAAGAAATAGTGATTTTTTTTCCAGCCACATTAAACTCTAACCAGATGCACTTAAAAAAAACTTTTTGCATGTACACAGCACTTTTATTCTAGCAGAGAATCATTTTAGTCATATCTGATCTATATCTACCATAGACTGAAAAATACTGTTTAGAGACATGGTTGCCCACTAATATATACCATCTTCAGAGAGGAGGTAGAGGACCCCATCGGCCTTTCTAATTTTCCCTCTCTATTCACACCACTGGGAATCAAAGTCAAGTCAATTTAGCAAACATTTACTGAATCCTTTCTGTGTACCAGGAACAAAGTTCAAGAACAGTGGTCAGAAGGCATACGTTTCACAAACTTGCAAAATGAAAATGACATCTAGGATTCTAACAAAAAAAGCATTAGGACCAGGACCCTACCTGAATGGCTCACCTGACTATTTGTTTCTGACAAAAGGCAGTGATTCTGGCATCTTTTCTTCTACTAACCACCAGGCAATAAAATGATTTGGGCATTTCGGGGAAAAGCAAAGAAGAAAAAGTAATGACAAGTTGCCTAGAGTCCATGAATTCCCAGGTCACCACCCAGGGATAAACCCGGAGCAACTGTCTGGCAGAATCTTGCTCAGGCAGTGTTTGTCCCTCAGTAACCTCTCTGATTCCCTCCACTCGCCACATGAGAGCCAGAAAGATCTTTTTAAAATGTAGATAGGATTATGTAACCCTCCAGATTAAAAATCCACAGCAGTTTGCTTTTATACTAACATTCAGGCTCCCTACCAGCCCCTGCCCCCCTGCCGTGACTGGTCCTGCACTTACCCCTGCAGTCTCCCACTAGACCCCAGCCACAGTGACATCCTGGGGTTCCTAGAACATACCAATTCCTTTCTCCCCTCAGAGCCTTTACACTTACTGTTCTCGTACCTGGATTACTTCTTCTGATCTAACTCCTTCCCATTACTCAGGTCTCAGCTTAAATATCACCTTGATCTCTGACATACAAAGAGTAGGCCCTCTCTTTCCTCTTTGTTCTCTGTCCTGATTTTCTCTTACTTTCCACCATAGCACTATCACAAATTGTAACTATCTGATTAACTTCTCTTTATTTGATAAATAGACTTGATCAAATAAATTTAGTATTTGATAAAAAATTTAAAATAAATAAATAAAAATGACTTATTTTTATTTTATGAATAGACCCATAGACTTTAAATTCTAAGATGGCAGGAGCCAATAACATCTACTTTTTTAAATACCATATTCCTAGCATTCAGGATAGTGGCTGGACATAGCAGACATACAAGAAATAATTGTTGAGTAAATGAATGAATACAATTGCAAATAGTAAATTTAAAAAAACAACATAAGAGGGACATCTATTTTATTTTATGATTTTACTACCATAAATACTATTATATTACTGTGAATGTTAGATTTCTATTAGAGGTTTTTCATGTATTCATTTTAACCAGGACCACCCTGACTGAACTTCAGAGGCTGAGAGAATGGAGAACTAACTTATGGCTACAATTAGAAAGCTTCAAAATGACTGTTTTAAAACACAAGGTTTGGCACACAATGCATTTTGAATAGGGGGGAGATTAGCCCTTTCTCATTTAAAGATATTTGTGGTTGAAAGCAGAGTTGCTATTATATATGTAGTATGGCATTTCTTAAGCAAAATTACAAAAGAAGTTTAAAATCAAACACAATAACACTGAGAATGAATACCACAATGTATTCCTGGGAAGCTATTGTGAAGCTGGTCCCAGTGGAACACCCTTGTCTCCCTGCCATTTGGCTCCGGCCTGGGACGCCAAATCATGGGGTTGACTGGAAACTCAGGCACCTGGGTGTTAGTCTCTGCTTTCCCAACCCCGCCCAGGGACTAAAAGGGAAGATCTCGAGTCTTATAGGCTGTGTCCTGCCTGGTTCTTGGAGAAGCAAGTCTGATAAGCTACCAGGACCCTGGCCACACCAGAAAAAGATGCCTAGAAATGTTTTCTTGCCTAGAGATGTTCTCTGGAGGGCCCAGAGCAGCCCTGGGTACTCACCTACTGGATGAACAGCAGCCTTTCTCCAATCACCTCCTGATCTGCTCAACCCTTAGGAACAGTTTTTTCCCCCCTGGTTTCCTCAGTGTATTTGACTTCTCTGCTAGGATTATAGCTCTGCTCAGCACCTAGTTCATTTGGATGGGGTTCAGCTAGTTCTCATCTTTCCATGTCTTCTGCTCCCCATTCCATAATTGCTGCTTGGGATTGGCCTCAACCCAGGTAGCTCACTTGGAATCATGTTACAGCTACCTGCTCAGATTATCTCTGCTGGGTTGAAATACCCCATTGTCAGGTATGCCACTGGTCCCCAGGCTGCAGCAGCTGCCCCTATTCCTCATTTCCACCTCTAGGCCAGCCTCTGAGGTCCCAGCATCCTTCATCAGTAAACGTGCATAGAGGTGACACTTGTGGTCCCTTCAGGGCACAGGGATAACCTTGTTTAAACCTGGGGATCACTTTAGGGAAGCTGTTGGCAGAGAGGCGTCTCTAAGGCTTTCTGTCAAGTAGAGGGCACCAAGTGATGTGAAAGTTAAAGCTGAGTCACACAATTTTCATGGGTCAAACACGTACCTAAAATTAGATGAGCTCTGAGTTCCTTTTCAGGTGAAACATTCCAGAGTCCCAGAAAAAGGCTCTGGTTCCAAATCCTATGGACTTCCCACTCTACATTCCTGTCTATAATTTTCTGTTAAAATGCCACTAGTGGCTCCTCAGTGTCTACAGGGTAGTTAACGCCTGGTATCGAAGTATCCAAGGCCGTTAGCATTCTGGCCCAAATAAATATTCTACCTTACACAGTACAAAACTGGACACCATACCCCTGTGTTCCAGGCATGGGAGCAACTCACCATTGCTGAACCTATCACGTGCTTTATTACCAGTGCACTTGTGCTCACAACACGCCCCCTCCCTAGAATGCCTGCCTTCTTACCCTTTCCCTGGCAGAAGCCAACTCCTCCTCCTCTAAGGGTTCCAGTTCAAATAGCCCCAACCCCCACCTTCACCCTGTGCACCTTCCTTGACCCCCAGTTTAGGAAGACTCAGCATTATGTTTAGCCCCCTGTTATAATGCTCAGCCCACTAAAATTAGAATTTTGACATGTGCCTCTCGTACCAGACTGTGAGTATTTGAAGGACAGGAACAGGGCAGCATTTTATTTTATCTTTATAGTACCAAGACCTAGCACGGCGCACAACATATTATGGGCACTCAGGAAATATCTCTTGAAGTGAAAATTGTGCTTAGGGGCATATACAACTGTCCTTTAGGTTATCAGAGACAACAGTTATGAAGGCAAAACTTGAGCTGAAAAATTAAACAAGTTCTCTACTGATACAATGTATCTATAAGATGTGCAGTTAGCAAGGAAAATGAGAGTAGGATGAAATAACATTTTTAAAGAAAAGAAGGGCTGAGAAGGGAGAAAAGCTTCAACTCATGTATCTTCCTGTTCACAAAGGAACTTTCTAGCCAAGAAGAAAACGTTGATCCAATCCGAGATGTTGTTGGAATTATTTCTTCTCTCCTTTTCCTCTAGTTTTCAGAGAACCAGTGCCCATTTGGAAAAGTCATATGGATGCAAAAGTGAAGAGAGGTATGCAGTGATATACCTTGACAAGGCCACTGAGTGATGACAGCCATGCGAAGAGAAAAGCATTACATAATGACATGAAAGCAGGACACTTGAGGAATGTCTTAGACCTAAAACAGCTGCCACCTGGTATTTGGCATTTGTAAAGTATATGAAGAAATAGCCCCTGGAAACCGAAGAAGAGTACAAATCATTTGCAACAACAAGATTCAGAACTCAAGGACATGTTTTCCCCATCTTCCTTTTTTAAAAAGTTAACCTATTAGTATCACTTTCACTTTAGAAAAATGTGAAACCCTAACATAATATGTTTCCAAAAACATTGTCCACAAGTGGATTTCAAAGGAAGTGAGGGGCACCCTTCATTATACCAGGGTTCCCTAATCAGACTTATTTACTTGAAGATATTTTTCTATTTTTTGATTGTCCAGACCTTTCATTTTTACATGTAAATCATTAATCCCATCCTTAGGTAACATGAAGGAAAGGATAATATATTGAAATTTAAATCTGCCAATTTACTGCTGATAAAATGTCTGTTAGGAAAAGAATTTAAAGATTTTAAAGTCCTGGAATTTAAAAACAACTGATGGCTTTAATATGTGTGCTTTTCCTATTTCTTTCCCATTCAGCTTACTGAGATGTTCTAAAGTTGCTTTATTCTACAGCTCCTTCTTTCCTTTGTCCACTTGGTCAAGGTGTTTGGTGATGTTTCCTCCATCTAGTACATGCTTATTGTGCACTGACTGCATACTAGGGGTGGGGCTTCAATGCTGAAAGGTGCATTCTGCACTCCAGGAAAACCAAGGCTAGCAAGGGAGAGACAAATATGTTGGCAATTATAATAACGTGGATTGAGGGTAAGGTGCATTTAAGCCCTGGGCGCACCATGGAAGAACATACTCCACTGGGATGGGAAGAGGACGGTGGGAAGGATGGGACCTGGGATCTGAGTGAAGAAAAAGTGAGGCATGCCCAGGGAATAATGTCTCTGATGTCCTGTGATCCAGCTCTGCTAAGGAGAACCCATTTCTTTTTACAATTCATAGAAACATACAGAAAAAAAGAATAAGCCAATTCATTTAAACCTCACCATATTTTTGAGAACTAGTACTTTACATCTCTCTCAACACCTTGAAGACATCAATAGTAATAACTGTTAGGAAGGGTCTAGCAAAAAGTATAGGGTTAGGGCTTCCTGAATCACTTTCTTACTTTCTGGCACAAGACTTACCGAAAGCCATTTCCTTGAGGGATTAGGGCTGATGGGGCTAAAAAGACTGTAGGGCTGAGTAAGCCGCCAGCAGGGTTGGAAGATTGGTTCCAAATATGGGCAATGAGAAAATAAGTAAACGGTTTGAGGATAATAGAAACCAGGCTATCACCAGTTATAAACGTGGAAAGTTATAAACATGAAAAAAGTAAAAGCTAGAATACCCCTATGTTAAGTTGGAACTGGGGCTATCAGTGCTATCTCCTAGTATTTAATACAGAGAGAGGGAGAGTGAGAGGGGGAGGGAGCACACCATGGATATGACAACAGGTGTGTGCATGTGTGTCTATTTTCTAGCTCTTTGGGCTTAGAGGGCCTAGAAACAATGAGCACACCTAGCCCAGTGAGCACACCCAATGCCCAGATCTCAGTTTCTACATACTGTTTTCCATAATGGACCCAGATCTCCTTGAAGATACGGCTAATTCTGGGGCTTGGTAGAGAAAGTACAAGATGCATATGGTACATTTTCTTGTGCCAGAAAGTAAGAACGTACTCAGAAAATGATGAGGACTTGTCAAAAGAACACAACAGCCAGCTTGAAGGGTCTCTCACTGATCAAATCTGAGATCATTTTGGTATCAAAACAGTGATATTAATGGATTATAACCCACTAAATAAAATAGAAATCTGTAAGGGCATATTGATAAAAAAGAATACAAAAATGGGGGGAAGGGAAAGCTCTTTGTTATAGTAGAAAGTTTAGTTAGGAGCAAATATATTTACATATTCTTCAAGTATCTTCCCACAAAATATTTATTCCTTACAAACAGAAAAAGTATAACTTCACAGTGGAGATACCTGGCAGACACCACCTTAACCAAGCGGGGTTGGTATGGACATGGTATATCTATTTTTGTGTCTCATGATATCATTATAAGAATATATAGCATTGCTCCTGTGGTATTCCTGCCAAAAAACGCAGAAAACTCAGTCTTGCAATGAGAAAACATCACACACACCTAAATTGAGGAACATTTTACAAAACATACTCTTCAAACTGTCACATGACAAAAAACAGGAAAGACCAGAGAATTGCTCGAGATTGAAGCAGAAACATGACAACTAAATGCAACATATCATCCTGCCTAAAAGAAAAAAGAATTTTCCCCCTAAGGATATTAATGAGACATTTGGTGAAAAGTTGAATGGAAACTATGGATTAGAAAGTAATATTGTATCATTGTTAATTTACTGAATTTGACTGTTATGCTGTGGTTATTATGAGTGAACTCAAATCATTATGCTGTACACCTGACACTAATATAATATTATATGTCAATTATCTTTCAATGAAAGAAAAAAAAAGAAGACTGTACTTGTTTTTTAGGATAATCACACTAAAGTATATGAATTGATTCAGAAAAAATATATACACACATATAAACACATGGGAGGGAGAGGGAGAGTGGAGGGTGAAGGAAGGAGGAGAGGAAGAAAGCAAATGTGGTAGAATGTTAAAAACTAGAAAACCTGGGTGAAAGTATATGCGAATTCTTTATTATTCTATTATTTTTTCTGTAAGTTTGAAATTATTTTAATGTTAAAGTTAAAAATAAAGAGTATGGGTTAAGGAGTAACTCAAATCCAATTCTGAATTTCCAGTCTGATATTTACCATCCATGAGACTCTGGGGAAGTTACTTAATTATTTTCAGGTTTGGTCTTTTCATTTGATCACCAATATAGGACTTACTTAAAGGGATGTTGTGAGGATTAAGTAATGTACAGATTCAGTGCCTGGACAGTGGTGGGCTTATCTGGTAGAGGACCTGGTACCTAATTGGTGACACAACACATACTTGCTGAACAAATGAACAAGCTCTTTCTTCCTGCCCCTCCCTCCTCCTCCTATAGGAACAAGTAATACCACTTAGAGAAAATTAGTTTCTTCAAATTTTAGCAGTTTCTCTTAACACCTGAGTAAGACAAAACAAAAAACTTGATTAATAATAATAAATAACATCCTACATTTGGATGTTGCTCTAGAGCTTCCTCAGCACTCTGTACTCACTTCTCATATGACACTGAATGGAACAGGCAGGCATTCAAGTTAAAGTTCAACATTGCGTTAATAATAGCGAATCTCTACGGTGCCTTGGGTCACAACTGTCAAGAAGAGGTCATGCCCTTATTACTTAAATCTCAAACAAGGCTTGCATCAGTTCATGGTTGCAGGATACAAAATGAGGTACAATTTAATGTCCATCTGGGCATTTATTTCTAAGATGCTGCTGACTGTGGTTCACAGTATATTCGGGGCAGTGACAAGGCAGAGAAAGGGACCCAGGTTGTCCTGGGAGGTTTCTTCTCTCAGCCAAGATGTGCAATATGAATTTGAAATTACCCAAGAGGGTGTTTCAGAGCTGCCTGCCAATGGGTGGTGTCTTCTAATCTCAAGAGCAGCTGCTGGGCACAGGCATGCAAGCGTGCGCACACACACACACACACACACACACACACACACACACACTCACTCACAGAACCTATACCTGCCTCATCTTGTCTGTTCTGGGCAGATGGCTCTCGGTTTTTGCCTCGCCTCATCCTGCAGCGCACTTCAGTTAGACCCTTTCTTCTGTGGAGACTGGCAAGCCGTAAGGTGAGGGATTCGGCAAGGTTGCCTGTCTTCAGAGTATGAAGGACACTGCCCGGAGAGGGAAGAGGGTTCTATTTCGTGTTTGGGCCCAGTCAGTACTGGGCTCCCCACTGCCTCTCCTTTGCAGAACTGTCAGTGGCCTCTGGTTGCAAACTCTCCGTGGCTTTGTAGCCCACAAAACAAAAACTGAAAGAGTGTCCAAAAAGAAAAGAAGAAAACATTGTTCTTGGTCCCTGGATTTCACTCTTGGATTTTGGTGGGGATGAGAAGAGAGAACTACCGGGCATAATCAAGTAAAGGTACCTCCTGCACAGTAAGGTAAGTGTTCCTATCACTGCTCAGAAGAGGCTTTAGGGGGATGTTCCTATCTTATCCAACATCCAGGAGCAGGATCTTCTGGATATTAAACAAGGGAACGTAGTAAATCTCAGGTACGATTAAGAGCTTCCGACAGATGACTGACTTTCAGGCTAATGTGAATAAGAGCCACTTGCAAAATAGAGGAACTGTCTTGACAGTAGGTGAGTTTTGCTAAATTGGCAGGTATGAGAGAAAACCAAAATGAAATTCGAAATTGTTATCCTCTAAGAGTTAAGACAAATGGTCAAAAATTAAAAAAAAAACAGATTTGGGCAAATGATTTTCCTTATAACAGCTTGCTTTTGTAAACTGCTGTGAATGATCAATATTTAACTTCGAACTCATCAAAATGTGATGAAAATGGAGACGTATATTGGATTGGAGAGGAGGAATTCTTTTTTCATGGAAAGATAGGAGAAACCAGCATCCTAACATGGCAACTAGATTGCATTATTTTCCCTTACTTTGTTCACATTTTTTTGGATGAATGGGGGTCAGAGAACAGAAGGATATTTTTGAGGTAGGATTTTTAGAAGATCTTGGGAAATACCTATCAATCCAAAGACTATGATTGGATATCTATGGGCACATCTCACTGTCAATGGGAAATGATGCCAGGTTGTTGCCAAATGATGCCAGAGAGAGTTCTGCTCACTGCACTTGCTCTATGGGAATATTATTCAATGTTTAGGGTGCCTCTGTAGTTTTGAATATAGGCGCCCCATTCAGCATAGATACATGTTAAGCTAAAATGCTTGTGACATAGTCAGTTATTCCCTTCTCTTAATGGCAATTGATGATCACATGTCTTTTCACTATCTGCACAAATTTTGGGAAGATTGCAAGAAGTGCAATACAAATATTGCTTGACAACACAAGCATATTCCATCTGTGTATTAGGGTTGTATAAAGCAGGACATAGGGTAGTGTGCTAGTAGAGAGAATTCTTTCAATTTATGACAATGTTCCTCTAGCTATAATTGAAAATGCTTTTTCTATGATGAAACTTACCAATATATCAATCTTTTATCCCTCAAAAAAAACATTCCAAGTAAATATATCTCTGCTGTTATCGGTTAACATTATTATGAAACTCCCATTATGATTAATTAAAAATCAGCATAAACACTTTAAAAGCTGTTTCCTATTGAATATTTCTAAAGGCAGCAATAATTTTCATGGGCTATTTCCACTTCTTTAAAACAAAGATGTAGAACAATTAAGACAGGTCACTTTGATGAGAGTTTTCCAAATAATTCCCAAAAGAATGCAGGGTTTGGGTTCTTACAATAACCAATGCAAAACTGCATTATCAAAAATCTGGGGCAAATAAAAGTACTCTTATTAGCAAAGGTAGTGCAATTTATTAAACAGTCTAGCTTCTGTCCACGTGTTATTGTCTTTTTTGCCTAAACTGTTATTGAATCAAAGAATCTGTTAGTCAAGAACTGGTCTTAGTTAGGTGGCATTGCCACTGGAGATGGAAATAACTTTATTGTGTTTTCAAACTGATGGTGCATTTGATAGAGCACTATTATAGGAGACTGATATTGCAACTTTCCAAGAGTTGGACAGGCCCAAGGATGGGGAAAAAACAAAAGTAAAGGGCCTTGTAGTCTTTTCTTCAGAATAGAGTCCATATTATTGTCTTAACCTAAAGCAAAATTTTCATTATCACTGAAATACATGTCCAATATGTTGCATAAAAAAAAATTGAAAGAAAAAAATCTTAGTTCCTTTTATTTACTTCAAATAGAACTAGTGACCATCAGCATTAGATAACCACTCATGATGAGCACAGAATATTATTTGTTTCATTACAATTAGGGGAAACATTTTCATACTAAAGGGTTTAATTTGTTTGCTCATTTGTTCATTCACTCAGCAAATATTTTAGAGTACCTACTATGTGCCAGGTCTTACTATGTGCCGGGTTCCTGGGGATACACCAGTGAATAAGGCAAACATGGTTTTTATATGCCCTGAATATAGGCATCTTCACAGAGGGGCTGATGACTGGTGATCTGAACCTGTATATTATGCATTGTTTACCATGGTAAGTATTTTGTTTCTCATTTCTGATTAAAAGTTTAGGACCAGAAAACTTCCCTCCCTACTTTAAAAAGGGCTATTTAGTGTCTGCAAGGTATGGAGACAATTCCAGAGACCAATTCAGCATCAAATAACCAGGCTGGATATACATTTTAGCAGAAATATTTGAGCCTTCTTTGAAGGACGTTGACATTTCTATTGCAAACTATAGATGTTAAACATAAAAGGTTCACATAACTGATACTGTTTGCTTCTTCAGAATTGGGTCAGACAGGAAGCCTCTAAGGAAGACATCAGAACAAAAATCTGCATGATAGCCTCACAGCTATCTGGGGTTCTAATCTGACAGAAGTTCAAGAAATTTCTGTCTAATCTGTTTGACAGTCTGTCACTGGAGGCTACATATGAAAGAATGGCAGTACCATGTTTCTCACCCTGAAGAGACTTTTTATGATGGCCTTAATCATAACAACAATTTCATTTTACCCCATGAGGTATTTTACATTGTTAACAGAATTGAATTATCAGTCACTCACTTGATCCTATAGTGAGTGATCCTGTGTGATAGAAAAGGCAGGTATTATCCCCTGTTCAGCAGATGGAAAAATCAGTTTTTAGACACCTAAGGGATTAGCACAGCTAATTTTCTCTCTAATGCAGTCTCATAAGTAATTTCTCAAATGAAAGAACAGTAAACGTCTGAGTTTTCAACATGAGTATTCACAGCTCCAAACTCTACTGTTCGAAGGTGATAGCAGCCAATTGGAAAGTTTATTGACAGAGGAGAGCTTCAGGCCTTCCCCAACCCGATTCTCTTCTTGCCTCCATTTCCCTTCTACGTACTCACCCCACAGTTCTTTCCTCTGGCCCTTGAAAAATCAGTTTAGCTGCTAAAAGAGATGAAAGCTACTGCTTTCTTCTTTTTAGTACAGGAAGAGTATATCAGTATATTCACTTACATGTGAATGCAAATGGAATTTTAAACTGCTGGTTAGTGCCACCAGCCTGGCAACATAAAACATCGTCTCATCAGATCATACCAATTATCCACCAATCCAGATCCTGCTTCTGATAGAAACATAAGTGGGCCCTTGAGAGAAGCATTTTGTCATGGGTAAGAAAGAATATCCCAGGAAAAAATTCTCTATGGGAAAAAACAGTAAACATGGTTAACTGAGAGTTATAGCAAGGTAAGTGGAGCTGAACAGAACAGTCTTAAGTGAATGAAGAAGGTCTTTCCAGTGAATTTTGAGAGAGCACACTGATGTGCTGATAACTAAGCTACTGAGATAGCAGTAAGATACCACACATAACTGTTACTGTCTCTTAATAGCCATGACCCATCAAATACACAAGACTTCATTTCTTTCTTACATTTTTCCTGGAATTTATTATATACCTATTTAAGTTTGTTTGGAAACTTCTCCCTTCATATTAGTGGCTTGGAGTGAATGTCACAGGTCTTCATGGTGGATCTAGGGACAATCCCTTGACTAGGAAAGTAGAATTCAGGGGATGACAGCAATACAGATAAAGCAGAGGCTGATTCTGTGCTTCTCCTTAGAGCTGATGCTCCTGGCCCTGAAACAGAAAGAGACAGGGGCAGCTGCCTCTGAGCCATGGTAATAAGCTGCCAGGTTGTAAGTAGGGACACCAACATCTTGGTTTTCAGCTGCTCTGAACATCTTCACACGAAGCTATTTTAAGAACTTTTTGCATTTGATCAGGGAGCATGTGGGGTTAAGCCTTGTGTTTTCCATTTCAGTTTTAGATCCTAAGCAGGTGCAGTTTGTAGCTCAGAATTTAAAATCTTATTATTGTATTTTCCCCCAACCAATTAAAAAATAACTTTATATTAGGGGAGAAAAGCTTGTGATTGAGATGGAGACTTGTTCCTTAAATAAGTTAAATGTGTTTAGTATTTGAATTAAAAAAAAATCACTGACATTTTTCATCATAATTCTTGTTTGGCAAATTTTGGTTAAAATATGAAAGAATAAAATTCATTTGGCTAGAGTTAGAACAATATTTAACTATTTGTGCTAAGGCCCATTAATGTAACTATATTCTACTTATTATGCTTATAATATTGCTGACAAGGATACCATTTTGTATTAGGAACATTTAGGATTGTCTGACAATATCAAACTGTGATTTGCCTCTTGAACTTTGACAATTAGAGAAAAGTATCCTCTAAGACTCAATCCATTTGCTGAAGGTTCACAGAATTAAAACAAAATCAAAAGCAACACAAAACAAAAATCCTTTCTTTTAAAAATGTTTTATGCTAAGTATGTGCTAATTTTTCTAAAATTTATATAGATCTTCCCTAGTCTGTTGAAACTTTGTCTCTAATGGTCCCACCATACATTCATGCATCAGAACTAGAACTGCCCATTCTTAGTTTAAAAAATACATTTGTAGGGTTCAGGAGATTCAACAAGCAGAGGAGTTGGAATCTGCTGCTTGGATCCAACTCTGGGAACATAAAGGATAACCAATTTTCCAGGTGCACCTGGGACTGGGGAGTCTCCAAAATCCAGGACTTTCAGTGCTAAAACCAGGACTGTGCTGGGAAAGACCAGGATGGTGAGTCACCCTAAATGGAGAAGAACACACATCTGAAATGACTAAGCTATAGATGTTTACTGCTGTAGAGAAATGGGGTATAAGAAACCAAGTGCCCTAATCCTCAGTCTGGCATACTGTACACATGGCAGACTTCTTGTTTAAGGAGCAAGTGGGGCAGCAAGATAGGGGTTTGGTCCCAGGAATGATCTATTTATAAACTCTCACCCTTCCTAACACAAGAGAATATTTGAAAGCACAATAACAGAGCATCATCTTGAAGCTTGGGGAGTTCAAGTTTCCCAGTGAATTTGCCCAGCTTCCCACTGAAAACAACCAAAACCGAGACTCCAAGATTATAGAGATATTCCATTGTATGGGAATGTGGGGCATGAGATGTTTTAGCTCTAGTCTTCAAGTTCCCAAAACTACCTGAGGTCTATTCGTGACTTTATTTGATTTATCTTGGCACTAGCTCTACTTCAGATGACATGTCCTCATATTTCTTCTCCAAACAAGAAGAGTAAATATGGCTACCACTGTGGTCTGAATGTGTCCCCACCAAATCCATATGTTGAAATCTTAACCTCCATATGTGGTAGAATTAGAAGGTAAAAACTTTGGGAGATGTTTAAATCATGAGCCCTCATGAATGCCCTTATAAAAAGAGGTTCTAGAGAACACCCTAGCTCTTTCCGCCTTGTGAGAAAAGGAGAAGTCAGTGATCTGGAAGAGGGCCCTCACCTGACCACCCTGATCTCAGACTTCTAACCCTCAGAACTTTGAGCAATAAATTTCTGCTATTTATAAGCTAGTCACTCTGTGCCTTACCTATAGCTAAGACAGTTACCAACATTTTGAAGGGTGGGTATGTGTAAAGAAGTTACTAAGGACACTATCTTGGATTTGGGGGAGGGGGTCATAATGAAACATATCTGCAGATGCAGACTGCAGTATCTATCTCTTCCCTCGATGATTCTTGAATTTGATGCTAATATAATTTAAACAACTAACTGACACATCACTAACCTTAAAATGTTAAGCAACAATATTAATAGTGGTTTCATTTGTAATTGTCAAAAACTGGGAACAATCCAAATATCATTCATCTAGTGAATGAATACATTATCCATTATATAGTACATTCATACGATGAATTAAGAATACATACAACAACATGGATGAACTTCAGATGCATTATGCTAAGTAAAAGAACTCAGACCCAAAAAGGTAAATACTGAATGAATCCATTTACATGACAGTGTAGAAAATGAAAAACTAAAGAGACATAAAACAGACCAGTGGTTGCCAGCAGCTGGTCCTCAGGGGAGGAGCTGACTCAGAAAGGGGTGAGAGAAAATGTTTTGGGGTGATGAAACTGCTCAATGTCTTGACTATAACATGATTTTATGAGTTGTCAAAATTTGCAGAATTGTACACTATAAAGGGTGAATTTTACTGCATGTAAATCATACCTTAATAAAATAAATGAAAAAAAGATGTTAGGGATCCCTATCTGTGTGCCTTCTACTCTAAACTTCAACCAGCCTACTGTTCTTTGATGTTGATGTACTGGAGTTCTTGTAGGTTTTCAGTGGGGAAAAAAGAAAGAAAGAAAGAAATTACACGGTACTAAAATAAAAGGAAATGGGATCCGTCTAAAATAACTGATATAGTCCACCCTCTTCATTTTACAGATGAAAAATGGAGGCTTGAGAAAGTTTTCCCAATGTCTCAGAACTAGTCAGAGGCAGAGGCAATATGCTTGTTTTCAAGAAATAGTAAACAATGATCAACCTACAGAAATTCAACTAACCACTCTTGTGTAACACAGACTGTTAAAATTGTACTGTCTAATGAAAAAAGCCATGGTGCAAAAAAAAAAAAAAAAGTAAAATATTTCAAGTAGCTGCCTTCCAAATGTGTTGAGAAATTGGCCAAAGACTGCTGGCTTCTGACAAACACGCAATTAAAAGGGACTATCAGCTGATGTTAGTAGTCAATAGACATTATTGCCTGTCCTATACCTGCCAAAACCAAACAGTCACCACTGCCCCACCACTACCACTACCACCTAGACTCAGTATGGAGGGGAATCACAAAAACAAAAGAAGATGACCCAGGCCATGTTTGGTAAGGACACACATGTATTCATTTGTTTACTTATTTATGTAACAAACAAATGCCAAGCACCCTCCTGGGTCCTACAATCTAATGTTGATCTTGGAATTATAGTAGCATCTAGATAAGAAGAAATGCCCAACCACTAGAACAGAGTAAGGGCTGTCTGAATGGAATTCATCATTACCAAACAAAACACCATTTAAAAAGAACTAAACCTATAAATAGATGTGTTTATCATCATACTACATAATGCCTAAGAGTGTGGATTTTCCCAGATGGCATCATGGGTCCTAATTCCAGTTCCGTGTGATCTTCAATAGGTTACTTAACCTCTCAAGGCCTTAAGTTTCCTTAATCATAAAATGGAGATACTAACTGTACTTGCCTTGTTGGGTGCACTAAATGAGAAATATAAAGTGTTAAGTACAATTAGTGGCACAAAGTAAGTGTTCATAATCAGGAGCTATTATCATCATTATTATTAACATAGAAAACGCACACCATAGTGTCATACACTGTTAGTGTTCTAACAAAATTTAGTCTTGAAAATGCGGTATGCCAGGTTCTACTGAGAAATTGATAAATGCTACAAGGACCCAGAAAACACACAGACATGAAACTTCGGATCCCCTGGACCAAATTAAGAAGTCTTCTCCTAGACCACATCTAGAAAACCAGGGAACTAGCATTTAAATAATGTGTTTTCTTCAGGACCCTAAGAATCACTGCTCTAGACACTTCACATACACAGATGGTATGAATTTAAAATACCAAATTTTGTGCTTTTGGCACTTAAAAAATAAACCCAGAAAGCTGATTATTAAAAGCAAACCATAAATTTCCTTGATCTATGTTACAGAAGTAGAAATATCCTTTTCCTTTCCCTGAGATTCCCTAGCCATTAGCAAGTAACTATTTTCCCCCCCAATTCTCTTGCTCTTTCCTCCCATAAAATTTAAATCACGTATGGAAGTTCTGTACTCAAAACATGATAATTTATGGGCCTATTGCCCAGAAGATTCTGAGGAGACAATGAAATTCCTAAATGTGTGCAAATTATTCCAGGATGGGAAATGACTCTTCCTGTGTAGCAGTAATTATTTATGTAACACTACCTTGGGAGAATGTTAACAGTAGAGTATTAAATTACTCTTTTTAAAATGAGGCACTTCTACAGGGTTTTATTTGTTTTTTCCTAATTTGGAAAGATAGCATTTGCACACACAAAACAAGTTTTACTATCCTATTGTTAAGTGGGTAGGTCAAGTTTCAGAAAGACTGTACTGATGCATTAAATACCTGCCAAATGGAAGTGGAGGAAGGCTCCAGTTCAAACCATTACACAGTTGTGGATCCATCACCCTTAAAAGCTAAGCAAAATGACCAGGAAATTCCACTACCAACAAAGTGCCAAGAGGCAATAATGCCCACTGAAAGGAGAAAACCTTTAGTTTACCTCGAATTCACATGCACTTAGTAGTTTTCCCAGATGGTATTATAAAACTGCAATCATGACCTAGATAATCTAGTTATTTTGGCACATAATTTTATTATTATGTTCCTTTCCACATCTGGATAGTTCATTTGCACAAGGAAGGCAATTTTGGTTGGAAAAAAACAAAAACAAACTCAAAAGGTCCAGCTAGGTCTAGTGGAACTAATCTGTATATAAACAAGGATTTTTTTTAACAGTATGGACGAACATAAAGATTTTCACCTGTACTTGTAGCACTAAAACAGTAGTTCAGTTTGAACTGGTAGCTACAAATTTACATCTCTTGGCTCTGCCACAAAATTGACAAGGATCTTATGCTTTTAGAGTTAGATCGGATACATGTTAGTGGCAAAATGCCAGTCGCCATTTTAATGGGGCTTCTGCATTTCTACCTTTTGCCCTAGTGACCAGAAAATTGTTCTTAGAGTTTCCTTTAGCACATTTCTGCTATCTTATTAATTTTCAGTAGTTTTTATTCTTTTTAAGCAGCAAAATGAACTCTGGTATTTAAAATTTTCCAAACGTGAAAACATACTATAGGAATCAGAGTATTGGCTGGATTAGTGGAACACTCAGACACCATTTGAGTGAATTCGATGGGGTTTAACTCATCTGAAGTATTCCAAAAGAAGCTTTCAGGAAGGAAGGTGAGGAAGGTGAGCAACATACCCTAGCACAGGCAAGGGTGTAAGCTCCTGGATCCTAAAACTCTCACAAGGGAAAAACTATTACAGGAGACGATGCCCATGCATGAAGGCAGATCTCCTTTTTCAACTAAGAATCATTCTCTAGCTCTCAACAATTCTTTGGGTAAAGAACCAGAGTGGGGTTTGTTGGTACAATCTTTCACCACATGGCTCTAGATCCTCTGTCACCCTTTTGCTCTATTTCTACCAGAGTCCTTCTTGCTTCAGAAGGCAGATGCTATCTTGCATAATCCTGAGATTAATCAATCTGACCGGATGGGAAGGTTGTTGGAACAGATAGATTAGCCAACATGCAATGCAGAATGAGTGCAGGCTAGGCTGGCCTAGAGGAGGACTGAGCTTCCACCAAGTCTGACATCATCATCTGCTAGTGTATAGCCCTGGAGGTGTTTCACAGTCTGGAAGCCTGGACTTCTGCTTGTAATGGTATCTGATTGTACCAACTTGTTTCTGTGTCTTTTAGATGAGTCCACCTCTTCTGATTTGCTGAAGTGGTATCTAGGTCTGACTGTTCTGTTCCATCAATCCCAGCCTTCCCCGGACAGTAATTTCATATTTTCTACATACCATATGTATAGCACACATAGATATTTATCTAATCAAAACCCATAGGAGGTATATTCTGACTGCCTTGGTTTTTTATATTCTAGACTCCCAAGCACAACTCCATCTAAACCAATAAAATGCATTTGATGGCAAGAAGCTATGTACAATGAATGACTTCCAAGATGGTTTTAAGAAACAGTGAGAAGAGGAAGCTCATTGATAAAAAGGGTTTTGTTTGGTGGAAGGAGAGATTACAAGGCATTTTCAGAAGCTTAATTGCATCCCAGGAGGTTGAAAACCTGAGTCTGAGGTATGCCATGTGGAGAAGGGAGAGTGAGAACAGTAGTTAAGTATGAGCTTACTGAAAAGGGAACTAATCTTCTGAAACATCTGGGATTCCATCACCTCGACCTTGCAGTTGTTTTTCATTTCTGCTTTCCAGACTACCTTTGTGTAAGGATTAATGACCTTCCCTCAGCCCATTAACTCAGACGGTCATTAATCTCCAGGAAATACTTGTCAGTACTGCTTAAAGGGTACATGAGAAATGCCGTGTTTTAGGTTAAAAATGGTTAATCTTACAGCCTTTTAACTGCCCTTTTCAATGATTAGAGTGTCTTCCTGGAATTCCCTTTGTCTCAGAGTTAGTTAACATTTTAATCACAGTATTACATGTAAGCTATGAAGTTGTCCGATTGCAATTGCAACTGATCCAAAAGAAATGCCTTCCTGGAGTATAAACTGAGTTTTAAAAAAGCATGTTTCAAAAGGGTATTACTAGTCTAAATTCCTATAATACGAATGTGTTTCATGTACTTGGAAACTAAATGTTGCTTCCCCAAAATCAATATTATTGGTCAGCTTCAATTATAGGCTATTTCAGTTTTGATCTTTGGCAGGCAAATACATTATCTACTAACTCAGCTTTATAAAAAGGCTAGAAAAACTGACATAGGCATAAATACTTGTATGCTTTTAGAGGACTGTTTATGAGACTTAAACACTTATTGTTAGGTGTTCATGTGAACACTGCCAAGACAAGGCTAAAAGAACAATAGCTAGAGCCAACTATAGTAGAAGAAACAACTGGTAAATGAAGTTTATTATAAATGTAAATTGTATCATGAGAAGACAGTTAGGTAAAGGCAGAGATTTTAAAAGAAAAATTAGAACGAAAGCACAGGTAGGGGTGCCTGGGTGGCTCAGTGGATTAAGTGTTCAACTGCTGATTTTGGTTCAGGTCATGATCTCGGGGTCGTGACATCCAGCCCTGTGCTGGCCCCGCGCTCAGTGGAGTCTGCTTGAGTTTCTCTCCTTTTCCCCCTGCCCCACTTGCATTCTCTCTCTCTTTCAAATAAATAAATAAATAAATAAATAAATAAATAAATAAATAAATAAATAAATAAATGAAATCTTTAGGAAAAAAAGAATAAAAGCACAGGTAAGGTTTTGGCTATAAAGTGACTATAAAGGTATAAAATATGGACGGGAAGAAACAAGGATGGCAACACCTGGGTAATGAATGAGCTATGTTAAAAATGGTGGTACTCAGCTGACCAGTCTCTGGGGTAAGAGAAAATAACAGAGGGGACCATTTTCATCCCCACATTTCCTGGATTTCTCCTCTAGCTGAAGAGAGCTAACAAGCTGAGGGCATTGGTGTAAATCACCAAAGCAACAGGGCCAAATTCACTGCTACTCCTGCAAAATGGTAAGAGAACCTCAACCCTAATCTTTGGATTCCTGGGCTTTGCAAAAGCAAGCCTTAGTCAGCCAGCTCTGCCCTGGATTCTTCTCTGCCTTGGTCACTGTCCTCTGGGTCTTGCTAAGACAGGCCTGTGTTCCAAACCATTGTTCTTTAAACAAAGTTGTAAACTGCTAACAGTTTTGTTTAAAAGTTTGTAAAATGATAACCACATTGCTACATCTCTCTGGAGTATCTCAAACAAAATGTGGTTCAAATTTCTTGTTTCAAAAAAAAAGAAAAAAAAAGAATCTAAGAGTTATTTAATAAACAAAGACAACCAATGTAGTCAATAGGCTTTCTGTGACCACAGCTATGTCATCTTGGTCTTCTATTTCTTGCTTCAGGCAGAGGTCAGAGTGGAGCCATTCAGTGAAGGGGCAACCAACCAGTCCATCTGGATGCTCTGCCTGAGCAAGTTTCTATGTAGTCCCCACCCTGCAACTTGGCATGACTGATGGTGGAGGGTAGGTAGAGAGGGCTACCTTCACTACAGGCTGCTCTCTCCAACCCAAACACATATAGACAGCACTTATCTTCATTTCAGGGAAATGAGAAGCCACCTCAGAGGATGACTAGGAGCCCAAATTTGGTGACCTGGTCCCTCGATCTACAAGAAATAAGGGGTGAAAATGGACAATTCTACTAACTGAAAACCTCTGCATTAATGCAGCTGATTAAACAAGCTACTGGGAATCTTGACAGGGCTGTCCATGCTCCATAAGGGTTGATCTTCATATAAAGATAAGCTCTTCCACTGATAATATCTCCAACACTCAGGGTACAAAAAATCCTTTCGTTAGGGTAGAAGGAACAGGTTCATCTTAATGCAATAATTTATCTGAACAAACATGCTTATTGTAAAGCCAGTCAGGCCAAATCCAAATGTTTTCCTGTTTATATTTCCCAGGGGGAAGTCTGTAACAGCCCCCGGAAGTGATCACCCTAGGGCTTCTAACACAGTCCATGCCAGCAGCCAGCATGCACCCTCCTATCCTTCACTATCCAAACTTCCTTTCTGCTCCGTACTCACGATTGCCATTACCTGCCCAACCAGCGCTTCCAATTTTCCAAGGAAAACCAGACTCAAGATTTGAGTAATAAACCCCTAAAGACTCACAGAGAGGGACTCATGCTTAAGTAGACTTTGCAAAAATTAAAACGGCTCTCGTGTCACTGGTTTTGTTCCATGCTAATACCTGGGTAGCAGTCCCCAAGGGAGCAACAGCAGCCTTCAGAACGGAGCTCCCCTGCTCAGCCGGAGACTAAGTACCACATGTGTCTTCCTGGCCCGCTCTTCCACCGCTCTTCCATTCCCACCACTCTTGCGGCGATTCTGAGATGCTGCCTGCTTCACTGTCTCAGGGGGCCACTCACTTCGCTTATGTTGTAAGACTTCTCATCACCAAATTTCCTTTTAGAGGCTCCTGGCCTGGGCGCCTGGGTGGCTCAGATAGTTAAGCATCTGACTCTTGATTTCGGCTCAGGTCATGATCTCAGGGTAATGAGATTGAGCGCTGTGTCAGGCTCCATGCTCAATGCAGAGTTCGCTTGGGATTCCCTCTCTCCCTCTGCCCCTCCCCTGCTCTCTCTAAATAAATAAAATAAAATAAAATAAAAAAAGAAGACTGTTGGCCTAGGATCACAGAGTACACAGGAATATATACAAGCTGGGGAAGGTATTTCACAAAGTCTAAATCTATGCACCCCTGTTCAGTTGGTTGGCTGAACATTTTTATAGCACATAGTATCCCACCCATCAACCACCATATATTTTCCTCCTCCACTGGCACCCGCACATCCACGAGCAGAAGGCTTTATGTTGCTTTTTCCTCTGAACTACCTTTGCCAATCTATTCTGCTCCGGCAGAACTGGGAGGTAGATGGAAAGGCTATTTTTGATGAGAGGGCTTAACAACATTCCCCAAAGTATTTCTCCTACATACTCAAAACATTATAAAATATTTTAAAAAAAAGATTTTTAAAATTTATTTGAGAGAGAGAGAGAGAGAGAGTATGGGGGGGGGAAGGGCGGGGGAAAGGAAGGGGCAGAGGGACAAGCAGAGTCCCTGCTGAGCACAGAGCCCGAGGCTCAGCTTGATCCCAGGACCCTGAGATCATGACCTGAGCAGAGGTCAGATCCTTAACTGAGCCACCCAGGCATTCCTAAAACACTTAAAATACTTTAGTCCCTGATCCTAGAAAAAGAAGAAGGCTGGCTTTGCAAAGTGAAGTCTTTGGTAGCCAAGTAAAGAGATAACAAATTCATAGGAATCATAGTGTCCTTGGACTACCCAGAACACTGAGTAGCTACCGAAGGCAAAGCATTGTGGGGGATACAGAATGTAATCGGCACTATCCTTGCCTTTGAGGAATTATCAGTTTAGTAGAAGTAGGAAAAACATAAAAACTATTAAACACTGTAGAATACGAAAAGTATGAGAGGTACAGATAAAGTGCTGACATGGTTCAAAGGGAAAACAGAATTCCTACCTGCAGAGTTGCAGAAACCACATTTACAGTAAGAATCCAATTTCTACAAGCATCCTATACAAACTGAAGGCTTTTAAGGCTACTTCCCCTTCTTTTCTCTTTATTATCCTCTTTCCGAGGACGTTTATTTATTCTCTCACACCTGTGATGGACTGGATCACCTGGCACATGTGCTACTTTGAAGGGCATATTTATTTTTATGGCAATCAAGAATTCCAGTGGAAGCACTTTAGTGAAAGCAAGGTTGTGAGAGTCATAGCTTTTCTTCAGTTGCTCACCTCTGCCTTTTTTTTGCTTCTCCTAACCTGATCCACCTTGAGGCCACTCTTACCAGCTGCAGAGCTGGACTACTTCTTTCCTTCCAGAAAAGTCTCTAGTCCTGGCCTGTGCCCACAGTCAATGCACTACCTCTCTGCATGGGCTATGGGGAGTTGCTGCTTCATCTGTAACATTAAGTGTTCCTTTGTAAAGGAAAATGGGACATTAGCCGTGCCTGGATGGCAAAAATATTTCCTTTCCCAGCCTCTTATAAAGTTGTCTTGGATAGTAACTGGTAAACCTCCACCTATTTTTTTCACCACAGTTCAATGAAAATTCCAATTTGTACCACATAGCTCTAGATGTCCCAAAGTACAAAGTGGTCAGGGTTTCCCAAAATCTGATTGACTTCCACCCTGCATGCAAGTGAGAGGCCAGTGTCAGCCCACACTTCCTTCTCTGCTCTCCATTACCTGTGCTAAAAGACTGACAACTGACAGTCAGAACAACTGCCCCCTTCCCCCCAATCCCTTCACTAACTGCCTGGGAGAATTCTCCTCAAAAGACACCAGGACACCTTCACAGCAGTGCTCTACCTAAATCTGCAGCAAGAAAACTGTTAAGCTCACCAGGTCTAAGACTCCGCTAGAGGCCTAAGGGACTCCAGTTCTCATAGCCCTGGCATTCTCATCCACCAGTAAAAACACAAGCATCTCTGGTTAATAGTGTTCTCTTCTATTATATTTCCATTCTCATTTAGTGCTGCTTCCTCCCTTGGGTTCTTGCCATCCTCTCTGACTTCCCTCCAAATCCTTCCCATGGTGCTCTCTCTGAAGGCATGTGGAACAATGCAAAAGCACAGCTTTACACTCAGGTAGATCTGGGTTCAGTGATCCTAAAGTAGATTTGCTGCGTGACCCTAACTGATGCATATGGCCTCTCTTATGCCTTATGCCCTCATCTGTAAAATCCAGATGATGGCAATTAGTTTGTAGTGTCCTGTGAGGATTGAATGCATAAAACAGCCAAGTACAGTACCTGGCACATCCTAGGTGCTCAATAAATGACATATATTGCTGTTATTGGACGCCTGCATCCTTACCCTTCTCACAGTTCCTTCTCCCCGCTCCTGTTCCACCTTCCTCTGGGACATACAACCCTCCCTCCAGGACATTTAACCTCTCAGCCTCTTCAGAGAAGACTGTTCATGCTCTCACAGCCCCAGCACCAAGCCTGGGGTGGTACCACTCTCCAGGCTCCACAGTGCTACTTCCAGGTCATTTCTTTCAACTATCATATCAAACCCCCTCCTCCCTAGAGGCTTATGTTATTGCTCCATACCACATCTGTCCAGTTCCTAGTTCTGCCACTTTCTGACCTCTCTCCATCATTCCACCTATTTAATAAGGGCTTTGGCAACTGGGTCAGGTTTGACCCAGTTTCCCTCCTGATGTTCCCTCAACCTGAACATGGACAGTCTTTACAACAATGTGGCTTTAGAGTTTCTTGACTCCAAAATCCTGTGCATAGTCCCCCTCAGCAATCCAATTCCACAGCTACACCTGGAATATTCTCCCTCGCACACCTATACTCCACTGTACTTAAGTGGTCCATGAGTCTGTCTTTCCTTGGTGAGCTATTGGTTCCTCACTGCTAGAAACCTTTTTTTTTTTTTTAAAGATTTTATTTATTTGACAGAGAAAGAGAGAACACAAGCAGGGGGAGTGGCAGGCAGAGGGAGAGGGAGAAGCAGGCTTCCCACTGAGCAGGGAGCCCCATGCAGGGCTCAATCCCAGGACCCTGGGATCATGACCTGAGCCGAAGCAGACGCTTAAACGACTGAGCCACCCAGGCGCCCCTTCTAAAGACCTACCTTATCTAACTTTTTACCTTTATCTCTAGGACAGAGTCTGGTATATAGTGGGTGTTTAATAAATATTTATGGAATGGTTAACCTGGTACATTTGTATAGCTTTTTAGAGCTTACAACATGCTTCTCTATTATTTCATTTAATGATCACTTTAGGAAGGTAGAAACATTACTGCAATCAAGGTTATGTGGTTAGACCACAGCAAACACCTGCATGTTATATCATCTACAGGCCAGCTGGGACTATTCCAATCATCACAGCTATAATAATAGCCCTCTTCCCCTACCTCCCTTGCTCTTGTATACTTGTTTTTTGTGAAAACTTGGAAAGATGATAGCTTATTTATCTTATGCACATATGAATAGTTCTGAGAGGATTATGCATCTCTGTGTTCCCAAGGGTCTTCTGCCATTAGACTATCCACTAAACGCTCAGGATCTTCTTAAAAGAATTATGTAATGTTATATTTCATTGCCCCCATTGTGAACACTAACATGACAAATGTTTCGTCTATGAGCCACATTAAATAGATTTCAAAACTGGAAAATGCAGAAACCCAATCTTGTGTTCTCTGATTAATTAAATCCTGGATTTAAGCTTCCTGATAAAGCCCACAAAATGACAATTCAGAACTCCTCTAGGTTACCAATGAAAAATGATCATTGGCAGAAATTTGAAAACTTCCTTTAAATATATGAAGAAGAGGTCTGCAACTGGCAAAGCAAAAATTGCTTCCTGAACCACTCCATGTCACATCCTATAAATGGCTAAATCCATAAGTTCTTAACTGGAATCTGATTCACAGTCCCGAACTATGAAGTGTCTAGTTTCAGGGAATGAATAAAAAAATCTTTCTTATCTGGGTCATTTGTGGTCTTTAAAATGTTTTCCTAACTTAAGGAAGTCATTTTTAAAAAGGAATTATAATTAATGGCTTCTTTTCATGGTAAGTTTCCATCCCTGTATATGGCAAGGATTTTTGTGAAATTCAAGTTTCTTTAGGAAAGTTCTGCTGTGCTAAATGCCAAGGGATACAAAGTCTTCAGGGTTCTAGACACTTATACTCTAGTAATGAAGAAAGATATGCGTAAAAATATCCATAGTACAGGAAAGCTTCCTTGGCATGTATTGACATTTATGGGCAGCAAGAGCTAAAGTTCAATTATTATTAATAAAAATAAGTAACAATGATAGCTATCATTTACTAAGTGCTTGCTACGTAGCAGATATTATGCTGAATACTCTGATGCAGTAATTTATTTAATTTTAAGAATGTTGTAAGGTAGGTATTATGATTACCTTAGAGACGTTACAGATGAGGACTCTTAGTCTGAGAGATTCAGTAACTTGCCTAAGGTTGAAAAGCTGGTCAATGATACAACTGGGATTCAAATACAGAATTTTTTGGCTCTAAAACAAAGCGCTTATTCCATCTCATGTCCTTTTCCTGAAGCATCTCATCACCAAAATAAAAATCACTTTACTTTTCTTACCTATTGTCAGTGTGCATCTACTACCTGCTGAGGGACACACAGGTGTGCTTTCAGTGGGCTGTGCTGCAGCTAGCCCAGAAAAGGCCAATGGCTTGGCAATAACAAATTACAGCATAGCTAAGAGTCAAAGTAGTCACTGACCGATCGTCTTGTTGCCTAAATAGATTTTGCTAGATTTTTCAAATAGCAACGTAGCAATTATCATCATTATGTCTAGCTAAACATTAAAAATTATTATCTGATCAGATATGCTATTGTTGGTAAAATTTTAAGAATCAAAAAATTAACTGATAGAAGTTTCTATTGAGTAAAAATATTACACAAAGCTATACAGAAAAAAATGCAATAAAGCCATTGCAACTTAGAAGTTAGCAAGAGGGCACCTGGGTGGCTCAGTTGTTAAGCATCTGCCTTCGGCTCAGGTCATGATCCTGGGGTCCTGGGATTGAGCCCCACATCAGGCTCCCTGCTTGGCAGGAAGCCTGCTCTCCCTCTCCCACTCTCTCTGCTTGTGTTCCCTTTGTAGCTGTCTCTCTCTCTGTCAAATAAACACATAGTATCTTACAAAAAAAAAAGTTAGCAAGAATAAGAGCTGAATGTTTTGTTGAAATGGAGGCCCCAATTGCAGGTTGGGAAAAATTTAAAAACCAAGTAATAAGTCTTTTGACATTAGCTAAATAACCAAGACTATTAAAATCCAGAACTAATTATATGTCAGTTAAAAATTATGTTGAAATAATTTAATGATTTGGAAAATGTTTATAATATACATTTTTATGAAAAAAGTTGGTTTGAAACAGTGTGATCCCACTTTTCGATGTAAATCTAACAAAACATGTATAGTACTTGTATGCTGATAACTATAAAATGCTGATGAAAGGCATCAAAGATCTAAATAAATGGAGAGACATACTATGTTCATGGATTGAAATACTTAACGTAGGAAATATGTTGATTTGCCCCTAATTGATATATAGGTTTAATGTATTCCAATCAAAATTCCAGCAAAATTTTCTTATATAGACAAGAGAATTCTAAAATTTATATGGGAAGGTAAAGGAGCTAGAATAGCTAAAACAGTTTTGAAAAAGAAGAAAAAATGGTTGGAATCAATGTACCTTATTTCAAGATTTACAGAGGTATAGTAATCAAGACAGTGTGTATTGCTGGAGGGATAGACACAAAGATCAATGGAACAGAATGGAGAACCCAGATTTAGACCTGTGCAAATATGCCTTGAGAAAGGCTCAAAATCAACTCAATCAAAAAACAGATAAGCCTTTTCAACAAATGGTGTTGGAGCAGTTGGGACATGGGTGGGGGGGTGGAAAGAACTTCAGTTTAAGTTTACCACTTTGAGCAAAAAATTAACTCTAAACGGATCATGGACTTAAATGTAAAATATAAAACTATAAAGCTCTTAGGAAAAAAAAGAAAATCTTTGGAATCTAGGTCTAGGCAGAATTCCTATACTTGACAACAAAACCAAAATCCATAAAAGGCAAAATGGATAAATTAGATTTAATTAAAATGAAAAACTTTAGCTCTGTGAAAGACCCCTTGAAGAGGATGAAAGGACAATCTTGAGATTGGGAAAAAATATTTGCAAACCATTTATCTGACAAAGGACAACTATCTAGAATATGTAAAGAACCCCCAAAATTTAACAGTAAAAAAAAGAAAAAAGGAACAATCCAATTAGAAAATGGGCAAAAGATATGAACAGATATTTCACTAAAGTAGATATAAAGATGGCAAAAAGGCACATGAAAAAACATTACATATCATTAAACATTAGGGAAATGCAAATTAAAACCAAAACGAAATATTACTAAATGCCTATCAGAATAGCTAAAATTAAAAAATGGTGGCAACAACAAATGCTGGTAAGGATTCAGAGAACCTAGATCATTCATACACTGTTGATAGGAATGTAAATTGATACTGTCACTCTAAAAGTTTGGCAGTTTCTTAAAAACTAAAATATGACCAAGTAATTGTACTTCTGGACATTTATCCTAGAGAAATGAAAACTCTTCTTCAAACAACAGCCTATACACAAATGTTTATGGCAGGTTTCTTTGTAATAGCCCAAAACTGGAAACAACCCAATACTATTTAATGGTGAATAGTATGGTTATACTCATATGTAGAATATTACTCAGTAAATAAAAAGAACAAACTATTAATACAGACAACAACCTAGATGAATCTCCAGAGAATTATGCTGAGGGGAAAAAGTCAATCCCAAAAGACTATATACTATATGATTCCATTCACAAAACACTCATGAAATGATAAAATTATAGAAATGGAGAACAGAATAGTGGTTGCAAGAGTTTAAGGAGGTGGTGGAGGTGGGAGGGAAATGGTTGTAGCTATAAAAAGTCACCATCCTTGTGGTGATGGAAATGTTTTGTATCTTGACTGCATCAATGTTAATATCAATGGTTGTGATATTGTACTATAGTTTTGCAAGATAATGCCATTGGGGGAAACTGGGCAAAGGATACATGGGATCTCTTCATATTCATATCTCTTCTTACACTTTCTTTTTTTTTTTTTTTTAAAGATTTTATTTATTTATTTGAGAGAGAGAGAATGAGAGAGAGAGAGCACATGAGAGGGGGGAGGGTCAGAGGGAGAAGCAGACTCCCTGCCGAGCAGGGAGCCCGATGTGGGACTCGATCCCGGGACTCCAGGATCATGACCTGAGCCGAAGGCAGTCGCTTAACCAACTGAGCCACCCAGGCTCCCTCTCTTCTTACACTTTCATGTGAATCTATAATTATCTCAAAGTGAAAACTTAAAAAGATCAAAAATATAAATTTTGGTTTTTACATAAGAAAAAGAAGGAGAAAACACGTATCAGAATCTTTACCTGTAGGTAGTAGTGAATCAGTGACTTCTTTTTCTTCTTTTGGATTATCTGACTTTTTGTATAATATTGTTTTAGTAATTAAAAAGTTAAGGAAGACATCAGCTATAAGCACAGAACTAAGCTCTAATGACATGAACTGTCTAACTCAATATACTTGGTGACATGTTAGGTGAGGGGTCTCTGTCTTGATTTTGATATTTTAAAGGGTCCAGTGGCTAGTGCATAAAGTGTTTAAAATGAGCTATCTTTGCTTTTTTAAACTTCACATTTTAATTCTTTCCATTCTGTGTTCCGTATCTTCAGTTATCCAGTAACTTCTAATCTCTCAAGGTACTTATGAAATCACAGATTCCCAAAATATGGGACATTCAGCATAAGGCTTGATCCATACATGAAGTTATGTGCATCCAAGAGAATGACATATTTATGGACAGCCAAACTAAAATGGAATTTGACCAGAAAGTTCCAGAAGTTATACCTGGAGTTTGTCTCATGAGAAAAACAGAACTATGATTTTAATACTAATGTAACATTTTTTCCCTGACACTTAGTCACTTAATTCTAAAGAATGCTGAATGCAGCCAAGTAAGTCCTGAGGATAAGGTAGGAACTCAAAGTAGGTATGCGTAATTCTTTCTGAAGGGGGGCCTAAAAATAATGACAGTAATAATAAATTACTTTTGCTCAATACTTACTAGAACCCAAGAATTGTTCTAAGAGCTTAACATGTATTGACTCATCTAATGATCATAACTAAGTCCTCCTCAAATGGGTATGCCTACTGGGTATGCAAATATTTTACAAGATGTGCACATGCAAGGGTATTTTAAGGAAATTAGTCTCCAGACCTTAGCTTTCATCTGTGCTTTATTTTTTAACTGCTTGAAAACCTACCTGTATTCACATGAGCTCTTTCACTTTGCTAAAAGGCAAGCTCTTCATCTAAGACAAATCTTATTAAAGTTCATTTTCCTGTACCCTGTTGTCTTTGGAGTATACAAATTCCTGGAACTCAAAACATATTATGATTAGAAACACTGCTGGTTTCATAGTCAGTGTTGAGATGTTCTGAATTATTATTATTTTTTTTAAGTTTATTTAAGCAATCTCTACACCCAATGTGGGGCTCAAACTCACAATCCCAAGATCAAGAGTCACATGCTCCTTGACTAAGCCAGCCAGGCACCCCGAGATGTTCTAAATTCTTAACAAAAGTCAAAATAGAACAGGTTAAGGATGCTCTTTCACATCTTATGTGTATGTGTTCTGGGTATGCTAAATTACTCAAAATACATAACTAAAGCATAAACCTTTTCCCATGATTCCTTTCCAATTCTCTTTGAGTTACTTAACAAGATGGATAAAACTATTTTTTTCTAATCTTGTCAACTATATCAGCCACACCAATTCTCACCTTATTTCATGTTATACAGTATTTATTCCTTTCTGTCCTTTACCAAAATAAACTCTGAAACCAATAATGAAAAGTTTCAGATTTCACCTTAAAAATGTGTGAGGAAGTATATGGTTTTTTTTTTAAGATTTTATTTATTTGAGAGAGTGAGCAAGAGAGAAAGTGCAAGCAGGGGGAGGAGCAGAAGGAGAGAGAGAGGGAGAAGCAGACTCCCCACTGAGCAGGGAGCCTGATGTGGGGCTTGATCCCAGGAACCTGGGATCATGACCTGAGCTAAAAGCAGACGCCTAACCGAATGAGCACCCAGGTGCTCCAGGAAGTATGTAGTTTTTTTTTTCCTAATTATTTTGGGAGTACACTTTTGAAGACACTGCTCAGAACAACCCTATGGGGTAGATAATAATAGTTTATTCCCATTTTATAGATGTGGCATAAATGAGGCCCAGAGAGGTTAAGCAAGTTGCCCTAGAACATATAGCTGTTAAAGGTCAGAGTTAAGATTCTACTGAGGATTCTGGCCCCAGAACCTGAGCTCTTAACTACCACACTATATTGCCTTTAGAATGGGAATGCAAGCTGGTGCAGCCACTCTGGAAAACAGTATGGAGGTTCTTCAAAAAGTTGAAAATAGAGCTACCATACGATCCAGCAATTGCACTACTGGGTATTTACCCCAAAGACACAAATGTAGGGATCCGAATGGGTACGTGCACCCCGATGTTTATAGCAGCAATGTCCACAATAGCCAAACTGTGGAAAGAGCCAAGATGTCCATCGACAGATGAATGGATAAAGAAGATGTAGTGTGTATATATATATATATACACACACAATGGAATATTATGCAGCCATCAAAAAGAATGAAATCTTGCCATTTGCAACGACATGGATGGAACTGGAGGGTATTATGCTGAGCGAAATAAGTCAATCAGAGAAAGACATGTATCATATGACCTCACTGATATGAGGAATTCTTAATCTCAGGAAACAAACTGAGGGTTGCTGGAGTGGTGGGGGGTGGGAGGGATGGGGTATATGGGTGATAGACATTGGGGAGGGTATGTGCTATGGTGAGTGCTGCAAAGTGTGCAAGACTGTTTAAACACAGATCTGTACCTCTGAAGCAAAAGATACATTATATTATTTATGTAAAATGTAATATATTATTACATCTTAATAATATATTAATATTATTAATAAATGTAATATATTATTACATTATATATTAAAAAAAGAAGAAGATAGCAGGAGGGGAAGAATGAAGGGGGGGAAATTGGAGGGGGAGACGAACCATGAGAGACTATGGACTCTGAAAAACAAACTGAGGGTTCTAGAGGGGAGGGGGGTGGGGGGATGGGTTAGCCTGGTGATGGGTATTAAAGAGGGCACATTCTGCGTGGAGCACTGGGTGTTATGTGCAAACAATGAATCATGGAACACTTCATCAAAAACTAATGATGTAATGTATGGTGATTAACATAACAAAAAAATCTATGGAAGAGTTTGGGAAATAGTTATATTAAATATGGCCTAGGGGGAAAAAATAGAATTTCAATTAATATTACTAAGGGCTGACATGGAATCACAACAGAGTATGATTCATGAAAGGACATAGCAAACAAAGTATTTTGTTTTAAGGAAATGTTGGAAAATGTCTACAAAAAGTTTAGCTTGTGCCTAATGATACTGGTAGACAATTGTCAGTTTTCCAACGTTATTTTCATTCTCTTCCAGAGATGGCAGAAACAGGGGTTTGGGATGTTCAAGTGGATTCAAATACAAGGATCATCTGGAAAATTGAGGAGCCAGTATGTTTCCTTAACATGAGTCAGGCACTTAAGTCAGAACATGTTTATACTTCTAGTGACAGAATAACTTACGATGCTTACCACTTAGGACTATGTTAGATACCGCTAAGTGTCTTCAAAACTGGATGTTTTTTCCTTGTTACATAATTTCCCACATTGTGCTTCTTCCCTTACAAAACATGAGCTCTTTCTAATCAAGTTGTTCATTTATTAAAGCATTTTGTTTTGGGGAAGAGGACACTCACATACACACATATACACCCCCCACCCCTTAAAGATAGGCTTCCAGGACGCCTGGGTGGCTCAGATGGTTAAAGATAGGCTTCCAGGAATAGCATTTTCCAAATGACCTTGGGTTAAAATTACTTGTAAGCCCAAGTTGCCTTGCAAATGTTTAAACCTCTACATTAAATTCAAGTTTTCTTAAAATATGCTTTAGACTACATGGGATGGAATGAAGCAGGCCAGCTCTGGGGAGGACTGAGATACCCAGTTTTTGGGGTAAGCCCGGCCTGGAACAATGGCACACCAACAAAGAGCTCCCCAGAGAGTGGAGGTGAGAAAAACTGTACAGCTCCTTTGGAGAAGTTCCCCTTGTAGCTTTCATTCTTTGACAAAACTCATGCTGAGAGTGAAGCAGGGGAGGCAATAGGAAATGCTAGAAAGAACATGACTGCAACCCCAGGACAGTCTACTTGGCTTTGGAAAGACTGAGCCTGGTAATGTGGGAAAAGAGCCCGGGTAGAGAATCTTGGAACAGCTTCACAATTAACCATCCTGGAGGCCCTGAACAAGTCACCCACCTCTATGGTCTGCCTTGCTCTGAAAGTCTATGACTCAGAAAATCTGAGGTGAAACTGATGTGGTTTTGGAATACAGGTGAGGTTTGGTGGGGTGAGGTCCAGAGCCGATGATCAATTCTTGAGATGTCTTTGGTGCAAAATGGTGGTTTATTAAAGCACGGGGACGGGACCTGTGGGCACAAAGACCTGCTGCACAGGGGTCTTGAGGAGTGGCTGATTATATACCCAGGAGTTGGGGGAAGTAAGGAAAAGGGAAGTTTCAAAAGAACTTTCATATGCTAAAGAGGACCAACCTACAAGATCCCTACAAGATACCAGAGGCCTTACCATTGTCAAGTTGAGGTTGTTTTCTCCTCTAGCAAGGTATTAACATTAAGATAGTTGGGAGATTCCTGGAAGAATGTCACACAGATCTCACCCAGGAGTGGGGGGTGGGGGGAGGTTGCGGTGTGTCAGCTTATGCTTTGTCTTCAGCTGGCCTTCTGCTCCTTCATCAAAACTGCTTCTCAAAATTTATTAGAAAATGTTATAAAGTAGAGAAATAACCTCTTCCCTGAAAAACTGCGATGAGCATGACTGAATCTCTCGCTTGCATTTCTAGCTGCACTTTTCCAAAAGGTGTTTTCAATTATTTTCAGTGAGCTAATGTTCCCTTGACTATCTTAAAGACTTAAAGAGCAGGACAATTAAACTTGAATCTTGAAGAAAACAATAGACACAGCTGCACAATGGACCCAAGCTGACAAAGATGCCTGGGGCTTTACTAGAAGGGGCTCCCACAGACAGTTTCACTGTCCAGGGAGCAACCGCCCTGGAGCAAGTCCTCCATGAAAGGAGCTCAACTGGGGCCACAACAAAGATAGAACCGTGGAGCAAAGAGCTTTGAGAAAATGTGAAGGTTTTCTGTGGCTACACATCCACTTCTATTACGAGAAAAACTGGCTGGCTTTGGGAGGGGAGTGGGGAAGATTCCACCCTCCTCAAATTTTGTTTAGAACTATGAGACTTTAGAGATCATCTAATTCAATCCCTACATTTCACAGTTAGGGTAATGTAAAATGAAAAACTAGCTGACTTGCTCTAGGTCAGCTGGCCGGCTAGTGAGGAGGTGGCAAAATGGAAACTAGAACTCTGCTGTTTCTAATACACGTGCTACTCAAAAAGCCTGTCCAAATCTTCCTCAGTGATGCACTGGGTGTCTTCCCTTCCAGATTACTAAGGAACAATGAATTCTAACTTTATACAAATGCCTAATGAAATTGGTATTTATATTATAATTTCTCTGTAGCAAGGAATTTTTCCCCTCAAAGGTAAGATATCAATAAAATGATTTAGTCATTGAATACCATTTAAAGAACCATAATTAAGAAAGCTAAATTCCACTCAGTTAAACCAAAGCATAATTATTTTATAAATGTTTCCTGCTTCAGGGGTCCCTGGGTGGCTTAGTTGGTTGAGCCTCCGCCTCTTGGTTTTGGCTTGGGTCATGATCTCAGGGTCCTGGCATCAAGCTGCTCAGCACAGAGTCTGCTTGAGATTCTCTCCCTCTCCCTCTGTCCCTCCCCCAGCTCCTGCACACGTTCTCCTTCTCTCTCCCGAATAAAATACATAGAATCTTTAAAAAAGAGAGAGAAATGTATCCTGCTTCATATGCTTTTTGCTTGACATAAGACTTCGACCTATGGGTGAATGCAGAAAAATCTTCACAGCTCCATCTCCATGTCTTCTTTATGGCTTTTAATTAAGTAAGTCCATTATTTATATAAAGTTAGTAAAACAAAAGGAGCAATTTAACTTTCAAGAAATTAGCCATTATTATACAGAAAAGAATTATAAAGCCATGTAAATTTCCTGGATAGTTTAGCTTGTGGATATGCATGTAGTATTATTAGGAAAATGCAACTGAAGCCTAATAAATAATTCCTGTAGGGCCAATATAGCCAAAAAATTGAAAAGCCAATCAATAAAATTACTAAATTTCTTTAGGCCACTGAAAACAAGGGATAGATACTGAAATGCATTAACAGTGTAGCCACGTCCAGACACCTAATGTTAACTATATCAGATCAATTTTTAATCTGGGATACTTTGCTAGCAGGAAATGGATAAAATGGAGCACCATCAAGGTGCTTTGTAATACTGATGGTTTACAGAGCAGAGATGGGAAACCTCCTTACTTCATCAAAGGTTACTTTCTCTCAGGAGAGTGTCAACCATGACTGATTCACACACATGCAAACTGTGACTTAATTGGTGCTTTTAAAAAACTGAGTTTGAAGCCCCCCCAAAAATTCTTTTAAGTATTTTTTAAAGTTTAAATGACAAAAGGGAAGAAAAGACCTCATTTAATAACTATTACCTAGAGAGAAGAAACTGGCTCCACATTGTAATGAATTAAGGGGTTTAAAAGATGGAGAAAGAAAAATAGGAAGTAAAAGAAATTTCAGAGCAAAAAGGACATTTAGTCAGGATTAGAAAGAGAAACAGGAGACTAGTGGAAGCACTGAAGAAGGAAAAAGAAAAGTCTACAGAGGAGACAAAGGGAAAAACAAGAACTTGGTGCTCCTGTAAGACTTTGGGAAACTAGTATGTTCCAACAGTCTTGAAAATATAACTGTTTTCTCAGTTATTTATTATGAATTATCACTGTATAAAATATTTTCCACAAACGTTAATATTCTGGATATGTGAAAGGGAATGACTTAGGTTTTAGAAATTTATCTTGAAACCAAGAAGGTATCTGCCCGTGTATGAGCTATGCCTTGATATAATTCCTTTGATAATTAAGAACTTACTCCATTGCATTATTTTAAATTTGGGGGCTCTCATTCCATAATCAGATGTTTTCATTCCATAGTGCCTGAAAGCTAGAGTAAACCTAGATTAACTTCAGATATAAAACTATTTTTTCCATATCAAATCAAACTTTTGACTTAGGAGATGTTCAGGGAACATACATACTGAGGACCTCTCCTCTTTTTTTTTTTTTTTAAAGATTTTTATTTATTTATTTTGAGAGAGAGAGAATGAGAGAGAGAGAGCACATGAGATGGGGGGAGGGTCAGAGGGAGAAGCAGACTCCCCACCGAGCAGGGAGCCTGATACGGGACTCGATCTAGGGACTCCAGGACCATGACCTGAGCCGAAGGCAGCCACCCAACCAACTGAGCCACCCAGGCGCCTGGAACCTCACCTCTTTATTGCCTCCTTTACCAACAAGCTCTCAAATTTAATTGCAAAAACCTAGAGGAGCAATTCTTCAAAATTTCCAGTTGAAAAGAGGAGAGAATCTTTGCAACCTTGGGTTCAGTCAGCATTTCTTAGGTATGACACTAAAAGCACAATCCATAAAAGAAAACATTGATAAACTGGGCTTTATCAAAATTAAAAACTTCTCTGTGAAGGATACTGTTCAGAAAAGGAAAAGGCAAGCCACAGACAGGGAAATAAATCTTTGCAAATCATATATCTGAAAAAGATTTCTATTCAGAGTACATAAATAAGTTTCATTTTTTTTTTTGTTTCAAAGTTTTTATTTAAATTCTAGTTAGTTAACATATAGTGTAATATCAGTTTCAGGAGTAGAACTTAGTGATTCATCACATCACTTACATATAACATTCAAGGTATATAAATAAGTTTCAAAACCCAATAATAAGAAAACAAAAAATGCAGTTTAAAAACGGGCAAACGACATAAACAGATATTTCACTGAAGAATATACATGGATAACAAATAAGTACATGAAAAGATGCTCCACATCACTATCATTAGAAAAATGCAAATTAAAACCACAAGGAGATAAGAATGGCTAAAAAAAACCGAAAGAAAACAAACAAAACCAACCAAACAAAAAACCCACACAGTACCAACTGCTGGTGAAGATGTAGAGCAATTGGCCTTCTCATACACTGCCTGTGGGAACTGAAAACAGTACAGCCACCTTGAAAAAGTTTGGCAGTCCCTTACAAGATGTTAAACATATACTTTATAATAAAGTGCTGTAATCTCACTCCTAGAGAAACACCCCAGAGAAATAAAAAGTTCTGTTCACTTAAAAACCTGTCCATTCTTAAAACAGAACAAAACAAAAAAACAAAAACCAAAAAAAAAAACCTGTCCATGAATGTTCTCTGCTCAGCAGGGAGTCTGCTTCCCCCTCCTCCTTTGTCCCTCCCACAGCCTGTGCTCTCTCTCTCTCAAATAAATAAATAAAATCTTAAACAAACACAAAACCTGTCCATGAACATTTATGTTGATTTTACTCATAATTCCCCCAAAGAGAAAAGAACCCAACGTCCTTCATCTGGTGAATAGATTAGCAAACTGGGGTCCATCTATATGATGGACTATTACACAGCAGCAAAAAGGAACAAAGTATTGGTACATACAACAATTTGGACAAATCTCAAATATGTTGTGCCAAGTGAAAAAAAAACATTAAAAGTGTTATGATTTTACTGTTTTCACATTCAGGAAAAGGTGAAATTAGAGGAGGAGAAAACAAAGTGATTGCCAGGGGCTGAGAGCAGGTGGAAGGGTTAATTTAAAAAGCCAGCAAGAGGGAACTTTTTGGGGTAATTAAAATATTCTGTATTTTGATTGTGATGATGGTTATACCACTGTAAACCACAGAACTCTACACAAAAAAGTTAATTTTACTTATGTAATAAATTTTTAAAAAGTGAAAAAATGGGTCAACCATTGCTCCCAACTCTCCAGTGATTTTTATTGAAAATTCAAAGAGGTTTTACACTAAACGGTTGTAATGATCCATAGGCATAGACACGAGAGGTTGGATGTTAGCCTGGTGAATAATTTTTAAATATTTAATATTTAAATTTTAAACAAGTATTTAGTGTTAACTGGGACCAGGTACTGGGAGAATGATAACAATACAGACATGAGTAGGGCTTGTTTTTGGCCCTAGACAGTGTTAGAACTAGAAGGGGCTGTGCAAATGTGGAAGCTGAATCAAAGGTCCTTCTCGGTAACAGCACTTGGAATGATATAATCAGTGATGCTGATGTACAAAACAAGCATAACTTTGTGACTTTTCTGTCCCTTTATCTGTGGTGCTGACAATGATTTCAAATTGTTCTGCTTAATCAGCTCAACAGGTTAACTATTTGAGACTGCATAAAATGAAGCAGTCTGTGGCAGATCAAAGATTTCCTATCACTGCCAGTAAGGAAATGCAACTATGCTATGTGTTTTATGCAGCTTTGCTGCTGAAAGGTACATGTTTATTTCATTAAAAGTTATTGTATTACCCCTGGGAGAAACCAAATGTCAAGTTTAGCTCTCTAACACAAATCATATTTTATCCAAATGCAGATGTACTTTGGAACTACAGTAGCCATTTGATTAACTCATCCAATGACTGAACTCATGACCTTCTATATTAAATGTAGTGACCTTTATGCCAAGTTATCCATTAAAATCCAACCTGGGAGTATGTTACTTTTCATGAAAAAGTAACCACCTCCATTCCTGCTAGTGGAGGTCTCCAGAGAAACACCGAATGAATAAAAGACATATGTAATGTATTTGGCCACTTAGGAAGGATTCCTAAGCATAGCTCTGATTCTCAGATGACAGACAAAATGACAGAATACTGAGGTGGCTGAAGAATACTTCAGAAACATTTCAGTTGGAGGAAAGGTACTTAGTTTCCTCATGAGAGTTGGAAAGCCTATGTTTGGGGATGTTATTTGCCCACATCTTAGGGCTGTGCTGACATGTAGGATGGAAGAGGACCATAGAGGAGTCTTGGTGAGAAGAGAGGAAAGAATAGGAACATTTTTGCTTCTCAGACAAAAGGAAATATAACTTTTGGATTGACATGCAGTTTTGAGAAATTACAAGTACTTAGGAAAAGCAGAGCCCCAAATGGGCAACATATGTATAAAAAGACTACTATACAGTAAAAATCAGTCATTTTTTCCTAAATTAGGAAACATAGTAAGAAATGAATTCTTAAGGTAGGAGGGAAGACACAAAATACTAGCTGCCTTGGTGTGAAATACTCTCATTAATTTATAGTCACTATGTACTATAATAAGTTACCCAAAGTATTAATGTTCTTTTCAGGCACATGATATGGACTGCCTACACAATAGAATCACCTTGAGCACCTTTAAAGCAATTCCATCCCCTGTGATTCTAATTCCATTGATCAGGGTTGTGTCCACGCAACCACAGTCTTTTTTTTTTTTTTTTTTTTTTTTAAAGTAGGCTCCATACCCAGCATGGGGCTTGAACTCATGACCTTAAGATGGAGCATACCATGCTCTACCTACTAAGCCAGCCCCCAGGCATCAGCAGTTTTAGAAGTTCCTCTTGTGATTCCCTTGAGTAGCCAGGCTGTGAAGACCTTCAACTGTACATACATATTTAAAAGTGTGCCACAATTCAACAAACTTGACAGAAAAATCTGAAGGTAAAGAGATGGAGAGGGAATGAATTAGTACACTAGAAAATAATTCCTGGATTCATTCTTTAAAAGTAGTTCTTTAAGTAATGGCTGCTTCATAATTCATTAATCAGATGCTAAACTGGAGTTAATTGGGAATAGGTATTTTAGCAGCCATATTCCATCCAGACTAGTAAAAGGGAAGATCTGGCACCTCTGAGATAATATGAGTCAACTAACAACTATGATTTGATTTATAAATATTGTTTTCATCTGACATTTCAGAAACACATCTAGGTGGAAAAAGTGAGGTCCACCTGTATTACTACTATATGCTTGTGCTTATATACATAAGTGATCTAATTTATGACTTTAAATTCCTTGCATATATAGAATAAAAAAACCACAGCAGTTCCTGTTTATAAAGCTACCCTGAGTAGACACAGCCAACATAAGGTTCTCACTTTTCATGATATCATAATGTCTTCCAGTTTTTAGTGGATGCTCCCTTTAGAGAAAGCTTGGAGTATTTCAAAAACTAATTCTCTTTGAGTTTCTCTATGTATCTCAAAGTGTGCCTAAAATGTTAATCTGCAAGCAGCCTTGATCAGAATTCCTAATTAGTACTAAATTAACCAGTTAGGTTGACCTGAGCTTATAAATATTTGCATACTTTTAAGCGTGTAACATCAAAGAAATCTCCCCCCAATGGGGTAGTGAAAAAAAACAGGTGGGAATCCAAGAAGGCCTTTTTAAATGAGCCATTCAAAAGGCTGGCATTAAACCTATTTATACATGTGCATTAAATAACAATATGAAGCTTCTGGTTAACTGAGGTACACATAAGGAATCTAGAAGCCCAAACATGCAGCAAATGTGGGGGGGTGTCCCACAGTCCAAAGTTTTCCTTTAAAAACTGAGTACCCTTCTGCTAGCATGAATGTAGCAGTGTAACTATAGAGTCTTAATGCAAGCATTGCTATTATTACTTTTTTTCAGTTTTAAGTTTTTATTTAAATTTCAGTTAGTTAACATATAGCATAATATTAGTTTCAAGTGTACAATTTAGTGATTCAACATTTCCATACAACACCAGGTGCTCATCACAGGAAGTGCACTCTTTACTCCCCATTACTTATTGCATCCATTCCCCCACCCCCCACCCCTCTGGTAGCCATCAGTTTGTTTGCTATTATTTTATGAAAGGAAGAAATAACATTAATTACCTATAACTTGGTGAAATGTTCTCTGTTAATCAGTTGTTAACTGCAGAATACATAATTTTTATTTTGATAATTATGCTCATAACCTTAATACTTTTGATGTACTGTAGATCATCTACGGCAAGAATCAAAGAAATGGTGATGTGTGTGTGTGTGTGTGTGTGTGTGTGTGTGTGTGTGTTTAAAGATTTTATTTACTTATTTGACAGAGAGAGAAAGCACAAGCAGGCGGAGAGGCAGGGGGAGAGGGAGAAGCAGAAAGCCTGATGTGGGGCTCGATCCTAGGACTCTGGGATCATGACCTGAGCTGAAGGTGCCCCAAAGAAACGGTGGTGTTAAAAATATTTTTATCAGGTGAAAAACAGAGCTCAGAGATCAGTTAAGCCTGATTATTCTAGCACTTTATTTATTTATTTATTTATTTGACAGAGAGAGACACAGCGAGATAGGGAACACAAGCAGGGGGAGTGGGAGAGGGAGAAGCAGGCTTCCCGCGGAGCCCAATGCGGGGCTCGATCCCAGGACCCTGGGATCACGACCAGAGCCGAAGGCATTTAAAAAAATGTGACAGTACACCTCATATTTCAAAGGAGATAAAGAAGTATGCTTCCAAGCAAATAGTACTTTCTTCTTAGCAAAAATCATCTGCTTTTTATGGCATCAGAGACAACCATCAAATCAGGCAGGAAAAAAAAGTCACAATGATTCTGATAGTCTAAAACAATGGTTTTCAAATTTTGGCATCAGAAGTACCTGGAGAGCTTGTTAAAATACAGGTTATTGGCCTCACTCCTAGAGTTTCTGGGGCTTGGCCCCAAATTTTTCATTTCTAATAAGGCCCAGGTGATGCTAATGCCACTGTTGCAGGCAACATACTTTGAGAAAACAAACTTTGAGAACTGCCCATCTAAAATAATCCTTTGGCAATTAACTGGTTGGTAAAGGCTTAAAAAAAAAAAAAGTAGCTATAGGTTCAAGCAATCTTTTTTAAAAAAGCTTTTGTTTACTTATTTTAGAGAGAGCATGAGCAGAGAAGGGTAGAGGGGAAGAAAGAGGGAAAGGGAGAAAGTCCAAGCAGACTCCGTACTGAGCATGAAGCCCAACTTGGGACTTGATCCCCTGACCCTGAGATCCTGACCTGAGTTAAAACCAAGAGTGTGACACTCAACCAAGTGAGGTACCCAGTCACCCCAAGCATTCTTGAGATTCTGTAAAAATTCTTTCTTTGAATCATAAACTTTGACCCTCTCAGGTACTGACTGCCAACATGTCTGACCGTGAACAATAAAACCTACACAACTTTTTACAGTTTTAAACTGCTGCTAAAGAATTGCAATTTCATAAATATAGCTAGTCAAACATATACATTCTAAATTACTAGATTAAACTTGAACTTTTCTAAACATTAAAACCACAAGGGCAAGACTTCTCCATTTATTCTTATTTCAGAACCACAGGCAAGCTAATTCTATAGAATTTGGAATGTACAATAGGTTATTCTCACAAAATAAACCACAAGGGGTGAATTATATCTCTTTAAACTAGGTGGTGTCTTAAGTCAACAAGGTTAAGGTTTTGACTATCATGCTGACAAGCAGATTTTGTGACATTTATGGACTTCACAGAAACAGAAACATGTAACAATAAATTTAAGCAACAGTATAAAAAATGGGTATGTTTATGCGGTGTCTATATTAAAGAGTCTCTAAAGAAAATCTGTGAGTTTGACTATGTGACTACAAAGTAGTTATCCTGGGGGACTCTTTCCCAGAGCTGCATTCTTCTGACCAGAAATATGGATGGCATGGTTCTGTTAAGAGCCTTTATAGATGGCTCATGCCTCACCCAAATATTATGAGCCATCTTCTCCAAGACATTTCTGGAAATGAATAATATCTTACTGATAGAAGAGAATAAAAACCATTAACTGATTGCCAGTCTTAAGCTATAAGTTTAATGAATGAGTTTTCTTCTCATTGTAATGATAAAAAAAAAAAGGTTCTCCCTAATAGAGAGCTCCTTTTAGTTTTTGCTATACTGTATTTGCAAATTCTTGCCTATGAGTTATATAAGTAATAAGTAGTATTTGTTTTTTACATGTACAGTTTCAGAACATTAAACAACATAGATTCCATTCTGTGAATTCTACACAGCACATTTTATTGTCTATGACTCCTTAGTTTAACAACATTCTTGGCTTGTTATAAACAACATAATGAAGAATCAAGAGGCTCTTGTATTTTGCAACTCTATTCTAAAGATTCAGTATAACTAAAAATGTGTATCTAGAAGCTCACCAGTCCTATGTAATTATACTTTCAGAATGTTATTCAGTACTTTTTCAAAGATGGAGCGGGAATATCATAAGATATTGGGACAGTTCTTTTTCAAATAGTCTTAAGTATAAATATGCCATGCCTCATACTCTAAAATGGTTCCCAATCAGAGGCGATTTTGTCCCTGAGGGGCATTTGACAATATGGAGACATTTTTAATTGTCACAGTGGGAGTTTTTTACTGGCATTTAGTGGGTAGAGGCCAGAGATGCTGCTAAACATCCTACATTGTACAGGACAACTTGCCCTAAGATTTATTCAGCACAAAATGTCATTAGGGCTGCTGCTTCAAGATCCTGCTCTAAAGCAACAAAGAGAAGATATTAAATAAAAATAATAAAAAGACATGATATGATGTAGTAACATACTCAGTTTGACTATCTTGGTAAACATTCTATGATTTTCTTGTGTTAATGTATACAAAAATTCATCTAGAGAACTTTCTGTGATGGTCAGTCATACTAATAAAATGAAATTACACTGGCATGTAGGCTTCAAGGAGGCAACAATTAGGGTGCAGAAGCCAAGATACAAGAATATCTCCGCCCTAATCAGGATCTTCATGAGCTGCTAATCCCTAAACTACCTACAGAGAGATCTTTCTACACAAATATAAATCGAAGATACAGTGCCAAGTATAATCAGACTCTTTTAAGTGGCTGGCATTGAAAGATAAGATAAAGTCTGCCTAAGAGCATGACATCGGGTTTTCAATGAATACTGTTAGGTTTCTTTTTTTTTTTAAAGATTTTATTTATTTATTTGAGACAGAGAGAATGAGAGAGAGAGAGCACATGAGAGGGGGGAGGGTCAGAGGGAGAAGCAGACTCCCTGCTGAGCAGGGAGCCCGATGCGGGACTGGATCCGGGGACTCCAGGATCCTGACCTGAGCCAAAGGCAGTTGCTCAACCAACTGAGCCACCCAGGCGCCCAATACTGTTAGGTTTCTAAGGACATAAATTAACCATCAGTATATAATAATATACTGGTTAATAATAAACGGTGGTATACAACCTGTTTTATATGAAAGGTGATCCACTGTTCTCACCTTTATTGCTAACAACAAAAAAGAAAGTATTCTTCAATTGCATCAGTGTTGATTAAGATTAGGTAGGAGATAGGCAGGGATTACGAAAAATGTTGGATTGTAGCTTGTACTAAAGAATCTTCATCTCTTGTGTTAAGACGAGTTGGACTCTTGGTAACCCCAATCCTGAGAGAGTGAAGCCCCAACCTGAGAAAGGATTATGGACCATGAAAGTGGTCTGGAATCCTGCAACTCTTTTCTAAAATTAGGGAGCCTCAAATGAGAGGTTAGAATATCAGCAAGACTAATAGATACAACATTGGCTGTTGACAGTGCCTAGAACAATGCCCTCCTCATCCAAGATGCTCAATAGATATTTCTTGAATAAATGAATGACAGAAATATGTAACTATCTTTTGCAAACACAGACCTAAAACAAATTTATATTCTAAACTCATACTTTAGGGGGCACCTGGGTGCCTCAGTTGGTTAAGTGTATGCCTTTGGGTCAGGTCATGATCCCAGGGTCCTGGGATCGAGTCCTGCACTGGGTTCCCTGTTTAGCAGGGAGCCGATACCCCCTCTGCCTGCTGCTCGCCCTGCTTGTGCTCTCTCTCTCTGTCTCTGACAAATAAATAAATAAATAAATAAATAAATAAAAATCTTTAAAAAAATAAAAAGCCCAATTCTAAATTCTAAATAGAATAATTTAATACTGTTAGTGTAATTAACAATCTTTTAGCTGGCCATTATACTATTGACATTCTATTTTAGATTCTGAATAAATGAAACTGGGTTTCCCCAATCTCTATTTTAACAATTCCTTATGATTCTTTTTTATTTTTTTAAATTTTATTTATTTATTTGACAGAGAAAGACACAGCAAGAGAGGGAACACAAGCAGGGGGAGTGGGAGAGGAAGAACCAGGCTTCCTGCAGAGCAGGGAGCCCAATGCGGGGCTCGATCCCACAACCCTGGGATCATGACCTGGGCTGAAGGCAGATGCTTAACGATTGAGCCACCCAGGAACCCCTCCTTATGAGTCTTTTAAAAAAAACTTCTTAATATTCACAAATCAATCAACATGATATAGCGCATTAACAAGATAAAGAATAAACATCATATGATCATCTCAATACATGCAGAAAGAGCATCTGACAAAGTACAACATCCATTCGTGATAAAAACTGTCAACAAAGTAGATTTATAATTCTTAATGAACTTATTTTGTTCTGTATTATCGACATTCCAGGGATGAAGGTTATCTTTTTAAAAAAATTTTGTTAAAGATTTATTTATTTATTTTAGAGAGAGAGAGAGAGAGAGAGAGAGAGAGTCAGGGAAGGGGCAAGGGGAGAGAATCTTCAAGTAGACCCCCACTGAGTGTGGAGTCCAATGCAGGACTTGATCCCACGACCCATGAGACCATGACCTGAGCCAAAATCAGGAGTTGGATGCTTAACTGATTTGAGCCACCTAGGTGCCCTGAAGGTTATCTTATATATAATTCTTTTACCTGGAATGTTATTCTTCTCTTCTCTCCATTTACCTACATCCTCTTTATCTGGAATTTACACTGCCTTGCATTAATTTTTTATTCTATAAACTCCTTGAAGGCTTAATCCAACCTACTTGTTGTTTAACTGCTTTTATTTTTTGAATCTGGTTGCTGCCCCAAAACACTCTAAGAGAGGTGCAAACATTTCTGCTTCTCAGGTTGTAAGAGAAAGTAGACTTTAATCCTTTCCTCAGGGTCTACTTAAAAATACCATGCATCACTGGGCACTCACAGGGATAATGGCAGAGTCTCTGCATAATGGTGTGTTGCCATTTGCTCAAAACCTATGAACAATGTGTGAATGTCTGTTTTTCCCAAGGTCTTTGCATGTCAAGTAAGAACTATTCCAGCATCCACTCTTCTTTCAAAGGACACAAATTTCAAAACACAGCTGTCTGTGACCTTGGGAGACCTAACCAGAATTTGCAAACAAGCTTATATAAGCGTCCCCTGGCCAGCCTTTAAAGGCCTCTCTAAGTAAATTAGAGTTCTTCTCTTCCCTGTGTGTGTGTGTGTAAATGAGAGTTTTGATTTCTACATGGAACAGCAAGAGGTCTTCTGGGAAGAGGCATCTCCTGCCTGAACTGTAATTTGAAAAGTATCCTTTGTCTGTAGTATCCTTAATTGTATAGGATGCATGCCGTGTAAGAAGCAATAGCAGAGCTGTAAAACACTACGTCTGCATAATGCGAGTGAGAAAGAGCTCGGAAACTTGAGTAGACATTACATTAATAAGTTCCTCAGATGGCACTTTATAAATGTGGAGATGGGAGAAGAGGCAGAAATGGGGCCAAACAATATTAATAAATCTGTGGAGATTAGAAAAATGGAGAGTAGAGTACACACTGAGTTCAATCTGGCAAAATACAATGATTTCTAAGCATCCAGGGAAAAAAATTACTCAGAAGATTGACAATCACTGGATGGAACCTCAAAAGCATGTCAAAAGTAACTGGATAGATACTGTGACCCGCTGAATAGACACATTTTGCAATGCAACAGAAAGAGCAAAACATAAAGTCTATCTCAAGCTGCCTGTCAGAGGGCTTCAGCAAATGCTGACAGTGGTTTAAAAAAAACAACTCAGTTCTTGGGTCTAAGAGTGTGAGCACCTGGACTTCTGCTTTGGATTTCAATGGTCTTTCAGAAAGATGAAAAGCACTTGAGAGACCTTTAGAAGGGAAATAAAAAACTAACAGAAATAGGCATATGATGAGCAATTCAAGGAATGAAATAGAATTAACTTTGCTGGGCAGTGAGTGACAAAAAGAGGTATTTAACTCTGATCCAAATTATTGTTCGGGCACCTGGCTGGCTCAGTTGGAAGAGCGTGTGACTTTGGTCTCGGGGTTGTGAGTTTGAGCCCTATGCTGGGTGTAGAGAGTACTAAAAATATATATAATTAAAAAGTTGTTGTTTACATTTGTTTTGTTTTGAAGTTTATTTTACTTTTTTGGGTAATCTCTACATACAACATGGGGCTTGAACTCATGACCCTGAGATCAAGAGTCACATGCTCTTCCAACTGAGACAGCCAGGCACCCCTGTTTACATTTTAAGGGTGTTCCAGGCAAGATTATTAACAAATATATTTTAGTTATACATATGGCAGATGAAAAGTGAATTTACCAGAAGCATCAGCCTCTTGCAAAGCCATGTAGTTGCAAGAAGTCTTACATATAATTTTAGAGAAGGAGTGATATTTGAGATATCTAGTTTGGTGTCTTCAAAGCAAGGTTTGAGGGCCAGCTAACTCAGAACTGCCTGGAGAGCTTATTAAAAAAGATTTCTCAGCTCCTACTAGTACAGCCTTCCTGAATCCTAATACCCAAGGGGTACTGGCCTGAGAAGCTTGCTGAGTCTAAGGGCCTCTTTCTATAGATAAGGAAACTGAGGCTCAGAGAGATAGGATGCCCAAGGTCAGGCACCCGTAAGTCCCGGTTCCTGATCCAAGGCTCTTACTACTAGTCTGGAATGAAACTCTTCCCAAATTGCCTTTATTATCATAATTCACTTTTTTTCCTGAGAACTTAATTCATAATCTAAACATTGCTTCATTTAATTCTTGGGTAATAAGGAATGGAAGATGAAAGAAAATAGAGAACAAAGATCAGGTAGGAAGTAGAAAGGAAAAACTCAGGCAAGAAGCAGGAGTCAGAAATGACTAGCATCTGATTAAGATGACATAATATTTACATGTATGAAGTCAAATCACAGTCTGAACAGAAAGGCCTTCAGTCCATTGCACTGTCTCCCCCATACCCTCCCCCAAAACACCCAGACACTTAGAAGGAAAAAGACAGAGACACTGGCCCTAACAGGAACCTGAGGCTGATAAGTGGGTTTGGCTTGATCCCATTGGCCTTGTCCAAGTTCATCTTAAAATAGTGGCCAGGTGATTTTAGGAATGGTTGAGACCTTCTTGGTCCTACTTTTGAATCTGCCATCTTAGAAGAGATGGACATGAGATGGGTAAATGGAAATGTCCCCTCTGGGCCACCAGAGTGAGAGCATGATGAAGATCCACTTTCCAAATCCTAAATTATTTTTAAATATAAATGCCATGTAAAGGAGAGAAAGAGAACCGCAGGATGTTCTATATTCAAAGGTTTTTCTTATAGCTTTTCAACTCTCACAGACTTACTATTTCAACAACTCAAGAACTGCTATTCAGGGTTTTAAATAAATTAAACTGAACTCCTCATCTTCCTATCTCCATAATCATGTGACAGTTTTAGAATTCCACTCCTTTTTAGATTCTCTGATTTATAATGGATTTAACTTCTGGCTTCTTTTACTTTGACTATCAGGAATAAAAAAGATTTTAAAAAGTATAATAAAGTTTCCATGGAAAGAGAACTTAGAAAAGGAAGAGAGGTTCAAAGAATAAATTTTGGTCCTTCCTAATATCTAAGCTTCCTTAAAAATGTGAAATCTCTGCCTCATTATCATAAACCTTTTCTTCCTAGAGGGTGAAAGACAGGGATGAGAGCCAGACTATTGGGAGTCTCAGTAACTTTTTCTGTGACAGTAATTGGCATGTTCTGGATAGTTCTCTCATCTCATGACGAATTTGTTATTTGAAAAGCAACCATGTTGCACTGATATGGTATCTTTTAGAAAGAGTTGGCCCGAGTGTGTTTCAGGTTGGCCACTTCTGGTTTGATAGTTTCTAATCCTATAATGGGAATATGGATTTGTCCTCTCCAGGGAAACCAAAACAAAACAGAACTAACATGGATCGGTAAAATAATTCATGAAAAGTATAACAGGTTAAAATATCCTTATAAATACAGCTTTAATTAAAAAATCATTATTATAAAAGAGAATCTATGTTTGACATGCAGAGAAAATGAGATTAAAAAATATTGGGAATATAACTCCAAAAGAAAGATGTAATCCGAAAGCACAGTTTTTACCAGTTTTCAGAAAAAAAAGCTCATTTTATTACAATTTGCCAAACTTACTGGCCATAGAATGGACTTCAAAAGGATTTCTGGAACATGATAAAAGATCCATAGAGAAGAGAATCGAAGGAAGATTATGCATTCAAGTTATATTTTAGAGTGCAAAAGGCCTCTGGAAAACAGATTTCAAAGAAAAAGTTAATACAAAAGAAGAAGGTCCCTGATTTCTTACAAAGTCACAACGTAGACGTTGTGTCTGTTCCCAGAATGCAGGGAGAAGATTCAGTAGCAGAAATCTTTGCCTTGCATTTTGGAGCAGCTTTGAGAGAGCAGCAAAGAGCTCCCCACAGTCTGCCTGGAGGGCCCAGAGTGGGGCTTTCCGATTTAAGAGCTCTGGTACTCCTCTGCAGGATAAACAGCTCTGGATTCTTCTTTAATGACAACAGCATATCAGCTCCTTTTGAGGTTACAGCATACATAAACAGGATCTGCCTCATATTTTCCAGTTGTGGAGGAGGGAAGGCAAAAATAAAAGAAAAAAAAGAGCCCCACAAATCTTTTCCTGCAGTTAACTGTGAAGACAACTTGCTTTTACTCACATGCAGGGCTGAAAAAAGGAAAGGAGAACCATAGTACTCAAAATGCCCCCAGAAAGAAAACAGGAAAACCACTACTTCCTCTATGTGTGAGAACATCAGTGGGCAATCAAAGGGAAGAAAGGGAATGCTGAACTCTAGGGCTTTAAAAGAAAAAGGATGCAAGTTTAAGAAGAGTAAGTGAGCTGAAACGATTTTTAATAAAGTCTTCCTAGGTGACAAAACCCACAGAGATACCAAAAGGGAGGTCATGCCCAGCATGCACCCTGTTCTCTACTTTAAATGTTAAAGTGGACCCTGGCTGTCAAGTTAGTAGGGAGACCAGCAGGTTATTTCCCAAGATGCCTTGAGGTCAGTGCTTGGCACTGAAAATTTTCTCTGCCTTTGTGATGCCCTAACAAAATGCACCAAACGAAGATATTTACTCACAGAATCCACACCCTTGTACCCTTGGTCCAATATGGACTAAAGGTCTAAAGGAAAACCTCAAGATTCCGGTTTTCTTAGTCTAGGTCTACAAGCCCCTCCCATCCACACCCCCTTCCCCATTTCCCTCCCACCAATAGTTTCCAGGAAACTGCAAATAAAAATTACCTCACTTGTATTTAAATGTGCACATTAATGATTTGAAAGCTTGCTTCAGTATGCTATTAGTAGGGGTCAGCAAATATTTTTCTGTGTCATTCAAAACACTGAGTTGACAGAGGCACAAAAGAAAATCACAGGACCACAGGTAGAAGAGAAGCCTAGAAGCCAGCCAGAGGAAACTGGTTATTTGGGCGCCTACCTTGAGTCCAGGGGAGCTCTTAGAACCATGCTCCAGTTAGTCTGGATTTGGAAATGCAGGGAACCAAATGGGGCAGGTGGCCACTGAGAAAATCGTCATCAATTCTAGGCACATTCCATTCCTTGCCAAATAATTCATGGGTTGGAGAAATAAGAGCTGAAGGATCTTGGCACATAAGATTTGAAGTGAAGATCAGTGGACCTTCAGTTCAGAGCTTAATGCCTAGTGCTTAGTCCTAAAATATGGTCTGTGCAATACTCAAGAGAGTGGTAAATTCAACTTGTTCATCTGGAACAATGACAGTCCCTAAGGCCATCAGAGGTGAATTTTATCCTGACATGTGCTAACTGGCCTGCCACAGGGAAAAACAGTCCCATGAACCTGTGCAGCTGAGTTCTCTGTATTTCATTTTCAGTCTGTGGATCAAGATATCAAATTATAAAAATGTAATTAATTAGCTGATATGGTAAAGCCTCCTTGAAGACACTTGATCATTGGCTCACACCTAAGAAATAATGCAGTTGGGTACCCAATGAGCGTGAACCTTGAGAATTTTAATCACTTCTCCAGGTTGAAAGTTGTCACAGTGACTATCTTTAGGAGGAAACCAAGAGCCAGAGGCAGCTAATAGGAAGAGAGACATGGCAGGAAACAGAGGATGATGAGAGGTGAAGTCAGAAGGGGAAGTTAGAGACAGACCATTTGGGGACAGCCTTGGCCAGGAAAGGGCAATTTTGAAGCAGGGTGAGAAAAAGGCCTACACAGAAAGATCTGTCTAGGGTTGGTCTCCAAATCTGGCCCTAGGACATCAAAGATGGGACTTGGCTCTGACTGGAATCAGTAGTAAGGAAGACTCAAACCCTTGGGCTTTTCTGAACTTCTTCTATTCCTTCTTCCAAGTAAGTTTTAGGGAATGCTTTGAAACAGGGTGGGCTTAGGAAGAGAACAGTATCTACTTAGACTGCTTTTCTCAGGTTGGGACCAGGTACAGCAAGATGGGAGAGGCTGACAGTCTTAGCAGGGACTGAACATGTACTGAGAGTTCCCTCCAGGGCACAGGAGATGGTGACCCCTGTTCTAACCTTCTTCTTGACCTGCAAGTTTCTCCAACATATCCAAAGAGTTGTGTAGCAAATGCAGGTTTTTAATTAAAAGGTGGAGTGGGTGAAACAAAATCAATTTCTTTTCCTACTTCCCCAATATAAATCAATAGTGATATGTCTGAAATAGGGGCAATTATAAAGACTTGACATAAAAAGGAAATTTGAAGTGCTAGTCAAACCAAGAAAAAGAGTAGCTTCTCTTTAAAAACAAATTAAAGTTTTTTTTTTTTAATCAAAAAAGAGCATTGCATAGGACAGGGTATAATAAAAATAATCAGAGAGAGAGAAAACCACATTATTGCTGATATGAAATCTTTACTCACAGACACCTTTTGATAGGTTTGGGGCAGCACCCTACTACAAGGTGCTTACACTTTACAACTTTAGATTCTCCAAAATTGGCACAAGGTTAATCTATTGTTATGTACCTTGCAATGCACTTAGGTTGAAGCTTAAACTGATTAGGAAAGTAAGCAATATTATTTAAAACTCTAGGCCTAAGAAAAAGTGAAGTATTCAAAATCAGCACTAGTGTGAAAATGTATTTTGAATTCACTGGTTAGAAGAGAGCAAGCAGGGGTGCCTGGGTGGCTCAGTTGGTTAAGCGTCTGCCTTCAGCTCAGGTCATGATCCCAGGGTCCTGGGGTTGAGCCCTGCATTGGGCTCCCTGCTCAGCAAGGAGTCTGCTGGTCCCTCTCCCTCTGTCCCTCCCTCCTGCTTGCACGTGCACTCTATCAAATAAATAAAATCTTAAAAAAAAAAAAAAAGAGAGCAATCATTTCTGAAGTATCTTATCAGTTTTACTTTCATTACATTCTTTTAGTATTATGGTGACCAACTTCTCTCAAAAACTTGCAAGAGAGCAACAGCTGACCACCCCCCACCCCCCAGAACTAATTCCAACTAATGTCCTAGAGCAACATTCAATTTTTCTCACATTAGCGGGATGCAGATCTGTGCTCTGGCCATATCAGGGAAAAGCAAAGAGGATCTAATATTAGCCACTTGGTAATAATTATCCAAACCTATGGCCTCTTGGGAGTGCCTGGCTGGCTCAATCTGTGGAGTGCGTGACTCCTGATCTCAGGGTTGTGGGTTCGAGGCCCACGTTGGGTGTAGAGATTAAAAAAATAAAATCTTAAAAAAACCCCCCCAAAACCAAAGCCATGGCCTCGTTTCTGCATACATTATGGCAATGCTATGTGTATACCCATAATCAAATGTTAATTTTTAATGTGTGAGTTTTCTATTTGAGGATCAAAAGAGCTATAAGTACTGTTTGAAATGAGAAGGAAAAAAAGGAAAAAATCTCCCAATGTACCATAGATTTGAACTGCTCTATCTAACCAGATTTTTTTTTTTTTTTTTTGAAGTTTGCCTAAATGAGCTGGAATTCCTTTATAGCTTCAGAGCTCTCTCTATTTCACGTCCAGGGCAGGTATCACCTTCCTCTCTTACAGCAAATCCACGATTTTTCCTTATGCCTTCACACAAATGGACTGGTTCGTCAACCACCCTCCCTTCCAATTCTGAAATTTCTGGCAGAAAAGAGATCTGTCAAAACAGGTTACTTGTATTTTTATTGGTTCCTCCAGACCATGACGACATTTCCTGAAAGGCAGTGCCAGGAAACTATTAATGTCTGTGAAAAAGAAGTGAAAGTTCTTATAAGCAAAAACTGTCTGGTGCCCCATGAGACTGTAGCCTGAAGGAATCACTAGTTTTTAGACTATAACACTGGTTCAATTGCCTGCTGTATCAGAACTCTGAAACACTGCTATCAAGGGAGAAGAGAAAAGTATCTTTCCAAAAAGAAAGGTCTTGGAGACACAACTGTCTATTTCTTCCCTTTCTCTTTAGGTAGCTCTTAGGGTAGCTGAACGGACAGCTAATGGCTGGCTCACTTAAGGCTGTCCCACAAAACTGGTTAATTCATTCAAGTAGTTAATGGATTCTTTCCCAAGCAGAAGGGGTAATAAGGCCAACACCTGGAAGACGAGAATGTAACCTTCCCCACAAATGGGAAGAAAGAATCCGTTCTAACATCCAGGTGCAGAAAAAAAAGTTCACTTTTATTAAAGGACTACAGTGATTCTGCTAATGCTAGAGTCACAGTGTGTGAGCACTTGACACTGGGGATCATAAAGGAAGCCGGAGCTTTACAGAAGACTGGAAACTAAATTAAACAAAACTTGTTTGAGGCACTGGACCTTCAGGAGACTTTCAAATACTTCAAGTGACATATATTAAGTGCCAAAATCATGTGGGTACTTGCTAAGGTTATAACTGGGTTTGTGGAGCAGAAAGGCAGCTCGCTGCACTGTTGTATCCCTCTATTTCACAGTGCCACCTGCTGGGTGAGGGGGAGAGAGCTGGACTTTGTTTCTCGGACCCATAGATAATCTATGAAGTCACAAAAAGAAGAAATGTCTTCACTCTTTCCAGTATACACAGAACACTGAGAAACAGTGCTCTCTGTGCTGGAGAGTTCACAAAGAAAGGGACAGCCCTGCTCGTCTTTGCTGCTGTCCTAGCCATCCATAGTCCAGTCATAAGTGTTTCCTCTGAAATGTCCAAAGAGGAAATAAAAGCATTAAAATAAAGAACATAAAATATGGCCTCTGCATTCTGACTACATGTCCATCTTAATAGCCAGGTCATCTGAATCATGACCTCTAAAAGCTGGGTAGTTTTTTCATTATCTTTAAGAGAACACCGTAAGTGGCCCTTCTAGATGAAGTTCAATCTATTCTCATAATTAACCCTCTTTAGGAAAACATTTAATATATGGTCCCAACCTAGTAAACACCTAAACTAGGAGCAGCTAAGAAAAAAGTGTGGCTAAAGAAACATTCACTGTCACATAAAGCACTAGGTTCTAGCGCTGGAATGTTAAAAAGAAATTAATCCATATCCTAAGCACTGTTCATTTCATACTGAACAGGTATGTTGATTTCTCCTTGCTGGAGAAGAAACTAGAGGCCCAAAATGCCTCAACAGAAGTTCCTGGGCCACATGTGTTTGAGAATTTTTCAGGTTTTAGAAAGGTGAAATGGTACATACATTATGCATTACATAACACTTCCAGCAAGTTCTTGGGCAGTACCCACTAATTGAACATTAACATTCTTGCAATAAGATATATCCATTTTCACACTAAATGGTTAGATTCTAAATAAACTTGTGTCAGTTCAGATCAAGTTTTGTTGTCAAATGAGTTTGTATAAAACTACTTCATAAACTTGTGCTTTTGGATTTCAGTACTGAAGGTAAGGGATTATGAGCCTGCCCAAGTCATTCTTGATTTTAATGAAATAGAGACAAAACAGTAACTGGCACAGAATTCTTTAAAAGGCTGAAATACTGGAGTTCATCTTGGTTGGTTCATTTTTGGGGAAGTTACTTAACATTTTTAGCCAGTTTTCTTACTGGTTGCACTGGGTAGGCATGGTGGTGGGAGTAGCAGTGGATAGGGGTTCCAGGTTAGGTCGAAGGGAATACAAGTAGTATTGGTCCAATGCATACAGAGTTCCAGTCCTATGCTAACTGCTTCTAGTTTTTTAGTATTATAAACAATAGTGTGATAAACAGCCTTGTAGCTAAATCTTTATTATGTCTCTCATGACTTATTTGGGATAAATACCTGAAAATGTAATTGCTGGGTCTATCTATAACTGCTTTTCCAGCCACCCATCCAACCATTTAGCTTTATGATAACATTGCAAAATTGTTTTAAAGGAAATCTGCACTCCCAACAGCAGTGTGCAAAAGCACCTATTTCCCTGTACCTTTGTCAACACCAGGTATGATCATTAACAAAATGTGCCAATTTGATATATGAAAAATGGTATTTTTTTAAGTGTGCATTTCTCTAGTTGTCTTGTAATTTTACACCAGCTCCATTTAATTGTTCACAATTTTATAAAGCAGTTATTCCGAAATTCCCATCATTAGTTGTAGAGTCATGTCTCTTTGACTTTAGAGTTTATCTTCCTTCTAGGACTCCTTGTGAGTTTTGAATTATGTTGAGGAAGGCTTTAAAGGATCCTTGGTGAGGTCTTTGGGATAGAGAGTGACATAAGGGCACAAATGAGTTGTAGGATATAGGGACAACTATGGTTTTATTTGTTTACTATATCGTGCTTTTTATAGTGCCTCTCTATTGTACTAAACCTAGAAGCTTTTTGGATGGCCAACAAAGCCACTTTGAAATAGCAGGCTCATATGGTTTTAGGCTTGGGCAGAGGCCACAAGGACTGTATTTTAAATTACTATTCATCCCCTACTCAGTGCATAGTACACAGCTTTTAAACTAGTTAATCATCGATCGGTTTATTATACAAACTGGCATGCTACTGACTTGGATAGCCTAGATAATTTGTGAATTTTAGGTGTTCTTCCCTCATCATAAGGGCTTATATTAGCATTGAAAAAAACATGTATTTGAATAACATATCTGCAAAATTCATATGATTTAACAGTATTTTAGATGAAGTGACTTTAGGTCAAACTTCATTTGCAAATCAGTATTCTCAGTTATGTATACCAATGGAAGAATGGGATGAATCAGATCCCAGGATTCAACATTTAATACAAAAACCGTGACCTTTCTTATACATTAAAACTCTCACTAGGCTGCTTAGTTACAAGCTATCCAAGGTATAAGTATCACATTCTCCCTATACTCCTACCTGGCTCACAGGACAGGCCCAAATGACTTGAAATGTGACAATGCTGAGAAAGGGCAAGAAATGAAAGGGTTAGTATAATTTGCTCTGAATAGGGATCCCCTAATTTAGGTCAACCGTGAGCACTAGAAATTTCCCTGTTTCACAAATGAGATTTGAAAATGTAGGCAGGGCTACTGAGAGGCAAAGCTCCCGTATTCTGTGTGACTGGTGCTTCCAGAGTGTGCATTTTAGAGATCCTGTAATTGGTAACTTCATCACAGTCTAGGCCTGCTCTTCTGTATACAGAGCACACTTGAGTAGGCAATCTACGTAGTATACATGTTTTCAGTCATCTCTCTGAAGAAGACAGACTTCTGAAGCAGAATATCCTGAGAGAAAACAAGGAATAACTCGCTATAAATATAATCACACAAAAATCTTTAAACTGAACCAGAATTTCAGGCATTGGTCTGGGCCTGGGCTGTTTAAGAAACACAGCTTTCTGTATTATCCTTGCTTTAATCACCACTATCCATGACATCACTATCGAAACCATTTATTTAGTCTGTTTTCAAGCTCCCCACATGGCAAATGACTGCCTACATAAACAAAACAATTCTGTTCTATAAGAATTCTTTGCAACTGAGACCCCTGGAGAGAGAAAAAAATATAATTGCCATCTGAACATACTGAAGTTTCTGTAAGTGGTTTTATAAATGAATTATTGACTTTCATTGAAAGAGGAAGAAAAAAAAAACCATAACGAGCTGCAGGAGGCATTTCTGAATCCTGCAGACACAGTAAAGCAAAATCATGATACCTCCATCAGCTCTTAGCTATTAGAAACCCTAGTCTGAATTTAGTCTCTGACAAGTGGGCAAGATACAACTGATGATAATCTCTTTAAGTGTAAAGACCATGTCTCTAATTTCTCATGTCTCTTACAGCAGTGGTTCTCAGACTTCTAGAGGGGAGGGGGGTGGGGGATGGGTTAGCCTGGTGATGGGTATTAAAGAGGGCACGTTCTGCATGGAGCACTGGGTGTTAATACGCAAATAATGAATCACGGAACACTACATCAAAAACTAATGATGTAATGTATGGTGATTAACATAACATAATAATAAAGAAAGGAAAAAAAATGTAAAAAAAAAAAACCTTTAATATGCATTAGAATCATCTGGATGACTTTTAAAAATAAACTACTAGGCCCTATCCTCAGAATTTCTGACTCAGAAGGTCCAGCATGGGGCCTGATAATATGCATATGCTGCTGGTCCAGGAAACACATTCTCAGCATCCAGCCTTTATAGTGCAGAGCACAGTATTAGGCAAATAGCTGGACAATAAATACTTATTGGTTAAATTGAATTCAACTTCAAAAATGATGTTTTCTTCCCTACACCAAATCTGAATACACACTGACATGCTGGTGGACTGATTAAGAATAAGAGCATGGTCACTGGTGATATCAACTGACCATATGATGATGACATGGCAAGAAAAACAAACCGAAAGTGTCATCTGCACCTCAGCATCACAATGGTGACAGCTATGGGCACTACAGCAGTGGTAAAATTATTAAAGTGAGTACCTTTTTAGTTAGGGAGAAAGAGTAATATGAAAAGTTGAAAACCAAGATGGAAGTCTTTAGAAAAACGGCTTTCATGGTTGACAATAATTTCTAGGATGAGACAGCAGGAGTAGAAGAAGGAGTAGATTTATGAAATGGTACAACAGAACTGGGATTGAATCTAGACTGCTATAATGTTAGCAGTACGACTTTTAGTAAAGTTACTTATCTCTCTGACTTTCCACTTCCTCACTTGTCACTTCGATGACAATACCCACCATGAGGATTGGAGTGGCTTGGGAACTGCAGCTTAGAGCAATGGTTCTCAAACTTGAATGGCATAAGAATTAGTTGGGAGACTTTTAAAATATAAAAACCGCTTGAAACACCGATTGCTGGGTCACACCCCCCAGAGATTTGAATTCAATAGGTCTGGGGTTGGGGGCTGAGAATCCTCATATTTGATGCTGACGCAGCTAGTTCTCAGACTACACTTTGAGTAGCAGTGGGCCAGCGATCCACATTTACTTGCCATTAACACATCATATCAAGTAGATTCCTCAATGTATAGATCAATGATATTAATTTCAATATTCTATCTCATGTCATTTGGGTTCATGGCTCTCAATCCTATCAGACTTACCGGAAAACAAGAACTGTATCCTGTTTCTCCTTATATCACACATAATGCTTACCATAGCATTCTGCTATGCATATGTTGGTAGACTGGTATTCCATGCATATATGAGCAGCAATAAGAATACATGTTTGTTTATTTAGATTTTTTTTTGTTCAAATCTGCCCTCTATCAACCTATTTAATGTGTTACTTTAAATGTGTTCACATTTAATGTGAACAAGTAACTGCTGAATTTCCTCAAAAAATTGCTGTTTGGTAAAATAAATCTTATGTAGATGGCAACATGGAACTTATTAAAAGTTCCTATGTATGAGTATGATTTCCCAGCATGCCCTCAATGAATATGAGGCTAAAGAAAATCAGCAAGGGGAAATCACAAGTTTCTTTAGGACTGTAAACATTTTCCAAGCCCTCCTGCTAGTCTCCCTTCCTCCACTCCAGGACTTCTATCCTCTAGAGAGCCAAGGGGTTTTTAAGTTCTCCATTTTTAATATTGGGCTGCATTTGTTAAAACATAAAAAAAAGAAAAATGGCTTATATGCGGTAAATTAAGCCAATAAGTTACAGCATACTTAATCCAGCATGGTGCTTTCAAATGCACACACCAGTCCCACATCTGATGAGTGGCTTTAATGTTAAAAAAAAAAAAAAAAAAAGCGTGTGTGTGTGTGGCGGGATGGGTAGTTGGAAAAAGGGGGGCAGTGGGGCTGGAGAACTGGTGACAAATTTGTCCTTTAAGATATACAGGAAATACTCAGAGGTTTTGTCTACTTTGTAAATTAAACTGCAAAGCAGAAGCTCATAAAATGTTTACTTTGATACATCCTCTGTCTTTCCAATCCACCATATCCCAATAACATTCTCAGAAGAAAATCCAGTAACTCTAGAAAGAAAAGAGGGCTCCTTAAGGTTTATAGCAGACTCAAACTCATTTCTGAAACGTCCGTTCCTCTAAGATGTCTGAAATCAGAAGCAATAGAACAAAAAAACAAGGGTTCTTCTACCTGATTCAAGAAGGTTCAGGAAGTTGAGTTTTGAGAGGAGGATTTAGAAGAACATTTCCAATCTAAGGTGTGAGCATTCAGTATGGGTAATGGTTATCGTCAACATTATTTATTTGTGACAGTCTAGGGAAACAAGTGGAGAGATGATTAGGTTTCTTATCCATACTTCAAATAACAGAGAAAAATCAGTTTATCTTTTTAACTGGAGGCTTCTTTACAGAGAGAAGAAATGAAATGCTCTTAAAAATTAGTTTCCCTTTGTGCCCTGAAACCCAGAGTTTTGATGAGGTTTTAAGTTAGGTTGACTTCTTTCCTGGGGATCTTATAAATTAGAAAAAAAAATCCCAACAACAGCCCCCAAAACAAAATCAAAACCAAAACCAAAAAACTGGTGAGTCAACTTTTTTTTTCTTTAGTAACAGAGGAAAGGAGAGAGAGAAAGAGGGTAGAGGGAGAGGGAGGGAGAGAGAGAATCTCAAGCAGGTTCCAAGGCTAGTGTGGAATCTGATGTGGTGCTCAATCTCACAACCTTGAGATCTTGACCTGAGCCGAAATCAAGAGTTGGACACTTAACTGACTGAACCACCGAGGCGCCCTCAACTTTTTTTTTTTAATGAAAAGTCAAGCCCTCAAATTAACATAATCCTTAAAATAACTTCTAAAAGACTGTCAAACTCTGGAGAACAGAGTATTCATCCCTGCACCTAAGGTGCTAATTGTTAAGGGTGGGATAGAAGTTCAGAAGTCTTTAAATTTGGTTTATAAATTTCCTTTTAGTATATATATGTAAGAAAATTAAGAGAAACTTGAGGCCACCATTCTTTGAATTAAGTAATAAGTATTCAGATAATATATTAATAATTATACTTACAGTAATTAATATAGCTATTCATATATAAGGTAATAAGCCATTCACATCTTTAATGGTGAAATCATTATTAAGGATGGGGTCGATTTTTAAATTTTCTGTTATATTTTTTCTAAATGGGCAGACAGGGAAAAAGGAGAATACTGGGGATTATTTGGAAACAAGTAGAACAAGTAGGAATCTTGGGGTAAGAAGGTTTTAGATGGCCAACAAGTAGCAGATAAGGACACTGGGATCTCAGCAGTAAAGAAAACAAGTTGCCAAGTGGTAAAATAATGACAAAGAGATGTTTAATCTAGCTTAAGTTCTTTTGATTTTAGCAGCAATGACCTCCAAATTCCATCTTCATCTTGAAGATGTCTGAGAACTCCTAGAATCTTAGCCTTATGAATCAAAAGGAAACTTATCTATTCTATGCTCCTCTCCTAATGAACAAAAGGTCTACTGGCTCAGAGAGACTAGACAAGCTGCTCAAGATTATAGATTTCATGATGTCCAGTTTGTCCAAGAAAGTCAGAACTGGGAGACTAGATATGACAGTAATCTAGGCTGGAAGGGATGAACCTTGGAACACAGTGGTGGTAGGCTGAATGTTGAGGAACCAGAACAAGCTACTTCACAGTGACATATCAGCCTGGAAGACTGGATCTCCTTAAGCCTAAGTAAGATAACATGGCTATTAAACTTTTATAGTTTTAAGTTTTTTAATATTAGGATGCATCTTATTTTTTAAAAAAGATTTATTTATTTGTTTGAGAGGCAGAGAGAGAGAAAGATTGGGACTGGGAGGAGAGGCAGGAGGGAAGGAGAGAACCTCAAGCAGACTCCCTGCTGACTGCGGAGCCCAACTCGGGGCTCGATCACACGACCCCGAGATTATGACCTGAGCTGAAACCAAAGTTGGACGCTCAACTGACTGAGCCACCCAGACGCCGCCTGATATTAGGATGCATCTTAGAATCAATGTCAAATGAGAGCCAGAAGAAGTGATGGAGCTGTCATTGCCCATGCAGGTGCCAACAGACAAATATCTGGGAAGAGATAGCAGCAGTGTGAAGCTCGGACAGGCTGGTGTAACTGACTGTATCAGGGACAGGCTGTGTGATACATGCAATGGCACACAGGACAAATGGAGAGTAATGGATGCTAGGATTGAAAAAGTATTAAATCTTCTGTGTTCAAAGAAGACAAAACCACCACAAACAGTGAACATTTCCAGATTTTCCAGTACTATTGGGGAGGTATATATAGAGTGGTGTTTAAAAGTGAAGGCTCTCAGTTTGGGGAGATGAAAAAGTTCTGGAGATGGGATAGTGGTGTTGGTTGTACGACAGTGCAATGGACTTAATGCCACTGAATTGTGTGGTTAAAAATGGTTAAAATGATAATTTTATGTTTTCTGTATATTTTACCAAAAAAAAAAAGTGAAGGCTGCAGAGTCAGTCTTTTTGACTTCAAATACTGCTTCTGATCCTTCTAAATTGTGAGACATTAGGTAAATGTAATAATCTCTCTGTTGTTTAGTTTTAACACCTCAAAATTGGGAGGGTAATGGCATGTACCTCACACAGTTGGTGAGGATGAAATGAATTAATATGTGTAAAGCATTTAGGCAGTGCCTGGAATGTAATAAATGTTGAAGAAGTGCTAGCTGTTGTTACTGGTATTGTTATTATTATTGCTCTTATTATAAAGTAAAATGACTTATTAAGAAATAGTTTTAGGGTGCTTGGATGGCTCAGTCCGTTAAGAGTCCAAATCTTGGTTTCGGCTCAGGTCATGATCTCGATCTTGAGGTCGAACCCTGTGGCATCGGGCTCCCTGCTCAGCAGGGAGTCTGCTTCTCTCCCTCTCTCTCTTCCCCCTCCCCCTGCTCGTGCTCTCTCTCTCTCAAATAAATAAGTAACTCTTAAAAAAACAAAACAGGGAGGCTGGGTGGCTCAGTCAGTTAAGCATCTGCCTTTGGCTCAGGTCATGATCCCAGGCTCCCTGCTGAGCTTCTCCCTCTCCCTCTGCCCTTCCTCCCAGCTCATGCTCTCTCTCTCTTTCTCAAATAAATAAAAACCTTTAAATATAAATAAATAAATAAATAAATAAATAAATAAATAAATAAATAAATAACAGTTCTGGCTTTTTTTCTCTTTCTCTTCTCATTCTCTGGTAGAGTACTAATAAGAAATAAAATGATGAAAATGTGAGTAGAAGAGTAAGTAAAACAAGGGCCCTAGAAAATTAACACCCTGCATAATCAGGTCTGGAACAACTAAGAATTGCCTACTTTGGCCAAACAATGAAACTCTAGTCTCTAAGCAAAGTCATGTAGGGTCCTGAACCCCTGTGCAGATTTTCAAAAGTCCACGTTTGGCCCACCTTAGACTAACCAAATCCCAGTGTCCAGAGGTGGGGCCCACGTAACTGTCCAATGACACACAAGGGGAGCCCATCATCTCACAAATGCACTCAACTGGGTATTTAGGGATGACTCATTTTTGGTACTTTAGGTATATTTGGAAGATAGCTATATATTCTAATATCTAAAACTCTGTATCCTTTCTTCCTTTTTTTCTAACAGTGCCTTTGGCTTTGATTGAAAAGAAAGGCTATTTTCTCTATGCACATCTATGGGCTCCTTAAGAAAATTCTGCTAATAAATGTTATGGCAAAGTGTGTATATGGTTTCTGACTGTGGCTACTGCTGAGCTATTCCTAAATAACTCGTATACCTAATGAGAATGTAGTTCTGTACCTTCCCATCCCCATTTTAGAGCCACACAGATATGTAGCTTATATTAGATTGAGCTTGGTATTAGATAGATCTGTATATCTCGAAGAGATACCTTATTTCTTTTTTAAACAGTGGTTTCCACTCAATGAGAGGTGGCAGCTAAGGTTTTTTTTTTTTTTTTTTTTCCCTTCCTACTCTAATCTGGTCTGATTTTGTTATATTGTTCTGGTTTAGGGCATTGGCATACTTCAAAGCTACCCTGCCAGAGGGAGGCTTCTTTTTTAGAAGTGCATTGCAATAGTTGGAAAGTTTTGGGATGTGCTGTAGAGCGATGTAAGAGGAAGAGGAATGGAAAACAGGGGAAAGCATTGCAGCAGGAGTCTCCTGATGGTTTCTCTTTGCATGCTACTTTGCCCCTTTACCCACCAAGAGATTTTATTTTATTTTCTAAAATTGCAGATCAGCAAATCCTCAGTGTGTCCTCATGACACAGAAGGTAAAGCCCAACCTCTCTAGTCTGGCATTGGAGGCTGTCTGCCACCAGACCTCAGTGGGTCAACCAAATTCCCAACACATATCCTCCAGTTTCCTCACAGTCCCTCAACATGCCCAGCACAGCTGGGGCCACAGCACCTGGAGCCCATCATTGTTCCATCTCCCCAGTCCTCCTTCTCCTTTCTCTGAACTCTAACAGGAACATTCTGTGTCATTCATTACGATCTTAGTCATATGGGCTGCATTTTAAATTAATGATTTCATACATGTGTGATTTACCTCACTAACCAGACCAAAACTCCCTAAATTAGAGGACCATGGGTTGAATTCAGCCCACATACATGTTTTGTTTGGCCTACACAATGTTTTTGAAGAATGTGAATTAGTTGCCAGGATTTAAAAAAACCTGGAGATGGCACATCATAAAAATCTGGATTTCTGACTTTTTAGACAAACTGGAAGCTCTGACAATGCTGGGCCAGCATTCCAGGATGATTCCAATAAGCTGGAGTTGCAGAATGACTGATCCCTTCAGAAGTGCCGTGTCCTTTCCACTTTGGCAAAGTCCCAATCACCCCTCTGTCCTGTACCTGGCCTCTTTCCACTCTCTTGTACACCTTCCTGTTTTCCCCTGCCGTTTAAACATGCAACCTCTGAACTACATTTTAAGTCCTTGGAGGACATGGCCTTTGTCTTCATCTTCATCCCTCACCTCCCCATGTCTAGCACACTGTTATTTACATAATAGGTGCTGAAAAACTATTTCCTGAAGGGAAGGAAGAAAGGCCACAAGTGAAGAAGCAGATGATAGCGATGGATCAGGGAGATGAAGATAAAAGGAGGCCAGGGTAAGGACACATGAGTGAAGGGTTTTACACAGTGTCTCAAGAAGAATGTGAAATGGAAGACCCTGTTCTTTTTTTTTTTTTTAAGATTTTTATTTATTTGACAGAGACACAGCGAGAGAGGGAACACAAGCAGGGGGAGTGGGAGAGGGAGAAGCAGGCTTCCCGCTGAGCAGGGAGCCCGCTGAGCAGGAAGCCCGATGAGGGGCTCGATCCCAGAACCCTGGGATCATGACCTGAGCCAAAGGCAGACGCTTAATGACTGAGCCACCCAGGTGCCCCAACCTTGTTCTTTAATAGCACCAAATGGCAGTGACTTATAAAGCTCTTTTAGAAAATTATAAGAGGTATTTTGTTTTTAAAATGATAGCTTCCCAGAAGGTGGACAATGGAAACAACTTAGATTATCTAGGGGCTCTTCAACTCTGAGTATAATTTACTGTGTCAATAGTGAATTGAGTCAGTATGACCTTTTTAAAAGGAAAACCATGAACTTTGGAGTCTTACTTTGTACTGCTGACTAGGGAAAAGAGAAATTACCCTAAAGGCAGCCTTCATTTCATGTCCATTTACAAAGCCTCAAAAGAAATACACCGTAAGAGCTGCATATTACCAAGGACCTTTTCCTGAACTTGCACCAAATGCCTTCTGCATGCATTCAAGTTGCCCCTTTTCACTCAAGTGTGAGTGAAGTTCAGAAGGGCAAGACTGTTGAATCACAGATCTGTACTTCTGAAACAAATAATGCAATATATGTTAAGAAAAAAAAAAGAAGAAGATAGCAGGAGGGGAAGAATGAAAGGGGGGAAACTGGAGGGGGAGACGAACCATGAGAGATGATAGACTCTGAAAAACAAAAAACAAACAGGGTTCTAGAGGGGAGGGGGATGGGGGGATGGGTTAGCCTGGTGATGGGTATTAAAGAGGGCATGTTCTGCATGGAGCACTGGGTGTTATGCACAAACAATGAATCATGGAACACTACATCAAAAACTAATGATGTAATGTATGGTGATTAACATAACAATAAAAAATTTAAAGGGAAAAAAAAAGGTCAGGAAGAACAGAGTTCCAGAATACTAAACACATTGCTGAATGATGAAACTTTAAGTTAAACTTCACAGATGAAACTGTGGCTCCAGGGGACAAATCAGGGCTTAACTCAATGTTCCAACAGGAGACATTTTATAGCTTCCCTCTTCTACTGAAAAGCCTCTGCAGTTCTGCTGCTGAGCAGATCAGGAAAAATTGGTCTGACTGATCCGTTGATTCCTCTGGGTTTGAGGGTATAAAGTGCACTGAGGTGATGGTGAGATGCTGGGGGATTCAGAGAAGAAAACAAGTGGAGAGACTTTCAACTTCTCCACTATGGGAGTTTGTGTTTGAACTAGAAGTTTGAGGAACTAAAGCTGAACAAAGCTTTATATTTGGGATATGAGTATCTCAAGCTGCTGGGGCAGAGAGGAGGTCGCTAATGGGAAGCTTACAGAAGCATCCAGGAACAGACATCTGCCTCACTTGACTGTCAGGTTTTCTCTGTCTGAGAAAAGAGGTGACCTCATTTTTCATTTCAAGAAGTTACAACTTAAAACCCATACCCACGGGGCACCTGGGTGGCTCAATTGTAAAGCGTCTGCCTTCAGCTCAGGTCATGATCCCAGGGTCCTGGGATGGGGCCTTGCATTTGGCTCCCTGCTCTGCGGGAAGCCTGCTTCTCCTTCTCCCACTCCCCCTGCTTGTGTTCCCTCTCTCACTGTATCTCTACTGTCAAATAAATAAATAAAATCTTAAAAAAAACAACAACCCATACCCACTTATAAGCATCTGATTGTGGAAAGTTTCATGCCATAGTTAGGAGCTTATCACAGTTTCTAAAATCCCAAAATGTAGTATCGTGAGAGAGGCAGTACAGTGGGTCAGAGCATGGGCTCTGGGGTCAGACACACTTAGATTGGAGTCCTGGCTTTGCCAGTCAGTGGATTTGGGACAGATAACTTCTTCCAGCCATAGTTTTCTTAACCGCAAAAGAATAAAAATAGCACATATTGCATGGCATTACTTTGAGGTGTGACTGAGAGATTGCATGCAGAATACTTAGCACAGCACCTGTCAGAGAGCCTCCAATAACAAGCTATTTTCATCAGAGTCTCTCAAAATGTAGAAAGATTTATATGGTCAGTTGGGTGAAAGGTCATCAGGATCTTTAAGGAATACATAAATTGGCATGGCGTTGTGCTCAGAGTCAGTAATTCTAAACAAGGTTGAGGTCAACGAGCTCTGTCAGAAGAACATGGACACTGAGTGATTTTCCAGTAGGAGGAACAGGTTATGCTGAGCCAGTCATACTCACACTTCTGCCCTCTGAGATCAAATGCATGCGTTTCTGAACCAGCTGGGCAAGCTGGGACTGTTCTGCCTGAAGCCAACTGTCCCATATGGAGCCTGATCCCACAGTCTTGGATTTTAACCAACTAAGCTAACAGATAACCAAAGACATATTCCCTGCTTGCAGGAGGCCAGCAGACTTTTACAGGGACACATCACGAAAACTTTAACAAGATGCAGCACATAAAATGCATTTTAGTAATACCCAAGAACATGAGTTTGGAAAAACCGCAGCTACTCTGTCCATTCCAATTTATAAGCAGATTCTACAGCCTGAGAGGTCTAGGCTTTTATTGGCCTTTTTCCCTGATGATGTAATGAGTATATGAAACTGAAATGCCTAAGGCTGGACAAGAAGCTCAGTACTAGAGATCACGTCATCTTTCCTTAAAGTAATATCTCACTGCATTCTTGGTTTCCTATAGAATGATCAGACGCACATGGAGAATGCAAAGTTGCAGAATATAAGAAAAGTTTATCTAGTTCACTGGAGAAGTAAAGAAAGCATATGATATGCAAAGATCATAACAGCTAAATGTTGGCTCTGCCAGCACCAGTTGTCCTGACTCTAGGTCCAGAGCTTTCCATTACAATCTGCCACCCTGAGAAATCCAATCATCACTTCCTCTTATAGAGCTACTCCAAAGTTGCAGACAAACCACCTGTTCAGTTTTTTTTTTTTTTTTTTAATGGTCTGGAGCTGTCACCTGATTGTATGGATTTCCAAAGCAATGAGACATCTGTTTATAGCTACCTATATACTCAGCATTAGCTGTGTTAATTATATTATGACACCCTTATTAATCACTAGCACATAAGCCAGCAAGTGCTAGAAACATTTCTCACCTAGATGCTATTTAGCTCAACTAGAATATGTATGAACTTTCCTTATCTTTGTATCACCAGCTAGTAAGTTCAGCAACTGCAATTAATTTAATACTGAATTACATTTGTTTAAAATAGATATTTTTAGGTTATTAAGTTTCTAAAAACCTCCCATAAAATTTTAAAAGGTGAATGTGAGGTCTAGAATGTTTAACAATATTTATGGAATGATGTGTTGGAGATTCATCAGTTCATCAGCTGAAAATGTTGTGAGAAAATCTCAGCGCTGTCAGACTTGGGTTTCCAGCTAGGGGCTTGCTATATTCTCAGCCAATAATAATTCTTGGTCCCTAACACTTTTCTATTATAAAATATACCTAAATAGTTTTCTTCTCTATTGCCTACCTTTTCCCCCTTTAAAGCCCTAGCGTGAGATCTTGGTCTATCAGGCACTCATGACCTTGGGTAAGTATGAACCTTCTTTTATCTGTGTCTTTACAGCCAGATCCGTCAGGACCTTCTTCCTTGAATGCCGTCTTAGTTTGGGCTGCTATAACAGAATACCACAGACTGAGTGGCTTACAAAGAACAGAAATTTGTCACAGTTCTGGAGGCTGGAAGTCCAAGATCAGGGTGTCAGCATGGTCAAGTTCTGGTGAGGGCCCTCTTCCAACTGCACACTGTTGACTTCTCTATCTCACATGGTGAAGAGCCAAGAAAGGAAGCAATCTGTCTTATGACTTTTATAAGGGCACTAATCCTATTTATGAGGACTCTACCCTTAGGACCTCATCTAATCCTTTAGGACCACCTAAAGGCCCCACTTCCTAATACCATCACTTATGGGGAGAGGGAGGGTTTCAACTATATGAATTTGGGGTGGGAAGGTACATAATTCAGTCCATGACAAATGCCTAAGACTAAGCCAGGGCTCTGTACACATGGATTGCCCATGATACAATCTATCCTATCAGAATAATGAGAGGACTGTAGAGATAATCTTTGCATTCCTTGGGGGGTAGTGATAAAAAACCCAATATTCATCATATTTAGAAGGCTAAATAATTTAACATAAAAACAAGCAGGAATGTGTACAATATTGAGAACATTATGAAATATTAAGGCTGGACTTTTCTTGGGTTATTATAACTCTTTTCTCTAAATTTCGTCACAAAAATTGCCCTTCTCTCAAGAGTGTTTGAGAACTAAAGAACTGGGACAGGAAAAGATTAAAATGTAAATGTGAAAATAAACATATCAAGATGTTAACAATGATTCTATGTGGTACAGTTTTGGGTAATTTTTATCTTTGTATTTTTGTGTATTTTCTACATTCACTATAATGAATATGTTATTTTTATAATCAGAAATTCCAAGAAGCTTTAAAATAAAGGTAAAGATGGGTTCTTTAGGATTTACTAATATGAGGAAACACAAATTAGGGTTTTCCTACTATCAGGTGGTGACTGTCATAACATGATAATATGTCCTGTGAATTCTGGAGAGGACCATGTGGCCACATGAATCATACAGTGAATATAATATTCCATCGGCTGAATGAATTGAGTGTGCCAATGACATTGGAGAAAATGAAAAATTAAGAGGGTGTTTTAGTGATATTGATGATTCCAAGAAACCAGAGAGGCATTGTTCAGGATCCCAAGGTCAGTGGCTGAGGTGACAGCCCTCTACAGAAACACTATGAGGGTAAGAAGAAATTGATGTGATGAGACTAGGACAGGGAGAACCCCTAAACCCAGGACAGGGGTGGCCCAGAGATGTTCTATAGGGCAAGATCAGTGACTATAGGGAAGACACTCGTAAGAGTTTAGATAGGAGACTTCCAAAAAGACGATTCTAATCTGAAGTCAGAATAAGTGGACCAAGAGGTAAATGGTAGAACATGGAAGCAGAAAGGATAAGTAAAACGGGCCATAAGAGGCTCCACAGGCTAGGAAAGCACATTTAAAAGTTTCAGGAAGGGCCTGTGCTATGATTAATGAAATTTAACCTCAACAGAATAACATGAGATTGAGTTTCAAATTACCTTCCACTTTTGAAATTTTCAGTTCTTACATTTGAATTCAACTGTAACATCTGAGACAGTGAGAAAAAAGTGGGGGAAGGCTATGGAATCCTGACACACTATGACTGAAGGTGTGCATCTTACCACTGAACTTGGGGGTATTGGTGGAAATCTGCCAAAAGACAGTATAAGCCGAAGGAAGGAAAACCAATGATCTGCTCTCTTTGGCCCCAGTATGTTCAATACAATTATTTGCACCACATTAGGAAGAAAATGAAGGTTAAATTCTTAAGTCTTGGGTCAGGGGTGGACAGCTCAAATGCCAACAACAGCCAGATAGGTAACATAAATGAATGAGATGGTTTAGTCCAAACTGGCCCACTGTGCAGGGGAGAGCCCATACTCTGAAGGGACAGCTGCAGAAATGTGAACCCAGAGTTGCCAGATCTGAGTTTTCAAAAAAAGCCAGATACCTGGATTTCTTTGTGATATCTGCTCTCGTTAGCAACTAATTCAATTTCTTTAAAAAACCATCAGGCCAAAGAAAAAATATCTGGGAAGTTATGTGGTGTCTGGGCTAGTTTGTGACCTTTGCTCTGGATCCCCTCTTCAGTATAACTGCATCTTTGGTTAAGGAGGGGATTTAAACACTATATACTATCTTGAAAGCATGCGAATATTTGACCTTTGGCCAGCCTTTCGAATACTAGGGAAGCTCAAGTGGTAAAAGAATCTGGGATAATGTAGCTCTTCATAGCTAATGCCTTGGGGAGAATATTACACAAGTTTAAGTAAGCTTACTGTCCAGATGTACAAAGAACAAAGTATAGAATTTGGGAAGAAGTTAAGTGTGGGACAGAATCCATGCTTGAAAACACTTGTATGTAATTTGCTTTGATTTTAGTAGGAAGTTGCATATGAATACTGGAGAACAAAACTGGGCCCTGAGGGGCAATTTTATAAAATGATACAGACTCAGCATATGCTATGGCAGTGACCAAAGAATTGATTAGTTAGGGTTTCTGTGGCTTTGGATAGATTTCCAGGTAAGAGACAATATGGCGAAAACAAGTATCTATGTCCCAAGTGGAAGGTAAGCTCATGGATGCTTTGTTTGAGACTAGACAAGTAAAAATGTTCAAGTGCAGACCCCTAAATGCTCAAGGAGTTGAGAGAATTTAACAAGATTCTTACTACCTATATCAGGTGTGTGTCTTCCCACCTCCCCCCATTCATGTTTACTGGGAACCTGTGAGTGTGACTTTATTTGGAAATATGGTCTTTGTAGATATAAACAAGATGAGCTTATAGTGGATAACAGTGGGCCCTAACCCAGTGATTTGTGTCCTTATTAGAAGAGGGAATTTGGACACAGACTACACACTGAAGGAAGACAATCATGTGAAGACAGAGGAAGATTTTGGAGTTACTACCACCACCACTACCACCCATAGACTGCTGACAACCACCAGACACTATACGAGGCAAGGAAGGATTCTTCTGGAGCCTTTGGAGAAAGCAAAGCCCTGCTGGCACCTTGATTTCAGCTTTCTAGCCTCCAGAACTGTGAGAGAATAAATTTCTCTTGTTATAAGCCATTCAATTTGTGGTAATTTGTTATGGCAGCCCTAGGAAACTGTATCTTTCCAAGCCACTTCTGGGATGGAAGTCTAGCTATGGTGAATTATACAATGACTTACAATTATGGCCTAAATTGGAGCAATATGTAGGGTATAAGAGATAAAGGCACAGGAAGCATACGGTCAACAGAGCATGAAAACTCTCATTTCTGGAGAGAATAGAAATGAGGAATAATGACTGGTAATCAAATGAAGAGCAGGAGAACTCCAACTCCAGTGGTGTCATACATAGCATTTATCTCAGAGTCAAACTAAATTTAATTTCACTTAGGGGAAATTACATATTGCAGATTTAAAAAATTCCAGTCATCTTATCCTTGCCCAACCTAGTTTCCTTTCTGTGAAAAAGCCGAGCCGTAGAAAATAACTAAAAGGCATTTTAGATTTTTATAAATGTAAAGAATAAGATTAAATATTAATTTATTTATAACTTTGCCCCATTCCAAATACAAAAAACTGAAACAACTGAAACAAATTTATATGATTATTGCAAGGGGTGCCTTCATTTTTGCTTTTGTAAAATTTTTAAATATAATTATTTTTGAATTTGGTTATAGGAAGAAATATAGCATTAATTTATCCATGGGTCCTAGATGTTAATACCTTCTCTTTGGTTTTTGTACCTTCATGTCTGAGATTCCCTTTTTCCATACTAGCCTGGAATTTCTAATTTAAGCCCAGAGAAAGGGAGGAGAGGCTTCCTTAGTCTCACTCAGAGGTTCAGTTAACAAAGTGACAATAATAACACAAATGATGCCATAAGGCCCATCCTTCAACTGAATGCACTGAGTTTTAGTAGGATATATATACACATCTATACGTCACCACTAACAACCATTACAACAGCTACTATCCACCATCTACCTAGACCTTGGACCAAAAGCTCCTCCTGCAATTTTGGGGCACATATTAAATGTGCTGTTCATTAGGAAAGGTATTGCTCTGTATCAATCTTTAGTAGATTTCTGGAATGTGGATGTCTGCTCAGGTAAAACTGCAATGAAGTACATTACTATAGCACATGTGTGCCATGGTCAATTACATGTTAAGAAAAGATTAAAAAAAATGGGGTGCCTGGGTGGCTCAGTTGGTGAAGCAGCCGACTCTTGTCAGCTCTTGATTTCAGCTCTGGTCATGGTCTCAAGGTCATGGGTTTGAACCCCGTGGCAGGCTCTATGCTCAGCAGGGAGTCTGCTTGAGGATTCTCTCTCCCTCTGCACTTCTCCCCCCTGCTCGTGTTCTCTCTCTAATAAATAAATAAATCTTAAAAAAAAAAATTCAACAACATCTGCTCATTACAAGTGTGTATCATTGGATCCTGGTCAGCTCTGTACAAGCTGGACTCTCAGACAAGTTCTGGTCATTGGTAGCCTAACAGATAACACATATGTCATGATAATATCATAGATAATTTAAAGGTGTATTGTTAAGTTGTGTCCAATTCCTATGTGATATTTTGTGTTTATTATATATTTATAATGTATATTTATGTATAGATATGTAAAATATTTTATAATATATTTCATGTTATTAATATGATTTAACATAAAATATATTTATAAATATAATATATGAAATATATTAAATTATATGTTTGCAATATATAAAACATAACAAAATGTATGTTTTAGGAATATGAACAGTTAGTTTTTATTAGTTATTCAATTTTGAAATAAAATTATTTATGACTTTTTTAAGATTCTGGATTAGTCTAATTGCATAGCATACACTGAGGTATCAAAATGAATTTTAAAAAACTGCAATAAAACAGAATGTGGAAAAAAATAAGATGCTGGGGTCAACAGAAAACAATTATCATCCATTTAAATTTATGATTTATGGAAAGGGTTTCATTGGTCTCATCAACTGTCTTGATAATAAATAGATGTGTCACAATTTAAAAATGAATTTACACTTAACAAAATATCACTTACATGTGTTTTTTATATTGAGGGTGGGCATAAGATAATTTGCAAGAAGGGATCTTGCTGCCTAAAATATTTGAAAACAATGAGTTTCGTAGAGGGCATTCCACATTTCGTAGAGGGCATTCCATAACTGCTTCTGGACCAAATTCGACTCTGAAGACTTTTTTTTTTTTAAAGATTTTTATTTATTGATTTGTCAGAGAGAGAGAGAGAGCGCACAAGCAGGGGGAGCAGTAGAGGGAGAGGGAGAAGCAGGCTCTTCATTGAGCAAGGAGCCTGATGTGGGACTTGATCCCAGGACCCTGGGATCATGACCTGAGCCGAAGGCAGACGCTTAACGACTGAGCCACCCAGGTGTCCCTGACTCTGAAGACTTTTATCAAGGAATTACTTTTGTGCTTTAACTCATGAAGACTTTTATCAAGGAACTACTTTTGTGCTTTAACTCAGAGAGCCATGTTCCAAGATCACAGGTGATAATTTAATGAGACTTGTGGGAAGTTTACAGAGACTTCTCTAAAAAAAGAAATTCATGAAAATGTGTTTGATATAATTTGGATTTGTTCACAGATAAAACATTCCATTTTAGCATTAAAACATGGTTAAAATCAATTTTAAGAGATTCTACACTTTCACACAGAGCATTTCACACAAATCTAATAAAGATGTCTTTCTCTGATACTGCCCAAGCTCTCTGTCAATATAAGCTCCCAGATACATTAGAAGGTGCTCAAGAAATGTTGGTAAATGGATAAACAAATAAAAACCATTTGTTCCTGCACACTATCCTATGATGCCATAGGATAAGCTGGGTGATTAAAATAGCATGTTTCTTTTAATTTAGGGCACTAGGAAGCTTAGAGTTAAATTTGTGATTTACTTCTACAATCATTAAGGATTTTGGGTAGTATATATTTGTTTCCCACTCTCACCTCCGACTTTATATTCCAATTACCCCAATTCCCTCAATTAATTACTTTATTCTTCTGTACTGCATGTTCTTTGGAAGTAAGGTATATATAGATAAAAGAAGAAATTTCCTAGGGCGCCTGAGTGGCTCAGTTGGTTAAGCGTCTGCCTTTAGCTCAGGTCATGATCCGGGAGTCCTGGGATCAAGTCCTGCATCGGGCTCCCTGCTCAGCGGGGAATCTGCTTCTCCCTCTCCCTCGGCTCCTCCCCTCACTTGTGCTTGCTCTCTCTCTCTCTCAAATAAATAAAAAAACCCTGTTTAAAAAAAAAAAAGAAACTTCCTTAAAAACATAACCCTCCAGTACCTTATTAACCTCCCTTACAACACTGAGTGGTTTTTAATTTTTTTTTAAAGATTTTATTCATTTATTCATGAGAGACAAAGAGAGAGAAAGGCAGAGGCAGAGGGAGAAGCAGGCTCCCCACGGAGCAGGGAGCCTGATGCGGGACTTGATCCCAGGACCCTGGGATCATGACCCGAGCCGAAGGCAGACGCTTAACCGACTGAGCCACCCAAGCGTCCCAACACTGAGTTATTTTTTTTAAAAAGCTCTCCCCAAACTGACTCTTCCATCTTTGGTAAGTTCTGGAAAACCCTAAGCTTTCATGGGAAAGTTAGAAAAGCAATGGCCTAACTTCTGATCTTTATTGGGTCTGTCTGTCCCTTAAAAGAGATGATATTCCTCTGAAGGAGTACTAAATGCAACAAGAGATTGGTCTGTTTGCTGCCAAAGTTTATACTTGCCACTTTTCTATAATGTAGAGAAGCCAAATGTTCCCAAAGGCTTAACCTGAAATACTAGGGTGAGAAGGTAAAGAAATAAAAGGGGAGAAAGAAAAGAGAGCTGTCTGTCAGTGTCAGGCAAATTTCTACAGTTCTTTTCAGTTGAATTTAGACATCAACTCTGTTTTGGCCTAAAAAATTTATGCCTGATTTTTTTTTTTTTTGCTATGTACTTTTATTCCCTGTAAGACATAATTCATTTAGGTTTGAAAACAGACTATTGTGTATGTGGTAACTTTCATTCCATGACACAAACAAAAAGTGCTTTTCAACAATTGTCCAAGTCCATATTTAAGCAATTAGTTTAGACCATCATGTCAAGCCTTATACAGTTCTGCACAACAGATTTTCTTTAAAGAGTAAAATACAATTTAAGAAGCTAAAAGTAAATTTAACTAGGAGAAAACCCCGGGGCTAGACAGGAATGCTGGAATCCCAGTCTTTGTCCATGTACAGGAGCTGAGTAACATAAAACCCACCTGGACCTGACTGTTTTCTTTAGCTGAGGTGTCAATAGAGTAGAAAAGATTCCTGAATTGGGTTATGTTTTCCCTCTTTAAATGGCAGTCCAAAAAGTAGTGTAGGAATCATCTGGCACCTCCAACGCCGTGAGGAGTTTCTCCCTTCACACCCCCTGGTGGGATGTGTCACAATAACTTTGCACCCACAGATATGGCTTCAGGGTGGCCCCTAAAATGGAGTGAGTTGACTGTGTAGGCAGCTTGCTTTGGTTAGCTACAGCTGCAGGGAAGAGCTGGCTCCACTCTCCCTTCCTCCTCTTCCCCCACCCACCCCAGACAAATGCTTCAGGCAGCTGCCACACTTGAGTGGTGGCAGTGCCCAAAGCTCTGAGGGTGAGGGAAGGGGAGAAATAAGGGGGCCTCTGTAACTAAAACATAACCAAATTCAAGGATGAGTAAGTGAGCTAACTTTAACTCTGCTGCTAGTTTTCCTGGTAAAATAGAGACCACGGAAGGTATGTGGTCCAGACTTGTCTGTCTCCTTCCATAATGGCTGTTCAGCAAAGTTTGGGGTCTTGTCATTTGAAAGGAGGACTGACAAGAGTGTGGGAAGACAATGTAAGCTAAAGTTGACTTGGACTGCAGCTAGATGGTCCATATATCCCAGTTTGTCTGAAACAGTCCTATATTATTAACTGTGTCTCCTTTTACTCTCAAAAGCTCTGGTCCAGTGCTTCTTAGGAGGGCATATTTACGATGTAGGGGGACAATTCTTCCTTTCATGAGCCTGCTTTGCTCACTGGAGAAAATTTAGCAGACCCACCTCTGCCCACTAAATGCCAGCAGTATACTTTCACCCTATCATTTTTTGCCCACCCTGTCATTTTGACAACCAAGAATGCCTTCCCTCTTTTCAAATGACTTCTAGGGAGAGTAGCAAAACCCTGATGGAGAGCCACGGAATGCTCTTTCAGTTAAGAAATGAGAAAGCTAAGGAGGCTAAGGGAGGTGAAATGGTTTGATTAGGGCCATAGTAGAAAGGCTGAGGCATTGTTTCTTGACTTCATATGCAGTGTTCTTTCAAGGACAATTCTATTGTCTCATGACAGACAACTGTAGTTGAATCACTGTTTGTAGAGGCACCAACTTCAGGGAAAGAATTTACATGTGGTAATAGCAGTGTTTTATTTGTGACCACTTAATCATACGCAGTCAGTAGCTTCATAACCCTTGCTGTTTTCAGAGGCTATTAATAATGTTTTTTTTCAAGGAAGACATCATACTTTAGATTTTTAAACACATAAAATCTGAAGACAAGTCATCAAAACTTTCCAGAAAGGGAATAGAGGGCTGTCATTATTTTTGGAATAAATGTATCTTAAAGAGGGGTTAATAACAACAACTAGAGCATCACTAAATATGCTTTTGAAGAACCTTTTCTTCAAGGAATTAAACATCTTTTCTTTCTTCTAAAAACATTTAAGGAGGGGCACCTGGATGGCTCAGTCAGTTAAGCATCTGCCTTCAGCTCATGGCATGATCCCGGGGTCCTGGGATTGAGCTCTACATTGGGCTCCCTGCCCAGCAGGGAGTCTGCTTCTTAGTCTTCTTCTCTCTCTGCCCCTCCTCCTCTGTTTGTGCTCTCTCTCAAATAAATAAATAAAACCTTAAAAAAAAAAAGTTTACGGATACAGTATTCTCCAAAGAAGCCAATAACAACACCTTACCTCTATGCTTCCTTTTAGTTTCTCTTCCATAATAAGATTTAATGCTTAAAATAACCCTAGGAGGTGGGGCAGAGAAAGTGTTATTATCCATTTTACTGATGAGGAAAATGAAGTTAAGAAATTTTAGTGGCCTGTTCAAGGGTCAGGTTTCAGACCTTCAGTCCAGTCCTCTTTACATTGTATCTTGAAAACTCAGTCAGGAGCACTGTTGAGAGTCAGCTAATAGATTTATTAGATTTCAGCCTCTTTCTCCAGCATTTAGGTGAAAATATTATTTTCTCCTCCACATAATTACTCATGGTCATTTGTACTTGCTAATAGCAGAAGTCCTCAAATATGGGTAATGGGCACACTGGTTCACTCACACACTCACCACTTGCTGAGCACCTTGTGTCAGGCCCGGTTGGGGCACTGGGGATGCAATGGCTAATCAGACCTGGCTTTGCCTCTGAAGGGTTCAAAAACATCTTGAGAGCCTCTTTAGTTTTTCTTCAATTTGATCAGAGTTGACTCACTTCTATTAACTTGTGCAGATATGGCCAAATGGTTGATTGTGACTGGCTGGTTGTGCCTAAGCCAGGATTTTACCCTGGGACGCCAAAGTGACCTCTCTTTCACTAAGCTCTCCCCTCAAAAAAAAAAAAAAAACCCAATGACAACCGACTATAATAATCCCAAAATCCTGAGGACATATAGTCTTTATGCATACAAGTTCTAGAAATAAACCTATGGTACCTCAGTTGACTACCAGTGGTAAACTAAAAAAAGGGTATTTATTTGTTTTCGGTGACAACATTGAGAATTATATGAAGAATGATCTGATGCCTTTAATTACATTGCCAAAGGAACAGTAATTCTGAATTTCTCTTTTTAAGACACATTTGCGGCAGAAAGAGGAGCGGACTGTCTAGAATTGGGCTTTTATACAACTCTAAAGTAGTTACTGGGATCTAAATTGCGGGAATATCCTGCTCTGACTGAGCAGTTTCAAATATTCTAGAGATTAGATTCATAGGGTTATCAGTGCCTTGGAGATTTGATTAGCTGTTTACTGTGAATATAGATAACCGTGCAGCTTTGAGGGAAAACCAAGCTTCTTCACATCCCCTTCACCATTTCCTTGCCTCACCATTCCCTCTTCTTAAAAAATAAATAAGCAAGCATGTGGCAAATATGTTTCTATTTTTCCACCAAGAATGCAGACATGACAGTTTCTTCCCCTTCTCTGCTCTCATCCTTCCTAGCTCCATTTCCCCCCTCCCCACCAAATGACCTCATCCCTGCACAAAAAGGACACCAGCTGCAGGGAGGGTCTGCCTCTACCAAGCGGGATTATTATCATCATTAGTAATGCCAAGAAGCCCAGACAGCCTTGTCGACATGTGCAATGTGTTACAGTTCTGTGGTCTCCCCACATTCACAACCAAGCTGCTGTCTGGAAATGTAAAGGCTCTGCCTTCCTAAAAATAATGTTACCAAAAGAACATTTAGATATTTCTTAACAAATCCATCAGTGACTATAGCAACAATGATGAAAACCTGCCAAGCTGATGAACCTGGTGGTAGCTTCACAAATCATTCTGGCACAAAAGTCTCACTTAAGAAAAATGAAGACCCCTGATTTTTCACGGGGGAGAATTATAGGAGTTTGTTTGCAAGAGAAGGGCTGTCTAGAAAATAAAAATTAGGAAAAAAATTGTAAAACACTGGCGCAATGAAAACTAATGTTTTGATATCAGACATATCCCTATAGATTCATGTTCATTTCTTCACGCATTCATTTACTCTACTCCCTTCTCCTCTCTTGTCAATTAGTCCCAACTCATTCCAGAGAATGAGGCTGTGGGATTTTACCAGACACAGTAATAATAGCACTTACCATATAGTGAGTGCCGACTGTGAGCTGGACACAGCTAATATGCGGTATGCATGTGTCTCAACTCCTTGAACAGCAGATCATTACTTCCATGTTTCAGATGAGACAACTGAGGATCAGAGAGGCATCCTGGGCCCTCCTCTGAAAACATGCTCTCTTCCTAGGTGATCTTATCCATACTCATGGCTTCAAATATCATCTGGAAGGTGTTACCCAATTTATATCTCCAGCCTAGATCTCTCTTCTGAGCTCCAAATCTGTTTCTACAATTACATGTATGACATCTCCACTTGGATGAATCACAAGCATCTCAGATCAAACACATCCACAACTAACCCTGGGGTCTTTTCCTGCCCCTATCCCACTGCACCCCTAGGTGAGGTAGGCGCTCCTCCAAAAGTTCTCACATCAGGAAACTGTGCCTCATGTTAGGAAACTGAAAGTCCTCAGTGACACTCTTTTCTTCTGTAATGCTACCAATCCAAGCAGCCATCAAGTCTTGTAAACTCTACCTTCCAAATCTGTCTTGAAAGCATCCATGTCTCTGTTGACTGCTACCATTATTTCTCACTTAGAAAATGGCATTAGTCTCATTGGTTTTCTTCTTTCACTCCTCTAATCAATTCTGTGATGAGATACAACAGAGTGATTCAAACAGGAATATCCTGTTTGAATCATGTCCCCCCCGCCACCCCACACAAACAAAAAACATTTCAGTGGCTACTCATTGTCCTTAGAAAAGGCCAAAATTCTTGTTAATGCCAAGGCACCGCTTAATCTTGGCTTCTCTACTTCTGTATCTTTCCACTTTTCTCTTGGTCATTGGGCTCCAGGCTAACTCAGTTTTTCTCATTCCCACTTTACCAAGTTCCTTCCTGACTTTGGGTCTTAAAACAGGCTGCCCTTCAGCCTGTGATGTTATCACATTCCTCCTTTTTTTTGCCTATTCTTTGAGGCTTAATTTAAATATTATTTCACAAAACAGTCTTCCCTGCTTCATTGACTCAGTTAGAGTCCCCCAGTGTTCCTTCTTATGTTTACTGCGAGGGAAATATTTATTTAAATGTTTGCTTTTCTTTGACTTCTCTAACCGGGGTATAAACTCAATGCAGTGAAAGACCTTTTGTCTTGTAAAGAAGAGTACTCATTCTCTTTTAAAATCTTGCAAAGCAGAAGAGTTCTTAATAAATTCAACATACCATAATCAATTTCAGGGATGTAAATTTCCCAAGTCTCAAGGCCCTTAGTGACTCAAATGGCTTGATGGATGAGCAGATGGTTGAAAGGAATGGGGCTTGGGAGTGTGGTGGGATTAGGAGGAACCTGTCTCCCATAGCACATGTGACATAAGAAACATCAACTGGTTTGCATGAGTAATTACAATAAAGAACTCATGTGGCTGAGAGAAAGAAGACTTTAGAGATTGTGGAGCTGCTATAAGTCTGAATGAAATGAGATTTAAAAACATTTTAAGGATGTTTTTAAGGAAACAAATCTTTAATATAGCTGTAAAGAACAAAGGCAGAGAGATTTTGAAAAGACAAAATATAATCATCTAAAGCGAAAGAAAACTTACTGGATGTGGTTTTCTGCATGTATCTTCTCTCTTATCCTTCCTTCTAAGTATGTATATGTGTGTGTGTTGAGGGTCTAGTGCACATAACGCAGAATGGGGTAAAGAAAAGTACTAGAAATGCCTGAAAGGAAGCCTCTTTGGGGTTTGAGGACTGGGGGTTAATTGTTTTCCATCTGACACCTAGGATGTTTGCCTCCATCAGTACTGCTCCAAAAACATTTGCTGCTGGGTGGTCTGTCACTTACTGATCCTCAGATGGACGTGAAGAGATGAGCACAGAAGGTCTGGACTATAAATCTTGAAGCACTGACTACGTTAGACTCTCATCTCTGTGGTTCTGTTCATGCAGTCAAGTTTTCTGAAAAACTGCAGACTTCCCTTTTTTTCCACAATGAATGTGGACTTGTTACATCTGCCCTAGCTGTCAAGGTCTAGGAACTTTGGCTTTGTTCCTCTCCTTCAATCCATTTCTTTTCCTAAAATGTCCCAGCTTCTCACAAGAAACGCTCAAGTATTAGGAACTTTAAAAAGTTTATTTTTCATGTTGCTGTCCCTTTGTGTGGATGAAATGGTAATCACAACTGGGTTATCAGCTTTTTGGCAAAAGAAAAAACAACCTGCGCTCCATTTTCCCTTCATGTTCTCCATAAAAGGCAACAAAAATCTTCAGCAACATGGTTGTAGTTGCTCTGATTAATTACATACTCTGGTTAATAGTGTCTGAATCACACAAGGAGTATCATCTTTTAAAGAATTAAAATAAAATACACTTAGTAGTAAAATGATACAGGACCATAACAGCACTTTCTATGATTAGTCAGAAGGAGCGCACAGGAGTTGGCTAATAAAACATTAGATAACAGAGTTTATGGTATCTATTATTGGTTGGTAACAGAGGCGACTGCATTTGTTACTGACTGATTTCTCATATAAAAACATGAAGCTTCACTTTGAGTTTGACATTTATGGCACAAAGTTTTGTGATTAGATAATTCTCTTTGTATAGGAGCTGGGGGTCTCTTTTTAATCTCAGTGACTGATTTTTTCCTCCAGTCATAATTTTTGCACTTTTCACTCCTTCAATATTTAATAATAACTTTAAAGACAAAAGTCTGCATTTTTATTGATTTGACAATGTTTTAGGGAGGGACCAAGATCCTGAATTTATGACAAAAGAAAGACAAAGGGCCGCAGAAGGGGATCTCTGTTAGAGGAAGAGGAAGTGACAAAGACTGTGTGACAGAGAGGAAGGAATGGGTAATGGCTAAGACATTTCATGAGCTGCAGGCTGTGCCTTTCTATTGTATCTTTCGGCTGCCATTATTTTTTAAATCAAATTATAGCTGGGGTTAGCATATGATATACTTTCATTTTGAAGGAAGAAAAAGTTGAGAGAAATCAAGGCACAAAGTGAGGTTTTCTTACAGTTTAAAAGATCCCTAGTAGATCTCAAATCATGTCATGGGGGCATAAAATACCCCATTTCACCCCATAGCTGGGCTGTCTGCACTCAGTCCCTGATCCCAAAACAAAATACATACAACTAACTATTTTTTTTGGTAGGGCAATTGTTGATTAATGAATCATCTTTCCTGTAACTTTTATTTTTTGTAGACTTAGTTTGGCTAGGTTCCTTGGCATTCCTGTTGAGGTATGTAATGGAAAATTTGACTTCACACTCTGCTTTTTTGTAACATCACAAAACACTGATAAAACAGGGCCACAAGAAGTAGCTTGGAGATGAAGGGATGCACGGGGAAAAAAAAGCTCAGTGTGGAAAGGAACAAAGATACACTAAATCATCTGGAAAGTAAATGTTTAGCCTCATAGACATGAAGTTACATTTATCTTCAAGAACAGCTCATTTGTTACAGCTTAGGATGTCACAGTGTTTCTGTCATAATTCTGCTTTTCTAAAGAGACTGTAAACCAGACTTAAAAAGCCATTCTCAAAATTAACTTGGAACACAGACAGACCATTTTGTAGATCCTATAACTTTTCCCCAAAATAGTGATTTAGGGTGGGATAGGCAGAATAAAGGTGTCAGCAAGTGATTTCTTGTATTTAGTTATATCTGAGTTGAAATAAAACTGTGGCAATCATCCTTCTGAGATCACATCCAGTTGTCTATGGAAAATGTAACAGCTCACACAGAGTCAATTTTTGTAACTGTGAAACTTGGGATTTGGCAGTAGAGACATGCTTTAGGATAGGTCTTTCAGCAAAATTCATAGTAGAATGAATGAAATGGTTATTAAAACTGTCTTCTGACTTTTGATAATGAGACTTTACTTTTTAAGATAATGAGACTATACTCTCTTCCCTAAGGCAATTTAATTACTTCTTTAAAGGCATAATCCAGACTTGAGGGGAACACCTACCCAGCCACTGACTATGGCCTGAGAAAATATCAACTTGACTATGATAGGACAAGGGACCCGTATAATTCCCAGCACCAACCTCTCAAAATGCCACCCCCACTATAGGACATCCAAGGTGTTTCATAACATTGGGTGATGTTGTATACTGTCAACTTTTATAGCCCCCATGGCTGTCAGAATGCATAAAAGAATGTTCAGTTTATTAATCATCTAGATGTGCTGAAAAAAACAAAGGGGGTAAGGAGCAGATGTGGAGAAGGTAGTACAAATCACTACTGAGCTACTCAGGTTGCTGGAAAAATGTACAGTTGTTTCTTGATGCTAACTAAGGCCTTTCTAAAATCACCACTGTCACATCTGTGTACTCTTCCCTATAAAAATGCACTGTTATTAACTGGAACTATACAAATAATTCTCAGTGGAGAGAGCTTTAATATACTACCTATGGGCTGGATGCATAGTCTTTAGTTGAATAATAGTGATTTTCTTCTTTTATAAAGGAGTTAAGCAGGAGAACTACAAAATATGCAAATAAGCCACAAGAGAAGAGTTTCTCTTTGTTGAATTTTATGTTGTAAATGGTAACAGATGGTTACCTGTTCCAGAGACTGTCCTAGGTTCCTATGTCTCACTGACTTTGGCAGATGTAGGAGGAAAAAGGAGCATTCAGACCGCTTGGAGTGATTCTATTTATCTACTTATAAAATGCAGGTGAATGGAGAAAGGAAGCATTGACTACAAAGAGAACCATTAGGGGAAAAATTACTATGTGCCATTTAATATCCTGTTTAAGGGAAGTATGAAATCTTGGTGATATATTAAAATACCAACCTCAGGGAGGATGGTCTTTTAGATTCTACTGGATTTCTAAAAAATTTCCCAGGTCTTATTTGGTTTTTGGCTTTCCTGAGATACTCCTGGTATTCCACATATTAGAGGAATGTTAAACCTTACACTATCTAATTTGAAGTAAGTTTTATCCTTCTACTTCCCATGGGGTATTTAATGAAATTGATATTTGATAGAACTCCATTGAAATCAGTTTTATACTTTTCAGCTGTTTAATATTCCTGTAGCAGGTGAGTCTTCTATTCCTTTTCATAGGATATACTCCTATGATCAAGAACACTTAAAAAATGTTGATTTTTTTTTGAGATCAAGTTAATAAGTGAACCAGACTAACTTAATCAGATGAAATGCATAATGGTTTTCATCATTACAGTGAAACATCTGGGAGCATCTTTGTGTTTGATGAACTATCAATATAATTAAGTGTACAGTAATTTCTATAGCAATAAAATAGGGGGTGAAAAGTATAAATTTCTATTTTCTTCTATAAGGATTAAATTTAGGAGTTTTTCTACTCTATTAATGCTGAAATTAATGGACATGTTCCTCAACATCAAATTATCATTTCTCTGGGCTAACAATTTTGTGTGCATATATATATTTTCAGAGACATTTTATACATATGCAGACAAATATGTGTATATTCTTTATTCCTTTTATAGTATATGCAAATGGTAGCATTCAATATAAACTGTTTTGTACTATGCTTTTTGGATTTAACAATATACTTTGGGGATCTTCCCATATCCATACATTAATACCAACCAGTCTTTGTTTCTGAAGGCACTGTATTTTACCACTATTAACCAGTCCTGTGGAAGTACATTTAGGTTATTTCCAATCTTTTGTCATTACAGATAATATCTGTTCACTTTAAAATTAAACCAGACTGGGGCGCCTGGGTGGCTCAGTTGGTTGGGCGACTGCCTTCGGCACAGGTCATGATCCTGGAGTCCCGGAATCAAGTCCCACCTCGGGCTCCCTGCTCAGTGGGGGGTCTGCTTCTCCCTCTGACCCTCTTCCCTTTCGTGCTCTCTCTCATTCTCTCTCTCAAATAAATAAATAAAATCTTTAAAAAAAATAAAGTTAAACCCAACTGTTTATAAGAAACTAGATTTGACTGGTTTTGCTATTTCTACTTTCTAATCCAATTCTCTGTGAATAGCAAAATGGTTGAAAAAAGGAAGAAAAAGGAAAGATGGGGTCTTAGCTAATAACCAAATATCTTACTCATTTTTTTCTTTTTTTTGTGATTAGTAAAGCAGTATTTTCTGGATAGGCGTAAAAGAAACAGACTCATTACTTCATTACTATTCTTATTATTTCTATAAATGTTATATTTTAATGAGAGGAAAAGAGGAAAAAGGAAAAACCCAAGAGGTTCAGAGCTAGTTAGTGGAAGGAGCAGATCTAAAATGTGGTTTTGTGTGGCTTGAAAAGCTACTCAGGTAATTAGAAGAGAGAAATCTGAAGTAGAGCCCCAGATCTGCACAGGCCTTATATGTATTTTGGGGGCAGGTTATTATCACCATCATTTTCTTCAAAAACATTTAAGCATGGACTCATACGCAGCTCTATGTGAGAAGCTTTCCAAAGCAAGCTAGAGATATAGCAACTCTTACCAGGACAGAGGTAAACTTAAATGCAATTTACAGATGGGGTTTAGTAAACTGTGTTTTAATGTTTATTAAACTTTTATAAATTTTATAATTTTATTCTTCATTTTCATTTTATTTATTGTGGGTGGGGGGCAGGGGAGAGGCAGAGGGAGAGGGAAAGAGAGAATCTTAAGCAGGCTTCATGCTTAGCACAGAGCCTGACATGCGGCTCAATTTCACGCCCCTGACATCATGACCTGAGGCAAAATCAAGAGTCGGATGCCTAACCGACTGAGCCATCCAGGCGTCCCAAATTTTTATAATTTTAGCATGAAGAGTGCCATTAAAAAAAATTTCTACAGCAAATTTGTTGGGAGAAAACAGTTTTATATTCCTTGGTTTACTTTTGGGTATGACTTTAAGATTTCTATATTTTGAGTTGGCTTTATTTAAAGTGAAGATAACTGTTGTGTGTGTGCACGTGTGTATTTGCTTTGTTTTAGCATTTTAAATTTAATTTTGACATAACTTCAAACTTGAGAAAAGTTGCAAGAACAGCCCAAAAACTTTCTGATGCACCAGTGATTTACCAGTTGTTAAAATTTTATTTTTGTATTTTATTCTCTTTATATATACACATCATGTTTTTCTAAACTATTTGATTAAGTTGTAGACATCATATCCTTCATCTCTAAATATTACCAATGTATAGTTCCTAAGAACAAAGATAATCACTTACCTAATGGCAGTGCAATAATCAAAATCAGGAAATTTACACAGTAACAATATTATTATTTAATCCAGAACCTAATTCAAATATTTCCAATTGTCCCAATAATGTTCTTTCTGCATTTTTTTTTTCCTAGTTCAGGATACAATCCAGGATCACACATCCATTTAGTTTTTACATGTCTTTGGTTTTCTTTAAATCTGAAATAGTTCCTCAGCTTTTCTTTATGTTTTGGGACACTGCCATTCTTTGAGTATCTTTTAGTTTGAGTTTGTCTGATATTTCTGTAATATTAAATTAACTATGCATTTTGAGGGGCAGGAATTTCACAGATGTCTTTTATCCAATACATAACATCCAGAGGCACATGCTGTCAGTTTATTTGATTACTCGTAATGGTAATTTTGATCATTTGGTTAATGTGTTACTACCAGGCCTCTTCCCTCTAAAGCTACTATTTTCGATGGCCATTAATAAGTAATTTGTGGAGAGATTCTCTGGGATATGTAATATCCTCACTAACTTTCACTTTCTAGTTTTAGCAGCCATTGATACTTCTAGCTTGAATCAATGTAACCAGGTACAATGATGATTTTCTAATCTATCATTCATTCCATATTTATTAACTGCCATTCTACTGTAAAGAGCTTTTCCTTCTTATTCATAGAGTATCTCTTTATTTATTCTCATTATGAACTCACAATTCTTATTTTATATTATGAATTGTATTTCATTATTATTATTAGTTACTTTGTTGCTCAAACTGTCCCAGATTTGTGGGAATCCTTTCAAGCTGGTTCCTGGGTCCTTTTGGCATATCCCTATCGTTTTTTGAGCACTTTCTAATATGCTGGCATGGAAAGATGTTTCAAGACTCATCTTGGTTTTCCTCCCCCAGCCCTGGAGTCAGCCATTTCTCCAAGGAGCACTGTATCCCTCTAGTGGGAAAAGAGACTTAGAAGCCAAAATCATGGTGCCATGTGTGCTCATTGCTGCTGGGTGTCATTGCTTCAAGGCCCTTGTAGTGAATGGAACCAGAAAATTTTTCATGCTTTAAAAAGGTCTTCATAAAAATGGTTCCAGGGACTCATATCATAAAGTTATTTCTTTTATGTTAGGTTTTGCTATGTTGAGAACTGGTTCAGGTATTTTAGTGTTTGGGTCTATGTTATTGACTTACATTATAATTATATTGGCTACTAAACATTATTACTCCAGATAGATTTGATGAATTTCTGAAAACAAGGACCATGTTTTATTTATTCATTTTATCCTCAAAGTCTAACAAAACTCAAATCACATTAGACAATCCATGGAAATTACGTGATGTCTCGGATTTGCTTCCCAAGAATCCAGTGTGGGGGGAAAGGAATATAGATGTAATAAAGATGGCCATCAGTTGATGACTCCTGCAGTTGTCATGGGGGTTCTTTTTCTCTCTATATTTGAAATTCTGCATAATAACGATAATTTAAATGGCTATCAGGACAACATGGATGGATCTCTAGGGCATTATGCTAAGTGAAATAAGTCAGACAAAGACAAAAAGCATATAATCTCTCATATGCAGAATCTTAAACAGAACAAAACAAGCTCATATACACAAAGAACAGACTGGTGATTGCCAGAGGCTGGGGTAGGAGAAATGAGAGAGAAAGGGGTATAAAGGTACATACATACATACATATGTAAATAAATAAATGTAGAAAGTTCAAATCTGTTCCTTAAACATAATAAGGACATAGAAATTTTAGCTGATGCTATATTTTAATTTATTCTCATGTATAAGTGGCTTGAGAATATTGCTCTAGTTCTGTGTCAGATTTTCCTAGATACCCTTGGCCTCAGAGAGAATGGAAAATTAATGAACATAATGCTATGCTGTTCTAAAATCTCTGTTTATAGAAACTCAGAATCTTCCAGTTATTTTTTCTGGAATCCCGACAGATGACCCCATATATAATTTGAAATTCTAATCTCTGGCTAGATTGTTCTAAGTACATGTGACAGGAATAGGGCAGGTTGTCATTCCCAGAAATACATACAGTAATTCCTTTCCATTCTGTATTAGCTAACAGAATGGGGAAAATGTCCAACCAATTCACATTTATTCAGCAAGATCCTTTGATTAAGAGATTAATAGATGTTTAGCTCCTGAGTAAAAAGGATCCATGCTTTTTGTAAGAAACTTTCAATATATCCCTAGAATATGGGGGCAGGGACTAAAAATTATTCTGAAGAATATGGCCATGATCTGCCCTTGGCATTTTATTTATTTTTGGTTACCCCAAATTTAAGAAATTCACTTTAATTCATAAACATAATTGAGGCTTTACAAAAGTTATGATCATACCAAAATACTCTTAGATTTATCCTCTGATTTTATGGGTATTAGAACAAATAATTTTCCAGTTTACTTAAATCTCTCTAGTTTTATAACATGTTTTTCTGAAGGAAATTAATAACACTAAAGGTCTATGATCCTGCCATACTGCTTAGAATATCATGGTCTAGAGCTGTGCCTCCAACTGGATAGCCATTGGTCACCTGTGGTATTGAGCACTTGAAGTAGCACTTGTTAGTTCACAAAAGATATTCTCCAAGTATAAAATACACAGCAGATTTCAAAGAACAGAAGAATAAAATATGTCATTAATAGTTGTCTGGAACTAACTACATGTTGAAATTATAATATTTTGATATAATGGATTAAATAAATGTAATATTAAAATGGATTAAAAAAAGATGATAAAAAAAAGTTTTCTTGGAAAGCTATTACACGACAGTGATATGAAAACAAATGAAACAATTTAAAGGCCATGAAGAAATACTCCCTTAACTGAATGAAACAAGTTTCTGCTTCCCCTATGGCAAAATTTATTAGTTTGGTGGGGTGAAAAAAAGTCAAGGCACTTGGATTACCAGGACCAGAGGGCAGTATAAGGTTCATGTGAATGCCTCTTCATTTAAAATTTAAGAAAAAAATACTTATAGAAAGCTCATTTATTTATGAATTTAATTTTTTAATACATTTGGTCTAAGGGACTTGAAAGTGTCCATGGTTTCAACTGCCCCACCACTATGTAATATTGGAAGCACTAACTCGAGACACAAAAAATTTGGATAATCATTTTGAATATACATTTATGATATCAGAACAGCCCCTAAAAAATAAGATAGATAGGCCTTAGAGCTACTTGGAGAAAAAAAAAAACCTAGCATTTTGCTTCAGAAATATATGAAGATGGTTTTTCTTGACAGCCCAAATTGTTTTTTTTCCTTCTCTTTCTTTCTTTCTTTTTCTTTCTCTCTCTCTCTCTTTCTTTCTTTCTTTTTCTTTCTTTCTTTTCTTTTTCTTTCTTTCTTTCTTTCTTTTTCTTTCTTTCTTTCTTTCTTTCTTTTCTTTTCTTTCTTTTCTTTTCTTTCTTTCTTTTTTAAGATTTATTTATTTGTGTGTGTGAGAGAGAGAGAGAGGGAGAGAGAGAAAGAAAATGGGGGGGCAGAGAGAAAATCTCAAGCGGACTCCACACTGATTATGGATCCTAGCACCTTGAGATCAACCAAGAGTCAGACGCTTAACTGACTGCTCCACTCAGGCACCCCAGCCCAAGTTGTTTTCTGATACTTAAATAACTGATAGTCAAAATACTAAAACGGGAAAGTAAAAAATTGCAGTCACTGAGATATCCTATTTTGGGGGGAAAAACCCCACCTCAAACAGATATATTCACATGCATATGCATACACTGCTCACAGATGAGAGTGGACACTCTCCTGACGCTGTTTATTTAACAGACAGTCTTGGCTTATAAACCCTATCCCTCCTTCCCATTAGGAAAACTGACATTGATATTCTTTATCAACAATATTTCAAGAAAGTCTCTTTCGAATTATAAGCATTTCCCCACCACAGATCTAATTCAGTATCTCACCTAAATAGTAGATATTTTGTCATATTTAAAAAAATGTGTCTGCTCAGTTTTACTGGTAAGGAAATATGCTAAAGTGACCCAGAGCAGTCAATTCAGGTGGGATTTAAGGCCCCGAATAATTTTCTCCATAATTTAGGCAACAGAAAGAACCTTTGGGGTTACTGGAACTAAATGACAACCTTTTAACCAATGTTGATTCAAAAGGTTCATTCCTTAATAAAGCTAGTGTGAAAGTGCTAGTGAATTCTTTTCTATTATGTCTGGGCACAATCAGAATGCCAACATTCTGCAGACTGTACATTATAAGTAAATACAGACCAAATAACTTCTTACTGCTGCCATGAGCATATATTTTCTCCAGACAATAAGTGGTGTATTAGCACATATTTGTCCCCTGGCTGCAGCTTTTTTTTCTCCCTGAATTCCTGGAAATACTCATGGGACAGTCTAGAAAAATCAATGTTGTGATCATTAGGAAATTATCTCTTGATGGAGTCTTGTGTCTATAATCACCAGCATCCAGTCCTGTCAATTTCAATGGATGATGATGCATATTTACTTTTTTTCTTAAGTGTATTAATGGGTCATTAGTGTAAGCAAAATAAAGCATCACAGGGTGAATAATAGCAACCATATTTCTTCAATCAAATATCCATACTGTGTGTCTGCTTGTGGTTGCAAAGATTTGGATTAAATAACATGATTCACATCTGAAAAGGCTCCTATAAACTGGATTTTGGTATCACTCGGTCATACATAAAAAAGCCACCTTTATACTACATTTCCACATTTAGAAAAAAATGAAATTGTTTCCTCTGAGACAGGTATACTGCATACTTGACCTCTGAGACCTAAAAGCAATTCATGGAAAGAATAAAATTTAGACAGGGTGTCTGGGTGGCTCAGTTGGTTGGGCATCTGCCTTTGGTTCAGGTCATGGTCCCGGGGATCCTGGGATGGAGCCCCGCAGTGGGCTCCCTGCTTAGCGGGGAGTCAGCTTCTCCCTCTCTCTCTGCCCCTCCCCCCTCCCTGTTCATGCTTTCTCTCTCTCTCTCTCTCTCAAATAAATAAATAAAATCTTAAAAAAAATAAAATTTAGATGGATAAGAACAGGGCTAAATCACTTCATATTCTCAATATAACAGGGATTTTCATTCAATTCTGATCTGTCAAGGAGGTACTTTCTGAAATTCATTAAGCTTTACAGTTTTCCTACTGACTATTTAGAATGCTCCTACCCTAATATTTGCTTTCTAGGTTATGGGGTAAGAATTTAGGGTAGGGCAGTTGAGGGGCAGTAAATGTTTTGGTGTAGGTAAGTTAACACCGAACTCAAGTCAAGGAATTAGGGTCTTGTAGACAGTGTTTGCTGTGGAAGTTTTATAAGCATTAGTCATGACCTTCAAGAAGATAACAGCAAGTTCTGTGATTTTCAAAGGGGATGTGGGAATGAGGGTTTTGATGGAAGTTTTCCAGAGCTGCAGCTGCCGAGCTTGTGGGTTTTTCATTGGTTGTCACTTGATAGAGGTAGGGCGGGAAGAATAATTCTTTGAGGGCAAGTTCAGACAGTGAATAGTTCAAGGTTGCAGCCTGCCTAGAAACTGCAAGCAATGAATGGACACACAAACCACAAATCTTAGAAGACACAATTGGTGTGATTTTTTTCAAGGTTTTAAGGTGCTGAAATTATTCTGTTACAGTACAATAACCACACAGAGTAAAATTAACATAAAATATGGACAGTCAGCAATATAGTTGAGGATGATTTTTCCAAATTCTGTCTTTTTTTCCCCTCAACATTTCTTATCATGGCAATGGTACAAGCATAAACTTTCATGTCAGGGAGACATAGATTTGGCCCTGCTACTTTGTATGTATATGACTGGACCTCAATTTCATCTTCAACAGGAGAATAATAGCTAACTTGCAGGGCTGTTGTGGGTTTAAATGGGATAATGTATGTTAGATGGCAGCAGACAGTAGCTGCTCAAAAAATGTTAATTATATTATCATTATCATGATAATGAATACTCCTTTGTTATAAACAACCGCACTACCGCTTATGCAATTGTTATAAGTGAGTTGACCTACAGAACAACAAAAGCTGTATTTAACTGCATGTAAATCATTCATACTGTTTTAATAAATGATCCTGTGCAGTTTTGAGTTTATGGGATTTTTAAATTTAAAGTTACCAATATCGCTTTTATGTCATAAAAACAGAGATTTTTATGGGTTCTTTCAGCATGGCAGAAGACAGAGCATGGCAGAGCTTTACAGTGACATGCAGTAGTTTGTGCTAAGGAGGAATATGGCTAACTGCCTCCTCCCTGCCTCAGACAAGCTTCCCTATGATTCACTGATAACGAAAACCACCAGCTGCCATCCCTAATAAAATGTCCTATTGGCTCTGCATACCATATGGTAAACTCTAGGTCACATGTCCTTTTCTTATTTCTGCTTTTCTTCTCTAAGGCCAGCTAAAACCTGCCTTTCATAAATTTTAAGACAGTAAATCAAAATAAAGAATGTGGAATGTGACCTAGTACCAACCCAGATTACCTAAAATAGAATCAAGGGTCAGGGCATCCATCTACTCTCCTTGCATAGGCATACCCATCAGTCATTTCCCCTACCACATTTAAATCATCTGTCCTTCAGGTATCATATTCTATCTCTTCATGTTTTAACACCTACGGTTTTCTCATATTTATTCCCCTAGGGCAGGGGTTAGCAAACTATGGCTAGTGGGCCAAAATCTGGTGCTATTTTTGTATAGCACACACGAATGATTTTTACATTTTTAAAGGGTTGGAAAAAAATCAAAATTAGAGTAATTTTTCATGACATGTGAGAAATACATAAAATTAAATTTCAGTGCCCATAAATACAGTTTTATGGAATACAGCCGTGCTCATTTGTTCATGTATTGCCTGTGGGTGCTTTTGTGTTACAATGATAGAGTTAGGTAGTTGCTACAGAGACCATATGGTTGACAAAGCCTAAAATATTAACTATCTGACCTTTTATAGGAAAAGTTTCAACACTGCCCTAAGGGGTCTTTTTCTTGGGATAAAATAAGGCAAATTCACATGATACACTGCCTAATCTGCCTGTCCAGTCAGCTTTGGAAAGGAAACAGAGCCTAGCTTGAGTTTTCAGTAGGGGTAGAATGAGACCATGAAAAAAAAAAAAGGATACAGGAGATGTCAGGATACAGGAGATGTGGGTCTCAGGTTTTGTTTTTATGTTGGTTCTAGACAATTATCTATTATGTAACTTCTCTAGTCCTACAACATGGCTTCTCCCTTGTTGGGCTCTCAGTTTCCTTCATGTTTAAAAAAAGAGTCCTTCACCGCCTTAGCAAATCACTATTATAGTACATGAAACCCTACCATCATCTCCCTCCCTCTACCTCCCAAATGAATCCAGGGTCAGTGGAAATGAGGGGAATGAGGATACTGGAAACCTTCCCATAGGACTTCAGGATGGAAGTGTAGAACCCAGTTATAACCCTATGGAGATGGGCCCCTGATGTGACCACATATCTACTACAATGAATAATTCACCCCGGTCTCCACTGGAGAAAGGGGCTACCTTAAGGCATAGGAGACTGAATCACTTGTTTTCTGGAAGTTCCCTATTATAAATATGACTGTTAAGTACATCGTCTAAAAATATTTATGTCTGGGAAATTACCTTCTAGATTACAGCAGAAAAAAAATTTCTAATCAGAGTTACTTCTCATGCATTTAATAATGTAATGCAAATCTATAAATTCTCATTTCTAAGCTAAGAATAGGCTATATATATAATTGCACAGTAAAGAAATTTTATCATAATTTACTTTAAAAATCATTTATCCTTTATTGGGTTACAGACTGACCAAGTGCTTTACCATTCCAAGTCCTTGTTGTACAATAGGAAAGCTGATTGATTTCAATGCTATGGATCTCCCTTTCACTAACTATGTAGCTAGTTTGTATTTGTGTGGCAGAGGAAGATCAGTTATTGGGTTTTTGTCTAATGTAGAAGCTTAAGTTAGTTATGGGGACAGTGATTACTCATCATTCCAAATGGTGAACAGAGCTTAGAATCTTGGCCTGCTCTCTGGTCACACTGTATTACTAAGCAACTTTGGAACAGGTGCTGTTTAAGGGAAGACAGGTTCTGAGAAAAGACTAGAATGGGTAACACATGCATGAATGAGAGTGAACAATAATTTTTATAAGTAGAGAGGACAAATAATTACCTATTACAAATATGATTAGAAGTATCTAAACTCTATTAAAATTAGAGTTGGAAAAGCTCTTAGAGAACTCTGAGTATGAGTTTCTGTCATGGAAAATCAGCATGCATGCCAGGTAGCCATTGTCCAGCTTTTGTCTGATCACTCAGTTCTGGTGTAAATGTTCCCTTCTTCACCCAAGCCAGCTCATTCTATCGTGGTACAACTTCAATGACTATATGGTCAAAAAATGCCCAAGAAAGTATGGAAAAGTTTTCTACTGAGCTAGAAAATAGGAGCTCCAAATCTTAACTTCAGTCCTACATTAACTCTAGTTGTGTGACACTGAGCAAGTCTTTGGTATCTTCTGGGCCTCAGTTTCCTCATCTGTATATCAGGGATTCTATGGTCCTTTCCAGTTGTGAATTTTTCTACTTCTATAATTTCCATTTAATGCTACTGAAAATTGGTTGTGAGAAAGCTACAAAGAACTGTTAAGTGTTTCTTCTTACAGTTCTCACTTATGTCACAGTGGGCTGCCTCTGAATGTTCCAAGACTTTCTAAACTTAGTCCTAATACTTGGTTTTTACCTCAGCTTTCCAGATTACCTATAGCTTGATTCTGCTTGGACTATTCATATCTCAAATGTTATCACGTCCCAGAATCTGCCTTTTTAGTCACCAGATGGCCAAGGTCAAGCTACAAAATCCCTCTAAGTGGCTCAGTTTGGCTTGCACAATTCTTAAGTTAAAAAAAAAAAAAAAAAACCAAACCCAAAAAAACAACTTCAGTAATGTTTTACTGTTCTTTACTGTTCTCATATGCTGAACTAAAAGAGCCTTATTCTATCTTCTTTGGAATGTTAGTGAACTGCTCAATATTTGACCCTTTTATGATTAGAATACATAGGCCAAATAAACCATGAGCTCAAGGACAAGTTATACCTTTTATAAAAACTGCAATTAATGTACATTTGGTATAGTCTAAGTACATATAATTATTTTTTAGAAGCAAAATGTTATATATTTCAATGTGATGGTAACTTGGCAAAGTTGCAAATGCAACAGTAAAATGAATGACTATTTAGCATTTAATGTACATAACTAAAGTGGATACCATTAAAAAGACTGTGTCTGGGGAGCATTACTTTATTGAACAATCATAACCAAAATCTACAGTGTTATGTAATTAAAACTTATTTTCTATACAAATAAATAAATTTAGTTATTTTAGTTAGATATTTTTATTTATTTATCTTTTTAAAGATTTTATTTTGAGAGAGAAAGAGCACAAGTGGGGGGGCAGAGGGAGAGGGACAAGCAGATTCTCTGCTGAATGCAGGGCTTGAACCCAGGTACCCCTTTAGGAAGATATTTTAAAATAAACTTTCATATTTTTGTTATAAATGTGAAAATAAACTAGTTTTTTCAGCCATTTAAGTCCAAAAATTTTTTTTTAAACAAAAAGAAGGCAGTCTCGGTGTTGAAATAACCGCTAACAATTGACTGACTTACTTGAAAACATCCCCAGCATGTATATGTGTCACACTTCAGTAAAAAGTTATATTAAAAAAATTACCACTATAAATAGTTCATAATAATGATTTCTGAGTCTTCCATTGGACTTTAACAATAACATTCAAACTCCTTACCTTGGCCTATAATATTTGGCCCTACCTACCTCTCCAATGTCTTTTCCTACCACTTGCTCCCATTTCTCTACTCTAGTTTCACTTGTTCTTTTCCAAAGCACAAAGGTTTTTTCCACCTGAGTGTCTTTACATATGCTTTTCCCTCTGTTTGTAGTACTTCCTCTTATTTATTGTTTGTCTAACTCTAAACATTGGTTTGTGGAGAAAGCAAGTCATATTGTTCAAATGTTTCCTACCTTTAGAGGTTTGGAAGTTCACTCAGGAGGCTGAACTAATTCGAATAACATTTTCCATATTCTAAACATCAATATATTGAGAAGAACTGTGTTGTGGCATAAAACGATAAGCATGCGTTAAAGTTCAGCAGAGTGGAAGCAGGAGGACCCAATGTGCAAAGTGGAGTGGAAGAGCTCTTCTGTGGTTTCCTGAGCAGGGCAGGGGTCATGATGTAGTCATGTGCTTGTCTCCAAGCTACTAGTGCAGGTGGGGAAGTGCGTACTCTTCTTTTTGACCCTAGGTCAAAGAGGGTATAGGATGGATATGGCCCACTGAAGAGTTTTGTTTGGCCCAAAGTTGAAGAAATTGTTTTTTTAGATTCATTTATTCATCAAGCATTTACTGAGCACCTACTATGCGAGACGTATTTCTAGATTCTAAGTATACAGCAATGAACAAATATACAAAAACAGACAAAGTCCTTACCCTTTTGGAACCTATTTTCTAATGTGGAAAACAGGTAACAAAGAAGAAAAATACATAGTATATGAGATCATGATATGTACGAGAGAGAAAACAAAGTCGAGAAGGAGAGAGGGAGGGTGTGTGTGTGTGGCTACAAGTTTAGATAGTGTGGACAAGGAAGGCATGTGGAGAGGATGACATCTGAGCAAGGGATTGGAAGAGGTGACTGGGCCATGGAGATACCTGGGGAAAAGCCTTCCTGGCAAGGGAAGAGCAAAGGCAAAGGTCATGATGAAGAAATGAGCAGGTGTATCTGAGGAAAAGACAGGAGGCCACTGTGGCTGCAAAGATGAGGTCAGAGAGCCTCATGGAGCATTGGGAGGACTTTGGATTTTGCTAAGTGAGATGGGAAGCCTTTGGATGGTTGTGAGAAGAGGAGCAACATGATCTGACTTAATGCTTCAATAATATCCCTCTGACTACAGGAAAGAGATCATAGAAGGGAGACCAATTGGGAGGCAATTGCAGTAATCCTGGAAAGAGATAATGGTAGTTTGGACTATAGTAGTGTAACAGTCATCTGTAAGAAGTGATCAGATTCTGAATATATATTGAGGGTAGACCCAACAGGATTTCCAGATAGATTAGATGTAGGTTTTGAAAGGAAGAGAGGAGTCAAGGACAACTCCAAGGTTTCTGGCTTGAGCATGTGTAAGAAGGAAGTTGTCAGCATTTAAAATCAGGAGACTTAATAATCCAGACTTCCAGCTTCTCTCAAAACACTAGAAGATATGGTCAAATGTATACCTGTATTTTTCACAAGACAAAAATCAGCTGGAGCTGGGAAGCAGCTGCCCCCTTTGGAGCACTCTCCCTGTTGTCTTATACCTGGACATTCAGGTAATAAACAGCTGGCTTATAGCTTGTTTTGAGACCGCTGCCCGAAGTTCTTTCATAAATTCACTGTCTTACAATACAACATACCTTGCCATAAATTCTGACGAAAGGAAGTTTTGACAAAGTATTTATTTTAAAACAGGTATAAAAAGAACACCCATTATTCTAGTTTTCTCCTCCATAGTGATTTGACAACAACCCGTGACAGAGGTCCACCCTGTGTCTTCCTTCTCAGTGAAAAGAGAAGCCCCTGAAGAAAAAACTCTCTTCTGCGTATTCTGACTTCATCAAGTCTAAATCCCATTCATTTGACAGCCCATGTCCCCACTGCCCAATAATGAGGTATGGTATCGGACCATATCTGGACTGGACCTGATCTCACTATACCCATTATTTCTAAACAACAGTGCTCTGAGACCCTGGTCGGTACGAAGGGACAGTGGCTCCAGGCTGGTAATAGCAGCAACAAGCCTGTTGACTGGCAAATTACTTATCTTCTTTGGGCTTCTGTTCCCCATCAAAAAAGGATGGAGTTGGACTATTGTATGGTTTCTCCAGATCCAATGTGTGAACAAATACCCTGCTCTAGGTGGTTATTCAGCTTCATTTATATAAGGGTCATTGGCTTAGAATGAAGTGCTTTGTAATAACGTCCCTGTGGAAGACCCGATATGTTTCCCTTCAGCAAATAAAAATAACGTACACCCAAGTGTCTTGTTTTGTTTTGTGTATGAGGAAGTTCAGTTAAATACAATGTTCAATAATAACAAAACCATTTTACCCCAGGATCTGAGTACAGCATTTTCCCCCTTCCTTCATATTCATCCTACTGGTTTTGATTTTATTTTTAACTGCCCAGTTGTAGGTACATTTTGACTCTAGGGAATACCAAATCTTTTCTGAAAGGGGGTGGGGCAAGAGGTAAGCACTGGAAGAAAGGGATAGGAAAAAGAAAGTAATTTAAAAAAAAGTCTTTCCAATTTGATATTAGGAAAGTCAGCACATATTGGGTCGTGAAAGAGATCATATAAATATGAACCGTAATTACAGTGCTGCCGCAAGCAGCTTTGTCTGAGGCCTACAATCTTAAATTTTTTTTTTTTAAGATTTTATTTATTTATTTAGCAGAGAGAGAGCGAGCGAGAGAGCACAAGCAGGGGGAGCAGCAGAGGGAGAAGGAGAAGCAGGCTCCCCACTGAGCAGGGAGCCTGACGTGAGGCTCCATCCCAGGACCCTGGGACCATGACCTGAGCCAAAGGCAGATGTTTAACATACCGAGCCACCCAGGTGCCCCTGAGGCCTACACCCTTTAAAAATTTGCTTTTAGATGGACAAGGGTAGCTATGAACAGTATGGGACAAGCCCTACTGAAAAATTCTTCCATTTAGTCTCTCTCTCTTACTATGGTCATTTAAAGAAAAAAGTGATAAATTTCATGACCTGGATTAACTCCCTATAATAAAGAAGGCTTAGCTTTGATATCAAGAAGAATTTAAAGAAAAATGTTTGTTAATTAGTAACATAAAAACTATGGGTAAAGTAAGCATCAAGACAGATACTTTGTGGTAGTAAATCAAAGTACACTCTATAAACCTGCATTCACAAAGGGTCAGGGTATCAGTCCTTCTCTGGTACCATGGGAAAACTCTGGCTTGAGACTCAGGACACCCAGGTTGGCTACCAACTAGTTTGACAACCTTGGGCAAATCATGTAACCACCTTGGGTCTCACCTATAAAATGAAGAAAATGTGGAGAGTACAGATTCAGAAGTTCTCATAACTGGGCTCCACTTACCCAGTTCTGTCCCTTTGTTTAACTCAGGACTGAGGCCACACATACTGAATCCTGGAGGCCAGAAGGCTATTCTCTAGTATGCCCCATGCACTTCTTCCAACTGTTTGAACAATTACATTTGTTCCCAAACCTGTTTATGCCTGTTGGACTTGTTATTGTAATTACAGAATTTAATCAAATATTATGTAAAGTGATGAAATATGACAGTGAAGGCAGGAGTTGTTTTTATGCAAAAACATTGAACACTTTGAGAAGACTTGATAAAGGCATATCATTTAAAATAGCTATCAAGGCAGATATGGGTTAGATAAATCTAAAAGAATAGAAAATAAATTGTTAAAATCTAGAAAGATTCCTTCTTAAATCTTATTCTACTTTAACAAAATTGAAATGGGGAACCATGAAAATGTAATCATTAAGGTATAATTAATGCAAGAAAAATGTTAGGAAATTATAATCAGCAGACCTATAATCAAAGAAAAGGCCTTGGCCCTACATCAAGGCTTCTACTGCAATGGGAGAGAAGTAAGAACCAGAGTGAAATGTTGTAGAGGCCCCCTGCTCTTATTTAAAGCCAGATGAAACAGGCATTGATGACACTGAAAGAAATTCCCAGGAAGAGGCTAGGGAAGGAGAGGGAAAGTGGAGGATGGCATTAGGTTTGTGGGAAGGACAGGTAGACAGACACACAGATATCACTTTTGACAGTCTCGTATGTCCCTGCCAGTCTGTCAGCTGAAAGGAGAATGAATCCATTTCTGGATCACAGGTTGGTTTCTAAGCTCTCAAAGAAGTAAAATTTCTTTAACTACTAGAGTTAGTAGTTAAATTGTGCCTCCTCAGTTTTTTCATATGTATATTTGATAAATTACTTAATGAGTAATAGTATATGTTGAATTTACCTGGGCAAAGGACGTTGAGAATGAGAACACAGGATGCTCTGGTTTCGTGAAAGTAAGACATGCAGAGCACGAGTAGTCCTAGGTAGAAATAATAGTTTTCGATGGCAAGACCAGGCCTGTAATTTTCTGCAGCACACCATTACCTCATGGTTTATATGAGGCCAACTCTATAAATCAAGTTTTACCTAATTAAAGATTCTTCTGCAGATCTACATTATTAGAGCAAATAATTAAAACTGCCTAGGCAATAATACAAGCCAGATCTATTTATAAAAATGCTCTTTTTCCCCCCCAAACTCTTTTAGTCTCACTACCACTTACAGATCTTTCACATTTAGTAAATTATAGACTTAGAGCATTTCTTTTAGTCTGACTTCACTTTCAAGGAATTCTTCAATTAACTTTACGTTGCTTTAAGCTGTTCATCCAACGAGAAAACAATCTGTGGTTTCTGACTCCTTCGCGTGCCAATGGCTGCCATCCATGTTTGACTTTCAGACACACTGTCTCTTGAGAGCCAGGCTCTGTTTTCATAAAACCAGCCAGTTGTCATAGCATTTTGACAAGCACTATAGAAAAACAAGGAACAATACTCCGTGGTGGCTAAGCCGAAAGAATTACCACTGCAAGGGTGACTGCACTGGGACATACATGACATCCACACCCAACCACCTGGCCTGAGTCAGAAGGTAACACATACTCCACTTTCATCTGTGACCTTTCCATTTTCAGGCGCCATCTCTCTACCACCAATTCTTTTCTTTCCCCCTGCTCTCTTTTTCCTATATGGCTAAAACACCCAAAACTCATGGAAAGTGTGGCTACTCTAACAACAGGCAAAAATACCAGTGAAAGTCTAGGAAGCAAGAGATTACACTGTCTTTGCAATGGTTACAGTGCATCTAGTAGCCGATCTTCAGCCAAATACAGTGTAATGAAAAAGCATGAGCTCAGAGGTGGGACCTCAGTCCAAAACTTTGAATTTTCTCAGACTCTGGTGGAGCACCCTCAATTCTCTGCTTCTTCAGGCTTACACGCTAATATCTCTAAAGAAATGCAAGTAATAACTGCGCAGGGGAAAATAACAATGGGAACAAATGATGGAAATAAATGATGAACACTTAAGAAAAATATCTTCAGGTTTTATACCTATTATCCTGAGTCAGACAGAATGGAAATTCTTTCACTTTCCTTTCACCTTTGCTTAGCCAGTTTCTGGGTGTCCCTCACCTGAGTCCATACTAGAAGCACCTGTAAATTCAAGAGAAAAATAAACTGACAATGATAATTTGATGGCCTCTTGGATACTCAAGCCCCAATATAAAATGCATATGTGGGGTTTCTAAAATCATGCTCAATGCTATTCCTCTCATGGGATGTGCAACTGCTGAATATACAGGTTTTTCCAAAGCAGTGGAATGAACACTGGCGGAGCCATGCCATAAGCATGCAGGCAAAGCCAGGCAAACTAGAATGACCGCGCAGGCCATGTAAAGCCCAAGGGCTGACAATAGACTTGCTGCACTGGTTCAATACGGGCTGGCAATGGATGGGAGGACAAAAGGAAGATCTGCTCTTTTCTTAAAACAGAACTGTGCTTGACACTACTCTTAATGCTACTGCTACTGCACCTGAATCAAAAGATCTGTAGGATTCCTGAGAGATCCAAACTTCTTCTAATACCATTCTTTTGCCCCGGTCTTCCTATTTTTATTTAAAATCCCTATGTGAATTTTATTATATGTTTTGTTTCCAAGCTATTACAAATTCCTTGTGGAAAAAGAAGATGAGTATAACTATGTTTGTCTTGTTTTTCCTCTCTCCCTCTTTCATTCTCTCTCTCAGATACCCATGTGCGCACGCACATACACACACAGATCCAGCAACCAAGCTATTCTTCCTTCTCCATTAAAAAGATCAGAGTTTCATAAAGTATCATTCTTTAAACTGAAAATCATAGTTTCTATTGGATTATCTTCATGTCTATTCTGAGATTTAAAAAATACTAGCAGCCAAGATACTTGATATAAAATTTACTAATTTGTTCAAAGCACTGCTTTATGGAGGGCCAGTACTTTTCTAAATGGGGTCATAATGCAGATCTTGCTTCAAACTCAAGAGCTCAAGATAGCTCCTCTCCTGCCTCTTTGTTCTTTCTGACACTTAGATTCTCTGAATAAAACAAAATGTTATAGAAATTTTCTCTCCAATGAGGCAATTCTGAAATTTGGGGAAGAGTTCCTTCTCTCCTGGAGCTTTTCGCATAATCCTGTATACCATTAGCTTATTTCTTGGAGTAAAGGTGGTAAAGATGCCTAAGTTGGAAGCAAACAATGGACCAAGAAGAACATAGTTGAGGACACAAAAATCTAAGTCTCATGTTTCAGCAACTCCAAAGAATGAGCTTATTATGTATAATGAGAGTTCTAGAGTGTGTCACTAGGAACTCAAGTGCTTTTAACAGGTTTATTTGATGCCTAGAACAGCATGGAATGACTATGTTCTCCACTTTTCTAGGTGAGAACAGTAAACTGGGGAAACCTGCTTTGGCATTTGAGGTCTAGGCAGTGAAGAAAGATCAAAATTATTCATTATTTTCAAATAAAATAGTTCCCCCCCTTTAAAAAAATGTTATTTTCTTGTAAGTAATCTCTACACCCAATGTGGGGCTCGAACTTATGACCTCGAGATCAAGTGTTGCATGCTCTACTGACTGAGCCAGGAGGCTCCCCTAAAATAGCTCTTATTAATAAGTATATAGCAGTATGTTTACTGGTTTGGTAAACTTTAAATTTTAAATCATTAAAGTTAAATGATTAAAAAAATTAAGACTGTTTGAAAAAATGTTATCAGTCATTATTAATTTTTAACCTGCTGTTCCTTCTGGTGAGAATAGGGTCAGAAAGGCTACCTTCCTGGGGTGCCTGGGTAGCTCAGCTGGTTGAGCGGCTGACTCTTAGTTTCAGCTCAGGTCACGATCTCAGGGTCCTGGGATCTAACACTGCTTCAGTCTCTGTGCTCAGCCGGGAGACTGCTTGCGAATTCTCTCTCCTTCTCCCTCTCCCCGTCTCCCAGCTCACTCTCTCTCCCTCTCTCAAATAAATAAATAAATCTTAAAAAAAAAAGAGGAAAGGTTACCTTCTTCTTAATTTATATTTTTATGTCTTTTATGTCTTTTTTTTTTAGATTTTATTTATTTATTTGAGAGAGAGAGAGAGAGAGCATGAGCAGGGGGAGTGGGAGAGGAAGAAGCATACTCCCTGCTGAGCAGGGAGCCTGATGCAGCTAGATCCCTGGGGATCCCTGCGCTCCAGGATCATGACCTGAGCTGAAGGCACTCAACCGACTGAGCCACCCAGGCGCCCCTATGTCTTTTAGGTCTTGGCAAAAGATACCACCCTATCTGTAGCCCTCAAATAATAGCCAAAGTAATGCTGGGTCTCACATGATCTATTTCAGACCTTCAAAATACCCAGAGCCTAATGGATTGATTCTGTTTCTATGCCGGTGGCATCTATCTTCTCTTGGAAGTTCAGTGATTACAGAAGGAAAATTTTCATTTTCTAGTGTAAACTTGTATAGATTTTGAACTTGGGGGAACTTATAGCTTCTGGCTGTAAACTTGTCTTCTACTAAGAAACCACAGCACTAGACCATAAGTGAGAGAATCCAGCTTTTAGGAAATCTGCAAATGATTTATCTGCAGAATAGCAAAGTGAATTGCAAAGAATAATATGAAATAGTGTGGGAGTAATAAAATAAATGAAGATACAAGGGTTTTAAAAGGGTGCATGGAAATGAAGACATTAAATGCCACATAATTTTAGAAAATAAAATTACAAGGTATATGATACGCTAGCAAAATTCTTGATTACAGTAAAGCTTTCCAGAGAATAAGAAAACTTGCATGGCTAATACCCAGGGTGATTACTGAATCAGAGATACTACTCAGAAAATAAAATTGTATATAATATATAGAGGTTTCAAGCCAGTTTCCTTATTCCATACTCCTGCCCTCAATCTCATGATAGCCACTTCCTCTAAAAAACAAAGAACCACTGCAGCTTTCCAGAATTCTCTTCCATAAATTCCAAGTGAATAAAAAAAAGAAAATCAAATGAAAGTAAGCCATGAAGTTAGATGACAATATAAGGAAAGTTCTTACTCCTTAATGTTGTGATAACAGCTTGAAAGAAAGATTACAGAGTGAATCACACTCTTATGAAAACAAGCATCAGCTTACATTTATATATAGTTTTAAAATAGAGGACTTTTTAAATAGAAAAGGGATGGAAAGATAGTCAATAGCTATACCCTAGAATTCTAGAAATAGTTTTAGAGAAAAAAAGATCTGCTACTGCCTTTAAGGAGACCAAAATACCACAATTTAACTTTCAGTGGCAGATAACCCAAGGATTCTCAAGTTTCTTCATTAACTGACTCTTCAAAAAAGATCTCAATATAAATGCTGCTGGTAATACAAAGTACTTACAGAGGAATTTCATTCTTTGGTTACTATGGTGCTTCTTCTTGTTCTTATTTGGTAAGGTGGTGACAGGTAGATTTAGAAAACATAAATAGCACACAGGGTTGAAAGGATGTGATGAGCTAACTAACAGTTACTAATAATGGGAGAGGTAACTGTAGTACATGTATGATTAACATGGTCATTGGGAGGTGCTAAAAACGTCATCCAGTTTTACTGTTCTAACACATTAATTCTTGCAGGTCTGTGTAATGTACACACTGTCTCACACTTCTCTCCAGCACTCAATTTATTTTTGGCTAAATTGAAAGTTAGATAGAGCCATATAATTTTTTTTAAAAGATTTTATTTTATTATTTATTTGAGAGAGAGAGAATGAGAGATAGAGAGCACGAGAGGGAAGAGGGTCAGAGGGAGAAGCAGACTCCCCGCAGAGCAGGGAGCCTGATGTGGGACTCGATCCCGGGACTCCAGGATCATGACCTGAGCTGAAGGCAGTTGCTTAACCAACTGAGCCACCCAGGCGCCCTAGAGCCATATAATTTAACAAATATTTTGTAAATACTGATTTTTAGTGATAAGACATTTTTAGGATACATCATTTTGACAAAGGAGAAAATAAAAATGAGCCTGCTATAGAAGTCTTTATTAAGAATTTTATGGTATGAAAGCAATTTTACCATATATATTAACTAGAATTTAAATAAAAACTTGAAAAAAAAAGAATTTTATGATATATATATATATTTACGCACTGTAATATACCATATGGTGTGTATACACACACACACACACACACACACACACACACACACACAACACTGTGAATTTGAAAAACTAAAAAACTAATAAAAACCCATTATAGGCCGAAATCAAACCAAGTCTCAGGCAAATATAAAATGGTTCATAAGGAAGCTGTGGACTGTAATTAGATAGAAATTTCTGATTAGTATTTTAGACACAACTAATTCTCACTTGGTCAGTGGATAACATAGATTGTGGTGTTATAAAATGTGAATCTGCTTCAAGAAGAACTATTAAGAAAAGGGATAAAGGAAACATATGCTTGATAAGTTTATAGCAACATTTCACATATCTAAAATGTTAGGACAATTCAAGAGATTTCAGAAACAAGCAAATGGATAAAAAGGACTCTTGAACAGCCAAAATTGTACAAATTTCATGTACTTCACATATTAAAGAGCTTCCTAGTGTGCTTTTCTTATTTGAATGCATATCCATAGGGCTGGTTATTTTAGCTTCCTGCTCCCAGAAGATCAGAAGCATCACATCTGGGAGGGAGGTTGAGCAGGGCACCCTCACAGGAGTCTGCCAGTCTTCACAGCAGGGGAAGGGAATCAGAAAAACTATAAAAAGCTGACTCAAGAGTCCCGAACACAGCATTCAGCAGCTGTTTAGTACAGTGGTAAACAGACTGAAGTATCCAAAAGGGCCTGGGAGGATCATCATATACAGGATGTACTAAATAAATACTTGCTGAAATGAAGTGAACTGAATGATGACCTTGGGTCACTGAAAAAAGTTTAAATTATGGTCAACATATGTCCTTTTAAAGAAAAGAAATGGAAATATTTTATTTATTTATTTTTAATATTTTTTAAAAAAGATTTTATTTGTCTGAGAGATAGAGAGAGAGAGAGAGAGCGAGCACGCACACACAAGCAAGGGGAGAGAGAGAGAGAAGCAGGATCTGCTGAGCAGGGAGCCCAATGTGGGACTCGATCCTGAGACTCCAGGATCATGAGCTGAGCCGAAGGCAGCTGCTTAACCAACTGAGCCACCCAGGCACCCAAGAAATGGAAATATTTTAGAAAAATCTTCACCTAATATATATATATATATTTTAAAGATTTTATTTATTTATTTGAGAGAGAGAGAATGAGAGAGAGAGCACATGAGAGGGGGGAGGGTCAGAGGGAGAAGCAGACTCCCCGCTGAGCAGGGAGCCCGATGCGGGACTCGATCCAGGGACTCCAGGACCATGACCTGAGCCGAAGGCAGTCGCTTAACCGACTGAGCCACCCAGGCACCCTCACCTAATATATATTTTTAAAGTTTTGGAGCTTACGATGGTATTGGGGGGACAGCCTCCAAGTGCTGAGAAAATTTTATTATCTAAAATCACCATCCAAAGATTCTAAAGAGTGGAGGTTTTCCTATAGGACAAATATTTTCATAACTTACTTTTCTGAGTGTAATTTTTAAACTCTGAAACTTAATAATTAATGTGGAAATATAGAAAAAATACCAATTTACATATATAATTTAAAGTAAAATAAAAAAGTTCTTCCAATACAGATTTTAACTCCATTAACTATAGGCCATACTTACTTTCTCAAGTAATCATTTTCACTTGTTATAGAATCAAAAATCTTGTGTATTTAATTACATAATGTAACATAATTTAATAAACTTGCTATAAATATTAACACATTTTCTCATATTGGTATAAAGTTTTAAAATACATAAGGACTACACAACAGTACTGTATAGACAAATAACCAAGACAGATAATAGACACACACACACACACACACACACACACACACTTCTTTTCCTTCCTTCCTATTTCCCCTTCTTTCTTCCATACATCTTTCTTATCAGGGGTTGGGGATAGCATAGAGGAAGAACAGAAGAGAATGATTAAGAATTCTTAATTTCACAGAGTCTAGAAAGAGAAATGGATATACAATTAAAAACAATAAAATGAGTGAACTATAACCTTCTAAAGATGTTATTACTGTTCTTAGTTTTCTCTAAAGTGTATTTTGAATTAAGTTAGTTAAGCAAAGCTAAACTTGTTTCTTTGTGTAGGATATTCTAGAGCTTTTACCAGAGTATATTTGTACTGTGGTTCTTCAAGAATACTGAGTGCTATCGGGGCACCTGGGTGGCACAATTGGTTAAGTGACTGATTCTTGATTTTGGCTCAGGTCATGATCTCAGGGTTATAAGAATGAGCCCCGTGCTCAGTGTGGAGTCTGCTTTTCTCTCTCCCTCTCCCACTGCCCCACCTGCTCATTTCATGCTTTCTCTCTCCAAAATAAATAAGTTTTTTTTTTAAAAGAATATTGATTGCTATTTTTCTTAAACTTATTTGACTTTTGATAGTACATCCCTCAGAATTGGTGTTCCACAGAATACACATTGGGAAACATTGATGGGCACCATAACAGGGTTTTCGAAGGCTATGTTTCTCACTCTCATCCTTTTAGTTCTGAGGACTGAATTCTAGAACACAGGGAGAACCTCTGATTTTGATTTTACAACTCACAAATGGTTATGACTCATGTTGTCTGTTGTTGAATCACAACCCAGAATGCCCACACACTAGGCATTTAATACATATTTATGGAAATGGACAGTACTGAATAAGTATCATATCAGCCCTCATATTAGTGATTCTTGATCACCAGGGGTATATGGAAAACAGTGTTTTCCATAAAACAAGACATTGGTAGAAAGCGCAAAGTAGACTTCAAGATCAAAATAAGAAACAAGATCAGAAAACAAATCTAAACTGAAGCTGGTTGGGAGACTGTCAATGTGTCAAAAAAATGAGTATATTGGGGCGCCTGGGTAGCACAGTTGTTCAGCATCTGACTCTTGGTTTTGGCTCACGGTCTCCGGGTCATGGGATCAAGCCCCGCATCCTGCTCTGCACTCAGTACAAGACAAGTCTGCTGGAGACCCTCTCTCTCCCTCTGCCCCTCCCCACTGCTCTCTGTCTCTCTCTCAGGTAAGTAAGTAAATCTTTTTTAAAAAGATGAGTATAGGTGGCACTTCCTTTTTTTAAAAAAGATTTTATTTATTTATTTATTTATTTATTTATTTATTTATTTATTTATTTGGGAGAGAGAGCATGTGCATGTTAGGGGTGGGCAGAGGGAGAGAGAATCTCAGGCAGACTTCCCACGGAGTGCAGAGCCTGACCCCAGGGGAGGAGTGGGGCGCGCTCAATCTCATGACTCTGAGATCATGACCTGAGCTGATATCAAGAGTTGGATGCTTAACAGAGTCACCCAGGCTCCCCTAGGTGGCACTTCTTAATCAAAGTGATCAGTTTTTGTGATATATTTGGAGTAAATTAACTATGTTAAAAAAATCATATAATGACTGGCCTGAGGTGTTAGGGTTCTCACAGATTAAGAGAAAGCAAACTGGGCTATAAAACCTTGTTAGTGTATCTGGAAATATCAAAGGGAGGTATTATTTGGAAGAAACCTTAGAATCAAGAAAGGGAAGTATCAGCCTATTTTAATTTATTCCCTTTATTCTCATGTCATGTTCAAACAATTTCTGAGTTGTAATTAGTTGCCTTATACACATCCCTGTGTGTGTGTGTGTGTGTGTGTGTGTGTATACATACACACATATATCCTGATCAATAATAGGGAGGGACTAAAGGATATAAACAACTCTGGCTCTCAAATCAGGTATAAGATGTCATCCACAACAAATTAACAGGGGTATCCTAGTTTGAAAGGTAGTTTTTGGTAAATTTGGGTTAGCATGAATCAGATTAAAAAACAACTATTTTTGAGTACTTGAATTTGGGATACATGTACATACACACACATAGACATTCACACATCATCTCATTATCCCTTACAACTCTCCCATGTGGTTGAGATTTTACATTCGATGGTACTTCCCCTAATTAATCAGGTATTAAGTGAGTACTTACTATGTACCAGACAGTATGGCAACAGTGACAGGTATAAAAATGAGCAAAAGCAGTCAGTCTTTAAATTCATGGGGCCTTCAGTCCAGTGGAGACAAACAGAAGAGGACACTGAGGCACAGAGAATTTACGAGCCCGTTTCTTTTCTGTCATGTCAGTTATAGCTATAGCAACTTTCACCTCAATAATCACAGCATTCAGTTTCAAGGATCATGAGAATTCGGGAAGCAATGAACCTGAGATCGAGAATATTTAAAAAATGCTATTCAACTACCTAGAAGAAACTTATTTTAGAAAAGAAACAAAAAATACGGTCATTCTATTTTCTATTAAATTTAATTTCAAACACTCTCTGCATACTTTAATACAACTTATTGGCCTTGAAATGAGACTGCTGTTAGAATATGCTTAGTGGATCCAAAAATCAATCCATCACTGTTGTCTTAGTCTTGATATCAACTCATTTTATAATTGAGGAAAACACATGTGTCTGCCTTTTCTGATGACAGTTTAGCTGAGCTGAAACTAAATTGAGTGTATGAAATACTTAATTTGGCATGGGGTGGTGGAGTCTAAATTCTTCCATAAGCATCAGAACTTCTCCCAGTCTTTATAATATTAGGGAGGATTCTTATTTCTAGATGCTCCTACCCTTTACTAAGTGACATGTATTTTTCAAAAAGCTCCTGATTTTCGGGGTGCCTGGGTGGAGTAGTCAGTTAAGTTTTTAACTCTTGGTTTTGGCTCAGGTTGTGAGATCGAGCCCAACTTCGGGCTCCATGGAGTCTGCTTAAGACTTTCTCTCCCTCTGCCCCTCCCCCATCCCCACTTGCTCTCTCTCTAAAATAAATAAATAAATCTTACAAAAAAGAAAAAAAAAAGAAGCCCCTGATTTTCTCCAAAGTTATAAAATACTAGAATGCTGGACTTTTCTTTGGATAACTGATTTCTTGGGAAATACAAAAAATTGTTTGGTTTTGGGCTTTTAATGACATTAATGGGAAAACCAGAGAGATTCTAAGGAAAGAAAAAGAGAAAACAGCATTGAAATTAATAATTTTTTAAAAAAGATTTTATTTATTTATTTGATAGAGAGAGAGAGACAGCTAGAGAGGGAACACAAGCAGGGGGTGTAGGGGAGGGAGAGGCAGGCTCCTGGCTGAGCACGGAGCCCGATGAGGGGCTTGATCCCAGAACCCTGGGATCATGACCTGAGCTGATAGACGCTTAACGACTGAGCCACCCAGGCGCCCCGAAATTAATTTATTTTTATATAATTCATACATAGCAGAACTTATGAATGGTTGACGACACATTAAGTCTACCAATTTCCTTCCTAATGTAAAGATATAAAAGGCAGAAAGAATTTTTAGATATTTTATCCTTTTGGAATATAAAAGACAGATGAAAGTGTTAGAAATCCTAACACCCTTATTTATTTGTTTTTAAGTTTTTTGAATACTTTGAGTTAAAGGATACTAGTCATCCCTTGCTTTCCACTTACCATTCCCTTCACAAAGGTTTTTAAAAGAAATAAAATTTAGCTACATGATCATTAATATGGGAATTATCAGAATCTTAGTATGAGAAAGCATCCCTACAATATTATATGTTGCCAAACACATGGTAATTGTTACTAAAACGGGAAGTTCTTCATTTAAAAATATCTCTAATATTAAAATGTTAAAACTCTCATTTAAAAAGTCATCCATCCACTCATTCACTCAACCAGAAGCAGAATGCTTTGCAGAATAGAAATTGTCCCCACTCTGTACGCTCTTGGACCTATCGGGTGGAGCCTATCTCTGGGTAGAGATGGGATAACCTTCTGATCTAGAAGGAACTTTGTTTTAGCCACTAAACTTTTTGAACAGAATGCCAATGTCATCCTATCACTGTTTCATCCAAATATCCAAGGACTGTCAAGCCTCTCAATCAGCAACAACAAATGCCAATATTCCATGGTCTCAACAGGATTTGCAACTCCGAATACCAGGCATTTAGTTTAAAAAATTTAAAACTGTGGAGAGGGAAGAGATAACATAATAGCAGAATCAAAGGAATATGGCATCTAACTGGTTCTCTTGGTATTTTAAGCTGTATCTTTTTATCAAGTTAATCTCTAGAAGAAAACAAGATTTCCAGTCAAGAAACACTGGGAAAGGCAGGATGCTGGCAGTACAGTTTTCAGTCTCTACTCAATAGACCTATCAATAGATCAATATGTGTGTGGTTCGGTGGAAAGAGAAACATTCCCCCAAGGGAAAACAAATTGCTAGGATTCATAATTCATCTACCTTTACAGAAAGTGTACCAAATACAGACATTCTTCTTACTAGTGAAAGGATCCAGAACATCAGGGAAAAGCCGTGTGATGTTATGACGTGTCCTTTTGTCCCTCTCATTATACTCACTCTTGGAGGCTTCAATCTTCTCTTATTATGGACTACAAGTCCTGGTACCATCTCTGTGCCACAGAATCCCGGTTTTGTACTTTTAAAATTGTGTATTTTGCTTCTATTTAATAACTGTGTTTTAAAATGAACAAATACCAGAGGACTTAAAACAATGATTCAAAAGAAAAGCTCTCTCTGATGATATGCTTTTCCCAAGATGCAGAACAACCTTTTGAGGAATGTCAGATGTTCACCAAATACAACTGGAAAGCCACTACTTGGTTGGATTCTCTGAAGTAAGCCCAATTCTTTCTAAACATAATTAAATATACAGTAGTCCTGTCTTATCCACAGGGTAAAATATTCTTACCAAGAATATCCAAGAGTCCCAGTGGATGTCTGAAATTGTGGATAGTACTGAACCTATATATACTTTTTTCCCTCCATACATACATACCTATGATAAAGTTTAATTTATAAATTAGGCACAGTAAGAGATCAACAGTAATAACTAATAATAAAATAGGATGATTATAACAATATACTGTAATAAAAGTTATGTGATGTGATCTCTCTCATAAAATATCTTACTGTACTATCCTCATTCTTCTTGTGATGATGTGTGATGATAAAATGCCTACATGATGAGACGAAGTGAGGTGAATGATGTAGTGTTAGGCTGCTCTTGACTTTCGGATAGTATGTCAGGAGGAAGATCATCTGCTTGGTCTTCTTGGACTTGTGGCTGACAACAGGGAACTGAAACCACAGAAAGTGCAACTGCAGATAAGGGGGGACTACTCTAGCAACTCTTCTACTTCCTGAAATTCTAAAAGGCAAAATTCATGAAAATAGCTATGAAAAGGTAGGTTTCTCTCAATACTGTTTTTTCTTGATATATAAATATAGTTACGTGTCCTTTCCCTTATGTCCCAGGCCTCCTTCTCTCTTTCTCTCTCTCTCTCTCATTCTGTGACTCTCACTCCCTGCCTTCTAGACAGAACATACTATGAAGGTCAGTGTTGTGGGAAAATACAGACTAAGAAATCACAAAAACAAAAGTTTACATCATTTGATAAAAAAAAGTAATACTTTACCAAATGGAAAATTCCATCAAATGAAATGACACTCCAATCAGATGACTTACCTAAAAATAAGAGAGACAGAAGAAAGTGAGAACCTGGTATCATCCTCAATTCTTGATATAATAGATTCCAAAAAAACATGGCAACTCTCTTAACAACGGATGGATGATCCAAAACAAACAGAAACTATACCAGGGCAGGAAACACCAATTCCTTCAGAAACAGTAATTAATGTTAGAAAGGAAATGGCAAACAGGGAGCAAAAGCAATGAGGAACGGAAGTGGTATTTACTTTGAAATCACTTGTTCTCATATATATTTTTAACAGGCCAGTTTTGAAAATGTGGACACATATGTGTATAAAGGCCATAGCTAATCGGTGGCAGTGTATGCATACCACTTTCCCAAGACCTCCGGCTACTGTCTTAAAGAGACTGTCAAAGCCGCAAACTCTCAAATATCTTCAGCTCACATGACTCAAGAAAAAGGTGCCACTGTATTAAGTGCTACTGTAATTTCCTCTGTTGATTTTCTTTCCCCCTTAACACTTAAATGTTTTGGCTGTTTGCTTTTTTATTTTCCAAAGTGAACACTGATATTCATGAAAGGTGCCAGATTAACAACCAGGGGAAATTAAGAGCTTGCTCTATTCAAGAGAAATGGCTCAGTGTAGTGGAGGTGATGAAAGTTTCTCCTATACTGTGCTTGCCTATATACCTTAGCTCTGACCCACAGTCACCCCAGCTCTCCAGGTTTCATGGTCCATTAATGCCTTTGACTGCTCAGGTTGCTAACATGGGCAAGCAGTCTTGTTCTTGCTTTTAATGCTATCAATATTATTACTACTATTGTGAGCTCTAGCTTCCTCACAGAAATTATGTGGCAATTTATATTAGCTATCAGTTTGTTTCAGGACAACAGGAGAATAAACCGAACTGAAGATGAATCATATATTCTTAAGTAATACTGCAGGTTTCATTAAAATCCATTAATTTCTTTAAACAGGAGGCAAAGTGTTAAGTGGTCAACTTGAAACAGGCCTTGCTTAATACAGCCCCTGCACTCAATCTGAATTCTCATTTAGGGACATTCAATATTTAATAGCCATAGATCTTTCATTTTTCCTTATGAGTCTTCTGTAAGTCAGTCAATGTTATTATTCATTAGCAACTATGGTAAAAGTCTGGTGGATGCTGTAGCTCAAACTATCATAAAGGAGATCTGAAAATCACTGTCAATCAAACAGAAAAAATATCTCTTTCCTGTATTTATATAGGTATTCCAGGTTTCTGAAAGGCCTGGGTACTTTGTAATTCTTAATCACTAATCAGTCTCTCCTATGCTCAGGGGTCTATGAAATCATTTTGCTTCAATAAGGCAGATAACCAACAACTATTTAGTGTTGGCATTTCCTTTCTGTGCCCAAGCAAGATAGCAATCCTTCTATCTAGAATTTATAACAATAAGGGAAGTAAAGCTAGCAAACACATGTTTAATATTAATGGAACAATGAAGTTCGACACTGAATGCTGCTAACTGACTAATAATTACTCAGTAATTATTTGGAAAGATCACAATATCAGTCTCACAATTGTTCCTTGTCTTTGCTATTGTACTTCTTTCTGACAAAGACCAAAGTCCGGCAGTTAGAATAAATTTCCATCTTGAAATGGCTAGCACTTCCTGTAATTTCTAATCTCTAGAAGTGTTAGAGAATGAGAATTGCAGGGTACCAATGACTGCAGCAACACATGGTAACAATTAGATGAAGGGTGCCCTGGCTGCATCTCACATGGAAATCTTGGAAAATTTTAGTTTGGGAACTTTGGCTGTTTTTTTTCTTTGCCATGCACAGCCTTTATCAAGTGAGTCCTTATGGTATTAAAACATTTGGCACTGGCTCAAGTCTATGCTGTTGCTGGCAGGGGATCTAATTGGGAAGCAGGGGTGGAGTAGTTACCTTTATCAGGAAAGACCTTAACTTTATGGAAAGGCTCTTTCCTCCCCACTGCTTAGGCAGCTTTACTGAAAGACTTAAACCCAGATGTGAGAACAGAGATTATCTTCAAGAGCAGCAGTGATTTATTGTAATTATGTTAGTACAAAGATTGAGAAGGTGGAAAATATTATGCTAACTTAGTAGATGAGAAGGGCAACACTCTTTATATAGGTCCCATAGCCAGGTTGTACTGGGGAAACCAACTCCAACCCGTAATTGCCAGGGAGGCCTCAGTTTCCCAAATTGCAAGAAAATTAGAGCTTCACTACCTAGAAAACTAATAATCCCATGGTATACAAACCAGTGAGTGAGAGGCCATGAGAATCTGCTCACCAACAGATACCAACAGACTTTTGCCTCTACTCCGTCAGCGGCCAGCTCTTGCCAGTTTCCTGTTATCACCAGATGATAATCTATCTTTTTGAGATAATATATCTTTCCCAACGATTCCTGTCAGTCCTATAGTATAATTTATAACAATGACTATCAAAGCAACAGGCCCATTTTGCCTATACAACACTCTAGCTTCCATCAGTGAAGTGCTTGTCTGATATAAAGCACTTTGAAGGTTGGCCTTGAATTGCAAATATAGCAATACCTGTATACATTCTGGACCAATTCTAGGCTTTTCTGTGCCTTAGCCACCCAACTGAAAGTATATTTTATCATTAATTTATTCCCTTCTTCATTACGTAATGGATTTCTTACTGATTTCTCCTAACCGGACTATTGCATCCGTCGTCATCTGGTTTCTCTCACTGTACTATCTTTTTGAGGTGGAGGATGTATAAGCATGGGTCTCCAGAATTTTGTATTTCATACAAAATGGATCAATGAACATGGTAAAAATTGCTTTTGTGGACATGCCACTAGGGCTCTGTTCTACATGGTCTTCTTGTCAATTGAAAATTTTAAGCAATATGATATTCTGATCTCAGTAAATAAAAGATAAAAAGGCTAAATCTGAGAGACTCAAATCATTGACTCAAATGGTCATGAAGAGAAAAGAAGAAAGTAATAAAGGCCCTTGGAACAGAAAATGACAGGTGATTTTTCCTTTTCTTCCCATTTCAAACATCTGACAACAGGCTAATGAATACCAAGGACACAAGAAACATAGCAAGTCAGGGAAAATTATAGGCCACATGATGGTATAAATCTCATAGAAAAAACACCAGCTAAGGCACTAAGAAAGCCAGTAGATAAATACTGAAAGAATTATGAAGATGAATATGCTCAGATTTTGGATTAAGAGTACGCAAAACAAGACCAAAGAAAAATACTTTAAAAACCACTTTTCATTTTTGGGGGTGGGGGAGGGGAGGCAGAGGGAAAGGGAGAGAGAGAAGCCTAAGCAGTCTCCACACACAGCATGGAGCCCTATGCAGGGCTTGATATCACATGATCTCACCCTCAGATCATGACCTGAGCTGAAATCAAGAGTCAGATGCCTAATGGACTGAGCCACCCAGCTGCCCCCCAAAATCAGGTTTCTTTAAAAAAAATCCCTTATAATACACAGTAGAGATAGCTCAATTGTAAGAGCTTGCAGGGGTTTAGTAATCCGACAGTTCAAGACAATGCATCATGGTCTACCTATCAAGAATGATTGGGACGCCTGGGTGGCTCAGTCGGTTAAGCGTCTGCCTTCGGCTCAGGTCATGATCCCGGGATCCTGGGATCGAGTCCCGCATCGGGCTCCTTGCTCAGCAGGGAGCCTGCTTCTCCCTCTGCTTGTGCTCTCTCTCTCTCTCTGACAAATGAATAAATAAAAAATCTTTAAAAAAAAAGAATGATTGCTTACTTTGACTGACATGGTACAATTATTAATTTGGTTATCTGATTGAATAGAGTCAGGAACATTTGCTCTTAGCTTTAATTTCTTAACTAAAGCAGCAAATTCTAGGAGTCACTAATGCTGAGAGCTGAGTGCATCCCAAGTTGGAATTTTCTTGGGAAGAGAAGATATAAGATAAACAAACTGGATTCTCATCATTCCAAAGCTGACTTTTAATAATATAAAAAGGGTAAAGCTAAAACGTCTGGGATTTGAATGGTGGATTCCATGACTATATAGAGAAAATATATTTTTTTAAAAGAGCTTTTAGGGAACAAAATTACAGATGATCACCTCATGAAAAGGGGTGAAAGGTGGGACTCAGATTTATCCCCTCAGTGGGTAGTAGTAATGCTTACGAGGAAGGAGGAAAGCAGGGTGTTGGTGAAGTACATAACAGTGCCAATAACAAAGAAATTTAGGGATTATTTAAGAAATGACTTATACAAAGAAAACAATTCAAAGACAACAAAAAATTTAAATAAGAGCCAAAGAACAGATGAGGGCTAGGGGAGAGATTACTTTGGGTTAGTTTCTGAAGTTACTTCAACAGGGGCAGTGGAACTGGAGCCAGTCTCTCTTACTGCCCCTACCCCTCAATTTCCTAAATACACCTACATTCCACACAGCTGGTAACTATGACAAATGATTTTACCCAGACAGCTATGGTTGAGGGCTTTCTGACCTATGGCCTTAGGTCTTTTTGGAACCTAGTAACTTTGCCTCCCTCTTTTTTGTAAAACTTCAAATCTATTTCATTTCATTTTGCTTTTCTCTTTTCTACTATTCTTCATTCTTGTTCTGGTATACAAGGGTTGAAAAAACAGTAGCAGAGGTGGCAGTGAATGAGACACAGCTGGCCTGTGCAAAGGGACTATGAGTAGGAAGCAGCTGTATTTTGGAGGCAAGTAGAACAAAGGATTAGGATCTTCAAAGCCAAGGAAAGCTTCTCTCTGTGTTTTTCCCTCCTTTTCCCTCTTCCCCTTCTTGGGAAATGATAGAAATTTCACAAAACACATAGCCTTTCTGAATTCATAACAGTCTCCTTTTTCTCACATCCAAGGGTGTTTAATTTATTACTACTGCTAACATTTTACATGTACCTTGTTTTTATATTTTTCTCCTAAGAGCTTCAAAGAGGCTTATAAATTTTCATTAAAACATATATGCCTGGCCATAGTTATATTAATAAAATTTAACTTTAGAATGATGAGAATTTGATTTAGTAAATTGTTACTTTTCTAGGATTTGGTTTACTACACCATACACACATTTTCTAATCCAGTGGCTCTTACATTTAAGGTTTCATAAGAATCCTCAGGGTTGCTTATTAATATGCATATTCTTTAGCCACATTTGATCATGGATTAATATTTATTTGGCCTAAGGTGGGGCCTTGGAACCCACATTTTTAATAAGTATCCAAGGGAATTCTTATACACATACCGTGGGGACAGAGAGGCCCCACTGTGAGATCCTGTCCTAATCTGAGCACCCTAGCTTCCCAGGTTCAACGTCTTCAAGAAAGCCTGTTTCTTAGTGACAGTAGTCAAGCAATCTCCTGGAGTTCACACTGAATAGTAAGTCAAAAATACAAAGTGAGGGCGCCTGGGTGGCTCAGATGGTTAAGCGTCTGCCTTCGGCTCAGGTCATGATCCCAGGGTCCTGGCATCGAGTCCCGCATCGGGCTCTCTGCCCCTTGGGAGCCTGCTTCTCCCTCTGCTTCTCTCTCTCTTTCTCTCTCCCTCTGTCTCTCATGAATAAATAAATAAAATCTTAAAAAAAAAAGAATTGTAAAAAAAATACAAAGTGAACAATCTAAGGGAAAGAAAATTATCACCAACAGGATTTCACTTTTAACAATGCAAGGTGCTATTAGCTACACAAATACAGGAAAGAAAGGGAGGTGCCTTGGTTTTAACTCCACTTCCTTGAATATGATGAGGGTTTGGTATTATGAATGAGTTGATTTTTCTATTCATGACAGTTGAACTCTTAGTGGCTTTCCATTTACAAATGCTGACTTCTGGCACTCTCTTCTGCAATCCAATGACAGCCTTGCAGAACCAGCCTTGATTTCCCAAATTGCAAGAAAATTAGAACCTAGCTACTTAGAAAAGTAACAACTGCATAAAATCCAATATGGAATGGGTGGGAGGATATGAGAAGCTGTTTGCCAAAAGACATCAATAATTCTCCTTGCCTCTATTCCCTCAGAGGCAGGATCTTCTCCACCAGCACCAGTGGGGGAATCTCAGACAAGCTCAGAAGCCAGAATTCTTCTTGATGACATGTGCCTCTGCTTTTAACCTCCAAATCCTACTTTTTATGTACTATTGTCACCAATCCCTTGTCCTCAGATCTCAATCCCCAGGCCTCTCTTTCTGCTGCCCCTTTCTTGGATTCATGATATCCTACTGACTACTCTGATTTGATATTAGGATGATGTTTAACAGCTTGTGTCTTGCTTCTGACTTAAAGATTGATCACAACTATTCTCTCAAAAATCACCTGTGACTATATTCAATGGGGCTTTCTTAATCCTCTATCTCACCCTAGTACTCTTTTGGGTGATCTCATCACACTCTTCCTCCTGTTCGTTCTCCTCCTTTGGTTTCAGTAACAACACAATTCTCTTATGGACACAGTATTTGATCTGCTTGGTATTAGACCTTCCAATCTGGCACAACAAACAGAAAATGGAAGATATGTTTAACCACCAATAGATACAATGTTGTTGAGCCCAAGACAGTTTCAGTTCAACCTAAACAAAAGTTCCCTGCCTGATTTATGCAAGCCAATGTTAATCTACAGGAGCTGGACTTTACTTGGGGTTTAGGCTTTTCATAGGAAAAAAAGCAAGTTCTGCCAAAATTACCTTGAAAATCCCCTAGGAACACCCCATGCTAGAAGACAACGTACTATCTCTTAGTAGGTATAACCCAGGTGGCCTTTTCCTCCAGCACTGGTACAGATTACTGTCTTTGGTTGAATTTAAGAAAGAATAGCTGGCTTTTGTACAACAGGATACATGTTGTACAAAAGAGAACACTGAGCAAGGCAAGATGCTTACTCTGAGAGGGAACGTGGAACAGACACAGGCTGAGGAAGATCAACACACAGCCCCTAACTCAGGTTCACTCCTAGTTATGGATTCATTGAATATAACCAGAATAGACTTGTCTGCACCCTGTAAATTATGATTCCTTCTCTTTTTATATTCATTTTCTGAGCAGGTGTAGTTGAATTCATGCAAATTTAGTGTTTATTTGATACAACACTACCGTACAACTTGAGTAGCTGTTGTTCAATAAATACACATATGCCTATACTCTTGACTTCTAGTGCCCCAAGGTTAAACAAAGGACTGAGGCAGATACAATATCAAGTATGAAGATCAACCTGGGAGAAATGAACATTTTTCTCACGAAAATTCCCTGAGTACATAAAGCAAAGACACTTGTGATGTAGTGGAAAAATACTATATTTGGTATCAAGAGACCAGGATTCCAGTCCCAATTCTTACACATATTAGCTAAGTGAACTGGGCCAGTGTCTTTCCCTCTCTAATGGGTATAGTAGTAACTGCTTTGAGGTTTACGAGAAAAGAGCATGTGAAAGCATGTGCCACAGTCACTGATAAAGGCAGGCACTTGCTATAGGTTTGTTTGCTGTCAGCTGTTAAACTGAAGCTGGGAGACAAATTAGCCATATAAGGAAGAAAACTACCAGCACTGACAGTAGAGGGCACATAATAGGTGCTATGAAGTAAGTTAAGAGAGACATCAAGTTGATTTGATCAAGCCAGTATGGAATTTTCTTGTTCTAATATTCTTTTATTTTCTCCACATGGTCATTGGTACAAAGTCCACTTATGGCTTCATAAACATTGGCTTAAAACAAAAGTGCTTCTAATCAGATTTGGCAAGAAAAGGAGAGAAACACAGGGTGAGGTAAGTGTGAGGCTACAGTGCTGAATAACAGGGATGGCAGTGCCTCAGTACATGAGTCACACAGACACCGAGCAGTACACAGCTAGAGATAATTTGCAGGTAAATGCTGCACTAGCCATTACGTCATCTCTCCTCTGCCCTTTCTTCATCAATCATGTCGCCTGGAATCTGATGCAACCCAGCAAGAATGTCTGATTTACAGACAGCAGAGAGAGCCTCAGAACACACACATACTCATCAGAGAAAGCAGTATGAACCCAAACTGAAGTTTCTGGAATTTCTCTTTGTTTAAATTGCCCTTTAGAGGGGAAGTCTTATGGGTGGGATGTGTAACTATAGATTAAGCCATCTACGTAAAGGTCTAAAGGACTAGGCTTTATCATTTTGGACAAGTCACTCTAGCTCTATAGGCCCCTTCTACATCTACCCAATTAGATGATCTTCAAGGTCCCTCTCAGTTCTGCAATTTCATCATTAAAAATTCAGGCCAATCACACAGATACAATGGACAGATAAACATTTAGTTGTACAAGGCAGACACAAAATCTTCTTTGTTCTCAGGTATATAGATCATTCAAATTTTTGGCTACTTCCATCCCCACTCTTAATGACTAGGTGGGTGTGTAGCTGTGCACGAATCTTGTGAAAGCAAGGAAAAAGTGGAAGGTAGGAACTGGTGCTTCTAGAAAATGTGAATGTTCACACCTGAGATTATAAGGACAGTCTATCAGACAAGCTTAAAAGCAAATGCTCTTTGGGATATAATACATTAACACTTATTTTCAGTCGCAGCAACAGTTCAAACAACCGGGAGTTGCAAGGGATGCAAAAAAGAAAGAAGGGGTAGAAGAAGAGCAACCCAGTCTCCAAATACTTCATAACTTAAGAGGGATGCTGTAAATCAAATTCAGGGCCAGTCAGTACATGATACACCCAAGAGATAGCAACTTGTGAATTCACGTAACACCAGTTCCACAGGAAGGAGGCATTCATTAGAGACCAATATAAAGAGGAGGTGGTCGGCCCCCAGCAAGCCTGACCTGTCATAATGCTTTCCACCTGTTATGGCAACACACTTTTCCAAAGCTGACTAATGCAAACACTCAGAGACCTATCACTGGAAGATTTGTGATGCAATCTCCAGAGAGGGGTATTTCCAGCAAAATTTGGGATTGGGGGAGAATACATAAACCCAGTAGAGATGAAAACCAAATGCCTTGTGGTGCTTCTCTCACAGCCATCACTGTGTGGGGTCCCCACCTTGCATGCTGAGTGGTGGGGGGCGGTTTCACCCCATAGCACCTGAAGCAGCATTCAACAAGGGGCCCAGCCCTTTAATTGTTCAGCCAAATGATTTATAAAGCTTGGCAGCAAAGACAAGGCAGACTGGTTTAAATTCAAAGGATTCAACCTACAGGTATTCTGAAAATCTTGGCCACATCTTTAAAGAGCACTGTTCTCCTTGGGAGGGGAGAGCATAGAAAGGGAGAAGATGTGACCTGCCTGACAAGAAAACGGGATCCAGCTAGATGGAACATGTTTCCCCACTCCTTCCCCCACTATCACTTACTAAGGCTTTGGCCGACCTCCTTCCTATTAAAAGCAATCAGACAAGTACATTCCACTCTTTCTTTAGCTAGAAGTGTAAAATCCCAGAACCATCAACATATTCTCATACACTAGGCTCAGTTCTGATTGCTTACTGATGATTTAATCTCTTTGATCAACTAGGGTAGGAACCAGCCAACTTTTTCCCTAGAGAACCAGACGATAGACATTTTAGATTTTGTGGACTATATGGTTTCTTTCTTTCTCTCTCTTTCTTTCTGACTATATGGTTTCTGTTGCAACTACTCAACTCTACCTTTACAACACAGAAGTAGCTATAGGTTTTACGTGAACAAATAAGCATAGCTGTGTTGCAATAAAAATTTATTTATGAAAACAGGTGAAGGGTTGGATTTGGCCTGCATAATTTGCTAACTGCTGAACTAGTATGTTTCCAAATAGCTGAAAGGTGATAAAATAAGAAGGTACTACCAAATTTATCACCACTTAAAACAACTTATTTATTTATTTTAAAAAAGATTTTATTTATTTATTTGTCAGAGAGAGAGCACACACACACAAGCAGGGGGAGCGGCAGGCAGAGGGAGAAACAGGCCCCCTGCTGAGCAAGGAGCCGGATGCAGGACTCGATCCCAAGGACCCTGGGATCATGACCTGAGCTGAAAGCAGACGCCTAACCGACCAAGCCACCTAGGCATCCCCACTTAAAACAATTTAAATCTAAGCCTCAATTTTGGGAGGAGAACTAACCTCTAAAGCAACTAATTCATTAGTAGGTACAATAAGAATCCATTTTTGGAATCTGTGTGTGAGTTTGTGTATGTAAAATACAGGGTGATTCAAAAGAAATTGAACACTTTAAAAAAACTCATCACTCAGTAGCTAGATTATCTTATGAAAATGTAGTTTGCGCTAAATCATCAAGTTACCCTTACAGGTGTCTTGCCATAGGGCAACTCCGGGCTTTGACTACATATTTACATACAACTTAGGTACTGAGAAATACATTTTTGAAAGTGTTCAATTCTGTTTTAACCACCTGTACATTATTTGTGTACACATTATAAAATACTTTAAATGAGAAACACTAAATTATAACCAATGGTTTATTCCTGGAGTACGGGGGAGGGAGTGTTAGAAGTTTCACTTTCAGCAGTGTTATTTGAATTTTTTACAAGCATATATTACTTTGTGAATAAAGAGGTGTTTTGTTTCTCTGTCGTAAAGAAGTGTTACGGGAAGGCAATCTGTGGTACTGCAATTTAGAACTGTCTTGACTTGAATCATCTACTGAGGCTTTCTGTAATTCTCTTCTAAATACAGCATTCCTTGCTTTCAAACTTTCACCTGCTTTTACTCTTTCTTCCAATTCCCTTTTCCCCTCCGTTGACTCAGCCTAGCAGCAGTCACACATATAATTAGATTTACAGCTCACATTCACTCAACAGGAGATGCCAATAAATATCTTATGAAGTTCCTAACCTAGTAGGAGGGACAGATAAGAAACCAGAAAAACATAAATACACAAGTTATTTTCAGATTGTGGTAAATTCTCTGAGCAGCAGGGTAATGGGTAAAGCCCTACTGAGAAAGTTGCATTTCGGTACAGACCTCAAGGATAAGAAGGAGACAGTCTTGTGAATTGAATTCTAGGCTAAGTGTAAAGTTGTCTGGTCTTGACTCTTAGTGTATCAAATCCTGGTTAGACATTAAAATCAACTGGGGCACTTTCAAAAAATACTGATGCCTGGGCCCTGCTAGGAGCCAGTCACTCTCTGAAGGTGGAGTCTGATATTGACTGATTGCTTTTCCTTTTCTCTTCTCTTTCTCTTTCTTCCTTCCTTCCTTCCTTTCTTTCATTCTTTCTTTCTTTCTCTCTCTCTCTTTCTTTCTTTCCTTTCTTTCTTTTTATTTTTTTAAAAGCCAGGACTGAGAACCACTGTTCTAGACACTTTTGTATTAGCACAAACAGAGTCCTTCAGAGATTAGGGGGATGCAACTGTGGGTGAAACCAAACTATAAAGTTTTAGAATGTGTGGGGCTTTTTTGTTTTAATCTAGTAGGATTAACTGAATGCATTGTTTGGTGAAGTGATGAAGCCCTGGGGATTCTCCCCTTACTGCTGAGCAAGAGACCACAGAAACACATAGATCTTTTAATTGGGACCTTTTGCCTGAGCCTCTGGCAAGCTGTAAAGCAAATGAACCATCAAGTGACAGACTTCTTTGATGTATTTAGCAAAGGGCTAACTGAAAAGGCTTGGCCCTGAGCTCCTCCTTGACCAGCTAACAGATTCAAAACTGACTGAACCACAAACAGAAGTTCCCCATGGCAGATTTAGCTTATACAGTATTGTAAGGGTATACATGTTCTCATATTTATATACCTCCATCCACCCAATTCTAAATAAAATTGGTAATAGATGATAAGGAAAGTAAGGGTCACTGGAATTGTTGATAATCTTCTAAATAATTTTAGGCAGTTGTTGAAATTTCTTTTCATCCATCCATCCATCCACCCACCCATTCACCCATCCAACATACCCCTACCATTGCACACCTACTCTACAATTCCCATTGTGGTACCTGGGATATATATGCCTCCCATTCCAATGGGTGAGAAACACAAGTAATAATCACATTAGAATGTGATATGTGCTATGAGACAGTGTTCCTATTCTTCCTATTATCTCTGTACCTTGCATCCTCTTCTACTATGTAGAGCTTATTTCACTTTCCATAATTTGCTTAAGTGTTTTTTCAACTAGAGGTCCTTAAAACACAAGGACTATCTAAGTCTGTATCTTCAATACCAAATACAATTAATGGTATAAAGTAAGCATTCCACAACTGTAAACTGAATCAAATAACAGATACCTATGAGGGATATAGACAGAATGGAAGAAGGCTTATGGGAGTCAGGGAAGGCTTCAAAGAGGAGTGGTATCTGGGATGAACCAAAGGATGACCCAAAAATCTGGTAGAGGTTTCCTCTGGGTGTGTGTTTAGACTTTGTCCCAAGGCAGTGGAGAACTACTCTTAAGTTTCTAAGCTGAAGGGAAAGATGATGTCATAGAATCAGATTTGGGTTTAAGAATCACCCCTCTGGAAGCATTATGGGAAGTGAATGGGAGGGTGGGAAAGCAGCAAGTCTGGGGGCAGGGAAAGTGGATAGGGAGGCTGTGATACTGCATTGCTGGCAAAGATGGATCCACAGCAATTCAGGATGTTGACTAAACTGACAGGATGTAGCTGGCTGGACTTCATGGCATGTGTTTTGTATACGCATCTCACTTCTGAGTTCATCTGTTTTTCTTGTGTTTATTTCTCTTTTGCCTAGATCCCCTCCTTTACTATCGCTGTGAGAGAAATTGTTCTGTCCTGTCCTTTCATAAATATTGTTAAGATAACTTAAATCTTCTGTGAAACAAGGTGGAGATTACCTATCTATCTATCATCTATCTATCTATCTATCTATCTATCTATCTATCTATCTATCTACCTACCTACCTATCTATACCAATCAATTAGATACAGTAGTCCAGAGAGAGAGAAGTTTGGGCTTCCTACAAAGATGACAGGAGAATGGTGGGGTCATTAGCCAAAGCATGGACTAGTGCAGAAGAGGGCTGGTTTGGGAGAAGAAAATGAGTTTCATTTGGGCATTCAAGAGGAACTGGCCAGAAATCAGCTGGAAATATTGGCTGGAGCTCAGAAAGTGTGAGACACAGGTTTGAGAATTGGCAGCATTTACATAATTACTATAGCCAGTGGTGTGCTATTAAGCTAGCTCTTAGGAAAAAACAAAACCCCCAAAACCCAAACCTCCCTGATTTGCAGCATTTACTGATTTCTGTAGCATAAATACTCCCACCTCGGTCAATTTCAAGATACCAACATGATGGTCAATGAACAAAGAATTGAGAAGAGATGTGCATAACTGGTCATTAGGAACTGACTTCAACATACCAGTTGCTAAGGCCAAGAATAAACAAAATTATCTGACAAAATAAAGAGCAAAAGAGCTGCGGGGCGCCTGGATGGCTCAGTCGGTTAAGTGTCTGCCTTCGGCTCGGGTCGTGATCCCAGCATCCCAGGATCAAGCCCTGCATCGGGCTCCCTGCTAAGCGGGGAGCCTGCTTCTCCCTCTCCCTCTGCCTGCCTGTCTGCCTACTTGTGACCTCTCTGTCAAATAAATAAATAAAATCTTAAAAAAAAAAGAGCAAAAGAGCTGGGAATAAAGCTCTGGGAAGTACGGATATTTAAGAGGTGGACAGAAGATGAGTCAGGAAAGGGGTTTGAGCAAAAGCAGTCATAGAAGCAGAGAGCAAAAGGGGTCATAGAAGGCTAGGAAAGAAATAATTCAAGATTGACAGAGTGATCTATAGTGTTAAATGTTGCTGAAAGGTGAAGATGAATGAAGGGAGAAAGTGTACAATCGGTGTAACTATGAGGATGTTGTTGGTCTTGACTTCTGTGGCTGGAGCCCAAGTGTGGGCTGAAGAATAAATGAGATGTGGACAGGGAGGAGATCCTACTGGAGGAAGGGAAGGACACAGGTTAGAGGACAAACTGATGTGAGGAGGTGGAGGAAAGTTGAGGGAGCTTTCTCCTTATCCCCGTTCTTGCTTTTTTTTTTTTAATTAACATATAATGTATTATTTGTTTCGGGGGTACAGGTCTATGATTTATGAGTTTTACACAACACACAGCACTCACCACTACACATACCCTCCCCAATGTCCATCACCCAGTCTCCCCATCCCTCTACCCCCTCCCCTCCAGCAACTCTCAGTTTGTTTTCTGAGATTAAGAGTCTCTTATGGTTTGTCTCCCTCTCCGGTTTCATCTTGTTTCATTTTTCCCTCTCTTCCCCTATGATGCTCTCCCTTGTTTCTTTCATTCCACATACCAGTGAGATCAGATAATAATTGTCTTTCTCTGACTGACTTATTTCGCTTAGCATAATACCCTCCAGTTCCATTCACATCGTTGTAAATGGGAAGATTTAATTTTTTAAAAAATTTTATTATGTTATGTTAATCACCATACATTACATTAGTTTTTTAAATTTAATTTTATTATGTTATGTTAATCACCATACATTACATCATTAGTTTTTGATATAGTGTTCCATGATTCATTGTTTGCATAACCCAGTGCTCCATTCAATATGTGCCCTCCTTAATACCCATCACCAGGCTAACCCATCCCCCACCCCCCTCCCCTCTAGAACCCCCAGTTTGTTTCTCAGAGTCCATAGTCTCTCATGGTTCGTCTCCCCCTCCGATTCCCCCCTTCATATTTCCCTTCCTACTATCTTCTTCTTCTTCTTCTTTTTTTAACATGTAATGTATCATTTGTTTCAGAGGTACAGGCCTGAGTCATCAGTCTTACACAATTCACAGCACTCACCATAGCACACACCCTCCGCAGTGTCTATCACCCAGCCACCTCATCCCCCTCACCCTCACCACTCTAGTAACCCTCAGTTTGTTTCCTGAGATTAAGAATTTCTCATATCAGTGAGATCATATGATACATGTCTTTTTCTGATTGACCTATTTTGCTTAGCATAATACCCTCTAGTTCCATCCACGTTGTTGCAAATGGCAAGATTTCGTGGTTTTTTTTGATGGCTGCATAATATTCCATTGTATATATATATACCACATCTTCTTTATCCTTTCATCTCTTGATGGACATCTTGGCTCTTTCCATAGTTTGGCTACTGTGGACATTGGCAAGATTTCATGTTTTGATGGCTGTGTTAATATTCCATTGTATATATATACCACATCTTCTTTATCCATTCATCTGTTGATGGACATCTGGGCTCTTTCCATAGTTTGGCTATTGTGGACATGGCTGCAATAAACATTGGGGTGCAGGTGCCCCTTCGGATCACTACATTTGTATCTTTGGGGTAAATACCCAGTAGTCCAATTGCTGGATCATAGGGTAGCTCTATTTTCAACTTTTTGAGGAACCTCCATACTGTTTTCCAGAGTGGCTGCATCAGCTTGCATTCCCACCAACAGTGTAGGAGGGTTCCCCTGTCTCCGCATCCTCGCCAACATCTGTCGTTTCCTGACTTGTTAATTTTAGCCATTCTGACTGGTGTGAAGTGGTATCTCATTGTGGTTTTGATTTGGATTTCCCTGATGCCGAGTGATGTTGAGCACTTTTTCATGTGTCTGTTGGCCATTTGGATGTCTTCTTTGCAGAAATGTCTGTTCATGTCTTCTGCCCATTTCTTGATTGGATTATTTGTTCTTTGGCCCATTCTTGTTAAGATGGAAAAGTGAACATGTTAAGATGGAAAAGTGGAAGGAGATGGTAGAGAGAAAAGAGGTTGAAGATGCATAGTAAAGAGGGTCAACTTGAAGGTGTTTGTCCTAGAGTAAATCAGCAGTCATGGAATTAAGAATACAGATTACAGATGAAGCGGAGTCATCTTGGGTAGAAGAAGGAACTCTTCTTTCTCTAGAAATGGGATACTAAGTGCTTATTAGGAAGATTACTAGCTTTGAGTTTCATCTCTCTTTCATTAGCCCAAAGAAATCTCAGTAAGTTATGTGATCAAATGGTTTCTAGGAGATAAGAGGAATATGAGGATGATCAAAGGTCTATACAAGCTATAAAAGAACTACGCTCTACAAAAATGTGAATAGGCTGCATTTTTCTTTTAGAAAAGTGGTACCACCCACAAATCTACTTCCCATGGTAACTGTTTAGTAAATGTCTAATTCCAAAAATGCACATTCTTTGGATATACATATATATCCAAAGATTATATATACATATATATTATATATAATATATATATATAATATAGCTTTGGATTTTATATATATATATATATATATATATATAGCTCCTCTTTTCTATTCATAAAATGTATTGGTACACATGCATTTAAACACATGCAAAATGTATTAAAACTTATCCAATTTAAAGATGTTTTCAGTAGGCTACCCTGTAATTAGAAAACATCACAAGAAAATACTTTCAGATCCTAAATCTATGAAAGATTTATCCTTTAAAATAGGTATTATTTTATGGAGCTAAGTATAATTTTTTAGATGGTAACAGATCCTGTTTATATTAAATACTCTTGGATGGATCCAAAATGTTATTCCCAAATCTTAAAAGACAGCATGCACTTTTGCAACAGACAGACATGAAAAAATACTCTTTGAGTAATGCAGTAATGATTCTGAGTATTTATAACATTAACTGGTTTCAATTCTATAATCTAGCAAGAGCCAGAAATGACTCTTCTGGAAAATTTTATTCAACCTGATTTTGACTCAACGTGGAAAGCCCAAACCCACTTTTTCATTATATTTAATTTACATTTTAATAAGGCTTGTGTAATAAGAGTGTGGCTTATGAGTTAGGTTGCGAGATAATGGCATTTATGGGTTATCAAAAATCTGTTACCTCATAGTATTCTTATTTTATCTTTTCATAAATATTCTCTAGTTTCATAGCTGTATAGAAAGTTTTTTACTATTAACAAATCTATACTTCACTTCAGAAGAGGTAACAGTATGGATTACTGAAATATTCTTCTTTTGGGGAAGCACCTGTGTTATCTCCTTGCTGCCTACACCTCCTTCCCCTTCTTCCCTCTTCCCTCTTCCCTCCACCTGTTGTAAGAACTAACAGTGAGCTGGGCCCTGGCAATTTTGAAAAAGTTTCCTAGGTATTCTGATGTGTAGCTAAGACTGAGAAACATTTGGGTATGAAAAAGAAGAATGGGCTTGGAAGACTTAAACTCAAAACTTGCATTTGTCACTTTAAAGTGATGTGGGTTTCATGTTCTCAATATACTTGTGAGGATTAAATAAGATAACATGTAAAATCACTTTATATATTTTTAATAATGGGAATATTTCTTGGAACAACTATTATATTCCTAAATTTATTCCTAAAAATCTCACTGGGGATATTCAGTGACTGCTCTAAGCCTTTGGAGAGGTGTATGCCCCTGGCATGTAGGTATCACAATTCACCAACAGGTGGATGACCCATGAAGTATGATATGGTCATACTTATTTCTAATGAGAATATCCTTTCCTTAAATAAGAAATAGTCTGCTTATTTGTAAAAGAATGAAAATTTTCTGCTGCAAAACTAGTGAGTATATTAACTGCTTTATTGAATGTTAACATGGGGTGAATGATTTTTTTGGTTTTGCATCAGAAAAGCTCCTGTCTTTGAAGTGTCCTTTGCCCTTATGGGAACTCATAGACCAAATTACTTGTGTCTCTTGCCATTTGGAGATATTTCTTGAGCACTCTTTTATTTTCAATTCTTTAGTCTCTCTACCTTTTATTTCTAACCTATTAGAATATAGTCTAATTCCTAAACTATTTCTAATAGTTTAAGCTCCTGGACGGAAGGTGTATGCTTTATACTTTTTCCAACTCCCCTCTACTCTTAAAAGGAGTCAACAAATACTTGTTGGATAAAAATATGAAGGGACAAGTGTTTGCTTCAGGTCCCCTTCTTTATGGAATTCCAGAAAGATAGTATCTTTTACAAACATGGATGCATGTTTGTATTTTTTTTCTTACTTTTTTGGTTTTTTTCTCCCTTTGGGCATCTGGTGGGAAATGGGTTTTCAACTCTGGCTGTATATCAGAACTACACCAGGAAGCTCTGGAAAAATACTGATGCCAGGATATCACTCCCAGAATTCTGATTTAATTGGTTTTAAGGGGAACATAAGCAATGTTATTTTTAAAAAGCCTCACCAATAATTCTAATTGTAGCCAGGACTAAAAATCTGTTGGAGCACATAATAGGTTTTCAATTAAGTATTTGTTGATTTGAATTTGAGAGGAGGTGTGATTGGGATTAGGGGGTTGAACACGTCCTGCTCACTTAAAATTTTTTTTTTTTAATATGATTGACACACAATGTTATATCAGTTTCAGGTATACAACACCGTGACTCAACTTTTCTATATGTTATGTTACGCTCACCACAAGTGTAGCTATCATCTGTCACCATACGATGCTATTATAATATCATTGACTATATTCCCTATTCTGTGTCTTTTTTAAAAAAATTTTTTTTAGTTTCTGGTAAGATCATGGTATTTCTTTTTTATTATTTTAATTTAATTTTATTATGTTATTCTGTGGACTTTTATTCCCAGACTTATTCATTCCATAACTGGAAGGCTATATCTCCTACTTCCTTTCACCCATTTTGCTCATTCCTTCCCCTGTTTACTTTGTTATCTCTTCAGATCCTAGCAAGCGCCTAAAGGCTCTCATATTAAGTCTGGTGGGATGGTGAGTGGGTGGGTGAACGAATCAATGTTAAGTTCTCTGATGTACCATGGTTCAGCTGTGGTTGCTAATTCAAACTCTGATATGGAAATATGATGTCTATATCTGTTTTTGTCTTTCTCTTCTCTCTTGACCACCTTACTCACTTTCCAGTAGAAATGCCATTAGGGCTGGCACTTTCTGTTTCATTCAACGCTGTGTATCTAGTGCTTAAAGCAGTATCTGGTATGTAACAGCTGCTTGGAAAAATATTAGTTCAATATATTTCTTTCTCTCTCACATCCAAACATACAAATGCAAATACAGAATGGCAAAAATAATCATTTTATGAGATTTTAAGACTTAGCCTTCTTAATATTATATCCAGAAGTAAAACACTGGCATTATTGCTCTTGTTGGGTATGATTCACTCTTCCACTAGTAAGCAGGTGCCAAGTGCTCTAGAACTACTCCAGTTTCTTTATTTACCTGGAATCTTAAGACTATGTATAGTAATGAGTTTTGGTAAAACTAGTCTGAATAAGTAAAAGCTTGTTATTTCCACTTTCTTTTCTATCACATTAATGCCTAACTTTTAATATTAACATAACAATAACATGCTATCATATTAAAACATGATTACCTTACTCTTTGTACCTTAAGTGTTTTTCTGGAGGAAAAGGAGGAGACTAAATTGATGAATATTTCTTAAAAATCGCTTTGAGTTTAAAAAACTCACTTCCGGGTGCCTGGGTGGCTCAGTTGGTTAAGCGACTGCCTTCGGCTCAGGTCATGATCCTGGAGTCCCGGGATCGAGTCCCGCATCGGGCTCCCTGCTCAGCGGGGAGTCTGCTTCTCCCTCTGACCCTCTTCCCTCTCGTGCTCTCTATCTCTCAAATAAATAAAAAAAATCTTAAAAAAAAACACAACTCACTTCCACCATTTAAAGATGTTTCTTTATAAAGACAGAGCAGCTTGCAGGAGCAGTGAAATGCAGGAACAGGAGGATTAAGAGAACTAGGGTCACAGCTTGGACCAAGGAATGGAGTCAAGAGCTGGAGTCAACTGGGGAAACTGGCCAAAATAGGTGTTGTGGTACTGGGGCTCCAGAAAAATGGGGGAGGGGCACAGTAAATGGCTTATTAGGAAGAGATAATCTTCCTATTTGGGGGATTTTTCCCCTGTTTCCTCCCTCAGGTCCCCCTCCCACCCCTGTGTCTGTTACCCAGAATCCTAGTCACGCGGCCTGAAGTCCCTGAGAACAGAGCAGAATTAGGAAATGGAACACATAAGGCAGGAATCAGAACACCTGGCTGTTAATTTCCAGAGGCTCACTTTGGACTTTGTGAGCTTTGGAGTCATAAATCTCACTTAAATTTATAGTTCATTTATCTCCAAGATAATCATAATACTCCCTTCACACAGTTATTGTGAGGTCCAAATAAGGTAACGTATATGAACGTGTTCTACGAAGTGTGACTCACTAGCTAAATGTTAAGCTAGTTTATCTGATTTTAGACTGAAGAATTTATTGAGAAAAAAAAACAAGCCTAATTTTTCCTTTGTAATACATGAGAAAATGTATCTGCTCTGTATATACACAGTTATACCACACTTCTAACAATTCCATATAGATATTTGGAAACACAGAGAGTTCCCAATTACTTGGTACCCTGAAACAAGTTTTAATAGAAATCAAGACAGAAGTCAGGAGAATGAAGGCTCTGGACAGAATTAGGACCAAGGCACAAGTCACAAAATGGAAGAACTGGTCCCAAGAACAACTAACTGGGCAATGGTGGGAGTTAATGTGTTATTATAACAGGTGTTTCTGTAAAAACTATAGAGGCAGTCCAGATAATTTCACTTTTCCATGTTTAGAGGAAGCAAACAGAATTATTTTTTTCATTTGTACCATGTAGCTGTCAGTCAGAACTGTACTAAAAAAGGTGCAATATGACTTTAGAAATGGCTTTTATTTTATTTCCTTAAAGACTTTATTTATTTATTTATTTATTTATTTATTTATTTATTTATTTGAGAAAGAGGGAGAGAGAGAGCACGTGCACAGGTGGGGGGAGGAGCAGAGGGAGAGGGACAAGCAGATTCTGAGCTGAACGTGGAGCCGGTCACTGGCTCAATCCCACAACCCCAAGATCATGACCTGAGCAGAAACCAAGAGTTGGACGCTTAACCTACTGAGCCAGCCAGGTGCCCCCAGAAATGGCTTTTAAAACAAAGTTTTTCTGGGGCACCTGGGTGGCTCAGTCAGTTAAGCGTCTGCCTTCAGCTCAGGTCATGATCCTGGCGTCCTGGGATCGGAGCCCCACATTGGCTCCCTGCTCAGTGGGGAGCCTGCTTTTCCTTCTCCCTCTGCTGCTTCCCCTGATTGTGCTCTCTCCCTCTCTCTCAAGTAATTAAATCTTAAAAAAAAATAAAACAAAGCTTTTCTTATGAGAAAAATTCAGAAGACTTGAAATTTCAGACTTCTAAAAAAAGTATGGTTTGGATTAAAATGAAAGATCTCACAATAATTCTTTTAGTTTTTATTCATTTATTGTAGAATAAAAATGTTGTTGAAATAGAACAGGTAAAAACAAGATTATTATGAAGCATGTATTGACCAACAATGAAATTACAGCTTATCTTTGCATTCTGGTGTACCAGCTCTTTTTTTACTTTGATTCGATTAGCAAAAGATAGCTATTCCTCAGAAACAGAATAATGGCCTGGAAGAATAACAGCCTCAAAATCTTTTAAGAATTCAACAGGATGAGAGATTGGCAGCTCTGTTTTAAAACTATGTGCATTATTGTTTGCCAGATCAAGTTAATGAAATGTTTACTGCTACAGTGTTATTTTTAAGTTAACAAAAACATTTTTGCTGACTTGCTCATTGGGCATATGCACGCAATTTAAAAGGAATTTCAAAATACTTTTATTATATGCACCCATGAAGAAAATAACTGAGGTCTTAAGATGGTGCTAAACTAATTCTGACTTTTTAAAAAAGATTTTATTTTTAAATAATCTCTACACCCAATGTGGGGCTTCAACTTATAACCCTGAGATCAAGAGTTGCATGCTCTGCTGACTGAGCCAGCCAGGCACCCCAATTCTGACCTTTGATTCATCTTAATAACAGAACCATTGGAATTGTCAGCCATGTGGCTTTCTACTTTAATAAGATTAAGGCTATAAGATTCAAGCTTCTTTAATTTAAATCTCTTGTACCTACATATTTCTTTGTACAGTCCCCAAATACTTCCTTACTCTCTCAACTAGATCATGATTTCTCAACCATAACACTACTACACATTTTGATACACATTTTGGACTGGATAATCCTCTATTGTGGGGGGCGTCCCGTGCATTGTAGGATGTTTAGCAGCATCCCTGGCCTCTCTACTCACCAGATGCCACACCCTGTTGTGACAACCAAAACTGTCACCAGAGTTACCAAGTGTACTCTGGAGGGCAAAGGTATCCTCCACTGACAACCACTTAACCCAGAGGAAGAACCATTCTCCTCCTTGTTATTAGAGTTCTTGGGCCCATATCCATCTTGGGCATATCCACCCACTTCATTTTATCTCAGTCAATTTCTCTCCCTCTCCACCTGTAATTCCTCTCTTTGACAAACTAACATCTCAATTCTCCCCATTAGAAAAATGAAAACATACTAATCAACCAAACTCAAATTCTGCAACTCATGTAGCTACTATTCTGTTTTCTTTCACTAGGAATTTTTAGAAAGACTAACCTTAATGAGCACTTCTCAGATTGTGTTGTTAAAAACAATCAGTGCTGGTGATAGACTTTTTCTTTTCTTTTAAAAGGTACAAAAGCCACCAAGCACCCATATATCATTATTCTCTTTATTTTACTGTGGTATATGTTTATGGCCATGGAATGGGCGGCCATAAATTTAATGTAGTAAGCTTCATGAAAAACCATCTGATAAAGATATATCACAACCAATTTACATACTGATACATGGGCACCATTTGTCAACCATTCTGTTGATGTAAGTTACCTTTACATCTTATAATTTCAATACATTTGGGATATTTGGTTCTTATTAAAATAAAAATGATTTAAATTCTCTACCCTATAGACCTTTATAAAACTTAAAAACATATGAAAGAAATTCTAATGTCTCATAGCAATCAATTCATCTGTGAACACATTGCTTGCTATTGACTTTGGGCCCATGTGCAAACTGTATCTTATGCGTTCATATGAGAATTAAAGCACTGTGATACAAGTGAGTTCCGTGGTCACAATGGCTTTAGCCTTCACTGTGCTTCATGGGTATATGCAATAGGACTTAGAAATGACCTTTGAAACAAAGCTCTTCTTACGATTATACGAGAAAATTCAGACTTATTTTTTAAAAGTATGGTTTGGCTACCTCACTTTCTCGAGACTGATTATCTTACTAGACAACTGATTCCATTTTTGGACCTCTTTAAATGTTCTAAGACAGTGTTTCTCAATCTTGTTTTGAAACCATGACCTCCCTTGGATGATATCTCATTCAATCCTCTCTTTATTCTAATAACCCAAATCTTACTGAGCTTTACTTTTGGTAGCCTATTTTTTAAAGACATATTTGGGGCATCTGGGTGGCTCAGTTGGTTAAGCATCAGACTCTTGATTTTGGCTCAGGTTATGATCATACTTAGCTTCTCTATCAGGCAGGATTCTGAGTAAAAAACAGGTTTTTCTATTCTTACCACACAACTCGTTCCTTTCTACATGAAGGGATCCCTCTCCTATAGTGGCTTAAGTGGTTGACCTGAGAGGAGGCTTAGTTTATTTGGCTAAGGTGCTCATTTTTTCTAAAAAGCACCCTAAGGGGGAAATTCTTGGCATAGATCCCCTGAGAATAGAAGCCCCTCGGCAGTGGGGAGAAGGACTGGCAGTCACCAGGGATAGAGGACAACTGACCACATCAGAAATTTATCAGAAAGTTAATGCAAGTGATAGAATTTCACAAATCTTTAGAGTTCACAAAAAAGTTATCCAGGGCTCATGAGCTAATGCAGACTAACTGGTGCCTTCTGTTTCTGCTCTGCCATTATCTATCAGTAATAAATGGTTTAATCCTAAAAATATATTATGTGGTTTTCATTCTTGGCTCTAGATTGCTTGTGGAGAAGACAAAATAAAAAATAAAATAAAAACCTTTAATTTGGTTTGACAAAACATTCTACATAATAAATAAATGAATTGCTACTAGTAAAATTGTACTCTAAGAGTGCATTTTTGGCTCCCAAACAATCACATTCCAATTTCATTAAAAAAAAAATCTGCTTAAGGGGCACCTGGGTGGCTCAGTCAGTTTAGCACTGGACTCTTGGTTTCCGCTCAAGTCATGATCTCAGGATGCTGAGATTGGCCCCACGCTCCATGCTCAGCGTGGGAGTCTGCTTGTCCCTCCCCCTCCCCCTTGGCCCCTCCCCTGGCTCACACATGTGCTCTCTCTCTCAAATACATACATAAATAAATAAAATCTTAAAAAAAAAATCTGCTTAAGCCAAGCAGAAATACGGATCAATTATTTCATACCTGAATATACAACTTAGTTTTATTTTACCATGTGCTTTGTACTGAACACACACACATATACAGACACACACATGCTTTTTTCATGCTGATTAACATGTCACAGAGATCAAGAGATTAACTGACAATAAAAGAAAATCTATTAGGTAACTGATTTATATCATGTAGTACAGGCGTTTTTATTGTTGTTGTTTGTTTTGTTTTTGTTTTTTCCCTCTCTTACCTTCCTCCAGCCTGTTTTCAGACCAAATCCATGTTCTCACTTCTTTTGGCAAGTTATTCTACATTCTAAATGTAGAATAATGATTCTAAATCTAATGATTCTAAATTCTAATGATTCCAAAATCATTCCATCAGATGGTCTATTCTCCTTTGCTTTCATCTTCTGATTTCAACTTTTCTCAGGACTACTGTAGAATCACATGGAATATTGGTTTGGACAGTTGGGAATGGAGATTCTAGGTAAACAATGTGATGCTTCAATTTCTCTACATCAGTGCTAGAGACATCTTTCTTGGCTATTCCAATAATTCAGAGAAGTTAGAAAACAATGTCCATGAGAGATTCTTTTCAAAAGGCACTAAAAGCAAGTGACATAATGGCTGTACAAAAGCTCTGAATCCTCCGAAAGAAAGACATTCTTGATATGTTCATTATTGTGTTCATCATTCCTGAAGGGCACAGAACAGTATCTTCCCTCATATTCGTAGTGGGTACAAAAGCACAGCTAATGTGGGAGTACTTCAAAACAGTCTGTGCTACACAGTCTCATACAACATTGTGTATAATACTTTGATGTAAAAAACATGCTTAACACAGATGCCTTCAACTACAAGCCCACAATACATGGATTTATTTATTTTTTATTGCTGTATAAATTACCATTTCATAGGGTTGGGCTGTTCAATTGTCATCACAAATTTTATAAGCACATTTTTGAAAAATGAGGAAGGATCATTTTATGAAATACTACATATGGCATTAACAAGAGTCATGCAAATGAACAGTGCTCTGGTTACTTCCGTGATTAAACATGTCAATGATTCAAAAATAGTTTTAAAAATTACCTGAATGAAATTCTGCACTCACTGATAAACATACAGCCTCAGATTAAATTGGTGGATGCAAAATGTATAACAAGCATGACTGGCATAAGAAAAGACATCATGCTACAGCAAAGAAATGGAAAAATGTGTACTTGCATATAATATTATTAAAGAACATATGCTAAAGTACATGTATCAAAATACTTTTATGAAGTTCTACCCCAAATTTTTATATGTCTTCATAGGAATAGAATCTTTCCAATTATAGAACAAGTATTGCCAAGTAGTACTAAAATAAAACATGGAGAATTATTTGCTCTGAATTCTGATTAAGTATGAAGCATCCTAGACTCCAGAATGAATAAATGACCATAGAACAAAAGGTCTTAACTATGATGCACTTTAGTGCAGGATACTATATGTTCAGATATGAAATATATTTCATATATTCTCAGCCAAACTCTTGAGTTTCGATGTAGTAATTTCCTAATATTAGCAGGTTCAGAAACATATAGGAATAGCCAGGGCCAATGAGTTGTCTTTTCAGTAAAAATGGAAGACATTTGCAGCTCTAAACAACTGTCAAATTCACTAAAAAGTAAAAAGTTTATTAGCTCATATAAATTTACTAAATAAGGGGATGACAAAGTCTAATTAAATAGCCAGAAAAATGTATTCAGAACTCTTCTGTAACATATTCATTCATCTGACAAATTTCTATTGAATGCGCATGTGCTGGGCACTGCTCTAGGTCTTCATGTACATCTTCATGTACATAATGAACAACATGTACAAGAGACAAAACAGATATGTCAATGAACAAAAAAGATAAAATCCCCAACTCTATGGAGCTTATATTCTAGTGGGAGAAACAGACAATAAATCATATAATAAGCAATTAAATGATATTACAGATTAGAAGGTGATAAGTGTTGTAAAAAAAAAAAGGAAGAGTAGTCTAAGAGAAGACTGGAAGTGTGGGGGTGGGCTGGTCAGGTGGACTTCACTGAAAATATCAGCTCTGAGCAAAACTAGGAGTCTAGAATATTAGCTGAGTGGCTCTGGGGGACAGAATTCTAGGCAGAGTGTGAGCAATTGGTCCGGAGGCCTGAAAGTGGAATATGTCTGGCATGTCTGAGTTTTTTTAAGAGGATTATACTAAAATGTATATTGAAGGTAAAAATCTCCTTCTATTTTGTTTGTAAAAATACCATCATATCCCACTTATGTAAATTGCAAACATAGGTCTACAATGCATGAGAAATACCTAGAATGAAGCTCATTAACATCTTATTGGAGGTTATTTCTGTGTAGTGGATTTTGGATGATTTTCACCAACTTCTTTCATCTCTCCATATTGTTTTAGTGTTTTAAGCCAATGATCATTATTAGGTTTACAGAAACAATAAGACTAACAACCATCAAAAAAAGTCAACTTTATTTATACATATTTATAAATGACTGAAAGAGCATATTTTATTTGTCAAAAAATACAATACAAAAATCACTATGCCTGGACCTTCACTAGTATTTTATTCCCTGTGCATGTGTAAATAAACACCTATACACACTTTTTCTTCCTTTAGAAGGAAGATGAGAAAATAACATGGACTTTGGAATCAGGCAGATCTGGTTTAACTCCCAATTCCAACTAAACTGCACAGTGTTGAACATGCAATTGAAACACTCCGAATTTTCCACTTGTAAAATGGGGATTCGTATATTCATTAAATCTGTATTAAATGCCAACTATGTATCATTGTGGGTGCTGAGAATACTAATGAGGATGAGTAGGGAGACAGAATATACAGATGAGGAGCTACAGCGACCTGTCAATGCTGTGAAAGATACCAATGCCAAAGAAGCCTGAAGAAGGAGGGTTTGACTCTTCCTAATTCATTTAAGGAAGGCTTAAATGAAGAGGTAAAATTCAACTTAGTCCTGAGGATTAAGCTGGAGTTTGCCAGGAGGCTAGAGTTGGGGCAGTGGAGGCAGCATGATTAAATGTAAGGAAGTGTGAAAAAACTAGTGTCAGGTGTCAAAAAGCTACAAGCACCACACCTCAACACAGAGTCCTTGTGAGGCTCATCAGTACAATGCATGGGGCAACGTTTTGACAGTGTGGGGTGTATGTACCCACACAAATGGAAGAGGTCATTTGTTCTTGAATTCTTGGTATCATCTTTGCCTCCTCCCTACCCCTATATCTCATTAGCAAGCCCAGTATCTCTTCCTTCTCACTATTCTACCAAAATTCATTATACCTCATTTGGCTGGAAGGATACACAGTACTTAGCCAGTACTGAATACTTTCTACTACCGGAATGTAATCTAGCATGGCGTTAAGAAAGAAACATTGGCCTGGGCAGTTCCTATCCTGGTCTACTGCTGAATTGCTAGAGACCTTGGACATGACACTTAACTGTCTCATGTCACTTGTACCCAATAATGTAAAAAGAATGACAATGAATACTTACGAAGTGCCAGGCATGCAAGCCCTGCACATATACTGTCATGTTTGCTTCTCATAACAATCTTACAAGAATGGTTCTACTATAGGCCCCCAAATCCCTTATGTTCAATTCCGAACTCTACTGAAAAAGTAGTGAAATCCAGCAGTTTTAAAAATAAGTTTGTAACAAATTCATTTGGATAAAACCTGAACTGAATGTATATAAGAATATGTTTCATTTTTATTTCACTTATAAATTCTCATGTCACCTGCTGTAGAAATACAAATGTGTTGTTTATGAGGCACTGCCTCAAACCTTGTTGTGGAGGTTATCTAACATATCTAATCACTGTACATTATAATCTTTCTAAAAGCTGAAAAATTCTGTATTTAAAAAAATCTAGGGGCGCCTGGGTGGCTCAGTCATTAAGCGTCTGCTTTCAGTTCAGGTCATGATCCCGGGATTCTGGGATCGAGCCCCGCATCGGGCTCCCTGCTCAGCGGGAAGCTTGCTTCTCCCTCTCCCACTTCCCCTGCTTGTGTTCCCTCTCTCGCTATATCCCTCTGTGTCAAATAAATAACTAAAATCTTAAAAAAAAAAACCAAAAAAAAAAAAACCTAATGTAAGAGTTTCAGATATCATGGATGAGCAAGCTGAGACAGAGAGGTTAAATAACTTGTTCAAAGGCACACAGTTAAAATTTAGTAGCACCAGGTCTCAAACCCATGCAATTTGGCTCTAGCTCCCAGACTCTTAACCACTTAGCTAAACTTGCTCTGAGTGTCCAATAAATGCCAAAGACCTCCAAAGCTCTACAGTACTGTAAGTCTCAATTACCCTTACTGCTTCAACTGAAGTAGGCTTCTCATTATTTCTAAGACACATTCTCTGTTTTCCAACTTCTAAGTAATCTTTGCTCAGAATTTCCTTTCCTACAATGCTGTTTTAACAATTCCTACCCATCCTTTCAGGCTCAACTTAAATGCCATTATCATCAAGATAATGTTCCAGATTCTCTTAATCACAAATGAGTTTTCCACCTCACTCTTTATAGTACTTTATATCTTTTTGGGGGGGTACTAGACAAATTCAACCTCTTAGTATAGTTATTTGTGAACTTATCTCCCAACTGAACTGTGCCCTCTTGCAGGGCTGGGAAGGACCACATCCCATTCATCTTTATATCTCCACAGCACTAGACTAGTTCTATGAATATTGTCATTGTTCCATAAATGTTGGTTGCAAGAATAAAAAGCTAACAGTATTTGAATGACTTTTGTAGTGATGTGTATAGATGATGTTTAACTCCCAAAGACAGGTTTAATCTTTCCCTTTCAAAACACTACCATTTTCAGAGGAATTTTCATAAAGAAAAGATTTTCTCTTGTTTCTCATGAGATTTAGTTAAAAAAAAACAGGGAAAGAAAAACAAACCGTTTCTATTTATGAACGACTAGACTCTAAGGCTGGCTCACCACCTTGAACTTTAGTTCCCACACAGAAATTATTCAATTAGAAAAGTGAACATGATATAATATCTTTAGAATCTTTCCACTCTGATAAATTTGATTAGCATCTTTTAACTTTGAGCCATATATCAAGAGCTTTCTTAGTGTTGCCTCAAAAGATGGCCATAAAGAGAGAACACAGTGGAATTTTGGGTCATTATTATTTTTTTTTGCATCTCAAATAGTTTCTAGGAAATGATAAGATTTGAGAATTTTTATTTTGTTTCCACAAGGGAATTACTGAAGATGACATTTTATATTGCTATACTATTCTGAGTATACAAACTCTAAATACTTTACCATTAAGAATTTATTTCTGGGGCGCCTGGGTGGCTCAGTCGTTAAGTGTCTGCCTTCGGCTCAGGTCATGATCCCGGGGTCCTGGGATCGAGCCCCACATCGGGCTCCCTGCTCGGTGGGAAGCCTGCTTCTCCCTCCTCCACTCCCCCTGCTTGTGTTCCCTCTCTCGTTGTCTATCTCTCTGTCAAATAAATAAATAAAATCTTAAAAAAAAAAGAATTTATTTCTAATATTTTCCAGAGGTAGGTTTAAAAAATGTGTTTTCTTTTTAAATGTCCATTTCTTATTTTTTATAATGAATGACTTTAGATGGAATTATGAGGGACTTCAAAATGAAATATTAATCTTAAAGAGGACCAGCTGACATAATAATTTGCACATGGAAAGTTTGGCCTCTATTTTTCTTGCAGTTTTTTTTTTCTTTTAGGTTAATGATGTATATATGCATATTACGTGCTTTGAACTGGCTTTCTAGTAATGGTTTCCTCTTTATTCCACCCACATTTATAAATGACTGGCTAGGATTAGGCCATCAAACAAAATACGTTAACTGGTCCATAAAGAAACCCACCCAACAGTCCTGATCTCAGCAGTGTCATGCTCCATTCAAAAGCCTACACTATTATTTTTCTGATAAAATGTGGAAGTTAAATAACTTGGTTAACATATTTTATTATTTTTGCTATACATTTTAGGATCTCAATGCTAAAATCGACAATTTTTTTTTTTTGCTATTGAAATGTATTCCATGGGGACACCAAAGAATTTTATTCCTTTCAAAGGCCCATGAAAACAAATCATTTAGGCATATTTACGATCTTTCTTCACCTCTTATATTCAAACCATTCAACTTCTTTCTGACTCCACTTTCATGGCCTACAGGCCTTCCTCATATCATACTGAACCAAGGCAACATACCTTTAATTTGTTCCCCCTGCCTCAGGTCTCTCCAATTTACCCTCCACTCAGCTGCTGGAAGGACCTTTCAAAAATGTGAAGCCATTCATGTTACTTCCTGGTTCAAATCTCTTCTCTGGTTTTCCATTGTCTCTGGGATGGTCAGTCGCATTGTATGACAGACTTTCTTTCCATGCTATGCTGCCCACCTGCTCCTCTGGCCATATGATCCTTACAATAGAAGGGGGTACAGTTCATGCCAGGTTGCTTCATCCCTCCATAACAGTACCCATGCTCTTCCCTCAAGAAGACAAGAAATAGCAGAAAATCTCAACATTTAACTATCTATCTTGACATTTGTTGGCTGGGGTAAGAGGTGTGGAGCCTCTGGTAAACATTTTTTTTTTAAATATTTTTTTTTTAAGATTTTTTATTTATTTGCGAGAGAGAGAATGAGAGACAGAGAGCATGAGAGGGAGGAGTGTCAGAGGGAGAAGCAGACTCCCTGCCGAGCAGGGAGCCCGATGTGGGACTCGATCCTGGGACTCCAGGATCATGACCTGAGCCAAAGGCAGCCGCCCAACCAACTGAGCCACCCAGGCGCCCTCTGGTAAACATTTAATCTCAACTCGGGAAATCCAGTTTCTGGCTCTCCTGGACTCAGGTCATTATGGCAACTTATACTCATCTCCACTTCATCTGCAAACTCATGAGGATCACTTTCATTAGTGCTCTCAAACCAGACAATTAGAAAATAATTTTTGGAGAAGTTCACCAGAAGTAATAGATCTTATGTATACTGCTCTTATCTCAAACTGACACAGGTTTTAGTATTTAGTGCTAGTAATTCTGAAATGCTCTATAGTAACAAATCACACCATCATGAAAATGTTCACATTTTTCATTCATTTAACAAGGTTGCACAGTGTAGTTAGGTTTCTTATCATTACTTGGAGAAAAAAATTCAACAAAATTTTCCTATGGAAAATAATAGCCAACAAAAAGGCAAAAAATTGTCAAATTATGAATAGAGGAAAGTTTCTTAAGTATGTGTAGAGAATGTCTTCAATTTATGCTATATATACTAGATAATGAGGGCCATCTTTGAAAGAAATATGATTTTTCTAAGCATATATTTATGTTTAATATTACCATCTAGGGGGTGCCTGTCTGGCTCAGTCAGTGGAGCATGGGACTCTTGATCTCAGGGTTGCAAGTTCGAGCCCATGCTGGGTGTAGAGATTACTTAAAAACAAAATCTTTAAAAAAAAATTACCATCTAATCCTTAAGAACTGCAAGCTCACAGATCTAGTCTCCTAAGATGGGAACATTTCAAATGTGTGTGTGTGTGTGTGTGTGTGTGTGTGTATGAAATCAGACTTCCACTTTAACATTCTACCAGTACAGTTCATGGTTCATGGTGAGAAACCCACACTCTGGAAACAGACTGCCTAGGTTCGACTCCTTCGTGTGTTGTTTACTAACTCACATATACCACGTGCCTGTTTCCCTTATCTGATTAATGGGGATGATAACAGTACCTACTTCATAGGGTTGATATAAGGACTAAATTAAACAACATATATGCAAAATTCTTAGAAAAATATGTGAATTGTTTAAGTTCTGTTTATGTATTTGCCATTCTTCTTCTTCTTCTTTCTACCAAGCCAGTAAAAATTAAATTTATTTGGGGGGCTAGGGTGAGGGGATGTGTATTTTGGCAGTGAAATTCTTTCTTGAAAACCAAACATTATGCAGAACCTGTTTATTTAAAACAGATAAAGGCAGTTTTCACTTTTTTAAAAAAATTAAAGCTTTTAAAAAAAGCCAATCTAATTAATTGAAAGGCTTGAAACAGATATAGCAAGGCTTCTTTGCCTCCAAGTAGAATTATTATAAATATTTAAAAACTGCTTACATTTACATGTAAATCAAGAAAAGAACAATATGTGCTCATACTATAATGTCATGGTGCAGCATACTAGCTATTCACTTGTTACTGCCTAAGTAACTGGTGTGCTGTGAAGGTAGGTGTTATTGATACTGCCTGACATTTAATTGACTGCTGTTTATTTGTGCTTGCCAATAGTGAGACCGTTGCTTTTGCAATTTTACATGTGTGGATACACATGGGGCTGCATTTGGGTATGCAGAGCCACACCCTATTCAAGTTTATGCTGGTATTCAAGTTTAAAGATAATGTGAAGTGGTGGCAGACTTCATGAGGTCTAAAAAAACCCCAACAAAACAAATTAACAGAACAACAGTTATTTAAGTTGGTAGCTCTCCAATGTGATGACTTCAGTATAGAAGACATTTTAGTGATTTATTAAAATTTCGAGACAGGTAAACTATTTGTAAAATAAAATTTGAACCACATGTTTATAGAACTCCTGAAGCACATCAATAGAACAGTAATTAATTAAAAAGATTTATTTACTTATTTTAGAGAATGCGAGTGGGGGAAGGGGAAGAGGGAGAGAGAGAAAATCTTAAGCAGACTCCCTGCTGAGTGCTGAGCCTGACTTGAGGCTTGATCTCATGACCCTGAGATTATGACCTTAGCCGAAATCAAGAGTTGGATGCTCAACCAACTGAGGACCAAGGCGCCCATCAATAGAACAGTTTAAAAATCACCGGGCTAGAATTCCGATTCCACCTAGCATATAGAAATCTGGAATGAATGCCACACCCTAAAAGGAAGAAAAAGCTGAATAAAACATAAAACATAACATTCCTTGAGCCCAGAGAGCTGAGTTCACAGGGTAAATAGCCTGAAGTTCAAGGATCTTCCAAAGAAATCTGGAACCTGTGGACTGGCTCACCTGTAGCAGAACACAGAGCAAGAGACATCAGCCACTATAAGTAGCTAAGAATTCTGCTAAATATTTAAGATATTGCTAAAGGACAATTATAGGTTAGAGTGAGAATACAGGATTCTTAGAAGCTACAATCACAAAGGTGTTCAAAGGCACTTCCAGACTCTTCTCCTGGGACTTCCACCAAGTTCTGATGAGAAAGATGGGGGCAGGGTGGGAAACCAAAGAAAACCTCTGAACAGAAGAGAACAAGACAGGAGAAAAGTTTGAAGGAACAATGGTCAAAATTTTTCCAAAAAACAGTTAAGGACATTAGCCACAAGTCCAAGAAACCCAGAGAACCCTGAGTAGGATAAACAACAACAAAATAATATATTCAAACTACTGAAAACTAAAAACAATGAGGAAATATGTAGGCAGTCAGAAAAAGAAAAAGAAAACACATTATATAAGGAGGAACAAAGATAAGAATTGTGGCAAACTTTCTGCCATAAACTCTGCAAGCCAGAAGACAATGAAGTGACATCTTTAAAGTGCTAAAAGAAAACCACTGGGCTGCGACTGCAGTTTTTGGAGTAAAGTCTAGACCCAGCAAACTAGTAATCTAGCTACAGATCCCTTGTGGAGTTACTGTTCCCAAGTTCATGGTGTCAATATATTTGTTTTGGACATGGCTTAATAATTTACCCAAATCATTCAATGACATCATCATATCAACGTCCACTCTACTGTTGTTTAGTTATAAGCAAAAATGTGTAGTACGTGTAGGTCACAGGATCTTTTTTCTCTCTTCAAATAGGACCCAATAGTAGCACATATTTATATAGCCTTACTATGCTCTACTTTCTAAGAGCTTTATACCTGTTAAGACACTGTATTACTGTTGGCTTGCTAGCCCAAAGAAAATATGCAATAACACATGCTGTTGATTCTTTAAAACTTTCTTTCTACAACTCATTGTATATTTGACTCCACATCTGAGTAAGAATGTTACTTTTGGTATGATGTGACATGAATATACTGAGGAATGCTGAAATGTCTTTTTCCCTAGACTATTCTATCTAAAATAGAACTCTCTCTTCCTCTGTGTCTCCTGGTACTGGGGTCACCTTCTATCTGCTTATTCTAGTTTTTTTTTTTTCATAGCACTCATTACTACATGAAATACTATGTATTTTTTTATTTATTTGCCTGTCCATTGTCAGTCTCCTGAACTAGAATGTACAACAGCAGAGACTGTCTCTTTTGGTCACTCACTGCTGTATCTCCAGCACTTAGAATAGTTCCTGGATCTAGAAGGAATTCATTATGCATTTGTTGGATAGATGCACAAATGAATGGGTGAAGTAATACATGAACAAATAAGAGAAATTATTTTCACTTAAGGCATCTGGCAAACTTGGGATGGGGAAGAGCAGAAGCAGGTGGAAGCTGAAAGTCTGCTAAGTAAAAAATGCTTCACTGGCTTAATTGAGATCATCTAAGATGTTCAGCATAGCTCCTGAAACATTAGCAGACATTCAATACTATTGATTGTAACTACTGATTGTTCTTATCTCATGGACTTGTCTTAACAAACCGGTGAAGATGCTACTATTTTCTGGTTTTGCACATTCAAAAAGGTTAAAGAACACACTCATGTTTACAGAGTTAGGAAATAGTGGAGCTGAATCCACCCAGGTGTGCCAGACACCTGAGCCCATGCCCAGAGGTTAAAAGAGAACACTGAAATGTTCACTGTCTATCTCCTTGAAGTTTGTTTCGTGCACTCATTATTAGTTCATCTTGCCTTCTGAGGGCTAAGTTATAATCTTCAGTTGAATATAATTGAATGAATTTTAATTATATGTTATAAAGTGATAGGCTCTTTCTTCCTAATTTGGGTTTTTATTCTTGCTTTCTAACTTGTTTAACCTGACAAGTGTTAGCCTTAAAGTCAACAAGGCAAAAACAAACAAACAAATAAATAAAAAAGCTGTACTAAAGTTACAAAGAAATATCCAGCTTTACGAAGCCCACTAAAAACTGCAGGTCCACACCATAATAAAACAACCTGTTCATGAAAGCACAAACTGTATATACTGGAGCCCAATTCAGCTAAGATAAAAATGACAAGTCTTTCAATGATAAATTGTCCTCTCCATATCATCCAATGGAAATATTCACATTGTCCAATACCTACAAGCAATTAGAAGGATTGAGTTTAACTTTCAAATTAAAAGATCATTAAAATGGAGCACAGTTCCCCAATCTGTTTTTGAAATATAGTCAGAGAACCTTCTTGGTCTTAAGCTTGGAAGGAATATAATACATAGTTTCAGATTTCCTTTTATCACAGAACTATTCAGCCAGCTATTTGGAACTGCAGACTACAAGAAACTGGGATAAAATATAGTTGTAAAGTATGTAGAATCTTTTACAAGTTATTTATCAATTATACTTTATTAACCAAGGACAGCTAAACTTTAGAGCAAATCTGTGCGTCCCCCACTGCCACCGCCAGACCCCAAACACCAGGCCTAGGAAAAGAGGTACTAAACATCTGACAGGATGCCTGCATCCAAAATTTCTGCTTTCCTCACTCCTACCCAAACTGGGGAAGGATGTGCATGTGAACAGGGATAGTTTAAGTGCAAATGCATTTCTCTCTCATCAAGTGTGTAGTGTGTCTGTTATCCTCCTAACCATGATGGGCAGGGGGGTGTTGATTTCATTCTATTACTTACCTACAGTATGTGAGTATGAATTCTGTAAGACTGGAGGCAGAGATGTTGGTAAGTTCCATATAATTAAGCAGACATTAAATGTCTACCAGTAAGATCTGGCAATAGGATTTAAAATGTCAAAATAACACCTGAAACTAACGTAACATTGTGAGTCAACTATACTCAAAAAACAAAAAACAAAAAAACAAAAAAACTAAACTAAACTAAACTAAAATGGGGGCGCCTAAATGGATCAGTCGGTTAAATGCCTGACACTAGATTTCAGCTCAGGTCATGATCTCAGGGTGTGGAGATCGAGCCCTGCCTCAGGTTCTGTGCTCAGCGTGGAGGAGTCAGCTTATATTTCTCTCCTTCTGCTCCTGCCCCCACTCATGTTCTTGCTTGTGTGCTCCCCCCCCTTAAATGAATAAACAAACAAAATCTTAAAAAAAATAAAAATGTGAAAATAAGCAAAAAAAAATTTGCATCTGTATTTAGACCTGTATATTTTAGATTTCTGTTTTATATGAATGTATATATAGTTCAATATTTGGAAAGACTGAATTAATACTCATATTGAAATGGGATTTACAGAATTAAGGTATTTAAAAAAGCCTGTTTTTCAAATGTTTCTTCGCATTTACAAAAAAATCGTTGTTTACTTACTGACCTCTTATTAAAAATGAATTCTCAAACCAGTATCTAAAAGTTTTTAACACATCCATTGATAACTTGTAGAGATCACAGGAAGAGAGAGAGAAACATTTTTATTCATTTTCTTTATGCTGTGTTTACATACTGTCTCTAATTTCTCACAGAATTCACTGAGTTCTAAACAGATCTTGAAATCCAAACTCAGCTTAAAAAAAAAAGATTTTATTTATTTATTTGAGAGAGAGTGAGAGTGAGAGAGCACAAGCAGGGGGAGCAGCAGAGGGAGAGGCAAAGCAGGCTCCCCGCTGAGCAGAGTCTGATGTGATGTGGGGCTCGTCCCAAGACCCTGGGATCACGATCTGAGCGGAAGGCAGATGCTTAACTAACTGAGCCACCCAGGCACCCCCAAACTTCAGCTTTTAATTTTTTTATAGGTAGCCTCATTTTGTCCTTCATCTTTCTTAAAAATTGTCATTCCATCCATTACTGTTGTAGTTCTGCACCTAATTTTGTGACTAGATAAAAAGGAAGCATTTATAGTGGTTTCTGCTCCAAATTCTCTGGCCTGTTTCTGGCTGTTGGCTTTTATTGCCATAGGCGTGAAGATCAAAAGATGCTCTTTGCTGAAGTGTTTACTGCCTGTAACATACCCTCTCACAACAAAGGAGTTCATTATTTACATCTAACATGAAAGAAAAAGTTCTAAAGTAAAAAGCCTGTGTGGACAGATGCAAGTGATATAATTTTCTTGCCCCACACTCATGGAAATTCACATCATTAACACCCAGTCAATCTAAATGTCTTCAAGAGCAAAAAAACATATCTTAGGGAGGGGGTGCAAGTCTGGCTTTCTTATGCAGTTCCCTGGCTTCACTGGTACCTTCAATCTTCTCCAAAAGGGTGGTGACATGGGCTTATTTCACAAGCATAGAAAGATCTCGCGACAGCCTGTGGAAACATGAACCGTTATTTACACTGGAAAGAATGACTGGGAGCAGCTGTGCCCAGCAGTAGACAGGACTAGAGGCAGAAAATGGGACTGTGTCGCCAATCTGTTATTATTGTAATAACTAATGGAAAGGAATAAAATGGATTACTAGTGCTAAATCAAACTGGGAGGTTTCCTATGCTGCTGCAGGACACTGGCTTCTCACAGTTTATGATATCATCAGACTTCTTGATGAATTTACAGTCTGGTAATCCTGCCATGGCATTAGTTTTCCACATGCAAATCCCTGGAATCTAAGTAAGTTCAGCAAATGAAGAGGACTACAGTACTCCATTGGGTCAAGTTTATTTCAACCTAAGGGAAAGCAAAGACTGGATTTCTTCCTATTCCTTATTAAATTAATAAACCCATGAAAATATTTGTTCAAATGACATCTTTTCCCATACTTTGTGTATTCGTCTGTATCTTTTTGTCTCTGCAATATTATCCTTTTCCTGCCAGAACCAGGTCCCTCTCATTAATAATATTTGTACTGATTCACTTACTGTTTAGCCAGATTATACTACTGATATTTAACCACTTTACCCATTTGTTGAATATACTTCCTGTCAGTGTGCTAATTACATGCCTAACCCACGTTTTTTCATCTAGGCTATGTATACTTAGGCCAGGAACTAGGTCTATATGATTCTGCTTGTACAAGACCCACCCACAAGATTGTATAGGTGGCTTTTTAGGATAACCTAAATCCAGAGGGCCCAATGTGATTGATCATTCATTCATTCATTCATTTATGCTAGGAAGCTACTCTGCTCCCTTTTGTGGGAATGATATTGCAGGGAGAGGGCTGCTCTCAGCAGCTAGAGAGTCAGTGCGAACCTGAGACTCTACTCCAGACTTTCCCATGACTCCACAGAGTAAGGCCCTGATGAAGGACCTGGCTCAAAGCTATAGCCCACCTAGAACACAGTTCCCACACTCTTGTAGTAACTTGGATTAGGAGTGGCTACAGGACAGATACCGATGGGGGAAGTAGCAATTTTAGAAGTGAGGTTCAGATAAATCAAGCGATGCCCACATATTTTCATCTGCATTTCCTGTGAGACCTGGTTCCTGAATCCAAGACTTACACTTCTACCTGGATTCTACAGACATCTCATATTCAATATATAGAAAAGAGAGGACTTCTCATCTCTCCTTCCAAATCAGCTTTCTTTTCTTATGTGGTGATCTCAGTTACTAGTTCCAGTAACCCACACTCTCTTAGACCAAAAATCTGCCAATTCCTGCTGTTAAGGATCTTGTGAATACACCCCCTCTTCTTCGGTCACATGGCTAGGACCACTGCTAAGCATTTATTACTTCACATGGATGACTGCAACAGTTTCTTAACTCATCTTTCTTCCTCTAATCTTTTCCCTCTTCAACTGCATCCTTACTGACATTTATCTATAATTTGTTCATGGTCCTTTGCTGCTTAAAATCTTTCAGTGGCTGGGTACAGCAGAGAGGTTAAGTTCTTTACAGCACAGAGGATAATGTTTAAGTTTTTTAAAGTGGTAAAAAGTCCTTCAGGATTCACTCACCCCAGCTTCTGACTTTACTTCTATCACTCTCTCTTACAAACTCTACTTCTACCATTTTGATCCATATCCCACATACAGAATGTCTTGTTTTCTGAATGAACTGTGTTCCTTGTTCTTTTCTAAAATCTTGTAACCTTGTATGTGCAATGTCTAGAATTCCCTTCCCTGCTTGTCCATTAGTAAACTCCTACAAGGAAACCAGGAACACACTGGGTTTCAGTTAGGCAAGGAGGTGGAGAAGGTATTCTGCCATTAGGAGATTTGGGAGTGAAGGGAAATACACAGAGAAAGGGGAAGGGAAGCACAAAGCATATAGGTATGAAACTTCAGGAATAACTAGGGAACTGTGTTCACTTCCTTTATGGACTTTATCTCAGTTTATTATATAAGGAAGAGGAGTGCAGTCTCATACACCTCACACAATACAAGGCTTAAAGGGCAGTGAGGGTAGAGTAGGTATTTCCTACTCAGAGAGAGAGAGACTGCAGCCTCTGGAGTGAGACGACCAAGGTCTAAAACCGGGCTCTACTACTTATTGGAGGACCTTGGACAAGTTACTTATTATTCCTATGTTTCTGCTTCCTTAGCTGCTAAGTAGTAATCTACTTCAGAAGGTTGTTGTGAGAAAGAATGAGTTAATACGTACAAAGTATGAGGTTGAGCAATATGAAACTGCCATTTTTATAGGTCAAAATGTTCAAATATCAGCAAATTCTTTATGGTCCAATCAAACATTTAAAACAATGCCTAACACATAGCAGACACTCAAAAAGTGTTATTTCTCCCTAATGCCTCTAGTGTAACAGCCCTTGTTTGTTGAGGTTTATATCACGCTGATGTCCCCTGAGTGAAGAAACGATTTCTCTAAGGACTTACTTACCTATAAATTGTGATTTTTTAATTTATCTGTTTTAAGCGATATTGTGAGAGATATCCGTGTAAACACCAATTTCTCTGTTAAAATACAAACAAATCCAGACAAGTATCTGGGAGAAATTCAGAGCTACAACTTTATTATTTATCTGTCTCAACTCTAAAGGTCTGGAAAATCAATCACGACCTTGAGAGAACATATGTTGTTTCCACAGAAAACGCAATGCTCGAAGGAGCACATGCACCTGAGTGAGCAATACAGATAAACGCAACAGCCTGCACGGGTAAAAACTTACTCCAACCTTTCATTACTGATAAAAAATTATAAAACTCCCACATATATGCAGAACACAAGAAAGAAGGTCATGAACCACTTAGCCTCGAAAGAAAAATACCTGACTAACGTATTTGTTGTTTCACAATTTAGTAAGTTCGTATCTTTCATCTCACAGTGGGGACTAGTTTGACATGTCTGTTAGTAGGATTTAAATTTCCTCACAAAACATATTCTCCTGGACCAGAGTAATCTTCCAAGGTAATTTCTAGAAAATACATTCATTTACAAATTTATTCTGTAAATTTATAATTTATCATAATTTATTTATAGATACAGATTTTTGTAAAAATATTAGGTACTCCAATAAATACAATAAAGAGGGTCATGTTTCTTTTTCGTTTGAAGAACAATATTCATACACAAAGTCTTAAGCCAGGGAAGTTATTGTACTTGTGCACTATGGAACTGGTATCCGAGTGATGTAATGTTAACTCGGGGAAGCATTTTCCAATCGTTGCTAGAAATGCAGTGGATGAGTGGTGTATGAAGATATGATCCCCCTGGGCAGCCTGGCAGTACCTGGGCCACTGTTCTTAGGGACTCTGGTTCAGTTGTTCTCTAAAAGCATGCTCTGTTTACCCTAATGTCCTAAACAAACATTACTTTTTTCTCTGTGAGTCGTATCATGGGTTGGGGAGCACTAGCTTAGGTAACACTTCCTTTTGGCTCCTGACACACACACAAGATCACTGCAAGAACCTGATTCAGTGAGCTGCATGGACATGATATGGTACAAAGAGCAGAGGTGGGAATTTGGGTGGGGCTCAGGTCTCCTCACTAAGCTGGCCCAGAATCTTCAGCAGATCACTTATTCCAGTCAGGCCCTCGATTGCCTCACCTGTAACAGAAGTGGATTGGCCTTGTTCTTCTTGAAGTGCTGATCCAAATAGAGACCCCTATGAGCTCTATGGGCACTATATACCTCATACAGAACTAGGTAAAGGAAGGGAAACTTGGAGACAGACACAGACATTGTCCCTATTCTCAAGGAATTTGTAATCTAGCTAGAGATAGGATTATTAATGAAGATAAACAATAATGAGTAAATATAAAATCTAACTGAGTTGTAATGAGTTAGAGGACTGAGAATTATCATTGTGTATAACTCTTTGATGGCACCTCCCACTGGACATGTAAATCTACAATGTAAATTTGCATCACAGAACTAGTCTATGACCTCTGCTTTTATTTAATCATGCAACAGAATAATCACTATGTTCAAATATTCAAACATGGGTTCAAAGATTATAAAATCATGTATAATGAAGAGATCAGCTTCACCTTGGTTTTACCTAGCAGCTGTGCCCTGGCCTATTTAACATTTTCGTTATGACACATTTCATTTAAGTCCTTAACACACTGATGCATATTCAGAGAACACTGACCAAGGAAAGGAGGAGGGCTAACTGTATTCTTTTAAAAAAAAATTCAAATATCCTACTCACTCAGCATTCTTTGCTACCTTTCCAATTTGCTCCCACCTTACTTCTTTCTGGACCCACTGGGACCCCAAACTCCTTTTTTCCTTGGCTAGATCCTTATGCACCAACCCACTCCTACTTTCACTTCTTTTCCTATCTAGCAGCATAGGGTCATCACTCCACAGATCATTACTTCAACCTCTCTCAGTTATCTTAGCCCTTCTGTCCCCAGGAAGTACTTCGCCGCACACACTTAAAACAGAATCGGTCAACCTTAGAAAAAAATCACACGTGCTTGAAGCTGGGGCAACTGTACGTTCACGGTTGCCAGGATTAAATGGCCTGGCCTGGCAACACTGCTAGGCAATTCTGTTTCCCTTGAAGTAAGGGTATTTCAAACCTTGCCTGATTCATTGTTACGCTAACTTTCCTATCCTCTTTAGGCAGGCTAAACTCTCTGTGACAGTGGCAGGAGGCAGGGAGGTCGACTGAAGCTGTAGGCAGCTGCTAGTACAGCCCAGGCCAACCCCTGAGAGCCGCCAGGAGTGTGATCTCCTTAAAACAGCAATGCCTTTGAGTAAGGCGTGAACTGTGTGAATATTTGCTTTTACACTGATCATGACCACACCAGTGAGTATGTGGTTGTGACCATCAACACCAGGCAGGACCATTTCTAAAGATGTCTTTAATTTTGCAGGCTCAGTAAATGTCCTTTATCTATAACCTAAATCTTTCCCCACATGTTCTTAGGGAATACTTAGCTTTCTAGCTTATGGCAAGTTATTTAAACTCTTTGTATCTGGGGACAATATTTACCTCATGTGGGCATTAAATTTGTTAGTATAACAGGGCCAGGTCCACTGTGCTATGGAAGTGTTTACTATCACTGTTACTGCTATTGTTCTATGTATGGAAGTCACCCAAATATTCTCACAGTCATAAAAATGTTAAAACTGTATTATCTCTTTCTTCCTCTTGTTTCTCCAAATATATTGTTGGAGAGATGGTCTTGAGCCATGTCTGTCTAACCCTAATTAAGGACTGAATACATTGTTTCTCTAACAACAAAACATAATATGCAAAATATTTCCAAACCTACATGACCTCATACAGAACCTGCTATGTTTCCCATAGTTATTGTGTAACCAAGAGAACAATAAATACCCTTCCTAATCAGCACTATCATTTTCTACTTTCTTGTAATGTCTGACCTCATCTCCCCACCCCACCACCTGTCAGTCCTGCTTTCTGCTCTAGCACTTCTGCATCTTTATCCCCACTCACTGCCTCCCCATACAATATCTCACCCAGACTGAACCACTCTCACTTCCCTCAACTCCCTACATACTCTCTTACCTTCAGGCTTTCCAAAAGCTTGTCCTTCTACCTAGAATACCTTCCTTCTCTCATTTATCTTGCTTCCTTCCTTGAGAGACTTGCAGTACTCTTCTAGACTTTGATTATATGATGTGTCCTCCAGAAAACTTCCCTTGACACCCTCAATCCCCAATCACCAAAGCTGACTCAGTACCCCTCTATAGCCCTTATCATTCTGTTATTAATTACACTTAAGTTCCCCAAATGCAGGAATAACAGCCTGTTTTGTCCTCAATGCTTCCCTAGTTTCTAGCTTAGCTGTGTCTAACATAAACAGAGTTTGTACCCTACAAACAGACAAATGAATTAGGACATAAGAAAATAGTTTGACAGATCTAGAGATGTTTGACACCTAAATAGGGGACAAGACAAGATCACTATCACTGTTTTCAAACATCTTCAAATACCATGGAAGGAGAATATTTATTCTATGTAGCTTTAAAAAGAGGTACCAGGGCCAACGGTGTAGGCTCTGGGGAATCACATTTCCAAAACAATGTGATGAAGAACTTTCCAAAATGCATAGCATGAGATACCTTGGTTAGTATTCAGCTGCATATAATTGGAGGGGTTCTCACAGGTCCTGGCAAAAATGAATTGAGTGATGCCCAGTCTCCATGCAAAGTTAAGATTCTGTGACTAATAAAATTCTACTTCTGAACACCTGGGTATTGCATATGTAGGATAAGAGTTGCCCCAGCTATATAAAAGAGAAGATCAAAAGTCATATATTAATGCTACCATACCACACCATGAAGAATTGGGGCAAAAGAATAGTCAGAGGTTTTAAATAAAGTAATCCAACCCCAAACCCAGCATTCCAACACAGGGGACAAGACCAGCAAGAGGCAAATCCAGGTCCCCTGGGGCATTTTCCACACTACCTCCTTCATCCTAAAGGAGGCAATTTAAGTTTACAACTTTCAAGCAACTTCCCATTAAAGTGGTTTCAACTTTAGATTTATTGCATTTTCCAAGGTTACCTCATTCGGGCTGTGCATAATCCAGAGGGACTCAAGGGGCCACACTGTAAACTGTTACAATAAATATTAACGAATATCGTGCCTGATAAAACCTGCAATCTGCACACACACACACATGCACCCTCACAAAAGGGGACTTTTCACCTTATATGGTTACTTAAAAAAAACAACTCTTTTTACATTCCACTTTGTTGGTCTGCCAAACACGCAGAGTACATCTACTTTGAAAACACCAATTAAAAATATTAACAACACAAAAATATATAAACTGTGGTTCAGAGCCAAGGGCACATAAATTGACATGGACTCAGACAGTAACCAAACATAAAATGAGAAACAGAAACTACTACATCATCCAAAAGGAAGCATGAACAATAGCCCTTAAATGTGAAAGTGATCCTCCCCTCCCCCATCCTAGTTTCCCAACTCCTCCACCTCGGAGGGTAAGCTAATGATTAGGAGGCAGGCAAAATGACTGAAAGAGAGAGAAATAGAGGAAGAAGCCCGAGAATAATTTGGGCAAGACCTGCAGGAGTTAGGGAGGAGTGGGAGGCAATCTCATTTCACACTGTAACTCAGGACAGCCGCAGGGCTTTTATATTACTCACCAGAAATGCTGCATCTACAAGTGTCCAAATATTTCAAATACCTGGGCTGCATAACTGAGGAGCAGCTGTGGAAAGAGGGCTGGGCTGGGAGTTAAAATCTTTGGATTGACATTAGTATTATTATTATCCAGGTCCTGCCACTTAACTTTTCTGAGCCTTCGTCTCCTCATCGGTAAAATGGGGATCCTAAAACCTATCTCATAGCATTCATGAGAGGAATAACTAAAACCAGGTGTGCAAAGGCGATTAATCTAGCTAGAAAAACACACGGAAAATCTCAATGATTTTGTTCGGAGAGAAGAGAACTGCTTGCCTCTGGTACCCAGCAGGTTGAGTTACCACGATTTTTCCGATGTTGAATTTAACCCAGGTCATGGTGGAGCCCATCACTGTAATAGTGGCATGACACTGTGCACACTGTAGACAATTAATGTATGAGGAAAGGAGGGAGGCAGGAAAAAGTGAAAGATGAAAGAAGTAGGCATAATCCCAACATTATTTCTGTAAGAGGCACAGACATGCATGCTCAATGCCATTCATCTGCACCTCCTAAGGGTGGTCTGAATCTTATTCCTACCACAGTAAATGAGCTTGGGGTCTCAGCCAGGGAACCATGCTCATAATCTTATTGTTGGGTAATTCTAAAAAAAATTACATTAGTACAATCCTTTCCTTTCATTGTTCTCTACACAATTATCCCATACCCTCTGGAAGCTGATTTGATAATTCATTGGAGACTCACTATTGCTCTATCTTTGGAGTCTATTAAAAATAAAGTGTCTTTATTACAACTAATTTTGTTTCTAACTTCTCTAAACACTCTTCATGGGCTGCAGCCTTTTGGTCTGTGGATTACTAAATCAACTTGTCAGTCTGCACAAGAAAATTTACACCTGGAAAACCAAGATTCAGTAAATCCAGAGATTTGATGCAACCCATAGAATGAATTAGAAGCAGACAAAAATTAAGTGAACCAATTCTTCTTGATCTTTTTTATATTTATACAAAACCTAGAATATTTAAAGTTTGGGGAAAACTCTCCTGTGGTACATAAAGCATGGCACAATTTTTCTAGGTTCACAAACATCTCCTTTCTCTGTAAGTTCTGTGAAAGGTAGGATCAAGTCCTATGTAAGCACTTTTCCTGCTGGGCCTCAATAACACATGACTTCTTCATGGTCAATGTAACAAGCCCTAGTTCTTATCTTTATGGCTCTGCCCAAGTGGGGGCAAGTAAAACAGACACTGGGTAGCTGATTACTTTTCCTTTCTCTTACTATCCTTAAATTCAAATTAAACCTTCTTCATTCTATTTAAAAAAAAAGAGAGAGAGAGAGAGAGAGAGAGAGAGAGCCAAACTCATAGAGTATAAGGGTAAACCAGACCAAGGAGGCAGATGGCTTGGTTTTGTAAAAGAAGGACAGTGATAGGTAGACTGACTATAACAGCTTAACTTCCAGTGTGAGGGTGGAACCACTCTGCAGAGGTTCACAGGGGGCCCAGAGGGGGAAAATTCCAATTATATAACCGTATTGAAGAAGTGATTAAAAGCACTGCTTTGTTCCTTTAAAGACTTCTGATATTACCACACACAGAAACATAATGAGGATCTTGTACATGTATGTAAATAAATAATACATAAATTTTGTGTTAACATTAAAAAAAATGTCATAACCATTTGTGAAAAACCAGAACATTCTGACTCTAAGTCTTGATTGGGTTGGCCTAGATACTTTCTGTCAGTGCTTAGAATGTGTGGAAATCAAAATTTTTAAGAATAGGCTGCTGTGCATACACTACATGTGGTTCATTCACTACTTTTACTGCTTTCCATACTTTCTCACTGGCTTGGCCTTTTGCTTGTACCAACATCACACTGCCAAATCAGAATGCCCTGATGAATGTTTTTTCAAATCACTCTGCTGCTTTATGCAGCATCTTTTGTTGTACAGCACGTGAAAAATAAACTTACAAATATAAACACAAGTACTTCTATTCTTACAGAGGGGAGTATGTTAAGGGAGGGGAAGTGGAAAATGGCACGGAGATTTCTAGCCTGGATAGCTGGGAAAAAGATAGCATTATTAAATCCAGCTAGAAGCCTGGGCAGGAACATGAAAACTAAGAAACTCTTCTTAGTTTCCTCACAAGGAAACCACTGGTGAGGGCAGAATCTGGACTACAGGTAGGGGATGGGAAATTAAGAGACTAACAGCATGAGTTCAGGCAATGTGAAGTAGAGAGAGAAATGGGCAGTTAGAGGGGAGAGTCATGAAAGCAAAGATTTGATTAGAAAATGGGATCTTTGGACATGTTATAAAGTTATAGAAAAAGAATCAGTAGTGAGAAAGAAACTGTAGGTACACAAGGGGAAGGAGGTATTTGATAGGGCAAGATTCCAGAGAAGATGCCTATGATCCAAAGCTCAGATGAGGGGACAGACTTGGAAGCCAAGAGGAACATCTTTTAAGGCAGGAAGAGAAGAAAATGTATGAAGAAGGGGAGAGGTTGGGAAGGAGGGTAGAGGGAGAGGAGGAACAAAGGATAATAATTTGTGAAGGGCAAGAGTGGCTGGGGGAATGGGAATAGTGGAAAAGATTTGGAATCATGGTTTAGGAAGAAGAGCCAACAAAGAATGAATGAAACTACTATTGATAGTAAGGGCCCATCTGAAATTGGAAGCTTAAATATAAGTTCTTTAGATTGGCCAATCAGTTGGTCATTGAACATTGACTGAACAACTCCAAAGTTCCAGGCACCGTGCAGCCCTAGTCAAGGACTCCAGGGTCTAGTCAGGAAGTCAGGCAAGTAAACAAACCATACAGTAATGTAGCAAGCTCTATGTTAGAGGTGTACATAGGGTACATAGGAGAAGAAAGAAGATGCATTTAGTCCAGGGGAGGTGGGGGGAGTTTCCTGGTGAGGGAGTTGCTTAAGGTATTAACAGTCCTATCTGTAAACTGAGAATGGAGAATGGGCCATTGGGAACTCTATGTCATTGCCCTCCAGGATACACTAATGAGGAAGGTATATATATAATCATGCCCCATATGAGATCAAGTGATTCCACACATTGGCACTGAGAGATTTTGACCATCAATGCTTGGGGATGTAATTTTAATGATTACCAGTGAGTTAGGTAGGCCAAAACTAACAGAGCTCCAGGGGAATATGACAGAAACAAAACTTTCACAGACTTTCAAGAGCAACACATCTAACTGTGGCTGTATATCTTGTTAAGAGTCCTCTAGCATTTCTGGGAACTATTCTGGAGAACTGTTTCTTGATTCAAATTGGGCCACTAAACTCCAGTTTAATAATTACCTGTATTTTATTATCCCCCAGCACCAAGCACAAAACAAGTATTTTCTTAAATGCCTTTGCTAAAATAATTAATTATCTGGGCTTTGTTTTCCATCTTAAAAATGCTGTAGGTATCTTATCTTTCCATGAGAAACAAATACTACAAAGGCCTCACTGTTTATACTCCTTGTCATTTACAACTATGAAATCAAAGTCTGCACTCAGCTTTGCTAATCAGCTCTGTTCTGTCCTCTGTGTGAACATACCACTTCATTACTGTAGAGAGTATCTGAGTTCTAACTTAAGATTTCTTAATAGAAAAAACAGCTCTCCATCACTAGAATGTACAGTCACAGAATTTGAAGGGACCTTGAAACTACTTGTGTAATAGCTTAAGTGATGAAGGACAAATTACCCAGCACTTGATCTAACTTTCTGTTTTAAATGAGAGAAGACACCCTTTCATTTACTACTTATATACAGAATCTTTGTAAGAATCAAATAAAATAGTGGAATGGCAGGATTTTTCTATTCAAAGTGATTTTGCTTTTGCTACTAACTACAGCTAACATTTACTGAGGGGTTATTATGTGCCAGGCACTGTGCTAAGCACTTTATAAGGATTATTTCATTTTGTCATTATTTCATTTATTTACAATAATCCTAATACATTGGTGCCATTATTATTCTTATTTTACAATGAGGAAATTGAGGCTTAGAGAAGCTGACAGCCAAGTAGAGTATGAGTTCCTGTACTGATTTTGCCATTAACTGATGTGTGATTATCATCAGTAGGTTATTTAATCTCACATAATCACACATCTATATGTAAACTGGGAACAATTACAATACCTACCTCACAGGGTAGATGGGAGGATTACGTGAGATACTGGCTCAAAGCACATCTGCCATGAAATCTGTTTTTCCTTCTTAGGGGTACTGTAAGGTACTAGAAAGAACCTGGGCTGTGGAATCAGATGATGTGGGCAAAAAGTCCAGTTCTGCTACTTGTTAGTTATGTGACATTGGGCTGTATGTCACCTCTCAATTTCTTCCCCCATAAAATATGAAGAAAAAAAGTATTTATACCTCCCAGAGATAATGAAGGAATAAGTGAGCTGATTCCTCATAAAGAGCTTACTTAGCCTAGGAGGCTACAAACTAAGATGCCATCTCCTATTGTTCTTTGAGGGTCACATGATAATTTTCTTAAGAGTACAACAAAAATATGGAATGTGACTTCTAGGAAGACTGCAGGGGAGGTTTAAGAGGTCTACTATGTGGGAAAGTAGTCCCTGGTTAAGCACAGAGCAGGTCAGTGTGGGAGGTGTGCCTTGTTGCCTTTTGATTCCAGCACAGGCAGATTATTTTGGCGTCAAGAAGACAAGTTCCCACAAAAGGATATAACTGAACAAGGTAGCCAATTGTTCATGTGGATGCTTGAGGCAGTTCTCGATCAATATCAACTGAACTCCTAGGAAGGCTACGACTGTAGTTTCATTATCTATGAAAAACGCCTTCCTGTAGAAATGATGAGTAAGAAGTATTTCAAAGATATTTATAGCATCTTCCTATGAGCAGGACAATGGGGAAAGCCCTTACAAAGATACTAATAAAATCCTCTTAGAAGAGACAGGTTGGATTTATTCTTTTGAATGTAGAGATTTAGGACCCCAGTCAAAGGTAAAATGGTCCACTGTGTCATGAAATAGAGACAGATCAACTACTACCTTTCTGGGACACAATTTTTATACAACTTCAATACAGACAGAAAGAGGTAAAAGCATCTATACCTCAAGTGGCTCTCTCCAAACCTCCACACCAACACCACTTCACACCTTAGAACCTCATTGATAACCTGATTTTTCAGTGCATGATAGATCTAGAAGCAAAAACCAGAAATAGGGTAGGATGTAGAAGCAGGTAAGAAGTAAATAAATATTTGGTTATAATTTGACATAGAGGAAGTAGAAAAAAAATACAAAAAGATATTATTTAATACCTCAAATGTGTTCATATACACAACACTTGAACTTTAAGCAGGAAGTATGGATTACCTTTAAAAATATTCATTAAAAGTTACTAGAAAAAAAGTTCTGACATAGGAAAAAGAGCAGTTGTTGGGAAATTTACCTGCATCCCTATTTTGGGGATACACTTTTATAGCATTTTCTTTGTCACTACGCAGCAGAAAAACAATTCAAAATGTAAAAATTAACATCTTCAACCACCTCAACTTCTTCAAATTAAATACATGAGAAAGTTTCTTATGTTTCCTCTTGGGAATATTAATGAGAAATTTAGTAAAAGACCTAAGTGTTTCTTTCTTCTTCACTCAAAACTGGTAAATAGAAAAAAAAAAAAAGTAGGCATAGACATTATAAGGGAATCTGGGGTGGGAAGAGGAAATCTGTACTTCCTCTATAGTTCTATGTGCGTGTATGTGTTTAAAAGCTGTGTATCTATTTCTTTAAGAACTGTTACACGTCTTTTCTAGCAATGGAAGCTTAATAAACTGAGAATATAAATGATCCATTTCTAGTGGCTTTTGTTCCTGAATGACCAAGCCAACTAGGATCCACACAGATCCTGAATCCTACCCCCATCCCACTGCCCCCCAGATGCTGAATTCTTTAAACAGGTTCTAAGAGTTGGAAATTTCTGGGCTTGGGGGTAAAATCAGCCAGAAAATTCTTTTGTTTCCTGGACTGAACAAAATGACTGCTGAAGAACAGTTGAGGAAAATATTCAAATTCCTCAGTGTAATACCATAACTTGTTCATTATAAAAATAATTTGGACATCTAGCTAAAGCTAAAAATAATTCCACTGAAATTGTCCTAGTTTGATTTAGGACACAAATTCCGTAATCAGAGACAACATCAGATCTCAAATAGGAATTGTTCCTTATTCCCCTTATTAAATCAACGAAGAAATCATATCTATAGGAGACTGTGGTCTATGTAATACCCCAGCTCTCACAGCCTCTGGTGGTGTTTGTGCCACATTTATCTCTTCTATTTAATTTCTATTTAACAGCTTCAGAGCCGAACCTATGTCTTATGCACAATTTACATATCCCTCTGGAATAAATAATGACTTTGTAAACAAATTTCATACAAAGGGGTGGGGAATTACTCTTTCTGATCAACTTATTCATAGGATCTCTCATAAATGTTTCATAACAACATCTAAGGCAGGCGTCGGCAAAATACGGCTATTTTGATTAATAAAGTTTTATTGGAATACAGTCATGGCCACTCATTTGTGCATTGCTCTATGGCTGCTTTCTGGCAAGATAGACTGAGTAGTAGTGATAGAAACTGAAGGGCCCACAAAGCTTAAAAAATGTACTGTCTGGCCCTTTCCAGAAAAAGTTTGCTGGCTTCTGACTTAAGGGTACCTCTTGGACCAATTAGTGACTGAATATCATTATATCCAACATTATATCCAGTATATCCATTGCATGTCTAATATCCAACAGCTTTGTAAACATATGAACTCTGCTAGGTTAAGTCCATGTGAATTTTGCCATGGAGACTAGGCTAAAACAAAATCTGGCCATTTGATGATGAGACAAACTCAATGAATGACTGATTCATTCATTCAATCAAAAGAATACTCACTATGTGCAAAGGACCAGAAATATAACAGTGAGCAAAGAGAGTATGTACTGCACTCATGGAATTAACAGTCCAGTGGAGGAGGCTGAAATTCTTTAGATAATACAGATGTATGTAAAATTGCTGCTGTAAGTGGTATTAAGAAGAAGGTCATGGTGCCACTAGAGTGTATAATGGCATTATGGCTTAGTCAAAAAGGTCAGGGAAGACTTCTCAAGGAAGTGTCTCTAGAGCTGAAGGTTGAGGGCTGAGCAGGAGGAGTTAGCCAAATAAAGAGCAGAGGAAAGAGGTGCAGGCAAAGAGCACAACATGAGCAAAGCTCAGGGATAGGAGGGATAATGGCAGGTATATGCTACTAAAAGCAGGCCAGCATATTTAAAGCAGAAAGAGGGAAGAAGGGAGGGGTTTGAGGTGAAATTGTAAGCCAGACCAAGAGGGGCCTTCAAAGTTCTACTAACAAGTTTTTAGTTATTCTAAGGTTAACGTTAAACCTAGTAATCCCTGGGTGACAGTCTTTTCCCTCAGGCCACTATTATCTTCATGATCAGTTTTTTCTTTCTTTCCTTTTAAAATCCTGAGCCAAAAAAGGCTTTATTCTGAATATTCACTTAAGCCTTCATCATTCTATTCAATAAGGAAAAAAAAAAGAAAAAGAAAAAGAAAGGAAAACAAGATAATAAAGAATTCACTTGTACATCTTAAAACTAATATAATAAGTCAATTATATCTCAAAAAAAAAAAAAAACCCTGGGAGAAATAATAAAAAACCAAAACCAAAAAGAATTTACTAAGTACCTTTATGCGAATGAATTAAATACGTATAAAGAGAATTATGTGGGCTGCTTCCATCCCTCCTTCTGTCTGGAGAGGTGAATATCAGGGATCTTGTTGGATAGGGATATTCACACAGCCATGGGCTGTTTCCTGCTGGGAACAGTGAATTTTTCAGCTTTAATTATACTATGTGATGAATAGCATTTTATAGCTGAAAGGCAAGGGAAGGTACCAGGGGAGACTAGTGAAAACAGGAGGTAATAAAGAGAAGTCAAAAAGTCCGAAGAACAAGACAGGTAAACCATGGCTCAGCCACTTAACTGTGTGACCTTGGGCAAGTTACTTAATTTTTTTGAGTTCTAGTTTTCCCATTTGTAAAAATGAGAATAATCAGATGTCTATCAAAGAGTTGTCAAGAGAATTCAGTAAGATGATGTCAAAGCTTCTAAAATTTAGTAAGAACTCTGATACTGTTTTCTTCCTTTCCAATAATATAGTCTATTTCTGATGTACGTTATGAAACAGGGAAGCCAGGGTAATCAGCAATAGAAGATATAGATAAGGAAGTAAAGGTAGAAAAAGTCTTATCTGCAATTATAGTAGGTGCCCCCTTGTTGGCTTTTAGTGCTTTGTAAACTTCACCGACTTTTGTTCTCTAGCCTAATGACTCAATGACTAATACCTTAAAATGACCTTAACCCCAATCTTCCAAAGCAGGTAATAAAAATACGTAAGTCAAAGGTAGAGACATACCTTTGATTATGGAATAAAAAGTTATTCCAGATAATATTTAGTTTTAGTGACACATTCAAGAACATTTATAAATTAAAACAACAACAACAACAACAGAAGTCAGCCTGACACCTCCCTCTCTTCCCAAGATGTGGGTGTATGGCGCAAACCCAGCTGCTAAGTATGTCATTGGTAATCACTGTAATTGGTTTGGATGGTGAGATTAGCAATACCAAAAGAAGCAATTATTTCTACAGATGAAATCAGTCTCACTCTGATACTCAGAACTCAGAAGAATTAAAAAGTAAAAATTATACTTTAGCTATAGAATGGCTTAAAGAACCACTACAAATGCATTGTGTAACTCTAATCATCTTTTAAATGTGTTATTATACCTTTTGATTAGGAAATACTAACTTAAGCACCATGTACTTCTTTGTACCTTTTAGTAAAACATATAGCTATGTTAGTGCTCCCAGAAAGAGCCCAAGGTTGCTATTGTTTATTTTTCCTTCTTTCAACGGATTAAAGGCACTGAGAGTGAAGTGGCCTATTTAAGGTAGTATTAGAGGTAAAAATATAAAGTCATGGATTCCTAGCTTCCCCAAATGAAGAACCAAACCGTGCTCTACAACTAAGCATTTAGAAAAAATTGAAGGATAAAAATCTAAAGGATATATAAATAACTAAGCAAGAAGCCAGTAACCAATTATGGAAGGTCTTATTTAAAGTTATCTTATTAAAAACAAACAGAATAGTACTAATACATCAAAATAGAGTTTGGGGAAACAGCTTAAGGTTTCTTCGTAGGCCTAGCCTTAGCAGTTGTAGAACCAGGAGCTTACAATAGGAAAATTTTGTTTAGTTGTACCCTTAATGATAAATCACTCTGGTCATTTACTCAGTTTGGTGGAGACAGGTGTGTGTGGGGGGTTCTTCGCTTCATATTTAGGAAATGTTCCTCCTAAGTCTTTGAAATTTACTCACCCTAATTTATATTATCAGATGGCATTCACCTCATAACAGCATGCTGGGAAATAAAATGGCAAAAGAATTCGGGACACATCTTGAAAGAACTGGCCAAGTTAAGACCATACAGTTATGAAAAATGAGCACTCATAGAGCAGATGTGTGCTTGTCAGGGAGGTTGTACAGAGAAGGGGCCCCTCCCCAGTACCTGCTGGGAAGAGCCAGGCAAACCCATTTCCATGCTTCTCCAACTCTGAAAATGTTTTATGATTCTGAGACAGTTTTCTAGGCCAATTTGGTCCTTCTCTGCACATCCTAAGCCATGTAACAATATAACTTTTTGTACATTGCTTGGTAGCCATGTTTTACAGACAAAGTACTGTCTCTTGATAACAAAGGAATATTAACATGATTACATAGTCACTCTAGAGACTGGAAACAGAATGCTGTTGCCTTAAAAGGAAAAAATATTTCTCTTCTTACCACCACCAATGTCTATACAGCTTTGCTTTTACTTTTGTCTGAAATATATTCCCCAAGTCCGATTCTCACATTTTGAATTAAAGTCTACACAATGAAGTAATCTGTAAATGTAATAGCAGTCTCTTCCATGAAGAGAAAAACATTTGTGAAAATAAATGTCCTTAAATTGTTAAAGATGAATTACTTGGATACATATTCCAATTTCAATTTCATTCCCAAATTCTCAACTTTCAGGGCTTTAAGAGATGGTACAATGGTCTACTCTAACAGCCTCTTATGATTTCTTTCTTTTTCTTTTTTAAAGATTTATTTCTTTCAGAGAGAGAGGCAGGGGGGCGGGCAGAGGGAGAGGGTGAGAGAAAGAATCTCGAGCAGATTCCTGGCTGAGTGTGGAGCCCGACTCGGGGCTTGATCTCATGACCCTGAGATCATGACCTGAGCCGAAACTGCGAGTTGGATGCTTAACTGACTGAGCCACCCCTCTTAGGATTTCCGTATTTATATTTTTTTACTTTCTTTTTTTCCCAGTGTTATTGAGAAATAATTGACATACATGGCAATATAAGTTTAAGGCATACAGCATGATGGCTTGATTTACATATATTGTGAAAATTTTTACCTTTTAAACAGTGTTCAAACATATTTTTCATATTTTTAATTTGGTAAAGGGGAAAGAATTTAGAGAAGAGATAGAATAGCAATTTTGAATTGTGATTAAATCCTGCAGAGGCCAAAATCATGACTTTAAAACAACAAACCGATATTTTTCTGAGCCAAGGACAGTTCTCAGGGATTCTAGCCAGTTAAAGTCGAGGTAAGTGGTCAAAGTTCCTTGCTAGCTCTGGATCCCTTCTAGATCCATGGGGCTTTAAGGTGAAAGTGAGGGGAGAAGGGAAGGAAGGACCTAGAAGATGATGATTAAATATTCAGTAATAGGAGAATGATTACATGAATAATAGCACCATCATACAATGAAGTACTATGCAGCTATTAGAAATTGTGGCATGGAAGAATAATGACAATGGATAATGTTCCCAAAACAGCATGCACATTATAAAAGACACACAGAAAAGAAGAAAGCCTACAAGAAGCTATAGAAAAAGATGAAAAGTAGAAATCTCAGCATGGTTGGATCAAGGATAAACTTTTTTATTCTTTATGCTTGCTTCCCTATTTTCAGGGCTTCACACATATGACATATTACTTAAAATTTTTTTTTATTTAAAAAAGGGAAATGTTGACAGGCAAGGGAGAAGAAAGCAACAATAAAGCACTCATAGCAGAAGACAGGCAAGTGTTAGCACCTGTGCAATGAATGTGCTGTACTCCTCTGATGTAGAAAGTGCCTGCACTTGACAATTTGGTGCTTTATATCATAGAGCCAGCAAACTTCTATTTAAAAACTACAGCCAATGTGCTGGAAGCAGCAGTCTCTACTGAAGGTTAAAAAAAAATACTTTGGATGCAGGCCTCAGCATCTAGCCACCACTAAGGCAAACTATAATTGTTTCTCACCTGAAAGTAACTATGGTATGTATGGTAACTTGTACCAAAGAGAGTAGGGTGGATACATGAAGTTTCTATGACACTAATTAAAAAAAAATGCACCCTTTAATTTTTAAGATCTACAGTCTGTAAGGCCAAACGCCTTCAGCCCACTCCTTAGCTGCAACTGCAACTAACAGGGAATTCTGATCCAGACACGAAACCATGTGGATCAGGGAAATCATAGCCTTGAAAGGCTCAATAACAAAAAAACAGGAGCCTCACATTTAGCTGCTATAACAAAGACCTTTGAACACTGTTTATCCATCCTTTCCAGGATGAGAATTCCTTTTCCATAACAAAAAGTTTCCTAATTCCCCATTCAGAGTACTTTGTAGCTTTTCCTACTGACAGGCTGAAAAAAGATATAACCAAGAAAGCCTACAACAAATTCAGAAAATATTTAAATGACCTTTATGCCATCAATCACAATAGTATCCATAGGTATTCTGGGAACACATTAATACAGATGCTTTTGGAATACAGATTGGAAGAACCCTTTGACAATTCTGAAAGCTCCCAGGGGTTCCAGGTTTACAGGTTGAGAACCATTACTGCAAAGCATATAATATATAATGAACCGAGACCATAATCTCAAGAACTTTATCTTTCTAAGGTTATCATTCGAAATACAACAATCACACACTTATAAAAGAAATACACAGTTTCATGGTGAAGTGCTAAGCAGAAGAAATGAAAGCAGCTACGAATGAGTTACACGCTGTGGGCACTGAAGTGTGTGTGGTACTTCTGAGCCTAGGGGTTTCTTCTGTCGGCTCTGTGACAGAGGTTTAGCATAGCATAGAAGGTAGGGACATAAGAACCCTGATATAGAGGGGAGGGGGTTCTTTTCTAAAAAGTGTGGGATAAAGTTGCCTTCTCTTTCCTTATAAAGCCTTCCTGTGTCAACAGGCTGCCCGCCCCCAACCCCAGAGAAAACCGGGGTGGCCCCTAAATGCCAAAAGAATAATTGTCTGGGCTTTGCATGCTGAAATTGACTTGGCAAGCGCTCCACCTTGCAAAGAACACAAAGAGCTTAGTTTATTCTGTGTGTAAATGCTTCACCATCATTACCAAAACATAAAGCAACATGCTCAAGGGAGGGTAATGAAGCTTTGTTTCTCCCCCTCAGTTGTAAGCTTCTGACATCCACTTATTTACTTATAACTCCTAGCAGCAGCCAACCTCCTTGGTCAACACATACTCTTGGCTGCCTTTGGCACTTTCTAACAAAGGGCTATATGGAACCACACATGGCGGGTAAAATCCCCAAGCTCAATCTATCCCAGTCCCATGGACTCTGGAGCATCTGAAGTCCAGATCTATTCAACAGAGCTGGAAAGGAGGCTCTGTACTAAATAAAGAGCACCTAAAAGCACTCCTTCATACAGCTAATGGGCCTAGAGGCTTCAGAAAGGGCTTGGTTGACCCTTTTGGCAGAAGACATGAGGACAGCCCTGATGTCAGTTTGAAGAATCCTGAAAGCAGTTTGACCCAAACTTACAGGGTCTAGCAAAAGTCATACTACCCAGGGCAAGTATGGCTGCATGTGGTTTTCTTGATGCTTTCTGATGCTCCTTCATGCTTCTTGACTTAAGCAGACCTCCAGCCTCATTAACAACTTCTTTTCTACCACCTAGAATAAGTTGAGTAATGGAAAGCAGCAAAGGAGCATGACCTTAATCCACACTGTGCCCTCGTATCAGACCAAGTCCCTCCTTTTGTCCTTTCTCCCTGTGTTATGTTCTCCTCCCCTATCACCATGTCATGATGCAGGTCTTTGGTGAAAGAGCACTGACCTTTTTGATTTTGCTGATGTAGTCAAAACTGTACCATGAATGCCGAGGAGATGTGTCTCCCATCTTTAAACAGCATTATTGCAAATGAGAAAGAATTCAGGCAATAGAATGTAGGCTTGCAAAGACTGGGTGGGCTCTGAAGCCAACTGGAATTCCTACTGTGTCACCAGTTCTGTGGTCCGAAGCGGACTGACTTAACCTCTTTAAACTCTCCCATAAAGCACAAATTAATAGTATCTGCCTGGTAGTGCTTGCAAAAAAGGGAATAATGAGTATAAAGTGCCTTAGCACAGTGCCTGGCCAGCAAGATAGTAAGTTTTGTGTTGCTGCTGTGTAATGCTGTGTTAAGAAACGATTTTAAAAGTCATGGTGGGTGGAAGAGGCATGCTGATGAGAACATGGGTAAGCATACCTTTTTGAATCAGTGCTCTTCATCATCTTATGTGGAACAGTTACGGCCAGTTAGGACCAAGAAGCCAGACACTTTTATGTTAAGCCTCTCCAAACTGCCAGGATTGTAATTCCCTATGGCCTCTCTGCTAAATAACAGGCACCAGTTCCTGGCCAAATCCAATTTCTTTAGCTTGCCACTCTCCATCTTGGCAAGGCACAAAATTACTCACTCTCTGAGAATACCAGTTTAGCACAGACTAAAAGAACTACCCCTGTTCAGCAAGGTAAGGCTGAGTAATATACTCTCCTCATGATGCTAAAATCCATTATTTATTTCTTATCTCATCACAAGGGGGAAGGCATGTCTAATGAACCAAGAGATAAAACTGTATCATTATATCTCCACCAGGATGAGTTTTAAATTCCTGTCATATGCTAGGCACTGGGCATAGTACTTCACACACACGATCTTGAATCTTCCCAACAACGCTGCAAGACAGAGTCCTAAAGAAATGAAGTAACTTGCATCGAACTGGACAGCATGTGGTAATGGACGCAGTGCTTTAACTGAGCCTGGCTGGCCCCAAAGACTGTGCTCCTTCTCCTGCCATACACCATACTATTTCCTACTTCTTTGCTTATATTGGGATTCTGAAAAACAACCAGAAGTTCTAGGACACAAAGATTTGATATGCAACTAGAGTAGATGGAATACTAAAAACAAAACAAAAGTCCTAAGTTATAAATTCAAACATGTCATTTTGTCAAAGGTTTTCCTTTATAAAGTTTATTCTGAAAGAGTATCATGGCTGACATAGTCTGGAAATGCCTTCAAAACCCTTTCAAAGGCCACATACAAAAGCCAACCCCATTATTTTAAGGTCACAATTGGTTCTTTGAACAAAAACAGTATTAGGTGACCCTAACTGATTCACTAGATTTGGTTTCAAAAATTTTTCCCCATTGTCAGAAGTCAAATTCAGTTTTAATGGACCAGAATTTGCCATGGCTGAGGGATATTCCAAAATAAAAAAATACAAAAGTGAAGTTCCAAAACTGTTCTGACCCTTGTCAATGCCATTAAAATGAGGTCACAGCAACTTTCTCCTCTTTGAAATAATTTTTGCTTGGCTCCTGGGATATAGCTCACTCTTCGGCTTCTCTGTTTCTGCCTGACACACAATCCTTGATGTCTTCTTTCTTTCTCCAACCTTGCACTCTTTTTTTTTTCTTTCTAAAAAGGACCATTTCTTAAAATGTTTATGCATCCAATACTATGTGTCCCTGGTGCTTTCTTTTTAAATCTTTTATTATGAACATTTCCAAATATACAAAAAGTAGGAAGAAGAATATAATAAAGCCCATGTACCCATCCCCCATCTTCAACAATCTATAATCAACAATTACACCTTGTCATATTTACTTTTATTTTTCCTGGAGTACTTAGAAGTAAAGCCCAGGATATCATGTCATTTCACACTTAAGATACTTCATTAGGTATCTGGAAAAATAAAAAAGACATTCTCTCATATAAACACAATGCCATCAATACATGTAATAAAATCGACAATAACTTCTTAACACCATCTCTTAACATCATCTAATACATAGTCCACATTCAAATGTCCTTGGTTTTCTTTTTTCATACCCCAGGGATAATCACATCAACTATTATTAAGGTAACCTTCTATTGCCTTGTTAATGACTTTCAAGGTTCGTCTCACTCATCCTTGTCTCTCTTCTGAAAAAAGGTTTCAAAATGTGAAAGCAGTGTGACCGAATAAATTAGTTTCTTCTTCCAAAAAAATTTTTTTACCTTATCATTATACATTGAAAATATTTCCCCATATTATTAAATACTCTTTGAAAACTTAACTTTTGCTGGCACCTAAATGGCCAGTACTGTATATCCCATGGATTTATTTAATTATTCTCTATTATTTGTTGGATATTTGGTTGTTTCATCTTCACTATTATGAACAGCCTTGTGGTAAACAGCCTTACATGTGTCCATGGTTCACCTTTCTATCCTCACCTTTCACAAAGAACACCTCCTTGGCTTCAGCCATAAGGATGATTTGATTCACCACATACTGTGTTTTTCATCTATCTTCAATCTGTACATATGACTTGGACACTCTTATCCTCCAAGGCCCAACTTCTCTCTGAGGTGCTTTCACTGAATCCCTTTGGCACAGTAGTCCTTTCCTCTCAAATGCTCCCCAAACACTTTGTCCACTGGACATGGTTTATAGTATTTATTGGTATTTTGTATTTAATCTTGAACCTATATTTTTACCACACTAAGTTGTGAGCTTCTCAAAACTTCAGTTTTTTAATCTGTAAAACAATGAGAATAATACTAACTCCATGTGTCTGAATTTTTTAAAAAGAGATAAAGAATAGAAAGTATGAATCATATCATTTGGCAGAGAACTGGAGTTTTACAAAAGTCAGTTTCCTTCTCTTCCTCTAGTAAGAGAAATTATAAATGTGTCAGACTACACTTATATGCCTGGGAGGCAAGGAGTTAAACTTTCCCCCAATTATAAGAAGATAAACTGAGCCCAGGGAAATGCTGGGAAAGGGGAAGTAAAATCACTACAAGGTTGAGTGCAGCCCAGGGACTTTACCAGTTGCAACATTTTCTCTAGAACAATCTCTTTATTCTAGTCACAGGTCCTTATAAAAAAGAATAGAAAGGAAAGAAGTCATGTTAAAATCTGTAGATGTGAACTCTTGATTTCTGAACCTCTTGTCCACCTCTGAGCTCTTTATTATGCTGGGTTGGTCTAGCCAAGAGAAGGCCTAAAGGCATTCTCAGGCCTATAGTCACCTAGTGGGTAAGGAAGAGGTTGAGAAAAATAAAATTTGTGGGAGACTCCGGGTACTCTCGAAGATGCATATATATCTTTTAGGATTCATATCTTCCGAGAGCTGGAAGAAATAGGAGTTGGTTTCTGAAAATGCACTGTTGCTGCAGAAACATCAACAGAGCTATAGGCAAGATCTGGATTCTGGTGCGGGCTCTAGGCATGACCATGGGCACATCAGTTCACCTCCCTGGGCTTCAACTGCAGAATAAAGGGATCTGACAAAACTGGTTCCAAGAGCCAAAGGGACAAAAATTCAGGGAATAGAAAGGTTAAATGACTGGCTCATTATCACTGTGCTTCTAAGAAAAACCAGAGAGCAGAGCTGGAAAAAATATGAAAAGTGATGTAGTTTGAAAACTGTTAAAAGAATCATATGATTTTCAAGAGCTCTGACCTAGTGCTGTGAGTGTGGCATTTAGAAATGTATTTAAAGCTAATTTGGACTATATTTAAATAATTTTCTTTTTCTGTTCTATTCTACCAAGATCTGGAAAACATTCCCAGCCCTGTGTCAACCTTAAATGAGAAAAGAATCTTTAAAGAGCCACTGATTTGTAATGGAAAATTTGGATAAATCAACTATTTATACTCTGAGATTTTTATATTCTTTTTCTCCTTTCTTCAGAACACACAGCTAAGAAAAGCCATGATGTAAGTCTGCTCTATTAGACCTCATTGGCAGGCTGTTTATTCTGTATCTACAGTGTAGCAGCTTCTCTGACTACAGCACTTAGTGAACAAGCAACCAAAGAACATGATTACAACAACAACAAAAAGTGTGAGCTCTGATTAATCTAGCATGAGCCTGGACAGAAAGTGTCAGAACACCTAAGTTTTCATCATCTTTGGTCCAAGGTTTATTAGCCAAAGTTATTTAAGCTTTCTGAATCTCATATTCCTTATACTGCAAAACAGGACAATTACCTATCTACTGATGTATCAAGCAATGTAATCATGAAAGTATTATTATAAGCACTCACCTGATAAGCTAAACTGGAATAAGTCTTTATTAAATGTCTACTATCAAATTTCTGGATCTACACTTAAAATTCAAATTGAAATCCAACATCAGAAGAACTACTGAGATCTTCCCTAAATATATACTCACCAATTCACTGCTTTAGTTGTGTTTAATATCTGGGAAATTATGCCCAACTACTCCATGTATTTCTTTAAGAAACAACCTGACCTAATGAAGAGTAGGTAGGTCTAATGGGGTATAATCAAAATGTGCCTGTGAGACCATGTGTTGGGTGACAGAGACTAGATAACTTAGTGTGAGAAGTCATTGAAGAAGCTGAGAATGTTTCATTTGGAAAAAATAGAGCCCTTCCCACTGAAGGACTAATGGTGTGGCACAAGGAATAGCCTTGTTTGATTTAGCTCTGGAGGCAGAAGCAGGATAAATGCATGAAGTTCCTGGGAATTGGATTTCAGCTCACAAAGGAAGTACTTTCTGACACTCAGAGCCGCATAACAACTGAGCGGGTGATAACAGAAAACACTGATTGAAGGGTACTGTGCGGGATGGATGAGATGACTAACTACACTGCCTTCTAAACCTTCTATTTGATTCTTTTCTTTCTTTGATTTTGACTTTTTATGAGGACACAGAATTGTTGGGAATATGGGCCTGAATCATCCCCCCCCCAACTTCCATTCCCCTCTCTGAAGCCTTGTCCATGCTCTCTCTACAAGAAAAAAATACCATTAAGGAAATGTTTCAATGATTTTTACTGAAAATAGAAGAAAAAAAAATAAAGGGGCCAATGCTAAATTAGGTTATCTGGTTTTCAATGTGTCTTTTTTTAGCCATCAGATAGCTTTACTGCAGTTGGCTGAATTTAGTGTCTTCAAATGTGGGTGGCTAGGGCAATAAAAGGAAAGAAATTTTTTATTTTTTATTTTAAGAGAAACCAAATAAAATACTCAACAAGATTTTTTTCCCTAATGTGGCCATGCTAGCACAACCTGGCCGTTTTGCAACCGGGCACTATTAACATCTATTTATAGCCAGTATTTTCATAGATGAATCACATTTACCGTGAGGCAGTTAATATTAAGGGCTCAACCAGCTCTGCTGAGAACCCCATAATCTTACTACATCTCTTTCCATTCTCCTTTGAGGGCACTAAGTTATAGCTGAATAGTTCCATGTAGAAAGATGGGAAAATCCAAGTGGAAATGTAAAACTAGCAGACAGCATATTCCCTAAATTCAGCAAAGTATGGGATGTTAAACATTTAAAATTTTAGGCCTTGGATCCCTGCCAGCTCTGTCCCTTGGAGATGAGCATGCAACAATTAGCACAGACTCGCTCTGCATTGTGTAGCCATCTTGTCATCAGAATAATTCTCCCCCCAAATTTCCTACTGAACTGAATTTAAATGACACTGCTTTATATAAAATGTCACATACACAAAATCAGAACTAATTGTTAAATGTGCTGTCAAATAAAAAGAAGGCATATAGTGGATCCTCAGTTCGTTTTATGTGTGTATGTGGGGAGGTGGGGGTAAGGAAGCCTAAGGTCAGGGTATATATAATCAAACATTTTCCAAATTCAGTGACATTAACTGGAGATTTCTGGTAAGTCTAGATCTGGGGATCTAGAGTCACTTCTCCACACAGTATGTGCACATACACACACATACTCTCTGAACTTTGTATAGGCACCAGCACTACCTTGATACTGATAGTCATTTGTCTTTGATATCTATGAGAGTCTCCATCCTTAATTTACCTTTACCAAGCCTTTCCTTTCCTTTTTTTTTTTTTTTAAAGATTTTATTTATTTATTTGACAGAGAGACACAGCAAACACAAGCAGGGGGAGTAGGAGAGGGAGAAGCAGGCTTCCCGCTAAGCAGGGAGCCAGACGTGGGGTTCAATCCCAGGGCTCTGGGATCATGACCTGAGCCGAAGGCAGATGCTTAATGACTGAGCCACCCAGGCCCCCTTATCAAGCCTTTTCTTAACAGCATTTACTTCAGGTTAAAACTCTTTAAGATTAAATAAGATAATACAAAGCTCTTAGAACAGCACTTGGCCTGTGGTAAGAGGTCTATACATATAAGCTACTTCTTATTAGTTTCTCAGTACAGGCATACCTCAGAGATATTGTAGGTTCAGTTCCAGACCACCCCAACAAAGGGAATATTGCAATAAAGTGAGTCAAATAAAGTTTTTGGTGTTCCAGTTTATATAAGATTAGGTTTACATTATACTGTAGTCTATATTGTATAGTAGCATTATGTCTAAAAAAAAGTATATACCTTAATTAAAAAATATTTTATTTATTGCTAAAAAAGGCTAACCATCATCTGAGCTTTCAGCGAGTTATAATATTTTTGCTGGTGGAAAATCTTGCCTCAATGTTGATGGCTGCTGACTGACCAGGGTGGTGGTTTCTGAAGGCTGGGATTACTGTGGCAATTTCTTAAAATAAGACAACAATGAAGTTTGCCACATCAGTGGATTTTTCCTTTTATGAAGAATTTCTCTCTAGCAAGTGATGTTGTTTGACAGCATTTACCCACAGAATTTCTTTCAAAATTGGAGTCAATCCTCTCAAACCCTGCCACTGCTTTATCAACTAAGTTTATGAAATATTCTAAACCCTTTGTTGTCATTTCATCAATCTTCACAGAATCTTCACCAGGAGTAGATTTTATCTCTAGAAACCACTATCCATAAGAAGCAACTCGTCAGCAGTTAAAGTTTTATCATGAGCTTGCAGCAATTCAGTCACATCTTCAGGCTCCACTTCTAATTCTACTTGGTATTTCCACCATATCTGCAGTTGCTTCCTCTACCAAAGTCTCGAACCTCTCAAAGTCATAAGGGTTGTAATCGATGTCTTCCAAACTCTTATTAATGTTGATACCTTTTTCTCATCAATCACAGATGTTCTTGATGGTGTCTAATACGGTGAATCCTTTCCAGAAAGTTTTCAATGTACTTTGCCCATACTCATCAGTGGAATCACTAAATAGGGCAGCTATAGCCTTATAAAATCTCTCTCTTAAATAATAAGACTTGAAAGTCAAAATTACTCCTTGATGAGGGGCACATGGATGGCTCAGTTGGTTAAGCGTCTGACTCTTGATTTTGGCCCAGGCCATGAACTTAGGGTCCTGGGATAGAGCCCCACACTGGGCTCCCCGCTCAGCAGGGAGTCTGCTTCTCTCCCTTTTCCTATGCCCCTCCCCTGCTCATAGTTTCTCTAAAATAAATAAATCTTAAAAAAAAAAATTACTCCTTGATCCACGGGATGCAGAATGGATGCTGTGCTGGCAGGCATGAAAACAACAATCATCTCATTGCACACCTCCATCAGAGCTCTTGGGTGACCAGGTACAGTGTCAATGAACAGTCATATTCTGAAAGGAATCTCTTTTTATAAGCAGTAGGTCTCAACAGTGGGCTTAAAATATTCAGTAAACCATGTTGTCAACAGATGTGCTATCATCCGGGCTTTCTTATTCCATTTATAGCATAATTCTTAAGGGCCCTAGGAATTTTTGGAATGGTAAATAAGCATTGGTTTCAACTTAAAGTCACCAGCTGCAGTAGCCCTTAACAACAGAGTTGGCTTGTCCTTTGAAGTTTTAAAGCCGGGCATCGATTTCTCCTCCCTAGCTATGAAGGTCCTAGATGGCACCTTCTTCCAATAGAAGGCTGTTTCATCTCCACTGAAAATCTGTTGTTTAGTGTAGCCATTAGTGATCTGAGCTAGATCTTCTGGACAACTTGCTGCTTCACCTGGTACTTTTATGTTATGGAGATGACTTCTTTCCTTAACCCTCATGAACCTACATCTGCTAGCTTCCAACTTTTCTTCTGCAGCTTCCTTAATCTCTCTCAGTCTTTATAGAATTCAAACAAGTTAGGGCCTTGTTCTGGATTAGGTTTTGACTCACGAGAAGGTTGTGGCTGGCGTGATCTTCTATCTAGACCACTAAAACTTCCTCCATATCAGCAATATGGCTGTTTGGCTTTCTTATCAATTCATGTGTTCACTGGAGTGGCACTTTCTTTTCTTTTGTATTCACAACTTGACTAACTGGCACAGTGGTCTAGTTTTCATCCTTTCAGCTTGCAACATGCCTTCCTCACTAAGCTTAATCATTCTACAGAGATACATGCAACACTTCATTTCACTTGAACACTTAAGAGGCCATTACAGGGTTACTAATTGGATTAATTTCAATATTGTGCCTCAGAGAATAGGGAGACCTGAGGATAGGGAGACAGAGAAAAGTCACAGCACACACAACATACACTGTTTGAGTTAATAATCTTAAATGGGTGTGATTAGTGCTGCCCCCAAATAATTACAATATTAACAACAACGATCACTGACCACAGATCACCATAATAATATAATAGTAATGAAAAGGCCTGAAACATTGCAAGAATTACCAAAATGTGACCATGAGACATAAAGGGAGTAAAATGCTGTTGGAAAGAAAAATGGTGCCAATAGACTTTCTCGACAAAGGTGCCACAAACCTTCAACTTGTAAAAAGTGCATCATCTGTGAAGCACAATAAATGAAGTGCAATAAAACGAGGTACACCTGATACTGTTTTTCTAACTTTCTAGCCAGATGAATCATCTTTACAATGAAGCAGTTCCTACTCAGATCCAACCAGCTCTGCTGAGGATTGCATGATTCAATCATTCAGTGAATCCCTGCTGATGTCCCAATCTGTTGGGCACTAGGGATACAGACATAAACAGGGGGCCTCTGCTCGCAAAGCATGAATAATAAATCTCTTATACCAGATACCATTACTTCCATTTTATATTTGAAGGCTCAGGGAGGTTTAGTAACCACGTGTGGTCTAAGGCCACAGAGCTAACATACTGGAGCTGTGATTTAAGCCCAGATCTATGTAATTCCACAAACTCATATTCCTTCTATTATGCTATGCCTATGCCACACCCAGGTATAAAAATAAGCTAGAAAAAATTACCTAGCGCAATACCTATATAGTAGGTACTTCATAAATGTTTGTGAATAGCTTGATGTTGAACTAGGATTTTTCCTTTACTAAGTATGTCTTCTTAATAAGATCCTAAATAGAGCATAGTAATTTGCTGGACAGTTTGGATCCAGTCTGCCCAAGTTCAGATGTGCTACTTTCTAGCAGTATGAGCTTCAGCAAATTACTTAACAGCTACAAGCCTCAGTCTTCTCCTCTGCAAAATGAGGATGAATAACAGTTTTGTGAAGACTAAATAAGTTAATCAAAGGAAAGCATTTAGAACAGGCCTATATTTGCTAAGTACTGAATACATGTAAGCTATTATTTTCCTCCTTAAGTTGGAGTTTTGATCAGCTAATTCAGTATCACAGTAAGTGATCAAGACCAAAACTAATTTCTTTTATTGAGGCTTTTTCAGGTTCGTTTATACAAGTAAAATATCCTCTTTTCCAACATTCAAACAAGAAAATAAACAGGTACATGGAGACTAAATTATGTCTAAACAGCACCCAATTATGTACAGTAAGCAATTTTTGATATATAAAATTAGTAAAGAATGATTAAAAAATTTAACTTTTATAATAAGGAGTTGGCTAGAAGTTTGTGTGTACTGGAGGCTGAATAGGCCACTATTTACATTTGGCTGTTTCCTTAAGTAAATAGCTGCAAATTCTTTACTTGTCCTTCTCCTGCATGGACACATCCTTACCAAAGATCCACCATGATTTCAACCAGCTTAAACCCAAGAAAAACTGACCGAGGTCACCACATAGGAAAACAAAACAGAATCTGCTTCTCAGGGCCAAGTGAACTCTGTTTGTATCCATAGATACACGACAACAGAGAATCACAGAATTCTAAAGTGGGAAGCCCCAGGACCTCAGAGATCATCTAGTCTCAAGCCTGAATCCTGCTGTCTGGGAATCTGTTAGGGGATGAGGAACATGATAGAAGTCAAAGAACCCCTGGTCCTTGTTCCATCCTGAATGACCTCTTAGGGCCAACCTAGCCCAATATCCTCATAATGACAACCCAGAGCCTGGCTAATTAAAAGCAGAGCTGAGATCAGAAGCCAGGTTTCCTGAATTCCCTTCTATCACTCTCTTACACTCCTGAGGGCTGCCATTCTATGGCTATCATAATCACAGATAATGCATTGGGCTATGTTAAACTGACAACCAAGCAGGATTTCTCTTTACAAAGCCATCAGACGTTATGTTACTGCTAGCACTGTATGAAAAGAGCAAGGCATCATTATTTGGTATAAACAAAAGCAACTTTCCAATCCTTTTTTTGGGGGGGATAACCTGAAAATCCCAAACCATGGTTGCTATTACAAAACTTTTCTTTTCCTCAGTACACACCTCTGGGCCAAGCACAGATGCATTAAAAATTTGCCAAGAGAAACAATGAAGTCACTGATAATACAAAGCATGAAGTATCATGAAATTCATGTCTTTGTTTTCTTCCTCTCCATACTTAATTACTTCTCATTACTGATCATTTTGTGGTTGTTGGCACAAGGGCAAGGAAACTCCACCATTGTAAACATGCGGAGACATATAACACCTCAGTAGACCAGAAGTCTGCACACGATGGATCTGTTCACAAATCCAATGTGCATGCCATTAAGAATGTTGATGCTACCAACCCCAGCCCCCAAAAAGGATTAGCAGTCTTCTTCGAAAAACTCTAATCACTTTAAAAAAGAATAAACAAAGTATCAAAATATTTTAGGTCATTCCTTTTTATCACTTATAAATATCATCACTGCCAAAGCACTTGTGGTTTCCTGGAAGATTTCACCTTAAAAGTGAGGCAAGGGAAGCTGGGATGTATACAGAGTTTCATTCACGTTTTCTGCAGCAGCTCAGGCTGCCTTTAACTCAAAGGTACTTATGAGAAATGCTTATTAAACTACTCTCCTAAATAGAAGTTTACATTATCTTGGAATTCTGGAAGGCACACCTTGTCTAAAATTAATCCAGAGGAATCCTTATTGATCAGCAGCAGATTACAAGTTGATTCTTATCAATAGGCTACTGGTGGGGCACCTGGGTGGCTCAGTAGGTTAAATGTCTGACTTTGGCTCAGGGCACGATCTCAGGGTCCTGGGATTAAGCCCTGGGCTCCCTGTTCAGCGGGGAGTCTGCTTGTTCTTCTCCGTGTGCACCCCCCCCCCCCCGCTCATGCTCGCTTTCTCTCTTAAATAAAATTTTAAAGAAAAGGGCTATTTTTCCACATGCGAATATGTGGGTAAGAGAAAGCACAGGAATACATCATAGAAATCATTAACCCCGCCCCCCACAAAACCTTGTGCATCCAAGAAACTAAAGGAGTAAAGAACCAAATATATTTTACCCCTTTTAAACTAGACATTTAGGAGCACTTGAGTAGCTCAGGGGGTTAAGCGTCTGACTCTTGATCTCAGCTCAGGTCTTGATCTCAGGGTTGTGAGTTCAAGCCCTGTGTTGGGCTCCATGCTGGGTGTGGAGCCTACTTAAAAACAACAACAATGAAACAAAAAACTCGACATTTATTCAATTTTCACAAAAATCTGAATCTATAAGTGTTGTAGACCTACAGTTTTTAAAAGAATGGCTGTAGTTAACTCTTCCCAACTCTTTCTATTCCTCTGCAATGTGACCTTGCAGCTCCAACCATCACTGACTCCACTTCTTGAATTGGGGTTGGCCTTGTGATGTTCTCTTGACAATAAAAATGAGGCCTTAAAATTTCAGCTCTCGTACTCTTGGAATGCTGCCCTGAGACCACCATGTGGGGAAGCCTTGTCTAGCCTACCAGAGGTTGAGAGCCCATGTGGAGCAGAGATAAGATGATCCAGCTGAGGTCTACTGGCCCAACTAGCTGACAGAAATGTGAATAAGCCCATCTTAGACCATCTAGGCCCAGCTGAACTGCAAGATGACATAAGCTGCAGAATGAACCACAGAACTTTGAACTGTTACTGCTTAGCCACTACCTAAGTTTTGGGGTAGGCCACAAAGTAGAAGAAAAAACCAGTCACCTTGTTGAATAACCATTATGTATGAAGCATCGGGTCAGATACCCCATGGGAGACCTAAATGGAGATTAATAATATTGGACAGAAGACATGGGTGGTCCTGTCCTTCATGTGTGAATATGTCTATAAATAAAGTGGCACTTAATATTTATCTGTTTTATCAATTTTTGTAGTATATGTGCTGTTGAAGCTAGCACAATAGTTATCAGTTTTAAATATATCTAGTCTATGTTAATAACCTGCCATTATTCCTACAGGCCAGAGCAAGGCTCTTCCTGAAATGTTCAAGACAATCCAATGGGGTAGGAAAAAATAACTAGATATATTATTTTTAATTAATATTTTTCATTTCCATTTTTGAATGTTTTCATATCATATATCATATACATGTTTTCACAAGGTACACAAGTGTATATTAATATGCTAGTATATAAATATTATTTATATATACATAAATATACATATAATGGGGTTTTCCACAGTCATATCTCCCACAGATCCTCAACCTTCCATCCCTACACAAAAAGTAACTTCTCTATGCTTTGCTTTTCTCAAATAAATGAATTCTTCCTCAGCTATCTAGGGAAGAATCTGTGATAACTACTATCACAGATCATTGTTTATCTGTACTGTAATTACTTAGTAAGCATGTTTATAAGCATGTTTCAGATAGGGTGTCTATATTCATTCCAGAGAAGGTGTCTGTAACTGTTTGTCTTTGGCAGTACAGCCTAATGGCATTATGGCATGATTTTTAGAGTACAGGTTCTGGAGCCAGGTTGCCTGGATTCAAATCCCAGTTCTGCCAGTTATTAGCTGTGCAAACTTAAAAAAACAATTCTCAGTTGAAAATTATTATTGGGATTATTTCCTTAAGAATTGTCTTTTAACTATAATCTCTTTCTTGGTGGAAATCATCAGACCTGGTTTACTGCATATCCACATGAAGCATTTAGATATCTGTGGATTTCTATAAGATGAAGATCCACAAATCCATCTCTTTTAAATATACTATTGATAGCCTATGCTAGAAGAAAGGCACACTGGCAAGAATTATTATATACCATAGGGGAAAGGGGTCACAGAGATCACCTCCCTATCTCCCTCACTTCACAACTAGGGACAGTGGGCTCACAGAGGGTCAATGTTTTAATAAAGTCCCACAGCTGATTCGTGACTGAATTCTTTTCATTTGACTTCTGTCTACTTCAGTGCACTTCTCATAACCCCAGTTTTAGGAACTATTTCTATAAACCTTTCGAGTAAAAGTGTATCATTTGTATTAAGGGAAGTAAGGAAGCCACACCATAAATAACCAACTTAGTACATGACACATAGTGGACTTGCAATAAATGCTTGTTGAAGTATGGGTGGAGGGATGAACAAAGCCTAGCTGGCTGGCTCAGAAGTCCTCAAGGTTTCTAAACTATTCTGACACTCGGGGCTCTCAAGTGGTGCCAGCAAACTGGGGCTGTTGAGAATCACTTCTCTCTCTCTTTTAAAGATTTATTTATCTGAGAGAGAAAGTGAGCGCTTGAGTTGGGGGAGGAGCAGTGGGCGAGGGAGAGAGTGAATCCTCAAACAGATTCCCCACTGAGCATGGAGCCTGACATGGGGCTTGATCCCACTACCCTCACGGCCTGAGTCGAAATCAAGAGTTGGATGCCTAACTGACTGAGCCACCCAGGTGCCCCTAGTGAGAATCACTTCTTAAACAGAGTACTCAGCAAAGACACAAAGCTATTCTTTCAATCCTTTCTTTTCCCCTTCTCTATTCATACCTCACATCTCATTAGACAAAAAAGATAATCAAATATACTTGCTAATTTTTTCCCTAACTATAAACATAATATAGACTCACTGTACAATTTCTGGGAATAAAAATAAAGTTAATAATAGTATTAATAAGACAATGTTTATTTAGAGTGCTAATTTTATACCAGGCGTGTTGCAAACACTTGACATGTGTTGACATGTAATCCTCACAGCAACTTTAGGTTACAAATATTCTATTACTATCACCCCCATTTTACAGATGAGAAAAAAGGTATTAAGTAACCTGCCCAAAGTTTTACAGCCAATAAATAATGGAGTATGGATTTGAACTTAGGCAGTATGGTCCTGGAGTCCATGGTCTTCACACTCTTTTACACTGCCACTGATAAGTTTTGGTTTCTAATGCAAATTATAAGAAAAGAAAAACTAATTTAAAAAGTGATAAATTTGACTAAATTAAAATTTAAAATTCTATACCATAAAATACAATAAATAAAGTGAAAATACAAGCTACACACCAGAAAAGACAATAGCAAAACATATAACCAACAAAATGGTAATTGTATACAATATGTAATGAATTTCTACAAACCTGTAAGAGAGAGACAACCAATACAAAAGAAAAATGAGCAAAGATCATGAACAAGCAATTTATGAAAAAACCCAAATGGCCTTTCAACACAAAAAAGGATGCCCATCTCACTAAAAATTATAGGATGCAAATTGAAAAGACAGATACCATTTCATTTATCAAAATGGGAAAAACTATAAATTCAATAATAGAAGTGTTGATGAAGATATGGAGCAATGCAAACTTTAATACTCTGCTGTAAATTGGTATTCCACTTAGAGGAGCAATAATCCCTAGTAATGTTGAGAGAACACATACTCTGCAGCCCTAAAATCCCACTCCTATGTCCTAAAGAATATTCCCAGAGAAATGCATGTACCCAGGAAAAAAATGTGATGTTCATTGCAGCATTTCTTCTAATACTGAAAAAAATATAAACTATTTAAACATCCATTGATAGTAAAACGGAACAAGGAAGAATCTATCTAGAAAATACAGAATGAAAAAGCATGTTTCAGCAATATACATTCAATGTGCTATTTACACAAGGTTTGAAAATATGCAGAGCAATACTATGTATTGTTTAGTAATATATATATACACACATTCAGAAAAAGTATAAAACATGTATGGGAATATACATACCAAATTTAAGATGGTTACTTTTGGGGTGGGAAGCGTAGAGAATAGGTTAAGGAAGAGAGAAATACGGAGTGTCAGCTGTACCTATAATACTTTACATTAAAAAATTATTTTCTAATGTATATAGGAAATTAAGATTTTATGAATTTGTGTGGTAGCATGTAGTGATTCATTATACTTCCCACACTTTTCTGTATGCCTTAGTTTTACAGACCTTTAAAGAAATACTATTTTTTTTTTTAAGATTTTATTTATTTATTTGAGAGAGAGAATGAGAGACAGAGAGCATGAGAGGGAGGAGGGTGAGAAGGAGAAGCAGACTCTCTGCTGAGCAGGGAGCCCGATGTGGGACTCGATCCCGGGACTCCAGGATCATGACCTGAGCCGAAGGCAGTCGCCTAACCAACTGAGCCACCCAGGCGCCCAAGAAATACTATTTTTTAATATATATATTTATTTATTTTTAAGTAATCTCTATACCCAATGTGGGGCTTGAACTCACAACCCCAAGATCAAGAGTCACATATTCCACTGACTGAGCCAGCCAAGTGCCCCAGAAATATTATTTTTTAAAAGAAATATTATTATAGAATGTATGGGGAAAAAAGAAATATTATTATAACCTAAAAGCAGGGCACTAAGATGATAAAAGTTTCAAGATTTTAGAAGTAAAATTAATAATCTGTACGTCATTGAAGTAGACTATAAACTCAACTGATACTTGTCTTTTCATTAAAAATCTCAAAAGTGGGACAATTTTTCTTACTATTATAAATTAACTTGGATAATTATATAATCAGATGTGAGCTAATGTGTACCTCAAATATGAATTTATTTTAATTGTTTCCATAATGGCCAACTACTATAGGCAGAACTGTCCCTATTTTGGAGATGAGTGTCCTAACTATAAATCCTTGACATGTCCAAGGATAGATTTGGAATTTTAGCAGAATGTCAGGGATACAGCCAGGAACCCAGCCTTCATTCCTTTAATATTAGACTTTGTTGTCAAAACTAAGTAACTCAAGGTATTTTCTAGCAGTAATTCTGATGCTTCTATTTTAAAGCACCAAAAACTAAGAAATTTCCAAAAAAATTTTTAAACTTCCAAAGGAAATACTATAATGTGAATCTGCAGAAAGTTAGAACAATTAGCAAATTTACCATTTTACAATTATGTTAAGTACATCTTAACTCAAGTAAACACTTAGGCTGTGGTCGGAGGTATGACCTGGATCCCTGACATGAAATACTTGGTGGATGAAGTTCAAATATAGTCTGTTTACCCATGGATATAAGTGACCTTAATCAAAGCAGAACACCTTTTTAAAAATGTTGATTTTAAAAACAGAAGTGTAAATAAAACTGTGATTTATGAATCTACTAGTGGTGTTCTCTGCTGTAGACTTCAGAAAGATTGAGTCTTTGGCTGCAGCAAATACAGCAAGAGTGCAGACCTGTTAAAGCAGTAATAGGTGCCCTTATTAAAACTCCATTTCCATTAAGAGGTACAAATTGTTTTCCTTCTTTCCAGGCTTTAAAGAATGCGTTCCAGAAGCAGTGACACAGAGGGCTCAGCCCAAAATCAATTTCCAAGACATAGTAAAGACCATGGTTTCCAAGGGCCTGAAGACATGAAACAGAGACAGCAAGACAAAGACCCCACTAGTGAGTCAGATGCAATTCTTCCCTGTCCTAAGTCACACGGTGGTATCAGTCACCATGGAGAAGACCTCTCAAGAGACGACCTATTATTTCTTCTGAGCATTCTGGAAGGAGAACTGCAGGTCAGCTGGGTTAGAATTATCCCCATGTTCAAAGAGAAGGCTGCTTGTGAATTTGGTGTGTATGCTGCCATGGAAATAGATTATCTATGGTTCATACCTGTATGTACATGAAAGAAAGTACACATATACAGAATTCTCTTCTGCCAACTGAAAGGGCAATTAATCATATCTGAAAGGGCTGTCATTATGACATTCAATTGGCATGCACCATGTGAAAGATCACATCCTCTGCCCAGGCTGCTCATGAGCTTCAGTGCCCAGGCATGTATGAGTAACAATGACTTCTAGATTGGCTTAAATAATAAGAGACACTTTTATATCCCATGTAAATTGGCTCCTAGACTTGCCTTAGCATTATTAACCTACATAAAAACCTAAAAACAGCTACTACACATATAGGAGAGTCTTATTTCCTACCCCCCAAAATGCAGATGTCAGTCCATTTAAGGGTATCATGTTATCTACTTGTCAAACAATAAAAAATGGTGGGTCCCCCCAATGTTGTATAGTGATAACGTTTAAAACATTAATAATGTGTAATTAGACTATAAGAAGGATGAAGGGACATAATTTTACTGCCTTTTGTAAAAGGTGCTATAAAGAAATAGGATCTGTTTATATTTGAAATAGAAAGAAAAAATCACTCAACTCTCAAGAAATCAGTTTCAGAGACTACTGGTAGATAAAGCAAGCTTTCTGAAATGGCTTTTGTTCCTACAGGCTCGAGATGAAGTCATAGGCATTTTAAAAGCTGAAAAAATGGACTTGGCTTTGCTGGAAGCTCAGTATGGGTTTGTCACTCCAAAAAAGGTGTTAGAGGCTCTCCAGCGAGATGCTTTTCAAGCAAAATCTGCCCCTTGGCAGGAGGACATCTATGAAAAACCAATGAATGAGGTATGTATCACATCAGGGGTGCGCACCTGGAAGGTGGAAAAGTTCACTAGCCAGCCAAGCACTAGGCCTGGAAGGTGAGCATGACATATCACTTTTTTTTTTTTATTCACAGTTTTATGTTCTCACACATTTAAAATCTACCCAAGGTAGATAAATACTACATGTTCTATAGGAAAGAAGAGGAGAACAAATCACAAGTGGGATGTTTCCACTAGGTTTGTTTCTTGACATCAGACTGAAAGCTGACAAATACAAGAGATTTTCTTTCTCTCTCTCTCTCACATACACACAGAGACACAGACACCCAGACACACACATGTGGTACACGCACACACACACATACGCACATAAGGGACAGCACATATGGGGACTTGAAGGCTATACAGGCTATAATAAAAAACAAAGCTCAAGCATAGAGGTTAATTTCTTTGAACACACTGAGGTATTATGTCATAGAAATTTTGAGCATGAATGGAAATGATCTGAAGAATTGTCCAAGAAATGGAGTTTTAAGAGGCATATATTTTAGATGAGTGCTATCCTCTTTTTCCTTCAAAAGTTTAATGCCAGCCAAGATCTTTGCCCCATCAAGTGTGCCTAGCAATGACAATAGCAAAGATGCAAAGTCTCAACATGGCCACCATTGCACAAAGATGCCGTACTGCTTGCTCTTTTACTTGCTGACATTTCTAAAACTCTTTGGCATCCTTATTTATTCTTCTATTTTCCTCTGAGACCTCAATGGAAAATTTCATAATTTTTCATTTTTATAAAAAGGAAACAACTAGGAGCATGAGTTAAAACTGGAGAGAGTGAAAGCCAGTTTTGGACAAATTTTCCCCACATGAGCTCTGGCAACCTACCTCAGGCCTGACCTCTAATGTCCTTGCTATTCTTGTCTTGGGTGTCTCATCAGAGAAGACTACTGTCTTGCCAAACTGTGAAGGAGTTTGGTCATATGGATCTGCTTCTCTGAGGGGTAAGGATGAGACCATCCAAAGTCTGTTGACTTGCACTTTAATCCAAATGTTAGAAAGAGGAGCTGAAGCTGCATTCAAGTCAATAGTGTTAAAACTGTATCCTGGCTCCCAACATAGTGACTGTGAAACAGCATTAGGCACAAATTCCCCAACTCATATAAGTGCAAATGCAAACTGATGATCACTGAATATATCCTGACAAAACTCCACAAATGGCACAACCCCTCAACACCTCGGTGTGAAATGAACAGAATGATTCCAAACTTAAGCTAAAATCACTAGGAAAGTTTTAGTTTCACAATAATTCTATTGCACACATGCAAAATTGGAAATACCCTGACTCTCTACAAATGTTTGTCCCTGAAAGTTACCCATAATTTAGCCCTTTATAAATTCAACCTTATTTGATTACTCTCACAACACATACAGGTACATACTCCCTTACACATACACACTTCTCACGTTCCCACTTCCATAATGTGTCCACTTGATTATTCTCTTGCCTTTTACTTCTGCCTTATAGATTCCTCTCTCCTCAGCTATGAGTATCCATTCCTTGAAGCCCACATAACTCTACCTACCCAACAATCCAGTTGTCTACCCTCTTCTCTATCTAGGAAGTAATGGGGGAAAGGGAAGTACCCAGAGAATAAACAATAAGGGAGAATTTTAAATAGGATTCCCTAGACAGTTTTCCCACTGAGACCATCCATGGCTGTACCAGAGTTATAGCAGAAAAAGGATCTGCATGCTAAATAATTATTCTTTTGCTTTTTCCCATCCAGGGTGTTAATATCCCCTGAATTTTTATTTTATTCACAATGTTCCTTTCGAAAAATGTAAAAATCTCTGCCATTTCTATGGTAAACTAAAGGGGACTTACCTATTCTTAAGGCAAAATAGCTTAGAAGACCTAACTGCTCTCAGTTACATCACATGGTAGGAATAATGACTTAAGATGAAAGACTGGTAGAGGCCTGTGAGCTAGAACAAAGGATAGGAATGGGAAGAGGGGGTAACTGGGTTGTCAAGAGAAAGGGAAGATGTAAGAACTCAGAGTCTACAACAGTTTTAACCTCCTATTCCTTTCCAACCTAGGGTTCTATATTAGAAGTTACCTTAAGAAAAGATACTGAGTTAATTGCCTAAGATATTCTTAATTCTTCCAAAAAATACAGCAAGGAAAATATAACATTTTGGATTTTGCAAGGTACTATAATAAAAGAATCTGCACACCCTATTAGCATCACCTAATGGCAATTCTTAAAGTACTTATTTTAAGTAACTGTATAATTTAGCTTTTAAATTTCATTTTATTCTTTTACTTAATATTTACTGAAGAGCTGATGAATAAAAATAGTTGTGCCTAATGTACTGGGTGTGTTTAATGTCTAAGAGAGTGACAGACAACAAATGATCACACAAACAAGAATATAATTACACACAGTATTGATTTCTACGGTGAAAAACACAAAGCACTACAGGAGTATAATGAAAGATCAAATTTAGATAGAAGAATCAGGAAACCTAACGTCCAGAGGACAAGTATGGGCTAGTCAGGTAGAATATAAAGGAATTCCATTTCAGTAAATTGTGGACTACATATCCAGTGAAATTATATCACTAAAAAGTACATAAAAATGTTAAACTATCTAACATACTCTTTAATAACATGGATGAGCTAACACGGACGTAATGAGTTTACACAGAAGTAGAAATTCTGAAGCAAGGAACTAAAAAGAAAATTTTCATTGACTAGCTTCTGGCTTCATATATTTTGAAACTTTCTTCTGTCAATCCACAAACTTCCAGTGCTGGGAACCAAAGGACATATTCATTTTGGGATATAATCTCTGGCCTTTCACCTTTGACAATAACTGGGTAAGCTGGCATTTCCTACACTAAGACGGCTAGCAATAGCTAGACTATACATAAAAGTGACTGTGAAACCAAATGAATTTCCTGTTATCAAGACCCTCAAAATATCCATAGCCTCTCCAAAATTATCTGACATGAAAGGAAGTATGATGGAGGGTAAGTAAAAATGAAAAAAGGACAAAGGTCTTTAAAAAAACAATTTTTTTATTTGAATATAGTTGCCACACAATGTTATATTAGTTTCAGGTATACAACAGAGTGATTCAACATCTCCATGTGTTATACTATGCTCACCACAAGTGTAGCTACTATCTGTTACCATACAACACGATTACAATATCATTGACTATATTCCCTATGCTATGCCTTTTATTCCCATGACTTACTCATTTCTTTTTTTTCTTTAAAGATTTTATTTATTTATTTGACAGAGAGAGACACAGCAAGAGAGGTAACACAAGCAGGGGGAGTGGAAGAGGGAGAAGCAGGCTTCCCGCGGAGCAGGGAGCCTGATGCGGGGCTCGATCCCAGGACCTTAGGATCATGACCTGAGCCGAAGGCAGACGCTTAATGACTGAGCCACCCAGGCGCTCCAACTTACTCATTTCTTAACTGGAAGCCTATATCTCCCATTCCTCCTGGCCCATTTGCCCATCCCCTAGCATCCTTCCCTCTGGCCACCATCAGTTCATTTTCTGTATTTATAGGTTTGATTCTGCTTTTTGTTTACTCATTTGCTTTGTTTTTTAGATTTCATATATGAATGAAATCATATGGTATTTGTCTCAGTCTGACTTATTTCCCTTAGCAAAATATCCTCTAGGTCTATCCGTGTTGTTGCAAATGACAAAACAAACAAACAAACAAAAAAAACCATATCCCTTTTTATGGCTGCATAATATTCCATTGTAGATATAGATATATATATATAGAGAGAGAGACACCACATCTTCTTTATCCATTCATCTATCAATGGATACTTAGGCTGCTTTCATATCTTGGTATAAATAATAGTAAATAATGCTGCAATAATCCTTTTGAACTAGTGCATATATCCTTTTGAACTAGTATTTTTGTTTTCCCAGTAGTGGAATTATTGGATTATATGCTATTTCTATTTATGATTTCTTGAGGAACCTCCATGCTGTTTTCCACAGTGTCTGTACCAATTTACATTCCCACCAGCAGTGCATGAGGGTTCCTTTTTCTCTACATCCTTGACAACACTTGCTATTCTTGTCTTTTTGATTTTAGCCATTCTGACAGGTATAATGTGATATCTCACTGTGGTTTTGATTTGCATTTCCCTGTCAATTAGTGATGTTGAGCATATTTTCATGTGTCTGTTGGCCATTTCAATGACTATTTGGGAAAAATTTCTATTCAGGTTCTCTGCCCATTTTTCAATGTGATTGCCCCCTACCTTTTTTTTTGGTGGGGGGGTTGAGTTGTATAAGTTCTTTATATATTTTGAATATACACCCCTTATCAAATATATCATTTGTAAATATCTTCTCCCATACAGCAGGTTGCCTTTTTGCTTTGTTGATGGTTTCTTTCCCTGTGCAAAAGCTTTTTTTTTATTATGTTATGTTAATTACCATACATTATATCATTAGTTTTTGATGTAGTGTTCCATGATTCATTGTTTGTGTATAACACCCAGTGCTCCATGCAGGACGTGCCCTCTTTAATACCCTTTTTATTTTGATGTAGTCCCAACAGTTTATTTTTGCTTTTGTTTCCCTTGCCTTAAAAGACATATCTAGAAAAATGTTGCTACAGCTGATGTCAAATAAATTGCTGCCTGTGTTCTCTTCTGGGGGTTTTATGGTTTCAGATCTCACCCATGGGTCTTCAACCCATTTTGAGGTTTCGTGTGAGTGTGAGTGTGTGTGTGTGTGTGTGTGTGTGTGTGTGTGGTGTTAGAAAGTGGTTTAGTTTCATTCTTTTGCATATAATTCTCCAGTTTTCTCACCATCATTTGTTGAAGAGACTGTCTTTTCCCCATTGTATATTTTTGCCTTCTTTGTCATAGATTTATTGACCCTATAAGCATGGATTTATTTCTGTGCTCATCAAGACAAGTGCACATCTAATCCCCTTCACCTATTTCACCATTCCCCACCCCCAAATTCCCCTCCAGTAACTCCTGTTTGTTCTCTGTCATTAAGAGTCTGCTTTTTGGTTTGTCCCCCTTTCCCCCCCCCTTTGTTTTGTTTCTTAGGTTCCACATATGAGTGAAATCATATGGTATTTATCTTTCTCTGACTGGCTTATGTTGCTTAGCCTTATACTCTTTACATCCATGCATGTTGTTGCAAATGGCAAGATTTCATTGTTTTTTATGTAGATGCTAAGAATTTTTAAAAATTCAATGTAGGCCTTGCCTTCAGGGAGTTCACAGTCTCGTAAGGAAGACAAACACATAACTCAGGCACAGGGTGATCATTTTATAATAGAGATATAAGTAGGCCACAGAAACCAGAAAGGACTTGGTGTTGACATTTGTTCACATTAATACTACACAGCCAACAAAGAATTGATTAATAAGAATTTTAAAAATATGCAAACACCTTGATGCATAATATGATGAAAAACAGACCATGGGATCCAACAGGCCTACTATACGGAGGGCTGGGGCAGGACAGCAGTTAGGTTGCCTCAGAATCAAACATTATGCAAGGATTCCTTTTCTTTATGTCATTCCTCTGTCAAGGTTGTTCTGGAGAGAGGAGAAAGTGTCAGAAAAGGGATATGGGGAAATTATTCTCATATCTACAGAGGCAATTATTCTCTCTGGGAAAAAAAAAACAATGACAATAAAAAGATTACATTTGTGTTGAAATGCATCAAAAAGTATCAATTAACAAGGGTAATGATAAAAAAACAAACAGATCAGAAACCCACTGCTAAATTAGTCAAAACATGACTACAGTATAGGGTGTAATTGCAGGATGAGAAAAGGAAAGGCTAGCCGCAAGCAGATGGATTTGTTATACTGTTGGCAAGAAGGGGCAAATGACATTTCTAAAACAGTGAATGAAGGGTTCATTGAAGGGTTTGCAGTAAACACACTATAAATGTATTTTCTTTTGTAGTTGGACAAAGTGATGGAAAAACATAAAGAATCTCATAGACGAATCCTGGAACAGCTTTTAATGGCAGAAAAATCTCATAGGCAAACCATATTGGAGTTGGAGGAAGAAAAGAGAAAACATAAAGAATACATGGAGAAGAGTGATGAATTCATAAGCTTACTAGAACAGGAATGTGAAAGGTAAGGTTACTCTGGACAAGACAATGATCTATTCTGCAAACTCTTTTTTTTTTTTTTAAGATATTATTTATATTTGACAGAGAAAGACACAGTGAGAGAGGGAACACAAGCAGGGGGAGTGGGAGAGGGAGAAGCAGGCTTTCCGCTGAGCAGGGAGCCCGATGTGGGGCTCGATCCCAGGACCCTGGGATCATAACCTGAGCCGAAGGCAGACGCTTAATGACTGAGCCACCCAGGCGCCCCCTATTCTGCAAACTCTTACTAACCTTTCACTATGGGTTTAACATTGTACCAGGGATACAAGGATGAATATGACATAGCTTCTGCTCTTAAAGATCTCATGGTCCAGAGGGAGGAAGAGATTATGTTTAAAGATAATTTGAATATAATGCATGAATAACCACATATGATAAAAACTATGGAAACATAAATGCTGGGCACCTAATTCTGAAGGGAGTGCCCTGTGAAAGCTGCACAGAGTAGGTAACAGGGGTCTAGTCCCTATGCAAACAAGAATGGAAACTATCTACAAGGCAGGGGCAGAAATAAAGTGTCACAGCATAGAGGTAAGAAAATAGTATGGGTAGTGAGAGAACTCAACATGACTACAGTATAGGGTATAATTGCAGGATGAGAAAAGGAAAGGCTAGCCGCAAGCAGATGGATTTGTTATACTGTTGGCAAGAAGGGGCAAATGACAAATTGTGAGAAGAGGAATGAGTTGATCAGGTATGCTTTCTTGAAGAACCATTAGGACAACATGGAGTAAAGACAGGAGCTTTAGGCTGGGGGAGAGTATATGTTCCAATGGCTATGAGGGTAGAGAGAAGAGGGTGTGAACAAGAAAATATTTATGATGTACACTCATACTAATGAGTGACTAATGAGACTGGAGATCAGAGGAAGAAATACAGGGAATTTTGAGAAGCACTACTGGCTATTCACCAAGGTACAAAATATAGAAATGGTGCACAGCTTTTTGTTGGTGAAGGAGATAGTTCAAAAGTGGGGGCAGGTCCTGTTTTAGACATATTGAGTATAAGGTACCTGGTGTACTCTGATGTCTAGCGGGGAGAATGATGTATCTAATTAAACAACATACAGTTGGAAATAGAGGTCTGGTAAACATTGGGCTTGTGGTATGGATTTGCAGCTGGTAATAGCTGAAGCCATGGGTTCTGGTATGGTGAGGAGAAAGAATTCTGAGAAGGGAACTCTAGAAAAAATCAATGGCTGGCTGTTTTCTGGAGGAAAAGGGGTCAAGAAAGGAAGATGAGAAAGAATGGTAGAGTGTTAGAAGAACCAGAAGAGAAAGAAAGCAAAGACACCAAATAAGGAAAGACTTTCAAGTAATACAGAAAAGAAGAAAATGTCCCAGGATTTAGCAACAAGAAAGACACTGGGAAACTTAATGAACCCTTTCAATAAAATAGTGAGGGCAGTAGCCAAATCACAATGCTTTGAAGAATAAATAAGAAAGGAGAATGTGAACTATTATTCTGAGAAGTTTGGCTGCAAAAAAGGAGAGACTGGTTGGTAAACATTTTATAACCATATGAAGGACACAGATTATTTTGCTCCATTTTGCCCCCCTGTTCTGAATCACCTTAGAAAGTATGAACTTCCATTTGAAATGGAAAGGACAATTAAGGCTCTATATTGATAATACAAAGATAGGAAATAACCAATCTTTGCAATATCAAATTTTATTGAATTGTTATTTCACTTTTGTTATTCCATGTGTACTTCTTTTATGAGTTACAGAGCTAATGGTGCTGCCATTAGCTGTGATTTCTGAGAATCACAGAAAAATGCAGAAAAAAAAATTACTTGTGACTTCCCTTTTCTAAAATATTAGTAGTCTTAGTGCTTTTTCTAACTACTTATATAAATTCGTATTTTAGCTAGGTAACTGAGGTTACACAATAGCTAGGTTAATGGCAAACTTTCTTTTCAGTTTACTTCATGGTAGACACTTGGTCATATTCCCAGAGAATCCATGGCCCTCACATCCAGTTACTTTTTTCCACATTCATCAGGAGGTTTGTTTTCTGCTCACTACATGGGGGGGGGGGGGCTGGCGGGAAGGAGGTCTTGTTACCTTGAGCCTCATGAACTTGAAATATCTTGAGGGGAAGATTAAAGGAGTACGAGAAGTCTGGCACCAAGGGAAGATTTGACTCAGACATTACAATGTAAGATTTGTTATTCAATGAGACAATGTTATATTAAATATTATTTCGAACCCCTGTGGTTTGGCACTTGTGGCCTCATTTGGCCTCCACACTTATTTGGCTCTAACTTGCTGAACACAGACACTTCCTTTCATCTTTCATTATTATGAACATTTATTGACCATGGTTAGAGTGCTGCCTGCCATAGAACAAAGAGGTACTGGTTGTCCCTGCCCAGGGGGCTTACCACATTAACAAAGAAGGCAAGATGATACAGATTTAGGGTAGGAATGTGGAGGGCTGTCTGAGGTACAGTTTTAATATTCACAGTTGTACCTCAACTATCTTCTTCTGGTGGAAGGCTTAGGAGGACTATCCAAAAGTAATACCATAATGCTGGGAGGCAGATGATGAAGATTATTTAAACCAAGAGAGAGCAAAGAGTAAAACACTGAGAAATGGGAACAAAAATTCAGTGGGAATAAAGGCCATGTGCCAGTGGAAAAGGAAAACAGTGAGATGAAAGTAAAATTGCATCCCATGGAATCAATACATTAAGAATGGCATTTCTGTATGTATCGAAGGGGTTTAACAGGACGAATTTAAAAGATCATGTTTTTTTAGCCTTTGCACACAAAGTTTCTTTGTCTTAAAGAATAATGAAAGTGAACATACCATTACCAAAAACAGGAAAAAGTGGCTGGAGTGACTCTCATTCCTGTGTAGCAGCCATTCTAGAAGATATGAGAATATTCACCTATTTCTGTTTGCCAAGGAACAGCTTCCAAATAGAACTCTTTGGATATGAGAATATTAAACCTATTCTCAACTCACATGATACACAGACAATTCTTGCCCTACTCTGCCCGTACAACATCACAACTCCCATTATCTTGGCACTCTTGTCACATTGGTCCTTCCTGCTCCCCTGCCTTCAACAGGGAGACTGTGGTCATCAGGACTTCCACGTGCGTTAGGGCCATTTGCATCAGCATATTACATGAAACCCACCTAACAAAACAGAAAGTGGGGAAAACTCTAATAATTTCAGGTAAATATATGCAGAGGAGGTGCTTACATGACAGTGAAATACCATTCATTTGTTTCATTCTCTGACAAGTGACAAAACATGTGCACCATCACAGAGTCCTTCTAACTTTAGTGAGAATACTTCCTCTTGAGCACATAGCCACTCTTCATAAAAGCAAGATGAACTTGTCTTAAGGGGTCAAAGAATAATGTTTACTTCCTTCCTCAAACAAAGTGATGGAAGCCACTCCCAAATCAGTGATCCTAAGTATAGAGAAACAAAGAAGGATATCATAACCCCCATAAAAAGGGAGTTCGGTGAGGATAACTATAAAGAACTATCTGACTGAAACTCTGAAAAAACACTGTGAATGTTTTGTGGTTGTTAAGTGTTGGATAATATCTACTTGGAAATAAAATAAAAATTAAGAAATACATGATTGAGATAAGTTAAAGAAACCTTAGAGGGTGTAATAATGGATTTCAAATTTAGGCTCAATTTCTGTGTTTTCTTTGGAGAATCTGTTTTATGTGGAAAACCCTAAAGGAGACTGATGTCACAGATTGAGTTTAGGCCAAAATGTTTGCCAAGTGATGTCGTTGTCGTAATCAGTAAACAATTGGTTTTCCCGTTGAGGGAGGATGGGGGCAGGGATCAGCTCAGGAAACTGTTCCCAAGCACGTTAATGCAAAGTTTCCTTTGCTGTAATCTGTGCAGTTTGGTCTGTCCATAAGGGAATATTGTCCACACTTCATGACCACTTTCTGTTCACTGACCAGCTCCAATGTGTGGATATGTGTGTCACCGATGACCTGAATTATGTACTTGGCTGAATTACAAGTGGAGTCTATGTGAAATGTTTTATACAAAAGCAATGCCAGTAATTTTTGACCTTTCTGGATGGCTTCACAGGAAAGCCAAAACAAAAATCACTTTTAGTCAGTACAATTTTGCAAAATTTTCCCATAAGTGAAGTGCCAAATTTGTCTGTACTTTCAAAAAAGCTTGCATAATTTCTTTTTCCTTTTTCAGTTTCAGTGGAGGAAAAGGCTGTGAAGAAAAAAGTTTCCTTTTTTTTTTAAACCATGCATTCTTTTTTAGAATACAAAAACAAAACCATGTATATTAACCATACATATTACTGCGCTTCGGGCCTTGAAGAAACCACTAGAGTGGGAAACAAATATTATGGCAACTCTGTATAAAAACGTGGCTTCAACCATGAATTTTTTTTTTAAGCCTTAAATTACTTTTCATAATATCTTGGCCAAATAGGTTAGCATTGATACTCTGACTTTATAAAGCTGGAGTTCAAATGCTGGCTTCTCAAAAGCCACATAGTGAAGAAGGAGTCACAGGTAGAATTAATTTCTTGTTCCTGTCCTGACCAAGTGTTACTAGATAGAACAGTGGCTCAGGGGGGCAGAAGGGTCTTTTGAGGAAAGTCACCAGGGACCCAGCTTCAAGGACTGCTGCCTTGACCACACCTTGGGCTAAGTCTTTTGTTGTTCAGGTTTTAGTAAAGAACAAAGCACTTCTACCTCTACTTTGGCTGAGGGAACTTTATAAAGAAAGATTTCTATCATCAACCCTTCTCTATTATGACAGGCCTATTTTGCAGATTGGCATCAGACAAGGTGACTGAAAAACTGAGCCATATTGACCTTCCTGTTAACTGAGGGTATTTGAGTACTTTTTTTTTTAAGTTTATTTATTTAAGTAATTTCTACATGCAACTTGGGGCTCAAATTCACGACCTCAGGATTAAGAGTCATATGCTCCTCCAACTGAGCCAGGTATCCCTATATGTGAGTACTTTTAAAGGCTTTTGTTAAAAACATCAAATCTTCTTTTTCGAGGCTTTGGATACCTCTCTCATATATATGTAAATGAATGAGTATATTAATTTATCTAATTTTTTAGTTAGTTTAATTAGTTAGCTAGTTTGTGCTGCATGCCATTCATTCATTTCATCACTCAAAAAAAACCCCAGAAAACAAACCCCGTCCCCCCCAGCAACAACAATTAATTAAATGACTGCTACATGCCAGGTCCTGTGGAAGACACTAGGTGAAGGAGGTAGATGTGGTCTCCACCTATATAAAACCCTGACTCATTTGTGCATATGTAAAACAGAGACGCCATTGCAGACTTTAAGACTTGATACTGATGCTTCTAAGGTACTATGAGATCATGATGGATAGGGAAAAAAAAGGCACCATTATGGTAAAATGACATAATAACATGAAATGCTCATGGAAATAGAACATCCAGGAGAAATCAACAAACACATTAAACTAGAGTACTTTACTGGAGAATTCAGTATCTTGCAACCATTGCCATTAGAATTTTTAGCTTCTTTGGTCTTAAATCTCAGCTTTTAAGACTATCCCATAAAGTATGATACAATGGGTATAATGTTTTAGAAAATAAATAAACTAAGTCTACTTTTAAAAAATCATATTTAGAAAGCCAGCAGTTTTAAGTTTCATGCACACTAAACTATTGTTGTAGAATACATTGTACTCAAATGCAATCATTTCCTTTCAGTTTTCTGGCAAGGAGTTATATGTATTACATATTCTTGAGACTATGTCTTGCAAGTAGTGAAATAGATGCCAGATCTCCATTTGACCTTGGTCACTGGTATCCAGTTCTTTATCAGAACAAAATGGAGACCCACCATAAACATTTACTTCAGTATCATAACTCTATAGAGTACTACAAGTGTTTATACACCCCAGACATAACATAGGACCTGGGCAGGGATGCAGAGAAGTTAATTACCTCATAAAGGTACTGAACACAATTTAGGATTGTACACCATAACTTAGCTTTCAACAGATGTCACAAAATCGTACCTTGTAACTACACAATTCAGTGCTTTTCATATAGCACCATTTAATTATAGAGGTCAAAATTCAGATACAGTAACGACACCGTGTTTTAATTGCTTTTCTCCCCCAGAAAGCTGAGCCAAATTTTACAAATAATTTTGGGTGTGTATTTGGATGAAGAATGATTAATGAATTTATTACTCACAAAAGAATATTATACACATTACAAAGCAGTCAAAGAGGAAAATTAACAAACACAGTGAAGGATGAAGCAGGAGCTTGGAGATAGGGGACTCTGGACTACAGACTAGATCTGTAGCTAGTGTGTAACTTGGGGCAAATTCCATTTCTCCAGTGGAATTTCTCCAATCTTGTGTATAAAACAAATGGGATAGACCATATGATGTGTATTTCTCTTTCAGATCTAAATATCTGTGGTAATGTGATTGTTATAAATAAGTACCTTTTACTTTAAGCCTATGATTCTAACTCATACTATCAAAAGAGGCCAGTGAGAATGACAGTACTTCTACCAACTTCAAATCCAAGTCTGTATTTCCATTCTTAAAGGATATCTAGATCTAGGTACACCGTACTACTTCCCAAATGTCATATATTCAAAACTGAACCTAGTATCATCTTTGCAAATCCAGGTCAGTTTATGACATTTCTTTTTTTTTTTAATTTTTTTATTTTTATGTTAATCACCATATATTACATCATTAGTTTTTGGTGCAGTGTTCCATGATTCATTGTTTGTTCATAACACCCAGTGCTCCATGCAGAACGTGCCCTCCTCAATACCTGTCACCAGGCTAACCCATCCCCCTACCCCCCTCCCCTCTAGAACCCTCAGTTTGTTTTTCAGAGTCCATCATCTCTCATGGTTCGTCTCCCCCTCTGACATACTCCACTTTTCTTCCTCTCCTGTTATCTTCTTCTTTTTCTTTTTTCTTAAAATATGTTGCGTTATTTGTTTCAGAAGTACAGAACTGTGATTCAACAGTCTTGCACAATTCACAGCGCTCACCGTAGCACATACCCTCCCCAATGTCATTTCTATTCCTGTTAATGCCACTACAAAGAACTGATCACTCAAATAACTACCAAAAAATTACAGAAGTCTCTGAATCCCGAATTTAAACTAGAAAAGACCTGACAATCTAGACCAACCTTCTGATTTTTGAATTGAGAAAAGTGAGGCTCATCAAGTCCTAGGTAAGAAATCACAGTATCTTGCTGCTAAATAGTGGTAGAGTCAGACCAGAAGCTAGCTCTCCTGATAACATATTTGGCGCTATTCTCCCTAGAATCATTACTATGTGCTTGAGTTTCGTGCCTGGTGTTGTGGGGGTTCCAGAAGAATTTTAAGACATAATAATAATAATACAGTTGAAAAGACAAAATACTCACAAATAATAGGTAGATGATTCAAAGAAGATTCAAGCGTTCATTCTGTGGTACTGACACTACTGTTGCAATATTATGGAAAGTCAGGCAAAAAGGATATCCAGGACTGTAATTATTCAACAGTCAACTTAGCCTTAGGAGAATGGAGGGCATACAGTAAGCACTGGATAAACACATGCAACCGGCTCACAGCTATTAGTTTAAAAGCCCTACAGAACAGGAAGCCAAAGACTGAATGTGGAAAGGCAACCTCAAACTTCTGTTCCACCGACTATAAAATACAGAGAAAGAAGGGTCATTACATCATGTCAAGATGGAAATTTTTGCCTGCATTTGCAACTTGCAGGTAAATTTTCCTGGTAAGTGTATTATTCCCTCATGAGAAGATTAAAGCCAAACAGCTCGGGCCAGCTATGAGGATGGAGATGCCTGGCATAAATGATGAGTAAATGAGGACTAAAGATCCTTGCACAAAAAAGCATTTTCTTGGAAGGGTGTAGGCTATTGGAGTTAAAAAGTATAGACTCCGGAGTTAGAATAACAAAAGTCTAAGCCATGATCCCATCCTCTCACTAGCTATTTGACCTTGAACAAAGTATTTAACCTATTTAATCTCAGTTTCGTTTCACTATTTATTAAAAAAATGATATGGATCTCATAGGTTCTTGGAATTACTAAATTATAAAATGCATGGAAAGTGCTAAGTATGGTATCTAACACACAGGAAGCACTAGCATCTTTCTTCAAATTCGCCTTTCTTTAAGGTAGTTTATTTATAAACTTGGTGCCATACTGGGCATTTTCTGGATTTCCAGGAAGGCATTTAATTAGACCCTATACTGACTGGGTGGCAAGGACGTGATGATGAATTGGAGCTTTCAAGTGGGTATACCCTTCAGTATAGGAGAGACAGACATAAAAACAGTGCAATGTTGTGTTACAGGTACAATGACAACAGAGAGCACAGAGGCTGCACAAAGGAGGGATCATTCTCTAGGGCTGCTTATACCTTCTTCCATTCAGAGTAGAGGTGTTACTAAACGGCCTAATGATCTAACATTGTAACACTGAGCAGAGCAATACCATGCTCAAAGAAAATTTTTTTTCTTTTAAAAGCATGGAGACTTATTTCCCCCTTTTGGAAATCATTTTACTTAGTAAAAACAGAAAGGTTAAGGCAATGATATTACGAAGAGCACAGGCTAGCATATATGTGAAATTAAGACTCATGCAATATGGCAGTTTTTAAGTGCCTCACAAAATTCCACTGCTCCTCTGGCCTGCCAATGTCACAAGATCCCCACACAATCACATCCTCTGGCCTAAAATGACTGTGAAGAATCAAATATTCCCACTATCAGGTAAGGGGCCTACATTTGATTTGTTCTGTTCACAGTTTCTCCTGCAGGATCAAGAGTATTGAGAAGTACAATAAATATTTGTTGAATAAGCAACTGAAATGTAAGAAAAGTTGTTAAACTTTAATCTATTTTTTTACATTAATATCTTATCATAAATTAGCTTCTGGATTAATTCTCTTCACTTAGTCCAGCTTTGGAGAATAGTATATATACATATATATAAAAAAGTCAATTTTGATAGGTGAAAAAGAATGAGCTTGAGAGCTTTGGGATTGTCCCAGAGAGAGCGGATATAAAAGAAGGCAGGTCCTTTATCAGGGCACTGGAGGAAAGAAAGATCCCAAGAGGGGATTTTAAAGTTGAAAATTAGTAGAAACATTAACGACAAAAAAGCTAAAAACAACTCTTCAATTCATACTTTTCACAGTTTTTGTACCCTATTTCTATTCATTAACAAAAACATCATGCACATCCTCCTAAAATCACTGACTACTCCTCTACACCATAAGTTTTAAGAGTACTTCTGCTGTATCATACAGGTGTAATTTATTTAACAAATTCCCACGATTGTGGGCATTTAGATACCTTCCACTTTTTCACTTTTATAAGGAACACTATGACTAACAGCCTCATACTTCAATTACTTTTTATACCTTCTTAAATATTGCCTTAGAATAATAAATCCTTAGATGTGGGTCAAAAGTTATGAACCTTTTAAGGATTTTGAAAACTGTAGCTAATTTGTCCTCTATAAATAAATAGACTGTTTACATTATTACTAGCAATGAAGGAGTGTACCCATTTCTTACTTTATAACTTTGCCTGGGACTAATCTTGAATCTGACCTCATTTTAAACATGATTTGATGTTAAAAAGTATGTAAAGTGGATGTTAGTAACATGAATCAGACTTTCCCACTGACTTGGGCTTTGATTTTAGAGATGTGTTACTTCTGAAGAAAAAAATTCTAACATATCATCAAAAACACAAACCTAACATTTTCTTGAAAGAGTATTTTGCTGTTGTCAATATAATTTCAGTATATTTCCTCTTCCCTATCAAATTCAGGTTTGGATGGCCTAGCATCACTAGTCTTCCAAAGACTGTTTCTGTTTGCTTCTCTAAAAGGTCTGAACCCTCCTCTCTCCATACAATCCCATGCCAAGCTTTAGAGTCCAAATCTAGGATCCTGGCTCACCTTTCCCACCACATGACAGATTCAACAATAGTTTATAACACTTATAGTAGTGGCCTTCCATGGTCCTGACAAGTTTGATCTGTTTAACATTGTGGAATCCAAAATTCACTTTGTCAAATTCTGCCTCTAAAAATCCAGTTGATTTGAAGTGTGTGAGAATTTCATTCCAATTTCTCTTATTTAACTCAATTTCTACTTGCAAATTCTTGCTTTCTCACATTTCCTATTTATCATGCACATATACTTATGTCCACAGCATTTTCTCATTTATTTCAACGAATTTCCCAGTAACAGCTTGAAATATTTGAGATGCCTGGAGAACAGGTAATTTATATTTCTTTAGAAGATGTTTCAGAAGCAGTGCCTGGGTGGCTCAGTTGGTTAAGTGTCCGACTCTTGATTTGGGCTCAGGTCATGATCTCAGGGTCGTGGGACTGAGCCCCACATCTGACTCCTCACTGGGCTTCGTACTCAGTGCAGAGTCTGCTTGGGGTTCTTTCTCTCCCTCTCCCTCTGCCCCTCCCCCTGCTCATGTGCTCTCTCTTTCAATGTATAAAATCTTAAAAAAAAAAAAAGGAAAAAAGACGTTTCAGAAGAAACACATTAGCAGAATTTATGAGGCTGAGTATGTGTTTTCTTAAAAATAAGTAATTTCTAACTTGCAGTTTTGTCACTTTATATCATGCATTTAAAAAAATGCAAAGAGAGAGAATCTTAAGCAGGCTCCACGCCCAGCCTGGAGCCTGAAGCAGGGCTTAATCTCACAACCCTGAGATCATGACCTGAGCTGAAATCAAGAGTCAGATACTTAACCAACTGAGTCACCCAGGCACCCCTATATCATGCATTTTTGTTGTTGTTGTTGAGTGAATGTGACATTCAAGGCTTGTCATGCCATAACAAACATTGGAATATATACAGTAAAGGAACAATATAGAAAAAAGAGAATGTGGCTGCCACAACATGTGGCTGCCACAACACTGTTTAGTGAATATATCGTTCAAAGATATCAGAGATCTCAAAATCGAATACTTACCAGTAGTGTCAATAGTGAGGACCCAATATAAATGACAATTAAAAAGAAAAAAAAAGCACATTTCCCTGTGGAGCACATCTGTCATTTGCTTTATGTCAAATTACTTCTTTTCTAAACAGATTTGCTGACTAATCAAAACTCCAGCTAATAATCTATTCGAGAACATGCCAGTTGTTCTATGGCCATACTTTCAAACATGATAGTTTAGACCGTTAGGACAGTACTTTGATTAAATGAATGGTCTTTTTATGTGTTTATTTGTGGAGACCCAGAGGGAGAACTCCTATGGCTTCTTCATGTAGAAGAATTCAGTGGCTTATTCTCACCATTCCTTTGAGGGCTAAGATTTTTATCAATAAACAAAGTAAGAGGCACAGAATAACAAAAATGTTGGAAGGAAAAAAAATCACTCCTTAATTTTCATCTGTGTTGAATTCTAAGTGAGTCACGCCTCAATAATAACAAAGCAGAGCAAATCAAATAGAACTTCATCACAAAAAACTTCTGGATGGCAGGAACTGAATTCTAAGCTGGAAGAGTTTAATCTTGAAACATGCTTCCCTGTCTCCTCTAAACAGGACTTTATTTTTTCAGACTGATTTTATTTTGTTTGTTAGGGAAACATGAGGGGCAGTCACATAGTTCCCACTTTCAGTTCCAGAAAGAAATCTCAGGAATCTGAGGAGATTTGTGGTTTCAGAACAAACTTTTCTTGCACCATGGCTGAGCATTCATACCCACCAAACTGTACAAAGGACACCCTAAAAGTTCGTTAGTTTCTTTGTATTTCAGATATATATAACAAATATGGGGATGCGGGGGCAGTATGGACATACAAACATAGATGATTCAGATGAATCCATCTTCTAAAATGTTTCAGAAACAATATTCAAATTCTGCTTTTACTAAATTGAAGATAGCCCATTCAAATTTCCTCACAGATGCTACATTCATTAATGATTACTTTCATTTAAAATATATCCAAAACATAAAAGGGCAAGGGGGCGGGCATTGTCCTCAACCTCAAAAAGCCTTCAGTGGCCAGCAGGATAAGGTAAATGAGAGGAACAGGCTGGATGTACACAATAGGGAATGGTGGAGACCTTGAAAACCTGCAAAGCTCAAGTCCATCTAGTCAGCTTTCTGAATAATCACTTCAATATCACCAATAAATAAGAAACAGGCCCTAGAACATGGTTGATCCAGAAATGGAGAAGCCAGACTTGGGAAGTCCAGCTTTGCAGAATAGGATATATGTGATGAGGAAAGAGGACAAATATTCTTTGGACCCGATAACAGCAGATGTATACTGAATCAGAATGAAAAGCACTGGACACAGTACAGATGAGATGAAGAAGCCTGTTTATCATGGCTTCTTGTCTGTCTCCCCATGTACACACTGTGTGTTAAGCTCCAGGAGAGCAGAGACATCTTGTTTTGTTTATCTCTGTAGCTTTAGCGCCTCACAGAGAGTGCCCAATTGGTATTTACAGAATAAATAAATGTATTATTCTCAACAAACATACTCACTAACATGAACACTGTAATTGGTAGCAGCAGCTATAGGGACTTCAAAGGAGCTGTTGTTTTTAGTGGAGACCTCTCCCAAAGATCCCCTGCTCTTTGGTGGCAAGAAGAAAAACGTGTTATTCTTCTTCATGCTTCTAAATGTTTTTATATTGACCCATAGATGGGAACTTCCTTCCACCTTTTACCTTTTCTACACTGCTGAATGAAGATAGAAGCATTAAATTTCTTCAAAATCAAATACATATATGTAAATATATGAAAAAAACCCGCAAAACAATAAAATGAAAACAGAGGGGTACAACCAGCAAAATCAATATTGTGAGAATTCTGTGTAAAAAACAGCCTGGTTCCATTTAACAAATGATGTAAATAATGTGCAAGGGGAAAATACCAAAGGAAATTTATAAGTGAAAAGAAATTTAGACATTTCCATAAACTGTAATGGATGATTTTATCTGAATCTTTATTTGAAGACACTATAGAAGGGGGGTGGAGAGAATCAGGAAAATTTGAACCCTGGAATATTTCAGAATATGAAATAATTATTTCTAATGTTAGATGTGTTAATGGTGTTGTGATGTATATTTCAAAAAAAATCATTATCGTTCAGGGATGTAGTCTGAAAATATTTTAAAATGAAATGACAGAATGTTTGGGATTTGCTTCAAAACAATTTAGAGTGGGGAACATAGTGTAGGGGAGGAAAAATAATTTCCTCTCTATCCTTCTGAGTTCTTGGCTGAAACCCCCCTGTAATAAAAGGTTAACAAGAGAAAAAACAAACTGAAGTTTATTAACATGTATACCTCAAGTATATACATGGGAAATAACCAGGGAAAATGAGTAACTCTACAAGATGACTTAAGCCGGAACCTTAAACACCATCTTCAGCTAAAAGCAAAAGACAGGTGGGTTGGGGGGAGGGGCAGCTTGTTCAGGGAAGTTACCAGAAAAAGCAAGGGTAAGGTCTATTATGCAGATTTGCGTTGGTGCCTTCTCCACTGGTAAGACTGTCTTGTGATTTAGTCACCCTTCTCTTCCCGGTACTGAGAGGGAGATACTCTGACAAATAGAGAGTTCCTCCATAAGTGTAAATTTCTCTTACAAAAGGTTAACTCTACTCTTGTTTTCAGAACTTCTGCATCTGCTGTTTCTCAAAATAATCAATTCAAAATAATCCTTATACCAAAGAGGCATACTTTGGAATGGCATATTCTGCTACCCTTCAGTACGGTGGTACAGAAGAAACAAGACTGGCCAGGAGTTAATAGTTATTGAAGCTGTATGAGCAACACATGGGGGTTCATTATGCTATTATCTCTAATTTTATATGTGTTTGAAATAACGAAAAAAAACAAATAAGTGAGCAAATAACATATGAAAATAGAAAATTTAAATGAACAGGAGAGTATAAAATGAAAATTAAAACCTTCCTTTCATTTCACTTCCTACTCCCCAAGTAATCCATAGTTAACAGTTTCCTATGCATTTTTCTAAAAAATTATTGTAAGCCTGTATCAGCAATTCATGAAGGAGATCATACTATATTCTTCCTACCTTTTTTTTTAAGTGGTTGCATATCATTTCATTTTATAGATGCAGTTCATTTAGCCAGGCCCCATATATGGGCTTTAGATTATATTCCCTTTTTTTGGACTATTAAACATTATTCACTGAATTGACTCTCAATGACTTCAGATATCTCTTAATTCCAATTTTCTTTCAGAAATAAGTGACTCATTGGTAACTTTGTGTTTTTGCTTTTATTCAAAAAGCATATAAGGAACTAAAACCCACAAGAAAAGAAGCCTTTATGCAGGACCCTGAAGACATCACAGAAGACTGTAGTGGCGGTGGGAGGAGGGGGCAGCACCGAGACACTTCTAGAGTCAGGTTTACAGATCCCACTCAAGTACGTGTTAGCACCTTCCCCAGAGGCCTTCGGATGTCCTAGCAGAGGAAGGCTGTAAAAGCAAAAGAAGCAGGGATCTGATCCAAGAGCAGCAGCTCCTGCAGTTCAAATAAAATTTATACTTATCTGCAGGAGTTGCCTGATGAAGTGAACAAAATAAGCCCTGAAGAATCAAAGCAGCAAAAGATGACGTACACTTTCTTTATGCTTTCTCAAATACAAGGGATGATGCGTATTTGGACAGGGTACTGCCCCTGAGGTGAAGGACATGATCCATGAACTCCAAACTGTCCCTAGATATTTTCTGGAGAATCAGAAATAAAGCAAAATAAAAGGTAAAACTATATGAACCTGCCAGTCATTGTCCATCTATGGCCACTTTCTTCTTTCAGAGAAAATCATATATATAACTTTTTTCTTTTCTGAACTACTCCAAATTTTACAGTAAGACTATACACCTTAACAGATAATAGTTTTAATATGCTAACACAGTTGATAGATGAAATAAAGTCTGTCTTCAAAATATCAAATTAAGATAGAAAACATAAACATATAAAGTAGCACATAAAATCATCAAAAAGGGGTGCCTGGCTGGCTTAGTCAGTACAGTGTGCGACTCTTGATCTTGGGGTGGTAAGTTCAAATCCCATGTTGGGTGTAGGGATTACTTAAAAATACAATCTTTAAAAAAATCATCATAAAAACTTAGATCTAGGCATGGATAAAAAAGCTAACATACCATCCTACAAAATGAAACAAATGATTTGCCTTTTAGGAAAGATGAACAATCTCTGAACATCTTTTGCTTTGGGAAATTAAACTAATACAATGATAATACTAATGATAATAATTAGATCCTAAGAAATCCACTAAGATATCTACTAGAACTAATAAATGAGCTTAGCAAAGTTGCAGTATACAAGATTGATATACAAAAATCATTTGTATTTCCGTACAGTAGCAACAAGCAAACTAAAAATTAAATTAAGAAACAATTCCATTTACAATAGCAGCAAAAAAGAAAAAAAACACTTGGGAAGACTTGAACTCGTAAACCACAAAACCATGTTGATAGAAATTAAAGAAGACCAAATAAATGGCAAGACATCCCGTATTCATGGATCAAAGCACTTCATGCGGTAAAGATGGTAATACTCCCCAGATTGATCTAGAGATTCAACACAATCCCCATCAGTCAAGTTATATCCTTTCAGTTTTGTTCAGCCATAAAAAGGATTAACCTGTTAATGATAATGGATATTTCTCATGAGATATAGGTTAGCTGTTTTCTTAAAACTTTATAAAGGAAGGTCCTTTAATGGCAAATCATACTCAGGAACCAAAGGATAGGGACTTGGAAATAGGCTACTGGGGGTATCCCAAAGGGAAATGACCAAATGATTATTTTTTGTGGGGAAAAAAAAAAGGAGAAAGAGCATTTTGTTCCATATGAGAAAAAGGGGAAAAGGGGATATCTGTCATCCATTCATTCATTCATTGACATTCATTTAATCTAACATTATATATGAAACTAAGAACTGGGGACAAAAATAAAGAGTAAGATATAGATCCTGTCTTTGAGGCCCCAGCAGAAACATAAGTAGTATGAGGTAGTTAAATGTGGGCTGCAACTGAAGCGTATACAGAGTACTCAGGGAGCCCATCTGAGGCATGGATTAGCTCTTCGTGGAGGGAATGGGAAGGCATCCCATCAAGGAGCAATTAACTTGATGTCTGAGCAGACTCATCAGGCAGAGAAGAGGGGAAAGGATAGTTCAGGCAGAAAATTGCACCCACAAGTACAAAGGAATGAAAAAGACAAGTTTTTGGAATTAAGTCTCTGTTGAGGATGAGTAGGTGAGGGCTGGGTTGTGCAGACCATGTGCCACTACCCCAAGTTCCCTCTTTATCCTGAAACCAAGAGAAATGTGTTGTGCAGAAAAATCTCAACCCACCATTGGGAATTTGTCAGAGCACCCACAGCATACACAAAGCATTATGTTAGGTGTGTCCAGAGTCAAATTTGGAAAGAGCATAACAATAATACTATTAACAGCAACCAGAAAACTACATTTATAAGCAAAACACCAAGGGGGATAAGGCCTTCAGAAATGGAGTCCATGTTTTCTCTTACTGTACGATTTCCTGATAAAGACTTACTTCATAGCAAAATGGGATTGGAGAAGTATGTGTCCATTTGGCTAAAGTAAATGGAAAAACTCATTCCACCCTAAATCCCAGAAAAAAAGGTGTGGGTGTGCAATATGCTACCTAATCTCTTTTGGCTGGCCTAAAATTGGTTAATTACAGCAACATATGAACAAATGGCAATGAGATATAACTACCTGGAAAAGAGAAAGGAACAGGAGCATTTATTTATTTATTTATTTATTTATTTATTTATTTAATTTATTTATTTTATTCATTTATTTGACAGAGAGACAGAGCGAGAGAGGGAACACAAGCAGGGGGAGAGGAAGTGGGAGAAGCAGGCTTCCTGCCAAACAGGGAGCCCAACGCGGGGCTTGATCCCAGCATCCTGGGATCATGACCTGAGCCGAAGGCAGACGCTTAGCGACTGAGCCACCCAGGCGCCCCACATCTATTTATTTTGACTGTACCCTGAACTCTGCCAAGAAGACATTCCAATCTCCATCCCTTCATCCTTGAAAAGAACTACTCAGCAAAGCTTACATAGAGAATATAACCATCTTAGAGAATACCACTCTTTGGCCATCTTGGGAGCTGCCCCCAAATTTGCTGAACAAACTTGATAAAAAAAAAAAAACAAAACTTGAGTTCTGTACAGATGTTTTAATCTTCAAAATGGGCAGAAATATTCTTACTATCTACCTTCCTTGCACAAGGGATAACTGAAAAGAATGTGAATAACTATTTGGGCAAAGAATTTGTGATCTAACGATTAAAAGTGAAATACAAACCCAGTAAAATGTTCATTTACATATGGGGATAATATCTAGAATTCTAGAGCACTGCTTTTTATTAATTGAAGGGCAAACTACTAATATTACCCAGATTACCTTTAAAAATGATTTCCTTTAAGAGTGGGAAGAGGTGCCATGTGACAAGTGAAATAAATCAGAGAAAGACAAATACCACAAGAGTTCACTTACATGTGTAATCTAAAACACAAAACAAACAAACCAAACCAAACCTAGTCATAGATACAGAGAACAGATTGGTGGTTGGGGGTTGGGGGACAAAATGGGTGAAGGGGATTAAGAAGTATAAACTTCCAGTTATAAAATAAGCAAGTCACAGAGATGCAATATACAGCATGAAGGAATACAGCCAATAATATTGTATTAACTTTGTACAGTGATGGGTGGTAACTAGACTTATTAAAGTTATCATCTTACAATGTATACAAAAGTTAAATCACTATATTGTACACCTGAAACTACTATGACATTGTATGTTCATTATACTTCAATTAAAAAAAAGTAAATAGACAAATTAGGGTAGAAGACCAAAGTTCAAAGTAAAATAACTAACAGTGGTACAGGGTATTGGATACAGCAGTATGCCTATGCCACCTCACCCAGCACCTAACAACTGTGAAGACACCTGTTTGTTTCTTTTGAAAGCTCTTAGTGATAGGAAGATTTATTGGAGAAATGAAACACTTCACCTCTAAAAGCTCACAGAACTCTGTTTTTGTTGCATTAGTCTCACCAGGAGAATTGTGAATGTGTTTGCATTCTATCAGTCGACAGTGTGAGTCAGCCTGTCCCAAACCGGTTCTCTAACCAGAAAACTGAGAAGTTTGATGACACATTTAGGTAAACATGCTCACTGGATGAAGTTATTTAAAATTTTATAGCTTTTTAATCCTCTCTAAGCCTCTGAAATCCATACAGGTTTTTAGAGAAGATTTAAATTCGTATGAGTCAAAGAGGAGAAATTATATGTAAACCAACTCTATTAAGAATTCCATGAGTTCTGAAGAACTAAGAATGTCTAATACTTGAAAGAGCAAGTAATCTGACCCCAAAATGAGACCCTTAACTGTTAACTAATCAACCTTATTTCTAATTGAAATTTCAGCTCTAAATACTCTTGTTGCCCCAACAACTGAAATTTCTCATCCATTCCGGTCGGATGACAACAGCTCTTCATTGACAATGATAAATGAACTCTGACTGTGAATGGTTCACTAAAGTGTAAGACTTGTAGACCATGACTCTCATCACCTACTCTCCAGGCTATTTGAGAATTCAATGGACAGTGGAATGCAAACGTAATAAAAAAATAAGTCAAAGTTACTTAAATTAACTAGAACTGATAGCAGCTATAAGAGTTAACTAAAATTTACAGAATTATGGACTTTTAATCCATGCAGATGAAAAGCATACAAACACATGGACCCAAAGATTATTTATTCCTTTTTTGACACCCTATTCTTAGCAATAGTATTACTTCTTTATGCAAAGAAGACTCTTCAGATGAATCCACCCATTCTCTTGCCCTGGTGAATTTCTGCTTTACTTAAAAGAAATCTTGCTCCTGCCATGAAAGAGTATTTCTGCTCCAAAGTTTAACTTTTCATTATTTACTGTTACCTTTGGGAGTGAATTCATAACAAATAACTATGGTACAAGGGAGTGGCTCTAAAACCTTTGGATACCATGACTCTCCCCACTCCCGGTTCCTCCCTCCTGCCCCGAGCATTCCACATCACTCGTCCTTGAATATATGAAACACAACACACATCAAAACTCAGTTTATTTTGTAGGAAGCACAGCCAAACCCTAGCTCAGATTGGCTGTTCCATTTTCAGATGTTGAAGCAGATAGAGAATTTTACAAGGAGAGACCAGAACTTAAAAGGTGGCTCTCTGCATTTGCTTTATCCACAGTCTCAATTCTAGCCCCTAAATTATGACATGTTAACTACCTAATTGTTTGAGAAATGCTGCAATAGAACATTCAGTTCTTAAATTTTCCAGGTAAGCATCTTTTGGTAATATTCACACCACACATACACACACACATGCATGCGCATGTGCATGGGTATGCATGTAGAAAGAAGAATAGTCCCTCAATAATTAAAAAAAGCATAGAATGGCTACTTGGTGAATTGTTAAGGAAGAGGAACTGGGGTCAGAGTAAACCCATATAGAACTTCAAACACCTAAACCTGAGAACTCATTAAGAGAAAGACCACACACCCACACAAAACATGAATCCTTTCTTTGTAGAGACAGTAGATTCTATTTTGTATGCTCTATACAAAAACAATACAAAGAAAGATCCATTATTTTTTGTTAAATATTTATTTATTTATTTGAGGTGGGGAGGGGCAGAGGGAGAGGGAGAGGGAGAGAATCTCAAGCAGACTCCCCGCTGAGTGTGGAGCCAGACACAGGGCTCGCATCCATGACCCATGAGATCATGACCCCAGCCAAAACCAAGAGTTGGACACCAAACCGAGTCACCCAGGTGCCCCAAGAAAGATCCCTTATGAAGAACTTGATAATTAGTGATAATAATATGAGTAATGATAGTTACATTTTACTGAATGTTTACTGTCAAACACTGTGCTAAGCATATTAGATGGATTATCTCATTTAATCCTCATAACATTGTTTGAAAGGAGGTACTGTTATTGTCCACATAATATTCAGATAATCAAACTGAACCTTAAAGACACTACATAACTTTCTCAAAGTTACACTGCTGGTAAGTATAGAAAATAATTAGGATTCAGGTCTTTCTGACTCTTGAATCTGAGCTCTTAGCCCTTCTCCTCCACTGGTTCCCAAAATTAAGTAAGTTATCATTACAGTTGCCAGGGGAACTATTTAAAAGTACAGATTTCTGGGCCCAACCTCAAACATACTGAATTAGAATCTCCAACCGTTGTATTTGAAGGTAGGAACATAACGGCATCTTAAATATGGTTCAAATGTTTTTTAAAGATGCCAAGAGAATCTGAGTGAAGCCAGTTGTCACATAGTTGTCTAAGTCAAATCATTTGCTTCAAATAGAAAACAGCATCTCTTTTTCCATGTGAGCTTTTTCTCATTGTATAGCAGTCAGAAAGGGCTGGTGTGATAAAAGGTCAAATGAGGTCATGGTCATACTGTGTCAGTAAATTAGTACCAAGATACCCAGGTACATAAGCTGTGTTATGGAAGATGAAAGTGATACAGCACAGCCAATTTGCTGATTAAGAACTGCTGAATCAGAACCTCACTGCAGAGAAGGTGCAGAACCAATGTAGAGAGAACTTCTCAGGTTACACTCACTGCATGACCAGAGCAACATTTCTTAATATTAAATATATAGTTTTAGCTTCTGAAAAATTCACTTGTCTAGTTTATTTATTCATTTATTTCAAAATGCTTACCAAGCACCTACTACATGCAAAGCAGTAGACTAAAGAAATGTTCCCTGTCCTCAGGAGAAGAAAAACATTCAGGTGGGGGGAGGTGAATATTAATTAGGGGGTCAGGAATGGCTTGAAGGAAAAGGTAGCATCTGAGCTACCTTTATTATTTAAATAATTTTTAAGAATTATTTTAATAAACTTAAATGAGTTCTGTTCTACAGGATCATTCAGAGTACTGTCTTCATCTACATGATCAGAGTTGAAATTCTATTATGTCTATGTTACAGTACATGGTGGGGGTGCACAGGGTAGCGGGAAGGGTAAAATACATGAAAGATATCTTGTTTTCAAGTTGGAGATGACCATCTCTTCTACTTATATTCTATTGATCTAATCCAAACTCACATAGCCACTTCCCAATACAGGGCAAGCCAGAAATGACAGGATGGACAGCCATAGATGCCCCGAAAGAAAGAGCCAATTGATGTTTTAAAGACAACTAACAGCCTTCCACAATCTTAGCACAAACCACTTAACCTCTCTGAGTCTCAGTTTATTTTCACAATTTTGAAGAAGGTAAAGATTTCTTGAAAAGGATAGAAAAAGCAACAATCATAAAAGAGTAATAAACTGTACCTTATTAAAATTAATAACTTCCGTTAATCAAAATGCAACAATAATCAGATGAAAGGGCAAGCCACAGATTAGGAGAAGATATGTGCATATGTATAACCAACAAAGCCCAACATTCAGAATATATAAAGTATATATATATATACTTTTATATTTTATATATACTATATAAAAAAGACTGACAACCCAATATAAAAAAGAAAAACACTTAAGAGACATTTCATGATTGGGGCGCCTGGGTGGCTCAGATGGTTAGGTGTCTGCCCTTTGGCTCAGGTCGTGATCCCAGGGTCCTAGAATTGAGCCTCAGGTCAGACTCCCTGCTCAACAGGAAGCCTGCTTCTCCCTCTCCTCCCCGCTTGCTCGTGAACTCTGTTGCTATCTTTGTCTCTCTCTCTCTCAAATAAAATCTTTTTTTTTTTTAAAAAGACATTTCATGATAAAGGATATCCAAATAAGCATCTGAAAAGTTCAATGTTGTTAATTATCACACAAATGCAAATTAAAACTATAATGAGATACCACTATAGCCCTATCAGAAAGGCTAAAACTAAAAGGATAACATCAAGCGATGAGGAAGTGGAGCAAGTAGAATTTGTATGTATTTCTGGTGGCAAGATAAAATTCCATTTATATGAAATTGAATTTCCATCAATATGAGAATCCATTTACATGAAGTTCAAAACAGACAAAATTAATCTATGGTAACAGAGGTCAAAATGGTGGTTGCCTCCTGGGAAGAAAGTGGGTATCAACAGGAAGGTGGCACAAAGGAGGCCTGCTAGGAAGCTGGACATATTCTATATTTTGGTCTAGATAGAGTTTACACAGGTATATACATATGTAAAAACTTAAACTGTAGACTTAATATTTGTGCACATTACTAAATATAAATTATACCTCAATGAAAGAGAAAAATGGAAAAATAATGCTTATAAGTTATAACACGAAGTTATGTTACACAATCTGAAGATGCAAGAGGTAGAAATAACCAGACTCAGTGACTCTTACGAGCCTTGGTGACAAGAAGATTGGTCCTAATAACAGCAATTGAAAGGCTGGGATAGGCAGCTTTGGAATGCTGTGCTTGAGAAACTGTTGAGACATCTAGGAGTAACTGCAAGATGGGGCTAGATAGAAGTCAGGCAAGCAGTGGCTAATGATAAAGATGTGGGAGTTTTAGTGTAGAGAGGAAAGTTGAAACAGTAGGAATAGATTAGAATACCAAGGAGGAAGTAGTTTAGAAAGCAAAGGGATGGATTGTCCTGGCAAATACCAACATTTAGAGTACAAGAAAAGGAGGATAAGCTATCATGGAAGTTAGAAAAGAAGCAGTCTATGATATAGAAAAAGAATTTGGGAGAGAAGTGTCTTGGAAGCCAAACGGAGAATTTCAAGGAGTGGGTAAGCAGTAAACTGTGTTAACTGGCATAGGAAAGTAAGAGAGGGTGAAGCCAGAGGATGAAGTAGCAGAGGATACAGCCTGTTGGATCCGATCAAGTCACCAATGACCTCAAGAGAACAATTCCATCAGAATGGCAGGTGCTGAAACCAGATTTCAAGGATTGAGAGTAAGGATGCTGGAATAACAGAGGACAAGTCCTGCAGAGTTCCAAAGAGGACAAGTGGGTATGGGAGGCAAGGAGGAGGTAGTCACTACAGGCAGTGATGGGAGTTAAAATAAGCCTGAATTTCAGGTTGACTGAAAAGCAATGAGCAGCCATAAAAAAAAAAAGGGGCAGGGTGGGAATGCAAAAGAAAAGAAAATCTTTAGGCCTCCAAAGTTTGGAACAGAAAGATGTCAAATGAACAAAAATTAATGTTTGGAAGGCTCTTTGGCCTCATTTTAATGGAATATTCCATTTTAAAGGAGCATGTTAAACCTATTTTTTTAAGGTCCTATTTTAATTTGGTCATTGAAAAAACAGTGCCAAAAAAACTGCCCTGATAGAAACTGAATAAATTTTTACCAGGCAGGTTCTACTACTTAAAGTAGTTATAAATACTTGATTGGAAAGCAGTTTTTCTCTCTTCTACTGAAAGATCTACTCCAAGATTAGAAACAAAATACTAGCAAATGATGGAAATAACAAAATAAGCCATCATAATGGTGAAAGAATCTGGTCTATACTCTTTACAGACATTTGTTTATAGTGAGAATAAAAACCACACACTTACCATTAAGAGTAACAATAACGAAAACATTCATCACACTCATTGCTGCCAGAAATGTAGAGTGGTTGTCGGAAAACTGGGCAACTCAAACCAGGTAAATGAATTAAGACCCACTCAGATTCTGAAGTAGGAGTATTTGCTTGGAAAAACAAGATGCATATCTCAATAGTTACTTTTCCTGGCCAAAGATCTTGCTTAACTCAATTAGCTTGGGTTTGTTTCTATTACTTGAAGCCATACTTTTCTATTACCAAATGAAGAGTTTTTCAGTTAGGACAAATTAGTACAAGTGAACGAAGCAGCAGGGGACTATAGTTTTATCCTTATTTCATTACTTCAGCCTAGAAAATAAGAAAGAAGCATTGCATAGTTTTCTGTGTGAAGCATCTTAGTAAAAACAGAAACAAATACTTTTTTGGGTCAGGTCACTGATGCAACCAAACCAGGGTCCCTGTCTCTGAGAGTGGCAACCAAGGAAGCCATGTAAGGGGCCTGTGAAGATGCAACCTTAAACGATAAATTACTCTTAATAGCCAATTTTGGATTTCTTCCATAGGTCTATCAAATTCTTCTAAACCTGGCATTTTGCTGACTTATTAACCCTTCTGGTGGTTCAGTGTCTCCTGGTAACAACTGACTGTAATCCAAGGTTTCTTCTGTGGATCGAAACTATAGTTTTCAAATGCAACTTGCTGATAATTAGATACGCATCAGGATAACTTCCTTAGGGATGATATCTATCACCATGCTATAGAATCACCCTGAAGTCATTTAATTTTCATTACCTTTTCCATGTCCTTTCTTGGAACTACATCTGAAGAAACTGATTCTTTTTTTCTTTTGGGGGAGAGAAAGTGCGCACAAGCGAGTGGGGGGGTGAGGGGCAGAGGAAGAGGGAGAGAGAGAATCTTAAGCAGGCTTCATGCCCAGCATTGAGCCTGACATGGGTCTCAATCTCACAACCCTGCAATCATGACCTGAGCAGAAATCAAGAGTCAGACACTTAACCGACTGAGTCAGCCAGGTGCCCCATGAAGAAATGGATTCTTATAGCATAAGAGATAAGTATGAGTAGAACATCTGTTCAATTCAACAAATATCTATTGAGCACCTACTCTTTCCTAGGTGTGCTGAATGTGATATAAATGGTCATGAGTGGCCCCATACTTTTGTCAGGAGACCATGGCCCCAACTGCCTACTCAAAAAGTGCCACATGGTACTATGAATATCTTGGTTACTAATATTAAGAGTCAATTATACTGATAGAAGTTTTTTTTTTTAAGTTTAAAGTTTTTTTCAATTTTTTTTCAGCTGAATTGTGTCCAATGCAGGACTTGAACTCATGACCCTGAGATTGAGACCTGAGCTGAAATCAAGAGTTGGGACACCTAACTGGCTGAGCCACCCAGGTGCTCCAATAAAAGTCTTTCTTACAAATATCCAATCTAAAAAAAAATATCTAATCTAACATTGTAAATATCCTCATTACTTAGGAGGTCAGTGAAAGCAAGCCAGTCATGTAAATATTTTGCTCCTGAAAAATAAAATGTAGTTAGCTTAACACTGATTTTTAGAAAGCCTCATATAGTACCGGCCGACAGGCCACAAGAAATTAAAAGCCACTCTTTATGTTTTTATTGGTATCATTATTATCAACAACACATATATTTTGTGTATCTGCTACATGCAAAACACTATACTGAGCTCTACTAGGGACAAGATATATGGTACTATTTACAAGGAAACAAATATATAAATATGGTACTATTTACAGGAAAACGAATACATAAGTATAAATACATATATATAATAACTATTCTTTAGCTTGTTGGAATCTCTGTCAACAAGATAATGCAGACAAAATATCTTACCCATTATGTATATTCCAACCACTTTCCAAAGAAAAAAAAATCACTTGGCAGAGAATAGAGTTAACGCAAATTGGTTATCAAAAGACTGAGCTTTGTCTGACTATTTAACTTTAGAATACACACCGCTGGTACTGAAGCAGCATAAACTATGCAATATCATTGTCAGCACAAATCACAGCTCTTGATGTGCAGTGAGTTTTCCCAAAGAACTCTGGCTAATAGCCAAGCAAAAGTACATAATTTAAAACACTCAATCAGTTTCATTCTCAGGCATTTTGTTTAGTGTTTAATAGCTTCCCCAGAGACAGGCAAATTACAAAAGCGCATTGTTTTGACATGAGCTCAAATGAGTCATCGCTCGTCACTACATATTTGAGGATTTGGCATTAATCTTGTGAGATGATAAACCATAAACATTTGAAATAAATATCAATTTTCCTAAACAGTTTAGTAAAGCCAGGCTACTCTTCTCATTGGAGCAATAAGCTCATAACCCTAAAAGAAAGCACGATCCCAGCCCCACTTGTAGCCATTTTGTTTTTCCAAATAAGTTTCCTTAGAATTTTCAATGGCCATTTAAGGTCCAAAACTAAAGCAATGCTAAAACGTACTTGATTTTTTTTTTTAAACAAATTAAAAGAATACTATACACAACTTAATCCCTGGGTAAATTCTGAATCCACTGTCAGCTGGTATTTCTAACCAGTATTCTTTGCAAAGGAAGCAATTCTCAACAAGAAACAATGCAAACTGGCTTGAGTTTCAACTCCTGGATACTCAAGGGTCCAGATCCTACTACCTTCATGCTGTGACTCCTCAGGAGTGCTCTAGGGCCCACACCAATTTAATTTTCCTTTAGACCAGTGGACTAAAACTGTGCTAAATATTAGAATCACCAGGAGCGTTTTTAAAAATTCTGATACTCAGTGTGCATCAATGAAGTCAGAATCTCTAACACCTAGGCATCAGAAGTACTGAAGGCCCCCCAGGTAACTCCAATCTGCAGCACAGTTTGAGTATCAGTGCTTTAGACTTGTGTGGGAGAGCAAAAAGAGGCAGGGCTAGACTTAGCACTTTTGGTACTATATGGTTGTTCTGACGAGCATTAAGTAGGGAAAAAAAGATTGGACTAAATAACTATTATGAAATTATAGCTTGTTTATAATAAAGACTTAAGAGCATGGATTCTGGAGCCAAACTTCCTGGGTTTGAATCCTGGTTATTTATAAACTCTCAGACTCAGTTTCTTAATCTATTCAATGGGGATAATAGTAGTATCTACCTTACAGATTGTTGTAAAGATTAAATGAATTAATCTATGTACATATAAAGTGTTTAGAATAGTATTTTACTCAGAGTAAATGCCAGGTATATATTAATATCCTCCTCATCACCATTTTTGTTATTCACACCTCATTAACATAGATGAAAGTTAAATGATCTCTCCTAAATCTAAGAACTGAATGGCTTTGATTCCAGAATTTAGTCATGAATTTTAAGAATGACATCACCTATATATGTGTATAGTATTTTTAATTTTTTAATTCATTAATTCTCTAAATATTTACTGGGTACCTACTATGTGCCAATACTGTTCTAGATGGGCGTTACATTCTAAATTTTCAAAAAGCTTTCATGCACATTTACATTTAGTTCATCCTAAAATACCGCCAATTTGGTTCTGACTTTGAATTAAGAGGGTTTCGAAGATCAAGTACAACCAGGACACCATAGATGGTATCTCAGGAATGTATAATGAGAGCTAAGTAATTGAATTCTTAACATGTGTAGGTACTTCTTTAAGTACTTATAGACAATAACTCTAATACAACAACTGAATGAGGAAGGTACTCCCATTATCCCCATTTTACAGATGAGAAACAGAGGCACAGAGAAGTTACATGACTGGTAAATGAAGAACTGAAGACCAAATCCAGGGAGTTTGACTCTATAGAGCCTTGCTTACCATCCCTGGGGATGTTAATGTGCATTAACAAAAGATGCCCTGAAGGTGGACCATAGTGGAGTCACATTCGAGATGGAGGTGGGAGTCCAAAATGTCCATCATAACAATTTCAGGAATTTCAGGTGCAGGAACAGTGCACCTTTACCGTTATTCCTCACACTTTACCTTAGAAATATTTTGTTGAGGAATGCAATAGGGGCTAGGAAACTGCTAGAAAAACGCAACAGCAGTTATCGTAACAGCTGCCTACTGCACAGATTTCACAAATACCTAAAACCTTTATATACAATAACTTCTAATTATTTTAATTATACAGCCAATATAATTCACAGACAACTTCTTTGTATAGAGAATTAGGTGGAATATTTCCTATATGGTCTTAAAATATGTGATTTCCATTTTTAACTCCAGTGCATTAGTAATGCTCATTAAAGCTAAAAGGATGTAACATGGCAAAAATGTCCTTAACATCTGCAAAATATAATAATATGGTACTGAAAGCCAGCAATCTGCTTTTGAAAACTATAATCAAATGTTACGTTCAAAATAAAACTGAACAGGGGCACTTGGATGGCTCAGTTGGTTAAGTGTCCAACTCTTGGTTTCAGCTCAGGTCATGATCTCAGTGTCCTGGGATTGAGCCCAGTTTTGAACTCCGTACGCAGTGGGGAGCCTTCTTGAGATTCTCTCTCTCCCTCCCTCTCCCTTTGCCCTCTCCGCCGCTTGTGTGTGCTTGTGCTTTCTCTAAAATAAATAAATCTTTAAAGCAAAGTAAAATAAAATTGAACAGACTTTCTATATGCTGCAAAATAAAGATCAACGAACACCAGAAACTACTTTCTCTTAAAATACTATTTTTAGATGGAAAAAAACCCGAGTTCCTCTAAATAAATTCACACATAAAATCTGACAGAATCAAAATATATCTATTGTAGTTGTCTCTCAGACCTTAAATAAAAGGAGTGATTACATTTTTTCTCTGTGTGTGTTCAGCCCTTCTCAGGTGGTTTGAAATACCAACAGAAATCTGATTCATTTTAATATTAATACTCATCTTACAATAGAGTAGCTTGAAATATACCTAAACTTCTATGAAAGTTTCAGACTCAAAGACTCAGACAAAGTGTTCATGGAATATTTCTCATTTAATTACACCTTTTTCTGATATTCTTGTGTGACAGACCAAGACACATTAAAACAAACAAAAAACTACTAGGATGATGTGAAAAATGTATACACATTTTTATGTATAAGTGTATGTATGTCAAAAGTCCACCTGTTAGAAATTTATCACTACAAAAGAAAAATTTTGTTAGCTGACCTTTCTAGGTTTCTATTTTTAGAAGAAGAGATTTTGGAAAAGATGAGATTAGACATAAAGAATCAGAGCAAACATAGCCCCCTTGGCATTGTGTAATTCCATGTGGAACAATTTATTTGAAATATTTTTCATTCCATATACACACAACACACCCCTAAAAATAATGCTATCTACAATAAAGAAATACAGCTACTTTTTCTTAACAATCTTTTTAAACTGTCCAAATATGCAACAAAAATAATAATGCATCACATCTAAACTCTCAAATAAGCAACATTTAAACAAAGACCTCTTTCTGTTTTGAGAGTCTGATAAATTAGACTAAGTCTATTTAAAATACATTTTAAAAACAAACCCAGAATATTAAATCTTCTGTTAGTATGAGGAATCCATATTGGAGATAGGATATCTTTTCTTAATATAGTCAGTCCTCAATTATTCAAGGTCATTAGAGACAAGCAAAATTTCCTTTAGTCATGAACACTGGGTATTTTCATGGTGGTGTGTTTTGCCACATGCACTTAATCAGAATGCTTTGACATGCTATGGTGGTGGTGGGGCAGGGGCCTCTCTTATGGAATCCTCCTATAATCCTCACCACCCATCCTTGACATCCTCCTTCTGGGCAAGGTAGAATAAGAGAAAAGGATATGACAGGAAAATAGAAAACTAAACATAGTACGTTTAGAACCTCACTGCTTCCCATTTGTCTCAGAAACTAAACTTTGTTTTTCTATTTTCACAGATTTTCCCTCAAATATAGCATATCACTTCAGTACTCCACCAAAAAGCATCCCATTGTCTTAGCAATATTAATCTTCAGATAATATAAATTATTCAAGATTAAAAAAACAGTATAGAAAATTCAAAATTTGGTTCAGGTAAATTAAATACAAATTAGTTGAAATATATAAAACTGTAAACTTGTAGTTGCCTTTTGCCTGCTTTGTTTTAAACTGTATCTGTTACCAAAGGTATAGAATAGTGGTCAGCAAACTTTCAATAAAGGGCCAGGTGGTAAATATTCTAGGCTTTGCAGGCCAGATGGTCTTGTTGCAACTACTCAATTCTGCTGTTGGAACAGGAAAGCTGCCACACGTAATGTGTACACAAATAGGTGTGGCTGTGTTCCAATAAAATTTTACGGACACTTAAAATTTAAATTTTATTTCATTTTCACATATCATGGAATATTATTCTTATTTTGACATTTTCAACTATTTAAAAATGTAAAAACCATTCTTAGCTTGTGAGTGGTACAAAAATTGGTAGTGGGCAGGCTATAAAACTTAGTCATGTATTCTCTCTGCCATGTCCTGCTTTATTTTACATATAAATATACAGATGACCCTTGAAAAACTTGTGTTTAAACTGTGCAGGTCCACTTATACGTAGAACTTTTTTTCCCAATAAATACAGTATGATACTGCAAATATATTTTCTCTTCTTTATGATTTTCTTAATAATACTTTTTTCTAGCTTACTTTACTGTAAGAATATAGTATATGATACATATAACATAAAAATGTGTTTATCACTGTTTAGTTATCAGTAAGGCCTTCTGTCAACAATGGGCTGTTAGCAATTAAATTTTGGGGGAGTCAAAAGTTATGTGTGGATTTTTGACTTATACGGGGGTAAGGCCTCTAATCCTTGTCTTGTTCAAGGGTCAACTGTATATAGAAATTTCTAACTACAAATAAAACATTTTGTTTAGATTATCTTCTTAGGTATCCCATTTTTAAAGCATGAGACTAGATGTAAAAAATCATACCAATTACACCAGTCATAGTAAAGCAGGATATTGTGAGAGAAGGTATAGAACAGTTGGGTTTTGCAGAATTGACATATGTTTAAATCATATCTACAGATATATACATATTAATATGTCCTTTGTTCATGCTAACATTATTCATTGTCAAGTCCCACATCAATAATAACAAAAATTGATTTTTCCCCACAATCTGAACAAAAGTCTTTTTTTTTATGATTTTATTTATTTGACAGAGAGAGAGAGAGCACAAGCAGGGGGAGCTGAAGGAAGAGGGAGAGGGAGGAGCAGGCTCCCCGCTGAGCAGAGAGCCAGATGTGGGGATCAATCAGAAGCTTAACCGACTGAGCTGCCCAGGTGCCCTGAACAAAAGTATTATTAAGCAGTTAACTAAATCTTAGAAACACAAAGGCTGATGATATTGTCATAATCATTTCTGAGCAAATAAAACAAAAAAAAATTTGTTTTGAGAAGCAAATTATGTTTCTTTCTAACACTATTCTCTAATAAAACAATGGGCCATAATTAAATTTTAAAGACTGGAAACACATTTCCTAACTAATAGCCTTGTATGACATACAAGTGGAAATGGGCTTCAGTGCTTTTAGTATACATTAATATTTTTCTGTTAAGAAAATTATTTTTTCAAAGTCAATCATTGTGCTGGGGTGCCTGGGTCGTTCAGTTGGTTAAGCTTCTGACTTAAGCTCAGGTCATGATCTCAGGGTCCTAGGACTGAGCTCCACCTCAGACTCCCTCTCCCCCTGTCCCTCCCCCTGCTGATGCTCCTTCTCTCTCCCTCTCCCTCTCTCTCAAATAAATACAATCTTAAAGAAAAAAGTATATCATTGTGCTTTCACAATGTGTAACAAAACATCAAACTTGTGCCCTTTAAGGTAACTTTTGGAATCTCAACCCCTTGAACAAAGATTTAGTTGCTACGGCAACAAATAAATCATAAACATTGTCACTGTAGAATTATTTAAAAGAAGAGCATGCTTGAAGACAATTTAGGACCCATTCCTCTGTTCTTAGCCCTTCAAAGTGATTGTTCTTAAGTGCTTTCCCACTTTTTCTTTTTACTACTTTAATAAAGGGTCCTATTTCCTGACTAGGTTCCGTGTTTCCCCTTTGGGAACCTTTCTCTCAAGACCTCTGTATGGAGCTTCAATAGCTTAATGTGACATGAAATGAAAAACAAAAACAAACCTAGAAAATATATACATTCCACACACAGAAATGCTGTACTAATGGGGCATGCAGACTTTTAAAGTAAAACAGCCCTTCGATGGAAGACCATACCAATTATGTGGCTAACATTAGGGCAACAAATTTTCCCTTGCCTTCCTATTGCCATATGCCTGTCATTTTCTCCCTATAGTTTCCATTCACTGTTTCAAACATATGTTGCCACTTATTTGCCAGGAAAGAATCTCTGAACTACGCTTTGTATATGATGAACTGGCAGACGGAATGGAGCCAGAAAGAGCACCATTAGCAGTTATTCACACTTCTGTTTTCTCTTAACTTCCTTTTCTCTAAAGTGTATTTCTCATATTCTGGGAGGGATGTGTAATCATAAAGACATCTGTGACTCATGCTTTAGAATACAGAACAACAATTACCTATAAAAGCAAATGGTTCTCTCTTCCACTGAGCCGCATGTCTCCTCTACAAAAGCCTATCTTTATAGCTTAGAGGTTGGTCAAACATAGGTGAGGGGCTCCTTTGTCAAACTCTCAGCAAATAATAACATTCTTTTCTTTTCTAACAATCACTGCTAGAGTTTACCCAACATTTAACCACAGTCTTTTAACAAGGCACCTGTTCCATGGGTTGGGGTTGCTTGGGGTTTGATTGCCCTGCGTCAGGTGAAGAAAATACCATGGAGATTAGTTAAGAGGAAGGGGTTTTCCACCAAAGATGAAGGAGATTTATGGAGATAAAATGTGGAAGTCTGGTGTTATATGTTCACTAACAAGAAACGAATGCTTATTTCAGTCTGCACTGATTATCCTCTTTTGGCTTACTAAAACCCATCCATAGGTCAAGAAATATTGCCATGAATTAATAGTAATGTTATTGTTGAACTAAATTCCTTAAACTATATCTGGCACACACTACCAGAATCTTTGTTTCTTGTGGAAAAGGAGATAGGCCAAAAAATAAGTTCTTGTCCATGAGCAGAAAGGAAAAGACTACTTTGAAGGAACCCACAAATATTACCAATCATGTTTAGGATATGTTAAAACAAAACAAAACAAAACAAAAACAGTCCTGCTGAGCAATAGCTCACTAAATCTATGAAGCCAACTGCAAAGCTAGTTGAATTATGATTCATCTTTTATTTAAAGGGGGATGTTTTCAGCTTTTCCAGTCGAGAACATGGTAACTGCAAGTTGCCCAAAAGGACATGCTGTCATGCTTGAACCTGGGATGGTTAAGAGTAAAATATAGTAAGTCTAACCATTTTGGCCACATAAAATACATACAGGCATTCTCTGGGTTACAAACACCTGACTTGTGAATGTTTCCTCTCTATAAAAAGCCAGCCCACATTCTGCTCAAAAGGATGACACCTGGAGGGCAAGAGTATTTCCAGAGCTACTTAATTTTCTTCAGGCTGGTTGGCCAAGGGCTGCCATGGATATGGCAGGGAGGTATTCACCTGGAATCCAAAAGGGGAACCTGGAACACATTTGCTAATAAATATCATGTTTTATGTAAAACATAGGCTCCCAGCTAGTCCACAAAAAGTTAGCTGACCCGAAATACAGTTTAAACTCTACACATTTGCATGAATATTGTTCTCCACTACACGCTGTAATAATAATCACATTATGGATAAATCTTGTGAGCTAGGATATTACTGTATTACAATATCACCAAACCATTGCAGCTACTTAAATATAGGTTTTTGGCTTTATTATGGGTTTAGTAAGCCTCCTTGTGCTAGTCTAGGAATGGACTCTCTACTTAGTAACACTGTTTCTATGAGGAAATATCTTACAAATGAAACTTTGAAAGTCTTTTTGCAAAACAGGGAAACTTCCTACGTTTTGAAGATTATTCACTTTTTGCTGGAAGAACACAAATTGCCCTAAGATCTATAAATTCAGCATTATCACATGCTTCTTCCATGAGCAAAAGAAACCATAAGCAACATAGACTCTAAAAGCATAAGAAACAAATAACAAGAAATGGATATTCATGGAATGATGAGAACAGCATACCAGCCCACAAGAGTATTGTAGCCAGCGGAAACCACCCTACCCCAATGCCCCCACCTTCCGGCCCTGTTCAGACCTGACACCAGACCAGTTCCTCCTTAGTGACTGTACATCTTTAGCATCCACAACAGAGGAGCAAATGGGGTGGAACTTTAACTGAACTCTTTAGGTGCCACCTTCTCTCACATCTTTCCAGATGTAGAATTTCTTCTTCTGCATGGAAAGGTCACTTTATTTATGCACTTGTGTAATTCACTTAGTTTTTAACCAGTCTATCTCCCCTTCCATATTAACACCTCTCCAAACAACCCCATCTATAAATTCCTCGAAGCAGGTGATTTGTTTTATTTCCCACTATATAGTACAAAACTTTGGATATAATAGCAGAGAGGAAAGGAACTAAGTTTACTGAAGACTGTTATATGCTGGTTCTATGTTAAATGGCTTTCTTCCCATCAAATATGTCTCATTTAACGTAGTAGGTACTTAATAAATGAATGCTGAATGTATAGTCAGCCAGCTTCAATAAAAAGAGAGCTGTAAAGAAGTTAATAGAAACATCTGTGGATTCAGCAAAGAGCGAGTCAAATTTTTTACCTTCAAAATACCTTTGGGGTTGGTGGTAAAATCCAATTTTATTTTAAAATATTTATGTATTCTATAAAGGGATGTTGGTCAACAAAAACCATTTTCAATTAGCATAGAACTCTACTTCTATTTAAGTATAAATCAGTTATCTACATAGCATAAAGGATTCCATGTGGAGATTAAAGCAGCTGGAGGTTACAACGACAGCCAACTCTGATACCTTACACTAAAAGAAGTAGCTATCTTCTTTCATCAATCACTGCTAGAGCAAACTACATAATTCTTAAATTTCTACTATGATAGAAAAAAATCCATAAAACCTCATACCTTAGCTATGATCTAGTCTTTGAAGAGAAGACTTGAAATTATACAAAATGGACAACATATTTTTGAGCTTACCATTCAAAAATACCTAGATTCTAAAAATGTTGTTACTGGGGGGTACCTGGGTAGCTCAGTCGGTTGAGTGTTCAACTCTTGGTTTCGCTCAGGTCAGGATCTCAGGGTCCTGGGATGGAGCCCCACTGGACTCCCCACTGGATGAAGAGTCCGCTGGTCTCCTCTCTCTGCCCCTCTCCCCTTTCATGCTCTCTCTCTCTCTCAATCTCTCAAATAAATCTTTTTTTTTTAAAGATTTTAAAATCTTTAAAAAGAGCAGGAAGCCTGATGCAGCTCGATCCCAGAACCCTGGGATCATGACCTGAGCCGAAGGCAGACGCTTAATGACTGAGCCACCCAAGCGCCCCTCAAATAAATAAATCTTTTAAAAAAATAAAAATGTTAGAAATGGAGATAACTGAAAGCAAAAGGATGTGTTCTGATAGACCCCAGATTTGCTCATCGAAACACCTTGAGAGAACAGATACACAGGACATCCTGCATTCATTTAAGTAAGGCATTGCCAGTCCTAGGCCACAGTCATCATTGGGGCCCTCCACCTCTTCTTTGGGAACAGCCTGTGGGTTTTATTATATGACAGCTAACCAAGGTCACAAAACATGAAGATCTGACTTGGGATGAGGGCTGCAGACTTATTCACCCAATTGTTAAAAACTTCTAAGTCATCTCCTCCTGAAAATCATCTTCAGGATCTCATTCCTCCAACTCCTCTCTGAGGATAAAGCAACTGCAATAGAGTAAATAGGCAAACACATACACATGTAATGTAAAAAACACTTGTACACACTTGTATGCACTCACATTTATCTAACTATTGAACAAAGATGAATAAAAATATGTGAACAGAAATAATGGTTTCTGTGATATTTACAACAAACTGAGTCACCAAATCATATCAAAAAAGCAATGATCTGACAATAAAATATGGTAACATCCCAATAAATAGCCTCAGGCAGGTGATCTTTTTCTTCTAATTAGGAAGTTTGGGCTTTAGCAAAATCAGAAAACATTGCCAAGAGAACCCTTAGTAACATTTCTATCCATTGAACCTCTTCAATTTTGTTACTATTTTGTTTCCAGTCTAAAACTAATTTCCATTTTTTAAGGCTAAAAGAATGATAGTGAATTAAGAGCAGGAACAACCTGGGGAGAAAGCAAATAAGTAGGCTTACTACATGAACTTCTAAATCAGAACTATATAGAGAGAAACATGAGCTATTAGGTCAGCCATAATGATGAATTTCATTATTACTTAGAGCTGAGATTCTTAAGAAGCACGAACACCATATCCTCAAAGTTCATGAAACATTTCATTGACCCTAAAATCAGAGATATAACGTTCTTCACGTGAACTAAACAATTTTCCACATATAGCATTTATGGAGTCAGTGGAGCTAAAGAGGCCTAAATTCACTCTGTCAAACAGATTTAATATTCTACGAGAACAGAATATAAATTTAGCCCACAGAAAAACGCTATATAATGTCTAAAGAAAAAGATCAACAAGTGACACAGTATTAATATTCACTTTCCACAGGAAACAATAAATGTCTGACTTTACCAATAAAGCATTACATTTAATGGTTCTTAGCTACTAAAAGCTAAGGATAAAGAGTCTATAAAATAATGGCGAAAGTTAGAAAATCAGTGGGGATTTTTCCTCCCAAAACTATAGTAACGTTTTAGTTTTGAAGACTGATTGGTTTAAATGCCATAAAGCTTTAATCCTATCACCTCTAATTTTTTGGCCAGAAAAAAAAAAAAAAAGAAATCATATATCATCAGGACAAAATAAAATTTCAAATATGAGAGTTTCCTAACTTTTTATTTTGGCCTTAAAGTTCACTTTAATAGAACAATGGGCCACTCACTCACTCAGAACTATGTATGGTACAGGTCATGGATCAATTTAAAGAGGGCAATGCAAAGGTCCAGACCTGCTCAATGAGTTTGTTCGTGCAATTCACCCAGTCAGTGAGCATTGATGAAAAGTGCTGAGCACAGCATCTCTGCAGCTCTTTCTGGGGTTAGCATCAATGGGGGGGTCTTCATACTTTGCATTTACAGAGATAATTACGACCAACAGCATACTCAGAATTTATACAAAAGGGAACTTGTAATAATAATCCATTGAACCCACATGACTTACATGAGTGTGACACTACGTCCAGGTTAGGAATAAAATCTAATTGGTCTACGATGTTACTTTCCTTTCTTCTGACAGTTCTAGACAATAAGATAAAAGGACAAGACTTTGGAGACGGGGCGGTGGGGACAGTTATGGGAAAGCTTGCCAGCTCCTTAGGAGAACCCAGAAGAGATGGTCCCTATTCTACCTCTGGGTGATGCATGTGATCTATCTCTGGATGTGATGCCTGGAACTGCTGAGGTCATTTTGCTACCAGGGTGATGATGAAACCATCTAGGGGAAAAGGCCAGAGCCACAGAAACCAGAGAAGCAAAGGCAACATGTCATGTCTGAAGCCTGCCCCAAGTTTGGATTTTTTGCCGTAAGATGATATATTTTGCCATTGTTTGAGGCAAAGGGAGTCCAGGTTTTCTGTTGACTGCGGCTGGAAGCATCCTAGCTACTGTATCATTCCCTTTTGGTTACTCACAATTCTAGACTACTTGGAGGACCTGGGGCACTGTTTTCAGGACAGTTCTCAATGGAGGAAAACAAATTAAAGTCACCATGTCTTGGGAGTTCTTCCAAGATTCAAAGCTATCTTTCATTACATGTTATTCTATACAAAATCAGAGACTTACCTAGTGCTCTGTGGAAAGCTCCTGAGTGTAAGATGGGGCTACCTTCCTGAAAGTGGCATCATTCCCATAAGAATAACTTCCTTCTGAAGCACTTGGAATGACACTTAATAATATCCGATTTCTCACAATGGTTCAGTAAAAGTATAGAGGAAGCTTCCTTTAACTCTCTTAGACTATCTCTCTTTACACTGGGCTCCGACTAGTATGTGTTTGCCTAAACTAAGAAGTAGTAACTGTGAAAAATCAGGAAAATAATTACGTTTGATATAAATGTAACTAATAAGTGCAAGTGGATCATAGCTACTCTGGACAGAAGACCTATGTTCCTATTAATGTACAGACCTAACAAAAACTAAAACTTAAAATGTTTTGCTAAAAATTGAGCTTATATTTGAGACAATGTTTATATTATTTGGGATCTGAAAAATCGTTGGTAGCCAATTAGTACACTGAACAGCGAATAGAAATGCTGAGGTAAGATAAAACTCCATTTCTTAGCATAAAGGAACAAACAAGTGGCTCTAACATATCAATCTGAAATATTTCCTACACCATTTTCAGGTTGTTTTTCACTATTAGATTATATTGTGCTAATGTCGAATTCCAATGCTGAAACGGATTAGCTACTCTAAGCTCTTGTCTCACTAAAAAAAACTCCAAAACAATACCACCACCACCAAAACACCCAAGGTGCTAAGTAAAACGAATAAAATATTTTAAAATATACATCTTTGAGACAGCAAGTTATTAAGGAATATTCAAAGGGGTTAAAGATTGAATAAAAGTGAAAACTCAGCAAGGTAAGTAAAGTAACAGCTATTGCTTTGAGAGCATTTTTTGAATTCTGTAAACTTATAGTTTTTATGGCATCAGAGGGCACAGAGTTTGTTGACAAAGCCTAGGGTCCTCCCAACCCTACATAAAGCCAGATTGCAAAAAGCTAAACCATGAATGTAAAGGTGACTTAGAAACAAAATCAACTTCTAGGCACTGTAAGGAAAACTGCTTTCCTTGAACTATGGCATTTGGAGTAAGGGGAGAAATAAATTCCACTGAGAATTTATAATAACAAGTTAGCCTATATGAGAATTGGCAGCCCAAATTCATACTAACCGGGTGGTCCAAAAACAAAAACCAAAAAACCTCGCTCTAGAGATTCTAGGCTGAAAATACCCACCCCCCCCCCCCCCCGCCCCGGCATCTGGCAAAAACAAATGTAAATCCTCCCTAGAGAAAGCCACCTTCAACCCAGGGTTCAAAGAATTCCTGCAAATAGAGTTCTAATATATGGGTTCATATTTTAAAATCTGAAAACACACTAAAAAATAATGCACAATGACTGAAAGCCAAAGAAATGACAGCAGAATCGGAGCTGCTAATAAAGGATTTCAGATATCTAAATTACCAGACAGCATGTAAAACATACTTAATATGTTGAAGATAAAAAAGGGATTAAAATTTCTAGTTAGAAATTTCTGCTTAGAAAAGTAACAGACTACAAAAGACTAAACAAATTAGAAAAAAAGTGCAACTTTTGGAAATGAAAAATATAACTGCATATCAGCAATGAGAATTACTGAACCAGAAGAAAAACTTGAAGACAAAACGCAGCCAAGAGAGCTAAAGAAATAAAACAACTGAAAGGGTAGTTAAGGGATATGAGGAACAGAGAAAGACAGCCTAACATGTGTCTCAGTTTTACAAGGTAAAGAAAAAAAAAATTATTCAGAAGCTGTATTTGTCAAGTTAACATTGACTGACAATTTTCTAGAACTTAAGAAAGACACCAACCCACGGATTCAGGAATCTCAATGAAACCCAGAAAGTACAAAAGAAATCTGTACTTAAGTACATCATAATGAAATTGCAGTCAAAGATGAAGGCAAAATAAAAAAAAAAGCAGCCAGAGAGAATAGGAATGACACGTAGATCAATGACTGACTTTTCAACGTGAACATGGGAAGCCAGAAGTAAGTGGAATAATATCTTCAATGTGCTGACAGAAAACAGTATCAACCTGAAGTCTCCACTCAGTAAAAATCTTCCTAAGAACAAGGGTCAAATAAAGACATTCAAATAAATAAAAAGAGAGTGTGCAAAGAGCAGACTTCCACTAAAGGAACTTCAAAAAGTATGCATTCAGATTGAAGGAAAGTGGTCCCAGATGGAAATCTGGAATAAAAGAAGGAATGATGAGGAAAGAAAGTGGTAAATATGTTGGTTCATCTAAACCAACACTGACTAAAATAACAATAAAAGATGATAAAATCTTGGGGAATTAAAAAAGAAACTGAAATATAAGACAACATAAGACAAGTAATTTATAAATCAGGAGGGTATACTCAGAATTAAAGTGTTCTGAAATGATTAAAATTTTTGGAGAAGGATTAAAATGCTGATCAGCTTTAGACTGATAACTTTAACTTGTGAGGTAGAATTTATAGGCCAATTAATTCCTAATAGAAAAGGAATAGTGTGTAACTTCCAAAGTAGAAAGGGAGAAAACAAATAAAAATAAAATTCAAAAGAAGCTAAGAAGTAAAATAACAGCAGCAAAAAAGGTGGTAAAAAATAAAACCATCAGATAAGATGGCAAAAGTAAGTCCAAATAAGTCAATAATCACTGTAATACAAATTAAATGGTCATGTTAAAAGACAAAGATTGTCATACTGTATTAAAAAAATTCTAACAATAATTCCCAACTGCATGCAGTTTATAAGTGACTCACTGGAACATAAGAATATAGTAAAGCTGAAAAGAGGTTGGAAAAAAGATATCATCAGGCAGCTTCTAACTAAAAGAAAGGTTACACAGCTATGTGTATGAGGCAAAAAGGACTTTAAGGTGGAAAGATCTATAAAGAGTCATTATATAATATAAAGAAATTCCATTTCTAATCAAGCAGTCAAAAATCAGGTTGCAGAAGATTCTAATTACACAATAAGTAAGCTTTATCTACATAGATAACATTGTTCTTAATTCATACAGAATACACATTACACTCTCTTCAAGCAGATAGGGAACTTGTAAAAAACTAACCACCCAACGAAACCATAAAGCAAATCTTAAAAACTTCAAAAGGTAGATAACACACTGACTATATTTTCTGACCATAATGTAATGAGTGATAAAAAGATCTCTCTCTCTACCCAAAAATACATGTTTAAAAATTAAGAAGCAATTCTAAATAATTCATGAACCCAAGAGAAAGATGAAAGCCCAATAAAATCATGAGGTAGCAGGAACAAACTACAGTTCTTAGCATAGCTATTCTAAGTAATAAAATTTATGAAATACTGAAATTGACCCAAAGAAAACAATCAAAATTTCTTTCCTTAGAAGATGAAAAAGTGTCTGTTTCAACAAAAAGCTTTTTGAGAAGATTCTTTTCTCAACTTTATCATCCAAATAAAACTGCTAATAGCTAAATAGTTGAGAAGGTATACCTAAAACATAAAGATCCTCCCTCCATTTTCAGTAATGGATCATACAGGCGCCTCTGCAAAGAACATCATTAAAATGAATGAACGAACAAGGAAACAAATCAGTTCATTCATTCATTCAGTGATTCATATCGAGAGTTTATATGTGTGTGTGTGTGTGTGTGTGTGTGTGTGATATAAGCAGCCTTGGAAGATCTTTACCCAACTACTGACGTTTTTCTGGGAAGAATCTTTGATAAATTATCACTAGTCAAGTAAATGCTTAAGAGAGCCATTATTTGAACAGCCATTCTAATATTTAGTAAGACTAAAATAAATTATCTTATTTAATTAAAACATCATAGATCTGTTTTATTTTGATTTTCAGAGAAGGCCTTTAAAATGTTTCAATAAAGGCTGTTCCATACCCTCACTTCTCCAAAGATTATACCTAAAAGAAGCATTATTATATGACAAGGTTGGAGCACTCCTGATTCTATTACATATTTATATTTATATATACTTCAATATACAATTGAAAAAGAATTAACAATGTCATGATTCATTTAAAATTGCTTTTAATATATTAAAATATATTACTCAACTGCTAAAAAACTGCCAATGGCACCTTGCTGTCTAGAACACTGAAATCCAAACCACACTGCTTGAATTATAAGACCCATTTATAGTCTGGCCCCATCTTATGTGACCACCCTCCCCTCCAGGGCTGCAATATCTACCACTTGCACAACTGCCTGTAGAGGGTCAGCACTGCTCAACAAGAGCCAATCAGTGACGCCATTCTATCTAGGGTTCCTTTGCTCTACCATTCTCCTTCCTGGAATTCTTTAATTACCCTTCAAGGTCCAGATGAACTTTAACTTCTGTTATGAAGACCTTCCAGATATTTCTAGGCCTAACATACTTTTACAAAAATTCTTCCTTCACCAAACGTAGCATCCCAACTTAATGTTAATTGTTTTTTGGTTTTTGTTCACTTGTTTATCTACCCATCAAAATCTGGGTAGGGTCATGCTTTATCCTCTCTGCCTCCCTTGCCATGAACTCAGTATAGTGATAAATAGACACAGAAGATGCTCAAAAAATAGTTGCTGAGTGCCTCTTGAAAGAATATAGGAGAGGCAGTCTAGGCCTAACTCTTTTTTTTTTTTTAAGATTTTATTTATTTATTTGACAGAGAGAGAGAGATAGCGAGAGCAGGAACACAAGCAAGGGGAGTGGGAGTGGGAGAAGCAGGGAGCCCGATGTGAGGCTTGATCCCAGGACCCTGGGATCATGACCTGAACCAAAGGCAGACAGACGCTTAACGACTGAGCCACCCAGACATCCCTAGACCTAACTCTTGCATAACTATAAATCATACCACACACACACACACACACACACACACACACACACACACACACACACACAGTATTCCCTTTAAATATTCCACCTTCTTCAATTAAGAAGGGAAAATATTACCTTTTTTACCTACTTAATTACATTGCAATAAACAAATATTATGAACAAAGGTGTTTTTTTTTCTCCAGGAATTTTAATAATATTTTCTCATTGGCACTACCTAATTGAAGAATACAAGTCTTTTTATTTTCTTGAGAGCATAAATGTTTTTAAATGTTGTACAAGTGGAAGCCATGCATCAATACCAATCGCCCTCCCCCCCCATCCTACTACTGACATATTGGCATAAATGGCTGCTGATAATCCTCATGCACAAAAAGTGCTATTAGTTATTGAAGGTCACCATGACTAGATGAAAAGATATTCCACTTAGCCTTTGGGGAATAGATTCCCATTCCTGATCTAAACAGTTGAGTTCCACTGTTTTTCATTTCCTCTTGTAATTGTTGGTGAGTGTACATGAAAGCCTGCATGTGTACATGTATAATGTGTGTGTGTGTGTGTGTGTTGAGCAGGGAGGAGGGAAGAAAGGAAAAGAGAGTTAGACATCTGTTCCATAGGTTTTTAGTAAATGGTAGCCACAGATAGAGGACAAATGGATGGATGGATAGATGGATGCACACATGCATGGATGGAGACTGTTTTAACCAAAAGTCAGCACCTCTCAGAGGTCTTCGAAGTAGACCTAAGCCACTTTCCTACTTTGAGTCTATTATATATTTAGAAAAAGAAATGCCAAATTTAAGTTTATGAACTCCTGCTAAATTTTAAACCCTTGCATTTAACAAAGAACTCTTAATTTCCGCAAAAAAAAAGGTAAGATGATGAAATGTAACTAGGTTATTTATAAGATACTTATAAGATATACTTAAAAATTAATTTATAGCACACCCTAAATGGCACAGTATAGTAATGACACAAATTAGCAATCAATCATATGATAAACTTGTACTTCTGTCAATCTTATCAGAGTACATCAGCACTTGAATACAAATCTCAGAGTCTAAATTTGAGGTCACTGAGAGTCAACATCAGTGATTCTCGAGTTTCCCAGTGCTAATAAATGGGTTGGGACTTAGACATTCTGGCATCGCTAGGGCAGTAACCATTTGGAATAACTGAAAGTTTTAAAACTCAACTGGAGCAGTATTCATTAGAATTATGTTTAAAAAGCAATCAGCACTATTTTAAGTTATGATTTGCCAAGAAGCTACTGTTAGGCCATAACTGATTGCTTGAGCAGGAACTCTGCTCTTGAAGTTTTTATTCCTCAAGTCTGTGGGCTGTCAGAGCAGTATCATGACAAAGTTTTTCCCATTTGCATGGTTAAATGTACCCCAAGGGGAAATTTCCTTCGCAAATAATATTTAGAGTCAAGAGAATTAAAGAAACTTGATTAAATGAAAGAAAGAATAGTTTCTAGATCAAGACTTAATTAGTATTCACTTGATTTAAAAGCACAAGGATATAATGTATCACTGTAAATAGCATCTTTCACATGCATTTGTCTCAATGGAGCTATGAAATAAATGGCACATAAAATGAATCAAAAGGTAACAGTCAATGAATGGAAGTAGTCAGGTAATGAATGATCATTACCTCTTTCTCTTGCTGGATCCATCTCCTGCTGGATGCATCCAAATTCATCCTCATTCATCAGGTTTATGGAATGTCTACTCTGTGTGGAGTATTATTGTCCCAGCCCTCACACAAAATCTCAAAAAGTCCAGGAAGGAGGTTTGAGATATCAAGGCAGAGGGCAAGGCAGAGATATTGGCACATAGTAGGCTCTCAATAAACGGCAGCAATTCCTTTCCTTTCCCTTTCCATTCCCTGGATCTTCTTTATATAAGTGGCATATTTGAGCTGTGAAACTTAAATCAGAGGATTGAGAATATGTTTGATAAAAGTCTTAAATTTATGTCATAATCTAAAAAGATAAAGAACTTATAGATTCAAAAGTTGGCAATAAATGAAAAAAGTTTAAAACATGGTATGACAGGATTTTAAGTGATCCTTTCAATGTGGATTCTATTAATGTTATTGTTGTTTTAATGCTTATAGTGCCATAAATAATTAGAGAGGGAGAGAAGAAGGAAGGAAGGAAGGAAGGAAGGAAGGAAGGAAGGAAGGAAGGAAGGAAGGAAGGAAGGATGGAAGGATGGAAAGGAGGGAGGAAGGAAAGAAAGAAGGGAGGAAGGATGGGAGGGAGGGAAGAGGAGGAGAGGAGAGAGAGAAAATTGTACAAAGCAGAAATACTTTCGAGGTCTGTAGTAGAAAAAGCACCATATTCTGTCCTGAGCTCTGTCCCAACTGGGTATCCCTGAACAGAATACTGCACAGTGTGGCTTTCCCTTATATGAACTATAAGATGAGGTAGCTGACCAGATTTTCTCCAAGATCTATTCTCACTCCACCATCCCATAGTGCAAGCCCAATGAACTAGTGGCAGATAAGAGAGATACAAAGTTCTATGCCTCTGTGTTATAGTGTTTATCCCCTAAGTTCAAATCCTACTACAAGACACTGAATATGGGGAGCCTGTGTGGCTCAGTCGTTAAGCGTCTGCCTTCGGCTCAGGTCATGTTCCCAGGGTCCTGGGATGGAGTCCCGCATCAGGCTCCCTGCTCAGCGGGAAGCCTGCTTCTCCCTCTCCCACTCCCCCTGCTTGTGTTCCCTTTCTTGCTGTCTCTCTCTCTGTCAAATAAATAAAAATCTTTAAAAAAAATAAAAAAAAAAGACACTGAATATGATTTCTACCAGAGTTTGCTGAAGTCAGTCTACAACTCAAACCCTGGTGCCACTATTTACTAGCTCTGATGTTGGACAGGCTACTTAATCTCTCTGTTCCTCAGTTATCTATCCCACAGGGTCATTATGTGGATCAAAGTTTAAATATAATATGTAAAACATATATTGCATGGCATCTATTAAACATTAAATGTGTCATCTACTATTGTTGTTATTATAACAAAGATGTAATACAAACAAAACCAGCAGAGGATAGAAGGAGTACATAGAAGAGTACATGATGAAAATACTTAGGTATGTAGTTGGTCATTAGGAGGCTGGTGATCGGTAAGCTCAATGACACAGTAATCTGATATGGTTACCAGAAAATGCTAGGAAAACGCAAAACACTTTACACAAAGTCTGTAAAGGGGAAGATAATCCTGATATACTGAAGTAATTTGTTCATTCTGAGCACCAAACTTTTAGAAATAGAGTATGAAAAGACTCAAATTATAAAAATAGGAACAGTTTAAGATTCAGGACAAATTGTCTTCAAATATTTAAAACACTCTCATGTCAAAGCAATGTATTTATTCAATATGACTCCCTGGAAAGACCAGGAATAGTCAGTAGAAGAGGAAGCCAGTTTTCAGTTTGGAATGGAATGGACTTGTTGGGGAAGTAAAAAATCCCTGGAGCTATTCAGTACTGACTAATGACAACTGGACGTGCAAGCACCAACTCCTGGTAAGAAAGCTGAAGTTCTCACTCAAGAGAAAATTCAATCGAAGGGTGAACACAAGACTTTCGACATCCCTTCCACCTGCATTTTATGATGTAAATGTCTAGTAACATAAATTGTAATAGCATTTCTCATGTACAGAATGACCATTTGGCATGTATGCAAGACAATGGTGTTAAATGAGAGCACAGAATTAATATTAAAAGTTCAGATATCTCCATTAAATTTTTGGCTGGAGTTGTCAACCTATGGCCAATCTTAGTGGCTTGAGTTGACTACCAGCCATACACAGATCTTCAATTTAAAAGAAATGCAACAAAAATATTGTATTTTTCACCCATAAAGTGGATAACTAGCTCATTAATGCTCCAAAGTATTTCTGTAGTTAGTATAAACCTAGGTAAATTATTCTAATATTAATTATAATTTCAGACATAGTCTGACAGTTCTAATGACATTGTTTAAGCCATTTTTGATTTTTCATGTTTCCCAGAAGAGATATACAGACCTGTAAAACATAGTTGGCTGGGTCACCAACTTAATTTTGACCTCAGGACAAGTCCTTTAACCTCTCTGAGATCCAATTATCTTATCTATTTAAAAAGGGGGAACAAGGGATGGCAATAAGTAAGTATTTTCTAAGGTCTTTTACACTCTAAAATGTGCTTTTATGAAACGACCATCCTTCAAAATAAAACTCAAAGCACATTTCCTATTTCTTTACTTGTTCATCATTTTTCCCAGTGAAGACATCTTCAGCCATAATACAGGGATATGAAGCCTTCAGTCTATAACACCACCAGCAACTGCTCTATGAGGCAGTTTTATTCTGTCCTTCTGGGGTTTGGAAGAAGTTACTTGACTGAGGGAGGGGATTTTACAGCTAGAAGCCATCTTCACATCAAGCAATAATTAACTATAAATAATGGACAAAGCAGCTTTGGTGACAGGAAGGGAGAGTATAAAATGTCTCTTTCATAAATACAATCTTGGAATGAACCATTTACTCTAACTTTACTTCCTAAATGCTTTATTTTCTCAGGCCTTCTAGACCCATTTCAATGAGTTTATATTAAAAGTTTATCCTCATGTGTTGCTATGTTTGAGTTTCCAATGATAAAAGAAAACATATAAAGTCAACTTACCCATCAATTTTTCACCCTTAGCCAACTATTCCAATGACAATAAACTATTCCTATAGTTATTATTCCTATATTAAAAGTTTATCCTCATGTGTTGCTATATTTGAGTTTCCAATGATAAAAGAAAACATATAAAGTCAACTTACCCATCAGTTTTTCACACTTAGCCAACTATTCCAATGACAATAAACTATTCCTATAGTTATTATTCCTATTCCAATAAACTATACCAGTAACTCCCAACATAAAACCTGTTCAACTGTACTTTGAAGTCATAAGTCTTTCTCTATAAATATTTAGCCTGAAATCAAGCTCCACAATTATATTCTGTTGGACTATTTTCTTTAAAAATGAACTACTTAAAAAAAATGAGATACAAACTATTAGACAAGGTCCCTTTAAAGAGGGACTGGACAAAGTGCTGAGAACAATCTGTACTGGCAGGGGACAAAAAAGATGACCTAATAGGTCTATTCTGTCTCTAATTTCTGTGATTTGAGGATTTTTTTACTCCTGCAGTAATATTTGTGAGTTTAACAGTTTCTCAAAACTATTATTAGTTACCAAGGAAACACAAAATGTTTGCAGAAATAAATAAGCAAATGGACTGGACCTAAATAGCAGGTTTTTCCAGCTTCCCATTTAATAATTGTAGTGGCGTCATATTATCAATTCTTCATTCTCTCCAAGTCATTCTGCTCACCTACTGGCACGCTCACTGGAGACCCATAGCCAAGTCATAACATCCGATGTAAACCAAGAACAGGAGGTTCCTGGATCAACAGGAGAGTCTCAAACGTAGACTTTGCTGCTTCACTTGTTGAGGAACAAAAACTATAGCACTGTCAGTGGGACATCAGGTAGTGGTTGGCTTTGTGACCACCATTTCGAGGGACAATATGCAAATTGCTTTTAAATGACCCACTGTCTACAGAAAGGCAATGAACATGATTAAAATATATACAGATAAAAAGACACAATATGCATATATGGCCCATAGTGGGAAAACACAGATGTTTTATAAATGTTTATAAAAAGACTAGAAGGGAACATAGTGTGGTTGACCCTTAAACTATGTGGGGATTAGGGGCACTGAATCCTGTGCAGTCAAAAATCTGCGTATAAATTTGTCTCCCCAAAACTTAATTACTAACAACCTACCATTGAACAGAAGCCTTACTAATAACATAAATAATTAACACATATTTTGTACCCATATTATATATTGTATTCTTGTGATAAAGTATGCTAAAGAAAAATATATTATTAATAAAATCATAAAGAAAATATACTTACAGTACTGCACTGTAAAAATTCTGCATATAAGTGGACTCATGCAGTTCAAGCCTGTTTAAGGGTCAATTGTACCTCTCTTAATAGTTGGCAGTATTCACGAGGTAGGGCTAGATGTAAAATGTCTTTTCTACTTTTCTGCATTTTTCAAATTATCATGGGCATTGAACTGTTCTAAAATTCATTTTCAAAGCCACAAAAAATCATCTTAATAATAGGCTTCTCATTCTCTAGTATTACTACTGTATTACCACTGACACTGTTGCTATAATCAGCCTGAGTTTGCTCTAAAGTGCATTAGTCCCTGCTGTAAAATCAAAGTCAGCTGAAGTATGACTAGGAATAGTTGATGGGCTTCTGGAAACCTCAAGGACTAGAGACGACAGGAGATTTGGGTTGCAGATAAGAGCAAGTGGGTCTCTATGCAAATCCAGGTTCACTGTAACCCATTAATTGTTGGTGGAAGGCTCTAGGTGCGCAGTGCACGTGGTGTGTGCTGCCTGGAGATGGGGTAGGTTTTGTGTGGGCACTTATTTTTTTTTTTTTAGATTATTTATTTATTTATTTGACAGAGAGAGAGAGAGAGAGAGAGAGAGCAGAAGCAGGGGGAGCAGAGGGGAGGGAGAAACAGGCTCCCGAGTAGGGAGCCCCACGACAACAACGACGACGACCGTGACGACGAGCCCGAGGACACGGGGCTCCATCCCAGGACCTTGGGGTCATGACCCAAGCTGAAGGCAGACACTCAATCAACTGAGCCACCCAGGCGCCCCTTGTGTGGGCACTTATGTGTACAAAACTAGGCAGAAGACGCCTGGGCAACAGAAAGAAGAGTGAAAGGAACAGGTTAGAAAACTGTTCAGGTGTCTGGCTGGCTCAGTGGGTAGGGTGACTCTTAATCTCAGGGTTGTGATTTCAAGCCCTAAGTTGCAAATGGAGCTTACTTAAAAAAATAAAATGCTCTTTAAAAAAAAAGAAAGTGTTTTTGGCATGGAGAGAAGGTGCTTTTGCCCTGAGACATCCTTTTTGGCTCTACATTCTATAGCTGCCCACCAGTGGTGCTCAGTCCCTTCCTCTTAAGTTGTGTAGCAGCAGAGGAGAGATCAGCACTGGATACATGGCAGGCTAGCCCAATGCTCACAGACAAAGCTGCTTTGCAAGAAGCCTGCCAGTGAGGTATTAGAATGTTCCCTGAGGTGGTATACTTTAACGCCAAAGGCTCACACTCGGCTAATCCAACTGCAGCCTAATGTAATGCAAGCCTACAGAACTTTTCCCCATGCCATCCTGGATCTGTCCCCACTACGCTCAGCTTCTCATATAGGACTATACCTGTTGATAAGAATTGTTTTCCTTTGTGTGTTATAGTGTTTTCACATACACTATTTTATAGATGCAAAGGAGCAAACATATCACACTCAAAAGTTAGTGTTACTATCTCATAAATTCCAACAGAGCTTCCAGGGAGTGGGGCTCATCACCCCTTAACTGATGAAAGAAGCATTAGTGAAAATTGGGGGCAGCTGGGAAGAAAGGTGCAGTTAATTATGAATACTGCTTCTCTTGCACTTATTTCGATGACTAAAAGACTTCACCAGTCACAAGAAGAAACAAAGCCAGGAAGACAGGGCATGAAAGAAAGAGTAGTCATTTCACAAAGAGAAACTGGCTTTGACATTCTTGGTAACATGTTAATGGTATTTTTAAACAGTTAAATGACAATATTGTGTACATTGCTAATAACATCGGTTTTTGTGGTCACTGTATTGAACTCCTGGCATTAGCTTGAACCACCGGAAATTGCTGATTATTCAACTGTTTTTGACTACCTAACAAGAGCGATTCGTATAGTTCAATTTAATCGATATATTCTAGTTTCCACCCTTATTGCCTATACACCCTTCTTCCTCATTAGAAAGCAATTAGATTGGTAGAAAAATTCCTTTGAACCATTTCCAAATAACAACTTAAAGCTACTGCTGATTTAGATCATAAATTTAAATTACTCATTACAGAAAGGACTTTAATTTGTAGTTAAACTTATTTGTAGGAAATTTTGGATTATAAAATAAGTCATATAGCAATTGGACAATAAAATTTTCAGTAAAAAAGGAAGTAAAATTTTCTCAGCCAAGACTGAGGCACAGTGGTCATAACTCCATTCTTTTGATAAATACACATCAGAAGCCAAGACAACAAAAATTACATCTCAAAGAGAATGTTCATAGGAAGGGAGAAGGAAATAAAAGTCCACTTGCGGAGTCCTGTGGCCAACAGAACATAATACCAATGGCTGGTTGGAGTTTCCAAAGAAGACCCAGGGTGCTCTCGTGTCAGATAAATATCCCCCCTGCTCAAGACGCTTGACTTTCATCTGTTGGAAAACTGTCATATTATTCTAATTTTATTAGGCCAAAACATGTTACCAACATCCTCAAAAAAGCTGTCTTATCTTATATACAAATAGTCTTAGTCTTATATACAAATCCATGATGTCTCCAATGTGAACAACTACCCTAGGGTTATTCAGTGCATAATCAGGGTGGCTCTGGTGGGTGGCCTGCAAAGGTCAGTCTTGGTTTTCCTAGTTTAACATTCAATCTGGAAAATAAAGATAGAAACTTCTCAACTAAATCTGAGCATTTTTTTAACTAACACTTCTGAGTGATTCTGAGCAAACCATTAAGAGAAGACTAAGGCTGTATTCATAAACACTGGTTCAAATCACTACATTTGTTACTTACTAGCAGTATGACCTTGGTCAAGCCGTTTCACCCTTCCAAATGTGTTTCTTCACCTGAAAAGTATGACTAATACCACCTTACAATGTTGGAGTACTTGTAGAACACTAAGCACAGTGACTAGCATGAACTAAAAAGCTCAACAAATGTTATTATTGGTTCCTGAAGAGTGGTATACATCGTGATCTCAGTTGGAATGCTGAGTCATAGCTGGGTCAGACATCACTGCTTCAGGGAGTAACACAGCACCAGGCAAGGCACACAAGGAGTTCTAATCCTCTTTTCTCTTGCTTCATAACCCTAGACAAGTGTTGTATCCACTTAACTTCTCTGTTCTTCAGCTACTACAGTTAAAGAAAAGGAGGAAATAATGCTGACATATTTTACAGGGCAAGTGGGAAATCAAAAATATGGAAATAAATGCAAAGCATAAGTACAAAAATGTGGGAAAGAAATAAAAGAGTCCAATGTTAGGAAACCTGTACCTATCAGAGGGGAAAGGAGGCAAAACCAGTTACAAAAATGCTGGCTTTGGGTAAAGATACTTTGTCACCAGTTTGAAGCTGAGATGCAGGTGTTTATGCAACTTTCACAACAATCATTTTATCTCACTGAATGAATCAAATCTAGCATAAAAGTCTCAAAAACATGTTTAATAAGTACAGGGCAAGTATAGGAGACTAAAAAGATTCAACCACACTTCACAACTATAAGGTAGGATAACAAAACTAACAAACCAATATCTAAAATGTTAATATGAAAGTGTAAATCAAATATTAAATTTTAAGCTCAGTGGAAGGGTACAGTCATTGGTTTCTCAAAAGAGTATATATAAAAAGCAGAAGTTTAACAGGCTTCTCAGTAGAGAGTGATATAAAAGAACTATCAAAGTGAGCCCACAGTTTAGCAGATGACACACGTTTTTGTGCCCTGTATATTTTTTTCACGATTTTCACTAATATATTCTCTGCAACCAGCCTTTCTCTACTCCAAACTAAGGAAGAGAAACAAACTGCTTTCATTATTCCTGTTTGACAAAACATATATAAACAGTAGTTCGATACACCTATGTACATCATAATAGGAAGCAATCCTATTTTAATGTTTATTTAAAAAGTTAAATAGACTCAAGTCATTAAAACTACTCAATTCATTTGAAGCTTGCAAATAAGGCAGCCACATCCCTAATTTACTTAGCAGATTCACCTAGTTGGTTAGAACTTCAGAGATTAATTCTCTTATTAATGTGCAAAATAATTAGGAGGCTAATTCTCATTTCCCAGAAAAAGAATTTTTAAAAGTAAATCTGCCCCATACTAGAGGCTTAATTCAGTCATATTTGATCAGTTTCTTCTTTCTTCTCATGTCTTTGTTTTCTAGTAGAAGAGAACAAATGGATTAAAACTGGTCCTGAAGTTCTATTTTTACACTTTGTCTTGAAAGTACAGCATAAAACATTTATTTTTTTTTAAATAAATACTTTCCCTGACAAATAAACATTAGTTTGAACTACTTTCGTTAAAACACAGGCATGCAGAAATGAGGAACTAGGAGGTTCTTTCAGGAAAACACTGAAAAAATAAGATTTCATCTGGCCTTCCCATCATCACTTGAAGAATTGTTTGGTAGTTACATCATCAGGAAATAAAATACTATCCTCTGAGGACCCCTACTCTTTACAAAAAGGGAAGAGAAGGTTTGAAGTCTAAATCACCCCCGGGATGTCTCAAAAAAAAAAAAAAATCCAAAAAACTAAAAAAGGCTTCTGGCTCCCTCTCCTGCCTCCCCCCAGCAACCAAAAAACAAATGTAACAAAAATATATTTACAAAAGCTTAAATAAGAATAACAGGATGTGCATTTAAGAATCTGAAGCAGTAACAGGAGCTTTAAAGCCCCAGAGGGAGAAGAGTTACTAACGGATTGACCATGACCCCCAATGACTTGGTTAGCCAGGCAGGAGGGCGCCGGCGTCCCGGGCCCGCAGCCCATTCCCCTCCGCGGGGAGCCAGGGACCGACCGTCCGTTCACACGGTCCGAGCGTCGGCGGACCTGGGGCGCATTGCCGCTGTTGCGCCGCCGCCGCCGCCGCCGCGGATCCGGCTGTCATCCGCGCCCCCGCCGACCGCGCCGCACACGCGGAGCGCCTTATAAGGCAGCGCAGTGACGTAACGCCCTTAGGCCGGGCGCGCTCGGCGCCCCGCTCGCATTGTTCGGGTGACTCCCGGAGCGCGCACAGCCCGCTCGCAGCGCTGCGAGACTGCGGCCCCCTCCGGCCCCCGCCCGGCCCCGGCGCAGGCAGCTCAGGTAAGCCCAGGAGAGCCGCTCAGCTCCAGCAAGGGGCATAGCTGTCAGAGAACCAGGCGGACTGTAAGTGGCTTTTAAAGTTAGCATCACCAACTGCAGACAGGTTTCGAAAAGCGCGTCCAATGAACTCTAGGTTCAAAACCTTTTTCAACTCACACAAAACTTAGAAAGTTTACTCCAACGGAAAAACAGATTTGGGATTTGATTTTAAATGACGAGTGCTGGGGGATGACTATATATTACATACTCTCTCCAAGTGAGCCACAGCTGAATCCTGCCTGTGTTGAGAAATCTTTGGGAAAGGGTGGTGGTGGGGGAAGATATATTGTAATACCACAACTCAATCTCCTGATCTTATATCTCCTCGGACTTGAATTCCCTTATGTCTTAGAGAGCAAAGTGCGAAACATTACCACATGGTAGTGGATTTATTAGTGCCGATTCTCACTCCCTCCCCTTTGTGAATCTTCACATAAAAGACTAGAAAAACACTGTTAGAAATACATCTTGTAATTAGGATGAATCTAACTTAAAAAGTTGAGCACTTAAGCTTCAAAATTTACAAACTAATGTCTTAAAAGCATTTGCCAATTTGTACATGGACGTAACTCTCATAATTTTGAGTTCCAACTTTTTACTTCAACTCCAATCAATGGATAAATGACAAACTGCACTGAAAATTAAAGATAATGCTAGTTTCTCTAGAGTAATATTTTGGACAATGGTTTTTTATATAGAAATGCTAATTTAAAAGGTAAAGCCTGTAGAAGAATTTTGTTAATCAGTGGCATTTTGAACTTTAAGTTACATCTAAACACTGAACAGGCTATTGCTATAAATGGACCCTTACCATATGATAATTAAGCACCTGGATGAACATCTGCATATTTTACTTTACTTTTCAGAATAAAAATTAGCAGAAGAGTTAAGAAAATATGCTATGTCACATTTAAAACATTGGAATAAGAGATGAAAAAACCATTTTATCACTCAAACTTTATTTGGTTTGAACATATACTGTAAAATAAAATTTAAGAAATGTATGACAATTATTTCCCTTTTAAATAGCCTCTATATTTAACTTATCATTTGAAACAGCATTTTCTACATGCCCCAAATTCGGGATTTATCTGTTTCTAGTAATTCCTGTGGTTGAGTATTTTAAAGCATATAATATTGGTGCCTACTACTTTTGCTTCATGGAGTTTTGTTTTGTTTGCTAATTTTGTTTGGAGCAATGCAAGATTTTGGTTTCAGTATTCTAAAAGAAAAATTATATGTTATTTGGTCTGAAGATAGGCTATGTAAACTGCAGGTTAGTATGGAAAAGTAGGATTTCCCTAAAACTATTATTTCAAATCTAGGGAAGCCTACCATAATGAGAAGAAAGCGGGGCCAACACCCAGGTCCCTGTGAAGTACGAAATATGCAATAAAAAGTTGTTTATTTGATATAGGCTGTAATTGGAAATGGAAAAATTCTTGCTTTGGTAAAAAGGTATTCCACTCTTTTGGAACTGATAGAAGAGGAGGGAAACAGAAACCATCAATTATTGTTTCAGCTATACCCAGAGTGCCATCTATACCATAAACTATAGCTCAACTGTTGAAAATCATAACCTCTATTAAATCTCTAACAGCTGTGTTTCCCAGGGTCTGCATTTTTATTTTTTTTAAATAGGCAAGCATCATTTTTTTACATCTTTAAATGACATACTTCAATATTCCACACTTTTTTCCATTTATTAACTATAAAGCATGGCTTAAAGAACAAATCACCCATAAGACCCTTTTAAAACTGAAAGTTCAACAAGATTTATTGTGGATACATTATCACACAGTGGGCTCTCTGAATGAGCATTAGTCCTTGCGACAATCTATATGATAGAAAAAATATTTTAGATAGAATGAATGTAAATTTTTACATTTCCAAATAAAGCAAATATTAATTTTATGCTTAACAAATTCATTTGTCCTTTTATGGCAATTAAACTTAAATGTGAAGCACTGGTATTTTTGTGGTATTTTCCTAATGCTGTGATGGAGTCTACAGAAAGAGCCAATATGAAAACACAAATCAAGCTTTGGACTTCTTAATTTCCAAGTCCAGTTGCAATTCCCATAAATTTACCTTCTCAAAAGGCTGTGAATTTTGTTTTAGGGTTCTTACTACCCCTTCTCCCCAGAAAATTGACTTTGGTAATAAATGGATTTTGAGGTAAAAGAGTGAAAATGGAGAACCAAGAATAAAATTCCATTTTCTTCTTAGGTCATGTTGTGTCTATATCTAATGCTTTAGAGCAAAGTGAATGCTTTTACAAGGTGAAGAGAGAAAAAAATACAGCCTCCTCTTTAAGGGGAAAAGGAAGGGAGGCAGGAAGAGAACCATTTATAAAAACTGGATATTGTGGCATAATAACCAGAAGATGTAAAGCAATATTGTTCTCAACCTGCTTCACGTACTGAAATCTGTTGTAGTAGCAGTAACATAGCTGGTCATTATATTTGAAAAATCTAACACATCTTACCTTATCCTCTTGGGTATATTGTTAATTTTAAAAGATTTTTAAAGTTTATTTAATTTGTCTTTGACGGTGAATGTAGCTTCAATTTAATCTGGTTAGTTTCTGTAAATTATGTTTTAAATAAGGATTTAAAGATGAAGAGACACTGCATAAGCAGCCAGCATCACACACTTTAAAAGAAATATTTCTATGGCTGCTTCTGCCATCACTACAGTATTTATATGTCCACCAACTCAATCACTTACATTTACTATGTGCTGGTCAGTTTCTACTTCGAATGTTAGGTACACTAATTCCTAGAGGATCATCCCAACACTGTTTTAAGCCCTCCTACATCCCTCTTTTTCTTAAAAAGCAGAGTTGAGATTCTCTCTCCCTGGCTTTCTTCTATACTAACATTACCTCTGATTGGGAAAGCTGAGCAAAACAAAAGTGGAAAGACTCTCCAAGGAAAGTCCCTTGGTTCTTTTTCAGATATGGGAGAAGCATTCCCTTTTCATGCTTGTTTTCTCAGATGCTTTAGCAGATTAAGATAGGACAGGAGCAGTTTTAATTCTGAGCCCAAAAACAGAGTAACACATTAGTAGTGTTCTATCTTCAGTCTGACCATCCTCACATTCCTACTCTGTATTGGTTCCAAAATCAGATTAACTCTTAAAGATACAATTACTATTTTTTAACGATAAACTTGAGGAATGGTGTGTGTGTGTGTGTGTGTGTGTGTGTGTGTGTGTGTGTGTGTGTGTGTGTGTGTGTGTGTGTGTGGTGGGGGATAAGGAAGTATGTAAAGAAATAGGTATGTTAAGTGTACCATTAGGGCAGGTTAGGGTGTAGCCAAACCCAACTTCTTGTTTTTGTTTATAACTTCTAATTCTAGCCTAAAGGACAGTTTTAACAGTAAAAGAGAACATAAACACTCAACTCCACAGATAGGAGTTTAAGAAGAAACTTGGTAAGTTTTTCTGTATGGACAATGGGATGCCCTAGGCCCCAGAGTCTACACACACTCTCTGTCTCTCTCTCTGGCAAGGAATGTCCACAGAGCTTTATAGGTGGAAGAAGCCTTGGAGGCCATCTGATCCAAATGCCTCACTTTACAAAAGAAATTGATGTACACAGTGTGACTTGGCTCAGAGACAGAGTTACTCAGAGGCAGAGCCAGAGCCCCCTGCATTCTTGGGCTACAGCCTTTGCTTTCTCCTTAAATTAGTGCAAGGAAGAGTTGAGGGCAGAAGCCCCAGAAGAAGTCTTGGCACTGGAGGTGTTAATTTGGATATAAAATCCATTAAAAAAAAAAAAAGCAGAAAGGTTCAAAGTTCTTGTTAATAAATATAAGCAGTAACAAGGCAAGGGGAAAGGAGGGAGGTGAAAACCAGTAGGGTTCAACCAGGCTATTACAATGGAAGGGAGGTGATAAAAGGAAGACAAAACAAATAATAACTGTACTTAAAGGTCCTCCGGTGGCAAAGCCCACTCTGCTTAGAAGCTGAGTGGCTCCCCAGAAAGAATGTATGCTCTGTGTCAAAGACATTCAGGTCTGAACCACAACTTGACAACTGACCTCTTCTCAGCATCTTCCAACTAAGCATTCTACACTCCCCATACCTCCCCAGCTAGTAGGTTCCCTTTCAAAACTCAGTGACTCAAAAGCCTTTAAAACAACCTCCTCAAACACTGCAGAGGAAGTAACTAATGAAGGCTATAAGCTCCTGGTGATACTTACACCTTGCTTTACTTTCCTTCACACAATGCATTGCTACATGACATTAAATTACATATTAACTACTTATTTGTCTATTGTCTCCGGGACTCCTTGAGGGTCAATTTTGCAACCAACTTTATTCCTAGCACCTGGCAAAGTATCTCACTATAGTTAGTAGGTGTGTCACTGGGACAAGAAGGGTGTTGGATAAATGTACGAACAAATAAATTACAACCTAGAAGCTCCTTACTTGGTAAGAAAAGAGTATTTCTGAATACTGTGGGCTAGGAAGGGCCTCTTCCTCGAGATTCTGTTTAGTAGCCTAAAACAAATCTCTGCCACTATCTGAAGTAACCACATAGAACTGACTACAAACACAAAACCCAGGAAACAAACCAGGCTCAGATGAAGTCAACACAGTGAAATCTACTTTGTACTATACACTAAGTGTTGTGTAGGCAGACTAAGTCAGATGCTTCTCTGCTCTCTGCCTACCTCCACCTGCCTGCCTCACTTTAACTTCCTCCCCCAAATAATGAGAATAAAGGTAGTGAAAGAATACCAGGTGAATAGCTGTGGGGCATGGAATGGATGGGAAGCAAAATACAGATGAGCAGAGTATAGTGGTTTTTGTCCTTAGGGAAGGGTAGATTCCTCTGTTTTCCCTAATCTCTGTGCCTCAGCTGAAGGCCTACAAGATGCAGTGACTGGGCCCAAACAGCTTGTCCTTGCCATAACTAGAAACCAGCAGATCACCTTTTATGAAGCATATACTTTGATTCTGAAGTTTCTGTGGGGAGTTCAGTGAATCTGCCAGGTTTCACAGAGAAGGAGTGATTTTTCTGTATTTCAGTTAGCTAATTCCAATGTCAACCTTTGAAGCCAGCCTAGGGCTTGTAACTCTTCTTCAGCAGCAAACACTGACTGAGTTATCTTTCAGGCACTGTGCTAAGCACAAGGCAGGACAACAGGCCCAGCAACTAAGTTCTCCACACACCATACCATGTCACTAACCCAGGTACACCTACTAACACTCACAGGCTCCATGTTGGTGACAGCGACTTAAGATCACCAGCAGCTCTTGCACAATGCTCCTGTCCTGTTCTTTTTTTAATAGACTGATAAAGCAACATAGGTAAGACAGGTCAGCTGTACATAAAAATTAAGTGAAGGTAAACAATATGGGACTGGTAAAGAAGAAACAAAACCAAGCAGAGCAGAGTCAATCTTTAAGCTTGCTTGTGTACTTACTAATGATACTAAATTGGCATGGACAAATAGTGTTATCTCAATAGTAAGACTAAAGAGTAGGAATAATGGTTCATAAATCCAAGTTTCCCCTCTTCTTCTTGTCTCTACCATCTATTCCCTGGGTAAGCTTCCTGTAGCCTTGGCTTCCACAAACCTAAGAAAAGGGAACACTCATCCACCATAAGCATCTCTCAATACTGGGGAAGGATGGAATAAGGAGCAGTAACCCCTAAGGGTACTCTGATTAACTGGAACCAAAGACTATATAAAAATATAAGCTACTGGTCATATCATTACAGAAAAATTAGCTAAAGAAAATGGGACGACTGTGAGGGGGAAAAGTCCACTCTTAAGCACAGAGAAAAGATTAACAGAACTGTAGTATTTGAGCCTGTGAGAGCTCCAAATCACTGCACCAAGAACAGCCTCAAAGATGAGGTCAGCCCTTCAATATGGGCGGCTCAGAGAGAAGCAAATCTGCCAGATTTACTGTATCTCATGGCCCACCAGTCTTGGAACAAAAGTTTAAAGGTGAACTAAGTTTTCTCTTTCTGTTTTAAAATTATTTTTTTAATAAAATTCTTTTTTAAGTGAACCAAAACAAAAAACAAATCTCTGAGCAGAAATCATAAAAGGAATGTGAAACATTCATCACATTTGGGCTGACAAGACTTAAGTGACTGCTGCTGTTACATGTGAAGAAAAGGAAGGTGCTGCTTGGCCTAGAAGCTTGAGAAGAGCAGAGAAAGTTCTTTCTTGCTAAAGACAAAGGACCATGTAGTGAGATGCTATCCAAATCCCTTAGCCTTAGTTTGTTAGTCTGTTAACTGGAAATGGCAGAGGACGTAAATCACTCTGTGGAATTTTGAGAGATGTAATCCTTTGGGGCTAAAGGGAAAATTGTTCTTCAAAAATAATATTCATTCATTTATTATCAAGATAGTTAAACACTCATGTTATTAAAGAAATACATTATGTTTGAGGTTGTATATTATCCTTTAGGCTTTCATGGAACTAGATAAATGGGGCAGACAGATCTTTTAGATAAAGGTGTGAACAATTCTGTCAACTGATCTGGGGTTCCACTCAATTCCCCTAAAATTACGCCTCACAAGATTCTTCTTACAATCCCATAAAATTCATTGGGCTGGGTAAAGATGCAAAGAATCGCAAGCAAAGTTAAGATTCTCTGGCTGGACTTCCCCCATCTTGACTTTATTTAAATTTGTCTTCAAGTGAATTCCTCATTTCACTAAAGGGTTGTCCCTCCTCAGAAGTGACAGGAACAAGAGGAACAAAACTTTACGTTTTTTTCTGTTCTAATAATAAGAGCAAATTCTGAGAACTTTAGGTATCATTCAGCCCAAGAAAGAGTTCTGCTCCCCTAAGAAATGGTTCTTCTCATCTCTCAATCATTTGGTCATCAAGTACATACTTGAATTCAAACCCATGTGGGGGATACAGAGATACCAAATCCTTGACGGAGCTTAGAGTTAGTTCAAGAGCAAAATTAATATCCCAAAACAAATTAGAAAGTGGTATAAAACAATATAAAGTATTTGTGTCACAAAACTATAAGGGCTTTCGGGACTCAGAAAGGGGGCATCAGCCAGACAAGTTAGGGAACAAACATTCAAAGAAAAGATGGGAACTGAAATGTAAATGGAAGCTATTGAATGGAGTATACCAAAAAGGATGGCAGATTTATTCCTTGGAAGTCTACTACGGAAATGGAATCTGAGGTTAAAAAAAAAAAAGAAAAGAAAAGGCTTGAACCAGGATCCGAACATCCAAACTATGATTTTTAAATTCAGTATTATGGCCTTCAGAACAACCTGGACTTATGTAGAAAGGAAGTCATCTCTTTAAAGTGAAGATTAAATATGACAATAAAGCAGATGTCACAGTGCAGGACCCATAGTAGACACTCAGTGAATGGTACCTATGATTTTTCTAGTTAAGCCAGTCTGCCCACAAGGATGGTGCTCCACCATCATCATCTGAGCCATAAATAGGGTTCCACCAGTTGAGGCACAAGGGGTTGCCTTAGTACCAAAGAGTGGTGCTTTGTAGGATGCAGTCTGGAAAAGCTCATGTTCTCTCATACCCAGACATGAAGTGAAGTAAAGGATTAAGCCTTTTGGAGAGAATCCATGTATCTAGTGCCTAACCTCTGCTACTGTGAAAAGCGAGGTTATCTTTTATTCTGATTTCCCTGCTAGAAGGGAATCCCTCTTATGAGAAACCCACATGAGCTTTCCAAGGGGTGTTTAGTCACTTGAAATAAGCAAGTTGCTGAGTAAGTTAAACGACCAAAGAACAAAAGGCTTATTAAAAAAAAAAACTAGCCGGGAATCTCCCTGTTTTACTTCAAAAGTCCTACCATGACTGGGAGGCACACAAATAAAATAAATGGGTAAGACAAATCTTAACATTGGCTGAAGAGCTTATATCACATCCTAGCCACAGACAATAAAGAATCCTAGTCTAAGTACTAAGAGTCTAAGTACTTCTTCAGAGGTGTTAATTTTTTTAGTTTTAGTGTACTTTCAAATTTAGCATAACATTTTAAGTGTCAGACACTGAAAAGATTTATTTCTTTACTTTTATAGCACACTTATATAACCCTGAATGACAGTACCTGACATACAAAGAACCAAAAATAAATCTGAATCCCATGAAATTCCAATTAAGGTGCCATGTAGTTATGAAGCATTGGGACCTAAAATCTCTTCTGATGAAACAAAATATATTTTTAACATATGAATTTGTAGACAAGGCTATACAAAAAAGGAAGGAAAGGAGTTTAAAGGTCTGTGGGGGTTTTATTCTGTGAAACTGAGATTTGAGCATTATCAAAGGCTTTGTAAACCTTAGAGATCAAATTGTATAGCTTTCCCCATGTTGCAGCTGAGGTGAAAGGCAGATAAGGCAAAGTCATAGAGCTAAGTCAGTAGCATATTTTGGTCCAGCATTCCCTGTCCATTAGATACACAGCTCTTCTGAAAGTGGCTTTTCTGTTGTTTGAAAATTGGGGTTTGCTTTTTTTCTTTGTTTTCAGCTGTGAATGAGTGAACTTTAAAAGTGAAGAACAGTGAATCAGTATTTGCAAAAACACTTTTTCAACTACTGCAAATCTGAAATAGTTTGACCTTTCTTAAAATTCAAATCACAAGGTCAGATATAGTCAGGGCAAAAATATAGCACATATACAAGGTATACAACAGCCTTTTCTTTAATTCTGCCACAAACAGATTTCTCACAGGGATAAACATAACTAAATGGATGAAACTTGCTGAGGAACAAAATCAGCAGCAGACCCAAAGCCAAGGGAAGCAGAGTGTAGAGTCACTGCTTTCACTTCTAGCAGGTCTGTTGCTAACCACTGTAGCATCTTGATTGAATTGCCCCTTACTACACAAGGTTAATATTCTCTAGAACACATTCATCTGAAAAGAACCCAACTTAGAGAAGAAAAAATAAGATCAAACTCTGTGTTCATGCATTCTGTCTTCTCAAAACTTGGGAATGGAAGAAAAGGAAAATCTAACCCAAACGCTTGGAACTGTCAGGGAAAATTAAACAAGGTGTGGATGACCAAAATAGTTTAAATTTTTACAGTGCACACAAGGGGATGCAAAACACAGACCACACAAAAAAATGATCATATACATTCCAAGGGATTCTAGATTAAAATGTTCCCACCTGTCTGTAATTAAACTTTACATATGGCCCATGCTATATAGCTCTCTAAAACATCATGGAGAAGACAGAAGTCAGTCATCCTCATGAACTAGGAAAAGTGGGTAAGGGTAGATGGAGGATGTTCACTGTGGTTCATGATCTGATTGTTTGCTCAGCAGGAAGCCAAGCCAAGCATCAACCTTCATCCTCCAATTGCCCTGACCTGTGACTACTATTCAGTGCTATCAGATGTTTGTAGTCACTTTGTCCCTTATTTACTGATTTACTATAGCTAAAATGGAAGGGGTGGGGGTGGAATTCTCTAGGGATCAAAATGTTTCACATTTTATTCTTGTGGCTCCTATTTAAAAGCCTGTTTCTCATGGCAAACTGTGTGACTCAGTAGTCACAATAAAATATAAGCCTCTGTTGTTGTGGTTTCTAAATTTCTGAAGTTTTAATTTCCCACTAACAAGTTAGGAAACGTTTGGTTTCCCAAGCATACCATGTTAGCCACTGACTCTGTAAAGGCAGCCAGACTACAAGGAGGTGAAAACCAGTGAACTCATCTATTCTGGCACATGACTGCTCTCTGCTTTGGCCTTTTATGTTAAATCTGACAAACTGAACACCAGTGAATTAACGTATGAAAGCCAAATAAAAGAGGAAAGCCTTTTTTTTTTTTTCTTAAAGACTTACAGGAACTAGGGGCTTAAAAAAATTTTTTTTGGCTCAGAAAAAGATTTGGAAAAGGATATACTCTTTGTAACCTTTTAAAGGAGAGAAAATTCAAGAAAGAAAAGCAACCTACCAAAGAAAAAGTGTTTAGAGAAAGGAATTATACTAATCCTCCAAAATACCTATTTGCAATATCTGAATGAAAATAACCTGTGATCTGGGAAGAGGAAAAAAAGGGACTAATGGAGATTAAAAACAAAGAAAATTCTGCAGCTACATCAGAATGCTCTTCTAAAGAATCCATGCCTGTTTACCTCAATCCACTAAGACACAAAAGAAACATCCAAATATAGATGAATTTTGAACAATAAGAGAAGTACAAAAAAATATCCTTAGTAAGATAAAGCACATGCACCCACACTTTTAAGGGTATATAGTATTATGCCCTTGAAGTCTGCCTGAGAAAAGGCTGCCTGTTAAAAATATTTTCCGAGAACTTTAAGTTCCTTGAAATGTTCAACGGAAATGGTATTTATGACAAAACCACCTCCTCTGGGGAACATGAGATGTTTTTACTGGCAAAGTCACAATTTTTAAAACCATCCAAAAATATTTATGAATTTATGCCAAATGACTAAACTTGCTTTATTATTACAGTGATTAGGAAAATATTTGTTACTGTCTCATCAAGGCTCAAAGTTATCCTGAACCTACACAGAAATACTGTGACAAAACAGAGGACTGTAAGTGACAGTGATTTTCTGGGCCTTTGACAGACAGAATATTACAACACAATTACTGCCGGGAGAGGCTGGTACATAAGATATATGAGATAGGGCTGTGGGTGTATGTCATGGTGGTGAGAAACAGGATTTGGAGTAAAAACTGTATTGGCATTCTGGTTCTGCCAATTAACCAGCAGAACCTTTGGCAAATTATCTAACTTCTGAGCCTCAGTTGCTTTTTTTGTGAAATGAGGACAACACTTGCCTCCAGTGACTTTCCAGGATTAGCATGGTACGTGGCATATAATAATTGTTCAATAAATGGTAACTTATTCATTGACTGTAGGGGGAAAGGAACTACTTATTATGTGTCTATTGCTTATAGTTACAACCTTAATCCTTAACAGAGTACTCAGTTCAAAAATAGAATAGGTATTTGTTCAAATATTTACTGAATACCAATTAAGTACCCAGTACTGTTCCTGACTAAAAATATAATATTGAATAAAACTGACAAGTAACTGACCCGTTATTGAAAAAAACACACACACACACCCCTACCCACTTGTATTGTTTATATTCTAGTAGGAGAGACAGTCGATCAAATAAGTAAAATACAGTATACCAGATGGTACTAGATGAGATGAGGGAGGTGAGTGGCTCCCTGGGGAGGTAACCAGTACAAAAAACACAGGCCCTGTTGTGTTCAGGGAACAAGGAAGGTGGTGTGAGCAAAGACAGGAGGAGTCAAGGAGCCAATTGGGGGGGTGGGGAAAGTTGAGGAATGAACAAATGAACACTAAAAACATGGGATGGGAGAAAGAGGAAACTCTTTTAAGGTCAGTACTCTTGGGTTTCTAGCATGTAGTCTGGTTTAACTGAGAAGAACACATGCTTTGAGTCAGTGCTCTTTGGTAATCCTTTAACCTGTCTATATTCTAGTTTTTTGGTTTGTATCCTCATCTGTAAAACGGAAATAATACTTCATAACATTGTTATAAGGATTAAGATCAAGTGGCAAAGAGTAGACCTTCAATATGCTTGTCTGTTTCTATAAGCTAAATCCTGCACTGGATAGTAAGAATTGCAATCTTCCAGTTTCCAGTTCCAGGGTTACCATAACAATGGCCTTGCATGTTATGCAATCTGCCTGGGCCTCAGTTTCTCAACTAAGAAAATACAGATGCTACACACAGATATTTTAAAGACAGATATACAATAATCAAGGCGATGTTATAAAAATTATAATCAAATATTATTATTACAATTTATCTTAAAATTACCTTTTATATGAAATTTCTTTTATTTTAAAAGTTTTAAAACAGTAAAAGTATATGACTCCCTCTATATTATTCGATTTAAAAAAGGCTACAAATTTTAATTTCTTTAGCATGAAGTTGTAAAGATTTTATTCAGCAGTCATGCTGAATTTTATTCCTTTTTCCAACCCCTGCTTAAGAATCCTGATGTAATGGAAAGCTCTCCAAGAAAATGTCTAACTGCAAAAATCAAGGTGACAGACAAACAGTTAATAGAATGCTACTTCTTGTATAAAGAAGAATAAGAGTCTTTATTTGTATTTGCTTGTTTACTCATATAAAGACATTCTAGAAGTACCTATAAGAGAAAATATGTACAGTGGTTATAGGTTGGGAAAGGGGTATGGGTAGATGAAGGATGAGGTGGGAGAAAGACACAGTTTACCTTTTAATATACATATTTTTAAACATGTATTATATATTTAAGAATACTAATCTGCAATCCAAAACTGAAGTTCATACTTGCTTAGAGTTAAAACTGAGCCAAATAATTACAAAGTTATTTATATAACAATATGAAAATCAAACTTGTTTCTCAGACAATTTGGGTGTTCTTCAACCTGTTACTTTATATTTTTTTCCAAACAGCTCAACAAAAAATATTATAAAACATCCTCAGTAGTCTTCTCCACATTTTTCACTAGGGAAAGCATACCTGGCAGGAAGCAGCATATCCAGAAAAAGACTGTTCCCTCCAGGTCTGCACCAAATCAGTCAGCCCACACTGCCTCTGAGTACCCAAGTAGACAAGTCTAAGAGCATCTGATCCCAGCAAAGAAAGTGTATGTTCAAACTCAAGGAATGAAGAACAGGGGTAAGATGAGCAGAACATTACAGAGGCTTTGGGCACGTGAGCTACTAGCATCCATTGTGATATACTGGCATTTCACTGAATAATGAACATTCACATTATTCTTTTCCATGAAGGGAGAAGAGCTGTGGTCTGTAAACCAAAGAGAAATGGAAAATACCGCCTAATCCCAAATATATCTGAGCAGCAGATAATGAAAAGGAGTATGAATATCAGAGACAACTAACAAAGAGATCTAATAGAAGCTTTCAAAAAAATTACCTATGCCTTAAAATGGTCGTTCTCCACTAAAGATGATTTTTGTCCCCAGGTTTTTTGCAAAGTTGGGAGACATCTTTTGGTTGTGACAACTGAGTTGGGGGTTACTGGGTTATTCCAGCATTCAGTAGGTAGAGGCCAGGGATGTTGTTGAACATCCTACAATGCACAGGACAGGCCCCATAACAAAGAATTATTCAGCCCAAAATGTCAATGGTATCAAGGCTGAGAAACCCTGGCCTAAAATGACAATCATTGTGGCTAACTGATGTGTGTGGCTAAAAAGATCCATTAATGGCCTGAAAGTAGATCACGGTAAACAGATTAGGTAATCATATCTTTCATTCTAGTATGCATTCTGACTCTCTCCTAGGCGACTCCTACTTTAGGCCAGTCCATTGTGGCTGAGGTGCTCTTCTATTTTGCCTCACCATCACAGTTTCCTACTTCTAATAGTAACTGAAACGTATTGGGCCAGGTAGTATGCTAGGAGCTTTTATATGGATTTTTTTTTAAAGATTTTATTTATTTATTTGACAGAGAGAGACAGAGTGAAAAAGGGAACATAAGCAGGGGTGCGTGAGAGAGGGAGAAGAAGCAGGCTCCTGGTGGAGCAGGGAGCCCGATACGGGGCTCGATCCCAGGACCCCGGCATCATGACCTGAGCCGAAGGCAGGTGCTTAACGACTGAGCCACCCAGGTGCCCTATATGGATTGTTTTACTTAATCCTCAGAACAACACTATTATGAGGGAGTCTCCATTATTATTCCCATTCTACAGATGAAGAAAGTGAGACTCGTAGAAGTTAAATTGCTTGCTCAGTCATACTAGATAGAAGCAGGAAAGCCAAGATTCAACTCTGGCTTGAAAACTGAACCCCAGAATCTGAATTTTTCCCCCAGCACTACCCTTTCTCCCTTCTATTGCCTCTTTTCCATTGGTGCTGCATCGCTGGCAAGTATACTTGCTCCCTGTCAGGTATCCTGCCTGTCCCTTGCCACTCAGCTACCTGCAATTGTTTACTGCCATCTACTGCTAGGGCAGTAGGGAGGACATCAGCCCTATCCTATAGAAGGCTACCTTGGGGCAAAAGGGTAAGATAACAGAAGAACACAAATCAGAAAGAGTACTAAATCAACCACAGAAAGAGGGAGGAAGGAATGGAAAGAATGATAAATGAAGTGTTAGGAACCTGAGGACAAGCCCAATATTATCACCACCATCACCAACTTAAACTTAAAGGCAGCTCTGTACATAAGGCACCCTCAATAATACAGAAGCACACACATATCTGTGGCAACCCAAGGCATCACATGCTGGGTAGTTTTTTTGAAGCTTCTCTGTAGAGAGAGACAAGGCAGCAAGGGGGAAGGTGTGATTGGGGAAGGTGTGATTGGCTCAGGTAGGCCTTAAAAGATCAGGGAGATGTCCACCTAAAACTCAGTCAGCCAAGGACCTGAAGTCTCAATCTGATGAAAGATAGATAGGCTAGGGGTGGGTGTGGGTGGGTGTGTGTGTGTGTGTGTGTGTGTGTGGTGTTTGTTGTGTTGTTTTGTTTTTGGCATAGTAGCAATCGAAATGAAAAGTCTGAAAAAGAGAAAATGTTAAAATATTGATCTGAGGGATCTTTTTCAAATAATTAAGAACCTCATTCAGAGTATGTGAGGGGGTAAGAACACAAAAAGAAGAGTAAGGGTCTTTAGTATAGTAGTATATTCATAGTAACTGGTTTTTTAAAAGCTCCTTCTTTATAGCAATAATCAAAGCAAGGCAAAAAAATCCATTTGAGTAGATATTTTTTTTTAAGATTTTATTTATTTATTCATGAGAGACAGAGTGAGAGAGAGAGAGAGAGAGAGGCAGAGGGAGAAGCAGGCTCCCAAGGAGCAGGGAGCCTGATGCGGGACTCGATCCCAGGACCCTGGGATCATGACCTGAGCTGAAGGCAGACGCTTAACCATCTGAGCCACCCAGGCGCCCTTGAGTAGATATTTTTTAATATGAATAATTAAAATGGGGGATGGAGAGGCATAAGATTAGTGGTATTAAATGAACATCCATCATCCAATGGTTCTTTCTAGAAAGCTCCTTAACTGACAATATAGCACTGAAGAAACAACACATAATTCAGGTTCTAAGTAGTTATCCTAGTACAGATTTATATGTGCTGTCCTTATTGTCACTTCCATGTTCCCATTTCCTCTCCCAAGCCTAAACTGAGCATCTTTTCCAGTCTCCACCTGGCCCTTTGACTGGGTGGGGAGTCTTTCCTAGCCCAGATTCTATGGTCTCAAAATGAAAATACTTTCCTAGCAGCCTTACTTCCCAAGCTCTGTGCCTGTGAGCTCTCAAAGTAGCCTTTTTCTGATTCTGAAACCACACCTTTCAGCAATTTTTCTTTCTAGGAGACACTGGGTCTCACTCAGTTTCTTTTTTTTTTTTTTCCTGTTTTTAAGAAAGAGTGAGATTTGCCCGAAACCCCTGTCCCTCTGTTCAATCTGAGGGTTTCACAGGCTCCTGTAAGGATACTGTTTTTCTGCTAAAAGCTCGCAAGCTCCTTATAATTAATAGGTCATTTGACTATTTGCATCTTATTATTTCACTTCCCCTAATCCCTGGGGATCCAAACAAAATTGTTCAGATAATGCAAAGTCCTGACTCACGGTGCCCCATTTTTACAATATATTCCTCTGATACCAGCTAAAAGCTCCTCTGTCACTTCATGCCCCGATTCTTGTTTCACAGTGAAGGAAAGTAGTAACTCAGCTTGCTGGATCTGGACCCATTTATGGTGTCTCTAAATGATCTCAGTGATGATGACAGGATCTTCAATAACAAGGACATAAAGCAGACACAGATGTACACTCATACTCAGCTAGCAGATGCCAAAAAAAGTGTTACTGTTCTTCTAGATCTTGCTGACCAAGTCAAATGAACTGAGCATTACATTATGACTATGGTATGCTGTAGCTGTAATTTTTAAAAAACCTTTGACTTGTGAGAGAAATAAAAGGAAGCAGCACACATTGAATAAAAAAGACTGGTCATAGCTATTTTTATGAGTGCTCCTAAAAATCAGACTAAACAGTGAAAAGTCCCATTGAAAAAGGGAGTAGAGCAAAGAAACATAAATTATAGGCCTGATTATCAAGAACCTATCTCAATCTAAGGAAGCTTTCCAAAAAATTGCATATAATTACTCTAAACTGCTTAGAGCTCTGTGGTAATTTAACTATGAATGTAGCTGCTATCAATGCAATGCAACAATTAAAATTATATATTAGATAAGAATTGCTAAAAAATATGGTGGAATATAATCATAACCACACTATCAAAGTCTAGCCATGAGAGCAGATACGAAAATGAATAAAACAGTGTGATGTATGTAGTTCCTGCTTTAGTGATGGGAAACTGACAACAAGCACAGTACCTTGCACATGGTAGGTGATCACTGTTAACTGCTTCATAAAGATCTGAAGTGAATTAAATGTCAGCTGATCTGCATAGCACTCTGGATGGATGCATTTTAAAAACAAGGCAATTCAGTGGTTTCCATGACCTTATTTCAAATTATGGTTTCAAACAAAACCCAATGTTTTACGGACACAGTTTTGTCATTTAGGATTTTTCTAAGAACTGGGAGAGAGGTACTAAAGACAAGATCTTCTACCTATCCAAGGTAGGGAACAAACTAATTTTATTAATGATAGGAACACTGGAGCAGTGACTAGGTCAGTGAATCTGGATGAAGTAAAGGGTTCACTCACTGCAGAAGCTGACAACCCAAACTAGAGGATTTTCCAGAGAAAGACATGTTTGTCATTTATGCTTCAACTGTCTATCCTCGAGAGTAATTGTTCTCAAAGTGTGGTCCCTTTCAAGAGCTCTGCAAGTTCAAAGTTATTTTTATAATAACACTATCTTTTTCACTCTCATTCTCTTACAAGTGTACAGGTTTTCCAGAGGCTACATGATGTGTTGTGATGTCACTGTTCTGAAAGCTTACAGAATGTGTGAAAAAGAATTGAGACCAGTTGTCCTCAGTTAAGCCAGACACTAGAATTTGCAGAAACAGGAAACAATGCAACTCTTTCCACTTAGTTTTTTGGTTTGAAAAGGTTATTTTTCATAAAACATGTTGGTATACAATGGCTTACTATTTTTAATGAATAAATACACAAACAAAAAAAAATCTTAGTCTGGGTTTCTAATACAGTTAATATTGATAGATCTAAATCATATAATCAAAAGCTCTTTAGAGTCATCAATAATTTTTAGAAGTATAAATGAGTCATGAGACCAAAAAGTTTGAGAACTACTGCTCTGGAATCTTTACTGAATTGCACTGGAACTATCTGCTCATTCTTTCCCAGCAGCCTACAAATGCTTTGAGAACAGGAACGAACCCTCTCATGTTCATCTCGGTATAGTCCCAGTACTAACTATAGTCCTTTGTTGTTTGCAAATTAAATGAACAAGTCTTGCCATATTCATATCATCAAAAACTTAAATCCAAGATCCATATACTAAATACAGTGGAGTACATGTCTCCTAAAAATGACAGATGAGAAGGTAAGCAGACTCTGAAGTTGTTCCCTACTTACATATTGATTTCTACAGCTAACAGAAACAACACAATGCCATTAATGGCTTGTGGAATTGGTTTTATTGCTTGATAATCACCCTACATTTATTTATATGGGCCAGGTGTAAGAAAAACTGGAAAAGAATCTGGAAAAGTAGAAACATGTGGTCAGATTATAGATGAATATTTCCTTTCCAATTTCATTTGCTGTTGCTGATTAATGTTGCTTGTGTAATAAACATATTAGTCCAGTAGAGCTCTGGACTGTAAGGAAAAAATAAAAGAACCGTTCCTTTGTTTGCAGAGATGAAATAACCAAAGGAGAGTGAGGGGCTACGGTGTGGACATTTATCACTGATCTCTCTTTTCAAACAAGCAAACACATATAGTTCTAATGCAGGAATCTACAGGAAGAAGACAATAGAATAGTCTCAATTCTTTCTGAAGTCCAATAAAGTACTTGGACTTCAGAGTACATGGGAAAACCATTTATACCTCATTTTCTTAAACACTTACATCCATGCATATAGTAAATACTAGAGCATCTTCTTTTAAAAAAACGAATAAAATTATTCAGGACAATGCTACAGTATTTTCCACAGGAAGGTATATTTGTTCAGTCCTTCATTCATTCAAAAGACACTCATTTTGGTAAACAAATAAAACAAACATTTGATACCCTCCACATGTAAGGGGCTTTGTGGTAGACATACCTGTAGAAGAAACAAATGAATCAGACATGTGCCTGATTTTTTTTAAATTTTATTTTATTATGTTATGTCACCATACATTACATCATTAGTTTTTGATGTAGTGTTCCATGATTCATTGTTTGCATATAACACCCAGTGCTCCATGTAATACCTGCCCTCCTTAATACCCATCACCGGGCTAACCCATCCCCCCACTGCCTCCCCTCTAAAACCCTCAGTTTGTTTCTCAGAGTCCATAGTCTCTCATGGTCTGTCTCCCCCTCCGATTTCTCCCCCTTCATTTTTCCCTTCCTACTATAATCTTTTTTTTTTTTTAACATATAATGTATTATTTGTTTCTGAGGTACAGGTCTGTGATTCATCAGTCTTACACAATTCACAGCGCTCACCATAGCACATACCCTCCCCAATGTCCATCACCCAGCCACCCCATCCCTCCCACCCCCCACCATTCCAGCAACCCTCAGTTTGTTTCCTGAGGTTAAGAGTCTCTTATGGTTTGTCTCCCTCTCTGGTTTCATCTTGTTTCATTTCTTCCTCCCTTCCCCTATGATCCTCTGTTTTGTTTCTCAAATTCCTCATATCAGTGAGATCATATGATAATTATCTTTCTCTGATTGACTTATTTCGCTTAGCATAATACCCTCCAGTTCCATCCACATTGTTGCAAATGGCAAGATTTCAGTTTTTTGATGGCTGCATAATATTCCATTGTGTATAATACACGAACACACACACACACACACACACACACACCCCACACCCCACATCTTCTTTATCCATTCATCTGTTGATGGACATCTTGGCTCTTTCCATAGTTTGGCTATTGTGGACGTTGCTGCTATAAGCATTGGGGTGCACATACCCCTTTGGATCACAACATTTGTATCTTTGGGGTAAATACCCAGTAGTGCAATTGCTGGGTTGTGGGGTAGCTCTATTTTCAGCTTTTTGAGGAACCTCCATACTGTTTTCCAGAGTGGCTATGTGCCCGATTCTTTTTTTTTTTTTTTTTTAAGATCTTTATTTATTTGACAGAGAGAGACAGTGAGAGAAGGAACACAAGCAGGGGGAGTAGGAGAAGGAGAAGCAGGCTTCCTGGAGAGCAGGGAGCCCGATGTAGGGCTCGATCCCAGGACCCTGGGATCATGACCTGAGCTGAAGGCAGAGCTTGATGACTGAGCCATCCAGGTGCCCCCCCCCTTTTTAAAGATTTTATTTATTATGTGCCCAATTCTTAAGAAGCTTATATTTTAGTAGGGTTCATTGTAATGCACATAAATAAGACAAAATCAAAAGTGGTGAAAATTATAAATTATTATGGGTATGACGGGCTTAGAACATCTAGACAAACCATCTGTTTCATATGTGTTATATGATCAATATTACTAACACTCAGTGTCTCACACAGAGGAGATAAAATATAGTCACACATGTGTGCTGACATATGTGTATGTAAATAAAAACTAAAAAGACCCTCTGAATGTATAATTTGTAATAAAGAACCAGCCTTATGGTTAGTACCAAAGAACATTCAAGATGACAGATGAGATATTTTTGGAAAAACAAGGAACCTGGTATTGCACATAATAATAGTGATAAACCACAGTAAATTCTAACAGTTCTAAACCATAATAGAAAACCTAAAGAAAAGCTGTAATTATACACTGCTTTAAGCTAGTTTGGATTTAACTACCTCAATTTGTGTCCATAAAACCAGCTTCTACAACCTGTTTTTAAGTGGACAGGATTCAGAGAATATTCCTATAATATTGTGCTATCGGTACTTGAACATGAATATAAGTGCTACAAGACAGTAATCTTCAGACTGAGGTACACCTACCCTGAGGGTACACAAAGACTTTGCAGAAAAAGTGCTTGTGCTTTCAGTTCTGCAACAATCCTTTCAAAACAGTCTTCTAACTTAAAATTTTACCAAATGCATCTTCTGGTCTGGAAACTTCTCTGGAGCACAGCACAAAGGGACACCTACAGAAAGACTTAACTCCTGAGAGGGTCCCCAAGAGAGCAGAGGAGAAACAGCTTCAGAACCAGTGCAGGAAGCAGTGCTCGTTTCTTCATCTGGGAACAACTCAGGGCAAGCTGCTGTGCCTCATCTCTTTTAGGAGTGAAATGGTTGCCAAAGAGATATGTATTTACACATTTACTTAAGTTGAAAAATGAAGTCAGACTATTCCTGAATGTCTGATTTAGGTGACTGGTTTGCCAATGGTGACTTTTTTAGATTATATGGCAAATGTTAATATATATCTTCTGCAGTTATTTAAACCTTGAGTATGAATTTGTAGATGGCAGCTTTAAAATGTGTGAAGAGGTACTTAGTTTTTAAAAATCGTTTTAGAACTATCAGAAAGATGAATTAAGAAAACAGTCCCATTTTACAATAGCAACAAAACAAATAAAGTACTTAGAAATAAATTTAACCAAGAAGGTAAAAAATCTGTACAGTGAAAACTGTGAAACACTGATTAAGTAAACTGAAAAAGATATAGAAATAAATAAATGGAAAGAAATTCCATGTCCTGGAAGAATTAATAATACTTTCCAAAGCAATCTACAGATTCAAGGTAATCTCTATCAAAATCCCTATGGCATTTTTCACAGAAATACAAAAAACAATCCTAAAATATATATGTAAGCACAAAAGACCCTGAATAACCAAAGCAATCTTGAGAAAGAAGAACAAAGCTAGGGGCATCGTGATCCCTGATTTCAAACTATATCACAAAGCTATAGCAATCAAAACAGTATGGTATTTGCATAAAAAGCAGACACAGAGATCAAAAGAACAGAAAAGAGAGCCCAGAAAAAAAAAAACTAATATGGACAATTAATTTTCAACAAAGGAGCCAAGAGTATGCAGTAGGGAAAGGATCTCTTCAATAAATGGTTCTGAAAAAACTGGATATTCACATATAAAAAATTAAACTGGACCACTAGCTTACATTACACACAAAAATCAATTGGAAATGGATTAAAGATTTGGATGTAAGACCTTAAACTATAAAACTCCTAGAAGAAAACATAGTGGGTAATCTCGCTATTGGTCTTAGCAGTTTTTTAAATTTTATGCCAAAAGTGAAGGAGATGAAAGACCTGTATTCCAAAACTATAAAAGATTGATTGAAAAAATAGAAGATGACACAAAAAATGGAGATATTCCATGCTTATGGATTGGAAGAACCAATACTGTTAAAAAGTCTGTACTATCCAAAGCAATCTCCAGATTTAATGCAATCCCTATCAAAATACCAACATTTTTTCACAGAACTAGAATAAATAATACCACAATTTGTATGGAGCTACAAAAGACCCTGACTAGCCAAAGCAATCTTGAGAAATAACCGAGCTGGAGATATCACAATCCCAGATTCCAAGATCTACTACAAAGCTGTAATAATCAAAACAGCATGGCATGGGCACAAAAAAACAGACACACAGATCAGTGGAACAGAATAGGCCAAGGAATAAACCCATACTTATCTGGTCAATTAATCTATGACAAAGGAGGCAAGAACACACAATGGAGAAAAGACAGTGTCTTCAATAAATGGTGCAGGGAAAACTGGACAGCTTATGCAAAAGAATGAAACTGGACCATTCTCTTATACCATACACAAAAATGATCAAAATGGATTAAAGACCTAAATGTGAGACATGAAACCATAAAACTCTAGAAGAAAACATAGGCAGTAATTTCTATGACATCAGCCATAAAACATTTTTCTAGATATATCTTCTCAGGCAAGGGAAGGAAAAGCAAAAATAATGAAATTCCATCAAACTAAAAAGCTTCTACACAGCAAGGAAACTGTCGACAAAACAAAAAGGTAACCTATGGAATGGGAGAAGGTACTTGCAAATGATATATCCAATAAGGGGTTAATATCCAAAATATATAAGGAACTCATACAACTCAATAGCAAAAAACCAAATAAATTAAAAAATGGGCAAAGAACCTAAACAGACATTTTCCCAAAGAAGACATACATATATATGGCTAACAGGTACATGAAAAGGTGCTTGACATCACTAGCCATCAGGGAAATGAAAATGAAAACCACAATGAAATATCACCTCACACCATCTACTATCAAAAAGACAAGAAGTAACAAATGTTAGCAAGGATGTGAAGAAAAGGGTACTCCTGTACACTGTTGGTGGGAATGTAAACAGGTACAGTCAGTATGGAACGCAATATGGAGGTTCTTCAAGAAATCTTTAAAAACTACATTATCTAGCAATCCCACTTCTGGGTATATATCCAAAGGTAATGAAATTACCATCTCTGAAGAGATATCTCAACTCTCATGTTCACTGTGGCATTATTCACAATAGCCAAGGTATGGAAACAACTGAAGTGTCTGACAACAGATGAGAAGATAAAGAAAATGTGATATATATATGATGGAATATTATTCAGCCTTAAAAAAGGAAATCCTGCTATTTGCAACAACACAGAGAACCCGGAGGGCATTACACTAAGTGAAATAAGCCAGACAGAGAAAGACAAATACTGCATGGTATCACTTATACGTGGGATCTAAAAAAAAAAAAAAAAAGCTGATCTTTATATAAACAAAGTAGAGAGGTGGTTGCTGGAGTGGGGGTGGGGGCAGGAAACAGGAAGAGGGTGGTAAAAGGGTATAAACTTTAAGTTATAAAGATGAATAAGGTCTGTGGATGTAATACATAACATGGTAACTACAGTTGATAATCCTGTATTGTATAAGTAAAATTTGCTGAGAGAGTAGAACTTCAGTGTTCTCACACACACAAAAGGTGAATATGTGAGGTGATGGATATGTTAACTTGGTGGGAATCCTTTCACAATTTATACATGTATCAAATATCCATGTTGTATAATTTATGTATCTTACAATTTTGTCAATTATACCTCAACAAGCTGAGAAAAGGTTGATAATATTTGCTAAAGTAAGTGCTAGGACTGCTCTTTATATGAACAAACTAGTTGTACATAATTATTTTAGGAGATAGAAGAGCTCTGAGATTTGAAGTAAAAAGAATGCAAGCACAGTGATTAAGGTAATTTTTTTTGGTTGACAGTTTCTCCAACACAGAGAATGTTTCTTGAAAAAAACACTATGTGTGGACCAGGGTTGAGGTAATAGTTTGTGTTCTTTGCTGGAGAGGCAGTGTGGCATTGGGCTTTGCACCTTCCTGACTTTTCTGAGCTTCAATTTTCATGGCTGTAAAATAGAGATTATAATACCAAAACCTGTAAGCTTACCATGTGAATTAGAGCCAATAGATGCAAACTTACTTCAGTGCTTGGCAGTACTCACTGACACTAAATTAAGAATGGTGGTCATAGTACAGTTTCCTGTATTTTAGATCTTTGAGCTGGGTGAGGAAAACCACAAACTGGAACTCAAATTATTTATTGCCCTTGTTAGGTGAAAATTTAGCTCTTGATCCATCACCTATGATATGTATTTTGAGTCATTTTTTCCAGTAGTATGGACAGATTTTAGCTAATTTAGTCATGGTCTCCTACCTGATGTTTTCTGTGAAAAAAGTGGATGGCCCTGTAGGTTAGGAGTATAAGCTATGTCCAGTAGATTGGGGTATAATCCATTATTGCTTATGAACAACTGGCTGAGTTAATTTTCAGTCATAGTACCATTGTTAGCAAAACATCTAACATGCAAAGCCTTGCTACCCATAATCAGTCCTGGCATCACCTGGGAGCTTCATATAATGCAAAATTTGAGGTGCATCCCCATCTACTGAATTGGAAGCTGAAATTTAACAAGACTCCTAGGTGATCCAAATGCACCTTAAACTGTGAGAAGCACTGATAAAGAATAGGCCATTTGCAGGGAAGATAAAATCACCAGGTATAGCTATAACTCAGGTGGGAACTTTCTGATGCCCCTGCTTAACTAGAGCTGACTAAGGCAAAATGATGGTGTCTAACTCTAATGATAGACTGACATATATAAATGTCCATAAGCACACACACTCACTGTTCTCAACTAGGGGAGATTTCATGCCCCAGGAGACACTGGGCAATGAATGTCTAGAGACATTTTTGGTTGTCAGTGGGGAGAGGGGGGCTGCTACTGGCATCTAGTGAGTCGACACCAAAGATGCTGCCAAACATCTTAAAATGCACAGCACAGCCCCCCACAACACAGAATCATTTGACTCAAAATGCCAATAGTGCTAAGGTTAGAGAAACCCTAGCATAGATTATGCAAAGATCCCTACATAAAGGTGTGTTAATTGGAACTATTCATGAGAAAAGGAGCAATAATTTGACTACACAGCTCTGAAGGGATGAATTTTGTATCTGGGCATTCTGCATCTTAAGGTCTATGAAGCTTTCAAGACTATGTGTACCCTGGTTAAAAGCTCTCAAAATCATTTATCTGATTTTGCTAGCAAACCCAGAGTCAATGATAATCCATATTAGCATATAAAATCAGTCAGCATCACTGCCTTAAAACCTGTTACTATGCAAAGAAAAATAATGGAGACAGAAAATTAAGGTGCTATTTCATTTAAAACCCAGTCCAACTGAAGAAGAAAGCAGGCATAGGACCCTCAATTCCATTCCCTCCTTACCAAAAGACACCAATAATCTATACCTTCATTTTCCACATCCACAATCCCTTGTCTGCAATTTTCAAAAATCTAAGAACTATGCAATATTCTTTTCTAAATTGTGGCTGAACTTCTTATCTGAACTCATCATCTGGCAGCAAAGCCTGAACAGACGTGAGGCTATTCATTATCTTAATTATCCCACTTAGTGTAACTATTCACATGGTTCACTGCAGAAGTATTCAGAGGTTTGCTTAAGGAGGTGGTGCCACAGGCCTTGCTGGAACTGTTATATATGATAGATGCTCCTTACTGCCTTTCTAAAATCTGAAAAACTATAATTTTGAAAACATTTGGCTTCAAAAGTTTTAGATACGTGATTATGGACCTCAAGTGACTAAAATACAGTCAACAGCAAATATTTGCTGAACACATTCATATACATTTGAAAAAAGAAAAGACATACACACACACACACACACACATACACACAAATCCCTACATTAGTAATTAGCAGTATGACAATCAGTTTCCTTATTTAGGGCACTGTGTACAAGCCAGGCTTGCAGCTTCAAATCCTATAAGGACCTGCTAACTTTGCATAGAAATGCCTTTCTTCAAGTCCGTAAACTAACCTCAAACTCAAACTCAACCTTCTTGATATAAGGCAAGAAATAGGGAATGATTTAGGGTAAGCCCCTTGACTATACCAGAAGTGCTAATTCCACTTCAGTAGTATAATCAGCCTCTCTCTCTCTCTCACACACACACACACACACACACACACACACACACACATAGGGTGTAATAGCATTACAGACACCCACTGGCTCTGAGAAGGTTCTGTTAGGGCCTCTCTCCTATACTCAGTTCTCACTGGTTGCTTGCCTTAAGCTCCTGAGTTGATGGTTGGGAGTGTAACTCTTTCTGCATATAAACTATTTTCCTCCCTGACAGGCCTTACCTGACTAGCCTGTTGACTGTCTTATCGTGTGCTCATGGGACTGGCCCAGGGAAATAGCAGGTTGTTAGGAAATAAGTAGTAAGGAATTACTGAGAGCAAATGTATTCAAATTGCCAGTTTTATGTGCCTACCTTGTAGGATGGGGGCTTGGGAACAGAAAGGGATGCCAGCTGATTTCTAGAAACCATCAAAAAGATACATGACCTTGCAACCATGATGAAAAGGATGCATCCAATGCTTGCTGCCAAAAACAATGAACACAATGGAAACAATTTAAACTTCTTCAAAATCTTTTTTTGCCAGTTATAGCTCTGCCAAGATTCACTAATCACCATTCAATTTTAATCCTTTTTTCATTACACTGCAAAATAATCTTCCTTCTTTTATATCCTAAGAAAATACATGTCCTTTTCCTGAAAATGAAATGGCACATGGTATTACTTAATAAGTTGAAAACAAATCCTGAAAAGTTTTTGTGAAACTGTTCTCTAATAAAACTCTAAGAACTGTGATGTAGAGAGGGGAAAATATTTCACTGCAGTTACGCTCAGAGCATTGTTACATACGATTCTAGGGGCGCCTGGGTGGCTCAGTCGTTAAGTGTCTGCCTTTGGCTCAGGTCATGATCCCAGGGTCCTGGGATCGAGCCCCGTATCGGGCTCCCTGCTCAGCGGGAAGCCTGCTTCTCCCTCTCCCACTCCCCCTGCTTATGTTCCCTCTCTCGCTGTGTCTCTCTCTGTCAAATAAATAAATAACATCTTTAAAAAAAATATGATTCTAATGCTAAGGTGGGAGGAAGAAACACTTTGCCAAAGTTTTTGTAACTATTTCACCACCAAAGCAGTTTGCCTGTGGACGTATCTACCAGTGGTTTGTGAAGTCTCATGACCATTCAGGAAGGAGACGCCATCTTTCTCTTCTCAGGTGTCTCAAATAGGGAGTGGGAAAGGGCCAGAGGCCATGGGCAAGCCTCTTGCCAAGCCTCTGGATGAGATCATCATCAACTCCACCCCAGCATCCAGCTCAGCTTCTTTAGAATTTCACAGGCTGCAGCCCTTGGACCAGCCTCCTGTCAGGTTCTCAAAACAGCAGAAAATAAAGTGGATCCTCCCCACAAAAAAAAAAATTGGGAATTCTTACATTATACTGTTATTTTAAATATGCTCGTCTTATGTAGTGTAATTAAGGAAAAGAGCAGATTAGGATCTCAAGAAAGACTTTTCCAAGAAGACTCTTTCAAATTAGTTTCCTTTTAAAATGTCCTTACAAATCCTTAAGCAACTTTCAAAAAGAAAGTCTTATGGTAAGGATCAAAGACATGCATTGGGTAAGTAACTCATTCCTAATAGAAAAGATATAGTAAAATATTATGAACTCTCTCTGCTTGATCAGAAAACAAACTTTTCACCCATAACAAGTCCTTTAGTTCAATTCTTCAGGAATTTCATTCTATTTTAGTTTCTGTATAACAATATTCAAAGCTGTAATTACATCCTCTATAATCAGCCCATTCCCAATGTAATTAAGAGTGCCACAAATTTAAAGCTATGACCTCACTGCTGAGGAGAAAAGTGTGTGGAAGAGATAATTTATATTACATGTAAATAGACATCCTTTTATGCCAACAAATTTAAAACATTAAAGAAAAAAGTAACATTATAATAGAATCATCATGTTCCTGATAGTTTTTCTTCCATCATTTCTAGCATCTGACTCTAATCAATAAACTCTTTCCTATTAAAACCTGTGCTCTTGCTGTACGTTATGAAAACTCTAAACCCCTTCAGATGCCTCTCAATTCTCCTCATTCAACTGCCAGTCCACTATGGGGATAAAGATATATGTGAGGTGAGTGATTCCTGGCACAATGTTATGCTAGTGTAAACCAAGTTTTAATTGGCAGAAAAGTCCATCAGTGAAGTGTGTAACTTCTAAGCAACGTGAATAGAATTTTATCTCACTTAAGAATCAAGAATTTTTTTTTTAAAGACTTTATTTATTTGACAGAGAGAGAGAGACAGCGAGAGAGGGAACACAAGCAGGGGCAGTGGGAGAGGGAGAAGCAGGCTTCCCGCCGAACAGGGAGCCCAATGTGTGGCTCAATTCCAGGACCCTGAGATCATGACCTGAACCAAAGGCATACGCTTAACGACTGAGCCATCCAGGCTCCCAAGAATGAAGAAATTGTGGACAAACTTAATGTGCCACATATTATAATGGTTCAAGCAAAACATTTTTTTAAAGATTTTGTTTATTTGACAGAGAGAGAGAGAGAGCACAAGTTGGCAGAGAGGCAGGCAGAGGGAGAGGGAGAAACAGGCTCTCCTCTGAGCAGGGAGCCCAACATGGGGCTTGATCCCAGGACCCTGTGGGATCGTGACCTGAGCCGAAGGCAGCTTCTTAACTGACTGAGCCACCCAGTGCCCTGCAAAATATTTTATAAATGTAACCACAGCCACATTAATAGGAAAGGACAACAACAATAACTAACACTTACCAAATGCTTACTATGTGCCAGCACTATGAGAATCTTAGACGAATTATCTCATTTAATTTTCACAAATGGCCACTGAGATAATACAATTATTGTCTCCATTTTTTCATATCAGGAAACTGAAGCTCAAGGATGTTAAATAACTGCCCAGGTTAATTAGCTGGTAGAGTAGGGCCAATATTGAAGCCAGGTCACCTTGAAACTCTTGTTTTTCCAGCTTTCAGGCTAGACTGTCTATGGGTTCTGTTACACAAGCAATTTAAACCAACTATTTTTTACCTTTACTCTTCCACTAAGGCTCCTGGTGAACTACAACTATTACCAACCAACAAGGGGTGGGGGGAGAGGGAGTAGTGAAAGCAAAAAAGCAAGATAACTGTTTACCAAGATTCTCTCCTCCAGTCAAATTCAGGAATTCCTTTCCATATTCTGTATAGCTAATCTATCTTTTTAAATTATACAAATGTTTAGTCACAGTTGATAAGTTGCTGAAGCACCAATCACAAAATAGAACACACTCTTGTATTTTTCAGATTAAAGAAGCTGATTGACCAAGAAACCAAGTCCCAGGAGAAGAAGGAGCAAGAAAAGGAAAAAAGGGTCACTGCCCTGAAAGAGGAGCTGACCAAACTGAAGTCTTTTGCTTTGATGGTGGTGGACGAACAACAAAGGCTGACAGCACAGCTTGCCCTTCAAAGACAGAAAATCCAAGACCTAACCACAAATGCAAAGGAAACATATGCTAAACTAGACCTCGCTGAAACCCGAGTTCAGGAAGAAGAGCAGAAGGCAACCAGATTAGAGAAAGAACTGCAAACACAGACCACAAAGTTTCACCAGAACCAAGAAACAATTATGGCAAAGCTCACCAATGAGGACAGCCAAAATCGCCAGCTTCGACAAAAGCTGGCAGCACTCAGCCGGCAAATTGATGAGTTAGAAGAGACAAACAGGTCTTTACGAAAAGCAGAAGAGGAGCTGCAAGATATAAAAGAAAAAATCAACAAGGGAGAATATGGAAACTGCGGTATCATGGCTGAGGTGGAGGAGCTCAGGAAACGTGTGCTAGAAATGGAAGGGAAAGATGAAGAACTCATAAAAATGGAGGAGCAGTGCAGAGATCTCAATAAGAGGCTTGAAAAGGAAACATCACAGAGTAAAGACTTCAAACTCGAGGTTGAAAAACTCAATAAAAGAATTATGGCTCTGGACAAATTAGAAGATGCCTTCAACAAAAGCAAACAAGAATGTTACTCTCTGAAATGCAATTTAGAAAAAGAAAGAATGACCACAAAGCAGTTGTCTCAAGAACTAGAGAGTTTAAAAGTAAGGATCAAAGAGCTAGAAGCCATTGAAAGTCGGCTGGAAAAGACAGAATTCACCCTTAAAGAGGACTTAACTAAACTGAAAACATTAACTGTGATGCTGGTAGATGAAAGGAGAACAATGAGTGAAAAATTAAAGCAAACTGAAGATAAGTTACAAGCTGCTTCTTCTCAGCTTCAAATGGAGCAAAATAAAGTGACAACAGTTACTGAGAAGCTAATTGAGGAAACAAAAAGGGCACTGAAATCCAAAACTGATGTGGAAGAAAAAATGTACAGTGTCACCAAGGAGAGAGATGATCTAAAGAACAAACTGAAAGCAGAAGAAGAAAAAGGAAATGATCTCCTGTCCAAAGTTAATATGCTGAAAAATAGACTTCAGTCATTGGAAGCAATTGAGAAAGATGTTCTAAAAAACAAATTAAATCAAGATTCTAGTAAGTCTACAACAGCATTACACCAAGAAAACAATAAGATTAAAGAGCTCTCTCAAGAAGTGGAAAGACTGAGACTGAAATTAAAGGATATGAAAGCCATTGAGGATGACCTTATGAAAACAGAAGATGAGTATGAGACTCTAGAACAAAGGTATGCTAATGAACGAGATAAAGCTCAATTTTTATCTGAAGAGCTGGAACATGTTAAAATGGAACTTAACAAGTACAAGTTAGCAGAAAAGACAGAGTCCAGCCATGAACAATGGCTTTTCAAAAGGCTTCAAGAAGAAGAAGCTAAATCAGGGCACCTCTCAAGAGAAGTGGATGCACTGAAAGAGAAAATTCATGAATACAAGGCAACTGACGACCTAATATGTCATCTCCAGGGAGATCATTCAGTTCTGCAAAAGAAACTCAATCAACAAGAAAACAGGAACAGAGATTTAGGAAGAGAGATTGAAAATCTAACTAAAGAGTTAGAGAGGTATCGGCATTTTAGTAAGAGCCTCCGGCCTAGTCTCAATGGAAGAATCATCTCTGACCCTCAAGTATTTTCTAAAGAAGTTCAGACAGAAGTAGCAGACAATGAGCCACCCGATTATAAGAGTCTTATTCCTCTGGAACGAGCAGTCATCAACGGTCAGTTGTTTGAGGAGAGTGAGGACCAGGATGAGGAACCTAATGATGAGGAATCTGTGCTATCCTTCAAGTGCAATTCATCTACTCCCTGTCCTGTTAACAGGAAACTATGGATTCCTTGGATGAAATCTAAGGAGAGCTATCCTCAGAATGGAAAAATACAAACTAAACCCAATGGCAACTTCATGCAACCTGGAGATCTAGTCCTAAGCCACATGCCTGGACAGCCACTTCATATAAAAGTTACTCCAGACCATGTCCAAAACACAGCCACTCTTGAAATCACAAGTCCGACTACAGAAAGTCCTCACTCTTACACAAGCACTGCGGTGATACCAAACTGTGGCACCCCAAAGCAAAGGATAACCATCCTCCAAAATGCCTCCATAACACCAGTGAAATCCAAAACTTCTGAAGGCCTCATGAATTTAGAGCAAAGTATGTCCCCAATTACCATGGCAACCTTTGCCAGAGCGCAGACCCCAGAGTCTTGTGGTTCTGTAACTCCAGAAAGGACAATGTCACCTATTCAGGTTTTGGCTGTGACTGGTTCAGCAGGCTCTCCTGAGCAGGGACGTTCCCCAGAGCCGATAGAAATCAGTGCCAAGCATGCGATTTTCAGAGTCTCCCCTGACCGCCAGTCATCATGGCAGTTTCAACGTTCAAACAGCAACAGTTCAAGTGTGATAACTACTGAGGATAATAAAATCCACATTCACTTAGGAAGTCCTTACATGCAAGCTGTAGCCAGCCCCGTGAGACCTGCCAGCCCTTCAACACCACCACAGGATAACCGAACTCAAGGCTTAACTAATGGGGCCCTAAACAAAACAACCAATAAAGTCACCAGCAGTATTACTATTACACCAACAGCCACACCTCTTCCTCGACAATCACAAATTACAGTAAGTAATATATATAACTGACGACTCTCACCCTCATCCGGTCTATAGTGCTATTTTTGCAAGGAACTCAATCCTTTTTAATTATCCCTCCACATCCCCCAAAAGACTGATTGAACTTGTACTTTGGGAAGGTTTGTGCATGAACTATCCAAGAGTATCTGAAACTAACTAAGTGTTGCCTGCAGTAGTCATACCAAGTGTGCACTTACTGTATATCTTTTCATTTACATACCTGTATGGAAAATATTTAGTCTGCACTTGTATAAATACATCTTTATGTATTTCATTTGCCATAACTCACATTAATTTCACTGCAACTTGTCTCGATGAAATACTTTAACATTTTAAAGCAGTAAATAATTTGTTATTTTTACCATTGCTTGCTGAATTTTTTTTTTTTTGGTCATTTTGTATTATATTTTTGCATGTATAATAGAATTTTACTTCCTGTTCACAAGGTCTATTAATTCTTCCTTAAAAACAAGTAGGACCTACTTCCCATTTCCCATTTACAGTCAACTTCTGATCACATGTTATTAGAGGAAGAGGAAGTGGTTCAAATAAATAAAATTTATGTCTCTTTGTTTTTAAAGTGAACTGTAAGATCTCTCAGGAGCAAACTTAACTTCCTGCTTGAGATGTATCTCAGTATCCTTGGTGCCCAGCAAAGTGCTTAGCACATATTGAGAACTTAATAAATGTTTATTGACACTAAGTGAATAAAACTAAGTAATTTGCTTTTAATAAGCACATATGAGCTGATGGTGAAAGTAAAAATGAAATGTGACAGGAAGCCAGAAAAAGCACATTTGAAAACACAAGTTACCTTGACAATCAAGAGTTGACTGTATTTCTACTATAGGCGAAAACCCTCATAAAACATATGTATTTGCATCCAAACCTGAAATTAGCCACTATGATATATGCTCTTGAACACTGCTTCAAAGCAAAAATGTCATTCTTGTTTTTTTTTCCTATCTGGATCCCATAATAGTTTGGATTATTTAAGGTAGGTGCTTCCTATCTTGCTTATAAATTGGCTATATTCAGAAGCTTACAATGTAATTGCATTTCCCCCCCACCTCTAAACAAGCAAATAGAAGCCAAAGATAGTTTCAAACACAAGTTACAGAAAAGGCATATTTAAAAAAAAAAAATCATACATTATGTTAGTTGAGGAAAATTTCTTCTGTGATTATTGTTATGCCATTTACAAGATAAGTGAGAAAAATTTAGCCAAAGCATTCTAAGAATTCTGATACTTACATTATAGGACTCTTTGAAAATGATCTATATTTCCATAGCAGAGAACAACAGTTTTCAGAGGACCATTTTAAATTACAAATCTGGTCCCCAAGTTGAATTAAAAAAAAAAAAATCAGACAAAATAGCTCATTATCAGTTTCCCCTTTCCAACCTCATAATTGTTAATTTAGTTTGGTCAATTTTACTGCCAGCTACTGATTTTAAACACAATTCATTTAGACACCCAGGCAAACTGTGAAGATCTTTAGAAGTAAAAGAAATCTTCCATGATTATCCTCCTTTTCCCTGCAAAATCAATTTCATGATAGCAAAGCAAGTATTTGTTGACAGAAACACTTCCATGGTGATGAACGGCAACACCAATGCTGTGGGCTTGCATCATCATTAAATAAATTTGGATGAAAGCTGAGGCTGGTGATGAATGAGAAAGCTTCTGTTTAAACACATTTATCTTGGGAATCGGCAGTGACCCAACTGTGTTACAAAATACATGATGGTCTAAATGTTTTTCAAAACTATTTTTATTTATTTATTTATTTTTAAAGATTTTATTTATTTGAGAAAGAGAGAGAGAACGAGGAGCAGGGGCTGGAGGGAGGCAGAGGGAGAGAGAGAAACAGGCTCCCTGCTCAGTAGGGAGCCTGATGCAGGGCTCTATCCTAGGACCCTGAGATTAGGACCTGGGCTGAAGGCAGATGCTTAACCAACTGAGCCACCCAGGCACCCCAAAACTATTTTTATTTTTAAGTCACCTTGGGCTAGAACTTTAGAAGAAACTACATACTTAATTTTACATTTTTCAAAGTAGACATTGATAATGCTACTGCCTAAGATGCTTTTTTAGATATTATCAAGAGAGGGTACACATAACATGTTGAGTGTGACAGAAAGTAGAAAGAACGAAAGAACAAAGTCTTCGCAGCGCTTCCCAACTTTTGTCACGTAATGGCCCAGAGAGAAAATATGTTGCCCCATCTGCTGAGGGGACATCCATTCCTGGCACACCTGTAACTAACAGAGTTTGAAAAGCTCTGGGCTCTTGAATAGTTCATCCCTTTTGTAAGGGTTCAATTTCTCATGTGAGCCAGAACAATTCTCTACAATAAAGTTAACACCATAGGATCTGTGCTCCATGATTATAATGCACAAATTCTCATTTCATCATCTGCTCTAGATATTTACTACAAATAGGCATCCCAAGTGATTAACGTTACTAAAAGTTTACTGGACTTTCAAGGAACTGAACCCTCTTTTAGAGGTTCTTCTACTGGGAGGAAAACTTCAGTATAATAATTCACATCACCATCAGAATTTAGGAACACTGTCATATTAATAACATATATAGATTATTAAAAGTGTTACTAATTAAAATTTATGGTAAAGACAGCATCATTTCTGAAAAAAAAAAAGCATCTGCCCCTTTCCATAAAATCATACATTAAAAAAGAGCATTTTCCCATTCACACATTCTAGACTTTTAGTCCTCAATTTCAAAGTTAAATTTTTATTTATTTTTTTCCTAAATATTTTATTTTACAGAGAGAGAGAGAGTGCGTGCACAAGCAGGGGGAGAGGGAGGGTGCCTGGGTGGCTCAGTCGTTAAGCGTCTGCCTTCGACTCAGGTCATGGTCCCAGGGTCCTGGGATCGAGCCCCGCATCAGGCTCCCTGCTCAGCGGGAGGCCTGCTTCTCCCTCTCCCTCTCCCCCTGCTTGTGTTCCCTCTCTCGCTGTCTCCCTCTCTGTCAAATAAATAAATAATATCTTAAAAAAAAAAAAAAAGCAGGGGGAGAGGGAAAGGGAGAAGCAAACTCCCTGCTGAGCAGGACCCTGGGATTGTGACCTGAGCCGAAGGCAGATGCTTAACTGACTGAGCCACCCAAGTGCCCCTCAAAATTAAATTTTTATAACCGTGTGTATGTTTCAAAGGTTATAGAACTTTCTTTTTCATTTGTATATAATCACAGAAGAACCTTGAAAGCCAGGAAGGAGGAAGAAAGTCACACTGGAAAATCTTCATATGAGATATGTAAGGGTGGAAGTTTGTTTTCTTGGAAGAAGGAGGCCCATGAGAGACTCACAGAAGACAGTTTTTATATACATCTGATAAAATACCTTCCTTTCATTTCATCTGAAGTCCCAGCTTCAGAACCAATTTTCATTTTACTCAGTTCCCCTATCTCTTTAATTTTTTAAGCTGCAGCATCCTACCATAGATTTAAACGATTTTCCATATTCTTCTGTCTTTTTAAGAACAGTGGCAAAACTCCGAGGTTGCCTCTTCCCTGGGGGCAATGGCAAAAATAAAATCATCACCCTTACTAGGACAATGTGCATTACTATAGTTGGATCTGTACATATAAAGGAAGGTCTCTATTTGTTCAAGATGATGACAGGATTACATAAATCTACTCAGAAGGTCTCTACAACTATACTTCACAACGCCAAGACATTAGGACATAGGTCTTCATGTCACCCAAAGGATAAAAAGTAGGTTGTACTATAAGATGGTCATAAAAGGGATATTTCATTAAAAAATTCTTAGAATTGAAGCCTAAGGATTTAATGATCTTTATTGACTGACGGAGAACTCCAGACAAAAACATATTTTTGGTAGCTTTTTGATTCTGAATCTTTACAGTGAGTCTCCTCTGAAACTTAGAAGACAAAGGCAGGGAAAGATCTTTAAATTAACAACATTCTAATTTCCCTATACCTTGGTTTCTGTTATTGTTTTTCCCTCCAAAAATCATTTTGCTTTGCAATCCTAAAAGAAAACATAATCAGGCAAAAATGCATGCCCAAAACATTAAGATCCTGTGTTTCTCAAAAGTAAAATCCAACATACATGTATAGGAATCTCCAAGGGTAGGACCCAGGAAGCTGCACCTTTAACAAATTACTCTGCTGATTAGTATGCACTCTAAAGTAGGAATTTCACTGTTTAAGAAATTCCTACATTGATAAACATTAGCAAATGTGTTCTGACGGTAGTCCTGCTCTATCAGAATGAATTACACCTGTCCAAGGAAGTGTGACTATTCTGCCCTCTAGTGGCTGGCATGACACATAGAAAGCTCATTCCCCAGGTTTTCTTTTTATTCAGAAGAAAAGCTTAATAAAAACTATCGCTTTATAGGGTGGGAAGGTTCCTAGTTTTACAACTGTAGCAAAGCATAGATGCCTGAATTTTTAGCTGAGCAGTAGCAGGCTGTCTGACACCTACAAGCTGTTTCTCCCTCAGATCCCAGGCTCTCAATAACCCTACAGCATTTCTTGGGAATAGTCCAGAACACACATTAAAGAGAGCAGTTTGGATGAACCAAAACAAAGGACTCCATTCACCTTAGGCCACAGTGGAGCAAATGCCAAGAAAAGAGCAAGGAAGATAAGTGGTTCAATAAAGTCCCCAATCTTAAACTCCCTTAAATTCATTTTCATTTAAACTCCAAATCTTTTCCTTTCCAACTGATGGACGCTTCCACTGTGCAGTGAAATTAATCAGAGCAGGCATCCCCCAAAGGCAACACTGTAGGGCACAGAATCCTTAGGGAGTCCAGCCAGTTAACTGGCCAACACTTCTAAGTACTTTATCATTTGCTAATGAACTTTAACACTGTTCATATGGTAGCACATATAAATCTGTCAACATTCCATCAGGACACTAGTTTTTACACTTAAAATGGTGCCATAAAAATGTACTCTGGGCTACAGTCAGCTATCCTAGGAATAATCTTTACTTGTAGCTTCATTTTAAAATTTCACAAGAGAAATAAAATTTGATTAAGGCAGTTTTTGAAAGCTTTTTAAGTTTTCCTATTTTAGTAATTTTCCTTTTCTCCCATAGTCAAATGGTCCTGTATGATATTTTTGTAACGTTATCTAGGATTTTTTTTTGCCTCTGAGTTCTATTTTGCTTTTGAAAGCCTAGTCATCTTTGCATAACTAACAATGTATACAGGCCCTACAGGTCTACAAAGGCTGTTTCACTTTGCATTCCTTAGGCCTCTGGAAAGGTGGAATGGGTTCACTGACATGCCACTCATGTCTCAGTGACATGCACGGTGTCTTCTCTTCAGAGCACCACATGGACACAACTGGTTGATCCACTGATCATGACATCCACTGAACTGCCTGTCTTCTACCGACACTGGGGCAGGTATGGAGAGAAAAGATTCACTGCCCTTGAAAGGAAGGAGACAAGAAACAAAAGAGTATTAGATAACATTTAGTCAAGTGCAAACTAAATTCATACAGTAAACTAGAGATTAAGCAGGACTAAACAGTAGATTAATCAAGGCTTCACAGAGCAATTGAGGCTTGAAATAGGCCAAGGAAAGATTTAGAGAAGTGGACTTACGGGGTGGGAGGGAACATTTGAAGTCAGCAAACAAGATCAGGTTCCAGTTCATGCCCTTCCCAGTCAGCTATGGGGCCCTAGAAAAGTCATTTAATTTTTGTGAAATAAAGAGAACTGGACTTGGTGATCTCTAAGATCATATCTAGTTCTAACTTCCAATGATTTCTGAATTTTCTCCATGTCTTGACACCCTTTTTAAATTGCTAAAAATTCCTTTGGGAAATAAGGTTGGGCATAAATAAACCGATTATCTGCATGAGTTTCCTTTCAGAAATTAAATTTCTTCTTCCTCATTTTCCCACTTGCAGGTGTCCTAACTACTAGATGGTCACTAATGATGTGTTTCTTTAAAATTCTATGAATCAGCCTTTTAATCTTCAACATATCAGCTCTTTTCTTTTTAGAGCAAACTTTCTCAACCTCAGGACTATTGATAGTTTGGATCTGATGATTCTTTGTTGGGGAAGGATGTCCTGTGCACTCTAGGATGTCTAGGAGCATTCTTGGCTTCTACCCACTAGATGCCAAGCAGCATCCCCCAACTGTGACAAACAAAAATGGCTCCTGACATAGCCATATGTTCTCTAGGGGTAAAATCACCTCCATTTGAGAACCACTGCATTAGGGAGATGGACTGACTAACTCTATGAGCCAGTTCCTCTTTTACAGGACTTGCTGTGGGAAAAATTTAACAGCTCATTTGAAAAGTCTTATGTCTGGTATGTAAAGATGAAAATCTTGAGTCTGACTAAACATAAGCCTCAAAGCAACTTTAAAAATCTGCACTGAAGACTTTAGTTGTTTCTACTAATTTGACAGATTGGCCCAAAGCATGTGTGTATTTGACATTTATATTTGGGTTAATATGCTGTACCTTTGTTTCTTTCAATACCACATTACAAACTTGAGCTTTCAGATGAGCTTTCCATTTCTCACATGCCTTCAAGAGAAGAAAGAAAAGTCTAGAGAACCAACCACCCTTGCCTTAGTGGGTGAAAAGGGTTTCAGGAGGATTCCTAAGAACTTAAGAGATAACCCTTTACTGTCTAGACCTTTCCAAAGAGTCCTCTCTGAGAAGTTTCAATTCCCTCTGTAGTAGCTTATAACCACCAGAGGCACAAATGTCTTCTATTAGAATATAAGCATTCTTCATTCTTCAACAAATCAGCTACAAGAATGAACCAACAAATATTTATGAAGTACCTAATATTACTCATTGCTGTGCAAGGCAGTTATGCAAGTCTAAGATTTAGAATCTAGGGTGGGAGTTGAGGACTACCTTAAAAGGTAATTAACAGCATAACACAGAGAAGGAATTCTTAGATAATAAGTACTACAGGAATTTGGAGGAGGAGCACGTTACTCTGGGGGCAGGTTCAGGGGTTAGGTTTCAGAAATAGATGAGAGATGAGGAAGAGTAGGATAAAGAGAGGACAAAAGGAGTTCCAGGGAGGTGCCCACAAGAGCAGAGGTGTGAGGGCAGGTAGGAGAGGAAAAAAACAATGTTCAAGGAACAATGAGCAAGTGCAGTGTGGCTGCAACTGAGATGGTTGGGGCAGGGTTAAGGCTTAAGGGCCCAGTCCTGTTGGACTGTGAAGGGCCTCGAATATAATGCTAGGGAGCATTCTGTCTCACTTCAGAGAAGTGAGATAATGGAAACAACTAATACTTTATACACTTATTTCACAACAACCCTATAAAGTAGGTATCTTCACAATTTTAGAGATAAAAAAATTTTAATTCTGAGATGTAAGGAAAATTTCTTCAGGTTGTTCTGTTAGTATGTGACAAAAACGAGATGTCATAACACAAATCTACTTAAATTGTCCCATTCTCTTTCCAGAGAAACATACTGAGAAGCTACCACAGTACAAGTGGAAAGCATAATAAATTGCTTTTGAACCTCTCCCATTACTTAAGGGCATAGACAGGTTGCCTAACGTTACATCCCTGTACTCACTCTTATCTCAAAAGTCTCCCACTTTAGCCAGAACACTTGGAATGCCCCTAAATATACACAGGACTTTCCCCTACCTCCTCCCCACTGCTCTACATGGATAATTTTCTCTTCTCTCATCAAGTGACTCACACTGAAAAGTCTGGCTCAAGCCCTACCTTTTCTGAAACCTTCCATGATCATCACTACAGTCCAGAGGGTTGGAAGGCTCCCCTTCCAACTCCTCCCATCTCCCTGAGGTTACTGTTTGGGGAATAAGAGATAATGTTGAGAGGCCATGCCCCACATAAATGGGCAGGCATGGGGAAGATGGACTTGGGGATGTGCTGTGGATAGGACACGGGAGAAAGCAAGACCAAGGAGAAGCACAATTCCTCATCATCAGGAAAATGCCAGGCATGCAGAATGAGTTGGAGTATGAGGTACCTGATTGGCTCAGAGGTGGCTGGAGAGCACAACAACAGAAGTGAATAAAAATGATCCACAGAGGGAACAACACGACCATGCATATCAAAGCTCAAAAGTAAGTAGTGCCTTGATAGTCCTGATAGTGACCCAACACCTCCAGAAAAGACAATCAAAGGATTAAAGTCTAGCCACCATAAAGACAAGCACCAGCAACTTAGGGACTTCTGCCTCTGCAGAAGACCAGAAAATCTTCCAGGATGGTATTCCTTAATTCAGGATTTCCACTTCTCAAGCAACACCATTATCTTAAAAGGAAAGAATGATGGTCCCAAAATCACCTTAAAGAAAAAAAAGCAGCAGCAGTAGCACTGTTTATCTTCCGAGCTCAGGGGGAAAAGTGTTAGGGTTCAACCCTGTCAGTCTCTAAATTCTGCTTCCAATTCAGGATGAAATAACTGTAAACCAAGGAAACATCACAAATAAAATTGATATTTTAGAGAAAGTCGTCAAGTTGGTCTTCAATGTTATCTCTCGTAAACAAATGCATAAAAACACTTGCTTCAATGCAACCACTCTTTAAACAACTCACAACAATTCCTCAAGAACAAATTACTATTCTTCATTATTAGTGAGTTGACTGCTTTTCTCCTTCTCTTAAAAAAAAAAAAGCTATCCCTTTTCTGTTCTTTGCCTTTTAATGGTGTTCTTACCTGAATTCATTGATATCAGGCTTCAGAAAATTAGTTTTATAGAAAGAGAAGTTAACTAAAAATTAACTAAAGGCCCATAACATAAGAAACATTAAAACACCTAACAATCCCTTCAGGGTAACAAGGAGGGGGTCAATGAGTAAGGATCTCAGTGAAGAAGGATGACATCTCTCATAGTGACAGGCATAAGCAACACAATTCTTGTTATATAAAACTTTTTTCTGATTATAAGAATAATACATATGTATTATAAAAATTTTAGGAAATATAAATGCCAGGGCCACTAATTTTAGCTTCTAAGAAGGGTAATGAGAGGACTAGGGAGAACAATGGACAATTATTACTATTTTTTTAGGCCAACCTATCAACTATGGCCCTAATCCAGGTTTTCTCAGACTGCCAATGAGGAAGGAAATGTGCTCTGGGGGGAAGGGGGGCATCCTGTAATTACTGAATGCCCCTGTGCCAAGGACTGGCAGATCCCCCCACAGAATATAAGTTTATGTAATCTGTCTGCTCAGTCCAGACACAATGGCAGAGGGGCCAGCCTGGTCACTGGAGGACGGGGACAGGAATTCCTTTCCCCTGATAGAAATCAGTGCCTGGATAACGATTCAATCACTACACATCGTTCAAGAACTGGGAAGAAATGCCTCTAGTAGGGGGCTGCTCTCAGAACTAGCTGTACTCTTATCAGTAAGATTGGTGGCCTTGTGGCAGGGCGGCGGGTGGGGTGGGCATGTGGGCACAGAATAGGGCCCAATAAAACTCACTTCTCAGGCTCGGGGAAAGGAACGTAGAATTATCAGTCGTAGAAGAAGAGATTGGCAGGTGAAAAGAATTACATTTTCCCCTTGGGTTCTCAACCACTTGAATGGTATCAACAATTTCTCTCATGATGATTCTCAAAGCAAGATCTCCCAAGTTTTCAATGCCTACCAAACAGTTCCACATGGAAGGTCCACCTACACTTCAAACTTAGAATGTGCCCACACCCCACTGCACTGCTCCTTTTGGGTTGCTCTTTGTCTTACTTCTGATGATGGTCCACTACCTTCCTTGTTCCAAGGTTCAACATCTGGGAGCCATTCTCCACTTTTCTGCTTACTCCCCAGATCTAGTCAGCCACACTGCCCTGGTATTTCTTTCTCTGCCCTCCCCCTTTTATTTGGCTACGACTCCCCAAATCCAGACCTCAGTACGGATGGTAGTGTAAGGTAGTTAATCTATTGCATTCAACCCCTCACATTTCTAATCCAATCTTCACTCATGTTGCTAGTGATCTTTCTACAACACCTTCCTAATCATGGCAATTCTCCAGTCCTCTCCACCCCACCACCACCAAAAATAGCACTTACTTCACACTTACATTACTGAGTATCCAAATTCCAAACTTTCTATCAGGCCTCCATCTCTTGCCTCAACTCCCTTTGAAACTGGACAACCCCTGTATCCTAACCAGAACACAGTACTGACCATCCTCCCACATACCATTGAGCTTTCTTGCCTTGCACCTTGCTCATGCTGTTCCTAGAGCTAGAATAAGCTTCTCACTTTGTTCCTCCTTTTGAAATCTTACTCCTATCTCAAATGCCCATCTTCCTCCGAGTTTCCAAAATACTTCTGTTTGTACCTCTATTATAGGACTTTATTTTGCCTCTTTTTTATAATCTCTCGTATACTATACTACAATCTCTTGAGAGCAAGAATCCACTATCATTTATTTATTTTTTGAAACTCTTAATATCAACATTTCTCAAATGCAGTCACTGATCACCTTTATAAAAATCACTCAGGACTCCACAGATTTCCACATGCCTAGACCTATGAAAACCAATGCAGGAACTCCGCATTTAAACAATCTGCCTGGTTCATTCTTGGGCTTATAAAGTTTAAGAACCACTGCACTACATTACCCAGAACTTAAATACCGCTGGTAGTAGGTGTTCAACAAAGGCTAACAACATACCTGGTGGCCATAGCTGGCTTGCATTTGTTCTTTTCATAGACTCACAGAATGTCAGGGCCAAAGGACTTCATTTCATTTTTCAATTAAAAGATAGGAAAAGAGAAAAAAGTAGAAAATAGTATGTTTTCAAGTACTCTAAAAAAAGAAAGACAATGACCAGACCAAGTAGGATAAAAAAGGAAAAGGTTGTGTGGAGAGATCCTTTTCTGGGTCAGAATTGCTTAGAAACTTGGCCCAGTAAACACAGTACTGCTTGGTCAGCTCCTCAACTCCCATGCTCACTAACATGTCTCCGATAATTAATAGGAGAAGGTAAAGCAGAAAAACAAGGAAGATGAAATAACCAAAGAAAATAAGTTATGACTATAATCAAGAAATACGCATCTTAAGCACAAATATAAGGAAAAAGACGAAGTTCATTTCGTTCACATTAGTAACAACAAACACTTATCTGGAACTTTGATGGGCCAGGGTCTTTCCTACTCCCCAAAGAACATTAAAGTAATACTCTAATACCCAGATAAGTATTACAGATGAGGAAACTGAAGCCTGAATAGCTAAATGGCTTGCCTGAGGACACACAGCTAGTTGGTGCCAGAACCAGAATGCAGACCCAAGTCTATTTGGCATTACAGCTTCTGCTCTAACTGCTAACCCAAGGCTGTTGTAAAATGTAAGCCTGTGAACAACTGAAAAAACTTAAACGGGTGCAAATGAAGAAATGAGAAAGAAGGGGTGGGATGATCACCAAAAAAGAAAAAACAAAACAAAACAAAAAAAACCCTGAGGTAAAAAATTTGACAGATGAATAAAAAGAAAGGGGATGGGGCGCCTGGCTAGCTCAGTTGGTAGAGCATGCGACTCTTGATCTCAAGGTTGTGTTTGAGCCCCACATTGGCTGTAGAAATTATTTAAAAATAAAATCTTAGGGTGCCTGGGTGGCTCAGTTAGTTAAGCGACTGCCTTCGGCTCAGGTCATGATCCTGGAGTCCTGGGATCGAGTCCCGCATCGGGCTCCCTGCTCAGCAGGGAGTCTGCTTCTCCCTCTGACCTTCCTCCCTCTCATGCTCTCTCTCTACCATTTTCTCTCTCTCTCAATAAATAAAAATCTTTAAAAAAAAATAAAATCTTAAAAAAAAAAGGAAAAGAAAGAAGACAAACAAGGAAGACAACACTTCAAGGTTAGTATATTTTACCTTAGCATACTATTTCTATATGTGATGCTATGCGTCTGGGTACAAAATGGAAGTAACTGGGTTAGGAAGGATTTTTGAAAACTATTTCAATGTTTATTCTTGGATTGTCCTCACTGCCCATGTTAGTGTAATTACCACAGAGAGATTGGGATATAACTAGGTACAACCACAAAGCATATTACATTATAAAATAAAGGCATCAACCTCCTCAGAAACTAGACAACTCTTCAGTAGAAATCATAGCACTGCAACTCTATTTAAAACCAAACATTTTCTCACAGGAGGTTAACAGGAATGAACGAATCCAACTATAGGGTTTCCTTTTGAAGGATCTCTTACCATATAAAACTGTAAAATCTATAGTGATAAAGTTTTATTGTATAATGAGGAAGTTCTGAGAAAATCATGAGAAAAAAACCCAAAGCAGCTTATGAAACTCTAGGCTATCTGCCAGATTCATTATCTGTCATTACCAATTTTTTTCTTTATACAAACTAGTAGTGATTTACCAAACAATACAAAAGACAAAAGAAATGAAGGCAATAATATTTCAAAGATTTTTTTTCCAGTTTATTATTTCATCCTTTTCATCACATCTATCATAATCACTTATATACTTTCCCATTAAAAAGAGATAAAAATACAAAATACTGTTATTCTGATAACACAGCTGGGTCCCTGAGGGAGTCAGGCAGCACTGAATCTGCCCCCACCCTGCGTCACTAACCCCAATAACCACAAATCAAAATGATAAGAGGTCTTTGGGAGCCTTGAGTCTTTCAACCTCTAGAGCTAAAGGTGTACTGAGGGCCTGTGCAGTCCTTGGAGTCAGGAACACTCCTGAGGGAACACTGTTTTCTTAGATAATATGTTGCCAATACATCTCCAAAAAGTTCAAAGCACTTACAAAATTAATTTCATTTACAGAAAAGGGAACATCCTGACTCCAGCTGTCTAACTAGGATCTAACAGCTTCCCCATAAATGCTGATTTTGGTATGCTTTCAGATGTTCACCCTCCATGATAATAAGAAAGAGCACAAGCATCAAGTAGAAATTGGGCTACATAATTAACACGTCAAATAAAACTGAACACATTTTCACCTTTCTGCACTTCTTTTGGTCACAAAGGCTCAATATCATTTACTGACTTGTAACCAGGGAGTCTTGTAGATTGCTTGGTTTCTTTTTAGAAACTGTGGACCAAGTAAGCCAACATTTCAAGAATTTAGTGAATACATTCCACACATGTACTCCGTTTCTTTTTCCTGCTCCTTAGAAAAAACCAATGCCTCTGCCTCACTGAATTTGGCATCCTCAGACCTGTAATCCATTCCAAATCCTAATTTCCATGTTGAACTGAGTTAAACATTTAAAAAAAAAATTCTTTTCTTCTATGAATGAGCTTTCCAACTAGCTTAATCTCCTCCAAGACATCTGCTTTCTGATGGAACCCAGGAGCCTCCGACTCTGAGTAGAACATTTACTGTGTGGTCTTAAAACAGACATATGCATAGATTCCGCCTGCAACATGCACTCCAAATTTGGACAAAACTTTCTTGGAGCTATTTGACATAATGTTCTATAAAAATGATTCAGGATATGACACATTTTAAAGCTCCATATCTCATTTACTGAAATATGTCCAAGTATAAAATTCATACAGGAAGAAATTAAAAAAACACATAGAATCATTTTTTAAAAGGCGAATGACATTTAGGACCATTCTAATAAAATGACTAGCCTTTGCTGCCATCTAGAGGTAAAAACTATGTAGTGCAATCAGTTAAGACAAAATTGGCTTGCACCATCCATGGTCTACAAACAATGGGAGCCCAGTAACTTTCAGGCAACTGACCCCACCAATGACCATCATCCCAAGCCACGTTGTCTTCACCAAAGCATAACAATATAGTGTAAAACAAACAAGCCCCACCAATATTGTGTTCCTATACCAATTGGTTTATCACAGGGATTTCAGTTCTGAATAACCTGCGGTGCTCATTAAAAATTCACATGCCCATATTCCACACTCCTAGACAATCGGAGTCAGTAGGTTCTCAGAAGGGATGTGGACATCTGCAGCGTTTTAAAAGCCCCACAGGTTGATGAAAACCATTGAACCTCCCACACCCAGGCAGGCCAGAGTTCCAGGTGAAAGAAAACTTAAAGCTTATTCTCTCTTTTCTTTTTAAAGATTTTTTTTAAAAGATTTATTTATTTTAGAGAGATAAGAGAGAAAGAGAAAAGCGTGCAAGTGCGGGGGGGGGGCGGGGTAGAGGGAGAGGGAGAGAGAAACCCAGTGGACTCTGCGCTGAGCCCACAGCCCCACATGGGGCTGGATCTCACAACCCTGAGATCATGACCTGAGCAGAAACCAAGATTTGGATGCTTAATCGATGGTGCCACCCAGGTGCCCCTTTAAGATTTTATTTTTAAGTAATTTTTAAGTAAACCCAATGCAGGACTTGAACTTACAACCCCGACTGGGTTGTAAGTTCGGACTCAAGAGTCCGATGGTCCACCAACTGAGCCAGCCAGGGATGCCACAACTTAAAACTTACTTCTAAAGGAGGTTCAACTATGGCAGTGTTTCTCAAAGTGTGGCAGGCTGACCACTTGCATCAGATGAAACACCATGAGAGTTTATTAAAATTGAGGATGTCTGGGCACATCCATAGACAAATGGAATTATAATTTCTAGGGGGAAGGCCCAGGGATCTATAATTTAAATAGGATTCCAACAGATTTTTGTACAATAGGAGAACCAATCTAAATCTTGACAAAGTTAAAGGACATTGCAGAAACCCATCTTCGAAAGGCTATTATTTGCTATGGTGACAAGATCAGATAACTTGAATTAGTCAATCACTGATTTCAGTTGCAGCTGCTACTGCTCATGTTTGGGAAAATATGGTTGATATGCACATAAATGTTCTGATTTCTGAAGTGTTTCCTTCTTTTTTTAATCTCTTAATATAACTTAGTGTTGCTTTTTGTAATTGTATACTTACTGTAGAAAATGAAGAAAATATAGAAAATAGAAGAAAAATAAAAAACACCTATAACTTCACTAACCAGTTACCCACTCACAGCACTGGTATATTTTCTCCTAGTATTTTCTCTTCAAACATACATAGTTAAAGCACATATATAGATTTTAATCCTGCTTTTAACATTTCTGAATAAGCATTTTCCTGTATCTTCAAAAGCATCATTTCAAGACAGTATAATACTTACATGTGATTATAGTGTAATATATAGTGTAAACATTTGTTATAAATAATGCAAAAGTGAATAGCCTTGCCTACATCTCTAATTATTTCCTGGAAAAGATTCCTAGCAATAAAATGAATGAGTCACAAAGTGTGAGTTTTAGGTATCTTGAGACACTCTACCAAACCACTATTGTAATCATCACCATGGTCGCCCATCTCACCAAACCCTTACTGGGCACTGAGTTTTACTATATTTTTTTTTTAAAAAGATTAAGCTAAGTGAAATAAGTCAAGCAGAGAAAGTCAATTATCATATGGTTTCACTTATTTGTGGAACATAAGGAACAGCATGGTGGACATTAAGGGAAGGAAGGGAAAAATGAAGGGGGGGAAAGTGGAGGGGGAGACGAACCATGAGAGACTGTGGACTCCAGGAAACAAACTGAGGGTTCTAGAGGGAAGAGGGGTGGGAGGGATGGGTTAGCCTGGTGATGGGTATTAAGGAGGGCACGTATTGCATGGAGCACTGGGTGTTATACGTAAACAATGAATCATGAAACACTACACCAAAAACTAATGATGTACTATATGGTGACTAACATAACATAATTAAAAAAAAAGGTTCTGCCTATTTGAGAGGTAATAATGTTGAATGAGCATTTCAGCACTGAAGATGAGACCATGAGGACAGGTTGAAAGGTAGGAATACCATCTAGATAAGGAGGAGACTGATATCAGAGTATCAACATCTCACTTGCTATGTTTAGGATTAAGTATTAAAAAAAATGTCAATAATACTAAAGTCCAAAAACTCTTCTAGCAATCCTCATATTTTTAGCTAAGTCTATATACTGTTTATTTGAAAATCTAAATATGGTTGCTTTAAAAGTTAAAGGGCATTTTAAGTAACTAAATGTTTACATAAAGAGACTTAACTGCACTTTATCAGTACAATAAAAACCTGGAAACAAATTTCTGTAGAATGAAAATTTAAGAAGGGTTCCCATAAAAACAGTATTAGTAATCTATGATGAAAACTGCAATGCATTTTCAAAAGATTTATATTTTTGAGCTCATAGGAAAGAAAGGATGATGCAACCAAAGAGGGAGAAAATAATCATCACCAGCAACTGTGGATTATAATGGGAGAACTACAGTTAGCTGAGAACTTTTTCCCATCTCTTTACCAACAAGTATTCTTATCCAAGAGTATTTTTCCTTAATAAATGAAAAGTGTGTATTTTTTAGGTGAATGTGAACTCAATCACACTCTTTCACACTCTACAACCCACTCTCCCAGTCCAGATCATTCAACCTATCTGTGACTCCTCTCTCACTCTTCAAATATTAACAGGGAACAAATATTAATACAATTCTACCTCTATAATGTGTCTTCCCCCAGCCTTTTCCCTTTCTATTCCCCTCCATCCCCTCCAGCATGTACAGTCTATAGAATCAGGTACAATTTTCCCCATCTAGGCCCAGTCTACAGTCCCATTTCACCTGTCAAATACAACCTAATTTGAAGTCACTCCATTTTTCAACTGTGTCTGATTTCCTATCTCAGGGACACTGCCAAAAATATTCCCTCATCCTGCTGCCAAAAGTATTCCTTTACTCTAGAATGCCCTCCCATTCCTGCTATTAAAAATCCTAAGTCTTTAGAGGTCCAAGTCAAATGCTACTTTCTTCATGAAGCTCTTAGACCCCTCAGTTGAAATTAACCTTTCTTTGACAACCTCATGATGCTTTGAGATTAATTTGAGACACTCCTCTTGCTTACTTCCCACTATACTATGATTGCCGGAAAGGAATTTATCTCTGTGTTTAGTGCTATCTACTGTTGAGGGCCTTGCACACCACAAACTCAACACATGTTAGCAGAATTGCTTTACTAAATTCTTTTTCTTCAACTTGAAAGTCTTTATATCTGATGTATCCCCAGAACCTAGTGCTTCCAAAGAAGCCAAATCCTCCAAGCTGAACAATGTTTGCTTCTCCACCAACTGTACCATTAACTACCTTTTGTTCTTCTGTTTAATTCAAGATCAAGGAGGTATGCAAGCAGAGAATCCCAACACGGATCCCTAAACCAAAATCTACAGGCAACACTAAGCTTTTCCCTAAAGCTCCCACAGGGCCTGTGGATAAGCCCAGTCACTACACTGGCTGTGGGAAGCTACACATCATAAAGACTCTCACCTCTAACACTTTTCTCCACATGGGAGGGAAAAGGTAAGTCATGCCAATGCACTATCTGGATACATCCACCTACAGAAACATCTGGAAAGCTAAAATTACCAGTATGAAGACCAAAGAGGAAAGGTCATGTCTCTAAGAAATGGCAAAGCAGCAAAATGACAAATAGTTCATTCACAGGTTGCTGGACCTGGTGAATAGCATCCTGAAAGAGCAACACATCTACATTTATTTTATCTATATGTGTGTATAGGCATATACATACAAATAGGCCAAATCCTTCCAATTCCTCATTCTACTTACAATCCAGCCCAAAGCTGGACAATCTATCATTAGCATGGGATAGGACTGAATTCATGAGAACAGCTCAAAAGTTTTCTGGTGAACTCGGAAGTAACCCTTTCATTTCACAGAACTTTATTGAATCATATTTTGCTAAGAAGATATGCTAGCAAGAATTCCTAATCTCCTTCCAGAAAATCAGATTATTTCCATTAAAATGGCAGGACAACTTAAATCATAACTTAAGGTCTAAAACTATGATTTCTTTACACCAGGATAAGAAAAAAAAAGTGGTAATTCTTAGTACATGGAAGAAAGAACAACAAAAATGAGTGATGGGTGAACACATCCTTTGTGTAACGGACCTGATAATCACTGGTGTAATATGCACACTTGACTGCTGGCACTTAGTCTTCTGTCTCACTTCTTCTAGTAAGTTACCCCTCCTATATATGCCAGGCCATGGAATCATATTGCTAGGCTTATTATGAAAACCATTTTAGATGGGTATTTTTGCTTTCTAAAGTCATCAGGACATTTAAGAGTCAAAGGTCATTAATCCTGAGATCTTCTAGGGAGATAAGAATCACTGTCCCAGGTGTTTAAAAAAAAAAAAAAGACAAAAATTTATTGTCTCATCAGACATTCTTTAATTACATCACTTCAATGAATCAGTGTTACAGAAAAACACAGTTGATTCAGCAAAAGACTCAAATTCCAATCCTAGCTTTTTACTCATTTGACAATGAGCTTGGCATTCATTCTGAGCCTTGAGTTTCTCATATATAAAACAGGAGAACTGAATAATTCTTCAGATTCCTTCCAGTTCTGATAACCCATGACTGAATTCAACCAGTCATCTACAAGGTGGGACTCAGGCCTCTGGCAGTAGTTAGCTAAAGTAATTCTTTTCATCACACTTAAAACTCTCTCATTGAGTTAAGAGAAAGGTATGTTTGTAATTCAGTGTGGACAGAGCAACACAATGTTATAAGACAAGGCATTTCTGACATGAGACACAGTTATATTATACAAAGCTTCAGTGAGAAAGAAAAAAATTCTGTGAAGAGCATGATGCAAGGTTCTCTGTGATCCTGCACCAAGAACGGGAGACATGATCCGGGAAGAAATCCTGGAAGGACAGTGCTTTAGCCAGCTATCCTGGGATGGAGCCAGCAAAGTAGGAGCAAAGGAACTGCCATTCTCCACACTCATCCAGCCAAGCCTGCTTCAATGTGCTCATGTCACTGTACAAATACCCCTGAACTCACTCCAATTTCAAGGAGGAGGAAAAGGAGCTGGAATTCTGGGTAGCAATGAGCAATGCAGCCAGAGAGGGATGACGTGCAGCAGTCCCAACAGGGAAGTGGCAGAGGAAGAAGACAGGGGAGGTCATGTGAATTAAAAGCCTGAAATGGAAAAGTCTAAGTTGAAAAGCAGTAGGAGAAGTAGTGGGAGGAAGTGAACTACAAAAAAAGGTGACGAAGTTCTAACACAAACATACAAGAGAAACAGTTCAGAAGGAAGTGCAGGGTAGTAACAGGTGAATGGTACAGTGGGAACATGTGTAGGGTGCTTAGTGTTGTGCCTGCAATATGCAGGTAATGTTAAATGAACAGAGAATGAGTGAACGATGGAGAGAAGGACCATTCAGTCAAGACGTTTAAGTGAGAAAATTGCTAAGAGATGGCAGTGGTATTTGATAGAGTGAGGAAAAGCAGTTATGCCAGGTGACTGACATTCAAGACTGATAATTATGCTAATGGAAAGAAAAAACACTGGACCTTCCAAAGTGGAAACCAAACAGACTGAAAAGAAGCATAAAACAGGAAAAATAAGCATGAAATACTTCCAGAAAAACAAAAGACACGGGGAACATTTTTACCTTGAAGAGCACAAAATATATTGTATGTTGGACATTTTTTAATTGTTTTCTCCTAGGTTAGGAGACTTCTTAAAGTACATTTTCATGCCAAGCTGGCATAAGTTCAGGAGAAAGCAAAAAAAGAAGGACAAGGTACAAGATACAAAGTACTAAAAAAGAGTCGGAAAATAGCAACTTCTATGGCAAGCAGCAGAAACCCATATTTAAATGGTAACAGTTCTAATCCCAATAAGACAAAAATCTTTAAAATAACAAAGTCTATTTTAACAAGAGGATTACCAACCAAAAACCATGCTTATTTTAAAGCAATATGTAACACAATAAAAATGCATAAGTAGCTTAGAACTGGGAATACTATTTGGAGTTTAACACAATGGTGTTTGATCTATAACACAACTGAAACATAAAGAATCCCGTTTCCTGAGAATAACCCTATTTCTGCAGAAATGTGGCCCCTCTGAAAAACAGTAAAAATAAAAGAAGCTATCCTAATTCTGGAGTTACTTTACTAAGTTTTTAAAAGAAAGCAGATAAAAATCCAAGTGAATAAAAACAAATCCAATTTGTAACAAGAATTTTAATAACCTGATATTTTTCTGCTGGAGGGTTTCTTCAACCCCTCATTTATTTAGCTTCAGTGATTTCTGAACTAATCTCCTTTTAACTACTTGAATAAAGTATCTGATTTTTAACAGAAATGTGACTGATCTAATATATGACTGATAATGATGGACTAAGTAATGGCGTATTTGATGTAAAATGCAATTCTCTCTGGGATATGTTTCAAATCCCTGTTCTAGGGGACATGTGACATACAACTCAGGTTCTGACACTGAATCTGGGGCAGGGGTATGCAAACTGCAGCCCACAGATCAAATTCAGCCCACTGTTTGTTTCTGTATGTCCTGCAAGTTAAGAATAGTATTTACATTTTTAAATAGTAGAAAAAAAATCAGATGATGAATATTTTACAAAATGTGAAAATTACATGAAATTCAATTTTCATTGTCCATAGATAAAGTTTTATTGGAACATAACCACACTCATTTGTTTACATATTTATTATGGATGCTTGCTTTTATGCCACAATGGCAGAGTTGACTAGTGACAGTGACTGGACAGCAAAGCCTAAAACATTTACTACCTGGCTTTTTACAAAGAAAGTTTCTGATCTCTGGCCTAGTGTGAATTAGACTAGCAAGAACTCAGGAACAAGAGCTTAAGAGCTTAATCAACTAATTAAAAAAAAAACTAGTAATTTAAGAACTAAGAATTTTTTGAAAGCCGATGAAAACAGGGAAACTATCTTTCAAGCTGTTTGTGACACATTTAGTAAAATGTATAATTCTATGAATGCACTAAAGTGTTCAACTAAAGAATATCAGGTAAGAACAGGTCAAAGGATTTGTGCCACAAAACAATGTTGCTGTTGAATCTGAGAGGGGAAACGGAAGTATTTCTAGGCCTTCCAAACTCCTGGTATTTTTCAAGAGGTTCATAGACATTTAGCAAAATGACCGCAGAACTACTGTGCATGTAGTTGGAGAAAGATGTATAGATCTGTACCTTTAAACACAATTGTTGTCAAGAACCACTTGTTTAGTCACTTGTAAGAATTACTGAAATTGTATACAATAAAGTAAAAGTGGCCCATGCCGTTTCTCTGTGGGTCTGTCGCAGTCTGCAAGCTCCGAATACCGACCGCAGGCGCGGCAGGCCCTCCCCTCCAGTTCTCCCCTTTAAGATTTTTCCTGCCCCTGTTTTCCGCCCTCGAACATCTGTTAAAGTCACATTACTTGCATTTTGGTTGAACCACATTGATGTATAAATTCCACAATGTAAGCGTATGTTTTATCCTCTAATTCCACCCCAGTGTCTAAAATAGGGCCAAGCATGAGAGTTCAATAAATCATTTTGAAGTTGATTCTCTGTTGTTTGTTATCAAAATGCACTACAAATATTCCAAGCCTGAATTCTATATGCAGAGGCAATGTTTTACTACTACTTTACGTCTACTAGGCATGCTGCCTATAGGTAAAATTAATACTGTAAAGGCCTAACTTTGATGTGAGAAGAGGGGAAGAAACCAAACACTTGAATTATTCAGGTTTAAAAGATCCAAGGTATTCCTCTACTTCATCATTTCTAGGAGGTATTCAGTATAGATAAAGCAACGTGATTTGAAGGAAATGTTATGAAATGATAATACAACAACAACAAAAATTTTAAATGCTCATTTCAGCAATCTCAAACAAAATGAACAATCACATTGATTCTAGGTAACAAAAGCTGTCACCATTAGGAAATATCAGCTCATCATAAAGCAAAAGTCTGTTTTCCCCTTTCAAAAGAAAATTTATAAAACTAAATTCAAATATGGTTAGAATAAGGTTAGTAGACACAGTTATACAACAAGGATTTTCTATGTATTATCAGAAAGAGAGATGCAGCACCTGTCAAATCTGTCAAAAGCCTAAGCAAGATTTTGACAATTCTTCCAGTGAACTAAATTTCTTTAGATGTGGAACTCCTATGTTGAGGTCTTCAAGATGTGGCTATGAAACATTAACAATCAATTACTTAATGAACAAATTCTTAATGAGTGCCTTCCAAGGACCCAGATACTACTCTGCGCACTGAGTATACAGCAAAGAACTAGATAAACAAATCCCTGCTCACATGGAGCTGACATTCTAGTGTGGGGGATCCTACCAGAATGTAATAATTTAACAAGGAAATGTAATCTATTAGCAAATGTAATAATTTAACAAGGCAAATAATAGTTGGTGATAAGTGCTCTGCTGAGAATTACCATAATATGATACTGTAATAGAGCAACTAGATGGCTACTTGAGACTGGCTGACCAGGAAATGCTTCTCTTTTGGTGATGTCTGAACTGTGGTCTTAATGTTCTAAGAAAAGGCTAGCCATTTGAAATACAGGAGAGCCCAGAAAGAAAAAGGAACACCTATTGCAAAGGGCTAAGACAGAATGAACTTGGCCTACTGAGGCACAAAATAAAGGCTAGTGTGAGTGGAAAAGCATAAATTACAGGGGAGTAAGTAGTAGAATATGTGGCAGATATCAGTCCTGATAAGTAACCTGGGTTGTATTATACGTGTCAGACGGAAGCCACTGGAGGGTTTAGGCAGAAATGAGATCTGATCACCCAGGCTGCTAATCGAAGAACAGTCCAAATAGGGATAAGACAGAAACTGGGAGCTCTGTTAGGAGTTTACTGCAGTGGTTAAGGCAACTGAGGATGATAACATGTACTTTGATGGAGTTAACAGAGGAGAAAAATGGAAAAAAAGTATTCAGGAAGACTTAGAGCTGAAGACAAGACTTAATAGATCAGACAGAAGGGCCTTTGTTTGGGTAAATGTTGGCTTTCATTTGCATTGACATTCCTAGTCAATAAGCGGACTTCAAGAAGACAGGTGTGTGAGTCTTGAGCTCTAGGATCAAGTTTGACTTCCTGGCGAAGACTGTTCTCAAAGCCCAATGATACCTGCTTATTTGTATCTCTGAGTAATCAGTGTTCTCTAGAAGAGTAAACTTTAGGAGAGTTAAGAGTTAATAGACACAATTTGACAACAATGATGTATATAAACAAAAGGGTATATAAACTATGAGCCTCTTTTAATTGATAAAGGATTGTTATTTTAGAGATGAGATTCTTACCATTGATAATCAGAACAATTATCTTTGAGAAATTTAAGTGCACAGACTGGTTTCAGATTGCCTGCCTATGAATCACAGCCTCCCCACTTACCTACTAAATAACATTGGGCAAATCACTTAACCACTTAGTACTGCCTCAATTTCCTCACCTGTAAAATGGGGATAATAGTAACTACGTCACAGTGTACTTGTGAAAATTAAATGAGCTAGTACACATAAAGCAATCAAAATAGTATCTGGCACATAACCACCACTCAACAAATGCAAGTTAGTATTATTATCTACTGTCTCTCTATACTGTACATAGAAGTGTGTTCACACTTCATTTTTCTAGTTAGATGCTTGGTAAGAGATGAAATCAAAGATTCAGAATAAGCTAGGGAAGCATATGAAAAACACTCCTCAAAAAAAAAAGGCTGAGAATTTGGCATATTGCTAAAACATCCTCTTTAAAAGTAAGCTGTAGGGGTGCCTGGGTGGCTCAGTCGGTTGAGTGTCTGACTCTTGATTTCGGATCAGGTCATGATCTCAGAGTCATGAGAGCAAGATTTGCCAGGATCCGCGTTCACTGGGGACTCTGCTTGAAATTCTCTCTCTCTCTCCCTTGCTCACTCTCTCTCTAAATAAATAATTTTTTTTTTTTTTTTAAGTAAGCTATACATGTGCCAGTCATTCCTAAATCTCTTATCTCTAGCCTTGACCCAACCCTGAAGCTCCAGATTCATATGCCCTGCTACCTGCTGGACACTTGACTTGGTAACTTAATAGGCATATTATTGGAATAAAAAGGGAAAACAATCAATATTCTCTTCAGTAAGTGAATGATCATGTGACCAACTCAAACTGCAAAAACTCATGGCTCTGCTCTATAAGTAACAAAATCCCTGCTGGGAATGACATTCTCAGTTTTCAAGCAACATACTGAGAAAGTGCCCAGTTTGGTCAACTACATGAAACCTCAGGCATTGTATCTATTCACTTTAGCATTAAGGTTTTGCAATTACGATTCTAATGCATGTATTGTTTACTATGAGTCACTTCAAATAATTTCTTAAGGTAAGCAGGGAATAAGGAAATAAGTAAAATGAAATGTCAGATGGCATTAAATGACTCCTAGGCTCTGTTACCTGAGCACACTGGCTGCACACTCTTCAGCAGACACAACTCTCAGTTGTCTTATCCTGGACCATGACTCCAATCACCAACAGTGACGCCAATAGGTTGACATCCCAGGTAGACTAGAACAGTCCCAGAAAAACTCTTACAGCATGGCCTTTCATTCTTAAAAGTATTTAATTGGGCGAGAAATTATATGTCTATCTACATACATGATCACCAAGAACTCTGTAGCATCTAGCATGCATGCATGCATTTATTCAGCTAATATCTCCCAAACACCAGGTGCCAGGTCCCATGTTGGACTCCAGTACAATGCAGGATTCTAGCACAAGAGTGTAAGTCCTGAATAGCCATAAGACGTATGCAAAAAAGGGTCATATGTAGATCAAGAGCTTTAGTAAGAGTCTCTGAGTTACTTACCACATCTAAGACATGAGACAAGCAAAAACTACATTTCCTTAGACAATAAGTAGATAACTGGATATGTTAGACAGATGTTTTACATAGTGTGTATCAGTGTTTGGGAATCTGTATGTTTGTATAATTTGCTTTTAGAAAACACGCATAAGAATTCATGACCATGAATGTTGAGCCTTTGTTGTAGATGTAGATTGTTGAATAAATGGCTAAATGCTTTTTGCTACCATAAGTATGAATGGAAAGCAGATGGAAAGGAAAGATGTTTACTTTTATAAGCAAGTAGCATAGTACACAACAGAAATAAAGGCATCATTACAACTATTTCCTTTCTCTGACTTAAGGCACTATTTTTCCTATGACCCTCAAAACAAAATACAGTTCACACATTTTAGGCTGATCTTTCCCCCATTAACATAGGTAGAATCAGGAAATCTGAATTGGTTCAGTCGCGATTTCTTCTGAATTGGAAATACCATACAGATTATTTAGGCAAATCACCGACAAATAATCAAGCATATCTCAAGGAAGCTTATATGCTCACTATACTTAAAAGCAGTTAACAAAGCAAATGCCCCTGATACATTTAAAGTCAGCAATTTTCAAATGTTAATCCTAGACCTCGAAGGAATCTAAGAAGGAGGGTGACTCTAATATACTATCTTGATGGGAATCCTGGTAACTTACATGAAGGAGGCTATAGATCCAATGTTTAGAACTGTTGGTTAGTTAAAACCCTTAAAAAGATGATCTCTAAGGACCCCTCATTTTACAGATCATGATACTGAGGCCCAGTAAAGCCACACTGTAATACTGGATAAGTATGACTTTGAAACTCAGGCACACTTGTGTAACCTCTTCCCAGATCTCTTCCTTGCTGTGTGTTTCTAAGAACATTACTGAACTTTTCTCAGTTTCTCATCTATAAAAATGACAGTAATACTTATCTTTTAAACATGTTATGAAGATTAAATGAATTTGTGTTTATGAAAGTATCTGACACATAAGACACTCAATACACATTAATTTCTTTCCTTCTAAAGGGCGACTAACTTGAGAGACATATGGCTGGTAACAGGCAAAAGGCAGGGCTAGAATCAAGAAATAGGATCCCCTTTACCACTCCAAAGGAATTCAATTATTTCTTAAATGACTTCTATACTTAAATCACACCATAAAAAAAAAAATAAATAAAATAAAATAATAGCTTTAAACACCTGAGTTGAGGGGGGTGGGAAAGGGTTATTAAAGTAAATGTGGAACGCTACAGCCTGCAAGAGATATTTCCTTGAAACAAAGTAGCAACAGAGTCAGGAAGTTTAATGGCGGAAGTATTACACTGGCTACCTTTTTAAAAATGACATCTACTCAGTTTGTACTGGAAGGCTACTCCTTCAGGAAACAATGCTGTAGCTTTTTGCAGCTTTAATGGATACTTCACAACACATATTTCAAAATTAATGTTTGCAGCAAGTATGTATCAAGTGTCAATCATGTGCAGTGCCTGGTGGACTATATGACATGGATCAGACTTTGGTTTTGTCCTAAAATAATCTTAGAATCTGGTAGACTTTGAAGAACGATTACAACATATAGCTGTATATTAAGCTTCATGGAACTTGAAAGGTTCAAAGTCAGCCTGTGGTGAGGAGTTACTTAAGGCTATCTACTTATGGATAAAATAGCCACTGTATTGGCAGTGGGTACACGTAGCATATTAAGTTGTTTGAATTGTGTTAACTAAATTCTAGTCTTATTTCTGACACCAACTAGCTATGTGAACTTGTCAAGTTACTTGATATCTTTAGATCTTATAAAATGGTTAAATTCAAAAGGATGATCCCTATCTAAACCTCCTTCAGGCTTTAATAGTCCAAATAACACGATGATGATGATAGCAAGAAAAACCATAGCTTATATTTACCTCGCACATCTTATGTGCCAAGCACTGTGCTAAAGTGCATCATTTGTATTATGTTTATTTAATCTTCGTCACAATCTTATGAAATTGGCATTATTATCCTTAATTTACAGATGGGGAAAAGGAGCTGAAACAGTATTAGAGGGACCAGAGTCTCGATTTGAACAGAAGCATTCTGAATCTAATCCAGGAGTTACCCTTAACCACTAAGCCCAAACTCCCTGAGTTCACGAAAAGTCTCTTATCTATTAAGAAATATGTAAAGGAAATGTGTAAAAGGAAAAGCTTGGGAAAAGGGTCCTTCCTGACAGGGGCAGAGCTGAGTTAAAGTCACACTGCTTCCCCTAGTAATAAGGCTCTCGCACCACTTCATCCGCGATGCTCGCGCGCTCCCACAGCTGGGCACACCACCGCGGGGCCAGACGCCGTGACCGCCAGAGGCTGGCGCGGGCTGAGGCTCATCGAAGGAGTGATGGTGGCGGGGGGGGGGGGGGGGGGGATCAGGCAGAGTGCGTACCTGGGCTGCCGTCTGCTCCTGCAGGCTGGTTCTCCCACCACTCGTCTCCAAGATCGTCAGCCATCTCCAGGCGGGACTAGCTGTGAACGGACCACCAAAGGAAAGCGGACAGGGGCAGGTATTCTCGCTTCCCCCAAGCCGGGAGGCCAGCGTTGGCAGCCCGCACGCGGTGCCTTTCCTCAGACACCGTCGCCTCCGCCCCGCGGCGATGACGTCACACCTCCGCCCCGCCTCCCCAGCCACTGCGCCCATCACGTCGCAGTTTCCATACAAGTGCTGATGAGAAACTCTGTCCAGTAACTCAAAATAAATCCTCACAAAAGCAAAAAGGCAAGTAAAAGCAACTCCCTCCAAAGGATTATTATCTTTTTAAATAACTTCTTTCAAAGCTTTTTGTTTACTTTTTTTTTTTTTTTTTTGGCCAAAAAGCTATTAACGAAAGTGTGAAACAGGACGCTAAGACAATTTTTCTCTGTTCGGTTTCAAAGGACGTGTGCCGCGGGAGAAGACCAGAGCACGTGGGTGTGTTTTCGTTTGTGTGTCTGTGTTGGGGCGCCTGTGTGTCTAGTTTGCTTTGGGGAAACGTGCGCAAGAATTCATGACCATGAATGTTGAACTTTGCTGTAGATTGTGTACTGCTCTTTTTATATGGTATGGGTTGAGAAAAATGTTGATGGTCCGGGAGTGCTCGCCCACGAAAGGACTCTAGTGATCCGGGGAGTTGAGAGTAGTCGGTCTTCTTTACATCCTTCTCCACTGTGTTTTCTACCGCATTTTGTGAAACGAGAAGCGAGTCAGTTGTTGCTTAACTACAGGTAAAAGACCTACGGTACTTCTTGTCTTACCTCCAACGTGAAGTGGCAGAGGTAGGATTGATAGGTTATTGGGAAGGAAAATTAAATAAGAAATACTAGTATGGAAGAGGAAGTGTCATGACCAATAAACATATGAAATGATGTTCTGTCTCCTACTAGCTTTCATGCAGTAAATTGACAAAATTAAGGAAGTCTGACATTACCAAATTCGAGAGAGTACATGCATCAATGGGAATTCCTTCACCTTACTGGTGTGAATGTAAATTGGTAATAACCACTTGGAAAAGCAATTTGGCACACTTTGCAACAAACCTACACACCTTATGATCCAGCAATTTCCACTCCTAACTATACACACTTGAGAAACTCTTGGATACTATAGAATATTCACAGCAGCATTGTCAGTAATAGCAAAAAGTGGAAAAACCGAAATGTGTTTCTATAGGAAAATGGATAGCTACATTATAGTATAGCCATACAGTTAAGCATAGGAAATGAATCAACACATGTAATTACGTGGATATATTTTGGAAACATAATGCTGAGTTTAAAAATGCCAGATGCCATTTTAAAAAGTTCAAATACAGGGAAAACCAAAAGTTGTTTAGATCAAAAAGTACATATGTGATTTTAAAGAAAGAGAGTGGTAAGCACAAAATTTAGGACATGGAGTAACCAGGAAATGGGATTAAGAAGCACAAAGGTAAATGTAAGTTATTGGCAAATGTCCAATTTAGGTAGAGTGGAGAGTTCGTAGATGTGCATTAAATTCTTATGCTTTATAATTTATAGATATATTACAAATATTTTGTGGTATTTAATAATATTTATTTACATAATTTAAAAGATAAGGGAAAAATCCACTTATAGGAAAAAGACATTTTCAGTAGAGTTAAATTGGGTGCTATTTAAGAACTCACTAAGAATTCCAGTGACTGACCCAACATCTCAAATGACACTCAAAGCTTCCAGACAGTTCTGCTGCCTTTCCCATGTGAGTTCACTTTCCCACTGTCTCTGATCTTATCCCAGGATCAGTCTTCCTCTTATGCCCTGGATCCCAACCCCTTTTACCTTCTAACCTCTTCCACTTCAGTAAGTGGCAGCACCTCCTGGTTGCATTGTCATCTGATTCACTGGTAAGTTTGGAGGGATCTATCTTCAAAATATATCCCAAATCTAACCATTTAACCAATCTTCTCATCACTTGCACCACTACAACCTTGGTGTAAGGTAATCATCTCTCTTCTGAGCCACTGTAATAGTCTTCTAACCTGCTTTTCTCTTGCGTTTCCTCTTGTCCCACCTCAGTCTTGCTTCCACACAGAAAGTAGTCAGAATCATTATGTCATTCTCTTAAATGCTTTAGTCATCTCTTATCACACACCCACTCCCTAAGCACCTCCTTGGGGATTAGAATTGCATCTTTCCTATTTCACCACTGTAGCCCTGTGGCCCTAGGACCACGAACAGTACCTGGCACACGTAGACACTGACAATGTATAGATTGCCTAACTGAATTTGAAATTCCTTTACTCTGACTGTTTTACTTACTAAGCAACCTGATAAGTTTGTTTCCCAAGTCAGCTTCCTTTCTGGCGACAGATATAAAAAGTCAGCAACTAAGGCCCCCAGCCAAATGCAACCTATCACCTATTTTGTCCCAGTAAGTGAGGATAGTTTTTACACTTTCAATGCATTGCTGAACAACAACAAAATAAAACACACCAACAACCAGAGAGGAAGGAAGGAAGGAAGGAAGGAAGGAAGGAAGGAAGGAAGGAAGGAAAGAAGGAAGGAAGGAAGGAAGGAAGGAAGGAAGGAAGGAAGGAAGGAAAAAGAAACATGCAACAGAGACTGTGTCCCTAATGTATTTATACCTGGTCCTTTACAGAAAAAAGCTTATTGACCCTAGATTATATTGACTAGCCAACCTAAGTTGTACATCCATTTAACTGTTCTATTGATCAGTGAATTGGCATCCTACTTTAGAAACTAGTCTGTTGTAAAATTCTGTACCCCAGTATTTGATCACTTCACCTAACATGGAGAAGCTCAGGTTGAAAAAGATCTTTATCTTCTTCCTCTTTCTGTATGATATCTAAATGAGTATTACGAGTTTACAAGAGGACGAATTCACTTCCCAGCAGGGTGCACTGAGAAGCCTTCATGAAGGAGGTGGTACTTGAACGACCTTGTCAATGGATATTGATTGGCATGTTTTTTTGGACATGTCATTTAACCTTGCTGGGTTTCACTTTGCTCATAAAGGGAATAAATTAGATGATTCTTGGGTTCTCTTCCAACTCCATGCCTTAATCTTGACTATGCAACCAAGAATTCCAGATATTAGTGTTCATTAGATGCAAAGGATGTGATGGAACTACTGTTTTAGGAAAGCTAAATTGGTGTCAGCATGCAGGGTAGATAATAAATTTGAGCAGAACTTTCCACCTGGCATGGGTATGTTAAGATACTGATTCCCTCAGTCTTAGAGACAGGCAGAGCCCCTGGGCCAGTTGCTTCAGGTTGAAGGTAGCCTCATCTCTTCAATCCAGTGTTGAACAAATATTGCTATTTTCTATGGGTGCCATGATGTAAAAAGGCTGGGGAAGACTGGATTAGAAGGGGTTAAAAAAAAGTTTAAAGGCTGCTTTGTGAAGGCTCACCATACAATGAAAAGAGTTTAATGAAGGCACGGGTTCTTTGTCCTTAAACCCAGTCTATATATGTACCTTAGGGAGTCCATGAACCCCTGATGATATACTTAAACTTTTGCATCATGTGGGCAATAATAATAACAGTAACAACAACAGCATGATTCAGGTACCTTTCTAAGCACTTTTATGTCTTAATTCATCTAGTTGTCATAGCTCCATGAGCTACTACACTGGATCAGATATTTTCCATTTACCATTCTCTACCCTTCTGTCACCTAGGAGGCTGATGTAAATCTCCCCTAAGCTCTGATTTCAGATTTGGGTTCAGCAAATTGGAGGCATCAGTAAGAAATCAAAGGATGAGAGAAAAATAACTCCTTATGTTGTTCTCTTTTCGGGGCTGGGACTAGGGTGCCACAAGCAGGGGCCTAGGATACAAAATTTGAAGAGGCACTCTCTCAGGCTGGCTCTTGGATGAACCTGAGAACAAGTGCCTCCTAAATGTTCTGCTGGATGTACCTGCTTGCTTTACACTAGTCCTTGCCCTCATCCCGCCACTGGAGGCCAAGGCTCCCTCAGACTTAAGGGTAGTAACGGCTCTCCAACGTTACCAGGCCTTGGGTTTTATACCATCTTTTGTTTTCCTAACCCTACCTCATCTGCATAAATACTCCCTTTACCAATTTTTTTTTTCAATTGTACAACTTAAAGGATTCGGTTTTTTTCCTGCTTGGACCCTAACTGATAGATTTACTGCCTTAGTTTAGGTTCCCCTAAAAGTAGAGCATGGATGCAAGTAGTTTATTTGGGATGGGATCTGGTGTGGGGGAGGGGGGCAGAAATAAAACAGGGAGAGGGAGATAAGGAAGGAAGGATGACTATTAAATTGGTTATATAACTGGCTCTTTATCCTGCTAGGGACCCTCTGAGAAACAATGTAGACTGTGCCTTGGAGTTATCCTCAGGAAGAGGATATCCACTGACTGCCATCCACCATTGGTTAAGGGTTGTCCCCAGGGATTTGAATTTCCAGATACTCCCAGGCTATGCTGCCACTGGAGAAAGCCCAGAGGCAGAAGAGCAGAGTTACATAACTCAGCATGCTTGAGGTGGAATGCTGGCAGCTGCCCAGAACTTTCCTCCATTGCTGGACTGGTTTCATAGTGGGCTGAGGGGCAAGAAAAGCATCTGCTTCACATTTGTACTGTTAGTCTCTCTACTCTATAGATGGTGAAACTAAAGCATGGGGAATTAAGTAACTTGCTCGAGTCACCCATCCAGTAGGTGATTTCCCATCTGCCCATGGATTTCATAACTCTCAAAGTGATACATGACCCAAAAATGACCCACATCCACTGGACTAGGAAAAAAACAGTATAGAAAAAAGGAAGAAATGAAGTGAGGAACATCACCATCAATTTGTGAAAATGGTTTGGAAATAAAATGGTGAGGAAAAGAGGACAAAAAAATAGTTTCAAGTCCTAAAAAGTGAAAATCTGATATCGTCTTTGTGGAAACTAGCAAAACAAAAATGAGGGAACAGCTTGGGGGTGAAATGATGAGTTAATGATTCATCATTAACTTAATCTCCAGCTCCTTTCCCCTTCCTGGAAGATGGGGAGTGAGGCTGAAGGTTCCAAGCTTCGAATTATGACTTGATCTTTCTGGTGACCAGCCTCCTCCAGGAGCCCACCAAGTGGCACTTTATTAAAGAAAAGACACTCCTATCATGCAGGAAATTCCAAGGAATTTAGGAGTTCTGTGTCAGGAACTGGGGACAGAGACATTGTCCTTTTATTCAAACTGCCCTCTTTCATTATGACTTTGAAGCAATACTGTGAAAACCCTGCTCCATCTTCCCTTGGTTCATGTCTGAGTTTCCTTGCAGCTGTGGTAGACCATTTTCATCATGCTGACAGCTTCCCTCCCTGAATATCCTCACTGTCTGCTTCTCTGGCACCATGGGAGCTTGCTGAGCCCAAGGTTTAAAGAAGTTAAAGAACTTTGGGGACTTTGTCAAGATAAAGAGCTTCTGCACAGCAAAGGAAACAGTCAACAAAACAAAGAGGCAACCCATGGAATGGGAGAAGATATTTGCAAATGACACTACAGATAAAGGGGTTGTTCTATAAAGAACTTCTCAAACTCAACACCCAAAAAACAAATAATCAAGTCAAAAAATGGGTGGAAGACATGAACAGACACTTCTCCAAATAAGACATACAAATGGCTAACAGACACATGAAAAAATGTTCATCATTATTAGCTATCAGGGAAATTCAAATCAAAACCACACTGAGATACCACCTCACACCAGTTAGAATGGCAAAAAATGACAAGGCAAGAAACCACAAATGTTGGAGAGGATGTGGAGAAAGGGGAACCCTCTTACACTCTTGGTGGGAATGCAAGTTGGTATAGCCACTTTGGAAAACAGTGTGGTGGTTCCTCAAAAAGTTAAGAATAGAGTTACCCTATGACCCAGCAATTGCACTACTGGTGCAATTTACCCCAAAGATACAGATGTTGTGAAAAGAAGGGCCACGTGCACCCCAATGTTCATAGCAGCAATGTCCACAATAGCCAAACTGGAAAGAGCCCAGATGCCTTTCAACAGATGAATGGATAAAGAAGATGTGGTCCATATATACAATGGAATATTACTCAGCCATCAGAAAGGATGAATACCCACCCATTTGCATCGACATGGATGGAACTGGAGGGGACTATGCTAAGTGAAATAAGTGAAGCAGAGAAAGCCAATTATCATATGGTTTCACTTATTTGTGGAACATAAGGAATAGCATGGAGGACATTAGGAGAAGGAAGGGAAAAATGAAGGGGGGGGGAATCGGAGGGGGACACGAACCATGAGAGACTATGGACTCGGAAACAAACTGAGGGTTTCAGAGGGGAGGGGATTGGGGTGATGGGTTAGTCTGGTGATGGGTATTAAAGAGGGCACGTATTGCATGGAGTACTGGGTGTTATACGCAAACAATGAATCATGGAACACTACATCAAAAACTAATGATGTACTGTATGGTGACTAACAACATAAAAAAAAAAAAAAAAAGTTAATGCTCCCAAGAGCAACTCTGAACCAAAGGCGAATAGACATTAGTAGATGACTGTTCCAGGTTCTCTGTCCTATATCTTTTTCTTTTATGTATGTATGCCCTTTATTTATTTATTTATTTGTTTATTTGAGAGAGAGAAGGAGAGAGAGAGAAAGCACAGAGGGAGAAGCAGACTCCCCGCTGAGCAGAGAGCCTGACTCGGGGCTCTGTCCCAGGATCTTGAGATCATGTACTTGAGCCTAAGGCAGATGCTTAACCAACTGAGCCACCCACGTGACCCTTTCTGTCCTTTTTCTGATAGACACTTTATACAGCTTCTTAAAGTGTCCCAAGATGGACACTTTATTGTCTTTTCTGTGTTTCCTGTCTCTTTTCCCCACTCTCTTACTTGTGCTTCCTGAGATCACCTCCCACATAATCTATCTGTACCCAAGTCTGTCTTAGGGTCAGCTTTGGAAACAACCTAAAAGAGCATAGTTGGAATTTGAAATACCCTAGAAAGCAGACCCTCAAGACAAAATTTTGGAATCTTTTTACTCACTGATCAGATGGCAACAAAGATGATTGGTAGTGGTTAAATAAAACAAAACAAAAAAGCCTCTGGTGTACTGTAGCATCTCAATTCTTAAGACACAGTGACTTTATCTGTGGTAGATTAGGATGAGGTACAACTTGAAGGGGGAAACTTGTGTGTGGTAGCTTAAAAGATATGGGGTAATTGTAATTATAAAGATTGTGGAGTTGGCTGGTTATTGCTAACTATTCTAAAAACTTTAGGGAAAGAGAATGATAGGTTCTTACCAATTCTGAACATGCTGAGAAAGCTAGAAATTCTCCATGGCATTGTTTAAAGAGCTCTTTATCTTCTGCAACCAGAGGCCATACTGTACTTTGTTGTTGTTGTTGTTGTTGTTTTTTTTCAGAGTGAGAGTGAGCATGAGCAGGCGGTGGAGGAGAGGAGGCGAGGGAGAGGGAGAAGCAGCCTCCCTGATGAGCAGGAAGCCCGACACGGGGCACAACCCCAGAACTCTGGGATCATGACCTGAGCCGAAGGCAGACGCTTAACTGACTGCAGGCTCCCTGGCCATACTATACCTTAAATTCAGCCCAGAATTTGATTCAAAGGGTGTCAGAGCTATAAAGAGATTGAATGCACAGGCTGACATGTTTCCTGTGCTAATGTCAAGTCCTAAAAGGGAAGAAGAGAGACTCTGAGACTGAGATGGGGACATTTGGGCAGGTGTGGTTGAGGTCTCTGAACCCCTGGATTCCTGAGCTTTCTGGAAATGCAGAGAAGGGTCTTTTCCCCCTTGCTGAAGGAAAGAGGCCTCCCATTACCTCGACACCATTCAAGGCCTTATCTTAGTTGCCTCACAAGATGATGTTGAGCCCTTACCTTCCCTCATTGGTTCTTCACTAAGAACTATGGTTAGACCTCAGCACAGAGAGTGAAAAGTATAGTCTCTAGTACACAAGAAAATTATTTAGTCCTAAGAAAAGCCACAGATTAATATATCAACAGAAACCAAGAATTCGTAAGGTAATGGGTCTCGAGAGTCTTGGACTAGCACTGTGTAAAGCTGGGTAGAAGAGAGGTTATTGATAGGGGGACCCTCTCCAGTGGCTGATGATTTAACTTCTTATTAAATCCTAACACCCTGTAAGAACGACAACTTGAAGCTTGGACACGTTGGTAATCTACAGCGAAGGAGACGTAAGAACTGCCATGACAGATTATTAAAGAAATGGTCACGACGCTCAGAGTAGTGGGCTTCTTAGAATGGATTTATTTTGTGTGACCAGAGAACCTACCAGCTGACTGTTCCCTGGGAGAGCCTAGAAGACATCGTTTCACTAAAGCATTAAGATTGCAGTAGTGAGTAGGTATTAACATAGTTGATGGACTCAATGGTAACTGTCCTGTGCAAGCCAGAGATAACAGTAGAAGATGCCCTAGTGTCAGTGAGTGAGTGATAGAATTTCAGAATAGCAAAGGTGGTTGGCAGCACTTAGCCATCAGAAGCAAACATAACGATTAGTCAGGGATCCTTAAAATGTAGGGGATCTGTGAAATTCCACAGACCATGGGTATTCCTAGGGGCAAGATAGAGCAGAAGTTAATGAGGGTCTTGATTAACCTATATAACAACAACGGAAACAACCACAATTAAAAAGTGGTGAGCAGAAGGCAGATGTCAACTGCCAAAATGGAAAAACATGATTCCTGGACCTGTTTCTAGATATGAGCCAGTTCTCAAATCCACAGCCCGTTGATTAAAGGGAATATGGGTCCTGAGGAAGTTCTCTGCAATACCATCAGTGTATACACTATGTACTCAATATCTTTTCCAATGTAACCTGTGGCCTTTCTTCAGAGTGATGGTACACTGGAGAAATGGAAGATACCCAGCTCTTTCAAGGGCTTTTAGATACAGGGTGAATTGATGCAAAGGAATCCTATAACCTCCCATTAGAGTGGAGCATATGGGGCAAGGTAATAGAGGCCTGGCCCAAATCTGTCTTGGTGGCTCCAATTAGCTTGTGGTTATCTCTCCAGTTGCTGAGTGTATAATCAAGATGGATATACTGAACAACTGGTAGAACCATCACACTGATTCTCTGTTCTATGAAGTTAAGGACCATTTGTGTAAGAAGAACCAAGTGGAAGCCTCTGAAACTGCCTGCCTCCAATTCCACTCCTCAGCAAAGATAGTAAACAGAAACTCTATCTCACTCCAGTGGAAATGCAGAGATGTAGGCTGCAGGAAGTTTGGGTTACCAGTATGGTGCCCCCAAGCCAGATGGACCATGGATATGATGGGCTACCATAAATGTAAATAGTATATGCAATCACAGAGTCTACACCAGGTGTTGATCTTTGGTTGAATCTATCAACACAGCCTCTAGCACTTGCTTTGTAATTTTGATCTGGCAAATGTGTTCTTTTAAATCTCCAGTAGGAAAGAAGATCAAAAGCAGTTTGCATTCACTTGGGAAGATTGAGTTCATATTCACTCAAAACTGTGAATGCTTTCCTGCGAACATTCGCAAGGCTGGTCAACCCTCCTGTTCTGTGTCATAATTCAGTTCAGAAGGACTTTGATTATTTTACTCTTCCTCAAAACATCACATTGATCCATTGTATCAATGATATAGTATTAATTGGATCTGGGAGCAGGAAATGACAAGTACTCCAAGTGCCCTAGTAAAATACATGTATGCCCAAGGGGGGATACAAGTTATAGATGTTCAAGAGCCTGCAACATTTATCACATTTTTAGGAGTGTGGGTATCTGAGGTATGCCTGAGTATCCCCTTCAAGGTAGAGGAAAAGTTCTTGCATCTTTCATCTCTTACCACTAAGAATAGAAACAGTATTTGATGCACTTTTGGATTTTGCAGATAGCCTATGCCACACTTGTAAACACTGCTCTAACCTATTTATCAGGTGACTGAAAAAGCATTTATCAGGAGGTGCCTGGGTGACTCAGTCAGTTAAACGTCTGACTCTTGATTTTGGCTCAAGTTGTTAATCTCAGGGTCGTGAGATCAAGCGGGCATTGGGCTCCCCACTCAGCAGGGAGCCTGCTTGAAATTCTCTCCCTCTGCCCCTCCCCGCTCCGTGCGTGCATGCTCTCTCTCTCTCAAATAAATAAATCTTTAAAAAAATTGCTTTAAGGGGTGCCTGGGTGGCTCAGTCGGTTAGGTGTCTGCCTTCAGCTCAGGTCATGATTCCAGTGTCCTGGGATCTAGCCCCAAATCGGGCTTTCTGCTCAGCAGGGAGTCTGCTTCTCCCTCTCCGTCTGCCTGCTGTTCCCCCTGCTTGTGCATGTCTCTCTCTGTCAAATAAATAAATAAAATCTTTAAAAAATAAATAAAAAATTAAAAAAATGCTTTTAACAAAAGAGAAAAAAAGGGAATTTATCAGACGCCAGTTAAGCTAGGTGACTCAAAAGGCTACCAGTTTTTTTTTAAAGATTTTATTTATTTGAGAGAGAGAGAGATCACGAGCAGGGGAGAGGGGTAAAAGAAGCAGACTCCCCACTGAGCAGGTAGCCCAATGTGGGACTCCATCCCAGGACCCCAGGATCATGACCCGTGCCAAGGGCCGACTCAACCCACTGAGCCACCCAGGTGCCCCAAGGCTAACAGTTTTGAGAAAAGAGGACCCAGCAGCAGTTCCAGGTTGTAATACAAGCTGCTCTTCCACTCAGTTCATAATAATGTGGCAGATCCCTAGGTGCTAGGTGACAGATGATGCTGTAGGGAATCTGGCTGGACCTAAAAGGAGAATCAGCACAAACTCCTAGAGTTAGAGAGTAAAGCCATGCCTTCTACAGCTCAACCATTCAAAAAGCAACTGCTAGCATGATACTTAGCTTTAGTAGAAACTGAACATTTGACAATGGAACATCAAATGATTATATGAACAGAGCTTCCCCTTCAGGACCTGGGTTTGGTAAGGTTGGGTGCACACATCAACAGCTACTGAACGATAGAAATGGTTTACACGAGATCACATCTAAGCAGGCCGAGAAGTCATAAATAAGCTATATGAACAGTTGGCCCAGGTCTCCATGTCTCTTGTATTCCTCAGCTTACACCTATGGCCTCATGGGGTGTTCCCTATGACCCGCTGATGATAGAGGAAAATGCTCAATAGTGGTTCATGCTTGGTATGTTGGTAGAACTGACAATGGTAGATGATAGAACTGCTACTGTACTACCATCCCACTTGGGGAGGGGTCATAAAGGACAGCGGTGAGGACAATGGGCAGAGCTTTGAGATGTACATTTAACCATCTCCTTTGAATGGAAAGAGAAGGAGTCTGAGATAAGGATAAACAGTCTTGAGCAATAGAGAATGGTGTGGTTGAGGGGGTCAAGGGCCTGTAAGAGATTATATTTGAAGTTCAATAGCAAAGAGATCTGGGAAGAGGCATGTGGAGGGACCTAAGGGAGTGGGCAAAAGTGTGTGGATTTTTGTGTCCCATATCTAGGTCCACCAGAGAGTATCTACCACAGACAAGGCACTAAGCAACCAGGTGTACATATGGTACATTGTATTTTCCAGAGATAGCCACCAATATTTCCCATCCGGCATACTTTCCTTACAGTGACCTTGACACTCCTACCTTGAGATGTTCATGTGGAACCCAGGTGTCATGCTATAAGAAAGCCCAAAGTAGCCTGCACAGAGAAACAACATGGAAACATATGTAGGTATTCCTGCCTACAGATCGGCTGAGGTCTCTGCCAACAACAGCATCAACAACCAGACCTATAAATGAAGATACCTCCTGGTGATTCTATGCCCCAGTTGTTGGTTCACCCTCCACTGTAGCCCTAGACGTCACAGAGCAGAGAGAAACCATCCCCACTATGTCCTCTACAAAATTCCTGACCCACTGAATTCATGGTAGAAAAAGCCTGCGAGTGGAACTGCTGTTTCTCCTTTGGCCATGAGAGGGAGATGTTGTTCCTTGGGGACCTGCACGTTGCTACAACCATGCTCGCTTCCCTTCTAACCCAGGCAGGGTATCTGCCTAGGGTGGCAGTGAAATTTCCCTTTCTTCCCACAGGCTTGGTGAGGCCAGGTGGCTGAAGTAAAATTTAATTTTGTTTCTTTCATATCTTGAGTATGTATGGGTTCTATGAAGATCCCTTCATTTATAGGAAGAAAAAGCCTATCTTTAACTTACCTTTGGAACCGTAAGTCATGCATGTTTATGCTTGAAAAAGAAAGGAACCTTAATTCTAGAATGCCCTCTGGGGCCACTGGATGAAAGTGGACTGTCTGGCAGCCAGGTCTTAATTCCTTACAAGGTAATATTCACTGAAATAGAGAAGGGGCAGTTAAGTGGCAGTCCCCATAGAGGTCTGCAGAACTTGCCTGGCAGAGAGTGGAACTTGCAGTTTCTGGACCACCACGCTTAGACTCCTTACCCATTTGGTGAACACTGTGGTAAACTTGGAAGTAAGGGAGGCTTTTGGAGGCCATTTCCAATTCTCTTCTATATCATGGGCTAGTCCTATTAGCAGGTGGTTTTCCTTCTAGTTTTTTTTTTTAATTTTTGAAATTGTTGTAAAATGAACGTAACATAATGTTTGCCATCTTAGCCATTTTTAATGTATTGAGCGCCATTAAATACATTCATGTTGTTATGAAGCTATCCCCGCCACTGATGACCAGAACTCTTTTTGTCTTGCAGGATTGAATCTCTGTATGCATTAAGCAATAATTTCACATTACCACCTTCTCCAGCTCTGGGCAGCCACCCTTCTATTTTCTGTCTATGAATATGACTAGGTACCTTATATAAGTGGAATCATACAATATTTGTCCTTCTGTGCTTGGCTTATTTCTCTTAAAATAATGCCCTCTAGGTTAATCCATGTTGTGGCATGTGTCACAATTTCCTTTTTTTTTTTTTTTGAAGACTGAATAATGATCAATTGTATGTATATATCACATTTTGTTTATCCATTCATCCAGCAGTGGCCATTTGGGTTGCTTCCATCTTTTAGGTATTGTGAATAATGTTGCTATGAACATGGATGGACAGATATATTTGAATCCTTGCTTCCAATTCTTTTGGATATATACTCAGAAGAGGAAATGCTGGATCATGTGGTGATTTTACTTTTTATTTTTTAAGGAACCTCCATACTGTTTTTCATAGTGGTTGCCCAATTTTACATTCTCACCAGCAGTGCACTGGGGTTCCGATTTTTTCACATCCTCGCTAACACTTATTGCCTGCTCTTTTTTTTTTTTTCATTAGTAGCCATCCTAATAGGTGCCAGGTGGGTCCCATTAGTTTTTAAAGCCACATATATCTGCCCTCTTATCTCCTAAGAGATTTGCTAGAATCTGTCGATACCAGTCCTCTCGTAGCCGGCTATTTCTGTTGTCTTTGGTACTGACAATACCTATGAAATAACTGAGGCCTTGGTTATCTCTCCTTCTCTTTTGAGGCAAGCTAATAATCTGAGCCCTTGGTGGTAGTTGCTTAGATAGGTGAGAACTTTTATCTTCTGCCTTGAGGCAATAAGGTGCAATAGCTCAGAATGTGGACTATGAAGCCAGTTGCTTGGGTTAAAATCCTGGCATTGCCATTTATTAGATCTTGGACAAGTTACTATGGCACATTTTCTTTAGCTGTAACATGAAGCTAATAGAGTTACTATGAGGAGTAACTAAGTTAATACATAAAAACACTTAAAGCAGCTTCTGGTACATGGTTGGCACTCGGTCTGGTCTAATAGTAGCAATTGTTACCCCTCTGTAGCACACCCTACTACTTCATCCACTCTCCCAACTATTGTAGAAGATGTTTACTATTATTACTTACTATTTTATAGGTGCAAAAGCTGAAGTTTAGAGAGGTCAAGGTGACCTCTCTCAAGGTGACCAGCTGGTAAATAGGAGTTGAGATTTGTTCTTTGAGTCTGACCCCAAAGCCCTTTCCTAACATGTTCTATATCGATGGCTCTGGTTTGGTAGAGCAAATGACAAGGACAGCTTCATCTTTAATGGGGAAAGGCAACTATTATTACTAGTAGACCACTGGGGAGACTGGTAAAGTAAACATTCCATCAGCTTTCCCCCATTGTATCTCTCATCCCATGACTAAAGAGCATATGTGAGCACTGCTGCCAGACACTCACTTGTTAGATGAAAAGTGACTTGGCCATGCTCGTTACAAAATTAACTTTTAGGTCTTGGTGGTTTTAAAAAGACATGTGAAATGTAAGTCTCCACAGGATTCATAACCTTTAATTTAGAAGTGCTTTTGATTCTAATAAAAATCTATTTTTACTTGCAGTAAGATAGTAAAGGAAAAAAAAATCTCTGGAAAGGTTCTGGATGCCTTAAAGGAAAACTTGATTAGATGGTCCTGTTTTTCAGTAACACAGATGAGAAACTTCTGAATACCTTGTTAAAATGGAACGATGTGCCCCACTTTTGATTTAAATTCCATTACACTTATCTCCAGAAATTAGCAAAAAAAAGTTTTTCTGATAATAAAAATCATTAAGAGCTTTTTGATATCCTAAAAAATAACTTGTTTGAAGATAAAATTTATCCTGATATCAATATTGGTTTTGAAAATGAAAGAAAGCATCAGAAATTCTGTGTAACTCTTTGCTAAAAGAAAAATAACCTTAAGTCTTACTCCATAGATATTTTTCTTCCTCATGATAGGGAATGACATGAACATTTGTATTTTTAGTGTCATGAAGACCATTAAGGAGAAAGCTTTTCTGAAATATAGTAAATCATGATTATTTGCATTCTTTCTTGGCCCTGTATACTTAGAATTCATTGTTAATTCCATAGGGATTGGGAGGATATTTATCTTTGCTATTTGTTATGAGGGATTTGTTAAATAAATTCTTGCAGTAAGAAAAGGAGGATATTTTAAAGCAATTTAGTGATTTTTGTCTGCAAATAGTGCTACTAATTTCAGGTTGGTCTTTTTCTCCCTTATTATGGTAGGCCACCATGTCTCTTCCCAAGCTCATGGATCCACCTTTCATCTCCCTGCCAAATACACTTATGGAACACAGGCATCTTCCTCCAGCTATCAGGGAAGTCCCATGTCTATAAATAAACTGAGTGTCTTCTCATTTCCCTGCCTGGAGCAGGCACTGCTAGTGGATCACCAGTTTTTGTCCAGGGAACCATCCCAGTCTTCCAGGTATATCAGTGAGAAGAAACCACCTTTAGGCCAAGCTTCCTTCTCTCTCATAAGGCCATCCTGGGCTTGACTCCAACATCAGCTCAGTCTTTCAACTGTCTCTTTAGTTTTCCATTCTTCTTTATTCCATTTCCTTGTCCTTGAAATAGCTCCATTGTCTTGCAGTCCTTAAACCCTGACACCTGACCTGACATGCGACCTTTACTCATGAGATTTGTTTTAGGACTGTTTGCCATCAACCCATCATCTGATTTCTGGATTGCAGCTGTTCTGATCTCCTCATTGGTTTTACCATTTGTAATTCACCTTCTTCGTAGAATCATCATAGTAACTTTTCTAAAATATTTTTTTACCATTTTCCTACTTAAGGACCTACAATGTCTTCTTATTGCCTATTAGATAAAATATAAATGCCTCTTCCCTATATGTAAAGGCCTATATCATTTGACCCTTCATTGGTTATTAACTTGGTTTCCTTTACTAGTTCTTGAATAGATTCTCTGATCTACTCCGGTCAGTTCCATTATTCCAGCTGGTCTTGTCACCCACCCATCCCAGAAAACACACACACACACACACACACACACACACACACACACACACACTCACAAAATACCAGTTTCTGTTGCTTCTGTATCCTTCACATTGCCTAGTGGTATCAAGTGCAAAGTAGGGACTACTTTGTGTTTTGTTTTAACATAAAAGAATGCCTCTGACCCATTGTCATGATGGATTTGCCCTGCTTGTCTGGTACTCTGAATTCTAACCATTTATTCTTCCCTGCGTGTGTCTCCTGTATCCATCCTTCTGTTTACTTTTGTGACCAACACCGTAAGCATACAAGATGATTGATCCATGTTATGGAAGAGTCTTTAGCTGTGGAATGAAATAGAACTAAATGGGCTTAAATGGGAATGGAAGCTATGGTCTTGAGCTTCCAGATTGATGGTTTAAGCAAGTGAGTTAATCAGCCACAGACTGGTGATACTTGCTTATGGAATGGTTTGAATAATCCTTTTGTAATATTTTAGACATAAGTTACAATCGTTTTGAACTTAATGAGTCATCACAACAGAATTCTTTCCTTACCAGTGATGCTTTTTAAGACTCTTAGGTTCTTGAAGCAGGGCTGCCTCTGCTCTGTAGCTCTGCTCACCACTCAGAATATTTGGCTCTACCGTGGCCAACTAAAATAGAATACTTGAAGATTGGTTTCTTGTGGAGGAAGAGAGGCTTGTGGCAGTTCTTTCTTTTATGATGGATGTGACAGATGCAGCAGCTAATTGTCCCTTACTATCTATTCTCCCTTCTTCCATGTTAAGAGAATCCCTGAATTTCAGCTGGCATGTTGTTACCCTGAAAAAATGTTCAATTTCCCTCACTCTCTTGGCAGCTTTGGGCAGTGTGACTAAATTCAGAACAATAGGATGTGGGAGGGAGTACTGTAAGCAACTACTGGCTTGAGTTCTTTAATTAGGGAGCATGCCCTCTCCTTCCTGATTTTTCACCTTCCTAATGGCTGGAATGTGGCTGTGATGGTTAGCTGTCCTGGACTTTGGGGATGAGGGCAATACCTTTGGGGCAGAAAACCGGCAAGACAGAAGGAACCTGGGGCTCTCACTAGAGCTACTACATGAGCCCTGGACTGCTGATGCTCAGAGCTATTATGTTAAAGAGAAATAATTGTCCTGTTTAAGCTGTGACTGTTTTTGGTCTCTGTTTCAGCAGCTCATTAGTACGGTGGGGGATAAAAAAAGTATGAGGTTCAGTGTCCGCTGAGTGATATGAACAAGATGAGAAACATACTTTTAAAGATATTTAATAAGTCTTTTTTCAAATCAGTACAAAAATTTAAATACAAAAATGATTTGCTATTGACAAGTCTCAAATCTATCATGGAAACTCAAAAAAGTCACCAGTCTGGTCACCTTTCATGGTGTTCTGTAAAATATTTGAGAACAGTCACCCACTACAGACATTCTTTCCCTCCGTGGGATGTCATACTGCATTAAAACTCTGTGTTTAAATAACATAATGCCAGTTTGGTCCATTTCACATGGAAAAGTTCTAGCTGATTTTGAATTGAATAGGGATTATAGCACTACCCCTAGACTTTTGAACATGTCGTTGTTTCATCTGCTTTTACACTAATGTGTTAACATAATGTGCAACACTTAAAAGGGAAACACAGACACATAGATAATTATTTAAAACTCTTTTTTAAATTAAATGGAGTAATTCATTTAGCTCTGAGATTAGCACCATTGTAGAATACACAGTATCTGGCATAGATTTTGCTCCTCCCCATCTAAAAGTTAGAAGCATATGCCTGATAATATACACACTCACACACATTATATGTATGTATATATATATATATATATATATATATATATATATATATATATATAGGCAATTGAGTAACAACCAATAAATAAGTTGGAAGGTATTTTAAAAAGTGAAATTTGGTCTTAACTAAAGAGGTACTGTCTCTCTTACTTGGTGGAAATAAAAAGCCCATACATGTACAGATAAATATGGATTTACAGATCAGCTGATCTGACTTGCTTCCAAGCCATTCCAATGCAGCTATTCAGCAGAAGGAGCCCAGTGGATCCTTGTTGTCTCCATAGTCATCAGTCCAAAACCAGCATCCTCAAGACCAATCTGAAGGATGTTTGACCACATAGACACTGTCTGCTTTGAAAATGAAGGTTGGGTTGGGTATCTTTTGATGGGAAAATCTGTCATATAATTAGCAGTGAATAAGAAACCCTCTGGTAATGAACTCATTTCTCTTCTTAAGAAATTGAGAAGAAATGGTGCTCGTATACCATGTAAGGGAAAGACATCTATTAGGTAGAGGAGAATTTTTCTTGATGGTTAAAATGATTCAGATTTGACATAGACACATTTCCATGTGTGTTTATACCGTATTTATTTGTGTATTTTTCCATCTGTACCTTTCCCCTCAACTTCTCACTCTTAATTTTGAGGAACAGGTACAAGATTCTACGACCACAGCCCCACATTATTTCCCCCAGTGGCTTATAGTATCAGCAGCAGACTCATAGCTGACTGAAATATTTTGCCTGTGTTTTGAGACCAGATTTGAATGCCTGCAGCAGTTAGTATGTACCTAAGTGAAAACCTCGAAAGATACTTATTTTTCTCTTTAAACTTGTATTGGCTCTTGACTTGTGCTGAGTGTGAGGTGACACAAGCAGCACGGGCTCTTATTGCCCTTTGACATTTCAGATAGCTCTTCCACAGGTTGCTTCTAGAGAAACAGTTCTTTTCCTACAGTTTTAGTATCTACACTAGTACATCCATTTTTAAATTTAAAACTTGAGAAATTGTTTTTTCAAAAAAAGTTATTTTCCTATGTAATTCTGAAATTTTTTTTCTCCCCACATGAAGGATGGCTTGGATTTTGGAAATTGACTTTGGAACCTGAGACAACATGCCAGTTTGCATATATACTACACCAGGAAATTTCTTCAAAATTCAACTGCTACTGAAAAATAGCAATAGCCCTTTCATGGGTGAAACCTCATTGTAGTCATTTGTATGGGTAGGCAAAAGAAGGGGATTTTTATACACATGTAAACATAATTAAAAACTGTTGATAATGAATATTTCACAAAACTAGAAAGTTATTATTTTTTTCTTATGACTTCCATGTGTTTATATTAGTTGGGTCATAGTGGAAATTACATGGAGGGAAGAAAAAAAATTACAGAAAATAAAACAAAAAGGATCCTTAAGAAATAAGTGAGTTAATTACTGCTCCTGTCTCCCAACTGTTTTTTTAGCTCCTTTTGGGGCACTGTCTTATGTCCCTCAAATGTCTCATCCAGTGTGAGGCACACAGAATTTACTGAGTAAATTATATGGCAGGCGATTAGCTCACTTGTTCTTTTAGAAACACGAGATACACAATTCTGAGGACTTGTGTTGATAAGAGACATACAGCCTCTGATGGGAGGGAAATAGCCCTTGGACTGAAACCCTACTGCTCCCCCCGACTCCCTCCCACCGGGGCTATAGCACAGAACTCCTCCCCCACCTTCCCTGGCAAAACATCTGCCCAAAGACAGAGGAAATTATGCAAGTAAATACGGTATATAATTGTTATCATTGACATTTCCTTAAGCCATATCTATAAATCTTTAAACAATGTGAGCAAGTGACTTTCATTAGCTATGATCTTTCATACTGAAATATTTTGACTGATCTGAATAAGCAGGTTATCATGGAAGCATATAACAATACAATAGCTATTATGATTCCAGTGGGTACAGCACAAGTGTCAGTACTTGATACACAAATCTATCCCATCATTTTTAATTAGAGGCTGCTATGCAGAGCATTAAACATGCATCTTAGTTTTTATTTGTACATGATGGTTTAGATTTTCACTTAAATATAACTTTCCAACTATATAAATGCAATTATGTTTTTCATTTGGGTTTTTTCGGTGCGTCATTTTCTTTTCTTCTATTAAATCTCTCTTTCTTTTTTTACATGGGATACAATAAATATCCTGAAAAGGAGGAATGGACGTACTGCCCAGCATACAGTCCTGCAGCCTGTTCTGAGGGCATTTGGAGGAATACTCGGTCTCCGGGCCTGAGCAGCAGCACCGCACTCCCAGACGCCTGGTCCAGAAAGCCCTTTTTGTACTCATCGTACGTGTACATCATGGGCTCGTTGTTCTTGAACAGAGCAACCCACACGTTGCCCCCCTTGCAGTGAACATGGTATGCAAAGTAGTAGACCCCGGGAACCTCGCAGGTGAAGATGCCCGTCTGTGGGTTGTAGTTCTGTCTGCCATTATAGAGCAGTTTGTCAAACTTCACCGGGGCCCCCACAGGTGGGAAAGGTGCAGTCAGCTCAGCTGTAAAGGCAGGCATCTCGTAGGCTGGCCCTCCATTCTTGCCTTTCTTAGCCCCATAGGCATGGGGGGGTTTCACTCCATCAATTCCCAGCCCCATATCTGGTAGATACTCTCCATGGGGTGGTGGTGTAGGGGGCATCACAGCTGGGGGCCCTGGGGGTCCTGGAGGGCCTGGGGGCCCTGGAAGGCCCGGCTGGCCTTGAGGACCAAGGGCACCAGGCTTCCCTGGAGGCCCATGAAGTCCTGCTACTCCAGGCTTCCCTACTCCAGGGAACCCAGGGGGCCCTGGGATACCGGGTTCCCCTTTGGGGCCTGGCATTCCAGGTGGTCCAATGGGCCCACTTGGGCCTGCGATCCCTGGGATGCCTGGAGGGCCCTGTAAACCCTGATCCCCTGGGATTCCTGGTTCTCCCTTTGGTCCCAGCAGCCCTGGAGCACCAGGGAGCCCTGGTAAACCCTTGTGCCCAGCTTCCCCCTTGGGCCCTATGGGACCTGGCAAACCCCTCATGCCAGGGGGCCCTACTTCACCAAGGAAACCTGGCTTTCCTGGAAAGCCTTGAAGCCCTGGCTCGCCCTTGGGACCTGGTGGCCCCTGTGGTCCTACAACCCCACCTTCTCCTTTGGGTCCAGGAAAACCAATAGCACCTGGAGGACCCATAGGACCTGGGATTCCAGGCAGGCCTGGCTCTCCTGGAGGACCCCCCATTCCAGGGGCACCTACTGGTCCTTTCTCCCCTCTTGGTCCTAGAGCCCCAGGAAGACCCCCTATGCCCTTGTCACCTTTGGGTCCTGGGAAGCCTGGTTTCCCAATCCCTGGAAGGCCTGGGGGTCCTGGCAGCCCTGGCAGTCCTTGCTCCCCTTTGCCACCTGGAAATCCTGGCTGGCCAGGGATCCCGTCCTGGCCTGGTTTGCCAACTCCAGGCATCCCGGGAGGTCCTTGAACTCCCGGGACCCCAATAGGGCCTTGGGGCCCAGGTTCCCCTGGAGGACCTGGCTTTCCCAGGGGACCTTGGGGCCCAGGGAAGCCTGTCACTCCAGGTTTGCCCACTCCTGGAAGTCCAACAGGGCCAGGAGGGCCATGCATCCCTGGAGGTCCCTTGAGGCCTGGCAAACCTGGCATCCCAAAGCCCTTCTCCCCTTTGGGACCCTGAAGGCCTGGAGGTCCTGGTGGTCCTTTGGGACCTCGCTCTCCCTTTGCACCTGGTTGCCCTGGTAACCCTGGCCCACCTGGTTTTCCAATGCCAGGAAGTCCGTGAGGCCCTGGAGGTCCTTGCGGCCCTGGGATCCCCATAGGCCCAATCTCTCCTTTGGGTCCAATTTCACCTTTCGCTCCAGGCATTCCCATGGCTCCTGGCTTTCCTGGCATTCCAGGCATACCTGGTTTTCCAATTCCTGGGTATCCCTGTGGCCCTGGTTTTCCTTTGGTTCCAGGTATCCCATGGCCTGGTAGGCCGGGGGGCCCAGGTGGTCCTCTTGGGCCAGGCTCTCCACGGGGACCTTGCTCCCCTCGTAGACTGGCTAATGGTATTTCTACTGGGGGAGAGGGACAGAGAGGGCGGGGGAGGGCGGGGGAGAGGGAGGGGACAAAAGGGAGAAATTAATATTTATTATTCTTCAAGGAAGTCATGACGATCATTATTTAGTTCTGACAACCTTAGACCATTACTTATTGAGAGGAAAGACTAGGAATAATGTGTCCGTCTTCCGGGACCATCAGAACTTAAAGAACAATCAAGCTAATAATTGCTTTGTCATGTTTGAAATACTTTTTGAGGACTGATATCTGTAGCTGCTTTTATCAGCATTGGTTAAGGAAAAAAAGCTAAAAGGTATGAAGAAACATTTTTCCGAGTACAAAACTCCAAGTTTTGTTATGGTGTGTTCACTGTGGAGATTTTGGAAAATTCAAAAAAGGATAAAGAAAAATCAGAGTTGCCTATAATCACTTGACATTTATATGTACTTCCATCTCATGTTCTAGGTGTGCACGTGCGCGCATGTGTGTGTATTTTAAACAATGGAGTCATTCTCCATTTTTATTTTTTTATTACTTTTTCTATTTAATGCTATATTTTTCCATGTCCTTGTTTTTTTATATAATAATTTGTGGCTAAATATTTCCTCTTGTGTTGAAATACAGTATGATGTGTTAGGGAAAGTAATTATCATGTAATAGAAGTATTTTATCTTGTATGTGGTTTAATAACATCTTCCACATGGAGCACCTGGGTGGCTCAGTAGGTTAAGCAGCTGACTCCTGATTTCAGCTCAGGTCATAATCTCAGTGTCATGGGATCAAGCCCCATTTAGGGCTCCACACTCAGCAGGGAGTCAGCTTGAGATTCTCTCCCTCTCCCTCTGCTTCTCTCCCCCACACATGTGTGCACATGTGCCCTCTCTCTCTCCCTTCAAATAAATAGATAAATCTTAAAAAACTAAATCTTAAAAAAAATAAATAACATCTTTCACATCTGTCCTCTAGAGGCAAATACTTTTGCTTAATTTCTTTAATGTGCTATAGGATTTCCTAAGTCTCATATGAATTCAAATTTTTAATAAATTATTTCTCATTTGCAAATTGGGTTTCAAACAGGAGAAGTGAGTAAGATACTTGAGGCTGACAAGCAGTGTGGGGAAGGAATTGAGCTGGGCAGAGCAGGAAGCTCTTCTTGGTCTTGAAGTCTGGACTGGGCCACTTGGGCCTTCACTGTCTCGGCTTGCCTCTCTGTGCAGCAAGAATATTATGGCCCTGCTACAAGATTAGATAATAGATGTGAAAGACGTTGTGCTTTCACAAATTATTATCAAAATACAAAGCACATCTCTGTTATGATGATTATACTGTGCCTTTCAGAGTAACACAACTCTGGATCTTCTATGCTACTGAAATGAAACATAAGTGAAATTTATGGCCTCAAAGTTTTATATTAACCAGTAGTCACGTCTTAATCCTGACCATTATATTTTTCACTGACCTACTGTCAGGGAACAAAATAGAACCGCAGAACTCATATTCTTAGCAAATTCTCTTATTGCAATCTGGTACCCATCAGAATAAGTACAGGAAGTGCCAAAAGCCAGGCAGGCCACTTAAGAAAGGAAGGAGAACAAATGGCTGAGACCATCCCCTAAGTGGAATATCAGCTCCTGAAGAGAGGAAAATTGGGAATACTTCAATTATGCTAAGTCGATAGTCTTGTACTATTAAGACATGTTATATCTAAGCAGTGAATTGTGTAGTACATACTACGATATCAAGAGTGTCTGGGGCAGGGTCATGTCTTACTCATCAGGATTCCTTGGTGTCCAGCACAGTGCCTGGAATGTACTCTGTTCTTAGTTAGGGTTTCTTGAATGACCAACTGTAGCAACTCAAAAGTTTTATGATGCTTTAGTATTTACTGAGCATTTTTACTTACCTATGCCATTGATTTTCTCAACAGATCTTACTTTACAAAGAAAAGTAGTTTCAGAGAGGTGTTTTTTTTTTTTAATTGAAATATATAATTGACATACAGTAGTTATATTATTTTCAGGTCTTTCATTTCTGGCCTCTAGGCCTCTTAGCACCAAATCCACTAGCACCCCAGACAGAGATTCCTGCTTTTTCAGGGACCAGTGGGAATGACCTCCACTTCCTCAAAGGGAATTGCTATGCCGATGCAGTTCTTTTCCTACAATTTCTAGGTTTCCTAGGAATCCAGATGAACCTCATGAAGTTTTAAAAAAGTGTCTCTCACAGTGATAAGCATTTTGTAGGTGTTGAATAACTAATGATTATGGCTGGAAGGCAATGGGAAAAATTTTCATCTCTATATGCAGTCCTTACCCTTCATAGTCTCCTCTCAGTTTATTGATTAACAGGTGTAGTAGCTTAATTAAAGCACTCTTAAAAACACTGGCATTTATCCAGCATCTGGTTCACAAAGTGCTTTCATATGTATATATTTCTAACACAGCAGGTCCTTAACAACACTGCTCTCCCAGTAAAGAAGACTGACTAGTCACCTGTCTTTATTTTGAGTTTTCCAAAGATTTATTGAAGCAGAAACAAGTTAGCCAGATACTTGTTGGAAAAAAGCAGTTTTAATGGTATTCAAAAATACTTTTTAAAAGGTATTCTAGCACAAGTTTTCTTTGTACACTAGATGATGCTGTAAACTTTTTTCAAAATCTTTTAAGGCTATTGGTTCTTAAGAACTAGAAGTTATTCCTATTCCAAATCTACCTTGTGCTCCTGAAAAACTGCAGAAAAGCACTTGAAAGCTGTTTCTTTAAGATAATGGATTTCTTTTTTTAATTCTTGGAGGTAATATATTGCTGCACCAAGTCATGTGCAATTTTCACTCAAGGTCATCGTGATGCTGAGAAATTGCATTGATAACCTGTCCCTCTCTAGTTTCAACCTTCTTAATCAGAAGTACCCTTTTTGAGTGAGTGTCAATGAGAGGGAGTGAATCCAGATTGGCTTCCCTCAGGTTCAGGGAAGAAAAGTTTGGAAGAGGCAGAGCAGTCCTGCTCTCCACGCCTTCCAGCAGCCTCCTGTAGGCTTGTCACCAACCCCCCCCCCAACCGCTTTAATCCCCCAGCATCTGGCCCAGCTTCTGACACTAAAATAGATGCTCATTAAATAGTTGCCAAATGTTGGAATAGATAATGAATAAGGGAATAAAAATACATTTTGTGCCATTTAATGCTGTTAAAATAAAGCACAACATAAAACAGTAATTTTGTTTGTATTTTTAGGTCTTGAACTTTTCAAGGATAGAGTTTAGAGCACAGTAAACAATGTCAGTAACACATTCCAAAATAAAAATTTCTAAAATTTAGCTTCTCCCCCGATCTTACAGTTTCGGATTTTGGAAAGCTGCTGTTTCATAACAGCACAGGAATATGATGTTACCTTTGCCTTTCTTAGGTGCTGCTTCCTTGCCCATTCTTGGCACTGGCTGAATTTCCTTCATATATTGGGGTAGATGTGGATATTCTTTGCCATACTGCATGCGGGGCAGCTCCTTGCCCATGTTAAGGCCATCTTTCCCCAAAGGCATGTGAGGTCCTTGCTGGCCCAGAGGCTGGTATTGTGGAATTTGCGGTGGGATCTGAGGAGGAATTTGTGGTGGCAGCGGCTTGATCCCATAGTAAGCACCAGCCTGAATGAGCCTGATGGAGCCCAGGGAAATGGTAAGCAGCACTCCCAGCAGTGGAGGGCCAGGTGGCATAGCCATCACCTGCGGAAGGAATGAATGCACCAACATGGTGAAAACTGGCAGGCCAAGTGACGAGTTTACCTAGAGAAAGAAGGGGGAGAAAAAGGACACAATCTTTATCATCAGAACATCACCCGTGGAAGGCAAATGAAAAGGAGGATGATGTTACCTCTCAGAAGGAAATAAGCAAAAAATAGAAAAGATTAGGAACTGTCAAATGAAGGCAATTGGTGGGATTATAAGCTATGGGAAATACTGCTGTGTATCCCCAAATATCAATTCTGCTTTCGTCCATAGTATTGGAACTCTTGATTTTTAGCTGGAACAGAGCAGCCCAGAATAAAGACATTTCAGCCAGGTGTGGTGATGTGACAAAAGTTCTGTCCAATTGGATGTAGTTGTAATGGGTACAACTTCCAAGAAGGATCCTAAAAGAGTGGCCCTGTTTTTCCTCTTCCTTCCTGCTGGCTGAAATGTGGTTACGTCGCCTGGAAACAGACCAGACACCTGGGACCAGGAAGTGAAATCCGTGCACTGAGCATGGTGGAGTAACAAGCTAGAATAAACCTCAGCCTTTGTTGAACACGAAGGTCCCTATTAATCCTTACATTTGAAATTTGTTTACACAAGAAAGAGCTAAAGGTTTATCATCTTCTTTAAATCGCTGTTATTTTGAGTGTCACACATTTGCACTAAACTTAATCTTAATGGCTAGAGTACATTGTCCAAAAGGAGACAAACTTGGTGTCAAGTCAGGCTTTGTTAGTACGAGCCAAAATTCTATTCTAGGTGGAAACGGTTGGTAATTGATAGGCTTTACGCCGGGGGCTGGGATTTTTCATCTGCCTTTTGCTTTGGTGTGGTCACAAAGTAATGTAAGATTTAAAGAGCAAGCAAACAACAGTAATGAAAACTGTGGAAGTCTTCTGAATTGGAGAGAAGGTACTTCATGTGACAGTCCCAAAATATTTTAAAAAGTGACTATCATAATTATGCACATACAGGAATGCCATTTCGTTCTACTTAAATACTATAAAGTCGTTAATTTAGAATTTGCCTAATTGGACCTGGAGTGCACTGATGTTTGTCTTTATACTATTATGAAAGAAAGGAGCTTACAAGGCAAAACTAGTTGTGTAAAGAAAACAACGATGTTTAACTACTCATGAGAATAAGCTGTACAAGCCCTTTAATAGCATCCTTTGCAGTTTAACAGTTAATGGAATAAATATTAATGGGGCTTATATGTTTATAAAAAACCAACTCAAAAAGACCTCTGGAAATGCCTAGGACTGAAAACCCAAAAGCCCAGGGAACTGCAGTGCTCACAAAGGCCCACTAGAGGGTAAGTGTGGTACACATTGAAGTCTGTTCTCCAGGGTACTCACACGACATAATAAGGTGCTCCCCACACCTTTAAAAGGTCTTGATGAAAATCTGAATCCTCGGTGGAGTGTCACCATTATGCTGGAGAAAGAAGTGGCAAGGTTCTCACAATTTTTAATGTAAGAATATTCTGGAGAACTTTGAATAAACTTCTATCTCTAAATAATTATAATTTCCATTCTGTGAGTTTGTTTTCTTTGCTTCTGCCTTACTTAATTCTGGATCATAGTTTTCCACTTCTTAGAAAATATGTGTTGACTTTGCAACATCCTATTCAAGAGTAATGCCAAGAGTGAGAACAGGCTACAAAAGAATTGGTTAATAAAAAGCACCTAAGAAAATATTTAATGGAATCTCTACCACAAAATTCACTGCTTTACAATTTTTTAAAGTATACTAACTAGTCATTTTCCCCCAAAACATCTGTCAGCAAAATGATTTATAAAATGTCCTCCATTTCATAAATCAGAATAGTCTCAAGAACTGGTTGATTCAAATGTACTTGAAATAATACATGGGCTGGTAAATGGGAGGAGATAGAAAGGAATTATTTTCTGTCTAAGAATGATTAATTATTATAAACCATTTGGAAAAAGCCACAAAATTAGTATTGATTTATACTCGGTAATAGTTTTATTTTAGATGGGAAAAGAACATCTGCTGTAAGTACTCAATGATAAATTTATTGACTACTTACCAAACACAATGCTAGACCCAGCCAGGGATTACAAAGATAAATATAATATGGTCAATGGGCCCTGCCCCCACAGAGCTTAGACTTTTTTAGTAGACGTGACAGACGTATAAACTATTAATGAGTAGCAAGGGATATCCATAAAAAAGGTAAATTTCCCACCCACTTCTGTCCAGTAACTTAAATCCCTTCCCTTGGAGGCAACAACTTTTCCCATTTTTCTTCATGTTTCCGGAGATGTTCTAAGAATATGCACATATACGACACACACCTTTAAGACACAAATTACAGTATACTATACATACCACTATTCCTTACTTTGTCCACTTAGAAGACTAGAACTTCAGACCTTATTTCTCAGTTTTATATATCTTAAGAGATCCCTTCAACTTCTTTGTTAAAAATAAGACTCAATTGTTCTCTAAAGTCCTTAACATTCAATGTCTAAGGCAGTCACTAGAGAGCTGAAAATGTTAATCCATACCAGAAATACATGGTAATACCTGGTGATGTATAAGCTGGGACTTAATTCCGTCTTTGGGGATGACTGAATTTAATTACTAAACCCTAAGCTTGTGGTGATGTCTTTAAGAATAAGCTAGCATGCTTGGCCCTTCGCCCTTCCATCAATTCAGTGAATGTTTTGGATTATATTTAATAATCTTTAAACCAGGACAATCTAATGAAACACTGGAAAACTGGAAGGAAGCAAAATGCCTGGGAAGACCAGTTGAATACCAAAGGCCCAGCGGATCCTTCTTTACTACAATTATTTCCTCTTGTAGGCTTGGCCTTTCTCTCCTGAAAACCACCTCTTTAGGTCTGCCATCTGCCATTTCTCTGGCTCTTTATTTAAATAAACTTTGTTCAGTTTTAACTTGAATATTTATATAGGGGCCCTGGTTAGAATTTAGCGCTTGACTTATACTTACTAATTTCCCTCTTGTCCCTGAGGATATTTTTGGTGGTCAAAGTGGTGTGGTGGTTCTCCCCAAATCACTCAGAAGAACATCAGATTTGTGTAGGCTATACAAACACCTGGTGGGAAGAAGGAGCCTTGGAATTTCTGCTGGGAGAAATGGTGGTAATGGGTTTTCTTGCCTCTTTTTCCTTTTTCTGAGGGTGCAGGACATAATAATGTGAGTTCTAGTCGCTGTTTTCTTAGATTTCTATTTGATACCACACGTGCGTGAGTGTGTGCGTGTGTGTGTGCGTGTGCGCTTGATTATGCATGAACATAAACATATATGATGTGTGTGGACAGTGGATCTTTGCCACTCAGGCCAACTTAGTGATGGGTTTCATGTCATTATGAGAAAAGCCTTGAAGAATAAGTCAAAGACCTGGAGTTGAGTTGTAGCTCTGCTATTCACCATGTCTATGACTTTGGGCAAGTCCCTTATCTTCACTAAGCCTCAGTTTCCTTCCCTATAAAACAGCAACTATAAAAAAGAAATAATAATCTCAGCTTCTCCCACAGAGCTGTTCAAGGACACAAATGATAATACGATTTTTTTTTGTAAGCTGAAAAGCACCATTCAAATTTAAGTTATTATTAATGGAGTGTGACCAAAAAGACAAATCAAAACCAACTAAAATGTCAAAGACTTTCAAAGAAGGATACTAGCCAAAATAAATGTGAGGTTAACTGCAGTAATGATAAACCTAACATGAATAAAACAATAATGGCCATTAAAATGTACTTGTTAAAAATGGCAAAAAAGAACAGCTGAACCAAGGCAGTTATTCATTCTGGTACCAAAGTCGCCAATCCTAATCATTTTGAACAGCCCTAAATGGTTCCCTATATTTGGGAAGGGCTGCAGAGAGTTTCAGTTTCCTCATGTGACCCGTAATGTATATAACAGAATAATGTGATATATATTATTTTAGACACTCCTCAGCATTTTATTTGTACATTTATCCCCATGAGATTTTGGCTTGCTGTGCAAAAGAATGTTCTTGCCCTAAATCCAACTTTCCCTTTCACATGGTGCTAACACTGCACACACGTGCACGCACGTGTGTGTGTGTGTGTGTGTGTGTGTGTGTACAAGCCTCTCTCATCTGCTGCTGGGCAGCCCCTCACACAGGATTGGTAGTTTCTCAAGGCCTCAGATTTCTCGCCCCTGAAGCAAGGGGAAGTCAGACAGAATCCTACCCCTGCAGTATTCACCAGAATTGTCTCCTTGGCTTTCCCATGCCTTTTAAAGAAGGTTCTGTCCTGCTTGCATTTCTCAGAGCAATTCATTCATTAGGTGTAGATCTGTAAGGAGTGCCTACTAATTATTACTCTTATGGGTACTAGAGAAAGGAGTGAATTAGATGAGGTCCTTGATCTTATTGAACTCACATTCCAGTGTGGGGAGACAGGCAATAATAAACAAGTTAAAAATAAATTAACAATTTTAGACTTGAGTGCTGTGAAGAAAACCAAGCAGGGTGAATGCCTCGAAAATCACTTGGGGCAGAAGACACTGTTTTGGAAAGGGTGGTGAGGTAAGACCTTTCTGAGAAAGCAAATTTTGGATAGAGATGTGAAAGTTGAAAGGCTTATTTGTCTTTCAAGACACAATACTAAAAAAACCCGAGAAAATCCTATTTATCACAATGGTAGTTACAGGTGACTTTCACTAATGTAAACCTATGTTTCAAAATTTTACTCTTCATCTACGTCTATACTCATTTTGACCTCTTTATTGTATTTTTTTTCCCCTGGAGGTTTCTCCTTTTTTACTTTTTAATCTTTCTCCAGATTTCAACCCTACTGTATAAGTTTGCTAGGGCTGCCAAAACCAAGTATCTTAGACTGGATGGTTTAAACAATAGAAATGTATTTCCCCCCAGTTGTGGAGACTAGAAGTCAGAGATCAAGATGTTGGCATGGGGGTTTCTTCTGAGACCTCTCCCCATGGCTTGTAGATGGCCATTTTCTCCCTTGTCTTCACATGATATTTCTTCTGTGTGTTTGTGTCCTTTATAAGGACACCAGTCATGTTAGATCAGGACCTACCCTACTGACCTCATGTTAACTTAATTTCCTCTTTTTTAAAAAACCCCTCTTCATTAAATACAGTCATATTTGAAGGTACTAGAGGTTAGGACTTCAACATATGAATTTGGGGAGGACAGAACTCAGCCCATATCACCTACCATTCCTCTAGACCAACTCAGGTCCTACCTCTTCCATCAAGTCTTCCCTGCCTTTTCAACCATCATTATCTTCCTTGTCCTACTGAAAATTTAACACAAAATTATTTTTTTAAAGATTTTATTTGAGAGAGAGAGAGCATGTGTGAGAGATTGAGAGAACTAGTGGGGGGAGGGGCAGGGGGAGAAGCAGGCTCCCCACTGAGCAGGGAGCCCAACGTGGGACTCGATCCCAGGACCCTGGGATCATGACCCGAGCTGAAGGCAGATGCTTAACTGACTGAGCCACCCAGGCGCCTGAAAATTTAACACAAAGTTAAATGCAGCTCATCGACCTTATGTTTTTTCCTATTGTTTTTTTTGTCCATTAGACCACAACATGATTGTAAACTTCTTGAGGACAAGGAAAATATGTGATATTCTTTTGATTTTCTCAATATTTATTGATAGAGCTTGACAGTCAAAACTCTTAGTGTTGATAGAGGCTTTAGAAAATATCTATTTTAGCCTCACTCTGCATTTAGAATCCTGTCTACAACAGTTGCTGACAAGAAAGCCCTCACATTTCCTACTTGAATATTAATAATGATAGAAACATTCATAAAGCAACCTATTACCATGTTGTACAAATTTTTTAAAGATTTATTTATTTATTTCAGAGAGAGAAAGAACAAGTGGAGGAGGGGCAGAGGGGGAGAAAGAGAGAGAATCTCAAGCAGACTCCCCGCTGAGCATGGAACCCAATGTGGAGCTCCATCTCATGACCCTGAGATCATGACCGAAGCCAAAACCAAAAGTCAGTCACTTAACTGACTGACCCACACAGGCACCCCATGTCATACAACTTTTGTTGTTATTTTTATTACATGAGCAGCTGGTAGGGGAGACCCACCTTTTCTGATTCATAAATGGCAGTGCACATGTAGCTTACTTTTAGTGGGAGGTGGGAAGGGGAAATTAAAAATATATCCCAAAATTGGCTAAGGCAAAAGAGGAATGGTTACATGACCTTTTACTATCATGCCAATAAGCCCACCTTAGGATCATCTAGGGACATGTAACTTATTGCATAATTGATTAGCATTACAGATATTAACAACTCTAAACGATGTTGACCAGGATACGGTTTTATTGCCCTGTACTAGGTTAACCAGTTGTGTATCTAACAGCATTATCTCAGCATTCTTTTTTACTAGCTCATGATGATAAAAGAAAAACCCAGGTTTATATTTTATTTCAAACCCACTTTGTCATCATGTTAAATAAAACTTTGACATGTTCACTTGTGAATGAGAGTTGTAGTTTTTTTACTTTTATTTTATTATGTTATGTTAATCACCATACATGACATCATTAGTTTTTGATGTAGTGTTCCATGATTCATTGTTTCCATATAACACCAGTGCTCCATTCAATACATGCCCTTTTTAATACCCATCACCAGACTAACCCATCCCCCACCCCCTCCCCTCTAGAACCCTCAGTTTGTTTCACAGAGTCCATCGTCTCTCATGGTTCATCTCCCCCTCCGATTCCCCCCCCCTTCATTTTTCCCTTCCTACTATCTTTTTTTTTTTTTAACATATAATGTATTATTTGTTTCAGAGGTACAGGTCTGTGGTTCATCAGTCTTACACAATTCACAGCACTCACCATAGCACATACACTCCCTGGTGTCTATCACCCAGTCACCCCCTCCCTCCCATCCCCCACCACTCCAGCAACCCTCAATTTGTTTCCTGAGATTAAGAATTCCTCATATCAGTGAGATCATATGATACATGTCTTTCTCTAATTGACTTAGCATAATAACCTCTAGTTCCATCCACGTCATGGCAAATGGCAAGATTTTGGGGGTTTTTTGATGGCTGCATAATATTCCATTGTATATATATACCACTCTTCTTTATCCATTCATCTGTTGATGGACATCTTGGCTCTTTCCATAGTTTGGCTATTGTGGGCATTGCTGCTATAAACGTTGGGTTGCACGTACCCCTTTGGATCACTATATTTGTATCTTTGGGGTAAATACCCAGTAGTGCAATTGCTGGGTCATACAATAGCTCTATTTTCAACTTTTTGAGGATCCTTCATACTCTTTTCCAGAGTGGCTGCACCAGTTTGCATTCCCACCAACAATGTAGGAGGGTTCCCCTTTCTCCCCATCCTTGCCAACATTTGTCATTTCCTGACTTGTTAATTTTAGCCATTCTGACTGGTGTGAAATGGTATCTCATTGAGGTTATGATTTGGATTTCCCTGATGCCGAGCGATGTTGAACACTTTTTCAAGTGTCTGTTGGCCATTTGGATGTCTTCTTTGGAAAAATGTCTGTTCATGTCTTCTGCCCATTTCTTGATTGGATTATTTGTTCTTTGAGTGTTGAGTTTGATAAGTTCTTTATAGATTTTGGATACTAGCCCTTTATCTGATATGTCATTTGCAAATATCTTCTCCCATTCTGTTGGTTGTCTTTTGGTTTTGTGGACTGTTTCCTTTGCTGTACAAAAGCTTTTTATCTTGATCAAGTCCCAATAGTTCATTTTTGCCCTTGCTTCCCTTGCCTTTGGTGATGTTTCTAGGAAGAAGTTGCTGCAGCTGAGGTCGAAAAGGTTGCTGCCTGTGTTCTCCTTTAGGATTTTGATGCACTCCTGTCTCACATTTAGGTCTTCCAGCCATTTTGAGTCTATTTTTGTGTGTGGTCTAAGGAAATGTTCCAGTTTCATTCTTCTGCATGTGGCTGTCCAATTTTCCCAGCACCATTTGTTGAAGAGACTGTCTTTTTTCCACCATTCTTTCCCGCTTTGTCGAAGATTAGTTGACCATAGAGTTGAGGGTCCATTTCTGGGCTCTCTATTCTGTTTCATTGATTTATGTGTCTGTTTTTATGCCAGTACCATGCTGTCTTGATGATTACAGCTTTGTAATAGAGCTTGAAGTCTGGAATTTTGATGCCACCGGCTTTGCTTTTCTTTTTCAACATTCCTGTCTCTATTGGGGGTCTTTTCTGGTTCCATACAAATTTTAGGATTATTTGTTCCATTTCTTTGACAAAAGTTGATGGTATTTTAATAGGGATTGCATTAAATGTGTAGATTGCTCTAGGTAGCATTGACATCTTCACAATATTTGTTCTTCCAATCCATGAGCATGGAACATTTTTCCATTTCTTTGTGTCTTCCTCAATTTCTTTCATGAGTATTTTATAGTTTTCTGAGTACAGATTCTTTGCCTCTTTGGTTAGATTTATTCCTAGGTATCTTATGGTTTTGGGTGCAATCGTAAATGGTAGCAACTCCTTAATTTCTCTTTCTTCTGTCTTGTTGTTGGTGTATAGAAATGCAACTGATTTCTGTGCATTGATTTTCTATCCTGCCACTTTACTGAGTTCGTGTACGAGTTCTAGCAATTTTGGGGTGGAGTCTTTTGGGTTTTCCACATAAAGTATCATATATCTGCAAAGAGTGAGAGCTTGACTTCTTCTTTGACGATTCAGATGCCTTTTATTTCTTTTTGTTGTCTGGCTGCTGTGGCTAGGACTTCTAGTACTATGTTGAATAGCAGTGGTGAGAGTGGACATCCCTGCCGTGTTTCTGAGCTTAGGGGGAAAGCTCTCAGTTTTTCCCCATTGAGAAAGATATTGGCTGTGGGTTTTTCATAGATGGCTTTTATGATATTGAGGTGTGTACCCTCTATCCCTACACTCTGAAGAGTTTTGATCAAGAAAGAATGCTGTACTTTGTTAAATGCTTTTTCTGCATCTATTAAGAGGATCATATGATTCTTGTTCTTTCTTTTATTAATGTATTGTATCACATTGATTTGCGCATGTTGAACCGACCTTGCAGCCCAGGAATAAATCCCACTTGGTCGTGGTGAATAATCTTTTTAATGTACTGTTGGATCCTATTGACTAGGATTTTGGTGAGAATTTTTGCATCCGTGTTCATCAGGGATATTGGTCTGTAGTTCTTCTTTTTGATGGGGTCTTTGGTTTTGGGATCAAGGTAATGCTGGCCTCATAAAATGAATTTGGAAGTTTTCCTTCCATTTCTATTTTTTGGAACCAGTTTCAGAAGAATAGGTATTAATTCTTCTTTAAATGTTTGGTAGAATTCCCCTGGGAAGTCATCTAGCCCGAGAACTGTGTTTTTAACATTTTGAGAATTATGCTTTGATGGGGACACAAAAAATAGCCAAAAACCTAAATATAGGCAGTGTTGGATAATATGGAGATAAACAAAGCAGGAGAGGTTAGGTAAGGAAGTAGATGGTTATTATTTGTGGAGATGATGTTCTTTGAAACCCATTTTACTATAGAAACTGAGTCTTCTGTGCTTGGGTGGGTTGGCACCTGGGTTTTAAAGGAAGAGAGAAGCAACTCTAAATAATAGAGGATAGAGAAATTCTGGGGAATTCTGGAGGAGATTAAGTGTGAGCAGAGTTGATTGCTACATGGAGGAGAGTCCCAGAAAAGGAGATCTCCAGTGGAGGAGCAGTCAAGAAAAGAAAAATTCATTTCAGACAGGCTTTTTATGTTTATTATAGGATATGGATTGTAAATCTCCTCCTTCATATCCTCAGAGACGAGGAAACCCTAATCCTTCTGAAGAAAACCTAATTCTTTTGTGGGAATGGATTTTTGGGGGGTTAGGTGGAAGAATGGTTCAATGCTGCTCCAGGGTGGCAAGGGGCAAAATCTGTGGCTGAATATGAGAAAACCAGAGAACTAGAACCAGAGGACGGCTGGGGAAGGCAGGCCAATGAACATAAAAGTTATAATAATATTAGCTATGTTTTTGAGCACTTTATGCCAGCACCATGAACATACTTCAAATACATTATATTATAAATCTTATATCCACTTATTAAGTTTTTTTAATGTTAAGCTCAAATGATATCTCACGTCCTGTATTTGTAAAATTGATTATTTTACTGAAATTGAAGGCTGTTAGATCCCAAGTTAAAATTTTTAAATCCTTATTTGATTACTTTTGGAAGCCATCATCCAATACATTAACTAACAAATCTTTCTACTTTGTTTTGCAAGGTACAGATCTAACTATACTGTCACTTTTCTCCATCTTGACCTCCAAATACCAAGGCTGCCTTTTTAGCTGAAAGAAAGAATTTCTCTGTTTTATAGGATGTGATCCTGGACTGGATCCCTACCTTTTTGCTTTTTGGACTTGGGACAAAAGCTTGGAAGGTATTCATGAAATTAGAAAGCCACTAGCAAGGTGAATATGCTAAGATGGAACCTAAAGAAATAAAGCTCTCCAGATGTTGGTCAGTCACTCCAATGAAGGCAGTGGGCAAGATCATCCCATAAGCACTCATTAGTTTTAATTAATCTGCCCATTTACATCTATCAGGACTGATATAAATATAAAGCAGCTTGACCTACATGCTTCACTGATGAATCTGCTATAACAAAGAGCAGCAAACAACCTCACCTACTAGCTATCCGCAGACCATGATGTCACAGGACCTACAGAACCTGAGATGTCAGTTAGGTTGTGTCCCCACCTCTAGGAATGGGCCACCCACATAACCCCTCTGAAACAAATGACCAATCCCTACATTCCACAAATTCTCCAGAAGAGGAGATTTCACAACATTCCCCAGTAACCAACTGCAGGATTTCATAGACCTACATTTCTTAATATCTAATCTGGCTCTTTCTTGCTGAACTTTAAACTCATTTCCTCTTTTCCATTCTCAAAGGAGGTGGGAAATATCTGGAGAATATTTTTCTTAAAATAATAGTTCACATACTCGAAGTCTGCAATTAACTCCTTTTGTCTCTCTAAATGGAATCATGTCAGCTGCCAAATAGTTTATAAAATACTTGAGAGGACTCTTAAAAGAGAAAGTTCTAAAGTGGATTCCTTTTTTTGCTTTGTTTTGCTTTTCTCCCCATAACATGACCACATCATTGTTCTCAGAGCATAGAGCACCTAAATTCTAGTTCTGACCTAAGCCAGGCACTAACCTGCTGAGGCATTGGTTTCATTTGCAGAATGGGAACACTGGCTAGATGACTTCAAGTTCTCCTGTAGTTCTAAAATTCTATAGTGTGAACATGAATAACATATCCACACTTCCTAGATAAATAGTTTCATGAATGTACATGCTCAAGCCTTTTGGATGTCATAAAGCCAATTAATCTCACACTTCCAGTTATCTTTCAATATTTCTCTCTCCCTTCTTAACACTCGGAGATGGAACAGGAAGAGTTTGAACAGCGCCCCCTCCCTGTAAGTATTCCTCTGATGACATGAGCTGCGCCTGACTAGAAACAAAAAGAAGGATCTCGATAAGAAACAAAGTTTAGGGATAAAAATCTGATTTGTAATTTTTTTACCATATTTAAAGATTGAATAAAAATTGCAGCTTACTTAGAGAAATCTTCTAAAAGTGGCTACAAATGATTTAAAAAAAAACTTCTTACAATGTGTAAGCTCAAAAATTCCCTTGGAGTTACTTATCAAGTGTTGATGTATACCTCCTGTCAGAGAAATGACAAATGAATACAGAGTATGCATCTTGGGAAGGAGAAGTGGGTAGTGAATAGTTTGACATATTCATGTTTCTAGGAGGAACAATGTTCATTATGTAAGAAAAATTGAAAATCCAAAATTTAAAGGCAGTTCTATAGTAAAGGAGGCTATGATGAGAGCATCCCAAGAATAAGGTCCTCCCCATCCTATGGGCCTGGTGATATGCAGCAAGGTCAGTTCCTTCCTGGCAGAGCCCGAGGAGGACTGGGGAGCACTCTGGAGAGCATCTTTCTGTCTTCTTCGTACTACTGCAGTTTGTGTAAATCATACAATGTGAACTAAAGGTGTTTTTAGGCTGTTGCAAGGAACAATGTGTGGGGACAGTTCATCTAATATAATCCATTGAACTGAACATTGTAAAATTACTTATTTAGAGCAAATGGTTATATTATATAAAATAAAAATTTCATGGAACATTTGTTCACTGAAAACAACTTTTTTCTTTTTTCTTTTCTTTTTTTTTTCCTTTTTCTTTTTTTACTGCAAACACTTTGATCTTGCCCTGAACTCTTGTTCAAACCAATGGGATTACGAGTGAATTTCAACCAAACAGAACTCAGCAATATCCTTGTCACAGGGACAGTTAAAACTTAGTAGTTGTATTTGAAGTAGTTCTTTGTAAGTAAGAAATGAATTGAATAAAATAAAGTGATAAAATTATACTCATTCCCAAATATCTAAGATTGTAGAGAATAGAAAGTTTAAGCCAAGTTAGGGAAAAAGACAAGAGCACATAACATGTTCCCTGAATGGCCATCTAGGTGCCCAAGTAAGAAGTTGGGGTCCTAAGGCAACCTCTAGATGTGGGAGGGAGGGCGAGGGAGGAGTAGATGTCTTGTTTATGGACTCCAACTTTCTGAGGAATGCTGTCATATTAGAAGCTCTTGCCTTTTCTCCTTTTCTATAATTCTGTATGCCTTCTAGATGCTTCACTATTGCTCAGCATCTTAAGAAAGGTTGAGAGATTAGGGGAAACTCAAACAAGTTAGTGGTTGTTCTTACAGTTAAAAGTTCTGGTGAAAGTTTTGAAAATTGAGAAAGTTGAAATACAAAGAACATTGTGCTCAGTTCCCAGCCAGCATGGGCACTACCTGGAAGCAGGAGAGACAACTCTTTACTACCATAGATGTTTCTGCCAGTACTTTCCTAGGATGATTGCAAGGAAGGACTGACAATTATGGGAAGATCTTTTTTTTTTTTTTGTCTCATTCTGATTGGCACTTAGTACTTCTCTATCCGTATATCCAGAAGATTAAGTGAGCAAGCCAACTTCCTGTGTTAGCATTTTCTTTTTATTAGTAGGCTGTTAAGGCAGTAGATTGTTCATTTTGGTATTTTTATAGGAAACTGTGAAACAAACAAAATTCCTTGAACCAAGGAACAAATCCTAGCCTTTGCCATCTTCCATCATACTGAAATATTTATTAACTAATTACTATGTGGTGCTTATGTGTCTTTGTGGGCTTAAAGGTAAGAGGTACAGGGAGTGAGGCAGCCAAATTGTTGACCTTTCTTTTCCATTTTTAAGCTGGTTATTTTTGGGGTTCAAGTGTTGAAGTTTTATTTAGCTAAAATCGCTCTGAGCCACATAACCTTGAATGACTTAATATTAAAAGTCAAGCCCAAGAATTTCTATCCCACATGAGCAAGACATTAAATCAAATCAACAGCACTTGGAAATAAAAATAATTAATCAATTTCTTCCAAAATTGCCCCCTGACCCCCAACCCGAGCTAATCTCTAGTCAAAACAATAACCCTACTGGAGTTGTGATCTTTAGCCCTGGAAATTTCCAAACTATAAAAGAACTAAAAAAAATCGACAATTTCTTGGTCAGTAAAAATGTGAATTTGTTCTTTCTCTGTTACACAGTTCAAGAGTAGCAGAGATCATTCCACAAGACTATTCCCAAAAGTGAATTTAAATTAAAAAAAAAACTGGTTCTTAAGCTGGGGCTAAGCCCGAAACACCAAGTTGTGATAAATTGTCAGCCACAGAGAGGACCGCCTCTGAAATCCACCACTTTTCTACCACAGCTCCATCTAAGTAATTAGCCCATGTGGTCACATCCACCCCTTTGAACACAGACAGAGCACTGGAAACAACCAAACCACAGCTATCTTGGTATTGAAAGTTCCATTTTTCTAAGGGTGGAATTTATTTTGAAGGAGAGAGAGATGGATGTGCTGTCTGGGAGGAAAAATCATAAGGTTTTCACAGTTAATTCACTAAGCATTTCTCAGAGCAAATGGCAGTGGAGAGAGGAAAGGACAAAGAATTATGTAATCCGTGTCTATTCTTGGGGATACATCTGGGAAGGAGGCTGGGAGTGGGTAAGAGGCTTTTCTTTTTATGACCAAAATTTGCTATGAGGCCCAAGAATTCACAGAAACATGGAACCTCATTGATAAACATGCTTCACAAATGTTATTTCTTAGGGCCTACAGTGTGAGTAGAAAACTCTCATCTCCAGATGAGAGACTTGGGGTATAGTCACTTCTCTGACATGACACCCTTGTGAGCCTTCCAGGACCTCCTCTTCCTAAACTATAAAATGAGGAAAATGAATCAGAGGGAGGAGGGGATCCAGGTACCTGGAGAAGCAGGGAGAGAGGGAGTAAGGGAGTTGACTGGCCAGAGTTTGTGATGAATGAGGAAGCACTGCCCCATCCAGCTTTGAACCAAAGCTGGTACTTTAATACCAGATGGTCTCGAACATCTCTCTTGTTCTAAAAGGCTGTATGGGGGTCTCCCATGGTTTTACTTGCTTAAATTTCTAAGTCCTGGCATGGTTTCTCTACTCAACATTGGTTGCTTGTTTAATTACTAAATTCAACAATGTTATATTGAAATTTTAGGCACTACCCCATTAGTAGCTGGAAATACATAAAAATAAGTGCAGGTGAAACAAGGACCTACTCTCAAGAAGTTTCCAGTCAACTGTTGAAAGTTAGATCTTGATCTAGTATGACAAGACAGAGTGGACCTTAACCCAGATGCAATGGGTGGGTGGGTAGCGCTGGTCAGACATAGGATCCTTGAGCGACATTGTTTAGAACTAAGGATTGAAGAACAGATAGGAATTGTCCAGTAGAAGAAGGAGGACAGTGAGTGAAGGGCATTTCATGTCCTTCCTCAAAACTTTCTAAAAGCAGACATTGGCAACGTAAGAGCAGCTGTGGGGGCGGGGGCAGGGGGCGAAGGGTAAAGCTTAAGAGTAGCAACTCTGAGCTAACCTGCCTGAATTAAATCCCAATTCTGTCACTTACTAGCTCTGTGATCTTAGGCACTTACTTGACCTCCTGTGCCTCCGTTGCCTCACAATAAATTGGGGATGTTGATAACATTACGTGTTTCATGAGACTGCGGAGGAGATAAGGGGAATTCATACACATAAAATGCTTACAACAGTGCCTAGACATAGAAGCACTTTATTGGTGTTAGCTGTTACTTCAAGGAGGAGGAGGAGGAGAAGCAGTTGTAATAGGGGATCACGAGCACATACTCCGGGACACTTTGCTTTACTGCTGTCCTGTTTTTGAAGAATATGAAGGGTGATGACTTTTGTCCTCGCTCTGCTCCAGACCAATTACGAAAATCAGTTGAGAGTCCGAAGACATTTGGGTAAAAACAGTTCCTCATAAGTGAAGAGCAAGTACTGTGTCTGAGTTCCCGCCTCTCAGTGCGGCCTGTGCCCACCATCTCGTCTCACGCGAGTGCCAGTTCCAGTGTTGGATCTCTCCCCGCTTCCCTTCCCACAGTGACCTGACCCCTGAGCAGCCTGTTTCTGTACTGACTGCAAAGGGCTTCAGCTTTGAAATTCAGAGAGGCTAAGACACTTCTTGCAGGTGATAGCAGCAGGTTGGCCTGTGGGAGCCGCTGCAGGGCTAAGCTACATCTTATTGCTGAAGGAAGTAAAATTTGCAAGTGTAATAATAGTTACAGTCTTTTAGGTCAGAAAAATAATCAGCTCATGATCACTTTTTTTAGAAGCTTTTCCATGCTATTTTTGGAGATTGGAATAATAACAATATTGCTATAGTTAACACTTACTTAGTGTTTAGCATATTCTAGGACTCATGTCTGAAAGATTCATATACCCCACCCCTCACCATAGACCCAGTAAGCCAAGACTCTGGCTTATATTGAGTTTTGTATCCAAAGAAACACAGATTCAGTTTAACACACACTTCATTTGTAGTTAGTACAAAGGTAACCTCAAACCAAAATACCCAGTAAATCCCCAACCATGTTTAGCCAGAAGCACTTATTTAAATAGAAAACGTTAATTTCCCAAATAATGAATCAAATCTATAATGTATTTTATTTTGAACAAGGAATTTTGGTCATAAATTCTGGGATCTGGTTACGAGGAGGGAAGCTCCATATAAGAGCTCTCTCATGGGTCTGGAGGACTCCGATCAGACTTTTATCTCTGGGAATTCTTTCTGCACCCAGTTCATAACTGTATACAAAGTAGGCTTTATAAATGCTTGTTGAATGAATATATGAATGGTGCCCTATTTCCATCCTTGTCCCCTCCCCCTTTTCTTTTTTTAAGACTTATTTATTTGAGAGAGAGAGAGAAGAGAGAGAAGAGAGAGAGCGAACACACATATGGGGGGAGAGGAGAGGGCAAAGGAGAGGGAGAATCTCAAGCAGACTCCTGGCTGAGCATGGAGCCGGAGGCAGGGCTCAATCTCCTGACCCTGAGATCATGACCTGAGCTGAAACCAAGAGTCAGATGCTCTACTGACTGAGCCACCCAGGCGCCCCTGCCCTCCCCCCTTTTCTAATAAAATAAGATCTTGAGTAGTGGGAAGACTGAGTGAAGAACCTCACAGTTTCCAGACACTGAGTTGATGTTACTCTTCTCTCTGCCTACTATTTTCATTTTTATGCTACTGATTTTGCATCCTGGTGTCCACTGCCAGCTCACAAGAATGGAAAATCCTACATAACAGCCATTCTTCCTTAGAAATTAATGAGGAATACTACTTTTGATTAAAAAAAAAGAACCTTGTAAAGAACAAGGAAGGATTGGTTGAAGGTAAAAGAACATTGAGATTGGTGATCATTTTCACTCATGGCAGGATGCTTGTCAGTCTCTCTGTGTCTACTCTGAAGTTCTTAGATTTGGTTTGAGCTGAATGACTGCAAGATGGAAGTATTTTTCCGAATCCCCAGTCTTCACATACTGTTTAGGACTTTAGACCTCAAGCGAAAATCTCTGAAGTTCTCTCCCTCCATGAAAGCAGTCTCTGAGAACCCATCTCCTCATCTGTAAAACTGAGAGTGTTGCATCATTGATATTACTTTTCAGTCTAAAGACACTCTCCTTGGCGCTATCCAACCTAGTCCTTTCTCGATCTGTCCTCACTGTACCAGAGGTCAGCAAGAGGCAGACAACAGATTGTGAAGTCAAGTATAACATGAAACTGGGTAGGTGGTAAGAGGAGGAGGAGAGATGGGCCATTTTACCATTTTCATATTCATGGGAAGCCTCCAACAGCACTTTGTGAAGTTTGATGGTTCTTTCCCCTGTGACTGCCTGTTTTGTGGGCCACATCCTTGCCATGAATTTCTGTCTCCTTTCTGTGGAAGCCAGCCAAGGACACATTATTGACCACCTGCTCACTTTCTTATACAAGACGACTCCCCAGACTTATTTTCTTTGCTTTCTCCTCCTGCTGGTTTATGGCTTTCCCTTATGTAGCAATAAAACTCTTGGAGAGTCCTCTTAGGGATGAATTAATGCCACTTAAGTATATTTCCTTTAGCTGCCCTTTGATGGTTCTGTTTAAAAATAAAGGGGGAGTTGGGGCAGTTTGGTTCTTATTGAAATTTTCCTTCCCTTTGCTTTAAAGTTACCATTCCTCAGAAACTCTTAGTTACACTCCAAGAGAGCTTTGCTAACAATAAAAAAATGTCTGGGAAATATTATCAGAAGACAAACTTACCATCTTTCAGTATCTTTTTTCCCCCCATTGGAAAGATATTTACGTTATAAAGAGGCCCAGCCCAGGCCATGTGAGCTTTTCTTGTATTCCTTTAAATCTTTAAATTTATAAATAATAAATAGAAAATGTGTCTGAATTCCAGAAGAGCAGAACATGATCTTGTTCTCCACCCTAATAGCAAACAGATTAAGGATCGGGTGTCATGATCCCATTTCAAATTTGTGTAGTCTGCAATTTATTTTTAATTTCTCCACATTTTATATTTTATTAATTCATCTGAATCTCATATTTAATCTGTGTCTGCTCTGAGCAGAACATCCTATGAGGTTCAGTTTCCTCTTCTCACAGTCCTAGCCCTGAGAGTTGGAAAAGATGAGTATCAGTCCTGAGCTTGACACTTGCCTTTGTGTGGCCCTGGATAAGCCACTCAGCTTCTCTGGGCTTCAGGCTTCTCTGCACTAAGAGTAACAGAATCTGGATATTGAGGGAGAAAAAAAATCCCCAGAGACAGGGGTTTCAGCTACTGTCATGGAAATTATCACTAGAATAAGCTATTTTCATTTATTCACTCTTTTGCTGGCTTAAAAAGTGAAGCTAACCAGATAACACACAATGAGGATTGGGGTGGTGTCACCATGACCCAAGCTCATTCCCACATATCATTTCAGTTTTCTTGTTCATCCTATTCACAAATTTTTTTGAACCCCCATGCTAATAACTATGGAGGATTCAAGCATGACCAAGATGTCACTTCTGCCTCAATGGCAATGCAAGGCAAAGACAAATGTGTAAAAAAGAGACAAAGAAACTGGTCCTTCTTCTTTTCTTTCTTTCTGGCATTCTTTCCTCCTTTTCTCTTATATTCGTTCCCTTTTCCTTGTCCTTTCCCAATTCTATCCATAATTTCTTTGCTTTTTCAGGTTTTTGAGTCTCACCTGGAGTTTATAACCTCTTCAGCCCATTTTGAATCTGAGCTCAAATAAAAACTAATGTCTTCAAAGCCTGCAGTGGGGCGCATGGATCAAATCATCTTCCTTCCTCTCTGGATTCAGGGGCAGTCTTGTTATAAGCAAAGAAGAAATGTCGGGGCGCCTGGGTGGCTCAGTCAGTTAAGCGACTGCCGTCAGCTCAGGTCATGATCCTGGAGTCCCGGGATCGAGTCCCGCATCGGGCTCCCTGCTCAGCAGGGAGTCTGCTTCTCCCTCTGACCCTCCCACCTCTCATGCTCTCTCTCTCTCTCTCTCTCTCATTCTCTCTCTCAAATAAATAAATAAAATCTTTAAAAAAAAGAAAAAATGTCAACATGGCATTAGGGTGGCATTAAAAAGCACCCATCCTTACCTAGAACCAAAATACCTCCTCCATAGTCTGCTGAGTGCCCAAAGTTGTTTTTTGTTTTTTATTTTTTACACAAGTGACTGATTGATAATGGAGAACAGGGCCCAAGGACTTAGGACTCAGGGAATTTAGGAGAATGGGGCCTGGGGCAGTCTAGGGGGTCTCTGTGGGTTGACCTGGCTGGGAATGGGTAGAGAGTAACATGGAGGAGCAAAGTGACAGGTATCTTAGGGAAGTCGGAGGCATGAGATGGAGGCAGGAAGCCTAGCCTTGTCATAAGGCCAGCAGGTCCTGAAGAGAATGGCTCGTCATGATGGCATGATTAATTTGTGTCTACCATGTTACCACTGGGAGGCAAGAGTTTATGCATTCAAGAGGGCTCCCCTTCAGGTTGGACTCTCAGGAAAGGAGTTGACCTCCAGAAAATCTCTGTGGAAACTGGCTACGATCTAGCTCTAAATTTGTGCTTAAGACAACAATTCTAATTGTTTATAAGGCTCAGACCCCATCTTCCAGATAGGAGAAGGGCTGGCACTCTCATCAGCCATGATTGATGAGAGGCCTGGAGAGGGCTGGAGCCAAAGTTTTGCCATATGATAGTGGTATTTCATCCTAGCCTCTGATCACACCAGGGGAAGGGCTGGTGCTTCCCTCGTCATACAGTTTAAGTGCCTGAAGGCCAAAGGGCAAGCTCCTTTTCCTGGAGTCTTGACTTCCAGGCCTGCTGGATATCTGTGCATGATGCTAGCCTGGAATGTGCTAAGGACAACAGGCACCCTCATACCTGCTACTGCTTCTCTCTCTGTAAATGTTCCCTGATAAACCCTGCTTGGCCCTTTGCCTTTGTTTGCACAACAGCCTCCAGGTCTACCTCAGTGCTCTCCTTGGTGATTGGAGTTCTAAGATATAAAGAATGCAGAGAAATGCTCTCACCCATTACTTGATTAATGCATTGATCCATTCATTTAACACTGTTCAGTCCTTAGCATGTGCCAGGTGCTGTAGACACAACAGTGAGTGGAGAATGAGGTCCCTGTCCTGGAATGACTCACAGGCTAGAGGGGTTGGCTAGCTGAGGAACTGACTGCTCAGACTCCTTTCCTGCATCAGTTTCCACCTCTGTGAAACTAGTCACAGGGAAACATTCAACCCCTGTTCATGTGTGTTGGACTGACCTACTTACTTGCATGATAATTGCCAGCATTTTTACAGTCTCACACTGACTTGTCTCCATCTTCCAGCATGTGATTAGGCTTTTTCTGCACTCTAGTCCTTGATGTGTATCCACAAAAAACAAACTTATTTTAATATCCATCTCAACAAGACTTGCAAAGAATGCTAATAGAAGATATTGGATAGCAAACATAAATAACTTTTGAATTATCTCTAAGAGTATCTGGTCTTATACAGAAGCACATTTAAAAAACGAGTTATCCATAAGAAGTCTGAGGCAGGCAAAAAACTAAACCTACATGTTATTTAGCATATAATGATATTCTGGATTTTTTTTTTTAGAGGAATCATACTAGATTCTTACTGCTGAACTCTTACTTGTTTTAGCTTCTACCCAAATCAAATGATAATGTAACTGGTTAAGAAAATTCCTCTTTATTTTTTTTTAAGATTTTGTTTATTTATTTGACAGAGAGAGAGACAGCGAGAAGGGGAACACAAGTAGGGGGAGTGGGAGAGGGAGAAGCAGGCTTCTTGCTGAGCAGGGAGCCCGATGCGGGGCTTGATTCCAGGACCCTGGGATCATGGCCTGAGCTGAAGGCAGACGCTTAACGACTGAGCCTCCCAGGCGCCCCAAAAAATTCCTCTTTAGATATGTCTACCATCTTCCCAGCACCTAGTTATCTTCCAGTCTATCATTCCTCTCCCCACCTACCTGTAGTTATACCAATGTGGGCATAGGGATGCAGAGACACACAGGTTGGCTATTCGCTTGGTTCTGAGCTCCGGTTGCATATGGAAATGGGTATTTCCAGCATCTGTTAAATGATCTTTTGTATTAAACACATAAAATATAAATATGTCTTACAATTTATGTGAGGCTTTTCCTTCAAAGAGCTCAAATTTCTACAAAGTTACTTTATGACTCCACTTATATGAAGTACCTAAAGTAGTCAAAGTCACAGGGGAGGGGAGAATGGGGAGCTGTTCTTCAATGGGTATAGAGTTTATTTTGCAAGATGGAAGATTTCTGGAGATCTGTTGCACAGCAATGTGAACACACTTAACACTACTGAGCTGAAAAAAAAAGTAAAAAAAAGTTACTTTTAAAGTAAAGATCCTCAAGGAAATATCTTTTGTGAATAGTAATTACTATTTAATAGCCTGGATTTTCATTTATTTCGTGTCCTGTAGGATTCATGAAACATGTAGGTGTAGAGAACAATGAGAGCAGAAGCATCACGTAAAGTGCAGCAGAATCTTGTCAAAGGAGGGTTTGACTCACTCTTGTCTACCACTGCCCTCAACATCTGGAATAACTTGCTCACTGGGACATGGGAACCAGGTATTATCTTTTGCCCCTGACCCTGGCACTACCAGGTGTCAATTGAATTCTTGTTATTATTAATTCATTGAACACATATTCCATGAGGGCTTAGAATGTTTTAAACAGTGTTTGATTCTATTAATATTAACAATATCAAAAGTAACAAACTTTGAATAAGTGTATACAAGGACCAGACACTGTGTTAAGTGCTTTACACAGATGATGTCATTTAATACAACCCGGACAGCTCTGGGAGGCAGATGTTATTATATTCATTTTATAGACAAGAAAATGAGGACCCAAAGAATTTAAATAACTTGCTTGAGACTGTCACGCAGCTAGTAGGTAGCACAGCAGGATTCAAATCTGATGGCCTATCTCCAGTGGCTTCACCCGTTAGGACTACTCTGGATTAAAGCTACTTGAAGAATCCGTGCCGTCAGTGCTTCAGGAAGGCAGTCCAACTAAGTTAAAAAATATCCTAAGATCACTGTTATGTTTGGGTTGTTTGTTTCCATCACTACAAATACGGCCGGAAAAGCTGGAAACACTGCTTTCCACACAGAGCAAATGCTTAGGAGAAATTTATTCATTGTTTATCTCCCTTGCCATGACTGTAAACTCTGTCAGAGAAGGGACCTGGCCTATCTTGTTCCCTGTGGTGTCTCCGCAGGTGCTGGCACATACCATGTACTTAATAAAAGCTTGGAGAATGAATAAATGAATGGATGACCCCATGGATGGTAATCCATGTTCTCTGAGTATGACTCTGTCTTGTGAGTGTGTGCACCTGCATGTGCTCACCTCTAGAGAGGAGGCCTTCTTCTCCATTCTCTTTTTTGTTGTGACCTCTGCTATCAGGTAGCACATGGCAGTTCATTGACCACTTTTATTTCTGTGTTCCCGAGGGTTTAGCACACAGTCGTTGGTGAATACATGTTGTTGAGTGAATGGCCAAGTTTGTAGGCAATGCTGATGAATCTCTTTAAAAAACAGGTTATGCCCTGTTGGCATATAATCCAACACACTGCCAACATCATGAACACTGGTCTCTAACAAAGCTGTAGTTTCACCAGTCTTTCAAAGTCCCTGCTGACTCATTTTCCTTTCCCAGCAAGTGCATGAATGGAGGGCAGGCTGCCAACAAGACAGACAGCAGAATGTCTGCCCCTACCAACAACAAGAAGCCTTGTCAGTCTGGTTTCCCCTGTAAAAAGATGATGGTCTATGGCAAAGGTTAGCCTCATAGTTCTAGTGTTCTGGAAAGTGCTAGGAGAAGAGCATAAGGACTGACATTGATTAAATGCCTACCATGTACTAGATAGTATGTTAGGTGCTAGACATAACAGCATCTGATTTAATTGTTATAAAACTACTGTAAAGAGTTATTGCCCTTTTTTTTAAGTGGATAAGAAACCAAAGATTCAGAAGATTGATTTACTTGCCTAACTTTACATAGCTGATATTGGCAGAACTAAGACTTCAACTTCTTTCTGACTCCAAATGCTGTGCTCTTTATGCCATAGACACCATAAAACCACCAAATAACAGACTCTCCCCCCCCCCCCCCCCGTTCATTTGGGTTAATGAAACTCTTTTCTGAAATGCAAATACTCTCTGATAGAGTTATCCTCCTAAGTCATCCACACCTTAGTGTTAAGAATTTTGATAAGATTAACTTTTACTTATTCTCAGGTGGAAGTCATTTCCCATGAGAAGCTATGGATAGGAATGGAGGGGCTGGGCAGATGGAAAATTTCTGAAGGTGCAGCCCCACAGGGGGAACACCTGGGTGGAGTAAGAGGCTCAGGGTCATGAGAAAGGTAAGGGCTGTGGTCTGGGGACTGCACTACGCTGGGTCTACACTACCAGGTATTCAGAAGGCAGTTTATTGGGAAGTCTAACTTTATTGGTAGGCTGACTGGCAGGATGGTGTGAGACACAGCATAGCAGGGCAATTACCTGTATGGAATTTAATACTGCCTCTGCCGCTCATGGTCTGTGTGACCTTGTGCAAGTTATTTATCTCTCTGCATATGACACTTGGGTGTTGTGAGGGAGTACGTGAGATTTTTCTATATACAGTGCTCTGAACAGAACCTGGTAGCTAGTGATCATTAATGTCAGCCCTTGGTGAGCAATTGCTCATAACCACCTGAAGGTCCCCCTCTGCCATCAGCAGATTACAAGCAGTGAGTCGTATGTGGTCATTCAGGAATAGCTAGAATCAGCCCAGGTGTTTTGATGCTTGATTGTGGGGACAATTACATAGAAAAAGGAGAAAAGGAAAGTAGAATCTTTTGGAGGTTAGATTTTCTAGAGTTTGGGTTTGTGGAGTCCCCATATCTAGGACTATAGGATCTTTTTGGCTTAAAGGAATTTCAAGTGCGCTCTTACAACTCAATTAATTTACCTTCATGTTACCAATCACTTAATTTTTAGTTTGAAAAAAGTAAAATTTTTCAACTATTTGTAATGGCTTATCTCATTTGAAATGAGATTAATTATGCGCCAATCTCAACCAAATTTTAGTTATGTGCTGATGAGTTTCACTGCATTTTACAGTTTGTGACTATCTCCTTACAACACGTTCAAAAGGAGAATGCAACAATATTCTTTTCACGGGTCCTAGAAATTAAATCATTCTTGTAGTGTTGGTTTCTCATGCTCACTAATTCTGAGAAATACATCTTATGATTATCATTAGTATTATCTTTACTTTTCACTCCTTTATTTTGGGACATCTTCTTTGGCTTTTGAAAGATCATGTACTTCCATACTTCACACATCATGATTTAGGGGCCCAGTGGCAGAAGGCATTATGTGTCGATCTGCTTTTTGATAATCAACTGAAACAGAGATGATGGGCTGCAATACAGCTGGGTTGGAGCAAAACACTCATCCTAATGAAATGTGACTTTATGAAAGGAATGCTGCTAATCCTCTCCAGGACTGAGCCAGGTCATCATGGGTAAATGAGAGGTATTTGAGGTTCCTTCCTTCCTTCCTTCCTTCCTTCCTTCCTTTTCAGAAAAACATGTTGTGTCTACCAGCTGTTACCAACAGAATTATTAAAAATCTTGTCAGTTCAGAGTTATTGCTGTTCCTGAAGAAAAGATAAATGTATGTATTTTTAAATCTGGACATATGAAGGTTTAAAAAATATTGTTGTAGAGTTCTCCTGGCTACTTTTCCTTAGCTCTTTTCCAAGTTTTGGGCTGGAGAAACTTGACTACTATGTCTCTGTGCCAAAGTTAAATATTAAATGAAAACCTTGTGTCTGACCAACTCCAGGATTAATAAACTATAGCAAAATAGGTAAGATTCCAAATCATCAGAGAAAAACATTTCTAAGGGAAATGGGGTTGTATCATACACAGTGTCACATTCTCAGCTATGGGATAAAACGCACAGGAAAAAGATGGATCATAGATTGTTTTAGGCTTGGAGGACACACCATCTCTTTAAGGGCTTCGTGGTACTACGCTTACTGTTAAACTAGTGCATACACACAAAAATATTTGAAAGAGCCAAAGCAGTTAATGCTTTGCACAAATGTGCAATGCAATGCTGCAAGAGGGTTTTCCTCTCCTAGAGGACATCATCTTTAACCATTAGTAGCACTGGTTTCCAAAAGTCGAATCCAATTATTATGGTGAGTATTAATTTTAATAACACCACATTTTCCCTTGAGATTTATTATCTTTCTCAAGAAAAACACTAGAGGAAAATGAAATATTGTTGAAGGATTATACAATGAACCAGGAATATAAAAAGTTTAGTTTTCATTTCTAGGTTAATTCTAGTGATCTTTTGCTTCCCAGCCTTGAATGCACAGAGGGGTTGAACTCTTTGGGTTTTCAGTTCTTCCTTCCCAAGTGTGTTGCAGTGATTGGGGAAAAAGTGCTGATAAGAAGCCTGCAAAGTAGAGACAGTCTGTGGGCTGAGGGGTCTGGGACACCCAGATTTGGATCCTGGCTCTGCCATTTACAAAGTGTGTAACCTTTGGAACCTCCATTTCCTAGCCTAGAAAATGGGAATAATCATTTTTGTTGGGATATTATTTGATAACAAATATCTGATAGTTACCTGACAACTAGCGGAAACTCAATAAAGGGCAGCTACTATAATAAACTTTATGTAGCTCTACATTCTTACTATGACTATAGTTCCAGGAACCAATAGGATATTAATGTATCTTTTACCAACAAATTCTGGTACCTTAGGTTAATTCATAAACAAAACCATCTTTAAAAGAAATAATCTGATCTGGGTTTGCTGAACTAGCATCTATATATAAATGCTTGCATTGAAGGATGTTTGGAATACTCTCCTGAAAGAAAAATTTAATCTTCATGCTTTTGAGTAGGCATCAGAAGAGAAATCTGTTGTGTTGGAGAAGAGAAAGCTATTGAGGATACCTAGTAAAATAAAATGAAATGTTAATAATTTAGGAAAACCAGTAATAGACCAATGAGACTATATGGAGAAATATATAGAAGAAATAGGAGGAAGCTATGAAATGTTAACATTCTTAGCCTGGAACCCAAGAACATGGATATGACCAAAAGGATTTAAAGGACCAACTGAACATTACTCTGGCTATCTTGTCAGCAAGAATCCCCTGACTTATGCTAATGATATTATAATGAGAAAACCACATGCCAACGAAGTAAACAATAAGTAGGTGTAGTACAATAAATTCTCCAAGCTTCACCTTGAAGAATGCTCTCCGGAGGAGTTTGGGAAGAATTTGTACAGCGAAGGTTAAGATAACGAGGGAAGGAATTTGGGCTAAAAAGGGATTTAAACTGGTGTGTATGCTTTGGAACATCTTGGATATTGCTGTCCTGCTGTAATGCTATCTGGCTTCATTGTAGAAAATGTAAACAAAAAAAGTACATGCTTGTGGGTTCCCATTGCGTTAACTGTCCCACGAGATATCCTTGCTGAATGGATGGGACATTGGTCTGGGAATGGTGTTTATCCCCTTGGTGTTCATTGGTGTGAGTTGGAGCAATTATAGCTGACTACAGCTAAGATTGATGTCACTGCTTCCTCTTTTTTTTTTTTTTTTAAGATTTTATTTATTTGAGAGAGAGCGAGAGAGCGCACACGTGAATGAGCTGGGGGCGGGGGTGCGGCAGAGGGAGAGGGAGAGGGAGAAGCAGGTTCCCGCTGAGCACGGAGCAGGATGCCAGGCTCCATCCCAGGACCCTGAGATCATGACCTGAGCTGAAGGCAGACGCTTAACTGTCTGAGCCACCTAGGTGTCCCCATCCCTGTTTCTTATAATCTCAGGAAGGTGAGGCCTGCTCAGAAGAGAGAGGATAGGGAATCAGCTGATTCTGTGATAGCCAAGATCATGTCTCTGTGAGCCATATTTTCATAACATAACTTATTACAATGCCTACACTTGGTGGCTAATGCAGCAGGTATTATATTCTGTTATTCCTGGTTGTATCCTGTTAACTATTGTTAATAATAACTGTTCTCTAATAACCATAAAGAGAAAATACGGTTAACTACTTTATTAATCCCTACAACTATTTTATGTGCTAAAAGATACCATTTTTGTGTTTAAGTTATGGGATGGCTTGGTATGACAGCTAGCATTCATGGAGAACTTCCTATTTGCCAAGCAATACTGAAAGCACATTATATTGATTAATTCATTTAATCACCTTGTGTTAACTTATATAATCTTCAGAAAAATTCCCCTGAAATGGAGACTGTTATCATAATCATTCCTATTTACCCATGAAGAAACTGACACTCATTGAGTTTAAACTGCGTATCACCAGTCGCATAGTCAGTAAGTAGCAAGATTGGAATTTGAACTCAGGGAGGTTGCCTCCAGGGTCTAGGCACTTTACTACACCATATCACCTCTCTGAACAGGAATTTCAAATATAGAACAGACTCTGGCATGCATATATATGTGTGTGTGTGTGTGTGTGTGTGTGTGTGTGTGTGTGTGTGTGTGTGTGTATATATGTATGTGTATATATATATATATATATAATATATATACACTTTCCATATTCATGCCCTCCTGCAATGATTGAATTAGGACTTTTATTTATTTATTTTTTTTAGGATGATGGGGAAGAGGAGAGGGAGATGGAGAAAGAGAATCTTAAGCAGGCTCCACGCCCAGCATAGAGCCTGACACGGGGCTTCATCCCACTACCCTAAGATCATGACCTGAGCCAAAATCAAGAGTTGGATGCTTAACCAACTGAGCCACACAGGCTCCCTGAATTTGGAATTTTTCTGCTCTTTATAGTCACTGACTTACCAGATTAAAATTCAGGGTTATTGAAGAATACAGTAAACCTCATTCATGTAAACATTTCTGAACACCTCTTGCATATAAAGAATTCTAATAAGAACAGGAGATAAAGAAAAATAAGACACAACCCCTAATCTTTTGGGGAACTTAAAGACAAGAGAATAAGTAAATTCTCATCTACAAAGTTCCTCTTAGAAAAGTCCAGTTAGGGGGTACTTGGGTGCAGTTGGTTAAACATCTGACTCTTGGTTTCTGCTCAGGTCGTGATCTCAGGGTTGTGAGATTGAGCCCCCTGTCAAGCTCTGTACTCAGTGTGGAGTTTGCTTGGGTGTCTCTCTCCCTCTCTCTCTGCCCCTCCCCACCCCCCCTAAAAAATAAAATCTTAAAAAAAGTCCAGTTAGATGTTGAGAGAATTGGGGGCTGTTACGATTTCTGTGGCCCCTGGTGGGTGAGGGCCATTGGGCCTTACAAGAGGGAAGCTGTCCTTATCCCACAGGAAAGGGAAAGTTCCAGGTGAGCCAAAGAGATAACTGATCTTCCAGGTCAAACCTCCAGCTACTGGGGGCAAATGCACATTTATTTGGAGAAGCAGGGCAGAGTGGAGGGTGACTAGTGGCTGAGTTGGCCAGTGCCTGGGTGGTTGACCATCTCAAGAAGTAGTAGAACATGTGGCTGAGTGCACAGACTCTAGGGGTCCTCTTGTGTTCAAATCTCAGCTCTGAACTTCCTACAGGACCTTAGGCAAGGTTTGTTTGTTTGTTTTTTTTTTAAATCTTCTTATGCCTCAATTTCCTCTTCTAAAAGTGAGAATAGCAATAAAAATACTTATCTCATAGGGCTTTTGTGCAAATTAAATAAGTAAAACAGGTAAGGTGCTTATAATGATGTCCAGCACAGAGTAAGTGGGATGTAAATATTAGCTAAGTTTTGTTGCTATCCTCACTGATAGAGGTAAGAGCAGGTCCAGGGGATTAGATGGGCGGGGAGAAGCACAGCCTACCTCACTTGGAAGAAATATAAACCCAAGGAACCCATCCCTCCCTCCCTCTCATCTCCCAGAGTACATTTCTCTGATTCCTCCTTGTTTCATCTTCTAAAGAAATGTATGACAACGAAATATATGTGTGTACTCCTTCTTCTTAATTGAAGTTATTTCCATGTTAGATAATAATTCACTGTTAATGATGTCGCCTTTCAAATATTTAACAGATTCTGTTTCTTCGTTGGCCTTGGACCATGGAAACTGGAGCAGGAAATCAGATGCCTGTACTTGTAATTCAAAGAGCAAATTGCATAATCCTTGGTGATACTGAGGTACAGATGCCTTGCCTTATGTGAAAGTATGGATCTTGAGCTTCTAGTTCTAAATCTTCTGAGAGGCCTTTCACTCTTACTTGGAAGCTATGGATGAAAAGTGTCCAGTCAATAAGGTTAATTTTCACTTAGCCATTACAACAAGGGGATATTAACTCCAAGTACCACCCAGATAGGGTCAACAGGAGCCTCTGCCCGGAACTTCCTGAAACTGTGCCTCTTCCAACTGCCATGAGTGAGGAGCCAAGGGATTGTGCTGTCTAGAGCCCACACTCTTCTAGACCCTGCTCTGGATATGCAAGACCTTAGAATTCTGTACCCAAAAGATCTTGAGCTCTTTCCAGTGACTACAGAGGCTTTTTCTCAGGGTTCACCCTCCAGAGATGAACTGTCCTTCTGCAGTATGCGACCTCTGGGTCCAACATGAGGCTGGGGAGTAGCTGTTTGTTAGGGATAGTTCACAAGCGTGGTTGTGAAACCTGCATGGTCTATGGTTCATAGTCTATGACCAAGCTGGAGTTGGGAACAAATGAACCAAGGGTAGGCTGATCTCTCTCAGCCTCTGCATTCTGGTGTAGCAGTTCAAGGAGTCAGAGAATTCTAAATTTGAACATGGCCTTTCATGTTGCTACGAATGTATATTTGCCAAGGTGGAGGGATAGAACATAAACTATTTAAACAGTTGGCTTGATTCATAACTTTTAAAGATTTAAATGTATAGTATGTGGGCCTCCATTTGTAGTTTTGCCCAAAGCATCACAAATATTAGGGGTGGACCTAATTAACATAGATAACACAAAAAAGTCCCATGTCCATGATTTTCTTTATTGACACAGAAGTGGCCAAGACACAGCGGACAGTTCAAAAGCAAGAGCCGAGAAGAACTAACAAAATACCACGGATGACCATCCATGACTATTTTTATTCTTTCTTTGTCTCTCAAATAAGATTTCTGGAAAGGAAAGTATGATCATAATGAATAAATCAAAGCCAATAATGGGACAGTTTCATTGGAAGAAAAAGTAGAAGAAAGCAGAAGGAAAATCCTCAGACATTGCTTGTATCTGTTCTCTGTCAGCCAAAGCTTGGTGTCTGAAAATTATTGCTGGACTAGCTGGAATCTTAACAAAAGTTCCAGGAAACCTGGGGGCTTCTGGACAGCATATATGAAGTTAAGAGGAAAGAAATATTTCATCTTCTGTGAAAGTCACAAGTACGAAGAACAAGGTGTTAACAAGGTAGCAGCTAGGCGTGGCAGGGTGAGTCTGTTTTCTTCTTTTCATGGTTCTTATATTTTCTCTAAGTGTCTGAAGCCAAAGCTTGTTGGTGAGAGGAGAGTACCCCTTCCTTCTCCCCTTCGAGTTCCTGGGGGAGAGTTGCGCGTGCCTACTTGGCATGGTGGTGTTCCTGGCATGCACACAGCTGCCAACGACTCCTGACCTGGTAATTCCAACTTCAACACCAGTGGCCGATTTATTCCTGTCTCATGCCCTAGGAGGTGGGAAACAGCAATTGCTAGTGTAGAAGAAACCTAGTCTTAAAAATCAGATTCTTTCCATGTGGATTTCAGTCCTGAGGATCAGCTGGGGACTCCTTTGGTAAGTCCATCTCAGCCTCTCAGCTTATAATCATCGTAGCCTCTGGCAAATCCCTTTATCCCAGTGAGTCTGTTTCTTTGTGTGCACCATGATGCTAATAAGCTCATGGGGGGTTATTGTGAGAGTTGCCAGCACGTGCGTGCTTCACCAACAGATGCTTCCTAAAATGTTTCAGATCCTCTTCCAAATAGCATAGTGTTTTAAAATTGGTATACATTTATATCGAACACGTACTGTTCCTTTTTTAATCTAATAAAATCAACATGTGAATAAATTTAAAATTATTATTTAAGTAAATTTAAATGATCTAGAAAGTAAATGTCTGCTCATACCCCTCCCCAGGTTTACTCATTCATTGTCTCTACATCATGTAGGACGTATAGTGCGGGGAGGAAGTCTAGGAGGAGGGCCAAAATGAAACGAGAGGATGCTGTTTGATTATTTTCTGCCTGTCCTCCAAGGACCTCCTGAGTTAAAAATGCATCTGGCTTCCATTTCCTGCAGAATTTTGCTTATTTGAAATGTTCAAGAAATCAATTGATCCGACTTCAAACAGACTAGGTCTTGCTGGCTGTGTAAAAACCCCAACCCCTTTTGTGTCACTCCCAAGTCTGGACTTCACAAGCAGCCAGTTCCTTTTGTACCTTAGCAAAGGACTTCTTTTTGGCTGCTTACCCTTTGTGCTGAGCCAAGTGTCAGGCTGGGAATTGAGGCAATAAATCTCTGTGACTCCTCATATTTGGAATTTCTCCTATTGCTTCTGATAAGGAAATGACAGCATCTCTCAGCTATATGCATGAACCTCAGAGAAATTTGTAATCCAAATCATGTTTTGCTCACAAAATGGAAAGCAAAACGTGCTAAACCTGGCTTTGAGTTAACCCAGATGGTTTTGAGGGCTTGGGTAGTGAACATAGAAATTATCTTTGCTTTATCGTTGCACTTAGATATTTTTAGAGTGAAAATAAATTCCTCTCTACCTCTTAAAATATTCTGATTAAATCTTTCTCGATTATGGGGGAGAGGGCAGTGGCTGCAAAATTTGTCTTAGGTGAAGTCTTTGTAAAGGATCTTCACCTTCCTGTAGTAAGAACAGACCTCACTCTTGGTCCCGTTGCTTCCTCCACCCCCTTCCTGCGTCTACTTTGGTACTTCCAAGTTTCATACTAAGCCCCAATGACTGACCGAAATAAATGTGATTTGGGATCAACAGTTCCTCAGAAATCCAAAGATTTTCCCAAGACCTATCCACATTTTCTAAGATGACTAATGAAACCAATCCAGGTCTGGCTAACTCCCTGCGTGATCATAACAAAAAGATATTCCCAAAACAACAACAAAAAAAGGAAAACTTTTTTTTTTTAAGTTTCTAGTTGCTTTTGAGTATGTTCTATCCAACAACATCAGCGACAACATTCACTCTCTGGCATTTTAGTAGAAGTGGTAAAAATTACTTGGAACAAAAAGCTTCATTCAGCAGCAATCCCTCAGCCCTAGCTCTTGTTTGCCTGAGACCCACACCATACATGAAGAGGAGATCATTTTGATCATCCACGGTCAGAATCCTGCACAGGCTTGGCTAGCATTGATATGAGGTCAACTAGCAGGTGACTGCTTTCAAAGGAACTATGGTTTTGAGTCATACTGTATGAGAAACCCATTTAAAATGAGTTTCTTCCTTTCTCCTTAGTCTACAGTCAGTTCCTGATTTTGATTTTGCTGGCACAGGGTAAAATCAATGATTCTGACACATTTGCTATTTGGAGTGAATTGGTATATCCATTCTTTTTACTATTGAGGTAATTGGCTTGAGTTTCACTGATTTAACGAGCTCTTTTCGTGTCAGGCAGATATAGCTTTCTGAACTAGGAAAGCAGAGTCAATGTGTGGTTAATAAAAACAGGTTAATCTAAATTGATCTTAGAATGTATTTTCTACTTATGTTTGACCGTGGGGGTCCCTGATGTCCTAAAAGTTCTTTTCAAACAAAATATTGAAGCCATACAGTGAGAAATCTATCCGAACTTTCCACTTTCACTTACTTAGTTTTTACTCTTCCTCATGTCCATGTCCATGCTCTGCCTTGGGACAAGGGAGATTAGGGAATTATTTTGAGGACATTTGGGGGTTAGAAGTCTTTCTTTTGCTTTTTTACACTTAAAATAAAATTTGGAAGCTCTGAGAGAACTAAGGAATTACATGGCAAACACAATTCCTTTGTTTTGCATTTATTATATCATTTCTTTGGTGTCTACCATGAATTAGGCATTAGAGAGAGAGTGGCAAATAAGACCTGCATGATTCTTGTTTTCATGGTGCTTGCATTTCAGTGGAGGGCTTATTATTCAGACAATAAGCCAACCAGATAATTTTAGGTAGGGGCAAGGGCTTAGAGAAAAGGAACAGGATCTTGTGATTGGATGGAAGTGGGATTGATGCAACTTTAGATAGGTAGTCAGGGGCAAGGGGAGGGTCTTCTGAGGAGGTGGCATTTGAATGTAACAAAGGAACCAGCCATGTGACACTGGACAGCGTGCAGGCAGAGTGCCTAGCAAGTGTCAAGGCTAGTAATAGTCCCTTATTGTGAGGATTAAATTAGTTAATATGTGTGGAATGCTTAGAAGAGTGCCTGGCATCCATAAATGCTAACTGCTTTTCATTCATTAAACATTCATTGAGTATCCTCCAGGTGCCAGTGTCAGGGCTAGGTGCAAGGAATTAAGAGTTGCATGGAGACTGTCCCAACTTTAGGGTGTTCACTTCAAACTCTGGTGCAGTGATTCTCAATCAATGTCTGGTTTACAGACCATCTGCCTCTTACTCACTGGTCTTCCTTTTTTCCAGTCCTCTCCCCAACAGAATCTACCTAGATAGGCGTAGGGACTGGACCAGAAATCCACATTTTCTACAAGCTTGCTCCAGTTGATTCTTAGGTCCGTTAAAAGTAGAGAATCATGTCCTAATGCATAGACTGTGACCAATTTGTGGTTCTCTTTAATATAGCACATGTTATAGCATCAAGTATGAGTAATCGTCTCACTGCAAGGAGTACCTCTTAGTACTCAAGTGTAGTTTTGCCCAGTTTATGGAGCCATAAATGTCATGGAATTATGTTTCACAATTAACATTCTGTAATGGTTAGGCCTAACTTTTTTGTTGATCTTGAGCTGGCTGAGGATGTTGTGTGTTTTGGATAAATCTGCTTTTTGGCTATGGTTTGGAAGGTTTGCCTGACACTCTTAAGTGTCATTTAAAACCTGCCAAAAAAAATGGCTTTTACCTTTTAGGAAGAATGTGCCAACCAATGTTTGCCAAAGGCTCTTGTATCCTGGAAGAAATTCTACTTGTAAGTAAATTTGCCTAACTGAAATTCCTCCTGTGGGCTCCTCCCTGTACCTATTTTTAAAGTGTAATGTTATCAAAAAGGGAGATGGGAAAAATTTATTATCTTTCCTTGGCTTCCTACTAGAATGTATCCTATTCATTTTCTTACTTTAGAATGACATATACATTTCTAAAAGGTCTTAGATGCAAAGGTCTCAAAGAATATTTGATATAAGGACAGATTCATGCTCATCTACTCAAGGCTGAGGGCTACCAGCCTCTCATATCCAGATTGGATCCCAGGCCAGCTTAGCTGTAAGTGAGGCTTCCAATATTTTTCTGAAGAAGCCTTGGTCTGGGAACGGATTTATCCCACTTAGTTCCTTTTTAAGTTCTTATTTTTCTTCCTTTACTCGTTTCCATCCATAGCTACTCAACAGCTACAGCCAGATAGAATGATGAAAATGGAAGAAAGCTGCCCCTGAAGATGAGGTCAGAAGTGGTAAGGGTGAATAAACTGATGTAAACTTAAGGCAAATTTGAGTCTTAGACACGGATCTGAGAATCTTAGAGTTGAGAGGGTGGTAAAACAAAAACAGAAAAACAAAAACAAAAACCAAGTTCAGGGACTGCAGCCCAACAATTATTCAGTTTTCTTGTTTAACTCTTCAGGTTGGTAATCCCCCTCACCAAAGAGTATGGAAAATGGGTGGGAAATGTAGACCTCATAAAAACCAGTGAAAGATAAAGCTCCACTAAAGCTCAGTCAATATCAGTGAATGATATAAATATGCAGGGCAATGAGAACTCAGCTGTGACACCAGAGGGAAAGAGTATATTAGCCCAGGACTGCTCCCTCAGACACTTTTCTCTTGTCATTTTGATTAGGTTTCATGCGAAAACATGGCTTTGTTTTTTTACACAAATAAAAAGAATGTGTAAAGAGGCCTTTACACAAGGTCTCTTTAGGAAAATATTGGAAGCCTCACTTACAGCTAAGCTGGCCTGGGATCCAATCTGGATGTAAGAGGCTGCTAGCACTCAGCCTTGAGTAGATGAGCATGAATCTGTCCTTATATCAAATATTCTTTGAGACCTTTGCATCTAAGACCTTTTAGAAATGTATATGTCATTCTAATATTTCCTTCCTTAGATTTAATCATTTATTCCAGCTTTTACATTTTTATTCATTCAGTGAAGATTTGCTCAGGGCCCAGTGTGTGCCAAGGACAGTTCTAATTGCTGGGGACACAACACTAAAGAAGACGGAAAGGCCCTTGTCTTTATACAGTTTATACACCACTAAATTTCATTTCTTTTTCTTCTACAAAAATGATCATAGCTAGTTAGTATCCATGAGACAGGTAAAAATGTTGAAAGGAGCCCTTCTCTGTATAAGTGGGGACCTGGCAAAGGAACTGCAGTCCCAATTTCCTTGGAATTCGGTGTCCCTTTGGTTTTCTCTGCATATGAATCCAGTAATTTCTGTGTCCATTTAACAACTACTGTTTACTCAATTTTGGCTCTATCCCACATTTACTGGTGATTTTGGCTAAGTCTTTGTACTCCAAAAGTGTTTTCTTGCTCTTATCAATCAGGCACGGATGATATGATGGCATTGTCCCCAAACCTTTGAGGCCCATCTCAGTACCATATAGCTGCCTGACCCAGTTCAAGACGGTGCCTCCCACAAAAGAGCCGCTGACTCACAAACCCAACACATTGCTTCCCTGATTCCACTGTAACATTTCTTTCTCAAGAGTATAAATCTCAGGCTGATATTTAACATTCCTTTGAACTGAACCATGGATTTGTACCTTGTACTTCTTAAGAGCCTGGAGAGCTCTGCTTCCATTATTCATATTTATAAACATGTTGTAAACAGAAGGCACGATTTTATAATTCTCTAGTCGTGGGTCTTTGAAACTATTTTACAAAAGAACATTTAGAAACATCACACCGGCTCCGGCTGATTGTCTAGTTCAGAATTCTCTCTCAGAGTGGGATTCTATGTGGTAGCCAGGTACCACGGTGGCTGTACATGGCTCATTCTTTAAAAAGTGGTAATGTAGCTTAAAGATTCTTGAATTTAAAATTCTGAAATCAAATTAACTAATACAATTAGAGGGTTAGAGGACTACAAGTTTTGGAAAACTCATTGTACCTCAGGCTTCCCTGTTTTGGAAAATGATATTACTACTTATCTAGTTGCTCAAGCTCAAAGTTTAAGAGACATTCTTTTTTTTTTCATCAAAAATTCTGAGAGTTTATGTAGCCCTTTTTCAAATTTATATTTATTTTGATAAATGCATAATAACATTCCAAATTTAAGTTTTGAGGTAAGCTATGATTAAATGACATTGCATGATTCACAAAAGATAATGTTGAAAAACTGATTTTATTTCCCTAAAAAATTGTTTCTCAGAGTTATTGCAATTTTTATAGTCTGATGTTATTTGGACAGCAACATCACTTTTTTCTTTTTCTTTCTTTCTTCTTTCTTTCTTTCTTCTTTCTTTCTTTCTTTCTTTCTTTCTTTCTTTCTTTTCTTTCTTTCTCTTTCTTTCTCTCTTTCTTTTTCTTCTTCTTCTTCTTCTTCTTCTTCTTCTTCTTCTTCATTGTAGTAAGAACAGAAAACATGGATCTACCTTCTTAATAATTTTTTAAGGGTAATAATGTAAAATAATAAAAAATACCTAAAAAATAATTTTAAGGTAATAATTATTTTAAGGTACAATATGGTTAACAATAAGCACAATATGATACAATAGCTCTCTAGAACTTACTCATCTTGAACAACTGACACTTTATACTCATTTGGTAACAACTTTCCATTTCCTCTTCCCCCCAATCCCTGGCAACCACCATTCTATTTCTGCTTCTATGAATTGGACTACTTTAGATACCTAGGAAATGTTCTTGAGATGTCCTTTTCTCACACAGCCAGTGCATCAGCTAGTTTTAGGACCTCTCCATATAGAGGCATCCTGAGCCACTATTACTAAGGTGCCATCATGTTTTGCCTGGACCATTGTTATAACCTCCTCACTGGAGTCCCTGCCTCCACTTTTGCTCCGGTCTAATCTGCCCAGAGAAATCAGAATGATGATTAAAAGATGTAGACCAGACCCTGTCAAAACCATCCCATGCCTCCCTACTGAATTTCTGTGAACTCTGAGTTGCCTCCACAGCCCGCAAGGCATGCACACTATGGCCCTGCCCTCCTCCTGGACACCATCTTGTTAGTCATTGTGCTCTGGCCGGTGGTCTCCTTGCTATTCTGGAACAAGCCCAGCTGGCTCCCAACCCTGGGACTTTCCACTTGCTTCTCTCTCTGCTTGAACTCCCTTTCAGGTCTCTGCACAAACTGGCCTCCTTCAGACCTCTGATCAAATGTCATCTCAGAGAGGTCTGCCTGGGTCATTCGATTTAGAGCAGTGCTCTCTACTCCTATGGTAATGGTTTTTCTTCGTTACCAGACACAGTATTACATATTTATTTTTTTCTTGTTTATTGTGTTCTCTTCAACTAGATAGAATAGTTAGCTCTGAAGCTGGAATGTCATTTCTGATCTCATTCACTGCTAAATCCCCTAAACTTAAAATGGTGCCAGATGCATAGTAGATTTTCAACACATGTTTGTTTAGTGAATTAATACTTTTTTCCCCCCAACTATTACTTTACTGATATTACTATGTTTAAGTTACATGGAAAAGACAACCAATCAGTTCTGCCCCATTTCAGGAAAAGTTTCCAGTCAACACCAATTATGTGGTGACAAAGAACTAGGAACGGTGACATCTTTGGGTCACGACTGACAAGGAAGGATGGGCTCCGGTGCTATGGTTCATCTCCAACAAGAATATGGCACAGCGACCAGCACAAGCCATACTAACACTGAACCTTTAGCGCTGGTCACAAACTTGGGTCTCTTCCCTGAAGCTAGCAAATCAAGTGAAATAAGTGGGTTTAAATAAAAAAACATTTTTTTAAATGAAGCCCAAATAAGTTTAAAAATCATGCTCTTGACACATTTTCCTTTCAAAATTTACATAAAACACACTTTTTCACTCTAACAGCTCAGATTTTTTTCCCTCACATAGCCCATCATGTAGCTGCAGGTAGACTATTCTGCCTCAAGATGTAAACATAGGGAAAAAAATTAACGGCATCTGCATAATATTCTCTTTACACACTGCTGCTGGATGGAAAATTGAAAAGTAAAAAAAAAGAAAGAAAGAAAAAAAGGTTCCCTCTTAGATTCTCACAACCTCTTGTTATGCAGTTCATGAATCCGACCCTGATGCTAAGATGACAGTGTATGTAAGTAGATTTTTGTTTTCAGTGAAGGAGACCTGGGAAAAGATGGAGTTATCTCTTCTTCTTCAAGAGTTATCAGATGGTACATGCTCCTCGAAGCCCGTTCCAGGATCACACGGCCGTCCTTAGAGTGCTGGCTGTCTTCAGTGGCGAACTCATAGATCCATCCCAGTTTGCTATTGCAGTTCTTGCAGCTCACATCTCGAACCATGTGGTGGCCAGTGAGCATGACCCAGTCTTGAACTTCACTGTAGTGCAGGTTAACTACCTTGTTAAAAAGAAATGCTCTGCCAGTGGCACCTGTGAACCGAGTGGAGATGAGCTCTGAGCAGTTGGTCAGGATTGTATCACAGTTTGCAGAAGAAAACAGACAGGTACCACCGATATGATTGAGGAAAATTCTGCCCATTTTTATAGCTGAGGTTCTAAAAACCCCAAGCGGCTCTGAGATCTGTGGCCGCCAGCTGCTCTTTGCTCCTCAGCTGGGATGAAGCGAATTAATACTTTTTACTATGCTTAAGGTCTAATTAATCTTTTACTTCTACCATATTTGTACAAGGAACTTCTTTCTAATTCAAAGTATCAGGCGGTAGTCATCTTGTATAAGATTTTATTGTTGAAAGAAACTATAATTGTGGGGCAAGCAGAGACCTAAAAATTGAGATATATGGACCTTCAGTGATTCACTTATTTTTTGAAGCTGTTTAAAATTTCTGTGCTTCAATTTCCTTAATTTCTCAAATAACGTTGATAGTAAACTTTATCTAGCTTAATTCTGAATTTGCTGTGATGATTAACTATATGCAAATACTTGGAATGACATAAAAAATCTATTAAAGTGAGATAGTAATATTTTACTCTACTATATTTTAATTATTACCCTTTATTTCTATAGCTCTGTCTACATGTTTATTTTCCTTCATTATCAAGAATCTTTATATCAGCAGATCTTAGCATATTATAAATACACAATACAAAGAAACCACTAGTGCTTTGTTTTGGTAACCATTCTCTAGTGTTTGGTTTATTGAGGTAAGAAATAGTTTAGTAACAGAAGTCTTAGATAAGAAGCTAAAAGAATTAGCAAGGACCAGGTTTTTAAATCCAAGCAAATCTCTGATAAAAGAGTCTGAAGTGAGGGGCGTTGAACTTCAATCCACCAGCAAAGATGTGAGGTTTAGGCAGGAGCCCTTTGGTGAGGACTCTTGGGAGGCCGAAATAGGCAGGAGCGCAGAGTTCATGTGCACAGGCCAAGTGCAGCATCCAGGAAGACAAGCGAAACATAAATCTCCCTGGGTGAGCTCTTCACTTCACTGCAAATGCCATGAGTGTTATTATTTACTGCATTTCTGGACAATAGACCAGAATATCAAGTCTTCTGTCCTGGCTTCTATCCCACCCGTAGGACCATTTAAGAAAAACCCATACAGTCACTGCCCATCCTCTCTGTATTTGCTCTTGTGATCACATACCCTGGATAACTCTAACTCTAAAATTCAGTCTGGTTTGAAAGAACTCCCAAAGAGTGTAAATTACATTTTAATTTTTTCCCTACTTTATAGATGAAGAAAGTAGAGCCCAGAGAGGTTAATCGAGTTGTCCAAGGCTGCATAACAAGTTGGAAGTTGATTCCAAGTTGTTGCTCTTTTTGTGTAGGTAGAAGCATGTCTTTATCCACAGGAATTGATTTCATTTGGAAGAATCAGAAAAAAACTCATTGCTTCAGTATGTATTTTATGAGTTTTTTCAGACATTGACCTGGGACCTCATAACTATTTACAGGTAACAATTGTTTTGGTAACTGTCCAGCTATACGGCTTACTGCTTGGGCAGCCTCAGGCAAGGTTCTTAAATTTTTTTGTATCTTGTGGTTATATTTCCTTTCTGGGAAAATGCAGATAATAATTGTATCTATCTCATTGGGTTGCTCTGTATAACTGAACATATATAAAGTATCAGAGCAGTGCCTGGTACATAGTAAGTGATATATACATATTTATTTTTATAGTACCTAGATACAAATGTGGACAATACCAGAGTACATTAGAGCTTATTCTTAGGGGTTGTCATCTTGAACATAGTTTTGTAAAAAAAAAGAAGCCGTGTCCAAAAGAAAGCACTTCATTGTCGTCTCCAGATGCAGTAATACAAAGCCATCACTAGATGGCAACTGTAATCCGTTGTAACTTCAGCTGCAGTGGTTTTAGCAAATGGGTCCAACCTTGGAATCTATTTTCTGTGCCTCACAGCATTGTGAACCCAGGCTGCCTCTTCCCCACAAGGTGGGCCTTTAACAGAACTGTTTTGGTCAGCAAAGTTTGCCTTCTGTGGCCACTCTTGGTGGCTCCCAGTCCTCCTGATGGTAGCCTCACAGAAGCCTGGGTTTCTGTGCCTCCATCCCTTGTGAAATTGCGTATCAGGAGTGCTCTTGGACAAGGTCAGAATCCTGTGTTAAGATTAGTCAGTGGTTCTTCAAATGTATCGCTTCAGCATCACCTGGGAACTTGTTAACATGTAAATACTTGGTCCCCATCCCAGACCTGCTGACCAGGAATCAGTTTTAACAAGCCCTGCTGATGATTCTGATGTCTGTGGAAGTTAGAGAACCACTGAGATGAAGCAATGTTCAGCATCATATACATGTTGGCACTGGGTGGATCCTCGGAGAATATTTTGTACAACCCTCTCATTTTGTTGAGAAAGCAACTGAGTCCGGAGAAGTTAAATGACTCACTGAAGACCACAGGGTTAGGCTTGTGGCAGAGCCAGGTCCCAGGGCTGCCAAGTTGTATCCTCCAGCTTTTCCCACCCTCACCCAATTTCCCCCTCACAACTAAGGCTACCAAGTACATATTTTAGCCTGATTCCTACTCAGGAAGGAAAAACAAACTTTTATCTTTTTATACAGGAGTGGATTCACTCATTACAACTGACATTTCTACAGGGATAAAAAAATGAAGTGTGATGTGCGCATGTGTGTGTTGGAAGAGTGTGTGTCTGTGTTGGAAGTGAGGGGGATCAAGTAAAAAAAGTCACATTCTCAGTGGTTAGGAGAGGCATTTATGCAGGATACCCGGGGAAATAGGTAAGTGCGGCCAAGGCAGGCAAAGGCATTAGGGAAGACCTGTGAGAGGAGGAAGCTTCAGAGCCGAACTTTAGGGGGTGATGGGTAGGAGTTCACCAGGAAAAGCAGGGAAGGGATATTCAAAAAGAGAGCTCAGCATGTGCAAGGCGTGGGGTCATGAAACAGTGTGGCGAATCACAAGAGTTTGGTTTGATGGTGGGGTAGGGTGTATGTGGAGGAATTACCATATTATAAATAATAATGACATTGCTACTACTACTAATTGCTGACACTTATTGAATATTAACTATGCACCAAGTGTTGCACTAAACATTTTACATCTACTATTAATTTAATCCTTAAACAACTTTGTGAGTGTCTACTCTTATTCCTATTTCATAGATGACAATAGAAACACATGTACTGTTCTATTTTCCTTAAAATCAAGTGTTACTATTTTCCATTTCTTAGACAGACATTGAACATGGAAAAAGAGCCTTGATATTTACTTGTTCCACAACGATCTCCATAATGCATAGTAAGTATATATTTTTGAGGCACGAGGAATATGTTCTTAGTACATATAATTTTATTATAAGCATATTTTTCTTTTTTTAAAAAAGATTTATTTATTTATTTGACAGAGAGAGACACAGTGAGAGAGGGAACACAAGCAGGGGGAGCGGGAGAGGGAGAAGCAGGCTTCCTACTGAGCAGGGAGCCGGATATGGGGCTTGATCCCAGGACTCTGTGATCGTGACCTGAGCCAAAGTCAGACGTTTAACAACTGAGCCACCCAGGCACCCCAAACGTATTTTTCGTAAGTGCCTAAAATCAGGAGGATTTTGACAGCCTTTCTTTTTTATTTTATTTTTTTATTATGTTATGTTAATCACTATACATTACATCATTAGTTTTTGATGTAGTGTTCCATGATTCATTCCTTGCGTACAACACCCAGTGCTCCATTCAGTACGTGCCCTCTTTAATACCCATCACCAGGCTAACCCATCCCCCCACCCCCTCCCCTCTAGAACTCTCAGTTTGTTTCTCAGAGTCCATAGTCTTTCATGGTTTGTCTCTCCCTCCGATTTCCCACCCTTCATTTCTCCCTTCCTACTATCTTTTTTTTTTTTTAACATATAATGTATTATTTGTTTCAGAGGTACAGGTCTGTGATTCAACAGTCTTACACAATTCACAGCGCTCACCATAGCACATACCCTCCCCAGTGTCTATCACCCAGTTACCCCATTCCTCCCACCCCCCACCACTCCAGCAACCCTCAGTTTGTTTCCTGAGATTAAGAATTCCTTTCTTTTTTTAACTCAAGGAATGAATGTCTCATTATTCTTTGGTCTATCAGAAACTGTGGAAGTAGCCAGGTTTTTATGATAATAGATGATTTGTGTTTGAAAAGTGGCAAAGAAAGCTCATGTCAATGATTTGACTCACTGAAGAAAGGAAGCTAAGTAATGACTGAGTGATCTGGTCTGAAATCATTGGCTTGGTTATATTTTTGGCTTAGACTGTGTAAACATTCTCTATGAATGTGCTTTTCACATATTAAATGGATATCAGTCAATATTAGCATCTCTCCTTCCTTGCACGGGAGTACCCACAACCAAACTAAAAACTCAAGTTATAAAGTTCTGGTAGGATTTGGAATTCCTAGCTCTTCCTAGGTAAGCTTCCAGAAATTCCTGGAGTCTTTGGGATACTTTTCAGTGATTTCATTTTTTTCCTGAGAAAGTAATTTTTTCTGCTCCTTAGCTTTCCCATCTGCAAAATATTGGTGTTGGATGAGATAATCTAGAAAGCTCCTTTCTTTGGATTTATGATTTTAATGATTAAATGGCCCAAAGAACTCATTGCTGAGGGTTTTTTTGTAGTAAAAATTTAGTGTTCTTTCCATAAAAGAAGTTATCAAACCAAATATTTCTCCATGAATTTTTTTTAAAGATTTTATTTATTTATTTGAGAGAGAGAGAGAGAGAGAGAGAGAGAGAGAAACAGCATGAGAGGGGAGAAGGTCAGAGGGAGAAGCAGGCTCCCCGCTGAGCTGGGAGCCCGATGCGGGACTCGATCCCGGGACTCCGGGATCATGACCTGAGCCGAAGGCAGTCGCCTAACCAACTGAGCCACCCAGGCGCCCCTCTCCATGAATTTTTAATTGGGATGCCTAAAATACTCTACATTTAACTTTTGAGGATCACTAAGACCCTATCTAGCTCAAAGATGTGATTATATGATATGTTCCCACATGACATTTTACACATCTCCGGGGCTAAGAACCAAGGCCAGTTTTAGGTAGACGACGCCTTTGGAAATAATGGATGGCCAACTGGTTTCAAGGCGGAAGAGTTGCACTTTACATGGTGCTGAACTTTTCTGATTGCTGCAGTAACAATTCAGAGCTTCAGAGCTTGAATCTTTACACGTGTCCACAGCTGAGGGCAAACCACTTTTCCAAGAAAATCCTGAAAACCTAACTCAATTTTGACCTTTCTTGTCTAGAGAATTTGAATAGTCCACAGGGTGCTTTATCTTGAATCAAAGGAAGGGCAATAATGCCTGAAAGGAGAACCTATAAGATGTATTATCATTTCTAAACTTTGTGATTAGAAACAAAATTTGCATTTTACTCCTCTCAAACAATTTTTGCCTTTCTCATTTATAGGCACTTTTGGAGTTGATTACAAAAGTTTTTCTATTTACTTATTACAAAAGCAGTGCATGTTTATTCTGGAACTGTTATAGAAAAGCGTAATTAAGGACATAGAGATGTCTACGATTCTGCCACCCACAGTTGGTTATTTTCTTTTTCTTTTATTCTAGGTAAGCAAGAACATTAGGGAATTGGCAATAAGTTCTACATTATATTTTGAAAACTTCTTTTAAAAATTAACATATAATTAGCTAATTTGCACAATTTTTAAGCTCTACCTTCAAAGGCAGCATATTACTATCATTGTATAAAAAGTTATAAAACTCTGTAGTTTTTACTGTTTTCGTATTTTCAGTGCCATTTTGACTTAAGTCCCTTTCTGTTTGTTTTCATTCTCCTTATTTATTTATTTGTTTGTTTGTTTGTTTATTTATTTATTTGACAGAGAGAGACACAGCGAGAGAGGGAACACAAACAGGCGGAGTGGGAGAGGGAGAAGCAGGCTTCCCGTGGAGCAGGGAGCCCGATGCGGGGCTCGATGTGGGGCTCGATGCAGGGCTCGATGTGGGGCTCGATCCCAGGATCCTGGGATCATGAACTGAGCCGAAGGCAGACGCTTAACAACTGAGCCACCCAGGCGCCCCTTCATTCTCCTTTTTCCAAAAAATATTCAAGATCATTTCAGCCCACTTTCTTCCACGTGGGTATAATATATAGAGGAAAGCACACCTCTGAAATTCATACCACACTGTTTTGGGGTTTTTGTGTTTTTTTTTTGTTTTGTTTTGTGTTTTAACATAAGACCTTTGCTTTATAAACAACAGGCAAGTTTCAACACACTGGGAGCAGCGTTATAAAGATTTCTGTCATAACATATAGAAAAATATTGTAACATAAAGAAAATAACAAAAATTTTTGTTGCAACTTTTAGAAAGTGAGGTGTAACTTCTCCTTCATATAATCTTTGATAGTATGTATTTTTCAAAAACATGTTCACAAGCCTACTAACTCTCTACTCTTTGAGGGCAGAGCTCTGGTCTTATTACCCAATATTTCTTCAATGTCTAGAGCTATTCCTGATCCAATGTGTTTGCTGGATAAACACTTGTGGAGCTGAAATGGATAAAATAGAATAAATTCCAAATATTTTAATATTTTTGTGATAGGTTGCCTTGTGATTTCTAATAGCATTGCAGTAAGAGGCAGCAATGGTTAAGAGCTTAGCTTCTGCTCTCTGCTGCTAATTTTCAAATCCCCAAATGAGATAATCTTGGTCTAACTCTCAGCATAGTGCTGAGTTCACATAATAAATGCCAAGTAGATGTTAGCTTTCAGTGATTTGGGCTTTTTTTTTTTTTTTTTTTTACTATATATATATTAGTCTCCTAAATAAGAACCCATTTTTTTCCCTGAGGACTTTCAGTTAGATTTTTCAAAACAGGAATAATCTCCTTCTTTAGTGGTTATATATAAAATATCTTAAAGAGTTGGTAGGGGGAATAAAATATGCCATATTTTATAATAAATTTATATATAATTGCTATTTTACATTACCTGTATCACCTAATATTCCAACGTCTCATTCACTCATAATATTTAATGGGAACATATTTTAAAATAAAGTGTGCTACAGAGTCATAAATATAATTTATAGTTCTTTCCATGGTCCTTGTACTCTAAGCCTTTCAAGCATTCAGCAAGTATTAACATGACCCCTTTTAATGAATGAGCGATTTGAGGCATCAACTAATGACATCTGACATTTCCCTTGCATGCGGAAGATACATGAGAATGACCAAATTGCAACTCTGAATCCGCATTGCTCTATGTGTAACAGAATCTTTGGAAATTTGTCTCAGCCACGTCAAGACAGATGCATAAACTAGCCTAGTACTGTGAAAAGTCTGAACAATGGAATCCTCTAGTCCAGCTCTATCCAATAGAAACAATGGGAGCTATTCAGACAATAGAAACTAAGAGAAACATATATGACTTCACATTTTCTAGGAGCCACATTAGAAAAATTAAAAGAAACAGGTGAGATTAGTTTTAGTATGTTTTATTTAACTCAAGATGTCCAAAATATTATCATCTTTATGTGCAATAGATATAAGAGGTATTGAGATACTTAACGTTCTTTGTATTTTCATTGAAAGTCTTAGAAATCCTATGTGTATCTTACACTCACAATACATCTCAACTGGGACTAGCCACATTTCAAGTGCTCAAGCCATGTGACTCATGGCTACGATATTGGGCAGTGCTGCTCTAGTCATTTCAGCTTAGGAGGCACCAGAGGGCAGGAGCATGGCGTAGAGGCAAGGAGACAAAGACCAGTTTGGACTATTGTGTGCCTGTTCTTGGCTCTGACATTTGATATTGAAGTGGCTGTGAACAGTGATTTAGTGTCTCTGGGTCTCAAATTTCTACTGCCTGTAATGGAGATTGTTAGTAGCTGCCATACTCCTCTTAGGAGGCTGGGGGGAAGATTAAATAAGATATTGTATGTGTAAGTGCTCTGTTAGATCATAAAGCACCGTACATATGTAAGGCATTATTACCCCTGTTATTGTAGATTTACTCTCATGACTTGCCCAAGGCCACATTCCCAGTTGGTAGGAGAATCAAGGATAGAATCTGGGGCTTCTGACTTCCAGCCATCTGCTTCAACTAAAGCTGTTCGTACCAAGCTAGCTTTAAAAACAAAACAAAACAAAACAAAACAAAACAAAAAACCTCCAAACCTTTCTACTTCAAAAAAGAAATAAGGAAAAGAGTGTCACTAAGAAATAAATTCCATATAATAGTTAGGGTCTTCTTGACCACTGTCATAATGTTCTGAAGTTAAAATTATACATATAGGATATTTATATACTTATATATCAGAATTACAACCATCAAGGATTGGACTTTATTGCTGTCATATAATATAAAACCCATGTTCTCAATGTTTCAAACAACTTTTAAATTGAATTGTGGTTTCCCCACTCTACTTACCTCCAAAATATAGTAGAACCACGAGAAAGCCCTTCTGCAGTGGGCTTGATTAATAAAACAGATCAATTCAGCAGATTTTCCATGGATAGTTTTGGTTACAGATGTAGTTCATTAATTCCCATGTGTGAGACACCTCTCTAGTGTCAGTCCAAGAGACACATTGATCTCTGAACACAAAGTGGGAATAATTCCATTCAAGCCATACTATTTAAGTGCTTACTGTGCTTAAGGCACATTAGATATTTTAATGAGTGAAGGAGTTTATTTCCATGATAATTGTCTCTTAGAGATATATGTTATTTAACTTGAAGAAAATATGGAATCTGTCTACCAAAATGTCTATGACATATGATTCAGTAATCTGTATTTTCAGAAAGTAAAAAGATGATCAGAAGGGTAGTTCCCAGATTATTTAAAAGTAATTTTAAAAAGTGACATTCTTTACTTTTGGAGGGCACACAGAGGATTAGTTATCATGACCTATTTACATGTTTCTAACCGTAAGTCTATCATGGTTTTCATATTTACATTTTTTTTGTTATTTTCTACATTCATTTCAAATGAATTTCTTCATGGAACTTTAAAAACCACACAAAATGTCTAGAGCCTTATACTATGTGAAATTAGGCACAAACCAAGTTCGTTTTCACTGAGAAGAAACCCACTCAAAAAGTTCTTTATTCTTTTTTCTATCAAAATTCCTTCTTTAAAGTGACTTTCAGCTGGTTACTTTTATTAGAAAACTATCATATACAAGCTTCGGCCTGCCTGAGTTGATGACCATGTTGAATAAATGTAATTTTTATTTTCATTTGTTGAATCATTGCTGTTGATTATTGAATGGAATCGGTTTTTGAGTAACCTTTACATTTTATTGCTTTTGCACCCTAGTTTAAAACCAAAGCTTAATTTTTTAAAAGTCCAATAAAATGTATTTTTTGATATTTCCACCATAACTTTATAAGCAATTCCTCTCCCCTACCCTATAATAACCACCTCCTGCATTTTTATGATTTAGTTTAACATTATTATTGTAATTTTTTACTGGGTGAGCCCATCAATGTCCTTGGCAGCAAGATTTCATTACAAGAAATCCAGAAGCGGAGCCTGTAGTTGATTGCAACAATTATAAAATTTCTCTGGATTGAGTTCAGAGCCTTACCCTGACATTATGAATGGAACAGAGTCATACCTCCTTCATCAACTTTTCCAAAATACACCATTGGTTTGAGTCCTATAAGCTGTTGCTTAAACAGACATCTATTTTTTTATTCAATGGTTTTGCATTATAAATATTCCATTTGATTAACATCTGGCTTTGATGGCATCCAGCCAAAATAATTAGAGGTACCTGTAGTAAAAATGTGATACTTTAGGAAAATCATTAATGTATTTGCATTTCTTCAAAAACTCTGAATGAATTCGTTCTAGACAGGATGTGGTCCTATGGCATTAGCTGTAGGGCCACATGCTATGCTTTTCTTTTTGTTCAAGTACACCTTGAGCGAGAATGTAAAAATCTGAGGAATCTTGACTATTCCTTCTTCAAATTACTAAATAAAATGACATGGACTATGAAAAGCCATTGTACTATTGAATATCAGGAAATACTGAGTTGGGTGCCCAAAAGTCACACTTAAGAACAGGCTGGTAATAAGCATAGGGTGGCTATGAATACTATGAGAAGGGTGTTTTTTCTTTTTCCAATCAAAGTTCTCAAAAGTTAATGATGTACTTTATATTTTAATTGCTTCGACTAAGAGATCAATTAAGGAGTAAGAAGTATTGGTGTACTGTTGGTTTTTAATTGAGGATATGTTCAATATTGTATATGAATAAAACTGCATTTGTTATATCTTGCTCTGTTTCATACATCCTAGACTGTCGTTAGGAAAATTTAGTACATGTCACTTCAGTCATCTGAAAGGAATCATTTCTCATTTCAGCTCATAACATAAAACTATAAAGTATCAGCCAGAAAAAAAAAAAAAACAACCAACAAAATCTTGGCCCAATTAAGAGAAATTTGATAATGGTAGAAAAGCACATAAAGACATGACTGGGAGATGATAAGATTATTTTAATTTTCCCATTTGCATTGGAATTATTTATTTTACAAATCTCCAGATCTTTTATTACTTAAAACCCTCTGTTGAATCATGAAAAGAAGCTTAAGTTAGCAATTTTCCTCTGCAAAATCTAGCTGCTAGCATCTGGTGAACACTTGGATACCTAGTCAGGTCCTATGGAAATAATTATTTTAAGACTCTATTCAACATGCCTGGGCTTAAAAATCAGCTAGAATCACACTCTGCACATGTATTCTACCCTGGAGGATTTTAAAGCCTGGCATTAGCGATGGCTTCCAGGCTTTCTGCAGCAGTGAAGACGGGGATGGGACATGGGACATGCAGGCAGGCTGGATACCCCAGTGTCTGTCAATGGCCCCTGTGCTCCGGGACAGGGACTTCCATCTGCAGTTGGTCTGTGGACCACCCAGGGCTGGGCCACTGCACCACCCGCCATTGCTTCTCACACTTACATTTATTTTATTTTACTGTTTTTAATTAATTTTTTTTAAAGATTTTATTTATTTGACAGAGAGAGACACAGCGAGAGAGGGAACACAAGCAGGGGGAGTGGGAGAGGGAGAAGCAGGCTTCCTGTGGAGCAGGGACCCTGATGCGGGGCTCGATCCCAGGACCCTGGGACCATCACCCCAGTCGGGGGCAGACGCTTAACGACTGAGCCACCCAGGCGCCCCTCACACTTACATTTAGACTTGGTTGGCCTGTGGAATCAAGAACCAGTGTCCTTGCTTGTGCCTTCCTGTGGGCACGCCTGCAGCTGGTTTTTGTCTCTTCACCAGATGTTGCTTCACTTCCAGAACAGCTTCTGAGGTAGAAAAAAGAGGATACTTTTACTCAATTGGAAGACAACAAGAAGCTGAGTTGTTATCAAAGTATACTGTTTTGGGGTCAAAGGAGAAATTATATACTAGGAATGTATAAATACATACTTCAATAAAAAATGCTATTATTTACCAAAATGTAAGCGCACATTTAGAAGATATTAGAGATTCTTGTATAGTGATTAGGAGAGAATAATTTTTTGTGTTTCTGTGTATGCAAATACATACTTATTTATTTTAATACATATACTATATAGAGTCTTTGTCCAGATAAACAATCTATTGTCTATCTTTATTGCTTTTCATGGTTATATTATGTGTTAAGTTCTCATTCATTTAATTCCCATTAATACAGATTTGAGATAATTTAGAGAGGATTGGCATTTGTTACAGAGGAAGCAAATTTATGAGGAAGTAATACCTAAGGGAGAAAAGTTAGATTTATTTAAGAAAAGTAAATTTTTCCAGCAATGTGTTTCTATCTAATTTGCATACAACATATTTGAGTTAGAAATTGTTCTTTGTTATTTATCAAGTCAGATCTGATAGAACTGTAATTTGGCAACATTTTCAGGTTTTCATTTGAGTTTTTGCTGTAATTTAATTACTTAAATATACTTTATAAATCATCTGTAATTTAGACTTTTTACAAATCATATGGGACTTCTCTCCATGTGAACTCAATTTTCAGAAATTTAACTGTGTTTTGGATAATAGATACTCTCTAACTTATTTTGGTATGTTTTGTAGAAACTTATTTAGGAAATATTCTCTACATTTGTTGCTCAAAAAAGACTTAAACAAGAACAACTTCAGACATTTAAATAAAAAGATTTGAAAGCCCATGATTGGTTGGTTAAGAATAAGTGCAGAATTGGGTATACAATTTAGAATTTCTGCAATGTGATATAAGTGATATATTCTAGAGTGGTAATATTCAGTAAAACTTTGTGTGGTAATGGAAATGTTACATATCTCACTATTCACATAGTGAGTGGCCACATATGACTATTGAGTTCTTGAAAGGTGGCTAGTGTGAGTGAGGAACTGAGTTTTTAGTTTTATTTCACTTTAATAAATTTCAATTGAAATATCTACTTGTGGCTAATGGAGAGGAGAGATCTAGAGTTTTTCTGTATTCTGTATTTAACATGAAATGAAGAAGTACTTGGAAGTCTTCTAGCTGCTGAATGTCTATGAAACACAAGTGTCCCCAAAACACAAAGCTGGGGCTCTGACACATGTATACAGGCCTGATCGCTGGATGCACCGATACTCTGAACTTTGGCTCAACTCGTGGATATTCAGACACAAGTTTGGATTCACTATAGGTGATTTGAGAACACTTTGTCTCTAGAAAGCCGTGGGATCTCAAATGATCTCTGATAATAACATTCAATGATGGTAAATGGACTCAAGGGCTTGACTTTTCCAGTTCGTTGCCTGTACAGTGTGACTGGCAGTTAACAAAGACAGATGTGAAGGAGATACTGCACAAACAGCTGCCTCCATGAAAAAGAAACTCTTTAGATTCAGACTGGACAGGAGAAACAGGCTGGTAAATACTTTTGTGCCTTTGCCCAAATTATTCCTCAATAAATATTCATGGAGCACTGCTATGTGCAAGACACAATGCATAAATGTTGAAAAATAATAGAGCCCTCTGCCCTCACAGTGGTTAACTGTATTAGACAATAAGATTTTTTTCCAATGTCTTCTTCCAAAATTCATTTTTTCCTGGATATGGTGAAAATAAAATAGGAGAAAGATACACAGGATGGACAGAAATGCTGAGGATCACTATCATGTGCGTGTCATACATCTTATTCCTTTTACATCTCTCTGCAGTTTTCACAGTTCTGCACCCAAATAGATGACAAAACCGGTTTTTGAAATGCAACTCTGGAAGCAGTGAAAATAAAAGAAAAGACCCCAGTGACATCTTTAGAACATGAGATGAGTATCATCATTTAGCATTTACTGAGTGTTTACAACATGTTTAAAATGAGTTCTTTCCTCTCTAGTAGCCAGAAGAATGTCCTTTAAAACAATTACTACTTTTTTGTTGCTCTTATGGGATGATGCTTTTTTTTCTTTGCCAATTAAAACACTGTAAGAGAGAGTGCTACCATCACCACTTAAAAATAAATCAAATTATTCAATATTCAAACATGATTGCAAGACCTGAAAAGAACTATCAACTACATCGGCCAAAAGTAGCTCATTGTATTTTAGTTCATTTTGGAAGAGTGAGCCAGAAATGTGGCAAAGTACTAAGCATGAACTATTTAGTTAGACTTCTTTTTTTTTGCCTCCACACAGCAACCTGCATAATTAAATGTACGGTTCAACCTGCATATTTAGATGAATTTTCAAATGTCACTGATGGCAATTTAAGGATGAAAAGGATTAAGAAATAAATTAAGTGAATTCAGCTATAATACATAGTACTTAAAGTATCTAAAGACCTTAAAGTCATTTCTCCAAATATATCATTTGATAATGTCCTTGACTTTGTAGACAGACACTTTGAAAATAATTTTAAAAAATGAATTATAAAACAATGGAAAATGTCACAAGGAAAAAAGAGGTAAAGTTATATAAATACTTAAAAACCAGGTGCATGTAAAAACATTATGAACAAAATTAAAAGGTAAAGAGGAGTTTGCTTTATTGTTTAAACACTTTTATACCCTATCAAGGGTTTGAAAACATCGCCACAAATTCTTTGATCCTCCTCTGTGTTCCCTCCCATCGAGTCTGGGAGGACTGGTGACTGCTTTGACCAAGAGGGCACAGTGGTGATGTCACTATGTGACCTATGAGCTTGGCTCACACAAGGCCACAAAGTGGCTGCCTTGTTTCTAAGATTGGATTTGGATTCCGGGCCTCTAAGGAAGATGTGCGGCACCCCTGAGACCACTGTGTAGGAGCCACCACACCTTGGGGCTCGTTGGCAATGCCGGTAGAACTCCGTCTTCCTTCTACCCTCGCCAGGTCTCTGAACATGTGAGTCAAGCCGTTTGGGACCCTTTAGAGCAGCCGATTTGCCAGATGAGTAAGCAATAAGAGCAGAAAAAACAACCAGCTGGGACCCATATAATTATGAGATAAAAATAAAATGTTTGTTGTTTGAAGCCACCGCATGTTGATGTGGCTTTTTATGCAGCAAGAGGTAACCAGAGCCTAACCTCTGGTATGTATGATATGTTTACAATGAAAATTTAAAAATTAAATGTGAAATACACTCTGGGAAGTTATTTGCAAAAATTGATAAAGACAGTGTTTTTTTGTTTTTTTTTTTTTAAAGACAGTCTTAGTATTCTTCTTATATAAAGAGCTCTTACAAATCTCCGAGAAAAAAAACAGCAACACTGTGTAGGAAGGTGGACAATTAAGTGAACATAAAATTCACAAAAGAAAAATAAAAAGGCTACGAAACATGTAAAAAATATCCAATCTCATTAGTAAGTAAAGGAAATGTAAATTAACCAATAGAGTTAAAATTTGGTTATCAAATTGGCAAAGATAAAAAATTATATTTCATGTTGGTTTGGGTGAAGTGGCAGTTTAAATGGCACAAGTTTTCTGGAAAATAAATTGATATTACATGAATAGAGTTTTAAGAATAGCCTATTCTTAGATACTGCTAGGAATCTCGGAATTCAGGTGAGAAAGTAATCAGAAATGAAGTAAAATAATATATAAAATGTTTATCACAGTTTATAGGAGCAAAAATATAGAAACAAGCTAAAGGTCAATCAGTACCATTAAATAAACCATGTATTTTATATTACAGAATATTATTTTATTATTTAGAATGAAATTTCAAAGATATTTTGTTAATTCTGATCTAGGGACACCATATTAGAGTAGAAAAATACCAGGGCTTTAAGTCATATAGACCAAGCTTTGAATCCTGGATTTGCCATTTACTTTTGCTGGATATTTGGAAATTTGATTTATCTCTCTCTGAGTTTCAGTTTTCATATAAGAAAAATGGGGCTAAGTAACTATACCATGGGCAGCAGTGATAATTAAAAGAGATTACGTATGTAAAAATAAGCAAAATATTTTCTCAATAAGTATTGTTTCTTTTCTTACAATCCAAGGACACCATCTGAGCTCCATAGCCAAATTCACATCATTTCCAAATTCACTAACATTTCTTCCACTCTGGGTCCCTCCATAGATCCCTTTCCACCATAGTCCAGTCTTTATATCTTAGAGAGATCTCAAAAACAAAAGCAAACACGAACGCTGTCGATTTTCTTGCTTACCATTCTTCAGTGGTTCCAATTGCATTAAAAACATATCTACTCTTGCCCCACTCTCCACACAGCAGATGGGGTGAATGTTGGAAAAGTAAATCAGATCATGCTATTCTCCTGCTTACCACCCCACCCCCTTGCACCTGAATGCTCCACATAGTGCTTAGGACAGACCTAAACTTTTCTGGCTTGCATGCCCCATATGATTCCTACTTTACCTACCTCCCGATTTTACCCCTTCTCCCCCTTGTCCCTTATTCTCCAGCCACACTGGCCTTTTCCTTATGGAAAACATTCTACTGGGCCTCACCTTCAGGCCTTTGCTGTTCCTCTCTCTGGAATGCTCTTCCCCCAGAACCATGCATAGCTGGGCCTTTTGCCACTTAAATCTCAATGTGAATATCGTTTCCTTAGAGAGGTTTCTCTTCACCATTCAATCTGAAGTCAACTACTCATCTTCATGTATCTCTAATCTAATCCTCTTTAAGTTGCACAGTAGCAGTTATATCTTCCTTGCTTAATTATACATTTTTACTCATTTATAATCTGCCTCAACACCAATGTTTCCTCTCTCCCCACCCCACCTTGAGAGCAGGGAACTTGTTTGTTTTGTTCACTGTAACATCCCTTGCAATGAGAGGTAGGACTGGCACATGGTGGGTGTTCCACAAATATTTGCTGGATGCATTGGAAATACTTCTTGTACTTCTGAAACATAGCTTAACAGTGCAAAAGAACCAGCACTTGACATCATTAAAAAAAATCCCAGAAATTTTAAATTATATGGGCATTTTTTTAAAGCTTTGAAGGTTCTGATTAAAGTTAAGTACATTGCTTCGATTTTTTTTTTTTTTTTAGAGATTTTACTTATTTGACAGAGAGAGGCACAGCGAGAGATGGAACACAAGCAGTGGGAGTAGGAGAGGGAGAAGCAGGCTTCCCGCGGAGCAGGGAGCCCAACACTGGGCTTGATCCGATCATGACCTAAGCCGAAGGCAGACGCTTAAAGACTGAGCCACCCAGGTGCCCCACATTGCTTCAATTTTGAAAAAAGAAAAAACCACAAACAAAATCATAACAGCATAAAATTATTTCGGGAGTGTGATGAGAGCTCCCTTGTCAAATCAGATACTTTTAAAACCCTACCGCCACTCAACAGGCTCCTTGCTTTGAAATGAAGGATATGCACCTCCCACCAATATTTTTACTGCTGGAGAACATGTGATTTATTTACTGGATAGGGAACAAGTCTTAGTAAAATATTCCCTTTCAGCACTGAAAGTGTTGAGAACAGTGTTTCTGTTTGGAGGTTGTTTTTTTATAAGCCTCTAGAATGCAGAGATGTCATAAGTACCCCGTTAGGCAGATGGAAGTGTTCCTCTTGTCACTCATTCTGGGGATTTCAGGCCCTCAGTGGTTGGACCTCAATGTCCAGGGATGATCACAAGATTCTACAGTTAAGAGATGAATTTCTATAAAATCCATGAGAAAAATCTGAATTGCTATTTTTGGATATGCCATACCATCTCAGAAATTATATAACATTCAGAGACACTCAGGCGCAAGTTTGGATAAGTGTTTCAACATAGTCTGTCCTTGACAGTTTTAAATTTCCTCCACAAAGCAGGCTGGCCACATTCTTATGATTCTTGAAGAGAAAGGAAATACATGTTTATTAAACATGTCTTTTGGGCCAGTCCTGCTAATTGTGTTATCTGTATGGTTTCATTTAATCCTTATAACTGTGCAACAAATGAGTAAAGGCAATGAGAAGACAGATCCTATTCTTTCGTACAATGTGGAAGAAGGTCAGTGAATCAGGAATCAGCAAGATGAAGGAACTGCCTATTCTTATCCCACTGACCTTATCCCAGGGTTTAGTTCCAAATTTTTCAACCTGTGTTTTACTTTACTGATTCAGGCAGTTGTCTGGAGCATGGTAAATGTTCATCGATTAAGAATGCTATTAAATTGGGCATCTGAGTTGCTTAAAACTGTGCATCTGAATTATTTAAAGGTGCCAGGATTTAGAAAAAGACAATTGGGTGAGGCAATTTGAGGTTTCTGGAAGCTATTTTTCCCTCCCTGTCTTTTTTTAATTTAAAATCAATTTAATTAACATAGAGTGTATTAGTTTCAGGGGTAGAGTGTAGTGATTCATCAATTGCATACAACATCCAGTGCTCATTCCAACAAGTGCCCTCCTTAATGCCCGTCACCCAGTTACCTTATCCCTGTACCCACCTCCGCTCCAGCAACCCTCAGTTTGTTTCCCATAGTGAAGAGTCTCTTATGGTTTGTCTCCCTCTCTGATTTCATCTGGAAGCTATTTTTATCTTCTCATAGAGTAGTGTGTCTGATTTGGTTTCATTAATAATGTTTGGAGAACTGGAGGGTATAAGGGCCCATTTCCCTTTCTCCCCTGAGTCCGAAGGAACGATTTCATCCTTCAGCTGATTTTTATAAAAACTTAAGGTTGTACTGCCTAAGATATAAACTACAACTGAGAATTCTATTTTTACTAAAACAGGCTCAATTATGAATTATCAACAAAGTCCTGATAAATTGGAAAAAAGAAAAAACAATCTCCTGAGGTTGTACTAAGCCACTATTGAAGGTCTGGATTGGTGGATCACTGGCCTTCTTTTAAGTATATTATGGTTAGAGAGACATTAATTTTCCTTTATTTACAAGATCACACAGTTCAAAGAAGCCAAATCTAAATGATCTGATAGATGAAAGGACAGAAAAGATCTAAATAGCTAAAGTATATCTGAAATCCTCGGGTTCTATTAGTTTGGAATCAGGAAAATAGAAGTGAGAAATTAATTAACACTTCAATATATGAATAAATTTGAGAAATAGTGACTTTAGTTCAGAGAATGGAGAGCTGCAGCTTCACGGGTTGAAATAAAAAATTAGGCCCTCATCATACAACTTAAGAGGTGATATTTGACAGAAAGTAGTCTACGATATTTTCATTCTAGGTGCATCTTTCTGACACTTTTGCAATAGAATGATATGGACTCTGAGAAACAAACTGAGGGTTCCAGAGGGGAGGGGGTGGGGGAATGGGTTAGCCTGGTGATGGGTATTAAAGAGCGCACGTACTGTATGGAGCACTGGGTGTTATACGCAAACAATGAATCATGGAACACTACATCAAAAACTAATGATGTAATGTATGGTGATTAATATAACATAATAAAATAAAAAAAAAGAAATATATGAAATGTTTCCCAGAAGTTCCTCATCCATGCCAAGAGATTATAGCCCTTTTCAAATGAAACCATTGGATGAACCTTCAGACAGGATAAAATATTGGTACTATCATGGTGATTCAAAGTGTGGTCATGTATGAAGTACATGTATGAGCTCTCCTAGCTTGATGTCTCCTTTTGGTTATCTGGATATTTGGCACCATAGGGCACTGCTGAAACTGAACCAAAAAATACAAAGTAAGTTGATTCCTTTGTTTGGGTCAACTCTGTTGTGACATCCTTGGATTCAATCATCTTGTCATTGGCATTATGGTCCATTCATATGTTTATCTATGCAATTGAGTAACTGATAAATTAAACATTATACCTCATCAAGTTGACCTGTGAAGCGATTTGTTTTGGGTAAGTTTAAAAAAATACCTTGGGTGAGTAAAATTTGACTTCATTTTACCTCCAGTTAAAAGTTGATTTATTCTTTTTTTTAAAAAAAAAGATTTTATTTATTTATTTGAGAGAGAGTGAGAGAGGGAGAGCCTGAGCAGGATAGGGGCAGAGAGGGACAGGGGAAAGCAGACTTCCTGCCAGGCAGGGAGCCTGACATGGGGCTGGATCCCAGGACCCTGAGATCAGGACCTGAGCCAAAGGTCCTTAACTGACTGAGCCACCTAGGTGCCCTAAAAGTTGATTCATTCTTTTTTTAAAGATTTTATTTATTTTTGAGAGAGAGAGAGTGAGTGAGACAGAGAGCAAGAGTGGGAGAAGGGGCAGAGGGAGAGGGAGAGGGAGAAGCAGACTCCCCGCTGAGGAGGGAGCCCGATGCAGGTCCCGGGGATCATGACCTAAGTTGAAGGCAGATGCTTAGCCGACTGAGCCACACTGGCTCCCGAAAGTTGATTTATTCTTGTGTAAGACGAATTGATGATACTGATTCAGTAGCAGCCAACTAATTAAAATCGTGCTCTAAAATAATCATTTTATGTAGCTTTGAAGTAAGTGTGTCTTTCTAGTCACTTGTCTTATGGAATAACTATGATCCAAACCATGGTGGGAGGAAGCAGGAAGGAAAATAGATGCTGTGTGTGTTCAGGATGTGACTGAGGTTCTGAAACACCCCAGAACCTTCGTAGGAAAAACAGGATGAGAACCAGACTCTCTCCGGACATCAGGACATGACTGAGCTCCGTTTTTGGTGGAAAGATATTTACTTCCATGTTCTAGATGATAGGTTATTTTTGCACTTGAATGTGATGGCTCCCCTAACCCTATAACAATCAAACTATGTTGCTCATAATCTAAGGTCAAATTCGGTTTCCAAGAGGGACCTCTTCAAAAAATTGCTCTAAAGTAAGGCATAACTCAGTAATAATAGTAACAGCTATTACTTATTGAGAATGTTTTATGTGGCAGGCTCTGTGCTAAGTATATTTTACATATATATTGCATCATTTAATCCTCACCATGATCCTACAATAAAGCAATCTTCTTATATTTAAGATTGTTCAAACCTTAAATTAACTCTCTCTCTCTCTCACTCACACACACACATTTTGAAGAGAATGTTTTCTCCCTCCCCAGCCCACAGCAAGTGTGCCTAAAAATAATTGGTGCCTAGAAAATATTTGTTGAATTAAATGAAATGTCATTTCCTGTGCTTCTCCTGAGGGAATGGTTTTCATCCATCATTTTGCCCTTTGATGTAACTTTGAGACTCTTAGGAATGAATAGGCATTTCAAATTTTTAACTCAACTCAGAATCGTGGATTGACTCATCTCTGTCCTCTTGGGTCGGTGAGGAAGACTGGTATAAAGTAAGGCTGGAGGCTGGTTGTACAGGATTGATAGGAAGGAAGAATTATTAATTATAGTGAAAATGAGTTTTGTTCTTCCTGGGCCATAAACAAAGAAATCAGAAGATGAAGATACTATATCAACTTGATAGTCTTCGATGGAGTGTCAAATATAACAACCTCTTACGGCAGTGGGCACTGACAGATGATGCTCTGAGCTGAGAAGCCCAGCAAGACTGGGCTGATACACCAAGGAAAAGGAGGGCCGTGATGGACGGCAAGGTTCCAAATAAACTCAGGCTTGTTTTCTGTGTGTTTCAGACCCTGACTTAGTAGATTGTCCAGTTGTTGATTGGACCTTTGTCCACACTGCTCAGTGTGGTTCCTGAGACCCATTATGACGTTAGTGTACTGCATATGGCAGGACCATGGGATGACACAGACTCTTGGAATTGAGTCCTCTCTCTCCAGCTGCAATTATTCCATGACGTTTTAAATTTTATCATTATTTTTTGGAGCATCTAGTCGTGCCAGGAACCATCACTGTCAAGCACAGTCACACGGGGTCCACCTGTGTGTGCACGCGCGGCATTGAGCAAAGCAAATTAAACAGACTTCATTCCTCGCCTCCAGGAGCTCACGATAAAAGCCAGACAATAGATGTGGTTAACACAATGGGGCAAACAGATGCACAGCTGTGTAAACAGACAAGTACAACAAACGAGAGAATTTTGGTATAAACTGTGAGTGCAAGTGCTGTTTGTGCGCTAAAAATAAGGGAAATTCTGCAAGTTGCAGAGAACTTGCTGGAGCCTGTGTGAGAGTAAGGAAGGAGAGGGTGATAGTAATAGTGGAATCATCTGCTCATCTGTTTCCTTCAATGAGGAGGGAAGGAAGTTTTCTTCTGGAGTGTGGGGAGAGGTTTTCTCCTTCGAAAGTGTTTACCATGGGGGGCACATATATTGCTACTTAGGCTAGTTTCTTCTAAGAGATTTGGTTGTAACCAGCCTAAAGAAGAAAAATAAAAATGTATTAAGCAGGGCATAGGCTGCCAGAGAGATTTCATAAGCCTTCTTTCCACTGGAAACCAGATTAAAAAGAAAATAAAAGCCAGAATGTATTATAATTGTATATCCCACTTATAACCAACTAGCATATGCCAATTGATTTTCCAAGGAAATGATTACTTTGGGTGAGTTCTTTGTTTTTTAAGGGACAACATTTCTTGCCATTATCTAGCATTTACTGTCTCTGACATAGTAAACACTGTCCGGAGTTAATCTGGATTTACAGAATTCAGCTGAAAGCGAATTCCAGGCAGGTTTCTACCTTAACCACCCTGGGCTGATAGGGATCTCTCCTCTCTTAAATATATCCAGATAGGGAATTTGAAAACCTCCCCAGGAATCTTTTTCTAGGGTTTATAAAAGCTTCACTGCCAATAAGAGCTTTCCATCTAACTTAAATTCCTTTGGTTGTAATTTAAATTCATTTCCTCTTCTTCTTTCCTCATTAGGGAGGAGAGTACTGCCCCCAGGAGCCATTCCTCTAAATAGGACTGTTGAATACACACCTCAGGCTTCCTTCCAGGACACAAAGGAATTCTGTTTCAGATGTCATCTATTTATAATGTCTTTTTTTTTTTACACTGGCTTCTGTTTTCTCAAGGTGAGATAATCTGCTATGATCCTTTAACATTGTGAATTTCCATAGTTGATTTTGTGAGGTTCATTCTACAAATATTTGTGTTAAGATGTCCCGTTTCTGTAGTTCCAATCAGATCTTACGTATTAGGTCATGAAAATCTAAAAGAACATTGGAATTCATATCGTATGCTTTCTTGGAAAGGGTGAGATGAGAGTCTCAATCTATTAATGGCCACTTCCTAGCCCTTAGCACCTCAGGCAAGCAATTTACCTCTGGATATCACAATGCAGGGAATGCCTTGCTTTTCACAACTATAAAATGACATGAACAAAATAATTTTAAAGTCTTCATCACCTTTAATGTTCAAAAATTCTATGGTTATGTTCTAAGCAGTTCTCTGGCCAAAAAAAAAGAGACAGCTATTCCCCCTTAACTATCATTTTTTAAATTCACAATGGCCCATGTGCATCATCCTGTTATTGATTTCTCAAGCAAGAACCTCTCATTTCTATTCAAAAATTTTTTATTAAGGTATTACTTACATATGTTAATACAAGTCCTCTTGGGTACCTACTCCTGCTTATATGATACATAATGTCAAAGGATACACGTTTTCGCCTGTGCTAAATCATTTTTCAGTTTATTGCCTGAATGTTTTTGCAAGGGCACTGATATTATATATGGGTATTATTATTAAATAGGTTTCAGACCATGGGAAAGGAGTCTGTAATTCTCCATCTTTATCCACATGGATATATTCCCCATCTTTTATGCCCTGTGATTTTTATTTTTTTTATTTTTTTTAAAGATTTTATTTATTTATTTATTCATGAGAGACAGAGAGAGAGGGAGAGAGAGAGAGAGAAGCAGAGGGAGAAGCAGGCTCCCAAGGAGCAGGGAGCCCAATGCGGGACTCGATCCCAGGACCCTGGGATCATGACCTGAGCCGAAGGCAGACGCTTAACCATCTGAGCCACCCAGGCGCCCTATGCCCTGTGATTTTTAAAGCAGAAACAAAATGAGCATTTTGAGAATGCGATGACGTATTGAGTTCCCTTTAAAAGAGAGTTCCCTTCTGGGCTCCTGGGTGGCTCAGTCGTAAAGTGTCTGCCTTTGGCTCAGGTCATGATCCCAGGGTCCTGGGATCGAGCCCCGCATCGGGCTCCCTGCTCAGGGGGCAGCCTGCTTCTCCCTCTCCCACTCCCCCTGCTTGTGTTCCCTCTCTCGCTGTGTCTCTCTCTGTCAATTAAATAAAATCTTAAAAAAAAAATAAAAGTTCCTTTCAAACACTTAAGTAGTATGGAATTTTTAAAAAATTTATATTATTGAAAGAATTCTCAAAAGTAGGACATTGAAAAAATTCCATGGCAGAAATATTTTTGGGGCAGATCTCTTTCTCCAATGATTATATACCGAGTGATCAATTTTCACTTCATTTCCTTCTAAACTTTTGCTGAACTTTGAATTAAGCGTCTGAAGGCACATCAGGGTTAGGCGCATCACCTCCTTCAGTTAAAAAGCCCAGTGTCTGCTGAAATGTTCTCAGGGATTTTATACTAAAGGTGGCTATTTTCTTCTGCTCTTCTGCCTTTTCATGCATCAGCCTGGCCTCCCTTGCCCCTTCTCTGGCAGACACACCTTACTTTCCCGTCATTTTCTGGGTGACTTGAAAAATATTCTTTGTTAAGCCTAATGGCTAATTAAACAGGGGAAGTCTGAATTTTATCATATTCCAGATATCAAAATGGGATGAATGAAATTGTACGAATTTGAGCCACTCTTTCTATTATAAGATTGCCAACAATTTATTGCCTGCCTCAAACAACCTATCCACCTGGGTTTTAAGCCACTGCCTTGCCCCCGCTCTGGGCCTCACCCTGCTCCTCTGCTGAGGCCTCTCTCAGCCCTGGCCACATGGGCTGTGGTTGTGGCTTCTGCAGCAGCGGAGCACAAAGCAAGTGTTCTGGACTCACTGGCTGGCTGACGGGTCTGCTCAGCAGTCAGCTGACATTTCTAGTGGTTCTTCTCGTGTTTTGTCCTGTCTTGCACCACATAGCTGACGCTACTTGTCCCTGAGTGACATTTGTACTTTTGACCAGGAGGCGTGCCTCCTGGCTTGGTGGTGGTGGTGGTGGTGGTGGTGAGCAAAGGGAATGGCACGCTTGCGTTCCCCTATCTTCAGTTCTACTCCCTAAATTCTGAATGGTTTAGAGAATGCTCTCCACCACTCCTTTCATCGTATCATTCCTTTCTGTAACTCCAGTGCCCCACCCTCCCCCCCTCCTCATTCCTCTCATCACACTCAAATCAAAGCAAAATAGTGAGGGGGAAGTGGGAATCTTCAGGGTGGTCTTTCCCCTTATTTTTTCAGTTCTCTGAAACTCCTCACCATCCCCCCCTTTTTTAAAAGATCTTATTTATTTAATAGAGAGAGAGCACAACCAGGGGGAGGGGCAGAGAGAGAGGGAGAAGCAGGCTCCCGGGCTGAGCAGGGAGCTCTACTGAGCAGGGAGCCCAACATGGTGCTCGATGTGGAGCTCCATCCCAGGACCCCAGGATCATGACCTGAGCCGAAGGCAGACGCTTAACCGACAGAGCCACCCAGGTGCCCCTCCTCACCATCCTTCTAAGGTCATGACTTAAATGATATCCCTTCCCCCACCCCTACCAGTTTTTAATTCCAGAAACAAAGCTTGCTTTTTCTTAGCTCATAGTCCAGTATTAAATTCCAGTTTTGAACACATGCCTTGTTCTTTAATTTTCCTGAGACACTAACCAGTAAGCAGCTCATTCTTCAATGATAAACCAATTCACATATGGCTCAGGGTGATGGAAAAGATTGTTTTAATTCAGGTTCTCTCAGATGTTTATGCCAATTTATACGATTCATTTACACGAGAGGCTGCTTTTGGGTGAATATAATTCCCTTGAAATCCCCTGCTGAAGATCTATATGTCATTATTCTCCTTATGTAATGTTGTCACCTTGAATTCTGATGAAGAGAAATTCAGGTTGGCCGGAGGACCACCTAAGAAGTCATCCAGAGTAATACAGTATTTGTGCACATTAAAACTTGGCATCCATAACGTGTTAAATGAAAGGTATATAGGATTCTGGAGCTTTTTTGCTCCATATCTTGTCACTCACCTTCTTCCCTGAAAATTCTCCACTGTCATTAAATACTACAAAATAATATGAAACATACTCATTCTGAGGCTGGGCCAACCACGAACAATAAATTAACTTGCCACCCTTGCTGTAAACTTAGCATAGAGAGATCAACTGACTGAATCATAATATGGTATTAGTGAGGTAGCCAAGTGACAAGTTCTATGACACAAGTAACAGATCCAACTGGATCTACTCTTGATAAGAACCGCCAACCTCTATAAGACTCAAGATAGTTTTGGTCTTAGAGACCTCTGTCACAACAATGGTAAAATATAGGCCTGGGTCTGAAAACCATAAATGATTATAATTCTAGCAACAATGTGGACTCACAAATATGCAAATATGCAAATGAACACCAAAGTTACTCTAGCTCAGAGCAGCTGTTAGAATTCTGAGAACCTAGAGAGAGGGAGGAAGCCACAAATGACAATTCTAAAGCCCACTGAAGCGGTCCCATGGCCATCAGAATCAAGTCCACATCCCTGGTGCTATGCTCAATGACCTGCTGACCCCTGCAGCATCCTTCCTCTTCTCCCCTCTCACTGCATCTACACTGAGCTACATACAGTTAAAGAAAGTGACCCCCTCTCTCACCTTCTGGACTGAATGCTGTTGCAGTAGCTTCCCCCTCATCTGCAGTTTTGCTTTCCTGGATTTCAGTTGCCCAAGGTCAACTGCGGCACAGAAACAGATGATCCTCCTGAAGTGTACAGTCAGAAGGTCAACAGTAGCCTAACGCCACGTCACAGCACCTGTGTCATTCACCTCACGTCATCTCATCACGCAGGCATTTGGTCATTTCCATAATCACAAGAAGAAGGGTGAATATAGTACGATAAGATATTTTGAGAGAGACCACATTCCTGTGACTTTTCTTACAGTGTATTGTTATAATTGCTCTATTTTATTATTAGTTATTATTGTTAATCTCTTGCTGTGCCTGATCTATAAATTAAACTTTATCATAGGTATGTATGGATGGGAAGAAAACATAGTATATATATAGGGTTTAATACTATCCGCCATTTCAGGCATCCACTGAAGGTCTTGGAATGTATTCGATGGGGGGGACCGCTGCACTTCTAATTTACCCGACTAGCTTTTACTCACCTTTTACATGTCAGTATCTCTGTCATTTCCTTCAGAAAGCCTTGTTTGTTCCCTTGAGTCTAAATTAGGTATTCCTTATACCTCCACCCAAATGCCCTATTTTACCTTAAAAGAGCGCTCACCCTGTATAAGAATCGTCTGTTGACTTCTCTGCCTTCCTTGCATCACCGCCCCCCGCCACCACAACCTTTCTTTACACTAGACCTGAAGGTTAGGCCTCTGTCTTGCTCAATGTTGTATTCTGAGAGACTAGCACATTGTAAGGTTGTTGTGAGGAGTTAATGAAACCACTCATCCATTTAACGATTATTTACTCAGTGCCTCCCATGGGCTAGGATCTCCTCTTGGTGTTGGAATATATCAGTGAACACACTCATAAACTTTTACAAATTTTATATCTAATAAATATATATAAATTGATCAGAACAGTATCTGACATCGTATTTAATACTAATAATGATAAATAAAATTTACTGAGTGCTTACTATGTGCTACACACTTATTTAAGTGTTTTTTTCATGTATTACCTCATTTTAATCCTTACAACAAATCTCTGAATTCATACTATTCTTATTCCTACTTAATAGGTGAGGAATGTAAAGTACAGAAATGTTAATAACTTGCCCACACAGTTACCAAGTTACAGACTTAGAATTCAAACTCAGACTGTTTAACTCTTGCACTTTGGCTCTTAACTTTTTAATTATATTTATTTAATACTTAATATGCGATTTTTATGATCATTATTATTATCATGAGGCAGTCAGTAAATACATACTAAATAAAAAGAAACTGGAATAAGAAACCTTTTCCTGAGATGTGCCCCATGCTTATTCATGCTTATATAATGAAGCTGTGGCATTCCGATATGAGTGAGTACACTTTGTTTGTTTGCTTACTTTTACTAATTTTGGCTCATACAGCTCCATATTATTCATCTTCCATCACATGGATTCAATAAAGTTTTTCTTACCCCAGAAAAAAAGGTATATTTCTAAGGGCAAGACTTATTGCCAGAAATTGATGATGCAGAAGTGGACACCTCCTTTAGAAACAACTATCAGTTTCTTGGGCAGTCTCAAGTGGATATTCTCTACATTTCAAAGAAAAGACTGTAGAATGGGATTACTAGTAGTCTATCTGCTGTCCTTCCCTACCCGCCCTATTGGTTGTAATTACTTCAAAACTTCAATCAAACTTAGCCGTTTTAAGTTTATTAAGAATGGTTACAGAAACAAGAAAATGTTTATTCTCCTCTCTGCCCCCTTGCCCAATCAACTGACTATTAATTGAGCATTCATCTCAGTGTTCTGCTCCACTGAGCCATGGTACTTGTCTTCAAGGGGCTGCCAGTATAATTGGGTAGATAAGATGTACACAAGAAACAATGGGGGAGGATGTCCTACACAGTAGATAATTGTGTTCTCAGTTGTGTGGACTAACCTTGGAGACTGTAGGAGTTCAGAAGAGAGGAAGATTCATGAAAGCCAGAGAAATGAAAGATATTGGGGAGGAGGTGGGAAACTGGGTTTTGCAGAATGAATAGGAGTTGTATAAAGAGAGAAGAAAGGGGAGGTCATTATGCATACAGGGAAAGATTTGGTGATGGAATACATATTTGTGGGATCATAAAGGCAATGGTCTGGCTAGAAGAGCAGACTATTTTGGAGGTTGATGAACAACATGTATCCATGTTGTGAAGGGTATCCTTGAATAACAGATGAATAATAAAATATTTAGAGCTAGATGTGCCCTTGGAGAGTATCTGAATTGGGTAATTCCACTGAAAACAAAGGATCTAGCCCCAAATTTATCACTGATTTGTGATACTGGGCAAGTCAAGCTCTCTTAAAGATTATCATTAGGTTAAAAGAGTAGAAGAGGTTTTGAGTTATAAACCTAACTGATATTAGCTCACCACTAAGTTGAGTGATCTTGTGAAAGTTGCTTATCTTCATGGGGCCTCAGTTTCTACATCTGCAGGTAATAGGCGTTGAACCATTTGATTTCTAATGACATTCCGAACTCTAAGATTCATGACTTCATGATTCCTTTTGCATTTTTGCCCTTATATGATCTTTTATGATGGATGAACCAGGATAGATTTTCAGACTAAACTCATTTAATAGCTAGAGTTTCTCTTAAACCGATTGTTCTAAGTAGCATATTGGATGTGTTATGACTTTGTGTGGCCATGAAAAGTAAAGTCATAATATCAGAGATTTTAAGGCTAAAATAAGCTTTGCCAGACATAGGCTGAAATGGAAAATCATGTTCAGTCAGCTCCTACCTTTACAAAATGGACTGATGTAGTGATAATCAATAATATATGCTATTTACTGAATGCTTATTTTGTGCCAGAAATTTTTCACGTAATATATATAATTTATATAATAACCCTTCATGTAAATATTATCTTCTATTTATTACACAAAACAGAGGTTTGATGACTTTCCCAAAGTGATGTAACTCATTGGTAACAATGCTGAGATTCATTTCCAGGGATGTTCTCACACAAACATTTTTATCTCTGCTCAGTGAAGGATTAAGGGGCATACATTGCTAAAAGCTATGTTCCCAGTTCCATATGGAGCTGGGAAAATTTGAAGTATATAGGAAAGGTGAAAGAATTAGTCCCCTTAGAAATAATTATGAGTTTGAATTCCCTTTATATTTAGGCCAGAGAGTCAAATACCATGGCTGGAATTTAAAAGTGACTGAACAATCTTATGACTAATAATAGCATTTGTAGTCACAAGGATTGAGATGAAAAAGGAACAAACAGTAAGCCTTAAGGTCAAACATTCAGCAACAAGAGGTTAGCAAAATACTTTTCCCCAAGTTCAAATGTCATACAAAGCAATGCTGAGGACTGACTGCAATTGTGCTTATGCCTTTAAGAGGTCTTCTGAGGAGGGGGGGCATGAGTCATCTGATATGTCAGAAAGGCTACCTATTACATTTTCTATCTGAGTTTCTATTTTTTTCCAACATTGTTGACAAGGTATGCAGATTGAAATTCTATTTAATAAGCTTTCTTTTGGGGGGCTTATTTTAGAGCATGCATATAAAAATTCTACTGTCAGGATTATTAAATGGCTCTAGGTATTATCTTCATGGAGTCAATGATTTTGCATTTTGGTTCTGATCATTCTGATGGAATGTTTGTGTTAGAAGTAATTTTTTCCAGTGCAACTCCCTGGGTGCTTATTCAAGATGCTGGTCTGATGGATGAAGTTTTGCTGGCTGAAGGAATTCAGATAAACAGGATGCTCCCAACCAACAAGAGAATTTAGAATGCTCTCAGAGAAGTCTTTTGCCTATGTTCATGCACCAATCGGTTGCAGTTCATAATTCTACTAGAGATCTATTACCGTACACTGTACTAGGTTACTTCTGGCCTATGGTTACCAACCTCTATATGCGCCAGAGTATGGTAAATTGAAATGTGGCACACCAGGGCTTAATTTAGATTCAAATGGGTATCATATAGTGAGGAGTTTGAGGACTACAAATTCTTCCACCTTTAGAAGAAAGGGGTTATACTAGTAGAAAGGGTAATTATTTTAATAAAGGCAATCTGAGAAGTGCCCCCAGAGAGTGAATGCATAAGACCTTTTATATTCTCTCTTAGACTAGCTGAAATATGGAAACATAATACACTGTTCAGAGAAGTGATCTCTGGGAGTCTCTTAGGCTTTGAATATTGGTCTAGAGAAAAAACACTTCAGGTCCTCGCCCAATGTCACTTTTAGCATTCCCACTTACTAATGACTCAGTCAAACTGCTTCTTTCAAGGAGCAAAGAAGGACTGCAAAATCAGAATGCCACCCTTTGTTTATTCTCTCATTTTCTCAGATCCCAAGAAAAAAATATTTTCTCTTTGCTGACAGTTTATGCAGCTCTGGCCCTGACAAGTTTTTCCTTGTTCGGAGATACATGCAGAAAACGGTTGCATTGGAAGGCTTTCATTACAGATACCGACTGCTGGAAGCATATGTAGCCTCTTGCACCTCAAGACAACATGTAATAAAGGGTAGAAAAGTTAACAGGACTCATTCTACCCACCTGGCTTAGGATTTTTGATGGGGAGCCATGAAATGGCATTACCACCCATCCAACGACATAAGCCCACTACTTCAGAGTCATCCTTGATTCTCTCCTTGTCTCATCTCCTATAGCTAAATCATGGTAAACCTGTCAGCTCTATCTTCAAATATTTCACTAATATAGTCACCTCTTACTGTCTCTGCTACTAGTCCAAGCTACTATCATTTCTCATTTGTTTACTCTAATAGTCTCTTAGATGTTCTTCCTATAACCATTCTTGTACCCCCATCCCACCTGACCTCTTATTCTCCACCTAGCAGCCATATGGATTCATTAAAATTATAAATTAGATCATATCACTTCTCTACCCCCAAACCTTCCAATGGCTTTTTGATGCACTTAGAATAAAACACAAACTCCCCTTAGCCTAAAGGGCCCTATATGAACCTCCAGCTCCATGTTATACCCAACTCAACTGTGCTCATTTTCCTATAACCATGATGACCTTTTTGATGTTCCTGTAACTAACCAAGCTTATTGCTGTCCCCAAGAACTTTGTATTTATAATTCCTTTGGCCTGTAATTTCCGTCTTTCAAAATTTTAAATGACTCAAGTCTGAATCCAAATGTCATTTCCTTAAAGGGGCATTCCCTATGTAAAGAGGCTCCTTCTCCCCCACATCGTTCTCTATAGCATTCCCTTCATTTATTCTTTATGGCACTTGTTTAATTATAAATATTTTGCTTATTTGTTTTCTTGTTTATTGTCTCTCTACTAGACTATAAGCTACTTTAGAGAATGAACTTTGTCTGTCTTATTCTTTGTTGTATTCCCAGAGCCTAAAATCTTGCCTTAAATATTTGTTGAATGAATGAATGGGTGGATGAAGGGAGAGATGAATGATGGACAGATGGATGGAAATAGATCCCTGAGACTGTGGCCAACAAACATAAAGGGAGCTGCTCACAGGTGGCCAGTAGAATGCAGAAGTGTATTTAAGTTGTAATAGCCCCAGAACAAAGGTCAGTTCCTCAGATAGATTCCATTTCATCATTACGTCTGTGGAAATTTTGGGAAGCACTAGATGCCTACACCAAGAGTCCATGAGTCATTTGTTTCCTTGAGAATCTGGAAACTTTATGAGATTGGCTTTAGAAAGTGCTTCCTTCTAGCCAGCTGGTCCTAATGCTTATGCTTTACTTTCATAGTGGAGGGTGCCCTTGGGGGAAATAGAATGTCATGACTTTGAGGTGGGTCAAGTTTAAGGAAGTCAAGTAGAGCACTAAGTCAAAAACAGATGGTCTGGATACAAAAAAAAGAATAGAGTCACTTGCATTCCAGCCACAATTGTGGTGGTGGTCTCTGGCCCATGAGTCATCAATACATGTGTTTTTAGACACGTAGAGAGAGAGAGAGAGAGAGAGAGAGAGAGAGAGAGAGAGAGAGAGAGAGAGAGATGTCAAGGGATCTCATTTAAAATGTGAAAGTCTGAATTTGTCATTCAAACGTATTTATGGTTAGACTCCCAGTTGGATGTGTTTTCCATTTGCCCGATTTTAAGTGTTAACCTGGAGAAATGTCCAGACTTCCTTTTCTCCTCCCCTCCCATCAGAGCCACAAGCTCCTGGCGTTTGGTTTTTATGTAGGAAACCAGATTAAGTAAAACAGCTTCTTTCCCTAGGATAAATCCTCTGGTGGCCAGTCTGGGGCAAGCTGTCTCCTCTTGTGCAACTATACACTCGGTATTTGAATAGAACACTGTTAATATTTCTTTTAATTGTATTTTCTTCACAAATCTATTCCAAGAGACTGTAATACTCTTAAATGGTAAGCCAAGGGGATTACGGTGGCAACTTTTTTCAAATAATACCACTGCTCCTTGAGAGAGGGATTAAACAGGGTTTCCAGGCGGCCGTCTGCCAGGGTACTTAGCTCTCAAGAGGTTGCCCAGTGCCCAGGATCAACAACTGAAAGAATGCTTTAGAGAGAAGGTACTGAAGGTCTTAACTGATGCAGGACTCACGTAACCTTGCTGTAAGAGTTTACAGCTTTCTTCCATAGAAACTTGTGGATTCTGTCCTTTTGGGAGCATCTGGCATTTAGCAAGTTCCTAGGATAGCGAAAAAAGAAGAAATAGGTCTGCTCGAATTCCATCTTAAAGCTTAAACAGCCTGCACATGGGGCATGAGGAGAGTTGGAATTTTGGAAGGTGGGAGGGATCACTCTTGGTCAAGTTCAGTATACTTCATGATATTCATTCTGGCCCTCTCCTTACTGGTCGTGTCAACTTGGGCAAGTTAATTGAAATTTTCTGTTCCTCAGTTTCCTTATCTGCAACATGGGGACAGTAAGAAGTAACAATCGATGATGTAAGCAGAACTAACTGAAATAATGTTTGCAAAGCACACAGCAGAGGCCTGGCACAAAACAAGGACTCTATGAATGTGAACTGCTATTATCGAAGTTTTTCTGTTTTCTCCCTTGTTCAGGTTGGACAAGTTGTTTTCAGTACCGCTAGGTCTTTTCTTTCTCAACATCTGAGACTCAAAGGCATCCAGAGGCTCCTCTTGGGGTGACTGACTGACTGGGACTGAGGAGTTCCGAGGGACGCCAGACCTTCAGTGCCCAAACCAGGAGAGACCAGGGCAAACTGGGCTGGGCAGTCAGTCCCTTTGGAAAGGTCCCACACCAGATTCCCAGTTCTGTGAGGTCTTCCTTAGGCTAGGCAATGCTTCCAAAAAAGTCAATTCCGATGCTCTTTGAAATTCACCTTGTTTCTGGAAACTCTTTAGAGCTTTTCCCTTACATCATCTCGGCAGACATGGGGCAAAAGGCAGTGCTGTGTTTCATAGGCCAAGGGAAAGTGGGGTTCTCTAGGCATCTTCAGTAGCTTGTTTTTCAATTCAGGGCTTATAAATCAAGGACCCAGATGTCCGGCAGGCTGGGAGGTGGACCATGGAAAGGAATCAGGATAAACTGAAATGATTTTTGCCATTGGCTTGGGCAGTACACCTTGCCAAGAGGCTTTTCCCTCAATTTTAAACAGATCAGTGTTATAAGGGGAAATGTACTCCATATGTTGCTCATGCCTTTTCCCTCAATTCACAAAAATGCCATCTTCTTAGAGAGGCAGAGTTTCCAGGAATTGTTTGGAATCTTTTTCCTCAAAGAAAGTACCACTCCAGTAGTCACAAATAACTCAGTTTTTCTTCACAGTTCCAGGTGGAGAGAATAAACCTGATTTTGGTTTCTGCCTCAATGGCCCTAAGAGCATTCTCTCCTAACCTTTTAAAATCTCCTATTCCACAGTATAATTTTGTCCCTTTCCAAAGAGTACAGATTTTCTGTTTTGTTCACTTCCAAGTTTACCTGAATTTAATAGAGGTCAACAAAAACCTGACAGGCTCAATTATTTTTATTAGTGGAAAGAGAAGTCACAAACCAAGAACATTACTTCCCCTTTGGATAGCATCAAATGCTGTGTTTTTTTTTTTTTTTTTTAAATCAGCCTTACTTTGGAGGCATAAATCATCATTAAGGAGATAAGTAGACAAGAAATATTATCCCTAGTTTGCTTATTTTTTTCCCTAAAAAAGATTCTGTTAAAAAAGAACCATTCCACAAAACAGATGAACATCGGGAGGTGGGTACGGGGGGTAGGAGAGACAAACCAGAAAACAGACTCTTAACTATAGAAAACAAACTGATAGTTTCCAGGGGGTAAGTGGGTGGGGGGATGGGGGAAATAGGTGATGGGGGTTAAGGAGGGCACTTGTGATGAGCACAAGTGTTGTATGGAAGTGTCGAATCACTATATTTATATATCTGAAACTAACATTACACCATATGTTAACTAACTGGAATTTAAATAAAGACTTGAAAAAAGGAACCATTCTCCTTAGCTTAATCTTATAATTTTTCTCTAGCCCATATTCTCTCCCTCTTCTATGAAAGTAAAAGTCACCTGTTTTTCCATGACCCCGTCAATTGCCTCTGAGCTCTGATGTGGTTCAGTTTGTCCGTGGTCTGAGGACCAGACAGGCCTGAAATCCTTTGTGGTTTATCAGTAAGGGGCCCCACCCCCACCTCCCCCAGGTATTAGGTCACCTCCATTTGTTTGGCCAGAACTGGCGTCCTTTTCTGAGACTGGAAGCCAGATTGGTTCATCACCAGAATAGGAAACTGGAACTGACATTGGTTTTGCAGATGTGCAAAAAAAATCCCAGGAGTTTTGAAAAAAAGAAAGAAAGGGAAAGGGTTTTGAGAAGACAAGACAAAGGGTTTTAAAGAGGACTGAAAACAAAACATTTAATCATATGGTGACTGTTACACTTGTTTCCATTAAGGTGACTCACTTTCTCTGCATTTTTAGACTAAAATTCAATTCCATTTTTATGTAACTACTGAATGACTATCACAAGTTTTTCCTTTGTTTCTCTCTCTTTTGTTATTGTTGTTTCTCAAAGTCAAAAAAGATTTTCAAATTGCCTTCTTAATCCCGAACCAGAAAAGGAAGTGATTTCATGTGTGAGATAATGAAGTAAAAGGACAGTGTTAAATCAGCACCCGATCAACTGCAAAGACTTGCCACTGGGGGAAAAATAAAAGTCTAGAAAAGAGCCTTAGAATTGTCATAATAAATTGCCTGGGCAACCAAAGTTTCTCAGGACCCTTCACCTTTTCTGACTTGAGGACAGGTTTGCCTTTTAGTACCAGAAAATTTCCAAAATGGTGAATGTCATCTCCCATAGGTGAGACCCCGGAGTGGGTCTAGAAATCATATAAGAAAATATTGTATTTCTTTTCTACCTCCCATTTCCCCAGTTCAGCAAGAAATTATGACTTAACAGCAGAAGTTTCCTGAGTCTTTAACAGTGCAGGCAGCATGGGCCCTTGACTCATACAGCCAGGATGTTAATTTTACCAGTTTCCATTTGTGTGACTGTGGGCTAGTTACTTAGAGTCTCTTAACTCTACTCTCTCACCTATAAAATAAGAATAATTACAAGAGTAGTAGTAATAATGATAATAATAATAATTCCTGTGCCTGAAATAAACATTATTATTAAAAGTCAGCAGACTGATCGTTCCTCCTGACAATAGCTACCAAGTAGATTAAACTCCTGGAATGTCAGTGAAAACCTCTTCCTCTATGCTTGCATTTCTTCACCTTCGGTTCATTCAGTGGTTTTGGAATTTTATTTCTGGGGTAATGGAAACACTGTCCAATAATAATGTCCCTTTAATTAGGACAAAACTGGCATTTTATTTTATTTTATTATTTTTATTTTTTAAAATTTTATTTAAATTTTACTTAGTTAACATACAGTGCAGTATTGGTTTCTTTCTTTTTTAAATTTATATTCAATTATCCAACATATAGTACATCATTAGTTTCAGATGTAGTGTTCAATCATTTATCAGTTGCATATAACACCCAGTGCTCGGGGGGCCTGGGTGGCTCAGTCGGTTAAACATCTGCCTTCGGCTCAGATCATGATCCCAGTGTCCCAGGACTGAGTCCCATGTCAGGCTCCCTGCTCAGTGGGGAGTCTGCTTCTCCCTCTCTCTTTGCTCCTCCCCTGCTTGTGCTCACTCACTCTCTCTTGCTCACTCACTCTCTGTCTCAAATAAATAAATAAATAAAATCTTAAGAAAAAGATAACACCCAGTGCTCATCACATCATGTGCCCTCCTTAATGCCCATCACCCAATTACCCCCCACCCACCTCCCCTCTAGCAACCCTCAGTTTTTTTCCTATAGTATTTACCCCAAAGATACAAACATAGTGATCTGAAAGGGCACCTGCACCCCAATGTTCATAGCAGCAATGTCCACAATAGCAAAACTGTGGAAAGAGCTGAGATATTCACTGAGATGAATGGATAAAGAAGATGTGGTATATATATATATATATATATATATATATATATATACACAGAGGGATATTACTCAGCCATCAGAAAGGATGAATACTTACCATTTACATCGGTGTGGATAACTGGCATTAAAAAATAGTTATAATTTTATTATTTTCTGTATTAAATCCTGTTATTGGTACTTGGAGAATACATGGAGATAACAGAGCTGGTTTATTTTATATGTACTGTGGCTTTCCCTCTGTCACCACCTGCTCCTCCCCCATGGATGACACTTTCCTTTTGGGTCGGGTACAGAGAGAGAATATTTGAGTAGTAGCCCAGTCGAGGTCTGGGAATTATCCCAGATTCATAAATTCATCTTCTGGGCAAAAATTACTTTTCAATTACCAGATAATGCCTGTGTTAACATTCAGATCATCGGTGGCAATCACACAGACCAAACACAATGGATATGAGGTCAGATTCAATATAGAAAGACACATGATCACCAGATCATTTCTGGTGTCTGACTCATATTGAGTTGTTTTATTTGCTTTATCACTTTCTGTTAAAAATGGAAATAGACTGACTCCTAAAATTGAGGATTACTTAAAAAAGAACAGTTCTAAGAAGTTGATTTGCTTCAATTCAACTCAACAAATATTTATTGAGTATCTACTATAAAACTAGAAAGTGGCAAAGTCTTAAAATTCAGTAATGTCCCTTGTCCTGATGGAGCTTATAGTCTGATGTAGAATAAAGATGTTGTACAAGTCAATTACCAGTATGATGAGGGACTAGACAGGGAATATGGGAGGGTACAGCATGAGAATTAATTCAGTATAGAGCAGAGATTCTTAAACTTTCCTGTGCATATGAATCTCCTAGGAATTTGTTAAAAGTTAGTTTTCTGGTCCCTGGTCATTCTGATGTAGTGGTCCATGGGCCACACTTTGGGAACACTGGTAGAGTGGCTCAGGAAAGGTTGCCTTGAGAACTGAAGCTCAACCAAGGTCTAAAGGATGAGAAGGAGTTGCCTTTCTAAGTGGTGGTTGGAGAAGAGCTGTCCAGTCAGACAAGAGCAGGAAGAAATGCATTAGAGATGGGGCAAAAGGGACACATAATGATGGGCTTCCTTCCTAAGGGGCCCTGAACCCGTGCATTCAGGGAGACTCCTAGTTCCATTGCTTCTGGGTGTTCGTCTGAGGAAAAGAACATTTTGGTAGGGTTGCCTTCTCAGGTGAACACTTGGAAAGGAAGGCCTAGTTTTTCAGGGAAAACTTCCTAATACCAAAATGGAAAAAAAATGCACACACACACACACACACACACACACACACACACACACACCCCAAAAACAGACAGGGAGAAAGGAAAGTATGCACCCTGGGTCTAATTTCACCCTCAGACATTCCCACCACTGGAAATGGAGTGGTTGGAAAATGCCTTCATAAGCAGGATTTAGGGGTATAATTAGAAAATTATCTCTTCCTAGAACATTTTGTGAAATTCTGCCTCGAGGTGTCAACAGGTCTCTGTGGGGCTCTCTCCAGCAGAACTCGACTGACACATGTAAAACTCAGTGGGGTTCCAAGACGGCCACTGTAGAATCTCAAGTATGTGGAAGGAGTTTGCTGTGTTTGCCAGTACAGTTTTTCCAAAAAAGAAAAATTCTGCAGAGATCAAAGATGGGTGGAGGAAGTGGGCCCTAGCCTCAGTAGGAAGGTTTTGTCATCAGAAGAATTCAAGCTGGTGAGTTTCTGGCAAGGCAGGTCATTGGGCCATGAGAGAGAAGTGAATCTCTGAGTTTTTGATGTGAGGCAAAGAAGAATGGAGACCCAGTGAAGAGGGAGAAATGAGGAATTAGGGATAGCCGCTCTCATCTGAGTTATGTCCCTGACCACAGACTGTCTTGAGGTCTCTGGCATCTTTTTCAGTATCCGGTTCTAGAACAAAACTTACTCAGTGCTTCCTCAGATGCCTGCTCACTACATATCACCAGCAGCCATGTATTTGAGAAGAATGTTGGGGATGATGTATGGGCAGCTCAAATAACACTCCAAGGTTTTCTCTTAACATTTTTTTCCTCTTTTTAAAAATTTATTTTTTTAAGAGAGAGAGAGCGTGCAGGTACGTGTGTGCGTGTGCACGTGGGTGGGGAGGGCCAGGGGGAGAGGGAGAGAATCTTAAGTAGACTCCCCGTTGAGTGTGGAGCCCCACGAGGGACTCTATCTCATTACCCTGAAATCATGTCCTAAGGCTAATTCCAGTGTAGGAGGCTTAACCACCTAAGCCACCCAGGCGCCCCCCTTTCCTTTTTTTTTAATTTTGGGGAAATCAGGCTAACCCAAGGAGAAAGGAAGTCCAAAGTGGTAGTCCCAGGAATGTGTGTCAGAGGGTGAAGGATGAGGAGAAGCGGATGTTGGAGTTCACAGATAGGAGAGCTCTGTTCTGGAGTGAGACCCTTAGGGTTCTAATCCTGCCTGCATTTCTTACTAGCAATGTGATTTGTGGAGAAAGCCTAACCCCTCTGTGCCTCAGCTTTACATCTGCAAAACATGCAATAGTATCCACCCCCTAGGGCTGTTGGGAGGATTAAATAAATGAATGTAAAGTGTTTAGAGCAGTATGTGCACATAGTAAGTGCTTAATAGATGCCAACTATAATTTTGTTAAACATATGTACATTGATGTAGACTAGTAGGCATTTAGTTTATTTATTTAATTTATTTTATATTTTTCTTACTTTGTGGCACTTTCTCCAAATTTCTCTGTCAGAATAATGCCCCATGTTAATCAGGGCCTGGGCCCCATCATGTGGATCAGAGTGCCTTTCCTACAACCCTGTCTAATGCATCAGGACCAAAATAAAATGGAAGCAAGAGATAGTGCAGTGACTTCTTCCTGAACCTGCTCACAAGGGTAGTCAGGGAGGTAGCTATTCACCTGCCCTTCCTACAAAATGATGGTTCATTACAGGATACAGAAGGAGGATAATATTCAGCTCACTGAGGTTTTGAAGACTTTTGGTTTCACCAGTAATATGAAGAGAAAGGTGCTCTTCCATTGGATGTGAAATTGAGCTGGCACCTGATACCATCTTAGGGCTTGAGGGCTGGTTATTCTGCCCAGACAGCTGTGTTATAATCCTTCTCCTCAGACCAGCACAGCTCTACCCCTTGGTGCCAGCAAAGGTGTGACTAGAGGGTTAATTTCGTGTGTGTGTGTGTGTGTGTGTGTGTGTGTGTGTGTGTGTGTGTGTGTGTTTGAATTTTTATGATCCATCATGTTTCCCTTTGCACATGGCCTGCTAGGAAGATCCAGGCCCGATGCATGACCTGCCCCTCGCAGCTATAGCCTGTCATGATGCGCATTTGGAGTACCTTCTTTCTCCACACTCTATTTTACTTTTCTACCTCTAGTTCCTCTTTGACTCCTCTTCTTCACTTATCTTTAACCTATTTGATCTTACTGCATTGTCTGCAGTCATTAAAAGCTGACCCAAGGGACAGGGAAGGTGAGACATGTAAAAAACACATACATAAGTCATTCCAAAGTGTTGGTCATTCAGTGAGATTGGTGTGGATCCTGGCAACTCCCTTACATAAATTTAGCTCTCTTCCTTGGCACTTTATATGAGAATATTCTTTTTGCAATGATTCCAAGAAAACCCAGATATTACTAATGAACAGCCAAGTTTATATACCTTTCTTAAGTAGTTACTAAATCTACCAGTGCAGAGGTGTAAAGGTCAGGTCTGAGTTTATTATTTAGAAATGACATGAAAATATGCACATTTAGGTGACTGAGTTGATGTAACTTGTGTTCTCTGGACATGGCAGCTGACAGACTCCAAACTTAACTGTCCTAACCAGCCACGGAGTCAGAACTGTTTATCATGATCAAACAGAAAGGTCATCTTCTAAGAACACAAGGCCGTCAGTCTGAAAATGTGTTTAGAATTTTGGAATTCTAACTCTGGAATTCTGTCCGGAGTTTAGCAATTTTTCCTTGGGAGAATGACCATATCAAGTATGGTTGAGCACACTGTTTTAGAAAATGACTGAACTTCCCACTGTCTTTAGCTGGGTTCTAACTAAGGAGAAAAAAGAAAAAAAGAAGAGAAGAAAACCACTCTGGAAACAAAGCTGGTTTTCATTGAGAAAAATTTCCTTGCTCTTTCAAATAAGATTATGTTAGGAAAATAGAAGACCTGAACTGGAGATTAACATCTTTTCTGATGTTTCTGTCAAGAGTTCATGCTGTTACTGTTTTTCCAGTACTAAGGAGGGCAACTGCAAACACAAATGTGTGTGGTTTTTTGGGGGGTTATAGAGAGGACAAGACTAGGTTGCCCTTTGCTCTTCTGAGGTATATACACAGCCTACAGATTTTTCCTGACCTAACAGTAATTTACTTACCTGTCACCCAGTTCACTGTAGTTATGATTAAGAACCATACAATTTGGGCTTTTTCCTAAAATGCCTAACATGTTTATAAAAACAGAGAGAAAGAGAAAAATATAATGTGTGCTATGAAAAAAATATACTGACATTTTAAAACAGGTATTATTATTTATCATAATGTTTGCCCTATGCTGGAAAGATGTTAAAATTGGGTGAATTGAATAAATAAAAAATTATTCATCTTTTATTTTGTTCATTATGCCCCTAAAAAGATTATACCTGGGGGCAGGAGTTTATTCACCCGCAAATCAGAATGAAGTCCCCCTACTTCTTTTTTTTAAATTTTTATTTATAAATTTTTTATTGTTATGTTAATCACCATACATTACATCATTAGTTTTTGATGTAGTGTTCCATGATTCATTGTTTGTGCATAACACCCAGTGCTCCACGCAGAACGTGCCCTCTTTAACACCCATCACCAGGCTAACCCATCTCCCCACCCCCTCCCCTCTAGAACCCTCAGTTTGTTTTTCAGAGGGTCCCCCTACTTCTTAAAAAAAAGTGAACTTCTAACTTCTTTCAATTTTTATTTTTATTTATTTTTTTATTTTTTTAAAAGATTTTATTTGTTTATTCATGAGAGACAGAGGGAGAGAGAGGGAGAGAGAGAGAGAGAGAAGCAGAGGGAGAAGCAGGCTCCCAAGGAGCAGGGAGCCCGATGCGGGACTCGATCCCAGCGCCCTGGGATCATGACCTGAGCCGAAGGCAGACGCTTAACCATCTCTTGCAGTTGACAGGTTAGGTACCTGCTACAAAGTTAATATTAGGTTCTGCCAATAACTCCTATATTCTGGACTTGTAATAGACTAAAAAAAAAAAAAAAAAAACAAACAACAATTTGACCCAGGCATGTCTTTCTGACTCACTGTCTACAAAGTGCAATACAGTCCATGAGATAATGGAAGTGGAATGAAGGAAAACGATGCTTCTCTCCTCAGTTAGGACTACCCCTAGCGGTCTCCATCCAATGACATTTGCATAAATTTTCTTTGCCTCAGCCTTTGACATCTGTCTTGAGAAGTGGTAGAGTGTAGAGATTAAACACATGACCTTTGGAGTCCAGTTGCCTGGGCTGTTATCCTGGGTCTGCTAGTTACAATTTGTGTGTCTTTTCTCAGTTTTGTCATGTGCAAAATGGAAAGTAACACAAATCTCATAACTCATGATACTTTGTGAGCTAATACAAGCATCTGTACTTGGATCTTTAAAGTCTAATCTAAACAGAGCAGCCAGAGTGATTCTTTTAAAGCATGAGTCAGATCCAGTCACTCTTCTACTCAACACTCCCACAGAATCCCCATGTCTATTAGGGTGAAAGCCAAAGTCCTGATGATGGTTTATAAGGATCTGCTTGGACCTCTCTGGCTTCAGCTTCTACCATTCTTCCTTTTGCTTATGAAACTCTGTTTCTCTGGCTTCCTTGCTGTTCTTCAAACACACCAAGCAAAAAACTAATGATGTAATGTATGGTGATTAGCATAACATAAACCCCCCCCACACACACACACACACGCCAAGCATACCCTCACCCCATTCAGGGCATTTGTCCTTGCTATTCCGTCTGCTTGAAACACTCTTCCCTGGAAATATTCATAGCTCTCTCCTCTGTTTCCTTTAGATCTTTGCTTAAATGTGACTTTTACAACGGGCCTTCCTTGACAATGTCTATAAAAAAGCAACTTCAGGTTCTGGTTTCTGAACTCATCTCCTCCAGGCACACTGAGTCTATAGCTACATATGGAACAATTTTCTCTTAAAAAACCTAAAGCAGACTGAGTGATAATTATGCCTTGGGCAAATGAGAAGAAAACCATCAAAGAAAGTCAAAGAGGTTGAGACACAATCTCATCATAAATCCCACCCCCACCATAGTCACCTACAACTGGAGGAAACTTAAAACCTGGAGCTTCTCCCTGAGGAGTAAAGTGTTTAAACCTCCCATTGGGCACCTCAACTTTTAAGACATGCATTTGACAGAGTCCCCAAGACATCTAATTTATTTTATTTTATTTTATTTTACTTTTTATTTTAATTCCAGTATAATTAACATAGTGTTATATTAGTTTCAGGTGTACAATATAGTGATTTAATAATTCTATACATTAATCAGTTCTCATCGCAATAAGCATACTCTTTTTTTTAAAGATTTTATTTATTTATTTGTCAGAGAGAGAGAGAGCATGCACAAGCAGGGGGATTGGCAGGCAGAGGGAGAAGCAGACTCCCTGCTGAGCAAGGAGCCCGATGTGGGACTTGATAAAGGGTAAAGTAAAGGAGGCTCACCTGCTTATAGTAAAACCTTGGCCTGAAAGGCAGCCATCTAACTTAACACACTCATCTAGGAGCCTGCTGGAGTATTCTCCAGAGATAGAGACTGGTTGGTGGGCATCATTTTTTCATTGCCCTTTTGCCACACTCCAAAGCACCAGTATCTCCTGGAAGAGAGCCTTATATGTGTGTGGTACACTGAGTTCTGCAGTTGCTGCCCAGAGGATGCCTCCTGCTTGCCTGGCTCTGGAGGCCAGGGGATCTTGTGTTCCTGGTCATGTGAGACTGTAATAATTGTTGTCACCCAGAAAGGAGCTCATACCCCCGTCTGGTACTCTGAGTTTTATGTTGCCTCTATATTGCCTGGGTCTGGTGGCTAGTGGGGATTATGTTCATGTTGTCCCACAGGACCATAACCAATGGAGAGAGAGTTCTTAAACAGTTAGCACCCTTCCAGGACACAGCAAGAAGCAACAGACCTGGGAGCTGACTCCTTCTGTGAGGGAGGCCTATTTGATAATCATCATGACTGTGACCTGAGGGGCAGATTTCTGATTAAACACACACATGAGGGCCGACTGCAGTCCTTTCCGGAGACCTCAGAGGGTGAGTGATATATTCATGCTCACTCTGCCATGCTCCAGAGTGCCAGTGTCTCCTGTGGGGAGCTTTCCATACATCTGGTGTTTGCTTCTTGCTGCTGATACCTAGGGAACGCTTCTTGATCACCTGGCTCTGGTGGCCAAAATAGCTTGTGTTCCTGGGCCCCAAAAGACTGTGGCAAGACAGTTCTTGGCAGGCTACCACTTCCAGGGCACTTCACAGATAGTGGGCTGAGGCACACCTTCTAGTCTTTCTGTGAAGGAGATGACTTTGCTTGTCCTGGGGCTTTGGACTGAGGGGCAAGCTTCAGATTTGGCACACATTTAGTGGAGCTATTTTCAAGGAGTGTAGGCTATGGATGCCATCTTGGCACTCTCCCTCTGCTTTGTTCTAACTCTTCAGTATCTTCCAGAAAGAAACTTATACACCCATCTGGAGCCCCAGTATTTGTGATTGTTACCCAGGGAACACCTCAAGATTGCCTGTCTCTGGTGGCCAGCAGGGCTTATGCTGTGGCCTCTCAGGACATATATATTTGCATACTTTAAAGCTGCTCCCTGTAAGTCTGGCTTCCAGTCAGCCATAACCTAGGTGCTAAGACCCTCCCCTCTGGGATGCTGATAGGTTTCGGCACATTCCCAACTACTAGGAACTATTAAAAATGTATTGGGCCACTTAAATAAGCACAAAGGCTTAAGATATGATGAAGAGCTGGGGTAGGGCTGAACAAAAGATTCTTCTCCTATGTGAGGTCACTCCTTCAAGATTGGGAGAGGTGGTTGTTTCATCTTCTGTGTTAAAACTACAACAGAGCATTAAGCACAGTGAAGAAATGAGGAATATGTTCCAAATGAAAGAACAAGATAAAACTTCAGAAAAAAAAAGTTAATGAAATAGAGATAAGTAATTTACCTGATAAAGAGTTTAAACTATGGTCACAAAGATGATCACATAATTAGGGAGAAGAATGGATGAATATGGTGAGAACTTCAACAAAGAGCTGGAAGACACAAGAAGTTACCAAACAGAAATCATGGAGCAGAAGAGCACAATACCTGAACTGAAAAAATACACTAGAGGGCTTCAACAACAGTCTCGATGAAGAAAAAGAAAGAATTAGTAAATTTAAAGACAGGGCAGTGGAACTTATCAGAGCAGCAAAAAGAAAAAAAAATGAAGATAGATTAAGGGGGTTATGTGACAACATCAAACAGACTAACATTTGCATTATAGGACTCCCAGAAAAGGGAGAGAGGGACAGAAATCTTATTTGAAAAAAAGAAAATAACTGAAACTGTCTAACTTGGTGAAGAAAACAGACATCCAGATTCAGGAATCCCATAGAGTTCCAACCAAATAAGATGAATCTAAAGAGACCAACACCAAGACACATTATAATCCAAATGTCAAAAGTTAAAGACAAGGAGAGAAACTTAAAAGCAGCAACAGGAAAACAACTTGTTACATACCAGTGAACTCCCATAAGATGATCAGCATTTTTTTTTTAGCAAAAACTTTGCAGGCCACAAGGGAGTGGTACAATACAGTCTAAGTGCTGAAAGAAAAAATTTCCAACTGACAATATTCTACCTGGCAAAGTTAACATTCAGAATTGCAGAAGAGATAGAGTTTTCCAGACAAACAAAAACTATCACCACTAAACTGGCCTTATGAGAAATAATCTGATAGGAAAGGGTACTAATTAGTAGCACGAACACATATGAAAGAGTAAATCTCACTGGAAAAGTAAAAAATATAGTAAAGATGGTGAATCAATTACTTATGAAGCTAGTATGAAAGTTAAAAGACAAAAATAGTCAAAATAATATGACTACCATAATTAGTTAAGGAATGCACAAGACAAAAATATGTAAATGTGACAATATAAACATAAAAAATAAGGTGGGGAGAGTGAAAATGTTAAACCAGAGAGTGGGATCGAACTTAAGTTGTTATCAACTTAAAATAGATTATTACAAATATAAGTTGTTATATATAAGCCTCATGGTAATCACAAAGTGAAAACCTGTAGGAAATACACAAAAGAGAAAGAGAAAAGAATACAAATTATCAAACCACAAAGGAAGAGAGCAAAAGAAGAAGAAAGGAACAGAAGAACTACAAAAACAGCCAGAAAACAATGAACAAAATGGCAGTAAGCACATACCTATCAATAACCAATTTAAATATAAATGGACTAAAAAACAAGACCCATCTATATGCTACCTAGAAGAAACACACTTTAGGTGTAAGGACATGCACAGACTGAAAGTGAAGGGGTGGAAAAAGATATTCCATGCAAATGAAACCAAATATATTTATGTCAGACAAAATAGACTTTAAAACAAAGACTATGTGATAGAGAAAGAAGGATGTTACATAACAATAAAGGGGTCAACCCAACAAAAGGATATAACATTTGTAAATATTTATGCACCTAATGTAGGACCACCTAAATATATAAAAAATTATTAACAGACCTGAAAGGGAGAAATGCCCAGCAATACAATGTTAATAGGGGACTTCAGTATTCCACTACCAATGGATAGATCATCCAAACAGAAAATTGATAAGGAAACATCAGCCTTAAATGACATGTTAGACGAGATGGACTTAATATATATTTACAGAACATTCCATCCCAAAGCAACAGAATACATATGTTCTCAAATGCACACAGAACATTTTCCAAGATAGATCATATGTTAGCCACAAAACAAGTCTTAATAAATTTAAGAGGACTGAAATCATACTAGGCATCTTTTCCAACCACAATGGTATGAAACTAGAAATTAATTACATGAAGAAAACTATAGAGAGTTCACAAATATGTGGATATTAAACAACATGCTAAGAACAAGCAGTGGGTCAAAGAAGAAATCAAAAGCAAAATCAGAAAATACCTTGAAACAAACAAAAATGGAAATGTAACATACCAAAATTTATGTGATGTAACTAAAATAGTTTTAAGAGGGAAGTTCATAATGCTAAATGCCTATCTAAAGAAATAAGAAAAATCTCAAATAAACCACCAAACTTTACACCTCTTGGAACTAAAAAAAAGAACAAAGCCCAAAGTTGAAAGGAAGGAAAGAAAGATGAGAGTAGAAATAAATGAAATAAATTCTAAAAAGACAACAGAAAATATCAGTAAAACTAAGAGCTGTTTCTTTGAAAGGATAAACAAAATTGACAAGCCTTTAGCTAGCCTCACCAGAAAAATAGAGCACTTAAGTAAAATCAGAAATAACAGGGGAGATGTTACAACTGATATCACAAAAGTACAAAGGATCATGAGACTACTATAAACATTTATATGCCAATGAATTGGACAACCTAGAAAAAGTGGATAAATTTCTAGAAACATACAACCTACCAAGACTAAATCATGATGAAATAGAAAATCTGAACAGATCAATTATTAGCAGGGAGATTGAGTCAGTAATCAAAAACCTCCCAATTAAAAAAACTCCAGGACCAGACAACTTCAAATGTAAATTCTACCAAACATTCAAAGAATTAATACTAATCCTTTTAAATGTCTTCCAAAAAATAGAACAGGGCAGAGGGATGGGTGGGTGGTGAGTCTTCCAAACACATTTTATGCAGCTAGCAATTTCCTGTTACTAAAATCAGATATAGACACCACACACACACACACACACACACACGCACACGCACACAGAAATTACAGGCCAATATCTCTGATGAATGTCACAAAATCCTCAGCAAAATATTAGCAACCCAAATTCACCAATACATTAAAAAGATTATACACCATGATTAATGTGTTATACCATCTTAACAAAATGAAGGATAAAAATCATGTGATTTTCTCAATAGATGCAGAAAAAGCTTTTAACAATATTTCATTTTCATTTATGATAAAAACTCTCAACAAAGAGGGTATAGAGGGAATGTGCCTCAACAGAACAAAGGTCATATATGACAAACCTAGAGGTAACATAATATTCAATGGTAAAAAGCTGAAAGCTTTTCCTCTAAAATTAGGAACAAGACAAGGATGTCCACTTTCATCACTTTTATTCAACATAGGCTGAGTAATTAAGCAAGAAAAAGAAATAAAAGGCATCTAAATTGGAAAGGAAGATGTAAAACTGTCACTATTTACAGATGACATGATATTTTTATATAGAAAATCCTAAAGACTCCATTAAAAAACTGTTAAAACTAATAAATGAATTTGGTGGGGTGCCTGGGTGGCTTACTCAGTTAAGTGTCTGCCTTTGGCTTAGGTCATGATCCTAGGGTCCTGGGATTGAGTCCTGCATTGGGCTCCCTGCTCCACGGGGAGTCTGCTTCTCCCTCTCCCTCTGCCTGCCTCTCCCCCTGCTTGTGCTCTCTCTCTCTCTGTCAAATAAATAAATAAAATCTTAAAAAAAAATAAATGTTTGGTAAGTTGCAAAATACAAGGTCAATACTCAAAAATTTGTTGTGTGTTTTTACATTAATAACAAACTATCAGAAAAAGAAATCGAGAAAGCCATTCCATTTACAACTGCATCAAAAAGAATAAAAGACCTAGGAATAAATTTAGCCAAGAATGTGAAAGATCTATATATTGAAAACTACATGATGTTAATGAAAGAAATTGAAGAAGATAATAATAAATAAGAAGATATTCTGTGCTCATGGATTGGAAGAATTAACACTGTCAAAATGTCCATACTACCAAAGCAATCTACAGATTCAATGCAATGCCTATCAAAATTCCAATGGTATTTTTCACAGAAATAAAACAAACAACCCTAAAATTTGTGTGGAAAGACATTGCACAGAAACGCAAACATGAGAGAGAAAAACAAAGCTAGAGGCATCCCACTCTGATTTCAAACTATATTACAAAGCTAGTAATTAAAACAGTATGGTGTTGGTATAAAAATAGACATATAGATCAAAGGAACAGAATGGAGAAACCCAGAAATGAACCCACATGTATGTGGTCAATTAATTTATGACAAAAGAGCCAAGAATATACAACGAGGAAAAGACAGTCTCTTCAATAAGTGGTGTTGGGAAAATTGGACCACTACCTTACCCCATATACAAAAATTAACTCAAAATGGATTAAAGACTTGAACATAAGACTTGAAACCATAAAACTTTTAGAAGAAAGTGTAGGCAGTAAGTTCCTTAACATAGATCATGGTGATGATTTTTTAAATCTGACACAAAAAGCAAAAGGAACGAAGGCAAAAACCAACAAGTGAGACATCACACTAAAAAGCTTCTGCATAGCAAAGGAAACCATCAACAAAACGAAAGGCAACATACTGAATTGGAGAAAATATTTGCAAATCATATATCTTATAAGGTGCTAATATCCAAAATATAAAAAAAACTCATACAACTCAATAGCCAAGAAACAATCAATCTGATTAAAAAATAGGCAGAAGATCTGAATAAACATTTTTCCAAGGAGACATACAACTGGCCAGCAGGTACAAGAAAAGACACTAAACATCATTAATCATCAGAGAAATGCAAATCAAAACCACAATGAGCCACCACCTCACACCTGTTAGAATAGCTATAATTAGAAAGACAATAAATAACAAGTGTTGGTGATGATGTGGAGAAAAGGGAATTGTTGCATTTTTGGTGGGAATATAAATTGGTGCAACCATTGTGGAAAACAGCATGGAGTTTCTCCAAAAAGTTTAAAATAGAACTACCATGTGATTTAGCAATTCCACTTTTGGGTATTTATTTGAAGAAAATGAAAATATTAAATCAAAAAGATATATGCACTCTTATGTTCATTGCAGCATTATTTACAATAGCCAAGATATGGAACAAGTGTAAGTGTTCATCAATGAATGAATGGATAAAGAAATTGTGTGTGTGTGTGTGTGTGTGATATATACATACCTTTATGTATGTACACATATAAATATGTATATGTATGTGTGTATATATATGTGTATATATATATATACCTATATATATTTCAGTCATAAAAAAGAATGAAATCTTGCCATTTGCAACAACACAATTGGACCTTGAGGGCATTAGAGTAAGTGAAATAAATCAGAGAAAGACAAATACCATATGATCTCTCTTCCATGTAGAACCCAAAAACCAAGCTCATAGATATAGAGAACGGATTGTGGTTTGTAAGAGATGGGGGTGGGAGAAGTGGGTGAATTTTTTTTTTAGTTTAAACAAATGGATTTTCCACATAAAGTATCATGTCATCTGTGAAGAGAGAGAGTTTGACTTCTTCTTTGCTAGTTTGAATACATTTTATTTCTTTTTGTTTTCCGATTGCTGTTGCTAGGACTTCTAGGACTATGTCGAACAATAGTGGCAAGAGGGGGCATCCTTGTCGTGTTCCTGATCTTAATAGAAAGGCTCTCAGCTTTTCCCCATTGAGGATGATATTTGCTGTGGGTTTTTCATAGATGGATTTTATGAACTTGAGGAATGTTCTCTCAATCCCTATACTCTGAAGAGTTTTAATCAGGAAAGGATGCTGTATTTTGTCAAATGCTTTTTCTGCATCGAGAGGACCATATGTTTCTTCTCTCTCCTCTTATTAATGTGTCCTATCACATTGATTGATTTGCGAATGTTGAACCACCCTTGCATCCCGGGGATAAATCTCACTTGGTCATGGGGGATGATCCTTTTAATGTATTGTTGGATCCTATTAGCTAGGATTTTGTTGAGAATTTTGGAATCTATATTCATCAGGGATATGGGTCTGAAATTCTCCTTTTTGATGGGGTCTTTGCTGGTTTGGGATTAAGGTAATGCTGGCCTCATAGAATGAATCTGAAAGCTTTCCTTTGTTTCTAATTTGTTTCCTTTGTTTCTATTTTTTGGAACAGCTTCAGGAGAATAGGTATTATCTCTCTGAATGTTTGGTAGAATTCCCCAGGGAATCCATCAGGCCCTGGACTCTTTTTTTGGGAGGTTTTTGATCACTGCTTCAATTTTGTTACTGGTTATTGGCCTCTTCAGGTTGTCAATTTCTTCCTGTTTCAGTCTTGGGAATTTATAGGTTTACAGGAAAGCCTCCATTTCATCCAGGTTGCTCAATTTATTGGCATATAGTTGTTGATAATAATTTCTAATAATTGTTTCTATTTCCTTGGTGTTAGTCATGACCTCTCCCCTTTCACTCATAATTTAATTAATTTGGGTACTTTCTATTTTCTTTTGGATAAGTCTGGCCAGTGGTTTATTGATCTTATTAATTCTTTCAAAGAACCAGCTTCTAGTTTTGTTGATCTGATCTACTGTGTTTCTGGTTTCTAATTCATTGGTCTCTGCTCTAATCTTAATTATTTCTTTTCTAATGCATGGCCTTAGGCATTGTTTGTTGCTTTTTCTCTAGTTCTTTAAGGTATAAAGTTAGTTGGTGAATTTGGGATTTTTCTATTTTTTTGATTGAGGCTTGGATGGCTACGTATTTCTCCCTTAGGACTGCCTTTGCAGTATCCCATCCAAAAGACTCCACCCCCAAATTACTAGAACTCATACAGCAATTCAGTAATATGGCAGGAATACAAATCAATGCACAGAAATCAGCTGCTTTCTTATACACTAACAATGCAACTGTAGAAAGAGAAATTAGGGAAACAATTCCATTTACAGTAGCACCAAAAACCATAAGCTACCTTCGAATAAACCTAACCAAAGAGGTAAAGGATCTATACTCTAGGAACTACAGAACACTCATGAAAGAAATTGAAGAAGACACAAAAAGATGGAAAAACATTCCATGCTCATGGATCAGAAGAATAAATATTGTTAAAATGTCTATGCTACCAAGAGCAGTCTATACCTTCAATGCAATCCTGATCAAAATTCCAATGACATTTTTCAACGTGCTGGAACAAACAATCCGAAAATTTGTATGGAATCAGAAAAGACCCCGAATCGCCAAGGAAATGTTGAAAAAGAAAAACATAGCTGGGGGCATCATGTTGTCCAATTTCAAGCTATATTACAAAGCAGTGATCACCAAGACAGCATGGTACTGGCACAAAAACAGACATACAGATCAATGGAACAGAATAGAGAGCCCAGATATGGACCCTCAACTCTATGGTCAAATAATCTTCGACAAAGCAGGAAAAAATATGCAATGGAAAAAAGACAGTCTTTTCAATAAATGGTGCTGGGAAAATTGGACAGCTATATACAGAAGAATGAAACTTGACCATTCTCTAACACCATACACAAAGATAAATTTAAAATGGATGAAAGACCTCAATGTGAGACAGGAATCCATCAAAATCCTGGGGTAGAACATAGGCAGTAACCTCTTTGACATCAGCCACAGCAACTTTCAAGATTCATGTCCAAAGGCTAATGAAACAAAAGCAAAAATGAACTTTTGGGACTTCATCAAGATAAAAAGCTTCTGCACAGCAAAGGAAACAGTCAACAAAACAAAGAGGCAACCCACAGAATGGAAGATGTTTGCAAATGACACTACAGATAAAGGGCTGGTATCCAAGATCTATAAAGAACTTCTCAAACTCAACACCCAAAAAACAAATAACCAAGTCAAAAAATGGGCAGAAGACACGAAGAGACACTTCTCCAAAGAAGACATACAAATGGCTAACAGACACATGAAAAAGTGTTCATCATCATTAGCCATCAGGGAAATTCAAATCAAAACCCCACTGAGATACCACCTTACACCAGTTAGAATGGCAAAAATTGACAAGGCAAGAAACAACAAAAGTTGGAGAGGTTGTGGAGAAAGGGGAACCCTCTTACACTGTTGGTGGGAATGCAAGTTGGTACAGCCACTTTGGAAAACAGTGTGGAGTTGCCTCAAATAATTAAAAATAGAGCTACCCTATGACCCAGCAATTGCACTCCTGGGTATTTACCCCAAAGACACAGATGCAGTGAAAAGAAGGGCCATATGCACCCCAGTGTTCATAGCAGCAATGTCCGCAATAGCCAAACTGTGGGAAGAGCCGAGATGCCCTTCAACAGATGAATGGATAAAGAAGATGTGGTCCATATATACAATGGAATATAACTCAGCCATTAGAAAGGATCATCAACATGGATGGGACTGGAGGAGATGATGCTAAGTGAAATAAGTCAAGCAGAGAAAGTCAATTACCATGTGGTTTCACTTCTTTGTGGAACATAAGGAATAGCATGGAGGTCATTAGGAGAAGGAAGGGAAAAGGAAGTGGGGGGAGATCAGAGGGAGAGATGAACCATGAGAGACTATGGACTCTGAGAAACAAACTGAGGGTGTTAGAGGGGAGGGGGGTGGGGGGATGGGTTAGCCCGGTGATGGGTATAAAGGAGTGCACGTACTGCATGGAGCACTGGGTGTTATATGAAAACAATGAATCATGGATCACCACATCAAAAACTAATGATGTATTGTATGGTAATTAACATAACATAATAAAATTAAATTAAAACAAAACAAAACAAATAAGTAAATGGAATAAATTTTTTTAAATAATAAAAAAAAGCCAAAAAAATCACTTAACCAAATTTAGGAATCTTGGGATAATTTCCCATTGCTATCCAAAAAATCAATTAATTAAAAAAAAAAAAGATAAAGCAATTCCACCTGACACCACTTGTATCCTTTCCTTTCTCCATAGCACTTTATACCATATGACATGTTATGCATCTACTTGTTTGCTTATTATATGCTTCCCTATTAGAATGCAAGCTTCATCAAAGGGAGAGCTTTCTTTTTCTTTTGCCACAGAATCCCCAGCATCCATAACAATGCCTTACACATAGAAAGTAGTACTGAATAAAAATTTGATGAATGAATGAATGAATACACTCAAGATAGTACCTGCCATACCTGATGGTATCTGTTGTCATCATTGTCATCATCATCTTTATTATTATCTCACATGAATTGCAATCTCCCCTGGATTTTCTCTGGAATGTTAGTTGCCAAAAAATTCTTGATTCAATTGGAAATGACTACTGATCTTTACATTCTCTTTGGGCACTAGTCAGCCCTTAGCTACAGTTACTAGAGGCAACTAGAGTCTATGTGGATTTTGTGCCTTGTATATTATGACATGTCAACAGTATTTTTTTATATATATTTTTTATTATGTTCAGTTAGCCACTGTATAGTAGTACATCATTAGTTTTTGATGTAGTGTTCAATGGTTCATTAGTTAGGTATAACACCCAGTGCTCATCACAACATGTGCCCTCCTTAATAATATTTAATATGATCAAAGCCTGGCTTATGCAAGTGTGAAGCAGATTAAGTTTGGCATACCTCATCTCTCCTTTCTGAACTTTTCTTTCTTTTCTGAGCTGTCACTTAGATCAAAGCTTAGTTCTCCCATCCTGGAGAGAAGCTGCCTTATAAACAAATTCGAAGTTAGCTATTAGTGATTTAAAATGTCATCTCTTTCAGAATGTTTGAATTTTAATATAGGACAGTAGGGACAGAGTGATACATACCCTGATGCCCAGAATCCCTAATAGTGGAAGATGTTGGAGTGTGGTAGAATTGGGGAGGCAGAGAGGGAAATATTCCCTCTGCACTTTAAGTGACATTATTGGGGAGACTTCTTGGCCCATGCACAGTTAGTGGTCTTGATCACCTCATTCTTCACTTACAAGCTTACCCCTTCTAAATAACAAGTATGGGAGGGCAGAGGACAATAATGGACTCCAATAACACCAAAATGCTCTCCAATTAACACTTTCATTCTTTCATGTAAACTCGATATAGTGAAAACAGCATGGGATTCTGAGTTAGAAGTTCTGGCCCTGCCTCTAATTAAGAAATATTACTTTTTCATTGCTAAGGGCCTCAGTCACACATGTATGGGATATGATGGCTAATGATCTTCCAGAACTAAAATTAATGATTTTTACAGTTCTATAATTAAGTGCAAGTTGATAGCTGAGTTTTTTTTTTTTTTTAAAGATTTATGTATTTGAGAGACAGAGAGAGAGAGAGCACATGAGTGGAGGGTAGGGGCAGAGGGACAGGAAGAGAGAAACTCAAACAATACTCCAGGCTGAGCGCAGAGGCCGAAGCAGGGTTCCATCTTACCACCCCAAGATCAGACCTGAGCTGAAACCAAGAGTTGAACACCTTAACTGACTGAGCTCCCCAGATGCCCCCCCTTTATATATAAGGAAGGGAAAAGAGAGTGGTCGTAAGTTTTCATAAATGCCATAGGTTACAGTGCCATGGGATTCAGAAGCAGTCTGAGAAGGAATCTGGCAATTCAAGAATAATCATTAGGGGTGCGTGGGTGGCTCAGTCGTCAGGCGTCTGCCTTCGGCTCGGGTCATGATCCCGGGGTCCTGGGATCGAGCCCCATATCGGGCTCCCTGCTCGGCAGGAAGCCTGCTTCTCCCTCTCCCACTCCCCCTGCTTGTGCTCCTTCTCTCGCTTTGTCCCTCTCTGTCAAATGGATGGATAAAATCTTTAAAAAAAAAGAATAATCATTAAACTTCTACTTTCAAGAGGACAAAATTAGGAGATGATATGTCTCACTTATTGAAACTGCTTCCTTAGTGTGTCTAATTTTCTTTTCTGTACTACCCAGGGTGGGGTTCCCAAAAGTTAAGGAGAATAAAGATCCTCTCAGTTATATCTTGTATCCTACAGACATTGAATCACTACTGCTAGAGGACATGCTTCTCTTTCCCCATTAGGGAAAATCTTACACATGAAGTCTGGGGGAAAGATTTCTAAGGGAGAGTTTGTACTGTGTTCACCCATATCATGTATGTTTGCCTTTGGTCAGCACCCTATTTTTCTCCTTTTATGTTTTAAATGGAGTGAAATTTGCAAGCAGAAAGGAAAACAGAAGCACAAGATCTTTCGCTATATATCTGTTTTGTGAAAAATAAATTGAAACCAAATGAATTCAAGGCTGATATTTTGCTTACTAGATTAGAAAATGAGTGCTCTGTTTCCCAGATCCCTCGCTATGGTTTTCGATGCTCTCCAGTGAGCGGGTCCCCTGGTCCAGAGGAAAAGAAACTTATACTATCGTCTGAATATTCCCCTTATTTTACCTTTCTTTGTATAATAAAGTTCTTTTTTGAACTTAGGAACCTGATGCAAAATCACGAATCTAGGGCGAGAAGAGTGGGGAGGCCAATGCATGGGAAACTACTAGAATTTCTAAGTGTAAGTCAGACAACCTGCATGTCTGCAAACATGGAGCCTCCACCAAGTACACAAAATGTGGTCCAGCACACACACTGCCAGGGGTAAGGATGTGTGTGTGTGTGTGTGTGTGTGTATTCAGGCACATGTACATACAACACAACTCAAAGGATGCCTCAGTAGTATGGCTTGGTAGTGATAGAGTGTCTAAGTCTGGGTCTCTCAGATTTCATAATCAGCTGATTTAATAAAATTCAAGAAGTCATATTTTCTCTCAAGGTTTTGATAAAAATAGGGAAAAGGCAGCCCAGCTGATCTGGCAGAATTAAGAATATTCCTCCTGATTCTGTCTTTGGTGGGTTGGAGGTGGGTTAGTAAGTGAAGAAGATGAGATCTGAGGGTTTATCTCCTCTCACCATTGAAGGTGATACGAAACATGCCACCCTTGCAAAAGTGTGACCTCTCACACCATGTGGGTCAGCTTGGAGAAGGGTGCATGGCTGCGTTCTGCCCCCACAGCATGGCAGGAGGTCTGGGCCTCTGTGTGTCTATGCTCAGTTCACTGCTGCCAGCCCTAGCTGTAGGGACTGGGGTACACTCTCACCAATCTAGGCCTCAACTTTCCTATGGAAATGAGGAAGTATATTATGATAACCTCTAAGGTTCCCCATGTTCTCACACCTTGTCGCTAGCACCTTGGTTCTTGGAGCAGCAGCATCAACACCACTTGGGAGCTCATTAGAAATGCCATCTGTGGCCTCAGCCTAGACTAAATGCATGAGAATCTGTCTTTTTGCGACACCCCAGGATGGTTCATGTGCACATTAATATTTAAAAGGCATTGCTCTGATGTTCTTTTTTATTCATCTGATTATTTAATCAACAATCATTAATGTCAGCACATTATAAGCATGACTCTATATTGATCATGACTAGATTGTTTCATCTACACTTAAAATGAGTAAGAATGTGTGACTCTGTGGGTGTGTTATGTGTGTGTAACAGAGAATGGGGGAGAGATTTTTGTGTAAAATGGAGAAAGAACCAGGTTTTTAAAAATTAGATTTTTATAGTTTGACTATTGTAGACATTGCTGCGATAAAAATTGGAAAGAGCCTAGATGTCCATCGACAGATGAATGGATAAAGAAGATATGGTATATACATACAATGGAATATTATGCAGCCATCAAAAATGAAATCTTCCCATTTGCAATGATGTGGATGGAACTAAAGGGTATTATGCTAAACGAAGTAAGTCAATCAGAGAAAGATAATTATCATATGATCTCACTGATGTGAGGAATTTGAGAAACAAGACAGAGGGTCATAGGAGAAGGGAGGGAAAAATGAAACAAGACGAAACCAGAGAGGGAGACAAACAATGAAAGACTCTTAATCTCAAGAAACAAACTGAGGGCTGCTGGAGTGGTGGGGGGTGGGAGGGATGGGGTGGCTGGGTGATGGACACTGGGGAGGGTATGTACTATGGTGAGCGCTGTGAATTGTGTAAGACTGATGAATCACAGACCTGTACCCCTGAAACAAATACTTTATATGTTAATAAAAAATTAGATTTTTAAACTTTTTAAACTTGACTTTACTTAGAATGAAAAATTAACTATGTTTTTCTTAGAATGGAGATAGCCCTGTGCTTAGAATGAAAACGTATTTGAGAAAGTAAAATAAAGCCTAGGAAAGAAATGTTTAAAGGGTCTTTGATTTGAAATTCTAAAATAATTTTTCAGCAGTATCTGAAAAATACTACTCAATTACGTTAAATTAAATAAGCTTTGTGCATTCCTTCTGTCCAAAGCACAGTGCTAAGTCTGCAGAGGACAGATATCCAAGGATTCTAAGATTCTAAGGTGTGAGAATAAATAGGAAGGGACCATGGAGATGGTCTCGTCCATCCCAGGTCCTCTCCATACAGATGAAAAGACTAAGGCTTAGATAGATTGGTGATCTCTACCCATTGTCACACAGGTAGAGACAGAGCTGGGACAATCAGGTCTTAGAAAGTAAGGTCGGGGGTTTTGAAGACCAGTTCAAATAAATGCTAATGAGGGCTTGGTCAAAATGTTGGCAGTGTGAGTGGAGGAGAGGGTAAGAGAATAGAAGAGATGAATGAGAAATAGCCGCAGTAGTCTCTTCAGAGCTGGGGCACTCCTTGCCTGTAGGGCAGTAATGAAGGGTGGATGGGAGTCACAGGTGGCCACAGAGTTGTGAGCATATGTGATGTAAAAATGGCATTTTTAAAGAGCAGAGGAATACAGCAAGGGGAGGTTTTAACACTGAACATTTCACATGGAGAAATTCAGGAGCTTACCGATAACTATCCTACCAGTAGTACTTGTTTCTGTTTTTAACTTCCAACCTCACTTTGGCAATGGTCATTCTCCACTTCTTCAAATCGGATTCATCTTCAAAGGCTTTCCCCTCTTCTATGGAGCCTTCCTTGACGATAAAATCTCATTCTACTCTAATGCCAAATGCTTGGAGCTCTTACTGTCCTTATCACTCATCAAGTACTTAATGATATACAGTAGCAGGTGATCTGTTTTATTCATTACTGATACACTCATTGAAATAATGTTCTGTTTCCAGGCCCTGGGAGCACAGACTGCGTCCCTCTCCACATGAAGCTTACATTATGATGGGAGAGACACAGCATAAACAGCAAATAAAGATACAATAAATATACAAAGCAATTTCACATAGCGACAATAAAACAGAGTGATGTGATAGAGACTGGGGGCTACTATTGAATTTTTTTTAATGGAGTGTTTTAGCTTGTAGCTGTTTGCTCTCTCCCAACTAGACTATAAGTTCCTCAAGGGTGGGGCAGTTTTTTTTTTTAAAGATTTATTTATTTATCTGAGAGAGAGAGAGAGAGAGCAGTGGGGAGGGCAGAGGGAGAGGGAGGGAGAGAGACAATCTTAAGCAGACTCTCCACTGAGTGCAGAGACTGATGGGGCTGGATCTCATGACCTTGAGGTCATGACCGTGAGATCATGACTGGAGCAGAAACCAACAGTCAGACGCCCAGCCGTCTGAGCCACCCAGTCGCCCCCAGGGGTAGGCCAGTTCTATGTTACTTTGGCATCCTTCCTAACAGTGTAGCCTACTGATGACAGAGTAAGATCTTATCAGATTTGTTTTTGGAATAAATGACTGTTGAATGTTTTACTCTAGATCCTTTTCTATGATCAACTCTGGTATTTCCTCTATACTAATATTTGTATTTTTTGCTGGCCAGGTAGCAGTGCTGCTATCAGTATGGAGGAAAATACTGTTTGGTATGAAGTGGGTTGTATGTTAGGAAGTTGAAAATTGTGATACATTGACTCTCTGCTTTTTTTCAATTCAGAAGAAACGCACAGATGTGTATTCACAAATCTTCCCAAAGAAATTGGCCTTTCAGATGTAAGCAGTGTATGACTCTTGAGTATCTCAAGGCTCCTTTGTCTGTTGTCAGTGAGAATTTATAACCCTCATTGTAAGAATTGTGTATTTTTCAAGCTAGAGTCACTCCTGGGTGCTGAAAGATTCTCAAACCACTTCATTTGTGCCAAAGTATTTCCAGTTAACTCCCTAAAACATGCTTTTATCTCAGCTTCCCTGATCTTTTTAGGTAATGCCAGCATTTTAAACAATTTGGTTGTTTTCCTTTTAACTTTCTGACTAATTTAATTCTGAGTCATAAACCTATAAAGTTTATTAACAGATCTAATCATCCCAAAAGTTTGTTTAGAGTAGCTACTCCTTTAACTTCTCATGGAGTTGACAGGAAATATTTCAAACTTCAAATAGGCCTGCAGATTTTTGTGTGTGATTTCACATTTTTGTATATTTCAGGTGGGGATTATAGCAAACTGACTAAATTACTACATAGGAAATTTCTTAATAAGAAAAAAACACTCAAGAAAAAAGTGGGTTAGATAGGAATATGATGAAGGTATGACAAAATAGATCTGAATCAGTTATGCCGAAATTTGGCACATGAATTCCAAAGTAAATATCCCTGTTTCTACCTTGGTTACCACCTTAAGGTCTGGAAGTCATAATCTGGTGTATGACTGGTGTTCATTTCTGGTATGATGGTGCTGTAACCCTTTCATCCTGGGGCCTGAGGAGAGACTTCTGGGTGTCTGTGCAGAGGGCCCTGGCAGGTCTAGTCTCTGGTGAGCCACTGGCCACACGCAAACAGGCCCCCAACCCTTCTAGACACTGTGCCCTTTGCCTGTCTTCTCAGATGGATATTCAGATGTTCACTCAGCCTTGCTTTGGTTCCCCCTTTGACCTTGTTTCAGGGTTTCTCCTTGACTGAGTTGCCTTTAGCAGGTGGGTGAAAGTATCCCAGCTCTCAGAACCTTACTCCTTGGTCCAGGCTTCTCATGTAGATGTCCCTAGAAGATCCTTCCTAACCCTGGGGGTAGGACCCAGACAAGCTTTAAATCTTGTTAATCTTGACATTTGGAAGAAGAAGTTATTTAAAAATATCCAGGAATGTGCCATAGAAGTTGAAAATTGTGATACATTGACTCTGCTTTTTTTCAATTCAGACATTAGGATAAGTAATATTTAGAATTCTAGGTGTGTTACTAATGAAAAAAGATCTTTGCCTTTATACCGACCTAGCTGATTCTCCTTAATTTGCTTTTTAAATTCTTTTAACAAATACTGAGTGATTCTCATGTGTCAGGCAGGAGGGCAGTTACCCGTGGTTCCTGCTCTAATGAAGCTTATATTCTATGGGACACACATGAAAAAGGAAACCAAACAATAAATGAAATGATTAATAATGTGGTCTTGCTATGATGGGAACAAACACAAGAATGAGTGGGTGGGGGAGGGAGGAAGAGAGAGAACATTCAACTGGTCTTACGATTGTCAATTATTTTTATTTTTAATTTTCTTTTAATGGAGAACTTGACCACTAACTGCAAATCTCACTCATAGAATAAGTAATTAGTGATGAGAAAAACCTTCAGTTTTCTTTTGAGACTTACTGATACAAAAAACAAAAACCAAACCCCAAACAAGAGGCCATTACAATTCAATTATCTTAGGGCTTATGTTGATTTATTATTGAGAATGGTTTTTTTAATGGCTTAAAAATCATTCATGCTTTTTCTCTAAATTATAACCATTTTCTCCCCCTAATCTTGTAAGATTAACATGCTATATCAAGACTACCATGACAGATGTGAAATACCTCATTAGTAATTTTTAACTCTGATTGCATGTTGAAGTGGTAATATCTTAGACATATTGGGTTAAATAAAATATATTACTAAAACTAATTTTACCTGTTTCACTTTACTTTTTAAATGTGGCTACAAGAAAACTTTTAATTACATGTATGACTCTCGCATTGTTATTGAGTTGACTGCTATAGAATCTTGTTATGAAAATTTGTTTATTATTTAGATGGATTCTGGTTTAAGATGTACACCTTTAATAATTACTACTAAAAAAAGAGAAAAACATGTAAGTTGGTTGGAGAGGATGTTAATTATATCCCCTAACATCTTTTATAAAAATCCACTGCAGTTTTTACTTTTGCCAGTAGTCAAAAATTTCTTGAAAAGAGGGAGTTTGCATTTTGATATATTCTTTGCTTCCTGTCCATATGCTAGATATTTGTATTATTTGGCTACACTTTGTTAGTAACCTAATCTTGTCACACTCAGTGCTGCTGGTCTATCAAAAACCTCACAGTTTTGTATAAGAAAAAGAGATTGAGAAAAAGAATCCCCCACATTTACAAAGATTTATAGATAGTAAAGAATTGAAGAGTGAGAAAAATAATTTAGATTTATCAAACATGAAAGAAATACTGAAATTAACTTTTGGTTTGACACATGTGGTTTGACATTTCTCAGATGATATAATGGTAGGAAGGAGAAGGAAATGAAAAGATCATTTTCAAATGGTAAACACGGCAGCATACAATTGTTTATCCCGTGTTTTTTTTTTTAATAAAGATTTTATTTATTTATTTGAGAGAGAGACAATGAAAGATAGAGAGCACAAGAGGGAAGAGGGTCAGAGAGAGAAGCAGACTCCCTGCTCAGCAGGGAGCCCGATGTGGGACTCGATCCCGGGACTCCAGGATCATGGCCTGAGCCGAAGGCAGTCGCTTAACCAACTGAGCCACCCAGGCTCCCTCCCGTGTTTTTTTTTAAGATTTTTATTTGAGAGAGAGAAAAAGAGAGGGAGAGGGAGAGAGAGCATGAGCAGGGGCAAGGGGCAGAGAGAGAGGGAGAAGCAGACTCCCCGCTGAGCAGTGAACCCGATGAGGGGCTCAATCCCAGGACTCTGGGATCATGACCTGAGCCGAAGGCAGCCGCTTAAGCGATTGAGCCACCCAGGTGCCCCCCCCCTTTGTTTTATTTTTTTTTTTTAAGATTTTATTTATTTACTTGACAGAGAGAGAGACAGCGAGAGAGGGAACACAAGCAGGGGGAGTGGAAGAGGAAGAAGCAGGCTTCCCACTGAGCAGGGAGCATGATGTGGGGCTCGATCCCAGGACCCTGGGATCATGACCTGAGCCGAAGGCAGACACTTAACGACTGAGCCACCCAGGTGCCCCCCCTTTGTTTTAAATATAGTTCCTGGGACTTTTATTCCAGGCAAAACCCAGAATAGTCTGGAGGCAAATTAAGGAAAGTATCTGACAGTATTACTAAGGCCAAATACAGTATGCTCAATTGTTCATTCAAATGGTTTTGTTATTCTTCTTGGCTTTGGTTAGTACTGAGATCCTTTGTTTCTAGGCCACCACTCAATGAGAAGAGAGAAGAGAGGAGTGGGAACAAAACGGAAAAGAAAAGATCGCCCCAAGGTGAAAAGAGACATTTGTCTCTGGGGCATATACAAATGCCTGTTACAAAAGTCTGCCCTTCTCCACAGTTTCTCTTCCCACACTTTTAGTTATCCACCATCCAGAAGCAGATGATCCTCCTTCTGACAGATCGTGAGAAGTCAACAGTAACCTAACACTACATCACAATGCCAATGTCATTCACCTCTCTTGGTCTCATCACGTAGGCATTTTATCATCTCATGTCCTCCCAAGAAGGGTGAGTATAGTACAATAAGATCTTTTGAGAGAGAGAGACCTCATTCACATAATTTCTATTATAGTATATTATTATAATTGTTCTATTTTATTATTAGTTATTCTAGTTAATCTCTTACAGTGCCTAATGTGTAAATTAAACTTTATTATACTTGTGTATGTCTAGGAAGAAGCAGAGTATATACATATGAAGTATTTGGTCCTATCTGTGGTTTCAGGCATCCTCTGGGGTTCTTAGATAAGGAGGGGACTCCTGTATACTCAGCATTCGACTAGTGAAATTTGTTTAAACACAACCATAAAATTCTCTTAACCTATATATCCATCCATTTCTTTGTGGTTATTTGAGATCCATTTGGTTTTCAAGCCACGTAAGGTTTCAGTTGTTTCAGACAAGGCTGCTGGTTGCTAAGAGGTTATTGACTAAAACTGGATTTGTGAGCATCCTGGATCCTGGACTCATGTGGTTTCTGCAGTTATTCATAATTGAATTATATATCATCATGGGCTATGTGTGTGTGCACGTGTGCAGGAGGGGTGCGTGGGTATGAAGAGAGGGAGGAAAGGGAGAGTAAGTGTCTGGCCTGAGTAGAGAGGCCTTCCTACTGCCTGGAAGAGAAATGAGACGCCCTGTAACTTGATTCTTGTCTAAGCACCTCCAGGAATAACATAATTTCATTAAAAAGCCATCATTTTTAAACTTGAAAAAAGAAGTTTTTTTCCAAGAGAAGAAAAGCATTCCTGTTCATTTGTGGTAACATTAACACTTGGCAATTTAATCCCACTATTTTGGTAACATTTTTGTGAAGCAATACAATCAGCTACACTGGAAAAGCTAATAATGAAATCTGCATTCTGCTACTAATTGGCTGTGTGGTTTCAGGAAATCTGCTTTACTTCTCTGCGCCTCAGTTTCCTTATTTGTCAAAGAAGAGGGTTTGGATTACAAGAGCTTTTTAAAAAATTAATCCCTACGGCTAATTCTGCCCTTAGGTTCCCTGTCCATGAGGGTAGCTGGTGGCAGAGAGGGTTTGTAGAGAGGGGTGGTTTGAGGCGCTAGGAACAGAGTTAGAAAACCAGTGTATTAGTTCATCTGGGGATCTTGTTAATTGCAGATTCTGACTCAGTAGATCTGGGGTGAGGCCTGAGTTTTTACATTTCTAACAATATCGCAGGTGATGATGATGCTACTGGACCATGCACCACACTTTGAAGAGCAAGGTGCTAGACGATTTTTTTCCCCAGCCTTCTCATTCAACAGGTGAAAGCAGGTCCTACACAGGCAAAGTGATTTTCCCAAACTCACACAATAATTGAGTGGTGCACCTCGAACAAGAATTCCTGATATTATCACTAGCAGTTTGATGACAGTGTCACTTTCTACATCTCTGATACCTTCCCCATGCTAACACTCTGAGTGATAGTATTTTATGGCTTTTAGGAGCCATTTCTTAGGAGCCACTCTGGGCTCATTGTTTTGGCCACACTATCTCATTCACTTTCAGTTTCATGTCAAACCATATGTAGTAGTGGCTAGAAAAATTAAATTTGACAGATTAACTAATTTTCAATTCAAGGCCTTAATCTCCATTTAGAATGACCCTTGCATGTTTATGCATTGTGCATGGAGAGAAAGTAAGAGTCCGCTAAGGAAAACTGCTGATTCCATGAATTTGAAAAGCTGTCCATTAATGCTCTTCAGGTGATACCAGCTTTAGCAAAGGTTTTTTTTTTTTTTAAGATTTATTTATTTATTTGAGAGAGAGAAAGAGAGACCATGTGTGTGTGTGAGCTCACGAGCGGGAGGAGCAGAGGGAGAAGGAGAGAGAACTCCAAGCAGACTACACCCTGAGCGGGGAGACTAGATTGGGGCTCTATCCCAGCATCCTCTGATCATGACCAGAGCCAAAACCAAGAGCTGGATGCACGACTGTGCCACCCAAGTCCAGCGAAGGTTTTTAGATGATCAGGGCCCATATTTTGTGAGCTTTATGTGTTAAGATAAAAAGAAGTTAATTACTTCTCAAAGTGGCCAATGCAAACCATGCTATAGCCAGTAAAAGAATTTCCATGTTGTCCTTTATTTTCATTTTTCATTCATATCCAGTAATAGTTTTTTTGAGTCCTTGAGGGTGCAAGGCAGTGATTTAACAAAATCAATCCAGAAAAGACAGTCTGCACTTCTATGCACTTTAGAAAAATAAGATAGCATGCATTTTTATTGTTTTAATTTTTTAATTTATTTTTTTAAATTTTATTTTATGTTATGTTAGTCACCATACATTACATCATTAGTTTTTGATGTAGTGTTCCATGATTCATTGTTTGCATATAACACCCAGTGCTCCATTCAATACGTGCTCTCCTTAATACCCAACACCGTGCTAACCCATCCCCCCACGCCCCTCCCCTCTAAAACCCTCAGGTGATTTCTCGGAGTCCATAGAATGCATTTTTAAATATCCATTACCCTGAAGTTTGTTCTTCGTCTCAGGCAAATAAAATTTTCTCTAATCTAGATAGATCAGCATTTCCCAAAATATATTCCTTAGAACACTAGCCCCAAGAACTACTCTTAGGAAAAAAAAAGGATTTTTTCATTAAGTGAATTTAGGATTGTCTGTTTAATACACACTTAAGTTTCACAAAGCACATTAGAATATGAAGATTTCTGAGAAGTCTTACAATAAAAAATTCTTTTCATTTTATTTAAAAGAATTTCCCAAAATTATTTGACTGTAGATTTCCCCCAAACTTCCCCCTTATCTTTTCTTTTTTCATGCAATGTCTATTAAGATTTTGTAGTACTAATTAATGTTCTATGGGATGCACTTCGGGAAAGACTGGTCTGGATTACTTTTCCCAATGTTTTAGTTTGCTTTTTCTGTGGTTATCTGGCGAATATCTTATATTAAATATATCAGGACAAACTACTTGGTAATACTGTTTTTTAAGAGCATATATTTTAGCTATTACATATTTTAAAGAAAAATGAAAAGGAAAATTTTTAGGAAACAGAGCATAAATAGTAGCCTGAGCTTTTCTCTCTGGCTGTGAGAACTTGCATCATCTCTCTGTGAGCAGTTTGGTTTGTTGTACTTTGATGTTCCCTCACTGGTGAGGAACTTGAACAGATGGGAAAACATCTTAGAATTAGAAATGTCTGCTTTTGCTGAAGTTGGGCAATGCATTTTTTTAAATTGAAGAATAACTGACATTTAATTGAAGAATAACTGACATGTATTAGTTTTAGGTGTACAGCATAGTGATTTGATACTTACATATACACATTATGAAATGATCATCATAATAAGCCTAGTTACCATCCATCACCATACAATTTGTTACAGTATTATTGACTATATTCCCTATACTGTACATTATATCCCCACATCTTATTTATTTTATCACTGGAAGATTATACCTCTTAATACCCTTCACTTACTGGATTGCCCATTACGGCAAAATGTCTTGAAGTATCAGTGAATTTCTTTTAAATGGCACATAGACAAACATGAAATATTTTATAGTTATGTATTTAATTTAATTTAATGCATTTTAGAAAAATTATAATAGCATTCTGAAACATGATTTCATGTATACAATTGCTAAAGTAGTATTTATGTTTGAAAAACATATGTAGATTTGAAGACAGATGCCAAGTAAAGAATGGCAAAAAGAAATTGTGAAAGGGGTGTACAAATGGTTAAAGCTTGAGAACCAATACCTGGAGGATTAGCCAAGAAGCAAATTCTAGGGTCTGGCCTGTATCCTTCTAGAAAAACCAACACCACTGTGTTTGAGGAGCACCATAGTATAATGAAAAGGTTGCTGGATGTAGGTTGAGGAGATTATGGTCCATGGAAAGAAGCATAATAAGACATGGTTCCTGCCACTTGAAGGGTTCACAGCCTTTCTAAGACAGGGCATACTAAGACGCCACTCTCAGCCTGATAGCCAAAGAATTGAAAGTTTCATATATAACCCACACTGGACATGTTACATAGATGGCTTAGGGCCAATAAGACTTAACTGAGTTTTTTGTCTTTTGGACAAATAAAGTAAGTGGTAAATTTAGCCTACAATGCTGAGATAAATAACCCACATTTGGCTCCTTAAGATTAGCCATCAATTAATACCACCAGGTCTTTGGGGGCGCCTGGGTAGTTCAGTCAGTTAAGCGTAGGACTCTTGGTTTTGGCTCAGGTCATGATCCTGAGATAAAGCCTGCATCAGGCTCTGTGCTCAGTGGGGAGTCTGCTTCTTTCCATCTCCCTCTGCCTCCCTCCAACCCCTGCTCATGTTCTCTAAAATGAATAAATAAATCTAAACAAAAATGCCACCAGATCTTTTGTATTCTGTGAGTTCTGTGAGTCAAAGAGGCCATTACAATAACTTGGCTGCTTTCTGTTAGATGAATACTTCTCTACCGAGAATAGTTTTCCACCCAGGGTACGCTTGGTGATATAGGGACACATTTTTGGTTGCCATAACTATGGGGGCAGTGCTATTGGCATCTAGGGGGTAGATACCATGGGTGTTTTCTAAAATTCCCAGAATGTATAGGACAGCCGCCCACGACAAAGAAATATCTAGCCCTAGATGTCAATAGTGGTAAGGGTGAGAAAACTTATGCTAGACTGACAAGGCAGGCAGAACTGGACATGATGACTGCAGAGCTCAATCACAGGCTCACTGGACATAACTGACCAAAGTTTTAATGCTTCCAATGCACTATTTTCCTTCAGGGAAAAAGTAATGATAGCACAATAAACTATTTGTGGTATGCTGGATACTGGACCCTCAAAATGTCCATGACTTAATCCCTGGGGCCTGTGAATATATTATTTCACATAGCAAAAAGGATTCTGCAGATGTGATTAAGTTAAGGATCTTGAGATGAGAAGATTATCTTCGATTGTCTAGATGGGCCCAATCTAACCACAAGGGTCCTTAGAAAAGGGAAGCAGCAAGGTCAGATTTCAGATTTTTAGTGTATTAGAACATAAAATGCAGTTAAACCTACAGTTATTTGGAATTTTTTTCTCTAAGGGTATGGGAGGCACTTTGGGGTTTTGCATAAACAGCGATGATCATACTGATGAAGATGTGCTGGTGGGTGTAATGGTTGGTTGATAGACTCAAGCTAACTCATGCAGTTTATGGGTGACAGAATTCCTCAGGTGTGCTGGAAAACACAGAACACAAGGAACTATTGTGGCAGTGCCTGCACAATTACTTGAGAAAATCTCCAAAATCACAAACCTTTTGTTCTGCTCTCACTTAAATGATTTCATTAATTTTTACAACCCTATTGTTACTTGTTAAGATTATTATTATAAGTTTCTTACATAAGCCTCCCTGCAGTGCTGCTTTTCTATTTGAATCCCGAATAAAGATGGTTTCAGGGTTTTTCTGGTCCATTTCAAGTATGTTTGTAAGCAATTAGATGGCCTCCACAGTGCAGCCTTCTAGAGTCTTTTAAGTGTAACACACAGTGTCTGTATTCACTGGGGTCCCTGTGTGCACACCTGCAGCCTCCTGCCCAGGCACAGAGCCCCACACCCGACCTCAGCACATGGAGTGCAATTCCCTCATTTCCCCCTCTCCGTTTGTGAAATCTAAAAGTTTTACAATCATCTAGTCCACAGTAATAGTACACACACACACTCACACACACACGAAAAGATAGGCATCACTAACATTTACATAGTGCCTAATAGCCCACAGAGTGCTTTTCCCCGTCACTGTTTTATACTCCCTAGTACATTGTTATTATCAATATTTTACAGGTTAGGAAATGGGACTAAAAGAATCTCAGGCATGTGTCTCATGTTAGAAAGGCAGTGAAGAAGGCGGGCCTTGAATTTCATTTCTCTGACTTGGCACTCACTGGTCGGCCTGAGGCTAGGTAGCTCCATTGCATTTGGACTTTCAAGAAAGGGACAAAGTGATAGAGCTTGGCCAAGGTCATTGTGGTGGTCACACTGAGCACTTATGGCAGGAGAGCCCCACTGTGTGGCCCAGACAGCTGGCCTCTAACGTTCTCCTGCTCTTAAGACTTTATTTCTCTGCCTCTGGACCTTGGGAGATCTCCTCTTGAACCTTCACTGTTCTTAGGCTAGGGGAAGAAAGTATTTCTCTGGCTTCTGGCTTTAGTATATATAGCCCCAGGCTCCTCCTGTTCTTACTTTATGGACACTTTTATGTACTTACAACTCTGAAACTTATTAAATAAATCAACATGAAGTGAAATAAATGATCAGCTACTTAATTGTTCTGTTTCTTCATTTTCAGATACCGTAAAATGGTTTAGACTAAATACTAAAGTGTATCACTAATACTATATGGTATTGCCGTAATTCTATTTAAAGCCCATGCAGGTCTTTGGTAAAAAATGTAATCATTCATTCCACTATCGCTTTAAAGATGCAACATGCTCTTTAAATTTATTTTGCCCTTTCTGGGAAATTGTAGGACCAATTTAGGGCTACAAGGTTAGTTCTAATGAAGTGAGGTTGTGAAATTTTCAAAAGTAGCTACCTTTGGGGGATTTCTGCTCCAGCATTTGATGTAGAAGAAGGATATTAAGATGTTTATTAGAGGCAAAACTGTTTTATGCAATATTGAAAACAAAAAAGACAAAAACAGAAACACTTGTATGATTGAAATGGTTGCCAAGTCCCCTACACGGGTAAGGTAGCCTGACTCTTAGAGCCATATTTTTTTTTAATCACAGAAAACTGCTCTGGTGGATGAATTAGCACTCTTACTAAGAACCTGTTCAATTTATTACCATATTACAGACTTAAATAAGTAAAATCGACATGAGTTGGCCCACAGGCTTTTAGTAACCAGGGGTAAATTCTACATGTTTGGATTGAAAGCAAAATCTTTTATTCTCGGTGGAAAGCCATCAGGAGAATTATAAATGGAAAACCAACACAGGAGAATTTTTAAGAAAACTCTAAAATTCTACAACATAGAGAAAAGGGGTGAAAAATGTATATTTGGCATAAGGTATGACATAGACTGTGTAGGGAGGGTTAGTCTCCTTTCTTCACATTGACACATTTTTATTTGGCAAATTTTTAAGTTCGTTAGGAAACCAAGAAAGAAAGATTATTGAGAATGGAAATAATAACATACTAACTTTGTCATCCAACAGAATGTGATTAAATTAATATTATTTCATGGTTATGTATATAAAATAAAATCCAAAGTAAAAGGCTGAAATGTGTGGCAATTGGAAGATATTCATATTTTGGGCACACCAAGGGTATGCAAGTTCTTATTCTTTCCTATCAGCACTTTTTTTAAAAAAATTTAAATTATTTATTTATTTGACAGAGAGAGACACAGCAAGAGAGGGAACACAAGCAGTGGGAGTGGGAGAGGGAGAAGCAGGTTTCCCATGGAGCAGGGAGCCCGATGCTGGGCTCGATCCCAGGACCCTGAGATCATGACCTGAGCTGAAGGCAGACACTTAATGACTGAGCCACCCAGGCGCCCCTCCTCTCAGCACTTTTGATGATAGTAAGACAGTGTGAACAGTATCCCTGTCCATCAGCTTTTGATGCCATACTTTGCATTATTCACATTTGTCTTCTTATTGCCTGAGCTTTCACTTTAGTTGATTGACATTTTTTCCTCAGGGTCTTTATTACATTAAGAATAAATTTATTTTTTCCTCAGAGTGAGGCATTAAATCAGTACATTAACATTTATTTTTAGAAGATGGTAAAATTTGTAAATTACGGGGAAATATTCTCTTTATGGATAGCTTAATTCAGCTGGAGATGTCACTGGAGAAAGTGGGGAGAAAAGTATTGCCTTTTCTTCTCCCCTTCCAGCTGTAGTTATACCAACAAATAGGATGATGATCCAGTCCAAAAATATTTCCATTTCTTTTAAGAGGGAGATCTTGAGGTCACTTGAATTCTTGTACTGCCTCCCCTTCCCAGAGCTTTTTAAAATTTTGGCAACTTTTTGCAATTAGGTAATGGAAGCACAATTCCCGTTCAGAAAATTATTCTACAAGGTGCCAAATTCAGACATTATAAAGCAAACACACAACTCTACCTTAAGAAATGATTCTATCGTAAAACAATACTGACAATTTGCAAATAGCAGTGGGAAATGGGTTAACTGAGGCTTGACAACTCTCCATTTCAGTAGGAAAAAGATGTACAACTGGTTTGAACCAAATGACAAACTCTTATTAACAAATAGCAACTACTCATCAAATAAGGCTTTGTGTTTACTGGTCTTTCCTTTCACAGCATTTAGGCTCAAATGTTTGTAAAGAATCCAACAATCCACCAACCCTCCTAATTTAGGAAGGGAAGCAGAGAGATTCATTGGATCTGAATCTTGACTCTAACTTGGTAGTTGGAGAGCATCGGGCGGTTTGTATAACCTCTCTGAAGCCCCATTTCTCCAGATAAAATGGGAATAATGACCCCTGCCTCCTAGGATTGTTTTTAGGGTTGTAGAGGTGTATGTAAAATGTCTAGCACAGTCCCAGGCTCCCAGGAGGCGCTCAATACCCAGTGATTAAACTTGAGAAGAGAGTTCTTCTTATTTTTTTTAACTTTTAAAAAACATTTTTTTATTATATTATGTTAATCACCATACATCATTAGTTTTTGATGTAGTGTTCCATGATTCATTGTTTGCATATAACACCCAGTGCTCCATTCAGTACCTGCTCTCTTTAATACCCATCACCAGGCTAACCCATCCCCCCACCCCCTCCCCTCTAGAACCCTCAGTTTGTTTCTCAGAGTCCATAGTCTCTCATGGTTCGTCTCCCCCTCCGATTTCCGCCCCCCCTTCATTTTTCTCTTCCTACTATCTTCTTATTTTTTTTTTTAACATATAATGTATTATTTGTTTCAGAGATACAGGTCTGTGATTCAACAGTCTTACACACTGTATCATGTGATCTCACTGATATGAGGAATTCTTAATCTCAGGAAACAAACTGAGGGTTGCTGGAGTGGTGGGGGGTGGGAGGGATGGGGTGGCTGGGTGATAGACATTGGGGAGGGTATGTGCTATGGTGAGAGAGTCCTTCTTCTAAATTCATATTCTAAGTGGGGTCCCTGTTGGTATGGCTGGCTTATATCATCTGCTGCTGAACGGCCTGAGTGAATGCAGGGAGACTGGAGGATTTCAGATCTGATGTCACCAACGTGAGGTCCCAGGAGTCCAACCTGTTTGACTGTTCTGAAGAGTTTACTTCATCAGTTCACTTAAAAGAAATAGCTTATTTCAGATCTTGGCTCCCAAACCTGGTTTCATGAAGTGTTCGATTTTTCAGCCTGTTTTGATCTCCTAGAGGCAAAGTCACAGCCTCTCCTTGCCCACATTCATAGCACTTTTGCTTGGCTGAGGGAATTCACTGATGTAAAAACAATCTTTGCAACCTGACAATATTGGGTTAAATATTTGGGTTCTTTCAATGTGAGCTTGTTTAAGGCCCAGTCTGAGTAACTGGAAAGAATCATTTGATTGGAAGGATTCCTGAGGGTTCCTTTGGAATTATTGAGTCACTGAAGCTCAGGCTGGAAGAAATCATGCGGTCTTATCCACCTGCTTCCTGGCAGGACCACCCACTCCTTTCACAAACTAGAATTTATCTCGTCCCCCCAAACATTGCTGAGAAAGGAGTTCTGGAGATTTCAAACACTCATGAAAGACGCTTACATATTATGCTTAGTTACAGCTCTTCCTATATCAAAACAAAGCAAAAACTATGAATGGTCTACTAGTCTTAATATGTGAAGTAAGTTTCAATTTATATTTTCTCTCCTGTGATTTTATTCTCATTTTTCCAACCAGGAACCTCTATCTATCTATCTATCTATCTATCTATCTATCTATCTATCTATCTATCTATCATCTATCTATTTATCATCTATCTATCTATCATCTATCTATTCATCCATACACCCACCCATCTACCTACCTCTCTATTGATTCATTCAACAAATATTTTATGAGTGTCCATGATGTCCCAGGCCCAGGGCTTGGTATGATTTTGGTAAATGCAGAAAGGAGCAAAGGATAGACTTTGTCTTCTAGAATTTAAGAGTCTAATGGGGGAGAAAGACATGTAAAAGAATAATTTAATAATTTAAATACGATAAGCACTATAATAGAGGAATGAAAATATTCTCTGAGAGCACGGAGGAGAAAGGAAGTGACACCTTGCTGGTGCTTTTTCTCTCTAGACTTTTTCTGGAAAAAGCACCTTTCATTCAGAAGATAACAATTCTCTATTCTCCCTTTCTCTTCTTTTTAGAAGAAATTCTCTTCTTTTTAGAAGCATATATTTCATAACACTTAATGTCAGGAAGTTCTTCCTTCTGTGACATAAGTCCCTTGTGCAGGAGGGAAAGTGGGAAGGGAGCTCACACTGACCGAATGAGAAACACAGCAATGTAGTGGGGTATTTCTTATTTTTCTCATTTTCCAGATTTTATTCACCACTGAACTTCTGATGTAAGTAGGTACTCAGTAAATAGTGTTGAATAGGTGAAAGAGGAAACTGGGGATGCCTGGGTGGCTCAGTCGGTTAAGCGTCTGCCTTTGGCTCAGGTCGTGATCCCAGGGTCCCGGGATTGAGGCCTGCATCCGGCTCCCTGCTCAGCGGGGAGCCTGCTTCTCCCTCTCCCTCTGCCTGCCGTTCCCCCTGCTTATGTTCACTGTCTCTCTCTGACAAATAAATGAATTTTAAAAAATCTTAAAAAAAAAGAAAGCAGAAACTGAACATCAGAGAGGTTAAGTGACATGCCTGAGGTCACAAAGCTAGTAAAATCTCGTGTTCTCTGGTCTTTACACAACTCCAAGCCACTAAATCCTTTTCCAGTGATTTCTGACTTGGTGGAAATGAAGAACATCAAGTCCTGTTTCTTTGTATAAAAGGTGTTCTTACACTTGGTCAAATCCAGTTGCTTCCTTTTGTTATTCCCAATAAAACGGCAACTAACTAGGTAAGAGTCAATCCATTGCAGATATGCATTAGAGCCTAATGGTGAACAGAGCTGGCTCTGGGTTCAAAATCTCAGTGCCTCTGCTTGCTAGCTACCAAAAAAACTGTAGTTTTCTCATCAATAAAGTGAGAATAACAGTAACATTTCTCTCCTGGGTTGTCATGCTGATAAAAGTAGATAACAAATATATAAGATTGATGAATCACAGACCTGTACCTCTGTAACGAATAATACATTGTCTGTTAATTAATTGAATTTAAATTTAAAAATAAAATAAAATAAAATAAATAATAGAAAAAAGTAGATAGCAAATACAACGTGCTTCATGCAGAGGCTGAATTGAGAAGCTCTGAACACACATGGACTAATATTCGGTTATACCTGTCCCAAGTCTCAAGATATCCTTGAGGGTGGTGAAAATCTCTCTTAGTGACTTGTTTCAGAGACCTAACCAGGAAATTCTTTGGGTCTAACCCAAAGTGCTGCCTTCTGCTGTAACTGAAAGCAGTTTCCTCGGGTTCTAGTCTCTGAGGAAATATAGAGCAGCTGGGCCTTCATATTCTTGATGACTTTTACTAAGCCAGCCACACTTCAGAGTTTGTTTCTGGACTAAATACACTCTCAAGTCAGAAACTCTTTCTACATAAACGTTGTTTGTTTGGTTTTTTTCTTCTCTCCCTCTAATCTTTCAGTCTCCATTGGACCCTTAAGGAACAAGGCCATTGGTGTGAAAATTTTGCAGATGGAAAACACAGAGAATTTTCGTAGAAAATAGAGTCTACAATTGCTGACCTAGTGTTACTGGAAAATCTCAGCCAGGGATAGGTGAAGTAACAGTTGCTAATGAAGTAATTCAGAGATGGAAATTTCTCTGGATATTAAAAATACACTCAGTCCTATTTATGTATCTTTTGGCCACAATAATTCATCTTGTAAATGTGTTGGGACTATTTTTCTCACTCTCCCAAATAGAGATTCTGACTTGGTCATTGCCATGCCAGAAACAGATTGGACATTTTCTGCAAACAGAAACCGATTTGTGAATAGAACAATTCTGAAAAGACCTGTGGAGATAATTTATCTCATCTTTCTCATTTGACAGACAGTCAAGCAAGGCTTAGAGAGGTTAAGTGACTTGCTCAAGGTCATACATGAAGTTGGTGAGAGTGAAGTATTCTGACTTCCATTAAAGGTTCTTTATTTGATATCAAGAAGTGCTTTTCATGTTGTTGATTTGAATAAACTAATAGGCTACCATTGATATGTGAAATGACAGGGGGAGACTTTCCATAAATATTGAACAGATATAATATTCCCATTTTCTGGGCATTAGACAGAGCAGGTAGTAATAAAATCCTACAAAGAAAACACAGGTAGGAAACTTGCTCCCTCCTTCTCCTTTTCTTTGCTGTTCTACAAATGTCACTTCCCACGTGTCCAGCTTCCGTCTGGGTTGAACATAGAAAAGGGTAGTCAGTAGTAATATTATTTCACATTCTTAAACTGATTTCCCTTGGCTTTTACAATTACCTAATGACTGTTTTCAAGCACGTCTTGGACTTAGAAGATTGCAACCTTGGCTCAGAAAGGAGCAGTCTTATTCCTCAGGCTATTTTCTTAAGCTCTGAAAGCTTTAGTGAAATAACGCAATATTATGTCACATATGGTGCTCATCTCAGAATACTGCTCTACGCTGCTGAGTTCTCTATCTGTAAGACATATCCACATGTTGGTAAAGCGAGTATGTGTGTCAACATTTATATGGAAAATGATCTTTTGTACTTTTCATCCCTCAATATTTGGGACATTTTTATTTGTAGTGGCAAAAAGAAAGATCCAAACACATCTTTAAGTATAGGATATCAAACATGAATCCTAAGGAGCTGGTTTTTGAATAAATTATCTTGTATTTCCTAATGTGAAAAATACTATCCAATAAATTTTTGTTGGTATGTTCTTCTCTTTCTCAATGACCTTTCCTCAAAATTGCAATTACTAGTAACTGTTTTGACGGAGAATTGGAACAATCCCGTCACAGGTTTTTTTTAAATCACACATAAGGAAGAGTGAGGTTTTGAATGGTGATACAGTTACAGAAAGAAACCCCAACAACAACAGAAAAATGAAGATCTAGTCTACTATTTGGGAGAACTTCTGGATGCCCAATGTATTTGCTTTCCTGGTTTCAAATCTCATCTTCTAGATGAGCATAGGGCTAGCAACATATCCTCTAGTTCAAAGGTGTAAAGTGCCCCGCCTTCCATATTCACTACTGTCTTCCCTTTCCATGGAATGAATTAGTTAGGGAACTAAAAGGTACCGGACAGGGAATCTAGTCAATGATACTGTAGCAGTGTTGCATGGAGACAGGTGGCAGCTACACTTGGGGTGAGCACAGCAGGATGTATATAGATGTTCAATCACTCTGTTGTTCACCTGAAACTAATATAACGTTGTATGTCAACTATACTCAAACAACAACAACAACAACAACAACAACAACACATTAAGGAGCTACTTTTCAGGGACAAAAAAAGCCTCCTCTAGGCCAAAGAGGAAAATTTCATCCCAGCCTCTTACATTACATGGTGCAGTGAATCCAAGTCAGCAAGGCCAAACAATGACTGAGAAACAAACCAGCAGTTGTTTGAGAATTATCACTGGCCAGTGACTCAGTCCCCAACCTTTCAGACAAGTTGTTTGGGGAATTGTATGGCCTCAAGCAGTGAAAGGCAAACTTGTTCACCCACATATTGAGGGGCCCGAGAGCAAGGAAGATGGTAATTTGTTCCTCTGTATAAATGTGTTCCACCCACTCGTAGCCACAAGTGGGAGTGAAGGATGGGGCTTTTGGCCTCAAGGGTGGAGTCATACTTGTCCCCCTCATTTCCTTGTAGGGATGTTGGGGAGACCAGTGAGATCATGTCTATGAAGCAGATTGACTGGAATGTGCTCATGTGGTCCAATGTAAAGTATGCCAGCAAGATTTTTTTTTTTTTTTAATTTCCCTTCTCTTTTCTCACAACTCACAAACCATTGGCAACCTGTGTAGATTGTCCCATGTCCTTAAGTTCAAATCTCTCTGCCAACACGCTCTGGGTAATTCATTTATGCTCTGTGTGTAAATAGCCAAATCGTAGTTCTTTGTCTTTCACAGCCTTCCCATAGACATCTGGAGCTGCTCTGAGTGCGGAACTGTATGGAAAAGTACAGAAGGCCCCAGTGTCCAGCGTCTTCATCAGAAAGCCCCATAATATTTGAGTACTCTAGAGGTTGCCTGAGATGGTATCCCGAAGTTATCTATTTTGTTCAGAATTGCTTCTTTAGATACCTTGTATACTTTCATGAGATATACCCATAAGATGTTCTGTACGAAGAAGCTATCTGATTAAGTGGAGGATTATACTTCTAAGAGAGCCAGAGTGACCTGTGACTGTCATGGATTAATTCAGTCTTTTTTGGTACTCTCCCTGTAAGACGGGAAGCCAATTTAAAACCACTGTCTTCCATGAAAAGTTTCCTGAATTCTATTTCTATTTTCTGCTTTCATTAGGGAATCAGTGGAGAATTTTCAAATAACTGTGATATCTTGCTTTTAAGACATGTAGCAGGTAACAAAAGAGGGGAGGAGGAGGAGGAAAGATTTTTAGAAAATAATTAATAAAAATTAGTTATGTTTACATGAATTTTGTTTTTTTAAATTTAAATTAATTTAGCCAACATATAGTACATCATTAGTTTCTGATGTAGTGTTTAATGATTCATTAGTTGCATATATCACCCAGTGCTCATCACATCATGTGCCCCTCCTTAATGCCCATCACCTGGGTACCCCATCTCCCCACGCCCCTCCCTTCCGCAACCCTCAGTTTGGTTCCCACAGTCAAGAGTCTCTCATGGTTTGTCTCCCTCTCTGATTTCTTCCCATTCAGTTTTCCCTCCCTCCCCCTGTGGTCCTCTGTGCTATTCTTATATTTCACATATGAGTGAAACCATATGATAATTGTCTTTCTCTGACTGGCTTATTTCACTTAGCATAGTCCCCTCCAGTTCCATCCATGTTGATGGAAATGGGTGGGTATTCATCCTTTCTGATGGGTGAGTAATAGTCCATTGTATATATGGACCACATCTTCTTTATCCATTCATCTGTTGAAGGGCATCTCAGCTCCTTCCACAGTTTGGCTATTGTGGACGTTGCTGCTATGAACACTGGGGTGCATGTGCCCCTTCTTTTCACTACATCTGTATCTTTGGCGTAAATACCAAGTAGTACAATTGCTGGGTCATAGGGTAGCTCTATTTTTAACTTCTTGAGGAACCTCCACACTGTTTTCCAGAGTGGCTTTTGGATCTATTTTGAAGCACTGGTCTCATCAGATTATTATTACTCTTACAGTAGTCATTTCCTGATGCTTATTCTTTAAATTCCTTTGCACATACCTGCTAAACCGATGTTTTCAATGCTATTGTGAAAGGCATCTTTTAAAAAGTTTCATTTTCTATTTGTTTAATGTGTGTATATAGAAGCTAATCACTTTTTGAATATTGGACCTTGCACCCAATGGGCTTGATAAATGCACTTCTTTGTTGCAATAATGATTAATGAAAATAGTATTTTTTTACGTTTAAATTATGATACCTTTTATTTCTGTTTCTTGCCTTATTGTACTGACTAGGACCTCCAGTATAATTTAAACAAAAATGGTGGTAGTGGGCATTCTTGTTTTGTCCCCAAAGTCACAAGCATGGACAATGTTTGCTGTAGAACTTTTGCTAAGTCTGTTATTAGATTAAGAAAGTCCCTTTAGTTTGCTAGGCACTTTTATCATCAATGGGTGTTGAATTTTATCATATGCTTTTTCTGAATTTGAGCTTATTATGTAATTTTCTTCTTTTTAATGTTAATGTGGTAAATTACATTATTTTTGAATCATAAACCACCTTGCATTCCTGGAATAAAGCCCACTAAGGCTAATATTGTTTTGATATTTGCATTTATGTGTCTGCTATTTTTCTTTCTTGTAACATCCTTGTCAGGTTTTGGCCTCAAGATTATGCTGGGCTCATAAATAATAGAGAAGTGTTTTTTACCTTTTTTTTTCTATCCCTGGAAGTGTTTGTGTTACATTGGAGTTTATTCTTTAAGTTCTGTGATAATTTACAGATGAGCTATCTGGATGTGGAGTTTTCTTTGTGGAAAGGTATATAAAAATAGGTTCAATTTCTTTAATGATATTGAACCATCCAGATTTCTTATTTTTTCTCTGTCAGTTTGGTAACACTTTCATATAAGTTGTCATATTTACTGGCATAAAGTGTTTTATTTATCTTCAAGTGATCTTTTTAATGTCAGCTGATAATTTACAATGCTATTATTCTTACAACCACTAATAATGCCAAAAATGATTCTTCATTCTTTGAAGCTTGCCAAGCCATTTCATATTGATTATCACATTTATTTATGTCATTAGATGAGATGAAATAATACTTATGTGAATCACACATTCTTTTTATCTCTGTGATTTCAAATGTTTCCACTAATGGAAGTATTTCTTTAGCCAGAGGGGGAGTTAAAATACTAGTTATGTTTGTGTTTGGAGGCTTGTGGCTTGGGTGAACTCAGGTACACCACCAATATCTCATTAATGGTTAACATATTACCTTTTCAGCAGCCTTTTGTTTTTGAGATTATTCCAAGGGTGAGTGGGTGAATGTATGAACTCCTTGGATGAAGAGTGTAATGTTCAGTGGGGATGACAGAGGGAGTTATTAACTAAAATACTTCTGGTGTCAGACATTTCAACATCAAACAGCAGAGTTTAGTAACTCTGTCACAAAACTCAGCATCTTTAGCTTCATTAGTAACCAGCTGGGTGACTTGGGCAGGTAACCTAACTACCTACCTTATGGTACTTTTTTCCAGTATCTGAAGGGGAGTTAATACAATTTTCCCCTTGTGCAACTCTGGTGCTCATGGCAAATAATGAAATATTGTATGTGGTATCTAATGCTCCAGGGATCATCCAGAAAGAAGGTCCAAGCTATGAAATTGTTAAAGGCACAAGTGATCTTTTATGTTTTTTTTTTCCCCCTCTGGGCCAGAAACAAAGCAGGAAAGATAGTCATGGAAAGAGATTTCTGAGAGAGCCTCAGAATGCCAGTTCGCCATAGTTCTCGCTCTCTCTGTCACGTCCTCAAGGCATTCAGGCCAGTCCCATCGTGAAGCATCAGATGGAGCTGTGTGAGAAACTACTAGTGGAAAGTACACACCCTCCCAGACTACAGAGGTAGAGGTGATAAATTGAAAGAATAACCAAACAAAAGGACATTCCTCTAGTTATTCCTAGACTGCCTTAGGAAGACAGTGCGTTTTGAGCTTGAAGGCACTTGCAGAAGCCACTGAATCTTGTGTCCTAATATCCCACTAAAGAAAACTGAGCACCCAAAGATTATGTGACACCTCAGTGGAGAAACATCGTGCTTTAAGGAAAACCAGATTACAAAATCCTAGGCATGAAAACAGATAAACTAGGGTCACTATTACTTTACAAAGGAACTTTATTATTCAGTAAATAGTTCTCCACAGTATTCATTAAGCAGCAAATCTTTAATGCATTTAAGAAGTGATTTAACTTGCAAATATTTTATTTGCATGCAGTTTTAACAACACATTTGTTAAGGAAAGCAAGGTGTGCTGATATTCTTTCTGTGATTGGCTCTTGAGAGCTCAGTGATACACCTGGGTGTTTGCCAGGGCGCACATGACTGGGACAACTTATGGCATTTTCCCAGGTGGTGAGGTATGTGAATGTTTTTGCTTTTATTGAACAAAATGTGGAGTCTGAGCTGTACAGCCAAGTAGAAAGGGTGGGCCATGAGCTGGGGCTGGAGTGCCTTTCATGTCTGAGGCAGTGGCAGGATATTGCTTTCCTTCTTGTCAGCCACACCTTCAAGACTATTTTTTAAATGGATACAATACATTTTATCACAAAGGTATATTAAAAATGGAACAGAAGTTGGGTGGAGTAGCAATACCACAGTCCAAAACCTTCACCTCCGAGTTGACAGGGTGGAGTGAGCAAGGCACTCCTTGCCAAGCATGTTTATCTTGGCCCACAGGACCAGCAGGGGTGGGGGTGAGGGCCCTCTCTGGCCACAAAGCTGAAGGGTTCTTCTGTTGCCTCAACTCCCTTCATTCTCAAGAGATTTCTTGTAAACAGTCTCAACAAAGGGTTTTGATAGAAAAAAGTGAGGGTTATTTGGATTCATTACCTTTAAGGCATCCATTCATGAAAAAAGCAAGAGATCATAAAAAGTGATAACATAGGATTGTTTCTATATGCCTCAAGATATTGTGCCTTGAGATTTTCCCATAAAACTGTGAAATCATTAGGCTAGGTTATGGCTAGGAACACTTTCTTAGAGATGCCTGTGCAAAAAGCTTCGCGGAAATTGGAAATATAATGATAATAACATAAACTGAGGGCTGTTCTAGGTGCTTTATGTGTATTAATTCATTTAGTCCTTGTAACAGCCCTATGCGGTAGGCACTATTATCAGCAGCAGCAGCATCCCTATTTTTCAGACGTAGAATATGAGGGACACAGAGGTTAAAAAGCTGGCTGTGGTAACACAAGTCATAGTAAGTGGTGGAGGCTGACTTGAAACATAGGCAGTCTGACTCCAGAACTGGGAATCTTAACACATATGCTCAGCTACTTCTTTAAAAATGGCACATAAGAGGAGATTTTAAAAGAAATACCCCCAAATCAACAATTGCCTCAGAATCAGAGTGAAATGAAGGCGGGAAAATAAAATCATAAAACACAATAAAAAAATATTTCCTCTCAAAATAGTGTTCTCAAAATCTACTCTTACATATTTATGTTAAGGACTTATAATAGGGAAATTGATTAATATGGTGAATAATAGACATATTAGTCACACCAAAGGCAAAAACTGTTTTGATATATAAAGATACATAAAATGACTTAGACAAATTCATGGGTGGTAGTTTCATACGGCTTTTTTTTTTTAAGACTTTTTATTTATTTATTTGACAGAGAGACAGCGAGAGATGGAACACAGCAGGGGAAGAGGGAGAGGGAGAAGCAGGCCTCCCGTTGAGCAGTGAGCCCGATGCAGGGCTCAATCTCAGGACCCTGGGATCATGACCTGAGCCGAAAGCAGACGTTTAACGACTGAGCCACCCTGGTGCCCCTCATATGGCTTTTGAAAGGAAGAAGGATGTCCCTAATAACTGAGTCTGAAAATTCACTCAGATCTCTTTTTAGTAGACTTAAAAATTTGAACTCTTAATCAAGAAGGGCAAGCAAGCCCTTCTCCCTTATATTTTGTCTGCCAGAGTAAGTGATATTAAACTATGTGTCGCCCATTTACCAATCACCTGTAGTAATTTAAATAGACTTATGATCTTGTATCATTTTTCACAACAAAGTGTTTCTTAATATTAAAAAAAGTTCACAAAAGAGAAGATTCAACAGAAACGAAAGTTTGATAATTCAGAAGAACGAGTCTATTTCTTACAAAGCATTACTTCAATAAGATATTAAGCAAAATCCTACAAAAATCCCCAAATTTACTTTTTCAGCTATAGTATTGATTTCTGGAAAGGTTGGTTGACTAAGCAGATGTAAGAAAGGTATCTTCTTACTTGAAATACAGAAGAATGTCAGCTACAAAATAAGTTAAAAAATATTAGCTATAAAGCTGAGTTCAAATGCCAGAACGGAGTATCTCTAAGTAGCAGGAAAGGGAGAGAACTGGTCATTGTAATGAGGGGTGGTTGATGCTAGGCAGGTTAAAGGTAGTTGCATGGATATATAAAGCTAATGTCTAAAGCTCTTTGTACAGTGGGGAAATAGATCTGGAAATAGTTTGTTCACTTCATGAGGGAGCTAGGAAACTCTGGTCCAGAGACAAGCCTGGTATATCGCGTGGTGATGTGGCATGGAACAGATCGTCTGCTCTGAGCCATGGGTGGAAAGGACCTGTGGAAATTGTTAGTCCAGTCTAGGCTGCCTGTGGGACCTGAACTTGAAGGATCCAAGTGGTGCAGAAACACAACTTTAGAGTCCAAGGTAAAGCTGGGGTGAACTGGGGGCGCCTGGGTGGCTCAGTCGTTAAGCGTCTGCCTTCGGCTCTGGTCGTGATCCCGGAGTCCTGGGATTGAGCCCCGCATCAGGGTCCCTGCTCCGTGGGAAGCCTGCTTCTCCCTCTCCCACTTCCTCTGCTTGTGTTTCCTCTCTCGCTGTGTCTCTCTCTGTCAAATAAAATCTTAAAAAAAAAAAAAAAAAGCTGGGGTGAACTGGTGAAACTTGTAGAGCTCCAGCAGAGGAAACGCAAAGCTAGTCCCCAAAAGGAATCTCCACACTTCAGGGTATAATCAGTATGGGGGTGAGAGGCGGCTTTCTCTGAGGTCAAGCTCACAAATGGAAATTACAAGGCACAAGCAGGAACTCACTGAGAGAGTTAGTTGATGCAACTAAAGGAAGAATTCTATTAGATAAATTAAACTATTGATAGTATAATGAATTGTGCAAGACTGTTGAATCACAGATCTGTACCTCTGAAAGAAATAATGCAATATATGTTAAGAAAAAAAAAAAGAAGAAGATAGCAGGAGGGGAAGAATGAAGGGGGGGTAAATCTGAGGGGGAGACGAACCATGAGAGACAAGGGACTCTGAAAAACAAACTGAGGGTTCTAGAGGGAAGGGGCTTGGGGGGATGGGTGAGCCTGGTGATGGGTATGAAAGAGGGCACGTTCTGTGTAGAGCACTGGGTGTTACGCACAAACAATGAATCATGGAACACTACATCAAAAACTAATGATGTAATGTATGGTGATTAACATAACAATAAAAAAATTTGAAGAAAAAAATATCAAAAAAATAATAAAATAAAAGGTAGTATAATTATCTAAAAGATGCTTAAAATGGGTGTAAATATAAGTGTATTAGGAATGATAAAATCATAAAGAAAAATAAGCATAAAATTCAGGATCATGGTTACCTTCGGGAGAGAGAGAGGGAAGAGACCGGAGAGACATACAGAATAATTTGGCTCCAAAGATTTGTACTGGTAACAGTCCATATTAAAACTAGATATTGAATATATGAATGTTCATGGTATTGCTTACACATATGTTACAGTTATTTTTATGTATTTAGTATCCAATAAAAACAATAAAAATTAAAGCCTTAAAAAACACATGTAATATTGTGAGTGAGGAATGCACAATAGCAGAAATATTAAAAGTAACATTTCAAAACAGAAAAAAGCACATAAATTATGTAAAAAAATGATTAGTGATAAAAGGATGAATAAATACATGAGAGAAAAGATGGGCATATTGAACAAAAGGGCAGATTTTTTTAAAAAAGAATCAAATACCAATTATAGAAATGACATGTGTTCATTAAAAATGAAAATATGTTATTAAAATATGACCTCAAGAGATGGGTTTAACCAAGCACTAGATAAACTGAAGGCATGAGGAAAGCACTCAAAACGCAATCTGAAGACATAAAGAGATGGAAAATAGATGCAATTAATATATATATATTGCATATTAAGACATCATGGAAGGCAGGGATGAGCAGTTTTAATACACATCTAATGGAGGTAAAATCTTTCTTATGAACCAAAGTAATAGTTATTTTTTCCATAAAAGAAGTGATGTCATCTAGGAAATTTAGGCACTGAAATAGTGAATAGGTTTTCAATACTTTTTTTTTGAAAATGCAGAAGTTATTAAATAAATTTTCCTACTCTGAGCTGTGGAGACTCCCTGTGAATTAGTTCATTTTGTGTTTGCCTCTCCAGAGCCTTTTAGGTTTTACAATTTCTAGATAACTTGTGTCTTTTCTCTGTTAAAAGCTCTTAGGCTCTAATGTGGATAAACTCCATATAATTCAATTAGTGTGTTCTATAGATTAATCAACTGACTAAAGTTCCCAAAGTCCTGCTTTTTGCCTCTGTAGCAGGTGTAGGAGAGATAGTCTAGATAATTGAACACATAGTTCTTTCAAAGTTCGGTGCACATAATCAAGAGCTGTAAGTTTTCTACCTTAGAACATCCTCTCATCAAAGAAATTAAAAAATACTCCTGAATCTTACAGCATCTGAAGATTTTGTCTTTTCTATAACACTTTCAAAGAATGTTTTGATATCACATATGTCTTAATTATTACCTTTATTTTTTTATATTTTAAAAATAATGTTATTCTTATCCCTTTGAAATTATCTTCCTTCCCATTGGTCCATGCTCCATAGTCTTTAAAAATTTTATATCTTCAAGGATTTTGGTTCTGTTGCAGATTTGTAGAGAATTGACAGAAAGGAGCTGTACTTTTTAAATTTCTCTCTATGCCCATTTACGTACTATTTCTCTCTCTCTCTCTCTCTCTCACACACACGCGCGCGCGTGCACACACACACACACCCCAGAAGAGATTGCGTGTGCCACAACTGGTGAAAGAAACAAGGCAATCTAGCATTCCAAGAGGCAGTAAAAAGAAGGTGTCTCCACTAATGGACTCTAAGAGCTCCCTGCTTTCCTTCTGAAAACTGGTGCCAAGTGTGATTACCCATCACCATTGGACAAGAGTATGACTAACTTTGACTAAGATTTTAAGTCTGACTTTATATGAATGGAAGAATCATAAATGTGTAGTCCCATTCAATATATTTCATATAATTACACTTGACATGCAAGAAGAGGTATGGTTATTATCACTCAATTTTTGGTTCAAGAAATTTCTATAATGGTTATAATTTAAAAATATTTCTTTTAGGTAATTACTGCTAATGTAAGTGATAACACTTTTTTTACCTCATTTGAAAAATGTGCTCTTCAGCTAAAGTAATATATATATATATATATATATATATATATATATTGCATATTAAGGCAAAATACTAAGTCTGACATAAACATGTGAACTACAAACCATCTCTTGTCTTGGGTCCTAGAGGTGATGTATTACATATGTGTTTGAATCAGAAATTGTACAGGATTTTGGTGAGCTCGAAAAGGCTCTGGAAAACTTTTTTTCCTCCTGGAATGGAGTGACAACTATTTGTAAAAATTTCATTATTACCTTATGTTCCTGTAAAGCATTCCACGACCCCCCCACCCCCAAAGAGCTGGTATGACACTACAGCAATTTCCTCATTTATTTTTATTTAAATGGGTATTAGAATTGAAATCTAAACTTTCTGTTTCTTTTCCATTTGCTTCTGGCTTTCTCTAGAATTCTTCTTACTATAAAACATATCTTCCTTTTATCTCCTAACATTGTCATTTTCTCTCTTCTATCTTTTTTAAAGAGATGGAGATTGACTTACATGGTTATTATGTGGCATACTAGAGTAGAATCTCATTTCTAGTGCTACAAAGGCATTTTGTTCATTCATTCAATGTTTATTAAATATTTACCATGTGCTAGGCTTAATGTCTCTGGCAGGCCTTAGTTTCTCCATCTGGAGTCTATACTATGCATTTACAGACCCTGCTCCTGTCCAGAATAACTTTCATTCCTTCTTCATCGATCTGATAACTACTCATCTTTTAAATTCAACTCAAATGACAGCCCAGCCTCCTTAGTCTGGTTCAAAGCCTAACCCCTGTACTCCTCCTGCCCTTGTGCCTTTCCCCTCCACAGCATTTATCATGTTTTACTATAGAATTCTGTGGCTGATAAACTCTAAAATGGCCCCAATTATCCCCAAATCCATTTTGTTAGCAGACTTTCTCTGTTGCCTTTTTGACTTGCATTCTTTGATAAAAGAAGCAGCCATGCTGGGGAGAGCCAGGTAGTAAGGATTTTAAGTTAGCCTTTGGATAATAGCCAGCAAGAAACTGAGGACCTCAGTCTAACAGGCTACAGGAACTGAATCCTGCCAATAACCACATGACCTTGAAAGTGAATCCTTCTCCAGCTGAGCTTCCAGATGAGACCTCAGCTCTGGCTGAAACCTTGACTGCAGCCTTGTGAGAAAAGCTGAAGCAGAGAATCAGCTAAACCATGCCCAATCCCTGACCCACTGAAGCTGTGAGATAATAAATGGATATTGTAGATTATTTTAAACTGCTAAGGTTTTAAGTCGCTTGTTACATAAAAACTTACTTATCAATTTATTTATTTACTCTCCCATTGGATTATAAGTTTCTTCAGACTGAATGCCCTGTGCTGTTTACTTTTTTGTTTGTTTGTTTACTTTTGTATCATGAGAACCTAACACAGTACCTGGCACATAGTAGCTGCTTAATAAAATTTTTGAAGAGTGTAGTCGTGAAGCAAGTCCACTGGCTTTTGCATAAAGGAACTCAGCTTTCTGCCACCAACTTTATAACTTCATTTCATTCAAGTTCTGAGCCTCAAGTTTTTTTTTAATGTGAAAAATTAGAGGATTAGACAATGTAGCTCAACTCAGCTCAAATAGATTCCATATCTTTTGTTTTTCTTTAAAAGTAAGTACTAACGATATGTGTGAAGCTGTATTCTATTTTAGTAGATGACTTGGTCCTCAATGTATTTCTATATTAGGGTATCTTTTTAACTCTGATATGCAAAAAGTAATTATGGCAAGACTAGTGTATCTTTGACTTTTAAAAATGACTTTATTTAAAAAAAAACCCCTAAAGGATTAAATAGTGAAAACACAAAACTGGAATGAACTCATGAAAAATTGAAATCAGTTTTAAAAAGGGGATTTGATGACATGTAGCGTGACATTTAACAGCTTTCTTAATTAAGTGGACTAAAAGCCAGATAACACGATAACACAATTTTAGACAGGAATTTCTTTTTCCATACTGACAGGAAACATTTGTTTTGTTTTAGCCAGACGGTTTTAAAAAATGCTATTTATAATAGCTTTGCCAAAGTTAAAAAAGAGGTCTATAAATTCTCATTCATTTTTAATTTTTTAAAAAAAAATGCTGTATTATCTTTACAAATGTTTCTTCCCTTTCACTGAGTGTTTAGCTGATAGGAGAATCGTTATAGACAAGACATGTTTCATTTTCTGGGCCAGCACATATGGAGAAGATAATTCTTATTAAGCATATTAGATAATTTGAGATTAAATCAGCTAATTATCAGTTGGAGCTACCTTTCCTTCCTCTCCACCCTCTTCCTTAACTGTTATTTCTCCAAGGACAAAAAAGCAGGCACAGATGATATTTAATTTTTGTTATTTAAAAAAAGAGAAGAAGGCATAGCTACATAGAACAGATTGGTGGCTGCCGGGGCCGGGGGGGTGGGCTAAATGGGCCAAAAGGTACAAACTTCAAGTTATAAAATAAATAAGTCATGGGATGTAATGTACAGCAAGGTGACTATAGTTACTAATACCATACTGCATATCTGAAAGTTGTTAAAAGAGGAGATCTTACAAGTTCTCATCACAAGAAAATAAATTTTGAAAAAAACAAGAAGAGTAGATGATAAAGAATCTTTTTATGTAAGTCTTGGGCTCCTCATTTGTCCATCTACGGACATTTCATTCCTTCTATTTTTAATCTGTACAGACAACTCCTGAAACAGTGATTGAAAGAAGGAATTAACATTCCTTGTGGTGTCTCAGTACAATATTTTTCTATCTCCTCCTAAGCGCATCCTGTTCTACTATTTCCCATCATAAGAGAGGGATAGGAAACAACGATCAAATTCACTCTAAAATACTGACAATACTTTGGAATAGAAGAGAGCCACAGATGGAGAAAAACTTCCTCTCAACAGTAAGGACAGTCTTCTGAGGGAGGCTGTATATTTCTTTTTTCTCCACCATTCACAGTGTAATAGTTGTTACAAAATAGTAAGGTATACTATTTTTATTACAAATAAAACTAGCAATAGTAATTTACCAATGATGCCTCTTGAAATGAAATGAAATATGTTCATGGCTCAGAACTAGAACCTAAAGGAATAGTTTAGGGAGTACAGAGCTCAGTTAGGTGATAGCATATTATAACACATAGAACTAGGGCTTTAGGAAATTAAATGAATGAGGGTTTGAATTCAGGTTTTACAATTAGCCACGTGCTGTGCAATTACTTAACCTTCCTGCATCTATTTCTTCATCTATAAAATACAGATTAGGATTCCTTTCATGTAGCATTATCGCAAATACAAAATAAAATAGCATATGATAACTGCTCTCCATGGAAAGTGGTACAAAATAAGCAATCAATGGACAATAAATTAGCCTGGCCTTACATTGACAGGTGAGGAAAATGAAGACTGGAGGTTAAGACATGCCAGAGACATGTGGTTAACTGCAGAATTTTTGATGGGGCAAAGGGGATTTCTTCCATAAACTCAGTTTTGTTTTAAGACTATTTTTCTCTCTTTTAAAAAGAGACTTATTTATTTATTTGTGAGAAAGTGAGAGTGAGAGAGAGCACAGAGGGAGAGGAAGAAGCAGGCTCCCCGATGAGAGGAGAGCTGATCCCAGGACCTTGAGATCATGACCTGAGCCGAAGACAGACGCTTAACTGACTGAGCCACACAGGCACCCCAAAACTATTTTTCTCCTTAATTTCTGTGGCACTTGTTTGAGAAAAGTAGACATGTCCCTTATTACTGGGAGAGTGAGGGAAGTACAGAGAGGGAAACTGGTTTATATAAGGATGTGAAACAAGTTTTGATGGAAAGCTGAAACCAAGAGAATTAGATAAATCCACCCCTCCCAAAAACCTTCCACACTAATCTGAATTTTTGTTCTCTGAATGTGTATATTACAGAGCGATGTAGCTAATGTATTCAGTGAGGATTAAAAAAAGTTCACTGAAGCTGTGAATGTGCAAATAAAACCATATGGACTGCCACACTATTTATCCGAGTTGTGAAAGGGAGAAAACCCAGCGAGGAGGCCCACAATATGAATGAAATCCCAAGGAGGAGAATTCTTACTTATGAATTGTGAGTTGTGGAACCATGTTTCCAATTTGGGACTCTGGTGACATTAGATTCCAGGAGCTAAGGAAACATTTTGAAGCTCAAAGAGCTTGCTCAAACAGAGATAAAAGTTGGTCTCATCAAACGTTTGTTTTTAATTTCTCACTAAGCATGCATTTCATTTTTAAAACATGGCCCCTGTTCTTTCTCCATATGGGAGATTTTCTGATGATTAGAGCACTGAGACAACCCTATGAAGGTTCAGAGTGGGGTTTAGGAATTCCCTCCAGGGTGTGAGGTCTCTGTGACTTCATCAGGATTCATGACATGATACCTGCAATCTTATTTCAGCAGGTTTTTCAGGTTGAGGTCTAGAATTTCTGTTAACTGTTTCAAGTACCTAATTCCATAGTAAGAATTAATAAGTATTTGTTGAGTGTTTCCATCATTGCTTACAGAGCAAGCCTAGCACTATGCTAAGCTCTGAGCGATGGGAATAAAAGACAATCTTTCTTGTAGCACAAATAACAAGATGTTGATGGGACTTTTCCTGTTGCACTGAAATTGATGTGTAGGGTCCCAGTTGAAAACAGAGAAGTGGTAAATCTAAAAAGATTCACCAATTGCTCCTCACACCCCAATGTGGCCTTACTAAGGCGACCCCAAAAATACCAGCCGTGGGATAACCAAACTTAACATTTCTTCTCCTCCCCATCAGCCCTCACCCCAATCCCACTCTATCTGAGAAAGTGTGAGAAGATGGGGAGGTAGGAACTGAGAACTTCAGCCGATGGGGGAGTCAGTCCTCCTGGTGAGAAGCCTGTTCTATGTGAGGGGGAGATGGTGGATGCTTTCTATTCCCCAAAGGTCAGTGAGCAGGGGCCAGAGAGCTGGGGGCTCCAAGAACCTCATGTGAAAGTTGAGAATGCCTGTAGGAAGGGGCACCCGAATCTCCAAATCAATGAATTTGGTGCAATTTCTGCTGTATATAAATGATTTTAGAAATCAATTATAGGAAAAAATGACAATGGTCATTGCTGGAAAATAAAAAAGGTCAAAGAGTCAGACATCAGCTTAATTGGGATTTGGTAAATTTATAGAGCATATTGCAGTGAAAAGACAAAACAAACAAAGACAAACACTACCCCCACCACTTTGATCAGGACTCCTTTAAAAATCAACAACAACATCAGAGCACCTGGGTGGCTCAGTTGGTTGGGTGACCATCTCTGGATTTTAGCTCAGGTCATGATCCCAGAGTCCTGGGATTGAGCCCCATATGTCAGGCTCCCCACTGAGTGGGGAGTCTCCTTGAGGATTCTTTCTTTCCCTCTCTCTCTGCCCCTCTCCCTGATCCAGCGCACGCTCTCTATAAAAATAAACAATTCTAAAAACAACAACAACAACAACAACTGTGTATTTACTTGAGTTCTGTAACCCAATATTAAAAAAACATTATGAGGACGGGAAACAAGAATTCTGAGGGGACTTGGAGAAAACAGAGAAGGGATGTGAGCCCTATCACCTTGGTATGTGCTCTGCCTGGAGAAATGGATAAACATGCACTCTTGAGGACTTTCAAATGGATGCTTTGTGTTTAATGGAATGATCAGTGAAAATGAGGCAGTCTTTAGTAAATACTGATTTTGATGAGGAAAGAATCAGTATTCCTCATTATTCTCATGCCTTATGGTCAATACCCGAAGCCCTTTATATCTGGATTCGGCAGAGTGGATTCTCCTACCTAGAGTGAAAACCAGCTAAAACAAATCTGTCAGAGATGCCGTTGTCCTTCTTAGAGCAGCTGAACCACAGTGACTTGATTACTCCCTGTTTGAGCCATGCTCTTTCTCAGCAGCCATAGAGACAACTAGAAAGCAGGTAGGCAAAATTACCTCATGATTTCAAAGCTGAGTTGATGCCATTCTGTGAAGAGAAACCTTTGGAAAACCTTTTAAGTCTTAAGTCTGCATTAGGAGCCCCTAACTCAGAGACCTGGCTGTTCTCCCCCACCCTACCCAGTACACTATATAATTCCTTTACCAAAACACATTTCACATTGTTTTCTTGACCTTAGTGGAACTGAATAAGGACCTTGTTTATTTTTTCTGATCATTAAATCCCCAGGGCCTCATACAGTCCTAGCTTATTATAGTGGGTACTTAATAATGATTTCCCAATTGAATGGAGAAATGAAGAGAAGCTCTGCAAGAGTGACACAGGTTTGAAGAATTCAGCTCTGTTTGTCATATGGGTCTGTGGTGGAACTTGCCCTTCCCTTAGCAATAGTGAAATTGGCAAAGACTCTTTGCAGAGGCAGAATGGAAGAATCGGGCTGCCTGATTGTATAACATCGAAATGCTGTCTTTCAAGCTCACAGGTCAGATCAATGGCCTCCTATGTTCATTCAGATCATTGTCTAGGAGAAGTGATGGTTGGCTATTTTTAGGCTCAGTCAAATTTTGTGCTGATGCACAACATATATGTATCAGCCAGATCTGAATAAACATAGGACAAGGTACTGCATATCTGAAATTTATATAAATATTTAAAGGCAAAAATGCAAATGCTAGTGCCAGAAATGGAACTCCATCTAGCTTTCTGGACCCCTAGTGCAGTGCTATTTCCACTTTGCCACTGACTCACAGCCTTTTATTTTTTTGGCGAACATATAAAATACTACTGCTTTGCACGTTGATATCTGAAAAATATTCTAACAGTTTTGGACCACTTAATTGTTGCCATTCCCACTTATCTCCAAGGCAGCCTAATATCTACCTTGATGGACATCTGCAAGGTGCCTTAAAAGCTTTTAAGTTGCTTGCTTAACTTTGCAATAGTTACACGTGCTTGTTTAACACTTTTCAATCCATCCACAAGTGTGGAGATAAAAGTATAAATACTGCCTACCCACTCTCCTCACTCCCCATTTCCCAGGGGGTAACTAAAGTTAGTGGTTTGATATATACCAGTCAGGCCTTCATATATTCATATACAATACATCATTGTTATGGGTTGACTTGTGTCTTCCCCATATTCATGTATTGAACTCCTAACTCCCAATACCTTAGAATGTGACCTTATTTGAAAATAAGTTTGTTGCAGATATAATTAGTTAAAATGAGCTCATATTGGAGTAGGGTGGGCCCCTAATCCAATACGCAGGTGTCCTTATTTATACAAAGGGGAAATTTAGACACAAAGCTAAACATGCACACAAGGAGAACACCATGTGAGGGTAAAGGGAGAGACTGGGGGTGCTGTATCATCTACAAGCAAAGGAATGCTAAAAATCGCCAGAAAACCATTAGAAGCTAGTACAGAGGCATGGGACATGTTCTTCCTCACAGCCTTCCAAAAGAACTAACTCTTTGGACATCTTGATCTTGGCCTTCTGGCCTCTAGAAGTGTGAGACAACACATTTCTATTGTTCTGAGTCACCCAGTTTGTGGTACTTTGTTATGGCAGCCCTAGCAAACTAATACAGTCATTATAATCATGTCCCGAAAATTGCTTTTTGATTCAAAACATAGATCTTGTACATTCTTCTAAGTTCATACATGTATATATATATATAAAACATCTTTTCAATGGGTGCTATTACTATAATCAACACCACTTTCCTTTTTTTTTTAATTGTGGTAAAATACAACATAAAATTTGCCTTCTTAACCATTTTTAAGTGTACAGTTCAGTAATGTTAAGTACATTCATATTGTTGTGCAATCAATCCCCAGAACTCTTTTCATCTTATAAAACTGTCATTCCATACCCACTAACCAAGAACTCTCCATTGCCCATCTTCTGTGGTTCCTGGCAACCACCATTCTTCTTTCTGTCCCTATGAATTTGACTATTCTAGGTACCTCATATAAGTGGAATCATAAAATATTTGTCTTTTTGTGGCTGGCTTGTTTCACTTAGTATAATGTCTTTGAGTTTCATCCGTGTTATAGCATGTGTGAGAATTTTTTCTTTTTTAAGGCTGAATAATATCCCATTGTGTACGTATACCATCTTTTGTTTACCCCTTCATCCCTCCATCAGTAGATACTTTGGTTACTTCCATCTTTTGTCTATTGTGAATGAATAGTGCTGCTATGTAGCAAACATGGGTGTAAAATATACCTTTGGGATCACGATTTTAATTATTTTGGATATATACTCAGAGGTGGAATATCTGGGTCATAGTTTTCCACAGGGCCGTGCCATTTTACATTCCCACCAACAGTGCATGGGGTTCTGATTTCTCCACATCCTCACCAAAATTTGTTATTTTTGGTTTTATTTTTTTTAAAATGCTAGATATGCTAATGGGTGTGAGGTGGTATCTTATTGTGGCTTTGCTTTGTATTTCCTTAATGATTAGTGATGTTGAGCATCTCGTCATGCATGTACTCGTTGGCTATTTTTGTATCTTTACAGAAATGTCTATTCAAGTCTTTTGCCCATTAAAAATTTTGTTGTTTTTGTTGTTGTTCTGTTGTAGCAGTTCTCTGGCTAATAATCCCTTATCAAAAATGTGATTTACCAGTGTTTTTTCCTATTCTATAGGTTGCCTTTTCACTCTGTTGATTTTGTCTTTTGATGAGCATCATTATTCTTATGTCCTAAGGCAAACATGTGAGTATTTCTGTAGGATAGATTCTTGCTTATGTGGAATTACTATTTCAACTTCTGAAAATTGTACCAAGTTAAACTCTTACCAATGAATGTATGACCATTCCGCCTTCTCCATTCCCTTGTCAGCACTGCATAAGAGACAGATTTTAAAAACTGACATAGACATTGAAAGGGATATTTATATACATAGTTACTCTGTTCTTCAAACAGTAAGAGCCTGTTATGTCATAGTTAGCGGTTCAAAAAATTTGGGCCAAATCATGTCCCTTGGAACTTTAACACATACATGCAGTAAAAACCTCTAACTCAGACATTGGGTTCTGCCCCCAGGACTAGAGGTAAAAGCTTTTACTTTACCTTGACTAAAAGCTCTATAATTAGTTCTTTTACCTCAAGTGATTTACTTTAATGAATGGTGCCATTTTATAAATTGAGTAAATAAATCCACTCCAATTCATAGCTAGAGAAATTACAGGAGAAGCCAGCATGCCAGATGATTCAGTGTATGCCAAGGATTCAGTCTCTTAGCCCAGAATCCTTTCCCATTGCCAGCCCCACTGCAGCACTAGAGACTTCTAGTTTCAGGGGCTAGAAAGGCCAAGCCAACTGAAATATCTGGCATTGGGATGAAGGGCAACAATGGCCCACAGATTTGGTGGGAGTTGTGTCACTGCAACTGAGAAAAGGACCTGGTCCAGGAGGACATTTCCTTTGTAGTTATATTTTAAAAATACTAATTATAGGAAGATAATCAGGGTATTATATCTGGGGACCCGAGGGGGACACTTACATTAGCTGTGTAAGACCCTATGAGATCCCCACACTGACATTAGGAAGGTTACGGAAAGTCCTGGTGGCCTTACATGTTTCCTTTTCTTTCCCTGGTGAAGTTTCCATACAGAGCACTTGCGACAGATGAACCACGCTGGTGGAGGAGCACTTGTCCTTCTCTGTGATCCCATGCTGGCACACGAGTGTCTCACTGTCCCTAAGGACCTCTACTGCAGTTGATTAAAAACCAGAGAAGTGGGGCCTGGTGCTTCCATATGGCTTTTCTAGTTTATTGGCTCTATTTGCTTGTAAAAATATGTTTTCAATTATACTTAAAACATTTGAATCAAACTACTTTGGGAAAATCAAGATGTAGTTTTTTGTTTGTTTGTTTGTTTTTGTTTTCTGCCCACATCACATACATTTTGGTTTATCAAGGACTTAAGGTGCAGTGTACCGACGTCAAATGGCCAGTGATAGAACAGAGTCTTGGGAGAAAGGTGAAGAGTAATCTTAAAGTATAAATGATAGAATAGTAACAAAAATCAGTGCTTATTCTGTACTCGTTGTGAGCAGAACAGATTACAGGCATGTCCATAAATGACAAAGCTATATGTAAAACCAAAAGGAAAAAATGAGACTGCTTGGAATATAAGATCAAAACAGGAAATGTTGGTTTGAGGTGAGCCTCTTTTCCTCAGATAGAGATTTCTAGATGTTTTTTTCAGTCAGCCATATCTAATTATTTTTCTTTGACAATAATGCAAAATTGGAAAGGGCTTTAAAACCACAGGCTCAGTGGGGATAAAGGGGACATTTCTGTTTTTTCTCAGAAGAGTAATAGCTTACAATGAATTTTTCATAGTTATTTATTATTAGCCCTTTGTCCAGGTCATGGACAAGGGAATATTGTTTTATTGAATGTTGGTTAAGTATTCATTAGTCCAGACAGAATGCTAGATGGATTAGACTGGACTCTGCCTCAAACAGGAGAAGGGAGGTCACAGTAAGTGGGAATTATGACTAAAGTGCCATGATAGCAGCCCTTCCCTCATACATATGACTCTTGTTGGAATTTCTAAGGGCCAACCATGAGACAGCTATGCATTTGCTCACCATTGATGAACCAGGTCAAAGATGTCCTTCTACAGGAGTCATATACCACATGTAGAGCAGCTGGGGGCTCAAAATACTCAGTTAGCTAACACTGGGAAGGGCATTTGCTTCCTGTATCTTGTTTTCCCTACTTGACCAGTTGTTATAATTGTTCCCACTTCAAAGCCTAGAAGGTTAGGTGCCTAAGTATCCCCCGGGATGCTGGTTAAAAATGTACATTTCTGGCCTACTCCATGAGATCCGGAGTCAGTAGGACTAGTTGAGGGGTGAGGACTCATGATGCGGGTAGTCCTTGGACTGTGCCATGGCACGCTCTGGGAAACTTTGCCCAGGATAATGATGAGAGAGCCTGGCTGGGGATTGTGATTATCAGTTTTTGCTTACAGTATATTATTGCTAAGGGCCTGTCTTAGACATTTTATTCCAACTTTGCACTGTTGGTTGCTAAAGACTTCTTGATTTCTGACTTCTTTGGCCAGACTTTTGACCACTCTCCTCTTCTAGAACCCTGGTTGATCCTTGAATCTGCTGCTTTGTCTTTTATCTGTGTTCCGCTAATTATCATTTATGTATCCTTCATTCATTCTGTCATTCAACAAATATTGAATAGCTGTACTCAGTTTCAGACTCCTGTGCTGGGGACACACTGCTTAGAAGACAGACTCAATTCAGGCCATAACGTCCTTTATAGACCAGCCAAAGGGACAGTCAGTTAATGAAACAGTCACAGTGAGAGTGTTAGATGCCATAGAGAGGTGCTGGGACAATGTGAGAGCCTACAGCAGGGCCAGCTAATCCAGTCCTGGGGTCAAGGAAGGCTTCTGGGAATGATCAGGTAGTTGGGAGGTGATGAGAAGGCAGAGTGTTCCAGGCAGAAGGACAGAACAGTGGATGAAAGAGCTATGGCACTTGAAGAAAAATGTGACTGTAGAGTGGGGTTGGTGACAGCAGGAGGTATGACAAGGAATGGATCTGGAAAGATGGGCAGGCCCAGACCATGAGAGGACTTGTAAATCCTGTGAGAGTTCAGACTCTAATTTGAGGGTCATGAAATATCTCTGAAAGATTTTAAACAGAGCTGAGTCACGATCTGGGCTGTGCTGAAAAAGAGCACTCAGCTACAATAGAGAGGTGGTACAAATGATTCAGAGTGAAGTCCCCAGAAGGCAGGAGGGGTGGATGAGTTGCATCCAGGGAATATGGGAGGAATATCTCTTCCACTGTAACAGGAGGGAAGGAGCAAAGGGTAGGATGGTCTGTAGGTAAGATGTGTGGTGGGAAACAGTAATTTGAGAATGTTTTTATGGAAATTTCCTCCCAGGGAGAAAAGAGTGAAGACACCCGAGATGTCCTTCAAGGACTTTAGGTGATAAGATTTTAGTACTGAGATAAATTCTTCAATTGGGTGATATGTGGATAAGCCAGATGCTCAACCTTAGTAGCCAAAGAACTTCACTAGCCACTCAGAAATGTACCAAGACTTACATACATACATGTTTCAGATTGTGAATGTACTTTCATAAAGTTATAGGACTATAAAGTTATATGACTGTATTAGATTGTGAGAGACTTTAAGAAAACAACATCTAAGAAAACAAAAAGCATGACATCTGATCAATGACAGAATGTAATAACCACCTTCAGTATCAGAAATCTGTGTGGAGACTCTTAGTGTATCTTCAGCTTTCTGAACCATGTAGAACTTTTCCTCCTGAAGAAGGATGGAGCCAGCTTTTCCAGGCACAAAGTTACACCATTTTCCCATCTGTCCTAAAAACAAGTTCAAACTGAGAAACCATCTTAAGGCTTGAATGAGTAAGGTCTGACATGACAAAAAATACGTGACTCAACATTTCATCAAAAGGCAAAATTCAGCCCCTTCTTCTGTCAGAAAGTTCTGATAACAGAAAAGGCTTCAATGGGAAATGCAAGCCCAGGCGGACTTTTCCAACACTGGACAGATTTGGACAGATTTGGAATGTGCTATTCTTGCTGTTAAAGACGTTTTTCCACTCTTGGCCTTCCAAAACCCAGAGTTCAAAGCTGCACTACTACTTTTTTATGCAGGAGCAAACTGACCACAACACTATTAGAAAAAGGCGTGAGTCAGTGTGTCTGGCTCTTTGTTTCTTTGTGGTGATCTTCGGAAAATAAAGATTGTAAGGAAAGAAAAGCAGGGAAAGACTAGTTTGCATCTTTTCCTTGAGCAGTGTTTGCTTAAAAAATAATAACCTCAAACCAGGCTATTATTGGGATTTATATCAAGCATTTCCAAGCTTTGAAACAGGACAAAGTCCACCAGACCCTTGTGAGGTAAGCTTTTGTTTTTCTCATTATACAAATAGATAAATTGAGTCACTGAGCAGTGAGGTAATTTCCCTGGTCTCGGCAGCAGTAGATGAAAAGAAAGGATGAACTCAAGGTTTTGGATTCCAGGTAACCACTTTGATCATGTTTTTATTGGAAGCTGACAACCAAAAAGTTAATAATCCATTATACTGCATGTTAGGGACATGAGGGTTTCTAGCTTACCATGAATTCTACTTCATATAATTCATATGTATAAGTGTGTGCATGTGCTTACATACTCATATATATTAGAATAACCTCAACTTTCCCAAATCTTTAGAGAATGAGAAATTTTGGATAATTAAACATTTCCCAAAGCTGATATTTTTACATCTGTGAGCACCAAAATATGTTTGTTTTGATAGGATCTATTTAAAAACATGAAATTTCCTTTATTCTTAAAAGACACTACTAAATATGTCAATAATTATATTCAGCTGTAATTCAGTGATTCCCTCAGAGACTTCCTAGGACGGGGTGCCTGGGTTGCTCAGATGGTTAAGCATCTGACTCAGGTCATGATCTCAGGGTTGTGAGATCAAGCCCCATGTCAGGCTCCCCAGCTCAGTGGGGAGTCAACTTGAGATGCTCTCTCTCCCTCTCTCTTTGCCCCTCTCCCCACTCATGCTTGTGCTCTCTCTCTCTCTCTCATAAATAAATAAAATATTTTTTTAAAAAAGAAACTTCCTAAAGCTATATGGCTACTTGTCTCCTCAATGAATGCCATTATACTTTAAAAACACTTATCTCTTTATAGTTTCTTTTTCTCTTCCTTTATTGCTAGGCTTCCAAACTTCTGTGGAAGTGCATTTACTTGTTGCAGTCCCTTTTCCTATTCTAATTAGGTACCTCAAGTCAGCTAGCTCTGTTCTGAGGACTTGGAGAACCAAATTCATTAGAATGATTTGTAAAGTGGAAACAAATAGTTTTGAAGTGAGAAGTCCATGTGATGGCTTATGAGTATGAACCTTAATGACCACTCTCTTTTAACCACTGAGCATGTTTGACTTCCTTTTTGTCTTCAGTAGTGTTCTGTAGGGTTGAGGTTTTCAGAGATTAGAATTCGAGATTATGAAAATGTATGTTACATATATTTTAATTCTAAGACTCAGCTCAGGATAATTTATTTTTTCTCAATGATTCAGATAGTATTAATCCAACAAGGATTTGTTGTAAACAAAGTACCTGACTCTATTCCAGGAACTCAGGACCTCTCAGTGTCATTTCTAGGACCATCAGTATTAATTGCATCTCTCTGGCAACAATATAAAAACTTCACAATAATTTTAGTTAAAAGAATACCAGTTAAAAGTTTACTGTTTTGTACATTTATATATACATATGTTGAATGTCTGAAATATGTCTATTAAGGTGCTGACTTATCACTTTTTTGGCACCTAGCAAGTGGGTTGGGGTTTGAATTTATTATCCTTGACACTGAGTGAGAACCTTTGCTGAGTTGGGATGGGCAGGTTGTAAGAGGACGATGGCCCCAGAGAAGACTCAGAACACCTTGACTAGCCTGAAAAATGCACAAAAAGTGGCCTCCCTTTTGAAGATAAAGAAGAAGGGGGTTCTTACATTCTCTGTGCATTTATACTGCAAGTGGCTTTCTATTGGTTTCTATGCCTTTCAGCTGCAGATCATGAGGGCAGGTGTGTCTAGCACAGGGCTTGTCACATATATCGATATCTATGTGTTGAAGGCATGAACAAGTGAGGTTGAAATTGGAGTCCTAGACAAACAAACAAACTAAGGTAATTGAACTTGAGGGACAAAGTCTTTTAAAACTCTTGTGGTCCTTCTTCCTTTGTCTTTATGAACTAAAATGCGTTCCACTATAGCTTGCAATTTCCTTATTCTAACATTGGGCTTCTTAGAACCATTATTATTTTTTTTTTTAAGGAGCCTGGATTGAAAGGTTTCTTGATAATTAAGGCATAAGGATAAAAAAGTTAGGACATTTTTTATCAAGAAAATGAAATTCCTGTAAGGAAGGATTTTGATGTGCTGGCATTGAATGTTATAGGGAGCATGCATTTGACTTAAGAAGGCATATTACCGGGCGCCTGGGTGGCTCAGTCAGTTGCACGACTGCCTTTGGCTTGGGTCATGATCCCGGGGTCCTGGGATCGAGTCCCACATCAGGCTCCCTGCTCAGCGGGGAGCCTGCTTCTCCCTCTCCCTCTGCCTGCCACTCCCCCTGCTTGTGCTCTCTGTCTCTCTGACAAATAAATAAATAAAATCTTAAAAAAAAAAAAGAAGGCATATTACTGCATCAAAATGCAGGGGCCAGGATGCATTTGGGACCCTGGCAGCCTCAGTGGGAGTACTGAAGGATATAGTAGCATAAAACTCCAGAAGCCTGTAGGATGAGCTAAGACCTTAGATGAGACACCCAGGACAGCCATCTTTTTCCTGATGATGCCACAGCTGTCTATACATGATGTGCTTTGCCACAAAAGGGAGGTGGCCTCGAACTGGGAAGGGGCTGTGCAATCATGGACTTTCCTCCTTTGGGGGACTGGCGGAAGAGGGATGCAGTGCTATTTAATGCAAGTAAGCAAACAAACAACAACAAAAACAAAACAAAAGCCAACACTTGTACCCTCCCCCAACCAAAACCCACAAAGACCAGAGATATAAATCATCCCATAAAGAGCCCACACTGCCACCATTACATGCTCACAGCATCATCCTGGAGTGGGAGTCCAGCGTTCATCAAATGAACTGCAAGGCAAAAAGATCCTTAGTGCCCTTATTTGCAATATGTAGAAAGCAACGCTCGAAGCTTCTACTCACCTAAGTGGCCATTATGCTGGCACTTATCTAAGCATTCAGTAATTGGTAGTGATTATTATCAAATGATCTTTACTGAGCATCTTGTGAGCACCAGACATTTTCTCATATATTATCTCATTTAACATTCATTACAGTCAGGAGAAGTAGACTTATTTTGGAGAAGAGGAAAGAAAGACTCAGTGAGACTCACTGTCTTGCCCAGGATGGCTGCATTGTTAGGGGGCAAAAGTGGGACTTGATCCCATGACTTCTTACGTTCAACTCAGTACTTTTATTTGTGACACTACAATGGCTTCTCATAGATGATTTAAGATCTTTTGTTTTCGTCCCCCATAAATGACATATATTTTGGCATTAATGAACAGGGGGCTTTAAAAATATTCTTTAAAAATGACAGGCAGGTTTAAAATGGATTGTGTGGTTCAGTTGGTTGATTGCAGCTCAGGTCATGATCTCAGGGTCCTGGGGTTGAGCCCTGCTTTGGGGCTCCACACTCAACGGGGATTCAATCTGTCTCCCTCTGCCCCTCCCCCACTGAGGATTCACTCTGTCTCCCTCTGCCCCTCCCCCACTGCTGGTGCACGTTCACTCTAAAATAAATAAATAAATCTTTTTAAAAAAATTGGATTGTGTGTCCTTTAAAATCATGAACTGTGTAGAAGACAACCTATAAAACTCTTCCTGATGGTCATCAGTGGCATTTCTTATGTCACTTGTCCTTCCACCACTGAAAATCTGCTTGCTACAGATTAGTAATAGGATGTTGTGAATGATTCCTTGGGGATAAAATGTCGATGATGTAGCCGTTAATGGGGAGAGCTCAGGAATCTGATCTCCTTGTTCTACATTCTGGGTCCTTTACTTAAAACTATGTGACTTTGAGGGAGTTACTTAACTCTCTCACATAATTTCCTGTTTATAAGGAAAGTGATCAGGATAAAATGCAAAAAAAAAAAAAAAAAGCCTCAGCATTCTGTTTGGCACAGAGTAAATCCTCAATACACATTAATTGCTTTTATTTTTCAATAATATCTTATTTGAATTCTGTTTTCTTGAAAAGCACATTCCTAATCACTGAATCCTGTTTACTAACTCTTACACATCATTCTGCTTTCCTTTGTTATAGTTTCTGATTTATCCTGCCAGGATGCTCTGGATGTGAATACTGTTAAGGCTCAGCCCGAACTAGTAGAAAGAAGCGGGCTTCAGGAGTAGGATGATCCAGGCTCATACCCTAACTCCAACGTTCACTATCTAAATTATGTGAAATTTACTTAATCTTTCTAAGCCTCCACTGTCTCATGTGTAAAATGTAGATAAAATCTTCCTGTAATTCAAATGAAGGAATGTATATAAAATACATCATAAACAGTAAATTTCTCTAGAGAGTTTATTATTGTATCACTCTCTTCATTTTTTAAAAGTTCCCAAATTAAGATACTAATACTTTTGCTGATGTGGTGATAATGAATTCTATTTTATAAAAACAAGGTACTAAGCCACTCCAGTATTCTCGATGTGTTGAAAAGGAGTCATGGATTCTTTCTTTAGCCACTGGCTCACGTCTGCAGATGAGAATTTTATTTATATGTATTCAAATGTGATTTAAACACATGGTGATTCTTTTATGGCTAAATATAAAAAATTTACAAGTTAAATATTATTGCTATCTTTACCATTTACTTTAGAGCTTGCTCATGCTATAATTTGTAAATACTTTACAAGGCAGGGGAAAATACCCACCCATAATTATTTCTCGATGTTGTCTGGCTCATGATAGCTGGGTAAATTCTTTTATTTTATTATTTAAAAAAAAAAGTTTTCATTGAAAGTTTTTCCAGTCACTCCAAATAAACTTAGCTGTAAATGGAAAAGGTACAGCTGATTGTTCTGGCTTCTTGAGCGTGTCTTCTGCCCCAGTCCTGCTCTTCCCTGAGTCAGAAGGAAGGCATGTGGTGTGGCCGACCTCCGAAATCATTAAACATCTCCTGTAAACTCTTGCTGTTAAAGACTCACTCTGGTTTATTTTCTGAAGGCTTATTAATAAGTTAGAATCTAATCTGCAGCCAGACTGTTTGATCACTTTGCTCTTCGCTTTGCCAGGCACAGGATTTTATTGCATCGTTGGCCTGTTGGCATGATGATTCCTGAAGGGCCGTTGGTAAGCCAGCAAGTGCCAGGGGCACATCATTGTTAAATTCCAAAGACATGTGACCTCCCTTGACCTTCTGGTAGAGGGCTTAGCCTTCTTCAAAGAGCCTCAGGTTGTTCACTAGAAATAGAGACAAAAATGCTCTGGGAAAATCTATGATAAAGAACTACCTTCCTTCAGAAAGTCATGGGGCTTCAGGGGGAGATAAAAGCAAAAATCTCTTACTGAACAGGACAGTCTTTCTCTGTAGAAATAGTCTTATTGAAAATTGAAGCAATTCTATGAGGAGGTATTTGAAACATGTTTTTCCCACAAAAGGGAAAAGAGAAGAGATGGCAATGAATAATGGACCTTTCTCTTTGAAAGTCTCACTTCAAATCATTCTTTATCTCATTTTGTTTGTATAGTGATAAAGGATCCAGATAACAATACAGTGCCATTCTGTGTAAGTTAAAGCCACAAGAAAAAAAAAAAAAGAAAAAGAAAAAAGAAAAAAAAAAGAAATACCATCTGTAGTATTTTATTAAAATTATGTATGTGGGGAAGAGGACCTCTTTAAGGTAATATAAAAATTAGAGGCAGGCATGGAGGCATGGTAGGGAAGCAATGCACTGAACACTATTTAAAGAACACTACTGTGGTCATGGCATTCACTCGGGATACATAAGAGCATCTTATTCAATTTTTTCAGTAGTTTATATGCTCATCAAGGGATACAAGACATGGCACATGAAAATTTAAATATTTTGTGTTGTCCAATACAGTAGGCACTATCCACATGTGGTTATTTGATTTTAAATTTAATGAGATTATAATAAAATAAAATTTAAAAATTTAAGACCTCAGTTGCATTAGCCACATTTCAAGGGCTCAGTTGCCAGTATGTGGTTGCTGGCTATCACACTGGGCAGCTCAGATAGAGCACATTTTCATCACTATAGAATATTCTAGCAGACAGCTCTGATTTTCTTTTTTTTTTTTAAAGATTTTATTTATTCATTCATGAAAGACAGAGGGGGAGAGAGAGAGAGAGAGAGAGAGAAGCAGAGGGAGAAGCAGGCTCCCAAGGAGCAGGGAGCCTGATGCGGGACTCGATCCCAGGACCCTGGGATCATGACCTGAGCCGAAGACAGACGCTTAACCATCTGAGCCACCCAGGCGCCCCCTGATTTTCAATATAGTGTACAGGCAACATGTAAGAGACATTTATAGCAACCGCTTGTCAGTTGAGAATAGAGAAGGATCAATGCGGCCTGCAGTATTTGGGAAGACTTTAACAAGACCTTGAATTGATGGTTATTTTGGCAAGTGTAAAGAACAATGGGGGACATTCAGTAGAGAAAAGGAAAGAGGATGTTTGGAGGAACAATAGTCTGACTGGCATGTTAAGGTGTTTGTTCTATGTTTCATAATGTCATTAATATTCCTGAGCAGGGTACTGACAGTCCTGGGACAGTGGCACCACCCAACAAATAATTTTTCCTTATGCAATTTAGTAGATAGAAGGCCAATATTTAATATTAGCATACCAATGGGAATTCATCTTGCGCCCCATGCTTAGCTCCAGAGGTGTAACACTGTACATAAAAGTGTCACACTAGTAACACTATATGTATATGCGTGGGTGTGAATGGACTTAGGTAAAATTGTGTTTTCTTGGAACAGTCTATGGGGATAAGGAAAAGCATATGTAGAGGTTTCTCACTCACCATCACTGTATTCCAGTCCCCTGTCCCTTTTTTCCTGTCCTCCTTTTCACATTTATTAGGTTCCTATTATGTGTTAAGTATTGAGGGTGCCGAGATAAACAAGACCTGAATCCTTCTGCCAGGAGCTCACAATCTTGCACATAGAACAGGCTGGTACTATTACAGCAGGGACATGGCCATGACAGGGCTGCGCACAGAACGCTAGGGAGCATGGCCGAGGTGTACAATGTAGCCTGGGGCAGGCGGGTTGTAGGCATGTCTTCTCAAAGCAGAAGATACCTGATCTGAATCTTGGAGGAGTACAAATTAATTAGTAGATTAAGTAGGGAATACCACATGCAGAGAGGGAAGATCAAAGACAAAAGCAAAAAAAAGTATGCAGATTGTGACCATATGGAAAGAACTAGCTCTCGTTTCTTCTTTTGTCTTTGGCACGACACAAAGGAAGGGCTCGAGGTATACTTATTTCCACATATATCCTCACTGCCGGTTAAGCAGCAGGTGTAGACAATATAGACGTTTTTCTAGGTGACTCTCATGGCTTGAGGGAATCATTTAAGTTGTCTTGACTCTCATCATCTGGTTATGGATGATAATAAACATAACGCCAAAGAGAATGATCTGCCAAGCCAGATTCAAGTTCGTTTAATGTGCTGTAATGCCTTTGTTCTGTCTGTTCCTCATATAATCATGGGAATTTCTACTGCCTTAGGAATGACATGCTAGGTTGTCACCCTCTCTCCCAGACTGATGCCAAGCAACTTGGGATCACTTGGGGAGAATTTATGGAGAAACCTTAGCCCTTATAAATTACTGTAGGGAGAAATGATAGCTTTTTTTTTTTTTTTTTTTTTTTTTTTTGGTTTTTCTAGTAACACAGACCTTACTTTTTTGGCTCCAAAGTGACAGCATGCTTTTAGGAAAAAATACAGAAAAGAAAAAGAAATTAAAATCACAGTATTAAACAAGAACCAGAGCCAGTCGGCAGTATCTAGGAACAGAGCCACCAGAATTCTCTCTCTTTTTATGAGTCAGAGGCATTGTCACAGGGAATTGACGGTTTTCCTCCCTTTTATGACACTAGAAGACACCATGGAAAGCAGTGTGGGGGAGCAGTGTGGAATGTGACCTCGATGGGAATCCCGGCTCTGCCACTTGCTCGCTCTGTGACCCTGGGCAAGTTGCTTGAGTAAGTAGAGGCTCCTTTTCTCTCATCTCTAAACTGAGAATGATAGGGATGCCTGGGTGGCTCAGTTGATTAAGTGTCTGCCTTCGGCTCTGGTCGTGATCTCAGGGTCCTGGGGTTGAGCCCCGCATCGGGCTCTCTGCTGAGCGGGGAATCTGCTTGTCCCTCTCCCTCTGCTCTGACCCACTTGGGCTCTCGCTCTCTCCCTCTAATAAATAAATAAATAAATAAAAATAAAAAACCCTGCTCTTGTAGGGTTGATTTAAGGAACAGAGATAATGATACAATGTCTGATCCTGTTAGACACTTAATCAACGGTATCTATTATTATAACTACTAATGATGAGTTTGAGTTGCTCCTTTCGATGCCTGTGAACTGCTTATTTTCTTAAAGGGGTGGATGCTCTGGTCTGCCACTTTTAGGATACTGACCTCTGGGCATATCTTTGTGAAGGGGAAAGAGAATTCCCAGAGTATGGCCCTCAGAGAAATAGGGAGTTTGATAGGGGTTGGAGGTCTGAGTGTTGTCAATAAACCAAATAATCCCTGACATAGCAAGATATACTAGAATACCAGTAAGTGTGAGCCTATTATAGGGATTAGCTCCCTATTTATGGTGAGAAAGTAAATGCTCAAGGCAGAAGTTTGGCTAATGATCTTAGTTATTAATAGTGGTTAAGGTGACACAGAATTATCAGATCAGAGATAGTTGAGCTAATTTGTGAAATTATGTAGGCTCCTTGTTTACTGAATTTATTGCTTATTGATGGTCATTTCTCTATTCATACACAATCTCTAGACAATGGGAAAGAAGAGGGAAGGGAGAGATCATTTTAATCTGTCCAGTCTCCCTTCCTTCTTCCTTCCTCCCTTCCTATCATTTATCTTTCTAGATTTTTAAAACACTTAAATTATTCTGGCATTTCTGCTATTAGTTTTATTATGAAGAACTGAGCCATTGAACCAAGACATGTTCATCTTCTTTTGTTCCTTTTTCACCTGGGTTTGGAAATTATGCTGGGATTGTTTCTCACTTTATGATTTGGCATAGCACGTAACTTATACCAACGCTCAATGTGTACTACATAATAACTAGCAACCTGAAATTACCGTGTCCCAGTAGATCTTGAAATAATGAAGGAGGACAATGATTCCTAAACTGTTCCCAAGTTGTTCCACAGAATACCAGTCCCAAGAGATGCTCTCAGGTTGGGAAGATTTGTCAGCAAATATGTTTAGGGCACACTATTTACTGTAACGCTTTTGAAAAATGAGAATGTAATTAGCTAATATAATATATATTATTATCTAACATAATATATGCATTAGAAAATATATATATTAAGGTCTGTGAAGTCTTGCAGTGAATTAAACTGATCATATGGTTTCATTGGAGTATTTCTAAAATAATTTGACCATAGAAGCTTTTTTCTGTATAAACACATATTAATATCTCAGGTACTACTGTTTTTGAAACACACTTTGGAAAATGTTGAAGAAGCGACATTCAGATTTTACATAATACAGCATCATTATTAAAAATATCTTTCGGGCTGACTGGGTGGCTCAGTTGGTTAAGCGTCTGCCTCCCGCTCAGGTCATGATCCCAGGGTCCTGGGATCCAGTCCCACATCAGGCTCCCTGCTCAGCGGGGAGCCTGCTTCTCCCTCTCCCTCTTCCTGCCACTCCCCCTGCTTGTGCTCTCTCTCTCTGTCAAATAAAAAAATAAAATCTTTAAAAAAATCATCTTTCTTTAGTTAAAATAGGATTTTAAAACCACAAAAACTTTTTTTTGTCTGGGAGGGAATTAGCTTTTAACTAATGTCAAACTACGGACAAGTGAACACAGAGGCCTTTTGAGACTCTTAAGCCATAATTTAATTGTTTCTTTTCCCTTTTCTACTTACCCTTGACCTCCTCTGGCCCTTTGGGACATAAGGAATTGTCCTTATTTTAAGAAACAAAAATGCTCTTGCTACATCTTGAAAGGTTATGTGCTTATTTGGAATTTTATTCCATTTTGACTCGATTCTGCTTAAATACCATGAGCCATTACCAGGTGTTGTGAGTATAATCCATTCACTATATAAGTAACAGTAACAACGCATGCTTAAGTAGCATCATTCTGCAAAACAACTGGCAAGACCTCAAGTGTCTCTAAATGATAAAGAGAGTGGTTATTTGAAAACTGTTCTTCTATTTAAGATAAATACATTAAGGCACAGAGATGACTGATGACTTTCCCAAGACCCCAGAAAGAGTCAAGGTGTTTTTGAGATTAAAACACAAGATTTTCTCGAATGGGGGCTTCTTAGGCCACATGCATACGGATTTCATATGTTCATCCCTACTGACATCAGAAATAGAGTTGGAAAGAGGATTGCCCTGTATGTCTGTGAATGTCATAAGTCATACAAAGCAAGCAGCCCTTCTCTGGTGTGCCAGGGATTTTTCTTTTATGGTCCTAATTGATCTCTATCCCCCAAAGGGTTCTGAATTATGCAAGTGTCTCAAGTCTTAACAAGCCATCCCCAACACAGCTGTGCAATGGAAATGTTCCACGGAAAGGTATTCAATTCGCTCTCGGCAAGGCCCTGGCTGCTCCTTGGAGAGACCTGGACCCAGAAGTGCAGGTCTGGGGCCATCTCGGAGAACTCTGGCCCGTTTCTGCCTCCTTCTTCCTCCCAGCTCCCTTCCTGCTCCTGTTGACAGGAGGGTCTAGTCATGGCACAGGATTCCCCTTGTAAGCTCATGAACTCTCAGCGCCTGAGCTTCTCTGTCCTCCTCTCCCTACCCCAGCTGCCCAGGTTTGTTTTTTACTGAGGTGAGCATTTAGTCTTGGCTGGTGGTGGCCTCGGAAAGAATATTTTCTAAGATTGCTTTGGTTTTCTTTCAAGTAAACCTCTACAAGCCTGGACATTGCTGGCATTGCTGAAACGCAGGTGATTTATTCCTAGAGGCTTAAATTGTTGTTGTTGTTGTTGTTTTTTTTAAAGAAAACCAACAATGTGATATACTCCTATAGTACACTCTAGCCACTGGTTACAAAGGACACCTGGCTCTGCCTTTTATCAGAAAAATTCAAATCTAAAGGCCCCCTCTGGGAACAAGTCAGGTTTCTTTGAGACACTCAGCCCCGTGGCTCCCTCTACTGGTCATTGACTTTGCTCCCCACTCGTTTGAACACTTGACTGAAATAAACTGGGAGCTAGAAGGGGATCTAGACATGTTGTTAAATCAGCAGTTACGGATCCAATAGCATATTTTTGTTGCACGTCTCTTTGTATCTGTTATTTTTCCCACCTCGATTTTGGCCACCTACGCCACAAATTCTTAGCTCAACCTAGTGTCTCCCTTCACGTCGGTCTTGGCCTTACTCTGCGTCTGCCTTTTAACAAGAGGCCACTTATTTGGATTTACAGCACGGATGAACACCATGACCGCTGGATTTTAAGACTAGATTATCAGTAAGTAAAGATCTTTAAAGAACTAGAATGATGTACAGTCATCACTTTGAGTTTATGAACCACGTGTAGGTTTCCCTTTTGAGTGCACATAGCAGGATTGTTGGAGGAACATGCCAAACAGGTTAACAGCTGCCCCAGGACAATGCTCTTGAACCAGTTCCTAGGATACACTGTCTTCCTGTGGAACTGAAGACAGTGGTGACTGAACCCACTCTGCGCCGGGTAGCATAAAATTTCTGCATAAACCAGCCAGAGTTGCCCTAGTACATGAAGCCTGAGTTACAGAGGTCACTGGCCCAGACTTTTAGAAAAACAGCTGTTTTATCTAGCTAAGAGAGAGGACTGGAGAAGCGCCCCAACAGGCTGGACACATTTTATTTCCTGGAGAAGCCAACAGCTGACACCCACACCCAGGCCTATTCAGTTAGAGTTGGAAAAGTAGCACATGAAGTGATTGTCTTTAATCTCAGCACATCAAATGATGCCAATGCCTAAATATCCTGTGATGTAAACACATCAATAGAAAGCTTAAGAGAGGCAGTCTTCAAGAGACTTACTTAAAAGAATGTTTTCACGATGATGCTTAGTCATAGACTATGTAAATTTTAACATACAATAAATCAATTTCAGAAACACAAGTACTATTTCAAAGATATGCAAACATTGTCAGGCTTTAGAGGAAAGTGAAGAAGCATCTGGGGTAACATCTGTCCACTTATTCAGGGTAAATTATTTCCAGAAACGATACAAGAATATTCTTTTCTACCTTCATCATTTTCTATATTGGAGTAACTTTATATATCACCCAAAAGGGCATCGTTATCTTAGTAGAGAACCTTTTGATGACTTGACATCTATGGAGTTAGTATGCTAGGTCAGTGGAGTCAGAGGTCAAATGAGGCTCTTTTCCCAGTCAAGAGTTAAGAAGAATTTTAATAAGATGTAATACTTGTAAAGCTTTTACCCATGTGAGTCAGTCCTCAAATGGCACTGTACTGAAAGGAGCCTGACCCAAATAGGATTTTATCTCCCAAACATTTGAGAGATTCTTGGATCAGACATATTAAAAATCTCTTCTCCAGCATCTCAAAACTCTATGGAGTTTCTCCCTTTTCTGTCTAAGATGGAATGAGCCCACTTAGCTGCACTTATCTTTTCTCTACACTCTTGGCCCCTTGACCTCCTCTGACATGACATATTTCATGCTTACACCCCTCAATCCGTTTGTCTTTCAGAGTTTCCTCTGGTTGTTCTTTATGCATATTTTGCCTTTTTTTTCTCATTAAAGACCTGGGCAGGAGTAAGGTGATTATATTGCCATCACATTGTCTATTGGGTGGGAGAAGAAGATTATGCTATGAGCCATCACAAAATAATACATCTGTTTTGTCACAAAAATATTGGAACCAGACTGTAAGGCATCTTCGACATGTACTATATGGGGAAAACACACTATAGTTATCCAAGATAGAGCACTGTTCAAAGAGTTTGGCTACCTGAACTGTAGCCCTAGTTCTGCTATACATGTCTTGGTGACCTTGGGCATGACATCAACCTTTCTCACCTGTAAGATTGACTTTAGTTAAAATTAGCTCCAGAGATCCTTCTAGCGTTTATATTCTGTGATTCTCTAAGTGTAATACCCAAGAAATTAGAATAGAGACTAGATAAGTGTTTAGAAACGTCATTCAGAGGGGCCTGTTGGAGGCAATGGCAATTTTAAATTATCTTTCTTCTAGATAGAAGGCTTTACATTTACAAAAGTGTAAAGCCTTCTTATTTGCCAGAGTGAAAATTTAGATCCTGTTTAGGAGAAGTATGAGACTTTTGGTAATGATACAATCCACAAGTATTAAGTGGTACTCCAGAAACTTGGTTTGTAATAATTGGAAAGAGATTTCTTCCACTGAAGGAAAAAAGCGGGTCCCAGAGGGGGGCCACGAATGCATCTGCAAATCTGGTACTGAAGGAGAGAAGGGAAGTTTTTATTTTCTAGGAAGAACCATGGCAGCGAACCCAAAATTCATAGAGGAGATTGAAAGTGAATCATTGGGTGTATTTTAATATTTAGTACGGTACATCATCAGCTAGAGGTGCTATGAGTTGCTTTTGCTGTTATGCTACATTGAACAGTTAGAATTTAGTATTATTTTAGCTGATTACTCTCTATAATCAGTTTTCAGGAACATTTTTGTTTCAGTCACTTCAGTTTGATTTCAGGCAATTTCAATGGCTTTGTGGATTTATGTCCACAGGGGCCCCAGATTATAGACATTCCGACCCTGTGTGACTCCCTCCAACCCCCTTCCTGCAAATCTATTTGCTTGAGGATAGACTATAAAGAACCTCCTTCCTCAAACAGCAAACATAGTTACCAAAGCGATAGTGGAATGTCTGATTAGTGGCTTCTCTGTTGGTGCTGAAATGCAGTTAATTTTCTTTCCCACTCTTCACTGCTTGCCTCTCTGGAAAAGGCAAGTTTAGCAAAGCTCTCATTCAGTACTGTGGGGTGTAAACAGCTGTTCAGGACTGTCAGGTGATTGGAAGATCTTTTTCATTATAACCTTAGCATTCTGTAATAACTAGGGAGCTGGTCTTTTTTTAAAATTTTTTTAAGTTCTAGATGCTTTGGGTATTAAGAGGTCCATTTCACAAAGTGCTAAAGTAAAACATTCTCTGAATTCCAAAGAGCATTCATTCTCACCTTAACCCCTTCCTCTCCTCCCCGTTTGTTTTTCTTTTCACTCAATAATTAGAACAGTGCACCTCTCAGGAGACTGGGTTCTATCTCAAGATCTGTACCTTCTTTAAATTATGCATATATATGTTTATGAAGACTTGGTGGAAGAGAAGGAAGCCATGCACGAAGAAAGACCTAGTTTTCAGAGGAGGACCAGAGGTTGGGAAATGGGTCCGCATCTCAATCACTCCGCAAGTTGCCATACCAAAGTGGGTGACCATAGATAAGAAGGAGTGAACTGTGGCTTCTAACTTCGCACTTGCAAGTAATTACCCAACACTGGGCCCTTTGGGAAAGTCAGGGGTGGATCTGTTGATGTGAACCACCCATTAATGTTCTGAGAGTTTTTATACTCATAATACAGTTTTTTTTTTAAACTTTTTATTTATTTATTCATGAGAGACAGAGAGAGAGAGAGAGAGAGGCAGAGGGAGAAGCAGGCTCCCAAGGAGCAGGGAGCCCGATGCGGGACTCGATCCCAGGACCCTGGGATCATGACCTGAGCCGAAGGCAGATGCTTAACCATCTGAGCCACCCAGGCGCCCTACAGTTTTTAAAATTGTAACTGGCAAAGTGCTATGGGTTTTAATGGGGGGCAGACCTGAGATCGTTTTGGTCTTTAGAACTGGACTAGTCTCCTCTGTTCGAGAAGGGCACAGCAGAGATGGATCTTAACGTATTAGTGGAAGTACTATTGATTTAAGACCGAAGCCAAGATCATATATGAATATTTGCTCCTCCACATCTCTTCATGTCCCACGTCAGTCAAGGCAAAAAGAAGCTGCGTTTGTAACAGAGACTCTGCTCTTTCTCTTCTCCTAGGGCACTTTCTCGGAGAGATTCCTCCCGGCTTCACTCTCAGTGCTCATCCCCATTCTCTTCTCTGACTTTTGTAGCACAAATGGAAAAAAGTGGGATATACTTGCTGGTCATGGAAAGAATATCATTTGAGAATTGTGACAATAATAGAAAATCTCAACTGTGTGTTTCCCTAGGTGTAGCAGGCCCTCGAAATCAGTGGAACATCTCTTTGTCTCTAGTGAAACAGGCGGCTGCTCCCTTTTACTTTTTTGAGAAACATTAAAGGAGTCGGACAAGGCTGCTGCGCTGGTGTCACTTAGATGTATGGTCATGAACCCAATCCAGGAGCGGCTACATAATGGCATAAAGAGAAGACTCGTGTGAGATCTCTACAACCGGTGCCAAGGGAGATATTGGGGTAACTACATGAAAACCCAACACTGATTTTTCTAAAAACTTAAGAGAAGAGTCATTGTGCCTGATGTGTAGGCTATAGGGAAAGAATCATTTTAAGAGTCTAGTAAAGGGCCCTGGGAAAGTTAGGTCATGAGCGATCTCCATGATCTCACTCAGTTATTTAGGGTGTTGAACTTGATGGCACAAGGAGTAGGCAGTTACTCTTAAGTGGTTCATAGCTGGTAGAGTGGATCAGCTGCCAGGAAAAGCAGAAGCAAACTCTCGGAGAACAGTTTTCATCCCCAAATTTAGGAATAACAGGAGCTCTTTTACGTGGGAGCACTTCTCTCTCTCTCTCTCTCTTTTTCTCTCAGAAAAGAATACTTCCCTCAAGGGAAATCTGGTGAATGAAGTAGTGTATTTTCACCCTTGTGATGATGGTGTGAGTCCGGCACTACCATAAAAGAAGAATTAACTTGGACATGCCACACACTTGGTTTGGCCTTGTCCCATACCTGTGCTCTTGTCGTGGTTGATTACCCTCATGTTTTACCATTACCACACTTACATCAGATATGAAGCAAGCAGTCTGCACTGTGGCTTGAGATGAAAGGTATTTTAATATGCTCAGGTCACATACTATCGGCCAGTAGTAATTTTATATCATTTTCTTTTTTTTTTATATCATTTTCTTTAAGGAAACCACACTCCTTGCAATAATTTTTTCCAATGAAGCAAAATTTTGCATGACAGAAAGCTTTGTGGGTAAGTCTTTCATTTGAATAATAGCACTGAATTCCCTCCATGTCAAGAGAATTTTAATATATCTTTATTATTTCTTTTGATATGCAAATGATATGGAGAAAAGCTTTGAAAGACCCTCAGTTAAACTTCTAATGATTCTACTTTCTTTAATGGTGAAGGATTATTTACAGCTTTGGTGAGGTTCCCCTTTTTAAGTGAAACGATATAAACAAACCAAAAAAAAAAAAAAGAAGTGAAACTTTTCCTCTTTTACTTTACGAACCGTAAGGGCTGAAATAGTGGTTTGGTTTCCTGACTGCCTGCTTTGGTTTGCCGTGTCTAAGCAGTCTTGTGCAATTAATTCCCCAGAGGAAATATTTGAAGAGGGTTTTTCTCCCACATGAGAGAGTTTCATCCCACACAGCCCACAGATTTTGACGGCAAACTTCATGGACCAAATGTCTGGTTTTTACAGAAGTAGCCGTGGAGTATGTGTTTCCTGTCACAGGTGCACGGTACTCTTTCTTCGACCTCAGAAATGGGAAGACATAGCAGTCTTTACATGGGATGGGAGCTTAAACACTGGATAGTTCTAAGAACCGGGTGCTCATCAGGTTGATTTTAATTTACTAGATGAAGGAAAAGAAGGTGGCAAGCAGGGTTCAAACTTCCAAAGCCTTCGAGCTGATTTTTCTTTACAACCGTCTGGTGTACCCAGAAGAATTGTATAATCTGGCCTGTATTTTGCTCTTGCTGTGAAACATATTGAAACGCTTTATGTTTAGGTGTATGTATAGAAATTCATGAAGTTCTTTTATACACTTTCTTGGTTCCAACATAATTCTCATTTTAGAAAAGTCCTGAAACGATAACTTTGTGAGAGCACATTTTGCCCCAGCTTGTAAATTTGGATTTCTTTCCTATCTACCAGCCACCTGATTACCGTCCCTGTGCAAAGGGCACCAGTTCACATCATTTTTTCCAAGCACTTAAACCTGGAAAGATACTTTTTAAAGGACTCACAGAAGCTGTCTTAAGGGGGTTTGGAAAACATCGCAAAATTGTTAGCAGACGTTTTGACTGTGCTATTTTTAGGAAACTAATTGTATTCTTTTAAAGTACATTTTTTGACAATGGGCAAAGTTTTCCTTGCCCCCACTGACATACGAAATATTTACAATGAAAAATGTCAGTAAAACACCCACACAGATACATTTTAGCTTCAGCAACAGTCGGCAAAGGGGGAAAAGTGATTCAAAAAGAGAGAAGGTTTTTTGCAGTATTTATGCTGCTATTTCTGCCCAAAATGAACTTTTATATTACCGTTCAAACAGAAGTTTGTTTTCAAACCAGTTGCTAGTTAAAGGAGCCGCTGATCTGGCATCCGTAAGAGTCAGCTCGAACCAAACAGTAAGCGTGTTGACCAGAGGAGACTTATTTCCCACCCCCGCAGCAACCCCTAGTAGGTCAGATGCCTGCATAAGTGTTATCTTTTATCTTACCTTGAGCACGTAAGATCCAGGAGAAAGGCTCAGGGGGCTCCCACAGGAGAGGACCGGGAAAGTGCTCTGATCGGCTGCTGGTAACATGCACTTGGCTTTTATGGGCAGGTGGGAGGAGCTGCTCTTCGTAGTAGGTGGGCAGGCAAGGAGCGGCGGGCGGGCAGCCCCGGGAGAAGCTGGACACTCTGCTCCGGGGAGGGGCGGAGAGGGCAGAGCAGGAGCCCGAAAGAGGGAGGAGAGACGGGGCGGGAGAGGGGTGTAGAAGTGGTGGAAGGAATGGAAACGGGAGAGGGAGGGAGAAAGAGAAAGAAAAAGAAAAAAAGAGGGAACGAAGAGCACTAGAGAAAGGGATGTAGAGCACAGAGGGGGGAGAAAGGGTTGGGGAGAAAATGAACAGGAGCCACAGAGAGACAAACAGGCAAGGTCTGGGAGGAAGGGGGGATTGGGATTATTTTGTTTTTGTATGACTTTTTTTTTTTTTTTAAGAGCGGAGTTGTGGGTGACTGTTACGACTAAAGGTGTTTTCTGTGAATTTGAAAAACTAAATAAGGGTTCAGGAAAACGGAAGGGTTCCTAAGCGAGGCCAAGGAGGGGCAGCTGGGCGTCCGAGGAGCACAGCCTAAGTGGTGGCTGCCGCCCGCCCGGCAGCGGCGCGGAGCCGAGGGCGCAGAGCCGAGCGCGCGGCACGGAGCTGGTGCCGCCTGCGCCCGCAGCCCCTGTCTGTCCCGCCGCCCGCCGGTAAAACCCGCCAACTCCTCACTCCCGGCAGTGCTTATTTGACAAGAAAGGTCTCCCTTTGCTGCCGGTAGCATGCAGCATCCAGAGGCCCCTCTGGAGACTTCTGCAGCATTAAGGTAAATCCAGCAAAGGTTGGGGAGGATCAGCTGAGATTGGCTTGTGGAGAAAGGAACCTCAAAACCAACCTCGGTGCCCCAACATCTGCTTATGTAACCGGATTTCAGGACTTGCCCTCTGGTTATTTTCGGTATTGAAAAAAACTTTCATTCCTAACAATTGGAAAACGTCTTAGGGCTATAGCTCACTCTCTGTGTGTCTTAAACATTAAGAGAGGATTCGACCAACAAACGGCTGAAGAATCAGGCTGAAATTCTTAAGAAATACATTCAGAGAAAGAAAAACAAGCTCCTTTGGCTGCTGAGTGGTGACTCACTTCCCAGCCCAAGCTTGATTTCTGCCACCAAAGGAATTAAAACATTTTAAAAGGGAGAACCTGAGCCTTGGGGATGAGGGGTATTGAGAGGGGAAAGGGAGGGGTGGGGTAGGGTAAGTGGACTGAGAAGAATAGGGGACTTTTACTCAATAGGTCTTTACGTAAATATATCGATAGATGGATGATAGATGATAGATAGATGATAGATGATAAATAGATGATAGATAGATGATAGGTAGATGATAGATGATAGATGATAGATAGATGATAGATGATAGATAGATGATAGATAGGTGATAGATAGATGATAGATGATAGATGATAGATGATAGATAGATAGATGATAGATGATAGATAGTTAGATAGAAAACCTGATTCAGTGTTCACCACATCCTTATGAGGTAAGTGTTGTATAGATTTTTCTTTTTTTAAGAAGGGACCCTTAAAGGGGTTAAGCAACTAGCTCAAACTTACAAGATGGGGAGTCTCAGCTACTGAGCTTTCAAAGCTTATGAACTCTGTGCACCAGGCTGTCATATAAAACACCTAGCTCGGTCTCAGGTTAGATCCTGATGTCTTTGAGGGTTACCAGGCTCCAAGAGAAGGAAAAATGATGGACAAGAGCAGGGTTTCTCAAACTGGGTACTATGACGTCTTGGGCTGGATAATTCTATGTTGTGGGGACTTCTGTGCACTGCATAATGTTGAACAGCCTCTCTGGTCTCTACACACCTGATGCCAGTATCATCCTCCCTCCTAAGTGGTGAAACTGAGAACGTCTCTACACTTAGCCAAATGTCCCTGGGGGAGGGGGACAAAATTCTCTCCTCCCTATAAGAACCATTGGTCTAAAGAAGGTCACAACTATAAAAAAGGATTTAAAGAAATCCATTAAGAAGATGCCCAATAGTGGCATTGGGTAACAATAATACTAGTTGCCACGTGTGGGAAGTTTACACTGGACTTAGTTTTTTACATAACCATATTCCCTTCTGCCCTCTGGAGCCCAAAGCTTCCATCGCTTCCTTTGTAACTAAGCTTTTTCTCAATTGGATACATGTGGAAATCAACAAAGTAGAACCCCATGTGCCTGGGGTTTGAGGGAAGATTAGTGATATACCAGATGAAAATTTTAAAATTTAAAATTTATCATAGACAAATTTGACATTGGAAAATTATTCCAGATGGTATAATTTTTTGGAAATTGCTTCTTTGTTTTAATATTTTTAATTTTTCATGTCTATCCCCCATTTGCATTATATTCAGTAACTTTTAGGCTGCAAAGAAGTTATATCTAGTGGTTAACTAGCTAGCAGAAAATAAGTACTCAATGGATATTTATGATATAATTGAATAAATGACACTGTTGAGCACTGACACGTAGAAAATAGTCACTATTTATTAGTTTAATGAATAAAAAAAGAATTAATGCTTAGGAAGCTAGAATGTTCACATTAACTTTCTTGCCTATTTGCTATTTGGTTTTACCCTTTTCTCATCTTCCATAACTCAGTTTTCCTCTTTGTGAATAGTATGTTTGTCTTTTAAGGATGTGGCCAAACCCATGAAATTAAGTCTATGAAATGAAAAACCCTTGTTACTAGACCTAGAAATAGGACTGCATTGACTATTCTGGCTATGACCCCTGAAGTCAGATGTCATTTTGGAGGCAGGGTACCACTTCTGGCACTTTTTAATTTAGCAAAGAAATGTATTCTGGACAAACTAGACAAGACCCAGTTAGAGAAACATTTGGTAAGCATGTCAGGAAATATCCTCATTAGATTACAGTAAATCATCTTTTCAATCCTAATTTTATGCCTTTCAAACATTCCAGTTCCATCACACAGTTGTAAAAAAAAATAGAAACAGAAAAGGCAAGAAAAGTACATTCAAAGGGAAGGCAATTGATGGCTGTACTTTTCGTCTCCTTTTTCTTCCTTCACTCCCTCCTTTTAAACCTGAATATCCAGCCAACATAACAAAAGAGCTCCTTTCATTTTGTTTGGATGGTGCTAATGATTAGTTCATTTCTCCGGTTCATACTTGCCTAAATCTGATTCAGTAGCAGATCTGGACAACAAGTAAGGAATCCAGGAATGTGATTCTTTTGCTGGTTCTTAGCATGCCCTCCTAGAATCTCTCCGAAGGTGACTGAGGTTTGAAATGACCTAGTTTGGTCTTCTGTGGAAAGAAAGGAATCCAATGACAACATACTAGATGCTCTGAGGTTTCCATTGTGTGCATAATATAACAACAGCTCCAGATTATTACCTTATTTTAAAGAGCTTTAAATATGGACCCTCCCTTTTTTTTGCTTATTTGGAATTAATCAATTAACACATATTTATTAAGAATGGATACCAGATAGTGTAGGGTATTCAAAGCAGAAGAAAACAAGAATGTAGATCTGTCCTCATGGAGGAAAAGAAGCATGAAATTTTGTTAGTTGGGTAGCAAAGAGGAGAAGTTGGCAATGAGCTGAGCCATGGAAAGTAGCATTTAGATACATGGGTGCTGAACAGTAGGGCAAGGAACAGGATGTGTTCAGCTGAGGAAGGCACAGGAATATTTGGGGGGATAGTGAGTTGGCCAGCGTGATTAAAAGGGAAGGGTCCATGTAGCAGAATAATGAGGTGAAGGAACAGGAAAGGAGAGGTGGGATCAGCCTGCTGGAGGCCTTATATGTCACCTCGGTAGTCTGAACAGTGCACTGTAGGCAATGAGGAGTCTATTAAGATTTTGCTTTTCTTTGAATAGTGTCTCTATAGAAGCTTTGCAGATGAATGCACGTGTTATGTCTAGGGCCATTAGGGTACTTAGAGAAATCGGAGTGTGTTTGTCCTGTGGACTTGGAGGCCTGTGTGAGGTGGCAGACAGAGTGGTGACTGTTTCTATCAGTGCCCTGTGTGGTTGTAAGGAGAGAGAAAGGCAGGACTCTCCCAGAGTATGGCCAGGATGACAGACGTGATTAATGTGAAGGGTGGTGTCTGCTCTGTGTGTCATTTACCTGTGGCAGCTTTATGGTTCTCAGAAGGTATCCACTCCCAGATAGTAGGTCTGACGAATGAGATCATGAGTTCTCAAGGGTTCCTGGATTAGAGAACAGCGGAACCTGGCGTTAACAACTCTACCTTCACATGTACGCTTTTAAACAGCTAACTTGCAATGATTTTACATGTGTTACCCTTGGCAGATTTCAGCCTCTCATTTTACCTGCCACTCCTAAGTGCTTCAAAATGCAAATGAACATGGCTTTTAGTCTAAGCAAAAATCACTGACGATTTGAAGTTTTATGTACAGACATTTTCTCTCCATCTATCAAATGATCCATCAGTCAGTCAGCCTAAGCTTGTTCTAAGTATCACCGCATATGATCTTGGCCTGCGAGGTACTCACAATCGCCAGCACTCCAGGGCATTTAAAATAGGGTTTTATTTACAGAAATTGAAAAGGCTCAGAGCATAGAAGAAAGGCACACCTCTCCTGCATTCCAAAGGAATGCTGGATTCTGTGAGTCACTGTTTTCCTGTTGGTCCAGATGGTAGAGAGCTGACTCCGGTGATCCTACAGACGACCGCCTCACAGCTCCCACTGGCTTTGTAAAGAGCACTGGACAGAAAGTCAGGAAATCTGGGGTTTAGTTCCAGCTCGGCCACCAACTACCCGTGAAAACTTGGGGCTGATGTTTTATCATTTTTGGATTTAGTGTCCGTATGCAAAATAAGAAAACTTAACCAGACATTCTCTAAACTTCTTGCCACTCTTCAGATGCCTACGCTGTGCCGGTCCAGTAGATGATCCTCTTACTCTTCCCCATGAAGTCAACCCAACATTCAATGATACACATGCGTAGCTTTAGGTGTGGGAGTAAGAGCTCATAATGCATGAATCCAGTGTTTGCTACAAGGGGATTACACCCCAATATCAAGCCTTGCCCGTATTCCAGGCTCAGAATCCCAAAGTGGGGTGTACCATCGCCACTTAGCTAGCCCGTAATGGTAAGCACTGCTGCTCTGAGTCGTAGGGCCTGGCAGAAGTCTCCTGTGTTAGCTGTCAGCCTTGAAACCTGGAAGCCTTTTAACTCTCTTTCTCTGAATCAAGTAGTAATTATCATTTTGCCCGATGGAAATGGGACCACACCACACCTATCCCTGGTTTCTGAAAATTCTATCCATTGTGCCAGATTTACCTAATCTCCAAATTAATTGATTTGATTTCCTAAGGAGCTCTCTACAGGTCTCCCACTTTCCTGGAAATTCCCCCCCTCTCCCCAGTGTCTCATCTCTTTATTTCTTTAAGGGGGAAAATCTTGGTTGCCCTTTTCAATATAGTTTAAATTGTTATAGCTCCTTTAGTTTCCCAAATGATTTGATTTTTACTAGGATCTGTGAGCCTTTTTCTGGCTCTCACCTTCCCCATAACCAGTGACAACTAGAGTCACTCTGTTCTTTTTTTATACCTTAAAAAATTTCATTGTAGGAATTCTCTCATGGGGCCAGGGCAATGAAGAGGGGGAGATACAGTCCAGGGATTATTTCTTACTCAGGAGTGGAAAAGCAAAGGCCTTCCAGGGTGCTAGTAAAATACACTTCACCCTTATTTCATGGCACCCTAGATCCTATCTACTGTCTGGGAATTGTCCTGATACTAGAATTCCCTTGCCAAATAATTCCTAACTCTGCCTTGTCTTCTATCCTCCATTCTTTCTGATTGTGGTTTGCCCTCTTAGGTTCTTGTTAATATTTACCTCATGTTCAATTATAATAAATCCCTTTTTTCCTGCTCAAGAGTTACATCTTACACAACTTAAGATTTTCTTTTTTTTTTTTAAAGATTTTATTTATTTATTTGAGAGAGAGAGAACGAGAGATAGAGAGCATGAGAGGGAAGAGGGTCAGAGGGAGAAGCAGACTCCCTGCTGAGCAGGGAGCCCGATGTGGGACTCGATCCCGGGACTCCAGGATCATGACCCGAGCCGAAGGCAGTCGCTTAACCAACTGAGCCACCCAGGCGCCCCCACAACTTAAGATTTTCATGAAGAACTCCAGTTTGACAGGCAAAAATGTTTATCTGAGATGAGAGATCTAAGTGCCCTCACCTTAGACTGCTATGTCCTGTCCCCAAATCACCTTGCATGTTGCCTTGAGAGCAATCACCCTAAACCCAGCAATGATTATGTCATACCTTCGTTCAGGCACCTTTAATGGCAGCACATTATTCGATTTGTAAAAAAATCTGAATTTGTATTCTGGCATTCAAATTCCCTCCCCCCCCCCCCCGCCCCCTTCCATGATTCAAGCCATCTTCATTTCCAACTCCATTCACATACCCTGTGCTTCTGTCAGGGGAGACAATTTACTTTTCACGTCTGTGCCCTTGACTCTTCATCTTCCACGTGATGGTGCTTGGAGCTCCTGTTGCCAGAACCACCCGTGGACACATGCTCACATCCTTTATTACTTCAATACTACCTTCTTCAGGAAATGTTTTCTGATCCTTTTTCTGAAGCTCCCAGGAAAGTCAGTACTTCTCTTATGACATTTTTCACTATCTAGTGTTTCATACATATGCTCACCTCTTCCCTCCTTAACTTCACTGCTTTCTCCTTGAAGGTTTAACTCCTTTTCCTGACACTAGGCCTAGCATAGAATGGGTGTGTCAATATAGGTTTGTGGATTGTGGAACTTTAAAAAAAGTAAATTATTAACTCCTCTCCTACTTTCTCTATTGCTAACCCCTTACACCCCATTTAGCTCAACAAAACAATACAATACAAAAAAACTAAACAACAACAACAACAACAAACATCTAGAGCTGCTGGTATATTTCTGGCAGCATTGTAGAAGCTGAAGTCCCAAAGACCAACATGGCTTCGTTCCCACTTTCAAGGAATTTAAACAGTCTTGTCGGGGAGATGGAGAGAAATAGATCATTTTTATTCAGCATGGCAAATTCTATGGGCAAGATAAGTACTGGGCTGTATGACAGGAGCTCAGAGGAGGTCTTTGCTCATTAGGGGGAGCTTTGAGATGGTAACTCACAATGCAAAGTGTAAGTCAGAAGATGGAATCAAGAAACACACAGAAAAGAAAAGCTTGCTCCTTACTTGTTAGGGTGAAAATACAATGATACACTTTATATTTTTTGGTTGAGAATCAGGGGGGTCAGTCTGCATGTTGTTCTGCAAACTGAGTCTTCCTGCCTGGTAAGTCAGTGGAAGTACAAGGGTTATTTGAGCAGATGTGTTTTAATATTGCTTTGAAATAAAAAGGGCCCAAATGTACTCTTCTGGTATACACCATCACACTCTAAGGCTTTTGATTGACTGAGTGAATGAACAATAGACTGCCGCTAATGCTGAATGCGCTTAAGAACTGTGGCCACTTATTTTTGGACCCTCCATGATGGCTAGATACCATCTCATGGTGTCTCATTCTCATCTATTTCCTTTTAAGGGAAATATCTTATAAGATGTCCTTATAGAACCTCCCTGACAACAAAGGGGACAATTTAGAGTCCTACATACCTTGGCTACTACATTATTCATGGATTTATATCTTCAATGTGGACAATTAATGGTTAGCCCTTCTCACCTCAGCTTAGAGCCGCCATATGGTTTTGTAAGTACACTCAGTGTGCCAATACCAGACCTCTTCATCTCTGGTAGCCCACTTGTTTTCCTAGAAGGAAAGTCACAATCTTGGAGTTTTACTCGATGCATAAGGAAGTAGTTAAGTCTATTTGCAAGAAACCTTAAAAGCATCACAGCTCTTGACACGTAGTTAAATGGGCCTTAGATTACTATGGAAGGTAGTGGGAACAGAAATGACCTGTTAAGAAGTGAGACTTAAATTTCTGTGCAAAAAGTGGCTAGATCCCTTGAAACTCTTATAAACTGTTACTTACAGCTTTGTTTCCATTGGACTTTAGAGAAGGAGTCTGTGCCACTCTGTTTTGGTCTCATCTTATTTTTCCCATCCTCATTTCTTCCATGTTCTAATTCTTCATTCTCTTAGTTTTCAATTTAATTTTATCTTGTGTATATTTTACATCCTTTCTGGAACCTTCATTTTTTTTTTTTTTTTTTTTTAAATTTTTTATTGTTATGTTAATCACCATATATTACATCATTAGTTTTTGGTGCAGTGTTCCATGATTCATTGTTTGTTCATAACACCCAGTGCTCCATGCAGAACGTGCCCTCCTCAATACCCATCACCAGGCTAACCCATCCCCCTACCCCCCTCCCCTCTAGAACCCTCAGTTTGTTTTTCAGAGTCCATCATCTCTCATGGTTCGTCTCCCCCTCTGACATACTCCCCTTTTCTTCCTCTCCTGTTATCTTCTTCTTTTTCTTTTTTCTTAAAATATGTTGCATTATTTGTTTCAGAAGTACAGATCTGTGATTCAACAGTCTTGCACAATTCACAGCGCTCACCGTAGCACATACCCTCCCCAATATCTATCATCCAGCCACCCCATCCCTCCCACCCCCAACCACTCCAGTAACACTCAGTTTCTTTCCTGAGATTAAGAATTCCTCATATCAGTGAGGTCATGTGATACATGTCTTTCTCTGATTGACTTATTTCACTCAGCATAACACCCTCCAGTTCCATCCACGTCGTTGCAAATGGCAAGATCTCATTCCTTTTGATGGCTGCATAATATTCCATTGTGTATATATACCACATCTTCTTTATCCATTCATCTGTCGATGGGCATCTTGGCTCTTTCCACAGTTTGGCTATGGTGGACATTGCTGCTATAAACATTGGGGTACATGTACCCCTTCGGGTCCCTACATTTGTATCTTTGTGGTAAATACCCAGTAGTGCAATTGCTGGATCGAACGGTAGCTCTAATTTTAACTGTTTGAGGAACCTCCATACTGTTTTCCAGAGGGGTTGCACCAGCTTGCATTCCCACCAACAGTGTAGGAGGGTTCCCCTTTCTCCACATCCCCGCCAACATCTGTCGTTCCCTGACTTGTTAATTTTAGCCATTCTGACGGGTGTGAGGTGGTATCTCATTGAGGTTTTGATTTGGATTTCCCTGATGCCAAGCGATGTTGAGCACTTTTTCATGTGCCTGTTGGCCATTTGGATGTCTTCTTTGGAGAAATGTCTGTTCATGTCTTCTGCCCATTTCTTGATTGGATTATTTGTTCTTTGAGTGTTGAGTTTGATAAGTTCTTTATAGATTTTGGATACTAGCCCTTTATCTGATACGTCATTTGCAAATATTTTCTCCCATTCTGTCGGTTGTCTTTTGGTTTTGTGGACTGTTTCTTTTGCTGTGCAGAAGCTTTTTATCTTGATGAAATCCCAATAGTTCATTTTTGCCCTGGCTTCCCGTGCCTTTGGCGATGTTTCTAGGAAGAAGTTGCTGCGGCTAAGGTCGAAAAGGTTGCTACCTGTGTTCTCCTTTAGGATTTGGATGGACTCCTGTCTCACGTTTAAGTCTTTCAACCATTTGGAGTCTATTTTTGTGTGTGGTGTAAGGAAATGGTCCAGTTTCATTCTTCTGCATGTGGCTGTCCAATTTTCCCAACACCATTTGTTGAAGAGACTGTCTTTTTGCCATTGGACATTCTTTCCTGCTTTGTCAAAAATAAGTTGACCATAGAGTTGAGGGTCCATTTCTGGGCTCTCAATTCTGTTCCATTGATCTATGTGTCTGTTTTTGTGCCAGTACCATACTGTCTTGATGATGACAGCTTTGTAATAGAGCTGGAAGTCCGGAATTGTGATGCCACCAGCTTTGCTTTTCTTTTTCAGTATTCCTCTGGCTATTCTGGGTCTCTTCTGGTTCCATACAAATTTTAGGATTATTTGTTCCATTTCTTTGAAAAAAGTGGATGGTATTTTGATGGGGATTGCATTGAATGTGTAGATTGCTCTAGGTAGCATTGACATCTTCACAATGTTGATTCTCCCAATCCATGAGCATGGAACGTTTTTCCATTTCTTTGTGTCTTCTTCAATTTCTTTCCTGAGTATTTTATAGTTTTCTGAGTACAGATCCTTTGCTTCTTTGGTTAGATTTATTCCTAGGTATCTAATGGTTTTGGGTGCAATTGTAAATGGGATAGACTCCTTGATTTGTCTCTCTTCTGTCTTGTTGTTGGTGTATAGGAATGCCACTGATTTCTGTGCATTGATTTTATATCCTGCTACTTTACTGAATTCCTGTATGAGTTCTAGCAGTTTTGGGGTGGAGTCTTTTGGGTTTTCCACATAAAGTATCATATCATCTGCAAAGAGTGAGAGTTTGACTTCCTCTTTGCCGATTTGGATGCCTTTGATTTCTTTTTGTTGTCTGATTGCTGTGGCTAGGACTTCTAATACTATGTTGAATAGCAGTGGTGAGAGTGGACATCCCTGCCGCGTTCCTGACCTTAGGGGAAAAGCTCTCAGCCTTTCCCCATTGAGAATGATATTCGCTGTAGGTTTTTCGTAGATGGCTTTTATGATATTGAGGTATGTACCCTCTATCCCTATACTCTGAAGAGTTTTGATCAAGAAAGGATGTTGTACTTTGTCAAATGCTTTTTCTGCATCTATTGAGAGGATCATATGATTCTTGTTCTTTCTTTTGTTAATGTATTGTATCACGTTGATTGATTTGCGGATGTTGAACCAGCCTTGCAGCCCAGGAATAAATCCCACTTGGTCGTGGTGAATAATCCTTTTAATGTACTGTTGGATCCTATTGGCTAGTATTTTGGTGAGAATTTTTGCATCCATGTTCATCAAGGATATTGGTCTGTAATTCTCTTTTTTGATGGGGTCTTTGTCTGGTTTTGGGATCAAGGTAATGCTGGCCTCATAAAATGAGTTTGGAAGTTTCCCTTCCATTTCTATTTTTTGGAACAGTTTCAGGAGAATAGGTATTAATTCTTCTTGAAATGTCTGATAGAATTCCCCTGGGAAGCCATCTGGCCCTGGGCTTTTGTTTCTTGGGAGATTTTTGATGACTGTTTCAATTTCCGTAGTGGTTATAGGTCTGTTCAGGTTTTCTATTTCTTCCTGGTTCAATTTTGGTAGTTGATACATCTCTAGGAATGCACCCATTTCTTCCAGGTTATCTAATTTGCTGGCATAGAGTTGCTCATAATATGTTCTTATAATTGTTTGTATTTCTTTGGTGTTGCTTGTGATCTCTCCTCTTTCATTCATGATTTTGTTGATTTGGGTCATTTCTCTTTTCTTTTTGATCAGTCTGGCCAGGGGTTTATCAATCTTGTTAATTCTTTCAAAGAACCAGCTCCTAGTTTCGTTGATCTGTTCTACTGTTCTTTTGGTTTCTAGTTCATTGATTTCTGCTCTGATCTTTATGATTTCTCTTCTCCTGCTGGGTTTAGGCTTTCTTTGCTGTTCTTTCTCCAGCTCCTTTAGATGTAGGGTTAGGTTGTGTATTTGAGACCTTTCTTGTTTCTTGAGAAAGGCTTGTATTGCTATATACTTTCCTCTCAGGACTGCCTTTGCTGTATCCCAAAGATTTTGAACAGTTGTGTTTTCATTTTCATTGGTTTCCATGAATTTTTTTAATTCTTCTTTAATTTCTTGGTTGACCCATTCATTCTTTAGTAGGATGCTCTTTAGCCTCCATGTATTTGAGTTCTTTCCGACTTTCCTCTTGTGGTTGAGTTCTAGTTTCAGAGCATTGTGGTCTGAAAATATGCAGGGAATGATCCCAATCTTTTGGTACCGATTGAGACCTGATTTGTGACCTAGGATGTGATCAATTCTGGAGAATGTTCCATGGGCACTAGAGAAGAATGTGTATTCCGTTGCTTTGGGATGGAATGTTCTGAATATGTCTGTGAAGTCCATTTGGTCCAGTGTGTCATTTAACATCTTTATTTCCTTGTTGATCTTTTGCTTAGATGATCTGTCCATTTCAGTCAGGGGGGTGTTAAAATCCCCCACTATTATTGTATTGTTGTCAATGTGTTTCTTTGCTTTTGTTATTAATTGGCTTATATAATTGGCTGCTCCCATGTTCGGGGCATAGATATTTACAATTGTTAGATCTTCTTGTTGGATAGACCCTTTAAGTAGGATATAGTGTCCTTCCTCATCTCTTATTACAGTCTTTGTTTTAAAATCTAGTTTGTCTGATATAAGGATTGCCACCCCAGCTTTCTTTTGGTGTCCATTAGCATGGTAAATGGTTTTCCACCCCCTCACTTTCAATCTGGGGGTGTCTTTGGGTGTAAAATGAGTCTCTTGCAGACAGCATATTGATGGGTCTTGTTTTTTAATCCAATCTGATAGCCTGTGTCTTTTGATTGGGGCATTTAGCCCATTTACATTCAGGGTAACTATTGAAAGGTATGAATTTACTGCCATTGTATTACCTGTAAGGTGACTGTTAACTGTCTGTTGTCTGTGTTCGTTTCTGCTCTTTGCTGCTTTTAGGTTCTCTCTTTGCTTAGAGGACCCCTCTCAATATTTCTTGGAGGGCTGGTTTCGTGTTTGCAAATTCTTTTAGTTTTTGTTTGTTCTGGAAGCTTTTGATCTCTCCTTCTATTTTCAATGATAGCCTAGCTGGATATAGTATTCTTGGCTGCATATTTTTCTCGTTTAGTGCTCTGAAGATATCTTGCCAGTCCTTTCTGGCCTGCCAGGTCTCTGTGGATAGGTCTGTTGCCAATCTAATGTTTCTACCATTGTAGGTTACATATCTCTTCTCCCGAGCTGCTTTCAGGATTTTCTCTTTGTCTCTGAGACTCGTAAGTTTTACTATTAGATGTCGGGGTGTTGACCTATTTTTATTGATTTTGAGAGGGGTTCTCTGTGCCTCCTGGATTTTAATGCCTGTTTCCTTCCTCACATTAGGGAAGTTCTCTGCTATAATTTGCTCCAATATACCTTCTGCCCCTCTCTCTCTCTCTTCTTCTTCTGGGATCCCAATTATTCTAATGTTGTTTCGTCTTATCGTATCACTTATCTCTCGAACTCTGCCCTCGTGATCCTGTAGTTGTTTCTCTCTCTTTTTCTCAGCCTCTTTATTTTCTATCATTTGGTCTTCTATATCGCTGATTCTCTCTTCTGCCTCATTTATCCTAGCATTTAGTGCCCCCATTTTTGATTGCACCTCATCAATAGCCTTTTTGATTTCGATTTGGTTAGATTTTAGTTCTTTTATTTCTCCAGAAAGGGTTTCTCTAATAACTTCCACGCTTTTTTCAAGCCCAGCTAGTATCTTTAAAGTCATGATTCTGAACTCTAGGTCCGACATCGTACTAATGTCCGTATTGAGTAGGTCCCTGGCTGACGGTACTACCTCTTGTTCTTTTTGCTGAGGTGATTTCTTTCGTCTTGTCATTTTGTCCAGAGGAGAATAGATGAATGAGAGAACAAAAGGCTAACAGGTTTACTACGTCCCCAGCAAATATACTGTATACAAATCAGAAAAGACCTGAAACCAGGGGAAAAGAAAGGGAAAGAAAGAAAAAAGAAAGAGAAAAAGAAAAAAAAAAGAAAAAAAAAAGAAAAAAAAGATAAAAACAAAAACAAAACAATTCAAAAAAGGCAGAATATGATCAAATATGATCAGGCTAGTGCATAGATCAGTGCCACACACTAGATTTTGGGCGTATTTTGGTCTGTTAGAAAAAAGTGCCTCCTAAAATTTTAAAGGAAGAAAGACATATATGTACAAAATAAGGGTTGATACAATGAAGGGATGGAAGATGACTGTAAAGATGAAAATTATAAAAGATTTTATAAAAGGACTTGGTAAGATAAGTTGTTTGAAAAAAGAAAGAAGATTTAAGGAAAAAAAAAAAAAAAGGAAAAAGGGAGAGAATGTGATCAGGCAGGAGACTAGAACAAAGCCATACACTAGTGATTTAGGGTATATTTTGATCTGTTAGAAGAAACTGTACCTCAAAATTTTAAAGAGAGAACAACTTATACATATATGCCAAAAACAAGGATAACTACTATGAAGGGATAAAATATGACTCTAAAAATGAAAAAAAAAATTTTTTTTTTTTTAAAAAAAAGGGATTTATAAGATGTTGGTTGAAAAAGGGAAAAAGAAAAATAAAAAAAAGTCAACAAAAATTAACTTTGATGAAATAATGAATCATGGTAAAAAAAAAAAAAAAAAAAAAAAAAAAAGAAGCCATGAATCTATGTGCAGTATTCCCCTAGCGCTGGAGTTCTCCTATTCTCCTTGATCGATCAACTTGGTCTTGGCTTGCTGGCTGTTTGTGTTGATCTTCTGGGGGAGGGGCCTGTTGCTGTGGTTTCCAAATGTCTTTGCCGGAGGCGGAATTGCCCCGCCCTTGTCGGTCCGGGCTAAGGAAGCTGCTCCAGTTTGCTCTCAGGAGCTTTTGTTCCCTGCAAGCTCTCGGCACAGCTTTGGAGGACCAGGGCGAAAATGGCGGCCTCCCAGTCTCCGCCCGGAGGAGCCGAGAACTCAGGGCCCCACTCCTCAGTGCGCCCCCAGAGAAAAGCAGTCACTCCCGTGTCCCCGGTCTCCGGCCGCTCTCCATGCTCACCCGGCCTGTGATCGAGCGTTGCTATCTCTGGCACCCGACCCCGCTCGGAGTCTCCAAATCCAGCAGATCCCTGCAGTGCGTTCCCGCACCGCTCCTCCCCGGGAAGGAAGGGGAGTCTCCCCGGATCTGCTGCTTGTTGGGTCCTTGCTGGGGGAGCCGTGCCCCGACTGGGCCGCAGATCACAGTTTATGGCAACCCCGAGCTGAGAGCCCGCGACTCTGCTCCGTATCTGCAGCCGGCTTCCCCGCCCCGACACCTGGGAGCTCTGCCGCACACAGGCACCCCCGGTCTCTCTGTGACCCCAAGGGTCCTGAGACCACACTGTCCCGGGAGGATTCCACCCCCCGCTTAGCCACTGCAGCGACGTCCCTCCGCCGAGCCAACTTTTAAAAGGTCCGATTTTGTGCTCCGCGGCTCTAGCACTTGCCAGAAGCGGCCGGCGGAGGCCCCTCCCCCGCCGTTTATCCTCCCGAATATCGCCTCGGATTCACTTCTCCGCACGTCCTACCTTCCAGTAAGTGGTCGCTTCTCTGTTCAGAGAGTTGTTGCTACTCTCCTGTTCGATCTCCTGTTGAGTTCGTAGGTGTTCAGAATGGTTTGATCCCTATTCAGCTGAATTCCTGAGACCAGACAAAATCTAGGTCTCCTACTCCTCCGCCATCTTGCTCCGCCCCCTGGAACCTTCATTTTTATTAGACTTCCTGTGCTAGACTTATTATCAGAGAGTTTCAGGTGGATACTGGGATCGCATCTGGCCACGTGGGATAGGAAGTCCATTGTTCAGGATCAGATGGGCTTCCCCATTCCCCACTTTTTTAAAAAAATATTTTATTTATTTATTTGAGAGAGAGAATGAGAGAGAGAGCAGGAGAGGAGGGAAGGTCAGAGGGAGAAGTAGGCTCCCCGCTGAGCAGGGAGCCCAATGTGGGACTCGATCCCGGGACTCCAGGATCATGACCTGACCCGAAGGCAGTCACTTAACCAACTGAGCCACCCAGGCGTCCCCCGTTCCCCACTTTAAGTGACTAGACCGAGAGGTTTTCTTACTGGACATTTCTGAGAATAACACGTTTGTATCAACACAAATGAATATTATTTGCTATTTTAATTTGTGTTATCTTGTGCTAACTTCTGCCTTCTATATTATAAGTTGCTCAAATTGAGAAGTCAAAAAGACTGTGAGCTCCTTGAAAGCAGGAAACTTGTTCAAAATACTAGCATAGGGCTAATTGCCCTAATAAGCTTTTGTTGGTTAATTTCCATTTTGAGACTATGAAGACGACCATCTTTAAAATCCATGAATATATTTTCATCTGAATATTCCTCTTTATGACAAAAGTATATATAGGCATAGGCATAAAAATGATAAATTTTGGGTATTTGGGACAACCCTTTTAGGTCCCAATCTGGGTCTTAATTTTTGAAGGCAATGTCAGTAGCACTAGTTTAACTCATAAATTAAGAATTCCACCTATCATGTTGTTAGTATAGGCAAGAATTTGGGGTCTCATGAGGGGAAGAAGTTGGCCTATTCAGTGAAGTAAGAATCTAATTCTCTGTTCCTTATAAATAATAATAATAATAATAGTAATAATAATAATAGTAACACTCTGTGGGAGTCTAGTGCCTAGGAATATTTTTTTTTAAGATTTATTTTATTTATTTGAGGGAGAGAGAGAGGGAGGGAGAGAGCTCACCAGCACGGGGAGGGGCAGAGGGAGAGGGAGAGAATTCTTAAGCAGTTTCCTCACTGAGCACGGAGCCCAACCACCACAGGGCTTGATCCCAGGACTCTGAGACCACTACCTGAGCTGAAACCAAGAGTCAGATGCTTAACTGGTGGAACCACCCAGCACCCCTAGTGCCTAGGAATATTAATAGATGTTATGTAGAAAAAAATATGTCCAAAGGATTTATGTTTCAGAAATTCTGGATTATTAAAATTAGGCAACTTTCCTCATTGCAGGGCTATTCCAAGCCTTCAATGGCTAATGTGCTTTTTCAAGTTCTGAAAGGCAGACATTATACATAGTGTTAATTCTAGGATTATTTGGTTACCGAACCAACCCCACACTGAGCTGTCTCTCTAAGGGTCTTTTCACACAATTATCTTCTTTGTATGCCCTAAATTGGGAAACACTGTCCAAGAAATTGCCACATCCCCACCTCTAGGACCACCACTATCACCGCTCCCTCTTAAGTATGGATAGCACTTGAGGCTTTTCAAAGTATTTCCACATATATTATGTCATTTCATTTTCATTAGCTGTGATTAATGTAGGGCAACTCAGTAGATGAGAAAAGAGATACATGATTCCGTAGTTGCTGCCTTAGTGTGTCAGGAAATTATTGAGTTGGGCAGGGGTAAAGAGAACACAGGTGCATGGCTAGCAAATCCTTGGAATTGTAAAGGCTAGAGTTTTTCTCTGCTTTTATTTTGCAAACATTTTGTTCCCTTTAAACACTTTGCCCAGAGGAAAGTTTTCTACTATGTGGGGTGATATCCACATAATTTCAGATACTGTCCCATGTGGAGGGAGATAGACTTCAGATAGTTTGACTCCATGTCAATGTGCCAAATCTATTTGCCTGTGTAAAGCAGACTGACTCAATATTAGACTGTAATATAATTGGGAGAAAATTGGAGAAAAGGTTGGAAATTTGGTCAAAGCATTTTATTTATAGCAGAGAATTTTGTGCAGATTTGTTAGAAATTCTTAACATAGACAACTCATTGGATGGTTTAAAAAACTTCCCTCTGTCCCCAATTTGTATTTGGAAATTCCTGTATTTTGGATGTGTGTAGTTTGCACTAAATTTCCATTACTGTGTATGATTTTTTTTCATTTGATACTAACATGAGGCTACTTTCTCCGGGTGGGTGTAAACATGTTGTGGGCAAGCAAAAGTTAAACAGCAATTATCTGAGCCTGTAGACTTAATTTAATAACCAGTGTTTTTTGTTTCTGTTTTTGGTTTTCCCTTGAAGGGACGTTTGGAGAGACAGAGAGGAAAGGGCTTGTGAGTCTTCTAGACAGTATTCATCTAAAAAGGTATTCCTTTCTACACCTAATCCATTTCTTCCATGTAGCTACCCCTTCCCTTGAAGCAGAAGACACTGGTATTGTGTAAAGGGAGTGAGTAGTGCCCAAGAGAGCCATTTCCTGATACCCCAGAATGGCACAGATTTATACAAGGCTAGTAAGAGCAGAAATTAAAAAGTAACCAATGTAAAAAAAAAATAAGTAAATGCAGTGGAGTTCTTTAACATAGTTTCGACATTGACCTTTGAGAAATTGTAGATGCTTTGTAGCATCTGCCTGGACACCAAAAAGAGACAGTCCAGTGTGGGATGCTGCAGTGCCAATCTAGGGCAGAGGCCCTGCCATTGTACAGATGTCTTCTATGCCACCTTTGGAGGGGCAGGGACAGCTTGGTTGGGATGCTTGCCTGATGATCAGTGCCAGGGCAGTGGGCCATGGGGTCCTCTTGGCGTATTGAACTATTCTGAGACGGGGAGGGTCATAGCTGGGAGAATCAGGCTAAGACTTGATCTGTGAGGGAAAGTTGAGAGTCAGACATCTGTGTCTTGTTCTCCAATACATTTCTAGCCTGCCACAGTGCCTGGACACAGAGTCATTTTCAAGAAATATTTATGGAAAAGGATGGATCGATGAATAAAAATGACACAAGCACCAAGCAAGAAACAAGACGGAAATCAGGGCGTTGTGCACCAACGATGAAAAGATGAAATCTCAATGTACCAAGTTTTGCTTGGAGTAAAAGCGACATAGTGTTGGAAACAGAAGAGAGGAAAACCAAGGGTGTGTTTAGGGTATGACTCTAGGTATCCTTATTAGAGGTTTGATAGATTGGTGGTAAACCCCAGATAAATACTCTTGTGTTTGTATATTATATGTATGTATACTTGCATGTGCTTGTTAACTATTCCACAGTAGGGGGTCAGTTCTTCTCCACTCATCTTTATAACATCCCCAATTAGGCAAATCCTATTAGATATTGATAAAGTCATAGAAAGACCCAATAGGAAATGCAAATCTTATTTTATCTCCTATGTAGGTAGTGCTCCTAAGTGAGCAGCACGGTCATACCCAGATGCCCAGTAAACAAGAATGTATTGAGTGGTGGGGAAAACCAGCATAAGGTTAAAGTTTAACCAGAGACAATTTACCTTAGTAGGATAACGAATGTGGATGTCTGGAAGGACTCATGATTCAAGTGACAGGCTAAATTGATTCTTTCTGGTTCTTGTTTAATCAGTGTGTCAGTTCTCTAGACTGTTTCGAGAAACAAGGGGTTTAAGACTGTGTCATTCTCATCAACTATCATATTGCATTAGCAATGGTTATAGTTCTGGTTTCTATTTATACCATGCGACTGTTTTTAGCCAATCTAACTTGTGGCAGTTTGCCCATTATTTACATGTTGCTTTAAAACACGTTGGTAATAGAGAATGAAAAGCTTGCTTTTCCTGAGATGAGAATAGAAATGTCTGGGTTATCATGGGACTGACCGTGCACACACTTCACTTGTCACCATCTTATTAAGTCAATTTCTCAAAAGGAATTGCCAAACTTCTTGGCGTGTACATTTATCATCCATACATGGGAATCATTAGACTATGTAAATGCTGCCTTTTTGGAGTCATCTGTGCTTTATGTTCACTGGGTGGAGTTACTCAGTAACATAAATAAACCACAGACAAAGTCTTAGACAAAAAGTTCTTTGGATTGGGGAATAATATAATTTAAAAAAATGTGTTTGTTGCTTCCATGTGAGTTTTTGTTTATGTTTTGGATTACAGCCATTGCCACCACTGTGCAAAAGCCAGAAAGAAATCTAATCAGGTGTTGCCCACAGGGTTGCAATGTATTATAGTTTTCAGTTTTCACTACATGTTACTGAGTCAATAGACCCAGATGCAGAATACCTCCACTGGAGAGCTCTAAGGCACAGGCATTCAGAAACATTGTTTCATAATTAAAACATGGTCCTATCTCTTTGGATCTCTTTAAAGATAAAATCTCCTTTAAAAATGATCCCACTCTTAAAAAAAAAATAAAAAAAATAAAAAAAATAAAAATGATCCCACTCTTCTAATTAGAAGTTTCCCCAATTCTTTTTCACAAATATTATGTCTAGTTTTGGTTTCCTGGAAAACATGTGTCCAATAACCCTTTTCTAAACATATAGTTAATATGATTTCTTACAGTTCTCTAGCTTACATCTCTTTGCCAGGATATCTGCTCCTTCAGCTATGTAAAAGAAATTAAATTCTGAAAAACAATAAAATTTTCAGAGCACAGCTGGAAAGAAATTCCATGTAATTCTCTCCCATGTTTTCTTTAGAGTCTAGCCTTGTACCTCTCCTAGCTGCTTCACTGACTGTCAAATATTTTTATTCTTCTCTTTCTGGTGCCTTCTGTATCCAGACTACTGTCAAGTCCTGTTTATTTAGTCAACATTTCTTCCACACATCCATTCACTCAGCCTGTATTTATTGAACCTATGTGTTATGCATGCCAAGGATTAATCTCAGGGCGTCATAGACACAGCTGTCTGCCCCACACATTCCCTATCACTCACAAAGTACAGGCCTGATTACTTCTCGTTCCAGCCATTGAACTTGCTGCTTTGGGGCCTCAGAACAGTGGGCTGGCCTGCTGTAGCTCAGAGTACATTAAAATACAGTACCATACTCTTGTTTCTTGATTCCTTGACTCTTCCTCACTCTTTATAATTGGTTACTAGAGTAGGTAGAATAATGGCTTCCTAAAGATGGCCATGTCCTAATCCCCAGACCCATTGTCTCAAGAGACTCTGCAGATGTCATTAAGGACATTGGGATGGGGTTATCTTGGATTATCTGAGTGGGCCCAATCTAATTACACGAGCCTTCCAAAACAGAGAACCTTTCCTAGCTGTGTTAAGAGAAAAAGATGGAAACAAAAGAAGAAAGGTCAGAGAGATGCTACCTTGCTGACTTGGAAGACAGTAGCAAGCGATGTAAATGATGGCTAGAAGCTAAGAAAGGTGAGGAAAGGGATTATCCCGTAGGGCCTCTAGAAAGGGATGAAGACCTGCTGATACCTCGATTTTAAACAGTGAGATCCAGGTCATACTTCTAATTTATAGAGCTGTAAGGTAATAAGCTTGTGTGGTTGTAAGGCACTACATTTGTGGTAACTTGACATGGTAGCAATAGACAATTAATGCAGCTCCGTTCCCAGCATGGGCTTTTGTACTTCTCAGATTGATTTTTAGCATCTCCTGCCTAGTGGCCGCTTTCTCTCCTCAGGTATCTCTTCAACCCTTCTTGTAATTATTCTTCCCTCTCATAGTAATTTCCTCCTTCAATAAACCTTCTACACTAGTCTGAGTTTCAAGGCTTTGTATTATCTGACCCCAAGCTATCTTTCTGACCCTATCTTCTCCAGTTCGTCGTGGTCAAGGATGTTCTAGTTAAATTGCACTGCTCACTCTTCTCACACATAATCTTGACTTCAGAGACTTGAATCAGTCAGGATGAGCTAGTTCATGCTGTAGAAACAAAAAACCTCAACATTTCAGTGGTTAATGAAATGTCCATGTGGGTCAGTTGGGGGCTCTGTTCTACAGTTCCTCCTGTGCCTGAGGGAGCAGCTACCATCTGAGCAGTTGCCGAGAGGTGTGTAGGAGATCAGGAATTATGTTCAACCCACAAGTAATATCTGTTCCTTTAACTTTCAACCTGTTCTCCAGAACTGGTCCCACCAGACAGGGCTAAAGGGTATAACCCAAATAGTTATGTGGACAATGGTCATGGCTATCAGTCTATAGCCCTCTATGAGAAGGACTGGGGAACAGCTTCCCATCTACCAAGTCTGTTCATAGTTACATGTTCCTGCAAAGAAAGTTTGTTGGGGTGCATCTGGTCATGAAATGGTAAAATGGTTTACTTTACTATGGCCTCAACTTTTCTCCCCGAAGGATTATGAGAACTCTAAAGGGAGGAAAAGTTTTGTTCATTCAATTGTCACAATTATGCATTGAACTCCTAATGAATGCAAAGTATAGTCAAAGGCTTGGGAACCATAATGATGAACTAGACATCCTGCAGGGATACAGGTATAGTCAGGGGCTTTGTGGTAAACTGCTCTTCCCAACTTAGGCAATCATGAAGGAGATGATCAAGAAGGCAGGTAGGACAAATAAAGGAGTGCATTGAGCTTATCAATTTTGCCCAGCATTTGAATAGGCCTTTGAAGATAAGTTTGTTCTAGTTTACTTCACAACTTCTGGAGGAACTTGCAAGAAATGGAACTTTATAGAATTTGAAACCATCTAAGGAAGCATGTACTAGAGTGGAAAGAATACGTGCTTTGGGGTTAGGTATATCTGAGCTGGATTCCCAGGTCTGCCCTGTATTACTGTGTGATCTTGGGAAAATTCGTTAACCTCTTTGAGACTTTGTTTTCTCATTTGTAAATTGTGTAATATATTGCTCAAAAGATTAATGAGAAAGCATAGAAAATGCACTTATCTTGGGACTTGGCATAACCAGGCTCTAAATAAACACTGGGTTCCTTCAATTTCTCTTGTGAGACTTAAGAGGTACTAATATTTCATTTAACTTTGTACCAGGTTCTACATAGCCCCATTAAAAAAATTGTTTCATAAAGATCTTTACTTCATGTAAGTTTGGCCATTTTATGTAGTTTCCTTTCTTTTTTTTTGCATTTTTATTGAGGTAATTTACATACCATAAAATTCATGCTTTTGAGATATTTTAGTGATTGTTATATTAACAAAATTGTGCAAACCATTTAATTCCATAACATTTCATCACTCCCAAAAGACCATTAGAAGTCACCTGCCATTCTGCCTTTCTCCAAGCCCCTGGTAACCACTCACTACTTTCTTTCTCTATGGACTTGCTTGTCCTAGACACTTTATAAAATGGAATCATGGTCTTCTAATCTGTGGTCTTCTGTGTCTGGATTCTTTCACTTAGCATATGTTTTCAAGGTTCATTCATGTTGTAGCATGTATGTACATAGCATCAGTACTTTATACCACCTTTTATTGTTATACTACCTTTCCACTGCATGGATATACCACATTTTGTTTATCCATTCATCAGTTGATACACATTTGGATTGTTTCCACTATTTGGCTATTGTGAATAATGCTGCTGCAAACATTGATGTACATGTTTTGTGTAGTCATATGTTTTCATTTCTCTTGGATATATCCTAGGAGTGGGGTTTCTGGGTGATATAGTAACTGTTTGAAATGGTAAAATGGTTAACTTTACTATGGCCTCAACTTTTCTCCCCAAAGGATTATGAGAACTCTAAAGGGAAGAAAAGGTTTGTTCATTCAATTGCCACAATTATGCATTGAACTCCTACTGAATGCAAAGTATATACTGTTCGCTGTTTGAGGAACTGCTGGACTGTTTTCCAAGTGGCTGCACTATTTTACATTTCTACCATAACAGTTCCAGTTTCTCCAAATTCTTGCCAACACTTATTACCTTTTTTTATGACCTTATTGTTTGTCTTTCTGATTACAACCATACTAGTGGGTATGAAGTGGTATCTTGTTATGGTTTTTGTTTGCATTTCCCTGGTGACTAATGATGCTGAGCATATTTTCAGGTGTTTATTGGCCTTTTCTATATCTTCTTTAGAGAAGTTTCTAAATCAGTTTCTTTTTAAACTATCTCCTCTTGTTTTAATTTTTTTGTTTTTATACTGCTAGTTTTTCTGGTTATTCCCAAGTGGACACAGAAGTGGGGTTTGAGTGAGGTACCAGTTTCTTACCTGCGTGCTACTTTTCCTTTTAGAGAGAGAGGGGGGGGGTAGGGGTGGGGGAGGGGCAGAGGGAGAGGGAGAGAATCTTAGGCAGGCTCCATGCCCAGCACGGTGTCGGGCTCCATCTCAGAATTCTGCGATCATGACCTGAGCTGAAATCAAGAGTCGAATGCTTAACCACCCAGGCGCCCCAATATCTAGACATATTTAAATGGATATTATAATGTAACAAGATGCAGTTACAGGGGAGAGAATCAAATACTGTGGAAACTCCAACAAGGGGGCACCTTACTGTCTCTGAGGCCATCTGAAGTGACTTCAGTAAAGAGTGTATCTGAAGTGTCTTCCTACACTAAAATTCCCTGAATTGAGCATATCCTTCTCCTTCAGTGTGCATATTTTGTTGTATTAAATAGAGAGATATTTGCACATCAAAATATACATACCTCCAATTATTAATGTTTATTGAGTTCATTAGGAAAACTAATATTAGGGTGCTCTCCAGTTCTTGACTCCCAGTGTTGGAATCAAGCTTCGTCTTTGTATATAGATCTCTAGTGTATGTTGGATGAATGAATCATTTTAGATAGAAGGGGAAATTACAGACTAAAATTTTGGAGGCCTCAAGTATAATTTTTCTTTTCACACTTGAACTTCAAATAATAATAAGGCTCACTTTTAGGGCACTTTAATCCTCAATAGGAAAAATTCATCTTCCTTACAGAGAATTCTGTAATGCTCATTGTTAGCAAGTAGTTATCATTCCCTCTTATCTGATTAGAAAGTCCTTTACACATTTAGCCAAACTGACCACAAATCTGTTCCTTTTCCTCCAATATTATAAGGTCCTTTTAGATTGAAAGGTTTAGAGAGTCTGTAAATGGAGGAACGCTTTGGAATCACTTAAAATTTCAGATGTTCATTTTATAGAAGAGCAACTGAGCATCAGTTATGTCAGATGATATTGTCCAGGATCCTGGCATCCAATCTCCCCTTTTACGTGTTCCTTTCTCTCCCATATTCATTTTGCTTTCTTTCCAAAAAAAAAAAAAATCAAGTTAAGACTGAATAAGTGGTCTGAACAAAAGTGAGTCTTTAACATTTTTTAAATTGGCTTGAGGTATATAAGAGTATTTTGAGCCTTAATGGACTTAATGCCTTAATGGACTTCCAAAAAGTCTTCCTAAGATTAAATTTGTTATTAAAAAGCTAGAGCTGCAATACTAAAATACCATAGACCGAGTGGCTTGGACAACAGAAATTTCTTTTCTTACATTTCTGGGGGCTGGAAGTCTGAGACCATGGTCAGGTTCTGGTGAGGGTCCTCTTCTTGGCTTGCAGATGGCCACCTCCTTGCAGTGTCCTCACATAGTAGAGAGAGATCTTTTTCTTCTCCCTCTCCTTATAAGACCACTAATCCTATCCCAGTAGGAGCTCCCTCCCTTATGAACTCACTGAACCCCAAAGCACTATCTCCAAGTTTAGTCATATTGAAGATTAGGGCTTCAACTAAAGAATTTGGAGAGGGATACAGTTCAGCCCATAGCACTAATGGACTCATTCTTTAGTTTAACATTTCCTCCCTCCTTCCCTCCCTCCCTCCTCTCTTTTCTTTTCTTTTTTTTTCTCTCCTTCCTTCCTTTTCTCCCTTTCTTCCTTCCTTCCTTTTCTTTTCTCTTCTTCCTCCCTCCCATCTGCCTCCCTCTTTCTTTCTTTCTTCTTTCAAACATTGTATGATAATAACTAACATACATATTACTATTTCCTAACCAAAGTTTAAATATTATTTCCAATCACCTTGGAGCTTCTATTTGAACCGCTAACATGAAAGAGAGCTAAACCAGGGCACCATAAATGTTGTTATTGTAGCAACTAAGCATTGGCTCTGTTATTCAGAATGTTCAAGCAGGATCTAGTTTAGGTGAATAGGTCAGGGACCGGCTAGAGGAGATTCTAGCACTGGATAATTGTTGGAATAGATAACTTTGGAGATTACTTCCAATGTTAAGATTTTATTATTCTCAGCAGAATTTTGGATGGATTTTTTACCTCTTCTTTCCTACTGAACACCCTTGATGGAGGTGCTAACAAGCAATGAAATGTCCCTAATTGCAGAAGGGTTTCTGGAAAATCCACTGTCAAAATATGGATTAAGAGTTAGCTGCATTATTAGTGATGGTCAATAAGTAATGATGATTTTGGAACATTAATACACTAGCATTAAAAGGGGAAGATACTATTGCTACCCAAGGAGCAATGGTTAGTAAAGTGAGACTAACACAGAAACAGCTACTAATAAAAGAAGGCTTTATGTGAAAGGGACTGCTAACATTATTTATTAAATTTATTCAATATTTTGATATAAAGGAAATGTAAGGAACATTAACTACCATCTTTGACACAAATATCATGGCTTATCTTTCTCAAATTGTATTTGACAATTTGATTTCAGGAATCTGTGAAGTCCTTAGGAAAGGGGTATCATATTCTAGAAATATTTCTGCTCCCAATATCTAGCACAATGCCTCACACAAAGAAGTCATATGGTAACTATTGAATGAATTAATTAATGACATCTGAATAAAATGGGTTACTTACTTCCTGTATTTATTTAAAAATTATTCCTTTTTTGAGTATATTTTTGAGAGCTCTGTTGAATTATCATTGGCTACAGTCACCTGCACATATTTATAGTACACAATTTGATAAGTTTAGACATGTACACTCATGAAACTATCATCACAATCAAGATGGTGAACATATATATTGCCCCAAAAAGTTTCCTCTTGCTCCCTTGTAATCACTTTCTCCTGCTTCTGTCCATATAACTTCTCCCCAGGCAGCCCTTAATCTTTCTTTTATCAATTAGATTTTATTTTCTAGAGTTTTATATAAGGGGAATCATACCATTTGTACTGTTTGTTTTTTTTTTGTATGGCTTCTTTCACTTGGCGTAATTATTTTGAGATTCAGCCATGTTGTTGTGTTGTTGCATATATCAATAGCAGAGGGAGATATATGTCAGTTATGATTTTGGGAACAACTTCAGCAGGGAGACAATAGCTCATCCCACTACCTCTCCTCCTGTAAGTTGTACAACCAAAACCCTAGAGAAGCGGGGACCAGGGTCAACTTAATGTGAGAAGCAAGCGGACTGAGCTGGGCAAGGGGAGTACTGTAGGAGATGCTGGTGGCACCCTGCTCAGATCCCTCTTACTAGGAGTGTATGCCAGCCTCCTGCTGCTGCAGATTCTGGTGCTAATGGCTCACACCTACACATAGTTCTTTGCATGAAGGTCCTAGACTGAGGGAGATGGCACTTTTCTCTCTCTGCCTGGGGCAGCCCCACGGCCATGCAGTAACTATGCAGGGGTATAACAGCCCAGCCTCCTTCTTTCTGGATGGGATAGCCTTGTTTTTCATTTAATTTTACTCTATTATGTTATGTTAGTCGGGATAGCACTTTATCCTCCAGTGCTCTCTGTGGGATCAGGGTGGGGCTAGACTTCCTCTAAAATCACATGGCTGACTTGCCTTTTCTTCTGCTTTAGCTTGATTCCCTCATAGCCTGTATAAGTTTCTCCTGAGAGAACCTCAACAGTAAATCATTTGTGCAGGAATTCCTATTTCAGTTTCTGCTTCTAAGGAAACTGAGTTCAGGCCCTCCTTTGTAAACACTTCAGATTGTAGTTAATTTAGTTACTACTCCTTTATCAGTTATTAGTTACTATTGGTCCAGCAGTGTTCCAATAAGTTGTTGAACTCTCTCATACTCTGTTGTTTTCTTTCCCATTATTTTTGTTCTTCTAAGATGTACATCTTTTTATTCTTTTACTGACATTTGAGCACGTTTTTGGAGAGAGGAGTTATATGCATGTAGCCAATCTTGTAAGGAAGTTTAAACTGTTACTGACATTCCGGTTTATTCTGTATTTTCTACTAAATGTGCCATTTCCATTAGATATTAAAGATTCCATTGAAAATTATTTACATGAAAAGACAATAAAAATTAGAAATTGTAGTGCTTCAATTTTTAAACAGGATTGTCAGGAATTCCAAGGAACAGTGTGTTGGGGTGGAGTCATCCATTTTGCTTTTAGTTTAGTGTTTCCAAGGAACATTTCATTGAATACAGGGACATGTATGAAATGTCTGTCTACCTTGAACAGGTTTACTGATCTCTGCTAGAACAACAAATACCAACACTTTTATTAATGAGGTAAAACGGGTCATTAAGATTATAATTACATGCCTCACTGAATTTTCCCCAAGTTTATTCAGCTCAGTATTGTTGTTTTAAAAATATTTAATTACCATGGTCATATTTCTTGACTTGCAATAAATGTGTGTGTATACATATTGTTTATGTGTATGTGATATATATCACAGTGACTTGATGATGATTAGCCAAGGACCTATTTGGAGTTCTTGGAGAATGTCATATCAGTTATTTGTGGGTCAGCCCCTATTGCATTGTGCTATATCTATTTGTGGATGTCTTGTCTCCCTACAGAGTTTAAGGCGAGTATGCCTCATTTATCCTTCTGTTCCTATGGAGTCTGGCATATGGTTGATATTCAACTAAATATTGGTCTGAAACAAAATAAAACAAAACAGAAAAACCTAGCAGATGTCTCTGAGAAATTTCCTAATCACCAATGACTTGCAAGTTAGTTATGGTATCTCTTAATGTCTAATCCCCTGCAGGTAAATAGTCTCTCTTGCCTCTCCTAACACTTTCTTGTTCCAAATGAAATTGGATCAGAGATTGTGGCACAGCTGGTTTGAGTGCAAGGCACCAAAGCAGAGCTCAAGTGAAGTCATTCTTGGTGCAGCTGGTTGGGTCACAGTCATTCAGTTTCACTTCACAGAGGCACAGTATTTATGTTCTTCCTTCCACATCTGCAGAACTCCTTTCAGGGTCAATGAGAATTACAGGCTTTTAGCACACTGAGACGTTGTATGAGACTTTATTTTGTGCTTATTTTTAAAAAAAATTTTTTAAATTTTTGCCAAAGGACAGGACTAATATCTGGGTGGTACACAAATAGTGTTATAAAATCTACATAATCAAATAACTTCACAGTTGGAAGGGACTTTAAATTTCATTCACTTGAACAACTACCACCCTATTTTACACATGAGAGAATTGAGGCTTAAAAACTTCAAATTAGGGCGCGTGGGTGGCTCAGTTGGTTAAGCGACTGCCTTCGGCTCAGGTCATGATCCTGGAGTCCCGGGATCGAGTCCCACATCGGGCTCCCTGCTGAGCAGGGAGTCTGCTTCTCCCTCTGACCCTCCCCCCTCTCATGCTCTCTCTCTCATTCTCTCTCTCAAATAAATAAATAAATAATATCTTTAAAAAAAACCTTCAAATTACTTGATTAAATATAATTACTGGTAGATGCAGAATTAGTGATGTCATCTCAGGACAGGCATATTTTAGGGAACTGACAGTTCTCAGATATACAAGTATTTAACAAAGCAGGTTATAATAAATTTCCACTGTATTCAATATTTAAAAATTAGTATTTTTAAATACTCAGCTAGAATATTAGACGTTAATGTCTATTTAATTTATTTCTGAAAAGTTAAGGGATCAAACTTTTTTTAAAAAGATTTTTATTTATTTATTTGACAGAGAGAAAGTGAGAGAGGGAACACAAGCAGGGGGAGTGGGAGAGAGAGAAGCAAGCTTCCTGCTGAGCAGGGAGCCCGATGCGGGACTCGATCCCAGGACCCTGGGATCATGGCCTGAGCTGAAGGCAGATGCTTAATGACTGAGCCACCCAGGCGCCCCAAGGGATCAAACTTTTGATATTGAAAATTATTTCAACATACATCAATGTCTGCTACTATTTTATGTCTACAGGAAGCCATAGGGCCATTTTAATCCTAAATCAATGAAGAAAAGACTGTCATTGCTCCAGGATCATTGGTGTGAGATTCTGGAATTGACTATATAGAATGAAAGAGATCATTCTGAATATATACTGACCCCAGGACATATATCCAGGAAAAAATTTTTAGACTAAATTCCTTATGTAAGTTTGTTTTAATGCCTTTTAATTTTTCTGGCAAAATGTTGAAAATATTACAAAAATGTTTGGATTGTTTAAAGTCAGACTTTTGTAGGTCTGCTAATTTATGAGCAGTTCTAAATGTTAATGAATGACTTTTGATCATGCTCATCCCCCAGAGGGTTTTCATCTACACCCTGATATTTTTTAAGACCTCACTCACATGTCTTATTTGTCAACATTAATTTCTTTCTAAAATATCAGGAATAGAAGATGCTGGAAAGTCAGAAAGGTCTAGCAATGATAGTATCAAGGGTACCATTGGTGAAGTCCAGATATAGCAAATAGGTATCTTGAGAAATGCAGGCTGCAGAGACAGTGAACCCAGGCCACTAAATAGAGAGACCCTAAGGACTCAGGGTCCAGGTAGTATCAGAAAATACAGCATTAATAATACCGGGCAAGAGTCTGTATAAGAGGTTGAGGATTTGACTCAAAGGATCTGAAAAAGTAGGACCATACACACCACAAGCAAGAATGAACTTCAGTGTAGATTAGGTATTGGGAGGAAAAATTTGAAGTAAGAACTGCTCTTTATAGGTTTTCTTCCCAACACCTGGGGTATATGTAGTCCAAGTCAAAAGATGAGACACTTGGATGAAGGCAGGTGCACTGAGGGCTGAGCAAGATGGCTTCTAAAACAGGGACTGCTCTCTTGTTTCTTCTCTAAGTCCTTCTATTCTACACATGGTAATTATTCCACAAAGTCTCACTAAGTGAAAGTTGTATGCATGCACGTGCATGCATGCGCACGTGCTTCCTTCAGTGGAACTCTGGACCAGACTTGAGAAACGTGTGTTTAGTAGTAAATGGATTATTTGGATTAAAAATTTGGAAGCAAATGTTTTGATTAAATGGATAAAGAAGGTGTGGTATACACACACACACACACACACACACACACACACACACACACACACACACACACACAATAGAATATTACTCAGCCATCAGAATAAATGAAATCTTGCCATTTGCAATGATGTGGATGGAACTAGAGGGTATTATGCTAAGCACAATAAGTGAATCAGAGAAAGATAACTATCATATGATCTCACTCATATATGGAATTTAAGAAACAAAACAGAAGAGAGGAAAAAATAAAACAAGATAAAACCAGAGAGGGAGACAAACCATAAGAGATCCTTAATCATAGGAAACAAACTGAAGTTTGCTGCAGGGGAAGGAGGTAGAAGAAGGGGATAACTGGGTGACGGACACTAAGGAGGGCACGTGGTGTAACAAGCACTGGATATTACACCTTTAAACCAATAAACACATTATATGTTAATTAATTGAATTTAAATTAAAAAAATAAGATATCTGGAAAAAAATTTGGACACTACTGAATGCTTTACTAAGCCTAATTTATCATAATTTTTACTGGTCAGAATAAGAGTTACCATCTTTCATTTATTACATGTAGTTCTGAGGCTTCCCACTCAGACTTCCTGTCATACGCAGTTTTGTATTTACTGAGGTCACTGCTGACTTGTATGTTCTTTTATGACTCTTTTAGGACTGTTGATTGAAAGGATTTCCTGGGACCTATGAGGTCAGTGAGAATTTGAATAATGGAAAGAATAAAATAATGCTTTAGGTCTTTAGAGCTTGCTTTTGTAGAGAACATCAGGAAGATGAGCCATCAATAAACAATTTTAAACAGCATAGCTTTTTTTTTAAACTAGAGGAACCATGTAAGTTTATATGGAAATGGGTTATAATGTTACAGAATTTAAGAATATTACAGAATTTAAGTTGTCATTGCAACTAAATTGGAAGCCCCATGAGCATGTGAGAGCCCAGCAGTTGTGATAAGAACTGTTTTCTTATTTAGTTCCACCACAGTATTGTAAGATGATTTGAAAAAATTACTTTTCTGGACCCCAGTTTCTTTGTTTGAGACCTAATACTTTTATGCTGAAGCTGTAGGGTCCTTTTCAGCTCTGTTCATGATGTACAGTTTGTTTTTCTCACAAAGTTTTGGCAAATAATGGATGCTCATTCAATTAATACTGTCTTATTGATGTTGACCCTCACAAAGCCATCTGCTTCTTAGAGAGAGAAATTGTCCCATGGGCTGGGTAAACAAGAGGAAGAGGAAATGGGTGAATAAATCTACAAATTGAGTGTCTCACTGAAGTTTATCCTGAGGATGATCCTCTGAGCTCCGGACATCTGATAGCACGCACAACTGCTCTTGACAAGTAATATTGCTGGTGACAAAAGTTATGTCAACATCTGAGTGAGCTGTAGATTAGCAGTACCTGAGTTCTTGGGGAGGGCTGATAAGTGAGACGCAAGGAAAATAAGGTCAACGGGAAGGGCATCCAAGTAAATTGGAATGAAGTCCAGCCTACAGAATGTTCCCAGCAGAGGTGTAAGACATTCAGTTGTAATTGGCAGAGAAAGTATTTGCTGTCTACTTGAGAAGAGCCAGCAAGAACAATGGAAGGTACCTGACAAAAGAAGTGAGACATTCCAAAAAGATGGAAAGACTGATACTCTCATGCAGCACAAACAGAACCCCTCCTCTTACACTTTATAACATGTCACCTCTTTTCTCAACAACAGTTCCCTTTTTTTCCACTTCCTTTTGTCTTCCTGTCACCTCTTGCAAGACCTGAAATTTAGATTATAGTTTCTGTATACCAGTGAAAATTTATACTTGAACCATTAAGTTGAAAGATGCTTACTCAGAGGCCCCTGAGAGATTCTCACAACAGAACTGCTTCTGGGGACTTGGGAAATGACCAGTCTCTTTGATTTCCTGGGGAAAGCCACCACAACAAAGTCCTCAAGGTCAAAACTCAGCTTTACACTGAACAAGAAATTGCAAATTTTGACTTTTTTATGGGTTCACAGAGAGGGCACCAGGACTAGTTCCTACACACATTGCCAGTAACAACAGGCTTGTCCACAATGCAAAAAAAAAAAAAAAAAAACCAAAAAACAAAAAAAATCTCCAGGATATTGTTGCAGAATCTCTGTGGATGAATTTGAAAACCTGATGAAATGATTGATCAAGTGGCTGTAAAATTTGATTAAATAGCTTGGAGTATAACAGCAAACATAAACTTAGGTGCAGTAAGGCAAGATTTCTCATTTCTATGACTTCTGCAATATTCAATTCATAGTCTTGATGTTTTCCAAGAAGAGGCAAGTGATCTCAGGACACTCTATGTCTTCTTTGCCCTCAAATGTAATTTGATGTCCTACTCTCTTGAATCTCTTTTCACTCTTCTCTGCTATTTCAAGCAGTAGTCTCAGTGAACCTTGAAAACCAGGTCTAAGGCTGCATGGACAGACTGTCTGCAAAGCTCATAAATTTGCTTCAAGTCCAGGTCATCACTGTTAAACTCAGGGCTCTCTCTTGGTCTTTGGCAAAGCATCACAGCTATCTCTGTGTTTGGAGAAGCCAGGTTGTCTGAAAGGAAGCATTGTTCATTTACAGCACTCTGTTCAAAGCATCCTACTTGGAAAGGTTGGACCAGGGGTCACTAGACCCTTTCCAACTACAGTTCTTGGGCAGGAGGGTAGTTGTTTCATAGGTAAGAAAGTTTACATTTCACCCAAGAAGAAATTCTTTATCTTCTAAAGATAAAGGGGCACATCTGAACCAAAAAAGACTTTTAATTCAAATGTAGTTGGTAAATCTAGTTTTATAGCAGTGAGGAGAACTTACCAACAGAAAACCCAAGTCCTCCTGGGTTGGAAAATAAACTACCTATGAAAAGAGCTTGTGCTCTTTCAAAGGGCCTGATCCCCATTGGATAAAAAGCCCTTCATTACTGCTCCCCCCCTCCCCCCCAGTCACGTTAATGTAAGTTATGAGGAGAAAAAATCTTTGCTTTTGATCTTAGATTTCAGGCTTGGTGTTTTAATACATCACTGCTTTTAATGCAAACATTGTTTTAAAAAAAGTTTAAGCCTTGTCTGAGTCCCTGGAGCTGTAAGCTCATTTTGTATCGATTAGGGGCTGAAGTCTGTGGGTCCTTGGTTGTGTTTTTCCTTTTGGTGGAGTTGTAATAAACTGTTCTCCACAGTTTGGACTTTGGGAATTGGCCCACTGAGCTCAGCGGCTGTGAGCCCCTTGCTTTCCCGGGAACCATGGCAGATAGCATGGCTGTGGAATGCACAGGGCTGCTGAGAGCTTCAGGGCAGCCTGCTGAGAAAGCCCTTCTGAGGGTCAGTTTGGAAGGGGCCACAAGAAAAAAAGGTGAGGGTTAATGACTACCTTTGTGAGGCTTCCTGGCAGTGGTACTTCACCTCAAATGGAAATTTCAGAAGTTTCTGTACTGTTCAGAAGAGCATTCCTGGAGTTGAGTAGCAGAAAGTTAGGCCAAGGATAATGTAGTGACTCTGCCGAACACAGCCCTGTCTCCAGGAACTCATCATCATCATCAAATAGCATTTATTAAAAGCCCACATGCATATGGTGCAGAACAAACCACATTAAACAAGCACAGTTGGGTTGCTGGTCCTCTAGAGGGCCACAATTTAAAATACTAAAAAACCAACTCTTGCTTTTGGTAGACTGTGTTCTGACTAACCAAGAACACAGGGAAAGGAGATTGCTTACACAGTGGCTAATCTTAATACTAATATTAATACCAATAATAATAAATTAGGATAGGTATCGTCTTTGTTTTTCAGTTTTGAAGGTTTCTATTGAGATATCCTCAAGCTCAGAGATTCTTTCCTCAGCTGTGTCTCGTCTGCTAATAAATCGATCAAAGGAATTCTTTTTTTTTAAAGATTTTATTTATTTATTTGCAAGAGAGAGTGCAAGTGGGGATAGGGGCAGAGGGAGAGGAGAGAGAGAGAATCCCAAGCAGGCTCCCCGCTGAGCATGCAGCCCAACGGAGGAGGGGCTCAATCTCGCCACCCTGAGATCATGACCTGAGCTGAAACCAAGAGTCAGACGCTTAACTCACTGAGCCACCCAGGTGCCTCAAAGGCATTCTTTATTTCTGTTACAGTGTTTTTCTCTAGGTTTTTGTTGTTGTTGTTGTTGTTCTTAGGATTTCCATCTCTCTGTTTACATTGCCTTGTATGTTGTCTACTTTATCCATTAGAACCCTTAGCATGTTAATAATAGTTTTCAATGCCTGGCCTGATAATTCTAATACCCCTTCCGTGTCTGCTCCTGATGCTTGCTCTGCTTCTTCAAATTGTGTTTTTTGCTGTTTGGAATGCCTTATAATTTTTTCTCTGTAGCTGGATATGTTGTACCAGGTAAAAGGAACTACTGTAAAATGAGTCTTTAGTAATGTGATGGTGAGGTGTCAGAGGAGGGGAAGCATTCCCCACAGTCCTATGATTAGGTCTCAGTCTTTTAGTGAGCCTGTGCCTGTGGACTGTGAACTTCACAAGAGTTTTACAGGTCTTTTTTTACCCCCTTAGGTGGTTACAGGATGGTTAGAGTGGGCTGGAGTTGGTTATTTCCCTTCCCCCATGTGAGAGAAGAACAGGGAGCACTCTGGGATATTTCAAAATGGTTCCTTTCTTATTCCCTCTGCGGGAAGCTAAAGAGGATTTTTCTCTTGATGTTTCCTGAGGGAATCTGGTTGGTGCTCCTGGAGGTAAATCTCACAGTATTGTGGGGTCCCCCTATGACTGGGTCTCTGTAGAGTTTTTAAGTCTCAGACCTGTCTGTGGAGCCTCCAACAATTCGTCAATTACAGTTCCCTGTTTCCTACGCTGAACTTGGTTCCCAAGGTAAGTCTCTGTTCCAGGAAGTCGTGACTCCCTCTATTTGCCTCTCACTAATCTTGGGGGCAGTGGTTTGCCCTATGTTCTCTACTCTATTACAGATACAAGATGAGTTGTTGATTTTTAAGTCTGTTCAGCTTTTTGCTTGCTACTGGGACAGAGTGGTGGCTTCCAAGCTCTTTGCATGAGGAACTGGTAACTAGATGCCCCTCCCCCACCCCTCTCTTTGCTAGTTTTTCCCAGTTGAGATAGAGAGCTGACTGAATAGTATTAGTTGATGTAATTGCACAGAACATTATCCGTTTTGGAATCAGACCTCACCCACCATTACTGCCCTGCCCTTGAGGCAGAACACAGTGAGTGGTAGAAGGGAAGATAGGCAGGGCTTATTTGTTTAGACCCAGTGCATCAACTGAAAGGTGGAGATGGATTCAGGGCTGAGGAGGTTGTGTGACTAACACCACATCTTGTGCCATGAAAGCTCATCTCTCATCCTGAGTTTGTTTGGTCTCTTCCTATTTTTATTTACTAGTGACTAGATGATATTAATTTTTCCATTTATAAGTTATTCTCATACCTGTTCATTATGTGGAATTCTATGAACATTTTCCCAGATAATTGTAATATTCAAACCCCACTTTTGCTTAAGCATGTCACATTCCCCACTTAGAACATCATTTGTTCTCCTACCTGATCATTATACTTTTTTTTTAAGGTTTAGTTATTTATTTTGGAGAGAGAGAGGATATTGACTTTTATAAATATCTTTTCCAACTACAGTTTTGTTGCTGTTTGGAATTGTGTAATAAGTACTGTAATGTATCATCTAGATTCATCCTGTAGTTCTGTGGCACCCATTCCCACACCTGTGAGGAGTAATGGCTGTGGACACCTTACAGCTGAGTATCTCTGGAAATTGCTCTAAAACAAAGGGAACTGCCTTGTTCAAGGGTATCTCTCTCCCTGGAGACAGGTCACATTGATGTATGTGGGGGTACAAAGACCCTGCCTCCTTGGCTCAATTCTAGAAAACTCTGAGTAGCTATTCTAGCTCCAGGGCTTCTTGTAGGATTTGCTGAGGCCCCTTACAACTGTACTGCAGTTCAACTTACTCATTTATGGGTGTTGTTCAGCCTGCGAGTCTGTTTTCTGGGGAACCCAGCTTAAATACTAGTTGGTCAGTAGTGGTCTGAGATTCTACAATGGAATTTTGGAGCTGGATCAACTACTGGCAGGAGGACAATGAAAACTCCATCCCTGATGATGGGTTGGACACTGAGCCTCTGGCATGCTGTAACAGTGCAGTTAGAACATTCTCAAGTGGTGAACTGAGATGGGATACAGTGAAAGGGAATATTCTGGTAGGATCAATATCTCAGGCATTTGAGAACTTCCGGTAAATTAGTGATTATTAAGCCAGTGGAATCAGCTGGCTTTTGCTATGTGCAAGCAATGCATTGGAAAAAAACAATTAAAAGCTAAGGATGGCTAATTACGAAGTTAAGGTGAAGTATGCAAACCAGAGGGCTGCCTTGGCACCATCAAAGAGAATTTTATCTCCTACAATCAGAGGAAGAAAAATTTGAGGATTAAATTTGATTATGAGCATAGTGGAACTTCAGAATAGGTTGAATTTTCAACCTCAGCAAGTCTACTTTAATAAGATTAGGGCCCTGGCTAGAAAGCAGTAGGATCCCAAGGCTTGAAATGGGGACATTTGTGTTTATGTCTTTAGAAACTGTGAATCTTCAGATCTTCTTAAACTCTGGACCCGCAGAAGTGGCCCACTGCACACTGTTAAATGCTAGTCCTCCTTGCATCTTAAGGATGACACAGGATTTCAGAGACAACACACATTCCCTTCAGGAACTATCTTTACCTATGTTCCTGGATGGCAGATCAAGAACTAGGGTTAATTCACAACGTAACCCAGCCAGGGAGTACTGGGCCTGTTAAAGGAGCAAAGAGAATATATACCTAAGGAATTACAGGGCCAGGCTAATATGTAAAGGCAGGAGCCCAGGAGAGTGTGTGTAATGTATTTATATCCTTAGGGTGTTGGATCAAGGGGTGGAAACAGAACATCAAGTTGGATAAGGGAGAATTTATCTACATGAGAGTGCCCTTCCAGGTTATAGGATTTAACACCCTATCAAGAACCTAGGAGATGGAGCTAATATGCTGCTCAGATGGCTCTTGGAATCTTGGGAAAAATGAGAACCCACATTAAGTGAAGTAGAAATGTCTGGACTCCTGTGGCAGGTAGTAGAGGCAGGGATCAAAAGGCTGAGATCAGGGCCTGCTCAAGTAGATATCTAAATAAGTCTGGAACACCCACCAGCTGACTACATTCCACAGGAAGGCCTGATGGACATGTTATTCACTAAAGTGGTGAGGAATTTGGAAGACATGCACCTGCATGGCTGAGAAGCTGATTGATCCCTGTCCTATTTAAGTACAGGCTGGTAAAAAGACCATGTGGGAGCACTTAACTCCAAACAAGGTACGTGTAATTATCATAATGAATAGCTGGTCAGCTTGGCAGCCAGGGGACCTGACCTGCATAGAGCTCTGGTGACGATTTAAAAAAAAAATCAGGGGCAAGATAGATGGGCAGAATATTACTTATAAGAATATTACTTAATTTATACTGACAAAAGAAATCAAGAATGGATGATCAAAATGCCAAAACAGACACCCAAAGGAAAGTTGTATTTTCTGGACCCACTGACAAGGAAGAAGCCTGATCCCCATGAGGAAGGAGCCTACAACACCATGGCAATTAAATGCAGTGATAATCCCTCAGTTCTTTCCCAAACGGACTTAGAATATTTACCCAGGTAACTATCTATTGGGAAATGGGTAATACCTAGACACTTTAAGGAATAGTGGACACAAGTGTCTGAGTTGACATTGATACCTAGGTACCCGAAACATCATCATAGTACCCTTGTCAGAGTGGGGAAATGTGGGGGCCAGATAAGGGATGGAGTCCTAGTCCAAGACTAGATCACATGGATTCACTGGAGCCATAGACTCACCCTGTTGTTATTTCCCCAGTCCCTGAATGTATAATTGGAATAGACATTCTTGGTAGTTGGCAGTGTATACATACTGGGTTCTAAGCCTGTGGGGTAATTGTCATAATTTCCACTGGGAAGATTTAGTGGGGGTATCTGAAACTGGCCTCCACTCTACTGTCAAAACAGTGAATTAAAAACAATATATATCTTGAGTAGAGGGGTGGTGACAGATATTAATGTCATCTTTGGAGATTTAAAGGATGCAGAGGAGAAGTTCCTTATCACATCTTCATTTAATTCACCTGTCTGGCCCCTACAAAAACCAGATTGGGTCTTATAGGATAGTATATTCAACCAAAGGGTAGTTCCAATTGTAGCTTCTATATCCTTGCTAGAGCAGAACCTCAGGTACAAGGCTTATCTGAAAAATGCATTATTTTCCATATCTAATAGGGTAGAAACAGGTCTTATTCGCATGAGAGAAACGAGAGTATACATCTGTGGTCTTACCCCAGGGCCCTGTTAACTTTACTACCTTCTATCATAATGTGGTCCAACAGGACCTGGACCACCCGGAGGTCCCATAAAATATCACATTGATTTATTAATGATACCATGTTATTTGGACCAGACAAACAAGTATGTTGGAGGCCTTTGTAAGATACATGGTAGGAAATAACCTGCAGATTCATTTTCCCAGCACATTAGTGAGGTGACCAGAATGTCCCTCCAATGTGAAGGAAACTCCTACCATTAAGAATGAAGCACAGTGCTTTGATGGCCTCCCTGGTTCAGAGGCAGCATATTTCACACTTGGATATACTACTCTGATAACATTCCTCAGCTGACAGAAAACTGCTGGCTTTGAGTGAGGCCCAGAGGAGGAAAGGCTTTGGTGGCAGCTCAGGCTATTATATAAGCCCTGCCAAATGGGCCTGCCATTCAGCAGACCTTTTGGTAATAAAGTATCTGCAGTGGGAAAAGATGTCTTATGGAAATTATGGAAAGGTCCAATAGGGGAATCACAATGTAGGCCTCTGTGGTTTTGAAAGAGTGGCATACCATCTGCAACTGTTGTAATGCAGTAGATATTATAATGCATTTGTGGTAGAGAACTATAAACTGGCTGGCAATAGCTCTTGGTTTGCTGCTGGGAACGAATGGAGGTAGAATGTCTTACCTTGAGACACAGGGTGACCTTGCAGCTAGAGCTGCTCATCATTAGCAGAATATTGTCAGATTCACAAAGCTATAAGGTCAGATAGCAAACAGTTATCCGTTTTAAGAAGGGAGTGGCATATCTAGGGTCAGGCATGAGCTGGTGGTCCATAGACACATGTCATCTAAAACTGTGTACCAGAGCCTGTCATTCATTTTACAATCATGAGGTGTTCCTTAAGATCAGCCAATGGAGGGAGAATAAAAGCAGAGCTTGTTTCACATATGTGTAGGCTTGATATATAGGGGCAGGTTATAAAAGGATTCCTGCTATCCCACTTGGGATAACTCTGAAAGAGAGTAGTGAGGGAAAATTGTCCCAATAAGCAGAGCTTTGGTCATCCATTTTGTGTAGAAAGAAAAGCAGCCAGAAATAAGAATATACATGGACTCCTGAGTTGTAGCTAATGGTTTGGTGGTTGGACCAGGGTGGGGGTGGTTATGGTGAAAGGAGAAATATTGGAATATTAGAGAAAAGGGTGTCTGGGAAAGAAGCACATGGATAGAACTAGCAGCTGGGAAAAAAGTGTGAAAGTCTTTTTATGAAATGTTAACTCTTACCAGAGGGCATCACCCAAGGAACAAGTACTAAACACCAGTGGACACAACGTCTTGGCCTGTTGTTGTCAGCTAGCCTTTGCCTTTGGTCTCCCCAGTGCTGGCACAATGAGCTATGGTGGCAGGGATGGAGGTTATGCATAAGCCCAACAGTATGGGATCTCACTCACAAGGCTGATAGAGCTACTGTCACTGCAGAATGTCCAAAACCCCACCAGGACACTTCTTTCTTACATCCTCTCTGAAGCAAAAGCCTTAATCTGTGTGTGGGGAAGGGTGACTGTAAAAAGCCTTTGCATCTGGGGTAAGTGAATAGAGAAAAATCCTCTATCTCTGAGGGAGGCACAGGTATATATTTGTCCCAGGTCTAGAACTACAGCTGGAGGAGGGGTGGGAACACTGAAAATAACACTCCTGATCCAGAGGCTTCCATCCCACCACTCCTCCAGGGCAATTAAGTGTCAAGGAACAAATACCAGCTGAAAACTCCTGGAGGGTGTGGGGTTGCAACAGTATGGAGCCATCCCTTCTCTGAGGTAAATGCAAAGGGTAGGTCTAAGACCGAGGGATGATGAGATGTTAGGAAACCCCTCTAGGAAATATGTCTCTACCCTAAACACAAGAAGAATGAGGTGTATTGAGGGTAACCCTAACAACAGCAAACATCTGAACACACCCTTTTCCAAAGAAGATATACAGATGGTAAATAAGCATATGAAAATATGCTCAACTTCATTTGTCATTAGGGAGATGCAAATTAAAACCACAATAAGATACCACTTTATATATATTGGAATGGCTAAAAGAAGTAACTGATAATACCAGGTGCTGACCATGATTGGAGCAACTGGAACAGCTGGGCATTGCTCGTAGATACGCAAAAATCTATAGTCACTTGGAAAACAGTTTTGCAGTTTCTTACAAAGTTAAACATGAACTTACCATATGATCTAGAAATCCTTCTAGGTATTTATCCAAGAGAAATGAAAACTCACATTCACACAAAATCTGTATGGAAATGTATAGTACCTTCATTCATATTTGCCTCAAACTGGAAAAAACTAAGATGTCCTTCGTGTAGTAAACAAACTGTGGTACGTTTGTACCATGAACTACTACTGAGCAACGAAAAGAATGAACTATGACTAACGCAACAAGGACAAATCTCAAATTTGCCTTGCTAAATGAAGGCAGCCAGACCCCAAAGGTTACATGTTGTGATTCTATCTTATGACATCCTAGGAATACTGTATGAATGGAAAACAGATCAGTGATTGCCAGGAATTAGGGCTCAGGGGTGGGGGGGGTGCATGAGGGAATTTTTGCTGTGATGAAACATTTTCTGTCTCAACTGTGGTGGTATTAAAAGGCTCCATTTATTTTTTTGATACCCATAGAATTGTACATCACCAAGGGTGAATTTTACAGATTGTAAATTGAAAAAAAATCTCAAATTGCAAACAAGTCGAAGTGACCAAAGGGAAACTTTGATAAGTTTAATGAGATAAAAATTTAAAACTTTAGTAAAACATCTGTAATATAAAAAAACCTTGAGAGAATAAAAAGATGAATAACAAAATGTTAAAATATTTGCTATAAATATAATAGACAAAGGGTTAATATAATTAATATGTCAAGATTAAGTATGTCTCAAATTATGAGGCACAAAAAAGAACCTGAAAATTTTCAGAAAAGGAAAGACAGTGGCTATTAAAAATAAAAAACATTTTATTCATACATAATAGAAATGCAAATTAAAGGAAATGTAATATTTCAAACATCAAATTAGGATAGACTTACAAAAATATTAAAATCTAGTTAAGGCTGGATTTGTAGAATTGTAGATGGTGTACCTTTTTGGAAAAGGAATTTTGCAAAGTATGTCAGTAGCCTTAAACATATTTTTATGTTGATCCAGAAATTCTCCTTGTAAAGTATTCTAAAGCAATAATTACATGTATATAATATATGTAGGCTACATGTATATATACAAATATATAAGAAATAATTATATTTATCTATACACAAAAATGCCAATGGGAGAGATATTTATAATAGAAAACATTTGAAAAAATCTAATTTTTAACAGTAGAAAAATATCTAAATTTAAGATATAAAATGTGGTATTATGCAAGTATATAGTGTTATTTATAAAGCACCTTAATTATGACATGAAAATAGTCAAGATAGAATTAAATATCATATGTCAGCATATGATAGACTTCACCAATGTATTAAAATTGGCTATCTCCACCTGGTGGAGTCATAAGTAAATATTATTTTCCCTTTCTTTTTAAAATATGTTTCAGCCTTGCCCCACAGAGAATTTTTAATTTTTATAACCTGAAAAAAATTATTTTAAAAAGTACCTTGGGGTCTGAAGAATCTTCTTTCTGGTCCTGAGCTACATAGATGGAGGTGAAGTGCAGATAATTAAGAGTAGCTCTTTTCCCTAGTTGTCCTAGGAAAAGCCTGGTTCTTTAAGTTAACCCTTTGGCTGCTTTGGCTAGTACAAAGCGGGATCCAGGATCCCTTCTTGGAAATCTCACTCAGTCTCAGTTGTTATCTCAAACTGGGAAAAACATGGGGTGTATGGTATGGGACGGAATTGTTTACTCTAAGTATGTGAAAATAGAAAATATCTTGTTAAAACCATTTGGAGTGTAATCTGGCACTATCTAACAAAACAAAACAAAACAAAAAACACAGACACAAATCCGTCAACCCATCAATCTCTATCCTGGAAATCTAATCCATAGGAATGAAAGTGCCGGCACCTAAAGATATAGATGCAGTCACTTCTGCTATAACGCTTTACTTTAAAAATGTGAATTTGTTCCAACGCAATTGATACATTAGGGAACACTTTGAGCATAATGTGAATTTTGCTTTGGCTTTATGCACAGTTTCCTTTGCAAGAAATACTAAGGGATGGCAGGAAACTGCACCCAGCTGAACCAAGCTGCCTGGGAAAACACAAAACACACACACCTCATATATCTCCATCTACCTCAGTTCTCTCTGTGTTAGGAGCCACACCCATCCACATCTGGTGTTAAACTTTCCATCTGATTCCAGATAACCCACCCTCCTACCACTTGACAGTAACTCAAAAGCTACAGTGCTTCTGTTGCCCACTTCCTCAAGCAAATCTCAGGTCATTTTGAAGGTTGAGTGCCATATCTATTGTATTTATGTGTTTCTTAACCACTTATGTATAAAATTGTGCTACCGTTGTTTTTATTGGTTCCTATCTTTTTTTTTTAATGTTGCTTTTTTTCTTAGCATGTTGTGCCCCTAACCCCATACCATGAGAAGCCCTATAGTTTTCATTGCACAATTTTGCATGGCCAGGTGTTTTTTAGGGTAAAAGGACATAAACTAATTAAGTGCAACAGGAGCTTTTAAAAACAAACATAATCCTAGACAATGAGGGCTTCTTAATTTGTGGCAAGATCCAGATTCATGAATAATTCACTATAATACAAATCAGATTGTGACTTCACAGGGGCTGATAGGCTTCCCCAAAAGACAAATGGTGTGCTTTAGGAGTGTAACTGAGGGAGAAATACTGTACTGACTTAATCTCTAAGTGTTTTAGACATGGTTGGGCAGATGAAGTGCACATAGAAATCAGCACTGCAGAGAAGCATGTGACAAATGCTAAATAAGAGGCATGAGTGGGATATCCTAGGGCTTAGAAGGTTCCTTTTCTAGCTGAAGCCTGTAGGAAAACATCATAGAGGAGGTGGATGTAGGATATCTTTAAATTATAGATGGGACTATTATGTGAAAGTTTTAAGAGCAAGGTTTTGGAGTTTGAGGAAACAAAAGATATGTTTTGAATAGTAATAGTCTAGAGGAGTTAAGTTTAGGTTTATTTTATAAACATGTGAATATCAACTCAATGTGATAGTTGAGTACCAACCAGAGATCACAGATGAAAAGATGTGAGTATACATGGAGGTCACATTCTGATTTCAGGAAGAACCACAGTAGCCTCTTCTCTCATGTTCTCTCATTGCATTTATCAGTCAGAAGAACCACTCAGGTAGACTGGCCTTCGGAGTTCTAGTTATGAACCATACTTTATTGTCTGGGAAATTGAGCAAGGCACTGCACCTCTCTAGCTGGAGGTTTCTCCTCTTTGAAATGAGGTTGTTGAACAAGATAGTCTCAAGTTTAGAATTCTGCGGTTCTTTGACAGATAGGTTTCCATGGATTTGCAGGAATCCTGCTGTTTTGTATCTGCCCTTCAACTTTACTGAAATAAGGGTTTTTAAGATCTGGATTTATTTGACATACAAGAGTAGTTATCAAATAGAGTCTCTTATTTGGGTGAAAGGAGATCCATGAACTGGCACATTCTAATATGCTGGCTGACACCCACCAATTCAATTCATTCTCTTTGCAGGAAGAAAGTATAACCAGTTGGTGTAATATCATAAATTATACATTCACTATGGCTATTCAGAAGTTGTGGAACTTTTCCCCCTTGAAATGTCACAGTGATTTTGACAGTGAAAATTCATTACATGCAGCCATGAATATTAATTCTTGCTCACTTCCAGAGGCCACAGAGAGGCACCTACTCAAGTTTCCTCTGTGCCCAGGATATTTCTTAAAGACACACATACATTTCCCACTCACAGTTTTGAAAATGCTATCTTCAGGAATAAGTAAATACAAATAATATGTGAAAATCAGAATTATAAACAGCTCGCTTCTTATATTTAGGAAGTAAGTTATAAAATATCAAATCTGACTTCTCTTTTGGAGTTAGTGAGAAAGGATTGGAACAAGCCTTTAATGGAAGAGTAATAGCCAGCAACATGTTTTACAAAGTCATTAGCAATGTCTTAATATATTTATTTTCTATTTGGAAGTGTCATGTTGCAGGTTAGGGTTTGGCCAATTAACCCAGTCTCCTTTTCTGTTGAGTACATTGTAGTAGGTGGTCTCCAAAGCCTTTGAGCTTACAAGCTTATGATTCTATGCCCGTTATAAAGTTTCCTTTCGAAAAGTCATGAATTTGTAACAGATGGAATATACATGAACACATAATTTCTTTGAATGGCTCTCAGTTTAGAAATAGGTCTAGGAGATGTATGAAATTTGGTTTTGCATAGTTTAATTTGCTATGAATTCTTGAATGATTCAAAACATACTTTGCCATTCAAAACATTTCCAAAATGACTCCTAAACTGAGGAAGAACTTGTCGTGAAATAACTGCAAAGTAAACAAAATTATACCTATGCTGTAATAAACATTATTGAAGGGATGGAGTGGTGTCTCTCAGCTAGCAAGTGAGGATTTTTGTTTCCGTTGCTATTATTTTCGCTGACTTACAAGTGATTGCTGCGACATTGTTGTTTGTCTTTTACTGATTCTCACTTTATATTTTTGAGACAGAAACAGTCTATAAATTTTGGATTTAAAAAAGAAGGCCAAATTCTTAAGTGCACATTGCTACTAGTGTTGCTGTAAGAATTAATAAATAATTTTGAATCAAAATGTAAGGGTACTTAGCAGTAGCCACAAACCAAGGAATCCTCAAAATTCAATCTTTTCTTGTCACTGTTCCAAGTTCTCATTCTAGAGTTAGGAGAATGCTGGCTTAGCCTGCTTTCTGCCTATGATTTCTGTTCCTTTTTGACTTTCTTGTGCTTTCCCTCAATGCAAAAAAAAAAAAAAAAATATGTGATCGAATGAATACTTTGTTGACCCTTATTCTCATTTAAATGCAGGTTGGGGGTTGGCTTCCACTTCCCCTTGGAGCGGGTACCCCCCCAAGTTCACACTGATCAGGTGGCTCTATTGGTGGGAGAAGTAGAAGAGGAAAGGATATGTTACCCTGGGGTTTGCGGCCTGATTCAGAGAGCTTGTCTGCAATTATTTTACATTGGAGCTTAGTGATTTGCTCTGTCCAGGCCAGTTTGGAAGCCTCTCATGACCATTACTGTTTGTTTTGATGTATTTTGGATTGAGAGAAATTGTTTAAGCTTTTATTTTTTTTTTCTGAATGGTTGCATGTTTGCGTTTCAGAGTTTTACTGTTGGAATTGTCATGCGGCCTGAGCCAAGGTTATTTGGTCCTATTGGCTTTTCATTTCACATATGCCAGTTTGAAGGAGTTCCAGCAGACAATTTGTTGTTTTGCAAAGTAGTTAGTTGTTTGTCAGAGTTCTGATCATGCCTGGAGGAAGATCTTCTAAGGCAACTTGAGAAAACTATTATAATAAAAGGAATTTGGAAACATGAGTTCTGTTGCTGGACTCAATCACTGAATATTGTGGATCAGTCTCCCCTTCCTGCCTCAGTTTCTCCATCTGGACTATGGGAATGTGATACAATACAGGGATGGTGTTGTGATAGGCCATAAGTTTGAATTAAAAGGTCTTGGCAAATCCTTCAAGGTCCCTTTTAAAAGATGCATATTTGAAGCTGCATTTAAGTAAGCAAAAATTATTTAAGATGTTCACTCTAAAAGATGCATATTTGAAGCTGCACTTAAGGAAGCAAAAATTATTTAAGATGTTCACTCTGAAAAAGCCCCATAGGAATACATAAACCAATAACCATGCCTGAAACATTCTTCTAGAAAGCCAGCTGCAAACTGTATAGAAAGCATAGTCAAGTGTGATGGGCATGGAGAATTCTCATCAGACAACTGAATTAAATGGCAGATGGACATGTAAAATCTTGGTATGTGGGGAGATTTAAAATGTAGGTGTTCACATTTATTCTAAGGAAGGTATTTTGTGGCTAAATTTTCCATTGATTTGGATTAGTGCAAACACACAATAGCTACATTACTCTGCTTTTCCAATGTTTCTCATAAAGACATTTTGCCTCTGATATGAACAGAAGTAAATTAAGTTTGGGACTAGAAATTTGGGCCTCATGTTATATGGAATTCTTTACAGGAGTCATGATACTCGTTTGGCTATTTCTTTTGCATGTGCTTCGGTTTCATGAGCCTTGCTCCTTCTTGATCTGACCTTTTCAGTACCACATTAAACTGTCAGTTCCTAGTGCTTATTTGGAACATTTTCAGAGTGAGCATATGGATTTTATAGTAAGTCTTTATAACACCATTTTGACTCCTTGGTAACTTTTTCTCATCATAATATTATTTGCATTATATTGAATCATGTGTATTTTGCTGGGCCAGCATGAGATTAGGATGTAATATAGAGAATGTGTTTTAAAACCATTTATGTAAAAATGAGAATCTGGATGAATGCCAAGGCAGTCTAACTATTGACTGGCAAGACATATAATGCACACTATGGGCACGGAACATAATTTGAAATGATTTAGTAGGAAGAATAAAACATCTTTACTGAAATCCAAGGGGCAAAGGAATACTTTTCACTACAGTTTTTTAGAACTTGAGCAAAGAACATGAATATTTATGTACATTCTTATGGAATACATAAACTGATATCATTTAATTTGGATGCTCCAAAATAACTAAATAGAACACACGAGACAGTTCCCTATAGTGTAGGGACCTAAAAACATATGATTTTTATTTCTCTTGCAGTTCTCATCTCTGAAAACAATTCTGGAATGCTAATTACCAGGAGGTCTGTCAGGAACAAGTGGAATGCAGATTTGATTTGGTTTCGATTCATTCATGCTCCACCCAATACTGGATTCAGACAGTGAAAGGTCTGCCTGAGGACTGCACAGTGGTCAGTCAGGACCACCCAAATGTTAGATGGTTAGTGGAACTCAAGCAAAGATGAGCAAAGGAACCCCACTAATAGCTAATTCCTTTAACACCATCTTTCTTGCATAGTGATTTAGAATTTGTAAAATGCTTTCATATCCATTTCCCCTTTTGAGCCTTACAAGATTTTTTGTCTAAGACAGATAAAAATAATCCAGGGTGCCTGGGTGGCTCAGATGGTTAAGCGTCTGCCTTCGGCTCAGGTCATGATCCCAGGGTCCTGGGATCGAGTCCCACATTGGGCTCCCTGCTCCTTGGGAGCCTGCTTTTCCCTCTGCTTCTCTCTCTCTCCCCACTCCCCGTCTCTCATGAATAAATAAATAAAATCTTTAAAAAAAATAATCCAGTTTTGTAGGCGGGGAAATTCAGGCTTGAAGAGACTAAGTAATTTGCCCAAGTTAGAAAATAGTAAGTGGTACCAGGGCTCATTTGCAGTTCTTGGGACTCTGAGTCCAGGGCTCAGCCTGCAGAAGACACAAGTAAGATAAGGCAGGGAATATATCTGTGAATTATGGAAGATACTTCTTTTTTTGGTCTGTGCTTAATAATAGACTGAAGTACTCTGGGCCACCTTAATTACTTAAATACCCAGATGCTCAAAATTCTCTTTAGTGCTGCCTAACTGATGTGGCCACTTCTGTTTTTGTCTGAGGGATTGGAAAAAATCTTTCAGTATTCCAGGTCATTAGTAACACCAAGTGTGCTAGCAAAAGTGTATGATAGCTTTCAGTTACAGAGTGCAATTCTTGTCAGGTGAAAATGGCCCCTGTTGTATTTGTGTTTAATAAGGATTATGGTTTGTTGCTGAGTTAAGGAACATAAAAGGAAGAGAAAAGCCACTGGCATGGCAAGCACTTTCTCTCTTCCCGCATGGCTTCTCCTCTTATCAACTCGTGTCCAAAAATTCTGGGCATGAAACAAAAGGGGTAGACTGGCGACTGCTGCTTGTGGAGTCAGAATTGCTTCCCAGATGGCTCCTTAAATTTTGATCAGTGCTGCCTCAGCTTTTAAATGCTTTAACCTTCCTGCTAGAATCTTGATTCCTTCCAACCGCTACAATTCTGACTTAACCATCTCGAGATGCCATGCCATATAACCCTGGGAAATGCCTCTTTAAACTCACTTACTCCTCAGGAGAATCTTATCTCTGCCCATCCTGGTCAGTTAGTGTTACCCTCCAGTGGGCTATCTCACAGCAAATAGAAAGTCCACAGCCTTTTGACCCAGTCTGATAGGGCAATTTCCCAGAAAGACTTAAAGAAAGAAAGTGAGCCAGGAAAGAGAAAGAGATAAAAAAATGACTCTAAATGACAAAAATAACCAGTTAACAATTCTGTGGTCACATAGATAGTTTTGTTCACAGAAATTTAAAGAGAAATATTGTTCAATTTACAAATGTCTGTGTAGATGTGTATATATATATATATCTTTTCTATAAAAAATATATTCTTTTATAGGAAAGATCTTTGTGAATTTTTGAAATATTTCTCTTTTACTAATTTGATCATCAGTCAGTAGTCCAGAAAGTTAAAATATATGTGAAGGCGAAAGTAACTGATTTATTTTTCCTTAGACGTCCAATTTTCATTTCCTATTTACTGGTTTATATGCAAATCACTGCATATTTTGCTGGGCAGGGTGGATAATGGGGAGGGAGGATACGTGCTGATTCCTGCCCTCCAGGAGCTACAGTAAAGGAAGATAAGAATAGCTCCCCTAAAACAGATTGGGGCTAAATTACAGTAGTTTCCCCTACCCCCCATCTCGGTTACCTGCTGTCGGCTTCTGTCTGGATGCAGGTGATCCTTCTTCTGACTTACTTTCAGTCATTTGTAGAGTAATGCTACATCACAGTGTCTACATCATTCACCTCACTTCATCTCATCATGTAGGCATTTTCTTATCTCACATCATCACAGGAAGGGTAAATACAATACAATAAGATATTTTGAGGAAAAAAAAACATGTTCACATGACTTTTTTTTTCAAACTGTATCCAGCTTTATTAAAGATACTTTTCATAAACAATCATGGTATTTCAGGCAGGACATAGGCAGTCACTTGTTAAGAGTATTTAACAAACTTCCCTCATATATGGAGTTTAAGAAACAAAACAGATGAACATAAAGGAAGGGAAGGAAAAATAAAGTAAGATGAAAATTGAGAGGGAGGCAAACCATAAGAGATGCTGAACTCTATGAGACAGTGTTGCTGGAGGGGAGGTGGGGGAGGAAGGGATAATCGGGTGGTGGGCATTAAGGAGGGCACCGTGATGTCATGAGCACTGGGTGTTGTATGCAACTGATGAATCACTAAATTCAACCTCTGAAACTTAAAAAAAAAGAGTATACTACAACTCTCAAACTCCCTTCTTCAGTGGAAGTGATCTATATCATCCTTCATCCTGCCTCCAGAATGATTCATCAGTTTTTACAGACTACATGTTTGTTAAAAAGGTGCTTGTTAGTTTTTAGGACTTCATGGCTATTTTTTTAAAATAAAATCCCATGACTTCCCTCAAACAAGAAAGTGATAGAAAATTGGAATTGTCTTTCATTTCTTAATTCTCAGACTCAACAAGAGAGGCAACTGGAATTATCTTTCTCTTTTTTGTGTGTGTTTCTGGTGTGTGTGTGTGTGTGTGTGTGTGTGTGTGTGTGTGTGTGTGTGTGTGTGTGTTACATATACCCCCAAATTTTTTATGAGGAAAGAAAAGAATAATGGTCAAATATCTACATAAGAAAATTTCAGGGAAAGATTTTTCTTTTTTTCTTTGGGTTGGGGGATACACATAGATAGTAATCTGTTCTATAAATAAAAAGAATGCTTTAGGTCAATGACTTTCTTTCTACCTTCTTCTACCTCAGAGGAGAGGAGGGCTTTCTGAGTGCAAACATATTTTGTGGGGTCTTTGTTGGGGAAAAAAAAAACAGTGGAAAGAATGGATACTTGGAAAATACATATTTCAAACAGTTGGACAAGGACAGCTGGTTCATTTTTTTTCTTCCTGCCAAGCCATTTCCACTTACAATTCAAAAAACCACAGTTTGATATTGGATTTAGAACCAAGTTTTCAAAGAAACACATTGCCAGGGAACATGCATGGAATTCCCACTGATAATAGCATAAAACACAAAAGGATGGAATCTGACCGCCCACGATGGTCTCTCCTGGCCTATCAGGTAACCAACTAACAGCATATCTTTGGACACACCAAACATATTTCTAGACTGTAAGCTACTTGTGGATAGGTGCTGGCTTAATTTATCTTTTACACAACTCTGTAAATAACAGATACTCAGTAATTATCTGTAAAACATTATATTTAAGACTACAATGTCAATGAGACTCCTGTGTTAGTAGGTTCTGCTAAGAAGCAGATCTGCTAAAAAATAATAGATGCAAGACAAAATTAAACTTGCAAGAAAATTTTAGGGGAAATGCCTGTGAGCAAAAAAGGGGAGGAAGCTTGGAAAGCCTGGGAGAAACTTCAAACTATAATGCAGGTCTGACCCCAAGTGAGGGAAGGTAGGAAGGAAGTTTGGACAGAAACATTGTAGACCAAAGTGCAATTCTAAGAAGAATTTGGTGAGGCCACTGAGGAGTCCTCAAGCCAAAGCTGTTTATCAGAGGAATCTCACATCTCCCAGGAGAGGGCCTAATTTTAGTGTCCCTGTTGCACTCAGTCATTGGTTGGGAGTAGCTGGTGGAAATTGTGACCTCAGAGTAAAAACAGTAATGAGATTTCAGAATGCAGCCCTGGGACTCTTAGTCATTTATGCTCCCTGGAGAAGGAGATCTGAGAGGCATATTTTAAAGGCCAACACAGACCTCAGTAAAAATTTGTGCATTTCTTCAGTAATAAGTGAAATTTTTCTTCATGGACAAGACCTATTGGTGGTTGTAAAGATTAACTGAGATAATATATATAAAGGGCTAAGCACAGCACATAGCCCATAGTGATTGCATGATAAGAGGCAGCTCTTTTGTTATCATTAATGGAACCTGTCAAGCTACCATTTACTGAATCTCATTATGTACTAAACACAATGATGGATACTAGTATCCAGGCAATGGGACATACCAGAGAGAATACTTGTTTTGGTGATAGACAAAATGAAATTCAAAACCAGGATGGGGCACTTACCAGTTGTGTGACCACATTGGTCAAGTTATTGAAAGTCTCTGAGCCTCAGTTTCCATATCTGTAAGACAGATATAAAATGCCCGGAATAGAGGATGGTGGAGGGGTTAGAAGAAATAAAGCAGGAGTACCTGGTACATATTAGGAATGCTATACACGGTTCTTGTTATTATCATTTCCAAGCATCACAGAACCTAGCAAAATTGTCAGCCCTGAGAGGCTGAGCTGTATGGACTATGTCACCAGGGCTCTCCAAGCCTGCAGGCTTTCTTTCAGGTTTAGCCAAAGGGAAGCCCTTGCAGGAAGCTGTGTGAGGGGGATGACAGCTCAGGGATATACTTCCTTGTCCCTTCCCTGTGAGACCTGGCTGTGTCCCTCTACCAAAATGTCATAATTCTTCACAAGATAGTGGACTTCACCCAATTCTTTCTCCTGCTGAATTCTGATAACTGCTTCCTTTCCTTTCTCTTCAGGTTCACTGGTGGTGAGACCTCAGCTGTCACTGTCCCCAGGTTATTGCACTCATCTTTGTAGCTCCTCTAAATCCACACATTAGTGAATCATCTTGCTGAAATACCTCCCTCTGAATTATTCTACTCTGAGTAGGTCTTCACTTTCTTGCTGGGACCACCAATGGATTTTAGTTTCCCTTTCCTCAACCCTACATCCTCTCTCCATGAAATATATCAGCATTAGGTGTTCTTGTAGTTAAAAATAGTAACTTCTTAAATAGAGAAGATGAAAGAGTGATGAGGTGGCCCAATATTTGGAATCTGGCACCAAGATAACTGGTTTGACTTACGAAAAAACTTATAAGCTCTTTCAAAGAAAATAGTCTTTGTAAACAACCATGCTAAGACTTAGGAAGAGTAGTGTGGACAAGAAGCTCTACCCTTGACTGCTGAATCCCTGGATGATTTAGGGTACATCCCTTAAGTTCTCTGACCCTAAAATCAGAATGTAGGCAAATGTGTGGCTGAGACCATTTTGGCTGGTAGAATACTGGCCAATAAAATGCTATCTATGGAGGGAGATTTCATTTTTGCGTTCTTGGAAAGGTGCTTTAAATTCTTGGTCAAAGGACAAATATATCAAGGCAGATGATTTTGTCTTCTGTGTGTGTTTGGAATCCACTTGGAAGGATCTTCTGGCTGACATTGAGGACATTGCCAGGCAAGAACAGAGTGACTGCTGGTGAGTCCTTAGGTGGATGGTGGGCTGGCAGGGGAAACGTCGTACCCAGGAAAGTTTTGCCTGTTTTTCCCGCTGGAATGAAGCCTAACAGCCCTAGTATAAAATAGCTTGAAATCGGTGGCGCTAGGTAGAAAAATGTTATTAAAGACAAGAATGGAAAATCAGACACCATCAGTGTAAATGTGAAAGCTCCAGCCAGCAGACAATTTCAAACAGATTTGCAGAGAATTTTTCAAGAGCTACTCAGATGGATTCTGTATTTTCTTGGACCTCAAGGACCAGACAAGGGACCCATATGATACCTATAGACTCGAGACAGATGACCTGTTCTCACTCTCTGCTTTATGGCATTGAGAACAAGCAAGCTCTCTCCCTGGGTGGAAGATGTTTTCCTAATGGTTAAAGGAAAAGTTTTGGCTCCTGGTTTGGAAGTGGCCACACACTACCCTCATTAATTATGTTTTAAAGGATGTGAGTGAAACTTTATAATTGAAGAGAAATTGGATTGACTTTGCTTTTTTCTGGGGGAAGAAACTCAGAGTGCTCAACAGCTGAAACAATAGATGCCAGGAATAAGAGGAGAGCAATAATAAAATCTGACTGAAAGCTGTGAATGGAGCAAAGTTTTCCTTGCTTTTTCATATACCCCTGATTGCTTCATCCCCTGCCGTCTTTCACACATCATTTAGGCATCCTTTGTGGCTTGACTTTTTGCTGCTATTAATCTCCTTTTTGAAAAAAGTGACAGACTGCAGAGCACCACACACTTTGTCATCACCACAGTCTAGTCACTCTCTTTCATCTCAGATGCCAAGGACACCAAGCACAAGGTCCTTTCTGGAAAAATACAAGACCATGTAGGTGTGTGTGGGTGACCCCCTTTGCCAGGGAGGTTGTGCTCAGAAGAAGAAATATAGGATTTGGAGCAGATGTTTTCATTAAATGTTCACTAGCTATGCTGTTTGGGTAAGTCTTGACCTCTTTGAGGCTCATCTGTAAAGTGGGGCTATTGTTAAAACTCAACCTTGCATGATTGTTGAAATGAGTAAATGAAACAATGTATGTAGATATACTTTGTGATCTGTAATTTACTAGGTAAGTATTAGTTGTAATTAATATGATCCATGTAAGAAAAACACTTTCATTCCTTTCCAATTGACCTGTTTTCACATTATCTTTTGATACAGTAATCATTTTGGGGAATTTACCTTTGTGAAATTGATCCACTCATATTTATTAAGCATCTGTTTTGTTCAAGGCCTTGTGCTACATGCTCTGGAAAATAAAAAGGTGATTAGCACATGGTTCTTGCTCTCTTGGATCATACAAACTAGTCAGGGAATTAAGACACTCAAAAATAACTAGTTTTCTCACCATAACCTGTTTTTTCACTTTATGTGGCCCTAGTGGCGTTGTGATCATGAAGCACTCTCTCCTTTCCTCCCTTTCCTTATTCTTAGAGTATTAGTTGGAATTCTTTGACTTTAGGCAATAGAAATGAACTCTGGCTGAGGTGAGAATTTAGGAGGGACATTAAGGCAATTAGAGTCAGGAAGTGTCTTGGTATGTTCCCTAAAAGCAGAGCCTGACACAGGAATTGAGGTGCCCATGGTTTATTGAGGGGTTGCTCTTCAGGAAAGCTTATAAGGAACTGAGGGAAGTGGTATAGGTAAGAACAAACTGCTACACAAGGATGTGGTCTTAGGTAAAGTCTATGTTTAGCTAGGAAGTGTATATTTTAGGCTGGACTTTCATACCTCCCTATCAGTCAATCATTGACTGCCTTGGAGTGGGGGACATTGAAACCTCCAAGGCATTTCCCAATGAGATATCCCAGTCAGGAATGTTCTGGAGAAAGTTGCAGGTGTAAGCTGTTAGATGCAGCACACACAAAGGCTGGGTAGTAGATACAACGGCTGGTAAAGGGGCTATAGATGGGATACCACAGCATCTACTATAGGAGGGCGAGAAGGTAAGAGTCAGGAAAGGTGATGACCCAGAGTGCTTTGAGAGATATAGTGGGTTTCAGTATCCAAATGAGTTATTATGGTATTAGAATGAATGAGCGTCAACCACTTTCCCATTATTGGAATACTCTGCTTAAATTCAAAGTCCAAAAAGTGGGGCTATGATTGGACATTAGAATAGAGAAGTTACTTTTTCTGCGGGTAATTAATTTGGGAACATACAAAATAGGAATTGAAGTAAATCCATCTACAGTAGGAGAAAATGAGGCCATTCTCCCTGTACCTAGCAGGGGACAAAGCTGAGAGATAGAGTCTGAGATCTAAATTTTCAGGCATGGTTTTACCCAAGATGAAGGCAGCATCATTTCTTAACTTCCCAGGTAGTCAATAAGCTCCTTTTTCGCTTAAACTACCATTTATATCACTTGGAATCAAATGATTTGTGGTAGGCAGAACATTTTGGCCCTCTGATGTTACTCCTGTGAATGTTATGTTACATAGCAAAAGGGACTTTACAAATATAATTAAGGTTACTGATCAGCTAGACTTAAAACAGGGAGACTATCTTGAATTATTTGGGGCAGGTCTAATATAATCACATAAACCCTAAAAAGCAGAGATCTTTCTCTGCCTGGTAGCAGAGGAGTAAGTCAGAGATTTTAGGTGCTACTGTTGGGTTGAAGATGAAAGGGCCACATGTCAAGGAAATGGGAATCTTAGTCCTACATCAGCAGGGAAATGAATTCTACCTTAAAGTGGAATCTCCCCCAGAACTTCTAGATTAAATCCCAGCCCAGCTGACACCTTGATTTCTGCTTTGTGATCTCTGAGTAGAAATACCTTGGGAGATGTTATGCCTGAACTTCTGACCCACAGAACTGCAAGATAGTGAGTCACTGAATTTGTGGTTATTTGTTACAGCAGCAATAGAAAACTAATACATGGGCCAAGTAAGTGGTACTTTTTCATTCAGTAACATTTATGGTGCCTCTGCCTTGTGACTAAATGTCTAGAGCCACATGGACACAAACACTAAATACTAAAAGTAAGAAATTATGCAGGGCTCCTCTTAGAGGCTTTATGGCCTCTTGATAAAGAATGTTTGCTCCAGGGGCCCCTGGGTGGCTCAGTTGTTAAGTGTCTGCCTTCAGATCAGGTCATGATCCCAGGGTCGTGGGATCGAGCCCTGCATCGGGCTCCCTGCTCCACAGGAGGCCTGCCTCTCCCTCTCCCACTCCCCCTGCTAGTGTTCCCTCTCTTGCTGGGTCTCTCTCTGTCAAATAAATAAAATCTTTAAAAAAAAAAAAAAAAAGAATGTTTGCTCCAGTGGTAAGGACCATGTCTTATTTGTCTGGTTTGTGAAAACTTCCTGGCACACAATAGGTATCAACTCCTATTTTACTAAACTGAATCGTTTTACGATACTGTTAGTTCAACAGTACACAGTGCTAGGGAGTAAAACAAGCTAAGGACTTTATTGTACATTGGAAATCATTCTTTAAAGACTATCTTCTGGTTCCTGGTTTGACTTTCAATTTATATTATAGGTAAAGATGAAAAAAATCTTTTGAATGTGTAGGGTTTTTTCCCCCTTAAAATATAGAATTCCTACTTTGGTTCTGGAACTAAGATTAACTGTGAGTCCTTATAGCTCATGATTCAAATGCCCCAACCATCAGCATATGATTCAGGTTTATGACTGGGAGCAGATTTAGAAATTAGCAAACTCAGCAATTATATCTGCTTCTCAAAAATTTAATATAATTATGCCTAACTAGTGCTTTTCTCTTAGTGTGACTCATATTGGTGTCCAGTCTAGTTACCAATATTTGTCTTCCTGTAACTGTTCCAGATTGTGCAGGGTGTCCTGGTTCTGCCTTTGCATTTTGATACTCTAGAATAAAGTTCACACATATGCCAGGCAGGTGTCTGAAGCCTGCTTCCTCACTCTTTTGATCTCCACTAGTTTCAGTTATCAGTTCCTCTCCTGGGGCTGGTTTTGGGAACTGGCAAACAACTGGTCCAGTACACTTCACACTAACTCCAAACTGTCTCCTGACTGGCTTATTTCCCCTCGTTTTACTGCCTATCTCTCCACTGAAAATGGCGATGCACCTTACATGACCCCAAGCTTCTCTTTCCTTATGGTTCCTGTACTTGTGAGGAAATATCCCAGTGTTCATAAATTTTTATATCCTTCCATAGGATAGCTAATGACTGTTTCATAATTCAGAGCTGTAAGGGTTTAGGGTTTCAGTAACTTTGATCTATATAACATATCTGGGAAAAACCACACAAACAAATAAAAGAACTATTCTATCATGATTGATTCTGTTTTTGCAGATGTGCCACTCTTGGAGTACTGCTGTCCTTGGAATTGTAGCTTCACATTTAAAAGGGGCAATAGTATTCAGTAAAAGTTTGGGTCTCTCTTGGACATATTCCCTTGAGAAGTATAAAGTGTTGCCATTATCTTGACAGTTCAAAAGCTAGTCATATGGTTGATTTTTAGCAACGAGATAAATGTGGAAAAATGTCACTTTTCCTTTAATTAGTTCTGTCAGTAGAAACTTGGCAAGAGATAATCGTAAGGAGATATTGGTATTTAGGCATGTTCATATTTACTTTTGTGATTTAGGATTATGATGACTTTCATGTATCCTTACAGTGACCCTGTCTGGTTTAGAAGTTCTAAAATTATAGCATCAAACCTCTTTCCTATTCCTCCAGACAGAAACAGCAACATTCAGCAAACACTGGAGTTTTGATCAGATACAGCCACACAGCCATAAAACACATTTTATTTTATATTAACCACCTAATCTTTATGACTTAAAAATAGGTTTTTAATTTTCTGAAAAATTTTGCTGCATAATTTAATCTGCATTTTGTATTTTGTTTTATTTTTGTTTTTTCAACTCTTCACCATGTTTTGCATGATCAAAGGTACTGTTTTCAAACCTAAAATAAAGGGAGCTGGTTTTCTTTTCCTATTTTATTAGAGAGCCTTGGAACACATGTATGACTATGGCTTTTTACTTTTCTGGTTCAAATTACTAGAATTCAGAACTTAGCTTTGGCATTCCATTAATAGAAAAACCAATGAAGAATTAGTTCCTTACTGATTTAAAAACATAATTTTTTTTTTTTTTAATGCATGATGATTCCATGAAGGAAAGATGGTAACAGACATTCTAGTTAGGCTGGGAGAATCAAGTTTAACAATAGTAACAGATACTTTTTATTGAACTCCTTGTCTGTGCCTGAAAATTTACATGAATAATTTTACCTTTTGTTTCTGTTAATAAGGTGGGTCAGGTACTGAGGCAAACCCTCTCATTGAAAACTACTAAAAATGCTATATAATGGTGCTTAAAAGCATTAATAAGTGGGTGATAAAGTCAGGAATTGTCAAGCTAAAATCAAGGCAGGTGAAAATAGAAATCCAGAGAACTAAACTACCTCTAAATTTTAGTTTTATCCTGAGGATATTTACTGAACCTAGTAGTCTTCAGCTTCAGCTTCCTCATAGAGTTATGAGACAGGAAATAAAACTCAGATGTGTAGCCCAGTAAAGGAGTTTCTTTGAGAAAGCTGGGACGGGAGCGCTTCGCCCTCCATATAAAGGTGAACTGGAAAATGCTACCCCCCATTTAGAAACAAATGCACGGAGCATATGAAAAAGATGAAGAGACACAAAGGAGAGAGTGTGATATCTGCCACAAGATTAATTTGAGTTTCATAAAGAGATAATAAAAAGAATGGGAGAATTTTTTCAGAATTATTGAAAGACATAAATCTTCAGATACATAAAGCCAATGAATCCAAAGCAGATATTAAAGAAGAAATATTCACCAAAACACATTAGCTTGAAACCAGAGAACACAAAAAACAAAATATCTGTAAGGCAGTCAGGAGGAACAAACGGATCACTAACAAGGGATGGTTGACAGCTGATATCTTACAGCAGTAATGGAAGCCAGAAGCCAGTGAAATGGTATCTTCAATTTGCCAAGAAGAAATAATTGTCAATGAGAAATTATGTTTTGGTATGCACATATTTAATTTTCTATAAATAGAGGCATACATAATGCATTTTGAAGTCATTTTTTAAATTAAATATTAATTTTCATCTGATTATAGATTCACATACAGTTGTGAGAAATACTACAGAGAGATCCCTTATACATTTTACTTTGTTTATCCCAATGGTAACATATTAAAATCTGTACAACCATGTATAGTAGCAAAAACCATGATGTTGACATTGAAGTCAAGGTAAAGAACATTTCCATCTCTTCAAGGACACCTCATATTGCCCTTTTTTAGTTATACCCACTTCCTCCCATCCTCCATTTCCTACTTAACCCATAGCAACTATTAAGTTTTCCATTTCTATAATTTTGTCATTTTAAGAATGCCATATAAATGGAATAATGCAGTATTTAACCTTTTGACATTGGCTTTTTCATTCAAAATAATTCTCTAGAGATTTACCCAGGTTCTCAGTAGTATTTCACCATATGGATGTCATAACAATCATAATGATAATAAGAAATTATTTTTTAAAATATATTTTTAAAGATTTTATGTATTTATTTGACAGAGAGAGCGAGCATGCACAAGCAGGGGGAGCGGCAGGCAGAGGAAGAGGGAGAAGCAGGCTCTCCGCTGAGCAGAGATTCCCACCATGGGGATCAATCCCAGGACCCTGGGATCATGACCTGAGCTGTGAAGGCAGAAGCTTAACCGACTGAGCCACCCAGGCACCCCCAGAATATGCATTTTATTAAGTTCCCAGAATTATCTTCATATACAGAAAATGCCCTGAGAAACTGGCCTTATCTATCTGGCTCTCCTGAAGCCTTAAGCCCCCTTTGACCATATCTGACTGAACCACCCAGGCACCCCTAGATATTCATTCATTCTTTCTCTCTCTCTCTTTCTTTCTTTCTTTTTTTCTTTTCTTTTCTTTTCTTTTCTTTTCTTTTCTTTTCTTTTCTTTTCTTTTCTTTTCTTTTCTTTTCTTTTCTTTTCTTTTCTTTTCTTTTCTTTTCTTTTCTTTTCTTTTCTTTCTTTCTTTCTTTCTTTCTTTCTTTCTTTCTTTCTTTCTTTCTTTCTTTCTTTTTCTTTCTTTCTTTCTTTCTTTCTTTCTTTCTTTCTTTCTTTCTTTCTTTCTTTCTTTCTTTCTTTCTTTCTTTCTTTCTTTCTTTCTTTCTCTCTCTCTCTCTCTCTCTCTCTCTCTCTCTCTCTCTCTTCTTTCTTTCTTTCTTTCTTTCTTTCTTTCTTTCTTTTTTCTTCTTCCTCCCTCCCTCCCTCCTTTTCTTCTTTTCCTTACTTTTTTATTGTTATGTTAATCACCATACATTACATCATTAGTTTTTGATGTAGTGTTGCATGATTCATTGTTTGCGTGTAACACCCAGTGCTCTATTCAATACATGCCCTCTTTAATACCCATCACCAGGCTAAACCATCCCCCCACCCCCTCCCCTCTAGAACCCTCAGTTTGTTTTTCAGAGTCCATTGTCTCTCATGGTTCATCTCCAGCTCCGATTTCCCCACCTTCATTCTTCCATTCCTACTATATTCTTTTTCCTTTTTTTTAAACATACAATGTATTATTTGTTTCAGAGGTACAGGTCTGTGATTCATCAGTTTTACGCAATTCACAGTGCTCACCATAGCATATACACTCCTCAGTGTCTATCACCCAGCCACCCCATCCCTCCCACCCCCCACCACTCCAGCAACACTCAGTTTATTTCCTGAGATTAAGAATTCCTCGTATCAGTGAGATCATATGATACTTGTCTTTCTTTGATTGACTTATTTCACTTAGCATAATACCCTCTAGTTCCATCCACATCATAGCAAATGGCAAGATTTTTTTTGATGGCTGCATAGTATTCCACTGTGTGTGTGTGTGTGTGTGTGTGTGTGTGTGTGTGTGTGTGTGTGTGTGTGTGTGTATACCACATCTTCTTTATCCATTCATCTGTTGGTGGACATCTTGGCTCTTTCCATAGTTTGGCTATTGTGGACATTGCTGCTATAAACATTGGGGTGCACGTACCCCTTCGGATCCCTACATTTGTATCTTTGGGGTAAATACCCAGTAGTGCAATTGCTGGGTCAAAGGGTAGCTCTATTTTCAACTCTTTGAGCAACCTCCATACTGTTTTCCAGAGTGACTGCACCAGCTTGCAGTCCCACCAACAATGTAGGAGGGTTCCCCTTTCTCCACATCCCCACCAACATCTGTCATTTCCTGCCTTGTTAATTGTAGCCATTCTGACTGGTGTGAAGTGGTGTCTCATTGAAGTTTTGATTTGGATTTCCCTGATGCCAAGCGATGTTGAGAAATTTTTCATATGTCTGTTGGCCATTTGGATGTCTTCTTTGGAAAAATGCCTGTTTATGTCTTCTGCCCATTTCTTGATTGGATTATTTGTTATTTGGGTGTTGAGTTTGATAAGTTCTTTATAGATTTTGGATACTAGCCCTCTATCTGATGTGTCATTTGCAAATATCTTCTCCCATTCTGTCGGTTGTCTTTTGGTTTTGTGGACTGTTTCCTTTGCTGTGCAAAAACTTTTTATCTTGTTGAAGTCCCAATAGTTCATTTTTGCCCTTGCTTCCCTTGCCTTTGGCGATGTTTCTAGGAAGAAGTTGCTATGGCTGAGGTCAAAGAGGTTGCTGCCTGTGTTCTCCTTTAGGATTTTGATGCACTCCTGTCTCACATTGAGGTCTTTCAACCATTTGGAGTCTATTTTTGTGTGTGGTGTAAGGAAATTGGTCCAGTTTCCTTCTTCTTCATGTGGCTGTCCAATTTTCCCAACACCATTTGTTGAAGAAACTGTCTTTTTTCCATTGGACATTCTTTCCTGCTTTCTTGAAGATTAGTTGACCACAGAGTAGAGGGTCCATTTCTGGGCTCTCGATTCTGTTACTTTGATCTATGTGTCTGTTTTTGTGCCAGTACCATACTTTCTTGATTACAGCTTTGTAGTAGAGCTTAAAGTCCGGAATTGTGATGCCACCAGGTTTGCTTTTCTTTTTGAACATTCCTCTGGCTATTCGGGGTCTTTTCTGGTTCCATACAAATTTTAGGATTATTTGTTCCATTTCTTTGAGAAAAGTCTATGGTATTTTGATAGGGATTTCATTGAATGTGTAGATTGCTCTAGGTAGCATTGACATTTTCACAATATTTATTCTTCCAGTCCATGAGCATGGAACGTTTTTCCATTTCTTTGTGTCTTCCTCAATTTCTTTCATGAGTATTTTATAGTTTTCTGAGTACAGATTCTTTGCCTCTTTGGTTAGATTTATTCCTAGGTATCTTATGGTTTTGGGTGCAATTGTAAATGGTATCAACTCCTTAATTTCTCTTTCTTCTGTCTTGTTGTTGGTGTATAGGAATGCCACTGATTTCTGTGCATTGATTTTCTATCCTGCCACTTTACTGAATTCCTATATGAATTCTAATAGTTTTGGGGTGGAGTCTTTTGGGTTCTGCCCATAAAGTATCATAACATCTGCAAAGAGTGAGAGATTGACTTCTTCTTTGCCAATTCGGATGCCTTTTCTTTCTTTTTGTGGTGGTCTGATTGCTGTGGCTAGGACTTCTAGTACTATGTTGAATAACAGTGGTGATAGTGGACATCCCTGCCCTGTTCCTGACCTTAGAGGGAAAGCTCTCAGGTTTTCCCCATTGAGAATGATATTCACTGTGGGTTTTTCATAGATGGTTTTTATGATATTGAGATGTGTACCCTCTATCCCTACACTCTGAGGAGTTTTGATCAAGACGGGATGCTGTACTTTGTCAAATGCTTTTTCTGCATCTATTGAGCTGATCATATGGTTCTTGTTCTTTCTTTTATTCATGTATTGTATCACATTGATTGATTTGTGGATGTTGAACCAGACTTGCAGCCCAGGGATAAATCCCACTTGGTCATGGTGAAAAATCATTTTAATGTACTGTTGGATCCTATTGGCTAGTATTTTGGTGAATTTTTGCATCCATGTTCATCAGGGATATTGGTCTGAAATTCTCCTTTTGGTTGGGGTCTTTGGTTTTGGGATCAAGGTAATGGTGGCCTCATATAACGAGTTTGGAAGTTTTCCTTCCATTTATATTTTTTGGAACAGTTTCAGAAGAATAGGTATTAATTCTTCTTTAAATGTTTGGTATAATTCCCCTGGGAAACCATCTGGCCCTGGGCTTTTGTTTGTTGGAGATTTTTGATTACTGCTTCAATTTCCTTAGTGGTTATAGGTCTGTTCAGGTTTTCTATTCCTTTCTGGTTCAGTTTTGGCAGTTTATACATCATTAGGAATGCATCCATTTCTTCCAGATTATCTAATTTGCTGGCATATAGTTGCTCATAATATGTTCTTATAATTGTATTACTTTGGCGTTGGTTGTGATCTCTCCTCTCTCATTCATGTTTCATTTATTCGGGTCATTTCTCTTTTCTTTTTGATAAGTCTGGCCAGGAGTTTATCAGTCTTATTAATTCTTTCAAAGAACAATCTCCTAGTTTCATTGACCAGTTCTAATGTTCTTTTGGTTTCTATTTCATTGATTTCTGATCTGATCTTTACTATTTCTCTTCTCCTGCTGGGTTTAGGCTTTATTTGCTGTTCTTTCTCCAGCTCCTTTAGGAATAGGGTTAGGTTGTGTATTTGAGACTTTTCTTGTTTCTTGAGAAAGGCTTGTATTGGCATATACTTTCCTCTTAGGACCACATTTGCTGCATCCGAAAGATTTTGAACAGTTGTGTTTTCATTTTCATTAGTTTCCATGAATTTTTTTTAATTCTTCTTTAATTTCTTGGTTGACCCATTCATTCTTTAGTAGGGTGCTCTTTAGCCTCCATGTATTTTTGTTCTTTCCGACTTTCCTCTTGTGATTGAGTTCTAGTTTCAAAGCATTGTGGTCCGAAAATACGCAGGGAATGATCCCAATTTTTGGTATCTGTTGAGACCTGATTTGTGACCTAGGATGTGATCTATTCTGGAGAATGTCGCATGGGCACTAGAGAAGAATGTGTATTCTGTTGCTTTGGGATGGAGTGTTCTGAATATATCTGTGAAGTCCCTTTGGTCCAATGTGTCATTTAAAGTCTTTATTTCCTTGTTGATCTTTTGTTTAGATGATCTGTCCATTTTGGTGAGAGGGGTGTTAAAGTCCCCTACTATTATTGTATTATTGTCGATGTGTTTCTTTGCTTTTGTTATTAATTGGCTTATATAATTGGCTTCTGCCATGTTATCTGTGGCTTCTGCCATAGATATTTACAATTGTTAGATCTTCCCGTTGGATAGACCCTTTAAGTAGGATATAGTGTCCTTCCTTATCTCTTATTACAATCTGTGGTTTAAAATGTAATTTGTCTGATATAAGAATTGCCACCCCAGCTTTCTTTTGATGTCCATTAGCATGTTAAATGGATTTCCACTCCCTCACTTTCAATCTGGGGGTGTCTTTGGGTCTAAAATGAGTCTCTTGCAGACAGCATATCGGGTCTTGTTTTTTTTTTTTTTTTTTTTTTTTAATCCAATCTGGTACCCTGTGTCTTTTGATTGGGGCATTTAGTCCACTTACATTCAGGGTAACTATTGAAAGATATGAATTTAGTGCCATTGTATTGCCTGTAAGGTGAGTGTTACTGTATATTGTCTGTGTTCCTTTCCGGTCTACGTTACTTTTAGGCTCTCTCTTTGCTTAGAGGACCCCTTTCAATATTTCTTGTAGGGCTGGTTTCGTGCTTGCAAATTCCTTTAGTTTTTGTTTGTCCTGGAAGCTTTTTATCTCTCCTTCAATTTTCAATGAGAGCCTAGCTGGATATAGTATTCTTGGCTGCATATTTTTCTCATTTAGTGCTCTGAATATATCACGCCATTCCTTCTAGACTGCCAGGTCTCTGTGGATAGGTCTGTTGCCAATCTAATGTTTCTACCATTGTAGGTTAGAGATCTCTTGTCCCGAGCTGCTTTCAGGATTTTCCCTTTGTTCTGAGACTTGTAAGTTTTACTATTAGATGTTAGGGTGTTGACCTATTTTTATTGATTTTGAGGGGGGTTCTTTGTGCCTCTTGGATTTTGATGCCTGTTTCCTTCCCCAAATAAGGAGGTTCTCTGCTATAATTTGTTCCAATATACCTTCTTCCCCCTCTCTCTTTCTTCTTCTTCTGGGATCCCAATTGTTCTAATATTCTTTTGTCTTATGGTATCCCTTATCTCTTGAATTCTGCCCCTGTGATCCAGTAGTTGTTTATCCGTCTTTTTCTCAGCTTCTTTGTTTTCCATCATTTGGTCTTCTATATCACTAGTTCTCTCTCTGCCTCATTTATCCTAGCAGTTAGAGCCTCCATTTTTTATTTCACCTCACTAATAGCCTTTTTGATTTCGTCTTCATTAGATTTTAGTTCTTTATTTCTCCAGAAAGAGTTTCTCTAGTATCTTCCATGCTTTTTTCAAGCCCAACTAGTATCTTTAAAATCATCATTCTGAACTCTAGTTCCAACATCTTACTAATGTCCTTATTGATTAGGTCCCTGGCAGTCGGTACTGCCTCTTGGTCTTTTTTTTGAGGTGAGTTTTTCTGTCTTGTCATTTGTGCAGAGGAGAATAGATGAATGAGAACAAAATGCTAACAGGGTAACAACAATCCTAGAAATATATATACTAAACAAATCAGAAGACGCCTGAAACGGGGAAAAGAGAGGAAAAGAAAGAAAAAAGAAAGAAAAAGAAAAAAAAGAATATGATCAAATATGATCAGGCTGGTGAATATAATCAGTGCCACACACTAGATTTTGGGTGTATTTTGGTCTGTTAGAAGAAATTTCCTCCCCAAATTTTAAAGACAGAAAATCTTATATATGTACAAAAATAAGTGTAAATACAAGGAAAGAATGGAATATGACTGTATAGATGAAAATTATAAGAGATTTTTTAAAAGGAATTGATAAGAAGTTGGTTGAAAAAAGAAAGAAGAGAAATTAAAAAAAAAAGGGAGAGAATGTGATCAGGCAGGAGCCTAGTGGAAAGCCATAACTAGAGATTTAGGGTAAATTTTGGTGTGTTAGAAGAAACTGTATCCCAAAATTTTAAAGAGAGAACAACTTGTATATATATATATATATATATACATATATATATATATATATATATATCTCAAAGATAAGGTTAACTAAAATGAAGGGATAGAATATTACTCTAAAAATGAAAAATAAGATTTTTTAAAAAGGGATTGATAAAATGTTGGTTGAAAAAGGGAAAAAGAAAAATTCAAAAAAAAAAAATTTAACATTGAAAGACTAAAGAACCAGGGGGGAAAAAGCCATAAATTCTATGTGCTGTATTCCCCTAGGGCTGGAGTTCTGCTGTTCTCTTTGATTGGTAAACTTGGTCTTTGCTGGTTGTTTTTGGTGATCTTCTGGGGGAGGGGCCTGTTGCAGTGCTTTTCAAATGTGTTTGCCAGAGGCGGAATTGCACTGCCCTTGCCGGGGACCGGGCTAAGTAATCTGCTTTGGTTTGCTCTTGGTAGCTTTTGTTCCCTGCAAGCTTTCCGTACAGTTTGGAGGACGAGAGTGAAAATGGCGACCTCCCAATCTCTGCCCCAGAGGAGTCGAAACTCGGGGCCCCACTACTCATTGAGCCCCCAGAGAAAAGCAGTCAATCACTCCCGTTTCCCAGTCTCCGGCCTCAGTCCGTGCTCACCCGGCCTGTGACCAAGCATTTCCATCTCTGGCACACGACCTCATTTGGCATCTCCAAACCCAGCAGATTCCTGCAGTGCGCTCCCATGCTGCTCCTCCCACGGGAGGAAAGGGAGTCTCCCTGGATCTACCACTTGTTGGGTCCCTGCTGGAGGAGTAATGGCCCCACTGTGCCTCAGATCATGGTTTATGGCAACCCTGAGCTGAGAGCCCACTCTTTGGCTCCGTCTTTGCAGCCAGCTTCCCTGCTCCAATACCTGGGAGCTCTGCCGCACTTAGGCACCCCCGGTCTTTCTGTGACCCCCAGGGTCCTGAGACCACACTGTCCCAGTGAGGGTTCCACCCCCTGCTTAGCCACTGGAGCAATGTCCCTCAGTGGAGCAGACTTCTAAAAGTTCCAATTTGTGCTCCACTGCTCTATCACTTGCTGGTAGCTGGCTGACGGAGGCTCTCTCCTCCCTGGGGTCTATCTTCCTGAATATCGCCTCGGATTCACTTCTCCATATGTCCACCTTCCAGAAAGTGGTCGCTTTTCTGTTCAGAGAGTTGCTGTTATTCTTTTCTTCAATCTCCTGTTGAGTTTGTAGGTGTTCAGAATGGTTTGATCCCTATATAGCTGAATTCCTGGGACCAGACGAAATTTAGGTCTCCTACTCCTCCACCATCTTGCTCCTCCCCACCCCTAGAAATTCTTAACTTGGTAAGAGTATCCTATAAAAACAAAGGCATACTAACATTTGTAGGCAAACCTGTGACAAGATGACTTCCCAACGATTATCACTAACGTAATTTCTAAAGGATATATCTCAGGAATGATGAAAAATGATTCTAGATGGAAAATCAGAGTCAGTAAGAAAAAGTGAGCAAAGATAATGGTAAACTTATTTCATTTTTCCCTCCTTTCCCCTATGATCCTCTGTCTTGTTTCTCAAAATCCTCATATCAGTGAGATCAGATGATACTTATCTTTCTCTGATTGACTTATTTCACTTAACACAAGATGAAACCAGAGAGCGAGACAAACCATAAGAGACTCTTAATCTCAGGAAACAAACTGAAGGTTGCTGGAGTGGAGGGGGGTGGGAGGGATGGGTGGTTGGGTGATGGTCACTGGGAAGGGTATGTACTATGGTGAGTGCTGTGAATTGTGTAAGACTGATGAATGACAGACCTGTACCCTTGACACAAATAATACATTATATGTTAATAAAAAAATAAAAAAAGATAATGGTAAACTTAAAGATGGGGATGAGAAGTAGGTTAAAACTAAAATACTGAAATACCAAAACTAAAATATTGGAAAACAATAGAACTCAAGTTGGAAGGGAAGTGACTGAAGTTAAAATTTTGTTGTATGAGGAGTAAAGACATTGATTTTGATGGCATGTGTGCTATAATTTCTAAGAAGGCCATTAAAAGAATAAAAACACTACACAAACTACTAAAGGAAAACAAAAGTGAGAATAATCAATTGTTTAAAAGGTAAATAATGAGAGGGAAGAGGAATATGAAAAAAACAGAATATACATTACTTATTAAATACCTATTAAAATAGATATAAATAAAAATGTCAATTATAAAATATATATATGAAATAAATTAGCTAAAATATGAGGATTGTTAGACTGGCTGATAAAAGGAAGATGGAAAAATGTATTAGGCCAAGTCTAGCTAAAAGAAAGATGCTGTAGCTATTTTTATATCACACAAAATATGCTTTAAAGCATAAAACATAATCTCTTCCTCTAGTAATAGAACATTTAATAAACTGGGAAAATATAATAATTTAAAATTTGTGTGTACCTAATGACATTTCTCAAAATTAATAAAACAAAAATTGAGAGAAAGAATAAGTTCACAATTGTAGAAGGTTTTAATATACCTGTCAGAAACTGATGGTACAGCTAGGAAATCAGTAAGAAAAATGAAGACTTAAACAATATGGTTAAAAATCATGCCTCAATGGGCATGTATAAAAACATGCCTACACAATGCATAATATGCATTCTGTACGAGAACACAAAGGACATGTGTAAAAATTGACCATATAGCAAGTCTCAATAATTTTCAAAGTTCTGTATTGTTCTTTGAATACACTGCAGTTAAGCTAGAAATCAGTAACCAAAAGATAGCCAATGGGACTCCATATAGAGAGAAATTAAGAAATATATTTAAGTGGGGCACTTGGGTAGCTCAGTTGGTTAAGCATCTGACTCTTGATTTTGGCTCAGGTCAGGATCTCAGGGTTGTGGATCAAGCCTCACATGGGGCTCTGAGCTGAGTGTGGAGCCTGCTTAAGACTCTTCCTCTCCCTCTGTCCCTCCTCTCCGCCATCTCCCTTTCTAAAAAAAAAAAAAAAAAAAAAAAAAAAAAGGAACGCTATTGCTGCAGAACTACTCCCTCTTGTTAAAAAAAATACCTTTAAGTAAATCAATCACAAGTCAAAGAAAATGTCATAATGAAGTTAGAAAACACTTAGAATGGAATGATAGTGAAAGTACTGCTATCAAAACTTATGAGATGCTGATAAAGCAGCAGTTAGAAATTTTAGCTCTTGGTGATTATATCAAAACAAAAACACAGATTGAACAATGAGTGATATACTAAGAGGATAGGAAAAGAAGAGCAGAATATATGCAAAGAATCTGGAAGAAAGGAAATAACGAAGATCTGGGCCAAAATTAATGTAATGGAAAAGAAGCATTTAATAAAAAGGATGAACAAAAAACTTAGTTGTTTGGAAAGTCTAATGAAATTGACAAATTCTTGTCAAGATTGATCCAGAAAAAAAGAACTGTTCCAACTAGACAATATGAGGACGTAACTGTAACTGCCAGCATTAAGGAGGTAATAAAAGGATAGTATGAACAACTTTATGCCAGTTAATTTGAAAATTTATATGAAATGGATAAATTCCTAGGAAAATGTAACTTAATGAAACTGAGTCAAGAAGAAATAGAACACATGAAAAGTCATCTAATCACTAATGAAATTGACAGGTAGTTGAGCATCTTCCAATAGAGAAAACTCCAGGCCTTAGATGGTTTCACCATGGAGCCCAACCAAACATTCATGGAAAAAATACTTTCAATTTTACAGGAACTATTCCAAAACAGAGTAAAAAAGGGAACATTTCCCAACTCATTTTATGGTGCTCATGTAACCTTGATCCCCCAAACCTGATGTGGACAATGGAAGAAAGTAAAAATTGCTGGTGAATCTCATTGAGGAGCATAGATATAATAATTAGCAAAGCTGATTCAGCTATGTCTAAAAAATAATACAGCATAGATATTTAGTTGTGTTTATCCTAGAAATGAAAGTTTTTTTAAAAATGGAAAAATCAGTGTTATTCTCCACATTAACAGATAAAAATTATCAATATATACTGAAAAATAATTGGATAGAACTCAACATCCATTCATTTAAAAAAAAAATACCCTCCTAGTACACTAGAAATGAAACGGAGTTTGTCATCCTTTAATTAAATTGAAATTTTAAAAAGCCTGCAACACATAGCAAACTTGATGAAACACTGAAAGTTTTCTCTTCAGTATTAGAAATAAGACAAGTGTGCCTATTTTTATAAGTCTATTCAATGTTGTATTGAAGGCTCTAGCTAGCACAGAAAGTAAAGTTGAAAAAAAAGGCATTAGCATTGCAAAGTACTAAACAAAAGTGTCATTAACAGATACTGATTCTTTGCCTAGAGAATAAAGAGCTATAGATAAAATATTAAAATGAATAAAGCTTAGCAAATTTGCTGTATATAAATTTAACTGCATTAACGAAAAGAAAAAGATTCCATTTATAGTAGCATAAAAATAACCAATTTAGGAATAAGTCTAATAAAAGATATAAGAGGTCTTTTTGGAGTAAATTATACATTATCTCTAGTTTTTATAGCAGCTTGGCAAGGGTACTAATATCATCCATTAAAGAGGTAAAGCAACTTACACAGATACCACATACGTGGGAAGTGGAGGTGGAGGGATATGAACTTAGGCTTTCCAACTCTAAGATCTGTGCTTTCCCACATACAGTGGCCCTGATTTTGGTGTGCTCAGCCCTACATGACTCTTGGGCCTTGGCTACCCATCCCACTTCCTGGCTAGAGAACAGTGACAACTTGTGCATCTCCAGGTTCTTAAACACCAGCGGCCATATTCATCCCTTCATCTCAGGTTATTTCAGTCTCCCTTGGGGGTAAGATCTGGATGTCAGCATCTCTTCCATGAGTAGGTGCCCCAGCAGCCTTAGTGTGGAGTCTGGCCTTATTGGAAGAGCCCTAGAAGAACTGGGTGACATAATCCAGAAATGTGGGGGGAGTTGAAATGGGGCAAATTTTGACCAAGTGGAGAATACACGTGGAAAGGAGCTAGCCGTTAATAGCTTGCTTTCCTCCTTTACCCTCCACAAATGGCTCCATGCAGACATGCTGGAGATGTGTCCTTTGTGACAAGGCAACCAGCTGTGCTCTCCTATGAAGCTGCGGCCAGTTTAGTAATGCTCCATTTTATATGTATTCTTCCATTTCCCCTGACTCGCTTCCTTTTCCTCTCACTCTTGCCTTCCTGAGATAAAACTTCCAAAGCACTAAAGCTTTGCCTTGGGGTCAAATTTCTAGGAAACCTGAGTTTTGACATCCATTAAGGTGCAACTTCTCCAAAATTCTAACAGGTGTCCCAATCTATTAGTGGGCTCTGAAATCATTTTCAGTACATTGCTATCAGCATTTGAAAACATAATGAAATAGAAGAGAAGCAAAATATCAGAGTGCATCATAAAGTGAGGTTAGGTACCGTTTCCTAAAACTGTTACTTCAGTTATGTGTGTGTGAGGATGTGAGTATGTGTGTATTGATTTGTGATGTTAAATGTGTGTTTTATAGTGTGTCATAGTCAAAGTGTGAAAGCCACTGGGTCTACGCCAAATGGGTGCCATGGAGTGATGAATTCATATTATAACTGTGACTTCTGGTTGCACTGTCACAGATGTCCTGGGGGATATTTTGGTGGCCTAACTCCTTACTTTAACAAATATTAAAGGGGCACTTGGGTGGCTCAGTCATTAAGCATCTGCCTTTGGCTCAGGTCATGGTCCCAGGGTGCTGGGATCGAGCCCCACATCAGGCTCCCTGCCCAGCGGGAAGCCTGCTTCTCCCTCTCCCACTCCCCCTGCTTGTGTTCTTATTCTTGCTTTGTCTCTCTGTCAAATAAATAAATAAAATCTTTAAAAAAAACCCAAATATTAAAATGTCAAAATAGCCTTCATGTAGTTTAGCTGTATATGGTCAGCTTATATTTGTTAGCTGCCATGTTAGAGAAAATATTTTGAAATATTTCCTTAAGGCTAGGTGGCATGCTGTGTTTAGGAAAATAAAGGGGATTATCTAAAGAATGAAATTTAATGATGTCTAGATGTGTTTATGGTTACACAGGCAGATCCATTTTTCTAGTAACAATCATTGATAATCTGGACAACCAACACAATATGAGTCATATTTTTCCTTAATGATGATTAAATGTCTTTGAAATATATGCCCACTCTTCCAAGTGCAATGACCTATTCGATCTCCTTGGAACATCCTGATTTGGAGAATGCTGGGGGGAAAATACAAGTCTCAAAGCTGTGCATGCACTTGCTGACTTTAAAAACAAACACCCCTAGCAGGTTTTAGTTTGCAGTGTGTGTACTGATTTAACCTGAAGATATTAACTGAGAACAGCTGCTGAGTTGCACTTGGTTAAATATTCTGAGATAAAATATTCTGGCAAGGCACATAAAAGAGAAAAACAAGTAAGAAAGTTTGTGAAGATAGAATAGTCTTTAAGGTATGATCCAAAAATCAAAGTAATGGCAAGTGTCTTAATTCCTCTGATTCTACAAAATCATACTAGAGAAAGCCAATTTGAATGGATTCACACACGTTGAAAATTCAAGGACATGATATTAAGTTGCCAAAGCCCTATTGAATTGCTTTTAATTTTATAATAATTTCTATGTAGCCAAATGATAGACCTAGCATTCTTACTTGGTAGTCATAACACAATTTCTACAATTACTGCCAAGCCTACTGAGAATTTAATGCATTTAGAAGTCCCTGAAGAGGTATTTCAAAGTTCATTCTATCCACACCCAGATGGTCATATTGTTAAAGCCTGGCAAAGACAGAGAGGTTGTTTATTTTCCATGTAATTATTGTACAATAACAATTGAGTACCACTCTGTATCCAGATAATAAAGGATTTATAAGGCATTTGGAATATTTTTACTTATTCATGTATATTAGTTGTATGCTAAGTGAATTTAAAGAATACTGTTTAAGGGAAGGACGAACACTATTTCATTCTCGGAGAGCTATTTTGGAAGGTATGCCTTGACCAGACGAAATTTAATTCCATATTCATTCTTCTTGCTCTGGAGTCAGTAGTAACAAAGGGGCCAGGTATCATATGAAGAGAATACATTTTGCAGAAGCAACTCTGACCTAGGATAACAGGTCTGCTGGTAATCTTCACATCTGTGCAGAAGTCCCATTATGGTCAGCTTATCTTTCAGTATGCTTGTTGATCACCTTTGTGGCAGATCACCTTCCCTGTATTCGCCTTCTTTGCCAAGTTCAGTGTCTCCTATTAAAGGTCTACAGTTTGTCTCCCTATCCCCTGACTTTGGGATTGGTCATGAGACTTGTTTTGGCCGATAGCATCAGGTGCTAAGTCCAGTGTGCCAGTGGCTTTCTTGTGCTTCTGCTATATTTATGAGAAGAACATTCCCAGACTAATGCTAGCCCCAGGAGAATGTTGAGAGACATGTGGAACAGAACTGTCCAGCCAAGTCCAATCTGAATTAGCTAACTTGCAGTCAATTTGCATTGCATGAGCTAAATAAGTGCTTATTGTTGCATGTCAGTGACATTTTGTGGGTTTGTTATGCAGAATTATTGTAGTATTAGCTGACTGACAAGCCCTCCACATCCACTTATGATTTTCAGTAAATTTCTCGGCCCTGTCAGATTTTGGAAACTTATCTTTGCTTTGTAGATGAAATGAGAGATTAAATTGGAGCTCTGGTTTTAGTCTTGAGCTCTAAATCCACATGTCTCCTCTTTCTGGGGTTCACAGGAACTTCAAACAGAGGTCCAGTCTGGCAGAGTATCTATACATTTATAATTCTAAAATAAATGTGTTCAGCTTCTCTGGCCAAGACTTTGTCTGTAGTCAGTAAGTTTCCATGGATGTACCTTCACTAGTTCCTGCCCTCCCTCACCATGTCTGAGATTATAGAAGGTTCATGTTAGAACCCAGTTGAGTTGTAAGAACATTACCTCAAGTAATTTTGACATATGCGGGAGTTATCATTGGGTATATGGAAAATATTGACATGATTAGTATAACTCCTGTAGGAGAAACTTTTTTCCTAGGTGGTATTTATGGAATTATCTAGGAGTAGATCCTAAAAATCTAGGATCACAATCACTATGTGTACAGTCCCTACTTTGTAATAAGTTCATGATATCTCACAGAAGAAACTCACATATGAATGTGCCATATCTTGTTCAACTACAGATATGCTGCTTCAGTAAAAGTACCTGGTAAGAGAGGTCCTTCTCCATCTATTGGGATCTCTGTAGCATACAGTAACTTATAGTTGAACATATACTGTCCCTGAAAAAAATGCCTTGATCCACCAGCAGCAGTATACATTTCTAAATCCAGATTTACCTTGGCCAGGAGAATTTAGATCTAGAAGTTCCTTGGAATTCCTGAGATAAAATGTGTCTCCTCCCTCAACCTAGAGATGGTCAAACAAGGCCTATTCTTTTTTCTTTTCTTTTAAGTAGGCTCCATACCCAGTTTAGAGCCCTATGCAGGGCTGGAACTCACAACTCTGAGATCAAGACCTCAGCTGAGATAAAGAGTCGAATGCTTGACCGACTGCATCACCCAGGTGCCCCCAAACAGGGCCCATTGTTATAGCTGGACTCATACCACTGAGTCTTTGATCCTGTAACTATAAACTCAGTGTCCTTCAGGTGACAGATCTATCTTCTTCTCATTTTCTGAATTCCTCCAAACATGTTCACACAACTGAATCCTCTATTATTTGAGAGCAAATGTCAGTCTGCCCACTTGGCCCTGTCTGGCACGGTCTCCGCTGAACACATTGAATCTGAGAAAGCCATTTGCTGTAGAAAGTGTTTTTAGCCTATGAAGTCCATACTGGCTGCACTCCTGCTTAATCTCTATATATTATTATATATTATATATTAGGGATACTAGACCTAGACATGAGATTCTAAAAAGAATATTTAAGTGCTTTATTATTCTGGTAGAAAAAGAGAAATATATACTTGGAATTCCATTAAGACAGGTCACAAATGTCTCCATGAGCTAGGGTAGGTAGGTTGGAAAATCTAGTGATTACTCAGCAACAACTCAGTACTCTGTGTTACACCTGGAGAAACTAGTGTTCCCAAACTAGAGTATCTTCTAGTACCCTAAGAGTCTTAAGTGGCTCCCTAAGCTTCCCTAGGGAACACTGACTCTCCAAGATGTAACATCCCTTGCTCCTGAACCACATTCCAACTCAGTTACCTGTGGTTGCCCACAGAGGGCATAGAAGCCTGAGATTGGAATGCCAGAGACTATCTAAAATATCCCCCAAAACATGGGTATGTCCTGATACATGCCCAAATAACTAGAATTGCCATTTTAAGCTTCTAAGGTACGTCCAAACGGTACTGGAACTGTATATCCTGTCCTCTTAGAAGTTTAAAGAAACATCAAAAGAACTTGTTTGAGGCCCTAGAAGCAGTGGGGTAGGTATTCCAGGAGCTAGGCCTAGTAAATTCAACTCATACCAGGATGGACTCTGAAACACTGATGCAGAAATTATTATTTCTCCACCCCTTCCATAATTGTAAGTGTACCCAAGCAACCATCTGAGATTTTATTAGATTAACAAACAGCACTGGAGAGTTTTTGATTTGTAAATGCTAACTTAAGACCAGATCAAACATTTCCTGTGACTGTCTACTGACTCTATTTATCTACCACTAGACCTTGAGAGTTCTGAAAATATTATAGCAGATAAGCTTAACCAGTCAGCCAGACTCTGATATTAAAAGCCACAGTGAGGGTGGAAGATTGGAGAACCTCCTTGCTACCAACTAAAGCCCTGCAGTAAAACCACAACTGGGAACCGGGCTGGGAAGCCCCAGGGAAAGGAGCTGTCCCCGGTTTTGGTGCTGACTGCCCACTGCTTGTTTGCCCTACAGGGAACAGAAAGAAGTGTGTGTTAATCAGTGGGTAGTCTTGGTGAGTCCTATCTAGAGACATCTGAGGAGAGAAGACAATAGGAGAGGAGGGGAGAAGAAAGGAATGGAGAGGAATAGCATAGATCTAAATATAACTGGGTAAAGATGTCCAGTTTGGAGGCTGTTTTTTCTAGCCCCTTTGCAGCTAATCAAGGGAAGGAAAATCCCAGTGCCAGCTTGACTATGTGAGGAAAACCAGATACAACCTGATCCTGGAATGGTTTTGCCATATATCCAACAACCATTGAAGGAAACAACTTTTTTAAAGGTCAGAACCATAATCAAAGGAAGTTTAGTTACAACTTTACAGTTTCAGGCTACTGTCCAATTTAGGAAGGGAGGGTGGAGATTGTGCAAAAGGGTATAGGCACTCAGAGGTTTACAAAAAAGAAGGTCAAGCCAGCATAATCTTTTGTGTCTCATCTGGAACTACTGGTCATGTTGCTGTTAAGCAAACTCAGCCAAGCATATCCAGACTAATATTTGACATCTGTAACCATCAAGCGCTAATCAGTGGAAAGAAAGTATAAAATCTGCTGCTGATGGGAAGGGTTTCAATAAATCTTGCCATTTTATGGATGGTGCCCTGGAATATAATGGTTCCAGTCCTTGCTTTGGTTCTCTTTCTTTGAGGTCTGTAGCTGTCTGATGTGTACCAAATCCTTTTCTCCACCAGTCAGACAGGATTCAGGGCAATAAAGAGAAGGTCTCTTCTATCATATCCTACAGTTGAAGCATTGCCTGTATGTCTATACACTGCTATGAAGTTTTATTCTATGAGAGCTGGACACCAGATAGTATCTGATCCCCCCACAGATTTTTCCAGTCTTTCCTGGCTTTTGGTCTATTGTCTGTTGTCTGTTTTTGTATGGATATATCACCTGTGACAGCATGGATTGCCTATTTGGGTGCTAAGGTTGACCTCTGCCTGTTATCACTGTTGCTGTGTCTTCCTCTTTTCTACCAACTGACTGATTCCAATCACAGTTTTAACCCCTATTTCAACAGATCTTTCAGAATAAAGAACTGTGAGAAACAGTTCCATATAGTGGTTAAGACAGACCCCAGAGCCATGCTGTGCCTGGGTTTAGATTTTGTCTCTGACTCTGACTAGCTCTGTGTCCTTGAGTAATTTACTCATACTCTCTGTGCTTCCATTTATTTGTCTATAAAACAGAGATGGTAATAATAGAGCCTACCTCGTAGGACTGTCTTGAGTATTAACTGAGATCCATTCTCTACAAACTGGGCCAACAAAAGCATAACACATGCCTTTTATGCTAATTACCTTACATGAAACATCTTTCTTTGATCCTCACAAGTCACTGAGGTGAGACCATTATCCTCACTTGATAGTTAATGTCAGAAAAAATTAATACCATTTTAAAAATTAAAAATTAAACATCGACCACACTGTATGGCTAGGACTTGAATATAGGCCTGATGGCAAACACTAAGCTTTTAACATTATATGACCTTGGATTATTAGCTAATTATCCCAATCCAGGCTTGTTTCTGCAACTCAGTTAGACTTGTAAGGTTTTATCTCACCTAGCCCTGGTCCTCTCAGATTCCTGGTCAGCCCTGAGATTGTGCAATTTACTTGATTACAGCAGCATAGATAGACGGCATTGATCACAGCAGGAATAAACACCATAGAACAATAATCCTTTTGGTTTTTTTTTTTTGTCCTGTTGAGATCAGCTCTTTCAAATAAGTAGTCACCTAGCCACGGTCTTGATTGTGTGGGCCAAGTGGGCTTCTACTTCACCCAAGGAAATCCAGATGGATATATGAAGTTGCCATCTGGGTCTATAGTGATGTTTTTCCAGAAACCCAATGTGAGAATGGGTCGGCAAAAAAAGGTAAAAGAAATTTAATAGTGGAAATGAAGAACACATTTTCTTTTGAAAGAAAAAATTTCAACTTAGTATAATATACTTAACCATTTTGAAAATATTCTATCAAGACATGGGGTAGCACAATACAAGATGTTTCAAATAGAAAGTTCATTTTAAAATCAGAATAAAAACAAAAGTAAATTATGAGGGCACTTTCTTGCAATGAAATCTAAAGAATAGGCGGTGACTTGCCCTAAATACATTTGAGTTTGGAAAAACAATGTGAGATGTATGTGTGCGTGTGCATGTGTGTGTGTGTTTGTGTGTTATGGACTGAATGTTTGTGTCTCCCCAAATTTGTATGTTGAAATCCTACCCTCTAATGTGATGATATTAGCAGATGTGGATTTTGGCAGGTAATTAGGATTAGTGATTATGTCATGAAGATGGAGCTTTCATGATTTGTACCTTTATAAAATAGATCCCCAGAGAGCTCCCTCACCTCTTCTACCATGTGCCATGACCATATGAGGACCCAGCAAGAAGTCAGCAGTCTGAACCAGACACCCAGTCATGCTGGCACCCTGCCCTGACACTTCCCAGCCTCCAGAACTGTAAGAAATAACTGTTAAATGTTTGTTGCTACCCAGTGTATGGTATTTTTGTTATAGCAGCCTGGAAGAACTAAGACTGTGTGTGTGTGTGTGTGTGTGTGTGTGTGTGTGTGTGTGTGTGTGTGTGTGTGTGTGTGTGTGCGCGCGCGCGTGCGCGTGCGCGCCTGCACATGCGCGCGCGGTTTGTTTTTTAATCCCCTCCCTCACAAAGTAGGGTGAGAAACCAATTTGAAAAAGGCAGTGTTATGGTTCCTTTAACCCAAAGAAGGTCCAAAATTGCTAAGCTATTTATATTGCTTTTTTTGGATTTCTCACAGTGGAACTTACGTGTTTTAAAAGTGTTGAAGGAAAAAGGAAACCTTCAAACTACTCAAAGATTTGAATTGCAGTGTTATCTAAAACTGCACTTAAGAGAGAGATTTATAAAACAGTAAAAGGAATTAATTAAAACCTTCCATGAAAAAGCAGGCAGCTAAAAATAAAAACTACCATAGAGAATAAACAATAGAACTCTTCAGATTAAATGAGTGTTTCCAGTCCCTACACTCTCAAGAACTCTGACCATATAATTCTGTCACTGTTGCTATTATTATTATTAGATAATTGCTTAAACTTAAGTTATTAATCTTCTGTCCTATACAGGATATATTACTACATAATTAAATGTCCTAATACGTATCCATGGTTGCTGGTTCAAAGTGTGGCTCTGTTTTATTTCATTGTAAGTTAATAAATGAAAGAACTAATTCTTTTAGGGTAACAAATCAAAAAAATAATTTATTAATTTTTAGTATTTGCATCTCCATGAAAAGCAACATTGAACTATTTCATCTTGATGTTCTCTTTGAAATTTATAGGGCTGCTATAATATTGTTTAAAACACCTCCTGCTGCCTCTTTCTGCATGTCTTTTTGGCTTGGAGCCACTCCTTCCCCCTAACTGCCCACACCTGGTTCTGCCAGTGTTACCTTTTTTTTTTTTTTGGAAACTGGATGACTGTTCATATTCTCTAATGGTATTCCATTCTATGCTGGTACTGTACAGAGTATCTTGCTGGGAATCAGTCTCCTATAGCTGCCACCTCATCTCCTCCTCAAATTTCAGACTCCCCTTCCTTCCCCATGTTCTCAGTAGATGACCTTGTTATTTTACTGGGAAAAAAAAGCAATTGGAACAGGACTTGCTGTCTTTGGTGCCAAATCATATCTTCACCAGTACTCTGCATTTCCTCCCTTCCAGATTAACTACACCTGCTCTGTTCTAAAGCTAGGGTCTCCACTTGTGTAGTGGATCCCATTTTCTTTTTTCTAACCTGGATGTTCCTCTTATAAGTATCCTGTTTCTGTTCATGAATTCTTCCCTTTCTAATGGATCTTCCTATCAGCATACAAGCTTGTTGTAATGACTTACCTAAAAAATAACTCCAGACCTTCTTTTGATTCCCTCATCTTCTCCAAGTCATTCCTCATGTTTTTACACCTTTTATAGCAAATTACTTATAAAGATGATCTATTCTTGTACCTTCCCCTTCCTTTTCTCTGCTTTTCTCTTGAACTCGTTCCGGTGAGGGTTTTGTCTCCATCATGCCACTGAAACTACACTTGTTAGTGTCAACAGTGACCTGTGTGGACAAATACCATGATTAATTATCAGACCTCACTCAGACCTTTCAGGGACAACTGAAACAGTTTATCACTCCTTCATTTTGAAACACAAAAGCCTTTTCTTGCTTGACTTCTAGGATACCTCAATTTCTGGTTTTCCTATAGCCAGGTTTTTTTGCCTGTACTACTTCATCTTAGGCCAAAATCTTTTGCTGGTTCTTCTTCCACTACCCACCCAGAAACACTGGAACGTCCCACGGCTCCTTGGACCCTATCATTTCCTCATCAATACTTATTTTTTGGGTGAAATTGTGGTGTTCAGTGGTTTTAAATAGTATCACTTGTATCTCCAACATTATCTTCCCTGAGCTCCAGACACTTCAACTGCTTACCCACACAGTATTTCCATTTGAAAGAGCAATATACAGGTCAAATATAACATGATCAAGATAGAATTCTCATTTTTCCCCCATGGAATCTGCTTCTCCCTGAGAATTTACCACTATTCACCTGGAAGGCTTAAGCCAAAAAACCCTAGGAGCAATTTTTCAGTTCTTTCTAAGTATACATATCCAACATTGAACCTTTTTGTTACTTCTATTTTCAAAACATCACCCAAATCTACCCATTTCTCACTGTCTCTACTGCTGTTATCCTAATCCAAGCCACTGTCAATTTCCCTTCTATCTCACCGCTCAGGCATCCATTCATTTAGCAAACACCTCTAAGACCTCAGTAATGTGCCAGGCACTATTCTTCGTGCTGATTTTGCAGCAGTGAAGAAGCTACATAAAATCCCTGCTCTCAAAGGACTTAAATTCTGCCTTAGGGAGGGACCTTCTTATTGGACTCCCTGGTCCCTGTGTCTCTCCCCTCTCTTCAGTCTGTTCACATAACAGTCAGAATAACGTGTTAAAAAAATCTAAGATCAAGTTGTTCCCCTGCTGAAAGCCCGCCCTCTAGTGGCCTCTCTGACTTCACCCCCACTGTTCCCTTTCATTTACGCCAGGCAAACACCCCTTCCCCACCCTACCCCCCAAGCACACTAAGCTCATTCCAGCTTTCTGAACTTTGTACACACTGTTTTCTTTGCCTGGAAAGTTCTTTCCTCAGCTATTTGTGTGGCGTACACCCTAACTCCATTTAGACTCTGCTCAAATATCACCACTGAGAGTTTACCCAAGCGCCCTCTCTTAAATAGCTGCCCCCTCTACCCCTGGACCTTTGTTTATTTTCTCTGAAGCATTTGCCACTACCTGACATATTATATATTTATTTGTTTATCTGAATGTTTTATTCTCTCCTGCTAGAATGTAAGCTAATTGAGGTAAAAGATTTTCTCTTTCTTGTTCCTTGTTCTTTTTCTAGCCCTCAGAACATTGATTGTCATATGGTGGGCACTGAATAAATATTTAATGTATAAACGAATTAATGAGTGAAAAAATTTCTATGTCACAATGGGGGAAAAGCCCACTAAATGTGGAATCAAGAGAACTGGGTTGTAATCCTGGTTCTGTCATTGAGTAATTGTGAGACATTTGGCAAGTCATTTTGATCTCCTTGGGTCTCAGTGCAATGAGAAGTTTGGGCCATGAGCCTTAAGATCCCAATTCTAACATTCTCAAATTCTGTGTGCATAATATCTTCGCACTAGGGACCAACTCCTGTGCCTCATTTGGCCCAAACAGGACTGATGGCATTTTTTCCCAGAGCTGCTGGGAAGTAGATACTGGGATTTTTCTTTTCTCTGTATCCTCTTGGGGTTGAAATTCCTGCCAGGAGGGAAGTCACAGCATTTGCATCTGCACAAACATTTCAGTCAAGAACCTCCCGAAGTTGCCTACTGAAGGGAAGGAGCCAGAGTAGGGAATATCATAAGGGAAGAGATTCAATGGTGCTTTGATCAGAAAGTTCAATACATTTGCTTTCGATCACAATGCATACTCACTCAGGTCTGCAATCACTTACTCTGTTAGACAAAAATCCTAGCAGGAAAAAATAGCATGTGTGCATGACTCCATCTGTGTGAGACCCTGCCAGAAACATTTATGAATCACTCGTCTCCTGATAGACAACTTGCTTTCCTAGTTTGCAATCATATTTCCCACAGATGTTGCCTTTGAATTAGCCATTGTCTCATTTAGTTTTGATGCTTTCTCCTATTTGAGACTGTAATATGGACAAATCCCACCTACTATCAAAGTTGGCAGTCCTTGCTCAACATTAAAGGAAGGAGACATTTGGGGCAAGCCAGGGAGCTGGAATCCTGGATCATGGATAGACACTTCTCCACAAGTTTGGAGTTTGGTATTTCTCAAGTCCTGGCATCAGGGATGTTTACTCTCAGGTTATGCAAAGTCCCAGCTTGGGTTCTGGAAAAAATGAGCTGACAACGTTGTCTGAAAGGAGTTTTTTGTTAATTCCTGGGGACATCTTGCTTTTATTAAACCATAGTTATTGTTGTGTTGTGTATCCTGAGCAATGAGGGTGTCATGTCACTCATTGTATAGAACTCGTACCTATTGTGACCTTTATTATATGGCAGTTTATATTCTATTATACATCATATCTGCTTCTGGTTATGTTTCCTGGATCTCAGATGTTACTAGAAATTTTGGAAGGTAAATAGATTTTCTTTGGGGTGTATTTGTAAGTTAGCACATTATATATACAGAAATACATTATTTTCACTTCTGAGTAACCCTGTCATTCAACCTCTGTTGATTCTTCATTAATTTCAGTTAGATTTTTCTTCTTTTTTCCTTGAGAGATAAAATATTAATCAAAACCCTATAAACCAATTCTTATTTCTTTATAAATACCATGTCTGAATGTGCTAATGGTGTGTCCAGTTTCAGACACATGAGCTTGAAGTTAAATGCAAATTTTAATTTCCTTTATAAAGGAGCTGATGAAAATCCATTGTGAAAAGGTTATGAGAACAAGCTTATCTTATAATTGCAGCCAAGATTCAAGCCATTATTTAAGACGTGAAGCATTTGGCAACAAAAAGATTGTTGTCATTAAAAAGGAAGCCCAACACATTACTCTTGGGCTGAGAAAAAATAATTTAGCTGTCATTGTTACTTAAGGAACGACACAGGAAGATGGCAGAAATTAAAATGAGCAGCTTTACCTTGAATAGTGTAATATATATTTTTTCATCTAAGAAGCAGAGATAGTTAATAAATAATTGATGATTGGCTTTAGCCCATTAGAGAGGGATTCACTGATTGGCTAGTACTTGACATTTAGCTAAATTTGTATTCCTTAATGCATGTAACTGAGAGGAAGCCAGTAGAACTTTACCATAGTTGTAATAAAGAGATAAGAATTTCTTCTTTTCTCACAATACTATTAGCAGCCTGACATCTATAACTTAACAAAATTGTTGCCAAATTGATAAGTATTCTTATAAAATCTTCACTTTTGGAAAGAAGGGTTAGAGTGAGGCACTGAGGTCATCCTAGCCAACATTACCTTAGCCTGGATGAAGAGGGAAATAAGCCCTGGAGATGTGCAGAGGTGAATACTTAGAAGGTTTTATTATTTTGGAGGGCTGCAGAAAAGTCCAGTGTCCTTATCAATTCCTCCCAAATAGTTCCTCCGGGTGTCCCATCCTGTGGTGGTTATCCTGAATCATTATCTAAAATAGTTCTGGCTGTATCTTTTCTCATTTCCTCCCAGTGTACTGTTATTTCTCTCTCTCCTTGCTATGAAGGAGGAATTCAATGGATATACTCCAAAGACATTTTTTTTTATTTCTCTTCTGTCACATAATATTAACATTTTATTTTTTTTATTATTTTTTATTATTATGTTATATCACCATACATTACATCATTAGTTTTTGATGTAGTGTTCCATGATTCATTGTTTGCATATAACACCCAGTGCTCCATGCAGAATGTGCCCTCTTTAATACCCATCACCAGGCTAACCTATCCCCCACGCCCTCCCCTCTAGAACCCTCATTTTGTTTCTCAGAGTCCATAATCTCTCATGGTTTGTCTCCCCCTCCAATTTCCCCCCCTTCATTCTTCCCTTCCTGCTATCTTCTTCTTCTTCTTCTTCTTTTTAACATATAATGTATTATTTGTTTCAGAGGTACAGGTCTGTGATTCATCAGTCTTGTACAATTCACAGTGCTCACCATAGCACATACCCTCCCCAATGTCTATCACCCGGCCACCCCATCCTTCCCACCCCCCACCACTCCAGCAACCCTCAGTTTGTTTCCTGAGATTAAGAATTCCTCATATCAGTGAGGTCATATGATACATGTCTTTCTCTGATTGACTTATTTTGCTCAAAATAATGCCTTCCAGTTCCATCCACGTCATTGCAAATGGCAAGATTTCGTTCCTTTTGATGGCTGCGTAATATTCCATTGTATATATATGTATATATATATATCACATCTTCTTTATCCATTCATCACTGGTCCCTCTTTTCTGACCTCCTACCAATGCCTCCCATTGAGCACATCTGACTGAAAACTCAAGGGATCTCCCTCTGAAGCACAGAGCAGGATGGAAAAGATTGATGTGTGTATCTAGATGGACAGATAGAGAATATTTAGCACATGATTACTTCTGAAAAACTATCATTTTCCTTCTTTCCTAGCACTCTTTGGGCTGCTTCTCATCCTGTCACTTGGTGTCCTTAGTAATTCAGAACTAATGCTTAAATTCTAAGATATTAAAAAACAAAGCAAAACAAACCACTAATTCTTGTGTGAGTGTTAAAATGAATTAAGGAATTGAAGTACCAAGTAAAGGAATGAAATAAAGCCTTCTAGTGTATTGCTTCTCATCCACAGGCTTAACAAACCTAAGCAGAAAGTAGGAAAGTAAATCTGCTACACTGTATTGTCTTCTCTGGCAGTCCCAAGTACAGTCTAAATGAATCTGAAATAATGTGTTACAAATTCTTTAAGCCAGAGGTAGGTAACTGAGGGCTCATCTTATTAAATTTTTAAACTTTTCATTACTGTGGTCTATTTCATTTAGGGTATACCTTCCTTTTTTATATCCCTATTGCATGTTTGGTGTTGGGTGATGTAGAGATGAATAGGACACTTACTGTTCCTGCCTTTCGGGAGATTATTATGAACTAAACACAAAGACAGATAGGAGATTAATTACAGTATAATAAATTCCAGAACCAGAGATTTATCCCAGTATTGGGAATTAGAGGAAGCTTCCCTGAAAAAAATGACATTTTTTTCTTTTTTTTTCCTTTTCTATCTCCATTTTATCCTCTCATGTCCTTTTTTTTTTTTTTTCTTTCCTTGAGAGAGAGAGAGAGTATCTTAAGCTGGGCATGGAGCCTGACATGGGTCTTGATCTCACCACCCTGAGATTATGGCCTGAGCTGAAATCAGGAGTCAGTCACTTAACTGACTGAGCCACCCAGGCACCCTCCTCTCATGTCCTGTTAAATGACTGTCTCCCCCCATCCCTTTTTTTCTGACATTCATGAAACCACTGTTGTAATTAGCTGAGAAACTATCAGTGTGTTTCCTTTACAGTCTTTCCAGAGTAGGGCAGGAATATGCTAGTTCCTTAAGAGTGTGGGAATTCTTGGCTGAGTAAGAAATATTTTAAAGATGGACTCCCTATATAACCTGCTCTCCTCTGAACTTCCACCCTGGGGTAGATTATGGAAACCTCCACATCATGGAGGATGTAGATTATCTTTCAGGTTTGTGGGTGACCCCATTTCTTCTCTTCAGCTTTTCTCTCCCCTGAGTCCTCATGCCACCTCTTTATCAGATTAACTTCTGGCATTCCTTCAGGTTTCATCTAAATGCCATTTTTTCTTTTCAGGGAAGCTTCCTCTAATTCCCAATACTGGGATAAATCCCTTGTTCTGGAATTTATTACACTATAATTAATCTCCTATTTGTCTTTGCCTTTAGTTCATAATAACCTCCAGAAAGGCAGGAACAATAACTGTCCTGTTCATCTCTATATCCCCCAACACCAAACATGCAGTAGGTACTCGTTAAATACTTCTGAGTAGAAATTGAATCTGGTAGAGCCAAAGACCAACCAGGCTGCAACTGGGGTGATTTGAAAACCCAAGAGTTTTATCAGTCATGGTAGGCCACCCCACACTGTCAGACTTCTTAACAAAGTCCTCTTTATTTTCTATTTTAATAGCTTTTCTTTGTTTGTTTCATTGGTTTTTTGGTCGGCAGGAGAATTAAAGGTAGAATTTTGCATTTAGCTGTTAGTATAGTGGAATTGCAACATTATTGCAATTTGCAAAAGCTCCAGAAGATTTGGCAGATACTTTTGCCTGCTGCATTTTTGTAAGTATTTATTTTGGGAAGAGGCTGCAAATTTAACTTTCTTTTCATGGTCCCTTTCTTGCTTTATTTCTGTCTGAAGGGAACTGATATGAAACGAACTGGAAACTTTAGCATTCTCTTTGTTCTTTTTTAACTCTATTATTAAAACAATGTGGAAAGAACACTGGACTTGGACTCCTAAACCCCATATTCCAGGCCCGAATCAACCATGTTTTTTTTTATCTTTAAAATAGAGATAATAGTTGCAGTTGCTTAGGGTCATTGTGAGGATTAAGTGAGATGATCCACATAAAACATTGAGTGTACAGCTTGGCACACAGTAAGGGCTCACTAGATGATGGTGGCATGGGGATGGTGACAAATGGTAAATTCCTTGACATAGATAAGTATTTTATCTACATCACAGGATTAGGAGGGTCATGCACAAATGGGAAAAAATATGTGAAAACACTTGGTGAACTATTTAATGTACAACGTTAATAGTAACAGTGGTAGTAGGAAATAATGGTAAAAATAAATGTACGTGCGTTTAACCCCTATTCCAAGTAGCACTCAGTTCTGTTCTGAACAGAACACACGTTTCTTTCTGTTTCCTTGCTTGGGGAATCAACAGTTATGATTGGGAATGGAGTGTGAATGAGCCTGCAAAACACTCACCAAATGGTTTATTTTTCTAAAAGTGATGTATCCGTTTCAGAACCTGAAAAATTAATTCTACATTTCACAGGCTCTTTTACCTACTGTGTCATGAATGCCAGGAGAATTGTTGATTTAACTTTATATTTGTGAAAAGTAACACTTAGTTGGCAAACAAATAGTCCTGAACTGAAGGAGATAAGTTTGCTATAAACTTTCAAGTCATTGCTTCTGGTTTTGTTTTGCTTTGCTTTTTAGAGGAAAGACTATTGGTTGCTTTCATTCTTATCACAAACAGCACGGATTTCCCCATTGCCAGCTGTAGTGGGGGTCTCTCACAGAAGTAGATTGCATTCTCTACCAGATTTTTCCTTCAGAGGTACTTTTGCAACAAATCTCTAGGCTTTGGTAGAGTTCTAACCCCAGCTAATTCTTTCTGCTGGATGCCACAGAAGAAAGAGATATTTCAGAGAACTTAAGTATTTGGAGAACTCTTCGGTAATCTCAGAACTTCAATTTTCTGTTCCATTCAGTTTGACTTATCAGAACTCTTTCTTTCCTCTTTAATTAGCAGTATCAAGGAGAAATGAGTACATGATAAAAGGCAGGAAGAAAAAGAAAAGAATATGAAGTACTAAGAATTGATAATCAGCCTTTGAGGGATTTTGAACCTCCTGTTACTCAGTAGTAGATGCCTTCTGAAATGTTGTCTGCTAACCAGAGCCATAAAATTTTAGCTCTAGAAAGTGCCTCAAAGTCCGTGAGTTAAACTCCTTCCTTTGCCAAGGAGGAGTCAGCTCAGTTACTGATGGGTGCCCCTTACATATGAGTATTCTGCTCACTGTCCTTTTCTGCATCTCTCTTGTTAGGTCTTGGTTATCACATAAACACGTGCCAGCAATCAGTGTAATCAGTGTTGGCAAAATATAAATGTTAATGCCTTCTAATCAGCGAGGCTTTTTGAAAACTTGGGCTGAAAGCCTGGAATAATCCTACTTAGCTCTGGAGAAGAATGGTGCAGCAAGTTTTAAGAATTTTTATTCTAATTAATGATGGTGATAGAAATGGCATTCGTGTTCACAGTGATAGAGGAAAGTGCAAAGTCATGTGTTGTGTGGGCATGTGGGAGTGTGTGTTCTGACCTCAGCACATGTTTCACATTCGCAACTTTCTTGGTGCATTTCCTTCTAGCTTCTGTATTATTTAGCAATAACCCTGAGTGGAAGGCAGTGCCTCTGCTACCAAATGTTACTGAAGCAAATAAGCCATACCACTGTAAAAATTGACCATCAGTATCTCTTGCTACATGAGGAAGTGGGGGCATCTATGCAGTCTGTCCTTTCTGGATGCCTTTGCTCTGAAATTGGCCAATTTTATCTCATAACTAAAACTCCTTTTTGGCTCTGGGCCTAACCCCATTCCTTCTCTTCCCTTTCACAGATTCCTGATAAAAACTATGGGATTTGGTTTCCTGAGGCCTAAGAGGGTTAGGATATTTCTATTGCTGGCAATCTAGGTCAAAGTAGTTGGAACCCAGGCTTTTAGAAGAAAAAGAAAAGCCATTTAGCCACTTAGCCTTTGACTTTAGAACAAATATATGATGAGTCATCAGGGTGAATATTAAAATGGATTTTATTAAATGTAAAAGAACTGCATTTCAAGAACTGTGTTCACCTAAAAACAAAACATCCACAGTAAGTACAGTTTGGATTTTAGAGTCTCACAATGGAGCATGTATCAGTGATTGCCCTAAAAACCTTTGCACGGACAGGTACATGTCCATAACAAGAATGAGCACTGCGGGGGTGCTGCTGTCTAGTTTCAGCCAATACTTCTGCTGGGGCTTTTCCTCCGTACCTCTACAGCCTCTTTGTAGGACAAGAACTGTACAGGACTCTCTTCAAGGGGAGCATAAAGTATCCCAGGTATAGAACACAAAGAAAAGTCTGTGAAGTGCCTTTGAATTGGGGAAGGGGGCAGCAAACTCTGGGCATAAGTGAGCTTCTCTTTGCTGGACATTTCCGGTGTGGCCTGCAGGCAGCTGATGATGGATGGAGTTTTCTGAGACAGAAGAGCAGCTACTGTGACTCCTTAGCTTAGTATGGGGAACTCACTCACATGACCTTGAGATGTGAGGGAGGTATCCTCCCTCCATTTTTCAGTATGCCAGCTTCTTCTTGTTGTGTGTCCCTTCCCCAACTCAGGTCTTTCCCCAAATTGCTTAATCCCCGTTCTTTAAGACAGATTTTTATTTTACTCAGATTATGACCTTTTCCCATTTTAGTATGCTTTTCTTCCATAAAATGATGGTGATAATAGTTGGTATTACTTGTTTTGATTGCCCATTTGGGAAAATTGGTACTTTGGCAGCCTCCTGCCAATTCTCCACATTATTTCTGTGTTGAATTTACAGGTCCTTGAAGTCCCAAAATCTGGAATACTAGGATGTGCAGGGCCTCAAGGACAGCAGTAGTGAGGAAAATTTGTGTGAGAAGGAGGGTCTGGCAGGTACCGTAGGTAAGGTAGGTAGGGGTATTGAGTGCCAAAGGCAGGAAGGGTCAAGCAGACACTTGACAGGAAGGAGGTTTAAGGAAATGTGATAAGGAAAGAATGGACCATGTAAAATCTAGAGTGTTGCAGGTGGAAAAGAAGCAACCTTAGAGGAAGAATCACAGCATAAGAGTTTGCTGATAGGGGTGTAGGGCTCTTTCCCAGGAGTGTGTTGGTCATCATGGGCCTTGAACAGATACCATGTAGATACGAAGCCTGAAATCCCACCCTGTCTTGCAACAATGGCAGAGAAGTGGGTATTGCTAGGGGCTCCTCCTGTACGTCTGTTTCAGCAGAAAATCAACTCAGGATCAATTTCGGTATCTTCTTTCCATTTAGAATGCAGATGGAGGGGCTGGCCATGGGAGTCTGTGTGTTAGCAGAGTGAGGGAACAGTGATAACGGCACTTCTAATTGGCAGGACAAGGGGAAGCTGGCATCTCTCCAGATATCCCAAGAATAACAGGAAACAGGGATTAAAAAATATGGTAAATGAGAAGTAGGTACAATTTAGCTGATGGAACCCTCATGATCTATTCTTTAGTCTAAATGTCTTAAATTACACAAGGATAATATGACTATATTCTTACTGTAAAAGATTAAGATAACCAGAAATACAGAGAGTAAAAATGTAAAAGAACATACAGGGAAAGTGGGTAAACATTAAAAAATATTATCCTTCATAACCACTTCATTTTTTTCTTTCCATCCAAAATGTCAAATGTCTTTCTAAATGGCAAGTGTTGAATTTCCTCTAAAAAAAGTCTTACTTAGTGTTAGTCACAATTAATAGCACATGGAAGAAAAGCCCATTTACTAGCATCTTCACCTAAACCAGATATTGTTAACATTTTTAACTCTTGCATCCAAGAGTAATGGATGAAAAAACAGGTAGTACATCGCTGTTTCAGTTTGCATTTTCCTGATTAGTAGAGATTCAACATCTTTTCTCATGTTCAGGGTCATTGGACCACCTTTTGAACTTGCCTATTTGAAACTGACTGTTTAAGTTTTCAGTGTCTTATGTGGCAGTCAGTTCCTGGTAATTAAGTTTTATCAAAGGATAGACTGGGCCCTCTCTCTTTGACTGGACTTGGGGATTGCTTCTGTGTCAACCTAGATTGAAGCAAAGCGCAGAATTAAATGAATCACAATAACTATTCTGGGTTGTAAATTGTAAGAGCAAAACTAAAGTGAATGTAGATCTGAATATGTGAAAAAGAGAATGAAGTTCCATAGTTTTATGCTAGAATATTCTGGAGAATTATTTGTCACTATTGTCAATAATTACAGTAATCTGAAAATGATACGTAATTAAATAATACCTTTACAGAATGTGTTATGGCTAAGGTTATTTCATAAAAGTAGAAATTGGTGATTTCTCATGAGAATTTTGTTAAGGATTCTGAATAGTTATGAGAGAAAATATGCAGTGTTTCTTCTTTTCTTGTTACTGAGTTGTAATGTACAAAACTATAAAGTGTTACATAAAGGACTTGTAAATGTCACTGTAGTCTCCCTTACCAATAACTTTATTTTACGAAACTGGAATTTCTATTAAAATGCAATAGGCAGAACTGGGAATTTATAATAATAATCCTGATATATCCATGCTTCAGGGAATTTTTTCCCATTGATCTTCAAAATTTACATGGATTTTTTTTATTATTATGTTATGTTAATCACTGTACATTACATTAGTTTTTGATGTAGTGTTCCAGGATTCATTGTTTGCGTGTAACACCCAGTGCTCCAGTCAGTGCGTGCCCTCTTTAATACCCATCACCAGGCTGACCCATCCCCCCACCCCCCTCCCCCTAGAACCCTCAGTTTGTTTCTCAGAGTCCATAGTCTCTCATGCTTCATCTCCCCCTCTGATTTCCCCCCCTTCATTTTTCCCTTCCTACTATCTTCTTCTTTATTTTTTAACATATAATGTATTATTTGTTTCAGAGGTACAGGTCTGTGATTCAACAGTCTTAAACAATTCACAGAGCTCACCATAGCACATACCCTCCCCAATGTCCATCACCCAGCCACCCCATCCCTCCCACCCCCCACCACTCCAGCAACACTCAGTTTGTTTCCTGAGATTAAGAATTCCTCGTATCAGTGAGGTCATATGATACATGTCTTTCTCTGATTGACTTATTTTGCTCAAAATAATACCTTCCAGTTCCATCCACGTCATTGCAAATGGCAAGATTTCATTCCTTTTGATGGCTGCATAATATTCCATATACAGATGAATGGATAAAGAAGATTGGTATATACCAATCTTCTTTATCCATTCATCTGTTGATGGACATCTTGGCTATTTCCATACTTTGGCTATTGTGGACATTGCTGCTATAAACATCTGGGTGCACGTACCCCTTCGGATCCCTACATTTGTATATTTGGGGTAAATACCCAGTAGTGCAATTGCTGGGTCTTAGGGTAGCTCTATTTTCAACTCTTTTAGGAACCTCCATACTGTTTTCCAGAGTGACTGCACCAGCTTGCATTCCCACCAACAATGTAGGAGGGTTCCCCTTTCTCCACACACCCGCCAACATCTGTCGTTTCCTGACTTGTTAATTTTAGCCATTCTGACTGGTGTGAAGTGGTATCTCATTGAGGTTTTGATTTGGATTTCCCTGATGCCGAGCGATGTTGAGAAATTTTTCATATGTCTGTTGGCCATTTGGATGTCTTCTTTGGAAAAATGTCTGTTCATGTCTTCTGCCCATTTCTTGATTGGATCATTTGTTCTTTGGGTGTTGAGTTTGATAAATTCTTTATGGATTTTGGATACTAGCTCTTTATCTGATGTCATTTGCAAATATCTTCTCCCATTCTGTCAGTTGTCTTTTGGTTTTGTGGACTGTTTCTTTTGCTGTGCAAAAGCTTTTTATCTTGATGAAGTCCCAATAGTTCATTTTTGCCCTTGCTTCCCTTGCCTTTGGCGATGTTTCTAGGGAGAAGTTGCTATGGCTGAGGTCGAAGAGGTTGCTGCCTGTGTTCTCCTTTAGGATTTTGATGGACTTCTGTCTCACATTGAGGTCTTTCAACCATTTGGAGTCTATTTTTGTGTGTGGTGTAAGGAAATGGTCCAGTTTCATTCTTTTGCATGTGGCTGTCCAATTTTCCCAACACCATTAGTTGAAGAGACTGTCTTTTTTCCATTGGACATTCTTTCCTGCTTTCTCGAAGATTAGTTGACCGCAGAGTAGAGGGTCCATTTCTGGGCTCTCTATTCTGTTCCATTGATCTATGTGTCTGTTTTTATGCCAGTACCATACTGTCTTGATGATTACAGCTGTGTAATAGAGCTTGAAGTCCGGAATTGTGATGCCACCAGCTTTGCTTTTCTTTTTGAACATTCCTCTGGCTATTCGGGCTCTTATCTGGTTCCATAGACATTTTAGGGTTATTTGTTCCATTTCTTTGAAAAAAGCCGATGGTATTTTGATAGGGATTGCATTGAATGTGTAGATTGCTCTAGGTAGCATTGACATTTTCACAATATTTATTCTTCCAATCCATGAGCATGGAACGTTTTTCCATTTCTTTGTGTCTTCCTCAATTTCTTTCATGAGTATTTTATAGTTTTCTGAGTACAGATTCTTTGCCTCTTTGGTTAGATTTATTCCTAAGTATCTTATGGTTTTGGGTGCAATTGTAAATGGGATCAACTCCTTAATTTCTCTTTCTACTGTCTTGTTGTTGGTGTATAGGAATGCCACTGATTTCTGTGCATTGATTTTCTATCCTGCCACTTTACTGAATTGCTGTCTAGCAGTTTTGGGGTGGAGTCTTTTGGGTTTTCCACATAAAGTGTCATATCATTTGCAAAGAGTGAGAGTTTGACTTCTTTGCTGATTTGGATGCGTTTTCTTTCTTTTTGTGGTCTGATTGCTGTGGCTAGGACTTCTAGTACTATGTTGAATAGCAGTGGTGATAGTGGACATCCCTTCCCTGTTCCTGACCTTAGGGGGAAGCTCTCAGTTTTTCCCCATTGAGAATGATATTTGCTGTGCATTTTTCATAGATGATTTTTATGATATTGAAGTGTGTACCCTCCATCCCTACACTCTGAAGAGTTTTGATCAAGACGGGATGCTGTACTTTCTCAAATGCTTTTTCTGCATCTATTGGGCTGATTATATGGTTCTTGTTCTTTCTTTTATTCATGTATTGCATCACATTGATTGATTTGTGGATGTTGAACTGACCTTGCAGCCCAGGGATAAATCCCACTTGGTTGTGGTGAATAATCCTTTTAATGTACTGCTGGATCCTATTGGTTAGTATTTTGGTGAGAATTTTTGCATCCATGTTCATTAAGGATATTGGTCTGTAATTCTCCTTTTTGATGGGGTCTTTGTCTGGTTTTGGGATCAAGGTAATGGTGGCATCATAAAACGAGTTTGGAAGTTTTCCTTCCATTTATATTTTTTTGAACAGTTTCAGAAGAATAGGTATTAATTCTTTAAATGTTTGGTAGAATTCTCCTGGGAAGCCATCTGGCCCTGGGCTTTTGTTTGTTGGAGATTTTTGATTACCACTTCAATTTCCTTAGTGGTTATAGGTCAGTTCAGGTTTTCTATTTCTTCCTGGTTCAGTTTTGGTAGTTGATACATCTCTAGGAATGCACCCATTTCTTCCAGGTTATCTCATTTGCTGGCATATAGTTGCTCATAATATGTTCTCATGATTGTTTGTATTTCTTTGGTGTTGGTTGTGATCGCTCCTCTCATTCATGATTTTATTTATTTGGGTCATTTCCTTTTTCTTTTTGATAAGTCTGGCCAGGGCTTTATCAATCTTGTTAATTCTTTCAAAGAACCAGCTCCTAGATTCATTGATCTATTCTACTGTTCTTTTGGTTTCTATTTCATTGATTTCTGCTCTGATCTTTATTATTTCTCTTCTCCTGCTGCTGGGTTTAGGCTTTATTTGCTGTTCTTTCTCCAGCTCCTTTAGGTGTTGGGTTAGGTCGTGTATTTGAGACCTTTCTTGTTTCTTGAGAAAGTCTTCTATTGCTATATACTTTATCCTCTTAGGACTGCCTTTGTTGCATCCGAAAGATTTTGAACAGTTGTGTTTTCATTTTCATTGGTTTCCATGAATTTTTTTTAATTCTTCTTTAATTTCCTGGTTCACCCATTCATTCTTTAGTAGGATGCTCTTAGCCTCCATGTATGTGAGTTCTTTCCGACTTTCCTCTTGTGATTGAGTTCTAGTTTCAAAGCATTGTGGTCCAGAAATACACAGGGAATGATTCCAATCTTTTGGTACCAGTTGAGACCTGATTTGTGACCTAGGATATGATCTATTCTGGAGAATGTTCCACGGGCACTAGAGAACAATGTGTATTCTGTTGCTTTGGGATGGAGTGTTCTGAATATATCTGTGAAGTCCATTTGGTCCAATGTGTCATTTAAAGTCTTTATTTCCTCGTTGATCTTTTGCTTAGATGATGTGTCCATTTCGGTGAGAGAGGTGTTAAAGTCTCCTACTATTACTGTATTATTGTCGATGTGTTTCTTTGCTTTTGTTATTAATTGGCTTATATAATTGGCTTCTGCCATGGTAGGGGCATAGATATTTACAATTGTTAGATCTTCCCGTTGGATAGACCCTTTAAGTAGGATATAGTGTCCTTCCTCATCTCTTATTACAGTCTGTGGTTTAAAATCTAGTTTGTCTGATATAAGGATTGCCACCCCAGCTTTCTTTTGGTGTCCATTAGCATGGTAAATGGTTTTCCACCCCCTCACTTTCAATCTGGGGGTGTCTTTGGGTCTAAAATGCGTCTCTTGCAGACAGCATATCAATGGGTCTTGTTTTTTTTTTTTAATCCAATCTGATACCCTGTGTCTTTTGATTGGGGCATTTAGTCCACTTACATTCAGGGTAACTATTGAAAGATACGAATTTAGTGCCATTGTATTGCCTGTAAGGTGAGTATTACCGTATATTGTCTTTGTTCCTTTCTGGTCTATGCTACTTTTAGGTTCTCTCTTTGCTTAGAGGACCCCTTTCAATATTTCTTGTAGGGCTGGTTTCGTGCTTGCAAATTCCTTTAGTTTTTGTTTGTCCTGGAAGCTTTTTATCTCTCCTTCTATTTTCAATGACAGCCTAGCTGGATATAGTATTCTGGCTGCATATTTTTCTCATCTAGTGCTCTGAATATATCATGCCAGTCCTTTCTAGCTTGCCAGTTCTGTATGGATAGGTCTGTTGCCAATCTAATGTTTCTACCATTGTAGGTTAGAGATCTCTTGTCCTGAGCTGCTTTCAGGATTTTTTCTTTGTCTCTGAGACTCGTAAGTTTTACTATTAGATGTCGGGGTGTTGACCTATTTTTATTGATTTTGAGGGGGGTTCTCTGGATTTTGATGCCTGTTTCCTTCCCCCAATTAGGGAAGTTTTCTGCTATAATTTGCTCTAATATACATTCTGCCCCTCTCTCTCTTTCTTCTTCTTCTTCTGGGATCCCACTTGTTTGTTTCATCTTATGGTATCACTTATCTCTTGAATTCTGCCCTCGTGATCCAGTAGTTGTTTATCCCACTTTTTCTCAGCTTCTTTATTTTTCATCATTTGGTCTTCTATATCACTAATTCTCTCTTCTGCCTCATTTACCCTAGCAGTTAGAGACTCCATTTTTTATTGCACCTCATTAATAGTCTTTTTGATTTCGACTTCATTAGATTTTAGTTCTTTATTTCTCCAGAAAGGGTTTCTCTAATATCTTCCATGCTTCTTTTCCAGCCCAGCTAGTATCTTTAAAATCATCATTCTGAACTCTAGGTCTGACATCTTACTAATGTCCATATTGATTAGGTTCCTGGCAGTCCGTATTGCCTCTTGTTCTTTTTTTTGAGGTGATTTTTTCCATCTTGTCATTTTGTCCAGAGGAGAATAGATGAATGAGAGAACAAAATGCTAACAGGGTAACAATGTCCCCAGAAAATATACACTAAACAAATCTGAAGAGACCTGAAACTGGGGGAAAAGAAAGGGAAAGAAAGAAAAAAGAAAAAAGAAAAAGATAAAAATAAACAAAAACAAAATAAAAAAACAGAATATTATCAAATATGATCCGGCTGGTGCATAGATCAGTGGTGTATTTTGGTCTGTTAGAAGAAAGTGTCTCCCAAAATTTTAAGGAAAGAAAAACTTATGTATGTACAAAAATAAGGGTTAATATGATGAAGGTATGGAATATGACTGTAAAGATGAAAATTATAAAAGATTTTATAAAAGGAATTGATAAGATAAGAAGTTGGTTGAAAAAAGAAAGAAGAGAATTTAAGAAAAAAAATGGGAGAGAATGTGATCAGGCAGGAGACTAGAACAAAGCCATATACTAGAGATTTAGGGTATATTTTGGTCTGTTAGAAGAAACTGTATCCTAAAATTTTAAAAAGAGAACAACTTATATGTATATATCAAAAATAAGGTTAACTACTATGAATGGCTAGAATATGACTCTAAAAATGAAAAATAAAAAAGATTTTTAAAACAGGGATTGATAAGATGTTGGTTGAAAAAGGGAAAAAAATTCAAAAAAAAAGGAAAAGGCAAAAAGAAAATTAAAAAAATTAACTTTGAAAGACTAAGGAATCATGGGAAAAAAGCCATGAATTCTATGTGCAGTATTCCCCTAGTGCTGGAGTTCTGCCGTTCGCATTGACTGGTAAACTTGGTCTTGGCTCGCTGTTCTTGCTGATCTTCTGGGGGAGGGGCATGTTGCCGTGGTTCTCAAATGTCTTTACCGGAGGCGGAATTGCTCTGCCCTTGCTGGTGGCCGGGCTAAGTAATTTGCTTGGGTTTGCTCTCAGGAGCTTTTGTTCCCTGCAAGCTTTCCATACAGCTTTGGAGGACGAGAGTGAAAATGGCAGCATCTCAGTCTCTGCCCAGAGGAGCCAAGAACTCAGGGCCCCGCTCCTCAGTGAGCCCCCCGAGAAAAGCAGTCAATCACTCTCACCTCTCTGGTCTCCGGCCCCACTCCGTAATCACCCGGCCTGTGACCCAGCATTTCCATCTCTGGCACACAACCCTGTTTGGCGTCTCCAAACCCAGCAGATCCCTGCGGTGCACTCCTGTGCTGCTCCTCCTGGGGGAGGAAGGGGAGTCTCCCTGGATCTGCCACTTGTTGGGTCCCTGCGGGAAGAGCAGTGGCCCGCCTGTGCCGCGGATCACGGTTTATGGCCACCCTGAGCTGAGAGCACACTCCTCGGCTCTGTCTCTTCAGCCAGCTTCCCTGCTCCGATACCTAGGATCTCTGTCACACTCAGACACCCCTGGTCTTTCTGTGACCCCGAGGGTCCTGAGACCACACTGTCCCAGTGAGGGTTCCACCCCCGCTTAGCCACTGGAGTGATGTCCCTCAGCGGAGCAGGCTTCTAAAAGTTCCGATTTTGTGCTCCGCTGCTCTATCACTTGCCAGAAGCGGCTGATGAGGCCCCCGGCCCCTCCGTCTATCTTCCCGAATATCGCCTCGGCTTCACTTCTCCGCAGGTCCTACCTTCCAGAAAGTGATCACTTTTCTGTTCAGAGTTGCTGCTATTCTTTTCTTCGATCTGTTGAGTTCGTAGGTGTTCAGAACGTTTGATCCCTATCTAGTTGAATTCCTGGGACCAGACGAAATTTAGGTCTCCTACTCCTCCCACCCCGAAAATTTACATGGATTTTTGAGAGAAAGCAAATGTTATGTTCTCTTGGTGGATATCAAATGCATGTGACCACGAGGGGGCTTGTGGTGGGCAAGCACAGAAGAAACCAGGCTGGTATCATAACCTAAGTCTCTCAGTTTTCAGAATTGGAGCCCTGGACTAAAACAAAACCAAGGGTTGAGGCAGTTAGGTTGATGATTACTTCAGCTGCCCAGCTTCTTGCATCTCTAAATGGTACCTCCATCAGTTCTAGGAAAATGAACTATCATAAAACAGTGTTGGGATTCACTTTTAATTCTAGGGGGTCTTTCCTCATTATAATCACATATGTTGTTTTGAATTGTTCCATTTCTATTAATCTCCAGTTATTGTAGAATAAAAGAGATCCAGTTAATTATTCTAGAAGGAATTTATTTTCTAGATGGGAATGTCAATAGGATGATACACAGGACATAAGCATGCCTACCATCCAGCCATCACTGCGTAACACTGGGCATCTGTAGGCTAGAGCGACAAGAACATCAGTGGAGACAAAGCCAATATTAGCAGCCTGACACCATGAGGCTCAAGCTGCCTGACTTGGGGATTGACAGTTCAGTTTAGATCCTATGATGAGGAGCACCATAGAAATCAACTCAAGCCTTTACAGCTCCTTTGTTACACTAGAGTTTTGTTTTTCTGGGTCTGATATGTGCTGCTCTATCATAGATTTGATGAGCTCCATGAGAACTAGATGAGATATTAAGAAAGAAAAAAGATGTGAAAGAACTATATGGAGGGGAGCTTTTTAAGAGGTTACTTTTCAGACAGTGGGCAAACATAGTAAATTTGGCTATTTAGGAAAAAAAACACAAAAAGTTGAAATTTTTTTAATTGAAAGGTGCCCTTTAGGTTGATGTCTTAAAGAACTCTTTCTATGATATCATAGTACAAATTAAACCTGGTCATGTTGTAGATCTGACCCAGGGTGTCACGAGTGAATGATAAGTATAAGGAAACCAAACTTCTACATACTGATCAATGTCCAGGTGATGGTGCTGGCAACAACTATAAACAGGATATTTGATGCCAGGTTTCCAGGGCATTGCCTTGTATCTTGAAGTGAAAAGCAATCCCAGAACTCTCACCAGAGGCTGGGTATACCAAGCCACTTAGCAATATCTTGTGAGGGTGGGACAGTGCAGCATCACAGCGACATAGCATAGGACAATAGAAAATGTCTGGACTATACATAGAAGACCTGGGTCTTGGTCTCAGCTTTGTCCAGTAGGTCTGAGATTATGGATCAATCATTTCACTTTTTAGTACTCCAGTTTCTTTGCTTGTGAAACCAGGAGATCGGACTAGATTATTTCTAACGTCCCCTTTGAGCTCTAAAAATGTTAATGGTTTTCTAGTTTTGACAGGCAATAATGACCCTCTTTCTTTTATTTTTTTCGTGCAAGACATCTATGTTCATTTTTAAAGTGAAGGGGCTAAATGTATAATGTTTTCTGTTGGTTTATTCATATGTACTTTTATTTCACAAATGAAGAAATGCAATTGGCCCTTAAATTAAGCATTACTGCAGATATGGTGTCTATCTTTCTTCAGGTTATGGTTCTGTAGGAATAAAGAATATTCTTTGATATCTGGGATGTGACCAAAATTCCACAGAAATAGGACAAAACAGTGCTTAGCCTAGTTGCCAGAAGATTGGCTTTCATTAAATGCATAATATTTCTTGTGTTTTTGATCTCACACTCCACCCTGCTGCAAAAATGCAATTGGGGCCAAATACCACATCCAGAGATGAGGTAAATTTAATCTCTTTTTGTTCTGGATGACATACAACTGATATATTTTTTTACTTTTTTTGGTGCAGTCTTCAATAGGAATCATTATCTTCTTTAATCAACTATATTTTTCAAAACTATTGGCAGTAAAGATGGTATAAAAATAATATCTACCAAGTTAAATCTTTCCAATAAATAATTTGGCAAATACAAATTATAATGAGAGACTTTATTTTGCATCCCTAATTTATGAAAAATGCTTTAAAGAGATATCTATATTTAACATTTCCTATCAATCTATGTCAGTCTCATTTCAGTTAGGTTTAAGCAGATATTCCTTCTCCTTTAAAAATTTTGTGTTCACAGTCTTGTCTGCTTCTATTTGGGCATTTCACCAAGTGTAATGTTCATGTTTTCTGTGAACTCACAATCATCTAAAACTCTCTCCATAATAAAATAAAGACATAGGTGCATGATACAGTCCCAGGGATAATCATATGTTACATCCATGTGATATATATATATATACATGCATGATTGAATTCACTCACTTAACAAATAGTGACTGAATGACTACTATATGTCAAGCATTCTATTGGACACTGGAGATACAGCAGTTGTGGCTAATTTTACGTGTCACTTGGACTGTGCCACAGAGTGCATAGATTAAACATTATTTCTGGTGTGCCTGTGAGGATGTTTTTGAAGAGCTTAGCATTTGGATTGGTGGATTTGGTAAGCAGCTTGACCTCCCTAGTGTGGGTGGGCATCATCTAATCTGTTGAGGACTGAACAGGACAAAACAGTGGAGGAAAGAGACATTTAACCCTTTTGCTTCTTGCTTATTTGCTTGGACTGGGATACCCATCTTCCCCTGCCCTTGGACTGAGATTTGCACCACCAGCTCCCCTGGTTCTTGGGCCTTTGGACTTAGATTGGAATTATACCACTGATTTTCCTAGATCTCCAACATGAAGAAGGCAGACTGTGGGGCTGAGTAGCCTCAACAATTTCATGAGCCATTTCCTCATAATCTATCTATCCGTATTTTACTAGGATATATATATATATATATATATATATATATATATATATATATATATATATATATATCTTACTGGTTCTGTTTCTCTGAAGAACCCTGACATACAAAGAGTGAACCACAGAGACACAGTTCCTAACTGACATGGCTTATTATCAACAGGAAAATGATTGCTCCAGCTGCATATTAAACCCTTCCTTCTCGCTCTCACACAAGCCTGGGAAGCACAGTGAGAATTGCCGTTGCCTGCTGTGGTCCAGCAATGCCCAGTCTGTGAAAGAGGAGGAACCTAAAGATTCCTTCTGTACCTTTTAGTTGGCTTATGTACCTCTATGGAGTCCTGAAAAGAAATTGGATATTCACAGATTCCTGTGGGAGTAATTACCAGTATGCAAAAATTAGGAGGTTTTTAAACCTCTGAACTTGATTTTTATTTCTTTGACTTTTATGCTTTTGTAAGCAGGAAAGGCAATATGATCAAATGGCTAAGAATCTGGATGCTGGAACCAGCGTACATAGGTTCAAGTCACAGCTCTGCTACTTTTAGTTCTGGGACCTCAGACGTGAGACATATGTCAGTTCTCTCACCAGTAAAACAGAGACGATACTGATATCTACCGAACTAATTTATTGTGGCTTATTGTGGGAATTACATGGTTCATACCCATAAAATACAGTAGTGCTTGGCATATAGCAGGCACTAACAATAAATGTTAGATATTATACATAATGAAATTCACTCCCTCCAGAAATATATACATTTGGGAATTGTTTTTATTTATATTTCTGTTACAGTAAATTATTTTGGAGTTTCTTTTTTCCTTTTGGTGTTTTTTTTTTTTTTCCAGATTTTTATTTACTTACTTGAGGGAAGAGAGAGAGAGAGAGAGCTAGAGAGAGCACAAGTTGGGGAGAGGGGTGGAGAGAGAGGGAGAAAAAGGCTCCTGGCTGAGCAGGGAGCCTGATGCAGGGCTCAATCCCAGGACCTTGGGATTATGACCTGAGCCAAAAGCAGACACTTAACTGACTGAGCCACCTAGGCACCCCTGTTTTCCTTTTGGTGTTTAGAAGAACTTTAGTCAAGTATGAAAACCGTGACTTAATTTTGGTAAGTAGTAAGATGGAAGCTATATTTTGGGTGCTTCTCTCCCTGAAGACTCTCCATGGCTTAGTTCCTGGCTTGTCACTTTTGTTCTGAAGGCTTCAGTCTCCCTATGCAACAAAAACACAGATGTTAGGAGGCTGAGCTAATGGTGGCCCAAAACACCAAGCTGGGTTCAAAAGCTTTCTTCTAGCAATTTGAGAGTGCCAAGAATGAGTGAGCCAAAAAGGAGAGTTATGGCTCTTTGCAAACCCATAAGGAATAGTTCTCAGTCTGCACTTGACAAGTCTGAGGGTTTAGAAGACCGTTTTGTGGTACAGCTGAATCCCCAGTGTGCTGTGTTCCCAGGGAAGAAAACCAGTAACAACAGATCCCACAACTCATACCATTTGCTAAATGGGCTTCCTCGCAAGTGGGGCTCTGGGAGGAATCTCACAATTTCCTGCCGCTTTGTCTCTGAAGGGTAAGCAAGGAGAATTGTTCTCATTTCAGCTGCTTTCATTTCTTGAGTCTGTGGAGAGTGTAGAAATGACTTTGCTTTTCATTTTTGCTTCTATTCCAGTGCATGCTTTTGTCAGCTTTACCTTTGTGTTGCTCAACAACCCTCAAACTTGACATAAAATTCAAGTCAAACTTCCATAGTTCCCTGGTTTGGGGGTTTTCTCATGGAAAAATTCTCATAGTTACCATTTAGTCTCTAAGAAGATAGAAAAATGGAGGGGGCATTGATGACAATGACCAAAATGAAGCAAGATGTCTCAACCAACTAATATGTTGCAGAAATACTGCAGACTCCCATGATTCACACCAGAGTCTCTAAAGAACTATTTGTTACCTGATTTTACTAACACTAATTTTTCCCCCACTGGAATATGCTTTCATGTGACTTTAGAATAAACAGAGTTTAATATTTCTCTAGAGACCAGATTCTGGTTTCTGGCAAGATTTTGTAATCAAGTCCTTAAAACCAATTTTGTCTGACAAACACTAGTGTTCTAAAGACCTAACTCGCCAGATTTTTGAAGTTCAAAATGGCCCAATTTCATCATCAAAATACAGAAGTTCATACTCAGTAAGCCCTTGACCCTAACCATCTGATCTTTGATGTCAGTTTTAATATTTTTGGGTCCCACTCATCATTTGAATGAATCCCTGTGGCTTGTCGACTTACCCAGCAGGGAAAACACTTGGAGTCTGAAACACTTGAACTAATGATTGTCTTGGCCTTGGGAGTATAATATCATGATTTGAGTGTCTTCACCCTTTAGATACCTAGTGTTCTTTTCCAGAATTCATTAAGAAGTGACTGAGTCATCATTCCTAGGAAATCAGAACCATAATGTGTTGATTACACTGAACTTTAGGGGAACTCTTTTAATTTATTTTTTTATTTTTATTTTTTTATTTATTTTTTAATTTTTTTTAATTGAAATATACTTGACATACAGCTTGCAAATTTAAGGTGTACAACATGTGAATATGATACATTTATATATATTAATGATTGCCATTGTAGTAATAATTAGCACCTCGATCATGTCACATAATTAACCTTTCTTTTTAGTGTTTGGAATGACTAGATCTAGTCTCTTAGCAAGTTGGATGATTATAACATAATACTGTTGCTTATATTCACCACACTGTGCATTAGATCTCTAGGGCTTATGCACTACACATTGCAAGTTTGTACTCTTAAATATCTTTGCTATCTCCTGCAACCCCATCTCCTGGTCACCACCATTTTACTGTATGCTTTTACAATTGGTTCTTTTAGATTCCACATGTAAGTGATATCATATAGTTTTTGTCTTCCTCCATTTGATATTTCATTCAGCATAATGTTCTCTAGATCTGTTCATATTGTCACAAATGGCAGGATGTCTTCCTTTCTCAGGGATGAATAATATTACATTGTATAGATATATACTGAATCTTCTTTTTCCATTCATCCATTGGTGAGCACTTAGATTATTTCCATATCTTGGCTACTGTGAAAATTGCAGTAAACATGGGAGTGCATATATCTCTTCAATATCCTGTCTTATTTCTTTTGGGTATATACCCAGAGGTGGAGTTGTTGGATCATATGGTAGATCTATTTTTAATTTTTTGAGGAACCTCTATGTTGTTTTCCATAGTTTCTGAACCAATTTACCTTCTCACGAATAGTGCACAAGGGTTCCCTTCTCTCCCCATCCTCACCAGCACTTATTATCTATTGTCTTCTTTATGGTAGACATTCTAACAGGTGTGAGGTGATGTCTCATTGTGGTTCTGATTTGCATTTCGCTCATGATTAATGATGTTGAGTATCTTTTCATATATCTGTTGGCCATTTGGATATCTTCTTTGGAAAAATGTCTATTTAGTTCCTCTGCCTATTTTTTAATCAGATTTTTTTTGTTGTTGTTACTGGGCTGAATGAATTCTTTATATATTTTGGATATTAACTTCTTATCTGGTCTATTATTTGTAAAAGTTTTCTCCCATTTTGTAGGTTGCCTTTCATTTTATCATTTTTTGTTTGTTTGTTTGTTTGTTTTACTGTGCAGAAACTTTAAAGTTTGATGTAGTTCCATTTGTGGATTTTTGCTTTTGTTGTTTGTGTTTTTGATGTCATATCCAAAAAATCATTGCCAAGGCCAATATTGAAGAGTTTCTTTCCTACATTCTCTTCTAGGAGTGTTACAGTATCAGCTTTTATGTTTAAGTCTTTAATCCATTTCAAGTTAATTTTTGTGAGTGGTATGAGATAGAGATCCAGTTTTATTGCTGTACATGTCTTTCTCCAGTTCTGCAGCACCATTTGTTGACGAGACTATCCTTTCCCCTTTGGGTATTCTTGGCTCTTTTGTCAGATAATAGTTGATCATATGTGCTGGGATTTAATTCTGGGCTTTCTATACTGTTCCATTAGTCTATGTCTATTTTTATGCCAATACCATACTTTTTTTTATTTCTATTGCTTTGTAGCATAGTTTGAAATCAGGAAATGTGATACCTCTAGCTTTGTTCTTTGTCCTCAGGATTGCATTGACTATTTGGGGGTTTTTGTGTTTCCATACAAATTTTAGGATAGTTTTTCTATTTCAAATGCCATTAGTATTTTGATGGGATTGCATTGAATCTATAGATAGCTTTGGGTAGTTTGGACATTTTAACCATATTAATTCTGATTCATGAATATGAGATGTCTTTCCATTTGCTTGTACCTTTGGTTTTTTTCAGGAAAATCTCATAGTTTTCATTGTACAGATTTTTCACTTGGTTACATTTATTCCTGGGTCTTTTATTATTTTTGATGCTATTGTGAACGGGCTTGTTTTATTTCTTTTTCAGAAGTTTCATTGTTAGTAATAGATACAGAGCTGATTTCTGTATGTTGATTTTGTATCCTGCAACTTTACTGAAATTGTTGATAAGTTCCAACTGTTTTTGGTTGAGTCTTTGGGATTTTATATATACAAAGTCATATAATCTGCAAATAGTGACAACTTTATTCCTTTCTGATTTGGATGCTTTTTATTTCTTTGTCTTGGCAAAAATTCTTATTTACTGCCAAATATCTGAGAAATACTAGTGAAATGATCCTGAAAATTTCTTCTTTTGTTAGGTGACAAAAATGTATCATAGGAGCCTTTTATAATGGTAGCAGTAATGCTTTTTCAAAAAAAAATCTTAATTTTAGATATAAATTTTTAGGGTTTTGAGATTACCAGAAAAAGTTTGAGCTCACTAAGGGATAAGGAGTGTTTGAAGAAAAAATTGCTATCGAGGAAGTAGGGAAACATAAGAATATTAATAAATCCAGTGAAAGCATCATAGAAGGGATAGGGCATGAAGAGGATAGGGCTGCATAAGACTGAAATCATTGAAGGGGAAAGTGGTAGGCATTTGGATCTAGACTCTAGAGCACTGATAGTTCTTAGCACAGGATTACATAAGACCAATGATCTGAAACTCTTTCCAGTGATTGGTGTGTTCTAGGTGTTCAGTATATATTTGCTCCATTCCTTTTGTTTTACCACCACCACATACCATCAAATACATTTCTTGCTTCTCATACATGCTCAGTAATGCTAAAGCTAAGGGCAGAAGAATGGGTAGAATTTGAACAGACTGATTAGGTAAAGAGGATATTGAGAATGGTATGAGCACCCCAGAATTTGGTAAAACCCAGGATATGTATGGGTAAGAGTAAATATACCAGTAGGCTAAGGAAAGGGGGAATATAGCTAGAGAAAATAGGCAGAGTCTTAAAAAAAAGTTAAAGCTACTTTCTGGTTTCAGAAGCTCAGAAGCCCTGAGACCTTGAGAGTTCTGGGGTTCTTTAGTACTGTGTTATCTACATATCTCATGAATGCAGTTCATTAGCCATTGTAAAGATGTAGGAATCTACAATCTAACTTTTGTTAGAATAGCTGGGCTTTTGCTTATTTTAATATGATGTAAAAAAAAGTATACTTCCAGAAGATATTTACAAATGATGTATCTGATAAAGGGCTAGTATCCAAAATCATAAAGAGCTTATCAAGCTCAATACCCAAAAAAACAAATAATCCAGTTAAGAAATGGGCAGAAGACATGAATAGACACTTTTTCAAGGAAGACATCCAGATGGCTAACAGACACATGAAAATGTTCAACATCACTCACCATCAGAGAAATACAAATCAAAACCACAATGAGATACCACCTCACACCTATGAGAATGGCTAAAATTAACAATACAAGAAACAACAGGTGTTGGCGAGAGTGTGGAGAAAGGGGAACCCTCTTGCATTGTTGGTGGGAATGCAAACTGGTGCAGCCACTCTGGAGAACAGTTTGGAGGTTCCTCAAAAAGTTAAAAATAGAACTACCCTATGATCCAGCAATTGCACTACTAGGTATTTACCCAAATGCTACAAAAATACAGATTTGAAGGGGTACATGCATCCTGGTGTTTATAGCAGTATTATCAATAATAGCAAAACTATGGAGAAGGCTCAAGTGTCCATCAACTGATGAATGGATAAAGAAGATCTCACACTTACACACATACAGGAATATTACTCAGCCATCAAAAAGAATGAAATCTTTCCATTTGCAATGACATGGATGGAGCTAGAATGTATTATGCTAAGTGAAATAAGTCAATCAGAGGAAGACATATACCATATGATCTCACTCATATGTGGAATTTAAATAAGAAAACAGATGAACATATGGGAAGGGGGAAAGGTAAAGAGGGAGAGAGGGAAACAAGCCATAAGGGACTTTTAATGATAGAGAACAAACTCAGGGTTGATGGAGGAAGGTGGGTGGGGGGATGGGCCAGATGGTTGATGGGGATTAAGGAGGACACTTGTTGTGATGAGCACTGGATGTTGTATGTAGGTGATGAATGACTGAATTCTACTTCAAAAACCAATATTGCACTGTATGTTAACTAATGAAAATTTAAATTAAAAAGAAAAGAGAGAGAGTATTCTCCCAAATGTCATTTTGCATGCTGGTGCTCTGAAGACTGAAACAGAGAATGTTTGAGTCATAACCGATGGTTATTTTCCAGTTTCCTTTCTAACATGTGGTCGTTAATGTGCTGTGATAAAACACATGGCTCTATGGTTTAACATGGTTGCTTGTTAGTAAAGAAGCCAGGGCGTCTGGGCATACCTCAGACATACCTCAAACTCCACCATACATTATGGTCCCACCATACATTCCTGCCTTGTCTCTTCCTGCTGTACACATACACTAAGTTCTAGAAATTATACTAAACTTTTCCCTTTTTCTCCAAACATTTCTCAATGCCTATGTACCTGCCATTTTCTCTTCCTGAAATGCCCTTCCCCTCTTCTATGACTAGGAATCTACATATCATCCTTCAAAATGTATTTAAAATTTGGCATATTATATTGAAACTTTCTTGACTCTCCTGGGCTGAATTAATGCATCACTCCTTTGAGATTGCCAACTCTATGTCCTTACTATATTTCTCTAGGTTTACTAGCTCAGTAATATGCCACAGAAACATATCTCAGCTAATTATCATATCTTCTCAACATAAATGTTTATTTAATGTAATATACTAAACACTATAGTTAATGCACATACAACTAATATTTTACTGTTAAAAGCAAACTACATACCACTTTTCTTTAGCATCCTGAAGTTTATTCTATGCTTTTCCCATATTCCTAAAAATTCTATGGGATTTTTGGTGCTTAAAGTCATGACATTGTTTTTCATAATCCATGATGGTAATTTAGGCAACTATACCTTTAGAATTGATTTAAATGATTTTGAAATGTGTTGAAGGCTACCAGAATTATATCTTAATTTCCTGTTTGGTTAAACTCAAATTTTTGTTTTTTCTTAATTGAATTACATGTCACTGGAAATTAAACAGCTTCTTGAAAGCTTTAAATGGCCAATTGTTTAGAATTTGCCTGATAATACGTTGGGATTTATATATTCCCTTAAACCCTTAACTTTGAAACTTCTATGATATTTTCTGAAATTTGGCAATTTCTATTGCCTTAATTCATGGCCTGTCATGTGACTGCAGTTGACTGTAGATAGAGCTTTTATTTAAGGCTGCATTATAATTTATTCTTTTTGAAGACCATAAAAGCAACAGCAGTCAAAAATTATGGTAATGGTCAAGTTTCACCGTCATGCTCTCTCTCCAACATTTTATTCTTTTAATTTCCTTCCTGGGAGGAGATTTAAAGAACCTCTAATGCTCCAAAAGGATCAAGGGGAGAATACAGGGATTACAGATAGAGGCCAGTGTAAAAATATTAAAATATTAGGGAATCAGTTACCAAGATTTCTTCTCCTCAACTCTAAAACTTAACTCCATGGGCACCTGGGTGGCACAGTTGGTTAAGCGACTGCCTTTGGCTCAGGTCATGATCCCAGGGTCCTGGGATCGAGTCCCACATCAGGCTCTCCCTGCTCTGTGGGGAGCCTGCTTCTCCCTCTGCCTCTGCCTGCCATTCCCCCTGCTTGTGCTCTCTCTCTCTCTCAAATAAATAAATAAAATCTTTAATAAAAAAAATAAAAATAAAACTTAACTCCTCCAAAAAAGGGAAAGAAAGAAGAGGGCATTTCATTTCTTCTGTACTCTTAAAAGTGTTAACAGTGAGAGCTGAGAAAAGCAGAATTGTTGAAATTTTAGGAGTGGGATAGACACCCTTGTTTTAATCATGAAGAGACAGGACCACAAAAGTTAAGGCCTTGTCCTTGGTTATACAGCCAAACTACCTCAAAAACCTGAAAATTTTCAGAGGCAAGTGCATTGACCTGGCCAAAACAGAGGGGGTCAGGTTTTATTTAGTTTTGGGAGCATAAGAGCACTGGTATGTGTAATTATCTTTGGGGATAAAGATGAACATATTGGTTACATCTGCATGTCTTTCTGAATACTCATATACATATGGGTATGAATCATAAGTAACACTGATTGTGAGGTATATATGAAATGAGCTCCATGTTCCAGTGACTTAATTTTAAATCCCATATTCCATTTAAGTTCTACTTTTTGCTGTATTGCCCCTGGCCCAACACATGCTAACTGAATCAGTTCAGGTACCAGACATGTAAAGACAAAAGCTGAGCAGTTTTATCAGCATTCCCTCACTCTTATAATATATTGTTCATAACAGCAAAAACCTAGAAACAGCCTATTTATTTGTCAAATGGAGACTTTGAAAAATGAATTATGACAAGGTTTCCAGTGTATATTGTTAAGTGAAAAAGAAACCAGAGGAAAAATAATATATATATTGTGCTTAAGGACATTTAAAAATATTCATGTGTATGTATAGAAATTTTCCACAAGTATGCACAAAATAATTAGCAATGGCCACCTCTGTGGAGAGATACTGCAGGTATGGGGTGACAGAGAATCTCATTTTCTTATTATATATCGTTTTTATATAATGTGCCTTTTCCATATTTAAAAATAGCTACATAAACATGTGCACTGCCTATAACATATATCCTATTGAGGGCCTTTAAGTGAAGTATGGGAAATAGAGCTAATTTCCACTTTCTCTCTTAATTTTATTGTCTTTTTATTTTGGTTGCTGTGCTTGGTTTTTTATCTATTGCTTTTAGATCCATTTCTCTCCCTTCTCCTGAATTTGCATTTATGGGGTAGGACACCATGTAAACTACATTCCCATGTTCCCTTAACAGTTGGCTTCCATTTCAGCTTGACTAGTGGAAGGCACAGGAAAGACAATGGAAGAAGAAGCAGGGAAAAAGCTAGGGTAGCTCTCCCCAGCCATCTGCTCCTGATAGTTTCTCTGGTTGAGTGTCCTATGTGACTCTAGCTCCTTCCATAGACACAACTTCCAATAGGCAGTCATGTCAAAGTTCCCAGTTTCCTTGTGGGCACAGGTCCTGGACTCCAGGAATACCATCCCCTCCCCTTGGCCTTCCAGCCTAGGTACCTTAGCAGCTTTGTGCTGTTACTGATGTTTTGGCAACACCTTTCCCTGTTGCTCTTTTGGCTATTCTAATATCTTCCCAACTAGTTCTTCTATTCTCTGTATTTAATTACGTCAGGACTCTATTTTGCTAGTTATGCCCTGACAAAATTGTTATTGAAAATGAAGTTTTCTTATATTTTCAAGTCTGTTACTATTATGGGACAGCAATTAATTTTTATATATGAACGTTATTATTTATAACCTTATTTGTTTCCTTATTTTCTTTTTGAAACTATTTCTAAAGGCTTTTACCTGGTGGCCTTCCCTGGGAAATAGAGCCAAGAATCCTCCAGGTCTTAGTCTCCTTCTCTGGCTATTTCAGTTTAATTTCCTATTTGATTCAAGAGTTGTTGGAGAATGCTTCATTTATGGATCTGTGAGCCTTAATTTATTATTGTTATATTGAAACATAATTTACATATATCATTGCATAAAGTCTAGGTATACAACATATTGATTAATTTTTATTATACATTTCTAATGTTGTGGCATTTTGGTTAGAAAATATTGCCTATGTATTTCACTTTGGAGAACTTGAGATTTTATTTAGGGACTATTAAATTGACAACTTTATTTTCCATGAACCTTAAATACTGCTTTTTAAGATTTTATGTGTGTGTGTGTGTGTGTGTGTGTGTGTGTGTATAACATTCACATTATTATGGTTTTTAGTTTTTTCTGTATTGGTACTAATTTTTAATCTATACCATCTGTCAGGGACTGTGTATATGTTTTCTATTACTATTCATTTATATATATTCCTTGAATTTTTAAAAGTTTTTGCTTTATGTATTTTTTAATATATTATTTAGTGCTTAGAAATTCAGGATAGTTTGGGGCACCTGGGTGGCTCAGTTGGTAGACTGCCTTCGGCTCAGGTCATGATCCTGGAGTCCCGGGATCGAGTCCCACATCGGGCTCCCTGCTCAGCAGGGAGTCTGCTTCTCCAGCTGACCCTCTCCCTTCTCATGCTCTCTCTCTATCTCATTCTCTCTCTCAAATAAATAAATAAAATCTTAAAAAAAAAGAAATTCAGTATAGTTAGATCTTCATTATAGACTATATACTTCATTATGAAATCCTTCCCTTAGACTAATTTCATGCTTTTGCCCTGAATTCAAACTTTATTCTTTAGTAATATAACCTGGGAAGTTTTCCTCTAATATAACTTTAAACTTTTTTGCAATTTGTTTTCTTTACTTCATGGAAAATATCATTTATGTACATTTGGGAACTTATTTGTCTTCCATATATCCCTTTTAATGGCTCTTTAATTTTCTCTAATACTTTATAATTCTTTATTCTTGTACTGTTTATTTTACTTAGTTTTCTCAAGTCTGACCAGTCTGTATTTTTAGTGGTATCCATTATAAAAATTTCTCTTCTAAAATGAATTTTATGTCTGAAAGTCATATTTATTTCTTCTATTTCCTTGCTGAATTCTGCCAGCTCACTTTTAATATCCTTCTATTGGCTTATCTTTTCTTTCTGGAGACATTCTTTCTTGTTCTAAATACTTTTTTTTCAAAAAGACTGTTTTCTTTATTTTTTTTAAATATCACTGAAATGTATTTTGGGGAAGTCATCTCTTTTTTCTATAATTGCTATGTGTGATTTTTGTGTGTTAATTTTTTTCATTTTTTCTTCATATATCCATATATGTTGGTTTTATGATAGTTTCTCTCTGATATTTTTCTCATCTTTATAAATGGGACCATTCCTTTAGGGCTAGCTATTTGCTGAACAGCAGTTTGAGAAAGGGCTAGGAGAGTAAGCTGGGCAGAAGATAGTTTTATTATGCTGATGCTGTCTCAGTTCTCTTTCTAAAATTTCTGCTAGAGGACAGAGTTTTGTGCACTTCTGTCAGGGATGTGACCATTCAGTTTGTTTATCTTGCAAAGAAGCAATGTGTTGGGATTTTGTGTAAATTTTATTTTAATTTGAATTCATTTAATATTTATTAATTTTACTTTGCCAGTTTTGAATAGCCACTATAAAATAAAAACTGATTGTCAGTCCCCATCTCTTTGCTATATTGCCAGCCTACTAGTTGCAAAGATGGTGTGTCCACTTCATTCTTCATTTGGTTCCACATTGCCTGTCACTCTCCACCACTTGCTGTTTCAAATAAGAAATCACTGGTCAGGTGCCTCAGGGCTGTGTCTCCTTCCTTTGTAGAATTCCATGCCCTCCCTGAGGTCTGTTAAGGTATGCATCTATTACACTCAATTGAATTCAAATCTTACTGTATTCCTCATAGTTTTTGGTTTGGTATTATAGTAGCTATTATCATTTAAGATGGAATTTCCTTCTTTTTGTTCCTTTATTGTTCTTTTTGGCTAGTTTCAGAGAAGAGAACAGAGGTAGAAGTACCCTTACTTTGCAATCTTAACTGTATGTCTGCAAACCAGTGGTTGCTAAACTCCTTGTAACACAGATTGTTGAATCACCCCCCAGAGCTCCTGTTTCAGTGGGTCCGGTGTGGGGCCCTAGAGTTTGCATTTCTAGTTCCCAGGTGATGCTGATTCTGTACCATGGATCACAGTTCCAGAGCTGCAGGTCTGAACTACTTATTTAACAGCGGAGTCATCTCTGGGCTTACCTAATAGGAGACAGATTTGGGTCCCAAGTCATGAATGTCATGTCAGTTGGAATTTTGCTAAATTCTTTATGTAAAAATGGAAATAGATATATGTTTGGTGATATTGCTGTGTAAAGACTTCTGAATATTCAGTGAAAATGTTTACAACTAGTGATTCAGTGGGGACAGTTTTGTTCATTTTTCCCCTAAAATATCCATTCAATTTTACTCAAGATTAGGCTAGCTCATTTTCCAGTTGGCCTCAAGTTTTCTAAGTGTAATTAAGGTATGGTCCTAAGTGCTCACATTATACATAAACAGATACTTCTTGGCCCTGAATTTCTATCCATAGTTTTTAGCCCTGAAATACTCGGTAGATATCTGACATATTGAACAGATCTTTACCATGTAGATAAAAATATTCTACCTGAGTGCTTTTCACTCTGACCATTATATTTTCAGATTGACATTTTGATGGCTTTTTCATCTCTATTTCAACCCCCCCTCCCTTCCCTGATATAGGACAGAGATTGGCCCAGTAAATACCATAGTTCATGTGGCAAAAAGCCCAAACACATTTGAAACTCTATGATTCAGGATCATCTGGAAGAAACTATAGGTTTGATAGAGATAATTTTTTTGATTACATATTAATAATGAAACCTCTGCAGTTGTAATAAACCTTACAACCTTGGGTGAATGACTCACTTAAAACTTGAAAACTCAGAAGTAGCTTCTGGGGAATTAATTTACTGTTTTATTTGTGGTCTTTGGTTATCTTTCTCAATGATGTCATTTATGCTGCCTACAAATTGTAAGCTGCTATGCATACGGTGTTCAAATGTGAACCTACACTGGGAACTGAAGGATAATTCTAGCATTTGTTAGTCTATACCAGAAATGCTGGCCTGTAATAATGGGAAACTTTAATGATTGGAAAGAAACATAATCCTCTTTCCAAAAAATTGTAATGTCATTTAGAAAAGGGCAGAGTGGGTCCTTAATTTCAGCAGAGATTCCAGAAGCTTTTATTGAGTGTAAACTGAGTTCATAGCCATGTGCCTTGGAAAGCTATTTGAAGATAAGCACAGTTGTCAGAAGAGCCAAAGGAGCAAGGATGTCGTAGCACTTTCACATTTGTTTCCTTTACTTAGAATCCTTGTCTAATAGACACATCCCATGACTATGCACATAATTGTAAGTTATTTATAGAAATAATCATTAAGATCAATAAGAAAAAATTATGAGTAAAGTAGGAAGGTTGCTTTTTAAAAATTAGCCAAAACAAATAAAAACAAAATATTGTTTAAATAACAAGATGACAACTGTTCTTCTAAAATATGTTCTTGTGAGACCTGACTCATGGGTTTTGGGGTAGTCTGGAGTGTGAGTGCTGCTGTGTTTCCTGCCATGGACTTTTTCCAACCCTGGCCAGCCATCACACTGTCCATTACTAAAATGGGAAAGACTCTTTTCTCTCTTATTCAGTGAGAAGCTGCTGTTGCACTCAATCAAATTGAGGCTGAAAGTGTACAGTTGCATGATATTCATACCATCTTCAACTGCGGATCATTCTTAGTGTAGCATTTCAACAGTGTGTTCTTTGCATTTCCAGGGAAGGCTATATAGACTTTCCAGAACATGGGCACAGAATTTCTGCTGGTACCAAGGTGAAACCTGGGCTTAGAGATCTATCTGCTCTATGTTCCCACCTGCATATTTTGTTTTCTCAGTTGTGCTATTATTTAATAGAAATTTGTTTATTTTTTCCATTCAAAATGCAATACTGCTACTAATAATAATAGCAACTGTTTTACTTAGTTTTTATCTTTAACTTTCATAACAATTTTAGTAGTACAGGTCTTAATATGAAAAAATGGACTTACTCAGAGTTCCTGAGAAGGCCCTGGTATGATTTTTCAAACACCCCAATCCAAGTTTATATGATAGAGATTGAGCCCACATAAACCTACCAGACAGAAAGCTGTCCACAGTTTAAGTGGCCAATTTTGTACAAGCAAACTGACTTAGAGTTTAGGATAAGAACATCTGACTCCATAAAGGGGCTGAGTTGAAAAAGTCTACTGTCCTTACAAATCTCAGAGATTTGACCAGGGAAGTAGAAAGAGAATTTAACTTGGCATGTGAAGCTGCCTATTGAAAACATTTCAAGTATGCAACCTAGACTTGTTTATCCCCCCCCAAAAAGGACTAATATGGAAATCTAGACTCATAGAGACCCCTCCGGAAGTTCCTTACATTACTATGAGTATCATTCTTTTTCATAAGCTAAATGTTCATGCATCTAAGGAATAAAGCATTCTAGCTATGTGTTTGTTAAAGATTATGCCTTCATTGGAATTTTACAGCATCAGTGAGAACAATAATAAGAATTCACTGGATGAGAACAGGTAATCGTTTGTGAGTGCTAAATATCATAATTAACTGACTAGTCAAAAACTAGGACCAACTGAATATTCAAGACTGGAATGTCCATGCTATTATATTCAATTAATGCAGCCAGGAGTAAATTATAAATTTTGATTCCTTTATTATTAAAAATAGTGGAAAACCCACCAGAAGAAAAGAAATCAGAGCATTTCATTAAAGCCTTTCAAAATATAAATATATAATTAGGCCCATGAACCCAGAATTAGTTTGTCTTTTACCAGATCCTTCTACTTTGTAGTACTTCTCACAGCAAGAAATTTTGGCAATAAGAACATCTGTGTGCAATAAATATCTTAGAATTTTTCCATAGAGCTCAGATTTTATGAAAAATCAACACAAATAATGGCAATGAAAGCCCAAAAGGGAACTGAGAAACATAAAAGAGTAATTGAATTCTTTTAATCCCTATGGCTAAAGTAAATGAGATTTTTAAATAAACATCAGACATGCTTTTTTTAAATAGCTAAAACAATTTTTAATTTAATTATAATTGGCATACAATAGTATGTTAGTTTCAGGTATACAACATACTGATTCGATATTTTTATACATTATGAAATGATTACTTCAAAAGGTCTAGTTACCATTTGTCACCATATAAAATTATTACAATATTATTGTCTATATTCCCTATGCTGTACAGTTCATCCCCATGACTTATTTATTTTCTAACTGGAAGTTTGTACCTCTTAATCCCCTTTACCTATTTTGCCCACCGCCCCCCACCTCCCCTCTGTTAGCCACCAGTTTGTTCTATCTATGAATATGTTTTTGGTTTTAGATTCCAGATACAAGTAAAATAATAAAGTATTTGTGTTTCTTTGTTTGGCTTATTTCACTTAGCATAATATACTGTGTGTTTGTCCATGATGTCACAAATGACAAGATTTTATTCTTTTTTATGGCCGAGTAATGTTCCTGTGTGTGTGTGTGTGCACGTGCACACATGCATGTGTCTGTGTGTGTGTGTATCACATCTTTATTCATCTTTCAATAGACACTGAGAATGTTCATATCTTGGCTATTGTAAATAATGCTGCAGTGAACCAAGGGGTACATATATCTTTTTGAATTACTATTTTTATTTTCTTCCTACAAATAACCAGAAGTAAAATTGCTGGATTGTATGGTAGTTTTCTCTTAATTTTTTGAGGAATCTCCATACTGTTTTCCATGGTGGCTACATCAGTACATTCCCACCATTAGTATATGAGGGTTCCCGTTTCTCCACATCCTTGCTGACACTTGTTATTTCTTGCCTTTTTGATAATAACCATTCACACATCAAACCAAGTGTGAAGTGATATCTCACTGTGACTTTGATTTGCATTTCCCTGATGATGTTGAATATCTTTTCATGTGCCTGTTGGCCATCTGTATGTCATCTTTGGAGTAATGTCTATTCAGGTACTCCACATATGTCTTATTGGGTTGTTTTTTTCTGTTGTCGTTGAGTTGTATGAATTCTTTATATTTTTTAGATGTTAACCCCTTATAAAATATATTGTTGGCAAGTATCTTCTATTCAGTAAGTTGCCTTTCATTTTGTTGATGGTTTCCATTGCTGTGCAAAAGCTTTTTAGTTTGATGTGATCTCGTTTGTTTAGTTTTGCTTTTGTTGCTCTTCCCTGGAAGGTAGACCCAAAAATATATTGATAAGACCAATGTCAAAGAGCATATGTTTTCTTCTAACAGTTTAATGGCAGGTCTTAATATTTAAGTCTTTAATTTATTTAAACTTTAAAATTTTTGTGTACAGAGTAAGAAAGGGTCCAGTTTCATTCTTTTGCACATACCCAGGTTTCCCAGCACCATTTATTGAAGAGACTGTCTTTTCCCCATTGAATATTCTTGCCTTGTTTGTCATAGATTAATTGACCTTACAAGAATGCATATATTTCTGGGCCCTCTATTCTTTTCCATTGATCTACGTATCTCTTTTTTGTGCTTGTGCCATACTGTTTGACAGCTATAGCTTTGTAGTATATCTTTAATTCTGGGATTGTGATACCTCCAACTTTGTTCTTTCTCAAGATTGCTTTGGCTATTCAGGGTCTTCTCTGGTTGCATGCAAATTTTAGGATTCTTGTTCTAGTTCTGTGAAAAATGTCATTAATATTTGGATAGGGGTTGCATTGACTCTGCACACTGCTTTGGGTAGTATGGACATTTTAATAATATTAATTCTTCCAATTTATGGCACAGTATGTCTTTCATTTATTTGTGTCATCTTCAATTTCTTTCATCAATGTCTTATAGTTTTCAATGTATAGGTCTTCCATCTCCTTGGTTAAATTTATTCCTAAGTATTTTATTATTTTTTGATGCAATTGTAAATAGCATCATTTTCTTAATTTCTCTTTCTGGTAGTTTGTTATTAGTGTATAGAAATGCAACTGATGTGTATATTAAATTTGTATCCTGTAACTTTACTGAATTCCCATATTAGTTCTAACAGTTTTTCGGTGGGAATCTTGAGGATTTTCTCCATATAGCATCATGTCATCTGCAAATAGTGACAGTTGTACTTCTTCCTTTCCAATTTGGATGCCTTTTATTTCTTTTTCTTTCCTAATTGCTCTGGCTGGGATTTTCAATACTATGCTGAATAAAAAAGGTAAAGGTGGGCATCTTGGTGTTGTTCCTGATCTTAGAAGAAAACCTTTCATTTTTTTCACCAACGAATATAATGTTAGGTATTGACTTTTCATATATGGTCTCTCTTATGCTTAGGTAACGTTCATCTATACCTACTTGGTTAAGACTTTTTTTTTTATTATAAATGAAGGTTGAACTTTGTCAAATGCTTGTTCTTCATCTGTTGAGATGACTGTATGATTTTTATCCTTCATTTTGTTAATGTGATCTATTAAGTCCATGTGGTCTAATGTGTCATTTAGGACTGATGCTTCCTTATTGATTTTCTGTCTAAATAATCTATCCACTGATTAAAGTGGTGGTATACTTTAATAAATAATAATTCATTTATAATAAAAAAAGGTCTCATATAACACCCAGTGTTATATGCAAATAATGAATCTGGAACACTATATCAAAAACTAATGATGTAATGTATGGTGATTAACATAACATAATAAAATTTAAAAAAATCCCTTAACTGATGATTGTATTTTTAATTAATTTTACTATTTTTGTCCTTTACTCTTCATACTTGCTTTATCAGTGACTGATCCACTACCTTTATTATTCATTTACATTTCCTGGTGAGACTTTTATTTTCAAATGTTTTCTTATTATTAGTATCTTCTCATTTTAGCTTAGAAAAGTCCCATTAACATTTCTTGTATGGCTGATTTAGTGGTGTTGATTTCCTGTAGCTTTTGCTTATCTGGAAAACTCTTAAACTCTATTAATTCTGAATGATAACCTTGCTGGGTAGAGAATTCTTGGTTGGAAGATTTTTCCTTTCAGACTTTGAATAGGTCATGCCACTCCCTTCTGTTCTGCCAAGTTCCTCCTGACAAATCTGCTAGCTTTATGGGATTTCTCTTATACAGAAAAAGTAGCTTTTCTCTTGTTGCTTTTAAGATTTGCTTTATCCTTGGCTTTTACCATTTTAATTATAATGTATCTCAGCGTGTTTGTCTTTGAGTTCATCTTATTTGGAACTCTCTGAGCTTCCTGGTCTTAGATGTCTGTTTCCTTTCCCAGATTAGGAAAGTTTTCAACCACTATTACTTCAAGTAATTTTTCTCATTCTTTATCTCTCTTTTCTCTTTATGGGATCCCTATAATGCAAATGTTATTTGACTTAATGTCATCCCAGAAGTCCCTTAAGATATTCTCACCTCTTTAAATTATTTTATTTTTTTATTTTGCTGCTCTGTCTGGATATTTTCCATCGCCTTGTCTTCCAGCTCGCTGATTCTATTTAATACATTCTGCCATTGAACCCCTTTTAGTTTATTTTTCAGTTTTGTTATAACTTCTGTTTGGTACTTTTTTATATTTTCTCTCTGTTGAAGTTCTCACTGTGTTCACCCAGTCTTCTCCCAAGATTGGTGAGCTTCTTTATGACTATTACTTTGAAGTCTTTATCTGGTAGGTTGCTTATCTCATTTCATTAAGGTCTTTTCTGGGGATTTGCCTTGTTCTTTGGTTTTGAACATATTCCTCTGTCTCCTCACTTTGCTTTTCTTTCTGTGTTTGTCTATATGTATTAGATTAAATGGTCACCTTCCTCTCTTGAAGGAGTGGTCTTGTGTAGGAGTTGTAGCCTGTGGCCCAGAAGTACAGTCTCCCCTGGCCACCACTCTGTGTTCACCCCTTATGTGGCTGCTTATGCCTTCCAGCTATAATAGGGCCATGTCTGCTGTATGGGGAGCTTTGGGCAAAGCACTCACCAGGCCTGGTTGTGGTTTGGTCATTGTGGGTAGAACCGGGTTCAAGCTACTTGCCCATCCTGGTTGCAGTTCAGTGTCTGTGCAGGTTAGATGGAGCTCATTTTCTGTATAGGTTGGGTGGTGCTCAAGGTGTGAACCCAGTCTAGTTTTGAGTTGACTGCTGTATGGAGAGGGCAGGGCTGGGGTGCTCACCTGTCCTGGTTGTGGGCTACTTACCCAGTTTTGGCTTTGATGCTGCCTGGGATTGTTGGGGCTTAGGATTCTTGCCTGTCCCAGTTGCAGTTCAGTCTTTGGGTGGGCTGGTTGGGGCTTTGAGTTTGCCAGGCCCTATTGTGGGATGGGTGGGATGCATAAGCCATGGGACACTTGCCCATCCTGATTATGGTGTGGGGTTGGGAGATCATGCCCTCTGGTGCTAGCAGGCTAGAGAGAGGGCACCAAACATGGTACCCATGGACTTGGTCACCAGCAAGTTTGGATGAGATTGTAAAAATGGACTCTAAGATTGCTTTTTCAGTGGATAAAGGCCCTATAGGTCCCTACGTCTCGAGCAGTTGGTATGAAAATAATAAGTGGGTCTTCCTTGCTTATGGTCTAGATGCTTTTCAATCTTGCATTTTTCCTTGAGCTCAGGTTCAGTGGGTTTTTCTCAAGACCTTTAAGAGTGGGATGTCTGTTTCCTATAGTTCTAGGATTCTCCTGGTCTTAATCCCTATTGATTTGTGAAAACAAACATTTCTGGGGGGATTCTCTTTCCAATGCTGGCTCCCAGGGTCAGAGTATCTGATATGTGACACAATTCCTTCACTTCTCAAGGAAGAGTTCCATATTTGGGGGATCATTTCTGATTGTGAGGTCACCACCCCTGGGGTGAGGGCCTGGGGAGACTATGTCTTTGCATCTCTTTTGTTGTGGAGGGGCTGCTTATCTGGTTCTTAGGTCCTTTTCAGAGGAATATTATTCTATATGTAGCTGTAAGTTTGTTCTGTCTTTATATACTTGAACCCCCTGCCTCCAGACATTCTCATATTCTCTGAATCCCCAGTGTTTACTACAAGTCAGCTGGCAAAAGGGCAAGAACAGAGGCCCACCTTCCCTGTCCCCATAGCTGACCTGGCTTCTTCCATGTTGACCCAAGGCATTCTGTACATAGAGCTCTGTTGGCATTTACCACTTACATTTTTTTGTTCATCTCTCTCAGTATGCAGCAATACATGGAGGTCAGAGGCTGGATCTTAAATAACCTCATGGAATCCTTCCCCTCAGTTACTTTTTGCTACTAAGGAACTTTTGCATTTCTTGATATCTCCTGTCATTTTCATCTTGGGGGAGTGTGGGGAGCAGAGATGAGTTTCATCTACTTCCACTTAGTTCAGGGGACTGTTTCCAATTCCTACTAGAGGAGTACCAAAGAACTGGCTATTCAAGAGAGTTTTGAAGATTCTGGTCGGCAGAAATTCCTTGGAACCCAGGTAGAAAGTGAGATGCAGAGTTAGGGAGGAATGGTCTTGTACCTGCAGACAGAAGCAGGAGGCAGCTCTCTTGGCAGGCATATTGGAGTTCTTAGAGTTAGCGGTGCCAGAAGTGGGGTTTCTTTGGCCTGGGGATATACTTCCCAGGATATCATGCTGTAGCTTTATGCAGTTGAACTTTCCCTTGAAATTCCTGGAAGATTCTTGGCCACTTTAGGTTCTTCTTCACGAGAAGAGGCAAAGCAGGATGGCTTCCAACACAAAACCTCAGATAGACCAGCCAGCCATGCCCCTTTCTTTGCTGTGAGAAGTGAAATTTTGTGGGGACTGTGTTAGAGGCTGGACTTTTCTGATTACAGAAAGAACAAAGAAAATCTGCAGTGAAGGTAGGGGATGTTATGGCCAGCCAGCATCAGGCAGACTTGTTTCCATTTTGGAGTAAGTGATGAAGAAACAAAAAGACCCAGATAGTAATCTCTCCAGAGAGCAACACTGGACTCTATGGAAGCACATGGGAAGAGAGTTCTCTCTTTTCATCCCCTTCCATCCTTTCTCTTCTCCTCAGTTTTCCCTTCCTTTCTCTTCTCTTCCCTTTTCTCTCGTTCGCTTTCTTTTCCTTTCCTGCCCTGTTCTCTCCTCTCTTCTTCCTCTCAGGGTTTTGGTTCTATGAAGCCTATGTGAGGGATAATAGAAAACAGTGGGTTATAACCCTGTCAGCTTTCATTTAAACTGTTGCCATCAGTCAGTATTCAAACAGAAAAATACAAACTACTAAAAGTATTTAAAATAGTGGGAATTTAATACGGTGAATTGGTTAAAGATAAGATGGAAGATCTGAGAAACCAAACAGGAGTTAGAGTGGCAAGCCAGAGATTAGCAGCAAAAAAAAAGCTACAAGAGAGAAAAAGGGAGAGTTTTTTTAATGAGATATAAATGACATATAACATTGTGTGAGTGTAATGTATAAAGGATTGATTTGATACATTTATGTATTGCAATATGATTTTTGTTGGATCTTGGGGGTTGGGGTCATGTAGTGGAATTTAGAACTGCAACTGACTGTTCTTGCCATGAAGCCATGTGGGAGATGCAGCCTGAGGGCAGAAAAAAAGGTAGAAATGCCCAGGTTTTTCCTTTTCTCCTGCTCTCCAATGTTCCCACAAGTTGACTCTCCTTAGCTGAAGCCAGAGCCAGCTGAGAGCTCAGGGAATGTAACCTGCAGGGGGCAGCACCTCCTTGTTATAGAAGCTGTGTGGGGGAAAGGAGAGGAATAGATTTGAGACAAACAGACCAAGGTTCAGCACACTCTTCTTACAGTAGCCTTCTGGGTAATATGATGGAGGAAGTGTGTGTGTGTGTGTGTGTGTGTGTGTGTGTGTGTGTGTGTGTGTGTGTGTGTGTGTGTGTGTGTGTTGTAGGGTAGGGATGGGGGGGGCAGAGAGTCTGAAATTGAGAGAAATTCTTAACTTTCCTGCCAGAAGAGTTGAAGTTTATGCTGGCTTGATACTCAGTTTTCAGACCAAAGGATCATATTCAACATGAATTCATTTCACAGACTTTAATAAAACATTAGATTTTGCCTCCACTTCAAATGAGCTAATCTGAGGCTGTATTCCAAATAAGTAGTAACAGATAGAATTTTGTTCTAATATATAAAAATAGCCAAATAATTCAATCAAGTGGTACTCGGTCTTTACACTGAAATAGTAATATTCATTTCTTACTACAGTTATCATGGAAGAATTAGACTTAGAGGAGGCGTATATGTTTATTTTCATTTATTCATGATGTTGTCACCACAGATAGGCCAGCTTGTTTGGATGAAATACGAATTGGCCTAAAGGTTTAACACAAAAATCAGCTATTTAAGGGCTGAAATTTTTTAATTAACCTTTTTTCCCTTTTTCATTTTTATGTGTCTCTTGCTTTTTCTGTTTTCAGCCAAGAGAGACAGCACTGAAATGTCATTAAAAAAAATGTCGATTTTGCAATATTTCTCTGCCCTTGGGAACAGGAAATACCTAGAATTCTGCTAGTAAGATGGTTCTTATGAAATTTCTCTTGTAATTTTTATAATGAAGGGGATTAAATATGTTTGGGTGAGTATCCAACGTTGGGAACTTTGTCACTTTGATGCTCCAGACCCATTGACACTTTCCCAAAATATTCCTTCTTCCATATGTTAGGGAATTATATTTAAGATCAAGTAATGAGTATAATTGTGCTGGTTTTGGATTACATACTCCTCATGAATGTGAAATAGATTAAATAGGGGACACTTGAGAAGTAATGAATTCCAACAATAATATCAACTGGTGTAACAAAGAAGCTGAGCAAGTGGCTTTTGACAGCATTAAAGTGGTATTGGTGTTTTCTTCTCTTCAGAGGAGAGAAGTTAGGGTTAGGTAGTAAGTGACAGTCAGCTTTTTGAAGGCCTCTGAGGCTACCTAGACAGCTTTTCGGATTGCATGGTGAACTCCTAGTCACCTGAACCATGAACTGATTTAGCAGTAAGTTAATAAAATAATGTCACTTAAGGCCAAAACTGAAAAAAAATTATACTGTTCTCATATCTTCCTTGAATCATGAGTACCTCTTTTTAGGTACTGGAGATCCATGTCTTATGTTTACACTATGATAGCTGTAGATAATTCGATTGGCTTAGACAACATTTGAGAGAGAGAAGAAAGCAGACTATTCATCACTGAGTGCCCACTATGATCCAGCGGCTGTGTGAGTTGCTTGGCAGTGCTTAAGAGGCGCAACAGGCATTAATCGATTGACAAATGGATGATTGTCACAGCTGCAGGTACACTCCATTATCAGTACTGGATGCAAATGATAGAGGGCAGCAGTTGTGTCTTAGTGAAGTTAGTATGGACTTTGGAATCAGTTGCCTGTTTATTCTCAAATCCACTTCCTGTCCTTCTCCTGTTTCCCCCCTCTGTATTGCAGAGAAGCTATCCTTGTTACTTCTAAAACTTTGCCATTCAGCTCCTCCCTAGGAGTGGAACTCGGAGGCCCTGGCAAGAAATAGGAGGGATAGAGCAAGGGATAATTCAGGGTACTTATCTTCACCTCTCTCTCCTTCAGGGATGTCTTTAGTAGTGACTCTTTCTTCTGAAGCTTCAGTTCCTGCCAGACAGCTTCTTCTTTCATGGCCCCAACTCCCATTGTCTGAGCCTTCTGGGTTCCAGCTTCTGCATGTCTTCAGCTCCTGAGTTCTGGCGACATCACCTCTTCCGTTTACCCATCCAACTCTGGGGATAACTGCAGCCTCTTGTAATTAGAAATTCCTGGTTGCCTCCCCTCCAGTGTTTTCTGTTTGGGCTCTTCTAATGACTTTGTGACAAATATCCCTTAGAAAACTCCCTCTATTAAATTACCGGGTACAGGAATTGGCTACCTGGCTGCACCATGAATGATGCTGAATGTGAGAGATGTATGTTGAAGTCTACTTTTGGACCCACCATGAGCAGCCCGCTTGGACAAGTCTCTGAGGATGTTTTCTCATTCATACTGTGGAGTTAATATGGACCTCCAAAATTGTAATGGAGCTTAAATGAGATTTCTCTCATGGCACCTGGCACAATGTAAGCATCCGATAAATCTTAGCCCTTAAGCCTATGATTTAAAAACCAGGGCACTGCTCTCTAAACTATCTAATATAGAAAATCCTAGGGAAACAAAAGTATCATGATTGTATGAGTAAAACATTCATTTAAGAGGGTGTGTGGGTTGTTGGAAAGGTCATGGAATACAAATTGGAGTTGTTTGGACATACTGTCTATGGAGAAGAGCAGATTATCTGGGAGCAAAAGATGAGACTAGGGTGTATTCCAGGGAAGGGGGTCAACTGGGAGACAAAAGTTGGCTAAAAGACCTTAAGGCGTGACTGTGGAATAAGAACAGTGGGCAGCAAGTAGTTACAAAAGCGAAGGGCACATAAGGATAGCTTCCGGCTGTGGGAACCATCCAGAGATTTATGCAAACCCCAAGTATCAGAAGGAGAATACTCCCTTGTGTAAAGGAAAGCCATGTTGCTTATGCCTTGTTGCCATACAGATTTTGCTAATCTACATTGAACACGACATCAGAGCTCTTCTATGATGTATTTGGTAATTGGAAATGGGCAGCTGCTTCAAACAGAAAAAGCCTATAAGCTTACCCCAGTTTATAGAATCGTATCAAAAAAAGATCTTAGTCATCCAAAGCTTAATTGATCTAGACACATTTTTAACCTCCTTTCTTTGACTGGAAATGTCATATAGGGAAGTATAGTTTATTAATGTGGTAGACCTGAGATTTATGATATAGTGGATCCACTTATCTAAGGTTGTAATGGAAAAACATTTTGGTTAAGTTCAGTAAAAGTGTTTAGAGTGTGACATGGGCTTGGAAGATAGTAGGTGCTCAATTAGTGCTTGCTGAATTAAATGTGTATTAAATAAAAATATTGGCAACATGAAATGACACATTTTCCAAAAATTTAACAAGGCAATCACAAAAGAACAACACACTGCGTTTTGAAATAATGAATGTAAAACTATAAAATGTGATACAAATTTAAGATGTTATTCTAAAAGAATCCTGTGTAAATAGCAAGAGTTGTTGGTATTAAAATCATGAATTATAATTTCAGTCTTGTAAGGTAGGGAGTGTCAGGTATTTGTATCTCTGATTTATATCTCAGTAAATCATGGTAGAATGTAGTGGGCCTGGAAAACAAATCTAGAGCAGACTTGAGTCTGCTTTTGATGATACTACACTTGAGTGGAATGCAAATAACCTAGCTTAAAGGTATTGTGACACACTTTATTATTTACACAACAAGATGCATAGTTTGAGTCCTGGTCTTTAGCGGGCTTGCCCATTTCCTGGTCACTGAGAGCAAGAGGATCACCCTGGCTCTGCCCCAAGTTGGCTCACAGTATCTTCTGGCTAAATTTATCCTCGGGCTAAATCTGGTACCAAGGAGACTGCACATGTAGTTGCTTTCAGTCCAGTGCTTGACAAGAAAAACATTCTTTGTGTACAGAGACAGATTAGTACTTACTTCTCTCAGCTATCATGGGAGATACTCGTTACCTATTGGGGGATACTGGAGGAAACTTCTTTCCATATAGTAATCACCATGAGAGTACCCTCTCACACTCTTCAAGAACATTAGAAATACTTAGAAATACAATTTGGGGATAAGGGCTTGGAAACTTGAAGTCAGAAAAAAATTGCAAAGGGTCAGTCTTATTTACACTGTGGTTGAAGTTCATAGCATTTTGTTAACCATCACTTCATATAGTCTTCCTTTAATTGAACTTACTCTTTCTCATGAGAATCTTTTGCTAATTCTCCTTACCAATATTCTCCTTTTCAATATTTCATATAAACTTTCCTTCAAAATAGGGATCAAAAACTCATGATGTATGATGACTAACATAACATAATAAAATTAAATTAAAAAAAACATAACACAGGGATTATTTAGGATGCTGCCTAGATACAGCTGTTATTTTATGTCAGGGAAAACAACACACAAAGTCCTAAGTGAAAACAGAATGGCATGCCTTTCAAATATACCAAAATGCTGGGACTTTTACTTTCAATAAGACAGCCCTGAAAAATAAATACAGTTTCAAATAGCCACTCTGAATATCCTAAAATGCTCTGAAACATTTTGGCACCATCAATAGAAAATTAATTTGTGGTTTATTCACATTACTCTGCATGAAGAGAAAATAGCTCAGTAAATGAATGGAAACCAATTTATTAATGTTCCTCATTCGCTTAATTGTTTTCCCAAGAATAAATAAAAAACAATCAAATAAAAAGTTCATAAAAGGTACAAGACATTCTTATGGCCACAGTGTTTCCTTCCATGCTTGCATAGTTTTTAGAGGTTCTTTTGTGAACCAGTTACCCCCATCATTATCAACATTAACAAAACACAAGAGTCACCCATTTCCAACTTTTTTTTTTCTCCTCATTATGTCCTTCTTCTCCCCCTTCACCTTTTCTTCCTCCTTCCTCAAATCTCCTTCTTTGCCTTCCTTTTTTCAACAAAAGAGTCTTTATTAAGCATTTTCTAGGCATAAGATACTGTGGATTCAAAGGTAGGCTATAAACAGTGCCCTGAAAGAATACAATGAGGTTTAGAAACTAGAGTTCATTGAAGAGTCTTTGGGGAGGAGGGATAGTGGAGGAATGTTCAAGAAACAGTCCAACAGTCTGGCTGGAATGAAAAGAAATAGTGGAAATAATGTGGGGGAGGTAGGTGGGGGCCAAATTGTGAAAGCCCTTGAATGCCAGGTTCAGATTTCATTCTGTAAGCAATGGAGAACTGTTAATGGTTAAATATGAACATATGCTAAAGAGTGATTTTGGAAAATAAGCCCATATTAGTGAAAGTACAGGTTTAGCTGGTTGAAGAGAACCAACAATTAAAATGCCTTAAAGAAGATTAAAATTTATTTCTTAGTCTATTAACAGTCTACGCTTAAAGCAATCCAGACTAGTAGGTTGGTTCCACAGAGTGAGACTTCCAGGACCCTTCTATCCTGTTGCTTCACCTTCCTAGGGACATGGTCCCTGACAGCTTTCCTCCACTTCCCTCCACTTCCCCATGTCTGCTGCCAAAAAGGGGAGTGGAGAGGGCAGGCATCCTGCTAAAATGCAGAGGTTCTATTAGTGTAAAAAAGAATACTAGGGAAAGAAGTGTCCAACCTGGCAGGCAGCAGTATGCAGAATATACTAAAATAGGGTACCTAACTTTGTTAATTCCCTAACTATCTTAGCAGCAGCTTACATACCTGGAGTTCTGAACTGCATGTTTCCTGATCCCTTAGGGGGAAATTAGACCATTCTTTGAAGAGATTCTTGTACCAAGGAGATGCAAAATGGTGCAAGGAAGAAATAGCAAACTAAGTGTGAAGAGAGTTACTTAATAATAAGTCTCAATTTATTATTCATAAGTTGGGTGACTTTAGGCAGATTGCCTAAACTTATTGGATCTCAATTTTATTTTTTATATATGAGGTTATAAATGCTACCTCTTCTTGTCACAATGTTTTTCATAAGAATTAAAAAATAGCAAGGTACTGTTATTGCCTTGCAATTGGTATCAGATATAGATATCTGTGTGTGTGTGTGTGTATGAGATAATTAGATGGATAGTTGAAAAATGATAAGATAGTAATATCAGAGAACAAACATGAAAATGGCTATGATTATGACTATGATCCTTATTCATTTCTTTATCTCTAGTGCCTGCCATATGGCAGACCCTACACGTATTAGTTGGGTTTGTTTCTTAAATTGCAAGTTTTACTTTAGAACATCACATCCAAATGCTTTTAGGGTAATTATATTTATCAACTCTTTAGAGCAGACCACATTGTAGAGAATGAAGGTGTGGCTCAATATAAAACTTTGGTTGTTTCTTATTTTACCCGGAAGACATCTAAAAGTGTGTAAATATTTTGAAAATATGTAGCAGTTTTATCATTCTTTCTCTTTTTATTTTTTTTTATCATGATAAGTGTGCTCTCTAGTCCCCATCCCCTATTTCTCCCACTCCCCTGCCACCTCCCCTCTAGTAATCATCAGTTTGTTCTCTATAATTAAGAGTCTGTTTCTTGGTTTGTCTCTCTTTTTTTTTTTCTTTTGCTTGTTTGTTTTGTTTCTTAAATTTCACATGTGAGTGAGATCATATGGTACTTATATTTCCCTGGTGGACTTATTTCACTTAGCATTGTACCCTCTAGCTCTATCCATCTTGTTGCAAATGGCAATATTTCATTCTTTTTATGTCTGAACAGTACTCCATTTGTGTGTGTGTGTGTGTGTGTGTGTGTACCATATCTTCTTCATCCATTCATCTATTGATGGACACTTGGGCTGCTTCCATAGTTTGGCTATCACAAATAATGCTGCAATGAACATAAGGGTGCATGTGTCCTTTGAATTAGTGTTTCTGGGTTTTGGGGGTAAATACCCAGAAGCGCAATTACTGGGACTATTTTTAATTTTTTGAGGAAACTCCATACTGTTTTCTACAGTGGCTACACCAGTAAGCATTCCCAATAACAGGGAAAGAGGATTCCTTTTTTCTCCACATTCTCATCAACATTTGTTCCTTGTTTTTGTTTTTGTTTTTTTAATTTTAGCCATTCTCACAGGTGTGAGGTGATATTGCATTGTCATTTTGATTTGTATTTCCCTGATGTTGAGTGATGTTGAACATCTTTCCATGTGTCTGATGGCCATCTGTATGTATTCTTTGGAGAAATGTCTATTCTTGTCTTCTGCCCATTTTAAATTGGATTATTTGTTTTTTGGGTATTGAGTTGTATCGGTTCTTTATATATTTTGGATACTAACCCCTTATCAGATATGTCATTTACAAATGTCTTCTCCCATTCAGTAGGTTGGTTGCCTTTTAGTTTTGTAGATTGTTTCCTTTGCTGTGGAGAAACCTTTTATTTTGATGTAGTCCCAGTAGTTTATTTTTGCTTTTATTTCCCTTGCCTCAAAAGATGTATTAGAAAAATGTTGCTACAGCCAATGTCAGAGAGATTACTGCCTGTGCTTTCTTCAAGGATTTTTTATGGTTTCAGGTCTCACATTTAGGTCTTTAATCCATTTTGAGTTTATTTTTTCTGTTCTTTTTAAAACCATCTTTTCCTGAAGCCCTCCTGTAAGATAAAACCATAAAGTTTTTTTGCCCTGAGAATGAGTCTCTAAGATGACTTTTTGAGTCCATAGTAATAGACTGGTTTTGAAATCTAGTTTTTTTGAAAAAGAAAAGAATTTATTAAATTTCCAGTTCTCTCTCACTATAAATATCAAAAAGCAAGCCTGGCACACTTGTTTCATAGACTTTTGTTGTTGCTGTTGTTGTTGTTGTTGTTTTACAGAGAGACTGTGCATGTGCAAGAGCCGGGGGGGAGGTGGTGGTGGTCGTGGTGGGAGGGGCAGAGGGTTAGGGAGAGCTAGAATCTTAAGCAGGCTCCTCACCCAGCACAGAGCCCAATGAGGGGCTCAGTCTCACAACCCTAAGATCATGACTTTTGCTGAAAGCAAGAGTCAGACACAACCAAATGAGCCACCCAGGTGCTCCCATAGACTTTTATTATAAGTCATTATATAGAAATGTTTGAGTCTATTGTAAGGAAAGTCCCCATTAGGGTACTTAGGTTTTATTTTTGTTTTTGTTTTTGTTTTTGTTTTATTTTCCCATGGTGACTGGAAGGCAGGAGGAGGAGAAACAAAAAGTCAAATGTTATTGTCCTAGTTGAATTCTCTTGGAGAAAATCTCAAGAACTAGAAGTGAGAAGCAGAAATTCATAGATAATTTTGGGAAACTCCCCGTGCAGGGGGCATGCTCCTTACTTCTCAGACAATATTGAAGCCATTCCCTTAGAGAATTTGTTTCTTTCTGCAAATGCTGAAGCATTATGGTTCCAACCAGGTAAGCATTTTGAAATAGTTCTGTGTCAGGGCAGATAGGCTAGACCTGATGTGCTGGTAATCTGTAGGTTAGGTGTGGCCTTTAGGGGATCCAAATACTTCTGTACACTTTGGGTAGGAGACACCTAAGCACTGAATCAGGACAGGAAATGAGGAAAAGTTGCTAAACTCATGCCATTCCAGGGATCAATTTGATCTTAACAGATATAAGGAAACATTCTTAGGGGCAAGACTAGTGGCAAGACCAATCACTGTGCACTAGAGAGGGAAGAAAACAGCAATGAAGGATATGGAAGCTTCTCCTGTACCCAGATGCCGTCTTTGGAAGGTAGAGCTGGGGTGGGGGAACCCCTAAAGAAGTAAGAAACTTAAAGTTTACTGAATTAACCCAAGGAAATAATTTTAATTTGGAAGAGAAGGGGTTTTCCCCCTTGCCTTAATGGGGGTTCTATAGAAAGATAAGGTATAGATAATGGCAAAAAGTGTAGGACATATCTGAGTTGTTGCATATACATTTCAGCCCTACTACGAGGACTTAAAATATCCAGGACCATCCCAAGTAAACATTGACATTCATTAGTGCTTAAAATTTATGTTATTTTGGTCAGTGGTTGCATGGTAAGATATTCTCTTTTATAAAAAAGAAGCCATTGATTCCAGAACTTTCATGACTTCTGAATTTCTTCATGACTAGGTGGTAGGGTGGAGAAATGTAAACCCTTCAAGAGAAATCCAACTGGCCTCCATGGGCACTTGCCAAAGAATTTGTAACTTCCAGGGGTGATCATTGAGCATCCTATAAAAGGCATAAGATGGAGGGAGAAAATGCTTATTGCCAATCAAAGGTAGGAGACCAAGCCAGGGAACATGCTCCATTTGCTTTTGTGCCTGCTGTTTGGTTTGGCAAAAGTAGGCTCCTTTGCAGGAAGGAAATGGTTTCTGTGTTGGTCTGCAGGCTAAGGGGATGTGGAGTCAGTTGTTCTGATTTAAAAAGTTTGGTTCATTTCCCTGGGACCTCCCCAAACACATTGACATTTTTACAAGAATGAAATGAGGGCAGTGATGACAAAGAAGACGTATAACTGCCTTCTACATTGCCAGTTAGTATAATATTTATTTGTTAATGTTTCTGAAATGGTTTGTGAAGAAGGAAAACGCTAAATAAGTGATCTAATCTATCTTCCTGGTGGTGCAGGATTACTACCTATTTGTTAAGGATTAGGTAACAGATTTTAAAATTTCTAAGTTATGAGGGAAATTCCATATATTCCAAAGGAGATACTTTGAAGAAAGTGTCACTGCTGGGCAGCCTTGTCCTATAATTAAATGTATTTGCCAAGGAGCACACAGTCTAAGGAGATAGTCAAGGAACATGCACATATAATGTAGTAAGTTTTTTGGTATTTGGTCATTCATATATCAGAGTGTTATCAAACATCATTATTGTGCCAACTATTGGGCTAGATGTTGGAAATGTAAAAGTTTGCATCTAACTGGGGTGATGAATCTGAATGATTCATTAGAGTTAAGGAAGTGCTAAGAGAGGGGCGTACAGAGCCATAAAAGAACATGAACAGTGATGACTGGGGAGCAGATTTGGGGAATCAGAGAAGGCTTCATGGCGGAGGTGTTATTTGTGAGACTCTTTTATACAAAGACACATGAAATCACTTCTATAATATAGCAGGTACGTAGATGAATAGGGAATTTTGGGGGTTTTCTTAAAAACAAAAGAATTAATCAACAAGAGGGAGTTTCTTTAGTATGTGCCTTAAGACAACCTGAAATGAGGAACTCAAGCCATTGTTTAATGGTTTTTTAAATTTATCTTGGTCATTATTAAAGTAAAATCACCTATACCATGTTGCATTGTGCTAGATGACTTGGGAATGATCATTATGAAATCCAGGATCTGTTGAAGTAAAAGTAGGAAGAAAAGTAGTTTGCCAAAGGTGTTTTCTAAAAACTTTACCTTGTGCCCTTCCTTTCTTGGCCCTGTCTCTTTCTTTTGACCATTGTGATGGATACCTAGGGTTCTCCTGTTCTTCCTTGTCCCCTTGCTGGGTAGGAAACCATTGGCATTGTAGCCTGTATGACCACAAAATCGTAGTCGTGGTATTATTTGAACTCTAAAAACTGATAAATGAACCCTAGTACTTCAAATGTACATACATAAGTGCAAGCTCTCCATTTTTATTCCCAGTGTAGACTTGAGTGATGAGGGGAAAGGAAAAGGGAATGACAGGAAAAAAAGTGTATGTATATACATATTTACCATATAGGCATATACATATATGTATATGTCTGTGTGTTATATCACACAGCATGTTATTGTACTAAATGATGTTGATTATGTTGCCAAGAATCATAGAGAAAGCCTGGAAAAATTTAATTCAACTTTTTATTATCTTCTCTTTGTGTCTGGCACTGTCATTTTCCACCCCCAGAGCATGTGAACTTTTCAGCTTCTGAATTTATTGTTTTTAGCCATTGAACTGGTTGAACTCTATGAACCCAGAGTAAACTGATTCTGGGATGATTTCCTGACAGTACTTAGTGCTGATCGTCTTTTAGAGAAGGCATGTGATTGTTATTGATGAGATTTTGATGGTTTTTAGTTTCCCCACCAGGCAGTTCTATGTGTTTCTGTTATATCCCCATAAATTTTCCTTTGTTATTTAAGCTTATAATCTTGTATTGTATACAGCTTATTACATAATTTAAGACAATTCATATTCATCTTAATTCCCCACTGATTATCCTGGAAATTATTACTGTATTTGTCAATACCGAGTCTGCTATATATATACAGTATATATTTTATTTCCCTTCCAAATGTTATTTTCTCTATCATCTCACCAAAACTCCCAAAAGCCTCCCACTATATCTAAAAAAAATTCTTACCTTACTTAACATATTTATTACTTTCATTTTAGTTGCTTATGATTTCTTATAAATGTCAAGTGTAAGAAACAATGTAAAAAATTTAATATGTCTGCAACTCATAAAATCTTAAAATCTAATTTTCAGTTTGACACAAAATTCAGAAACAACCCAAAGTGTTCAAATGCATTACCAAATTGATTCCAAATATTCTTTTGTAGTTACTGGTCCTATTTCCTTCTGCGTATTTGTTAATTTTCCTTTTTTTTTTTTTTAGAGTTTCAGAAAAATGAAAGTTCAAACAAGTACCACATGATCACTTGAATATATACTCTTAAGATTGGATAAGACCTTCATAGTTATTTTATACATATACTCATTGCATTTTAAAATCTCCTTTGCATACATTCTCTAAAAGATAATCTGGCTTATTCTTGAATGCTTTCTTTTAAAGAAAGGAAATTACTAACTTTAAAAGCAATATATTCCATATTTGAGCAGTTGTGTCAGAAATTTTCTCCTACCAGGACTTTTGTCCCCTTGGTCTTAGTTCTGGAGTTTTCTTGAAGTTATAACCCCTTTGGAGTTATCTTGCATAAGTCTGGTTCTTCAATCACTGTAAACCTTTTGCTATTTTATGTCAGCAACTATAGGGTCTCAGAGTTTTTTTTCTTCCCTCACAGATCCATCCTGTCCCATTTTCTTTTTTTTTTTTTTATGATTGCTTACATTATGTGGTTGGCTCTTGCTCTCAGATCTTGCTCCAGTTTTGAAGCCTTCCTGGAGAGTATGCCCCATATTGGACACAAAGTCCAGGTATGCCCAAATAGAACCATTATCCTTCCTCATTTTTGAAATGATTAACTCTCATAAATATATCCCAAGATTGCATATTAGGATTTTTGAACATTATATTTTATTTTTGACTTAGATCAGGCTTACTGTTGACTTAACATGCTCTCACCTCTTTGAGCTGAGCTCTTATCCCTCACTACCCAGAACTCAGACTGAATTTTGGGCTTCAGAGTAGGACTTAAAATTTATCTCCTTTAAAACTCATCTTGGTTCTGGTTCAAAATGGTAATATAGGAAGAGTCTGAACGCACCTCCTTCCACAGACACACCGAATCTATAGCTATGTATAGGAAAAAATATATAGGTATATTTAAGAACAATTTCCTCTAAAAAAACTAAAAACTGGCAGAGAAGCCTCTTCACATTGGACAAATGAGAGAGAAACCACATCAAAGTGGGTAGGGAAAGCTCAGTCACCTACTTGCCATAAATCCCACCCTCAGCATGATGACCCGTAATGAGGGGAATCTCAAAACATGTCTGGACTTCTCCTGAGGAGCAAAGGGCTCCTACTCCACATGGGCACCCCAACTTTTAAAACCAACACCTTAGAGATAAGCACCCAAAACATCTGGCTTATGCTCAACAAACCCATGGGGCAAACTGAGGAACATCTTTTAAAGGGCCAGCATACAGATACAACCCTTCAAGAGTGGAAGAGATGGCTGTTTCATGCAATGCATGGAAACAAACACACAAGCAAAATGAAGAGACATAGGAATATATTCCAAATGCAAGAACAAGATAAAAACCTTGGGGTGGGGGCATGGAGAACTTTAATGAAATGGAGAAAAGTAATGTACATGATTCAAGGTGTTGAAAGTAATGGTCATAAAGATGCTCACCAAACTCAGGAGAAGAATGGATAAATATGGCAAGAATTTCAATAAAGAGAAAATATAAGAAGTGCCAAACAGAAGTTACAGAGCTGAATGATGCAATAATTGAACTGAAAAATATACTCAAGAGGTTCAGTAGCAATCTAGATGGAAACAAAGAAAGAAATCAATGAACTTAAAGACAGAACAAACAAACTCACCTAATTGGAGCAGCAAAAAGAAAAAATAAGGAAAAAAAAGTGAAGGTAGCTCAAGAGACTTAGAGACAACATCAGACAGACTAGCATTCACAGTATAGGGGTTCCAGAAGGAGAAGAGAGAGAAAAAGGCCCAGAAACATTATTTGAAGAAATAGTGGCTGAAAATTTCCCTGATCTGAGGTAAGAAACAGACATCTAGGTCCAAGAAGCCTAGACAGTTCCAAATAAGGTAAGCCCAAAGACACCCACAGCAAGACTTAAGAAAGGGATTTCTTTAAGCTGAAAAGGGAGGGCACTAATTAGTAACAAGAAAACATATGAAAGTATGAATCTCATTGGAAAAGTAAATGTATAGTAAAAGTAGTGGCTTAATTACCTATAGAGCTAGTATGAAGATTAAAGGACAAAAGTCATAAAAATACCTGAGTACAATAATTAGTTAAGAGATAAAGACATAAAAAGACAGGTGCCTGGCTATTTCAGTTTGTAGAGCATGCGATTTGATATTGGGGTTGTAAGTTTGAGCCCCATGTTGGGTGTAGAGATTACTTAAAAATAAAATCTTGTAAAACAAGATAAAAAGAAATAAAATGTGACATCAAAAACAATAACACAGGGGAGATAAAAGTATAGATCTTCAGAATATGTTCAAATTTAAGTTACTATCAACTTAAAATATAATGCTATAGATATAAATTGTTATCTGTAACCCTCATGTAACCAATAAGCAACAATCTGTAGTAGATATACGAAAGATAATGAGAAAGCATACCACTAAAGAAGTCATCAAACCACAAAGGAAGGGGGTAAGAGATGAAGAAAAGAACAAAGAAGCTACAAAATAGCGACAAAACAACAAAATGGCAATAAATACATACCTACTAATAACTAATTTCAATGTCAATGTACTACAGTCCTCAATCAAATGACATAGAGTGTATGAGTGGATAAAAAACAAAACAAAACAAAACCCACAGGAACCATCTATAGGCTACCTACAAGAGGCTTCAGACTTAAGGACATACACTGACTGAAAGTGAAAGGATGTGAAAACATATCCCATGCAAATAGAAACAAAAAGAAAGCTGAGGTAGTTATTCTTATATTAGACAAATTGCTTCAAAACAGACTGTAATATGAAACAAGGGCATTACATATTGAAGATAGAACATTTGTATATATTTATGCACCCAATATAGGAGCACCTAAAAATATAGTGCAAATAAAAACAGACCTAAAGGGAGAAATTGATAGTAATAAAATAATTAGGGATTTTAACACCCGACTTACATCAATGGGTAGATCGTTCAGACAGAAATAAAGAAGGAACATCAGCTTTAAATGAATGACATGTTATATCTGAGAGACAAAACAGTTATATACAGAACATTCCATCCAAAAACAAGAGAATACACATCCTTCTCAAGTGTGCATGGAACATTCTCCAGGATAGATCACATGTTAGGCCACAAAATAGTTCTTAACCAATTTAAGAAGATTGAAATAATATCAAGCATGTTTTCTGACTAAAGTGCCATGAAACTAGAAATCAATTACAAGACGAAAACTAAAAATTCACAAATATGTGTAGACTAACATGCTATTGAACAACTAATGGATCAATGAAAAATCAAAAGTGAAATAAAAATCTCTTGAGACAAAAATGGATATACAACATACCAAAAGATATGGGATGCAGCAAAAGCAGTTCTTAAGAGGGAAGTTTAGAGGAAAAAAAGCCTTCCTCAAGAAACAAGAAAAGTCTCAAATAAACAACCAAACTTACACCTCAAAGAACTAGAAAATATGAACAAACAAGGCCTGAAGATAGTAGAAAAAGTTAATAACAAAGAATAAAACAGAAATAAATAAAATAGAGAATAATAGAAAAGCTCCATGAAACCAAGACCTGGTTCTTTGAAAAGATAAAATTGATAAATCTTTAGCTAGACTCATCAAGGACAAAAAACACAAGCCTCAAACAACAATCAGAAATGAGACAGTAGACAAACTGATAATGCAGAAATACAAAAGCATTTCTTTGTATTTTATGAATATTATGAACAATTACATGACAACAAATTGGGCAACGTAGAAAAAAATGGACAAATTCCTAGAAACATACAACCTTCCAAGACTGAATCATAAAGAAATAGAAAATCTGAATATATTGCTTACTAGTAAGAAGATTGAATCAAATTTAATTTAAAAAAATCCTATAAATGAAAGTCCAGGACCAGAAAGCTTCATTGGTGAATTCTACCAAACTTCAAAGAAGAATTAATACCAATCCTTCTCCAATTCTTCCAAAAAAGAGAAGAGGGGACATTTCCAAAGTCATTTCATGATGCCAACAGTACCCTGATACCAAAACTATACAAGGATACCACAAGAAAATAAAATTACAGGCCAGTCTCCCTGATGCACATAGATATAAACATTTTCAACAAATGATTAGCAAATCAAATTCCATATATTAAAAGGATCACGCACCATGACCAAGTCGAATTTATTCTAGGGATGTAAGAATGGTTCAACATCTGCAAATCAGTCAACATGATACATCACATGAACAAAATGAAAGATAAAAATCATATGATCATTCTCAGTAGATGCAGAAAAAGCATTTCACGAAATTCAACATTCATTTATGGTGAAAACTCTCAACAAAGTGGGTAGAAAGGGAATATACCTCAACATAATAAAGGCCATATATGACAAACCAACAGCTAACATATTCATTGGTGAGAAGATGAAAGCATGTTTGTATGGAACCACAAAAGTCTCTGAATAGCCAAAGCAATCTTGAGAAAGAACAAAGCTGGAGGCATCATGCTTTCTAACTACAAACTCTATTACAAAGCTATAGCAATCAAAATAGTCTAGTATTGCCATATAAACAGACATGTAAGTCAATGAAACAGAATAGAAAGCCCAGAAATAAACCCATTCATATATAGCCAATTATTTATAATAAAGCCCAGATTATGGAATGGAGAGGAGGGTAAGGATAATATCTTCAGTAAATAGTGTTGGCAAAAACATGCAAAAAAAATGAAACTGGACCACTATCTTACACTATATAAAAAACTCAAATGGATTAAAGACCTGAATGTAAGACCAGAAAACATAAAACTTCTAGAAGAAATCATAGGCTGTAAGCTCTTTGACATCCATTTTGGTGATGATTTTTTTGGATTGACACCAAAAGCAAAGGTCATAAAACCAAAGATAAACAAGTAGGACAACATTAAATTAAAAAGCTTCCTTACAGCAAAGGAAACCATCAACAAAATGAAAAGACAACCTACTGAATGGGAGAAAGTATTTGCAAATTATATATCTGATAAGTGGTTAATATCCGAAATATATAGAGAACTCATACAACTCAATAGCAAAATATATATATATATATATATACCTTGTTAAAAAAATGGGCAGAAGTTCTGAATAAACATTTTTTCTCAAAAAGATATGCCAGTAGCCAACAGGAACATGAAAAGATGCTTAACATCAGTGATTATGAAGGAGATGCAAACCTACAATGAGATATTACCTCATTCCTCATTCCTGTCAGAATGGCTAAAACCAAAAAGACAAGAAATAAGTCTTCTGAAGATGTGAAGAAAAACTCACATGCAGTTGGTGGGGTTGTGAATTGGTGCAGCCAGTATGGAATACAATACAGAGGTTCCTCAAAATTTGAAAATAGAACTACTATATGTCCCAGCCTTTCCAGTACTAGGTGTTTATCTGAAGAAAATAAAAACAGTAACTTGAAAAGTTATATACACCTAATAAACACCCTGTGTCTATTGCAGCATTATTTACAATAGCCAAGATATAGAAACAATTACTACATGTCCAACAACAAATGAATGGATAAAGAAAAATGGTTTTTTATATATACACAGTGAAATATTAGCCGTAAAGAATGAAATCTTTCCATTTGCAGCAACATGCATGGACCTTGAGGGCATTATACTAAGTGAAATAAGTCAGAGAAAACAAATACCATATGATTACATTTTTATATGGAATCTTAAAAAAACAGTATCATAGATCCAGAGACTAGATTATTGATTGTCAGAGGTGGAAATGAGTAGTGGGCAAAATATGTGAAAGGAGTCAAAAGATACAAACTTGCAGTTATGAAATAAGTCATTGGAATGTAATGCACAGTATGGTAACTATAGTTAATAATGCTGTATTGCATATTTGAAAGTTGCTAAATCTTAAAAGTTCTCATCTCCCCTCCCCTGCCAAATTCTGTAACTATATATATGGTGATGGACTATGTAGGTTAACTAGACTTCCTGTGATCATTTAATAATATATTCAAATAGCAGATTAAAAAGTCATCTTATTGTAGTCACTTTGACTTGGAAAGATGTTTTTAGTTTTTATTAGGTTCTCAATCACTCATAATCATTTCTGAATTTATAATCATTTCCAGCTTTATACAAATTTAATATCCCTGTCTCCTATATTTTATATAAGTTATAGATAAAATTATTTGGTATGAGAGAATCAAGGCAACCTCTGTCTAGGTTGCCACTGACCCACTGATAGATACCCATTGCATGTATTTCTTTAAAAATTACAAATGCAATGACCTGATCATTTCACTCACATTTTTTCATATTACCAACTCGGTTTTTTAGAGACTCCCTGTAAAGTGCAGAAATTATATGTTCTGTATCTACCACATTTTCTTGGCCTGCCAGAGCAGGAAAGGTAGGTTAATTAGTTTTGACCTATTAATGAAGCCATGCTAACTCCTCATAGAAACTATTAGCTGTCCATGTCCTCACAATATTCCCTTTTCTGGAGTCTGCTGGCATTGATGTGTATTTCTCTCTCCTTTGGTGTGTGCTATATCTATCTTCTCTGTTTTGAATCTAAAGCATTTGGTGGGTTTGCAGTTCTCCAGTTCCACTACTAGTCTTGCGATTTCCTCACTGGCTCACTTCACATTTGCATTTCTCTTAGCCACAGGAGAAGAGATTCCTCCTAATGGAATTATGTGTTCTTGTTTAGAGAACAAGATATTCTATTAAAATTTATTCAAATATGGGAGGTTTCAGTTCCCTCCTGCTGGTGTTGATAGCACAGTTTCATTCTGGGGAACATTCACAACAGAGACGAGGGAGATCAAATATGAAATGTGGGCTTTCTCTGTCTCTTCATTACCTCTTAACTCTAAACCCTGGGCTTCCAAAGTAGGCCTGTAGCTCGTCAAAATTCACTGTCAGGAAAATAAAAAGACAACCTGGGAGAACGTGTTTTCAAATCACATATCTGACAATGGGCTTTTAGCCAGAATATGAAAGAACACTGAAAAGGCAATAGTAAGAAAATAGCCTAGTAAAAAGTGAACAAAAGATCTGAAAAGACAGCTCACCAAAGAAATATATGAATGGCAAATAAGTATATGAAATGATAATCATTTTCATCATTAGGGAAAAACAGATTAAAACCATGTGTGTTATCACTGCACATTTATTTGGGATGCTTAAAGAAAATACTGGTGATACCAGGTATGGGAAGGATGTAGAGTAAACTTGAACTCCAGTACTGTGCTGGTGGGAATGCCAAGTGGTTCAGCCAGTTTGGAAAGTAGTGTGGTAGTTTCTGATAAAGTTAAACATAGACTTCGGACACAAATCTGGCAATCTTACTCCCTAAGTACTTACTCAACAGAAATGAAAAGTCACATCCATACAAAAATCTGTATGGGGATGTTTACAGTGGCTTTATTTGTAATTGCCAACAACTGAACAATGGCTGTCAGCTGTGGTATAACCATACAATGGAATTCTACACAGCAGTAGAGAAGAATCAAGTGTTGATACATGCAACAGCATGGATCGATCTCAGATGTACCCGTGCCAGTGAACGAAGCCAGGTTAAAAAGGCAGACTACTTTCATTCTTTCAAAGGCAAATCTGTAAGGACAGAGAACAGTTGCCAATGGTTGGGCAAGGAGGGAGGGATTGATTACAGAGGCATGGGAGAGGGCTTTTGGATGATAGAACTGTTCTGTAACTTGTCATCATAGTTCCACATGACCATCTGTCTGTCAACTCACAGAACCATATACTAAAAAGAATGAATTTTACTGGATGTAAATGAAAGCTGAATTTTAAAAAATGTGTGGGTAACTTATTATCCAAGTGTATTTTATTTTTAATAAACAAAGACATTTTATTTTTCCTAGCATATGGTGAGTCTCAACCAAAAATATCACTAATAATAGCTGGACCAAACTTTCAGACTGACTGACCATCTGAGCTCTCTTTCTAGTCTTTTTCCTCAAAAACTTTTTTCTCCTCAAGAGTTTACCAGTAGAGAGCTGATTGTAGCCCTTAGGATTATAATCACCTGTTAAAAGAATGTCTCAGAAACTTCACTGTTTTTTTCCATAGGTTAATATAACACAAACCCAGTAGCCAGAACCTTTCTGTGATTTTTTTTTCAAATGCCCTTGAACCCTAGCCCCAATTTAATGTTTGGGGAGGGCTCAGCAGTGATGAAATACATACAAATTAAATATGTCTGGAATGACCATGTTTTCCTGGTGCTTCATGGAATCGTGAGGTTTCAGAAACCACCAGTCCAGATCAGATTTTCCTTGTTTGTCGATGAATATGGTTGTGGGATGGAATCATAGAATCACAGAATGTTCGAGCTGGAAGACTCTTAGAGTTCATCTAGTCCAATTCTTTATTTTACAGAATCAAAAGCTTCATTGCCTGTTGGCCATTCTCTGGTAACTTCAGACATTCTCTGATCTTACATTCCTTGGGTTCCATCCAGACCCAGGTCTGAGATACACTGTGATGCTAGAGAAATGCATTCCACTTGGATAAAACAAAGCAAAAGCCCAGCCACCTATTCTAGCAGACAGGAGTATAAATATGTAGTTCTGAGGGTGCATCAGCAATCAGCTATGCTGTGGTTCATTAAAATGAGGTTTATTTAAGTAGCCTTGGGTTTTTCTCTAAGCTTATGCATTTGGGTTCCTTTTAGGTTTCTGTCAATCCAGTAGTAAAGACTCTTGATATATTGTATATATGTATGTATGTATTGAAATTTACCTGAAGTTCAAGCTGAATATCGTGGATGTGGGGAAGTCTGATTTTTTTTTAACACCTATCTTTAAGCCTACTTTACCTTGTTTATCCTTAGAAAATTTCCATGAAGAGAAATTCAAGGGTCTCTCAGAAAAAAAAAAAAAAAAGGAAAACATGCAGTTAGGTTTTCTGCTGCTCTTGGCTTCTCAAGAATAAAGTTTGTGGCAAAACTACAGAACTGCCAAGGTTTGGAGTTCTCGCCACTGAAGATGAGTAGGTGATATTTGAGAAGGTAGTCTCAGTACGAGGAAAACAAGGCCACTCAGCTCACTTGTTTATTTCCCTTCCTCTCAACGAGTTTACTGGAAGTTTCCGGGTCCTTAGTGTTCTGGCCCTTTTGACTAATTTCTTGCAATGACATCTCCTAAACTTGAATTGTTACTTTTAATTTTCACCTCTCAGCCAAATGTAGCAGGGTAGTCTTGTTTATATTACCCTTCTTTTCTTTTTTAGGGCCCAACTAAGTCATTATCCCTGGTGAATGAATTTCTCCTTGAATTGGACTGGCTGAAGCTCTGGTGTGTAGACCTCTAGATGCTAAGGAAAACAACAACAACAACAACAAAAAGAAAACACATGATGTTGTGTTTGTCTCTTTAAAATCTCATCAATTCTTGCTGCAGGGTAAATGGAAGTGCTGAACTGTTAAAGTGATTTAGGTTCATTCTTTTTAGTGTTTTCTTTGTTTTGCTTCTTATTTTGAGAGTGTGGATAACTTCTTGTTTGACTAGAAAAACTCCCAGTAGAACATGTTGGGGGCCTGGGCCAGGCTTGCTGGGAGGGCATACCGGGGTGCTCTTATTCGCAATTAGTGAAATTGGCTTGCTATATTTCTCCTCTGAGCATCCTTTTGGGATTCTTTCCTGACATACTTCTCTTAACTCCTCCCCTCCAGCTCTGGTTGGTCAGGTCTCCTGGAATGTGAATGTCCTGCAGGTAGCCCTTGGGTAGAGATTCTGTCATTCTGTCACCTACATCCTGTCAAGGTCCCATCTGACTCCCCATAATCCTGTTCCTTAGACAGGGTCTCATTTTCTCAGTTCTTTCAAGGTTTGTGGTCTCATCTGATAAGTAAATGTGAGGTAGGAAACACTGGTAGATTTTAACAGTAGCCATCTAGATAGAGTAGAGCTGCTATTGGTCTCTGACTTAAAGGACAATCACAGCGCAAAGTAGGGAAAGCAGGGGAGGTCATCCCACATGGTGGGAGGCTCCCTTGCCCAACTTAGTCCTATGCCTGCTGGTAGCTTTTTTCCAGAGCAGTAAAACTTAGATCATGCTCTTGGGCTGTATGTGGCTTTGTGTGTTCATTCAGGCCTCTAATGTCTGCATGGGCATCCCATTATCCTGGGCCCCACAAGGCAAAAGCAGTTTTGAGGCTCTTCTGGTTAATGTTGCTTATGAATCAGCTTCTCAAATCACACAACAGGACAAACTCCATTCCAGAGAACAAGCTTTTGTAATACTTATTTAATTCTCAAAACCACTTGGAATATTTGTAGACTTGGCCCTAGGAAATTAAAGTTGAACAAGAAGTAGTTTATTAAACATTAAAATTAAGAAGTTAAAGTGGCAGTTTATTAGCATGTTCATCTCCCTTTCTATCTTTTCACAAAGAAAGAAGCAACACATATACTGCAGCAGTGCTTGCTTGGATCCAAGGAACTCCATCTAATGGAAATCCCATGCTTTAGGCTGAGCTGGAGGGAGCATCTTGAGTGGCTCAGACCCAGGCCTTCGAAGCAAGGGATGGACACTGTGGTACTTGGTTTGTGGTGGAATATCTGGAAAAAGCATTGGTTACATATTTGTTACCCTGGCTAATGAGTCCCAGTCGGCGGAGACTAAGCTGAACACCACACAGGCAGCAGACCATCAGCTTGCTTCTCGTGGATGCAAAGATGTCAGTGGAATCAGGCCTTGTCTTTTCATGTAACCTGGCAGCTGATTTCCCCCTTAATTAGTTACAACACCATTAACACAAAACAAAGAATTTTGTTATTTTTTTTTAAACAAACGGTGCCAGACATCTAGAATTTATTTTCTAATAATATATATATATACACACATATATGCCACATCATCTTTATCCATTCATGTGTCGATGGACATCTCAGCTCTTTCCATAGTTTGGCTATTGTGGACATTGCTGCTATAAACATTGGGGTGCAGGTGCCCCTTTGAGTCACCACATTTGTATCTTTGGGTTAAATACCCAGTGGTGCAATTGCTTGGTCGTAGGGTAGCTCTATTTTTAACTTCTTGAAGGACCTCCATACTCTTTTCCAGAGTGGCTGGACCAGCTTGCATTCCCACCAATAGTGTAGGAGGGGTCCGCTTTCTCATCCTTGCCAACATTTGTTTCCTGACTTGTTAATTTTAGCCATTCTGATTGGTGTGAGGTGGTGTCTCATTGTGGTTTTCATTTATCTTTCCCTGATGCCAAGTGATGTTGAGCATTTTTTCATGTGTCTGATGGACATTTGTATGTCTTGTCATCTTTATAATGGAGATAAGTACCATCCATAGTGGGAATGGATCTTCATGTTGAGGTGTTTTGAGCTACTCTGATAAAGTAAATTCTATCTGATAAGAATTTCTATAGAACTCTAATTTTGTGCTATTCTTCAGGCCCTTAATCAAAGTCAAAGTCATAGGTGGTGCTTAAAACATAGATGTGGTGTTTGAGGTGAAAAAGCAACTCTCCTGTATCATAAATGACACAAACTTTTAAGGTGAGGTGTATATTTAGTTAGTCTTAAGTCTTTTGTTTTTGGACAGAAGTAACACACTAACTTAGGGGAAGCTATGGATTTGAAAGATATTAAGAATTACTTAGCCAGCCAGCAACTTCTGAGTAACATGCAGTAGGAAAGAAAGGCCTTTAAATTTTTTATTTTTATTTATTTATTTTTTAGCAAAAGGCTAGCTCTTACTGCAGTCATTAGGCCCTGACATCTCATTTATCTTCTTTTAAGCTCATCCCTGTAACTAAGGTACCAACAGTAGTTGGTATTAAACATTATAATCAAGTACATCATGAAGAATTGACACAAGAGGATTCATCTTAACTTTTTTCATCGGGGCTCTATGGAGTATATCAGTTATGCAAAATTCTGGATCGGGAATGCAGATGGTAACCAGTGCCCCCAGGAATCGTGCATTGTGAATTCATATGTTGTGAACTCACAGACCATGAGGTTAAATAGAATTCTAGAGTAATAAATGGCATGGACTTGCTCTGAGAATCAGTAGTGGGACAGCTTTGAGGCAGACATATTTGGTGTTGAACCATAGCTCAAACACTAACTATGTGATCTATGAAATGGGGAAAATAACACTCAATACACAGTGAGATCATGCAAGTGAATCCCTTAGCACCTGGCACAGTATAAAAGTACCAATAAATGTAAATTATTATTGTAACCTTATATCTTATCCCTCCATTACAAAAATAGTTTGTGCCTCAGCAATGTGAAATGACTAGTCCAGAGTCCCAGAGTCTCATGGCTAGTCAGTAATAGAATTAATTTAGGGCTGATCTTACCAGAACCCTGGGATTTTAATATTCTGTTTTTCAAAGTCTATTGTCCATAGAGTTAAACCTACAGTTGATTGCATTGTGACTCAGCCCAGATCCTCTGAAATTCCTTTCACTGTTTATGTCTATGAGCTTCCCTCTTCTGTGTGTTGGGTTTTCTTCTAATATTCCTCACTTGAAACTCTCTTCACAGACCTGTACCTCTGAAACAAATAATACATTATATGTTAAAAAAAAAGAAGAAGAAGATAGCAGGAAGGGAAAAATGAAGGGGGGGAAATCGGAGGGGGAGACGAACCATGAGAGACTATAGACTCTGAGAAACAAACTGAGGGTTCTAGAGGGGAGGGGGTGGGGGGATGGGTTAGCCTGGTGATGGGTATTAAAGAGGGCACATATTGAATGGAGCACTGGGTGTTATACGCAAACAATGAATCATGGAACCCTACATCAAAAACTAATGATGTAATATATGGTGATTAACATAACAATAAAAAACTAATGATGTAATGTATGGTCATTAACATAACATAAAAAAACAGAACAAAACTCTTTTCTGGAGTCCTATCTATGCAAACAGCCAGCAGTGCCTCGGATTTATGTTCCCTGTCCCCTCCATTCCCTTGAATCCTTGGCCATGATGAGTGAATTCTAGGTAAGCACTTCTTTAATCAGATGGTTCACTTCAGGATTTACCTCTGGTTTAGAGTTGGTTGAGAGAGATTTGCAGACCACGACAAAGCTGGGGAACTGAGACAAGATGCCATTATTCTGGAGGTCTCAGGCATAGCCCCAGGAGTGTCTGGCCACGTGGACTTTGCCTGAAGGCCCTGGGACTACAAGTGACACTTAGCACTTACGGGACTCCCAGCCCAGTGCAATAGGCTTTTCTTTGATTCTTTCCCAGTGTTTATCCAGTTGTAAACTCTGTACTCTTATTTGAACAATTGTTATACTTATTCTCAGCAAACCAAAGTGAAAAGTTCCTGAGTAATCCATTTGTATCAAAAAAAAAAAATCACTGTTGAAATGTATAATTATTATTTTGGTGAAAATATGAAGAATAAAACAATTCTATTTCTGACAGCCCTTGTTCATCTTTTCTCTCATTTTGAGCTTATAATTCTGGCTTTAAATCCCAGATCAGTGTTCCCTGCCAAAATGTACAATCTCTGTGCTTGAATAGCTCACAATAGTGTTTTCAGTATAAAGGAGAATTCCCCTGGTCCATCCAAGGGATTATAAGACCTCCGTGTGTATCTTGCTGCCGAGCTTGAGATCCTTAAAGGCCAGTTTCGGTTTGCTGTGACTTATCTGAGGTTTTTCACTGCATCCAACTCCACCCTTATTTTGTACATATTCTCAGAAGTGAATGTTTTAGGAGAGTGCACATGCGATGAACACTATTTGGTAAAAGGCACAAGATTTATATGATCTGAAGAGAAACCAGAGTATCATGAACACTACTTGGATGGGCTTGTCTTGCAGCCGCTGGGCATCCTGAAATCCTCAGAGAAGACTGTTTTTGAATTGCATGAGTAGATTTTATTGAATTACGTTCTGATTTCTTGATGAAGAACCTCATCTGTATTGTATTTGCCATAAGCAATGCAACTGATACCCTTTGGACACATCCACAGACTGTAGTCTGTGTGATACTGCCTTTTAGGTAAGTCGGAATTGAAATATCATATTTCTCCACTGAGCCGTACTTGGCTCCAAGCTCTTGGCACAGAGCTTGATTAATCAATTAGAGAGAGAGGTGATGGTCAGAGGACTACAGTCACTTGTGGACCATTGTGGGCAACCTGAAGCCATAAGCCAAATGCAGCCAATTCATCCTTGTTTGCAATTTCTCATCTGAATTTATGGAAATTCATGTTTCATCCAGTGGTCCAAAGCCACATATGCATGCTTCAACTATTCTGTTCAGCCTCATGTCATCAGAATACTCATTGAAAGAAGAATCAATAGAGGAATTTCTGTTCTTACAAGTAGGTCTAAATTTGGGACATTCTCTATGGGATGGGCTTCAGAGGGGCCTGCCCTGTTCTGACTTCCTCTCCCTCTCTATAGATTTATCATGGATCCTGGAAAGAAAGCCAGCTGTCATTAAGCCTTTCTCATCCTCAGCAACACCACAAGATCTTCAATAGCATAGACCACTGCTCTCTCTGCTTAGTCAAATGTTGAGGGAGGCAGAGAGTAAAGACAGAAGGGTGCTCTTGGAGACAGGGAGCCTGATATCTGGTTGGAGTTCTTATGTGATCTTCTGGCACTGGAGTTTCCCTTAAGTGAAATGAGCCTGTTGAACACCATCATGCAGGAGGCAGGATAGACAGTGGAGAAAGATAGGTCCACTTGGGTTCATACTCTTGTTCCCGCATTTGCTGCTCTTTGACCTTGTGCCACTTTCCCAGAATCTCTGAGGTACCAAGTAACACTTACCTTGTAAAGATAATAGGATTAGAGGTAGCATACACAGAGCATCAAATTTTTCATACTGGTGGCTAATATTATTACTTACCTACTGTATTTGTGTTAGAAACTGTGTGCATCCCAAGTATCATCATATTCTCATTCCTTTGAATGCCTATCTTTTGAATTACTGATGTTTCTCTTACATTAGTATCTCCTGTTATCTTTAGAGAGAAAAGTGTATGCAAAAATGGATCTGAATGCAGTTTTTTGACTATTTGGAATTTGGTTCAGCCAATATTTTTTTAGCTTGAGTTATGTTTATTAAGTCTATTTTGTGCCAGGCAATGTGCCATGTGTTGGGAATACAAGGATGACTGGGTGCCTCTGTCTGCCAAGTGCCATTAATTCTTGTGGGAGGGGAGAGAGAGACTGAAAGAGAACATTTCAATGCAATTTAATCAGTGCTATGTACAGGGTGTGGCAGACACTGTTAGCTGCCTCCCTAGTAACCATTCCCTCTTCATAGTTGACAGAACTCTGATTTTGTTCAAACTGACAGGGTCTCCAGCTAAATTCCAGGCCCCTAGGGTCCTTTTATGATAGGTGTGGCTGTGTGATGGAGACCTGATGAGAAAGACACACCAGAGGTTTGATTGGGATTCCGATGGAGTTGCTGTCCTGATAAACGGGGATTATCACAGGGGATATTGCCCTTCTTCCTTTTTCCTGCTTTGAACATGAACATAATGCCCAGTGATTCAGCAGCCATTTTTTTTTGAAAAATAAAATTATATACATTTAAGGTATACAGCATGATGTTTTGATATACATATATATAGTGATTACTACAGTCAAGATAATTAATATATTTATCTCCTCACATAGTTACTGTAGCTTTTTATTGCTTAGAACATCAGAAATCTACTCTTACAGCAAATTTCTAGTATACAATGCAATATTATTAACTGTCGTCATCATGTTGGATATTAGATCTGTAGGCCTGTTCATCCTACATAACTGCAATTTTGTCCCTCTGACCAACATCTTTCCATTTTGCATCCTCTCCCCAAAGCCCGTAGTAACCACCATTCTACTCTCTGCTTCTATGTGGATTCCACAAATAGATGAGGTCATGTGGTAGTGTTCTTTCCGTGTCTGATTTACTTCACTTAACATAATGTCCTCCAAGTTCATCTATATTGTTGCAAATTGCAGAATTTTCTTCCTTGTTAAGGCTGAATAATATTCTAGTTGTGTGTGTGTGTGTGTGTGTGTGTGTGTGTGTGTGTGTGTGTAGCACATTTTTTTTTTATCTATTCACTCATCCATCAGTGGTTGTTTTGTAACCATGAAAGAGACAAGCATGAGGGAAATGGTAAGAAAATTACAGTGATTACGAGTCCTGATGTCACTGAGTTCCTGAACTGATTCTAACTATCCCCTAGATCCAAAATTTTGTTATGTGAGAAAAGTACATATCTCTGTTTGTTTGAGCTGCTATAAGGCAGGTTTTCTGCTACTTGCAACCAAAGACATTCCTAAATAAAGCAAGGAATTTATTCCTTGTGTGAAGAAAGGAGATGATATTTCTTGCAGAATACTAAGTAGCTAAGAGGAAGGAGCACTGTGGCTCCAGGCAGAAAATAGGCCCTGTATTGCATGGGAAGAGTGCTTGGCAAAATGCCTCTTTCTGTCAATGAGGACATTCTCATCTATCGCAGACACTTCAGAACATCACTCAGGGCTACAATCAAAAGTGATAAAAAACTTGGATGGACCTGCCTCCTGGGAGATTCCAGTCCAATCTGAGATATGTTTCCCTAGAGTCTTCCATGAACTAAAGACAGTCTGTAAGGGCGGGCCAAACTCGTCATGATGTCATGTGATTGACCCCATTTGCTCAGGGACCTAGGTTGGGAACTCACAGTTCCCTCTGACTTAGATCACACCAGAGCCATCCATAGTCCACATTTCAGGTTAAACCCTTGCCATGTTTTCCAGAAGCAGGGCCTTAGAAACCCCGACTGTGGCCAGAATCATAGATCTGCATCTGCCAAGACTAACAGACTGGTAGACAGTCTTTTTTCTGCCCTTGCAACTCCCAAAGAGATACCTGCTTTTTCCAGTAATTCACTTTTCTCTGTTTTGCCCTTTTCTTTCTCAGGCACAAGTTGAAAGTCTTACAGATGGCTCTGGGGAAAATAATTACTTGTTCCCAAACATGCTGTTGGAGACTCTTTCCTGCTCCTTCTCTTCCTCTTGCATAGCTCTTAGCTGGCCTTGGCCCTATCCTTAGCAGATAGCTACACTACTGCCTCAGTCTGTAAGTCCCATACCTTCCATTAGTCCTTCTGGCAGCCTAGGCTGCTGGCATTTACATTTTTCTTCTAATTGGTTTGGCAAATAGGAGACTCAACCTCTCTATTTGGAAGTCTGGATTTAATTTCTCAGCTAAAGGTAGCATTCAGCATTGTGCCTAAGAATTCACAGATCTCAGAGAACATTTCCACTCCTTTTTCTCATGCCTACCTATAACCTCTAAGGTGTGGCTCATGGTGCAAAATAAGCTACTGGAGTGAACTGGTTTGAACTGGAACTCTATTTGTGGGGCAGTGAGGCAGCACAAGTTGGTCACCCATACAGCATGAATTGGTATTGTGGGTTAGAGGAAAACCTTTGCAAGAACTCTTCAAAATGTGTCTATGATCCAAAATAAGGACAAGCACACTTTGAGTTCCCAGGTTTAGTTCTGATAAGTTGGGGGCAGATGAAAAGATCAGGGACTTCAAAGTATTTGCTTAGGGGAAACTAATAGAGATGTCAAAACTGGAAATAATCATTAAGATAAAAAGCAAGTGATATCTGACATTCAGAAGAGACTAGGCATGGGTTAAAACATGGCCTTGTCTTTTGGTTTCTGAAGGTCTTGTCTTTGGGTTTCTATTTACACTGAATCAGTGGAAACCACCCCTGAGTAAGAGTTATTTCTGCTTTTTGCCCTAAATTTGTTTTATGTATCCTTCTAAGTTTTCATTTCTTCACTGGTAATATGGAGAGAGATCTATATCTATCTATATCTATATCTTCTATATCTATATTCAATGCTGATTTGGGAGCATTGGCTTGAGTGATAGGAGACAGTTGAGACACTCCCCCAAATATATATATACACATATATGGTGTGTGTGTGTATAATATTCATTCTTCTAAGGGCTGTTTTGAAGCTCAAATGAATTGATATCTTTGAAAAAACTTAATAATTTCATAAATTATTTTATTTATCTTTAAAAAGATTTTATTTATTTATTTGACAGAGAGAGATAGCCAAAGAGGGGGAGTGGGAGAGGGAGAAGCAGGCTTCCTGCTGGGCAGGGAGCCCGATGTGGGGCTCCATCCCAGGACCTGGGGACCACGACCTGAGCCAAAGGCAGACGCCTAACGACTGAGCTACCCAGCTGCCCCGTAATTTCACAAGTTATTTTAAAGTTATTTTTCTCTTCCTCCCTCCCACCCTTCTTCTTTCCTTCCTTCCTTTGAGACTCTACCCAGAAACCAAATAAGAAAAGTCAGTCATGATAGGGCAGGGTGGTGGGGGAGAGTGTGTCCAAGTTGGTGACATAGGAAGGTCATAAGCTTACCTCCTCGCATCGACACACCAAATCTATAGCTACATATGGATCATTTTTTTAAATGTGAAAACTAGATGAATTACTCTTTACAACAAAGGATAAAGGGTGTACATTGAGATGGGTAGGAGAGGCAGACACATGGTCTTGCACCACTCTCCCCCTCCCCAGCATGGAAACAGAATAAGGAGGGATCTCACCAGACAGGCATTTCTCTGAGAAGAGTGAGGAATGATGCCTCACATTGGGCACCCTGGTCCCTCAGATCTGCACTGGAAAGACAAGCTCCCAGAACATCTGGCTCAGAAAGCCTGTGGGCAAGGCCGATGTCTCGGGGGGGTGGGGGGCAAAGTACTAGAGGAAACTGAGATTCTCCTCTTAGAGGGCTTGCATGTGGTCTTGCTCACCCCAAACTCAGTGAAAAAGAGAGTTTGAAAAACATCTAGAGATAAGTAAGGGAGACTCTTTTGCTGATTTGGGAGCATTGGCTGGAGTGATGGGAGACAACTGAGACACTCCCTCAAAACGGAGGTGCTGGCAGACACCACTGTTGCAGTCTCCACATAGTCTGTTAGCACAAGCAGGTGACTTCAGATGTGGCAGCCTCTCACTGCCTTGCTGACAAAGCAGGAATGAGAATTGTGCCACTTGCTGAGACCAGAGGACATGGGCGGTTGCATGTCCCTGTTCCCTGGCTGGGGTGGATGAACATGAATGGTCACAGGGTTCTTCCCTTCCCTAGCTAAAGTCTGTGAACATAGGTGGTCATGACACTTACCTGCTCAGTGGCTGGGGGCTGGTAAGCATGTGTAGTCACAGCATACTCCCATTCCTAGCCTAAAGCCGGCATGTGCAAACAAACTCTCTTGCTGCATTGGTAAAGCCCACAGGAACACCTAGTTAAGATATTTTCCTGTTTTTCTGAAGCTGGAGAGCATGCTTCACCCATTATACTCTCTAGCTGCCTAAAGCCAGCAGTTGTGCAAAATCTACACAGGGGACATCCCTTGATGGCCTGGTCCTACTGGCCAAGAGGGCTGGTGTTCCAGAGCTGCACAGGACTGTAACAATTGGAAAAATAGTTCTTGGCAGTCTACCATCCCCAGGGCTCTGCACAGACAGTGGACTGAAACACACCACCAGTCTTCTTGTGGAAAAGGCCTATTTATTTAGCCTGGAGCTACAGTCTGAGGGACAGGCTTCAGGTTTCCCACACATCTGGAGGCTAAGGAGGCACTCTCAGAGAATGTAAGCAGGGAGACACCATCCATGTTCACTCCTTGGCCTCACTACAGCTTGACAAGACTTCCCAGAAAGGAACTTATACACTCATCCAGAGCCCTGATTTTTATAATCGTTATCCAGGGGACACCTGCAGATCCTCTGGTCTGGAAGCCGATAGGGATTACAATTGTGACCCCACAAAAATGTATGTATTTCCACTCTAAAAGCTACTGCTTGGCAGTCTAATTTCCAGTCAGCCTGAAACTAGGTGCTGAGATTCCTCCTCTTGGATTACTGACAGGTCTTGGCACACCCTCAAAAACAGGTGTGTATCAAGAGTAAGTCAGGTGGTTTAGGCAATCAGAAAAGTCCAAGAGTTAGGGCAAGGTTAAATTCAGTACTTCCACGGGCCACTGCTTGAAGACTGTGAGAGAAGTAGCTGTTTCACCTAATACATAGAAATAAACCCAGAGAGTCAAGCAAAATGAGGAAATAGAGAAAGATATTCCAGACAAAAGAGCATGACAAAACCTCAGAAAAACACCTTAATGATATGGAAATAACTAACCTACCTGGTAAAGAATTCAAAATAATGGTCCTAAATCTCACTGAACTAGGGACAAGAATGGATGAACACAGAACAGCAGAGTCACAGAGCTAAAGAATAAAAAAACAACTAAAAATACATTAAAAATATTCAGCAGCAGGGTAGATGAACTTGAGTTATGGATCAGTAAACTGGGAGTTAAAAGCAATGGAACTCACCCAGACAGAACAGGAAAGAAAAAAGAATTAAAAAAAAAAAAATAGTTTAAAAGAAGTCTGGGACAATATTAAACAGACTAACATTCACAATATAGGGGTCCCAGAAAAAGAAAGAGAGAAAGGGGCAGAAAACTTACTTGAACAAATAATGGCTGAAAACTTCCTTAAGGTAGGGAAAGAAATATAAATCTGGCCCAGGAAACCCAGAGAGTGACAAATAAAATGAACACAAATAGAAACACACCAAGACACATACATTAAAATGTCAAAAGTAATAGAGTCTTAAAAGCAGCAAGAAAAAAATTGTTACATAGAAGGGAAACCCCACAAGGCTACCAGCAGATTTCTCAGCAGAAACTTTGCAAGCCAAAAGGGAGTGATAGGACATAGTCAAAGAGCTGAAGGGGGAAAAAAAAAAACAAAACAAAACTTCTAACCAAGAGTAATCTACCCTGCAAGTTCATTATTCATATTTGAAGGAGAGATAAAGAATTTTCCAGACAAGCAAAAGTTAAAGGAGTTCATCACTACTAAACTGGTCTTATAAGAAATATTACAGGAATTTCTTTAAGCTGAAAATAAGTGGTATTTATTAGTTAATAACAAGAAAACATGACAGTAAAAATCTCACAGGAAAAGGTAAATGTTCAGTAAAGGTAGTGTATTAATCACATAATGCTGCTAAGAAGGTTAAAAGACAAAAGTAGTAAAATTGAAACTATAATAATTAGTTAAGAGATACATAAAAATATGTAAAATGTGACATATAAACATAGTGGGGTAAAGTAAACATGTAAAGTTTTGGAAAATATTCAAATTTAAGTTGCTATCAAGTTAGAATAGACTGTTATATACATTGGAACCTCACAGTAACCAGAAAGCAAAGACTTATAGTAAATACACAAAAGAAAAAGATAAAGGAATCTAAACATAACACTAAAGAAAGTCATCAAAACACAAGGGAAAATAAAGAGATAAAAAGATAGAGTCAGAGGGACTACAAAATCAGCCAGAAAACAAAGTGGCAGTAAGTCCATACATATCAATAATTATTTTAAGTATAAATAGACAAAATTCTCCAATAAAAAGACAGAGTGATGGAATGGATAAGAAGAAAAAAAATAAGACACATCTATATACTGCCTTACAAAAGACTCACTTCAGGAGTAAGGACACAGACTGAAATGTAAAGACACACACAAATTAAAATTTAAAGAAAGCTGGTGTAGCGATACTCATATCAGATTTTAAAACAAGGACTATAATAAAAGACAAAGGGGGCATTACATAATGATAAAGAGTTCAATCTAGAAGGAAGATATAACATTACAAATATATATGCACCGAACATAGTACCAAAATAAATAAAGCAAATATCAACAGATTGAAAAGGAGAAATTAACAGCAGTACAATAATAGTAGGGGATTTTAACACCCCACTTACATCAATGAATGTATCAGACAGGAAATCAATAAGTAACACTGACATTAAGTGACACATAAGACCAGATGGACTTAATAGATATATACAGAAAATTCTATTCAAAAGCAACTGAATACAAATTCATCTCAAGTGCATGTGAAACATTCTCTAGGATAGATCACATGCTAGTGATCTAACAAGTCTCAATAAATTCAAGGAGATCGGAATCATATCAAACACCTTTTCCAACCACAATGGTATAAACTAGAAATCAACTACAAGAAGAAAATTAAAACTACAAGTACATAGAGATTAAACATATTACTGAAAACTACTGGGTCATAGAAGAAATCAAAGGAGAAATAAAAAAAAATACCTAGAGACAAATGAAGACAGAAATACAGCATACCAAATTCTAGGGGATGCAGCAAAAGTGGTTCTAAGAGGAAAGTTCACAGCATACAGGTTTACCCCCCAAAAAACAAGAGAAATTTCAAATAAACAATTTAACTTTACACCTCAGGGAACTAAGGAAAGAACAAATGAAGCCCAAATTTGGTAGAAGGGAGGAAATAATAAAGATCAGAGTAGAAATGTAATAGAGACTAAAAAGACAATAGAAAAGAAACCATTGAAATAGACAATGGAAATAGACAACAAAAATGAAATTTAGAGTTCTTTAAAAAGATAAAATTGATAAACCTTTAGCTAGACAAACCAAGAAAAAAAAGGGCTCAAATAGAATCATAAATGAAAAAGATGTTACAACTGATAGAACAGAATTATGAAAAAGACTACTATGAATAATTACATGCCAACAAACTGGACAATGTTGTAGAAATGGATGAATTCATAGAAATCAAATACTTCCAACAAACAAGGTCTAGGATCAGATGGCTTCGCTGGTGGATTCTACCAAACATTCAAAGAAGGTTTAATAACTCTCTTTCTCAAACACTTTAAAAAAATTGGAGAGGAAAGAAAGCCTCCAAACTTATTTTATGAGGCTAGCATAACCCTGATATCAAAAACACACAAGGATACCACAAACACAAAAAAGGAAATTACAGGGCAATATCTCATATGAACATAAATGAAAAAATTCTGAACAAAGTCTTAGAAAACCAAATTCAACAATGCATTAAAAAGATCATCATACACCATGATCAAGTGGGATTTATTCCAGGGATGCAAGGATGGTCAACATCCACATATCAATCAACATGATATACCACATTAACAAAATGAAAAATAAAAATCATATCATCTCAATAGATGCAGGAAAAGAATTTCACAGTTTATAAAAAGTCTCAACAGAGTTGGGTATCAACTATTGATGGATGTTTATGTTGTTTCCGTATCTGAGCTATTGTAAATAATGCTATAATGAACATAGGGGTCCTCAAAATAATAAAAGCCATACATGACAAGTCACAGCAAATACGGTATGGTTCAGTGGTGAAAAGCTCAAAGCTTTTCTGGTAAGATCAGGAATAAGACAAGGATTTCCATCATCCCAACTTTTATTCCACATAGTATTAGAAGTCCTTGCCAGAACAATTAGGCAAGAAAAAGAAATAGAAGTCATCCAAATTGGAATGGAAGAAGTGAAAATATCACTATTTGCAGATGACATGATGCTATCTATATGTAGAAAATCCTAAAGCCTCCACCAAAAAACTTTTAGAACTAAGTGAATTCATTAAAGTTGCAGGATACAATGTACAAAAGTCTGTTGCATTTCTATACACTAATAACAAACCATTAGAAAAAAATTAAGAAAACCATTACATTTACAATTGCATCAAAAATAAGTAAAATACTTAGAAGTAAATTTAACTAAGCAGGTGAAAGACCTACCCTTTGAAAACTATAGGATACTGATGAAAGAAATTGAAGAAGACACAAATAAATGGAAAGATACTCTGTGCTCATGAATTCAATTCATTATTTTTGTTAAGATGTTCATACTACCAAAGCAATCTATAGATTCAATGCAATGCCTATCAAAATTCCAATGACATTTTTCACAGAACTAGAACAAATAATTCTAAAATTTGTATGGAACTACACAAGAACCTGAATAGTCAAAACAATCTTGGGAAAGAACAAAGCTGGAGGTATCACACTACCAGATTTCAAACTATACTACAAAGCTATGGTAATCAAAATCGTGTGGTTATTGATGTAAAAACAGACATGTAAATTAATAGAATAGTATTGTAAGCCCAGAAATAAACCCACACATATATGGTCAATTTTTGACAAAGGAAGCATTAATATATAATGAGGAAAGGACAGTCTCTTCAATAAATGGTCTTGGGAAACAGGAAAGCAATATGCGAAAGATTGAAACTGGACAACTTTCTTATACCATATACAAAAATAAACTCAAAATGGGTAATGACTTGAATGTAAGACCTGAGACCATAGAACTCCTAGAAGAAAACACAGGCAATAAGTTTCTTTGTATCAATCTTAGAGATTTTTTTTATCTGACTCTAAAGGCAAGGGAAACAAAAGCAAAAATAAACAGGACTACATCAAACTAAAAAGTTTCTGCACAGTGAAAGAAGCCATCAACAAAACAAAAAGACAACCTACTGAATGGGAGAAGATATTTGCAAATCATGTATTCAATAGGGATTAATATCTAAAATATATAAAGAACTCATACAACTCAAAACCAAAACTAAAGTTGATCAAATTAAAATATGGGCATAGGATCTGAACAGACACTTTTCCAGAGAAGACTAATGAGTGCCTGTCTGAAGAAAGGAAGACACTGTGAAAAAGATACATGGACCCCTATGTTCATTACAACATTGTTTACAATAGCTCAGATATGGAAACAACATAAACATCCATCAATAGATGAATGGATAAAGAAGATGTGTGTGTGTGTATATATACACACACACATACACCTCCACACACACACACATATACACACAATGGAATATTACTCAGCCATCAAAATTAATGAAATCTTGCCATTTCCAACATAACGGATAAAGCTGGAGGATATTATTCTAAGTGAAAGAAGTCAGAGAAATACAAATACTATGTGATTCACTTATATGTGGAATATAAAAAACAAAACAAAACTTAGATTCATAGGTTCAGAGAGCAGATTGTGGTTGCCAGAAATAAGGGGGTTAGGTGTAGCAAACTGGGTGAAGGGGATTAAGAAGTATAAGCTTCCAGTTATAAATGAGTCATGGGGATATAAGGTACAGCATGGAGAATATAGTTAATAATGTATTAATTTTCTATATTGACAAATGGTACTTACTGTAGGTGATCATTTCACAATGTATACATTATATACAATGTATCAAAATGTCAAATCACTATGTTGTATACCTGAAACTAATATAATATTGTATGTCAATCACACCTCAATAAATTTAAAATAATTTAAATCAGTCATAAAAAAAGAGCAGAAAGGCAAAACTCAGTGAGACACAAGTCAATATCTCCTTCTTAGCATTACTAGCTCCCAGTGTGGAGAAGGGGGCAGAGCTGCTTAAAACTATTAGACTGTGATGCATTTTTGGTTACCTTTGCCTTTACAGACTTTTAGGGAGGTAACTCTCAGCTTTCAAAATCCACAGGATACACTATGAATTTCCCTCCTCTCTGTCTTTCCTTTTGAATGGAGACTAGAATCCAGAGTCAAGACCTGAGAAAACTGGGCATCACAGAATGGGCAGGTACATCCTCTGGCAAACTGAGGCTATGTATAACTAGAACTTGATTTTAGGGTTTCAGAAGATAAGGGCGTATTGTCATCAATATCCACTTCCAGATACACAGAGATACATGCAATCCCATGCCTTTAAAGTTGGGCATTTTATTCCCAGTGACTAGAGGTGGCCAATGAAGAGTGAGGGGAGTGGCATGTATCCCTTGTAGTCTCAGTGAACTGGTGCGGGACTCTCCTGTTCTCTGTCTCACTGCCATGCTGACCAAGGGGGCCATGTGTTTTAGATCACGTGGCCAGAGAGCAGAGACTCTGAGCCTGGATTGCAGGAGGGACAGTTGCCCTGCAGAGTATCCTAGACTGCAGATGATTTTTGTGTGAATGAGAACCAACCTTTGTGGTATTGGGTGGGGTAGCATAGCAGCATAACAGCCTATTGCTGAACAGTACAGGGCATATGGAAAGAAGACTTCTGCTCTTCTCTTGGTGGCTTCCTTACACTCGGCCCACTTCTAAGCAGCCAAACCACTGCAGAGTGTCCCACTTCGCTTTTGTTTTTCCTCTATCCCAAACCCAGAGTAGCAGCTGTGTGGAGGGTTGCAGCTGTTGTAATTGAAGGAAGGAAATGGCTGCTCCTCTTCCCTTTGGAATTAGTTTCGTCCCATAAGTGGTTTACACACTGGTGGTCTCCACAGATGGCAGGCATGTATTCTCAGGTGCTTCCCCTACTTCACATGCACCCCACCCTACCCCCATTCCAATGCATAGACAGGAGCCACGGACCCCCCACAGAGCCAGGAGGCATTGCAGCACTGTAGGAGGCCCAGGTTCCTCTTTGGAAACTAGCAGACCTGATGTGCGCCACCCACACAGCCAGCTGCTGCACAACTGATGTAGCCACAGGCAAAGAGAATCTGCACAGCTATTTCCTGGCAGGGATGATGAATGTGGTTTGGTCTTTTTTTCTCCCCCGGAGTATAAAAATTGTATATCTCGAGTGACTTAGAAAGGGATAATGTGCCTGAAAGATAGTTGAAGTTATTCCTATGTCTTTCTTCTGAGTTTTCCTCACATATGCTCTAGCCCTGCGGCTTTTAGCATTTGTATCACAATCTTGATATGGACATCATTTTGGTTTATTTAGCTGGATGTAATCATAGTTTGATGTAATTTTTCATAGCATTCATTTAAAAACCTATTGTCATTTAAAAATGTTTAAAATATAGTAATTAAAATATTCAAGCTGTTTAAAAGATGGTAACATTTAAAAAAAGTCCAAGTCTAAAAATGGAGCTTTTAAAATATATTACTGAAACATACTTTTTCATGAAAGTTATGATCCTTTATTATTATTATTTATTTATTTATTTATTTATTTATTTATTTATTTATTTATTGTCTTTACCAATACAGCAGGTCTATGATTAGGAGAAACATATAGTATGCCAACATATCAAAGCCATTGCCTGTTAGAAATATTGATGTTCATTCAATTAGTCAAAATGTAGACAGAGCCTACTGAAATCATCTTCGGTTTTATATTCGCTTTAATCCAAGAGATGGGAAAGTTTTGTCAGGTTTATTTTATTTGAACTTACTCCGATAATAAGATTTAAAGATTTTTGTTCCTTCCTACTAACTAAATTGCATTTAAAAAATTTTCTACTACAAAATCCTAGCTTCACATTTCTATTGGGGGGGGCGGAATCTAACTGGCAATCAGAGGACAGGAACCATTCTGAACTTGAGTATAATTAATTACATTTTCTATTAGGTGTGATAACCCAATATTAATTGTGATGAGCACAACCACTGTGGTAGGGTTTGGATGAATTACAATTTTGTTGAATTGAGAGACATAAATGTACCTCTCTGTGTCCAATCCTTGTTTACTCAAATTTTGTCTTTGGAAATTCAGTCCTGACTCTATAGGGTAAATTCCAGATGAAAATTATAATACAAGTATTAAGTTAAAACATAGATTTTTGGCCAAGTCTACTCTTAGCTCTGCTCAAACAGCCTTTGTGGCTCTGATAGGAAACCTTGGAGCACATGTGTGGACAAGATTTGGCCTGAAGTAACTAGATCTGAGTGGTTGTCATGTACAGAGATGGAAATTGCTTAGTCCATTAATGAATTCTCAGATCATTCTCTGCAGGGATCCTTCTGCTTGGGGCTGCCAGTTGAGACTAAGAAAACCCAAAGGGACTCTGAAATCTGTAAAATGAAGCACCCAACCCTTGAGGCTGGATGAGAATCAAGGTGCAAGAATAGAGTATGTCTTAACCTCTGTTTATTCTTAAAGAGTTTGCCAAAGATTAATACTTCTCTGAAGTCTCTAAAGGAAGGATTGTGCAGCTTGTCTCAACAGGAAGAATTGGTCTTAAAACTGTGATCTTTGGAGGCATTTAAGACTGGGGAGGAGAGGATAATTAGAAGGTTCTCATAACTGCAGCCATTCCTATCCCTCCTCTTAAATCTCCTTACACAGATAACTATCCATGAAAAGGGGAGTATGTCAGAGGGGGAGATGAACCATGAGAGATGATGGACTCTGAAAAACAAACTGAGGGTTCTAGAGGGGAGGGGGGTAGGGGGATGGGTTAGCCTGGTGATGGGCATTGAGGAGGGCACGTTCTGCATGGAGCACTGGGTGTTATGAACAAACAATGAATCATGGAACACTGCACCAAAAACTAATGATGTAATATATGGTGATTAACATAACAATAAAAAAATTAAAAAAAAAAAAAGTTTCTTCTACTGGTTTATTTTTCTGTGTCATAGACTGAAATATTTGTTGAAAAGCTTATTAACACTAAGCTGCCAATGATCCTTTGAATGTTTAAATAATAGTCTTAAGGAAAATTCTTAATTAAGAGCAGTCCATACTAAAATTTCATAGATTCAGAAAGACTCCGGTGACTTATTCCATTGAGTATTAGTACTGGATTGGATTACATACTTAAAGTAAGTCTACCAGTTGAGATAGGCTGAGTTATGTTTGGTAACAAAGAACTGTAAAATTTTAGAAGTTGAAACATTTGCTCACTTTATATGCCCACTGTAGGTTGGTTTCGGGGTAGTGGTGGTGGTAGGGAATCTGTTCGTTGTCTTCCATTGGAAAACAGGATAATGGAGACTCTGTGTCCACACTGCCAGTTTGTCAAATTAAAAAGGAAAAAGTGGGGGGGGGGGCGGGGAAGCAAAAAGAACAGAGCAGAACATGCACGGATTCTTAAAGCTTCTTCTTAGTATTGACACATAACACTTCTGCTCACATTTCATTGGCCAAGATATTTAATGGCCACGCCTAACTTCAAGAGCAAGAGTATAGCCCTACGAAATTCCCAGAAGGAGAACTAAAAATATTTGGTAAACAACATAAATGACAACCACACTGAACTTTAATTCATGCGAACCCATCTAAACCCAGTAAATGATGAAGCATGTTTTAATTAGGAACTCATCCATCAGGTAGTTGGGTCTCATAGATAATCTAGATTTTAACCTGTACTTCTGGAAAGTTGGTCCTTCATAGGCATGAAAATGACCTTAGATGTAGTAGTGGAGTTTAAAGGAGCATATGATTAGCCATTACAAGAGGTGGGGTTGTGGACACATGCTGAGAAGGGGCCAGGAAATAAGTATGTACAAGAGAATAAGTCTAGTACAGTAAAAAAGGAGACAGTATTTGAAGTCAGAAGACCAGTTTTAAGCCCTAACTTTGGAACATACTGGCTAAGTAATTATGTGTCCATTGTTTATCCTTTAGGAGCCTTAGTTTCTCCGCCTAAAAGATAAATAATCAAATGATCTTACATGTTAAGTACTTTGTGACTCATAAGCACTATGTAACTATCATAGGAAGGAAGAATACTGTTATTTTGAGCCCTGGGCATGTCTGAGCTGAGTCCACGTTTTAATGAGTCCCCAATTTTGTCTCAGAAAATAGAACTGGTATTTGGCATGGCACTAACTCATATCATTTTTATATGTCAGCAACTCCAATTTTAAATCTATAAAATGTAAAAGTAATAAAGATAATACTTTACAGAATTATTTCACACAACAACACTCAAAGTTCATATCAGGTGCCATCATTGAACAGAGAAAAAGACTTTAAGAAACCAAGTAACAGAACAGAAAACAAAACCTGAACAAGAAATTAACGTGAAATGAACTTCACTGGAGGAAGGCAAAGTAAAAAATAGACCAAAATGTAAGTTGTTCTATCTTTGTATCAGATGTTATAATATTATAAGCTTATACATTGTGTGCAAACTCCTTTTCTTATTATATCACTACATTTTGAATATTTAGAGGCTCTTTGCTCATTCAAAATAGTATTGTGGGATTACTAATTGCAAATTTAGGTTCTGCAAAGTTTTGGGGGGATTATATTTAAAGTTTAAAGTCTTCCTTTCCTTTTTTTCCCTTTAACTCTCCTTCTCTTTTTCCTTCTACATTTATTAACTATAGTTTATATAGTTTCATATAACATACTGGCTAGGAAGGTCACTGTGCTTATAATATTTTCCCTACCCTAGAAGGATGCAAAAACTAGAGAGAGTAGTGGGGTGGAGGCTGTAATGTATGAATAGTATGTTACAAGAGCAAGGAAAAGAAAGTATCTAACTTTGTTTAGGGAGGTCAGAAAAGGATTCATGGGGCACCTGGGTGGCTCAGTTGGTTAAGCGACTGCCTTTGGCTCAGGTCATGATCCTGGAGTCCAGGATCGAGTCCTGCATCGGGCTCCCTGCTCAGCAGGGAGTCTGCTTCTCCCTCTGACCCTATCCCCTCTCATGTGCTCTCTCTCTCTTATTCTCTCTCTCAAATAAATAAAATCTTAAAAAAAAAAGAAAAGAAAAGGATTCATATAGAAGGTGACTTTTTTTTAAAGATTTTATTTATTTATTTGACACAGAGAGAAATACAGCGAGAGAGGGAACACAAACGGGGAGTGGAGCGGGGAGCAGGCCTCCTGCAGAGCAGGGAGCCAGATGCGGGGCTCAATCCTAGGACCCTGAGATCATGACCTGAGCTGAAGGCAGATGCTTAATGACTGAGCCACCCAGTTGCCCCTAGAAGGTGACATTTGAATTGGGTTCACCGTGTAAGAAAGAAAGGTGGGGAAAGAAATTGTAGGTAGAAGAAAGAGCTTGTACTAAAGCACAGTGATGAAGAATAGCTTTATGCATCAAACATCAAGTGATTTAAATTTCTTGAAAAGCAGGATGTTTGTGGAGAGGTGAGATTACAAAGATAGGCAGGAGCCTGACCATGGTGGTTTTTGTAGGCCAAGGCCAAGGAGTTTGTGGTGTATCCTAAGTGGATTTTAAGTAAACTGATAAAAAAAGGCTAACATTTTTATTTATGGAACATCAATATTACCCACAAATAGAAAAAAAAATAACATTTAATCTCAAGTTTATGAATTTGTGAATTGCTGTATCACTCTATGTATTGGTATCTAAAATTAACCCACCACTTTGGTTCATTTATGTGATCAGGATGATCTTCATAAAGTAGCAAATCCCCTGTCCTGAACTTCAAGTCATTTAATAAAAGTACCAGTCTCTGTTAGGGAACCTAGTCCACATACCCAGCATTTTAACTCTAAAGCATTTGAGCACAATTCATTTCTTGGAGTTGTGTTTGACTTTCATGTAATTGTTACAAACACACAGACATAGGGAATGTCCTTGAGATTTTTCCATTGTGTAACCCAGTGCCGAAAGCTTTCAAAATGAATGGAGTTGGCATGTAGTTTCTTTCCCTTTCTTAATGTCTTCTCAGTATTTGCAACAACCCTAAGTGCTGAATAAGCTAATTTTTGATACCAAAGAACCAAAAGTACTATCATCTTAATTTTTCAGAGTGAGTTCAATTTGTTGAATGTTATGATAATAAATGTCTTTGGGAGGCGCCTGGGTGGCTCAGTCATTAAGCATCTGCCTTCGACTCAGGTCATGATTGCAGGGTCCTGGGATCGAGTCCTGCATCAGGCTCCCTGCTCAACAGGGAGTCTGCTTCTCCCTCTCCCTCTTCCTGCTGCTCCCCTACTCCCCTGCTCGTGCTCTCCCTGTCAAATAAATAAATAAAATCTTTAAAAAAACCCAAATGTCTTCGGAAAAAAGCGAGCATAAACTAATGAACATGATCCAGAATGCATTAGTAAGCTGGAAACATTTTGGTCATTGTAGCTGGATGCTTTAAAAGAGAGTTCAGTAATATATGCTCTCTTTTCTGTAACATTTAAGGCAGGCTCTTTATAGGCTAGAATATACTTATGGTATATTTTAAATTTATATAAGCTATAAGAATTGGGTATTTTGGGGGTGTGCAATCTGGATTAACTATATGACTATAATTCATACTCTTTTTCATTAAAAATGGGTAAGACTAATAAGATCGGTAGTGCCTCCTGAGTAAAATATCTCCTGACTGTCCTTGTATTCTGATGTCTCTGGGACATTTTATCAGATTCTGTAGAAGGGTAAATAAAAAAGCAAAACTTGAAAAATGGTTGTTAGATTTAGTGAGTAGAGAGGGAATACTTGAGAGTGAAGTTTTAGTTAAGTATAGGCAGGAGCCATATAGTGCTGTAGAATGATGAGGAAAAGATTAATCTAATTTCTTTGTAAGCTCTTGGTTTACTTCACTCTTACCCATTTTGTTAAACTTTGGTTTCTACCAGCCACAGCTTAAACATAAAATGATTAATTCTTAGCATTTGAAATTATAAGGACTTGGATTCTGGTTTACATAATAGATTTGAAGAAATACTTGGCTAGTCAGTTCACTCACTCCCCAACTCATCTCCCCTTACTTCTCCATAGGGAGAGAAGATAAAGACTCTAAAATGATGGAAGAACTTCTGAGGTGAGCTGATTTTTCTCTCTTGTGAACATTTGCTGGATCCTGGGAATTTTTCCCTTTGAGGGATTTAACTGACTCAGGGCATGACCTGCAGATTGGACTTGATTTAGGCGTTAAGATACTCACAGGGAAGAAGAAAAACCATCAAAGTGTTGTTGTGTGTTAGCAGTGTCAGGAGGCTGGAGACCCAAATTGGAAACCTTAGAGGCTTCTTGGTTATGTATGGCTAGTTCACTCCATGTGACATTGGCTCAATTTGAGATCTGTAACAGCCCTGGGGATGGGAAAGAAAATCCAAAAGCTTCAAAAAGGCAGAGTGAAATCTAAGGCGGAGGGGACCTGCCTTAAGCACTACATTAGTCTTACAATCAAGATGTTTGCTAGATGATTAAGATGCCCAGAGTGGGGAGCTGGAAAGCTGGACTGGAAACTTATGAATGACTGAACTGGAAGTCCTACAATATTTCAGGATTGAGGAGAAAGAGACCAATTTGTTTCTCTCTCAGTAAGCTTGAGATGGTCATTCCTAAGCAAGTGGGCTGAAATAGTTGTACACTGAGACTTACTCTGAAATCCAGCTCTGACCCAGGTCAATTTCTGATTGGATAGAATGATCAGCCTGTTATCTGAGCTGTATAACAGAGAAAAAGTGTATGTGGGAGAGGAACCTTTCTGGTGGAAGATAAAATCATTGAGAGCCTTTTCATTTCTTTTATACTCAGTGTCTGACACACAATAAAATATTACTTTGCATCTAGAAATACATAAATACAATTGATGATCAAGAGGAAAAAGAAACTAGTAGGAGACCAATAAATGATTCAGATATCAGAGTTACCAATCTGTTCTTTGAAATAATTATGATTAATATATTACATATATTAGAGAAGATGGAAAATGGATAAAAATATGGAGAATTTCTTCAGGGAACTATACTCTGTAAAGAAAAAGAAAAAGAAACATGGCCAATATAGAATAGAGAAAAATATATTCTTTAAAGATTTTATTTATTTATTTATTTGAGAGAGAAAGGGCGAGCACAAAGGGAGAGTGAGTGGGAGAAGCAGACTCCCCACTGAGCAGAGAGACTGACATGGGGATCAATCCCAGGACCCTGAGATCATGACCTGAGCCAAAGGCAGATGCTTAACCAACAGAGCCACCCAGGTGCCCTGAAATATACAATATCTTGAATTAAGAACTCAATGAGTGAATTTAAGAGTAGATTGGAGAGAGAAGTATACAGGAAAAGTGAATTGAAAGACAGGTCAATAAAAATATACAATATGAAGCATATAGAAAAAATTAGAAAAAAAATGGAGATATGTAGGATCATCCAAAGGTCTAACATACATATAATAGGAGTCACAGAAGGAAAATGAGAGAAAATGGGGGGAAATCATTATTTAAATTTTCCAAAGTTGATGAAAGCTATCAACTGAGAGATTCAGGCAAATCTAGGAATCCCAAGTTGAAGATAAACAAAGAAAACCAGAGCGCCTGGGTGGCTCAGTCAGTTAAGCATCTGACTTCAGCTCAGGTCATGATCCTGGGGTCCTAGGATCGAGTCCCACATCGGGCTCCCTGCTCAGCAGGGAGTCTGCTTCTCCCTCTGCCTCTGTCCCCCTCTTTCTCTGTCTCTCATGAATAAAAAGTAAAAAATCTTAAAAAAACCCCCAAAAAACAAAGAAAAGCATATCCAAGTATATCATAAAATCTTCTGAAAACCAAATTCAAAGAGAAAAAACTTAAAATCAATATCTGTAAAAACAATTCGCCAAGACTTAAATCTAAGTTTTCAACAGAAATGATGAAAGCTAGAAGACAATGAAATAACATCTTTAAAATGTTGAAAGAAAATAAATGCCAACTTATAATTTTATACAAAAAAAATTCTTAAAAGATGAAGATGAAGACAGTTTTAGCCAAAGGAAAAAATGAGGGAATTTGTCACTAGCAGTCCCCTTTTATAAAACTGAATGGACTTTCTTCAGGTAGAAAAATGATTCCAAATGGAACATGGAAATACCAGAGAAATTGTGAACTCCAGAGGAGTAAAATGTGGGGCAAAAAAAGGGGGGGTGGCTACTGACTATATGTACAAAACAGTTAGTTGTAATGTTATATATATATATATATATATATATATATATATATCTCAAATGAGTTATAATGGAAGTACAACATGTCAAAAATTATATTGCTTTAGCTAAACAGTTCTTAAAAAGAATTGCAGCAATATAATTTTTTATATCCTTCCATTTTAATTTAGTTCAAAATGGTCCCTAATTTCTAGTTTAATTACACTATAGTCAGAGAATATTTCTGTATATTGGAAAAGAAGAAAGGCTGAAAATCACTTTACTTACAACTTAAGAAGGTTCAAAACAAAGAGCAAATCAAAAGTAAGGAAAATGTAAGGAAAGAAGTCATGGGGCGCCTGGGTGGCTCAGTTGGTTAAGCGACTGCTTTCGGCTCAGGTCATGATCCTGGAGTCCCAGGATCAAGTCCCACATCGGGCTCCCTGCTCAGCAGGGAGTCTGCTTCTCCCTCTGACCCTCCCCCCTCTCATGCTATCTCATTCTCTCTCTCAAATAAATAAATAAAATCTTTAAAAAAAAAAAAAGAAGTCATGAAGAGCAGAAATAAAAAATAAGAATATAAAAGAAAAATCAACAAAGTTAAGGGTTGGTACTTTGATAAAGTTCATAAAATTAATAAACTTCTCACAACAGTGATCAAGAAAAAATCCCGCAAATTTTCAAAAATAAAAATGTATAGATCATAATACATCAAAAGAGGTATTATGAACACTTTCTCCATAAATTTAATGATTTGGATGAGATGGATTAGTAACTCAAAAACCTAACAACTTAAAAAATTTGCCATAAGAAGAGGGGGAACTTGGCTGGCTCAGTTCATGGAGCATGTGACTCTTGATCTGAAGGTTGTGGGTTCGAGCCCCAGATTGGGTGTGGAGATAACTTAAAAAAAAATAAAAACTTAAAAAGAATACTTTTGCAAATCTTTGGCAGTACTTGGGTGGCTCAGTCAGTTAAGAGTCAGTAGACTCTTTTTTTATTGCTATTTTTTAAGATTTTGTTTATTTATTTGAGAGAGAGGATGAGCAGACTGAGGGGCAGAGGGAAAGGGAGAAGCAGTCTCCCCACTGAGCAGGGAGCCTGACTCAGGGCTCAATACCAGGATCCTAGGATCATGGTCTGAGCCAAAGGCAGATGCTTAACCAACTGAGCCACCCATGCATCCCATGGCTGACTTTTGATTTCCAGCCAGGTCATGATCTCCAGATTGTTAGATCAAGCTTGGTGTCTGGGTTGGTGCTGGGTGTGGAGCCTGCTTAAGATTCCCCCTCCTTCCCTCCCCTCCCACTCATGCTCTCTCTCTCTCTCTAAAAAAAATAAATAAATAAATAAATAAAATTCACCTTTAAATTTGCCATAAGAAGAAACAAAAAATGTAAGCAATTAGGTAGATATTTTAAAAATGGATTCTTAATTAAAATGTTCTCATAATCAAATTCTTAGGCCAAGATAGTTTTACTGGTGAATTCTTCCAAACATTTAAGAAAGACATAATAGCAGGATTACACAAATTCTTCCAGGGAACAGAAGGAAAGGGAACAATTTCTAACTCTTTTTAAGAGGCACCATAACATGGATTATAAAATTGTGAAAGATGTTGTAAAGGAAACCAAATGTTTAACATTGATGCAAAAGAAATATTAACAGTCAACCTAGAAATAAAAGAAATGCTATATCTAACCTAGAAGAGTTTATTTAAGATATGCAAGGATTGTTTAACATTAGGAAATCACTCAATGTAACTCATCACATCAACAAACTACAGAAAAACAACAAGAATTTACAAGAGATTTAGCAATGCCCCTGAATATGAGTTTAATATGCGTAATTTTAGAAATATTTCTATATACCAGAAGCAAATAGAAAATGATATTTAAACATTATTATTTATAATAACATTTAAAAAAATCATAGCTCTAAGCAACTGATGTAATAAAACATGTGCAAACATTTCTGTAGTCAAACTATAAAACATTGAGAGAAATTAAGGAGGATCTAAACAAATGGAGAGATAGCCCATGTTTACAGATGGAAGACTCAATATTGTTAGAATATTCTGCCCAAATGAATCTACAAATTTAGTGTGATCCCAGTAAAAAATATGAACATTCTTTTTGTTAAATGAAATAAATGAAAATTAGAAATGCAAAGGGCCAAGAATATCCAAAGTATTTTTGGAGATGAAGATAGCTGAAGGATTTACTTTGCCAGATATCAAAATTTATTATGAAATTATAGTAACTAAAACAGGATGGCTTTGGTAATAGGATAGACAAACTGACCATTAGGATGGAGTCTAGATTTAGACTCACATATATAGTCACTTGACTTAAGATAAAAGTATAAAAAAGCACAGTGAAGAAAGAATAGTCTTTTCAATAAATAATGCTGAGTTAATTGGATATCCTCATGAAAAATATGTGTTGTGGCCCTTACTTCATACTTTATAGAAAATAATCAAATTCGGATGGATTATATATCTAAATGGAAAAGACAAACAATACAGCTTTTAGAGGAAAAGTAAGGTGATCAACTTTGTGATCTTGAAGCAGGCAACTTTGTGGTCTTTTAAAGAGAGCACAAGAAGAACTTTTTTTTTAATTCAAATGTTCTTTATTTTAGAAAATGACTGTGATGCATAAACATGATAATTTGCATAGAGCTTCAAGATTTTTTTTTTGATGTGTTCCATGAACTTTTTTGTTGTTGTTGTTATTTTCTATTATAGCATTTTTTCCCATGGAATGAATATTTTACTTCCATGAATGAAATATTTCTCATATTTGTACATTTTCTTGTCTACCGTAAGCTCTAGTAATTAGATCTTTTTCAAGAATGAATTTTACTGTATCATTGTCACTTTCTTTAAAAAAAGGTTTTTATAATTTTTTAATTGAAGTATAGTTGACATACATTGTTATACTAGTTTCAGGTGTACAGCACAATGACTTGACAATTATATCCACTACAAAATGCTCACCATGACAAATGAAACCACTATCCATGACCATACAAAGTTATTATGTTATTGACTGTATTCCCCATGTTGTGTTTTTCATCCTGTGGTCTATTCATCTTATAACTGGAACTCAGTACCTCTTAATCCCCCTTACCCATTTTGCCCAAGCCCCTAGCCCAGTCCCTTTCAGCAACCACTAGTTTGTTCTCTGTATTTATGAGTCTGTTTCTGCTTTTTTGTTTGTTTACTTGTTTTGTTTTTCTGGATTTCATATAGAAGTGAAATCATATAGTATTTTCTTTGTCTGATTCATTTCACCTAACATAATACCCTTCAGATTCATTCATCCATTCATGTTGTTATGAATGGCAGTTATGGCTGAGTAATATTCCTGTGTGCGTGTGTGTGTGTGTGTGTGTGTGTGTGTGTGTGTGTGTGTTCCATCTGTTTATGTACATTTAGGTTACTTCCATATCTTGGCTATTGAAAATAATGCTGCAATAAACATAAGAATGTATGTATCTGAATTAGTGTTTTCATTTTCTTTCTTTTTTAAGATTTTATTCACAGAGAGAGCACAAGCAGGGGGAGGGGGAGGGAGAGAGGGAAAGGGACAAGCAGACTCCCTGCTGAGAGGAGAACATGATGTTTTGCTTGATGCCAAGATCCTGAGGTCATGATCTGAGCCAAAGTCAGATGCTTAACCAACTGAGCCACCCAGGCGCCCTATTTTCTTTAACTACCAGAAAGTGGAATTACTGGATCATATAATGTTATTTCTCTTTTCAATTTTTTGAAGAGCCTCCATATTGTATTTGGCTGCACCATTTACATTCTCACCAACAGTGCATGAGGGTTCCCTTTTCTCCATATCATTGCTGACACTTGTCATTTCTTGCCTTTTTGATACTAACCATTCTTACTGGTGTGAGATGATATTGGATTGTGGTTTTGATTTGCATTTCCGTGATTATTAGTGATGTTGAGCATCTTTTCATGTGTTTGTTGGCCATCTGTATGTCCTCTTTGGAAAAATGTCTATTTAGGTCTTTGGCCAATTTTAATCAGATTAAGTTGCATGAGTTGTAGGAGTTCTTTATATATTTTGGATATTAATATATATATTGTCATATATATCACTTGCAAATATCTTCTCCCATTTGGTAGGTTGTCTTTTTGTTTTGTTGATGGTTTCGTTTGCTGAGCAAAAGCTTTTTAGTTTGATGTAGTCCCAATTGTTTATTTGTGGTTTTTTAAAATATTTTTTTAATATTTTTTATTTTTGCTTTTGTTTTCCTTACAAAAACAAAAAATTTTAAAACAAAAATGATAATTCAGTTCATATTCAAATCAGGAGCCTCTGTAAGAACCTCAAAATAATCATATCAAGAATATAAAAAGAACTTTTAGAAATCAATAAGGAAAAGGCAGATAAACCAATAGAAACATGAACAAGGCTTGAGCAGATCATTTACAATAAAAGATGCTCAAATAGCCAATAAACTTACAAAATGTATCAACCTCATTCGTCATCAGGGAAGTGTAAACCAGAAACCACCATATGACAATGCTGTGCTAGGTATACTAAGGTACATGACCAACAGAAATGTATGCATAGCTTTATCAAAAGCCATGAACTAGGTTATCTTAGTAACACTACTTATAATAGTAAAAAATGGAAAACTCCTCAAGAGCCTACCAAGAGTAGAATGGATCAGTGAATTGTGGTAGCATCACAGAACAGAATGCCCTACTGCTGACAAGTGTTCACTTCAGGACCTCATTCAGAAATGCGTATTTGCTTCTAGAGTGTGTCTAAGACAGTTGAAACACACGTTTCAGAAAGAAACCAGAGGCCCAGTCTGGATAACTCCAGGGAGGACACCATGCACCTCTCTGGTGAGGTGTTTAGCCTGTGAAAGGTAATATTCTTATACATTGCCAATTCTGCCTTCATTATTGCCATGTGACTCATCAGTGTTTGAGTAGAGTTTGGACTAATGTCAGCTAAGACTTGGGTAATATGTCCCTAATTTAGTCACAGAGGGGCCAGAAGTGATCAGTCTCTCTAACCACTTTTTTTTTATTCAATGGGATAGATTTAAAGTATTTTTTTAAGATTTTATTTTTTTATTTGACAGAGAGAGACACAGTGAGAGAGGGAAAACAAGTAGGGAGAGTGGGAGAGGGAGAAGCAGGCTTCCTGCTGAGCAGGGAGCCTGATGTGGGGCTCAATCCCAGGACCCTAGGATCATGACCTGAGTCTAAGGCAGATACTTAATGGCTGAGCCACCCGGGTACCCTGATTTAAAGTATTTTTAATTTGAAACTCCTTTTTTTTTTTGGATGGGGATATTAGGGCTGGAAAACATACCGTCAGATGTTTGAAGAAAGCAATCTAGTGTGATAAAAATCTGTCCCTGAGGCTGAAATTGCTATTTTGGTATGCTTTAATGTGGCATCTAACATGCAGCAAGAAAAAAAAATATGAGGGAGGATTGGTTTTCTTCTGTGACAACGAATTAGACACAAAACCTTGATCATTAACTTCAGTCTGCAGTCAAACCAAGTTCTGTAGTGTCTTTTTAAGGGTTAGGAAATTCTATCACCAAATAAAATATTTTTCTTTTATCCATATTACCATACTACTGACAAGTCTTTACCTCAGAACTCATCATTCAGAAATGTGTAGTTGTTTCCAGAGTGTGTCTAATACTGCTGGAACATGCATTTCAGAATGAAATGGGAGGCCCAGTCTGGGTAACTCCATGGAGGGTGCGGTGCACCTTGCTAGTGAGGGTTTGGCCTGTAAGAAGCGATGTTTCTGTCATTTGCCAGTACAGCCTTTGTTATTCCCACATGGCTCACCAGTATCTGAGCAAAGTTTGGCCTTGTGTTAGCTGGGGACTCAGGTGGTGTGTCCCTTTAGTCACAGAGTAACCAGAAGTGATCAGTCTCTCCAGCCACTTTAATGATGTTTTGATATAAAAAAATAGTTTTTAAGAACATTAATCATAGTAACTCATTTTTTAAGCATATTTTTCACAGTCCCTGGCCTCGAATGGATATGTCACTACTGGGCATCAGCAATCACAGATTTGGCTATTTTAGCAAAGCTGGGAGAAAGTAGTCCTGGTGGCCAAATGAGCTCCCTGAGTTATTTAGAGTTGGAGTGAGTCCTATTATAGTCAGGGTTAGGTTCCTCCTACTTACCACTGTTCCTGGCAGTGCCATTCTTTGTGGCTGACAGGGGGCCTCTAGGACTCAGGAATCTGAGACTGTAATGGGAGAGGGGAGGTCCAGGTCCTCCCAGAAAGGAGATGTCTCAGAGTAACCTCATGTGGCCTACATGTGCCTGGCCCCTGTGCCAGTCTGCACTCAGATGAAGTACCACTTAATCCTTCCCATGTCTGCATGAAGTTGCTTGGCCTCCAAAACAGGGAAGGTGCATTCAGGACACTGGAGCTATTTATATTGGTTTCAGAGCAGGTTCAGCTGTCTTCACTTCCAACTTATGTAACTCCAACAAAACAGGCAGATAGTCTCTCCAAATAGAATAAGGGATGGGGGAGACAATGGAGGAGAAACAATTATTCCCAGGTATGCTATTATTGGGCTGGGAATTAACCACAGGAGGTCAAAAAGTTTTAGAGATGGAAAGATCTTAGATATAAAATCATCTAAATCTTTTAGTCTGTATGTATAAAAACAAGAGCTCAAATAACTGAAGTGACTTATCCAAGGTCAAAGAGATAGCATTGTCAGGATTAAGATTTTTTTTCCCAAAGGTTAAGATTTCACTCTTTCTCTCACTGTCTACCTATTTATATGTACCATACACACCTACCTTTGGGTTTCAGTTAAGTTTGGCTCTCTTCTCAGTGGGGAGCCTGCTTCTCCCTCTCCCTCTGACCCTCCCCCTGCTTGTGCTCTCTCTCTCTGTCAAATAAATAAATCTTTAAATCTTTTTTTTTAAAGATTTTATTTATTTATTTCAGAGAGAGAGAGAATGAGAGACAGAAAGCACGAGGGGGAAGGGGGTCAGAGGGAGAAGCAGACTCCCCGCCGAGCAGGGAGCCCGATGTGGGACTTGATCCCGGGACTCCAGGATCATGACCTGAGCCGAAGGCAGTTGCTTAACCAACTGAGCCACCCAGGCGCCCCAAATCTTTAAATCTTTAAAAAATCTTTAAAAAAAAGGAAAGAAAAGAAAGTTATATTATTCTCAAAATCCCCATTATGTACTCATACTACTGAAATTATGTAATATTGAGTAAACTTCCCCCCCCCATGCTTATTTGTTAGGTCCAAGGATTGTTTCCTCTTGGCTACAGCAAATCCATCATTCTTGAGTTTCTCCAACTTAAAAATTAAGGAATTTTTTTTTTTCATCCCTGTATTTGCCTGGCAGAATCCTCAATCGAAAACAAACAAGCTGTTAATCGGCGAATAAAGGAGAGAGAAAAATCTTCAGAAATTATGTTTAGCCCCATCTGGCCTTAGAAAAACATGGGAATTGATGATCAAGTACATTCAGCAGGATGGCTGCCTTTCAAGGGAAACAATATCTGGATATTTCTATGTCTAGACCACAGAGGAAAAATGCTTCCTTGGTAATTAACCCATTGAAAGCAGAACAGGCCCACGTAGCTCTGAGAAACACAGGGAAGAGCTGGAGGGATGTATTCATTGAAAATTCAGCCCACATATGTGAAAGTTTGTTCCCCAATCTGTATTTCAGCATTTTAGATCCAGAGTTTATATAGAGTGAAGAATGAAAAATTCAGCCCACATATGTGAAAGTTTGTTCCCCAATCTGTATTTCAGCATTTTAGATCCAGAGTTTATATAGAGTGAAGAATGAATAGGGAAGTTATTTTTTTCCTTAACCAGCCAATGGTACTTTTCACTTTACTATTTCCATTTTGCTGCCTATTTGCCTACCATTGCTAAAGGTCTTGTGACAAACCTCCATTTTCCTGGTGCATAAAGCAGGGACTCTACAGCTCAGGCCTTAAGGACATTTCATTAAGAATTAAAAGATAAGAAGGTTACTTAGATAAGTGGTTTGTCTGGGTCTTGGAGGGGAATTTATGTGAACACTGGTAGGATTATAAATCTTGATTCGATTTAATAATCTCAGTCTTTGAGTTCTGTTTTATCATTTGCAAAAGCTGGATGTGAATTGATATACGTCATTACCCAACTATATAATTTATTTTTAAAGAATACTTTACAGCATACGCCACGGAATAACCCAGATCGCAATGAGATATTTTGAACTTCTTGTGGGCATATTACACGTTAACAACCATAGAAAGTGAAGCAGTTCCTTTTACATTCAAGTTTCCTCAGTATAATCTTTCATATTCTTTCCATAAGCATTTATTAAATGCTGCTGCATGCTTACAGAGGTGTTTAAAATCATAAGGATCTGAAGAGATAAACAGTGCCTACTTTTAAAATGTAGTCTATATGGAGAAACAAAATAAATACAAAAAAATGTATACTTTATAACTAATATCATATAAATGATATAGCAGTGCTGAAAAATATACACTAGAAGCACTGGCTAGTGTGTGTTGAAGATAGTTGAAAAAGGATTTTTACAAACTTCAGTTAACTGACAAAATAATGATATACAGAATGTTCCAATAGGTATAGAAGTTTTAAAAAATGAAATAAAATCATTCAAACTAATCTCCTCGTTACATTTTTTTTTTTACATTCTCTTCTTAGCCTTTTCCATATTCAGGCATAATTTTAGGAATCTCCAGTGGAGCATGAGTTCATTCATGAGTAATTTTTGCCTTTTCAGTCTCTTCCTCACCTTGTGTCTTCTCTCCTGCCTACCTCCTTGTGAAAAGCACCCCTCTCTCTACCATATAATTCTTCACTCTGGGGCCTTTCACCTTTACCTGGAGCCTTCTTAGTCTACACCATCCCCCAACTCCTCTCCTTTCACCTGTCAAGCTCCTGCTCACACGCTTTTAAGCTTTGGCATTGCATCTTCCAAGTTCTTCCTGAAACTTCCATGACTCCTTCCCTTTCCTGTTTCTCTTTTTCTTAGTCTCACCTCCTGTCTTCTCCCACAGATTATATTAGATGCTCTTCCTTGGTAAACTTACAAGAACCCTTGATAATTTTTATCCATGTATTGACTATATTAGATATTAATGATCTGTTTCTATGTCTGTATCTCCAAATAAGATGTAAGCACTTTGAGAAGAGGAATCATCTTATGGATGTTATATTCTTTAGTGCCTTTGTCAATGTCTGCCAAAGAGAAAGGGTTCCATAAAGTTTGTTGAATGAACCAACAATGAGACTTCATATTTTTCTGAATGAAAAATACAGACTCAGCCCTCAAGGTGTTTATAATCTAGTAGAGAAATGGAAAATACACACACAATTAGAAATTGTGCTAATGCAATAATGGAAACAAAAAAATTTAAGATAGAGGGTAATAGAACAGATGTGCCCTAGATGGGAGATTATAAATGTTAGGCTTTAGTTACAAACAGTGGAATCCACTGTGGTTAGTTCTAGGAGAAAAGGAATTTTTCAACATATGAAAGATGTCTCACAGACTCTTTGGGAAAATTATGGAGCCAGGAACAATATCCAACCACACTGAAGGAGGCTACTCTAGCAAAAGAAGCTAGCCACCATCATTTAGCTCCCAAACTATAGTTTTAACAAACCCTCCACCCCTACAATGGTGCTCAGGATGGGCTGTCAGAATGCTCACAATTACTATTCTGCAGAGCTTGTCACTTCTGTCACCTGCTTTCTGATAGGTGAATTGTAGTGAGACTAATTCCTCATTTTGTTTTTTTCTTCTCAGTGGAAGGCTAACTCTGGTGCAAGTGACTAGCAGTTTCTGGATCATAGATCTGCATTCCAGCTGCCATAACAGTTGGGAAGTTGAATTCTGATATCTGCCTTGGAGAGGCAGGGTTCATAATGTGGGAATCACCTGCATTATGAGAATTTCTACTGATATAAAAGAATATTAAAGAGATGCTAAACAGCCACAAATGTATAATCACTGACTATGAAGGAAGAGCTCTCTGAGAAGGTAATGTTAAAATTGATAACCTGAAGTATGACAACCCGCCAGGCAAAAAAACACAAAGATTAGAAGAAAATGGAGAATGTTTTATTTATGGCAGGGAACTACCCAGCAGTATCCAAAAACTGAAGGAATTCTATATAGCCCAAGAGTGGTGACAGAGAGAGAGCGCCATAATGAGATTAGAGAAAGTACCAATCACTCAAAGCCTGGTGGTAGATGTGAAGGAGTTTCTATTCAATTCTAAATTCAGTAGGAAGCCCTTAAAGGTTTGAAGCTAGAGGGTTGAGATGATCCAATTTATACTTTACAAAGTTCATACTGACTTTTATGTGGAGAATAGATTGGAAAAGGCAACAGAGGGAACAGGAAGACTAGGAAGGAGGTTATAGGAATTGTCCAGGTGAGAGATGATTGTGGCTTAGACTGGTGTGGTGGCAGTGGCTATAGAGACAATATACTAGGGAGAATGTAAGATATAATTTGGAGGTAAAAATGTCTGTACTTAATGCTAATATATATTGTGGGTAGCTGGTGATAAAGAAGATATTAGGAGGGACTACTAGATTTCTACTTTTAGAACTTTTGGATAAATTCCTAAAATGGGGAGGAATGGAGAGGGATTATATTTGGGGGAGGAGGGTATTGGTTTAATTTTAAGAATTTGGTTTGGGACATTGTAGTGGATACTGGGATTTACCACCCAGATCCCCCTTCAATGAAGAACTTATTGCCCCACCTGTGAGAGCACTATCAGAGGACAGTCTCTAGCTGTCAGCCCCTTTAAGAATTGTTTCAGAAAGCCACCTCACACAATGCCATGCTGCTTCTGGGGATGTGGGGGTGTGTACATCCCCAGTACTGATAACAGCCTGGCCATCTTGCTCCAACAGGGGACAATCTTTATGATTCATCTAGTTCCACAGCTCTTCATGGACTTGGCCAATGCTGTTGCTAGTCATACTCCTTCCATTTTTCATACTTGCTTTCTACAATTATTGATTCCAAGGGCACTATGGTAAACATCCTATATGCTAAACACTGTCTTATAATCCGCTTCCCAGAAAACAACCACCTGTGAAGTTGGTACCCAAAGTGATTAAAGATTGAGTGATCCCATCACTGGTGGGAGGTAGAACACAAAGAGTCCTGATACAGCTATCTAGTTGTTGAAAGTATACTGGGGGTGCAATGGGATCATACAGCAGTGTAAGGGAATCCATTAGTTAGTCTCATATATCAGGCATTTGAGAAACATGTGGGAAGTGAAAATTAAAATGACATGAATTGGGGGGCTTATTGTTAAGCTCAACTGATGCTCTGAATACAGACAACAAAAAACTTAGAGCATTTTAGAGGGCTTCCTTGGAGTTATACAAGGAGTTTCTAACCTCTTATGGGGAGAGGGGGGAGAAAACAGAACCTAGCTGAGGGCTTAATTGACCCCAAAGAAGGGAATGTTAAACCCCTAATCAAGGTGGGTATGCTCTGCGAGTCAGTGCACTTGTGAGGAAAGAATAAGATCTTCTTTTTTTTTAAGATTTTTTATTTATTCATTTGTGACAGAGAGATACAGAGAGAGCATGAGGAGGGAGAGAGGCAGAGGGAGTGGGAGAAGCAGGCTCCCCACCAAGTCAGGAGCCAGACGTGGGGCTTGATCCCAAGACCCTGGGATCATGACCTGAGATAAAAATTTATGACTCATTAGCATATAGGTAACATTGGAAATCACCCTAATAAGTAAGGGTAGATATAGAAGTGTGCTCAGGACTGATGTCTAGAGAAAGTCAAGCTGTAAAGTTTGAATAGAGAGAGTATCTTGCAAAGGAGACTTAAAAGAAAGTACAAAAGAGCTAATAAAAGGAAAACTGGGGGATGTGTATCATGGAAACTGAGACAGGATAGAGTTTTACAAAAATATAAAAAGAAAGGAAGTATATGTAATGATGCTGAAAGGTGGATGAATCTCAAATACACTTAGCTAAGTGAAAGAAATCATGCTCAAAAGGCTATATGCTGTTTGATTACATTATATGACATTCTAGCCAAGATAAAACTACAGGGACAGAGAACAGATAAACAATTGCCAGGGTTGAGCATGAAAGTGAGTTTACTACACTACAAATGGTATGGGGGATTTAGGGAGATGATAGAATTATTCTATATTTTAACAGTATTGGCATATGTGTTTCTCAAGACTTGCAGAACTCTGCTACGGCCATACATATTGTATCAGTAGTATGATAATTTTTAGTGCTGTGTTGTATTCCATTGTATGGATAGATCACAATTTGTTTATCCATTCCCCATTTGAGGGATATTTGAGTTGTTTTAAATTGTTCATGATCATTAATAAAATGATTTGTTTATGGGTTTTAGGTAAACATAATGGTACTGGGTCATATGATAATTGTATATTTCACTTTATGATAAACTCCCAAACTGTTTTTTGTTCTGAAATATTTTGTATTTCTACCAACAAGGTATGAGATTTCCAGGTGCCTTAAAATCCTTGTCAGCACTTGACATTGTCAGATTTTAAAAAATTAGCCATTATAAAAAATGTGCATGGATATCTCATTGTGGTTTAAATTACCCAAATGACTATGAACATAGTTTCAAGTACTTATTTGCCATAAATCTACCTTTCCTGGTTGTGTCTGTTTTGCCCATTTTTTATTGGATTATATTCTTAATATTTATTTTTTGAGAGTTCTTTTTATAATTTAGATATAAATCTTTTATTAAATATATGATTTACAAATATTTTCTCTCAGTCTATAGCTAGCTGTTTCATTCTCTTACCTGATCCTTTAAGGAGAAGTTTGTAATTTTGATGATATTTACTCTGCATATAAAATTCTCTTAGACAGTTTTTCTCTTTTGCATTTTAAAGATGTCACTCCATTGTTTCTGGCTTTCCTAGTTTTTAAGTGAGAAGTCTGCTGTAATTTTGCTGCAATCCTATATGTAATATGTCTTCTCTGACTTCCTCCAGGATTTCCTGCCAAGATTATGCCATGTCATTTCTTTTAAAAAATTCTCTGTGGTGTTTTTAAGCTTCTTTAATATGTACTTTGGTGGCTGTCCGTAATTTTGGAAAATTTTCAGCAAAATCTCTTTAAGTATTTCTTTTTCTTTTCTGTCTTCAGTTTCTGACATTCAGTTATATTTATTTAGACTTTTTGTTTGTATCATAGCTCTGGGATGTTCTGTCCTTTCCTTTTTCCTTTTTAAATTCTCTCTTTTTAATATTTGTTCTTTAGTTTGGATAATTTTTATTGATTTATCTTCACGATCATTGATTCTTACTGAGTTGTGTAGGCTAGACTGACAAGCCTTTTGAAGGCATTCCTGTTGTCATGATTTAGATTGTTCACTAGCTGGTTTATGGAATGTAGTAATGTTTTCTCTATTAATATTTATTAAAAATGAGATGTTCTAATACTTTCTTTTCTTGTACTGTCCTGTTTGAAGTTTGTTATTAGGTTTTTCCTAGCCTCACAAAATAAAATGGCAATTTTCTTTCATTCGAAGAGCCAGTTTGTATTATATAGGCATTACTTGTTCCATGGAGTTTTTCTAAATCTTTCTTGTAAATTTATCTTGTTCTGGTGTTACTTTGGGAAGACTTTCTTGAAGTGAAATTCACATAAGTTAATCATTTAAAAGTACTATTTAGTTGTATTTAGGGTACAATTCAGTAGTATTTAGTATATTCACAAATTTATACAACTACCAACTCTTTTTAGTTTCAAAACTTTTTCATCACCTCATAAATACATCTCCTATCCATACTAAGTAATCACCCTCCATTCCTCTTTCCCCAAATCCCCTGATAACCTCTTTAGTGTACCTTCTGTCTTGATTAATTTGCCTATTCTGGATATATCATATAAAAGGAATCATGTACTATATGATCTTTGTGTCTGACTTCTTCTATTTAGCATAATGTTTTTGAGGTTGATCCAACTTGTAGCATGTACTTCATTCCTTTTTATGGCTGAAAAATATTCCGTTGTATATACCACATTTTGTTTAGCCATTTATCTATTGATAGACATTTGGGTTATTTCTACCTTTTGACCCTTATGAATAATGCTACTATAAAATTTTGTGTACAAGTTTCTGTGTGGACATGTTTTTATTTCTCTTGAAATAAAATATACCTAGAAGGGAATTATTAGGTCATATGGTAATTCTATGCTTAAATTTTTGAGGAACAGCCAAACTGTTTTCTACAGCAGCTGCACCGTTACATTCCCACCAGCACTATATGAGGGTTCCAATTTTTCCATATCCTTGCCAATACTTGTTATTTTCCATTTTCTTGATTAAATCCATACTAGTGGGTGTGAAGTGGTATCTCATTGTGGTTTTGATTTGCATTTCCTTAATGACAAATGATGCTGAATGCCTTTTCATGCACTTTTTGGCCATTTATAGATCTTTAGAGAAATACCTATTCAAGTCCTTTGTTTATTTAAAGTTGTGTTGCTTGTCTTTTTTGCTGTTGAGTTGTAAGAATTCTTTATGGAATCTGTATATTAAGCCGTTATCAGATATATGATTTATAATTTTTTCTCTCATTCTGTAAGTTATAGGAAAGATTTTTGATTAATGATTAACAGCTAATTTTCTTTAGTGGTGGAAGAATTTTCACGTTGTCTGTATGTTCTTGAGTTAACTTTATTTTTTCTACAAGAATGTATTTTTTAGCAATTTCATTCAATTTTAAAAATACAGTTCATAAAGTTTGAATTATTCTCTGATGACAGTGTTAATGTCTGCTCTCAGTGACCTTTTATTGTTCCTAATATTTTTTATTTGTGTATTTTTGTGAGTAACACATTCTTGGTTTTATAAGTTTTCTCTTTTTTGTCTCTGTTTTCCACTTCATTATTCTCTATTCTTATATTATTTTTTTCCTTCTACTGTCTTTAAGTACTCTGTTTTTCTTACAATCTCTTAATTTGATTAAATCATTATTTTCAAACACTCTTGTTTTGTAATAAATATGTTTCAAGGCTTAAGATTTATATGTACTGCTTTAGCAACATCCTGAAATTTTATATGTGGCGTTTTATTGTTGCAGTCGAAATATTTTGTCACTTCCAATGTGATTTGCCCTTAAGCCAATGAAGTAGTTGAGACTACTATTCTTATTACACAAACACAGAGGTTTAGAAACTACTGTTTTGTTCTGGATTGTTTGTTTCTTACTGCTGATTACTAATTTATTTTAAATGGGTTTAGAGAATGTGGTCTAGATAACACTGGATCTTTGATAGTTGTTAAAACATGGAACACTACATCAAAAACTAATGATGTAATGTATGGTGATTAACATAATAAAATAAAATAAAATAAAAAGAAAGAAAACAAAAACAAAAAAACCCATCTTTTGTGACTTAGTGTATTGACTTAGTCAATTTTGGAAAACATTCAATGTTGAAAAGACTACATAATATTCTCTATTGATTGGATGCAGAATTTTTAGGTGATAAGTTAGATCAAATATATTTTGTCATTCAAAAATTCTATAACTTTACTACTTTTGTATGTGCTTGATATATCAATTTTTGACAGTTGTTTAAAAATAACTCATTATGATTTTAGATTTGCAAAATTCACTTAATTTTGACACTGCTTAATAATATTTTAGGCTATATATTTAGGTTAATATTTATGATTATTATATCTTCTTGTTAGGTTGATTTTTTAGTTATATAGTATTTTTCTTAATTTCCAGTGATGTTTGTACCTTTAATTTTATTTTATTTGACATTAAGTTATTATACCAGCTTTACCTTGGTCAATAAATATCTGGAATATCATTTTTCATATGTTTATTTTCTGTGTGGCTTTATTATGTGCCACTTTTAGTAGCATATAGCTATATACATATTTATGTATATATATATATATTTATGGTCATCTGTGTTTTATTAGTTGAGATTATTACATTTACATTTATTATTACTGATATTTTGGACTAATTTCTTCCATCTTGTTTTCAGTTATGTTTAAAATTTGTTACTTTTGTTTCTGTTTACCTTTTTCTTCTTCTTTGCTGTCTTTTCATGATATTTAATGGATTGATAACATTTGAGAAAATTTTCTTTTCCTGATCTTTTTATTTTCAAGTAATATATTTTTAATCTTTAATGAGTAGCTTTACATTTTAAACTTTCATATTTAGCTAGAAAGTTTTCTAATAAATCTATAGTTAGTCAGCATTTATATCTTCTACCTTAATATGACAAGACTTATTTGTCCTTTAGCTGCCTACTATACTGTGCCCCCTCTAGATCTTACTATTTTACTTTATGTTGTAGGTTTTAACTTATTTTAAACCAAAAATGTATTAATTTATAATTAGTAGTTTATTAAATTTATCAATATATTTTGTCATTATCTGTGTTCCCCATGTGTAGTTTAACTCTTGCTTTCCTTATGTGTTTATTTTTCTTAATGCTTATTTTTTTTCTTTTTGCTTAATCATATCCAAATGTAATATACTAATTCAGTAATGGTTAGAAGAGGGGTAGGAATAAAGACTCTTAATTTTTGTATTTCTGAAGTTGTCTTTGTTTTGCCTCACAATTAAAGTTACAACTGAAACCTGTTTTCAATCTACATGTGTTCAAGCTTCTAAAATTATTCTTCATATTTTAACAACTTTTCACTTTTTTTAAGTCGGCTCCACACCCAGTATGGAGCCCAACACAGGGTCTGAACTCATAACCCTGAGTTCAAGACCTGAGATGAGATGATGCTTAACTAACTGAGCCACCCAGGGGCCCCACAACTTTTAATATTTTTAAAGTCTCCTTATCTTTCTGTTGTGCATTCTGGATAAATTCTTCAGTACAATCTACAATTTTACTAATTCTCTCTTTGATTGTGTTCAGTATAGAATTCACTCCATTTGAGATTAAAACATGAATTTTTTTTCTTTTTTTAAAAGGTGCCTAATTCATCCTTTTCTTTTTTTTTAAGATTTTATTTATTTATTTGAGAGAGTGAATGAGATAGAGAGAGAGAGAGCATGAGAGGGGGGAGGGTCAGAGGGAGAAGCAGACTCCCCGCTGAGCAGGGAGCCCAATGCAGGACTCGATCTCAGGACTCCAGGATCATGACCTGAGCCAAAGGCAGTTGCTTAACCAACTGAGCCACCCAGGTGCCCCTAATTCATCCTTTTCCAAAGTCATGTGTTTTAGTCAGACTGTTTGTAATATTGTTTTATCCAGAATGAATTCACATTGCTTTTTTTGGTTATCTTTCTTTTCATTAATAATCTTCACATGTTTTTCAATTTTGTTTTCCAGGACTTTTTAAATAAGAGTCTTTTCTAATGGTTTGCAGTTTTTTCCACCTGACTTCCCGAGCCCTCTTTCAGAACTAGGTCTTATAAAGGCATTTTGGCATTATTTTTATGTGGTTAAGATTGCAATATAATTTGCAGTTTTGTTGTTATGTTTGTTTACAGCAATCCATAGATTCAATTCTACTTAAGATATAGCCTTAGGCTGCTATTGAACAACATTATTTTCAGCCTGCTCTTACAAACAGAGCAGCCCCTCCCTAGTCCTTGGCATTAAGTAATAAACCTGACTCAGTTTCCCTATAATTTTGTGTGGAACACATTTGTTCCTGTTTCCTGTAGGGCCAAATGCCTCATTCTGAATGTCTGCTTCCAATTACATTGTATCCAACAGGCCTTTGGCTCAAACCCTTCCCAGTGCTTTGCAGGTAGATAGGTTCTGGTTTTGATCAGTAAAAATGTTTATTTTTATTTTCTGTGTATATATACATATACATACATAATTTTTAAAACATGCATACATATAACATATGTATGTACATGTGTGTAAATAGACACATATATACATGTGAATATATATTTTTTCAAATACATAATTTAAATAAATACATTTTGGAAATCTCTAATATATTTGAAGTAAAAGAATTTTACATATCATTAGTTTACATCTAAAGTTGAGTTTAATATATTATCAATAATTTGGTTAAAGTTTAAACATATAGAGAAAGTAAAAAAAAAAAATTAACTTATTACCTGAATCCTATGTGTTATCATATTTCTCTTCCAATTTCTCAAAGTAGGTATTATAGATAAAGCCCATGTTTGCTTAACCTATGACCCCTGGTTGATTTCTCTTTCCCAACTCTAAAGGCAGCCACTCTATCATAGGTTTGGTGTGTGTCCATCCAGTTCATATATATATACATTCATAATAAAATATGGTATTATTTTCTGTTTTTAAATGTATACCCTGCTGATTTACTTCTTGCCTTTTCACACTTAATTTTATGTTTCTGATAGTCATCCTTACTGATTCTTATCAGCATAAATACTTTTAAATTTACTATTGTATTCCAAGATGTGAATACAATTTCTTTCTCTTTAACTTATTGTTTGTTTTAAATATTTTTTATTATTACAGCACTGCTACAATTAATATTCTTGCACTTGTTTCCTTATGTGGCTATTTTTGCTTCTCTAGGAAATATAATATACCTTGAAGTAGAATATCTGGATTTTAGAGTATAAGTCCTTGTAATTTTATGAAGAGCTATCCTCTCCAAAATGATAATAAAAAATTACCATCAGTAGTGACATATGAAAAAGTCATATACCCAATATTTCCCTCAAAACGTATTGTTAGACTTTTAAATGTTGCCAATGCTATTGTGAAAAAACTTGGTTTTTGTTTGCATTTCTCCGATTATAATTGAAATTAACATTATTTTCAAATACTGATTTTCCATTTGGATTTCCTCTTTGAATTTCCCATTGATATTTTGACTAATTTCTGTTGGATTATTTGCTTTGCCTTATTCATGTGTTTGTATGTCTGTGTGTATGTGTATAAAAAATATATATGCATATACAGTTGACCCTTGAACAACATGGGTTTGAACTGTGTGGGTCTACTTATATACAGGTTTTTTACAGTACTATAAATGTATTTTTCTTCCTTATGATTTCTTAATAAAATTTTCTTTTCTCTAGCTTACTTTATTGTAAAAATACAATAAATTATATAAATAACACAAAATATATGTTAATAAACTGTCTATGTTATTTGTAAGTCTTCTGTCTAATCAAGAGTAGGCTATTAGTAGTTACATTTGGAGGGAGCCAAAAGTTATAAACAGATTTTCAACTGCACAAGGGGTTGGCACCCCTAATCTCCATGTTGTAATTTAAGGATTAACTGTACATATGTATATATAATTATATATAATAACATATAATATATAGCATTATATTATTTGCATATATATAATATATAGCATAATATTTTTCCCCAACTATTCCTAAATAATTCTTTCTTAAATATCTTACAAATATTTTATCCATATATATTGCTTGCTCAAATCTTTGTGTACTTACCATAATGTTGAATACAAAACTGATACTCATTATATTGCTTTTAAGTTATGAAGTGATATGATGGATATTCTTAATGAGATATGTATCCAGACTAGATAAAAAAGAAACTAGGCACAGGGGAACCAGTAAGGTGATTGCTCACTAATTCAGGCCTGGACTGATGAAGTTATAGATATGGATGGTGGTAATGAGCATAAGGAAGAAATTAAAAAACATTGTAGAGGAAGAATGGAAACCATGGAAAACAAAGACATTAAGTACATTTCAAAATTTGTGTTTTAGGAATCTTGCACAGGTAGTTGTATTTAAATATTTTAAGTAAATATTGTTTAATAAGTACGGTAAGTATTGACATTTTATATTTCTCAAGTTCCAAAATACTTACATGAATATATCCTGCCTAAAGCTAGAATGCAAAGCATAAAGAGAATAATCATTATAAATTCAGATTAGAATACATATACCTCAACAGTTTTGGTGGATGATATGGAACAGGACTGGGAATTGAAGTCTGCGGGTGAAGTTGTGGTGCTAGTAAAAAAGAAAAGGAGGAATTTGTGGCCTCAGAAAATAAGATAGAGATAGAACATCTAAATCTCAGAAGTAAGAGAGAAATAGGAAAATGTGGGTGCAAATGTACTGTAACAGCACCCTGTGCTCATATCCACGTGGGCTTAGTTTTTACTAGACCCTCTCACTGTACTCACCCCTTGTTATACTCTAGCTAAGAGAAACTATGATTGTCTCCCCCTTAACAAAGAAACAAAAACAAAAATACAACCCTCTTTGCCCTGTATACTGCAGTGCCTAGAACATATTTAACAAATGTAGATGAAATAAGAATGAGGAAAAGAAAGAAAGGAAGGAAGAAGGGGTTTAATAATGCCAAATGCATTTATTTAATTTGTGTTTATTCATTACCTTGTTACAGAAAGAATTTAGAGTAGCAAAGAGTCAACTATTTTTTTAGTAAAGTGTTTTATTTTTTTAAAGATTTTATTTATTTGAAGAGAGAGAACACATGTGTGCATGAGTGGGGGAGGGTGGGGGGAGGGACAAACAGACTCCATGCTTAGTGCAGAGCCCAAGATCATGACCTGAGCCAAAATCAGATGCCCCACAAAGAGTTAACTATTAGATTGGCTGAAGAAGGTAGAGAAAAGGGAGTAATAAATTGAGACCACAATTTTTCATAGACCAAGTAGCAGGTAAAATTTATGATCTTAAAGGACAAGGAATCTATTAAATAAAAACCCTTGGAAAGAATGCATTCACAAAAATTAGTGCATTTTACCCAAAGAATACAAAAAGTACTAATTTGAAGGGATATATGCACCCCAATGTTAATAGTAATACTATCTACAATAGCCAAGTTATGGAAAGAGCCCAAATGTCCATTGACTTTTGAGTGGATAAAGAAGATGTGTGGTATATATACAATGGAATATTACTCAGCCTTAAAAAAAGAATGAAATCTTGCCATTTGCAATGATGTGGACAGAGCTAGAGAGTATTAAGCTAATCAAAATAATTCAGAGAAAGACAAATACTGTATGATTTCACTCATATGTGGAATTTAAGAAAGAAAACAAATGATCATAGAGGAAAAAAAGAGGCAAACCAAGAAACAGACTCTTAACTATAGAGAAAAAAACTGATGGTTACCAGAAGGGAGGTGGGTGAGGGAGTGGGTTAAATAGGTGCTAAGGATTAAGGAGTACACTTGTTGTGATGAGCACCAGGTATTGTATGAAAATTTTGAATCACTAAATTGTATAACTGAAACTAATATTACACTGTATGTTAACTAACTGGAATTTAAATAAAAACTAAAAAACCCCCACAAAATTAGTGCATTTAAAAAAAACAAGAAAATAGGAATAAATTTAACAAAAGAAGTAAAAGATCTGTGCAAAAAATATAAGACTTTACTGAAAAAAAATTAAAACACACACAAAAAAATGGAAAGACATTCCTGACCATGGAGGAATTAATATGTTATAGTGTCTATACTACCCAAAGGCATCCAAGGAGTTAACACAATATCCACCAGAATACCAAAGGCATCTTCACAGAAGTAGAAAATGCAATCCTAAAATTTGTGTGGAATTGCAAAAGATGCCGAGTAGTCAAAGCAATCCTGAGAAAAAAAGAACAAAGCTGGAGGTGTTATGTTTCCTGATTTCAAACTATACTATAAAACTTTAGAAATAAAAACATTATGACATTGGCACAAAAATAGATGCATAGACCATGAAACTAGAATGGAGAATTCAGAATTAAATTCCAGCATAAATAGTCAACTAATATTTGACAAGAGAGCCAAGAACACCCAATGAGGAAATGATAATCTCTTCAACAAATGGTGCTGGGAAAACTGAAGAAACACATGCAGAACAATAAAATTAGACCTCTGTTCCATGCCATTCATAAAAATTAACTTGAAATGGATCACAAACTTAAACATAAGACCTGATACCATAAAACTCCTACAAGAACACATAGGGAAGAAGCCCCTCAACATTGGACTTGGCAATGACTTTTTTGGACATGGTACCAAAAGCATAAACGGAAGCAAAAATTAACATATAAGACTACATCCAACTCAAACACTTCTGCACAGCAAAATAAGCAAAATGAAAAGACAGCCTACATAATGGGAAAAATTTTGTAAACCATATATCAGATAAGGGGTTAATATCCAAAATATATAAAGAACTCATACAACTTAAACCAGGCAGAAGAGCTAAGTAGGCGTTTTTCCAAGAAGGATATCAAAACAGCCAACAGGCCCATGAAAAGATACTCTACATCACTAATCGTCAGGGAATTGCAAATCAAAACAAAATGAGATATTACCTTACACTCAGTAGAATGGCTATCTTTAAGAAGACAAAACAAGAGGCATTGGGAAAGATGTGTAAAAGAGAGCCCTATACACTATTGGTGCAAATATAAATTTGTCCAACCACTGTCTAAGACAATATAGAGATTCCTCAAAAAATTAAAAATAGATCTGCCATACAATTCAGTAATTCCACTGTTGGGTATATACCCAAAGGAAAAGAAAACAGTATTTTAAAGAGATATCTGCATTCCCATATTTATTGCAGAATTATTCCTGATAGTCAAGATATGGAAACAACTTAAATGTCCATCAATGGATGAATGAATAAAAATGATGTTGTGTATATACACAATGGAATATTATACAGCCATGAGAAAGAGGATATCCTGCCATTTACAACAACATGGACCTTGAGCACATTATGCTATGTGAGATAAGTCAGAGGAAAAAAGTACTGTATGAAATCAGTTATATGTGGCACCTAATAAAAGTCAAACTCATAGTAAAATGGTATTTACCAGGGGATGGGGGGTAGGGAGATAAAATCATGGCATTTAAGGATATCAGCTTGAATGAGTAGTCAATAAGCCATAGAGAACTAATGTACATATAGTGAATATAGACAATATTGTACTATAATTACATAATGGGATAAATATCACTATACTGGCAATCATATTACAATATACAAACATGTCAAAGTAACATACTATGCACCTTAAATTTACTTAATGTTATATGTCAAATATATTCATTAAAAATCATTGCATTTTAATTTAAATAAAACAATACCACCATGAACAGTAAATACTATACTAAATGCCAAAGATTTAAATTTTCGTTTTGAGTTTGTCATAAACTCCACTCTGGAAAAAGTGATTTTGCCTTTCTGGTCTTAAATTCCCCATTTATGAACTAAGGAGTATTGAATAAAGATTTTTGAAGATTCCTTCTTACTACAAAATTGTATGGCCTCTAAATGCATGTATGGGTAGTTTTAGAGTTCCATCATAGTGAGTGATCTTTGAAATTTTTTAGTAATATATCTAAATAACAAAATCAGTGTAATCCAGAGGCAAGAGCTTTTCCATCTTTTGGGGGGGTGGGTGGGCACTGATGCCGTGCCCTTATTTGCTAGGTTGTTTTCCTCTATGCCGCTCCCTAGATCCTTTACTTTTTAGCTCCCCTTTGCAGCAAAACTTCATGAAAGATTCCTTTATTTTTAGTATCTCCAATTCTTTACTTCTCATTCTCTCTTAAACTCATTCCTGTCAAGCTGTCACTGTCCACAATCCTCTGAAATTGCTCTTACCAATGTCACCAATAGTCTCCACACTGCTGAAAGTATAGTCAATTTGCATTTCTCATTTTATGTGACCTATTGCAGTGATCATTCTATTTTTTTTAATACATTTCCTTCACTTGACTTCCAGTTTCCAGAATATTTTTTTTTCATCTTATTGGTTTTTCTTTCAGATCCCTCACCAGTCCCTCCTTATCTTCTGATCTCTTAAGGCTGGAGTACTGCATGTCTGCCATTGGTCCTGTTCTCTTCTTCATGTGTGTTGACTTCCGATGCAGTCTCACCCAATCCGATGTCTTTAAATACCACCTACAGGCTGAGGACTTCAAATTTATATCTCTAGACAAAACTTTAGAATCCCAAACTCATATATGCAACTACCTACCTGTCATCTCTACTTGGATGGCTACTGGACATTTCATACTCAACATGTCTGAAACCAAACTCGTTTTTTACCTCATATCTATTCTATTTGCAACCTTCCCCATTTTGGTTGATAGCATCTTTCAAGTCGCTTAGACTAGAACTTAAGAGTCCTTGAGCCCCCTCTTCTCATACTCAGTAGACATCAGGAAATACCTGTTGGGATAAGCCTCAAGATATATGTAACGTAACTACTTTTTACCACTTCCTTTTTTATTGCTAGGGTCTGAACTATTATCATCTCTCACCTGACTAGTTATAGTGGCTTCCAAATCAGTTTTCTTACTTCTATCTTTGTCTCTCTGTAATGCATTACCAACACTGAATTCAAGAATACCCTTTGAAAGCATAAGTCAGGGCATGGCACTTTTTGTTCAAAATCTAATCATGGATCCCCACTTCCCTCAGACAAAGCCAAAATCTTTGAAATTCCTACAAAGTATCTGCATGATCTGACACCCACCCACCCACCCCCACCCTGCCGCCATTACTTCTCTGACCTCATTTTCTACTATCTTTGCCACTGGTCATTTTGCTCTAACCATACCGATCCTCTTGATTTCCTTCCAATGTACCATCGTGCTTCTATCTTTGGAAATTTGTCTTAACTGTTTCTTCTCTGAGGATACTTTTTCACTAAAATTCACCTCTTTTATTTATTTATTTATTTATTTATTAGAATTTATTTGGGAGAGAGAGCATGAGTGGGAGGAGCAGAGGGAGAGGGAGAATTTCAAGCAGACTCTACGCTGAGCATGGAGCCAAATGGGGTTCAATTTAATGACCCTGAGATCATGACCTGACCTGAAATCAAGAGTCGGACGCTTAAGTGACTGTGCCACCCTGGTCCCCAATATTCACCTCTTTTAATGTCACTTTCACAATGAGACCCACCATAACCGTCATATTTAAAATTGTAGCCCATCTTTTCATTTTGGTGCTCTTGACACCTTTTAACCTGGTTTACTTTTTCTTTTCTACATAGTACTTATTACCTTCCACACACTATATCATTTATTTATTTATTATATTTATGGTCTGTTTTCTGACTCTAGAATATAAGAACCTGGTATAAACAATGAATAAATATTTGTTGAATAAATAAATGAAGTTTAAAATGGATATTATATCTAATGTCTAAACTAATGTTTTAAGAGACAAAATGGAAATTTCTTAAAGAACTTTAGATAGAATTTCTTATCAAAAATTATTTGAAATTTATTAGTTATAAGACCACACATCTTTTTATTTATAATAATAATTTGTCATAAAATGAAGTATGTACTCTAACCTCTCAGTATCTGAATTGTCCACAATATCATTGAATTATTATTAATGTTATTTAGTAGATTGCTTTTAATTTATCTTTTTTTTTCCCCTCTGACTCATTGGCTCATAGAAAGCAGTATCCTGTTGAAATCCTTTTTTTTTTTTTTCTTTTTACACTTTTGGGGCCATCAAATAATCAACTCAGTGTTCAGTCAGACTTCATATCCAACATCCTTCAAAAACGTCCTTTCCTCAGTTTACAATTACCTGAGAAAAGCCTTTCTGGGGGAAGGACTGGGGGAATTGCTGTTATTTACCTGGTATTCTATTGCAGTGTCCTTCCTTAAGGGACCTGACTTCTTTGTGGCTTATTTGTTTTTTGCTTTTTGTTTTTTAAGCAAATTAGCATGTATCTTCTCTTGTCCAATACTGTAATATTCAGCCTTATTCATTCTCCTTCAATGTTCTATAGTGCTTAGCTCACTGTTGGAGTTTTTTATTCATCTTTAAAATAGAAAAAATGAAAGCATTAACATTTAAAATTTGTCTTAAAGACCTTGTCTGTAAGGAATGTTACTCTTTGAAGGAGAAGTTAATGCATAAATACAAATGACATAATTTTCACTTTATGATGTTGAATTTTACAAGTTGTTACATTTTTTAGGTCTTTTTAATGACAGTCAAGAAAATGTAATTTGCATTTGCTGTTCTTCTGCTTTCTGTGATTCCATTCATGTTTTCTTTTCTTCCTCATTTTTTATTTTATAAATACATGTACACCAAATATGCACTGACTATGGGCTAAGCATCATGCTAGGCTTGAGGAACACTGGTAGGTCCTGAAATGTTGATACACATCTGGACAAAAACATTCCTTTCCATAAATTTAGCAGGTTGGCAATAAATTTCTGCAGCAGATGCTTATGCAAACAGAATCCCTGAAAGGAGTGGGGGCCACATGTCTGGGAGACTAATGATGCTTTAGACGAGATACATAAGGTTTAGCTATTTTATATAACTGCCTAGTGCACGACAATTTAACAACCAGCCAACAAAGAGAAATATACACACTAAACTGAAAGAATATTTTATAAACAACCCTCATGCCTCTGTATATATGCTTGAGTGTAGGCAAACACACCCAGAGGAGAATTCAATAATTACCAATGCACTGTGTTCAAATATGGATCCAGGAATGAACCAATTAGAATTGCAGAAGAAAAACAAAGAGAACACAAATATAGGAAATATTTTGCTTAAATTTTCTCCTCTGTTTTGGCCAGAGAAGCAAATTAATAAATCCAACATGTATACTTTTTGTTCATATAAAATTAGGGTTTTTTGACCTGTAAATTAATGGACAAGAAATATTTTAAAACTGTAATTTTGAATTGGCACTGTGAGAGGCAGAATGTTGGTCCTCAAAAATGCCTGTGTCCTAATCCCAAGTACCTTTAAATATGTGTTATTACATGGTAAATGGGACTTTGTAGATAATGATGAAGATTACAGACCATTAAATAACAAGATTACCCTGGATTATCTAGGTGGCCTTGATTTAATCAGAGCAGTTCTTAAAACAGAGCTTTCTCTGGTTGGAAGCAGAAGAGATATGCAACACAAGAGACACTGAAGAGAGGTGACAGAAGAAGGAATCAGAAGAGAATTAAATGTGAGAAGGAGTAAGCATGCTTTTGCTGGTTTTAAAATGCAGGGCCATATGCAAGATCTACAGAGAAGCTTATAAAAGCTAAGGGCAGCCCTTGGCTGACAGCCAGCAAAGGAGCAAGGACCTCAGTCTTAATCTGCAAGAAACTGAATTCTGCCTACAACCTAAATGAGCTTGGAAAGAGTTTATTTCCAGAGTCTTCTGATAACAGCCCTGCTGGCTAACACCTTGATTTTGACCTTGTGAAACATGGAGCAGCGTAACTAGAGTGATAATAGATTTGTGTTGTTTCAAGCTGCTACTATAGATACCAATTCATTAGTATTTCCAAGGCACCTAGCTTGGTAGAGTTCCAAATATTCAATTTTATGTCAATTTTGGGGGGCATTATAATCTATTTATCAGAGAGATAAAGCCTTACTAAACATCTATGTCCCTAGACAAGCTCATAAAGCCTTGATTTAACCTATATCATGCCTTAAGTGTAGCACTTGTATTTTAGTCAGGTCTGTCCGTTCTGTATACCATTATTTCTGTCAATAAATTCATACCAAGTCTCAATACATCTTTTTATCCTAAGGGCAACACTTTTTCTGAAAAAGGCGTTGGAAAGCATGATTTGTGTTAGGAATCTGCTGGGGTAGTAACTCATGAATTCCAAAAGAATTTCACTAGAGGGTATACTCTCAGTGTTCTGAACTGAACAACTTTTAAAGGGGGTAATTACTTTTACATGAGAAATTTATTCCCTTGATAGCTTATTAATCAAGTATTTATTAACTTTCTATTTCACGCTAGGAATTATCTTAAGGGTTGAGGAAGCAGAGATGTATTAAAGATCATGTTCATGGTCTTTGCCTTCAGAGAGGTCACAGTCTGGATGAGAGAGACAAAGAATAAAAGCTTAGGAGAAGGGGTTAATGAGACTCTTGGGATTGCTCATGGAAGGCTTCTCAGAGGAGATGGGTATTGAACTCAGACTGAAAGCTCATACAGGAATGACTTATGGATAAAGAAGATTTGGATTTGTTCTAGTGAAGGTGTAGATCATGTTCAAAGACAATCAGGGGAGAGGTGCTACAAGCAGCTCTGTGTTTCTGGAGCGTAAGGAGGGGAAGTGGATAAGAAAAGAATGGATTAGTAGGAAGATGCCAGATCACGAAGAGTCTTGTGTGTTATGCAAAAGGCTTGGTAGGAGTTTGGAAGGGTAGAAGCTAAGTTCTTGTAAGTTTCTTTATATTTTTGTAAGAGTCTTTATATCCTTGTGTATGCACAGGTACACCTGTGTATATAATTATATGCATGTGTTAGTGTACAGAGTAGATGCTTACTACATTTTTTTAATGAATGATTGGGAACAAAAATAAAACAAAGTCAGACATTGGGGAGGGTATGAGCTATGGTGAGTGCTGTGAATTGTGTAAGACTGTTGAATCACAGACCTGTATCTCTGAAACAAATAATACATTATATGTTAAAAAAAAAAAGAAGAAGATAGTAGGAAGGGAAAAAAAGGGGGGGGAATCGGAGGGGGAGACAAACCATGAGAGATTATGGACTCTGAGAAACAAACTGAGGGTTCTAGAGGGGAGGGGGGTGGGGGGATGGGTTAGCCTGGTGATGGGTATTAAAGAGGGCACATACTGCATGGAGCACTGGGTGTTATACGCAAACAATGAATCATGGAACACTACATCAAAAACTAATGATGTAATGTATGGTGATTAACATAACATAACAAAAAAAAAGAAAAAAAAAGAAAGCAGAAAGGGAAAAGGAAGAGAAAAAAGTTAAAAACTGGAAACTGTTTTTGAAAGGAAGACATATTTCCTGAATCAGAGAAACAATTCAGGGATAATTGGGATCAGAAGCAGATTTTGATTAGTTAGACTCAATGGCAAAGAGAGGGCAAAGAATTAGGCGCCCTCTGTAGCAGGGGCCTGGTCAGCCACGGGAAATGGCTTTAAATTTATCATTTCCTGACATTGGGTATAATAATGTATGTAGTATGTATGTAATCACAGAGAATGAAAATTAATTGTTACCACACTCAGTAAATTTATAAAGTATTAAGTGTTCATATTAGACTCATTTAACTTTTTTTTGGAATTTGTCATTAGTAAAAATGCTGTTCTATAGGAAATAATACACAGTGAAGTCAATAATCATTCTTTTTAAGCTGGGAGGCAACCACGTCATTTTCAAATATGGTAGAGTTTTGTGATTTTGTCTGAATGTAAAGCTTGGCTCCAATTTATTTTAACACTTAGTTAGATTTAGTATGCCAGAAAATCAAACTATTGCTGAACAAAGTTAAACTGTCTGAATATGATGATTTCTCTCATCTGACCTAAAAGAGCAAACTAAAAACAAAAATTATAGCTAGTCAGAACAGACATGCTTATGTAAGAGTAACTTCCCTACTTATCATTCCAAAAGCAATTATTTCTTAGTGGAAAACCTGTCATTTTACCCCTTGGGGAGGGTTCTATAAATGTGGTGTATTACCTCAGCCTAACATTCCTGGAAAACAAAGGAGCATTTTATTCTCTGAACCCAAATCTGACTACCTCTTTTTTGAATCAAGCTCCAAAACAGCTGGAATAGAGACAATGGGCAAAGCAGACACAAATGACCTTGCTTCAGTGACTTACATATTTAGCTTTGAAAGAGAGTCTATGCAAAGTTTTTTGGGTTTAAAAACATAATGATTTTCACTTGGGCTGTTTCCATAATTTGACTATTGTAGATAATGCAATAAAGATCAAGGTGCATGTATCCCTTTGAATTAGTATTTTTGTATTCTTTGGGTAAATACTTAGTAGTGCAATTACTGGATTGTAGGGTAGTTCTATTTTTAACTTTTTAAGTCCATACTGTTTTCTAGTGTGGCTGAGCTAGTTTGCATTCCTACCAATAGTGCAAGAGGGTTCCCCTTTCTCCATATCTTTGCCAACACCTGTTGTTTCTTGTGTTGTTGATTTTAGCTATTCTGACAGGTGTGAGGTGATATCTCATTGTAGTTTTGATTTGTATTTCTCTTATGATCATTATGTTGAGCATTTTTTCATGTGTCTGTTGGCAATCTGCATGCCTTCTTTAGAAAAATGTCTATTCATGTCTTCTGCCCATTTTTTAGTCACCAAATGATGAATGGATAAAGAAGATGTGGTATAGATATACAATGGGATAGCCATAAAAAAGAATGAAATCTTGATGACATGGATGGAGCTAGAGAGAATTAATGCTAGGTGAAATAAGTCAGTCAGAGAAAGACAAATACCATATGATTTCACTCATATGTGGCAATTAATAAATAAAAAAATGAGCAAAGGGGAAAAAGAGAGAGAGAGGCAAATCAAAAACCAGACTCAACTATAGAGATCAAACTGATGGCTATTAGAGGAGAGGTGGGTTAGGGGATGGGTTAAATAGGTGATGGGGATTAAGGAAGGCACTTGTGATGAGCATGGGTGTTGCATGGAAGTATTGAATCACTATATTGTACACCTGAAACTAATATAACACTGTATGTTAACTGACTGTAATTTAAATAAATTATGTATAATTTATATATAGTGACTTTCCTTCCCAATATGTCCCACTATACAGAGGAGGAGAATCTTCACTAGCTGTTGCTCTAGCATTTGCTTAAGACAGCTCCTGCCTATCACTACCTTAGTGTGATCTCTGACATTAAGGGTGGGTAATGATCAAAGTGGGTAAAAGGTTGCCCCAGGTTCAGCAACCCGGTCTTCTCATGTTAGTGTTCTCTTTTCAGAAATATATCATTTATAAAAATGTATCTCCTTTTAAGTTTTGAATGAAGGGAAAGTGAATAGAGAGAGGAACTAATAGGAAGAAGAATTAGAGGATTTGGTTGGCAAAATTGTAGTATTTAAAGAGGGCTACTAGCCATCCTCTCTGTTAGCCTATTTTGTTTATACCATGATGACAACATGTTTTGGGGTATTTTGCCTTTCTAATTGCCACATTCCTGGAAATGGCATGGAATTTCCTTCTGAGTTTTTAACTATGCCCCATTCCTGAAATTGGGTACTTGGCTTCCTTTAAGTGAACTTGGAACTTCACCTCTCTGAGCCTCCATTTCTTTAATTGAAAAAAATTAAAAAGAATATCTTATTTCTTCCAGCTCTATTAGTTTTTGTCTAACTGTAATCCTTAAAACTGAGATCTTCAGGTACTGAACAAAAATTCTTAAGAAATGGATCAAACTTTATACTTCCCTTCCTTCCTAATAGCTTATATATCTACCAGGTGTCAGACTTGTATCACCTTTTTTCCCTTCTGCTTTAAATTTTATACCACATATGTTAGATTGTTAGGGATGTCATAACAAAGAACCACAGATTGGGTGGCTTAAACATTGGAAATTACTGTTATGGAGGCTAAAAGTCTGAGATCAAAGTATTAGCAGAGTTGTTTTCTTCTGAGGCCTTCCTCCTTGGCTTATAGATGGCAATCTTCCCCCAATGCCCTTTGTACATGTCTGTGTCCTAATTTCCTCTGCTTATAAAGACACCAGTCATATTGGATTAGAGCCTATCCTGATGACCTAATTTAACTTAATTACCTCTTAATGATCTTATCTCCAAATACAGTCACATTCTGAGGTACTAAGGGTTAGAATTTCAACATATAAATTTTGGAAGGACACAATTAAGCCCATAATACCACATATAGATTCTATACCTTGTCCTCTTTTTGTATATGTCGAAGTCTCTTAGCTAGGTCCATACTGAATTCTGTTTGTAAAAATATTTGATCTGTCAATTGTTGAGAAAATTTGCATGAATATGATATACATAGGGACTTTTGTAGATTTCGCTGACATAGAATGTGTGTGTGTGTGTGTGTGTGTGTGTGTAGGAATGTCTAAGAAGGAGAAAGGTGGATACAGAAAGGAATACAAGGGGAAAGATAAACTTGGTTTTTACCCTATCCTTAGCCCTGATCAAGTGTTCTTGAGCCCATAAGAGAGTTTCAGGCAAAATTGTTGTAAGGCTCAGATAAATTCACCTTCTTTTGAAGCTATGAAGACAAAAATTCAACATTTTCTTGGAGAAATAGGAATTCTTCTTTACAACCTACCCCCACCCCTAACCTGACCACTCTGTCACAGATCACAGGACAGCTTTGATATGCTTGGGGCTTAGTAAAGCCCCAGCAGCAAGTCTAAGTTATTTCATTTCTAGTCACTGAAAATCAGGAGGCAATATATAAAAACCATAACATTTATCCTGACATTTTAACCATCAACTAAACAGCAACAGATCAACCTTCAGATTCCAAGCTGGATTTCATGGTAGGCAATCACCTTATGATGTAAAGGATGCATTTTTAGCCTATACACAAGTTTTAAAACTCAAAGACAGACAATTCTATGAAGGAAATCTTGGGGGAGGGGAGAAATTTTACTAAATCTCTATGTTAAATATCCTAGAATCCCCCAAATGAATATCAGATGAAGAATATCTTTTCTCCCACATTCTTCGGTGAGTAGGGTTTTTGTGTTCACATGACACCAATAGAAAGTAAATGAAAGAGCTAAATTTGAGATAGACAAAGCAAAGTTTTGTGTATTACAAATGCATTATTGAGTAGTATAATTTTAGAAACATGATGAAGATATTTTCTATAAGCCATAGTGGGTCTCTATTATTGGAGATGTCAATGAAAATCCCATTTTTCTAAATAAGAAGAAAAAATGGGGAGCCAATTCCTTTCACATCTTATTTAAAAGAAAAGATGTAAAAGAAATTGACTGAACATACATAATCTGAGTATACAGTCCATCTGAAAAAAGATTCAGATCTTTCTCAAGAAATGAGTTTTTAAAAAGTAAGTGACATCAGAAGTCAACATATGATGAGTTTGGGAGTTGTAAGAACTTTCCAAAATTGCATATGTGACCATGGAATTAGGATGTTTTAAAATTTGACAACTAATTTATGTTAAAGTGTGTTATGGATGCCAGACCCAAATAAATAGAATAGATTTTAATGTTTGTTTTGAGTGAGATTCAGCACTTTGGATAGGGAGACTAGTATTGTCTGGAAAAGTTTTATGTAATCAGCTCATTTTGGAATAAAAACTAGAGATATTGAACCATTGAGGTAGATTAAGGAATCAGTAAAGAAAATTATCTGTTAAAAAAGGTTTTATTGGGAACAATAGAGTTTTGATTAGTATATACTCAACTAACACTTTCTTAGCTAGACCATAATGGAATACTATGCACACTGGAATTTTTCCACTTTTTTTTTTATTGTGGTTCTTTCCACATTCATTGGTCTGAGCATACTCAAATTCTTTATCTGTAGTTTTATGTCCTTCAATTGTGGATATTTTCTTTGATAATTTATTCATTATTTTCTCTTTCTCTTAATTACTATTAGATACTGATCCTCTAATTTTTATATCTTTTTTACTCTAATATTCCTCTTCTTTGCATTTTAAATTCTATTTTCTGGATGATCCTCTTACCTTATTTTACTTATTTTACTTATTTTTCTTAAGTTTCAGCTGTTTTGTTTTAATTTCTGAGAGTTCTTGTTTTCCTTTTCCTCTTTCTGTAACATATGTTTTTATTTCAAGTTTACAGCATCATCTTAAATATCTAAAGGTAATAAGTATTAATTTATTTAAATATCTCTCTGCATTATCTCTATTTTCTCTGTTTCTTTTCTTAGATTTGCTTGGTTTGCTTTGGTCTTTCTTTTCCATATTGGAGACTTTCCTTGAATATGTGTTGATCTTTCCTCTCTCCAGGAGTATGGAACTGAAAGTTGATTGGAGTTCTGTGTGCATGAATGTGGCATGCCAAGTAATGAACTTCCTTTAAAACAATTGGATGAAAAACTGATATTTCCATTTCAGATGCAACAAATGTCAGTGTCTGTATATCAGTTTTCTAGTTCTTCTAACCTTTTGCCTGGGGGCTGTGAGTCTTGCTGCTGATGCTCAGGAGGCAGGTTTGACAAAGAGGCTGGGATCTCACTACTTAATATTCAGACTTACACTTAATGTCTTCATCCTCAGACTGGAATCTCATGCCTGCCCTCCTCTGTGCTTGGTGTTTCAGTCTTTGGAGTCTCACTGACTCAGATTCTCTGAAACAAATTCCTTCTGCCTCCTAGAGTTGAAGAAAGGAGGCAGTCATCTGATGCTACAGGTTGGAGTAGATACCTAAGACCTAACACCTCCATATACAGGCTTTCAGACCCCTGTTTTCAGCCTCCTACCTAATCTCCACTTTTTTGCTCCTTCCTATGCTCCTAATTGCTGAGCCTTTCCTGAAATCCTCAGGGGTGCATTTGTTCACTTTTTATCAATTATCTTCATCTCTTCCACTATACCAGGTACTTGAATTTGATCTTTCCTTTCTCTGCTAAGATTTTCATAATTCCTCTGTTTTCTTTCTTTAAATATCATAATTTAGGATTGTAGATATTTTTGAGTTTGGTTAAACATGGGGCTTAACTCTTGTTTTGTTATGACCCTCAGCAGAAGAGAGTGGAAAGTTCTCTGTTTCACCTTGAAACTGGAAATCTAATGCAATACTTTATAACTCTGAAGATAAAATAATAGAAATATTTGGGAAAACAATATATAAATTTAACAGTAGGCTATTTTAATGTAGCCAGCACATTCTATTGGCAAAAAAAAGAAAGAAAAAGAAAAAAGCTAATGTTTCCAAATTGTCCTGAATATCCAGACATGAGTCTTGATTTTTGACCTGAGCATCATACTTCTTGCCTTTGTTCTTTGATTTTTTTATTTAAAAATGGTTACATACTGATCCTAATAATAGAACCTCCATATTTCACTGGTCCTGTCACTGTGTCCTGTTCTCTTTAAACTTGTATACCTGCCCTCTCCTCATTTATTTTATTTCTTTAAAAGATTTTCTTTCTTTCTTTCTTTCTTTCTTTCTTTCTTTCTTTCTTTCTTTCTTTCTTTCTTTCTTTCGAGAGAGGACATGAGTGGGGGGAGGGGGAGTGGAGAGAGAGAATCTCAAGCAGACTGCGCTGAGCACAGGGCCTGATGTGGGGATCTCACGACCCCAAGATCATGACCTGAGCTGAAACCAAGAGTCTAATCACTTAACCAACTGAGCCACCCAGGCTCCTATGCCATCTCCTCATTTATCCTTAGGAGATAGCATCACTTTGGACTTTTGAGCCCTCAAGTTTCCACTTCTTCCACCTTCCTCACACCAAACCTTTGCCCCTCCTTTCTTACTGTGGTGAAAGAAGGGTCCTTTCTCCCATCTGGAACCAATGCCTCTGCCTGGGTCCTGGATTTCATCCTTTTCTACTTTCTCAGGGACCTGCTGTTTTTATTACTTCTTTTTTCTTTCACTTTCCATTGCCCCATCTTGTCAACATTTTAACATCCTTTAAGCCTCTGTCTTGAGGGAAAACCACCTTTCTGAATTTCACATTTCCTCCAATTTCTAACTTACTTTTCTCCTTACCTTCACAGAAAAGCTTTTTGAGTTTTCTATCATCACTCTGTCCACTTCCTTACTTCTCATTTACACCTAAACCTATTGTAGTCTGGTTTCATACTTATCACTCTATAGAAACTATTCTCATTGAAATAAAAAAAATTAAAAATGGCTTTCCTGTAGCCTAGTAGAGTGGACATTAGCCCTTACAGGAGTTAACTATTGTTCAGCACTTAGCACTGTTGATCAATCCTATATTCTAGAAACACTTTTCCTTTGGTTTTCATGATAACCCAGTATCAGTCAGGATGGGTTAGGTTATGCTACAATATAACATCCTTTATATTCATAGCAGATTGAGATGGGCTCTGATATGCCTTGTCTTCACGCTTACATACAAGCTGATGGAGCAGACATTATCTGGAACATGGTCAATTGTTAAAGCAAATGGAAAGAGAGAGGATGATAAATTAGATACTAGCCCTTTTAGCCTCAATTAGAAATTAACATATGCTACTTCTGTTCACATTCCATTGGCCAAAGGAGTTTTGTGACCCCACCTATCTCTAAGGGAGTAGAGAAGTGCAAACTTACTAAGTGCTTACTGAGAGTAATTTAGGAAAAGCACTGAACAGGACCATTACCACCTTTTGCCATAAAACTGCCTAAAATATTTATATCTAGGCAAGTAATACAAACCAAAATATACAGTATTTGAAGTGTCATTTCAGCCATATTATCAACTGAATGAATCAATCATGATTAAATGATAACCACATGTATTAGGAATAAATATATTTAAAATAACTACATAAATTCTACTGACATATAAATATATAGCTCCATTTATTCTCTTTCCACTAAGTACTTACTGTATGCTTGGCACAGTGATAAATGATGAAGATTAAACAAAATATGACAAATATAGGGAAATACTGTATAAATCTTGTAATTCTTGGTTTTGTTCCTTGTTCATCAATGAATTCCTTTCACTTATAAAATGTGAACCTGAAAATATAATTACTCTTGCCTAAAAGATAGAAATTTGAATAGTAGCTAGAAATGTGAAGCTCTAGCAATCAAGAGCAGAGAGCATTCCAATTGTAAAAATTCTTCACAGTTCCTATTTAAAAAAAATCCTGAGTTTTTTCAAGTGCTTCTTGAGAACATGCTGAGATGGAAAGAAAGTTAGATGAAAGATAGTACCGGGAGCAGACAGTAACTCAGAAGCCTAGTTATAAAATACTTTTTAAGGTGGAAAAACCATGCTAGCACTTCCCAAATCAGGCCAAATTCATTTTAGCTTATGCAGTTGTTTCCTACTGAGTCAGTGCACTATGAAGGCAAAGACATCCAACACTCCTGTAATAGGTCAAAGAAAAGAATGTGTGACTGGAGGAAAGAGTGTGAGGCTCACTATAGCAAGTCCGTGTTGCTCCAAGATCACCACATGAAGACCTTTTAAGGGTGACTAGTTTTTATCTCGAGTGTAAGAAAAGTGTGTATGACTCTATTTACATGGATAGGAATTCATTTAAACAGGTCTGTATTTTGGACGCTCATGGTTATTTTAGTTGGATCTTTAGGAATACAGGTGACCTTCAAATGGAGGACATTTGAAAAAGTGAAACATTGACATTTATTAAATAAAAAGTGTAAATTGAGTTGGAGAACACATCTACATCATGGGGAAATGCAACTGTTATCAAGATGTGTTATTGTAATTTTTTTATTGTTATTAGATATACTATATAATGTATAATACTAATATTATTATATAATAATATTATTATTATTATATAATATGGTCCTGTTATCTTTAGACAGGATTTTTAAATTATTATATATTAATGTGTTATATTATTTTATTATTATATAATATGATCTTATTATCTTTAGACAGGATTTTCTTTTATTTATTTATTATTTATTTATTTATTTATTTTTATTATGTTCAATTAGCCACTATATAGTGCATCATTAGCTTTTGATGTAGTGTGCAATGATTCACCAGTTGTGTATAACAGCCAGTGCTCATCACAACATGTGCCCTCCTTAATTAATACCCATCACCCAGTTATTCCCTCCCCTCCCCCCTCCCCTCTGAAACCTTCAGTTTGTTTCCTGTAGTCCATAGTCTCTCATGGTTTGTCTCCCTCTCTGATTTCCCCCCTTCTGTTTTCCCTCCCTTCCCCTATGGTCTTCTGTGATGTGTGATTGTAATGTTAAACATTCAATGAGTTGATCAGCCGACTCTCCAGTCTGCTTTATCGGAGATTCTCTTGAAGGCTCACGTAGGCATTCTATGTAAAAACAGCCAGTTGGCTGGGTAGAATAAGAACTCTGGCTGATTTCCTCTACCAAAGCAAGTCCCTGATCTCACATCTGTCCTTTATTCAGTAATATCCCTGGCTCTGTTTTTATATAGTTCTTCAGTAGACCATCAGAGTTGACTCAAGGGAACCAGAGGAAAGTGGCAAATGTCCCACCTAGACCTACTTCTGTGGTTATTCAGTTGTTGGGGAAAGTGCAAAGGCATGATCTCCTGTTAAGACTTGGCTCATAATAAGTAGAAGAAAATATCCATATTAGGAGAGTTGTTGCAAAGTCCAAGTTAAATATGACACCCTTCCTCCTCTCCGGTTCCCATATGTGGATATGCATGCTTGACAGAAGGATTAAAACATTTCTGGTTTCATCTGGCTTAATTTGGCACATGTGAATACCATTTCTCAGAGTGGTTGCTTCTCTCTGGCCAGGTTCCAATGATCTCACAGTGGAAATTTTCATCATTAAATTTTATGTGCATGAAATATTTTAAAGATTTTAATTTTTTTGTTTATTTTAAGGAAAAAGTGTCAACATGAAATAAAATACTAGCAATTCTATTAACAACTTGAACTGAATCATACATGTAATAGAGATATCAAATTTGAGCAAACAGCCCCTTGGCTGCTACTAACTACTTTTGCCACCTTAAGCAAGTTATTTCACTTTCTATGCCTCATTCTCCTCTTCTGTAAATAAGGATAATGTAACTACCCAGAGTTACTGTAGGGATTAAATGAGTTAACATATGTAAAAAGTGCTTACAGCAAGACCTGGCACATAGTTAAGGCTCCATAAATTTTGGTTATTGCTGCTATTGGCCTATTGCAAACATTGCTCCAGGTACTGTAGGGCAAACAGAGATAAATGAATGATGGTCCTTACCTTCAAGGTACAGAAACCTATGAGGTATGAGTGAATTATAATTCAACTCAGGCTGCTATAAGAGCTCTAACAGAGACACAAAGTACAGTTGGCAGTACATAGGAAGGGCAGGCTTATGACAAGGGCTGCATCTGATTGGGTCAAATTATGGGTAAGATTCCGACAGGTAGAAGGAGAAAAAGAGGAAATCATCAAACATTCTAGTCAGAAGATACAAACAGGATAAACTGATAAAGATAGGAGATAGAATGTATTCCTAAAGATCCAACTAAAATAACCATGAGCGTCCAAAAAGTAACCAAATACAGACCTGTTTAAATGAATTCCTATCCATGTAAATAGAGTCATACACACTTTTCTTACACTCGAGATAAAAACTAGTCACCCTTAAAAGGTCTTCATGCGATGATCTTGGAGCAACACGGACTTGCTATAGTGAGCCTCACACTTTCCTCCAGCATATAGTATCAGTGTTACATGTTTTCCTGTGCCTAGTGGCAGCCATGGCTAATCTATTTCACAATTCTTTCCCGCTGAGCCTGATTTGTGTGAGAGTCTTCTTAATATAGGGCTCAAGAAACAACTACTTCTTGACCAATTTGGTTCGGGTAATGAAATTTGTTTGCTACCTCAGGTATATAATAGCTTAGTGGTAGGGGTGAATGTAGTAGTAGATAAATTTGAAAAAATAAAAAAAATGACTAATAATATATTGAGTATTCATTGTGTACATTCATATGTGCCTATTTGATTCTCACAACAAATGTATAAGGTAGGTATTCTTTCCATTTTATATGTAAAGAAACTGAGACAGAAAGGTTAGAACTATTTCCAAGTTCACTAAGCTAGAAAATGTTGGAGTTAGAATTTAAAACCAGGGCTTTTAAAATTTAAAAGCTGCATTATTAATTACATTACAATATTGGATCTCTTAAAATACTAAGGAGTGAAGCTGAAGTTAATCATCAGTCAGCCTTTAATTTCATGTTAAAATTTTGAAAAAATCTATTCTGCATATAGAGGGAAGCTATTGAATGCTTTTGAACAGAAGAATAGCTTGATTGCATTTGTGCTCTAGGAATAAAACTCTGGTGGCATGATGACAAATACTGGAAGTAAGGATATTAGAAATGGGATGATCAATTAATTGGGAGAAATACAGGGATACGAATGGAAAGGAAGTAATAGAAGCAAAATTATAGCTTCAAAGTGAAAGTCATAAGATTTGGCTACATGGAAAGAGGGGCATTTCTGAAATTTTACATGTGGCAACTTGACAATTGATATGGACAGGAAGACAGTAAATTAAGTTTGAGATATTGGTGGAATATACAGATGGGGATTTTCTATCAGAAAATCTTTCTTTTCTTTTTTTTCTTTTTTCTTTTCTCTTTCTTTCATTTGTATAAATAAGGCTTAACATGTTAGGTTTTGTTCTCATAAAAAAATAGTGGATACTGTGCTAATGAAACTCTAAACATCTTTAATCTATATCAAGAATGGGCCCATTCTTCAATAATATTAGAGTGTGTGTGTGAGAGAGATAGAGACAGAGAATAGAGTTGTAGGATTTAATTTAAAAGAACTGTTTGATATTATCAGAGAAATTCTCTAAATTTCTCATTAAATCACTTCTTTATAAGCAACAAGGTAGATTTATTATGTCGTTGTCATTCTTCCATGGTAGAGAGTCCTTGCCCAGTCAGAAATAAAGTCAATGCCAGGGCTCTCAGCAGTCTGACCTACTTAGCTAGGATTTTTATTGGGTTTGTAGCTGAATTCTGCTGAGAAGGTGTCAGAATTGTAGCTCCTAAGGCCGACAGACAGTAGAATGCTCAGTGTTGTTGGAAAGCATGCAGCTTCCTGAAGCTCAGTTCCTCCCTTTCTTTAACCATATTGGAATCCCTTGAGTTCAGTAGAGCATGGCAAAGTGCAAAGGATATTTATGTTTTGGGGCGCCTGGGTGGCTCAGTCGTTAAGCGTCTGCCTTCGGCTCAGGTCATGATCCTGGGGTCCTGGGATCGAGCCCTGCATCGGGCTCCCTGCTCAGCTGGGAAGTCTGCTTCTCCCTCTCCCACTCCCCCTGCTTGTGTTCCCTCTCTCGCTGTGTCTCTCTCTGTCAAATAAATAAATAAAAATCTTTTAAAAAAAAGGATGTTTATGTTTTTATATAATCTTTAAACATCGATTAGAGTTTATATTGTAGCAATGCCCAGGAACTTTATCATTCTACATAGTATTTCCATGTAGCTAATAGAAAATGAATGGATCATCTTGTAGAAATTTACTTTAGTAGTCCACACAGATGAGGAAGCATTAAGGTGAGAGCAATCATATGCTAAAACCAAAACCATCATATAGATATGAAAATATCAGATGGTGAGAAAACAACACCTACCAGTTCTTATACTAAAATCAAGGTGTGGTCATTAATACACTTAATTTTTATATTACAAATGCTAAAATTCCTAGTAATGAAAGATAACATTTTTATTAAAATAATTAAAGTCTTTTATAATTCAGTGAGAATAAAAAGCAATTTGTTTTTCTCACAGATAACTGTAAATAACCAATGGACCTTAGTGTAACTTACAAAAAGTTTAGCATATTCATAGAGACTTAGGGCTCATTGGAAGGACATACTATTCTTAAGGAATTTAGAAAGTAAAAGAAGTCATGGGAGATATATAATAACCATGAATGCATTTATGTAGAATAATAATTAAAGGGAGTTAGAGACAGAGAAAGGAAATACCTTATTTAGAAGTGATGCAAGTGTTCATTAGAAAAAAAAGCTCCCCTGAAAACAGCAGGTCCTGATCTTCAAGCCTTGGGGTTAGTCATTCACATCCTAAAGGACCAAGATTTCAAAACTGACTAGTGTTCTTAGTGCTACTGAATTTCTATATGATATCAGCATAACTTTAACTGAAATATCCTTAGTCTAGAAAATTTAAGTAAATAATGACTAAAGATTGAGTAAAATGTGGTTGGCAATAATTTTATGAACATCTGTCTTCAGAGGAATATGATTACTGATTCAAAATTGCAGGGAAAAAGTGACAAATAACCAGGGTCTTGGCTGAAATTTTCATATTTGGGTTGGGAGCCAGCTTCCTCAGAAATCAGCTTGGTAGTTGTCTCTCCTTCCATGTCCTTGGCACACAGAACAGCTGCTTTTCTCTGGAGTCCAGCTGTGAAGAATTTAAGGGAGCCCTCTCCAGGAGTGCCAGCCCCAGGAATGTTCTCCGTGCAGATTTCTCCCAGAATCTCAATATGGCAAAGCTCACCATGGGACCATCTTTTTATTTAGACTTTCCAACAAATGTGAAAATATTTGGCATGCTCTTTCTACCTTTGCTACTATTCATTTAGTCTTTGCCTCTAAAAAGTATTGCCAAGAGGAAAGTTTCCTGTGTTTATTTTATTTCTAGCATGACATCTTGCTTTGAAAACTTTGAGTATGTGTATAGGCTGGGAAAGAAAAAAATAGGTTCCATTTTTTCCCTCTTTGCATTAATACACAGTCTAAAGAGGAAATTCAGGATAAATGACAAAGTCATGGCCTTCTAAGATCTGTGGAGGGAGTTTATAGGCTGGCCTGATGATAGACATTTCATTGCACTTTCAAAGACACTGTGATGGCAAATAACCTTTGAGAGAGCCTTAGTAAATCATTTAAAAGCAAAACAAACAAAAAACTAAAACTGAAGTATGAGTTCTTTATTCAGAAATTACAAAGATTTGTATGCATTTTTTCATTGTTGTCGGAGGAGACAGGGAGTAATAAGAAGTGTTAGAGCCTTTTTTGTTTGTTTGTTTGTTTGTTTTATTATGTTCTGTTAATCACCATACATTACATCATTAGTTTTTGATGTAGTATTCCATGATACATTGTTGGCGTATAACACCCAGTGCTCCATGCAGTACATGCCCTCTTTAATACCCATCACCAGGCTGACCCAGCCCCCACACCCCTCCCCTCTAGAACCCTCAGTTTGTTTCTCAGAGTCCATAGTCTCTCATGGTTCATCTCCCCCCCCAGCTACCCCCCCTTCATTTTTCCCTTCCTACTACCTTCTTCTTTTTTTAAACATATAATGTATTATTTGTTTCCTTTTTATTGTTATGTTAATCACCATACATTACATCATTAATTTTTGATGTAGTGTTCATTGTTCATGTTTGCCTATAACACCCAGTGCTCCATTCAGTATGTGCTCTCTTTAATACCCATCACCAGGCTAACTCATCCCCCCAGCCCCCTCCCCTCTAGAACCCTCAGTTTGTTTCTCAGAGTCCATACTCTCTCAAGGTTCATCTCCCCCTCCGAATGCCCCCCTTCATTTTTCCCATCATATTATCTTCTTTTTTTAATATATAATATATTATTTGTTTCAGAGGTACAGGTCTGTAATTCAACAGTCTTACACAATTCACAGCACTCACCATAGCACATAACCTCCCCAATGTCTATCACCCAGCCACCCCATCCCTCCCACCCCCACCACTCCAGCAAACCTCAGTTGGTTTCCTGAGATTAAGAATTCCATATATCAGTGAGGTCATATGATACATGTCTTTCTCTGGTTGACTTATTTCGCTCAGCATAATACCTTCCAGTTCCATCCACATCGTTGCAAATAGCAAGATTTCATTCCTTTTGATGGCTGCATAATATTCCAATGTGTGTGTGTGTGTGTGTGTGTGTGTGTGTGTGTGTGTGTGTGTGTGTGTGTATATATATATATATATATATATATATATATATATATATACTACATCTTCTTTATCCATTCATCTGTTGATGGACATCTTGGCTCTTTCCATAGTTTGGCTATTGTGCACATTGCTGCTATAAACATCGGGGTGCATGTACCCCTTCGGATCACTACATTTGTATCTTTGTGGTAAATACCCAGTAGTTCAATTGCTGGGTCAAAGGGTAGCTCTATTTTCAACTTTTTGAGGAACCTCCATACTGTTTTCCAGAGTGGCTGTGCCAGCTTGCATTCCCACCAACAGTGTAGGAAAGTTCCCCTTTCTCCGCATCCTCGCCAACATCTGTCATTTCCTGACCTGTTAATTTTAGCCATTCTGACTGGTGTGAGGTGGTATCTCATTGAGGTTTTGATTTGGATTTCCCTGATGCCAAGCGATGTTGAGCACTTTTTCATGTGTCTGTTGGCCATTTGGATGTCTTCTTTGGAAAATTGTCTGTTCATATCTTCTGCCCATTTCTTGATCAGATCATTTGTTCTTTGGGTGTTGAGTTTGATAAGTTCTTTATAGATTTTGGATACTAGCCCTTTTTCTGATATGTCATTTGCAAATATCTTCTCCCCTTCTGTCGGTTGTCTATTGGTTTTGTTGACTGTTTCTTTTGCTGTACAAAAGCTTTTTATCTTCATGAAGTCCCAATAGTGCTTTTTTGCCCTTGCTTCCCTTGCCTTTGGCGATGTTTCTAGGAAGAAGTTGCTGCGGCTGAGGTCGAATAAGTTGCTGCCTGTGTTCTCCTTTAGGATTGTGATGGACTCCTGTCTCACGCTGAGGTCTTTCAACCATTTGGAGTCTATTTTTGTGTGTGGTGTAAGGAAATAGTCCAGTTTCCTTCTTCTGCATGTGGCTGTCCAATTTTCCCAACACCATTTGTTGAAGAGACTGTCTTTTTTACATTGGACATTCTTTCCTGCTTTGTCGAAGATTAGTTGACCATAGAGGTGAGGGTCCATTTCTGGGCTCTCCATTCTGTTCTATTGATCTTTGTGTCTATTTTTGTGCCAGTACCATACTGTCTTGATGATGACAGCTTTGTAATAGAGCTTGAAGTCCAGAATTTTGATGCCACCAGCTTTACTTTTCTTTTTCAACATTCCTCTATCTGGGGTCTTTTCTGGTTCCATACACATTTTAGGATTAGTTGTACCATTTCTTTGAAAAAAGTTAATGGTATTTTGATAGGGATTGCTTTAAATGTGTAGATTGCTCTAGGTAGCATTGACATCTTCACAATATCTGTTCTTCCAATCCATGAACATGGAACGTTTTTCCATTTCTTTGTGTCTTCCTCAATTTCTTTCATGAGTATTTTATAGTTTTCTAAGTACAGATTCTTTGCCTCTTTGGTTAGATTTATTCCTAGGTATCTTATGGTTTGGGTGTAATTGTAAATGCGATCGACTCCTTAATTTGTCTTTCTTCTGTCTTGTTGTTGGTGTATAGGATTGCCCCTGATTTCTGTGCATTGATTTTATATCCTGCCACTTTACTGAATTCCTGTATGAGTTCTAGCAGTTTTGGGGTGGAGTCTTTTGGGTTTTCTACAAAAAGTATCATATCATCTGCAAAGGGTGAGAGTTTGACTTCTTTGCTGATTCGGATGCCTTTTATTTCTTTTTGTTGTCTAATTGCTGTGGCTAGGACTTCTAGGACTCTGTTGAATAACACTGGTGATAGTGGACATCCCTACCCTGTTCCTGAACTTAGGGGGAAAGCTCTCAGGTTTTCCCCATCGATAATGATATTTGCTGTGGGTTTTTAATAGATGGCTTTTATGATATTAAGGTGTGTACCCTCTATCCCTATACTCTGAAGAGTTTTGATCAAGAAAGGATGCTGTACTTTGTCAAATGCTTTTTCTGCATCTATTGAGAGGATCATATGGTTCTTGTTCTTTCTTTTATTAATGTATTGTATCACATTGATTGATTTGTGGATGTTGAACCAACCTTGCAGCCCAGGGATAAATCCCACTTTGTCGTGGTGAATAATCCTTTTAATGTACTGTTGGATCCTATTGGTTAGTATTTTGGTGAGAATTTTTGCATCCATATTCATCAAGGATATTGGTCTGTAATTCCCCTTTTTGATGGGATCTTTGTCTGGTTTTGGGATCAAGGTAATGGCGGCCTCATAAAACAAGTTTGGAAGTTTTCCTTCCATTTCTATTTTTTGGAACAGTTTCAGAAGAATAGGTATTAATTCTTCTTTAAATGTTTGGTAGAATTCCCCTGGGAAGCCATCTGGCCCTGGGCTTTTATTTTTTGGGAGATTTTTGATTACTGCTTCAATTTCTTTAGTGGTTATTGGTCTGTTCAGGTTTTCTATTTCTTCCTGGTTCAGTTTTGGTAGTTTATACATCTCTACGAATGAATCCATTTCTTCAGATTATCTAATTTGCTGGCATATAGTTGCTCATAATATGTTCTCATAATTGTTTGTATTTCTTTGGTATTGGTTGTGATCGCTCCTCTTTCATTCATGATTTTATTTATTTGGGTCATTTCTCTCCTTTTTGATAAGTCTGGCCAGGGGTTTATCAGTCTTATTAATTCTTTCAAAGAACCAGCTCCTAGTTTCATTGATCTATTCTACTGTTCTTTTGGTTTCTGTTTCATTGATTTCTGCTCTGATTTTTATTATTTCTCTTCTCCTGCTGGATTTAGGCTTTATTTGCTGTTCTTTCTCCAGCTACTTTAGGTGTCGGGTTAGGTTGTGTATTTGAAACCTTTCTTGTTTCTTGAGAAAGGCTTGTATTGCTATATACTTTCCTCTTAGGACTGCCTTTGCTGCATCCCAAAGATTTTGAACAGTTGTGTTTTCATTTTCATTGGTTTCCATGAGTTTTTTTAATTCATCTTTAATTTCCTGGTTGACCCATTCATACTTTAGTAGGATGCTCTTTAGCCTCCATGTATTTGAGTTCTTTCTGACTTTCCTCTTGTGTTTGAGTTCTAGTTTCAAAGCATTGTGGTCCAAAAATATGCAGGGAATGATCCCAATCTTTTGGTACTGGTTGAGACCTGATTTGTGACCTAGGATGTGATCTATTCTGGAGAATGTTCCATGGGCACTAGAGAACAATGTGTATTCTGTTGCTTTGGGATGGAATGTTCTGAATATATCTGTGAAGTCCCTTTGGTCCAGTGTGTCATTTAAAGTCTTTATTTCCTTGTTGATCTTTTGTTTAGATGATCTGTCCGTTTTGGTGAGGGGGGTGTTAAAGTCCTCTACTATTATTGTATTGTTGTCGATGTGTTTCTTTGCTTTTGTTATTAATTGGCTTATATAATTGGCTTCTGCCATGTTAGGGGCATAGATATTTACAATTGTTAGATCTTCTTGTTGGATAGACCCTTTAAGTAGGATATAGTGTCCTTCCTCATCTCTTATTACAGTCTTTGGTTTAAAATCTAATTTGTCTGATATAAGGATTGCCACCCCAGCTTTCTTTTGGTGTCCATTAGCATGGTAAATGGTTTTCCACCCCCTCACTTTCAATCTGGGGGTGTTTTTGGTTCTAAAATGAGTCTCTTACAGGGAGCATATCAATGTGTTTTTTTTTTTTTATCCAATCTGATAGCCTCTGTCTTTTCATTGGGACATTTAGCCCATTTGCATTCAGGGTAACTATTGAAAGATATAAATTTAATGCCGTTGTATTGCCTGTAAGGTTACTGTTACTGTATATTGTCTGTGTTCCTTTCTGGTCTATGTTACTTTTAGGCTCTCTTTTGCTTAGAGGACCCCTTTCAATATTTCTTGTAGGGCTGGTTTCATGTTTGCAAATTCCTTTAGTTTTTGTTTGTCCTGGAAGCTTTTTATCTCTCCTTCTATATTCAATGACAGCTTAGCTGGATATAGGATTCTTGGCTGCCTACTTTTCTCATTTAATGCTCTGAATATATCATGCCAGTCCTTTCTGGCCTGCCAGGTCTCTGTGGTAGGTCTGTTGCCAATCTAATGTTTCTACCATTGTAGATTACAGATCTCTTGTCCCGAGCTGCTTTCAGGATTTTCTCTTTGTCTCTGAGACTCGTAAGTTTTACTATTAGATGTTGGGGTTTTGACCCATTTTTAGTGATTTTGAGGGGGGTTCTCTGGATTTTGATGCCTGTTTCCTTCCCCAAATTAGGGAAGTTCTCTGTTATAATTTGCTCCAATATACCTTCTGTCCCTCTCTTTCTTCTTCTTCTTGGATCCCAATTATTCTAATATTGTTTCTTCTTATGGCATCACTTATCTCTCGAATTCTGCCCTCATGATTCAGTAGTTGTTTATCCCTCTTTTTTCAGCTTCTTTATTTTCCATCATTTGGTCTTCTATATCACTAATTCTTCTGCCTCATTTATCCTAGTAGTTAGAGCCTCCATTTTTAATCGTACCTCATTAATAGCCTTTTTGATTTTAACTTGGTTAGATTTTAGTTCTTTTATTTCTCCAGAAAGGGTTTCTCTAATAACTTCCATGCTTTTTTCAAGCCCAGCTAGTATTGTAAAATCGTCATTCTGAACTCTCGTTCTGACCTCTTACTAATGTCCATATTGATTAGGTCCCTGGCAGTCAGTACTGCCTCTTGTCGTTTTTTTTTAATCAATTTTATTTTTTATATATTTATTTGACAGAGAGAGACACAGTGAGAGAGGGAACACAAGCAGGGTGAGTGGGAGAGGGAGAAGCGGGCTTCCTGTGGAGCAGGGAACTCGACTCAAGGCTCAATCCCAGGACCCTGGACCATGACCTGTGCCGAAGGCAGATGCCTAACTGACTGAGTCACCCAGCCACCCCTCTTGTTCTTTTTTTTGGGGTAGTTTTTTCCATCTGGTCATTTTGTCCAGAGGAGACTAGATGAATGAGAGAACAAAATGCTAACAGGGTAACAACAACCCCAGAAAAATATACACTAAACATATCAAAAGAGACGTGAAACTGGGCGAAAAGAAAGGGAAAGAAAGAAAAAAGAAAAAAAAGAATATGATCAAATATGATCAGGCTGGTGCATAGATCAGTGCCACACACTAGATTTGGGGCATATTTTGGTCTGTTAGAAGAAAGTACCTCCCAAAATTTTAAAGAAAGAAAAACTTATATATGTAAAAAAATAAGGGTAAATACAATGAAGGGATGGAATATGAGTGTAAGGCTGAAATTTATAAAAGATTTTATAAAAGGAATTGATAACGAAGTTGGTTGAAAAAAGAAAGAAAAATTAAAAAAAAAAAGGAGAGAATGTGATCAGGCAGGAGACTAGAACAAAGCCATACACTAGAGATTTAGGGTATATTTTGGTCTGTTAGAAGAAACTGTATCCCAAAGTTTTAAAGAGAGAACAACTTATATATATATACATATACATATATATATATGTATATATACCAAAAATAAGGTTAAGTACTATGAAGGGTTAGAATATGACTCTAAAAATGAAAAATAAAAAAGATTTTTTAAAAAAAGGGATTGATAAGATGTTGGTTGAAAAAGGGAAAAAGAAAAATTAAAAAAAAAAAAGAAAGTTAAAAAAATTAACTTTGAAAGACTGAAAATCGGGGGGAAAAAAGCCATGAATTCTCTGTGCTGTATTACCCTCGTGCTGGCATTCTGCTGTTCTCATTGATCCGTAAACTTGTTCTTGGCTGGCTGTTCTTGCTGATCTTCTGGGGGAGGTGCCTGTGGCAGTGGTTCTCAAATGTCTTTCCCGGAGGTGGAATTGCCCCACCTTGCTGAGCTTGAACTAAGTAATCTGCTCGGATTTGCTCTTGGGAGCCTTTGTTCCCTGCAAGCTTTCCTCACAGCTTTAGAGGACAAGAGTGAAAATGGCAGCCTCCTAATCTCTGCCCCTGAGGAGCCGGGAATTTTGGGCCCCACTCATCAGTGAGCCCCCAGAGAAAAACAGTCAATCACTCCCGTTTCCCCAGTCTCCAATCCAACTCCGTGCTCACCCAGCCTGTGACCCAGTGTTTCTATCTCTGGCACCTGACCTCGTGTGGGGTCTCCAAACCCAGCAGATCCCTGTGGTGCGCACCAACGCTGCTCCTCCCGGGGGAGGAAGGGGAGTCTCCCCAGATCTGCCTCTTATTGGGTCCCTGCTGGAAGAGCAATGGCCCAACTGTGCCATGGATCATGGCTTATGGCCACCCCAAGCTGAGAGCCCACTCCTCAGCTCCGTCTCTGCAGCCGGCTTCCCTGTTCCAATACCTGGGAGCTCTGCTGCACTCAGGCACCCCTGGTCTTTCTGTGACCCCAAGGGTCCTGAGACCACACTGTCCCAGTGAGGGTTCCACCCCCCCCCCCCCCCCCCGGCTTAGCCACTGGAGCGACGTCCCTCAGCGGAGCAGACTTCTAAAATTTCCGATTTTGTGCTCCACTGCTCTATCACTTGCCAGTAGCGGCTGAAGGAGGCTCCCTTCCCCCATCATCTATCTCTCTGAATATTGCCTCCAATTCACTTCTCTGCACGTCTTACCTTCCAGAAAGTGGTCACTTTTCTGTTCAGAGAGTTGCTGCTATTCTTTTCTTCAATCTGTTGAGTTCGGAGGTGTTAGAATGGTTTGATCCCTATCCAGCTGAATTCCTGGGACCAGATGAAATCTAGGTCTCCTGCTTATCTGCCATCTTGCTCCCCCCTGTCTATTTGTTTTTAATTTTGGTAACCAAAAGGTTATGTTCAAGTATAGATAACAAGAGAGAGCAATAGGTTCTAAGGTTGAATAATCTCATGGGGATGAAGGACCTGGATATCTTGATGTGGAATAAAGGGAGGATATTATCATGAGCTGACTTATCCCTGAGGCGTGACATAGTAAGTATATCAGAAAAATGCATTAGATAGGGAGAAATTTAAACTAGTGAGGAAAAGACAATAAAGAAGTCTTCCAGATACCACTTAGTGTGCCCCATGGCAACCAAGGAGCTCTACATAAGAGAAATGCTATGATCTCCCTAATTGTAAAACCTATACTTTTAGAAAACTAATGCATTCTAGTAAAGGAGAAATTCATAGCTTAAGAAAGTGACAACCATGGTAAGGTACTGAAAAGTCAATTTTTCTAAGGCAGTTAGCATGGACTCTGTAATGAACTAAATACTGGGAAACTTAATTTGAATTTTGCGAACTGTGTGCCCAGATATGTAGGACTGAAACATTTTTTCAGAAAGCTATAAACCAACCATATTTCTTGACAAAGACTGATAGTCTGCTTACACAAAGAAACTTTTTTTTTTTTAATCTGAGGGCTTCAGAGAATAAGTATAGAATTAACTATCATATTACCATTTACAATTAGAGAAAATGAATTGGTGGTAGGGAAACAATTAATCTGAAAGTTCCATTGAATCAAAGTCATATTTTCTATTTTTAATCTCTGGTTATTGTATTCTCTTTGATTTTTTAAAGTTAAAAAATTTTAATTATATTTATCAAAGAATATGCCAATATTTAAAGTGTTTGATATTGTATTTCAAATAATGAAAATATTACCAAATTGCATTTATTTTGAAAAATACTTAAAACAATAAAATTCCAAGACAGCAAAATGATTCTTCTCACTTCTTGGATATCGAGTCTGTGATCCTTTGTTAGTGAAAGATTTTGTCAATGCAACAAGGAAAGAGAGCAGAACTGAGCCTCAGAGCACTGATTAATTTATAGGAGTTATGACTGGTATTATCAGAGAGAACCTGAGGAAAGTAGAAGACATGTTTGTCAAAAGAGTGAAGACCCAGAGAGGATTGTATGGGGCATGCCACATGAAATCCCAATATCAGAAAGAAAATGTAGAGAAAGGGATCCTGGATATAAAAGCTAATTTTGGAATGAGCAGGACAAGAACATTAAAGGCAAATATTGTCTACATTGGAACCCTGTCTAGTTCATGGTGTGCCTAGGTTAATATTACAGGAGCCAGAATAGACCGGATGTCATAGCCTTCATAACCCATATCATGGCTCCATGTGGAGATTCAAAAGAAAGATATTAATCCCTGACCTTCTTTGGCTGCTGAAGACCATGGGCTGCCATCATTCCCTGAGCCCTTACAACTGTCAAATGTGGTGCTGAACCCTTAATTTTCAATCCCATCTGATCCTTGCACCATCCTAATTATTGTGAATAATATCCCCCACCCACCCATGCACCCTGGTTTTTTGTTTTTGTTTTTTGTTTTTTTAACAGAAGATACTGAAACTCTTGGTTAAATGACTTCAAATTCAAACAAACCGTACAACTGGGGTTTAAACCTCAAGCTATCTGACCTGAAGGCTCTTGTTATATCCGTGTCTTGAGACAGAGGAACTCCTATCAGAGAAATGTCTGGGGAACTTGATGCTGTTTGGTCTCCAGGCTCTGAGCTCAGCCCAGAGCAGCAGACCTCTCTAGCTGGGGCAGGAATTGAAAGAAAATTCCTAGGACTTTAGCATTTCCTCTAGCTAGTCTCAGGCCCTCCCTTCTGTTCTCCCTCATCAGATTCTAAGCTGCAAATATCCTACTTCTGCTCCAAAAAGAGAAAAATGGAAGTTGGAAGGAGAATGCAAGTCTTAAATAGGCAAGGGAGTAAATGCCCGTCTAAGTTTCTCCATTTCCTCAGCCTCTCACTCGCTGCCTAATTCGCAGCATCAGAGAGGATGTAAGGAAAGGCAGGGCTTGGAGGGATAGGGGCTCTTCACTCTATGCTTTTTTCTATATATCCCCAATTCCCCTTGAAATCCATTGTCCCTTTCTCTAGCTGTGACATAGCCCTTTAAAAACAGACTACTTGTTCTTGGAATTTGGCAAGGAAGAAGGCAAGACTTCATCATCAGGTGAGTTAATTATTATATCCTGTAAGGATTTCTACACTGCAGTCCTAATTGTGGCATTTGCTACTTATAAAGTAAGGTGTTTTTTTATTTTTTTTTAAATCAAGCCCCTGAAGATCCTCAGGACAAAGAGAGTTTATAAATTACACTAATTGGAAAGAAGATATTTTTAAAACATGTCTTAACACAGAAGGATTTTTCTTTTTCTAGAGCATCCAGTGCTTTACCCCAGATAGATAAGATAGTTAATCCTCCTCCCTCACTTATTACTCTCCTGCCCTGTCTATGAACACACTGACTAACCTTTCCCTGGGGCCTTGGCACACACCACAAGTAGAGGCGGTGATGTGGAAGGATAAAAACATTACTCAGACACTTTACGAAAGTTTCTAGCAGTTGGCAATACTCAGTCTGACCTTTATGTTGGATTTTGCCATCATTTTAATCACTTTACCATCACTTGTAGGAGAGAATGTGTCTTTAAAAGTGCCCTATTTAGGGAAAGCATCAGAGCCCAGACTAAGTGTACATTCTCATTATTTCACATGTTGTCAAAGTAACCAGTACAGTGAAATGACAGCATTTTGAAGAATATAGGTTTGTGTAAAGCTCTTCATTAAGGTAGGAGGGCATTATATTGCAATTATTTATATTTGGATATAATCTTTTTATTGACATTTTTATGTATATTCAGTAATAAATAGAATATATGTGAAGTTATTGCATCCAAAATTTTACTTTTAGTTCCCTACCACTATTGGCCAAAGCCCTTGTAAATTTCTATGTCTTTTGCAAGAGTTTTTCACCCAAGAGTTTTTGGGCTATCTACTGTATTCTTTGTTTCTGTATTTGGCTGATTATTTTACTATAACTATTTTACTGTAACTATATTTAGCTAATTATTTTACTATAATTCATTTGCAAAAAATCAATTCACACATAGCATACTGAAAGAATTTTCAGTGTACTTATCAATTGAAAGTAAGCTTAACTTTTTGTCCTGTATGATGTCTAACACCCCTAAGGATAAAGCATTTAATTTTATACTGACTATCAATACTGTCATTCATCTTATTTATTTTTTCATTTTTCTATTTTAAAAAATATCAAGACTACAGAAAAGTTACAAACAGGACTCTTCAACAGACTTATTAACTTTCAGCTATTTGGGAGTTTAAGTGTAGACATTATGACACTTTGTCCAGTACTTTAGCATGTCTCTCCTAAAACGAGAACATTCTCCCATAAACTGCAATATAATTACCATAAGAAAATTTAACTTGAGATGAAACTTTTATCAAATAAACACAGTCCATATTCAAATTTCCAAAGTTGTCCCAATGAAATTCTTTATAACTATTCCTATACCTCCTTCCAGGATCCAGTGAATAATCATGCATTGCATTTATTTATCAAATTTCTTTATCCTCCTTTAATCTAAAGCTGTCCCCAGATATTTTTTCTTATGACATTAACATTTTTTAAAGAGACCAGGTCATTGTTTTATACAATATCCTTAAAATGACTATTTTCTCCTAATTAGATTCAAGTAGAGTATTTTTGGCAGGACTACAACAGTTGTGATGTTGTGTCCCTCACAGAGCATCATATGAGGAAGTACATGATATCAGTGTATCCAAGTTTCTGAAATTAAGTTTGATTATTTGGTTAAGGTGGTATCTATTGTATTTGTTCATTGTACAGGTATGCTTTTCTTTTGTGATTAACGAGTGCTCTGCAAGGTGATATTTTGAGAATGTAAGAATACTTTGTTCTCCAAAAATCCTTCCCTCGGTGGTTTTGGTACCCATTAATACATATTCCTTAGATTAATCATTACTCTGGTGCCAGCAAAAGGTTGATTTTCCAATTTTATAATTTCCTCTGTATTTGTTCATTGTCATTTTTCTGTAAGGAAGAACTTTTCATTCTCTGTCTCCCCAGCATTTGAAATTATTATTTTGAGGTATTATTATGAACTGATGGACTCCTTTTTTAATGTATTATAATTTATTCCACTCATTATTTGTTATACTGCATGAGTTATTCCAAATTGGGCTAGTGAAAAACCTGCTAAGCTCTATTATCCATCTCAACTGTCTTAGTCACTTAACTTATTTATTAGAAATAAGCTTTGAAGATAATTCAAAATATTTTTTAGCCCAGTTAGTTGTAGCAGTACATCAACTCCCTTAGCACATTTATTTTTACCTGTGAAAAATTATATAATGGCTCAGCTTCAATAATGCATGAAAAGCGTGGAAGTAGTCACTCCTGTCTTCACAAGAAGAAAGTTGAATATACTGAAAATCAATGACCTTTCTTGGACACAGCAACAAACTAAGGTCTCAGGTCAAGCTGCTACCTCAAAACCATGCAAATTCAGAAAGTCACAACAAAGATCTGCCTACTTGGAGCAGAAGTCATGGGAGCCATAAACTTATAGCAACAGTTAAATAGTAATTTTAATAATGAACTTTTAGATGCTGAGTATGGACTGGCATGAGAATGAAAAACTCCTGAGGCATACTGTCTTAGGGGGAACCCCGCACTTTCATGGTATTTGCCTCCAAGAACCCCACCATCCTCCTGGTGAAAGGCCAAGAAAGATCTCCTGTACCTCTGGCAGGGAGAGGGAAAAAAAAATTTTTTTCTAAACTTACTGAGATCATTCACCATAACAAAGTCCCATTCTCCAGGGTTTAAGACTTTGCCAGAGCCTTATCCTACCTAGGGGAAGGCCATGCATATAACTCTGGTGCCATCTTGGCTCACCTAAGAGGGGGAGTAAAGCTAAGATATATTGGTGAAGGTTATAGCCCAGTGACACAGGCCCACTAAAAGACTGAGATTTCCTTATAAGATTATAGAATGCTCCTCCTCCCCCACACCTTAGACTCTGTCCCCTGACACACACACACACACACACACACACACACACACACACACACACACACACACACCACTAAGTCTCCAGTATAATAGTGAGTTAAAGCTGAAAGGGCTGTAAGACAGTTGCTGAGGAGTTCTTAGGGAAGCTCAAAGTGATTGGGAAGATATAAACAAAGGCAATGAAGGTATTTGAAGCCTCTAGTATGTACAACTATATAAAATGTTGAACACTGCCCAACTTCTAGATAGATTAACATAAAACTTCACACTAAAGCCCAATTTACCTCAGTTCCTATTACCAAATACATTGTGTCTAATTTTCAACAAAAAGTTATAAGGCATCCTAAGTGGCAAAATAAATAAATATAATGACAGTGTCCTCTATTAACAAAGACATTTTTCCCATTCACCTGATGTTAGGTGGGATTACCCAGAAAATTCCTTTGTTATGTTTGTGTTGTGAAATTCCATACATAATATCTGATTTCTGCCTATAAAAAATCATTATGGTGGCTCATATAACACAAAGGTAAACTTAATTATTGATTTGGTACTAGATCAAATAATATGTACAATTAAAAAGTAATATTAAATCAATAGACAAACAAAACAAAACAAAACAAAACAAAAACAACCTGATTATTTTCCTTGGGAACAGAGAAACTAAAGTGAAATATTTGCATTGAAGGGACCTGCTGGTTTTATGGTCACATCTGCTAACCAGTCTGTATCCTTGGCTCACAGAAATCCCCATGACTGCTGAAAACAGTGATTCTTTCAGAAACATTTCCCTTTCATGTACCCTAGCATATTTCAGCAGTCTGTGTTCCCAAAACTCGTGGTTGAAAAACACTCAACCTCATGCCTACATTTCCTGAAAAGAAGATCAGTCCAGAGGTGATTCAGTAAGACATGAAGCTTGCTCTCCAGACACAAATATGAAATACAAATCAGAACACTGGCATAAAAATGACAGAAACCTCATCATATTGAGTTGGGAAGTCAACCTTATTATTAGTTAACAGGAATTGAGTGTTCTTTGGCATTTGGTGGCGCCAATAAAGGGCTAGGTGCTGTAGAGAACATGGAATTAGACAAAGTTCTTGCCCATGGGGCTCATAATCAAATTAGACAAACCAGACACTCACATAGTCCAGCCGTCTGGAGTGGGGAAGTTGGGTTTATATGGGGAACCTAAGGTCACTCTGTCCATAAACATACTTAGTTTGCCTCCAGCAAGCTTGCTATCTTGTGTTTCTCCCAAACACAAGAGAAAATCTTAACATTCTTTCTCATGATTTTCATTTCAACATCACCCAGGAAGTCTTTTGCAAGAAAGTACAGTTGGGTTTTCATTGTCCTGTGACAGGATTTAGGATAAATTCTACAAAGCACATGGTCTGGTTTACTGGAGAAGGAAGGGCAAAATCACAAGGTCAGTCACTAGAAAGAGAAGCAAAGTTATGTAGGAGAACATTCCATAGGGAGGCCATCAGAGCCAGATTTCTGCTGAGCTTGCAGTACACATTCAGCCATTTTATGATGAATCCATTCTTACTTTCAGTCTGTCATGAGCAGTGGAGATTGCATAAGCAACCTCAACAAGTGAACAAGGCTGCTTAGCACAGGCAGTCTAGATTTGAATTGTCAGTTTTTCTAAATTTTTTTTCTTTTAAGATTCCATTTATTTATTTGACAGGGAGAGACACAGCGAGAGAGGGAACACAAGCAGGGAGAGTGGGAGGAGAAGCAGGTTTTTTGTGGAGCAGGGAGCCCGATGCAGGGCTCGATCCCAGGACTCTGGGATCATGACCTAAGCCAAAGGCAGATGCCTAACGACTGAGCCACCCAGGCACCCCTGAATTGTCAGTTTTTTACGGGAGATTTCTGGGTATACCAGTTAGCCAGCAATTGGAAACCTTTGGGCCCTTGTGGTATTCCCAATGGAGGAATGTCCCTGTTCACATGGGGTCTGAATTTAAAAAGCAATAGCATACATATGAAAACTAAGCTCCAGTTTGGATTAGATGATTTCTGATGTCCTCCACTTAATACTTACCTTCTTCACAGAACTTAGCCCTCTGTGTTATGATCACCACCTTTTTATCTATAAACCATCCTCCAGCACCTATATAGTACTTGACACATATTTAGATTCCAATAAAAATTCATTAATTAATAAATGCCATAAAGGATGTAAACCAGGAGAACTCAAATATGACAACTTTCAAGAATCTTCACATAGTCCCCAAACCCCATTAAGTTTTTTTTTTTTTAACAGTCTAGGGGCACTATAATTATATTTAAGCATATAGTATGATTTCCATGGTTGATTAGTTAGAATCACAAGAGTGCCCCCTCCCAAATTATCGTCAATTCCATAGTTTTATGCATATATCACAGAGTATACATTATGTGTACAGAATTATGTCATTCTTTTATTTTGTGTATATAGCAGTACTAATACACTTTTCTGTAATCCCCATCCACTCCTTAATCTGTGACAGTTAATTTGTTCTTCATTTCTATGGATTTGTCATTTCAAGAATGTTATATGAATCATATTGTATATAAACTTTTGAGGCTGATTTTTTCACTTAACATAATTCTCTGGAGATTCAAGGTTTTTATGTGTATCAATACTGTGTTCCTTTTTTCCTCCTGAGTATTCCATGATATAATTGTATCACAGTTTATTTAACCATTCACCTATTGAATAACACCTAGGCTGCTTAGTTTTTGGTTAATCCAAATCTGCTATAAACATTCATGTAGAGATTTTGTGTGAAAACAAGTCTTTATGTTTTCTGGGATAAATGCCCAAGAGTGCAACTGTTGAGTTGTATGATAGGTTTGTTTTTGGTTTTATAAGAAACTGCCAAACCAGTTTTCACTGTGGCTGAACCATCTTGCATACCTATCAGCAATATATGAGGGATCCAATTTCTCTGTATCCTTGCCAACATTTGGTGTTGGCACTGTACTTTTAGTCTTTTTAATAGATATGTAGTGATATCTCATTGTGGCTTTAATTTGCATTTTCCTAAAGACTAATGATGTTGAATATTTTTATGTGCTTATTTTCCATCTCTACATCTTCAGTAAGTGTGTCTTTACCTCCTTTGCCCATGTTCTAGCTGGATTATTATTTTTTTCTTTACTGTTGAGTTTTGAAGTTCTTTATATATTGTATATACTAGTCCTTTATCAGAAATATGATTTGCAAATATTTTCTCCCATTCTGTAGCTTGTCTTTTCTTTCTCTTCACAAGATCTTACACAGAACAAAAGTTAAGTTTGATGTCAAATTTATCACTTTTTCCTTTTATAAATTGTGCTTTTGGTGTGAAGTGTAAGAACTGTATTAAATATTCAGAAACTCACATATTTAACATTTTTTTGGTGTGTGGTGAGAACACTTAAGTTTTACTCTGTTGGCACATTTTAAATATGCAATACAGTATTATTAATGATACCTACCATGCTATACATTAGGTCACCAGAACTTTTTCCATCTTTCATACCAAAATTTTGTATCCTTTGACCAACATCTTCCTTTTTCCCTCACCCTCCAGCCCCTGGAAAACACCATTCTACTCTCTACATTTTGAGTTCAAATTTTTACCCTACAACCCAGCAATTGCACTACAGGGTATTTACCCCAAAGATACAAATGTAGTAATCCAAAGGGGCATGTACACCCCAATATTTATAGCAACAATATCCACAATAGCCAAACTATGGAAAGAGCCTAGATGTCCATCAACAGATGAATGGATAAAGAAGATGTGGTGTGTGTATATTGTGTGTGTGTGTGTATATATATAAAATGTGTGTGTATATACATATATATATAAAATGGAATATTATATATATTAGATATAATGTAGCATATATATATATAATGGAATATTGTATATATATAAAATGTTATATAATGGAATATTATGCAGCCATCAAAAATGAACTCTTGCCATTTCCAGTGGTGTGGATGGAACTAGGGGGTGTTATGCTAAGCAAAATAAGTCAATCTGAGAAAGACAATTATCACATGGTCTCACTGATATGTGGAACTTGAGAAACAAGGCAGAGGATCTTAGGGGAAGAGAGGAAAAAATGAAACAAGATGAAACCAGAGAGGGAGACAAACCATAAGAGACTCTTAATCTCAGGAAACAAACTGAGGGTTGCTGGAGTGGAGGGGGTGGGAGGGATGGGGTGGCTGGGTGATGGGCACTGGGGAGGGTATGTGCTATGGTGAGTGCTATGAATTGTGTAAGACTGATGAATCACACACCTGTACCCCTGAAACAAATAATACATAATATGTTAAAAAAAGTTCAATTTTTTTAGATTCCACATGTAAGTGAAATCATGCAGTATTTGTGTGTATGGCTTATTTCACTTAATCCATTCATCCATTGACAAACACTTAGGTTGTTTTTGTATCTTGACTATTGTGAATAGTGCAGCAATAGACATGGGAGTGCAGATATCTCTTTGAGATACTGATTTCATTTCTTTTGGTTATATACCCAGAGTAGGATTACTGACTGATAAGGTAGTTCTACTTTTAATTTTTTGAAGAATCTCTATACTGTTTTCCATAATAGCTGCACCAATTTTGATCTCTACCATCACTGTACCAGATTTCCCTTTCTCCACATCCTTGCAAACGCTTGTTATTTTTTGTTATTTTAATAATTACCATCTTAATACAGGTATGAAGTGATATGTCATTGTGGTTTTGATTGGCATTTCCCTGATAATTAGTGATATTGAGCACCTTTTTGCATACATGGTGGCTACTCGTGTTTTCTTTTGAGAAATATCTATTCAGGTCTTTTGCCCATATTTTAATCAGGCTATCTCTTATTTTATTTTTGATTGAGTTGTAGAAGTTTTAAAATATATTTTAGATATTAATCCCTCATTAGATGTATGCTTGGCAAATATTCTTTCCCAGTCTATAGGTTGCCTTTTCACCCCATTGATTTGTCCTTTGCTGTGCAAAAGCTTTTTAGTTAGATGCAATCCCAGTTGTCTGTTTTTGTTTTTGTTGCTTGTGCTTTTGGGGGCGTATCTAAATCATTGCATAGACCAATGTCATAAAGGTTTTCCCCTATGTTTTCTTCTGGTAGTTCTACAGTATCAAGTCTTGAATCCATTTTAAATTGTTTTTTGTATATGGCATAAAATGAGTCCAATTTCATGCTTCTGCATGTAGATATCCAGTTTCCCCAACATTTATTGAAGGGATTATCCTTTCCCTCTTGGAGTTCTTGGCACTGTTGTTGAAGATCAGTTGACCATATATATGTGGATCTATTTCTAGGTTGTTTATTCTGTTCCATTGGTCAATGTGTCTGTTTTTATGCCAGTTCCATACTGTTTTGATTACTATAGCTTTGTAATATGTTTTAAGATCAGAAAGTGTGATGTCCCGGCATTGATCTTTTTGTTCAAGATTGTTTTGGCTATTTAGGGTCATTTATAGTTACATAGGAATTTTAGGATTCTTTTTCTATTACTGTGAAAAATGTTGTTGGAATTTTAATAGAGATCTGTATATTACTTTGGGTAGTGTGGATACTTTAACAATATTAATTCTTCCAACTCATGAACAAAGGATATTTTCCCTTTGCATCTTCTTCAATTTCTTCCATCAACATTTTATAGTTTTTAGTGTACAGATCTTTCACCTCCTTCGTTAAATTTATTCTTAACTATGTTATTCTTTTTAGTACCATTGTAAATGTGATTATTTTCTTAACTTGTTTTTTTGGATAGTTCATTGCTAGTGTTTATAAATGCAACTGATTTTTGTGTGTTGATTTTATATCCTACAACTTTACTGAATTTATTAGTTCTAAGAGCTTTTTGGCCAAGTCCAGGGTTTTCTATATATATAAGATCATGTCATCTCCAAATAGAGACATTTTTACTTTTTTCTTTCCAATTTGGATGCCTTTTATTTCTTTTTTCTTGTCTAATTTCTTGAGCTAGTTCTTCCAGTACTATGTTGAAAAGAGGTGGTGAGAATGAGCACCACTGTCTTGTTCCTAATCTTAGAGGAAGACGTAAAGCTTTCAACTTTTCATCATTAAGTCAGATGTTAGCTGTAGGATTGTCATATATGGCCTTTATTATGTTGAGGTACATTCCTTCTATACCTAATTTGTTGAGAGCTTTTATCATGAAAGAATTTTAAATTTCATCAAATTCTTTTCTGTATTTATTGAGATGATAATTATCTTTTATTCTATTAATGTCATATAACACATTGATTGATTTGCATATGTTGAAATATCCTTGCATTCAGGGATAAATCCCATTAGGTCATGGTATATGATTCTTTAAATATATTGTTGAATTTTGTTTGCTAGTGTTTTGAGATTTTTGCATTTGTTTTCATCAAGGATATTAGACTGTGTTTTTTTTTTTTAAGATTTTATTTATTTATTTGACACAGAGAGAGAGAGAGAACAAGTAGGCAGAGAGGTAGGCAGAGGGAGAGGGAGAAGCAGGCTTCCCGTGGAGCAGGGAGCCTGACGCGGGGCTCGATCCCAGGACCCTGGGATCATGACCTGAGCCGAAGGCAGACACTTACCGACTGAGCCACCCAGGTGCCCCTAGACTGTGGTTTTCATTAGCTGTAGTGTCCTTGTCTGGCTTTGGTATTAGGGCAATACTAGCCTCATGAAATGAGTTTGGAAGTATTCCCTCCTCTTCAATTTTTTGGAAGAGTTTGAAATGGATTGGCATTAATTTAAATGTTTGGTAAAATTCACCAGTGAAACCATCTGTTCTGAGCTTCTTGATGATTATTGATTCAATATTCAGTATTCTTTTCAGTTATTCTATTTGTTCATGAGTCAGTCCTGGTAGGTTGTGTATTTCTAGGAATTTATCAACTTCTAGGTTACCCAGTTTGTTTATTGTAGTCTCTTTTAATTCTTTTTATTTCTGTTATATTAGTTGTAATGTCTTCTCTTTCATTTGTAATTTTATTTATTTGAGTCATCTCTTTTATTTTCTTGTTCACTCTAGCTAAATGTTTCCAAATTTTATTTATATTTTCAAAAGCCATCTTAGTTTCATTGATCTTTACTATCATTTTTCTAGTCTGTATTTCATTTTTTTTCTGCTCTAATCTTTATTATTTCCTTCCTTCAGCTAATGGTAGTTAGTCATTCCTTTCTTAGTTCCTTAAAGTGGAAATTTAGGTGTTTTATTTGAGATCTTTCTTTTTTCTTAAAGTAGGCATTTACCAATATAAACTTCCCTCTTAGAACTGCTTTTGCTGCATCCCATAAGTTTTGGCATGTTGTATTTCTGTATTCATTTGTCTCAGGTAGTTTTTTGTTTCCTTTTTGATTTCCTTTTTGACACTGTGGTTGTTCAGGAGTATGTTAATTTCCACACATTTGTGAAATTTTCAATTTTCTCCTGTTATTGATTGATTTCTAGTTTCCTGCATTGTAGCCAGAAAAGTTACCTGATATGATTTTAATCTTCTTAAATTTGTTAAGACTTTTTTTTTTTTTGCCTGACATATGGTCTATCCTAGAGAATGTTCCATGTGTGCTTGAAAAGAATGTGTTTTTTGCTGCTGTTGGATGAAATGTTCTGTATATGTCTGTTACATTAATTTGGTCTATAATGTTATCTAAGTCCTTTGTTTCCTCACTGATTTTCTGTCTGAATGTTCTATTTTTAAAAGTATTAGAGGGGTATTAAAGTCCCTTATTTTATTTATCACTATTTCTCCCTTCAGTTCTGTTGATATTTGCTTTATATATGTAGGTGCTCCAATGTTGTGTGCATATGTATTTATAATTGTTATATCCTCTTGATTAAATTGACTCCTTTGTTATTATATAATGACCGACTTTGTCTCTTATGACAAGTTTTGACTTAAAACATATTTTGTGTGATATAAGTATAGCTACTCTTGTTCTCTTTTTAATGACCATCTCCATGTAATATCTTTTCCACCCCATTATTCTTAGTTTATGTGTGTCCTTATAGTTAAAGTAAGTTTCTTATAGGTAGTATATAGAAGGATCTTTTTTTTTAAATCTATTCAGCCATTCCATGTCTTTTGATTAGAAATTTTAATCCATTTACATTTAAATTAATTACTGGTAGGTAAAGATTACTGCTGCCGTTTGGTCATTATTTTCTGACTATTTTGTAGTTCCTGTTTTCCTTCTTCCTCTCTTGCAGTCTTCTTTCTGATTATTTTTTTTTGTAATGATATTCCTTGATTCTTTCCTCTTCATTTTTTGTGTATCTACTACTTTTTTCTTTGTTCTTCCCATGAGGCTTACAAAAAACATAGTTATAAGAGTCTATTTTAAACTGATAACTTCCTTCACATATGAAAACTCTAATTTTTACTTCTCCCCTCCCACATTTCATGTTATTCATGTTATAATTTATATATTTTTGTATCCATTAATAAATTGTGTAGATAGTTATTTTTAATACATCTGTCATTTAAGTTTTATACTAGAGTTAAAAGTTATTTATGCACCACCATTACAAATTAAGACTATTCTGAATTTATATACTTACCTTTACAGTGAGATATATATATTTATGTTGCTAAGTAGCAACATTTAATTTCATTTTGAAGAATTGCTTTTAGAATTTCTTATAAGGCAGGTATAGTGGTGATAAACTCCCTCAAAAGGCAGACCCTTTGTTGAGTTCCATGCCCTGATTGCTGTAAGACCCTGTTCCTTTTTCGTGCTCTTAGCTGCCCCTAGACTATTCAGGCATGCTGAGCCAATCCCTTCAGTGTCCAGATTAGGGTGAGAAATAAGTGGGTCTCTTGGGTAACATCCTGCATGGCTGGGAAATCTAGGTGTCCACTATATTCTCATTTTCCTCTGTGGGAGAGATTGCAACCAAGATCTCTCTTGGCATTGAGCTGTGCCACCTTAGGGGAGGGGTTACATGGGTAAAGAAAAACTAATCTTCTTACCTTCTTCAATGCATTTTGGACTTTTTGATCCAGTAGAGCACTGGAACTTCTCCACTGGACTTCCAGGATTCCACAAAGATATTCTCATTTGTGGTTGTTTATCAAAATCAGTATTTCAGTGGGGTTGGGGGTGGGGAGATGAGGGCAAAAAGTTCCATTCTGCCATCTTGTGATATCAGTCTCCAAATTTGGAAAATTTTCATCATTATTTCTTCAATACTTATTTAGTCTTACTCTCTTTTGCCTCTCCCTTAAGTATCTTGATGATACAAATGTTAGATCCTGTTTTTGTCCCACAGGTTTATGAAGGTATGCACATTTTCTTTTTAGTTTACATTTTCTGTATTGTCCAGAATTGGTGATTTTATTGGTGAGTCCTGAAATTACCTGATTTTATCCTCTGGACATTTTCATAATATGTTCTGAGATTCTGGATCTTATTATATTTTCTGTTTTGGCTAGCTTTTTGGACACCTCTCTGGTGGAGGAAAGAAGGATTGCACTTCTTTATTATTGCCAAATGGAGGTAAAGTACAGGTTCCCCACTTGGTTTCTATTGACATTTGTGAGGAAGGGTACTGTTGGGGCAAGGAGAGTTCTGCCTCTCCATATGGTCTCCACTGACACAGATGTGAGGTGGACTTAATACCTCTGTGTGATGGCAAAAGTCCCGATTCTTTATTAGGCCTTACTTGATACCACCCTAACAGGTAGGGGGAAAGGATCTCATTACTGTTAAGTGTGGAAGTCTAGGCTCCCCACTCAGGCTTTGATGTCATAGCTGTGGGTAAAGCCAGTTTTTTTGTGTTGTTTGTCTAGAATAAAATGGTTATTGTCTAAGAGTTTTCTGTCTTGACAGTTTATCCCTTCCCTAGTCCTTTGGCCTGACAGAAATTTTATCAGAATATTTTTTATTTTATTTTATTTTATTTTATTTTTATTTATTTATTTTATTTTGTTTTAGGTCTGTTTTCATCAGCATTTCTAGGTTTTTGGCTTCTTCAGCTCCAAGTCTAGGACATATGTGATGAAAAGAAAATCCAGGAAATTCACTTCTGTGTTGTTCTTTCTGTCTTTTAGTCCCACATCATCTTTCTTCTTCCCTCCACCTTTCAGAGTCATCTTACATTGTTTTGCATAAAATGTCCATGGATTTTAGTTTTCTTAGTGGGAGGAATAGGAAAAAAAAATGTACCTACTCCATCTTCCTAGAACTGGAAGTTCTGCTCTTTCATTTCAAAATGAGGCATGCAGTGGCAGTCAGCAGGAGTTGTTGCTTGAAATAGTAGCAAGTGTGTGACACCTCTATCATTAGCAAATTGACCTCAGAAATATAAAAAATTTGGGTCTCTCCAAAGTGGACCAACACTCTTCTCAATTAATTCTCTGCAAGAAGTTGCTTTATTACAAAAAGCAAATTCCATGGTGGGGAGGGGGGTAGGTGGGTGAGTGGGGTGGGGAGGAAATATATCTTTTGCCTCTTTGTGGTTTATTCAATGCCTACTACTGCTATAGGTGGTGTAGTGTAATGGTTAAAATAATGGCTCTGAAGTCAGACTGCATGGATTCAACGTCTGGTTTAATCACATGCTAGATTATATGAACTTGGATGAGTCTCCTAACTTCTCTAAGTTTTCTCAACTGTAAATAGAGATAATAATATTATCTTTCTCACCAGACTGTATGGAACTAAATGAGATTTTTAAAAAGCACTTAGCAGAAGGCCTGACATGCCATAAGTGTGCAGCAAATGATAGCTTGTTATTAATATAATATATGAATATGCTATGTATAATTAATATAGAACATTAATAAACACTTGTTGAACAGATCTTGTCTCTTTTCCATTATGCCTTGGTTTTAAGCATTGCCTTGTAATGTATTTAAACCTTGTTTGGTATTTCTTCTAACCGAGAACTCATAGTCTTGGGTGGTGAATACTCTTGTGCTGTGTCATCATATTCTAATGTGTTATTTTGGCCAACCCATTCCAGCTTGATGGTGGGTAGTGAAAACAAATCCATTTTGTTTCATAAAATACAAAGACTTTGTCAGAGAGGAAACCATTTTTATGTACAAATGAACAATTTCTGATAGTTCAGGTAATTCCAGATAGACAAGCAAGTATTTATGCTTAGGATTTTCCAGAGGAGCTGTCTATACTACTCAGATTCATCCAACTTTCTCACTTTGGCAGTATAGACCCAATTCTAAATATACCATGCAATAAGCTGTACATTTGGCTCAAAGTTCATTCTATATGGTCCAAAATGGCATCAAAATCATTAACTTAATACACATTGACTTGGAAGGAAGAAGAACGCAAATGAAAAATTATTTTTATTGCCAGAGATGAGTTCTTTTTCAGTGGCTGCGACAACCTAACACCCAAGACAGGCAAGAGGCAAGCATTTTGTATCTTCTAGGTGTTAGTGATAACGTGAATTATAGTGGGAAAACATACAGTACTTTTTAAAGTTCTGGCTCGTTTAAAAAAATAAATAATTTCCAATATCGAATTTTAAAAATGTTCATTTGCAAGTCTTTCTATTTTCTCTTGCTTCTTTGGCTTTGAATTAAGTCTTTTTGTTGAAATGACAGGTTTTCAAAATACTTTCACTATCATTATGCTTTTTACTTATATTCTTCCAATACATTGGTGTCTCATTTTATGCTTTATGAGTTTCCAGAAGACTGGGTGACTTTTTTTCACAAACACACTGAAAACAAGACAAGAAGACTCATTCCCAGTCAGTGCTGCACCACCATATTCTCTACTGTGCTATTTTGGTCAAAGCAATATTTTGGTCAAGTAATAAGGGATAAGAAAAAAAATTAATAACATACCATAAAGTGTCCTGATAAGACAAAGCAAAAAGTGACTGTGGACTAGGTTAAGCAAACACATACTAATAGTACTCTAAATAGATAATAAAAAAAATTGATGTTTCTTAAAACATTAATATTTAACGCTTTAATTTTACTCCTTTTTTATTTATTTATTTTTAACAATCACACTTGGGTTTATCTTTTTATTTTATTTTTTTATTATGTTCAATTAGCCAACATATCATTACTACATCACTACATCATTAGTTTTTGATGTAGTGTTCAGTGATTCATTAGTTGTGTATAATAACACCCAATGCTCATCATCACATGTGCCCTCCTTAATACCCATCACCCAGTTACCCCATCCCCTCACCCCTCTCCCTTCTGTAACCCCCAGTTTGGTTCCTGGATTCCAAAGTCTCTCAGGGTTTCTCTCCCTCTCTGATTTCTTCCCATTCAGTTTTCCCTCCCTTCCTCAGTGGTCCTCCATGCTATTCTTCATGTTCCACATACGAGTGAAACCATATGATAGTTGTCTTTCTCTGCTTGACTTACTTCATTTAGCATAATACCCTCCAGTTCCATCCATGTCGATGCAAACGGTAGGTATTCATCCTTTCTGATGGCTGAGTAATAGTCCATTGTATATGTGAACCACATCTTTATCCACTTATCTGTTTTAAATTCATTGATACATATATAGCAAAGAACTGATATCATGTTTCTAAGTATAAGAAAATATTAACTTATACTTTGTATTATTCCTGCTAAGGACCTCAATATAATTTGAAGGGCCTGTGTATTATAAATGTTAAGGCCCAGGTGCTACTTCTTTTAGAATAATTTTTGATCTATTAAGTAAAATATTAATATATTATTTATATAAAAATGAAAATTGGACATTATAAGAATGTTTTTAAAATACAAATGTATAAATAAAATAAAGGTAAACTGTAATCCTATAACCAAATGATAACCAAAGTTAGTGTTTTGTAGTATAACCTTCCAAGCATTTTTCTAGTCATATATATAATTTTTCTGAGGGGGGAGGGGCAGAGAGAGAGAGAGAGAGAATCTGAAGCAGGCTCCATGCCCATCAGGGAGCCCAATGTGGGGCTTGATCTCACAATCCTGAGATTATGACCTGAATCAAAATCAACAGTCGGATGCTTAACCAACTTAGCCACCCAGGTGCCCTAAAAATAATTATGTATAATAAAAATGAAATAATACTGTAAATTATTCCATAGCTTAATTTTTATTTATTTATTTTTTAAAATTTAGTTTTAATTCCACTATAGTCAACATACAGTGTTGTATTAGTTTCAGGTGTACAATATATTGATTCAACAGTTCCATTTGTTATTCAGTGCACTTCAAGATAAGTGTACAATTAATCCCCTTCCCCTATTTCATCCATTCCCCCACCCACCTCCCCTCTGGTAACCATCTGTTTTTTGTAGTTAAGAGTGTGTTTTTTTGGTTTGTCTCTCTCTCTCTCTTTTTTTCCCCTCCTTGTTTGTTTTGTTTCTTAAATTCCACATATGAATGGAATCATATGGTATTTGTCTTTCTTATTTCACTTAGCATTATACTCTCTAGATCCACCCATGTTGTTTCAAATGGAGGTATTTCCCTTGCCTCAGGAGACATACCTAGAAAAAATGTTGCTAAGGCCAGTGTCAGAGAAATTACTTCTTGTGCTCTCTTCTAGGACTTTTATATATATAGTATCATATCATCTTCAAATACCAAAAGTTTTACTTCTTTCTTACCAATTTGGATGCCTTTTTTTCTTTTTGTTGTCTGATTGCTGTGGCTAGGACTTCCCAGTACTATGTTGAATAAAAATGGTGAGAATGGACATCCTTGTCTTAGTCCTGCTCTTAGAGAAAAAGCTCTTACTTTTTCACTATTGAGTATATTAGATTTGGTTATTTTATTTTATTTTATTATGTTAATCACCATACATTACATCATTAGTTTTTGCTGTAGTGTTCCATGATTCATTGTTTGCATATAACACCCAGTGCTCCATTCAATACGTGCCTCTTTAACACCCATCACCAGCTAACCTATCCCCCCACCCCCTCCCCTCTAGAACCCTCAGTTTGTTTCTCAGAGTCCATAGTCTCTCATGGTTCGTCTCCCGCTCTGAATGCCCCCCCTTCATTTTTCCCTTCCTACTATCTTTTTTTTTTTTTTTTACATATAATGTATTATTTGTTTCAGAGGTACAGGTCTGTGATTCAACAGTCTTGCACAATTCACAGCGCTCACCATAGCACATGCCCTCCCCAATATCTATCACTCAGCCACCCCATCCCTCCCACCCCCCACCACTCCAGCAACTCTCAGTTTGTTTCCTGAGATTAAGAATTCTTCATATCAGTGAGATCTTGATACTTGTCTTTCTCTGATTGACTTATTTAGCTTAGCATAATACCCTCTTGTTCCATCACTTCATTGCAAATGGCAAGATTTCGGGGTTTTTTTTCATGGCTGCATAATATTCCATTATGCATGTATACCACATTCGCTTCATCCATTCATCTGTTGATGGACATCTTGGCTCTTTCCATAGTATGGCTATTATGGACATTGCTGCTATAAACCTTGAGGTGTGGTTTTTTTCGTGTATGACTTCTTTATGTTGAAGTATGTTCCCTCTAAATCCTACTTTGTTGAAAATTTTTATCATGAATGGATGTTGTACTTTGTCAAATGCTTTTTCTGCATCTATTGAAATGATCATATGATTTTTATCCTTTATCTTACTGATGTGATGTATCATCTTGATTGATTTGCAAATATTGACCCACACTTGCGTCCTGGGAATAAATTCCGCTTGATTGTGGTGAATGATTTTTTTTAAATGTGTTCTGGGATTCTGTTTGCTAATATTTTGTTGGGAATTGTTGCGTGTATGTTCATCAGAGATATTGGTCCATTTTCTTTTTTTGTGGTGTCTTTATCTGGTTTTGTTATCAGGTAATGCTGGCCTCATAGAATGAATGTGAAAGTTTTCCTTTCTCTTCTATTTTTGGGGATAGTTTGAGAAGAATAGGTATTAACTCTTTTAATATTTGGTAGAGTTTGCTTATGAAGCTGTCTGGTCCTGGACTTTTGTTTGTTGGGAGTTTCTTGATTACTGATTCAATTTCATTACTGATAATCAGTCTGTTCAAATTGTCTATTTCTTCTTACTTCATTATTTTAGGTTATCTGTGTCTAGGAATTTATCCATTTCTTCTAGGTCTTCCAATTTATTGGCATATAATTTTTCAATAACATTCTCTTACAATCATTTGTATTTTTATGGTGTCAGTTGTTATTTCTCCTCTTTCATTTGTGGTTTTGTTTATTTGAGTTCTCTCTCTCTCTCTGATGAATCTGGTAAAGGTTTATCAATTTTTTTTATTTTTTTTAAGATTTTGTTTATCTGACAGAGAGAGAGAGAGCATGAGCAGGGGGAGCAGCATAGGAGGCTCCCCACTGAGCAAGGAGTCCTAAGCAGGGCTCAATCCCATGAGCTGAAGGCATACACTTAATCAACTGAGCCACACAGGTACCCTAATTTTGTTGATTTTTCAAAGAACCAGCTCCTGGTCTCATTGATCTGTTCTATTATGTTTTGTTTTGTTTTGTTTTAAAAAAACTGAAAGAAACTAAACAGATTCTATATCATTTATTCCTGCTCTCATTCTTCCTTCTGCTGGTTTTGGGTTTTGTCCTTCTTTTTCTAGCCCCTTTAGGTATAAGGTTATGTTGTTTATTTGAGATTTTTCTTGCATTTTGAGGTAAGCCTATGTTGCTAAAAATTTCCCTCTTTAAATAACTTTGGCTGTATCACAAAGATTCAGGACCATGTAGTTTCATTTTCATTTCTCTCCATGTACTTTTTGATTTCTTCTTTGATTTCTTGGTTGACCCATTCGTTGTTTACTAGTGTGTTATGTAACCTTAATGTATTTGTGCTATTTTCAGATTTTTCTTGTGGTTTATTTCTAGTTTCATAGAGTTGTCGTCAGAGAAGACTCATAATATAACTTCACTATTTTTTAATTTGTTGCAACTTGTTTCATGGTTTAATATGTGATATGTTCTGGATATTGTTTTATCTGCACTTGAAAAGAATGTGTATTCTGCTGTTTTAGGATGGAATTTCCTGAATATACCTGTTAAATCTATCTAGTCCAATGTGTCATTCAAAGCCACTCTTTCCTTGTTGATTTTTGGTTTGGATGATCAATTCACATCCATTCATGTAAGTGAGATGTTAAAGTCCCCCACTATTATTGTATTACTATTGATTAGTTCTTTTATGTTAGCCATTAACTGCTTTATGTATTTGGGTGCTCTCATGCTGGGTACATATATATTTACAATTGTTATATCTTATTAGATTGTCCCCCTTATTATTATATAGTGTCCTTCTCTGTCTCTTGTTAAAGTCTATTTTGTCCCTTTCCATTGATTTGCTGCTCTAGTCTTTTAGTAAGCAGTTAATACACATGGGAGAGAACAATATTAGGCTGTTGTAAATGGAGTTGGAGTAACAATTTCATCTCTTCTGTGAAGTCCAGATATTGCTTTTATGTCTGAATGAACCATGTAAGCAGGATTCAGTCAAGGTGATTATGGTGAATTTCTATATAGGCTGATTTTATAAAAATGTTGATTTAAGAATTTCACTTTATTTTTTAAAATAGCACTAAGACTTATACATCTGCATCAGTTATCTTATGTGGGGCAAATGGTTTTACATGCGATGAGATGGAGCTCTTTACATGATGCTTTTTGTGTTTTGAAGAGAGTTTTGTAGTCAAAATCCGTGGTTCCACGTGGGGATGCTATATAAGCAGCCCCTTCCATATACCTTGAAAACTAAACAACCAGCATGGGGTCTCAAAAACAGCTTGCTATTGCGGAGTTTGCAAGATCTGTTCTTATTATTCCTAACACACTGACAGTTAATGCTGCTCCAAACTCCACAGATCTCACTGCAAAGTTAAGAGCTTTCCATAATGAGGCTCAAGTTAACCCAGAATGCAAATATCTCAAATGGATTGGTCTTGATTTGGTCAGTGGTAAACCTCGAGAGAACAAACAAGCAGGGGTATTTGAACAAACCATAGAGAAAGTTAAGAGTTTGAAATTTGTGACAGAAGCTTCAATTACCATTCTTCAAATTGATGATCTTATCAAATTATACATGGAAAGCAAAGATAAGCATGGAGGTTATGAAGATGTTCTTCACTCAGGAGCCCTGATGACAGAGCTGATTTCTTTGATTGATAACAATATTAGATGCCATTATCTTGTACCTTGAGTATTGCACATTAAAAATAATGAGCTGTCAAAAAAAAAGTCTAGTTTGTCTGTTATTAGTATTCGTACCCTGGCTTTCTTTTGACATACATTTGCATGATAAATGCAAATCTCCATTCCCTCACTTTCAATCTGCATGTGTCTTTAGGTCTGAAATGAATCTCTTGTAGGCAGCATTATCCATTCCATCATCCATGTCATTTGATTGGAGAGTTTAGTCCATTTACATTGGAAATAATTATTGATATGTATTTATTGCCATTTTGTTCCTTGTTTTATGGTTGCTTTAATAATTTTTCTCTGATCCTTTCTTCTCTTGCTCTCTTTCGTGATTTGCTGGCTTTCTTTGGTGATGTACTTGGATTCCTTTCTCTTTGCATATTTATTACTGGTTTTTGTTTTGTGGTTACCATTAGATTTTATATAACAGCTTATTCATATAACAGTCTATATTAAGCTTATGGTTGCCTAAATTTGAACCCATTCTTTACTCCTCTTTCCCCACGTTTTAGCTATATGGTGGCATATTTTACATCCTTTTATTTTGTGAATCTCCCTGACTGATTTTTATAGATACATATATTTTTACTGCTTTTGTGTTTTCTACTTTTCATACTCTTATGATCTTTCCTTTCCACTCAAAGAGTACCCCTTAACATTTCTTTATTTTTTTTAAAGATTTTATTTATTTATTTGACAGAGAGAGAGAGAGAGAGAGAGACAGCAAGAGAGGGAACACAAGCAGGGGAGTGGGAGAGGGAAGCAAGCTTCCCATCAAGCAGGGAGCCTGGTGCAGGGCTTGATCCCAGGACCCTGGGATCATGACCTGAGCCTAAGGCAGATGCTTAACGACTGAGCCATGCAGCACCCCCCTCCTCCCTTAACATTTCTTACAGGGCTAGGTTAGTAGTAATGAATTCCTTTAGCTTTTGCTTGTCTGAAAAACTCCTTATCTCTCCTATTCTGAATGATAGCATTGATGGATAGAGTTTTCTTGACTGTGGATTTCCTTTCAGCACTTTGAATATATCATGCTCCTCTCTTCTGGCCTGCTAAGTTTTTGCTGAAAAATCTGCTGATAGCTTTATGAAGTTTCCTTTGTATGCAACTGTCTTTTCTCTTGCTGCTTTTAATTTTCTCTTTATCATTACATTTTGCCATTTTAATTACTATGTATTTTGGTGTGGACCTTCTCATGTTGATTTTGTTGGGGGATCTCTATACTTATTGGATTTGGATATCTGTTTCCATCCCCAGATTAGGGAAGATTTCAGCTATTATTTCTTTTTCTTTTCTTTTATTTTCTTTTATTTATTTTTTCTTTTTATTAAATTCAATTAGCCAACATTCATTAGTTTTAGATGTAGTGTTCAGTGATTCATTAGTTGCAGACAACACCCAGTGCTCATCACTATTATTTCTTTTTTTTACTTTGTTTTATTATGTTACATTAGTCAACATTAGTTTTTGATGTAGTGTTCCATGATTCATTGTTTGAATATAACACCCAGTGCTCCATTCAATACGTGCCCTCCTTAATACCCATCACCAGGCTAACCCATCTCCCCACCCCCGTCCCTTCTAAAACCCTCATTTTGTTTCTCAGAGTCCATAGTCTCTCATGGTTTGTCTCCCCCTCCGATTTCCCCCCCTTCGTTTTTCCCTTCCTACTATCTTCTTCTTTTTTTTTTAAACATATAACATATTATTTGTTTCAGAGGTAGAGGACTGTGATTCACCAGTCTTACACAATTCACAGTGCTCACCATAGCACATACCCTCCCCAATGTCCATCACCCAGCCACCCCAACCCTCCCACCCCCCACCCACCACTCCAGCAACCCTGTTTGCTTCCTGAGATTAAGAATTCCTCATATCAGTGGGATCTTGATACTTGTCTTTCTCTGATTGACTTATTTAGCGTAGCATAATACCCTCCAGTTCCATCACGTCATTGCAAAAGGCAAGATTTTGGACTTTTTTTGATGGCTGCATAATATTCCATTATATATATATATATACACCATGTCCTCTTTATCCATTCGTCTGTTGATGGACATCTTGGCTCTTTCGATAGTTTGGCTATTGTGGACATTGCTGCTATAAACATCGGGGTGCATGTACCCCTTCGGATCACTACATTTGTATCTTTGGGGTAAATACCCAGTAGTGCTATTGCTGGGTCATATGGTAGCTCTATTTTCAATTTTTTGAGGAACCTCCATACTGTTTTCTGAGTGGCTGCACCAGCTTCCATTCAACCAAGGAGTCTAGGAGGGCTCCCCTTTCTCTGCATCCTTGCCAACATCTGTCATTTCCTGACTTGTTAATTTTAGCCATTCTGACTGGTGTGAAGTGGTAATCTCATTGAGGTTTTGATTTGGATTTCCCTGATGCCGAGCTATGTTGAGCACTTTCTCATGTGTCTGTTGACCATTTGGATGTCTTCTTTGGAAAATTGTCTGTTCATGTCTTCTGTCCATTTCTTGATTGGATTATTTGTTCTTTGGGTATTGAGTTTAATAAGTTCTTTATAGATTTTGGATACTAGCCCTTTATCTGATATGTCATTTGCAAATATCTTCTCCCATTCTGTCGGTTGTCTTTTGGTTTCGTTGACTGTTTCTTTTGCTGTGCAAAAGCTTTTTTATCTTGATGAAGTCCCAATAGTTCATTTTTGCCCTTGCTTCCCTTGCCTTTGGCGATGTTTCTAGGAAGAAGTTGCTGCAACCTCACCTGAGGTTGAAGAGATTGCTGCCTGTGTTCTCCTCTAGGATTTTGATGGATTCCTGTCTCACATTTTGAGTCTATTTTTGTGTGGTGTAAGGAAATGGTCCAGTTTCATTCTTTTGAATGTGGCTGTCCAATTTTCCCAACACCATTTGTTGAAGAGACTGTCTTTTTTCCATTGGACATTCTTTGCTGCTTGGTCGAAGATTAGTTGACCATAGAGTTGAGAGTCCATTTCTGGGCTCTCTGTTTTGTTCCATTGATCTATGTGTCTGTTTTTGTGCCAGTACAATACTGTCTTGATGATGACAGCTTTGTAATAGTGCTTGAAGTCCAGAATTTTGATGCCACCAGCTTTGCTTTGCTTTTTCAACATTCTTCTGGCTATTCGGGATCTTTTCTGATTCCATACAAATTTTAGGATTATTTGTTCCATTTCTTTGAAAAAAGTCGATGGTATTTTGGTAGGGATTGCATTAAATGTGTAGATTGCTCTGGGTAGCATTGACATCGTCACAATATTTGTTCTTCCAATCCATGAGCATGGAACGTTTTTCCATTTCTTTGTGTCTTCCTCAATTTCTTTCATGAATATTTTATAGTTTTCTGAGTACAGATTCTTTGCCTCTTTGGTTAGATTTATTCCTAGGTATCTTATGGTTTGGGTGTAATTGTAAATGGGATCGACTCCTTAATTTGTCTTTCTTCTGTCTTGTTGATACTATATAGAACTGTCACTGATTTCTGTGCATTGATTTTATATCCTGCCACTTTACTGAATTCCTGTATGAGTTCTAGTAGTTTTGGGGTGGAGTCTTTTGGGTTTTCCACATAAAGTATCATGTCATCTGCAAAGAGTGAGTGTTTGACTTCTTTGCTGATTCAGATGCCTTTGATTTCTTTTTTTGTCTGATTGCTGTGGCTGGGACTTCTAGGACTGTGTTGAAGAGCATTGGTGATAGTGGACATCCCTGCCTTGTTCCTGACCTTAGGGGGAAAGCTCTCAGTTTTTCCTCATTGAGAATGATATTGGCTGTGGGTTTTTCATAGATGGCTTTTATGATATTGAGGTATGTATTCTATCCCTATACTGTGAAGAGTTTTGATCAAGATGGGATGCTGTACTTTGTCAAATGCTTTTTCTGCAGCTATTGAGAGGATCATATGGTTCTTGTTCTTTCTTTTATTAATGTATTGTATCACATTGATTGATTTGCGGATGTTGAACCAAACTTTTCCTGCAGCCCAGGAATAAATCCGGCTTAATCATGGTGAATAATCCTTTTAATGTACTTTGGGTCCTATTGACTAGTCTCTTGGTGAGAATTTTTGATCCATGTTCATCAGGGATATGGTCTGTAATTCTCCTTTTTGATGGGGTCTTTGTCTGGTTTTGGGATCAAGGTAATGCTGGCCTTATAAAATGAGTTTGGAAGTTTTCCTTCCATTTCTATTTTTTGGAACAGTTTCAGAAGAATAGGCATTAATTCTTCTTTAAATGTTTGGTAGAATACCCCTGGGAAGCCATCTGGCCCTGGGCTCTTGTTTGTTGGGAGATTTTTGCTTACTGCCTCAATTTCCTTAGTGGTTACAGGTCTGTTCAGGTTTTCTATTTCTTCCTGGTTCAGTTTTGGTAGTTGATACATCTCTAGGAATGCATCCATTTCTTCCAGATTATCTAATTTACTGGCATATAGATGTTCATATTTTCTTACAATTTTTTGTATTTCTTTGGCATTGGTTTTGATCTCTCCTCTTTCATTCATGATTTTATTTATTTGGGTCATTTCTCTTTTCTTTTTGATAAGTCTGGCCAGGAGTTTATCAATCTTATTAATTCTTTCAAAGAACTAGCTCCTAGTTTGTTGATCTGTTCTACTATTCTTTTGGTTTCTATTTCATTGATTTCTGCTCTGATTTTTATTAATTCTCGTCTCCTGCTGGGTTTAGGCTTTATTCGCTGTTCTTTCTCTGGCTTCTTTAGGTATAGGGCTAGGTTGTGTATTTGAGACCTTTCCTGTTTCTTTAGAAAGGCTTGTATTGCTATATATTTTCCTCTTAGGACCGCCTTTGCAGCATCCCAAAGATTTTGAACAGTTTTGTTTTCATTTTCATTGGTTTCCATGAATTTTTAAAATTCTTCCTTAATTTCCTGGTTGACCCATTTATTCTTTAGTAGATGCTCTTTAGCCTCCATGTATTTGAGTTCTTTCTGACTTTCCTCTTGTAATTGAGTTGTAGTTTCAAAGTTGTGGTCCAAATATACCCAGGGAATGATCCCAATCTTTGGTACCAGTTGAGATCTGATTTGTGACCTAGGATGTCATCTATTCTGGAGAATGTTCCATGGGCACTAGAGATGAATGTGTATTCTGTTGCTTTGGGATGGAATGTTCTGAATATATCTGTGAAGTCCATCCAGTCCAGTGTGTCATCTAAAGCTTTTATTTCCTTGTTGATCTTTTGCCTGGATGATCTGTCCATTTCAGGGAGGGTGTTGTTAAAATCCTCTACTTATTGTATTGTTGTTGATGTGTTTCTTTGATTTTGTTATTAATTGGCTGCTCCCATGTTAGAGGCATAGATATTTACAATTGTTAGGTTTTCTTGTTGGATATACTCTTTAAGTATGATATAGTGTCCTTCCTCATCTTTTATTATAGTCTTTGGTTTAAAATCTAATTTGTCTGATATAAGGTTTGCCACCCCAGCTTTCTTTTGATATCCATTAGCATGGTAAATGGTTTTCTATCCCCTTACTTTCAATCTGGAGGCATCTTTGGGTCCAAAATGAATCTCTTGTGGGCAGCATATCGATGGGTCTGTGTCTTTGGATTGGGGGTGTCTTTGGGTCTAAAGAGAGTCTCTTGCAGGCAGCATATCAATGGGTCTGTGTGTTTTGATTGAGGTGTTTAGCCCGTTTACATTCACGGTAACTATTGAAAGATATGAATTTAGTCCCATTGTATTGCCTATTAGGTGACCGTTTTTGTATATTGTCTCTGTTCCTGTCTGGTCTATGTTACTTTTAGGCTCTCTCTTTGCTTAGAGGACCCCTTTCAATATTTCTTGTAGGGCTGGTGTGGTGTGTGCAAATTCTTTTAGTTTTTGTTTGTGCTGGAAGCTTTATATCTCTCCTTCTATTTTCAATAACAGCCGAGCTGTATATAGTATTCTTGGCTGCATATTTTTCTCGTTTAGTGCTCTGAATATATTGTGCCAGTCCTTTCTGGTCTGCCAGGTCTCTGTGGATTGGTCTGCTGCCAATCTAATGTTTCTATTGTTGTAGGTTACAGGCCTCTTGTCCCAAGCTGCTTTCAGAATTTTCTCTTTGTCTCTGAGACCTGTGAGTTTTACTATTAGATGTCAAGGTGTTGACCTATTTTTATTGATTTTGAGGGGGTTCTCTGTGCCTCCTAGATTTTGATGTCTGTTTCCTTTCCCAAATTAGGGAAGTTCTTCGCTATAATTTGCTCCAATATACCTTCTGCCCCCCTCTCTCTTCTCCTCTCGTGATCCAGTAGTTGTTTATCTCTCTTTTTCTCAGCTTCTTTTTCTCCATGATTTGGTCTTCTATATCACTAATTCTCTCTTTGGTCTCATTTATCCTAGCAGTTAGAGCCTCCGTTTATTATTGCACCTCATTAATGGCTTTTTGTTTCTGACTTGGTTAAATTTTAGTTCTTTTATTTTCCAGAAAGGATTCTGTAGTTTCTTCTATGCTTTTTTCAAGTCCAGCTAGTATCTTTATTATCATCATTCTGAACTCTAGTTCCAACATCTTACTAATGTCTGTATTGATCAGGTCCCTGGCAGTCAGTACTGCCTCTTGTTCTTTTTTTTTGAGGTGAGTTTTTCCATCTTGTCATTTTGTCCAGAGGAGAATAGATGAATGAGAGAAAAAAATGCTAATAGAGTAATAACAACCCCAGAAAAAAATATACACTAAACAAATCAGAAGAGACCTGAAACCGGGGGAAAGAAAGAAAGAAAGGAAGAAAAGACGGTGGCTCAGTCGTTGGGCATCTGCCTTCAGCTCAGGTCATGATCCCAGGGTCCTGGGATCAAGCCCCACATTGGGCTTCCTGCTCGGCAGGAAGCCTGCTTCTCTCTCTCTCTCCCCCTGCTTGTGTTCTCCTCTCGCTGTGTCTCTCTCTGTCAAATAAATCAATAAAATATTTTAAAAAGAGAATATGATCAAATATAATCAGGCTGGTGAATAGATCAGTGCCACACACTAGGTTTGGGGCGTATTTTGGTCTGTTAGAAGAAAGTGCCTCCCAGAATTTTAAAGAAAGAAAAACTTATATATGTACAAAAATAAGGGTAAATACAATGAAGGGATGGAATATGATGAAAAGATGAAAATTACAAAAGATTTTATAAAAGGAATTGATAAGATAAGAATTTGGTTGGAAAAGGAAAGGAGAGAAATTAAAAAAAAGGGGGGGAGAGAATGTGATCAGGCAGGAGAATAGAACAAAGCCATACACTAGAGATTTAGGGTATATTGTGGTCTGTTAGAAGAAACTGTATCCCAAAATTTTAAAGAGAGAACTTATATATATACAAAAAATCAGGTTAACTACAATTAAGGGATAGAATATGACTCTAAAAATGAAAAATAAAAAAGATCTTTAGAAAAAGGGATTGATAAGTTGTTGGTTGAAAAAAGGAAAATAAAAAATTGAAAACAATATAGAAAAAGACAAAAATGAAGAAAATTAAAAAAATTAACTTTGAAAGACTAAAGAATCATGGGGGAAAAAGCTATGAATTCTATGTGCTATATTCCCCTAGTGCTGGAGTTCTGCCGTTCTCATTGATCAGTAAACTTGGTCTTGGCTGGCTGTTTTTGATGATCTTCTGGTGTAGGGGCCTGTTGCAGTGATTCTCAAATATCTTTGCTGGAGGCAAAATTGCACCATCCTTGCCTATGGCCAGGCTAAGTAATCTGCTTGGATTTGCTCTCGGGAGTTTTGTTCCCTGCAAGCTTTCCCTAGAGCTTTGGAGGACAAGAGTGAAAATGGTGGCCTCCCAATCTCCACCCCAGAGGAATCGAGAACTGGGGCCCCACTCCTCAGTACACCCCCAGAGAAAAGCAATCACTCCTGTCTTTCCAGTCTCTGGCTGCACTCCGTGCTCACCCGGCCTGTGACTGAGTGTTTCTTTCTCTGGCACACGACTCGGTGTGGAGTCTCCAAACCCAGCAGATCCCTGTGGTGCGCTCCCGCACCGCTCCTCCCGGGGGAGGAAGGTGAGTCTCCCCAGATCTGCCACTTGTTGGGTCCTTGCTCAAAGAATAGTGGCCCGACTATGCCACAGATCATGGTTTATGTGTCATAAACCCCAAGCTGAGAGCCCACCCTTCGGCTCCATCTCTGCAGCCCGCTTCCCCACTCCGATACCTAGGAGCTCTGCCGCACTCAGGCACCCCTGGTCTTTCTGTGACCCCGAGGGTCCTGAGATCACACTGTCCCAGCGAGGGTTCCACCTCCCGCTTAGCCACTGGAGTGATGTCCCTCAGTGGAGCAGACTTCTAAAAGTTCTGGTTTTGTGCTCCACTGCTCTATCACTTGCTGGTAAGCTGCTGACAGAGACTCCCTCCCCCCGCGGTCTGTCTTCCCGTATATGGCCTCAGATTCACTTCTCTGCATGTCCTACCTTCCAGAAAGTGGTTGTTTTTCTGTTCAGAGAGTTGCTGCTATTCTTTTCTTCGATCTCCTGTTGAGTTTGTAGGTGTTCAGAATGGTGTGATACCTATCTAGCTGAATTCCTGGGAACAGATGAAATTTAGGTCTCCTACTCCTCCGCCATCTTGCTCCTCCTCCCCATCACTATCATTTCTTCAAGTAAATTTTCTGCCCCCTTTTCTCTCTCTTCTTCTTCCCAGATCCCTATAATACTTGATGGAGTTGCTGAATTCTCTGTCTATTCTCATTTTACATAATTATTTTTCTTCTTGCCTGTTCAGCTTGATTACTTCCATTATTCTGACTTTTAGGTCACTAATTTGTTCCTCTGTTTCCTTTACCCTGCTATTTATTCTATCTAGTGTACTTTTAATTTCATTTATTGTATTGATCTCTGATTGGTTCTTTTTTATTTCTTTGTTTATGGTCTCATTGTTGTCCTCCACTCTTTTCTCAAGTCCAATGAGTATCTTTTTGAATATTACTTTAAATTCTCTATCAGGCATATTATTTATATGCATTTCACTTTGGTCTGTTGCTGTGGTTTTGTCCTATTCTTTCATTTGGGACACATTCCTCTGTCTCCTCATTTTTTTTTCTGTCTGTTTCTCTGTGTATTGGGAAAGTCAGCTATGTTTCCTGCTCTTGAAAATAATGGCTATATGAAGAAAAGGTCCTGTAGTGCCCTGCAATGTGGTGTCCCCAGTTACCCAGAAACTAGTGCTTTAGAGGGTATTTTCTATGTATATTACATGCACCCTGATGTTTTGTCCTGGTCGATTTTTCCTTCAGCCCAGTCATCTACAGAGGCTCTCTTTGGCTGTTGTAGGCAGAGTTTGGTCTCCAGTTGGCTGGAGCGCCCAGATTTAACAAGGTATGCCTCAAGCTTCTGCAGAGCCCAGTGTTGCCACTGCCACCACCAAGATGCATGGGTTGGGAGGTACGGTATCGACACTGGTCTTCTGGGGGAGGGGACCTGTAGCACTGAGACTGAGGCAGGCATGACTGGGAAGGGTGGATTTGCTGAGGAGCTAGGGGGAGGGGGCAGAGCTTGACGTAAGCCAGTTAGTTAGTGAACATGGGCACTGCATGGTTCCTATAGGTGGCCATGTGTTTATGCTGAAGAGCAGGGGAGGGAGATATCACCTGACAGCTCCTTTGTTCCTGGAGGAGTCTCCCTCTGAGATGAGTAAATAAGGGAGGGAGCTCTGGTATGCCCCAGGAATTTTTCAAACAGCTGCTTATATCCTGTATCTCTGTGGGCTGTTTGTCATGCTGTTTCTTTAAGGTAGGGGACTAAGGCTTTCCCAGAACTGAGCCCACTAATTTTTAAAATTCTAGGCTGTAAGTCCCTTTAGTTGTAAAAACACAAAATCCAGCCCCTCTCACTTTCAAAGCCAGATGTTATAGGGATCTTTGTTACCCATGCTGACTCCCTGGTGTGATAGTCTGTTTCTCACCCTTCCCCATGCCTGCAGCCCCCTCCCAACCACGATAGCAGCAGTCCATTTCATTCCCCACCACATCTCCATCCTTCCTACCCTCTTTGATGTGGCCTCTTCTCTACCTTTAGTTGTGGAGTTTATTCGGCCATTCTTCTGGTTGTTTTCTGGGTTATTTACACTGATGCTAGTGTTACCTAATTGTATCCATGGGATGAGGTGATCTTAGGGTCCTCCTATTCTGCCATTCTCCCAGCCTGTCTTCTATAGCTTAATTAACAATTGTTAATTGTTATATGACTATTTTAATGCCAATGTGTATTTACATTATCATTTTTAGTGACTACAAAATATTTATTATAATTTAGCAAAATCTGAAATAATGGATGATCAAGTTTAGGAATTTAGAAAAATTCCTAAAATGAAATAATTGTGCGTATATCTTTATGCAACTCCTGTCATTTCCTTAGGATAAGCTATTGGGAATGACATTGCTGGATCAAAGAGAAATCATTTTTAAAGTGATTGGCACAGATTGAGAAATTGTTTCCCAGGGAGTTTGCATTTACTTATGTTTCCAGCAACAATGTACCTGTTTCTTTACACAATATTATTATTAAAAGTCATCATGCCACTTTTATTCCTTGCTAAATTGGTGAGTGGAAAATAATAGTACATTGAGTTAGAATAAAGTTTTACTTTAATTCTAAAATTATATTTATTCATTCACTATTTGATTATTGCTTTTAATAATTAAATTCTGCAGCTCATGCTTGACCCTAAGGGCATATCTAGACATACACATATTTTAGATATAGAACAATTACTTTTTCTAGCCTCCCAATTTTTGTCAAATTCAAAACATCCAATAGACTCTTTGTGGAGTAAATTTACATTTGTTTAGGCCACTTGCTTTATCCATTGACAGAAAAAAGAAAAATTAGATAGTAAAATAGTAATTTTATATCTTATTTATATTTTGTTATTTATTGAGAGTTCTGTGTTCCATGTGCTGAATTAAACTTTTTACATGAAGAGTCTATGTTTTCCTTATCCATTCTTATTCAGTAATAGTTAAGTATCCCCATTGTAAAAGGTGTCATGGCACTAAGTGATAAAACCATAATCTGTGTCCAAATTTGTGTGGAACCAGAGTTGGAATTACTAAAAATTGCAATATACTACTTTTTCTAAAGTGGTCTTATGCTAATGATGATATGAATCAATTCTTTCTTGATGATGGAAGAAAGATAATTAATGTCATCACATGATACATCTGGTAGCAATGTTTTATTCCTTCATCAGAAAGCTAAAGAATGAGAGAAGGGAGGGGATTGTCTGCTAGTTTTTGCTTTCTTCAGTTCCTTTTCTTGCTGCCAGATTTCTGTTTAAGCCAGTCACTCAGGGCACAGTGGTTTGTGTGAGAGCTAATACTCTTCTTTTCCCATGGGCACTTGTCCATCCCTGTTCTGTTTCTCTTCATCTTTTCTTGGGGCAACATGTAATCTGCCAGGCCGAACTCATTATTCACCCTGGGGCCTGTATATTTGCCAGAAGTCAGAACACTGGCCTGTGTCGTTATGTGGTCCTTGGTCTCTGCCCTCTGGGAATCTAGGGTGAGAGATCCTGTCACATTGGAAAGCATTAATCCTGCTGTCTCTCAAGCCACCAGTCCTGTTCCATTGGACCAAAAGCCAAGTTTTCTCCCCACTCTATAGAAAGCAGTAGCATACCAGCCAAGATGTGGCTTGGTCCTCTATTGTTTATAGACTTGCAGAGCCCATGGAATGGAGGCATAACTGTCAACAGGTATCTCCAAATATTTCTTACAATTTAACCTTTGTTTTCCTTTATGGAAATAAGTTTTCCACTGTGCAAATCTGAATCTGTAGCAACCCTTGCACAAAAGTGTACATTTACCCTCATATTTTCCCATCTGTGAGACTAGCAGAATGAGAATTCTATATAGCCAGAATTATACTGATTTACACAAAAATAAGGACTTTGTTCATTTACTTCTATCACAAATATTCAGTGGGGACTGAATGTGTGCCAGACATAAGAAATAGAGGGGTGAACCAGACAGACTAGAAGCTCCCTTCATGGGATGGCATTGGGGTAAGGAGGCAGCAATAAACAAATAACCAAATAAATGAGATTTTTTATGCATGCTATGAAATAAGTAAAAATAAGATGTTGTAATAGAAAGTGATGGTTTAGGGTGGTGAAAAAGGCTACTTACAATTGAATGTCAGTGAGGAGGTGGCATCTGAGCTGAGACTGAGTGACTAGAAGGCACCAGCTGTGCAGAGGTCTAGAAACAGACAACTCTAAAATGAGGGAAAAACAAGGACAAAAGGGAAAGATTTGGGCCCATTTTAGGAGGGGAATTTGGCAAGAACACAGGGAGTGAAGGATAAAGGAGGGAGAAGTCACAGGTAAGGGCAAGTCAGATTGTGTGGGACCTCATGGGCCATGGAATTTAGATTTTATTCTAAATGCAATAGACGACTACTGAAGAATTTGATGTGGGAGTTTTTAAAAAAATCTGTTTCATGTTTTTAAAACGTTACTCTGGCTTTTATGTGGATTACAAAGGAGCACAAGTAGAAGGGAAACAACCATCTGGGAGACTTTTGCAGGAGTCAAAGCTAGAGATAACAGTGACTTAGACCAGGATGAAAATAGTGAAAATAAAGAGAAATAGACAGATGTGGAATATGTTTTTTAGGTGGGATATATTTGTTGATGGATTATATGATAGTAGTGATGGTGTTGAGGTGAAAGAAATAGAATCAAGGATAACTCTAGATTTTTCACCTGAGCAATTGGGTAGAAAGTGAGACATTTACTGAGACGAGGAAGATTCAAGAAAAAACAATTGTCAAGGAGTAGAAGTTAAAACCTCTGTTGGGCAGAATTATAATTGATATGCCCTTTAGATATCCAAGTGAGAATGTCAGTCAGGTAGTTGGATTACGTGGGATTTAGTTAAGATTAGAGTTAAAGAATCATCTTTTAATTAACTGAATCTGAAATTAAGAGAGTCTCAAATGAAAATATGTAGTTTTGTATGAGGAAAAACCCCCTCAATCTAGCATCTCTATTTCTGTCAATGATGCCATTTTTTCTTATTATGTAATGCCTTAGTCTATTTGGGCTGCTATAACAAAATACCATAGACTGGGTAACTTATAAACAACAGAAATTTATTTCTCATAGTTCTGGAGGCTGGAAAGTCCAAGACCAAGGAGATTATATATTTAAGCCCTTCACTAAAGCACAAAGCAAAACAGATGAAACCTAGGTGGGGATTGAATGAAAGAAAGAGCACTGGGCTTTGGAGACAGAAAGTTCTCAGGGATTTTGTGATTTTTCACTAAGAAAATGTGTATAAAAATTCTTTATTCCCTATAATGTACCACCCAAAATCATTCTTAGCATCAGAAGTTTAAAATGAAGCACTATTAAATTGAAGCACCATATTGCATATTCTCATGGCTTGGCTATTACTATACCTTTGTCTCTGGCCACATAAGAAAAAACACATTTTTCTTATATTCTGAAATCCTTTCATTTCTAACCAGAATGTTTAGAATTAAAGAGCTGAAGTTTGTTACTGTTGAATTAATGTTTTCTACTATCCCTTTGGTTTTTTTTTAAGTTTATTTATTTTGTTCACCCTTTTTGAATTGGAAAAAAGGACACACAAGTGTGAATTCGTGGCCAGCATGTTCAGGCTTCTCTGAGGTATGCATCCTTAGACAGCTTTCTGAATCAATCTACCAAACACTTTCAACCAGCTTGTGAAGAAGCCTGATTGAAAACACTGACATACCACACCCTTAGAATCATGACAATTCACATATCTTCTCAGCCTTTTTCAAGTTTTCAGCAGAAACTAGAGAAAGAAAAAAAAAATCACATTTCATACTTTGTTTTTTCACAAGAAATGAAACACTTAAGAATTTAGATAACATACATACATGCTGCCTTGAATTTATGCTGACAATTTATGCAGAGTGAAAACAAAATATACAGCATCTGTGTGAAGAATGTACGCGGGTACTTAAGAAATGGGCAGCCAGACAACTTGACATTGTGGGCCAGATGAACCGGTATCCTGCAGGAGGCCCTAACAACATCTACTGCTCCAAGTGCATTTCACTTTCACTCTGCTGCTGTTGGACTAAACAGTCTTGTAAAAGTTAATGGCCTTCTCCAGGGCTGGCAGTGAAGATGCTGGTATTATAGAAGGTAATTTTTTAAAAGTCATTACAGCACACACCAGTAGAGTCTACTTCAGGTTTTCAGTCCTGTTCCTAAGGGACAAAGGTAGCTTTCAACAAAATGAAATCACAAGTAGAAATACACTATGATTTTCAGTTCATAGATTTTCTGAGAGTGTGTTTGGTAAAACACTTCACATATTTTTTGGTGGGAAAATGTTTCTTTCTATAGTCTCCTGCCTGCCCTATTTCCCAACCCAGAGTGCAGACTGAAGAAGAAAGTTAAGTTCTTTACTACTGGTTTAACTGGTTTGGGGTGTGAAGATTATCTTCTAATTATTATCACAAATGTTCTGTTTTAGCTATGGAGAAGAGACAGCCTACAAAGAGACCATATAGATTTAGCAAGTTTTCTGCAATTATTCTGAATTGCAGAAGAAAATAGTTCCAAGTAGATGAAATAGTTAAAGACAAAAAATTTATTTTTATGGAGGTATTCTGTTTACAAACTTAAAGAATAACAGACTTATTATATCATCATTTTGTAACCTCAAGCAAATTAACGGTTCTAGGTAATGACCATCAATGATTAGTAACTTCATAAAAAGAGAAAAAAAAACCCTTTACATTATAATACCTATGAGGTGTTTTGCCAAGAATATTAAATTTGAATCTGTTCATGCCTCTACATGTAAATAATATTATATGGAAAATATACAGAGCAGAGGAACATGTTAAATGACAGCATGGGGATGTAATCAGCAAAAACAAAACTGCAAAAACTATACAGAAAAAACAACCTACTCTCTTCAACAAATAAATTGAAAAAAATACTACAACCACAAAAAACAACCAGTGAGGAATTTATAGACTTAAAGGGACTTAAAGACCTCATTTGCATTCTGATTTCAACAAATTTAAGAAGTGATTACAAATGGAGGAAATTTGAATTATGACTGGACTATTTTATGACCTTATGGGACTGTTGTTAGTTTTTACCTGAGTGGTATTATACATGAGAGCACTTGCTCTCAAACTTTTGAGTCTCAGGATCTCCTGCACTTTAAAGAATCATTGAGGACCCTAAAGTTATTTTGTTTAAGTGGTTTATATCTATTAATATGCATGTATTAGAAATTAAAACACAAAATTAAAATAAAGTATTAATTAACTCATTTAAAATAAAAATAATAATCTAGTTACACATTAGCATATTTTAATAAAAATAACTATATTTTTCAAAACAAGAAACATAGAAGTGTGGCACTTTACATTTTGCAAATCTTTAAAATAACTTTCTTCATAGAAAACAGATGAATTCTAATATCTGCTTTTGCATTCATTCCTTTGTGATATCACATGTCACATAGCCCCTGGAAAATCTCACTGTCCATTCATGAGGATGAGAAAGAAAAAGGCAACCAACATCTTTATTATTTTGAAAATAAATTCCTTGAAAGGGTGATGGGGACCATGAGGGGTCAACAAGACCATACTGTTAGAACTACTGTGTTAGAGGTACATTCTGATGTATTCAAAGATGAAAAAAATGTTTTTTTGATATTAACTTCATCATCTGGGGATGGAGAGTAGCAGGTGACTGTATATTTGATACATCATTTTCTATAATTTGATAGTTATTCAAACTGGTAAAGAATATATCAGATACAAACTAAGCCCTTTCTTATGTTTAAATTTACCATAAAAAAAGTAAAAAAAAATTAAAAAATCAAGTAAATAACAGTACAAGTGTTTTGTAAATGGGGCAATTATTTGACTATAATACAACTATAATTACAATATTGAAAAGTTTGGGCAAGAGAAGTAGTAAACAAAAAGAGAAGTAGTAATGTAGGTCTGCTAGCATTGTCCTTAGAAAAATAAGAATGAATATGCTGTGGGTGAGATAATATTTAACATTAATTTTTTTTGGAAAGATACATAGTTTTCATCCTTTAACTAACATTGTTTGACGAGTTTTTGTCATCAGAGTGGCAAGTTACAAAGTTAATCTAAGTTTTTAAAGTTGGATGAAAAAAAGTTAAGAAATTGTAGGTTTTAATTTTCTAAGTTATAGTTTCTTGTAGTAGAGATTAAAAAAAACTATTGATGAGGAAATTTCCTCACAGAGAAAACATCAATTCTAAATGGTTTTACACATGAGCAATAACAAGCTTTCAATGAGCAGATCATCTAATCGTATATAAAATCTTTAAAGGTGTCAAGGAGTACTGGAAAGGGTCCCCAATTCATTCTATAAGGCATAAATTTGATATCACAACCAGACAAGGGCAGAAGAAATGAGAAATATTGGCCTGGAATATGAGTGAAAAAGTTCTGAACAGAAAATTAGCAAACTAAATATATAATAGTGTATAAAGCACAAAATATATATGATGAAGTTAAAGTTTACCTATGGAACTCAAGGAAGATTTAATATCACAAAAATCTTTAAACATCATTCATCATATCAATAGATTAAAATAAAAAGCCAATAAAACCACCTTAATAGATGTAGGAAAAAATCATGATAAAATCCTTATTAAACTAAGATTGGGAAGGATGTCAGCAAGATGGAGGAATAGGATGTCTCAGCACTCGTACCTCCCATAGAAACACTGATTTTTAACAACTAGTCCTAGATGAGAATACCTTTATAGGAGGCCAAGACTACACCTGAGAAGTTCCAGCACCTTTAGTGGACCAAAATATCTGAGAGTAGATGCTTTGAAGAAGGGAAGAGCAGTTTCACTTCACCCATGTCACCCTTCCCCCAGGGAAGCACAACTCTGGGGGAAGAGAAACCCCTTCAGTTCTTGATTTTTCCCTAGGAGGAGATGACAGCAAAGTGTGCCCTCAGTTTTCCCAGTTATTTAAGATGTTGTCTAAGAGGTCCATTTCTGTCTTGCCCTATCTAGAACACTGAAGGGATTAACATGGCTGGGAAATCTCAGGACCACTAGAAGCAGAGAGAAGGGTGGGGCTCACAGCACGCAGGGGATCTTAACAACAGGCTGCAGATCCTATAAACATGCTCGAGGTCTCCACCAAGGGCCCCACTCACTACTCTGTAGGACCCCTCATCCGGGGACCCCACAGTAGGTAGATACACACTCCCAGCTCTCTGTGTGCCCTCCTGTTACCAGCAACAGGCACTCCCCTTCCAAGTGAGCACAAAGAAGCCTCTTTGAATGGCACATGGGAGCCATCACAGACCTTCCAGAAGCTCCCACATGCAACACATAAACATCAGCAGCTGGCTCAACTCTGTTGCACTGGGAGATGGCACACAACCTTGACACTTCAGGACACTTCCCTGGAGAAAATAAACAAATGACTCTCAGTACCCAACCTGGCTTTGCAGAATCAAAGGGAAGCACACAATTCTCATCTCCCTTCCAAAGAAGGAATAAGAGGAGTGGAGCAGGTGCACCATTAAAAAGGTTTGAAAGACTACAAGAATCTCTAACCAGGCGGACTGGTTATGGTCTTTCTTGAAGTCAGTCAGTAAGATTAGAGAAGGTAACTCCTTCAAATGGAAGACAACAACACAAGGCTTTAAGGATATGAAGAAGTAATGAAAACATCAAGATTGAATCATCCATAAATAGAAAAATTGAACAGACCAATAATAAGTAAGAAGATTGAGTCAGTAATCAAAAACCTTACAACAAGGAAAAGCCCAGGATCAAATGGCTTCATAGGTGAATTCTGCAAAAACCTAAAGAATTAGTACCAATCCTTTTCAAACTCTTGAACATTGATGCAAAAATCGTCAATAAAATACTAGCAAACCAAATTCAGCAGCACATTGAAAGGATCATATACCATGATCAAGCAGGATTTATCCCTGGATTCAAGGATTGTTCAACATATGCAAACAAATCACTGTGATGTGCTATGTTAACAGAATGGAAGATAAAAAAATCATGTGAACATCTTAGTAGATGTAGAAAAAGCATTTGACAAAATTCAACATCTTTTCATGATAAAAACTCAAAAGATAGGTACAGAATAACTGTAATTCAACTTAATAAAGGTCATATATAACAAGTCTACAGCTAATATAATACTCAATAGTGAAAAGCTGAATGCTTTTCTTCTAAGATCAGAAACAAAAAAAGGATGCTCACTTCCACCACTTCTATTCAATTGTTGTACTGGAAGTCCTAGCCAGAACAATTAGTCAAGAAAAAGAAATAAAAGGCATCAAATTGGAAAGGAAGAAATGAAATCGTCTCTATTTGCTGATGACATGTTCCCATGTATAGAAAACACTAAAGACTGCACCAAAAACCCTCTCAGAGTTAATAAATTCAAGAAAATTGCAAGATACAAAAATCAGCATGCAAAAATCAGTTGCATGTCTATACATGAACAACAGACTATCTGGAAAAGAAATTAACAACAATTCCATTTACAATAGCAGCATATGGGATAAAATACTTAGGAATAAATTAAACCAAGGAGGTGAAAGATTTGTATACTGAAAATGATAAAATATTGGTGAAAGAAACTGAAGACAACGCAAGTCAAAGATATCTCATGTTCATAGATTAGAAGAATTAATATTAAAATGTTCCTAACACTCAAAGAGATCTACAGATTCAATGCAATCTCTATCCAAATCCCAATAGCATTTTTTTACACAGACACAGACACACACACAAACTTAAAATTCATATGGAACTACTAAAGACTCCAAATAGCCAGAAAAATCTTGAGCAAGAAGAAAAAAGCTAGAAGCATCATATTTTCTGATTTCAAAATATTACAAAGCTATAAAATAAAAAGTTTGGTACTGACATAAAAACAGACATATTAGACTAATGAAATAGAATAGAGAGCCCTGAAATAAACACACCATAGTCATCTAAACTTCAATAGGGGCACCATGAATACAAAATAAAGAAAAGACAATCTCTTCACTAAATGGTTTTGGGAAAATGGAATATCCACAAGCAAAAGAATGAAATTGAATCCATATCTCACACCATATATAAAAATCAACTCAAAAGGGATTAAAATCTTCAATGTAAGATCTAAAACTATAAAATTCCTAAAACAAAACAGAGAAAAATCTCACTGAAATAGGCCTTAGCAATTTTTTTTATATATAACCCTAAAAATACGGGCAAGAAAAGCAAAAATAGACAAGTGAGATTGCATCTAAGTAAAAACTTCTGGACAGCAAAGGGAACATTGAAAAGAGTGAAAAGACAACCTATAGAATGGGAGAAAATATTTGCAAACCGTACATCTCATGAAAAAAATAATATCCAAAATATATAAACAACTTCTATAACTCAATAGCAAAACATAGCAATGCCACCAACAAAATTATCCATCTAGTTCTATGTAAGTGTCCAAAACATTTATGGTCCATTGAGAGGCATGATTCTTGTGAAGATTTGCAAACAAATGCAAATACCTGATGGGGGAAAACCATGATCAAACAGTGTAATCAGCTTAATTTGCAAAATTACTTTTTTTTTAATTTCCGAGTCTTCTTCTCAAATACTCCTGATTCTATTAATATTATTTTATAATATTATAATATTACATTAATATATATAAATAATATAGGCAGAAGTCAGAATTGCCAAGTCATTAAAGCCACAAATTCTCCAAGAAAACTGCCCAGGATTGAATGATGTTTCTATTATTACTAAATGTGTGACTTGGGACAAGATATTTAACGTCCCTGTGTTTCAGAATCTTCATCTCTGAAATGGGAATAATAGTATCATCCTCACAGAATTTTAGTAAGTTGTAGTATGGTTTACATATTGATGAGGAATGTAGTTCTAGAGCCTTAAAAATTTTCAGTGCCTCTTCTGTACAGAAAGAAGCCAAGCAGTTCTATCCTTGGGTTGTGTCTAGAAAAGGTTAAAGCTTCTGCATAGTTTCAAGTGATTCCTTGAATGTGGGATCCAGAAGAAAAGTGTTAAGCATTGGCAAAAACCAGTTCAATCACTTTCCAACTGTCATATATTTTCATTTTCCTAAATGTATGGCAAGGGAAAAATATACTGTGTGTAAAACCAACTTCCCTGAACTGGTCATTATTTATAAACAATTTAACATGAATTCACATTCTGATACTTATTTCTTTAGGTATGTTTTACATTAATTGGTTTATTTATATTGTATTTGGATTAAGTCTTCAAATTTTAGCATTCTGGAAAGTATTTAAATATTGCTGATAGCTAAAAAAATGTAGGGTTCTGTTGAATCCTTTGATCAGTTCTCATGGTTTACTGATTAACAGCAATGCATGATTGATTTCTTCTTCCACCACAGGTGAAGTGTCATACAAGTATCATCAGAAATATGGTACTCTAGGTATCGGGGGCTCTAGTTCACTTTGAAGACTGCAGGGATTTGGATCTAAGTTAAACTGAATTTAGATGTTGAAGTTAGACCAAGGAATTTGCTTCTGAACCTTGTGAATTCTTTAGTTCTAGAAGTTGATATGTCAATGATTACTACAAGATTTCTTAATGACTCTAAAAAATGCATAGTGAAAAATCAGAAAAGTCTCATTTAACACATTAAATGCTGATGAAAGAAATTGCATATTTTACCTTCAAGAGTCACCGATATTGCAATAGGTCAGTATCTTATAGATCTTGTCATAGGCACAAAAGAATTTAATGAGCATTTTGACTGACTGGATGATGATGATGATTTGTATGCAGGATATTTTTTGGTAAAGTGCTCTTGGGAACAACACCTGCTGAGGAAAGAAAAGCAATGTTACATTAAAATAACATATTATAAAGGGTTAACAGAAATTCTTGTCCTGAAAAGTTATATTGTGCAGGCTTATAGATCAAACTCAGAAGACGGTGAGAGGGCTTTGGCTCTTCTGGCCATTTATCCACAGGTGGATAAGTTTAATAAGTTCAATTGTAGGGTTGGCTTTACTAGAAGCATACCAACTCATTCTATTATTCTAAATATTATGACATTCCTTCCTCACTTGTAAAATTGGAAGAGATTTTCTTGAGAAGAAATAAGTAATTGTCTTGGATCTTTAGAACAATTGTGGATTATACTGAAAGCAGCTGCAGTAATGTCAAACTCTCAGACACTTGAGATGAGCCATTTCTTGGGCAGATTCCACTTTCTCAAAGTGTCTCCTTAATCATAAATCCAAGAACTCTCTTGGCTCTAAGTTTCTTTGCTACCAGAGTGATTCTGAAAGATGTATAGAGGTCTAGGCTAATCCAAAAGTAGATTCAGTAGTGACAGATATAGTGGATGATATTATATGCAATCCAGATACTATCCTTTTAGAACCATAGCACTCATTACTCCAGGTTACAGAAGTGCTGGTCACTAATAGCTATTAGCTAAGCCTTTCTCTGGGAATTGCCCTTACCTAGAGGAAGCCACTTCATCCAAGTTTGCTCCCTTCCCTGGGGCAGCCTGCATCCAATAACTAGTTATTGAGGAAGATACAAAGTCCAACCTCATTGCCTCCACTTGAGACTACTTTGGAGGGCCATTCCCAGCTCCAGAACTTATCAGAGGATTGGCTGAGGCCTCTGTTAGAAGACTGCATTGCAGTTCAACTTGTCTGTCTGTCCTAATACTGCTTTCTCTTCCTCAGTATGTGTTGTTCCCAAGAGCATTTTATCAAAAAATATCCTGTGTACAAATCTTCATTTCAGTGTTTCTCTCACAGGCAATGTATCCTCTGACAGTTGATTATGTCAGGAGTGGTTCCAGGAAGTAGACTGTAAAGTGAACTGGATCTCCCTCTGGCCAACTGGTAATGACTCCATCATTGTTGGCAAGTAGAGTACTCATAGACCTCAACATGTTGCAGTGGTATACTGTTAAAACATTCACTAATGGTGAACTGAAATGGGATGCTAGTGAAAGGAAATGCCCCATTAGGAGACTATCTTAGGCCTTTGAAAGGTTCTGGGGATCGTAATTATAAGTACTATGGAATCAGCCTTTGCTCAGTACTATTGGTACATTTAAGAAAGACATTAAAATGCTGAGGGTAATAAATAATTAGTTAAATGTGAGTTCTGAAAGCCAAAGGGCATTCTTAGTACCACAAAAAGAGACTCTCAATTCCTGCAGCTGGAAGGGAAGAAAAGAACTTTACAAGAGTAGCAGACTCCAAAGAAAGTTGACTTTTTAACTGTGGCAAATCTGATATTCCATGATCAGGAGCCTATTGAAAACATATGGAATCTTGGGCCAGGGATGTGGCCATCTGGGTCAATTTATCAATAAATCTTGAATTCCTAGATCCTCTAGATCTCTTTAAGTCCACAGAAGTGGTCCAAGCATACCTACTAAAGGCTAGGCCTTCCCCCTTCTGCTTTGTAAGACAATATACACCCCTTTTAGGATCTATCTCCACCTCTTCTCCTGACCATCAGACCAATATCTAGGATCAATTTACAGTATAACCCAGCCAGGGAAGTGCTAGGTTTGCTAAAGAGGAAAAAAAAAATATACCAAGGACTCAGTAAGACCTGGTTAACATATAGTAGCAGGGGCCAAGAGAGTTTTTATAGGATTTCTTCTTGAGGTGTTGGATCAGGGGTGCAGAACATAAAGTTGGATAAATGAGAGTTTATTTGCCACTCTTCTGTAATACAGGATTTAACTCCCTGACAAGATTTTAGAAAAAAAGTGTTAATATACTGCTAGGATGATCCTTGGGAGCTTAGAAAAAAACAAATGCCTGTTCTAAATGAAGTGGAAATTTTTGACCTACTGTGACTAACAGCTGAGGTAGGGATCAATAGGCAGAGAGAAGTGAAGAGAGAGGGGACACACTATGTACACCTAGAAAACCTACCAGCTGACAGTAGGAGACTTTTAAGAGAGCTATGGAGACATACTATTTACCAAAGCAACAAGGATTGCATTGGTGAGAGGGACATCCATGTCACTGGGAAGCTCAGTGTCTTTCCCTTGTAGCTAAGAATGATAGGAGAGATGCTATTACTGAACAGGAAATGGGAAAGATAGAGGCTGGGTACGTAATCATCAGAAACAAGCTGTGCATAGTTACTGTGATGAAATGCAAGACTGGAGTGGCAATGCAGGGTCTGACCTTCAGAGCTACAGAATGACTAACAAGGTACAATATTACTAGGGGAAAGATAAATGAGCAATCAACAATGATATTGCTTAATTTATGCAACCAAAAGAAATGAAAAAATCTATGATTAGGAGGCTAAGGGCATAGTCCTGTGTGGACAATATGGCAATCCCTTGCCCAGTTTCCAGACCTGAGACAAGTCTCAGGCCCTTTAACCTACTGACTAAAGGAGATGCTGAGTCTGCAGGAGGACGGACTCTATAACTCCATGGTAAATATATATGATAAAAATTCCCTCGATTCTTTCCCCAAAGGTTTACTCAGTTAACCATACACTGAGGAAAAAAGAATATCCAGACATTTTAAGGGGTCTTGGATATAGGGTCTGAATTGACATTGATACCCAGGAATCTGAAACATCACCATGGACCCCTTGTATTAGAGTGGGGATTATAAGGTAATAAATGGAGCAATGGCCTAGGGGTAGCTCACATGGGTTGCCCTATCTCCAAACATGTAATTTGTAATTGGTACAACTCCCACACTGGTTCCTTGGCCTGTGGAATAAATGCTATGATAGTAAGGAAGATTAAGTGGAAGTCATTGAAACTGCCTGCCCCACCCCTAGTCAAAATAGTAAATAAAACACCACTGGATTCCAGAAGGAATAACAGACATTAAGACCTAAAAGAGGCAGAGATGGTTGTTCCTGTTATTTAATTTACCAGTCTTGCCCCCATGAACATTTTAGATCCTGTTGGATAGTAGTGCACTACTGCAAACTCAACAAAATTGTATCCCTAATTGCAGCTGCTATGCAGGGGTGCTAGAGCAGATTAACATAGACCCAGGTATACAGTTTGTAGCCATTAACATGGTAAATGTGTTATTTTTCCATCATTGTCCAAAAGGTGTATTAAGAACAGTTTGCATTCACATGAAATAAGAAATACGAAATATGTTTGGTCTTGATTCAAGCTATGTTAACTTTCCAACTCTCTCTTAAAATATAGCTCCAAGAGACCCCAACCATTTGGATATTCTGCAGTATATCACATTAGTCTCCTATATTGATGACTCATATTAATGGAACAAATAATTAAGTTGTGAATATGTTGGAGGCTTTGATAAGATGTATGTATGTGCTCCTTGATAAGATATGAATTATTTAAAAAATAACTTTTACTGGGGCACCTGGGTGGCTCAGTTGGTTAAGCATCTGACTCTTGATTTTGGCTCAGGTCATGATCAAGCCCTGCATTGTGCTCCACACTGAGCATGGATCCTGGTTAAAATTCTCTCTCTCCCTCTCTCTCTGCCCCTCTCTTCACTTGCTCTCTCTCTCAAAAAAATAAAATAAAAAATAAAAATAAAAATAACTTTTACTTAATATTTTGATGAAAATAATAATCTATAATTTTATTGACTTGCCCGCCACATGCAATTCTCTGCTTACCACTATGTGTATATTACCACATTCAATCTTACAACAAACCTATTACTGTTTTCATTTCACCAATGATGAAGCTGAAGCTCAGAGTAGTTCCATACTTGGTCAAATTTATACACTGCTAAGAAGGTTCAGAACCAGAACTCAGGTCTGTTTGACATCAAAACTCATGCTTACTTCTCTGTTACTGCACTAAGACACAAAGGGTTCCCCAAACCTGTTGTTCAGAGTTGATTCTCTGGTCCTTGTCACTTCTTTTTTCTTTTTGCCTTGTCACTAAACAGGAAATTACTCATTATTTTAGCCAGATGGCAGCCAAATCACACCTCTCTGAGAAAAAAAAAAACTGACTGCCTTTACTTTATGACACATAAATCATGTTTAAATCACCCTTTCAACATAGTGCCAGGAAAAAATACAGGGGAAATAACTGAATTTTTTAGAAATAGTCATAAATTTCTGACTATGGACAGAATTGAAGCTTTCAAAAATGGAAAGGATTTATCAGGCTGTTAGATGTCTTGTTTCAGGCTGCTGGTTGAAAGGGAACACCTTCTTAGGAAAGGTGCCCTTGAGGGGTCTTAGAGATATTTCAAGAAGTCATGATACCAAATTGAATTAGGAAACTGGCCAAAGCAGCATTTCCCCAGGACATTAACTCTTATTCTATTTGTCATCATGAATATATATTTGTTCCATAAATGTATGTATAATGGGTGCTTTCTAATAATGATGATTATCTACTCCCAAATAGTGTTCTTTGTTCTTAGAGCTGTTTCTTCTGTATCTGTTGGACTCATCTTTAGTCTGAACTACTGTCCTACTGGAGAACACAGAGCATGTTCTCTTTACAGCCTGGATTTTCATCAATGAAGTCAACCAAAATAGTTAGAGAAATTTAATTCAACTTAGGGCTTAAACACAAAACAATATCCTTTGTTGGCTGTTATCACTGTTGTAGTGACAGAAACCAGAAAAGGAGAGATAAGGATGGATTCTTAACTCTGCTTCTTAGAAATAAAAATAGAGGCAATATGCCAGAGGCTTCTATGTATTCTCTAAGAAGTAAATGGAAAACTATAAGTGAAATAACTTTTATTATTTGAATTTTATAAAATTTATAACTTGGTTCTGCCAAAAAGCTACTTAAAATGAATTTACTTCTATAGGAAACAGAATTTCACATTTCACAGTGAACAAAAGGTTTGTTGAACTTTATACTGAAAGCTAGAACTAAAAATTATAGAAGTATATTTATTAAACCAAGTACTATAATTAGATTATTATATCAAACATACTTCAACTATGTGCTAGTAATATTAGAAAAATTAAAGTGTAAATCAAATTCTCTTTTTTTTGTGGGGAAATCAGACAAAAACATTTGTTATAATGTTATAACATCCTTCATTTTACGTTTGACATTTTATAGAATATAAGGGGTTGTTTTACAAAGACATATGGAAGCTTCATAAATTTTTTCCAATGGTCTTTTACAATTTGTTATTCAAAAACATTCTATTTTAATTTTGTTTATTCTGACATCATCTTTGCCATTGTTTCCTTCTTCCAGGTCATTATTTTTCAATAGTTTTGTCTGTGATTCTCCAGCACACTTTTTTATATTTATAAAATTGGATAATCATCCATAAACTGATTGACTGTCATAAAAAGGGAAAAGGATTATTAATGCAATTGCTAAACAGAAAAAGATATTTTGAGTGGAAACTAATATTTAAATTAATATTTTTGTGCTTTGACTTTTGCTTTCCTAAACAATAACATGTCTGCAGAGACTTAGTGAATAAGAATTCATAGAATAGAGGAGGGGTTTAAAGAAAAGTCTGTGGAATGAGATAATATGTATATCATTCCATTCAGGCTGCTATACAAAATACCACAGGCTGGGTGGCTTAAACCAGAAATTTATTTTCCTATGGCCCTTTAAGCTGAAAGTCCAAGATCAGGATGCTCTCAGGATTGGTTTCTGGTTAGGCCTCTCATCCTAGCTTGTAGATGGACCCTTCTCATTGTGTCCTTACATGGCATTTCCTCTCTGTAGTGAGAGAGAGAGAGAGAGAGAGAGAGAGAGAAAGAGAGAGACTTATAAGTGTCTCTTATAAGAATGCAAATCCTAACAGATTTGGGCCTTCCCTTATGACTTCATTTAACCTAAATTATGTCTGTAAGGCCTTATCTCTAAATACAGTCACATTAGGAATTAGGGCCTCGATATATGGATTTTAGGGGACAAAATTCAGTCCCTAGCAACATGTGCTCAATTATAGCTCCATTGCTTTCTTCCTATTTCACCTTGGATAGATTATAATAAGCATCACTTAGCCTTAATTTGATAATCTATATAATGTGGAAAATTACTCAATTCATGGGATTTTGACATGGATCAAAGAAACAGTGCATTTTAAGGATTCAGCATAGTACCTGGCACAGAATAAGTGCACAATAAATATTGGTTGTTATTTTGGGTTCCTGTTGATACTCCAGTGCTAATTCAATCTGAAAAATGAAAAGGGATTGTCTTCTTCCCTTTATGACACTAAGAAATGGGGAACCTGGAAGAGATCAGGGAAGATGGTGAAGTAGGAGGATCCTGAGCTCACTTTGTCCCAGAGATGTACTGAAGTAACAGCTATGCAACAAACTCTGAAAATGACCTGGAGACTGGCATAACACATCTTCCATAGCTAGTCACAGAGAGAAGGCCACATAGAAAAGGGTATAGGGGTGGAGATGAGGTCAGGAACTAAACCCCTGTTGCAACTAACCACAAGTGGGAGGGAAATCACAAGCTTGGAGGAGTAAGGGAATCAGATTACACACCAGGCTCTCCTGGCCTTGGAGACCTGCATGGGAATACAAGTCCCTGTAACATCTGGCTATGAAAATCACTCGGGCTTAACTTCAGGAGAGCCAGAGGGCTATAGGAAACCAAGCCTTTGCCCATAAAGGGCCAGTACACTAAATGGCTCAACCTGACACACGGCACAGAAGCAGTATTTGAAAGACTCCTGGGGTATATGTGAAGAAAATTTCTTGACTAATTTTAGGATGTTTGCCAGAGAGACAGCAATCTGCAGGAGATTTCCCCAGGAACAAAAGTTCTGGTGTGTGCCATTTCTCTTGGCTTCCCCAAGCCTGGGTAACTAGAGGCTTGCAGGAGCCAAGTCTAACACTCTCCATCTACCTTGTTAGCACTATGTGCCTTGCCCCAGTGTTCCCCTGCAAACCTACCCCATGCAACCTGCCTATCTCTTCAGGCATCCCTCAAAAGTAGTTCCTGCCTCACCATAAATCTTGCCCTTTGGTACCCCCATAGCTGTCACAGCAGCTAATTGCAGACAGCCAGACTGAGGTCCAATTGTTCCTACTAGTGAACCCTTAGAAGCTTCAGCTGTGTCTCTCAAGAATGTGGGGAGCAAACCCTGCCCCGTGTGCCCACAATAATTGGAGTGGGTCATTGCAGCCACCTGGGTTGAGGTCCAGCCCCCCTTCTCCCACCAGGTTTACAACAATTGCAACTCAGCCACAATAAGAGGGTGCATGAAGTCCACATAAGGGAAACCCCTGGAGTGCCTGGTTTTGATGACTGAATGTGTGGAAGTGCACCATAGAGCACCACAGGACCTCTTCTACACAAAGCCACTACTTTCAGGACCAGAAGATTGTAACTTACCTACTTAAAACATAGAAATAAATACAGAGGGTTAGAGAAAATGAGGAGACAGAGGACTATGTCCCAAATGAAAAATAAGATAAAAACAGAAAAAGAACTAAACAAAACAGAGACAAGTAATATGACTGATAAAGGGTTCAAAGTAATGGTCATGAAAATACTCACCAGACTTGATAGAAGACCAGATCAACTCAGAATTCAACAGAGATAGAATAAAAAAATAATCAGAGCTGAAGAATACAATAAGTGAAGACAAAAATACACTAGAGGGAATCAACAGAAGATTAGAAGTGGCAGAAGAGTGGATGAGTGATCTGGAAGACTGGATAATGGGAAGGAACCAAGCTGAACAGCAAAAAGGGAAAAAGAATAATAAAAAATAATAAGTTAAGCAACCTCTGGGACACCATCAAGTGTAATAACACTCACATTATAGGGATCCCAGAAAGAGAGAGAAAAGAGGCATAAAACTTATATGAAGAAATACTAATAGCAGCAAACTTTCCTAATTTGAAGAAGAAAACAGATATTCAGGTCCAGAATCAGAGAGCCCCAAACAAAATGAACCCAAGCAGGTCCACACCAAGACACATAATAATTAAATGGCAAAAACCAAAGATTAAGAGAGAATCTTAAAGGCAGCACTAGAAAAGAAAACAGTTACATACAAGAGGAAAACCCAGAAGGCTATCGGCTGATTTTTCCTCATAAACCTTGTAGGCCAGAAGAGAGTGGCATGATATTTTCAAAGTCCTGAAAGGAAAAACACTACAACCAAAAATACTCTACCTGGCAAGGTTATCATTCAGAATTGAAGGAGAGATAGAGTGTCCCAGACAGACAAACAAATCACCATTAAATCAACCTTACAAAAAGGTTAGAGGGTGTTCTTTAATGGAAAGAAAAGGTTATAACTAGAAGTAAAATTAAGAAAGGAAAAAAAAATCACTGATAAAGCAAATACCTAGTAAAGGTAGTAGATTAATCACTTACAAAGCCAGTATGGAGGTTAAAAATACAAAAGCAGTAAAATCAATTATATTTACAAAAATTAGTCAAGGGATACACAAAAATTAAAGGATGTAAAATATGACATCATATACATTAAACATGGAGGGGCAGTTAAAATTTAATGCTTTTAGAATGTGTACAAATTTAAGTGACTATCAACTTTATATAAAATAATATATGCATAAGATGTTATAAATGAACCCTATGGTAACCACAAATCAAAAACCTATACTAGATGCACAAAAAATAAAGAGAAAGGAATCCAAGCATAAAACTAAAAAAAGCCATCAAAGCACAAGGGAAGAGAATAGGAGAAAAAGAGGAATAGAGAACTACAAAACAACCAGAAAACAACCCATCTATATGCTGCCTATAAGAGACTCACATCAGATTGAAAGACACATACAGTTGAATAGGAGAGGATGGGAAAAAAAAGAAACTGGGGTAGCAATACTTAGACAAAATAGACTAAAAGTCTATAGCAATAGAAGAGAAGGACACTACATAATAATCAACGGATAGCAATACTTAGACAAAATAGACTTTAAAACAAAGTCTATAGCAATAGAAGAGAAGGACACTACATAATAATCAAGGGATCGGTCTAAAAAGAGGATATGACAACTGCAAATAACTATGTACCCCAAATAGGAGCACCTAAATATATTAACAGGGATATATTGACAGTCATACCATAATAGTAGGGGATTTTAATACCCTGCTTACATGAATGGATGGATCATCCAGACAGAAAATAAGAAAATTGAATTAAGAAAAAGAAGAAGAAAACAGTAGCTTTGAACAACACATTAGGTCAGATGAACTTAAGAATTATATGCAGAACATTCCATCCCAAACCAGCAGAATACATATTCTTTTTAAGTGCACATGGAACATTCTCCAGGATAGACAAGTTAAGCCACAAAATGAGTCTCAATAAACTTAAGAAAATTGAAAATCCTATCAAGCATTTTTTCCAACCATAACAGTATAAAACTAGAAATCAATTATAAGAAAAAAAACTGGAAAAATACAAACACATAGAGGCCAAATAGCACATTACCAAACAACCAGTGGATCAACAAAGAAATCAAAGAGAAAATAAAAAAAAAAATACATGGAGACAAATGAAAATGAAAACACAATAGTCCAAAATTTTTGAGATGCAGGAAAAGATGTTCTAAGAGGAAAGTTATAGCAATACAGAACTACCTCAAGAAATAAAGAAAAGTCAAGCCATCTAAGAGCTAAAGGAACTAGAAAAAGAAAAACAAAATGCAAAGTTAGTAGAAGGAAGGAAATATTAAAGACTAGAGTGGAAATAATTAAAATAGAGATAAAAAGAAAATAAAGAGATTAATAAAACCAGGAGCTGGTTCTTTGAAAAGATAAACAAAATTAATAAACCTTTAGCCAGACTGATAAAGAAAAAAGACAGAAAACCCAAATAAATCAGAAATGAAAGAGAAGTAACAACTGATACCATAGAAATAAAAAGAATTATATGAGAACACTATGAAAAATTACATGCTAACAAATTAGGCAACCTAGAAGAAATGGGTAAATTCCTAGAAACACACAATCTTCCAAGACTAAATTAGAAGAAAATAGAAAATTTAAACAGATTATTACTACTAACAAAATTGAATCAGTAATCAAAAAACTCCCAACAAACAAAAATCAGAACCAGATGGCATCACAGGTAAGTTCTACCAAACATTTAAATAAGAGTTAATACCTATTCTTCTCAACCTATTCCAAAAAATAGAAGAAGAAAAACCCTACCAAATTTATTCTATGAGGGCAGCATTACCCTGGTACTAAAGACACTCCAAAAAAGCAAACTATAGGCCAGTATTCTGAGCAATAGATGCAAAGTCCTCAACAAAATATTTAGCAAACCAAATTCAACAATACATTAAAAGAATCATTCATCACAGTCAAGTGGTATTTAATTCCAGGTGCAAGGATGGTTGAGAAAATCAACCAATGTGATACATCACATTAATAAGAGGAAGAATAAAAATCATATGATCATCTCAAAAGGTGGAGAAAAGGCATTTGCCAATATTCAACATCATTCATGATAAAAATCTCAAAAAAGTTGATTTAGAGGAAACATCCTTCAACATAATAATAGCCATATATAAAAACCCAACAACTAACATAATACTGGTGAAAAACAAGGCTTTTCTCTAAGATCAGGAACAAGACAAAGTTGTTCACTCTCACCACTTTTATTCAGCATAGTCCTGGAAATCCTAGCTGCAGCAATCAGATGAGAAAAAGAAAGAAAAGGCATCCAAGTTGGTAAGAAAGAAGGAAAGTGGTCCCTATTTGCAGATGACATGATGCCATTTATAGAGAACCCTAAAGACTCCACCAAAAACCTTTCAGGGTAAATGAATTCAGTAGAGTAAATGTAACCAAGAAGGTGAAAAATCTGCACTCTGAAAAATGTAAGGCATAGATGAAAGAGATTGAAGATGACACAGACAAATGGAAAGATATAACAAGTTCATCAATTGGAAAAATTAATGTTATTAAAAGGTCCACACTACCCAAAGCAATCTACAGATTTAATACAACTGCTATCAAAATATGACACCTAGAATAATAATCCATCAATAATACCATAACCTAGAATAAATAATCCTAAAATTTGTATGGAACCACAAACACCCCAAATAGCCAAAGCAATGAAGAAAGAACAAAGTTGGAGGTGTCACAATCCCAGATTTCAAGGTATACTATGAAGCTGTAGTAGGGAAAACAGTGTGGTACGGACACACAAAAAAACACATAAATCAATGGAATAAAGCCCAGAAATAGACCCAAGCATATATGGTCAATTTATTTACAACAAAGGAGGTAAGAATATACACTAGAGATAAGACAGTATCTTCAATAAGTGGTATTGGGAAAATTGGACAGCTACATGCAAAAGGATGAAACTGGACCACTATCTTACACCGTGCACAGAATAAACTCAAAATGGATTAAAGACCTAAATATGAGACTTGAAATCATGAAATACCTAAAAGAAAACATAGATGGTAGTCTCTTCGACATTGGCCTTAGGAACATATTTATGGATATGTCTCCTAAGACAAGGGAAACAAAATAAAAAATAAACTATTGGGACTACACCAAAATAAAAGGCTTTTACATAGCAAAGGGAACCATCAGCAAAACAAAAAGGCAACCCACTACTGAATGGGAGAAGATATTTGCAAATGATACATATGATAAGGGGTTAATATCCAAAATATATAGAGAATTTAGGGGTGCCTGGGTGGCTCAGTCAGTTAAGCACCTATGTTTGTCTTGGGTCATGATCCTGGGTTTCTGGGATCTAGCCCCACATTGGGCTCCCTGCTCAGCTGGGAGTCTGCTTCTCCCTCTCCCTCTGACTACCACTTCCCCTGCTTGTGCTCTCTCTCTCACTCACTCACTCCCTCAAATAAAAAAAGATATAAAATATAAGAATTTATACAACCTAACACCAAAAAAAGAATAATTGAATTAAAGAATGGACAGCGGACCTGAGTAGACATTTTTCCAAAGAAGATATACAAATGGCCAACAGATATATGAAAAGATGGTCAGTATCACTAATCATTAGGGAAATGCAAATCAAAATTACAATGAGATAACACCTTACAATAGAATGGCTAGTATCAAAAAGGTAAGAAATAACAAGTGTTGGTGAGGATGTGGAAAAAAGGGAACACTCATGCACTGTTGGTAGGGATTGGTGTAACCACTGTGGAAAACAGTGTGGAGATTCCTCAAAAAAATTAAAAATGGAAATACCACATGATCCAGTAATTCCACTACTGAGTATTTTACTCAAATAAAATAAAAATATTAATTTCAAAATATATATGCACCCCTATGTTTATTGAAGCATTGTTTACAATAGCCAAGATATAGAAGCAACCCAAGTGTCCTTCCATAGATATCTTTAGATAGATGTCTTTATGTAATAGATAAAGAAGATGTGATATGGAATCAATACAATGGAATATTAACAACACAATGGAATATTACCACAGCCATAAAAAAAGAATGAGATCTTGCCATTTGTGACAACATGGATGGACTTAGAGGGTATTATGTTAAGCAAAATAAGTCAGACAGAAAGACAAATACCATATGATTTCACTTATATGTGGAATCTAAGCAACAGCAACAAAAAAACCTAAAAGAAAAAGACTCATATATACAGAGAACAAATGGGTACTTGCCAGAGGGAAAGAAGGTGGTGGCATGGATGAAATAGGTGTAGGGAATTAAGAGGTACAAACTTCTGGTTATAAAATAAGTCATGGAGATTAAAAATACAGCATAGAAAATACAGTGAATAATATTGTGATGACATAGTATGGTGACAGATGGCAACTATACTTATCATAGTGAGCATTGAGTAATGTGTATAATTGTCTGAGTCACTATGTTGTACACCTGAAACTAATATAACATTGTATGTCTACTATACTTCAATTAAAAAAAAAGAAATGGTTTGTAGAGAGTGAGTAGAGTGGGAAGAAATAGCTACTAAGAGAAGAGAAAAGCAGGCTGAGTCCCTGAGATTTTGAACAGTAGTAAGAAAAACATCTTTGTCCAACAAGGAACCTTAATGCTTAGTTACCCAAAGATCTATGAAGCTTCCCAATCTATCTGTCTCAATAGACTCAAAGCTCAAGGACAAAAATGGCCAAGTTTTATGCACCTCTGTATTCCTGACATTATCTGATATTGATTGTATTTTACCTGTAGTCAATGGTCAATGTGTTTATAGAACTTGTATATTTAATTATTTAATTATTTCACTATATAGAACTTATATATTATAGAACTTATATATTTAATTATTTAATTATTTCACTATACTTCTTTAATTATGATGAGTGTAGCTCTTTGCCTAACCTTTATTTCAGGGGTCTAGCCACCTTAGATGATTGATTGGATCATCCAGATCATTCTGAGGTATCCCAGTTTGCTGGGGTCCTAGAGGAACACAACTGTGTTAGTCTAACACAGAGATGATCGTGATGGTCCTTAAATTACCTAAGAGGAATGTGGAGATGAGTTTAATATTTTATTGTGGATAGAAAACAAGTCCCTAAATAAATACCTAACCTCTCTTTGAAGTCATTTCCTCTTTAGCCTTGCTTTAAATTTTTCCATAATTATTGAAATTGGTGTGTTTTTTTAAAGATTTTATTTATTTATTTGAGAGAGAGAGAGAGAGTGAGCATGAGTGGGGGGAGGGGTAGAGAGAGAGGGAAAGGCAGACACCCGCTGAGCAGGGAGCCGGACCCAGCTTCATCCCAGAACCCGGTGATCATGACCTGAGCCGAAGGCAGACGCTTAACTGACTGAGCCACCCAGGAGCCCCCAAATTGGTGTCCTTTAGTGGGATTTCTCTCTCATTTGTTCATTTTGCTCATCACTGCTATTCTGTGGTTTCTAGGTTTAAAAAAATTTTTTCAAGTTATTCCACCAGGTTGCTCTCTTACTCAGTTTTCCTCTTTCTTTCTTTTCCAAAACTATAGAAATTAAAGATGAAAAAGGCACATTGCTCATCAAGTCCCTCTTCTTCCAGGGTTCAATAGTCTTCTTTAATAGAGCAATTTTACCGCTTAGCTAAAAATGATTCAAGTGATGGGGTTTCCACCACTTCCTGTGAATGACTATTCCACAGACTGACAGATCCCATTATGTGGTCATTTTCCTCATCATGCTCTGCCTACATTTTTCTTTGCTCAATTTAATCCTGTTTGTCTTAGTTATACCGCTTTGATAACTTAAAGAAATCTTCTCCCCTTCTTGCTCCATATTTCCCTCAAATATTTGCCGATGGTTATTGTTTCTTTTAGTCATTATTTGGCCCAACCATTTGAATTAGGTCTTTCATCTTTTCCTGTTATCCAGTGCCTCTAGCTATGTCAATCTTTAGGTATTTGTGTTCAAAATTGCCATTTAAAAAAAATGTTCTAAATCTTTGGGAATGGGAAGGTACAAATCTCCACAAGAGACTTTTCTCTCAGAAACTTCAAAATGATATACACACACAGTGCAGGATAGAAATAATTCAGGGCCTCTTGTACCTGTAGCTTCAGTTGTAATATTAAGCGATGGTGCTTCTTCTTGGTTCAAAAACTCCTAGTTCAAGTCCTATCTCTTTCATGAAACCAGCATTTGGCACCGTTAGAAAAAGGGCAAATATTGCACTGTCTGAAGAAAATGGATTCTTCTGTCTCAGAATATTTAGAAACATCCCCAAAGAGGCACCAGTCTCCTGAAAGAGAGATACAACTTTTCAAAAAATAAAATTTTAATTTAAAAAATTTTTCCTTCTAAAATTCTTTGCAAACCTAATTTACTCTCCCAATAGACCCTCAGATCCCCAGATTCATTTGTGGCAGAGGTCCTTACTAACTATAGTTAGTAAGGACCTAGTGCTAGAAATAAGTTAGTATAGTATATATAAGTTAGTAAGGACCTAGTGCTAGAAATACCACTTAGTAAGTTATATATATATATATAACTTAGTAAGTTATATATATATAGTTAGTAAGGACCTAGTGCTAGAAATAAGTTAGTATAGTATATATAAGTTAGTAAGGACCTAGTGCTAGAAATACCACTTGAACATCATGTTTTAAGAAATGGATTATTTCTTTAGAACTGACATAAAGCTGTTACTTTATTAACATAAATAAGGATGGTGTAATACATACATATATATGTGTGTATATATATATATGTATACACACACACATACACATACATATATATATATTTAGGGACATATATTTAGGGACACCTGGGTGACTCAGACGGTTAAGCGTCTGACTCTTGATTTTGGCTCAGGTAATGAACTCAGGGTGGTGAGATCGAGCCGGGCATCAGGTTTGGCATTGGGTGTGGAGACTGCCTAAGATTCTGTCTCTCCCTCTCCCTCTGCAACACCTACCCCCCAACTCCTCTCTCTCCCTTTCTTATATCTAATGCATTTTTCCTTTGGTCAATGACTATTGCCATAAAATGTAATTTCTGTTTCTTTTTCATTTATTTTTGTTGCTATTACTGATATTTACAGTGCCAATTGAAGCTATGAGGGTGAGTTGTTAACAATATTTGCTTTGTTCTCTGACCTTAGAAATGATGAAAACATAAGGTATATGTGTTAACTTGAAATGTCTTCAGTATAGATCTGTTAGGATCATAGATGAAAGCCAAATAATAATATAGAAATACATGGGTTTTGGAGCCAGATAGCCATTTATCTCTGCCTTGCTATAAATTCTAAAGCAGGTAACTTCTCATGTTTTTTTTCAAATATTTTTCTCTCCCTCTGACTTGGAAAGTATGACTAGTGACTGCTTTCTTATTTTAAATAATTTATTTGTAATAGTTATTGCTACAGAGTATATCAAAACTTAAAAATGTTATGATCCCCACTCACTGTACTTGTTTGGCTAATTCTGCCCATCATCTTCACAGAAACCAGACCTTTAGGATGGTTAGATTTTCCAAATAAATCTTTTACCTGTCTTCCGACTCCTGAGTTTGCTGAAGTATTTTGCTTCCTTGTTAGTATATTTTTCCCTGACAAAATGTCGATTTTATGGCATAATTCTTGCTTATTACATATTATAATTTTCAATTACATTAAAATGATTTATTCCGATTTTACTATGATTATTACCATTTATTGCTCACAATTGTCTTCTCTAAACACTTGTTCTGTCTAGAGAGTTCATACATAATTTTCTTGGTTACAGTGCTTCAGGTAATTGCTTCAGTGATTGAATACATGGAGAGAAAGGGCGTGTAATTTTTGAATCCTTATGAGATATGAAAATGAAGGATATCTTGGAGAAGGATTAAGAATCTTTATAATAGTACTTTTTCTCATTAACAAGCCTATAGCTCTCTTTTTTAAATTTTCCATTGTTGTAGAGGGAGAATCTGATGCTAGATGGTATCTTCCCCAAAGTGCACGATCCAGGAGAAAGTAAGGTAGAAGCCACAATGTCTTTTATGACCTACGTGAGGGGTGAATACTAGGGGCAGGCTCAATGGAAGCCAATTTGGATGCTGGCTAGCACAGTAGTTTACGTTGTTGTTTGATTAAGAGTTTTCTAAGATAATTGTAGATTTAAATTCAATGACTATCCAGAAAGATAAGTGCACACTTTGCCAAGTTTTCCCGATGTAACATTTTGCAAGACGGTAGTATAATACTACAATCAGGATATTGACATTAATAAAATCCACCAGTTGTGTTCAGCTTTCTCAGTTTTACTCCTACACATTTGCGTATGTATATATGTTTGTTTGTGTGTATTAAGTTCTATACAATTAAATCATGAATGTTGATTCATATATTCAACACCTCATTCAAGATTCTAACAGTTCCAACACCACAATAATCCTCCTGTGGCTTTTTTACAAGCATCCCTTCTTCCCTCTTGCACCAACTCTGGTCTCCAACCCTAAACCCTGGTAATCACCAATCTATCCTCATTTCTACAGGTAAGTGGTTCAACAAATGGTAGTGTATACATACCACAAAATACTACTCAGAAATATAAAAGGAAAGGACAATTGATATAATAATAACTTGGATGACTCTTCAAGGAATTATTCTTATTAAAAAAAGACAGGGTTCCTTCAGCCACGTTCCCCCTTTCTTTTCCTTCCTTCCTTCTTTCCTTCTTCTGTTTGAAGAACTTCCTTGAGTGGGTTTCCTAGTGAAAAAATTTTTTAGTTTTTTTCACTTGAGAATGTTTTTAATTTCCCTTTAATTCTTGAACAATAGTTTCCACAGATATAGAATTTAAAATTGATGCTTATTTTCTTATAGCACTTGAACAATATTGTGTCACATACTTACGGCCTCTGTGATTTTCAATGAAAACTTCTTTGATTGTTCTACAGATAATGTGTGGTTTCTTTTTTTTTTATTTATTTGTCAGAAGAGAGAGAGAGAGACAAGCAGGGAAAGTGGCAGGCAGAGGGAGAAGCAGGCTTCCCACTGAGCAGGGAGGCCGATGAGGGGCTCAATCCCAGGACCCAGGGATCATGGCCTGAGCCGAAGGCAGACGCTTAACTGACTGAGCCTCCCAGGCATCCCGATAATGTGTAGTTTCTCTCTGGTTGCTTCCAAGATGTTTTTCTTACTATTAATTTTCAAAAGTTTATGATCTGTCTTAGTGTAGATTCCATGGAATTTATGCTCTTTGGGGGGCTTGCTCGGCTTCTTGGATCTGTAGGTCTATGTCTTCCACCAAATTTGGAAAATTTTCAGACATTATTTCTTTTTTCTTTTTAAGGATTTATTTATTTATTTGAGAGAGAGAGAGAGAAAGAGAGAGAGAGTGGTGGGAGGGGCAGAGGGAGAGAATCTACAAGCAACGCCCCCTCTGAGCACAGAGCCTGTCACAGGGTTTGATCCCACCACCCTGAGATCATGACCTGAGCCAAAACCAAGAGTCAGACACTCAACTGACTGAGCCATCCAGGCACCCCCAGACATTATTTCTTCAAATACTCTTTCATTCACACTTTCCTTTCCTTCTTCTTTTGGAACACCAAATGATATGCATGTTGATTTTTGTTATTATCCCCAGATCCTTGAGACTCTGTTAATTTCTTTTGGTCTATTTTCTTCCTGTTGTTCAGATTAGATGAACAACCAGCCAATCCACTGTTTTGTCTTCAAATTCACTGATGCTATCCTCTATCATCTTCACTCTACTATCGAACCCATTCAATGAGTTTTTATTTCTGTTATTGCATTTTTCAGCTTCACAGTTTTCACTTGATTTTTTTAATAATTTCTATTTCTTAGCTAATATTTGAAACTATTGTTTCATTTGTTTCAAGAGAATTTGTAATTAATTGCTGGAGCATTTTAATGAAATTTCTTTATAATCTTTATCAGAAAATTTCAACATTGGATTCATCTTTGTTTTGGTGTCAGTTGATTGTCTTTTTTCATTCAAGTTGTGATTTTTCTGAGTTCTTGATATGGTGGGTGATTTTCTATTATATTCTTAACATTTTTCTCTGTTGTTAAGGGACACTGGATCTTATTAAATCTTTTATTTTTCTAAGCAGTTTAGATTTATCACAGGAGGTTTGGCCTACTTTGTGGGCTGTGGCTCCAAAGGTAGTTTTATTTTTAGAGACTTTGTGGTTTTAGTTTAGTCTACTTGGTTTACCTGGTGATGCTGGAGCATCTGTTGTTCCTACTGGTATTGCCTTAGGGAAGAGAAGGGTGTCCTATGGTGAACTGCTGAGCATCTCTCAGTGAAGAAGGGCTGATACCTCTTGGTTGTCCAATATCTCTGGGCAGGGATAGGAGATTCTCAGGTGTCTAGGCAAAGAACTTTCCAGACTCAGCTGTCCCTTTTACCAGTTTCACTTCATATCTACTGTGGAAAGGAGACTCAGGCTCTTCAAGGAGGGAGAATACTTCCATAGGCTACTTATTTTAGGTTGGGTTCCCTGATAGAGCCTGACGCAGGGTTTGATCTCACCACCCTGAGACCATGACCCGAGCCAAAACCAAGAGTCAGACTACTGGCTGGCTAAGGAGTCTGGCTCACCTGATGTTGTCAGGGAGATTTCTGTTCAATCTGTGGAAGGGGAAAGCCTGCCTCAGCTCCCTTTCTTTGCTAGGTTAGGTATCTGGAAACACTGGGCCTGGGTGACCTCCCTCTGTTGGGTGGAGGTATGCAAGACTTCTTGTCATTGTGCAGTTCCACTAGTCCTGGGCCCTGAAGCTAGCTCATCTTCTTCTGTCTATCTTTGAGAGTTCTCTTTTATTTGTGCCTTATACCATTTCCAAGGTTTATAGTTGTACTTGCCAGAGAGAAGCAGGGAAAAATGGCTTTACCTCATCTATAAGTGTACCTTTTAAATCCTTACTCTCAGTAAATTTTCTTCTATTCATTTATTCCTTCACTTGTTCATTGAGCATCTACTATGGGTTTAGCACCCTTAAAGTTATTGGCAATGATAAAGATGTACAAGATTTCTGTCCCCAAGGAGTTTACATTCTAATATTTCTATGATTACCACATTTACCACATCTATTTTTTTCTTCTTTGTATCTCTTGTGCTTTCATTTATTATTCTCCTTTCTTAGTACTTTGTGATGTATATTTTAAATTATAAAACCTAATTTTCAGTGGTAGCCCACTTATTTTCAATTTCTCTAATTTTTAAGTTTGTTTTGTTCCAAAAACTCATCACATGTATGTACTATAATTTATGTTCTTAATAAGATTAAGATTTTGATTAGATTTTTTTTCTGTTTCTGCCATCAGTTATCCTTCCACTCTTTCCTGATGCCAACATCTTCCCATAAATAATCAGATCCCCTTAAATAGCTCTATTACCTGCTTTTATCAACAGGTATGGGTAAGATAGTAAATGATGCCATAAGGAGTTTTTCTGTAGGTCATTGGTGATGGTAAGTTTGGCAGATTGAAACTTATCTGTTAGGGAATTTCAGAAGAAGCCCTTTTCTATTTAGGTGAAGGTAGGAATGGCTTGCAATTTCTTTCTGGAGCAGTGACATTAAGGAAATAGCTTTGCTTTTCCCAGAGTTGCATGTAGCAAGCCATATTTTCCCCCATACCAATAGAATTACTTTAATGGCTAGCCAGATACCCTATATGATTCCCTTCCCACAATACATAGAATTGGTGGGGTTTTTGTTTTAAGTAAGCTCAATGCCCAACACGGGGCTTGAACTTAACAACCCTGGGTCAAGAGTCACACGCTCTACCAACTGAGCCAGCCAGGTGCCCTGAGGTGTTTTGGTTTTGCAGAGAATCAAACCTTTTTCCAAGACACTGGATTTGCAGTTACACCCCATACATACACCTCATTCATCAGGATATAAGGTCTGATATATGTCTGCATTCTGCTCAGCCGTGATCATCCTAGTGGCTATATCCTTCAACAGGGAATTGTCAGGAGGGGTTCCATTTAGCTAATTGCCTTGCCAATTGGTGGAAAGAGAGAGGAAAGAACTAGAGCATCTGTAGATGATGGCTGAATTCACATTGGAGTGTACAGAGAGTTACTAGCAGGAAAAAAATAAACATTACAATAAGGGTGAGAAAATGGAGTGTGAGTGCTTATACAGACAGGGCTTAGAGCATTTATGTTTAGAGCATGGAAGGAGGAGAGACTTGGCAAATGACTTACAAGCATGGGGGTTAGTGACACAAAAAGAGGTGGAAAAAGAGATATAAAGCTTTACCTTGAATTATGATTAGAAATTCCTCTCACTCTAGAATTTCTCGAGAGACAGTAATACATATTTAATCTTTAAAAAAATCATGTTTAAATGTTGCATTAAAATTTCTCTGAATATAACACTTGGTCAAGATAAGATCACCCATGTAGATTAGAAAAGAGGCCATAAACTAAAGGGTAAAATCATAGATTTTGGAGGCAGGTAGTACTTGTTTAAAAAACCTGGCTTGATCAATTATTTGCTGGATAAATAGGAGCATATTTATCCTCTCTAGGCCAATTTTCTTATCTGTTAAATGAGGATAGTACTACTTATCTAAGGATAGGATAAGATCTATCTTAAGATAAATCCTGAAGTCCTAAATATACCTTAAAAAGACTTCCATATCATGGCCACTCCTTATAGCCTTTTATTCACACACATCAGGTCAAGGAAACCAGGACTCACTTTAGTTCCTTGAATATACTACAATCTTTCTTTTGGTTTGTGATCTTCCCAGAGGCTGTTTCCATTGCTTATAAATTACTTCTCTTAACTCTCTCCTCCTGCATAACTCTCTGCATCCTTCAGGTTTCAGCTTAAACATAATTTTCTCTGTCTTCCTGTCCCTTAGCCTAATTCTCTTTTTGTTCTCCCAGAGAGCCCTGTTTCTTTATTATAACATTCAAAACATTTTCTTATGATTATATGCTGGTTTTTTGTTTTGGTTCTGTCTTCACCACTGGTTAGGGATTAAATCTTGACATTATAGCTTCAATATTTGACAGAGTATTCACCACATAGTAAGTACTTAATAAATATTTGTTAAATACATAAATTAATGAGCAACTGAAATAAAGTAAGTGTCCAATGAATAGTATCATTCATTATCAGATTCTCTCAACTACATAATTTATTTATGAGTATATTAGTGTAAAGATGGCTGTAAAAAAAAGAAAATGCTAGAGTTCCCTTAATCTCCATATATCCTTTGTTGCAGACTTACAATTCCACAAAGTAAAATAAAAAGCACAGTATTTTTTTCATTTAACACAGATAATAACCCACATATCATGTAGGAAGTGAGCAGCCCTTTTGCTAAAATTTATTACATGTGTCATATCAACAGTAAGTCAGACAACAATATTTTCTAATAGACTTAAAAGAAAACCTAGCAGTTACTACTAAAAACCATGAAATTGATAATGTGGCGAGAAAAGCACTGCTTGTCATATTTGAAATCCCAGGAGTCAATCAGATTTGTTGTTACCATATAATTTTTCCATCACAATCTTTCCTGTCTACAGAGCCCACACATAGGAAAGAAAATAACTCTTATAAGAGTGCACAAAATAACCATAGAAAATTCTGCTGTTTCACACAAACCAGAACTAAGGTAGCTAAGTTACATTTATCAGACTACTGGGTAAGTTGCCAGGAGTCAAAGTACTTTCCAACTACTTAGCTCAGAGGGCAAGTTCAAGAGCCCACCAGATCCTCTTTAGATGTAGGAAAAATAATAGATGAAAACAATTCCTGTCAAGGTTACTTTTGTTCCAGCTCATCACTCTCACTGCTGAATTAGAAAAGAGATTGAACAGCTCCTTAGAAATCTAGTGTGAAAAACATTATTCTTTCAGGACCATTAATCTTTGAATAATGTTCTGGCCATAAAGATGGATCTGGACAAGTCAGACAAATTAAAATTAAGAGAATGTTGCTTAAATAAAAAGAACAAGGGCCTGGATATATTGTGAATTGGAAAATATCTTATGCAAGCAAGGTACTTCATCTTTCTTGCAGACAGGGGAATTGGGAAAGGTTTCTAAATTGGGTGATAAGAACCCATGAACTACAGATTCCATGTAACCAGGCTCTGACATCCAGATGATTCAAAAACTTAGTTCAGTAAGACTATTTAAATCTCAGACTCACAAGTATCTTTTGTAATTATTGTTTGCTTTCTGTCTTTTCCACTGTCTTGTAGGTTCTGTGAGGTCATGAGACTGCCCATTTTCCACTGTAGCCTTGCAACCTTTTCAGGCCTATGTCCAATGTGAAACTCTAGTGTCCTCATTTTGTCTTTGGCAGGCTGAACAGAAGTCCAGGCACTAGTGCTCATCTCACACTCTCATTTAGAAATCATTTTTGAAATCCACAGTGATTACAAAAGAAAGCTTTAAGTTTTCCCATTAAATTAAAGCACTGACTAACCCTCCAAATGGAGGGCATGCAATGTCCTTTAAGCAGAGACACAGACCACATCTCTGTACTGTTTCCAATCTCTTATAGTGAGGGATCACAACCAGGCTTTTTAAAAAACTGAATATGATTTATGAAATATCCTTCTTTGGACTCTCTCTTTAGATTCTAATGTTAACAGAGGTGAATGTTACTTTAAAATAGCATGTTCTTCAGACAATGCCAGATGCTGGAGACAATATTAGAATATAGTAGGAACTGCCCTGTACAGGTAGATTGCATGTAGACCATTCTAGTGAGCAGAACTCAGTTAAGACAAATATAAGTTCACCACATAGCCCAGAAATTCCACATTTAGTTATTTACCCCACAAAAAATCTCACATAAGTCTAAAGAGGAATGGCATTGTTTCTGGCATTGAGATATTACAGCCAAACTTGGTGTCTGCCACTGGGCATGTGGGTTAGTGCACACTAGGGAATATATGCAATGAGAGAAGAAATACTTGAAGTATACAGAGATACATAAATAGATTTTTTAAAATTAATATTGAGTGAAGAATATTGAAACATGATATTCAAGATATCATGCATTTGCATAATTGCATGCACATACATAGAATCAGTCAAAATAGCTATTCTAAGAATACAACTAAATAAGGAATAAATCAAAAACATGTTAGGATGGGAGCCCATGGAAGGGCAAGAGTAGTAGAAGTGGGAAATTGTGATAAATGGGAATTAAAAAAAATAAAGTGAGAAATGAAATGGTTCTTGCTATAACCAATGGAGATAATGTACTATGAAGAAATAGAATGAACTCAACCTGAATTCCTCTCTCCACCTGAACAATACATGCACATACACACACACACACACACACACACACACACACCACATAATCCATGTGTGCAGGAATTCTGATAATTTCTCAAGACTCTTAGCCTCCTAAAGACAGATGTAAGAGTCAGAAGCCTTTGTGGAAACTATAGGCATCTAAAGGGGGTGGGTGAAGAAGGTAGCTCACGAAAAGTTCATAACTAAAAGTTGCTTAAAATCTATTTTCTAAACTTGGCCTATTCACTTCTCTCTTAAAATCCATAAGTCTCTATTTTCTCATCTACATAAATGGGCATATTAATACTTATTCCATGGGTAGGTATTAATGAGATAACATATTTATAAAGACCTTATCATAGGGTTTGGCACATAACGGGCATTTAAATAATATGAATTTTATTTCTTCCTTTTCTTTCCAACCCTCCTTCTTCCTTTTTTCTGTTTTATTTTCCTATTTAAAATGAAAAGCTGACCTGTGAATTTTTCAAATTGGAATACTAATGATCAACTTTTCAATACTCCCATATTGCCACTGTGCTTCATATATAGTATTTCATAAATGAGATATCCTGAGAATCCTGCAATTTGATACTATTATTATCTTTTTCTAGTTAAGAGGACTGAGGCTCAGAAAGATTAAGAAATTTAGCCAAAGCTTAAACAGATATTATCTAGAAGAATTGAATGATATTTCCCCATCCTTACAGAGAAGCCAAAGTGTTTGAGCTCGTAATTCTTTTGAGGTATAATCCTCAAACTTCAGTTACTCTGTGTATGGCCAAAAGAGTGGTATTAAATGGTTAGGGTGTAACACTGAATTTTTTTCCTGCTTTTGAGTGGGCCAAAAGTGGCCACAAACTGAAAAAGGCATGGGATGAGAAAGAAAGGGAAGAAAGGAACTCACCTTTGTATAACTGTGTAAAATGTAGACTCAATTGTGAGAAATTTATGAGGCAGTTTTGAATATATTTGTACTCCTTTCATGGGTTTAGACCGTATAATCTCTGAGAATAATTACTCTTGGATGCCATGCTAACACGTCTTAACATCTACTGATTGGCCAGTTACAGGAGGGAACAGATTTGTCTGAAACCAACACTGGTGGACAGATCTCAAAGAGAACTGCCAGAAGTGTTCCTGCTTTACCTGAGCTGAGATGCAGAACATCTTTCAGCAAGTCTCTTTTCCTTCATTTCATTCTTTGGGAACTGGAGTGTGACAGCCATTACTGTCTAGTGGAATCTCTCATATGATTGCTTTAGAGCTATAGTTCTCAAACCTGGTGACACATTGGAATCACAGGGAACTTTAAAAAATTTACAAAGATTCTGATTCAGTGGTCTGAGTATCAGAATTTTAGAAGCTCTTCAGATAATTCTAATGTGAGTTCATTCTATTTCTTCATAGTATATTATCTCCATTGGTTATAGCAAGAACCATTTCATTTCTCACTTTATTTTTTTTAATTCCCATTTATCACCAATTTGAGGACCATTTCCTGAAGCCTGTTGTGCCTATAGAGCCTTGTCTAATGGCACTATGGAAGAAGAGAAAGGATAGTGTATTAAACTGCATCTTGCTCAACATGGTTCTCTCCAGGTAAGAAGCAATAAATAGCCTTTCAAGTGGAGGATACCCAACAGTTCTAGTTAGTAACCTACAATAGAGAGAGGGACAATGGTCCTAGCTCAGAGACAGAAGCAATTTTGAGAAGCACAGAGACTGAGGAGTAATATTCAAGAAAAAATAAGTCAGGAACCACTTTCAAATAAGTAAAACTAAAATTTCTGCTTTCTTTAATACATATTAGATAGAAGCTGAGGTTATAGTGGCAAAATCGGAATTCATCTTAAAATCTGGGCTCATTCCACTGTATCACAGTCTTTTTCCATTACTCATGTCTGAAATCTCAAATATATATGTTTCAGGCCCAATGGTCAAGCAGATATATTCATTTCCTTGTACTCTCTGAGGTTTTTACTGCCTCTGAGCTCATTTAACACTCTTATTTAATGCCTCCCACCTCCATTCCATTCATCAAGGTCTAGATCTAGCCCAATCTTCCTTCTTTTCCCAAATATCCTAGTCTACAAACCCCCCCTCATTCTAGAAATCATGTTATACTTCTAGTTGGCATCACATAGACAATTGTTACCTAATGTCTGCATGTGCATAAATTCTGTTTTTATAATTAGATTTTAAGTTTCATGTATATAGACATCATATTTTACTTCTTTTGTGATTCTTCTACCTTGGCACAGTGCCAGGCACATAGATCATACTCCTAAAATATATGATCAAGTGATGGATTACAAATACTAATAATCCTCAATGTTTTCAAGGAAAGAAAATAAAAAGCAAGTGAGACAGATTCCAAGGAGGAAATATGATAAATAATTATCATGTTAAACTTGATAAATGGATCTTTTTAATGGGCGTGGCATCCTTCCAGTACACCTGTGCTCAAGAAATGTGTAATCAGATTATAAGCACAAGACACCCGCCACCAATTTAACATTTAGACACGACATCATTTTTTCCTATGATTCAGTAAGATTATTTGACCATTCAACAATCTAAGACTGTTTATTCCAGAGTTGTTTTTTAACTTTGTTTAACCATCTCCTTGACCTTCTTAAAATCTGCAGCTTTGATACATTCTCTTCCTTACTGGAAGTTCTTACTCTAAATATCCCACTGCAAATCTGGAGTTTGAAAGAGAACTTCTGGGGCATTGAGATAATTTTTCCCTCCTTTCCAAGAGCCAAGTTTCTTCCTCCATATTTTCCCAAATGCCACGGCCAATTATGACCTGAATACCTCAATGAATTCCAAGGAAAAATGGCACTTTCTTTGACTGACCTCATTGTTGGGACTGTCTTGCAAAAGGGCTACTTGAACATTTGTTTTTCTCCTTTTGAGAAATTAAAATTTTCTAATTTTAAACAAATTTAAAATAATTTGTTATTACCCCAAGTCTTCCTTAACTATAATTTCAAAAAGGTTTTTTTTTTTTTTGCTTGATTTGTGTGTGTGTGTTTATGTGTGTGTGTAAGTGTGTAATACAACCTTCCGATGTTTCATCGGTCCCTTTATTTTTATTCAGGTGAACTGAGAAAAGTGGCTTCATTAAGACAATGAAAGGCACTGTGGATTCAAGACTCATATCTATTCTATGAAGGATCAATGAAAGGTTGGCCACAGTTCACCTATGTGGGAATTTGAGGTTTTGATTATAGAACATTGGTCATCAGTTCTGGTGTCCATTCAAATGACCTATGGACCTCTTTCAAAAATCTCTGGCCCATCCTCTTGAGATGAACTTAAGAAAACCCTGCACACCATCAGGTAACAATTTTGTCTTTATAAGAAAACAGATGAGTTCAATAAACTGTGACCATTGTTTTTAACTAACTCAGATCTCTGTACCCCCTTTGCTGAAAATAAACTACGTTATAAGAGAACATGTAGTTCCATCTCTGTTTAGAATTATGAGTCCTCATTTTTTTAGGTTTCTATTAGATAATACAGAAAAATAAGGCTCTCAGAGTAAAGAATGAGGTAAGAAGATTATGGTAATTTCAAATTCTGACTACATATACAAACATACAGACCTCTCCAACAGAAGAACAATTTTTCAATTTCCCATTGTTCTTCCTCTACTAATGGAATTCATTTGTCAGCTGAGAGCAAAACTACTCTGTGCACCTTGTTGTAAGGAAAACCAGGTCTGTTTATTGTCCAGAACTATAGTCACCTGTATCAGGAGGCTGGAAAGTTTTGAGTATCATTTGTTTAATTACTTAATATCTCATTTCATAGAAAAAAAAAAGGGAGCAAAACCATTTGGTTTATGTTCTTTGATGTCCTGAAACCCGTGTTTCAATGAGATTAAAAGATTGATAATAACCCAAAGAAGGGCTACAACAGTGTCTTACAGCAGGGTTCCAATATTTATCTAATACATTATGAAATGGTCACCACAATGAGTCTAGTTACTGTCTGCCACCATAAAAACTAGTTCCAGTATTATTAACTATATGCCCTATGCTGTACATTATATCCTTGTATCTTATTTACTTTCTAACTGGAAGACTGTACCTCTTAATCACCTTCACCTATTTTGCCCATCCCCCACCCACTCCCCTCTGACAACCACTGGTTTATTCTCTGTATCTTTGAATCCGTTTCCATTTTCTTTTGTTTGTCCAATTTTTAGAGTCTACATATAAGTGAAATATAAAATTTTTGTCTCCCTATATGACTTGTTTCACTTAACATGATATTAAGTTCATCCATGTTGTTGTAAATGGCAAGATTCATTCTTTTTTATGACTAATATTCCATTGTGTATATGTACCACATCTTTATCCATTCATGTATTGACGTACATTTAGGGTGTTTATGTATCTTGGCTATTATAAATAATGCTACATTCAACATAGGAGTACATGTCTTTTCAAATTAGTGTTTTCATTTTCTTCAGATAAATACCTAGAAATGGAATTTTTAGATTGTATGGTAGTTCTACTTTTAACTTTTTGAGGAACCTCCATACTGTTTTCCATAGTGGCTATACCAATTTACATTACTACCAACCATGCATGAGGGTTCCCTTTTCTCCACATCCTCACCATTTATTATTTCTTGTCTTTTTGATAATTGTCATTCTGACAAGTGTGAGGTGATATTAGACTGTGGTTTTGATTTGCATTTCCCTGATGATTAGTGATGTTGGGCATCTTTTTATTTATGTGTTGGCCATCTGCATGCCTTCTTTGGAAAAATGCTTAGCATAATATACTCTAGTTCCATCCATGTTGTTGCAAATGTCAAGATTTCATTCTTTTTGATGGCTGAGTAATATTCCATCACACACACACACACACACACACACACACACACACACACACACACATCTTCTTTATACATTCATCTATCAGTGGACATCTGAGCTCTTTCCATATTTTGGCAATTGTGGACATTGCTGCTATAAACATTGGGGTGCATGTGCCCCTTCAAGTCACTATTTCTGTGTTCTTTGGGTAAATACCTAGTAGTGCAGTTGCTGGGTCATTGGGTAGTTCTATTTTTAACTTTGTGAGAAACCTCCATACTGTTTTCCAGAGTGACTGTGTGAATTTGCATTCCCAGCAACAATGTAAAAATGTGAGACAGGAATCCTTCGAAATCCTAGAGAACACAGGCAGCAACCTCTTTGACCTTGGCTGCAACAACTTCTTGCTAGCCAGTACCATATTGTTTTGATTACTATAGCTTGTAGTAGAAATCTGGGAAGATGATACCTCCAGCTTTGTTCTTCTTTCTCAAGATTTCTTTGGCTACTTAGGGTCTTTTGTGGTTCCATACAAATTTTAGGATTATTTGTTCTAGTTCTGTGAAAAATTCCATTGGTATTTTGTTGGTGATTGCATTGAATCTATAGGTTGATTTGGGTAGTATGGACATTTTAGCAATATTAATTCTTCTAATTCATGAGTATATCTTTCAGTTTATCTGTGTCATCGTCAATATCTTTCAACAATGTTTTAGTTTTCAGAGTACAGTTCTTTCACCTGCTTGTTAAATTTACTCCTAGGTATTATGTTCCTGGGATTATTTTCATAATTTCTCTTTCGGATAGTTTGTTGTTAGTATCTACAAATGCAACAGATTTCTGTATATTAATTTTGTATCTGCAACTTTACTGATTTCATTTATTAATTCTAATAGTTTTTGGGTAGAGGTTTTAGGGTTTTCTACATATAGAATCTTGTCATCTGTGAATAAGACAGCTTTACTTCTTCCTTTTAAATTTGGATGCCCTTTATTTCTTCATGCCTAATTGTTCTGACTGTGACTTCCAATACTATGTTTAAACATGACAAGAGTGAGCACCCTTGTTTTGATCATGATTTTAGAGGAAAAGCTTTAAACTTTTTACCTTTGAGTATGATTTTGGCAGTGGGTTTGTCATATATGGCTTTTATTACATTGAGGTACTTTTCCTCTATATCCACTTTGTTGAGAATTTTTATCATAAAGTTATGTTGAGTTTGTCAAATGTATTTTCTACATCTATTGAGATGATTATATGATATTTATTCTCCATTTTGTTAATATAGTGTATCATCTTGATTGTTTTGTGGATATTGAACCGTCATTACATTCCTAATATAAATCCCACTTGATCACAGTATATGATTCTTTTAATGTATTGTTGCTATTGTATTGGTTTGCTAATATTTTGTTGATGATTTTTGTATCTATGTTTGCCAGGGATATTGGCCTATAGTTTTCTTTTTTTATAGTGTCTTTGTCTGATTTTGTTATACAGGTACTCCTGGCCTTGCAGAATGAGGTTGGAAACATTCTTTCCTCTTCAATTTTTTGAAATAGTTCAAGAAGGCTAGGTATTAACTCTTTAAATGTTTGGTAGAATTTACCTGTGAAACTGTCTGGTCCTGGACTTTTGTTTTGGGGGAGTTTTTTGCTTACTGATTCAATTTCATTAATAGTAATGTCTCTTCATATTTTCCATTTCTTCTTTGGTATATTCCAATTCTTGATATGTTTTATATTCCTAGTAATTTATCCATTTCTTCTATGCTGTCCAATTTGTTGGTGTATAATTGTTTGCAGTAGTCTTCTATGACCCTTTGTATTTCTTTTATTTTTAAGATTTCATTTATTTATTTGACAGAGAGAGACACAGTGAGAGAAGGAACACAAGCAGGGGAGAGGGAGAAACAGGCCTCCCATGGAGCAGGGAGCCTGATGTGGGGCTTGATCCCAGGACTCTGGGATCACGATCTGAGCCGAAGGCAGACCCTTAACGACTGAGCCACCCAGGCAGGCACCCTGACCCTTTGTATTTCTGTGGTATTGGTTGTAACTTCTCTTTCATTTCTTATTTTATTTGTTTGGGCTCTCTGTCTTTCTTTCTTGATAAGTGTGGCTAAAGGGTTATCAACTGTGTTTATCTTTTCAAAGACCCAACTCTTAGTTTCATTAATTTTTTTTATGGTCTTTGTAGTGTCTATTTCATTTATTTCCACTCTGGTCTTTATTTCCTTTCTTCTACTAACTTTAGGATTTGTTTGTTCTTTTTCTAGTTTCTTTAGGTATAAGGTTAGATTGTTTATTTGAGAATTTTCTTGTTCCTTGAAGTCAGCCTGTATTGCTATAAACTTCCCTCTTGGAGATGCTTTTACTGAGTCCATGGATTTTGGAGCATTGGGTTTTCATTTTCATTTGTCTCTATATATTTTTGGGTTTCCTCTTTGATTTCTTTATCCACCATTGGTTGTTTAGTTGCATGTTCACATGTTTGTGTTTTTTCCAATTTTTTTCTTGTAAATGATTTCTAGTTTTATAGCATTGTGGTTGGAAAAAATGCTTGATATGATTTCAGTCTTTTTAAATTTATTGAGACTTGTTTTGTGATCTAACATGTGCTCTGTCCTGGAGAATGTTCCATGTGCACTTGAGAAGAATGTGTATTCTGCTGTTTTTTGGATAGAATGTTCTTTATATATTTAGTAAGTCCATCTGGTCTAATGTGTCCTTCAAAGCCACTGCTTCTTTATTAATTTTTCTGTCTGGATGATCTCTCCATTAATGTAAGTGGGGTTTTAAAGTCCCCTACTATTATTCCATTACTGTTATTTTCTTTGTTTGCATCTGTTAATATTTGCTTTATATATTCAGGTACTCCTCTGTTGGGTGCATGAATATTTGCAAATGTTATATCTTCTTGTTGAATTGATTCCTTTATCATTATGTAATCCCTTCTTTTTTCTCTTGGTACAGCCTTTGTTTTAACGTTTATTTTGTCTGATATTAGTATTACTATACCAGCTTTCTTTTCACATCCATTTGCATGGAATATCTTCTTCTATCCCTTCACTCTCTGTGCGGGTCTTTAGCTCTCAAGTGAGTCTCTTATAGGCAGCATATAGATGGGTCCTTTATTTTGTCCATCAGGGTGTCTGAATTTTAAAAGCTCCACAGGTGATGTAGATTATGTCTGAAAGGTTAAAACCTCTGGCTAGAATGATTTGAGGAGTTTATAAAAATGGATGCTGTCTTATGTTCTTGTCAAGAGCTGCATGGTGATGGAGCATACAGGGAGAACAGCATTCCTTCATTTCACAATTATTTTTGAGTTCCTCTTATTGCAGGCATTCTCTTTACTGCTGGATATGTAATAGTGTTATTAGCATTCCCAGCCCTTGTCCTGCAGGGGCCTATAGTCTAGTATCTTTGTCTTGGGTGGTATTAGAAAAAGGATGTATAAATTTCTAGTTACTCTTTGATTTAAGTCTGGGCATTGCTGCTTAGTAATAAGTCATTGAACCTATGGGACCTTAGTTTCCTCATCAGTGAAGCAGGATAATAAAAGCTTTACAGCATTGTTATAAATATTGAGCATGATCATGCATAAATATGCATATATATTTGTACAAGGTATTATTTTTATTGACTCCCACCTGGATTCAGTTTTTTTCCTTCTTTCATTTTTTTAAATCTTTTCCATTTGGTCAGACTTCTTAGCAATTACAACTCCATCTTTGACTCACCATGCAGACTACAGCAAAGGTGTTAACATTTGGACCCAGTTTTTCTATCTTGCTAAGGACTCCAGGAATGTTATATGAGTACATTTTAAAGTGAAAAAAAAAAAGGTTTTATTTAGATAGCATGGAATTTGACATCGGTAGGATTCTATCATGAATCTATCATTTTGATCCCAGAAACTTACTTTTGGCTTAGTCAAAGTTTAGAAACTTTCTTTTGGGTGTAAACTTTGTTCAATTCAGGGTTAGCCAGTTTGCCAGCTTCCCGTCTTGTACAAGTCACTCAACCCATATGCATGGTCTTCTTAGCTTTTTGCTACAGAGCTCCCAGGAAGATAAGGAAGACATTATAATGCTATTTTGTTATGGGTGTTATTTGTTACAAATCCGAAAGGAATACAAATCTGGAGTTAAGAATGACAAGGGTAAGAGAGAAGATAAAAATAGTCAATTTTGTCATGCTAATCTTCATTTAAGATCTCATTCATTGTATCTCTTCTATAGCAATTAGCACTTTCTAACTCATATAAGTTATGCATTATATTAGCTTCCTATTACTACTATAACAAATTACCACAAATTAATAACTTAAAACAACACACATTTTCTAGCTTATAGTCCTGGAAGTCAGAAATCTGGTATGGCTCTCACTTGGCTAAGATCAAGTTGTGGACAGGACTACATTTCTTTCTGGAGGTTCTAGGGGAGAATTCATTTCCTTGCCTCTTCCAGGTTCTCAAGGCCACTCATATTCTTTGGCTTATGGCCCCTTTTACCTTCAAAACCAACAACATAAATCATCTACATCTCCTTCTGACTATAGACGGAAAAGTTTCTCTGATTTTAAGGAATCATGTGGTTAGTTCAAGCCCATTCAGATAATCCAAGATAATCTCTGTCATCACAAGGTCCTTAATTTTAATCACAAACGCAAAGTCCCTTTTGCCATATAGGGAAACATATTGACAGGTTCTAGAGATTAAGGAGTGGGCATCCTTGGGTGGCTATTAATCTGCCTACCACATGTATGTCCGTCTCATTTCTTCTACTCAATCATAAGCTTTTAGGGCCCAAAATGCGTGTCTGATCTTTGTTGTATTCTCCACAGAATCTACCCAATTGTATTTCATACAACAAAGGGTTCAACCAGCATTTGTTGAATGATCCAGTAGAACTCAAAAAATTTAAAAGATTCATTGGAGCAAATAGTAAACTTGAGGAGTTTTAAGAATGGTTATTTAAATATATCCACACCTACTGGAAAATTCATGAACACTTAAATAATTTTGTAAACAATAGATTACTAAATTTTTTTTTTTTATTTTTAGTGCTTATACATGACTACAGTATATTACATATTCCAGGATGCTCTGATGGTGTCAATTTCCAGCTGGATTCCTATCTATCAGTAGAGCTTATGCCTGAGTGTTTTGCTGTGATAATAAGCACAAGTCAACAATTAGAAATCAGGTGCCACAGCAAAGACTCAGTATTGCCTATCAAATATCAGTCATAGAAGGGTCAAGGGGAAATTAAACATTATAGAGCTGGCTTGGGTTCTTGCCCTGGGCAATTAACTTGCTGATAATTTGAAATGTTCATCTCTTGTAGAATTGAATGTGATATGTTGCTAGACTCCCCAAAGGAGTAGCTTTTAAGAAATGCATCTTGTATGGTTTGTATCACATAGAGTTCTGCAAGTTGTGCGAAGTAGCCACAGACTCTGGAATCTATAACTGGCAAGAGAAATAAATATTTCCGTATTGCATTTAGCAATTGTATGTATTAAGGCAATTTTGTTTAAAAATTATTAAGGGCTTTGTAGCACTAAGACTCTATTAAATAACACAGAAAGGATTAGATTTGGGGGGTGGGGTAGACTGGGGGATATTGGATATGCAAGCACAGATGGTCTTGATCGACTCATGAACACACCAGAGCCAAATAGGAAATATATGTTTTGTGTGGTTACATATGTTGTAAAGAAAATTGCCCCTGGTTCTTTCTTATAAGAAAGTATGAGGAGGGAAGAGAAGGGGAGAGAACAAGATCATGTGGGGAAAGATGAAGCAGACACAAGACCAGCATATGTAGCAGATGTCTGGCAAAGAGAGGAGCAAAGAGAGGGTGATAAGGAAGGAGAGCCAAATTCCTTCCTTGGAATGTGAATAACCGATGAGGGGAGGGATCTTCTGTGCCAAGGATCAAGGTCACTGAGTGGATATCTGTTCTATAGATAGTTGCCTTGGGATCTAGGTGTAACTCTCCAACCACACTGCCTGGTTTAGCGTACAGACTGTCTTCCTATGAGGAATGGGTTTGTGCAGAGTTGCTTCTAATCCACCTATTCCTTCCTTTGCCACAAAGACCTCAGACACCTGGGAAGGGTGTGAGCAAAATCAGTTATTCTGAACTCTGTTCCAAGCCCTTTATAGACCTTACCTCATATAATACTCACAAGAACATTAAGTGGTAGTTTGCAGAGTGGTGCCCCATTTTACAGATTAGGAAACCTAAGCTCAAGGAGGTGAATAACTTGCCCAGGGTCATACAGCTAGTTGATATTGGTGCAGGATTTGTCAGCAGGCAGTCTGGCTTCAAAGTGCCCAATTTTAACCCTTCACTGCCTTCTTCAACACTCTGGTCTTACCTCTTTAAACTAATGAACCCCTTAAGAGGGTAATTGCAGATTTCATCTTCGTTGTCCTCATAGAATTTGTCAGAACATCAATCTACAAAATAGGTACTTCATTTCATAGTAAATGAATTATTTACTTAGGGTTCTAATACACTTGTCAGAAACTGGAACAAGCCTGATTTCTTGTATCCTTGTTAACAGAGATGTGTTGTGAGAAGGAATGGAACCAGTCTCAGCAACTTCAGAGCCAAACTGACAGAGACCTAGAGAACTAATTGGAATGCAACAGTATTTTTAATAATCTCCAGCTCTGGTGATACATGGCCACCCTAATGATATTCTGTCATGTTCATGGTTCAGTTTCCCCTCTGCTTTGTTCTCTACATATTTTTTTGCTATCTTCAGGCTTCTACGCCTTGGTATATCTTCTACTTACTTTCATTTATTTCTCAAATCCTTTCCCACTGCTGACTCTGATTTTGTACATCTCCCATTGAGATTCCAAATGAGAGCTTTGACGGGATCAGTCATTCCACCATTTTGTTGAATAGAGTTCTCCAGCTGGACTACTTCTTAGCCCTTGTCTAATCTATAGATGACTATCTCTGGAAGCTGCAGCCAGAGTTGGGGGAGGGGTGAGGACCCTAGGATACAGCAATCTATGGATGGAGAACCACCCTAAAGGGAACCATGGGCTTGGCAGCTCCTCAGAAGGGTTTGGTTTTTCTTTGTTTTTTTTTTTTATTTGGTTTTTCTCATAGAGTCATATTCATGAAAATGGGCAAAGTTATAGCCACAAAAGTTTGAAAATCTAAGAAAATGTGGTGTCCCGGTGTACATAATAAAACAATAAGTTAGATTAAGAACAAGTTTGCAAACAGTGCTCTGTGTCCTAAACTTTAAAATTGTGCTAAACATGCTTGGATTGTGTTGAGATGAAACAGATGATTTAACCTTCAGGAGTCGTTTATGGCATCTGTCAATCAAACCTAAAAACATAGCAAAAAATAAAAACTAAAAGCCTACAACATCATAGTACAGTTATTCCAGTTGCCAAGGGAATATATGTTTTGTTTTGTTTTTTTTAATCACAATCCTAGTGATAAACATGGTATTCAGTTCTTGGCACAATATAAATCAAACTCACTTAAGAAGTTTAGAAAGTTACGGAAACAGTTACAAAGAGCATTCTTTTTTGTCACAATCTTAAATTTGTAATCCCCTGTTCCCTTTTAGAATGCCATATGGAAAAGAAACAACATTTTAAATGGGTTTCTGAAGAACTGCAGTTGACATGAATACCAAAAAACTTCATAAAACCACTAAATATTTGGCTAGTGTGGAGTCTACTCGAGGTTTTAAAAAGTCTGAAGACAAATTGTTATGTTAAGAGAAAAAGTCTTTAGACCATGGTTGACCTATCACCTGACCAATAACTTTCCCCACTGAGCATTTAAATCACCCAGGCTTCAGAACTACAGACTTTCCTAATTAAGCAGCTTTTCGCCCAATGGTTTGGAATGGGTCAGTGTATTGCTTTGGCTTCCCTGGCAGGAGCATGCACAATGTCTGGTCTGGTCAGCCCTCCAAACCACTTTCCCATACATCAAGGATCCAAGATAATTTCACCAGACACTCTAAAGTGCAATTGCAATTTGCCAATTTCCATCTCACGTATCTTCCTAGAAAACAGAGATCTACACACAGCCCATGATATTTTTGCACATGTACTGAAATATAGATCTCAGTCTCAGAAATCTGGGAATGGATATGCTGCTAGCTATAGTAGTAAATGAAGCATCTTTCATATTTGGCATTGTGAACAATTACAAAGTGAATAATAAAGAAAAAGGGGGTTTATATTTGGGATTACAATTTTAATTGTTTTGAAAGGGATTCTAGATGTAAGAATATAGTGAATTCAGAATCAGAGGGCAATATGGCATTGCAGTAATAGGGCTATAATGGACTTTTCTGAAGCCATAAGTCCTTATAGAATTTTCAGGTAAAACATCTTTACATTCAAATTCCAAGTCAGCAGTTTCAGGAAAATTATCTGTGTCAAAAGAAAATATCTCAACAGTGGGTTCATATTTTGATTTCCTTGGATTTTGCAGTGGTGGAATTCTGCTATTCTCCTTATGCTGGCCAGGGCTGAAAAATACTTGTTGCAGAATTTCAGATGGTAACAAGGCCAGTCTGGTTTATTCATAACAAGTGCTGTGAGAGTTGAAGACATGCCACTTCAACTGAATAGAGAAAAATGGGGAATCTTTCTGAACATCAGTGGAGAAGTCTTTAAATCCTTAGCTGCTCTTCAATCTAAGGTCACATGTGTACCTTTGACTTCATTCTACCTTTTATGGAAAGAACTGTTTGTCTTTTGAGCGTGGAGGGAACAAGCTTCCCCTCAGCTTCTCTCCCTTTCAAAAGAGCCAGATCAATATCTGCTGGTGACTCTTATCCTCTAACTTCATGGGGGCTGCTGAGTTGGCCTTCCTTTATGCTCCCAGGTCCACTAATGAAAGTTCAGGCTCAGCAGCTGGCCAGAGAACAGAAAGGTCAAGGCCAATGTTAGATCCTACCCGTAGTTAGCATTTTAAGTCCCACATGGGTCATTGCCTTCTCAGTCTCTGAGGGGGTTGTAAGTACCAGGCTTTATCGGCCTGCTATGTATCTGACAGTTCTAGCACTGTCATCTTTTGGAATCTAGTTATATTTCATCCAGCTAAGAATTTCTGTGGTATGAGAAGACCACCTATACGCTGAAACTAGTAGCTAATAAATTATAGGGCTCCACTAGTGTTTGTGGAGGATTACATGAAGTTTATGTGGTATCTATTACTTTTGTAAGTCTAGAGAGGAATGGAGATTTTCTTGTCATTTAAGTCAGTAGCCTTGGATAATCATGTATAGCGTAAAGAATATACTAGTGAATATGGCAAAATACAGTGAGGAGGATAGCTGGGCATTGGGGTGGGGATGTTTGGAAGGATAGGAATGGGTAAAAAGTTTGCAGAAATAATTTTACCCTATTTCATGGCTATTTGTATTCTCCCAGTCAATCCTTCATCTTGAACTGATAAAAGAGCCCCAGAGTGAAGGGGAGCAGTGGGAGACTGATGAATCCCTCTCCATTCTGCACTCTTCCTGACTGTGTGACAATGTGTTCTGGAGATATAAGTACATGTGTATGCATATCTCTAACAGCTACCAAGGCAGAGTACTGTAATTCATCTTATTCTGTATTTCAAAGCTAGATTACTTGTCAAAACCTCTTTTTAGCTCTATCAACCCATGATTTCATAGTTCTTTGTGCCTCCAGTGCTCCTTTTGTTTTGTTCATTTGTATTCCTCATAGCATCCTGGTGATCAGTACTATTATTTCTGTCTGGCAGATGCAAGTTAGGCTTAGGGAAACCATATGATTTGGGCAATTCACCCCCCAATAAACAAGGATAGAAACATGAAGCAAGCTTAGTTTTAGAACATGTCCAATTCTATAAATTACTAGAACCCAGAATAGCCTCCGCTTCTCAGTTCCTACTTTTTGTTTCATTTGCATTCATTCAAGATCTTTCTTCTGTTGTGTGGGTCCACTGGCCTGTTGTTATTCTGAAGTGGAGTCTTAAGCCTTGCTGTTCTCTCTGAGTTTAGCAAAGTGTCTCTGGGGATAAGACACAGGACTCAGAGCCAGGAGTTCCTGGCCATGCATAAACTTCATGACCTGGATGAAGCCTGTTGATGCCTGAGTTTCTCCATCCATATTCTCTGCCTGACCCAACCTCACAGGAATATTATGTGGCTAAATGAAAGGAAGTTATCTTGACCTACTTGAATTTGATAATCTCTATGTTCTCTTCCAGTTCTGAGATGCTATAGCTCTTTACTGTGGGTGGAGAAGTTGAAAAAGGGAGTCCAGAAGAGATTTTTAGATGATCTATGATTTTTACTTCTACTAGTAGACAAGTGATGACAGTTCTTCAGCTCCTATCTCATCCTCATCAATAATAGTCATTCAAATGTAGGAATTTTTATCCATGGAGGTGTTAATTGGGATAAAAATCAATGGTCTTCTCAGTCCAGCTACCAATGCTGTAGTTTCTGTGAATGGTCTGTGCTTCAGTTGAGGATTTGAAGCAGAATTTTGGGCAATTCCCCACCTTCTACAGGGAAAATCCTGTTGCTCTGTTTCTTAGTGTTAATTTACTCCTTTCTTTTCTTTTATTCTCTTTCTCTCCTAGTGAACTTTCCTTGTTCTTTCCTGTTCATATAGCTCATTAGAGCTCTTTCCATTTGAGTTCAGCTCACCTATAAGATCCATTGTCTAAAGATCACTGACCTCTTAGTCCAAATTCTTATCAAATGGCATCTGGATAACTTAATCAAGTCTTTGGCTACTTCTCCCTCTTGGGATATGGGTCCATTCTGGTTGGAATCAGCTGTAGGAGAAAGAGGGCATGGGCAGAGAGCATAAGCGTGGGCTTCCACTCAGCATCCACAGACAGTGCAAGCAATAACAGGCAAGTGTACTTTGGTTTGCAGTCTATAATAAAAGATCTTCCACCAAGCTCAATACCTAGTTTTGGTTATAGATGATAAAACTTTTACTTTGAACACATGCCGTATTTGGAGTCAGGAAGTCTTTGTTCGTGATCTTGGCTCTTCCTCTTACAAACTATGTGAATTTCTTATTACTTAACAGTTTTGCCATCTGTAAAAGGGAGAGAGAGTAATATTAATATCTGTTCACTTCACAGAACTGTGGGAAGAAAATATGTCAAACATATTTATAAGTTTGTGAATTTAGACAATGTCATGCATTTTTATATATTTTTTCCAGTTTTATTGAGACATAATTGACATACAACACCACTTTAAAGTGTACAGTATAATGATTTGATATATGTATATATTATGAAATGATTACCACAATAAATTTCATTAACATCCATCACTTCAAACAGTTACAGTTTTTCTTCTTGTGATAAGAAATTTTAAGATTTACTTTCTTAACAACCTTCAAATACACAATACAGTATCGTGAACTATAGTTACCACGTTGTATGTTACAACCCCAGAACTTATTTATAACTGGAAATTTGTACCTTTTGACCACCTTCACCCATTTATATTTTTATTTTTTAAATTAAAAAAACTTCATCATGCTCAGTTAGCCAACATATAATACATCATTAGTTTTTTTAATAATTTTTTATTGTTATGTTAATCACCATACATTACATCATTAGTTTTTGATGTAGTGTTCCATGATTCATTGTTTGTGCATAACACCCAACACCCAGTGCTCATCACCAAACGTGCCCTCCTTAATACATTTTAAAATTTAAGTTATCTTCTCTAATAAAATAAAATCATACTCTATGCTCTTAACCCTTATTTGATTATTCAATTGTTGAAATTATTTCTCCCACATGCCCAGACCAAGGAGACTTTCTTTAACAATATATCTAAAGAGCACCTCCATTGTAGCTTCTTTTTCTGCTTCAGTACCCTCTTCAGCACTTACACTACATGTCATTCTATCATATATTTATGTATCTTATTTTCTGTTCCTGTTTTTAGAATTTGAGCTCATGGAGGGCAGGGGCTTTAGCTGCCCTCTTATTTCTGTATTCTTCACACATAGTAGTACCTTCTCTGGCATACAGCAGATGAATGAATGTCCAACAAATAATAATTGTTAACTTTTTTCTCTGCTTCTGGTTCTATTTTTGGTCTCAAGTGAAGTATTTTTATAGAAATATCAGCATGGACTAAAGCAGCACAGCATTCTATAGTTAGTCTAAATACATATAGAGGAAAAGTAACCACATTTTGTGAAGGTGAAATATTTAAAAGTCTGTTTTGTCCTAGATTTTGAGAACTTGACCCTATAGCTCCAGGTTTTACTACCAGGATCAAATCCTTTACATGATAAAACTTCACCAGTTTATCTCCACCTGCAAAGTTTACAGTTGTTATTCACTCTTCATGTGAGCACATCAGATTCATGGTCTGGTGGTGAGCAATTGAAATTCATGTTCCACACACATAGCATATGCATATGATAAGATTTCCCTTTCTATCAAAGCAAATGCCCAGAGGAGAAATAGCAATTCTTTGGTCAGGGTATGAATATTTTCTTTTTTGTGTTTTTGACAAGCATGTTAGAAAAATGTGAAGAAAAATTAAAGCCACATTGTCACATGCAGGCTGCTCTAGAAGTGAAGCAAAGCAAATGCCTTCCTGCCTTGAAAACTTGCCACTATCTGAGGTTGGCATTTTGCCATTTGGGACCAGGTATCTTAGAAGGTAGGTGCTATGAAAATCATTTATAAATATAAATGAAACAGAAAAATCTAAACTTCATGAGGTCAGATGTGTCCAAGGAACACAACGAATGCCAGACTTATTTATCCATGATAGTTTTCCATTCTGAATCTGATAGATGCCCAGTGTATTCCACGAGGTTCTGTGACATGTCTCAATACAAGGAAAATAATAAAACATGTTCTAAAAAAACTAAATAAGAAAGTTATTTTCTTGTAAAAGGAAAAAACAAAAAACAAAACCTTCACTGAATACAGAAGAGTAGAATTTTCTATGGCTCTCTCCTCAACTTTCTTCTGCAGTTCCAGTTTCTCTGCCTGCTGAGAACTGGATTCCTGAAGGTCATATAGTTTCAGGAAGCAGCTTCATGGAGCCATTAGTCTCTGCCCTAAATGGAGAATTCACTCCAGAGCACATCTACTGCTTGGCACTCATCCCTGATGCTCAGCCCCCAAGTGGATGTCACTTGCATGTTTAATACTATACTTAAGTATCTAGTTGGCTGCCATTCCTTACACATTATTCAACAGGTTATGAAGTTAGATTGTTCCAGAGTTTACAATGCATGAAGCAAGGGGTCTGTGCACTGCAGTGGCCAGGGCTGAAAACTACATGGTTACCTCAATACTGGGGAGAGCAGAAGAGGCTTTTAGAAAGAGTCCAAAAGTACATGGAGATTTCTTCTTATTTGTATTACAGATTTCTTTGGCATTATTGATTTGGGGAAGGTACCAGGAGACCAGGGCTTCCCCATATCTTCTCCCCAGGAAGCCTCATGTGAGTGGGGCAGGACAGTTAGATTTCCTGAAGGACTCTGACCTGCCAATGAACAGTCCTGGTTTCCTCAAGACCAGTCTCCTTGATAAGTACAGTATAATATGACTTTATTGAGTTATTCACTTTAGTAAAACAGTTCCCAGGAGATCCTACTAGCTGATGGGTCCCACTACTTGGGGAGACAGTATTACAAGAGCAAGATTGCTCTATAAAATATTCAGCTGGAAGCAAACAATACCACTGGACCAGGGCTGTTTTTCTTGTTATTAGGTCATATTTCTGGTATGAAGATGATTCTAGGGATGTTATTCAGAATATTTAATAATCTGAGTGGCTAAAGCACATAAATCAAAGGGGAAGTCTGACTAATCAGAGTAGACAGCCCCCAAGAAAAACCCAGTGGGTTATACCAGGATAGGAAGATGGACATGTTTATTTCCCACCAGCAGCTCATGCTCTTATCCTAAGCCTCTAAACCCTATCTTACCATAATTATCATATACTACAGGCTGCTAATCAATAATTGCAGACATGCCATGTTAAAAAATATTTGACTACTTTTATCCTTAAAACTATTCAACATTAAGAATTCAGCTAACAACAACAACAACAACAACAACAAAACAATTCGACTAGTGTAGAGTTATCTTTCACCTTCAATTCCCACCTTGTTCCCGATATTCTAATTCAAGATTAACTACTTCTCCAAAAGAAATACCACTTGAACATCTCTCATACTAACTTCCCTTAGTAGGTGGGGACTCAGGCTAGAAAATAGCCTCAACTGGACGCTCCTCTAGAATTCAGCCCTCATGCCTGCTGAGACTGAGACAGACTTGGAATTTTCCTTTTACATACAATTTAGCACTAACAGACTCATTCCTTTATCATTCATTATCCTTTTCAATTCTGTCAGCTGTCTTCTCCAGACCAAAGTCTTGTCAGTGTCTTATTTATAATGCTAAAACTACGGAAGCCATTTATTTATTTGTTGTTATTTATTGTTATTTATTTGTTTAGTTGTCATTGGACATATTGGAACTGAATTAGACTGTTAGATTAAGAGCTATTTATTTGACTTTTTGGGCGGGGGGGATGGATCTCTGTTAAAAGTCCCTTTCTGGGAGGATGTCAGAATGCTTCAAAAATAAAAATGGAAAAGAAGAAAGAAAAAAGCAAAAGAACAAAAGAAAGATAAAATCCTATCAACAGTAAAACAATTCAATCTAGTTTACCTGTACCAACTTTTTAAACTTCATTCTCACTTCCTAAAAGTCTTAAAATCTCTGCGCAGGGAAAAACAGTGATGAAAATAACACTTTGTCAGTCTTCCTTTCTATTTGTTTCTGTTTTCCCCTCTGTTGCTCTTGGCCAGAGCCTCACCTTTCTTGTACTTTGTTTGTATACTTTTTCTTATCACCCAGGGTTACTGATTTCTGCCTAACTTGTCCGATGAATCTGGAAACACATGTGGGGCTGAAGTAGCGAAGTGGATGTCCAGACTTGCATGGGGCATTCCTTCCCAGAACTCCAAGGTGAAAGATGAATGGAAGCCCCCTCCTGCCCTATGTATTTATCTCCAGCTTGCCTGTTGTATACCTGTTTCCCTTCAAAGCTGTCTTAATGCTTTTTTCTTTTTTTAATTTAATTTTTATTTTTTTAAAGATATTATTTATTTGAGTGAGAGAAAGGGTATGAGAGCACAAGCAGGGGGAGGAGCAGAGGGAGGAACAGACTCCCTGCACTGAGTGGGGGGCCCATCCCAGGACTTGATCCCAGGACCTTGAGATTATGACCTGAGAGGAAAATCAAAGTCAGCTGCTAATTGATTGAGCCACCCAGGTGCCCCAGCCCCAGTGCTGATTTCTTCTATAAGAAAACATCATTGAATGGGGGAAAGGGGAACACCAACTCTTCCCATCCCTTATTTTTTACCTTTCCCATGGAGACAACTTGCAGTGGTTCTAGTCGCATTCAGTGGAAACAGATGTTTCCTCTTCCTCAAATGATCTTTTGTATGTTACTATCACTCCCCAGGAAGCCTTCCTTAGGCATCCCAGAGCATTTAACATACAGCATTGTAATAAAACAATGCAATTGAGATCTCCTACTGGACAGAAACACTTTCAGCTCTGGTTTTGTTTTATTTTACTTACTTTTTAAATTTTATTATTATCTTTTAAATCTGTTTTCTCAGCACTTGTTCCAGAGCTTAGTTCATCATAGGTTCTTAGTAAATAGTTTGTGGAAGTACAAATTGATGTAGGAAAGATGACTTTAGGGTTCGAAGCTGATGGCTAGGAAAGAATTCTTGAGATGTCTTTGGTGCAAAGTGGTGGTTTTATGAAAGCATGGGGACAGGACCCGTGGGCAGGAAGAGCTGCACCGGGGTCATGAGGAGTGGCCCATTATATACTTTCAAGTTGGGAGGGGGTTTGGGATAGCGTAAGTCTCCAAGGAATTTTGGAAGCAAGGTTTCCAGGACCTTGGGGGCGCTAGCTATTGTTGGGAAAAGGTCATTATTACCATCTAATAAAACCTTAGTCAAGAGACCCTTCAGATGTATATTTGTGGGCCATATGCTTGGAGGGTTTAGAGATAAGGGAAATTTCCAAAGAAATTTTTATACGTTAAAGTAGACTTACAGGATCCTGGGGGTGGGGGAGATGTCAGGCTGGGATTGCCTTTTGCCCTTAGCAAAGTATTAGCATTGAGGCTGCTGAGTCCCTAGAAGAATGTCACTTGGCCTGTTTCAAGGACTTGTCAATGGGCTGTAGGTAGTAAGGAAATTTAATAATTTTTCTTCTGCCTTTGTTTCCCACATCACAAAGAACTCAATAAGAAAATGGAGTCTGAGTACTGTTGGTACTTGCTCCTCTTTGTACCCTGATTAGAGGTATTTTTTTTTTCCTTATCTGGAACACAGGGAGGAGCAGGGGTCGAGTGGGAACTAGACACCACTTGTTATCGCTTTGTGGGACAAAGATCCAAGAAGTAATGAAAAGGAAGCTCATGGAGACAGATAATATAATTTGAAGTTGTGTGTTCACTGATGGAACTGTGGGACTCTCCTTTGTGGGACAGGGTCAAAAGGACTTGGGAGAAAGAGCAAATAATTCTTTTTCATTCCCCTTGGATACAAATATAATTGGGTAAAATATAAATCAATGAGTCAGACTAAGACCTTTTGTCTCAGTAATTTAAACTGCTTTTCTTTGTAGTTTTGTCAGCATTTGTGAAAAGTCAAGTTTTCAGTCATGAAGATTAGAAAGAGAATGGAAGTTGTGAAAAGGTGATTGGATCAAGCATTTTATGTCTTTAAGTCACAGTTTCTTCATCAAAAGTGAAGATAAGGAAAACTGCTTTCTCTACCTTCTGAAGACACAGCAAATAATATATGTAAAAATGAAAAAAAATACTCTGCAAAACATTACAGAAATGTAAAACATGCTATTTTCTGAGATATCATCTTCTGTTCCAAGGCTAATTGGGCATTCCTCTTTTAGCTGCAGATGGAGGTATGAACTTTCTGACTTTTCATTAGTTGAAAATGGAGTACAAAATTTCCCTGTGAAGAAAATGAAACTAGTAACTGAATGATTTGAGGAGGTATGGTTATCATGTCTAATTTCCTACTGCTTTCCAGTAGTGCGGCCCTCATGATGATTATCTTTGAAAATCTCACGATATTGAGCAAATTCATCCTTATGACACCTTCAGGGAGAAAGAAGCAGTGACACCCATGGGCCTCCCCTGGCTAGTGGATGCTCAGATAGAAAAGTAGCCAGCCATAAAAATAGCACACTGAGATACAGTTGGAATACTATGACCTAAGTTGTCAGCCTGTGGATGTGAAATCTTAACTCTCTAAGATAGCCATTTCCTCCCTCAAATTAATGGGAGGATCAGGCCAATTTTGTCACATCATATATTCATCTGCCTTCTGGGCACACTCAAGCTATCTGTACCCTGCTTGCCTTGGATTCTTTTATTCAGCAATTGTAAATTTCCAATTGTAAAATACTGTGCTGGTCTATCCTTCCCAAATTACATGTGATGTTTTGGGGAAGGTCAGCTGTGTGATGGTAGAAACCAGAAATCATAGTAAATATATAATGCTCACCATCAGGCACTGTACTAGAAATAATCGTGAGTACTTATTTGGTGCCTACCAGTGGGCACTATACTAAAAATGATATAATCCTCACTATAATCCTTTGAAGAACATTCTAGAAATATTTCACTTTACAAATATGGACACCGAAGCACAGGGAGGTCAAGTAATTTACCTGAGGCCACATATCTAACAAAGTCAAAATATGAGTGCAAACGGCCCAGCTCCAGAGTTTGGTTTGATAGCTTTAGTTTTAGCTCAATGAGAAGGGTTTAACTCTGGCAGTTTGAATAAGCAAGATGACTTCTTAGTAAAGTGCTTCAGTTGCCAACAAAGATTGAATTTAAATATCACTCACAGGAAAATCAAAGGTAACTCTATATAATATAACACAATCTATCCCTTTTTTTTGAATATCTGTTACACTTAGTATAAATATCAGTGTTTATCACTATCATCTATCTATCATCTATCTAATCTATCAATCATCTATCTATCTAGTTTTTCATTTGTCCATTTATACTTCCTGCACAGTGTAGGACACATGGTGGGCACCTGTTAACAACAGTGATTAATTCAGTCACATTTTCTTTTCCTTTCCTTTTCTTTTTTTTAAAAGATTTTATTTATTTATTTATTCATGAGAGGCAGAGAGAGAGAGAGAGAGAGGCAGAGGGAGAAGCAGGCTCCTAAGGAGCAGGGAGCCCAATGCGGGACTCGATCCCAGGATGCTGGGATCATGACCTGAGCCGAAGGCAGACGCTTAACCATCTGAGCCACCCAGGCACCCCCTTTTCCTTTTCTTTTGATTCATTTACTTTTTATCTTCTTCCTCTGGGAATTTTGACAGAATGTAAAAGATGTGAAGAATTGTCTCCCTTGCACTCTGTATTCATCCCTTGAACAGCATTCTCTTCCAAATAAAGTAAGAACACATTGGCTTCCTTTAGAAACTGCACTATCCAGAAAAGAACGAACTAAAAGTCTACCTTGGGGTAGTGGAGTTAGAGCAGTCTGGACAAGCCACAATGGTGTCTGTTTCTCACATGCAAGAGATTGAATACAGAAAGATAAATAGTAACCTCCTCCCTGCTACAAGAGCGCTCTGTAAAACTATTGTCAATAGTTGTCAGGACTGGTGCCTGAGTTTTGTGGGGTCTCCCCTTAACCTGAATCATTAGTGCAGCTGGCGTGGCTCGTGGAAACCTGACTACTCCAAATGTTAATTCTAAATATGTAAAAGAGTAAATTCATATGGGATCTGGAATGAAAATGAGCTATAAGCTATAATGTGTTCCCTCCAAGCACACCATGTCTGTGTTCAAATCTATGCGTACTGCAAAGAAAAATACACATAACACAGGCAAGTCTGAAGGTATTCTGTTTAATAAGCTAGGATAAATTCCATGTGATTTCCTAGATGTTATAGGAAAAAGAGGAGAGATTTTTCATGAATGAATTATAAGAGGTTTAAGATTGAAATGGAAAGTATATTCTCCCTTCTGAGCCTTTCTTTTCTTTCTTGGTAGAGGATAAAAAAAGTATTTTTTAAACTCTTGTGTTAATGATTCTACCCTAGTCATATGGTATTGGTTGGTCAAAAGAAACAAGCAAGTAAGGGAAGTTCAACTTCAATTTTTCAAAATAATCTGGTTGTAAGAGATGGTAAAATAAATTACAATCAAGAGATGGAATGCTAATTCTTGTAAACTTTTAATTTGTCATTTTAAGATCACTAATTTGCTTATTAAACAGATATATAATGGGAATTGTGCTAGGTGGTGAAAATACAGCAATGAACACTTGTTTTAAGCACACACCCCAAACACTGATTAAATGTTAACCAAAGGAAACTTGGGTTGAGGAGCAGAGGCACTAAAAATACAGGTTTCTGCCTATCTGCCTGTGTTGATACTTTATATTCTTTCTAACATCCATTTGTGAAAGTTATTTGATTTAGCTGAGGAGACTCTAGACTCTGACAATGTTGTATGAGAGGGAGAAACACCAGGCTGCTTTTGGGAGGCTCACCTATGACTTCAACACAAACATGGTCAAAGGAAATGTTAATGACCCACACTGCATGGAGGCCTTATAATGGGAATGGAAGAGTAGGGTTCAATTCTCATGACTTCAAAATAAGCCAAACTGAACCAGAACTCTCTTAGGCATATCCAATAAATCATGTGTGAGCCAGTGCTCTCCAGCAAGGCAGAGATGTGTGACCTTTATGTGTACTAAATGCAGTTTCTAGAGAACTATAATAGTATGATCTCTTTTTGATTAGAACGAGATTTATTTCACTGCTGAAGATACACTGGACCTTGATCAAGGGAGCTTGTCAGTGGATTATTAGGGAGAATGGAATGCTGTGGAAGTATTTAGCTAACATTTTAAAACTAACTCTTAATTAAAAGCACTTGTGATGTGCTGTAATATTGGTATTTGTTCTTGGATTAATTCTTTATTGTAGTTCTAACCAAGTAGCCCAAATAAGTGTTATAAATATACATAAATGTACCAAACATAACCCCATGCACATACTGTATACTAGATTGTATTTATTTATTATTTTTCATTGTGTCCGTTCATCCAGTCTTAGAAACCAAAAAAAGAGGATTAACATTGCATGGGTATGTATTTTTCCTTTGGCTATGCTACAAACTACCTGATCCTTCCAGAAACAGATCAAACAAAGGTTTAAAGTGCATGCTCTTCTCTTTACTGATTTTTTTTTCATTATAAGCACTAATTGCATACTTCTTAAAAAGTTTACATGTCATCTTTTTTTTTTTTTAAGATTTTATTTATTTATTTGACAGAGAGACACAGCGAGAGCAGGAACACAAGGAGGGGGAGTGGGAGAGGGAGAAGCAGGCTTCCCGCTGAGCAGGGAGCCCGATGTGGGACTCGATCCCAGGACCCTGGGATCATGACTTGAGCCGAAGGCAGACGCTTAACGACTGAGCCACCCAGGCACCCTACATGTCATCTTGATTACCATGATCACGATTTATTTTTGTTCATCTTTTGTGTGCATAGAAATGGGAGCCTGGGGTTCTAGCCCTGAGTAATTTAACTCTAATAGCAGAAAGAAGGCAAATACACAGAAACTACATTTCTTAGTAGTTCCTCCACATACTTTTAGTTCAATTTCTTTTTTTTTTAAGATTTTATTTATTTATTTGACAGAGAGAGAATGAGAGATAGAGAGCACGAGAGGGAAGAGGGTCATTCATTGTTCCAGAATGACTGCATATATTAGAGACAGTAAACAAGGTGATTTGGTCTTCCAAGTCCTAACTATAAGTAAGTTTTGAGCAATCTTTTGAATGAGGGAAAATATATCAAAGAACAAGGTCAGTAAACTATGGCCCACATATCAAATGCAGGTCACTGCTTATTTTTGTAAATAAAGTTTTATTGGAACACAGTCACATCCACTTGCTTATGTATTATATGTGACTATTTTCACACTAAAACAGTAGGGTTAAATATTTGAAACAGACCCCCTGGCCTGCAAAGCCTAAAATATTAATTATCTTGAAAAAGTTTGTAAGCTCCTATATATAGAAAAAGGAGAGGGTATTCCAGTCAAGAGCATAACACTGCATGTATCAAATTTGAAAGCACAGGTAATCAGGGAACAATTTGTAAATGACTTTTAGGTTAATTCCCAGGACCATTGATTTGAATAATAATTGGTTTCTGGAACAGATATCTGAGAAGGAAAATAAAGTCTAAGTGATTCTTGAATTCTGGGTAGAATGGATCAGAGAATCTAGAAGCTGAGAGATGATGAAAAATTTCAGATAAAATTTACTGAACACAAGTTACCATTATAATCTAGTATTTATTCATTTTTAATTGTTACCCCCATAGGTAATAGATTAATCTGGAAATTATTTTTTACTTTTGATATTCTCAATTTCAGATATCAGTAGTATAATCAAATCGAGGGGAAATTTAGACATGGAAAGTAGCATTCCATGGATATAGGGAAAACTCTAGTCTTGACTCAGCTTAACAGTAGTGGAGGAGATATTTTTTACTTTATTCTTCGTTTGCTGAACTGTTACCATGAATGGGTATTAATTTCATCTTGTGTTTTTCCTATATCTATTGAAATGATTAATGGTTTTCTTCTTATTCTGCTAATATGATGAATTTTACTGATTAATTTCCAAATATAAAATCAGTATTGCTTTCCTGGAATAAACTCTACTTAGTTATGCTATATTATGATTTTATATATTACTAGATATGGTATTCTAATATGTCAAATGAATTTTTGAATGTATGTAAGATATATTGTTCTGTTGTTTTCTTTCTATTTTTTTTAATTAAAGTATAAATGAGACATGATGTTACATTAGTTTCAGGTATACAACATAGTGATTCAACAGTTCTGTATGTTATACAACCTTCACCACAAGTGTAACTACCATCTGTCACCATAGAACTCTATTACAGTACCACTGACTATATTCCCTATACTGTACCTTTCATTCCTATGACTTATTCATTCAATATCTAGAAGCCTATACTCCCCACACTCCTTCAGCTATTTTGCCCATCCCCTCCCTCCCCAATTTGTTCTCTGTATTTACAGGTCTCCTTCTGCTTAGTTTGTTTGTTTTTTCAATTTTTTTTTATTTTTAGATTCCACATGTAGGTGAAATGATATGGTTTTCGTCTTTCTCTGCCTCCTTCACTTAGCATAATACCCGCTGGGTCCATCCATATTGTTACAAATGGCAAGATCTCATTCATTTTTATGCTAATATTCCACTAAATATATCTACCTCATCTTCTTTATCCATTCATCTATCATTGGACACTTAGGTTGTTTCCCATATCCTGGCTATTATGAATAATGCCACAAAAACATAGGGGTGCATATATCTTTTTGAATTAGTATTATTGTTTTCTTTGGGTAAGTACTCAGTAGTGGAATTATTAGATCATGTAGTATTTCTATTTTTAATTTTTTGAAGAGATTCCATAATGTTTTCTATAGTGGCTGCACCAATTAACATTCCCATCAATGATGCACAAGGGTTCCTTTTTCTCTACATCTTCATCAACACTTGTTATTTCTTGTCTTTTTGATACTAGTCTTCTGACAGGTGTGAGGTGATATCTTCTTGTGGTTTTGATTTTCACTTCCCTGATGATTAGTGATATTGAACATTTTTTCATATGTCTTTTGGCCATCTGTATGTCTTCTTTGGGAAAAGTCTATTTTGGTCCTCTGCCCATGTTTTAGGTGGATTATTTGTTTTTTGGGTTAAGTTCTATGAGTTCTTTACATATTTTGGATATTAACGCCTTATCAGACATATGATTTGCAAATATCTCCTTCCATTCAGTAGATTGTCTTTTTGTTTTTTTGAAAGTTTCCTTTGCTGTGCAAAAGGTTTTTTTTGGTGTAGTTTCAATACTTTATTTTTGCTTTTGTTTCCCTTGCTTGAGGAGACATCTAATGTCTTTGTTTGGATAATGGATTCATAAGCTTTTCTTTCTCCTCTATTTTCTGAAAGAGTATCTATGAAATTGGTTTTATTTCTACATTAAATAATTGGTAGAATTCACTGGTATAACAATCATTCTACCAGTTTTCTCTGGGAAGATTTTGAATTAGAAATTCAACTTCTTTTACCATGTTTTTTTCTTTTGGTTTTGTTGATTCTTATTTATGAAGGAATGTTTCTATTTCACCCAAGTAATTGAATATTTTGGCAGTAATTATCTATAATATTTTTTATTATTCTACTAATATCTGTAATGATGTCTATTCTTTCAGTCCTAATATTGGTAATTGGTATCTTTTCTGTTTTTCTTGGAACTAGAGTGTGAATTCTCTTGATTTTTTCTCAAAAATTCAGGTTTTAATTTTATTTTTTTTTTACATTTTTTAGATTTTATTATGTTATGTTAATCACCATACATTACATCATTAGTTTTTGATGTAGTGTTCCATGATTCATTGTTTGCGTATAACACCCAGTGCTCCATTCAATATGTGTCCTCTTTAATACCCATCACCAGGCTAACCCAGTGCCCACCCCCTCCCCTCTTGAACCCTCAGTTTGTTTCTCAGAGTCCATAGTCTCTCATGTTTTGTCTCCCCCTCCAATTTCCCCCCATTCATTTTTCCCTTCCTACTGTCTTCTTTTTTTTTTTTTTTAACATGTAATGTATTATTTGTTTCAGAGGTACAGGTCTGTGATTCAACAGTCTTACACAATTCACAGAACTCACCATAGCACATACCCTCCCCAATGTCTACAACCCAGCCACCCCATCCTTCCCCCCCACCACCACTCCAGGAAACCTCAGTTTGTTTCCTGAGATTAAGAATTCCTCATATCAGTGAGATCATATGATACATGTCTTTCTCTGATTGACTTATTTCGTTCAGCATAATACCCTCTAGTTCCATCCATGTCATTGCAAATGGCAAGATTTCGTTCCTTTTGATGGCTGCATAATATTCCATTGTGTGTGTGTGTGTGTGTGTGTGTGTGTGTGTGTGTGTGTGTGTATCTATATATATACCACATCTTCTTTATCCATTCACCTGTTGATGGATATCGTGGCTCTTTCCATAGTTTGGCTATTATGGACATTGCAGCTATAAACATCAGGGTGCACATACCTCTTTGGATCACTACATTTGTATCTTTGGAGTAAATACCCATTAGTGCAATTGCTGGGTCATATGGTAGTTCTATTTTCAACTTTTTGAGGAGCCTCCATACTGTTTTCCACAGTGGCTGCACCAGCTTGCATTCCCACCAACAGTTTAGAAGGGTTCCCTTTTCTCCACATCCCCACCAATATCTGTTTCCTGACTTGTTAATTTTAGCCATTCTGACTGGTGTGAGGTGTTATCTCATTGAGGTTTTGATTTGGATTTCTGTGATGCTGAGCAATGTTGAGAACTTTTTCATGTGTCTTTTGGCCATTTGGATGTCTTCTTTGGAAAAACGTCTGTTCATGTCTTCTGCCCATTTCTTGATCAGATCATTTGTTCTTGGGGTGTTGAGTTTAATAAGTCCTTTATAGATTTTGGATACTAGCCCTTTATCTGATATGTCATTTGCAAATATTTTCTCCCATTCTGTCCGTTGTCTTTTGGTTTTGTGGACTGTTTCTTTTGCTGTGCAAAAGCTTTTTATCTTGATGAAATCCCGATAGTTCATTTTTGCCCTTGCTTCCCTTGCCTTTGGCGATGTTTCTAGGAAGAAGTTGCTGTGGCTGAGGTCGAAGAGGTTGCTGCCTGTGTTCTCCTTTAGGATTTTGATGCACTCCTGTCTCACATTGAGGTCTTTCAACCCTTTTGAGTCTATTTTTGTGTGTGGTGTAAGGAAATGGTCCAGTTTCATTCTTCTACATGTGGCTGTCCAATTTTCCCAACACCATTTGTTGAAGAGACTGTCTTTTTTCCATTGGACATTCTTTCCTGCTTTCTTGAAGATTAGTTGACCATAGAGTGGAGAGTCCATTTCTGGTCTCTCTGTTCTGTTCCATTGATCTTTGTGTCTATTTTTGTGCCAGTACCATACTGTCTTGATGATGACAGCTTTGTAATAGAGCTTGAAGTCCGGAATTGTGATGCCACCAGCTTTACTTTGCTTTTTCAACATTCCTCTGGCTATTTGGGGTCTTTTCTTGTTCCATACAAATTTTAAGATTATTTGTTCCATTTCTTTGAAAAAAGTTGATGGTATTTTGGTAGGGATTGCATTAATTGTGTAGATTGCTCTAGGTAGCATTGACATCTTCACAATATTTGTTCTTCCAATCTATGAGCATGGAATATTTTTCCATTTCTTTGTGTCTTCCTCAATTTCTTTCATGAGTATTTTATAGTTTTCTGAGTACAGATTCTTTGCCTCTTTGGTTAGATTTATTCCTAGGTATCTTATGGGTTGGGGTGCAATTGAATATGGGATCAACTCTTTAATTTCTCTTTCTTCTGTCTTGTTGTTGATGTATAGGAATGACACTGATTTCTGTGTATTGATTTTATATCCTGCCACTTTACTGAAATCCTGTATGAGTTCTAGTAGTTTTGGGGTGGAGTCTTTTGGGTTTTCCACAAAAAGTAACATATCATCTGCAAACAGTGAGAGTTTGAGTTCTAATATGCTGATTTGGATGCCTTTTATATCTTTTTGTGGTCTGATTGCTGTGCTAGGACTTCTAGGACTATGTTGAATAGCGCTGATGATAGTGGACATCCCTGCCGTGTTCCTGACCTTAGGGGGAAGCTCTCAGGTTTTCCCCATTGAGAATGATATTGGCTGTGGGTTTTTCATAGATGGCTTTTATGATTTTGAGGTGTGTACCCTCTATCCCTATACTCTGAAGAGTTTTGATCAAGAAAGGATGCTGTACTTTGTCAAATGCTTTTTCTGCATCTATTGAGAGGATCATATGGTTCTTGTTCTTTCTTTTATTAATCTATTGTATCACATTGATTGATTTGTGGATGTTGAACCAACCTTGCAGCCCAGGGGTAAATCCCACTTGGTCGTTGTGAATAATCCTTTAAATAAACCATTGGATCCTATTGGTTAGTATTTTGGTGAGAATTTTTGCAACCATGTTCATCAAGGATATTGGTCTGTAATTCTTTTGGATGGGGTCTTTGTCTGGTTTTGGGATCAAGGTAATGGCGGCCTCATAAAACGAGTTTGGAAGTTTTCCTTCCATTTCTATTTTTTGGAACAGTTTCAGAAGAATAGGTATTAATTCTTCTTTAAATGTTTGGTAGAATTCCCCCGGGAAGCCATCTGGCCCTGGGCTTTTATTTTTTGGGAGATTTTTGATGACTGCTTCAATTTCTTTAGTGGTTATTGGTCTGTTCAGGTTTTCTATTTCTTTCTGGTTCAGTTTTGGTAGTTTATACATCTCTACGAATGAATCCATTTCTTCAGATTATCTAATTTGCTGGCGTATAGTTGCTCATAATAATGTTCTCATAATTGTTTGTATTTCTTTGGTATTGGTTGTGATCGCTCCTCTTTCATTCATGATTTTATTTATTTGGGTCATTTCTCTCCTTTTTGATAAGTCTGGCCAGGGGTTTATCAGTCTTATTAATTCTTTCAAAGAACCAGCTCCTAGTTTCATTGATCTGTTCTACTGTTCTTTTGGTTTCTGTTTCATTGATTTCTGCTCTGATTTTTATTATTTCTCTTCCCCTGCTGGGTTTAGGCTTTATTTGCTGTTTTTTCTCCAGCTACATTTTTAAAAAAGGGATTGATAAGATATTGGTTGAAAAACGGAAAAAGAAAAATTCAAAAAAAGAAAAAATAATAACTTTGAAAGACTAATGAATCGGGGGAAAAAGCCGTGAATTCTATGTGCAGTATTCCCCTAGTGCTGGAGTTCTGCCATTCTCATTGATCAGTAATCTTGGTCTTAGCTAGCTGTTCTTGCTGATCTTCTGGGGGCGGGGCCTGTGGCAATGGTTCTCAAATGTCTTTTCCAGAGGCGGAATTGCCCGCCTTTGCTGGGGGCGGGGCTGAGTAATCTGCTCGGGTTTACTCTCAGGAGCTTTTGTTCCCTGCAAGTTTTCCTCACAGCTTTGGAGGACAAGAGTGAAAATGGCAGCCTCCCAATCTCCACCTGGAGGAGCCAAGAACTCGGGTCCCCACTCCTCAGTGAGCCCCCAGAGAAAAGCAGTCAATCACTCCTGTTTCCCTGGTCTCCAGCCGCACTCCGTGCTCACCAGGCCTGTTACTAAGTGTTTCTATCTCTGGCACACAACCTGGTTTGGAGTCTCCAGACCCAGCAGATTACTCTGCACCACTCCCCCCAGGGAAGGAAGGGGAGTATCCTCAGATCTGCCACTTGTTGGGTCCCTGCTGGAAGAGCAGTGGCCCGACTGTGCCACAGAGCGTGGTTTATGGCAACCCCCAGCTGAAAGCCCACTCCTCGAGCTCCATCTCTGCAGCTGGCTTCCCCATGCCAATCTGTGGGAGCTCTGCCGCACTCAGGCACCCTCAGTCTTTCTGTGACCCCCGAGGATCCTGAGACCACACTGTCGCAGCAAGGGTTCCACCCCCCCCTTAGCCACCTGAGCGTGGTCCCTCAGCGGAGCCGACTTCTAAAAGTTCCGATTTTGTGCTCTGCTTCTCTATCACTTGCCCGTAGCAGCTGACGGAGGCTCCCTCCCCCCAGGGTCTATCTCCCTGAATATTGACTCAGATTCACTTCTCCGCACGTCCTAGCTTCCAGAAAGTGGTTGCTTTTCTGTTCAGAGAGTTGCTGCTATTCTTTTCTTCAATCTCCTGTTGAGTTCGTAGGTGTTCAGAATCGTTTGATCTCTATCTAGATGAATTCCTTGGACCAGACGAAATTTAGTTCTCCTACTCCTCCGGCATCTTGCTCCTCCCAATTTTATTGTTTTTTTTAAAGTTTTCTGTTCCGTTTCTTCTTGCTTTTTTCTTTATTATTTGTCTTCTTACTCTAAGTTTAATTTGCACTTTTAAAAAATAAGTTTTATAAACTCTTAAGGCTAATTATTGATGATTGATTTTAAACCTTTTATTTTATAATATAAGCAAATAAAGCAACAAATTAACCTAAAAAAACTAATTGTACTCACTGATTTTCATGTTAGGTTTTCATTTTCACTTAGTTCAAAGTATTTTCTAATTTCTTTTGTGATTTCTTCTTTAATATATGGGATATTTAGAACTGTAATATTTGAAGATTTCCCTCTTAGGTTTCTGTTATTATTTCCTAATTCAATTCCATTTTAGCCAGAGAGTATATTATGTAGTTTTCAATCCTCTCCAATTTATTAAGACTTATTTCATGGGCCAGCATATGATCTATCTTAGGCAATCTTTAGTATGAAATTGAAAAGAGTTTATATTCTTCAGTTATTGGATGGTATGTTCTATAAATGTCAGTTTGATCAAGTCATTTGATAATGTTCAAGTCATTAGTATTTTTTGCTGATTTCCATTTACTTTTATCAGTTACTGAGAAAAAGATGTTGAAACCTCCAACTGTAATAAAATTTTGTCTACTTTTCCTTTTTTGTTCTTTCAGTTTTTGCTTCATGTAATTTGAAACTTTGTTATTAGGTGCATACATATTTCAGATTGTCATTACTTTTTAATGAATGGACTTCTTTATCATTAGGAAACATACTTCTTTATCCCTAATAATATTCCTTATTCTGAAATCTACTTTGTCTGATATTTATATAGCTACCCCAGTAGCTTTTGATTGGTGCTTTCATGGTGTATTTCATGGTGTATTTTACTATTAATCTATATTTTTAATATTTAATGTAGATCTGTTTTTTTTAAATCAAGCCTTTGATAATCTTTGCCTTTTAATTAATGTTTAGGCTATTTGTATTTAATGTAATTATTGGAACATTTGGGTTTAATTTTACCATATTGAATTTATTTTCTAATTATTTCACTTGTTATTTCTTTATTTTTCTCTTTTCTTACATTTTACAGATTAATTGAATATTTGAAGTTGAATATGCCATTTTATTTCCACTATTGACTTATTAGCTATACCATTTTGTTCAATACATTATTTTTTCTTTAAAGAATTAATTATCTTTTAAAGAAGATAATTAGAAAAAAAGTCTCTTAATCATTTATTTGGATTTCTGTCACTCTGTCAAACAATTTATTTTGTTTGTTTTTTAAGGCATTTACCATGGTTGGACTCAGACTGCAAATTATGCCTTTAGGATAACTGCTCAACCTTCAGTTTGATTTTTTTAAATTCTTAGCTGAATGGCTTAAAGTTGGCTCCATACCTTCATAGCTCATGGGTACCAAGAGACTTAGGCAGAGTGTGTACACAGAAACTGTGGCACTTCTTCTTTAGTGCGTTTTTTTCCTGGATACCGCCTCACTTTCCAGCAGTTGTACTCTGGGTTTTCAGGCCTGAAAGACATAGTGATTTCTATGGAGTTTTAGCCATCTACATGGTGCCAAGTGTAGCTTGCTCTCAAGCTAAAAGCTGTATAAAAAATTTACCTTCCAATTCCAGAATCTACCTGATGTTTTGTGCTATCCAGTTCTTCCATATAATTTCTTTTGCATTTTGTCCAGAGTTTATGGTAATTGTTCGCAGGAAAGTCAATCTAGTAGAACATGTTTGTCTATGCTACAAGGAGACCTACATCCATGTATGTCAGACCTAGTAGCCATGAAGTCCTGATGGGACCCCTATGCAGACTTTTTTTAGTCATAACTGCCTACTTTTAGGAATTTTGTCTGCAAATTTCTAGCTGCCTCAGCTTCCCCAGGTTTGATCTCCATCTCTTCAACTCAGTGTCACCAACTGAACTTTCTTTGCATTTCCCCACCCTGTGTTTATGTTTTGTAATTGGCCCAAGCAGGAAGCCAGTACGAATATAAAGCTCACCTTTGTTTTTTCCCTTCTCTTAGGCATCCCAGTCCTGCATTTTCTGTTTTCCCATATCTGAAAGTGTGGTTTCATATATTTTGCCAATTGTTTACGGTAGGAGGTTAAGTTCAGTTTTTGTTATTTCATTATGTCTGGAAGAAATTTTGCGGCTTTATTTTTAAAATAGTATTTGAGATCTTTCTCACTCTCCTTGTCTCTCTCTCTCTCTCAAATAAATAAATAAAATCTTTAAAAAAATGGGGGGGCTAGGTGGCTCAGTGGGTTAAGCAACCGCTTAAGGCTCAGATTATGATCCCGGAGTCCAGAGATGGAGCCTCCCCAGCCCACCCACCTCCAACTGACGCTCTGCTTAGCAGGGAGTCTGCCTCTCCCTCTGCCCCTCACCCCACTCGTGCTCTCCCTCTCACTGTCTCTGTCTCTCTCTCAAATAAATAAATAAGATCTTAAAAAATAGTATTTGAGGAATACAATAGATAATTATGTCCATTTATACATATTTTGAAGCACTATTCTTACTTTTTAAAAGAATATTTACTGTAGAATATTTGGAAAATATAGGAACAAGAAAATAAAATTATTCTAAAATCTAATCAACAACAGACAGTTGCTATTAACATATAGATGTATTTCCTGGAGTCATTACTCCATAGTTTTTTTTAAAGACTTTTTAACATTATAAATGTGTTAGTGTAATGTGCATTTATTTTATATTAAATAACATACATACTATAATAATTTTAATATATATAAATTACATTATATATATAATTTTAAATAGTTTTAAAGGATGATTTACAGATCCTAGATAGAAGATAATAGATTCAGGGTATAATGACAGCTAATATTTGTCACTGGATGGTTTATTGTTCTCTCTCCATTAAGCAAAATTACTTAGGCCATTTAGTATGACTTTTGACCATGCAAAAAATATTTACTCAAGATACTTAGCTAGGTTTTGCTCTGTGTGTCTCTATTTTATGGGGATGGATAAGGAAAGTTTCTTTTGGCAAAGTGTTTCATGCAAACAGCTTAGATATTTTTTGTAACTGTTAAATAGAAAGAACAGAAATATTGTATTTTATTATTACAAAAAATAACAAGAGATTCCAACTCAGCTCTGAGATAAACTATTTGGTATTAGGCACCATATCTGGACCTAACAAAGTAATGGAATCCAAAGGAAAAAGTTAGAAGGAAGTACTGAAGGGTGAGCTTTCCTCCTGGGCTGCAGAATTTTTTTTTAAAGGATTTTATTTTTAAGTGATCGCTATACCCAATGTGGGGTTCAAACTCACAACCCCGAGATCAAGACTCACATACTCCACCAACTGAGCCAGCCAGGCCCCTGGGCTACAGAATATATCCATCAACATAATTTATCCATCAATTATCCATCAACATAAGCCAACTGGAGCTCAAAATATATTATGGGAGAGCTTTTTATGTTTTCCCTTCAATTGCTGATTTATCTTCTGCCTTTTTAATTTTATTCCTTCTTTTGATACTGTATTTTTATTTTCTTTCTCTCTTCCTTCTTTATTCCCCTTTCCCCTTCTCTTTCTTCCATCCTTCTCATCTCATTTAGTCATTTCAGATTTTTCTCTTATGACTTTCTGTATCTGCTAAAAAGAAAACATCTTATATTTTCAAGAGGAGACCAAAAAATGTTATAACATTTTATTTCTCTTTCAAGAGTAGGTTGTTTTCAGAGATTTATTCTTCCCTTCAGAATCAAGGGAAATTTGTCCTTTCCCTTGTATTGTTTTTCCATGAATCTCATGTTGTTATCTGTCTGTTTACTACTTTTTGAACAAGGAAAAATATATTCAGAACGGTATTTGCCAACAGACGAACAGGTAAGTGAATTGCCTTTGGCTCTGCATTTTCTCTACTTAGATATGGGTCTCTTCTCAGATGTACAACCGAAGTCAGATGGTCAGTTTGAATTACAGTCCAATTCCTGTGCTTTTCAGGTTTGCTGGACTGATTTGGGACTCAGTGTACAATATATGGCTAAATGGATAAAATACATAAAATAGAAGAAAAAGTTGCAGTACCCAGTTTGTGTTGTTAAAAGGGCTCTTCTCAATGGGCTTAGATGATAGTGTGTTTTCAAATTGTGGTCATGAACTAATCAACATCAGAATGCAGAGTTTTGGACCTGCTCCCAGATTCCCTGCATCACAGTCTTTATTATTAGGAGGAGGAAGGCCTGGAAATCTACATTTTGAACAAATTCCCCAAATGAGTTCTGCCTGCATTAAGAACATCTGCCATGATGCTTTACTTGTGAGGATTCCATGACCTGGAATGCAACTCAGTACTGCTTATATATCTTTACTTCTCACTCAGGGTGGCCTCTCCATAGATGAGATGTAGACCAAGAAATACTGATGTCTGCAGGTGTAAAGAGGGTCAACCTACAGTCATCACAAAAAAACAGCATCATAAGGGGAGATAGAGGCTGCCAAGCATTCTGTCTGGTGAGGTCTTTTGTCTCCTCTCTAGACCAATGACTAGACTACAGGGAGAGCTAAAGGGATTATTTAATTACTTTCTGGGTAATAGATTTGCTTTATTTCTGTTCTACTACATAAATAGTCCACAGATTGTAATCTTTTCTTCAATTCCTTTGGTCTGAAAATTAGAGAAATTTCTGCCAATATTGTCACTACATTGCTGGGAGCATTTAATTTTTTTGGTGTCTACATCCTTGATTTTCATAGAGTTGAAAGTGGCCATATTAGAGCTTATTTGCTAGATGACATTTTAAAACAGAAATTCTGATAAGAATATACAAATATTTGCAAAAAAAAGTATTTGGAGTAGAATCGTAACAAATTTATTTATGGTTCTTATAATTTTGTTTATATTTAAAGATCTTTTTAAAAGCACAGAAAAACAAAAAATACCATAACAGTATACTCATTAAGACTGACATTTATTAACATTCTTCCTTATTTAATCAATTTTATATGAAGTAAATAAAACATTAGAGACAAAGTTGAATATACTTTTATCCCCCATACCCATTTTCCATTCCCTTCCTCTCCCACTATACACAACCAATATTACACTTAGTAGAGATTTTTCTAATCTACTTTTTAAAATATTTTATACATCTACATATATACATATATAAAAGAACAGAATATTGTTTTATATGTTTTTTATTAGCATTATTTATTATATGCTCTATATTCTGCCAGTTGCATTTTCCTTTCAAGTTTATGGTTTGATATCTAACCATGTTGATTTTGAGATCTGTTTAATTTTTTTTACCTGCTTTATAATTTTGATTCTTTTGTGTATATCTATCAAGTCCCTGATTGCTTTCAGTTTTTAAAATATTACAATAATGCTGTAATAAACATTATTGTGTTTTCTTGTGTACATGTGCAAGAATCTTTTTAGGCTATATATTTGGGAGTGGAATTTTTTGGATATGCACATTTAATACTACAAAATATTATCAAGGGTTTTCATCACATTTTTGAACAACTTTTTACAATTATCAGGGCACAAAAATTTCTATTCTAAATTTTTGCCAACAGCTGATAGGAGCAAATACTTAATTTTTACTAATACAATGAGTACAAAAGAAATGCCTTCTTACAATAATTTTACCTCCACATGCCTTTATATTTAGTACACTCATGTATCCCGAGCACCTAAAATAGTGCCTGGCTCATGGTAGAGGCTCAATAAGTATTTTGTTGAATTTCAAATACATTTCCTAGTGGGACTAAGCATTTTCTCACATATTTACTGGCCATTCAAATTTCTTTTTCTGTATATTGCCTAGCTTGTTTCCTTTGCCCATTGTCCTATGGGATAGTATGGCTTTTTTTCTTATTGATTTTAGAAAGTTCTTCATATATTCCAGCTACTAATCTGTTCTGTATTTTTTCAGACATCTTTATGCTATTGTCCTCTATATTTTTTATTTACTATATTTTATTTTTAGGACAGTTTTAGGTTTATAGAAAAATGAATGGAAAGTACAGAGAGTTTCCATATACCTCCTTCCCCACCCTCATGAACAGGATTTGCCCCATCATTAACATCTTGTATTAATGTACATTTGTTGTGACTGATGAGCCAATATAGATATATTATTATTAACTGAAGTCTATAGTTTACATTAGAGTTCACTCTTTGTGTTATACATTCTATTGGTCTTGATAAATGTATTATGACAGTATCTGTCATTACAATATCATGCAGAATAGTTTCACTACCCTAAAAATCGCCCATGTCCCACCACTTCTTCCCCATCTACCACCCCTGAATCCCTGGCAACCACTGATCTTGTTATGATCTCCATAGTTTTACTTTTTCTAGAATGTCATATAGTTGAAATCACACAATTTGTAGCCTTTTCAGATTGGCTTTTCTCAGTTAACAATATATATTTAAGTTCCTCTATGTCTTTTTATGGTTTGATAGCTCATTTCTTTTATTACTGAATTATATTCCATTGTATAGATACACCAGTTTGTTTATCCATTCATCTATTCAAGGACATCTTGATTGCTCTCAAGTTTTAGCAATTATAAATAAGTATTTATTTGGCAATTGTAAACAAAACATGCATGTGCAGGCTTTTGTGTGAACATAAGTTTTCAACAAATTTGTGTAGATACCAGGGAATGATTGCTGGATCATTAGGTGAGAATATGTTAGTTTTGTAAGAAACTGCAAACGGTCTTCCAAAAAGTTTACCATTCCTTACCTTTTAATTTTTAACATATAGAAGTTCTAAATTTTGATTTAGTCAAATGTATCACTTTTATGATTTGTAACTTTTGCTTTTTATTTTTTTACTTTTGTTTTTAGAAAAATACCATAAAATCCTAAAATATTCTGTAAAATCTCTGTGACAGTTTAAAATTTTATTTTTGTATTAATTTCTTGAACCTGGCATTCTTGGCCTTCCACATTCTGTCCCAAATCTAATTTTGCCTCTTATCTTCAACATAACTACTATTCAGGCTAGATCAGTCTGCCTGTTGACTCCAAAATGAGTCATCAGCAGCCCCACTTCCATGCCTTTGATCATGTTGGTTCCTCTGCCTAAAGATTTCATCTCTGTCTTTGTCTAAGTTTAAGCTCTACTCTTTCTTCAAACTTGAACTAAGTTCAACTTCCCCATTGTGGCTTCCTCTGACCTTTATTCATTTGCTTTTAAGACCCTTCTCTCATTTTTCAGATCCAGGATGTACTATTAACACTTGGTTCATAATTAATGAGTATTTTGTTAGCAGTCTAAATATAAGAAAGGACTGGTCATGGAAGAAAATACCACATCTGAGGGATTTTCTAGATGGTGTTTCATTTATTTATATATTGTGGGAACTCTTAATTTTTCACACATCTCCTAATTTGTTCCTCTGCTGTAAATCATGGGGTGTTCTATTTGTCTTGGAAAAGCAAAGTCCATATTTTATTTCTTATTAAAATTTTATGCTTGGTTTAGACATTTATAAAATGAAATGATAATGTTTTGTGGTTACAGAATATCTTCTATTTAATATACATCACTACACAGTGTTCAGTGGATAGTAGATTCAAATATCAATATATATTATTCTTTCCCACATCAGTGGCATTTCACACATAGTGTGAGAATCTGCAGCCCAGATAAGCCACAATAAGGCAACGGCCAACATTCCTGTTCTAGAGAAGCTTGAATTCTTGGCCTGGGTGTAGCTTATGATTTTCAGTTTAGATCTGATCTTTTTACATATCCCAACAAATTTCCTAACCAAGGGCCATTAGTCAGACTTTCCCCATCACGATCTCCCTACACCCAGACTGCCTTCTACATCAGTGACTGAAGAGATGCAGAGCTTTGTTATCCTTCTGCTTCATATTCTCAATACCCCAAGTCTACCTGGAAATATGCTACTCATCTTTACAAAACTAGATCAAGCATAGCTACCTCAGTGAAATTTTCCAATTCTATATAATCACTGAACTTAATACATGCTTCAATTAGTGTATCTGTGCTGTATTTACCTTTATATCTGTCTCTTCAATTAAATCATCCACTTAAGAGCAATATTTGTAATATATAACTTTGTGTCCTCTGCATTAACATGAACTCATGAGCCACTCCGTATATGATTATTCAGTGAGTAAGTAACTCATAGTTAGTTATTCTCAGGATGTTAGGTACAAAAAAAAAAAAAAAAGAAAGAAAGAAAGAAAAGAAAAGGTTGATTCAGTGTGAGTAATCCAAGCTAAAATACCTTTTTCTCTCAGTTTATGTTGTTTGTCACCATCCTTTTACATGTGTACACCCCAAATGCGAGCCTGTCTATAGTCTCCATAGGATCTGAGGTCTGTAAAAGAAGAGAACCCACCCTATGCTTTCCAGGAACATTCCCTAGAGAATTTTTGGTGCTTTTGATGCAAATCCTGTATACTTTGGGTATGCCAGTGGCATACCGTCCTTATCAGTTGAAACCACACACTTTAACTCACAATTCAGTGAAAAGATAATTTCCCACTCAAACTGGGATGTAAGCCTAGTACCAGTAGGGAATCTAGAGTGAAGGGAGAATTTCTGCTCTCTCCTAAAATCACAGGAAGGTGAAGTTGACTCAATGAACCTATTGAATTTTAGAGGTAGAACATTGCATGATAAAGGGAAGATGTCATTCCTACCTAACCCGACCCCACATCTTCTGACATTTCCCATGACTTTATAAGCTAGTGGTTGTAAAGTTAATATGCTAGAGATGCCTTAATTTATTCCTAGGCATTCCTATAAGTATTTGAAATTGCATTCACTATTTTCATTCAGTTGAATTTAAAAAAAAATGCTGCTAAAACAAGAACATACATAAAATTAGCATTGAAAGAGCCCACTTAAATTATAGAATATCCTAGTTGAGAGTGGTTTCAGAAATCATATTCTTGAAAAAAAAAAGAAGAAATCATATTCTTTAAAGCCTCTTTTGACATATAAGGAAAAGCAGCAGGCCTGCAAAGATGTTATGACTTTCCTCAAGGTCACCTAGCCATAGTTTAATTCTTGGATTTCAGCCAGCTCTTTGGAGCTTCAGACAGTGTTCTCTATTTTAAACGGTGATGAAATTTAGGGTGAGATTGAAATAAATACCAATAATTTAGTGTAATAGAAGATTATTAAAAATAATTTGGGGCTGCAAATTAGAAATGATAGACATTCTCTTCAAAGAATATGTGTATAAATAAAGTTGACTAAAGTTAGAAATGATACTGGTGTGTAGCCAAAGGAAAATTACTATCAAATGTACAGTGGTGTAAGTGAAATAAATGAATACAGTTAAGATGTCTAGATCTTCAAATGGTTCAGTGCCTGTTATAATTTTTAAAATCCTTTTTATTAACTTATTAATTTTTGAGTAATACACAAAGAGAAATGGCCAAGATTAAAAATAGATGAAAGTAAACTTCTCATGAAGATATTAATTTTTCCCAGGAAATAACCATTCTTGCTAGCACACAGAAATTCTTCACGTGTAAATCATGTGGAATCTCTCTACTCTAGGGTCTTAAAATCCTAGACTACATGGATGATTATAATTTAGGACCATTAGGTTTTATTTCCTTGTCTTTTATAGAATTTTATCCTAAAATTTCCAACCAAGTCAGATATTAATGTATGTCTTAGCAATTGTCTTATAACCAAGGAGAGTACTCTGTTGATTCTGTTCCTTATAACTGAATTTACCACATAAAAAGTGACCAAAGGAAATAGTTCATGTCTGAAAAATGTATACAAAAATATTAAATGTATTGATTTCTTCTAAAAGTATGTGTAAACTAGACATTGGTTAAAATTATCAGTGGGAATTTTTTTATGCTAGGCCAGTCTGAGAAAAAATCAATGACCAGAAATCTTTTGTCTGCCTTCTTATATCCTTCTCAAACACCTCATGCTACCCTCAGGATTTCTAGAATCTTGAATTACAGAATCTTACTGGAGCCTCACTTCCTGCATTAATCCTCTTGTCAGGGCTTCCACCTTCCACATTAAACTATACTTCCTTATATCTCATCTACTCAAAGCTCTGATGGTAAAATAAAAATTATTCTTGAATTAATGTATTATCTTTTCATGTAATTCTTATGTAAATGTGCACTTAAGCAAAGTTTTCATGGAGATAAATTTCCTTAATCCAAAGCAGTATAGTCAATGGCATCAATATGTGACAAACTAGAGGGGATGTGATATATTTGGGATATCAGTTGTTCTTACATCAGACTCCATAGGGAAATCCCTACCTGAAAGTTTTCATGTTGTGTTAGTTAGCTTCTGTAGAGAAACAGAACCAATAGAAAATATATTTATAGCAGCATTTATTATAAGGATTGGTTCATGTAATTATGGAGGTTGAGAAGTCCCAAGATCCACAGACAGCAAGCTGAAAACCCAGTTATATTACTGGTATATAGTGCTGGTCTGGAAGCCAGCAGGCTTAAGACCCAAGAAGAGCTGAGTTTTCATTTTGTGTATGAAGGCAGAAAAAGACCAGTGTCCCAGCTCAAGTAGTCAGAAAGGAAGGGTACCTTCCTACTCAGCCTTTTTGTACTATTCAGGTCTTCAGTTGATCAGATTAGGTCTACCCATATTAGGGAGATCAATCTACTTTACTCAGTCTACTGAGTCAAATATTAATCTCATCTAAAAAACAGACTCACAAAGACACCCATAATAATGTTTGATCAGATGTCTGGGCACTTTGTGGCCCAGTCAAGTTGACACATAAAATTAACCACATGTAGACAAAGAATAGTTTTTATCTGTGAGATTCTAGAGAGCAGACTGGGAATAATAGGCAAAACTCATAACAGGCCCATTTGGGCTCATTATAGGAAGAAGTTTCTAACAGTTACAATTATATGAAAAAGAGTGACTATTTTGTTAGAGAGTGAGCTTCCAGATCTTCAGGCTGAAGCTGATCTGTAATGGATTCTTTAGAAGGGGTTCTTGCTTTGAATGAAAGTTGGACTATATACCCCCCCACCTCCAAAATGTTTCTACTCCAGAGAACTATAATGTGCTCAGTATTTAGGGGGCCAGTCTTATTTTCTTATAATCTCAGCCAACCCTCTGTTCTCCATATCACAGCCAGAAGGTTCTCTTCAAAATATTTATCTGACTGTGTAATTTATTAAGGAAGTTCTTCCAGAAGTTGATGAGGGAGTACCAAGGAGTCAAGCCTAGTCCCAATCTCAGGCTTTCTCCAGGGTAGACTAAGGCAAAAATTACATCCCAGAGCTGATCCCCAAAGCTATGAACCGTCCTAGTAGCTGATATTACCCAGGCAGTCCCCTCTCTCTGCACCTGAGGGCAGAGCAGCTTCAGTCACCCAAGAGCAGGCCCCTGAAGCATGGTGCTGGAGTAAGCCATTAGGAAAACAGTACAGAGGAGCTAGGGATGGGTGTACAGAAAGAAACTGTAAGAGGATTCCGAGGTGATCTAGGTAGATAAATGACAGTGTTTCCATCATGTTTCATTTTAGTTTCAAATGATATATGGCCCCAAATGCTGGTGTGCTAGGGTTAAGAAACCCTGTGGATGACATGATAGATCAATTAATGAAATGATCAGCCACTCAAAACCTTATAACAAAAAACAATTCCTATATTTCATTTTATAGGAAAAACATTTTTCCAATATATCAGATAGACTCTATGAATAATTAATTTGTTTATTCTTGAAATAGATATCAGTTGGTCCTGAGCTATAAGAAACTTCTATGTTGCTAAGTTTTTTGTTTTTTGTTTTCAAACTATCTGACAGTTGAAAAAACTTGGAAGGTAGGGGAAATGGGCTTCCACTCAGTTCTATGTTTTTCAGGAACAAAGCAATGAAAAATTGACATCTTCTGACTATTTAACAGCCAACATTGCCACCTGCTACCTTGAGGCAACAAGCAGTCTGTTGGCACCCTTGTGCTTGAGGAGAAAACCAAGGGATGATGAATAGCCAGCCCCCCAAAATCAAACAGGACTCACAGCAGTGGCTGGCACAAGATGAAGTGCTTGCTAAGGAAATAGAATGGTGAGTTGAAGCTCCCAGACCATTGATCAAACTTGTTTTTAGCCAACAATCAGTGTTTTGCTTTTGGCTGCTAGAATCTCACTACACTTCCTGGTTCAAAAGGAAGCCAAGGACCCTTCATCTGTTTATACAGACCATGTGTAACTACAAACAGAACTGTACAAAGTTGTTCCTTTGGAGCCCAGGCATCCATGTACTTCCCCTGTACATAAGCCAGAAAATGAATGTGTTCTCTGTTTTTTATTGCCCTGTGGGATCTTGCTACAGATTTACTAGTGGTATGACTTAACTTATATTTCCAACCTGCAAATGGAAGGAAGTTTAAAACCAGTAGTTCCTTTTATTGCTAATAGAACCTGGGACTTTTTTGACCCCATTTATGAATGTTGAAATATCTCTCTATGGACTCATCAATTTCACTTTATAGACTTAACTGAAAAGTTGATTAACCCATAGAGTAAGTAGTCACACCTAGTAAGGTGCACCTTAGTAGATGTGGGAAAATGGCATTCATAGTGTTAAATAGAAACAAACTAGTATCAGTAAGGAAAAATATGTCTCCATTATAACTCTTTACATGAAAGTCTCAAGATAAAGGCTATGTATTCAGAAGAGTTTGAAACACCTACTAATACACAAGGTCTTGCATCATTTTCACAATGCCATTTGGCCCATTTAGATGATTGATCTTTCCTTCTGTGCCAAATCTTCAGGTTTACCTACTTCTCTTATTGCATTATCATACTGTTTTATTATTACTGTTATTAATCAAAATGTCTTTTCTAGATGTTTAGGTTTTGAAGGCAGTGACTTCTGTCTTACTCATTTACTTAGCTTTAGCCCCTAGTGCAGTGCACATATAATAAGTGCTCAGTAAACATATATTAGATGAGAGAATTAATGAATGGAAGACATAAAGCCAAGATAGGAAGAAATGAATCTTCAAGCCCCTTTATTGCATGGGATAACAGAATTCTAAGATGACCCCCAATGCCTCACTCTTATGTAATCTCTACCCCTTTAGTGTGGATGAATCTATGAATATGATGAGCTATCATTCCTGTGATTATGTTACGTTATATAGCAAAAGGGATTTCTGAAGATGTAATTAAGATCATTAAGTTTAATTACAGTTTTAAATACTGCAGATTTTGCTTTTAGTGACTAAAAATTCTACAGATATACTTAAGGTTACTGAGCAGCTGATTTGGGATTAATAAAGAGTTGATCTGGATAGGCCAGACCTAATATAAGCACCGTAAATTTGAATTTAGAGGTCAGAGATAGAAGTCAGAAGCTGGAAGCAGCAGAGACCTTATTTTTCTGACCTTGAATGTGCAAGGGCTATGTGTCAGGGAATGGTAAACATCTTCTAATCTTACAATTGCAAGAAACTGAATTCTGCATTAGGGCTGGAAATTTACATGTTTTATTCACTGATATAACCTCAGGGCCAAGAATAGTGCCTGGCACATAGTAGACTTTTCATAAATATTTATTGAATGAATCATGTGTTTTTAGTTGGGTGGAATTGCTTGTTATATTCTGTTACTGTACTGATTGCAGTTGTGGGGGTAGGGAAAGTATAAAGTAGAATTGTCTTCCTTGAGGAATTTACATTGTTACTTTTCTTATAAAATAGAGATTAATGCATAGAAAAGGACAATCTGAACAAGCCTTCCTTCCTTCCCCTGGTAGACTATTGAGTGCTATAGAGGGAATATCATAAGCATTGGAGTCAGGCAAATTTGAGTTTGTACCCAGATGCAGTGACTTACTGACTGTCATTCCACTGACAACCTCCATTTCTCGTCTGTTGATGGGGATTAATAATATATACCTTGTAGACTTGTTGCAAAAACTAAAAGCAATATAGAAACATGTGGAGGTGTTCAGTAAATAGTAACATCATTTTTGGACTGACAATGACTTCTGGTACTTTATTCTCCATATTTCTTACCCCCTTAACTAAAATAAATCTTTAATGTAGATAGGCGTTGATCAATTCTTCTTGGAAATATTTATGTGTATTATTTTAGACCTATATTTAAAATATATTCTTTATAATAGGTACCTATAAAAGTTAATTTAGAGTTCAATCAATATTGAACACAGATCTTAATAGATAATAATAGGTACAGTGTGGAATAATGGAGGACATATTGGATTAAGAATGTGAAAATATGCATTCCAGGTTCAGCAACATGACCTTAGGCAAATGATGCCCCTTCCCTCTGCAGAAAACTCAAAGGACTCTCAGAGGCCTTAGAATGAAATCAAAATTCCTACCATAAGTCAAGAAGGGCTCCTGCCCTTTGCCCTGATCTCCAGAAGATCTCACTCTGGCCTGACTTTGTGCCCTTTCCCAGGGGCAATTAGTTTGTGGGCCTAAAGGGATGTGCCCACCTGGAACCTGAGATCACATTCAAGAGAGCTATAACCCAGATCTTGGTGTCCCTGATTCAAATGGACTTGAGTCCATTCCCAAGAACTACATTGTCTTTTACCTTGGGTTGGTCTTATATGAGACCACTTCCAACTCCACAGAAGGCACGTCCCAAACACTTTCCTTTCTCTGAGTTTGCTAATGTTTTCTCAGCTAGAACACCTTTCCAACTTCCACATTTCTTGATTTGCCAATCAGAATGAATGCTTGTTTCTCAACTATACATATGTTGTGTCCCTGCATTTTATGTTGGTTGTTCATCAGTCTTCTACACTAAATTATAAGCTGATGGCAAGCAAGCCTTTTTATTCATGTTGGTGTTCTCTACAGTACATATTTCAGGGCCTTGTACCCAGGAAATGTCTGGAAAATCAACGAATGAAAATTTTCTGAGCCTTGGTTTCTCACCTCTAAAAAGCAGAGTCCTACAAAGATTATCTCTAAGGTTTGTTCCAGGTCTGCCATTTTACAGTGCTATATATGAAAATCTTATAAGATTTCAGTGAACAGAAAAACAATATTGGAATGTATAATATAATAGACTCCTAGAAATCATTCAGACTAGGAAGGTAGGAGTCAGTGTAGGAATTCTTCCTACGACATCCTGGAAAGATAATTATTCAGCCTAACTTGAAGATCTTTAGCAATAAGGAGCTCACCATCTTGTAAGTCAGCATTTTACTTTGTTTTCCTTGAAATGTAAACGATCAAAGAATGTTTTTCCTTATATGGAACTCAATGCAGATATTCTTCTATCTAAACCAAACATTTCCAGTTTTGTGTTCCTATTGTGACATGGCATCCAGACAAGAAGTTGTCTTTCTTGTGATTCTGTGCTGAGCACACACCAGCCTCTAATTCCACCTTCCAATGTGTGACTAGTATGAAGACCAGTTAGGAATGCCTGTCTAGCTACTTTTTCATCTGTAAAAACATCCCAGTTTAGCAATTTTGCTATGTTGTTTTTGTTTGTAAGAATCACACACTATTGGCTCATATTGAGTTTATAGTCGAGCAAAACCTCTAGATTTTGTTCATAGAAATTGCTGTTATGGCAGCTGTCTCTTATCCTGTGAGATAATCTTGGAAACCAATAATATCTTGTTAGGTTCAGCCCAATATTTCAACCTGTCATAATATTTTTAAAACTTAATTCAGACATCCATCATATTAACCATCTCTTCCAGCTTTGTGTTGGCTGCAGATGTGATAAAAAGGCCCTCTTGTCTTCATTTAAATTACTAGTAAAAGTGTTGAACACAAGAGATCTAAGTACAAAACTTTGTAGTATGCCAATAGAACACTGTTTTCCAAATTGTATACTTCAAGATGCTAGTTCCATGAGATGCTAAAAGGGAAAAAAAGGAAAAATTTTCCATGATCAGTTAAGTTTGAGAGACACCACATACTATATGCCCTTCTTGGGAAGTCTCAGTATATATTGCACATTATAAACTGAGGAGTCTTGTAGTAATAATAAGTCTTGTTTGAGTTTAATTAACCCAACATTTCCCAAGCTTATTGTATAAAGAAATCTGGGTGGTAGTTGGTATATTAGTTGGTTTTAACATCCTGCCATGTTCCTGGTTCATGGAATACACTTTAAGATATACTCTCTTACACCCCCAATAACATGGTTTAGAATTTTACCATGAAGGACCCAAATTAATAAGTATGCAGTTTTGAAGATTCATTTTATCCCTTGTGAGCTTTAAGGTGAGGCATCCCACCCCCTTTACTGTTCACTATGATTCCTTAAAGATTGTGTGAAAACAAATTATTTTATTATTCTGGGTTATATTGCTCTCCCCATTAATTTATTTGTCTTCATCTATCTTGTGCTTTATTTTTTCTCCACATTTCTTCTTTTTTCAGTTCCCAAAAATAATTTTTCTTTATACAAGAGTTAAAAAAAAAAAACAATAATCAAGAGTTTAGTCTTGTGCTAACTTTACTCTGTCTCACCCGAGTGGATTTGGCTGTTCATGTTCTTCTCACTCTGTGTTTTAACTCTAGATTATATTTTTTTGTACTCCATAGTCCCATTTGGGCTTTGACTAGGATTCTTATGGGTTTATGGCACTCTTGTTTTCATTTTGTTTATACACTGTTTATTCTGTCTTTTGTGCACGTCTTTTTAAAAATATGATCTCATCCAGACAGTACCTAGGGCTCTATTTTTTTGTTTTAAAAAATATAATCAATGCCTGTATTATCAAAATGCCATTGTTATTCTTCCATTTCTCTGAAGCAATCTTCCCTTTCGGAATCTCTGGACATGTGGTCACACCAAATTTGTCTTACACTTTTTGAGATGTACTTTCCTGAAGTCCTGGATTGATATCTGGCTGTCCCCCAGAATTCCTTTCCACAGCTTTATTTTTAATTCCAAGAACATTGTTCACATTCTCCAAAGTTACTATCACTCCCATTGACTCACTCAGGATTTTTATTGTTGTTGTTGCAAAGAATTAAGTTCAAACTAGCAGTTCCTCTTATTTCTGGACTAATTGAGACCTGAAATTATTGACAAAGCAATATTGAGTTAGGTAATACCGATTTCTTTATTAAATATGTGAGTGCCTACTATGTGCCAGGCAAAGTTCTTGCTGGAGGAAATACAGCAGAGAACCAGACAGAGGATGCAGGGGATGTAGTAAACAAAAAGTTATCAAATAATCTCAGCTAATCATAGGTTACATAAATAAAGTAAAATACAATAACATAATAGGAAGCTATGGGTCAGGAGTGTACTAATTTAAGTTAGATGCTCAGGAAAGGCCTCACTAAGGAAGTAACATTTGAACTGAGATCTGAATGTTGAGAGAGAGCCTATATAAATATCTCTGGGTAGAATATCCCACCCCTAGGAACAGCAAGTATACTAGTCCTACAGTGGAGATATTCTTGGCCTATTCTAGAAAAAGGAAGGCAAAGGGGCTGAGCATATGGAGTAGGGGATAGAGTGGTAGGAAACAAGGTTCAAAAAAAATCAACAGAAGATGGAGAGCATGTCAGATGGTGTCCCCTGATAGACAAGCTAAGCCAGGTAAGAATGACTCTGTGAGGTTTCAATCAGGGTGGCAACATGATCTGGTTCATATTTAAAAAAAAAACCCTCACTCCAGCGTGAAGAACAAGTGTGGGCATGACTGAACAAAATGGAAGTAGAGACAACCAAGAAAACTATTGGAGACTTCAAGAATAGGAAGCTGAGGCCCTTCTCACTGCCAGAGCTCAACCCTGTCATTTTTGTGATCTTAGATATGAATATAATTTTTGTCTCCCCTGATTGACTGGAGAGTATTTAGCATGCTTTCCAAACTAAATTATTATTTCATCTCTCTCTCTTTTTTTTGCTCATTAATATGCTCTTCTTTCATCTGTGTCAAGGCTTTTCACATAGTCTTTGTTTCCTTGACATATATTACCCCATTACCCCCTCTCTCAGGATTATTTTTTCTTTTAACTAGACTAATAGTCTAGATGTTCCATCTGTGTAAAAAAAAATGTTATAAATGATGCCGCTGGAGTTATTCCATGCAGAGGCCCCGAACATTGGCTAAAATACGTTTAAACTATGAGTCATGTACCATGTTCTATTCATATTTTATATTTTGGAGGGATTCTCTTGAGTTTCCCCAAATTATTAAAATGTTCCCATTTTAATAGCTGTGTTTTGGATATGAGAAAGGAAAGAAACTAACTGTTATTGAAAGAAGTCTGGGGAACAAATAACGTATCTGGGTTCATTATTTAAATTAGCTAACCAGCCTGGTACAGCAAAACACTTCAAGTGAATTATACAACTTCAATAAGGAAACTGTAGTCCCTAGGCAAAAACACTTGCTTCAGATTAGACACTGCTTTGAATTAGCCAAAGCTATTCAGGTTTTCTGTGGACACATTAGGACCATTTAAGGACCAAACATATTTCCATACTCATGCTCTCTTTGCTCCATGTTCCAAGGTTCATAGGATAATACTGAATTTTAACAAAGATTACAGTTCCTTTATGCTTATTTGACTCTGGAGACCAGCCAAAACACAAGTAGGGGCCATGTTCATTTGCTTTTCTCTGCTATGTCTGGCTCCAGGATCATAGTATCAGTGAGTCTTGCCTGCAACCAATTGCTTTAATTTCTCACCAGAGATTATTCCTGTTATTGTTAGATGAAGGCAGTGGTAATTTTCCAAACTGCCTGGGACAGTTTTACTGGATGGAATTTCACAGCTATACTGGGAAAGAGAAGAAAGAATTCTCTGCTATTGCCAATAACATTAAAAAAAAAAAAAACTTTACATGTCAATAAAATAAGCAATCCTAAAATAGTCCTCTCAATGGTGTATCAATAAAAGAATTAATAGCACTGTATCACCACAGACATTTTTTTTTTAATGTGCAAAACAGGGATTATGAAGTCCTAGGATTTGAACCCAAGTTTTCTGTTACTTACATCAATCCAGTAACAGTATAGCTCAAGAAATAAGAATATTAATATACTATTATAGTTTCTTTCTGGGTGTTCTTTGATATTTCCTGACTCATCTATAACACAACAATAATAGCATTAAGAGTTAGGTTCCATCTCAATTTCTGTTACCAGAAAGCTGTGAGAGCTTGGGCAGTTCGCATTATCTTTTTGGGACTCAGTTTCCTCACTTAGAAGGAAATACTGCCACTTGTGACAACATGGATGGAACTTGATGGTATTATGCTAAGTGAAATGTCAGACAGAGAAAGACAAGTACTGTATGATCTCACTTATATGTGAGAGGGAAATAACTATGTTCTACCCTTTCACTACAGGACATATGAATTTAATGAGGTTGTCTACATGCTCAAGTTCCAGATGAGTTACATAACCACAACCTATCTACTTTAAAAAATTAGTCTTTGATATAAAGTTCCAGGCTACTCTGGAGTAATGGGGAGAAATAGGAGTTTGATAAAAACTCCAGTTAGAAAAGGCTTTGAGGTTTGAGAGAAATTAACTCAGAATAAGAAGTTCAAGATTGGAGGGTATTAGTGGATAAAAAAAATTACAGAAGGAAAGAGAATCAGGGAAACAGAGCAAGAGCTGATGAGAATTTAGAAAAGTGAAATGAGCAGAGAGAGTAACAAACATTGATTGAAAACTTTAAAAAAACTTTAACAATATTATTTAATTCTTGGAGATAACCTCTTATGTATTACTACAACTTTTCTTATGGATGGACACACTGAAGTGAAGTTAAATAATGTACTAAAGATTATTTAAATTAACAAGTGTTAGAATCCCTTGGTCTCTTCCTTGGAAGAGAAATCTCTTGTTTGGTTTTATGTAGTAGGGAAATAATACATACAGGTATTGAGTAGGAGAGATCTATTTAGGATTAGCTTGGAGATTTGACCCTTCACTGTGGTCTTTAATTAATGAGGCACACTTCTGATCAGGGGAATATTTTGTTGGTTTAATTTCATTTAGAAAACATTAAGTTCCAATATACCTAAAAAGCATTCTTAAATAAGCTAATGTATGCACCAGAAATTTGGAAATGATGGAGTGTCATTTATTATATTATTTTTTCAACTCCTCCTATGTTAAACTCCTAGTACTCATGGTAGATGTTTGCCCAAGGCATTCTGTGACCCACAAGAGGAAAAGAGAAAGAGAAATAGATGCAAAGTAGAAATTAGTCTCAAGTTACTTACCCTCTAGTTAGATGAATAATAGGTCCCTACTTTTCTAATGTCCATTGTGGTAACTGCTGTGAAAGTGTTCAAAGTTGACAGAGGTAAACTGGTGGTAAAAATAAAATTTTAAGGTGACCTCTAGAGATATAGTCACTGGCTGACAAAGATTTGGATTTAAAGAAGAGTGAAGGGCTCTTTAAAGGAGGCCTGGAAAATATGAAGACTTTGGAGTTATTCTTGAGGTCCAAGTCCTACCCCATTGTCTGAGTCTACCCCAGTTAATTATCTGAGTCTCAGTTTCTTCTTCTGTAAATGTTGGCATTTATATATGCCTCACAAGGCTTGAAGGGAAGATTAAGTGACATAATATTTGTAAAGCACCCAGCACCTAAGCCCTGATCAGATTTTATTTTGCTTTAAAAACATATCTAGGCTGATTAACACTGGCTTCTGAATAACAAATTTCCTGCTTTGGAGGCTTCCTCTCTATAGCTACACTAGTTTCAATGGGAAACATTGATTTTCTTATCAAATTTACAGCTTCCATGTGTGCTGGTCATTATTAAGTGTGTGTGCATGGGGTATACCATTTATAGTTTTCTCCCTGAGGTTTTCTTTAGGCCAGTTGAAATGCCACAGAATTAAAAAACAGATGTTGTATACTTGAAAATGTGGCAACATTCTCATTCTTATGTTGGACTGTCTTCACTTTTGTTTATATAAGGAAATGCGTAAGCAAATTATAAAGGGGAATGCTTTGGAATTAGTTTCTGCACAATGGATTCTTTGGGTACATGGACATCTGTGATGTAAAATCTCCTGGCTTTGTTTCAGAGAAAATATTATTGTTTAAAGGCTGTCAATTGGAATGCAATTTTAAGATGTATTTTCAATAGCTATAGAATTATAGGCAGATTCTGGATAGAGAAATATAAAAGACATGTGATACTCATCTTTTTCACACAACTATAATAATCATTTAATAGATAAGTCTAGAAGTAAAGTATTGTGCATGTGTCTTCATTTCATTTTTTTTTTGCTTTTGAACATCTCTTTCTCTGACTCATAGCTTATTTATTATTACTTATTCTAAATTTCCTTCTAAAAACTTTCATTTTTAAATTATGAAAGCAAGTGTCCAATATTTTCCTTAAAACAGGAATTCTTACATTTAATCATTTGTTTAACAAATAATTACCAGTGGCCAACTATGTACCTGGCACTCTGTCAAGTTCTTTTTTCTTTTTTTTAAGATTTTATTTATTTATTTGAGAGAGAGAGAGAGAGAGAATACATATGGGCATGTGCTGGGGGTGAGGGGGTTTGTGGGCAGAGGGAAAGGGATAAGCAGACTCCTCACTGAGGAGGGAGCCCAATGATGCAGGGCTCAGTCCCAGAACCTTGGGATCATGACCTGAGCCGAAGCCCAACTGAGGCACCCAGGCGCCCTGAGTTCTTTGACTATAATGGTGAGCAAAACAAATAGGGTCCCTACCTACAAGGAACTTAAAAATATTGGTAGAAATAGAAATTATTGAAATAATTTCCAGATGTAATTATATCTGTGATGTGATATAAATAATAATTTCAGGGTGCTCTTGAGAGCACAGCAAAGGGAAGTGATCTAGTCAGTTGTTGAGAAACAGCTCTGAGTGGAGATGTGAAAGATGAATGCAAGTTAGTTGAGGGCAGAAGAATATTCTAGACAGAGGCATTGACCTAAAGGTATCACCATTTTCAAGGAACAGAGTGCCCAACATGAGTCTAGAACTGTAGGGTTGTGTTAAGGATTTGATCTTTACCCAGAAAACTAAAGGAAACTTTTGAAGAGTTTTTAAAAGGGAGTGAAATGATTTGGATTTTTAAAGATCTGTGTGTCCAAGGTGGAAAAGTAGAGGAGTAAAAGTAAAAGAAAATGGAAGAAACTCAGAATGAAATAAGAAGGATTTCAATTAGTGATGGAGAGAAGTAGATAGATTGAAGACAGGGGAAGGAAGAGAGTGTTTCTTTTATTTATTTTTCCCCATTTTCTTAATACATGTAGTCCACTGCCTTTTTCCTTCCTACCAGAGGCAATCATCCAGACTGTTTAACCTGTATCTTTTTGTTTCTTTATTGTCTTGCAAAGTATGAGATATTGCCTTGTAGGCATATATTTTTAATTTATGTAAATATTGTATTTTGTATTTTGTCTATTTTGAGATTAAATTTGGTTGCCATATGTATCTAACCATTATTTTACTTACTGCCTAGTTTTTAATGGTATGGTTCCACTCTTCCACTGAAAGTCATGTATATTGCCTTCAGCTTTCTACCACCCTAATAATGTTGCAAAGAATATCCAGGTACACATTCACTTGTGGACCTATGTGAGAATTTTGGGGCCTTACAATTCTTCTACTAAGAATGAATTGGAGTATTTCTTTATGGGTTGCTAGCCTCTTGTATTTTCTCTTTCAAAAAATTGCCTGATCGTCTTTTACATATTTTTCCCTTGGGATTGATGTCTTTTTCTTATTGATTGACTAGTGTTTCCTGTGTTGCATAGATATTAATCCTCTGTTGCTCTCATTTTGTTACCTGTCTCTTCACTAAATTAACAGTCTTATCATTAGACAAATATCTTTTTTGTATATAATTCATAAATGTTTGGAGAAGAGTTTTGGGAAACAGGGCATACTTAACAATGCCCTATATTGCCAAGAGATTAAATAAAGCGAGGGCTCAAGTGATCACGTAGGATGAGATGTAGTAGTGCAGGCAAAAGGTATGGGATATTGAATCTCAGTTTTCTAAAATGTAAAATAAGAATATTAATATAGACTTATTTAATCTATTTGTGAGGAACAAATGAAATAATTTTGTAAGCTAGAAAGATTTTCATAAACATTTGTAGGTTTTATGATAATTACTTTTAATACAGGGTCTAGATCTACTAATGGTCTTCAGATGATGTAAAGGTTTGGTTAAATTTAAATGGTACAAAACACAAGGTTTATGTGTGCTTTTATTTAATATTTGACTCTGAATGAAGTAGCACCTCAAAATTAAATTTGAAATATATTCCCAGTAACAGTATTAGCTAGATAGTTTTGGAGAATATATGTGGTATTAAGTTATAGAACATAGAATCTGGGTGTTCTAGCTCAGAAATCTCCAATTTACAGAATGACAACAATTTGCAGCACTAGATTTATTTCTGAAAGATACGTTTCTGAAAGCAAATGCTTTTATAAATTAAATTATTTTTAAAAAAATTTTTTAAAGATTTGATTTATTCATTTGAGACACAGAGATACAGAGAGAGAGAGGGAGAGCATAAGCAGGGGGAGAGGCAGAGGGAGAGGGAGAAGCAGGCTCCCCACTGAGCTGGGAGCCCAATATGGGGCTCGATCCCAGGACTTTGGGATCATGACCTGAGCCGAAGGCAGATGCTTAACCATCTGAGCCACCCAGGTGCCCCAAATTAAATTTTTTTAAAAGAAATTGTAACTTTAATTTGAAAGAATGAAATTTGAAAATTCTTCTATAATTTGAGTAACCAACAATGTTGTCCACTTAGTAAACCCAGACTTTTCTAAGAAGTCAAACCCGATATTGCATATATTATATTATGCTCCTGAAAAAAAATCTATATATTTTTATACTGTAAAACCAGAGCAATATTTTACAAAGTGTATTCTGCAAAATACATTTTCTAAGTTACTGTGATAAGACCTGTATTGAAAAAGTTTCCATGACCAAACAAGTTTAAAAAACATATATACTTTTTTTGTTGTTACTTTGCTAAAGAGGACATTATTGAGACAAATGGTAATTTCTTTTATTATTCAAGTATAATTAACATACAGTGTTATATTAGTTTCAGGTGTATAATATATTGATTCAACAATTCCCTATATTTCTCAGTGCTCATCAAAATAAGTATACTCCTAATCCCCTACATTTATTTCACCCATTGTCCCCACTCACCTCCCCTCTGGTAACCACCAGTTTGTCTTTGTATTTAAGACTCTGTTTGTTTTTTTCTTTCTTTCTTTGTTCCTTTGTTTTGTTTCTTAAATTCCACATATGAGTGAAATCATATGGTATTTGTCTCCAACTGACTTATTTCACTTAGCAGTGTACACTTTAGTTTCATCCATGTTTTTGCAAATGGCAAGATCTCATTCGTTTTTATGGCTAAGTAATATTCCATTGTATATATACATATATATGTATACATAAACACCACATCTTATTTATTCATCCATCTATCCATGGACATTTGGTTTATTTCCATATCTTGCCTATTATAAGTAATACTGTAGTAAACATAGGGTTGCATATTATCTTTTTGAATTAGCATTTTTGTTTTCTCTGGGAAAACGTCCATTAGTGGAATTACTGGATCATATGGTAATTCTGTTTTTAATTTTTTTGAGGAATCTCTATACTATTTTCTATAGTGGCTGTACCAATTTTGCATTCCTACTGCACAAAGTCTCCTTTTTCTCCACATCCTCACCAACACTTGTTATTTCTTGTGTTTTTGTTAATTTCCATCTCTCTGCTGGTATTTTCTACCTTTTTATGCATATCATTCACCTTTGCCACTATATCCTTTAACATATTAAATAATTATTTTTTTTAAAGTCTTTATCTGATAGTTCCAACATCCTGGTCATCTTTGTGTTTGATTCTGTTCACCATTTTATTGCTTAAAAATGAAGCATATTTTTTGTGCTTATCTCATAATTTTTAATTTAATGCTGAACATTATAAAAATAAGAGTAGAACCAGAGGTAAGTTATATTTATGCCAGGAAATAGGAAAGCATCTTCTTTGTCAGGCCTTTAGGGTTGGGACTGAATAAATCTAAAAAGTAATTCAGCTGGGCTCAGGTTTTGTTATTGTTATAGTTACCTTCAGTGTGCCACAGGCTTCAAATCCTCTGGCAATGGACCCAGTCTGCCTTGTGTTTAATGTGAAGCTAGAGCTCTAGAGGATCTTTCTCAGTGTTCCTGCTCCAACACTAGCTTTCAATAAGCCCTGCAGTTCTGTGTGATAGAGTCTCTCTTCATGTTCTTGTTGCTTGTTACTTGGTGCAAAGTTCATGCTGTGTTTTCTTGATTCTTCTGTTCTAGCGTTAGTCTTAGGCAGGGTCCTAGTGCCTGAGCTCCAGGGGTGAGATCTGTCAGGCTCTCTGTCCCTCCCTCAGTGGCACACAGCCTCTGCCTCTTACTCTTTGTAAGGGTTAGAGTCTATAGGCAAGATTTTCTTTCCATCCTCCAAATGTCATTCAAACCCTGCCTTTTATCATGAGAGATCTTGGGTGTGATTGGTTCTTTGCTTCTTCCTGCCTGGCAGCAGACCTGTGCTTTATATCAGTACAGGATTCTGGGAAGGACTGGGTATTCTGCCTTCCACCAAAAGCAGATCTCTCTTGCCTATTACCAGTGCAGGGTGTTAATGGGAACATTTTTTGCCTTTCCCCCAGTATCACCTTTCCTGGGATGAGGTGAATGAGATAGTTACTTGCCCCCTTCTCCAGAGGCCAATAACTTTTCCTTTGTTTTAAAGCAGGATCAAGTTGGGGGTTAAGTGAGGCTTTTGCCTCTTCCCCTTTTGCGAACGGCTTTTGCTATCACCAGAGAAGGGTCAAGGGTTAGTTTTGTGTTTGTCTCCTTGTGGAAGATGATCACCACTTTGTACTCAGGCAGGGCCTAGAGTGTGGATGAGCTTCTCCAAGGACTCCTGCTCCACCCTCAAACTTTGGCAGGACCGCTTGCACCTCTAAAGGCAACTCTCTCTCAAGTCACTTCCTTGCCTGAGTCTTTCTTTATGAGCCTCTAGCAGAGGCCCCTTTATAAAACTAACCCTTGTTTGCAGAATCCTCTTGTTTCTAGGATCCAAGAGATTCCAACTGTCACATCAGCCCACTCATGGACTTTAAGAATTTGTTAAAATTTTAATTGTTTATTTTTTACTCACCTTTATGAATGTTATCTGTTTCTCTTATTTTGTCCCCAAAGCAAAACAGTTTGTGTGTCCTGTCTCTAGAGACTTTTTATCATTGATAATCCAGTTCCTTGTTGCCTGATGACCTTAGCTCTCTAATGTGCAAAAACAAATTTATGATTTTGTAGATTCCTTAGCTATTTCTTCAATTCAAGTGCAAGAGAATATCACCTGATATTCTTGCCCAGTTTTCTACACTTTCTAAACTACAGTGGAACTCCCCATTTGCTTCCATATTTCAAAGTTATATTTTACATAGAATTTATAGGTATTTTCTTTCAGTACCTCAAAGGTCTCATTTCATTGTCTTATGACTTATTTCTGTCAAGAAGTCTTCCATTAGTCATACAATTGCTACTATTCAGATAATGTGCAATTTTATCTGAGTGTTTTAATTTTTTTTCATTGAGTTTGTTATTCAGCAGTTTTATTATAATGCACTTAAATTTGGCTTACTTTGGATTATCTCTCTCTTGAAGTTTACAGAAGTTCTGAAATATGTAGATTAATGGATTTCACTAATGAAGGGAAATTGTCAGCCATTATCCCTTCAAATATTATCTCTGTTCCATTGTCTCCTTCTGGAACTTCAATTATAAATTATGTTATACTTTTTCATTATGTCCATATACATTTTTATTTTTTCTATATTTATTCATTCTTGTTCTCTGTACATCAACCTGTATATTTTTATTGACCTGTTTTCAGTTTATTAATCATGCTTTTTTGCTTTGTCTAAACTGATGTTGATCTAACCTATTGAATTCTTTAAATATTGTAAATTTTTTTATTTCTAGAATTTCTTTTTTTTTCTTTTTATATATTCTATATCTCTGGTGAAAATTTCCATATTTTCGTCTATTTCTCCATCTTTTGTTTTCTATTCCTGAAAAATTTAATCATAGGTGTTTAGAAGTTCATGTCACTGAACTCTGATATCTGGATCACCTGTGTCTATTTCTGTCATCTATTTATTCTTTTGGTTTTGGTCATAAGGCCTGTGTCTTTACATACCAAGAAGTTTTTAGTGAATTCCAAACATCATGTATAGCAAGTTATAGAGGCTTCAGATGATGCTCTTTTCTTTCAGACAAAATTTACCATTTCCTCTGGTAGGCAGATAGAGTGGGGACTAATCACTTTACTCCAACAGGGATCAAATTTGGTAGATGCTGGATACAATTTTGGTAAAACTAATTATGCCTCTGTTAATTGTGCATAACCCAGTAAAGAATGCCCTGTTAACTGGGCAATGCTTTCTGGTGTGTTCAACTGAGAATCTATTCACCTGAGACTATTCTCACCAGATCCCCTTCCACAGTAGGTTCTTAATGCAAATCATTGTCTCTTTGGACCGTGAGTGTGCCAAAATCTCTGCTCTTCTTTTCACAGGTGTTTTTGTTTTAGCTCCTTTGACTCTTTCTCCATGAAACTTCAGAAATCAGCAAACGTCATGAGGGGAAAACCGAGTGAAAAATATCCTTCAAGCACTTAACATTGTCACTCTAGTGTGAGACTATAAAGACTCTGCAAGTTTCTGTTCTCTGATAATGCCTTTCTGCCAGGGTAAAGCTCAGATTCTCAGTTTCTTGGCCACACCCAGACTGACATGGGGCCCCATCAGAAAAAGATGCTAGAGACTGTCAGTTTATCTCTTCATAGTTTTGTCCTCTCTGAAATCTTAGCCACACCTAACTTCATTGCTTCAGCAGATCTCTTGATTCTTTAAAACAGTTATTTTAAATTTTATCCAAGTTTTCTGTTTGTTCTTAATGGAAACAATGAAAAATTATAAGCATGCCCCATTGTATGCTACATATTATAATTGAATTGTATGCTAGATCATGCTTTAAAGTCTCTTAAGATATTTAAAGTGACATTTAAGAATCCAAATTTGGGGCCCACAAGTTATGATGGCGGCCTCCGTGGTGGTGGACCCGACTCCAGCAAAGCCTGCGTGCTCCGGGGCCCTCACCCGCGTGCTCCGGGGCCCTCGCCCACCCTGACCCCCTCCCAAATCTTAAATCCTCTGGTGAGGAGAGTCTGCTGAATCCCCTGCAGCCCCGGCTGGTCTGGGAGGGTGAGGCGCTGAGTTCAGTTGTGCTTGTTATCATGGAGATTCCTATCTAGAATTTCAGAATGTGTTGTTAAATCCACAAAATAACATATCACTAGAGTTTCAGACCTTCAACTCCTGTGGACTCCTGCTCTATCTCAAGCAAGACTCAGATTCAGTAGATGGGTCTTTTATTCAATCATATATTGAAAATGGTACTTTAAAGTACGACTTTTTCTGTGCTAGTGAAGCAAAATTGAGAAGCATTCACACTATTAAAGTAGATGATGGACAGAAATCTACACTGCTCATCAGATCAGAGGTCATGGCAAGTCTATAACTTAGAGTTGATAATAAAAGCCAATCACAAGCTGGTGCAACCACTCTGGAAACAGTATGGAGGTTCCTCAAAAAGTTGAAAATAGAGCTACCATACAATCCAGCAATTGCACTACTGGGTATTTACCCCAAAGATACAAATGTAGGGATCCAAAGGGGTATGTGCACCCCGATGTTTATAGCAGCAATGTCCACAATAGCCAACCTGTGGAAAGAGCCAAGATGTCCATCTATAGATGAATGGATAAAGAAGATGTGTATATATACACAATGGATAAAGAAGATGTGGTATATATATATATATATATATATATATATATATATATATATATATACACAATGGAATATTATGCAGCTATCAAAAGGAATGAGATCTTGCCATTTGCAATGATGTGGATGGAACTGGAGGGTGTTATGCAGAGCGAAATAAGTCAATCAGAGAAAGACATGTATCATATGACCTCACTGATATAAGGAATTCTTAATCTCAGAAAACAAACTGAGGGTTGCTGGAGTGGGGCGGGGGAGGGATGTGATGGCTGGGTGATAGACATTGGGAAGGGTATGTGCTATGGTGAGCGCTGTGAATTGTGCAAGACTGTTGAATCACAGATCTGTACCTCTGAAACAAATAATGCAATATATGTTAAGAAAAAAAAGAAGAAGAAGATAGCAGGAGGGGAAGAATGAAGGGAGAGGGGGAGATGAACCATGAGAGACAATGGACTCTGAAAAACAAACTGAGGGTTCTACAGGGAGGTGGGTGGGGGGATGGGTTAGCTTGGTGATGGGTATTAAAGAGGGCACGTTCTGCATGGAGCCCTGGGTGTTATGCACAAACAATGAACCATGGAACACTACATCAAAAACTAATGATGTAATGTATGGTGATTAACATAACAATAAAAATTTAAAAAAAAAGAATCCAAATTTGGATGAAGATTTATCTTTGCAGGATACTATTGCCAATACAAAAGACTCAATCTACTGAAGTATATTCTACATGTTACTAAATTGACACACCCACAGGTAATGACAGTTAAAGTCTACTTTAATGCTAAATCATAGCAAGCAAATATCTTTTGAAATCTAGCATAATAGAAATAATATAATAATTTCTGAAAACAGAAATAATGTAATATTAAAATTATGAATTTTATTTTTCAATGGAGGAAATATGGTTTTGTTACATGATTTTTTCCTTTGGTGCCCATGCCTCTTAGTCACACTGCTTCGAAGAATGAAGAGGCAGACCAGGCAGAGTGGTGGACAGCAAAGCAAGGTTTATTGAGTTATAGTGTAGCCAAGTATTGAGTGATTGTACAAAGCCCCCAAAGAGGGAGGGGACCCAAGAGGGTTGCCACCAGAGTTTCTAAGTCTAGGGGTTTTTATGAGCTTGTTGGCGAGCTGTTTTAATCTGATTAACCCTCCATGACCCTGTCATCCAATCAGGTTTTTGTCTTCTATCTCTCACATGGGAAGGTGGTGTAAAATCTTTTGAAGGGTGGTTTCCTCTTAGGGCAGGTGCCCCCTTGTCCTGCCTGCCTTTCTTCCAACTATCCTTCATCAATTTTACTCATATCAAGGCACACCATTTTCCAGTCTTGTTTTAATTTTTTTGAAACACCAATTAATCACAATGTTCTTAGAATAACGAGATTCAGTACAGTTTGTTTCTTATGGCATTCTTGCTGGACTTGATTTCTTTCCCCTGTACAACTCATTCTTAAGCTTTTTATTTTTAGTTTGTATTTTTCTTTCTATTTTTCCAGATAGTTCCTCAAATGTCTTAAGATGGATTAGAATATGATCCCACATTTATCCAGACCTTACCAATGTTCTTATTTTTGACAACATGATTGCTACATTTCTCTAATCTAAACCAGGGATGACAATGGATTTCATCTTGTATGACAATTCTAATCAAATAGGAGAAATAGCTTATGCTTTTGAAAAGATTCTAAGGGGACATCCAAGCCCAGTTTGAAAATGTACCAAGATAATTTAATGAGGTCTGTTATGCACTGGAAGGTGGAATAGTAACAGGCAATCTTGTTAGATCTTGAGTACTTAACTTTGGACACAAAGTTTAAAATCCACAAAAATTTGTTAATTGACTAATTGATCTTTACTAAAAACTCATGAACACAATAACTAAAAATTACTTCTGGTTTTATTAACAATTATTCTATTTGAAAAGGAATTATTCCATATGAATAGCTTATTAAACTCTTTTGGCCTCATATCTAATTCATCTTTATATTCCACTGTAGGACTTGTCAATGGTAAATGCTCACTAAATATTTTTTTTACTGAATGTAATTGATTATATTTTAAAGTATAAATAACCAAAGTATAAATAACCAAAATCTTCTGAAATATTTATTATTAGTGTTCTACAACAACCTTATGTTTGACAAAGAATATAAGTAAAGACTTAGGTATGGAGAAAACTCTTACCCAAGGGGAGGTGGGTGGAGGATGAGTTAAACAGGTGATGGGGATTACCCACCTCCCCTCAGGTAACCATCAGTTTGTTCTCTATAGTTAAGAGTCTTTTTCTTGGTTTGCCTCTCTTTTTATCCTCTATGATCATTTGCTTTGTTTCTTAAATTCCACATGAGTGAAATCATATGGTATTTGTCTTTCTCTAACTAACTTGTTTTGCTTAGTGTAATACACTCTAGTTCCCACACATCATTGCAAATGGCAAGATTCAGCCTTTTTTATGGCTGAGTAATATTCTATTATATAATATTTATATGTATATAAATACATGTATATACATATATTTTATGCATATAAATATATGTATATATATTTATGCATTTATGCATATATATGCATATAAATATTATATATTATATATAGTATATATGACATATATACTATATGTGTGTGTATATATATATATATATATATATATATATATATATATATAGTATATATACCACATCTTCTTTATCCATTCATCAGTCGATGGACATTTGGGCTCTTTCCATAATTTGGCTATTGTTGTTAATGCTGCCTTAAACATCGGGGTTCTCCTTTCTCTGCATCCTCGCCATCTGTTGTTTCTGGTTGCTGGCAGAATTTCTGATGAGAAGTTCACTGTAATTCTTTTCTCTTTATTTTTTCCCTTTATTAGTAAAAGTGTTATTTTTCCTCTAACTTTAAAAAGACTGTTTTTCATTTTCTTCAGCCTGAATATGCATGTCATATTCAAGTGTAGTTGTTTTATTGTTTTGTTTTTTGTATGTTTTTGTTTCTTTGGGGGGTTGTTTTTGTTTTTGTTTTTGTTTTAGTACTTATGCTTGTGTTCTTTGAGCTTCTTAGGTCTGTGGTTTAGAGTCTATATTAATTTTGAAAAGGAATTGATCGTTAGTACTTCAAGTAATTTTTTCTGCTCCATTCTCTCTTTCTTCTAGTAATCTATTTATGTATATGTCTTACTTTTTGATATTATCCCACAGTTCTTGGATATTCTGTTCTCTTTTGGCATTATCTTTTCTCCTTGCATTTCAGTTTGGGAAGTTTCAATTAACCTATATTCAGGTTCACTGATTATTTCCTAGTCTGTGTTTAGTTTATTGATAAACCCAAAGTCATTCTTTACTTCTATTACAGTGTTTTTTTCTTCCAATTCTTTCTTAGATTTTCTACGTTTCTGCTTACATTGTCCATCTGTTGCTGCCCATTTTCTATTTTTTCTCTTACAGTTCCTAACATATTAATCATAGTTATTTTGAATTTTATGTCTAATAATTCCAACAACTGTGTCATACCTAAGTCTAGTTCTGATGATTGCTTTGTTTCTTGAGACTGTGGTCTTTCTTCCCTTTTAGCATACATTGTAATTTGTTGTTGCTGTTATTGTTGAAAGCTTGACATTATGGGAACTGAGGCAAAGGAGCCTTTAGCACAAGCTTTTATGTTGATCTGACTATGAGTTGGGCTTTATGTAATGTTTGCTATAGCTGTATGTGCCAGTGGCTTCAAATTCCTCTGGTGTCTTTTTTCCCCTGTTGACATGGAGCTTCCTTAAGTACTCTTCCTTTGAGAAAGTCTTTGTCTTACAGTTCTCTTATCTGTAATTCAGTTATTGTACTAAGCCCTGGTAGTAGGGTAGTACTGTGTGGGGTGGAAATATTCTTTAATTCTGATTCATTCTCAGTCTTTTCAGTGGGTGTTTGTCCTTCAGGTGGTGTCTGTGGCCTTCACAGGTGTTTCTTAGCTTTCTTTCTTCTTAGGTGAGACATGAAGCCTAGAGGCGGCTGGAATGGGAACTCTACTGTTACCTCAGAAAACCTTCTGTTAAAGTCCTTTTCCTTGAAAATAGGTTTTTGTTACAGAAACCCTCTTATTGCAGGATTGAAGGGTTCTCGTCTCATGGAGTTGAATAATGAATCTTGTGGACACAAAAGGGTGAAGTGAAGTGAAAGTTTATTATGTGAAGGTGAGAATAGAAAGGAAAGAAAAAGCTCTCTAGAGTGAGAGGGGTCCCGAATGAAATGTCACTGAGGACTTTTAGTGGCAGTCTTTTATTTCGAGAACTGACTGGGAAGTTTGTGGCCTTGAGACTTGTGCCGTTCTTGTTCCCTTTCTCTTGTTCAGCTCTGTCTCAGCGTCTCCACCTGCCAGGAATAGTTCCAGGGCCTCCTAAATCTCCTGCCTATACCTTAACCCCTTCTCTATTCATGGGACAGCAGAAGGAGCTATACTGGGATTGTGAGCAGTGACTGATGATATACTTTTTAATTAGCGGGGATTAGGGAGAGCACAAGTCTCCAAGGAATCTGGAAGCAAGGCTTTCAGGAATTTGAGGGGCCAGCTGCAGCCAAGATAAGGTTACTTTTAAACATTAAGGCACTAAGGCAGCCACGAGTCTTGGGGAAAGAATATTTTTAACCCAAGTGTTTCTAAAACATAAGTGAAGATCTTGACCTGGTGAGAATAGGAATGAAATAAAAATGAATTCAGAATGATTTCTATTCTTTTATTCTATGTATCTTTGATTGTAATATGCATTATAACTATTAAAATATTAATATGTATCAAATGTATCTCAAGCAGATGTGAAATGGCTGGTATGAGAAAACTTACCTGACCTTTTTCACATTATTAGGGGAAGGAAAAAATAAACTAGGGGAAGAAATTAAAAAAAAATTTTTTTTTCATCAACTCAAACTCAGTATAAATTCAAGGTCCTTACACTTATAAATACATGATTTTGCTTGAGTTTGCACAGTATAAGTGTGATTTTTCCAAAGTCAGTGCATCCCAAGTCATGCTGAGATATTTGATGTACAAAGATTTTACCACTTATTTGTAGCTATTTTTCATATGACCTTTAAAAATGAACACCAAAAATCATTGTTACTTTAACAGTTATCTCAGTTTAGGTCCTACAGAGTTATACCTGGCATACAATATATGTCTGATGGAGTGACTATTTTGATCTTATATCCAGATTTCCAATATCAGATTCAACTTTCCTCCTAAAAAATGAAGAATCCAGTCCCCTTTATATATGAAAAATTTGGGAGACTCTTCTGACCTTATTTCAAATTCTCTTCATCACTTAATAGCAGGTATCTTCTGCTTGTCCTCTTCTGAATGTATATCTTCCTCACAGAACAAAAAACTAACTTTTAAGTGCAAAAAAAAAAAAAAGATTTGCTTCCTTTATTCTCAATGGCAGGTTGAAAAATTATTCAACAGGGATTGATCCAGTCAGAATTATTAAGCCAATCAAATTCATCTTTGGCAGCACTTCATCATTCTTTCTGCACCTACTGGCTGAATCTCTTCTTACTAGCACCTCAAGACCAAGAACGTTTATTTAATCCAATTTAGGTTTGATCTGAAATTATCACTCAGATCTTCTTTTTCTCTCTGACAGAGGTTTTTGTTTTTGTTTTGTATATTCATGTAACTCATCTCAATTAGGTGTTGGGTGGAAAGAATACAGTTGTAATTTATACTGACATATAAAAGACTGACAGTTTTCCAAGGTCCATTTGCTCTAGAGGAGTAGGTAATTAAACCAAATGAATCTCTGATTGAGTTTTAAGGAACCATTTGTTTAGTGAAAGGGAGATCAATTAAAATTTCATTTTAAAGCTGAGGCCAATGCAATCCCCATCAAAATACCATCCACTTTTTTCAAAGAAATGGAACAAATAATCCTAAAATTTGTATGGAACCAGAAGAGACCCCGAATAGCCAGACGAATATTGAAAAAGAAAAGCAAAGCTGGCGACATCACAATTCCGGACTTCCAGCTCTATTACAAAGCTGTCATCATCAAGACAGTATGGTACTGGCACAAAAACAGACACATAGATCAATGGAACAGAATCGAGAGCCCAGAAATGGACCCTCAACTCTATGGTCAACTTATCTTTGACAAAGCAGGAAAGAATGTCCCATGGAAAAAAGACAGTCTCTTCAACAAATGGTGTTGGGAAAATTGGACAGCCACATGCAGAGGAATGAAACTGGACCATTTCCTTACACCACACACAAAAATAGACTCCAAATGGTTGAAAGACCTAAACGTGAGACAGGAGTCCATCAAAATCCTAAAGGAGAACACAGGTAGCAACCTCTTCAACCTCAGCCGCAGCAACTTCTTCCTAGAAACATCGCCAAAGGCATGGGAAGCCAGGGCAAAAATGAACTATTGGGATTTCATCAAGATAAAAAGCTTTTGCACAGCAAAAGAAACAGTCCACAAAACCAAAAGACAACCGACAGAATGGGAGAAAATATTTGCAAATGACATATCAGATAAAGGGCTAGTATCCAAAATCTATAAAGAACTTATCAAACTCAACACCCAAAGAACAGATAATCCAATCAAGAAATGGGCAGAAGACATGAACAGACATTTTTCCAAAGAAGACATCCAAATGGCCAACAGGCACATGAAAAAGTGCTCAACATCGCTCGGCATCAGGGAAATCCAAATCAAAACCTCAATGAGATACCACCTCACACCCGTCAGAATGGCTAAAATTAACAAGTCAGGGAACGACAGATGTTGGCAGGGATGCGGATAAAGGGGAACCCTCCTACACTGTTGGTGGGAATGCAAGCTGGTGCAGCCACTCTGGAAAACAGTATGGAGGTTCCTCAAACAGTTGAAATTAGAGCTACCATTCTATCCAGCAATTGCACTACTGGGTATTTACCCCAAAGATACAAATGTAGGGACCCGAAGGGGTACATGCACCCCAATGTTTATAGCAGCAATGTCCACAATAGCCAAACTGTGGAAAGAGCCAAGATGTCCATCGACAGATGAATGGATAAAGAAGAAGTGGTATATATACACAATGGAATATTATGCAGCCATCAAAAGGAATGAGATCTTGCCATTTGCAATGATGTGGATGGAACTGGAGGGTGTTATGCTTAGTGAAATAAGTCAATCAGAGAAAGACATGTATCATATGACCTCACTGATATGAGGGATTCTTAATCTCAGGAACAAACTGAGTGTTACTGGAGTGGTTGGGGGTGGGAGGGATGGGGTGGCTGGGTGATAGACATTGGGGAGGGTATGTGCTATGGTGAGCGCTGTGAATTGTGCAAGACTGTTGAATCAGAGATCTGTAACTCTGAAACAAATAACACAACATATTTTAAGAAAATAGAAAAAGAAGAAGATAGCAGGAGTGGAAGAATGAAGAGGAGTAAGTCAGAGGGGGAGATGAACCATGAGAGATGATGGACTCTGAAAAACAAACTGAGGGTTCTAGAGGGGAGGAGGGTAGGGGGATGGGTTAGCCTGGTGATGGGTATTAAAGAGGGCACATTCTGCATGGAGCACTGGGTGTTATGAACAAACAATGAATCATGGAACACTACATCAAAAACAAATGATGTAATATATGGTGATTAACATAACAATAAAAAAATTAAAAAAAAAAAAAAGCTGAGGCCAGGGCCAGGACAGAGATCAAAACTGGGATTGAAGTCAAGATTAGTCCCAGTTATGGTCTCTGCTTTCCCCCCATAGTGGAACAGCATTGAAGAACAGAGAAAATAAAAAAAATCTATTCTTGGAGGATATGATATCCTTGAATTCAGTGGATGAGGTCACAGGCCAGACAAAGTTTAGAGCAGAGAATGACAATAACTAGTGTACCAGATACTCTCTCAGTACAAGGTGCTGCATATAAGCAACAAATTAACAAAAGCCCTTGAATAAATTAACACTCTTGTAATTGACCTAGATGCCAATTTCCTGTTTTGTCTTCAGATTCGTCAAGAGAGAAAGAAAGTCAATACCATCTGAAAATTATTTTGATTTATTAAGATTTCATGAAGCTCTACCAGCCATATGGGTATAAATCTGCTAATAGTTAAAGAATTCTTCATGGTTAAGATAGTTGTGATTTTAAATTTATAATTTATGACTCTACTGCAATAGCAGGATATGCCTTTAGCAAAATCCACATATTACATGTCCTGTTGGATTCAATACAGTAAGAATTCCTGTGTCAATGCCATGAATTGATTATTCAAAAATAGTTCATATTATGGAAGAGAAGAGGGCAATGCCTGCATGGTTACCAAGAATGGAATAATCTCATCAGTGAGCAAAACAAAAAGAAGTAGAAATAATCTTGAGATTGTTGAAAACATACTTTTAAGAAAACCCTAAAACTCTTTGTCCTTCTGTGACTTTGTGACTGATCCACATTTATTCTATGCACTTTGAAAATGAAATTTATTATGTTCCTTCATTATAAAAAGCAGTTCTGCAAGAGCAAGATTTGACCAAAACAAACTGCCAATAAAAAGCCTATTAATATTAGCCAACAAAATGAAGAAGTTGATCTAAACATCAAAACTAGGAAGCAAGAAATTATAGCTTTGAGTTATTGGGGCTAGGAGGAAATTGTGAAGATTTTTTAAATTTCGATGCTTATGATCCCTTCAGATCAGAGTCAGCAGAGACTGCTAAAGGAAGGCTGAATCTAATATTTTCTAAAGAAGCAAAAATATATTGTTTATATTGTATAATAAAGCCTTTTTTCCCCCAAAAATAAACTGTTTCCTTTATATAATGAACAGTATGGTAGAAAATAATTTTGTCCTTTTGGATCTTTTTTGAGTAAAGGAAGTTCTCTGCCATATTTATTTAGAAACAAAACATTATTCAGAGAAATGAAGTAAACATTAAGCTACAGAATAATAGTTTTAAAAACCTGTCAGAGAGTTGAGAATAAAAATAAATCTAAATGAAGAAACTTATAGCTGTTTTCATCCATGAAAGACCAATAAGAAGAGAAGGAATACATCATAAGAAGATTTCAGACTGCTACCCAATTTCTTTCTTTCTTTTTTTAAATTTTATTATGTTATGTTAATCACCATACATTACATCAGTAGTTTTTGATGTAGTGTTCCATGATTCATTGTTTGCGTATAACACCCAGTTCTCCATTCAGTACATGCCCTCTTTAATACCCATCATCCAGTTAACCCATCCCTCCACCCCCCTCCCTTCTAGAACCCTCAGTTTGCTTCTCAGAGTCCATAGTCTCTCATGGTTAATCTCCCCCTCTGATTCCTCCCCCTCTTCATTTTTCCCTTCCTACTACCAAATTTCTAATAGCCACCTGTGGTCTGGAATGATGCATTCAGATGCTAAAGACCTTTAGCCACAGAAAGAGCCTGTACCCACCCACCAATTCTTTTCTTTACCAACTGTACCAAAGACTGGGGCCAGGCAGGAAAGCAAGACAACAAAGGAACTAACTCTCTCTCCCTCCCTCCCTCCCTCCTTCTTACAAGCCACTATCTCTCCCTCTTTCCTTTTTCCCTCTTTCTCCTTCTTCCTCTGCACCTTCAGCCAATGCAGTGCAGTCGGCTTTGAGGGTTTAGGCCAGGGGACAGGGCAGAGAGTGATTTTTCCAGGACAGGACTGGAGAAGAAAACAATTCAAAAAGGTGGCAGTTGAACTCTAAAGCTATCCCCCATGCTTTGGAAAGCTAATGGCTGGACTAACATAAGTATAATGAGATCTTGAGAGTCTTCCAGTATTCAGATTCTAAGCCCTGCTGAAGCAAAGGTTTACTCTCATATTCAAAATATTTAAAGACAGAATTAACTATCTCTAATGAAAGCTTTAATAGACAAGCTCAAGACACAAGATACAACAAAATTAAAATGCTAGAAGAAAGCAGAAGTACAGATTTGTTTGATAAGCTTAGTAGCAGATGGGACAAAGCAGTGAGAGTGATAGGTGAACTTGAAAACAGAAAGTTGGTAATTATCCAAACCAAAACACAAAGAGGAAAAAAGAGCTAAAAGTGGAACAGAGCATTTAAAATCTGTGGGAATAAAATCAAACAGTTTAATATACATGTAAACAGAGTCCCAGGAGGAAGAGAGAAAGCAAATGGTACAGAAGAAATATTTGAAGACATGATGGCTATGATTTTCCAAAGTTGATGAAAGATATTAACCCGTATATCCTTGAAGTTCAGAATAACACAGTGTATGACTTGAATATAAACTGTGGTAAGTTAAAGATGCATATTGCCATCTCTATAGTAGGCCCTATCCAATACAACTTTCTACAGTAATGGAAATGTCCTATATCTACACTATCCAAAGAGTGTCTCTTACCTACAAGTAACAACTGACCCTTTGAAATGTTGCTACTGTGTCGGTATGACTACATTTAAATTTTATTTCATTTTAATATATTTAAATTTAATAGCCATATGTGGATACTATATTGGACAGTACAGTCTAAAGTAAACTTTATAAATGGCAAACAAACAAACAGAAAGGTACAGCTAAAAAACCACAATTAAATAGGTAAAAAAGGATACAAAAATATAGTAAATAATACTTGTTCTTTCCAAAAGAATACAGAAAATGAGGAATAGGGGAGCAAAGAAAAAGAAATTTTTTTTAATGATAAATCAAGCATATAAAAAACTACATCAAATATTAATTGATGAAACATTCTACTAGAGATTGTTAGAATGGAAAAAAAGGCAAGAATCAACTATATGCTGTTTATAGGAACACACTTTAACTATAAAGGTATGAACAAGTGGAAGGTGTGAGAGTTAAAAAAGATATTATTCAAAAATAAGCATTAAAATGTTAGGCTATATAATTATTAGATAAAGTAGATTTCAAGAAAAAGGTAGAGATAAAAAGGAACACTTTATAATGGTAAAATAGTTAATTCCTCAAAAAAGACATAAAAACCTAATTCTGTATGAACAACAGCTCCCAAACCCATGAAGCAAAATCAACAGAACTAAAGGCAGGAATACATTCTTCTTTCAAGTAAATGAGAGAACAGATGACAAAAAAAATCATTAAAAATATAGGAGGTTTGAAAAACACTATCAACAAACTTGACATAATGGACATTTACAAAATCTACATAAAACACTTGTAGAATACACATCCCTTTCAAGTGCACATAAGGAATTCTCCAAAATAGATCATATGCTGGGTCATAAAATAGTTTCAATAGAATCTAAGGATCAAAATCCTGTAAGATAGGTTCTTTGACCATGATGGTTTAAAATTAAACATGGATAACAATAACTAGAAAATCTACAACATTTAAATATTAAGCAAGATAATTATAAGTAACCTATGGTTCAAAAAGATGTTACAAAGGAATTAAGAAAATAATTTGAACTACTAAAAATATATCAAAAGTTTTGGAAAGTAGATAGATAAAGCAGTCCTTAAAGGGAGATGTATGGTTTTAAATACCTATATTATCAAAAAGAAAAAGAAAAAAAAAAAAATGACCTGAGAATATCACTTAAGAAACTAGAAAAAGATAAACCAATTAATTCCTAAATAAATAGAAGAGAAGAAATATTTAAAATGGGAGGATACCAATAAAATAAAAGCCCAAAATAAAAGAGAATAAATAACAACCATAATTATTATTTATTTACTTATTTTAAGATTTTATTTATTTATTTGACAGAGAGAGAGAGAGAGAGAGAGAGAGAGAGCAAGCACAAGCAGGGGGAGTGGTTGAGGGAGAGGGAGAAGCAGGCTCCCCACCATGCAGGGAGGCAGTAGCAGGGCCAATTCCAGGACCTTGAGATCATGACCTGAACTAACGGCAGATGCTTAACTGACTGAACCACCCAGGTGCCCCCCATAATTGTTTTTAAAAGATTATTTATTTGAAAGCTAGAGCATGCAAGAGTGGGGGGAGGGTCAGAGGGAGAGGGAAAGAGAAAATCTCCAGCAGACTGACTGTGCACTGAGTGCAGAGCCTGACAGGGCGTGATCTCATGACCCTGAGATGATGATCTCAGTCAAAATCCAGAGTTGGATGCTTAAGGGACTGAGCCACCCAGGCACCCTGAAAACCATAATTATTTTTTAAGAAGATTAATAAAATGTATAAATCTCCTAGCTAGACCAATCCAAAAACAAAAACAAAAACAGAACACAAATTCCCAACATCAGGAATAAAAGTTTCTTGCTACAGATTTTATAAACATTAAGAAGTTAAGAAAGGAATAATAAAGAAAATGTATGTCAAGAAACATGACAACTTAGATGAATAGACAAATTCCTTGAAAATCCCAACTTACCAATTTTCCTTATGAATGTAGACATAAGTCCTTAACAAAATATTTGCAAATTAAGCTAAAATATCATGAACAACCGAGAGGAATAAAAGGGTGATTTAACATAAAAAAAATCACATTAACAGAGTGAAGAAGAAAATCACATGACCATCAAAGTGGGTACAGAAAAAGCACTTGACAAAATACAGTACTCATTCATATAGAAACTTGTAACAGGAATAGAATAGAGCTTCTTAGATCTGATAAGAGTCATTGATGAAAAAAATCTATAGCTAACAACATACCCAATGATGAAATATGTACAATACTTTCCCTCTGTAATTGTTAATAACGTAAAGAAGTTCATTCTCATCATTTATATTCAGCATTGCACTGGCAATCCTAGCTAGTGCAATAAAGTATAAAAAAAGGTGAAGGAATGACTTTATAAATGAAAAAATTGAAGTAAAATTATTTTTATTGTACACAGCATCAGTTTTACATTGAAAATCTCAATCAATCCACCCAAAACTATCAGAATAAGTGGTTTTAGTAAGTTTATAAGTTAATGGTCACTATAAGAAAATCATTATTTTTACATAACAACAAATGAACAATTTGGAAATCAAACTCAAGCATCCAATATAGTATGTAAAAAATTATTTAGGAAAAAACATAACAAGAAGAGATGTGAAAGCTTTATACTAAAAACTACAAAACACTGCAGAGAAAAATAAACAGCAACCTAAATGAATTTAAAGATATATCATATTCATAGATTAAAACACATACTATTATTAAGATTTCATTTTCCTAAGATTGAAATATAGGTTTAATACAATGCCAATCAAAATATTAAGAGTTCCACTTATGCTTAAGATGTAGAGAGCCTTGAGAGAATTTTCTCCTACTCCAACAATGAGAAAAAGTCAGATAATCGACACAATCATAACTTTAATTAAACTCATTGTAGAGCTGAAATTTCAAGGTAACTATGTGCACTGAGTCCTGAATAGTAACAAATTTCTCCAAAAACAGAGGGACACACAAATTATTTCATATTTGGAAGAGAATAGCAGGCCACCATGAAAGCAGGTAAGAGAAATCAGCTCAAATTTTAATGAACAATTTAAGTGTGGCCTAGTGTATCAATTTAGAATAACCAGGAATCACAAACGTAAGGATGGTTTAGGCAGTTCATATTCACTTACAAGTTTTTGTTTTTGTTTTTGTGTTTTAATGGACCTTCACCAGATGCTTACAAGAAGATTTGGGGAAGGGGGGCACCTGCATGGCTCAGATGGTTGAGCGTCTGCCTTAGGCTCAGGTCTTGATCTGGCTCTCTGCTCAGTGGGGAGTCTGTTTCTCCCTCTGCCTCTTCCCCCTGCTTGTGCTCTCTCTCTCTCAAATGAATAAATGAAATTTTAAATAACAAAAGAATTAAAAAGAAGAAGATTTGGGGAAGGGCAAGCGCCTAGAAAGAAACTTCCTTGGTGGTGTAGACATGCAGGTGAGGGATGTCCTGGTGACTATCACTGGGAGACAAGCATTTAATGCTATACATGTCTTTGAATTCTTCTTTCATATAAAACAAAACCCTTAAAATACTGGAGAAGGGGCAGAAAATATTCCTGCCCATAGGGTCCAGAGACCGATCATTTCCAGAGGGAAGAGATAGAAGCAAAACCAATCTGTCCATGTGCAAAGAGCAGAAAACTCCCATTTCTAGGAAAAAAAATTATTGCTTCTGGAGAAGTACATATATCTGACAAAGGACTTACATGCAGAGCATATAGAGATGCCACCAAATCTTCAATAAAAAGACAATATGAAATGGGTAAGAGTCTGGATTAGGCACTTCAGAAAGGAAAATATATGAATGGGCAATAGTATATGAAAACTGTTCAATATCATTACTAATCAGTGAAATGCTAATTAAAACCACAACAGAATAGCATTTTATACCACTGTAATGGTTAAATCTTGGAGGATTGATAATGCCAAATGTTGGCAAGTACGTGGAGAGAGTGGGAGTGTAAAATGGGGGAACATAGATTTTTTTAAATGTCAAATATAGAAAACCAAACCCAATCAAGCAGTGTATTAAATAATTCTAAAGTGCAGAGTTTATCCCACAAGTTCAAGAATTATTTAACTTCAGAAAAATAATACCATAACTTACTGCATTACCAAAAAAAGATAAAAGCATAATGCCATCTCAACAGATGCAAAATGAAACATTCAATGAAATTCAACATCCATTTCTCATGAAAAATCTTAGCAAACTAAAAATAAAAAATTTCCCAAACATGATGTTATTGACAAAACCCTAAAACAAATATCATTAGTCTAAAATAAGAATTCTCTTTATTATTGTTTCTACTTAACACATTTTGAATATTTGAACCAAAACAAGGAAGATAAAAGTGTATATGAACAAAAGAGGAATAACAAAATTGTCATTGTTCAGAGAGATCTTATCATGTATATGGACTAAGCAATATACAACCAAACTATTAGCACTATTGCGAGAATTTAGGGAGATATTGATACATTCCTATTTATTACCCAGAACAATTTAAAGTAAATGAGGATAAAATAAAACATCAGAATAAAAAAAGACATAACAATAACTTTGGTGATAATAGCATAATGTATATTCTTGAACTGTATAAAAGAAGACTTAAATAAATGAAAACAGTATACCACACTTGTGTCTGGGAATAAAAATATTATTTAAAAAGTCATTTCACCAAAAATTATAAAACTGGTACAATTCTAAAAAAAATCTAATAAAATTTCTTATGGCTTAAGTTGATAGCTAAAATTCAAATAAAAGTGCAAGAGTTTTGAGAAAAAAAGATGTGGTAGAAGAACTCACCATACCAGGTATCAAAATACATAAAAAATATATTGCAATATAATAATAAAAGCAGTGTGATACTGATGCATGAATGGAAAATCAGCCAATGGGACAAAAAATAAAGTTCAGAAATAGATGACTAAGTTTATGTTTCAAATCATTAGATGGAAGTTGGGCAATTGAATAAATGCTGTTCAAATAATTAGCTGTAAGAAAACAATAAAATTAAATTTAGTTTACACTATTCTTTTAAAATTATTATATGAATTAAAGGCAATATAAAAGCAACACTTTGAATATTCTAGAAGAAAATATTGAAATGTAAGTTATATTAGAAAAAAATTTTTAAGAAGATACAAAAAGCATAAACCATAAAAGCCTATTAAATTTGATTACAGTAAAATGAAAACTCCTGTATGACAAAGACCTCATAAATGAATCTAAAAGGCAAGCTACAAATGAAAAACAGTGCAATGTTTAGCTGATAAAGGACTTATATCTGGAATCTATAAATAAATCCTATAAATCAATGAAGAGGAGACAATTGCATAGAAAGACAATTGCATAAACTATATAAATACAACCTTCACAGAAAAAGAAACTCAAATACTAACAAACATAGATTTTCAAACTTACTGAAATGAAGAATGGTTAAAATGGTTGAAAGACTAGGCAATGATGATGAGAAAGATCTTATATAAAATGGGAGATTGAGGATTCAGGAGAAAGTAGAAGAAGTGAAAGGCTCCAGAGTGAATAGGTGGGCATGGGAACCCAGAGCCCAGATAGTTTTAAGAAGTGCTTTAGGCCAGAGCGCCACCTTCTCTAGTAGCACAGAGGGAAGGAGAAGGTGCATGCAGATTCAGGTGGCGCTCATGAATTTAGTTGATTATTTTCAAGTGGATTTTTTTTTCTGTGAAGTGGTAATATCATCAACTAAAAATAAATAACTATGGTCTGAGACTGAGAGAGAAGTTGTAGTTTGAATATAGAAAAAATTTTGAATTAATTTTTGGAGAAAGGAAGGCAAGTTGACTGAGAAAAAGATAAGGTTTGAAATTCCAAATTTATTGTGAGATCTATTTTCCAAAGCAGATAATTGAGTTGATATAGGATTAGAGTTTTTGGAGGAAAAAAAGGCAAAAAAAAAAAAAAAATTCAATGGTTTTATCAGGATAATCACAGAAATTCTGGATCATGAAGGGAGAGGAATAAAAGGTGATAAATAGGTAGAAAAGAAGAGTCAATGAACTGGGGAGCCCAGAAGGGTAGAGTGATGTCCACATATAAATAAACTAGAAAGATTAGAGGGCATGATGGAAGTGAGGAACTAAAATTTGTAATTTTTAGAATTGGAGAAATTTGTGTAGTGGCATGTTCTAGGAAGTAGCTGATGGAGAAAGTTGTCAACTACAGATATTTGGGGTTTAGATAACTTGTCCACATGAACATTCAATGGGTCAGAGAAGAAAACCATAAACCTGGGATCAAATTCCCAAAGATCAGGGGTAAATGACTGGGAGATAGGTAGAATGCAGTGACAAGAGAGTGGAGATCATTATACAATATCTGGAATACTCTCTCCTAAAACAGAGAATTATGATATATACATGAAGTCATCACTTCCATGGGTCTTTGGAAATATATACATGATTGCAAACTATATTCTGAAATATTGTCAAGTATACAGGAGCAATAAATCCAGCAGAGAATTTAAATTAAAACATAAAAATTCCACATAGAAATGGTTTAAAGATTGTGGCTTCAGCACTACAGAAAAGGAGAACAAAAATCTAATATGTTCTTCTTTTAGTTATTAAAACTACTTGACGGGTCCAATATCCGGCTGGAGTCTTCTACTGGCTTGAAGCAAGCAAGAGTTCTGAGTGTTTTTTGTCCAGAAGAACTTGGCTTGAGATAATTTTTGGCTGTGCTCAAAGTTGAGTAACTGGGACATGAAAGTAGGGCTGCTCAAAAGAGGGCCAAAGATCCCAGCCTGCTGCCTTAGGCAATGTCGTCCTAGTCAGAGCCCTACTCAAGAATTTATGTCATCAGAAGTAAATGGTTTGTTCTTATTGAAGAAGACATTGCTTGCAAAGGCATGCCAAGTGGTGTCCAAAGAAATGAATCAAGGTATAAAGTCTGGGCGGTCCTTAGAGCTGATTTTGCACATAAGACAAAAGAAGCATTTGTGAGGTGGCAGAGCCATCTGTAAAGGGAATTCTTTTTGCAGTCCGAGGGCCATTTTGGCATAGACAAGGAGATCAGTCAGTAACACTGGGATTCGTATGGCCATATTTTTTGCCAGGAAATATTTACCCCATAGTCTAACACTGTCTGTTCCTAAATTAGGACTGGCAGTTACCATAATTCTATGGCATTAATAGATTTGTTTTGGGAAATAAGTGTTCTGGAGATGTACTGTAACAGCTCACCACTGAGCATGTTCTCCAAGGAGATCATATGAATGAGCTTCGTTCTGCAAGGGCCACAGAGAACAGGACTCCAAATTCAATTCCACCTCAAACTTTATTCCATGTTGGTTTTAATAGCTGCTGCTCTCTCCCATCCCAGCTCTGGAGCCATTTCTAAAAGCCAAAAAAGACTGGCTGGGATGGTTTTAAGCAAAAGGAATTACAGAAGGTGTGTGTGTGTGTGTGTGTGTGTGTGTGTGTGTGTGTACAGTTGCCTTGGACATGATCACCAATCTCAAGAAGATGTACTTTGTCAAATAAACCATATTTTAGTGATAAAAAATCATACTGTGTGTAAAAGTCATCAGATCAACTATCTTAAAGTCAAAACAGACCTAAAGTGTTTTGATTCAATGTCCTCGCTTTTAAGATGAGGGAACTAAGATCTGGTTGTGTTTAGTAACTTTCTCAAAGTCACAGAGCTAGATAGTAATAGAGCCAAGAATGAAGCCCATCTTTTGATTTTCAGTCTTGAGTTTTTTAATTATATCAACTAATGTAGGCTTAACTCTGTGCTTTCCTCTTAGCCTTTGCTCCTGCTATGGGATGGCTTCACTGAGTTCAGTATCCTCACCCAAAAGCTTACCAATCTTATTGTAAAATACATCAACGTAAAAAAAAGCCTAGAGAATATTTTAAGGAAGAAACCACTTACTTCTGATGACATACCTAGCTTTAATGAATGTAATCATTATGCTTTACTTGTGTGTCTTCCCCTCCCCTCGCTTCCTGGAAATAACCGTTATACCAAATCTTGAGTTTACTATGCCAACTCAAGTAGTTACATTCTGTATCTATCTACACACACACAGACACACACACACACACACACACACTCACACCTACATAATTCTACATTTTTATTTTGTTCAGTATTATGTTTTTAAGATCTATCTTAACCCAAGGCTGCATTCCATTGTATGGATGCACCAATAGTACTTATTTATTCTCCTATTGATAAACATGATTTTAAAATTCTTTTGTAATAGACACAATGTTCCGATGAACATATTTGCGAATTTTTTTTTTTTTGAGAGAGAGAGAGAGAGAAAGAGAGAGAGAGAGCAGGGTGGCAAGGAGGAAAGGGACAGAGGGATAGGGAAAGACAGAATCCTAAGCAGGCCCCACACCCAGCACGGAGCCACATGCCAGGCTCGATCTCACAACTCTGAGATCACGACCTGAGCCAAAATCAAGAGTCCGAGGCATGACTGACTGAGCCACCCAGGCATCCCTGTGAATATCTCTTTGAGCACATATGCAATTGTTCCTTTAGTCCCCAGAAGTAGAATTGCTCATTCAAGGAGTGCATGTACATATGATAAGTAGAGTAATGGCTCTCCCAAAGATGTCCTGGAACCTGTGAATATATTACCTTATATGGCAAGAGAGATTTTACAAATGTGATTAAGGTTAAGGATCTTCAGAAGGGGAGATTATTTTGGATTACGCAGGAAGACTCAAGTGAATCACGTGAATCCTTGAAAGTAGAGAAGGCCGGTTAAACGGTCAGAGGATACCACCAGAAAGGAATTCAATCAGCTGTTGCTGGTTTTGTTTACGGAGGAAGGGGATCATGAACCAAGAAATAGATGGCTTCTAGAAGGTAGAAAAAGGCAGGGAAAATGGATTCTCTCCTAGAGCCTCCAGAAAGAATGCAGCTTTGCAGACAGATTCCTTGATTTTACCCCGGTGAGATCCATGACCGACTTCTGACCTCCAGAACCGTAAGCTAACAAATTTTCATTGTTTTACACAAGCCATGGAGTCTGTACTAATTTATTATGACAGCAAAAACTAATTCAGCATATTAAACTTTGTTAACTATTGCTATATTTCCCTCCAAAGTAGCTGTCCTGTGAGCACTATCAATATATAAAAATCCCTGTGACCCCTTAACCTTTGTAAGCCTAGAGTATAGCCAGACTTAAGTTTTTGTCTGCTGAGTTTGAAAAGCTATGTGGTTCTAATTTGGACATAGTTTTAACTTTCATTTCCATAATTACTTGTGGGGTTGAGCATTTTACTCTATTTTATTGACTATTTGAACATTTCTTTTCTTGAATATCTTGCTCATGTATATTGCCCTTTATTCATATGGGGCTGTTATTCTTATTTGTAATCATTTATACATTCTGAATACAAAATCTTTATTTATACAAAATACACTCCCTGCAAATATAAATTCCCATCCTGCAGCTTCCTTTAACTTTGAAAGTTTTAATTGTAGTATCGACAAATGTTAACAGTTTTTACTTAGTGAGCTTTGCATTTTAGGTCTTCCCAACTTCAAGATCATAAACATATTCTATATTTTCTTTAGAAGTTTTAAAATTTTGCTTTTCATATTTAAAGCTTTCAAATATTTGGAATTGGTTTTTTGGGTACCTGGTTGTTCTAATGCTATTAATGAAAAATCCATTATTTTCTTAGTGATTTGTAATGCCACTTCTCCCTCATACTTCAATACATGTATGAATCAGTCTTAGGTTTTCTTTTCTGACCCTTTGTCTATGAGTTTATTTCAGTTTCTGCTCTACACTATTTTAGTAACTCCAGCATTAAATATGTTTTGATATCCTTTTTATTTTTCTTCTAAATTTATTAATTTTGGATTTTTATTTATATATATGAATTTTAGGATAAGCTAGGCAAGTTCCATAAAACACACACACTCCTCACACCCATTCTTCCTGGAATTATTGTTGAAACTGTATTGAAAATGTAGAATGCTAGAGTGAACTGATACCTTTTGGATATTAGGTCTTCTATCATATCATAATTTTCCATTTATTCAGTGCTTTAAAATATTCAAATTTATAGTTTTATCTATCTTGAAAACTTACTATACAACTTTTGCTAGGTTTTTGCAATATACTTTACTTTTTTTTTTTTTTTGCCGTTGTTTTACTCATTGATGATTATTCACATGTAGGGATGCTATTTGATTTTGTATGTTGATCTATCTGGCAAACTTGCTGAATATTCTTTTAGTCTCAATTGTTTGTCTATAAATTTTCTTGGATTTTATAACTAGTATTTATTTAATAAAGATAATTTTGCTAGTTTTTGTACTTCTTATATGTCTTTTTTTTTTTTTTTTTACTTATTTTCTGCCTTGAATTTGCAATGCAATGTTTGTTAGAGGCAGTGATAGGAGGCATCCTTATATTGCCTCTGAGTATAATTGGAAATGCTTCTGAAGTTTCACATAAAAGTATTGTGTTCCCTGCAGATAAGTTCAGGGATTCTCCTTGTATTCCTAATTTGCTAAAAATAGTCATAAATAAGTCTTGAACTTTATTGAATTTTTTGGTATCTACAGGATTTTCTTTCTTTCACTATTCATGTTTGCTTTGGGTGCAAAGATATGTTTGCCTCATAAAAGTAGTTGGGTAGTTTTCCATCATTTTCTATTTTCTGAAACATTTTTATACAATATGAATTATATTTTTCTAGAAGTTTTGGTATTTTCAGGTAAAGTCTGATTGTATAATTTATTACATTTATTTAATGATTATTATTTCTTTCTCAGGCAATTTTGCTAACACTGACTGAGCCGCCCAGACACCCCAGAACCAATTCTTATAATTCTCTCAATTACTAAAAATTAATGCATATATTTATTTGGGCACTGTTATGTGTCTTCTGCATATAAAAATTTATTTTATCCTTACAACAACTATGTGAGGTGAGTGCATCATTTCCCGAGTTTATAGACAAAGAGGTTACAAGAAATTAAGAAGTTCACGAAGCTAGTAATTGGTAGGGTCAAGATTTAAGCCCAATCAGTCTGATGTCACTATCCACACATTTAACTCCAACACTGTACTGCAGCTGCCAGTTTTTGATTTATGTACGTATGTATATATGTATATGTATTTTTCCTTGTCAACTCTTGTTATCTATTGTCTTTTTGATAGTAGCCATTCTGACAGGTGTAAGGTGATATCTCATTGTGGTTTTGATTTGTATATCCCTGATTAGTGACTTTGAGCATCTTTTCATGTGTCTGTTGGCAATTTATGCATTTTAAAACTGGTCTATTAGGAATACACAAACTTATACATGTTATGATTTGTTACAGAATTATTCCTTCTATGGTTCATTAACTTCATTTCCATCAAACTTTTTGCCTGTAATTCTATTTTGTTTATTTTATTATTACTATTCTAGTTTTTTTATGTTTGGTTTTGATTTTTCTTTCTTTTTTTTTGGTTAGCATTTAATTGGTCTTGTTTTTCCTTTTTTAAACTATTCTGTGTCTTTTTTTCCCTTCTGCTGCTTTGGACACCATGCACTATATTTTTATTTTATTTAGTTTTTAGTTGTCACTCTCACTCCTTTAACATATATATTTAACGACCACAAGACAAAGTTGACTATTTTACCTTCCTCTATAACACATGGACCTTAATTCAATGTAAATATCCATTAAAATCCCATTATATTTTTATTTTTGCAAAGCATTTAAGTTTTCTCTTTTTAAAACTCAAGATGTTATTTAGATATTTTTGAAACAATTATATCTATCCCTATATTTAGTAGAATTCATGTAACATTTGGTTTTGCTACCTCTTTCCTTCCCTGTAATCTTACATTTCTCTGTGCTATAGACCCTCTTTTAAGCATTTTTTTAAAATTAAGAATCTGTGGTAAATTTTAAGATTCCTTATATGTTTCAATATGTCTTTGTTTTGTTCTCACTATTGAGAAATAGTTAAGCCGGTCACTTTGTTCAGACTAAGTTATTGCCCCTCAGCCTTTTGAAGATAGTGTTGTAAATTTTACTGGTCTCCTGTTTCTGGTGAGAAATACAAAGTCAGCCTATGCTTATTTAGTTGTAGATAATCTGGTCTTTTCTCCAAGGTCACTTTAAGATTTTCTCTTTATGCTTGATGCTTAGAAGTTTTATTAAAGCATATCTAGGTAGAAAATTTTTAAATATCCTATTTGCTATTCAGATACACATTGATTTAATGACTCATGTCTTTCTTCAATTTGGAAAATTCTGGAGAAAATGTAATATAATGAAAGAAACCTGACGTCAGAAGACAAAGGTAAAGGTTAGATTCTGAAAACTCCAGACTATGTGGAAGAGCACCTAATCTACCTAAAGCTCAGAGTTCTCATCTCCATCCCAGGGTTGTGATGACAGTTAAATGAGGAAATAGATGACAATAATAAAGGTTAATATTGACCAAGCAATTTCAATATTCCAGGCATTGTGGCAATCTATGAATATACATGCATGCTTGGACACATGAGCTCACACGCGCACACATTCTCATTTAACCCTCACAGCACTACTTTAATTGATGAGAAAACCAAGGTGGAACAAAGTTAAATACATCCCTAAGGAAACGCAAAAGCAAAATATAAAGTAGAAACTTTTAAACAAAGTTATTAATGTGTTTTATCTTTCTTCCTCCATTGAAAGCTACTTGTGAGCAAAGCTGCTGTCTTATATGTAACAGAGACTTAGCAAATGTTTGAATGACCTTACATTTCCATAAGTGAATCTATAATGCACAGAAAAATATAATTTTATGATTTGTTCAAATAATGAATGTATGTTCTTCATCTGACTGCTGCTCACTCAAGGGCAAGTATCTCATTTATTTTTCTATCATTATTTTTGACTGCTCAATATTTATTAAATATCTCAGGCGGTGCCAGTGGGAAAAGTTTATTAGAGCATGTAAGCTTCATGATGGAAACATGTAAATCTTACCTGACTCACCCATACACACCCAAATCTATACCTCTACAGAGAGAGAGGCGGAGAGAGGGGGAGAGAATGGGAGAGAGAGGGAGAAGGACATGATTTTCTTACAGAAATCTGCCACCAATTTCAAGCTAAGACAGACACTTCCTTGAATAACAATTAAAATTAAAAAAATGGTCTTTTTTAAAAATATGAATCAGTACCAAAATACCATGTAAGAGAATTTCTGTATTTCCTCACTTCCTTTTTTTTTTTTTTTTTTTTTTAATTTCTGTTGAGAGGAGGTGAAATCAGAAACATTATTGTCATATTACCATTCTTTCCTGCTTGGCGATTCTTTTAGAAATGTAAGTCTGGAAAAACTTCAAATTTTCCCTAATAGCTGAGCAAAGGCTAAATTAAATATAAATTAATTAGTTTTATTTTCTTTCTTGATTGCTCTATTTGCATTTTTGAAGTCAAAATGTCTTTCCTTAGTTATAAACAGATTCTATTTGCAACCTCCAATTTAAATTTCTAAGTACTCTAAAAGGCTTCTTACTCTGGATTAAGAAAATATCTAGGTCGCCCTCCAGGTCCACAAAAGGATTTAGATTTAGGAGTCAAAAATATTATCTTTGGGGAACCTTTATATGGCACCTGGGGGGAAAAAAAACACTCTACTGGTTTGACTCAACCCCTGCAAAAAGTCTTGGGCCTTCTAAAAATCCACACATTATACCTTGGAACTCAGCTTCAGGTACAAACATAAAATGGTAGCTATGAAGTGTCTGTGGGAACTTATGACCCTGGATCCATAGTTTAAAATGAACTTCCGCTCTAGTTTTTCCTTTGTTTTATTTTTCTGGTATAAACAGACTTTTAAGGGATTTTTTTTCTTATTTATTTTTCTGGTATATATTTACTGAATGCCTACTGTGGTCAGCACCTCTATTATGCCAGTCTCCATGAAGACCTACAACATCCCTGGCTTCATGAAGCTTTAGTCAGCTTATTATTTGATCATCGTATGATTTAGGAACTCACAAATATTAGGTTGACTGGAATTCCCAGAAGCCACCTAGGCCATTCCCCTACCGCAAAAAAAGATTTAATGAAATATTTTCTGACAGATTTGGTTATTTGTCATACCTGGAGATTTTTAGAGGGGTTTCTCCAAACTTCCAGTCAGAGTCAGTATTCTTGTATGTAATAAAAATACGTATGTATAATGTTATTTACACAAACTAAGGTAAAAAGGTGGCCTGTGGTAGTAGCCTTGCCAGATAAGATGCAAAATGCCCAGTAAAATTTGGATTTTAACATAAGTATAACACAGATATTGCATGGGACCCAACTTAGACTAAAAACTTATCTGTTGATTATCTGAAATTCAAATTTAACTGGGCATCCTTTAATTTTATTTGTTAAATTTGATAACTCTGGGGTACCTGAGTGGCTCAGTTGGTTAAGAATCTGACTCTTGGTTTCAGTTCAGGTCATAGTCTCAGGGTTGTGAGATCGAGCCCCATGTCAAGCTCAGTGCTCAGCAGAGTCTGCTTGAGATTCTCTCTCTCTCCCTCTCACTGTGTCTCTCCCCCTGCTCTCGCTCTCTCTCTCTTTAAAATAAATAAATAAATAAAATCTCAAAGAAGATCCTTTTTTTAAAAGATTTACTTATTTATTTGTCAGACAGAGAGAGAGTGCGCACAAGCACGTGCACAAGCAGGGGGAGCAGCAGGCAGAGCAGGCAGAGGGAGAAGCAGGCTCCCCAGCAAGCAAGGAGCCTGATGCCATATGGGACTCAGGAGTCGATCCCAGGACTCTGGGATCATGACCTGAGCCCAAGGCAGATGCTTACCCTACTGGGCCACCCAGGCATCCCAAAGATTGCTTTTAAAAGAATCTGGTAACTATGTGGTAGAGAAAGAAGGAATGTCAGGCAAAAAATATTTGAGGTATTAATTAATGATATGACAAATAAAATAACTCAGTGGAGATGCATAAATACCTCCTCCCTTATGGTCTCTGAAGCTATTTGAAAGAGACTCTCTTACCTATACTTGCTTGCTCTATTTTGAAATCTTTTACAAATCCGAAATGGAATCAATGAGTACTCCAGGTAGAACATTCTTTCAGATTGTTTATACAACACTGTTACTTTTTTAAATGAAGGACCGGACACCCAGAGAGATTAAGTAGCAAGTAGCAAATCCCGAGCAGGTGGAATTAAACCTCTAACCTGTTTATCTTCATTTGAAGTCCTCTTTTCTTTTCACTACATCTCCAAGTTTTTCTTTGGAATTTAAGATTTTGGGGGCTTAAATATAAAAATATGCAAATATGTTTAGAAATAATGAAGAGCAAAGGTGAAAATTCTAACATTCCTTGGTTTTATATTCACATTTAAAGAAGCTGTTTAAGAGTTTGCATTAGCATTTTTTTTCTTTTTAGTAACTCACATAATGGGCTTTAAGGAAGTATTTACTTTCTTACAAAGTGGAAATTGTTCCCTATTCCTTTGAATTGGCTTGGACATTGCCTAAATGGCTGTCATGAAGTGAGAACAATGCAGATTCTCAATTTGATGTGCTGGTAAGGTTACCATCTGAGTTTCCTCTGGAAAATCTGAGAATAAAATGTCTAGACTGATTTTCAATCCAGAAACTCAAACTTCAAGAAACTTGGGCAGTCGCAGAGGCCTGAGGAGATGGAGTAAACCCAGCTGGGGTATGCATAGTCGTGCTGTGTCCTTCGGAGTTTACACCAATTCCAGCTTTTCTCTCTCCAGCCAAAATAAGAATTGAGTCATTTTTCCCATGATACCTTCTCACCAAAATCTTTTTTTTTTTTTTTTGTTTCCTTCTGGTCCTGTCTTGGTTCTCGTTTCGTCCATATTTCTTCCCTTTTTATTTCTTGCTGAATTTTTTGTTAGATTTCAGAATGTAACCATTCTTTATAACTTCATTTTCTTTTTAACTCTGGGCAAATCAGACTAGATACTTTTCTTTGGTTAATTCACTTGTACCATGGACACGTATTAAGCACTCATTGCACATAATGTACAAAAAGGGAGATGAAGGTCATTCCCTCGTGTCATGACCTCAGCTGGTATCACTTACATACTGGTCCTGCCAGAAGTTATAGTAAGAATTTAACCATCTATTCTGCTCTCTGTGTACTCAATCAGGGAACCTTGCTATTATTAAGCAAAGCCTTATTAGGTAACCTTGGTGGCCAGGTGGCCAAAGTAGAGCCTTTACATTGTGTAAGGGCTGCCCTGTCTAGGGACCGGCCTGTACGGAAGTAGATTCTTCCTCCGGCATTAGAGCTCTCCTTATCTTGCCCTGGGTGACAATTTGCAGGCTATACCTAGAAAGCAGTGGCCCAGGTCAACTTAACAGTACAGTAAGCAGCCCATACCAGTGACCAAGAAGCACAATCACAACACACAGAGAAATTCAGATATATCTACTAAGAGTGGGATCCAGAAATGATAAAAGATCAAAGGTGTAATGGGAAACCAAGGAAAATCTCTTGACCTGGGAGAAAGACAAAGACAGAGATATCTGGGGCTACCAAAGAGTTTAAGAGAGATTCCTAAATCTCTTGATTTCATCTACCTCTGGTTTTAGCAACTGTGCAAGAGTCCCAGCCACCATGGTCTCTGGCCTATGGTAATAGAATTCAAGTTGGTCTCTCTTCTTTACTTCCAGCTTTTTCTCTCTCTTGTAGCCAAAGTGATTTTTTTAAAAAACCAACAGCAACAAGTTTGTATAACATGTACCCCTCACCCTCCTTCAATACTTTCCCATTTTAAGGTAAAGCAAAATTCCTCAGAGGTCCTTCATGGTAAAACTTTTAACACTATATTTTCAGCCTCACTTCTCACTGACTCTCCCATGTTCTCTCCACTCTCATCACCAAACTGTCCTCTTATAGGCCCAGCTTCTTCCTGACACAGAATATTCACATAAATAGTTCCTTTGGCTAGAATGCTTTTTTGTCCTATCTTGACTAGTCAACTCTTTCTCAACTACCAGTTTCAGGTCAAGTTTATATCCCTTGGGGAACCTTTTCACAACTCCCTGACTAGGTCAAATCCCTTGGTCAAGGTTTTCATGTACCTCTCTTTGATAGCATTTACCATGACTCTAATTTTACCTCTCTTTAATGGACCATACGATAAACTTCTGTCACCCCTACTAGACTGCAATGTCCATGAGGGTAAGAATGGTGTCTTGAGGAAACTTTGTGATCCAAGTGCCCAGCATAGAGCCCCCATCGTGGCCCTATATCTATGCAACAAGTGAGTGTGACTCTAAGAAGAGGAGCCTACTTGTAATTGTTTCTTTGAATGGGGTTTGTTGTGCTCTTAATACTTGGCACTCAGGAGTTCTTGGATCTCCAGGTTTCTGGGTAAGGGATCAAACCAAATCAAGTGGGAATTCTGTGAAGTAGAGGGTTCAACACCCTTTGTACCTGTGACCCCAAACTGATGACAGAAGGAGCCAACTTTCCCACCACCATAGTGCCCCACATACTTCAAGTTTGAAGTTTGAAAAGATTTCTGTGTGTCACCAAGCTCATTGTATGTATTAAGTAATAATACATTTTCTTTTTTTTTCGAAGTCACAAATAGTAGCCAGCTAGAGCTGCTAGTTAGCATAAACTTAAAGTGTTAATATACTATGTTGATATTCTTGCAAACCAAAACAATGATGCAAAAATACCTGTCTCATGTGAGACTTCAAATTTCATTAGAAATAACTCTGGTGGGGCGGGGTGGGGCCTGGGTGGCTCAGTTGGTTAGGTGTCTGCCTTCTACTCAGGTCATGATCCTGGAGTGCTAGAATCGAGCCCTGCTTTGGGCTCCCTGCTCAGCAGCGGAGTCTGCTTCTCCTTCTGCCCCTCACCTGCTTGTGCTTTCTCTCTGTCTCTCACTCTGTCAAATAAATAAATAAAATCTTTAAAAAGGAGAGAGAAATAACTCTGGGCTTTTATTTTTGTGTTTTGAGGACTGATAGAAATCTAGGGTCCTCAGGCTGGGAACCATTTCACCAAATCCCATAGGACAGGACAATAAAACTGGGGTGAGAAGACCCTCCTCTCTGTTCTGCTACTGCTGTGTCCCTTTCACAGGATTGTGACCTGTAGTATTTGGTAATAGAGACTATAGTTAGCCAACTCATTAGTGTAAGGCTTACGGACTGACATGATGTTTTAGGCAGAATCACCCAGCTGAGGATGAAGCTGACAGTGGTCCATGCCTTCACTAAGAAAAACATTTTTTGAAACCTAAGCATGGCTAAGCTTACCCTGTTCTTAGTTGTAAGCTGGCATTACAATCTGAGTGTTACATTTAGTAATAATTCCAGACATATATGGCTGGTTTCTTAAAGCCAAATAAGCATTTAGATAATAGAAGGAACAAAAGGTCAGACAGTCCTGCCAAAGCTTGACGGTGGTGCACGTTTTCAGGAAAAAAAACAATGATTTCCTTTATTCTGCTTTGAGACAATATCTTCGAAGTCTTCACTTACCATAAAATAATAGCATATCATCTGTATGGAACACAAGGAAGTAATTAAAGCCTGACCCCAACTTACATTATAGCAGTTGGGTGAAGACAAATGAAATTTTATATATAAAAGTGCTTTGAGCTTCTAGAAGGAAGGTTTTAATACAAAACCTGAAGAATGTTCACTCTAGGTGTTTCTATGAGTAAAAATTACGTTTAAGTCACATATATTCCCTGTTTTGAAATCTGAAGCTAATTCTAGCCATAAATAGAGCAGATGCAACATGATCAAGGAAACACTGCTATAGGTACTCTCTAAAAATGCTGCTGTGACAGGTAAGCATAAAAATCTGGTGCTGACTCCATGAAAAGTGAGACTGTGGCTAAGAGGTTCATTTAAGGTGAGTCAACAGTGGAATTCCTCTGCTCAGATCCTTTTTGAATTAAGTGAAAAATAGCACTATTATACTTGTCTCCAAAATGACCTCTAATACCATTCTTCTGCACCATTCAAGCTACACCCACCACTGAATTGCTCTTTAAAACCACTAAACTGCAGTCCCGTCTAAAGGTTAATGATGCAAACCCATAACATAACATTTATAAACAAACAGTTTCAGAAAGAGAAGGAAAAGTCTTAACCAGAAAGCAGAAATAATATTTACGGTTTAATTGTAAGTGCATGGAACACAACTAACAAAGGATACCCCTTCATTTTTCATTAAAACCAATTGAGGAAGAGCTGTGTTATGACTCAGAACTGACTTTTCCTTTAATCTGATATTTAGACCTTGGTGATGGTGCCAGCACTGAGGTTTGTCTACCTATGGCTTTGGATGGAGTGTCCTGAAATAGCTTTTCCTTACTCTTTGGGAAATGAAATAGAGATAGTGACAGGAGTGAGAAGAAAACCCTGCTCTCAGATCACACTGAAACTGGACTTCAAGTATAGGATCTCATGTGGGACCTAATCCTGGCCAATAAATTGATGAGTAGTGAAATGAGAAGCCCAAAGCGGGGTGCAGCTTTTGAGGTCTGTGCTGACTCTCTTCAACCACAGTGTGTCCAATGGTTAAGGGGCAACTGGGCACCATTGCTCTGGAATATAAAATGAAGAGTTACCAACCTAGTTGCAGTTCCTTGGAAATATTTCTAGTTGGGTTTTCTCAGTATTGATGACAAAATAATCAGCCAGAAGGTTCTTATTAAAGCATATGCCACTTTCCAAAGAGTGTGTGCATGGACAAAATAAAAGCTGTTTTTCTTCTTGGTTTCTACCTGGCAGAAAGACGGACTACTGAGGTTCACGGGCAAGAGGCTATATGAACCTTTGTTTTTCCTAATTTGTATAGAAGCCCCTTATACTGGAGGAGTGAGGAGAGAAGGGAGCTGAAAAATGGAAAGGTCACCACCCTGACAATTTGTCATGGGAAATCAAAATGTATGCTAATGTAAATGATTGGAGAAAATTGGAAAGAAAAAACAGGGAGTATGTTTCTAATCAGCTAGAGTGTATTTCCCAGGGCTTAAGCAGTGGTCCTGCCCACATACAACTGTTTAGGGTGTGTACATAAGCAGGGGTTAGTTTAGGAAGGAAACAGAAGCTTACCTGTTCCCCAGTGATTTACATGAATGAATAACCCAAAACAAACTAGCGATTTAAAAAAAATAGCCAAAAGCCACATTCACATTTGTCTGGGAATTCATGTTGGAGAATAGCCTTTTGGAATTGTAACAATGAAATGCTAACATTTTGATCATTTTAATCATCATTCATAAATCTCGAATGGTTTTGCCAAAATAAATATATTTGCTTTGGGTTAAAATGTACCAATTTTGTACTTTGAAATACTGTTTTCCTTTTTTCAAGAAGCCAGATAATCAACACACAGGAATTTGAACACAACAAAGTGTACCCTGGGCTTCAGGTCCAAAACTATTTTATACTTAAAATGATGGATTTCATTTTGCCTCCCACATTTAACAAATGTTAACATATTGCCATATTTGCTTCTTTATTAAAAGAAATAAAATGTGTAGCTGTCACTGATGTCTCCCTCCACATGTCATTCCCCTCCTTTTCCTAAAGAAAACCACGAAGTCACTGAATCTGGAACACTGCTAAGGGATGCAAGCCGTGTACTGTAGAACTCCAGTTGTGCAATGGGACAGCCCAATAACCACCACATAAAGTGCCCACATTTATTTTTGACCATTCAATATGGATGCTTGTATCTTTATATGGTATTTATTTATTTAAAAGATCTTATTTGACAGAGAGTGAGCACAAGCTGACAGAGCAGCAAACAGAGGGAGAGGGAGGAGCAGGCTCCCCACTGAGCAAGGAGCCTGATGTGGGGCTTGACCCCAGGACCCTGGGATCATGACCTGAGCCAAAGGCAGATGCTTGACTGACTGAGCCACCCAGGCGCCCCTCTTTATGCAATATTTACCATGCTTTCAGTGCTTTAAAAATACTTACAAAGACACAAAACTGTGCATATCCTCCTTCACTTTGTGTTATTTTTAATTACAGTAGAGGTAGTGATTGCCTACCCTTTAACTATTTCCTCCCTATTCCTTGATAAAGGAGTCCCAGTTTTATTGAGATTTCCATTTCTTAGGAAAGGAAAACCTGTCCCCATGCCAAAGGTAAATACCAACTAGTATAAGCAATCATGGTAATCTCATTCCTTCCCAGTGAATGGACAAAACAGGGCCATGTGACTTAATTCTGGTCAGTAAAACAAGAGAATCCTGCTGGGAGTTTTCTGGGAAAGATCTCTTATTCTTGAAAGTACAGAAAGAAATGGCTTCATCTTCTGCTGAATATTGTCCTATCTGTAAGACCTAGAACTGTGCAGCCATCTTGCTACTTTGAGGAGGCTTACCTGAAGATATGTCCACGTAATGACAGGGGTAGAGCAGAACTATGGGCAAAATGAGGAGAAGCTATATTAACCAATCATCAGGCTATCCTACCTCAAGTTTCTTTTTATATGAGCTAATGCTTTTCCTTTTTATATGCCATATGGATCATAATTTGTATTACTTTCAGGAAAAAGCATCTTTTTTTTTTACAGTGCTGGGAAATACGGATTTTTCTTGAATATTTTAAATCACCGAATAGTTCTAATGTATGAATATTTATCCATTGTCCTATTAATGGACATTTAGACTATTTTCAGTTTTCTACTATTACAAGATTGCAGCAAACATCCTAACTCATGTCTTCTTATGCGTATTGTATAAGTGGAATTGTTGGGTCACATACATAGGTAATGGATATCTTCACTTGTATTAGATATTCCCAAATTGTTCTCCAAAGAGCCTGAAACAACTGATGCCCCTGCAGCAGTATATAGGAGCATGTCTTTCCCAGCACTACTGGCCTTTCAGGGTTTTACATTTTGGTCTTTTCATACTTTTAAATGTTGCCTTCATGCTGAAATGGTGTCTTCTTGTTACTTTCACTTCCATTTACACATTTACAAATGAGGTTGAGAAACTTTTATGTATTTGTTAGCCCTTGAAGCTTCCTTTTTTAAAATTGTTTATTTATTTCTATATTATTCTATTGGATCGTTTGTGTTCTTTGTTGGTTTTTAGAATTTTTTTCAATAACCTAGACGTTAACTCTTTATCAGTTATATGCACTACAAATATCTTCTCCCAGTGTATAATTTGTCTTTTATTTATGGTATCTTTTGTGACACATGCATTTATACTTGAGTGTAGTCAGATTTATCAGTTTTTTCATTTATAACTTGTGATTTTTATGTCTTCCTTGAAAATTCTTTCCTGAGGTCATAATGACAGGACCCTACATTTTCTTAAAAATTGTAAAGTTTTGCTTTTCACATTTAGATTTTTAGTATATCTATTTGTTTTGCTTTTTAATGAGGTGGAAATTTCTAAGTTTTCTTATTGTATAAATCCCTTGTAGCAGTTAAGGTATAATCAGTAAAGAGAAACCATGCTAGGTATGTCAGAAAAGGGAGTTTAATATAGAGAATTAGTTACACAGGTATTGAAGGAGTTAGAGGACTAAAGAGGAACCCTTTGTTTCAGCCCAGAGAGAACTGAAGGAAGCAGATACCAGCCTTAGGTCTAGGAGAACAGAAGAAAGAATTGGGATTAACAGATCCTGGAAACTCAGAGGACTCCCCTGACAATATGTGCTCTGACCTTTTGGACCTCCACCTGACTCCTGCTGGCACCTCTGATGGGCGCGGTAAGGCTGGCTCTGGGATATGCTGAAAGAACCAGAAACTGGACTGAACTGGAACCTGCTGGGCTGCCGTGCCACTGCCTGGGTGAATTGGTACTGCTAAGGCAATGTTAATGGGAAAACAGGAAAAAAAGAACAACCTTCTCTTCCTGCATTCCAGTCTGCCTCTATTCCTTCCACTTGGCAGAACCTAAGGGGAAGCCAGGTAGCAAAGGAATCTGGAAAATGTGGACTGTTTTCCCAGTTGCAGCTTTACTGAACAGAGTGTAGAAGGGTAGATTCGATCCAAGAAACAACATCGGAAAATAAAGAGCCCATTAGTGGTGTCCACAGTGGGCTGTATGTACCTGAGGAGACATGCAACCTGATTCATGGGGCTGTGAGAAGAAACTCAATTTTGCTGTTATTTAACAAGACTATTTAGAGTTTTCACACTAGTGCCCTCACTCAATCTACATAACCATTGTTAAATGTAAAGATAAGCTAAACACTGTTACCAAAAACCCCAGATTCCAAAGTTGACCTTTGATAAGATAACACATTATTGTTGGTAGTATGCTACCTAGCAGATATTTTCTTAAAAACAAGCACCCTTAATTTGACCCTTCAAGATAACAGTGACATTTTAGCCACAAGCAAGAAACAGCTTTTCAAAAGAAGCCTCATATAAGGAGAATTTGTGGGAGAATATTTCTATTATTGTGTTACTTTGTTGGCAAAGTTGATATCTAATCAAATGTTTTCATTTGCACAAATAATCTCAAAATATGTTAGAACGTTTTCCAAATGAAAAATTCTAGTGTATTTTCAATGTGTTTTGGAAAAATATAAACATAGACTACCTTTTCATGTTTTTCAGGAACAATGACATTAGAGATTATGGAACTTTATTAGCTGAATTTTGTCAAAAGCCACTCATAATTGATGGATGAAACTAAAAAATGAATCTCAGGACTTAAATATAACCCCTGGCACACTTATTTCATTTGGACCTCTGGATTATTGTTAGTAATCTTAAAAAAATTAAAGCAGCTATTAGCACAAATGTGAAATAAGCTGAACCTAAAACCCAATTTTTATATCACTATACATAACCTATTAAACTAAGATTTTAAAATAAGAAAGAATATTTGCTTTTAGCAAAAATCATTAAATACCTTTATATTGTTAGTAAATACATAAAGTATTCATTTCACTTTGGTCTTATTTTTAATTTCTCTTGTTTATAATTTAAATTTAAACATTAGTTCAGCAATATGTAGATATGAGTTATGAACACATAAATACTCTAGGGGGTCTGTGTGAGCAAATCTGGTTATTTTAAATCTAATGAGCTTTGCACTAGGATGTATAACAAAAAGTGTTTGGAAAGAACTGTTACAAGATAAACAGGCATATTAAAAATGTAGAGTTTATTTGTGTAAAAATTGATTTGAATTGAGCAGGATCCAATGTAACAGAAAGGAGCTCCAAGGAGCTGTACAAAATGAAAGGCTTTTATAGTCAGAAGGGAGCAGGGACAAAGACATTAAACTAGGCAAAAAAAAGTGGGTTGGTTATTGCAAGGTCACTTTTCTTAAGGGAATGGCAGGGGTCTCTCAGGCAGATGACCTAACTAGTGCCAGTCAGGCAATTCCTGTTTAACTTGTTTAAGATTCCATTTCTGGGAGAGCTGAGCTATAATTAAGTCTTAGTTTGGTAACATGGGACATAGCATAAGCAACTCCATTGTGGGCCTGTTGTCTTGTTTCTAATGCTACTTGTTCAGGTCGTTGTGATGTTATACTTGTTTTAACTCCTAAATCTAAATTATGTAACAACCTAAAGGATATCCAAAAATAAGTAGACTAGGAGTTTGAAAGCTTTTATTTCCTAAAAAGTTAACAGCACATAGCCTACATTTTAGTTACTTTAGAACTAAATACTCTAGATGTTTTTATAGAATGAAATGCTTTGATAAACAGGTGACCGACTTCCAGCCATTACTTCATCATTTTATGAAATCACTGATAGTCTGATTTTGGTTTTCTAAACTTCCCAAATATATACATATATATGTATAATAGCTTTTCAAACTATTTCATTAAATTTCAGAATTCCAGGGCACTGACTTTCAGAGTTTTAGTGGCTGGCAGTATTCCCAGGGCCTGCAATAGATGCATTCACTTTTTTCTTGGTCCCGTTGAAAAGATCCTCTAAAACAAAACTTCACCAACTATTGTGTATTCCTGGTGGCCAGGAAAGGAACTCACAAGACTGATTTCTAAGTCTTGAGGACCTGGTTTTCTAGTGCCCTGATATGCCACGTGCCCTAAGATGCCATCATTTAGACATGTCCTGTGTATTGCAATTTGTGCTTGCTACCTGCTTCATGTACAGACCATCTTGTCAGCTTGCCCTTTTCCTCCACCATCCTGGGATGGTCTCTGATTTGGGGGCTTGTACACTTGAAGGGTTTAGGTCTGGTCTTCCTTCCTGTCTTTCTCCCCACACTAACAATACCCCTGAGGGTTCCTTGAAAGAGAAATAACATGGCCATTTGCGAGATGTTTGTTTTGTGTCTGCCCCACCAGCAGCCGGCACTGCCCCAATCCTACAATGAGAGTTTGGAGTCTAAGGCATGAAAAACATCTCGTAAGAATTTCAGAGACTCATAAAATTTGTAAACTAATGATCTAGGCCTTTCATTTTCTTTGGAAAGGTGGCAACCCAAAGTTGCATGGAGCCAAAAGGAATTTTTAAGACACAAGGAAATGCCTTTATTTAGGCTTTCATTCCTTGAAATGTTAGACAACTTGTCACTCTCTGGTAAAAAAAAAAAAAAAAAAAAAAAGGACCTCTGTGTATGGGATGAAATGGCCTTCAAAGGGGCAAAAATAAGACCATCTTGTCTGTGACAGGGTAGAATGACACAGCCACGAGGCAATGGCAGACAATTGCTGTGAGGAGAGATAGGATTGAATGGGGACAGGGCCAAAAAGACAAAAGAGAAACAACCCACTGGGAGTGGTTATAAGTCCTTTCCTGTGTAATACAGTGGAAAACACAAAACAAAACAAAACAAAAAACAGAGGCACTAAGAGCTCAAGAGACAGATTTAGATTGAAAAATCTATAAAAGAAGTAAAGGGCCAAGCACATCCAAACTCTGGGTCAGCCTAGGGGATAAATCATGACCTGCTCCCAAATATCTCACTCCATTGCTTTGGTACTTAAAATGCCTACTCTTAGTCACTCACTGGGGTGGTAACATTATCTCAGGAATGCAAATGTTACAAATTAATTAAAAGGGATGAAAGGAAGTTAACAGAAAAATATGGATTTTTCAAATTATTTGCTACTTTGGAAATCCAAAAGTGAAGTCCTAGGAGAATCTAGTACAGGAAGACATATTTTAAGGGAGACACCCAGTCACTTACTAAAATATAATTTTATTCAATTCTCTTAATGTCACTTAACACTCTTCTGTAGTTTCCCTTTTTATTCTTGTCTCCTATTCTTGACTCTTCCCATTGATATCCATAAACACAGAAGCATGTCTCATTTACCACTTTATGCCCAGTGCCTGGCATATTGCTGAGTCATGGTAAGCTCTGAAGACATATTTGTTAAATGCCTGATGAATGAAGGAATGAATGAATGAGTGATTTAAGGAAGAAATAATATAGGAGAAGATTCAGACATGGGTGTTTGTGTATGTTTGAAAAAGATAAGCCTAGGTAAATTGCTGGGAACACAGAAAGAGAAAAGTAAGGAGTGTGGACAATTGGGTACCTAAAGTCAGAACAGAAAGAGGGTTACCAAAAATAAATGTGCCATTTTCCCCAATATTGGTCCTGGAAATAAATATACTTACTGTGTCTTAATTGGGAGGTGTGGGATATTACTATATTTCAGAATTATTGAAAAAGTCTTGGAATGAGGCACAAGTAGCCCTGCTTTTGTATTTGGCCTGGGCCTCTACCAAAAATATCCCTTGTGCTTTGCAAGAAATGTTACAGAACTGGGTGCTCTGAAATGCCTGCTTTTAATGTACAGAAATAACAAGCATTTCGCTCAACTCCATGGTGGTCCTTATTAAGCAAGTGTAAGCATTGGCTGCTAGTGAAGCCCTGTCTATGTGCCTTGGTGGTGCTTTTCATGACTGGCTCCAAAGTTCCTGTATTTCAGAAAATGAACAGAAAGAAACCTTGAGAATTTTCGAATTTAGTAACAATTTCATCATTTTCTTCGGTATTTCAAGTAGAGAGGGGGGAAAATGCTGTTTGGGGAATACTTTGACTTGGCCTCTCTTACCTTCAAAGAGCTTGGATCTGATAAAGGGGTACAGAATATAAATAGCCCTGAATGTTTCAAATCTTCTCAAATATAAATTTGTTTGGTTCATTGCTTCATTTTCTTTTTCTTCTACCCCCCACCTTTTTTTGTTGTTCTGGTGGTTTTTTGCTTTATTTTGTTTTGTACCCTGGAAGGAAGAAATCTAGACTTACCTAAAAGCAAGATGAAGACTCAACACATAACCCCCATTTTATTTTTAAGGGAAATTCTGTGTGTTCCTTCCTATCTATATAATTTTCTTTTCAGAATTTAATCTTTGCTATTTCTTATTTCAAAGCTAATCATTTACCACCTAATTTTAAGTTGCATAATGATCCAGAAATACTACCTAATAGTTTTAGAGGAAAAATTTAATAAAGGAGGAAATAGTATTCCTAGATTTATGAAGGCAAGTTGAAGAGAAGAAGAGGACCTTGTTGGACACTGCATTTTTCTGATTTATCAAAGTTGTCAGGTGACCTCTCAAGGCTAGGAGCCTACTTAAGGACAAAATTTCTTTTTTGTGTATTGGCATCACATTTCCCAGGGTAACTTAAGGGTATTGTAATGACTTCCCTTTAAAAAGGTCCAGGGTCTCCAATTATGTGTATCATACACTATATGAGTTAGATGTTCATTCTTGGGAGATGAGAGAAAGTCTGGCTCCTTTGAGGACTCATGAGAACCTCCAGTATTTCAAAAGGCCTTTCAACAGGCAGTCTTCACCAGACTGAGTACAAGTTCTGGAAAGTAAAATAGGGAAAACTAGGTTTCTTTTTGTTTGTACTTCTGATTATATATTTACACATAGCTAGAATATGTTTTAGGGTGTAACTGTCAAGTGAGTAATTTTCTGGAATGGTTAATTATTTAAAATAATTCTATTCAAAATGATTTGTTTATTCCCCGTCAGTGCCACCAGACACCAGATATTGCATCAAGTAATGTCCCTGTTTCTCAGTCTAATGGAATCATGTCAGTCCCCACCATACTTTACCTAATTAATAACATCTGTTGACAACAGTTGTTTTACTACCTAAGTCCTGATGTAGTCTCTTTTCTGAGCTTCAGAACTACCATTCTCTAATTCTTCCTCTTCTTCCTTTACTGGTGGCTCCTTTGCTGGAGATTAGTCTCCTTTGCTGGGTCCTCCTCATCTTCTTGGCCACTAGGACTCAAACGCCTCAGGGTTTAGTCTTTGAACATTGCCTCTTCACTCACTCTGTTTCACTCACTCTCTATTTTCACCTAACTGATCTCCTTCAATCTCATGGTTTTGAATACATCAGTGTCTCCTAATTGTTTGTACCTTCCTGATTCCCTAAGCCCCAGACTCTAATATCCAGCTGACTCTTGAAAAGATTCCCTTGAATGGCTAATATAGTAGGGCTCAAACTTACCATTGTCTAAAATGAATCTCCCCTAAAACATTTTCCCAAATCTGTTCCTTCCACAACTTCCTTATCTCAATACCATTTCATCCTTCTACTTACTAAAGGCAAAATCTTTAGAGTCATCCTTGACTCCCCTCTTTCTCAAATGGCCCACATTCACCCCATCAACAAATTCTGCCACTGCCTCTCTTTGATTTCTCCCACCATAGTCCAACTCTTCATCTTTACTCACTTGTATTCTACCAATAGCATTCATATGGGTTCCCTTGTCCCCCAGAATTGTTAACATGCTGGTTTTGACATGGTGCCTGAGTGATACTTTTTATTTTTTTAAAGGTTTTTTCCATTTATTTGACAGAGAGAGACACAGCGAGAGAGGGAACACAAGCAGGGGGAGTGGGAGAGGGAGAAGCAGGCTTCCGCTGAGCAGGAGCCCAATGCGGGGCTCGATCCCAGGACCCTGGGACCATGACCTGAGCCGAAGGCAGACTCTTAACGACTGAGCCACCTAGGCACCCCTGAGTGATACTTTTTAAAAAAAAATGTTTTATTTATTTATTTTTGAGAGTCAGAGAGAGAGAGAGAGAGGAAGAGGCAGAGGGAGAAGCAGGCTCCCCGCCTGGCAGGGAGCCTGATGCAGAACTCGATCCCAGGACCCTGGGATCACGACCTGAGCCAAAGGCAGACGCTTAACCATCTGAGCCACCCAGGTGCCCTTCTGAGTGATACTTTTTAAAAACTAGGTCAAGGGCGCCTGGGTGACTCAGTTGGTTAAGCGACTGTCTTCGGCTCAGGTCATGATCCTAGAGTCCCGGGATTGAGTCCCACGTTGGGCTCCCTGCTCAGCAGGGAGTCTGCTTCTCCCTCTGACCCTCTTCCCTCTCGTGCTCTCTATCTCTCATTCTCTCTCTCTCAAATAAATAAATAAAATCTTTAAAAAAATAAAAAAATAAAAAAAATAAAAACTAGGTCAAATCATGTTTTCTTCCATTCAGACTTCACAAATGACTTCCAATCCAGTGTGAAATCCACGCCCCTTGTCCTGACTGTGACCCTGACCACCCATTATCAACATGATCTGGCTTTCTGCTGCCTCTCTCCAATCACATCCTCCTCTTGTCTCCTCTCTTTCTGCTCAAGGTAGATTTGGTTCCCTGCGGTTTTGGTGATGGTCCCACATTAAAACTTTTGTACTAGGGGTTCCCTACACTAGAATTAACTTTTCTGCCAGATTTCCACATGGCTCACCTCATTATTTCTCTTAAGCCTCTTTTCAAATGTTATCTTATCAGAAAGGCAGTCCTTTCCACCTTATTCAAAAGTAGTACAAAGCTCCCCTTTTACTTACATTATCTATCCACCTTAGCTTGCTTCATTTTTTTCATTGAATTTATCATCACTTGTGCATAGATTTTTAAAATTTATTTTGTCTCCCCTCACTAGAAAACAAAAATGAGCAATATAACACCATGAATCAGAAACTGAATTTGTTCTGCTCATTCATCTAATGCCAGTGGTAAAACATATCCCTGGCACTCAAAAAATAATTGATGAGTTGAATCATAATGGACCATATACAAAACGTATACTTATTTAAGAAATTCAAGTTATAAAAAATGAATTTTAAAATTTAAGTGAGTTTATAATTAACTGAACTCTGTTGGTATTTAATAATTCATATATTAAATAATTTATAAATTTAGAGTAGAAAAAATATGGACATCTGTTTTCAAATTGGAACAATTAGGCTCAAATTTTGATTCAACCTTTTACTAGCTAGTTAACACTTTTGGCAAATTACTTATTTTCTCAGAGCTTCAGTTTTCTAATGTGTTAAAACAGGAGAATATTAATCTTGGTTGTGAAGATTATTCATATCCATTAGAAGTTTGCATAGAATGGATGGTATTATAAACAGCAGCAATAATAATGATAGTAATAGTTTTCCCCTAACTCAAAGAGTTATGCAAGTGCTTCTTTAGAGACTAAGCATTACAAGAGTTTCAGCAAGACATTTAAATGGGCTTCCCCAGAATCCCTGCCTGGACTGAGACCTAAAATAAACAGAAATGGTGAGAAGAATAGGATGGTGCCAAGACCGTTGAGGCCACTATAATCCTAGAAATCTCTGAAGACATGAGCCTCATTCTGGAGTAGCTTAGGAGTTTCACTCTAAACCACCCCCATTCAAAGAACACTCAGGAGACCAGCTCATTCCAACAGCAATGCCAGAAAATCTTCTACCACAGAGAGGATCTAAATCTAAGGGAGAACAAGAACTGACCCAGTCCTCCAGTGCCTCTCAAGAGCCTGGATTATACTCAGTGAACATTAACTGACTGATCAAGTAAATGGAATATAGTGTCTATACATGTGAAATAGTGTCTTTGACATCTACACTCAGTCAGGAAATGTTCCTTTCCAATAAACATATTAAAGCAAAAGATGTATGATTCTTCTTGAAGTTAGTGCTTACTCCTTTATTTCATTTGTCATCATTGCTTCCCATCTTGGTCCCTCTTCCTCTCCCTTTAAATTCTCATTCCACCAATGAAACGCAGAAAGGTACAGCCCAGTACATGGCCAATGCATATACCTTTTAGAATGTGTTTTTTTCCTCTGTTACAGAGGTAGATATACTGGAAGGTAATACATCTTAAATGAAGAAAAATAGAGATCTCAGCTGATAGTCAAAAAGAAAATGTCCTTCACTTCTCTTGACCTTTTCTTTTCCCTGGAGCAAAGTATCAGCCATAGTTAACAAGTTTTGATCTGTTCTAAAGGAAAGTCCAGAGGAGTTCCAAGTAACCTTACAAAACTCCAATTGTTCAGGGAAAGAAGGTAGAGACATAGGTGTTGTTGGTTTGATTTGATTTTTGATGGGACTTGGGTATATAGGTGGGGAACCAGTCACTGGGCAGAGCTCAAGGAACTATTTCATTGAGTATAAATAACACTGGCAAGGGGCACAAGAACTCTCTGGAAGAGCTCACTTACCACTGCTGCCTGCCACCCCAAAGCCAAATACTTTTTTAATAAAAAATATATATACAACTGTGATTATAGAGTTATGACTTGCACAGTGAGGCTTCATCCAGTCATTTTACCTTCCTGAGCCAGTCATTGGAAGGCCAAAAATGTTCCAACTCCAAGGTGATGTGTAATACTGCTTTAGGCTTCACAGGACTGCCCAGGATCACCCTTGTCCAGGAGCCAGACCAAACTTTACCTGGCCAAAATATCACAAGAATTAATGGTTTTTAAGAGAAGGTCATTGGCAGGACCTTAGGAAATGAAATCCCAAGACATGGAACTAATTGTCTGACAGAAGAGATTTCACATAGGGAAAGAGGTACTAGCTTGTTTGACTAGTAGGTTATGTGGAGGGAACAGAGCCCAGGAATGCTCAAACGTTTCTGCAAGTCCTTTATGTGGTTTAAGTTAGGTGAAAGAGTTTTTTTGTCTCTGATCACTTAGGATTAAATAAATTTCTACACAAATTTTGTTTCTGAAATTTCATTCTTTTTTTTCTTCAAAGAGATTTTGTATGTTGACTGAAACTTTGTACCATGAGAAAATGCACATATGGAAAACTCACTGCAATTTTTTGGTTAAAAGGGAGAGCAGGAACCTCTTTCACTACTGAGTAACATAAGTGTTTGTTTACTTGTTCATACCATATTCTGTTAGGTACCTAGATCACAAATAGCCACCTGGTTTTTCAATTAGGACATCAAGGTTACTAATGGATACTTAAAAGACCACTGGAAGTGTGTGCATACTTAGAAAACACCCTCTTATCTACTGTTTCCTTTCTCACCAATTCCATTCCCTATTTTTTAAATTAAAATTAGTAAAGGAGAGCAAAGAAAGGCAGTATGTTTCAACACACTTAGGAATTTGTTGGGTCTAGTAGACTCCCAGACATCAAATACCCCAGGATACTACCATTTTACTGAGACTTCTAATATATTAAAAACTTTAAAATATCAAAACAATGTTCTCAAAATTGTGGAACATCAAAAAATATTTAATAAAACAATATTTTAATACAAAAATACTATACAATATAACTGTAATACTTAAAAGAAAATTGTAAGAGTTATTATAAATATTTTTCCATAGTATGCTCTTGAAAATTGAGACCCAATAATGAGCACAAGTACAACATTCAATGGTAAGTATGTTTATAACCTCATCTGAAGATTACCTGAAAGCCTAATTTTCAAATACCTTCATGAGTATAAGGCATGGGTCACATGGCCCTCTTGATCCATCAATATGATAATTCCAAAATTCACAGAGGAGACCTAGTGTGCAGTTTGGATAAAATTACTCTAAGGCAAGGATTCAAGGATGTGATACCAAAAAATTCCAGTAGAAAATGGAAATTTACAAAACCTTGGGTATTCAGTGTTACCAACTAATGACTTAGGCCAAGATTATGGTATAATACACACTACGGTAGAGGAGGTATGCTGGGTAAAACATACTAGATTAGTATATAGTTCACTAGATTGGTAGTACCACAGCTTCTTAACATTAGCGAAGACAGTTCAGGTACACACAAATAATAGATATAGCATCAACATTCTGAATATGGTGTCCTATTTGTATACTCAGTTGATTAAAATAATGGAGAAGGAGTGGAAGAATAAATGACATAGTAGGTCTTTTCCCAGTGATCCTACAAGACTTCTAATGATCATATCTCTCCAAGAGTCAGAACAGACCTCGGGGCTCCTGGGTGGCTCAGTCGTTAAACATCTGCCTTCGGCTCAGGTCACGATCCCAGAGTCCTGGGATCGAGCACCGCATTGGGTTCCTGCTCGGCGGGAAGCCTGCTTCTCCCTCTCCCACTCCCCCTGCTTGTGTTCCCTCTCTCACTGTGTCTCTCTCTGTCAAATAAATAAAATCTTAAAAAAAAAAAAGAACAGACCTCATCAAATCTGAGAAAGCTCAAGAAGTATCATCTACTCTTTAAAGAAAAAGATCCCCATAACTAAACTTACATCTCATTTGTGATAGTTTTTATGAATCCTTGCTCTTCTGGGGATAAGCCATATGGTCTTCCCAAAGCATATTTGACTTGAAAAAAAAAAAGAGTATTTCTAATTTACCATTGGTCAGTTCATCAGTCTTTTGCATTAAGAAAATACATGAGTTTTTATTTCTGGGTAAAAAATTGCCCCAAAACTTAGTGATTTAAGACAATACACATTTACTATACTGCAGTTTCTGTGGACTAGGACTCTGCATATGGTTGAACAAGGTGCCTCTAGCTCAACGCCTCTCACAAGGCTGAAATCAAGATATTAGTAGTGGCTGCAATCATTTCAGGGCTGTTGGGGGAGGATTCATTTCCAGTTTCACTCACATGGCTATTGGCAGGCATTAGGTCCTCATTGGCATCAAGTATTCACCAACTAGGCCTCTTCTTTGGGCAGCTCACAACATGGCAGCTGGTATGCTTGAGAGAGGACTGGAGGGTATGGGTGTGTGCCCAAAACTGAAGTCACAGTCTTTTTGTAAACTAATCTTTGATTACTTTTGTGGTGTTCTATTTATTAGATGTAGTAGCCAGCCTATACTCAAGAAGAGGGGCTTATACAAGGTCATGAATACCAAGAGGTATGACTCATTGGAGGCCATCTTAGAGGCTGCCTGTGTACCCTAAAGAGGTAGAAGTAAAATGTGAATGGTATTGCAACTCATAAGATTACCACAAGGAGAGACCTTGTGAATCTCTCCATCTGGACGGACTGTCCCCTTCACTTCTCACCCAGAGTTATGTAGTAGTTTGAAATAGAGATTTGTCTCTCCATCATGCCATCTGTAAAAGAATGGAACTTTTCAAATTCAATGCATGACTAACACCCAGACCTGAAGGCACATGTGTACAAACAAATTATACTTCCAAATGTGAATACAGAAAGTAAAATAGTGCTAGACTTTTGTTTCTCATGTTTCATACCATTTTCTAAAAAGCATGATTTAGACTATTAAATTAACTGCTGAGGAATGTGCACCATGGTGAAAAAGAGACTTCATTTTTCACAGTTCTTGGCCTGTCTGTATGTATGTCTGGAACCTAAGCACTGAGCAATTTCAAATTGTTGCCTCTTATTTCCTCTTTAATAAACACTGAAGAGAGTGAAAAGGAAGAATTTATTTTCTCAGTTTTATATGTTTCTCTCTCCATGTCCCTTCCATTACTCCTCCCTGTCTGCTGATCCATTCACCTCAGTAAAGTTCAAAGAAATTGAGCTTCTATTGTTCCATTTAAGGCAGTCTTATGAAATGACCTTGCTTTCTGTACAAGGTTGTTTTCAATGGTAACAATGACTTTATTAAGTAATAAATTCCTCAATGATAACTTGACACCTATGAAGTTTCAACTTTTAAACTTTCACTATAAGCAATCTACCAAAAGGAATTTCAAATCCTTTAACAATAGTAAAAGACACTTTTTCACCTGCTTCTAACTCAAACATAGTTTAACATATTTGCATCATTTTTTTTCCAAAAGAAAGACACCTTTGGATACAACTCAAAAGTAAACAATTGCTGCTAAAAGGATAGTTTTCCACAACATTTTGCTAAATTAAAATAGGGTCTGAATGGTCTTAAATGCATTTTAAATAGTCTACATTTCCATACTTTCTAATTCCAAACTATGCGTTTTATTTGTGTATTAGATATCTGATAGATATTCCACAAGTATCTCAAACTCAGGATACTTCAAAATGAACTCCTCCTCCTCCCCCACCAAAATCAATTCATAGAGCTGTATGTGTTAGTAGAAATTATTTAATAATCCCAACTCAATTTATAGAAGTTGTTTAAGGAGACCCAAACAGTTTAGATGACTGGACCAATGTATCTGGGCTTAGAGACCAGCCAGTGTTTCTTCCCTCCTGGCCCTTCATTCTTTTGATTCCTCTGTTTTTATCAATGGCGCCATTAAAGACTCCTACTCACCTCAAACCGTCAAAGTCAAATTTAGCTCCTCCCCTTTCCCTATACCCAATCACCTGCCAAGTCTTACTACTCATACCTTCATGCTGTTTTCATTCCCTCTCTCACATAACTCATTCACATCCTTATATCTTACCCAGGGCTGTTGAACCAGTCTTTTAATTAGTTACCTTGACTTTGATCTTCACCCATTCACTGCTCCAGGTGACAATTAAAATGATGTCTTCCTTACACACAGTTTTGGTCATGTTATGGAAGGGTTCTAAAGCCTTGAGTGTCTTTCTGTTGTCAACTAGATAAAATATTCTCTACATTTTAGCATTCTGGGGTCTACATAGTCTAATTCCTACATTATTCTCTACCATATCTCCTATGTTCAGTAACACTGTCTCCTCTGGCTAAACTTAAAAACTCCATTTCCAGAAAATACCTCATCCTCCTTCAATTGCGTTCGTGTCACTTCTTCTGCCTGGAATAACACCTCTTTTCAATATGGTGAAATCCTGCTCATCTATCCAACTAACATGAGCATTACTTTATCTGAAACACCCTTGAAATTGTTTCTGCCTTATTTATGGCTCTTATTATATTCTTTCTAGCTTTAAAAGTCTACAGCTACTGCTTTAACCTTTGCCATATTATAACATTCCTAAGGACAGTGACCACTTATTTTCCAGCTGTGTTCTCCCTATGTGTGACTAATGTGGTTCTTATACCCAGCAAGACTCAATGAAGGTTTATTGGATTAATAAACTTGGCCTATCTATGGAATGAAATCTAAAGCTTTCAAGATAGATGGCTATCAATTTTGTTTTCAAGCACCTCCATTACGGATACAATTATACCTTTAAGATATTACAAATTTGGTTCCAGACCACTGCAATGAAGCAAATATCCCAATAATGCAAGTCAAATGAACATTTGGGTTTCCCGGTGTATATAAAAGTTATGTTTTTACTATACTGTAGACTGTTAAGTGTATAATAGCATTATGTCTAAAAAAAAGCACATACCTTTATTAAAAAAATACTTTATTATTAAAAAATGCTAACCATTGGGCAGCTCAGTTGGTTAAGCATCTGCCTTCAGCTCAGGTCTTGATCTCAGGGTCCTGGGATTGAGCCCTGCACTGGTCTACCTGCTCTGTAGGATGTCTGCTTTTCCCTCTGCTCCCCTTCCACTCATTCTCTCTATCTTTCTCTCCCTCTTTCTCAAACAAATAAATAAAATCTTAAAAACAAATGCTAACCATCATCTGAGCTTTCAACAAGTCATAATCTTTTTGCTGATGGTGAGTCTTGCCTTGATGTTGATGGCTGCTGACTGACCAGGGTAGTGGTTGCTGAAGGCTGGGTGGCTGTGGCAATTTCTTAAAATAAGACAACAGTGAAGTTTGCCTCATCAATTGCCTCTTCCTCCCATAGATGATTTCTCTGTAGTATGTGATGCTGTTTGACAGCATTTTATCCACAACCAAACTTCTTTCAAATTTGGAGTCAATCTTCTCAAACCCTGCTGCTGCTTTATCAACTCAGTTTATGAAATATCCCAAATCCTTTGTTGTCATTTCAACAATCTCTACAGCATCTTCACCAAGAGTAGTTTCCATCTCAAAAAACCACTTTCTTTTCTCATCCATAAGAAGCAACTCTTCATATATTAAAATTTTATCATAAGATTACAGCAACTTAGTCACATCTCCAGGTTCCACTTCTAATTTGAGTTTTCTTGCTATTTTCACCACATCTGCCGCTACTTCCTCCACTGAAGTCTTAAACCCCTCTGATTCATCCATGGGGGTACGAATCAACTTTTCCAAACTACTCTTCAGGTTGATCTTTTGATCTCTTTCTATGAATCATAAATGTTCTTAATGGCATCTAAAATGGTGAATGTTTTCCAGAAGGTTTTCAATTGACATTGCTCAGATCCCTCAGACGAATCACTATGTATGGTAGCTATAGCCTTATGAAATGTATTTCCTAAATAATAAGACTTAAAAAACTGAAGTGATTCCTTGATCCATGGACTATAGAATCGGTGTTGTTTTAGCAGACATGAAAACAACATTAATCTCATTGTACATCTCCATCACAGCTTCTGGGTTACCAGGGGCTTTGAATAGTAATATTTTGAAAGGAGGTTTTTTCCTGAGTGGTAGATCTCAACAGTGGGCTTAAAATATTCAATAAACCATGATGTAATCAAATAGACTATTATCCAAGCTTTGTTGTTTTATTTAGAGAGGACAGGCAGAGTAAATTTAGCATCATTCTTAAAGGCCTTAGGATTTTTGGAATGGTAAATGAACTTTGGCTTCAACTTAAAGTCACCAACTGCATTAGCTCCTAACAAGAGAGTCAGCCAGTCCTTTGAAACTTTGGCACTAGGCATTGACTTCTCTCTAGCTGTGACAGTCCTTTTTCCAATAGAAGGCCATTTTGTCTACATTGAAAATCTGTTATTTAGTGTAGCCACCTTCATGAATTACCTTTGTGAGATCTAGATAACTTGCTATACAGTTTCTACATCAGTACTTGCTGCTTCACCTTGCACTTTTATGTAATGGAGACAGTTTCTTTCCTTAAACCTTGTGAACCAACCTCTGCTCGCTTCCAACTTTTCTTCTGCAGCTTTCTCACCTCTCTCAGACTTCATAGAATTGAAGGGAATTAAGTCTTGCTCTGGATTAGGCTTTGGCCTACAAAAGTGCTGTGGCTGGTTTGATCTTCTCTCCAGATCACTAAAACTTTCTCCATATCTGTGATAAGGCTGTTTTGCTTTCTTATCATTCATGTGTTCACTGGAATAGCACTTTTAATTTCCTTCAAGACTTTTCCTTTATATTCACAAGTTGGCTAACTGTTTGGCATAGGTGCCTAGCTTTCTGCGTCTCAGCTTTCAACATGCCTTCCTCACTAAGCTAATCATTTCTAGCTTTTTTTGATTTAAAGTGAGAGACGTGCAACTCTTCCTTTCACTTGAACAGTTTGAATCCATTGTGGGGTTATTAATTGGCTTAATTACAATATTGTGTCTTAAGGAATAGGAAACCCTAGAAGAGGGAGAGAAACAAGGGAACAGCACGTTGGTGGAGCAGTCAGGACACACATATTTATCAATTAAGTTTGTCTTCTTATATGGGCATGGTTCATGGTGCTACAAAACAATTACAATAGAAACATTAAACATCACAGATCACAAATCACCATAACAAATATATGATAATGAAAAGTTTGAAATACTGCAAGAATTACTGCAAGAATTACCAAAATGTGGCACAGAAACATGAAGTGAGCAAATGACGTTGGAAAGTGGTGCCAGTAGATATATTGGATGCAGGGTTGCCACAAACCTTCAATTTGTTAAAAAATGCAATATCTGCAAAGCACAATGAAACTAGGTATGCCTCATTAGAAGCTTCCTTTGTAGCCCTCTAAAAAGCCTCTTTTGAAAGCAGTTGTTCTTCCATTTGCCTCTTTATATCCTTGGTTTTACCCAGGAGAAGGTGATGAGGCCCAGGCTTGCAAACAGGTGAACAAGGCTGGTGGTATTATAGTCCTACCATGCTATGTACTTTCCTCCCACTTAATACTGTGATGAAGGTCACATCAGGCATAGCACTGAAGGAAAGGCATTAAGCAGCTACCCTGGTTATGTTCTCTAGATTTTGGATTTGTTTTTACTATCATCTGGCCAGTATGTTCCTCCTACATTTAACAACCTCTAAGAATTTTCCCAGAGCTGTCAACCACCAGCACAGGGCCTCCTGGGTCTAGATTCAACCCTAACCTTGCCATCCCATCCACTGTTCCAAAGGATTAGTTAGTTCTGTCCCATCTGAATTGCTCTTCTCACCCCTCAGTGCAAGTAGAAAGTACCCAATTGCTAGGTTTTAAATCTCTTATGTTTTTCTCTTTAATCCACAAATAACCATCTTTTTATCATTCTTTTTCATTTCCCAAACCTCTTAGAAACATCAGAAGGTGAAACAATAGAAACTGTCACAAATGCATTTTTTTTTAGGATTAAAAAATATTTTAAATATTCTTGTTGGAGGCCAAAATTATATCTTGTCAATAGCATTTCATGGTTGGGTCATCCAGCCAAGCCACAGGCAAGTCTTCCCTCATAGGTTTCACCTCATTACATTTGAATTTATTCAAAGTAGAATAAGTGAGGTTGAACTGTCCAAAATGTTATATGATCCTATGAGAAGGAAAGAAAATGCATCTCAAATTAGCACAATTACCCAAATTCAAGCATGGCCTTTACTTTATTTCAGTGGTATGTTATATTCTTAGCCACCTTATAATGCTAAATATATTTTGTTGGTCTTAAACTATGAAGCATTACTGGAGACTATCCCACAATGATCATAATGATGATTATAATGATGCATTATAAATACATAGCTAACTTCAGCTGGGCCTTCAACACTGCTCAATATCTCCTTTCATTTTTAAATTACCACTGTATCGATTTACCCACATATGGCAACTGTTCTAAATATTTTACATATTCTCAGGGCCCCCATGTAGCCCTCACTTCCTATATTCAGATGGTTTCTTCACTATTTACTGAGAGCCTCAAGACTGCTTAATATACTCTTAACTATAATTTTAATAGGAATCTCCTCAAATTTTCTTTTCATGGTTAATGTTTTCACAAATAGTCAGTTTCCTTTCCTTCTGCTTAACCAGTAGGAGTACATTCCCCACCACCATGCCTTGAAGTTAGGCATGGCCATGTGAATTGCTTTGGCCAATGAAATGTAAATGGATCTTTTTCAGATGGAAGTTTTAAGTCAGTGGGTGACTTGACACATCCTCTTTCCCTCAGTCAGAGTTCTTGACACAACTCCAGGTGCTGGCTGTTTTTTTTTTGCTGAGTCTTGAAACTGAGGTAGAACAGATCCCCAGTCTATGCATGTGGACATGAATCATGAGCAAGAAAGAAGCCTTTGTGGTATTGAGCCACTGAAATTTGGAGGTTGTTTGTTATCTTAACAAAAACCTTGTCTCAGTGTGGTATCAGGGAAAATGGTGGAGTAGGGATCTCCAAAAGCTTGTTCTTCTACAAAAGCAGTGAACAAACTGGCAAGGGCTGTCAAAATCAACTTTATCAGAACTCTGGCAACTGACCAAGAGTTTATAGTAATGAGGTAAATGCTTAACAACAACAACAATAACAAAATCTGAGTCTCAATAAGAGCTTTGTGGCATTTTAACTTACCCTTTCCCCATTCTCTACTCTCAGCTCAGGTGTAGCCTTGGAGACAAGCCACATTTCTAATACAGATTTTTGGTACCAGAGGGAGCAGAACAGAACTCATTCTCAAAGAATTATGGCTGTTTTGACCTGTCTAGTGGCTCTCTGAAGGACCACCTCAAAGGGCTTAACTTTAGTTTGCCTAACTCAGAAAAATCCACAGCTGAGGTGATTACTCAGAGGGCATTTGTCAAAATCTTTTAAAGGCAAATGAATTGGCAGCTGCCACCTGGGGGAAGGAATAACAGGGCAAATAATAAACTGAAAAGCTTGGCAGAGAAGGCTGGATAATGAAATGATTGGTAGAAGAAATCCTAAGTAAATGGAAAGATAGTCTGTGTTTATAGAATACAAGACTTAATATTGTTAAGATGGAAATGCTCCCGAAATTGATCTATAGATTCTATGCTATTCCTATCAAAATTCTAATTCCTTTTTTTACTGAAATGGACAAGCTGATTCTAAAATTCATATTGAATTGGAAGGGACCTCAAATAGCCAAAGCAATCTTAAAAAGAAGTACAAATTTGGAGGACTCGCACTTCTTGATTTCAAAACTTGATACAGAGCTACAGTAATCAAAATAGCGTGGGATTGGCAATGGTAGACATATAGACCAATGGAATAGGACTGAGAATTCAGAAATAAACTCATACATCTATAGTCAATTAGTCTTTGATAAGTGTGCCAAGACCATTCAATGGGGGAAAGAATAATCTTTTCAACATATGGTATTGGAACAACTGAATAACCACATGCAAAAGAATGATATTAGACCCTTATCTCATATCATATATAAAAATCAACTGAAAATGGATCAAAGACTTAAATGTAAGAGCTAAAACCATAACATTCTTAGAAGAAAACATGTGTAAATCTCACGTATTTTCGATTTGGCAATGTATTCTTAGATTGGACACCAAACGCACAAATGACAGAAGAAAAAACAAATTGGATTTTGTCAAAATTTGAAGCTTGTTTATCAAAGGACACATCCAATAAAGTGAAAAGATAACCCACAGAAGGACTGAAAGTATTTGCAAATCTCCTATCTGATAAGGGTCTAGTATCCATAAGATAAAGAATTCTTACAACTCAACAACAAAAGACAAACAATTAAAAATGGGCAAAGGGACTTGAATAGACATTTTTCTAAGGCAGATATATAAATGACCAATTAGGAAATGAAAAGATGTGCAACATAATTAGTCATTGGGAAAATGCAAATCAAAATCACAGTGAAAGACAGCTTCATAACCACTAGGAAGGTAATAATAGTAAAAATAAGAAAATGGAAAAGAACAACTGTTGATGAGAATGAAGAGAAACTGGAACCCTCATACGCTGCTGGTGGGAATGTAAACTGATCCAGCCACTGTGGAAAACAGTTTGGCAATTCTTTTAAAAGTTCAACATAGAATTACCATATGACCCAGCAATTCCACTTGGGTGGAATCCAAGAGAACTGAAAATAAGAGTTCAAACAGAAACTTGTACATGAATGTTCATAACAGAATTTTCACAGTAGCCAAAAAGTGGAAACAATCTCAATATTAATCAACTGGCAAATGAATAAACATAATAAATACAATGTGTTGTATCCATACAGTAAAATATTATTCAGCTATAGGAAGGAATGAAGTGATGATACAAGATACAACATGGATGAACCTTGAATACCTTATGCTAAGTGAAAGAAATCCAATACAAAAGGCCACTTATTGTGATTCCATTTATATGAAATGTCCAGCATTAATGTCCAACATTAATCTGAATTAATGTTTTCCATGGGTTAAGAAAAAGAAAGTTTGAGGGAGTGACTGCTTAATGGGCATAGGGTTTCTTTTTGGAATAATGAAAATGTTCTGGAATTAGACAGTGATGCTTTTACTACATTGTGAATGTACTAAGAGCCACTGAATTGTGCCCATTAAAATGGTTGAAAGAACGGATTTTACCTCAGTCGGAAAAAAAGATTAAAAAAAAAAACAAAACAGTCTATCCCATGCTATTTTTATCATCCTCTTGTCTCAGGAAAACACACACACACACACACACACACACACACACACACACACACACACACACACACACACACACACACACACATTCTCTCTTTGCAGAGCTACTCCCTTTGCCAGCACCTTTGTATTATACCTGTCTGTTTAATCTGTCCTCTTGTGCCATCAGTCATTCCTCATTTCCAAATTCTTTCTTCAACCACTTCCCCTATACCTATAAATAAACATGCCCAAATCTTCCTTATCTTAAAAATTAGAAAACCAAAACAATCCCTTTGGTATTTTTCTCTCAAGTCATTCTTCCATTTACATTCTTTCCCTGTACCTACAAAATATTAAAGGCCAAGTCTATATTCTCTCCTTCTAATTCACTGACTTTCCATTAGTCCTCAAAACTTATCTGGGCTCTGAAACTTTCACTAATCTAATGAAATATGAATATACTGGCAAAAGCATCCTTCTTACTTTTAAATCTCTACTGATGTAACTGCAGTGTTTGAATCTATATCCCCCTCCTTTCAATTTTCTTTTCTTGGCCTTGGGGACACTGTGTTCACCTGTTTCTTTCTTGTCTCTCTAAACTATTCTTCTTAGTCTCTTCTGCTTACTTCTCTTTCTCAGCCTTCTTTTAGATAAAACATTTAGCCAGGTTCTGTGTTTAGCCAGGTTCATGGTCACCAACTGCCTTATGTCAAGGTGATATTCTTTAAGGATTAATTAAATTTTACCTTCTCCATGCGGCCTTTCCACACCTCCTAAATTAAATTAATATATTTTTGTGCTTCTATCATAATACTTTTCATGGTATCTTGTCTTATGATAATTGTGTCATATACCCCAGTGTATGGTTTTAGATAGTGGGATTGTGTTCTTTTTTTTTTATCTCTATATATCAATTACCACCTAGTGTAGTGCCTAGAATCTAATAGTGTTGGTTAAATTGTATTTTTGTTTTCCTCATTTCCAAGAAATGAACAACTACAATGTTAAAGAATATCAGACTTAAGTCAATGAACCATATTAGGTATGTTTAAAGGTAAATTTAAGCGATTCCTAATCATTCTTCCATGAAGTGCTTCTATAGATGCCCTGAAAATATAATCCATGCAGATACATATGATTCAGTATCTGATTGATCAACTATGGATTCTATCCCAATACTACTCTTTGAAGATAGGATAATAGACATAATCAAACATATCAGAAGGTATTCACATTCTCTAAATACTGTAAAACCACTAGTACAGAAGACAAGGAAATATTTCTGAGAAATCTCATTCAGAGATCTAAACTTGCACATTGTGCCAGTCTTTTAAATAGTCTTCAGAATTATTAATGGTCCATGCCTTCAAGAAATATTACTGAACACCTGCTGAGGGAGTTGAAGAAAATAAATACATGAACAAGATCATCTTGGATAGTGATTATTGCTACGAAGAACACAAAGTTGGGTGAAAGAATAGCAAAAGGATGGAACAGAAGACACATTATCTTTTGTGATGAGTAAATTCTGTGGATATAACATATAAACTGAGATCTGAAAGCCTAGAAGGCAAAGATCTAGCAATAGAGTTGTCTTAGCAAAGGGAGCAACAGCTGTAAGGCTTTAAGGCAGAAAAACTTGGCTTGTCTTGTGCCAGGCCAGGAGTCATTATAGCTGGAATATGGTGGGTTTGTGGCACTTGGTGAGGCCTAACAGCTGGACAGGGACAGGATTGTATTAGGTCTTGTAGGTCATACTATCATGTTGGGCTTTTCTCTGAATAAGAGGAAGCCACTGGAGGGATTTAAATGGGTAACAAATAAGATTTGATCCATCTTTTTAAAATCTCATTTTGGTTACTACGTAAAGGTGGAATGAATAGATGTAGGGAAGCGGTTATAACACAATGGCAGACCAGAAAGAAATAACGGTGCGTTAGGCAATCATAGATGTAAATGCAAGGATTTGATTGTACGAAATCACTTATTTTCTGATTTCCCTTTCCCCCACTTCCTCCTTCATTTCTTTCTTGTGTTTGTCTTACACTAGATTAAGAAAATAGAAGCTTTTGCTCCTAACAAATGCACTGGCACTGCTCCTTTAAACACAAAGACCTAAGAAATTTAAACAGAAAGGACGTAACAAGGGAACATGCGTGTATTAGATTTCCTTTAGATCTGGTGATCTGATTTGTTTAGACAATGGGCATATGGACCAGAGCTCATTTTCGTGACTGGATTACAGCCTCATAATACAATCACTTTTTCAGTGATTGTATCTTGTTTATAGCGTACAATTAAAGGCTGTTCCTTAATTATGTTAACTGGATATTTGTCATTTAGAGCAGAAAAATAAAGCAACAAGAAGCATCTAATTTGTTTCAACAACTTTGTTATTTGGCAGATTTCTAAAATCCACATATGCTAATGTTTGTGTTAATTGCTTAATACCAGGATACTTGTCAGATCCAAATACTTTTGTAATTAATTACTTAAAACCCATCTAACACTACAGCATGAGTGGTTTGAAATTTTTCTTGTGATATTTTCATTTTCTCTAATCAATGTATTTTAGTAATAATTAATTTGGAGAGAAACTGTTTAATGACACATTTAAATAGCCTACCAAAGTGTAAAATGATTATTCACTATGATGAAGATAATTTATCAGATAATTCACAAATATATATTAAGCATTTACCATGTTCTAGGACATGTGTCCAGGACATTATAAGATAACTGGGAGAAGATACAGCAAATACACATAAGCTTGTTAGCTCTAAAGTATATGACATTTATTAAATCCAGCAATATTTTTTCAATACAAATGACAATCCAGTTTCTACTTGAAATATATAAAAATTACAAGAGGTAAAATTAAATCTGACGTTCTCATGCTCTTACATGCCCTCTGCTCAGATTCTTCTCAGCCAATGCAATACCTGCCTCCAATAGATCAAAATAGAAAGAAAACTTCTGTACTCAGCAATAGCAATGGTTCTGACACTGACAGACATGATTTTTCTGGATGTGACCCTCCTTCTGCCCCATATTTTAGATGTTTCTTGAAGTTATACATAATATCCCTCTCAGCTCTGGTAATAAAGTTGAAACTTTTACTGTCAGGATGTTCATGAGGAAGTCTGTAAGCTCATAGTCAACTAAATACAGATGCGGGACCATGTTTCTCTTTCTTGTCGGCTGCCCAAGATACCATGAAACATGTGGGCCTGAAGAGCAGCATCATGGGTGATAAGGCTGAAAGCAAGAGATGAATCCTTATCCCAAAGTATCCCGTTATGGATATCATTACCACCTAGGACAACATAGAGAAAACCTGGCATCTACCTTTTACAGTGAGCTTTAATGAGGCTCCCTGAAACTCCATGGCCAATAAAATGGAGAGGTTATGTTTGAGACCTTCAGTGGAGCCTCCATGTGCATTGTTTCATGGGCTGTACTGTTCTTGGATACCTTTGGTCATACCACTATATTGTTATGCACTCTGGTGGCAGTGTCACTGACAGTGCCCATATATGAAGCTTATGCCCTCCCAAATGCCCTCTTATGTCTGGAATTGGCTGGCTATGACTTGACAGACCACCTCAAGTAGAAAGTAGTTATAGGTCACTAACCTAGCTGAGAATAGAACTGATGTGATCCTGAAGAGAAGCTGTTCTATATTGCTGTGGACTTTCATCTAGAGATGGCTACCATTACTTTCTACTCCTTCAAGAAGAGCTACAAGATCCCTAATGATCAGTTGATCACTACTGAGACTGCAAAGTTGGGGTTTCCAAAGCCTTTCTGTTGACCATCCTTTCTTGATAAGAAATCCTGTGGCATTCATGAGGCCACTTTAAACTCAATCATGAAGTGTGTTGTTTAAAAAAAAAAAAAGGACCTATATAGCAGAAGAGTGCTGTTTGGTTATTGACTATGGGCTCTGGCATTGCTAACTGAATACAGAAAGAAATCACAGTCTTGTCATTTACACAAGGAAAATGAAAATAATTGCTCCATTTTCCAGCAAATGCGGATTAGTAAGAATGACTATGAATGAGTCTGGCCCATCCATTTTCTACCACAAATGATTCTAATTGAACTGCTAGCGTATGTGTAGCATTTACTCCATGTCTTTACAAGTGTAAATATACCCTAGTAAATATATACCCTTCATAACCATATGATATTTTTTAATGAATTGACTGCTTTTTGCCTTAAACTTTGTATGTCTACTCCAGATTTCCTATAGTTAGTATTTGTCTAATATATCTTTTTTTTTAAGATTCTATTTATTTATTTGACAGAGAGAGACACAGTGAGAGAGGGAACACAAGCAGAGGGAGTGGGAGAGGGAGAGGCAGGCTTCCCACGGAGGAGGGAGCTCAATGTGGGGCTCGATCCCAGGACCCTGGGACCATGATCTGAGCCGATGGCAGACGCTTAACGACTGAGTCACCCAGGAGCCCCTGTCTAATATATCATTTAACATCTCTACTTAAAGTCTTTTTGTATCCTAATGCTTTTGTAAATACCATATAGTTGGATGTTTCTTTATCCAATCTGACAGTCACTTTTAAAGGTGAGTTTAAATCATTTATATTTGCTGTGATTGCTGATATTTTTGGTCTTATTGCTACTCTCTTATTTATATTTCAATCTGTTCCACCTTTTGTAGATTTCTTACTTTTATACCCTTCTTCCTTCCTTTTTAAAATGTGACTTAATAGCATTTATACATTTCCCCTAACAAAACCTTTCTCATGCTCTTTTTACACACCACCTACCTATTATCTTGTTAATGTTATCTAGAATGTTAATTAAACTATTAAAGAAATACAACTTCATTTTCTTATGTCTTGCCTTATTTTAAAAATACCTGTGAACTCTTCTAAGACTTATGAGTACCTCACATCTCAACTCTAAATATTTATTTCTCTTCCTATTTGAAAACTTCTTCCAACAGGGTTTTCAATGTAAGTCATTCTGTTACATATTTTTGAAACATTGTGTGCTAAAATGTGCATTTTAGACATTTATATGTAAATAAAAATTTTTATAAGTATAAAACCAGAAGTTGAAAATTATTTTCCGTTAGTACTTATTAGATATTGCTCCATTGTCTTCTTGCATTCAGTGTTCTTTTACAGACATCTGGCATCAGTCTAATTCTTATTTCTTTATAGGTGATCCACTTGTTCATTCTAGAGGCTTTCAGAAATTTTCTTTTCTTTTTTTTTTTTGTCATCTTCTTCTCTCTTTTTTTTTTACATTCTTAGATTTTTTACCAATATTTGCCTAAGTGCTACTTTTCCTTTTTTGGCATCTGTGAAATCTTTTAATCTAAGTTTGTCTCTCTTTTCTTATTTTAGAAAATATTTGTACTGCTCCATTTTTATTTCTTTCCTTATGATCTCCTATTACCCAGATATTGGTACTTTTACTTCTGTCTACCATCTCTCTTTTTTTTATTAACATAATGTATTATTTGTTTTAGGGGTACAGGTCTGTGATTCCTTAGTCTTACACAATTCACAGCACTCACCATAGCACATACCCTCCCCAATGTCCATCACCCAGCCACCCCATCCCTTCCACCCCCTTCCACTCCAGCAACCCTCAGTTTGTTTTCTGGGATTAAGAGTCTCTTATGCTTTGTCTCCCCATCTGGTTTCGTCTTGTTTCATTTTGCCCTCCCTTCCCTGTGATCCTCTGTCTTGTTTCTCAAATTCCTCATATCAGTGAGATCATATGATAATTGTCTTTCTCTGATTGACTTATTTCGTTTAGCGTAATACCCTCTAGTTCCATCCATGTCATTGCAAATGGCAAGATTTCATTTTTTGATGGCTGCATAATATTCCATTGTCTATATAGACCACATCTTCTTTATCCATTCATCTGTTGATGAACATCGAGGCTCTTTCCATAGTTTGACTATTGTGGACATTGCTGCTATAATGGGTCTGTTCAGGTTTTCTATTTCTTCCTGGTTCAGTTTTGGTAGTTTATACATATCTAGGAATGCATCCATTTCTTCCAGATTACCTAATTGGTTGGCATATAGTTGCTCATAATATTTTCTTATAATTGTTTGTATTTCTTTGGTATTGGTTGTGATCGCTCCTCTTTCATTCATGGTTATATTTATTTGGGTCCTTTCTCTTTTGTTTTTGATAAGTCTGGCCAGGGGTTTATTAATCTTATTAATTCTTTCAAAGAACTAGCTGCTAGCTTTGTTGATCTGTTCTACTGTTCTTTCAGTTTCTATTTCATTGATCTCTGCTCTGATCTTTATTATTCCTCTTCCCCTGCTGGGTTTAGGCTTTATTTCCTGTTCTTTCTCCAGCTCTCATAGGTGTAGGGTTAGGTTGTATATTTGAGACCTTTCTTGTTTCTTGAGAAAGGCTTGTATTGCTATATACTTTCCTCTTAGGACCTCCTTTGCTGCATCCCAAAGATTTTGAACAGCTGTGTTTTCATTTTGATTTGTTTCCATGAATTTTTTAAATTCTTCTTTAACTTCCTGTTTGACCCATTCATTCTTTAGTAGGATGCTCTTTAGCCTCCATGTATTTGAGTTCTTTCCAACTTTCCTCTTGTGATTGAGTTCTAGTTTCAAAGCATTGTGGTCCAAAAATATGCAGGGAATGATTCCAATCCTTTGGTATTGGTTGAGACCTGATGTTTGAATGAGGATGTGATCTACTCTGGAGAATGTTCCATGTGCACTGGAGAAGAATGTGTATTCTGTTGCTTTGGAATGGAATATTCTGAATATATCTGTGAAGTCCATCTGATCCAGTGTTTCATTTAAATCCTTTATTTCCTTGTTGATCTTTTGCTTAGATTATCTGTCCATTTCAGAGAGAGGGGTGTTAAAGTCCCCTACTACTGTTGTATTATTTTCGATGTGTTTCTTTGATTTTGTTATTAATTGGCTCATATATTTGGCTGCTCCCATGCTAGGGACACAGATATTTACAACTGTTAGATCTTCTTGTTGGATAGACCCTTTAAGTACGATATAGTGTCCTTCCTCATCTCTTATTATAGTCTTTGGTTTAAAATATGATTTGTCTGGTATAAGGATTGCCACCCCAACTTTCTTTTGATGTCCATTAGCATGGTAAATTGTTTTCCACCACCTCACTTTAAATCTGGAGGTGTCTTTGGGTCTAAAAGGAGTTTCTTGCAGACAGCATATACATGGGTCTTGTTTTTTTTTATAAAATCTGATACTCTGTGTCTTTTGAATGGGGCTTTTAGCCCATTTACATTCAGGGTAACTATTGAAAGATATGAATTTAGTGCCATTGTATTGCCTGTAAGGTGACCGTTATTGTATATTGTCTCTGTTCCTTTCTGGTCTGTGTTACTTTTAGGTTGACCCCTTTCAATATTTCTTATAGGGCTGGTTTGGTGTTTGCAAATTCTTTTAGTTTTTGTTTTTCCTGGAAGCTTTTTATCTCTCCTTCTATTTTCAATGACAGCTTAGCTGGATATAGTATTCTTGGCTGCACATTTTTCTCATTTGGTGCTCTGAATGTATCATACTAGTCCTTTCTGGCCTGCCAGGTTTCTGTGGCTAGGTCTGCTGCCAATCTAATGTTTCTACCTTTGTAGGTTACAGACCTCTTGTCCCGAGCTGCTTTCAGAATTTTCTCTTTGTCTCTGAGACTTGTGAGTTTTACTATTAGATGTCAAGGTGTTGACCTATTTTTATTGATTTTAATTGAGTGTGGTTCTCTGTGCCTCCTGGATTTTGATGCCTGTTTCCTTCCCCAAATTAGGGAAGTTCTCTGCTATAATTTGCTCCAATATACCTTCTGCCCCTCTCTCTCTCTCTTCTTCTTCTGGGTTCCCAATTATTCTAATATTGTTTCATCTTACAGGATCACTTATCTCTTGAATTCTCCCCTTATGATCCAGTAGTTGTTTATCTCTCTTTTTCTCAGCTATTTATTCTCCATCTTGGTCTTCTATATCACTAATTCTCTCTTCTGCCTCATTTATCATAGCAGTTAGAGCCTCCATTTTTTATTGCACCTCATTAATAGCCTTTTTGATCCTGACTTGGTTAGATTTTAATTCTTTTATTTCTCCAGAAAGGGATTCTGTAGTTTCTTCTATGCATTTTTCAAGCCCAGCTAGTATCTTTATAATCATCATTCTGAACTCTAGTTCTGACATCTTACTAATGTCCATATCAATTAGGTCCCTGGCAGTCGATTCTGTCTCTTGTCTTTTTTCCTGAGGTGAGTTTTTCTGTTTTGTCATTTTGTTCAGAGAAGAATAGATGAATGAGAGAACAGAATGCTAAAAGGGTAACCACAAGCTCAGAAAAATATGCACTAAACAAATCAGAAGAGACCTGAAAACCGGGTGGGGGGTGGAAGAAAGGAAAAAAAGAAAAGAATATGATCAGGCTCGTGAATAGAACAGAGCCACACACTAGATTTTCAGTGATTTTGGTCTGTTAGAAGAAACTGCCTCCCAAAATTTTAAAGAAAGAAAAAGTTATATATATACTAAAATAATGGTAAATACAATGAAGGGATGGAATATGACTGTAAAGATGAAAATTAAAAAAGATTTTAAAAGAGGAATTGATAAGATAAGAAGTTGGTTGAAAAAAGAAAAAAAATTTACAAAAAAAATGATAGAATGTGATCAAGTGGGAGACTAGAACAAAGCCATCTACTAGATTTAGGGTATATTTTGGTCTATTAGAAGATATGGTATTCCAAAATTTTAAAGAAAGAAAAACATACATATGCAAAAAATAACGTTAAATACAATGAAGGGATAGATTATGACTGTAAAAATGAAAATTAAAAAAGATTTTAAAAAAGGAATTGGTAAGATAAAATGTTGGTTGAAAAAAGATAGAAGAAAATTTTAAAAAAAGAAAAAAGAAAAAAGAATTTAAAAAATTAACTTTGAATGACTTAAGAATCATGGGGAAAGAGCCATGAATTGTATTGTATTGTATTGTATTTCCCTAGTGCTGGAGTTTTGCATTTCTCATTGATTGGTAAACTTGGTCTTGGCTGCTGTTCTTGCTGATCTTCTGGGGGAGGGGCCTGTAGCAGTGATTCTCAGATGTCTTCACCTGAGGTGGAATTGCACCGCCCTTGACAGGGATCAGGCTAAGTAATCTGCTTGGGTTTGCTCTGGTAGCTTTTGTTCCCTGAAAGCTTTCCATACAGCTTTAAAGGAGGAGACTGAAAATGGCGGCCTCCCAATCTCTGGCCCTGGAGGTGCTGAGAACTCAGGGCCCCACTTCTCAGTGCACCCTCACAGAAAAGCAATCAATCACTCCTGTCTCCCTGGTCTCTGGCCACACTTTGAGGTCACCCAGCCTGTGACCCAGTGTTTCTATCTCTGGCACATGACCCCATTTTTAGTCTCCAAACCCAGCAGATTCCTGGGGTGTGCTCCCGTGCCACTCCTCCTGGGGGAGTAAAGGGAGTCTCCCCGGATCTGCCACTTTTTGGGTCCCTGCTCAAAGAGTAGTGGCCTGACTTGCTGTGGATCACAGTTTATGACAACCCCAAGCTGAGAGCCCACTCTTTGGCTCCATCTTTGCAACCAGCTTCCCTGTTCTGATACTTGGGAGCTCTGCCACACTAAGGCATCCCCGGACTTTCTGTGACCCTGAGGTTCCTGAGACCACACTATCCTAGCAAGTGTTCCACCCCTGCTTAGCCACTGGAGCGACATCCCTCAGCAGAGCAGACTTCTAAAATTTCCAATTTTGTGCTCTGCTTCTCTATCACTTGCCAGTAGCTGGCTGATGGAGGCTTCCTTCCTCCACAGTCTATCTTCCTGACTATTGCCTTAGATTCCCTTCTCCGCATGTCCTACCTTCTAGAAAGTAGTCATTTTTCTGTTCATAGGATTGCTGCTATTCTTTTCTTCTATGTCTTGTTGAGTTTATAGGTGTTCAGAATGGTTTGATAACTGTCTAGATGAATTCCTGAGACCAGACAAAATTTAGGTCTCCTACTCCTCCGCCATCTTGCTCCTCCTGGATCTTATTTTTTTAATCATAAGGTCAATAGGAAGCCACTGACTTGGCTTTAAGCAGGTTGCCCCTTAAGAAGATTCTTCTGATGCCATGTGGAGAATGGGTTGGCAGGGGGCTGTCCACCAGATCTCTTAACTTTTCTTTTTAATTACAGTTATTTCATTGTTCCCTGCTTTAATCTCAGAGTTTCCCAGGCTGATCTCCCAACTTACTAATATATTATTTAGTCACATATTATCCCATTATCTATCTCAATTTTTGTGTTCTTATTTATCTATTATATTTTCATACTTAATATTTCCATTTTGTTCTTTTTTGTGATTTTTTAAAATTTTTGTCTCATATTTTTAGTATCTCTCCCTATCTCTTTTAGTATGGTTACTATTTTTCTCTGCAATTTGTGGTCTTTCTGTTTTTTGCTCCTGCTGTTTTTGGTTTATGTTTTTAAGTTTGGCATTTTTCTTTGAAGTAGTTGTCCTCTTTGGATGTCCTATTATTTTGGCTTATGAGTTTATATTCTCCCTGAGAATATAAGTTCCTCTGATATTCCTGAGAATATCAGGCTTTTCTTATGGTGGAGTATCCCATAAGTAATGACTCACATTTGCTATCATCTCACAAAGTAACTCCTTAGGTCAGGGCTTTATTTTTAAACTTTCAATGAGAAATAGCATGGGGAGGAGGAAATGCCATTAGATGAAAATTCCCTGTGGACTAAAAATGGGGAAACAGAGGAGGCAAAGGTCAATCAGTGCTCACCAGTTTATCCAGCCATTCATCTCATCAAGGCTTCTGAGCTGCTCTTTGGATACTACAATTTAAACTATTGCCTCAGAATTTTGCAGAAAGGGGGCAAACAATGACTGTCTCAAGGCAACAGCAGGGTAAAAACCAGAAAAGACTGTTAACCACTTCTCAGTATCACAAACGCTCTCACCTAAAACACCTGCCTTTTACCCCACACTACAGCAATCTCTGCCACATCATCTAAAATAGCCCTCATTCTCGCAAGATTATCTGACATTTTTAAACAAATTAAGTCCATGTTTCTCTCTATAGTTTTCAGTGTGGATTTGGGAGAAAGTAATTATAAGCCTATGATAATTACTGTATTGATAGGAGCAAGAAGTTCCTCTAAATAAAGGTAAAAATGAAACACTATATATATCCATAAATAGGGCAATGGTTAAATTAATCATGATATATTTATATTATAGAATACTCTTAACCTGTTAAAAAAATCAGGTGGATTTAAATGCATTGATAGAGAAAAAGGATCATGACTTGTAATATAAATGAAGCAGGAAAATATTTATTTATAATATTCCATTTTAATAAAATCTTTGTGGATATGTGTGTGCTAATAAGCATAGGAAACATCTGAATGGATATATACTTAATGAAAATTGTCAGAGTAGGGTAAAAAATCAGGAGAGACTTTCACTTTTTGTTTTACATATATTTCAATTGTTTGAATGCTTTCTAAGTATTTATTACGTAGCAACTGATGAATCTACAAATAGTTGGAAAGTGTATAACCAGATGGGGCAGAAGACTTACAGTGTGCTACTTTATTCTTCCTATGTGTTCTATATATTGTATATGTCTCCTTTCTGTCTCTTTTCCACAAAAGCAAACATTTCCCTTATACGGTATCCTGGGAAAGTATAAGGTTTTGGTATTTTTTGAGTAAATAATATATTAATAAATTATATATCAATAAAAGAATGAATGTCTGAAATAAAATTGGGGCTATATTATGTAAGATCACAGTTTTCTTCTTTGTTTTTTTTATATAGTTATTCCAAATTGAAGCTCAGTCTCACACTATTTTTACCTCCCACATAACATAGGGAAACTGTGCTTATCTCATCCATGCACTACTGTGCAAGAATCCCTCTTGATACAACCAGTTTCTTCCCCCTACTCACAACTGCCTTAGAACAAAGTTGGAAGTCCATAAAATTAGGCTGTTGCATTTTATTTAGATATCTTCCTTTTGTAAAAAGTTTAGTTCTCTGAATTCCAGAAGGCCTGCATTCACAGCTATTCATAGAAAAATAATTGCTTGCAGAAATAAAAACAGAATAATGTTTTATAAAAGCATAAATTTGGAAATGTAACAACCAGTTGTCCAAGTATCTATTGAAAGGCAGTCTGTTATTTTTCCAACAGTTTTAATACAGGTGGTGGTATCATTTGAAGTTAATAGAATTGTTGGAACTTGTTCACTTATTATTGGTTGGTAATTTGTTCATGATCATAAACCAATGACAACCAAACAAACTTATGAAATCTGAAAGCTTCTTTATACTAGAATGGTGTTTTTAATGATCCATAAAAAAAAATGTGCTGCTTGTTTGCCTATGGAGAATGCCTATTAAAATCCATAACCTATTGAATTTAGAACACTTGTCAAGATACTATCTTATAATAGCACCTCAAATAGAGGGGTATCTTGTCAACAAAGTCCTGGATGCAGTATTACTCAAAGCACATATGACTGATTATTCTAGCTCATTTACTGTTATATTTGCCCCTTAAAACCTGCTTATACTTTTAAATACAATTGGCAATTGGCAATGTATTCAAACAGAAGGAAGCATAAATGAAAATGTATCATGTGGAATGACTTAAGGCAAAGAGCAGTGTGGCCTTCAGACTTGGATAGAACTGCATTTATAGCTCCACCACTAACTGAAGTAAAATTTACTTAAATTCTCTGAGCATCAGCTTCTCATATGTAAACTGGAGATAACGCTTACCCCGTGGAGTGGCAAAAGAATAAATGAAATTATGTTTATAAATGCCTGGCATATAGTAGGCACTGCAAACATGGTAGTAATTATTATTCTGTCTCTTGCCAACTCTGCCTTTCTTTATGCCTTGCCAACACGTACAAAGACTTAGCAAGCTTTTCCCATACACCCTTTTCTTTAAACCAACCCTCACTCTCCTGGGAGAGGCATAGGATGCAAAATTGGTGAAATCAACAACTTGTTTGACACTTATTGGGATTTGACACCTGCAATTCCTTGTGACAGTCCTGATGTTCTGAGAACACTGACCACTGGACAAAGAACAAGCCACTTCCATCCAGCTTAACCTAAAAAGAAGGAAAGTGAGTTTCAGGGGAGGCTGTTCTGTTTTTCCAGCTGGCTGGTCACCAGCAATTCTTACCTGTTGTGGTGTTAAGTAGGGAAAAGTTAAAATCTTTAAGGTCAGCAGAGCTCAATTCCAAGGAAAAACAGAAAAGCTAGTTTCTTTCTTTCGTTCATTTTCTTAGTTCTAGGAGGAAACTTATAAGATAAGGCTTTGTTTCTGCTTCACTGAATGCAGGCTGATGTTCTGCCTGGTTCCAGCTCTGTGATGTTATGTTTTGTTCACAAAAGCCCTGAGGGAAAGCAGAACTCACACTTCTCCATGGGTACACCTTCCTTCTTAAGGCAAAAACAACTAATAATTATGAAATACAAAACTGAAAGATTAATTTAGGAAGACAGTCTGTTTCTGTATTTAAAGTCAGTCACTGCTTGTTTGAATGCGTGCACATGTGTATTTGTGTGTGTGTGTATTTGACCACATTGTTTTAAACACGTTAAAAAAGAAAATGTAATTTTTCCATATTAATTCATTTTTGGTATTTTCTACAGAAAGACCCAAATAACTATTTCAATGCATGGGAAGTACTATGGAAGGCTTATTATAAGAGCTCTTTTTGCAAAAACAAGGGAATATTTTTACTAAATACATAGTAGAAAAAATTTAATTCTAGAAAAGAATGGTTAAAATAAATGCATATCCCAATTTTTAAAATTTACCTTCTACAAAGGGATTTGCAAGAGACAAAACTATGAACAATTATCAAAGGTCTACTTCCTGAGTTGACTTGGCCCTCAATCCTGGTCTACTTCATTCAGGAACCTCAGGATGGGATCCTACTTAGCTCTGGAATGATGCGATGAAGAAGAAAGGTGAATATGTAATTTACCACATTATAAGAAAAGAAAATCAGCAGCCTCACAAAAATAAAATAAAATTCAATATCCATGTATGATTTAAATAAAAACCTCTTAGAAAGCTATGTCCACACACACAAAAATAATTAACTGACACAGAGTATCTGCAAAAAGCATCTTACCAACTTCACAATTTAATGGTTAAAAGTATGTCCTTGAATATCAGATACAAACCAAGAATTCCCATTACCATTGCTACTTTTAACATCATACAGAAGATCTTAACCAGCACAGCCAAACTAGAGAAAGAAATAAAATAAAGTAAGGATTTGAAAGAAATAAAATATTCTTCATTTGTAGATATTGTGGTTGATTTCACAGAAAGCCTCCCAAAATATCCATGAACAAATTGTTCAAAATAATAAGACAATTTTTAAAAATACCAGGTAAAATTAATGTACAAAAGTCAAATATATTTCTATATACCACAACCAAGCAGCTGAAAAATATGTTTATAATTTTTATAAAGAAAATAACAATACCAAATGCTTACATATTATTTTATGTCAAGGATTGTTCTATGCACTCAATATATGTAATATGTTTAAAATACGTATAAATTCATTGGCACACCTCCTTTTGTATCCACTTCCCTCAAATTCAGCCTGGACAGAATGATTCATTCTATTGAGTAGAATAAGGAAGAAGTGATGTGATGATTCTGAAATTAGGTCATAAGGAGGATAGCCTCTGCCAAGCTCTTCTTCTCTATCATTTGCCCTTGGGAAAGCCAGCCACAGCCACAACGTCATCAGGACACAGAATCTCTGGGAGAGGCCCACTTAGAGAGGAACTGAGGTCTCCTGTCAATAGCAGTACTAACTTGCCAGCACCAGTGAGTGATCCAGTGTAGCCCCATCATCTTGATTGCCACATCATCACAGACCTTGAGTCAGGTCTCCCCAGCCAAGCTTATGCATCTTCTCGTCCCACAGAAATTATAAAAGATAATACATACTTATTGTTTTAAGCCACTAAATTTTGCAGTAGTTTGTAAGAAAGCAATAGATAACAATACACATTGTGTGGTCTTCACGTGTCTGTAAGATAGATACTATTCCTATAGTCAGTTTACAGATGAAGCAAGAGGAAGAGAGTCGTTAAGTAGCATGCTTTAGGTCACACAGTAGAGATGTGTAACCAATAGAGAGGGGACTCAAGCACAGCCAGTTGGCTCCTAAAGTTTGTTCTTATAATGGTGATTCTTGCACTACATCACATTTTCCCTCTGAACTCTCATATATACTTTATATTTTTTATTTTTTATTTTTTTAAAGATTTTATTTATTTATTTGACACAGAGAGAGAGATAGCGAGAGCAGGAACACAAGCAGGGGGAGTGGGAGAGGGAGAAGCAGGCTTCCCGCCGAGCAGGGAGCCCGATGCGGCGCTTGATCCCAGGACCCTGGGACCATGACCTGAGCCGAAGGCAGACGCTTAACGACTGAGCCACCCAGGCACCCCTATCCTTTATATTTTATTTAAACCCCCTTTGCATTAAATACCTCTTTCCTGCAGAATTCCAACCTCCTGATTCAATAGGACTTAGTTGGTACTTTTCTTTTCTCTTGCTTGGATCAACTTTTCTGAGCCCTATACCATCATCTTTTGAGAATAAAATTTCCTCTTTTCCAAGATTGAGAAAATACTGATTGTTTTTTTGCCATCAAATACTGACTTATTATTCTTGCCCCAAATCCAAATCATAAATAGGATACCTCAGAACAAGTTTTAAATGTATCCCTCTCAATCAGTGATAGTGTCACTTATATACTCAGGCCTCCCATGGTTGCCTGATCAGTGGATGCTTCACTCCAGATGCTTCTGAAAATCAGCATAACTAACTAACCTAACTCCACCTTCCTCAGGGCCTACAAGTCTACTCTTTCCTTTGTTCAGAGATTGCATTCTATACCCACAATTCTTATCTGTTTAGCAAGTAATAAATTTGGTTTATTTGCCTCAGGTATATGTAAAGAGTGGTCTTCTCATTTGATACTTTTTTTCAACCTCTTGATTTGCTGGAGAAAACCTTGAAATAAGTTTCTAAGTGAGACTATGTGGGAGATAAACTTTGAGTCATCACATGTCTGAAAATTTCTTCTTCCTGACTGATTTGATTGATAGTTTGCCTGGGAATAGAATTTGAAGTCATGTATCACATTTTTCCTCAAATTTTGAAGGGATTGCATCATTGTCTGCTGACATCCAGTGGTTGCTGATGACAATTCTGATGCCAATATGATTCATATTCCTTCAGAAGTGATTTTTTTCCTCTCTGAAAAGTTTTAGAATTTCTTCTCTATTTCAATGTTCTGAAATTTCAGAATTTTTTAGATACCAGTCATCTTTCATTTTTTAATAACTGCTAGCTATTTTGTGATCCCGTGTAATCTTAAGACTCATAACCATTTGCTTTCATATATGCCATGCTTTTGGTCTTCTGTTTACATTCTGATAAATTTCCTAAGTTTTATTTTTCAGTCCTTCTGCTGAAAGTTTTAACGTTTATAATGATTAATTTTATGTGTCAGATTGGGTAAGCCACAGTACCCAGATATTTGGTCAAACACTAGTCTAAATGTTGCTGTGAAGTTACTGTTTTTAGGTGAGACTAGCATTTAAATCAGTAGATTTGAATAAAGCACATTCCCCTCTATCCCTCCATAATGTGGGTGGGCCTTATTCAATCAGTTGAAGGCCTTAAGAGAAAAAAGACTGGGATCCCCCAAGGAAATGGAAATTCTCTCCAAACTGTTTTTGGACTCAAGTTGTAATAGCAGCTTTCCCCTGGGTCTCCAGGCTGCTTGCCTACACTGAAGATTTTGGATTAGCCAGGCTCCACAATTGTGTGAGGAAGTTCCTTAGAATAAATCTTCCTCTTGCTCTTCTTCCACTCTATTTAATCTCCTCTCTTGGTGTTTTCCTTTTAGGTTGCATTCCTCTAATATTTCTGTGATACTTAGTTGCCCATTTGTATTTATGAAGAGAAAATGAAATAAATTGATATCTCATCAATTTGTATATAAAATACAAAATATTAAGGTATATAATATTTCTTTTGTATTCCTCAAGAGTGCTTAGAACCAGGGTATAGGCAGTGGCTCCATCTCAGAGGCAACAGGTATTTAAGACTGTATTTCCCCTCTATTCTTCCTTTTTCTCCCACAGTGTAATCACGTATAGTTTCCTAAAGTGCAGAAGAAAACAGATCCTCCGACTCATCATGGTCATGTATCCTCAAAGTCTTTTTCCCTCTTTCTAGTGGATTTTGGCTTTTTGCAGTTAAAAAGTTGAAAGCATGAATTTTAAATTATCAGATGTATTGTGACATTTCTCTGAGGCAATGGACACTTCATGGCCTATTTTGCATATTAGAAGGCAAGGCCATAAATAAAAGTAATACTGGGACCAACAGCAACCAACATCCACTTGGTTATTAAATCAAGATACCACCCCGTCCTGTTCTATTTTCCTAATGAGATTTCTAGGCAAAATTGTAGGGAAATTAGATGGCTACTTATTTCTCAGCTTCCTTTGAAACTTCCAGGCACAGTGCTTTTTATGTGCCCTACACCTGCTTCCAGAAGACTCATGTCTTCAAAACTTATGAAGAGATGAGAGATTTGGTGTTTCTTGGTTCTGCTGCTCATAACTAAATTCTTAGAGCCAGGTCTCTAGGGGAACCAGGCCATGAAAACACTAACTCCTTTAAAGAATTATTCTTTCTCTTAAAAACAACTTCTTAGGGGCACCTGGGTGGCTCAGTCGGTTAAGCATCTGCCTTTGGCTCAGGTCATGATCTCGGGGTCCTGAGATCAAGCCCCATGTTGGGCTCCCTGCTCAGTGGGGAGCCTGCTTGTCCCTAACTCTCTCCTGCTCCCCCTGTTTCTTGTGCTCTCTCTCTCTCTCTCAAATAAATAAATAATTTTTTTTTAAAAAACCAACTTCTTAGATGTTCCTCGCATTTCCCTAGCCATCAGTACACTGAAAGTCAAACACAAAGCCTTTTAAACAATATGGTTAGTTTTAAACAAAGTAGTTCCAAGCCCTTAGAGTGGTTAAGTATGTCTGCCACTTCATCAAAAAGTTTAGTTTAGAAAGTGCATGTGTGTGTGTGCACGCATGCACATTTTAAAATTCTCTATTGATGAGATAAGTGATATTTTAAAGATTTATCTTGAAATATTTAACACAATTATAAGCAATGTTTTGTAAATGTTACACAGTAGATTCTGCTGGAAAACTCCACCAAGCCTGGAAATTATAACATGCTGAAAAATCAACAGACCTCGTAAAAATGTCTACTTCCTCCCAAAATGTTCACTAACCTAACTATAATCTAACAATAGCTTTACCTAAATTCCCTGGCTTAAAAGGAAAAAAAATATGCCAAACCATTTGAAACTCATACAGTTTTCTAAATCTCACCATCAGATTCTAGTATGCTGGGAATATTTAAAGTCAGTGTACACATAGTCACCACTTTCGTAGAGGTTTAAAAACTGGGAGCAAGATATTTTTGGCAGTGTCTGTCTCTCTGTGTCTTGTCCTCTGGTTTTCCTTACTAACTTGCGTGTAGCCTGTGAGAAATCTTAGAACAGTTGAGGATGAAGAGTACAAATGTCTATTCTAGCCAGCTAATTAGCTTAACATTTTTTTAAAAAGATTTTATTTATTTATTTGACAGAGAGAGACACAGCGAGAGAGGGAGAAGCAGGCTCCTGGCTGAGCAGAGAGCCTGATGTGGTACTCGATCCCAGGACCCTGGGATCATGACCTCAGCCGAAGGCAGACGCTTAACCACTGAGCCACCCAGGTGCCCCTAGCTTAACATTTTTTTGAAACAGAAGTGGGGCACTGTTTGTAATTTCAAAACCAGAGGACAAGACACAAAGAGACAGACACTGCCAAAATTACAAATTTGGCAGTTAATGCACTTATCCAAAGGATTCTAGAACAGTAGATTCTTAGGGAAATTTGATGCTTGGTCTTCTCCTTTAGTACCCTGATGCCATCTCTTTAACTGTCTTTGATATTTGGTCCAAGAATCAACAATGCCCATGTTTCAGTGAAAGTCTGTTTAAAAATATACTTGTGAATTTTACACAAATCCTTTTCTACAGGCCCATGATATTGGAAAAATCCTGGGTAAAGAAATTCATGAATGACATTAGAACCCCATCATCTTCATCTGGGTCTTAAGTAATTCTAGTCTTTCTTTCCCTTTTCATTTTCATTCTTTTGAAAAGCACTTGAGACATTTATTTGCACGTACACAAAAATGATACTTCAGCATTAAAGCGGGTGTTCACAGTTGTGACAGAAAATCTCCCATATGATTCCTATTGTTAATGAAACCCTGTATCTCTTAAAGTTACTGGCATGTCATTTTTTTCTGTTGGAGACTCTGAGAGGTTCAGGCCAGAATACAACATTGTGCACTGTGGGGTAAATAATATATTCTCTTCTTGCTGGTTTCCAAGTAAGTAAGAAAAAAATTAAATACTTCTGACTTTACAAGATCACCTGAAATAAGATAGGATTAAAAGAACCCCCATATTATCTCCTGTGATACCATTTGCTGCCAAACTGGCATACATGCTCAGTGGGATGAAGAAATAGAGGGCTCGTGGAATTTCACATGACTCTGATCCACGTCACCATGTCCAGCCTTCTTTCCCTCAGAGGCATTACTTTTGTAGTTAACCTGACTTTGTTCCATTTTCATGGAGTCTCCTGTCTCCATGAAAACAAAATTATTTTGTTATTTTCCCCCATGTAACAAGTATAACCAAGTACATACTTGTTTACTACACTGTGAACTTTTCTCTGTGCTCTTTTCTAGAAAATTTTACTCTTCACCACCAGAAATTCAAGACTATTTGGGTGCAATAAAAAGAAGCTAGCATATTACTAAGACTAATATAACCCTGTTATGAAGACACATGGGTTATTTCTTTCGCAGGAACAATCACAGCATGTGGCATTTAATATTTTGATTCTTTTCTTCACCATCATATAAATTATTTTTTTAGTGTTTACTTATAATCAGAAACTTATAGAGATTAGTTTAGGAAATGATTCTCTTTGGAAGAAAGTAATAAAACATACTTAAAATGGCAATATTTTATATTCATGCATCATTTCCTCCTGTATTTGAGGAAATATTCCTACTGGTCCCTTCACTAGTATCCATAGACGTTTTTATTTCTCAGTTATTTGCTGAGCACCTATTATGTGCTATGCACTGTCTTAAGTGCTATGTAAAGGTAAAACAGGTATTTTCCTCTATATCATGAAATAATCAGTTGAGAAATTAAAAATCGTAGAATCAATCCTGTACAAGATAAAAACACACATAATCAGCCCTATATAAGACAAAAGAGATACATAAAAGAAGTTCTGAATAAAAAGCTGTATGATGAATGCCAATATAGTTAATGGAGCTTATTGGGATAAATTTTTATACTGAAAACATTTTAATAAAGATATTGGTCTAAAAGAAAAAAAATTTTTCTAAGATTGTTCCAAGCCTGAAATTACTAAGACCACCTAATAAAAATTAGAATTTTCCCCCACCTTTTTGGAAATTTGATAAAGTGCAGAATTCGATGAAATATTTCGGGCAGTGACAATGACATGGGCAGTTTTTCAAGTTGAAATTGAGATGAGTCAGGTTAAAAATAAATATAACATTTGTGCCAAGATACCCAGGCCAAACTACCCATTTCCTTGTGGAAACAATAGGACATGCACGATTGATTTGTGTCTAAAACGTTAACTGAACTGACATTATAGAAGACCTCACTAGCTATGTTCTGTTAAGAAAAATGTATTTGAGGGCATTAAAACAATATGGCAATTGAGCAAGGGGAGAATGCCTAAATAAAGGCCCACATGCTTCTTCTATACTACCACATTCAGATACAGGAATATGAATATAAATGTTTATAACTGGATGATACCTAATTTTAGTGAATCTTAGTTTAGATTTCTGTTTTTGGTGAAATGTGCTGGCCATCTGCAACAGAACTTGTACTAAAAACTATAGCCAACGAGTGCATACATAATAGCTTTCTAACTTAGGGATTTTACTGACATTTCTCATTGTATTTTATACATTCTCTTTCAATTATTTCCCTGATTATTTACATTAATGTCTCCTACACATTCATTGGAGGAAGTAAAATTGAAGCTGAAACCTGAACAATGAGTGAAAGGTGGAAAATAGCCAAGCAAAGTAGAAAATGATATTTAGACAAAAAGAATGGCATATACAGAAACCAAGATGAAAAAAGACCATATTATACCAAGAACCTGAGATTAGTTCAATAATGCTGGACTATAGAGTTCAAAAATATGACAGAGTGACCCTGGATACAGCTGAGAATTAAGGGCCAGAATGTAGAGAGATTTATGAGCCAAGTTTCAGAGTCTTGACTTTATTATTTTGGTTATTATTATTAAAGTATAGTTGACACACATTGTTACATTAGTTTCAGGTGTACAATATAGTGATTCAACAACTTTATATGTTATGCTATGCTCACCACAAGTGTAGCTGCCATCTGTCACCAGACAATGCTACTACAATACCACTGGTTATATTCCCTATGCTGTGCCTTTCATCCCTGTGGTTTATCCAATCCATAACTGGAAGCTTGTACCTTCCATTCCCCTTTACCCATTTAGCCCATCTCCTCACCCAACTCCCTTATGGCAACCATCAGTTTGTTCTTTGTATTTGCGGGTCTATTTCTGCTTTTTGTTTTTATGTGTGTTTGTTGGTTTGTTTTGATTTTTAGATTCCACATATAAGTGAAATTATACGATTTTTGTCTTTCTCTGTATGATTCATTTCACTTAGCGTAATATCCTCTGGGTCCATCCACATTGTGTCAAATGGCAAAATCTCATTCTTTTTTGTGATTGAGTAATATTCCGTTGCATACATATACCATATCTTTTTACCATTCATCTATGGATGGACACTTGGGTTTCTTCCATATCTTGGCTATTGTAAATAATACTTCCTACAATAAACATAGAAGAACATATATCTTTTTGAAGTAGTGTTTCATTTTCTTTGGGTAAATACTCAGTAGTAGAATTACTGGATTATATGATATTTCTGTTTTTAATTTTTTGAGGAATCTCCATACTGTTTCCACAGTAGCTGCACCAGTTTATATTCCCCTCAGCAGTGCATGAGAGTTCCCTTTTCTCCATGTTCTTTCCAACACTTGTTATTTCTCATCTTTGTGATTCTAGCCATTCTGACAGGTATAAGGTGATATCTCATTGTGGTTTTGATTTGCATTTCCATGATGATTAGTGATGCTGAACATCTTTTCATGCGTCTATTGGCCATCTGTATGTCATCTTTGGAAAACTGTCTGTTCATGTCTTCTGCCCATTTTAATCAGATTATTTGTGTGTGTGTGTGTGTGTGTGTGTGTGTGTGTGTATTGAGTTGTATAGGTTCTTTATATAGTTTGGATATTAACGCCTTATCAGATATATCATTTGCAAATATCTTCTTCCATTCAATAGGTTGCCTCTTCATTTTGTTGGTGGTTTCCTTCAGGTGCATAATTTTTTTTTATTTCGGTGTAGTCCCAATAGTTTATTTTTGCTTTTGTTTCCTTTGCCCAAGGAGACATACCTAGAAAAATGTTATTAAGGCTGATATGAAAGAGATGATTGCCTATATTTTCTTTTAGGATTTTTATGGTTTCAGGTCTTACATCTAAGTCTTTAATCCATTTTGAGTTTATTTTTGCATATGATGTAAGAAAGTGATTCAGTTTCTTTATGTACCTGTCCAATTTTTCCAGCACAATTTATTGAAGAAACTATCTTTTTCCCATTGTATATTCTCACCTCCTTTGTCATAGATTGACTATATAAGCATGGGTTTATTTCTGGGCTCTCTTCTGTTTTGATCATGTATGTGTCTGTTTTGGTGTCAGTATCATATTGTTTTGATGATTATAGCTTTGTAGTATATCTTGAAATTTGGGATTATAATACCCCCAGCTTTGTTCTTCCTCAAGATTCCTTTAGCAATTTGGGTCTTTCATGGTTTCATACAAATTTTAGGATTATTTGTTCTAGTTCTGTGAAAAATTCTATTGGTATTTTGATAGGGATTACGTTCAATCTATAGATTGCTTTGGGTAGTATGGATATTTTAATGTTGTTCTTCTGATCTTTGAGTATGGAATATTTTTCCACTTATATGTATCATCTTCAATTTCTTTCATCAGTGTTTTATAGTTTTCAGAGTACAAGTCCTTCACCTCCTTGGTAAAGTTTATTCCTAGGTATTTTATTCTTTTTGGTGCCATTGTAAATAGAATCGTTTTCTTAATTTCTCTTTCTGTTATTTTGTTATTATTGTATAGAAGTTCAGTAGACTTCTGTATATTAATTTTGTATGGACTTTATCTTTTAAACCATTGCTTTTAAGTGACATGAGCAGATTTGTATGGACCAAAGGTGGAAATGATAGGTGCGCTAATGGTATTTAAGAGAATATAGTAGCTTCCTGAACTGGAATGGAAGCACCTGGAATATCTTCTCTATGTTTTTTCTTCTTCCCATTGTATGAATAATTGGAACCTGGAACAACTAAGCTTTGGCCATGGAGACCATGCAAATACCTATAGAATAGTGAAGCAATGATTTGGAGAAAACCTGGGCCCCTTGCACAAAGCTTTCCACCAGCCTGAAATGTTTACCATGAATTGTTATGCGACATTGAAAAAATATCTTTGTTTTTTAAGTGATTGAATGATAGGGTCTCTTTATTACATTAGCTTAATTTTTACTTTGACAAGTATGGGAGTGAAAGTGATTCCTCAAGGGGAGTATATGGAAAGAAAGGAGAGAACCTAGAAAAATTAGCATTGAAGGAATGAGTAGAAGAAAAAGAACCTCAAAGAACATTGAGCTGTTAGTAATGAAAGAAGGAAGGACTGAAGCTGAAGGAATTCTATGTTATCTGCTTGACTTACAATTACCATATGGTTTCACTCATATGTGAAACATAAGGAATAGCATGGAGAACTTCAGGGGAAGGAAGGGAAAACTGAAGAGGAAGAAATCAGAAGGTGAGATGAAACATGGGAGACTATGGACTCCGGGAAATGATCTGAGGGTTCAGGCGGGGATGGGTTAGCCTGGTGATGGGTATTGAGGAGCACACGTGTTGTGATGACCACTGGGTGTTATATACAAACAATGAATCATGGAACACTACATCAAAAACTAATGAAGTAGGGGGGTGGAGCAAGATGGCGGAGGAGTAGGAGACCTAGATTTCATCTGGTCTCAGGAATTCAGCTGAATAGGGATCAAACCATTCTGAACACCTACGAACTCAACAGGAGATCGAAGAGGAGAGTAGCAACAACTCTTTGAACAGAGAAGTGACCACTTACTGGAAGGTAGGACATGGGGAGAAGTGAATCCAAGGCGATATTCGGGAGGATAGACGGCGGGGGAGGGGCCTCTGCCGGCCGCTTCTGGCAAGTGATAGAACCGCGGAGCACAAAATCGGAACTTTTAGAAGTCGGCTCCGCGGAGGGACATCGCTGCAGTGGCTAAGCGGGGGGTGGAATCCTCCCGGGACAGTGTGGTCTCAGGACCCTTGGGGTCACAGAAAGACCAGGGGTGCCTGAGTGCGGCAGAGCTCCCAGGTATCGGAGCGGGGAAGCCGGCTGCAGAGACGGAGCCGAGGCGCGGGCTCTCAGCTCGGGGTTGCCATAATCCGCGGCCCAGTCGGGCCACTGCTCCTCTAGCAGGGACCCAACAAGCAGCAGAGCCGGGGAGACTCCCCTTTCTCCCCCAGGAGGAGGGGCGAGGGAGCGCATCGCAGGGATCTGCTGGGTTTGGAGACTCCACACGGGGTCGGGTGCCAGAGATAGAAACGCTCGGTCACAGGCCGGGTGAGCACGGAGTGCGGCCAGAGACCAGGGACACGGGAGTGACTGCTTTTCTCTGGGGGCGCACTGAGGAGTGGGGCGCCGAGTTCTCGGCTCCTCCGGGTGGAGATTGGGAGGCCACCATTTTTGCCCTGGTCCTCCAAAGCTGTACCGAGAGCTTGCAGGGAACAAAAGCTCCTGAGAGCAAACCGGAGCAGCTTCCTTAGCTCGGACCGACAAGGGCGGGGCAATTCAGCCTCCAGCAAAGACATCTGGAAACCACAGCAACAGGCCCCTCCCCCAGAAGATCAGCACGAACAGCCAGCAAGCCAAGACCAAGTTTACCGATCAAGGAGAACGGGAGAACTCCAGCGCTAGGGGAATACTGCACATAGAATTCATGGCTTTTTTTTTTACCATGATTCATTAGTTCATCAAAGTTAATTTTTGTTGACTGTTTTTTTTTCTTATTTTATTTTTCTTTTTCCTTTTTCAACCAACATCTTATCAAACCCTTTTAAAAAAAAAAAACATTTTTTATTTTTCATTTTTAGAGTCATATTTTATCCCTTCATAGTAGTTACCCTTATTTTTTGGCATATATATATAAGTTGTTCTCTCTTTAAAATTTTGAGATAGAGTTTCTTCTAACAGATCAAAATATACCCTAAATCACTAGTGTATGGCTTTGTTCTAGTCTCCTGCCTGATCACATTCTCTCCCTTTTTCCTTTTTTTTTTCCTAAATCTTCTTTCTTTTTTCAAACAACTTCTTATCTTATCAAGTCCTTTTATAAAATCTTTTATAATTTTCATCTTTACAGTCATCTTCCATCCCTTCATTGTATCAACCCTTATTTTGTACATATATGTCTTTCTTCCTTTAAAATTTTAGGAGGCACTTTTTTCTAACAGACCAAAATATGCCCAAAATCTAGTGTGTGGCACTGATCTATGCACTAGCCTGATCATATTTGATCATACTCTGCTTTTTTTGTATTGTTCTGTTTTTGTTTTTCTCTTTTTTTTTCTCTCTTTTTTTTTTTTCTTTCTTTCCCTTTCTTTTCCCCTGGTTTCAGGTCTTTTCTGATTTGTATACAGTATATTTGCTGGGGACATTGTAAACCTGTTAGCATTTTGTTCTCTCATTCACCTATTCTCCTCTGGACAAAATGACAAGACGAAAAAAAATCACCTCAGCGAAAAGAACAAGAGGTAGTACCGTCAGCCAGGGACCTACCCAATACGGACATTAGTACGATGTCGGACCTAGAGTTCAGAATCATGACTTTAAAGATACTAGCTGGGCTTGAAAAAAGCGTAGAAGTTATTAGAGAAACCCTTTCTGGAGAAATAAAAGAACTAAAATCTAACCAAGTCGAAATCAAAAAGGCTATTGATGAGGTGCAATCAAAAATGGGGGCACTAAATGCTAGGATAAATGAGGCAGAAGAGAGAATCAGTGATATAGAGGACCAAATGATGGAAAATAAAGAGGCTGAGAAAAAGAGAGAGAAACAACTACAGGATCACGAGGGCAGAATTCGAGAGATAAGTGATACGATAAGATGAAACAACTTTAGAATAATTGGGATCCCAGAAGAAGAAGAGAGAGAGAGGGGGGCAGAAGGTATATTGGAGCAAATAATAGCAGAGAACTTCCCTAATGTGAGGAAGGAAACAGGCATCAAAATCCAGGAGGCACAGAGAACCCGTCTCAAAATCAATAATAATAGGTCAACAACCCGACATCTAATAGTAAAACTTACGAGTCTCAGAGACAAAGAGAAAATCCTGAAAGCAGCTCGGGAGAAGAGATATGTAACCTACAATGGTAGAAACATTAGATTGGCAACAGACCTAGCCACAGAGACCTGGCAGGCCAGAAAGGACTGGCAAGATATCTTCAGAGCACTAAACGAGAAAAATATGCAGCCAAGAATACTATATCCAGGTAGGCTGTCATTGAAAATAGAAAGAGAGATAAAAAGCTTCCAGAACAAACAAAAACTAAAGGAATTTGCAAACACGAAACCAGCCCTCCAAGAAATTTGAGAGGGGTCCTCTAAGCAAAGAGAGAGCCTAAAAGCAGCAAAGATCAGAAAGGAACACAGACAACATACAGTTAACAGTCACCTTACAGGCAATACAATGGCACTAAATTCATACCTTTCAATAGTTACCCTGAATGTAAATGGGCTAAATGCCCCAATCAAAAGACACAGGCTATCAGATTGGATTAAAAAACAAGACCCATCCATATGCTGTCTGCAAGAGACTCATTTTAGACCCAAAGACACCCCCAGATTGAAAGTGAGGGGGTGGAAAACCATTTACCATGCTAATGGACACCAAAAGAAAGCTGGGATGGCAATCCTTATATCAGACAAACTAGATTTTAAAACAAAGACTGTAATAAGAGATGAGGAAGGACACTATATCATACTTAAAGGGTCTACCCAACAAGAAGATCTAACAATTGTAAATATCTATGCCCCTAACATGGCAGAAGCCAATTATATAAGGCAATTAATAACAAAAGCAAAGAAACACATTGACAACAATACAATAATAGTGGGGGACTTTAACACCCCCCTGACTGAAATGGACAGATCATCTAAGCAAAAGATCAAAAAGGAAATAAAGACTTTAAATGACACACTGGACCAAATGGACTTCACAGACATATTCAGAACATTCCATCCCAAAGCAATGGAATACACATTCTTCTCTAGTGCCCATGGAACATTCTCCAGAATTGATCACATCCTAGGTCACAAATCAGGTCTCAACTGGTACCAAAAGATTGGGATCATTCCCTGCATATTTTCAGACCACAATGCTTTGAAACTAGAACTCAATCACAAGAGGAAAGTCGGAAAGAACTCAAATACATGGAGGCTAAAGAGCATCCTACTAAAGAATGAATGGGTCAACCAGGAAATTAAAGAAGAATTAAAAAAATTCATGGAAACCAATGAAAATGAAAACACAACTGTTCAAAATCTTTGGGATACAGCAAAGGCAGTCCTGAGAGGAAAGTACATAGCAATACAAGCCTTTCTCAAGAAACAAGAAAGGTCTCAAATACACAACCTAACCCTACACCTAAAGGAGCTGGAGAAAGAACAGCAAATAAAGCCTAAACCCAGCAGGAGAAGAGAAATCATAAAGATCAGAGCAGAAATCAATGAACTAGAAACCAAAAGAACAGTAGAACAGATCAACGAAACTAGGAGCTGGTTCTTTGAAAGAATTAACAAGATTGATAAACCCCTGGCCAGACTGATCAAAAAGAAAAGAGAAATGACCCAAATCAACAAAATCATGAATGAAAGAGGAGAGATCACAACCAACACCAAAGAAATACAAACAATTATAAGAACATATTATGAGCAACTCTATGCCAGCAAATTAGATAACCTGGAAGAAATGGGTGCATTCCTAGAGATGTATCAACTACCAAAATTGAACCAGGAAGAAATAGAAAACCTGAACAGACCTATAACCACTAAGGAAATTGAAACAGTCATCAAAAATCTCCCAAGAAACAAAAGCCCAGGGCCAGATGGCTTCCCAGGGGAATTCTATCAGACATTTAAAGAAGAATTAATACTTATTCTCCTGAAAGTGTTCCAAAAAATAGAAATAGAAGGAAAACTTCCAAACTCATTTTATGAGGCCAGCATTACCTTGATCCCAAAACCAGACAAAGACCCCATCAAAAAGGAGAATTACAGACCAATATCCTTGATGAACATGTATGCAAAAATTCTCACCAAAATACTAGCCAATAGGATCCAACAGTACATTAAAAGGATTATTCACCACGACCAAGTGGGATTTATCCCTGGGCTGCAAGGCTGGTTCAACATCCGCAAATCAATCAACGTGATACAATACATTAACAAAAGAAAGAACAAGAATCATATGATCCTCTCAATAGATGCAGAAAAAGCATTTGACAAAGTACAGCATCCTTTCTTGATCAAAACTCTTCAGAGTATAGGGATAGAGGGTACATACCTCAATATCATAAAAGCCATCTACGAAAAACCTACAGCGAATATCATTCTCAATGGGGAAAAGCTGAGAGCTTTTCCCCTAAGGTCAGGAATGCAGCAGGGATGTCCACTCTCACCACTGCTATTCAACATAGTATTAGAAGTCCTAGCCATAGCAATCAGACAACAAAAAGAAATCAAAGGCATCCAAATCGGCAAAGAGGAAGTCAAACTCTCACTCTTTGCAGATGATATGATACTGTATGTGGAAAACCCAAAAGACTCCACCCCAAAACTGCGAGAACTCATACAGGAATTCAGTAAAGTAGCAGGATATAAAATCAATGCACAGAAATCAGTGGCATTCCTATACACCACTAACAAGACAGAAGAGAGACAAATCAAGGAGTCGATCCCATTTACAATTGCACCCAAAACCATTAGATATTTAGGAATAAATTTAACCAAAGAGGCAAAGGATCTGTACTCAGAAAACTATAAAATACTCATGAAAGAAATTGAAGAAGACACAAAGAAATGGAAAAACGTTCCATGCTCATGGATTGGGAGAACCAACATTGTGAAGATGTCAATGCTACCTAGAGCAATCTACACATTCAATGCAATCCCCATCAAAATACCATCCACTTTTTTCAAAGAAATGGAACAAATAATCCTAAAATTTGTATGGAACCAGAAGAGGCCCCGAATAGCCAGAGGAATATTGAAAAAGAAAAGCAAAGCTGGCGGCATCACAATTTCGGACTTCCAGCTCTATTACAAAGCTGTCATCATCAAGACAGTATGGTACTGGCACAAAAACAGACACATAGATCAATGGAACAGAATCGAGAGCCCAGAAATGGACCCTCAACTCTATGGTCAACTTATCTTCGACAAAGCAGGAAAGAATGTCCAATGGAAAAAAGACAGTCTTTTCAACAAATGGTGTTGGGAAAATTGGACAGCCACATGCAGAGGAATGAAACTGGACCATTTCCTTACACCACACACAAAAATAGACTCCAAATGGTTGAAAGACCTAAACGTGAGACAGGAGTCCATCAAAATCCTAAAGGAGAACACAGGTAGCAACCTCTTCAACCTCAGCCGCAGCAACTTCTTCCTAGAAACATCGCCAAAGGCATGGGAAGCCAGGGCAAAAATGAACTATTGGGATTTCATCAAGATAAAAAGCTTTTGCACAGCAAAAGAAACAGTCCACAAAACCAAAAGACAACCGACAGAATGGGAGAAAATATTTGCAAATGACATATCAGATAAAGGGCTAGTATCCAAAATCTATAAAGAACTTATCAAACTCAACACCCAAAGAACAAATAATCCAATCAAGAAATGGGCAGAAGACATGAACAGATATTTTTCCAAGGAAGACATCCAAATGGCCAACAGGCACATGAAAAAGTGCTCAACATCGCTCGGCATCAGGGAAATCCAAATCAAAACCTCAATGAGATACCACCTCACACCCGTCAGAATGGCTAAAATTAACAAATCAGGGAACGACAGATGTTGGCAGGGATGTGGAGAAAGGGGAACCCTCCTACACTGTTGGTGGGAATGCAAGCTGGTGCAACCCCTCTGGAAAACAGTATGGAGGTTCCTCAAACAGTTGAAATTAGAGCTTCCATTCGATTCAGCAATTGCACTACCGGGTATTTACCCCAAAGATACAAATGTAGGAATCCGAAGGGGTACGTGCACCCCAATGTTTATAGCAGCAATGTCCACAATAGCCAAACTGTGGAAAGAGCCAAGATGTCCATCGACAGATGAATGGATAAAGAAGATGTGGTATATATACACAATGGAATATTATGCAGCCATCAAAAGGAATGAGATCTTGCCATTTGCAACGACGTGGATGGAACTAGAGGGTGTTATGCTTAGTGACATAAGTCAATCGGAGAAAGACATGTATCATATGACCTCACTGATATGAGGGATTCTTAATCTCAGGAAACAAACTGAGTGTTACCGGAGTGGTTCGGGGTGGGAGGGATGGGGTGGCTGGGTGATAGACATTGGGGAGGGTATGTGCTATGGTGAGCGCTGTGAATTGTGCAAGACTGTTGAATCACAGATCTGTACTTCTGAAACAAATAATGCAACATATTTTAAGAAAAAAGAAAAAGAAGAAGATAACAGGAAAGGAAGGATGAAGGGGAGTAAGTCAGAGGGGGAGACGAACCATGAGAGATGATGGACTCTGAAAAACAAACTGAGGGTTCTAGAGGGGAGGAGGGTAGGGGGATGGGTTAGCCTGGTGATGGGTATTGAGGAGGGCATGTTCTGCATGGAGTACTGGGTGTTATGAACAAACAATGAATCATGGAACACTGCATCAAAAACTAATGATGTAATATATGGTGATTAACGTAACAATAAAAAATTTAAAAAAAACCTAATGAAGTACTGTATGGTGACTAACATAACATAAAAAATTTTTTCAAAAAAGAAAAAATAAATAAATAAAAGTTCTCACCACAGAAAAAATTGTAACTATGTGAGGTGATGGATATGTTAACTAAACTTATTGTGGTAATCGTTTTGCAACAATACATATATAAAATCACTACACTGTATATCTTAAACTATATAAGGTTATAGGTCAATTATATCTCAATAAAGCTGCGAAAAAAGTATATTTTTACCACCATGCTCACAAAACAATAGTTACTGAGAATGTTGATATAAATATATACATATAAACACATATACACATATATATGTATGTACACTCACAAATCCATACATCTATGCATGCATATATGCACATATACTCTGTAAACTGTTGATATACATGGACATATACATATATATGCCATATAATGCCAATTTTTTTTTAATTTTATTTTATTATGTTAATCACCATACATTACATCATTAGTTTTTTTGTTTTTTTTTTAAAGATTTTATTTATTTATTTGACAGAGAGATAGAGAGAGAACACAAGTAGGCAGAGTGGCAGGCAGAGGAAGAGGGAGAAGCAGGCTCTCCGCTAAGCAGGAAGCCAGATGCAGGGCTCAATCCCAAGACCCCAGGATCATGACCTGAGCCAAAGGCATCCGCTTAAATGACTGAGCCACCCCGGCACCCCACATCATTAGTTTTTGATGTAGTGTTCCATGATTCATTGTTTGCCTATAACACCCAGTGCTCCATTCAATACGTGCCCTCTTTAATACCCATCACCGGGCTAACCCATCCCGCCACCCCTTCCCCTCTAGAACCCTCAGTTTGTTTCTCAGAGTCCATAGTCTCTCATGGTTCATCTCCCCCTCCAATTTCCCCCCCTTCATTTTTCCCTTCCTACTATCCTCTTCTTTTTTTTTTTTTAACATATAATGTATTATTTGTTTTAGAGGTGCAGGTCTGTGATTCAGTCTTACACAATTCACAGCACTCATCATAGCACAGACCTTCAATATCTATCACCCAGCCACCCCATCCCTCCCACCCCACACCACTCCAGCAAACCTCAGTCTGTTTCCTGAGATTAAGAATTCCTCATATCAGTGAGATCATATGATACATGTCTTTCTCTGATTGACTTATTTTGCTTAGCATAATACCCTCCAATTCCAACCATGTCGTTGCAAATGGCAAGATTTCATTCCTTTTGATGGCTGCATAATAATCCATTGTGTGTGTGTATATATATATATATATATATATATACCATATATATATATATATACACCACACTATATATATATATATATATATATATATATATATATATATATATATATATATATATATACACACACACACAGAGACCACATCTTCTTTATCCATTCATCTGTCGATGAACATCTTGGCTCTTTCCATAGTTTGGCAATTGTGGACATTGCTGCTATAAACATAGGGGTGCACGTAACCCTTCGGATTCCTACATTTGTATCTTGGGGGTAAATACCTAGTAGTGCAATTGCTGGGTCGTAGGGTAGCTCTATTTTCAACTTTTGAGGAACCTCCATACTGTTTTCTAGAGTGGCTACACCAGCTTGCATTCCCACCAACAGTGTAAGAAGGTTCCCCTTTCTCCACATCCCCGCCAACATCTGTTGTTTCCTGACTCGCTAATTTTAGCCATTCTGACTGGTTTGAGGTGGTATCTCATTGAGGTTTTGGTTTGGATTTCCCTGATGCCAAACAATGTTGAGCACTTTTTCATGTGTCTGTTGGCCATTTGGATGTCTTCTTTGGAAAAATGTCTGTTCATGTCTTCTGCCCATTTCTTGACTGGATTATTTGTTCTTTGGGTGTTGAGTTTGATAAGTTCTTTATAGATTTTGGATACTAGCCCTTTATCTGATATGTCATTTGCAAATATCTTCTCCCATTCTGTTGGTTGTCTTTTAGTTTTGGGTTTGACTTTTTCTTTTGCTGTACAAAAGCTTTTTATCTTGATCAAGTCCCAATAGTTCATTTTTGCCCTTGCTTCCCTTGCCTTTGGCAATCTTTCTAAGAAGATGGTGCTGTGGCTGAGGTCAAAGAGGTTGCTGCCTGTGTTCTCCTTTAGGATTTTGATGGACTTCTGTCTCACACTGAGGTCTTCCAACCGTTTTGAGTCTATTTTTGTGTGTGGTGTAAGGAAATGGTCCAGTTTCATTCCTCTGCATGTGGCTGTCCAATTTTCCCAACACCATTTGTTGAAGAGACTGTCTTTTTTCCATTGGACATTCCTTCCTGCTTTGTCGAAGATTAGTTGACCATAGAGTTGAGGGTCCATTTCTGGGCTCTCGATTCTGTTCCATTGATCTATGTGTCTGTTTTTGTGCCAGTACTATATTGTCTTGATGATAACAACTTTGTAATAGAGCTTGAAGTCCAGAATTGTGATGCCACCAGCTTTGCTTTGCTTTTTCAACATTCTTCCAGCTATTCAGGGTCTTTTCTGGTTCCATACAAATTTTAGGATTATTTGTTCCATTTCTTTGAAAAAAGTGGATGGTATTTTGATAGGGATTGCATTAAATGTGTAGATTGCTCTAGGTAGCATTGACATCTTCACAATATTTGTTCTTCTAATCCATGAGCATGGAATGTTTTTCCATTTCTTTGTGTCTTCCTCAATTTCTTTCATGAGTATTTTATAGTTTTCTGAGTACAGATTCTTTGCCTCTTTGGTTAGATTTATTCCTAGGTATCTTATGGTTTTGGGTGCAATTGTAAATGGGATTGACTCCTTAATTTCTCTTTCTTCTGTCTTTAATGCCAATTCTTTATTTAAAAATATAGATGTATCTATATCCATATTTAAAACAATAGATGGAAGTCCACCAAAATGTTAAGTGATTATCTCTGAGTAATTTCTATTTCTTCTTTATAGTTCTATTTTCTAAATCAGAAAAAGTTATAAAATTGATATGTCCTTTAAAAATCATGTTTTCAGGGGCACCTGTATGTTCTAGGGCAACTTGCTTAACCTTTCCGGGCCTCATTTGTGCCACATCTATAAAATGGGGATAAATTATTATTATCTATCCCATAGGGTTGTTCTGAGCAGTGGTCTTCAAAAATGTACTCCCAAAATAATTAGAAAAAAAAACTGTGTACTTCCTGGGGCACCTAGGTGGCTCAGTTGGTTAAACATCTGCCTTCAGCACAGGTCATGATCCCAGGGTCCTGGGATTGAGCCCCATGTGGGGCTCCCTACTCAGTGGGGAGCCTGTTTCTCCCTGTGGCCCTCCCCCCAACTCATGTCTCTCTCTCTCTCTTGCTCTGCTCTCTCTCTCTCTCTTTCAAATAAATAAATAAATAAATCTTAAAAAAAAAAAAAGAATACTATGTTCCAAGAATAGTGTCAAATGGTAAACGATAAGCCAAAATTGAAGCAAAAAAATGTCCTTTGGATTTGGAAATAAAAAAGGTAATTGTTGATTCTGTTGATGGGACAGAGGAGATGTGACAAGGGAGTTCAGGATATAATCAAAATAGAGGTTGGGAGAGACTATGGAAATCAAGCAAGAGGAAAAGGATGTATGACATAAAGATAGCTTATGGATACCGAAAAATGCAGGGTCGTATAACCCAGAGGACTTCTGAGAATAATTGATTGATATAACCAAAAGGAAGGAAACTTGGGATGGGAAAATGGCATATCTGAATTTTATTTTCAGAAGTCAAGTTTTGGATTAGAACAAGTTCTATGAATGTGGTGTATTAGCATATAACAAAATCAGTTATGGCACTTTCTGAAGTGCATCTGGAAACTTCTACTTCTAGTCAGACTTATCCTCCTACTATAAAACTGGATGAAGCAACATTTTGATTATTTCTGGTATGGACAACAGGCAATGTATACTGTGAGCCTTGAGGAAAAAAAAAAAGGAATATGAGATAAGAGCTTTACATTTGTTGCACTTTTCTTACTAGAGGAACTGTCATGACTGCAGTAGAAGTTGGTTATGCCTAAGTGGAAGCAGCACTTAACTGAGATGAAGAGGAAGATAAAGGATTTTGGCCCTGCTAATATGGCAGAAATTTGTAGGATTGTGGCACCAAACAGGTGAAGACTGTAAGGGAGGAGGCAGTAGTCTATATGAATATTACCTTCTGGTCAATGGCTCAAGGATGCGCTCTAAATGGTCAGGAAGACTCTTAGATATTTAGTAGAGAGCAACTGCTATGGAGATGAGATCTGAATAAAACCTTGTTACATACTGTTTCTGGACAAATAGATTTATAGTGAAAGTATTAAAATATGATTGGGAAGCATATACACTGATGTTTGCCACTAATATAAAAGAAAGAGAAACGGATTTGATTTCAGCTTCAACTATATCTACAACATTTTTTTCTTTTCAAATTAAATGATCTTGACCATAAGAGTAAAGTAGTTTTTAATCTGGTTAATGTGGATATCTCTTTCTATAATTTTCTGTATATGTGAAATACTCTCAAACTTGCAAATGTAAAAATCAGTTATGAATTTCTTTTTTGAGTGATGTTGGAATGATGAATACTGAGCCTTACTTCATACTATAAACAATTAGAAACTGACAAAATATATGAAACACCTGCTTTTAAACCTTGGTATCAAGCTGCACAGGATTTTGATGACCCAGAGAAGGAAAACAAAGAAGATGTACCCTACAATTGCTCCAATTTTCTGCCTAGAGACAATTTCCCTACCACAAATACAGGAAGGCGGGAGGACAAAAACACACAGTGGCCTTCATGAACTAAGATGGAGATCACAGTTCAGAAAGACTGAGATAGTTGGAAATTGTAGAGCAGAGTTTCATAAAGAAGAGAGCTATGCATAAAAAGAGCTCCAGAAATGTGCATAGTAGTTCCCTTGAGTCTTTTCTGAGTATTAGGCCGGATATAATTATAGTAAAATTCCACAAAGCCAGGCAAAGAACAATTGGGAATTACAAGCTGAACAATTCCCAGAGCTTACACAAGGAGAAATTGAGCTCTGACATTTGAATGAAGAGCCCTTGGAGCTATGCTAGGTGTTCAGTGAAGACCCCAGAGGTACGATTTCTTGGAAGTATAGCTGAACTAGCCCTGGAGTCTGAAGTGAAGGCAACTCTAGACCTGCCCTAGAAAACTTTAAAAATAGACCTACAAATGGTTCAGCTTAAACAAATAATTTAACTGCCTATCAAAACAAAACTCAACACATTTCAAGGAAGACAACAAAAATCTAGATACTCAGGCACATGATATCCATATGGTTCAACATCCAATAAAATCTACTAGTCAGGGATGCCTGGGTGGCTCAGTTGGTTAAGTGTCTGCCTTCGGCTCCAGTCATGATACCAGGATCCTGGGACATCAGGCTCCTTGCCCAGCAGGAAATCTGCTTCTCCCTCTGCCTGCCACTCTCCCAGCTTGTGCTCTCTCTCTCTCTCTCTGACAAATAAATAAATAAAGTATTTTTTTTTTTTACTTTACTAGGCAGGCCAAGAACCAGGTAATTGTCACCCACTATGAGGAACAAAAATCTGGAAAAAAAAATGGTGGAGCTTAAAAACTAAAAGAAGAGGTTAAAAAGTTATTATATAATGTTTAAGTATTAAAATAAAATATGAACATAATGAGGGAAAAATAGATTTTAGAAAAAAGGACCATGGAACTAGAGATGAAAAATAAAGTATTAGAAATAAGAATTTCACTGACTGATATTAACAGGTTCAACACTGAAGAATAAATGATCAATAAACTTGAAGCCAATAAAATATAATCTCTCCAAAATGAAGAAAAGAAATATGGCTTGGAAAAGAAGGAATAGTGCATCAGTTACATGTGGGATAATATCAAATAGTGTAACATACATGCACATACACACAATTACACAAAAGCAAATCATAAATTGCTGGAAACCAGTAAAAAAGCAGACTAGTGTAGACATTTCTTGAAGGAAGATAGACAGATGGCCAATAAGCATAGAAAAGATGTTCACCATCACTAATCATCCAAGAAATGCAAATCAAAATTACGAGATGTTACCTTACATCCATTAGGATGGTACTAATAAAAAAATAGAAAATAACAAGTGTTAGTAGGTAAGTGGAGAAGTGGAGAAATTTTTCTGCACTATTTGTAAGAGTACAAAATTGTGCAACTGCTATGGAGAATGGTATGGAGGATCCTCAAAAAATTAAAAATAGAATCATCATATAATCCAGCAATCTCACTTTGAGTACATATCCAAAAGAAAGGAGTGTTTTGAAAAGATATTTGCACACTTATGTCTATAACAGTATTATTCACAATAGCCAAGAGATGGAAGCAACCTAAATGTCCATTGGCAGATGAATGAATAAACAAAATATGGCATAAACATATAATGGAATGCTATGAACACTTAAAAGGAAGGAAATTCTGTCACATCCTACAACATGAATGAAACTTAAGGATATTATGCTAACTGGAATAAACCGGTCACAAAAGGAAAAGTACTACTGTGTGATTCCACTTATCTAAAGATGCTAAAGTAGTCATATTCATAGAAATAGAAAATGGAATGGTGGTTACCAGGCCAGGTCAGGGGGCAAGGGGGATGGGGTGTTATTGTTTAGTAGATATAGAATTACAGTTACGCAAGATGAAAAAGTTGTAGAGATCTATTTACAACAATGTAAATATACTTAATACTATGAAACTATATACTTAAAAAGGGCTAAGATGATAAATTTTGTGTTTTTTGGCACCAAAAAATCGAAAAATCCAACATCCATTTATGATAAAACTCAGCAAACTAGAAATAAAAGAGATTTTTTTCAACTAATAATGAGCATAGGTTTTTTAAAAAAAGAAGAAACTAGAGTTAACATCATACTTACATACTTAATGGTAAAGTATGGTCTTTCTTCCTAAGATTAGGAGTGAGGCAAAAATATCCCCCTCACACAATCACTCTTCAGATTTGTAATGGAGGTCCTACCAGTGCAGTAAACCAAGAAAAATGAAGAAAGGTTCTGCAGATTAGAAAAGAAGAAATAAGACTGTTTATCCACAAAGGACATGATTGTTTACATATAAATAAAATCTCCTTAAAAATTGTAAAATAAGAGTTGAGGTTAGCAAGGTCACAAGACATAGAGTCAATGTGTCAAAACAGTTTTATTTCTATGTACTAGTGACAACAAAAAAAATAAAATTGCAATTAAAATACCATCCAGGGGTGTCTTGGTGGTGCAGTCAGTTGAGCATCCAACTCTTGGTTTCAGCTCAGGTCGTGATCTCAGGGTCATGGGATTGAACCTCATGCTCAGCGGGGAGTCTGCTTGATTTCTCTCTCTCCCTCTCCCTCTGCCCCTTCCACTCATGGTCTAAGTCTCTCTCTAAAATAAATAAATATTTTTTTTAAAATAAAATAAATAAAATGCCATTCACAGTAGGTTCAGAAATATAAAATGTGTAGGGAAATTTTTAACGAAATATATATGTCTTATACACTGGAAACTACAAAGTCTCGTTGAAATTTAAAGACCTAAATAAATGAAGAAGTATACCATTTGCAAGGATTGGAACTTTCAATAATATTAAGATGAGAATTCTCCCCAAATTGATGTACAGATTCTATGCTATCCCAATTATATCCCCAGGTTTTTTTTTAGAAATTAAAAAGCTCTTCCTAAATTTATATCAAAATGGAAAGAACTTTATTTTTTTAAGTAGCCTCCATGCCCAACATGGGGCTTGAACTCACAATCCAGAGATCAAGAGACATATACTCTATTGACTGAGCCATCCAGGCACCCCTAAAAGGAACTTCAATAGTCAAAACTATTTCAAAACTGTAGAGCTACAATATTCAAGACATTGTGGCATTGGTAATAAGATTAGACATATAGATCAATGGAATGGTACAGTAAGTTCAAAAATAGATCCTAACAGGGGCGCCTGGGTGGCTCAGTCGGTTAAGTTTGCCTTCGGCTCAGGTCATGATCCCAGAGTCCTGGGACAGAGCCCCACATTGAGATTCCTGCTCAACAGAGAGCCTGCTTCTCCCTCTACCTCTGCCTGCCTCTCTGCCTACTTGTGCTCTCTCTCTATCTCTCTGTCAAATAAATAAATAAAATCTTAAAAAAAATAGATCTTAACTTTTGTGATCATTTATTTTCAACAAAAGTGCCAAAGCAATTCATGGAGAAGGGATAGTCTTCTCAATAAGGGATAGTCTTCTCAGTAAATTCTGTTAGAACAATGGGATACCAAAATGGAAAACAATTAACTTTAATCCTTATCTCATACTGTCTACAAAAATTAACTCATATTGAATCACAGATGTAATTGTAGAAGCTAAATCAAAGCATTTATAAAAACCCATAACGACCATCATACTTACATACTTAATGGTGAGAAACTGAATGCTTTCCCTATAAGATTGGGAATATATACATATCAAAAGCCAGACAAAGAATAGACAAAATTTTATATAGATATTTCACAAAAGATATACAAATTAGCAATAAACCCATGAAAATATGTTCAACATAAGCATCAGGAAAATGCAAATTGAAAGCACAATAACATTCCACAGTATACTCATTATATTATTTAAGAAAGACTGACTATAGCAAGCGTTATCAAGGATGTGGAGCAATTGGAAATTTCCTACATTGTTGATGGGAATATAAAATGTCACAAACACTTTGCAAAACTATTTTTAAGTTTCTTAATACTATACATACATTTACTATACAACTCAGCAATTCTACTCATGGATGTTGACTCTCAAGTTGAAAATGCATATCCACACACACTCATACAAAAAACTTAGAGCAGTTTTATCAAACCTCAAAATGAGCACAACTCATATGTCTATCAATAAGAGCACTGATAGAGAAACCACTGATACAACAGGGATGAATCTTTAAAAATTAGGCTGAAAAAGGAAGGTAGACACAAAAGCATTATACCATAGAATTACATTTATTTGTGCCAAAAATCTAATCCATGCACAGGAAGCAGATCAGTTGTTGCCAAAGGCTGGAAACTGGGGATATTTTCTTGGAAGGGGCTCAAGAGAACTGGTCAGGATGATGGAAATATTCTATATCCTCATTGTCACAGTAGCTACATAGGTGTTTATGCTTGTCAAAGTTCATTGAAATGTATACTTTTAAATGGGTGCCTTTTATTATATGTAAATTATAATTCAATAAAGTTGATTAAACAAATCAGTGTGTCATGTTTCTAAACTCATAAGGCATAGGATAGAATATTTCTGCTCCTAAGTATAATACCTCCATACTAAAAATTGGAAAGATTTATGTACAAATACAGTGGAGTTATATTCTCTATTTTGTCCTTGGTGTATTTTCTCCTTTTCTGTCATTGTGCTAGAATTTATTGATGTGCTAGTACTGTCTTCCAACTTGCCTTGTCTATGTCTCAAGCTAGCCCAGTGGAGCAAAGCACAATTTCAACTTCATTAACTCATAGCTATTTCAGCTTGTAACTGTCACTAAGAAAAATGTAAAAATTTGGGAACATTAGGAAGTGCAATTTTCCTCCATTCTATTAAATGCCTTTGATTATGACCATGGGCTCGAAGAATCATAGCTCGTGTGGCAGATTCCATCTTTAGCTTACTTTGAGAAAGACTTTAGTGATTTAAAAGAAAAATTGGAACTCTGTCAATCATTTTTCTTTTTGCTTTTTAGTGATATAAAAGATCATTTCCTTGTAATTTATGTGATCATGTCAATAGTTACTTCTTTTTTTTTTAAGGTTTTATTTATTTATTTATTTGACAGAGAGGCACAGCGAGAGAGGGAACACAAGCAGGGGGAGCAGGAGAGGGAGAAGCAGGCTTCCCGCCGAGCGGGGAGCCGGATTGTGGGACTCGATCCCAGGACGCGGGGATCATGACCTGAGCCAAAGGCAGATGCTTAATGACTGAGCCACCCAGGTGCCCAGTTACTTCTCTTTAATCCCAACGAATGTTACAGGTGTTGCCAAGAATGTTTTTGCAATCAGTGTATTATGGGATTCATATGGCTGGGCATGAGCTCCCTCAATATGTATATTATATTATTATAAATATTTATTTTATTTTTTAAAAGATTTTATTTATTTATTTGACAGAGACAGAGACAGCGAGAGCAGGAACACAAGCAGCGGGAGTGGGAGAGGGAGAGCAGGCTTCCCGCCGAGGAGGGAGCCTGATGTGGGACTCATTCCAGGACCCTGGGATCATGACCTGAGCCGAAGGCAGACGCTTAACGACTGAGCCACCCAGGCACCCCTATATTATTATAAATATTTATGATAGCCATTTATACTTAATATATTTATACTAAAGTTGGTAAATTCTTCATTTGATCTACCTGTATTTTTCTTGTTACTACTTTATTTCTTTATTTAAGATTTTATTTATTTATTTGACAGAGAAAGAGAGAGCAGGAGCACAAACAGGGGGAGGGGTAGAGGAGAGGGAGAAGCAGACTCCCCATCAAGCAGGGAGCCCGAAGAGGGGCTCAATCCCAGAACACTGGAATCATGATCTGAGCCAAAGGCAGATGCTGAACTAGCTGAGCTACCCAGGCGCCCCTCTTGTTGCTATTTTAAATAATTTTCTTACATGCAGGACCTACTGCGCCTGGAGAACAACTGGTCAACATCCTCCAAATAATAATGTCATGTTTAAAGACTCATGGTCAGGCCATTTCTAATCATGCTTTCTCCAAACCAAATAATCCTAATTCTTTTAATCTTTAATCATGCATCCAATTGCCTAAGCCTTTTTGAAGCCCCAACAACTAGATAGGAGATTGTTCCAACCATGTGTTTAGATCACAGACTTCAATTCTTCTTTAGCTTTGATTAGAGCAAGTTTCTCCAGGGCATACAAATGTATTTCCCATGTCTCATGACAAAGATAAATTCTTTTGAAGTGTACAGAGGAATGCTCTGTCACACACTCAGCTGTTTCCCTTTTTGTTACCTAGAATCTACCAATTAATGAATTAAATGAAACACTGCCTATTTTCTATTATCTATGGGAACATTTCTTTAGTGAGAATGGATATAAACCAACTCCAATTTAAGCTTTCCCCTGAATAGCATTCCTAATATTAAATTACCAGGAGGAGAAATCATCTTTGAAGCATATTGTTAAGGAATATAATTTCCTTTAAGAATATATTTAACAAAAATATATTTTTTTCATTCACATCCTTAGTGGAGATGAACATCTTTTGAGATACACAAGATTTAATCAGTATTATTAGCTCTTTACCTAAAGTCAATCACTATTAAAATGAGGTGGTAAATACTAATTTGCAAAAATGATACTTGTACTATGTAATCTGTGTTCTCCTATAAGAAAATTCTCCAGGTTCTCTTGAATCAAATAGAGATCATACTCTCTCAAGCCCTGATGAACTCAACTGTGAGGCTGGGCAATGGGTTCTTCAGAAATCCTTCCCTCTTTTTCGAAAGAGATTCTCCTTTATGGAAATCTTTGGATTTTTTTTTTTTTACATTCTCAGTACTAACTAAATACATGAGCATTAATTAGAATTAAAAATATATTTTGCTCCCCTCATAAAATTCACTCACTTGTTAGATAACTCTGGTTCTAAAAACAGTTAAAAGTTGATATTTTGATAACAATTGGAACAAAATGATTCTGGTAATATAAATATACAGTGAAGTTTTGAAATGTAATTAAAACCAGTAATTACATAACTCATTTTGTCTGACAATATGATGTTGAATAAGCACAAACAAGTAGGTATTGAAACAGCTCTACATCTAGAAAGCAGTATCCAAAAAATTTCAGCTGAAGTAATTGCTTAGCATTAGTAACTAACATGAGACTAGTATATAAGTGAATGTTTTGTAAGTGGTATACACTTGATAATTTTGTCATAGTAACTTTAGAACAAAAGCAATGATTTTGTTATATGTAGCTCCTAATAATTGAAATCAATCTCTAAACAACTATGGTAATTTCTAGGACTTAAGACATCCCCTTGGGGGATGGCATAGTGGGGGCATAGTGGGGGCAAATTATATAACTGAGTAAATGCAGTCCTTTTCCTCTATTTCAGTAAAAGTCAGTGGTGTCAGTCTTTATAGTGAAAGTTAGTGTTAATAATCAATTACCATAAGCTTCTATTTTGGGGGGATAATATTTTCCTCTTAGTTTTATAACAGTATAGAATTTCACCTGTTTGTAACTCAGGTGTGTGGAAGCTTTATGTATTATAAATGAAATGAATTAAAATGAAAATTCATCTTGTTATTGTCTACTAACATTTAGAGGAGACCTTGTGAAATAAAAGGCCAGTATTGTTTCTTTTTAATTTGAAAAGTTTAAACAATAGAAAAAAGTAAAGATATCACTAAAATAAATTCTTAAGCCAGAATTTTCACAGTGTTCATATTTTGTTCTTCAGATACTGTTATTATGAAGAGTAAAACTTGACTAATGAGATTTAAATTTCCTTTGTTCCCTCTGCCAGCCCCCTTCCCTTTCTCTATGCTCAGAAGCAACCACTGTCATTAATTTCATGACTATTCTTAGTTCTGCTTTTATACTTTTGCTATCTTCCATTCACAGAAATTTTCTAAAAACATTTTATTAGTTCATTGTTGTTGGAATTGTGTTGAAAACTATTTTAATTTATGCATTTGCTTGGATGAAAATAACATCTTTATTAAATTTTCCAATTTATGAACAATAATTTCCCCTCTATGTATTCAGCTTTCCTTTTTCTGTCTTTTAATAAATAATTTTCTCCATAACATTTTGTAAATCTTTTTTTTAAGATTTTATTTATTTATTTGAGAGAGAGAATGAGATAGAGAGAGAGAGAGCATGAGAGGGGGAAGGGTCAGAGGGAGAAGCAGACTCCCCGCTGAGCGGGGAGCCCAATGCGGGACTCGATCCCAGGACTCCAGGATCATGACCTTAGCCGAAGGCAGTCGCTTAACCAACTGAGCCACCCAGGCGCCCACATTTTGTAAATCTTTTGTTAGATTTGTTCATAGTGGTTTTTAGATTTAGTAGGTTTTTTTAGATTTTATGGCTATTAAATATAGGATTATGTTATTGCTACATTTTCTCGATATTTTTAAACTAATACATCTGAACACTATTGTGATATGGGCTATCACAAAATAAATAAATAATATGTCTAATAAATAGGTCATTGTAATAAAGCTCGGATCTAAATAGATGGCTGGAATTATCACTATTGATTTTTGTATATTGACCTTGTATAAGCATTCCTGCAAGTCTTAATTTTTAGATTTTCTGAAATTATCATATGAAAATGATAATTTTACTTTATTCTTTACAATTCTTAAACTTTTTTAATTTCTTTGTCTTGTTCATTGGTTATAATATCTAGTATTATGTTGAATAGTAGTGAATTTAGTGAGGGCTTGGGGGTTTGAAGGTATTTATCATAAAGATTTGTATCTTTATTTTTTATTTATTTATTTTTTAAAAGATTTTATTTATTTGACAGAGAGACAGTGAGAGAGGGAACACAAGCAGAGGGAGTGGGAGAGGGAGAAGCAGGCTTCCCTCGGAGCAGGTAGCCTGATGTGGGGCTTGATCCCAGGACCCTGGGATAATGACCTGAGCTGAAGGCAGACGCTTAATGACTGAGCCACCCAGGCACCCCAAAGATTTGTATCTTTAAATGTGATGTGTGGTAAAGGTCCTTGGTAGATATCCTTTATGAATTTAAGAAAGTTCCCCTTTAATTCCTAATTTATAAGTGACTTTTTAAATTATGGGTTATTCAATTTTTCTAATTTTACTGCTTTTATTAAAATTATATGACTTTTCTTCAATCCGTTAATGTGATAAATCACATATTTTTTATGTTATTTTGGTCTCGAGTTCCTGGCATGAGGCCAAATTAGTCAAAATGTATTTTTTAAACACAATAAAAAAATTTTGACATGGAATCATCTTTGACATCAGCGTTTTTTCTGTTTTCCTAATTTATCATTTTTAAATCCTCTACTTTTAAATCTTTGTGTTCCTTTTTAACTTACACGTGTCTCCCATAAATAACATAGTGAATATTATAGTCTTATCCAGTCTTATAATGTCTGTATTTTACTGGGTGCACTGAATCAATAAAAATTTGTTGTGATTATTGATATGTTTGGATTTATTTTTGCTATTTTGTTGTTTTTTAGGAATCATTTTTTAAAAATCTTTTTCTGATTTCTTGCTGAATTGATAAGGTTTTCTGTTTGTTTTTCTTCTGCTAATTTAGAAGTTACACTTTTATTTCTATCACAACCTTAACCTTAACATTTTAGAACATAATTAGCTTCATATTTTTCTGAAAAAGTAAGAAATTAGTTAATATCTTTATTCTCCTCCTAAATAATACAAAAACCATAACTTGCTGCTCAGTACCTCCAAAAACTCTATCTAAATTTCTTATTCCACATTCCTAAGTGCATTTTTAGGTTAATAATATTTTTAAGCTTGCTTGCCATCTCTTCTTGCAACTCACTCTTTGCTCGGGGTTAACTCTTTTTTGCGGAAATCATGTTTTTGGTAATTTTTTAACAAAGAGACTGTGCTTGTAAAAAATTTTAAATTAATTAGCAGATTTATTTTTAACTGATGTATTATTACATATTAAATGTATACATTCTAAGTATACAGTTAGATGAGTTTTCGCAGATGTGTATCAAACTCCCCAATCAAAGTAATGAACATTGCCAGTACCACCACAAAAACTTCCATTACTACTTTCCATTTCTTTCCTCCCACTGCCTTGCAGAGACAATCGCTAATTTATTTTAATCCTTACAGATTAGTTTTGCTTATTTTTCAATAGCTTTGCCTATTTTCTAATGCCTATTCTTCACATAAATGTAATCATACTATGTATTTGTTTGTGTGGCTGCTTTCACCACATATAATATCCTAAGTATTTATCCATGTTTTGTTGCAGGGGAATGCATATACTAAAATTTTAAATCTGTTCTCCTATTGATGAATATTGGATTGTCTCCAAGTTTTTGCTATCATTAATAAGCATTTTTATTGATATATATTTTCATTTCTTCTGGATAAATATCTAGTAGGATTGTTATATCATAAAATGTGTGTATGCTTAACTTTATTTTAAAAACTGCTGAAAGTTTTCCAAGATGTTTATATCAGTTTACATTATCACCAGTAAGATTTGAGAGTTGTTCCTCATCTTCTCAAATATTTGGCACTGCTAGTTTTTTTTTAGTTTTACCATTATAGTAGGTATTGTAGTGGTATTGTCATTTTAATTTTTACTTCCTGAATATCAAACATCTTTTCATGTACTTACTGGCCATTTATAAAACATATTTTGTGATATATCTGTCCAAGTCATTTGCCCATATATTAATTGGGTTGTCTATTATTGGTTTGTAGGAATTCTTTACATGTTCCAGTGTCAAGTCTTTTTTTGGGTACACGTGTTGAGAATATTTTCTCTCATTCTTTGGTTTCATTTCTTATGATGTATTTTTTGAAGAGCAAATGTTTGTGATTTTGATGTTCAGTTTTCTTCATTTTTTTTTCTCTCATCATTGCTGCTTTTTGCATTCTGTTTAAGAAATCTTTACCCTGGGGTGCCTGGATGGCTCAGTGGGTTAAGCATCCCATTCTTGTTTTCGGCTCAGGTCATGATCTCAGGGTCATGAGATTAAGCCTCACAGCTAGCTCTGCACTCAGCAGGGAGTCTGCTTGAGATTCTATCTCACCCTCTCCCTCTGCCCATACCCCTCTGCATGCTCTCTCTCTCCAATAAATAAATAAATTTTAAACAAAAATCTTTATGCTATATCAGTTTCCTGTGGCTTCTGTAACAAATTTCCATAAATGTGATAGCTTAAAATAACAGAAATGTTGTCTCACAGTTCTACATGCCAGAACTTGGGAATCAAGATATTGGCAGGGTTACAATCTGTCCAAAGACTCTAGAAAACACTCTTTCTTGTCCCTTGCGGCTTCCAGAAGTTCCTTTGTCCTGTTGCTCCAATCTCTCGTTTTGGGTCACATTGCCACCTCCTTTTCTGTCTCAAAATTCTCTCTACTTCTCTCTTATAAGGATAGAGGTAATTGCATTTCCTGCCCACCTGCATAATCCAAGATAAGCTCCCCCTATTATAATTCTTAATCATATAGTTTTCCATACAAGGTCATATACACAGGTTCTAGCAATTAGAATGTTGCCATAACTTTTGGGGGACTACCATTCAGCCTACTGCCTATCCCAAGGTCACAAAAATAAGCTTTTTTTTTTTCTTCTAGAAACTTTGTAGCTTTAGGAGTGACATTTAGGTCTGCAAACCATCTTCACTTATTTTTACGTATGGTAAGAAGTAGGGTCATGGTTGGTGGGCTCAATTTTTTTTCACAATATTTCCTTACAGTCTTTCTAATTATTGTAGAGTTTATGGTCACATTGCCTGTTTTATTATTGATATTTGTAATGTGTGTTTTTTCCTTATCAGTGTTCTTAGGGCATAACAATTTTAATAATCTTTTCAAGAACTAACCTAGCTTTAAGGATTTTCTCTTTGTTTTGTTTCATATAAATAATTTATACTATTATTTTTTTCTTCTATTGATGTGTTTACTTTGCTTACTTAGATCATTGATTTTAAGATATTTACGTATATTAAGTTAAAATATTATCTTTAAACAATATACCATTTAAAAAATATTCCTCGGGGCCCCTCAGTGGCTCAGTCGATTAAGTGTCTGCCTTTGACTCAGGTGATGATCTCGGAGTCCTAGGGTGGAGCCCCATGTCAGGCTCCCTGCTTGGCAGGGAGTCTGCTTCTCCCTCTGCCTCTCCCTCTGCCCTGCCCCTCTACTTGTGCTCTCTTTCCCAAATAAATAAATAAAATCTTTAAAATCAAATAAATAAATACAAAATATTCCTCATATTAAATGACTTTTTGATTAACCAATTACTGGTCCTAAGTGCATATGATAATAGGACTTCTAATTTACTTGATTTCATTGTTATTACAATCCAATTTTCTTACTGTCTTGAGTATCAATAAAATGTTTATATTTATATTTATTTGAAAATTGATCCAAGAGAATAGACAAGAATCAATAAATCTGCTCAAAGTAAAATATTTTAAAAATTATTTAGCAGATTAAGATAAAAAATAAAACAAAGAATGTTACGTAGTAGAGTGTATTCAGGATTGCCATGAGAGGACCTGGACTACTAACCAGCCTGCCTCCACCCCGTGATAGTCTTTGCTTGTGGCACTTTGGTTTGTATCACATGACCCACAACTCTTGGGAAAGCTGATTAGGTCAGGGCTGAAGTTGGGAGACATGACCCAAAGACATGCAATAGGCTTATACATGTGGCTGAAGCCCCAGCAAAAACCTGTTCTGGTGACTAGCACACTCAAACTGATCCTCTGTGAAGAGATGAAGTCAAGAGTAGAAGAGTTCGGAAAAATAAAAGAAAGTAATAATATATATATTTTAAAAGATTTCATTTACTTGCCAGAAAGAGAGAGAGAGAGAGAGAGCACAAGCAGGGGGAGCAGCAGGCAGGGGGAGAAGCAGACTCCCCGCTGAGCAAGGAGCTGGATGCGGAACTCGATCCCAGAACCCTGGGATCATAACCTGAGCCTAAATTAACCGACTGAGCCACCCAGGCATCCCAAAGAAGGTAATAATATTACCCAAGAAGTTAATAATAAGCAGCTCAAATCAATAAAAAATATGAGACAGAGAAAAGGAGTGTAGACACAGGTTAGTTTACATGGAATAAAGAAACATTTGGAGAAAGTAGCAGGGTGGTAAGTGTGGAGTCCTAGGTGCAGGAGAAGAGCATCTATAGGTGCTTTTCAGAGATGCCCTCTAGCTTCTCCAGCTTTTGTAGATTCTAGTAAACATGTCTGAATTTTCCTCAAGGTCTCAGGATAACATGTTCTGTTCTTCCTTACTTCTCCTTGTAACCCAAAAATAAACTCCACCTGAAACCAGAGCATACAGTGCTCCTTCCATGCTGAAAGAGCCTAACCAATATAAGTGGAGAGGGAACTAATTTATAATTCCATTATCTTTAACAGAACATTCTTAAAGGCAGGGACCTTATGTCTACCACATTTTGGAATGCTAGTAAGACATCAGAATAAAAAGAGCTATAATGAATCTGTCTAAACAAATTTGCTCATTTAGAACTCTACCTTAGCAGAGAGGCTTTCCAAAACGTTGGTATAACTTATCTCATATTTTTGCACAGTATGAATGAAAGGCTATAAAACATTGGATGGAGAGTCAGGGAACCTTGATCTTAATCAGAATCCAACCATGACAAGGAGCCTCAGTTTCTTTGTCTGTGGGGCTCATGTGTTTTGACTTAGGTTGTAAAATTCAGAGAATATATGTGAAAGTATTTTGTAAATCTGATATGCCATACCAATATAGGTGATAAAGTCTTTGAATCTCAGAGTTGGAAGAGACTGTAGCACCTCATTCCAGACTTTACCTGATTCAGGATAATTTTTAATTCTTTTAATCTTTTACTTATCATCTGACTTCCATACCTGTTTCATTTAAATATGGAAATATTTTAGCATATCTCATTCAAATGAATTTCCTGATATTCCTAAAACAACATTTAAAATGAAGGCAAGCTGGTGCAGCCACTCTGGAAAACAGTATGGAGGTTCCTCAAAAAGTTGAAAATAGAGCTACCATATAACCCAGCAATTGCACTACTGGGTATTTACCCCAAAGATACAAATGTAGTGATCTGAAGGGGTACATGCACCCTGATGTTTATAGCAGCAATGTCCACGATAGCCAAACTATGGGAAGAGTCAAGATGTCCATCGACAGATGAATGGATAAAGAAGATGTGGTATATATATATATATATATATATATATATATATATATATACACACACACACACACATACATGATGGAATATTATGCAGCCATCAAAAGGAATGAAATCTTGCCATTTGCAATGGTGTGGATGTAACTAGAGAGTATTATGCTAAGCAAAATAAGTCAATCAGAGAAAGACATGTATCATATGATCTCACTGATATGAGGAATTCTTAATCTCAGGAAACAAACTGAGGGTTGCTGGAGTGGTGGGGGGTGGAAGGGATGGGGTGGCTGGGTGATAGACATTGGGGAGGGTATGTGCTATGGTGAGTGCTGTGAATTATGTAAGACTGTTGAGTCACAGACCTATACCTCTGAAACAAATAATATATTATATGTTAAAAAAAAAGAAGAAGATAGTAGGAAGGGAAAAATGAAGGGGGGGGAAATCGGAGGGGGAGATGAACCATGAGAGACTATGGACACTGAGAAATCAACTAGGGGTTCTAGGGGGGCATTGGGGGATGGGTTGGCCTGGTGATGGGTATTAAAGAGGGCACGTATTGAGTGGAGCACTGGGTGTTATAGGCAAACAATGAATCATGGAACACTACATCAAAAACTAATGATGTAATGTATGGTGATTAACATAATATAATAAAAGAAAACAAACAAACAAACAAAAATGAAGGCTAGATTTATTTTTCTCTCGAGTTATTTACTAAGAGCAAAGGGAAGAAGGGGAGAATTCACCTTCACATTCCGTATATACAAAGTTGTTAACAGAAAGCATAGAAATCATATGAGTGTACTACCAGATATGTTTACATCGGATGTGACTTAGTCTGGGAAGAAACTTAAGGTGGAATCCCTCCTGTAGCCCTTCTTCAGCTCCTAGAGCTGCCTCCCATCTCTGCCTTGTAAGTCTGACCTAGCCTACCTACTTCTTGTCTTTAAAAGATATGTGTCTTAGATGATCTGTCTATTGCTGTGAGTAATGTGTTAAAGTCCCCTAGTAGTAGTGTATTATTATCAATGTGTTTCTTTAATTTTGTTATTAATTGGTTTATCTAATTGGCTGCTCTGATGTTAGGGGCATAAACATTTGCAATTGTTAGATTTTCTTGTGGGATAGACCCTTTAATTATGATATAGTGTTCTTCCTCATCTGTTATCACACTCTTTTGTTTAAAATCTAATTTTTTTGATATAAGGTTTGCCACCCCAGCTTTGTTTGATGTCCATTAGCATGCTAAATGGTATTCCACCCCCTCACTTTTAGTCTGGAGGTGTTTTGGGGTCTAAAATGAGTCTCTTGCAGACAGTATATCAATAGGTCTTGCTTTTTTATCCAAACTGATACTCTGTGCCTTTTGATTGGGGCATTTAGCCCATTTACATTTAGAGTAACTACTGAAAGATATGAATTTAGTGCGATTGTATTACCTGTAAGGTCACTGTTTTTATATATTGTCTCTGTTCCTTTCTGGTCTATGTTACTTTTGGGCTTTCTCTTTGCTTAAAGGATACCTCTTAATATTTCTTGAGGGCTGGTTTAGTGATCACAAACTCTTTTGGTTTCTAGATCAACAAGGAAATGAGGGCTTTGAATGACACTGGACCGGATAGACATCACAGATATATTCAGAGCATTCCATCCTAAAGCAACAGAATACACATTCTTCTCAAGTGCACATAATATGTTCTCCAGAATTGATCACATAGTGGGTCACAAATCAGGTCTCAACCAGTATGGGATCATTCATCTCAAAAGAATGGGTTAATTTCCTGCATATTTTAAGGCCACAATGTGTTGAAACTTGAACTCAATCACAAGAGAAAATTTGGAAACAACTCAAATATATGGAGGCTAAAGAGCATCCTACTAAAAAATGAATAGGTCAACGAAAAATTAAAGAAGAATTTAAAAAATTCATGCAAACAACGGAAAATGAAAACACAACTGTTCAAAACCTTTGAGATGCAGCAAAGATGGTCCTAAAAGGAAATTATATAGCATACAAGCCTTTGTCAAGAATCAAGAAAGTTCTCAAATACACAACCTAACATTACACCTAAAGGAGCTGGAGAAAAAAATAGCAAATAAAGTCTAAACCCAGAAAGAGAAGAGAATTAATAAAGATTGGAGCAAAAATCAATGAAATAGAAACCAAAAGAACAGCAGAACAAAAAAGCGAAACTAGGAGCTGGTTCTTTGAAAGAATTAATAAGATTGATAAACCCCTGGCCAGACTTATCAAAAAGGAAAGAAAAAGGACCCAAATAAATAAAATCATGAATGAAAAAGGAGAGATCACAACCAACCCTGAAGAAATACAAATCATTATAAGAACATACTATGAGCAACTATATGCCAACCAATTAGGCAATCTGGAAGAAATAGATGCACTCCTAGAGGTGTATACACTACCAAAACTGAAACAGGAAGAAATAGAAAACCTGAACAGACCATAACCAGCAAGGAAACTGAAGCAGTATTCAAAAATCTCCCAACAAACAAGAGTCCAGGGCTGGATGGCTTCCCACGGGAATTCAACCAAACATTTAAAGAAGAATTAATACCTGTTCTTCTGAAGCTGTTTCAAAAAATAGAAATGGAAGGAAAACTTCCAAACTCTTTCTACGAGGCCAGCATTACCTTAATCCCAAAACCAGACAAGAAGTCCCCACCAAAAAGGAGAATTACAGACCAAATCCCTGATGAACAATGGATGCCAAAATTCTCACCAAGATAGTAGCCAATAGGATCCAATAGTACATTAAAAGGACTATTCACCACGACCAAGTGGGATTTATTCCTGGGCTGCAAGGGTGGTTCGACATCTGCAAATCAAACAATGTGATACACTACATTAATAAAAGAAAGGACAAGAATCAAATGATCCTCTCAATAGATACAAAAAAAGCACTTGAGGGGCACCTGGGTGGTTCAGCCAGTTAAGCATCTGCCTTCGGCTCAGGTCATGATCCCAGGGTCCTGGGATCGAGCGCCGCATTAGGCTCCCTGCTCAGTGGGGAGACTGCTTCTCCCTCTCCCTCTGCCTGCCACTCTCCCTGCTTGTGCTCTCTCCTGTCAAACAAATAACTAAAAATCTTTAAAAGAAAAAAGTAAAAGCACTTGACAGAGTACAGCATCCTTTCTTGGTTAAAACTCTTCAGTGTAGGGATAGAGGGAACATACCTCAATATCATAAAAGCCATATGCAAAAAGCCCATAGTGAATATCATTCTCAACAGGGAAGAACTGGGAACTTTTCTCTTAAGGTGAGGAACACGACAGGGATGTCCACTCTCACCACTGCTACTCAACATAGTACTAGAAGTCCTAACCTCAGCAATCACACAACAAAGAGAAATAAAAGGCATCTGAATCAGCAAAGAAGTCAAACTCTCACTCTTCGCAGATGACATGATACTCTATGTGGAAAATTCTAAAAGACTCCACCCCAAATTTGCTAGACCTCATACAGGAACTCCGCAATGTGGCAGGATATAAAATCAATGCACGGAAACCAATTGCATTTCTATACACTAACAATGAGACAGAAGAAAGAAATTAAGGAGTCAATCCATGTACAATTGCACCCAAAACTGTAAGACACCTAGGAAAAAATCTAACCAAAGAGGCAAGGGATCTATACTCAGAAAACTATAGAACACTCATGAAAGAAATTGAGGAAGATACAAAGAGATGGAAAAACATTCCATGCTCATGGTTTAGAAGAACAAATATTGTGAAGATGTCAATGCTCCCTAGAGCAATCTACACATTCAATGCAATCCCTATCAAAATACCATCCACTTTTTTCAAAGAAATGGAACAAATAATTCTAAAATTTGTATGGAACCAGAAAAGACAATACAGAAAGAAATGTTGAAAAAGAAAAGCAAAGCTGGTGGCATCACAATTCCGGACTTCAAGCTCTATTACAAAGCTGTCATCATCAAGACAGTATGGTACTGGCACAAAAACAGACACATAGATTATTGAACAGAAAAGAGAACCCAGAAATAGACCCACTACTCTATGGTTAACTAATCTTCAACAAAGCAGGAAAGAATATCCAATGGAAAAAAGACAGTCTCTTCAACAAATGGTGTTGGGAAAATTGGACAGCCACATGCAGAAGAACAAAACTGGACCATTTTCTTACACCATACATAAAAACAGACTCAAAATGGATGAAAGACCTAAACGTGAGACAGGAATCCATCAAAATCCTAGACGAGAACACAGGTAGCAGCCTCTGTGACCTCAGCAGAGCAACTTCTGGCTAGACATGTCTTCAAAGGCAAGGGAAGCAGGGGCAAAAATGAACTATTGGGACTTCATCAAGATAAAAAGCTTTGGCACAGCAAAGGAAACAGTTGAGAAAACCAAAAGACAGCAGACAGAATGGGAGAAGATATTTGCAAATGTCTTATCAGATAAAGGGCTAGCATCCAAAATCTGTAAAGAACTTGTCAAAGTCAACACCCAAAGAACAAATAAACCAATCAAGATATGGGCAGAAGACATGAACAGGCATTTCTCCAAAGAAGACATACGGATGGCCAACAGACACATGAAAAAATACTCAACATCATTTGGCATTAGGGAAATACAAATCAACCACAATGAGACACCACTTCTCACCAGTAAGGATGGCTAAAATTAACATGTCAGGAAAGGACATATGTTGGTGAGGATGTGGAGAAAGGGGAACCCTCTTACACTGTTGGTGGGAATGCAAGCTGGTGCAGCCACTCTGGAAAACAGTATGGAGGGTCTTCAAAAGGTTAAAAATAGAGCTACCCTAGGACCCAGCCATTGCACTACTAGGTATTTACCCCAAAGATACAACTGTAGTGATCCAAAGGGGTACGTGCACCCCAATGTTTATAGCAGCAATGTCTACAATAGCCAAATTATGGAAAGAGCCCAGATGTCCATCAGCAGATGAATGGATAAAGAAGAAGTGGTATATATATATAATGGAATATTATGCAGCCATCAAAAATGAAATCTTGCCATTTACAACGATGGGGATGGAACTAGAAGGTATTATGCTAAGTGAAATAAGTCAGTCAGAGAAAGACAATATCATATCATCTCACTGATGTGTGGAATTTAAGAAACAAAACAGAGGATCATAGGGAAAGGGAGGAAAAATAAAAAAGATGAAATCAGAGTGGGAGAGAAAGCATGAGATACTCTTAATCATAGGAAACAAACTGAGGGTTGCTAGAGGGGAGTGGGGAGATGGGGTAACTGGCTGTTTGACATTTAGGAGGGCATGTGATGTAAAGAGCACTGGGTATTATATAAGACTGATGAATCACTGAACGCTACCTCTGAAACTAATAATACACTATATGTGAATTAACTGAACTTAAATTAAAAAGAATAAAAGATATGTGTCCTCTGAGCTCTGCCAGAAATAACCAGAGTTAAGGAAGAAAATGCCTTGTAAGAGCAGAATATATTTCTCACCTTGAATATCATTTGCATTTAAAAGCTGCCTAAAGAGGGATGAACACCTTGAATTGAAGGAATTTGCACTAACAATGACAAGCCCAGTCAGATGTGTATCCAGTCCTTCCTCAGGACTTCTCCTGTGAGGCTCATGGGTAGGCCCAGAAGTAGGCCAACTCTCTACACAAAAGATGTGGCTCTGTGTGTGTGTGTTGTGTGTGTGTGTGTGCATGCACATGCACATCACTATCTTGGGAAAAACAACTAGAATTTGGCTCTCTACCTCATTTTTACTATAACCTCTAAATAGGATTGCTTTCCAAAGTGATTAAATCTGCTATCTTTGGGGCAGACAGTGGCCAACAGGTGTCAGAGAATGATTTTTCTAATCATTGACAGGCCTTTTATTGATGTAGCCAGCAATAACCGTGTTGGAAAAACATTGTTTATTCATGATCCAAATGCATGCTGCTATCTTGTTAGGCCCAGATGTTCATATTCCTAAATATAATCTTGACACCAGAGACCAAATCAATGTTATGCTAGGAGACTGAATTCCTCAAATTCAGCCCTTATTATTCCTGTTCCATTGGGAAAATGTATATCCCTTACCTTCCCTGCCTCCAACACTTCCAAATTACAAAGAGAACAATTCAGAGACAATCAAATAGAATGAAATTGAATTTGGAGCAGTGGGATTTTAGGCCTTCCTTAGCGGGACCCAAGGCACCTAAGAATTGCAGTCATATGAAGCCCTCTCCACAGCTGAGCTACAGTGATGTAACAGAATAATAATTTCAGAAGAACTCAATTGGAAAAGATACAAAGAACAATCCAGGAAATAACAAGAATGATTAATGAGATGAAAATTGGTTCAGATAAATAAGGGTTTTAACATGAAGGTTTTTGGTGGCACAGGGTTGATTTACTAATTGATTATTAATAATTGGCAGACTTTGATTTGGGGTTCTTAAACAAATTGTTACAAAGAATCTCTTTCCAGTCTCAGTGATTTTAGGCAAAGTAGACACCATTCAAATAGAGCTATGCTGATGCTCTGCTTCAAGAATATGAAAAGCTGCTTTAAATAAGATTCTGGGACATTGTCTATACTGAAAACCAAGTAACAATAAGTGGACTTACACTAGTGATTAGAAATTTCAGTCAGATTTACAGAAGATGTCTTTGATTCTAAGGTTGACTGATTATACACTGAGAGACCAGAAGAGTTTGGAAAGACATCTATTCCTAAAATATATTTAAGCAGCACCATAATACAAACAAAAGATGTTTTATGTTCCTTTTATAGTTTAGTTTATTGCCATCATTTTACCTTTTTACTGAGAGAGTGTTGACTGAACCACTTGAATAGTTCATGAAATAGTAATTACAATCTTGTAGGCAAAATAATGACATGTATATACGGTAAGAATTGTAATTATAGAGTGGAAACCAAAACTGTACACTTTCTAGTAGGCTGCTTTTGCCCCAGCATAAATTAAACTTTCTTTCAGACTGTAGTGGTTTTAATTAGATTACCTAATATACTGAATGTTAAATTTGAGTAGCTTTTTAGCCACTAAGATGTTAATACCCACGAGTATTTTTTCCAAAAAGGAAATTTATTTCCATAAATTAACACACATAACAGTGGGGATTTTGTTTTACTTTTATTTTATTTTTTTAAAGATTTTATTTATTTATTTATTTGAGAGTGAGCCCAAGCAGGGGGAGTGGCAGGCAAAGGGAGAGGGAGAAGCAGGCTCCCCGCAGAGCAGGGAGCCCGACAGGGAGCTTGATCCCACAACTCTGGGATCATGACCTGAGCTGAAGGTAGATGCTTAACCAACTGAGTCATGCAGGCACCCCAGTGGAGATTTTAGAGTCACAAACTGCCAAACAGAAAAGGACCTGCAGGGGCATCATATATGCTAATGTTACTAAAAATGAACAAATTTCATTGAACTATTGACCATGATAATGTATAAACACTTCAGGCAACTATTTACTGGCCCAGACCAGCCCAAGTAGAGGCTGAGGACTCTCACCAAAAATTCAAATCCAATTCAGCATCAAAGAGGGGGTCATGAAGTTACACAATGAGCAAGCATCAAATCTGAGAATATTATGTGCTATATAACGAGCTATATGGGGATTTTCACTTTATAATCAGATTAGCCTTTGCTGCTCAATTTGTGGCTAGATGATAGTATTAAACTTTGAGTTTTGTAAAGTCAATTCTTCCTCTGCAGGCAGTCTTTTACATTAGAAGTTCTGTTGTGGTGAGGAGCCCTTCCCTTGCATGAATCCAGGAAAGGCTACCCCATACCTCTGGCCAATTATTTATACTTTGGATGTGGTCATCCACAACGTGGTGTTGAAGAGGTCCTTCCCATGATACCAGAAGAGCTTACAGAAACAAAACAAAACAAGGGAATTAAAGAAAGCTTGAACAGCATACTTCCCCCTGAGGTAATGGGAGAAAAACATTACTGCCTAAAAATGTTGGTCTTTCACAGATCTTACATGGTATGCAAGATGATTTTTGATCAGTATTAAGAACCAAATTATTTTTTTAAAACCAGATTATTTAATTGTAAAATTATATTTAGGATCATGCTCACAATTAGGCAGGCTACATGAATAACATCAAAAGCTAGCTGCTCATTGCTGCTCTAGATTTGATCTATAAATGTTAAGGAGTTTTCAAGAATTTACTTCAAATTATCACAGTCAAATCACAAGAAAATTGACCTGAAAGCCTTTTGATTTTTTTTCTCCTCATAAAAACAATGCATATTTGTTGTTGGAATTAAAAAAATATATAGATAAGCAGGGATATGGAAAAAGAAAAAAAAAACTATTCAAAATGTGACAACTCAGAGATGGGCATGGTTAACATATTTGTTTGCTTCCTCTTTTCAGAAAGTGTGTATGTATGTGTACATATGTGTGTGTGTATTTACATTTTGTTATATATTTTCCCCACAATTTATTTTGAACATTTTTTATGCTACTAAACAAAGACTAATTTCAAAATAGGCATGTTTGAAGATCAACAATTATAGGAAGAATACTTTCACAGCAAACCTTTTTTTTAAGATTTTATTTATTTGAGAGAGAGTGAGTGAGAGAGCACAAGCAGGGGGAGTTGCAGAAGAAGAGGGAGAAGCAGGCTCCCTGCTCAGCATGGCGCCCATCCCAGGACCCTGAGATCATGACCTGAGCTGAAGGCAGACGCTTAACTGACTGAGCCACCCAGGTGCCCTGCAAGCCTGGTTTTGATTCAGAATGAACAATACATGTTAAAAGGCAAGTAACTGAAACTCCTAGAGAAGTTTCCTTCAGAGTTATTTTAGCTACATAATCATTTAAGTGATTTTTTCAATGTTGGTGAATTAGTTATAGGAGATATACTCATAGGTTAAAGGGAGCTTGATTTGGTAGAAATTATACTAACTTGGGAATCAAAGGCCTGGGGTCTAATCAGGGCTCCACTGTACTGATTCAGTGAGAAACACCAGGCAAAGAAATTAACCTAGTTATTTGTTTATAATATGAGCCTATCTAATATTGACAGACTAAGATTCTTTATGTCATGGATAAAATAAGTGTGGTTTGGTGTGGATAATTTTGCATAATTTAGTAAAGAAATCTAGTCAGGTTATTGTCATTTTTGTGAGGAGAGCTGGTACAGCATAGGAACTCAAAAATTTTAAACCTACTTACAAAGCTATTTAATAAATCTGTTCCCTGAACCTTAGATAAAGATTTCCAAAACATATCAGTCACTTAATAAATCTACTTTTCTTTGTAATTCAAAATTATACAGGACTGGACCAAATATCCATATATTTAAATGTAACTCCTTACAAAAAAAGGAATTGAAGATAAATTTTTAAGGAAAGATTTTGTAAAAAAAAAAGTCAATAATGATAGTTTATACCAATTTCTTTATGTGCTGGTAATCTTTTTTCTTTGATTGGCTGTTTAGAAACTAGAATCTCATCTGCCTTAATGACAAACTTAGTTTACAGAAGTCTTCCATTGCTATATTAAAATTTTCTCACAGAAAATTAGAATGTACTAGCCACAGCACTCAGATAAGAAAAATAAATAAAAGGCATCCAAAATGGTAAGGAAGAAGTAATATATTCACTATTTGCAGATGACATGCTACTATATATAGAAAACCCAAGGACTCCATCTAAAATCTACTAGAACTGATAAATGAATTCAGTAAAGTCACAGGACACAAAATTAATATTCATGAATCTGTTGCATTGTTATACACTAATAATCAAGTAGCAGAGAGAAATTGAGAAAACAATTCTATTTCTAATTGTACCAAAAATAATAAAGTAGATAGGAATAAACTTAACTAAGGAGGTGAAAGACCTATACTCTAAAAACTATAAGATATTGATGAAAGTAATTGAAGATGACAGAAACATATGAAAAGATATTAAATGCTAATGGACTGGAATAACCAATATTGTTAAAATGTCTGTACTACCCAAAGCAATCTACAGATTTAATGCAATCCCTATCAATATAACAAAAACATTTTTCACAGACTAGAATAAATCCTAAAATTTGTATGCAACTCCAAAAGGCCCCTAATGGCCAAAGCAATCCTGAAAAAGAAGAAGAAAGCTGGAGGTATCACAATCTCAGATTTCAAGATATACTACAAAGCTGTAGTATTCAAAACAGTATGGTACTGCCCCCAAAATGAACACATAAATCAATAGAAAATTAAATAGAGAGCCCAGAAATAAGCCCATGTTTATATGATCAGTTAATTTACAACAAAAGAGGCAGGAACATACAATGGGGGAAAAGACAGTCACTTCAATAAATGGTGCTGGGAAAACTAGACAGCTACAGGCAAAGGAAGGAAACTGAATCATTTTCTTACACCATACACAAAAATAAACTCAAAATGGATTAAAGAACTAAATGTGACACCTGAAATCATTAAACTCCTAGAAGAAAACATAAGCAGTAATTTCTTTGACATCAGCCATAGAAATATTTTTTTAGATATGTCTCCTCAGGCAAAGGAAACAAAAGCAAAAATAAGCCATTGGGACTACACCAAAATAAAAACCTTTTGCACAGTGAAGGAAATCATCAACAAAACAAAATGGAAACCTACTGAATGGGAGAAGATGTTTGCAAATAATATATCTGAAAAGGGGTAAATATCCAAAATATATAAAGAACTTCTACAACTCAACACCAAACAACCCCAAATAAGTCTACTAAAAAGTGGGCAGAGGATCTGGATAAACATTACCCCAAAGAATGCATACAGATGGCCAACAGACACATCACTAATCATCAGGGAAATACAAATCCAAACCACAATGATATATCACCCTACACCTGTCAGAATGACTGTTACTGAAAAGACAAAAAATGACAAATGTTGGTGGGGATGTGGAGGAAAAAGAACTCTGGTGCAATGTTGGTGGGAAGGCAACCTGGTGAAGCCACTATGGAAAACAATATGGAGGTTCCCCCAAAAATTAAAAATGGAATTACCATATGATCCAGTAATTCCATTACTGAGTATCTACCAAAAGATAATGAAAACAGTAATTTGAAAAGATATATGCACTCTCATGGTTAGTGCAACATTATTTACAATAGTTAAGATATGGAAACAGCCCAAGTGCCCATCAATAGAAGAATGGATAAAGAAGTGGTATATATGTATGCCATGGAATAGTATTCATACAAAAAAGAATGAGGTCCTCCCATTCAGAACAATATGGATGGACCTATGGTATAATGCTAAGTGAAATAAGTCAGAGAAAGACAAATAACCAATAATTTCATCCATACTTAGAATTTAGGAAACAAATGAACAAACAAACAAACAAAAACCCCAGACAAATACAGACAACAAATTGGTGGTTGCCAGAGGGGAGGTGGGTGGAGAGATGGATGTAATAGATAAAGGGGATGAAGAGTACACTATCTTGATGAGCCCTGGGTAACGTATAGAATTGTTCAATCATTTTATCGTTCCCCTGAAACTAATATGATACTGTATGTTAATTATACTTCAATAAAAAGAAAGAAAGAAAAGAAAGGAAGAAAAGGAAGAAAGGAAGAAAGAAATTCAGGGTGAAAAAATAAAAGATGGCTTTTTTAGGCAGGGTAAATGAGAAATTACCAAGGGAAAAAGAATTTGCTAGGATAGTCCCATCTATCAAAGTTTTGACAATATAAAATTGGGAGAAGAGTCCTCAAGATACACAATCAGTGTATTTCTCCCAGCAGAGCACGTAGAGCCCGCTAATTATGGAGAAATTCTCACCTCTTTTACAGGAGATTTATTCAACAACTTAAACTCATTGCTTACGGGAAATTATTCCAAACAAAATTAAGTCCCTTGCAATTTAGTTTAAAGCCATTTTATCTTGTCCTAGTCACATCGGATTTTAAAAACAGCCAGCCATCTTCACTGAATAAAGTATATTTAAAGACTGGCATGGGGGTGCCTGGGTTGCTCAGTTTGATTAAGCCTCTTCCTTCGGCTCCTGGAGTCCTTCTGATCCTGGAGTCCTGGGATTGAGCCTGGTGTCAGGTATCCTGCTCACTGGGAAGTCTGCCTCTCCCTCACCCTCTGTCCCTCTCCGCTGCTCATGCTCTCACTCATTCCCTCTGTCTCTCCCAAATGAATAAATAAAAAATCTTCAAAAAAAAAAAAAAAGACGCATGAAATGACTTTTGGAACCTTTCCCATGAAGTTGTATGGTTCTAGCTTTATTAACCTCTCAATGCCAGTTTTCATTTCCAGTCCTTTAATTATCTTCTGGATCATCTCTAAAGCACTTCCATTGTCTTTTGTGAGTCAGTTTTGCTTCAGTAAGTCCCCAGTGGCTAAGAAGCATGTCAGGATTTATGTTTAGCTGTCAAAGCATTTTATGTCTCTTGATCTGTATTTCTTTGAAAACTCCAGGCACAAGGGCAAAGCAAAGAGGAAGCTTTCCGAGATACAGCTTTGTTTTTGTTTGTTTGTTTTGTTTTGTTTTGGGATTATAAGATTACAATAGCTTTGCTAGTGAGCCAGAGATTCTTTATCTAATAGCATATTTCAAATTTAACTAAAAACAGAGATAAAATTTTGGTTACACTAAACTCCACAGATTCTAGATAGCCAGGTTTTTCACTTAGCTGAGATTTTCTTCCTTTAAGAACCTTAACTTTGTTAATTACCATTTGGGTGAAAATCTTCCAAGAGAGTTCCTTCTTTCCTTCTTTCCTTCTTTTTACATATTCTACACTTTCCTTCTTTTTACATATTCTACGCAGAATATATTTTCCTTCTTTTTACATATTCTACACAGATTACATTTTCGCACTTTTGTTTGGTAATGTAATTCTACTCAATATATATTTATTGAGCACGTACAAAAACAATATGCTAGGATCTCCTAGCTGTGATGGAGACAAAGTGTGTTCTTAAGATCTACTTATGCAACTTATGAGTTGCAATCTAGTAGGAGAGATAATAGCGTGGACATTACTCTAATATACATTAGTAAGTGGTAAATAGCATTAAGGAATTAGACATAGATGTTCAGGGAATTTCAGAGAGAATAGAATTTCACAGAAGTCTCTTTAAGCTAAGCTTTAAGGTGATAGAAATATTTTCCTTCAAAGCAGCAAATATACCTAAAATCTGAAACAGGACAGTAAGGGAACAGTTAGAAATTCAGTTTGTTTGGCATAGAATGCTCTAAAATAGTGGTAAATTGGTATAGATGATCTTTGACCAGAATAAGTGGTGATTTGAAATACAGGTAGGGAGTTTATAATTTTTTGCAGATAGAAGGAAATCATTGTCATTTTTTCAAAGTGTAAATGGGATGAACAGAGCTGAATTTCAGTAAGACTGAATTGGTATCCATGAATAAAATTGATTCTAAAGTAGAAAAACAGTAAAGAAATCTTAAAGAATACTTCAGAAGAAAATTAGTGAGAAATTCATTTTAATAAAATTAATTGAGAAATGGGAAGGGACAGACAGTTTTAGGAGAATTATATAGTAGAATTTGACAGAAAAGAGATGGAGAGAAGAGGAATTAGAAGTGATGCCAGGGGTTGTTAAAGTGTGGGTGACAGAAAGATGATGGTGCATTTATAGAAATAGAAAACCCAAGGATGAGAAACATTCAACAGAATGGTAAGAGTCAAAGCTAAATTTTAAAATGAAGAGATGTGGCAAGATAATTAATGCAGTAAATACAGATTATTCATAAGGTTAATAACCATGAGAAAGATACAGGGTGTCAGCTTGAGAAGATATAATTGAAAAAAAAAATTAAACCATGAGAGATTTAGTTGTAGGAAACATAATCTTTGTCTACAATAATAAAAAAAAAATTATGAGACATGTGGAAAAGCAATAAAATGGAGCCCACAATCAAGAAAGTGAAAACAACAAAAGAGATGAGCTACAGATGACAAAAATAGTAGAAGTAGTACTCAAGGACTTTAAAATAGCTTTTATAAATATGTCCAAGATTTTGCCAAAATAAAATAAATAAATAAGTGAACAAATGGAAAATCTCAAAGACATGCAAACTATAAAAAAGAACCAAGATATTCTAGAACTATAAAAGCATAATATAGGAAATAAAAATACATTAAATGTGATTAATATCAGAATTAACACTGCATTAAGAAATGATCGATGAAATTGAAGACAAGGGAGTAGACATTATCCAAATAAAGCCAAGAGCAAAGAAAACAACTGACAAAAAGTGAATACTGGTGACCTATGGGACAGTATCAAACAGTCTAAAATATGTGTATTCAAAATTTCATAAGTACAGAAAGGAGAGAAAGGAGCCCAAGTGTATTTGAAGAAATAAAGGCCAATTATTTTTTAATATGTAATAAATACAATCTCAAATTCAAGAAACCCAGAAAAATCTCAAAAATGATAAATTAAGAGACAATCAAACCGAGGCATATCATAAACTGTAAAAACCAAAAGGGAAGAGAAAATCCTAAAAGCAATCAAAGAAAAAAATGATGTATGATATCAATGCAACCACAATAACTATGAATAGTCACTGTTTGATAGAAACAATGTGATACAGAACACAATGGAATTATATTTTTAAAGTGCTAAGAAAAAAATCCAGAATCCTATATTCAGCAAAAAATAATTCTTCAAAACCAAAAGTGAAATAAAGGCATTTTCAGATAAACGAAAGCAGAATATTTGCTGCCAGTACAAAAGTACCACAAGAAATATTAAAGGAAGTTTCCAGGTTGAAGAGAAATGATGCCAGCTGGAAACTTGGAAGTTTGAAAGGACTGAAGTTGAAGGGTTAAAAATGGTCAAGAAAGGTGTATGTGTGTGTGTATTTTAAATTTTCCTAACTTTTTTGAAAGACATTTGACTGAAAGCAGAATCAACAGCAAATACTGTGCTGTACAAAATATATTTAGTAAGACATGAAAAAAAAGTTCTGATTGGAGTGCTCCACAGTAGTCGGGTAAAGACCATATTTCCTAATATGAAGTATCTAATTTCCAACTTTGGCTTCTTTAAAGTGAAAATTTAAACACATTTGCAAACTAATTTTGGTGCCTAAGTCTTAAGATTTTGAGAATATTTTCCCAGTCATTTATAATTTTCTTATCTATACTTAATTTTAAATTTCATTTAGAAACATAAAAATTGTCATTCCTCAATCAGAGAGCTGAATTTAGTTTTGATAGAAAAACTTTATTTGGGGCCACCTGGGTGTCTCAGTCAGTTAAGCGTCTGCCTTCGGCTCAGGTCATGATCCCAGGGTCCTGGAATCAAGTCTCGTATAGGGTTACCTGCTCAGTGGGGAGCCTGCTTCTCTCTCTGCCTGTGCTTTCTCTCTCTCTGACAAATAAATAAATAAAATCTTAAAAAAAAAAACTTTATTTTTCACTCATGTTTCTTTAAGTTATATAATATTTGAATAAATTAAATAATTAAAAATAAAATAACATTATTTAAAATAACATTAAATAAAATAAATCACATAAGGAAACAAAAAACCTGACTGTTCATATCTCTACAACAAAACTGATAGGAACAGAAATACCAGTGTGGCTTGGAGAAGAAAACAATCTTCTGGTCATGAGTGTTTGCTGTGCCATGAGCATCAGTCACTATGATTTAAAGAGAGAAAATAAAGAATCCATTCATCTAGCAAGTGACCAAAGGGGTTTTCCTGTACATATATTCAACCTGATTCAAAATTTCTCTTAGGTTATAATAATTTGTAAGCTTTAAAAAGATTTAAAATGGAGAGAAAATTTCATTGGTGAATTTTAAATAAAGGTAATTTCAGTTAGAAAAATATAAAAGAACATAGAATTAAAACTGGTTAGTATGGGTAAATAAGCAACAAGAAACAGAAATAGACATTTCCTCAGAATGTACACAAAAATTAAGTCCAAATGAGTGAAGTAGAGGTAGACTTCTGTTCACAAAGAATACAAGGAGCAGAGAACACAAAAAAGTCTTACAACAGATATTCCTTAAATGCATCGGAAAACCAGAAATGACAGGGAACAAAAACAAAGAGAATTAAGTGGCAAGCACATGAGCTGAGGTATGTCTGCTCTTGGGGATGTGCTAATCTTGGGTTTTAACACAGACTGAACCAGGAGCAGAAACTGTGGGATTCAGAAAAGCAAGGAGTTGGAACAGAGACCACGAGTATAAAGTTGGGACCTGACTGGCCTGTACTCAATTAAAAGGTTAAAAGGAAAAAAGAAAGGAAAAGTGTACTGACACAGGAGAGTATAAGGCTGTTTACTTTAGCCTGAATTTTGAGTGGCTTAAAAAAATTTTTTTTCTCAGTTGGGCCTGTACCAAACATTGTATGGTTTGGAAAAGAAATTGCCATAAAAATTGCTATTGTAACAGTAATACTTCTGGGAGTCATGGAATAAGAAAACACAAAAATTCCTTGATAGGACATGCTTTCAACCTAGGTTGCACAGGATTCCTGTAAGAATGAAAAGAGTTTACAGTACAACTGTAAAATAAAAGGGAACAATCTACCATGAATGAGATAGCACACGTACAGGAGATTTTGAATTTTAATAATGGCAGAAAATGGAACAATCTGATAGAGATTCTGAAATAAGTATAATTAAGATGATTAAAGAGAAAAAAACATAAGATTCAAAGATACAAGAAAAGGACACAAAAGCATTAAAAAAATAAAGTAAGATGAAATGGGAGAGGGAGACAAACTGTAAGAGACTCTTAGCCATAGGAAACAAACTGAGGGTTGCTGGAGTGGAGGGGAGTGGGGTGATGGAGTAACAGGGTGATGGGCATTAAGGAGGGCATGTGATGCAATGAGCACTGGATGTTATATGCAACTGATGAATAACTGAACTCTACCTCTGAAACTAATGATATACTATATGTTAATTAATTTAAATAAAATGTTAAAAATAATTAAAGGGTTTCTGTTATTTAATAAAGATATACTGATAAAAAGAGATGGATAGATGGAAAATGTGTGTACATCAACTATAGTAAAATGTTTATAGTAGAATATATGTAGTGGTATACAGGCATTCAATGTCAAATTATTTCAATTCTTATATGTTTATAAATTTTCATAATAAAATATTGGGAGAAATACACTATGAACAAGGATAGCTACATATAAAAAGAATCAGCTTGAGAAAACTATAAAAGCTGGGAAAATATTTATAAAACTATTTGTAAGCTTTAGCCATAAACAAATGACCTCAATACCAAAGGATCATAATAAAACTGGAATAAGCAAGTTTGGGAACAAATAAAAATCATCTCACCATCATAATACATCTTAAATTTTAAGGATGGAGGTTTAAGTGTAACATAGGGTAGTGGCAGTGGTACTCAGTGTGGTCCCTTGACTAGCAGCATCAGCCTCACCTAGAAACTTGCTACTAAAGCAAATTTTTGGGGCTCCTCCATGGAGTACAAGAGCAGAAGCTTTAGGGTTAGGGCCAACATTGTCTTCTAAAAAGCTCTCCAAGATGATTCTGATACTCTCTTGATCATCACAGAATCACTGGCTATAAGGAAATAGAGTTTCTGATAAAAGGTAACTAAAAAAAATTAATTAGTGATAAAAATTAGCAATAACTCAATCATTATAGAATTCCCTTTCAAGTCCAAAATGAAAAGTATTATCACTTCTGTTTAATAAAGTACTTGTTAATAACTTTACTACCTACACTTAAAAATTATGATGATTTTTATTGTCAAATCGTTAAAGCTGATAAGAAAGCTCAGCAAAGTCATGCTAGATATAGGATTACTGTACAAAATTATATAAAACTTAAATGTATTTTTACAAAGCAGAAACACTTATAATATGTAATTTTTAAAAGATACCCTTACAATAACCATAAGGTACCTATAATCAAGATAATGAAAGATGTGCAAAAACTTTATGAAGAAAAATATAGTCTTACTGCAAATCATAGAGATAGCTGTAAGAGAGATCTTACTGGATGAGAAGATTCAATATCACAACAATGCAGTGCTCCCAGAATGTGTGTGTGTGTACATTTTAAAACTTTTTTGAAGAAAAATATTTTTAAAAATTGGAAAATATCTTCATGATATGCAGTAGTGAAGGATTATGTAATCAAGACACATAAAATCCAGGGGAGCCTGGGTGTTTCAGTCGTTAAGCATCTGCCTTCGAGGGCGCCTGGGTGACTCAGATGGTTAAACGTCTGCCTTTGGCTCAGGTCATGATCCCAGAGTCCTGGGATCGAGTCCCACATCGGGCTCCCTGCTCCTTGGGAGCCTGCTTTTCCCTCTGCCTCTCTCTCTCTCTCTCTCATGAATAAATAAATAAAATCTTTAAAAAAAAAAAAAAGCATCTGCCTTCGACTCAGGTCATGATCCCAGGGCCTGGAATTGAGCCCTGCATCAGGCACCCGGCTCGGTGGGAAGCCTGCTTCTCCCTCTCCCTCTCCCACTCCCCCTGCTTGTGTTCTTGCTCTTGCTGTCTCTCTCTCTCTGTCAAATAAATAAATAAATAAATAAATCTTAAAAAAAAAAATATGCATAAAAGCCAAAACGTGAAGGAAAAGATGGATACATTTGATTACCAAGTTTAATTCTGTTATTTGACAAAAGACACTACAAATGAAGTGAAATGAGAGACTATGGATTGGGATGAAATATTAATACCTAGAACGAACAATGAATTAGTACCTAAAATACACAAATAGCTCTTATAAATCAGTAAAACACAAACTTAAGGGAAAAAAAAAAGAATGGATGGAGGTTGGGGCGCCTGGGTGACTCAGATGGTTAAGCGTCTGCCTTTGGCTCAGGTCATGGTCCCAGGGTCCTGGGATCGAGCCCCACATCAGGCTACTGCTCAGCGGGAAGCCTGCTTCTCCCTCTCCCACTCCCCCTGCCTGTGTTCCCTCTCTACCTGTCTCTCTGACAAATAAATAAATAAAATCTTAAAAAAAAAAGAATGGATGGACGGAGGTTATGAACAGGTAATTCACTTCGAGGTGAATACCTCGAATAAACCTGAATGATCCAAAATATGTGAAAATGAGAAAATGAGACACGTTTTCATTATCTTCCCATCTTTGCAGTTGACAGTTGGTAGTGTACAGAGGGCAATAAATGAGTATTGTCAGTCTTCCACTTTTAGCTCCTATTGTTGTGCATTAATAATTTGCAGATATTTTTGCCAAGGATATCACCATGGCACTGGTTACTCATCCAATTTTGATTTGAAGACTTAATTGGGGTGAATATGTACTCAAGCTGCTTTTACTATTCAGCTAGATCTAAGAAGCCCATTTATTTATTGATTTAGCAACTTAATTTCTGTAGAACTCACTGAAATGAGAATATTTCTCTTCTCACCAGCTAAGAGTGGGGAAAAGTCAGAAGTGTTTTTGTTTTGTTTTGTTTTTTAAATATCTCCTTGTATGTCTCACAATTAAGAGTCATTCCCTGAGGACATTAAAAACTTCAGGAACAGGGGAAAAAAGTGCAAAAATGTATACGTGGAGAAGTGGTAGAAACACTGGAGCTGAGAACATTCTAAATTAGGAGATGAGGTTATATTCACAAGAATTCAATGGTGGCCAGGATAAAATCTGAAAATTAAGTGGAGGTTGATAACAGCTAAGAATTAGGAGAATAACTCACTGAAACTTTGTTATCACAAACTGGCTTTTTAAGACTAATTTACCTCTTATTAAGTATGGCAATTTAATTTTTAAAAATTCTATTTTAAAAACCATCGCTGAGCAGAAAGTTGTCCAAATTTCTAGGTTAAAGAATGGTTAGAGTTGGCTTTGGAATCAGATTATATGGATTCAAATGCTATTTTGTTGTATGCTTTTGAGCAAATTTCATGCTTCTCTGCCTCAGGTCCCTTATCTGTAAGATGGGATGGTTAATACTACCTACCTCATAAGATCATTATAAGGATTGAAAGAGATAATACCAGTAAATACACAGCATCTGAAAAATACTAAACACTGGATAAAATGTAGCTATAGGTATCAAACCGCATGTAAGGGAAGCCTGTCTGTTTGGATCTCAAAGCATATAACTAATGTACGTATAGCTCACCTACTGCCAATTTTTGTACCTGGAAAATGCTAATTGCTCTCTTTTTAACTGGTCTCTTTTTAAGGGCTGAAATTAAAAACTAAATGTTAAGAGAGAGATAGGATAATTCAGTGAAGATAATGTTTTTTACCATCTAGTTTCATAGTTAATATAGCTGAACCCTGAGCACATGTGTATTTCTGAGGGAATACACAGTTTAGATCTGACCACTGATAATACACACACACACACACACACACACACACACACACACACACACAAATATGTAGGTCAGCCAAAACCTGGATATACATAATTTGCATTCCTAAATACCATGGAACAAAATCCTCGCTATGCTGAAATTGACAGTCCATATATTCTTTGCTCCTAACCAGAAGTGAAAATATTTTCCAACATAATTAAAACGTGATTAGAACTACAAAATGTGAAGTATGCATTTTAAAACCATTATGAGCCCAAACCATTAAAACCACACTTTTTACTTTGCAAACAAGGGAGCCTAGTATCACAGGTATTATACAGGGCTAGAACATAGATCTGTTAACTCTCTGTCCAATATTTTTCCCAGCTTGAAGTTCAGTGATGACTTTTCCATTTGTGTTTATAAGTTTATAACGGCTTAAATACGATTGCTTAAAAGGAAAAGTATGTACTGAGCATAAGCTTTGTGCCTAACACTCAACTAGACACCATGGGGAGATGTGTAGGGTTTATGTGTGGCAGTGTTAATAAAGAGAGCCAGGGATTGTTTTTGTAAAACATGACTGAATGAAAAGTAATGTATGATATTTTCAAACATAGCGTTGTGGTTAAAAGTAAAGGATCTTAATTTAAGCTGGTGTGGTTCCAATATAGGTTTTACTAACTTCTACCCTGAAACTTTGGTGAAGTTATTTTAACCTCCATAAACCTCAATTTTCTCGTCTTGTGAAGCAGGATTTGTGGACCTTGGGGGCATTATGCTAAGTAAAATAAGTCATACAGAGAAAGACAAATACAGTATGATCTCAGTTACATGTGGAATCTAAAAAACAAAACAAATCTGAACTCATTGATACAGAGAACTGATCGGTGAGATGGAGGTGGGATGTGGGCAAAATGGATGAAAGGGGTCCAAAGGTACAAACTTCCACTTAGAAAATAAATAAGTCCTGGGATGTAATGTGTTGCATGGTGACTATAGTTAATAATAATGTACCGCATATTTGAAAGTTGCTAAGAGAGTAGATCTGAAAAGTCTCATCACAAGAAAATAATTTGTAACTATGTGTGGAGATTGATGTTAACTACATTTATCATGGTGATCACTTCACAGTGTATACAAATATTGAATCATGTTGAACACTTAAAAATAATATATGTCAATTATATCTCAATTAAAAATAAAACAGGTTTACACCTTCCTCAAATAATTGTTGTGAAGATAAAAATGGCATTAATAGGGGAAAAAAAACAAAACTCGTGAGCCAGAACTTAGTGTATAGAGTAAGTAGTCCATAAATGTGAAATCATCTTTATTATTATTATCATTCAAATGTTATTAAAGTTCAGCTGTCCTTCTTAAAATGAAAGGACTCCAGAGTTCCTTTCTTCTTGGCTATTAGTTCATGATCACAAATTCTTTGGTTTGTCTCTGTTTTGTTCATAAACTTAAAGTTGGGAGGAATATGTTAGAGGGTTATTGTTAGATTCCAATAGGATCATCTATCTAGAGTGCCTAGCAAGGTGTCCAGTGTTTGATGAAACTTAGGCCCCTAACTCTTGCCTTCCTCCATCCCAAAGAGTAGCTTATAGATAATTTCTGTTGATAGGCAAAGCTAGGAATATTTCACCCAAATAAAGTGCCCAAAATGCATGCCTAAAACATCTGTAGATATGGTGAAAATGAGAGACCAGTCAAAGTAGCAAATTATAGTGACTACTGAAAAGTGCGATGTTGGAGATGAAGGGAAAGAAGACTTTAAGTGGTCTGTGGTTCTTTTTCTCAAACCAGAAAAAAAATAACTGATCCCAGAAATGAAAATTTTGCTAAAATGGTAACTGTGTTGTTGTAGAAGGTGAAGAATTCAGTTTAGATAAAAGATGTAAAGTGAGAAAAATAAATGATTTAAAATCTAATATCTTGTTATTCTTTTTTTATTTTATTGTTATGTTAATCACCATACATTACATCATTAGTTTTTGATGTAGTGTTCCATGATTCATTGTTTGTGTATAACACCCAGTGCTGCATTCAGTACATGCCCTCTTTAATACCCATCTTGTTATTCTATAAGCATGTCAGATGAAGCTGCCAGATAAGCTAAACAAGACTCCAAAATTCTGTTATGATTAACAAAGAGTGATCAGTAGATGTTTCCTAAAGCAACAAATGCTATGGCACAAATTTAATGTTATGAATTATATGTGCATTCTGAAGGGCAAGAACATGAAAGGACTAAAACTGGAGGGGTCCCCAGAGGCAAAAAGACTCAGAAGAAGGTAGCAGAATAACAGAAAGCAAACTCATCTTCTTCATAATTTAGCCAAGAGCCTTCCTGAGGAATTCATTATTAATGAATTTTTACTTGTATGAAATTAATCAATGTGACATCTTTGGATCTCTCCTGTTCTTTTAAGCAAGACTCACTGAATTCAACTGAACCCTGGTACAAAATTCAAAACCAATGCTATTATGGGATTCTTCCTATACTAAGAATATTAGAAGCCATATATTATAGGTTGAATTGTGTCTGCCCAAAATTCATGTTAAAGTCTTAACCCCCAGTATCACGTAACATGACCTTATTTAGAAATAGAGTTGTTGGGGGTGCCTGGTGGCTCAGTCAGTTAAGCATCTGATTCTTGGTTTTGGCTCAGGTCATGCTCTCCAGCTCCTCCCCCATCCAGCTCCATGCTTAGCTCAGAGTCTGCTGGAGATTCTTTCCCTCTTCCTCTCCCTCCACCTCTGTTCCTCCCCCTATGCACTCTCTCTCTCTCTCTAAAATAAATAAATCCATGGCTCAGTTGGTTAAGTGACTGCCTTTGGCTCAGGTCATGACCCTGGAGTCCCGGGATCGAGTCCCGCATCAGGCTCCCTGCTCGACGGGGAATCTGTTTCTCCCTCTGACCCTTTTTCCCTCTCGTGCTCTCTATCTCTCATTCTCTCTCTCTCGAATAAATAAATAAAATCTTTTAAAAAAATGAAAAAGGAAATAGGGTTGTTGCAGATGTAATTAAGATGATATCATAATAGAGTGGAGGTGGTCCCTAATCCAATATGACTGGTGTCTTTATAAAAAGGGGAAATTTGGACACTGACAGACACACATAGAGAATGTCCTGTGGAGATGAGGGTAGAGATCAAGGTGATAATTCTACAAGCCAAGAAATGTCAGATTTCTAGCAAATCTCTAGAAGCTAGGGTGGAGGCTTGGAACAGGTTCTCCCTTATAGCCCTCAGAAGGAACCAGTCTTGCTGACACCTTGGTCTCAGACTTCAAGCCTCTAGGATTGTGAGACAATAAATTTCTATTGTTTATGCCACCCAGTTTGTGTTGCATTGTCACAACAGCCCTAATAACCTAATGGATATTTTGCTTTATCTGGCAGTTTGCCAATGCTGACCAGCATTGCTACTTGCTACAGAGAACTTTGTGTCCTCTTAAAAAGAATGAATTTTTGATGTAATCAGAGGAATTCAAAGAGTACTTAAGAACAGAATTTTTTCTGTGTTTAAGGGAACCCTAATAAATCTGGGAAGCAAGTGAGACACACAGGAATTACTTATACCCTAGTGAGTCTGGCTTAAAAGAAGAGGAGGGATCCAAAGATGTCACAGTGATTATTTTCATACAAGTAAAAAATACTGTCAGCTTGTTGTACATCATAATACAAGTTAATACATTTAATTAGTTTTGCAAAGAGTACACAGTTAAGGAAGAGTTGACTATTTTGTTCTATCCTAGGGCCTAAATATTCTGTAACTGATGAAATAATCAGAACAGTAAGCCCACAGCACCTCATCTTATAAATGGGGAAGTGGGAGCAAGAAAGACTAAGTGGCCTGTGCAGCTATGAAGCTGGCCCAGACCAGAGGCCTTTTCTCACAGAGACTGAAAAGAGGTTGAGGTCCTTGAATTGAATAAGAATCTCTGTCCCTAGACTTTGTTTGGTGTCTAAAGCCTGCTTATTCAAAACACGGTCTCTGAAGTTTATCATGCCAAAATGCTTATGAAACTAGCTATTTCTGCAGCAACTTTGATCTGGCCTCATAAGCCACTGAATCATTAGGACTATAGAATCTAGCTAGTTTGTGGCTTTTTTTTTTTTTTTTTTTTTGGATCCTGACCTAATTATGGGAATACTGAACTTGAACAAAGAGAGCTTCTAGAGCTGATGAAGAAAGCTTCATAGACATGGCACTTGGAAAAGAACAAAATCTGGGAAATTGTCTCATTATTAATCATATTTGCACCCTTTCTGTTTTCTTCTTATTCCTTAAAGATCAAGAATTATGAAGTTGAAAAACAACAACAACAAAAACTAATGGAGCGCCATATATCTTAAAGAGAGTCAAACCCCCCTTATTTGCAAAACCAAGAAGAAGGAGACCCAGAGTGATTGTGCCTTGACCATGGTTACATGGTGTGTTTGTGGAACTGGGCAAGACCAAGTTTAGCTCTCTACACTACACTACGCTGCTATCCCAGGGAAGGTTCGATTTTATATATATTTTTGTTCTATGTGCAGTGAAGCAAACTTCCTTGCCTTGCTACTGATCAGTTTAGAAATGGATGACTCTTACATGTGGAGTATATAGATGGTAAATAAACAATGCACATTCTACAAGCTTGGCCAACCCCTGTCCCCTACATGCATTTCATAGCCTCAGCTTACAGAGCAAAGGGATTCTCTTCCACTCACTTCCATTCAAGGGTATTATGTTTCTGTATAAAAGCTTAGACATACTGATAGGCACCATGAAAATGTACAAATGAATATAGTTGATAAACCTGTGCCAAACACACACTTGGCCTTATTCTGTGACTCAGTGTTTTTTCAAAGTACTCTAAGAGCAAGTTAATTCTTTGCGAACCAGCCAGAGCATATTTTTAAACCCTCTGAGCCAAGATCTCTGCAGTTCAGCTACTAACTGACAATGGTTGGCAGTCCTGAATTTGTTCAATCCAAGTGTACAAGGTCCCCACTTTCAATATAATGGCTGGCTCATTCCTATGGTGCAGAGCTAGCAAGGATTCCACTGAAATTAATAGGTTATACTCCTGTCATTGCGGAGGGGAGCAAGCAAAACCAACAGCCAGAGTCTACTGAACTCTTCAACTGCTCCTAATTTATTTTTCCGGTGACTCTAGTCTAAACTACTCAATGTGTAGATCATAAATTTTGAGTCATAAGGAGTACTCCTAGAATTTTATTAACCTCTTTTATTCTAATTTCTCTTCTGCCACAAGTCTACATTTCAATTACATTGTGGGGGATTAATTGATAGCCTCACCAGGTACAGACATCAAAAGGAGAAAAGGAAACTGCGTCCAGGATGGCTGTTTAGGCTAGAATATAATCAGGTTAGCAGTTCTAGCGTTTGTAAAATCTAATCCTGATTTAAATGAAACAGGCAAGTTTTCAGGAATAACAAACTCTTTTCTTAGCATCTTCTTTTCGCCCATGTGCCAATCAAAGGAAACATTAATTTGGGTTAGGACATTGCATTTTCAGCTCTCGCACAAGTTTAGGCCTATTTCTGCTTCATTTTTAGATTTCTCTATCTACTTTCAGATGCCTGAAAATTCTTGGAAAGAAAAACTTTTCACTCCATAAGTAGGAATTAAGTCTCAAAAGACATGTAAATGTACTAGGCTACTCAATAAATATTAAATGAATGAGTGAGGGAAATACTTTTCACATAAATGACTCACAACTCATTTGCTAAAACTGATTTTTCTGAATTTGAGTTCAAATGTAACCACTTGAATATTTCTTCCTAAAAAATCTGAAAACATAAATTGTCACTATTTTTTAAGGGATGGTGAGTGGCCCCTAAAACGTGTTGGAACAGGACATAACAGTGTGGCATCCTCCATATAGGGAAGCATCCATCTATAGTGGAAACAGAACACATGGAAATACAGTTCAGAAATACACCTGACAACTAGCAGAAGAGCAGTAGAGCCATAGCGTCCAGAGAGAATAACTTCTATTTCCAATATTAACTTGAGCTAAATTACCCTCTACCACATTTAAATAAGACATTTCCTCATGTAATGGGTTTGAATAGAGGAGCAATAGTAAACCTAGAAGAAAGAATACATTTGAAAATGATTCTGGCCTCTATTTCTTATAAAAATATAATTAATCACTTTCCCTTAAAACACCTTATATAACAATACTCAAAAATGTTCAGTGGCATTTCTTTTTTGTTTGATTTTGCTATACACAATCTTTTTTACCTGACTTGGTCTTGTCTAAAATTCTAGAAGGCAGACCCTGCCTAAAATGAGTTTAAATCTCAACAGGATTCTCTCTCATGAGAGAAAAAAATATTCCTTGTCATTTTGTCTCATGTTGCGGGGAAGTAGCCAGGAATTTTCAGAGGTAGACTCCTTTGGTCAGCTTGCTAAATTTCTGGAATCAAAATATGCCTTCACTGGACTAGGTTGCAAAAGTGATATTTGTTCAATTCCCACATTTGGGGGTTAGGGGTGCCCCCAAATAGGAAATGTGACTGTCTGTCCAAGAGGGGTGGGAATGTCTGCCACGATTTCCTTTTCAGAGTATTGCTCTCACTGGGCTAGTGCATCTGGAATTCCTCAGCTTCCTTATGAAAATGTTGATGTTTATTCAGACTTTCTGAATCTTGACAATGATGGTCAAATGCCTGTGGCCACCTACGCCCCTGGATGAGAGACTGGCAGTCTTCAGAACAACTTATTCTACTGTCTGTCATGTATCATCAGAGATTTAAAAGCACCAGTCAAAGTCAAGTCCAGATAGACAATGTGTAAATGTTTAGTCTGAGGTATTTTTTTTATCTGCGTCTCTTTCTTTTGACAACTTAAACTCACCCTCCTGGTTTTGTTGATCTAGCTTCATCCTGACCAAAATGAAGCAGAGACTATATTCTTATCTTGGCTCTACAAAAAGTAAGACTCCTTTCTGATAGGAATATGAAGGAACTTTGTGAGAAACCTAGGATAGCTGAAATTGATGGAATAATTGTACCTTTTAGTAAGATACGCAATTCATTCCAATTAAATTGCCTAAGACATTACTATGATTAAATATGCATCACATTTACACATTTTATTTTTATATCCCAGTGCACTCAAACTCCAGGCTTCTTCCCACGATCCCTGGACAACATGGAACATCTGTGTAATAAAGAATAAATGGAGAAAGAAATATCTGCAGTTGATCTGAGGATTTCCATGGCTTATCCCACTGTACCTGGAATAAGTTTCTCTTTAAACTGTAGTTTATTCCATAATTAGACACAGTTCATGTCTAAAAGCTAGCTAGTATTTGTCTTTCTAGCTCTGCTTTTACAGCTACATCAGAATTGGAAAATATAAAAATGTAGGCATTTTTGATACAGTTGTTCAATATGACCCTCAAAGAGCATCAGACCAGTCAGCCAGATTAGTTCAGTTTTTCAAGGCAAGAGTAAAGGACAATCCTAAAAAGGGAAACGTTCCCATAGGGATGAATTTGTAATTCAGGGGCTATCTGAGGAGCCAAAGATTTAAATGAAGCACTTGAACTTACCCAACCTTTTGGCATTTCATAATTCCAGTCTAACTGTATAGATGTCTTAAAGTTAAAAGATGAGTCATAAAATCTGTTTGCTGACAGACAGACATTTCTAACTTATTAATAACAGCACATCAAGGAAAAAAATGACTGGAACCTCTTAGAATTGCTTACATTGGCCAGCAACCAAAACAAAATAATCATTTTTATGGGGTAAACCTTTGAGGATCTAAGCAGACAGATTTTCAGATAGGATGCATGTATATACTCAGCATCTGGAAAACTTCTAATAATCTTCAAAATCTCAGTTCAATTTTTAACGGTGGAATAACCACAGCTATTGAAATGCTTGGACTGGACTTCCACACAGGATGTTTTGGGTGAAGTAAGGCTAGCATTGTTAGGACTTTACTTCAGGCCTAGCATTGTCTTCTCTCAGCTAGCAGGTGTTGGAGCTAACAGAATCAAGGGGGTAATGATCAGTAGAACAGTGAAAAATGAAGTCAGCATATCTCCACTATTCTCATTGGTGTGCTTGGTGAAATGCATAGTCCCTGGGCACATACATTTCTTCCCATGTTTCATTTCCCACTATGTACTTGGTAAGAAAAAAATTGGTATGAATACATGTGTTTACAAGGTTTTATTCATTCTCAAAATAATGCTGGGGGGCCCTGGGTGGCTCAGTTGGTCAAGCGTCTGCCTTTGGCTCAGGTCATGATCCTGGGGTTGAGCCCCCGATCGGGCTCCTTGCTTAGCTCCCTCTCCCTCTGCTCCTTCCCCCAGCTCATGCTTTCTCCCTCTCTCTCTCTCAAATAAATAAAATCTTTTTTGTAAATGCCAACATAATTTATTCAACTAATTTGAGAAAAAAAAATCTATTGAGTTGAGTTTTCTCCTGTTTATATTTCTATATTATATTTTTATATATTAAATTATATATATATAAATGATATTGAGAGATAAAAGATTTTTAAGGAATTTGTTCACACTATTATGGGCACTGGAAAGTTTAAAATTTGCAGGGCAGACTGGCCCTTAGAAATTCCAGCAAAAGTTGATGTTGCAGTCTTAAGTGCAAAGGTAATCTGGAAGCAGAATTTCTTCGTCTTCCAGGGACCTCAGTCTTTTCTCTTAAAGCCTTCAACTGACTGAGGAGGCCCACCCATGTGATGGAAGGTAATCTATTCAAAGTCTACTTACTGATTTAAATGTTAATCACATCTCAAATTTTTGCAACATCTAAACTGACATTTGGCCAAACAACTGAGTACCATGGTCTAGCCAAATTTACACATAAAATTAACCATCACACTATCTTACATATATTCTAATTTTATCACTTAAAAAATGCTCAGAGGAGTGTGTGGCAAACTATAAACTTACAAATAGATAAAGAATGAGCTATAGGTTTGTCATAAGTTGCTTCTGTTTCATACTTCTAGTTGTCAGCCCCTAATCTAGACTTTGCCTAGGAAAGATAGTATTTGGAAAACTATCATGCGGAGGCCTATAGATGTGCCAAAACAGGGCAAAGCTAACTGAAATCTAAATCAACACCATAAATAAATTTTACAATAATACAGTAAGGAAATAAAGAATTCAAATTTCCATTACAACTAAGTACAATGTGAATATGATGCTGGCAGCACAAACCCAATCATAGGTTTGGGGGTTAGATTTGATTACATCTTTCTGAAAAGGTCGGACATTGACTTAGGGAAATTTCTGGAGATAGTAATCATTTCTGTAAAGGCTGACATCCTCTGGTTGACAGAATCTGCCAGTTTTAACTCTGAAACTTCGTCATAGGCAAATACTGCAACCGGATGGCAATTTGGCAGTCCATTAACAGAAAATCTCCTGAGTCACAGAGCCTCTAGGAGATTTCTAACCAGAAAGAAATTCATGTTATGTGGTTGTTCATACACACAGATTCTAAAAGATGATATAAATGCAAAATTTCTTCTTAACCTTTCCCGATGTCTCAACCTTAATTCATTTATTATCTACTTTGGATGATCAACTGCAGTTTACCCAGGCTCTGGTTTTCCTTTGTGATTCCCACTTACTCTTTAGTTTCATCCCCATGCTCTTGATCATTTCTCCCTAGCCCACCCCTTTCCCAGGATTTTGGCTTTACTTCCATCAAGGAGCATCTATTGGATGGGCCTTCCCTTCCTAATAATTTACACTTCTTATACATGCATCATGCCAAAAATATTCTCTGTCTCCTTACTTTTTTATTAAATACTTCTACTCTCACCCCATTTGAGAAACAAAAGACAAAACTCTGCCCTTTCGTATGAACTGTAAATTCTGTTTTCTAGAGGTCTAAAGATATACAACATATGAAGATGAATCTGTTGCTATTGAACTGATCGATTTTTGCATCTTAATTATTGTAGCAAGACCAAGGCTTTTCAATGTTTGAAACAAGACTTTTTTTTTGTCTCCTGTGTTATTTTTTCACCTCAAATGTAAAGGGAAAAAAAGAGCAATTGCCTTAGCTTTAGCAATCTGAAAGCCGTTCTTTATTTTTTCCATGACTGGTTAGCAATAAGCCATTAGGATACCTGAAAACCACTGAGTTAAAAAAAAAAAAAAAAGCAAAGTAGATTCTTTTGGCTCTTGCTTTATAGAAATGTTTTATTTTCTACCTGATATTTTTTGGTATGCTCTGATCAGTCATTGATAACCAAGAGTCTTTGGTCTGGAAAAGTAATGAAATAAAAAATACTTGAGTTTTACTCTATTCCCAATTTCATAAAGCTCACCTCATTAAGAAAGAAGTAAGGATTTCAAGAAAGCACAAAGCCAAAAGGATAAAAATGTAAAATTTCTCTGTAATTAGGATGAATCTGTTTCTACTATTTTTTTTTTTAAGATTTTATTTATTTTGAGTGGCGGGGAGAGGCAAAGAGAGAATCCCAGGCAGACTAAGTCTGCCTCGGGGCTCAATCTCACAACCCTGAGACCATGACCTGAGCTGAAATCAAGAGTCAGGCGCTCAACTGACTGAGCCACCCAGGTGCCCCATACTATTTTATTTTTACTTTGCCAAAACATTTGCCTTCTTGTCGCTACCCCTACGATGTCTATTACAAATTGGTTTTTAGGAAGATAAACATCCTGCTTCTTTAATACTTTAGTGCTATGTCCTCAATCTTTTTTGATCATGTACCCCATCAATAAAATTATTGACCGTATACCCACAATGTATACATACTTATTTATAAGTTATAAAACTTTGCCATTTTTATAATATATTATGTACACTATAAAACTACATACAAATAATTTGAAGTGAGAAAAAATATTTAAAAGTTCTAAAATTTCTTCCTCTATCCTAGTGAATCATTTTGCACTTTTGTACACAGCATCCCATACCCTCCACTTTGCGGACCATTATTTTAGCAAAGACTCTTTTACTGGCCCTTTGCTTCCAGGAAATTTCCCTTTAAAAGTCTGTCCCTTCCTTCTCTCCTGAAAAGCCAGGTTGCTTCCATTTCATTCTCTCAACTACCACAATACTTAGAATATACCCTTAGCAAGGCCAATCCCTTATTTCTTCACCAAATGGATGGATAAATTTCAGACTGCATCCTTAACCTTGCTGTCCTTACCTACTAACCAAAATCTCCTCATAATGCTTTCTTCCCTTAATTTCTGCCTTCACCTGGGATCAATGGCTGTCAGGAACCCAAACCACTCAAGGTAGCCTAAGGACCAGAACACACAAGGGGAAACCCCTCTGAACCTCTGAGCAACTGGAAACAGAAAGTGACAACTTGTAACCTAAGTTTCTTGATGATAGACATAAAACAGGTGTGAGGTCATTATCTCATTATAGTTTTAATTTTCAGCTCCCTAATGATTAGTGCTGCTGAACATCTTTTCACGTATATGTTTGTCATTTGTACGCCTACTTTGTTTTTTTTAATATTTATTTAAATTTTGGTTAGTTAACATATAGAGCAATATTGGTTTCAGAAGAATTCAGTGCTTCATCACTTACATACAATACCCAGTGCTCATCACAAGTGCCCTCTTTAATACCCACCACCCATCTAACCCATCTCCCATCCTCCCTCCTTCCATCAACCCTGAGTTCTCTATCATTAGGAGTCTCTCATGGTTTATTTCCCTCTCTCCTTTCTTCCCCCCCTTCCAATATGTTCATCTCTTTTGTTTCTTGAATTCCACATATGAATGAAATCATATGGTATTTGTCTTTGACTAACTTATTTTGCATAATACATTCTAGCTCCATCCACGTCATTGCAAATGGCAAGATTTTATTCTTTTTGATGGCTGAATAATATTCCACTGTAGATATATATCACATCTTCTTTATCCATTCATCACTTGATGGACATTTCAGCTCTCTCCATAGGTTGGCTATTGTTGATAATGTTGCTATAAAAATCAGGGTGCATATACCCTTTCAAATCTGTATTTTTGTATCCTTTGGGTAAATACCTAACAGTGTAAATGCTGGATCATAGGGTAGCTCTTTTTAGTTTTTTCAGGAATCTCCATACTGTTATCCAAAGTTGCTGCACCAGTTTGCATTCCCATCAACGTTACAAGAGTGTTCCCCTTCCTCCAAATCCTCACCAACACCTATTATTTCTTGTGTTGTTAATTTTAGCCATTCTGACAAGTGCAAGATATCTTATCGTGATTTTGATAAGTATTTCCCTGATGATGAGAGATGTCGAGCATGTGTTCATGTGTCTATTAACCATCTGGATGTCGTCTTTGGAAAAATGTCTCTTCATGTCTTCTGCCCATTTCTTAACTGGGTTATTTGTTTTTTGGGTGTTTAGATTGATAAGTTCTTTAGATTTTGGATACTAACCCTTTATCAGTTAGGTCATTTGCAAATATCTTCTCCTGTATGTCAACTTTGGAAAAATGTCTTTTTAATTCCTCTGCCCATTTTTAAGTTGGATTGTTTATTTTTTTGTTACCTAGTTGTATGATATTTTATATAATTTGGATATTAACCCCTTATAGGATATATGGTTTGCAAATATTTTCTCCCATTCTGTGGGTTACCTTTTGCTGATTTTTTTTTTTTTTTTTTGGCTGTGAAGATGCATTTAAGTTTGTAGTCCCACTGGTTGATTGTTGCTTTTGTTGTTGTGCTTTTGGTGTCATATGCAAAAAAAAAAAATCATTGCCAAGACCAATTTTAAGGGACTTCTTGCCTACATTTTCTTCCAGGAATTTTATGGCTTTAGGTCTTATGCTTAAACTTTTGATCCATTTTTGTGAGTGGTATAAGATAAGGGTCCAAGTTCATTTTTCTGCATGTGGTTCTTCAGTATTCCCATCACCATTTATTGAAGAGACTGTCCTTTCCCCATTGGGACTCTTGTTGAATACAATGCTGAGTAATATTCCAATTCTTGTTGAATACAATGCAATTGTGTAGAACACTCATGAAAGAAATTGAGTTGACCATATATGTGGGGGTTTAATTCTGGGCTCTCTATTTTGTTCTATTGGTCTATGTGTTTATTTTTGTACCAGTGCCATATTGTTTTAATTACTATAGCTTTGTAGTGTAGTTTGGAATCAATAAGTATGATGTCTCTGACTTTGTTCTTATTTCTAAGGATTGCTTGGCTATATGGGTTGTTTGTTTTGTTTGTTTTGTTTTGTTCTGTTTTGTTTGTAATTCCATACAAATTTCAGGATTGTTTTTTTCTATTTCTGTGGGGGGGAAAAGCCATGGAATATTGATAGAGATTCTCTTGAATCTGTATATGGCTTTGGACAGTATGGATTTTTTAACAATATTAATTCTTCTTCACCAAGAACATGGGGTATCTTTCCTTTCTGTGTGTGTCTTCTTTGATTTCTTTCAACAAAGTATTATAGTTTTTCGTGTAGAAATTTTTCAGAAAGAAATTTTTTGTTAAATTTATTCCTGTGTGTATTATTGTTTTTGCTACTATTGTGAATGAGATAGTTTCCTTTATTTCTTTTTCAGATGTTCCTTTGTTAATGTATAGAAATGCAACTGGTTTCTGTACAATGATTTTATGTCCTGCAACTTTATCAAATTTGTTTTTTGGTTATGTCTTGGGGATTTATTATGTATAAGATCATATCATCTGCAATTTTACTTCCTCCTTTCCAATTTGGATACCTTTCATTTTTTTCTTGCCTCATTGCTGTAGCTAGGACTTCCAGCACTATATTGAATAAGAGTGGTGAGGGTACAGAGAACCCCCCTCAATATCAGTAAAAATAGGTCAACACCTCAAACCATAATAGTGAAGCTTGAGAATTTCAGAGACAAAGAGAAAATCCTGAATCAACTAGGGACAAGAGGTCCCTAACCTACAAGGGGAGAAACAGTAGACTGGCATCAGACCTATCCACAGAGATGGGCAGGCCAGAAAGGACTGGCATGATACATTCAGGGTGCTATATGACAAAAACAGGCAGCCAAGAATACTTTATCCAAAAGGCTGTCATTCCAAATAACAGAGATAAAAAGCTTCCAGAACAAACAGAAACTAAAAGAATTTGTGATCACTAAACGAGCCTTCCAAGAAATACTAAAGTGGAACCTATAAGTGAAGAGAGAGCCCAGAAGTAACATAGGCCAGAAAGGAACAGAGACAATATACAGAAACAGTGACCTTACAGGTAATGCATTAGCACTAAATTCTGGTTCTTTGAAAGAATTAATAAGATCAATAAACCCCTGGCCAGACTTATCAAAAAGAAAAGAGAAAGGACCCAGATAAAATCATGAATGAAAAAGGAGAGATCACAACCAACCCTGAAGAAATACAAACCATTATAAGAACATACTATGAGCAACTATATGCCAACCAATTAGGCAATCTGGAAGAAATAGATGCACTCCTAGAGGTGTATTACACTTGAAAACAAAACTGAAACAGGAAGAAATAGAATACCTGAAAAAACCATAACCAGCAAGGAAATTGAAGCAGTATTCAAAAATCTCCCAACAAACAAGAGTCCAGGGCTGGATGGCTTCCCACGGGAATTCAACCAAACATTTAAAGAAGAATTAATACCTGTTCTTCTGAAGCTGTTTCAAAAAATAGAAATGGAAGGAAAACTTCCAAACTCTTTCTACGAGGCCAGCATTACCTTGATCCCAAAACCAGACAAGAAGACCCCACCAAAAAGGAGAATTACAGACCAAATCCCTGATGAACAATGGATGCCAAAATTCTCACCAAGATAGTAGCCAATAGGATCCAATAGTACATTAAAAGGACTATTCACCACGACCAAGTGGGATTTATTCCTGGGCTGCAAGGGTGGTTCGACATCTGCAAATCAATGTGATACACTACATTAATAAAAGAAAGGACAAGAATCAAATGATCCTCTCAATAGATACAGAAAAAGCACTTGAGGGGCACCTGGGTGGCTCAGCCAGTTAAGCATCTGCCTTCGGCTCAGGTCATGATCCCAGGGTCCTGGGATCGAGCCCCGCATTAGGCTCCCTGCTCAGTGGGGAGACTGCTTCTCCCTCTCCCTCTGCCTGCCACTCCCCCTGCTTGTGCTCTCTCTCTGTCAACAAATAACTAAAAATCTTTAAAAGAAAAAAGTAAAAGCACTTGATAGAGTACAGCATCCTTTCTTGGTTAAAACTCTTCAGTGTAGGGATAGAGGGAACATACCTCAATATCATAAAAGCCATATACAAAAAGCCCATAGTGAATATCATTCTCAACAGGGAAGAACTGAGAGCTTTTCTCCTAAGGTCAGGAACACGACAGGGATGTCCACTCTCACCACTGCTACTCAACATAGTACTAGAAGTCCTAACCTCAGCAATCACACAACAAAGAGAAATAAAAGGCATCTGAATCAGCAAAGAAGTCAAACTCTCACTCTTCGCAGATGACATGATACTCTATGTGGAAAATTCTAAAAGACTCCACCCCAAATTTGCTAGACCTCATACAGGAACTCAGCAATGTGGCAGGATATAAAATCAATGCACGGAAACCAATTGCATTTCTATACACTAACAATGAGGCAGAAGAAAGAAATTAAGGAGTCAATCCATGTACAATTGCACCCAAAACTGTAAGACACCTAGGAAAAAATCTAACCAAAGAGGCAAGGGATCTATACTCAGAAAACTATAGAACACTCATGAAAGAAATTGAGGAAGATACAAAGAGATGGAAAAACATTCCATGCTCATGGATTAGAAGAACAAATATTGTGAAGTTGTCAATGCTCCCTAGAGCAATCTACACATTCAATGCAATCCCTATCAAAATACCATCCACTTTTTTCAAAGAAATGGAACAAATAATCCTAAAATTTGTATGGAACCAGAAAAGACAATACAGAAAGAAATGTTGAAAAAGAAAAGCAAAGCTGGTGGCATCACAATTCCGGACTTCAAGCTCTATTACAAAGCTGTCATCATCAAGACAGTATGGTACTGGCACAAAAACAGACACATAGATTATTGAACAGAAAAGAGAACCCAGAAATGGACCCACTACTCTATGGTTAACTAATCTTCAACAAAGCAGGAAAGAATATCCAATGGAAAAAAGACAGTCTCTTCAACAAATGGTGTTGGGAAAATTGGACAGCCACATGCAGAAGAACAAAACTGGACCATTTTCTTACACCATACATAAAAACAGACTCAAAATGGATGAAAGACCTAAACGTGAGACAGGAATCCATCAAAATCCTAGACGAGAACACAGGTAGCAGCCTCTGTGACCTCAGCAGAGCAACTTCTGGCTAGACATGTCTTCAAAGGCAAGGGAAGCAGGGGCAAAAATGAACTATTGGGACTTCATCAAGATAAAAAGCTTTGGCACAGCAAAGGAAACAGTTGAGAAAACCAAAAGACAGCAGACAGAATGGGAGAAGATATTTGCAAATGTCTTATCAGATAAAGGGCTAGCATCCAAAATCTGTAAAGAACTTGTCAAAGTCAACACCCAAAGAACAAATAAACCAATCAAGATATGGGCAGAAGACATGAACAGGCATTTCTCCAAAGAAGACATACAGATGGCCAACAGACACATGAAAAAATACTCAACATCATTTGGCATTAGGGAAATACAAATCAACCACAATGAGACACCACTTCTCACCAGTCAGGATGGCTAAAATTAACATGTCAGGAAAGGACATATGTTGGTGAGGATGTGGAGAAAGGGGAACCCTCTTACACTGTTGGTGGGAATGCAAGCTGGTGCAGCCACTCTGGGAAAACAGTATGGAGGTTCTTCAAAAGGTTAAAAATAGAGCTACCCTAGGACCCAGCCATTGCACTACTAGGTATTTACCCCAAAGATACAACTGTAATGATCCAAAGGGGCACGTGTACCCCATGTTTATAACAGCAATGTCTACAATAGCCAAACTATGGAAAGAGCCCAGATGTCCATCAGCAGATGAATGGATAAGGAAGAAGTGGTATATATATAAAATGGACTACTACTCAGTCATCAAAAAAAAATCTTGCCATTTGCAACAACGTGGTTGGAACTAGAAGGTATTATGCTAAGTGAAATAAGTCAATCAGAGAAAGATAATTATCATATGATCTCATTGATATGTGGAATTTAAGAAACAAAACAGGATCATAGGGGAAGGGAGGGAAAATAAAACAAGATGAAATCAGAGTGGGAGACAAACCATTAGATACTCTTAATCATAGGAAGCAAACAGATGGTTGCTGGAGGAGGGGGTGAGGGGATGGGGTAACTAGGTATTGGACATTATGGAGTGCAGGTGATGTAATTAGGACTGGGTAGTAATAAGACTGATGAATCACTGAGCTCTACCTCTGAAACTAATAATACACTGTATGTTAATTAACTGAATTTAAATTAAAAGAGTGGTGAGAGTGGTTGCCATTGTTTTGTACGTGATCTTAGAAGAAAAGCTTTCAGTTTTTCTCCATTGAGTATAATGTTAGCTGTGGGTTTGTCATATATGGTCTTATCATCTTGAGAAACGTTTTTTGAGAAACAATCTGTTGAGTGTTTTTATCATGATAGGATGTTTTATTTTGTCAAATGTTTTTTTCTGCTTTCTATTGAGATGATCATATGATTTGTATCATTCATTCTATTCATGTGGTATATCACATTCATCAATTTTCATGGATTGAATCATCCTTGTATTCCAGGGATAAATCCTACTTAATCATGGTATATTGTGCTTTTAATGTGTTCTTTAATTTGGTTTGCTAGTATTCTGCTGATAATTTCTGTATCTATATTCATCAGGGATATTGATCTCTACTTTTGTTTTCCTGTAGTGTCCTTATCTGGCTTTGGTATCAGGGTGATGCTGGAAATATTTCCTCCTCTTCAGTTCTTTAGAAGTGTTTGAAAAAGATTGGCATTTCTTTGTTAAATGTTTGGTATAATTTGCTAGTGAAACTATCTGGTCCTGGGGTTTTCTGTATTGGAAGGTTTTTGATTACTGTTTTGGTTTCTTTACTTGTTATATATCTATTCAGATTTTTCATTTCTTCCTGATTCAGTATTGGTAGGCTGTATATTTCTAGAAATTTGTCCATTTCTTCTAGGTTATACAATTTCTTGGAACGTAATTATTCATAATGATCTCATAATCCTATGTATTTCTGTAGTAGCAGTTTCCTCTTTCTGATTCTATTTTATTTGAATCTTCTCTTATTTGAGTTTTCTCCTTCATGTAACTAAGAATTTGTCAATTTTATTTATCTTTAAAAAAAAAACAGCTCTTTCATGGTTCTTTTTTATTTTTTTTCTGGTCTCTATTTCATTCTTATCTGCCCTGATCTTATTATTTCCTTTCTTCTACTGGCTTTGGTAGATGAAATCTGATGAGTATAGTAAAATCAAACTTTCTGAAGTAATAGGTCCAAGATGGATTTTCATATTTGAATATCTAACTTGAGATTCTCCTTGCTGGGAGAAAAAGAAAATATCCTATCAACACCTCTTCTAGGAATAGTGAAATATTGTGTTGCCCAACCCTTTCATCAAATGTATTTAAAATATCTTGTATTTAAGCATTTTTATTGTCTATGTCCTTGGCTCTGGTATCCAAATGACAACTCATTTTACAAATTTAGTGTAATCCAGGTGGCCACCTCATTCAGTGAGGACACAAACTCTCTTTCCAAAAGCCAAAACTGTCAAGATAGACCATGTGGCAGGGACTGCTAAGTAACAACCTAATATCCATTTTTTGCATCTTCCTCACAAACAGATCCCTGATTTTACTCAAAGGAGCAATGTTCTCAGCTTAAAAATTACATTTTCTAGCCTCCCTTGAAGCCAAGGATGTCAGAAGTACCTAGTGGTTGTTTAGGAAATTTAAAGGAGCACTGACTTAGCTAGGAGAGAAAATTTCTTGCCCTTTTTCCTTTTCCCCTTTTTCCTTCCCATTATCTAGAACTCACCAGACATAACCACCAGTGCTTCAGCAGCCATGTTATACCAGAAGCAAATCCAGAGAGTTAGTGTCTCAGTTAAATAGAGCTGCCATAACAAATACCAATACCATAGACTGGGTAATTTAAACAACAGATATTTATATTCTCACAGTTTGGGAGCCTGGAAAGTCCAAAATCAGGGTGTCAGCATGGTCAGTTTCTGTTGAGGCCTCTCTTGTAGGCAACAGCCATCTTGCTGTGTTCTCACATGACCTATCTTTGTGTGCATGGAACCCCAGGAGTGGAGAGAGTGGAGAGAGGGAGGAGTGCTCTGGTATTTCTTCTTATAAAGATATTAATCCTATTCTATGAGGGCCCTATTTGTATGACCTCAGTTAACTTTAATTACCTCCTTATAGGCCCTATATCTAAATACAGACACATCGGTGCTTAGAGCTTTAACATTAATTTGAAGTGCAGGGGGACACAACTGAGTCCATTGCAGATGGGTAGCAGAATTTTAGTAGACTCTTGTAACATGAATGCCAGCATGAAGCCACCATACCTGGACTACCTGTCTCTGGATTTTCTTTACATGAGAAATGCAAAAAAATTACATTTCTTTACATTTGAGTCATAGATTTTGAATTTTCTATTGTATTGAATCAAATCTAATCCCAGATGATGAATATTCATCCATGCATTCTACAAAAAGAAATGTAAGGGTACACTGTGTACTGAGCATTATGCTAAGAGCTGAGAACTGGGGATAACAAGACAATTCAGAGATTGCCTGCCTCTGATGAGCTCACATATTTATGGAGGAGACAAACATAAATATGCAATTCAAATTTGTAGGTTATGTAGAAAGGTCAAAAAGAGAAGGTGAACAAACTATTCAAAGAAAGCTTAGCTTGAAAGTTGGTGCAAAACTACCCAGAGATAAACCTGTCCTTGATGGATGTGTGGAATTTCAGTAGTTTAGAGGTTGGAGTATTCCAGATACAGAAAACAGGAAGAGCCAGGGAATGGAGGCCTGAAAAAGCATGGAATGGACAGTGGGCAGTGGGCAGTGGGCAGTGGGCAGTGGGTAGTTTTATGTGATTGGAAAAAGGGAGGTGGGGAAAGTAGCCAGAGAAAAAGCTAGAAAAAAAATGGGGGCAAGTACCTTATGCATAATACTAAGATTTTTTTGGATTGACCTCATGGTAATGGGACACACTGAAGGTTTTTTAAACAGTGATATTAAGAGGTGTGCTATTAAATTTCTATTTTAGGAAGGTTATTGTGGAGGTGGAGTATAGGCAGGGGAACAGGACCATTATAATAATACTAATAAGAGATGAAGAGAATATGAACAAGGCTAAGGGACAACATGTTAATTCCCATCCAGTTTAGTTTCAATCCAGCTTGACATATGAGCTGCTAACCATCTGCAGATTTGTCTGCATGGACTAACAAACTCTAACATAGCACTATAGCAAAACTTCTTACCCCATTAAATAGTATCTTCTGAAAAATGGTCTTGACTACTGTCTTTAGGCATACGTAGAGGAAATTTAGTGAAGTTGTCAGGTGGCAGTCCTTCTGAACATCCTTGTGTTGAGGGCAGGCCTCCTACTTGCTGCTTATTATCCTTGAGGCCTTGAGTTTTTTCCATATTGACATCTCCCTAACCTAGACCAGAGACTGCCAGAAGTGCTGCTCTGTACCCTGGTCTGTTAACTTGAATCTACTCTCCTACTTTCTGTCTGCTCATCACACTTTCTTATTTTCAAATGGATCTTCTTGGACATGATACCATTCAAAATAATCTTATCACCATGTCAGTGTCAAACTTCTGAAGCTATGTATGAATTATCCTGTGTTCCTAGAACAGAGTTCTAATTAGATATTGATATCACATTGATTCTTAACTGTGAAAAACTTACTGTTATAGATGGCACTCTCTGGGAGTGCTATTTCTGTTCCAATTTTTCCCCTCAATATAATCTCCCTTTCTTGCCCACATGGACTTCTCTAGCATTGGATAGAGGCATACATTAGTCTCTTCCTGGGAAAGGAAGCTGATTAATGGGGCATATCAAAGGCAGAATGAAGGTGAATTAGTGTCTAGCCAGTGAGAAAGTCAAACTGCAGTAAAAACACAAGATTAGCTTTTCCTTGACACCAATGAGGATATATTTTATAATATTGCTCTGAAAATCACAAAGGACAGAGTGCAAATACAATGCATTTATAGTTCTTTCCCTTTCTTCAGACATTAAATAAGCAAGCAACTTTCTTTCTTAAATTTAAAATTTGCTAATCACTTTTAGGTTATAGATTTATTTTATCTGAACATCTTTATAAGGTCTAAATCCACACATCATTTTTACACACAAACATACCACATACGATTTTGTTCAAAGTCAGACCATATAAAAAATAAAAGTGGGAGACTCCAAAGAAAATATGATTTCTTTCCAAGAAGTCCACTATATTCTGATTTCAAGTATTGACTTTTTTCTGGAAATATCCTGTTGTTTAAATTGTCTACACACAAGCTGGATTCTCAGGTGGAACACTCAAAATCAGGGACATGTTTCTAAACATATTTTTAGAGTTCATTCACATTTTGTTTGAAAGTTGCAATAAGTCATCTTAATTTGAATCACTCCACAAGCTCATGTGCCTTTCTAAACTTTCCCTCTGAATATAAACTGTAAGGATATACTTTTGCTTTAATCATTTTTTTTCTGTTTTGATACTGTTTCAAAAGTTCAGTGTGTGCTTATTTGCATTGTTGATTTATTTGTTTGTTCACCCATGGAATAAATGTATTGGACATCTACTCCCTGACAGATCCTACACTGGGAAGTGTGGAGATGCAAAGATTAATAAGATTCATATAAAGATTAATATTAATAAATATTAATAATTCTCTACACTCAAAGGGCTCTCAGTCAGACAGGAGAGCTAATATTATCATGCATTTTTACAGGGATTTGTAGCTTACAAAACATTTTCAAATACATTATTACATTCAAATGTCTTTATAACAACCTGATGAACTAAGTAGATGTTATTGGCCCTGTTTTACAGATGGACAAAATGCATCACCTCTCAGGAAGTCTTGTTTCACAGTTGATTACCATGACGGTGGGTTTCTAGTGGAATGCAACAAAAATCACCTGAGAAGCTTAAAAAATTACCACTGCCTGGGCTCCCTCTCCAGAAATGCAGATTTTATTGGTCTCAGGTAGGGTCTGGGCGTGGGCTATTTTTTAACATTCATGATACAATTCTACTATGCAGCCATGGTTGAAAATCACTGCTCTGCTTTTCTTAAACTATTGTCATTCTCCTTGGACATCATATTGTTTCCCATTTCTGTGTCTTTACTCCTCTGTCCCTGCACTTTCTACTTTACATTGAAATCCCACACGTCTTATTCAACCTCTTATTCATAAGGACTATACCTTGCTCATCGTTTAAGACCCGATTCTTAGCATAGTACTTTGTGCACAGTAGGAGATGAGTAAGTGTTTCTGGAACTATCTTTAACTTTATCACAAAATATGCTAGTTTGTGTTATTGCTTCTACCTCAGCATCATCCCTCATTGTGGTCTCCCTCACCAAGGGATAAAAATCTTTCATGTGATTAGATCAACTAGTTCATTTTTGTCTCCTTCTCACTGAAGTCCTGGGTTAATTTTCCTGGGGCAAGGCAGGAATACAAATTAAGTGGTACTGTGATGTTCTGTACTCAAAATCATCCCTCATTAATTCTTATCATATCAAGCCCCAACTCTCTCTTCCCATGCTTCATTTGCCAGGAGAGGAAGGAATGTGGCCCTTGACTTCCACTGCCCAGCTAATCCAACCAAGGTTGCTGTCAGAAACGTCACAAGATCTTTATAAAAACACAATTTGTTCCACTGACCCTTGCAGATACACCCAGCTGGGTCAGAATTCAAAATGCACACCTAGTTTTGGCCTTAACTCTGGAATCCAGTCAATACTCAGGAAATTTATGTCTGAATCCAGTCAATACTCAGGAAATTTATGTCTGAACAATAGGTCATTAAAGCGTATTTTTCTGATAGGATTAATGTTCTTTCTCAGAAATACAAAATCAAATAATTGTATTCTGCAAATAAACTATCAGTATTTCTAAAATAATTTCTAAAAATTAATACCATAATAAAAATAATTTATACCAGTTCAACATTATAATGTTCAACAACTTCATCCTGTTGTTTGCAAAACTGACATATACTGCATATATATGTAGTATATCTCAATGTGTGTTTATCTATATATGTGTATATGTATATATGTGTGTATGTATGTCTATATGTATACATACATATATAAAATATGTTACATACACTGACAATAAATATAAGATCTCTGGATTATAGAAGAGATTACTAACACAGAGCATCTTAGCTCCAGTTCCCCACAGGGCACCAGGATGAAGACCATTATTCACCTGGGCATGCAGTGGGATTTGCATCAGAGGAGTGGAACCCTGAAATTATGACTCAGAGTTTATATAGAATAGCTGCCACATCTGTACCTCTATCCTGCTCTCCAGAGAGAACTTCACTCTGGAATGTAACCAAATTTTCTCTGGGGAATAGAGGGAAGGCTCTACCCTGGATGTGAGCAAATGGCTCTGGGGAGATAAGTCTCTGAATCTCTCTGGAGCATTGCACAATTTCTATTTTTCAGCAGGTTTGCTATGAAATCACAAATCCCAAGCTATGCAAAAATATGAAAATGTTCATGGGGAATTGTCTCCCAAAAAATGTACAAATATTTTCTGCATATAATTTGGAACAATAAGCCAGCATCCTTACTTCTTTGATGGAGCTCGTATTTCATGAGTTTCCACAAATCCTAGAAGCTAAGCTAAAAGTAGTCATATTATCCACTCAATAATGACATATATCATCATCTGCAACAAGTTCAGTTTCACACTTGAGATTCTGGACAAAGTCATTAGAATAACCTGCCATATGTCCGCCAGATTGTTAAACATTCTAAACTTGGACACAAAAGTGAAATGGTTTTCTATCATGCTATTGCTGCTTTCACTATGCCAGGAAGAATCTCCATTTCTTATCTCTTGTGAAATTTCAGTTGCCATAATCACTTTCAGTTTTCCAGTTATTTTCAGTCAAAGAGTTCAGTCAAATTTAATCATTTCAAACTTTAACCTCATATTCTCCCTTCCCCTGGGCCAAGTTTAGCTTTGACTTAAAGAATACAAAATGAGCAAGGGGCATGGGGTGCTCCTTATAACACCATCTTGTCCGCTTTCTGGATAACTTTGTCTTTTGGCATGTTGGGAGGAGAAATGGAAGATCATAAGCAAATGTTTCTGACCTGTCTCTTGCTAGAGTAGTCTTCCTTGTGACATCATCTTGATTTAATGGTTCCCTAATGGCCATATAAGTGAGTTCTTTAAAGGACCCTTATGGGGACTTCTAACTGCACAGTTTTGCATGGGAGATGTGTTCCAGCTTGAAGTTTTGAATCTCTCAGTTTCTTTCCATAATGATCTTGCCTCTGTATTGCCCTTGCTGGAAGACCTTTGATCAACAGGTGTTGAACCATCTTGCATTGACAAATAGTGGGAGTGAGTTGTACCCTTCCTCCACTGTTGTCTGCTCCCTCAGTCCTTTCCCCATCCCTCCAATCTATGTCTCTCCAATTCCCTTTCCTCTGCTTCATTCAATACTAAGGGCTTTCAGCAAATCTTCTGCCTTGGCATACATCCCACCAAATAATGAGATGCCAGACTCCCATAATGACTTACTTTTCTAGTCTCTAGAAGTGAATCTTTTGGATCCCTTGATTTGGGGACCAAAAAGAAGCACTATTCTATCTCCTCCATGAAGGGGAAGGAAAAATTCCAGCTCTCTTGTCTTAGACTCCAGTCATTCTCAAATTTCTCTAGTCTGCTCATATAGACTAATGGGCAGGGTACACTGATATTTGAAGTAAAGGAGCCAATCTGGTCACCTTTCAATAGGACCTGAAGAGGTCTGGTCTTAATAAGATGCATTAAATAACCTTATTAGAAAATTAGGCTGACCTGTTTTTTTCTTCTTGTTCACCTATTATTCTATATATTGAAATTTCTAGTCCTATACTTTGCTTCTGATGCATATAAATGCTCTTTTTACTTACGTCACTGAGTATTCTGCCTTCTGCCATTCAGAACTTTCTCAAAACACATTGTTCTTCCTTCACTATCTAATACTAAAAGTGATGGGCACTAAATAATGTTCCAACTGGAAAGTACCATCATGAGCTCAGTCCAGTTTTCTCCATTAACTGGTAAGAATAGTTGATTTCAAAAGGTGAAGTGGTTTATCCAAGGTTACTGTGTTAATCAGTGGCAAAGATGGAACCAGCATTCTGACTTCCTGACTTCTGAGAGGGGAGATTTCCCAATACATCATGTTTCTTGTGGTCAGATCAGCATGATATAACAACAAAATTCACATGAACTGAAAACATGCAGCTAATTACACTTATTAGATGATATATCCACTTAAAGGGAGATGAAAAATCATGTCACACGACGAATGATCAAATAGTCACTTTCTGTATTTTATAATCTGTCATATACCATGTGTTCCTGTGGATTCAGGCAAGTTAAATACTCATGCTGAGTCATACTTAAAAATTGGCACAATGTATTTGGGAGGCACTTCGGAAAGACATCATTGCACAAAAGTGTATATTCAGAAGAGATAGCAAGTTTGGCTTAAGACCACATAAAACAAGTTTCCAGGGAAAGTATGTCATTTTGCAGCTCTTTCCTGCATCTATAACAACCCCACTACAGTTAACCAGTTTAAGCTGGAGGTGTCAGGATGTACCTGGGAGTATGCTTGTTGATGACTATGCTGGGTGCTAGGGAATTTTAGTGTAAGCAATTACTAAAATATCTATAATATGTAAGATATACTTAAGATCAGCAAATAAAAAGAACTATAACCCAGAACCAGCTTTTCTACAAACTTCAAGTTGAACTAACTTTGTCAAAACATTTATGGGAAATATACTTTTTTTAGGAAAATCGAGGTGTGCATATCTTTCAGGAATGTCTTTAGAAATATTTATGGGAGAATAATTCTGATCCCAGGGATAAGGAGTACAGACCAAGAAAACTAATTTAGTCCCATAAAGTGGACATTCCAAAGTCCAAAACAGGAAGACAGAGAACAGAGCAAGGGAACTGTAGATATGGACTGAGAGATTTATAGAGTGTTTATATATGTAACGATATGGCTCCTCAGCCCAGCTTCCCTATTTGGACTTATTCATATAACTAATCTTTATTGAGCTCCTAACTTCTGCCAGTAGTGGGAATCTAAGAAGATTATACAAGACATGGTCTCTACCATTTAGGAATTTATTACTTCTTTGGGAAATGAAGGAGTATGCCAAGCACTACACTACAGATGACATTAATAATCATGCCTCCTGCATCTTGCTGTGCATCTCTCTTCTTCCTTGGGTATGCTCATATCTTTCCTACTAGAGGTTATGCTCTCAGGGAATATTGACAGTGTCTTTTTGATCTTTGAGGCCCTTGTAGTGCCTGGAAAAAGGCAAATTTTTCATAAATAAAAGGGATAACTGTGTGAATGAAGCTTTGCAGTTTACATAGAGCTTGTAAGTTCATGAAGCCACTTGGCTAAGAGTGACCATAACCCTATGAGATGAGCAGAGCCTATTTGGTTACTTCCATTTCACAGTCAATGAAAATGGGGCTCAGAGGGCTTAAATTGGTTTCCAACTTAACAAGTGACAGAAGTGGGGCCAAAGCCTATCTTCCCATTCCCTCTGTTTCTACAGCACTATGCTACCTCCTTAATATATGATAAGAAATCTGTAAGTGTAATGGATGTTTGGAAAAGGGAAAGATCACATGAGTAAGCAAAAAAGACTTCATGAGAAAGATGACATTGAATTTAAAGTTTTACTTCAGGACTTCTCTATTATTAACTTTATTTCAGCTAACATTTTTTGTTTACTATTTTATTTTTATTCTGCTTCATATTTAAGATGCTATTTTAAGTTGAAAGTTTCTAGAGAAGAATGTGGGGTACATTGTATATGGAGAATATTATTCTGAATGTCTTTTGGTAATAAGTATTTGATTTTCAACTACTGGGTAATTGCCCATCTTAAAATTTTAAGACTTAGATGCATACAATAATAGACCTGGAAGTAGATTGTAGAAATAATGTAGTAAATTGGTCTCTAACATTTTTGCCACTCAGTAACCTTTTATGAGCACTCCCCACCTCCAACAGTCCTCCTGATTTCTAAATATTTTTCCCATTTTTTAGTCCAAAGTCAAAGAAGACATGGCACCAGTCATCAAGAAACTCATAAACTAATGAGAGATATAAATCTCTAAATAAATAAGTGAATAATAAGCATGTTCTCCTCTCCTTGCCCCTTTAATCTTCATTGCAGTAAATGGTGCCTCTGTTCATCTAAATGCCCATGTCTCAAACTTAGATTTTATGTTAGCCCCCACCCAATTCATTGGAAGTTTACCAGCATGATTCCAGCACTTAATTTGGGTCTCTACTCAACTATCACTTCCTTGAAAGACCTAGAAAGACCTTCCTTAATATAGCCACTCTTCCCAACCTCTGTCACCTTCTAGCCTCTCAAACTGCTTTGTGTCTATTCCTGGCAGCTGCTTCATATTAGTTCTGTCTTTATTTATTATTTATTTCATACTAGACTATATGAAAAATTCATAAGGTAAGGACTTGGCATTAGTATCTGCTATATCATCAGCTACTAGAGTACATAGAAAACAATAAATATTTGTATAGATGAATTAATATATAAACAAATGGATAATAAAATGGATAATAAAATAAAATAACAAATGGATAATATATAAACAAATGGATAATAAAAGAAATAAAATTTCTTCCATGGTACATGGAAGAAAATGATACAGTGGAGGTACAATGAAAAAGAATGACTAATTATACCTGAAAGATAAACTAAAAGATTGGTGGCAATGAGCTGGGCTTTAAATTAGTAGAAACTAGTAGAAACTAACAAGACAGATTAGGTAGGGAGGAGAAGTGTTGGCTAAGGAAATGGACAAAGAAGTAAAAGTGGGCATGGATGTTTCAGTGAATGATTAGAATACAAGATGTGCATGAGAAATAGTAGTTGATGAGGCAGTTTGTTAGACTGAAGCCATATATTAAAAGGAGTTGTATGCTTGCTAAGGAGTTTTGACTTTTTCTCTGGGTAATACAGACAGATTTTAAAAACAGAAATAACATGAGCAGATCTCTGGTGGCCATGGGTTGGGTGCACTTTGCAAAGGAGAAGAGAGTCAGACACAATTTAGGACATTTTTACAACACTACCAACTGTGAGTCAAGTACTAGGCCAAGGGTGTACCCTAGGACATGGAGAGGAAAACACATAGACGAGCAATATTTCAGAAGTAAAATGAAATAACAATTAAATGGCTACTTTTGGAGAGAGATGAAGAAACTGAGTGATTTTATAATGCCTTACTTAGGAAAGGTACAGAGGGTGATGGCTTAATGAAAATAGAAACCAGAAGAAGAGTCAGGGAAAACAAGGAGAGATATGAGTTCAGTTTAAAGCAACAGTAAAACATGTGGTAGTTGATATTTGTCAAGTAGTTAGATATTTAATTTTTGAATCTTACTGAAAAATTGAGTTGAGAGAGATTGACCTGAAAAATAAAGGGTTTGTGGTGATAAGATCATAGGTGGTAGTTGAATCCATGTAATGAACTTCATGTATTAATAATTACTTTTGCAACTTTAGCATATAAAACAAAACTTCTAGTCAGAGCTACTGATTAAGAACCAATACTAACACAACTCTTGATAACATAAAACAAAGAAACTTGAATTTTCAGTTAGCCTTTGATGAATATATTATTTCTGAAAATTTTTTTTAAAGATTTTTTGTTTTTGAGAGTATGAGTGAGTGGGAAGGAGAGGGAGAGAAAATCTGAGGCAGACTCCATGCTGAGTGCAGAGCCCGATGCAAGACTCCATACCACAACCCAGAGATCATGACTTGAGCTGAAACCAAAAGTGGGACGCTCAACCAACTGCGCCACCCAGGTGCTGCTCTGAATTTTTTTAAATACACTGTCGATAACATACACTCCTTATTCTTCTTGAATATCTGGGAGGGAAGGAGTCAAGGGCCTTTAAGTGAGGAGCCAATGACCTAGTCTAATTATTAAGGGAAAACAAACAAGCAAAACCCTTTAAACCCTGGGCAATATATCAGTTTAACATTAATTCTTACTTTGAAAATACATATGCAGGATCCATGGCCATAGAAACACCTTACATCATTTTTAGGACTTACGCTTAGTTCATTTGATATACCAGTAAATATGGACTGATCAAAGTTTTGATCTACAGACCAAATTCTGGTACAGCTGCCATCCTATCTTTACCTAAATCCCTATTCAGAGGATGACGGAGATGTGCAGAGAGCAACAAGAACAACCATGAGGGACAGGAACAAGATGGAAAAAATTGTGCAAGTTCTTGTCCACAAAGAGACAAAAGCAATATTAGGAAGTATTGCCCCTAGTTTCTAAAGAATATACCTAGATTATCTATTTCTTTGAAGTAAATTAGAAAAATACCAGATCATATAAAAATGGATCTGCTTAAAAACAGAAATTATTCAGTTTAACTGAGGAGGAAATGCTAGTCTTTCTTAAAGGTTTTTTTTTTCTTTCAAGCTTTTATTTAAATTCTGGTTAGTTAATATATAGTGCAATATTAGTTTCAGGCATAGAATTTAGTGATTCATCACTTACATACAACATCTAGTGGTCATCACAAGTGCCCTCCTTAATACCCATTACCCATTTAACCCATCCCCCCACTCACCTCCCCCTCCTGTTTGTTCTCTATAGTTAAGACCCTTTTAGGGTTTGCCTCTCTTTTTTTCCCCCTATGTTCATCTGTTTCACTTATTAAATTCCACATATGAGTGAAATCATATGGTATTTGTCCTTTTCTGACTGACTTATTTCACTGAGCATGATACACTCTAGCTCCATCCATGTCATTGCAAATGGCAAGATTTCACTCCCTTTGATGATGGAGTAATATTCCATTGTGTGTGTCACACACACATACACACACACACACACACACACACCCCACATCTTCTTTATCCATTCATCAGTCAATGGACATTTGGACTCTCTTCATAATCTGGCTACTGTTGATAATGCTGCTATAAACATCAAGGAGCATGTGTCTCTTTGAATCTGTATTTTTGTATTCTCGGAGTAAATTACCAGTAGTGTATTTGCTGCTTCATGGGGTAGTTCTATTTTTAACATTTTAAGGAAACTCCATGCTATTTTACAGAATGGCTGCACCGGTTTGCATTCTTACCAGCAGTGTAAGAGGATTCCCTGTTCTCCACATTCTCCCCAACATCTGTTGTTTCTTGTGTTGTTAATTTTAGCCATTCTGACAGTTGTGAAGTGATACCTCATTGTAGTTTTGATTTGTATTTCCCTGATGTTGAGAGATGTTGGACATCTTTCCTTGTGTCTCTTAGCCATCTGGAGGTCTTCTTTGGAAAGTCTATTCATGTCTTCTGCCCATTTCTTAACTGAATTATTCAGATTTTGGATGTTGCATTTTATGAATTCTTTATAGGTTTTTTGATACGAACACTTTATCAGATATGTTTTTTTTGTTATTTTGTTTGTTTTGTTTTATTATGTTGTTAGTCACCATATGATACATGATTAGTTTTTGATGTGGTGATCCATGATCCATTGTTTTCACATAACACCCAGTGCTCCATGCAGTATGTGCCCTCCTTAATACCCATCACCAGGCTAACCCATCCCCCCACCCCCCTCCCCTCTAAACCCTATTTGTTTCTCAGAGTCCATAGTCTCTCATGGTTCATCTCTCCCTCCGATTCCCTCCCCTTCCTTTTCCCTTCCTTCTCCTGATGTCCTCCATGCTATTCCTTATGTTCCACAAATAAGTGAAACCACATGGTAATTGACTTTCTCTGCTTGACTTATTTCACTTAGCATCATCCCCTCCAGTCCCATCCATGTGGATGTAAAAGTTGGGTATTCATCCTTTCTGATGGCTGAGTAATATTCCATTGTATATATGGACCACATCTTCTTTATCCATTCATCTGTTGAAGGGCATCTCAGCTCTTTCCACAGTTTGGCTATTGTGGACATTGCTGCTATGAACATTGGGGTGCATATGGCTCTTCTTTTCACTACATCTGTGTCTTTGGGGTAAATACCCAGTAGTGCAATTGCTGGGTCATAGGGTAGCTCTATTTTTAATTTTTGGGGCACCTCCACATTGTTTTCTGAAAGTGGCTGTACCAACTTGCATTCCCACCAACAGTGTAAGAGGGTTCCCCTTTCTCCACAACCTCTCCAACATTTGTTGTTTCTTGCCTTGTCAATTTTTGCCATTCTAACTGGTGTAAGGTGGTATCTCAATGTGGTTTTGATTTGAATTTCCCTGATGGCTAATGATGATGAACATTTTTTCATGTGTCTGTTGGCCATTTGTATGTCTTCAGAGAAGTGTCTTTTCATGTCTTCTGCCCACTTTTTGACTTGATTATTTGTTTGTTGGGTGTTGAGTTTGAGAAGTTCTTTGTAGATCTTGGATACCAACCCTTAATCAGTAGTGTCATTTGCAAATACCTTCTCCCATTCTGTGGATTGCCTCTTTGTTTTGTTGACTGTTTCCTTTGCCATGCAGGAGGTTTTTATCTTGATGAAGTCTCAAAAGTTCGTTTTTGCTTTTGTTTCACTAGGTTTTGGAGATGTATTTTGAAAGATGTTGCTGTGGCCAATGTCAAAGAGGTTACTGCCTATGTTCTCCTCTAGGATTTTGATGGATTCCTGTCTCACATTGAGGTCTTTCATCCATTGTGAGATTATTTTTGTGTATGGTGTTAGAGAATGGTCGAGTTTCATTCTTCTGCACGTGGCTGTCCAATTTTCCCAACACCATTTATTGAAGAGACTGTCTTTTTTCCATTGCATATTTTTTCCTGCTTTGTCAAAGATTATTTGACCATAGAGTTGAGGGTCCATATCTGGGCTCTCTATTCTGTTCCATTGGTCTATATGTCTGTTTCTGTGCCAGTACCATCCTGTCTTGGTGATCACTGCTTTGTAATATAGCTTGAAATCGGGCAACGTGATGCCCCCAGCTTTGTTTTTCTTTTTCAACATTTCCTTGGTGATTTGGGGTCTTTTCTGATTCCATACAAATTTTAGGATTGTTTGTTCCAGCACGTTGAAAAATGTCATTGGATTTTGATTGGAATGGCATTGAAGGTATAGATTGCTCTGGGTAGCATAGATGTTTTAACAATGATTATTCTTCCGATCCATGAGCATGGAATGTTTTTCCATCTTTTTGTGTCTTCTTCACTTTCTTTCATGAGCGTTCTGTAGTTCCTAGAGTATAGATCCTTTACCTCTTTGATTAGGTTTATTCCGAGGTATCTTTTGGTTTTTGGTGCTATTGTAAACGGAATCATTTTCTCTAATTTCTCTTTCTACAGTTGCATTGTTAGTGTATAAGAAAGCAACTGATTTCTGTGCATTGATTTTGTATCCTGCCACATTACTGAATTGCTGTATGAGTTCTAGTAATTTGGGGATGGAGTCTTTTGGGTTTTCCACATAAAGTATCATGTCATCTGCAAAAAGAGAGCGTTTGACTTCTTTTTTGCCAATTTGAATACCTTTTATTTCTTTTTGTTGTCTGATTGCTGTTGCTAGGACTTCTAGTACTATGTTGAAAAATAGTGGCAAGAGTGGGCATCCTTGACGTGTATCTGATCTTAAGGGAAAGGCTCTCAGCTTTTCCTCATTGAGGATATTTGTTGTGGGTTTTTCATAGATGGATTTTATGAACTTGAGGAATGTTCCCTCTATCCCTAAGCTCTGAAGAGTTTTAATCAGGAAAGGATGCTGTATTTTGTCAAATGCTGTTTCTGCATCAATTGAGAGGACCATATGGTTCTCTCTCCTCTTATTAATGTGTTCTATCACATTGATTGATTTGCGAATGTTGAACCACCCTTGCATCCCGGGGATAAATCCCACTTGGTCGTGGTGGATGATCCTTTTAATGCATTGTTGGATCCTATTAACTAGGAATTTGTTGAGGATTTTGGAATCCATATTCATCAGGGATATTGGTCTGAAATTCTCCTTTTTGATGGGGTCTTTGCCTGGTTTGGGGATTAAGGTAATGCTGGCCTCATAAAATGAGTCTGGAAGCTTTCCTTCTGTTTCTATTTTTTTGAAACAGCTTCAGGAGAATAGGTATTATTTCTTCTTTGAATGTTTGGTGGAATTCCCCAGGGAATCCATCAGGCCCTGGACTCTTGTTTTTTGGAAGATTTTTGATCACTACTTCAATTTCATTACTGGTTATTGGCCTATTCAGGTTGTCAATTTCTTCCTGTTTCAGTCTTGGCAGTTTATAGGTTTCCAGGAAGGCCTCCATTTCTTCCAGATTGCATAATTTATTGGCATATAATTGTTGATAATAATTCCTAATAATTGTTTCTATTTCCTTGGTGTTAGTCGTGATCTCTCCCCTTTCATTCATAATTTTATTAATTTGGGTCCTTTCTCTTTTCTTTTGGATAAGCCTGACCAGTGGTTTATCGATCTTATTAATTATTTCAAAGAACCAGCTTCTAGTTTTGTTGATCTGATCTACTGTGTTTCTGGTTTCCAGCTCATTATCTCTGCTCTAATCTTAATTATTTCTCTTCTAATGTGTGGCTTAGGCATCGTTTGTTGCTTTTTCTCTAGTTCTTTAAGGTGTAGAGTTAGTTGGTGAATTCGGGATTTTTCTATTTTTTTGAGTGAGGCTTGGATGGCTATGTATTTTCCACTTAGGACTGACTTTGCAGTATCCCATAGGTTTTGGACCGATGTGTTTTCATTCTCATTGGTTTCCATGAATTGTTTAAGTTCTTCTTTGATTTCCTGGTTGACCCAAACATTCTTGAGCAGAGTGGTCTTTAGCTGCCAAGTGTTTGAATTTCTGCCAAATTTTTTCTTGTGATTGAGCTCCAGTTTTAAAGCATTGTGGTCTGAGAATATGCAGGGAATAATCTCAGTCTTTTGGTATCAGTTGAGACCTGATTTGTGACCCGGTATGTGGTCTATTCTGGAGAAAGTTACATGTGCGCCCGAGAAGAATGTGTATTCTGTTGTTTTAGGGTGGAATGTTCTGTATATATCTATGAGGTCCATCTGGTCCAGTGTGTCATTCAAAGCTCTTGTTTCTTTGTTGCTTTTCTGCTTAGATGATCTGTCTATTGCTGAGAGTAGAGTACTGAGGTCTCCTACAATTAATGTATTGTTATCAATATGACTCTTTATTTTGGTTAACAGCTGGCTTATGTAGATGGCTGTTCCCATGTTGGGGGCATAGATATTTACAATTGTTAGATCTTCTTGTTGGATAGACCCTTTAAGAATGATATAGTGTCCTTCTTTGTCTCTAACTACAGTCTTTAGTTTAAAATCTAATTTTTCTGATATAAGAATTGCTACCCCAGCTTTCTTTTGAGGTCCACTGGCATGGAAGATGGATCTCCATCCCTTCACTTTCAGTCTGGATGTATTTTTAGGTTCAAAATGAGTCTCTTGTAGACAGCATATGGATGGGTCCTGTCTTTTTATCCGATCTGAAACCCCGTGCCATTTTATGGGAGCATTTAGGCCATTCACGTTGAGAGTGATTATTGAAAGATATGAATTAGTTGTCATCATGTTGCCTGTGAAGACCTTTATCAGATATGTTGTTTCCAAATATCTTCTACTATCCCATAGGCTGCCTTTTAGTTTTGTTGATTGTTTTCTTTGCTGTGCAGTAGCTTTTTATCTTGATGAAATCCCAATAGTTCATTTTTGCCTTTGTTTCCCTTGCCTTTGGAGACATAACTAGTAATAAGTTGCCATGACTGATGTCAGAGAGCTTGCTGCTTTTGTTCCTCTAGGATTTTGATGGTTTCCTGTCTCATATTTAGGTCTTTCATCAATTTTGAATTTATTTTTGTCTATGGTATAAGTGATCCAGTTTCATTCTTCTGCATGTTGCTGTCCAGTTTTCCCAACACCGTTTGTTGAAGAGACTGTCTTTTTTCCATTGGATATTTTTTCCTGCTTTGTTGAAGATTAGTTGACCATATAGTTGTGGGTCCACTAAAGGGTTTTCCATTCTGTTCCATTGATCTATGTGTCTGTTTTTGTGCCAGTACTGTACTGTCTTGATGACTACAGCTTTGTAATATAGCTTTAAGTCTGGAATTGTGATGCCTCTAGTTTTGTTTTTCTTTTTCATGATTGCTTGGGCTATTTGGTCTTTTGAGGTTTAATGCAAATTTTAGGATTGTACATGCTCTGTAAAAAATGCTGGTGGTATTTTGATAGGGATTGCATTAAATGTGTAGATTGCTTGGTGTACTATAGACATTTTAACAATATTTGTTCTTCCAATCCATGAGCATGGAATGTTTTTCCATTTCTTTGTGTCTTCTTCAATTTCTTTCATAAGTGTTCTATAGTTTTCAGAGTACATATCTTTTACCTCTTTGGTTAGGTTTATTCCTAGGTATTTTATGGTTTTTGGTGCAGTTGTAAATGGTACCAATTCCTTGATTTCTCTTTCTGCCACTTCATTATTAGTATATTGAAATGCAACAGATTTCTACACATTGATTTTATATCCTGCAACTTTCCTGAATTCATGTATTAGTTCTAGCTATGCTAATGAAGTCTTTTGGGTTTTCTACCTAGAGTATCATGTTATCTGCAAATAGTGAAAGTTTGCCTTCTTCCTTGACAATTTTGGATGACTTTTATTTCTTTTTGTTGTCCAATTGCTGAGGCTAAGACTTCTAGTACTTTGTTAAATAGTAATGGTGAGAGTGTCTTGTTCCTGACCAAAGAGGAAAACCTCCCAGTTTTTCCTCACTGAGGATGATATTAGCTGTGGGTTTTTCATATGTGGCCTTTATGATGTTGAGTTATATTCCTCCGTCCCTACTTTGTTGAGGATGTTTATCAAGAATGGATGCTGTATTTTATCCGATGCTTTTTCTGCATCCTTTGACAGGATCATATGGTTCTTGTCATTTCTTATGTCATCTCTTATTAATGTGGTATATCATGTTGATTGATTTGTGAATATTAAACCACCCTTGCAGCCCAGGAATAAATCCCACTTGGCTAGGAGTTTATCAATTTTATTAATTTCTTCCAAGAACCAGCTCCTGGTTTCATTGATCTGTTCTAGTGTTTTGTTGCTGTTGCTGTTGTTGTTGTTTCTATATCATTTATTTCTGTTCTAATCTTTATTATTTCCCTTCTTCTGCCGGCTTTAGGCTTCATTTGTTTTTCTTTTTCTATTTCCTTTAAATGTAAGGTTAGGTTGCATACTTGAGATATTTTTTGCTTCTTGAGGAAAGCCTGTATTGCTATATCCTTCCCTCTTATGACTGCTTTTGCTGCATCCCAAAGGTTTTGGACCATCGTGTTTTCATTAATGTTTATTTCCATGTATTTTTAAATTTGTTCTTTAATTTCTTGGTTGACCTATTCATTGTTTAGTAGGATATTCTTTAACCTGCATGTATTTGTGGTCTTTCCAAATTTTTTATTGTTGACTTCAAGTTTCACAGCATTGTGGTCAGGAAATATGCATGGTATGATCTCAATCTTTTTGTACTTGTTGAGGGCTGATTTGTGACCCATTATGTGATCTATTCTGGAGAATGTCCCATGTGCACTCAAAAAGAATGTGTGTTCTGCTGTTTTAGGATGGAATGTTCTAAATATATTTGTTAAGTCCATCTGGTCCAATGTGTCATTTAAAGTCATTGTTTCCCTGTTGATTTTCTGCTTAGATGGTCTGTGCATTTCTGTAAGCAGGGTGTTAGTCCCCTACTATTACTGTGTTATTATCAATGTTATGTTTGCTATTAATTGCTTTATGTATTCTGATGCTCCCAAGTTGGGGGCATAAATACTTACAATTCTTAGATCTTCTTGTTGGATAGATCCCCCTTTTTATGATGCAGTGCCCTTCTTCATCTCTTGTTACAATCTTTGGTTTAAAATCTAGTATATCTGATATAAGTATTGCTACTCTAGCAATTTTTCATGTCAATTTACATGATAAATTGTTCTCTATCCCCTCACTTTCAGTCTACTAGTGTTAAGTCTAAAGTTAATCTCTTGTAGGCAGCATATGGGTCTTGTTTTTTTATTCATTCTGAACACCCTATGGCTTTTAACTGGAGTGTTTAGTCCATTACTTTTAGAGTGATTATTGATAGGTATTAATTTAGTGCCTTGTATTACTTGTTAAGTCATTGTTTCTGTAGATTTTCTCTGTTCCTTTCCATTTTTTATTGCTTTTGGCTTCTTTTGGCTTTTCTCTCCCACTCAGAGTCCCCTTTAATATTTCTTGCAGGGCTGGTTTAGTGATCACAAACTCTTTTAGTTTTTGTTTTTCTGGGAAACTCTTTATCTCGTCTTCTATTCTGAATGACAGCCTTGCTGGATAGAGTATTCTTGGCTGCATATTTTTCCCATTCAGCACATTGAATATATCATACCACTCCCTTCTGGCCCGCCAAGTTTCTGTGGCAAGATCTGCTGCTAACCTTATTTGTCTTCCCTTGTAAGTTAGGAACTTCTTTTGTCTTGCTGCTTTCAGGATTTTTTCTTTATCTCTGGATTTTGCAAATTTAAATATGACATATCTTGATGTTGGCCTGCTTTTGTTGACTTTGATGGGAGTTCTCTGCGTTTCCTGGATTTGGATCTTTATTTCCATCCCAAGACTAGGGAATTTTCAGCTATAATTTCCTCAAATAAACCTCCTGCCTCCTTTCCCTCTCTTCTTCTGAGACTCCTATGATATGAGTATTATTATGCTTTATGGAGTTGCTAAGTTCCCTAAGTCTACATTCATGATCCAGTATTTTTCTTTCCCTTTTCTTTTCGGCTTCATTATTATCCGTAATTTTATCTTCTGTATCACTTATTCATTCCTCTATTTTTTTCCATCCTTGTGGTCATTACATCCAGTTGGTTTCACATCTCAGTTATAGCGACTTTTATTTCAGCCTGACTAGTTTTTAGGTCTTTTGTCTATGTGGTAAGGGATTCCCAGGTGTCTTCTATGCTTTTCTCAAGCCCAGATAGTATCCTTATGATTGTTGCTTTAAATTCTGGATCACACATATTACTTATATCTGTTTCAATTAGATCTCTGGCTATGACCTTTTCTTGTTCTTTCTTTTGGGTTGAATTTCTTCGTCTTGGCATTGGTCTAGGTCTCTGCCTTGTCTGTGTTAAGAAAGCTTGTTATGTTTCCTACTCCTGAGAATAATGGCTTTATAAAGAATAAGTCATATATTGTCCAGGGCCTGGCACTTCAGGAAATGTCTCTGCTGTATGCTGTATGTACTCTGCTGCTGTGTTTTGGCTATTCTTTCCCTCAGGTCAGTTCTCAGAAGAGTTTCTCCTTGACTGTCATGGGGTGTGCTTGGACCTTGGCCAGAGTATGGTGAGTTTTAACTATGTGTGCTCTGGTCTGCTTGTTAAAAGAGACAAAAGAGACTTGATGATATTTCCACTAAAGCTGGATGTGATGCTGGTCTTCTGGGGGAGGGGCCCACAGCACTGGTTCTCAGGCACACTTACCCAAGAAAAGCAGCACCACAGAGTGCAGAGCGGCAGGGTTTGGTGTAAGTGATTTAGACCACCAGCATTGGTGCTGTGCTGCTCACTGAAGTTAGTTTATGCTCAGGAGCAGGGAGGGGAAATGGTGCCCACCAAGCTATTTTGTCCTGGAGAGGCAATGCCACCTTTCCCAGATGCACTCCAAGAAAGGGGAACAGTCTCTCCCAGTGCATCCCAGGGGATCCTCAAATCATGCTGTCTGCTCCTGGACTCTGCCCTCCTTCTTCATAGGAGCACTGCAGCACCCACAGGGCTCCACATTGGCCATACCACAGACCTCTAAAATTCCAGTCTTTGAGCTCCACTCATTGTAAAACCTCATGCATTTCAGCCCCTCTCATATACCCAGCCAATGGCTTTAGGGAAGTGTTTTCCTTGTGCAATCCCTTATGCACTCCTCTCTCTCTCTCTCTTTCTCTTTCTCCTCTCTCCATGACCAGGGCTTCCTTTTCTCCACAGTACCTGTGATCTATTTCTCCCCCAAATCACATTTCCACACCTTCTACCTTCCATTATGTGGCCTCTTCTCTCCCTCTACTTGTACAGTTTGTTCTGTCATTCCTTGGGTGAATTTCTTGGGTATTCAGAATGATTTGATATTTATCTAGCTGAGTTCAAGGGACCAGGCAAGCTTAGGGTCCTCCTACTACTCTGCCATCTTAGCTCCTCTGATCTAGTCTGTCTTAAAAGATTAAAACCTATTTAAAGATTATTAGAAAAAATAACATTTACCTTTATATAATGTTTATCTATAATATTTTTAAATTTCCTGTTAAATTATTATTATTATATTATTATTATTCCTATTAAATTATTATTATAATAATTTAATATCATTTGTCCTTTTAAACAGCCCAGTAACATTAAACATAATCCCCACACCATGAGGCTTATGGGAAAGATGACTTTGGTGCCATGCAACATGTAGGTAACATTAGTTACCAGTCACAACTGCAATGTGGGCATTTTGTTCTTGGCATTTTCAGCACCCATTTCTCAACTCTTAGAAATCCATGGTATTCATAATTTCATTTTCTAGAATTTCTGCCTTTTAATTCCACCTTCCTTCTCATACCCCAGTAAAAATTATTTTTCCTCTCATCTAACTGCCATATGCTAGTTTTTGAGCAGAGATGTAGCCCAGACTGGTTAGAAATCCATTCTGGCACTCCCTAGCTATGTGAATGATGTTAGACAAGGTATGGAACCTCTGTAAGACTCATTTTCATCATCAGTACACTAAAGATAATTTAACCATACTATAAGCTTGTTTTGAGGTTTGGATGAGATACTATAAGGAAGGTCCTTATCTTCATAGCTGGCATGTAGGCTTTTAAAATTTAAGTACATTGTTTAAAATAATTCAACTGACTGATCAGCTTCAAACTTTCAGGGTATACTTGCACTTTAAATTTGGAATCAATGGGCTAATTTGTTTCTTATAGGTGCAATAAAAAACAACAAACATTTATATGTGATTATTATGATTTACCTGTAATGTCTTATTTAATCTTCGAACAGTTCTATGAGGGAAGTTACAGCAATAGGCCAGTCTTACAGATAAGGAAACTGAGGCACAGACTGCTTAAGTAACTGGCCCAAGATTGTACATCTGACAAGTACCAGAGTTTGGATTCAAAGGCAAGCCATCTGGCTCCAATTCAAATTAAGAATTTTCCCATTTTCTAAATTTTTTTTCTCTATTACCCAAAGGCTTAGGGGGGGGGAAAGTGGAGCAGCAATTTTCTACCATATAATCAGTAATAGGTTGAGTAAAAAAAAATTCTTCAGAGAGGAAGAACAAATGGAAATGTTGACATAAAAGGAAACAAAGGAGGGAGAGCAATGCAGAAAAACAAGAGCTCCCAGTGTTCACCAAAATTCTCAGTTTGGAGAGTTCTTTATTGCAATCAAGACGATAATGAAAACTGAAGACAGAAGAAAGTCACTTTAAAATTGAAAACAAACATACAACAACAACAAATTGGATTTAAACTTTCAAAAATGGGTTTTTCCAGGTAGATAAATCAATACCAGAGTAATATTCCCAACTTGCCCATAAAGCTTCATCATTGAATTAGGATTAGGGACACCAGATCTTTGTTCCTGCTCAGTAGCTTATCACACAGGGGCAATCAATTGTTCCAAGAGGCAAGGTGGCAGAAACTAAGGGAAGATCATGCCCAGTGGGAAAGAAACAAAAGTGCAAAGAATCTCAAGGCCTAGAGGGTGGGAGTGCTAACATGCAAATGGGCTCAGAACAGTACTTACTAGATATACCAGCAGTCTCCAGCATGGTTTTCATCCTGAATGGGTTGCTAAGGACAATCACCTGAGAGATGTTCTTTATATAACTGCAGAGAGTAACTAACTTCCCACCTCTGCTTCCTTTATGGCACAGATATAATCACCTTAAAGAGAAACCAAGCAAGAAAGGAAAGAAAAATATGTTCTTAAAATTTTTATAGCATTCTGCCATTTATATATTTCATTTATAAAGTGAGCAGGATAGCTGAGATAATTTCTGAGGTTCTTTAAAGTTCTATTGCTCAATGAAAACTTGGAGAATGAATGACAATCTAGATATCTCTCATAAGGGGAAAAAAAGAAATTTTTAGGAAATATATTTAAACAACAAAGATGTTTTTGTAATCGGTACCATTGAGAATTCGGAAACAGTTAAAGTATCAATAAATAAATGTTGAATAATCTATAATATATCCATATTACAAAGGGTTATGTAGCCATTATTTAAAATTCAACTATGATTATGAAGAGGTTATGTAACATAAACAAATGCTTGAATTAAAATAAATGGCATAATATACATGTATTTCAAATGATCACATACAATGTAAATTTATACAATGTTTTATGTCAATTACATCTCAATGAAGCTGGGGAAAATTAATGAGAAAAGACTTAAAATTTCATGTACAATATCATCACAATCATGATTGAAAATGCATAGCAAAAAAGATTACATAAACTGTCACTATTGGTTTTCAATGGGTGATAAAAATATGCATGCTTTTTTTCTGCTCTTCTAATTTTTGATTTTATATGAATGTGTTATTTTTATAGAAGTTAAAAATAAAATAAATTTTATTATCACCTATATATATTTGGGGATTTTTTTTCTTCCAAATGTTTTACCTATTTTGTATTGCAGCCAGCACTGGGTCACAGAGAACAAGCAGACTTTGGCCCTGGTGACTACAATTTACACATACTAGAAGCCTTACCTAGGAAATGATTGTATGGACAGTCATGTTACCTGGTGGGACATAGACCAACATATTTGTGATAGAGAGCCCAAAGATCACCTCCAATATGCTTCTCTCACTCTGTGAAAACTTATTCATTTGTTAATGGCAAGATTCCTGCTGATGCAATATGAAATCATTTTACCAGACATCACACATCCTTCATGACAGTAAAATGTTCTGAGGACATTTTGTCTTTTACTATACTCTAGGCTGTATCAATTTTTAGCCAGTAACACAATACAAATTCATTAGTGCCACACTTTGCCTTTATGTAAGCAAATATACAAAGTAATATTTGTTTACCTTCCCATTAACTTATTTTCATTTTTGAAAAGCTACTTCTGGCTTCATTAGAGAAAAGCACAAAACAAAACATAAATTTTGTCACCATTCAGATCTTTGAAGAACTTTCAAACCATCAATGTGCAGATGGTTTGATAAATACTAATGAACTTCAATAGAGGGAAAATACCATCAATCACTAATTTGCTTAGTTTTGGTAGCCAACTCCGTTTGCCCTCTAGGGAGCAAGAGATGTGACTCCAAGAGGAGTAGGGAGATGTGAATACATAACTTCCAGTCTCAAAACCATATTCCCTGGCAGCCATTGTGGGTTTGTTCTAAACCCTATGCACCAGCAATCTCTATCTTGGAAAATCCTGCCTGGCACCAATCAAGCAACAGGAGATGGTCTCTTGTTTGCCCAAGCAGAGCTTTGAGAAAGATCAAGCATCCTAACTGTGCACTGCTTCTGCCCACATCCAGCGGCCTTCTCAGACTTACTGAAAGCTCAAATCAATTGCCAAGAAAAGCCTTCAGGGTTCAATTAAGAGCAATGTTGGAAAATACTTAACAAAAACCAATCTCCTAAACCAGCACAGAATGTGAAAATTCTGGACACTGTGGGCAATATATTTTGCCAGATCCTTGTGATTATGTTTGGTGTATAATTGGGACTTCTTCACCAAAAAAGTTTGGCTCACTGTTGAAATAGGAAGGTGTACAAGACTCTAAGGTCCACCCCAAGTAACCCAGGTTACAAAAGAACAGGAATTACTTTAAAAAAGAAATAAGTTCTTACTGAACCAATATTCCCAAACCCATAGCTTTCAGACACAATTTCAGGAATATTTACCTTTGAGATAATCATCTTTTTTTTTTAGAACAGACTTGAATTAACTAAAAAGCAAGCATCTTGAAATCATAAAATATTAGAGCCAAAAGTAGTCTTAAATATTATTTAATCCAACTTCTTTATTTTCTTATGAAGCCACCAAGACCTAATGAGTCTTAATGACTGACCTAACATAATACAGCTTATCAGGGTCTGAGCCATGGAAATGATATCTCATATAGAAATATAACTTTAGGATTCTCAGGCACTTTTTCATCCAATGGCTCATTTGATCCTCAGCTATCTCAAAGGCAAGGTGGCAGTGACTAGTCAATGCGTCAGTTCCTTTATTTCTGACACACTTTCAAGAAAAATGACCTGTCACTTGAGAGGAGAAAAGAGTTCAAAAACTGAAAAATGTTCCTCTCAATTCAATTTTGTTGGTGCATTTATTATATGTTAGGATATCCTATGTTCTTATTTATGTTCTGTCTCAGAATCATACCAAGTTGGATAACCACCTAACAGTGAACTCTGCTAAAGTAGGAGGGATTCAGATTTTGAAAGGGAAAACCCTTATAATTTTTATTAATTGAAGAACAAAATAGAATTTTTTCCTTTATTTTTTTGAAGATTTTATTTATTTATTTGACAGAGAGAAAGAGGAAGTGCATAAACAGGGGGAGCAGCAGATGGAAGAAGACGAAGAAGCAGGCTCCCCACTGAGCAGGGAGCCCAATGTGATGTGGGGCTTGATCCCAGGACCCTGGGATCATGACCTGAGCTGAAGGCAGATGCTTAACCCACTGAGCTACCCAGGCTAGAATTCTTTCCTATACAAGGAGGAGTTTTTTAGAGTTAGGCAGACACTCACCTTTTGGTAAGAACTGAAGCATAGTCTTTTCTGGAATTGGGGATAAGGCCTGTCTTGAACTTGAACATCCCTCAGTTCCTGGAAGTTAGGATTCATTGGCTGTATTTTCTTCAGTTCAATAGGACAGTTTTTATTTTTGGCCTTAATACTTCTCAGAAATATTTTGATTCTGAAATTCATTAAAGTTTCAATTCACCTGAAAGTTGACTAGAGTAGCCATGATATTATCTATCAAGTGCAGAAATTAAATTAGGTCTAGCCTGAGACTCATTCTAAGTATGATTAATGTGACTTCCACTACTTTCCCATTTCTTCTCTAAGGACTGCTGTGGAAAGCAAGACTACATTAATGCCTAAATAAACAGAAGCTTTCTTTCTTCATTCCACCTTTAAACATCATAGTTTTAGAATGTATTGATTAAAAACATTTTAATCATACTTAAAGTGATATCTTTAACTCTTACCCAAATAAAATAATAACATTCTCTAATGCCTGGTTAAACTCTTTTCTTCCAAAAGCTACTACCTAAACAGCCAGACTGGAGTAAATCAACAATTCTGTGCTTTACACAGAAGGAGAACTAGAACGTACACTGAGTCAAACTTGAATAACCAGAGAAGTTTAATGAAATTGGGTACAGATGTGGGATTGCAAACATTCATGTTGCTCAAATCTGGCATGATATAGTATGTGGCATTAAGCTTCCCTAATTTGGAAGTTTTGTTATTACCAATCCTTGTTAAATTATGTGAGGTATAATTGGTCCATGGCTCACAGTACTATCAGTTGTCTCTTTTGGCCCATGTGTCTTCAAATATACTTCATAAGAGATAATGATAAAGAGGATATAGGCTGAGGGGCACTAAACAAAAGCTTCACTTTTCACATCAAGATCACCAGTCATGAAAAGCTTTTCAATCTGATTTTAATGTTCAGTAGATAAACTGAGAGAATTTTTTGCTTGTTTTTTTTTTTTGTTTGTTTTTTTAGGGAAAAAAATGGGCCTTTATCACACTTCTAAATTGCAATGTCTGTGCTTCTATGTAGGCTAGATAAGTCTGTCCACATCCATAAATAAATAAATAATAATCCATATAAAATACCAAAATCTGTCTGTTTTCCTCCTCTCAAATTTATACCTGGACCAAACTATAAATAAAGAACCCTGAGTCATTTATCTAGAAAGGAATCTTTAAAAGCATATCAACTGCATTCCCATTTAATTCTTCCAGTCAAGCTTGACTCAAGGCATTTTGAACAGTCTAGCTAATTATCATTTCCACATGACAGATGTGGTAGCAGTCTTTTCTATGCATTTCTTCCTTCCACATTTCATAGTCTGTGACTATTTTTTAAATATTTCTAACATATAGTATTGTCGAGGAAAGAAAAAGAAAAAGAGTACAAGGAGTCTCATGGTTGTGTCTTTATACTCATACCTGATTTTTATTTTTGTGTATAGGTAGTCCACTGGACTTCAGTTACAGTGAGCATTACATGTCCTGACCCCTCTATTAATAATATACTGCCTAAAGTTAAAAATATTTCCAATTAAAAAATCTAATATTGGATAAAAACTAATGAAGAAAGATAAATTTTCTGTTGCATCGCCTTGGACTGGAGAGATTTCCAAATTCAAAATCTAATATTGAAGAAAAATTAATGAAAGGAGAGATTTAAAACTCTTCCTGAATATAAAGCTAGAATATTAGGTGAACTGTGCAACTCGCTCGATAACAAGTCCAAACTACTATCACTTTTAATCTATGTAAGTGCTTGAGCACTCCATTTTTAAAGGAGTCTAACTTTAAAAATAAAGGTTGGGGGGCACTTAAAAGCAATTTAAATGTTTGCTTAAGTTTCTCAAAGTGTTTCCAAAGAGAATTCCACTCATAATATACAGCAAAAATGTCTCTAAAAGCTTTCTTCATCCCCTTTTCTCCCAATGTTCCAAATTTCTGCCCCAATATTCTTTATTCCTTCTGCGAAATATCCACAAACTCTGCTTCAAAATGTGACAGCCCACACTTTTTCTTTTTGGCCTTTACACATCTATTCTTTTCTCTGATAAACAGGATGCTATACACAGTAGAGAAAGGACTGGTAGAAGTTTAACTTTTAAACATCTTGTAAGACAATACCTGAGTCCCTTACCAAGTCTGCCCAAAGAAGATATTCTACTGGCTGCTGAGACAAACTCTCATTCAACTTTTCTATTTGGATCCCCACAATTCTATGGAAATTCAAACCAAGCAATTTCAACCCACGCTACTGGCTCTGACTATCTAAGGCCTGGATTTCAAGGTTTCAAAAACAAGGCTTTGGTGCCAGCTTGTCCCATGACCGGAAGAAAAGCAAATGAAGCTACAGAGACGTGCCAGTTCTAATTCAACTTCCGGCTCAGCAACCCAACCCTGGTATGAAAACAAAAACAAAAACAAAAACCCAAAACCCAAATCTCTCCTGTATTAACCAACAAAAAACGCCTTCTCCTACATTCTCCTGCCCCCAAAAGAGAAGCCTTCAGAATTCTTCTAAACCCAGCTGGTCAATGTAATCAACTTCTCAGATGGAGGTCTGTGAATCCCTGTGTCTTTTCAGGGCTAGACAGCATGGCAGGGACACAGCCTCAGTGGCAAAACGTATGTGTGGGTATAGGGGAGAACAAAGGTAATTGAGCTTTGGCTTAGAATATAAAACTCTAATCCCAAAGACAGAATATTTACCTAATTGAATCTAACTGCTTTAGCAGGGCCTTTTGGGTAGAAATGCTTTCACTGCTACCCTGTGCCTCCATAATTGATTTAACATGCATTGGGATGGGCGCTAAAAGCCCTGAATGCTGAACTTAGTCTGGTTAACCAAAACAGAAACACCAACACAGGATGCAATGCAATGCTGTCAAGTCCAAAATATACAGGACATAGGAAAAATTAAGGAAACACAATAAAGGATTTATCATGCCTTTCGGGCAGGATAAAAGATGTGTGCTAATTTCCAAATAACAGGGTCTTTTCATTTTATGTGCAAATATTTTCTTAACAAAAATTCCAAGAACTAAACTAACTTTGCATTACAGTGACTTCTTATGTGAAGTGTGCTTACGGGAGGAAACAAGCAAATAGCACATAATCAAAAACGAATGGTTATTTAAGATGAGCTCTGATAAATAATTTGACCTATTTATTAGTCATAGATGTTGATGTGGTAAATGTTCACCAGTCCCAGGACTCCATCCTGCTGAGAATGTTGCTCTATCCTTTCAATTTCAGATGCATGCTTCAGAATATTCCTGACTTAACTCCCATTAACTCCTGTTCTTACTCATTTTTACCTCTAGAACACAGCTTTAAGGTGTCCGTCATAGTTACAGTTCTCATTTGGAGGGAACTGGCAGTTGATACAGAGTTGGGGGAGATGACTAAAGAATGCTTAAAGAGCTATCCAGCCAACTAATAGGCATTATACAGGCAGAGCTAGAATTTCCCAGGAACCTAACTCGTAACTACTCTTATTCTGTGCTCATCAAAAATGAGCCAGCTGAATTTTTTGAATGACATAAGCAAAATAATGGAAACTTTTAGAAACTCAGAATCAGTGCAAAAGAATATATGCCAATTAATCTCCTTAGTTAATCTTTCATTCTTTTTTGTGTTCATCAAAGTATCCTTGTCCCAAAAGCTTTAAGATAATGTATCATCCTTCATTTAAAAATATGTATGTGTAAACCTATCATCTATATGTAACATATAGTAAGATTGTGCCACACTTGTTCTGTTTATACTAACCTTTTTATTTTCTTATTAATGCTGAAGTATTTTAAAGAATCCCAGATATGTCATTTCATTCCAATATATTTCAGTCTGCATCTCTATAAGTTAAGAAAGATGGTAACAACACTCCCACTCTTAAAAATTTTAACAACAAAATATTTTAAACAAATAGAAAAAAATAAGAATAGAGACCTATGTAGCCAATAGCAAGTAACATAGATGTCAATAATTGGTCTTGCTAGCTTCAGTGTTTTTTTTCCCAAAAAGTAAATTATTGCAAATACAGTCAAGTTCCCCACTTTTTTTTACTAGTTTCCCAAGTAAATACTGAGTCTTAACCAAAATATTAAAATGCTTTATAATCCAATCCACACCAAATTTTCACCTAAATTCTACAGTTGTTTTTACTTTAATTAGACCTTCAAAACCTCTCCTAGTTATGATCTTTGCCATCAGGTCACTTCTAGAATTATTTTATGAAAGAACTAGACTGTTCCATCAGGCTGTTTTAATTTATTACACTTTGCCTAAATATTTTGGGTTAAACTTTGTGGTTTATCCCAAGATTGAAAACACCATAATCTTTCTACTAGATATAAGAGATGAAATTAATTAATTTATCATAGCATTAATCTACAGAGACTATCACCATGTCTTTTTTTTTTTTCATAAAAATTTAGATAAATGTAGGGCACCTGGGTGGTTCAGTCAGATGAGCTTCTGACTCTTGGTTTCAGCTCAGGTCATGATCTTGGGGTTGTGGGATCCAATCCCCAGTTGAGCTCTATGCTCAGTGGGGCGTCTGCTTGAGATTCTCTCTCTCCCTTTGCCCCTCCTCCTGCTCATATGTTCTCTTTCTCTCTCTCATTCGCCCTCCCTCAAATAAATAAATCTTTAAAAAAATTAAGATAAATATAATTGATCTTGCCAGGCACTTAATGTAAACTGAGACAAACTAAATACATCTAATTTATTTAATAAGGGGGTATACACCAAACCTGAAAGACTTACCTAGAATGTGGAGATGGATTTATATAAACCTACTTCAAGCTAATAAATGGAATAGGATTGTTTTCTCATCTGTATTTTTTTCTACCCAATGCACCTCCTCATATGTATATTTTTTAATCTATAGGACCTCATTTCTTGTATAAGGAATAGTGAGAGGGGGATGATATGAGAAAAGAGAAAAGGGGGAATATATCTTGAGATGCAAGTTACTTAGGAATTTAAGTTTTTTTCAACTGAAATACCAACTTTTCTCTATGACTATGGCCAGATATTTGCATTTAAATTTCTCAAAGTTGAGTAAAAAGCCCATGATCTCTGAAAATGATGAGCAAATGGTTGACCAAAAAGTCTTTTGACAGCAAAGAATATAGCCAAATGATAAAATCATAAATAATTTAGAATTTTGTTTTGTTTTTCTTTCTCCTTTTCACTTCACCAGGCTGCCATTTGTCTAATTATCATTTGTTTGTTTGTTTTTAGTGTTGTATAATCTGTATATTCTCTTGTTGTTGTTGAAGTATAGTTGACTTCAATATTACATTAGTTTCAGGTATACAACACAGTAATTCAACAATCATATACATTATAAAATGATCATCACAGTAAGTCTAGTTACCATCTGTCACCATAAAAAGCTGATTCTATTCCCCATGCTGTACTTTACATCCCTGTGACTTATTTATTTTATAACTGGAAGCATGTACCTCTTAATCCCCTTCACCTATTTTTCCCATCCACCTCTTCCCTTCTGGCAACCACCAATTTGTTCTCTGTATTTATGAGTCTGTTTCAGTTTTGATTTGTTTGTTTGTTTGTTTTTAGATTCTACATATAACAAATCGTATGGTATTTGTCTTTCTCTGATTTATTTCATCTAGTCTAATACCCTCTAGGTTCATCTATATTGTTACAAATGGCAAGATTTCATTCTTTTTTATGGCTGAGTAACATTCCATTACACATCTTCTTTATTCATCTATTTAGGTGGTTTCCATATCTTGGCTGTTGTAAATAATGCTGCAGTAAACATAAGGGTGCATATATTTTTTCAAATTAGTGTTTCCCTTTATTTGGATAAATATGCAAAAGTAGAATTGCTGGGTCATATGGTATTTGTATTTTTAATTTTTTGAGGAACCTCCATACTGTTTTTCCTAGTGGCTACACCAATTTGCATTCCCACTAACAGTGCATGAGGTTTCCCTTTTCTCCATATTCTTGCCAACACTTGTTAATTTTGTCTTTTTGATAACAGCTATTCTGACAGGTGTGAGGTGATATCTCGTAGTAGTTTTGATTTGCATTTCCCTCATGATTAGTTATGTTCGGCATCTTTTCATGTGTCTGTTGGCCATCTGTATATCTTTGGGAAAATGTCTATTCAGATTCTCTGCTCACTTTTTAATCAGGTTATTTGTTTCTTTGGTGTTGAGTTATATGAGTTCTTCATATATTTTGGATATTAACACTTTATTAGATATATCATTTGCAAATATATTCTCCCATTTAGTAGATTGTCTTTTCTTTTTTTAAATTTGTTTTATTTTATTTTTTTAAGATTTTATTTATTTATTTATTTGTCAGAAAGAGAGAGAGAGACAGAACACAAGCAGGGGGAGAGACAGGCAGAGGGAGAAGCAGGCTCCCCGCCGAGCAAGGAGCCCGTTGTGGGACTTGATCCCAGGACCCTGGGATCATGACCCGAACCGAAGGCAGCCGCTTAACTGACTGAGCCACCCGGGTGTCCCTAGATTGTCTTTTCATTTTGTAGTTTCCTTTACTGTACATAAGTTTTTTAGCTTGATATAGTCTCAATTGCTTATTTTGCTTTTGTAGCCCTTGCCTGAGAAGACAGATCCAAAATAATATTGCTAAGACCAGTGTCCAAAAGTTCACTGCCTATATTTTCTTTTAAGAGTTTTATGGTTTCAGGTTTTACATTTAAGTATTTAAGCCATTTTATTTTTGCATATGGTGTAAAAAAGTGATTCAGTTTCATTCTTTTGCATGTAACTGTCCAGTTTTCCCAATACCATTTATTGAAGAGACTATCTTTTCCCCATTGTACATTCTTGCTTCCCTTGTTATAGATTAATTTACCATATGCCTGTGTGTTTATTTTGGGGTTTTTTATTCTGTTCTATTGATCTTTATGTCTGTTTATGTGCCAGTACCATACTGTTTTTATTACTATAGCTTTGCAATATAGTTTGAAGTCTGGGAGTATGATAACTCCAGTTTTGTTCTTCATTCTCAAGATTGCTTTAGCTATTCAGGGCTTTTGTGATTCCATACAAATTTTAAGATTATTCTAGTTCTGTGAAAAATGTTATAGATATTTTGATGGGGATTGCATTGAATCTTGGATTTCTTTGGGTAGTTTGGACATTTTAACGATATTAATTCTTCCAATCCCTGAGCATGGTATATATATCTTTGTATTTGTTTATGTCATCTTTAATTTCTTTCATCAGGGTTTTATAGTTTTCAGAGTACAGGTCTTTCACCGTTTTGGTTAAATTTACTCCTAAGTATTTTATTATTTTGTTATAGTTGTAAATAGTATTGTTGTCTGAATTTTTCTTTTTGATACTTTGTTGCTAGTGTATAGAAATGTAAAAGATTTCAATATATTAATTTTGTAAACTACACCTTTACTGAATTTATTTATCTAACTCATTTTTTTTTTTTTTGAGAGGGACAAATTGTACCTGGTCTACTTACATCCTAAGTGAAAGGAGGAGATTAGTTCAGTTAAATAAGGCACTTATAGAAAAGCAGACTATTGGTGTAGAATGGGCAGACATTGGTAGATTAAGAAAATAATATGACCACTAACATGAAAAGTGTATGCTCTGAGAATTTCAGATGATGTTACCGGCCAGTAGAGGTAGACAGTTATATTTGAAGGGTGAGGAAAATCTGCAAACCCACTTCTATTTAGCCAGTTAGCCCAGGAAGGATCTAGCCTCACCTCTAATATGCTGTGAAGCACTCACTGTATCTACTATCACCACATCAACTACTTCCCCAATTACCAATGGTTGATCCCTGTGGTTTAACTTCAGTTACCAGAAAGAAGGAGAATCCAAAGATAGCCACAGTTCCAGTAAGAGAAGCAAATCTTTCTAATTACTTAAGCTTTCTCTCTATGCCATCATATAGTCTGCTAATTTAGACACTACATTGCAAAAAAAAAAAAAAAAAAGACTAAAGATCTGCATGTGTAGCTCTCTAACATTCTTTTCTTGGTATTCAGAAGTTAAGCTTAGGGTATCCTGTGCTGTTATAAGTCATCTAAATATTCCTAAGTCTGGTCCTCCTCCCTCCACATAAAAAAAAAAAAAAAAAAAAAAACCACACATTTTTTATCTCCAACCAGTCATCTTGATGAAACAGTGTTCAGGATAAACAGATTTCATCAGATTTTACCTGATACTACAATGAGTTTTATTTTTAGAATTTTCAAATGTATCCAATTAAAAATAGGTGAATGCTCCATAATTTTATTCTTACAATTCACAGTATTCTACAGGAGAAAAAGGTACCAAAGAGGAAATCAGAAGAGGTGTTTTGATAATAAGTCTCCCACTAACTAGTCTTTGCATCTCTAGGTTTCACTTATCTGCAAACTGAAAGGACTGGATTACATGACTTACAAATTACTTTTATTATCTTCTGATATGCAAGAGTTGCATTTATACTTCATGATGTAATCTTCATGTCCCTTTTCATATGTATACTATAGTTTTTTTACCTAACAAGCATCTATCTACTTTTTTTAAAATAACATATAATGTATTATTTGTTTCAGGGGTACAGGCCTGAGTTCACAGCACTCAGCATAGCACATACCCTCCCCAATGTCCATCACCCAGCCACCCCATCCCCAGCAACCCTCAGTTTGTTTCCTGAGATTAAGAGTCTCTTATGGTTTGTCTCCTCTCTGGTTTTATCTTGTTTCATTTTTCCCTCCCTGCCCCTATGATCCTCTATCTTGTTTCTCAAATTCCTCATATCAATGAGGTCATATGATAATTGTCTTTCTCTAATTGATTTAGTTTGCTTAGCATCATACCCTCTAGCTCCATCCACGTCACTGCAAATGGCAAGATTTCATTTTTTGGTGGCTGCATAATATTCCATTGTGTGTGTGTGTGTGTGTGTGTGTGTGTGTGTGTATATACCACATCTTCTTTATCCATTCATCTGTTGATGGACATCTAGGCTCTTTCCATAGTTTGGCTATTGTGGACATTGCTGCTATAAACATAGGGGTGCATATACCACTTCAGATCACTACATTTTTATCTTTGGGGTAAATACCCAGTAGTGCAATTGCTGGGTCACACAGTAGCTCTCTTTTCAACATTTTAAGGAACCTCCATACTGTTTTCCAGAGTGGATGCACCAACTTGCATTCCCATCAACAGTGTAGGAGGGTTCCCCTTTCTCCACATCCTTGCCAACATCTGCCCTTTCCTGACTTGTTAATTTTAGCCATTCTGACTGGTGTGAGATGGTATCTCATTGAGGTTTTGATTGGTATTTCCCTAATGCTGAGTGATATTGAGCACTTTTTCATGTGTCCATTGGCCATTTGGATGTCTTGTTTGCAGAAATGTCTGTTCATATCTTCTGCCCATATCTTGATTGGATTATTTGTTCTTTGGGTGTTGACTTTGATAAGTTCTTTATAGATTTTGGATACTAGCCCTTTATCTGATATGTCATTTGCAAATATCTACTCCCATTCTGTCGGTTATCTTTTGGTTTTGTTGACTGTTCCCTTTGCTGTGCAAAAGGTTTTATCTTGATCAAGTCCCAGTAGTTCATTTTTGCCCTCGCTTCCCTTGCCTTTGGTGATGTTTCTAGGAAGAAGTTGCTGTGGATAAGGTCAAAGAGGTTGCTGCCTATGCTCTCCTCAAGGATCTTGATGGATTCCAGTCTCACATTGAGGTCTTGCATCCATTTTGAGTCTATTTTTGTGTGTGATGTAAGGATATGGTCCAGTTTCATTTTTCTGCATGTGGCTGTCCAATTTTCCCAACACCATTTGTTGAAGAGACTGTCTTTTTTCCATTGGACATTCTTTCCTGCTTTGTCGAAGATTAGTTGACCATAGAGTTGAGGGTCCATTTCTGGGCTCTCTATTCTGATCCATTGATCTATGTGTCTTGAAGTCCAGAATTGTGATGCCACCAGCTTTGCTTTTCTTTTTCAACATTCCTCTGGCTATTCGGGGTCTTTTCTGGTTCCATACAAATTTTAGGATTATTTGTTCCATTTCTTTGAAAAAACTTGGTAGTATTTTGATATGGATTGCATCAAATGTGTAGATTGGTCTAGGTAGAATAGAAATTTTCACAATATTTGTTCTTCCAATCCATGAGCATGGAACATTTTTCCATTTCTTTCTGTCTTGCTCAATTTTTTTCATGAGTGTTCTATAGTTTTCTGAGTACACATTCTTTGCCTCTTTGGTTAGATTTATTCCTAGGTATCTTATGGTTTTGGGTGCAATTGTAAATGGGATCGACTCCTTAATTTCTCTTTCTTCTGTTTTGTTGTTTGTGTATAGAAATGCCACTGATTTTGTATCCTGCCACTTTACTGAATTCCTGTATGAGTTCTAGCAGTTTTGGGGTGGAGTCTTTTGGGTTTTCCTCATAAACTATCATATCATCTGCAAAGAGTGAGAATTTGAGTTCTAATTTGCCGATTTGGACACCTTTTATTTCTTTTTGTTGTCTGATTGCTGAGGCTAGGACTTCTAGTACTATGTTAAACAACAGTGGTGATAGTGGACATCCTTGCCGTGTTCCTGACCTTAGGGGAAAAGCTCTCAGTTTTTCCGCATTGAGAATGATATTCGCTGTGGGTTTTTCATAGATGGCTTTTATGATATTGAGGTATGTGCCCTCTATCCCTACACGGTGAAGAGTTTTAATGAAGAAAGAATGCTGAACTTTGTCAAATGTTTTTTCTGCATCTATTGAGAGGATCATATGGTTCTTGTTCTTTCTTTTATTAATGTAGTGTATCACATTGATTGATTTGTGGATGTTGAACCAACCTTGCAGCCCAGGAATAAATCCCACTTGGTCATGGTGAATAATCCTTTTAATTTACTGTTGGATCCTATTGGCTAGTATTTTGGTGAGAATTTTTGCATCCGTGTTCATCAAGGATATTGGTCTGTAATTCTCCTTTTTGATGAGGTCTTTGCCTGGTTTTGGGATCAAGGTAATACTGTGGCTGAGGTCAAAGAGGTTGCTGTCTGTGCTCTCCTCAAGGACCTTGATGGATTCCAGGCTCACATTGAGGTCTTTCATCAATTTTGAGTGTATTTTTGTGTGTGGTGTAAGGAATGCCTCACAAAATGAGTTTGGAAGTTTTACTTCCATTTCTATTTTTTGGAACAGTTTCAGAAGAATAGGTATTAATTCTTCTTTAAATGTTTGGTAGAATTCCCCAGGGAAGCCATCTGGCCCTGGGCTCTTGTTTGTCAGGAGATTGTTGATTACTGCTTCAATTTCCTTAGTGGTTATGGGTCTGTTCAGGTTTTCTATTTCTTCCTCGTTCAGTTTTGGTAGTTTATACATCTGAGGAAATGCATCAATTTCTTCCAGATTATCTAATTTGCTGGTATATAGTTGCTCATAATATGTTCTTATACTTGTTTGTATTTCTTTGTTGTTGGTTGTGATCTCTCCTCTTTCATTCATGATTTTATTTGGGTCATTTCTCTTTTCTTTTTGATAAGTCTGGCCAGGGGTTCCTCAATCTTATTAATTCTTTCAAAGAACCAGCTGCTAGCTTCATTGATCTGTTCTACTGTTCTTTTGGTTTCTATTTCATTGATTTCTGCTCTGATCTTTATTATTTCTCTTCCCAGGTTGCGTTTAGGTTTTATTTGCTGTTCTTTCTCCAGCTCCTGTAAGTGTAGGGTTAGGTTGTTTATTTGAGACCTTTCTTATTTCTTGAGAAAGGCTTGTATTGCTATGTACTTTTCCTCTTAGGACCGCCTTTGCTGCATCCCAAAGATTTTTAACAGTTGAGACCTGATTTGTGACCTAGGATGTGATCTATTCTGGAGAATGTTCCATGGGCACTAGAGAACAATGTGTATTCTGTTGCATTGGGATGGAATGATCTGAATAAATCTGTGAAGTCCATCTGGTCCAGTGTGTCATTTAAAGCCTTTATTTCCTTGTTGATCTTTTGCTTAGATGATCTGCCCATTTCAGTGAGGAGGGTGTTAAAGTCCCCTACTATTATTGTATTATTGTCAATGTGTTTCTGTGATTTTGTTATTAATTGGCTGATATAATTGGCGGCTGCCATGTTAGGGACATAGATATTTGCAATTGTTATATCTTCTTGTTGGATAGACCTTTTAAGTATGATGTAATGTCTTTCTTCATCTCCTATAATAGTCTTTGTCTTCAAATCTAATTTGTCTGGTATAAGGATTGCCACCCCAGCTTTCTTTTGATGTCTATTAGCATGGTAAATCGTTTTCCACACCCTCATTTTCAACCTGGAGGTGTCTTTGTGTCTAAAATGAGTCTCTTGCGGACAGCATATCGATGGGTCTTGTTTTTTTATCCAATCTGATACCCTATGTCTTTTGATTGGGGCGTTTAGCCCATTTACATTCAAGTAACTATTGAAAAATATGACTTTAGTGCCATTGTATTGCCTATAAGATGACTGTTACTGTATATTGTGTCTATTCCTTTCTGGTCTATGTTATTTTAGACTCTCTCTTTGCTTAGAGGACCCCTTTCAATATTTCTTGTAGGGCTGGTTTGGTGTTTGCAAATCCTTTTAGTTTTTGTTTGTCCTGGAAGCTTTTTATCTTTCCTTCTATTTTCAATGACAGCCTAGCTGGATATAGTATTCTTGGCTGCATATTTTTCTCTTTTAATGCTCTGAATATATCACCAGTCCTTTTGGCCTGCCAGGTCTCTGTGGATAGGTCGGCTGCCAATCTAATGTTTCTATCATTGTAGGTTACAGACCTCTTGTCCCAAGCTGCTTTCAGAATTTTCTCTTTGTCTCTGAGACTTGTAAGTTTTACTATTAGATGTCAAGGTGTTGAATTACTTTTATTGTTTTTGAGGGGGGTTCTCTGTGCCTCCTGGATTTTGATGCCTGTTTCCTTCCTTCCCCAAATTAGGGATGTTCTCTGCTATAATTATCTCCAAAATACTTTCTGCTCCCCTCTCTCTTTCTTCTTCTTCTGGGATTCCAGTGGTTCTAATATTATTTTGTCTTATGGTATCACTTCTCTCTCGAATTTTCCCCTTGTGATCCAATAGTTGTTTATCTCTTCTCAGCTTCTTTATTCTCCATCATTTGGTCTTCTATATCACTACATCTCTCTTCTGTCTCATTTATCCTAGCAGTTAGAGCCCCCATTTTTCATTGCACCTCATTAATAGCCTTTGTGATTTCAACTTTTATTTTTATTTCTCCAGAAAGGGAGTCTCTAGTATCATCTATGCTTTTCTCAAGTCCAGCTAGTATCTTTATAATCATCATTCTGAAATCTGGTTCTGACATCTTACTAATGTCCATATTGATTAGGTCCCTGGAAGTCGGTACTGCCTCTTCTTTTTTGTTTGTTTGTTTGTTTTTTTGAGGTGAGTTTTTCCATCTTGTCATTTTGTCCAGAGAAGAACAGATGAATGAGAGAACAAAATGCTAAAAGGGTAACAATAACCCCAGAAAAATATACACTAAACAAATCAGAAGAGACCCCAAACAAGGTAGGGGGGCAGGGAAGAATATGATCAGGCTGGTGAATATAACAGAGCCACACACTCAATTTTTGGTGTATTTTGTTCTGTTAGAAGAAACTGGCTCCCAATATTTTAAAGAAAGAAAAACTTATATATATACTAAAATAAGGGTAAATACGATGAAGGGATGAAATATGATTGTAAAGATTATGATACAGAAACCATGAAAGCACTACAAAAACACAATCTACCTCTCAACTTTCTTCTCATCAGAAATACAGGCTTAGCAGAGGGAATAGAAAAAAAATCCACTTTCCAGTTTCTTCCTGGAGGGGGACTATTACACACTCGTCCAGTTGTTGCCTGATGCTACATCTTCCAACTGGCCTGCATCCAGGTGCTGAACTTGACTTCTCCCCTTTGGGACATGATGGGTCTTGGCATACTCTCAACTACATGAAGGCACTAAAAATAAATGAGGCAGCTTGGACAAGCACAGAGTTTGTGAGACAATCAAGAGCATGGGCCAGGCTACCTGACAAGTTTTATCTCCTACATGAGACCACTCTGTCAAGAACAAAGGTAAAAAATTCAATAGAGGTGTTCAACAGCAGACCACATCAAGTGGAAGAAGGGATCAGTGAGCTGGAAGAAAGGGCAGTGGAATTCATTCATTCAGAGGAGCAAAAGGAAGAAAGAATGAAAAAGAGTGAAGATAACTTAAGGGACTTATGGGATACCATAAAGCAATCAATATTTGCATTATAGAAATCCCAGAAGGAGAAAAAGGGACAGAGAGCTTTTATGAAGTAATAATGACTGAAAATTTCCCTACCCTGGCAAAACAGAGATCCAGATCAAGAAAGCCTAGGGATCTTAAAATAACATGAAGCAAAAGAGACCCACACCAAGAGAAACATTAAAATTCAGTAGCCAAAAAATAGAGACAAGGAGATAATATTGAAAATAGCAAGAGAAAAACAACTTGTTATATACAGGGAAACCCCTGAAAGACTATATGCAGATTTTTTCAGCAGAATCTTTGCAGGCCAGAATAGAGTGGCATGATGTATTCAAAATGCTAAAAGAAGAAAAAAAAACTGCCATTCTCAAGTACTCTTTCTGGCATAATTGTACTTCAGAATTGAAGAAGATATAAAGAGTTTTACAGACAAGGACAAGGAAAAGCTACAGTTTATCACCACTAGACCAGCTTTACAAGAAATGTTAAAGGGATTTCTTAAAGCTGAAGCAAAAGGATGATAATTAGTAATAGGAAAACATATGAAAGTAAATTCTAGTGGTAATGGTAAATATACTATAAACAGAATAGTTTAATAGTATCATGGTGGTAGGAAAATTACTTATAACTCTGCTATAATGGTTAAAAAATAAAAGTCTTAATAAATAATCATAATGGCAATAATTTGTTGATGGATACACAATGCAAAAAGATGTAAATTGTGGCATCAAAAACATAAAATGTTAGGGGGCTATAAAAATGTACAGCTTTTCTATGTGTTCAAAGTTATTTTCCATTTAAAATAGTCTATTATAAATAAAATATGGTTTTTGTAAGTCTCATGATAACCAAAACAAAAACCTATAGTGGATACACAAAAGAGAAAGAAAAATAAATCAAAGCATACCACTATAGGAAATTATCAAGTCACAGAAAAAGAAAGAGAGGAAGAAAGGAATAAAGAAATTAAAAATAATCAGAAAGCAATTAGCCAGTTAATTTAAATGACAATAGTAAGTCCACAATTATCAATAATTACTTTAAATATAAGTGTACTAAATTCTCTAATCAAAAGATTTAGAGTGGCTGGATGAATTAAAAAAATAAGACCCAACTGTATGCTGCCTATGTGAGACTCACCTCAATTTTGCAGACACAAGTAGATTGAAAGTGAAGGAATGGAAAGCAGAGGTAGCTGTACTTCTATCAGACAGAATAGATTTTAAGCCAAAGACTGTATATAACAAGAGACAGAGAAGGTCATTATATAATTATAAAGGGATCAACTCATCAAGAGGCCATAACATTGTAAATATTTATTCACTGAATATAGGAGCACCTGAATATATAAAGTAAATATTAACAAATCTGAAGGGATAAATAGACAGCAATACAATGGTGTAGGGGACTTCAGTACTCCACTTTCAACAATGGATAAATCATCAAGACAGAAATTCAATAAGGAAACTTTGGACTTACACTATATATTGGACCAGATGGACTTAATGGACATTTTGAGAACATTCCATTCAATAGCAGAATGCACATTCTTCTTAGATACATGTTAACATTCTCCAGGACAGATCATATGTTAGGCCCCCAAAGCAGACTTAATAAGTTTAGGAAGAATGAAATCATATAAAGCATCTTTTCCCACAACATGGTATGAAACTAGAAAGCAACTGCATGAAGAAAACTTGAATATTCACAAGTTTGTGGAGATCAAACATGTTACTGAACAACATGTAGGTCAAAGGAGAAATCCAAAGAGAAATAAAAAAATATTGAGACAAATGAAATTGGAAATACAGCATACCAAAACATGTGATGCAACCAAAGGCATTCTAAGAAGGAAGTTTACAATGATAAATGCCTACATCAAGAAACAAGAAAGATCTCAAATAAGCAACTTAACTTAACACCTCAAGGCAGTAGGAGGAAATAAATAACAAACTAGACATAAATGAAGTAGAGATTAAAAAGAAAATAGAAAAGATCAATGAAACTAAAAGCTGGGTTTTTGAAAGATAAAAAAAATAGATGAAACTTTAGCTAGACTTGAAGGTTCCCTTTTCTCCACATCCTGGCTAATACTTGTTATTTCTTGTCCTTTGATACTAGCCATTCTAACAGATGTGAGGTGCTGTGAGGTATGGTTTTGATTTGCATTTCCTTGATGATTAGTAATATTGAGCATCTGTTGGTCACCTGTATATCTTCTTTGGAAAAGTGTCTATTCAGGTTCTCCACCAATTTTTTAAAAAGATTTATTTATTTGAGAGAGAGAGAGAGCAGTGGGGAGGGGAAGAGGGAGAGAGAGAGAGTCTCAAGCAGGCTCTGTGCTGAGTGTGGAGCCCGATGCAAGGCTCAATTTCACGACCTGAGATCATGACCTGAGCTGAAACCAAGACTCAGATGTTTAACCAACTGCACCGCCCAGGCACCCCCTCCACTGGATTTCTTAAATCAGATTATTTGTTTTTTTCCTGTTGAGTTGTATGAGTTCTTTATATATTTTAGATATTAACCCCTTAATGGATATATGCAGGTTGCCTTTTCATTTTGTTGATGATTTCTTTTGCTGTGCAAAAGCTTTTTAGTTTGATATAGTCCCAGTTGGTTATTTTTGCTTTTGTTGGCTTTGCTTTAGGAGTCAGATCCAAAAATTCATCACCAATACTTATGTCAAGGAGCTTACCATCTATGTTCTCTTCTAGGAGTTTTATGGTTTTAGGTCTTGCATTCAAATCTTTAATCAATTTTGAGTTAATTTTTGTGTATGGTGTAGGATAGTAATCTAGTTATATTCTTTTGCTTGTGGCTGTCCGGTTTTCTCAATACCACTTATGGAAGTCACAGTTCTTTTCCCATTGTATATTCTTAGCTACTTTGTTGCAGATGAATTGACCATTCATTCTTAGGCTAATTTCTGGACTCTCTATCCTATTTCATTCATCTACATGTCTGTTTTTATGCTAATATCATACTGTTTACATTACTGTGGGTTTGTAATATAGGTGGGAATGTAAATCAGTGCAGCCATTATGGAAAACAGTATGGAGGTACCTCAAAAAATTAAAACTAGAACTACCATGTGATCAAGCAATTCCATTTCTAGCTATTTATCTGAAAAAAACAAAAACGCTAATTTGAAAAGATATATGCACTTCCATGTTCACCGTAGCATTATTTACAATAGCCAATATATGGAAACAACCAGAGTGTCCACGGATAGATGAAGAGATAAAGAATATAATATCACTCACACACACACACACACACACACACACACACACACACACACACACACACTGGAAAACTACTCCGTTATAAGAAAGAATGGAATATTGCCATTTGCGACAACATAGATGGATCTTGCTTGAGAGCATTATATTACGTGAAGTGAGTCAGACAGAGAAAGACAAATGTGATATGATTTTACTTATATGTGGAACCTAAAAAAAAAAAAAAAAAACCCAAATTAAAACAAAACAATATAAAACAAAAACCAAGCTCATAAATACATAGAACATATTGGTGGTTGTCAGAGGGGACAGGGGTGGGATTGGTGAAGTTGGTCAAAAGGTACAACTTACAGTTATAAAATAAATAAGTCATCAGGATATAATGTACATAATGGTGATGATAGTTTTATATATATGTATAGTGACTATAGTTATATATATAATACTGTGTTGTATATTTGAAAGTTGCTAAGAGAGTAAATCTTAAAAGATCTTACCAGAAGAAAAAAATTGTAACTATGTATGGTAACAGATAGTAACTAGACTTGTTATCATTTCAGTGTACACAAATATTGAATCACTATGTTTTACACCTGAAACTAATATACAGTTTTCAATTTAGAATAATTTGTCTCAAGATTTTTTGATTTTATGATGGTGTGAAGGCAATACATATTCAGTAGATACTGTACTTCAAATTTTGAATTTTGTTCTTTTCTCAGGCTAGTGATATGTGGTACAATACTGTCTCATGATGCTGGGCAGTGGTGGTGAACTGCAGCTCTCAGTCAGCATGCAATCATGAGGGCAAACAACTGATACACTTACAACCATTCTCTACCCATTCAACCATTTTGTTTTTTACTTTCAGTATTCAATATATTACATGATATATTACATACTTTATTATAAAATAGGCTTTGTGTTAGATAATTTTGCCCAGCTGTGGGCTAATATAAATGTTCTGAGCACATTTAAAGTACACTAGGCTAAGCTGTGATGTTGGGTGGTTAGGTGTATTGAATGTATTTTTAACTTATGATATTTTCAACTTTTGATGAGTTTATCACGATGTAACCCTATCATAAGTCAAAGAAGATCTGTGATGTTATATGACAATTACTCAGTTAATTAAAAGAACTATGAAAATAGAAAATTCAGGGGGATTAAAAAAAATCCTTAGATAAACTTACCAAGAAAAAAGAAGAGAGGATTTAAATAAAATTAGAAATGAAAGAGGTAACATTATAACTGATATCACACAAATATAAGAAATCATAAGATACTACTTTGAACAATTATATACCAACAAATTAGACAACCTAGAATAAATGTATAAATTCTGAGAAATACATAACCTCCCAAGGTTATGTATATGTATATGAATCAGGAAGAAATAGAAAATCTGAATAGAGCATTTATAAGTAAGGGGATTAAATCAGTAATCAAAAATCTCCCCAAAAAAGAAAAGTCCAGGACCAGAGGGTTTCACTGGTGAATTTTACCAAACATTTATAGATGATTTAATACCAATCTTGTCAAACTCTTTTTAAAAAATAGAAGATAAAGGAATACTTCCAAACTAATTTATAAGGCCAATGTTATCCTGATACCAAAATTAGACAAAGACAGTACTAGAAAAGAAAATTACAGGCCAATATTCCTGATGACCATAGATGCAAAAATTCTCAGCAAAATATTAGTAAATTGAATTTAGCAATACATTAAGGGGATTATACATCATAATCAAGACAGTTTACTCTAGGGATGCAAGGATGGTTCAATATCTGCAAATCAGTCAATATGATACACAGCACTAACAAAATGAAGATAAAAATCATAAAATCATCTCAATAAATACAGAAAGTGCATTTGAAAAAATTCAACAACCTTTCATGATAACAATTCTCTGCAAAGTGGATATATATAGAACATATCTCAACATAATGAAAGCCATATATTACAAGTCTATAGCTAACATCATACTAAATGGCAAAAGGCTGAAAGCTTTCCCTCTAAGATCAGGAACAAGACAAGGATGACCACTCTCACCTCTTACTCAACATAATACTAATAGTCTCAGCCAGAGCAATTAGACAAGAAAAAAAGAAAGACTGAAAGAATAGAAAAGGCATCTAAATCAGGAAGAAGTAAAATTGTCTCTATTTGCAGATGTCATATAGCATATATAGAAAAATCTAAGAACTCCATCATAAAACTGCTAGAATATACAAATTTAGTAAAGTTGCATGATACAAAATCAATATATAAAAATCAGTTGTGTTTCTATATGCTAACAATGAACTGTGTGAAAGGGAAATTAAGAAACCAGTCCCATTTACAAGCATCAAAAACAATAAAATGCTTAAGAACAAATTTAACCAAAGAAATGAAAGATCTACACACTGAAAGCTACAAGACATTGAAGAAGACACAAATAAATGGAAAGATATTCCATGCTCGTGAATTAGAAGAATTAATACTGTTAAAATGTCCATACTACCCAAAGCCATCTATAGATTCATTGCAGTTCCCATAAAACTTCCAATCATACTTCTCCCATAAATAGAAAAAAGAATCCTAAAATTTGTATGGAATCACAAAATCCTAAATAGCCAAAGCAATCTTGAATAGGAAGAACAAAACTGGAACATTACACTTCCTTGCAAACTATGTGACAAAGCTATAGTTAAAAAAACAAACAAAACAAAAAACAAAACAACCACACATAGTAGGGTACTGGCATAAAAGTAGACACACAGACCGATCAATGGAACATTATAGAGAGCCCAGAAATAAATCACTGCTTATACAGTCAACTAACATTTGAAAAGGAAGCCAAAAATGCTAAATGGGGAAAGGATGGTCTCTTAAACACACACACACACACACACACACACACACACACACACACACGTGCTTAATCTGAGGGACTACAATACCCTTCAACTTACATGTTCCTATAAAAAATTTTCTGTGGCAGTTGAATTACAGCTTTTATAATATTCTTAAAGAAATCTTTAGCTCCGTAAAGATTAAGAACAACTGTAGTGGAGTATTGAGCAAATATCTAGATAAGTAAAAGTAAAAAGCATTTTTCTCTGTTACTCAAGACTTTACAGAGCAGGCCCATGAAAATAATCCTTAACCAAATTTTAAAAATAAATGTCTGCAAAGAAAGGCTGGAGAAAACAAAGATGTCTCAAACAAAACTTAGAAAGAATAAAATTTTTAAAAGTTCAGATTCTGCAGACAAAACATTCAGGCTGAATGCCCTCCCTACTGCTCTGGACTTCTAGCTGTTTTTGGATACCTGTCCCAAGGCTTCACATAATTTTTTCCAATGGAATAATCCCACAAGGACAAAATTAGAAATGTATTTATTATTTTTCTTGGAAAGTTGTTTTTTACATGGAATAAAACTGAGCCACTTTTAAGAGTAGCACGTACCACAAGCAAAAAGCTCAGACCACAAGACTATTTAGGAAGGACCCCCTTTTTTTTAATGAAATTGAAATTCCTCTTGAATGAGAATATCTTTCTTCAATTTAACAGGCTGCTACTCAGCCACCTTTTGGAGAGTTTTGGAAAGTTTAGAAGATCATTTCTACACTGAAGCTGTATCTCGTGGATTACTAAGACACCATCAATAAGAGAAAAAATGGGGGTTATTTACTTATACAAGATTCCACAGGAGAATTTTAGGAAAATAACCATTTCCATGCTCAAGAGAGGGGTATATACATAATGTCTTTTGCTTCAAAATGAAATTCAAAGGTATTTTTAGGGGTCTTTATTTGTTAAACCCATATATTTATAGGATCCTATTTACTCAAGAGATTTTTCATATTTTCCTGTAAAGGATGGCATTTTTATTGTTATGTAGAGCTGAAAGATTTTATTTAAATTTTTTTATGAGGACTCCTACTTTCCTATATAACACATTCTTGAAAAGGATTGAAAGTCAAACATCTGACCTTTGATAAACAGACATATACAGTATAATTCTGACTCTAAGTCATCTGCATCCTTACCAGCAGTATTGTTAGTCAGCTTAAATTTGCCAATTGTAGTATAAAATAATATCTCTTTATGATCTTCATTTACATTTTTCTAATTAATACTAAGGATTGGCATCTTATTATAACATGTATAGGCTATTTGCTTTTGCTCTATCATGAAATATCTGTTTGTCTTTTAACTTGCCCAATTTAGTTGTTTGTTTTACTTTTTATGCATTCTTTATATTTTAGGCAATGATACCATATTGCACAATTCCAAAGAGCCCATTCTCAAAGGCAGGGGCTGCCATGAACTCAGAATAGAATGTGATTGTCTGCCTTGAAGTTTTGCGATGCCACCACCCTAATTCTGTATACTAATATTTTCATCCATTTTATATGTTGCAAACATGTTTTCCATGTTTGTGGCCCATATTTTTTTCTGTATTTATTATGGTGCCTTACGATGCCTAGAAGTTCTTAATTTTAATATTCCCTACTTTCTTTTTATGGATAGTTGTTCTGTGTCACATTTGAGAAATCCTTCCCTATACCAATATAAAATATTCTCTTATACTTCCTCTAAACAGTTTAAAGTTTTGCATTTCACATTCAACTCATTTAATCCTGCTCAAGTGGAATTTTGTGCTTTGTGTGAAGTAAGAATCCAATTTCATTTTTTCCATATGTAATAGTTCATAATTATTCCGAAGATATGTCACCTCTATCCTATATCAATTTTTTTATGTGCTAGATTTGTTTCTGGGTTCTCTGGTCTGTTCAGGTCAGTATGTCTATCTGTGCCCCAATATTTCACTATCTTGATTCCAGTAGGTATATAATACATATTAATATCTAGTAGCATAAATCTTTGCCTTATTCTACTTCTTTTTTTTTAAAGATTTTATTTATTTATTTATTTATTTGAGAGACAGAGAGAGCAGAGCAAGGCAGAGAGCATGAGCTGGTGGGAGGAGCAAGGGGGGGGGAAGCAGACTCCCTGCTGAGCAGGGAGCCAGTGGGGCTTGATCCTAGGACCCCAGGATCATGACCTGAGCTGAAGGTAGACACTTAACCGGCTGAGCCACCCCACCTTATCTTACTTTTGGGATGACTTAGCTATCTTGGGCATCCACCATTTCTTAGATATTTTAGAAAGAGCTAATCAAGTTCCTCAAAACACCCAGTTGAGTTTTTTAATAGAATTGCATGGGATCTATAGATTAATTTGGGGAAAACTGATAATTTGAAGTCTTGAACTGTTTTCTATAAAAGTCTTACAAATCTTTTGTTAGATTTATTACTAAATATCTTTTTTGTTGCTACTGTAAATGATTTTTATTTTTTAAATATATTTTCAGTTGGTGCTGCTGCATAAACTGCAATTCACTTTGTATTTTTTTCTTTCCAATTGCTCTTTTAAACTCTCCTAACAATTTATTGATTATGTCCTATATTCTACCTAGCCAATCACATCATTTGTAAATAACAATAGTTTTGTTTCTTCCTTTCCAATGCTTATAGCATTTTTTTTACACAATTCTTTTGTTTCCTTGTCTTATTACACTAGAATTCACTGTACAATGTTGAATAGAAGTGGTGAGAGTGGGCATTTTTGTCTAATGAGACTTGTCACTCTGCTTCCACAAGAAAAGATATCTAATCTATTGACACACTGCATATTAGACACAGCAAATTAAGAACTCACATTTTGGGAGCACCTGGGTAGCTCAGTCAGTTAAATGTCCAATTCTTGATTTTGGCTCAGGTCATGATCTCAGGGTTCTGAGACTGAAGCCTGCATCAGGCTCTGCTCTGGGCATGGAGCTTGCTTAAGATTCTCTCTCTCTCTGGGCACCTGGGTGGCTCAGTTGGTTATGTGGCTGCCCTCAACTAAGGTCATGTTCCCAGGATCCTGGGATCAAGCCCCACATTGGGCTCCCTGCCCAGGAGAGAGCCTGCTTCTCTCTCTCCCTCTGCCTGCCTCTCTGCCTACTTGTGCTCTCTCTCTATCTCTCTGTCAAATAAGATCTTTAAAAAAAAAAAAAAGATTCTCTCTCTCCCTCTGCCCCTCCCCAACTTCTAAAAAAATTTTTTAAAAAAGAACTCACATCTTAGATGAGGAGTAGTAATCAAAAAGTATAGCAGTCTGAAGTCAGTTGGCAGAGACACAAAAAGATGAAAATTCCTTTTTATATTACAACAGCTTCTGAAAACATTGCAGCATTGCAGTTCAATGTGATAATTAATGATTAGAGCAATCTTTCCTTCTCTTTATTCTTTGTTGGTTTCTCCCTCTCTGATAATTCATTAGACTTTTTAAGGATGTACATTTGCACCATTCTCTAGTCATGCTTTCTCCTGAGGTGACCTTATCTGGTCTCATGGCTGTAATCCCACAATGTGCCTAAAACTCCTAAATCTGTATCTCCAATTCTAATCTCTTCTTGAGACTCCTGACTTGTGTAGCCAATTGCTTAACTGACCTCTCTTTTGAATGTCAAATAGGCATCTTCTTCAATCCCTCCCACCTCTTCATGACCCCAGAAAATGGCATCCCTGCCCACCCACCTTTCAAGTGTAAAGCAAATCTAGGAGTTATTCTTAATTCCTGTGATTTTTCTGACTACCCATGACTACTCCAACAAATTCTATTCACTCTATCTTCAAAACTAATAATGACTCTCTTACTCTATCTCAACAATCAGCACCATAGGCTAAGTCACCATCATCAGTCACATGGAATATTTCAAGAACTTCCACACTGAATTTCTGGCTTCTACTCTTGGTCCTCTTAGATTGATTCTTTTCCTAGAAACCATCATGCTTTCTTAAAATATGTATCTAATCACATAAATTGCTACTTAAATTTCTCCAATGATTTCTCAATGTAATTAAAATAAAGTTTAAAACCCTTATGTGGCCTACAAGTCCTGTAAGAGCAAATCCTCAACTTCCTTTCTGATATCATCTTCTACCACTGTCCCCTTGACAACTACTTTAGCTATGGTCATGTTTTTACCATACCTCAAACATGTTAAGCCTATACTTATCTTAGGGCCTTTTGTTACCATTACTTGGAATATTCTTTTCCCTGATTCAAATCTAAGTTTAAATGTCTTTTAGTAAGTTAAGCAGTATGGTACGGGCATAAAAACAGATAACATAGATCAATGAAACAGAATAGAAAGCCCAGAAATAAACTCATGCGTATGTGGTCAATTAATTTATGACAAAGGAGTCAAGAATATACAATGGGGAAAGAACAGTCTCCTCCATAAATGGTGTTGGGAAAACTGGATGGCTATATGAAACAAACAAACAAACAAACAAACAAAAAAACAAAAATGAAACTAGACCACTTTCTTACATCATATACAAAAATAAACTCAAAATGGATTAAAGACTTGAACATGATACCTGAAACCACAAAAGTCCCAGAACAAAACATAGGTAGTAAGCTTCTTGATATTGGTCTGGGTGATGTTTTTTTGATTTGACTCCAAAAGCAAAGGCAACAGAAACAAACAAACAAACAAACAAAACAAATGGGACTATATCAAAGTAAAAAGGCTTCTGTACAGCAGAGGAAACCATCAACAAAATAAAAAGGCAACCTACTAAATGGGAAAAAAAATATTTGCAAATCATATATTTGATAAGGGGTTAATATCCAAAATCTATAAAGAACTCATACAGCTCAATAGCAAAAACAACAATAAAAAAATTGTTTAAAAATTGGGCAGAGATGGGCACCTGGGTGGCTCAGTCAGTTGAGCATCTGACTGTTGATTTCAGCTAAGGTCCTGATCTCAGGGTTGTAAAATCAAGCCTTGCAATAGACTCCATGCTCTTCGGGGAGTCTGCTTGATATTCTTTCTTCCTCTCTGCCCCTCTCCCCACTTGTGCTCTCTCTCTCTCTCTCTCTCTCAAATAAATAAATAAATCTTTAAAAAAAAATGGGCAGAGGACCTGAATAGACATTTTTCCAAAGAAGACGTACAGATGGCCATCAAACACATGAAAAGATGCTTAACATCAGTGATCATCAGGGAAATACAAATCAAAAACACAATGAGATATCACATCACACCTGTAAAAATGGCTTTGGTAAAGATAGGGAGAAAAGGGAATCCTCATTCACTGTTGATGGAATGTAAATTGTAGGCACCATGGAAAACAGTATGGAGGTTTTTAAAGAAATTAAAAATAGAATCATAATATGATACAGCAATTCCACCTCTGTGTATTTATCCAAAGTAAATGAAAACACTAATTCAGAAAAAATATGTGCACCACCATGTTCATTGCAAAATTATTCATAGTAGCCAAGATATGGAAATAACCTTAGTGTTCAATGATCAATGAATGGATAAAGAAAATACATTATATATAATAGAATATTAGTCAGGCATAAAAAATAATAAGATCTTGCCAATTGCCACAGCATGGATGGATCTTGAGGGAATTATGCTAAGTGAAATAAATCAAACAAAGACAAATACCATTTGATCTGTCTTACATGTGGAATCAATCAATCAACCAACCAATCCAAGCTCACAAATATGGAGAACAGATTGGTGGTTCCCAGAAGTGGGGAGGTGGGAGGAGTAGGGAAGTAGAAGAAATGGCTGAAATGTTGGAGTGTTTTTAGTTTAAATAAACTGAATTTTAAAAAATTTAAAACTTTATCTCTAATTCCTGATTTATAGAAAATTATGTATCATTTCAATGAATGTTCCCTTGGGAGTACTTCTTTGCACCATTTGTTTTCCTTGAAAATCTTCCCCCTACTTGTTGAAAATCTATCATTCTCCCTTTCCCCTCACCACTTCCTCTTGAATCTTACTATGCTCATTCCCTGCATTTGTTTAAGGCATGAGCAGATGAAATATTACTCCTCTTAGGTTTGCCTTAGTTCCCAAGCCAGGTATTTCTTCTTCCTTTGAACCACTATGAGCTTTACTTTAATGTTTCTTGTTGTTATTTGACATACTTTGCCTTATATTGCAGCTAAAAGTGGAATTTACTGTGTTGAGGAACTGTGGCTCACTCATCTTTGTCTCTATATAGCATCTAGCTTTGCATGTAGTATGCCCTCAAAAACAATTCTGATGTGTGTGTGGATGTTTGACTAATAAACAAGACAGTCACAAGGGATGAGGTTGTGTAGATGACTGGTAGAGACTTGGTAGAAATATAAGAGGTTGCTCTTCTTGGTGCAAGTTCAAGGTGATTTACACCCTGAAATTGTTCAAAAGCAGAGATTCTTATGACAATTCACTAACTTAAAATAATATTCACAGCAGTAATTTTATGCTCAATTATATTGACCATGTGACCTATCTGATCTTTTTTTATGGAAATCAATAGCTGAGACAACTGAATATTACATATGTAAGCAAAGATGAGTGGTGTCTCATGTACACTATGTAGTCAGTCACAGTCTTTGTTTCATTTCCACTTTTGTAATACATAAATGATCATTGTATTCTAATGAGTTAAGACATGAATTCACAAGATAAAACATCATCCTTTTGTTCATTATGTGAAAGACACTATACAAACCTTAAGTGGAAAACCAAGGAAGATAATGGGTAACATTAATTCCTTATTTCAAGACTTTTATATTTATCTTCATTACACGTGTAATTTTGGTGGTGCCTTTTTATACCTTCTTGAAAGATATACTTTTCTTCTGCAGGTACTGAACAGTATTCCATTACCAATATGGACACTTACCAATCCTTAATAATACAATAACATGGAAAATTCTTGACATGTTCTTTGTCAATTAAACTTTTATAAACATCTAATTAATTTCTAGATCATATCAATGAAAGCATTATATTTCAAGTATGTTCCAAAGAATGGAAAAAAAGAAATCTCAATATTGGAAAATATTTTTTATGTATGAGAATATAAGAAACTTTCATTATGCTTTCAGCATGATTTTTAAAATGAGTCTTATTTCTGTTGTGCCACGGAGAAACAACATCATTGTTTAAATATATTTTTAAGTACTTAGACCACATGTTCTGTTTAATTATCTTATCCTGGTGAACTGAGACTTTGGTAATTAAAGCTTTAAGCAAGAAATGTATGCCTCTAGGTTTTTCTGATTGATAAGAGTCCAAGGCACATAAACACATGGCAAATCCCAGATGAGAGGGAGCAAGAACTAGAAGAGATACGCAAGACAGTTTTCCATGAGAGAGGAAACAATGAGTAGCTTTACCAGGGTCAAAATCTATATAACACTTCTCTGTGGTTTTCTGCTCTCTCCAACTGAAATCAGATAAGAATTACGTGCTAAGATACTGAAAATCCAAACAGATGCCTTTTCTATAAAAGTATTAAATGGTTGTTAGAATTAAAGTCTGAATAGAAGACCAGAAGTTTTGACTCCTATTGGAGCTATCAAAAGCATGTGAGATTGGTACTTAAACCCACTTTGGATAAGATATTCAGAGTGAGCTAATTCTGCACCAGCATGAGAAAGCCATAACCATGTTAAGCAATGTTTAATAATAATTCACGGTTAGTAAATACAAAATCAAACTATCTAGGTTTTTGTTTTAAACTTATTTAACCCATGCTCTAAAAGTGTATACAATTTATTTTTGCGTATATATCTTTGCCCAGTTGGAGGAAAGTGCTATTTTCAGGAGAACCCAGAAGAAAATAAATGTTTTGATTCCTTTATTAACCACACCTATGGGAAACCAACATAGTTCAAAAAAGCCCACCTGGAGACAATGTCTCCTAATAGCAGCAAAGTGCCTAGAAGAAATTAATCACAGCGCTGATCTAACAAGTTCAAACCTTTCAAGAATCAGCACATACAACAGAGGATAGCAGTTAGTAATAATTAGATTAAGTTGCCCTTTACTTGTCAAACAAGGAAAAAGTTAGTGATTCCTGAACTCTCACATGGGAGGAAAAAGAGATGTACTCTTCTCAAATTTGATTTCCCTGTCCCTAAGTCATGTGCTTAATAACAGTGGTTCTTAATCCTGATGTAGAATGTCATCATCAGGGGAGCTTTAAAAAAACTCTCAGTTTCTGAGCCTTGCCCCCACATATCTTATTTTAATTGGTCTTGGGTGGACCCCAGTTACCAATATATTTTAATAGCCACCCCTCACCACAAGATGATTCTAATGTGCATCCAGGGTTGCAAACTCCTAAATTAGTGAAAGCTTCCTTACTGCAAAGACAAATGAAGAGAAAGAAGTTCTTGGCCCTGAATTTTAAATCAGCCCTAAGATATCTGAAAATTTGAGAGTAGAAGAAAGAAAAACTATAATTTCAAAGCATTGAGTTTTTTTCTCATTACAAGTGGTGGGGACTTGAATTCACCTTTGGTATAGATCTTCCTTTGCCCTGGGAAACCATCTCAAGGCGTCTCTCACACAAAGGTAAAGCAAAGCCTCCGCGGAGAAGTTGAAATATGTGGACTCCAGTGTTTTTAAAACTGTTTGGTGGGCTTGTTGCACCTGGAGTAAATTATGGTACTTCGTGGAGAGCGGGCTGGGTTAGAGCTGAGGGGAGAGAAGGACGAACGAGTAGGTGGCCTGGTAAATTTATCACCCTCTGACTCCTCGAACTGGGTATGAGCCACTATGGTTAGAGTGATGAACCCAAAAGCCAAACTATCCACAGGAAATGCTGTGACACTCTGGGCCCTATGGAAAGGTAAGTAGTATTGAAGCAGAGTGGAGATGATTCTTCCTCTCAGTGAAACCTTGTTCTGGCACTTCAGGGCCAGCACCCAGGGGAATACCCCATAGCTGGGAATAGCACCTTTGGCATCCCTATAGGAGTGCTGATCTTGGGCACTCTATCAGCAGAGCCAGCCAGGAGGCTGCTCTAGGGACTTTTGTCGACATCAGACATGGTTCTGGTGTGGGACAGTAGGAGAAAAACAATATGCCATTGTTAACCATGGCTGACATACTGATTTGGTGAGAGATAACCTCTGGGGACCCCCAGAAATAATTGGGGTATTCTTGGGGCTGTTATGAGGTCCCATTATAGGAAGAGAGATTAAACTGTAATATGAACTCTATTTTAGATAGATAGAGAAGACTAGAATGTATACGTTCTAAATATAAAAAACAAATGAAGATATTTAACAAGAAGTTTATCTCAGTGACTTACAAGGTTCCTACCACTCTATGATTAACATAATAAAATGGTAGTGTATGGTTTTAAAAGTTATCTAAGTGACCACATGACTGAACTGGTTTCTCATTGACTAAATATGTATCTCTATCCTCTCTTACCACTTTACCTCTATCCCTTTCAAAACTGACACTGAATTGAAAAGAAATTTTTCAGGTGGAGGGTGAGCACTGTTTGGCCAAAAGTATATACTAGTTTAACTTCACTGTGCTCCAGAAATGCCAAAGAAGTAGCATGCTCCTTTAGTAAAAAGAAAACAAAAACAATAATAGTACCACCATTGCTCCCTCCTTCAAAGACCTCATAATCTAGTTATAGAGAATATAATGTTAAGGTGATCTATGTAGTGAGATAAACTTGTTGTGTATTATAATAAAACATTCATCCAGATACTCCGTGACTAGCTTGTACAGTGAAGGTTTGGGAATATTATTTATGGTTCAGGAAAGATTAATATGACCCACCAAAGTGGAGTCAGCTGTTATCAATGGCCATATTATTTATAAGATTATGACAAAAGTTGATTCTATATTTGTAAATGCATGTTTCAAAATGTAGGTTTTATTATTATGTAGGTGTATGAGGCCAAAAACAGATTAGGAGATGATTACCTTTGAAAACATAGTTGTTACTCAGATCCCAAGAGAAAGGGGAGGGGTATGCCATACCATTTGAGGGGTCACACAGGGAAGCATCAGGATCAGTCAGGAGGCAGAGGAGTAAGGGGAAAACACAGACAAGAGCCTTCTTGTGGTTTCTGAAAAAAGGAACAAAAACAGTTTAAACAGATTTAGGACTGGCTAATTTAAATAATTACAGCAGGCTCTGGGGAATAGGGGCTGTCCCTGTTTGTCTGGTACCTGGTCCTGGGTAACTAGGACAAGCAGATAGTGGCCCTAGAGTGTGGGAGCCCAATAAAGGAGGTGGTATGAGCTCTGGATTGGTTGGTTTGCATATGGAAGGTATGCTGGAAGTTTTGCAATCTCTAGGAATTAGCTAACCCTGGAGGAGCAGTCCCTTCAGGGTCAGCAAGGCCCCAAGATGTCAAAGCATCTGAAAATAAAAGACATAGTTAATACACTGTGGTAGCCTATTCCAAATGAGCAGGAATTTCTGAACTGGCCATAGGTTTAGATCCAAATCTAAGTTAAATCAACCCAAATGGGGCAGTGAGACCTAGAAAACTAACTCCTAGTCTAAAACAAGTGAATTTTTGGTTTCAGGCTTGCTGAAGGACTCTCCACACATCAATGTTATTATTAATGGTGAAAATGAACGTGAGCTGGAATAACAAAAAGGTAATATGGAAAGACAATGCAATAACCTCCCACGGTGCTTGGCATTAGTCAGGACTTTGTTAGAGTGTTGCTTGTGCTTGGTTTAGAGCTCTACTGCCCCCACCCCCAGCCCAGAGGGAGATGGAAAATCTGTCAATTGCCAAAGAGCAACCAAACAATGACAGGATGGGAAAATGGCTCTACCCTCATCTGTACAAATGGGGAGGAAAGCTATCATTTTACAAAACAGTAAAAGCTACATTTTTGTTTGAAAGTGCTCAAAGTGGTCAGACAAACATGTACACATCACTACTCTTCCTTTCTTTGCCAAGACAAAACTCTCTTTTTCTCACACGTATTATTTCAGCTAAGGGTCTGGAAATGCAAATTTGGGAAGAAGGTGTATTTCCAACGGTGACCATAGAAGTAAAAGTCTGTTCATTGATAAATGAAAGTTTGCTTACTCTTTCTGAAATGTTCCTCGCAGCAGTTCAAAATATGAACTTCGGAACACAAACTCGAGGCAAATGATTGAATAACTGTTACCTCCTTTTGACATTCCTCACCCTCCTGTTCTTCCCTTGGCTCCGATCTCCTTATAGTCCCCCATGGGTGATCTGGCTCAGTCAGGTCCTTCCCTGCATTCCTGACTGCTCCATCCATGCCCAGAGCTGTTCTCACCTCCTTATTGCTAAAGCTGAAGACTTGAAATTGCCAGTCTGTGTCTATCCCAAACATTTAAAGAGAACCCCTTGTCTTTTGTCAGACAAGGGGTTCTCTTTAAATGAGCAAAATAGTGTGTCAGATTCCTTCTCGGAGCCTTTGTGCAAAGGAGAAAAAAAAATGCACAGGCAGATTCACACCTTGAGTCTACACGCCACATAGCAAGGACTCCAATGCTCCTCTGCATCTCTCCCAGAGAGATGTATCTTAATGCATTAATTCAGTTGAGTGACTTTTGTGTGTCAAGTCCTATATTAGGCCTTTTGGAGTATAAGAAACACAGAGCCTCATTCTGGATGTCAAGAAATTTGCAGTTCAATTTTAGAAACAACAAATTCATAACCCCGAAAAGTTAACATATAAGATAGCAGTACAAAAGAAGCCCCAAGGCAGTTTTTAATTAAGTGTCAGTTAAGAAGAGCAGGCAACATTTGTGGGCACAGTGGTCTGGGACAGTGCCATAGAGGAGGCAGGATATGAGGTAGGCCTTCTAAAATGGGTAGGGTTTGAAGAGGGACATGAATGGGGGAAGAGAACAAGGCACGCTGTGAAAATGGTAAGACCAGTCCAGGCAGAGCAAAGCTCATGTGAACAAAACTGCAACCAAGGTTTGAAAGATAGGCTATAAAAGGTCTTACTTGTTTGCCAGGTTTCTGGAAGGACTGGGGAGGAATGAGTTAGAGTGTAGCATTATAAAAGGGTTGCAAGGTTGGGAGGGGTAGCTGGTATTATCCTACAAAGGCCTTCTGAGATTCTTTCAAATTGACTCTTATTAAAATAGATAGGAACCATATATACATGTTCTTAAGCCTTATACCATTGGCTGATTAGCTATACCCTGCTACTCTTGTCATTGCTGTCAATACACCTGCCCGGACCTAACCTCATTCACTGAAGATACTGTTGTAGGCTGTCTTCCCCCTCATCCCAACTTCTACCATTATCCTGGTTGAATTCAATATCTTGTCATTTTTCTGCTAAAAACCACTTAGTGTTTCTCACTCTTCATAGTTCTGAGCATGGTCTACACAGACTGGCTGGATGGGTGCATCTCTTAACCTTAGTGGTAGCCACTCTCTAAGCACATTCTGTATTAGTCCATACTGGGTGGACTTCTTTCAGTTCCTGGAATTTTCCAGGTTCATTTCCATCTGAGGGTCTTTGATGTATGGGGCTTCCTTCCTAGAACACTGAGACTCCCCCTTCTCTCAAAGCCTCCTACCCACTTCATGCCACAACTTTAATACCTACTGATCCATACTCATCCTCCAGTTCTCAATCCAAATGGCCTATTTACAGGTAAACATTCCACACAAAACCACCCCAACCCATAAAGACTAGAATAGAGCAGTGATGCTCAAGTAGGGGGCAATTTTGCCACTAGGGGACATTTTGAAATGTCAGGAGACACTTGCTTGTCACAACTGGGGAGTACTACTGGCATGTAATGTGTAGAGGCCAGGGATGCTGCCAAACATTCTACAATGCACACAATATAGCACTCCTTGGTTCAAAATGTCAATATTGTTGAATGTGAGAAACACTGCATTAGATCAGAGCAGCCCCCAAACATTTCTTTTGCAGTATTCACCTGATTTATAGTATTCAGTTAAAGTCTGTCTTTGGTGTCTATCTTATTCATCATTAAATCACAAGTATACAGCAACTAGAACACAGTAATAACCAATGCACATTTATGGGCAGGAGGAAGAGAAGAATTGGCAAGAGACTATGGAGAGGAAAATATGTGGGGAACATTCAGTAATTTAACAGTGAGGAAAGCTTGGATTAGAATGAGGCAGGTGGAGGGGTGCCTGGATGTGGCAATCAGTTATGTGTCTAACTCTTGGTTTCAGCTCAGGTCATGATGTCAGGGTCGTGGGATGGAGCCCCACGTTGGGCTCCACACTCAGCACGGAGTCTGCTTGGGATTCTCTCTCCCTCTCCCTCTGCCCCTCCCACTCATGCTCGCTCTTTAAAATAAATAAGTACTTCTTTAAAAAAAAAAAAAGAAAGAAAGAATGAGGCAGGTAGAAAGAGAGAGAAGGAAAGAATCTTTTCTATTTAGTAGAGTCAAAAGAATATATGAATGATTAGGTTTGTGTGTTAATGAAAACAGTGTCAGAAAAAAGAGACTTAGGCATTCTTAAATGGAACAAATAAAAACTTTTATTTTTAATTGTATTATTTACAGTCCTTTCATATAAAAAGTTGAGACACCTTAAAATCAAAGACAGATAAAACAGAACATTAAGTTAACAACAAAAGATTATGTATCAAATAATAGGAGCCATCAAAAATAAGTCTTTTTTACTGGCAATTTAGGATAAAGGTAAGTGCTATAATATAATGCAAAATATAAATCTGAATTTTCTGAGAGCCAAGGCACAAAGCAAAACATAAACATGATTGTTCTCTATCTCTGATGAGATCTTCACCACACTTCATGCTATTTGTTTCAGAGTTATTTTGTTATTAATATTCTTTTTTTAAATTTAAATTCAATTAAGTAACATATAATGTATTATTGGTTTCAGAGTTAGAGGTCTGTGATTCATTGGTCTTATATAATACTCAGTGCTCATTACATCACCTGCCCTCCTTAATGTCTATCACCCAGTTACCCCATCCCCCTACCTCCCTTCCCTCCAGCAACTCTCAGTTTGTTTCCTATGATTAAGAGTCTCTTATGGTTTGTCTCTCTTCTCTGGTTTCTTCTTGTTTCATTTTTTTCTCTCTTCCCCTATGATCCTCTATTTTGTTTCTTAAATTCCACATATCAGTGAAATCATATGATAATTGTCTTCTCTGATTGACTTATTTCACTTAACATAATATCCTCTAGTTTCACCCACATCATTGCAAATGGCAATATTTCATTTTTGATGGCTGTGTAACATTCCACTGTGTGTGCGCGTGTGTGTGTGTGCGTGTGTGTGTGTGCGTGTGTGTGTGTGTGTGTGTGTGTGTGTGTGTGTATACACCACATCTTCCTTGTCCATTCATCTGTCGATGGACATCTGAGCTCTTTCCATAGTTTGGCTATCGTAGACATTGCTGCTATGAACATGGGGGTGCAGGTGCCCCTTCGGATTACTACATTTGTATCTTTGGGGTAAATACCCAGTAGTGCAATCGCTAGGTCATAGAGTAGCTATATTTTCAACTTTTTGAGGAACCTCCATACTGTTTTCCAGAGTGGCTGCACCAGCTTGCATTCCCACCAACACTGTAAGAGTGTTCCCCTTTCTCTGCATCTTCACCAACATTTTTGTTATTTCTTTCATTAGGAAAAACAAATTTTCCCAGAACTGAACTTTAACAATGCATCCAAATGGTTCTTAAGAAACATTAAATCATAATGCATCATGTTTACAGTAGTAGTTTTATGGAAGTACATACATGTCTTTCAGGTGACCCTTTTTATATAGGTCCATGATTAAACTAGAGAATCAGATATCTAGATATTTAGATAGCAGTGATTCTCAGCTACATGAGGGGCTACTGGTGTGTGTGGCGGGGGGACACCTTTCAAACTATGTACATGCCCTCTCACTTATGGTGCCAGTGAGATGTCTTTCACTGGATATGTGCATTATCATGAGATGTCTGTGGGAGCATGTGGTGGTACAGAGATTTTCTTTCCACCAATTTATACAGTTCTAAACAGAAATCTTATTAAGTACAGATGTTATTTTTCTAATTTGCTTCTAGATTTTAAATGACATTTACTGCAGTAAACTACATTTATTGTATCTAATGGGTGATGTTACTGAGGGAAGAGTGTGAACAGAAAACTGTGTAAGTGAAGTAATCATTCCTTCCATAGAAGATACCATTTTGATCTAGTTAAAGCATGAGGCTTGGATTCCCTAGGTCTGAACTCAAATTTTATGTCTGCCATTTTTCAGCTGCTTCAACTGTAAAAGAGAATTAATAAGGAGGACCTGGGTGGCTCAATCTGTTCAGCATCCAACTCTTGATTTCAGCTCAAGTCATGATCTCAGGGTTGTGAGATTGAGCCCACATTGGGCTCTGTGCTCAGTAGGGAATCTGCTTCTCTCTCTTTCTCTCTCTATCTCTTCCCCCATCTCCCTCTGCCCGCCCCTGCTTGTACTCTCTCTCTCTAAAATAAATAAATCTTTTTAAAAAGAGAGAGAGAGAGAGGGCGCCTGGGTGGCTCAGTTGGTTAAGCGACTGCCTTTGGCTCAGGTCATGATCCAGGAGTCCCTGGATCGAGTCCCGCATCAGGCTCCCTGCTAGGCAGAGAGTCTGCTTCTCCCTCTGACCCTCCCCCCTCTCATGTGCTCTCTCTCTCTCTCTCATTCTCTCTGTCTCAAATAAATAAAAAAAAAATAAATCTTTAAAAAAAAAGAGAGAGAGAGAATTAATGATACCTATCATGCAGGGCTGTTGAGAGATTTAGAGACAATATGTGGAATGTTCTCAGCAAAGAATCATTATATAGTAGATGCTCAAAAAATTATATTATTATCAAAAAATGAAGTGAATATATTAAGATATAAGTCAATTATGGTATCTGGAAAAAAACAAGTATTAAATGAATATTTGTCCCTTTCCCCACTACAAAGGTTCATGATAATCCTTCATCTGAGGAAGAAATTAAAACAATTAGGTAGAGTCATTATTAAAATAAATTTGTAGATCAAGCTAGAAAACAAGTATCTTAGATATTTCTAAACCTATGACAATGTGCTGTACAATCAGATCAGTATCTCTAAAGAACTATCAATAATAAACTGACTTTTATCATTAAGCAGGACATCTGAACATTGCAGTAATATCTTGAAAATAGCCTAAAAGCATTTCTCACCAAAGGTTGATGTGGGTTTGGAACAAAAAATGTTCCCTTTTAAAAGTCTCTAAAATCAGAGACCAATTCTATAATCTGAGTATTGGCTGGCATGTTGCTGACATTTAGAAAAAAAATGTAGCTGCTAAATATCATGTGCAATTTCTCAAATCACCAATTTGGGGGATGGTTTACATCATGTCCTAAGGAGAACATTTTCGGGAAAAATAAAGTGTTTTTTCATAACTTCATAACTTGAGCAGCTAAAAAATTTCTAAGCCAGTGAGACGGTTGTCTTTAATTGGTTAAGTGCACCACTGGATGTCCTTTTGGAGAGGAAACGTTGGAGGTGGTATGTGAGTTGGGAACATGTGAAGGGGTGATGAGGTAGAGAATTCTCTTTTCACCAGCTTGTATAGTTCTAAGCAGATATTTTATTATTAAATTCAGATGTTATTTTTCTAATTTGCCTCTGGATTTTTAATGACATTTACTCCAAACATGACATTTAATAGCTCTGTGAAAATAATAATAAAACAGAAGGGAAGTGTTTAGTAAGAAAAAGTTGGACTTAAATTCATTTTCCCAGTCCCCTTCTTTTCTTTCTCCTTTTGTGTTTTGCCATTGACAATAATTCCAGTATCCTAACAGTGAGAGCCATGGGGATAAGTCAAAATATAAATGATCTATATTTATTTGGGTAACTGCTGGAGAAAAGACAACATCCCATTTGAAGTTCATTATTAATTGAGATTAGATCTAAACCTTCCCAGTTAAAATTGATTTATGTGGGCTATTTTGGCTTCCAAAATCAGCTTGGCAAATTTATGATACCATTGTTTGAGAGTAGAGGCATAATTTATTGAAACATTTCATTCTAACCCTGGGTTGGATTCACATACTGTTGCATGCTAATTGCTCATTGGTAGGCAAGAAAAATATTGAAGCTCAAGAATTAGGCATTGTGTTTATGGCCTATCTGTTTCTGTGTTCAGGACAGACCCAGGCAAATTCTGTCGCTTCAGTGTTCTCCTACCTCATGATAGCTACCCTCTGACTGCTGGAGTTACCTGCTAAGATTCTCCTCCCAAGCCACCCCTCTTTAAGTAGTGTTGCATGTTCTAAATGACATCATCCTTCTTCTTACACTCTGGTAAAGCTCCCGAACTTGAGTGCATTGATCCCAGCACACCTTCATAGAACTGATTAGTTCACTATGCTGTCATTAGATTGATATCCATGGGCCTTTTTAGACTGTGAAGGCTCATATTCAGCCTTGTACTCTTGTTTCTTCTACCTCACTGACCAATTAATCTTTGTTTCTGTCCTCCTCTATTTCTCCTTCTGTATGGTTTCCAACATTCTTCCACCTCTAACCTCAACCTCTTGCCCAACCTTCAAATACCATACATTTTGAGTTATAGACTTGTTTTAGATATCTGAGGAGCTAGCAGTGCAGGGAGTGGGAGGAAGTTAAGGAGAATGTTGTGAAGTGATCTGTTATGAATGAAAGAGTAATCTATGATTTTATACTTGTTATTTCAAATGGAATTAACATTAATAATTAATGCTTCCTGTTCTATACCAAATGTTATATCTTAGAATATTAGATGCCCCTCCAAAGTTATTCATTTTAGGACTCCAGAGTCATCCTTGAATCTCCCTCAAAGTCAAGAAGCTCTATTGATCCTTCCTTACAATATGCATAGTATTTCTCCCATCCTTATTTACTCCCCACATCTTAGTTGGGACTTTCAATACTATCATTTTTATTGTGTCAATGGATTCCTCTCTTGTGTTCCTTTTTCCTGTCTTTCCACCTCCAACCCAGCCTCAGACACACTAATTTATCTTAGAGAGATGCTTTCCACATTTTGCCCTATCATAAGAACTGGAAATGGCCTATCTGTGCAGGTCTAAGCTGAAGGTATTACAAAGTAATTTCATTTACAGTTTGGAGGAACAAAATTTGTAGATAAGGGAGAATGTATTGAGACATTTTACAAACTCTTTCAAAATAAGCTTATAGATAAGATGAAGAAATGTAAGCCAGGTTTTGGCAGAGTGAGAAGAATTTGTGCCTGACTGAAGAGATACTGTGCTTCAAGGCTTGTGTTTGGCCTTGTCCTAGCCCATGTGTTTATCAGTGATTTGTATGATGACAAAAGCATGCTTATATCTTTAGAAACCAATATTTTTGGAGAGTTACATCTACAGTACAATAATTTAAAACATTCTCTCTGGGCTTAAAAATATGTCTGATATTGACATGAAGTTTTATGAGAATGAAGGAAATTGTACATAGAATAAGAAGAATATGAATGGCACAAGTTCAGGAAAGAAGGAATGTAACTTAACAGCTCTATATGTGAGAATATAAAAAGATTTTAGTTGATAATGAGCCTAATGCTAATACAAACCAATAACATGACCTAAGTAATGGAATTTAAAGCTACCCTAATGGTGTTTTATGTGTGTGGTGGTGTGGGGGTGTGGGGGAGGTTGTTTTTTGTTTTTGTTTTTTTGGTATGGAAGACACAAAACTGATTTGAAGGTCCCTAAATTAAGAGATAAACACTAGCCTGTGGCCATTCTAATGAAAGAATGCAGACATTGGTTTTGCATCTACCAGCAAAAGGAAAAATGCCACAATCTCCCAGTATCATCTTTCCTATTGTTCCTATCATAGTTCCTGGCTCTCAGTAGAGGTTCAATATTTGTTGCTTGAATAAACAACTAAATGGGAAGATAGTGATGCAGTAGCAGAACTGAACCCACTGAGAACACCACTAACATACCTCACAGAAGCTGTAAACATTTAAATATTTCATATACATGTGTTTATAATGAATATGCATATAAAATACAGAAGGTATTGACCTTTCAAAAAGATTCCAAAACTAAGCAAATATAGCTGACATTTAGGAAAACATGGAATATAACAATGAGGAAGCCGTGAGTTTATCTATTTGGCTAAAGTTATAAATTTTATTATGAAAAACTAAAAAGTAATTGAAGTGGATAAAGTCTATTTTTCCAAGTTCCTAAAAACCTGGCCTTTGTAAAGCCAAACATAAATGAAGCAATGTAGCACGGTCGAGCAACTCTAAAGCTGCATAAGAACAGTCATGTGGCATTCAGCTCTACCTCTTTGGATGGAAGGTAGGCTTCCTGACCTCCTTCTAATGGCAAAACAGTAGAATCTCTCATTAAAATAAGGATCAAATTATACAGAACAGTACTATCTGAATACAATTTATCATTGGTGATGATGTGAAAATTTGGATCAAGTCAAATGAACAAGTATTTATTGAGTGCTTAAAGTTCTCTGCCTTCAAATAAAAGATTTGAGATTTTCAAAGTACTGTGAAAGAATGAGGCAATGTGCTATATCAGGGAAAAGTTTCTAAGCCATTTAATGTCCAGCCAAGTGTACTTTAAAGTATATGCCAAAATAGAGGATTCTAAAGACAAGGATCTGGGTTTGATAGAAATTTTGTGGGTACTATAAAATCAAGATTTCTTAAAGGATAACTTAGTAATAATACTATAGTAATAATTAGGTATATCTCTTAATCTGTAAACATCTGAGATGATAAATGAGATTTAACTCATGTGCCAACTGTAATTTGGTTGCTGCTGCTAAAGTACGACGATGAGTAAGATTCTGAAGCTGAGTCTAAGCAAATCAGTAAAAAAGTACTGTATCAGTCATGTCTGATATGGATGGGAAATCAACAGCATATTTCCTATGGGAATTCTGAAGTTGTAACGTATTGGTGAATGATGGAATCAACAAACATCCAAAAGCATCTTCTGTAAGTTTTGCCAACCAGGCTCACCCTAATTTAAGAAATAAAAATAATCATGAGGAAGGATTTGACCAAAACTGATGTATAATACTATGTATAATACTCTTGAAATATTCTCTCCCTTCCCACCTCCACCACACATGCCTGCTGGCTGAGAGCTCTGACTTCCAGTAACTCAACTAAAGATCGTTTAGGGCTGGGGTTATGCTCCATATCTTGTGTGCTCTATCACCCCTCTGAAAGTGCTCTCTAAGATGGTAGCTGGGTAGAAGGATCACCTTAGGCCGTACTTGAATTTTTTTTTAATATCAATTTAAATATAGATTTTTTTATTCTATTATGTTACATTAATCACCATACATTACATCATTAGTTTTTGATGTAGTGTTCCATGATTGATTGTTTGCCGTACTTGAATTTAAAGGATATGTAAATCTTAGTGACATCCCCAGAACTCTCCTGCCTTCTAAATAATATCTGCCTTTTGGAGACCATAGTTTCCTTGATCTGTTCCTTCCAATCTTACTACTTAACCCAAAGGAGTCAATCTAATTGTGGAGTTTAGGGGTACTTCAGGGCAAGATGGGTTTTAAAATATTTCTCTTTTCCTTCCCTACATCTTTTCAACTCCATGTCTCCTGGTCCCATAAACTTCCCAAATAAAATCTCCATACATTAACTGGAATGCAATAGGTGTACCATAGCACTGCTTCTCTTGCCCACTTCTAAACACATGCTGTGCTTGTAAGTAATATGGGAAAATTTTAAATATTATGTCAATTAAGGAGGCCCAGCAAGGAGAGTTCCTTCTGGGTAGGTACTATCTGTTACCTCAGCTTAAAGGGCAAATTACTATTTTAATGTAGGCACAGCACAGGAACCATGATATTATCTAAAAAGTGCCTCTGATCCATATACTTCCTTTGTGAACCCATGTATAAAACATGAACACAAGATGAGACACTTTGGTTTTTTTTTTTTTTTTTTTTTTTTGCCACAAAGAGAAGTGACACCGCATATCTTTTGTTTCATCCTTTTCAAGAGACATATTTTCTTAACATGTCTACTGAGTTACCTACATGGTCCTAGGGTCCCTTCCAAGATAGCTACTAGTTTGGCTGCCATGGGGACAGATAAGTTAGGACTCCAAGTTAGTTCCGTGACATAGATTTTTTTTTTTCTTTAAAGATTTTATTTATTTATTTGTCAGAGGGGGAGAGAGAGAGCAAGCCCAAGCAGAGGGAGAAGCAGGCTCCCTGCTGAACAAGGAGCCTGATGCAGGACTCTATCCTAGGACCCTGGGACCATGACCTGAGCGGAAGGCAGACACCCAACCAGCTGACACGCAACCAGCTGAGCCGCCCAGGCATCCCTGACATGGATTTTCTGAAAACCAATTCACTGAAAAACAAATTTGCTGTGTTTCCAGCTTTGTTGATTTGCCAAAAACAAGTTTAAGGATACTATTTTAAAATATAGTCAAAGAATGTGAGTGTATATTTCTTAGGAATATGCTTATTATTGTGGTGATGTTGCTGATGATGGTGATTACTGTTAAAAATTTACTTAATATGTTCAAGAAGAATATTCCTTAAAATAACATTTATGGATTGAGTAAATGTGATAAATTTGGTGAATTACTCATTTGACACTTGATCTTTTGGTAAATGGGCATTTAGTGAAATTGACTTTTGTCAAATTGATTTCACATGGATCAACTTGCTTCCACATAGCAGAGACAATTCTATCAAATGTGCTAGAATAGTATAAAACCAAGGTTTATTTAAGATAGAGCAGTGGTCTCAATCAAGGGAGATTATATCCCTTAGTGAGATTTGGCAATGTCTGGAAATATTTCTGGTTGTCACAACTTTGGGGAATGCAGAGGGAGTGCTATTGACATCTAGAAGGTAAAGGCCAAAGATACTGCTAATTTCCTACAATGTACAGGACACTTCCACTGCCCCCCATCAATCAAAGAATTATCCATCACAAACTGTCAATAGTGCCAAGGTTGAGAAAACCTGAAATACGAAAGCTATTTCCCTCTAAGTCTCTCCTGTCTTCCTACATCACCTTGGGGTGGGTGTCCCCATAACAACCTTAAAATAGAGAATGATTTTATTTCAGTTGACTACCTTTTTAAGCCTAGCAAGTACTTAGAATGGGGCAATGGACAAGAAAAGGGGGCTGAGCAACTGTGTTGGTCTTGTGGTATTGACAGTCTCATATAGCTTTCAGACACCTGGCCCCAAGGGAAGCATGCTTAGAAGCAGAGCCAAGGCTGTAAAGGCCAGGATTCTCTGGGTTAAACTCTCAGTACCCTCTGACTATATAAGGCTCTTTGGACAGAAATAATGTTTTTATAAGGGTTGTAAGGGAAATATGTGGTCTCTTTCCATGCCTCCCCCATTCCATTCATAATATAAATCTTCAAGATAGGAAGAGAGCCTGGAAAGGAAGTAGAAGTGGCTCATTTTCTCTCCTCTCCTCTCCCTTTGCGTTCCCTTCCTCTACAGGCTATATAACTCCTTTCTCAAAAAGGAATGTCAGGCTTTTAAAGAGCTTATCGATTATTCTGGAAGAAAACACAAAACCAGAGAGAAGGGGAAAAAAATGAATAGAACATGTAAGTACTGTAAACACAATTTTTAACTGTTTAAACTAGCCCTGCAGTCCAGTGCTCACTCAGAAAAGAAAAATGTCCCTATTTCCAAAGACAAAAGTGTACCCTAACCCCTGATCCCAGTAGAGAACCTTCCCCAGGGTCTGTCCTGTAAGGTCCAAATGCTGCAGGTAGAAGAAACCACATAGCCCATGTCTTCCAGAGACTAGCTGGCTTGTCAATTCCTTCCTGTTCCCCTACCAGGACTACCAGTTGAAAGTGGCCAGACAAAAGAAAGTTGGCTGATATCTTAAGCACAATTTTCTTCATTGCTTATGAGTCAAAACAAAAAGAGCAAAGATAATTTTTATGATGTTCGTGGAGGGAACAAATGGCTTAAGTGGCTAGGAGAAAGTCCCATGCCTCCCTTTATAGGGTCTAGTGACTCCAGAACACTAGCTAGTATTTCGTATGCTTGGACTTTAAGATTAGAAGGGAAATGGCCAGACAAGTGTAGGATAAATCAGTTTAGCAAGGGAGGAGACAGTGATGTCATTCTGACCCGTCTCTAGCCTGTCTGAATGGAAGAACAGAGAATGAAGCAGAATGTCAGCATTGGAAAAGACTTCAAAAGTTGTCTAAATCTAAACTCCTCATTTTGGAGATGAGGAAATAGATATTTAAAGGCTAAGACACTCATGTGTTGTCACATGCTAGTAAAAGTCATAACCAAGCCTTCCCACTTCCAAGGCTGGTATCCTTTTACCCCATCACCATTTTGGAACAAATAACCAACACCCATGTACACTTGACAAAGTTAAACTCCCTGTCTCTACCATGATTATTTGTAGGTTTGATAACATTTGAGACCTCACACATGACAGTGTAAAGATGAAACATAAGAGATATTAGCAAATTATATATGCAATTTTACTTAATAACACTATAAAAACAAATCCAAATTATTGACCTCATAGAAAACTTCTAGGAATTTAACATATAAATCTTTCTGACTCTTTTTTTTTTCTGAACTGGTCTTTTAGTGTATTGGTAGCCTTCAGTACATGGTGTTGATGCTTTAAAGCAATTAAAAGATTTTTTAATGAAAAATTGTGATTTGAACTCCACAAGACAAATGTGTCCATATGGAATCTATTGTTTAGTTGGGCAATTGATAGTGGTTGCAACATCTAGAGTATTGTGAGGATATAATTATGAACAGGTTAAGTGTAGACAATCAGAATTGAGCCAAAGCTTTCAATGCACATTCATAATCTTTTTTTAATAAGACTCAGGAGATTATTCTCAGACTAACACCACATGTTCTCTTGGGCATGATAAAGAATCAACTGCTCTATTTTTCAATTTCATTCAGCTCTGGAAACAATAAAGTTAAAATATTGGCTTCCCAAATTTTCAACTGCCTTATTGTTACTTTCTAATGCCATTTCCACCCCCTTCTAGACACCCAAAAATGAGTAGGTTAACTTGTAACTAAATGTGTTCACCAAATTTGTTCCTTGTCAAAATTCCTACAAAAATCTTGCAGAAAAGAGTGACAAAAGAGTCACAAGTGTTCTTAAATATTTTTAAAAATATCAACTTATTTTCTTTGAGCTCTGAAGAAGGGGCCAATTTACCTGGATGTCTTAATTAACATATGACAAATTTTTAATGCATCTGGGTTCTTCTAGCACTTTGGAAGAACATATCAATAAAAACTAGCATCTGTGGGCGCCTGGGTGGCTCAGTTGGTTAAGCGACTGCCTTCGGCTCAGGTCATGATCCTGGAGTCCCAGGATCGGGTCCCGCATCGGGCTCCCTGCTTGGCAGGGAGTCTGCTTCTCCCTCTGACCCTCTCCCCTCTCATGCTGTCTCTCTATCTCATTCTCTCTCTCAAATAAATAAATAAAAATCTTAAAAAAAAAAAACTAGCATCTGTGACCCCTCCCCCACAAAAAAAAAAACACAAAAAGCCAATCATTTCATAAGAAGCCAGATTACTTCATGAAACTGTAGCAAAGGTGCTGATGACATTCTTTTGAGTAGCAACATCAAGTGTTAGATATAGTCTTGGGCAATGGATGGTGGTTTCCAATAAAGTATCAAAGAGAACAGAATAACTTTTTCTCACCAACACTGGCCTGCTCTACTTTTCATGCCCTCTTTACACAACATATGAGCTCAACTGGCTAAACTATAAAGACTTTTGCTGACCTAAAAGACGCTATTACAATCTTCCTTGCATTCTTTCCTAGATTCAGAAGTGCATTTAGAAATAGGATTGTCAACAAGCCACACAGATAATTTTAACAGTTGTTGTTACCCTGATGTCTAGGGCCATATAAAAATCAAGCCAAGTAAGAAAATAACATGGGCACTGATTCATGATCATCTGAGTAATACCAGGCAATTTACATGCCCCTCAGGTATCTCTTAACCAATGGCTGAGGTGTGCACCATTATGAAAACCTCAAATCCTTTGCTGTGCAAGGGGGTAACTATGAGATATGACATGCTTCAGAGTTCCCCTTTGGAGTTATTCTGGAGGACTTTGCCTGAAATTGTACCCTTGCTGGGATGTCCCCTCCTTGTCCTAATTTTCTCAGTCCCTTCCCAGTTTCCCTAGAGGGAATATACAAATTTTTGAATCAGGATCTGCTTCTGGGGAAACAACCTAAGGCAGTTGTTCACATTTTAAAAATCAGTAGATTTCATATAATCCGGATTTTCTAACTTTTCTTGAAACACAGAAAAATCTAGCAACATGAAGCCAGTATTTTCATGAGCTCACAGTCAGCATGAATATTTCAGTTCATTCACGATCTCATTACAATTCAGTTCATTTGCCAGTCTCATTCATTTCAGTCACCTGCCTGCCCTATTGGAATTTGAGTTTGCTACTCATACACTAGACTATAAGCTCCATGTAATAGGCAAGATACTGACCCCCAAAGAGTATATGTCTCAATCCCCAGAACCTGTGAATGTATTACTTGACAAGGCAAAAGGGACTTTGCCAATGTGATTAAGAGTACAGACCTTGAGGGGCCCCTCGGTGGCTCAGTCAGTTAAGTGACTGACTCTGGATCTCAGCACAGGTCTTGATCTCAGGGTTGTGAGTTCAAGCCCCACACTGGGCTCTGCACTGGGCATGGAGCCTATGGAAACAACAACAAGGAAAAAGAGTACAAATCTTGAGATGAAGAGATTACCTTGGATTTTCCATGTGGGCCCTTTCTAATCACATGAATTCTTACCCTTAGAAGGGTAAGAGAGATGCCACATTGTTGGCTTTGAAGATAGAGGAAGGGGGCCATAAGCCCAGTCTTTGGACCCTGGAAAAGGCAAGGAAAGGATTCTATCCTAGAGATTCTAGAAAGGAATATAGTTTTTCCATCACGTTGATTTTAGCCCAGTGAGACCCATGTTGGACTTCTGATTTACAGAACTGTAAAATAATAAATCTATGTTGTTTTAAGCCACAAAGTTTGTAGTAATTTGTTACAGAGCTGTAAAAAACCAATGCACTCCATGAGGACAGAGATGTCTGTCTTGATTATCATTATATCCTCGTCATGTACCACAGCGCCTGACCTATAAAAAGCATTGAACAAATGTTTGTTGAATTAATGTATGACCATAACTTTTCCAAGTTTTATTGAGTAAACCTTTAGTGAATGATTACAGTCTCATGTGCTCATATCATTCACAATGAAGATAGAAATTTATATTCCAGGATGCCGGGGTGGCTCAGTCAGTTAAGCGTCTGCCTTCGGCTCAGGTCATGGTCCCAGGGTCCCGGGATCAAGTCCCACATCGGGCTCCTTGCTCAGTGGGGAGCCTGCTTCTCCCCCTGCCTGCCCTCCCCCTACTTGTGCTCTCTCTCCCTCTCTGACAAATAAATAAATAAACATAATCTAAAGAAAAAAAGAAATTTATATTCCAACTCAGCCAAGTATCTTTTAATACGGAGAAGAAATTGTAATCTTTTCCATTGACCTTCCCTAATCCATACAGGCTCTGGATTATTTTACTCTTTGTGCTTTTTCAAATTCTGTGTTAGATAAAATGATCAGAACAGGCTACAGTATTTGAAGACGAAAAAATGCACAAATCTCTTCCGCAGAGGATGGATAGTAGGATTCAATTTCAAGATGCATTCTTAAGGCACAGAACTATGGAGGAGCATGAGGCCTATATGGTGACCTGGCATGGCTAATATGGAGATATAGGCATGTATCTGAAATGGACAGAGAGCCTGCCAACATTTTTCATGTCCACCAACTGCTCTTTAGTTTTTCTGTAGAAAGAGAGTGATATGGGAAGTGGATATCTAGTAATGAAGTAAGTAGAAAAAGAAAAGATTATTCCAATTTATAGCATAGTGGATTATCTCCTCTTACTATATTTTACATGTGGTTATAACCTTCCTGGGGTTAGTGTTTCGTATGCTAAAACATTTTTCAAGTGTCTTGTACATAGTTTATAAATTGCTGAATTTCATTTTCTGTGCATTGACTTCTCAAAATAATGGCCTGAGGATAGCACTATTTTATAAGGATTTGAAAGATCACTTCTGATTTAAAAACAACAACAACAACAACAACAACAAACATGCTAACCTGAACAAAAGATTTTAAAACTGTGTTTGAAGTAAAACTAGATTCCATTTTGGAAAATGGCATTGTAGGAGACAAACACAAATACAGGAACATTCAAGGAAAAACATCTGGGAAATAATTTGGGAATGATATGGCTTCAGATGTCCTTATGCCAGTGTTTAGGGAATAAGAATGAACTAAAAGTCGGGGGGCCTAGGTGGCTCAGTCGTTAAGCGTCTGCCTTCAACTCAGGTCATGATCCCAGGGTCCTGGGATCGAGCCCCGCATCGGGCTCCCTGCTCCGCGGGAAGCCTGCTTCTCCCTCTCCCACTCCCGCAGCTTGTGTTCCCTCTCTCGCTGTGTCTCTCTCTGTCAAATAAATAAAAATTAAAAACAAAAAAGAATGGTTTCACTTATTTGTGGAACATAAGGAATAGCATGGAGGACATCAGGAGAAGGAAGGGAAAAGTGAAGGAAGGGAATCGGTGGGAGAGATGAACCATGAGAGACTATGGACTCTGAGAAACAAACTGAGGGTTCTAGAGGGGAGGGGGGTGGGGGGATGGGTTAGCCTGGTGATGGGTATTAAGGAGGGCAGGTACTGCATGGAGCCCTGGGTGTTCTACGAAAACAATGGATCGTGGATCACCACATCAAAAACTAATGATGTATTGTGTGGTGACTAACATAACATAATAAAATAAAAAAAAGAACTAAAAATCTTTTAAACAATGAGGTCAACATAATCATTTAGAGACCATTCAAAGCTAGTGAAGATGAAATCTATGCATTTGATAGAATAAAAGTTTCCAATAAAATAAAATAGAACATGAAAAATATTTGAGAGAGAAGAAAGATGAATAGTAATAATAACATGTAGTAAAAAACCTCTTAATAAAAATTAAGGACTTTTGTCAACATCCTATATAGAGTCTCCTAAGACACTATGAAGCAGAAATTATTACTAAAGTCTTTTATTCATTAAATTATTCCAAGGGATAAATAGCTTCCTAGTTCATTTAGCTGCTATATGACGCATCCAGGACTCCACTCAATGTCTCAGCTCTTTTGTATATTTCCTGTGTCATTTGAAAGTTTACCAGAGGCTGCCTAACCAGACTGAAGATACAGACAAATATTGGTTATGAATTTGTTGCATGAGCAATAGAAGCACTGATCTGGATAAAGCCGATTAAATAATCTCTGGTTCTGTGATGACCTCTCTCTTTTTCACCTCTGTTTAGCCCTTTGTCATAAAACTAATGATCCTGGAATCACAGAATTAATGTGAGGGAACTTAAAACTGAGACGTATATTTGCATGCAACAGGCAAGCCGGCTGGTTTTGAAACTTTGAGAAATACAGCCACCTGTTGGATTTAGTCTGGTATTGCACTTCTGTTCATCCTTTGTTTTTTGCAAAAAGGCTGGGCATTTTTCTTTCACGAACAAAATTTAAAGAATAAAGAAAAACATAATTGCTACTGTTAGGGGAAATAAAGATGATAAAATGCAGTAGAGTCCCTTATTTGGTCTTTTGAAAACTGGATCTATGTATTAACAATGTGCTTTGTCTAGATATAGTCTAAGTAAAAAAGGAACTTCTATTAAAAAAAATAGTGAATAAATGAAATTTTTATTTTTTTTATTTATTTTTTATTTTTTCTTAAAAGATTTTATTTATTAGAGAGAGAGAATGAGAGATAGCAAGCATGAGAGGGAAGAGGGTCAGAGGGAGAAGCAGACTCCCTGCTGAGCAGGGAGCCCGATGCGGGACTCGATCCTGGGACTCCAGGATCATGACCTGAGCCGAAGGCAGTTGCTTAACCAACTGAGCCACCCAGGCGCCCGATAAATGAAATTTTTAAAAAAATCTCTTCTCTCACAAAAAAGAAAAAAGTAGGAACTTACTATTTCTTCACTTCATTCCAGCACTGGACTCTAGAATAGGGGTTGGCAAATTTGTTTTGTAAAGTTTTTCAAATCATTAAGATCTTGAAAGGCTTAAGTTTCCTGTTGCAGCTACTTAACTCTGTTGTTGTAGCACAAAAGAAACTATATATACATATGTAAACAATGAGTATGGCTGTGTTCCAATAAAATTTTATTAACAAAAATAGCTGGTGCCAGATTTGGCCCATGAGCTGTAGTTTTTTAATACATGCCCTAGAACATGGCAGGCAAGCTCCCACTTCAAGGCCTTTGCACAGGCTGTTCCTTGTGCCTGGAGCATTCTTCCTCTAAATATCCACATGGCTTACCCACCTCCACAGGTCTGGGTGTTCCAATATCATCTTTTTAATGAGGCTACCCTAAAACACTCCATTTAAAATTTCAGTTCTCTATTTCTCCTTTTTTATTTTTTCCATAGCACATTTGAATATATTATATGTATTATGTTCACTGTTTATAGTCTACTTCACCCACCAAAATGCAAGTTCTGTTATAACAGAGATTTTTGTTTGGTTCTTTTATAAAATATCCCAAGTGCTTAGAACTGTATCTTACATATAATAGATGTTCAAAAAATATTTGTTGAATGAAAGGACGGCTTGTTAGCATTTGCTCTAAAAAAAAAAAAAAATACCCTAATATTGTTGTTTAAGAAAGTGACTCCCAAAGGCAAAGAACTCCCAAAGTTGAACTAAGGAACAAAGCCAGCCTTGCATATCGTTTCAAAAAATTTTACAAGCCTTTGTTTTTCTCAGACTTGAAAGTAGTAGAAATGCTAGTTTTAAAATCAGTGAAGATATCAATAAATATATAGTCTAGTATAATTACCAAAACTATATAACAACTTACTTAAGTCTTACAATAATCTTATTACATAGACAATATCATCCCCACTTTATAGATGGGGAAACTGATTCACAGAAAAGTTCAGTAAGACTAAACTAGAATAGATATTTTTTATTTCAAAGTCAGTTTCCTTTTCCTGACAAGACAGCTTTCAGCCAACCTTGCCTTCATCCCCAGCCTCTGGGAGGACCCTTCCTCCATACCTGAGTCAGCATCAGGAATATCTCAATCCCTAGGACAAACTTGACTTTAAGTAGAAATGATTTAATGAGCTTTGACTCAAACTGGCAGAACTCAGCATTATTCACTTTGAATCGGAGAAGATGCTAGATTATTTCCCCTACATTCTGATAACCTGATTTCCTTTTTGATTTAACATCCTAACCCCACCTCTAATCTAGTTGTTTCTTAAAACCTGATAAACTTGTATATTCAGTCCCTCATCTTCAGCTAGAGACATTACCAGCGCCTCACAGTCTCTCTCCCTGGACCTAAACTCCTGCTCACTCCTTGAGCTTTTGCTCTCTGATAACAGATTTTCTAGGTGCTGTTTCCTACTCCAGATTTTTAAATATCACCCATTTCTAGAATCGCTAACCTTATGCTCTGTTCATGAATGGAATAATCTCAATCCTTTGGAAAACCTCCCCTGCCCCAACCACGAGTACCACGTTTTTCCCTGTATCTTTTTTATATACAGTCTGTAGCCATACCATCTGGATACCATGTTTCCCTTTTATGCAAGTTTAAGTATCCCCAGAACACCTGCACCAAAACAGGATTCCACGTATCAGACATAAAAGCCATAATCTGCTTTCCACTGGGGAGATTTAGTCAAAATGTGGCTAGTTAAGAGCTCTTTTGTGAGGGAGGACTCCTAGTAGGGTAATAAAAGTAGAAATAAACTTGAAAATGGTTCTACTACCCTATGTCCTGACTTACTACTAAAGAAGAGAAAGTTCAACATAACTTGATAGTTATGATAATAGAGCAAAAGAGTTAAAACTGAGCTATAACATGAAGAAAGAATGAGACTTGATGAAGAATTGGAAAAGGCAGAAAAATGCAGCAGTAAAATAGAACTGATCTACAAAATCTCCAGCCTATATAATTAGAGGAATAGCTATGTCGCTGATGACAGGAAAGGAGTAGTTAAAAAATGGAGTAGATGTGGAAATGAAGATAAATTCACCCAACAGATGTAGATCACCATAGAGACAATTAAATACAATTTAGTGTCTTCTATAGTACGGCTTCATAGGATTTCAAAAATTGCTCTCACACTTATTCAGTGTCACACAAAGCCACATCAGGTGGATACATGCAAGAGCTATATCCCCTACTTGACAAATGAAACTGAGGCCCAAGATGGAAAAGAACTTAGCTAAGATTCCACAGATCTGGAGCATGAACCCAGTTCTCAGGACTCCTTGTCCAGTACACTTTCCACAAAATCATTTGGCCTTCCAGGACAACTATAAAAATTGATAACTTTATCTGAAAGTAATTCAGCTAGAGTCATTCAGATCAATAAAATACAAAGAGAACTTAGCCAAGCGACTTCCTACTAGCAAAACTAATAGTTTATAATAAAAGCTACAGGTCATAAAGTTAAACTTTAAAAACCCCAATGTTTTGTTTGATGAAAGAGAGAATAAAATAGTCATGGAAAAAAAAATATCTAGCGTAAGTATTCCAGAGGTGGTTGGGTCAATCTGTCTGTCTCCAAGCATCCACAAATTCCTATTAACTTTTTTAAACTCCATGACCAAGAAGCCAACCTCTGTACTTTCCTATCACAAATAATCAAAACATTCATTTTTTGCATGATTATTATATTTCAAATGTCAGTGACATAAATGATTGTCTTCAAAATGGCCAAGTTAGTTACATTTTTTAAGCCAATATTTGCCAGTATTTTAATTTCCAAAGCAATGAAATGTTTTGCCCTCTGGGGTGTTTCTAATAAAGATAAAGCTATTCTAGAAATAAATCAATACTTTGTGCTTACATAAAAGTTTTCACCTGAGAAGTGCAGCATGTCTTGTTTTTAAATTTTTTTTATTGCACTGACCTTTGCTTGTTTTGGCCAATGGCCAAAGCAGACCAGTGCATTTATTGCACTGACCTTTGCTTGTTTTGGCCAATGCTGGTCTCATTCTACCAAAAGAAAAACCAAAGTCCAGGGCTTGTCCAATGAAACAATGAATTAATGACAGTTCTTGGAAGAGGAATCAGTACATCTGATTTGCAAGATTTAAACAGATTGTTGGTGCCAGGGTATAATCCCTGTCTAATATAAAAGGTAGTCTTCCACCCAGGGCCCAGAGATACTTGGAGAGTTGTCATTCTTATGACATTTTAGTAAGGAATCTTTATTATTATATGATCCCAAAACTCAAAAAAAAAAAAAAATGGTTTTAAGGCACTTAAGACAATGAAGAAACCCCTATGGCTTGGGAAAAAAATCACAAATTTCTTTCCCAACCCATGTTTAGCAGATGCTCACTGACTAATTTTTCACCAAAAAGCTTGCTCCTTATTAGGAAAATATCAAAAGGCTAGTATGTGGAGAAAAACAATGAATCTTGACTTGAATAAGCTCTCTACTGATCAACTCTTTTTCATTCCATTTAGCCCCTTTAAAGTTTTTTTGTCTCTGTTCCCTTCCTTTCCTTTCCCTTCTCTTCCTCACCACCGCCCCCCCCCCCAAAAAAAACAAACCATAAAAATCAGCACAAGGGGCGCCTGGGTGGCTCAGATGGTCAAGCGTCTGCCTTCGGCTCAGGCCACGATCCCGGGGTCCTGGGATCGAGTCCCGCATCGGGCTCCCTGCTCCTTGGGAGCCTGCTTCTCCCTCTGCCTCTCTCTCTCTCTCTCTCTCTCTCTCTCTCTCTCTCTCTCTCTGGCTCTCATGAATAAATAAATAAGATCTTTAAAAAAAAATCAGCACAAATTCATTAGATGGGGCTGAGCAAAGTAGATATCCATATAAGAGGGTGGGGAGCAGAGCAGCCCAGTCTGAGAGGGCAGTAGAGACATCGAGACAGGGTATTAGGCCAACAAGAGCTATTAGAGCCCAAGCAGGATTAGGAGGGCATCCATGAATTATTGGGGGGAGGGGAATGGGGCTGACAGAGGCGATCAGATTCCATGGGGAGGTTAAGAGGGCTGAATGCAGAATGTCATAGCTTGAGATGGGTAGAGGAGGGTATCCATGCAAGAGTAGCTCAGCATGAGGTGTCAGAATCCAAGCATGATGAGGTCATCCTGGTGGAAGGGCAGCTCAACTCAGGTTATCACCAAGGAAGGTGAGAAGGACATCTATGCAGAGGTACCCCAGCAAAGGGCATATGCTGGAGCAGTGAGGGAGCAGCCCAGGAATATTGGAGCCCAGCAGACCAAGGAGGACATGCACATCAGGGATAGGACAGGAGTAATGACAATAGCAATGAGAGATTAGACACATATGCAGGGTCAATTGTGATATACATGTAGATAGAGATAGAGAAATGCCCCCATACATATAAAGGGAGGTTTCTCACTGCCAAAAAAGAAAAAAAGGCAGTGAAAATATGGAAAGATAGAAAACTAAAATAGTATCCTGTATGGTTGGATTAGAATTGCAAATAGTGATAGATGATGGATGATAGATAAATAGAGAGATACTGCGTATGGCATTTAATAAGTACCTAGTAATTTATGTTCTCAGATTCACTTAAATTTTTTTGGAATGTTTAGGTTGTAAGGAGAACATAAAGAAGTAGAAAGGATGTGGTTTTTAGATTCAAGTTCAAATAATTTCTGGGTTCAGAATTATCTCAACCACTGAGTAATTTTATGTAATTGTGGTAAAACCTGTGGGACAGAAAGTAAACAGATTACAAAATATCTCTAAGTTCTTTTAAAGTAGTAGTTCTCAACCCCTCTTCTGACCCCCCTTCCCCAGGGGGGACATCGGTCAGTTTTTGGAGACACTGGTTGTCACAACTGGGGAGTGTTACTGGCATCTAATGGGTAAAGGTGAGGAATGCTGGTAAACATCCTACAATGCACAGGACAGACCCCACAAAATAGAATTGTTGGTACGAGCTGAATCATGTCCCCCCGGAATTCATATGTTGGGACCCAAACCCTCAGTACTGAAAATGTGACTTTGGAGATAGGGCCTTAAAAGAGGTGATTAAGGGCGCCTGGGTGGCTCAGTTGGTTAAGCGACTGCCTTCAGCTCAGGTCATGATCCTGGAGTCCCGGGATCGAGTCCCACATCGGGCTCCCTGCTCAGCAGGGAGTCTGCTTCTCCCTCTGACCCTCTTCCCTCTCGTGCTCTCTATCTCTCATTCTCTCTCAAATAAATAAATAAAATCTTAAAAAAAAAAAAAAGAGGTGATTAAGTTAAAATGAGGTCATTAGGGTGGGCCCTAATCCAATCTGATTAGGAATTGCCCAGAGGAAAGACCCTACAACCATCCATAAGCCTCAGAAGAAACCAAACTTGCCAGCACCTTGATCTTGGACTTCTAGCCTCCCGAACTGTGAAATAAAAAATCTTGTTAGGGGCCACCCAGTCTGTGGTATTTTGTTATGGCAGCCCTAGCAAACTAATACAATTATGCAGTCCAAAATGTCAATAGTGCCAAGATCGAGAAACTCTGGTTTATGATACACAGAAACAGGCCTGAGAAGAACACTCATGACAACAAGGCTAATAACCATCATTTAGGTGGCAAACATAAGGAAATAGGGGAAATACATTGCCTCCCCATAAAAATTAGGAAAAAAAAAAGTTATTTAGTGGAGGAAATCATTCCTTGACGATATATGCTTATGGACCAGTACAGTTAACATTTTCTCTTCTGAGCCATAAAGTCACTGAGAAAGCAATTAAAAGAATAAAATCAGTCTGATTTTGAGTTAAGCATGTTTTTGTTTCTATGTTTTTTTTGCAATAAAACTAAATTTGGAACGCTCAAAAATTTGATTTCTACATGTATTTGCTCAAAACATTTTCACCCAGAACACTAAGGAAGCCCAACATGGCTTAATCCCAAAGTTCCTTTCCCATGGTTTACAATGGAAGAAGACATCTTCCTTGATCCAGTATACTTATTAGTGCTTTCATGAAAGTTCAAATATGTGATACAATCTAAAAGTCCTTTTTGTTGGCACAAAAATAAACTCAATACATAGAAAAAAAACTTTGTAACCTACAGTTAGAAGAAGATTTCTTATTCAGGACACAAAAAGTCACCAACCATATAAGAAAAAAAAAGGTTACTTAAACTACAAAAAACTTTTAAATTTTGCTTTTTAAAAGGCTCTACTAAGAAAGCTGAACGGTGAGGCACCTGAAATTGGAAGAAAATATTTTTAATACATATGTCTGACAAAATTTGCATCAAGAATTTAAAAGAACCTTTATACTGCAATAAGAAAAAGCAAACAACCCCCCCAAAAAGTGTCCAGAATATTTGAAAATGAAAGAAGAAAATACATTAATGACCAGGAGATACAATAATGACCAGGAAACACATTTTAAAATCTCAACATTATTATTCATCAACAAAATAAAAATTCAAACTCTAGGGAAATACCACTACATACTAAGTAGAATAGCTAAAATTTAAAAAATTAACATTATCAAGTGTCAGAGAGTAGAGAGCCACTGAAATTCATTGCTAGTAAGAGGACAGCCATTTGGAAGAATCGGGCACTTCCTCATGAAGTTAACCATACACTTTCCATATGACCAGCACTTCCACTTTTAGGTATTTACCCAAGAGGAGTGAAAACATATGTCCACAAAAACACTTGTACATATATGCTGACAACCTGATTTACAATAGCAAAAATTCAACCAACCCAAATGTTCATGACCAGATGATGACATAAACCTATCATGGTTTATTCATACAGAGAAATATTACTCAACAATGAGAAGGCACTGACTACCGGTACATGTAATAACATGAATGAAACTCATTGACATTGTGCTGAGCAAATAAAGTCAAACACAAGGAAAGTATATACAATATCATTCTGTTATAAACTTTTAGAACAGATAAAACCAGCTTATGGTGATAGAAATCAAATTAGTGTCTGCCTGTGGTGGGTTTTGGAGGAATGACCACAAAGGAGCACAGAGAAACTTTCTGGGTGACAGAAATGTCCCATATCTTAACTGGGGGCAAGGGGGGTGGTTACAAGGAAGTGTACATTTGTCAAAACTCATTTAACTGTATACTTAAAAAAATGGTTACTTTTATTGTATGTAAATAAACTTCAATAAAATTGATTTTTAAAATATAGAGAAGTAAATGCAAAGGCATCTATATTTATATGTGGCCACTGAAAAGAACTGTGAGTAGCAACACCCCAAATCAGTGAGAACACTTAATACCCAGATCAGGGTGTTTAAATATAATTCTCCATTAAAAGATACCTTAGGATAATAGCTGATTTCAGATTGGGCAAGAGAAAATACAAAATGAACCTAGAATATTTTATTGTGGTAGAAACTCAGGAAGTACTCAAAGAAGAATGGGCCACATCAAAATGACAAAAAAAAAAAAAGCTGGAAGGGACTCCCTCTGGCCAGCTCTGGGAGAATTTGAGTATCCAAATCCATACTGATAGTAAGATTATTACCTATTAAACTAAATAAGATCAAATAAATACATGGGTAAATTGAAAGTAATAAGGAAAGAGCTGTTTATATAGATTTAAAGTATCTTCCCACAAAATACCTTCTAATTACAAAGGGGGAAGAACGTAATGTTACCTTGGAGAAGCATGGTAGATACAACTTTAACCAAGTGATCAAAGTAAATATCATTAGTAATACAATAAGTTAAAACAGTATGCCACCTAATAGGGTTTATGAGAAGACTGAATCATTTCTGTGACATTCTTGCTAAAGATGCATAGCTTAAATCTATTCTTAGAGGTGCTACCCCTACTTGAGTCATCAGAAATGCAGCAAAAATCTCATCTCTTTCTGGGTCAGCAGATACCCCATATTCAGTATAGAGCATTGGCTAGCTCTTATTGTGCCAATCACCTCTTCCCGTCTTAAGAACCTCTCTGATCCATTACCTCATTCAGTCTATTTGCAGATCATTTATGTTTCAATATGCTGCACATTTTTTTTTTAATTAGAGCACTTTCCACCTCTTCAGTATTTGGATAAAACGGCAGCATGAATATCAGCAGATGATTTTATCTGGAGACTAACCTTTTAAAACATCAGGCCTCTGTAAAGCATAAAACCTCCATCAGATAGTAGATTATAAGCATCTGGCTCCCAATAGCCTGTGACTCAGTTACTGGCTGACATTTCAGTCTCTGAACTCATCTAGCAAGTGGCCTCTAAATTATAAGTTTCTCTAAGCCTCTGAGGTAAGGAGATAGAAGGCAGCACCTGGAGTCTGGAGAGCATAACTGGGGGTCTCTGGTCATTCTTGGTACAGCACAGAAGCTGTGTAGGAAATGGGGCCACCTGGAGGTCATTGCAGACATGACAGTGGAGAAGAAATGTCTTTCCTTGCTGAGGCGCAGGGCTGGCTGTGCCCTGGCCCCTCGTGACGAGAGAATTCAATTCATAACCTCTCTGTGTTCCTTGGGCGGCACATGCATACTTGCTGACTTCTGTAAGGGTTGCTAGTAGCTCAGCTTCTCAGCCCTTTGTCCATATTTGAGCAAAGAACACCAAATTCCATTTTTAACACCCCTGTTAAGAGAAAATTAAATCTTCGGTCTTTAGGGTGCTCTGCAGACCTGGGAACAATGATCCCAACCTGGGAAAACAGTTCTTTCCGATGGATCAAACGCTGTAACAGAAACAAATATACAATTTGATTTCAAACTCCAAAATATATCTACTAAATGTTTAAACATTCCATCTCTGCTAATCTATTTTGGAACTGGAGATACAGGAGCAAATACCGAAGATTAGGAGGAGCATTATGCCACAGAGCTCAGCTAACTCGTTACTTTAGAAACCAGGTCTAATGTTTTACTGTAAATCAAAGAATGTTGTGTAGCATTGTCCCGCTGTCCTTTAAGTGGAATATAGACCATTTAATTGTTATTCATGCAGCTGGTCATGTTTATAATAATTATATTCCAATATGGGCTCATTTTGGTAAAACAGAAATCCTGATCCTTTCAGAATTATTGGGAGGAGACTTCCCACTTTACAGTCACCCTGTTCTATTCACCTGTCCCCTTGTGGTGAGATGACAGGAAAGTTCCTTCCACTGGCCCACACTCCTCTATGGGGCAGTTTACTCCTTTACAACTGAATGGATCATTATTAATAGTCCCTAATATAGAAAGAGCCTTGAAAATCTATTAAAAACAAGAAAACTGGTCAAGGAAAAGGAAATATAACTGGCCAAAAATATACTTAAAACATATAAGCCTAAGTAATAATTAAGAAAACACAAATTAAAGCAGTGATAGAATTTTTCACAAATTAGAATGCAGAAGTAATTATTCAGTGATGACATCCATTGATGTGAGAAAATGAGCAGTGGGAGCAAAGCTAGGCTAACTCCTTGGGGGCAATTTGGTATTATTTTTTTAAATATAAAATTCCTATGCCCTGGGGCGCCTGGGTGGCTCAGTCGTTAAGAGTCTGCCTTCAGCTCAGGTCATGATCCCAGGGTCCTGGGATCGAGCCCCACATCGGGCTCCCTGCTCCGCGGGAAGCCTGCTGCTCCCTCTGCCACTCCCCCTGCTTGTATTCCCTCTCTCGCTGTGTCTCTCTCTGTCAAATAAATAAATAAAATCTTTAAAAAAAATTTATATGCCCTTTGATCTACCCCTTCCACTTTCAGTGTATACTATAAACTCTCATATACCTACGCTGATATTTATATACTTAGGTTATATGTATGAAATATGTATATACGCACACATGCTAACTGCACTTGTAATTTTTTAAAATTTGACAGTAACCAAAATGTTTATTAATAAGAAACATGTTAAATATAATATGTAGTCATATATATATACACATAAAACTATCTATGAGATGTATATATTGGCACATTCATATATTAGAAAGCTATGCCACCATAAAAAGACCAGAGTAGATCCAAAAGGCACAATCTGTCAGATACATCAAAATAAAGAATATATTTGGGTAAACAATGGATATATGTGTATATACATACACCTATGTATGCTTGCATAAGCATAGAATATTTTTGGAAATATCCACAAGAAACTCTTTACTGTGGTTGCCTCTAACTAAGGAGGAAAAGGGTCTGAAATCGGAGGAAAATGGACTTTTGTTATCATATACACTTTGGAACTATTAGAATTTTTTCATCATGTATGTGCAATATGCTTCAATAAAAGAAAATCTTTCATTGTTGGAATTTTTAAAAGTAAATTGTGTGAGGGAAGCCTGGGTGGCTCAGTCAGTTGGACATTTGCCTTCCGCTCGGGTTATGATCTCACGGTCCTGAGATCCTGGCATCAAGCCCCATGTCTGGCTCCTTACTCAGTAGGGAGTCTCATTCTCCCTTTGCCTCTTCCCCTGCTCATGTGCTTTCTCTCTCTGTTAAATAAATAAATAAAATCTTACCAAAAAAAAAAAGGAAGTAAACTGTGTGAAATGTAATAATTTTGCAATGGTTACAAGTGATTAGAGTATCTATGGCTCAAATGAAATAATAGGTCAAAATCTACATTCAAATAATCAGAGGTTTTAGAATGAAACCTGGTCCACACTGTGTCACTCAGCAATCCACTCATTTCAGTGAAAGATTATCCCTTGCGGGTCTTTTTCTAATCTTCCAAGCTCTGTGTTCCTCAGGGACAATCTCTTCTTTTTGAAAATCACCTCAATACAAATATATTGTGACTGTTAACTCTTTTTTTAAAGCCTGTTGATTCCCAACTGTTTTACTTTTTATTCCTGTATTCTCTTTTCTAAAAAAGAAAACTAACATTAAACAAGGAAAGGATATTGTATCAACATTGTTCATTTTAATTAAAGAACGTTCTCTCTTTTAATAACATGGATATTTAGACATTTTCCTGTTAATGAGCATTTGGGTTATTTCTACTTTGGGAATAACCTGATTAAAGCACTATGAATATTCTTGTACAAATCCTTTTGTGAACATTTATACTATTTTTGACATATCCTGTTATGGACCAAATATTTCTGTCTCCCTGTGATTCATATGTTGAAATCCTGTGTTTCTTCTCTGCTAATCACACTGAATGCATCTATGACGAGATGTGTGGGTTTTTTCCTATACCAGGCAATTCTCCAGTTCTCTGGTGGACATCTGGGTGTCCTACAATTTAACTAAATTCTGACACTCTCTCCCTGGAGATAGCATCAGGTCCCACAGGCTAAAGGTTCAGTCTTACAAGGCTGTCCTCACTTCAAATGCCAGTCACAAATCCCAGATTTGCGCTTCTGACAGACTGGCTATAAATCAGTTTCTCATGACCCCCTTCTCAGATTCAATTAATTTATTAGAATGGCTCACAGAACTCAGAAAATATTTTATTTACTAGATTACTAGTTTATTATAAAAGCATATAGTTTAAGAATAGCCAAATGGAAGAGATGAATAGAGTAAGGTATGTAGGAAGGGGAGTAAAGCTTCCATGCCATCTCTGGGGATCCCTCCCAGCACCTCCCTGTGTTCCCCAACCAGGAAGCTCTCTGAACTTTGTACTTCAGCAATTTTTACGGAGAATTCATTATTTAGACATGATTAGTTAAATCATTGACCTTTGGGGATTAATTCAACCTCCAGCCCCTCTCCCCTCCCTGGAGATTGGGGGATGGTGCTAAAGCTCCAACCCTCTCATCATATAATTGGTTCCCCTGAGAACCAGCCCCTGCGTTTAGGGGATTTCCAAAAGTCACTTCATTAACAAAAACTCAGGTGTGGTTGAAAGAATTGTTTTGAATAGCAAAAGACACCTTCATGGTTCTCTCACTTAAAAAATTACAAGGGCTTTAGGAGCTCTTTGCCAGGGATGGTGATAAAGACCAAATATATAATTCTTGTTATCAGTCATATCACAGTGCTCCTACAAGAAGAGACATGAGAGCTTGCTCTCTGACTCTCTGCTGTCTGACATAGAGGATACAATGAGAAAATCGTGTTAAAAAACACAACAAACCCAAATGGAGTCACTTGTGCTGAGCCACTCATCAATGAACCAAGACTTAATATCTAATCTAACTGTAGTTTCAGCCTTTCCCAGGAATGTGACCTTTTACCAGTCAATCTGGAGTTACCTGATCAGCACTAGATAAGCTGTCTGATAGACTTTCCCACCTTTCCCCAAAGGAAAGCGGCCTTGCCTAAAACAATTTACTCCTTATTAGACACTTCCTTTTTCTGCTCCCTTTTGCCTATAAAAGCCATTCATTTTATATAGCTACTCGGAACTCCTTTCTGTTTGCTAGACAGGATGCTGCCCAATTCATGAATCATTGAATAAAACGAATTTGATCTTCAGATTTACTCAGTTGAATTTTGCTTTTTAACAATGGCCATCTGCAAACCAGGAAGCAGGCCCTAACCCAGACACAGGATCTGCTGGTGCCTGGATCTTAGATTTCCCACCCTCCAGAACTATGAGAAACAGTTTTCTGTCATTTAAGACACCCAGTCTGTGATATTCTGTTATAGTAGGCTGAGCTAAGACACATCCCAAATTCAATGTAGTCAAGATCATCTGCACTATCTTCTCTTTTTCCTGCTCCTCAAGATGATGAAATTATTTTCAAAAATTTCAATCTTCTAGAATCTTCTTAGACTCCTCTCTCTCCTTCACTCTTATACAATTGTAACTGGACTAACATGAGTCTCTTTCTTGGTGAGTTACCAAAAGAGACTACACCAGATGGAGTTGTCATACAAAGTAATCTTTATTTGCAGCAAATGAGGAGATCATAGGGAATAATTTCCAAAGCCATGACCCACACCCCACCCCAACATCCAGCAGGGGTAAGCAGGTTCTTTTTATTTAGGGTTTAGAATGAATATGTAAAAAGGGGAGCTTTGTCATCACATGTAAAGTCAGGCATTAACGTTGCACAGGTGTAGTTAAAAAACATGCCTCTATGTGCATCATATGTTACATTAACAAAGCTTGTGCTCTGCCTAGGGCTGAGACTTAAACATTACAATGAAGGAGAGGTGACTGTCAGATACTTCTTGGTTTATCTGTGTAGGCATTGACTTGGTGGCTGAGCTCAAGTTGGCTTGGGTAAGGGATGCCTGGGTGGCTCAGTTGGTTAAGTGTCTGCCTTCAGCTCAGGTCATGACCCCAAGGTCCTGGGATCGAGTCCTGCATCTGGCTCCCTGCTGAGCAGAGAGTCTGCTCCTCCCTCTGCCTGCCACTCTCCCTGCTTGTGCGCACTCGCTCTCTCTCTCTGGCAAAAAAAAAAAAAAAAGACTGGCTTAGGTTCGCTAGGTGCTGGTCTGCCAGTAAGTAGTCTAAAGCTACTTGTGGTCTTAGACAATTTGGGCTAAGGAATACAAGACCTTGCTTGTTCACAGGCTGGAAGCATATTAGTTGACCTTGAGTCCAGGCTTCTCCAGAGACGATAGTATATTTGTTAGTGGAGTCTGAAAAGAAACAATAGCTGATAGGGAGAAATAGTTTTCTGAAAAACAAGCTTTAAATTTTCTGCTAGTATTAACCTCATTAACTCTGTGGGGCATAGTTTCACAACGATTCTTAAAACACTGTTGTTTTCTCCCTGTTATAGTTCCTATTGCTGTATAACAAACTAAAACAACAACATTTTATTGGTATAAAGCACCCATTGTATTCTGCTCACAATTATATGCGTCAGGAATTCACGAATGGCTCAGCGACATAGTTCTCACTTCAGGTTCTTCATATAGTTGCATTCAGACAACAGCTGATGCCACAGTTGTCTGAGGGACTAACCGGACTGAATGTCCAAGACTGCTCACTCTCATAGCTGACAGCTGATGGTGGCCATCTATCAAAGCTCCTACATGTGTCCTCTCTGGCAAGGTGGATTCCAGTACAGTAGCTGGTTTCCCCTTGAGCAAGCATCTCAGAAGCACCAGACAGAAGCCATAAGTCTTCTCTGACCTCCCTTAAGTCTTTAGCCAGTTGTCAAACATTGACGGAACACCACTGACTTAGCTCTTGCTGCTTTCTCTTCTGGGCCTGTCTTCCATGTGGAAAAATACTTTGAAAAACCATAGAGTATTTCACAAAAGTAAGAAAATTTTTTTAAAACAACGATTACAGAAAAAATAGGACTTATCTTTGTGATGAGATAACTTACTGAGAGATCAGTTCATGTTCTGATCTTTATTTTTCCTCTCCTTTTCCTTCAAGGTAGCCAGTCTTCTTGCCCTTTGATTCCATCATAAGACCAAAGAAAAATTTCCTAACAATTTCCCTCCTGTCTTTCATTTTTAAAAGACTTGATTTTTTGAGAACATTATGCTAGAAGACAACAAGAAAAAAATCCCAAGTGCCTTTTGAGGGACAAGTAGGGGAACAGAGGGAAAAAAATAAATGGTGAACCCCTACTTCTCATTGTCTTAGAGCTTTCCAAGAGGGATCTGCTGACAAGCTCCGGGGGTATATGTCAGAAGCTGGCAAATTTCAGTTTATGGGCCAGCACTTGCTTTTGTGAATAGTTTTTTGGGAACACAGCCACATCTATTCATTAATGTACTGCCTATGACTACTGTCAAGCAACAACGGTACAGTTATTTCACTCCTGGTCCATGTGAATGGCACCCCCTAGAGTTGAGAGTTGAGTACTGCAAAGCCTGTGTGGCCAAGCTGCCGCCTTGAAACTCCAGACCCTGGCAGGGATTATCATCCCTACGAGGCAAGGAAGCCACTTCAAATGGCATATGAGCTTCAGTGGGATCATATTAGTAGGACTGAAACAGGATACATTTTAAGAGAGGATAAAATCATGACTGTCGTACAAATATGAAATGAACACATAAAGAATTTTATTTAGTTCAATAATTAATGGGAGAACCAGTAACATATATAAAAACCACTTCAAATGGAAATTTGACTTCCAGAGATTTATATTGTCTGGCAAAATTAATTTGCACTGCCATAAACAGGAGTCATTTGCTTAGCTATGCGCAGGAAATATTTGCATTATTATTGGTTAACTTCTATCTCTAGGAAGTTACTGAAAAACCCAGTGAAAGAAAACCAAAAGCAGAGACAACCCCCATGGATGAGCTAGCTAGAATGCCCACTAGGTTACAAAGTCTTGCACAATTTTCCTCCATGGGACCAAAGACCACAGACAAGCCCCACAAATACTTTACTTTTTTATAACCCTTGGGACCTTCATATCACCCCAAGGAAGCCAGATAATGACTGAGATTAAATTATCTGCCAAGCAGGTTTCTGGGTCTCAGATTCAGAATACCTTTGATTTGAAGAAAAGAAAGACTTGATATTTCTTATACCTCTGAGTTTCTTGAATAAAATTCATATCTGTTGGATTCAAGTTCCTTGAGAAGAGAGACCTTGTCTGATCTACTTCTGTTTTCTTAAGCCTGACACAGGATAAGCAGGTGATTGGTAAATATTTACGAAATGAATAGAACAAATGCTAAGGAACAGGAGAAAATTGGGTATTTCATATAGTTAAATAAAACTTCATTGAAGGAAAAAAAAACCCTCTAACTATAAACTATCTCACAGGCGTACAGTACAAATTCTTACCTACATCGTTACATCTTGTGTGAGAGAAATAGCAAGTAGAATCTGATAATGGAAACCCAGAGGTTGCAGACTGATCCTTGGATCTGTTTTCTTAGAGAACTGCTAGAGGAAAGAGCTTCATGCAGGAAATTATTTCCTCTTGTAGGAAAAACAAATGTGCTTCACTGGAAAACTGCATTGTCTGGGCTCTAGAGAACACTCCTAGGGTTATCTGATTCTAGTCTTTTATTGTCCTTGAGATCTTCTGCAAATCTGTAAATCGAAGATAACTAGTAACAGTGCAAAATAATTCTTGTCTATTGTCATGCAAATTTTGCCCTGTTTAGGAGAGGTTCAATTGATTTCCCTCTTCCTGTGGAAAAATAGTTTTGCCTCTACCTACACATTCACTTCAGGATTCCTGCCTTATAAATGTGTCTGTTCAGATTCTCTTTGAACCAGTTGTAACATCTGCTTTGTAGCCTTCTTGGTTAATGAGTAGATTAAAATCTTTAACACCTGTTCATTTTTGTTTCTATGAGAGTCATAATTTTAACCTATTTTTAAAAATTATCTGTTAATGCTCTCCAAAAGAGTATTAGATTTAGGAGAAAGTGAATATTCAGTTCAAAACAAGAGAAGAGAAAAAAAATAAAGAAGTGGAAAGGGGACATCAAGCTGTCAAAATTAATCGGGAGTTGAGTTTGGAATAGTTATTAGTGTGCTATTGATGAAGGATAGTTGGAAGGCAGGCAGGCAGGGACAAGGAACCCCCCACCCCAAGAGGAAACCACCCTTAAAAGGATTTTGCACCACCCTGGAAGGAGCCCTCCACCCTTTCCCATGTGACAAAAACCTGATTGGATGACAGTCCCAGGGAAGGTTAATCAGATTAAAACAACCCACCAACAAGCCTATAAAACCCCTTAGACTTAGGAATTCCAGTGGCAAGCCCTCTCGTGTCCCCTCCCTTCTCGGGAGCTTTGTTGTATCACTTTGCTATCGCTCAATAAACCTTGCTTTGCTGCCCACCACTCTGTCTGGTCTACCTATTCATTCTTCAAAGCGGCGTGACCAAGAACCACTGGCACCGACAGAGAAAAAATCCTGTAATACTGTAAGGATACATTTAAACATTTATGCACATAATATATGGTGCAAGCCCATTCGGATAGCAGTTATATTCAGATAATACTTTGAAAACTACCTGTAAATACATTGTTTTAATTATTTACCCCATTGCCTTCATCAAAACATTCAAGATGAATGTTGAGATGAGTCTAATCCAAATGTCAATTTCCTTTTTCTCCCTCTACTTATATTTCTTTCCTATTTCATCTGTGCGTTAAAGATCAATGCACAAATCACACTAGTGGTAAAAGTGGTAGATATAATAGGGCTCAATTATCTTCTGAATCTAATAAGGCCTCTCCTCTGGGCTTTCCCAGGTAAGTCACTAGAACATCCCACTTCCTCCAGGACTGTCTGAATTAACCTTCCTCAAAAGACAGAAATCAGTGGGATGGCCTCAAGTTTAGGTCACAAGGATCTTACTAAGTCAACCTTTGATACAAGATACCTATCGTTTCTCAACTCTGTTAATTCTCTGGAGGCACTAAGAGGAAAATCTCCAGGGGTAAACATCTAAAGAGCTTTCTTCTAAATTATAATTAGTTGGGCTCTGTGGAAAATAGAGCACATGCTGGGAGAGAAATGCTCATTTGGTAAATAAATGCAGTCTTTCCCCAGACAGTAGGGCATTGTTTGGGGAAGAAAATTTCAGAATTGAATATGTGAGAAAATAAAAAAAGAGGTAACACATGATTTCCTTGGAGGTTTTGTCAGGCTCTAAAAACAACATATTATGTGCAAGAAAACACCAAATGTTTCACTAGAATACAGAAACAACAATCTTGATTGATTACTTCTTTTTAAAGCTGCATGAGGGGGGAGGGGCGGGGGGAGTTGCAGGCTTTCACCAGCAGAGGGAAATACTGTCCTAGGAAAAACAATTTCTTTGTGACCTTTTTTTCACCATAAGTCTTCTATGCTGTAAGCAAGAGATGAATGTTTCTTCCTTGTTTTTCTCATTTATAAAATGTTTAACAGCGGGGAGTTTGCTAGCCTATGCCTCCAGCATAATTGTTCTTGTGAGAGCAGGGATAAGAATGTGGGAAGCTGAGACCCAAGAAGAGTCATCTGGGAGCTGTCAGGCATTAGATGTGTGAGGCTGAGTTATAGAACAGCTCCAGGAGCAAGGGGAAGAGCAGCTTTCCTTATATATTCACAGCTCACTCCCTCCTCAAATGCCCCAATCCAAAGCTTATTCTGGAAACTCCATGGTTCCTCGGTGGCTCCTCCCTATGGGAAACTATAAGCCATTTTCAATCAATAGCAACCTCTAATAGACAGGCATTCATAATTTGTCCCTCAGGAACTATGGATTTTAAGATGTCTAGCTGTTTACTCCTTAATATCAACATAACCTTATGACTTTCTGTTCTGGCATCTCTAACGCTGCAAAAGATTAAGAAACTGATTTCATAAAGGAAAGCTGTATCCTGCAGTGGAATTACATAGCAAGTGTCATGGTGCTAAAAGAATGGGGTCCATTTTCCTGTGAGGCGCTGGGACTGAAGAAGCTCCCTGTCAAACCACCTTTAAAGCTCCTCCCATCATCACTGCAAGTGGAGGTCACTGTTAACGTGGAGAGAGAAAGTGGAATCTCCTCAGCCAAACACTAAGAATACCCTCAGGTTAGGGAGAGATGACAAAGTGCCACATTATCCAGCCATCTTCAGAGCTGGGAGATGGAGAGAACAAACATAAGGAAGGCCAAATTTAGAAGGGGGACCTCCTCCCCAAGGCTGAGTTCAGACCTCACAGGAGATGGTAAGGTTACAGCCCATAGGATAACAGAGAAGTTTCCTGATTTGCCTGGTCCAGATCTGGTCTGCAGTTACTGGGTAGGCATGGGGGCAACCTTCTGGGGCAGAGGCTTGCCACAGTCGGTGGCCAGCATGCAGATGGACATGCAGGGATAGCCCTCCAGGAACAGGCAGAGTACAAGTGAGCCTCAGCTAGTGGCCAGGGAGGGACTCCAGCGTGCTGAGGGAGTGGAGGTGACTTTGGGGGCAGGAGGCCAGGAGTCCGCAGTGTCTATGTCAAGAAGGATGCAGAAAAGTGATCACCAAGCTAGGCTGGAGCTGTGAGGATGTAGAGAGGTCATACATTCTGGGTTCTTTGCTGCAGGAGAACACAACCCTATGCTTTCACACCCACACCCCTGACTGAGTTTACAATCCCTGGAAACAGGAGATCCCCTTCTTCCTGCTAGGTCCTTCTCATGCCCTCTACTGAGAAAGTCGAACATCATCCTCACTGTAAAGGAGAGATGGTCGCAGGAATTCCATCCTTTATTGCAGAGCAGATGTTGGAGAGTAAATTTGAAGCCGAGAAGCAATAAACTGGCAAGTGGCAGATATGAACAAGAAGTTGCATATAATTAAATACAGAATGTGAGTGTAATGATTCTCAAAAAAAAATTTCTTATTCCTAAAGTTCTAAAATCAAGTACCCCTCCAGGTATTACTAGATTCTTAGACTGGATGGACCCTAACTAACCATTAAAATTAAGATTCTGGAGTCTAGAGTGCCAAATAAGAAGTCCCATCACAGCAATCCAGATAGATGAGCAACTATCGAGTGTCATAATAACACTGGGATGCCATTGTTAAAATCCCTATATTGCACATAAGGGAAGTCTTGGGTTTCGGAGAAGGTTGTGTACATGGTAATGAAGCTAAAAAATGTCTCAACTAGGAACAGTTAAAAAGGCTTCAAAATACTTTTAGCATTTATTTCTGATTTGTTTTAAAAATTGAAGACTTTCTAAACATGAGGGGATAAAAATGATACTGGACTAAGCGCACAAAGAGAAATAACCCACAGAGGGAAAGTCTGGTGAGGAGAGAGTGCTATGGGAATGGTTAGGAGCCAGGCTTTGGGAGCAGACTGCAGGGTTGAATCAGGGTTCTGTTATTTATTAATGATGCAGCCCCAAGCAGGTGTTTAACCTCTCTCTGACTCAATTTCCTCACCTAAGATGAAGATGATAATCATGAAAGCTCTCCCAGAGAGATGTCATGAGGCCAAATGAATAAATGTATGTGAGGTAGTCAGAACAGTGCCTGGCCCAGTCAGTGCTCTATAAATATGGCTATTCTTATGATTAATTTTATAGCGCAGAAGTAGCAGGCAAACCTGAGAGAAGGATTTTGAAGAGTGAGACCAAAACCAACTGAGGAAATTGGAAAGAAGAAGGCTGTGACAAAAATGGACACATTAAATGAGATTCCACTTCTCTGGACATTGTGAAGCATGAGGCTCCTCCCATAAAGGGTTAGTACAGAACACTGAAGGAAGTCACAGCATCCCCACACCTCCCACAAAATAAGAAAGCACTTCAGCAGATGTGAGGGTTCTTTTACTCTCTCTCAAGAAGCTAAGAGCAGAGGTGGCTAGTGGGTGCCTACTAAAGGCCACAGTTTCATGGAATGGGATGGAGTCAAGTCTGGATACGAAACTTTACAATGCAGATTCTTTATATTTGTGGGATTTTTTTTTAAGATTTTATTAACTTATTTGTCAGAGAGAGAGAGAGAGTGTGCATGCGCACACAAGCAGAGAGAGAGAAACAGGCAGAGGGAGAAGCAGGCTCCCTGCTGAGCAAGGATCCCGATGCGGGACTGGGTCCCAGGACCCTGGGATCATGACCTGAGCCCAAGGCAGACATTTAACAGACTGAGCCATCCAGGTGTCTCTGGGATTTTTTTTTTTTTTTAATGTGGTTGGTTGGTTGGTTGGTTGTACTGTCTTGACTCCTCCTGACTTTTGAAAACCTCTAATCTTATTGAAGATAAATGAAAGAAAACTGTCAGAATAGGTGACCATGTGCAGCCTGAGGCCAAATGGGGACGGTCGCAAGAAATGCTGAACCTGAGCCTCTCCAACCTTGAGGAGTAACAGGTGAAATTTAATGGGCATCTAGTAGAAGTTGAGTCTCCTGTGGCCTTGGAACATGGGTATTTTGTGATAAAATGCTATTATTTTTAGGAGACCTATTAGGTATTTTTTAAAGCCCCCCCTTTTTTTTAATTTTGATAGGGGCTTTTCTTGCTGGTTTAGGATGTGCAATTCATCCAAACTTCTCTCACACAAATCGTCACCTGCAGATTACCAAATAATATCCGCCCCTGACTTGATCTCAATGACGTTATTTGTGTTCATTTCATTAAAAATGAGGGAGTTATGTTCAAACATTTGCATCTAACCTTTAGATATTTTAGGTAAGCATACTCATTTCTGAATATTTCCATTCACTCTAACAATCCAGCTGTTTCAATTGGAAATTTCTTGATGTGTTCCCAACTGTAATAAGATACTTTCCTACCTTGAACTTCTATTGAATGATAGCACAGTTGCACGCACTGCTTGTGAAAAATAATTGGAGTTGGTCATGCTTGCTTTCTTAGGCAGCCTCAATTTCTGGGAAGCAAATCGGTGGAATATAGATCCTGCCCTTCATTTTTGCAATCCAAAATGCTTGAAATGATTGCATAATCTTGCATTCTACTAGGACAATTCCATCAACTGTCTTATTTCTTGTTCTGTAAGGAAATTAAAAACCAGTATATTTTTTTTCTGGTGCATGTCTCTGCATCTATTTTGTTCATTTCCATTTTTTAATTTTCCACTAAAATTTTTTCTTTTAAACTTTTAAAAATTCTGCCTACTTATTTTATATTCTAATAAGATTATATGTTAATAACATAATATGTATTATACATATTAAAATAATCTGATTTCTTTCCGTATTTTGAGGAAAATATAAGTATATACTTATGTTTAATTTTGTTTCATTGAAACCGCTTACCTCAGGGATTGTTCTTAAAGGGTAATTAAAGGGTATTGTATAAATACCTAGCCCCTGATAAATAAATCACAAACACTAATAGAAAGCCCAAATCCAAGCCCCTACTATTCATGGGTTCAATTGCCCTTCGTTTACCAAATGGTACATTTCAGTAAATGGTACCCATTATTATCCTATAGACTCAAATTCTAGCCAAAGACAAGGCTAAGGTAGATACTTAGATAGGAGGCACAGTTACTCTATCTGAGCACATTCTGCATCTTGAGCACATTTGTAAATATAGATAGATGATAGATAGATGATTGATAGATAGATAGATAGATAGATAGATAGATAGATAGATAGATAGATGTCGGCATGACAGTTAGCATGACCATGATGAAAAAGAATTAGAGGCAAGCATGTGAGAGCAGGATTCCAACTAAGTACAAGAGGAAGTCAAATTATAGGGCTTTTTTGGTGGGGGAGGTTGGTTTGCTGTTGTTGATTTTAGAAGCTTGCTGCCCACCAACCACCAATAATTAAAGGCTTTGGTTTCTCTCTGATCCCTCCTCTCCCCCAGCCTAGGCTTCTTCCCCTGAAGTGAAAACCACACTACTTTTGCCACCATTTTGTCTTGGCTAAAGTCTCACAACTAATATGTGTCAAAACAAGATCCAAACCAGTTCCCCTTGGCCTCAGTGTTCTCTAACTGGCTGTTAGGTCTATCACGTAAAGGACCAATGTGTGGTTGGCCTGGAAAATACAATACAAATCCCACTATGATCTCTTATCTGGAATTCCAAAATCCAAAAAATGTCTGAAAACCGTAAGTTTTTCATAAGTTTCTGATAAACTCATTTGATGGTAAATCTACCTGACCTGACATGAAGATTTCCACTGTCTTTTATCTATCCCACTTGGTGTAAATATTCATATATTTCACTAGAGGACTATTAACATGTTTTCTTACTATCTCAGACCTTTGTTGTGGGTATATATTAAAATATTGTGTGGGCAGGGCAGTCACACTGGGCCCTACACTTAGATCCTACACTTGGCTTAAAGCTCTGCTGGAGTCTTTAATAATTTTTGAACAGGAGTTCTTCTATTTTTCATTTTGCATAGGACCCTGAAAATTAGGGTTGACCCTTAAACTACATAGGTTTGAACTGCACAGGTCCACTTATAGGCAAAAATTTTTCAATACATATATACACACACACACACACACCATATATATATCCACACACAGTATTGTAAGTGTATTTTCTCTTCCTTATGATTTTCTTAATACACTCTTTTCTCTAGCTTATTTTATTGTAAGAATACATATGTAATACATGTAATAGGCAAAATATGTGTTAATCGACAGTTTATATTATCAGTAAGGCCTCCAGTCAACAGTAGGCTATTAGAAGTTAAGTTTTGGCGGAGTCATAAGTTATATGTGGAATTTTGACTTTGTGGGGGGACTGGTGCTCCTAGCCCCCACATTGTTCAAGGGTCAGCTGTATACAGGTAGTCCTGAGTATAAGCCCTGGAGTACCTTTCTAAAATCTGAAAAGCATGAATTTTTAAACACAATTGACTCTAAGGATTTGGCTAAGGGATCTGTGTTACTGCGTGACCAGTATTACTGCTATTATTACTACCACCATGGATTAAATGCCTCCTATAGGCAAGTGGCCTTTTAAGCACTTCATATAAGTTAAATATAAACCTGTGAGATACATATTACTTTCTTCATTTTAAAAAATGAAGTAATTAAGTTTCGGAAAATTACCCTAAAGTTTTTAAGTTGACCCCACTGGTAAATGGCAGAGCTGGAATTCAAACTAAGGTCTGCCTGGCTCTGGAACTCATGAAAGAACATACACTATTCTTGGGGGTACATGCTTTAAAATTATTAGGATGAACCATTTGAGACTGCCATTATTCAATCATTTTCACAAAGACAAAAAGGCGATTTCATCTGGCTCAACCTAATAGATATAAATGGCTATTTGTAAAATATAAGCTCCCTTTATTTTTCCTTTTCTTTTCTTTTTTTTTTTTTTTTAATTTGGAAGGATGACCAAACTTGTTTTTCCGGTAAAATAAATAAAGGTTGCAGTGAAGTCAGAAGAAAAATTTATGTAGTTCAATTTAAACCTAGTCGCAGGTCTCATCCTGTCTCACCAGAGATGACATCACTGCTCCTAAAAAGACGGTCACATGGGAGACCCTGTTTTATTGTGATCAGCTGCAGAGGATCAGCAAGGATGACCTCATCTGCAGCAGAAGAGCTTTGACCTTTGCCCCTTTAGGCATGTGAAGCAGAAGAAAAAATGCTTCACAGGCTGAGGAATGTAAAACAGACAAGCACCCTTCAGCCTGGTAGAGTTCATCAAACGTGTTAAGTGCAAATGCTCAAGACTTGACATGATGTAAAGCAATTAAGGAAAACAACAATAAGTAGCCTGGGAGCTGAATGGGTCCTTTGGTGTTTCTTGATAACCTTAGAAAAATATATTTTTTGTTTTCCAGTAAATGAAGATAAGAAATAAGCTTGTTTAAAAAAAAAATGGTGTTTATATGAATTTTCCATAAATGGTAGAATTTAAATTCTTATTCCATAAGAATAGCTTAGACCTAATCAAATCAATTAAATCTACCAATGGATAGGTTGACTATTGTTTTTCTTTAATTCTAAAAATTATAAAAATGTATTATAAAATAAATTATTAAAAATTATAAAAAGCTAAGTTTTTTAACTGTTGCTGTGATAGTGAAGAATGTCATAACAAGAGCCCAGGATATACACTCAAACCTGTCCAGGAATGTGTGGAAGGTCCGCCGGAGAAGTTACCTATATTGGGTATTCTTTCCCTGTCCTTCTTACTTCCAGTGAACAATTCACAGACTGAAGAGCTTCCAATGATAACAGATTTCCTTCTGTTCAAAAACTCTTTAATAACTAGAAATTGTTTAATAGTTCAGGATTTTCAACATGTATCCTTTGATGTAGCACTCTGGGCACCATGATTAGAAGTCCTAGAGTTAGATTAAGGGGGATAAACTAGTAAGATCAAAAGAGATTTTTGCTACTTCCTGGCTGATAAATTGTTAATCAATATCTTCCAAATCAAACAGCCTGAGAGAAGCAGATTTTTTGTGTTTCCTTTGCAACCAATTGGAGAGATGGAAGCCCTCCAAAAGGGTGCTCCAGTGCTGAAATCTGAAACATAAGAAATATTTCATCCAGGTAGAAAAGGCAGTTCATTATTCTAATTTTAAGCTGGACAGTTACCCAACTTCACGAGCCAACTTCTTTAGGTTTCCTGAGCGATTTTTCTCTTACCCACTCAGTGTTTTGTCATTCCCTCAAGCTGAGAACCTGAGAAGACCAATCGCTTTAAAAGACTTGAGAAAAAAAGCTGATGACTTAGGCATTTAGTGTTGTCTTTAGTCTCTCCATTTTTATCATTTTTGTGGTACTAATGGTGATCTTTTTAACGTTTGTCCAATATATTTCTATTTGATGAAAGACTGCTCAAAGTGACATCTCAAATTTCAAGAAAGTACTTACATTCCAGCAATATTTTTGGTAAGTAGAGATTAGAACTTTAGAGAGTTTTCTTTGGTCATCTTTCAGTGTACCAGAAAAAAATAGTCACTACAATTTACCATGTGGGTCCAATGGACCCTTTTAATTTACATTTTAAATTCATTCTCAAATACTTACAGAAGGAAGCATAAAGTAAGAGAGTAAAACTTTATTACAGAAAAATAAATTCAAAAAGGTATTGTGCCTTAAAGTCTTTTCCCCTCCACTCTGTAGAGTTTATTGGGTTTATAACTGGGTGAACAGTTAAATTGTGGTTTATCCATATGATGGAATAGCACTCGGCGTAAAAATGAAACTACTGATACACTCAACAACATGAATATATCTCAAAATACTTATGCTGAGTGAAAGAAACCAGACCAAAAAAGAAAACATTATGTATGGCTCTTCCAGTTATATAAAATGCTTAGAAAATGCAAACGAACCTATACTGACAGAAAGCAGGTCAGTGGTTGCTTAAGGATGAGGTGGAGAGGGCAGGAGGGGCTAGAGAGGAGGACAGGAAACTTTTTAGGTGCGGGATATGTTCATTATCTTGATTGTGGTGAAGATTTCACAAATGTACATGTATGTCAAAACTTACCTAATTGTATACTTTAAATATGTGCAATTTATTGTATGTCACTTATATCTCAAAAAAGTTAAATTTTTTAAATGAAATTAGGCATGGAAGACAAAAGATATTGTCATTTACCTTAGGTCACAGGGCTAGATCATGGAGGAACAAAGACTTGCAATCAGGTCTCCGACGCAAATATCAATAAAGAGCAGAAAGGGTAACTGCCAAATGTCAGGCTTGCTAGTCAGAGTGGACCCCTGACTGGGGAGGGTTGCCTGTGGATTAGGAACCCAGTTTTATGCAGGTCAAGGGTATTTCAATAGGGAAGAATTACTAGTTTGGGGAATTTAATGTGAGGGACTGTCTTACGTTTTGATCAGTTCCTCTGCAGGGCCTCTAAAATAATAATGATGACTTTAATTCATCAGAGAAAAATTGATGCTATGATTTCATCTAGCTTTCCTTAACCAGTTTATGGCTGGGCTTAGCAAGTAAGTCTTAAAGGGTCAAGAAATAAACAGATACCACAGTCTTGGAAAATTCTGGGGAAATCTTCATGCTGTCTTTTGTAAATAGAGAAAACTAGAAAAAAATGATATACAGAGATAATTATTTAGATTAGGGTTTCTCAACTTTAGCATTATTGACATTTGGGGTTGAATAACTCTTTGTTGTGGGGGGACCCTGTGCATTATAAGATATTTAGCAGCCTTCCTGTCTTCTAACCACTAACTGCCTGTAGGACCCTTCCCCTAATTCTGACAAACAAAAATGTTTCCAGAGATTGCCAAATGTTCCTTGGGGTACGAAATCACCCCTATTGAGAATCACTGCATCACATTTGCTGCTATATCCGGTACGAGTCCAGAAATTATAAATAAGTAAGCAATGAATTTAGAAAAAATATTTGCTTAATATCAGAGAAGGTTGATATCCTTAAAATATAATATCCTTATGTAGAGCTTTTTGCAAATCAGTAAAAATGTACAAGTAGAGAAAGAAACATAAAACCAATAATAATTTTAAAAATTCCAAGTCAGCTTACCACTGTGTAAAGAGTTTTGAAATTTAGATTACTTCCAAGCTTGGTCTTCTTCACTGGTCAATGTGTTAGGCAAACATTTTCAAATCTTATTGCCTGCAATATACAGCATCAGCCAGTGGTATCAGCTGATTATTTCCCAGCCAATAAACATCTGGTAGCATCAGATTTTCTCCTAGCCTTCAAACAATAGTAGCTATAGTCTTTAGACAGTGATAAAGCCCCTTACATAAAAACACTTGGAATAAACTAATTTGAAATATTAATACAGAAAAATTATATCACACTTAAAATGATCTTATGTTTCCATTAATCAAATGAGATTCGAGGGATTCTTCCTGATTTACCCTGGACTAGAAAAAACCCAGAACTAAAAGAAAAGCTAAGCTAATAATTTACCCATGTAATACAATGTGTGAGAGTTATAATGATATTGTCTTTTTAGTTTGTTCTTTTTTTTTTTTAAACCTAAACTTTAGATTCTTCTTTGGAATAAAACAGGATTGTCACTGTTTACAAGGTCATTTCTGAGCTGTAAAAATTATCTCAATGTTTTTTCCTTGTATTACTCACGTTCAGTCTCAGCTGACATAGTCAAACGTGTAAGGACAAGGACACTTTTTTCTTGCATCTTTAGTAGAAACCTTACCAGCAGAGAGTAACTGCTCCAAGTCTATTAAAGAGAGGCAGATATCCTATTTAATGCTTTATTGTATACACGTATATCAATGCAGGCCATATTAAAATATTTCGGGGCAACTGGAAGGGTGTAAATAATGAATAAACTAATTCATAATTCTCCTTTTGTGAAAAAATGACAGTAGGTAGAAGTTCTAATCCTAAAAAAAAAAATGTACTGTCAATGTTTGGAGAAGGGCTCTAAACGCGGATTCTTCAAAGCAGCATTTGTATTCAGGGCCATTGATGAAAGATATATATGTGACAATTTCACACCCTTCCACAATGCAGAGAAAGGATTTATTTGCATGCTAATGTATGTAAAAGGATAAGTAATTCTTCCCTTTCTTCTCCTGCTAAACACTGATCACAAAGCTTAGATTCAGTGTCAAATAAATCTCTGAAAGCTAGTACTCAAAGTCAATGCTGGGGAAGAGAAAAGCTTTATGCCTCTAGCTGGGCCTGTGGACAAAGCCAAGGTTTCAGTCAAGTACAGGGCTTATATTCCAGCTGTGCAATCATCTCCCTCTGTGACCTCAGACAAATGACGCCATGTCCACATTCTTATTTCTTTGTCTGTAAAAAATGACAAGGAACTTTTGTGGGGGTGGGGGAGGGGGAGAATCTCAATGTTCATACTCAAACTCTAGATCAAATTGTTATAATTAAAACCACAACATAACCCGGTCCACAAACCTATAGTAGAGGCCATAATATTATATCAGTTGTCACTAAAAATCAGCTTATATTCCATCTGGTACCAACACAAGGGTGATGTATTCTTTAACCAGCAAAATAAATCCCATTAGAGTGTGTTCCTGGCATTGTTCTTTCCCTGCATTCTTTTCACTCCTTCATGCCAGAATGATCTTGCAAGAAGCATGAAAAAAAAAAAAATGACTGACTATACAGGATGTGGAACTCTTCTTTAAGAGTGAATAAGTTTAGTTGTAATCAAAATTCCAATTCTACTTTTAATATCATCTGTCTTCTGAGAAGATGAAGAAAGAAAACTTGGATTATGCTTTTAGGAGAATAAGAAAAAACTGGTTCTAGTTCTAGTTCTATGAATACCAAGGTATGTGACCGACCTTGGACAATTATGGCTGATTAACAGGAAGAGAAATATTATATAATTATTATATAATATATATATGAGGCTTTATAATAACATTGAGAATAATCATAACATTAAATTAAAAAATCCTTTAGATTTTTTTGCATTTTTAAAAATGTATTAGTTCATAGAACATTAGTGAAAAGGCAAAAAGGAGGTACAAATTGTATGTTTATTATGATCTCAGCTTCTAAGACTAAAAAATGCCAAGACTGGAAGGAAGTCCACCAAAACATTAACAATAATTGTGTTATTTATTGGGGTGGAATTGTAAATGGTATTTCTGTTCTTTCAACTATTCTCTACATTATAATATTCTCTGATACCCATACATTATCTTCTAATCATAAAATAACAAACTATAAAAAGAAAAACAGAAAATATGTGACTTCCATGCAAAGAGAATACTTTAGCTTCCATCGGTTAATTCTACAGATAGTAGTGACAGTTATTCCTGAGAATGCGCAATTAATCTTACACACCACCACCGTTTCAGAATCAAAAGATTAGTGACATCCCATGCCTTGCAAAAAATTGATTCCCAGGGTTACTTAGTTTTCTGCTCATTACTGGAGTCAATGCAGAGAGCGGGGTTAGCATTTAGGGAATAATTGCCCTTTGCCGTAGACCAGGAAACCATCAACTTCGGTGGAAGAGAGATGGCTCTGGGGAGCAGTGACACTCCGGGAAACACCTTATTAATGGACCACAAAACAGCTTTCTCAATGACCAGCAGTCTTGTCAGCAAATGTATGGGCAAACCTCTGTGGCTTTACTACCCAACCCTCTTCCTATAGGAAATCACCTCTCTCTCCCCACCCTCCCCAACCCCGAGGCACGCCGAGCAGTGAGTTGCTAGAGCCACAACAATTGCACACTGGCTCCAAAAAAGCTCTCTAGAGTATTTCTGAAGTGTACACAAAAAACTCTTTCCTAGTGCGACTCTAACCCATTTCTTCACTTATTCTATATTTATAGAGCACCAAGTATATGTCAAATCAAGGAGACAAACATATCTCTTCATGTAAAACATGGAAGTGTAAAACAAGCAAAACTGGACTCACTCTGGCAAGTAGAATCCTGAAGTTAGGACTCGAGGTTTGCCTCAAGGCATTATACAAAGGGGTTGCATTTTAGATGCAGGCAGATGTGGCCTTGAATCCTCACAGGAAAAATATTAATGGTTTGATCTGGTTTATTTACAAATGTTTCTGGGCTTTGACAAAGGGGGGGCTAATAAGACTGATAACATTTAAAATTCCTGGCAAATCATTGTGATTCTCAAAAATATTATTTGCTTTTGTTGTTAGTAACATATATTTATTAAAAATTAAATAGAATAATAAGAGCATATTCTGAAAAAAAATCATTACAACTTAAGAGCACACAGGAAAATAGAATAGTCAATATATCTGATCAGAGCGGTATACCCCTGAGGAACTTTGATGGAGAATAGCTCATTAGTCCATCAGTTATTTGTAGTAAACTTAAAGCATTCTCAACTTTTAAAATATGTTTTATCTATTTCTCACAGAAGCACTAATTTCAGCAAAGAATCACCCCAAATAAGTTACTGACTCTAAAGTAAGGTATCCTACTGGAACCACCTCTCTCTGATCAATCCAAATTACCAGAAAAGAACAAAGTATCACATATTTTTGAATTTTGGTGAAAGCCAAATGTGCCAGAAATAGGCAACCAGCTTAACCAACTTGAACCACACTCCTCAAGGAAACAAGAAGAGTTGCTTTGTATTCATTGTTGTCTAGATAGTAGGAGATAACAAGTGTTTTTGAATTAAAATAGAAGGGATAAAAAAAAGAGAAATTCTAGGCCCAATTTAGGGCATTTTGCTGAAGGTAAGGGCAGAGAAATGAGGTAGGAAAGAGACTGGAAAAGGTTCCAAGCAGAAGTATTTGTATTTATGCAATCATTTCACTTAAAACTTGCAACATATGCATGACCTAAATCGCTTTAGAGATGAGGAAATGAAGATAAGCATTAAGGGACCTTGCCAAGGTCACTCTGCAAGAAAGGGAAAGGCAGAGTTGATAACTCAGGTTTCTGATTTGCAGGCCAGGGTTAATTCCCACCATCTCGTGTGACCTGCCAGACTTCTTGTCAATGGACTGAGCTCCATATTTGGTGGACTGGAATAGAGAGATTTGCTTATATTTATACTCTATGTCATATAGCATATGAAATGACAAATCTGGGTTGCAGCCTTAGGGTTAGTATAAACAGTGGGTGTCAACAAAGTACCATGAAGAGATATATAAAGAAATCACATGTGGAAATTATTAAAGAATCATTTAGGTGATAAAATAAGTCATCAAGATTACCCTTTCTAGAGAAATGAGCAGAGGAAAACATGGTTTACCATGTCTGTCTTTCCTTGGATGGCTTCCCTTCAATCTCAAGTATTTTACTTCCCACACATTGCCCCCATGAAACTCACATTCAGATTAACTAAAATGTGCAAAGCTCACCATTTGCTGAGAGTGAAAGAACTCCAACTCTGTTCATAGCTTTTCATCTGCTCTTTCCAAAATATGACAGGATCTAGAACAAGGTAATATGTGTTGAGACTTATTTTATTACTTTTTTATGATTTTATGTTAATCACCATACATTACATCATTAGTTTTTGATGTAGTGTTCCATGATTCATTGTTTGCATATAATACCCAGTGCTCCATTCAGTATGTGCCCTCTTTAATACCCATCACCAGGCTAACCCATCCCCCCACCCCTTCCCCTCTAGAACCCTCAGTTTGTTTCTCAGAGTCCATTGTCTCTCTGGTTCATCTCCCCCTCTGACTTCCCGCCCTTCATTTTTCCCTTCCTACTATTTCTTTTTTTTTTTTTTTTTAACATATAATGTATTATTTGTTTCAGAGGTACAGGTCTGTGATTCAACAGTCTTACACAATTCACAGCACTCACCATAGCACATACCCTCCCCAATGTCTACCACCCAGCCACCCCATCCCTCCCACCCCCCACCACTCCAGCATCCCTCAGTTTGTTTCCTGAGATTAAGAATTCCTCATATCAGTGAGATCATATGATACATGTCTTTCTCCAATTGACTTATTTTGCTCAGCATAATACCCTCCAATTCCATCCATGTCGTTGCAAATGACAAGATTTCATTCCTTTTGATGGCTGCATAATATTCCATTGTAGATATATACCACATCTTCTTTATCCATTCATCTGTCGATGGACGTCTTGGTTCTTTCCATAGTTTGGCTATTGTGGACATTGCTGCTATAAACATCTGGGTGCACGTACCCCTTCGGATCCCTACATTTGTATCTTTGGGGTAAATACCCAGTAGTGCAATTGCTGGGCTGTACGGTAGCTCTATTTTCAACATTTTAAGGAAACTCCATACTGTTTTCCAGAGTGGCTGCACCAGCTTGCATTCCCACCAACAGTGTAGGAGGGTTCCCCTTTCTCTGCATCCCCGCCAACACCTGTCATTTCCTAGAGATGTATAAACTACGAAAACTGAACCAGGAAGAAATAGAAAACCTTAACAGACCTATAACCACTAAGGAAATTGAAGCAGTCATCAAAAATCTCCCAACAAACAAAAGCCCAGGGCCAGATGGCTTCCCAGGGGAATTCTACCAAACATTTAAAGAAGAATTAATACCTATTCTTCTGGAACTGTTCCAAAAAATAGAAATGGAAGGAAAACTTCCAAACTCAGTTTATGAGGCCACCATTACCTTGGTCCCCAAACCAGACAAAGACCCCATCAAAAAGGAGAATTACAGACCAATATCCTTGATGAACACGGATGCAAAAATTCTCACCAAAATACGAGCCAATAGGATCCAACAGTACATTAAAAGGATTATTCACCACAACCAAGTGGGATTTATCCCTGGGCTGCAAGGTTGGTTCAACATCTGCAAATCAATCAATGTGATACACTACATTAATGAAAGAAAGAACAAGAACCATATGATCCTCTCAAGAGATGCAGAAAAAGCACTTGACAAAGTACAGCACCCTTTCTTGATCAAAACTCTTCAGAGTATAGGGATAGAGGGTACATACCTCAATATCAGAAAAGCCATCTATGAAAAAACCACAGCGAATATTCTACTCAATGGGGAAAAACTGAGGGCTTTCCCCTAAGGTCAGGAACACAGCAGGGATGTCCACTATCACCACTGCTATTCAACATATTATTAGAAGTCCTAGCCACAGCAATCAGACAACAAAAAGAAATAAAAGGCATCCAAATCAGCAAAGAAGTCAAACTCTCACTCTTTGCGGATAATATGATACTTTATGTGGAAAACCCAAAAGACTCCACCCCAAAACTGCTAGAACTCATACAGGAATTCAGTAAAGTGACAGGATATAAAAATCAATGCACAAAAATCAGTGGCATTCCTATATACCAACAAGACAGAAGAAAGAGAAATTAAGGAGTCAATCCCATTTACAATTGCACCCAAAACCATAACATACCTAGGAATAAATCTAACCAAAGAGGCAAAGTATCTGTACTCAGAAAACTATAAAATACTCATGAAAGAAATTGAGGAAGACACAAAGAAATGGAAAAACGTTCCATGCTCATGGATTAGAAGAACAAATATTGTAAAGATGTCAATGCTCCCTAGAGCAATCTACACATTCAGTGCAATCCCTATCAAAACACCATCCACTTTTTTCAAAGAAATGGAACAAATAATCCTAAAATTTGTATGGAACCAGAAGAGACCCCGAATAGCCAGAGGAATGTTGAAAAAGGAAAGGAAAGCTGGTGGCATCACAATTCCGGACTTCCAGCTCTATTACAAAGCTGTCATCATCAAGACAGTATGGTACTGGCACAAAAACAGACACATAGATCAATGGAACAGAATAGAGAGCCCAGAAATGGACCCTCAACTCTATGGTCAACTAATCTTTGACAAAGCAGGAAAGAATGTCCAATGGAAAAAAGACAGTCTCTTCAACAAATGGTGTTGGGAAAATTGGACAGCCACATGCAGAAGAATGAAACTGGACCATTTCCTTACACCACACACAAAAATAGACTCCAAATGGTTGAAAGACCTCAATATGACACAGGAGTCCATCAAAATCCTAAAGGATAACACAGGCAGCAACCTCTTCGACCTCAGCCACAGCAGCTTCTTCCTAGAAACATCGCCAAAGGCAAGGGAAGCAAGGGCAAAAATGAACTATTGGGACTTCATCAGGATAAAAAGCTTTTGCACAGCAAAGGAAACAGTCAACAAAACCAAAAGACAACCGACAGAATGGGAGAAGATATTTGCAAAGACATATCAGATAAAGGGCTAGTATCCAAATCTCTAAAGAACTTATCACACTCAACACCTAAAGAACAAATGACCCGATCAAGAAATGGGCAGAAGACACGAACAGACATTTTTCCAAAGAAGACATCCAAATGGCCAACAGACCCATGAAAAAGTGTTCAACATCACTCGGCATCAGGAAAATCCAAATCAAAACCTCAATGAGATACCACCTCACACCAGGCAGAATGGCTAAAATTAACGTGTCGAGACTTTGAAGATGCCATCTATGTGCTCCTATGTACACGGTTTTGGTAGAGACAGGACAGACACTTCCTGACCTCTGCAGCCTTCTTTTCCTTAGATACAGAATTACTTGATCCCCAGCTACAGACTCTACCCCTTACTCCCAATCTAAGAGACCAATCCTGACATTTGGCAGAAAAGACATAAATAATGCCACCTCTCTATCTAGCATTCATTATCCTATGATACTTGCTCCCAATTAGGTCATAAATTTGCATTCCAGTCTCTGTGTATGTAGTTAGAGTAACTATGTCTTCTTTTCCTTTGTACCCTCAGGACCTAGTATATTGATGGCACACAAGTTTTATTTATTGTTTGCTGACTGACTAATTTAAGTAAGCTTCTGCCTTGATGAAACCATCACCACAAGTTTGGGGACTCGATCCCTGTTCTAATCCCCATAGGTCACTTTCCTAATATGTAGCTCTTGTAGAACTCAGGACTGTTAATCTTTCTCCTGGAAATTCACTCACAGACCTTAATTCCTGCCCTTGAGCATTCTATTGACAACTTTTTGACAATGGTACAATTTGCCTAGCTTCTTGGATCTCCAAATGTTATCTGTCCCTGGCTTCACCAGCACTCTGATATTTGGACTTGCCAGGATACTGCATCCACCTTGGTAGGATCTCCTGATGGTTCTCTTTACTTAGGCTCTCACTTTGATGAGTATATGGTTAATAATGTCTTTTGTTTATGAATTAGCTATTAAATTGATAAGCACAATCACCTTTTTTTTTATAAAAATGAAATGATTACATCTTACCACAGGTCCTTTCCATTTACCTATAAATCCAAATTATGTCAGGATAATCTGTTAAATGCAAAAAAAGAGATAGCAAAATAAATTTTATTTATCCAAACAGTACAATTAAGTAATGTCAAAACTCCCAATTTTCCTTAACAAAGGGGTGTGTGTGTGTGTGTGTGTGTGTGTGTGTGTGTGTGTGTTTGGTTTTTGTTTGAGTAAGTTGAACAACTGCCTCTACCCTCTACATTTCTTTCTGGGGTTTTGGTTTGTTTGTTTAATTTTGGTTAGTTAACACACAGTGCAATACTGGTTTCTGGAGTAGGATTCAGTGATTCATCACTTACATACAACACCCAGTGCTCCTCACAAGTGCCCTCCTTAATACCCATCACCCATTTAGCCCATCATCCCCCCATCATCTTCAAACTCCAAGGTTTGAAGAACAAACCTTCAGTTTGTTCTCTATCGTTAAGAGTCTTTTGTGGTTTGTTTCCCTCTCTCCTTTTTTTCTTTTGCCCTCCTATGTTCATCTGTTTTGTTTCTTAAATTCCACATATAAGTGAGATTATATGGTATTTGTCTTTCTCTGACTGACTTATTTCGTTTAGCATAATACTCTAGATCCATCCATGTCATTGCAAATGGCAAGATTTCTTTATTTTTTTGATGGCTGAGTAATATTCCTATATAGATAGATAGATAGATAGATAGATGATAGATAGATAGATAGATCCCACCTCTTCTTTATCCATTCATCAGTTGCTGCAGTTGATGGACATTTGGGTTCTCTCCATAGTTTGGCTATTGTTGATAATGCTGCTATAAAAATTGGGGTGCATGTATCCCTTCAAATCTGTATTTTTGTAGCCTCTGGGTAAATACCTAGTAGTGGTGTTCTATTTTTAACTTTTTGAGGATCATAGGATAATTCTATTTTTAACTTTTTTCTTAAAGATTTTATTTATTTATTTGAGAGAGAGAATGAGAGAGAGAGAGAGAGAGCACAAGAGGGGGGAGCAGGAGAGGGAGAAGCAGACTCCCCACTGACCAGGAAGCCTGATGCAGGACTTGCGCCCGGGACTCCAGGATCATGATCTGAGCCAAAGGCAGTCGCTTAACCAACTGAGCCACCCAGGCACCCTATTTTTAACCTTTTGAGGAACCTCCATACTGTTCACCAGAGTGCGTTGCGTTCCCACCAACAGTGCAAGAGCGTTCCCCTTTATCCACCTCCTCACCAATACCTGTCATTTCTTTTATTGTTAATTTTAGCCATTCTGACAGGTGTGAGGTAGTATCCCATCATGGTTTTGATTTGTAGTTTCCTGATGATGAGTGATATTGAGCACCTTTTCATGTGTCTCTTAGCCATCTGGATGTCTTCTTTGGAAAACTGTCTATTCATGTCTTCTGCTCATTTCTTAACTAGATTATTTATTTTTGGGGATGTTGAGTTTAATAAGTTCTTTGTAGATTTTGGATACTAACCATTTATCAGATATGTCAATTGCAAATATCTTCTCCCATTCTGTAGGCTCCCTTTTAGTTTCATTGATTGTTTCCTTCCCTGTGCAGAGCTTTTTATCTTGATGAAGTCCCAATAGTTCATTTTTGCTTTTGTTTCCCTTACCTCTGGTGATGTGTCTAGTAAGAAGTTGCTGCAGCCAAGGTCAAAGAGGTTGCTGCCTGTGTTCTCCTCTAGGATTTTGATGGATTCCCATTTCACATTTAGTTATTTCACCCATTTTGAATTTATTTTTGTGTACAATGTAAGAAAGTGATCCAGTTTCATTCTTCTGCATGCTGCTGTCCAGTTTTCCCAGCATCATTTGTTGAAGAGAGTGTCTCTTTTCCTTTGGATAGCTTTTCCTGCTTTATTGAAGATTAGTTGACCATAGAGTTGTGGGTCCATTTCTGGGTTCTCTAGTCTGTTCCATTGATCTATGTGTCTGTCTAGTTTTGTTCCAGTACCATACTGTCTTGATGACTACAGCTTTGTAATATACCTTGAAATCCAGAATCATGATGCCTCCAGTTTTGTTTTTTCTTTTTCAAGATTGCTTTGGCTAGGGGCGCCTGAGTGGCTCAGTCATTAAGTGTCTGCCTTCGGCTCAGGTCGTGATCCCAGGGTCCTGGGATCGAGCCCCGCATCAGGCTCTCTGCTCCGGGGGAAGCCTGCTTCTCCCTCTCACACTCTCCCTGCTTGTGTTCCCTCTCTCACTGTGTCTCTCTCTGTCAAATGAATAAATAAAATCTTTAAAAAAAAAAAGATTGCTTTGGCTATTTGAGGTCTTACAAATTTTAGGATTGTTAATTCTATCTCTGTGAAAAATGCAGTTGGTATTTTGATAGGGATTACATTAAATGTGTAGATTGCTTTGGGTCATATAGACATTTTAACAATGTTTGTTCTTCCAATCCATGAGCATGAATGCTTTTCCATTTCTTTGTGTCCTCTTCAATTTCTTTCATAAGTGTTCTATAGTTTTCAGAAGTCAGATCTTTTACCTCTTTAGTTAAGTTTATCCCAAGGTATCTTATTGGTTTTGGTGCAATTGCAAATGGGATCAATTCCTTGATTTCTTTTTCTCCTGCTTCATTACTGGTGTATAGAAATGCAACAGATTTCTCTACATTGACTTTATACCCTGCAACTTTGCTGAATTCATGTATTAGTTCTAGCAATTTTTTAGTGGAGTCTTTTTGAGTTTTCTACCTAGAGTTTCAGGTTATCTGCAAATAGTGAAAGTTTGCCTTCTTCCTCGCCAATTTTGGATGCCTTTTATTTCTTTTTGTTGTCTGATTGCTGAGGCTAAGACTTCCAGTACTGTGTTAATAGTAATGGTGAGAGTGGACATCCTTGTCTTGCTCTTGACCATAGAGGGAAACCTCTCAGTTTTTCCCCACTGAGGGTTATATTAGCTGTGGGTCTTTCATATATGGCCTTTATGATGTTGAGGTATGTTCCATCTATCCCTATTCTGTTGAGGGATTTTATCAAGAATGGATGATGTATTTTGTCAAATGCTTTTTCTGCATCTGTTGGCAGGATCATATGGTTCTTATCCTCTCTTTTATTAATGTGGTGTATCCTATTGATTGATTTGCGAGTATTGAACCATTCCTGCAGGCCAGAAATAAATCCCACTTGATTATGGTGAATAATTCTTTTAGTGTACTGTTGGATTCTATTTGCTCATATTTTATTGAGAATTTTTACATACACCTTGATCAGAGATATTGGCCTGTAATTCTCCTTTTTAGTGGGGTTTTTGTCTGGTTTTGTAATCAAGGTGATGCTGGCTTCATAGGATGAGTTTGGAAGTTTTCCTTTCATTTCTATTTTTTGGAACTGTTTGAGAAGAATAGGTTTTAACTCTTCTTTTTTTTAATTTATTTATTTATTTGTCAGAGAGAGAGAGAGAGAGCACAAGCAGAGAGAACAGCAGGCAGAGCGAGAAGCAGGCTCCCCTCTGAGCAAGGAGCCCGATGTGGGACTTGATCCCAGGACCCTGGGATCGTGACCTGAGCTGAAGGCAGACTCTTAACCGACTGAGCCACCCAGGTGTCCCGGTATTAACTCTTCTTTAAATGTCTGGTAGAATTCCCCTGGTAAGCCTTCTGGCCCTGGGCTTTTGTTTGTTGGGAGATTTTTTATTACTAATTTAATTTCTTTGCTGGTCATAGGTCTGTTCAAATTTTCTATTTTTCCTGTTACAGTTTTGATAGTTTGTAAGTTTCTAAGAATTTTTCCATTTCTTCCAGTTTGTTGCCATAAATTTTTCATAGTATTCTCTTATAATTGTTTATATTTCTGTGGTGTTGGTTGTGATTTCTCCTCTTTCATTCATGATTGTATCTATTTGGGTCCTTTCTCTTTTCTTTTTGATAAGTCTTATTAGGGGTTTATCAATTTTATTAATTCTTTTGAAGAACTAGCTGTTTCTTTCATTAATCTGTTCTATTAGTTTTTTGTTTGTTTCTATATATCTGCTTTAATCTTTATTATTTCCCTTCTTCTCCTGGCTTTACTCTTTATTTGTTATTCCTTTTCTAGCTCCTTTACATGTAAGGTTAGGTTGTGTATTTGAGAATTTTCTTGTTTCCTGAGGTAGGCCTGTATTGCCATATACTTTCCTCTTAGGACAGCCTTTGCTGCATCCCTAAAGTTTTCAACTGTTGTGTTTTCTTTGCTTCCAGGTATTTTTTTTTTATTTCTTCTTTAATTTCCTGGTTAACCTATTTATTGTTTAGTAGGATATTCTTTAACCTCCATGTATTTGAGGGCTTTCCAATTTTTTTTTCTTGTGGTTGACTTCAAGTTTCCTAGCATTGTGGTCTGAAAATATGCATGATATGGTCTTGATGTTTTTGTACTTGTTGAGGGCTGATTTATGACTCGGTATGTGATTTATTCTGGAGAATGGTCCATGTGTACTCGATTCTTTCTGGTTTAAACAACAGGTCAGTCAACACATTATTACCTCTTATTGGAAGTTTTAATCTTAAGCTCTTGCTTCATCTTATTTCCCGTAGAGTCAAACAATCTAATGAGCTAAAGCAAGTCACCGTTAAGGGAGTTCCTTTAATTTACCAATGGCTCAAATCTGTAGGTCCAAGTGTTTTGGCCCTGACCACTAAGAACTCACCTCTAAGACAACATCCCAATGAAAAAGCAACCTATGCTAGTTCACTGCCTACAAACAGTAGAATAGTCCCCTAGACCTGGGAAAACCAGAGAAATTTTTTGCCTTTACAGAAGAATGGACAATATTATCATCAGTTTTTCAAAATTCTTTCTGACTCATTGAATAATGAGCTGTTTTAAGAGCATTTTTACTTGCTAAGAGGAAGATGACTCATGGCTTCAAAGACAAGTTAGTGCCAAGATGAAGCAGGGCAATGCTTCTATTTTATCTACCTCAATGCTTTAAATCTTAAACCACTTGTTTGGAAAAACTGCTTACTCTTCCTCAAAGGTCCACATTAGCACAGGAAGCATGAGTTCATATTTGTCCATTTAATGCCACAACATGACACCTGCAGTGGCCAAATAGAGAATTCCTCAGAGGAAAGGGTGATGTTTGTTTCATAACATGTCTTGTTATAAAGATGAAAGAGACAAGTGAAAATATTTTCTTTTAACATTTATCACATGAGAAAATGTAAGAGGTTAAATTTGATTTTTAAGAATAAAAGACTATTAGATCAATTTTGTCCTTTAACTTCAAAATCTAACTGGGTAATAAAACGTTAGACGGCAAAATTTTAGTTAGGTGAGGCTTTGCTATTATCTTGATTTAAATAAAGTCCAGGGGAACTAAACTATTGAGTTCATATGCATTTATGATAAAATATGATGATTAGATTTAAATTTATCTTCATGGCTGATTAATATAGGAAGTTATAAGAGTAGAAAGATGGATGGAGAGAGAGAGAAAGAAAGAAGAAAGAAAGAAAGAAAGAAAGGAAGGAAGAAAGAAAGAAAGAAAGAAAGAAAGAAAGGAAAGAAAGAAAGAAAGAAAGAAAGAAAAAGAAGAAAGAAAGAAAGAAAGAAAGAAAAAAAAAGAAAGAAAGAAAAGGGAAGGGAAGAAAAAAGATGGATGTAGTACAATAGTCATTTGATTGCTTCTAACTGCCATAATGCTTCCTCCTGGGGTAGAGCATGCCTTTTTCTCAGGTGTAGAGGAGAGAAACACTCTTTTGCCCTTTTCCTGTGAGTGCAAAGCATCTGTCACTGGGCCAGGTTGAGGGAATATTCTGAAGCACTTAGTTATGGCTGACCATGACCCACCTAGCTTAGGAATTGAATAACCACAATCAATAATGCTTAGTACAGTTTTTCGAAGAGTATCATATCACTATATATTTTTAAATACCTTCATACTAGTCATTCAGACAGAGTAGCAAAGTTTTAAAATTCACCTACTAACTGGTTCTTGACCTTTACCCTTGAAAATCAAGTTAATGTGTGCACTGGCTTCCTGTATGGAATCATGGGGACCAGGGGCAACTCTCTAACAAATACCTGATAATCCCTCTCCAAAGAAAACTCTTTGAAGGGTTGAAAAAGTGCCAGCATTATCTCTCAACTTTTACAGGAATAAGAAATAACCTAGTACCTTGTTTGTTCTCTCAAGACAAAGGCCAAAGGTAAGGTCAGGGACTTGACTTTTTCAGTATCTCACCCTTTTCCTCATTGTACCAAAAGAAAAACCTGTTAGAACTGGAAGAAATAATTAAAACAAGATCAGAGATGATTAAAAGACTGGACTTAATTAAAAGAATGGACTTGTAAGAAAATAATTAAAGCACTAGCTTAAATGAGAACAGAATAATATGTATTGAGAGGCAGAATACAAATAGGAAAGAGAGAAAACAACATCATGCATCGAGACGTATAACAAAAAAGATGAGATTTATTAATAATTATAGTTAAATTAGTATACTCTGCTAAGTGCTATACAGGCACTGTAGCTTTTAATCCTCACAACAACCTGGAAAGGTAAGTATTACTATTGGCTCCCTTTTATAAATGGGAAAACAAAGACATACAGAGGTAGAGTAATTTACCCACACAGCTGGAGTTAGTGTAGCTGGAATTCAAATCCAGGCTGTCTGAATGCAGAGTCCACACTTTTAATCACAACACCATATTGCCTCTCAGACTCTCACTTTTTTTTTTTTTTTACGTACAAGCTGTGTGACACTATCCATCTGTGTCAGTTTTCTTCATAAAATGCACAGCAACACATTCTTTGTGTTTGTTTATGAGCTTGGGCAGTGTAGGGCACTATTCTGAAAAGGAAGTATGAGTAACCGTTAGAATAGAAGTCAGACTGACAGGGTCCAGTTCCCAGGTCTAGTCTGCTCCTTGCTCTCTGTGTGACCTTGGACAAGTTATAGAGCCTCGCTGTGCCCCATTTTCCTCCATGGTAAAATAAGGATGTCAATAATTCCTACACCATGGGTTTGTTAGGAGGATTAAGTGAGTTGTTATTGGTAAAGTGGTTTAAATCGTGACTGGCACAAGATAAGTACAAAATGTTTTGGTTAAATAATTTTTAAAATATGGATAAGTTAAGACAAATAAGTGCCTAAACTTCAGGATTAACTGGCTACTTAAACTGCTTAACAATCAATATTGACTCTCTGTATAGCCTGCATTTGCCCTCTGTTAATTTTTTTTTTACCAGAAATTTGATCTAAAAAACTAACTTCATTTTCAAACTTGTGACATAAAGGTGTGAAATATGTCCTTTTCCTCCTCTCAATACTTTCTGCTGTGTTACCTCTCTTCTTGGGTTGGTTCTGCATGGTAGTTTCCAGTACCTGCAGGCCTCCCTCACGAACCTACAGCTAAAAATACCACAAAAAAGTTTCTTACTACTGATATGTACACCTAAGTCCCAGAATTGGCTTTCATTGACCTGAATTGGATCACATGATGATCCTGGAACCAACCACTGGCACCAAGGGATACAATGTCCTGATTGGTCAAGCCTAAGTCACTCAGCCAAGGAGAAGTAGGGTCAGCCTCACCCATAGCACATAAACTACAAATGGGAAAAGGAATAAATCTTAAAGAAAATGAAGGTGATGTTATAAGAAGGAGTAACCAATGCTAGAGGGACAAGACAATCAATTTCTACAATAACAACCAATAATATTTTGTGCTACAAAAAAAATTGCAATGGGAAATAGAAAACTTTGCATATTTTGAAAAATAATGACAGACTCTATGCCAAGGTTAAGAAATTCTAATGATTTTGTTCATATGGAATTCTCCCCCACCGAGAGGAAAGATGCCTTTCATAAACAGAAAATTGTTTTTATATATTTTTTATTTTTGTTAATCATTTGCAAATCTTATTTAGAAATTCCGTGAACCTTGTTCCTTTTAGTTATCATATAAAAACAAATGAAAGACAAATTCAAGGAAAAAAAGAAAGACTGAACTATTGAGAGCTCAGTAAAACCACGGTTTTGGTTTTTGTTCTTTAATTTTTCCATAATGACTTCTGAAAAAGAACCACTGGGATTTTATTCCTTTCCAATCCTTCTTCCTTCCCCAGAGTGAGATCATACCTCATTCTGTCCTCATCCATTTTCCTTACATTAATGCCCTTTTTTTCCACCTAAAAGAAAACATTAAATGCATCCAGAAGAACTAGAGTTAGAATGAAGACAAAGAAATGTTACTGTCGACATTCACATAGGAGAAATGTTGCTATTTTGTTATCTTTTTAAAATCGAAAGGAACAGTGATAAAAAGCCAGTTTTAGTTTCATTTCAGGAAATCTTAGCATAGTTAAACAGAAGCACAAGATAAAAGTGGTATTTGGAAACTCTATTCTATATTGTGGCTAATGTTGTCATACTATCTTATCTAGGAATTTTCTGTATTCCTCTAAAGTGTCAACCATCACATTTAAAAATTTTTTATCTTCTACAGTTGTTTACTTCATCCTTTTCCTAAGTTGCTGGAATGATATTTCTAGAGAGTTACTTTAGATAAAATTTGGCATTAACCTTATTTCAAAAAACGTAGGCCATTTTACAAGCTGTGGTAAATTCTTCACAGCACAAAACTGACATGACAGATTAGCTTTGTGCAGTGATAACCTTGGAGCCCATGAAGTGTACTAAATACTAATCTGCTCACATTTCCCTGGCGCCTTATTGAGCCTCCCCAACGAGCATGCATTCCCATGCGCACACTCAGTAGGTAGTCCTTCCTCTGACCTTCTCCACTTCTTATTCTCAAGTGAGGTATAAGAATTGTTGAGCTCAGAGGTGTCAGCCCCCCGGCTCTGACGTGTCATGTGTGCTATCTCCTCTACCATGTATCTTTCCACAGGCAGGGCATAACAAATATGCTGGTGTGTTTCTATGAGTAGAGAAAAAAACTCCTATTGAAACCCCCCAGTTTTCATGTAATTCTGTGGGTGATTTAACCAAATCCAATCTCCAATTCCAGATCTAAAAACAAAACAAAACAAAAAATCCATTATCCCTCTTTTTGTTAAAGGGCGTAATGGTTTAGCAGCTTGCTCAGTCATAATTTCGTCCCTCTGATGTGTCTGGAACCTCTGTCTCAACTTTCAGGAAATGTCTCATCTAGTTAATCACCCCGACTTTCTGGGGAAATGAAAAAAATCAGAGTAGGAAAGATGTTTTCTGTGATTCATCAGCATGTAATTTAGAGAAGGTAAATTGTTAGACTAATTGTTAATTGTGGGTAAGAAATCCTTGCCTCTACCTACTTCTTATGCAGAAACTGAAGTCCTCAGGTCAGTAAGAAGCTCTTCAGAAGAAATATAGGAATAATGGTGACTTTTTGAAATTCTGTTGGCATGATTTCACAGTGAGCATTCTTACTTGAGACAGAGGGCTAGAGTGTAAAGAGTCATTCTAATATATTTGGTTTTTTAAAAGACTTTATTTATTTGAGAGGGAGTGCACATGAGAGAGAGCCAGTGGGAGTGAGGGACAGGAGAGGGAGAAGCAGACTCCCTGCTGAGCAGGGAACCTGATGGGGGGGCTTGATCCCAGGATTCTGGGATCATGACCTGAACCTAAGCAGACAGCTTAAGCAACTGAGCCACCCAGGTGCCCCAAATATACTCTTTTTTTTTTTTTTAAATGAAGCATGAATGGAGGTTTGCTTGTTTAGCACCAGCCAATCAATAACCTTTGGGCTGCCCTGAGAAAAACAATGTCTTGAGTGTGCCAGTAGATATTGTGACAAGCTTGAAGCAAAGACAACTTTTAAAAAATGGGAGAGGGTGAAGGCTGTGGGGAGTGGAAGAAAATGAGAAGGGAAGGGAAACAGAAGAGAAAGAAAAAAAGGAAAAGGGGAAGCAAGAAAAGGGAGAGTATAAAAGAATATGTATGTGGCCTGCATAACAGTATCCTTGACAGTTTAAACAAGCATCTGTTCACAGAGGGAGTGCCAGACCCAGATACACAGGAAATGTGGCAGTTCTCGGACCTCTTTAGCCATGTGGGGAGACTTTTTCAGTTTAGACTAAGTCTAGAGGTTTGTTTCTGTAGCCCGAATCTATTATAAATTCTTTCCACTGTCACAATACAATTCACACCAACAACAAAACCAGAGTCATATCTACTTAGCTTCCTTCCTGAACAGTATGGAATGATTTCCTGAATGACTCAGTTCAAACACCATTAGGTGGGGTCTTAGGGAGCGAGTAGTTCATGTGGGGTGGTTAGGAGGAGGGGCTGCGGTGGTCTGCCTGGCACGGGCTAAGGGCCCAGATGCTTGGTGAGGGGGGCATCTGCACAGGGGGTAGAAGTAGCTGGGCATGGGGCCAAGAGATGGATTACATACAGGAGGATTGATCAAAAAAGTAAATATATTGGGAATATATGAGAATAATGGGAGTCAGCGTTCACCCTGTTACAGGGCAAAAACTAGAATGAATCCTGTGGTATTGGATTGAATTTGAAGTTATTGGTATAAACATATAGTTTCTGATAGACAGATGATAGATGGATAGATAGATAGACAAGATGGATAGATAGATGTAGAAATAGAGATAGAAAATAATAAATATAGATACTGCAGTAGCCAGTCTCTAAAGTGGCCCCTAATTTTCTTGCCTCCTGGCATTCATTCCTTTGTATAGTCTCTTCCATACTGAATAGGCTTGACCTGTGTAAGCAATAGGATACTGTGGAAATGACAGAATGAGGCTTTTGTGGCTAGGGCATAAAAGACATTCTGGCTTCCTCACTCTGGGAAAGGCCAACTACCACGTTATGATGACACTCAGCAGCCCTGTGGAGAAAGCAGTGACATGAGAAAATGAGGTCTTCTGCCAACAACCAGTCCTGGCTTGCCAGAACTGTGAGTGAGCCACCTTGAAAGTGGATCCTCTAGTTCCAGTCATGCCTTAAGAAAACTGTAGTCCTGGCCAGCGTCTTGATAATAACCTCATGAGAGGCATTAGCCAGAACACCCCAGCTAATCTGCTTCTGAATTCTGGACTAAACTGTGAAGTACTAAGTGTCCAATTTTTTACTACTAAGTTTGTTATAGCAATAAATAACTAATACACTTGTGAATATATGTATGTATAGAGATTACATACTTAAATATATTCCCCAGCTCTATTCATTGACGGGGTCTGGGTACAATGATGCTTCAAAACCAGAGAGCATTCCAAGTGCCTAGATTTTGGTTCCTAAATACAATTCTCTGCTAAAAGGAACCAGGGTTCCTTGGAGAAATAGATAACTTCAGGGCTAGAGCAGGCAAAATCAAAGATGAGCCTAAATATTTTATTCAATATAGCAAGGAAATGGTTAAACAGTCATGGAAGCCATCTTGAAAGGGCTCCCACTGCCAAATCTGGGACAATCTGAGCATCAGAATGAATAAAGTTAGTAAAATATTATAACCCATTGAATAGAACAGGAATGCATAAATTCATATGATATAAATAAATAAGTGGAAAAATGAATTGGGAGGAATAAACTCTTTACAGTAGAATGCCAACTAGTAAACACAGGAGGAAGGGTGAAATTAGAAAATAAGCATTTGACAACTATCATTGTAATAATTCAGCCAAGAAACATCAATAGATGCTAAAATTAATGAGTGAAAGTTTGACAAGAAATGGAATATTTACACAGTCTCAACTAAAAAATGCTTATTAATTGCAAAGAAGAAAAGAATGACTTTTCAGTGGAGAAATCTGGCAGACACCACTTAAGCAAATTATTAAAATTAACATCACCAGAAAGGTGACAAATTGAAAATATGTTACCACCTAATTGGATGCAATAAGAACACAAAATCATTACTATGGTATTCCAGCACTAGAAGAAGCACAACTTGAATCAAATCATAAGAAAATACTAGATAGGGGCGCCTGGGTGGCTCAGTTGGTTAAGCGGCTGCCTTTGGCTCAGGTCATGATCCCAGAGTCCTGGGATCAAGCCCCACATCAGGTTCCCTGCTCAGTGGGGAGCCTGCTTCTCCCTCTCCCTCTGCCCCCCACTCATGCTCGCTTGCTTTCTCTCTCTGTGTGTCAAATGAATAAATAAAATCTTAAGAAAAAATACTAGATAAACCCAAATTTGGAGACATTTTATAAACTAGATGAAATTGTCAAAGTCATAAAAGTAAAAAGAGACCAAGGAAAAGTTCCTGATTAAAGGATAACAGAGATATGATAGCTAAGTGCAACATGTGATCTTGTATTTTTTAAAGATTTTATTTATTTATTTGCCCCCATGTGATCTTGTATTAAATTCTTTTAATTATAAGGAACATAACTGGGACAATTGGCAAGACTTGAATGGCATCTGTGATTTAGATGGTAGCATGTATAAATATTAATTTCCTGACTTCAATGGTATTACAATGGTTATATAGAAAATTGAACTTAGGGGCGCCTGGGTGGCTCAGTTGTTGAGTGTCTGCCTTCGGCTCGGGTCATGATCCCAGGGTCCTGGGATCGAGGCCCACATCGGGCTCCCTGCTCAGCGGGAAGCCTGCTTCTCCCTCTCCCACTCCCCCTGCTTGTGTTCCCTCTCTCACTGTCTCTCTCTCTGTCAAATAAGTAAATAAAATCTTAAAAAAAAAAAAAAAGAAAATTGAACTTATTTGTAGAAAATACACACTGAAGTATTTGGAGTTTATACTAAAGTGTTTGGAGGTTATAGGGCATCTTATCAACCACTTACTCAAACAGTTCAAAATGAAAAAGCTCTCCAAACTATTCTTCCCACTACTCTGCAGGATTTTAATTATTTCAAAATAAAAGAATAAAAAAGAAACACACTTCAGATCTGAGAATCAAAGCCCTTATTCGGCAGAGAATATAAAGGCAGTCCAGAGACACACAATACTAAATAGAAATCCACAGAAATGGCATGAATAGCAGACATCATACACAGATAAAGTGCCAACAACAACAGCAACAATAAAAAAGAAAGTAGTATCATGGAGCCTAGATTCAAACAGAGACATCCACTGGATTACTTAGTGTCCCAAGAGGAAACAGATGGTGTAGTCAAAATAGAATAATTTCATGAGAGTTTATTTACAAAGAGACATTTGCAGAGACATGGATTATTGTAATCGTACATTCATTCAAGAGTTAGTAATAGCCTGATACCCAGGCTATTAAGAGGGGAGGGCACAGTACAAGAACCCAGAGAAAGAGGGAGGCATGCCTGTTGCCTTGAGAAAATCAATGACTCTGTTGGAGAGACATGGCCAGCTGGAGACCTTGCAGGAAGAGTAGCAAGCCTCACTCCCTTTCCTCCATCTCAAGATTAACCTTTGGGTATATAAGCACGGAGATTTCAGAAGGTCTGTGGTAGCAGCTAGCACGAAGTATTCCAATAAAGAAAGCCCACTTTCAAGAGAAGGAACTGCCAAAGAAATAATAACTTTGACCAATAAGCATTTGAATTAAAACAGGTTTTGAACCTCTAAGGTTCCTTGAGCCCTCAAGGAGGAAATATGCCCCCAATACCCACTGAAGGATAAAGGGAAATGGACACATCCTGTGAAGTCCTAGAGACAAAAAGTTTCCTCCGGAGAACAGAGTCACAACGCAATGAATTAAGAAAGGATTCTGCTACTCACGTGTTCACCCAGTGGGATTTCAGAACTTCCACATGTCAGGGACTGCTGGCTATCTGCGTTCTTTGCTCTCCAAATTAGTGTGTCTGCTGTTGCTATCCTGTCTTTTTTTCCCATTGTCATCTATTGGCAAGCAGGAAGAGATGGAGGAAACCCATCTTTGTGGTTCCTAAGTCTCTGCATGAGAGGAACCACATGTGGACTGGACAGGCAGACTTTGCTAGGATGGAACACACTCTGAATCACTGCTGAGGTGATACAGATGAAGAGCAGAATTCTTTATATTTTAAATGCTTTAAGCTCTTTTGCTATTAGAATTAAAACATTTGTGTTTTTTGTTTTTAATAATTTTGTTGGATTTTGAGAAGGATTTCATAGAGAATCAAGGTGGAATATCCCTATTTTGGGTCCCTGATCAAGAATGAGGAAAATTTTGTGTAACAGTAAGAGCCGATATTTCAGATCCCAGCCTGCTACTGACCCATGTTCCCTGTATCACTACACCCTTAGGTTAAGGGATAGTTATTAGTTATGTTTTCTTTGGCTACCACACCCCAACAAAAATTAACTTAAGCAAAAAGGGAAGTGAGCAGACTCCTTTAGTTAGGAAGCATACTGAGACAGGTCATGAACTTGGAAGAGAAGCCACAGAGACCAGTCACTCAGAGACCAGACCAGGGACCTCAGTGCCACAACAATATTTGTCTCCATCCAGTTCTTATTTCTCTTGGTCCCTGCTTCTCTTTACATGTTGGCTCCTTTATTTTCAACTCCATGAAGGGTGTCTCCATGCATCAGAGAGGATGGCCACTGACAATCCAGATCCATATCCCTATAGTTTTCTGAGTGGAAGAAAGCATTTCCTCTCCAACTCCAACTGTAAAGTTCTGGGGAAGGATTCTGACTGGCCTGGTTTGGTTGCTTATGCCCAACCCTGTGAAAAACTATCCAGATGGATGTGGCGTTATGATTGGCTCAGCCTAAGCCATGTGTTCAGTTGTGCCTGGACAGGTAGAGGTTAGGTGTGCAGTAATGGATACGTGTACCAGAACCAGGTAAACAGGACCAGAATTCTGCCAAGGAAAGGAAATGCTGCGGCTATAAAAAGAAAGTTGGGAAAGATGAGTCAACAGAAAAAGAGCTACCAGATTCCTCTATGATGACCTAGATACCAAAAGCAATGCCCACCATGAACTATATCAAGAAAGCAAATCTACCAGGAGGGGCACAGGCACTTGCAGCCAGGGCACCTCTGACTTTGGGCAGTTCCTAATGGTTATCCAGACTCCCTGTCACGGTTTCCCCAATTTGATCCACTCCCATTCTTCAGTGGAATACACAGATCCCCTCAGACGGGTAGTGCAATTATAGTGATATTTTGACTCCTTCTCTTACTCTTCTAGGCTTGGGAGTGACCCCAGATTAAGTTCGCAGGCTCTCTTCAGAGACACTAAAGCCACAATATTTACATAAGCCTGGTATACATTATGATCCAATGATTAAATGCTTCGTAATTACCAAATACTTTCGAATAGCTCCACCAGATTAATGTTTCTACAGTGCCACTTTGTGTCATCCCTTGATGAAAACCACATTCTAGTTTCTCTAAATCCTCCCAAATAAACCACTAACTCCAGGCCTTCAAAGCACACTGCAATCTAAACCCCAGATATCGCTGCAGTCTGAGCTTTCACAACTCTTTCCTTCATGCCTGCCTTTCCATCCAAAGTAGGTTATTCCCTGTTTCTAGCATACATATAATTTTTTCATCCCTCCTCTTTCATTTACTAAATCAACATATATTGCTTTCTTTTTTATGTGCCAGCTACTGTGATAAGTACCTGGAATAAGAAGGTGAATGAAACATGAACTGTATCTTCAAAGCTCACTCTAATGGAGAAGAAACATACACTGTAAATAATTACAATTCTCTGTGAAGCATGTTATAAGTGAGGTATGAGGAAATTGCTAGACCAACTGACTATATGGAAAATTACGGAAAGTTTCCCTTGAATATATTTTTGTGGGACTTGAAAGATAAGTGTGTTTGCCAGGCAGAGTAAGAAAGGGAATTCCAGGCATAAGGAAGAATGTATGCAAGAGTCCAGCAACACGAAGGTATATAACCTGTTCAGGAAAATACGAGTTCAGTAAAGCTTCCTTCCTTCCTGTCCACTAAAACAACACTGGGGATTAAACAGTGCATTGCATTGCCTGTGAACATACTGGCTGATGGATATGCTAAGTGCTCATAGCTAATAAGTTACTCTCCTATTCACCCACAGAATCCTGTAGCCTCTGGCTGAGTGTTTCATTTATTGAGTCGGTGGTCTCTTTTCTCAAATCTGTTGTAGTCATTATAATTACACAATCGAATTAAGTTGTGTAAACCAAGATTTTTCAGTTTCGGCATAATTGATGGTTTGGGTCAGGTAATTCTTTGTTGTGGAGGGCTATCCTCTGCTTTATAGGATATTTAATGGTATCCTTGACCTCTCCCACCAGAGGCTCGAAACACTGTCCCCTGAGTTGTGACAACCAAAAATGTCTCCACTCATTGTTAAATCTTTCCTGGAGTGTACAAAAATCACCACTGATAGAATTGGGCCACATATGAAGGGCCTTGTATACGGACTTTATTTTTTAGGTATGCAATTAGAAACATTTAATGTTTTTTAGTAGTAGAGTAAGATATATGGCAATGCTTTTCAGAGGATAAATTAGAAGAGAAGGAAGACCTATTAAGGAGGCAGTTGCCATAGGGCAAACAAGAAGAAACAAGAATAGTTGTTAAGTACAATTACTAAGTACAATTATTAAGTACAATTAACAATTGGTAAGTACAAAGGTAGTAATGCTAAGAGGCAAATTGAAGAGAAATTTTTGGAGGCAGATGGATGTCATTCATTCCACCTAGGATTCCTCTCCACTTTCTCTTCTTCCCTGTGTTCACCTGTTAAATCCAACCCAACCCAACCCCAGAGTTCAGCTCAAATTTTATGTCCCTAGATCAAGCCACAGGAAATGACATGTCCTCCTCTGAACCCTATAATTCATTATTGTAGTTTAGGGAGCTCTATGATATTGTTAATTTAATGCCCAGATAAACCAGATTTTGACCCTAGATTATACAATCTCTAAATATAAGACCGTATTTTCTTCATATATTTGCTTTCCACTCAGTGCCTAATTCCATGCTTTCCAAATAGCAGATGATGAATATTATTTATTGAGTAATTATGGAACATTAGCCTAAATTGCTCCAACAGATTTAATAAGTATCCCTTGAATTCTCCTAGCTATAAGCATTGGAGAGTCAGCCTAAATTAACCAGTACTGCATTCTTCACAGATCTGTTTCCCACAGTTTCTATCTACTCATATCACTGGAGGAAGTTCATATTCATTAATCTTATAGCTTTTCTTATAAACTGCTCTGTGGAGAAACTCAGTAAAAACACACCCACATGTTCCCTTCAAAAGAAAAAACAGTAACTAGAGGCTAGATGGTATCAAACTAGTGAAAAATGATATTGAACTATGTTAAATGACATATGAATAAGTGTTAAGCAAAAATGCCCATCTGGATTTTTCTCAAGGTAAATGTTTTTTTTCCTGCCTGTATAAATCACCAAGACCATTACTCACTGTATTCTTTCAACTGTATTCTTATTCTGTCTTTTATGGCTATCCTATTAGTTTCCACTGACAAGTGATGAGAAATAATTGTAAGCAAGGCTTTAATTACCTATTAGGAAATAAGGTACCTGAGAGATATAACTCTAGTGATTAAGGGCAGATACATAAAATCAAACTGAACCTCAGCCACTCTGTCCATCTGAATTTTCTTTCCGCATCAATGAAAATGGCCCAATTGTTCAAATCGAGTTTTTTTGAACCTGTACTATGAGCTTCACACTCTGTTGGCAAAACAGGAAGAAAAGGAGAAACAAGCCAAGGTTCCTGCTAATAATGATCCTACAGGAGGGGCAAAGGAAACAGGTTTAACTCATATCAATGGCAGCATGAGGAATAGGAGTGGGATGGCTTTCCTGGTTACATCTGCCTCAAGTTTCGTTTTGTACTATGTCAACTTACGGACCATCTTGGGGTTTTACATGTGTTGTCTGTCCCACACCAGATAACCCAGACATTGTACCTCTGTGATTGTTTTAAAATTAACCCTTGCCGACAGCGTTTTTGTGCATGCTGCAGAGTATACCAGTGGGTTAAAGTGATGATGATGCTAGAAAAAATAAGCGAATACTAGAGTCATCACTGCTTAAAAGTCCCTTGGCCATTTCTGTCAACTTTGCTTCAGTCTCTGACTTCTAGCTTTTCCTTCAGCCTCTTGCTGAAGTTGCTCTACCTGTACTTTCTCAAAGCAAATCAATCAATCAGGTTCTTACTACTACTGTTTTCTTATGCAGGGCATTTGCACATTTTTTAAAAAATTCTGCCTTTCTTTCAGACTCATCTCAGAAGCCTCTCTTTTCACATTCATGAGGATATTTTCTTAAACACATGCACCACCTGCAGTTACTTTCAATAAGTGAAGTTCTAGTACCAGCTGTTAAGATAATTGTTGGTGTTTATCTGGTTCCATCTTAATAAGCAATACCAAGTGCCAAACTACCGATAATCAAATGGAAGATTTCAGAACTGAGAGGACAGAATTGGCAGGACATTATTCCTGTCTAGAAGACAAAGACAACCGAAAACAGAAGGAAAGGAAAAAAAGGCCTGGAGGAAGGAATTTACATGATCAGGAAAGTAAAGAAACTAAAGACACTAAACTAAAAACCATATGGTTTTAAAGATGGGGCAGGATAAGCTGAGAACCAAAGACTTTATATATCAATTTAAAATAATAGTTTTTATTTGCCATCAGTTAATAATTAATATCAATAACATCAATGATAAAAAAGTAATAATGAAACAATTAGCAATATGTACTATGTAATAAGCACCAGGCTAAGTTCTAGAGTTAGAGAGATGAAGTACCATATTTCCTTTGTCTTTCCCCAAAATATTAACATATCTGAAATGAGAGTCTGTCTTAAATTTTCAGCTATATCTCTTTTTTTTTTTTTTTCTGAGCAAATGTTATTAAGTAATGAGTCTTTAGATTTACGGAAATATGGTAATTCTTCAGTTCAAGATCCTTGCTTGCAGTGTCAAGGCAATTGAGGGAGAAATAATAAAAGAGTTATTCTAGTTAAATGTATCTGGAAATGGCAGCTTAAGGCAACTGGGGGTTACTGGTAGTGAGCGGCAGAGTGAGACACAATGTGAAATAGTGGAAGCCTTGGCCCGGGGTTGATAGAGCAAAGGAATGGACATACTGGGGAAATGTGTGTTATTTCAAGGAATAAATAAGTAGATATCACTGCAATTTTGGATAATTTGAATAAAAATTGAGAAATCAGTCAAAGATACTGCTAATTCTTCAAATAGGCCTGACCCCAGGAAGATAGTTTATTGAAAATTTCAGACAGATGCAGCATGTGAGGCACTGTGTTTTGCTCAGACACTGAATAACCAGAGGGAACAACCCAATAAGTAGTCAAAAATATAGTAGAGAACAAGATTTAGAAATAAAAATGTTATGGTCATAATTGTCAAAATTCCTTTTCACTTTGTATTATATTAATATGTAAATGAATTTCTAGAATATCATTGTCATCTTCCTTTCCTAATATTCAAAATGATGGTGTTTCTGGTACACTGCCCAATGTCTTTTTCCTAAAGTAAAGAAAAAAAAATAACACTTTCCCGTAGTAAGACTGCATTATAAACAAACTCATGATAATAAAATAATTAAATTTCAAAAAATTTTTACATTAGAATAGAATTGTTTTTATTATTGTTCACTGAACATCTCCAAGTGCCAGGGACAGAATAGATGTTTTAGGTTAGAATCATGAACCAAGTCTTTGCCAAAACTACAGATGGAGACTTAGAAAAAAAATAAGAGGTTTTTAATAGGAGGATTTACTTGCCAAAACCAATAGGGCTAACCACAGGCCATTTATAATCATAAACTCAGGCAGTTCCATTAGCCTAGCAATAGAAAGCTGTCAGAGAGGGGTTTCTTTACAAGTGTGTTAGGATGAGATAAAAACCATCTTCAGTCTGTAATGACCAACATGAACAGTTTTACAAGGAAATTCATCTCAAAGGAGAACACAGTATAGCAGATGAGCTAACCAAGCTAACTAAGGTTAATAACTCAAGTCCTAACATGAAGAAAAGCACACTTATTCTTCCATCATTTGGCTCTGCTTTCCTAATCTAATTATAACACTTTGGCTGTGAATTTTTCTGGAAACCTACAATGTAGGTTGTACAAATTCCACTACTTCCTAGTACCTACACCCATTAGATTAATCTTTTCAGTAATTATAAGCACCAAGAATTCTAGTGAGACTGAATTGAGTGAGTCCCAGAGAGAAGGCATGAATCACCCCTTTGGCATGAGCTCCATGGGAACAGGCCATTACCTTTCTAGGTCTACCCCAGTTTAGGAACATCAGAGCATGTTCTTTTCCTTGATATTGATTTATCCAAATTACTATTTAGTTTTATGACACAAAGTTTTATGTCACTGAGACACAGGTTTTATATCACAGAGACAAAAGGAATTACAATACTGGGGATGAGGCATCCTCCAGGATTTAAGCCCTAAGATGATATCAATTCACAGAGAATATAAAAATCATTATATCCTTCTTCAGTAGAGTTTTTTGTTGGTCACCTAGGGATCGAACCTGCTATTTCATGTCCTTAGGAAAACAGATAATGGGTTTATATATATTTTAATGATTTTCATTTGAAAACAAAAGTGAATATTTTTATAGTATGTGAAAGTGAGAATTATATGATTTAGGGCTAAATGCTTTCTAGGGTAGTTAGTATTACTCTAATGATCAGGCTCTGAAAGTGAAAAGGAAAATTCTTATAAGTGCAGTCCATTGTAATATTTTTCTTATTAATAATAACTCATGCTGATAGTGCTCAGGCATTAATTTAAGCACTTTACATATATTAATACAGTTAATCCTTATAATGAACTTTCATAGTAGGTATATTACAGGTACATTATATAGAAGGTGTATTGTAGTTATACCATCTTACACTTTAAGTAACTTGCCCAAGGTCATACAAACTAGCAGGTGTTGGAGGTGGGCTTTGAACCCAGACAGTCTGGCACCAGATACCATATACTTCCTTACTATGCTAGACAGCCTCTCTACTCAAATGATACTTTTTGCTGCTGGTATTATTGCTTTCATAATTTATCATATCCATGAATTACCACGCTCTCTTTCTACAAATCAATCCATCGCGCCAATGATATTTAATCAAGAACTGTCAGGTGTGCTGCTTCCCATTTGGCCACAATTGTCACAAATCGGTCTTGATGCCATCAAAACAGGAAGGCCTCTGCTTTAGTCTGCTTGGGCCGCCATAACAAAATACCATGACTGAGTGGCTTAAACAACAGAAATTTATTTCTCACAGTTCTAACACGATCGTGGTGCCAATTAGGGTTGGTTTCTAAGGAAGGCTCTCTTTCTGGCTTGTAGATGGTTGCCTTTTTACTGTTTCCTCTCTGGCCTTTATTCTGCATGCACAGGGAGAAAGAAACTGCTTTCTTTCTTTCTTAACACTGCTGTCTCTTCCTCTTCTTATAAGGACACCAGTGTTATCTGAATAGAGGCCCACTGTTATGATCTCATGTAACCCTAGTTACCTCCTTGAAGTCCCTATCTTCAAATACAGTCACATTAGGAGTTAAGGCTTCAACACATGAATTTGGGGAGAGTTGTAAGGAGTCACGGTTCAGTCCACAACAACTTCCTTCTACCAAATGTTCTTTTTTGAAATAAATGAAATCCCTCTATTCCAAGTGTTCCTCATGGCCTACCCTTCAATGTTATTTTCATCACTTAAATCATTTATATCCTCCAAATATTATTCCCAACTTCCAAGTTGTTTACATGTTTGAGTAATATAGCCAAATGACTGTGCAAAGAGTTTTCATACTTCAGAGTTTCCAAAGGACAATTGTACATGTGCATGCACATGCACACACACACACACACAACACACACACATGCATACACAAATACATTTATAACTACATTAGAATACAAAATGGAGACCACTCATTTTAATATTTAATCACTTAATAAAATGATTCTGATCTCCCATCCCACTTGTTGTAAGAATATCCCTTTTCTCTTCTCAGTGTTTCCCTTCCTGTTTTAACTCCAAGAGATGGATTATTCTGCACCTTAGGAAGTCAAGCAACTTGGTTACTATCACCTAAAGGAGAGAAACCAGAAAAACATTATCAAATAACTCAGGAGTTTAAGTGTTTTTGACTATTGCTATTGGAGTACAGGTGATTTAGAAGCAGATTCTCCAGGTTTGGAGTGGAAGAAATCTGTTGAGTTTTATCAGGTTAGTGCTAATCTAGGTTGAGATTCTCAATGTTTTAGCAAGTTAGCTCCTAAAGCTCTTTTAAGTAACACCCTCAGGCGTATCCCTTACTGCTTATCAGTAGTGCCACAGAGTATCTAGCTCCAGAGGGGTCTCTAGTACGGACGCCCAACACCACCTACTCCCTCTCCAGCTCCATCACCTAACTCTGAAAGTGAAGAAATTCCCTCTCTCTTTTGCATGCCAATACCTATCCCCCTTTTCTATCTCAGGATGAGTGACATTTATTTCCTAGGAGAACCCTGTCTTCATAGATTTAGTTCTAGCATGGGTAGGGAAAGCACCAGTTATTATTATTCATACTTAAGAAATAAGAAAACCTGGGATCAAGAAAGTTAGATGACTTGTCCAATGGCACAACATTAGCAAGAGACAACCTAGCCTCAAACTCAGGACATCTGACACCCTATACACTACTCTCTTTACTACAACTTCATGTTCTCTATTTTCATTGTGGGGTCCTGATATCAGTCGATCTAATAAGTCCTGCCTTTTCTCAACAAAACCTTTTTTTCCCCTTGATATTATGTGACTACTCCCAATAACACCTTATCAAATGCCTCTTTGTTACATCTACTGCATTAACAAACAAGCTCTCTGTGCCTGTCACTGTTACTACTACTACTATTGCTACACAGTCATTATTAATCTTATCAATGTAAATGGTCAAATTGGAAATTTCAGATAAAAAGAAATTTCTAACAAAATAAATTAACTGGCAAGCTAATATGACTGTTTGTGAAACACCCACATTTGATGTCATTGGGTATCTGAGGTCTTCTGGTAAAACAGTCCTCAAGCCAAAGATTCTCTGAGGACTAGATTTATTGAGCACCATATATATCAATTACACAAGCACCATTCTTTTTACTTGTGGAGAGAGAAGATTCTGCATGCTACGGTTTTTATCGGGGAAAGAGCCCTCCCAAAATTTCATGTGGACAATATGAAACACTTCGCAATATACTGCCTCTGACATGAAGGGTCCATTACTCAAACCTAAGGAGACTCTTACACTCCCTGAAATTACAATGACCATCTTTTCTAGAGTCTAACCAAGGGCTTCTATGATTGTTAAACTTTTATTTTATTTATTTATTTATTTATTTATTTATTTATTTATTTATTTATTAACATATATTATTTGTTTCAGGGGTACAGGTCTGTGATTCATCAGTCTTACACAATTCACAGTGCTCACCATAGCATACCCTCCCCAATGTCCAACACACAGCCACCCCATCCCTCCCACCCTCTTCTCCTCCAGCAACCCTCAGTTTGTTTCCTGAGGTAAAGAGTCTCTTATGGTTTGTCTCCCTTTCTGGTTTCGTCTTGTTTCATTTTTCCCTCCCTTCCCCTATGATTCTGTCTTGTTTCTCAAGTTCCTCATTTCAGTGAGATCACATAATAACTGTATTTCTCTAATTTACTTATTTCGCTTAGCATAAAAAACCCTCTAGTTCCATCCACATCATTGCAAATGGCAAGATTTCATTTTTTTGGTGGCTGCATAATATTCCATTGTGTGGAATACACACACACACACACACACACACACACACACACACACCACATTTTCTTTATTCATTCATCTGTTGATGGACATCTAGGATCTTTCCATATTTTGGCTATTGTGGACATTGCTGCTATAAACATTGGGGTACACGTGCCCCTTTGGATCACTACATTTGTATCTTTTTTTAAGATTTTATTTATTTATTCATTTGACAGAGAGAGAGAGAGCACAAGCAGGGGGAGCAGAGGAGGAAAAGGGAGAACCATACTCCCTGCTGAGCAGGGAGCCCGATCTGGGACTTGATCCTAGGACCCTGATCAAGACCCAAGCTGAAGGCAGTCACTTAACTGACTGAGCCACCCAGGTGTCCCTACATTTGTACCTTTGGGGTAAATACCCAGGAGTACAACTGCTGGGTCATAGGGTAGCTTTGTTTTCAACTTTTTGAGGAACCTCCGTACTGTTTTCCAGAGTGGCTGCACCAGCTTGCATTCCCAATAACAGTAGAGGAGGGTTCCCCTTTCTCTGTATCCTCCCCAACATCTGTCATTTCCTCACTTGTTAATTTTAGCCATTCTAACTGGTGTAAGGTGGTATCTCATTGAGGTTTTGATTTGTATTTCCCTGCTGCTGAGGGAGGTTGAGCACTTTTTCATGTGTCCACCATTTATATGTCTTCTTTGGAGAAATTTGATAAATTCTTTATAGATTTTGGATACTAGCCCTTTATCTGATATGTCTTTGCAAATATCTTCTCCCATTCTGTCGGTTGTCTTTTGGTTTTGTTGACTGTTCCCTTGGCTGCGTAAAAACTTTTTATCTTGATGAAGTCCAAATAGTTCATTTTTGCCCTGGCTTCCCATGCCTTTGGTGATGTTTCTAGGGAGAAGTTGCTGTGGCTGAGGTCGAAGAGGTTGCTGCCTGTGTTCTCCTCTAGGATTTTGATAGATTCCTGTCTCACATTGAGGTCTTTCATCCATTTTGAGTCTATTTTTGTGTATGGTGTAAGGAAATGGTCCAGTTTCATTCTTCTGCATGTGGCTGTCCAGTTTTCCCAACACCATTTGTTGAAGAGACTGTCTTTTTTCCATTGGACATTCTTTCCTGCTTTGTCAAAGATTAGTTGATCATAGAGTTGAGGGTCCATTTCTGGGCTCTCCATTCTGTTCCCTTGATCTATGTATCTGTTTTTGTGCCAGTACAATACTGTCTTGATGATTACAGCTTTGTAATAGAGCTTGAAGTCCGGAATTGTAATGCCACAAGCTTTGGTTTTCTTTTTCAACATTCCTCTGGCTATTTGGGGTCTTTTTTGGTTCCATACAAATTTTAGGATTATTTGTTCCATTTCTTTGAAAAAAGTGGATGGTATTTTGATAGGGTTGCATTAAATGTGTAGATTGCTCTAGGTAGCATAGACATTTTCACAATATTTGTTCTTCTAATCCATGAGCATGGAACATTTTTCCATTTCTTTGTGGCTTCCTCATTTTTATTTCATGAATGTTCTATAGTTTTCTGAGTACAGATTCTTTGCCTCTTTGGTTAGATTTATTCCTAGGTATGTTATGGTTTTTGGTGCAATTGTACATGGGATCGATGCCTTAATTTATCTTTCTTCTGTCTTGTTTTTGGTGTATAGGAATGCCACTGATTTCTGTGCATTGATTTTCTATCCTGCCACTTTACTGAATTCCTGTATGAGTTCTGGCAGTTTTGGGGTGGAGTCTTTGGGTTTTCCTCATGAAGTAGCACATCATCTGCAAAGAGTGAGTTTGACTTCTTCTTTGCCGATTTGGTTGCCTTTCATTTCTTTTTGTTGTCTGATTGCTGTGGCTAGGACTTCTAATACTATGTTGAATAGCAGTGGTGATAGTGGACATCCTTGCCATGTTCCTGACCTTACGGGAAAAGCTCTCAGTTTTTCCCCATTAAGAATGATATTGACTGTGGGTTTTTCATAGATGGCTTTTATGATACTGAGATATGTACTCTCTATCCCTACACTGTGAAGAGTTTTGATCAAGAAAGGATGCTGTACTTTGTCAAGAGCTTTTTCTGCATCTATTGAGAGGATCATATGGTTCTTGTTCTTTCTTTTATTAATGTAGTGTATCACATTGATTGATTTGCAGATGTTGAACCAACCTTGTAGCCCAGGAATAAATCCCACTTGGTTGTGGTGAATAATCCTTTTAATGTACTGTTGGACCCTACTGGCTCGTATTTTGGTGAGAATTTTTGCATCCGTGTTCATCAGGGATATTGGTCTGTAATTCTCCTTTTTGATGGGATCTTTTTCTGGTTTTGGGATCAAGGTAATGCTGGTCTCATAAAATGAGTTTGGAAGTTTTCCTTCCATTTTATTTTTTGGAACAGTTTCAGAAGAATAGGCATTAATTCTTCTTTAAATGTTTGGTAGAATTCCCCTGGGAAGCCATCTGGCCCTGGGGTCTTTGTCGGGAGATTGTTGATTACTGCTTCAATTTCCTTAGTCGTAATGGGTCTGTTCAGGTTTTCTATTTCTTCCTCGTTCATTTTTGGTAGTTTATACGTCTCTAGGAATACATCCATTTCTTCCAGATTGTCTAATTTGCTGGCATATATTTGCTCATAATATGTTCTTATAATTGTTTGTATTTCTTTGCTGTTGGTTGTGATCTCTCCTCTTTCATTCATGATTTTATTCATTTGGGTCGTTTCTCTTTTCTTTTTGATAATTCTAGCCAGGGGTTTATCAATCTTATTAATTCTCTCAAAGAACGAGCTCCTACTTTCATTGAATGCTGTTCTTTTGGTTTCTATCTCATATTTTTCTGCTCTGATCTTTATTATTTCTCTTCCCCTGCTGGGTTTAGGCTTTATTTGCTGTTCTTTCTCTAGCTCCTTTAGGTGTAGGGTTAGGTTGTGTATTTGAGACCTTTCTTGTTTCTTGAGAAAGGCTCATATTGCTATATACTTTCCTCTTAGTACGGCCTTTGCTGCATCCCAAAGATTTTGAATAGTTGTGTTTTCATTTTGATTTGTTTCCATGAATTTTTTTAATTCTACTTTAATTTCCTGGTTGACCCATTCATACTTTAGTAGGATGCTCTTTAACCTCCATGTATTTGAGTTCTTTCCGACTTTCCTCTTGTGATTGAGTTCTAGTTTCAAAATACTGTGGTCCAAAAGTATGCAGGGAATGATCCCAATCTTTTGGTACCACTTGAGACCTGGTTTGTGACCCAGGATGTGATCTCTTCTAGAGAGTGCTCCATGTGCACTAGAGAAGAATGTGTATTCTGTTGCTTTGGGATGGAATGTTCTAAATATATCTGTGAAGTCCATCTGGTCCAGTGTGTCATCTAAAGCCTTTATTTCCTTGTTGATCTTTCACTTAGATGATCTGTCCATTTTAGTGAGGGGGGTGTTAACGTCCCCCACTATTATTGTATTATTGTTGATATGTTTCTTTGATTTTGTTATTAATTGGCTTATATAATTGGCTGCTGGCATGTTAGGGGCATAGATATTTACAATTGTTAGATCTTCTTGCTGTATAGACCCTTTAAGTAGGATATAGTGTCCTTCCTCATCACTTATTATAGTCTTTGTTTTAAAGTCTAATTTGTGTGATATAAGGATTGCCACCCTAGCTTTCTTTTGATGTCCATTAGCATGGTAAATCGTTTTCCATCCCTTCACTTTCAATCTGGAGGTGTCTTTGGGTCTCAAATGAGTCTCTTGCAGACAGCATATTGATGGGTCTTGTTTTTTAATCCAATCTGATAGCCTGTGTCTTTTGATTGGGGCATTTAGCCCATTTACATTCATGGTAACTATTGAAAGATATGAATTTAGTGCCATTGTATTGCCTGTAAGGTGACAGTTACTGTATATTGTCTCTGTTCCTTTCTGGTCTATGTTACTTTTAGGCTCTCTCTTTCCTTAGAGGACCCCTTTCAATATTTCTTGTAGGGCTGGTTTCGTGTTTGCAAATTCTTTTAGTTTTTTTTTTTTTCCTCTGGAAGTTTTTTATTTCTCCTTCTATTTTCAATGACAGCCTAGCTGGATATAGTATTCTTGGCTGCATATTTTTCTCGTTTAGCACTCTGAATATATCATGCCATTCCTTTCTGGCCTGCCAGGTCTCTGAGGATAGGTCTGTTGACAATCTAATGTTTCTACTGTTGTAGGTTACAGACCTCTTTTGTCTTGAGCCGCTTTCAGGAGTTTCTCTTTGTCTCTAAGATGTGTGAGTTTTACTATTAGGTATTGAGGTGTTGACCTATTTTTATTGATTTTGGGGGGTATCTCTGTGCCTTCTGGATTTTGATGCCTGTTTTCTTCCCCACATTAGGGAAGTTCTCCACTATAATTTGCTGCAATATACCTTCTGCCCATCTCTCTCTTTCTTCTTCTTCTGGGATCCCAATTATTCTAATGTTTTTTTGTCTTATAGTATAACCTAGCTTTCAAAATCTCCCCTTGTGATCCAGTAGTTGTTTCTCTCTTTTTCTCAGCTTCTTTATTCTCCATCATTTGGTCTTCTATATCACTAATTCTCTCTTCTGCCTCATTTATCCTAGCAGTTAGAGCCTCCATTTTTTATTGTACTTCATTAATAGCCTTTTTTATTTCAACTTTTATTTTTATTTCTCCAGAAAGGGATTCTCTAGTATCTTCTATACTTTTTTCAAGCCCAGCTAGTATCTTTATAATCATCATTTTGAAATCTGGTTCCAACATCTTACTAATGTCTGTATTGATTATGTCCTTGGCAGTCAGTACTGCCTCTTGTTTTTTGTTTTGTTTTGCCTTTTTTTTTTTGAGGTGAGTTTTTCTGTCTTGTCATTTTGTCCAGAGAAGAATAGATGAATGAGAGAACAAAATACTAAAAGGTTAACAATGACCCCAGAAAAAAATACACTAAACAAATCAGAAGAGACCTGAAACTGGGGGTGGAGGGGGAAGAATATGATCAGGCTGGTGAATAGAACAGACCCACACACTTAATTTTTAATGTATTTTTGTCTGTTAGAAGAAACTGGCTCCCAAAATTTTAAAGAAAGAAAAACTTATATATATATATACACACACACATACACTAAAATAAGGATAAATACGATGAAGGGATGGAATATGACTGTAAAGATGAAAATTAAAAAAAGATTTTAAAAAAGAAATTGTCAAGGTAAGAAGTTGGTTGAAAAAAGAAAGTAGAAAAATTAAAAAAAAAAAAAAAAAAAGGAGAGAATGTGATCAGGCCAGAGACTAGAACAAAGCCATCCACTAGATTTAGGAAATATTTTGGTCTGTTAGAAGAAACTGTATCCGAAAACTTTAAAGAAAGAAAAACTTACATATATATACAAAAAATAAGGTTAAATACAATGAAGGGATAGAATATGAATGAAAAATGAAAATTAAAAAAGATTTTAGAAAAGGAATTGATAGTATAAGATGTTGGTTGAGAAAAGAAAGAAGAAAAAATTTTAAAAAAGAAATAAAGAAAAAATAAAGAAAATTTAAAAAATTAACTTTGAAAGACTAAGGAATCATGGGGAAAAAGGCATGAATTCTATGTGCTGTATTCCCCTCGCACTGGAGTCTTGCTGTTCTCATTGATTGGTAAACGTGTTCTTGGCTGAATGTTCTTGCTGATCTTCTGGGGGAGGGGCCTGTTGCAGTGATTCTCAAGTGTCTGTGCCTGAGGCAGAACTGCATCGCCCTTGCCAGGGGCTGGGCTAAGTCATCTGTCATCTGCTCGGGTTTGCTCTCGGTAGCTTTTGTTCCCTGAAAGCTTTCTGTACAGATTTGGAGGATGAGAAAGAAAATGGTGGCCTCCTAATCTCTGCCCTGGAGGAGCCGAGAACTCAGGGACCCACTCCTCAGTGAGCCCCCAGAGAAAAGCAGTCAATCACTCCTCTCTCCCCAGTCTCCAGCTGCACTCCATGCTCACCCGGCCTATGACTGAGCATTTCTATCTCTGGCACATGACTCCAGTTAGAGTCTCCAAACCCAGCAGATTACTTCAGTGAGCTCCCATGCTCCTCCTCCCAGGGGGAGGAAGGAGAGTCTGCCCGGATCTGCTGCTTGTTGGGTCCCTGCTCAAAGAATAGGGAGCAGGGACTGTCATGACTGTGACACTGAGCCTGGGATCATGGTTTATGGCAACCCCGAGCTGAGAGCCCACTCCTCGGCTCTGTCTTTGCAGCTGGCTTCCCCACTCCAATACCTGGGAGCTCTGTTGCTCTCAGGCACCCCCGGTCTTTCTGTGACCCCAAGGGTCCTGAGGCCATACTGTCCCAGTGAGGGTTCCACCTCCCACTTAGCCACTGGAGCAACGTCCCTCAGTGGAGCAGACTTCTAAAAGTTCGATTTTGTGTTCCCCTGTTCTATCACTTTCTGGTATCCAGCTGAGGAGGTTCCCTCCCCCTGCAGTCTATCTTCCTGAATAGCAACTTGGATTCACTTCCCTGCACATCCTACCTTCCAGAAAGTGGTCGCTTTTCTGTTCAGAGAGTTGCTGCTATTCTTTTCTTCGATCTCCTGTTGAGTTTGTAGGTGTTCCGAATGGTTTGATAACTATCTAGCTGAATTCCTGTGACCAGATGAAATTTAGGTCTACTACTCTTCTGCCATCTTGCTCCTCCCTTGATTAAAAAAGTCTTACAAAGATATAAACACTAGGCAACTTGGACAAGGACCCTAGATAATTTGGCTACAAATAGTTTTTGCCCAATTTAAGTAAAAGCAAGTTGGTCGACATTATACTTTAATCTTGGACTTATTATTTTTAAATGTGGACATCAGTGTTTGGCATCTTGTTTACTGTAAATTCGGGTTAATTTGCCCTTCTTTACTCATTTTGTTCTGCTTTTCAGAATTTGGTGGGAGTGAGGGTTGATGAAGTTCTCACTTTTTTCCTTTTTCATTTCTAACTGACTTTCAGAAAATCATTCCTGCTTTGAACTGTTTTTAATAATGGAGGACTGATGTCAACCATACTTCAACTAAAATTATTTTTCAAAAATAAAATAGAATGGACTAGCTTTACACTAAAAATAAAAGTGAATATACTTAATGTCAAACTGTGTACTTAAAAATGGTTAAAATGATTAATTTTATGTTATGTATATTTGACCACAATTTAAAAATTATACATTAAAAAAAAAATAGGGAGTTAAAACATTAACGTCCAAAGAGCTGCACTATATAAACATAATAAGTATTTGTTTAATGTAGGGATAATCCAAGCACCCATCTGACCAAAGGCATCCACTCTGGGTCTTTCCAGAACTTTTTCTACTCGATTTAGTTCTACAAAATAATACAGTGGCACATGTACTGTTTGGTAACTTTGATAACTAAATTAGCCCATTTTGTTGGATTAAACTATTGTTGTCATGATTTTATAGATAAAGAAATTCAGAGAAGTTAAGCTATTTACTACCTGTTTGATTTTTAATAGCTTAACTCCTATCATTTGTTTCCAAGTTTCAAAAGCTAGTACTATTTCCGTACTACATTTTTATATGACTTCCTTCTTATTGAAGTGGTGGTATTCTTGAATTTTTTGAAAATTCCAATTTTTTGAAATATACTTGATATATACCACTGTATAAAATAAGGTACACATGTTTATTTGATACATTTATATATTGAAATATGTCATTATAACAATGATTATCACCTCTATTGTATCACATAATTATAATTTCTTTTTAGTGGTTAGGATAATTAATATCTAGTCTCTTAGCAAGGTTGATGGTTATAGTAGAATATTGTTTATATTCATGATATTGTACATTAGATCTCTAGGACTTGTTTACTACTCATTGCAAGTTTTTACCTTTAAACCATATCTCGCCAATCACACCAATCCCCAGCCCCTGGTAACCACCATTTTATGGTTTTTACCTATTTGGCTTTTTTAGATTCCACATATAAGTGATATTACCTATTTTTGTTTTTCTTTATCCAGCTTACTTCACTTAGCATTATGCTCTCAAGGTCCAACCATGTCACAAATGACAAGATGTCCTTCTTTCTCATGGCTGAATAATATTCCACTCTGTGTATGCATATGTATATACACACATCTTCTTTATCCATTCATCTAGTGTCAGGCATTTAGGTTTTTCCATTTGTTGGCTATTGTGAATAATGCTACAATAAACATAGGAGTACATATATCTCTTTGAAATCCCTTTTTCATTCCCTTTGGGTATATACTCAGAAATAGAATTTCTGGATTATATGGTAAGCTCTATTTTTAATTTTTTGAGAAATCACCATATTGTTTTCCATAATGGCTGAAGCAATTTACATTCATACTAACAGTGGGAGTGTAGAGGGGTTCTCTTTTCTCCATATTCTTTCCAACACTTGTTATCTCTTCTTAATGATAGCCATTCTAACTGGCATGAGGTGATATTTCATTATGGTTTTGGTTTTCATTTCCTTAAAAATTAGTGATGTTAGTGTCTTTTCATATACTCGTTGGCCATCTATATGTCCTCTGGAAAAATGTCTCTTCAGATCCTCTGCCCAATTTTTAGATCAGTTGGTTTTTTTGTTATTGAGTTATTTTGTTCATTATTCTTTTGTTGTGCAGACGCTTTTAAGTTTGATATACTCCCACTTGTTGATTTTTGCTTTTGTTGTTTGTGCTTTTGGTGTCACATCCAAAAAATCATTGCCAAGTCCAACGTTGAAGAGATTTTTCTCTATGTATTTTTCTAGGAGTCTTATCATATCAGGTCTAAACTATTCCAATCTTATATCTGTGTTCCCTTTAGGTCCTTGTGTGGTGTCCAGCTAAAATTAAGACATAATTCAGAATTTAAGAAACAAAACAAATGAACATGGGGGAAGAAAAAAAGAAGAGAGTGGGAAGAAAACCATAAGAGACTCTTAACTACAGGGAACAAACTGAAGGTTGAAGGAAGGAGGTGGGCTGAGGATGGGCTAAATGAGGGATGGTTGTTAAGGTCACTTGTTGTGATGAGCACTGGGTATTATATGTAAGTGATGAATCACTACATTCCACACCTGAAATCAATTTTACCATATACGTTAGCTACTAGAATTTAAATAAAAACTTGAAATAGAAAAAACAAAATAAGTACTCCTACCTTTATTATTGATTAATTGGCATAATGAATAAATTTTTTGATAAATTGCAAGAGGAAACAATTTAGACTTTGAAACATTTTTCATCTGTAAGGTCAACTAGTCCACATAAAAATTAATCTATTACCTGATTTAATTCAACTTAATTACATTCAACAAGTATTTATTGAATATTTAATATGCACTTAACTCTGTGTTAGGTACATTATTATAATATGAGCATTATTAGTACCACATTTTGAAAACTGAAACAGTATAACTGAAATTGGATTGTGTGGACAATTACTATATCTCAGAAAGAATACTAACAACATGAAAATATTTTTAAACTTTTCTGTAAATCATCAGATCCCATTAACTCAAACTTTGGTAGTATTCAATCCTGAAACTGCCCAGCATTCTATGTGTAATATGTATGAAAAAAGGTTTGCTAAGTAAACTAACAATAACAAGAATCCAATATAGAAATGCAGCCACTTCTCTCTCTTTCTCTCTCTCTCTCTCAAATAAACAAAATATTTAAAAAAAAAAGAAAAACAGCTGCCTCTTGAGTCTTGAGATAGTTGTCTTTAAGCAAGCATGTGGTGGTATCATTTGCAAAACAAACAAAAAAAAACCCACACAACAACAACAGAAAAAAAAAAAACCTAGTTGAGGATTTTATTTATTTTTAAAGATTTTATTTATTTATTTGGCAGACAGAGAGATAGTGAGAGCAGGAACACAAGCAGGGGGAGTGGGAGAGGGAGAAGCAGGCTTCCAGCGGAGCAGGGAGCCCGATGCCGGACTCGATCCTAGGATCGTGGGATCATGATCTGAGCCGAAGGTAGACGCTTAACGACTGAGCCACCCAGGCGCCTAGTTGAAGATTTTAGACTTTTTGATGTATCTGAGAAATTTTGTGGCCTTCTATTTTTAACCACTTGCTTGCTGGGTCTTCATAGAAGAATAGCATTGCATTCATTTCAAAAATAGTCTATGTCAAAGACTTTAGAATTCTTTCTCCTTTGCTCTTCTCTCCTTTGCCCCCCTTCCTCTCCTCCTCACCTGTCCTCTTCCCATTTACTAATAGTACAAAATCGTGAAATTTTTACCATATTTACTTAACAAATACCTTATTCTATAGGAAATATACTTGGTCTGCTCAGCAAATGCATTTCGAGAATGGCTTATTCTGTGAGGCCATGCAGTTATACTAGGAATAGCAGGTGAAACTCAGTCACAGGAAGAAATTCGTAGCTCTAATATAAGATAAACTCCTCATTGTCAAAGCAGTCCAAAAATGTAATTGGCAGCACGAGTAGGGAGAAATTTTCCCTGATGGGAGATATTCAAGCCCTAGGTGGGAATGTTAAAAGGAGAGTTGAAACTTCAGAAGAGTATTGAACTAAATAATTCTTAAAGCCAAGAATGTATAATGTTGATGAGGATGATGACATGAGTGTGAGGAGGAGAAAAGAGAGGAGGGAGCAGGAGAACAAGAAATAACTTCATAATACTTCTTATTAAGTAACCATACTCTGTGCTGGATGTGATTCCCAAGAATAGTGATGAATAGTGATGCAACAGCATTGAACTGGAATCAAACTCTGCTCAGTTTAAATAATTGTACTTAAAAGATTTGTTTGCTTTTAATAAATAAGGGCATTTATTGTTACAATTTCTACAATGTTGCATGTTGAACATATGCTCTGAAGCTAGGCAAATACAGACACAAATCATTGCTGAGTGGCCTTAGGCAAACCACTTAAGTTTGCCACTTAAACTTGCCACTTATTTTATTTATTTTTATTTTTTTTAAGATTTTTATTTATTTATCAGAAAGAGAGAGACAGAGGCAGGCAGAGGGAGAAACAGGCTCCTTGCTGAGCAAGGAGCCCAATGTGGGACTCAATCCCAGGACCCTGGGATCATGACCTGAGCCGAAGGCAGACGCTTAACCGACTAAGCCACCCAGGCATCCCTAAACTTGCCACTTAAACAAGCCACTTAGTCTTCATTTCTTCACCGGCAAAATGGACACAGTAATAGCTGTACCTACCTCATAGCGTCACTGTGATTACTTAACGAGAAGCGTTTAGCACGAAGCCTGGTATAGAACATGTGAAATACTTAGCACAGTATCTGGCACATAGAAAATACTCCATAAATGATGTGTATTATTAAATTTTTTAAAAAATTTTAAGTTAATAAAAGACTATCTGGCACACCTGGATTTCTCCCAGGAGGCCATTCCTTTCTAGTCTTTATCTTCTCTCATTTGGGAATTCTAATAGTAAAACCATGGCTTCATATGGGACTATTCTACTTAACCATTTCCAGTGCACAATAAATTACTTATATAATGCTCATAGATTCATTAAGGGATGCCTCATTCTTCTCTTTTAGATGTAGCTGCTTGTCACTGATTGGTTTCCAAAGAATCTATGAACTTTTTTATTTTTAAAAAACAGAATCATATTTTCTTCTCAGCAATCTCTATATGGCACTAAATCAAAAAAGGAATTTCCATAAACTCCAAACTTTTGCATTCCTAGACAGTTAGTAAAGAAAGATGGTCAAAGCAGTGTGGGATTTCCAGAACATTTATAACTATAATCAAAAAATTTTAGGGATGCCTGGGTGGCTCAGTCAGTTAAGCATCTGCCTTCAGCTCAGGTCATGATCCCAGGGTCCTGGGATCGAGTCCTGCATTGGGCTCCTTGCTCAGTAGGGAGCCTGCTTCTTCCTCTCCCACTCCCACTGCTTGTGCTCTCTCTCTCTCTATCTGACAAATAAATAAAACCTTTAAAAAAATTTTTTAGAAAAAAATAATCATTGGACAAAGTGCCATTAAGCCTGACTATACAAAAATGTTTCAAATTTCCCTTTGCTCTTTTTTATGCATTTAAGTTGGTGATGTTTGTATTTCAGGCACCATTTTTTCTCATTTCAGTCATTATAAGATAGGTATGCACAAGTTCAAGGATTAGCTACTAGACAAGTATGAGCACTTATTGGCAGAGGGGAATAATTTACTTTCAGGCTTAATATATTTTTCTCATAGAGGTTTGACTTATATTGGAGATAACTAGTAACTTCCCTTTATCAATTTTAATAAATTGCAGAGACAAGAAGACCAAATACCCCTGGTGTGCCTCTCACTCACCAGAAGACACCCTCTTTTGCATATCTCATATTCATCACTAGTTTTTAGCCTGGGTCATTTTTTTTCTCATTCGTACAAATCCAAATAGTTCATGGATATTTCCTATTAGAGTTTATCTTTGCATATGACTCAGACCCCAGGAGTCCAACACAAGCCTGAGTGTATAGCTAAATTGTTAAATAAATGAGGATTTCTAATGAGAAAACTTTGTAGTGGCAAACCCTTTATTGTAATCTGCAGCTCTCTCTCTGAACCAGCAAAGCACAAATGTTTTCATTCATCCCATGTAAAATCAGCCTTGAATGTTTGTAAGACCGGAGGGACAAGCTCCGCTTTTATAGAAATGATTCACATACTTCTGTCATCTTGGGCATGCATATTACTCATCTGTCTTTCTTGGAGCCATTTCCCTAAATTAGCTAATTCAGCAAGACAGACATCCAGATCAGGATTTTTTTTTTTTTTATTTTAGAAAATTTCTTACATTACTAACTAGTTGGTCAGTGATGTCAATACAATTTAAATGTGTCATTCTTCTTTGCACACTGAGCAGATGATTCATAAATTTTCTTCCATAGTTTTACTGCAAAAAAACAAAGAATGCTACTATAGATCTACAATATATGAGGGCTTATATTGGAAAGTGATGCACATTTAAAGTTACCCAACAGTATCTAAAAGAAGAAACAAAGAATGACTTAATAGCATTGAAGTTGTAGTTGGCTACCTCCAAAGGAACCACAAGAATCATATTTTAAACAAGGAATGACAAACAGACATTTACTGCAGTGTGCTCCAAACCTGTTTAGTATGAGGACAAGGTACACTGGCATGTAACATTCTTTTCACAGTTCATTATATGACTTAAACTATAATTAGAACAAGATGGGATGTACAGCTATTTTGTGAGCAGAAAATTTATTCTCCAGGGAAAACAGGTTGGTTAGGATGTGTTGATACTGTTTTAGTCTTTTTTTATGTGGAGAAAAAAATATGATTTTATTTCAGATTATGTCTCTGTGACTGATACTGTACTATGTTTTTAAGAATATTCCTCGTGCGGGCGCCTGGGTGGCTCAGTTGGTTAAGCCACTGCCTTCGGCTCAGGTCATGATCCCGGAGTCCCGGGATCGAGTCCCGCATCGGGCTCCCCCTTCTCTGTGGGGAGCCTGCTTCTCCCTCTGCCTCTGCCTGCCACTCCCCCTGCTTGTGCTCACTCTGTCTCTCTCTCTCTCTATGTCAAATAAATAAGTAAAATATTAAAAAAAAAAAAAAAAAAAAAAAGAATATTCCTCGTGCTCAAATTAATGAGAAAAAACAGTGAAGCAAATGAGCCAGGAGATACTCAGATTGCTGAAGAAAAATCTGTTACAAATTAATCCAGTGTCTTCAGCTCATAATCCTACCTCTCTCAATTAAAGTGATAATAGAATAATGAGATTATAATTCTATTTATAAACATAAATACATATATACAAACTAAAAATAATATTGAATAGGTTTCTTTGGTCCTGGTGTTAGTGTCGCTTCTTCTCTAAATAGAGAGTTGATGAAAAACTTAGCCAGGTATAGCTAATGGAAATCCTGATCCCTCATGGATCTCTCTTTTATTACCTTAATGTTTATGGTTGCTCATTTGCTCATGCTAGACTGAAAATTTAATAGGTGAATATCCTCGGTCCTTCTCTGGGCATGGTCAATGTTCAGATTTAAAGTAAAAATTTTCTTTTTTATGCTTCCTAAAAATGTCTCCCACTGGTATGTTCATCACTGGTTCTATATGACTTCCGGTAACCCTGTCAGCTCTTCTCCCTGGCAGCAACAGATGCGATGTTACTCTTTAAGTATCTTATATGTACTTAATACATATGGGGCACAACAGAATAGTAGTATTAACAAGGCTATAAATTTCCCATTGGAATTCTCAAATACATCATTTAAAATAACTTTTTTTTTATTTTTTGGCAGTAGATCTTGATTGTTTTTTATACTGTCATCTATATCTAAGTATCTCAATTTATTTTGTTCCTTACTGAATATTATCATGGCAGTAGGGTTTATAATAAGAGGCATAGTGGTTGATTATTATAAACTTTAACATCTCTCTATGAGGGGAACCTGGTGGTACAGTCAGTTGAGCACCCGATTCTTGGTTTCGGCTTAGGTCATGATCTCAGGGTCATGAGATCCAGCCCTGCATTGGTTTGGAGTCTGCTTGAGTTTCTCCCTACATCTCCCTCTGCCTCTCCCCCACCCCCCACCATGCTCTCTCTCTCTCTCTCTCTCACTCTCTCTAAAATAAATAAATCTTAAATAAAAAGCATTTCTCTATGGTTTCAATCTATTACAAAAAGGAAGATTTAATTGCTATAAAATATATAGAAATATTCTTGATGATAAAAAAACACTTTTAAAGACAATAGTGAACATTATTTTTGAGACTCTAGCTTAGACTGTAGGTGAGGGACTATAAATAATTTCTAAGGTCCCTTTCTGCTCTAAAATTATGATTTTAATTTAAGTTTTATCTATTTTTAAACATCTTGATTCAGCTTTGCAATTTTCTTGAATTCATTTCCATCTTGCAATCTCTCTGAGGTTCAAAACTCAGATCACACAAAACTTGTGGTCATCCAAAATATTCTGTCATTTCAGAGAAAAGCAAAGTCCTGAGAAAGCCCCTAGAACCAATCTAGGTTTTCCAAGGTCCTCAAAACTATGGTCAAATGCCCAACAAGACTGCCGGCAACTACAGTAGGCTTCCTAATGTTTCATAAGCCAGAGTGATGATTGTCTGTCCATCCTCTGCTTAGAATGACTAATTGGTAGGCTACGGGACAGAAGACTTTAGCCAACCTAGTCATTTCTACAGGAACATTCTAGCCCTTCTCCCAGCATTCTCACTGTGCCCCCATCCCATCTCCTCACCCCCTGGCAGGTCTTGCCTTCACCCAGCTCCTTTTGGCTTCATTTCTAGTTCTCAGCCCCATGTTGGATCTTGTAACTGAAAATAGATTTGGCTTCTTGGATTTTGAGCTCCGGAAATCTTATCTCTTCTGATATAGTTTGTTTCGGATCTATCTAAACTTACCACCACAGGGAATAGCCCTGATATCAGTTAACTTGACTGACATCTTTGCAGGAGGTACACACAATCCGTCTTATCTCATATCTTCTGTTCCATATCAGGGTTTGTGCTCCAGTCTCCTAACTATTCTCCTAAACTAGATTGTCCTAAATAAACTATTCTCCTAAAAAGAGATTGTCCCTTTCCAATGGTGAACCATATCTTTGTTATTATCATCCTAAAACACTTTAACATCCCCTTACAACCTCTCATAATCCTATGCTGCTTTAAACTCCTAAACCCAAGAGTACACCCAACCCTACCCACCTAACTGTTCTCAACACTACCTTATTTCAGCCACAGCTTTCTCCTCACTATCTCCTAAACATACCAAGCTGATCCTACTTCACACTTAGTAAGCCCACCTCATCACTCTCTTCATCTTACCCAGCATTCAGGTTCTAACTCAAGCTCAATTCCTTCATGAAACTTCTCATAAATGATCCACATAGTTCTATCCCTATTTGAATACATATAGCAAAGGGATTACAAGGGTAGTATTCATTGTGATACTTAACTAAATCTAATTACCCTATGTTGATATATATGGTTATCTAATGTTCCATGTGAATGACTAGTTTTCCTAATAGTAAGTTCCATGAAGACAAGAGCTATATCTCAAAATTCTTTAAATTGTTCGTAATACTAACAAGTAAATACTTGTTGAAAAAAGAACCCAGAAGTTTGAATGACTTTCAAGATTGTTATTCTAGTTATCCTGAGTTTAAGATAAAGAATGGGCTATATCATCTCATAAAATGTTTTATATCCCTGCATTTCTCAGATACTAAAATCTCAGGTTTTTGTTTACAGAAGCTATAATAACAGTAATTGTTACCCAAAAAAACAGATGGACTAATATCTCAGTGCATCTACTAAATTTCTCAGTTTGCATGTGTTTTTATTTCCATGAGTAATTTGTTTTGATTCACATAAATTATCTTCCTTTTAAATATTTTTAACCTGAGCTTTGATTAAGAGGAAGAAAAGTGGAATGATTAAGAATTTGGTTTTAAATCCAGGGTTTAAATTCCAGCTCTACCAATGAGGAGCTGAATATCTTATAAACAAGTAGCTTAACCTTGCTCTGCCTTTATTTTTTCATCTGGAAAATGGCAATATTGGTAATAAGTGGAACTACCTTATTAGGTGGTGTTAAGGATTAAATAACTTATATACATTAAGCAGTAATTATAAATAGTAAGCACAAGATACATGTTAGATCTAGGAGTACCTGGGTGGTTCAGTCAGTTAAGAGTCTGATTTCAGCTCAGGTCATGATCTCAGGGTCCTGGGATAGAGCCCCACATTGGGCTCCACACTCCGCAGGGAGTCTGCTTCTTGCCCTCTCCCTCTGCTCCTCCCTCCTGCTCATGCCTTCTCTCTCTCTCTCTCAAATAAATAAAATCTTTTAAAAAAAATACATATTAGATCTTATTGTTATCAGTAATTTCTCTATATGCTAAGAATCAAACATGAAGGCAACACACAGACTTTGATGTAATTATCTTTCTGGAACAGACAGCTGCTATCAATATTTTTCATAGTCTGATCTGATTCACAATTTTGGAACAAGCTAAGGATAATAAGCCTGATTCTCCCCTTAGTCCCAGAAAAGGAAGGAAGTCAATTCCTTTCATCCATATGGTTCCAAAGCACAGAGACAAGAGAACAAAGCCAAAAGACAAGGTGAGAGCAGAGGAGAGGTTTTCTGGCATTCTTTTGGAAGTCCCCCTCTCAGTGATATGTTCAAGCCTACACATAAAGCATTGAGTAAATAAAACATGCATATTTGGTACTCCAGCCATTTGATTTGACTGTGCTTTATCTAACTAAACTGGCATATTGGTTAGTTGAACTTAATGAATTTGGCACAATTGATTGGTTTCTTTTGCCCTGAGTTCTTTTAGCCATATATTAGCATGGCCACAGAACTTATTAAGATGAAAACTGGTCATTCAAAGCCAAATTTCATCCAAAATCTTTCTTGTTTTAGCAACCAGTTATTCTTTAAAATTCAGCTCAAAAAATAAGACTCAATATTTTTAAATGATTCTGAAATCACATTCATTATTATTAATTATATTCAATTAGAATATTAGTTTTCCATAAAAATGTATTGTTGCCATCAGTGCTAACATTTATCCACCTGTATCTTAAGCTACATGAAAATATATAAAGTGAAGGAAAATATAAGTCTGAAAAATAAATGTAGATGTTGAGAAATTGAGAAAGTTAAATGTTGAGAAAGTTATTATAGAAAGTTTATTCCAAATACATTCCCATTGGGCCATTTATTTCTCCTGTGGCTTCCCTTTAGCTCTTCATTCCTTATGCAAGATTCTCCCTGTACCACTTATTTATAGCCCCTCAGAAGTAAGCAGGAATACATCATTAATGATCACTTTTATTTGGTTTAAATCAAATATTTTAATGAACTCTTTGGAAGGAAATCAGTATCTAAATCCTGCAGTACATTATTTTTTGATCAGAATATATCTGAATTATGAGATTTTTTAAAGCCTCGTCAAATAGACCTAAATGAATTTAATAATTTATACATCCTTTGAAATGCTAGGATTCAGTTCATTTCTTTTAATATTGACTTTACCAACCAGTAGGAGGCCCAATTCCACTACTGGCTCAGTCAGTAGCTTAGTGGTGTGATCCTAAGCAAGTTACCCAAACTTTGTGAATCTCAGACATTTTTTCTTTTTGTTTCCTTTTTTTAAAAGATTTTATTTATATTTATTTAATTTACTTCATTTATTTATTTATTTATTTGAGAGAGAGAGAGAGCATGCCTGTGCTGAGGGGCAGAGAGAGAAGGAAAGGGAAAGAATCCTTAGCAGACTCCACACCAAGCATGGAGCCCAATGTGGGGCTTGACCCCACAACTCTAAGATCATGACCTGAGCCAAAACCAAGAGTCGAATACTCAACTGACTAAGCCACCCAGATGCCCCAGACATTTTTTAAAACTGTAAAACAAAATAGCTAAATCAAATAATTTTTAAATTCCCTTTTATTTCCATATATTTTTCATAGGACATTTAAAATCTCCAACTCACAAAATACATGACATCTCTAAATTGTGATTATGTTTCATCGGTCCTTTTGCTGTTGTCCTGACTGCAGGGAGAATGAAGTTTGAGGTGGGAGAAGGAAACCTTCCATTCAGATGTGTTTTATTCAAGGAAAAAATGTGTTTAATAGAAATGACAACCAGTATAGCAACTTATAATTGCACGTAAAATACTCAGAATGGATAAGCACAGAGTTAAATATTGATAATATACCATGCCTTCTTTAAAGGAAATTGAACTGCTATGAAACCTCATCTATAAATTTATACTGTGGCTGAAAATCTATTCTCAACCACATACATTCTAATTCAGTTAATGCTAAATACATAAAGGGGAAGAGATTGGTAGATTCAGGAAGAGTAGTTTAAGCAATTCTCATGTAGCCGAAATGTAGCCAAGAAGAATACCTATAATAGTGGTTGCATGTTTTCCAGAAACACTGACTTACATTCAGTTGCACCATTGAACCTATAATATTAAAGGAGAGCATGTGGCTCCACTCCCTAATGCCAAAAAGAGAGAATTCTCTGGACAGCAACGTAGAGACTGGGTCATTTATGATTCCTCTGCTATGAGAATAAGCAAAAGTTTAAATTTGACAGAAATCCATTTGTTTATTCCAAGGGCCTGAAGAAAAACTAAGCAATGACCTTGAAGAAGTGCAATGCACCCTGCTTCTTGCCATTCCTGGTCCCTTCTAAATCCCTTGGCTGGTCCCTTGAGTTGGTAGAATTACCCCAAAACGGTGATGCAGTGCCTGAAACAGCAAAGCAATTATATACCAGAATTGTTCATTTTGCTGTTCTATCCAAAGATAATGTGCTGGAGGTGTGGGGCCCAGCAATCCGTCATAAGAAAGCTCTCATGTAATTGTGATGCAGTCAAGTTTAAGAACCACAACACAAGATTTCACAGTTTCTCCATGCTTCCTCCCCATACCCTCCCCACTAGAGTAACAAGGCTTAAACTGACAAAAGATATTACATTCAGTTTCTAATTTTCATTAGTTCTATTTTATTTTAAAAAATCAGAAAGATCTGACACCTTCATTTTTTATCATTATTAAAATCCTTGAAAGCATCGCTATTAAAATCTAAGCTTTCTCTCCAAGTAGCAAATGAATAGAACATTTCAATAAGTATCTGTTGACTTCAGAAACCTTATCTTCCAGACAATTTCTGAATTAAAGAGAAAGGTGATGACAATGAATTTACTCTGTCATATTGAGAAGAACACTAGCAAACATGCCATCTTAGATATGAAAGGAAGAAAAATCTTTCCCCATGTTCTCTTTTGCTTAACTAAAAGTAGCAATAACTCTCCAGAAATTTTAACTTCTAGACAGTGGACAAAGAACTATATATAACAAAAATCACTGATCTATTTCATATCCCTATTGTTTTGCCTTTTCCAGAATGTCATATAAATGATAATATTTTGAGACTGGCTTTGTATCGCACATCATGGCTTTGAGATTCATCATGTTGGTATAGCAATAGTTAATTCCTTTTTATTATTGAGCAGTATTCCATTCAATGGATGTACCATAGTTTATTCACCCATTAAGAGACATCTTGGTTGTCTCCAACTGGGGGCTATTATGAATAAAACTGCTATAAACATTGATGTACAGGATTTTTAGTGTGAATATAAGCTTTCATTTCACTATGTGTTTGTGTGAATATAAGTTTTAGTCTTACATACCCTTAGGAGTAAGATTCCTAAATCATATGGTAAACATATATTTAACTTCATAAGAAATTCCAAAACTCTCTTCCATAGCGGCAATACCATTTTGCATTCCCATCAACATGTGTGAAAGTTCTAGTTGTGCATTTTTGACAGTGCTTGATATTGTCAGTTGGTTTTGGTGGTTTTCTTTCTTTTTTTTTTAATTTTCGTCTTTCTAATAGGTGTATAGTAGTACTTTACTGTGGATTTAATTTGGATTGCCCTAATGGCTAATCATGTTAAGCTTTTTTCATGTGCTTGATTTGCCACCCATATGTCTTTTTTGTTGGTATGTCTGTTCAAATCTTTTGCCCATTTTTAAATTGGGTTATTTGTTTTTTTATTATCGGGTTTTGAGAATTCTTTTTATATTCTAGATGTTGGATATATGATTCGCAATTATTTTCTCCCAGATTGTAATTTGTCTTTTTCATTCTCTTAACAGTGTGTTTCACAGAGCAAAAGTTTTAATTTTGTGAAGTTCAATTTATCAATATTTTCTTTCTTATCTAAGAATTCTTGGCTTAACACAATGTCATAAAGAGTTTCTGTTTTCTTCTGAAATTTGTAGGGGTTTTTGTTTTGTTTTGTTTTTTTGTTTTGTTTTATGTTTAGATATATGATCCCTTTGGAGTTAATTATTGTATAAGGTATGAGGTAGGCCAAGTTCAATTCTTTGTCCATGGCTATCCAATTTTTGCAACACCAGTTGTTGAAAAGGTCATGCTTATCCCATTGAGTTACCTTTGGACCTTTATTAAGAATCAATCACCCATATTGGTGTGGGTCAATTTCTGGATTCTCTGTTCTGTTCTGTTAATCCATATGTCTACCCCTTTGCTAATATTACACTAACTTAATTACCATAACTTTATACTAAGTCTTAAAATTCAGGAGTGTGAGACTTCCACTTTATCTTTTTGAAATTGTTTGATATATTCTAGTTCCTTGCCTTTCCACATGAATTTTAAAATCAACTTTTTGAGCTCTACAAAAATCCTGCTAGAATTTTCATTGGAATTGTGCTAAATTTGTAGGTCAATTTAAGGAGAATAAATATCTTAACTATATTGTTTTCCAATCTACAAACACAGTATGTCTCTTCGTTTATTTAGGTTTCTTTTTTTTTTAAGATTTTATTTATTTGTTAGAGAGAGAGAGAGAGAGCAAGAGAGCACAAGCAGGGGGAGCGGCAGAAGGAGAGAGAGAAGCAGGCTCCCCACTGAGTAGGGAGCCAGATGCGGGACTAGATCTCAGGACTCTGGGATCATGACCCAAGCCAAAGGCAGATGCTTAATCAACTGAGCAACCCAGGCATCCCAATTTATTTAGGTTTCTTTAAGAATTTTCCTTCATCATCATTTTGTTTTTTGGGGTTTTTTTCTCCAAGTTTTTAGTTAAATTCTTGTTAGTTAACACGTATAGCAAAATTGGTTTCAGGTGTAAAATTTACTGATTCATCACTTACATACAAAACCCAGTGCTTGTCACAGTGCCCTCCTTAATACTCATCACCCATTTAGTCCCTCCCCACCCACATCCCTCCACCAATCCTCAGTTCATTCTCTATAGTTGAGAGTCTCTTATGGTTTGCTTTCCTCTCTTTTTTTCCTTCCCATATGTTCATCTGTTTTGTTTCTTAAATTCCACATACAAGTGAAATCATATGATATGTGTCTTTCTCTGACTTCTTTCACATAGCATAATGCTCTCTAGCTCCATCCACGTCATTGCAAATGGCAGAATTTCATTCTCTTTGATGGCTGAGTAATATCCCCTTGTATATATATATATTTATACCATTCATCAGTTGAGGGGCTCTTTCCATAGTTTGTCTGTTGTTGATAATGCTACTATAAAAATTGGGGTGCATGTGCCCCTTTGAATCTGTATTTTTGTATCTTTTGGGGAAATATCTAGTATTGCATTAGCTGGGTCATAGGTAGTACCAGTTTGAACTTTTTGAGGAAACTCCATACTGTTTTCCAGAGTGGTTGTACCAGCTTGCATTCCCACCAACATTGTAAGAGGATTCCCCTTTCTCACCATCCTCAACAACATCTGTCATTTCCTGACTTGTTAATCTTAGTCATTCTGACTGGTGTGAGGTGGTATCTCATTGTGGTTTTGATTTGTATTTCCCTGATGCCAAGTGATGTGGAGCATTTTTTCATGTGTCTGTTGGCCATCTGTATGTCTTCTTTGGAGAAATGTCTGTTCATGTCTTCTGCCCATTTCTTGATTGGATTACTTGTTCTTTGGGTGTTGATTTGATAAGTTCTTTACAGATTTTGGATACCAGCCCTTTATCTGATAAAGTCTTGATGACTACAGCTTTGTAACATAGCTTGAAGTCCAGCATCGTGTGATTCCTCCAGCTTTGCTCTTCTTTTTCAGGATTGCTTTGGCTATTTGGGTCTTTTGGGGTTCCATACAAATTTTCACACTGCTTGTTCTAGCTCTGTGAAAAATGCTGTTCGTATTTTGATAGGGATTGCATTAAATGTGTAGATTGCTTTGGGTAGCATAGACTTTTCTTAAGATTTTATTTATTTATTTGAGAAAGAGAGAGAGAGAAAGAGCATGAGTAGGGGGAGGAGCAGAGAGAGAAGCAGATTCCTCTGATAAGCAGGAAGCCCAGTGCTGGGCTAGATCCCAGGATCATGACCTGAGCTGAAGGCAGATGCTTAACCAACTGAGCCACCCAGACACCCCTGGGTAGTAGAGATTTTAATATTTGTTCTTCCAATCCATGAGCGTGGAATATTTTTCCACTTCTCTATGTCCTCTTCAATTTCTTTCATAAGTGTTCTATAAAAGACTCCACCAAAAAATTACTAGAATTGATACACAAATTCAGCAAAGTTGTAGGATAGAAAATTAATGTACAGAACTCTGTTGCATTTCTATATACCTAATGAAGCAGTAGAAAGAGAAATCAAGGAATCAATCCCACTTACAATCGCACTAAAAACCATAAGATACCTAGGAATAAACCTAACCAAAGAGGTAAAAGATTTGTACTTTCATCATCATTTTGTAGTTATCAGTATATAGATCTTGCACATCTTGTTAGGTTTATACCTAAGTAGCTCTTTTTTTATATAGCTATCATATGTATTGTTGCTTTTTAATGTTACTTCCAATGGTTCATTGCTTGCAAATAGTAACATGATTGATGGGGTGCCTGGGTGGCTTAATCGGTTAAGCATCTGCCTTTACCTCAGGTCATGGTTCCAGGGTCCTGGGATCCAGTCCTGCATCTGGCTCCTTGCTCAGTGGAGAGCCTGCTTCTCCCTCTGCCTACTGCTCCCCCTGCTTGTGCGCTCTCTCTCTCTATCAAATAAATAAATAAAATATTTTTAAAAAAGAAATATGAGTAAGCCAACTGTTAACCAAAATAAAGAGTCATATTGATAACAATATGTTAATTGTAGGGGACCTCAATACTCCACTCTCAGCAATAGACAGATCATCTAAGCAGAAATCAACAAAGAAACAAGAGCTTTGAATGACACACTGGACCAGATGGACCTCATAGATATATACAGAACATTCCAACCTAAAACAGAATACTGATTCTTCTCAAGCACACATGGAACTTTCTCCAGAATAGACCACATACTGGGTCACAAATCAGGTCCCAACCGATACCAGAAGATTGAGATTATTCCCTGCATATTCTCAGACCATAATGCTTTAAAATTGGAACTCAATCACAAGAAAATATTTGGCAGAAACTCAAACACTTGGAAGCTAAAGACCACACTGCTCAAGAATGTTTGGGTCAACCAGAAAATCAAAGAAGAACTTAAACAATTCATGGAAACCAATGAGAATGAAAACACATGGGTCCAGAACCAATGGGATACTGCAAAGGCGGTTCTAAGGGGTAAATACATAGCCATCTAAGCCTCACTCAAAAAAAAAAAAAAAAAAAAAAACAGAAAAATCCCAAATTCACCAACTAACTCTACACCTTAAAGAACTAGAAAAAAGCAACAAACGATGCCTAAGCCACACATTAGAAGAGAAATAATTAGGATTAAAGCAGAGATCAATGAATTAGAAACCAGAAACACAGTAGATCAGATCAACAAAACTAGAAGCTGGTTCTTTGAAATAATTAATAAGATCAATAAACCACTGGCCAGACTTATCCAAAAGAAAAGAGAAAGGACCCAAATTAATAAAATTATGAATGAAAGGGAAAAGATCATGACTGACACCAAGGAAATAAAAACAATTATTAGAAATTATTATCAACAATTATATGCCAATAAATTATGCAATCTGGAAGAAATGGATGCCTTCCTGGAAACCTATAAACTGCCAAGACTGAAACAGGAAGAAATTGACAACCTGAATAGGCCAATAACCAGTAACAAGATTGAAGTAGTGATCAAAAATCTCCCAAAAACCAAGAGTCCAGGGCCTGATGGATTCCCTGGGGAATTCCACCAAACATTCAAAGAAGAAATAATACCTATTCTCCTGAAGCTGTTTCAAAAAATAGAAACAGAAGGAAAGCTTCCAGACTCATTCTATGAGGCCAGCATTACCTTAATCCCCAAACCAGGCAAAGACCTCATCAAAAAGGAGATTTTCAGACCAATGTCCCTGATGAATATGGATTCCAAAATCCTCAACAAATTCCTAGCTAATAGGGTCCAACAATGCATTAAAAGGATCATCCACCACAACCAAGTGGGATTTATCCCCGGGATGCAAGGGTGGTTCAACATTTGCAAATCAATCAATGTGATAAAACACATTAATAAGAGGAGAGAGAACCATATGGTCCTCTCAATTGATGCAGAAAAAGCATTTGACAAAGTACAGCATCCTTTCCTGATTAAAAGTCTTCAGAGCATAGGGATAGAGGGAACATTCCTCAAGTTCATAAAATCCATCTATGAAAAACCCACAACAAATGTCATCCTCAATGAGGAAAAGCTGAGAGCCTTTCCCTTAAGATCAGATACACGTCAAGGATGCCCACTCTCGCCACTATTTTTCAACATAGTATTAGAAGTCCTAGCAACAGCAACCAGACAACAAAAAGAAATAACAGGTATTCAAATTGGCAAAGAAGAAGTCAAACTCTCTGTTTTCGCAGATGACATGATACTTTATGTGGAAAACCCAAAAGACTCCACCCCCAAATTACTAGAACTCATACAGCAATTCAGTAATGTGGCAGGATACAAAATCAATGCACAGAAATCAGTTGCTTTCTTATACACTAACAATGCAACTGTAGAAAGAGAAATTAGAGAAAGGTTTTCATATACAATAGCACCAAAAACCATAAGATACCTCGGAATAAACCTAACCAAAGAGGTAAAGGATCTAAACTCTAGGAACTACAGAACTCTCATGAAAGAAATTGAAGAAGACACAAAAAGATGGAAAAACATTCCATGCTCATGGATCGGAAGAATAAACATTGTTAAAATATCTATGCTACCCAGACCAATCTATACCTTCAATGCCATCCCGATCAAAATTCCAGTGACATTTTTCAAGGTGCTGGAACAAACAATCCTAAAATTTGTATGGAATCAGAAGAGACCCTGAATCGCCAAGGAAATGTTGAAAAAGAAAACAAAGCTGGGGGCATCACGTTGCCCGATTTCAAGCTATATTACAAAGCAGTGATCACCAAGACAGCATGGTACTGGAACAAAAACAGATATATAGACCAATGGAACAGAATAGAGAGCCCAGATTTGGGCCCTCAACTCTATGGTCAAATAATCTTCGACAAAGCAGGAAAAAATATGCAATGGAAAAGACAGTCTCTTCAATAAATGGTGTTGAGAAAATTGGACAGCCACATGCAGAAGAATGAAACTCGACCATTCTCTAACACCATACACAAAGATAAACTCAAAATGGATGAAAGACCTCAATGTGAGACAGGAATCCGTCAAAATCCTAGAGAACATAGACAGTAACCTCTTTGACATCAGCCACAGCAACTTCTTTCAATACACATCTCCAAAGGCTAGTGAAATAAAAGCAAAAATGAACTTTTGGGACTTCATCAAGATAAAATCTTCTGCACAGCAAAGGAAACAGTCAACAAAACAAAGAGGCAACCCACAGAATGGAAGAAGATATTTGCAAATGACACTACAGATAAAGGGCTGGTATCCAAGATCTATAAAGAACTTCTCAAACTCAACACCCAAAAAACAAATAATCAAGTCAAAAAGTGGGCAGAAGATATGAACAGACACTTCTCCAAAGAAGACATACAAATGGCTAACAGACACATGAAAAAATGTTCATCATCATTAGCCATCAGGGAAATTCAAATCAAAACCACACTGAGATACCACCTTATGCCAGTTAGAATGGCAAAAATTGACAAGGCAAGAAACAACAAAAGTTGGAGAGATTGTGGAGAAAGGGGAACCCTCTTACACTGTTGGTGGGAATGCAAGTTGGTACAGCCACTTTGGAAAACAATGTGAAGGTGCCCCAAAAATTAAAAATAGAGCTACCCATGACCCAGCAATTGCACTCCTGGGTATTTACCCCAAAGACACAGATGTAGTGAAAAGAAGAGCCATATGCACCCCAATGTTCATAGCAGCAATGTCCGCAATAGCCAAACTGTGGAAAGAGCCGAGATGCCTTTCAACAGATGAACGGATAAAGAAGATGTGGTCCATATATACAATGGAATATTACTCAGCCATCAGAAAGGATGAACACCCACATTTTACATCAACATGGACGGGACTGGAGGAGATTATGCTAAGTGAAATAAGTCAAGCAGAGAAAGTCAATTATCATATGGTTTCACTTATTTGTGGAACATAAGGAATAGTATGGAGGACACTAGGAGAAGGAAGAGAAAAAGGAAGGGCGGGAAATCGGAGGGAGAGATGAACCACGACAGACTATGGACTCTGGGAAACAAACTGAGGGTTTTAGAGGGGAGGGGGGTGAGGGTATGGGTTAGCCCGGTGATGGGTATTAAGGAGGGCACGTACTGCATAGAGCACTGGGTGTTATATGAAAACAATGAATTGTGGATCACCACATCAAAAACAATTATGTTTTGTATGGTGACTAACATAACATAATAAAATAAAATTTAAAAAAAGAAATATGATTGATATTTATATGTTGTCTTTGTAACATGTAACCTTGCTATACTCAATTATTTATCCTCAGAGCTTTTGTTGCAATTTCCCTGGGATTTTCTACATAGATAATCATATCATCTAGAAGTTGGGTGATTTTTACTTCTTAATTTCCAATCTATATGCTTTTTATTTCTTTTGCTTGTCTTAATGCACTGGCTAGAACTTTTAGTACAATGGCGAATAGAAGATTTGATAGTAAACATTCTTATCTTGTCTTTGAAAGCATCTAGCCTTTCACTATTTAGTATTAAGTTAGCTGTAGCATGTTTATAGATACCTTATATCAGGTTAAGGAAGTTCCCTTTTATTCCGTGTTTGATGAGTTTTTATAATAAAAAAATTGTGTTTATCAAATGATTTTTTTAAAAGATTTATTTATTTGACAGAGAGAGAGATGGCAAGAGCAGAAACACAAGCAAGGGGAGTGGGAGAGGGAGAAGGAGGCTTCCCGCTGAGCAGGAAGACTGATGTGGGGCTTGATCCCAGGACCCTGGGATCATGACCTGAGCCGAAGTCAGATGCTAATGACTGAGCCACCCAGGCACCCTATCAAATGATTTTTTTGTGTTAGTTGATATGATCATGTGATTTTTAGTCTGTTAATAATGAAATGTATTGATTTTTAACAATTGAATCACCAATGTATTCTATAATTCATCCCACTTGGTTGTTGTGTAATTAATCCCACTTGGTTGTATATTACCCTTTATTTGCATATTACAGGATTCAATTTGCTAATATTTTATTGAGTATTTTGTGTATATGTTCATGAAGGATATTGGTCAGTAGTTTTTGCTGTTGTTATTGTTTAAACCTTAAATCTTTGCTGAGTTTTAGTGTCAGTTAGTACTAACCACATAAAATAAATTGGAAAGTGTCAGGGGCAGTTTAAATTTTGAATGCAATTTATTTATTAGTTGCATTCATAATTTCAATTTTGAATGAAATTCAGGAGTATTCAAAGTATTTCATATTGAATGAGTTGTGTTAGTTTGTACTTTTTGATGAATTGGTCCATTTCAACTAAACTGTCAAATTTATGTGTAGAGCGTTGTTTGTAGTATTCCCCATTAACCTTTTGGTGTCTGCAGGGTCTGTAGTGATATCTTCTGACAGGCAATTTGTCTTCTCTTTCCTCCACCACCCCCCACTTTTTTTTATGTTGTTAGCCTTATTAGAGGTTTCTTGATCTTTTCAAAAAACTAGGTCTTTGTTTCACTATTGTTTTTTCTATTTTCAAGTTCATTGATTTCTGTTCTGATCTTTATTATTTCCTTTTCTGCTTGCTTTGGAGTTATTTTGCTGTTCTTGTTCCAGTTTCTTAATATGGGAGTTTAGATGAATAATTTGAGGGTTTTCTTCTTTTAGAAGTATTTAATGCTATAACTTTTCTCTCAGCACTGTTTTACCTGCATCCCACAAATTTTTACATGTTGTATTTTTATTCTTATGGAGCACAATGTATTTTTTATCTTCCTTTAAGATTTGGCATCATGGCAAATGCTAGTTGCCAGGACTGCTTAGTCTACACTTATAATGATTTTATACAAGAAATAAAATTATATAAAATATACTGACAATTTTTCTTGGTAATAGGATTATGTTTTCCTTTAAAATTAGCTTTTTCCTTAATTTATATTTTCCAAATTATGGAAATAAAAATGGGGATTCTAAAACTTATATGATGTTGATCCATATTAAGTTGCACTGACTTAGTGCAACTTAAAGATTAGTTTCATAGGGTTCAACCTAATAATTTTTATAATGTGATGCATATAGTTTTTTCTTTAATCATTTCCTCTTAATATCCCATTTCAGGGTTTGGGATAACAAAGAAAGGGGGAAAAAATGTGTGATGCAGATCAGAGTCAGCAATATGACTCATGACCATAGGATGTTGTAGGTCCCCTAGGTCTCCCAGATAAGAGAATAAATTCTTTAGAGTAGATTAAAATAGAAAGATGGAAGAAGAAGAAGAAGAAGAAGAAAGAAGAAGAAGAAGAAGAAGAAGAAGAAGAAGAAGAAGAAGAAGAAGAAGAAGAAGAAGAAGAAGAAGAAGAAAAGAAGAAGAAGAAGAAGAAGAAGAAGAAGGAGGAGGAGGAGGAGAAGGAGGAGGAGGAGGAGGAGAGGGAGAGGAGAAGGAGGAGAAAAAGAAGGAGACAGAGGGGAGGAGGAGGAGGAGAACGAGGAGGAAGGGGGAGAGTGAGAGGGAACAAGAGGAGGAGGGGGCAGGGAATGAGGGAAGAAGGGATGGTTGGAAGGAAGGGAGGGAGGGAAAGGGGAAGGAAGGGAGGGAGGAAGGGAGGGAGGGAGGAAGGAAGTTGAAGTTTTGACTAATTCAAATTTTCTAGAGTGTCCAGGAGGTGAGGATATCAGAATGAGCAAGAAGACCATGCCAAAGATGAGGCCTTATGTAAAGGCTAGTTAGGTTGGTTTTTTATTTTGTTTTAACTTTGTCTGGAAAGCAGGAATAATAATGCCTAACTTGTTACAGAGATCTAACTAGATAACATATGTTGAATGCCTGGCATAAATTAGAAGCCCAGGATATTAGTTCCCTTCTTCCTCAGTCTCTAAGGAATTCACAGCTCTGAAAAACCCTAGTGTTAAAGGAGTGGTATGTGTCACTGGTTCAAGCATGGACTTTGGAACCACAAAACCTGTATTCAGATCTCATTAGCTACATGACCATTGGCAAGTTACATAACCTCTCCATGCTTCATTTTTCTTTCTACAAAAGGGTATAACAATACTGCATACCTCCTAGGATTGTTGAAAAGATTAAATGAGCCAATAAATGTAATGTGCTTAGAACACTTCCCGGTACATGGCAGGCACTATAGAATTGCTATTTTATTAGTAGTATGAGAAGACTGATTGGGATTGATGAAAATTTAATTTTTTTAGGGAAACATGAGTTCCAGAGGTAGGGGAGAAGGAAGAGGAGGAGATAAGAGAAAGAAAGGATGGGAAAGGTAGGAAGAAGGGAGGGAAACAGAGGAAGAGGAGATAAAAATATATTTAGAACATTCTCTTTCTTTTTCTAAGAAGTTGGGAGAGATAGGACCAATACTGTATCAGACAGGATGCTTGAAACATGAAATGTCTCTGGTAATAAAATCTTAGAATATTTTTGTTATTGTTGTTGTTTGGAAGAAAAAAATCAGGTAATGAGGAAGATCCAGAGAAAAAGGTTTTCACAAGGAGTGAGAATATAGGTAAAATGGACAGCAAACAGAGAGGGATAAGCTGCTATACAGCTGTCATAGGCATTGTGGATTCTGTTTCAGAGAAGAGAAATCATGAATGATAGATAAACACTTCATTTATTTCTTAGTTCTCTGGAGATAACCCTTTATGCAAGAGTATCTTTCAGGGGCTCCTTAGTGACTTTTCCCCTGAATGGACTGATGTCTTTACAGTACAGATTATGAAAATTGGTCTTGCTTGGTCTCCTTAATGCATAACATTTTGGTTTCTTTTTTAATAATTGTTGGCAACTAGCTCTGCATGACAGCACTGAACACAAATACCACTGATGATGATGAATGGATGGAGGAATGTGGGATGCATTGTACTGAAAGGGTAAGACATTATGTCTATGTAATTGCTTCATCTCCCTTAGGATAGACAAAGTTCAAAGAAATGTGAACATGGGTGACTCACAAGACATGTTCTTTGGGGTTACCCAGAATTCATTTCTCTAATTACATGAGCTTTTTCTGCCTTCCTCACTCATCACCTGTGCAGTTGGGAGTACAGGGCATCTTGGCAGGGCAATCAACCACGTCATGTGCATACTTCTATTTATTGCAGCATCTTCCCAAAGCCGGAGCACTTAAAAGCATTAAAGTCGCAGGAAAATATCCATCTGAATTTGGGCTTTCAACATTTTTGCAAAACATAAGTAAGTAAATAAGTTTAGAAATTTCATCTTAAGTTTCATTCTTTCCAAGTTTAATGGTAGTGTTGCCCATTATGATGTGCTAATATGAGTTTAGGGAAGCCTATACTAATTTTATGTCTTTAAATTCACAATTGTTTGAGAAATGGTTTTTTTTTTTTTTGGTATAAAAACTACCTTTGAAAAGCCAAATTCCTAAAACAATTTTGTTGGAATGTTATTTTAATTAATATCATTTCCCATCAGATGAGATGTTCAACAAAGAGTCATCCAGATACTTCTCAAACTTCTGTTGCCTGGGAGTTCATTGCATAATAAGGCAGCCCTGACCACTGTGGATGACTTTGAACATTTAGCTGGTTTCTTCTCAGTCTTGAGCTGAAATATTAACTTCATGACCTCACAGACCATACCTCTTCCTTGTGATGATTCTTAGAATATCTGAAAACTGTTATTACCTGGCCTCTTTGACAAGTTTCTGTCCCATTTCATATGAAGTGGTCACTGGACTGAACATCATTTGGCTTATATACTAGACATCTTGAGTCTGATAGTTTATTTGTAAACTCTGGCACTAGACTTAGATGAAAAATTCCAGCATAATCTATTGGTTAGAGTAATAAGAATACAGTGGAACATTTACCTCCTTTTTGTTCCTTACCTATGAAATAAGAATTAAATGAGCTAATACACATAAAGCACATAGAAGAATGGATATAGTAACTACTAGACAAGTATTTGCAGCTATGATTTTATGTTCGTCTATTTTTCCCAGCATTGTGTCATCTGTGGACTGATTTCTATTCATTAACCCAAGTGATTGATAAAAATGCAAAGAGGATAGCGGCAAGGACACACCTATAGAATTCCCTCTCAGAATCATTTTAAGTTTGAGTTCCAAGAGTAAAGTGGACATTTGCCTAGCTTTCTGCCTGGAATGTTGGAAAAAATAGTCTCACACAATCACTGGAAAGGCTATAGAGAGAGAGCAGCATGGCAGATCTAGGCAATAGAGGGCCATAAGTTTCCATCTTCATTCTCCCAAGTTGTCCAAGACCTAAAGTGATATAGAGAGCATTTGAAAGTTAATGTGGGCTCTGAGTAGCATGTAGGTTTAGATGGAAGTGCTCAAAGAAAGAAAGAAAGAAAGAAAGAAAGAAAGAAAGAAAGAAAGAAAGAAAGAAAGAGAAAGAAAGAAAGAAAAAGAAAATGTGCCTAACCAAGGTTCTACAGTCTAGAGAAGGGGGTACATATCAGAAAGATGCAGGGTGACTAGTCTACCACTAAAGTTTGGATTAGAACTTAGCTGTGTCTGCAGATTGCAAAGGCAGGGGCAGAGCACAAGCTGGGTTGGTGCCACAGATCATTCATTTACCAATAAGAGTACTTAATCACTCCTGCCAAGTACCAAACTGAAAGAGTTACCTCTGGAGCAAAAGACTAGCAAGAGGTTGATCAAGATCTAAAAGCAGACACCTCCCTCCCCAGTGATGACTTGAGGCAGTTGTATTCTATACCATCCCAATTGCACTTCTTGTGTACCTGAGTTTTTCTGAACTACTGTGATTACATAAAATGTACATATACTATATAATTAAAGACCTCCCTACACACACTCGCTAAGTTTCCCACTGCTACCTCTTTTTGTATGATAGTGCTCTTTCATCCTTTTACCACTTTAAAGGGTTCAAGGGCACTCCAACAACTGTATTGGAGTGCAAAGCACCTATTGTTTAAGCACTGTGGATGAGGTAGAATACACAAATACATCATGTTGTCCAGTTATACTGAAATGGCTTTACACATTAAACAATTCATTTAAGCATTCCCTATGATTGTTCTCCATTTAATGTAGTATAAACTACTGGCTCTCACATTTTGAGGGTCACTACAGATACAATTGGTTAAAAGTAAGAGAAAACCTCGTTTAAACTCATTTAGATTTATTAGTTACAGGAGAGGAAGTTCAGATGTAGGTCAGGCTTCAGGACATTGTTGAACCATTGGCTCGAGAATGTCTTGAGGATTCCAGTTTTCTTCATCTCTCTATTCCTCTACCCACAGTGTCAGATTCATCCTGTCATGGCTGTAGGCTGGTTTCCAGGCTGGGCCATGTGCTTCTTCAGACATGTGCATTTAGAGGAAGAGCCGCTTTTCTCTCTCAAGAGTCAGAGAAAAAGCTGAGTGATGGCCATATCAGGTTTGTTCCTCAATTCTTTCTAATATCAAACCAGTTATTGCAAAGGGGAATGGAATTATTCTTAGATCAAGCACACCTCCCTAGAGGAGATATTAATTCTCTAAACTACACCATTGCTACACAATGAGGGAGCCATAGAATGAATGTTGGGGGCTTAACATCCACCACAATTCTTGTTCAATCTGAAGAGAGCAATGGAGTCTGTTCCCACAAAACACAAATATACACCAAGTTGTTCACACAATTTCAGGGGCCTCACAGGGCCTCCCGAAGCACACTGACAGCTCCTCTAGGAGTCCATGGACATCGGAGCTATGAACTTCTCATCTAAACACTGATACATGGAGTGCAGTCATTGTAACAGTATGCCTTCTTTTTATTATTCTGGGGCCAGAAATTACCACTCTTCTCCCCTTGATCTCCAGAGAAGCAAGGGAATTGTGTATATGCCAGGATTGCCTTTGGTCTCAACCTGACATGGAGTCAATTCTTCCAGGAGTGCCAGCTTCATTCTTTCTCCTTCCTTCATTTTATACTCTTCTTCCAACTCTCCACACACTCCGCAGACCCCCATCTAGTTTTCAGGTCACACTGATCCTTCCTTTCTCTTTGCCTTAGGCTCTTCCTTAAAAATTAACTCCTTAGTTCCTACACTCTGCATCTAACTACCCCAGTGTTTAATATACAAATCTATCAAGCTCTTACTGTGGGGTAGGTATGCTAATTATTTTATCTACATTAAATTGTAAAATCTTCACAATAACCTCATAAGGAAAGTAATATTTGCCTTGCTCTAAGATGAGGAAGTTGCTGCACAGAGAGATTAGTTAGCAAGGGACAGAGTTGTATTTGAACCCAGATTTTCATTACATTATAGGTCATATGCTCTTTCTGCAGCCCCATCACAACCCTAGACTTTTTATGTTCCCCTTATGCCTTTCTCAATCTCAGTTCTGGGCATGATAAAAAAGACACTAAATCCCCAAAGAAGTTCTTATTAAAGACCTCTTAGCATTTTAAATATTTCAGATCTCACATTTATATGAAGTCATGAAAGTACTGGCTCTTAATCCAGAGTTCACCCTTCAATTCACAGTTGCTATATGGGAGGGGAAACATCATCCTGGTTTTTTATTTGGTGCTCTCAAAAAAGGGAGAATTTGCCGAGAGCCAAAGCTGGAGTAGGGCCCCGGGCCAGCTAGACTGAGAGGCGTGACAAGGCTCATAGGCGAAATCATAGAGGGGCTTTCACACCCCGGGGGGAAGAGAAACCCGACTACAGCGGATGGGAGCCGGCTCTCTGTGAAGATGGCGGGGCCGGAGCTGCTGCTCCACTCTAACATCCACCTTTGGGTGGTCCTACCCATCGTTATCATCACCTTCTTTGTGGGCATGATCCGCCACTACGTGTCCATCCTGCTGCAGAGCGACAAGAAGCTCACCCAGGAACAAGTCTCCGACAGTCAAGTCCTAATTCGGAGCAGAGTCCTCAGGGAAAATGGAAAATACATTCCCAAACAGTCTTTCTTGATGTGAAAATATTACTTCAACAACCCAGAGGATGGATTTTTCAAAAAAACTAAAAGGAAGGTAGTGCCTCCTTCTATGACTGATCCCACCATGCTCACAGACATGATGAAAGGCAATGTAACAAATGTGCTCCCTATGATTCTTATTGGTGGTTGGATCAACATGACTTTCTCAGGCTTTGTCACAACCAAGGTCCCATTTCCACTGACTCTCCGTTTTAAGCCTATGCTGCAACAGGGAATTGAACTACTCACATTAGATGCATCCTGGGTGAGTTCTGCATCCGGGTACTTCCTCAATGTTTTTGGGCTTCGAAGCATTTACTCCCTGATTCTGGGCCAAGATAATGCCGCTGACCAGTCACGGATGATGCAGGAGCAGATGACGGGAGCAGCCATGGCCATGCCTGCAGACACCAACAAAGCTTTCAAGACAGAGTGGGAAGCTTTGGAGCTGATGGATCACCAGTGGGCACTGGATGATGTCGAAGAGGAGCTCATGGCCAAAGACCTCCACTTCGAAGGTGTGTTCAAGAAGGAATTACAGACCTCTATTTTTTTAAGACCACGCAGGGATTTGCTGTGTCAGGAACTCAGAGTAGTGGTTAACTTTGTAACTTTGGTTTGAGCTGGAAGCTTCTCAGAATAAAAAGGAAGATGCATAAAAAAAAAAAAAAGAATTTGTTTCACCAATCACAAAATTTAAAATTTTTTTCTACTGCTTCTTGAAATGTCTTAATTTGACCCAGTAATCTGAAATACTTGCCTTGTGATTTTTAAGCAAAAGACACAAATATTTTCTACCTCTTTTTAAAGTCATAATGCTCTTTGATACTCTTCTTTAGTTTTTCTAATCTTACTCATGGAGACCAGTCACCTTCCGCACATTCCAGTCAGAGGAGGCAGTTCACAGACAGAAACAATCTTTCTATAATGCTGTTATTATGATGAGAGACAGAGCTCTTCTTTCAAAGCCATTTGCTTAAAGTAACCATAATCACAATGCGGTTCTATGAAGCTGATAACAAAAGCAAATATCTTTCTCTCCTTGAGCCAGAAAAGATATCTTGTTATTTTTGACATGTATATAACTAACGTCTGCAAAACTGAATGTAACACAACTCTATGTAGGGATGAAACAGAAAACTGAAGCTTGGGTATCTTTGCAGTATTGGAACTACACTCTGATAGAATGACAGAGTAAGTAAAAGAAAAAGGGACTTTGTAGATGGATAGGGGAAAGGCTGGGGTAATATTAAGAAGCATTGAGCAAGTGATATGGCACAGCTCCTATTACAGCAGATGCCAACCTTAGGCCTGGGACAGGGTAGAGGCCTCCAGCCACACCAAGGGTTAGCAGTTTAGATGCTAAAGGGTAGGGAGGTCTGGAGAGTCTTGGAAGAAGTGCCATGAAGTGAGGTGCATTCAGGGACATTAGGACAATGGCTACTCGTTTACTGAATGTAAATATTCCCAACATATCTTCTCCCTTAAAGGTGTGAGCCTATTGCATATCAGCTTAGAGAAAGAGAAGGATAGGTGATCTGACACCCCAGAGTGCCCAGCACAGTCCCAGTTTATACCTGTTATTCCAGTTTCATTATCAATATCATCCTTGTATTAGGATGACCATATAATATATCTTAAAGTATCCCTGATTGGACAATATGTGATATAGCCACTCTAATAAGGACACAAAGACAAAATGTGATTCTCTTTAAAGCAACAAGTCATAAGCAGGGAAAAACTTTGGTATCTGGAAGAAGCAAACAAACAAAAGGTAACAAAGGAAAAAACATCCCTACTAATCATCCGACAAAGACTGTGGATACATGAATGTTAGTTTTCGGGGTAATATAGGGAGTCAAGGACACAGCCAAAGACAGTGCAGGATAACACAGCTGCCAATCAATCCCATTGCCAATGTTCCAGGAAAAGTAAGAGCTGGAGGAAAGGCCAAAAACACAGGCAAACTTGGCAAAGAAACCCCTGCAGCCACAATAAGCAAAACAAAAGACAACTTGGCTGCCTTGTATGGCCATGGAAGTTGTGCACCACTCAGCAACAAGAGTGCCATCCCGCAGACTGTGATGTGAATGCCACTCTCTAGAATTGACCACCTCACAGTCTCCATGTGGCCCTCTCAAAGGTAGCATTATTGTTCTTGGTGTCCACACGTTGACCTCATTGACCTAATTTTTTATATATACACTTTTTATTATTTAGATTTCTTTTTTTGAAACCCTTACAATCTCTTCAACCATTTGGATGATTTGTTCAGGTTATATGCAAACAATTCCATGGTATTAATTATTTGGGAACCTTGAAGAAGGGTAATCTCTCCATCCTACCATCAAGAAAGAATGTCATAGACTGCATTTTAAAAATAAGGGAGAGATGGGGGGCGGAGCAAGATGGCAGAGGAGTAGGAGACCTGGATTTCGTCTGGTCTCAGGAATTCAGCTGGATAGGGATCAAACCATTCTGAACACCTACGAACTTAACAGGAAATCAAAGAAGAGAGTAGCAATAACTCTCTGAACAGAGATGCGACCACTTACTGGAAGGTAGGACATGCGGAGAAGTGAATCCGAGGCGATATTCGGGAGGATAGACGGCGGGGGAGGGGGGCCTCCGTCAGCCGCTTCTGGCAAGTGATAGAGCCGCGGAGCACAAAATCGGAACTTTTAGAAGTCGGCTCCGCTGAGGGACGTCGCTCCAGTGGCTAAGCGGGGGGTGGAACCCTCGCGGGACGGTGTGGTCTCAGGACCCTCGGGGTCACAGAAAAAACTGGGGGTGCCTGAGTGTGGCTCCCAGGTATTGGAGCAGGGAAGTCGGCTGCAGAGACAGAGCCGAGGCGCGGGCTCTCAGCTCGGGGTTGCCGTAAACTGTGATCCGCGGCCCAGTCGGGCCACTGCTCCTCCAGCAGGGAACCAACAAGCGGCAGAGCCGGGGAGACTCCCCTTCCTCCCTGGGGAGGAGCGGTGCGGGAGCGCACCACAGGGATCTGCTGGGTTTGGAGACTCCACACGGGGTCGGGTGCCAGAGATAGAAATGCTCGGTCTCAGGCTGGGTGAGCACGGAGTGCAGCCAGAGACCAGGGAGACGGGAGTGACTGCTTTTCTCTGGGGGCGCACTGAGGAGTGGGGCCCCGAGTTCTCAGCTCCTCCGGGTGGAGATTGGGAGGTCACCATTTTCACCCTGGTCCTCCACAGCTGTACCAGACCTTGCAGGGAAAAAAGCTCCTGAGAGCAAACCCGAGCAGCTTGCTTAGCCCGGACCGACAAGGGTGGGGCAATTCCGCCTCCGGCAAAGACATTTGGGAACCACGGCAACAGGCCCCAGAAGATCAGCAGGAACAGCCAGCAAGCCAAGACCAAGTTTACTGATCAAGGAGAACGGGAGAACTCCAGCGCTAGGGGAATACTGCACATAGAATTCATGGCTTTTTTACCATGATTCATTAGTTTTTCAAAGTTAATTTTTTAACTGTTTTTTTTTTAATTTTTCTTTTTCCCTTTTTCAACCAACATCTTATCAATCCCTTCTTTAAAAAAAACATTTTTTATTTTTCATTTTTAGAGTCATATTTTATCCCTTCATAGTAGTTACCCTTATTTTTGGCATATATATATAAGTTGTTCTCTCTTTAAAATTTTGAGATACAGTTTCTTCTAACAGATCAAAATATACCCTAAATCACTAGTGTATGGCTTTGTTCTAGTCTCCTGCCTGATCATATTCTCTCCCTTTTCTTTTCCTTTTTTTTTAAAATCTTCTTTCTTTTTTCAAACAACTTCTTATGAATTTCTTTTATAAAATCTTTTATAATTTTCATCTTTATAGTCATCTTCCATCCCTTCATTGTATCAACCCTTATTTTGTACATATATAAGTCTTCCTTCCTTTAAAATTTTAGGAAGCAATTTTTTTCTAACAGACCAAAATGCGCCCAAAATCTAGTGTGTGGCACTGATCTATGCACTAGCCTGATCATATTTGATCATATTCTGGTTTTTTTTGTATTGTTCTGTTTTTGTTTTTCTTTTTTTCTTTTTTTTCTTTTTTTTTTTCTCTTTCTTTTTTCTTTCTTTCCCTTTCTTTTCCCCTGGTTTCAGGTCTTTTCTGATTTGTATAGAGTATATTTGCTGGGGACGTTGTTAACCTGTTACCATTTTGTTCTCTCATTCATCTACTCTCCTCTGGACAAAATGACAAGACGAAAAAAATCACCTCAGCGAAAAGAACAAGAGGTAGTACCGTCAGCCAGGGACCTACCCAATACGGACATTAGTACGATGTCGGACCTAGAGTTCAGAATCATGACTTTAAAGATACTAGCTGGGCTTGAAAAAAAGCGTGGAAGTTATTAGAGAAACCCTTTCTGGAGAAATAAAAGAACTAAAATCTAACCAAGTTGAAATCAAAAAGGCTATTAATGAGGTGCAATCAAAAATGGGGGCACTGACTGCTAGGATAAATGAGGCAGAAGAGATAATCAGCGATGTAGAAGACCAAATGATGGAAAATAAAGAGGCTGAGAAAAAGAGAGAGAAACAACTACAGGATCATGAGGGCAGAATTCGAGAGATAAGCGATACCGTAAGACGAAACAACATTAGAATAATTGGGATCCCAGAAGAAGAAGGAGAGAGAGGGGCAGAAGGTATATTGGAGCAAATAATAGCAGAGAACTTCCCTAATGTGAGGAAGGAAACAGGTATCAAAATCCAGGAGGCACAGAGAACCCCTCTCAAAATCAATAAAAATAGGTCAACACTCCGACATCTAATAGTAAAACTTACGAGTCTCACAGACAAAGAGAAAATCCTGAAAGCAGCAGGGGAGAAGAGATATGTAACCTACAATGGTAGAAATATTAGATTGGCAACAGACCTATCCACAGAGACCTGACCGGCCAGAAACGACTGGCATGATATCTTCAGAGCACTAAACGAGAAAAATATGCAGTCAAGAATACTATATCCAGCTAGGCTCTCATTGAGAATTGAAGGAGAGATAAAAAGGTTCCAGGACAAACAAAAACTAAAGGAATTTGAAAACACGAAACCAGCCCTCCAAGAAATATTGAAAGGGGTCCTTTAAGCAAAGAGAGAGCCTAAAAGCAGCATAGATCAGAAAGGAACACAGACAATATACAGTAACAGTCACCTTACAGGCAATACAATGGCACTAAATTCATACCTTTCAATAGTTACCCTGAATGTAAATGGGCTAAATGCCCCAATCAAAAGACACAGGCTATCAGATTGGATTAAAAAACAAGACCCATCCATATGCTGTCTGCAAGAGACTCATTTTAGACCCAAAGACACCCCCAGATTGAAAGTGAGGGGGTGGAAAACATTTACCATGCTAATGGACACCAAAAGAAAGCTGGGGTGGCAATCCTTATATCACACAAATTAGATTTTAAAACAAAGACTGTAATGAGAGATGAAGAAGGACACTATATTCTACTTAAAGGGTCACCCAACAAGAAGATCTAACAATTGTAAATATCTATGCCCCTAACATGGCAGAAGCCAATTATATAAGGCAATTAATAACAAAAGCAAAGAAACACATTGACAACAATACAATAATAGTGGGGAACGTTAACACCCCCTTCACTAAAATGGACAGATCATCTAAGCAAAAGATCAAAAAGGAAATAAAGACTTTAAATGACACACTGGACCAAATGGACTTCACAGACATATTCAGAACATTCCATCCCAAAGCAACGGAATACACATTCTTCTCTAGTGCCCATGGAACATTCTCCAGAATTGATCACATCCTAGGTCACAAATCAGGTCTCAACTGGTACCAAAAGATTGGGATTATTCCCTGCATATTTTCAGACCACAATGCTTTGAAACTGGAACTCAATCACAAAAGGAAAGTCGGAAAGAACTCAAATACATGGAGGCTAAAGAGCATCCTACTAAAGAATGAATGGGTCAACCAGGAAATTAAAGAAGAATTTAAAAAGTTCATGGAAACCAATGAAAATGAAAACACAACTGTTCAAAATCTTTGGGATACAGCAAAGGCAGTCCTGAGAGGAAAGTATATAGCAATACAAGCCTTTCTCAAGAAACAAGAAAGGTCTCAAATACACAACCTAACCCTACACCTAAAGGAGCTAGAGAAAGAACAGCAAAAAAAGCCCAAACCCAGCAGGAGAAGAGAAATAATAAAAATCAGAGCAGAAATCAATGAAATAGAAACCAAAAGAACAGTAGAACAGATCAACAAAACTAGGAGCTGGTTCTTTGAAAGAATTAACAAGATTGATAAACCCCTGGCCAGACTGATCAAAAAGAAAAGAGAAATGACCCAAATCAACAAAATCATGAATGAAAGAGGAGAGATCACAACCAACACCAAAGAAATACAAACAATTGTAAGAACATATTATGAGCAACTCTATGCCAGCAAATTAGATAACCTGGAAGAAATGGGTGCATTCCTAGAGATGTATCAACTACCAAAACTGAACCAGGAAGAAACAGAAAACCTGAAAAGACCTATAACCACTAAGGAAGTTGAAGCAGTCATCAAAAATCTCCCAACAAACAAAAGCCCAGGGCCAGATGGCTTCCCAGGGGACTTCTATCAGACATTTAAAGAATTAATACCTATTCTCCTGAAACTGTTCCAAAAAATAGAAATGGAAGGAAAACTTCCAAACTCAGTTTATGAGGCCACCATTACCTTGATCCCAAAACCAAAGACCCCATCAAAAAGGAGAATTACAGACCAATATCCTTGATGAACATGGATGCAAAAATTCTCACCAAAATACCAGCCAATAGGATCCTACAGTACATTAAAAGGATTATTCACCACAACCAGGGGGGATTTATCCCTGGGCTGCAAGGTTGGTTCAACATCCGCAAATCAATCAACGTGATACAATACATTAACAAAAGAAAGAACAAGAATCATATGATCCTCTCAATAGATGCGGAAAAAGCATTTGACAAAGTACAGCATCCTTTCTTGATCAAAACTCTTCAGAGTATAGGGATAGAGGGTACATAACTCAATATCATAAAAGCCATCTATGAAAAACCTACAGCGAATATCATTCTCAATGGGGAAAAGCTGAGAGCTTTTCCCCTAAGGTCAGGAACGCAGCAGGGATGTGCACTATCACCACTGCTATTCAACATAGTATTAGAAGTCCTAGCCACAGCAATCAGACAACAAAAAGAAATCAAAGGCATCCAAATCGGCAAAGAGAAAGTCAAACTCTCACTCTTTGCAGATGATATGATACTCTATGTGGAAAACCCAAAAGACTCCACCCCAAAACTGCTAGAACTCATACAGGAATTCAGTAAAGTAGCAGGATATAAAATCAATGCACAGAAATCAGTGGCATTCCTATACACCAACAACAAGACAGAAGAGAGACAAATCAAGGAGTTGATCCCATTTACAATTGCACCCAAAACCATAAGATACTTAGGAATAAATTTAACCAAAGAGGCAAAGGATCTGTACTCAGAAAACTATAAAATACTCAGGAAAGAAATTGAAGAAGACACAAAGAAATGGAAAAACGTTCCATGCTCATGGATTGGAAGAATGAACATTGTGAAGATGTCAATGCTACCTAGAGCAATCTACACATTCAATGCAATCCCCATCAAAATACCATCCACTTTTTTCAAAGAAATGGAACAAAGAATCCTAAAATTTGTATGGAACCAGAAGAGACCCCAAATAGCCAGAGGAATGTTGAAAAAGGAAAGGAAAGCTGGTGGCATCACAATTCCGGACTTCCAGCTCTATTACAAAGCTGTCATCATCAAGACAGTATGGTACTGGCACAAAAACAGACACATAGATCAATGGAACAGAATAGACAGCCAAGAAATGGACCCTCAACTCTATGGTCAACTAATCTTTGAGAAAGCAGGAAAGAATGTCCAATGGAAAAAAGACAGTCTCTTCCACAAATGGTGTTGGGAAAATTGGACAGCCACATGCAGAAGAATGAAACTGGACCATTTCCTTACACCACACACAAAAATAGACTCCAAATGGTTGAAAGACCTAAACGTGAGACAGGAGTCCATCAAAATCGTAAAGGAGAACTCCGGTAGCAACCTCTTCGACCTCAGCCGCAGCAACTTCTTCCTAGAAACATCGCCAAAGGCAAGGGAAGCAAGGGCAAAAATGAACTATTGGGATTTCATCAAGATAAAAAGCTTTTGCACAGCAAAAGAAACAGTCCGCAAAACCAAAAGACAACCCACAGAATGGGAGAAAATATTTGCAAATGACATATCAGATAAAGGGCTGGTATCCAAAATCTATAAAGAACTTACCAAACAACACCCAAAGAATAGATAATCCAATCAAGAAATGGGCAGAAGACATGAACAGACATTTTTCCAAAGAAGACATCCAAATGACCAACAGACACATGAAAAAGTGCTCAACATCGTTCGGCATCAGGGAAATCCAAATCAAAACCTCAATGAGATACCACCTCACACCCGTCAGAATGGCTAAAATTAACAAGTCAAGAAACAACAGGTGTTGGCGGGGATGCAGATAAAGGGGAACCCTCCTACACTGTTGGTGGGAATGCAAGCTGGTGCAGCCACTCTGGAAAACAGTATGGAGGTTCCTCAAACAGTTGAAAATAGAGCTACCATAGGATCCAGCAATTGCACTACTGGGTATTTACCACAAAGATACAAATGTAGGGATCCGAAGGGGTATGTGCACCCCAATGTTTATAGCAGGAATGTCCACAATAGCCAAACTGTGGAAAGAGCCAAGATGTCCATTGACAGATGAATGGATAAAGAAGTGGTATATATACACAATGGAATATCATGCAGCCATCAAAAGGAATGAGATCTTGCCATTTGCAACGACGTGGATGGAACTGGAGGGTGTTATGCTGAGTGAAATAAGTCAATCAGAGAAAGACATGTATCATATGACCTCACTGATATGAAGAATTCTTAATCTCAGGAAACAAACTGAGGGTTGCTGGAGTGGTGGGGGGTGGGAGGGATGGGGTGGCTAAGTGATAGACATTGGGTAGGGTATGTGCTATGCTGAGCGCTGTGAATTGTGCAAGACTGTTGAATCACAGATCTGTACTTCTGAAACAAATAATGCAACATATGTTAAGAAAAAAGAAAAAGAAGAAGATAGCAGGAGGGGAAGAATGAAGGGGAGTAAGTCGGAGGGGGAGACGAACCATGAGAGACGATGGACTCTGAAAAACAAACTGAGGGTTCTAGAGGGGAGGAGGGTGGGGGGATGGGTTAGCTTGGTGATGGGTATTAAAGAGGACACATTCTGCGTGGAGCACTGGGTGTTATGCACAAACAATGAAACATGGAACAGTACATCAAAAACTAATGATGTAATGTATGGTGATTAACATAACAATAAGAAATTTAAAAAAAAATAAGGGAGAGATGGGCACCTGGTGGCTCAAATGGTTAAGCGTCTGCCTTTGGTTCAGGTCATGACCCCAGGATTCTGGGATCGAGTCCCGCATCAGGCTCCCTGCTCAGCGGGGAGCCTGCTTCTCCCTCTGCCTCTCTCTCTCTCTGTCTCTTATGAATAAATAAATAAATAAAATCTTTAAAAAAATAAAAATAAGGGAGAGAAAGTGATGATCAAAGATTCATTAGGGATTTTCCCACACTCCAGAACAATTTACAGAGTACATACTCTTATCTGTTTACAGGCTGTATCACTTCCTTTGTATAATTTCCTTTTGCTTGACAAGGAGTGCAATTAAAGAGCATCACACATTATACAATGAGCAAGAATAGTCAAGGAGATTGCATTTATTATAATCCTGATATCATTAAAATAGGCATCTTTCAAATCATCATGGAAAATAAAGATGTACTAGTATATTCCAAGCTCTCTCACAGACAGTGGGTACAAATAAGGGATTCATTTACATTAATACCCTCAAATTGTAAATATCTTCAAGTCCCTACATTCATTGCTAGAACTAAATGGAGAAATAAATTTTTTTCTCTGACAAGATTATTGAAGATGGCTAAATTAAAATGTAAGTGGGGGATCTCAGTGATCTAAAATGATATTTTGACAGTTGTCAGAAGCTGAAAAAAAATTAGCATAGCTTATATGGGGGCTAATAGCTCTTTAGATCACACCCACCTTCATGCATTTTTACCATTTTATTCCAGTCAACTCTAATAAGCTCTAATAGAAGCTTATTAGAGAGCCATTCCTCACATTTTCTAAGAGGAATTTGTACTGAAAAAGATATCTTGCTATAGTATTATGGACAATATCTTAGACGTGTTAGAAATGACTTAATATTTATTTAATCAGATTAGGGATTAGGGAATAGCAGTCTCATATAACTTTATACTCAGCATTTATGAAACGGACTGTTATACCAATTTAAAACAAAGTCTTTTTCAGTACAAATTCCTCTTAGAAAATGTCCAGTGGGAACCTGTTTTATTTTTGTTTCAGCAGGACAACTTCCCTCCTCCCAAACACATGTATCAGTTAGAATCACATTTTGCTGTAAATAACAGAGACCTGAACACAGAGACTTAAGTAAATAGAGGTTTATCTTTTATTTTTGTCCTATAACATGGGCCTTAGGACAGAAGCTAGTGGTAAATCCTGGAAAGAAGGGTGATACCTGGCATCTAAACAATAAGAGAATTTTTGAGTCCAAAAGAGTCACAGTCCTTTCATCTATATGTTATTCATTCATCAAACCTTTATCATAAAACTACTGTGGTGCTATTATCAAGAGACACTAAAATTATGTAAAATCATCCATGCTCTCTAGCAGCAAATAATTCAGTATAAGCATGTATGTAGGATGATTCACAGTTAAGGTAAGCTTGGATTTTAAGAACCCCATGATCTTAAAGGAATGGTCTATGGATTCCTTCACAACAAGATTTACAAAAACAAAAATCCAGCTCCTGGAAGGGATTCTCTAAAACCTTAAGCATATGCTAAGAGAATCCAAAAGTGTAAAGAGAGATTTGTGATTTCCAGCTAACTCTTGGTAGTTTATAGCATGCCATTTGCTCACACCATGGAGAAGTGTGGGTGGACTTCAAGCAGTTGTCATAGCAAACAGTGCATAAAGCATGGAGCAGGAAGGATGGTGGGGCAAGGAAGAGATACGAGCATGATTTTTGACATATTGAAGTTATGGTGTTAAAGGGTTATTCTAAGATCTACTGGTGGTTGAAAAGAAATACTATCAGGACTCAGTTAATTTTGTCGCAAAATTCCGGTATGTTTCATTAGAACATTTCATGTTTTCATCTTGCCAAACTGGCTCAGTAGAAATTAGCTTGCCACTTCTCAGGTCAGCTTGGCACCAAGTCAATACATGCTCTTGCTCACTTAGTAAGTAGATGTTAAAATGCAAACAGGGCCCTGAGACACCAGGAATATGGGATGAAAATATTGACCCCTGACCAAGCCTACCATACTGCAACCCATAGCAGGCCTAATACAAAATTTAAGCGGCATAGACAGTAATGGTATGGAAGAATGTTCCAGAACCTCAGTGAAGTTTCAGTACATTCCATTTAATGTTTAGATAACATTGTGGCCTGGTCTTTTGAACTGTGAAAGCCAGATGGTGAAAGAGCATTACAGCCCTTTAGTTCAGTATGAAGACATGTATGTATGTGCTCCCCCAACTCCATTTTCGGCTCTGGTTCTTAAATTCCAGTTCTCTGCCTGATGTTCCCTTGATCTATAAAACTCTAGACTTTGTCCTTATTGATATACCTTCTTAATTCTCCTAATGTCATTTTAACATCATTTTCAGAGTGGGAGGAAAGAATAAATGTTTGTGGTCAATCCACAATTTTTAACTGGAAATTAATCTCCCAGATTCTCCAAGTCTTTGTGGGACTACATTATGCAAAGATGAGGCATGCCAGTATATTCTCTGAACACTGAATTCAACCAAACAACTCCAGAATCTAAGCTTGAGCACCTCTCAAAATATTCAAGGTTTGAATTTTTTGACAAAATTTCAGAAAACTCAAGAGATAAATGGACATTTACTAAGTTTCCAAAATAGGCACTTGTATCAAATAACCATTTTGTGACCCCCAAAATAGTGTGCTTTTATTAGGTGTTTTGTTGCCTGCTGGTAGAAGGCTTTGGAAAGAATTTAGGTCACTGAGTGATATAAGCAAAATTCCCAGAATAACTATGGAGGCAGTGTGGTCAAGTGGAAAAAACACGAGCACTCACATTAGACAGGCCTGGAGTCTCAACCCAGCTGAGTCCCAGGCTAATCACTGAATCAGTGTTCCCATGTGTTAATAATTATACTTACTTCACTGAAATGCCACAAGACATCAATAATATCACATGGGTAAAATGCCAAGCAGAGGTAGAGGCTCACTAAACATGAATCCCCTCCCCTTCCTCTTCTGGCCACAGTCCCTGAGCATGGAAGGTGGCCAGCATTAAAGTACATGATTCTTCAGTTGCTACAGAAGAGTACCTCATCCTGGTCACAAACAGCCTTCTGAGGAATCCTGGTGACAGGAAACTGTGTACAACTAATTCCCACCATGAGAAATTGTACCCACTGTGACAGGCGACCTGCTTGCTCAAGACAGAGGGGCCCATTAAGCAAGCACCACATTTGACCTGTTGCTGAGATTTAGACACTGTCTGCATCTGGGATTGCTGCCCATTGCTCCTTGTGGCTGTGAATCAACATTGTGACAGAGAGGGCACTGGGTCAACTACATTCCATTAATGGTTCAAAGTGTTTCATTTAGACTCTTACAGCAAAGGAGAAGGAATATGGAAGATATACAGCTTAGGATGGACACAAGCTTGGCAGAAATAGACACATAAGGATTTTTAAATGTAAAACTGAAAAAGCCAAAAATCCTAATGAACTCACACAGCCTCATTGTCAGAATTAAATCTTCTAACCCAGTGGTTCTTATATTTTTCCAACCATTATTGAAAGGAGGCCATAGGTTTCCAAAAGGGGCTCTCAGAACTTGGAAAGCCCCATCAGGTGATTCTGTTGGTGCTCATCTCAGCAGAGTAGCTCATTTTATTCCATAGTGCATAAAATTATATCATGATTTTTATGCAGCTTGTTTTTAAATCAATTTGGAAACCCGATGGGGAAAAATTAATATTCTTTGGGTAGGGTGTAGAATTCTGAGCTTCTTTGAATTTTTTGAAAGGACATTTTACATTCTCAAAATATCTTCAGATTCTCTTCAAAATATAGTTTTCGTATTATCTTCCCTTACACACAGTTTTCTTATTGTTTATTAGCTATATCAAGTCCATAGGAGCAACTTTTTTTTAAGATTTTATGTACTTATTTGAGAGAGACAGTGAGAGAACACCAGCGGGGGGAAGGGCAGAGGGAGAGGGAGAAGCAAACTCCCCACTGAGCAGGGAGCCCGATGTATTCAGTTGTTAGAGAGAGAGAGAGAGAGAGAGAGAGAGCACAAGCAGGGGGAGTGGCAGGCAGAGGGAGAAGCAGGCTCTCCCCACTGAGCAAGAAGCCCAATGCGGGACTCTACCCCAGGATCCTGGGATCATGACCTGAGCCAAAGGCAGACGCTTAACCGACTGAGCCACCCAGGCACCCTCATAGGAGCAACTTTTTAAAGAAAAATATTTAGAAGCTACTCACTCTACTTTTCATGAATGTTAACTACCTCTTGTATTCATTTAGTTTGGGAAAATAAAAGTTAGGGTTATTTCATATGATAGAATGGAATAAGACATACACTTATGAAAATGATTCTAGGACCAGGAAAAATTGGGTAAAGAAAACAAATTCTCTACATGCAAATTTATAGACATAAATGTTGGGAAGTACCTTTCAGGAGAGAATATATGATTACAGATGGGATCTGAGTATAATATTTTAACCTATCTTCAAACATGGCTCATTTGTTTCATTTTGTTTCCCATTAGGGCACAGATGGTGTTTAAAAATTCATTCTGGGCCACGTCTAACTATAATTTCTTTAAATGGATGGCTGCCATAAGTATGCATGAATGACTGAGTTTAGAGAGAATTTCAATTTAATTATACATACTGTTGCAGTTATTATTAAAACAAAATCTGGGTGCTGATTCAGCATGGTTTTCTGGTGGGGACATTATTTTGTAGGTGATTTGATTAATTCCATACATATGTGGCTGTCTAATGGCATCTTGAGTGGATATATTTCAGTTGTGATAATGAAATACTTTCTCAATATTAGTTATTTATCAATAGGAGAATAATAGCAAATGACAAAAAGACTAAAGTGAATCCTGAGTTACCACTTTTACAGTTTCAAATCAAACAGCTAAACAAATAAATTGTGTCATGAGATGGAGCTGTTACTATGTGAGGGCCTTCCAAATGAGTGCTAAGTAAATAGGAAGTCCATGAATTTTTGTTACTACATGACTACTTGTGACTCAGTAATATATGTCTCTTACCAAGGCCTGCCCTCACCCTCCATCAAGTCAGTAATATCAAAAATACTGATTATATGAACCAAAAATGAATGCACATTCTTCAGATCTACAAACGGGAACCAAGCATTGATTTAAAAGGATAACCGGTAAATAATGCTAGATATGTGGTGAGAAAAGTCTTATTCAAAATTCTATGAGCACTAGGCATACACAGTCCTTCAAGATTTGTTTTGTTTTTAATTAGCTAGGTCAGGGAAATTATATTCTCCTTCCTTTCCCTCCAAGGAGTTATCTTGGTCTGCAATGAATCCTTTAGTAAAATCTCTGACATTTTTACTTTCGTGCAATATGTTAACTATGAAGAAATGATCTTATAGATCAGTCAAATGTAAAGTATTGCTTATATTGGCATTAAAGCCTGATTATTAATGCAGAAGCTCATGGAAGGTAAGATTAAACTGAACAACATATTATTTCCTTTTAGTCCATAATCTGCCATTTTAAAATCATGGTTAATAGAATGCCCACAATAAAAAGATCTGTTTAAAGGAAAATGTAGAATATATTCTGCATCTCATTTATATCTTATTGTGTTAAAAAGCAGGCCAACAACTAGTCTGTGAATGTGATATGAAGAAGATGATATACTTCTTTGTTTCAAAAACCTTAGGTATGTATTCCTTTTAAACATTGCATTTCCAAAACCTTGCTATTATTTAAAATACTGGTCCCTATTTTATCAACTTACTAAATTTAAAGGATCCAAATTAAATTTAATTAAAGGATTCAAAGGAAGAGTTGCCTGCATTTTAAAAACATCCCAATTTCTATTTCCATTCTCTTGGTTCTTAGAAAATAAAAAGTAGAATTATTGTACTATGATTTGCTTATCCTAGTGTAATAAATGTCTGCTGTCTGGATGATTTCAAATCCTCTAGCTTGCTATGGTCACCGCATCCTTTTATATTTAAACAAAATTGTTCAAGGGATATGGGTGGGGGGATGGGTGAAATAGGTGATGGGGATTAAGGAGAGCACTGTGATGAGCATCAGGTGATGTATGGAAGTGTTGAATCACTATATTGTGCACCTGAAACTAATATTACACTGTATTACACTGATTGGAAATAAAAAACAAACAAACAGGAAAACCACAAAATTGTTCAAATATCCCAACTTACCTAGGGATGAAAGCCTCTTGTTAAGAGGATGGTGAGCAGCACGAAGGTTTAAGCTTCTCAGAACCTCTGGTTCTAGCCTGCTATTTCTGATCTTTTTATCTCTGCTTTCATTTCACCTCCTGAGGACACTGCCCTCTTCCATGAAGAATCAATAAGTTGGACACCAACCTGATTGTCCCCCCTTCACTTGTAAGACCCCCTTCCCCAGAGTTTCATCCAATCAAGGGTTTTTAAAAAAATTAAATTAGCCAACATATATAGTACATCACTAGTTTCAGATGTAGTGTTCAATAATTCACCAGTTGCGTATAACACCCAGTGCTCATCATCTCACGTGTTCTCCTTAATGACCATCAAGGCTTAAACTGTAGTAAATTTAAGGGAAAGTTTGGGAGAAAGGCTGGGGGGGATGTTACATTATAGCACATATAGCAAACAACTAACAATTTTTTATTGGATATCTCTATCTTTCAAACCATCTTTGCATTCTAACCACTGGGGAATTTTTACTGTTTTTCACTTCTCTTGAGCTCCAGCTTCCGGCCACATCACGACCAGTGTTATGTCCTCTGACCTCGCTCATCTCCTTCCTGATAAGGTTACCTTCCCCACTCCAAGGTCCTGTTTGCTTCTTTCACTGAACAGAACTGCGGCTCTTTATCCAGCCCCAGTTCATAAAGGCATCACTGGGCCAGGGTTAGGGGGCATGAGGGTTATTTTCCAAACTAAGCTCACCCTTGCCCTCCTGGTCAGCACAGACAACACTTTCCTAGGGATGAATTCTCCAGTCATTAGCTGGTGTTTCTTATCCCTCCTACATTAGGTAGCTATTTCAGCATTGAGGACTTAGAATTTGGCTGCAAGATGAAAGCAAGCAGGGACGCCTAGGTGGCTCAGTCAATTAAGCATCTGCCTTCGGCTCATGTCATGATCCCAGAGTCCTGGGATCAAGTCCCACATCCGGCTCCCTGTTCAGCAGGGAGTCTGCTTCTCCCTCTGTCCCTCCCCCTTGCTCGTACTCTCTCTCTCAAATGAATAAATAAAATCTTTTAAAAAAAAAAGATGAAAGCAAGCAGTGGATAATGAGAATTTGGAAGAATTGTCAAACTTCGAACCTATCATAAGGTCCACAAATAAGGCAATTGAGGCCTGGAGAGGTTAGGAGCCTTGCTGGAGGTCATAGAGCACTTTCAAATGGAAGGTGGATACAAGGGTCTGGTCCAAAGCTGTTTCCATGATCTCATGAAACAACTCAATTTTTCAGAAGCCAAATAGCATTTCAGCTCTGTGTATTTAATTTCCTGCAAAGGTCCCGCAGGAAAGAATCCAGGCATATACCAGGGGAGGCAGGCAGCTACTGCACACCTAAATCATATTATCTCAGAAACTCTGGTATGTTCCCCATTCATTTTTTAGTTTTCTGTTGCCATTTACGAATAATTCTTTCATTTCTAGGCATGATGTTGATGTTATGGAGGGCAGTTTTCACATGATTTTACTAAAATCTTTGGCTGCCTCCATTAGAGATAAAATACCAAGCTGAAGCCTTCTTGTTCTGATCCACAAGAGAGGATCAGAGTTGGTTAAATTTTTATGTTACTGGTAAACCAAGGGGGTGTTGGTGGGGGTAGAAAGAGAAAGAGAGGGATGGTTGTAGTGGAGAAAAAAGCAAAGGGCAAATTATTAAAATCAGTCATGTTGCCGAAATATGCCAAGAAAAAAGTATTTAGCCATTATCTACTAGCAGAAATTAAATATCTTCTATAATGAATTAGGTTCCTAACAATTCTGTCTTAAATTTGCTGTACTACCTAGTTTACAAATGTTAAGAAAACATGAATAATAAACCTGAGAGTTAGATTTGAATGAAATGATTAACTGAAAGAAGCTACAAGATAAAAAAAAAAGTATCCAAACCACTTCAGTTGAGGAAAAGGAAGAATGTCTCCTCAGCAGAATTCAAACATTTAGCAACAATCTTGGTTGCAAACATTTGTCCAAACAGTCAACAGGACAAAGAAAATGCTCCTGTGAGAACAGTAACCAGATCTGAGGGCTCTGGTCTTTGAAGTTTAAAATATTTCCCCAGAACTGCCACATTCTTCTCTCTCTCCTATCCCACTGGAAGATCACAAAAGTAAATTCTCGTTTGTTCCCTCTTTCTGTTATCCTGCCAAAAATACACACTCACTGATAAAGCCCACCAGTGATTCATTTCATACCATCATCCCAAGGTTTCCAGTATAAATGCCATATTAAATGACTCTCTTCTGTTTTATTAATGCCTAACAGACATTTAATAGCAATGATGGTGCCAGTGATTCTTACTGGATCATACCATTAAAGCCCAGATGTTTCTGTACGAACAGAAGCAAAGGCACCAGCCCCTGGGTTCTTTCTCTCCATTCTCCTTTCCTTAACAGTGGCTGAGCTGGGATTCATTTGGAAGCAGAAATAGCAGGCTGTAAGCATTCTTTCCATATTTTCATTTACTCTATAGGTCAATTCATTTTCTGTATTCCTCCACTCATTATTGATTAAGAGAAGAAAGAAAGAAAAAGAAAAGAACAAGAAAGAGAAGACAAAAAGGGGGAAAAAGTCTAGTTAATTAAAATTTAGGTTAAGACTATCTATATTTAGGGACGCCTGGGTGGCTCAGTCTGCTAAGCATCTGCCTTCAGCTCAGGTCATGATCCCAGGGTCCTGGGGTCCAGTCGCGTGGGCTCCTTGCTCAGCAGGGAGCCTGCTTCTCTCTCTGTCTGCTGCTTCCCCTGCTTGTGTGCTGTCTCTCTGACAAATAAATAAATAAGAATGTTTAAAAAAAAGACTCTATTTTTAAATTTCTTAACATGGAGCAAACAAACGTAAATACATCCAAACAATACACATTTTAATTTCCTGGTATTTCATATGTAACTGTCCCATGCATTCCTTTCCTGAAGCCCTAGTCTTCCCCAGAGACTTCATCCAAAGCATTAGTTCATCTACCAATGAGTGCAGATGACTATGGCTGCTACTAGTCCCAGCATATGTCAGTAAACTGTTGTGCAATGAAGACACTGCTCAATTTGTGTTTTCTCTGTTGGGCTTGTCCCCAAGGGAAGCTCTAAAACCCGTATCTGTTTGAAACGCTGTAGGAAGGAGCTGGGACCTGGGCTTGCCTTGTGGAAGCACTTGAGCTTCTGGGAGCCTCTAACTGTTATGATGACGGCCTCCTCCAGAACTATCCATTTTGGGTCCTGATTAGAATTCCCAGTTCCTACCTAGCCCAGCCATCTGAGCCATGTGGGTAAAATGATTCTGGGTAAGTATTGCTCCTATTGCCTCTGCAGATGTTAACCCCCAAACACACCCAAGTCCCAGAGGTAAGGAAGATGACTAAATTGGCTAAAGCAACATGCAGGGAGTGAGTAAGGTAAACCATAATTCTGCACTATCCACAGGCAGGGACCTGTGGTCCCACAAGGAGATTTTCATCATCGCAGAGCAATCTTGTCATTGTTTTTGCAACTCAGTAAAGTGACAATGCTCAGAAATGGGGAGGGAATTGGGACAGAAATAGCATCAACCACCTCCCACATCTGTGTTATACCTATAATTCCCCTAGACATATAGCTCTAGGATCTCCAGAGATGTTCTCTAGCCAGAGTTCCATACTCTATAGCGCCAAAGCGAAACCCAGGAAGCTGAAGCATAGAAATATGGCAATTGTCATAGAGCATCAGTCACCAAGAACTTTTGATTTCACCTCTTTAAATAAAACTCCAATTTGCCCCTTCCTCCTTCATCCCTTTCCTGCCACTGACCTCATTCAGGAGCTCTTCACTACTCTATTATGCACTTTTAATCACCCTTTAAAATACCAGTCAGTAAAACAGGGATGAAAAAATGTGAGTACTCCTACCTCTTACTTTAGGTATTTATAGTTGGCATCTTTTCATGCTGTGTTATCAAGCAGTAGAGGGGAGGATAGGCCAGGTTTTGCCTGTTCCAACAAGGCTTCTATCACGCTGAGAGTTCACAGGTGAATCCTCTGTCTGGTGCAGTTCCATGTAGTCAGCAGAATGCCAGCCTGAGATTCACAAGACCTGGCTCTGTCTCCATTTCTGTGGCCTTAAAGTCATCATTCAGTGCCCTACAAAAGTTGTCCAAAAAACAAGATGGGTTGTCTCAGAGAGACTATTACCACAAGTCTTAGTATGTGACTGACTGCTTGCCATGTTAGCACCTCATGTTTGACATGTCCAATACTGAGCTCATAAACTTATCTTCTACTTCCATATCCAACCAGACCAGTTCCCCTTATCATGTTCCCTTGCTATGTGAAAGGCAACGCTTCTGCCTAGAAACCTGAGCATCTTCCTTGACTCTTCCTTATTCCCCACATCTAATCAGTCACTACATTCATAAATATCCTTCATGTTAGTCTCCCGTCTAAGCCCACTGCCCCTGCAGTTCAGGTTCACTGTCACTGCCTTTACAAGTCACTGAACCAGTCTCCAGATGAGTTCTTCCTGGCTTCCAGTTTTGCTCTCTCCAATCTATTCCCCACCCTCCTGCCTGGTTGAGTTTTCTGAAATAAAAATTTGATAATGTCACTCTTTCTTAGAACCCTTTAGCTGTTTCTCAGTGTCATAAAATCTTGACTCCTTAGCCTTAGATCTTGCCCCTATCAACTTTTCCAGACTAGTTCTCAGCTCCTCCTATCAAATCAGCAGTAGTTAACCCCATCGAGCTCCCTCAACAGGATTGACCCTGGTGCCTGTGAGCTAGCCTACTTTGCCTGTAGCTTCAGATCACTTTGTCTTTTTATTCAAGAGGAAGATCACTTTCCTCACTTTGTCTTTTTATTCAAAACTCAGCTGGAGTTTCATAGTCACCATAATGGGTTCCTTGAACTCCTTCCACTGTAGTACTAGTCTATACCTCCAAAATGGCACTGACAGCAATGATTTTGTTCACCTCCACCACAGAATGTAGGCTCCTCCTGTTGAATTTCTTATGTCCATTGCCTACATTAGTCCTATAGCATAGCAGGGTCTAACAGACATCCAATAAATGCTTATTGAATAAATTTGTTAGAAGAGTTTAATGTATGAGGGGTTTATAGTGGAGTTGAACAAGATGACCTCCAGAGTCCTTTCCAACTCTTAGCTTTTCATTTGAAGATACCAGTCCTTTCCATGGTTTTGAATAGCACATCCATTTATTACTCTTACCCATAACTTCAAGGCACTCCTCAACCTGAGCTTTAGACCAAAATGTCCACCTGCCTGTTATAGAACTTCAAATACTGGCTGCTGAGTGAGCATCTCAAATTCAGTATGTCCAAAATTAATTCACTTGCCTATACAACCTGATTCACCTTTCCAGTTTTCTGTATTTGTTAATGACACCATCCTCTTCTTGAGAGCCCATATTAAAAACATCCAGGATGGCACCTTTTTCCTAAACCAATCACTGCCCACTCCTGTGGATTCCCCTTTCCCAAAAACCAGTTGTTTTTGTCACTGCATTTACTTACAGTCTCCATCGAATTGCTCCTGACTCTAATTAGCATTTGTTGCACTCTGACTTTCATGATGTATTTCCATCTCTGTACCAACACTAAATCCTGGAAAGATTTCTGTATTATGGCTGTAAATCCCCCAAGTCTCAGTATAAGGTTTGCAAACAGATAGCAGGTGGTCAACAAATCTCGGTAGAATGGCTGAATGAACGTTAGGATGTTAGGTTTACACTGCTTTGGGGGCATGGATCTTGTTATATGTTTTTTTATATTTTTGGTCCTGCCCCCAATATAGTAAATATAGTAAAAGGCATAGGAAACAAGAAATACATATTTTTTAAAAACTGAACACTGTATTTTTTAATTTTAACTCGGAGTTGCTGCAACAACTGGCTGTAGTTTTAATAAAAAAAAAAAAAAAAACACGCTCTATTTTTTTGTAAAAGGTTTCTTAGCCTCAGCTCCCAGCTAAAACCATCCAGGATCCTGGCTTCCCACCCCTTCCAGTGGCCTGATGTGAGGCGGGGAGGAGCAATGAACAAGCAGGGCCTGAGGAGCAAAGAGAGAGGGATGGGGGAAGTCCCGGAAGTCACTGACCAGAGCTAGCGGCCGCCGAAGCGACATCAGCTTCGGCTGCGGTCCCAACAATAACAGGCGCGCGGGCGGGGCGGGGCTGCCGGGGGCCCGAGCTTGGGGGCGGAACCCGGATTGGGGGAGGCGGGTGGGACGCTTTGCTAAGGCTGCAGGGGATTGGAGGAGAGAGATGAGGGGCGGTTGAGCTCAAGGAGTGGGCTGGGGAGCTAACGGGCCGACCGAGGAGAGAGCGCGTTGATTGGGAGGCGCGGAGGGAGACGGACCGGAGCCAACTGCGGATTGGCCGTCGCGGGCCGAGGAGGCGTGGTCAATGCGCGCCAGAGGGAGCGCGAGGGAGCGGGCGGCTGGTCTGCCTGCCAGCTAGCCGGAGCCCCGGGCGTGTGCTGCGAGTCGGGGTCGGGTTGAGGAACGCGGTGCGGGAGGCGCGTCCCCCTAGCTCCTCCGCAGCCGCCCCTCGCGGCTCGAGTACCCCACCTCCTTCCCCCTCTTCCCCTGCGTTCTGGTCTGGGGGTCTCGGGGCAGGGAGCTGAGGGAAGGAACTAAAGAGGAGGAGGCGAAAGCGGAGCGAGGGTCAGAAAGGGTCCCGGCGCGGGGCACAGCGCGCGCTGCCTCTTGCTCTCCCGCCGGAACCGCCGCCTCCTCGCCTGGGGCGCCCGCACTATGCAGGCGGACTGCCGGCCACCGCGATGGGGAGCCGGGCGGTGGTGAGAGCCGGGCGCAGCCCTCACCGTCTCCGAGTCCGGGCCGCGGCCGCCGCCCCCGCCCGGGCCGCGCTACCCCTCTCCCGCCCTCTCCCTCCCCGCTCCAACTCCTCCTCCTCCTTCCCCATGCCTCTCTTCCTCCTGCTCCTACTTATCCTGGTCTTGCTGCTCGAGGACGCCGGAGCCCAGCAAGGTGAGTGGTCCCCGGGGAGTGTGCGGGGCGCAGGGGGAACCTCTGGGATGCCGGGTCTCCGGCCCGTGAGCCGAATCTGCAGATGCGCGGGGGAGGTGCGGTGCGCTTCGGTGCCTGGCCAGACCTGGCCCAGCACTCGCTGGGTTGAGTTGCAAAGGTGGGCTCCGCCTGTTGTCCCCCCGAGTTGGCGCGGTTTTACTTTTTGACAAGGCCTTTGGTTTTTCTGAAAAGAGAGAAGCGAGACCCTGCTATGAAGGCCTCTGTTTTGGTATTGGATTGTTCTGGGGAAAATCTTTGGGAGGAAAAAGAAGTTTTGGAGGTGCGACCCCTAAAGTTAGGCTACACTGATGGACAGAGTAGAAAGGCAAGATAATTACATAGCATCTTAAACCAATTAAAGGCAAGTGGCAGTAATTATCTTTTGTGAAAAGTGCTCAGGTTCAAAAGCGAATGACATTGGTTCTGGTTAGCTTTGAGTCTTGGATTCTGGACATGCCCTTTATGATACCTTACTGTTATTCCTGTTGGTGGTCTGGATTGCCTGGGTCAGACAGTCTGACCCAAGGCAACGTGCTGTGTTCCTAGATGGAGCGTTCCGAGTTAAAAGGGTAAGCCCTTCCAGAAAGTGACAAAACTTTTTTTCCATCCACAGTCCTTTAAATACCTCTTTCAGAATTGAGCAAAACTGTTTATTGAATAATAATCATAGTGGAAAGAGAATGCAAGGCTGATTCCTCCTCCGCCCTTTAGTACTATTTTCAGGCAGCGAACCGCAATTTTTGAATCAGTTTGGCATCAGTTATTGAACACATTTTTCCATTGCATTTCCTTCTCTATTGCAGTGAGAAGGATATGGGTTGGATTGTTACTTATTGCTGGGAAGATTTTTATTTTAAGTTGATCTCCATGTTTAAGTCCAGCTGAAATGTTGGTCTCATATGGTTTTCAGTAAAGTGTGGAATCATGGCCATAAGCCTGTCATTATGAAGACGCTGAAACTTTGACAGGCATGTGGAAGTATAATCTAACAATAAAAAATATATATATTTGGCAAACTGATCTCTTTTAGCTCTAGGCACATTTCTACATAGTGTAACTTAAAGTTAGATGCTTGGCATTCAGGTTTTTAGTTAGATCATCTTCTTAAATAAATTCTTAAACATTAGCACTTAAGTGTGAAATCCTCCCCCCCCCCCGCCCCTGTTGAAGTTTTAGACTGTATGCTTGTATTTTCCTTCTAGTAGGAAAAACAAAAAACAAGAAGGCTTACAGCACTAATTGGGACTTTGTGGCAGGCACATTTCTAAGTGATGTATGTGTATTAAGTCAGTTAATCCTAACCACACCCATCTGAGATAGTGTTATTCCATTTCAAACATAAAGGAACTGAGACACAAAACATGTAAGGTATCTTGATATAGAAAGGAATGTAACTTCATAAGCAGAATACTGTTTTGCTTATTTCTAGACTGAGTTTTTATATCATGTTTTTAAAAAAATCTTTGAACAGTATGGAATCAGTTATATGTCTCCCCACATGAGGCAGTTGCCTTAATTTTCAGAATTTCTCGAACCTGGCCTAATTAACATGCAATATTACCTTATTTTCTTTCAAGGCTTAATTTGTTTTTAGCACAGCATTTTAACAAATATATGGTCTCTTTCACGGTTATGTCCTATATAAACAGTATAGATTAACGCAAATAGAAATGATGGTGGTAATTTAAAAGACCTCTGATTTCTCGTTCTTTTAAGTTGATTGGGTAAGTTTTGTTAAGTCATTTAATTTCTTTGTACCTCAGTTTTCTACATCAGTGATATGAGATACATACCTATTTCATAGACTAACACAAATGAAATGATAGTACGTAGGAGTTTTGTAAATGGAAAAGCGTAATATAGCTATAAGTGATTATCATTATTAATTTTTAGTTTATGAGGTTAATAAATAAGAACCAGTTAGGTATATATCACTGGAAACTCAGGAATTGTGTGAGATTTCAATTCTCTAATTTTTAAAAATTACATTTTTTACCCAGAGGACCTTGATGCAGTCTGTAGTGGAATTGCTTTTCAACCAGTCTTAACTAATCTAACAGACATATGCTTCGGGTTCCATTGGTATTCCCTCACATAAGCTGGAAAGAGGTCTCATTTCAAAATGAGAACCAGTGTTTTAAAACACCTGTAGAATTTTTAATAATGGGAGTGTCTACAATATTGTAGTGTTAAGTGACAAACTGGAGTTTTTACTTTATAAGAAATCTTAGGAAGAAGACTGAAAAGAAATAATAAAATAGTTGTCTTTTGGTGGTAGAGTTATGGGTAATTTCTGTATGCTCTTCCAAATTTTCTGCAGTTGTGAAAAAATTTTTTGTGATATTTAGGTTTTTCTTTCTTTAGCCAATCTAGGTAGAAATGCATTTAATGTATATGCTGAAGGAGAACTGTGCTTCAGGAATTTTAAAAAATCTTTCAGACATCATTGTGAAGTAGCAGAAGATGTTACGCTCATTCCAGTTACAGTTGACCCTTGAATAACACAGATTTGAACTGTGCTGATCCATTTGTATGTGCTGATTTTTTTTCCAATAAATATAATAGAAAATTTTTCAGAGATTTACAACAATTTGAAAAAACTCGCAGAACTGCATAGCCTAGAAATATTTTTATGATATTGAAAAAGTTAGGTATTATTATAAGAATATAGTATATAATACCAGTAACATACAGAATACGTGTTAATTGACTGTTACCTGTAAAGCTGGTCAGTTTTCTGGTCAGCAGTAAGCTATTAGGAAAGTTTCTGAGAGTCAAATATTATAGATGGATTTTTGACTATGCACGGGGAGTCAGCTCCCTTAACCCCTGCGTTGTTCAAGGGTCAGCTGGAATGCTATATACATAGCTATTCTTGAGCAGATAACATAGTTATTCCTTTCATAACAGATGTATTTTAACCAATATTATTTCATTTACTTAAAAATAGATTGTATTTCCTCACATTTAATTGTACTATGATGGTGTTTTAGATACAGCTTACATTTTTATATTTTTAAGTTCTAAGTTTGATGTTGAGTTCATCTTCAAAATCTTTTTATTGTTGAAAGCATTTTTTTTCTGTAACACATCTGAAAAACTTAAGTTGATCAAATTTATCATGCTGATTGCATGTTTGCTACTGTAATAAATGTATTTAATAGGAAGTTGAGAGTCTACTATGAATGATTCTGTGTCCCTGATTTACATGTTGACTAGAAATTTGTGTCCCTTCATCTCAGGAGCTCAGCTTCCTAGTTCATGTCCTGGAGGGCTTGGCTACCTTCTGGGTTAGATTATTATGTGAATGTGGTAAAATATCAGGGAATTAATTTTTACAATTTATTTCTTAAGATTTTATTTATTTGTTTGACAGAGTGAGAGAGAGAGCACAAGCAGGGGGAGCAGAAGAGGGAGAAGCAGGCTCCCTGCTGAGTTCGATCCCAGGACCCTGGGATCATGATCTGAGCCAAAGCAGTCACTTAACCAACTGAGCCACCCAGGCGCCCCAATTTTTACAATTTATTAAGACTGACTTGTTTATGCCTATTAATATGAAATACTTGTGAAAATATTGATTTTTATTTTCTAATAAGTCTATGAAACCAGTCAAGTTCATTCTTAATTATTCAGTTTCACAATGGTGTCAGAACTGATATGTGGGGAAAACTTGTTTTCTGTCAAATAATGCCTTTATTTGGTTGTGATGCAGGTAAATAGTTTTTCAATAGTATTTGTGAATTGTCAGAAATGAACACATCTCCCTTATGAACATTTGTAATTATTTTTAATATCAACATTAGATTAATTTAGAATTTTCAGTTGTTTTTTCTTGGTCCGATAAAACATTAGGCCTCTTACATGTAGTTTTGGTTCAGAGGCAAAAATCAAAGCATCCTTTTTCTGCTGTATTTCTGATTAATTTTTCCCAGTGAAAATTAGAAATACAACATAAATTCCACATGTGCTAATGATTAGGTTTAAAATCCACATTTTTAAAACTTGTAAATGAAAAGTTAATTGTAAAATTATAGGTCATTGATTTTAGGTATATTTCCCGGTGTTAAAAGCAAAGAGGAAATATTATTTCCCACTGGAGATGGTTAGTAATTCTGTCTGAACATCTCAGCTTCATTCTAGAAGACCAACATAAAAACAAAACAAAACAAAACAACCTTAAGATCGTGAAATTGGTGTAAGTGAAAGTACCAGTGCTGCCATGAAAATGACAAATGAATCAATTTCCAAAAAGAAATTATGAGTATAGTATGATGAGGAAAGGCTACATGTATATAGAGGTGGTTTTAAGTTTAGGATTATACTTTACAAAATGAACCTAGGATGTGAAAGCTCAGGTGGTAATATTGCGTGTTAATTGAATGCATGCAGATAGTTTCCATTTGAACTTCTTGATTAATTGGAAGGATGTAGAATAATGACGTAAAATTATTGGGATTAGGAAAAGCTTCATAGAGATAGTGAAATGTGATTGTAGAAATAAGAAGTGAGACAACGTGGCAGTTTTTCTTGTGTGGCTCATGGATTCAGTTTACAACCTTACCATGGCCTTGCCACTTTATTTTTTAAATATTGTACAGATAATTATAGTTGTTCAAAACCAAAAACTTAATTGATAATTACCCACAGTTCTACCCCCTAATCTATCAACTTATGATTTTTATGTTTCTTCCTATTCTGTATTCACACACCTACATAAAAATCTTACATGGTTATAATTTTAATCGTTTGTGTTATGTTCTGTAGACATACTGTGTTGAAATTAATTGTGTAGGCTAATTTAAGACAGCATACTTAAAAATACAGCAAAAAAATTCAAAATGTAAAAATTCAGCCTAAGACATTATTTATGAAGTAATTACTCCATTGTTTGGAATTGCTATTACAGTATTTTCTTTAGTCCATTTGATTAAATTCTTCATTTAGGGTGGGATCTTTAAGAAGGTATATCAGTTCAAAATAATAACTTAGAAACCTACATAATGCTAATTTCCCAGATCATTATGTGGATTAAATCAATATAATCCACGAGGACAGAAAATACAGATATTCAAATAAACTAGTATTTAGTGGATGCCAGTTTCCGCTGAAGCAAATGGGATAATGGAGTGATCTTAAAAGTTTGCTAAAATATTACCAACTCGATTAGCCTGCACTCTGAAGGATATGTAGTTGGAAGAAAAATGTTGATTAGCTACTTGAATTATGGGGAAGACCCCCAAGGTGCAGGCTCCCTCAGCTGCTTTCTGAGAGTGGCCCAGGTTTCTTGCAAGGCTTTTGTTGAGCTGGTTGCATGCAAGTGTGCAGTCAAAACTGAATTGCTTGGTTGATCAAAGAAAAAATGCTGGTACTCTTTATCATCCTCTCGTTAAGAACTTGCAGCATAAAGTTGTACCGACTCTGAGCTTCCCGGCATGTGTGCACATATGTCAGTACAGTCCTGAGACATTTAGAGAAGAGTAAAACATTGTAATTGTTTATAGAGAACCTACAGTCTAGTTGGGGAAATAATTATCTTTAAGTTGAATTATATATAAAAATAAGCAAGGGAGGTTGCTTACTGCTATCGGTTTCAAGGGAAGAAGAGCCCACAGGAAGTAGGAGAAGCTTGCTGATAAAGTTTTGACTGAGTGAGCTTTAAAGGATTGATAGGTTTGTAGTCCACAGGGAAGACAGACATTTGAGAAGTGAAGATCACAGCATCAGAACAGCAAGGAGTCAGGAAAGCATGGGAGTGTAAAAGCCTGTCCTGATGCAATGAGTAGCAAGACTCCAAGCCCCTGGTCTTGGCTTCCTGCTTCCTTCTTGAGCCCCATGCCTTGCTCCTGCCTAATAATTGGGGGCAGATATTGGCTGGTTCTGGCCATGGTTCTTAAGTACTGGGGTTCTGCCTTCCTGGACCCGTGTGGCTGGCAGCCTCTTGATCACCTGTACAGTACAATCCTAATTCCTTTGCATATTATACATGTGATTTTTTTCACAGTCTGGTCTCTCCCTTCCTCTCAACTTAATCTCATACCAGCATCCCTCAACTTTTATCTGTAGTTCATGTGTAAGACTGAGCTACTTTTTATTGCTCTAAAGTATAATTTCATGTGTTTTTTTTTTTTTTTTTGCTTTGTTCCCTATACTGACTTCTTTACATATGCTATTTTCTCTACTTAAAGAGAAAGGGTTCTTTCTTTCTTTGCATGGTAAACCCCTAATCTTCCTTCAGAACCCTTCTTGGGTATTATCCCTGAGAAGAGTTCTTTAACCGTCATCACACACTCATCTCCAGACGGGACTTTTCATTTACTTCTTTTCATTCATTAATCACACTGAATATAAGATATTTATTTGTCTTTGCAGAGAGTTTACTCATTTTCTTATTTCTAATACTTAGCATGATGTCGGTCGTTCAAAAAATGTGAATCAAGAACCCATTTTTGGAGGGAAGGTGCTGCTCCAACTACATGATTTGATGTCAGTCTCTGGGCATCTGCACACGCTTTGTGCTGTTGTCAGTTGTCTTCTCCCCACAGTGAGCAGTCCAGGCTGGGCTTCTCGGTGTCATGGGAGTAGAGCCCCCTCTTGAACCTTACTACGTGCTTGCTCAGGGCCTAACATCCTGCCCAGTGTTTGCCAGCTGCCCTCTGTCTGGAAGGTAGACTGCTTTGCTCCCTCGGTGAGAGGAGTCCTTCCACTAGAACTCTGCACATGGCCATGGTTTCTTCTTAGAAAACACTGCTGTGCCCTTCTTGTCAGATAGGTCATCTTTAAGAACATTAACAGCTTAAATCAGTGTCAGCAAGTTGGGTGTGCTCCTTTGCTGTCTTTTAAACTCTGATTTAGATGGCCACCTCTGGTATTACCAGAGTTCCCCCAGTTGTGGTTCTGGTAGTTGCCTGCCTCCTTTTTCTTTGACAGCTCCAATTCCTGGAGAATGATCAGGTAGTTTCAGTAATCTGGTGTCAGAGGAAGCTAATGAGAAATGAAGGCTGGAAAGATCATTGGGAACACGATTCTGGAGGACTTTCCATTGGGGGACAGACAGGAGTTTGTACCTGAAGTATTAGCAAGACATCATCTTAGGTTCCTCTGCCTTCACCCAATGCATTTGTCTACCTCTGGACACTTTCTCATCCTGCCTCCCAGGTCCCTCATCTCTTTGATGCTCTTCCCCTTGCCCTTGACAGATCCCAAATATGGCTCATGTGCCAGTCCCCCCTGTCTCCTCTGATTCTGGGTAGCTCAAGGTTACTGGAGAAAGTCATGTGGCCATTGTGCCTAGATCTACACAAATGGGGACTACTAATCAGATCTCTAGTGGGGCTTACTGCTCAGCAGGAACACTCTGACTGCCCCACTTTGTAGAGCTGAATGCCTGCCCTGCTTTGCATCCCTGCACAGTGGAGCTGCCTCCTCCCTCCTTTCCTTCTTCCAGAAACCAGCTCTTCCACTTATCCAGAACTCTGCTTCATCAGGGAATGTAAGTTAGGTTTAGTATAATTTAAATTTGAATGGTGTTTTTGGCTCCGTACGTGGAGTCATGCTCAAAATACCACTGGCTCCTGTGCATCGTTCTTCTCAGCTGTCTGCTTTCTAGTACCTTCTATCTCTGCTTTTTTCAGTGATGAACTTTCCAACAAGTAGACTACATCTGTGCTGTTCCTTTTCTTGGTGTGTGGCGCACAGCGAATACTTGTTAAATGCTGATTTCCTTGCAGCCTGGTCTCTGCTCCACTGAAAGTATCATTTAAATTGTCAGATTTTTTTTCCTTTTTGGTTTTGGCTTGTGTTTACTCTGAAAAATCGGAGCACTTTCTTTGTCTTCACTATTTCATACTTTGGTGATCTATGAAAGTACAGAGACTCTGGAATCAGACACGCCTGGATTTAAATATTAGGCAAGGATGTCTCCTAATAGAACTCGCCTTTCTTTCTAGAATGTTTGAGGGCTGGGATCGAATCTGTTTGGGTAGTCAGTAAATTTTTGGTGAGTGAATCAGTATGAACAGAGGTGGTTAATATATAAGTAGATGACAGGTTTGAGGATTAGGAGAAAGGTTGGAGACTTTGTGGTAACTAAAGTCGGAGTAAGGAGATATCCCTGGTAGAATACACAGGATGGGGGAAGACCTGAACAGTAGCATCAGCAGTCAGTATTAAGATAAGTCCACGAAGATGCAGGAGAAGTTGCAATTAGTTCAAAGAACTGAGCTAGGGAAGAAGAATTTTAAGAAGGAGGGAGGGAAGATACAAAGAAAGGAAGGAAGGACGATGGGAGGGAAGGAAGGGTCAGCAAAGCCAGATAATATGGAAAGATCACAAATGATAAGGGTGGAAAAGTATCCATGGACTTTTGGCAGCTTGGAAATTGGCTGCCCTAGTGAGTAGTTTCATTGGTAAGATAGATCTGCGTTTCCTAGGGCTGCCATAACAAATTGCCACAAATCTAGTTGGCTTAAAACGATAGAACTTTACTGTCATATAGTTTTGGAGGCTAGAATTCTGAAATTGGGATATCAGCGGGGCCATACTCTCCGTCTGAAGATGCTGGGGGAGGGTCTTTCCTTGCCTCTTCCTAGCTTCTGGCAATTTTAATCTTCAGAGTTCCTTTGCATCATTCCAACCTCTGCCTCTGTAACATAGTGTCCTTCCTGTGTCTGTCTGTGGACACCAGTCATTGGATTACGGTCCACCTTAATTCAGTATGACCTCATTTTAACTTGATGACATCTGCTAAGACCTTGTTTCCAAATAAGGTTATATTCATTGGTACCAGAAATTAGGACTTAAACATATCTCTTTGGAAGGGACACAGTCCAACCCATAGCAGTTTGGAAGCTGAATTGCAGTGCATTGAAACTTGTGAGCACTGGGTGTTAATAAGCAACTAATGAATCATTGAACACTACATCAAAAACTAATGACATACTATACACTGGCTAACTGAACATAATAAAAAAAGAAACTTAGAACAGGTAGCAAAGAAGTAAGACATCAATTATGGAGGATAGAAGAAATTCCTCTGTAAAAGAAAGGAAAAGTGAGCAAGAAGATGGTAGATATTGGGGGACACTGGTGGAAAGAGTTTTTTGTGGTATTTTGTGATTGCTGTTATTATTAGCGTTTTATGGTTTGTTAAAGTGAAGTACCTAGGCAGCACTGTAGAGCTGTTTTACTAGTTATAATTTGCAAAAGAGGCAAAATTATACCTGCCTTGCCAATATAAAATGAACGCACATCCAAGATTTTATTCATTCATTAATGAGGGAACCAGTAAGATGTTAAATCCTGTCCAGAGAATATTTGAGAAACTAGGTGTTTATAATCTTAGGATATGATTGCTAGATTAGATGGCTAAATCTGGTTAATGGGCCAATAGCGTCATAAACAGTAACCTTTGGGATTATCTTTTCAACTGTACAGAAATGATCTACATTTCTACCAGACAACAATCTATACATTAACATGTAACCGAAACTGGGACTGTTCAGCAGTGATAAATAGCAAGTCCAACTAACTACCTTGCTCTATAATCCTTCGGCAGCTTTTGACTTCTGTGACATTTAAAAGATGTGCTGCTCACCTTTTCTTTTTTTTAACCAGTTTCCAAATATAAGATGATTTTTCTGACATATTTATCAGAATCTATGGAGATAAAGAGGGGGACCTGAGAACCTTTAATTAGCCCTTAGGTGATTCTAATGTTGACAAAATCTGAGAACCACTGAATAAGAGAATACTGAGTGGCTTTGGGTGCCCATCTGAGACTGGCACCCATTACTCTAATGACACCTATCCCCCTGGACTTTGTGATTTTTTTTTTTTTTTCCCCTCAGTAGTGCTCAGTTCTTTGGCAAAGAGAGATCATAAGATCCAGGTTTGAGGGTTTGGCAGCGGATACTCAGGAAGGACACAGTGGCTAGGAAGTAAAGGTATCCGGAAGAGATAGTTAATACTGGGCATGAGGTCCAGGCTGGGTAGGGAAAAACATAAGGCCAGGACAAGGTTAGCAGATGGGGAGAAAAGAAAGAAGTCAAGTTCACAGGAAATATGTGGGTATAAGAACACTGAAAGGTCAGGAGACTGACCAGCAGAATGAGACTTTAAAGTTTTTGGGTTTTCACAGGTGGATGGGAGTGTTTCTAACAATGACAAAAAATAAAGTCCAGGTTGTGCTCCTGAGAGAGTCACTGAAAGTAGAGGTCATCAGGGAGAAGATGAGTGACAGTTACTTTCTTACGGATTTTATACTTTTCACAAGACACTGCACTTGAAACTTTAAAGCTGATGTAAATATCCACTGGACCATTGTTCTGTTACTTTAGGTTGTGTCCAAATGCCCTGTGTCTACATGTGATGGGCAAAAGCCTTTCTGGTCTTTTAGGACTGTACTAGTATCCTCAAACAGAGCGTCTTTATTGAGTGCATTATTCTAGGTTAGGCCCTCAATACTAGGTGTTTTCATACAATATCTCATTTAATTTTTACTCTATGTGTTTGAATTGTTAGGTCCCCATTGTACAGAGCTGCGGTTTAGCAGCAATAAATAACTTTCTGAAGTCGCAGTGAATGGTGGATAGGGCATTTAAATTCATTCTCTGACTCCAGAACTCATTTGCTTAACCACTGTGTTCTAAGTAGGGTGTGTGCTTGGTGGGGGTTAAAGAGGATTTATACATCTCACATTCCTTCATGTAATTCAATTTTGTAAATTACCACACATGCAGAGAATAGTTTAAGTTTAAAAAAGAATGAAGCTGGGAGCTATTTCTTTTTCTAAAAATTGCCACAGTGACCTTCTTTAGGCTTTCGGAGCATATCCATCTTACGTAGTATTACGTAAAAAAATAAGAGTGAAATTAAAGTAGTGAAAAAAATAAAAAACGAGTGAAATTAAAGTAGTCTTTGAATTATTTATTTGAGATTTGTAGTGATGCAACTTTAAAAATCTTATAAGACTGATAATGGTACTTCAGTCCAAAAATTCACAGTGCTAAATATGGCATTAAAAATCTTCATTGTAGCCAGATGAAATAGGATGTATTAGTTAAGTCTTGCAAGTTATTCCTTTGAGTGCCCTTCTACTCTAAAATACTTTTTTTTTTTCAATTGGTTTATTATAAGATCTCACAGATGCATTATAAGATGTGACAGAAATGACACTTATTTAGAGGAAGTATAGTCAGACTCACCTATTGACAGTGATTAAAAAAAAAATCCTTGAAAGCTCACTGGAAAAATATAAACTGTTCAGGGTTTATAATGATTGTAATGAAAGTTACATTGCTCTACATTTATGGCATATTTGTGCATTTGTGTTTGGTATTGTATTTTTAGAAGTCATGAAGTGTTTATAGTAATACAATTCAATCATTAAGATAATTTATATTACATATTAGTAATGTGACTAAAATATGGGGGTGGCTGCAGGGTCACATGTAATCAATATCATGAGCATGTATGTAAAAAAAAAAAAACAATTGAAGTTTAGAGCAGCCTAAAATAAGAATGTGTTCTTTGTTGTATTAATTCATTGTTATTTAAATGTTTAATGTTCTGTTTTCTCTAGGGTTAAGTAGTTTAAAAAAATATTGTTATTTTCCTGGAAAAATACCAAAATTTGTATCTGTCTTAACACATCTGACCTTAGCCTCTTCAGAGGAAGTGAACACATGTTCTTTGAGTAATCCCCTAGATAAATCAGCAGCCAAACAAAGGAGCAGTAAGATCAAATTCCAGTGTTTCTTCGCCACTGAAATAAAACTGAAATTCAAAAATTACATTAACAGGCTTCTGTCCTTTATGGTCATTTATACTTTGGTGGAGACCATCTAGAGGAGGAGGAGGAGAAGCTGACAGTGATGATGGTGTTGATGGTGTTGGAGAAGGAGAAAGATTTGGTGATGTTGGAGTTCCTGGTGAGGGCACATGGATTGGTCCTAGGATAACCATTGTGAAAGTTATATTTCCTGTCATAGTTATGCTGTCTTTGTCAATTCTGCCTTGTGAAAATGAATAACGGTAGGTGCTGTTTCCTGGTCACAGGTCATTATTTTTTCCAAACATACAAAGATAAGCAGAAAATTTGGAGACTTAACTCCTGACCTTATTAGCACCCTTTTTCAAACCCTAATTTAAGAGCTGTTGACCCAGAAAAAAAAAATTACTCCAGGCCTGTAGACTAATAAAAAGGATTTTCTTTCCTTTAACTTCCATTTACTTGTTTTAAAAATTGGGAAGTGGGACTCAGGCCCTTTAGTATAACTGCTGACCGTGGGAGGAAAGTATTCCTTAGGCTGTACCCTCAGTGGACAGAACAGCATTATTCTTTGGGCCAAAGGAAACCCGGCCAAGAACTCACTCGGATCTTCTGTCTGAGATGTCCTGGCCTTTACTGTAGGTCAGCCTTCTCAACCTCAGTACTATTGACGTTTAAGATCGATCATTCTTTATTCTGGGGGTGCTGTCCTGTGCACAATGTAGGATGTTTAGCAGCATTCCTGGCTTCCATCCACCAGATGCCAGTAGTAGCCCACCCCCTCAATTGTGACAACCAACCAAACCTATCTCCAGACATTGCCATTTGGGAGGTAAAATTGCTCCCATGGGAGCTTCCGCGTCTCCCACATTTGAGTACCACTGTCTAAGTGTATTAGGTGATTAGCTGATAATGTTCTCCAGATTTTAGTTTTACTTTTAGATACTTTGTCATTTTAAGCATTGGTGTAGAATAGGATTTGCTTTTAAGAACTGAAAAACTGGAAGCACATTTTCTAATTTAAGGGTAAAAGTGAGGACAAGGTCTTTGAGAGTTCAACATTACGACCTCTGGATGCCAGTACAGTGTTTTCCAGAGTGCTGGTGGGGACCCTTTAGTGGGTCGGGATTATACATGCAGCAGTGTATAGGATCACAGTGTAAAATGTATTTCTTACTTTGGAATAACTGAGAAAAACATTTGAAAACTGCTGGCCTAGTGATAATGTATAAGCCCAGCCTCCCCTTTCAAACTGTAATATTCTAAACATATTCTTCATAGCAGTAGGTGTTTATCCAGGCCAGCTAATCTATTTATCTTGTCAGGTTAAACTTATCAAATAGTCTTGGAAGTATGAAACATTCAAACTTGTTCATTGTAGTAGTAGATTGGAGACTTTCTTTTAACTCTGGTTTCTGGTGCATACCATCTTTTTTTGCTAGGGGGAGGAAGCTCTGAGCTCCATCACATATTTTAGAACATTCTTGGCACGTTACTTGTGGACTGTTCATGCCCTCCCGCTACACAAGATACTGAAAAAAGACAGCTCCATTTTAATTGTTTTCTTCATCAGCCTGCATGCAAAAGTCCTGTTTTTCATCAGTTAGTATTTATTTTGTTAACTTGTAGAAATTATGCTTTATGGAGGAAAAGGCAAGAAACATTTGTGTATTTATTGACAGTCAAATATGAGCATAAAGATGTCTAAAAATTACTCCTAACACTGCTTGTACTCTTTTTGTAAAATTCTTTTTAAAATGGCAACCTTAAGTTAAATAGTGGCCCATAGGGAATATATTAGATGGGACAGTCTGCCATTACTAAGTCATGAATTCAGCTGTTAATAGGAAATTCTTGGCTTCCTGAAATCTATCAGCACTTCCAGCCACTTAAAAAAGCTGCTTTAGTTTCTATTCACTAAAGAAAATACATTTATATTTTGAGTTATCTATTCAGTGGCTACTTTTCAAAGTTTTAAACATTCCAGAAAGCACATTTTCATCTTTTTAATAGTAAGAGAACATTTCAGACTAGTTTCATAATGTTAGAAATTTTGTCTTAGGGGATAGTATTTTTCTCTAAGGAAAAATTTTAATGATTATTCAAAAGTTATTTTTATTACAATTCATTTATGTTCACAGTGAAAGTTTTTATATCCCTGTGTTTCTAATTTAGATGATATTCAGTAGAGATATTCAAGGTATTTTCATCATAGTTTCAGGGAAAATTTGAGTGTTCTTTTTTTTCTTCTGAGTTGTATAACACTTAAGTTTTATATTTGCAGAAGATCAGTGGGTGTATCACAAAAACTCACATGTTTATTTCATGGTGCCTTTATATATTATTGAGTGACTATGCCTAGTTTCATTGTGTAGAATGAAAGCAGGTGTAGAGATAGCAATGTTGCTCAAAAGCTGAACTATATAGATGTTTGTTTAGGAAGCTAGATTGCTAGTATTGACCTTTAAAAGTGGGCCAAAAATACTAGTAGGGATTTGAGAATAAAATTTCTTGATCAAAAAAGGATATGAAGTATTTTCATCATAATGTAGGTAAATAGTTTTTCCTTTATTAAATTGAGTTTTGAGACTGGTTTGAAATTACTTTTTCGTTGGTTCGTGTACAGTTCCTTATACATCCAATTAGTAACTATTTTGCAAATACTTTCTAGATTATTAACTTTTTTTTTTTTAAAGATTTTATTTATTTGACAGAGACACAGCGAGAGAGGGAACACAAGCAGGGGGAGTGGGAGAGGGAGAAGCAGGCTTCCCGCGGAGCAGAGAGCCCGATGCGGGGCTCGATCCCAAGACCCTGGGATCCTGACCTGAGCCGAAGGCAGACGCTTAACGACTGAGCCACCCAGGCGCCCCTAGATTATTAACTTCTTATTCACAGGCTTTTAAAGGTTTCATTCATCTGTTCTAGTAAATGGTATCAGCACTGCACTGTTCTTAACAATAATAATATAATAGAAAATCCTTTTACAGCTGTCTGTATCCATATTGACTTCAAAACTCAGCACTGTCACTTTTGATAAGAGTTTTTTTTTGTGTAAGTACTCAACTATTCCAGAGGTGATTATAAATGGCTATTTTGAAGGAAAAAAATACTATCATTTTAGTACAGTGTCGTCTTCCTTTTAGAAAGAGATTCATTTGAATCCCATCATTAAGGAATGTTACATGGTACAGTTGGAGCAGCAGCTGAGACTTCTCAACATTGCATGCCTCTTCTAGGTGCTCAAAAACCAGATTTTATGATAAAAGGAGGATGCAAACAATACTATGTTAAGTTCCCTGAGTTCCCACAGTGAAGGAATTTTGGAATAGATAATGCTGCTACCAAGATATGAAAGTTATTTTTCCTAATCTTTACTAAGTCATTAAACTGTTATTTTTTGTTGTCATTCTAAAGGGAAAAAGTGAGGTTTTTGGAGAAGGACTACTAAAAAGTCAAATTTCAATAGAATGTAAAATTAGTAAAATTAAATTTCATTAAATAGGGCTTTAATGCCTTCAAGAATGAATGCCTTGAAATACTGTAATATGGTCAGTAATCTCTGCAACGTGTAAAGTGTTTTTAGATACCCTCCTACTTCTCACAGATTTTAGAAGGGTTTGTGATAAATGAATGAAGCTGATCACATACTTTTATTTTTATAGTTTACATTTACTTTGAACAATTACTATGAACTGACAGTCTTTTAAAGATTGGATTTATTATGCTATGTATATAAATTTATTGCTAAACTATGTTTACCTCTGTTTATTGAGGTGGAAAGCTCTTTGAACTCATAAGGGCAATCATTGATTATTTTGACCGTACCTGGCTTCTTTTGGTTCCTATGAGCAGATATACTAAGAACTCTGCCTTCCCTTTTATCTTGTGTAAGGAAAGTGTTGGTGGTATAAAACATCTGTCATACATATTTTAAAATTTTCACCAAAAAAATCCTGATTATTTATAATGTTAAAGATGTAATAATAATTTATCGTTCTTTTAACTTTTTTTTTTTTAAGGTGATGGATGTGGACATACTGTACTAGGCCCTGAAAGTGGAACCCTCACGTCCATAAACTACCCACAGACCTATCCCAACAGCACCGTTTGCGAATGGGAGATCCGTGTAAAGATGGGGGAGAGAGTGCGCATCAAATTTGGTGACTTTGACATTGAAGATTCTGACTCTTGTCACTTTAATTACTTGAGAATTTATAATGGCATTGGAGTTAGCAGAACTGAAATAGGTAGGAAATTTTCTTGTAAATGTACATGTAACACATCACTGCCCTGAGTTTTAAAACTAAAACAATTTTTGATACTTACATTAAATAACTAGGCTATATAGGATGATAGGTAGGAAATTATTTTGTGGATTATGTGTGGAAATCTCAAATTTGAATCTTTTGGGAAAAGAAGATTCTTATCTGTCCAAATAAGCTTGTTGGTACTTTTGCAACAAGATGCCACTCTACTGCTTCTAAGAAGGAGGATGTGAAGTATCTCATTTTTTTGTTTTTTTTCTAATTTTATTTGCAATTAAAGAATATAATTCATGCTTAGGCAGTATATCATGGTGATTAAAACCATAGGTTTTGGATCCAAAGTGCCTGGTATCAAATCCTCACTCCGCTCTTAGCTTATGTGTGATTTTGGGCAAGTTACCTGACCTGTTTTTTCACTTGTAAGATAGGGAATGAACTAGTAACATGTAAAGTGCTTAGAATAGTCCATAACACATAATATGTGCTTACTAATACTAGCTGCTATTGTTGTTATTCTTAGCTAAGATTAGTGTTTCTCAGTTATGGCTGCATATTAGAGTCACCTGGAAAGACTTTAAATAATACTATATACTAAATAATACTGTATCCCCATCCTAGACCAGTTGAATCGGAATTGATTGGGTGGGACCCATGCCTCTGGAATTTAAAGGCTTCCCAGGAGAATCTGCTTTGTAGTCATGTTGAGAATCTTTGGCTTAGAGATCAGTCCCTTAGGCTTAAAGGTGGAAAATGTCTAAGACTGTTCAGGTGAACTAACATCATACAGTAAATCTTGAATTCTCCATGAGTTAATTTGGAAACATTTATTGGTACTAGTGTATAAAATATCTTTTAGAACTGTAAGCGGAACCCAGTATCTTTTCTGTAAGCATGATGTTCATCCTCTGGCGGCCTCCTCTCCATATCAAGTCAAATCCTTCATCTTGTCTCTATGTTTTGGCCTCTTACCTATGAGAGAAACAATTCCTGGCCAACTTCTCTTACTGCCGATTGATAACCTCTGTTGTCTCTCAGTCAACTCTTAATTAACCTGGTAGCTTGATCACCATGTGTATATTGCCATGAATGTATGGTCTCGGATAAGCTTTTAGGAACAGATTGCCTAAGGATCTAGAAACCACTATAACACTAATAGAGGGCAACTGTATTAAACGGGTGGTGCAGTAGGGAGTAAACAGTACCACCTAAGCAGTCTTGTAACAGCAGTGAAAAAAAGGTGAGCCACAGTCCCATCAAGCCCTTAGCAGTTTACAGGAAATAAAGGAGCTAGAGAAACACGTTTTATCAACCATAAAGGCCATCTGTCAATAGCATTTTTTAAAAAGAGAGAAGTAGAGGGAATTGTCATACTTTTAGGAGTTACATCTTCCAAAAATAATGTGTGGACCTTGTTTTGATCTTGATTCAAGCTGCAGGAAGGCATGTTAAGATAATCCAGAGAAATTTTAAGAGGAATCGGGCATTCAGTGGTAGCAAGAATGATTGTTTTTGGTGTGTTAATGTTATTATTTTTCTTTAAAAAATTTATTTATTTGTCAGAGAGATCACAAGTAGGTAGAGAGGCAGGCAGAGGGAGAGGGAGAAGCAGGCTCCCTGCTGAGCAAGGAGCCCGATGCGGGGCTCAAACCCAGGACCCTGAGATCATGACCTGAGGCAAAGGCAGATGCTTAACTGACTGAGCCACCCAGGCGCCCCTATAATTATTTTTTTTTAAAGATTTGATTTGTTAGAGACATTCCGAAGTTCAAATCTAATATACTATTGATATTCTTTTCTACTTTGCTTTTCCCTTACCTAACAAGGAAATCATTCCAACAACAGTGCATAGACATAGCCCTTAATTCTTTTTACAGCTGCAGAGAACTCCACAGTATGGAGGTACTGCAGTTTATTTAACCACTCTTTTGTGTACAGGTACTTCCAGTATTGTGCAGGTACAAACGGTGCTGCAACAAATAACTTTATGCAGATGTTTTTTTGTATTCTTGGAGGTGTATCTTCAGAACAAATTCCTGAAATGCGACTGTTGGTTCAAAAGATAAATGTATATAAAGCTTTGTTAGATATTACCAGATTCCCCTCTACAAGGGTTGTGCCAACTTGCATTTCCATTCAGCAATGCATAAAAATGCCTGTTTCCCCACAGCCTTGCCAGGGTGTGCATCATCATGCTTTTTAAGTTTTGCCAATTGATAGGTGAGAAACGGTATCTCAGTATATTTGTAATTTGCATTTCTCTTAGTATGAGTGATGTTAAACATATTTTTTGTATGTCAGGTTCATTTTTTTTAAACAACTTTTTGTGTCATTTGCTAATTTTTCTGTCAGGTTTTTTTGGTCTTTGTTTTTCTCTGATCCTAGGAATTCTGTTACTATCTTTTAGTGATAGTAGCCTCTATGTGATACATCCTGAAGACAGTTTCTTCTTGTTTGACTTTGTTTATGGAACTTTTTTTTTTTAAGATTTTATTTGAGAGAGAGAGAGAGAGAGAGAGAGGGAGGGAGCATGAGCAGGGTGAGGGGCAGAGGGAGGAGCAGACTCCCCATTGAGCAGGGCTCAGTCCCAAACCCCAGGACTCGGGATCATGACCTGAGCCAAAGGCAGATGCTCAACCACCCAGGTGCCCCTATGGAACTTGTTTAAATGGTTTTGTTGGCATGCAGGTTTTTTCAGTGTAGCAAATTTATCACTCGTTTGCATATGGATTCTGAATAATTGGAAAGCCTCTCCTTACATCCCAGTTAAATATAAATTTACCCATTTTTCTTCTAGTACATGTATGTGGCTTCAGTTATTTTATATTTAGATTCCTGGTCCATTTGGGGATATTCTTTTGTATGATACAAAGTGTAGATCTAATTGTATCTTTTCCAGATGACTAGTCGCTTGTCCTAACACTCTGCATTTAAAGGTTTGCCTTTGCCTCAGTGATTTGAGATACTGACTTTATCATATACTCAAGTTCTCTACATACTTGGGTTTATTTCTGGGTTTTCTGTTGTGTTCCACTGGTCAATATTCACATAACCAAATGTCAGTTTTAATGATAGAGGCTATATAATGTGTTTTAATGCCTAGTCTCTCTTTAAGGATGTTCATTTTTAGTGTTTTCTTGGCTATTCTTGCCTGTTTATTGATCCATATGAAGTTTAGTTACCAACCTGTCCAACTTCATAAAAATGTTTGTTGGTATTTTTTATTGTGATCATGATTTGTCTTTGTTATGTTGAGTCATCCTATTCAAGAACAAGAGCTGCTTTTTTTCTGTTCAAATCTAATTTTGTTGTTTTCAAGGGTGTTTTGAACTTTCTTATGTAGATTTTACACATTTTTTTTGTTGAAGTTATTCCTAAATATCTTCCCTGTTGCTATTGTAAGTGGAAATGTTTTGGTTTTGTTTGTTTTGCCATTGTATCCTCTTACTGGTTACTAATTTTATGAAGACTATTGATTTCTGTATGATGATTTTATATCCTATTTTACTGGGGTTTTTTATTCAGTTTTATCATTCACTTTCTAGGAATTTCTAGGTACACAGTCACATCTGCAAGTAGAGATAGTTTTACTTCTTTTCCAATTCTTGTGCCTGTGATTGATTTATCTAATTACATTGGCTAATATTACAAGTCATTGCTATGTTAATCCGTAGTGTAGATGGTAGGCATCTTTTTCTTGTTCCTGATCTCAATGGAGATGTTAGCTCAGGCTGCAATACCGTATACTGGATAGCTTAAACAACAAAAACTTATTTTCTCACAGCTTAGAGTCTGGAAGTCTGAAATCAGGGTGTCAGATTCAGTTGCTGCTGAGAATTCTCTTCCTGGCTTTATAGACAGCAACTTTATTTCTATGTCCACACATAGCAGAGAGAGAGAAGGAGTGAGTTCTCTGGTCTATTCTTACAAGGACACTAATCTTCTTGGATTAGGAGTTTATCCTTATGACTTAATTTAACCTAAATTACCTCCATTAAGGCCCTATCTCTAAATATGTTCACATGGAGTGGAAGGGGTTTCAACAAATTAATTTTGGGGAGATACATAACAGGAAGTATTCCTTGATTTCTATTTTCTTGAGTGTTTTTCATTAGGAAAGAATCGGATTGTGATAGAAAGCTTCTTTAGCATCTGTGGAGATGATTATATGTTTTTCTTCTGAAATCTATTTGTGTGGTGGATTATATTAATGGGTTCCCTAACATTGAACCAACTTTACGTTCCTGAAATGAATATCCCTTTGTTGTGTCATTCCATTAATGTGGCATTGGATTCCGTTTCCTAATAATCTATTTAGTATTTTTATATAAGTATTGATAAGCAAAAATTAGTGTATAATTTATTTTGCATTGTCCTTATAAGGTTTAGGTATTGATGTTACATATATAAGTGCAAAGATTTCAGAAGTTTTCCTTCATTTCACTGCTCTGGAAAAATGTAAGAGAGTTTTTAAACAACCTGGTATTTGCAGGTTTCACTCTGTGAAAAACCATCCAGACCTGATGCTTTTTTTCGTTGGATAGGTCCTATTATTTTCTTTATTTTTTCTTAGGAGAATGATCTCGTTCAGATTTTATCTTTAAGTAGTCAGTTTTTAGTAAGCTCTTTGCCTGATAAATTACCCAGTTCACCTGGGTCTTCAAATTTATTTGTAGTGATATATGAAAAATAGAATTGTATGTTTTTTTTTCTAACGGTTATTTCAATGGTTTTTTCAATGGTTATTTCCTTCATATCATTTTTGTTTTGTTTTGTTCATTTGTGCTTTCCCCTTTTTTCCCCTTGATTGTCAGCAAGTGGTTTGCCTATTTTGTTAATTTTTTTTCAAAAAATAAATAAAAAATGATTTATTATATTTAAATCTATTCTTTATTCTCTACCCCATTAATTTCTGTTTCTAGTTCTGTTATTTCATTTTCTTCATTAGGCTTGCTTTGGGCTTATTTTGTTATTTGTTTCCTAGCTTTTAGCAAAGAATTTTAATTCATTTGTATTTATTCTATCATTGTTATTGATAAATATGTCTAATGCTTTGAGGTTTACTTTGAGTACATCTTTAAGATTGATATACCACAGATTATTGTATCGGTGTTTTTTTTGGAAGTCTAATTTTGTTTTGTATTTCCCTTTTACTCAGTACATGTTTATTATTGGGCATATAGTACATAAATAGATTTGCAGTTGGAATACCTTTCTTTGCTAGTGTTAATAATTTTTACTTTTGCTGCGTTGTGGTCATAAATATCTCTAAACATGGTTGTAATATCTCTGCTTTATGGAGCTTGCTAATATTTTCTGTATAATCTAACATACAACCTTTATTATGAATGTCCCATGTGTGCTTGAGAAGGTTTGTTCTCTAATATCAAGATGTAAAGTTTGATAGTCATTCAGATCTTATTTACTGATTAGATTTGCTATATCTTTAACTACTTGATCTTTTATTGGTATGTCTCTTTTTTTCCCCTTGTTTTTCTTTAGGTTTTTGCTTTTATAAAGGTGTTCTTAACTATAATATCTTTATTTTAAATTGTGACTTCCAGCATTAAAAAGTTCTTCCTTTGTCATGTCTAATACTTTGAGTTTGAATTCTCTTTTTGTCTGACAATATCATCTGCACATCCTCCTCCATATCTCTTACTGTTTTCATTTGCCTGGTATACCTGCCTTTCCTCACCCTTTATTTTTAGCTTTTGTAGATCATTTTCTTTTGGGTGTGTTTCTTGTATGTAGCACATTTTTGGGTCTTACTCTGTGAACCCAGTTGAAAATCTTTTCTATTTTAAATAGCTGAGTTAAGCCCATTTGTACTTATTTATAAAACTGAAATGTTTTGTCTCAACTCTGTATTTTAAGTTACAATTATATGTATTTGTTGTGCTTCTTTCTTTACATTGTTTTCTTTCCTTCTATTTTTAAATTTATTTAAAATTAAATTTATTTAAGCTTTTGGAGCTTAATAAGTCTTATAATTTTGTTCTAAGTGTTACCTTTCAATTTTTACTTTTTTAAATGCCTGTGATCCCCTGTTGTCTTAATCTTTACTGTCTGATTTGTCTATTTTTAATGGTGTTAAATCCCACCAATTGTCTGTAACTCCTACCTATTATATAACATTCAACGAACTGTTTTACTTTCTTTTCTCCTTTCTCTCCCTATTTTTACTCTGTTAGAACATAAATTCATAATATGTAGCCTACATCATTAAACATCTTATTCTTCAACCCATCCCTAACTTTCCTAGATCTGTATTTAAAAACATTAAATGTTCACACTCTGTCTTTTTGCCCAAGTTCTCTAGTCATAATGTGAATGGATGAAGTTCATCTTGGAATAGACTGATTCCTTAAGCAGGACTTATGGGTACAGAATTTCTTGCATGCTTAAAACTGCTTATTTTAAAAGTTTTATTATGTGGAGACTTGAGGGACAGCTTGATTATATATAAATATGTCCTTTTTGATTGACCTTTCTTTGAGTTTTTGTTTTTAAATACTCTTCCATTATTGCCTGGCTTTTTATTTATTTATTTTTTGAGAAGTTTATTTACCTTTAAAGTCTTAATAGTGTTATAAGGATATGTGTTGAAGGTGATCATTTTGTATTGGTTTTCACTGGTATCCAATAAGCTCTTTCAATACATAGATTCAGATCTTTTGTTTCTGGAAAGTTTTGTGGGATGATACTTTTAATATTATTTCTGTTCCATTCTCTTGTGCATCTTTTTTAGATACATTTTTAAGTCTAAGAAACTTGGATCTTCCTTGCCATTTCAACCACATTCTCACCAGTGCTTTTAGTTTTTTATTTCCTTTTCATTCTATTTGGTTCTTTTTTCAACATTCATTATCATGTTTCATTAGAATCCATTATTCCTTGTGCACCTTGTAATATGGTCTTCATTTTTTATATAATTTTGTCATTTTTTTTTTTACATTTTGTGAGATCAACTCTTAGTTCTTTCTGGATATTGTCCATTTCTATTTTTAGCTTTTGAGTTTCTGTTTCAAGGGGTTTTATCATGTCCCCAGTTGCTTGAGAACATTTAATTAAGTCTGGAGTGTTCCAGTTTCCTTCTGTTTTATCATTGTTTTTTAGCGGGGGGGGGGGGGTTCCATAAACTGAGTTGTTGGGATTCTCATTTTTTGTTTTATTTTATATATATATATATAAATCTTTTTTGTTTTATACTACATGTGTATAATATGTAATCTCTATAACATATATATAAGTTTTATATATTATTAATAAAGATTTATTTATTTGAGAGAGTGAGAGCAAGAGAGCTGGCGGGGGAGTGCAGAGGGAGAGGGAGAATCCCAGGCAGACTCCCTGCTGAGCACAGAGCCTGATGCAGGGCTCCATCCCATGATCCTGAGATGATGACCTGAGCTGAAATCAAGAGTCAGACACTTAACCAGCTGAGCCACCAAAGCGTACCCCTCCTTTTTTTTTTTTTTTTTTTTAAAGTAGGCTCCACGCCCAGCATTGAGCCCAGTGCAGGGCATGAACTCACAACCCTGAGATCAAGACCTGAGCTGAGATCAAGAGTCGTATACCTAAACGACTGAGCTACCCAGGGTCCCCTTACACTATATATTTTTTAAGTAGATAAAGACTGTGTCTAGGTATTTGTGGGTATAGAGGTGGTGGTTTGCAGTGGTTTACTTTATGGTTTGTGATAGGTTCATGATAGTCCTCTTCTGTCAGTGTAGTAGATATTTTCTTTTTTGGAGAAGAGGTGGTAGTGGGGGAGGAATTGTTATATCTTTTTTTTATTTTTATTTTTATTTTTTGTCTTGAAGGACCCTAGATTCCCCCTCTTGCTTTGTTTCTTCTCCCCTTTACAGTGCAGTTTCCAAAGTATTCCTATTACTTTTTTTTTTTAAGATTTTATTTATTTATTTGACAGAACGCACAAACAGGGGTAGAAGCAAAGGGAGAAACGGGCTCCCTACTGAGCAGGGAGTCCGATGTGGGGCTCCATCCCAGAACCCTGGAATCATGACCTGAGCCAAAGGCAGATGCTTAACTGACTGAGCCACCCAGGAGCCCCTCTCTCTATTACTTTTAACCTACTTCTCCCCCTGAAGTGTTTTCTTTCCAAAATTGCGCTCTTAAGTTCCGTCCCTGAAGTCAGTACTCTCATCTGCCAATGGACTTTTTTTTTTTCCTTGTATTTTCTGGCTGTGCATGGGATACCTTGATCATCTTTGTCTCCCCCAATGAGTCTTTCATTAACTTTTACCACTTAGATTATTCGTAGACTCTATGAAATCTGTTGCTGTGCTTTAGGAGTCCATGATCTTAATAAAAATAGAATACTTCTTCTTGAGTTTCTTCCTGTTTCTTTTAAAGCTGTCTTTGTAAAAAATAATTATGTCAAATTAAAGTGGTAAGTACTGTTTCATATGAAAGAATTAAAGGTATTATAATACTATCATCATCGTTAACATTTTTCATATAGAATAGTTTTCCATAGCCAGGAATTGAAGAAGTGATACATAATCTTAATGATTATAGGTATCTTGAATGATAGATGTAAGAGCCACAGAGTTTTATGTGTGATAAAGTCCTAGCCTACGAAAAACATGTAGTCAAGGCTAAAGGGCACCTTATCTGTTCATCATGAAAATACATTGCTTGACTGTGGATGGTTTTCATGAGAAAGCTTGATGGGAACTTTAACTTGGATTTGTCCCTAATAAGAAAGTATCATATGAGGTTGTTTGTTGCATTGCAAAGTACAGAAGTCATGTACAATTCAAAAGACTTTAGTGAATCTTTGTATCCTGGAATGGTCGAGCTGCTTTGTGGCCTAGAACAGAAAATAAATACTGAAGCTTTGTCTCTATAAATGATGTCATCACTTCAAACTGTTTCCTCTAATGTTTTGAGGCAGGTCAATGAGGAATTGATAACTGTCTCATTTTTCAACAGCATTCAGCTGGATAAATTTAATCTCTGCAGTCCTACCCAAGAATTCCTATTTGTAGGCCTTTACAGGAAATATTAATAAGCTTTGACATTTCCTAAGTGATGAAAGTTTATTTTCTAAAAAGCTTTGAAAGAAATTTAATGGTATGCTGTGTATGTCTCACCTGTGATGCTTGACAATACATCTGGTTTTATTGACGTTTACACATTGTTGTGACTCACTGCTTTTTACATTTGTATACTTGGTATGAGAAATTCTGCCAGCTATCAAGAAAGAAGCTGTCAATTTAATAGAGCCAAAGCCTTGAGTCACTTCCTTTTCAAAAGTGTTGTTAAGAAATAAAAGAATAATGACATTCTCTTCTGTCCAGAAGTTTTGCTGGTGTTCCAGAAGGTAAGTCTTAAAACCCTAGAAGCATAAGTTTCTTAAGAGAGAAGGGAAGCCCACTAAGAAAAATTTGATGGGGAAGATTGGTATTGCTCTGTGGATATTTTGGTCCACATGAATAGTATAAAATTTTCCATCAAGGCCCTTTGGCCACCATCATGGATACTAATAAAAAGTTGTGTGTTCTTTTGTCCAGCCTGCCATTCTGGAAGAGATTACTGGAGGAGGCAACTGTGCTTATAATCAAAGAAATGCAAATTTTATTTTTTTTAATTTTTATTTTTTTTAAAGATTTTATTTATTTATTTTGACACAGGGAGAGAGACAGAGAGAGAACACAAGCAGGGGGAGTGAGAGAGGGAGAAGCAGGCTTCCCTCGGAGCAGGGAGCCCAATGTAGGGCTTGATCTCAGGACCCTGGGATCATGACCCCAGCCGGAGGCAGACACTTAACAACTGAGCCACCCAGGCGCCCCAGAAATGCAAATTTTTTAAAACTAAGTATATTCCCTCGAATTTTGAATTAGTAAAAAAACAAAACAAAACATGTTGACATGGGTGTAGTGAAATTGGTACTTTTTTTTTTTATTGAGGCTCTCTTAGTTGGTATAGCTTACTTAGCAGTCTGGAAGTATATATTAAGAATCATTCTTAAGGAAATATTTCAAAAATAAAAGTTGTGTTAGGAAGATGTCTATTCCAACATTATTCACTATTAGAAAAATTGGAAGCAATCTAAATTTCTAACAGTAAGGAAATTAAGGTATATCTACCATATAACCAGTTCTTAGCTATCACTGTTTGCTGTGAGCATTTTCTTACCTGTCTTTTGGTGAATGCGGATGTACAATTCTACATCTGGAAGAGGAGTTGCTGGGTCACTGGGTGTGCATGTGTTCAGCTTTAGTAGATACTGACAAATGCATTCGTGGCTGTATCAGTTTATACCCACCACGAGGGTATGAGAGTTGCAGTTACTTGTCTCTACTTTTGCCATTTTAACCATTCGTGTGTGTGTGTGTGTGTGTGTGTGTGTGTGTGTGTGTGTGTGTGTGTGTGTGTGTGTGTACTGATACCACATTGTAGCTCTGCTTTGCATTCCCTGATGCCTAATGATACTGTTCTCTTTTCCTATGTTAGCCATTTGAATATCTTTTATGAGAAGTGTTGAATTTTTTTATGCATTTGGGTGATCATTTTCTTACTTGTAGGAATTCTTTATGCTGGTATGGGTTCTTTGGGGGATATGTATTAAAATATATATTCTCCCTTTCTTTGGCTTTTCTTTCTACCTCCCTTATTGGTACCTTTTGATAGACATTAATTTTAACTTAATGTTCACAATTATTAATTTTTTTTTCCAGTTAGGATTACCATTTTTTGTGTTCTTTTAAAATCTTTGCCCACTCATAGGTCATGAAGTTGTTCCCAAGGTTTTCCTCTAAAAGCTTTATTGTTTTCCTTTCTACACATATTATCTTCAGTCAATCCATAATTAATTTTTGTGTATGAGGTGGAAAATAGGAGTGAAAGTGTCAAAGTACATTTCCCATATGGACTTTATTTTTAAATGTACAAATACTGCATGTGTCATTTATTCATGAAAAAAAAAAAACCAACAGTGAAGTAAGCCCATATTCCCTGAAATCAAAATCCATAATGACTTAATGAAGTAGAAAAATACACTTTTAAAGTAGTCACCACTGTCTTTTAGAAGGAAAGACAAATCCATTATTGGTGATACTGCTATTCCTTTTATTTATTTATTTTATTTTTTAATTTGAAAATTTTTTTTAAAGATTTTATTTGAGAGTGTGTGTGCATGCACGAGCTGGGGGGAAAGGGCAGAGACAGGGGGGAAAGCAGACTCCTTGCTGAGCATAGAGCCCTCCATCCCAGGACCTTGAGATCATGACCTGAGCCGAAGGTGGATGTTTAACCATCTGAGCCACCCAGGCGCCCCATTGCTACTCCTTTTTAAAGATGGTAAATATTTGTTACTTGTTCTTTTAAGTATATACTCAGTAACCTAATTGTTTATATTTTTTTATTTTTATTTTTTATGATGGATACATTTTATTTTTTTGGTATAATTTTTATTTTTATTTTTAATTTAAATTTTAGGTAGTTTTAACATACAGTGCAATATGGTTTCTGGAGTAGAATTCAGTGATAGTATCACTTACAACACCCAGTGCTCATCATAGCAAGTGCCCTGCTTTATAGCCTAATTGTTTAAAGGAAATTATATCTGTACCCTCCATGATTATCTATGCAGGTAAAGTTTTTGTTGAAGCAGATTAAAAGTAGTGCTAAATTCAGCCAAAAACAATGTATTGTTAGTCACAATATAAGCAGATCATTATGGGAAGGCATCTTAGTCATGCAAAAGAGAACATGAAATCACTGTAAGACAGAGGGCTGATTTTACAACTCCATCTCCCTCTTGAAGCCCGACTCTTAAAGAAACTGTATTGATGGACATTACTTAATGATAGTTTCTTCTCTAAACATTTTCTGGGTGTTAAAATGGCCTCTTCTGTATTTTAGGGGCTTCAGTGTGCGTTTGCCCTGTCCCTGCCTAAGCTTTCCAAGGGGCAACAGTGTGCCAGTCTAGTTTCATCACTGAGTTCCTGCTGCATACCTCTCTCAGTGCCTGGATATTCAGGGGCTCACTTTATTTATTAATTACTTTGAACGTTCCAAATTTGGAATTTTGTTTTTGCAATTAGAAGTGCTTCTGTATGTAGGCACTAAAAAGGCCATACCCTAAATCCTGTTTGTTTGTAAAATTAAGAGTGATCTTGCCCTAAGCAAACTCCATTTCCATCTTGTTGTATCTCTTGGAGGTGGACACAGTTGATGTGCTTTTTGCTCTAGCAAATAACTCCCCACCCCCATCTTCTCTTTTTAAGTTGTGAGTTTGTAAGAAGAGTGTTGTTCGGTGGCAGATCTCTCCATAGGCTAAATGATCTTCCTTTTAGTTGAGAACTTAAATCAAATTCCTTAAGTTTTGTGGCAGTATTAACACTACCTCTAATCTATTTCAATTCAGAGGGATTTCTTCTCTCTTCTGAATACAAAATATTTTAATTTAACAACTTCCAGGGTTTGTTGCTGTTTATCATCTACCAAAAGTATGGTTAATATAGACTTTGAAAAACACATGATAACCTTAATAACTCTAAGCTCTAGGCAAGAGGATACAAACTCACTGCCAGCAGAGGATAGACACACAAAATAAATGAGTGAAATGGACTGAGTATAGTAACAGCATTGCCCTGACAAATGATAACTGAGCTTCAGGATCAGAGACTTTAGGGAGTGGTGGAGACTGTAGCAAACTGGAGTATGACTCTCTCTTTTTAAAGGGGACAGCCATTACTTAGGTACAACCATTTGGAGAACTGGCCCAGGTTTCCTTACTTTTTTCACTTGTGATTTTTTCAAGAAAAGACAAATTCAGAATTTATGCGAAGTTTAAAGATTTTTAAATCTTGGCAACCAATTGAATTATTTTTGAAATAGTGTAGACCCCAGATTGTATAGGCCAAGAGGCCAAGTAAAATACATGTGATCCAGGCTCAAGCCTAGGTAGATTCTACCTTGTGTACTTCCCCGGATTTGATCATCTGAGAGCGGGAGAGTGTTACTATACAGGCATACCTCAGAGATATGGTGGGTTCAGTTCTCTACTGCTGCAGGAAAGCAGGTATTGGAATAAAGTGAGTCAAATGAATTTTTTGGTTTCCCAGTGCGTATGAAAGTTACACTTACATTATACTATAAAGTGTACAGTAGTGTTACATCTAAAAAAAATGTACATGCCTTAATTTAAAAATATTGATTGCTAAAAAATGCTAGCTATCATCTGCGCTTTCAGTCTTTCAAGTCAGTTTTTTTGCTGGTGGAGGATCTTGTGTCAGTGTTGATGGCTGCTGACTGACCAGGGTGGGGGTTGCTGAAGGCTGGAGTGGCTGTGGCAATTTCTTAAAATAAGGCAACAGTGAAATTTGCTGCAATTGACTCTTCCTCTCATAAAAGATTTCTCTATAGCCTGATGCTATTTGATAGCATTTTACCCACAGCAGAACTTATTTCAAAGTTGGAGTTAATCCTCTCAAACTCTGCCACTGCTTTGTCAACTAAGTTTATAAACTTTTCTAAGTTCTTTGTTGTCATTCCAATAATCTTCACGGCGTCTTCACCAGGAGTAGTTTCCATCTCAGGAAACCACTTTCTTTGCTCATCCATTAAGAAGCAACTCCCCATACATTCAAGTTTCATCATGAAATTGCATCAGGTCAATCCCATCTTTAGGCCCCACTTGTCATTCTAGTTCTCTTGCTATTTCCACCACATCTGCAACTACTTCCTCCATGGAAGTCTTGAACCCCTCTAAGTCCCCTAGGAGGGTTGGAATCAACTCCTTCCAAACTCATTAATGTTGATAATTTGACCTTATCCCATGAATCATGAATGTTCTTAATGGCATCTAGAATGGTGGATCCTTTCCAGAAGGTTTTCAGTTTACTTTGCCCAGATACATCAGAGGAATCATTGTCTATGGCACCTGTAGCCTTATGAAATGGATTTCTTAATAAGACTTGAAAGTCAAAATCACTTCTTGATCCATGGGCTGCAGAATCAGTGTTCTGTTAGCAGACATGAAAACAACATTCATCTCATTGTACATCTCCATCAGGGCTCTTGAGTGACCAAGTGCAGTGTCAGTGAACAGTCATATTTTGAAAGGAATCTTTTTTTCTGAGCAGCAGGTCTTAACAGTGGACTTAAAATGTTCAACAAACAATGTCGCATACAGATGTTCTATCATCTAAGCTTTGTTGTTCCATTTCTAGTGAACAGGCAGAGTAGACTTAGCATCCTTTTTTTCTTTTTTAATTTCATTTTATTATGTTAATCAGCATACAGTACATCATTAGTTTTTGCTGTAGTGTTCCATGATTCATTGTTTGCATATAACACCCAGTGCTCCATGCAGAACATGCCCTCTTTAATACCCATCACCAGGCTGACCCATTCCCCCGCACCCCCGCCAGAACCTCAGTTTGTTTCTCAGAGTCCGTAGTTTCTCATGGTTCATCTCCCCCTCCGATTTCTCCCTCATCATTTTTCCCTTCCTACTATCTTTTTTTTTTTTCCCAAATATAATGTATTATTTGTTTCAGAGGTACAGGTCTGTGAATCCCAGACCTGTACTTCTGAGACTTAGCATCCTTCTTAAGGGCCGTAGGATTTGGGGAATGATGAAATGAGCATTGGCTTCAGCTTAAAGTCACCAGCTGCCTTAGCCCCTTATTAGGAGAGGTAGTGTATTTGAAGCTTTGAAGCCAGGCATTGTTTTCTCCTCTCTATCTATGAAAGTCCTAGATGGCATCTTCTAATAGGAGGCTGTTTTGTCTACGCTGAAAATCTGTTGTTTAGTGTAGCCACCTTCTTAAGTGATCTGAGCTAGATCTTCTGGACAACTTGCTGCAGCTTCTATGTCAGCATTTGCTGCTTCACCTGGCACTTTTTTGGTCTAGAGGTGGTTTCTTAAAACTTATCACCAGTTTCTGCTAGCTTCCCACCTTTCTTGTGCGGCCTCCTCACCTCTCTCTGCCTTCACAGATTTAAAGGGAGTTAAGCTCTGGCTTAAGGGGATGTTGTGTCTGGTTTGATCTTTTCTTCAGAACACTGAAACTTTCTCCACATCTGCAAGAAGCTGTTCCACTTTCTTATCATTTACATGTTCACTGGAATAACACTTTTAATTTCCTTCAGGAACTTTTCCTTTGTGTTCACAGTGTGGCTATTTGGCACAAGAGGTCTTTCAACGTATCTCCGCTTTTGACATGCATTCTTACTAAGCTTGGTCATTTCTAGCTGTTGATTTAAAGTGAGAGAGATGTGACTTTTTCACTTGAATGCTTAGAGGCCATTGAAGGGTTATTAGTGGGACTAATTTCAATATTGTTGTGTCTCAGGGTAAAGGGAGGCCTGAGGAGAAGGAGCGAGATGGGCAATGGCTGGCTAGTGGAGCAGCCAGAATGCACACATGTATTAAGTCTGCCAGTCACGGGGTTTCGTGGCACCTCAGAATAATGATAGTGACGTCACGTGGGTTTCATGGCACCTCAGAATAATTATGATAGTGACATCAGATCACAGATTACCATAACAAATGTAACAATAATGAGAAAGTTTGAAAAATTGCAAGAATTACAAGACGTGACACAGAGACACAACGTGAGTAGTGGTTGTTGAAAAAATGGTGCCAACAGACTTGCTAGATGCAGGATTGTCACAAACCTTCGGCCGGTAAGAAAAAAGGCAGTATCTGCAAAGCGCAATAAAATGACGTATGCTGCTACACCAAAGTAAATTTCTGGCTGTATTAGCTTTCTCTTGTTTTATAATATTATCACAAACCCAGCAGCTTAAAATAGCATAATTTATTATCTCAGTTTCTGTAGACCAGAGGTCTGGGTTTGGCATGACTGGATTGTCTTGCCTGCCCGGCCGGAATCAAGGTAGTCACCTGGGGATGTGGTTCCTATCTGACGCTGAGTTCTCTTCAAGCTCACTGACTGTTGACAGAATCTACTACTACTGTCTTGTAGTTGTAAAACTGGTGTCCCCATTTTCTTGCTGCCTATTGCCCAGAGACTGTTTTCAGTTCCTAGAGGCCACGTGGAGTGTTCACCATTCTCTCTTAATTTCCAGTTATGTGACTAACCAGAGAAAGCACTCTGCTTTTAAAACGCCTAACGGATTAGGTCAGGCCAACCCAGGAAAATCTCCCTCTTACCATATATGCAATATACAGATGTTAAAAAAATTTTTAAAGGCAGGGATACTGGTAAGAAAATACTCTAGAAGCGTAAGAGTGTCACATACCAGAAGAAATTTTAAACTAAGCGCACACTGGAAAAGTTCACCTTCACTAATTAAGAAAACAACAGATTACTAGTTTCTTTTATCTCTACAGGGCAGTGTGGGGAGAATAAATTGATACAGCCTTTCTGAAAAGCAGTTTAGTAGGAATAGTTCATGTTAAAGTCACAGAGAAACAGTGCGTGAATGGATGAATGAAGAGCTAGGTAATACGATGCTTGTGCATATGTGTATGCAGTCTATATACACATTTATGTTCATTTAATGATGACTATATCCCTAGAAGATAAACACTATTGTTTTTATTTAACAGATGGAGAGACCTGGGCAGAGAGGTATCCTCCCAACTGGTATTAGCTATTATCTTGGTATAATAGGATTATGTGAGAAAGATTATTGTTTTTTTATTGTTTTCTTTTTACATTATTCTAAATTTTTGTAAAGTTTACAGATTGTTAAAAAAAAAAGTTTACAGATTGTTTAAAAGCACTTATAAACTGGAAAAAAGGTGATACAAGGGCTGCCTTGAAATAAACACCCTATATTGATGGTAGGAGTGTAAGTTAGTTTAACTTTTGGAAAGTAACATGATCCTGTAATTTCATTTAAAAAAATCTGGCCTCAGTAATTATTTTAAGTATGGAACAAGTTGTATCTGTAAATACATCTATTACATCATTATCTAAAATATGGAAAAATTGGAAACCTAAATTTCCATGATAGAGGAAATAGTCACATATCCTATGGCTTATCCACTTAGAAAGAATTATTTCAGAGATCATTGGTTCTAGCTCCTACCACGTTTTCCTGAGGCCCTTACCTCCATTTCCTGTGGAGCGCACTTGGAGTCCTTAGCCACTTTCTCCTCCAAGGCTTCCTTACACCCTGCTGTGGTTTACGTTTCCCAGGGGGTTGACAACACTGCACCCAAACCCTCTCCAGCACCCAGGACTCCACACAGATGACCCACTTATATCTTGTACTTCTTCCCATTAAGTTACATCCTTTCCTTCTCCCAAAAGACAAGAGACACTTCTCTTTTTCAGCAGACTCTGAATAGATATTTTCAATTCTCAAAATTCCTTCTGTTTCCAAAAGGTTACGTTGTTCTTTCTTTCAGATTTATCACCACCTCTCCATGACAGTTTATCCTGGGAACTCCAGGATACTGGTTATTGTTTGTAATTTTTAGCTGCTATGAATATGCTGCTCTGAAGTATCATTTACAAGTTTTTTTGTGGACCTATGTTTGCATTTCTCTTGGGTATATGCCTGGGAGTACAGTTGCTAGGTCACATGGTAACTCCATGTTTAACCGTTTGAAGGACTGCTAGACTATTCCAAAGCAACTGCACCATTTACTAGCATTGTAGTAGGGTTTCAGTTTTTCCAGATCCTTGTTCTTTCTTCACATTGTAGTGGGTATGAAGTGGTATTTCATTGGGGTTTGATTTGCATTCTTTGATGGCTAATGATGTGTCTGTGTGGGTGTTGCACATTCTCTAAGTTTGAAAAATGTGTGACTTATATCCATCATTGTGGTATTTTCACTACTCTAAAGCCCTCTGTGCTCTACCTATTCATCCTTCTTCCCCCAATGCCTGACAACCACTGATCTTTTTATTGTCTTCTACTGTAAATCTTTTTATTGTTTTGTTTTTCCAGAAGGTGATATAATTGCAATTAAACAATGTGCGGTCTTTTCAGACTCTCTTCTTTCAATTAGTAATGTGCATTTAAAGTTCATGTCTGTTCATGGCTTGATAGCTCATTTCTTTTTAGTATCAAATAACATTTCATCATCTGGATGTATCCATTCACCTACTAAAGGACATCCTAGTTACTTCCAAACTTTAGCAATTTATGAATAAAGTTGCTATAGACATCTGTGTATAGGTTTCTCCATGGACATCAATTTTCAGTTCCTTTGAGTAGGTATCCAAGAATGTGATAGCTGGATTGTATGGTGGGACTTTTTAGTTTTGTAAGAAATCCCAAAAAGAATCCCCCATTTTGTTTTCCCAATAAAGAATGAGAATTCCTGTTTCTCTACATTTTCATCAGCATTTAGTGTTGTCAGTATTCTGGATTTTGACCATTCTAAATTCCAATAGGTATATAGTGATATTTCATTGTTTTAATTACATTTCCCTGATAACATATAATGTAGTGAATCTTTTTATATGCTTCTTATCTGTATATTTTTGGTGAGGTGTCTGTCGGGGTCTTTGGCCTATTTTTATTTCGGGTTTTCTTATTATTGAGTGTTAAAGAGTTTTTTGTATATTTTAGATAAGAGTCCTTTATCAGATGTGTCCTTTATCACCTGTGTATTTTGTAAATATTTTCTCCCAGTTTGTGGCTTGTCTTCTCATTCTTTTTACATTGTCTTTCCAGAGCAGAAGTTTTTAATTTTAATGAAGTCCACCTTATCAGTTATTTCGTGCCTTTTGGAGTTCTATCTAAAAAGTCATCATCCTACTCAAGGTCATCCAGATTTTTTCCTGTGTTATCTTCCAGGAGTTTTACAGTTTTGCATTTTACTATTAGGTTTGTAATCCATTTTGAATTAATTTTTGTGAAGGGTATAAGGTCTGTGTCTAGATTCATTTTTTTGCATATGGCTGTCCAGTTGTGCCAGCACCATTTGTTGAAAATACTATCTTTGCTCCATTGTATTGCCTTTGGTCCTTTGTCAAAGATCAGTTGACCATATTTATGTGGATTTATTTCTGGACTCTCTTCTTTTTCACTGATCTATTTGTCTATGCTTTCACCAATATCACACTGTCTTGATTACTGTAGCATTATAGTAAGTATTGAAAATGGGTAGTGTCATTCCTCCAACTTTGTTTTTCTTCAGTATTATATTTGCTATTCTGGGTCTTTTGTCCCTCCATAAATTCTTTAGAATCATTTTGTTGATAGCCAAAAAATAACTCACTGGGATTTTTTTTCCAGTTTTATTGAGAAATAATTGACATACATCACTATATAAATTTAAGCTGTATAGGATGATGGTTTCATTTACATATATTGTAAAATGATTACTATAGTAGGTTCAGCTAACATCCATCATTTCCTACTCCCCCTACCCCCACCCATAGGTGCATCTGCCTCTGGTACCCATAAGCTTGATATTGTTTTCTGTGAGTTTGGTGGGGGGTTTTTAGATTACACATATAAGTGAGATCATACAGTATTTGTCTTTATCTGATTTCATGTAGCATAATGTCTTTAAGGTTCATCATTGTTGTCGCAAATGGTAAGATTTCCTCATATTTTATGGCTGAATGATACTTTGTTGTATAGTATTTTGTTGCATGTATATGTATCCATTCATCCATGGTTGGACACTTAAGTGGTTTCCATATCTTGGCTATTATAAATAATGCTGCTATGAATGTGGGGGTGCAAATATCTTTTTGAGTTAGTGTTTTTATTTGCTTTGGATAAATTACCAAAAATAGAATTGCTGGATCATATGGTAGTTCTATTTTTTTTTTTGAGGATTCTCCATACTGTTTTCTGTAGTGACTGTGCTAGTTTACAATCCCACAAACAGTGTACAGGGTTCTCTTTTCTCCAGATTCACACCAGCATTTGTTGTCTCTTACCTTTTTTTTTTTAATCTTTTTATTTATTTATTTGAGAGAGAGAATGAGAGAGAGAGAGAGAGAGAGCATGAGAGGGGGGAAGGTCAGAGGGAGAAGCAGACTCTCTGCCAAGCAGGGAGCCCAATGCGGGACTCGATCCTGGGACTCCAGGATCATGACCTGAGCTGAAGGCAGTCGCTTAACCAACTGAGCCACCCAGGCGCCCCTGTCTCTTACCTTTTTGATGATGACCATTCTAACAGACATGAGGTGATATCCTACTGTGTTTTTCATTTGTGATTCCCTAATGACTAGTGACGTTGAGCATCTTTTCAGGTACCCGTTGGCCTTTCATAGATCATCTTTGGAGAAATGTGCCTGTTCAGGTCCTTTGCCCATTTTTTAATTGGGTTTTGTTGTTGTTGCAGTTGTTTGCTTTGAGTCATAGAAGTGCTTTATATATTTTGGATATTAACCCTTTAACAAATAAATGGTTAACCGATATTTTTGTCTCCATTCCATAGATTGTCTTTGCACTTTGTTGGTGGTTTCTTTTGTTGTACAGCTTTTTAGTTTGATACCGTCCCTCTTATTTATCTTTTAGTTTGTTGCTTGTGCTTTAGGTGTCATATTAAAAAAAATCCTTACCAAGACCCATGTCAAGGAACTTTATTCCTATGTTTTCTTCTAGAAGTTTCATGGTTTCAGGTTTTACATTTAAGTCTTTAATCCATTTTGAGTTAATTTTTGTGAGTGGTATGAGATAGGAGTCCAATTTCATTCTTTTACATGTAAATATCCAATTATCCCAACTTGTTAGGATTTTGATTTGGATTGCTTTCAGTCTATAAAGTTGGCAGGAACTGACATCTTGACAATATTTAGTTTTCCTCTCCATGAACATGGAACATCTCTCCATTTATTTCACTCTTGGAATTTTGTAGTTTTCCTCACATAGTTCTTGCACATATTTTATTAGACTTACCCCTATTTCATTTTGGGGGTGCTAATATAAATGGTATTGTGTTTTTAATTTCAAATTCCAGTTTTTTATTGTCAGTATATAGGAAAGCAATTGACTTTTATCCATTAATCTTGTATTCTGCAACCTTGTATAATTGCTTAATAGAGGAGTTTTTTGTTCAATTCTTTTGGATTTTCTACATAGCTAATCCTATCATTTGTGAACAGTTTTATTTCTTCCTTTACAATCTGGTACTTTTTTCCCCCTTGTCTTACTGTGTTAACTAATACTTCTAGTATGATGTAAAAGAGGAGTGGTAAGAGGGGACATTCTTGCCTTGTTTCTGATCTTACTGGAAAAGCTCTGAATTTCTCACTGTATTAAGTATGATATTAGCTTAGGTTTTTTGTAAATACCTCTTTATTAAACTAAGGAAGTTCCCCTCTATTTCTAGTTCACTGAGAGTTTGTATCATGAATGGATGTTGGGTTTTGTCAAATGCTTTTTCTGCATCTATTGATTTGATCACAATATTTTTCTTTTTTTGCATGTTGATGTGATGGATTTCATTATTTTAAAATGTTGAACCTACCTTGCAAACTTGGGATAAATCACACTTGATCATGGTGTATAATTCTTTTTAATACATTGTTGGATTTGATTTCTTAATAATTTTTAAAGATTTTTATTTTTAAGTAATCTACACCCACTGTGGGGCTCGAACTCACAGCCCTGAGATTAAGAGTAGCATACTCTTCCGACTGAGCCAACCAGGCACCCCTGATTTCTTAGTATTTTGTTACGAATTTTTATGTCTATTCCATGAGAAATAATGACCCGTAGTTTTCATTTTACGTAGTATGTTTGATTTTGGTTTTATGGTAGGGCTAGCCTTATAGAATGAGTTAGGAAGTATTCCCCTGCTTCTGCCGTCTGAAAGAGATTGTAGAGAATTGGTATAACCTTTCCTTAAATGTTTGGTAAAAATCTCTGAACCCATTTGTGCCCAGTTCTTTCTCTTTTGAAAGATTATTAATTATTGATTCAATTTCTTAAATAGAAATTAAATAAAAACTCAGATTGTCTATTTCTTCTTATTTGAGTTTTGGCAAATTATGTGTTTCAAGGAACCTGTTCCTTTCATCTAGGTTAACAAATTGTGGGCATAGATTTGTTCATAGTATTCCTTTATTATTTTTTCATGACTGTTGGGTCTGTAATGTTGTCCACACTTGCATTTCTGATATTAGTGATTTGTGTCCTCTTTTTTTTCTTAATTAGCCTTATTAGAGGCTTATTGACTTTTGTTTCAAAGGACCAGCTTTTGGCTTTATTAATTTTCTCTATTGATTTCCTGTTTTCAATTTCACTGGTTTCTGCTCTAATCCTTATATCTTTTTTTCTTACTCTGGATTGAATTTTTCTAGTTTCCTAAGAGTAATGATTTTTTAAACACTTTTATTTGCCTGGATCTTGGATTCTTTTAGACTAAAACCAGTGTTTCATAGGTCTTATGGTGATTAAAATACTTGATTAACTTTTTTATTTATAATTTTGTGTATATGTCCATTATATTTTTTGAAATCCTAATTTTGTCCATGAGAAACTTCTAGAGATGTTGGCGGGGTTTGAGAGCCATCAGTAGAACCTATAATTGTTAACAATTAAATGATTTATGTTGATTTAGGAGTACCTTTGAATGGCCAAACTAGGAAAATGGAATTGAAGAAATAACTAGTACATTGCCCAGATTAAGGTACATTGCCCAGATTAAGATATATTGCCCAGATTAGGAATGAATTTTCTTCTTCCTTTCCCAGAGTATTTTGCTAAGTGCTTGCATTACTTGTATAATGGGTAAAACCTTTGATCAAAGGACAACCAAGTGAGGAGAGAGACATTCATTTTGGCTGGGAATAAGATGTGAAGGAGGTGTTTATCTGGTATATATTGAACTCACTTAAGCACCTACAAAGTCAGCCACTGCACTCTTCTTTTTTTCTTCTTCTTTTTTTTATTGAGATGGTCTGTTCTTTAGCACTTACTGCCTTTTGAGTTTCACTGAAGGGTAGTTTTTTAAGAAGTTTTATTTCTACCACAGATTGAATATATTCACATTTCAGAGGACAAGGTAACTCCAAATGACTGAAGAAACAGGAGGTAAAGCTGTAGTGCTAATAGGAAATACCTTTATTATTCTGTCCATATTGAAAGGGTTGGAAAAACTTTTTTAAACATTGTTTTATTTCAAGAATATATTTTTGTCAGTTTTTTAAATTTTTTAGAGCACTTCCAAGTTCAATCTAATAATTTGGGATTTCCTAGTATTAGTATACATGATAAAATTTTTATAAAGACACCTTTGCATGGCATGATAATATTCTTTAAGTAGGATCTTTTTCATTTGTACCTAAGAGTATCTGAAAAGTCATTATTTGTACCTCATGAGGTCCTTAATCAGCCTTGTAATAAAATCACACATATACATAGATCCTTAAGTGACAAAGAACAGCTAGTGCTGCCCAGGTGAAACTTGTTCACGTTTACAAGTGTTAACTGACTTACGTAGAGATTCTAATTCTCTTACCTTTACCAATTCCCATTTGGCCTCTAAGATTTAATGTGATGGGCGCTGGCTCTGCACACATCTGGCTTTGCTAACAAATTATATAGCTTCAGGTATTTTTAATATTTAAGATAAGATGTGGAATAACATCAATTTTAAGTTATTGTTTTTAATGTTAGGTCATTATTTGAAAATACTTAGTATTTAAAAATAATACAGTATTTAATATTTATTCTATTTACCAGTATATTTTTGAGTTATTTAGTATTGAAAAAGTCTGAAGATTTAATCATCTTTTCTTTTGGTAGATGCAGATAGTAACTGTTACAGGACTTTTTGAATGTTATTTTGCTTGAATGTTAAAATTTTTGATATTTTTACTAATAAAGTTAATATTAATTTTTATTTAAATTGCATCTCATATTTAGGATTAGAAAGCCTTTTCCACAGTAGTTGTTTTTAAAGAAATAAAGGGTGAGCAAAAAACATATGTTGAACACCCTGTTACCTAAGACGAAGTGTGTATGCTCATGCACATGCCTTGATGTTTGGTATTTATTTATTAAATGCTAAATAAGTCGAGAAGTTATAGACTGAATGTTCTTGGCTTTCAATTAAGTGGATTTTTTTTTAATTTTATAAATGTAGCATATTCCTTGTTATTTTTAGATTAGTTCTTTTGGTTGTTGTTTTTTGTTTGCAACCTTTTTCTAAAAGTTCTATATGACAGAAGAGCCATACTATCACTTTAAAACCATTTATGCTGGGGCGCCCGAGTGGTTCCAGCGGTTAAGCATTGACACTTGGTTTCTGCTCAGGTCATGATCTCAGAGTTGGGGCTCTGGCTCAATGTGGAGTCTGCTTGAGATTCTGTCTCTCCCTCTCCTGCTGCACTTCTCCCCTCTCAAGAGTGTGTGTGCACGTACTGCCCCCTCCTCTAAAATAAATAAATCTTTCAAAAAAAATACAGATGCTGAGGTTATGGATGTAGTTCACTGTAACGCTAAGGTTATGGATGTATAGTTCACTGTAAGACATAATAGCATGTATTCTATAGTTTTCTGTGCCTCAAGGGGAGAAAATTTGTTTGACGGCCTTTTTTTTGAGGGCCTTTTCTTTGTCAGTTTATATCTGGTGAATCTGACTGCAGGACAGAAAAATTGAACTTAACCTTTCCAAGTTGAGGGGAAAAAAATAATCTAAAACACAATGATACGTAGAATGAAATATGATTTCTATGTCTTATATGTTATTCTATTCATATGTGGGCTGAAATTATTCTTAGAACAAACTAATTTCTCTGCTCATCCTAAAAGTTTTTATACAATTATAACATACATAAGCTAATTTTCTTAATTCAGAAATTGTAAAGCTTTGGAGAATTATGTCTTGAAAGAAAAGTTCTATGTATAAAATCTATAGACAGTGCTAGATGTTTTAGAATTTGGGGTTTTGTTTTAACTGACAACTGTCAGTATGGCTTTAGGGTTAAATCATTTCCATTTTCTGGAAAAAAAGAATTACCTGGTTTTAGGTCTAACACATAAAATACAAAATTATGAAATGTATTTAAAACAATTATAGTACTTTTTCATTGGCAGGGGAAAGAACAGTTGTAAAGAATAACTCATTTTGGGGGCGCCTGGGTGGCTCAGTTGGTTGGGTATCTGACTTCAGCTCAGGTCATGATCTCAGGGTCCTGGGATCGAGCCCTGCACGTTGGCCTCCATACTCAGCAAGGAGTCTGTGTCTCCCTTTTCCTCTGCTCTTCCCCTCGCTATTCTCTCTCTCAAATAAATAAATACAATCTTTAAAAAAAAAAAATTCATTTTTAAGAATACGACTGAATGCCACAATTCTACTTATATATGATCTTTTGGAAACATTGATTCGATAAAAAATGGTTTTAGAGTGAAATGGAAAGAGTAGTCTCTTAGCAATTTTCTCAAAATGAAGGTGGCATAGATTTAAATAATTCAGTTAAGGGCAAAAGTAGTATTACAAGATGATGGTTTATACAAAAAGACAAGCTGAAGCATTTACTAATTTAGTTAAGGAATGAGACTGTTGCTGGATGATGAGGGAAAGAACACAAGGGTGTTGTTGCTGTGGGTGGAAAGGAGACAGCAGCTAGACCACTGCAGACACCGTGGAGGTCCGCAAGTGCTACCCCAAATCCCTTACCAGGGAGATGATGCTGTTGTTAAAGGCTTCTCCTTGAAGCCCCAGGGAAAGTGTCAACCCCATTACTGGGAAGTAGTGTGTGGAAGAAAAAAGCATGGGACAAAATGGGACAAAAGATTCTGTACTGATTTCACCTCTAACAAGTAGTGTTATTTTGGACAATTCACCCATGCGTTTGATTTTCAGTTTTTTCAGCTGTCAGCAGCTTGGAATAGATCTCTGAAGGCCTTTTTCTGCTGTGTCTGACTCTGAACTTTTTTTTTTTTTTTTTGCATCAAACACTTGATGGTTTCTGACAATACACATTGTTTCAATGTTTCTTATGAAATTTCTTTTGAAATTCTTTCACACCAAAAAGTTCCCTTGTGCCTATGTGTAGTCAGTTCCCACTTTACCCCCATTTCCAGGCAGCCACTGATCTGTTATTTCTAATTTTTTTTGTCTTTTCTAGAAATATCATAAATTGTTTCTTCTATTTAGCATAATGTTTTTGAGGTTCATCCATGTTGCTGCATATATCATTAGTTCGTTTCTGTCTTTTGGTGAGTAGTAGTTCTTTGTATGAATATATACCACATTTTTTTTTTTCCCATTAGTTAATGAACAATTAAGTTGTTTTTGTTTGGGGCAAATGTGAGAAATGATGCTGTGACCATTTGACTAGCCCTTCTGTGGACATGTGGTTTCTTTCCTCTTGGATAGATAATAGAAATGGAATTGCTGAATTGTGTGAGATATATATACATATCTATATTTATACTTAACATTTTAAGAAACTGCCAAATTGCTTCCCGAAAATGGCTATGTCATTTTACAGTTCTACCATCAGTGTTTGAAGGTATCAGTTTCTCCACATCCTCACCAATAAATTTGGTATTGTCAGTCTTTTTTGATTATAGCCATTTTAGAGTGTCATGATATCTCGTAGTTTTAATATTCATTTCCCTAATGGCTAATGCTCTTGAGCATCTTCTCATGTGCCTATTTGCCATTTGGTAGGTCTTCTTTATAGATGTGGCTATTTGGGGCACCTGGGTGGCTCAGTCAGTTAAGCATCTGCCTTCAATTCATGCCATGATCCCAGGGTCCTGGACTCGAGCCCTGCATTGAGCTCCCCGCTCAGTGGGGAGTCTGGTTCTCCCTCTCCTTCTGCCTCTGCCCCTGATCATGCTTTCTCTTTCTCTCTCTCTCTCAAAATAAATAAATAAAGTCTTACAGATGTGGCTATTGAAATCTTTCACCCATTTTACAAGATGAGATTGAGTTGTAAGAATTCTTTACACATTTCAGATATGAATTCTTTATCAGATTAATGTTGTGTAAATATTTTCTCCCAGTCTGTGTTTTGCCTTTTCTTTTTCTTAATGGTGTCTTTTGAAGAGGAAACATTTTAAATTTTGATAAGTGTAAATTACTCATTTTTTTTCATTAATGGACTTTCCTTTTGGTGTTGGATTTAAGAAATCTTTGCCTAGCCCAAAGTCACAAAGATTTCTCCTGTGTTTTCTTGTAAGAGTTCTAGAAGTTTAGCTCTTATAATTAGGTCTGTAATCCATTTTGACTTGAAGTAAAGTTCTAACTTTATTTGTTTTTGCATATTGATATCCACCTGGTTTAGTATATTTGTTGAAAGAGTTATCCTTTCTCTATTGAATTACCTTCATGCCTTTGTCAGAAACCAGTTGACCACGTATGTGGGTTTATTTCTGAACTCTGTTCTCCACTGAAATACATATAGATATAGGTGTAGACATAGATATAAAGATCTAGATATATCTGTATTTGCCATTACAGTGTATCACACTGTCTCGATTACTGTAATATTATAGTAAGTTTAAAATCAGGTTATAGTAGTCTTTCAACTGTCTTTTTCACTACACTGTTCTGGCTATTCTTTGTCCTTTGCATTTCCATATACATTTTAGCCTCAACTTGTTATTTTCTATAAAAGAAAAAAAAACTAGAATTTTGATAGGGATTGCATTGAATCAATAAATCAGTGTTGGGAGAATGGACATCTTAACAATATTGAGTCTTCCAGTTCATGAACTTGGTCTGTCTCCCATTTTATTTAGTTTTCCTTTAATTTTTCTCAGCAGTGTTTTCTATTTTTTAGTATACTGGTTTTGGTTTTTTTTTTTTTTTTTTTTGAGTGCCACGAGCATGGAGGTTAGGGCAGAGAGAAAGAATCTTAAGCAGGTTCCACACCCAATGCAGAGCCCAATAAAGGGCTTGATCCTACAACCCTGAGATCATGACCTTGAGCCAAAATCAAGTCGGATACTTCACTGACTGAGCCACCCAGGCATGCCTTGAATTTCTTTTTTAAACATTTATCCCTAAATATTTTAATATTTTTGATGCTGTTATGAAGTTTTAAAAATTTCACTTCAGATTATTTGTGACTAGTATGTGGAAATATAATTTTTGTATATTGATCCTGTGACATTGTTAAACTCCCTTACCAGTTCTGTTGGGGTTTTCTTGATCCCTTAGGATAGTTTACTCACAAAATCATATGTAGTCCTTAAAAATGGTGTTTGTGGAAGTACACATTACTCTTGCTCTAGAATGATGTTGCCACAACCTAAAACATTTTGGAATGTTATTCTTTATTCAGAATTTGTTAGGTTACCAAGCACATAAGAAAATGCATTTTTGTTATTGGTGGATATTTTGCTCTAATTTTTTTCTTTTTCCCTTTTATTAATCTGTATTGAGGGTATGTTATTTTTATATGTCTATTAGACATTAAAGGATAAAAGTTGGCAGTTGGATATATACCCCTAAACTTTAAGAGAAAAGGCCCGGGTAGAGGTGTATGTGAATTGTCAGAGCATAGTTAAAGCTGTAGCACTGGGCATGATCACCTAAAGGGATTGACTAAAAGTTCAGGAATCCTTGGGAGAAAAATTGAGGGGAATTTGAAAAAGGTTTAAGGGGTGCCCTAAGCCCAGGAATCTAGGGGCACCTTGTGGGGAGTATGTTAAGAATATTGCTGATTAACTATACATTTGTTCATGAGCCACCTGCATGCATGAAATGCTTTAAGATAATTTTTTTAATTCCTCACAACTATTATAGAGTATACAAGAAATGTCTTTCACAAGAAACTGAATCTTTGTAAGATCACTGATGCCTGTACCATTTTTTTCCCTTTAAATTTACAGTTATTACTTGGCATTTTTTTTCTTCAGAGTAATGTGATTTTTAATCACTAAACATTCTAGGCCTCATTTTCTCTTTAATGTCCAGTTTGGTATATTATTCTGATGCTCTTACCTACATTGTAAATATTACTGAATTTATGAGAGTCATAACAAATACCTTTTTTTTTTCTCATTACTAGGCAAATACTGTGGTCTGGGATTGCAGATGAACCATTCAATTGAATCAAAAAGCAATGAAATTACAGTGCTGTTCATGAGTGGAATCCATGTTTCTGGACGAGGATTTTTGGCCTCATACTCAGTTATAGAAAAACAAGGTAATTTTCAACTTTATACCACAACTTCCACATTTTACAATTTCTAAAAATAAAAATGAAGTGTTTCTTCTAGTATTTATTTGAGATTAGAATAGAGGAGAAAGACTGAACAGTTAATAGCACATATATAAATTTTACAAATAAAATTAGTTTCAGAATTCTAAAAATTAGAATATATTAAATTTATATAAATTCCATATACTAACATTTATATAAATTCCATACACTTCCCTTTGCATGGTAGAGGAAATACTGATTTTTCACTTTTATAAGATTGGAACACAAATGACAATAACTTTTTAAAAATCTATCAGGGGCGCCTGGGTGGCTCAGTCGTTAAGCATCTGCCTTCGGCTCAGTTCATGATCCCCGCGTCCTGGGATCAAGCCCCGCATCGGGCTCCCGCTCGGCGGGGAGTCTGCTTCTCCCTCTCCCACTCCCCCTGCTTGTATTCCCTCTCTTGCTCTCTCTCTCTCTCTCTGTCAAATAAATAAATAAAATCTTTAATAAAAATAAAAAAAATAAAAATCTATCAGTTATTGAAATGTGTCATACAAATTTAAAGCTTTGTTATCCACAGCTTACCATTTCATAGTACTGTGTTAAAGACCACATTACCATTCTTCTCAAAAGAATAGATTCTCTCTCCACCAGGAGTATGCTTGGGAGTGCTGAGATGCTACAAAATAAACCTGAGATATTTGCTAGATTGTTAATGTGGATAGTCTCAAGGGGGAAAATTAAAAGCAAGGCTATTGGGCACCTGGGTGGCTCAGTTGTTAAATGTCTGCCTTCGGCTCAGGTCATGATCCCAGAGTCCTGGGATCGAGTCCCACATCGGCTCCCTGCTCGGCGGGAAGTCTGCTTCTCCCTCTCCCACTCCCTCCCCCTGCTTGTGTTCCCTCTCTCATTTTCTCTTTCTCTGTCAAATAAATAAATAAAATCTTAAAAAAAAACCCTTAAAAGCAAGGCTATTGAGTGGAATAGAATGCAAAATTTACTTGAATTTCTAAAACAAAATGCAAGACTTGAATAAAATCTCTCATGAGTTTTGGCTACTGTGGCATGGATTTGTTTCCTCTGCTCTTAGGAGCACTGTGGTAGGAAAGTTTTAAGAAGTACTACTAATGGAAGGATATGTCAAACAAAGCAATCATTTAAATTAGAAAATAGATGATTATTTTGATACTGAACAATGATTTAACTAAGAATGTCCTAGGTGTACGAATGTTGGGCACTGAGAATGACTGAGGGCAGTGCAAGCTGCTCCATCTCAGCTCTGGTGGGCGTGGGGTAAACACCATAGGACTCATTAACAGTTCCATTTAGAATGTGGTAGAGAAGCAGCTGTTGTGTGGGAAGAAAGGTTTACTTTTTCCTGATTTCTGAGCTATGGAACAAAGTGGGAAGCTAATAAAATTGCTCTGAGAGTGAGAAAGAAGACTCGTTTGGATGGAATAATGGAAAGGAGAAAAACTGGAAACATTACACTAAATGAATGATATTTCCTACAGAACCAGAGCAAGTAGGGCAGCGTGGTGGTGTGGGAGGAGCACCCCTGCCTCTGCCACATGCTCGCCAGGTGATTGCTGGCCAGTCATTTCACTTCTGTAACCTCCGTGGGTTGGTTATGAAGACGGACTCTAATACATGTGTAGGGTCTGTAAGCACAAGACACCATAGGCAAGAAACAAATGTCAGTTTCCTCCTTTCACCACCGTACACACACACACACACGCGCACACACACACACACACACACACACACACTCATTCCCCACCATCAGGAGAGTAAGATAAAAAACACTGAGGGAGATGATGGTAGATTCTCATTCTTTCAGTTTTATTTCTTGAAAGTCTGGAGTTGATAGATCAGAGGATAGAAAATATACAATTCATGTGCTGCTTATTCTCCTTGAGTTTCCTCCTCTTGGTATCAGCTTAACATATTAATTTTTTTCTTCATATTTTCCCCTTACTCTCTTCATTATTTATTGAGTTGAAGGTTTCTTTTTAAAGATTTATTTATTTTAGAGAGAGAGTGCACGCACACACATGTACACACACAAGTAGGGGGAGGGGCAGAGGGACAGAGAGAGAATCCTCAGGCAGACTCCCCACTTAGGGTGGAGCCCGAGATGGAGCTGGATCCCAGGACCCCAAGACCATGACCTGAGCTGAAATCAAGAGTCGGCTGCTTAACCAACTGAGCCACCCAGATGCCCCTTGTTAAGGTTTCTTGAAAATAAATATCCCTTCATTTAAAAAAAATTTTTTTACATTGGATGTTTAAATTATGGACCTTTTTATTCTACAGAAACCTAAATGTCCTCTATTAAAGTTTAAGAGTTGACAGTGATCTCGGATAACAGAATCAGTATGTTGTAGACTTACATATGCCTGCCAAATTTCAAATGGTTATGTCACTAATTTAGATGAGTCTTAGATGCCATAGTTTTTTGAAATATCTACCATCATCAGGAACTTCTTTATAGTAAGGGCAGAATCATGAGAAGTCCTCATTTCATAGGTCTCTCCTGAGTTTTTACTTACGTTTCTGCATATCCTTGCCTCTGTGAAGCATTTGTTTTATTTGAAGTTATAAGTGAATTGGCTAAATCCAAGAGAACCCTGGTTGAATTTCTTTTTTTTTTTTTTAAGATTTTATTTATTTATTCATGAGAGAGAGAGGCAGAGGGAGAAGCAGGCTCCTAAGGAGCAGGGAGTCCGATGTGGGACCCGATCCCAGGACCCTGGGATCATGACCTGAGCTGAAGGCAGACACTTAACCATCTGAGCCACCCAGGCGCCCCCTGGTTGAATTTCTTACCATTTCTTCTTGGGTGGCCTTTCAGACACAATTTCTTTTAATGACTCACTCATTTGAATGCTCATTGGCTTTGGTTGAGAGCTTCAGTTTGTTTCCATCCAGGAAACTTTGCTGTCACACTGAATTCTGTGAATATTTTCAAGGAACATCACTACATGTTCCCAGCTTAGCAACCTAATTGGAAATTTAGAGTATTTGGGAATGAAAAGATTGTGAAAAATTTTGCTTCAACAGCTTCTTTGTTAAGCTTTCACAAACACTTGTTAATTTTATACTATGTATTGTTGATAGAGTCATGATTTTGTGTGAGATAGACTAATTTTCATGCCTTTATGCAAAAGCACATAGCAAAATTATATTTCCTTCAGTGCCTTATTTCCTGCAATATGCCCAGCACTGGGAAAACAGCAGTAAATAAGACACAATTATCTCTTCATGGGGCTTACAGTACAGGATTGGGAAAAGACATTAAATACATGGTAGCTCAATTGCAGTTATGACAAGTATGATGAAGGTCAAGTTCCAACAATAGGAGGCCAGAAGGGTGGGAGGAGTGGGAGATTATAAAGAGCCTAATTCTTACAGGAAGTCGCTTTTAAGCAGAGAACTGAAGGATCAATTGGGAGGTTCTAGATAGACAAAGAAGAAAAAGAAAAACATTCTAGGGAAGAGAACAAAAGATGCAAAAGCCCTGTGGTGGGAAGGAGCTTTGGAGGAGCCAGAAAAGAAGCTGGTACAGCTAAGGTGGCATTGACTGTGTGGTGAGTACGTCACGTTATTCAGGTACTTGTAGAAAGTGTCAGGGTTGGAGCTTATTCCAAAGAGTGTGTGGAAGCTGTTAGAGCTGAGTAGTGGTATGACTGGATTTGTGTTTTTGTTTATTCTTATGATCTTCCCTGCTCTGTGAAGAGTCGGTTGAAGACAGTGAGGAATAATAGTAGGGAGTCCATTGGAGAGGCTGTTAGAGGACACTGGGTCAGAAATGATTGAATTAAGAGGTCTTGTTACAAATATAACTCTAGAATTAAGCCAGATTCTAATCTGTCTAAAGACTTGAGAAACAGACATATCTTCTACAAGAAAACATTTTAAAGAATTAGGATTCTTCCTATATGAGTTTCAGTTGTAGTAAGAGGCTTTGGACACAAGCCCTCTTGTATGAATTGGAACTCCTTTAATACCCAGGTTGTGTCTAGGGCACTTTACTTGGTGTCCTCTTTGCTTTTGTGTCCAGTTTTCATAAATTTCATGGTTCTATTCCTTTCAGTTAGGTTTAATGATCTTTGAGCAGTAGTATACACTCTTTTCCATTACCAGTTATCTCTTTTAATTTTTACCTGTAAACCTCAATTTTGAAAGATTATATCTGCCAGTGAAAAGTTTTTCTGTTTCCCCATTGGATAGCAAGGAAAGACAAATTAAAACAACTATTAGCACATGCAGTAATTATTAGAGGACCGATATTTCTACTCTGAGTTGGTATAATTACATCAGATTCCAACTAGACTTTCTGAAATTGAAATTTTGTTTAAAGATTTATTCATTTATTTTTTAATATATTTTTAATTTAAATTCAATTCATTAACATATAGTATATTATTAGTTTCAGAGGTAGAGGTCAGTGATTCATAAGTCTTATATAAGACCCAGTGCTCATTACATCACATGCCCTCCTTGATGTCCATCACTAGTTACCCCATCTCCTACCCTCCTTCTCTCAGTTTGTTTCCTATGATTAAGAGTCTCTTATGGATTGTCTCCCTTTCTGATTTCATCTGGTTTTATTTTTCTCTCCCTTCCCCTGTGGTCCTCTGTTTCATTTCTTAGATTCCACATATGAATCAGGTCATATAATTGTCTTTCTCTGATTGACTTATTGCACTTAGCATAATACCCTCTATTTCCATTCACATTGTTTCAAATGGCAAGATTTCATTTTTTTTTTTTGATGGCTGAGTAATATTCTATTGTACATATATACCACATCTTCTTTATCCATTCATCTGTTGGTGGACTTCTGGGCTCTTAACATAGTTTGGCTATTGTGGACATTGCTGCTGTAAACATTGGGGCACACGTGCCCCTTCGGATCACTACATTTGTATCTTTGGGGTAGATACCTAGTAGTGCAATTGCTGGGTCATAGGGTAGCTCTATTTTCAACTTTTTGAGGAACCTCCATACTGTTTTCCAGAGTGCTTGCACCAGCTTGCATTCCCACCAACTGTGTAAGAAGGTTCCCCTGTCCCCCCATCTTCAACAACATCTGTCACTTCCTGACTTGTTAATTTTAGTCATTCTGACTGGTGTGAGGAGGTATCTCATCATGGTTTTGATTTGTATTTCCCTGATGCCAAGTGATGTGGAGCATTTTTTCATGTGTCTGTTAGCCATCTGTATCTCTTTGGAGAAGTGTCTTTTCATGTCTTCTGCCCATTTCTTTTTTTTTTTTAAGATTTTTTTAAGATTTTTTTATTTATTTGACAGAGAGAGACACAGCCAGAGAAGGAACACAAGCAGAGGGAGTGGGAGAGGCAGAAGCAGGGAGCCTGATGCAGGGCTCGATCCCAGGACCTGAGCCGAAGGCAGATGCTTAATGACTGAGCCACTCAGGTGCCCCTGCCCATTTCTTAATTAGATTATTCTCTGCGTGTTAAGTTTGATAAGTTCTTTATAGATTTTGGATAGTAGCCCTTTATCTGATAAGGCATTTGTAGATATCTTCTCCCATTCTGTCAGTTGTCTTTTGATTTTGTTGACTGTTTCCTTTGCTGTGCAAAAGCTTTTTATTTTGATAAAGTCCCAATAGATCATTTTTGCCTTTGTCTAACAAGAAGTTGCTGTGGCCAAATTCATAGAGGTTGCTACCTGTGCTGTCCTCAAGGATTTTGATGGATTCCTGTCTCACATTGAGGTCTTTCATCCATTTTGAGTCTATTTTTGTGTATAGTGTCAGAAAATGGTCCAGTTTCCTTCGTCTGCATGTGGCTGTCCAATTTTCCCAACACCATTTGTTGAAGAGACCGTCTTTTTTCCATTGGATATTCTTTCCTGCTTTGTCAAAGATTAGTTGACCATGGAATTGAGGGTCCATTTCTGGATTCTCTATTCTGTTACATTGATCTATGTGTCTGTTTTTGTGCCAGTACCATACTGTCTTGATGATGACAACTTTGTAATAGAGCTTAAAGTCTGGGACTGTGATGCCACCAGCTTTGGTTTCCTTTCTCAACATTCCTTTGGCTATTCGAGGTCTTTTCTGGTTCCATACAAATTTTAGGATTATTTGTTCCAGCTCTGTGAAAAAAGTCAATGGTATTTTGATACGGATTGCATTGAATGTATAGATTGCTCTATGTAGCATTGACATATTAGCAGTATTTGTTCTTCCAATCCATGAGCATGGAATGTCTTTCCATTTCTTTATGTCTTCCTCAGTTTCTTTCATGAGTGTTCTATAGTTTTCTGAGTACAGATCCTTTGCCTCTTTGGTTAGGTTTATTGCTAGGTATTTCATTGTTTTTGGTGTAATTGTAAATGGGGTCAACTCCTTAATTTCTTTCTTTTCTCTCATTATTAGTGTATAGAAATACAACTGACTTCTGTGCATTGATTTTATATCATGCCACTTTGCTGAATTCCTGTATGAGTTCTAGCAATTTTGAGGTGGAGTCTTTCAGATTATCCACATAGAGTATCATGAACTGGAGTTCAGAATAACAGTTATAAAGATACTAGCTGGACTTGAAAAAAAGCATAGAAGACACTAGAGAATCCCTTTCTGGAGGAATAAAAGAACTAAAATCTAATCAAGTTGAAATAAAGGCTGTTAATGAAGTACAATAAAAAATGGAGGCTCTAACTCCTAGGATAAATGAGGCAGAAGAGAGAATTAGTGATATAGAAGACAAAATGTTGGAGAATAAGGAAGCTGAGAAAAAGATAACTACTGGATCATGAGAGTAGAATTCAAGAGATAAGTGATACCATAAGGGAAAAACAATATTAGAATAATTGGGATCCCAGAAAGAGAGGAAAGGGGGGGCAGAAGGTCTATTGGAGCAAATTATAGCTTAGAACTTCCATAATCTGAGGAAGGAAACAGGCATTCAAGTCCAGGGGCACAGAGAACCCCCTCAAAATCAATAAAAATAGATCAGTACCCCAACATATAGTAGTGAAGCCTGCAAATTTCAGAGACAAAAAGAAAATCTGAATCAAGTAGGGACAAAAAGTCCCTAACCTACAAGGATAGAAGCATTAGATTGGCAGCAGACCTATCCACAGAGAACTGGCAGGCCAGAAAGGACTGGCATGATATATTCAAGATGCTAAATGAGAAAAATATGCAGCCAAGAATACTTTATCCATCAAGTCTGTCATTCAGAATGTAAGTAGAGATAAAAAGCTTCTAGGACAAACAGAAACTGAAAGAATTTGTGATCATTAAACCAGCCCTACAAGAAATATTAAAGGGGATCCCTTAAGCGAAGAGAGAGCCCAAAAGTTAACATAGACCAGAAAGGAACAGAGACTTTACAGATAATATAATGGCTCTAAGTTCATTTCTTTCAGTAGTTATTCTGAATGTAAATGGGCTAAATGCCCCAATCAAAAGACACAGGGTATCAAATTGGATAAAAAAGCAAGACCTGTTGAAAAGCTGTCCGCAAGAGACTCATTTTAGACCCAAAGACACCTCCAGATTGAAAGTGAGGGGGTGGAAAACCATTTATCATGCTAATGGACATCCAAAAAAAGCTGGAGTAGCAATCCTTATTTCAGACAAATTAGATTTTAAACCAAAGAATGTAATAATAGATGAGGAAGGACACTATATCTTAATTGAAGTGTCTATCTAACAAGAAGATCTAACAATTGTAAACTTATACCATACACAAAGATAAACTCAAAATGGGTAAAAGACCTCAATGTGAGACTGGAATCCATCAAAATCCTAGAGGAGAACATAGGCAGTAACCTCTTCACATCAGCCACAGCAATTTCTTTCAAGATACATCTCCAAAGGCAAGTGAAACAAAAGGGAAAATGAACTTTTGGGACTTTATCAAGATAAAAAGCTTCTGCTGAGCAAAGGAGACGGTCAACAAAACAAAGAGGCAACCCATGGAAAGGAAGAAGATATTTGCAAATGACACTACAAAGGGCTGGTATCCAAGATCTATAAAGAACTTCTCAAACTCAACACCCAAAAAACAAATAAGTCAAAAAATGGGCAGAAGACATGAAAAGACGCTTCTCTGAAGAAGACATGCAGATGGCTAACAGACACATGAAAAAATGTTCATCATCATTAACCATCAGGGAAATTCAAATCAAAACCTCATTGAGATACCACCTTATACCAGTTAGAATGGCAAAAACTGACAAGGAACAAAACAAATGTTGGAGAGGTTGTGGAGAAAGGGGAACCCTCTTAAACTGTTGGTGGGAATGCAAGTTGGTACAGCCACTTTGGAAGACAGTGTGGCGGTGCCTCAGAAAATTAAAAATAGAGCTACCCTATGACCCAGCAATTGCACTACTGGGTATTTACCCCAAAGACACAGATGTAGTGAAAAGAAGGACCATATGCACCCCAGTGTTCATAGCAGCAATGTCCTCAATAGCCAAACTGTGGAAAGAGCCCAGATGCCTTTCAACAGATGAATGGATAAAGAAGATGTGGTCCATATATACAATGGAATATTACTCAGCCATCAGAAAGGATGAATACTTTTACATCAACATGGATGGGACTGGAGGAGATTATACTAAATGAAATAAGTAGAGAAAGTCAGTTATATGGTTTCACTTATTTGTGGAACATAAGGAATAGCACGGAGGACATTAGGAGAAGGAAGGGAAAAATGAAGGGGGAAAAATCGGTGGGAGAGATGAACCATGAGAGACTATGGACTCTGAGAAACAAACTGAGGGTTTTAGAGGGGAGGGTTGTGGGGGGATGGGTTAGCCTGGTGATGGGTATTAAGGAGGGCAGGTACTGGCATGGAGCCCTGGGGTGTTATACGAAAACAATGAAGTGTGGATCACTACATCAAAAGCTAATGTATGGTGACTACATAACAATAAAATTAAAAATATATATTTATGCCCCTAACCAGGGGGCAGCCTAGTTAGATAAACCAATTAACAACAAAATGAAAGAAACACATTGATAATAATATAATAATAGTAGGTTCTTTAACACCCACTCACTGCAGTGGACAGATAATTGAAGCAGATCACAACAGGGAAACAAGGGCTTTGAATGACACACTGACCAGATGGACCTCACAGATATATTCAGAACATTCCATCCTAAAGCAACAGAATACACTTTATTCTCAAGTGTACGTGGAACATTCTCCAGAATAGATAACATAGTGGGTCACAAACCAGGTCTCAACCGGTACCAAAAGATTGGCATCATTTTCTGCATGTTTTTAGACCGCAGTGCTTCGATATTTGAACTTAATCACAAGAGGAAATTTGGAAAGATCTCAAACACATGAAGGTTAAAGAGCATCCTACTAAAAAATGAATGGGTCAACTGGAAATTAAAGAAGAATTAAAATATTCATGAAAATGAAACACAACTGTTTCAACCCTTTGAGATGCAACCAAAGATGGTCCTAAGAGGAAGTATATAGCAATACAAGCCTTTCTCAAGAAACAAGAAAGTTCTCAAATACACAACCTAACCTTACACCTAAAGGAGTCGGGAAAAGAACAGCAAATAAAGCCTGTACCTAGCTGGAGGAGAGAATTAATAAAGATTAGAGCAGAAATCAATGAAATAGAAACCAAAAGAACAGTAGAAACAAATCAGCAAAACTAGGAGCAGGTTCTTTGAAAGAATTAATAAGATTGATAAACATCTAGCCAGATTTATCAAAAAAGATATAAAAATCATGAATGAGAGATCACAGCCAACCACTGAAGAAATACAAACCATCATAAGAACATATTAGGAGCAACTATATGCCAACAAATAGGCAATCTGGAAGAAATGAATTCATTCCTAGAAACGTACAAACTACCGAAACTGAAACAGGAAGAAATAGGAAATCTTAACAGACTCAAAGCCAGCAAGGAAATTGAAGTGGTAATCAAAAACCTCCCCAATCAATAAGAGTCCAAGGCCAGGAATCCAGGGAATTCTCCCAAACATTTGAAGAATTAATACTATTCTTCTCAAGCAGTTTCAAAAATAGAAATGGTAGAAAAACTTTGAAACTTTCTATGAGGCCAGCATTACCTTGATCCTAAAACCAGACAAAGACCCTACCAAAAAGGAGAATTACAGAAAAAAAATGTTTTTTCCTTTCTTTCTTTCAACAATATTGATTCCTGATGAACATGGATGCAAAAATTCTCACCAAGACACTAGCCAATAGGACCCAACAGTATATCAAAAGGATTATTCACCACAACCCAGTGAGATTTATTCCTGGGCTGCAAGGGTGGTTCAACATCTGCAAATCAATCTATGTGATACACTACATAAATAAAAGAAAAGACAAGAACCATATGATCCTCTCAATAGAAGCAGAAAAAGCATTTGACAAAGTACAGCATCCTTGAAATTGAAATTTTTATTTGAAAATTGAAAAAATATGTAACCCTAGAGACATCCTAGATATCATATTACAACCACTGGTGGGAAGGTCTAATTGATAGAAACTCCTAAGTTTCTGCTGGGTCCTTACTTAGAGAAGCAAAACAGTTACTCAGAGGTCCAGAGTCAGTAAGTCAGATATTTTTATCTAGTATAGTAATAAAGAAGACAACTTTTTCATTCTAAAATGTTAAATTAAAACCATTTACCACTGGACTTGAAAAATAAATTTTATAGGTGAGTGATCCAAATACCTGGTTTTGAATCTGTTCACTCATTAACCAGTTTCTAGGGAAACACAACATTATAGGATGACTCTGGGCAATGATGTTTAAGTTATTTTAGTTATAGAACAATGAGCTTCAGAAGACCTATCTGTATTTGCATTGAAAGCTTCAAATCCTTTAAGGCAGCCTCTATTTGTTATGTGCCATAAATTGGTGAATGGATGTAACATGTCTGAGTGTACACGTGCAGCTGAGAAGTGATAGTCAATACTTCTTTTGTAGAATATGACATCATCACTTAAGATTAATGTTACATCTCTTATTTCCAATTTTACCAGTCCAGAATTTTGTAGTGGTCATGCTTTTGTATGTTTGTGTTTTTTTAGTCAGAAAAATAGTAAATAGTTTAAAAAAATAAAATGAACCAGTGGTAAAATTAATGAGCTTTCTAACTGGAATTCACAAACACTTGTTTATTCATTGCCTGCTGACCCCTTAGAATCTGAGAACCATCTGCTTACGACTTACGAACAGCTGAGCCTGGGAAATAATCGATTTTACAGGATTGTTTTTGATGTATATTGTTTATTTATTAGTAGTAGTAGTAGTATGTTCAGTTAGCCAACATATAGTACATCATTAGTTTTTGATGTAGAAAGGAAACAGGCAAAAACTAAGAGGCAACCCATGGAATGGGAGAAGATATTTGCAAATGACATTACGGATAAAGGGCTGGTATCCAAGATCTATAAAGAACTTATCAAACTCAACACCCAAAAAACAAGTCAAAAATGGGCAGAAGACATGAACAGACACTTCTCCAAAGAAGACATAACAATGGCTAACAAATGAAAAAATGTTTAGTATCGCTACTATCAGGGAAATATAAATCAAAGCCCAATGAATACCACCTTACACCAGTTAGAATGACTAAAATTAACAAGTCAGGAAACAACAGTTGTTGAAGAGGATGCGGAGAAAGGGGGACCCTCTAACACTGTTGGTGGGAATGCAAGCTGGTACAGCCACTCTGGGAAAACAGTACGGAGGTTCCTCAAGATGTTAAAAATAGAGCTACCGTACGACCCAGTAATTGCACTACTAGGTATTTACCCCAAAGATACAGATGTAGTGAAAAGAAGGGGCACATGCACCCCAATGTTCATAGAAGCAATGTCCACAATAGCCAAACTGTGTTAGGTTATTTTAGAATTAACACCAATAGTTTAAAAGTTTTCTGATTGCTACCTTCCTTTAACATTTTTTTTTGCCAAATACTTCCCATTTTTAACATCTTTACATTAGACTAAAATCAACTTGTAAATGAAACAGGGCAGAATATAGAACTACTTTCTAATAGAGTCCAGATTTCTGTAACTGGTTGTTTTGATTTTTTGTTTTGTTGGTTGTTTTTTTTTTTTCACGGGATGCTTTTGGTTTAAAAATAGAGCATGAGTTACTTAAGATTGTTTGCTACCTTAATTATACAGTAATTTTATAGAAATCTTTTTGTTTTGAGTACTGCATTTAGCTAGGTTCTATTTTTAGTGTTCTATTGTGTTCCTAATTTTTCTTGTTATTGTCAAACATTTTAAACTCTTAAACTATTAGTAAGATTTTATTAATGAAGTCTCAGCTTACATGCATATTTTTAGATTTGTTTTTATTTACACACAAATGAGTATGTATTATGTTTGTGTAATATACATACAGAAAAATAGGTTTGTTTTTGTTGTTTTTTAAAGATTTTATTTATTTATTTGAGAGAGAGAATGAGATAGAGAGCACGAGAGGGAAGAGGGTCAGAGGGGAGAAGCAGACTCCCTGCTGAGCAGGGAGCCCGATGTGGGACTCGATCCCGGGACTCCAGGATCATGACCTGAGCCAAAGGCAGTTGCTTAACCAACTGAGCCACCCAGGCGCCCCAGAAAAATAGGTTTTTGGTGTCAATTTGTAGAAGAAAGGTGCTGACCAATGAAGTGTTAACAATTTTGCAGAAAAAGAGCACTTAAAAACAATCTGTTAAAGAGAGTGTTAACCCAAAGAGGTGATTCAGTTTGTGGTTTAGAATTTATTGCAAGTGACAGGTAACCTGAAGGGCTTTAACAATTTTAGTGTTTTGTATGTGTTTCATTTTTTAGTGAGTTTTAAGAATGCTGTGAGGGGACGGAGTTTGCATTTGTGTAGTGTTTTATGTTATCCAGTGACCTGTTGTTTCACTGCTGCTCTTACTAATGTATTCATTAGTGCCCTAGATACTGTGTAGGTCACAGAAGAATATTAATGTTTTATAATCTTTTAATATTCTTAATATCTTATATTTTATATAAAATCTTAGATTTTAATGTCTTATACTGACTTTTAATATTCTTGTATTTGTTTTTTAATGTAATATACAGGAACTTAGGTATGAAGAGGGTTTGATTCATCACATGTACCTTATAGCCTGACTACATTGTTAGGCAACTGAGTCATGCCTGCATCATCCATAGGAAAGCATTGACTATTTTCATCTGAGATCCTACTGTAGACTCAACTTCCATAGATGGCATTGTAATATTTCTAAGAGAAACTTAAGATTTAATCTCTACTCTCAGTATGTAAAAGAGAAGATATAAAATGCCTCTTATGGTGTCTGTCACTGAGTAAATGTTACTTAACTCTGAATCACAATAAGTTATGTTCTATTACATATGTAAATTTCCTTCACTAAATGGCAGATGGTACAAATTAATACCAGGTTCCTATTATGAAAACAAGGAATTATGCCCAAGGTCACATGGTAATATCGGCTGGAGCAACAAGATGAATCTTGTCCTGCATCCGGTAGCACTTGAACAAAGTAGCTGTCACACATTTTCAGTGCAAGGTTGCTGACAAAGTGTGAATTAGGAAGGCATGACTTCATATTCCTTCAGGCTCTGGGAAATTTGTTAAAGAATATTAGAGTAAATAAAAAAGAATATGCATCATCTTCATTTATTTTCTTCTTGGGTTAAATAAATATAGTAACTTACTGTACTTCATGCTTTCTCGAATTAGAATAAATATAGGCACTCAGGCTTCCTCCTTTAGAAGTAAATGGCTTCAACTGGATAAAAATTATATCCAGCAGCTAATATAGTCAGTGCCAACATTGCTGAGAGTTTTTTTAATTCATTCAGTAACACAAAACAGAGTATCGGGGGAAAATCAAAATCTATTTCAAAATTCTGTAGTGTCAGAAATAGCCAGTGCTATCAATCAAAAATATTTCTGAGATAGTAACCAATATGCTATTTTTTAATTGATTTGTGAACTTACAAAATATTTATCATACTTCTGTGATGTTATGGGTTAACATTAGATGTCATATTTAAATAAATATTTCATGGGGCAATTATAAAGTTTCCCAGCCTATGCAGTTATTATGTATTAGAAAAATGTTTACTTGTACTTAAATTAAAAAAAAAAAACTTGTGCATAGGATACCAATTATGGCTGATAGTAATATTACTAAGTTGGGAGCTATCTTAGAATATCTGATGTTGGTGTTTTCATTAAGAAAACTTTGAAGTCTTTCATTCTGTTGTTGACTATTGGTTTGCCTTTGTTTTTGTATTTTCTCATATTCTTTGTCACATTATTCTGCCTTCACAACCCCACCTGAGGCCTGCCTCATCTAGAAAGTTTTGTAGGGTTAGGGAAGGCAGCAGATATTAGGGAGGCTCTTAGAGAAATTATAATTACACTCATTTTGGGTTAGACTGTACTGCTAAGATTCGTGTAGAATCTACACTATAGATGCCAGTTCTCCTTCGTGCTGATGCACAAGGAAAAGAATAGAACGCCATTCAGTTTCAGCAGAACCCCTTGAGGGCATTCTGCATCCTACTGCTGCAACTCTCTATGGCCCAGAGCACCCCAATGAAGTATACCATATGTTTAGTGTTCCGTGTAGTAATATATATGTTATAAATACTCTTTTTTTATGTATAATATTTGATTAAAAATTTTTTTAAATCCCATACAGACGCTCTTAGTTGAGAAGGGAGTAAAGTATATACTGCCTTGCACTTTGAACATATCACTGATTTTCTGGCATTACAGGACATCTTACAGTGGGTCCAGCGTGACAATTGACTTGACTATGAGTACCTTATCATTACTTATTATTTTATAATCACTGCCTAAGCACTTTACATAAAATAAGTCATCTTTTAATTTGCTCTGGCCAGAAAGCTTAGTGTTGTCTTTGGGTCTCTCCAACTTTATATTCGTTAGCCACTTCTCAGGGTCTATATGTACATATATCAGCTTCTGACCACATCTCAACACCTCCGCTACTGCCACTCCCATTCACGTCACCATCTACTCCTACCTCAGTTATGGCAAGAGATTTTTTTGCTGACCTTTCTTTCTGTCCTTTCTCCCCTTCAACGTACTCTCAACCCAGTGGTGAGTATGATCCTATTAAAATGAAGCTCTCATCTCACTTTGTTCAATGTCCTTACCTCCAGGATCCTATAGGAGATAGCTTCTCATTCCTCGTCTGACTTCTTCTCTTAATTGTCTTTCCCTTGTTTCCTGTGGCAGCAAACATGCTAAGTGTGCTCCCTCTGCCTATTCTGTGTTATCCTCACACATACCTCACTCCCACACCTATTTTAGAGTTTTATTTACCTGCCACCTTCTCAGTAAGGTCTGTCCTGACCATGTTACTTAAAATCTCAACCCCTTAACTTTTCCTACCTGTCTTTTCTTATTTTTTCTAACGTATTTATCACCTGCTAACACTATGTCTGTTTCTTATTCATACTGTTTTCTCTTATCCCTCACATAAGGTACACTTCCTGTATGCAGAGATTTTTGTCTGAGTGTTCTTTGCTTTATCTCTAGTACCTAGAACAACACCTGGTCATAATACATACTTACTAAGTATTTGTTGAGTGAATGTACAAATGAATAAACAAGTGAACAGCCATTCCCAGCCCTTTTTCTAGGCTTTATTTTTCCCTCAATGCACATGTGCTCTCTATAAAGGAAGAGTGTTACTACTTTTATGATAGCTTCTTTTTCTTCATTTTTAAAGTTTTTAATTACAGTTTTATTATACCATACATTTCACCTACTCAAAATACACAGTTCATTGATTTTCAGTATGTTTGCAGTTGTGCAGTCATCACCATAGTCAATTTTAGAACATTTTCATCACCCCAAAAGAAGCTCCGTAGTCACTAGTGGTCATTCCCCATTCCCCACCCCTTAAATCTCTCCCTCTCCATTCCTAGGTAACCACTACTCTACTTTATTCTCTATAGATTTACCTATTTTGGTTATTACATATAAATGGAGTCATACAATGTGTGGTCTTTCGTGGCTGGCTTCTTTTTACTTAGCATGTTTTCAGAGGTCATGTTGGGGCATGTATGAGTACTTCATTCTTTTTTGTGGCTGAGTAATATTCCATTGTATGCATATACCACACTGATCCATTCATTAGTTGATAAACATTTGTGTACAGGTGTTTGTATCGATACATATTTTCATTTTTCTTGGGTATATTCTAGTAGTGGAATTACTAGGTCATATGGTATCTCTGTGTTTACCCTTTTTTAAATTATTTATTTTTTAAAGATTTTAATTTATTTGAGAGAGTAGAGCGAGAGACAGAGAAAGCATGAGCAGGAGTGAGGGGCAGAGGAAGAGAGAGAAGCAGACTCTCTGCTGAGCACGGAGTCCAACGCGGGGCTCGATCCCAGGACCCTGAGATCGTGACTTAAGCCGAAGGCAGACACTTTGACTGAGCCACCCGGCCATCCTTACCCTTTTTTAAGAAACTACTAAACTGTTTTCTAAAGCAGCTACACCATTTAAAAATCCCTCAAGAAGTGTAGGTGGGTTCCAATTTCTTTTCTCCACGTCCCTTTGATTCCGGACATCCCAGTGGGTATAACGTATTATCTCATTGTGACTTCGATTTGCATTTCCCTGATACTTAGTCATGTTGAGAAACTTTTCATGTGCTTATTGGCCGTTTGTATATCTCCTTTGGAGTAGTCTGTTCAGATCCTTTGCTCATTCTTAAGTTGGCTTGGCTTTTTAAAATCAAGTTGGAATACTTCTTTATTGGGTACTAGATCCTTATCAGATTATATGACTTGCAAATATTTTCTCCCATTGTGCGGATTATCTTTCTCTTTCATGATAGCATTCTTTGAAGCACAGAAGTTTTTAATTTTGATGAAATTCAATTTATGTATTTTTATGTGGCTACTTGTGTTTTTTTTGGTATCATAGCTAAGAAAACATTGCTTAATCCAAGGTCAAGATTTATACCTACAGTTTCTTCTAAGAGTGTTATAATTTTGGCTCTTAAATTTAGATCCGCTTTAATTTTTCTATGGGATCAGAGGTCGGGGTCCAGTTTTATTCTTTTGCATGTGGATATCCTCTTGTCTCAGCACCATTTGTTAAGAAGACTTATTCTTCCTCCCCACTGAATTGTTTTGGCAACCGTATCAGAATCAGTTGGCTTTAAATTTAGAATTTATTTCTGGACTCTCACTGCTGTTCCATTCATTTTAACTTCTTATACATTGCTATCAGAAGGCTCTGAGGCAGATGGTTTCTTTTGAGCTGTATTCATCCTGCCTAAGCTGTGTTATTAGCTGGGAGCCTTGTAGTAATAATGGTTTTCTGGAAGGCTGTTTACTTGGGAAAAGCTTTCAGGAAAGACACATTTTAAAGCATCTTAATTGCAGGCTGGAGGTTTTCTTTGCCTCTGTGGAGTTACAAAGCTCAGTATTTGTAATCATGATTTTCTGTCTTTAGTCTTCTTGGCTTTCCTCATAGCTGTCCATTTTGAATTCCTATTTTCCTCCTAGGGACCTCTCTTGAGCCCCCATGGAATTTGAAAGCAGTGGTCAAGTGAGTTGCATACATTTGTGTGGACTTAGAATAAAACCCTGTCCTGCTCAAGTGTATCTGTAGTTGACCAGCATTCCGGCGTGTGGCCTGAAAATAATGGGGCCAGCTGGCAGTCGTCTTGTGGTTTTGAGGCCACGTTGGACCACACAGGTACCTTTGCATCCCAGGCTATTAGGTTGCCAGGATAACCGGGGTATAGGTAATTCAGTGTGTCTGCTTTTCTCAGTCATTCAGCCAGGTAGTCATAAACCCCTATCCAGGCACGTATTCTCTTAAACTCCTAAAACATAGATTTAATCATCATTCAAGGGCCTATGGTGTATTAATCCATTAATCATATAATTGCTCTCAAAATATCACTTTCCTGTTGGTCTAACAGTTGTGCTCTAGTTCTTCCAAGATACATTTCATTTGGGTGACAATCATGTAATTTCTTCAGAATTATAGAATAATCCATTATTTGTGCATGCTGTGGTGGCCATTAATTTAATGAATATTTGCAGGGCGCCTGGGTGACTCAGTCAGTTAAACATCTGCCTTCAGCTCAGGTCATGATCCTGGGATCGAGTCCTGCATTGGGCTCCTTGCTCAGCAGGGAGCCTGCTTCTCCTTCCACCTGCCGTTCCACCTGCTTGTGCTCTCTCTCTCTCTCTGACCAAAAGGAAAATAAAATTTAACAACTGTTTGCATGCCATCAGTGTGCTAGGATCCTGTGGGGTATTATCTCCTCAGTGTATTGTCACCCTCAGCACACTTGTTCGGCCAGGAATTTATATGTGAAAGCACTTACCTTTGGGATTGCCTTATTAGGGCCTTCTAGGTTACCTCCATACAATGATTGTACTTAGCCAAACATGCCAGCAGTCACAAACTGTTATTCATCCATTTATTCAATAAATGTTGAATGAAAGCCTCCTGTTATGCCAAATGCTGTGACTGTTGCTGACCAAACAAAGGTGAAGACTGACAGCCTTCTCTGTCCATAGACCAGACATCATAAAATGATGTTGCTTAGAATTCTACGACTGCATCAGTGGATTTTTCTTACATATAACACATGGTACTTTGAGAACACATAATAGTCACCTACTCATTAAAACAACCAAAAAAATCTTAGGTGCCTACTATGTGCTAAAGGTGTTTGACTTGTGAAGATGAGGAACAGCTTCTGTGAGGAAGCGACAGTTAAGCCAGCAAGGCTAAGGGACAGTAGAAAATCATTCCATTATCGAGAGGGCAGCATATGCCAGAGGGACCAAAGAAGGCTATTATGGCAGGAAACCAGCACAGGTACAAAACCAGACTTAGACAGGACCAGGCCGTCACTTTTACCCAGCCTATAAACTGAGTCTTAATGAAACAGGTTAGCTCTTATTCAGATTTGATTTCTAGATAGAAATGTTAAATTTTAAAGTACCTTCTTATTTAGATCATTGTTTCTTCAACTTTACTGTGCTTAAGAATTACCTAAAGGACTTGTTAAAGCAGATTTTTGGGTCTCCACTCCCAGAGATTCTATAAGTCTGCATGGTGTTCAACAATTTGAATTTCTATTAAGTTTGCAGAAGTTACTGGTGCTGCTGGTCCTGGCCTTCCCATTTTTACTTAGAAATATATTCCTAGATTTTCAGTATCCTTTCAGTTCCTTGGAGTAACAAAATTAATTCATCTGTCTTGTCGTTGTTTTCCTTGTGTATAACTAGTAAAGGATCATTTTTTAGTTATATAATTATTTTTCTTTTTTCAGGAGCTGTATTTTATGGAAGTTATTTTAAGTCTATACATTTATACTTACCTGTGTACCTTATGTATGTGTGTATATATGTATATACGTACACACAGGACTCTATGAGGTGATGTGGTAACAAACCGTATTGGAGAGGCATAGCCCCAGAAATCAAGACACTTAAAAAGAAATTGTGACTAACAAAAACTTGTAAAAAGTTACTAGTCCTACCTTGACAGCTGTTGAGATTTAAAATTTAGAACAGTATCATTTGGGATTTGGAAAGAGTTGGTGTTTCAGTAAGAGTAAACCTATGTATTATTGAATCCGTTTTTTATTTTTGTTTTTCTAGATCTGATTACTTGTTTAGACACTGCATCCAGTTTTTTGGAACCTGAATTCAGGTATGACCATATTTGTGACTTTTTCCCCCCTTAAATGTTACTCTTCACTACTCCATCATTATTCTTATACACTTAGGTATAATGTACATTAATATATGTGTCATAGGTGTGACAGATAATCATTGTTCTAAGACGTCAATAAATTAGAGCTTATTTAAAGCCATTGAGTTACCATATTTAAATTTTGCTTTAATTGTAGCATTTGGATCTTCTCTATAACAAAAGTATAATTTCAATATACTTTAAAAGTAGAACTAGTTGCTTTTCAAAATCTGGCAAAACTGCTAATGAAGTTAGAGGAGCTAATTTTTTTTTTCCTCAAAAAAGGGAAGAGAACGATTTAGGCTATGACAGAATTCTTCAGTGTTCTTGCCCAGGCAGCATTTCTACTACTGTTTCCCTGCTCTATGTCCTTGTCTCTTGTCTGGACTGGGATTCCCTTCTATTTGATTTTCCATTTCTAACCTTTGTTGGCTTTTATTCTGCCACTCACATTGCTGCCAAGTTTCGTTCTAAAATAAACGCCTGATCATTCCCCTACTTAAGAATCTTCAGGAGCTCCTTATTATTAAGACAAAATGCCATCCAGGTTTCTTAGCCTGGGTTTCAGGATCCTTCCCAGGTAGTCCTTGGACTATTTTTCCAGTCTCATGTACTCATGGATTCTTTTTTTTTTTTTTTTAAGATTTATTTATTTGAGAAAGAGAGAGAGAGTGAGCGCAAGGGGTGGGGGGAGGGTCAGAGGGAGAAGCAGACTCCCCACTGAGCAGGGAGCCCGATGCGGGACTCCATCCTGGGACTCCCGGATCATGACCTGAGCCGAAGGCAGTCGCTTAACCAACTGAGCCACCCAGGTGCTCCTGTACTTATGGATTCTTGACACTGCTTTGAGCTCTCAGAACTTTTACCCAGAATTGCTTAACTCCTCTCTGCTTGGCAGCTTTATTCTCATCTTCTAAGACTGGTCTCACTAACCTCCCCCCAACTTGCTACCACTCCCCAAAGAGCAACCTTTATTTTGTCTTCATGGATAGTTCTCTGTGGGATGGCTGTGCTCCTCAGCACTTACAGAGGATCCCAGTGAGCAGAGGTGATTCTGGCATCAGTGTCTGGCATACAGCCCTGCCACCAGGTCTTGGAGCCTCTGCTTCAGCTCCAGCATCCCCACCCACAGGCAAGCTGCTGTTTCCTCTTGCCTGGACTGCTGCACCGCCAGCCCACTGAGGTCTCAGCTTCTCCTCAGGGTTCCTTCCAGTCTCTTCTCAGGAGCCAGAATAATCTTTTTCAGAAATATGTGTATAAGCCTTAAAATCCTTTATTGACTTCCCATTTTTACTTAGAAATATATTCGACTCTTCACCCTAGCCCACAAGGCTTCTCCACGATCTGACTCCTGCCCACCTCTCCAACCATCTCTCAAACTAATGTTACCTTTTAATTTTACAGTATCACTGTACTCTGCCTGTACTGGTCATCCCAGTTGAAGACACACACAGGCCACCTCACCTCATGGACGCACTGTTCCTGTCCATTAGGGTGCATTTCCCTCCCTTCACTGAGGCTTTGCTTCCTCAGAGCCCCATTTCCTGATTTTGGCAGTGCAGAGCCCTGTGCAAGAGCATCGACTCTGGAGCCCATATGCCACTTACCAGTTATGGGACCTGGGCACACTGTTTCTCAGTTCCCTCATCTGTAAAATGAAGATAATCCTAATACCTACCGTTAGGGTTCTTGTGTGGGTTCCTGAGGTACTCAGAAGGACGCCTGGCACATAGTAAATTTGCTGAATGTTAGTGTTACTTTTTATTAAGCTTGCTTCCTCCAGGTTATTTCATGGAGTGCCTTTTCTTCATAGCAGAATCATAATCTGATTAATGACTCATTTAAGTATTAGTTTAATGTCTTCCCCCTGACCTCTGGAGTGTAAACCCAGGGAAGACTGGGCCGTATTTATTTGGTTGATGTTTGTAAACCCAATACCTAGCACAGCCCAGCACTCAACAGACAACATACTAGATATTCGGATAAATGTGTCGAGTGGGTGGGTGGGTGAGTGAGTGAATAAATGAATGCCAAACATTTTTAAGTCACATTTGATCAGTAGTGGGTTGGTGAAATAAATTGTGGTTTATGCAGAAAATAGAATAGCAGGTAGCTGTTAAATATGAATAGGTCTTATAGTAAAAATATGTCTGCCATTCATTATGAGGTAAAATAAAGCAGTATGTAGAATATGACACAATTATTTTAAATATGTGGATGAAAGATGTTTTATATGGATGGATGGAATAAAGTGTGAAAGGGCTTTTTAGAAGTAGTGCTTCTCAGGGTAGTGAGGTTGTAGTATTTGAATGAACTGAAAAATGAATATGTGATTTTTGTTGTTGTTGTTCTTTTCCCCCAGTAAGTACAGAACTATTTTATACCCTTTAACTTGTTTTTATTTCACAGTAAGTACTGCCCAGCTGGTTGTCTGCTTCCTTTTGCTGAGATATCTGGCACAATCCCTCATGGATATAGAGATGTAAGTCTAAGCAGCATAGACTTATGTTCAAGTTGTGATAGAACTTTATTTTTTTTTAGCTCCAGAATATGTTGATGTACCTGGTGTATATCTTTAATCTTGATTTATTTTCTAGGAATTATTTCTTTTTATTATGGATGTGATGTTTTAGTCTTTTTCTTGTGCTACAAGTCTGTACTGTGTTACCACATCGGTAATCCTGTGTTTATTGAGAAAACTGCCCCAGTCAACTCATTTCTTGAGGAAGCCTAAGTGTCTTGTTTATAAATTATCAAAAGAAAATTAAATACTAATCTTTTGTTTTTCCTTTCCTCAAGTCCTCGCCCTTGTGCATGGCTGGTGTGCACGCAGGAGTAGTGTCAAACATTTTGGGTGGCCAAATCAGTGTTGTAATTAGTAAAGGTATCCCGTACTACGAGAGTTCTTTGGCTAACAACGTCACGTCTGTGGTGTAAGTATATACGTTATTGGTCATATAAGGAAGGGCGTGGGGCAGGGGTGGGATAGCAGCTAGTTAGACCTCAGCAACATCACTGTTAACAGTGTTCATGAAATAACATTGGTGTGATGAGTCCTCCCATTTTTGTGTGCTCTTTGTCCACGTGTACTGAGGAGGACAGGCAGGGTCACACTGGGAGTCATTTAGGAGGATGATTTGTTCTTTTCTGCATGTTGAAAATGTCTAGAGTAAAGGTCTAAAAGTCTGTGGCCAAATTTTTACTTCATTTTAAAGATTAGAAGGCATAACTACTCTGTTTCTTACAGCCAGTGTGACCTAGGATGGATTGAGGATAACTGAAATACTCTTGAATATAAATTAAATTTTGACATAAACCAGGGACGCCTGGGTGGCTCAGTCAGTTAAGTGGCTGCCTTCGGCCCGGGTCATGATCCCAGGGTCCTGGGATCGAGTCCCTCATCGGGCTCCTTGCTCGGTGGGGAGCCTGCTTCTCCGTCTCTCTCCCTCTGCTTGTGCTCTCTCTGTCAAGTAAATAAAATCTTTAAAAAAAAAAAATTTTTTTTTGACGTAAATCAGAGGTAGTCGTATTATGAATCCTCCTCTCCTCCAAAGAGAATATTTGAAGAGTGTATTTTTATAGTCACTACAGTGATCTGTTTTATGAAACATAGACTAGGCATCAAAAGCAGGAAAAGTTGAAACATTAAATAAAAATGTAAACCTTGGAATCTGTTTTAGTAAATCTTGCCTGTCAGATGGGCTCAGTCCTGTAGACAATACTAAACCTAACTGAAACCAGCCTCTCTTCAGAGGTTCTAGGCCATTTTTCATTCAGAAGATGAGAGCATGATCCATATCCACGACTGTGATAAAACAGGAGTCACCAAACTTTTCCTGTAAAGGACCAGCTAGCAAATATATTAGGCTTTACGGGCCACACATCCCTGTCACTTATTCTCTCTTGGTTTACATAAGACTCTTTAAACGTGTAGAAACCATTCTGCGCTCACTGGCCATACGAAACAGGCCGTGCATGAGTGAGCTATCATTTGCCCATCCCTGGTATAGAGTTAGCAACCTTTCCTTCTCTTGGTTTCTTCTAGATGATTTTATGCAGACCTTATCGTTCCTTTCCCCTCTTCTGCCTTTAGAAATAATTTTGTCAGTTCTTTCTTTCATACTTTAAGGGAAAAATAAGGACAGGTTGCATCCACTTGTGATAATGCTTTGAATGTTGTGCTGCAGCGGGAGCAGACACTGATGATTTTATCCCCCCAGGTTCTTTAGAGTCCCTGGTAAACTGGTCATGTGTCCCATGGCTCCATTCTCCCCAACTGCATTTACTTGCCTGTTACTTTGAAATCCAGATGCAGTGCTGCATTGTAACGCTGAAACTTGTTCTTAGCTGTTTATATCTTATAACAGATGCAGTCTCTCCTGTCTGTAGCCGGCTTTTTTTCTCTTTACCTTAGCCTCATTCTCTGGGAATTACAGTGTATTTGCAACAAAGGAAATGAGAGTTTGAGGAATGAAAGATAATAAGTACATATTAAAGATTACGTGGGCATACTTGCACATTTCATGTATGAAACAGGCACTAGATACTTGTAGAGAAAATTGTTTCTGCTGATTTCAGCAGTTGTTCTGCTTTGAAATGAGCCTTTTTTTGGCTAAGAGCAGCATCAGTTGTCAAATTTGTGGCCATAGCATATCCTTAGTTCTTTATATGGTAAAACAAAAACAAAAGAAAAAGTTTTACTAAGACAAATATGGGGAGGTCAATATATGAATGTCACCAAGCACAACTTTTCTGTTTTTCAGGGGACACTTATCTACAAGTCTTTTTACATTTAAGACAAGTGGTAAGCCTCTCGTGGACTTTATAACTTATTATAATTTGTGTAATAGTTAATATTTTATAAACTATCATGCAATATGCCAATTGCTGTTTGTTTTTTTTTTTTGCACCTTCCCATATGTCACAATAATATAATGGGTGGAATAAACTGGAGGTTTTATATTAATAGGGAAATGATCATGTAAGCAAGGAAAGTTACTTAGGAAAGTTGATTTTTTAATATGTCTGAAGAAGTAATTAATTCAACAGAAAATACTTATTGAGTGCCTTTGATTTGTCGGGCATAGTCCTGGTGCTAGTGAAACAAAAGTGAGCAGAAGTTAAACAAAATCCTCCTTTCTTGGAGTTTAAATACTGGTATTGAGAGATTGACAGTAAACAGATAAATAAATTACTACATATAATATACTCTTTATAATATTATAGAAGATGTAGAAAAATAAGGAAAGAGGATAGGCAATGCAGGAGGGACTGGTCTGGAGTTTTAAGTGGGGTCACGGTAGGCCTTGTGGAGAATGTGACATCTGAGCAAACACCTAATGGCAATAGGGAGTGAGTCATTCACTGGTCTAGAGATAGTGTCCCAGGGAAAGGATAATGTATTGCCATTAAATTGATGGTTATTGCTTGTGAGTAAATATGTATGTACATTGCCTGATGAGACACAAAAACATGGACCCAAGAAACATTTGCCTACTTTTGAAATTCCTCTATTACAGTGTATTATTAGCATAGTGTATGTTAATTGAATGTACAATAGAAAGTTTCCATTGAGCGAATAATACAGATTGTGAATTTTTATCTGGAAACCAAATTACTGTCTTTTTTCTTTCAGGTTGTTATGGAACACTGGGGATGGAATCTGGCGTGATTGCCGATCCTCAGATAACGGCATCATCCGTGCTGGAGTGGACTGACCACACAGGCCAAGAGAACAGCTGGAAACCCGAAAAGGCCAGGCTGAAGAGACCTGGGCCTCCTTGGGCTGCTTTTGCCACTGATGAATATCAGTGGTTACAAATAGATCTGAATAAAGAAAAGAAGATAACAGGTTAAGAGACATATTTTTCTAGAATGATTTATAGTTCTGATTTTGTTTGGAAACCTGATGACATCTAAGATTTTCATAGAAAATTAGGTCACCACAGATTTAATTGTATGGTTTTAAGTTCTCTTTACTGGTGTTAAATATTCCTGAAGGTGGCTTTATAAAACATGGCCGAGGAAAAAACTTGGTATTTGATTTTTATTAGCTTTTCTTTTTCATTGTAATAAGATTCTTTAAAGGTAGTGTTTCAATTAAGTGATCTTGACATTTGAAATAATCATCTCTTAGTCATTAAAAGAAATTTATATTCAAGGAGTTCATTTTAAGTGCTATAAATAATATTCTTCAGGTGCTGAATACAAGTTTATTTGGAGCAGTTTATCAAATGGTCAGAATAATTTATTAGAATTAGGTTAGGTAATTTTGTTAAAGATTTATTTTGATATGGTACTGGAAAAAATAATTGTTTTAATCCATTCATTCCCAGGGAGTCATTGTTACTTGGTAGGTGAGATATATTTTATAGTGATATGAACACAAGCTGTCAAAGTAGAATAGTCCTTTCCTCATGTGCACCCATAATTCTTGGCACCTTTTTTTTTTTTAAAGATTTTATTTTTTGAGAGAGAACGAACAGTGGGGGAGGGACAGAGGGGGAGAGAGAGAGAGAGAGAAGCAGACTCCCCGCTGAGCAAGGAGCCCAATGTGGGACTCGATACCAGGACCCTGGGATCATGACCTGAGCCAAAGGCAGACACTTAACCAACTGAGCCACCCAGGCGCCCTAATTCTTGCATCTTTACAAGGGAACAAAACCAAGGATTTAGTTGCTGTTATAATGAAACCTTGCACTTAGAGATGGTAATGTGCTTTTGGCAAAAATGTTTTAACAGTGTACTTTAGGTGTTTGTGCTTCAATGCTGAACAGACTTTAAGGATCAGACCATGTGCACTAATGAAGGCAACTTTCCATTCCCCAGGCATTGTAACCACTGGCTCCACCATGGTGGAACACAATTACTATGTGTCAGCTTACAAAATTCTGTACAGTGATGATGGACAGAGATGGACTGTCTACAGAGAACCTGGTGTGGAGCAGGATAAGGTAAAATGATTGCCAGGATATTTTAAAAAATGGGCCTTTGCCAAGAATCACGGAAGCTCTCCTGTGTAATGTTCAAGTTAGCTATCATTTGGTCTTTGTGCTCTTCTGGTTATTTTAGGCTGTGTTGGTTATTAGCCTTACTCTTCTAACTATAGTTAGGAAATTCTCAGTGGTTCTAGGTCCCTTTTGATGATTGTTAACATTTTTAACTCAATTGTTTAGGTACTTTATTAAAAAATTCTAAAAAGGAGGGGTACCTTGCTGGCTCAGCCGGTATAGCATGGGACTCTTGATCATGAGTAATGATCAGGGTCATGAGTTCAAACCCCACGTTGAGTGTAGAGCCTACATGAGTGAATGAATGAATGAATGACTAATTTTCAGTAAGTGGTGATAACTTACTAAAAAAAAAAAAAGAAATTCTAAAAAGGAACTTGTAATTTCTTGTCTTAAGTTTTTCTTGTTAATCCACAGAATGATGGAGAGCCTAATTTGTTCCCAGATTTCTTCTATGTAGACAAGGGGGACAAAAGACAAAAGCTAAAGGCAAAAGTGCATTAAAGTGTTGGATATAGACTTGAAAGGTCATTTCAGGATCACCTTACCAAATTTTGTCTTAGAAAACTTCTGTTTTTTCATACCTGAAGAATTTCCTTAACTTCCGTGTTACTTATCAAATTGTTTTAGTTAGGAGACAGTGATAATGCAGGAATGCTCTAGCGCAGATGATAAGGGGTGGGGAGTAGGGAGAAGTGGCTATCCTCTAGATATCACTTTCACCCAGGCTCCTGGCCCATGATCCACCACAAGACCTTGTACCTGGGGGGAGTCCTTGTCCCTGAGGAAGGTAGATTTCTTCTTATCTAGAATTGAAATTATAAGCACAAATTTTTTTAATGAAACTTCCCTGAGTTTTGTTTCAATTATATGATACTATCTGTTCTCTATCATATATACGATTTGCTAATATATCTTCAATTACCACTTTTCTTATCTCTCTATTCAGAAAACTCCAGGGGCTCCTTATAATCTGTCATATGGATCTAAACTCTTCCGTTGTTATTCAAGGCCTTCTTCCCTCTCTTCTGCCTGATATCACATGACCTTCATCTGTGGTGAGGCTCTACCCATTGAAGTAAATAACAGTATTTATACCTATCTTCCTTCTGCTGAATAACCCCAAACTTGGCTGCTTTTTACTCTGGGCACATCCATACTTATTTATAGAATATTTATTATACTTGTGGAATATAGTTAATTTTTTATAAAATTATAAGAATTATTCATGTTTATATCATAAAAACATCTAGCACCATTGAATTATGTTTCTGAAAAAGACTTTCTCTTTTGCTTCATTTTTTGAAAGGTAGTTTCATAAGGTATAGAATTCTAGGTTGATGTTTTTCCCTCCACACTTTAAATATGCTGTTCCACTGTTTTCTGGTTTGCATTTTTCCAGTAAGAATTCTATCTTTCATACCTTTGTTCCTCAATATGTAATGTGTCTTTTTATTCCTTAGCTGTTGTTAAGATTTTCTTTTTATCATCTGTTTTAAGCAATTTGATTATGATGTGCTTTTGTGTAGTTGTCTTCATGTTTCTTCTGCTTGGGTTTCTTTGAGCTTCTTGGATCTGTTGGTTATAATTTGCTTCAAATTTGGAAAATTGTGGGGCATGTTTTCTCAAATTTGTTGCCTCCCTAATTCTAATTACATGAATATTATGACTCTTAAAGATGTCTCACAGTTTACTGATACCCTGTTCATTTTTTTTTTATCTCTCTCCATGTTCTAGTTTGGAAAATTTTATTGTTTTGCCTTCAAGTTCACTAATTGGTTCTGTAACATCTAATCTATTAATCCCATCCAGTGTACTTTTACTTCTAGATTTTCAGTTTTGGGCTTTTAAAATTTTTTCCAAGTTTCTACTGAGCATGCTTACGCTTTTTTCTGCCCCTAAAACATATGGAATATATAGTACCTCTTTTGATGCCCTTATCTGCTGATTCTGTCTACTTATGTGTGACATGTGGGTCTTTTCATGTTGATGGATATTATGGGTCATATTTTACATACCTGGTAATTTTTTATTGGTTGCCAAACATTATGAACTTTTACATTGTTTGGTGCTAGATTTTCTATTATTATTTATCTAATTTTGAGCTTTATTCTGGGATATGGGTACTTGGAATAATTGGAATTATTTGATCTTTTTAAGGTCTGCATTTTAGCTTTGTTAGGCAGGACCTGAGTAGCTTTTAGTCCTAATTTTTTTTCTACTGTTAGTACTGTTCCAGGTACTCACCCCAAAGTCTCATGTATTATGAGTTTTCTCCACGATATCTGTTAGTAATGTGAACTGTTCCCAACCTTGCCTAGCTCTGAGAATTGTTCTGCTGCCTCCCTTCCAGCAGTTCTTTTCCCATCCACAGATCGTTTCTTTACATGCAACTGAAGATTTAAGGGGAAACCCCCCTACAGACCTGAGAAGTCTCTTCTCTATCTGCGCAGCTCTCTTCTCTCCTACACTCTGTTTCACAAATTCTAGCCATCTTGGCCTCTCCATCTCCGAGCTCTGTGTCCTCTCTCTGCACAGCTCTCTTCTCTCCTACACTCTGTCTCAGATTCTATCCATCTTGGCCTCTCCATCTCCAAGCTCTGTGTCCTCATTTCAGTGAGACCACCAAGGCTCTCCCCGGACAATATTGGGGCAATGGAAAGGCTCACCTCATGTGTTTCTCTTCTCTCAGGGATTAAAGCCCTATGCTGCCTACTGTCCAGTGTTGGAAAACCCTTGTTTCATATATTATCTGATTTTTCAGATGTGTAAGGCAAAGAGTAAACTTAGTCCCTATTAGTCTGTCCTGGATAGAAGTGGAAGTCCTTACACAGAATACCAGTCTCTTGCCTCACATTAGCCCATCTGCTCCCTCATCTGCCTCCAACTCAAGAGTAATTGGTGTATTCATTTTCACACCCTTTCTAAGTATGCACACATGCATAAGCACATAGACTGAGACAGCTTTTGGGTTTGTTTTTAGAAGATAGGAATGAATATACAACTTGCTTCATAATATATTGCTTTTTAATAGTGTGCTGTATCTTGTGTGTGGTAATATCCTGTAAAATTTAAGTTCCTTGAGAGTAGGAACTTGGACTTCCATTTCCATCTTTATCCTCATGACTCCTTGCAGACCTCGCTACACACAGGGGCTTATAATAAATGCTCATAGATTATAGCAGATCTTTTTTACTTAGTTTATATAAAATCTTTTTCCTTTAAGGTTTTTTATAAAAATGAAACTGCGGTGTGGAGTAAGACCTCAGGGATAGTTTTCATGTCCTAAAGTGATCATCGTTCCTGTACCACTAATGTAATAGACTGCAAATATTTGCCTTCATTTTATTTCAGAGTAATAGCTGAGGAAATAATGGGAGTTTACTAGTTTGGAAATTATTATAACTTCAAAACAAACCTTGTAGAAAATGAAGGCTATTAACACATCTTAGAAGTTTACAATCTAATGCTTTGTGAATCAGCCAAAAGAAAATAGCTACATTTGGACATGACTTAATGGAAGAGTTAAACATTTACTTGCTCTCACATTAACTGATAAAATACAAACCACTTTGATTTTAGGCAGGTATCTATTTATTAGCAGCCTTTAGAAACTAGCCAGCTGATTTGGCATAAAGGAACAAGGAAGACTTTTCACTTAGTGGAGCCCTAGAGTTAAGTCAGGAGACTCGGACTCAAGTCACTGCTTGGTCATTGACTGCTTATGCAGTCCGTTTACATTCTGGAGCTGCAGTTTTCTGGGTTCTGCCTACTTCATGGGGTTGTCATGGAGAACAGCTGAGTTACTTCTATGAAAATGCTTTGTAAATAAGAGCTCTTGCAGTGTTACATACTATCATTATTTGCTCAAAATGGTTGAGGGGATGAGGTAGTCACTTGTATTTTTATGTATTTTTATCTAAAGACTATTCGTATAATACGTATAACGTATAATGCATCTGTTGCTGTTTACTTAGGATCATTAAAATTAGGCAACAGTGTTTCAGAATCGCTTGTGAAGTTTAGATAGCAGCAGAGAATGAAAATGGATAATACAGGAACTGTCTTTATGTAGTTTCTCCAGTAGGTGGAAGTATATTGCTGTTATGCATTCCTTAGTGTATGTTCACTTTCTGTCTCTTTTCTGAGAGAAAAAGTATGAGAAGTATACAGTAAAGCATTTCCTCTAAGACCTTGTATTTTCAATTATGCTTTACTTTGAAAATTAATATTTTTAAATAGCTGGTAGTGCCGCAGGACTAGAATTACTCATTTATTACAAGAATTACACTGTCTCACTGCAGCTGAAACATTCTTCTCAAATTGCCAAATTAGCATTTTTGGTATGTTTCAATCATTTTAAAATCATTTTTGTACTCAGTACTCTTAGTTTTTGATAAGAATGCGCAGCTTAATAGTCCAAATTATGATTTATTTTCTGAGAAATTAATTCTTACTGTCATACTTTACAGATCTCATTTAAGGCCCAAAGCAAAAACCAAAAATACGTTTCAGTGGAACAGTTTAGCCCTGACCTCTGTTGACATAAAGTACCAATTTTTTGTTTTTTAAAGATATTTCAAGGAAACAAAGATTATCACCAGGATGTGCGTAATAACTTTTTGCCACCAATTATTGCACGTTTTATTAGAGTGAATCCTACACAATGGCAGCAGAAAATTGCCATGAAAATGGAACTGCTTGGATGTCAGTTTATTCCTAAAGGTAAAGCAATAGTATGTTATTTAATTTAAAATGGCTTTGCTATTCTCAGAGAAAATAAGTAGTGATAATATGAGTGTTCGGCTTTTAACTACAATATCTTCTTAAAGAGGATTTTTAAAAGAAATAGTTATCCTATTAAAAAGCCAGTTACCAGAATGTTTTCCAAGGTTACAAGTGGAAGAAGAGAGCATCGTCGATGAGATAATGAAATGAGATTGCTTTTCAGATCTAGTCTCAATCTTAATTTTTAATCAGGTCCCATGAAGCATAATATTGTACCATCAATACCGATGATTATAACGGTAACCTTAGTCCAAGTGCCTTTTCCTTTGAAAAAATTAAAAGTGGAAGTAACTTCCCTCAGTATTCTAGAATATTTTAATACCTTATTTACTGTTGTATCTCTAGAACCTACCACAATGCCCCCACGTAGTGGGCCCTCCACAAACAGTTATTAAATGATTGAATGAGTAGTATGTCAGGCTGTGATGATACTTCTGTAGCTTTAGAGTTTAACGTCATCCACCTCCTCCGTGTTCTCCTACGAAAATTATTTTAAAAACAATTGAATTTTATAAAAAGTGAGAAATCCCAGTAAGTTTGTATGTTTAATGTGTAGTATATTTATCCTTCTGGCATATTGCTGTCCAAGATTTAAAATTACTGGGCAGAAATAAGTCCTCTAGGATATGTTGAAGATATTTAAATTACTGTTTTTAGCTATGACTCTTATAAGCAAAATGTATAAACTTTTCTAAACCATTTTTCAAGGTCGTCCACCAAAACTTACTCAACCTCCACCTCCTCGGAACAGCAATGACCTCAAAAACACTACAGCCCCTCCAAAAATAGCCAAAGGTATGCTTCCTTTAAGTGTGAGAATTTGGTATTCCCTGGATTTGTGGTATAATTTTCCATAAATGTATTAAAAGCATTATAAAATAACTTTGTTTTAATCAAGTTGATGTAGATAAAAGAATAAAGAGTTTTTAAAACTTTTTCCAAGGTCGAGCCCCAAAATTTACTCAACCACTACAACCTCGCAGTAACAATGAGTTTCCTGCACAGACGGAGCAAACAACAGCCACTCCTGATATCAAAAATACTACCGTGACTCCAAGTGTCACCAAAGGTATGCAAATCCAGAAATTAACACCTGTTACATAGTAGCATTTTATATTGTTTGTAACTTAATTTTCAGGAGCATTTCCAGCTTTTAAACCATCAATTTCTTTTCCTCTTAACTGTATTTCTTAAGAACAGAAAAAACTTTTATTCCTCTCCTTGGAAAAGAAACTGATTACATTGCTCTGATTTCTCTTCTCTGGTATCGTTGTAGAATTGTTCTTTAAATATTTAGAGATGGCTGCTGTGTTCTGGGTCTCCTCTTGTGATGTTTTTTTTCCTACCACAGCTAAACACAAGGAGTCTCTATTTCTAGAAATAACTAAAACCATAGCAGGAAACAAACTTTTTTCCCCCCCTCTGGTTATATATTAATTTGTTGGATAGGGAATTTTGGTGGCAAAAAGGGAAGAAGGGGGAAAAAACCAGTTTGGTTGAAAACTGACACTTTTTAAAAAATACTGAGTTAATATATTCATTAAAAAACTTTGGTCTCTATTTTGAAAATGTTTATATCGTAATTTTTTCATATTATAAATATAAATGTAGTAGAATTTACTTTCAAATTTTATTACCGATAAATAAGGTATTAACACATACAAAACATAATACTTTGATTTTACTAGTTGTTGAAAAACAAAATTCCAGTTGAATTCGGAAGAAACCATCAGTGTCGTAGAGGAATTAATTTCAGTGTTGGCAGATAAAGCATTTTCAGGACAGTGCAGAGAAGAGAAGGCAATTCATTCCGAGTAACTTGTGCCACACGGGACTTTATTCATTCTCATTTTCTGAAAATTTGCCTGATTCACATAACTCCAACTTTCCACGTGTCACTTTTTTCCCCATCTTCTAAGGTATTTTCTAGACAGACCACTTTCTTTCTCATGCTGCTAGAAAAGCTAAAGAGAAGCAAGACTTCCTAGAGACAAGAGATCTCAGTGTCCCACAGAACTTCTTACCATTTTGCAGATGATGACTGTTTGGGCAGAATCCCAGACCACATGTCTGGATGGAAGAACAGTCATTTGAAAGTATTGCTCCTTAAAGTCTGATTACAGAATCTTAAAATCTCAAGACTAAAACTGTCCTTAAAGCATTTTCTTCCAGAGCTAGCATTCCTGTAAGCTTCAGAAGAATAACAAAGAATGTACAGGTCTTTTCAGTTAAAGACCTCTTCTCTCCTTTTCTCTGGGATGGTGGTGTATAGACTTTTTATTCTTTTTTTGAACCTAAGCAGATTTTTTGAAACCTCTGATTAAATCGAACCGTATCTACCTGACCTGATTATTCTCTCTCCAATTTCACAAATTTTAGGGATAAAGCACATTTACCCCTCTGACTTCTTAGTGCTTTCTAGCCCTGAGTCATGATCTCCGTTTTATGCACTTCTCCTTTTCCATTTTTACATCCAGGCTGAGAGCGATGCTAGAGAAAATCATATCATGGTCAGATTTGTGCCACTGTAGCTTCCTGAATCCTCTCCAGATGGGGCCCTCAGCACCAGCCGGCGGTCTTTCTGTTTCTCTGGTTAGCTCTTCTGTCTCTTCTCAGCAGTCACTTCTCCATGTTTTTCAAACCCTTGACTCAGAGATTATTTACTCACTCTGAGTTACCACTTCAACTTTTCAAAGAAAGTAAAAGCAAGTAGAAGGAAACTCCCTGTTTGTGGAGCCTGTAAACTCACCTGTACCCTCTGTCCACTGCGTGGAAGGAGGGAGTTCCTTGTACTGTCCAAGGCTGATCCACCTGTGCCCTTGTTGCCATCCATCCACCTTCTCAGAGGCCTCAGGTTATTGATTATCCTCTCCCTCTCCTGCATCGGCAGCCTCTTTCTCTCTCTCTTGGATACAATCATAAGGGTACCTAAGATGTTGTGGGTCAGGCCCCACAGTGTCTGGTGCTTAGCCCCCAGGAGGGATCAGCGGTGGCTGTGTCTGTCCTCATTGCTAAGATGGGGCGGGGGGCGGTGGGTGGCAAACTAGGGAAGAAGCTGATGTCTCAAGCGACCTTAGGCAGACCATTTGCTGTATCTGGGCCTGGGCTTCCTTATCTGTGGAGGGAGATAAGAGAATTAAATGATCTCCTAATTCCTGCAGGCTCAAGCATTGTCCTTTTCTGCCCTGTTGATACAATTGGCTTTTTCATACTTAACACTGTGTTGTTATCTTCCCATATCTATAAATATTTCCCCCATCCCCCTAATATACACATTTCCAATTGCTGGATAATATTTTACTATGAAAAAGATATTATGTATTTATTCCCTTTCATTTTTGGGCATTTGGATTATTTCCAGTTTTTCACTCTTGAAGATACAGAAACCTCTTTAAAAATGCATCTGTGAATGCTATCTTAATTTTTTTCTAAGAATAAATTCTAGACATGGAATTGCCAAGTAATCAATTTTTATACATATTGCCCCAAAATGATAAAGGATCCATTTAAAGTCCCATAAAAATAACTGTTTCTTGATATCCTTTCTAACAATTATTCTTTTAAATACTTGCCAATTCGATGAGCAGAAATAGCATCTTATTCTTGTTTTAACTTCTCTTTCTGTGATTACTAGTGAAGCTAACATGTTGAATACTCACTTATGTTTTCTAATCATATTGCTCGTTCATCTCTGCTGATTTTTCTATTGATTGGTTTTGATGTATAAACTCTAATATAGAGATGATGGTAACCCTTTATCACATATTCAGAAATATATTTTCCAAGTTTTTCATTGGTCTTTCAGTTTGTCTTGGTGATTTAAAAAGCAACTATGAAAAGTTTTAAGTGTATACAGAGCTGAAGCAAGTAGTGTGACAGACTTCCACGTTATCTGTGAAGGCTGCTGCCATTGACTCACACACGCCCATTCTCGTTCCATGAACAATGTGTGTGGCAGTTTTTGAGATAGAAAAGCTTTGAAGGATGATGTGGGTAACCTTCCCCCTTTATCTTCATGACTCTGCCCTTGGTGTGTTTTCAGATGTGGCCTTGGCTGCGGTCCTAGTCCCGGTGCTCGTCATGGTGCTCACCACCCTCATCCTCGTAGTAGTGTGCACTTGGCATTGGAGAAGCAGGTGAGTCCCTAACCAGCTCACCTGCTTGTCCTAGAAGGGGTGTTTCCAAGTGTGAAATAAAAACTAAATATACAAGGTGAACTACCATTCACCTTTTTGAGAAGGGGAGAGTTAAGGTAGTTCTTAAAGTCAAAATACATTGGTTTCTCCTTTCCATAAAAAATTTGTTCAGTAGCGTAGTCAGTTACAGAGTGCCTTTATTGTATCAAAATCTGCTTTACATCGTCTGACACATAATAGGTACTTAGTAATATTTCCTGAAAGAACGAGACACAACTCCTATCTCCCAGGTGTTTGGCAGGGTTGATTGACAAGACGTGGAACTGTAATATGGCTGGAGGAGTTCTTTTTGAAGTGCTGGGGAGCACAGATGTGAGAACCATGAGAGTTATCTGAAACCTTTTCTGCAGGAAAGAGTAATCCTCAAGTTTGTTTCGCCTTAACGAGAACGTTGGATTTGCCTGAATGGAGGAAGGTAGAGAACAGCCCAGACTCTGTGCTTGAGCGAAGGCACAGAGACATGGAGTGCAGGCAGGGCAGTGAGTGCTCATGCGTGGGCGGGGTACGGGAGAGGGCTGAGGAAGAACCGTGCAGGCGCAGCCTGGATCCGGGGGGCCTGGATCCAGACCTGGGCCTGGGTCCGGGAGGCCTTCAGGGCCAGAGGGATTCAGGTTTCATTTGGTAGATGGGGGTCTCCCTGAGGGGGGTGAGGCAAACGGGTGAGTTTATGAGATGAGGCACAACTGGCTGTCTGCAAAGGAAGGAGGAGGGGTCCCGGATGATCGGAAGTTTCTGGCTTGTGCACTCAGACCAGGAGAGACGTCCTGAGTGGAGATGATGGAGCAGGAGGGACAGGTTTGGTGGACGAGAGCGTGACTTCATTCGTTCCCTCAGCTGTTTGAGCTCCTGCCTTGTGCTGAGTACTGAGCATGTGCTGGGATTCCAGTGTGAGCCCCAGAGTTCACAGACTGGGAAAGGATACAGTCCAGAAGATGGGCAGCGATGGTACCATCATAACACTGTGTGCCACCAGAAGAAGCTGAAGAAGCAGCTGGATCCTGGATTCATGGCTGTAGGAAGGCCGTGTAGACAGAGACCCAGCAAGTTACTCTGAGGGCAGGGAAAGTCCAGGGTGCTCTCGGGGAACTGGGTAGAAGCAATAGGAACAGTGAGGACAGCAGCAACAGCTCGTTTTTATACGAAATGAAAGCTGATTTTAGGCATTAGTGTAAGTTCTTCACATGGTTCAATTCATTTAATCCTCAAAACAACCTACAAAGCAGGTACTGTTTTACAGAGAAAGAAGAGACAGCGCATACATGACTTATATGAGGTCACCCAATCCACACGCAGCAGAGCGGAGTGGTCAGTCGGGCAGTCGAGTCTCATCCACTACAGTCAAAGCCCAGAGGGCGAGGATGGGGAGGCGGGAGGCAAGTCCTGAAATCCGTTTTGGCTCGTGCTTAAAGGACCCTATGGATGTTCAGATTCTCAGGACACAGATGGAAATCAATGGATTTGCATAGTTTGTATTTGAAACTGAAACAGACCTAATAATAACTTTCCCATAAGAACCCACACATCACCTGTGGGTCTTTGATGAGATTCTTTTTATCTATAGACTTAGCCTTTCTTATTCCTTTATCCCCTGAGCAGGAAGTACCTTGGGTAACAGAATAGCTATCTCAGGAGATGGTTGTGTAAAATTTATTGAGAGTCCAAAATTTATAAGTTTCAGCAGTGGCGACTTTGAAATGGAGGGCCCTGCCGGGTAGGTCAACAAATGGAAATGCGTACTCCTGACTAATTATTAACTTGAGTGTTTATCCCACACTTTCAGAGCTGTCTTACTCATGAATTCACTCTGTTTACTAACGTGTTTTTTCTCTATTTTTCCAGAAAGAAAAAAACCGAAGGCACCTACGACTTACCTTACTGGGACCGGGCAGGTAAGCCAGGACTTTGCACCCCCTCCCATCAGAGGGAAGTCCCACCCCTCCAGGTGGCAGTAGTGAAAGAGGAGAGTTGTTTTCAGGCCCACATAAACTCCCCAACACTTGGGAGAAAAATGATCTTCCTCTAACCTTCTGATCATTTTTACTCTTCTATAAAATCTCTTGTAGCCAATAAGTAATGCAATGAAAAGTAAGGATTTTTCGTAACGCGCCCTCTGTTCCTTTTTCCTGGAAAACCTGTGCAGTTTGTGCCGCGTATCTGTTTTTCTTGAGGAGACCAGCTTTCTTTGTGGACTATGTAAGCCCTGTGTAAAAGCACTGTGGCCTTGGTAACACAGTGCGTGTGTGTCACTGTGTTGTGGGTACTTCCCAAGTAGAGCCTAGCAGTTTGGGTATTGGGAGGTCGGCCGTCTCTGCCGTGATGAGTTGTCTTCTGAACTCTACTCTGGGGGCAGAGGGCAGCAGGCGACTCCAGAGGCCCCCTGCAGGTCTCCTACTTTCCGGTCTTGCTACTGGAACAGTGAAAGGCAGAGTTCACCGCTGTGACTAACGTAGAAAAAAGCAGTGGTGGGGGCAGATTCTGTGCTGCTAACACCCCAAGGTAGATCTGGGAAGTATTTTTTCAGAAAAACTTATCAAAAACCACCCTACAAGAGACAAACTGTATTTGCCTGCACTTTTATAGGAGTGATTTGCTTCTGTATGTGCTTTTGATAGAAATTTCTACCATGTTCTGCATTGCCCTAGATATCCCATCAAAGAAAAAAAAAAATGAGCTTGAACAACTTAAGGAATTAGAACAAGAACAAACTAAACCCAAAGCTACCAGAAGGAAAGAAATAATAAAGATAAGAGAGAGAAACAAAATGGAGAATGGGAAAATAGAGGAAATCGGTGAAATCAAATGTTAGTTCTTCAAAAAGTTTAACAAACTTTTAGATGGAATAAGAAAAAAGATTGAAACTACTAAAATCAGAAAAGAAAGTGCAGGCATCACTGCTGATTCTACAGAAATGAAAAGGATTATGAGAGTATGTTGAATAGTCATATGCCAAAAAATTGAATGAACTAGGTGAAATTGACAAATTTCCAGAAATATAAAACCTACCAAGACTAAATCACAAAGAAATAGAAAATCTGAATTGACTTGTATATAACTACTAAAGAGATTGAGTCAATAATCAAAAATCTCTCAAAAAAGAAAAATCCTACCAAACGCTTAAAGGAGAATTAAGCCTTAAAAGATTCCACCAAAAAAAAAAGCTCTTAGCACCAATAACTGAGCCAACTCTCAGGATACAAAGTCAACACACCTTTTACCTCCTTGGTTAAATGAACTTCTAAGTATTAACATTAGTTGCATTTCTGTACACAAACTGAACAGTCTGAAAAGGAAATTATAAAAAGTTTCACTTACATTTGCATCAAAAAGAATAAAATACTTAGTTCATTTAACCAAGGAGGTAAAAGACTTGTACAATGCAAACTATAAACATTGCTAAAGAAATTTAAAAAAGACATAAATGAAAACATACCCTGTGTTTGTGGATTGAAAACTTAATATTGTTAATATGCCAGTACTACCCAAAGTAATCTACAGATTCAATAGCAATCCCTATCAAAACTCCTTTGATATTTTTTGTACAAACAGAAAAATCTATTCTAAAATTCATATAGAATTTTAAGGGACTCCAAATAGCCAAGACAGTCTTGGAAAAGAAGAATAAAACTAGAAGATTTCACATATCCTGATTTCAGAATTTACTGCAAAGTTAATCAAAGCAGTGTGGTATTGGCATAAATACACACCAGTGGAATGGAGAGCCCAGAAATAAATGCTCCTAAATAGGGACAAATGATTTTTGGCAAGGGTGCCAAGACCATTGGGGAAATGACAGTCTTTCCAACAAATGGTGCTAGGAACATTGGATGTCCACATGTAAAAGAATAAAGTAGGACTCCTACTTAACACCCATTTGTAAAAATAAACTCAAAAGTGGATGAAAGACCAAAATGTAATATCTTAAACAATAAAACTTGTGGAAAAAAAACACAGGACAAAAACTTGATGACAGTGGACTTGGCAATGGCTTCTTAGCTATGACAGCAAATGCACAATTTAACAAAAGAAAATAGACTTCATGGAAATTTAAAAATTTTGTGTGTCAGAATATACTATCTAGAGAGTAAAAAGGCAACGCATAGAATGGGAGAAAGCATTTACAAATCATGTATCTGCTAAAGGATTCATACCCAGAATATTTAGAGAACTTCTAAAACACAGCAAAAAAAACAGTTCACAAATGGACAAAGGACTTGAGTAGACTTTTCTCCAAAGAATATATACAAATGGCCAATAAGCACATGAAAAAATGCTCAATATCGCTAATCTTTAGGGAAATGAAAACTGTGAGATAACACCTCACACTCATGAGGTGTCTCCTATCAAAAAAACAACAGTAAGAGTTGATGAGGATGTGGAGAAATTAGAATGTTTGTGTACTGTTGGTGGGACTGTAAAATGGTTCGGTGCTGTGGAAAACACTATGGCTGTTCCTGATAAAAATAATTACCGTATGATCCAACAGTTCCACCCAACAGAATTAAAAGCAGGGTCTCAAAGAGCTATTTGTACGTCAGTTTTCATTGCAAAGTTATTCACAACAGTTAAAATGTGGAAGCCACCCAAGTGACCATCAGCTGATGAATGGAAAAGCAAAAGGTGTTGTATAAGTGCAATGGAATATTATTTAGCCTTAAAAAGGAAAGATTTTCTGTAATATGCTGCAAGATGGATGATCCTTGAGGACATATGCTAAGCAAAATAAGCCAGTCACAAAAAGACAAATACCATATGATTCCATTTAGATGAAGTGCTTAGTCAAAATCATAAAGCCAGTAAAGTGGTGGTTGCCATTGGTGAGGGGAATGAAGAATGGGGAGTCACTGTTTCATGGGGATGGAGTTTTAGTTTTACAAGATGGAAAGTTACAGAGATAGATGGTAGTGATAGTTGCACAGCAGTGTGAACGAATTTTAAGCTACCTGACCTACACTTAAAAATGCTTAAGATGGTAAATTTTATGTAATGTGTATTTTACCACACAAAAAAAGATATTGAACATAGAGGCTAGTTTGTACTAGTGTGTTAGAGAAATGGCTTAATAAATAAATAAAAATCTTTAAAAAAAAAAAAAAAGGGCGCCTGGGTGGCTCCGTTGGTTAAGCGACTGCCTTCGGCTCAGGTCATGATCCTGGGGTCCTAGGATCGAGTCCCACATCGGGCTCCCGGCTCAGCAGGGAGCGTGCTTCTCCCTCTGACCCTCTCCCCTCTCATGCTGTTTCTCTCTCGCTCGCCGTCTAATAAATAAATAAGATCTTTTAAAAAAAAGAGAGAGAAATGGCTTAAATGCAACAGGATTTCTCCCGTAAACAATGTCATCATTTCAGGCCTAGGATTTTATTTAATGGTCTTTCTGTCTTGCTTACAATCACCGTGAAGGTTGGTGGAAAGGAATGAAGCAGTTTCTCCCTGCCAAATCAGTGGAACACGAGGAAACCCCTGTTCGCTACAGCAGCAGTGAAGTTAATCACTTGAGTCCAAGAGAAGTCACCACAGTGCTGCAGACGGATTCTGCAGGTAACCATGTGCAGCCTTCGCCACAGAGTGGAGGAAGAAACTGCCGCACTAGGCTGGAAATTTGGGATTTGGGATTTATAGTGTCTTTTCTCTTTTTCAAATGTAAGAAATGAACGGTTTTCTTGAGGTAGAACTACTTTTTAAAAGGATGACCTTGAGAGAGTCATTTCTGCACCTTAGATGCATACTCCTATTTTATGGAGAACATTTCAAAAAGCTCTGGGCATTTTTATCTGTTTACCTGGAGTTTTCTTTGAGTGTGAAGAATAGGAAAGCCGGAGCGAGCCTTACAGTATTTATCCTATTAATTTGGTACATATTTATTTTAAACACTGTCCTGTTTGAGAATATTCTAATAATGGAATTTTTTTTTTTCCAGTGATACACGATTTATAAATCTGAAGATCATATACATTCTTTGTAAAATTTCATGAATGAGGCTTTATGGCATAGTAACTTCTTAGGAGATACAAGATAACATGTTTAATTTTTTTAAGTTGGTTCAGGTAGAGAAATCCATAGGTCTGTATTGATAGGAACCAAAGTGCCATAAAGAAGTGTGTGTTTTGGGTGTCGGGCTATGGCTGATCCCTGTGTGAATGAGGTGACTTTTCTGTTGTTGGTTCTGTGATATCCACAGAGTATGCACAACCACTTGTGGGAGGAATTGTTGGCACCCTTCATCAGAGATCCACCTTTAAACCAGAAGAAGGGAAAGAAGCAAGTTATGCTGACCTAGATCCTTACAACTCCCCGGTCCAAGAAGTCTACCATGCTTATGCCGAACCACTGCCGATTACCGGGCCCGAATATGCAACCCCAATCATCATGGATATGTCTGGGCACCCCCCAGCTTCAGTTGGTCTTCCCTCAACGTCCACTTTCAAAGCTACAGGGAACCAGCCTCCCCCTGTGGTGGGAGCCTACAACACTCTTCTCTCCAGGACCGACAGCTGCTCGTCTGCCCGCGCCCAGTATGACACCCCAAAAGGTGGGAAACCAGGTGCCAGTGCCCCAGGCGAACTGGTGTACCAGGTGCCACACAGCACACAGGAGGCCTCAGGGGCCGGAGGGGATGGTGAATGTGATGGTTTTAAAGAGACTCTTTGAAGGGGATGCTGCTTGTTATAAAGCATGGTTGTAAAGCACATGGCCTTTCTTGTGTGTTAGTGGTAGTAATGTAGAGAATGTATTACCTGTCTGTCACAGCTGTGGTTGGGGAAAGCGGGAGGACCGAGGTACAGGGAACTGCTAATCTTGCCATCTTGCTTTAAGAGCGTTACTGTGGCAGTGACGGCTTGCCTGTTAAATTTCAAACATTCTGTTTGTTACTACTGTAAAACACGATTTTTTAATACAGAAAAAGCTCCCTACTATGCACTTCAAAGAAATTAAATATCACTGAGAGTATTTATTACCAATGCTGCAGGTACATTGATGAACTCGAGGTGGCTCTGTACGCCTGACTGGCAATAACGCATGGTACTGTTCTTGAAATGTCTAGTGGCTTGAAATGTTGCTCTTTGTGAAAGGTGGGTACTGTCATGAGTTCTTTTTCTTCTATTCCTATATTCCCTATGGACTTTTTTCAAAACTTGGTGATAGAATCATCGTTTTGGTCGCAGCCGTACACTTACCTGTCTTTCCTTAGGAAAGTCTAAGTGGGAAACTGACTTGTGAAGGGCGGGGTCGTGGATTTTTCACTTTTTGACACTCTGAAGAGCTTTCACACTTCATGGTACGTGACCTGGTTTCATCCCTGCTTGTTCTGTCTGGGGCCAGCCCCGTTCTTGTGTTTATAAACTGTTTTGAATTTTTTTTATTGAGTGATGCTTGCTCCATAGCCTCATGAATCCTGTAATTGTAAAAAGCTCTCACAGAGATTCTCTCCCTGCCCCCGACTTTATTTGCAACGGGATTGGTCCTAGGCCAGTTGTGAGGGCATCTGAGTGAACACTGTAGACAGGAGTCCTTATGTTTACCACAGTGAAAGGCAGAATCATTCCTCAGAAGTCATATAAATTACCCTAAAACAAAAAAACAAAAAAATGGATTTGCCCTCTTTGATTTAATATATAGAGATGTTTCTCTGAATCTGAAGTTATTTTTGGTCAAAAAGTATTTTTTAATTATCCACAGTAAAATACTGAAAGAAGTAGAAGCCAGCGTGAATTCCTCAGCTCTGTGTCATAGGATTTGTGACAGTCCTTTACCACATGCCTATGGAACAGATGTTCTAGCATCCTAGCAGGTGAATATTGACATCTCTTTTTGATATTTCCAGGCAACTTCTTTGTCACCATTTGCCCAGAACTAGTTTTAATGGGTGAAATAAAAATCATCTAATTTATTAGCCCATAGCGTAAGAATCTTTAAAAATCTTTGGCAAGATGAGAAGCTGGCCCTATGTTTAAAACATATAATCTCCCCTCAGGTTCTAGCCATTTCTTGATTGTTTCCAGAATTTGCTAGATGTGAGAAAACACAGTGTTCATTTTGCTTGTTTCCAGGTATATCAGTATTCTGAAGTATTGCTTCAAAAACAGAATTATTTCTGCAGCCTCTCTGCCGTCTGGTATTATTTTTGTTGGTGTTACCTTCATTTGCTTTTGCTTTTCCAGACAAACTTGGAGGCATAATTTTATTCATTGAAAAAATATATTGTTTCCAAACATTTGAAACAAAAAGCACAGATGTTGAACTTTATTAAGACATGAATGTGTAAAGCACATGTATTAATGCAGTCATCCCCTTTCAGGTGGGAAGAGAGTAAACCAATTTATTTTTTTATTTATCCTCAGTACACAATGAATATACTTCTCCAATCACATGCCTGTTTGAGAAGCTTTAAGAGAAACGATCTCATTTTCCCAAAGATGCTTGTTTTTATTTAATTTTGTGCACCTGATTTTCCCATGGAACTTTTTTTTGAGAGGCAAATGTTTTCTTCTTAAATGATGCATGTTTTTGCCACTGTGCGGTCCTTGAACTACCAATGATTTTTACAAAATGGTTTTTATTGCTTTTGTATATTTTACTTTCCAAATGAAGAGCTGAGCCTGATACAAAGGGTTATTCTGATTTTATACTTTTAGTTCATTTGTTTTCATATTAGAGTTTTGTTTTGGGTTTTAACTACATTTATATGTCTGATGCAGCTGTGGAGACAATCAACTGAAAATGTGAAAGTAACTTTTTTTTTCGTTACTAAATTCCCTTGAATTTTTATTCTTTGCTTGAAACATGTTAAAGACTTCAGTCTCGTTTATTGGATTTTTTTCCTGTTAACACAGTGATAAAAATCGAATCAGTGGTACAGCAAGTGTGGCCCCTACAGGTTTTCATAAAGTCACACAACTTCACTGTTACATGATCTTAGGAACCAGCACAGTTAAAGATAATTGTGAATGCTGATTTATATTTTATTAAAAGCTCTAACACCAAATAGATCCTATTGTATGTGCAGGGTCTGGTCCAGTTATTTAAATTCATGTTTCACTATTTGCACTTTGCATTGAACAATGGGTTTATCCGCTGATGAAATGGTTTGTGTGGAGAATTTATACAGCAGTTGAAACTATGGCGTCATGTGCACTCTTGTCCTCCCCTGCCCCAGTAGAAAATGCACTCATCTAAAATTCTGTGGAAGGTGAGAAAGCTTGAACTTCTTTGCCTTGGCCCCACATTGACACCTGGAGAGCATAAGGGCTATGGAAACACCAGGTCAGAGGACAGAACTAAGATTGTGGGACAAAAACTTTTCAAACCCTTTTAAGAGAAATCTGTTAAGCTCTACCTTTAAAAAAAACTGCCTTTTAGCTCTGCTTTTCTGTTCTGAACTTGAAGTCCCTAAACTGCAAAATCTAGTAAGTGTTGGATGGTTATTAAAATACTTTTTAGTTCAACTGTGGCACCAATTATTTACTCCAATTTGTGACTAGTTTTTTGGGGGTTTTTTGGCACTGGGAAAGGTGGAAACAAAACATTGAAATACATAGTGGAAATAAAAATGGTTTGAGGGTCAGTGATATTCTCCCAGAATGTACTTTTCTTACCTCGGCATGTACTGTAGTCACTCAGTATTTGTATATGTTGCTAGAATTTAGATTGTATAAATAGTGAGATCTTAATGTGTCATGTGTTTTTAATAAATTGTATATATGTGTCTTGCTGAGAATTTCTTTTGGCTTATATAAAACCACGTTCAAGTTTGTAGCCTTTTCTCATACTACACAAAATGCCAGATTCCTCAGTTTTAGCATCGATCAGAAATTGTACTGCCATTATTCTAGACGTTACAGTAACATTTGAAAATGCTACCAGGGTTTTTTTTCCTTTTACTCCAGCCTGGACCATCCGTTTTTGAAGCCTAAATTAGTTCACAAACTGCATTTTGTGTGGTAAACTCTGGCTGTGTGGTAGGAGGGAAGGGTCGCGTGAACACCCATCTTTTCCACCTCAGAGTTATTAGAGGAATCCAGTGAAACCACGGTACCAGCATGCTCGTGCTAACAGAACACAGTCCGTACTTAATGTCCAGATCTGGCTTAAATCAACCCGGAGTTTTTCCCCCCTTATACTGCATTTGACATACTCTTTAGAGAGGCAGGTTGGTTTCGGGTAACACCAGCCATGTCTCCCAATGATAATTATTGTTCAAAAGATAATTCTTTCAACTCTTACCTCTTCTGAGAACTTTTAATTCCATCCCTCTTGTAATTCTCTTCTCTTCCTTTTTCCCTCCCCATAGCCCTAGGCTGTATTAAATGAGAAGGGTCACTAGCTCACATTTGTTCGAAAGGTTGGTTTTGACTTGTTTGCATCCAGTAGGACTCTTCTCTGATGCACCCTAGGCAGCCAGGTAAGCCTTCCCTTTGAAGAATTGACGTTGTTCATGAAATTTCCATTTAAATCCAAAAAACAGCTTGAGGAGTCTCAAGGATTTATCTTCATTTTTCCTAATTCAAATAGTAAACTTTCCAAATTTTATTAAGCCAGGCAGAAAATTTAAGAATGGTCTCCTTGAGCTTGCCTAGCTCAGCCACTTTGTATGAGTTTTAAAATAATGCAGTCACCAGACTTTAGTAATTGCATTCTTAGATTATTCACTTGTTCAGAATTTCATGTTTAGCCTATTTCCTTCACCTTAAAAACATCACCTTCCTTCTATCCGATGACTCATTATAATCAGTTCACTTAATTGCAAGACAAAAAAAGCTTAATGAAAACAGTATAATCTTAGATTTCCATAACCATACCTACTGCTATGTTCAGGGCTGCTTTAAGATTCAAATCTGTTTCCTCAGCTACAACAAAAAGGAACAATCATCTAGCTACATGCCTAAAGTGGTTGCAGTTTGCCGAATCAAGGCACAACCACATGGCCATTCCCCACCAGTTTACAGTAGCCAAATGTTGTGTTCAAAACTTGTGGTCAACTAAATAAAGCCCATTATTAGGAAGTCACATCCTCTCAAAAGTCTAAGATAAGCTAATTATAAAAAGATGTTTAAAAACACTTTGGAAAACTAACTTGTTTTAAAAACAATGCAATCAAAACTTCTTTCCCTGATATCTTAACTAAGCATATCTTGGTTTTTATAAATTAAATATATACACAAAAATTAAGCTGGTGGTTATGAATCACCAGGCAGTAAGACTTAATATACACAATTTTTTGACAAGTGCATCCAACATATTTAAAAATAAACTAAAAATTGCCGTATAAAAATAAAACTAATACTGTTAGCGTCGTCTTCTGAGTCTGTAGAGTCAATATTCAGTCAAGTTGATTACAAAGTTTTTTTCTATAATGTCCTTCAAAAAGAGTTGCTCCGCTGTCACATTATGATACGCATTCTAGAGAAGAAAAGGAAAAAAATGATCTATCCCAGTCTCAAAACATTAACAGCAACAATGGGATACACTGTATCTAAAAAGCTTCTGAATAAAAAACTCAAGTCACAAGTATACAGGTAGACCTTAAACTTCTGTTACCTTTTTCTTTGCTCATTCTTTTGCCAGTGTTCCCTAAATTTAGCCCGCTGTTTCCCCTTAAATCCTCACATAAAACCACCCCTTCATATCATTCCCCCCATCTCTTAAATCACGATATGAAACTAGAGACCAAAATTTTAAGTCAAAAGGGGTTGATCACTTTAATAAAAGCAGCACCTGAAATTCATAATAGAAATCAGCCTTTCAAAGAAACAATTGTAAAGCATGGCTAAGGTAGATTTTTTAAAAATAATTCTGTTCTATTGATGGATATCCTAATTTTCCTCAGGAGATTGTTTCAGTGTTCTGTTATTTAGATGGCTAGAAATCCCACAAGTGCTAAAAGATTAGGGCTGAGGAGAAATGATCCTGAAGTCTGTCCCAAGCACCTAACACTTGAACTACTCAAGTGTTTGTCTCACAAGGGGTAGGGGATGAGGTAATATAACAATATGAAGGTCTGACCTGAATAATACCACTTCGGCTTATGGTAGTGTTTGGGGATGATAACCTAAGGGGACTGATTACATAGGATATATCCCTACTTTACAGCAAATCATATTTCCATATTAAAAATGTACAGATAACATTTTAGTCCTATCACTTGTGATATACCACTAACCTCAGACAACTCCTTCCCATTCAGTTAAGTCTTAAAGATCCTATCTACCACCACTGATCTCTAATTCAAGAGAAGCATGATCTACTATAAACGTGTGCAACCTTTTTGACCATGAATATACCCTCATGGAGTGAAAATGTTACAGACCTCCCCCTCTGCTTAACTAAAAAAAACACGTTGAAAAGCACAGCAAAAAGTTACATCATCTTCCCAACTCCAAATTTACCTTCATCTTTACTGTGTTTTCAGTGCTCAATCCTCTTATGTGGATGAGTGTCCCTGTTCCATGGCAATGCTTTTAAGTGAATTTGAGATTGTTATCAACAGCAAGTTGCCTACATGCATATTTAAATAGTGCAAACATGATCTAAGATAAGGCTTGGTGTCTGGAGGGGTTTGATGCTGCTTGATAATAACTATGTCCTATCCCCAAGGGTCTGAAGCCCACAAATTGGAACTGCCTGGATCTGAGTCCCAGTTTCAGTCTTTGGTAGCTCTTGGTAGGGTTAAGCAGCTCTCAAACTCTCAAAACCTGTTCCCTCAGTAAAAACGATAGAAAATACAGGCTTTGCAACTGTAAAGATCAAAGATTATACCCAAGTGTGTATGTATATATTACCTCATTCATCAAAGACATGGTGGCATTCCCATAATAGTGCAAAGGACTCTTGAGGTCAGAAAAGTTGTATTTAAAACCAGCAAGGTGAACTTCATGACATATGTGAAAGGCCAGCGTGATGGCAATAATTCCTGTTGTTGGGTGTTTGGGTTTCTGGGGAGGGAAATGAAAGTTTTTTTAAAACTCAAACAAGATACTTGTTTCCAAAGCATAGTTGGGTGACCTCATCTTATAAAACCGGGACTTCTGAACAGGTCATCAGGTGAGAAATACCTAAGTTAAACCCTCATCGTGTCTAAGGCCCAAGCCCCAGTTAATTTCCTAACTCTGAAAAGCATATAAATGTGACTGAAATCTTAGAAAATCTTTCAAATAAAACTTAACTGCTGTATTAGCCCAGAGGACAAATATGAAACGAAACACTGAGGCGCAGGGAAAAGGATGCTGCTGCCTCATTTTATAAAACATGCTGAGTCAGGCTTCCTGTGCAAACAGCAGAGCCTGCAAATTTTGAATCCGTACACAAAACGTAAGGACAGGTTAGTTCACTAATGGATGGTAAGAGGCTTCACATAAGCCTTAAAATAGATCTCTTTTACCATCCTAATAACTTAACCAGCTCTAGGGAAAGACTAATCAATTAACTTCAGTGGCAAATAGTAAGATTCTGACTTCTATAGAAAATAAAAGTTCCAGATGTATACAGAGTAATGTCACAGTCTCCACTGGATCATTATCGATTTAAAAACCAAAAAGGAAAGAAACCAAGCATCCCTTTCACATATACATATCTCCTGAAAATGCAGTAACAGATGACTGACAGGATCTTCATTCAGTTTTAATTCTCACCGGGATGGCCTCCAAAGGTAAAAACAAAATACATCTTAAACTTTTTAACACAGCCATCTAAGGAGATTTCCTTTCATGAAGGTAAGACTTACAGACTACATGGAAATAACACATTATGATTTTGAGGAGGAGAATAAAAATCTAAGCAGCACAATAATATCAAATAAACTTCAGGAGGCAAGCTCATCTGAAAACTTAACTGCCCTTTGCATAAGCTTTTCTTTACCCCATGCCCTACTGTGAATACCATAAGCCTTTGCCATCTCCCAGAAAGGGAAATTAGTGGTTGGGTTAAAAACCTGGGAGTCATTCAATCTCATTGATCCCATCACTTTTTCCCTCTTCTGTCCGTCCCCTTCATGTCCTCCGCTTCCTTTCTTCATGCCTTAAAGGACTTCATCCATCAGTATAATCCTTCCATTTTCTGCACTTCTCACCCACAGAAATAGATCATCACCTGCCAGAATCTTAACCCTGGCTCAGCCCACACCCAAGCAGCAGAACAAGCCAAGAGAAGAACATACGTGCCCGGGTACACACATTCATGGCTAAAGTCTCAAGTGGGTGTTCAGTATTCCCCCACCCAGTAAATTTCCATTCCTACTCTCCGAGAGGACAGTTGTATACCTTTACATCCAACAGCCTCAGCCTCCGTCCCACTTCAAACTGCCCATTTAATCCTTATTTCACTAACAGAAACTGAGAAGAGCTATACCAGCTTCCCAGCTCCCAATCTACCTTCATCTTGACCTGTACTTTCAGCGCTCACTCTTACATGGATGCGATGTCCCTGTCCCTACCTATGGCCAACCTCTCCCCTTGGGCACTCTTTCCATCTCTTCTCTCTCACCAGATCTGATTCTAACAATGACCCACTGCTCTCATCATTTCCTTCTGTTGAATCGTTTTCTTCGTCATATAAATATGGCATCAGTCTTTAAAACACAACCACGCAAGCAACCTTCCTTGATCCCATGTCTTTCAACCATTTCTCTGCCCTCTTTTCTAACAAAACTCCATTAAAAATTTGCCTCCACTTGCTCATGTCCCATGTTCTTTTTAACCTAATTCAAGCAGGCTTTCTAACTTTTTTTTTTTTTTCCTTATCCACGTCATCAATATGACTTCACATTTCCAGAACCAGGCTTTATTCTTTGTGCTCAGACTCTGGATAGCATCCTACATAACAGACCTCTCTGAAATACTGCTGTGTCCTTAATTTGGCTTCTGGGATGCCATGTTCTACTGGAATTTTAATCTAGTTACAACTAGTTTTAGCATCATCTCTAAGATCAGGGTCTTCCTATTCTTTCGGAGATACTACCTAAAGCAAAAAACAAAGGTTGTATCTGATCTTACCTCACTTAGGAAATAAATTCAGAATTCAACATTCAGAAGCTGTCTTTTCCCCTCAAAATTACTAAGAAATTACTAAGAAGTTGACCTTTCCTCTCAAAATTACTAAGAAATAAGGCTTAAGTTTAAAACATTTACGCATTTTGACTTGGGAATTCATCTTCTAGGAGTCTATCCTACAGAAATCATACAAGTGGGCCGAAAAGCCCTATAATCACATGCATTTCTAGATAGGAAAAAAGCTGGATACAAACGGAAAGGTCTATAAATAGGGGAATAGCTAAATGGAAGGGGAAATGGCAGAAAAAAAAATATATATATATACACACACACTTGATATATATATATTCTTTTATAAGTTGTTTCATTATAAGCATTAGAATCTAATTATTCTAAAGTTTAGAATTTTTTTATCATACCAAAAAAAAAGGTACATGATGTGTGTATATTTTGTTGGGTTTTCCCTGATTACTAAAAAGGGAAACCTCGTTCCAGCTGAGCTCTTAGGTCACACAGTTTCTCAACCTTCAAATGAAAAACCAATCCGTGCCACTGGGTCCAGAGGATACTGTCTTCTAGGGAATGTAAACAAAAGGGCTACAAGAGTCAAAGTCGGTGAGACTCCTTTTAATTAAAGAATTTGGGGTTTCAACAATGTCTCCTCTATGACCTTAGAAATACTTCTGAACTACCCTGCCCTTCCTCACCTTTCCTCTGGCTTTCCTGTGATATTTTTATCAGAGTGCTTGAGACAGTTCTTTTTAGCCTCAGTAGCCACGTGCTTGTCCAGAAGCCATCCTGCTACTCTGAGCAGAGCCTGCCCAGCCGCGCCCCCACCCTCATCGCACCCTCCTCATCACAGAACACTGAAGACGAGGTTATGAGAAATGAGTTGCTGGGGCATGCAGGAGGAGACCCCAGAAGAGCTCCGCAAGGGCAGAAAAAAACACTCCACCTAAGGTTTTTTCCTTCCTTGCAATCTGAAAAACATAAACATAATACCCACAGATACCTGATTCACTACCTCGGATGTGGCCTTCAGAAGCCACCTTGCGAGTCATGGTTCTCATCCTTTCTGAGAACCCTAGGATCTCTCCACCCTACCCTAGCCAGATCTTTAGTTTGGAACTGTGCAAAGAAAAATACGTACCTGATTTTTGGGAAATACTTTTGGGAAGTGAAGCAGTTCATAAGCTGCCATTCTGATAATGAAAGGATCTAATATTCTGATTTGATAAGGTTTGTAGACCAAGTTTAAGGCTGGTTTCTTCCAAAAACCATTAGTGTTCTGAAATAAAAAAAAAAAAAACACAGAAATTAGAACATTGTGGTTGTCTTTTTTTTAATGAAAATTTTTTTAATAAAAAAAACCTGAAGGTAATCAGAAGGCAGATCAATGTTGCCAACTTACTATTTTGCCACCCGTCAGCAGTTCCCACAGCCACTTTAAATCAAGCGGCTTAAAAGCAGTGAGAACCGCCGTAGTATTAGGATCATTGTGATTGGGATCTGAAAAAACAGATTCTGGATAAAAGAGTCGGAAGGTGGTCCTTCTCCCAACTTCCTCTTCATGTCCTAAAACAGGACCATTATTCATTCTGTGGGGAGTAAAACACACAAAATATGTATACCAAGTGCAGTATGAGCCAATTTCATCCCAAGTTTCAGAGCTTTCAGAGCAGGACAGACAGCTGTGGCCACGGGCCCAGTGCGTAAAGCTACAGGGCAACAGATTTTTTTTTTTTTTAATGCATAACAGCCAAGGAAATAATTCCCTTTCATGAAATGGCTGCTTGATCAAAGGCAGAAATGTTCATCTGGATTTGAACATTAATTGTGGGGCAACTGATAATTCAGTCCTACCTCCAGGAAAACTGAAGACTCAATAAAACAAAATTCGAACATAGAACCAAAGACTACTAGAGTTAAGAGAGACCTTGGAGGACATCCAGAGAAAACCCCTTGGATAAAGGCCCTGCAGTCCAGAGAGAGAAAGTTACTTGCCCAAGGTTACACAATCATGTAGCACATGGGCTGACAAACAAGAATCACTCTGAAGGTGATCTGAAGACCCCTCAGAATTGTTGAGCTCTGTAATACAGGGATAATATAAAATTGCTGTATTATACCCACACACAACCAAATAAATGTTATTGCTAGAGTGAACTAAAGAACCACAAAGGATCTACTGTTGGGTTTGCGTATGCTCAGTGCCAAAGTTAGACATGCACTATTTACGCATACACTATGAAGGCATGCTATTAAAAGGAATGCTCTGTTTCCAAAACAGTGTCCCCCTGGGAGGATAAATACTGTTTCACCCTTTGCTACTGACTCCATGTAACGTAAGACAGCCTTAACACTTGAAATGACTTTCATAAATGTTGTACCCGTGGCATTCTCCCACAAGGGTTTGCTGTGGTGCTGGATGATCAAATGTTTAGACAATTATAGGTAAGGAAATTCATGTTTCAAAAACTCATGTGGATAAAATTTCACAGCTTCCTCAAAATGGTTAGTGAACAGAAAATAAGGTGACCTCACTATGCAGAAGCTCTTGGCAGCCTGTAAGCCAGCAAAACCCCCAAGGACTGCCAGGTCATCCTAACGCACTGCCCCACTCTTCAGAAGACTATTCATAGCCATTCCCAACACACACAACACAGGATGACCTTACTTCAACCTCTCAACGAGAAAATAGAGCTAGAAATGTCCTCACCTTCCCTCCACTCCACCTGTGGGACTCTTGGTGGCCATAACTACAATCCCAGTTTTCCTTTCCATTACAGAGGACCAACCACACTTGCACTCTGGACGCCCATCCCATCTTGCTACCACACCAGTCTCTTTGTTCATTTCCATCAGTTTACCAACATGCTCTAGAATCTCCTATCTTTATAAAAGGAACAAAACAAAAAAACAAAACAAAAAAAAAGCCTCCTCTGATTCCATAACTATCTCCAGCTACCATCTCATTTCTCGACTCCCCAGCAAAACTTCTCAAGAGAATTGCCTACACTGGTTGCTCACTTTCTCACCTGTCATTCTCTCCTCAAACCACTCTGGTTGGGCCACTCCCCATATCATGTCTCCAAGTCTGCTTTTGTCCAGAGTATGAGTGAGCTTCAGGCTGCCAGTCCAATGGTGAACCTTGTCCTATATCTTGCATGACCTCTCACCGGCTGGTCATGGGTGACCCCTTCTCCTCTCCTTTAAAACACTTCCTACCTCACTGGTGGATCCTCTTCCATCTCTTTTACTCTTTTCTTTCTTTTTTGCTCAACCTCCAAGTATAGAGTATCTCAAGACTCGGTCCTAAGCCTTCTTCTGTGTTTCTCCCTAGGAAATCTTGCCCAGACCGTGGTGTAAATATAGCTTACAGGCTGTTTACCATCAAGCCTTTAACCTGTTTAACCAAATGCCTACTTGACTTACCACTGCAAATCTAGTAAGCACCTCAAATCTAACATGTTCCCACGGAAATCTTGATTCTCCTCTAAACGTCTTCCTACCCTAGTCTTCCCCCCAACTCAACAGTGGTACCTCCATCCGGGCAATCTCTCCGGCTGAAAACCCAGGAAGAGGTATGTGGTTCCTTTATTCCCATCTCTCCTCACACCTGACACGTCGACAAATCCCGATAACCCTACCTCTAAGACATGTCTCAGTCTATCCACTTACATCCTTCTCTGTCAGGACAATCCTGTGCCAAGCCATCATCTGCCTGAACAGAGCCACCTGACTGGCCTCCTTATTTCTACTCTTGTCCCTCATACCCCACTGTCCATGCCACAGCCAAGGTATTTTAAAAACATAGCCAGGTCAGATTCCTCTCTCACTTAAAAATCTTCAGAAGGTTCCTGTTGTACTTAAAATAAAATCCCAGCTCTAATCTCAGTTCACGCAGTCCTCTACAACCGTCCCCCCTTGCCTTCCTCTTTGACTTGCGATTGTACCACTCTCCCTGAGCCTGCTGCCCGACTCCCTCACTGGTCTTCTTGGTACTCTTCTCAAACCCAGGATCATGTCCTCCCCAGGACCTGCACTAAACATTCTTTCTGCCTGGATTGCTCTTCCCTAGTCTTCATATGGCTGGTACTATAACGGTCACGTAGGTCTGTCTTAGAGGTCTTCTCCTCAAAGTGGTCATCCATTCTAAAGTAGCTATTCAATCATTGGCTGTCACATATGTTTTAACTGTTTGTACGGCATTTATTATTGTATTTCCTTATTTATGTAATTACTGTTTTCTTCCCCTCATTACAATGTAAGCTCCACGGGGAGCAAAAACATTATTCTTATTCACTGCTATATGCCCTGGAGCTGGAACTGTGCCTGGCATATTAAGGAGACTTCACAAATATTTGCTAAGTGAATGACCTGGAAATTTAGGCCTACTCTAGTCGACGACGACTGAGAGACTGGTTGTGTTAATGTACTTAAATATATCTAAGCAACTCATCTTCCTTTTAAACACAGTCATACTAAAATAGAAAATCGTATTCCTTTGAAACAACTCCAGGTTAGCAAATAGGAAATATATTTACCTTATTATTACATCATAGGAGTCAATTTTTTCTCCTAATGTCTTATTCTTCAAAACTCCTCCATTACCAACCACCACGCACTTTTTACATGGCACACTGTTGGGCAAACAGACAAATGAGAGGTTGAGACATCTTTCATGTAACTGGGTGATTCCAAGAATTTGTTCATACTTTCCAGAACCCAGGGCCAAATTTCACTTGTTGCACAAGTAGAAGAGGAACCAACTGTGACTTACAGGTCTAGGGATATATTAGAAAGATACAGGATTCAAGAAATAGCATTCCATAGGAAGTATATGATTGTTAGCAACTAACAGGTACTTATGAGTCCATACACATTCCCTCATTTGATTCTCATAACCATCTGCTGACATGGGTAAGCCCGATATTTCCATTTTACAAACGAAGAAGGCATTCAGAGAAGTGCTGGTTAACATTTCGAAGTCGTACTCCCAAGAGGCAGAATCAGGATTCACATCCAGACTCTTGAAGGACAAAAACACCACTTGGCCCACGATTCTGCATGTTAATATTGATACAAGTGTGTTTACATGACATAGCTATACATTTTTTCCCCAGCGTTTCTCACTCCCTGAGAATCCTGATTCTAGCTCTGGGTCACTGCTGCATCTTATTGATGTGGAGACAGTTTGGAATCTGGTGGGGAAGGTGTATCTTTCCTGGACCTGCCCACGAGCACTTCAATTCCCCCAACATGTTCTGTTTCTTGGAGCTTAACCAATATAAACTAAAAGTTCATGCTGTGTTCCTAGCAGAGAGCTTTCAAGTAGATGATGAAGTGGGACTTCCTGTTGCTGGCTGGGATCAGCCTAGAACCACGCACTGTGTACCATCAGCTCTCAGCAAACCCAACCTGGCCCATCTATCTCCAGGCTCTGACCGCCTCCCGGCCAGGCCTTGAAAAATGACAATACAGATCACATCCTTCTCCTTTAGAGGACAAGACTACAGAGGGGAAAGCCTGGTGAGACTGTCCTTCCAAGGCCTTCATGACATGAAAGTATAAAGAAAAAAAACTGTTTCTCTAAAAACCATGAATAAAGCAGACCGGATGAACTCTAGACCTTGAGGTTCTTAGGAAATTAATGAGTAGCAAAACTGCACAAATACTACAGAACATGTACACTTAGAGGGGCGCCTGCTTGGCCCAATTGGAACAACATGTGGCTCTTGACGTCGGGCCATGAGTTCAAGCCCCACACTGGGTGTAGAGATTACTTAAATAAACAAATAATTGTAGGGAATGCAAGAATACAGGAATAACTAAAAAGAGCCAAGCACTGGCCCTGTCAGGTTAAGAGACAATATACACATTGTATGCATAGACACATAAGTTGACCTTTCCTCATTAGAATTTGTTTAGCTCACCTATTCGGTAAGCTTTTAATACTGGAAAACACTTTTTTACACATTTTAATTTGGGGCTTTTAGCTCCCCACTTAACGAGTCATATCAAAATCAGTGTCTACTTTGTTACAAAAACGAGAAGATCCAGAATGTCACAGGTGTCAGAGACTGGGTTGGGGGGACACTGTCCAGGCACTCCTTGATGAGGTACCCCCCAAAACTCCTATCATGGACAGATCACAATATGCTCTAAATTCCAGGAAGGAAACTCTCAGTGGTGCTCTGCTCTTTGACCTCTGTGACCAGGTGGCACGGAGAAGATGGGAACAGTGGCGAACACATTCCAAAGCCTTCCCTCTCTGGGTATGTTGTCACCAGACCCATCTTATGAATACTATCTAACAAGGGCCCTTCTCATCCGCATAGCTTGTTTGACTCTTTCTTCCAGAACCCTGGGGCCAGTTTAATGCAAATCAGAGGCTCAACCTCTTGAAGCTGGCTCCCACCTCCCCGCTGAGCAAGGCTGTGGGCACTGGGGAGGGGGTGGCTGGGAATGGAGGATCAGAGTAACAGCTCCGTTCCTACGGAACCTGCATGGAGCTGGGGGAGAAATAACCATCATTATGGCACCAGATTAACCTCCTCCCCTATGACTGGAGGCCACTTCCTATTCCCAGGGGCCCCCGAGGCTACAGCATCTGTTCTGGCCTGGGATATCCAGCCTGACACCATGCTGCCTGACCAACATCATCAAACATACCAGGCTAGATAGGAACTCACAGCACCACTGTGTCTCCAGAGTTTCTAACCTGGAGCCCCAAAAAAGGACCCCATACCCACAAGCCTCATTTCTGAAGATGACCCAGAAAGAGGTAGCTCCGCTTACTCCCAGACACAACCAGTTCCATAATCCCTGTTCAGCAATAAACCCATAGGCTGAAACTTCATGCTTGCAGAAACTTCCCCTCAGTGTTATTTTTATCAGACTGGATTACAGCTGGTCATCAAGCCCCAGATCACATGTGGCCGAAAGAGTATTGTGATAAGAGAAGCGATCATCTGTCATACGAATAGGTCACACTCCTCGTCCCCACTCAGGCTCAAGGTCCTGGACCTCCCTCTCACAGATCCTACCAAGCCTTCTGGTCAAGGGAAAAGGGAGCTGAGGTTTAGAGGCAGATCTTCACTACAAGAGCCCTGAGGATCAGCCACAGAGAGAAGGTAGTTCCTTGTATGTACGCTCTACAGCCTCTTCCTGTTCATCGTCCCAGGAGGTTCAAGGACTTGGGAAAAATGGAAAGAAATCTCAGAGATACTGCCTCACTCAAGGGGACTCCAATTCTAAAGACACTTTACAGCTGAAGGGTCACCACATTTTTAGAAATTTCACTATTTTCTTCTCTGTGAGCTTTGTAGGGGGCAGCTGGAGGGAAGACCCTTTGTCATAGAAAAAGTTCACCAATACCCCTCAAGAGAAATCTTGACAGTGAATTTCACTTCTCCTTCTGGTAAGGGATATTGCAAAGACCCACACATTTTTCTGAGGATCATATATAATACTAGAAACTCTTCTAGGGGCATTGCTAGGACTACTCTTTGGCAATAGTATCTCATCTACTGCTAGTACTCACAATGCCCCCATGAGTCTGGGAAACACGCAATGCTACAGCTTTGCAGTCTGAACCACACATCTCACAATGCTCTCCCCAGCAGGGACCCCCACATATTACCAAAAATCTGAGTCATTATCTCCTTGGCTTCGTCCGCCTTGTCTGGGCTCCTGGCTTCCCTTGCACCCTGTGTAAAACAGTAACTTCCAGTGTCCTTTGGGTGACTGTATAACTTCACCATATTTAATTAATGCCACTTTCATGCCCGAATAGTTGCAGACAACTGTGATCTTCAGACGGCAAGAATAGTCTCATTTATATTACTATACTCTCCAATCTAAAACTTCCTGATTCACAGGCTGTACACCAGAAATCAGTTTGATTGTTACATTAAGGGTGGTGATTGTTTTCTCTCCTGTTGTGTCTGGGAAAGGAGGTATCTGTTCTTCCTTCCCCCACCCCAGAAACAGGTAGGGAAATGCACATGCCCCAAACTGCTCACCCAGAAAACAAAATCATTACGGAGTGCCTGAACCTGTTAATGGAAAATCTGGAAAAGTGCTGAAACAATCATGGTGAGAGATTACATTTCCCCCACGTGAAAGGCCTGGCTTCTCATCAAGCCAGGCAAACCCAGAAGACTGACTACCTTATGCAGAGGTAAACATCAACACCATCAATGCGGAGAAAGTAAACACGAATCGCCCATTTCAAAGGACCTGTGACCTGTCTTCTGAATGCTTTCTGACATTCATTTTTCCCTTCAGCAGTATCACACACATTAAAATATATCACTCCATCTTCAGTGTAACAATCCATGCAGACCCCACTAGCCCCTTTCCCAACACGCATTACCCTGCGTGCCTGCTCGCAGAGCCCTGCTTTCATAAGCCTAATAGTTGGCCTGGAGGTGGCCCCATGACCCCACCTTGGGCAGAAAGATATCAGAGAAGTCTATTAGATGCTCCAGAAAAGATTTCACCCCCAGCAAGAACATGGTTCGAAAGTTCTCCTGGCCGAAAATAGCAGGATGCCCGGGCTAGTGATGCAGACACTGAGATCCTTTTAGAGCCTGGGCTCTTTTTCATAAACAACTACTAAAGTCTAAATCTTTTTATTTTTAGGTTGTCTAAGGCCATGCTCCCACCCTGGCTGGTTGCCAGTCTGACCCAGCTCTGCTGATATAATGGATCCTGCCTGGGTGAACAACGAGGCAGTTGTCACAAATCCCTGTCCATTTAGCAGGCAGTGGACTTAGCACAGGGGTTTCGATTAGGTAAGATATTTATGTATGGTTACTCTATAACCATCGACGCAGGACTCAAGCATTCGTCACAGAATCTGGCAGGCTTTCAGAAGGCAATGGTGGCAGTTGGGGGTGGAGAGCTGGTTCATGCATTTGAGTGGGAGCTGACAGTTTGTGATTCAGGGATTCTGCTGCTCTGGTCAAGGGAGAACGTGTTCCCACTAAGGAGATGGCAGCATTCTGGGGACCTGGGTGCAGACCGGTACTCAGGAGCTACATGGACACCCAGAAAGGGCCTCGTAACATGGCACATTTTAAGTATTGCTTTTCTGTGATGTGATTTCCTTAAATATCCTCAGTCGTTAGTGAAGTGTGTCAAACATGGCCACCTCATGTGAGCTGTGCTTTGGAGAATAAAGAGAGGAATCCGAGTCCTAAGAAATCCACAGCAGCAACACACAGAAAAGAAGACAAGAGAACCGGAGTTGCCACTCCAAACCATTGGTTTTAGGCACGGCTTCACGGTGCCTTCCAAACAAAGTGCCACAGAGGATAAAAAGGAACCTAGAGGTCACCTCAAACATCCCACCTCTTTTTTTTTTTAAAGCATTTTATTTTGGGGGGTGCTTGGGTGGCTCAGTCAGTTAAGTGTCCAACTCTTGATTTCAGCTCGGGTCATGATCTCAGGGTTTTGAGATCGAGCCCCACATCAGGCACACATGCTGGGCTTGGAAGCTGCTAAAGATTCTCTCTCTCCCTCTCCCTCTCTCCCCCCACTTCTCTCTAGTAAAAAAAAAAATAAAAGAAGCATTTTTTTTAATTGCAATATAATTCACAAGTCTTAAAATTCACCCTTTTAAATAAAATCTGTCGGCTTTCGCATACTCACAAAGCTGTGTAGCAATCCCCACTACATAATTCTGACCCCACAGCCACTAGCACTCTCTCTCCTTTTCCCTCCCCCACCCCTGCAACCACAAATCTACCTTCTGTCTCTATAGCTCTATCGATTCTGGCCCTTTCATACAGAAGGCATCATGCAATAGTACACAGTAAGGCGTGCTCTCGTATATAACAATATTTGTCTGTGGGATTTCACAACTGGCTTCTTTTGTTGAGCATAGCGTTTTCAAGGTTCATCCACACTGTGGCATGAATCAGTACCCCATTCCTTTTTATGATTGAATAATATTCCTTTGTATGCATACACATTTATTTTATCCATTCAGCAGCTGGACATTTGGGTTGTTTCCACTTTGGGGCTATTTGGAATAATGCTCCTAGGGACATTCACATAGAAGAAGGTCGGTGGTCATAGGTTTCAGTGTTGGCTTTCTACTTCAAAATAATTCTAGAGTCACACAAAGCTGCAAAACCAGTACTAAGAAGTCCTGGGTACTCTTTACCCTGTTCCCCTCGACCAGGCTTACACTGACTTAACAACTGTGCACTGGTTACACCGACTTAACGTTAACAATTAAAACCACCCTCGGCCTCCTGCGCATACGGAGGAGGTCCTTCGGTTCCTCTCCTTCCCGTGACACTAAGGTTCAGAAGCCTGGGAATTTGCCCAAGAACACAAAGCAGTTAGTGCCTTTTTTCTCAAGGGCTGACCCATCTATTTAAATGTTACCTGACTACTTCCTTACCCCTCTCTCCACCTCCCTCCCCCCCCCCCCACCCCCAAAACCCTGTCTCTCAGGCTCTCCTTCCCTGGCTGGTTTACCATCACTCCTCTGCTGCCAAAGTCCTGGCCTGAGAGCCCATCTGAGTATTTCCATAAAGGGAGGAACATGAAAAAAAAAAAAACAAACATGGAAAGGGTTGCTCTAATTGCTTTAAAAAAAAAAATTATTTGTCTTTTTGAAACTAGCTAGAAGTGGTGGTTGCCTAACTTTGTGAATGTACTAAATGCCATTGAATTGTTCACTTTAAAATGGTTCGTTTTTATGTAAATTTCACCCTCAATTGAAAAAAGTGATTTGTCAACATTTGAGATTGTTTCTCTTTGCCACACTTGGGATCTGCTGGCTCAGAGCCAGAATCAGAGGCACTTTTACTATTCTTGATCTTCCGGTGAGAGACAGCAAAGAAAAATGTGTTTTCCTATAGTATCTATTCAGAGAAGATTCTACAGAGATCATGTATCTTTAAGAGAAAAAAAAAACCCTATTTAATATATATATGTTTTCAATGAACTTACACACGTATCCTGGAGATGTTTTGGTTTAACCCTGCTAGAGTATTAAAGTTCATCTGGCTAAAAATGGTTTGAGGTTAAGGATAAAGGCATAAGCTATATTAAACAATGCACGAGATGCCCTGGAAATCCTAAAGAATATATCCAAAAGAATTCACAGTTCCAGAATTCTCTTGCCCTTATCTTCAGATGATGCTCAGTTCAAGACATTCGGTTGTGGGGTCTTGTCTTCTCTTTGCTTGTTCAAATGTGGAAGGAGGTACTGAGAACAGAAGTCTACAGACCTCCATATCACCTCCCATATAACTTCTCCGGACGTTGGTTCTCTCACCTTTCAAATGAGGGAATTGGACTAGATCTCCACCCTTCCCGCCTCTGACCATCTCTCAGATTCACCACTTTGCTTTAGAGTCTGGCTCTCAGGCCACACAACACAGCAAGGGGAGGTAAGCTTAGGTAATCAGGACTCTTTACAAAACAGCACAGTGCCCCGGTGTTTACCCCACTCCCACCTGCTGGGCCATTGCTGGGGAGTGAAACTCAAACAATACAAAGGGAAAAGTCCAAGATTTACACTAAAAATAAAAAGAGAAATAAAAAAAAATAGAGTAATACACATGTCCCATTGCATGGTATCCTCTTTTCACAGAGAACAGAGAATCTCTGTCACAAAATTAGGGGGAAACGCAATTTTCTATAACGCAAATATTTTTCTAACAGATATGAGTATACAAAGGGAGGCAAATTATTATAATTACTAGGTGACCAAAAACTTAGAAAAAGAACAGGTGAGTCTGTTGTTTTGTTTGTTTTGTGTTTTGGTGGCGAGGGGGAGTGGTTAGCGAGGGGAGGAGGCAGAGCAGAGAACAAGCCAGGAATGGTTTAGCTCAAGGGGTCTTTCACACAAGCGTCATGGCCAAACACACACACTCCTATTCCCTTCCTTGTTTATTTCTCACACAACTACTTCATGGTATTAGCTTTAGGAAAAGGCTCCCTCTGCCTCAGAGTTACTTTTTTTTTTAATAATTTTTTATTGTTATGTTAATCACCATACATTACATCATTAGTTTTTGATGTAGTGTTCCATGATTCATTGCTTGTGCATAACACCCAGTGCTCCATGCAGAATGTGCCCTCTTTAATACCCATCACCAGGCTAACCCATCCCCCCACCCCCCTCCCCTCTAGAACCCTCAGTTTGTTTTTCAGAGTCCATCGTCTCTCATGGTTCGTCTCCCCCTCCAACTTACTCCCCTTCGTTCTTCCCCTTCTGCTATCTTCTTTTTTTTTTTCTTAACATATATTGCATTATTTGTTTCAGAAGTACAGATCTGTGATTCAACAGTCTTGCACAATTCACAGCGCTCAGCATAGCACATACCGTCCCCAATGTCTATCACCCAGCCACCCCATCCCTCCCACCCCCCACCACTCCAGCAACCTTCAGTTTGTTTCCTGAGATTAAGAATTCCTCATATCAGTGTGCCTCAGAGTTACTTTACTAACATTACCCACCAATATGGCATATATAACAAGTCCTTCATAAGAAATGTCTCTTCATGGGGTACCTGGGTGGCTCGGTCAGTTAAGCAGCTGACTCTTGATTTCAGCTCAGGTCATGATGTTAGGGTCATGGAATCAAGCCCCACGTTGGGCTCCACACTCAGCGTGGAGTCTGCTTGAGATTCTCTTTCTCCCTCTCCCTCTGCCCCTCCCCCCACTTGCACATGCTCTCTCTAAAATAAATAAAATCTTAAAAAAAGTCGCTTCATAAAAAAATAAAATTTAAAAATTAAAAAAAAAGAAATGCCCCTTCTAAATGATCTACAACACAATATGTTTCAACAGCTTTCACGGTGATCAATTCTCCAAGAGACAAACCATGGTTGACTTCCTCAAGCACTCAGCTAAGTTGGTAAAGTTATATAACTGACTTCAGAATCCTAAATATTTACCAGGCACAGAGACCAGCTGCCCCTCAATAAGGTCCCTTAAAATAGGACTTTTTTAATGTGGGCACACAGCCACTTTTAATAAAGACTACTTTTTTTTTTTTTTAAGGCTACATTTCTAGCCCACCTTCCAGCTAGATGTGGCCTTGTGATTATATCCCTAGCCAATGGGATACAGTCAGTGGTTGCTAGCAAATATTAACCACCAGTTCTCTCTGGGAGAAAAAGAGGTGACAGGAGAAGCCCTGGTTTGCAGTGTTGCCAATTTCCATGGCATAAAATACTCCCAAAATGGCTAATTTCAAGTTTCTACCTTGATGGCACTGAACATGGAATTGGAAAGAACTATAGCTCTCAAGTTGGTGCCAACTGGCTCCAGCACATCCCTGGGTGTAATAGAGTATTATATAGGATTTCTGGGCAACGTCCTTAAAGCAGGAGGCAAGTCTTAATGGATCCGAGCATGGCCTTCCCTTTGCTCCTCCTTACTGGCCAGAATACAGCCGAGATTGGTGGAAGTCCAGCCATCACACTGGATATTAAGGAAGAAGATATGTATATAGAAATGGCAGACTCACAACAGAACAGCCCAGGTCCCTGCTGATCAGTGCTAGCAGACTGGCCCTGAATGTTACCCTGCAGACTGCATTTATGTGACACCCATGAGAAAGAGGAAGCTTTCTATCTTGTAAATGCATCTGATAGTTAGAGCTTTCCCATTCATAGTGGAATCTGTCCCAACAGAGGGCATCACACAAGCTAAGGAATGTAACTGAACAAAACTAGGACTTGCATCTGGTAGAACTGTAAAGGATTTCGATTTGAAACAGTGACAAAATGTCTGGACCTTTCTGGAAGGGACAAAGAGGGTAGAGAGAGAATAAAATCAGTGGAGAGAGCAGTCCACAGGGGAAGGGACTAGAAAGGCCGAGCTACCCCCTCTCCTGCTCAGCTCCCTGCCTCCCCCAACCTACAGACCCACGACAAAGAGTGAGCAGCCAGGGCCCACGAAGCTTCCTCCTGAGGCCAGCTCCCGAGACCACAGCTGGGGTGGTCCATCCCCTCTGCCCTAGAAAGAGACTGTTCTCGGACCTGTTTCTTCTAGAGCATTTTTCCCAGGTGGAGAGGAGAAATGGGAGATGTTTAAGGTCACGTAGGGGACAAAGTGAGTTGACTCAGAGGCAACAATAAGGTAGTTTAGCATATTCTGACCTTCTGGAGTTTATTTAAAATACACTTTTCAGGCACAGACTGGTCTGTTACTGTCTTTGTGTTGTACAGTGGCTTCCAGACAAATGTAGAATGACTTACTTAAAATATAGGTATAATTTATTATTACATGTGAACCCAACCCAAAAGTTAATATGCAAATGGAACGTAATAGTGTCATAAATATATTCTTATCTACTTTCGAAATACTCTTTCTCAAGTCCCTAGGAAACAGGTTTTGCACCATCAAACCAGCAATTCAGCAATGCTGAGTACCAGCGCATCCCTGTGCGTACTCTGTGGGGATCCTACAAGGACATTTTCCATTCACTCTGTACCTGAACAGTCTCTGACTGTATATTTTATTCTACTTCAGTCTCTTGACAACTTCAGACTCAAGGACTCCTGTGTAATCAGCAAGATCTTTAATCCCTCCTCACCAACCACACCAACCTCCCCTCTAATACGGGTGATGCTCAGAGTCTGACACGGGTTGAGGGTGGGAGTGGGGGGCATGCTCAGTGACAAAGGAAGAAAGGGTGGGGAGCAGCAAGACCAAGTCAGCAGGAACAGTGGGAAGAGCCTGGCTGAGGCACACACAGATGATGAACACCTGGGGCAGAAGGCTTCTAAAAGCAACTCTATACAGTACAATCTAGTTCTAAGATAAAAACCAGGAAAGAATGAAACTTCCAGTCACACCCCCTCCCCCTACCAAGAATCCTAACAGTAGCTCCCATTTACAGGGACAAGGATCTTGTAGATAATTACTCTTAAGTCAAATATCCAGGCACTGGACGGAACTCTCTAGGTTCACATCCTGGCTCTAGCATTTGCTGACTGTAGCAAACTACATATGTGTGCCTAGTTCCAGTTCCTCCCTTAAAAAAAAAAAAAAAAAGGATTATCGGGGATATTTTGCAGGGTGGTGGTAAAAATTAGAAAGCATGATATAATGCTCATATGCCAAAGGTCTGCACAAAACAATATTCTACCCATTAGAGCTATAAAACTTTAGGTTAAAAAAGAATATATGCGGTAACTGTTGATATGCAATCAAAAATTGAAATTAAGTTGATGGCATAGTTTTAAATTATAACAAGTAAATACAAGCTGAAATGAGCAACACTTATTAAATAATCCACCCTCTGATAATCTTGGCTCCCAGAGGAAAAGGAGATAAATTCAGATAAAATCTAGCACTGTTCTGCCAGCTCTGTTCTGCAAATTCTATCTCCATTTTCACACCTCCGTCTACTACCCTCACTTATGTTTCCACTTAATAGCACCCCTATTCTCTTGAGCAAGAGGGAAAATTCTGTCATTTTCCTTTTTAATGGAAGCCTGACATCTGCAGACTACCTGTACCATCCCACTGGACCACTGGCCAAATCCTAAAATGTAGCTTAAACATTTGTGAAGAAAGTCTACCTCTGTAAAAGTAAGTATACCTGCTAAGAAGTCTATCTTTAGCAATTTCATGCCTACGGGGCTAATTTGATGCCAGAATATCCTACAAACTAAATGACCTTTTGTAGTCAGAAAACGTATTATCTAAACAAGCTGTTTGCTTCCCTCCAGTATAATTCTGAGTAAGACGAAGAGAGCTCCTTCTGAAATCCAATATTCAAGTGAAACAGAAAGGATCCTCGTGTTAAAAAGGCACATGGGAGGTACAGGAAACAGCCCATGGAGGGGGCTGTGAGCTGATTAACAGAAGCTATGAATTAATTCTTCAGTACCAACAACTTAGAAAAGAGGAATGTGGATTACAGTGTCTTGACCCAGAACTAGCATTGCTCATCATAAGGCTCTGTGCAGACTTTTGAGGCAACCAGTTACGCAGCTTCTGAATTAATTTTGTAGTTTATTTGAAGTTTCATAGAAATAACTACTAGAGGTTTTAGTTATACACAAATACCAAGGAATTTTCTTGAATGAAGACATTTTAAATTGGGGTGCACATTTTGAACCCCATTAGCTCAAACTCAAAGTCAAACAAAAGCAAGGAAATAAACTCACTTGTCAAACTCGTCAAAGAGATCACAACTCTGCAGTTTTGAAAGAGCAAGTCGAAAATATTCCGCTAGAAAACAAATGGAATATTATAAATAAAAGGAATCATGGCTTCTTAGGTACATAGTAAGCCATCTGCCCCCTTCCCTCCCCCAAACCCATTTCAAACTGGTACAGCTCCATGGATTTATTCCGTGGTGAAAATTAATGATACAACTGCAACTAGCCAGCACCACTCAATAGGCACACTAAAAAATGCTCCAAGGGCACTTTACAAAAACTCAAGAAAAAAAAAAAAGATGCTTAATCTGAAAACAATCATAAAAAAGTAACCCCTAAAATATCAACATCAGATGACATTAGTAGAGAATATAGCCCTTCAAACTGACATTAGTCTAAAAACCAATTTTCAGTAAATTTAGATGTATTATCAAATTCTTTGCAATATGTTTTTAAAACATATACACACACATTTATACAATCCACAAGCACAAAACAGGATCAGTTGAATATGCAAAATCTAACTCAGAAAACTGTAAGCTTATCACCTCCTGGGCTTTCAGGGTCTCTCCCAAAACTACAACGTAAAGCTACATAAAGCCAATTCATGTGTCAATAAGCAAAGAGAAGACTATTCTGTCATTAGTAGATAGAGTGATTCCCTCTCAATTTGGCAACAGTGAAATACCTGCTGGTTAAAAGGCTGATCAAGGAGCTAGGTCTTAAAGTGATGAAATAAAATAAAACTCAGAGGTAAACAGGCGAAAAGGGGAGCTGGGGAGGATGTTAATCCAACCCACATCCTGCTAATTCTACATTGGACTAAACTAAGGCATCAGAACACATGAATAATACCATGGCTAAATCAAAGTAAAAAAGCAGTTTCTCAATAAAAACAACAAATCTACCATTTTATTCTTAAATTCTACACTGCCTCAAAAAGGAGTAGGGATTTCTATATTGAAATTTAATTTCCTTCATCCCGTCTCCAAATCACTTCCTTTAGGAATCATGACACAAAAACATTAAAAGGCCCTAAAATTATATAAACATGTGGTTCACATCAAACACCATTCACATTAATAGGGTTAGGTAAAGAATAATATTACTGACCTGATGTTCTTATCCCATAGGGCAAATCAAACTTATCGCTACCATACAAGGAAGCAATCTTTTTAAAATCAGCTGCACACAGAAAAGGGTGAAACTGATGAAACCTGTGGGAAAAGGAAAAAGAGTGATTTCCCCAAATGCCTACCATATCTGCAGCCTTCTAAAATCACAGCTGAAATTAACTGCTGTGATATACTGACTATACGAAAACGTGTAATTGTTTTTCTAATTCTTTAAAAATCACATGAAACAGTATTTAAGTATTATATAGAATGGAATATGCAATGCAACTACACAACCAGAACGTAAATACTTTCCAGGTTGTGGAACCAAAATTACGTCACAGCTTCAGGGGCTAACGAGGGGGGATCAAAATTTAAAAACAAACCAACACGGGGCGCCTGGGTGGCTCAGTTGGTTAAGTGACTGCCTTCGTCTCAGGTCATGATCCTGGAGTCCTGGGATCGAGTCCCGCATTGGGCTCCCTGCTCAGCGGGGAGTCTGCTTCTCCCTCTGACCCCCCCCCCATGTGCGCTCTCTCTCTCTCTCTCTCTCTCTCTCTCTCTTTCTTGCTCTCTCAAATAAATAAAATCTTAAAAAAAAAAAAACACCAAGTGATAACACGTTAGCCATATGCAGGAAGAGACAAAGGAGGTAGTAAGGGAAAATAAAAGCATGGATGCTAAGCCACTCCCAAATTTAAAAGTACCATATGTACCAAGTTGTGTCGGCTGTGAAAATAAAAATATAACAAAAACTCGACGCGCCGAGGATTAAACTCTTTTCTGATATCATTAAGACTTTCTCAAGAACAAGAACTGTGGGCACTGTCTTCCTATCATCTGCTCTGTCCTACCCCGCTAACCCCACTCGGGTACCCTCACAGACAAGAGAGCCAGTTTGAGAAGGGTGGCATGTGCTTCCATTCCCCACCCCTCCTCACTTTTAGCACCCAGCACGGAGTAAGCAGGCTACATATGGTTAATAAACGATTGAATGAATTTCAACTCCATGGTACTTTTTTACGGAACCAGTATGATGTAGAAAAGAAGGTTTTTTTAATTAAAAAGAAGGAACAAGTCAAACTAGTCCATACTTCATCCCCCACACTTGGCCCCACTTTTCCAGTCCTAGCAGAGCTGCCCTTAGTCTAAAAACTGCAGGTGCAGATCACAGTGCCCTGGGGCTTCAGGGGCTGCATGACAAAGAGGAAATAAACAGCTGTGGGATAGGGGTGACAGAGCTTCAGTTTCCTTCTGGCTTTGCCACTCAGGAGCCACTAACCTCAGACAAGTGCCATGAGCTTAACGTCTTCAGAGCGGAGTTAGAACTCACACCATATTCAGGCTAAGGAAACAGGTGAGGATGAGCCCTTCCTGCTTGACACAGGATCTGTGCCCCAGACTTGGTTGTGACAGTGATAGCAGCCTCGAGGTTCCAGCCTTACTTATACATGTTGGGTTCCAAGGTAAAACGTATTTATCCCCAGTATAGACTGGTTCCAAAGTAAAGTGTATTTCTTACTATAGGTCACGGTCAAAAAAGTTTAAAACCACTAGTTTTGCAGTGGTCCTAACTGGACACACCCCTATGGAAAGACTACAAGTAGCCATGCATACCTGTGATCATATGCAGAAATGTTTTATGTACCTGCAGTTTCCTAGAGAGTTGATTTTAAAGGAATCTGTAGCCCCAAGAGGTTAAGAACCAGTAAATGAAAAGGTACAGTAACATAATTAAAAGAAAACAGACATTTTTGATTCCGAATGGGTAAAATATTGAAAAGCCTGTACCTGTTTTACACAATTAAAATGACCAGACTGTCATTTATTTCTATTTCTCTAGAAGTACTTTGACCAGCAATCTGTCCAAGTTGAGGTGACAGAGGAAAAGAATACTTGTGGTTATTCTACAAGTCCTGACAACCGTGTAGAGATCATTATTTACATTCCAAGTATTTCACTGAAAGTCCCTCAAAGTGAGGAAAAAGGTCTCATCATAAAGTTTAACCTAGAGGCAAGGGACAAACAGCCACAAAATAATAAGGGTGAAAAATAACATGGAAACAAGGGCGGGTAGTAAAACCCTGAAAAATAGTTCACTTTTTTATAATCAAACACAACTCGGCCTCTCTAATCTCACCTTTGTAAAAAGAATACTGGTCTGATGGAGTTCTTCAATGCCTTTGCTGAAAATATATGCAGAACTCTGACTAAAAGCACAAAAAGAGACAGGATATTCAAGCTCTTCCTTAAATACAGAGTGTCTACTTTCTACTGCTAAGATTCATACGGGGAAGAAAAAACTAGACAGGTGTGAGATATGATTACAAACACATTTTGAACATTTTGTACGTCACAATTTCTTTTAGATTTTTACCTCAGGAGAGAGGCAAAAGCTGGCTTTGATAAACAAGGCTGGATCTTATTTCTCCGCTTCATTTCCACAGGTGGTACCCTAGGAGACAAAAATAGAGTCAGCCAGAAACCAGAACCAGGCAGCCCGCCCAAAGGAAAACAAATGCCCTGGGAATCGGCTCAGTGCCACCACCCAGAGGCTTCCCAGGCATGGAATTAACAGCTCTCACAGAAGCCCTTGAGGGAGGACAGGACCCTGCACGGATTTGAGGATGCATGGATACACGGCAAGAGAGTGAGAAAGGCTGAGGCGACAAGCAGCCCGGAAGTAATTCAACAAGCGGTGAACAAAGAGCCTTCAAGAAGGGCTAGGATTACCACACTGTGGAGGCCCCAAGCAGGCTGACTTTTTAGAAGTCCCCCCCGCCCCGGCCCACCCAGAGCCTGAGAAACCCCACACACGCCCGTGCACATGGCTGTCTCTGTCCTCCATGCCACATCTGGGGACACCTACCACAGAAACACAGACCTGCAGATGCAGCCTTGTGATCTGCCCTCCACAAATCACACTTTTCAGAGTCCTATGGAACTCTCCTCTATTCTTGGCACAGGTTAGGCCCTTCTGGGTCTCCTGAATGGAGTGCTTGTCTCCACAATTTAAAAGGGTATTGTGAAACAAGACAAAGCACGACAACAAGAATAAGCGAAGGGGACAGGGTGACAGGATCCAGATTTAACCAGCTTCGTAACTGCTTAACAGAAGAACATGTTAATGATCAATGACATGAGGAACTCATCTTAAAAAACTAATCAATTTTCTTCTGTAATCACAGGACTCAAACTAAAAGTATTGGTCTCAATTTTCAATGTTTTTGTTAAAAAATCCCCATAGTTGGAACTGCTAGGTTTCTAAGCGACAAAGCTAGTGAAGTCCTTATCAGAGAAACACCTTCTGTGAGTACCACAAATGGCAAGAATCCCTTGATTTATATGTAAGGAAGGTACATAAATGTGGTGGACTAGCATATTAGACCATAAAAACCAAATTATATTCAGAGGACAAAATGAAGTGTAAGATACATTTCTTGGTTTCTAAGGTTATTCAAACAGAAAACCTTTTAGGATATTGAGAAGACAAACTTTGAGTGGCTTTATAAAGTTACCTGTCTTAAATAATTCTTAAGGAATTAAGTTCACAGCACAAAACCCACCCGAGGTAATTTCCCACGGTACTCTACATGACTGGAGTGATGTGTTAGCTTAGGAGTGTTGTAAACATTCGTCAAAGCCTGATGACAAAAGACTGTGTAGAATTCAGATTCTTTACATTGTCTTCCTTATTTCTCTTGTGACACACAAGAGGATTTGTAGGGAAGTAGCAATCTAGTAAACTCCTTGCTTTCTCTTCTGTTCTTGTCTTCCGTTACTAAGTGTGGTACAGAGATAGGACGCAGCAAAGGCAGGAGAGATCCCCATGGTATAACCCTCGTGTAGTGTGTAATCAAACTTCTAAGTCCTCTAGCTCATTATTTAAGTCCAAAGCCTAGAAACTTAGGTCCAAACCTACCCACCTGGCATTGGGTTTTCCCAGTGACCATTTGCCTAACTTCCTTCCATGAAGAGTATTACAATAATTTTTCAATCAACCAGTAGTGAAATAAATTCGGAAGCATCAATTTTTTTTATCTAGTAGGATAAAAACAAAACAAAACAAAACCCAGAGACGTGATCTAGGATCTCCTATTGAAAAACTGGCAAACAGTACTGATAGTTTAAGACAGGAAATTATCATGTGATTTATTTTGATATCATATACCACCATCTACTCAGGATTTAAGGGTCATCAAAACTTTATTCCTAGCCAAAGGACTGGTAACAGGGAAAAGGTTAAAAAGCTTATAAGTTTTCTCTGCAATAAAACTACCTGTGTCTCTTCAAAGTTTTATATGTGACATTTTAAGTCAACATGGTTTCATAATACACATCTATTATCATTCACCAAATATTTTTAAACAAAGAGAGTCTATATTTTAATCAGCAATCTCTTTATCCAAGCATTTTAGGTTCAACAGTCAAGTACAACTGAGTCCAAGAATGACTCCATCAATTCAAAGAAATGAAATATTATATGATTGTCCCAAAGACAATCAACGTCACCGCTTCACTGAAAAATCAATAAAAAGAAGGTGCTATTCTATCAGTTTTAAACTATTAGAGTACAACATAGAAGCTATCAGAATGGTAAAACCCCAATTTATAATGGAAAGCTAGAAGAGGCTCAAAATGTTAAAGAGGTGGTTTTTTGTTTGTTTTATAGGTCTCTCTAGGATCATTTGTGTGTCTCTGTGAAAGACTAGTTTGGGAATTATTTTTAAAGAGCAAAAACGATAGGGCGCCTGGGTGGCTCAGTCAGTTAAGCATCTGACTCTTGGTTTCAACTCAGGTCATGAGCTCAAGGTTGTGAGATCGAGCCACAGTGCTGAGCGTCAGGCTCAGTGCTGAGCGCAGAGTCTGAGTCAGTGCTGAGTGCTGAGCGCAGAGTGTGCTTGAGGTTCTCTCCCTCTGTCCCTCCTCCCATCCTGCTCTTTCTCGAATAAATAAATTCCTTAAAAAAATAATAAAGAGCAAAAATGAAACTTACCAATAGACATTTGTTCCCCATAATATACAATGCAGCACATAATAGAGAAAGACAGCACTCAGGAATATGGCCACAAGGTACCCTCTCATGGCTGGCCCACCTGCAACACAGGAATGAAGTCCAAAGAAAAGGCAATATTATCTGTTCACACAAAGACTCAAATACAAGATTAGTGAACAAACGTATAGAGAGGGAAAAAGAAGTAAAATGATGTAGGCCTATTATTTTTGGAAATATCCACTAAATTTGCAGGAAAAGAGTATTTTTTTTCTATCTCTCCTCAGCCTCTTTAGTCAAAATAACATGGTAGGTAGACCAATAAACAGTAGTACCATTGTTTCAAAGCTGGTGGCTTCCATACTACTTTTTCATGTTAGAGAAGAAAAAAAAAACTCATTCAGAACAAAATGTTACACATCTATTCCATATCCAAAACTTTTTTTCAGAAACATTAAAAAATATCTATTTTCACTCTCTCCATAGAAAGCGAATATATGCCTTAAGATGTAAATAAACATTGCCTTTATTCAGTGCTCAAAGTGATTTTTAAATGCTCTACATCATAATTTTTACAAGTCCTTTATGTAACTTTTAAAAACTGGGAACGGGTGCCTGGGTGGCTCATTCGGTTAAGTGTCTGACTCTCAATTTTGGCCCAGGTCATGATCTCAGGGTCTTGAGATGGAGTTGGGCTCTGCACTGGGTGTGTACCCTCTCATGGCTGGCCCACCTGAAACACAGGAACGTGCTTCCCTCTGCTTCTCCCCTTCTCCCCCTCTCCAAAAAAAAAAACCAAAAACCAAAAAATCACCTTATAAAAACTGAGGAAAAAAGCTACTAAAAAATATTTCCCACATCTCCGATTTTTTATACCTTTAGGTGTACCCATTTGATTTTTCAGTTTCATAGCACAGGTAAATTTAGCTAATTTCTTACTTATTTTTGCACTACATAGACAGTTTGGTCCATTATACATTGCAGATAGATAAAAACCTGGACACAATCCTCTTTAGAATATAAATTTAAAAATCCTTTATAGCATATATATTTTTTAAAAACCTAACCATATTTAGTTCTCACTTTTGCTTCCTAGAAATGAGTAAGTTCTCACTTCCACATGCAATTCAATGCAAAAGACAAATTTAATATATTATATGGTTCTTACAAGAGATTTCAGTGCTTGTGATTTGAAACAAGTAAGCTATCTCTTTGCCTCTCATCAAGTTTCTGATTCATCTAGACAGTTGCACATACCGCTCCTCCCACTCCTGTTCATATCTATTAACCTCAATCGGGGCAACGCAGTGTAGACGCTGTGAGTCTGAGGAGATACATTTCCAAATAATATCATGCTGTCTCCCTTTTAACAGTAAAATAAGGCCAAATGGAACTCTTAAAATAAGGCACTCCTTTGCCTTCATAAGTAGAATATAATAAATATAATTTAAGCTTTCCTTGATAATGTGGAGTCATAACTGTGCTGGGCTCCTCTGGAACCAAGAAGGGTGTGGGACTGTTTGCTAAGCAAAAGTCCTTATGCAGTGGAGATTGCTGGTTTCCCTTCCCTTGCTCTCAGCTGCTCCTTCTCACTGCTATGCAGGTAGCCACCAGGCTCACATGCCGTTGTAAGTCAGAAATGCTTATGTAAGGAGAAAGCAAATAGAGGAGGTAAATGAACTAAACTGACACATCTACCTTAGTATACATAATCCCTGTGAAAAGTCAACACTGCTTGGCAACCAGAAGACAGGAATCATGGCCCAACTCCACATAATTCCTGGCTTGGGGGGGGGGGGGGCGGTGGTGCCTTAGATAAATCCGTTTACCTCTTCCAACTCGAGTATCCTCACATGTTTACAAGTGAGAGCACACAACCTACCTCTTTGAACTGTTAGGTAGATGATCCCAAATGACGGGTGTCTCGGACAACCTAGGACACAAAATATGTGAATAAGTTTGTGTATTTTACTGTTGTTGGTTTTCTGAAACTAAAGTCAGCTGTGCTCTTTTTCTAAGTTGTAATATGCATGGGTTTTGAGAAAGCCAAAGCGAGCCTTGGTCTACCTTGACTCAGCCTGCACTGCAGTCTTACCGGCCTAACAGAAAGCGGTAGTTGCACGCGGTTTTGGCAGAAAGCCCACATCCTCTGATGGCAAAGGGAGTAAAGCATATAAAGAATGTCTAGATCTGCTGCTTCTATCCCCTCAGGCCTGTGCATCTCTTTCCACTTTGTTTCGTCTTCCTCATCCATTTGTAATGTATGCTATCTTGATGTATTGTGGGTTATTTTTAAAATTGCCTTAAATTCTTCATGGTAAAAAGCAGGAAATGCATGATTATAGGTAGGTTAAAAAAAAAAAAGGTATGGCTCTATGTTTCTTAAGGAACACTTGGTAAAATCCAAGTGATGGAGAGAATTAAAGGTTTGGGATTATCAGTAAAAATCTAAGACAGTGAGGTGTTTGGGATGTTAGATGCATCACCGAAATGGCTAATTAAAGAATGAAAGAGAATTTAGCTAGCCCAGAGCCTGGCCCTTATACTTGTTCAACAAATGTTAGCTTTCCTTCCTCCCCTGGTACTGGATGCACTGAGAAAGGTCAAGGAACTGGGGTCCAGCTGGGTGCTAAAAGGCAACTTGTCATACAGGGGAGATGTGACCACATTAAGTGCTGACCAAAGGCTGTGAGCAATGTTTCAAGATGACAAGATGCAGGTCTATCAGTGTTCACAGAGGGACTGATGTGGACTTGGCTTGTCTCATCCCTTTGACTGATGTGACCTCAGCAAAATGCTTACCCCCCTCCTCATGCAGGTATTATCCAAACATGGATAGAGCATATATATATAAAAGACTCCAAAGAACACAGTGGGATTATTTATATATCCTGTGACTCCCTTGAAAATACACCGTAATTAACTCCCTTTTGTTGTACATGCTGATGGTCGCAGACATCAGGGATGTTTGGCAACCCTGAGACTTCTGGAATCCACCAGCTAGACTTGAACTGAAACGGTTTTAGAAATTACTTTAGGCTGTCCTGGAAGGTATTTTACCATGGGCCAATGTAGTCACAAAACAATCTGCCCAAATGCTCAAATATTTAAGACTCCACCTAGAATAACATCATTTATGCAAACATCCAGCATGAATGCCACGTACCAGTATCAGCAATCTTTTAAAAACCTATTTACATGTAAGATAAAACAGTATATGGAGGCTTAGAGAAAGAACTCAGTATTTATAATTCGATTTGCTCATCTGTCCCCCAAAAATGCATTCTTCGGGAAATTTATATATTATTTTACAAAGCACAGAAGTATAAGTAAGCGAGGTTCTGTTTTTCATTCGCTAATGCGTGTTTTAGCTGAAAACGCAGAAGTATGAGAGAACATTCTTTTTTCCTTTAAAAATTAAAATGAACCTACTCTTGAAGAGCCATTGCATATACCAGCTGAGAAAAATTTAGGAAGCTTAGCCACTCTCTTGTATTTCATGAGCAATTCAAAGCATATTCAAGTTGCAAAGCAGACTGGGCCAGCCAGGATATCCTTGTAATAAACATGTATAGTTCCTCTGCTTGCTCGTAGGAAAAAAAACTTCCACTAATAAACAAATTCTCTAATTGTAATTCTATAAATGGAATGACCATTTTGCTTTGAACAAGTATTTCAAAAGAAAACCGGAATTTAAGATAGAATGCCTGCTTTAAGGGAAAGAAAAAAAAAAAAAAGCAAGCCCTCAGTAGAGCTTTGGTTACCAAAACAAATAAGTTTGAAGATCTTGATATGAAACATGACATACCCAGCTTCTTGGCTGCAGTTGTTCCGAAGACCAGGGTCCTAATAACATTCTTTACAAAATTTAAGTCATAAAGTAATTTATCTTGGGTGTGGGCAGAGGCCATCACGCAAGAACAGGAATCATTGGCAGAGATCAACTATTTCTTCTCAAATTATAATATATCAATCTATGAATAATCTGTATATGTCCAAGTCCACTCAGTCATGAGCAACGGTTTTCCTTTCTCTTTAATAATAAAAGTGTGTCTTATTTGCGAACCATGAAAGACTATGGACTCTGAGAAACAAACTAAGGGTTCTAGAGGGGAGAGGGGTGGGGGGATGGGTTAGCCTGGTGATGGGTATTAAAGAGGGCACGTACTGCATGGAGCACTGGGTGTTATACACAAACAATGAATCATGGAACACTACATCAAAAACTAATGATGTAATGTATGGTGATTAACATAATAAAATTTTTTTAAAAATGCAAAAAAAAAAAGTGTCTCTTATTTGTGTGGAGCTTTAAAGTTCATAGAATGCTCTTACATCCCTCACTTCACTTAAGGCTCAAAACAAGCCTGATAAATGGCAGGTAGGTATGATCTTCCTGATGAATGAAGAAACTGAAAGTCTCTGAGATTGAGTTGCCCTAGGTCACACAGTTTGAGAGACAGAAATAGACTGAAGGTCCAACCATTTTTCTTCCTCACAGTTCTATTCCTGGTGTCATCCTGTCTCTCAAGACAAAAGGCATGAGGGGAACCCAAAAGAGAGTTCTAATCTATAACTTCCTGACAACACTTGTTTGGCAGCTAGAGTTCCTAAAGGGTAAATTCAGATATCTGTGAAAGAGAAATGTCTCTAGGGCAGCGTGCCCCCAACTGATGTGACAGGTCCAAGGGGTCAGCACCAGATGGGGGCTTGGTAACATGCACATTCCTGAGCTCCTACGGGATCGGAATCTCTGGAGCTCAGAAATGTGCACTGAAACAAGCACCCACCAAAATAATTCTTACGCATTCTGAAGTTTGAGAATCATTGCCACCGTATACTCAAGAGAACCACGGAGGGAAAAAAAATAACGGGTTTAGTGAAATCAAGAGACCATCACAGATGTTATAATAATTATCCTGACTAGACTATGAGCTCCCTAAGTGCAAGACAGTAGGTTTTGTCTATCATTTTATTTCCAGTATTTCTAATACCTGTCACACAGAAGATGTTAAGTAGATAGCTGTTGAATGTATTTACACATCCCATATTTAGATGCTTTGTATTTTTTTTTTAACCAGAAATGCCTAGCACATAGCAAATGCCCAGTGGATAATGACTGATCAGATTCATTAAGATAAGAGTGTTCGGCATGTGCTCATCACAGGCCACGGCAGGTGATAAATGCTTTTGGTGATTTATCTCCTGTAATCCTCACAACCACCCCGTGAAGGGAGTAGTAAACTTACAACTCCCATTTTATGGATAAGGAAACTGAAGCTCTCACAGGAGCAGTAACTGTCCTGAGCTGATAAGTAACAGATCCAGAAATCCAGCCCTTTTCTATCAGACCGGAGCCCACATGTTGTACGCGTCTCTCCTGATGTGAGCTTTCATAAATGAGTGCAGGCCCATCTTTTTGATACCAGACTAAACACTACCAAACATTTCACTCAGTTGTCTATCCTACCAGCTCCTTAAGCAGTATAAATTCTAGGGATTGAGGAAATCAAGAGGAAGGTTATAGTCACAGACTGGGCTGAAGCAAAACCCTATTACTCCCAACCTTGTTCTTCCCAACCCATTCTGCTGGATTTCAGGAAACCCATTATTTTTTTTGTCCTCCATGGTTCTGTTGAGTGTCCTAGAGTAGTGATTCTCAAACTTGAGTACACAGGAGAAGCAAACAGGAGGGTGCTTGTTTCAATGCACATTCCTGAGCCTCAGGGCAAGCTTGGTGGCATTACTTATAAGGACAAACCAACCAAGCCTATGGAATGACACTTGAAAATGGCCAGATTTTTATCTTTGGACTCTCTTCATGCCTTCTCAAACCAAAAGGAGTTCGTTTTACCAACATCCAGCTAGAACAAAGCATGTTCAACAACAATTCCGCAATAATTGTTCTAGTCACCAAGCACAAAAGCCCTGTGGGTATCTGAGTATCCTACAACACTAAGGAAGAAACCCTCTTCGTGTTCACTCTTCCAGGCGCTGAGCACACAGACCAGCCTGCCTGGCCTGTGACATTTCCACTACACCTGGCTGCAGACCCTCTCATCCGTCCGTAGGCTCAGTCCCACCCAGGCTCTGGGACTGATCCAGGCGCAAGGAAAGGGAGCCTGAGGAGCCCTGGAGTAACAGCTCAACAGTTTGGTCAGGTTCTGGCTGATTCCACGCTGACCTTGGCCATCTCCTTCACAGGGCCTGAATTCTGTTGCCAGCTCACTGGATGACATCCTTGTTTCCCAAAGTCTGCGGTCTTTTCTCTCTCAGCCACCCCAGCAGCTCTGCAACCAAACTTCCAATTTTTTAGTCACTTGGATCCCCATGTCCCCATGTACTCTGTTCTCTATGCCCCCTGTTGCCTCAGTGACTGAGGGTGACTGCTATTCCACTCCTTGGTCTCACCTTGCATGCCACGCACTGCTGCTCAGCAGTCTTACCCAACAAGCTGCATCTCTGTGCGTATTAGAAAAGAACAGCCCCTCTGGCTCCCCCGGCCATGTGGGCACAGATCGAGGCATGGCCAGGATTTCAGCCACAACTCTTCCCTTAGGCAGGTGCTCCTGTTCCTGGCTCACGTCCACAGCCTTACCAGGTGGCCCAACCTGCAGCCTGTGCTCATTCAGCCCTCAGAGAGTTCCTTCTCCACACGTCTCCACCAGTCCTCAGCTCACACTGACACACCCAAGATGGTGTGAACTCGGCCAGCCCATCATACATCCTGCCTGCCTTCCTCTTTGCATTTATTGCTCAGTTTATGACTGTTCTGTCATCACATGCCCATGTGAGCATTAGCTCCAGTTCTAGCTACGTAGTAATGTCTAGATTTTTTGGTCCAGCCCCATAGGTCCCCTAAGCCTCCTAGACCTAGCCATCTCCCTATAGCCCAAGCCTCAACCGAGACACGTAGGATCCTGCAGTGATCTGTGTAAAGGGCTCAGTCTTCTTTAACTCATTTACCACCTCTTTTTAAAATATCATCCTTATTACTAATTGGATGATCCTAATGTGTCTGGTAGCCTCATTAACATACAAAGGACCTACACCCTCTGGTGCTGATGATCACGTAAATAACAGCACAGTTTATTAAATTACTCACTAAATGCCCAACAGTACACTAAGCCCTTTTCACACAAGATGACAAAAACAAGTATATTATCATCCCCATGCTGGAGATGCTTAATTACCAGAGCAGTGGCTCTGGTGGCTAGTGGCTAGAGCAGTGGCTAGAACTCAAACTCAGATCTGAGTTTAATTGTACATTATGGAAAACTTTTAAATTGTACATATGGGAAACTATAATCATCTTTTAACTATTACATCATGAACTTTATATTTACTTAAAACCTTTTTTTAAAGTAAAACAAGGGAATGATACACATTAAATATATGCATTTATTAAAATGCACTTTAGAAACATTAAAATATGAAAAAAATGTTTACTTTATAATTTAAAAAAATAAATCTTAAGGACTCAGTACTCTGATGAGATTTCTGCTAGAAGGACCTGAAAATTCTCAATAGGCCATAATTAAAGAATAAAGAGTAGCACATACAAAATTAATACGCCCTATTATACCTGAAAAAGTGAAGTTTAAACATGAAATGTTAGTTACTGGTATCTGATACAAATTAAGGGGAAAAAAAACCTGACATTACTGGGAAAATAGAAAATTTGATTTAGGCACCATCCCCCTCCCCCAAATAACTGCCTAGTTTCAACAAATTGGACCAACTGTTTACATTCTGGCTGATTTCTAAATACATAGGTTTTTCTTTCTGCATGGCAGGAGGAGAACATGTATAATGAACTCTCTCCTCCTCCCCCAATTCCTCGGCTAATACAATGATAGACAGCTAGCTCTACACATACACACACACACTCTTCTTTCAGTCTTTCAAGAAAAGCCAGTGCTTTTGCCAGATTTCATCCTTAGCATATGCAGACAGATCTTTTTACCTAATTAAAGCTGAGCTTTCACTGCCAAAGCAGATGACTGAATCCTCTCCTGCAAACTGGGTGTGCTTACTGCAAAGATGATAAAAAGGACAGAAATGACTTTTCAGCAGAATTTTGTTTTTTAATAGCACAGTGGGACACACTAAAATCATTCAGCTAATAGCATACTATACTGGATGCTAAAAATAAATGAACCGAAGTTCCTGTTTTCCAAGATCTCTCTCTTCAGACTCAGCTACATTGAAAAACACAAAGAAGCTTTTAAGGGAACTTCTTACGTTCCTACTGTTTATTCATATTTTCTCCCAGAGACCCATTTCTTCTCCCAGAGTGGAAATTTTCTCTATTTCCTTATATTGATACCCCACTGGTAAGATAACCTCTAAGGAATATTAGATGTTAACATGTTAATGATTGTGGCTGATTTTTTAAATTAACTTTATTGAGATAAAATTTTTATATAATAAAATGCACTTTTAGGTGTACAATTTGATGAGTTTTGACAAACGTATACAGTCATGTAACAACTACTAAAATCATACTAAACATTTCCATCAGCACCCCCTCCAAGTTCCCATGTTCCCCTTTATGGCCAACTCCCTTTTCCCCACTTCCTGGCCCCTGATCTGCTCATCACTATACTTTTGCTTTTTCTAAAGGTTCATTTAAATAGAAGCATATGATAAGTATCTTATATCTAGCTTATTTCAATTGGTAAAAATACTTTTGAAAAAACTGTCCGTGTTGTTGCTTATATCAGGAATTCACTTTTTTTTTTTTATAGTTAAGTAGTATTCTATTGTATGGCTAGACCACAACTATTTATCAATTTACCAGCTAATAGACATTTGAGTCTTTTCAGTTTTTGTTGTTGTTGTTACTGTTAGCAACACTACATTAAACATTCAAGTACAAGTCTTTTTATAAGCATATGTTCTCATGGGTCATATAGTAAATGTATGTTTATGGAAAAGCTTTATATTGTATTCTGGTGCCTATTCCTGAACAGATTTGCTTCAGTTCCTCAGTTAAAAGGAAAAAAAAAAAAAAACCCTCCACCCACAACAATTCAAGTTACTGATGCCACTGAATACAAATCACTGACAGAAGAATTGATACATCTGTTAATATCAAGCGCTCATCGTGCCTGTGTACTCCCGGAGATGAGAAACAGAGCTCGCAGTCTGAGGAGGGAACTGTGACACTGTTTCTAAATAAGTAGGACTATCTGTTGGGAGACATAGAGTTAAATATTTTAGACTCCTGCTGTTCAAAGTGGGGTCCATGGACCAGCAGTATTGGCATCACCTGGGAACTTGGTAGACCTGCAGCTTCACACCCTTGATCCACTGCATCAGATTGGCACTTTAACAAGACCCCCAGGGGATGTGTGTTTGAGAAGTACTGATGGAGATGGTCAGGGAAAGAGAAATTACATCCCAGAGGGTCGGGCCTCGGTTTTGAGAGGAACCGGAAGCTCACCCTAAGTTCCTCGCTATCTCTTTTAAAAGTCTTTTGGACTTGACCTTTTCGATTTTCCAATCAACAGAATTTTCTCTGAAGAAACCAGTCAGATTCTCTCTGAAATAAGTGACTTTAAGACAAACTTCCCTCACATTCTAGGGAATATTTGTGGTTGCCTTGTAAATTCCCTAAACATTTTCGTTCCTATGTCATTTTCAGTCTTATCCTTCCACTTGCTACCACTATCACCACGATACTCCTGGTATTTTGAGAGGAAATTCTCCTCTCATTATATCTACAGGACACACGTTTCATTCTGCATTGCCTAAAACGGTCAAGGGTATCACCAGCCAAACCTTTACAACAGCATTCCCAACTGCTGTTGTTCACAGCTTGAACCCCGGAATTACAGACCTTCAGAGCTGGGAAGAGTTCACGGCATGTTGACAGAGAAAGGGCTTATGTCACCATATTATAGAAGAGACAGCCAGGATTTAGAAAAATTTAAAAACTTGCCAAAGGGGATGTCCCTCACAAGTAGCAGAGTCCATGGCATAAAAGGACATTTTTATGTAGACTTCCCTCCAGCACAATTCCAGTCTCATAGTGGAGGCACAGTAATAACCCACTAGTCTTGGCTTTGTTCTAGTCCTCTCCAACCTCCACGGTTTTCAATTCCCGAACCACCTCCTCCGGGTGGCACTTCACTGACCTGGGTCTCGCTCCTCTAACTTCTCTGCCTACGCTTCCAGGTCTCTTCCTCCTGGGCACACGTAAATGTGGGCCTTCTCCAGCTCTTATCTTAATTAATGCCGGTTCCTAGACCCACATGCCCATTTCTTCTCAGCTTCTAGCAATGATCTCTAACCTCTCTTTAAGCCAGCCCACGTGCTGCACCTGGCGCCAAATACTCGAAGCCCAGCTCTCATTCTGTCACTCAGTTCACAGGGAAACCGTCAGTGGCTCCCCACTGGCTGCCAAATAGACATAAAATTGCTTAGCCTGGCATGTAGGACTTCTGTAATTTGGTCCTTCCATCTTCTCTTCCTCCCCATGCAATTTATTCTTTGCAGGTAGCAGCGTAACTCGGTATTAAGGTTGCCTGCATGGCAAGCAGACCCTGGGGGTTTGAGTCTCAGCTCTACAAACCTGACCAGTTCTAGGACCCTGGGAAGTTGCTTAACCTCTTTATAACTCAGTGTCCTAGGCTGTAAGATGGAATAATACCACACAAAAGAGCTGTTGTAAGTAGTAACTATAAAGCACTTAGGTAAAAGTCTGGCACGCAGTTAAGGGCTCTCCTAATCTTGTTCTCATTCTTCTTTTAAAACTAATAAAATATTAACTGCCCATATACCAAGCCCTTACTAAAAAATGAACTTTGTTAACATCCTGGCAAAAACCCTAAGGAACTAAAGACATTGTACTAATAATAGCCTCAGAAAATTAAGCTCCCATTACTATGCTAGCTATTTCTGCACATTCATTTTAACATTTCAAAGTATCCATGATAGGAAGACTTATTCATCTGCTTCTGAATAAGAAATGAAAGGTTTGATTGATCAAAGTAATAGTAATCTGTCAGCAAAACTCATGTTAGAATTAGACCCTATTTCTGGCTATAGAAGCAACATCTTTTTATGCTTTTCAAATACAACTGCTCTGGAGTTTTAGTAAAAAAACAGACAACCCAGACTTGTAATGAGCATATCAGATTTATGTCTTGAAGCAAGAAACAAAATCAAGAACTCTGCAAATAATTTGAGTGGACAAATGGTTTCATCTTACACCGTTATACTGTTGAGAAGGATTCAAATATTGCGTTCTAGATTCAGAAAGAAATAGCAGGGTCAATCAGCAATGTCTAACAAGGTCAGGATGAGGGACTGAGTGTCTCAGTCCTAGAGAACAGGAGCAGAAAATGAAACACTGCAACAGATGGCAATAAAAATAGTTTCAATGTTCTGAACACTTACATAAAGAACTGTTCTAAATATTCTACACATGTAATTCTTTTAATCCTCAAAACCACGCCTTAAGAAAGGTACTATTGTCAGCGCTATCACATAGATGATGACACTAAAGCATAGAGAACGTATAACGTCCTCGAGAATCCCCAGGTGGTAAGTGGCAGAGCCGGAATTAGAGAGCAGGCACACACCAGAATCCATGCTCTTCACCATTATGCTATAGAGACTCCAAATAGTTCCATCTGATGCCAGGAGATGTAAAGACTGGCAGGAAAGACCGTTCTACAAATCACCAAGATGACGACAGCTCAGACTCCATTAAATTAGGATATGTCTGGCAGTAAGAAACCTGCAGATCCAGCCCTACGTCCAGCCCAAGTTTGTGGTGTTCAAGAATTTTGCAAGCCCGGTGGCTCAGGACCCTGGGGAAGGGCTTTGAAACCACTCATGAATAATCTCGGTGTGAACAATGAAGAGCTCAAAAGATTCCCAAGGACCAAATCCCAAAACCATTGTAAATGTCCAAATCTGCCAGTACCACTAAAGAAAGCATTATGTTCTCAGTCAATGGGCGTCCTTCACAAAAATGATTTTCAAACAAAACAGTCATGTAACAAATTTGCTAGGAGAATAACTGCTTTCTGATGAGCCTTCACAAATCAGAAGGACTGTAGAGACACACGGGTAAAACGTGGAGCTAATTCCTGAGGGACATTTGAGCTCCAGAGCTTTCTCAGAATAAGTTTATGAAGCGGGCTTTTAAATTTGTACATGGGTTCCAGGAATGGTAAGGAGAATATGACTAAAAATCATAGTAAGGTACTTTAGTAAAATTATTATTAATTGTAGCATTTAAGGATGGAGAGGGAACTCGAGTTCATTCTATTGAGAAAACAAGGCCCAGGGAGGGCAAACATCTTGCCCAGGGTTACACAGCTTATTAACAGCAGTTTCTACAATAGCTGTGATGCATGTAACGATCTAGTTTTAACTTCAGTGTTTTCTCACTCTTTTTTTTTTTTTTTAAACTTTTTTTTTTAAGATTTTATTTATTTATTTGAGAGAGAGAGAATGAGAGATAGAGAGCACGAGAGGGAAGAGGGTCAGAGGGAGAAGCAGGCTTCCCGCTGAGCAGGGAGCCCGATGTGGGACTCGATCCCAGGACTCCAGGATCATGACCTGAGCCGAAAGCAGTCGCTTAACCAACTGAGCCACCCAGGCGCCCCAGTGTTTTCTCACTCTTTTACTTCCATACTGGCTTAGAGTAGTCCCAAAGAAGATCTATTCACGCTGAGAATAAAAAAAATATTTAAGGGGCATTCAGCTGGCTTGGTCAGAAGAGCATGCAACTCCTGATCTTGGGGTCATGAGTTCTAGCCCCAGATTGGGTGTAGCGATTACTTAAATAAATAAACTTTAAAATAATAATAAAAGTATTTATAAATTCCATAGCTCAACTTTGGGATGTGCTGATGAGTCACTGGTTACATTAAAAGTCTCATGGGCCCTCTGGCCACATGTTGAACTCGTAAGAGATAAATTAATGGGCATTTTAGGGGCATCTGGGTGGCTCAGTCCTCAAGCGTCTGTCTTCGGCTCAGGTCATGATTCCAGGGTCCTGGGATCGAGCCCCATATCGGGCTCCCTGCTGGGCGGGAAGCCTGCTTCTCCCTCTCCCACTTCCCCTGCTTGTGTTCCTGCTAGCTCTCTCTCTCTCTCTCTGTCAAATAAATAAATAAAATCTTTAAAAAAATAAAACTAAATAGGCATTTTAAAGTCATTTGGAAGAGGTGGCAACATTGTATAAGAACATTTCAAGTGTTCAAACTCACATCTAAGAAGTCTGAGGCAGTAGTAGTGTTGCCTTGACTTACCTGCACTTTTAGGAATCTGTTTCCCAAAGGCACTCTGCTCCTGAAGGTGAAGGATGTGGTAAGGGTCCCAGAGGCCCGGGAGCCTGTCTGCTAAATTGTCAGAGCCTGTCCACTAGAAATAAGCCAAGACAAAGGGTTGGGCTGCTTCTTCACTTACAAGTGCTGCAAGAAAACACAAAGATAGCAGGCTCATTAAGAATGGGCTTCACCGCCCAAGAAAAGCTTTAAGCCATTAAAAAATGTTTAATGACTACATAGTCTTAGTACACTCACTTCTGACCCCTCCCAAAATGCTTGACAGGGTGATGAAATTACCAAAAACAAAACGAAAATCCAAGAACAAAACCAGCAGCGTATATTACGTTACTAGAGCTCATGACTGGCGATCCACCGGATCCAGCTCAGGCTCCTTGGGGAAAAAAAAAAAAAAAAAAATCCAGCTCAATTAATCCAAAACAACCTGGTCATGAAAGAACCATCTGTCTTATTTTTCAGCTTCTCTCAACACACATACACACAGCGTTATTGTTAAATGCAGAGGTGAGAAAGGAAACTGTTGCTCTGAAAACCCTCCGAGGAAGGGAAAGGAGACAGGAGACTGAGGAGGTCAAGAAGAATGCAAATATCTAGGAGAAAGTGAGGGGAAAGGAAGCATGGAGAAATTACAAGAACAACTAGTTTAAGAACGTGCTGTGGGCTACTTTCTCAAAATAAATAAATTAAATAAATAAATAAATAAAATTTAAAAAAATCCCAAACTGCTCTTGCTACAGCTTTTCTTACACAAGACTAACCCTGCTACAAAAACAAACAAAACAAAAACTGCACACTCTGCACTTGTGCTAGTAGAAAATGTTATTTAAGAAAAAATTCTTGGGAAACAAATATCAAAAAACCAAACCAACAAAAATATGGCAAATACTTTAAGAAGTCACTATGAACTCTGATGTCCTACAATAATGAAATACTTGTGCTTAACTATTATGAAAATCATTTAATAACATGAAAAAATATTTAGAATCTACCAAGAAGGAAAAATTTTAAAAACTGAGAACACGAAAATTATTTCTACGTATAAGATGGATGTGTATGTGACACATTACCAAAATACACTAGAAAAAAATGAAATCTACTAAGGTGCTAAGTTGTGGATTACAGGGAATTTTTTTCTTTGAAATTGAAAATTTATAGAGACACCAAAAAAATGCTTATTTCCACTTTTGAAATGCCAAGTACTTGATGCATTTAGAAATTACAAGAAAGGCAAAGTGGTGCTCTCTAGTAGCTATTATTATAATGGAAGTCTCCACTGTGAAGCAGAATTTTGAGCCTAAGGACATTATGGGTAATTAAACATTTGTGCCTTAGAATCATTCTCCCTAAATGCAAAGAAAGTGCACCTCCTGGGTTTCTATCATCTTCTGCCCACTAGTACTTATTACCAGCTGAAAGTATAGGAGGATTCACAATTTTGAAGTTGGAAGGGTCCTTTAAAATTATCTAATCTGAATACTTGGTAAAGAAACCCCAAACAGTATCATATCATATCAGGAACAGCTGAGGGGATGGGAACTTAAACACCTGGAGAAACTTAAATCAAGACAGGAAACAAGATCGCCCATTCTCATGTTTGAACGACTGTCATGAAGAAGCGGCATTAGCCTGGTTCTGAAGGCTTAGTGGGCTGAGGGGAAAAGGAGGGAGGTTAAGCCAAAACCAGTAAACACAATATTCAAGGAGTTAGGTTTGAGTCAGTAAGAGAGAACTTGCTATTATTTGGGTTGCCTAAAGATATTACAGGTTGCATTGTTGGATGAGTCACTTGTTACTAAAGACACTCTGTTCTAAAAACCACTTGGGAGGCTTTGGACAGTAGTGCTTAACAAACTTAAATGTCCATTGGCATTACCTGAGCCTCTTGTTCAACTGTAGATTCTGATTCGGTAGGTCTGGGGTGGGGCCTGAGAATCTGCATTTCTAGCAAGCTGCCAGGTAATGCCAAGGCTGTGAGTCAAGAGTGTCAAGGACGTAACACGACTATAAGCCTTAGAATGTGATTTAAAACAGTGTTTCGCCAAAGTGCATACAGTCTTCCAACCATATGACTTCAAAAGTTCTCTCCCACCTGGATTTGGGGGCAGAGGACTAATAAATTGGGTAAGTGGTAATTGGCAGGATTTTGTGAGTCCACACATTCAAAATTCAAAGAAAGTTTGTATCTTGGTATCTTGCAGTACCTGCCCCCATCATACTTTTGAACAACAACTAATTTTGCACAATTCTAAAGAAGAAATGTTTTACTTCCATTAAAAAAAGGATGCTCATACTCCAAGCTTGGCAAATATTTAAAAACAAATAACTATATTGTCAATATGCACTCGGCATTAAAAAATGCAGTTACTTATGATTTCACTAACAACAGTTAACAGAGATGTAGAATGAAAGAAAATATGGCTATAAATTTTTCCCAGTGATCTGTGGCATAAAATCGTGTGTCTCCAAAGGTGGGGAGGGGGTAAGTCTCCCAAGGCTATAATTTGTGGTCTTTTTCAATGGAGGGCTTTGCATTATTTACCTAGCCCTGAAATTTCACCTTCCTACCAGCCATTAGAGTCATAAAAATTCCTTCAATGTTTTAAAAGTCCCTGTTTCTAGCTCTGCTCCCCTATCTAAAAAACCTGGACTTGAATCAGTTCAAAATCCTATGTGATGTCTTTCCTGGAGATATGTGCCAATATCTGAACACTTATCTTCACACTTTAAGGAATATCTTCCTTAAATTTAAAAGCCTTCTTATGTTTCTCTCCCAGAGTAAAGAAGCCAGCAACTAAGAGGGAACCAGTTTCCTGCCTTTCTTCTGACTCTAAAAGTCAGAGTTTGCTGTTTCAGTTTGCTTAAGTTATAAGTAGCATTCCATCCGATTGACAAAAGCCCTTTTTCTTAAACTGCATATTGTCAGTTAATTCTGAATGAACCTAGCTTATTCTGCTCCTTGGGAAGTATCACCTATTAATTCCTCTTTTGCTATTTTTAAAAGAAAAATGCGAGTTAACATGAGGGTAAGCCATCAGATGAACCTACATAAAATCTTAAGGTTAAAGTATTGGAAATTTTTCTACTTTCCACAGCACATGAAGATATGTGATGATACTTTTATTACTATCCATCAGATGATTCTCTAAAGCCAAATTACAAATACGATGCAAATCTTAATTTGGGGTACTTTATAATATTATTACAAGTAAACCAATACATGTGATAAGTATTTTTTTATGAAATCATATAATCCTAGATTTACTTTCTAATACTAGCAGGTTAATTCTTTTGGCAAAGTGAGTCAAATTTATTTCCTGATAAAATTAACTCGGAAAGTTTCCACCATCTACAATAACTGTTGATTTAATCAATAAATAATTTCTCAACGCCTACTCTATACCAGACATTGTTCTAGGCACTAAAGATAGTGAAGGAAAAAAAACAGATTACCAACCAGGAGAGAGGCAGATATTAGCAAGCAGTTCGCAAGTAATTACTTATTTTTTTAAATTATTTTTTTATTATGTTCAGTTAGCCACTGTGTAGTCCTTGATGCAGTGTGCAACGATTCATTAGTGAAGCATAACACCCAGTGCTCATCACAGCACATGCCCTCCTCGGTACCTATCACCCTGTTACCCCCTCCCCCCACCCCACAAGTAATTATTTAAATGACAACTGAGGTATGGCTAGATACTGACCCAGGTCCGGAAGGACAGGGAGCCTCTCTGAAGAATCTGGGAGAATTCTCAGAGAACTCCACTGAAGTGTAACCGGATGAGAGAGGGTGAAATGAAAAACATTCTGGGCAGAGGAAAGAGCATTTGCAAAGATTCTGAGGTGAGAATGGAAACTATACACAGAACTGAGGCGGCCGATAGGAGTAAAGCTGGAAACAGTAATAGCTCATCTCGGCAGCATGCCTACTGTACCCATGAACTCACAGTCCTCCCCAGCACTGGACCCAGGCAATGTTACTCGAATTCTATAGCTAAGGACACAGAGGCTTAGAGAGGTCAACTTGTCCAAGGTCTCAAAGCTGGAAGGTGGCAAGCCAGGGTTTGGTCTAGGCAGTCTGCTGCCTGGGTCCTTATTCTGGACTGTAAGCTGCAAGAACTTCCCAGGAGCAGGTGAACGTGGAGCTTTCCTCACGTTCAAGATTCATTCTGTCAACTTTCATTTTCCACAGAATGGCATCATGAAATAGAGATGCATTAGAATAGCTTCAGTCTTATTCCCAGAGTCTTGATAAATATACGGTTCTGGTTGGAACCTATATCGTTAGGAAATATTACACGGAATTTTTTTTTTGAAGATTTTATTTATTTATTTGACAGAGAGAGAGACACAGCGAGAGAGGGAACACAAGCAGGGGGAGTGGGAGAGGGAGAAGCCGGCTTCTCACCGGGCAGGGAGCCCGATGCGGGGCACGATCCCAGGACCCCGGGACCACGACCTGAGCCAAAGGCAGAAGCTTAATGCCTGAGCCACCCAGGTGCCCCCGGAATTTTTTTATTACAAAAATGTTAATAGAAGTCCATATGTTAATATAACAAATGCCTGTGAGCCCATTAACCAAGATAACCATATCTTCTCAGGGATTTTTTTTTTTTATAATACACATTTATGTTCCCCTCCCTATCCCTGTTCCTCCTCTCCAAGGGACAACCACTATCATGAATTTGATAGAGAGCCAGTCCACTTTTTATTCACAGGCATACGTATGCATGCACACACATTCATAAACATTATATGGTATATGATATCATGCTAAGTAATGTTTAACATTTACATAACAAATATATAATATTCTGAAATTTGTGTTTTTCACTCTACACTTTAGGTTTTGAGTTCCATCCATATTGCTGCAATGCAGAAAGGTCTGGCTCATTCTTTTCAAGTTCTGTAGAATAGTCTATTGACCAAATAGATCACAAAGTTACCCATTCCCTACTAGCAGACATTTAGGTTGCTTTCAGAGGATTGCTTATCTAAATGCCATTTTGGAGCCAAATCTCTCTTTTTTTTTTTTCCAGATAAAATACTTTACTGAGACAGTGAATCTTACAAATGCTAGAAATACTTTAAAATTGAAATTTCTGGGGTGCCTGGGTGGATCAATTGGTTAAGCGTCTACCCTCGACTCAGGTCATAATCTCAGGGTCCTGGGATGGAACCCTGCATTGGGCTTCCTGCTCAGCAGGGAGCCTGCTTCTCTCTCTCTCTCTGCCTCTCCCCACTGCTCCTTCTCTCTCTCTCTAACAAATAAATAAAACCTTAAAAAAGTACAATAAAATTGAAATTTCCATTTTAAATAGGGTTTTCCTCTAAAGAAATAAATCTTTGATAATTCAAATCATAGAGAAATACCTAAATAATTAAAATACTATGACTCTTTGAAAGGGGGAAGTTAACAGTATTTTAAATGAGAAAGTAAATTTCTAGTTAAGTTGAATCTATACTAATCCTGTTGAAAACAAAACATACCGAAGAGGAAGTAGGTACAGAAAATAGCCTGTATCTTACAACCACTTTCTCTTTCTGGGCACACCACACTCCACACTTGGCAGAAAAATCAGAGCATTTGAGCAAGCAGATAAACAAAACAAACATTTCTCTGGAATGCTTTGTTCTGTGCTTTGGTCAGAAGATAATCCAAGACACAACCACACAGAAAGATAACCAAATTTTTCTTTAGAATGGCAAGTGCCTACTAAGTGGCAGAGTCAATGTTTGATAAAGCAGACAATTAAACAAAGCAATAAAATTATCTTCAAGTTGTTAGACCTATAAACAGTGTGACTAAAAACAATCATCGATTTATATTAATGGAACTTTTTAACTCAAGGATACTGTAGCAAGTTTTATTATAACATGTAAACTGAAATCAACTCTACAAATCTGTGAAGACCCATCTATGGGATTCCTATACTTTTAACATGGTTTTCTATAAAGAAGATTTCTGGGAAAGCCTCAAAAGGCAGATGTTTTAAAATATGGATAACTGTTTACTAATGGCTGCATTCTTCACACTATAACTTTGTCCAGAAAATGCAAAAGGGAATATGAAGAAGGGCATTTGTCTTTAGAAGGAAAGGGAAGTAAAGTCTCCTAGCAGATTTCCAAAGAAGTGTACACCATCCCCACATAGGTAAAGAGAAAAAGAAATCTGGGTTTCCAATGAAAGAAGTAACTCTGTCACATTGGGGGTCCCAATGGAGTCAGATTGTGTGGCCCCATTTTCACACAACAAGCCAAATGTTTTAGCACATTCCATAGGCAAGCCAAGGAGATATCACTTCTAGATCCCTGGACTCCAGCCCAAGAAATCCTCCTGAGCTTAGGAAAACCCTTCCAGGCTTCCGGGGTAGCCCTGAACCCAACTGAAATTTATCCTACCAGCAGTTCAATAACATAACCGGCCAAGAGGGAGCAGCTTCATCATCCACTCATCCATCTGTCCATCCATCACAGATATTTATTACCCAGATATCCCATGGCACAAGATCTCAGAGTGTAAGGGGTATCTGAGCCAAGAAAGCAAGTCCATATATTCACACATTTAAACACAGACAAACATACCAAACATAACTTTCTGCCTCATTCTAACCTCTTACCTAAAAGTGCACATTTTATTAGTTTTCACTGCATAATATGTGTCTTGTACAGAATACACAATTAACTCCAAACTTATGACTTTTTTTTTTTTGTATTCCACCTCAAAGTGCAAAACAGAAATAGAAACAAATAGTATAAACAGTAGGAACAAGAAGTTGAGACTCAGCATGAGAATAAGGCACCACAAATAGACCAGAAACCAAAAGTAGGATCACTTGGACTTTTGAAACATCCCCCCCATGTCTGGTGATTTTTTTAAATGTCCTGAAGACTTCCCATAGTTGGCAGCAGGAAGTAATGACTTCTGGACAGAAAGGAAGGCATACATGCTACAGACATATGAGGCTAAGGGGCAGAGTGTGCTAGGAGCATTTAAGTCAAAAGCCACCAGCGAGTCCCTAGGTCCCAAAGCAAGGGCACAAAAGAGGAGCACAGGAAGTGGCCCAAGTCCGTGGAGTCACCCTGGGGACCTCACAACAGTACGGTCCTTGTGGTTCCCTAATACCAGAAACTCAGCCCAGAACAAAAAATAGATAAGTTGTAAGGTAGACTAAATATGTCAACCAATATGTTCTGCATACTTCCTTATTACTTACTAAACCTAACTGTTGGACAACTTTTTGATCTGGGGCCTTTTTTGTTTTCTCAAATGAGAACTGGTCTTTGATATACCTAAGGTCAACAAAATGAAACCTTTATTTACAGCATGCCATACTGTTTGAAAATAGAGATTTCACTTAAAGAATAAAGTTTGTTGTTTTTTTTTTTTCCTATCAAAGATGATTTGGACCAGAAGAACTGGGGAAAACTGGATGGAGGATGTGGCCCCAGTCTGCATGCAGTAGGATGGGTAGGAACAACTCAGCAAAGACCCAAAAGGCAATGATGGGAAGGCACAGAGGGCTGATGTGCAGGGCTTTGGTCTGGGTTATGTCAGGAAACCAAATTGGCTCCATTTGAAAGCACAAGTGAAGAAATAAAGAAAAAGCCATATAATGGTAATGAAACCTCTGTCCTTCTATGGGGCACATCATGGATGTGGAGCAACCAGGAGCAAGATAGAGCACTCCGTGAGCCAGTTCACACAGGAGCAAGCTTGGACGGGGTGTAGCTAAGGTAATGCCTATACCAAGGGCCAGGTGCGCTCCACGAGGAGGGGTCAGGGCACCAGGTCCACTGCAGACCCTCTATATTCGTTTCCGAGGGCTGCAAGCACAAAGTACCACAAATAGGGTGGCTTCTGACAACAGAAGTTTATTGTCTCATAGTTCTGGAGGCTAGGAAGTCCAAAATCAAGGTGTTGGCAGGACCATGCTCCCTCTAAAACCTGTCGGGGAGAATCCTTCCTTGCTTCTTTCTAGCTTCTGGGGGTTGCTAACACTCCTTGGCACTCCTCAGGTTATAGATGCATCACTCCAATCCACCATCTTCATGTGGTGTTATCCCTGTGTCTCTGTCTTCACATGGATGCCTCTTACAAGGACACCGGTCATACTGGACGAGTAGCCCATCCTTCTCCAGCATGACCTCATCTTAACTAACTGCATCTGAAATGGCCCTTTTTCCAAATGAGGTCACAAACCTCAGGTACTGGGATTTAGGACTTCAACATGTCTTTTTTGAGGGCCACAATTCAACCTAGAACACTCTTCCTGAAATGCCCAGTCCTCACCCTCAACCAGAAGGACTCTGATGCTCTAGAGCTATTTAGAATACCTGGATGTTAATTCAAATTAAAGAGAAACAGAAAAAAAATTACCATATGGCGGTGACAGTCAGAACAGTGGTTACATTTAAGGAGGGAAGCAGTGACAGGGGGAGCCCATGGGGCACTCCTGGAGGGCAGGCAATGCGCTAGCTCTTCATCTAGAGGCAGGTTACATGGGTGGGCTCACTGGGAAGAAATGTAGCAAACTACACTTGTATGGTTTTGTACTCCTCTGTTTGTCCGATATATTTCCATGGAAACTTTACTTTAAAAAAAAAAAACTAGAGAAATTGGAGCTGTCCAGGAAATAGAGGTCTTAGCAACCTAAGTAGAACCTCAGAGAGGGGCATTGTCTGGGAGAAGCCACAACCCAAGTGTTAGCCACTTGAGTGGCCAGTTTACCTGAGATGTTCAACTCCTAGGAGCAGGTGTTTAACAAGAAATGCTCAAGTAATTTACTTAAGATGAGAAAAATGTGAAGGCCAAGGAATACATATATTTGAACTGGCAGATTGGCAACTTCTATATATGGGTGATAATTAAAAATCATGTTTGATAAGCAGAGACCCATTATAAGTCATAAGGATACATTCTCCCCTCAACAGTGCTGGAAACATGCTAGGGCACTTTGTGCTTTGCCCTCTGTTTTCCTACCCGCCTTGCAGACCTCTCCCACACATTCCATTTTCAGGCTAATTACAGTTCAAGTAAGTTCCAGTGTTTTTTCTTCCACATCTCATTCTTCTCTGGGAATTTTAAACTCTTGTGGTTAGGATGTTCTGGGTCCAATTGCTTAAACTCCAAGCAAGAGAAATCAACACCAAAGGACAGGGTTAAAATACTGGACACCACTCAGACTTAGCAGAAAACCTATTTTTAGAGTAAAAACATAGCATATAATTATAGAAAATGAAGCTATGAACAGAAGCACTTAGCTTTCTATTGTGTAAAATGTATTAAGGAGGTACCGAAAGTTCCAAGGCTATGAATTTGTAGGGATCCTGTTGACTGTTCTTCCTGGATGTCTCTGTCCCATTGAAGCCCATCCCTATTCTCAAATTGCAAATAGAATTCCATGTTTCAGAAGTCTCAAATGACATTTAATATTTCTATGTTTGAAATACTTGGGTTATTAAAAATGAGAGCTCTAACATCAATCATACATCACCATTACTAATGTTTTCATCATTTTCTCATGAAAGGAGCAAATGGAAGAGATGTATTCCATGCCACATGTAAAATTCAAGTCCAATGTTAGAAGCAATGTGAAGAATTTGCCTATTATAAATTGTCCATATAGACCTTCATTCCCCAAGTACATAACCCCTTAGGGAGATGTCATAGGCCATATGTCTCTGAGTCTGACTGAGCTGACTCCTACATTCTCTCCTGTGGCATCTCCTAAAAGACTTGACTCTGAACATTATAGTCTAAAAGCACTAACCTTTGCACAGTTCTTAGTCATTCTCAACACTGTGTCATGCTTTAGCACCTTTGACCGTGCTGTTTGCGCTTTCTGGAATGTTCTGGAATGCTCTCCTCACCTTCCCAAACTTCCTCCCCACCCACAGCCCCGCCATAGCTCAGAATCATCTTCTGTATTCTGCTCTTCAAGGAGGACTTCACTTTCTACCTTCACTCTGCATTTGGATGAGGATAGAGGAGAGTCTAAGAAAGAAAGTATATGTAAAGCTGTTTCAAGAATAAGGCCAACTATCATACTTTTTAAACCATCTAAAAAAAATTCAGGCTGAAAGATGTTAAGATTTTTAGTGGGCATCCGCATAGAGCAGTTTTTACTTCTTAACCCTAGTTTATTGTGAAAAACTCCTAGTGCTATTCAACAGACTTTCATCCCCAATTCCACCCAAAGCCCATATGCCTGCACGTGTGTGCACGCGGGGGCACGTGCATGCGTGAGCACACACACACACACACACACACTGCATTCCTCCATATGACCCAGATCCCTATATAATAAATAGCACAGCACCTGGCACATCATAGGTGCCCAAACATTTGTTCCTGTTCACCGAAGAATAAAGAAATACAACAACATGAGTATATTAATAAAGTCCAAAGTGAAGCCCGTTGCTAAGATGAAACAGACTTAAGGGAAAATTAGAGCTTCATAAGGTCAAGCAGGAAGTTTTTCTGGAGAAAGTTAATTTTTAATGATTTGAGGAAGAATAGAGTTATAATAATAGCTATCATCATAGAGTTATAACAATAATAATGGCAAGTAATACAGATTAAATGATATTTGGCAGAAACTACACTGACCCATTTATATGTGTTTTCTTTTATTGCAATAATGTGATGTGGCCATTATGTGGAGTTTATAAATAAGGAAAGTGATGCTCAGAGTCATTAGGCAACTTATGCAGAGTCATGCAGTTATAAGCTATGAAGCTAGAAGATGAACACAGGTTATCATCTGGTCTGGGTGGGGAAGAGTGAAGTGGGGAGGGGGAAGGCATGAAGTATCAACAGAACATCTCAAGCTAAAGCACTGAAAGGTTTTCAGTAACTATGGATTCAAACAGGAGAGTAAAATGAAAGGTAGCACCATGAGATAACAGAAAACTTCAAAGACCAGTTGGAGAAATTCTCTGGATTTTTGAGTAGAAAAAAATTTCCAAAATGAAAACCATGCTTAGAGGATGTTATCATAAAAGTACATGGACAGGAATATTGGTGGTCATAGGTAGAGAGCTTAGGTAGAAGATTTTGTATAAGAATATGATTGTATCGGGGCGCCTGGCTGGCTCAGTCGGTTGAGCGTCTCTGCCTTCGACGCAGGTCATGATCCCAGGGTTCGGGGATGGAGCCCCATATTGGGCTCCCTGCTCGGTGGAGAGCCTGCTTCTCCCTCTGCCTCTCTGCCTACTTGTGCTTTCTATCTCTCTGTCAAATAAATAAATAAAATCGTAAAAAAAAAAAAGGAATACGATTGCATTATTTTGTGGTTAGAGCAGAAGACCCCCTACCCACCAAAGCAGTAAAAACATTTTTTTTTTTTTGGCAATAGGTGGACCAGATTTGTCCTCCAAACAATTCAATGCCTGGAAAACATTTATAGGTACTTCATGATCAGAAAGCATACCTCTCTCTTAATATCCTGCTTATCAAAATATCCAATTATTTCTAATTTATTTGTAGCAGAGCCGGAATCAAAGTAATTAGCTAAACTACTTTGACATTTACCTAAAATATTGGCTCCAAATAGCAAAAGTAATTTGAAAGAAGTGTCCTTTATCTCACAAACATCATTTACAACAGAAGGTTCTTTTAACTTTCAGAGTCTATCGGTTAAATAAAATTATAAATTAATTGCTGTTGCTAAAAAGCAATTGAATATCCTTTCATACCCTAGATGAAGGCCTGGATTATCATCTCATTGTTCTTGTCTAAATGCAACTGGATAACCCATTTTCAACTTGTAAATACAGCTATAAATTATCCATTAAAATGTCAGGGATTTTTTTTTTTTTAATCTCTACCTTTTTATTCTTTGGCTCCATGCTAAACATAAAAAATGTACACATTCCCTCATCTTTGACTCCTCTACCCTTTAATACATAAACAACTCTTATATACTAAAAGGTTGCACAATATGTTAATAAAAGCATTTAATTTTGTTTCATATATCTTTATCTTATTTATTAATCTTTTTACACATATTTAATTTTAATAAAAGCAGCACCTTCTGTGGTGCTGACCTAAATATCTGCAACAGACTATTTTCTAAGAAGAGAATTCCACCAACTGTCAGGCACAAAGGACTGATAACCTCTCTGAGGACCCAAATCTGATGGGGTAGGAAGAGCAGACTCCACAGAAATAGTTCAAAAACAAGAAGGCTGTGTTTATATAGCATTATGTGTTTTTGGGACAGAAAATCTAAAAGGTAGAACCTCTAAATATTTAGAATTTTTAAAATATGAATACAGAATATCTGTATTAACCAAAACAGTGCTCTTGAAGACATCATTCTTCAGGAGAAACTGTCACTACGAGTCTCAGCAGGAAACCCCAGCTGACCTCTCTCATGCACCACAGCCTCTCAGTTCTTGCTACCCAGGCTCTTCTTCTCATTCCTCCCAGCTGTGGCAATCTTGATGAAGAGGACTTCTGACCCCCCCCCAGGGCATTTATATGTATCTCATTTAACTAGGTTAAATGATACCTAATAGGAATCTAAGAAAGTTCATAATAAGTGTTGACACTTGAGCAATGCACGTCTCTGCCTACTAAAGTGCCTGAAACTGCGGACTTAAAAAGGTACTAATAAAGAGGAAAATGACTTTGTTATTCACACCTTTGGCACACACACTTATTTCCTCAGTAATATAATCACAGACCTGACTAACCCAACTCAAAGCTTCATAAATTATGAATTATGAAACTGTACTGAAAGTTTACTGGGGCGCCTGGCTGCTTCAGTGGACTGAACATGCGACTCTTGCTCTTGGGGTCGTGAGTTCAAGCCCATGTTTGGCTTAGAGCTTACAAAAGAGAGGAAAGAAAGAGAGAAAGAGAGAAAGAGAGAAAGAGAGAAAGAGAGAAAGAAAGAAGAGCAAAGTTTACTGTACATGGAAACAAATTTAAGACTATCCATCTGATGACATTTACATACTGGTCTCTTTCTCGTCAACACAAGTACACTATAATATTTTCAAAAAGAAAAAACTTTTCAAAGCCCAAAGAGTTTTAATTAATATATACAAATCCACAGGGATGAATTCATCTTCCACCTGCTTTCTCCAATGGGTAAAGTTTTTGAGGTAACAAGTTGATAATCTTAATAGTTACAAAAATGAATCATAATAGTTATAAAGATGTTACAACTGAGCTAATATGTTAACATTGTGAGTCAATCCATGGACAAGGATTAAGTCATTTGGCAAATGTTTGTTCTATCTGTAATGTTCTGGACACTGCACTGGGTACAGAAGACCAGGGCTGAACAGGACAAGATGTAATCGTTGCCTTATCAGATAGAAAGGTATTCCGGATTTGATGCCATCGACCAGGAAAAAAAAAAAAAAGATACAAAAAGTTGAAAGTGAGTTGTTCAAGTTATGTGTATTAGTGACATTAAGTATGTAAGTTAATAGGGCATCTAGCTAAAGAATTTCAATAACAATTTTCTAAGGAGTGTACCAAGCTCCCCCAGAGGGTAATATAGTGGTGACGAGGAGCTATCCTGGAGTCAAAGGGCAATGGCTAAAATGCTGGGGACTTGTTCATTTCTGATAAACCAGTGCTACTGTGAGATATCAGCTTGGACATAAGCCTTCATGATTTAAGTATTACTCTAAGATCATCTACAAAGACCAATAGGATGACTATGCAGAAAGTCACCCAGGATTTACCACAAAACCACTCTCTGCTCCCTTGCCTCCCCTACCTTGCACCACAGTGACCGCGACCCACAACCATATCAACTCCAGACCTGCGTCTAAATACAACCTGCGGCAGGTCACTTCCCTTGCAAGAAACTCCAGCTTCCATGCCACATTTTCATCTGGAGGCTTCATTCTCCTCATCTACAGATCTTTCCATTTCCAACCAGACAAAAGTAGGTCTAGGTTTAAAGAATCCTTCAAAGACCAGCATTACATGCTACTAAGCACACTGTGTCTTAGGTATAAGGGCAAAAAGAATGGGGAAGTGCATCTTTTTACTCAGCTTTTCAGTGTTTGTGATTAAAAAAAAAAAAAAAATTCCCAAGGGCTGGGTGCTTTCCTTCCTCTCTTTCCCAGTAGTCCAAAAAAAGGAAAGCCCTTCCCTGGTCGATGCAGAAGGCTGACAGTAAATGGTAAGCTGGCCACCACCTCCACCCGCAGATGACAAAGTCTCCAAAAAGGGGAAAGATGAGCATGGAACAGAGATTCCGTTCCTCCTGCTCCTTACTTTCTTTTACCCTAAAACTCATCCCCAGAATCTTACCCCTTCTTAGCCTGACTGTATAGCAGCCGAGTTCCTGATCAAGTCTAAGACCCCACTGCTTAGTCAGTGCTGGGAGTCACCATCAGGGGAAAGAGCTCCTGCTACCTCACCAGATGAGGGAACAGTGCTTCTAACAACCTAATACAGAACCAGAAACACAGTTTCCTACTGACACGCTGTAGTGTCCAGTGCATCCACTGTATGCTATACATCAAGCTTGCTCCAAATCAAATAATTTTTTATTGAAGCATAATTAACATACAGTGTAATGACAAATATATTTTTATTTTTAACCCATAAAGGGTTCACCTGGAAATTCTGATGTGTGCTATTTTATCCATTGTAGTTAGAATAAACAGGAGAGGTTCATTTAAGCTGTGAGCATAGGGATGTACCCCTGGAAAGACTTCTTCCAGGCAAGAAGGTTGAATAGGAACTTCAGTGAAAATATATTCAGAATGAAAAGAATTTTTGGAACACAATCCCTTGGAGATAACATATCCTCCTGAATTTGGCCAGACACAGCGCACCAAAGTGGCACATCAAAGATACAAAGACAAGATACCTAACTGATGAAAGTCGGAAGCTATCAGAAGGAAAGGCAAAGTATACAGACCCCCTGTTCAAGAAGCCCAGACTGAGGGGCAGTTAAGAAAGTATATTCAGATCAGAGGATATATATATCCTCTTGAGTGTGTGCAAGACAAAGGTGAACCATATGCACAAAGAATGGAAGAATCTGTGAGGAATGTGTGCTATGGAGGTTTCCTGGGATGGTGTAAGGCAGAGGTTAAGCAGACTTTCACGTGATCCATTCCAAGTCACTTACGCTGGGACAATCTTCGTTGTTTTTTTTTTAACTATGAAATGGAGCTAATTATTCCTGTCTCATACAGTTGGTGGGAAGATTTAATAAAATAACACATGTGAACACACTGGGGATCATAATGGGTGCCACATGAGTTTTATGTTTTCCTTACCGCCTTGGTATGCATCACCTGGAATGTATATTAAATAGCTATCCGGCCCCCAACCCTGGATGGAAGCCAAGTGGTAATTTGCATGGCTAGCAGAGGATGTTTGTCAGAGACATATGGGAAATGTAGCATATTTCACCTCTCTCCTATAGTATTCCACACAATGTGGATCACAGAAATATCTCCAAAAGAAGACAACAACTGAACAGACTTACATTTTGGGTTTGTTTGTTTGTTTGTTTGTTTTAACAGTATGTCTTTTAATGGTATTCTTCTGCCAATTACTATCTATTCCTTTCTGAGCCTCAAAGATTTTTATGGACTTGGGGCATAAGAACAAATTGAATATTTCCAACAAATCTACTGAAATGTGGTCTCATTTTATTGCATCTTTATAAGGAGACACACAATCTGGGACTGGGACATTCAGGGACTATGGTAAAAATATTGCTCCAGGAAAGAAGCCCCACTGAGCAAGGAATGAAGATCTCCTCCTCCACATGAACAATTAAGGAAGGCTCGGGAAGCCAGATCAGGGTAATGCAATCAGTTTCTGAAAAAGTTTTCTCCTTATAAACCAAAGTTGCCATTATCTGAAGTGTCTCTGAGTCAGGGTGCCTGGGTGGCTCAGCTGCGTAGGCGTCCCACTCTCGATTTCAGCTCAGGTCATGATCTCAGGGTCCAGAGATGGAGCCTAGTGTTGGGCTCTGTGTTCAGCAGGGGGTCTGCTTGAAGATTTTTCTCCCTTTGCCTGTCCCCTCCTTCCCCCATTTTCTCTCTCTAAAATGAATAAATTAAAAATAATAATAATAATAAAGTGTCTCTGAGGCAGCTGGCCTTACTCAGCAACAACAGACTACAAAACAATCTGTCTCTTTTGCATATCTGGGTGTGAAAAGCAGTCCTTGCTGAGAAGGAAGCTACACAAACCAATTTACAAATGTCAAATCAGCTTGCTTTCAAAAGGAAAATAACCTGGCAGCCTGAGCAGATCTTCCCAAATACTTAACATCTCCGTGTAAATAAAAAGATAGTGCCACCGTCTGCAGTTGGGAGAGGAAGTTTGAAGACCGGAAAGTCAAACATCCAGGCTAGCATAGCATAGGCAGCGGTCAGAAACCTAAACCTCAGTGTGAAAATGGGGAGAAGAGCCAACGAGGGCAAGGGGTTTCTGGCCTTCCTGCAGTTCCCTTAACTATCCACCTAATCATTGTACTCGGATGCACGTGACTTGAGCTTAGAACCTGCGGTTTATGTGGTTTCTGATGGCATCCACAGATGTTATTCTCATTCCCTCTCCCACATACAGTTTTTTAAATATTACCTTCTAGTAGCAAGCACCTCCTCCCCTCCCACCTCTCTCCCTACCCCTCTACTGAAGATCCTATAAAAAGGTGTTTGGGGTTTGTTTTTAGTTTCTAGAAATTGTCTGTAGATTTTCTTTTAAGCCAAAATAACAGCACAGAAGAGGCTGAGTTCTCCAGAGAACCCTAGAGCAAGGGCCTCAAAATGACAAGTTGCTCCTTTGTTATCTCGAAAACTAACGGCAGCCCAAACCCGGCGAGTTTCTCACCACCGCTTTTCCCCCCAAAACCGCCTCGGTGCTTGTTGTGTTAGGTCTAGTTCCACTGTGGCGGGAAGGAGGGTTTGTTGGAAATTTTTCTACAATAAAAGACGAGAACCTTCCAGACCTCTGGCCCCCGTTCGCGAATAGACCCTTTTACAAAACAACGGTCTGCAAGGAGCCCCCACCCTTGACGGCGCGCGAGTGCCCAAGCTCCCCCGAGATTAGCGAAAGGCGGGTCCCAAGGCAGGTCCTCTCGACTCGCAGCGCCCCTCCTCCCGCCCCGGGGATCCCGGCGCCCCGCAAGCCCCTAAACCCGGGGGGCGGGCTCACGCGAGGGCGCGCGGAGGAGGCTGTCGATTCAGCGTGCCCCGCACCCGCGACGCTCAGCCTCAGAGGCTGCCGACCCCAGGCCGCCCCAACCAGGGTGGGGAACTCGGTCTCCCCGATCCCCAGTCTCCCTCACCCGGGCAATGCCAACCCGCAGGGAAGCCGGCGGGAGTGAGTTACCGGCCAAGGCCCAGGAGCGGAGACTGCAGAGGCGTGCGGGGCTCGGCGGCTGGGGGCCCGCTGCTCTCCACCCACCGCCGCTCGCTCCAGCCGCCTGCTGCGGCGCCTGCCGCATCGGGCCGCCGAAGCCCGAGGCCGGCGGAAACCGGAGGAAGGTGGCCCGGGTCAGGGGCGGCGCGGGCACGATTCCTTCTCCACGGACCAGGCGTGGGAGCCGCGGGAGTCCAAGGCGCCTGACGAGCGGTGCGCTACCCTGCGCGCCCCGGTCCGGGTCCCAGGCGACTGCGCCGAGCGCCTCCGGAGCCGCGGGGAAACTCCTCCTGCTCGGCTGCTGGCGCCAGACGCGCGGTGACCACGGCCGCCCCCAAGTTCACGGAGGAAGGTGCAATGCAGAGGGAGCCTGGGGGTTCCGTCCCCGGAGCAGGGAGGCGGGAAAGCAGCCGAGCCCGTACCTTTCGGGCTGGGGGGACACCGGCCGCGCGCCCTTCCCGGGCGTCCCGGACAGGAAAATCACCACGAAGGGAGGGCCGGGGAAAAGCAGCGGGTGGCTTCAGGACAAGGTAGGAGGATCGAGTTCCACAGCCAAGAAGACACTCCCATCCCGCCCCGGTTTGTTTGGAAAGCTGCCGGGGCGAAAGTGTGGCGCGGCCAGGGTACTCTCCTTCTCCGCCGGCCTGGCGGGCAGCAGAAGTAAACACATTTGCTTGGCGCACCGGGGACTTCTGTGACACCAAGTGAGGCAGGAGTTTTGGTCCCTCGCAGAAAGGGAGCGGGTGTCCAGAGCTCCAGAATTCCTGGGCTCCGCCTTTCAAGGACAAATGTGTTAGTGCTTGTCTTTTGGAGGAGGTTATTACTTTAGGGAGAAGGAACGAAGGTGGGACGTGCATTTTCTTTCTTGTTAAAGTAGCTCTCTTGAGTAAAGCATAAATGAATAATGTCCTCATACTTGGATGGCCCTGAATACTTTTTATATTTCAGTGTTTGTGAAATAATTCACTGTCTAGCAACATTCAGTTAATAGCTCCAGCCTTTGGACCCTGAGCGTCGCAATCACGTGCTGTCAAATGACCCCAGAGAGAAGAGCCACAGACTTGGATATAATTCAAAGAGGCAATGTGTCCCGGCTCTGAAACAAAGTCCATCTGTGATGGACCTGCTGGTATTTGTGTTAATTTTAACAATAGCCCTAGGAGACAGCACTTGTTACTTTACCGGTTTTACTAATCCAAACGCTGAGAGTGTTCAGAAAATGCCTATCTCCTTCCTTTATCTACAAATTGCCTTTGAAGTAAGGTACACAAGTTTTGAAATTTTCCAGGTGGCTCCTGAGACATCAGAGTAGTGAACGATGTTTAGGGAATTTGCCCATCTAGGTCAATTTTCCTTGAGATGGTTTTGCTCTTTTTAGTGTCTCCTGAGTTCCTTATTATCCTTCTCTTGTTCATGATCTTCGGAATTAAACCAGTATTATACCTCATCCACTCGGTCCTTCTTAGGATTTTTGGATCCGCAAAGTCATGTGCTAAGGGGAGAGGTCATCTGCTATTCTTAGGTGGCATTTGTGCTTCTTTATAGAAGTGACCAGGAAGGCACTGTTCACCCTAACCTAGTTCAAATTCCACTGGCATGCCTCGTGATGTTGAGCAAGTGCCTTAACCTCGTGTACTTCCTTCGTGTCACCTGTAAAAGTGCTATAATACAACCTATCTGCAGGGGTTGTTAGGATTTAAGTAGATGATGAGCTAAAGAATTCTTGGAACCGTGCTTGGCCAAAAACCATCAGCTCAGGAAGTAAGAAAACTACCTCCCAGTCATTGCCTACTGTGAGTCAGTTGCCGCCTATGCATCATATCTGTTCCTCCCATCCATCCTGCAAGCGAGAAGAAGCTCATCCTAGAAATGAAGACATAGAGTCAGAAGGTTAAGAAATGTGCCCAATGTCATACTGCCTACATTGGAGCTGTGATTCACATGAAAGTGCCTGAGACCAAGATCAGTTTTTCCAGGATAGCTCATGTCTAGGTAGTTATGTGGAGCAGGGACTTTTGAGCTGTGTAACATTTTATTTTTTTTCAAATGCAGGATACATTATTGTATGGGCACATGATCGCAACTGTGCAAAAATTTTGAATTCCTGTGGAAGGTGATAAAGAATTAAGCAGGGGTTTGTTGACTTCCGGGGACGCGGTAGTAGCCGATGTCTGGGGTGTCGCTTTGGGGGCCCGAGGGGCTTCTGCGGCCCGCGTCGGGACTGAGGTGCTGCCATAGGCCCCACCGAATCGCCCCTGCCACCTTTCCGGTTCAGGCGCTGGCTCCCCGCACTGACTTCCGCATGGGGGAACCCGAGGAGGTGGTGCCGGTTCGGATGCTGTGTTTACATTTGGAAAAACTAAATTTGCTGAAAATATTCTCAGCAAATTTTGGTCTAAAAATGATATACCTACATTTCTTTCATGTGGAGATGAACATACTGCTGTTACAGGAAATAATAAACCTTACATGTTTGGCAGTAACAACTGGGGCCAGTTAGGATTAGGAAAATCAAGCGTTAACAAGCCAACGGTGTGTCAAAGCTTTAAGCTGCCTGTGGACGGAAGCACACCCTAGCTTCAACAGAAGGAGACAAAGTATACACAGCTGGAGGAAATAATGAAGGACAGCTGGGACTTGGTGACACTGATGAGAGAAACTCTGTTCATCTAATTAGTTTTTTTTTACTTCCCAGCGTAAGATTAAGCAGCTCTCTGCTGGATCCAATACTTCAGCTGCACTAACTGGTGAGACTTTGTTCCACTTCAGGCTAGGGACCATCCCTTTCCTTGAGACCAGTATATACCAGCTGAGTCCCCTGACGCCAGCATTGCTGTTTCGTTTTCCATCATTAAGTATATGTTTATGAAGACATAAAAATGGAAGTTTGAATCATGACCTAGAGTCCAGTTTTGTGCTTATTTAGGGTGCGATGTAAACACACATGTAGCTGCCATGCTTCCATCTACTCCTGTAGATATTAAATCGTCATCGTGTGTTCTGAGCGTTATATTTGCAGCCGTAAAAAAGTTGCTATCAGAAACATAGAAATCTATTAGATATATATGTTATCAGAATATGGTCTGGGGGTTCCTGGCAGGCTCAGTCGGAAGAGCATGTGACGCTTGATCTTGGAGGGTTGTGAGTTGAGCCCCACCTTGGGTACAGAGATTACTTAAATAAATAAACCTTAAAAAAAAAAAATTAAGCAGGGTGATGGGATTATAGGGTTTTAGCTCTCTCTGGGATAGTGTTTTTGGCAATTGTTTTGGGGAAAATGTTTTCACTCTAAATATATGTAATTTAGCCTTTGTATAAAAGGTTTCTTCTAATAAGGTAGGAGGGGAAGCACCAGGAAGTAGGAGAGGACTCTTGGAAGTTGCAAATTCTTTTAATAGCCCCTGAAATCATAATATTTAGGCAGTGTACATATAAGGTTGGCCATTTGCTAGGTTTCTTTTGTGCTTATGGATGATGCAATCTCTTTGTTAAAATCACATTGTTTCTTAGGATATGGCCTCTGTGTCCCTAGGGACAAGTAAAAACCAGGTTCTCCACTCCACCCTGGGGTGCCATTCAGCACAGTGTAGAGAGTAAGGTTAAAGAAAATAGTACTTCCTCAATCCCAATGTAGGTCCTGCCAAAAGAACCCCTGAAGATAGGTTATATTATATCACTTTTACAGGTGACGTGTCCTGTCCCAAGGACAGGCTTTTTTGGCATGATCAATGTAGGACTGTCTACTTCATATAGAGGAGACCTACTCAAAGCGATATGCTCTCCGCAGGACGGTCACCTCTGGTGAACCCCGGGACCGGAGAGAGACCCATTAAGTGACAAGAGACCACTTCCTTACAATACCCCCTTATAACTTAATAACAAAAAGAAATTTTCTTTTTTTCTAACATTTCTCAAGGCTTGGGTTCTCCAGTTTTAAATAGTATCTGGCTCAAGACTGAGTTTGACCAAGCTCATCATTTTTGCATACCATTGTCTCTCCACCTCCAGGTGAAGATTCTGCCAGCCTGGTTTTCTGGGTGTCTTGGGGTTTTATCTACTGAAAGCAATTATTTAAAGAACATGTACATCTCAAAAAGAGTAAGTCACAGGGAGGAGGCGGTGTCTCTCCTCACTCAGAACTCTGCTTCTGCCTACAGTGTGGGAAAACTTTCGCAAAAGGCAGCTTAGTTCTGTTAAGCAACACCCTAACTTCTCTAACATCTCCATTGCCGGGCAGGGCCTCAGCCCCATGTTTGCATACAAAAATAACCATTGTGTTGATTTCCCCAACACTGCCAGTGCTAGAAAAAAGAATGCGAGTCTATCTGGAAGCTTCTTGGCAACGTTCATCAACAATAGTGTCTCCTTATTCTACTAGTGCTGTCAAGGTTTCACAGCTCTTAGTAGCCCAGTCTCAGGAACTGCATTTGCTCTCCTTCCTGTCACAGCTGGAGGATGAGGGGTGGACCTTGGGTGGACCTGGGGTTCAGCGTGTTCTAAGCACAGGAACATATAAAATATCTGTATGGTGGAAGCCATAGTACACCTGCATTGTATTATTAAAAGGGTTAATATTCAGAACGTGTCAAGAATTCCTATGGGTCTGTAAGAAAAAGATACCCCATTTAAAAATAGGACGCGGGTCATAAGCAAGCAATTTATGGAAGAAATACAAATAGTCTACAAACGGGTGCAGAGATTTTCATGTCTTTTTATACGAGCATTGTTTAAGAAAATGTGGATAATAATGAGAAGTCAGATTGGCAAAAATGAAGGTTAATGAGCTTAATGAGTTTCATCAAGGTGTCAAGGAAACTATTCAAGGAAGTATGAAGTAGAACTTCTTCCTCTTCAGAGGGCAATTTGGTGATTGCTATCAAATGTACAAGGTTGTTATGAGTTTGAATTTCAAAACCCTAATTTAAGTTCCTTAACTTTCCTCTTTAGAGGACAGTTTGGCCTCAAGCCAAGCAAAGGAGGAAAGAGGAGAGGGAAAGAGGAGAGGGTGGGAAAAGACAGAGGATCTCATAGCTGACTCCTGGTTACCCTGGTCCAGAAGAGGGCCAGCCCTTCTGGTTACTGAGCACTCCCTGAACAAACCCCACGATGGTAGGGCATCTCCTGAGGTTAGATAGGGACAGTCTGCAAACCTCTACATCTTGGAGCAGCTTGCTCAGAGAACTTAGGCAATTAGAAGTGTTAGAAGCCTGAACCACTGTCCTTGCTGATGGGCCACCCCCGGGAGAGGAGGGAGATGTTCCACCCTCCCCCATCTGTCTGTGGAGATGCTCTCCTAGGTTCTACTCCAGTCCCGTGACTGATAATTCTGTCAAACCATTACAGGTATCTTCCCTTGGGGCGCTCAGCCCACTAATTCACATTTTTCGCTAACCCCCTTGTCTCTCATCTTAGCTGGATTACAGAGCTGAACTTACACCGTTTCACTTCACGAGAATGTTTTTGTAGGATGGATCCTGAAAAATGGAAATCCTGGGCAAAGCACACGTGAGCCCACACTCAGATGGTTTTCTACCTGATATTTTCATGTTCAGAAGTTCACACTCTAAACAAATGAACAAAAAAACCTATTTTCAGTAGCACCCCTGAAGCAGTGTGCAAGGTGGAGTCATTACAGTGAGCTGGGAATGGTACAGAGGCTTCTCTACGTTTCCCCAGCTCCAATCTGCTATGAATGCATGTCACCTTCAAACCAGCAGTTCCATTTTTTAGGACTTCATCTGTAGAAATAATCACATATAAATACAAAAACATGAATAGGGGTGGGTATAGCAGCATTGCTTATAGTGTTTAAAAACAGAAAAATAATGCCCAGGAATAGAGTGACTAATTAGATTGTGGTATATCCTAATAATGAAGGCAGCCATTGCAAAGCTATTATAAACATGTATATACATTCAATTTGCTAATGTGATATCAGCTGTAGTACATTGGCTTTAGAAGGTCTACATTCAGAAAATATGTACTGAATGTACATACAGGATGTCAGATATTATGATTCATTAATATCAAGCAGAAAAAAATAAAGGACCACTAATATGTGTGTATATATTTGTGAATCCATAGGGAGTGTTGACAGATTTCTTCTATAGAGTGGAATTATAGAGGCAAAGAGAGAAAGTGGAGGAAGATTTTTGCTTTTTATTCTAAATATTTCTGGTAAGTTGAACTTTTTACAATGTACACAAATAACTTTTGTAATTAAAAAATGATGCTAACAAAGTTATTTTTATGTGTTTGGGAAAAGAGATTAAAAATCCAGAATGAAAATGGGTCAGTGTTGAGGCACAAATCTAAGCTCTCTACCTTGGTGATTCCCTACCTGTGTACTCTTCATTCTATATAATGCATTTTTTTTCCCAATCAATAGAGACCAAAATAGAAATATCAGGTCAAAACAAAACAAAACAAAACCCTTAAGGCCACACTGAAAGAACAAGAAGAAAACTTATGTGAATCTTGTTTTTATTTTGCTGGGAAACAACTAAACATAAAAGAAGCATGAGGAAAAAGGTTAATACATTTGATTTCATGAAAATGTAGACTTTCTAAATGGCAAAATACACAGAAATACAAAGACAAGCTGGGTAAAAGTATTTGCAACACATGGAAAATGGTTAATTTTCTTATTTTACCAGGAACTCTTAGGAAAAAAAAAAAACCCAAGAATTTAATAGAAAAATAGGTAAACTACGTGGACAAGCAGCTCTCTGAAGAGAAAAATAAAACATACATTACTTAATTAAGCAAATATGTATGTCTGCTATGTGCCAGGCACTAATCTAAGCAGTGAAGGAAACATCATAATTCTTGCTCCCAAGCAGCTTCCATTCTAGTAAATTTGAGGAGTCTTGACTGCACTGATTGAATTTATATACTCTAATACAGAAATCCCACCAACAGAAACTTGTTACAGATATCCTTGCACAGTTATATAAAGTTGTAGATAAGAATTGCCTTTTAAATGTTCCTTATAATGGAGACCCTGGAATGACTCAAATAGCCTTTAGTAAGGATTGGAATTAGAGGATACACATATACTATAGAAATCTGTATAGTCACTAAAACCATGAGCTAGTCTTCTCTCTAATGACTTGGAATAATGTCCAAGATATTATTAAATTTAAGTATCACACTGCAAGATAGGTTGCCTAGTAGGATTCTGGTGTTAAATATGTTGTTGTGTGTTTTTTTTTTAAGATTTTATTTATTTATTTGACAGAGAGAGACACAGCGAGAGAGGGAACACAAGCAGGGGGAGGGGGAGAGGGAGAAGGAGAAGCAGGCTTCCCCCGGAGCAGGGAGCCCCATGTGGGGCTCGATCCCAGGACCCTGGGATCATGACCTGAGCCGAAGGCAGACGCTTAACGACTGAGCCACTCAGGCGCCCCTAAATATGTTTTTTAAAAAATAGAATAATAAATTATAATATAGCTGACGTTAGTGCACAAGACATCTGAAGGAATCCACATAAGCTAATGAACATTAGCTGTCACTGGAGGACTTTTCTTTCTAAATTATACAATTCTGAATGGTTGATTTTCACTATTTATTTTTAACTGAAAAAAGGGAGAATTTTCAAACCATTTTACATTTTAGGAATTTTTACATGCGGTTGCTTAGAGACACATACCAAATTGAGCTTTACTTCTTGGGGAGTCTGGGGAGTGGTCAGTGGTTTTTCTGAGAGGTAATGACAAAAGCTTTGATATAAATGGGTGACTGTGTACCATTTTCATCAGAACCTTGATTATGACAGTGTTTGGGGTTTCTATTATTCTCAACCTCAGAATTAAAGGAACTTGTCTACTCCCAAACTTGCAGGAGATTGCCTCATCACCAAAGGATATTGTAAGAGAGTGACTTGTCAAGTGGAGAGATACCGCTGGGATACAGAGTTTCAGAAAAACACTTACAACCATGGTTAATTGAATGGGAATCCTGTGAAACCTTCGTTAGCTTTTTGTGTGTGGGTATCAAGATGTCAGCTGACACGGTCTGGTGGTCATTTCTAGTTCCCATTGTTTTAGTGCCCCCAAACCAGAATGTCTTCTCCAAGGATACATAGACTATAGATTACTGAAACCTTTCTTCTAGACCCTAGTCATCATTTATCCTGCCTGAGTCTGCTCTCTCTCACACCTGAACTCACTTTGGGGAACAGATCCCATCTTTAAGGTAATCATAGTAGCAGAGGCAGGCATCAGGATTATCACAAGGAAAGCATCTTCGGAAGCTTCCCAGGAGCCTGCAAATCCAGTACCTCAATTCTTCATTTCAATTCCACACCAGGAGCAGTTTATTACACTATAGGACATTATGAATACCAGAGCATCAGTATCAGTAATAAAGAGCTCTAGATATAGGAACCACCGTGACCATCTGAAGTAGAAGTAAAATGAAGGATTCAGACCGACGATTGTTTCCGAGGGGTTTAAACTAGTAATCAATTTTTGTTTTACAATTTTTACAATATTTGTCTTTACTGTATCTTCTGGTAAGCTTCCAAATTTCTTTTTTTGCACTCGGGTGCCATACTGGCAGCAGTTTTTCCAAATCCTGTATATGACTGTTAATTATTACAAGTATATTAGCCACATGGTGAGACACTGACCATCCAAGCAGCTATCCACAGTGCTTCAAAAGTGGTAAATACAAATAACCTTAATCTTTATCATCATTTAGTATTATTGCATAAAATCGAGGGTTTCTGAATCTGCCTAAGGGACTAAAGAGAAGTACATAATTTTGTTTTTGCTTAAAGAGAGAGATGGGAGTAGGCAGGACTTAACTGTCTGTCTCTGTGCTTATCACATGATAAATGAATGCATTTTAACCAAGTCAACTAGGTCGTAGACTTTGGATCCAACAAATTTTGTATAATTGATAAAAGTCTTACTGGCTATAGATTAAAAAGCGGAAAACCACTGAATCTTCCTAGGCCCTTTAGAGTTAAGAGTCCTGCCACACAGAACCTGTCAGACAAAATGTTAATCCACAGGCTGGAAAACAATCAACTTCCAATATTAATATTTGGAAGTTGTCCCTAAATTTTATTTAAATGAGGTGATTCATAAATTATTTTGTACATGACTTCAGAAAATGTACATACCGCTTGCTGTTCAGGGGAACACACTTATTCTATATCTGAGATCTCTCAAGAATTCACTCACCATTTGCAGAGAAGGACTTGGGAGTCCTCAATTACTAGCTCCGACTACTTTCTTAATTCTTAGTCTTATACCTCCAAACTGCTTGCTAAGCCCTCAGTTCAACATGTATTTCTCAGCACCTGCTATATGCAAAGTATTTCACAAAAAGCAGGGTCAACAAATCCAAAGCCAAATCTTTAGTTTTCCACCCTAACCAGCCTTTTCTTTTCACTTATTTTTATTACTGATAATGTCTTTCTCCCACCTTCCCACTTTTAAAAACCATAGAGTTATCCTTGATCTTCTTCTTTTTCTCCATCTCACCTGAACTTCCAGCCTTCATGTCCTTAACACGCTCCACATTCAGTCGTTCAATACATACTTGCTTGCTATCTGCCAGGCACTGTTCTAGGTGCTAGGAATAGTTTGCCAGGGGGGAAAACAGGCAAACATTTCTGCATTCCTGGAGCTTATATTTTACTAACAGTGTCCTGCAAAAATCTTCAAACGTCGTCTTGTCGAGCCCTTCATCTCAATTTCAGTTGAAATGCTTCCTTCTTCTTCTCCGGGCTTCCCCAGGGAGGCAGGGAGGAGCCTGCCTCCCTGACCCTTTACCCCACTAGAACGAAAGACAACATTGGACTCCACCCTCTCTGCCTCTGTCAGTTTTCTGCAATGTAAAACAGCATTAGTTGAGATGTTTTCTAGGGATCTGTTAACTTATTTCTAACCCTGTAACAGAAAAGTCATTGAGCCCACAGAACACCAAGGTTTGGTTACCTTCTTGAGATGGAGGAGGGATATTTACAGCAGGGATGGGGGGGATGTAAGAGGTTTAAGGGGGGCTCACAGGGGGTCCATGGGGGGATGTAAGAGGTTTAAGACAAATTCTTACTAACAGTTCTCTAACAACACAAGGCAGAGTAAGGCAGCCCCAAATGAATAAGGCCCTAGACAGATGTGAGAGGGCTGGTGAAGCAGTAACATTTGTTGAGCACTAAGGAGGGGCTTTGTGTTCATTATCACATTTCATTGTAACAAACCTGGGAGTTCAATATTATTGAGACAGTATGAAGAAAACAAAAACAGCAACAAAACCACATTCATACCTAGGTCTGAGTGAGTCCAGAGCCCTGGCATATACATTCACTTGGCAGAGGGAAAGGGATCTAATGCTTTTGCTTAGAAATCTCTCAACTAACTCTGACACACAGAAAAAAAAAATTTTTAAAGAGAACAGTTATAACTTAATTCCCAAGGTTTTGGATTTTGATAAAGTAGTGATCTATTTATATCTTTTTTTTTTTTAATTTTCAAACTAAACTTTTCCATTACGTTAACATTTCTATTTTTCCATAGTAGAAACTATGCTCTTCTTACTGTCCTTAAAAATAAAAATAAAGACCCATCTAGGAGTGGCCTAACAAGTAAAAACAGAGTCCGATGCAATATCTGCTGGGCCTTCCTAGTTCCTCTCTTTATAAATATTATTTCACGATGGATTAAATACTTGCTTTTGGAATTTAGTGGCCTTTCCCAAACTGTGTTCTTTTGGGAGACACTAATCTGAATTTAAAGAACAAAGGATTCCTAAACAAGTAAGATTGAGTTATAATCCCACCTGAAGTCACACACAATACATATTAGCATATTCAAGACAACAAGTGTTTAACTTTGGTTAATGGTTAAACAAATTAAACAAGCTTGTTTTTGTGGGGGAATGACTCTTCCTTCAGTATTCTATTGTAATTTACTTTTTCTCCATCTCCCAAAGCCAGTTACAACAAGAAACAAAATTGCTGTATATTTGATTCTCTGCATATCTGGTTAGAAAACCAAGGGCTGGGATCCTTTCATGAAATCATCTATGAAAATAAAAGCTTAGACATGCATGTCACTTAGTTCATGAGAAATATATCTAGAAAAAAATTACATGGCAAATTTGCAGCGACAGATTTATTATAAAATCACCACCGTATTGCTCTTGGAACCATACAGTTATCAGCATTACTTAATATTTTATTAACATAAGTAATTAATATGATTCGTCATCATTATAAACTGTGTTTTGGTTCAGATGTAATAAAATGGATTCTGGTCAAAATTCAGGTTAATTTGAAATAATTGTGTATCTTTTTGCTAGCTGGCTTCTCTTCAACTCTACAGAAGGAGCTTGCACAATCTAAATGCTCTCATGTCAAGTATTTTGCAATCAAAATCATAGTACAATAGAAATTCCTTGAGCACCAACCCACGTCTACTTATTTCCAGTAAAACTTTGTGAGCATGTTAGTAGTGGAGGTGGAATTTGATAAGTACATCATAATTTAACATTGATTCATTCATTTAGTGTTTATCGAGAACCCACCAAATGCCCAACACTAGCATTCGAGGCATCAGACATGCAGAATTCTAAAACATCTGACTTCCGGCCTGGAGAAGTGATACGAGGGAAATAGGCATTCAGACTACAGACGCTTACTGAGATTCTCTGTGTGTCCTGCATTGGCTAGCTTCAAAGGAAACAGTGGTGAACTGACAGATCCCCTGCTGCGATGATGCTGCTTGCAGACTAGCAGACTTGTAGACAGATACTGTTTATCCCCATCTTGTAACAGAGTGGTAGAAACTAGAGGACACAACTAATGGGAGCACCTTGAAAGGTGACATTTGTGATTTTCTTTATGCAGAAAACAATCTACCGGGCACCTGGGTGGCTCAGTTGGTTGAGCAGCTGCCTTCGGCTCAGGTCAAGATCCTGGAGTCCCGGGATCGAGGCCCGCATCGGGCTCCCTGCTCGGCAGGGAGTCTGCTTCTCCCTCTGACCCTCCCCCCTGTCATGTGCTCTCTCTCTCATTGTCTCTCTCTCAAATAAATAAATAAAATCTTTAAAAAAAAAAAAAGAACAATCTTCCTTGCTTATTTTTTTCCTTAGGGATTCTCCTTTCTTAGGGTTACCTTTGCTTAAAATGGAGGAAACATGTACTCAGAATTTGCCAGAAGACAATTTCTATCCAAGGATTCTTAGCCACTGAGATGTGAGTGACTTTTCCGAAAAGGTCTTTAGATGTCTGACACTCTGATCCTGATTACCCGCTATAGCTCCAGGCCCTAAAGCAGATTATTGGGCACCATCCCAGGGCTTCTGATTCTGTAGAACGAGCATGTGGCTCAAGAATTTTAATTCTAACAGGCTCCCAGAAATCACAGATGCTGCCAGTCCAGGGCCCACGCCCTTTAAGAAGCATGGTGTAGGGAAGTAAATATACCAACTTCCCAAGCAAAACTCGTTATTAAAGGACTGTGAGGCAGAAAATGTCTCTGTTTCACAGGAGCAAGAACAAGGCATAAGTTATTTATAAAATGCAAATTTAAGTAGGTAGGCAAAACTAAGTGAAATAATAAATATTTCATATCCTAAATGCAACGATTCTCTTGAAGTTGGAAACTTCCTTCTATCACGGATTTTCCCCAGATTTGAAATACTCTGAAGCTGGGATACTTTATGATTTGACTTGAAATAAATCTTCTTTTCCTCTCCCATAGAGGTTTTAGAAATTTAGAATAAAAAAAAATCTGACTCTGTCCAAATAAGTAGCATAATGTTAGAACTTTGTGATTAGAAGGCAGCCCCAAGGACGTGGGGACTGTGTTGTTTCTGTGAATGAGCCTCTTGGGAGACAAACCTCTGAGGGAGCCTCATCAATAGCAAACAGCACTAGGATGGTGGTGACAATCCAGAGCTGGTGGCATGAGAAGACAGGCATTAAGATGCTTTAAAGAAGAACGTGAAAATGGAGAGAATCTATATTTTAATCTACTTGCCATCTGAAAATCCATGTGTCTAGTATCAAGAGGATTACATCGACATGCTGAGTTATTAGTAGAAACATAATAACCACATCAAGAAAAGTATCTATGCTCAATTATTCTAGCCCCCCCCATGTCTGTTACAGTAAAGTACTTTATTGGCTTGACACAACACAAATTAATTTTCCTACAGTTCTGGAGGCCAGAAGTCTGAAACCAACTTGTCAGCAAGGCTAGATTCCTTCCAGAGTCTGGAGGGGAGGTTCATTTCCTTGTCTTTTCCAGATTCTAGAGGCCACTCATATTCCCTGGCTTATGTCCCTTCCACCATTTTCAAGGCTTGCACAGTAGCATCTTCAGATTTTCTGACTGCGATGCCTGCTTCTCTCAACACATGCCCTTTCTGCCTCTGACACCCCTGTCTCCCTCTTTTAGGGACCTTGTGACCTTGGGTCCACCTGGGTAGTCTCCCCATCTCAAGATCCTTAACTTCATCATGTCCGTAAAGTTTCTTTTGCTATTTAAAGTAGCATACTCACAGTTTCAGGGGATTTGTACGTATACATCTTTGCGGGGGAGGGCATTATTTGACTTCCCACATATGCCATTTATTTTTTCTGGTCAAAAAAACACTTGCAGTAGTGTTTTCAATATGGGGCGTTACATTTTTCAGGAAGAAATCAATAAATGGTGTTATATAGAAGAAAATGACCACGAATCATTCATTCACTCAGCAAATATTTGTGTCCACGATGTGCCAGGCACAAGGCAAGGAGCACTCTGCAGATACAGGTAAGACCATATGCGGCTGTCGAGTGTGGTGCGTATGAGCCGGGACTCTGAAGCCTAATCATCTGGTGTTGAATCCTGGCCTCACCATTTATACACTGTGTGACCTGAGCAAATTACTTAATTTCTCCGTGCCTCAATTTTGTCACTTCTGAAATTGAGATAAAATTAGAACTGTTCCGTAGGGCTCGTATGACAATTCAGTGAGATTCTCCATAATGCCCCTGGCACACTGGCCCGTGTGTGGGGTTTCATAAATATTGGTGTTGAGGCAGAGAGTGAGAGGACAGTGACTAAAGAGCATGGAGTATATAATGGCCACAGAGAACTTGGAAGTGTTTTCCAGAGCTAGGTCTTAAAAGATCAGTTTCCTGTAGTTAGCTGGGGAGAAATAAAGGGACATGGGGTGAGAAGACCAGTGAAGGATTGGAGACCACGAGGAATGGCTGAGGAGCCTGGGGGATGTTAGCCGGGACTCACATGAGAACTGTATTTAAGTACTATGCTTGGGCAGTTGGCACAACAAGAGAAATTAGACTTATTTTACTTCTATCCAGAAAAACATATCCAAGCCCAAGTGGAAATGGCAAAAACATTCATCTTGATACTTGAAAAAAAACTTGTGAATAATCAGTTCCCCACCCCCCCGCCCAAGGGTGATATAATCCTTTCTCTGTGCACCACTGACTGTCAAAATACACTGTCTTCTTTTTTTTTTAAAGATTTTTATTTATTTATTTGAGACAGAGAGAGCAGGGGGAGGGGCAGAGGGAGAGGGAGAGAGAGTATTTTAAGCAGACTCCCCACTGAGCAGGGAGCCCAGTGCTGGACTCCATTTCATGACACTGAGATCATGACCTGAGCTGAGAGCAAGAGTCAAACACTTAACTGCCTACATCACCCAGGTGTCTCTACACTGCCTTCTTTATGGGGTGGTCTGTCCTACATCCATTTTCCTCTTTACCCTTGTCAGTAGAAACCCAAGTACTTTCAGGAATCAGTGGGCCATAAACTTTAAGGGAGGCTGGGCTTCTCCCCAGCCCCAGGGGTGTAAGCCAGGATTGGTCTGAGCCAAGCATGGTAACCACTGCCTTTGTTGTTATTTAGGTCAGGAATGGGCATTTGCGACCCAATTCTTGCCAATGAGATAGGAGAGCAAGGCCTTTGGAAAAGTCTTGATCTCTTCAAAAGATGAATGAGGGAAGTGAGTGCTCTCTTTCTCTGCCCTGACTGTGAGACATCTTTGTGTGAAGATGTGATGCCTGGAGGTGTGGCATCCATCCTGAAGTGGGAGAGGACACATCTGAGGACAAAGCTAACCTCTGAGGAAGGCAGAGCAAGAAGACAGAAAGGGTCTGGATCCTTGATGAGCTGGATGAGCTACTAAATTATCCAACCCTGGAATCATCATGTAGTATGTCACTTATTATACTAATATGTAATACAGTCAAATATACTCAGTGTTAGGAAAGAAAACACATTTTTCCTTCTTACAGCCCAGAAAGCATCCTGCACATCAAACTAGCAGCACAGACCCCTTGACAATTCAGGCTTTCAGCAGAAAATAACCACAGACTCTCTGTTGGTCTTATCAAAATGCTAGCTTTGAGAATGAATTTTGAGTGATTACTGACCTGATTTTCTGGCAGGAGATTCTGTTAGGTACATTTTTGTGTTCATTTTTATTCTCTGTTTATCCTCAATTTTATCTTTTGGATCAAGTCATATCATTAAAGTGCTATTATCCAGCCAATTATAGTTAACACTGCAGGGTGTCTAATAATGGAATAGGCTCCCTGCATTAACTAAATCCTGTCCAGAATTAATTTCTACGTAGGTAAAAGAGTAATTTCCTAATTTCTAAAATATCTACCATCCTATGATATCAAAATGTGTAAGCATTGCACTAAACTCACTATATGTTGATAAACTGATTCATCTGCTATTGCAAAAATTCAACCAAGAGATAGTCAGGAAACTATGTCAACAGCAACAACAAATTAATGGAGGTTGCAGCAAAGGATTATTTAATAAATGTTCTTCTCTTGTGTGGAAGAGAGAACTGTCCCTGATTTCTGCTAAATGTTCTTTTGGGACCATATACCCCTAATCTCCTTACAGTCTTGGGCTTCTCACTTCATTTCCTCTTCTACCCCCTCCATCTGATCTTCATTTTGAATCAGGATGAGTTGAGATACTTTGCTGGCCCAGTTTAGGTTCTGGAAAGGGATAGCTCCTTGGAGATAACAGTGACATGCTTTTCTCTTCTCACACTGCTCCTCTTTATAGATTTTACAGGACCCCTGCCTGTATTTACAGGTGAAAATAAAAGTAGTTTCATTCCGAGGCACATCCTTGCCCAAGTTTGTTGAGAATATTGATAAAGGACAACACATTTGTAAGAATCCTCTCTTTAAAAGCTGGACAGAGCGAGAAAATCTGACCTGTCATCGCCCAGTCTAGGGAAGAATCTCAGTCCAGTCAAACTTTAATCACAATGTCTGATTCAATGAAAAGACCAAGTGTTTCCACTTCTTGCTGACCCTTTTCTAGTTAGAAGGCAATGGTTTCCACAAGTCTGCTGCTATGTTTCAACCGCTTTTATAGAGTCCATAACCCAGGGACACCTGGGTGGCTCAGTCGGCTTAGCATCTGCCTTCAGCCCAGGTCATGATCCTGGGGTCCTGGGATTGAGCCCCACATCAGGCTTCTTGCTCAGCAGGAAGTCTGCTTCTCCCTCCGCCTGCAGCTCCCCCTGCTTGTGCTTTCTCTCTCTCTCTCTCTCTCTGACAAATAAATAATATCTTTTTTAAAAAATAAGGTGCATAGCCCACATTTTCTTATTTTCTGTATTTGTAGATGCTCTGGCATTTGGGTCCTCCCTGACTGGTGTAATATTGTAATTTATAATAAGAAACACAGGTTTCCCCTACTATCTGAAAGTAGAGCACTCCCATGAAAGCTTTTGTAAACTGCAATTTATATGAAAATATTTTGTGACCATTCCCAAACCCCCAAAATAACCTCTCTTCGGCTTTTCCAGTACCTTAGGACACATTTTGCTAGCAGTTGCACAAAATAAATAGAGACAAAACACAGACGCTCACAGACACAGTTCAAAGCTATGGCAGTCTGATGCTGAGTGTGATTCCCGGGGAAGGCAGCCCCTCTCACTGCTTGGTACGTGCTGCCTCTGAAAGGCTCAGTGCACAACAAACACTAAACACTATTTCCACCAAGTGAGAATCCTCTTCCGATTGTGTTTGGTTATCCAAAGCAGGTACTGAGGTACATCGCTCTTTTTTTAAAAGTGTTCTAACTCAAACTTTCAAAAAGTGGGAATACTTGCAAATATCAGGTTTGAGTCCCATTTCTGGAACAGAGCTCCTAAAAACCCTTGGAATTTCGTAAGTGTTAAGAGTGACAAAGGTGTCTTTTGTTATATTAGTGAGATAACTTTAGGACTGAACCAAAGGAAGGGGCCGGTTGCCAAGGGAACCAACCATGTGATTAGACTGGTGGAATTTTCAGTCCTACACCCAGACCTCTGAGGAGGGGAGAGGGGCTAGAGATTGAGTTCAGTCACCAATGGCCAATGATTTAATCAGTCATGCCTATGTGAGGAAGTCTCCATAAATCCCTAAAGGATGGGGTTGGGAGAGAGCTTCCACGTTGGTGAACACTGTGATTTGGGGAGAGTGGCGCACTTAGACTTAGAAGCTCCATACCCTTTCCCCATACCTTGTCCTATGCAACTCTTCCATCTGTCTGTTCCTGAACTATATCCTTTTATAATAAGCTGGCAATCTGGTAAGTAAAATGTTTTTCTGAGTTCCATGAGTTGCTCTAGCTTATTTTTTTTTTAAGATTTTATTTATTTATTGGACAGAGAGAGACACAGTGAGAGAGGGGACACAAGCAGGGGAGTGGGGGAGGGAGAAGCAGGCTTCCCACTGGGCAGGGAGCCCGATGTGGGACTCGATCCCAGGACCCTGGGATCATGACCTGAGCCGAAGGCAGACGCTTAACGACTGAGCCACCCAGGCGCCCCAAGTTGCTCTAGTTTATTAATCAAACACAGGGAGGGGGTTATTGGAACCTTCAGTCTATAGCTGGTAGGTCAGAAGCACAGGTGACAAAACTGGACTTGGGATTGGCACGTGAAGTGGGGACTGGGGGGGCAGTCTTGTAGGACTCAGCCCTTAACTTGTAAAATCTGATGCTATCTCCTCTTTTTTTGTGCTGCTTTTTTTTTTTTTAAACTACTTCAAGACAGAACTAGGTAATAATACCTGCCCAATTTATTTTTGAAATGTTTTTAGGGAGCAAAGATATTAATAGACATATCCTAGTACCTGATTAAAATCTTTAGAGACTCAAGGCCCCCAAATGTTATGAAGCCCATTCTCAATATATAGTTCTAATGGGGACACATGGGTGGTTCAGTTGGTTAAGCGTCCAAGTCTTTGATTTCAGCTCAGGTCATGATCTCAGGGTGGTGAGATTGAGCCCCACCTCGGGCTCTGTGCTCAGTGCAGAGTCTGCTTGGAGTCTCTCTCCCTCTCTGCCCCTCACCCCACTTACACTCTCTCTTTCTCTCTCTAAAATAAGTAAAATCTTTATATATATATAATATATATGTACATATATATAATCCTATATAAAAATAATACTAGGCTATAATGTAAGTGGAATGGAGGCCAGCAAGAGCCTAATTTTATTTTCACATGACTTCTGTAGTCTAAAAATATAACTATATGTCAACATCTTTAAAAAAATATTTGGCACCTCTTTTCCTGGTGCCCTAAAAACGTGCTTAATCAGCCTTTGGATAATCAAGTTCTAACTGAGCACCTACTGTGGGAAGCTCTGTGCTTTTTTTTTTTTAAAGATTTTATTTATTTATTTGAGAGAGAGAGAATGAGAGACAGAGAGCATGAGAGGGAAGAGGGCCAGAGGGAGAAGCAGACCCCCCGCCGAGCAGGGAGCCCGATGTGGGACTCGATTCCGGAATTCCAGGATCATGACCTGAGCCGAAGGCAGTCGCTTAACCAACTGAGCCACCCAGGCACCCGGGAAGCTCTGTGCTTTATGCCAGGTGATGAAATTGGGTAATATGACAGTGAATGAGTGATGGCCTTCTTGATTACTTCTTAAGGTCATCAGAAAAGGTTTCTCTGAGGAGGGAACTTTTGAGTGGAGGCCAACCTGTGCTCCTGAGTAAGGAGAACCAAGCTATGGAAAGATAATGGAAGAAGCAATCCAAGAGGAGGAAGTGAATGAGAAACAGGATCCTGGAAATTAAGTAATTTCCCAACTAGGCAGGGAGACAGACATAACCTTGGCTAATTTTAACACAGTGTGTTTGTTTCCTGCTGTACTTGCAATGAGAACAGAGTGCTCTGAGAACCCCGAGGAAGGAACGATTAATCAGAGCTGAGAAATGTGCAAGGGCTGCGCCAAGCAGGGTATATAAAGATGTAGAACAGTACTTGAAGACTGAAATCCTGCCTTCACCAGAGAGACAGCTCTCAGAAACAGATTGGGGCTGCACCCCACATTTGCCCAATCCAGGTCTCTGCCTGGAAATCTGTTTTTAACCAGCACACAACTGATCGGAAGACATTTTGGAAGTTTGGAGATCAGGCCTTAGAGTCAGCCAGATGACTTGGCCACACAGCTTACGTGTCACTGTCCCCATCAATGACGTGAGGTTAATAATACAGTCTTGCGCCCTGGGTAACTCTGCGGACGAAGCGAAGTAGTATTTGTACAACGTCCTCTATTCTGGCCTTTTGTAAGAAAAGTACAGCTTTGGTTATGACTGAGTCAAGAACTGACCAAGTGGTGCCCGAGGTCACGTAGCATAATCTCAGAATCTTACCTGGTAAGAGAAATGACAGAGGCAAGGTTACAGCCATCAGGCTAGGCAAGGAAGACCAAAAGAGCAGCGTCCAGGCTACGGGTTTCCCCCCGGGGCCAGAGTCTGGTGAACAGCTTTGAGGTTGTCAAAGCTTTGTAGGAAACTGGGGCTTGGCCTCGCCCTGTTTTTCTTTTTTCTACTTCCTCTTTTCAAATGCAAATTGTTTAAAGTCTTTCCCACCCTAAGATGCAAGCCTCGCCCTTGGCTTAATCAACAGAAAAAAAAAGGAAAACCCCTGGGAAAGTGGGGGAGTTAGTTGGGCAGAGGGAGGTCAGGACTGGGAAATAATGGGTTGACCCAAACCGCTTCTAGAGTCCATTTAGCCTGAAAAGCGCTGCCAGCAACCAACGAGCTCATCCCTCACAACTGGTCTGAGGAGCCCAAGGATGGAGGCAGGCAGTGCTGTCCACCCCCGGCCCCCTTAATTAAAACATTGTTCATCTCATCCTACACTAACTACCCAGAAACCAACGCTCTGACCAAACAAAACCACTCACTTTGGGATGGGCGTCAGAAGAACAGTTTTTAGGAAATGGTTTACCAGGGTCAATTTATTTGTAGATAGGTACATGAGAAACCACCTGCCTTTTTAAGCTCCAGTTAGCTCCAAATATATATGAGATAATGGAAATTCCTTTTGGGGGATAATTTCTTTTTAAGCCCTACTACCTTCTTTCCGTAGTTGTGGTAGAGTGACAAATTCGGCTCCCATTGCTGCAGTGAGAAGGGGGTTTGAGATTTTGTACTTTGTGAAAGGAGGAAGGGCAGCAGGACGCCTTGTAGGAAGGAACCACTCATACACATGGCCTCCTGCCTTCCAGAGACAGTGAGGAGCTGTCTCATGCAATGAGACATGCAAAGATCATGGCTTTGGGCTCAGCCAGGCCTGGGTCCCAATTCCTGACGTGCTCGGTACTAGCTGGCTCCTGGAACAAGAGGCTTTTGCTCTTAGACTTTTCTTAATCTGTTATATGCCAGGCACTCTTCTCTGAGCTGGTAGCTACAATAAACAGTCATTCCCTTGCCATCCAGTTTCGGCCTGAGCGACCAGTTATCTGATCATCTAGCCTACTGGAGGCCCAGAGAGTCTTCGTATTGTGAAAGCAGATAAAGTTTATCAACAACCAAAGCTTTTTAACTACCTTATCTCAGTTCAAAGCAAAGAAACCACTTTTTTATAACTGGGATATATGTGTATGTGTCTGTCTATATAAATTTTATATATAAATTTATTTATAAGTATATAAGTATATATATCTACATGTATATAAAATGTGTGCTACCGTATTTTCTTAAGGCTAAGAACATTTAAGTTTTTGCATTTAGTCAGTGCTCAAGGGCTGGTTCTGAAAAGACAGTATTACCTATATTTTGCAGTTTGATTCTTTTATACATGTATAAAATAACTTGTAAAATAGCAAGCAAGTCTGAACAAAAATTCTGGACCAAGAAAGAAAAATAAAGAGTAGTTGTAATGTGGAATCTAAAATGATCAATTGAATCCATATGTGTTGTAACTCATATTTTTGGGTCTTTCTGTCCCCATCTCATATTTTAATAACCCCTCATGTATGTATATGCATATATACATATGTACCACATATATATATATATATATATATATCACACACATCCAGACACACACACATATGTAGCAGGCAGCGTCCTAAGCTCTTTAAAGGTATTATCTGATGTAATTCTCACAGCAGTCCTGAGGCTCAGAAAAGTGAAGTCTCCTCTCAGAGTTTGACAATGTCAAATTTTGGTGTAGTGGCTGAAAATAATATCCTCGATTATTTGAAAAGGATATTAAAATGCCTCTTTCATTTTCAATTACTCATCTTGTGTGAGGCTGGAGTTTCTTCATTTATTTCAACCAAAACAATATATAGAAACAGATTGAAGGAATGGACAGATGAGAATCCAGTTGCCTGTTAAGCTAAATACTAAAGAGATTTGCAAACATATAAAACAATGTCGCTCGTATTGCAGACTTTTTTGTTTGTTTTGGAAAAGATAATTATTTTTCATAGTTTTACATTATGATAACACATAGTGGACTTATTTTTGTTATTTAAATGAGTTAATAAATAAATACATGTAAATATTTAATTTTTTATCAATAAATAAATATATAAAAAACAAAGCAAGAATGATGCTACATTATGTCCAACAGTCAGGAAATGAGACAAAATGATCCTGTGAGACTCCCTCCAGCTTGAAGTTTTCATGATTCTAAAATTTTCGTCTGTTGATAACTCTGGTTAAACCTATTGGAGGCTTAGTCATCAACAAAAAGCCCAAGTGAAGTCCAATATATTGGCTCATGTTTTTCTCAAAGAGGGCCAAACCCCACATCCCAACCCCATCCACTACAGAGCTTCCATAGAACACAGTACTGTGTCAGCCAGGGTGAACTCCATCTGCCTGTCTCACAAAAGAATGGAGTTCTCTACGAACATGGTCATACCTTTTGGGACATATGAGTGAGGGTGTATCAGGGCAATTGATTGTTTCTTTTCTGCACTGAAAGCAGAAGCACAGGGATAGAATGCTGACGTAAAGAGTGACCTGACACATTAGAAGAAATCTAACCATATGTGCCACATTGAGTTTAATATCAACTGAATTTCGAACATCGTATTTGACATTCTATTTATTAGACAAATATTTACTGAGTGTCCAAGATATGCCATGTATCAAATACATAATATTTACTAGTCACAGGTCTAGAAGAATGCTTTCTTTTTCCCCCTGAAAAATAATCTTTAACCAGAGCACTATATTAAATGTTTCATACTTAAGTGTCCTCTTCATTTTGGTCCACATCTAACAGTATTTTATTTTAATAATATGAATTCACCAACATTTATTCTGTACATATGCTTGCTGATGACTGTGGGTCACCTAATCCTTGGGGGAACCAAGCCATATGGATTTGGTCCATCTCTTAGAAAGTTCACAACATAGATGGGCAATTATAAGATGTATGCTCAGGAAATGCAGTCACTCAACAAAGGAGTAAAATGAGTATTAGATGGTATGAACTGTGCATAGTGCAGGGACAGAAACATCTCTTTGGCCTGAGGGGTACATAGAGGGACCTTTGAAGAAGAGCATTTTAGTGACAAAGAGGGAGGGCATGTGGGCTGACTCTGAGGGGAGAGGACAATCGTGGGTGTGGGGACAACGTATAGGCTTTTTGACTTGAGAGAATGGTTTGTAGGCATCCTGGAAATCTTTTCCTTAACTTCTGATACACAATCTCTTCTTTCTTTTTTTCCATGAAGTCCACTTGTTGCAAAGATGAGCGTTCAAAGACCTAGGTCCATGTCTCTTGAAAGCCCCCACGATCGGCCCTTCCTGTTGTCTTCGTCTGGGTTGTCCTTCCCTTGCCTTCTCTGGTGGATTAATTACTTCCATTTACTACTCATTTTTCAAGGCCCGGATACAATTTTACCTACTCTGAGATACCTTCTTCAAGCAGAACCCTCCTTTTTTCTCTTCCCATAGCATAATGCTCATCTTAAATAATTATTTATTTTGTATTCTCAGCATGTCATGTTCATCTTTGCGTCTCCAGTTTCCTCAAGAATCCTGGCATGAAAGAATATTTTTTTAAATTTTTTATTGTTATGTTAATCACTATACATTACATCATTAGTTTTTGATGTAGTGTTCCATGATTCATTGTTTGCATATAACACCCAGTGCTCCATGCAGTACGTGCCCTCTTTAATACCCATCACCAGGCTAACCCATCCCCCCACCCCCCTCCCTTCTAGAACCCTCAGTTTGTTTCTCAGAGTCCGTAGTCTCTCATGGTTCATCTGACATGAAAAAATATTATGCTTGTTGAGGGAATGAATGAGCTGGTCCTAACACTCATGAGATCAATTTCACCTCTTCTAATGACCGATTTAATACCAATTTGACACTATCTTTTATAGATTCTGAGCAAAGTGGGATACTCCCTCTTTTCCTAATGTCAGAAAATCTTGGAGAAAAGTATTGGCTGTTATTGGCGTAGTCAAGTGTTTTATCCTAGACCTGGGCATCTGAATAAAAAAATTGACACCTGTTTCTTGCTTTTTACTCATACTCTTCTAGCACTCTATTTCTGTGCTAGCACTTCCATTTTAGACACTTGAAAACAAGACAGGAAGTCTGCACCCCCAACCCTCTTCCCGTATGCTTTTCTGATCCCTACTGACATTTGGGGCTGGATAATTCTTTGTTGTGGAGGGTTGTCCTATGTAGGATGTTTAGCAGTGCTCTTACCTCCACTCACTAGATTCCAGTAGATACCAATTGTGCAACCAAAACTCTCTCCAGACATTGCCAAATAACCCCTGCAGGATAGAATTGCTCCTGGTTGAAAACTACTGCTTTAAGTCCTCCCTTTAAACACACACACACACACACACACACACACAGAAGCACAAGCGCACACACACATACACACACACAAAAGCACAAGCGCGCACACACACACACACTCTCTCTCTTCCTTTCAGGCTTCTTTCTTTTCCTCTTCCCCTTCTTCTTTCTTCCTCATCCTTTTCTTGGCAAATGTCATCATAATTTTCCCTTCATCCTCAGCAACTAATTCTCAGGAAAAACAGTTAACATTCTCTCAGGAAACAGAACATGTGAAGCCATTATTGGTCACTAATGACTTAGGGTAACCAAACATCCCAGTTTGACAAGGACTGAAGAAGTTTCCAGGATATGAAAATTTTAGGGCTAAGATTGGAGACATCCTGGGCAAACCAGAATGCGTTGGCGTCCAATCCTTTTAACCTCTGACCCATATGGTCCAGTCTGTGTATAAAGTCTCACTCATAGAAGCCCAGATCAAATATCTATTAGTTATAAAAATGGAATTACATTCTATTTTCTGTGCTTTTATAAATGTGCTAAAGCTGATTCTTTAACACCTTCCCACCAGCAACATCTGTCTTACCTTTTCCCCCCTTCCCTGATTGCCTTATACACACACTACACCAGCACCTTTCATTTGTCCTAAATTTCCAAAATCTCTTCTCTCTTTCTTTTGAGGATTAACTTAACCTCTTTCCTTCCTCCTCTAACCTCTCAGGTTCTCCCTGCATTGCCACATTTCAACATAAATTGCAGGAACTGACTTGGCAGTGACAGAGGAGACACTCCCTGGGTGGGTGGATGGGTATTGGAGGAGAGAAACAATGGTCTGAGTCATCACTGGCTTGTAGGGAGGAAGAGCAACACCGGAATCATTTACATGTAATATCACATATGTATTAGTTGATGAGCTGCTGCCCAGTAAGAATAGCTAGAACTGGGAGCAGAGGAATGAGAAAGTCCTAACAGCTGAGCTTTGATGGGATGTGAAGATGGAAAACAGAAGATATAGCTAGGCAGGGTTCTGTGAGAGTGGCTGTGGGAGGGTATAAGGCTGCCAGTGCTTAGTAATCGTTCCTGAGTATGTAGCAAGGGGCAGAGGTCAAGGGTAAGGGCATTAAAGGGGAATACAATTTGCTGTTTCACATCGTTCGATAAAGCCAATGATAACGTTCTTCTGGCTAGACCTTCATCTTCAGCTCCTTTCTCCCCAACAGCAAGTCCTTTTAACCCTGGTTACCATTAGACCAACTAATTTGTCTTTCCTTCAAATGTTTTGAGGTCACTACACCACCACCGCAAAATCTTTTCTTTAACGGAAGTTCTAAAACACAAGAGTAAGCTCTGAGAGGAAAATATTAAACTATGAGGTCACTGCTGTAATATCAAATGCCACTTAAAAGAAGATGGAAACACTTCTCACGTATGGAAGCACTAACACTTTTGAGAAAGAGACAGAAGGATTCCTGGGCTCTTAGTCTGTGCACTTAAGATTCTGTTGCATTTTCTACATGTAAAAGGTTTCCCAAGTAGCCCTCATGATTCATATTTTGAATGTCATGAAATTTGAATTATTTGCTTCACTTACAAATACCACTTTTTTCCATTTGGGGCAAAAGATCAAAGCATCTGAAAGGAGGAAGAAGGAGCCGATTGCAGACAAGAGCATTTATTTCTATTTATGGGATTTGAATTCTGTAGAATGACTGAAATCATTTTTATGTTTCAGGCTCATAATGACTCAGCTCTTCCTTTGCCAGTAAATGTAATTATGAATGAACCTTGCCCTGCCTTTCCCAGAGGCAGATAATGCTTTTTATTTCATTAAGTCTAATTCAATCAGCAAGAGCTTCTGTTTGCTGAACTCTGAGTGGGTTGAGCATGCTGTGTGTGTTTCATTTTTAACATTCATTTAACGTTTATTATAAAAATTATCATATTATCTCTATAGCCATAGTCTTCCCTAACAATCCTGTATCGAAAACGTTCTGGAAATATATTATCCCTTTGGGGTCTGTATTACTTTTCTATTGCTGTTGTGACCAATTACCCCTGACTTTGTGGCTAGAAACAACACAGATGTTTGTCTTCTAGTTCTGGATGTGACAAGCCTGAAATGAGTTTCCCTGAGCTAAAATTAGTATCAGCAGGGTGGCATTGACTCTGGAGGCTGGATGGGAGAATCTGTTTTCTTGCCGTTTCCAGCATTTAGAGGCCACTGGTCTTTTGCTCCATCTTCAAAATCAGCAGCACAGAATCTCCAAATCTTTCTGTGACTCTGACCATCTTCCTCCTTATTCCACATTTAAAAGGCCATTGTGATTACACCATAGCCACTGGATATTCCAAGATGACCCACATACTTTACGCTCAGCAGATTGGCAACTCTCATTCCATCTGCAACCTTAGTCCCCCTTTGCCGTGTAACAATACACTTGCAGGTTCAGGGAATTAAGATGAGGACATTCTTGGAGGGCCATTATTTGCCTACCAGGGTTCCAGCTATACCAGGGGTAGTGCTGCTAGACTCCCATCCTTGGTGGTGTCTGAGCCTTGTCTTTTTTCACCAGAATTGGTCAGTCATGAAAACAGAAATGCAAAGCCACCAGGGATCTGGAGATGCATTCAGGCAAAGTTTGGCTTTGATTCTTGCTTACCTCCTAGGTTTCCCATTTTACTTATTCATTTTAATTTTAACTCCAGTGAGTTATTGGTTTTAGGTGTACAATATAGTGGTTCAACAATTCTATACGTTACTCAGTGCTCATCATGGTAAGTGTTCTCTTAATCCTCCTCACCTATTTCACTCCTCGCCCTATTCACCTCCCCTCTGGTGACCTTCTGTTTGTTCTCTATAGTTCGGAGTCTGTTTTTTGGTTTGCCTCTTTTGTCTTTGTTCATTTGCTTTGTTTCTTAAATTCCGCAGGAGTGAAATCATACATTATTTGTCTTTCTCTGACTTATTTCACTTAGAATTATATTCTCTAGATCCACCCATGTTGTTGCAAATGGCAAGATTTCGTTCTTTTTTATGACTGATATCCCATATGCCATATATATATATGTATATATATATATATGCGCCACCTCTTCTTTATCCATTCCTCTATCAATGAGCACTTCGGTTGTTTCCATAATTTGGCTATTGTAAATAATGCTGCACTAAACACTGGGTTGTATTTATGTTTCTGAATTAGTGTTTTTGTATTCTTTGGGTAAATACCCAGTAGTGGAATTACTGGATCATATGGTAATTCTATTTTTAATTTTTTGAGGAACTTCCATGTTGTTTTCACTTCCTGCTTTTCTTCCTGGGTACCTTAGTTTCCTTGCCCTCTCAGAGAAGCATTAAATAGATGTCACACTTTTTTCCTTCATAAAGCTTAAATTGGTTTTATAGATTGAGACGTTGAAGAGAACAAATGTTCTGCTGTGCCAGAGATCTTGCAGTTGCTCTTAGGAAATACAAGTTTGGTCTGGTCTAATAATAATTTACCTCCATTCCTGCAAGTGTAATGTTAAAACTACAAACTCTTATCCAAGTAGATACTCCTTTCCCCTCTCTCAGTCTGCTTCAAGCTTGCAACCTTTAGTGGAAGAACGGGGCATTTTGGCTCTGTTTCTTCTTATTCTCTCTGTTCTTATATATATGTAGCTATTGCTTTGAACTCATCCCAGCATAAGGGGTAGAGAGAGAGAGCTGTTTTGTCTAGATTATTGTCTAAGTAAAAAACATTTAAATATACACAAACTATTATAAGTAATGAGTCATTTACACTTTGATGCACTCAGTTGGGATAATTTTTAAAACTCTAATTTGTATTTATTTATTAAGATTATCTTAATAATTATCTTAATTAAGATTAAGATTATTGGGGCACCTGGGTGGCTTAGTCAGTTAAGCTTCTGACTTCAGCTCAGGTCATGATCTCAGGGTCCTGGGATCGAGCCCTGCGTCAGGCTCCCTGCTTCTTACTGGGAGTCTGCTTCTCCCTCCCCCTGCTCTTGTGCTCTCACTTGTTACCCCCGCCTCAAATAAGTAAATAAATAAATAAATCTTTAAAAAAAAGATTAAGGTTATTTATAAATCTAATTTATATTCATTTACTTTATATTATTTTCTATTAACAATAAGAATATAAAGTACTTATGAATAAATCTGAAAAAGATGTAACCAATATTTATGTAGGTAATTATAAAAATGTATGAAAAGAAACCAAGGAACACTTAAATAATGGGGAGATGTTTATGGGTAGGAAGGGCCAATTAAAAAAATATGTCCATTCTTCCCAATTTGTCTATAGATTTAATAAAATTTCAATAAAAATGTCACGGGGGGGTTCTTTTTTCCTATTGTACTTGATCAACCCATTCAAAATTTACAGAGTTGAACAAAAGGCCAAGAATAGCCCAGACTCTTCTGAAGAAGCAAAAGGTACACTGGGGGTGAATGGCCTCATCAGATATCAAGCTACAGCAAATAACATAGTGTTGAACTGATGTGGACACAGACAAATAGACTATTGGGACACACTGCAATGCCCCAGACAGACCCACTGCTACACAGATGCTTGCTTGCTTGATTGATTGATTGATTGATGTATTTTAAAGATTTTATTTATTTGACAGAGAGAGACACAGCAAAAGGGGGAACACAAGCAGGGGGAGTGGGAGAGGGAGAAGCAGGCTTCCCGCGGAGCAAGGAGCCCGATGCGGGGCTCCATCCCAGGACCCTGGGATCATGACCTGAGCCGAAGGCAGACGCCTAACAACTGAGCCCCCCAGGCACCCCCAGATGCTTGATTTATGTCAGAGAAAGAATTGAAGACCAGAGGAGAAAGGAGGGGATAGCGCTAAATTGTTCTGTGACATTTGGGTGTCTGTGTCACTTACTTATGGCTACATGACAACCTCCCCTGCCTCCCTGTGCTTAAAATAATAACCATGTGTTTATTTCGTAATTCTTAAGGCAGAAATTTAGGCTGGGATCAATTGGATGCTTTTCTCCACTGTTCATTTAGCTCACTCAAGTGTCTCTGAGCAGATAAAAAATCAGGCCGCTCTACTCCTGCTTCTGTTGGTTGTTGGCTGGAGTGACAAGGGTGACTGAGCCACAGACCTCTCTTCATGCAGCAGGTAGCCCCTGTATGTTCACATGGTGGCGGTTGACCTGAACAGAGACAGTAAAGACATTCTAGGCCTGGAATTGGCACAACATCACTTTTGGCACATACTAATGGTGAATTAAGTCACAGGACTAGTTTAGATTCAAAGAGAAATACACATATCTTGATGAAAGAAGCTACCAAGTATTATAGCCATTTTTGCAATCTAGCACAGTCTATCCTTTGGACAAAATAATTATTATTCTTTCCATATGTTAGATCCCCCCCTAAATCTCATTGAATGATGGCATCCTGCTAGTGTGGGGTCTTGTGATCTAAATCAGATCAGGTGAGAATCCTCAGATGGGCTCCTCTTGTTCTAGAGACCTATAAACTAAAAAAGAGACTATCTGTCCCCAACATACCCAATAACATACGGTGACGAAGCAGAGACAGAGTCATTACAGTTCACACTGACATTGATAAAGGGAAGGATGTGAAACACATAGCAGCTACTGGTCTATAATGATTCTGAAATCCAGTTAGACATCTGTTGCCAGGTCTCTCCATTCTGGGAGCAAGAACTATTTCTTGATTAGGTCAGTTTTATCTCCCTGCTCCATTGTCCTCCAAGGCTCTTCGCTCCTACTTTCTGAGCTCTTGGTTCTGTCTTCTGGGACATTGGTCCTTTTCTATAAGGAAAAACCCAAGTTTGTAGCTAAATAACTTTATTTGATTGCTTCCAACTGGTAAAAAGTGAGGATTCCAGAGGCTATTTTGTAATCTGAGCAGTCTCGAATTTTTCATCCCAAGTGTGTGGAGTTTTTCATCAATACCATTCTCAAAACTTTGTGGTTTTGCTATGAATCTGACTTGAGACTACTTGGTTCAAGAAAGGCCACACCCACAATTTTTTGGAGATAGAATTTTGTGGGTGTGTCTGTTGTGGGATAAAATTCTTAAAATTCTTAGACCCAGGCCCCTTCTTTTTTGTTGAGAGGGTCTACTAGAGATCATCTTAATTCTTTGAAGTATCTTAATGAAGCTTTAATAGCCACAAATTTGATATGATCTTTGGCCGCAGATTTTTTTCACTTGAAGGATTTTTACTGGCTAAAGTGATTAGAGATGAGAAGCAGTTTTATTTTCTATAAATTCCCTTCAAATTCTTTCTTTAGCTCGTCTCTCCTTTCCTAGGCAGCTAAATGAAACCAATCAACGCTTTCAATATTTTGCTGGGAAGTCATCTTGCAAGGTTGATAGATTCATTAGAAGAAAAAATATATTTAATCTTTTAAGTTACTGCAGGCCAATTGCTTTTAACTGCATGATACATGTTGCCATTTTTCTGGCTGGCTATAGCAAGTTTCTCACCTTTTTTTCCCAGCAACCACCAAGAGTTTATTCACCTCTTTTTTAGTTTTTGCTGCTGGATTCTTAATGTTTTTTCTGTTTCTGCCCAATTCAGAGACCCAAGGCCACATGTTTTAGGGTTTTGTTTTTGTTTTATTTTGTTTTTAACAACAACCACCCACTTTTAGGCACTAATTTCTGTATCAGTTTTCACTGTGTAAACTAGCCACTCCTAATCTTAGTTGCTTAAAACGATAATCATTTATTTATTAGCTCCTGATCCTTTGGGTTGACGTTTTGGACTGGTTCTTCCGTTTGTCTTAGCTAGACATTCTTCTGTTTCCTGGTCCGCTGGCAGTCAGTGGCCTCACATATCTGGGGGTAGGCTGGCTTTCATCTGGGTACTGAGCCACAGATAATCATCCAGCAGGCTAACACAGGCTAATTTATATGCCAGTGGCTGATGGGTTCCCAAGAGCAGCAAGGGAACAAGCCCCAATATACAACCACTTTTTAAGTCTCTGCTTGTGTAATTTTTTTTCCCACTGTCTCTTGGTCCACATGGTCAAGTCCAGATTCAAGGACAGAAGAACAGACTTTACCTCTTCATGGGAGCGGCTGCCGTAATCACATTGCAAAGGGACATGCGTACAGGGATTGAATAGAATTTGTGGCCATTTCTGCAATCGTGTAATAAAATGAAATAAAAATTAAACTAAATAAATAGTAGTGTTTATTTTTTATATTAGCCATACATCATAATAATGCATATAAATTATTTATCACAACATTATTTATAATAGCCAAATTATGGAAGCAGCCCAAGTGTCCATGGATAGATGAATATATAAAGAAGTTGTGAGACACACACACACACAGAGACACACTGTAATATTACTCATCCATAAAAAACAATGAAATCTTGCCATTTGCCACAACATGGACGAAGCTAAGGAGTATAATTCTAAGTGAAATAAGTCAGTCAGAGAAAGAGAATGCCATATGGTTTCACTCATATGTGGAATTTAAGAAACAAAACACATGAACAAAGTGGAAAAAAGATAGAGACAAACCAAGAGATAGATTTTTAACTATTGAGAACAAAGGATGGTTGTCAGAGGGGAGGTGGATGGAAGGATGGGTGAAATAGGTGATGAGATTGAGGAGGGCACTTATCAAGATGAGCACTGAGTAACGTATGGCATTTTTTAATCACTATATTGTACATCTGAAACTAATATAACAGTGTATGTTAACTATACTGGAATTAAAATTAAAAAACAATAGAAGTGAAAAAATAAAAATAAAATTCAAAAAATAAATAAATTGATATTTCAATAATATTCTTGTTAATTTGTAATATGTCTGACAAGAGCTTGTGGTAGGAACAGAAGGGAAGCTCTGCAGTTTTCTTATTGTTCATTTGTGCATTATTAGCATCTTCACTTAGTTGCCAGAATGTTTTTTCATCACCTATTCATTTTGTGAGGGTTAGTTAGGTTGAAAATAGAGCTCAAAAACATAAATCCACTTAACTAGACACATGTGGTCCGCAATATGTAGCAAAACCCTGGGGAAGGGTGCTGCTGTCAAATTGCTTACCTTCCACCCATCCCTTAGGCTCTCTTTCTTGCTGTATGTGGCAAATGATTGGTAGAGAATCACCAGTGCAAATGTCAACATGAATATTTAATTTTGTATTTTATTTTAAATGGAAACTACATATAAAGAGAATGAATATATTCCCTTATTTTCTACTTGCATCCCAATGGGTTGTCTGGTGTACCTTCTGGAGAGTATTTGCAACAGTGCTTTGGATAATTTCTCATCACCAAGGCCAGCAACAACATTCTGGGAAATATCACACCACTTTAATTAAGTCATTTGTACGTAATTTTGTAAGGGGAGGTCTGTCATCCTCCTTTTGAAAAGCAAATATATCTGCATGTTTTGTCTTGTCTGCCCTATTTCCCAGCTCTGGCTTAGGTAGAATATGGATCTACTTCTTATTCTTCTTCTTTTTTTTTTTTTAAGGTAAGATTAGTATATAACATTATGTAAGTTTCAGGTGTACAACATTATAATCTGTATACACTACAAAGTGATCACTACCATTACCATCCATCACCATACAGTTGAGTCCCATCACCCATTCTACGTACTCCTTAATCGCCTACCTCTCTGGTAGTTATAGAGAACTACCAATCTGTTCTCTCAAAGTTTCATTTCATTTGTTTGCTTTGTTTTTTAGATTCCATATATTAGTGAAATCAAATGGTGTTTTTCTTTCTCCATCCAACTTATTTCATTTAGCATAATGCCCTGTAAGTCCATCCATGTTGCTGCAAATGGTAAATTTTCCTTTTTTTTTTTTTTTTTGGATGGCTGAGTAGATAGATAGATAGATGGATAGATATCACATGTTCTTTACCATTCATCCATCAATGGACACAGGTTGTTTCCATATCTTGGCTATAGAAAATAATGCAATGAACATAGGAGTACATGTATATTTTTGAGTTAGTGCTTTATCTTCAAATAAATACCCAGAAGTGGAATTCCCGAGAGTGGGTAGATATAGCAGTTTTATTTTTACTTTTTTGAGGAACCTCATATTGTTTTCCACAGTGGTTGCACCAATTTACATTTCCATCAACAGTGCACGAGGGTTCCCTTTTATCCACATCCTTGCCAACACTTGTTATTTCTTGTCTTTTTGATAATAATCATTCTAACAGGTGTGAGGTGATATCTCATTGTGGTTTTGATTTCATTTCCCTGATAATTAATGATATTGAACATCTTTTCAATGTGCCTTTTAGACATCTGTATGTCTTCTTTGGAAAAATGACTTCAGATCTTCTGCCCATTTTTTAATTATAGTATTTAGGGGTTTTTGTTGTTGAGTTGTGTAAGCTCTTTATATATTTTGGATTTTTTTTAAAGATTTTTTAAAATTTATTTATTTGTGAGAGAGGGAGAGAGCAGGAGGAGGGGGAAGGGCAGAGGGAGGGGGAGAAGCAGACTCCCCACCGAGCAGGGAGGCCAATATGGGGCTTGATCCCGGGACCCCAGGATCATGACCTGAGCCAAAGGCAGCTGCTTAACAGACTAAGCCATCCAGGGACCCCAATATATTTTGGATATTAACTCCTTATTGGATATATAATTTGCAAATATCTTCTCCCATTCAGTAGACTGCCTTTTCATTTTGTTGATGGTTTCCTTCACTGTACTGAAGCTTTTTAGTTTGATGTAATTCCATTTGTTTATTTTTCTTTTGTTTCCCTTGCCTGTAAAGTCAGGTCCAAAACATATTGCTAGGACCAATGTCAAGCAGCTTACTGCCCATGTTTTCTGCCAGGAGTCTTATGGTTTCAAGTCTTGCATCCAAGTCTTTAATCTGTTTTGAATTAATTTTTGTGTATGGTGTAAGATAGTGGTCTAGTTTCATTCTTTTGCATGTTGCTGTCCAGTTTTCCCAACACCATTTATTGAAGAGACTGTCCTTTCCCCATTGTGTATTCTTAGCTCCTTTGTCATAAATTAATTGACCATATATATGTGGGCTTATTTCTGGGCTCTCTGTTTGGTTCCATTGATCTATGTGTCTGTTTTTATGCCAACATCATACTGTTTTTGAATACTATAGCCTGATAGTATACTTTGAAATCTGGGATTGTGATATTCCAGGTTTGTTCTTCTTTCTCAAGGTTGCTTCGGCTATTCAAAGTGTTTCGTCGTTCCATACCGATTTTAGAATTATTTGTGCTAGTTCTGTTAAAAATGCCATTGAAATTTTGATAGGGATTGCATTGAAACTGTGGATTTTGGGGAGTAGTAGGACATTTTAACAATGTTAGTTCTTCCAGTTCATGAGCACAGAATATCTTTCCATTTATTTGTGCCATCTTCAATTTCTTTTATCAGTGTCTTATAGTCTTCAGTGTACAGGTCTTTCAACTCCTCAGTTACATTTATTTGTAGCTATTTTATTGTTTTGGTAGTAATTGTGAATGGGATTGTCTTCCCTTAATTTCTCTTTCTGATGGTTTATTAGTGTATAGAAATGCAATAGATTTCTGTATATTGATTTTGTGTCCTACAATTTTATTTGAATTCATTGATCAGTTCTAACAGTTTTTTTAATAGTATTTGGGGTTTTCTATATATAATATCTTGTCATCTGCAAATAGAGACAGATTTACTTCTTCTCTTCCAATTTGGATGCCTTTTTTTTTTTCCTCACCTAATTGCTGTGACTAGGACTTCCACAATAGGCACATCTTGTTTTATTGTGCTTCACTTCATTGCACTTTGCAGATATTATGTTTTATACAAGTTGAATGTTTGTGGCAACCCTATGTTGAACAAGTCTATCAGAGCCATTTTTTCCAATAGCATTTGCTCACTTTATGCTTCTGCGGCACATTTGGTAATTCTCATCATCTTTCAAACTCAGATAATGGTTAGCATTTTTAGCAATAAAGTATTTTTAATTAGGGTTTGTACATTGTTTTTTAGATATCATGCTATGGCACACTTAATAGATTACAGCGTAAACATAAATTTTATAGGCACTGGGAAACCAAAAAATTTACTTGACTCACTTTTTTGTGATAGTTGTTTTATTGTGGTGGTCTGGAACCAGAACTGCAATGTGTATGAGGTATGCCTGGACTATGTTGAATATAGCTGGAGACAGTGGGCATCCGTGTGTTGTTTTTGATCTTACCGTCAAGAGCTTTCAGCTTTTCACTGATGAGTATGCTGTCAGCTGTGGGTTTGTCATATATGGCCTTTATCATATTGAGGAATTTTCCCTTTATGCTCATTTTGGTGAGAGTTTTTATCATAAATTGATGTTGAATTTTGTCAAATGCTTTTTCTGCTTCTATTGAAATGATAATATGCTTTTCATCCTTAATTTTGTTAATGTGTTTTATCATTGATTGATTTGCATATGCTGACCCATCCTTGCATCCCTGGAACAAATTCCACTTGATTATGGTGTATGATCTTTTTAATGTATTTGATTAGCTAATATTTTCTTGAGAATTTTTGCATTTGTGTTCATTATGTCCATTAGCCTGATATTTCCTTTTTTGTGCGGTGTCCTTGTCTGGTTTTGGTATCAGGATAATGTGGGCCTCATAAAATGACTTTGAAAGCATGTCCAAGGGGCGCCTGGGTGGCTCAGTCGGTTAAGTGTCTGCCTTCGGCTCAGGTCATGATCCCAGGGTCCTGGCATCGAGCCCCGCATCAGGCTCCCTGCTCCACGGGAAGTCTGTTTCTCCCTCTCCCTCTCCCTGCCGTTCTGCCTACTTGTGCTCTCTCTTGACCTCTCTGTTAAATAAATAAATAAAATCTTCTTTAAAAAAGACTTTTAAAGCATGTCCTACTCTTCAATTTTTTGGCAGACCTACTTCTTAGTCTCAGATAGGTAGATAAATGGATACAGAATTTATATGAAGAGATACTCATTTTACTTGAACATCTTGATTAATTTGATTTTCGTTTTGTTTGCTCTCAGGCTTTAAGAGAAAGAGATAGGTCACAAGTAAAGCTAATATTCAGGATTTACTTATGAAACCAAATTCCAAGTTCTGTCCACTGGTCAGTAGATAATTTGGCCCAATGTTCTATATCTTTAGTCCTTAAACAGTAATTTGAAATGTTCCTATTCATGATCCTCAAGGCACTACAAGAATATCTTCCATCCTTTATGAAAAAAATATATACGATGGACACATATATGATGGTTAATTTTGTGCCATGGTGCCCAAATACATGATCAGACATTTTTCTGGATATTTCTCTGAGGGTGTTTTTAATGAGATTAATATTTATATCAGTGGACTTTGAGTAAGGCAGATTACCCTCCATAATGTGAGTGGGCCTCCTAGAATCCACTGAAGGCCTGATAGAACAAAAGACAGACTGACCTCCCCAGGGCAGGAGGGAATTTTGCCAGCCGATGGCGTTTAGACTTGAATTGCATCAGCTCTTCTCTGGGTCTCCAGCCTGCTAGCCCCACCCTACAGATTTTGGACTTGCTAGCCGTCATAATCATGTAAGCCAATTCCTTAAAATAAACCACATATATATGATTTATTATATTATAATATATAAACATATATAGACATATAGGATTTATAAGAAAAGGAAGTAGATTAATTTATTTTAAAGGGAGGTTTACAACAATATATAGACATTTAAGGAATTTCTGGCTTAACAGAATACTTCGTTTTTTAATTATACTAGCTAAAGATTCTGCAATGCTCACTCAAAATTTACTGGTCCTTCTGAAACTCCCATTTAGGAACAATCATTTAGTCTGTTTGAATGCTGACTTACTGGTTCTCTGACCTTGAGTAAGTGACTGTCTCTCACCCTACTTTTCTCATTTAAAAAATGGGGACAGTTATATTTGCTGCATAGGACTGTTAGGACGGTTAAATGAAATATAAAATGTGGGGTTTTCTTTAAAGCTTTGTTTATTTATTTGAGGGGGGAGAAGAAGTAGAGGGAGAGGGAGAGAGAATCTTAAGCACACTCTGCGCTGAGTGCAGGGCTCTATCCCATGACCCTGAGATCACACCCTGAGCCCAAACCGAGAGTCAGACCCATAACTGACTATGCCACCCAGGGTCCCCAATTATAAAATGTTTTGAACAGGGTCTGGCACATAGTAGGCAGAATACGTGTAAGTTATTTTTTTCTTTAATTTTGACTGAGCTTATTGGGTTTTTATCCAGATGATACTTTTTGTCTTTCTGCCACACTTAAGATTTTGTCTGATTCTTGAGAGTAAAAGCATCCTAATTCCTTAGTAGGTGGCAAAAGATTTGGCCAGAGACATATAGAAGAGTAGTTTCTATAGACATGGTAAATAACATCCTGGGTGTGTATTTAGATGGCCAAGATTGTGTATTAGATGTGTATTAGATGGACAAGGAACATGATTCATGAATCATATGAAAATACTTTTACAAATGCAAATGTTTTTTATCAACTGCTTTAAAGGTAAAAGGCAAAGATGGAAAGTCTAACAGGTTTGTATTTTTGAGTTTTGATCCCAGGAGTAGTTCCAAAGGGGGATTTGCATATTTTTATTATTTTTGGTATTTGATAGAATATCTGCTTCTTTGGTGAATGGGAGTAGAAGGGAGCTTGGGGATTCTTACTATTTCATTCATACATTTTGATGAATTATTTTATCAAATGCAAATAAGTGTGGGACAATTTATATAAAATGCTTTTATAATCATCATGATAGGCACAAAGTGGCAGCAAAGCATTAGAAGATTGTAAGAGGGTCAGAAGGAGAGGTTGATTTTAACATGGACTCTTAAGAGGATTTTTCTGTTTTTGAAAGAGATTTGGGACTAGTCCTCAGGATTAGTAGAACTTTGTCTGGAGCACCCCTAAAAATGTCATCAAGTATATCTGTCAGTCTATTTTTATATAGAAAAATATGTATTAATATTTTCATATAATTAACTTTACCTCAGACTTATTTCTTGCTCCACAGAATACCCAGAAGATTCTAGAAGAGGGAAGGACTACATGACAGAAAACTTTAGTCCATTTTTATTTCATTTTTTTCTCGACAATTATAATTCATTAACTGGAACCAACTACACGTTGCACAACTGATTATTTGATTAAACTGTGAACTTCTATTGTTCTCTTATTGTTCCATGTGACTTAACATTACATCCCCAACTAGACTGTAAACTCTTTGAGAGTCATAATATTTTAACACTTCAATACATTTGCTGACTGATTGAAAAGCTTAAAAAAAAAATCTGTGTTCTCTTGGGCTGATGGGTTAGGGAGGAAAGGAAACTAATATTTCATTTCAATCACTCTACACCTTACACTCAATAGACGTCCTTTCTCATAATTCTTAACATCCATCACCTTCATTTCAGTGATGAAAAAAATGGTTTGATACCTGAAAAGTTAGTCAGCTTGTCCTTTGTTATGGTGCTTAGAATGAAAACCAGATCTGTATTTATCCAAAATCTATTCTTTTTCTTTTTATAAACTTGTAAGATTTGCTTATGAATCTTATATAATATAGAATTATAAAATGTAATCATAATATATAATATATCCCAATAAGATTGTTCACATATGTAATTATATAGTATGTATCATAAATCATATATCATATAGTATATATAGTTGCATAATGTAATATAATCTTGATATATATATTGAATATCCCAATAAGATTTATTTCTCACATCATCTTTGTTTACACATCATTTTGCTCCTGTCTCAAATAAAACCCAGACTTGTAGCATCAGATTATTAATGAGGTACCAAGTGGGAATATTAGCCACCTAGAATGGAGAAAAAGTAAGAACAACATTTTTTTCCTGGTTAGTCACGATGATTAAACTGAAGCAAACATGAATTCCTTTCTCCCTTCCAGAGGCTTGTATCAGGATGGGACAAAGAACCACGATGGAGCCAAACCCCACAAATTATCTTGGTCTGGCCAGACAGAGAACTTTCTGGTTTATTGACCCTAGTGCAGCGCTAGTAACTAGGGCAGAGGGCAAAGTGGCTGTGAGGCTCTGGGTGTGTTCCCAGCTCTCCGAGGGACCGATTCCCCATCTGCCATACCGTCAACACATTGTAGTGAATGTCTGGCCTCACCAGGAAAGCCGCCAGCCTCGTTTCCTCTTTGGCTCTGCTGTGTCAAGTCCAGAGGAAGCCTGCTTATGTCACCCTTCTCCTGGAACCACCCACACCATTAGGCAGAAATGGCAGCAAGAAGTGAGGACTTGTCATTGAAAAGAGGTGGTATTTGGGAAAGCCCCTTGGGGTCCTGGAACAGGGTAGGAAAACAAAGTAGACTAGGTCCAAAGCGCCTGAAACCGAACAGGGCAGGAAGGGGGTGGGGGGAGGAGAAGCCCTCAGAGAAGGTAACCTGAAGTGATTTAGTCAGCGACAGCAGTTCCGTTTGGCTTAGTCTCTGCTGGTCCTGTTGGCTGGCCAGAAACATTTGCCCTGTGCTGGTTTTCAGACTGGCCTAGAATTACTTCTATCACAACAGAATTGACAGTAACTTTGGCACACTTCACTTTGCCCTTCTCTTGCCCTGTATGTTCATTTCTTTATTCCTTCTTTCTTTGCTTTCCTTCCCCCTTTTCTTTTTTCTTTTTTTTTTAAAGATTTTATTTATTCATTTGACAGAGAGAGACGGAGAGAGAGAGAGTGAGCACAAGCAGGGCGAGCGGCAGGCAGAGGGAAAAGCAGACTCCCCGCTGAGCAGGGAGCCTGACGCGGGGCTCGGTCCCAGGACCCCAGAACCATGACCTGAGCCGAAGGCAGAGCTTAACCGACTGAGCCACACAGGTGCCCCTGTTTTTCATTTTTTATTCATGTACCCCATTTAACTGCTGACACCCATAGATACTATATGGCCTTCCTGATATCTTCAGAACAAAAAGACTGCCACTTGTTTGAGGATATGGACGAAGTATATTGTAGGAAATACCATAAAAGGTATATGGTTTATAGAATGTTCTGTTGGCTAATGGAACTTATTTTGGAACATGAGATTTAAATCAGGAGCTTTTTCTTATTGGTGCTTTGAGGAGCTGAACTTAATGTAACCTTACCGAGGAATGTTGGAAAATGTGACTAATTAATTGTATGTGGTAGTTTAACACTGTCAGGGGCAACCGTAGGAGGTACTGATGAACAATTATGAAGAACAAAGCATGAAAATAAGCCTGATCAAGATTTATGAAAAACAGGTTGTCAGAATCGGCTTGATGTAATTCCTGATGTAAATCGAATAACGACTGATGCTTTCCTTAAAGTAAGATGATGAATTGTAGCTTCCTGTACGTGTTAATAGAGCTACATTTCCATTATAGCTTTGTAGGCACTTGCTGGCTGCCTGCCTGAATTCGGGTTTTTGTTTGGTTTGCTTTGGTTGGTTTTCCTCAGTAGTAAACTTACCTAATTTATATTTATGAAGTGGCCCACTCATTTGGGCTTTATTTTCTCCCCCCTCCAACAGTGTTGAATAAGTATCACTGTGTTAGCTTGTTTGGGAATCCAATGGGCCTGAGCTCAGGTTCCCTGTTCTGCAGTTGACCAACAGGAATATCAGTAAGTTTTACCTTCTCTGAGTTCCAGTGTCCTCATTTGTAAATGCGGAATGATAATAACCACCTTGCTGGAATGTTGTAAAGATTAGAGGCGCTGGTGTAAAGCCTCTGGTATATAGTACTTACTACCCAGTACATACTGTGTAAATGAAAAGAATGCTGCTTAGAACAAGTTAAGTAAATCAGGATAAGTTTCTTGGCATGGAATGTTAGGTCACCATTTAAAATAAAATTTCCAAAGACTCTTACCGTGGGACCAATGTGTATGGTAAAATAGGAAGTATAAAGGCAGGTTACAAAACCTGATATATAGGATGATTTAAACAGTGCAGATAAAAACCCTGCAAGGAAGAAATGTTTGGAAGGACATAGACCAACATGTAAAAGTGGGTATGTTGGCTGTGTACCCCCTTTTCTATGTTGGCAAAGCATGGGTTTTATAAGATGGAAATGGTGGGCACTGGTTTGCTAGAGCCTGTGATGCCCTTTGTGGCAAGGGCTCCAGTTCTGGGCAGTGGAAAATAAGGAGTCTGGGAAAGGGTTTCCTCTCTAACAAAAAGTGACACATGGGGCTCCATGTTGGGGCCCCAAATATTGTCAGAGTGGCACATGGCACCTGGAACAGGGGACCCATCTTGCAAGCATGAAGGTATTTCATCAATGTACCATGTATGGCAGATAGGGAGTCCTGCCACCTGCTGAAATTGTGGAGCTGCTCACAAGCCTGGAAATAGTTTCTTCCAGATTTCTGGGTGCTAAAGTAACAAAACCCTATTTTTTAAGCCACTTTCAGCAGTGTCTTCTGTTACGTGAAGCTGAATACTCACTCACTGATTTGAGAAATATAGCTATTTAAAAACTTAATTAAAATGTTCTTTTTCCTGGGTGGCTCAGTTGGTTAAGTGGCTGCCTTTGGCTCAGGTAGTGATCTCAGGGTCCTGGGATCGAGCCCCACTTCAGGCTCTCTGCTCAGTAAGGAGTCTGCTTCTCCCTCTCCTTCTCCCTCTGTGTGTTCTCTCTCAAATAAATAAATACTTTTCTCAAAAAAAATTTTTTTCTCAAGTTTTCCACCTTTCATGATTTCCAAATCTTTTTTTTAAAGATTTATTTATTTATTTGTGTGTATGAGAGAGAGAGAGAGAGAGAGAGCACATGAGTGGGGGAGGAACACAGGGAAAGGAAGAGAAGCAGATTCCCCCCTGAGCAGGGAGCCCAAAGCAAGGCTTGATCTCATGACCTTGAGATCATGACCTGAGCCAAAATCAAGAGCCCAGTGGTCAGCCGACTGAGCCACCCAGGCACCCCAAGATTTCCAAATCTTTAAATTGGGAAAAAGTATCTTAAGTAGCAAGTTATTGGATCTTAACATAGTAATGTATTGGTGCTATTTGACTTAACTGAAGGGTGGTTTCTAAGAGCTATTGAGTATTTATTTCCTCTCTTTCCTCCACACCCTCCTGCCCCCCAAAATATTTTAACTGTGTGTCACCCCAGTGATTGCTACCATGCAAATCAGTAAAATGCGTGAAACTCTCTTTGGATTATTTCAATTTTGACCAAGCTGTTGGCTGTTGCATATCTTATACAAAATATTACAAAATAATGAAGATGAATAACATTTACTAACTCTACAAACTGAACCAGTCAGGCGCTCCTATTTTGTTTCTTTTGTTCAGTACAATCACCTACCATTACTATGTCTCCTATCACTTATGGCATCAAGTAAAAGTCAACAATCATCATTCAACGTGTGATTTTTTTTTCCCAGCAAAGTGTTACTAGAAACCTTAAAATATTTGTTTTAAAATTCTCATCACAGGAGAACACCCTCCCTTGTTTTTTTATAGGCTATACAGTCCTAGGATCTTTGCAAACATATTGTCTAAACTTCCATTTCACAGATCAGGAAACTAAGACTCAGAGAATTTAGGGGCTGGGGCAAAGATTGCACAGTTGACAGGGCAGGAGCTATTTAATAACCCAGACCCTGTGACTACCGACCCAGAACTCTTTTAACCAAAGATTGTAAAAAGTATAAAACCTCACAGCAGATATTTTTTCCATTTAGCTCTTTTTAAAAAAAATAAAATAAAAAATAAATAAATAATAAAACAAAACAAAACAAAACATTTTCTTACTAAATGAAGGTGACACAGATGTCAGGTATTATGGTAACAATATTAAAATTCTGGGGCCAGACAAATTTTATTTAATTTGATGCTTTTCAAAAAATGTTTTGTGATTTTCTCTTTACACCTTACTAAAATTTCATATACAATAAATTTGCAAATATAATGTCTTAAAATTAATGATTTAATTTTTAATTTAGAAAATATGGACATGGTATTAAAGTTAGGCCTCACATTTCTCTTCATATTAAGTTGTTCTGAACCTTAATAAACTTGCTTGCTTCACAGGTTGATAGAAAATAATGACCAGATAGAGGACATCAGGCAAGGGGAAAATATTTTGTTTTTTTTATTTTATAATCTGGAAAGATCTGACATCATACCCCCAAAAAGACAAATGAGAGCAAAGGAGGCTTAAAGAGAATTGGTTTTTTTGGACACAATCTTATTAAAGAGATGCAATCCATGATCTGGGGAAAAATCACTTAAATCTTGAAAACCTTAGTTTTCTCTTCTGTTAAATAGGGACAATAAAATTCTAATTTCAGAAGATTGTTCTAATAATTAAATGAGTCATTTCTTATAAAACACTTAGCAGAACACCTGACAAATGTAAGTAACATTGATTGGTCTTTGCAGATGCCCCTCTTCCATTTGTCACTTTCATTTTATCTTCCCCTTTTCTCTTTCTCCAATTAGTTTTTACATTCTTTCCAACTTTTCCTTTCCTTGCATTTCTGCCATCTCTTCCCTCTTCCACTCTTTCTCCACTCATCACTTTCCTCTCCAGATATTTTTTCATTCTTTTCTGCCCAGATTATAACCTTAGCTAACCAGTGACAGCATTCACAGAGTTGCTGTCTTCCAACCTTTATATTTCTCTGCCTACTGGTTGTCATAGATCTTTTTTTCCCTGTGTCAATTATACTTCACATAAAAAAAAATAGAAGGCAACATCCTTAGTAGATCATTTGGTGCCTTTGTAGATCTGTATGTTCTTTAAGACCCTAAATATAGATATTTAAAATTTGCAGTTTGTGAAAAGGATGAGCTTAATTTCCTATACAATAAACACAATAGCTAATATTTATTTAAAACAGACTATGTCCCAGACCCTGTTCTATGCATTTCATGCTTATTACCTGATCTAATTGCCTAGAGAAGCATAACATCTGACAAGCAGTTTTTTAAAAAGTTTTTTTTACTCAGCCACCAGAAAGGATGAATACCCAACTTTTACATCAACATGGATGGGACTGGAGGAGATGATGCTAAGTGAAATAAGTCAAGCAGAGAAAGTCAATTATCACATGGTTTCACTTATTTGTGGAACATAAGGAATAGCATGGAGGACATTAGGGGAAGGAAGGGAAAAATGAAGGGGGGGGATTGGAGGGAGAGACGAACCATGAGCGACTATGGACTCGGAAACAAACTGAGGGTTCTAGAGGGGAGGGGGGAGGGGAGACGGGTTAGCCTGGTGATGGGTATTAAGGAGGGCACGTTCTGCATGGAGCACTGGGTGTTATATGAAAATAATGGATCGTGGATCACCACATCAAAAACTAATGATGTATTGTATGGTGACTAACATAACAATAAAATTTAAAAAAAAAGTTGTTTTGGAAAAAAACAACAACTATATGCCCATTAAGTAAAATGATGACAGTATTAATAAGTGCATAGAAACTAGATTGCTCCCATAATTTCATATTCCTGATATAATATTTAACATTTTAGTATACACCTTCATACATGCTTATAAGTTTTATAGACATACATAGATTGTACTGCACACATGGTTTTTAAACTCCATACACAATTTTGTGATAAAGTATTTCTTGATGTTGAGATGGGGGCTATAGATTAATTTCTAGAAGGAACCACAGCCATACTCCCTTTACTGAAGAAAGGTCCACTTCCCTTTGGAAAGGTCAACATTTCCCACTGACCACACATTCAAATTACAGTAGCAAGGGTGACCCATGGTGGTGACGAATGACAGATTGGGAGGAAGTAAAGAAAGGTTACTACCCTAAAATCTCTATAGTGAACTTATTGTTATTTTGGAGAAAGCTAGTGAAACCTCTCTGGATTTCCATGATCTTTATCAATAAGCATGCATCTATTACATTCTCTAAAGGGTGATCTTTATATTAAGAGAAGCATCACAGGTGCTCTGGGAAGGTAGCAAGTGGAAGAGAAGACTCTTATTTAGACGTCCCAATAGAGTTCCTTCCATTAATACATTCTGTTTCATAGTACATAAAAATACAGAACTGATACCATAGTAAACTTCTATAAGGTGGTTTCATTAAGAACTAATATCTTTGGCCTAACACTGCAGGGTTCATATAGTCAGCAATGTTTTAGAACAATAGATGGGGATATTCTGAACTTCTTAGAGTATGTCACAAGGAGTTGATTCACAGGTTAGGTTAGACCAGAAGTATGTTTATAGCTGGGAAGAGGAAGGAGAGATACTCATCAGTCTCAACTTCATTTCTGAAGCAATCAGGATTAAACGAATTGTGAATCTTCCGCCTTGAGGATGATGTAATTGGTAAATTTTATGCCTTTCTTTTATGGCACCACCCATGATTAGTGCTTAAGTCAGGATGGGAATTTCCATTAGATGAGTAATAAAGTCAGTGGCTTAATCTGAGAAAGTCAAGGGCAGCTTGACATTGACTGAAAAATACTATCTATATATTGAGGAGTCAATATATAAGTCAGGGGAGATTTATATCTATAAATGAGAACCTGACATCTTGATCTTCCACAAATTTTACCATAAGTCTAATGTCAACTAGTTTTTAACTATGTTTGGGTGTCAGTGGTGCATGGGGTAAACATTTTATATTACTGTAATAAGATCTTGAAAAGATCTTTTTTTTTTTTCCCTTTTCCAGTAACAGGGAGTAGTTGGTTGAAGACCAAATCTTTGTTTGAGAATTTGCAATGCTGGAAAATATATAAAACCATCAATCTGAAGGCATTGGAGAATTCTGAAGCCACAAGGTCAAGATTCCTGGGAGAAAGCACATTGGACAAATTGAGGAAACGTCTCAAATCTTCTAGGCCCTATCTGTCTCCCAGGTCCTCAAATTACTATGGACCTGAGGTCACCACTACTTCATCAATAGCTCCACAGCCTGCCTCAGCCTCCCCCAAGGGGAGTGCCAGTCTCCAGCATGAACTCCTTTGTGTCTGAAGCAGATGGAGCTGTGGCAGCCATGGCAGTGGGCCCTATCATACCCAGTGAGTCTCTGGTTTCTCTCACTAGTTTCTGGAATTGGATGAAGCAACATGGGTATAGAATTTTGTTTCCCCAGTGGGTCTAAAGAGGCCAGCTGAAAAACCTGGAAATGCATAGAAGTTAATGCCTTATGGGGTAAATGTTGACCAGTGAAAGATAAGTCATTCAATGGAGGAAGCCACTGAATAAATGCCTCTCCCTTTCTCCCTCTGACAGACTATTCCAAGACTGGCTGTCCCTAGGCAGTGAGCTATGTCTCTTCATGAAGCTGTGGTCATATGCAATAAGACACTAGCTTGTATTCACTTTCCTTCCTTTCTGCCCAAGTTTCTTTTCCCTTTACTTTCATTGTCTCAGGGTTATACCTCCCAGTAAACAATTCTTTTCTAGGGAACTGAGGCCAAGACAGAATGAAAGTACAGAGAAGTAAGCCCAGTTTGGCTCTTTAGATTTGTCTATTTGTAAGCAGAAGGCAATAGGCTGAGGAGCTGAGCAGAGTTTCCAACAGTCTTACGGTATTGGTGGGCAAAAACTGGACTTGAGGCCCACCCAGGAGGAGAGACCCAGGTGAACATTCCAGTTTTAGCTTGGAACTCCAGAAGGGCTAGATGTGCCCTCAAATATAATGAAGGATGGCATCCAATCAATTAAATCCTTGACGGAATTACCATTAATCTTTCTCTTATCCAGTTGCCAAATGAAAATAGATTCTCTCTGGAAGACAGTATTATCTAGAGTCTTAAATTATCTCTATAATTTCTTATATATATTGTCTGGCTACCAATCAAAATTTACTATACCAGGGTACCAGGAATGAGATGACATGACAGAAAAATAAGAAAAACATATTATAAGACATATACTCACTGGAAATCCAAATATTGGAATTACTATACATGACCCTTATATAATGTATTAATATGTTAAAGAATCAGATGATAAAATAAAATCTCAGCATAAATCTGGAAAATATAAAAATTCTTCAAAAGTAAATTATAGAACTGAAAAAATATAATAACTAAAATTTGAAAGTTAATTAAAGCAGATGAGGAGCAATTAAAGAGAGCATTAGTAAATTGGAACATAGATTGGGAGAAAATATCCATTACAAAGAACAGAGAGAAAAGACAAAGGAAAAATAGCAAAAAAAAAAAAAAGAGGCAGCATAAGAGATATATGGGAAATGGTGAACTATTTAACATATATGTAATTGAAATCTACCAAAAAAGAAAAAAGAAAAAAAACAGATGAGACAAATGAAGCAGAGACAAAATTTGAAGATCAAAATGACAGACTTTTACAAAATGTCAAGCCACGAATTCAGGAGGTTATAAACCCCATTCAAATTAAATACAGATAAAATGAATATAGTGTATCATAGTAAAACTGGTCAAAAAAAAACAAAGACAAAGAAAATATCAATACAGTCTGGAAGAGAAAGATATATGATTTCCAGAATAGCAGCAATAAGACAGATTTGAAATTCTTAACAGAAGAAGGTAGGCCACAAACATAAATGACATCTAACATCAGAGCTAGAGGAAAAGAACTGTCCTGGAATTCTACACCCACTGAAAATGTCTTCTTAAAGTGAAAGCAATATAAATATATTTTCAAATAAAAAAAACTGAGAGAATTATTCACCAATTTATACTAAAGAAATACTAGTGGGAGTTCTTTAGTCAGAAGGTAGATTGTCCCAGGGGTACCAGGGTGGCTCCCTTGGTTCAGCATTGAACTTTTGATTTCCACTCAGGACATGATCTTGGTTGTGAAAATTGAGCCCCAAGACGGGCTCTGTGCTGGGTGTGGAAATCTGCTTAGGAATCTCTCCCTCTTCCTCTGCCCCTCCCCCCCAACTTGTGCACCCCCATGCTCTTGCTCTCTCTCTCTCTCTCTAAAAAAACAAAAGAAAGAAAGAAAAGAAAAGAGGAAAGTAAATTGTCCCAGATAGAAAGCACAATGAAACAGGAAGAAATAAAGAACAACAGAAAAGATAAATACATGGGTAAATCTAAATGAATGTGTAATGTGTAAAATAAGAATAATGTCTGGAAGAAGTAAAATCCATGACAACAATAGCACAAAAAGTGGGAAAAGGGTAAATGGTGTTAAACTACTCTATGGGCCTTGCATTGTTTGGAAAATAATTAAAATACTACTTTTTATCAGATTTTAGCAAGTGAAGGGTTCATGTACAGTTTCTAGAGTAAAAGCTAAAAGAATAGTGGAAATGTATAATTAGGAAGCTAATACAAGTGAAATATAAAATAATAAAAAGCCTAATTCAAAACATTGCAGAACGGAGGGAGAGAGAGGTTGGAAGGAGGGAGGGAAGGAGTGGCAGAGGGACAGCAAGAAAATCAAACATTAAATTTAAACTTCTAAGTTGTGTTAAAAAGTAAACAGGCTAAATACTCTAATTAAAAGACAATACTTGCCAGACTTGATAATAAAAATATTATGTGCTGCTTGCAAGAGATACATCTTAAATATAAGAATGCACAGAGATTAAAGCAAAAAGGACAGAAACGTGTAAACCATGCAGATGCTGAACAATGCAGGGCTGATAGACTAATATCCGATAATGTAGCTAAAAACATTTACTGAGAGATAAAAAGGACATTTCAAATGATAAAAAGTTTAATTCATCAGGAAGATATAATATTCTAAAATCAAATGACTTAACAAGAAGCCTTTGAAATACTTAAAGCAAAACCATACGTACCAAACCGCAAAAGAAGAAATAGGCATATCCACAATCATGGTGGGAAATTTTAACACAGGTGCCTCAAATAACTGATGGAGCAAGGCAAAAGCGGAAGGCGGAAGAGAAGGAGGGTGAGGAAAAAGATCCGTAGACCTTCAGAAGAGCTGAATAGCACAATTAACAAAATTTACCTAATTGACATATATGCGAATCACTGTAATCAGCAACTATTGGATACACATTCTTCCCACATAGATCATTTGCCAAAATTGATTATATGATGAGCTACAAATGAAGTTTCAATAAATTTCAAAACACTGACATTGTGTCATTCTCTGATGACAATTCAATTAATCAAGAAATCAATAACCGAAAGATAATTAGGGTTAAAAAAAAAAAGCCTCAAAACTTACCTCACTCCACCGACAAAACTTAGCTCAGAATGGACTATACACCTAAATATAAAGGAAAAAAATCTATAAATCTTCCATAGAAAATATACATCCTTTGTGACCATTGATAGGCAAAATCACCTAAAATGGGACACAAAAAGCTAAAAAGCCCTAGCAATAAATAGATAAAAATTAGGCTTCATCAAAATTAAAAACTGCTGCTTTTTAAAAGATCCCATTAAGAAAGTAAGACAACATAAAAAGTATATTTACAACTGAATAGTAAGAGAAGGCAAAAGACCCAATTTTAAAATATAAGAACAAAATTTGAATAAACACTTCACAAAAAAAGATATAGAAATGACAAGTACCTGCAAACTGCTCACCATCATTAGTCATCAGGAGAAATATACATTAAAAACATAATGAGATACCACTACAAACCTACCATAATGACTAAAATTAAAAGGGTCAACAATACCAAGGCTGGTGAGGATGTGAAGCAACTACCACTATAAAGTGGGACTATAAAATGATACAACCCATTTGGAAAATGGTTTGGTAATTACTTATCAAGTACCATTTTACCCAGCAATTTCACATTGGGAAAGACAGGAAGACATGTATGCATGTGTATTGACAAATACTTGTATCAGCTTTATTCAAAATAACCCCAAACCAGAAAAATGTAAATACCATCAACAGATCAATGGATTAATAAACTGTGGTATATCCATACAATGAAATCTTTCTCAGCAGTAAATGGGCAGAAACCACTGATGCATGCCACAAAAATAGATGAATCTCAAAAACACTATGTTGACAAAATAAGTCAGATGATAAAAGATTACATTCTGTATAGGATTCCATTTATTTGAAGTTCTGCAATAGGAAAATCTTAATCTATAGTGACAGAAAGCACAACAGTGGTTTCCTAGGTCAGGGATGTGGGAAGATTTATGATTGAAGAGCATGAGGGAAGTTTCTGAGAGGGGATGGCAGTGTATAACATCTTGAATTTGTTGGAGGTTACACAGGTGCATACATTGGTCAAAATTTATTGAACTTAAAATAAGTGTAACTTAATAGTACTTACATTATAATTCAGTAATGTTAATTCAGAAAAAAGAGACTTTAAAGATATATAAATAAAGTAGAAAATTTCCAAATATTTGGAAGTTGAGGAACATAGTTCTAAATGAAGCATGTGTTAAAAAAAAATCACAGTAAAAATTAGCAAATATTTAAACTGAATTGATAGTGAATATACAGAATATCCAAACTTGTTAACTGGACAAAAGTATGCTCAAGAGGAAATTTATAGCCTTAAGTGCAAATATTAAAAATGTCTATAAATTATTTAAATACCCAAATAACTAAATTTCTAATTTCAAGGGGTTACAAAAAGAACTGCAAATTCAGTCCACTGAAACTAGAAGGAAGAAAATAAAGATAAAAGCAGAAATTTATGAAATATAAAGAAAATTTGTAATAGAGGGAATCAGTTAACTCAAAGTTTGGTTCTTTGAAAGGAATTAATAACATTGATAAAATCCTGGTAAGACTGATCTGGAAAAAAAGAAAAAAGTCATAGATAATATCGACAATGAAAAGGAAGATACCACTACAGTTTCTGAGTGCTATAAATTTGAAAATTTGAATAAAAGAGATTAATTTCTAGAAAATCAAAACTGATTGCAATGGATACAATAAGATATAGAGAATACAAATATTCCTGAGAAGCTTAAACCTCCACACTGCTCACCATCCTCTTAACAAGAGGCTTTCATCCCTAGGTAAGTTGGGATATTTGAACAATTTTGTGGTTTTCCTGTTTGTTTTTAAGTTTTTATTTCCAGTCAGTGTAATAGTGTAATATTAGTTTCAGGTGTACAATTTAGTGATTTAACACTTCCATACAACACCAGGTGCTCATCACAAGTGTGCTCTTAATCCCCATCACCTATTTAACCCATCCCCCCACCCACCTCCCTTCTGGGTAACCATTAGTTTGGTCTCTATAGTTAAGAGTCTGTTTCTTGACTTGCTTCTCTTTTTTTCCCCCTGTGATCATTGGTTTTGTTTCTTAATTTCCACATATGAGTGAAATCATATGGTATTTGTCTTTCTCTAACTTATTTTGCTTAGCATGATACTCTCTAGTTCCATCAATGTTGCAAATGGCAAGATTTCATTCTTTTTGATGCTGAATAATATTCCATTATAGGGTGCCTGGGTGGCTCAGTTGGTTGGGCGACTGCCTTCGGCTCAGGTCATGATCCTGGAGTTCCAGGATCGAGTCCCGCATCAGGCTCCCTGCTCAGCAGGGAGTCTGCTTCTCCCTCTGACCCTCCCCCCTCTCATGCTCTCTCTATCTCATTCCCTCTCTCAAATAAATAAATAAAATCTTTAAAAAATATTCCATTATATATATATATACACACCACATCTTCTTTATTCATAAATCAATGGAAATTTGGGTTCTTTCCATGATTTAGCTATTGTTGATAATGCTGTTATAAACATCGGGGTGCATGTGTCCCTTCAAATCAGTATTTTTGTATCCTTTGGGTAAATACCTAGTCAAGCAAATGCTGGGTCATAGGGTAGTTCTATTTTTAACTTTTTGAGGAAAAAGTCTATACTCTTCCAGAGTGGGCTGCACCAGTTTGCATTCCCACCAACAGTGCAGAAGCGTTTTCCTTTCTCCACATCTTCACCAACACCTGTTGTTTTCTGTGTTGTTAATTTTAGCCATTCTGACTGGTGTGAGGTAATGTCTCATTGTAGTTTTGATTTGTATTTCCCTGATGATGAGTCGTGTTGAACATCTTTTCATGTTTCTGTTAGCCATCTGTATGTCTTCTTTGAAAAAATATCTGTTCATGTTTTCTGTCCATTTTTAAACTGGATTATTTGTATTTGGGGTGTTGAGTTTTATAAGTTTTGTTGTTGTTGTTTTTGTTTGGTTGGTTGGATTTGTTGTTGTTTTAGGCAGGCGAGTGGAAGAGGAAGAGGAAGAGAGAATCTTAAGCAGGCTCCATGCCCAGTGCAGAGCCCAACACAGAGCTCAACTCGGCGCTGGATTTCACAACCCTGAGGTCATGACCTAAGCCAAAATTAAGAGTCAGAAACTTAAACAACAGAGTCACCCAGGTGCCCCATGTTTTATAAGTTCTTTATAGATTTTGTATACTAACCCTTTATTGTTAGGAACTAGTTAGGTAGTCAGGGCTAGGGTCCTCAACAAGAAAATATGGAGTCAGGACAGCTAAAATAAAACAGCACTGACATCCTGTTTTGCAGCTTAGATAGGACTGCACTGACATTCTGCTTTCAGCCTTTGCAGAAGTGACCTCTGCAAAACGTCCTAAAATAAGACAATTAACCACAGAGGCATTTTTGTCAATATCATGGGCAACGGGCAGTTAAGACATAAGCCCCCAGATGTCAGCAAAAAAAGACTATCAGCTCGTGGACATTAACCCAATAGGTAGACAGATACGTGACCAAAGCCCAGATTGGCACAACTCAGCACATCCTGATTGCTTAAAATAGTTGCACAAAAGAGTTCATAAAACCCCTAAACTTAGAAACTCTGGAGGCAACCCACTTGGGCCCCCCTCCCTCTCCAGGAGCTCTTACTCAATAAATTTTGCTTTGCTGTCCACCACTCTTTGTCTGATCTACCTCTTCATTCTTCAAAGTGCTGTGACCAAAAACTGTGTGTACTAAGGGGACACGAATCCTGTAACATTATCAGATATGTCCTTTGAAAATATCTTCTCCCATTCCATAGGTCGCCTTTTAGTTTTGTTGATCGTTTCCTTTGCTGTGCAGAAGATTTTTACTTTGATGAAGTCCCAATGGTTTATTTTTGCTTTTGTTTCCCTTACCTCAGGAAGTGTATGTTGCTACAGCCAATGTCAAAGAGGTTACTGCCTATGTTTTCCTCTAGGATTTTAATGGCGTCCTGTCTTTCACATTTAGGTCTTTCATCCATTTTGAATTTCTTTTTGTGTATTGCATAAGAAAGTGGTCCAGTTTCATTCTTTTGCATGTGGCTGTCCAGTTTTCCTAACACAATTTGTTGAAGAGACTGTCTTATTTCCACTGTATGTTCTTTCCTGCTTTGTCAAAGATTAATTGACCATAGAGCTGTAGATTCACTTCTGGATTTTCTATTCAATTCTATTGATCAATGTGTCTGTTTGTGTGCCAGTACCATACTGTCTTGATCATTACAACTTTGTAATATAGCTTGAAGTCTGGAATTGTGATGCCTCCAGCTTTGCTTTTCTTTTTCAAGGTTGCTTTGGCTATTCACAGTCTTTTGTGGTTCCATACAAATTTTAGGACTGTTTGTTCTAGCTCTGTGAAAAATGCCATTGGTATTTTGATAGACAACCCAATACAAAAATGTTCAAAAAACTTTTGAACAAGCACTTCACAAAAGAGGATAATCAAATGATGAGCTAATGTGGGAAAAGGTGTTCAATCTCGGTAGTTGTCAGGGAAGTGTCAACATCGAGATAACAATCTATCCCGCACAGAATAGCTAAATTAAAAAAGAAGAAACTGTCAATACCAAGTGCAGAGATGCAGAACAACAGGAACTCTCCTGCCACTTGCGAGATAGAAAATTGGCACAGCCTCTTTGGAAAATTGTTGGGCAGCATCTTCTGAAGCTGTTCGTATACATACCCTATAGCCCAGCAAATTGGCCCTTATGCGTATTCTCAACAGAAAAGCATACATGTGAGTACAAATTATCACAACACTATTCACAATGACCCCAACCTGGAAACAACACAAATGCTCACCAAAGTAAGAATGGACAAATATAAAATGGTATACTCAAACAATGGAAAAACTCTCTAGCAATGAACATGAACAAACTTCTATTTAATGCAAAATATGAATGAACATCAATGTAAGTGAAAGAATACTGATACATCCTCTATGGTTCAATTATCTATGATGTTTAAAATCAGACCAAGCTAAATGATGGTTTAATCAACAGGCAGAAAATATCGGTTAAGCAAGATGAATAAGCTCTAGAGTTTGGCTACAGCATTGTGTCTATAGCCAAAAATGTCCAATTAAAATTTAAGAAGATACATCTCATGGTGTGTCCTTATCACAATAAAATCCAAGACAAACAAACAAAAAACTAAACTAAATGATGGTGTTAAAGGTAGGATAGTGGTTATATTACCGGAGGAGGGAGAGGAGTAACAAGTGGGATTAGACAGGAGAGGTTTCCCTGACCCTCATTATGTTTTATTTCTTAATCTCATGGTGATTATAAGTATGTGTTCCTGTTGTGATAATTCACCAAGCTCTATGCTTATGATGCACTTTTCTGTATGTTATGTATCAATGAACTTTAGGAGATCATAAAGCAGCCAATTGTGGTTACAATACAGGTTAAATGAGGGTTTATGGAAGGCCTTGTGCTTTTTCTATTTTATTTTTTTAAAGATTTTTATTTATTTATTTGAGAGAGAGAGAATGAGAGAGAGAGAGCACATGAGAGGGTGGAGGGTCAGAGGGAGAAGCAGACTCCCTGCCGAGCAGGGAGCCCAATGCGGGCCTCGATCCAGGGACTCCAGGATCATGACCTGAGCTGAGGCAGTCGCCTAACCAACTGAGCCACCCAGGCGCCTGGCCTTGTGCTTTTTAAGTATTATTCATTTTCTTCTTCATCATAACCTGATGGAAAATATACTCAATATCTTTATTTTATAGATGAAAATCCTGAGCCTGAGGGGAAGAAAGCAAATTGTCCAAGATCTCACAGCTTGTTTTTCTGTCTTCAAAGTTTTTGTTTTCTGCACTGTATTTATGTCTCCTCATGTAGTTTTCCTCAGAATTCACAACTTGCCTTGCAGAAAATATTACACTTAAGTAATCCAGATAGTTGAATTTAATCATGTAAATTCCAAAGAAAGACAATCCAAAGACTGGAACCATTAACAATAAAAAAAAAAAAAAGATAATCCATTGTATATAAATCTGTCTTTGCTTTCCAGATCATTCCTTGAGAATGTAACTTTTCAAGGTAACAGAGAAGTTAACAGAACCTCTCGATAATGAGCCTAGGATACTTGCTAGAGCCCTGCAAGTTAAATGTAGCTGAAATAAGAAAGTAACCATGATTTACTTCATTCACTCAAAGTGAAAGAAATATAATTTTTAAACATTTTTCTAAATTAAATAAATCTGTTCTCCCACACATTCACCAAGGTTGGAAGAAAATCCAATTTTTAACTGACGGAAAATCTGATTTTATTCATGGAGTGAGTAGGTGGGACCCGTTTTCTATCTCAGAATTCTATGAGGAATCCCAGAGCCTACTGGAAATTTGAGATGGGCCTTTGACCTTGACCTCACTGTCAAATGTTCTCCGTCCAAGCTGAACAATTTATTCCACACCAAACTTCACAGCTAGGAATCTCACTGTTGCTTGACCATGCAGGCGTCCCCCATGTGAGAACTGGGCAGCCCCTCCCACTTATAAATTCTTTTCTGCCACCTACTTCCCTCAAATCCAGGGCATCCTACTCTCAACTCTTAGAGCTCTGACCTTTTCAGATAATTCAGCTCCTGGACTAAATTCTAGGAAAACTATTAGAAGGACCTAAGGGACTTATAACCAAAATGTCTTGGGCAGTACATTGGAAACATCTGGAAAATGTTTGGCACGCAGTTTAAGCAGATGTGTATGTATGGAAATTTCCAGAAAATAGACTGATAGGGCTCCAGCCAAAGCAGTAGAAGTTTAACTTGATTTTATAGTCGCAGACTGGTTGTGCCTGGGTATTCCCCCCAAGGAAGAAGACGAGCCTTTAGAATTTCCCAAAAGCTATAGTTTGGGAAAAGCAGAACAACATGCTTGGGATGAGGATGGCACTTTTTGGGGGCAGGTCATCAGTGATAGAGGAAGATCAGTAGTGGAGACTGTAGATGTAGAATAGCTCCCTGGATGTGCATGGGTACATGCATGTGCAGAAGGAAGAAGTGGTAGGGCTCCCCTCCTTTCTAGAATGTCATGCAGCCTGAGTGGTGTTGCAAGGAAGTTTCTAGGAAAATGGGGGAGGGGAGCACTGAAATAAAATTTCCTTAGGAGTAACTCACACCCTTAATTGGTTTTCTCAGGGTTGGTGCGGTCTGAGAAACAAAGCTTATGTGTATTTTGGTCTATGCTAATATAATAGGATTAATAATTACAATAATTACACCGGTCAGTGAGTCTCACCTACATTCCAGCTACTGTGCTAAGTGCTTTAGATTCATCATGCTGGTTACCATCCTGAAAGTAAATACCATTAGCCCTATTTCACAGGGCCAAGTAAACCTCAGAGTAGTTAATACATAACAGATCCAGGATTCAAATTCAAGTCCAAATCCAAAGGCTATGTGTTTACCATTATTCCACATTTTTTTCTTGAGAATAAAGCCAATGTATATGATGTTATTCCCTTCTATCAACGCTCTGGGTCCCAAAGTTGACAATAGACATGCTGGATTTGAACTGCTAGGACCAGTAGGGAGAGAATATGAACCTTATACAAGCTGGAAAATAAAGAAATAATTTACTGGCAACAATGAATTTGAATTTTGTTTTTTTAGGTTAGTAGTGTTTTTTTTTCCTTTTTTTTCAATTGAAGTATATTTGACACATAATGTTATATTAGTTTCAGGTGTATAACGTACAACAAATTTCTATGTTGTTCTATTCTCACAAGTGTAGCTACATCTGTCACCATACAACACTATTACAGTATCACTGACTATATTCCCTATGCTGTACCTTTTATTCCGTAACTGGAAGCCTGTATCTCCCACTCCCCTTCATCCATTTTCCCATCCCCTACCCCCTTCCCCCGGCAACCATCTGGATTTGAATTTTTAGAAACTCTTGTTGGACTGACTGGACATCTATTTGGATGTTAGGCAGAAACTGTGTTCATTGCACGGGTGGAATGGCAACAATATTTCAATAGTTCTGAAACAAATTAGAATGTGACTCCTTTTTGTTTGTTTGTTTTTGTTTTTTGTCCCAGGCAATTAGATCTACTGATCTCTTGCCTCATCTTAAAAAAATGGAAAAGTTTTAGTAATTATAAAAAAAATTAGAAAACAATAAGCAGTCTATGAATTGTACACTTTTTAAAAAAAAAGATTTTATTTTTTTATTTGACAGAGAGAGAGACACAGTGAGAGAGGGAACACAAGCAGGGGGAGTGGGAGAGGGAGAAGCAGGCTTCCCACTGGGCAGGGAGGCGGATGCGCGGGCTCGATCCCAGGACCCTGGGATCAGGACCTGAGCCGAAGGCAGAGGCTTAACGACTGAGCCACCCAGGTGCCCCTGAATTGTACACTTTAAACAGATGAGTTTTTTTAAGTGGGTTAAAAATGTTTTAATTGTTAAAATACATTGGTAAATTGAGTAATCTACATTGCAGTACTAGGTGGCTACACAAATTAAGAACTTTTCAAATACCCTACTAACCATCAGTTAGAAGTCCTTGAAAATAGTATAGGATTAACATGATGAGAGGCTGCAATCACAGCTTCTCATGTATCAATGGCTATGAAGGATTGGTGGTGACATACGCCTTCGACTAAAGACTACAGAAAGTTAGTCAAAACGCGCTATACATTGGCTAACTGAATTTAAATTAAAAAAACGTGCATAGGGCATGCAAATTTCAGTGGCTTATTTTTAAATATTGCAATGCAATACATTGTTCCTAACAAAAGAAATTCTCTGACTCTTAAATAAAGCTGAAAACCAAATAGTAAAAAAAGGGAAAGAGATAACAGTAAGAATCAATTTAACCATTTAACAACTAAAAATTAATGTGAAGTAGAAATAGTGAAAGGTAACACACAAATATGTTACTTTGGGTAATTCATTTATAGTGCCATCTCCTAAGTTATAAATAGAATAAGGATTTTGTTATATAAAAACTATCAAAAAAGTATCAGTGAAAAGACACGATCTTCATGAGCTGTGCTGAAGTCAGTGTGAAAATGCTGCAGCAGTGTGTCAGCCTGTCTTTCACAGGAGGACCCCAGAAAGTTCCTTATACCCGTGTATTGTTCACCCAGTTCCTTTCTAGTACCATAACATTCAGCGTGTACCCATGGTTCCAACTACGGGAGGGGAGGCTGAGCAGTCAATTGTTTAGAATTTCCCAGGAAATTTCTGTGCACGTTACGACGTCCCACGGAATGAAACTCCTTCCAAATCTTAACGAGCAAGCTCTTGATTATTGAGTCATGATAGTTTCTTCTAATTTTTTCGTACAGTGTTTGATTGGATACCGTATTGACAGCTTCAGATGGTAGACCTGCATATCCCCCTTCCATAGTTCCTCCTCTTGTCATCTACCCTTGCTGATTCTTCCCGTACATCTTCAGCTGTTCTTGCTGCGTCTGGGCAGTGCTCGTGGGGGTGGAGTTCCCGGGGCCCTAGAGCCGCGGGCCTGGCCTGTGAAGGGGAGATCCGGAGCCGGCCGCCGCGGGTCCCGGGGGTGGAGACGGAGGCGGAGGGCTGTGCCCAGAGCGGGAGGCTCGCGGAGGTGGGGGTGGGGGGACGCAGTGGGGGGCGGGGGGTGTGGACGCCCCCTTTCGCGGAGGAGGGCCTAGAGCCAGGGCCCTGCGGCCAGGCGCGGGCCAGGGCAGAAAACCCTGAACGGATTTTTATGGTAAGTAAATTATATTTCCCTAAACTGCTAAAAAATAAAAGTATACTTTCATATTAAAGAGTTATTTGTGTTAGTGGTTGCACAGATTCCGTCCTATCATTTGTCATTCTACAATCAGCCACTGTGTGCGGCTGCACAGTTGTCCGTTTCCAGGGCGTTGCCGTTATAAATGCCACTGTTTTACAAAGGTATGTATAAATAGCTTTTATTATTTTAAGATAAATTTCTAATAGTGGATTCACTAGATCAAAAGCTATGACTCTTTTAGGGTTCTTGTTCTCTGTTGATAGAAATAGTGCACCAGGGCTCCTGGGTGGCTCAGTCGTTAAGTGCCTTGGCCCAGGTCATGATCCCAGGGTCGTGGGATCGAGCCCCGCATCGGGCTCCCTGCCCAGTGGGAAGCCTGCTTCTCCCTCTCCCGCTCCCCCTGCTTGTGTTCCCTCTCTCGCTGTCTCTCTGTCAAATGAATAAATAAAATATTAAAAAAAAATAGTGCACCAATTTTAATGCCACTGCCAACTTGGAGTTCACACGTGTCTTGCTGGTCTTTCCAGCCTCTTCTTGATTTGGTATTGTTAAGTGGCTAATATCAGATGTACTTTATAATTTTGGAAAAGTTCAACTAGTTTTCCTTATTTCTTACCTGTATGCTAAGAATTTTTCTGCAAGTGTTTTAAGGATGAGTTATTGCTAGCTCTCGATTAAACTAAAATGAAATACATTTTTATAACCTTTCTAGTATTTAAAAAAGAATAAAAATAGTAAAGTTTTTTTACTTTTCTTTTCTTCCTTACTTGTTTTCCCTGTGTGGTACAGTTCACTCTTTCCTTGTTGTTATAAAGATGTTGATAACATCTGCAAACAAGACAATACCGAAGACTTTAAAAGAGATAAGCATCCCTCCCCCAAAAATAAAAAAATAAAAGTATGAGCATCCTATTTCCTAGATGAGGTTACAAATTGTATAGACTGTAAATGCCCATCTCTGTTTGTTATTTAACTGTTACCTTCATCTTATGTATTTAAAAAAGAATTGGCTTTAAAAAAGTGGGGGGGGTTATTAATGTGACTTTTGCTTTAGGCACTGAGGAGTGTAAGACTCCAGAGTAAATTGTGGCAATCAGATTATGAGAATCTTGAAGCCTAAAGCAATATCTTAATTCCTATCTTGAATCTTTCAAAGTAGACAGTAAGTGCTTACTAGGATCTCATTAAATAACATTGAATTTTCACTTCTGAGCAATTTCCCATGATTCCAGTCAGTAGGAAGAAATTTCAGGTGTGGTCTGAAGGTTCGTTCTGTCTATAATAAGTATCTGCTCTCAAAGTGCAAACTAATAGGAAAACATCTTAATAGCATTTATCATCCAGTAACAATATATTTATCATTAAGAAGTTGCTGTGTGAATTGAACAAAGCTGAAGGCATTTAGCTTTGCATTATATATATATATATATATATATATATATATATATATATATACAGAGAATCTAAACAAATTTTCAGAGGGAAATGTTTAACTAATTTAAGAGAACTATTTTCAAGTATTACAATAGTTTCCATTTGCATAAAAATAAATGCTGACTAAAAATGAACTTTCTTTATTGATTAAATCAAGGATGCATTGTTAGAATTAAAAATTACTATTACTGTATTTCTGTAAGGTAGTAAAATGATATTTCTTTTAAAAAAGGTCACTAGCTTTTTTTGTTTTCACTATATTTCTGAGAGGTGCAGCTGATTGCTTGTGATTATCGTAAAATGAAACCAAAACTTCAGAGGTTAGGTGATTTGCCTGAGGGCACAGTGAGCTGCAGAATTAGGACCAAACCCCAGGTCTCCAGCTCCAAATCTCAGACTCTCATCATCAAACAAGCTTTTTTTAAACCACCGTCCCAGACAACACTGCTTCAAGGAGAACACGCTCTTTGCACTATTACGCTTTTAGAAAGTCATCTCAGAAGATTAAATATGCAAAGGCATAAAGAAATCAGTTCAGTTCAGTTTACCTTGGAGTAGAGGACTTAAAAATATCAGTTTACTTTTTCAAAGAAAAATTTAAGAATTATTTCTGTTTTTCCTTGTGAGAGAAATGGTGATTACCCCATAAGCTTGTAAATACTTTTAGGAATGTCATGTCAAAAACAGGCAATGACGTGGATGGAACTGGAAGGTATTATGCTGAGCGAAATAAGTCAACCAGAGAAAGACATGTATCCTATGACCTCACTGATATGAGGAATTCTTAATCTCAGGAAACCAAGGTTTGCTGGAGTGGTGGGGGGTGGGAGGGATGGGGTGGCTGGGTGATAGACATTGGGGAGGGTATGTGCTATGGTGAGCGCTGTGAATTGTGTAAGACTGTTGAATCACAGACCTGTACCTCTGAAACAAATAATACATTATATGTTAAAAAAAAAGAAGAAGATAGTAGGAAGGGAAAAATTAAGGGGGGGAAATTGGAGGGGGAGACGAACCATGAGAGAGTATGGACTCTGAGAAACAAACTGAGCGTTCTAGAGGGGAGGGGGGTGGGGGGATGGGGTAGCCTGGTGATGGGTATTAAAGAGGGCATGTATTGAATGGAGCACTGGGTGTTATATGCAAACAATGAATCATGGAACACTACATCAAAAACTAATGATGTAATGTATGGTGATTAACATAACATAATAAAATTAAAAAATGCAAAAACAACAACAACAAAAAAATTCAGGGTGCCAACGTCAGTGTTTGGAGGTTATAGTAGATTAGCCTCCCCCAAGCCAGATGTTAGGGAAATAAAATTGTCCTTTAAAAGCAATGATTTTTTTAAAAATTATTATTGAAACATATACAGAATAGTGTGATAAACTCCCAAGGACCCCATTGCCCAGTTTCAGTAATAACCAAGCTAGTTTCATCTTTATCACATTCTCTTCCCCGTTTCTAATCTTATCATTTCATTCATAAATATTTCAGTTTGTCTCCAAAAGATAATGGTTCTTATTTTATACATAACCATAGTATAATGATCACACTGGCAAATAATTGATAATTTCATAATATCATCAAATATTCTATCAGTGTTCAAGTTTCACATTTTAAAAATTTCTTTCAATCAGGATCAAAAAGGTCACACTTCTTTTCCCTCCTTTTTTTTTTCAATGTTATTTATTTGTTGAAGAACCTGGGACATTTGTTCTGTCGTTTCCCACATTCTGGATTTTGTTGAGTGCATGCCTGTTGTGTTGTTCAACAGATTCTTCTCTTCTGTATTTCCTATAGAAGGTAGTTAAATTTTGAGGCTTGTTATGATACAGTTTAACTCCCCCTTTTTTTCTTTTCAAAATTACTTCATGAGTAGTAGTGTGTAATTTCATCGGGAGGTACAAAATGCCTGATTGGCTTTTTTTTTTTTCCTCTTAATAGCAGCTATTGGTGATTATTGCCTACTTATTTTTAAGGTTTGGCAAAAACATGTTATGCACGCTGTATTATCCTGTAGAAAGAGAAATTTACCTTATTGACTATTTTGGGTACTATAGGTAGTTCATATAGGAAAGACAGGTTAAATCCTCAATTTTTTCCTTTACCAGTTTTCAGAGTTTGAATATGAATTAGCTTTCTACTATCTTCTAAAGGTGACCACTGTTTTTTTATTATTATTTATTATAATATATTATAGTTATTTAATAATTACTTATCATTAAGTACTTATTATTATTTAGTATTTGGTATATTTCAGCCCATTGCAGTTACTTTTCTCATGAAAGTGGCTATCCTTACTGAAAGGAAGCTTCTTCAAGTTGGTTCTGAGTTCTTTTTGACAACTTTTCTTTCTAATATGGTAATGTTTCTGGATTATTTAATAAATTTCCTGACTCAAACTACCAGAAGCCATTTCTCAAAGGAGCCTTTGTTCCTTTTAGTGGCAAATGATATTTAGAGACCAAAATGAAGGTTCAAGGGTGATCATGGCTGCTTGTTTCCAGGTCTTTTCATTGGACAGCTAGGACTTTTTTTAAAAAAGTAAATACATCATGAGCTCATTCTGATATTCATAATTAAGTATCTATAGGATTTTTACTTAACCTCATTGATCCTACATTTATTTTTCCTTTATTCCATACAGGAAATCCCAGTTCTCAAAAACACCAACATAATTACTTATTTGTTTTACCACATGATAGACACAGACAGCAGTGTCAAGAACAACATCATCAAGGGCACCTGGGTGGCTCAGTCAGTTAAGTGTCCAACTCTTGGTTTCGGCTCAGATAGTGATCCCAGGATCCTGGGATTGAGCCCCACATCAGGCTTTGCACTCAGGGCAGATCCTGCTTGAGGTTCTCTCTCTCTCTCTCTCTCTCTCTCTCCCCCTTTGCCCCTCCTACTCTGTGCTCTCTCTTTCTCTCTCAAATAAATAAATCTTAAAAAAAAAAAGAGCAACACCATCAGTGACTGTATACAAGGTCATTGTTCTAAATTGCAAATCTGATCATTTTACATCTTTGTCTAAACTCCTCATTGCTTTCCCATGCCCTGAAGAACAAAACCCAAGCATGTTAATGTGCCATAACAGGTACTTTGTGATCTGACCGTATACCATGGGCTTGTCTGGAAATGCTCTGTTCCTCCTTCCCATTCTATTGAACTCTGAGTCCAGATCAGAAGCCATATGCCTTCTTTCCTAGCACAAATCGTTGCTCTTTCTCTGTGTTCTTCTCTGCCTCATACAGGCTTTTATTCCTGCCTTTACCCAATGGAATTCTAATTATTTACATTATATGTGTGTTCTCTACTAGATTGTGCAATGGCAAGTCCTACTTAATTTTGTATTCCCAGGATCTAAGTTAAGTCCATGATAAATAGAAGATGCTCAATAAATACTTGTTTAATTGATCTGATTTAATATGACCAAAGAGGTACAAAATCTAGCAGTCTTGTTTTCTGATATTGAAGAAACTATTCACAGTGTTTTTAAGAAATTTATTTTCTGCTAGTAATATCACCTTGCTGGGAATTAAAAAGAAGCACAGGAAAATTGTTTGCAAAGGCATAATTGCTCTTGTATCTTTCAGGCTTAGGGTAAATACAACGATAACAGTAATAGTAATATCTGCGAGCATCAATGAACCTCCATTCAGTGACCCTGTGGTCATATCTCTAACAGGCAGGATACTGGAGGGTCTTCAGTGTCTGTGTTTTGCACTTCTGACAGATTGCATTTGTGATATTTCTCTCAATCAGGCTCAGTTCTGCCCCTACAGAGAACCAAAGCAGAGCGTAAAGTCATTCTCTGATATTCTTTTCTAAGTTTTAAGCATTAGCTTTTCAGAGTCATCAGGGAAATGAAAGTTAAAACTACAGTAGGATGGAGGGGATGGAGAGGTATAAACTTCCAGTTGTGGAATAGATAAGTCACAGAATGGGGGGTACAGCATGGGGAATATAGCCAATAATATTGTGATAATGTTGTATGGTGACAGATGGTAATTACACTTATCATGGTGAACACTGAGTAATGTATAGAATTGTTGAATCAATGTGTCATACACCTGAAACTAATATAACATCATGTGTCAATTATACTTCAATAGTAATAAACTACAATAAGATGAATGTACTTACCCACTAGAATAGCTAAAATTAAAAGTTTTTTTTTATTGGTTTTCAACTGTTCCATGCCAAAGTATTCATATGTTAATAAATTATGTTTCATTTCCCCTTCTTTTTTTCTAATAGCATCTAATAGATGCCATGCCAGTGCTCTCCCCTACCCTCTTTATTCTTTCATATTTTTCATTATTGTTTGAGTTGGAAATTTTTGGATCATCTATTTTTAAGAGTTTCCTGTAGGTGAGAAGGGGCCAGAATAGCAATCTAGGCTAAGTGATTTTGAATGTTTTCTAATGCACTATCTCTCTTTTCTGTAGTCACAAAATCAACTGCCTTCCTCCAACCTAGGTGGCCTTTGTGATTCTTTATAGAGCCTTGCCTTTTTCCATTTATGTACCTTATAGTTCCAGAAGGGCTTTCGCCAGCCCACTCCTATTCCTGAACCTACTTTAGCAGACAAAGGATATGGCTTTGCACTCAAAAGGTATTGCTCAGTTGAGAAGCAAACATTTCAGTGTGTGTGTGTGCATTAATGGTATGTATCAGTACTGGATTCTCTGTCCTCCACCGTCTCCCTTGATGTATCTTGAATGATAACTGGTTTTATCATCTGAAGTCAGCAGGCTTAGTTCAGGAAACCACACAGTGCCATGAGTGTTTCTGAGAACAGGGTGTGCAGAAGAATTCTAGGAGTGCCAGATGTTAGAAACCAACAGTAAATATTCACTCCCCAAAGGATGGGCCGCTCCTCAGTGACGACTGCTGTGATCAAAGAGGGCAGGTGTGATGGGACAGTTGAAGACAGAAGGTTTAGAACATGTTTGGGTGAGGACTCACACAGAGGTGGCAGATTCTATAAAATAGCACTTCTACAAGAAAGGGGAGTTAGAAAGTGGAAATCAGAAGCAGGACCCTCCAGTGAAGGTGGCTTCTTCACCAGATGTGGTGAAGACACCATAGAAGCTTGGAGCTGATGATAGGGATCTCAAATTTAAGTGAGGCTTTGTCCCCAAAGTGGCTTTGATCATAGTAATAGAGGTTGGAGCACTTTAACTGAGAAACTGGCTACTCCTTCGCTCACTTCAAAAGATCTAAGTGAGAAAATCCAACTCACCCAAATATGATTAGCAAAGTAATTTTGCAACTAGAACTAGATCCAAAGAAAGCTACTCTAGGAAAACAAAAGAGCAAAAAAGAACTGAAAATAGATACAAAACTTCCCTGCAGACTACAAATACTCATTAGAAAAATATTGCTCCAAAGCAGAGGAATATTCCAACACAACATCCCAACATGAATAAAGGTGGATAAATCATAATCCCAGAAAAGAAAACAATAAAAAAACAAATACAAGAACCCAGAGAAGACAGAGCCAACAAAGGGAAGGTTATAGCCAGTCAATGAAGTATGTGAAATGATTAACTAGCAAAATTTAGGAAAGAAATAGAAGACACAGGGGCGCCTGGGTGGCTCAGTGGGTTGGGCATCTGCCTTCGGCTCAGGTCCCGATCCTGGGGTCCTGGGATCAAGCCCCTGGGATCGAGCCCCACTGAGCAGGGAGTCTGTTTCTCCCTCTCCTCCCTGCTCATGTTCTCTCTCACTATCTCTGTCTCTTTCTCTCAAATAAATAAATAAAATCTTAAAAAAAAGAAGAAATAGAAGACACAGACACAAATCATTTTGTAAATAAAGACTAAATTATAAGGAGCATAAGAGGAAATAGATACTCTAGAAAGTGTAACACAAAATAGAGAATATACACACAGTAAAATTGAAGAAAGTGAAAGAGAAATAAGCAAAAAGGTTTTTTAAAAGAGAAAGTGAAAATTATAAAAGATAGGCAAAACTTTTCAAAATAAAATTAATTTGAGCTATTCCATTGTAAGAGAACCAAAAGAATAGAGTAAAACGTACATTATAAAATGTTCTGAAATGACTTGAATTTGTGTATTAAAAGGCACATTCAAGATATGAGGGAACTTTCCCAGAATGACCAACACCAAGACTTCCTACTAACACCAATCATACAAACACTCGACTTACCCTACTAATACTAGTAGCAAACGTTGGGCATCTGGGCAAAAATATTGTGTCATTTCTAAGTGAAAGAAAGCCAAGTTGGTACAGCCACAGTCAGTGCTAACAAATGGAACAATACCTATCAGATACTAAAGGAAAGAAAATTTAAGGCAAAAATTTTAAATCCATTCAAGCTGTCTTTCAAGTGTCAAAGCTACAGGCAAAAATTTCTGCAACTTCAAGAACTCAGGGAATATTGTCCACATTAGGTCTTACTGAAGCATCTCCCAAAGAACAAAATTCATTCAACCAAAAGATGATCAGGCAGAACTTCATCAAAAGGACTGGGGGTGAACGTTAGAACTAGGACTAAAACAAGAGTTAACTTAAGGGGTACAAAATAAAATGTACGTATGAATATGGTATTTATATACATTTTCAATGTGGAGGCTATTATTTTAAAAATTATAGTTCTTAATATATTTTTATTCTAGTGCCTGCCTTTATAATTAGACTTTTCTTAAGATTTATTTCTTTTATTTATTTTAGAGAGAGAGAGAGCACACACACAGGGGGAGAGGCAGAGAGAGTCCCAAGCAAACTCCAAGCTGAGCACAGAGCTGGACACAGGGCCGACCCCATGACCCCGAGACCACGACCTGAGCCAAAATCAAGTCAGGTGCCAACTGACTGTGCCACGCAGTGCTATGTTTACAATTAGACTTTTGTATAATACCCTTAGAACCTTCTTTATTCAGACAATATCTTCTGATTCCTATTATGAGCATCAAGTGAGTTAGCTTGTAACTTCTTCCTACTCTCTTTTCTCTATAGCTTTCTCTACCCAATTTTAGTCAATAATATCATTTGCTGTGGGCTAAATTGTGTTCTCCCAAAATTCATGGGGTAGATATATGCTTAGTTTTACAAGAAAATGCCCTACCTTTTCCCAAAGTGGTTATACCACTTTACATTCTCACCAACAATGTGTGAGACCTTCTGTTGTTTTATCACCGTGCCAGCATATGATATTGGTGGCTATTTTAGTTTTAGCCAGTCTGATGAGTATGTAGTGAGTGGTATCCCCTTGTGGTCTTGGTTTGTATTTCTCAATGATGTTAAACAAGTTTTATGTATGTTCCCATGTTTCTCCCCATGATGAAGCTTTTTCTTTAGTACTAAATTGTCCAAGCCCTCAAAATCCTGTTGGGATTATGACTCAAATTGCTTTAATCCCTGTACATTGATTTGGGAGGTGTCACAAACTTAGTCTTTCTCTCCTCTTTCCATTATTCAAATTCATTATTTTATCTCTTTCAGGAAACATTTTTATTTCATATAGTTTTCAAATTGCTTTTTTAGGATTATCCCTAGATATTTTATGTATTTGTGGATATTATAAATAAGAAATATATTTTTTAATGTTTTCTCTGTTTACTGATTATATATTGGAAAGGTTGTTCTGTAGATATTTATCCTATATCCAGCAACATTATTAAACTTTCTTATAAGTTATAATACTTTTTCAGTTCTAGTTATCATATTGCATTAAGTAAGTCTTTTTAAACAGATATAGCTTCTTTTCCTTTAGTTTTTCTATTGCGTTGTCTGGAATAGTGGTTCTCAAGGGGAGTGATTTTGCCCTTCAAATGACATTTGGCCATGTCTGGAAACAGTTTTGATTGTCACAACTATCTGGTAAATAAAGGTCAGGGATGCTGCAAGACATCTCAGAATGTATAGGACACCTCCCCACAACAGAGTCATTTGGCTCAAAATGTCAATAGTGCTGAGATTGAGAAACCCTGCTTGAGAACATCCAGTAATATACAAAGTAGTGTTGAGGTTAAAGCAGTCTTGTCTTATTCTTGATTTTAATGTGAATATCTATTATTAATAGACATAAAATTTGATATGTTGGTAATAATTATAAAAGTAGGAATTTATTCAAGAATACTTTGTGAACTAGTAATTCTCCAGTAGTGACAAGCTATTCGTGGCAGTGGTTCTCTCTCTCTCTTTTTTTTTAAAGATTTGATTTATTTATTTGACAGAAAGAGACACAGGGAGAGAGGGAACACAGGCAGGGGGAGTGGGAGAGGGAGAAGCAGGCTTCCTGCAGAGCAGAGAGCCCAACACAGCCCAACTCCATCCCAGGACTCATGACCCAAGCTGAAGGCAGACACTTAAGGACTGGGCCACCCAGGAACCCCAGTGGTTCTCAAAAAGAGGAAGTTGTAGAAAAGGTATGAAAAGGTAAGTAAAGAAGTCTATTATGTGGTTGATTATTGCCAGGGGACATGCCCTTCCTCACTGGAATTACTAAAGCATAAAGTACTATGCAAGATTAACTAATATCAGCTAGATTACACCGGACCTGCATCCCTTTCTTTTTTGCCATTAAAACAATATCACTCACAGCGAAGGGCTTCTTTAGGTTAGACGCTTCTGTGAACTCAATATTTTTATGTCTGAGTAGGTCGAACTCAGCCTGAATTCTTATTTTCCACATCAACATTTTGAGGATTTTTTCAATTTTCTCTTTTCATCTAATATTGATGAGAAAGCTGCTATTAATATGTCAGTTATCATTCTTTGTAAGTGATATCCTTTATAGGGAGCTTTGTTATCCTTGATGCTCTAAAATTTCACTACCATGGATCTTTTTTCCTCAGTTTCTCTTTCCTCCTGGAGCTCTAATTAGATCTTTTGTTGAAACTGCATGTCTTAACATCTTAAGTACTATATCTTTATTCCTTTGGCTGAGAATTTCTTAGCTTACTTTCAAATCACTTGTTTGATTAGCTATGTTTGAATATTCAGTTTATTTGTTAACTTGATTTCTTTTTACCCCATGGTATCTAATTGGTTCTTATGACTACTTTTTCTTGCTTCAAAAAAGATGCTCCTTTTTGTCTAAGATTAAATGTTTTAAGATTCTGTCTCAATCTCACTGTTCATTGTAATTGCTTCTATCATGTATTGGCTTTCCTCAAGTTTAAGAATTGGCACTATTTTTACAAACTAACGGAATACGTAATCTGAGTAGGTATTTTTCTCGATATTTTACAATTTACTTAATCTTGTCAACTATGAACTAAATACTATTAACCCCACTTCATAGACAACTAAACTGAGTCAATGAGTGAGGTAAAAAATTTATTCAAGGCCATGAAAATAGTAAGTTTTGGAGCAAGTACACAGTCCTATAGAGCCACCTTTCTTCCCAGGTCATACTATTGACATGAGGCCCTTGGGTCTGACCCAAGATTGCATGCTCATACTTACTCCTAAAGCAGTTACCCTAGTATTTCCTAGTTGGTGCACAGTGGGGTGAGTAACGGCATCCACGTACTTGTCTTCAGTGTCTTAATTGCCTGTGTACCCTCCAATTCCCTAAGTCTACCTCTAGCTATGAAAGGACACTTGGGTTGCAGCTGCCTGTCCACTGTCCACTATCCACTTTTAGGTAGCAGCCACCATTTCTAGACCAAGAGCTCTTGTTTTCAAGTTTAGCTTTGTATTTAATTAGAAAACCCTACTATTTTGTAAACTCAAAATATGTATACAAGCTAAGGGGGAGGGGAGCTATAATAAGACCGAAGGAAATTACTTAATTTCTACTGTATCCACTTGGACTGGTTGAATTTATCAAATCCTGACTGTGCATCTGGGTGTCTTGGGACAATGAGGGAAGGTTTTTTTTGTTTTTCATTTTCCTTCTTCAAGTCTAATGTGCCCCCGCTTCCCATCCCTGAGAAGCTTTCACCAAACTCAGTGATGGAAATAACCCTCTTGTACTCCAATAGCAATCTCTTTAACACAAAATTGTAATGCAAAACCAAATTTATTTCCATGCATAACAGTGAAGATTGGGATACTAGATTAAAAGGAAAGCAGTCTTCTGTCAAATAGAGATCAAGATTCTTAAGTAGCTGCCTTTGGGAACTACAACAATGGAGGACTTGCTGTCTTGCCTTCAGATGTTAAACCTCTGCCTGATGCTTCCACAGGCTCTTCAGATGTGCCTTCCTCCGCAGTCAGCCTTTCTAATTCCTTCTGATAGCTATGCTGGTATTCCAGATACTTTACGTTCCTCTTCTGTTTAACCAAGAACTTTTTCAGGAATTCTAAGAGCTACAATACAATACCAAAAAAAAAAAAAAAAAAAGAGAGAGAGAGAGAGAAGGGAAGGACTCAGTAAAGACCTTGTCTGCAATGGGATACGACCTAAGATCTTTCTACCAACTTCTAGTGAGTGCATGGACCAGCAGCCCTGGGAGCTTGTCAGAAATGCAGAATCTCAAGTCTCACCCAGACCTAAGAAATCAGATTTTAAGACAGCACTAGACTATTCACATGCATATTGAAATTCAAAGAGCACTGATCTAAGACATTCAAGACCTCCAGGTGAATACAAATATCCACTTTTAATGAATATGAGTGTTAGGGTATCTCATCAAAAGTACAGATTAAGTAATGAGTTCCTAGTGCAATGGTTTTTCACCCTGTTTATTTGAATCACGTGGAAGTTTTGAGTAGGCACCCAGATCCCTTTTAGATTTAAGTGGTTTTAGATTTAAGTGGTCTGGTGTAAGACTTAGTCATATGTATCTCTTCAGAACTCCTCAGTGAGAGCAAGGGTTGATAACTTTTATTAGGACATTTTTTTTCCCCACTGACTCAGAGAAGGCAGGGGATTGGTAAGAAAGTTACCACTATAAGGTAGAGTGTTCATCATTAACCAAGAAGACTTCAGAAAAGTTTATAGGATAAGAAGTCACCATTAATGATCAGTTTTGCAAGGACGCTCAAGGATAGTGGTTCTCAAAATGTGGCCCCTGGCCAGTAGCATCATCACCTGAGAACTTGTTAGAAATGCAAATTTTTGGATACCACATAAAACCAATTGAATTAGGAACTCTGGGGATAGGGCCCAGCAGTTTGTTTCAGTAAGTCCTCCAGGTGATTCTGTTATCCATTAAAATTTAGGCACTTTTGGTCTAGGAGATTTATAAGCCAGCAACAGAAGTTATTTTGTTTAATTATCCAGAGTGTATTATTCCTGGAAAGTCTTCTCCATCTTGTGTTGAGTTGCATTCCTCCAACACACCTACTCTTCCCACATCAACCAACTCCCAGAAATAAGTTCATATACTTACTTGGGGAGAAACAAGCACAGATTGGGTGATCCACTGTTTTGGACCCATGTCTTAGAAGTAGGTCATAATGAGAAGTGAAAGATAACCCTGCTTTCAGAACCAATTAACTACTTACATCAGTTTCGCTATTCTTAGAAGCCAAGCTCTTCAGCTCTTGTAGGTGCTTGTGTAACTCTTTTTCCATCTCCAGAGCAATCACTATAGCTTGTAGGTCAGTTCCCCAGTACTCTATGTCAGGCCTCTGTTGAAGAGAACAGGGAGTCACTTTTCCACCTCAGAAGCTTTGTTACACCCTACATCCTGGGTTGGATTATGACTAGGTTTACATAGGCTAGTAGTTTCCAAACATTGTGGCATAATGGAATCAGCAGGACATCTTAAATACTCATGTCTGGCTTTCAACTGCAGAAATTCTGGGCTAATTGATACAGAGTACAAACTTGATATCAAGATTTCCCAAAAGCTCACTAGGTAATTTTAATGTGTTACAAAGCTTGGTTACCACCAGCAGTTACATGCACTATTACATTAGCTTTGGAATTCTGTGATGGTGGTTCAGTTCTGTTGCTAGCAGACATTTAGTTCTCTTTATAAAGCTGGAGTTAAAAGAACACATCAGGTAACTAGGGATGTTTCTACATGTAATACCCCCCAATTAAGATTTAGACTGTTTCTTTGGAGTGTATGTCCTAGTGAAAAAGATTTTGTTTTACTGCATTGGAGACTCAGCCATATTAAATACCTGAAATGTATCTGAATTAGACTAAAGATCTAATATAAGATGCTAACACATTTAGGAAGAAGCCATTAGGAGAGAGTGTCTCAAACTACGTAGAGCATTAGAATCACCTGACAAGCTTATTAAGCTACCACTCCTTGGGGCCCACCCCCTAGAGAATCTGAATCAGTTTGTCCCACTGGGTCCATGAATTTGCATTTCTATTAAGTTCCCAGGTGATGCTGGTGCTGCTGGTCCATTAAAAAAACAAACAAACAAGGGGCGCCTGCCTGGCTCAGTCTGAAGACCATGCCACTCTTGATCTTGGGGCCGTGAGTTTGAACCCCACATTGGGTGTAGAGATTACTGACATAAATAAAAACTGAAAAAAGAAAGAAAACCCAAACAAACAAAATCAAACAAGCATTTAGTGGTTATGATTTACTCACAGTAATATGAAGAAGTTACAAAGAAGGTATATGCTTGCGCTCAAAGTCAGTGACTGTAATTCCATGTAAGAAAACAAGTAACCAGGGGCGCTTGGGTGGCTCAGTCAGTTAAGCATCCAACTCCTGGTTTCAGCTCAGGTCATGATCTCAGGGTCCTGGGATTGAGCCTCACGTCAGGCTCCACGCTCAGCACAGAGTCTGCTTCAGATTCTCTCTCCCTCCTCCTCTGCTTCTCCCCCTACTCATTCTCTCTCTCTCTCTCTCTCTCTCTCTCTCTCCCCCCCACCTCTTTTCTCAAATAAATAATCTTAAAAAAGAAAAGAAAAGAAAACAAGTAACCTTACAAGTTAGGTAGCAACTAATCGTTGAGTTCTCTAGACCCAGCAAAAGCCCCGTGGAGATCATCATAGTTATATAGTCACCTTAGTCACCGGAAGGCGGATTTTACTCTGACGCTCTTTTAGGTATTTTATGAACTGCTTTGCATGTGCTCTCTTCACTTCTGCTTGGTCTTGGAAAAAGGGGACATAAACAGGTGCATCAGACTCTTCATCATAGTAACAGGTCTAGAAGAGGGGGTGAGAATGGCAACAGAACGGAGGTGAGAGAAGCTGAATTTCAAGACTGGAAATTTTATACAAGCTCACTTCATTATTTCTGTGGTCTTCTGAAAGAGGCCTTTGTTCTTTCCCTAGTTTGTCCTTTGACTTCCAGACTGCCCAGGCTGTCTCGTTATGCTGGTGCCTAATTTTCGGCCATTATGGCCTTTTTAGGGGTCAGATTTGTGAACCGGACATGCTCATACTTATTTCCAGTAATCATGTGGATTCCTGGCAGAAGTCCAGTATAAATTGACATTTTAAATATCAATCTATTTCATCAATCTTAATACATCTACATTAACTCTAAAATAGTATATGGGTGAAAAATTGTTTATTCAGTCTTCCCACATAGTTGATGCCCATATAGCATTGGGAAACCACTGGAAAGAACTGTGATTCTCCTTATCATCTCCCATAGTTTGCCATCGCAGCTCTGAATCACTGCGTCACAACACAGCAAAACCCTAGCCACTACGTTACTGTCTCATCTAGTATCAAACAACAAAAACAGCCATAACCACCATTACTAAGAATATAGAAGATATGTCATCACCCAAATCAAAGTTGAACCTCTCTCACAATGCCTCAAGAACTCATACTAACCATCGTAAAATAAGCATCACTGATGTTCAGCTCATAAGATGCTACATAATTAACAGCAATCCTACACGCCTCACAGAGAGGTTTCTGAGCCTTGGATGCCATGTCAGCTTTAGGGAAAACCGGGCATAAAAAGCGCTATCCATTAAAGTAGGAGACTTCTTAAATACTAACAGGCAACATAGCCAGCCCACTTCTATCCAGCTGCCAACTAGATGAAATTCCATTCAGCTGAGATTAATAGCTACTAATCTACCAATGAGGATGTTTCTGTGTGAAAGAACCAATCTGACCAAAGGAAAATTAGGGGAAAGTGCCTCATCCTCCTAATTACCCCAGCAGTGTTCAGCATTCTCCCTCATGTTCACTCTGACAATGACTTGAGAAAGCTGATACACTTCCTGAATAGGGACACATTAATAGAGTAGCTGCATTACATCTAATTTTTTTTTCTTTCTTCAAAAACTATGGCACATCATGCTAGGTCCTTTGGGGAATCCAAGAAGACTGACTACACTACATTCTTTGCCTACAAATGATACATCCCCCACCCCATAAGGCCTCAACACACATAATTCGTCTCAAGGCAGGATATGATGGAGTTATAAAGTGTCAAAAGCATATTTAGCTGAGAGGATTGGGGCAGATTTTATTCATAAGTTGGCATTTGAACTTGGCCTTGGAGGGTGGGTAAGAATGTAGAGAAATGGAAATGGAAGCAGGGCATTCCACCTGGAGAACAGGCACGTAGAGGCTGTAGGGGCAAGATATAACAGCGGCTTCTCCAAACTGCAGTAAGACTGCTTCATTTGGGAACCTTTCGGCTCTTTCTTCAAACTGTCCCCAAAAGTCCCTACTTGTCCCATCATACAGCTTATTTGCCTCCTTTGAGGGCAGAAACTGTTTTACTTACTTTGGTATTCCCACAGCCCATCATGGAATATTTTGTAAATGATAGGTACTAAATCAACATTCACTAAATAAAAATATATTTTACATGTGCAGCAGTGTAAAATTTCCTACAGTCTGGTGGATTCTTAGTTCGAGGCTTAGCCATGTTTAGTTGAATTGAAAAAGAAGGGACAGGTCACCAAAAGTCTCTCTCTCCTCCTCCGATTTCCCCCTCTTCATTTTTCCCTTCCTACTATCTTTTTTTGTTTGTTTGTTTTAACATATAATGTATCACTTGTTTCAGAGGTACAGGTCTGTATTCAACAGTCTTACACAATTCACAGCGCTCACCATAGCACATACCCTGTCCAATGTCCATCACTCAGCCACCCCATCCCTCCCACCCCCCCCCAAATAAAAGATCTGTCTCTCTAAGGTAATGAGGAGGGAGGGCGTCTCCTAAGGGGGAGCTCTTCTAAGAGAAGTACTCAAGCATTCCAAGTTGGGCCCAGTCACAAAGATAAGGTCATTAAAGGGAAGGCATCATTGTCAAAAGTCCTATTATTTGTCACTTTTGTTCTCTGACCCAACATTGCCCTTTACCCCAATTGAATTCATGCTTTAATCCCAGGGAGGTGCTTTAAGTAGGTGCCTCTCAAACTGTTATTTGAATACGAATCACCTGGGGTTCTTGTTAAAAAGCAGATTCTGATTTAGGGGCCTGAGATTCTGCATTTCTGATAAGTCCACCAAATGCTGTTGGTCCATGAAACCCATTTTGAGAGCAAGGGTGCCAAGACATGGCACACAAATGGCACTGCTGGGGAGCCCTCTACTGGGAGAGGAGAAGGGGGCCTTCCAAGCTGCTTTTCCACACACCGCTTTGGCCTGTCAGCACTTGCAGATCCTTCATGGCAGCCGCCAGGGAAGGCAGCAGGCCGCTGGCAAGATCTGGCCTACCAAGGTTACAGCTGGGGAAGAGGAAAGAAATGAGAGCTGACTGGTTGTGCTCGGCGTCTATGTAAAACATTACCTGAACTCCCGAAAGAATTTGGGGAAACTTTTCTGACCTGTGTGACCAGGTGGGGAAAAGCAGCTATAGATTCTGAACTAGTAACTGTTAATATGACCCCATCTACAAAACAGTAAATTTGGAAGTTAAAGATTTTTACTTCCTGGGAGGTAAGATGAGAGTTTGGATATTTTTAGATGATCTATAAGATCTTTTCATGTAAACATTCCATGACCTACCATTCCATCTAGGCCAGAACAAGGAACTGAATACATAGGAAGAAAATGTTCCTGTTCTTATGGGTTAAATAAGATTAAGAAACATTATCATCTGATCACTTAAGAACAACGTCACCAATATATAGGAAAAAAGAAAAGAAACACATCACCATTAGTAACATGTGGGTGAGTATGGGAGCTTTATTGGTGATTTTTTCTTTTTTCTAATTTTCATGTTTTTTCAAACTTTTATAATCTCTCTTTATATTTTTCATTTTGAAAAAGAACCTAATAAAACCTTTCTAGGGAATTAACATAATGCTTTTCTATAATGGAAACTTCACATACATAGTTATGAATATATTATTTGTTTTCTAATTATAAATGAAGTGTGTGATCATTACAAAGTATTCCAAAATTTCAGTAATATATAATGTAGAAAGTAAAAGCCCATGGGTAATGCCATGGTCCTGATATGTACTTTTAAACCTAATTTGATCCATAACACCACTACTAAATTTTGGTAATGAAAGGAATTGACTTTTGAATTATCAGTTTGTTTCCTGTGATTAAGAGTCTCTTATATTTTGTCTCCCTCTCCAATTCTCTGATTTCCCCTTGTTTTATTTTTTCCTCTCTTCCCCTGTGATCCTCTGTTTTGTTTCTTAAATTCCACATATGCGTGAGATCATATGATAATTGTCTTTCTCTGATTGACTTATTTACCTTAGCAGAATACTCTCTAGTTCCATCCACGTCATTGCAAATGGCAAGATTTCATTTTTTTCATGGCTGAGTACTATTCCATTGTACACCACATCTTCTTTATCCATTCATCTGTCAATGGAAATCTGGGCTGTTTCTATAGTTTAGCCACTGTGGACATTGCTGCTATAAACATTGGGGTGCAAGTTGCCCTTCATATCACGATGTATGTATCCTTGGGGTAAACACCCAGTAGTGCAATTGCTGGATCATAGGGTAATTCTATTTTCAACTTTTTGAGGAACCTCCATACTGTTTTCCAGAGTGGCTGCACCAGCTTGCATTCCCACCAACAGTGTAAGAGGGTCCCTCTTCCTTCACATCCTTTTCAACATCTGTCGTTTCCTGACTTGTTAATTTTAGCCATTCTGACTGGTATGCGGTGGTATCTCATTGTGGCTTTCCCTGATGCTCAGGGTTGTGGAGCATTTTTTCATGTGTCTGTTGGCTATTTGGATGTCTTCTTTGGAGAAATGTCTGTTCATGTCTTCTGCCCATTTCTTGATTGGATTACTTATTCTTTGGGTGTTGAGTTTGATAAATTCTTTATAGAGATTTTGGATACTAGCCCTTCATCTGGTATGTCATTTGCAAATATCTTCTCCTGTTCTGTCAGTTGTCTTCTGGTTTTCTCGACTGTTTCCTTTGCTGTGCAAAAGCTTTTTATTTATTTTTTTTTAAGATTTTATTTTTTTGACAGAGAGAAACACAGTGAGAGAGGGAACACAAGCAGGGGGATTGGCAGAGGGAGAACACGCTGAGCAGGGAGCCCAACGTGAGGCTCGATCCAGGACCCTGGGACCATGACCTGAACCGAAGGCAGACGCTTAACCAACTGAGCCACCCAGGCTCCCCTTTAAGCTTTTTATCTTGATAAATTCCCGATAGTTCATTTTTGCCTTTGTTTCCCTTGCTTTGGAAATGTTTCTAGCAAGAAGTTGCTGTGGCTGAGGTTACAGGGCTTGCTGCCTGTGTTCTCTAGGATTTTGATGGATTCCTGTCTCACATTTAGGGCTTTCATCCATTTTGAGTCTATTTTTCATATGGTGTAAGGAAATGGTCCAGTTTCATTCTTTTGCTGTGGCTGTCTAATTTTCCCAACACCATTTGTTGAAGAGACTGTCTTTTTTCCATTGGATAGTCTTTCCTGCTTTGTCGAAGATTAGTTGGCCATGGAGTTGAGGGTTCATTTCTGGGTTCTTTCTTCTGTTCCCTTGATCTGTATATCTGTTTTTGTGCCAGTACCGTACTGTCTTAATGATTACAGCTTTGTAATAGAACTTGAAGTTCAGAATTGTGATGCCACCAGCTCTGGTTTTCTTTTTCAACATTCCTTTCGCTATTTGAGGTCTTTTCTGGTTCCATACAAAGTTTAGGATTATTTGTTCCAGCTCTGTGAAAAAAGTCAATGGTATTTTGATAGGGATTGCATTGAATGTATAGATTGCTCTAGGTAGCATAGACATTTTAACAATATTTGTTCTTCCAACCCATCAGCAGGGAATGTTTTTCCATTTCTTTGTGTCTTCTTCAATTTCTTTCATAAGTGTTCTGTAGTTTCTAGAATACAGATCCTTCACCTCTTTGGTTAGATTTATTCCTAGGTATCTTATGGTTTTTGGTGCAATTGTACATGGGATCGACTCCTCAATTTCTCTTTCTTCTGTCTCATTGTTGTAGAAATGCAACTGATTTCTGTGCATTGATTTTATATCCTGCCACTTTGCTGAATTCCTGTATGAGTTCTAGAAGTTTTGGGGTGGAGTCTGTTGGGTTATCCACATAGGGTATCATGTTATCTACGAAGAGTGAGAGTTTGATTTCTTCTTTGCCAATTTGGATGCCTTCTATTTCTTGTTTGATAGCTGAAACTAGGACTTCTAGTACTATTTTGAATAGCAGTGGTGATGGTGGACACCCTGCCATGTTCCTGACCTTAGGGGGAAAGCTCTCAGTTTTTCCACATTGATAATGATATTCTCTGTGGGCTTTTCATATATGGCTTTTATGATATTGAGCTATGTTCCCCTGTCCCTACATTGTGAAGAGTTTTAATCAAGAAAGGATGCTGTACTTTGTCAAATGCTTTTTCTGCATCTATTGAGAGGATCTGATGGTTCTTTTCCTTTCTTTTATTATGTAATGTATCACACTGATTTATCTGCAGATGTTAAACCACCCTTGAAGCCCAGGAGTAAATCCCACTGGGTCATGGTGAATAATCCTTTAATGTATTGTTGGATCCTATTGGCTAGTATCTTGGTGAGAATTTTGGCATTCATGTTCATCAGGGATTTTGGTCTGTAATTCTCCTTTTTGGTGGGGTCTTTGTCTGGTTTTGGGATCAAAGTAATGCTGGCCTCATAGAAAGAGTTTGGAAGTTTTCCTTCCATTTTTATTTTTTGAAACTGCTTCAGAAGAATAGGTATTAATTCTTCTTTAAATGTTTGGTAGAATTCCCCTGGGAAGCCATCCAGCTCTGGACTCTTGTTTGTTGGGTGATTTTTGATTACCGCTTCAATTTCCTTGCTGGTTATGGGTCTGTTCAGGTTTTCTATTTCTTCCTCTTTCAGTTTTGGTAGTTTATACATCTTTGGGAATGCATCCATTTCTTCCAGATTGCCTAATTTGTCAGCATATAGTTGCTTATAATAGGTTCTTATAATTGTTTGTATTTCTGTGGTGTTGGTTGTGATCTCTCCTCTTTCATTCATGATTTTATTTATTTGGGTCCTTTCTCTTTTCTTTGATAAGCTGGCCAGGGGTTTGTCGATCTTATTAATTCTTTCAGAGAACCAGCTCCTAGTTTCATTCACTTGTTCTACTGTTCTTTTGGTTTCTATTTCATGGATTTCTGCTCTAATCTTTATTAATTTTCTTCTCCTGCTTAGTTTAGACTTTATTTGCTGTTTTTTCTCCAGCTCCTGTAGGTATAAGGTTAGGTTATATATTTGAAACCTTGTTTCTTGGCAAAGGCTTGTATTGCTATATACTTCCCTCTTAGGACTACCTTTGCTGCATCCCAAAGGTTTTGGACAGTTGTATGTTCATTTTAATCTGCTTCCCTGAATTTTTAAATTCTTCTTTAATTTCCTGGTTGACCCATTCATTCTTTAGTAGGGTGCTCTTTAGCCTCCATGTATTTGAGTTCTTACCAAATTTCCTCTCGTGATTGACTTGCAGTTTCAAATCATTGTGGTTTGAAAATATGCAGGGAATGACCCCAGTCTTATGGTACTGGTTGAGACCTGATTTGTGACCCAGGATGTGATCTATTCTGGAGAATGTTCCATGCGCACTCGAGAAGAATGTGTAGTCCATTGCTTTAGGATGGAAGGCTCTGAATATATCTGTGAAATCCATCTGGTCCAGTGTGCCATTCAAAGCCTTTGTTTCCTTGTTGATCTTCTGCATAGATGATTTGTCCATTGCAGTGAGGGGGTGTTAAAGTCCTCTAATATTATTGTATTATTATTGATGTGTTTCTTTAAATTTGTTAATTGGCTTATATAATTGGCTGCTCCCATGTTAGGGACATAAATATTTACAATTGCTAGATCTTATTGTTGGGTAGATCCTTTAATTATGATATAGTGTCCTTCCTCATCTCTTATTACAGTGTTTGGTTTAAAAATCTAATTTGTGTGATATAAGGTTTGCCACCCCAGCTTTCTTTTAATGTCCACTAGCATGATAAATGGTATTTCACCCCCTCACTTTCAGTCTGGAAGTGTCTTTGGGTCTAAAATAAGTCTCTTGCAGACAGTGTATCAATGGGTCCTGCTTTTTTATCCAATCTGATATCCTGTGTTTTTTGATTGTGGCATTTAACCCATTTACATTCAGAGTAACTATTGGAAGAGATGAATTTAGTGCCATTGCATTACCTGTAAAGTCTCTGTTTGTGTATATTGTCTCTGTTCCTTTCTGGTCTGAGTTACTTTTGGGTTCCCTCTTTGCTTAAAGGATCCCTTTAATATTTCTTGTAGGACTGCTTTAGTAATCACAAATTCTTTTAGTTTTTGTTTGTCCTGGAAGCTTTTTATCTCTCCTGTTTTGAATGACAGCCTTGCTGGATAAAGTATTCTTGGCTGCATATTTTTCTCATTTAGCACCCTGACTATATCATGCCAGTCTTTTCTCTCTTGCCAAGTCTCTGTGGTTATGTCTGCTGCCAGTCTAATCTTTCTACCCTTGTAGAGTATGGACCTCCTGTCCCAAGCTGCTTTTAGGGTTTTCTCTTTGTCTCTGAGATTTGCCAAATGTCACTATTATATGTCTTGGTGTTGACCATTTTTATTGATTTTGAGGGGGGTTCTCTGTGCCTTCTGGACTGTAATGCTTGTTTCCTTCCCCAGATTGGGGAAGTTCTCTGCTATAATATGCTCCAATATACCTTCTGTTCCTCTCTCTCTCTCTCTCTCTCTTTCTTCTTCTTCTGGGATCCCAATTATTCTAATATTGTTTCACTTTATGATATCATTTATCTCTTGAATTCTCCCCTCGTGATACAGTAATTGTTTATCTCTCTTTTTCTCAGCTTCTTTATTCTCCATCCTTCATCTTCTATATCACTAATTCTCTTTTCTGCCTCATTTATCCCAGCAGTTAGAGTCTCCATTTTTTATTGCATCTCATTAGTAGCCTTTTTTATTTCAACCGGGTTAGATTTTATTTCCTTTATTTGTCCAGAAAGAGATTCTCTAGTGTCGTCTATGCTTTTTTTCAAGCCCAGCTAATATCTTTATAATTGTTATTCTGAGCTCTAGTTCTGACATCTTACTTATACCCATACTGATCAGGTCCCTGGCAGTCAGTACTGCCTGTTGTTCTCTTTTTTGAGGTGAGTTTTTCCACCTTGTTATTCTGTCCAGAGAATAGATGAACAAGAGAACAAAATACTAAAATGGCAACAATGACCCCAGAGAAATATACTCTAAGCAAATCAGAAGAGACCTGAAACTAAAAAAAAAAATAATAAAAATTAAAGAAAAAAGAATCTAATCCAACAGGTGAACAGAATAGAGCGATACACTGGATCCTGTGTGTATTTTGTTCTGTTTGTTAGAAAACTAGATCCCAAAACTGTAAAGAAAGAAAAATTTATATATGTACAAAAATAAAATTAAATACAATGAAAAGATAGAATGTAACTGTAAAAATGAAGACTAAAAGAGAAAAAAAAGAAAACAACAACAAAAAAGAAGGAATATAAACAGACAGGTGAACAGAACAGAGCAAAACACTATATCTTGAGTGTATTTTCATTGGTTTGTCAGAAGAAACTGCATCCCAAAATTGTAAAGAAAGAAAAACATATATACATATATTCAAAAATAAAATTAAATACAATGAAAGATAGAATGTAACTGTAAAAATGAAAATTAAAAATGATTTGAAAAATGAGTTGATAAAATAAGAAATTGGTTGGAAAAGGAAAGGGAAAAAATTAAAATTGAAAGACTAAAGAATCATGCAGAAAAAACCATGTATTCTATATACTATTTTCCCTTAGAGCTGGAGTTTTGCAGTTCTCTATGATTGGTAAACTTGGTCTTAGCTGGATGCTCTTGCTGATCCTCTGGGGCAGTGGCCTGTTGTGTTGAATGAATAGAGTTTTACACGTTAATCAAATTTACACATCATAAGTCTGGAAGGCATGATTAACATGCATAATGACAGATTAATGGCCAACAGAACCAAACAGCTAAAATTAAATTGGCTAAAGTTAATATGATAAAATGTAATTAAAGATGAAAAAAAAATCCTGTGTTTCAGTTCAGTAATTCAATAATCCATAAACAGGAAGAGGGAGAGCTTATTGAACAGCAGTTCATGTGAAAAAAGACTTAGATTTTTAATTGGTTGAATGCTCACCGTGACCACAGAGTTGGCAGAAAAACAAATGCAATTCACTTTTTCCCCCTCAGGCAGATAAAGGCTAATGTTATTGAATAATGATAGCTATACAAGTCCCGAGGCCACTATGTACAGACAAAAGAGGGGGAGCTTTAGTTCTTGGTCTCAGTCTTATTCTCTTTCTTGGCCTGGAGCTGTCCCTCCCAGCACTTATGTGCTTCCTTGGTCTTAGACCTGTTGGTCTCAGCCAGGTCAGCCCGCACCTTCTTGCTGCCCCTGTCAGCCTTCAGCTTATGGATGTGTTCCATAAGAATCAGCTTGTTTTTAAACGCATTCCCATTTATATTCACGTATAGGCTGTGATACATGCAGTGGTCAGTCTTCTTAAATTCACCATATCTTCTGAGGATCCAGCTCTGAATTCTTATCCAGGTTACCTTCTCAGGCATTTGACAGTACCCTTTGCATACTTGTGCCCATTATACCTGGCTTTACAGCAGGGCAAGGTGTTTCTTCAACACTGGGTGTGGGAATGGACAGTCATAGGCTTCTGAATGATCAGCCCATCTTTGATTAGCTTTCAGATCCACTGATAGGAGTTGGTATTGGCGATTTCGTTTGTCTCACTGGTTCCAGCCAGACCTTCTTTTTGCCACAGTGAAGGATACTGGAGGTGAGCCCTTCAACAAGTGGTTCTAGGAACCAGATCACAGAAGATAAGCAGTCCTGCTGTTATTAGGTACTGACTCATGTTCTCAGGGTCCACCCATCCAACACATACTTAGCACCTACCAGAAGTAGCTAGCTGGTCAGTGCTGCATGGTAATAAAGATAATCAAGGACTTGAGGAGCTTTTTGTCTAATGTTTTATTTATTTCAATATTTGTATTATATTATAATGAGATTTATAAGTGCTTAAATATTGATGAAATTGGTGGATAAAAATTCTTCACAACAAAGAAGGTGTTTTATTCCTTCTTATGAAAGTGAAAAACAAAGTCTAAGAGAGAACAAGTAACCCGCCTACAGTCACACAGCTAATTAGGGGCAGAGTCTGGGTTTGAACTCATCTCTGGCTCCCAAAATCCAGGCTTTTTCTTTCTTTTTTTTTTTTTTTTAAAGATTTTATTTATTTATTTGACAGAGAGAGAGACAGGAGAAAGGGAACACAAGCCAGGGAAGTGGGAGAGGGAGAAGCAGGCTTCCCCCTGATGAGGGAGCCCGATGTGGGGCTTGATCCCAGGACCCTGGGATCATGACCTGAGCTGAAGTTAGACACTTAACAACTGAGCCACCCAAGCAGCCCCCCAAAATCCAGGCTTTTTCTAACGTGCTATTCATCCCATTGTATTAAAATAAATGCTTTCTTTTTCTGATTTATTAGTGTAAGAATAAGACTTATAAACCCAGAGCCCAGAAATACGTATATGGTCAATTAATTTATAACAGAGGAGCCAAGAATATACAATGGGAAAAGGACAGTTCAATAAATAGTGTGGGGAAAACTAGACAGCCATGTGAAAAAGAATAAGGCTGGACCACCATCTGACACCATACACAAAAATTAACTCAAAATGGATTAGAGACTTGAACATCAGACCTGAAACCTAGAAGAAAATAGGCAGTAAGCTCCTTGACACTAGTCTTGGTGATGATTTTTTTTTTTTTAAAGAGAGGGAGAAACAGGGGAGGAGCAGAAGGAGAGGAAGAGAGAGAATCTTAAGCAGCCTCCATGCCCAGCACCCAATAAGGGGCTCAATCTTACAACCCTGAGATCATGACCTGAGCTGAAATCAAGAGTTGGACCTTAACCAACTGAGTCACTTAGAGGCCCCAGTGATGATTTTTTAAATCTGACACCAAAATTAACAGCAACAAAAGCAAAAAAAGACAAATAGAACTACATTAACTAAAGAGCTTCTGCATAGCAAGGGAAACCATCAGCAAAATAAAAAGGCAGCCTACCAAATGTGAGAAAATATTTGCAAATCATATATCTGATAAGGGGTTAATATCCAAAATATATAAAGAACACATACAACTCAACGGCAAAAGAAAAATTGATTAAAAAATTGTCAGATGATCTGAATAGTTTTCTAAAGAAGACATACAGATTGTAACAGATACATGAAAAGATGTTCAACATCACTAATCATCAGAGAAATGCAACTCAAAATGACAATGAGATATTACCTTACACCTGTTAGAATGGCAATTATCAAAGACACAGGAAGTTAACAAATGTTGGTAAGGATGTGGAGAAAATGGAACCCTTGTGCACTGTTGATGTTAATGTAAATTGGTGCAATCACTATGGAGAAGAGCATAGAGGTTCCTCAAAAACTTAAAAATAGAGCTCTCAGCAATTCCACTTCTGGGCATTTACTCGAAGAAAATGAAAACACTAGTTTGAAAAGATTCATGCACCCTTTATGTTTATTACAGCACTATTTGTAACAGTCAATATATGGAAACAAAATAAGAGTCCATCAGTGGATGATGAATAAAGAAATTGTGGTGTATACATACATTGAAATATTGTTCAGTCATAAAAAAAGGAAATTTTGTTATTTGTGATGATATGAATGAAACTCAAGGGCATTGTGCTAAGTGAAAAAATGTCAGCAAAAGACAAATACTGTGTGATCTCTTTTATATGTGGAATCTTAAAAATCAAGCTCATAGATAAAGAAAACAGATTGGTGGTTGCCAGAGTTAGGAGATGGTGGGGTGGGAGAAATGGATGAAGGGGTCAAAGGTAATAAACAAATAAATAATAAATGAAACATTTATATAGAAAGGCAAATGACCTAGCATAGTCAAAACAATGCTGCAGAGGAAAGCAACCTGATTTCAAGACCTACTTTAAAGCTCAAGTAATCAAAAACAGTGTGGTGTTGGCATAAAGGTGTACATATAGATCGATAAAGAACAGAGAGTGTAGAAATAAATCTATATACATATGGTCAGTTGATTTGCAGCAAGGTATCCAAGGCATTTCATTACCAATAAAAACTTCTTAAAAGTACACCTCAAGAAGTTAGAAAAGTTTTCATACATGAAGTTCTGAGAATCAAAATGAAAGATAAGAAACATAAATGTATAGGACTTCCAAATCATGATGGAATTATCTAAAGAATCTAGCAAGTTCTCAGTAACATTGCTTTCCAAAGTATTTAGGTATAGGGGCACCTGGGTGGCACAGTCAGTTAAACATCTGACTCTTGGTTTTGGCTCAGGTTATGATCTCAGGGTTGTGCGATAGAGCCCTGTGTTGTCCCCGCCTTGGCTTTCTCTCTCCTTCTCTCTCTCTCTCTCTGCATTCCCCACCCCAATATGCTCTCTCTTTCAAATAAATAAATAAATTTTAAAAAAAGTATTTAGATATAATAAGAGCATAATTCCATAGGTTTTTTCAAAAGATTTATTTAGTTGAGAGAGAGAGAGAGAGCATGCAAATGAGAGGAAGGACAGATGGGGAGAGAGTCTTAAGCACATTCCAAGCTGGGCAGGGAGCCCCAGGCTGTGTTGATCTCATGACCCTGAGATCATGACCTGAGCCTAAACCAAGAGTCAGATGCTTAACTGACTGTGCCACCTGGGTACCCTTAATTCCATACAATTTAATTAAATCAAAGATCAAGTTCTCTGCTGTGTAAATAATTTAAGTGATGATAGATGAATCTGTATTTAAGAGAATTATTTTCTTTAATAATTTATTAAAAATATATGATACTTCTGTTGCATATTTTTCATCATCTTTATTGTCCTTATATTACCTCTGATTAATACCAGAGGACTGACAGTAGCATAGATATTTAGGGTACCTGGGTGGCTCAGTCAGTTAAGCGTCTGCCTTTGGGTTGGGTCTTGATTCTGGGGTCCTGGGATCAAACCCTGAGTCAGGGTCCCTGCTGAACGGGGAGTCTGCTTCTCCCTCTCCCTTGCCTTCTGCCCCTCCCCCCACTTATGCTCTGTCTCTCTCCCTCTCAAATAAATAAAATCTTTAAAAAAATTTTTAAAAAGAAATTGTCCACAAAAGTCTGGACACCCAGGATGACTGGGTCATATGCCCATAATAGGGCTGAAGAGGATGAGGTGATGCAATCCACCCAGCACATGACCACGAAGAAATGCACCTGCAGCAAGATGGTCTGGGTGGCCCTTTTTTCTGAGGTGGTTCGTAAGAAGAGGCTGATATTGTGAAGGTGCTAGGGCTGCCTGTGATACCTGGACAAGAGAATCACCACCATGTATGCACTTGCAAGAAGCATGATTCCTGCAGAGGAGGCATCTCTAAAGTGTGATGGTATGAAAAACGGACTCCAGATGATGTAGTTTATGGAGGAAAGTGAGAAGTATTTATTGATATTTAGCAGACTGGTCTTGGTCACATTAGAAGCCATGGTGTAGCGCATGAGGCTACTACTGAAAGACAAACTGGGGACCCATAAGGAGAAGGAATGGAAGAGGTAATGTGTGGATTTCTGTTTAAACCTCTCCAACCAGGAGATGCTGGGGCTAATGACCATGGCCTGGAGGATGCACAAAAGCAGGTGTTGCAGATGGAGAGGCCCCTTAACATGTTGTTCATGTCGAAAAACACCTTACATTTGAAGTCATTCTGACAATTCAGTGACTCCAAAGTTCTTGGTGAAGACACTAAGAACAGTATTGTGAAGAGCATCACTCTATGGATGAGGGCCAACTAGCAGGTGGTCAGGTCAGTGACCTTAGGCCTGAGATCCAGAATGAGTGGAAGAGAAGTAGAAGAGTGTTGGCTGAGTCCAATACCAGCTTGGAAAAAAAGGCATTTTTTGTCTATGGTAACATAAGTGGGAAGTGACCATCTTAATGGAAAAGAGGATACATTCTGTATCTCAGGAAAAAAAATCAAGATTAACACTACCATTATCATTTTAATTTTAGCTAATTATTCTCAATTAGCTCTATCTCATATAAATTCTTATTACAGACTTGGCATGAGCTTAGTCACCATGTAATTCATATATTTCAAACACCAACACATCCATAATCATGCCTCTGTAGGGTGCACATTATCTATGCTCCTAGAGCACCTGGGGCTCACTCTTTAGGAAGCATGTCTTTACTTTCTGAATTGTTTCATTTCATATTCAGAACCCAGTATAGTGGTACACATATAAAAATAAATCATGGGTATTTGTACAAATAAACTCAATAAATTTGACGCTAATGGAAAATGAATCAACACATTCCCCCCAACATTTTTTGGGGGGAATAATGTTCTGTTGACTCTATCCCACATCACATCACTTTGACACATTTTATTTTTGTCCATCCTCTAGGTTTAAGTACGCTTGTAATTACTTAGGGCCCATCCCGCTAATGCAAGATAATCTCCCTATCGTAAAGTTAGCTGATTATTAACCTTGATTCCCTACTCTCCTTAACTCCCTTTTACCATATTACCATCAAGGGTCTTTGGTTTGGGATGTGGACATCTTTTTACTAACTGTATCTCCTAAAAATGATCCGGCTCTCTCCTCCTTTAGTTTCCATACCAGAGACCCCTTATGTAAACTCTTTTCATTTCAGGGGGAGATCGTGAATGCCCTCAAGTTTCAAGAGGACAAACAAACACATTTAGTTATACTTATGGACTCTTACATTAAAGAAAATGAAAATATAGTAAACAAAATATAATATTTGATACATAATCCTGTGATGCAACATCACTGGCTTTGAAAATGAAGCAAGGGGGCCATGAGTCAATGTGGAACAATGAGTTGGGAACACTAGAAGCTTCTAGAACCTGAGCATGGCAAGGGAATGGATTTTCTTAGAGTCTCCAGAGAATAACGCAGCCCTTCCAATACTTTGACTTATCTCATTGCGGCTCGTGTTGGATTGCTGATATAAAGAACCATAAGATAAAGTTGTGTTGTTTTAAGATAAGTCTGTGGTTATCTGTTATGACAGCTATTATAGCACTAATGTATGGACCCAGCACTATTTATGGAAAAGACATCTTTTACCCACTGTTCTGCAGCTCTACTTTTGTCATAATTGTGTGTCCATCCAAGCATTATCTATTTCTCCATTTTTAATTTTGTGCCAGCGGGCTTTTTGTCCATTTTTGTGCAAGTACTGCACTCCTTTAACCTATGTAGCTTTTTAATATTTTAAAAATAATTTAATAATTCCTCTAAATAATTCTCAGTAAGGCAAAGTTTCCCATGGTGTTCTTTAACAGTGACTTGGCTCTCCTTACTTCTTTATATCTCAATATAAATTATATAATCACCTTGTCAATTTCGACAGCAATAGTAACAAAAACTTACTGGGATTTTGATTGGTATGGCACTTGTTCCATAGATCAATTCAGGAAGTTGATGTCTTCATAATACTGATTTTGAAAAACCCATTAATGGCATTTTTGTCATTTATTTGATCTTCCTTAATTTTTTTTAATAATGCTTGTAGTTTTCTATGCAGAGGACTTGTACAACTTTTGTTAGATTTATTCTTAAGCATTTAATCTTATTTTATTGCAAACAATATACTTTAAATTTTTTCTTTTTTTTTGCTAATGTATACAATTTATTTTTGTATACTATATATACAGTTTTGGTATATTGATTATTCCAGTATCTTTGCTAATACACTTATTAATATTAAAATTTATCTGTAGATTCTTTTGGAATTTACATATACAAACGTATGATCTGTAAATAATGACAGTTTTCTTTTCCTGTCCTTACAACTTTTATTTTGTGTTTTGCTTTATTCCAAAGCTAGAACCTCTAATACAGTGGTGAATAAAAGTGAGGAGAGCAGGTATTTTTTTTTTAAAGATTTTATTTATTTATTTGAGACAGAGAGAATGAGAGAGAGAGAGAGAGAGAGCACATGAGAGGAGGTTGGGTCAGAGGGAGAAGCAGACTCCCCGCTGAGCAGGGAGCCTGATGTGGGGCTCGATCCCAGGACTCCAGGATCATGACCTGAGCCGAAGGCAATCGCTTAACCAACTGAGCCACCCAGGGGCCCCAGGAGAGCAGGTATTTATTTTGTTCTTTATATTAAAGAAAAGTTTCAATATTTCTCCAAGAAGTATGATGTTTGTTGTATGTCTTTTTAGAACAGCTTTTGATTAGATTTGGAAATTTATCTATTACCAGTTGGTTAGGAGTTATTTTTTAATTGTATTTTTTATTTTGAGATAATTTGTAGATTTTTTTCCCCAAATTCCTTGGAGATTCATCCAAGTTGTTTCATATATAAATACTGTAGTTCATTCTTTTTTGTTGCTGAGTAGTATTCCATAGTACAGATACATCACATTTTGTTTAACATTTACACATTGAAGGGCCTCTGGATTGTTTCAGTTTTTGATTATCATGAATAAAGCTGCTATGAACATGTATGTATAGATTTTTGTGTGAATGTAAGTTTTCATTTCTCTGGGATAAATGTCCATGAGTGCAATTGCTGGATCATCTGGGGCCTCTAGGTCTAGCTTTATAAGAAATTGCCAAACTATTTCTCAGTGTAGCAGTATTAAAAAGGTTTTTTTTTTTAATCAGGAATAAATGCTAAAGTTTATCAAATGCCTTTATCTTCACCTGTTTAGATGATCTTATGATTTTTCCCTTTTATTCTATTATTATGATGAATTATGGTGCTTAATCTTTGAATTTAAAGGAATCTTACATTCTCAGCTAAATATAACTTGTTCAGGATGGATTATCCTCTTTTTTTTTTAAGATTTTATTTATATATTTGAGAGAGAGAGAGCACAAGTGGCAGGGGGGAGGGGCAGAGAGAGAAGGGAAAAGCAGACTCCCTGCTGAGCAGGGAGCCTAATGGAGGGCTCCATCTCAGGACCCCGGGATCACGACCTGAGCGGAAGGCAGACGCTTAACTGACTGAGCCACACAGGCGCTCCCAGGGATAGATTATCCTTTCTATTATATTTTTGGACTTTGTTAATGTTTTGCCCAGAATTTTTGCCTCTGTGTTGATTAGTGTAGTTGTCTTGAAATTTTCCTTTCTCATGACATCCTTGCAGAGTTTTAGTATCAGGGTTATGCTGCCTCACAGAATGAGTTAGGAAATATTTCCACTTTTTGAAATATATGAATGAAGTTGTGTGATATCAGTGTTACTTCTTCTTAACTATTTGGTAATATTCACTGCTGAAGTCTGCTGGGCCTGGAATATTTTGTGGAAAGGTTTTAAAAGTGCATACTGCTATATCTTTGTGGCATATTGATGGTTTCATCATTATGAAGTATCCCTTTTTAACTCTAGTAACACTTTTTGCCTTAAAATCATTTTGTCTAATATCAATTTAGCTACAAAAGTGTTTGTATGTTATTTTGCCCATCTTTTAACTTTTTAAAAAGATTTTATTTATTTATTTGAGAGAGATAAAGCACAGAGGGGGAGGGACAGGGAGAAGCAGATTCCACAGTGAGCAGAGCGCCCAACTCAGGGCTCAATCCCAGGACCCTGAGATCATGAAGGAAGACACTTAACTGACTGCATCACCCAGGTTCCCCCATCTTTTAACTTTTCTATATGTTTATAATTAAGATCTACCTACTATTGGAAGCCTACAGTTGTTGTGTTTTATTTTTAAAATCCAGTCTGAGGGGCAGCTGGTTGGCTTAGTTGGTAGAGCATGTGACTCTTGACCTTGGGGTCATGAGTTCAGGTTCCATGTTCATTGTGGAGCTTACTTAAAATTAAAAAAAAAAAAAAGGGCACCCAGGTGGCTCAGATGTTAAGCATCTGCCTTTGGCTCAGGTCATGATCCCGAGGTCCTGGGATCGAGTCCTGCATTGGGTTCCCTGCTCAGTGGGGAGCCTGCTTCTCCCTCTGCCTCTGCCTCTCTCTCTCTCCCTGTCTGTCATGAATAAATAAATAAAATCTTTAAAAAAAATTAAAAAAAAATCTTGTCTGAAAATTATTTTTTTCTTTGGGGAATTTATATTTAAGGTGAGTACCAATATATTTGAGTTTAAATATACTATATTAGTGTCCAGTTTTTATATGTCATACCTGTTTCTTTTCTCTCTTTCCTGCCTTCTTTTGGATTGATTTCATTATTATTATTGTTCCATTTAATGTTCTTTTCGTTAAGCTATACCCAGATTTCTGACCTATAGAAACTGGGATATAATAAATGGTGTTGTTTTAAGCCATTAAATTTGTGGTAAGTTGTTATGTAGTAATTGAAACTAATGCATGCTCCGTCATACTTGAAGGGTATTTTGTTGGATGAAGAATTTCAGATTGGCAATGTTTATTTTTCAGAACTCTGTAAATCATTCCAGTGTGTTTTGGATGCCATTATTTATTTACTAAGTCAGCTTCCAGTTGAATTATTGCTCTTTTGAAGATAATCTCAATAATTCTTGTTCTTTTTTAAGATTTTCTCTTTCATTTTCATCAGTTTACCTTGATAGACCTAGATTTTTTTTTTCATTAATTCTGCAGAGGACTCATACGGCTTTTGAATTCTAAAGTGGATTTATACTTATCTGAGGAGTGTCTAGAACTACTAGCAATGCAAGTTCACTTTGATAATAGTATCAAGGATTAAGATATTTTATGACTAAGCTAAATCTCAATCTCTATACTCTTACAGCTTAGTCTTTGGGACATTTACTAGCCCCCCCCCAATCCCCACCCCCATTCCTTGATTAGCCCTATTATCCAGTTTTTGTCTTCCATCCAGATGAGGGTATTAACAAACTCTGCTCAGCTTCTTATTCATCTCTTCCATAGTTGGTATACACCCTTAGGACAAAAGTGACCAAACTGGTAGGCTCATCTGTATTATTCCACTCTTATTCTTTTCTCTCCTTTCCTCACTCTTGACCCTAATGATCTTCACTGACTTGTTAGCTCTCCAATACCTACAAGTAGATTTTTTTGGAAAAAAAGTTTGTCTAGATTTTTCTGATTATTCCGGTTTTTTGAAAAAGTTTGTTGAGATTTTCTGGGGGCTACTGGTCAAAATTATTCTGTCTGCCATTACCAGAAGTTGAAAATTCATTGTGGATTTTAAGATACATATCCCACTGCAGCTGTCTTTCAACTGACTGTGGTCCCTGTTGTAGGCTACTAGTTTTTAAATCAGTTCCTAGCAAGTCTGTTAGATCCTTAGATGTTTTAATGAACATTTAATCAATGTTAATCTAATTTTAAAGAAGAATTCCTTGGTCACATGCAGTATGGGTCACCTAGGTGAGGTCTTATTGGAAATAAGAGAAGTCTAAAACTAATTTCATGCTATTAGGTATGTAAGAAACAGGAAAAAAAAAAGTATGAGAGTTGTGGTGTTGGTGTTAAAAGAAAAAAAAAAAAGCGGGGCGCCTGGGTGGCTCAGTCAGTTAGGCATCTGACTCTTGGTTTCAGTTCAGGTCATGATCTCAGGGTCCTGGGATGGAGTTCGATGCTCAGTGGGGAGTCTTGCTTGAGGATTCTCTCTCTCCCTTTCTGCCCCTCCCTGCTTTCTCTCTCTAAAATAAATAAATATTTAAACAAGAAAGAAAGAAAAAACTAAAATCCACACTGCATTCAATAATCTCTCTTCTGTTGGTGAAAAATGAGTTGTTTTTCATATTTTTATCTATCCATTTTATACTTTTGGAGGGAAGGTGATGAACTCATATTTCATATTTTAACATTGAATCATTTGTTTATAAGACTTTAAGTATCATTTGAAAATGCCCATGAATACACTCCCAAGAGAAAATTAAATTTCAAAGAAAGATATTTGCTGTAAATTTTTCTTATGAAATGTTAGCCAAATGACTCCTTGATGCTCTTCTGACCAGAAGTCTGCTGATGAACACTGATAGAGTTACTGATTGCTTCTGTGGTAGAATTTAAAAATATTTAATGAGACTAGACACTGCGTAAAAGAGTATTTGAATAAATGCTCATTTCCTGGGTATTCTGATTTTCTCATACTGTAAAACATTTGGTTATGACTTTAGGGTTAGATTTTCCTTTTAGTAAGCTTTAGGGAAAATCAATTCATTTCAAAAAATTGTATGTAGTTAATGGCTAATTCACTTCTTTTGTCTTTTCATATATGATGTGAAAATTAAGGGACTAAAAAAGAATGTTCACTAATAAAAGCTGAAAGTACATTCAGTATACCTGTACCTAGATCATCAAGGCTTACATATAAAAACATTTTATTTATGTTTATTTATTTATGTGTTTATTTGCAAACTACTGCTCTGAGAGCCTTTGTAAGAACAATAGTAAGAATGAAGTGAGTTCATTTGCTCTTGGACCAAAATTAGCAAGTTTATCTCATCGTTTGCCGAGTGACAGTGGGAAGAATTAGAATTGATGAGCTTTTAGAGAGTGTTTTAGGAAACTCCACGTTAATTCATGTGAATAATATTGTCATGTGACGATCATATACACCGAACCTCAAATTTGAACACATTATCTGATAATTTAGAGTGTATGTATGAGATCATTCTGGAAAATCCAGGCTTGTGGTCACAGTAAACATGAATATTATGACACCCTAAATCAGGATCATGCTGGATACCGTGTGTGCTGTTACCTTGCCCACCTGTACCCATGGCTGACATTAAGGCAATTGTGACATTCCTCCCTGCTGAGTGTGATATGGCCACACCACCAGTTAGTTGGAGTTGGCCCTAATCAACAAGAAACCTCTTTACCATCTGGTTTAGAGGTAGTTTTTGTGACCTCTTGATCAATTGGCACCATGTAGAAATGATTAAGCCAATTGGCCAGTGGGGCAAAAAGTCTATTTGAAATATGATAAGTATGTGTAAAGATTGCTCAAACCTACCCTTTGCTACTCGTTTTTTTTTTTTTTAATTCACATGGAAGCAAGCTAGTCACATGGAAGACACTTAAACTGAAACTTTAGTGAACTTAAAGGTCATGTGGTTCTCATCTCTTCTTCCATTTGGCCATGGTTCTCATCCTCAAAGACCTTGTTGTCTAGTAAGAGGGAGAAAATTATAAACAAGTAACTATGGTGCAAGGTATAATGTGAAAAAATTCTGTGAGAATGATTAGGGTGTTCACAAAAAGGAGCATTTCTCCTCAAGATGAACAGGTACATCCATCTTGCAGTTTGTTTTCTATTTTTCTCATCTTTTTGTTTCTCTGTTCCCCCTTTGTTCCCTTCTCTTGAATTAATAAAAAATGTTTAGTATTCTGTCTTAATTTCTCTATTGTTGCCTTACCTCTTTGTTTTTTTAACTGGTGTTCTAGTGATTACATTATTCATCCTTAAGTCATCTCAATCTACTTGGAGTTAATATTGTGATACTTCATGTAAAATTAAGAACATCACAACAGCAGATCCCATATACTTATTCCCTCATCCTTTGGGCTATTGTTGTCATATGTTTTATACAGACATATGTTAAAAACCCATAGTTCAATGTTATTTTTCATTTAAGCAGTTAGTTTCTTTTTTATATTAAGAAATAAAAATAGTCTTTGATAGTCTAATAGTGATTAATTCTTTCAGCTTTTACTTATCTGAAAATGTTTTTATTTTACTCTCATTTTTGAGGAAGATTTTCATTGGATGTAGACTTCTGGGTTGATAGATTTTTTTCTTTTGGAACTTAAGTATATAATTTTATTGTCTTATGGTCTCCATTAGAAGTCAGACATTTTTCATATATTTTTCTTTTTGTATGAAATATGCCTTTTGTCTTTGGAGATTTTCTCTTTATTTGGTGTTCTTTAGTTTGACTATAATGTTCCAAAGTGTGGTTTGTTTTGTATTTATCCTACTTAATATTTGTTAACCTCTTATATTTGTGAACTGACGTTTTTGGCCAAATTTGGGAAATTTGGGCCATTATTTCCTCAAATATTTTTTCTGCCCATTTCCTCCCTTCTCCCTCCCCCCTTCTCTCCCTCTGACTACAAAGATATATAACTTCTTGATATTGTCTCACAAACTGAGTCCCACTGAAGTTCTGTTCAACCTTATTTCAGTCATTTTTTCCTCCATTGTTCAGTTTCTATTGAATTGAAATTATCAATAGCTAATTTCTATTGATTTGTCTTCAAGTTAATAATTTTTTTTAAATCTTCAGTTGTTAAGCCCATCCACTGCATTTTTTCATTTCAGATATTGCAATTTCCAGTTCTAGCATTTCCACTTGAATATCATGGGTTAATTTCAGCTCGTCTGGATTGACCAAATGCTGATCTGCTGAGACATTTACCCTTGGTCAATGCTATTGAATTTACTATCTACAGATAAAAGATGTTCTTTAACCATCTAGAGGTGAAACAGTCATGAGAAACAAACATCTCTGCTGTGAATGTCTAAGGGAAAGAATTCTAAAAATTTTGTAATCAGAGGCAAACTACTGTACTGGATATTGGGGTCTGATTCATTCTTCACTTTGATTCTTAACAAATCAATTAACTTCCACATTAATGAAAGTTTATCATAGTTATTCCAGAATAAAAAGAAAGGCAGAGGAGATGGGAAGAAATAAAAAATAAGAGAGCCCAGAATTAGAGTGGATCCTAAAAGAAAAGATGGAAAGATACTAAAGAAAAAAATTAACCTCTTTCAAATTTTTATTAATTTGGTCTATCAGAGATCCATGCCAAAGAAGAAACTAAACATTTTCAAATAATTGCTATCAGGCACTGTGCTAAATAGCTAACATATCTTATTTCCTTTTATTGATATAAAAACACTGAGAAATCTTTCTTATTATCTGTATTTTACAGGTGAAGAACAGAGGTTCAGTGAGGTAAATTAAGAATAGAAGTTGCTAAGCCCAATAATGGACTGAATCAGGTGGGTACACATTCTCTGGACCAGGTAAATTTTGAGTTTGATTTTGAACATAGAAAAGACAGTAAGAAAGATTGTGTGGAGTGCTCCTGTTGGGTTTGAGCTACCAAATGTGGGGCATCCCTGTTGGGTGGGGGCCGGGGACCGGTGGCCCGGGCAGTGGAAGAATTCATCAAGGCCAAACAAAAGAGATAGAAGTTTATTGAATATACCACTGCAAGGAAGTGGCGGGCAGGACAGCAAAGGGGAGACTGTTTGCCACAAGACGGTGGGGAGAGGTCACAGTTATAAGGCAGAGTGAAGGAGTATGGGGATGTATGGAATTTCCCCTTTTTTTGTAATCTTAAGAACCGTGCCTGGTTGTAACTGGTCGGTGAGGATCTATGACTATTTTGAGGTGGGTCGCTTAGTGAGCCCTGTTTGTATTCCACTCAGTAGTCACTGTGGGCCCTTTTGCCTTGCTCTGGTTTCCATTGCTCAAGCCTCTTGCCTAAAAGTAGCCTCTACAGGTTGGAATTGGGTAATGTTTCTCCTGTGAATTATCAGGACATTGCCACGTTGTTTTCTGTCTAAACTACTGACCTTCACAGTATCCGGCGGGAAATGCGCCTCTGTGTTTAACTGGTAATGACCTTTAATGGATGTTTGATAATGCCAAGGATGATGATGATGACCAATGTTTGGGAGGACTGAAGGTCTCCACTTCAATGCAGGACTGTCATTCAAAGCTTGCTTTGATTCTCTCTAGACAGAGAAGCAGCTTTGCTACATTAAACAAATTCCAGGCAGGAGACATCAAAGTTCCAAAGTTTGTATCCCTCCTTCTTGGAAATCCTTCTCTGGATCTAAGTTAATCCTTCTTCTCACCCCTCACACATTCCAATTTGTCCTTCTTCTTGACTCACTGATCTAACTCCAAAGAAACCATTAACCAAACTTCATTCTCTACCATGAATTTGTATAGTACCCTCAGTTTTCTTTCTGTGCATACCCCCATTGCCTTTGCACTCCACTCAGATAATTAGTACCTCTCTGGGACTCATTTTTGTCCTCCATAAAATGGAAGAATTGGTTTAATCATTATCTCTGCTTCTCTAGGTCCTAGGGGTTCAAATAATTAAATTACATGATAGGATGTGGGAGGCATTGCCAAGCAGAAACCTCTTTCAATAGAAGCAGCTCTGCTTTCTGTCCACATATTAATTGAACTTTTTCATAGGATTTCATTTCAAGGGATCTGATACTAAAACAAATTTGAAAACCATTGGATTAGGTTCTGTCTCAAGCTGTCTAAGGTAATACCCTATGATTCTTCCATCTTAACAACTCTAACAGAGGGAAGAGCTGTTCCATCTATTTACATTTTGCATGTTTTCAGAGACTTAGAATCAGATATGTTTCTGAGAGACTTAAGAGACTAGATAAAAAGCTTGGCTGAGTGCACAAGCAGGCACTGATATTGCAGAGCCGCCCCCAGGGATAAATTCCTTTCTCATGAAATCACCCAGCCACTCCTCAGGTATTAAAGAAAAGACTCGGGTAGCTATTTTACCTGGGCTGGCACTGTTGACTCTGCTAATTTGACGGTAGCTAGACAGTGTTGGTGAATTCCAGGCAGAGTCAAAGCGGGAGACTGTGACCTTAGCTCTCCCATCCTCCCTCCCCTCTCCGGCTCCCCCTGGCAGCCCCTCCCATTCTGGCTGGGTGGTGATAGAGCAGAAGTTTGTTTCTCTAATGTCAGTCACTTCAGAGTTGCCATGGTTCCTGGAAATCTACCCCACCACCTACAGGATCACCAAGGGAGATGCAGAACTATCTCCCTTCTCAGCTTCTGGTGCCATGGAGAGCAGTCCAGTTTTTCCTTGGTGACTGCATAGCTCACATGAGTCCTATTTGCAGGACCTACTGCCTCAAAACCTAAGGAGCATGCCCACTGGGTACTATATACACCATAAAGTGTATGTGGATCACAGGGTGGAGTGGAGAGAGAGTGTTTTATTACAAACCTGACTCTATTTTGAGCTCCTAAGAAGAAAGGATTTGTAAGGTTCAAATTGTTATTATTAGAGTCACTAATGTGAATAATCCTAATGCTTTCTGGAGACTCTTCCTTAGGATGAAAAGGAGCCGCGTTACAATCTTAAAACTAACTGCTCAAGCTCCTCTATCCATCTGCTTCCAGCCTCACCCCTCACATTCCATCCCCCACTCTGCTTGCAGAGCGGATCTATCTCAAATGTAAATCTAATGCTGCCACCTTTAGCCTCAGTGCCTTCAGAGGATTTCCACTGACTTCTGAATAAAGTACAAGTTCTTTAGAGAACATGCAAAGACCAGCCTTATTTTGCTCCATTCATCCTGCACCTTTGGTTCTTGCCATTCCATTACCACTCAGCAGAGGGTCAGGACCTGAAGTCTTAGCCTGGCTGCAGAGTATCAGGAGAATATGTATTTTTCTTTTAAGAGTGGTCATGTGTTCCTCAAATCTTCCCACAACAAAATCAGTGAATGTCTTTATTAAAAATAGTGCTTGTAGGGGCCTGGGTGGCTCAGTCATTAAGTGTCTGCCTTCAGCTTAGGTCATGATCCCAGGGTCCTGGGATTGAGCCCCGCATCAGGCTCCCTGCTCAGTGGGAAGCTTGCTTCTCCCTCTCCCCTCCCCCTGCTTGTGTTCCCTCTCTCACTGTCTCTTTCTCTGTCAAATAAATAAAATCTTAAAAAAAATAATGTTTGTAAAAGTTAAAAATAGAACTACCTTAAGACCCAGCAATTGCACATACTAGGTATTTACCCCAAAGATACAGACGTAGTGAAAAAAGGAGCACATGCACCCCAATGTTCATGGCAGCAATTTCCACAATAGCCAAACTGTGGAAGGAGCCAAGATGTCCTTCAACAGATAAATGGATAAAGATGTGGTTCATATATACAACGGACTATTACTCAGCCATCAGAAAGGGTGGATACCCACCACCGGCATCGGCATGGATGGAACCGGAGGGGATTATAAGTGTAATAAGTCAAGCAGAGAAGGACAATTATCATATGGTTTCACTCACATGTGGAACATAAGCAATAGCACAGAGGACCAAAGGGGAAGGGAGAGAAAACTGAAGGGGAAGAAATCAGAGAGGGAGACGAACCATGAGAGACTCTGGACTCTGGGAACCAAACTGAGGGTTTCAGAGGGGAGAGGGGTAGGGGAATGGGGTAACCGGGGGATGGGTATCAAGGAGGGCACGTGTTGGGATGAGCAATGGGTGTTATACAAAACTATTGAATTGCTGAACACTACATCAAAAACTAATGATGTACTATATGTTGGCTAACTGAACATAATAAAAAAAAGTAAACAACAAAACAAAACAAAACTAATGCTTGTAATAATAGAGTGAATATTTATTACCAGGCACTAGGTTGTATGTTCTAAGTTAACTCGTTTAATCATTCATTATAACAACCCTAAAAGGTAAGTGCTATTCCTTCCTTCCTTTCTTCCATTTTTTTTTTTTTTTTTTTTTTAGGTAAGTGCCATTTCTAACTTCATCTGATGGATGAGAAACAGCACACAGATTAAATAATTGTTCACTTTCACAAGCTGCAAAGGTAGGGTTCAAATCCTGACAGTCAGGCTCCACAAGCCATCCTCTTTACCAAGCTCGCATAGAGTCTCTCATTAAAAAAGATTCATAGGCCCCTCCACAGCCCAAAGGTATACATTTTAAACAAGATCCCAAGGTGATTCTTCTATGCACTGGTTTGAAAACCATTACTGTAGATTTGTTCAAACAGAAAATAGTAGATGAGTGCCCTCTGGTGTATATACCTGAGCATTACACATTTGTTGGTGTTGAATCAGATCTTTTATCATTTTGTACAAAATAGCCAAATTTCAAGATGTACAAATTTTAAGGGCTGTATTAGGATAAATTATTTCCATGTCAATGTCTTAACTTATGAATGCTACCTTAAATTGATTTTTGTCTCAAAAGGATTCTATAAATATTGCCAGATAACTGTCTCTCTCATCAGACCTCAGCAGGTCCTGGGAATTCAATTTAAATAATGGAAGGCTCCAATCCAACAAGTTTGTTAGGAATGAAGGCTCATATCCTTAGTGCACAGTAGGTGGTAATTGGGAACCGCCACATTCACTGTGTTCAAGGGGCAGATTTTACTCATCCTATTTGTGGTGGCTTCACTGCATCATTAATTGTCCTCAGTAGGTCCCACTCAGTTTATTATGTCAGAAAAGGATTAGACTCAGGCCCTTCTACTTTTCTCTTGTCCTCTTTAGAATAAGTTGGAAGGGAGGAGAATCCATTCACTCTTTAGTATGATGTGTAAAAATCCCCTGTTTACTATGTTAGGCTATTGCTTATTCCCCATCAGGAAGCCATCCATATATTTTTTAGGTTAGAGTTATGTTTGTAACAAAAAGACCCAAAATGTAATGGTCGAAACAAGATTGACTTTTATTCTCTCTGAAATAACTATCCAGAGATAGTAGTCCATGTAGCGAAGCTCTGACACCCATGCTCAACACACAGTTCCATTTCTGGGTTCAAAATGTCGGCTCCACGTCCTGCTCTTGCATCTGTATCCCAGCCAGTGGAGAAGAAGCCAGGGAAGAGCACATCGATTCTTTTAAAGGACAAAACCCGAAGTGGCAGACAACAGCTTTACCCACAACCCACTGACCAGAATTTGGTCATAAGCTCTAAGAGAGTATGGGAACATGGTCCTTAGTGAGGCAGCTACCTGGCCCACGAAACCTGTAGTACCATCATTAAAGGAAGAAAGGCAACGTGGAATCTCAGCAGTTGTCTCTACTACAAACCACTGCCTCTATTTGGATATTTCTTATGTCATTTTCTAAGCAGCCAGTTACTTACAGAAAATAGTCAAGAAAATAAGTCTCAGGTATTCCAAGAATTCCAGTTAATAAAACGATAACATTTTTACACAGATGCTGTGAACTGAGAACCTTGTTTGCTTTGCCTTATGGTTCTTTTTTTTTTTTAAGATTTTATTTATTTATTTGAGAGAGCGAACGAGAGGGGAGAGGGTCAGAGGGAGAAGCAGACTCCCCGCTGAGCGGGGAGCCCGATGCGGGACTCGATCCCGGGACTCCAGGATCATGATCTGAGCCGAAGGCAGTCGCTTAACCAACTGAGCCACCCAGGCGCCCTGCCTGATGGTTCTTCATGTTAGAAACTTCTAAATTATAGATCTAGACAACTGGTTTCAAAGTAAATACAGGCAGTCCTTGCAGTGCATGGTTTCAGGATGCACAAATTACAGTTAGTTACCATGGCTTCATTAAATATCACCAGTTCTCCCAACAACACAGTTCAATTTTCAGTTACCACATTATATAACTGTGGGTAACTGCACAAAGTACAAACCTCGGGCTAGCTCTTCAGCCCACAAATAACAACATAAATAACAGGTGCACATAAGGTTCACCAACCAATCACACTATTTCTCTCAAAGTCCGTCGGTGATTCGTCACTGCCTGCATGTTATTCAGTTTAAAATGCACAGAAGCAAAGTATGGAGCTATGTTGCTTCCTTGTCTCAGTGATCAGCCTACATGACATTTTACAAAAATGGATAAGGGAAAGAGGTAATTGGCCAACAAAGATGAAAGTGTAGTAAAGAAACAAAATGTGGTAACACTGGAAATGAAATTCTAATTGAATATACTTGAAATTATAGACAAAAGAGCTGACCGTGGAAATTTTGTTACTGCCTCATTTTGAGACAGATATTCAGCCACAGGAACTGTAATAGAGTTCTCCAGAGAAACAGAGCCAATAGTGTGTGTGTGTGTGTGTGTGTGTGTGTGTGTGTGTGTGTGTGTGTGTGTAGAGAGATTTGTTTTAAGGAATTGGCTCACGTGATTGTGGAGGCTGACAGGTTCAAGATCTGCAGAGTGAGCCCACAGTCTGGAGACCCAGAGGAAAGCTGACGCTGTAGTTCAGGGTTTGACCAAATATGTGGGCACCACGACCCAACCAAGTTGAGACAGAAATTTAGGCATCACAGGAACTTATTAATAGAAATGAATAGGGACGCCTGGGTGGCTCAGTCGGTTAAGCGTCTGCCTTCGGCTCAGGTCATGATCCCGGGATCCTGGGATCAAGTCCCGCATCGGGCTCCTTGCTCAGCAGGGAGCCTGCTTCTCCCTCTGCTTGTGCTCTCTCTCTCTCTCTCTCTCTCTCTCTCTCTCTGACAAATGAATAAATAAAAAATCTTTAAAAAAAATAGAAATGAATAAAGTGGTTATGACAAGCCAGAAGGGATGCTGATAAAACAACAACAACTTCACATTAAAGGAGCTCTTGGCAGGGCTGGGAGCCTGACTGACTCAGTCAGAGGACTCTTGATCTCGAAGTCAGGAGTTCAAGCCCCATATTGGGTGTAGAAATCACTTAAATAAAGAAAACTTAGAGCAACTCTTGGGATATTCTACTACATTGAAAGCACAAAGAATAAAATGTTGGAAGCTAATTTAAACTTGATGTTCATGTCATGTCAGAAGTTACAGAATAAAGAGGGAAGGCCAGCACTTTTCAAACTATTCTTGATAAGTACAGAGAAATAAGACACTTTAATTCTGAATGCTTCTAACCCTTTAAATTGTAGTGCATTAAATATTAGTTTTGATATTTTTTCATTTATAACCTATAATAACTGAGTTTTTAATGTCTTGACAAAAAGTTTTAAAGACCACAGAACGATCATCATTTTTTTTCATATTGATTATTAAGATTGACTTGTTTGGCTTCTGCTTGCACAGTGATTTTTTTTTTTTTTTTAGGTGGGAGGAGGGGCAGAAGGAGAAAGAGAGAGAATCTTAAGCAGGCTCCACACCCAGTGCGGAGCCTGAGGTGGGGCTCTATCTCACAACCCTGAGATCATGACCTGAGCCAAAATCAAGAGTGGGACATTAGACTGACTGAGCCACAAACGTGCCCCTTGCACTGTGATTTTTATGGTCCCGAAGTACCATGCAAGGTGGGGACTGCCTGTATAGTATTTCATTGGAAGAGATTATCTGGTGGTTCAAATAGAATCTCTGTTTCTGGAAGGATAGGAGAAGGGTGGTAACTTCTTTGTGTACCCTGACATTCCTAGTAAGGTATAGATGTTTAGAAAATACTGGTTTCATTGTTTTAGTGGAAAGCAATTCTGGGTTAGATGAAGAACAGTGGAGTAACGTTAAGAGGGCATAAGGAACAAGATCCACACTTGGTCTATGCCTAAACCTAAGCTTCAGTTTCCTGATCCATCACATAAGGGCAGTAACAGTGTTTCCATCTACCTTATGGGGTGCTTTTGAACATAGCACATGAAAGTGATAAATAAATGTCTATAGAGAAAAATGAATGATCCAGGACTTAGTTCGACCAAGAGTAGTTACCCTACAAAGTTCTCATAACCCTTCAATTATAGTTGAGGCTAGAACATTAAGGCTGCCTGGGTGTTGGTTAGGGTGAGAGTGGGAGGGCAGATATTTGGAGCAAGAAGTTCAGGTCCCTTGAAGGTACATATCTGAGGACCCAGCGTGTTTAATCCTTTGGCCCGGTACTCTTTCCCATTCCCCTGTGCTCTCTGAATGGAGGCCGAATGGTTCAATTTAGGAGAAGGAGCTGAGAAGACAAACTTTGGTCTTGGCCATGGGGTCTCCTAGTGGTTCATATTCTTGCATTTTTAGTTTCTCTCTGTTGCCACATTCCTTTTGGCAAAAACAAACATAAAACATGCTCTAATTTTCCACCTCAAACAAAAGATCAATCTTATAACTGCTTACCCTGAATTACTATTGTTCTATGTATTCTTTCAATTTAGCAGCCACCTCATCTGGTTTCTGAAGCTCTGTCTCAAAGGAAGTCAGTGACTTTATAATTTCCGGTATCTGGTACTCAGCACTTGTGTTCTCTGAGCAGAGAGGGTAGCTTTCTGCCCACTGACCACACTCTCTTCCTTGATGACTTCTTCCCTTCATGCTGCGGAGACATGGCACCAAAGGCCCTACGACTTCTTGTTTCCCTCATCCCTAAATGTGTCTGTTTCCCGTGTTCTGACTTGGGGCACTTTATCCTTTTGTCCTAAAAGTTCTCCCATGAAATTTTCATCATTCCAGAGCTGTGGGCATCTCACAAATCTTTACCCTTCCAGCCCTCCCTCCTCTGGACCCACATTTCCACTTGTAACCCACCAGCATCTCACCAGGTCTTGCAGTAAAAGAGACTGTTTCAAATGTGCCTTTTTCTCCCTCTGCTTTCTTTTTTTTTTTTAGATTTTTACTTATTTATGCATTTATTTATTTTTAGATTTTGTTTATTTATCAGAGAGAGAGAGAGAGAGAGCACAAGCAGGGGGGAGTGGCAAGCAGAGGGAGAAGGAGACAGAGGGAGAAGCAGGCTCTCCCCACGGAGCAGGGAGCAGGGAGCCTGATGTGGGACTCGATCATGGGATCGAGTGGGATCGTGACCTGAGCTGTAGGCAGACGTTTAACTCACTGAGCCACCCAGGCATCCATCTCCCTCTGCTTTCATTCAACCTCATCACTTCTAGAAAGAGGTCCTGGTCCTAGCTGAACAGTTAGACGTAGAAGAAAATGTTGCTGTAGATAGATGCAGAGAACTAAGGGAACTGATTTTTGACTCCTAAATTTAAAAAGATGTTGATATGGGCTTAAGTTAAAAAGTCTTAGATGTGTATTTTCCAAGAGAGCATTCTAGTTCACCAGATGAGATGAACTCACCATGACATGAGTGAAAGCATCTTTGTATATCTTGAGCAAATACCACCATTTGCAAGTGCCATGAAATCACCATGGACGCAGATACACATGAGCAATGTTAAATGGTTTTCTTATTGCTGTCTGATGTCTTATTGCCCCATGCCCGTTGTTCCTTGATTGCCAAAACAGAAGAGATATCTGCATAGGCCCCAACAGTCTGTCCCAACATCTTCCCAAACAACTCTTCCTTTCAGTTGGCCCATGGCATTCTTTTCTTTTCTTTTTTTTTTAAGATTTTTATTTTATTTATTTGACAGAGAGAGAGAGACACAGTGATAGAGGGAACACAAGCAGGGGGAGTGGGAGAGGGAGAAGCAGGCTTCCTGTGGAGCAGGGAGCCCGATGTGGAGCTTGATCCCAGGACCCTGGGATCATGACCTGAGCTGAAGGCAGACGCTTAATGATTGAGCCACCCAGGCGCCTGGGCCCATGGCATTCTTAAGCCTCTGAGAATTGTTGTTGAGAGCACTGTATAGTGAAGGGGTGAGGTAATCAGGAAGCTTCTGTACCTAGGCAAATGGAACAGCTGGAGACTTTGGCTGAACTGGTGGAATAACTTTTTTTTTTTTAAGGATTTATTATTTGAGAGAAGGAGGGGAGAGGGAGAGGGAGAGAGAGACTCCCCAAGCAGACTGCCGGCTGAGCATGGAGCCTGATGTGGGGCTGAATCCCAGGACCCTGAGATCATGACCTGAGCCAAAATCAAGAGTCGGCTGCCTAACCAACTAAGCCACCCAGCTCCGGTAGAAATAACTTTTAATAATTGTCAAGATTAAACCTATTACCTCCTATACACCTAAACTTGCTACTTCTTTCTTAATTCCATATTTTTGTTCATCTTAGATTCACAAGCTCAATGCCCCAGAATTATCTTCCTAAATTTCTTTCTACAGTGAGCATCAGTGGTATTGTCTGCTTATCATATTTCCTTTTTTTCTAGAAATGATATCCCACACTTACCATTCCCCCCAGTTATAGTGGGAGGTCACCATGTTCTAACATGATTCCATCCTTTACCCCTGGCCATTATTGGTTGGTTCTAGGGTGGACATCCAAATCAAGATGGAATAATTAGGACGTTAGAAAGACTTAAGCTGACAAACAGCACCTTAATTTATTTTTTTTCTCATATAACAAGAACTCCAGCCCAGGGCTATGACATCTGCTCAAGGATGTATCAGGACCCAGACTACTTCTATCTTACTGCTCTGCAAACTTTTTCATGTGACCTTTATAATCTTCATCACAAATGGTTGCTGCAACTCCAGATATATGCATATTACTGTAGAGAAAAAATATGGAGGGGCTAAAGGCTAAAGGCTAAGGGGCAGGCACCATGACTCCTCTCTTTCATAAAACTTTTCTGGAATATTTGGGTGGTATCTATACCTCTCTGAAAAACTAATTTTAAAATTATTTCAGTTAAAGAAAAAGCAAGACAGCAACACCAAATTGCATTGGATATTTAACCTACATTTAACTTTAAGAACCAATTGCTTTAATGAAGTATGTAAATACTTGCCTCTAAAGACATAAACATTTAAAAAAATAAATTGTAAAAAAAAGCATAAAAATATCAAAAAGTTCATTTTTTTGTGAATTTCACTACCACCACCCCACCAACATCCCCATTAGAATTTTTAATAAATTGGCAGAAGTGCATCAAGGTAAACACATCTGTTTGGCAATACTTTGTTAATAACTAGCCTGAGTCTAATTATTTATCTGGGAGTAGCAGAACCGAGTCACTTCGATCATGCATTTCTTAAGTTTAGATCTTAAAATTCGGGAATTGGTGAAAATAGTACAATTTAGTAAAGCTAGTGGGACTTATGAGTCTCTGTGTGTGTGTGTGCGTGTGTGTGCATGTGTGTGTGTGTGTGCGCGTGTGTGTGTGTGTGTGTGTGTTGTTAAAAGGGTAAAAGGCTGTCAGGGGGGTGAAGTCAGAGTTCCTTCTGACTCTCTCTAGAAAAGGGCAGGCCTAAAGTCAGTTATGTTCAAGGCTTTAGGGAATAGAGGAGGGGAAAAATTCATAAGGGTTCTGAGAAGCATGTGGAGTTACAAAAATTCATGAGTTTGTATAAAGCTATTCAGAATCTTTTTGCTTGGTAGTGTCATATAGAACATAAAGTGGTACAGGCAACTGGGCTCAAAAAAGGATGAGAACACTTACCTTACCCCTTATGTTTTATAAGTTATTGTAAACTTATTATTTGTTCCCACTAGCTTTCTGATGCTTGAAATTGTTTGAATAGGGGATTTTTTTTTTTTTTAATTCTACCCTGAAAAATAAGGCTTAAATCCCTTGGAGACAATTTGAATCCCAGGAAGATGATTTAAACTCATACTAACCAGGCTGTGTGAAAATGAATAAAGGAAACCCAATTCAAAATAGGGTTGGGAGCAATGAAGGGATGGTGCTCACTCAGTATTGGTCACAGCTTACTTTACATAACCCTGTAGGAAGAAGGAAGATTTTCTCCTCACCCTGCAACAACACAGCCAATTAGAAGCCACCACAACATGGAACTCTCCTTCTCCTCCTATGAACTTTCCTCCAAAACAACCTCTTCCAGCTCCCTCCTTTCCTCTATAAAAGCAAGTCCCTCTCCTCTGTTCTTTGTTCCTCTCTATTATTCTTGCCTCTTTGTGCTGTAGTCTGCATGTCCTGAGTTGCAATACCTCTGCTATTCCCAGATAAACTCATCTTTGTTGATTAAATAACTGGTTATTTTATTTTTAAGGTTGATAGCCGTAAAGGCCTTTCTTAAGCATAGTATAATTAGGTAGGGTACGGAGGGCTCTGGATATCAGCAGGAAGGAGAGGAGCCCTTCGCACAGAGAGGCTAAGGACAGGGAGGTATGGAAACATGCAAACTAGTACAAACTAGACTGGGCATATGTTCAAAATGGCCTGTGCCTGCTTATCTTTTCCTAGCTTTATGATTCTCAGAATCAGAGCAATAATGAAAGGGGGTTCTTATAGAAAGATGGGCTAGAGAAGTTTTTTTTTTCCATTAATGAGGTTCAATTACACAGGTCCAGCCAAACCCTATCACAGGCATCTAGGAGAAGCAAACAGCCCTCCCGGAAGTGATAGTTCTTATCTTCCCTTTCCTCCTGCAACTCAGCCTGGCAGCATGTTACACTATGGCTAAAAGCCATTGGTTTTCTCCCCCCCCCCACCCCCAGGTAGTTTATTCACTTCTCAATCCAAGCCTTTACCTTTCATTGAATCTGCTAGCCCTAACATTGTGTCCCAGTATGAGAGTTGCCAGACGCAGTTGCAGATGGTTAAGATACACTGGCTTGAACAGCTGGTCTGACCCATAGCCATGGAAGTTCCATCACAGCATCTAGCCACTAAGAAAAAACTTGTAGAGCCCACCACCAGTGGCTTAAATTATCATCTACCATTAGAAATTAAAATCATTCCATGACAGTCATTCTAACACTTTTATGTCTAGACAACATAGAACTGTGGTATGCTTACAGGAACAAAAACAACAAAAATCTGTCAAATATATGTTAGTTTCTTTCCTCTTTTTAAAAGAGCGAGCGAGAGAAAGAGAGAGAGAGAGAGTGTGTGTGTGTGCACGTGCGCACATGCCTGTGTGTGTTGAGGGTAGCAGGGAGGAAGCAATGTGAATGTTTGCTGGACCTAGTTTACAGGAGTTGTTGAAAGTACTACAGGTGAGAAATACTTGCCAGCACCCCACAACTGTAGGATTTTAAGTATTTTTATTTTGTATTTTATGTTCTTTAAAAGATTTTATTTATTTGTCAGAGACCAAGCACAAGCAAGGGGAGCGGCAGGCAGAGGGAAAAGCAGGCTCCCTGCTGAGCAAGAAGCCCACGGGACTGGACCCCAGGACCCTGTCATGACCTGAGCCAGAGGCAGCCGCTTAACTGACTGAGCCACCCAGGTGTCCCCAATTTTAACTATTTTTAAATCTGTTATTCCTTGGTCACCCAAACACACCAGGTCATTAGTTTTATGCTGGTTTAGTAAAACAATCACTTTGCTTTTCCTATTTCTAAAATAATCAAGTGGGCAGTGCAGGAGCAAGACCTGGGAAGATTTTAATGATGAACTGTGATATGAATTGATCCCAGAAAGTCTTTTACTAGGATTTTCTTACGCGCCCTTTACTAGCTTGCCCTTGCGGATTCCCCTTAGAAAGGGCTGGTAAGTAAGGAGTCTACCAGGCTCCGCCCCCAGCCAATCCTGCAAGCTCTAGAAGGTCTCATGAACTGGAACCAGGCTCAAAGGGTCTGTCTATAGATTCAGAACCAGGATTTGCAACCCTGTTTGAAAATGTAAATTGGGGCAGGGGTCTCGGGCCATATTTCTGCCCCGTTAGTCCTCAGCGTTCAGCCCCTTCTTCTCCCTGTGGTTGATTGGACAGCAGACCAGAAGTTGTACGTGACCAGAAAGCCTCTTATCTCTGCCTTCGCTTCAGCCGCCCCTCGCCTCCTTGGCACCCAGTTCCCTTGTTTTGGGACCCGCCCTTCTGGGGACTGTGGAGTCTTTATCTCCCCGGCGCGCCCCTGCAGGCGGCGATAGGAGCCGGACTACAGCTCCCAGCATCCACCGCCTCCCGCCGGCAGCCCGGGAACTGACCCGGTAGTAGCTCTTCTCCGCCAAAGGTTCCCTCTCCCAGAGCGGCTCGCCAGCGTGGGACTCCCAGGGAGCTCAGGGGCAGGTCTTCGGGACGTGGGCATTCCCAGGGGTGACAGCGCGGGAGCATGGCCTTGCACCTGGGCAGGCTGAGCGCGGGCTCCTGCTGGCGAGCGGCGCGGGGCGGCCGCGGAGGGCTGTGCGCTTGGCCCGGGCGCTGCACGGCCGCACGCCTCTGCCGGTTCCCGGGCGCGGCTGGCACCAAGCAGTGCCGGGGGCTGGGGCACATCCCTACGGCGGGAGGAGGCCCCCGGCTGGGGACCGGGCTGACCGCGGCGCTGGCGGGGCTGGCCGGGCTGGCGGGGCTGGCCGCCGCCGCCTTCGGGCACGTAGAGCGGGCGGAGATGGTGCCCAGGAGCTCGGGGGCACGGAGCCCTTTGTCCGGGACGCCGGAGGAGGACGATGAGCTGACCCGCCGCTGCAGCTGCTTCATGGCCCCTCCTGTGACCGACCTGCGCGAGCTGCGGCGGAGGCCGAGCGACATGAAGACCAAGATGGAGCTGCTGATCCTGGAGACCCAGGCCCAGGTGTGCCAGGCGCTGGCACAGGTAGACGGGGGCGCCCGCTTCTCCGTGGACCGGTGGGAGAGGAAGGAAGGTGAGGAGGCCCCTAGCGGGAGGTGGAGATGGCAGTTAGAGGTCGGACTTTAGGTTGCTGGCGGAAAACGAGAATAGTGGATGAGAGTAGGAAAGAGGTACCTGAAAGAGCGGCTGCTAGGTTAGAAGGGACACCTTTAGAAAGATGGATACTAAAAGGGTCATCAGACGTATGGATGCATATCTTTGGTCGCTCTAAAAGTGTACATTCTAAATTCTACGCGATTTTATGATGGCCTTTTCTAGAAGCCCTGCGGTTATTTTTAGCCAACAAGCTTGGATGTCTAAAGTTGTAACTGAGCATCGATCTTACCCACATTTCATCTGTTTCTCTGGGTGCATTTACCCTCTCTCCTCCTTTAGAGATGGAAAGATGAACTTTCCTCCTCTTTGCTAAGTATCTGGCCAGACTCCTCCAGCCGAGGGTGTAATTGTGTCAGTATGTCTTTTATTAAGTTGCACAAGAAATATTTGGCTTGTCAGTAATTCTTCCAAATGCACGCATCAGAATTCCTGCTAGGAAAATCTTTCTTTCCAATGGCAAAAAGACTTCAGTATTAAAACCCAGTTCTTTAGATTGGTGGTTGTCAGAAGGAGGGGGTGAGGGGAGTGGGCAAAATGAGTGAAGGGGATCAAGAGGTACAAACTCCCAGTTATAACAAATATGTCATAGGATGTCATGTACAGCACGGTGACTATAGTCAAAAATATTGCATGTTTTAAGGTTGCTAAGAGAATAGATCTTGGAAATTCTCCTTGTAAGAAAAATTTTGTAACTGTGATGATGGTAACTAGACTTATTTTGCAATGTATACAAATATTGAATCATTGCATTGTACACCTGAAACTAATATGTTATATGTCAATAATACTTCAACAATGAAAAACCCAGTTTTTATAGAATCATGTATTCCTGACCATATTATTGCCTATGGAGTGAAACTCCCCATCTTGGTCATAAACTTGAAGAATTCCTGACTTCTTAGCTAGGAATAAATACTACAGTAGCCTCTTATCAGCAGATTTTGAGCTGTGATACTGCCACATCTATATTAAATGAAGTTAAATCTGGTCTTCAAAGTTTTTTCCATCTTGTCATGTTTTCAAGTGAAGACCATTGAACCAAACCACTACCTCAAGTACTAGACTAGCTAGTGTGGCCTTCAGAACTTACTTAATTTTTTGTGTGCCTCTGTTTCCTCATCTATGAAATGAGATTAGAAATAATATATGATGAAGAATGAAGTGCTTAAAATATTGTCTGATGCATAGAAAGACAGATTGTTTGGGCCACTTGCCAGCTGTGTGATCATGGATAAGGTGTTTTGTCTTTCTGGGCCTCATTTTCTCATTAGAAATGTGCAGGGGTTGGGGGGGTGTTGCACTGGATCATCTTACGTCCCAACCAGCTCTAAAAATTCTTAGAAAATAAAACAAGACAAATAGGTACTTCCGTGAAACAGTTGCCTTGGTAGTAACTCTAGTGTCTTAAAAACAAAGTATTAATAATAAAGCTCAGATACCTAAATATTAATGTGTGTCTTAGTTTAAGCCTCCAAATCCCTGAAGAGTTCGACTATCTACTGTTTTTTTAATTGCCTGTAAACAAAATTAAATGGTAAACAACACACTGCGAAGAAGCAATTGAAATAATATGGAGCTCTTAAACTCGGTAATAGAACATTCCACAAATATACCCATACCTGTTTTTAACCTCAGCCTTCTCTCACATATCATAACCAGTGGATGTCATTCTGAACAGTAGTTGAAGAGAAAATATTGGTGTGATTTATTTCAGATGTGGAAGAAATCCTCAGTTTAGTGATGTGGGGGAGACACAATATTTGCCCACTATCAGTAGCAATGTCATCAAGCTAAGCTGATTATCTAATTTTATTGTACTTAAAAATTTCAAATATACTGATATTATAGAAGATTTGGAAAATAAAGGAGGAAAATAACTCCTAATCCCACCACCTTCATGCAAGGGTTGTTTTGGATTTTGCTCCTACCCTTATACTGTCTCTTCATTTTCTATTTCTGTAAACAGGAGGTGGCGGCATCAGCTGTGTACTTCAAGATGGGCATGTTTTTGAAAAGGCTGGGGTGAGCATTTCTGTTGTTCATGGGAATCTTTCTGAGGAAGCAGCCAAACAAATGAGAAGCCGAGGAAAAATTCTGAAGACTAAAGATGGTAAATCAAGACAGTATCCACAGCCTGTAATAGTCCCTGCAAACCTTCCCCCCCCCCACAAGTTTTATGTGTAAAATAAGTAGTGCTTCTGTAAGAATCCATTTGGTCGCGTATGCCAGAGAAGCATGTTCACATTTCCTTTTTAAAAATTGTTTTTTAAGAGACAAAAAGCAGCTTTGGACAACTGATCCAGAAACTGTGTTGGCGTTAATCAAGCTGGCTGATTGAGTGTCACTCACTGTATGTTTTACTTTCCAGGTAAATTGCCATTTTCTGCTCTGGGCGTGAGCTCCGTTATCCACCCCAAGAACCCTCATGCTCCTACTGTCCATTTCAACTATAGATACTTTGAGGTAGAAGAGGCCGATGGTGAGCATCCCTGGAAATATTATTGTGCAAACTGTGTATCTTAAAACAAGCTAGAGGGTATAATCTAAGGGTGAGAAAATATATAAACCTTAACTAGGTTTTTCAGGAGGCAGATGAAGCCTTGGCAGGTGCAATGGATTATGTGCTAGAGGTGAAAAGAAGAAAATAGCATGGGCTGGGCTCTGACTTCCCCATATTTCCTCCAACACAGAAGGACTGATTTAATGAATCTCAAACTCAAAGTGCATGCAGGGTTCTTTGCACAGGAAAGGAAATTCAAAGGAAAACCTTATGCACAAGATTACATTGAAATAGAGGACTTGCTTATGGAACATGCATTGCTTCACTGGTCACCAGCACATTGTCAGTAGGTTTAAGATGGGATTGATGGTGCCACGTAGGGACATGTGGTTCCAGCCCCTGTCTGCAGTTAGCTGGGCCAAGTGTTCCCAACCGGCGGAGCATCTGTGCAGTGCCTCCGGGGCTGTGGGTGTCTCTGCAGGTGATGGTATTTAAAGTTCATGTATTTAACTTGCATTTTGAAGACATTTAGTTTGGTCCAGCCTTTTAATGTTCGAAGTTGGTAACTGGTACTAACAACTATAGACCCGACTAAGCACATGAAATAGTCTCAAATGGTAAGTTGTGTCCCTCTGCAAACGTTTTAACCCCTTCTGGGGTAAGGGGAGTGGGGCAGTGGTTTTTAATACAGGGAACCTCAGAATCTCCTGAGGAGTTTTTATAAACTGTAGATGCTTGGACCAGAGATTTGCTTGTCTTTTGTTTGTTTTTTGTGACCTAACAGAGGCATTTTACGCTCCTCCCGTGATTTGATAACGCGGCCAGAGTCCAGCCCCACGTGATGTTTCGTCATTCACGGCCGTGCATGTCCTTTTCCTCCTGGTTCTACTCTCTCGCTTTTTTAATTTCCTACTTCTTTTTCTTTCTGCATTTACCTTTTCTTTCCTGCCTAGGCTTTACTGGCCATTCAGAACTAACTTTAGTTAAATATTTTTTGATTGTCACACATTTCATGATTAAAAAGCTAAGCTGATAAATTTGGTTTGCAAATACAGTGAGTAGAGTGCTACGTCTCAGAGCCCAAAGCCTACATGAGAATCTCGTGTGTTGATTTTGTAGGTAACAAGCAGTGGTGGTTTGGTGGTGGGTGTGACCTTACTCCAACATACTTGAACCAAGACGATGCTGTCCATTTTCACAGAACTCTAAAGGAGGCTTGTGACCGGCATGGTCCCGATCTCTACCCTAAATTTAAAAAATGGTAAGTAAAGGTATTGTCATGACACCTAAAATATATTTCATTCCTTCCTTCTGTAGATCCTGAAGGCAACTACTGTGTCACTAAAGACCTTTTTCATCTTATGAGGGTTCATCTATTTTCTCTGCCCACTGGAAGTGGGATACCAGTTTGAAGTGGTTTTACTTAGAAATATTTACTTAGAAATATATGAATATCTGTAATAAAAATTGGGTAGCAGCATCTTTTTTGATCCCAAATGATTTAGAATATAAATTTTAACATGATCTATACCTCAGAATTAGAAGCTTTTTAATCCTCGGGTGGGATATTAACTTCTCATCCTAGATGAGAACTGTTGTTGCCACAGGAATGTTAGGACATGGGAAGGGTTGGAGAACTATTAGGGAAAGATGCAAATATACCAGATGCTTTGGACACAGAGAAGAGTGGGATTGGAAACTCTGTTAAAGAAACTCTAATGTTAAAGGAAAGGGAAATGAGTTGTGAGGAGATCCAGGATATTTGGTAAATGTGAAATGGAGTCTAGGCATAAATTGTTTGGAATAAGAGTAAAGCCCCCAATTCTACTTAGAGCTAATTGGCATTCTTGAAAAAGGAAGAACAGAAGAGGTTTTGGTGTTTGTTTGTCTTTTTTGGGGGGGGGGGTGGCTTTGCTTAGCTTTTAGAGCTAATAACTGGAATCTTGATATTTATGTAAGATTTGGAGTTCAGTTTTTTAAAATCCTCGGAAAAGACATATTCTCCTTTTGATTGGTACTACCCCTGAAAACGGCACAGCTGTGGAAGCTTGGATGTGTGAGGGAGGGTGGTTTTTTTTTCTCTCACAAATCAGCATCCTTCCAGGAGGAGGACGGGTATGGGTGACATCATTTTTTGGTTTCCTTTTACTGCTGTTATTGAGATGACCGCATCTGAGCGACATTAGTTACTAAGATATGTAGGATGCAGGCTAGTTAAAAAGTTTTTAGTGTATTTAGAACATTTCTTAATTTCATAACTTCATGGAGCTTTTGAAATAGTGTGATTTGGTTAAAGCTGACTTCACAACGTTGCTCAGGATGTACTTCAACTATGTTAATAAAATGTGCATGTAAAGGAAAGCCAACAAGGCACAGTCCAGGTGAATTAGACCAGTGCATCAGCTCTAGGGATTTGCAGCTGCTACCCCTTTTTTTTAAGCTATTAAGGTTTTTTATTAAGGCTATTTTTAATAGAACCTTTTAAATAGCTTTTAGTTTTTGTTCAGGTTTTTCTATTTACAGACCCTTATTCTTCTAGAGATCATCTAACAAGCCATTTCAACCATGTAAAGTAGTCTACAAATTTAGCATTTAAGAAACCTGCTCTAGTCGGCACAAAGAGGGGGAAGACTCAAGACCAGGTGGCTCATTTGATGTGCTGGCTCACAGGGGGAACCTTTTGTACGTCTGTAGGTGTTTTCTGAGCGTCTCCTTCCACCAGCCCCTCCCTCAGCCCTGCATGCTCTGGGGCCTCCACGGTTTATTGCTGAAAGAGACCTTAGAGATTATCTATTGTACCTTCCCTCGGTGAAGAAAGAACTGACTCAAGAGCTGAAGGGTTGGCGCCCAGACGCAGACCTGGTTAGTGTTGCTGCTAGTAGAGGATTCTTGTCTTGCCTCCTGCAAAAGCCACAGTGCTGCCGAGGGCAGTCACATCACTTGTTTTAAGAAATACCCGATTAATACTGGGCTCTTTGTTTCTTCCTCACTAAAGTTTTTAGAGTTCCATATGCTTTCGATAGACATGTGTTAAATTCCTTCCTTGCTTCGCAGATGAAAGCGTAAGCATTTTCTACATGGGTGCTGACTACAGGAAGTCTGTCGAAAGCCCTAGTTTCGTTTTCATAGCCGGACAGAAAGTAAGGACACCGTGTTGGCGTGAGTCAAAGAGAGAGCGCCACGCTGAAATGCTCACACTGATTTTCATGTCTTTTTTTTTTCCCCCACTTTGATCCTTGCCATGGCCCCGCTGTGTTTCCCAGGTGTGATGATTACTTCTTTATCGTCCATCGTGGGGAGAGGAGGGGCATCGGGGGCATCTTTTTTGATGACCTTGACTCTCCATCCAAGGAGGAAGTGTTTCACTTTGTGCAGAGCTGCGCCCAGGCCGTCGTTCCTTCTTACATTCCTCTTGTGAAAAAGCACTGTGATGACTCATTCACACCCCGGGAGAAGCTGTGGCAGCAGCTCCGGAGAGGACGGTGAGTGGCGACAGGAGGATGGGTCGCCCTGTTGTGTAATTGGCGCGGCAAGGTGGAGCATTTGGAGTCATCATGGGTGCTTGTTGTCTTGTTAGGGTTGTGTTAAGACTATCCAGAGCTGCTTTTTTAAAACTAGATGAATATTAAATGAATATTAAAAATTGTGTGCAATAGTACTGTAAAAAGAGCAAAGTTGGGGCGCCTGGGTGGGTAAGCGTCTGCCTTTGACTCTGGTTGTGATCTCGGGGTGCTGGAATCGAGCTCCGCATCGGGCTCCCTTCCTCAGTGGGGAGTCTGCTTCTCTGGCTCCCTCTGCTTCTTCCCCGTTCCCCCCCCCCACCACCATGGTCTCTCTCTCTCTCTCTCTGCCTCTCAAAGAGATAAAAACTTTAAAAAAAACAAAATTTATTTCATTTGTACATTGGCAACTCATAGCAGCCATGTAGTGGTACTTGCTGAATTTAATTCAGCTGATTTCTTTTAGTCTTCTAGCAATACCTTCCAGCCTTATGCCAAGATAGGGGCATCATTTAATGTTTTTGCTGCTTTATAAATTTGGAATCCCATACTTTTCCGTTCATCTGTAAGATTTCATGGAGGTCGTTATGATGGACATAATCATTTCAGAAATTATTTATAGTTAATTACAATATTAACTAATTATGGAGTCCTTACTATGTGCCAGCCAATATGTTAGACGCTTCCTTCTGCTCCACATAGGAGCTTCCCTTATTTATTGTATGTACGTATGTATGTATGTTAGTACTCTCTACACCCAACGTGGGGCTCAAATTCACAACCCCTAGATCAGGAGTCTTGTGCTCCACCGACTAAGCCAGAAACAAACAAAACAAAACTAGACTCAAACACGGAGAACAAACTAGTGGTTACCAACAGGGAGGTGTGGGGGGTCGGTGAAATAAGGTGAAGGGGATTAAGAGTCCACTTTTGGTGATGAGCGAGGAGTAATGTACACAATTGTTGAATCACTATATTGTACACCTGAAACTAATACAACAGTTATGTCAATAAAATAGCCAATGAAAATTTGTTTAATAAAAAAAAACCACCTTTGGAAAGGGCAATGTTCTAGTTTTGCATAGGATTTTATATGCAAAGCTGACAAGTTTTGTGAATATGAATTAGGTGAAACCTTAAAACTTCTGAGACATAGGAACCATGTTTTGTGTTCTTTTTGGTGTTTTTTTGTGTTGGTTTTGGTTTTTGTGACTTTCTCACAGAGAACCTCCTTCTTCCACCCTTATCTCTGGGCCTTAACATGGCACTAAACTCTGGGGCTTCAGATAAACCACAGCTCTTCCCTACGGTTGTCAGCATTGTCACCTTCTTACACACGACGCTCCTCACCCCATCTGTATCCTTCACAGGTTACACTTACTCCACTTCCTTCTGCCCCAAATAGGAGCTTCCCTGATTGACTGATTGATTGTATGTTTGTATTTATGTATTGTATGTGTGTGCGTACGTATGTACGTTAGTACTCTCTACACCTAGCGTCGGGCTCAAACTCATAACCACCAGATCGGGAGTCGCATGCTCTACCGACTAAGCCAGTCAGGCACTCCAGAAACTAAAGATCTTTAACTTATTGTCTCTTTGCTGTGTTTTAGGAAAGGGAAACAGGATAAAATTTAGGCATCTGTTAAATCGAAAGGTTCATGGTTGCAGGCACCTCAGGATAAATACACGAGAAGGAAGAGAAAGATTAGATCTAAGTGAAACCTGGTAGGAGTCAGAGAGGCATTCTTCACTCAAAAAAGGAAAGCAGTACAGGGATCCTTACAGAAAATTCATTTAGGGAGTTCCCTACGAGGGCCTTTGAAAGAGACATCCATACAAATTAGAGAATCACGGCCATCCCTTAAATACCATGTCTCAGAAAGGCAGCATCGGGGGTGAAAAAAGGTGACTGAAGGCTGAAATTCTTTTCCATGGTCTTAGGAAGAAAGTAAGAAGTTTTGCTTTATATTATCTTTTGAAACAGGTATAAGAAGGTATTAGTTATTAATGCACAAAATTCAGTCTCTGATGAATCAATACTGAGGCCTAGAAAGGGATCCATGGATATAATTTATTTAAATGTTCTCAGGGCTTTTGGCATGTTTGCACACAGAAGTGTGTTTTCTAAGAATTCAAGTATTTTGGGATTCTAGAGGTTATCTTCCTCCAGGTGTGATTAAAGACGAATCAGTGGGTAAACAAGACTATCTGAGGGAAGTTTAGACCAAGAGAATAGTTTCTGCATGAGTTGAGAAATGATCTGAAAGGGGGACTATTCATTGAATTTTCAGCTTTATGGGTCATTCTAAATCCATATCAGTAGTAAAAATTATCTTTGAAGTTTAAATAACCTTTTATAAAAGATCCCATGATGTTAAAGGCAGTCAGAGATTTTTAAGCTACACAGAGTTTAGATCTGACCCCATGGCAGTTAATGGAAGTAAATTTATTGAACCAAGTTTTAGTTGATGCTAAGGATATTTTTCTTAGCAAAATAAAATTTGAGCACTGCAACTCAACCACTGCTTATTGATTGCTGCTAATCTGCAAGGAGACTGAATTATATGACTGCTTATCAATGCTATTAACTACTTTGGGAAAAGGAAATCTCTAGGATATATTAGTAATTATTAATAGATTGCCGTTAGCTGTACTTGGCCTTTCAATTACAAAAGTTTTAGATCTTAGTATGTGGAAGTTATAGGTGGTAAAATGAAGTCTTCTGAAACCTCTCAGACCACGGGGGAAGGCCAGAACGAACTGTTCTAGGGTGCCATTTCTTTCTCTTAATTGTTTTTGTGCCTTAAAGTTCTCAGCTTTGTGTTCATTCTGTTTATTGGAAAACATAACCTTCTTGTTTGATAACTGCTCTGTGTTGGGGCCAAATCTATATCCTATTGTTTGTTGGGTAGAATACCCTTTTATTTATGCCTGTCCAGATGGAGAAGACTCAGCTGGCTGGCTGTAGTAGACTGGCGTTCCCTGTGCCCGTTCCAGCTGACTGAGAGGGGGAGGGGTGATGGGAAGGAAGAAACCTCCCACCCCCTTTGGAGTATTCGTTACGGGCTAGTTTTAAGAAAGATTTTATTCAACTGGCCTTTAATGTTATTTGTTGTCTTTATGTCAGGTATGTAGAATTTAACCTGTTGTATGATCGGGGTACAAAGTTTGGCCTCTTCACTCCAGGATCCAGGATTGAAAGCATCTTGATGTCTTTACCTCTAACTGCTCGGTAAGAATTACTCATAATTATTCCTCCACTCTCAGTCCACTAACCCCTACAAAACATGAACGTTAACACTGCAAATGTCTAACCTAAAGACTTCATTGGTTTTGACTTTGCTGATTTTAATAATAAAATCAGAGTCAAATAATAAGGAAAATAATTTTTTCTTTTAAAGAATGAACGGCAGGATGAATGACATGGCTTTGTGGGTGACAGCTGGGAAAGGACAGAGGGAGTAAGAAGTTAGGGTGGATGGTGGTGTCCTTGCCTACTTGGTAATTTTCTAGGAAGAGTTATGGGCAAAGCAAATTTATTTGAGCATGTTAGGTTTTTCAGCTTAATTTTGTTAGAAATTGTTGTATTTATTTGAAGGAAAAGTCTTACTCTCCAATATGAAGTATCAGGTTTGTTCGAAAGTATAAGGGATTGTTGCCAGTGCTTGGCATTCTCTTTTTGCTTTATATGTTGCTGTGGTGAGCCTCCATAAAGGTTAATTGAATCTATGGAGGGAATTTTTTTAGTAGGCTCCGTGCTCATTGTGGAGCCTGACACAGGGCTTGAACTCACAACCCTGAGATCAAGACCTGAGCTGAGATCATGAATCAGATGCTTAACTGACTGAGCTAGCCAGGCACCCCTCAGGGGGGAATTTTAAAGACAGATATATTTATGTTGGTGCAATTAACTTGACTTTTTGGCTATATGAAAGTCAGAATGATGTGTGTCCAGATTGAAATAGAAAAGATCAGAAAAAAAGAAAAATTACATTGCTTGTTTTATAAGAGCTAGAATCTTCTTTTTTCTATGAGTGTAAATGTCCAAGTAAGAATGGACTGCTGTATGGCACTGGAGGAATGCCCTGCCTCGCTCTGCTGTCCAGACCTAGCCTGGTGAGATTAGTACCCTGTATGGTTGTGCCTGCCTTCCAAATGGCATTGGCTCTGTCCTTGTATAATTGCTGCTCTTGGGGTCTCATGTCCTTAGCCGAAAGCTCTCATGCACATCACTGCTAGGTGTTCCTGCCACCCCAGAGACGAGATGTGAACAAAAAGTAGAGATAAGTTTTTAAGGCCTCCAGTAGTCTTCTTGATTACTACTGTCCCCTAATTATAAGGTACATTCTAAGCGGCAGATATGGGTGGATTATACATCAGTCCCTTGTTCATTTGAATAGTTACCATGACAGGTCACTTTTGGCTTCTTACAGTCTATACCAAGGGTGTGCAAACTTCAGGCTATAAGATGAATTCAGGTCCACTTGTGATGTGTTTTTGTGCAGTCCTTGAGCTAAGAATGAATTTTACATTTTTAAAGGATTATTAAAAACAAACAAAAAAGAATATGCAGAAGACTGTATGTGGCCCCACAAAGCCTAAATTAAAGTTATTATGTGACACTTTACAGGAAAAGTTTGCTACCCCCTGGTCTAAGCCAGTATCTGCCAGACTTCATACTAGAGCTTAACCATCTTGACTATATTTGTATATTATCTGAGGTATTATTTACTTAAATTTTCTACTCTTACTTTTTCTGAGAGAGAATTTATTTAAAAACGCAAACCGATATTATTGCCATAAATAGGAAGTAACACATTAAAATAAATGCGTAAGTATTAAGCTAAAAAACAAAGTTTGCCCATGGATCATCGGAGGGTCTACAATTTATGAAACCCTGGTTTATACTGTAAGTGTATTTTGGCTCTGGGGTATTAATATTAGGCAAAGAATGCTCAGGAATTATTAAAATACTTTATTTCCTTAGCAGCAACTATTTTAAAAAAGGCTAGTGGGTAAAAGGCATATTAGGTACATTGGAGACAAGGAGGTGTAAGACATTTTTACTCTTAGAATTTTATTTTTCGGGGCACCTGGGTGGCTCAGATGGTTAAGCGTCTGCCTTCGGCTCAGGTCATGATCCCGGGGTCCTGGGATCGAGCCCCGCATCAGGCTCCCTGCTAGGCAGGGAGCCTGCTTCTCCCTCTGCCTCTGCCTCTCTCTCTCTCTGACTCTCATGAATAAATAAATAAAATATTTAAAAAAAAAAAAAAAAAAAAAGAATTTTATTTTTCATCGATTTTAAGTAAAGAGGTGTGTGTATTGTTCATTGTAATTTTTATTAGTAGTACATGTTTTGCTTTTGTTTTGGACCTTTATAGGTGGGAGTACATGCATTCAACCCCAGAGAACTCCAAAGAAGCGGAAATTCTGGAAGTTCTGCGCCATCCGAGAGACTGGGTGCATTGATGCACACAGAGCGGCCTTCCTGGGGCTTGGGGGACACTGAATGTGTGCCCCGTTCCCCGGGCTGGCAGCCTTGCCACTGTGTGGCAGTTCATAACCACTGTCTTCGAGCTCTAGTCTTCACTCTGCAGCCTGCTTCCTTGGCAGATGCTGACGTGTGTTTTAAGTACTGCAAGTTTCCGTTGGAAGCTGCCAGCGACAGGTGGTGGTATGGCAGCTTCTCAGCGTCAATTGGTTGATATAAAACTCATTTATACTTTTAGACTCATTTCATATGACTAGTTTACAAAATATGAAATTGAGTTTCCAAGTGTTGCGCTAAGGGTATCTAAATATGGTTTGTATCAGGAAACTGCTCATGCTATTTTCGTTTCATGTATTTGTTGAAGTTTTTGTTTCTGCCCTAAAAATCTGTCGTGGGATAAATTTTATTTTCATTAATTCAGTGAGGTTGAGACTTAATAACGTTTAGAAAGCAGCTTGAAAGGAAGGTAAAATTTTTACTTTGTCATGACTGAAGTTTCGTTGATCATGATCTTTATATGTCTTTCTCTAGAGATCATAATATTGTAAAATGTTCATTTTTATAATGATATTTAGGAACACTTGAAGTTTACTTAATCTCCGTGTGTTTCAATTCAGTGATTCCCTGTAGTTAACTCTGAAGTGACATCACTGTTATTTAAATAAGGGAGATCTAAGATGTGGTTCTGATTTTTGAAGAACTATAATTTAATGTTGGATTCTCTGCACTTTTGAATGTGAGAGCTTAAAACCTTGGAGTCTGATATTTAAAATTTCCTATTCCACATTTTTCTATGTGGAAGTTCAGACTAAGAACAGTCCTGGGGATGTTGTGAGTTAGGAAATGTTTCTCATTTGGCAAATGAGAGATATTGTTCTTTGTTAATTAAAGTCAACATAACTAGTGTGAGAAGCGTGTAGGCATTTTATAAATATATTTCTTTGGAAGGTGGACTAATTAAAATTGTCGTCTTTTTAAATTAGAGATTCTGCAGCTCTTTGCCCTTAAGAGAAAATCACAACAGAATTCTTAGTGTAGCTTCTTTGTTCATATAATAGTATGAATGTTTTTTTTTTTTGAGTGTATTTTATTTTACATAATATATTGAAGTTTGTAAGGAATAGGATCTTCCTACATATTATTAAGCATTACCTTGGAATATGTTAAATGTATGTGATTGTGTGTGACTCTTTAGGCCTGGAAAATATATGAACTCTTCAACTATCTTACAACAGATCCGCTGATAAATTTTATTATGAAATATGGCTAAGAAATGTTTGTATTTTTTATTTTTTAAAGGATAATTGATAAAAGGACTATAAATATTTTTAGTACTAAAACCATGGTTCCTCATTCCTAGGTACTTTACCCAGGAAAAATAGAAGTTTTGCACTCAGATTTCCATAGCTTTATTCACAATAGACAAAACTTAGAAACAACAGAAATGCCCATTAACAGATGACTGGATAAACAGATGATGATGTATCAGGATGTGAAAATACTACTCATTAGTGAAAAGGAACAACTACTTGGGTGAATAGTAAAATGGCATTACGCCAAGTGAAAGAAGCCAGACACAAAAGAGAACTCACTGTATGACTACGCTATGTGAAAACCTAGAAAATCCAAAATTCAAACAAGAGAAAGCACGTCAGTGGTTGCTAGGGCAAGGACTAGGGGATTGATTGGGAAGGGAACAAAAGAATATTTTGAAGGGATGGAAATGTTCTATATATTGATTGTGGTAGTGGTTACCAGACTGTTTACATGTATCAAAACTCATTGACCTTGACACTTAAAATCATGGAATTTTATTGTATATGTGATTTATACTTTAATAAAGCTGATTAAATGAAAAAATACAGGCATATAGGAACAAATGTTCAAATAAACCTCAGTTGACTTTTTACAATAAAAATCTCTTGGCATATAGTTCTGCTAGTTTATTTAATTGTGTTTAGGACTGTCAGGTCTGGGCATTGGACTAAGATGAAATTTCAAAGTTTCAGAGTATCAGTTTTTCATACTCAATAACCGTGTATTTCTCTTACAGATGAGAACTATGGGGGGAAAAAGAATTGAGTAACTGTTGGAAAATAGATCATTCTACTCTTATTCAAAATGAACTTCTCTTTTAAATTCATATTGATGTTTATTCTGAGTCTGCTAGAGGCCCACGGTGTACCTCCAAATGGCCTGAACACCTAACTGCTGGCCTCTTAAACATGCATATTAGTGGTCAGAAGGGGTGGAAATTTGGGGGATGGCATGTAAATGCTTTGGAGCAAATTTCTAACCACTACTTTATATCCATCACTATACTCAGCTTACCCACCTAATGCAACCAAGTGTTTAATAAGAGAAAAAACTTCTTTATGCTAAAGAGTGCCATATTAGAAGGCCGAATAATCTGTTCCTTTATGATTTATCCTTCCATGTGTCTTTTGCCGTTACAGTTGATCAAGCCAGAAATCATCTGACACCTCTAAGCCTAGGCTAGGACAACTTGAAGGCTAGGTTCAGCTCAAGACTCAAGACTGTATGTAGACCACGGTGCCTTCAGGTGGCTCAGAACACGTATTCCAGCAAACAAGACAAGGCAGAGGCAGCGTGGTTGCCTTCTGATCTAGTCTGAGAGGTTAGATAGTATCACTTCCTCCAAACTGCATTGGTCACCAGTGAATCACTAAGGCCAGCTCCAGATTCAAGGGGAAGAGAATTAGATCCCAAAACCACAAAGTAAATCCGACCCTTTCCCTCTTTCATTGCCCTAGTCAAATCCTGTTGAGTATACCTTTGAAATATTTCTTGACTTCCCAATCTTTTGACCACTGCCACCACTCTACCTTGGTCCCACATTCCCTCTTACTTGAACTTCGGCAATGTCCTACCTGTCTCTGGTCACTCTGACCTCCATTCTCTTAATGTTAATGTCCTACTAAAGGGAAAAACAACCTTAACTTGACAATGGCAAAGGCTTCCAGTATCTTGTAGTTCGTCTTTAGCATGTGAGAGTTCTTTTGGAAAACCTCCCTTTTTCCCTATCCCCAACTCCCAAGTTAATAATGAGGCCGGGCGCAAAACCCCTGGGGCAGTTGCTCTTTCTGCCCATGGATTCTGTCCCTGGGCTTTAATAAAACCACCGTTTTGCACCCCCTTCTACAGAAAAGATGCTAAACTCAACCCGACATTCAAAGCAATCCACCATTTGACCTCTCTTTTCTGCCCTTTCTTCTACATTCCTCCTCCACACTTTGGCCTCAGACCTCATACCCACCACTCATGCTGCTGAGCATTTCCTAAACTTCTCCCATCTGGCCTGTAGTCAGGCTGCTGCCACCCCTGCTTGGAATCTCTCAGGCTTCCATCCATCCTTCCATGCCCAGTTCAGATTTCCAAGAAACCTGCCATGGAGTCAATCTCTTCTACCCCTCCACACATCTCATCTTTAGTATTGCTCTCCTCACAGTCTGTATGCACATAGTCATTTAACATACACTACGATTACTCGCAAATACCTAGGGTGGGTCTTTCCTTATTTATAGTGCCAGCTACCTTGTGAATGACTTGTTAACCCTTGTCTCCCAACACTGTTTTACCAATATATTGTGTAATTAAGCTTAGTATCGTTTGGCTTTCTATATAACTGTCTTATTCCTAGTCTGTGAGGAGAGAAGTTCCCATTAAGAGAAGTACGCATCTTTTAAAACCCATTTAGAAATGGTTTTCACGGGGCGCGTGCGTGGCTAAGTCGTTAAGCGGCTGCCTTCGGCTCAGGTCATGATCCCAGCATCCTGGGATTGAGCCCTGCATCGGGTTCCCTGCTCCGCGGGAAGCCTGCTTCTCCCTCTTCCTCTGCCTCTCCTCCTGCTTGTGAACTCTCTCTTTCTCTGTCAAATAAATAAAATCTTTTAAAAAAAGAAAGAAATGGTTTTCAGGGATGTATTGTAGTATTCCTGACTTAAGTACCGTGCATTTGATATCCCACATTTTTAAAAAATTGATCCCTCTTCCTAAAGAAACACACTTGTAAAATTCCCATTTCATAATAAACCTAAATTAGCACCTTTAAGTTAGTGAAGCTTAGACGTTTATAGATAGTTGACTAAGTTTAATATTTTTTGTTACCTGAAACCAAGTCATAGGGCGTACAATATAAAACCTCACAGACCTGTTTCTACAGGTTAGTTAATACCAGATACACACTAGCAGACCAGCAGAGCAAGGTAATTAACCTTCATTTCACCTTCCAATCAATGTACTTGGTTTTGATTCTAGAAGTTAAGCTCATGAATCAGTAATCAGCATTTTAAAGAATGCTTCACCTATTAATTCCATTCATACTTCAAAACATGCTTGAATATAAGAGTTGACACAGTTTAATCCATCATGGTTTCAAGGAGTTGACACAAATACAGTCATTTAGGAAAGCAGATTGGCTTTGTCGTAGTTTAGAGTTGCAACATCGACTCTGTCACAGACACATTTGCTTATGAAATGGTGAGGGAAGTATCAAATTAAAGTTTATAAATAAAGTTGCATCAGTTGGATGCCTCTATTTAACAGCAAGGGAATAATGCATCTATAAATTAAAAATGCAGACTGGTTAAGTTGCTTTCCTTTTCTGACTTGGTGAGGCAGCCTGAGGTTTTCAGAATGTTCCATGTCTGCTGTTTGACATCCTTCTAATAAGTTTAATATAGAAAATTTCAAGCCAACTTATCAATTGCTTGTAGCTAAAGTAGTTTCTTTAAAAACTTCAGTAGAGGGGTGCCTGGGTGGCTCAGTCATTAAGCGTCTGCCTTTGGTTCAGATCATGATCCCAGGGTCCTGGGATCGAGCCCTGCATGGGGCTCCCTGCTCGGCGGGGAGCCTGCTTCTCCCTCTCCCACTCCCCCTGCTTGTGTTCCCTCTCTCGCTGTGTCTCTCTCTGTCAAATAAATAAAACATTTTTAAAAATTAAAATAAAAATTGCAGTAGATATTCTCTCTCTCTGACAAAGAAATAAATAAAATCTTAAAAAATTTAAATGTTCTCAGAAGAACATTTTAAATTATATCAATACAAATTAACTTCTGCTGGAAGTAGTTTTTATTCTTTATTATGAACTTGATCTTGATATGCTATTTAACATGAGTGTGATACTTAAAAATAATGTGACTATTTCTAGGAAACAAAGAACAAGGACCTTCTTTTCATCTTTACCTTCCTCTCCACCGTTTTGGTAATGTGAGGGAAATATGATATCTTGTAACAGCAGGACAATCTTCTCAGCTGACGCCCTGGTATGTGGAGCAGAGACAAGCCAACCCTGCTGTGTCATAACTCTTGACTCAAAGAAGCTGTGAAAATAAAATGGTTGCTGTTTTATGTCATTAAATTTGGGGTGGCTTGTTCAATAGCAGTGGATAAGGTTAGATGTCATGAACAGAAGAGAGGACAGCAGTTTGGATGAGCTTGACGTGCCTGCAAGCTAGTATTTAGAGATGTGCGTCTAAGACTCAGAAGTTCAATCTAGAAACAAATATTTACCAATTATTTGTGTAAAGGCAATAATTGAACAAGGGGAAGAAGGTGAGTCACCCAAGGAAGTGCAGTAAGAGAGGAAAGTCAGAGACTGAACTGGAGGCAGAAAAATGAACTTGGGAAGAGGAGTCCGGGGAAGGAGGATGAGAAGTTCCTGAGCCAAAGGAATAGGGAAGAAGGAAATCAGAAAGGGACAAGTTGGGGGCGCCTGGGTGCCCTAGTCCGTTTGGCAACCGACTCTATTTCAGCTCAGGTCGAGATCTCAGGGTCCTGGGATTGAACCCCACATCCAGCTCCATGCTCAGTGGGGAGGTTGCTTGAGATTCCCTCCCTTTCCCTTTTCTTTTGCCCCTCTCCCTGCTCGCATTCTCTATCTGAATAAATAAACAAATCTTTTATAAAAAAGAGACAAGTTGGATATGATTGTGATAAGTTTTAAAACATTACAATAGCTGTGTTTCTACATATGAGAGAATTTTTTTTTAAAGATTATTTACTTATTTATTTGACAGAGAGAGAGTGAGAGGGAACACAAGCAGGGGGAGAAGCAGAGGGAGAGGGAGAAGCAGGCTCCCCGCTGAGCAGGGAGCCCGATGCAGGGCTCGATCCCAGGACCCTGCCAAAGGCAGATGTTTAACCGACTGAGCCACCCAGGGGTCCCATATGAGAGGATAGTAAAATAATACATGCTCCATGTGAATATGTTTGATAAATCACGTATTAAGTTTAGATTTTTAGAAATGATCTTAGTCCATAAATTACCAAGATCTTCTGAGGTACTAAAATTTAGGTAATAAAATAATTTCCATTAACATATCTGATCGCAGTTTCTCAAAGTGTATTTAAATTTGAAATTCTTTAAAGTACCAGTAGGTGGAGCACATTCGTTGAAGAAAAGCTAATCCTGGGTTTTGGGGGCTTACTGGGGGCCAGGAGGAGACAGAAGAGAAAGTGAAGAGAAGTGAACAGGGAGGGAGAGACAGGGAGAGGAGGGACATGAGAGAGGGAGACCATGACAGAAAAGGAGAGGGAGACAGGAGAGAAGATAAGAGAACTGTTGGGGATCGCACCTTCATTCAACTATGGTACTAGTGGAGAGATTATCTAAACGCGTTATTACGTATTTAATCAAGCAGGGTTAGTTTGACTATCATGTTTATATCTTGGCAAATGGCTCTATTGTTTCATTTTTCTCTTCATTCTCTCTTCATTCAATATCCGATTATGTTGAATTCCTAGGGAGTTCCTGAGTTGTGATTTGCCCGACATCATGTGAAATGGGTGCATTTTCCTTAGAGTTCATAATGCTAATTTGACTCTCAAAAGGATACATAATCCTGAAAGGACTGAGGACTCTTCATCTAAATCAGGAGAGTGTCTCTACTCTAGGGAATGTGCATGGTAATTCAGTGAAGAAAGGTAAGAAAACATTTTTATCCTTTCAAAAATTCTACTTTTGTGTGTAATTAATCATTTGTCCATAATAAATTAGTACATTAGTGCATATATTTAATTTACAAATAAGCAAGGATATTTTAGGGGTCAAAATTAGTAGCACATGATCAAAAAATTTCAAAATTTGCTTGTCCATATAAATGGTGTACATTTTTACTTTTAAGGACTAAAAATGAAAGTGGAGAAATCAGAAGGCAGAATATATTGATAAATCAAAGGAAGAAAACATACAAACAATACAGCTTGACTTCTGGCTGGAATTACAGGGGAGGAAATGTAAATCTGCTAATTTCTCATTGATATTAGAGGGAACTAATGGATACTGTCTGAAGAAATGAAAAACTAAGATGATAAATAAAAGTGTGATAATAAAAGTATTCACTAGAATAGAAATATAAATGCCAGAATTATCCACAAAACTCACAAACATAATATGGAGTGAAGAAAAACCCCTGTAGAATAAGACATACAGTATGATTTCATTTGTATAAAATTCAAAAGATACAAAGCTAGACCATAGACTTTTTTCTTATTATTGAAGTGTAGTTGACAATTTTTATTAGTTTCGAGTGTACAACACAGTGCTTCAACAGTTCTATACATTATTCAATGCTCACCACAAAGTGTAGTCACCGTCTGTCACCATATAACATTATTAGGATACTATTGAGTATACTCCCCAGGCTGTAATTTTCACATAGGCTGTTTTTAGGTGATAAAACTAATGAAAAACCAATGACAACACAAATTCAGGTGAGTAGGGAGAAGGATTGAGTCAGGACTTGCAAAGCACTTTCAAGTTCTCAAGTGGCCATTTCAATATTTCAACATATCAATAGGAAATTTCTTAGCATACTACTCATATTTTCTAAATGTAAACAAATATTAAATATTTAGCTGTAAACCTTTAAAGCTAGGAGCTGAGAAACTTTACTCAGATATCAACATACACCTCTGTGGGTTTTCTTGTTGGCATCTTGATACATGTTTTTTTAAAAAACAAGTATTTTTTTCCCTAATATTTAAATTAATGTTTATACTTTGTGGAAATTTTGGAAAATAAACAAAAGTATCGAGAAGCAAATAACCATCACATTTTATACAGTACTCAGAAATAATCAAAACTACTCAATATTTTGGTGTATTTCTTTCTAGCTATTTCATGCATGCTTGAATATAGGTAAATCATACTGTGTATATAATTTTGTATCCTGATGTTTCCCCTTTAACTTTATATCTTAAGCATTTCTCCCTGTTATTTAAGACTTTCAAAGGCAGAGGACAGGCTGGGACTGAAAATGGGTTTTTTGAAAATGTGCTACTGACTGGGGGCTCAAAACCATTGCTCACCCTCTTTCTCCAAGGGAATTTGTCTTCCAGCTGGGCAGGAGATTCAAGGGCTGTTTTCTAGAAAATTATTTTCTAGAACAGTTCTAAAGGAAAAAAATAATACTTTACCACTGGGAGCTTTGGTGTTTTCACCACAAAATGATTAACTCTTTCCTTTGTATGCATACCCCGTCTCTGCACACCCATCTCTTCATGCCCAGGGCACCCAATCCAGTTTTTAGTGCCTCTTTAGAGGAATGGATCATCAGATTTTTGGGGAAAATCTCCAAATATGAGAAAGAGAGAGAGAGAGAGAGAAATAAGCAGAGACAACAGACAAACAGACCTGTAGTATTAATATCTTCAGACAGGTAAGAGATTAAATTTATTATTTAGAAATATGGAGGTAAACAGAAGATAGACCTAGAAGATTTAAAGTCATTGCCTTGGAGAGCAGGACTGGGGTGGATAGAAATGAGATAGAAAATGGCTCTTTTCATTATAAGACTTTATTTATATTTGATTTTTAACTGTAGGCATTCATTTATTAGATTAATACAAATATTAAAAAGTAAAAGCCATGGATTTTTTTAGGGTCTCAAAGCATCATTTTCTTTATGCATATTTTTCCATCATGTAGGTGTTTCTTATCAGAAAGAACTTTCCATTCTGTTACATTAATTTTTTATCATGAGTTGTCATTACTTTATCAGTGTTTTTAAAGAGCTCTTCCTGTTTTTAACCTCACTGTTAAGATTAATTAAATGCATGTTATGTTCTAAATAGTTCTACTTTAAGAGATCAGATATGGTAGAAAAAAGAATTATTTCACAGGTTCTAATAATTCTTCAGGATTCATAGAACTTTCTGTGCAGCACTCAAGTATCTTTTCTATATATGCTAATAAGTAAAATTAGTGTTCATAAAATTCAAACTGTATAGTCACAGATTTCATAGACATCTAGGTATATGGGGAAGGTGGGTATTTCAGAGAGTGGGTGCTGGACAATGCCCCAGATATGTGACCTCTTTAAGGTTTTAGCTTGGGAGTTTAGAAGTTACATTGAAATTAATGACCATCTAACAAGCTGACCACAGTTTCTGGGTTATGTTTTCTAAGGGCAGCAGCCTTCTGTCTCAACCACAAAGGCATCTCATGAGTTGTAGAGGAACTTGAGCATATTTGTGTTTATAAAGAAAGAAACCTAAAACAAACAAAAAAATTCCAGTTTTTATAGTGTTACTTTTTGTTTTCTTCAAATTATATTTTAGAGACACTTGAAGGGCCTGCTACCAATGGCTGAAAAACCTCAACATGGTTTCCTTGGCAATCCCTAGAATGGGGAAATGAAAGGAAAGTTCCCCAATTAAAGAACAAAAACCCACAACCCCTCATGCTCCCCTTTGATTCCCACCAAATTAGAGGAAGCTGTATGGAGGGAATAAGCCAACCCAGGTCTTAGAGAAAAATATCTGGCCTCCTTTCACACAATCTATGGGCAGCTACCATAACACCATTACTTCATGGTCAGATTGGTATGAGATACAACACAGGTGAGCAAAGAGATAAGACTGAAAGATACATTGTGTTGAGGAAAAATGAGTTACAAGCTGAAGAACACTTCTTCCTAAAATCTTTAGGCTCTCTTTCAGTGTCGTTACATGGTTGGGTTTGCACCCTGGCCAGGTTCTGATGTGGGCAGGTGGGGTGGAGTCCTCTCGTTCTTATTACACTTCTGCAGTGGGACATTCTTTCACTGCTGTTTGTCCCTCATAATTTTTCAGTGCCTTGCTATCATCTTACATAAAGTCATAAATGCCTCAGACTCCTCTTATTGGCATAGCATGAATTGTACCTGAGTTATTAGTTTAGAAAAATACCTTACACATTTGAAATGCATATGTACAAAGACAACAGAGCAACATGTTTTCATTGTTTCACAATGTTTTCTCTACTCATATGTCTTTTCCTTGAACCCTTTAATTTTCTTCCATCATAAAATATTTTTTAATTATGTAAATCTCGTAAAAATTTAGGTAGATATACTAACACAAACTCATTTTCTCTTTTTTGTAACTCATCTTTTATGTTTTTAATGTAGAGTTTTTGGTTCTTTATCACATCTCTGTGGCTTGGTGTTTTATCCTCTGGATTAATTTCAATACTTTCTTTTCTCTTACTACAATATTTTCCCTTGCACACACACTTGGACTTTTACTGAACATCTTTTTAAATTCTGGTCATTTATCATCTATATCTCCTCATCATTTCTTCTTTGATTTGGATAATTCATGTGTCCCTTCCTTATATGTGGAAATCTAAATCTAGCCTTACATAATTGCTTCAAATGATGAAACTCTATTTACTTATGTATACTCCTAACGTATCCTAAAAAAGAATTAAGGTGATTTATAATCACACATAAAATGGGATGGGATTAGAAATAAGAAAAGTTAGCAAAGAGAAACTAATGCTGAGAAATTAAGAAGCCAAGACTGCAGTCAATACCCGTATGTTGCCAAACAGAGCCACAGTTCGTTTCTTAGCGCTGTATCCCTGGTTTCTGTTCACCAGCTTCAATCTTCCTTCTTGTAGTCTGAGGATTACAACTCACTTGTATTAGTCAGGGTTCTCCAGAGAAATCAAACCAGTAGGATGTAAAGGGGATGTATATATGGGCATATATATATATATATATATATATATATATATATATATATATATACACACATCAAGGTATATATGTATATAAAGAGATCTATTTTAAGGAATAGCCTCATGCGGTTATGGAGGCTGGCAAGTCCGAAATCTTAATCCCAGAGACTGGAGACCCAGGAAAGAGCTGATGCTACAGTTCAAGTCCAAATGAAGACCAACGACTGCAGCATTTCCTCTTGCTCAGGGGAGGCGAGTCTTTTGTTCTCTTCAGGCCTTCAGAGGATTGGAGGAGGCCCACCCACATTATGGAAGGCAATCTGCTTTGCTCAAAGTTCACTGATTTCAGTGTTAATCTTATTGAAAAACACCCTCACAGAAACATCCAGAATAGTTTTTGACCACCTGTCTGGGCACTGTAGCACAGCCAAGTCAACCTATAAACTTGAGCCCTCACACCACTAAAGCCTGCTCTTTGCCTTTACCCTCCGCTTACCTTCTTTTCCTCTGTGCGTGCCCCCTTTCCATTCTTCCTAGGCTTTGAAACTTCTCTTAATCCTTTTTTCTTTTTTTTAAATTTTTTTTTTTTGATGTAGGGTCCCATGTTTCATTATTTGCGTATAACACCCAGTGCTCCGTGCTGAACGTGCCCTCTTTAATACCCATCACCAGGCTAACCCATCCCCCACCCCCTCCCCTCTAGCACCCTCAGTTTGTTTCTCAGAGTCCATTGTCTCTCATGGTTCGTCTCCCCCTCCGATTCCCCCCTTTCATTCTTCCCCTCCTACACTAAAGAGACTCCAAGGGTGCCATCAGGCCACAAGTCCATATTTCCAGGATTGGGTGAAGCTCCTCACCTTTTTTGGTGGCCAAGGATTGCTTATAAATAGTCTTCTGGGGTGTCCTGGGCTCCTGCTAACCTCTCCTCCAATGGCCCTACCCCCCCCCCCGACCCCCCCCCCCCCCTCCCGGTGCTCTTGTAAAAACTCTTTCTGTTGTTCCAGGCCTGTCTTAAGCTACCACTTCTGTTAAAGCATTTCACAGGAGGAAGTAGCTTTGCTAACTCAGGCCACATTTTCTAGGTGCTCATGAAGCCGGTACACAGGGTTGTGGCTTTAACAATTGACTTTACTCCCCAGTGAGGATGAAGCAATGGGACAGTTCTGGGAAAAGCTTCCTGGGACCCAGTGGTCCGATGTGTCTCTGCTGCCGGAGGGGCTTCTTGTTCCATTATTCCACCTCTTGTTCCCCTGGATAGGAACCCCAGGCCATAGTCAGGAGGTTGTGGGATTTAGTTGCTCTCCCTGGCAGGGTTCTGAAGCTTGTGAAGAAAAATAACCCTTTAGTTTTCTTTCAGAGGGAAAACAAAACCAAAAATGAAATGAAACGAAGACCAATAGGTGGCAACACACACACAAAAAGATAAATAAAGGCAGAGACTCAAATATTGTATTGTCCTTCCCTCCCCCAAATTTTCCTTTTCCAACCAGACACCAGGGGACCCTTAAATGCATACTGATTATTTCTGACACATTTTAATAATATTCCCATTCTATCCAGCTGCAGGTAGACCAGTCATCCCTTTGTGATCTAGGGAAAGTCACACAGACTCTACTCTTAAGTTAACTCATCTGAAAACTAGAATGAGTAATGTGCACTTCTCAAAATTACTGTGAGATAATGTGTGGGAAAGAGTTCTGTAACCTGGTAAGTGTTGTCTGAACATTCGGTATTTAGTAAATCAGTTAAAACCATCCTGAAGACATTAAAACAAGCGATCAGAAAATGAGACAAATGAGTAGTGGTCGCTTTAAAAATAAAGAGTAGATGAGACTTGTCAGGAAGAAAAGTTGAGTCATTTGCATTATGCTTGCTCCCCTCCAGGTGGGAATTATAAATGTACCGTGTGTTTTGCTGTGCAGGGAAAGCTGGATCCTTTCGCCTTACCCATAAACACCTATGCCACCGGCCAGGTGCTTTCCACCCGGTCTGGTGGCAGTGGCCATCAAAAGTGACCTTACAAATTCCAGAGCTTCAGTGCTATGGGGTCTTAAATAAAAAACCCTTTTGGTGTGAAAAAAAAAATTAAATTAAATTAAAAAATTGAAATTAAACTGCTTTTCACTTTTTCTGGTCAATGTCAAAAATAATCATTACTTTAAAAGCTAAGAAATTTGAGGGACGCCTGGTTGGCTCAGTCGGTTAAGGGTCTGCCTTCGGCGCAGGTCGTGATCCCAGGGTCCTGGGGTTTGGGATCCAGCCCTGCTCCACGGGGAGCCTGCTTCTTCCTCTGCCTTCTGCTCCTCCGGCTTGTGAGCCCCCCCCAAACAAATACATAAATCTTAAAAAAATAAAATAAAGCTAAGAAATTTGAGTCATCCAATGGAGAAACTTAGCTGGAAAAGTAGAAAACAATTCAGTGATTGGTATTTACACATCTATCCAAATATTAAACACATTTTAATATATATATTTATTGGGGGAAGGAAATAACATGTTACCTCTGTGTATCTTAATTCTTTTTTTTAACACTGTTTCCCACCCACTATTTAACTTTTGAATTCCCTTTTTTGTTTTTCTGTTTTCTTCCTTTATGGTCAAGTGTACATCACAGACTGGGGACAGCATTTGAAAGTATGCCACATCAAAGGTGACCAAAAGAATTTGTTTCCTGGCTCTGCAAAAGCCTCCTCTCCCTGACAGTTGGCCCTGGTCCTTCCACCATATCCATCTCACCCCACGTTGAACCCAGGAGTATTTGGTATCTGTAACTCCCATCTTATTCTCACGCACTGCTTAGCAGTATCATTTATCTCTTTGTAAATTTAGATTTACGCTTAGATGTTCTATTTCTCCTCACACTGGCTAATATTAGTAGCTACCCTAATTGGGGATTTACTACGTGGTGGGCGCTGTCTAAAATTACATGAGTTAACTTATTCACTATTAGAAATATTCCTATGAGACAGGTACCATTATCCCCCATTGCATGTATGAATAAAACTGAGGTGTGGGGGTGGGGGTGAAGTATTCCCAGCCACAGGTAGTCCGAGTTAGGAAAGCTCCTTTGGAGTCAAGACTTTGCCTCACAGCTGGGTACTTCTCAGCACTTCACCATGATTTGCATTCAATAAGGGACTGTAAATGTGTGTGGATATTCCTCTGTGAAAACAAATCCATAACAAATTGTTATGGAAAAAATAAAAAAAAAAAGGCTGGGGAACTTATACTCTACTAATGCTATTTTTATGGTTTTCTCCTTGTCTTTTTTTTTTCTCCATTAAATTAAAAATTTTAGATTAACCTGACTTGTACTGAATTCAGAAACAAGAAGTGTTAATGGTACGGAGGTTTTTCTGGCACTGATTTTTTCAAAGTATCAACCTGTGCTTTGGAGACATAACTAGAAACATGGACAGAAACTCCCTATTATGCAACAAACCACTTCCTGTGTCTGTTTATTCATTTATCTGCAGTGTTTTAGCTAAACTCTTCTCCTTGGGTAGGGTCATATAATTACAACTATCTCACTACAATATCACAGTGTGGAAGAGCATGGATTGATTTGGTAGCGAGCTATTGAGGTTTGGATCTTAGATAATTCTGTGTAACTAATACATGCCTCATTAGGGTGGTAAAAAGGATTACTTATGTTAATATATGTAACGCACTTAAAGCAGTGCAAGGCACATAATTAAGTACTTTATATCTGTTTACTATTACTACTAAAACCCCACAATCTTAGGACATATACGTAATCACGCCTTCTGCCATCAGCCGCTTCAACTCAGTTCAACCTGAAGGATAACAAAAGAGAAGCCTCTATTCTCATAGAAACATCAGAGATTAGATATGAAAGGAACCCAAGGGTACGCTGCTCACACTTCTTTAGCATATACCTAACAGGTGGCAGTTGCAATTCTGCCTGAACATTTCCAGTGATGGGAAGCTTACTATGTCAGACAATGTCCTTCCATGATTGTCAGTTTAATTATGAGTATGTTTATACTTTATACTGAACAGAAATTTATCTTTCTGTAAATTCTACTCACCAGTTCAAATGTTGAATCAGCCAAGCAGTGGTTTTCTGATTTCTTGGGCAGAAGTGCTTTGGGAGTTTTTAAAATGTTTGATTCAAATTTTATTTTTTTTAAATACATTTTTGAATTATTTGTTAAAACTGAAATTCCAAAAAAAAAAAGTTATGGAATATCCCTGGGAAGATTGCTTAGCTTCTCCTATTCTCCCCATATTAATCTGTAAAATGGGCATAATTAGTAAATGAATAATAAGCATTCAATAAATGTCAGCTGCATCTTTATAATTATTATCATTGTATTTTTTGCATTTTGATATGAACTCTTAGGAGGGTTCCTTCAAAACCTGTAACTCACCTTGCTCGTGCTTGCTGCAGACAGTCCTCAACTGTCCTTTTCTTCAACCCAGTGGAGGTCTTCTTGACCTTGTACTACAAGTTTGTCATACAAACTTGCCCTTGTAATAAACTAAGCTGGGTCCACATCCCCATCCCGATAATCCATCATAGGTGATGACTCTTGCAGTCCCTGAGGATCTTCCAGGACCGATGTTCACATTCCCTGTTTTCCTGGTAGTGGATGCTTTGGAAATCCAGGGGAGCTGAGTTTCACCCACACTGAGGTGTTGAGAGGCTTTCCGTGGTTGAGTGACCCTGTGTAAACACTACCCAATGTGAATCCTGCCATTCCTACTCAGTCTCAGCTGCCAGACCCTCCACAGGACTCCATGGCCTCAGAAGAGGGAGAAATCCACCGCAGCGGCTTTTTACTTTGGGATAATTCCCGTCTCATATTAATCCAGGTTTGCAGAGTCTGGAGACCTGGAGATTAGGGAGACTTCATAGCACTCAGTCCTCCAATTCAGAAAATCCTCTTGTGTTTCTCCTGCTTCCCCCTTAGCAACTCTGAACAGGAGCTAGAGTAAGGAGGAAGTCTGCCTGAGCTTGGCGAAAATGATATCCCCCTTTCTTTATCTGTCCTGTAAATATCTGTGAAGCATATTTTTAAACTAGTTTTAAAAATTATAAATGTAATATATGTGCATGGTAACATTTTTTTCCAAACATTACCAGTATAAGTATACAGCATAAAACAGAAAGTTACATATTTCCAACCACTATCACCTCTAATTTCACCCACTAATAAAACTCCTTATAAATTGTTGCAGAAATTGTATACTCTTCTGTATTTCATTAGGCAATTAAGCATATACACCTGCTTTTATGAGAATACTCAGGGATTCTTACTGTAAACATATAAATGTATGCTCCCAATTTGGGGCATTTTTTTTCTGTAGCAGCACATACAGGACGCTCCTGCTTCCTTCTTTGCAAAGGCTCTACAGCATTTCATTTAAGAAATTTATTTAACCAGCACCTCATTAATGGATACTGAGATTCCTTTTGTTGTTGTTGTTACTTTAGACTGTGGTAACGAGCCTCAAAAGATGGCCTCCAGTGAGCCTCATCTGCTGGCATTCATGCCCTTGTGTATCCCCACCCCTCACTGAATGGGGCTGACCTGTGTGACAAGAAGATATTATGGATATGGTGACGTATAACTTCCAGAACTAGGTCGTAAAAAGCAGTGGGACTCCTGCCTTGCTCCCTCTTGGGTCCCTCAGTCTGGTGGAAGCCAGTTACCATGCCATGGGGACACTCCCGCCTTCTGCTAACTGAGAAGTCTGTGGGGTGAGGAACTGAGGCCTCCTTCAGCTTGTCAGCCATATGAGTGAGTCACATTGGAACCTGATCTCCCAGCCCCAGTCAGCACTTCAGGTGCCTCCACCCACACCTCGCCTACAGTCTTGCCTAAGCTCCTCTCCCGAGACACACAAACCGTATAAGATAATAATGTTTATTATGACTTTAAGCTTTTAAGTCATGGGGTAATTTCTTACACAGTCATAGATAACTACAACACAAACAGTGCCGTAACAATCATCCTTGTCTGCTCCTTTTTGTGAGACTATGAAAGCTTATAAAACAAATTCCTAGATGTAAAATTACTGAGGTGGGAAGTATGTGAGTTGTAAATTTCACTTAATAATGTTAAATTTAACATTGTCCTACAATGGCAATGAATGAATGGATTTCCTGACATCTACCCCAACATCACAGCCTACACTAGGTTTTTGCCATTTTATAGATTTCTTTTTTTTCCAATTTGGATTTCTTAGTTATGCATGAGGTTGAGTGTGTTTTTCATAGATTTATTAGCCTGTTATATTTATATTTCTGTAACTGTCAATTGCTGTCTTTTACTCACCTTTATATTAAATTGCTCAGCTTCTTCTCATTAATTTGTTAGAGCTCTTTGTATAAGAAAATTAGCCCTTTTTTATATGTGTACATATTTTCCCCCATTTTGACATTTTAATTTTAACATTACTTATAGAGTCTTTTCAGAGTAGAAGATTTTTACTTTTTGTAGGGTATCTTTAAAAAATATTTTGGATTTTTATAAAAACTTCTCTACCACCCCTAAAATTACTAAAAGAAAAATCATCATACCACCTTCTGGTTCATATCTTGTATGTTTTTTTCTACCAGCAGTGGCGACTGGAAAATTGGGTCTCAAAAAACAAGAACCCTGATTTGTAGTATTCGCCAATTACTGAAGTGTAAACAGTCCCACCTGTGCCCAGTTATAAGCTATCAGTGTGAACTGAACACAGAGTCAGCTAGGAAAAGATGCACACAATTGGCTCCTACTAGCTGGTATATGGCAGGTCTAGCACATCACTGCACCAGAAATGTATTTTGACATAAGGGATGAGAGAGATCCAGGTTCTTTTTTTGTTGTTTTCCATATGGCTTTTTCCCCCCCCAAAAATGGTAAATTCACTTTTTTTATACTGAAGTGCTCAACTTTATCATATTCATATGTCTTATATATATAAGGGTCTATTTCTGTACCCTGTTCTCTTTCATTGATTATCTATTCCAACACACAAATAGTTTAATTACTGGAGTTTTATAATATCTTAGAGTATCTGGCAAGGCTAGTCCTCTTCAATAGTCTCTTCTGGAGTTTACCCTGGCTCTGTTCATAAATTGCTCTTACAGATATGTGATTGACTTAGAAAGGTTTATAGCTTGACTCTTGCAAAATTTAAGCCTATAAATGTACACCACTAAAAGTATACCGTGATAATGCTTACGTGATCGTGTTCTAGGCAAGACCCAGGGATACCTTTTGGTGAATGTTTTTGTCATGCATCAACACTCAGATAAAAGCAGTTTTGAACATAACTTGGTCATATTTTGATATTTTTATATAGATAGTGTTAATGCTAACTTTAATTTTTAGATATGTGTCAGACTTTTATATTTATACTAGAGAATGAAAGAAAGTAGTGCCCTTCAGAAGTTCTGAATCAGTTTAATGGAAATAGTCCAAGACTACAAGGTGAGTTCTTTTGAAGAACTGTTTGCAGATATTTATTATTATGAATTAGATTTTTTTCAATGCCATACAACTAAATAAAAATTTTGAGAGAATAGATTGGAGGCTGCCCACAGAAGTAAATGCTGAGGTATGTATAAGACTATAACTTTCATTAAAATAACTAAACTTTCATTCTAACATAAATTTTTAACAATTACAATTTTAGTTAGTATATTCTGTATATAAATGTAAGCTTTTATTTCTTTTTTTATAAAAAAAGATTTTGTTTATTTATTTGTCAGAGAGAGAGACCACGAGCAGGGGGAGAGGGAGAAGCAGGCTCCCCACTAAGCAGGGAGCCCAATGCGGGGCTCCATCCCAGGATCCCGGGATCATGACTTGAGCTGAAGGCAGAAGCTTAACTGACTGAGCCATCCAGGCGTCCCTGTAAGCTTGTATTTCAACATAGGTTTTCACTGTTAAAAAATGTTTGAAATCCACAAGCTGAGCCTTCAGCAAGCTGTGGAGATGGGTGGGGCAGAGAGGTGCATCTCTTAACTCACTTGTAAAGTTGCTAGAGCTTATCTTCAGATATTCAATTCCCCAACCCACATCACCCCGTATATCTTAGGAACTAAATGCCCTCATCTTCTATGTTTTTTGTTTGTTTGTTGTTCTAATGTTCATCTACTCTCATCAAAAACTGATTTTAGAAACATAAATCAAAAGATCAATGGTTGCCAGGAGTTACGGTAGAGGGAGGGATGAATAGGCAGAACATAAAGGAGTTTTAGGGCAGTGAAACTACTCTGTGTGATAAAGTAATAGTGGACACATGTCATTATGCATTCATCCAAGCCCCAAAAATATGCAACACCAAGAGTGATTCCTAATGTAAACTATGAATTTTGGGTGATAATGATGCATTACTGTACATTCATCAGTTGTAATGAATGTATGGCTCTAGCAGGGGATGTTGATGATGGGGAGGCTATGCATGTGTGGGGGCAGGGGTGTGTGGGAAATCTCTGTACCTTCCCTTCAATTTTTTGATTAACCCAAAACTGCTCTAAAAAGTCAAGTTTATTTAAGAAAACCTGATCTCAGACCCTTTGTGATACTGAAGTGCAAATGAAAGATCGAAGTGCCCCTTCTCCTAAGGGCTTCTGTGTTTTTAACAGGGAACAAAGCTGTAAAGCTGATGGACTACCACTTCAGTTCTGGCTGCAGGTGGTTGTGAGAATTTACAGACATCACAGCCTTCCCATGAATCATAAGGAAAGGAGGGGAGCAGAGATGAAAGGCAGGAGGCAAAACTGAAAGAGCAGAAGAATTGAATGCACAGGATTTGTGTTCTGGTTGAGGCTTTATCATTTCCTGGATGAGTGATCCCAAGACTCATTTTCCTCACCTGACCAACAAGCTTAACAAAAGCATCCTATCACTGCTTTTTTTTTTTTTTAAGACTTATTTATTTATTTTAGAGAGAGTAAGCGTGGTGTGTGTGTGTGGGGGGAGGGGCAGAGGGAGAGAGAGAGAGAGAGAGAGAGTGTCTTAAGCAGACTCCCTGCTGAGTGCGGAGCCCAAAGCGGGGCTGGATTTCACAGCCCTGAGTTCACAACCTGAGCTGAAAGCAAGAGTCGTCGGTCACTTAACCAACTGGGCCACCATGCACCTCGTCAGTGCTTTCATGAAGATAAATTGAGATAATTTAAGAGAAATGTGCTTCAGTAGTTGAAGTAATACAAAATGTTGCTTAGTCTCATAGAACGCAGATCTGCTTTAGAAACATCTAGACTCCAAAATGGCAAATGGGTCAGTCTGCCTTGATTTCATCAGTTTTACTCTCCTTAAACTCGGTGTCTCAACTTCCTCATTTCTAAAATTGGGATAACAATATTTACTTCTCCAGATTGTTTGAAGGATTAAAATAGATATGTTGTAAAGTATTAGAAAAGTATCTGTCTCTCCCTCCTCCCACTCAAGTTAAGTGCTCGACAAGGGTTGTTGCTGTTGCTGTTTCCTTCCCAGATTCCACAGGGAAAGACATTAGTGTCTGTCCCGGAAGCTCAGCTCAATTGAGTTCAACACCCCTGCCCCAGGACAGAACGCTGTCTGACCTTCCTATGACTTCTCTTAAGGCATTTATCACTTCCTATCCGTCTCTGCGCACAGCTCCCATGCTCCTCCCTCAACACTTTGGGTGGGTGTGTGGCTTTTGCCCCCACCGTTCTATTAAAATTGCACCTGTTTTAGAGGAAGTAAACTTTAAAGGGTTCTTTGGACGGTTAGAAGTGAAGTGATACGTTTAGAAAGGCAGACAACTTTAAAAAGACAGAACTTTACAAACACAGTGATCGATTCTATTTTAACTTGCAAAATGCAGTTAAGGAGAGAACTGGAGTAATACTCATTATTTGTAACTGCTGATACATATCTGAAAAAGATGTTGATTCTTCTTTTCTTCATTTGTATTTTCAGTTGCCACCTGTCTTCTTAGATAGAAATAACTTCCTTTCTATAAAGCTGCTGGTTTCTCTGGGAGCGGGGAGACTGAACATTGCGTGTGATTGCTTTCCTCATTTTAGTAAAGAGATCAGTCACCAAGTCACCCTCTGCTCTCCAGTGATAGCTCCCACCTCTCATTTTCACAAGAAATGATAAGGCAAATGAGTCAGCCCCAGGGCCCTTCAAGAATGGCACGCGATGCTTAGGGTAACCTCAAACTTAGCTGGACCAAAGAGGTCTCAAAAAAAGCCTTCAGAAACACTTCCTCCTGAAATACAGGCACACATCTGGTTTCCTTCTTTTTTCTCTATTTGTCTCTTATTTGGCTTTCCGGATTTCATTTAATTTTTTAAAAACACCAAGGTATGATTTTTTAGTTGGAATAAAAGAGCAGTGATAGAGTAGCCTGTGATCGTCCCCTTTAAGGTAAGATTCTGCCTGCTTCTGTGTAAAGAAAGTATTTTGAATAGTAGAAAAGGGTGGGTGTGTTGATTCTCCTAATGATCAGTCACCTCTGAGTCAACAAGTACAGTACTAGACAATCTTTTTGCTTAAGCTGCATCCTTGGTTTCCTTCTCTTCCTGAGAAAATTTGGTTTCAATGACCGTTTTCAAACAGTATCTTGTGTTTCTAACTACATTTTAAAAAATCACAACAATGTTTAAGTACTTGGAATGATACATGCAATAAAATAATTCTTAAATAATAAGGGAAAAAACAAAAATATAGGGCCGAGAAATTCTAAATGAATCCTAAATTTAAACCACTTTTTAACCAGCTTTGTAAATAACCACTTGTTTATAAAGGAGGAGGTAATTTATGCGGTGAAAGGGGCAAGAAAGATTTTGGCTTCTTTGAACTTTTATTATTGTTCCTGTGTGTATATCCTCTAGAAAAGAAAGCAAACCAATAGCATTTTTTTAAAAAAAAGATTTCATTTATTTATTCGGCAGAGAGAGACACAGCGAGAGAGGGAACACAAGCAGGGGGAGTGGGAGAGGGAGAAGCAGGCTTCCTGCCAAGCAGGGAGCCCGATGCGGGGCTTGATTCCAGCACCCTGGGATCATGACCTGAGCTGAAGGCAGATGCCTAACGACGGAGCCACTCAGGCGCCCCAAACCAATAGCATTTTAAAATGGTTTAGTCACTAATCATTGTATTCCATGAGCATTCTTTCTTGTTGGCAAGATTTTAGTGTATTATCAGACTGGTATCATTAGACACAAGGACTCTGGGCAACAGGACAGTGAATAAAGTTGGTGTGAATGGAAACTTTGGTATTAGAGAAGCTGATTTAGCCCCATACACAGGATAGAAAAAGTCAACTATTTGACCAAAACATCTGTCTTTTTAAAAATACAGGATTTTAATCAGATGAACAGATAGGACTTCAGTTGGAATGTTTATTTTTGTCTATTTATACATGTTCTTTATAATCACTCAGATCAAAGGGTTTGGATTAGGTAGTATTATTCTTATGCAGTTTTGTAAATCAATATTTACAATAAAAATGCTGAAAGATTGTAGGAAAGGGCAAATTGGGCCAGATCTATGATCCATCCACCTTAATCCCACCTGTTTCAGACTGACCCAGGGGGTAGTAGGTGGAATGACCTGGTAGCTGCCCTCCAGGCAACTTCTAAAGTTTGGGAAGAGCCTGTGAACAATGCCAGTTGCCAACAACTGGCAAATGTTTGGCTTGGTAATGCTTAATATCTGTTGAACAAATGAATGAACCATAAAGTAAACTATCCTATAATTATCTACATTCCCTTGAAGCTAATCTTCGTTTATATTACTTAATGGATATGACAAGTTCTTTAAGTGTCTTGCATTTATCTTAAAAATTGCCTGTCTTCAGCATCAAGAACGTTTTTTTTTCCCTCCCAACTTTGGTATTCCAGGATTTCATTTGATTTATCTTAAAGCGTAAGACAGAGAGGGAATGCTATATCCCCCTAATTGATGTTCTCCCTGACTCAGTTAATTCCGGTTTCATTCAGAAGTGGAAGCATTCCGGTTTAGGTTGTAAATGACAACTCATAAGAAAACAAACTGTTGACCAGATTATTTATAGCATGGCCTCTGTGAAGGGCAAATGTTAATTAGTTATGATTACACCTTAACACCAGGGATGTTAGAAGATCAACAGGAGCAGATAAGAAAGAGGAGCATGATTTATAAGCAACGCCAGCAGAAGGTTAATTGCAGGGGAGTGAGCCATTATTATGTGGTAATGACTTACCTCAATAGTCTCTAACAAGGCTTTCGGAGTATATATTAACACCATTTTAAAAGGCCTGGAGGGACTAAAAGAGGAGGGATGCAGAAGCTAATTCCTTTGGTTAACAGAGAATTTGTTGACAGAGACACTACCATATTTCACAATTTCCAGGAACGAGAAACGGTTGATTAGTCACATCTCTTGTGAGCATGGGAGCGAAAAGTGGAAATCCTTTGCAATATATGGGCTACCCTAGATGAGGCATTGCAGAGAATTTGGTTTATGGTTTGGGGCGTTGGAATGTAATTAAAATAGATCCAACTTGGGGGGACACGGGATAAAGCAGGACACAGTATAAGATTCTCAGATTTAAATAGCTCTATGGTTAAGACTGTAGAAGTGTGATCCTGATAGCCTGAAACAAATGCTGTGCATTTAAGGTAGGGCTTGAGAGTGACTTCCCCCTGTGTTAAATCTAGGAGTGTGGTCATTTGGTTCCCTGCATTCACATTGAGTGTATGCAAGGAAAACCCAGTCTCTCCGGTATTTAATTACAAAGAATAACAAGTAGCAAAATTTTAGAACTTTTTTTTTTTTTGACAACCTTTTTCTTTCAGGTAGAGGAGCTTATTCTGGGAGTAAGGAATCATTTTAGATTTGCATACTTACATCTATCCCACACCAAAAATTCTGCATTGCTTAAGAGAGTGCATTGGCACAAAAATTTTCTACCTCTGGCTTTTTCCTCAGTAAGCATGCACTTTTACCAAATTGGGGACATTGTGAGAATTATTTCAGGAAGTACTTCAACTAGCAAGGATTGAAATGTTTTCCATATGCCTTGTATTGGCTTCAAGGGTATTCATTCCCTTGGCTCCCTGTCTATGGGGTTGCTTCAGGCTGGCGGCCTCCTCCAGTGATGTTTGGGGAGGGTGCACGACTCTTCTTTCAGGTGTGGCAATTGCTTTCTCCCTGTCTGCTTCCTTTTGAACATAGATTTAAGCTCTGTTGTTACCAATCTCAGGCTACATCGCTATTCTTTATTATCTGTCTTTATTAAGCCGCCTTGAATTATTGTAATTTTGGCAAGCCATCTTTTTCCTCCTGGGAGCCTGGCACATCGCCTAATATAATGAGAGAATATAAGAGGTATCTTCCATGTGAAGTAAGAGTTTGTATAATCTGAGAGTGAGAGAGAGACAAAGAGAGAGACAGAGATCTTCCACTAATTGTAATAGGGCTTTGGACTCAGAACTGGTGGATTTGTGAAGTGCAGAAAGGGGGCCAGAGAGGGAGAGAGACACCAAGGTCTCAGCTTGCGCGGTGGGACCCACTGCCTGGGAAAAGCTTGGTCTCTTGCAGTTGCAAGTCTTACTTCTCTATTTCCACATAGGCTCATTTAACACTGTAACATTTGCCATAGGAATCTACCACAAAACCCCTCTACTCTCCTTTGGGAATGTCTCCATCTTTTCAGTGAGGCTTCTTCTTTTGGTTCTTTCTAAAATTAACCTAAAATGTGAGATCATTACAGGATCCATACCCTCCTCTCTTGTGAATAGAGAATCAAAGTCATGGGATTTTCATGTTGCCAGGGTCGTTTGAAACTATGTAGGACAATTTTCTCCCTTCATACAGAGGAAACTGAGGTCTCTATAACCAGATGGTGAAGGTCCTCATGCCAAGCCCCATAGCTAGTGTTTATTGGGAGTGTCCGATCCCATGAAATTTATAGCCCTATTTTCTTTGGTCTAATCTTTCTGTCCAGAGACTTTGGACTTGACATGTGCCACTACTCAGATTAGAGGCCTGAGGAGTAAAGGCCTCCATAGGGTGCTTTGCAGGAAGGATGAAGAGAAGAGAACAAAAGAAAAAAGGGAAAGTATTTTTAACTCCTGTGAGAGTTTTCCAAGGTATGCTTTTGAGGAACGTGCTTTACCAGGAATCTTACGGTGATCCAGCCACCAAAAATTTCTGTCATTTTTTTTTTTTTTTTTTTTTTTTTTTAGAGAGAGGACATTTTCAGCAAATAGGGGACAGGGCATGCATGAGGCAGGTAGCCCATGAAAGCAGCCCACTTCCTCCCCCTGTTTTGTTTCAGTCGTGCCTGGTAAACGAGGGCGCCGGGGTGGCTCAGAGGCTGGTTGGCACAGGGCTGAGCTGGGCTCAAGCTTCCACCTGCTAGTTACGGGGAATGGAGTAGAGCCAGTAAATGCTGCAGCTTTTCTATCACTGGTTGGATCCCAGGGTTTATCCATTAAGATTAAAAATTTACAGGCACACTTCATTTCATCATGTGCCATGGTATTGTGCTCCACATGTCCTTTTTACAAATTGGAGGTTTGTGACAACTCTGTGGCGAGCAAGTCTCCTAGCGCCTTTTTTCCAACAGCATTTGTTCACTTCGTGTCTTTGTGTCACATCTTGGTAATTTTTGCAACATGTCAAAGTTTTTCATTACTATTGTATTGGTTATTATGAGTTGTGATTGGTGATTATGACTCGCTGAGAGCTTAGATGTTGGTTCGCATTTTTTAGTAATGAAGTATTTTCTAATTCTGGTATGTACATTGTTTTTTTTTTAGACATAATGCTGTGGCACACTTAATAAACTACAGTAGAATGTAAACATGACTTGTATATGCACTGGGAAACCAGAAATACATTTGACTCTATTGCGATCCATGCTCTTATTTCAGTGGTTTGGAACCAAACCGGCAGTATTTCTGGGGCATGCCTGTATTCTTAGTGTAACTTGGCTGGCCTCTAACACTAATGTTTTCTTTTTAAAAGTGGCAACCTGTGTCCAAATGTCCCCATTGGATAAGAACATCAGTCCTATTGGGAGAGACCCCACTCTAAAGACCTCATTTTAACTTGATTACCTCTGGGAAATCCCTGTCTTCAAATAAGGTCACATTCTAAGGGGCTAGCAGTTAGGACTTCAACACACCCTTGTTTTATTTGGCACTTCATCCCAAAACAGTCCAGTCTGTCAAAACTGGGAATGAAATAGCTACATAGCTACTCAAGCTTTCTGTGCTACTCAGAACCTGACGGCCTGATAGCGACTTCTCACCGGCATCTCCAGCTTGGCGTGTGTTGTTTACCGCAAGTTAGGACACAACCGTGTCTCTCCAGCGAGTGGTCTTGGGGCGTGTGCTGGCTGGGCTTGGTGTTTCTGGTGTTTTCCCTCTGCCCTTGCTGAGTTTCGCATGTGAGGGAGACACTGCTCGAAAAGCAAGGACAGCGGTGTGCTTGGCTGGTCCTCTCGGTCAGGGCATGGGGGCTTCAGGCAGAGCTGCAAGCGATGAAAAATCACATGGCAGGAATGGTTGCACGTTTTTAGAAATTTGGTTATGAACTAGACCACTCTGTGTTTTGCAGTTATTATTCTTACCCAAAGTGGCTAAGGATGTTTTTTTTTTTCTTTGAGATGAAGTTCTCTCTCTTTCTCTAAAAATTACCTAATGATAACAGTAAGGGTAATTCCTAATTATATAATCTTCTAGCTCTGTGAAAATGAGGTCCAACATTTCAAAGAAGTTTTGTATTTTTACACACGAGAGGATTAAAAAATTAACAGTATTATTTAAAGGACTCTTGGGGCATTTTGATTCACTTAGCCATATTCCAATGCATGGAAATATTTGCTTTTTCAGATCTGTAAAAGTAGAAACAGGTGGATTTGCAAACTGACACAGCGTCTCAAAGCATTTAAGACTCTGCCATTTCATAACGATCACCTAAGCAGCCCCACTACTCCTACTTTGACTGCCACCGACACTATTACTACTAATAGCAGCTGATGTTTATTGAGCACATGTTCTGTGCCAGGCACTGTTCCAAGTGCTTGGCCATGTTTTGACTAATTTTACTTCCACATCAACTCAGTGTGGTAGATACCATTCTCTAATTAAAGAAACTGAGGCACAGAGCCTAAAGTTACACACTAAGTGGCAGAGCCGGAATTCAAATCTGGACACAGACCTCTTAATCTTGCTCTTAATTGCCAAACAAAAAATATTCTAGGGCAATACATTCCAAAGTCTGTGCCATGGAAGACCAATTTTATTCAAATCTCCTGAAAAAAGAAAAAAAAAAAAAAGTTTATGTAATTAAACACATTTGGAACTACTGCAAACTACCACCCCTTCGTGTAGACTCATAATGTAGGCTATATTGAAAGTTGTGAGAATTTTCCCAGAAAAGAAACCTATATAACAGAATGTAAAATTGAAATTTCAACTAGGCATCAAAATAAAATAAATGCTAAATTCCCAAGTGAGTTGCTAAGTCACCATGTGCAGACTCTACAAGCATAATGTCTGGGGACCTAGTCCACAATTTTTGGCTCCTTTTAGAGAGCAGAGAGGTTTCTGTGAGATTTTCTTAGGAACGACTGGTTGCTGTGCTATGGGGCCCCCACCTTTAACCCTTGGGAAAGTTGCTGCCTCCTACACCGAGCCCAGTGGCTTCATGGGGCCTAGTTAAGGAGATTAATGTGTGTTCCCATATGTCAGGGACACTGCAGACTGAAGTTGATTCCCTCCTCGGAAATGTAGATGCAAAAGTTGGCTCATGAGCATTTTGGTGGTCAGTCTAGGAGCTTGCTGCTGCATGGGGGCAAAGATGTCTCACTGCTTCCTATAAGACATTAAAGAGGGTGGGAACCATTGTGGGGCCGCGCAGCTGGTGGACTAGGGGCTAAATGGGGTGGACATCCGAAGGGAATGAGGAGTATCCCTCAAGTCTTGACAGTTGATGCTAGAGAGGTCTCCTAGGATAGAATGTCCAAAGAATGCTCCAAATGGCACCATCTGCCATGCTTACTTTCACTGGGGAAAGTAAGCACTATAACTCCCCTCCCCTCTTTTCCCTGTGCTCACCTAGGGCTGCCAGTTAAAAGACAAGATGCTCAGTTAATTTGAATTTCAGATGAACGATGACCAATTTTTCTTATAAGTATATCCTATGCAATATTTGGGACATACTTATATTAAAAATTATTTGTTATTCATCTGAAATTCAAATTAACTAGGCATCCTGTATTTTTATCTACAAACTCTGGTAAGCTTACCTCTACCCCACCTTTCCCCTAGCAGCTGGTGAGTAGGTGAATGGTGAGGGGAAGGAAAGAACAGAAGTTGTTCTGTTTTCTGAATTAATATTATTTAAAGAGATTTAAAGATCTTCCCAAAGAATAAGTAGAAAATTGATAGACCTGCCAAGGCCCTCAGGCACGGGCAGGGAATCATTGCTCTACTGAATAAATCTGAAAAGAATTGAATGCGAGTAAAAAAATTAAATTGTATTTTGAGTATACCACAAATCTTCTTTGTTAGATGATCCAGGTCTATCAACTTGACTTTGTGTATTGAGCTGTTCCTCTCCAGGACCTAACTATCAACTTCTCTTGGAAGTTGTGCTCTTCAGAACACATTTTTTTATCATTGTATTTGATTTTGGTTTATTTCATCATGATAAATGTACTCTTTAATCTCCATCCCTTACTTCTCCCATCCCCCTACCTACCTCCCCTCTGGTAACCATCAGTTTGTTCTCTATAGTTAAGAGTCTGTTTTTTGGTTTGTCACTTTCTCTCTTTTTTTTCTTTGCTCATTTGTTTTGTTTCTTAAATTCCACATATGAGTAAGATCATATGGTATTTTTCTTTCTCTGACTGACTTATTTTGTTCAGAATAATACTCTCTAACTCCATCCATGTCATTGCAAATGGAAAAATTTCATCCTTTTTATGGCTGAGTAATATTTCATATATATATATATATATATATATGGAGAGAGAGAGTGAGGAGTATAACAGATATGGTTTAATATATATACCTCATCTTCTTTATCCGTTCATCTGTTGATGAACACTTGGGCTGCTTCCATAGTTTGCTATGGCAAATAATGTTGCTCTAAACATAGGGGTGAATCTATCCCTTTGAATTAGTGTTTTTGTATTTTTGGGGCAAATACTTAGTAGTATAATTGCTAAACCATAGAGCTCTATTTTTAATTTTTTGAGGAACCTCTATACAGTTTTCCACAGTGGCTGCACCAATTTACATTCCTACCAACAGTGCAAGAGGGTTCTTTTTTCTCCACACCTTCACCAACACTTGCTTCTTGTATTTTTTATTTTAGCCATTCTTCAGAACACATTTTGAGAAATTCTGTTTTGTTTTATAAATTTGTGGTATAATTAAAGGGCTGTACTGGAGAATTTTGTTGGGGGGCCACTTTATTAATATATGTGGTCCCAAAAGCTTTCAGGTAAAAAAAAAAAAAAAACCCAATTCAGAAGGGCTTAAACAACAAAAGAAATGTTTAGGTTCAGGTGACTGGAAAGTCCAAATTAAGGAGGACTTCAGGAATGGTTGGTCTAGCAGCTCAGCTATGCCAGTAAGGACGCAGTTCATTTTGTTTTGCTTTGTGTTGCTTTGTTTTTCTGTCTTATCTCTTTACTGTCAACAATGTTAATTTTACTCCAAGACCGGATTCCTTGCTCTTAATAAGATGGTTGCAAATTTCAACAGGGCCTGGGAAGGGAGAGAGCAATATTGTCCTAGCATTCCCGATAGCCTGGTTGGCCAGTCACCTGCTCACCCTGTGGTGCCTGTAGCCAGAGGCTGGAAGTTACCGAGGACCTGAAGTTTATCCAGGCTTTTCCATGGGGCTGAGAGTGGGTTCAGCTTTTACCAAAGACAGGAGCTGTGTGGGAAAGAACAGATAGATGACAGCCAGGGGTGAGGGTAGAGCGTGAGAATGGATGCTGGGTCAACCAACAAATGTCCAGTACAGTTGGGAATTTATGTTGCTGCCATTGATGCATGCAAGGGCAGTATTCAAAACTGTCAACAGCCTGCACCCTCTTGGGCACCAGCCAGCCTGGCTCCCAAAGGCCTCTTGCTTGCAGAGTATTAACCCTTTAGTTGCTTGATGTTGAAGGGTCCAAGAGCTCCTAAGGAAGGTGACAGAGGGCTATGATAGGTGGGCATCCAGAGGACTCAGGGCATTAGCTATTTCTCAACTGAAACAGAAATACAACATTGTCTTAATTTAACAACATTTATAATTGTACCCATGCATACCAGCTCAATGATTTTTTTTTTTAATTTTATTTATTTATTAGAGAGAGAGAGCAAGAGAGAACAAGCAGGGGGAGCAGCAGAGGGAGAGGGAGAAGCAGGCTCCACTGAGCAGGGAGCCCAATGTGGGGCTCGATCCCAGGACCCTGAGATCATGACCTGAGTCGAAGGCAGACGCTTAACCGATTGAGCCCCCCAGGTGCCCCTAGCTCAATGATTTTTTTAAAAACTGCAAAAAATTTTTGCTTCTGAATAAGATTCTTCACTTAATTCCTTATTTGAAAAATGAGTGGGTTAATTAGATGATTTTACAACTCCTTTGACAACAATGTTTGTGCTGTACTCTATAAAATTTATATAAATAAGCCTTTAATTTTATCTATCATGCACATTGTGATATGTCTGAATTAAATAGAATATAGTAAACATGCATCTTAAAATGCAGAGAACCAAATTTTCATTTAAAACTTGGCACATTAAATTTAACCGAATTAAGTCTGACTTTAACTAAATCTTTATGTTGAAATTTTCAAATGCACTATTTCTAAAGCTCATGGGGGGTTTCTTATTTCTCATTTTCTGTGTTTTACAGTAAAACAAGGTGGGGGAAAACAGCCATTTAACATGTTAAAAACCATTAGTGTTGTTTTGACCTTAACAGAAAGCAGAGAGGCACAAAAACAGAGATGGCTAAAGAAAAATTATAGTTAAGAAGGAAGCCGTGCATTCAAGTGGATGGTTCAGTGGCTGACATAATTCATTCATGGCCGCTGTTGGTGAGGTTACGGTGGGGGGGGGGTGGGGGGGGTACGGTTTAAAGGCAGTAGCCATAGGTCATTTCCTCTCTCACTGTGTCAGTGCCCTCAGGGCAGAGCTGATACGCAATTTTGAAAACTTGAGTTTTTCTCGAGGGCTTTGCCTCCTGCTCTCTCACTCCCAGAGAAGACTTCCCAACCTCCAAGGTCCTCAACTGGCCAGTCTTCTCAGATACAAAAAAACACAGGGAAGGAATTTTTTTTTTCCTAAAATAAATGGAAAATCAGTAACAGTGACGATCCTTTTTCCCATTTCCCAGCCTCCTCCCTGTCCCTTCTACCTCCCCACCCAGTCCCTTGCCCCATGGAGTTAATTATTCCAGAAGGCGGTGTTGTGTGTAGGCACCAGAACTGCGGGTGGGAAGAATATTATACCTATTTCCTATTTTTTTTTCTACATAGAGACATGCATAAAATGTTTGTGATATTTTGAATTTTCAGTCTGTCTGAGGAGCATTTAAAATATTTGCGGATCTATTTTTGTAGATTTTTTTCTGTACTTTAAGTCATCCAAATGTCAAAGCCAAGAAAGGTTTGGACTTTCAAAGAGAGAACTTTTTGACTATAGCCAACATTTTCTCCTATCTTCAGAGCAAAAAGCTATCCTGATTTGGTAGATCCGTAGGCCCCTCTCTCCTTCTTTATACATAATTTCTGATAGAGTTATAGGCATACACACATCTGATTTAATTAATCCAGATGAAAAATCTTGGAGAGACTTCTAAGAAAACACATAGAGTCACAGGGATAAGGACTGATCATCTTATCCCTTTAAAGGTATTTTCTGTTACAGTACTAACTAGAGCTAAATAATAAATATATTATAATACTTTGAACAAAATAACTCTCAAATATAATTTATAAAATTTGCCACCCAGAGGCTACAATAAATTTATTAACTATGAATGAGGATCCTGTTTTTTGGGGTCTGCATGTTTGGATAAGTATGTAATCTGCCTAATATTTAATGTTATATATAGTTTATATATACTCTTAAGTGTCCACAATTAAATTATTTTAAATTAAAATTTGTTTTTGAAATATATATGTAACAGTGTTTGTACATACAGGATTCATACAGAACTTAAAGACAAAACAAACATTACTCTCATCACCTACATAAGTTTGCTCATCTATTTAGTTCTCAGTAACCTTCAAGGAACAGCATTACCCACATTTCACAGGTGTGAAAACTGAACCAGAGAATGTCAATAACTTGTCCAAGGTTACACAGACTTCCTTCATGGTTTGTTGTGGTTTCCAACTCATATTTTGCTGATTCTAAAGCCTTTATGTTTTCCACTACATCAGACCATGTTTTTTTTACTCCATTATTTGAAGACATTCCTCATTTTAATTTTCTAAAGATGTGGGTGAAAGGTTGAAAAGAGTAGAAAGGTACAAATAGATAAACTGTAACGATGACTACGATGGTAGCTATCACTATAGCGCTGAGAATTTTTACCTATTACCTGAGGTGTCATTGAGGACTTTTCTTAAGACAGCTAATCAAGATACTTCTCAGAGGCACATTTTTACAATTCTCTGCCTAACATAGGACTTTAGCTGTATGAAAATGTAGAAAATGCTTGTTATTCCAATGTATAACACACTCCATCTTTGACATGTCTGAAAGAAAGTATTTTCCAAAAGGGTTCTTTAACCCTAGAAATTTATATTCTCTTAGAATTTTTTTTCTTTATATGTTAGTTCAAGACCTCTTGAGGTCTGCTTCTCCTACTCCAGGGAGTAGGAAAGAGATCTATTGAGAGAAGAAGCTAGAGAAGGTGGGGAGAAGGCTTCAGACTGAAAAGAAGCTCTGACCACTGTGGAAAAAGAGAGAAAAGGAGGGAGGACTAGATAGGTTTTTTTCACAGGTTGGTTGATGGATTAAACGTAATAACATATGTGAACCATTTAACAGTTCCTTGGCGCTAAATGAATACTCCATAAACAGATCTCATTCCTAATCTACATTTTAAAAAATCGTTGCAATGAGAACTGTAGATACTTGTTTTTTTAAAAATTATATTTATTTATTTGAGAGAGAGACTGAGTGAGAGAGAGAGACAGCACGCATGAGTTGGGGGGAGGGGCAGAGGGAGAAGCAGACTCCCCGCTGAGCCGGAAGCCTGACTCAGGCCTCCATCCCGGGACTTTGGGATCATGACATGAACTGAAGGCAGATGCTTAACTGACTGAGCCACCCAGGCACTTCAAGAACTGTAGATAACTTGTTAAAAGTCATCTGCCCTGTGCATTTTTCTTGGTAACAGAGCTGTACCATTACAATGGAAAATTGATGTCAAGCCAGTGGTTCTCCTTCTGAACAATGTTTAGACATCCTGAAAGCTAGAAAGGTTTCTAGGTAAGTCCGTGACAGAGAAAAATGTTAAAAGTCAACATTCTTCCTCATATGATTGCTCAATTAAAAAAAAACCGTTACTTTTATTTTAGAAATCTTTCACTTGGAAATATTTGCACTTTTTGAGAAGTATGTTGTTTGCAAATATTTAAAAATAGAACATTTGGACTGAATGGCAAAACTCATGGTCAACTATTATCCAGCCAATTCTAATTTGCACTTAACTAAAAAGTTGAAATATTTTAAAATAAGACTAAAAAACTGCATCTACATACACAAACTAGCCTGACCTTTGACTTCATGGACAAGCCAATTTAATAAAAGTAAATTGGAAGCCTTGAACCAAACAATGACTTGCTACACATGATATGAGAGCAAATTTGATTTGGTTGAGTTTTATTAATGCTTCATCCAAAGTTACGGAAATTAAACTTAAAATTGAACATGACATTTAAAAAAAATCTTATTTTGACTTTAGAGGAAGAAGCAAAATTGGGCTGAAATATTAATGCATGCTTTATGCCACATGTAACATTTATTTCAACATCCTTTATTTTAACGTTTAAGAAAGAAATACATGTTCATTAGAAAAAATGTAAAACATTCCTAAAAATATTTAAAATTAAAAATAAAATTGTCTTTGGTTCTACTACCTAAAATAACTATTGTTAACATTTTAATATACTTCCAAAATAAAGCAAGTTGAGGCAATTATTCTCAAAAGTATATATTTATAAAATAAATAGCAGGTTTAATACTTGAGTACTATGCTCTCTTATTCTCAAAAATTATGTTTCCTTTTCTCCTTGATTGTGGTCTTTGGATTATTGACCTTATTATCATCTTACTTCAGAACACTCTTAACTGCCCCTCCTAAAAATGCTGCATGGAAAATATTATTTCTTATTTAAAGTAAATTTAAGTCAAGATTTTACATGTTTGGGGCAGTATATAATGTGAAAAACCCTGATGTTTTTTAAAGCTCCAGTTGGGAATCCTTATTAATATTAGGGAGTCATTTATGCAAATTTATACATACGCTTTCTGAAAAGTATAAATGAGGTTCCTGGAGGACAAGAATCTTGTCTATTGAAATTTTCTGCACGTAGAACAGTGAGTGCAGCTTCTTGTCATAACAAACAGCATTTCATAAGAAAGATGGTAAAACTTTCAGTGTCTGATACCAATTCTGGTGACATAACCCATAGGCACACAGTCTATAGTGGGAGCTTTGGCACCGGATTTATCTTTTCTTCTTGCCTTGGGAATATCATAAGAAATCTGTGACTGGAAAAAATTTGAGAAAGAAAGGAAATGAGACTATAATTCTTACCTGGTATGTGTATGCTCTGTAAAAAAAAAAAAAAAATGTTTTCCTGTGAGGTCACTGTCTTAGATGCTACTGTCCTTTAATGTGGGGTTGGGTGTGAGAGGGAAGAAAAGAGACAGCTGTCCCTTCCTTATATGCAGCATACGTTGGATTGTCTATATAAGATTTTTAGTGACCCGCTGGAAGGGATAGAAGATGTCATTTCTGATCAATCACAATTAAGGGATTTCACATTACAAGGGAAACATGTTACAAGAAAGTATTATTCTTTTGAGATTGTATTTTCAATAAAGCAGACTTCCTCTTCCTTTGAGCAGTATCTTTATTATGTTAGCCATAAATAGGCATAGGGTTTGGGGGTTTGAGATATTTGCACTAGAAAAAATAAGAAAGAGAGTTTGAATTTGAAAAGTAATTAGAGATAGAAAGAATCAACTAAAGCAAGGGAAGGGTGTGGTGTTAACAGAGTCTATTAAAGAAACTGGGAATCAGAGGAAAAAAATATGAAGTGGAAAAAGCATGAATTTTGGAATCACATAGGTAGGCCTGGGTTTCATTGAAATCCAAAGTTTCATTTTTGGTCCAGTTCATTAAGAATGATGTCAAATAAATAAATAAAATCTTAAAAAAAAAAACTGCTTTAAGAATGATGTGAAATCTGATTTCTTTGAATCCTATTTCCTTTATCTATAAAATGGAACTGTTTCTCAATGGTCATTTATCAAGCTTTTTTTTCTTTAAGAATTTATTTATTTATTTGAGAGAGAGAACACAAGCAGGGTGAGGGGTAGAGGGAGAAGCAGACTCCCCGCTGAGCAGGGAGCCCGACGCGGGCCTTGATCCCAGGACCCTGGGATCATGACCTGAGGCGAAGGCAGACGCTTAACGACTGAGCCACCCAGGCACCCCTCATCCAGCTCTTAATGTGTACCAGATACTGTGCCAAATTCCTTACATTCTCACTTTAATTAATTAGAGCTGACGTGACCTAAAGCAAGTATAACTGTCCACATTTTATGGAGAGAAATAGACTCAGGAATGTTAAGAAACTTGCTCACCTTTCATAGATAATAGATGGTGGAGTTTGGATCTGTGTTCTTTAGCCCCAATGCTATACCACCCTCCCGTGGTCATAGCTGTATCATAATGAATACTATAAGCTAATGATTTAAATGTTTTATATCATGGTATTTGAGTTAGCTCTGCTCTTTCCAGGTAGTGCCAGAAACAGACTATTAACCTCTGTAGCATTTTCCTTAGTTTTTTATAGAGTTTAACTTCCATTTACTTACCCATAATACTCTTCTCATTTCCTCTCAAAAGTGCAGAGTCATATACATTATTTACTATCTAATATGGAATATAGGCTTGGAGTTTGTATCACAGCATCCTGGCAATAGCTGGAGGAACTCTTGACTATCACATGATTATAACTGCTAATCACTATTTTTTATTACAAATCGTATTGAATTTGCACCAAAGAAAAGCCTTCCATTTAAACAGGAAATCAGTGTCACAGAGAGAAAGAACCGAGTAGGAATTAAGTAAAAGTTACTACACCACTTATTTCTCTAATCATAATACAACTAGAATGACCTAAAAAGTTAAAGGAGAGTGGCAAGATGCGTGCTCCTAAAGGAAGCATAACTGGTACAGCCTTCCAGGTCCTCATAGTTACATCATATTAGAAACAAAAGAAGTAAAAATTAAAAAATTGGAATATTTAACATTTATAAAAATTCTTCATTTTAATGTTAGCCAAAGGTGTGATGTTCCTAGAATGTTCAGCCTAGTTCAACAATCGTGAGGGCCTGATTTGGAACAAGGATATAGATATACAAAAATGAAGGCATGGCTCTCCCCCTCTCCCTAGCCAGGCAACAGACCACCGGTGACTCCATAGGCAGGTCGCAATGTTGCTGTGCTACGGGAGGGCACTGGGAAACCGGGAATGAATGTTGGGATGGTCAACCCCTCAGCACCATTTAAAAATTTTAAACGTGTAACAGCCCTGAAATTGTTGCTCTTAAGGAGTCAGGTATTTGTACAGATAACAGAGAGGTCCTCTTGAAAAGAATCATTAGATTATTAGGGAAGGTTTCAAGGCCAATGTAGGGGTTATACTCACTCAGAAATCAGAAATATAGTACAATGAAGAATTGGAGGGCCTATGATGCAGAACTGATGTTTTACAGCAAATTTACTTTTAGCTACTATTTGTACCTGTGTACTTCATTTAAAAAAATTGAACTAAATTCAGCTTTTTTCTTACCACAAAATTAATGCATATTCTTTTTGGAAAATACGGGGAATAACAAAAATAAAAATCACCTGTTACCTCACTACATAGTGAGGAACAAAGTTAACATTTTGCTGTATAGGGTTCTGGAATTCCTGTGTTGTTATATAAATGAAGTAGTCACAGACGTGTGATTATACAATAGATACTGTTTTTTAGCTTGCTTTTTTTTTTTTACTTAATTTAATTTAATTTATTATGAAGATTTCTTTCATGTCAGTACATGGTACAGTACTTTTAAAGGCTATGTAGTTTTCCATTGTAAGGATGTATAGGAACCTTAATTTATTCAATCAATTCCCTATCAGTGGACATTTAAGTTATTTTCATGTTTCTACTCTTGCAAGCAATGCTGAAATAAAAATGCATGCACATATATTTTTTCACAGAGCCATAATTACATATACAATTATGTTCCATGATTACATTAAACTCTTAGAAGCAGAACTGCTTTCTATACATGTTTCTAAGTTTTCTCTAGCTTAATAAACTTACACCCCATCGGCAGTCCAGGGAGTCTTGCCCACACCTCACACCTCCAATCCTGGTCGACTTCAGTACTTAACATTTATTATTTTTTTTAAAGATTTTTATTTATTTATTTGAGAGAGAGAGAATGAGAGATAGAGAGCATGAGAGGGAAGAGGGTCAGAGGGAGAAGCAGACTCCCTGCTGAGCAGGGAGCCAGATGTGGGACTCGGTCCCGGGACTCCAGGATCATGACCTGAGCCGAAGGCAGTTGCTTAACCAACTGAGCCACCCAGGCGCCCAGTACTTAACATTTAAATCTTTGCCAATTTAATAAGTAAAAATTGTATTTTGTTATTTTAATTTGGCTGTCTTTGATTATCATGCCAAATAGTTTCATAAGTTTATTGGTAGTATTTTTTCTATGTTTGAATTATAGAATTGACATTGCTGTTGTTCATAATCCTAAGCAGTGTATAAGTTATGCAGTTCTGCATTTACTTTTTTTCAATTCTTAACTAATTTTATAATTTTAAACTATTTTTATTAGTGCACATGAGTCAGGTCTGCACTGCATGACATCTTTTTCGTTAAGATAGCCATCTCCATCTACCTTTAACTGTTCTGAATCTGTTTTGTTTTTTTTTTCTTTTTTCCTTTTGCTTTAAACATGAAACCATGGGTCAAGTTTCATTTCTCAGTTGCCACTTCTCCACCTGAGTTGTCAGTTTTGTTTTTTGGTCTAAAAGGAAGGGTAAATGGGCGCCTGGGTGGCTCAGTCGTTAAGCGTCTGCCTTCGGCTCAGGTCATGATCCCAGGTTCCTGGGATCAAGCCCCGCATCGGGCTCCCTGCTCCACGGGAAGCCTGCTTCTCCCTCTCCCACTTCCCCTGCTTGTGTTCCTGCTCTCGCTATCTCTCTCTGTCAAATAGATAAAATCTTTAAAAAAATAAATAAATAAAAGGAAGGGTAAGTGAGAGGGCATCTCATTAAATCAATGTCTTTGGACAAGATTTGTATAGAGTTATCTGTTTTGCATATCTTATTTTAGTTTGTCATTTGAAAATAAATTTAAACCTCATACTATTCAATATGCATTTTCGTGTTTAAAATAATCATTTATGCCTGAGAATCTTTAAAAACAACGAAGGTATTTTTCTCTGGGGATGCCAATATTAACATTTCTTTAAGGAAATGTGACAATATTTAGGAAACAACCATATCAAAATGGCAGTTAAATGGAGTGATTTATATAAGGACTGTTCATGGGCCTTTCCCTAAACACTGTAAAAGATCAAAGAAAGTGATTTGACTTGTCCTTTTTTTTTTATAACAAGCTCTTCTTGGGTGTTAGTACTTCATTCCTTGGTTCAAAAAAATAAGTAACTATGGGGATTATAAATTTCATAAAGAAACAAATTCTACTTTTACCTCTTTAAATCCTACAGAGTCTATTAGTGCTATATATATATATATATATTTATTATATATATATATACATATTAGATGACTGTGGGAACAAGCTATTTATTCTACCTTTTTTAAAAAAGATTTTATTTATTTATTTGAGAGAGAGAGAGCATGAGAGTGGGGAGGGTCAGAAGGAGAAGCAGACTCCCTGCCGAGCAGGGAGCCTGATGCGGGACTCAGTTCCAGGACTCCAGGATCATGACCTGAGCTGAAGGCAGTCACCCAACCAGCTGAGCCGCTGAGGTGCCTTATTCCACCTTTTAATAGAGAATTGTAATCCATTTATATTTTTGTTGTGATTGTTGGTATATTTACATATGCCATTTTACTTTATATTTCCTATTTACTATATGTTTTCTTTGCTTTATTTTCCTCTTTCTTGCACTCTGTCAAGTACTTTAGGCTGAATATTAGCAACAAGATTCAATAGGTACTTATCAACTGCATTTGTACACCATGTGTTTGTGTATTTGTGTGTGTGCACGTGTATGAGAGAGAGACAAAGAGAGTGAAGTTTTGTAAGTGATTGCTATATGCCTGTTTTTTTTTTAAGATTTTATTTATTTATTTGAGAGAGAGAGAATGAGAGATAGAGAGCACGAGAGGAAAGAGGGTCAGAGGGAGAAGCAGACTCCCTGCTGAGCAGCGAACCCGATGTGGGACTCGATCCCGGGACTCCAGGATCATGACCTGAGCCGAAGGCAGTCACTTAACCAACTGAGCCACCCAGGCGCCCCTATATGCCTGTTTTTGAATCCATCAGTTATAGTAACAAATTTTGGGCTATCATGGTGCAATGAGTACAATAGACACTTTGCAAGAACAGTGTTATTTTTGAGTTATTGACTATTTTCAAGGAACTCCACAAGTCTATGGCATAAAAGGCATAAATTTAAGCCACTGACCTATGATATGATGAGCAATAAATGAGTCATATGCAGAAGGTCAAACATGCAGAATTGACCTTTCAATTCTGCTTTATTTTCTATACATCATGCAGTAGCTCTGAACAGGTTACACTCTATTAAATTTATATGAAGTAAATGATATGCTATTTTAGAATTTGCAGATTTAGAGATTTGTAGAGCTTTTGCAATACAAAGTTCTTAAATACTTGCTGTCCTCCAAAAAGAAAAAGAGCAAAGTTGCTTGTTGAAGACTCTGCCACAGAAAATTTTTTAAAAATTAAAAATAGTCTTTAGTCACATGTATTGTTTGATGCATAACATTTTATTTGATCTAAGAACATCACAAGAATATTTATATCTTCTGCCTTGTATATAATTAAGAGCAAATGGAAGAGTGAATTTATACAGTATAGATCATAAAGTATTCTAGCAGGGAGAACCGTTTATATTTCGTTTTGAACTAATGGTAATATGGAAATGAAATCTTTCCAATGAGAACTGATAGGACTTAGCAAATAAAAATGTCTTGTCTCTTCAGTGTTGACATCATGAAGTACTCACAGATGAAGCTAACTCTTGTTAACATGGCAGTGATAGGAAATTCGCTAATTATTAAATCTTAAGTAGCAAATAAGAAAGTCGCTGAATGATTTCAGATTGACCTTTACTAGGTCTGTAGAGCATTATAAAAATATTATGAACATTCTATCATAAATTCTCTAAATGAGCGACTTGCCTAAGTTAACTAGAATTTAACTTAATCACATGTGGTCAACTTAAAAAAGTTCCACCATAATGTAAAAGTACCTTTGGATCTTAGAAATTTGTTACTCACATACTTAAACCAAAAACTTTTTAGTTTAATAAGATCAGTCAACTAACAGAATACTTCCCCCTACTTTGAGATTAGTAAATGGACATTTCATGTGAGTTTATATTTTACTATGACTTAACTTGCCATAAGAGCCTTCACTTCATTAACAATTTGACACATTGGATATTTAAAAGTAGGTTTGTTTGTTTTCTTTTCAATGTTGCAGAATGCAATCTTAGGATGCAATTCCCATTTTTATTTATTTATTTATTTATTTAAAGATTTGATTTATTTATTTGACAGAGAGAGACACAGCGAGAGAGGGAACACAAGCAGGGGGAGTGGGAGAGGGAGAAGCAGGCTTCCCACTGAGCAGGGAGCCCAATGTGGAGCTTGATCCCAGGACCCTGGGATCATGACCTGAGCCGAAGGCAACTGCTTAACCAACTGAGCCACACTGGCGCCCCACAATTCCCATTTTTAAAATATGTTTAAGAAATGTAGCTTTCTAAGGAGATGACAAAAACAAGAACCTACAAGAGTAATTCATTCTAAGGAGGATTTTTATATCAGCAGTATAAAATCAGGTGACTGGTACTACTGTTTTTCCCTGTACACATATGTAAAGTCTAGTCATAATTGTTTACTCAGAGACTTGATAAAAACAAAGAACGTTGACCCAAAGAAAAGAATTTTTAAAACAAGAACCGGCATTTGCAATGGACAGTCCAATCCATACCAATTTCTGAGGAAGGCAAAATCCAATAACCGTTTACAGATATTCTGATGGTTGGAATTATCTTCCTGCTTTTTCTCCTCATGCTTCTATCTCTCATGGTGCTGGAGGCCATCATCTTGCGAGCTGGCTACACCAATGTCTCTTTTACAGGTAAATTTGTAATTGTTTTAATATTGCTTAACTTCTTTGAATGAACTCTGCAGGAACACTGACACTTACTGTTCATTGTGGCATGCACACCTGACAAGTCATTTCTCACTTTTGAGATTGCCAGTGGGTATAGAGTCAAGATGAATCATAGGAGAAGAGTTCTTTCACTCAGCTCACCATCATCCTGTGCATTTCTGCATCTATTTAAAAACTAACTTGTGACCCCTAGTAATATTCCACCTCCAGTCACGCACATAAATTTCCTTTAAGACCGTTACTCTCACTAGTGTTAGTCTCACTCAGAGGTGATTTTGACTTGTTAGAGTGGACGAATTATGGGACTCCCAGAAACATCAGATAAGTTTTAAGTCTTTTAGTATGGCCTAAATGGAGTAAATGTGTGTTTGCGACTGTGTGCACCTTGAGCACATCGATTTTAAAATTAAAAAAGTTATTTAAAATTATAAAAATTTACAATTAATTATAAGTTATTGGTGACATCTTGTACAGACTTTCTTGGAGAGCTTTTCTGCGGTAAGTTCAAGAAAAATTGCTCGAGAAATGCTTGGGAGATGACTATCCTTTTTTATTTGTCATTAAATTCCTGGCAGTAGCTTTGGACCACTTAGACAAATGACAACAAATGAAGTTACTCTGCAGTGATTGCCTCATATATTTACTCTTATTAAGTTTTATTTTGTTTTTCTAACTTTAGATATAACTGGAAAGTCATGATTGTTAGGATGTCAGATTAATTTTCTAGAAAAATTCATGGCAATGTGTATTGATTTGTTTTAATAATGACATGAAATTACCCCCAAGTAGCCCTCAGAGTAGTTTGAGGTAATAAAGATCTTGATAAACTATGTTTCTACATGTATCTGAATGTATATGTGTATATAAATAAATTTGTATTAAAAATGTGGAAATATCATGGTTTAAAAATATGTAAAATGGGATCTAACCGTATATTTATAATAAAACTTTTAATGCTATTATAATGTAAACTTCATTTCCTACCAGAAGAATCCATAATGACACACCAACTTAATCAAGTTTTGAACTTTTTACTATCAGAGTTATTCTATCTGTAAAATTATGTCTATTTTTTCTTCCATAATTGGAACATTATGAGTATACAATACGCTAAGATTTTCTAATGTACAAAATTAGCGTTATCTACTTAAGGTATTAAAAAGTACATTGGGGAGGGTAAGTACTATGATGAGCGCTGTGAATTGTGTGAGACTGATAAATCACAGACCTGTACCCCTGAAACAAATAATACATTATATGTTAATTAAAAAAATTAAAAAAATACAATAATATATCTATCTTCAATGTTATTTTACATATTTCCAGAAAAAACTAAAGGGATGAAACAGAAGACAGATTCTTAATATTTGTTAAATGAGAGTGATTGTCACTTGATATTCCAGTTTGGAAATTTTATTTTATTTTATTTTTAGGATTTTATTTATTTATTTGAGAGAGAGAGTGTGTACACAGGAGCAGGGGACTTGGGGAGTGGTAGCGAGGGGGGCAGAGGGAGAGGGAGAAGCAGACTCCCTGCTGAGCAGGAGCCCAACCCTGGGCTTGATCCCAGGACCCCTAGATCATGACCTGAACTGAAGGCAGACACTCAACTGACTGAGCCAGCCAGGAACCCTTCTAGTTTGGAAATTTTAAAACAACACTCAATTAAAAAAATTAATAGTAGAAACCCAATAGCTTTATATAATAATTTTTAACTCAAGATTTTAAAGAACCTTTATATTTATGAGTCTTATAATACCCTTGAGAATTCTATAGACGTAGATATTACCAACTACCCTTAGGTATGAAAGATTAAAATGATTTGTTCAATGACCCAACATTAAGGAGGAAGCTGAAACTAACAACCCAATTTCTTTTTCTTTTCCTAACAAATACTTTACCTGATTGATTGAGCTATTTTTTTAAAGTAGCATTTCTGAAAGACACTTATTTTCCTGATTAGTAATAGTGATTTTGCTGATTTGCTTTTAAAAAGCAGATGTCTTCTACCGTCTATATTTTGTTTCCGTTTAACGTTTGGAGATCTATTTGTTTTGAATTCAGTTTTGAAGTTTTCCAAGAAAACTTACTTCTTATGATTTATTTTCCTTTATTCTATATCTATGACAAAGTATTAAAAGGCTGTTATGATATCGATATTAATACCAATGTGTTGATAGAAATGAATATAATATAGAATACCTAAATAAGGAAATTATATTTTTATTTAATAAAAGTTTATGAGAAATTAACAAATTAACCAATTTATAAAACCAAAAACTATATTTTCAACTTTCAAATAGATTATAAGAATATGCCCAATATTTGAGATTTCTCTTAATGTGAAAGATAAATGGGATGAACTTGAATTACTTGATCTCTGAAGATTTTAAGCTTTCTCTGATTTTCAAACCTAATATTTAGAAGTAAAATAGTAATTCATTTGAGTCAACACTGAAGGTCAAAACATAACCCACTTTCCTTGAATCAAAAGATGTTTACAATAATATGTTTTCTGTAGCAAAGCCTTTTGTGGTTGATGCTAATTACGTTTTTCACTTCAAAGTCTTTAAAAGGAATATAGGTACAAATAGACTTAATAAATATTTATTAGGTGAAAGAATTGAGGAAAGTCTCTGGGTTTGGAAAAATGTGTATATATAAAATACCAGTAACATCTTCATTATGGATTTTTAACTTCAGCTGAACACAGAGCATCCTGTCTTCCTATATTACTGAATCAAGTCTTGAAATTATATACACCAAGCAAATAATGCCATAGAGAATATGTAGCATTAACATTTTAATTAAAATACAAAGTGATAATCCACATGATGCTGTAGCTAAGCATTTGATGATCTCCAATTATATTAGTAGTAACATTTTCATTTGCTAACTAAATAACTGGGTAATTAAAAACATGTAATTAAAGCAAAGTCATATCCTAACTTATGAAGTCAATGAAAACAAAAGAGCATAGTAAAACCTTACTGAAAATAATTACTATGCCATTATAATGAGATACGTTTTTACCAATATATCTTACAAGGAAAATAAAAGTCAAACTTTGCCCAATGCTGCCTTTTCAAGATACTCTAGAAGGTCAGGTGATAAAGTAAGTCCTGAATCATAAACACAATACAGAATGATTTTATCCCCGTGAGTTTTTTGCCAGTCCAAAGTTATTGTGAATGGCAAAGGGTGAAAGATAATATTGGAAACAGTAAAGAATCAGTATACAAACTTTTAAAGATTAAGGCCAGACTCTCACTTTGTTACTCAGTAACAATTAATTACAGGGCACAAGTATATTTTTTGCTACCTGCATTGTTACCACATTTCTCACCAAATGGAAGTGGGCAGAATCTTTTAGATGTAGTCCAATTGGAGCCCAATATAAAGGATGGTGTAGATCAAGGTACCACTGTTCTTGAAAGAGGAAAAGGCCTGAATGTACATAAGCAATCATGAAGAAAGGAGTCCAAGAGGAGCCTTTATGTCAGAGTTCAAGGACAATAAGAGTCATATTTTGCCTGGTGAACTTGATTGACAAGAAGGCCACTTAGCCAAAAAAAAAAAAAAAAGCAAAAAACCCAACACCCCCAAACCAGCACATGACCCAATCATACCAATAAATACAGGGACTTTTCAGTCATCTCTTTAAAAATGAACTCTTCCTTATATTTATTTATGAAACACTATGAATGGTATCAGCAATACTTTTCCTCTTTCTTTGTGGCTGACACAAATTAACTCTCCAGTCTACCAACAGAGCTTGAAATGTCACAGTCCCTTTTAGAGTGACACAGACCTCTTCCTCCTTCTGGCAAAGTCCTCTACATGAATGAAGTTGGAGAGAGCCTTAGAGAGGTGACTATCTGATGTCTCCGTGCTGCTCCCAAAGTCATAGTTCTTGATGCAAGGGCACAAGCAGTGCACGATGGCCCGGCGGATGTAGCTGTCAAAGATATAGTAAATGAAAGGGTTGACGCAGCTATTGGCAAATGCCAAAGGCCCACTCACCTCCATGCCCAGCTGGAGAGAAGCCGAGGAAAAGTAGACTTCTTGCTGCAGCCCAGAGACAATGGCCAGGAGCTTGAAAGTATTGAAGGGCAGCCAGGAGAAGACAAAGGCTGCCACGACAATCAAGATGATCTTTATGGATTTCCTCAGCTTTCTGTTATGTTTTCCTGACTGGTGGTAATGTGCACACAGCTTCCTTGTGATACAACAGTAGCAGGTCACAATGCTCACCAAAGGGACAAAGAAGGTAAAAATTAAGGCCACCAGGGCCCAAGTCAGTTTCATTGATGTAGCCCTCTTCTCTGCACAGTATGGCTTATCATCAATCAGGGTGAGTTCCCTGGACAGAAGAGTAGGCAAACCTAAAAGGCAGGAGATAAACCAGACGCCAGCACAGACTCCATATGCACAATCTCTCCTCCTGAATTTCCTGGATATGGCTGGACACACGATGGCCAGGTAGCGGTCAACACTCATGCAGGTGAGCAAGAAGACACTGCAGTGCATGTTGACTGAGATCATGTAGGAGCTGCCTTTGCACAGGAAAGAGCCTGTCCTCCACAGTCCTAAAGATGCTTCTTTATCCACCCAGAGAGGCAATGTGACAAGAAAAATAAAGTCAGACGCGGCCAGGTTGATGATGAAGATGTCAATCAGTCTTCGGCTGCCCCGTTTGAAATGCAAGGCACTCATGAGGACGAGGTTCCCCAACACTCCAGTCAGGAACACAGCTGTGTAAAAGACCGGAAGGAAGGCCGACATATAAGGAACATGGGAGTGGGTGTCCTCAAGATCAGGATTTTTGCTGGTAACATAGAAATAATCCAAATAAACTGAGGTTGCTTCTGGGTCCATTGCAAAGGATCAGCTGCCAAACCTGGTATTTCTTTATTTTTGTATAAATTTTCAAAATCACAAGGTGGCTTCTTTTATATAGTGGCTACCTCTTCCCCACCACCCCACCCCTTAAAAGATCTTGGGACAAGCATAAAAACAGAGATTAAAAAAATGCAGTTTCTACCAATCCTCAGAAAGGGCCTACAAGGAACACCACCCTGATTGGTGTTTGGTGGTTGTGGTTGTGGTTTTCTTTATTTGCATTTACCCTGGAGACTGGGGTGCTTTTTGACTTCTGTCTTGAAGATATTGTTTGTTTCTTTAAATCCAGAAATTAAAAAACACACTAACTTTTTCCCCTTACCTACTTTAAAAGATAGCCTTTGTTTTTCTGACACTGACAATCCTTTTGATCTAACTTTCTATTACACATACAAGGTATCACTTTCTTTTAGAATCTTAAGGTGATGATGACAAGGTAGTCCTTTTATTTACATCGAAGTGAGGAAAATAGTCTTTCACTGCAGAAAGAGTGAATTAATAATTCCCCAAATCATACCAGTCCACATCTGCAGCAAACATAATGATTCCAATTAGGGTATGAGATTCTTTCCACATATTTGGCTCTCTCAGTTCATACGTAATTAATCCTGTTACATTCAGTAAGTTTTTAAAAATCCTCTAGAAACTGGGAACATGCCTTGTGCTGTTTTTATTATTATGTGTAAAAATTTTCCACTATCATTAGCACAGTACCTTGCACATGGTAGGCACTTTGGAAATGCTAGTTTATTTGAATTAATTAAGAAAACTCTTGGTTTCGTGGTCCAGTATAATTAGCAAGTATGTATTCAGTGGGCTTCAACTGTAGGCATTTTTGTTAGTTATGTAGCTTACAGGCACAGGTTTAAAAATTGCTATTTTTACACTCTTATCTGCTATTGTAATTCAACCAATCAAGTTCCCTTTTGTTAGAGTTAAAATCCTCGATTTGGAGATCTGCTCCCTACTAATCTTCAAATAACTATCCTTCAGCAGACTCTAGGTCCCATCCGATCTTCTCTTCTTCACACCTCGTAGCAGTGATTTTTTTTTAGCTTTTGAACTATGACTTTTTTTTTTTTTTTTTTTTTCCGAGTAACTCCACACATCAGTGAGCCTCACTCTGGGGATTATTGACCTAGCAAGAGACAGACCTCTAGTAAGTGACATTATAAGGGAGTTGCTGGTTTAGGCATGATAAAAGAAAGATTTGGGGTTCCTTCAAAACACTTGAGAAACAGGCTAACATCAGAAGGACGCTATCCTATTTTCTCTCACCTATTCCTTTTTATGTTAGGAAAACTATAATGAAATACAAATTCTGAAACCAACTCCATTTATTTCCATTATTTTACTGGCCCATGTAGCTCAAGCCTCTTTCCTTTTCTCTTTCCCTTCACCTCATTTCATTGCCAAAGTTCCAGTTTTGGGTTGATATTACTATTGCATCAAAAAATATATGCCAGCGGATAAAAACACCGTTGTTAAACATATAAAGTCCCTTCTACTGAATTTTTATTTCTCCCATAATAAACATATTGAAAAGAGTGGTCTTGCTCTTTTTCCTGATGTGTTCTAATGTTACAGCGGTCTTAGGTGTGTGTGTCTAGGGCAGGGAAGGATGAGGGTTCCCCTGATCTGGGGCAGCCCCAGCAAGTCAGTTGGAATTTGATTTATGACTTGACTCTACCTCCTTTTGTGTCCCTGGCAGCTCTGAGTTGCTCATGGGGGGGCGTATCCTTCCCTAAGTATAGGCTGCAGATGAGAGAAACTAATTAATGCTTTGACATTTCTGGGAAATCTTTCCCACTGAGTAAGCCTTAAATATTTAATAGAATAATTCATTTTGTCAAATAGTTTGAAGTAGGACAATATTTACTTGCTAAGGATTGGTGGAGTAAACATAGAATATTGAAACACCATATCTATATATGTCTCTCTACATAACTGTTTTTCTTGTGTCTCAAGAATTCCACAGAAAAGTGTCATAAAATGGAAAAAAGTTCATGCTCATACTCTAGAGGAAAACGTCTGGCTTATATTTATTCTGCAAGCCTTAAATTTTCTTTCAGGATTCAAAAGTTGTTGGCTTGGTGTAAACTCTCTCAAATAAATCTGACTTCCTCACTAAACTCTGAAGCAGCTATAGACCAAATGTTTTGCTTTATCATAATATAGGCACTTTGGAATATGATAGTGGTAGAATGTTGCAATGTGAGAATATCTACCATGTATCAAAACTATCCTGGGCTCCAAGTCAGAAAACAAATTGTTTTGAGGCAAAAAGGGAACAAATAGCATTAGTACTGCACTTTTAATAACTCAGAGTGCAAAGCTATTATGACAGAACCCACAATAAAAGCCAACTAGGTAAAGTAGGGGAAGTCATCATTCTAAATAAGCTTAGAGCAACGGCCATTTTTAGAACTTTGAATGCTTTTCGAAATAAACATGAGGATAACAAGACCAAAACTCAGAAACAACACTGGATATCATAAGCCTCCAAAAAGGCAGAAAGAACAAAGTGATGACAAAAAAAAAACCAAAACAGTAAGATGTAAATATTAATAACTGATGCACACATGCCCACTTTTAAGAATTGTATTTCCAGGAAAAAAAAAAGCTCAACTTTCCTTTATTTTATTAACAGGTACATAGATACACATTATATTCAACTTTACATGTTATGCTTTCCATCCCTGGCAGGGATAATTGCTTCCACATTTGTGTTCTCTAAGAACTTTTACAGTACTGCTTATTAAGTTCTTATTAGCTCATTTCACATAGTTAGTTGTTTTGGTGTCTGACCTGCTGAGCTGATCACAAGCAACTTGAAGGGAGAGACCATCCATTATCTCTTCGTTGTCTCTAGCATAGGAGTTACCCAACTAAAATCTTTTTTGGACTCTCACAGCCATTGTTTTGAACCGGTGGGTGTCAGGTCACATTTCCCCATTAGAATCACCTGGGGTGACTCCCAAATTGTAGCTTTCTGAACCCTGTCTCAGATCTACTGAGTCAGAATCATTTGGAGTGTACTCCAAAACATTATACTGAACAAGCCTCCGAGGTGATACTTAAACACACACTAAAGTTTAGAATCACTGTTCTAATTTATATATCTTAACCAACTTTATATGTTAGGCTTCATTACTATTTTGGCTTTCTTTCAAATTACCTCTAAACTTGAACTTCTGATGGGGGGGATGGGGTAATTGGGTGATGGGCATTAAGGAGGGCACATGATGGGATGAGCATTGGTTGTTCTGTGCAACTGATGAATTATTGAACTCTACATCTGAAACTAATGATGTACTATATGTTGGCCAATTGAATTTAAACAAAAAAAACCTTGAACTTCTTAGCAATTTTCTAGCCTGGATCTCACAAAATTTTCAGAATTAATTTAGACTTCTGGGCCCTCCCTATTTTGCATCTTATTTCCTGAGATATATGCAGAATTGTGTCAAATGTTGAAGACGGGGAAAGAGTAAGGTGTTGTTCACTGAGATACCTGCTCAAGTGAATAAATTTATCACACAGCCTTAGCTGTGATTTGTGGACTGTGCTTCCCAGGTCGGCTAAGGGTTTCGTGTGAGTACAGCCAACCGTAACTGGCATTACTGCGTATTACATCTGCTTTTTCCCTGTCAATCACTCTGACCCCCATATTAGTTAGGGATTAATCAGATTATATAGCAAATAGCACAGCAGAAAGAAATCTCTATGCATATGCTCTACTGATATGGTCCTGAATAAGTGACAAAGACTATGAAGCAAAGTATTTGGTTTTCATTGATCTTACCGGTCAGTGATTATATATTCATTTGTTTGAAACATTCTCTTACTTGAGTATCATAAGGGGTATAACCATTTGAACAGGCCAGTTTAACAGATCTGTTTATATTCTAAGAGTCAGTGATTTTTTTTATTTGGACAGTTACTGGTGAGGGTAGTGTAATGTAAAGTAATATATCATGTCAGACTAAGTGGCACGGATTTGCTCTTATCTGGGTCCTCCCCCACTTCAATTATTAGATTATTTCCTTTGGTATCCCATATTGACATAAACAAAAGTGATGTTCCTATTTTAGGCACATGTACTTTAGGCTTCTTCCTAATAGTTGATTTAACCTAGATTTAGGTTGTGCATCACAAAAATTGTGTTTATTTATATTGGCATCCTCCGTACCCAGCACAATGTCTGGCGTACAACAGATTGCCAATTAATATTTGTAGATCTGGACTGAATTCTGCTTGAATTTTTTGTTATTTCCAGTGAATAGGGACATTTCACAAACTTCTTAGACAGCTTCCATTTTCCATGATTACTGTTTATCGTTGAAACAGCGAAGGCCTGTGTTACTGTATCTTTTCTAATCAGAAGCATAAAGCCTTCCTCTTTTCCTTTATCCATCTGCATTTCCCACTATCTCTGTCTTCTGGTACATCACCTAGGCTGGAGGTGTAGAATATATGAATTTCCTAATGAAACTTAAAGGTGTGGCTCTATGACAACCATATTTTAGAGTGATGTTACTCTTCTTCCAGCAGAATTATGAATCATAAATTTTAGAGCTGCAAGTGATATTACTGATCATAATTATCCATTTTATGAATGAGGACACTGGGACTCAGAAAGAATCACTTACTAAAGACTCACATTGATATTGTGATGATATTAAAATAGAGGACAGTTTAAACTTAAACTTATCACCTGCATTTGGTCCATTCACTGTCCTTCAGAACCATGGATATCTAAACAACTATAATTTGCTACTCTGTGTAGCATTTGACAGGAATTGCTAAAAGGAAAGCCATTTTAGATGCACTTTTCTATCTGCCTTGTCCTTGATTAATTTCGCCATTGTTCCCAATAGTGAATTGGTACAAGGAAGTTCAAAGATTGATACATTTTTCTGAGGAAGGCTGTGATTGGAACCCACAGCTTGCATATATTTCTATTTTTCTCCTTTTTGCATTCCAAAGTTTATAAGGAAAACAACCAGGACAAAATTATATGAGAAAAACATAATGTAGATATATCTTTCATAAGATAATTTTTAGTTTCTAAAAAATGTGTGATTAAAAATAATATTTAAGTACATTAGGAATTTGGTATTGTGGGGAATTCTCACACAAGGAGTCATCACATAAACACAAAATATAAACAAGTTATAATACCTGCATATTTAGATTTTCAGTTATTGGGTTTATTTAAAATGTACTGTAACCCTAACCCCTTCCTGGTAAAACTAGAACCATCATTAACAAATTAAGCCAGAGGTCTAGTTCAAGTTTATTTTTAAATCTAAATTTCATAATCTGTACTTGGTTGCACTAAATCATCCTTAACACTTGTGAAAATATGTCAGGCCAGCTACTGTTTCCCAAAGAGCAGAGTAAGGAATGGAAGCAGAAATTTAACTCCAGGGGCACCTGGGTGGCTCAGCCATTAAGCATCTGCCTTTGGCTCAGGTCATGATCCCAGGGTCCTGGGATTGAGCCCCAGCATCGGGCTCCCTGCTCAGCGGGGAGCCTGCTTCTCCCTCTCCCACTCCCCTTGCTTGTGTTCCCTCTCTTGCTGTCTCTCTCTGTCAAATACATAAATAAAATCTTAAAAAAAAAAGAAATTTAACTCCATTAATTTTTAAGGATTTATTTTGCCCACACAACAAGCAAGCACCCAAAACAGAAAACAGAAAACACCCAAAATGCAGAGACAAAGAAGAAGTGGTACTGGTGTCATGAGGCAGTTCAAGTCCTCTGTGCTGAGCGGGCAAGATCTTCAAAACCTCAAACACACACACTCTTCCAGGTCCATACTAAATCGTGAATGAAATGTGTCTTGTGTGTTTTCTAAGCATTCTGCAGACTTGATGGATGCAAGTGGCATCCTCCTTTACAGGTTTCCCCAGAAACACCTACCTCCTGAATCATGAAGATTTATGTATGCTCTGAGTCCAGCCTGGGAATCTGGTCATGGCAAGTCTTTCCTAGTAAACTGCAGTTGACCCAGAGGTTCAAAAACCTCCTGAAGTGAGCAGGACGCTTACCTCTATAAATGGCTTATTTCCAGCTTCAAGGGAATCAGAAGTTTTAGATGCTGTTTATACTGACTCTAACAAAACATTATAGATATTCAACAGATATTTGCAAATACTAAAATTTAATGATTGTTTAATATATGCCCCAGGCCCTGGGCTGGACAGATTATATGCGTTTTTTCATTTAATCCTCACAATGGTCACTTGGGATAGGGAATATTATCAACATTCTTATTTTGGAGAAAAGAAAACTGAGATTTAAGAGGTTAACTAAGTTGTCTAATGTCACAAAACTAGTCAGTGCACCCCATTATTTAAGCTTGATAAGTCAGTTATTCACCCTGGGCTCAGCTTCCTTGACTATGAATTGAGGTGTTGTCTTTCTCCTCCTTTTTCAGATTTCCCTTTTACCTGGGTTTATTTGCCATGTGATTTCATGACAGAGGTAGTTCTGGAGGTAGGGGATTTCTAAAGAAGGCCAATGGATGAAGATATTGCCTGGTGCATAAATGAATTTAGGAGTCAAATTGCACATTAACAATTTGCCTGTGTACTTCCACCACATTGTCTAGTTGGTGCCTGACAAAATTCTCCTTTGATCAGGTATTCTACATGAAAATCCAGTCATATTTTAATGTTATATTTGGCTATTACCTTATTTTATTTATGTATGGATATGAATATCAGTTTGCCAACTCAGGCGAAAGAAATAGAACTATAGAGAAACAGATACCATGCCTTCAATCAGTCAGGGTGGTAGAAACTTAATATCAACTTTGAGCTAAATTCCAAGGTATCTGGGGATGGCATAGAGTCTGAGAGCTTTTCTTGTCCTTGAGTTAGCTGTCTCTGTAGGTCTCTGTTGAGAAATCCATCATTTACTGGTCTTAGGTATGTTCATACCTAAGACCCACACACATGAGTGCAAAGATGTCTCTGCTCTCTGTCAATGAACTTCTGTGCAATATTTGAAGGCTTAGAGTCATTCTGTTACTGCTGTGAACACATGGCCATCTTTGAATTCTGAGGCTGTCCATTACCTTATTTGCTCAAGGCCATGTTCCCCCAAATTCAGTGTTTTTCACACTACATAAACAATTTTTAAAATTCACATTTTTTGACATATCTGGTATCCTCAGCATTATTATAAATTAGTACTTTAATTAACTGGAATTGATTTTAAAGTGAAATTTGACCCAATAAATAGAAAATTAGTATCACTTATCATAAAGAAAAAGCAGCCACTAACATAAATTATATGAAACCCAAACAATGTCATTACATTCTACATGGATACCGTCAAGTCACATCCTTCTTAGTCTAAAATTAAGCAATAAAACCAGAAAGACTAGCTGCTTCAATGGGAGTGAGGTTGTGAGAGAGGAAATAAATAGGTTAATATTTCAAAAGTATAATCCCATTGCTGTTGACATGTTTAGAGGTAGGGTGTGTGACAGGGAAAGCACAGGACTAGAAAACCTGTTATATAAGTCACAATCAATGACTAGCCGTGACCAGAGACAGGTCACCTTACTTTGCGGACCTTTGCTCCTTCCTTCATAAAATATACGATTCCATCAGCACTTCCTTTCCCTCCAGAGTTGAACTACAACCCCCACAATGCACCGCGCGCGGTGCCAGAAATGCGATCCACCGCCTCCCGCAGCTTTCCCTCTGTCCCTCCTACAACTCCCATAAGCCCCCTCGGCTCCGGGCCTAGGCCGGGCCACGGGTGGAGGCGGAGGCGGAGGCGCGGGAGTTATGGAGGGGGCGGGATCTGCAGGGAAGTGCGTCAGAGAAGGCGCGGGGAGAGTAGGGTGCTGTGGTCGGAGCTTGAGGGTGAAGCTGGCGGAGCAGGAGGATGGGCGGTGAGTGAGCGGGGTCGGCGTCGCTGGGAGGGGGTCGCGTAGCCGTTGGACGTTTCCAGCAGTTTGAAGAGGGGCCCCTATCCGGGAGGGCCTGGGGCCGGGCCGGTTTCGAGCCGCAGCGCTGCGGCGGGGTTTTTGCTTCGGTCGAGTGGTCTGGGGAGGGGCCTGGTCCGGTACCTGGGGCCCCTGGCCTGGGGCGGCGCAGGACGGCAGACCCCGGCCCCAGCTTGCCTCGACCTCCCCGGGCTCGGTAGTGCGCCCTGCGAGGTGACAGCGCCAGTTGTCCGGCCTGGCAAACAGCCACTCAGGGTGCCGGGACCTTTTAAGGTCATTTGAGAGCACCAGGTTGAAAGAGGATTAGAAAAAAATAAGAATACAAAACCAACTTCTGGAGTTATTGTTAATCACTGTAATTGCCCTGATCTCTTCTGTGTCACACTTCCTGTCTTCCAAACTCAGCAACCCCAGTTTGCGAGCCTGTTGTCGTGCGCCTTTGTAAGGTGTTTGGTACGGTCACGGTTTATACTTGCAGTATTTGACTCAGCTTGATCCGCCTTGAGTCATTTTACTGCGGCCATTTACTACTGCCGTTGAGCCCTGTCCACGCCTGGGGAGTGTTCATATTTTGTCTAATTCAGTTTTTTTCTGGCTGAGGAAGAATCATTTAGTTTGCAGATGAGAAGATTCAAAAGTGTAAGGAATGGGGAGAGTAGATAGGAGTGGAGAATTTGGCAGCGTAGGGGAGTTTTCCTTAGCTTCAATAGATTAGGAGCAGATTGCTATCTAGCATTATTGTATGTTGCTGTTCTCTTTGCTCTTCTGCGCACCCGAACAACCTTTCTGTCTGGGTTAACAAACATCTCAACTCTGCCTTCCAAATAGCTCCTGACTCTTAACCTTGTTTTTAGAAGGTTTTCCTCGTCAGAGGAATCTGGGAGGAGCCAATTTTCTCTATGCCCTTTTCACCCTCAAACCCAGAACACTTAATACTCTGCAGCTGGAATAAAAATTCAGTCTGTAATTAAAAATTTATGTATGGTACACTGCTGACTCTGAGCATGTCTGTTGTTTGTATCTGTAATGTGTATGTCCATTTCAGTGTTGTCTGTTTTAGTGTGCAGGTGATAGACTAGAGAACAAGACCTCTGTCTCCGTAGCATCCTGGGTATGTGAGCATTCAATCAGTACTTTCATGATAATGAATTTTACTTTGAACTTAAGAACATGCTTGCCTTTATTTTTATTCTTTAATGATTATACATTACTTTAAGGGTCAAGGGTGGGGAATAGGATAAAGGGTGATTTTGAGATAATTCCTTTCAAAATAATCTCTCTATGTCCTTGAAGTCTAACTTTCTTCTTTCTCCAACTTTTAAACAGAGCAGTCTGAATGCCAGAATGGATAACCGTTTTGCTACAGCGTTTGTAATTGCTTGTGTGCTTAGCCTCATTTCCACCATCTACATGGCAGCCTCAATTGGCACAGACTTCTGGTATGAATATCGAAGTCCAGTTCAAGAAAATTCCAGTGATTTGAACAAAAGCATCTGGACTGACTTCGCTAGTGATGAGGCAGATGAAAAGACTTATAATGATGCACTTTTCCGATTTAATGGCACAATGGGATTGTGGAGACGGTGTATCACTATACCTCAAAACACACACTGGTATAGCCCACCAGAAAGGACAGGTATTTCTCTTATTTTAACTTCTGTCTCCTTTACCTGCTCAATAATCAACAAAGTTATGTGATGATGACCCAATTATGTATAAGCAGGTTCGTGGGTTTTTTTCTCTCCAAAGAAATAAATCTACGTGTTTCTTCTCTCTCTACCACCTTCTCTACCCAATTTCTATGAATTACCATGATACTCGTCAGTATTGGTTGGATAAGTTACTGTTCTTATTGCGTGAAAGCCATTTTAAATCTTTGTACTTAGTAAAATTCTTTTTATTAATGTCACATATGTCATGAGGAAATAATTGGAAAAGTCCATTGGAAGACTTTAAATATTTGGTAACTGGTAAAAGAGTTAGTGTCCAAATCAAACCAACAAATATGAATTGATAGTCTTTTTCTGTGTTAGCTGTGTTTTGGTAGTTACTATCATTTGCCCTGTAAATCTTAGAGGATATAATTTGACCAACACTACATTAAAACCTGTGCATATTTGAGTCTGTGATAGAGTGTAGGTTAAAAATATGAATTACAGAAATAAAAAAAAATAAGAAATTGTCTGATTTATTTTGCAAGCATTCTTAACATTAAAACATTTTAATTTCCAGTTCTTAACATGGAAACTTTAGAGCTCTAAGGAACAACTTTACAATTTGTTTCTATTTACGACTACTTCTGTTGACCACTTAGTGGGAAGCACTGTGTTCGGAAAACAGCACAACAATTACCATACATCAAAAGGACAATCGTTGTGATTATATAATGGAAAAAAGAAAGTAGGTGGGGGGGTGAGGCTGGGGGGATTGGTTGAAATTATAAAGTGTTCAGTTCTACTTTGGAGAGCATGGGTGCCCTTGATGTTTGAATCTTACCAATCATTTATCATTCATTCAACAAATATTTATTACGTGACTCCATATTCCGTATAGTCCATCAGGGAAAATATAAATATCTTTAGTCCTGGGGAGCTAACATTCTAATAAGGGGTGGAGGCAGTAAACTGAATAAATAAGTATAATGGTATAAACAATAGTTAATTATATAGTATGTTAAAGGATGATGCATGCTATGAGAAAATGCAGCAAAATAAAGGGATTTGGAACATGTAGTGAAGGGGATATTGAGGGACATAAGTTATGATGTTTAATAGTGTAGGCAGGATAGGCTTCAACAAGAAGATGTCACTTTAGTAAAGACTTGATGTAGGTGAAGGAGTTGACTATATGGAAAACTGCAGGGGGACTCTTTTAAGTTGGAAGGAACAACAACTGCAAGGGCCTCATGGTGGGAGCATGCCTGAAATATTCAGGGACCAGCAAGGAAGCCACTGGGCTGCAATGGAGGGGGAGAGAGGGAGAGTTGAAAATGCTGTCAGAAATTACTCTGGGAGTAGGGCAAACTTTGCAGGATTTTGTAGGCATGATGAGGGCTTCGGGTCTTTACTCTGAATGTGATGGAGCATTGTGGAGCTTTGAGCAGAGGAGAAATGCTCTGCTCACCTAGACAGATGTATTGAAAACAGGCTGCAGACAAAGGTGGAAGCCAGGAGGCTGTTGCACTAATTCTTGTGAGAAATGTTTGTGACTTAGACCATGGTGGTAGCACTGAGCAGTGGCTGGGTTTTAGATAGGTTTTGAACTCACTAGGATTTCCTGGTGGGATGCATGTGGGCAACAATGACTAAAGTTTCTGGTCTGAGGAACTAGAAGGATGGAATTGTAATTACCTGAGATGGGAAGATGGCTAGAGGAGTAGATTTGGCAGAGAAAATCAAAGTTCCCATTTATTTAAGTCTTTGTCTTCTCCTCCTTCCTAGTCTTTTTGCATATCTATTCTCATTCATTTTACTGCTCCTACTTTTTTTTTTCTCTTCCTTGTGCCCCTGTCTTAAGTCTCCTGCTGAGAACCACTGGCATCCATTGGGCATCAGTGAATCCAGTGTGTCACTCAAGGCCAAAGAGGTTGCTCTCCTCTGGGAACATCTTTCAATATCACTTTTTATTTCAGAGAATAATTACTGAAAGGGATTTTTGTTAAATGTTTATAATTAAAACAACAAGCAGTCATTGTTATTCGTGTTCCAGAGTCATTTGATGTCACAAAATGCATGAGTTTCACGCTAAATGAGCAGTTCATGGAGAAATTTGTTGATCCTGGAAACCACAATAGTGGGATTGATCTGCTTCGGACCTGTGAGTACATTGATCTCAGCCGTACATTTGGGGGAAAAAGGAAATAAATTTGCCATTCATTGATCTCTGTTACTGGAACAAGATGAGTCAGTACATTGCATCAACTTGGAATAAGATCTCTGATGGTTTCCCAGTGAACTCTGTTCTGTTGATAATGTATTTTAAAGTTAGATACATCCTTACCAGATTGCAAATACGAAGTTGAGAGAAGCAGCGAATACATTGGATGACAGAATCTAGACCTCCCCAAAAGATGTTATTAGTGGGCCCTTTTAAAGAGTAAATTTAATAAGGATAAATAATAAATTCGTATATTTGAGATAAGCATTTCAGTTACCTGAGTTCAGATAGGGATATGTGAAAAAAGTTGACTACAAGCTCTTTACGAGTCAAGGGTCAGGGCTACCAAAAATGTTAATCCAGTTTTATACAGTATAACAAAAGTATAGATATCAAAAACAAATGAAAACATTTCTTAGGAGCATTCTATTCGATGGTCAGACTACCTAGGAAATACTGTCTTCATATTTGGACCTGATATTCAGGCCATAGAGACTTACTGGAGCTTGCCATAAAATGACCATGTCATGAGAGGAAGCACTGAATAAATGGCAAGTAGAGTTGACCCTTGAATAATGCAGGGGTTAGGAGCACCGCCCTTTTCACACAGTCAAAATCCACGTATAACTTTTGACTCCCCCAGAACATAACCACTAACAGCCTACAGTTGATCAGAATCCTTACCAATAACATAAAACAGTCAATTGAGACACTTTTTGTATATGTATTATATGCTGTATTCTTACGAAAAGTAAAAGAGAATATTACTAAGAAAATCATAAGAGAAAATACATTTACAATACTGCTCTATTAAAAATCTGCATGTATGTCAGCCTGCACAGTTAAACCCGTGTTATTCAAGGTATTCAATTTTGTATTGCAAATATATAAGAAAAAGTTTATTACTAACAGAGTTTGAAGGGAAGTTGGAGAAAAGATTTTCATGTAGTTCCAAAAGGTAAAACTAGCACTAGAGGGTAGAATTTGGTTTAGAGTTGATATTAATACATTACTAATAATTAAAATAATGTAAAAATGGAAGGGGATGCTTTGTAAAGTCATCAGCTTTCTTCCCATGTTGTTGAGGGAATTTATGATAATTACAACTGCCATTTATTGAGTTCAGAGATCCTCCGCTTTGTGCTTTATGTATATTCTCTCAACAGGTCTTTTATAATCAACATTCATTTACTTCTGTTCCTGCCTTGAGATCCTATAAGGATGTAGATTCATTTGTATGTGGAGCCAGAAGGTTTTGCTTCAAAAGCTGGCTCTACCACATACTGTGTTACCTTGTACAGGTTATTTATACCTCTTGCCTTAGTTCCCTCATTTATAAAATGGAGATAATAAGTACCTCCTTCATAGGGGTTTGGGGAGGATTAATACACAAAGCATGTGTAGAACAGTGCCTGACATACAATGAGCCCTCAGTAATTGTTAACTGTTAGTGTCCTTTTACTTTAATCAGGTAGCATCCTTTCGAACAAAGTGCTTTAGAAAAGAAACCCCAATATTAAAGTATTCCTTTCTCACTTTTTTTTATTTTAAAGGTTTTATTTATTTATTTGACAGAGAGAGACATAGTGAGAGCAGGAACACAAGCGGGGGAGGGGGAGAGGGAGAAGCAGGCTTCTCAGGGAACAGGGAGCCGGATGTGGGGCTCGATCCCAGGACCCTGGGATTATGACCTGAGCCAAAGGCAGACGCTTAACGACTGAGCCACCCAGTCGCCCCCTTTTCTCACTTTTTTTAAAAAAGCTTTTAAGGAGAGATAAAGGGAGAGAGGTAGTATGAGCGGTGGAGTGGGGCAGAGGGAGAAAGAGAATCTTAAGCAGACTCCCTGCTGAGCGTGGAGCCTAGCACAGGGCTCGATCTCAGGACCCTGAGATCACCACCTGCGCAGAAACCAAGAGTGGGATGTTCAACTGACTGTGCTATCCAGGGGCCCCCCTTTCTCACTTTTTGAGAAAAGATCTAATAAGTACATGAATGAAATTACTATTGTGAAAAAACTGTCTGAAATCGTAGTAACATGTCTTTTTTTCTCTTTTTCAAAATCAGATCTTTGGCGTTGCCAGTTCCTTTTACCTTTTGTTAGTCTAGGTCTGATGTGCTTTGGGGCTGTGATTGGACTTTGTGCTTGCATTTGCCGGAGTTTGTATCCCACCATTGCCACAGGCATTCTCCATCTCCTTGCAGGTGAGTCTTGTCATTATACTTACCTTTTATCTTCTTCCTGTTTCCATAGAGACAAAGAGTCGTAGTTCTTAAACCATTCACACATTGTTGCCCTGTCCTCTTGCCTGAAAATCTCTTACTATGCTCTTACCTAGTTATGTTTTGTTTTCCTCCAAGGTCTCTGTACCCTGGGCTCAGTGAGTTGTTATGTTGCTGGAATTGAGCTACTCCACCAGAAGCTAGAGCTGCCTGAGAACGTGTCTGGTGAATTTGGATGGTCCTTCTGCCTGGCTTGCGTCTCAGCTCCCTTACAGTTCATGGCTTCTGCTCTCTTCATCTGGGCTGCTCATACCAACCGGAAAGAGTACACCTTAATGAAGGCATATCGTGTGGCATGAGTGGGAAGCTGCCTGCTTTGCAATTGCCATTTTAATTATTTTTCAATATTAATATTTCCCCTTGTTTTCCTCTCATTTTTTTAATTTAATTTTTTTCTTTGTGGATATACCATTTTATCCTGAAAATCCATTCTATTTATTCAGACAGTTGTTTCTTAATACCACTAAAATTTATATGGATTATTCTGAATGATTCCATCTTTTAAACAAACTAATCTAGGTTCAGAGTCCAGACAGCAAGAGATGAGTAGACACTTGGCATAAATTTGTGAAAGAAAACTGATAGTGGGAAATTGACCCAAACCCATCTACTGATATCTGTTAGACTTTTCAGTAAATAACTATCTCTGTTGAACTAGAAACTCTTTAGTGTCTCTGAGAAACCTCCCATCTTTGTCAGAATTTATGGTCACTTCGCTACTGTAGATAGCCAAGCCAGTCAGCCAGAGCATTAGTGCTATTTTCAAAGACTAAAGCTATATAAAATAAAGAGATTATCTAAGATCCTTTTCCCCAAATATTGGCGTATAGTTTTATTCAAGATGAAATATGGCATCTGTTTAACCAAACTGTGTCTGTCTACAAGAAAGGAAGTGAAAAATACAGTGTTGACTTGAAATTTTAACTTTGTAACTGCAAGAATTCCAATTCAGCCAGACAAGAGAGTTAACCTTATTTTACTTTACCTTTTTTTTTTGTTTGTTTGTTTGTTTTTTTTGTTTTTTTTTTTTTAGCTCTCCTTAATATGTCAGGAGGATTTTCAGTACAACTAAACCATTTTGGATTTTTGCTCCTTGCCTCTTCACACATCAGGCTTATTAAGAGTGCTTTCTTTTTAACACTACTTTGGGGTCACAGAATAAAATTTTCCAACTGCTATCTATTTATTCCAGCTCAGTACCATGAAGAAGATTCCACCATAATGACCCTCTGGAGCTAGGAAAACTACCACAAGACCTAAAGCTTTGGCTAGTCATTAACTTCCAACTATGGTCTTTATTTCTTGTGGTGAAATGATGTGCCTTTCCTTGCCTAAATCCCTTCCTGGTGTGTATCAACATTATTTAACATCTTCTAATTCAATCATTTTTTATAAATATGTCTATAAACATTGAACTTTAAAAAATCTTATTTATTTATTCCATTACTGTAGCACTTGACAGATTTTAAAAAATGTAACTTAGTAATTTCTTACAATATCCTAAATCTGTCTTTTTTAAAAAATAAAAAATGAGAAGAAACTCAATTGTGTATAGTGTCTGAGTTGATTTAAATCTCAATATTTTAGGTTAAAGAAGTACAGGATTCTGAACAAGCATTTCTGTGGTTCTTTGGAAAATGCCTTGTTTCTGGGGTCTCTGTTTTATCTTCCAAAAAATATGGGAACCCCTTGCCCCCATTAGAAAATAAGAGCCTCTTTATCCCTTATGTTTCAGAGTTTTAAAAACATGTTTTCAAAGTAGTTTTGTGATCTCTATGTGTCATATTTAATGTGGCTAGATTTTTAAAAAGTCGTATAATGGCTGTGGATATTTATGTTCTGTAGCACAGAAATAATCAAGTCCGCTTCTGACTTACAACAAAGCCAACACTACTCTGCACCTGATTATTGCCTATGCAGTTGCTACTTACTCGCTTTTCCAACTTTCCTCATTTGAAGTTTCATTGTCTTTCAGCAACTTCTGTGGAAGGTAGAAAAGCTAAGTAGTCATACAAAACACTTGGGCATGGGGTTTTAAAATTATTGACCAACATGACATTTTTGTATTGGGAACATATTTATTTTGGACAACATCCTTGCCTATTGTCACCCCAAAGTTGTTTGTGACTGTCGGTCCAACAGCAGTCTTTAATATGCGCTGTGGATACTCAGTCACTACTGGACCTTGTGAGTCCCAGCCTCACTGGTAGCATCCTGAAGCATGGAAAGCCAGCACCATAAACCCTGGTGTTGCATATGTGTTGGGATTGATAATTCAAGCACATTTCAAAATAGCTGCAGTCATCCTCTCTTGGGAAGACTTTTTTCTTTGAAACATATAGGGCTGTATTGTTTCATTTGATGTGAAAATTAGTTTTTCAGCTCTCTCTCGTTTCTAATCAGGTAGAACCATATGAAATTGCTGATCTTTGACCATTTTTGTTTAAAACTAATAAAAAATCAGTGGCAAGTAAAGTTTTGTTAATCTCTTTTCACCTAATCTTTGAAAGCAACCCCCAAAGTTAAAACTTAATTTTCAGATTTTTCAGAACATGAGTTTTGTGGCAATTTTAAGAAACATGTTTTAAAATCTTAATTTTATGGTTCCTCATCTCATTAAATGATGTGAATAAATATCTTTTATATCCTTTTCGGCAAAAGATTCATTTCAAAAATTTTTAGAGATGGCCATAAAAACAGTAAAAGTTGACACAATAAAAAGGGCAAAATAATCCTAGAAGAATTTATTTGTTCAGTTAACACTGCACCTACTATGTATGTCATGATACTCAAGGGTCTCAGTAACTTAATAATGTAGTAATAGTAATGTGTTAACGTTTGCCTGCATAAAGTATTTCTGTGCATGTGTGTGTGTGTGTGTGTGTGTGTGTGTGTGTGTGTGTGTGTGTGTGTGTGTGTGTGTGTTGGGGTGGGGGAAAGGAAAGAGTGGGTAAGTCACTTAAAGGTGGACTGATTTAGTCACACCAGTGAGAAAAATGAGATGAGCGTAGAACAGATCAATTTAGTTTGTTTATCCATTCTAGAGACCACCAAATTGCAGCCTAGCACTATTTAAAACATAGATCCAGTCATGTTCAACTGACTATAAGAAGATAGTGTGAGGGCATTTTAAAAAATAATCCTCATGTGAACTTTCACCAGAAATGAAAACAACCTATTGAATTAACCTGACTTTGCCTGTTAGAACACTTTTTGAGATTTCCTAGCAAATGAATGGGCTCAGCTTTGAAGAGGCAAATTATAATTTCACAAGCCTGATGGAACTCTGTGCTGGCCGACATGGGTGGAGTCTTGTCCTCCTTTCAGCCCTCTACTCATAAGGGAATAATGATTCATCCTTTGAAAAGAGAGGAATAAAAGAAACACATCTGTGTATAGGGATTATTTTTCTATTGCTCATCAGGTGTTCCAACAGACGATTTTCCCTTGGATCCAATTATGATGGTGCTGGCACCTTGCGAATTCATTATATGAGACTTAAATTGCAAAAAGAATAGATTATTTGCTCTATGGAAGAAATTGCCATAAGTCCTTTAATTCCTCTTCAGTGCTAAAAATTCTTTTAGCAAAGTTAATATGTAATTTGACATATTAACATTTACACACTTTCTGCAAACTTACATAAAGTGAGATCCAGTTTATATTACTTTGTACCTTTGCAGCATTTTCAAAATATGAAATGAGAAAAAGGTAATTTTTTCTGTTTTGTCTTCACCTTTTAAAATACTCGAGTTGTTGGGTAATGCATCACCTTTCATCTCTGACTCAGTGTCTCGGTGTGAACTTGACCTCAGCTCTCCTTCAGCCTTTCCGCCCCTCTCAGTCTTCTGTCTAGACTTCGTTCTTGTTGCTCTCTATGCCGCTTGTATTGTCACTGCTATGTTCAGGAGCGACTAGGACTCCCATGTTCCCATAACCTCCCACGGCCCCTTCCGTCACAATCCGTAGGCTTAAGGCTTATCTCCATAGACTGCTCTCCAGTTTTCTTATTCTCAGTCTCAAGACACCAAGGATGGCTGTTCACAAATATTAAGCTCATTCTGTTTAAAACGTTATGCTCTTTGACTTTAGCTGCTCAACAATTTAAACCATCTTTCACTGTTGATTTATTACTACTCCCTACCACACATTCTCCAAATCTCTACAGAAGTTAGTTGTTGGAAACCCTTACTCTTCTTCCTCAACTTACGTAGGGGGAATTTTATGTTCTTTTTCGTGAGGAAATACTGGAATGAACGCTTCCAGTTTCTCTAGTCATTTTTACTCCTCCCTAAAAAAGAAGGAATATATTATGATTGGAGATATTGCTAGGATTATGGCATCCACAAAAAGCAGCACAGTGTGTGATGGTTAAGTATCTAGCTCAGGAGACATTCTGGAATACTAAATTTGTAATCCCAGGTCTGTCACTTAGCCTTTCCAAGCCCCATTTTCCCCATCTGTGGAATGCATGATTATAATACCTGCCTCATACAGTTGCAATGAGCATTATGTAAATTGCTGAACATAAAGTAGTCAGTCAAAATATGCTAGTTATTTAAATAAAAATCTTTTTTTTTTAAAAGAGGGGGCGCCTGGGTGGCTCAGTCAGTTAAGCATCTGCCTTCAGCTCAGGTCATGATCCCAGGGTCCTGGGATCGAGCCCCACATCAGGCTCCTTGCTCAGCAGGGAGTCTGCTTCTCCCTCTCATACTCCCCCTGCTTGTGTTCCCTCTCTCGCTGTGTCTCTCTCTGTCAAATAAATAAATAAAAATCTTTAAAAAAATGCTAGTTATGACTGGCTGCATGAAGAGGGGATGAGGTCACCAAGCCTATAAAGCAGTGGTTCTCAACCTCAGCTGCACATTGGAATTGCCTGGAGAATTTTAAAAAATATTTGTGCCCCAGAGATTTTCTGATTTATTCCGTCTGGGGTGTGGCCAGGTCACTATGATTTTTTAAAATCTTTCAAAGTGATTCTGTGGGTAACCATGTTTGAAAACTGTATTTGAAACTACGTTTAAAAGCAAGAAATAGGATTCCCTCTCTCCTAGGCAGATTGTTAGAAAGTTGAGAGTGGGCTCTGTCAGGTAAACAGACCTGGTACAGTGCCTGCTTTCTCCAAGCCCTTTTTTTCTTGTACTTTCCAGCACTCTCTTCTGCTGATACCTGGCTCTTTGAGACAGGCCCCAATCCATCCCACCACTGCTGGATGGAGATGTGTACGAAGAGTGTGCCTGCAGATCCAATACACCCTCCTGTGGCTCATCCTAAGGTTCAAATTTGGCAAGAGGTATAGGGAAACTCATTTGTTTTGGCTTCAATTCCAAATTACTTTCTTTAATCTGGTCCTTTCAGGGACCCTGTACTTTGGAGTGGTTAGGCCTTGATAAATAAACTGAATACTTTGACCCCTGTCTGCTTATCAATTCATTGCATTCCTACTGTTTTGGTTAGAATCACACAGGACAGAGGCATGAATGATTGACATTAGCCTCTACATAAACCAGAAGTGCTTGAGAATGGATGTAGAAAATGAGGATAAAATATTATCTGCCTCGACAGGTTACCGTGACAATTAAATAGATCCTGAAATGCAAGAGCTTAATAAACGGTAGGTATTCGTTTCTGGAGGCCAACACGGCACACAGGGCGGAGGCAGCCTTTGCCTGTCCTGTGTGGTCAGGCTCTAGGATGTGCAGGAGTTGGAGCTGCTGTGGCTTGTCCTGTGACTTCTGTCCAGCAGGGATTAGGGCTGGGGCTGGTGCTACATTAGCGGGGAGAATCCAGTTTCCAGGTTCCAGTTTCCAACAGACAGTGCTTCATTCACTACATGGGCTTTTTAGCCATCCTTGCATCTCAAAGTGGAAGAATGTTTAAAGCTTCTGTTTTTATCTTTTGTCTCAAACAAAAGATCCCACTAATGTGGGATCTTTGGTTTTTCAGTGATTTTGCTAAGCATCAGTTGGTGATTTAAGATTAGCTGCCTCAAAAATCTGTCTTTATCTTGTTTAAATCCACATCCATTGAGGGAACAGGAAGAACTTGGATTTCCATGGCTTATTCTCAGGCTCCTAAATTCAACTGCTACCACCTGCAATGCAGTTTGATTCGGATGGTTCATTTTAAGAAATAAGCATGGCAACGGGTTTCCGGAACACACACCATAGGTCCAGCCTCTGGGTCTTAGTCGTGAGCACTTATAATAAGTTGCAGAGTGGCACTTTTCTTGTTGCCCTGGACCTAAAGGAGCATTCAGGGCATGTAAGACGAGAAATTAACCAAAAAAATTCTAGAAAGACTTCAAACACTTAGGGCTATAAACCCCTTTTAGGCCTTACTTAGAGGTGTCAGAACAAATTTAACATCCCAACTCTGCAACTATCACCCCCTTCCTTGAAATAAGAAGATGAGAAAAGGGAAGAGGCCTGGGTGTCTAAGTTGAGAACATTGTTGCCTTCTCCTCTCCTCCACAGCAGGGAGGTATGGACTTCCTCTGCATGCTGCACACCATTCTAGGCAGACGAGCAGTGCTACCCTCTGGTTCTAGGCAGACGAGCAGTGCTACCCTCTGGTTCATTTAAGACTTTCCCATCCAAAGAACTGCCTTGGATTTAGACAGATCTACTGAAAATTCCAGCTCTCCATTTTACTGCTTGAGAATCTTTGCCAATTTAAACAATTTTTTTTACATCTCAGTGGGATAAAAATGTCTATCTTCATGTTTGTTATGAGGCTTGACTAATACATGCTGAACACTTAGCATGGTGTCCAGCACATCTTAGGATTTCAAGAAATGGTAACCATAATTAATCTGCAGATGATTTCAGATCCCCAGCCTCGCCTTCTCTCCCAGGCTCTAGGTCTAAGCTTTCTAAATGCCTTCAAGACAGCTCCATTTGAATATTTCATGATACCTAAAACTTAATATGCTCAGATTTAAACTCATCTTTCTTCTCATAATTTCTCCAGTTCCCATTTTCTTTATGTTTCTTCCATCACCTAGATTTTTAAAGGTGAAAACATCTTCAACTCCTCTTGTTTCTGTGCCTAATATATCCAGTCAGTTATCCAGACTTTTTGATTCTACTCCCATGATATTTATATCACTAAAACCCTCCTAAGCCACCCAGGTTCAGGCTACTGGATGACAGAAGCCTCTCTGCTGGTCTCCTCTCTGCAGGTTCTCTCCTGTAATCCATTTTACACACCCTGCCAGTCCAATTCGCAAAAGCATAGATTTGATCACATCAACCTTTTATTTAAAAACTTTCAATGAGGGCGCCTGGGTGGCTCAGTTGGTTAAGCGACTGCCTTCGGCTCAGGTCACGATCCTGGAGTCCCTGCATCGAGTCCCACATCAGGCTCCCTGCTTGGCAGGGAGTCTGCTTCTCCCTCTGACCCTACCCCCATGTCATGTGCTTTCTCTCTCTCTCAAATAAATAAAATCTTTAAAAAATAAAATAAAATAAAAACTTTCAATGAGGGGCGCCTGGGGGGTTCAGTCAGTTAAGTGTCTGCCTTGGGCTCAGGTCATGGCTCGGGATCCTGGGATGGACTGAGCCCTGTGTCAGGCTCTCTACTCAGTGGGAAGTCTGCTTCTCCCTCTCCCCTCCTCCCTGTTCATTTTCTCTCTCTCTCTCTCTCTCTCTCAATTGAATAAATAAAATCTTTAAAAGAAAACATTCGGGTAAATACCCAGGAGTGCGGTTGCTGGGGAGCCTCCACACTGTTTTCCAAAGTGGCTGTACCAACCTGCATTCCCACCAACAGTGTAAGAGGGTTCCCCCTTTCTCCACAACCTCTCCAACATTTGTTGTTTCTTTCCCTGTCCATTTTTGCCATTCTAACTGGTGTAAGGTGGTATTTCAATATGGTTTTGATTTGAATTTCCCTGATGGCTAATGATGATGAACATTTTTTCATGTGTCTGTTAGCCATTTGTATGTCTTCTTCAGAGAAGTGTCTTTTCATGTCTTCTGCCCATTTTTTGACTTATTTGTTTTTTAGATGTTGAGTTTGAGAAGTTCTTTATAGATCTTGGATACCAGTGCTTTATCTGTAGTGTCATTTGCAAATATCTTCTCCCATTCTGTGCCTTGCCTCTTCGTTTTGTTGACTGTTTCCTTTACTGTGCAGAAGCTTTTGATCTTGATGAAGTCCCAAAAGTTCATTTTCGCTTTTGTTTCACTACCTTTTGGAGATGTATCTTGAAAGAAGTTGCTGTGGCCGATGTCAAAGAGGTTACTGCCTATGTTCTCAAAGACACAGATGTAGTGAAAAGAAGGGCCATATGCACCCCAATGTTCATAGCAGCAGTGTCCGCAATAGCCAAACTGTGGAAAAAGCCGAGATGCCCTTCAACAGACAAATGGATAAAGAAGATGTGGTCCATATATACAATGGAATATTACTCAGCCATCAAAAAGGATGAATACCCGACTTTTACATCAACCTGGATGGGACTGTATGAGATTATGCCAAGTGAAAAAAGTCAAGCAGAGAAATTCACTTATCATATGGTTTCACTTATTTGTGGAACATAAGGAACAGCACGGAGGACATTAGGAGAAGGAAGGGAAAAGGAAGGGGGAAATCAGAGGGAGAGATGAACTGTGAGAGACTATGGACTCTGAGAAACAAACAGGGTTTTAGAGGGGAGGGGGTGGGGAGATGGGTTAGCCTGGTGATGGGTATTAAGGAGGGCACGTAGTGCATGGAGCACTGGGTGTTATACGAGAACAATGGATCGTGGATCACCACATCAAAAACTAATGATGTATTGTATAGCGACTAACATAACATAATAATACAAAATAAATAAATAAATAAAAGAAAACTTTCAATGATCCCCCATTACTTATAGAAACAATCTAGAATAGTCTAGATTTAGTCTCCCATCCAAGTTCTAGCACTAGCTACTTCTATCTTTGCAGTGTTTTCTGTTCCTCTCTTTTGGCTTTGGGCAAACTCACTATTTCTTGTTCCCAGTTTGTGCTTTCTTAGGTCCATGCTTCTTATCATACTGCCTTTATTTCTGGAATACTATTCTCCACATATTCAAATCCTGTCCATATCATTTTATTGAAATTACAGTTTCAAAAATCATAACCATTTCTTTACCAAGTAGGATAATTTAAAGCTCATCTAAAATATTTATTCTTTTGAACTTTGCAAACCTAGAAGAGAGCCCAGGCAGTAATTTCTCTGACACTGGCCATAGCAACATTTTTCTAGAAATGTTTCCTAAGGCAAGGGAAACAAAACCAAATTACACTGAGTAACTTCTTTCTTGTGACTTTGGTCACTTTCTTTCTTTCTTTCTTTCTTTTTTTTTTTAAAGACGAGAAGCATTAGGTTTTTTTTTTTTAAAGATTTTATTTATTTATTTGAGAGAGAGAGAGAGAGAGAGAGAAAGAGAAACAGCATGAGAGGGGAGAGGGTCAGAGGGAGAAACAGGCTCCCCACTGAGCCGGGGGCCTGATGTGGGACTCGATCCCAGGATCCTGGGATCATGACCTAAGCCGAAGGCAGTCACTTAACCAACTGAGCCACCCAGGCACCCAATGACTTTGGTCACTTTCTACCTTGCATAACACTGGTTAATATGCATTAATCTTCTGTACTAGAACTTATTGCTTATTTATTCTTTGTATCTCCCAACATCTTCCACATTGCCTTGCAAAGAGTAGTCACTCAAGAAATAAGAGGTTTCTGAGTGATAATCCTTGAAATTATTAGAAAGTCCCCTTGTAAAATATATGCTTGAAATTACATTATCTAGGAAAGAATTAGAATCAATAGACAAGAGCTCAAGTTTAACACTTTGGTGGGAATGCTCTGTAACAGGTTCTGCAAGGTAACTTTGAGATTTCTAGATTTAGCCTTCCCTCTCTTACCTAGAAGAGGATGTGGGTATAGTTCTTTGCCAGTTGTGATGGCAAGTGGACAATTTAAGTTAATCACTTAGGCTTTTGTGATTTTTTGCATATTTCATAGGAAGAGCTTACTCTAGAAAATGTTTAAAGTTTTTATCAACTTGATTAGAAGAGAACAATTCAGAACTATATTAAACATTGATGAAAAATTGAAGATGACACAAACAAATGGAAAGATATTCCATGCTCATGGATTGGAAGAAAAATATTGTTAAAATGCCCATACTGTCCAATCTATAGAATTAATGCAATCCCTATCAAAATACCAACAGCATTTTTTCACAGAACTAGAACAAATAATCCTAAAATTTGTATGGAACCACAAGAGATGCCAAATAACCAAAGCCATCTTAAAAAAGAACAAGACTGGGGGTATTACAATCCCAGATTTCAAGATATACTACAAAACTGTAATAATCAAGACAGTAGGGTACTGGCACAAAAATAGACATATAGATCTATGGAACAGAATAGAGAGCCCAGAAATAAACCTACATTTATATGGTTGATTAACCTTTGACAAAGGAAGCAAAATATGCAATAGGAAAAAGACAGTTACTTTAATAAATGGTGCTGGAAAAACTGGACAGCTGCATGTAAAAGAATAAACTGAGGAACTTTCTTACATCATATACAAAAACAAATTCAAAATGGATTAAAGATCTAAATGTGAGACCTGAAACCATAAAAAACCTAGAAGAGAGCACAGGCACTAACTTTCTGACATTGGCCATAGCAACGTTTTTCTAGAAATGTTTCCTAAGGCAAGGGAAACAAAACCAAATCAAACTATTGGGGCCACATAAAAACAAAAAGCTTCTAACTGAGGGTTCTAGAGGGGAGGGGGCTGGGGGGATGGGTTAACCTGGTGATGGGTATTGAAGAGGGCACATACTGCATGGAGCACTGGGTGTTATATGCAAACAATGAATCATGGAACACTACATCAAAAACTAATGATGTAATGTATGGTGATTAACGTAACAAAAAAAAGAACCTTCCACACTTAGTCCTTACCTAAGAAGTGCATTAAAGTTTTTACCAACTACAAGTCCAAAAATAAATAAATAAATAAATAATAAAAAGCTTCTGCACAGGAAAAGAAATAGCAAAACAAAAAGACAACCTATTGAATGGAAGAATATATTTGGAAATGACATATCTGATAAGAGATTAATATCTAAAATATATAAGGAACTTATACAACTGAACACCCAAAAAAAACCAAATAATCTGAAAAATGGGCAGATGACATGAATAGACATTCCTCCAAAGAAGACATATAGAAGGCCAACATACACAGTATGGAGGTTCCTCAGAAAATTAAAAATAAAATTACCATATGATCCAGTAATTCCACTACTGGGTATTTACCCAAAGAATATGAAAACACTAATTCAAAAAGAAATATGCACCCCTATGGTTATTGCAGCATTATTTATAATAGCCAGATAACGGAAGGAACACAGTGCCCATCCATAAATGAATGGATAAAGATGTAGCATGTGTAAACACACACACACACACACACACACACACACACACACAGGAATATTACTCAGCCATAAAAAGGAATGAAATCTTGCCATTTGCAACAACATGGATGGATCTAGAGGGTATAATGCTAAGTAAAATAAGTCAGAGAAAGACAAATGCCATATGATTTCACTTATATGTGGAAATTAAGAAACAAAACAAATGAGCAAAGAAAAAAGAGACAAACAAAAGAACAGACTTAAACACAGAGAACAAATTGGTGGTTAACAATGGGGAGGTGGGTGGAGGAAGGGTGAAATAGGTAAAGGGGATTAAGAATATACTTGTTGTAATGAGCTTCATAATGTACAGAATTGTTGAATCATTATATTGTACACCTGAAACTAATACAACAGTGTATGTTAATTATAATGGAATTAAAATTTTTAAAAAGTAATGGAGCCTGGTGCCACCTAATGTTAAAGAAATGCCATCACCAGTAGTATACAAACTGGCTCTAAGAGCCACCTGTTGAAAAAGCTGAGGAATAATGACTATTCAGTCAACAAATTTTGGGAGAAAATTAATTGCCCCAAAAGCCCTTTTCAATTCCACTACTAGTTTTCATGAACAAATTGTTATTTATATTGTAATGTTTACTGTATGTTACTGTAATATTTTCCTTTTGTGAGATACTATCAAAACACATAGGGCGCCTGGGTGGCTCAGTTGGTTAAGCGACTGCCTTTGGCTCAGGTCATGATCCTGGAGTCCCGGGATCGAGTCCCACATCGGGCTCCCTGCTCAGCAGGGAGTCTGCTTCTCCCTCTGACCCTCTTCCCTCTTGTGCTCTCTGTCTCTCATTCTCTCTGTCCCTCAAATAAATAAATAAAATCTTAAAAAAAAACAAACACATATTCAATATTAACACATGAATAAAAAATCATAACGCTGTTGGAGAAGTTTGATGGAGTCAATCCTTATCTATCCTTATCTATATTTAAACTATAAAAAAATTTCAGAACTCAACACTGTTGGAGAAGTTTGATGGAGTCCCTCCTTATCTATATTTAAACTATGAAGTAAAGTTCAATCCTTATCTATATTTAAACTGTAAAGTTCTACAATGAAATCAGGGCATTGTTAATAAAGTTACAAGTTTAATAGGTAAATCAAGGGGAGTATGAGAACTTTAATGGATGTGAAAATGAAATGCCTCATTTCAAAGGCATATTCATCAAGAGGTAACTTTTCATAAGGAGGAAATTTCATCATATATTTCCAATCAGGATCTGTTCTCAAAGAATTCTGCCCAATATTATGCCATTCTCTCTTGATTACTAAAATAGTACTCATCTTAATAGATATTTCATAAACAATGATTTATTTCCTTCAAAGGAAATTAGTCAGTTATTTGGCTCAACAAATAATTTTTATGGTTTCCTAAATTGCTCTTGATAATTAATTTATTTATCAGCAATCTTTTCATTTTGTCCCATTATTCTTAGGATACCTTCCAAGACCCTAAAATGGCCTTACACTCTCGCTGGCAATTTTCATTCTTCAAACAAACTGACTTTTGATTTTTTTCAATGGGCCATACCTACAGTAGTTTAAAAACATGACCCTATAATTCTTTGATCACCCTCCGATTGAAAGGTGTGTTTTCTGTCCCCTTCCCATGAATCTGGGTTAACTTGTATTGCTTTGACCAATAGAGTTTGATTTAAATAATACAATGAGATCATAAAAGGTCATGTGGATTTAGATTGGTTCTCTTGAAACAATTGGTTTTAGAATACTCACTTGTGGAACATTCCCTCTCAGAACCTACCTGCCATGCTGTGAAGCCCAGGCCACATGGAGAGACCTGTAACCCTACGAGCCTCCAATCAAGAACCACTCAGCTAAGCCTAATCAATCTCAAAACTGTAAGAGATAAAAATAATTTGTTGTTTTTGGCTGCTACATTTTGGGGTCGTTTGTTATGCAGTCACAGTATCTAGAATAATCTCCTTTCCCACCACAGGCTTTCAAAAGGATTTTTTCTCTTCCTGAATGGCTTTCTCTGACCCCCCATCCCATGCTCTCCCACTTTTCTGCATGACTAACTCCTATTGATTTTTCTAATCAAGCTTAATATTTACTTATTGAGCAAATTTTCTCTGACCATCTATCTTGGGCTCTTTCTCCCTCTTATTATTTCACACACTCTGAAGTTCTTGAATGTGGTAGTAAAGTCCAAGTTGGGGAGTGATTCTACATGTCATCACTCCTTTTAAACTCTATAGATCCAATCATCCCATACCTTAATATAAGGGAAGAAATAATAATGAAGTCCTTTTGAGAGGGACATGAAAAAAGTTCAGTCCAGTCTGATAATCCAGGTCAGTTAGTGAAATATTAAAACTAAAATGACATTCAAATTTGAAACTGTCTCTTTTAGCTTAGGCTTGTCTCTGGCTGGGAGGGGAGGGGACTTAGTCGGCTTCTCTCTGAACCTCGGTCAGTTTCTCCTTCATGGACAGAGACTTTCTGGCTCTCTGTGGTCAAACCGTGGGAAGAGTAGGTTAGGGAGAAGGACAGTATAATGTGGCTGGTACCATTGTCATCAGACATTGGGACATGTAGCTCAAGCACAATTGTTGGTTCTTTCTCTTTTAAAAGCCATTTTGGGAAGTTTCTCAGAGACCCTCCCTCTGCAGACCTTCAGGCTATATTACTTTTTTTAAAAATTTTTATTTATTTTTAAAATTTTTATTGTTATGTTAATCACCATACATTACATCATTAGTTTTTGATGTATGTTCCATGATTTGTTGTTTGTGTATAGCACCCAGTGCTCCATGCAGAACGTGCCCTCTTTAATACCCATCACCAGGCTAACCCATCCTCCCACCCGCCTCCCTCCTAGAACCCTCAGTTTGTTTTTCAGAGTCCATCGTCTCTCCATGGTTCGTCTCCCCCTCCGATTTCACCCCCTTCATTCTTCCCCTCCTGCTATCTTTCTTCTTCTTCTTTTTTTTTTAAACATATATTGTATTATTTGTTTCAGAGGTTACAGATCTGTGATTCAACAGTCTTGCACAATTCACAGCGCTCAACAAAAGCCCAGGGCCAGATTGCTTCCTAGGGAATACTACCAAACATTTAAAGAAGAATTAATACCTATCTTCTGAAACTGTTCCAAAAAATAGAAATGGAAGGAAAACTTCCAAACTCATTTTATGAGGCCACCATTACCTTGATCCCAAAACCAGACAAAGACCCCATCAAAAAGGAGAATTACAGACCAATATCCTTGATGAACATGGATGCAAAAATTCTCACCAAAAATACTAGCCAATAGGATACAACAGTACATTAAAAGGATTATTCACCACTGACCAAGTGGGATTTATCCTTGGGCTGCAAAGTTTGGTTCAACATCCACAAATCAATCAACGTGATACAATACAATAACTAAAAGAAAGAACAAGAATCATATGACCCTTTCAATAGATGCAGAAAAAGCATGTGACAAAGTACAGCATTCTTTCTTGATCAAAACTCTTCAGAGTATAGGGACAGAGGGTACCAAACCTCAATATCATAAAAGCCAACCTATGAAAAACCCACAGCGAATTTCATTCTCATGGAAAAAAACAGAGTTTTCCCCCTAAGGTCAGGAACGCGGCAGGGATGTCCGCTATTACCAGTGCTATTTAACATCGTATTAGAAATCCTAGCCACAGCAATCAGACAACAAAAAGAAATAAAAGGCATCCAAATCGGCAAAGAAGAAGTCAAAGTCTCACTCTTTGCAGATGATATGATACTTTTTGTGGAAAACCCAAAAGACTCCACCCCAAAACTGCTAGAACTCATACAGGAATTCAGTAAAGTAGCAGGATATATTACTTTTAACAATGAAATCAATGTCTCTCCTTTAGCTGTGTGCTTACCACTCCCCCCCTCAGTCCCTGGGTTCCTGGTAGGGTGATTTCTCTCTGTTGGGGTCATATTGCTCTCAGGTTGTTCAGAAGCTCTCTCTCACTCTCTTTTTTTAACCAGGACTCCAGGTCAGCTCTGTAAGAGAGACATTTGGGAGGCATTTAGTCCCCAAGAAACAAGAACAGCTAAGTCCCTTTCAACTCAACTCATGCTTCAGGCTCATCTGGCCAACCCCTTTTATTGTCAGACTTTTGAAGTATGAGTCAAATATTCTTCCACAGATTTCTCAAATGCCAGGGGGCACATGGCAAGCTCCCTCAGTAAAACCCCTTCTCTACTGGCAAGCTCCCTCTTCACCACAGTGGGTGGACTTGGGGAAAACCTGTAAGAAAACCTCTCTCCAGAGGTGTCTCTCTCCTAGTTTTCAAACTCTGATTAATCCCAAAGCATTTATGTATCTTTGTGGAGAGTGAGACCCTGAAAGTCCCAAGATAGGTTTTTCGACCTACTTTTCTGCAAATCCTGCACGGGGGTCTAATATCTCAATTTGGAATGTGGAGCTTCTGATTAAACTGAAGATGACAGTGTAAGTTATATTTAAATACTGTTAAACACTGAATTGTAATAATTTTTGTTTTTCATCTTCCCTCCCCTGGGTTAGTTAAAACCCACAAGAACAGGAATTTTGTCTGACTTCCCTCATAGTAAACCACTGTTTAGCACAGTGCACACTAAATTGGTGAAGTGCTCATTGAGTACTTATTGGAATAAATAAGCAAGTTATGCAGTTGACTTTTCACCCTGTATGAACTAATCTTTTAAATTGGTTTTCCACAATCCTCATTTTTCAGATGTAACCATGTAGGTATACATATAATTATTAAGTTGTGTGCTTCGCTGATTCCTCTCATCAGTCCTCAAATGAATAAAGTTATTTTCTTGGTGCACATTGCCTCAGGAGGAGAGTAATAAATCTTCTATCTTGATAGTGAGTTATTTCTCTCTAAGGAGGGCTACATATTAATTATGAAATTAGTTAAGTAGAAGAAACAAATGAGAGGGGAAGCATTGTGGAGAATGAAGTTCTATTGGTCTACTTTTAGTCAATTATATTGAATACACTATAATATCCTGTACCGTTTCTTTCCTTTTTAAATAGCCTGCATGAGATACATTTCTAGGGAGGAGGGATTGTGCCTATATAATTCTTTTTACTGTATGTAGCCCTGTGTCATTTCCTGCACTAACAGGAGCTCAGTACATGCTTTCCTGGGGTCAGCAGGAAGAAAGATGGCTCACTGTACAGGAGGGGCTGAGGAGGACACTGGAGAGCAGTAAAAAGGAGGACAGCCCTCAGGCTACTGGGGAAATTATGTCAACAACTTCTCCTCTCTTCCGTGGTCATAGCTTGCTTCTGCAAGAATTCTTGTCATAATAAATTTCAATATTACATTGTTTCTTGTGATGAGTGAAGAGAGTGCTCAGATGATGTGTCCTTTTGAGAGTCACACTTCCAGTGTAGCCAACATAAAACTAAGAAGATAATTTGTTTCAGGGACCCCCAGGAAGAAGCAGACTTTTAGTTTTGCTTCTTCCTGTCCAAGGCTGCCCCTGGCCTTCCAGGAATCACACGTTTGGGGTGTTACCTGGCTTTTGGTATGTGAGAATAATGGCTTCCTAGGTTGTGCCTCATTCCCCTGGACTGTTTTCTTCTGAATCACTGCCAAAATACCTATTGAATTGATTTGTGCTGTTGGGATAATGAGTCATAACTTCCAGGTAAGTTATTTCCATTTTAACAGCTGGACTTCTAAGACCTTATTCTAATTTTTTCTTATCTTTCTCCCTTCTTGCTTGCCTTTCTTTCTTTCTTAATATAGTCTTTGAATACCTCAGCTGGTGCCAGGCATTGCAATAGGCCCTGGGAATGCACACCACACCTCTGCCCTCTTGGAAGTCATGTGGAATGTGGGCTGCCACTAAAAACAGAACACAAATCATTTTCTCTAATGTGGAATCATAACATATTCCATTTTTGAGTCCATGAACAATACTCTACATGAATTAATTGTGCTATCGCTTGCCTCATTTGGCAGGAAATATAAAATCTATTCACTGTATTTGTCCCAATATTCTAATCTGGAATATGTCATTGCTATAAAAATGGAAACATACTTTGACTAGGAGAATAGCTTGGAGCCCCTCCAATTACATTACTCTGACATTCATAGAGTTAGTCTAGGAGTGGTCTCCAGGGATGAATAAATCAATATCTCTGCCCTGTTGTCCCCAGTTGTGGTCACCTCAAGTAACTCTTTTAGTTCTAGGTTCAAGTTTATGGCAAATATGCTAAACATATTGTCCCACAGCCTCCTTTGAGAGGACATTCCTGTAAGCCTAAGTGCCTGCCTAGCCTGCGCATCAGTGTCACAGCCCAAGGCGGTTCTTTTTCTCACGTTCCCTCTTTGCTTTTATGAAGAATTAGTTCCACACAGATGTATAGTTCTGCTTTAAAAAATTCCCCGTGTTTTTTTTCTCTTCACAGAAAGGTGTGGACTTTTATCTCAGTCAGTTTTCCTTTATTTCACATGTGGTCTTTTATCCTTACCTTCTAAAGTATTAAAAAAAATGTGTCTTAAGTAATATCCGCATATAATGATTCATTTCTCCAAAATTAGCATACTAATTTGATAATGCACTCTTTCCCCACATTAGCATTTGGCTTTCCTTTCTTTATGAAAGAGAATTGCCTTGTGAACATGTTAAACAAGACTAACTAGTCTTGTGTCTGTCTCCTGGGGTTGGTATAGACTCAGCAGCAAAAACAAACATAAAAGTTAAATGCAAAAAGTTGAAGATAATTTAAACTAAGTAAAAATAATAAGTTCCAGTTAATAAAAGGAAAACATATATTTACTTAAAATGAGTTATATTGACTTTGTTCCATCATATTTCTATCAATTTCATACCTATACCTCCTGCCCAATAAAACTGAAACAATTAAAAAAAATAATGTATTGTTCAACAGTTAACTGTCTACTATGTAAGATTTTCCTTTTGAAAAACAAACTTATTTAGATTATTTATTTATCGTTAGTTATTTTTGCTTTTTAAATCACCCACTATATATCTGACTACATATTAATTAATCAGTGAATTAATAAATTCTCCCTTGTGGGCCTTTTTGGTTATTTCTACTTCTTTTTAATGTTTTCATTATAAAAACTGAGCTGAAAACAGTGGGAAAATTATAACAGCATATTTTATAGTTTGTAATAGCAAGTTGGCAAATGATTTTTACTGTAATAAGTATTGAAATAATTAAGTATGATGAGAGGCAGTATTTTTTAATGCAAAATTACACATTCAAATGTTTCAAAGGGGACAGGTAGGTGGCATAAAAAGAACTAATTGTTGCCCAGATCGCCCAACTTTTAAAAAAGAAGTTAAAATTTGCTATTATAAATGTTCTCCTGGTTTTTAAATCTTGGAAATTAATTTTAAAAAGTACTATGCTCTTCTGCACTGTCTGGGCTAAACTAAAACAATTCTGTGCAACCCCTGGAGGATATTTGGGACTTCCTGTGTGTCCAAATTTCCCCTTTTATATAAGACACCAGTCACATTGGATTCAGGCCCACCCATATGACCTCATTTTAACTTGATTACCTAATTAAAGATCTCATTTCCAAGTAAGGTCCACATTCTGAGGTACTGGCAGTTAGGACATCAAACAAATCTTCTTAGGGGCACAATTCATCCTGTAACAAGGGGTCACAAGTAGGCACCCCATGTTGACTGAGATCCCATCTGGCAGCCAGCACGATGGCCAGTCATGTAAGTGGAAAAACCTTTCAGATGATTCCAGGCCCAGCCATCATCTGACTGCAACTATGTATACTGAGTGAGAATTTGCCTAGGTGAGTACAGTCAACCCCTCAACCATGGGACATCATAATATAATGATTATTATTGTGTTGAGTTACTGAATTTAAGGGCCATATAGCAATAACTAACTGGAGCGTAAGTCACAGTGAGATAGAAAGGAAGTTTTCTTTCCGCAGGGGCCAATATGTCCTGTAGTTGCAATATTTTATAGGACCTGTGGCAGGATCGGGCCCTGTCTGCCTTCTGCCTAAGCCAGCTCTGGCATTTTTCAAGATGAACATCATAAAGCCTTACCTTTTTTGGATACCTGAAGCCTATCTCTCACCTTTTACCAACAATTCCTTCACTCCCTGTATGCAACACTTACCTTTCTTTAGGTCCTGCCTTGGCAAATATGGTGCATATTCTCTTGCTACTTCTTGTAATGGAACACTTTTCTCAAGGAGTTTCTGTTATTTTTGATGGACACAGAAGCCAAAAGAAGCTTGGAATTTCAGTCAAAGCTAACAGATCTTTCCCAAAAATGCTAACTTAGTTTTCAACCATAAACATTAGAAGTGGAAAGGAACAAAATGTTGATGCTGAATGTAATATATTGTTACCATTGTTTTCAAATTTATCTTTTATTTTTATCAAAATAATTCATATGCAGAATTTGGAAACCATATTATTTTACGTGGCTTAAAGTGAAAAAAGATATCTATAACCGGACTATAATTCCTGCCTTCCCCAACCGTCAGCCACTTCAACTCTTTTAACTGTTTTTCTGGATTTACTTTTATATTTCTAAACAAACATAGGAGAAAATCTGGATGCCTTTGGGGTTGGCACTGACTTTTTAGATATAATGCCAGTGGCATGATCCATAAAGGAAGAACTGATAAGCTGAACTTCATTAAAAATAATATTTCTGCTTGCAAGATACAGATGATTTCTATTTTTTCCCAAGATTTTTAAGTTCAAGTTAGATACCATATAATATAGTATTGGTTTCAAGAGTAGAATTTAGTGATTCATCACTTAAATATAACTAACCCATATAAAAATCCATGCTCATCACAAGTGTCCTCCTTAATGTTAATCCCCCACTTAGCCTTTCCCCCCACCCACTTCCCTCCAGCACCCCTCAGTTTGTTCCCTATAGTTAAGAGTCTGTTATGGTTTGCTTCCCTCTCTGTTTTTATCTTATTTTATTTTTCCTTCACTTCCCCATGTCCATCTGTTTTGTTTCTTAAATTCCATGTATGCATGAAGTCATGTGGTATTTGTCTTTCTCTGACTGACTTATTTCAGTTAGCATAATACACTCTAGTTCCATCCACATCATTGCAAATGGCAAGATTTCGTGGTTTTGATGGTTGAGTAATAGTCCATTGTATATGTATACCCCTTCTTTATCAGTTTATCAGTTGATGAACATTTGGGCTCTTTCCATGACTTGGCTATTGTTGATAGTGCTACTATAAACATTGGGGTGCATGTGCCCTTTGAATCAGTATTTTTGCTTCCTTTGGATAGGTACCTAATAGTGCAATTGCTGGATCTGCTGGATCTTAAGGTAGTTCTATTTTTAACTTTTAAGAAACCTCCATACTGTTTTCCAGAGTATGGCTGCACCAGTTTGCATTCCCACCAACAGTGCAATATGGTTCCCCTTTCTCCTTTCTCAGCATCCTCACCAACATTTGTTGTTTCCTGAGTTAATTTTAGCCATTCTGAGTGGTGTGAGATGGTATCTCATCATGGTTGATTTGTATTTCCCTGATGATGAGACATGTTGAGCATCTTTTCATATGTCTATTAGCCATCTGTATGTCTTCTTTAGAGAAATGGCTGTTCACATCTTCTGCCTATTTCTTAACTGGATTATTCATTTTTTGGGTGTTGAGTTTGATAAATTCTTTATAAATTGTTTATAGATTTTGGATACTAGCCCTTTTTCTGATATATCATTGCAAATATCTTCTATTCCGTAGGTTGCCTTTTAGTTTTGTTGATTGTTTCTTTTGCTGTGCAGAAGCTTTTTATCTTGGTGAAGTCCCAATATATCATTTTTGCTTTTGTTTCCCTTGCCTCCAGAGACATGTCTAGTTCAAAGTTGCTACAGCCAATGTCAAAGAGGTTGCTGCCCATGTTCTCCTCTAGGATTCTGATGGTTTCCTGTCTCACACTTAGGTCTTTCATCCATTTTGAATTTATTTTTGTGTATGGTTTAAGAAAGTGGTCCAGTTTCATTCTTCTATATGTTGCTCTCCAGTTTTCCCAACACCATTTGTTGAAGAGACTGTCTTGTTTCCATTGGATATTCTTTCCTGCTTTGTCAAAGATTAGTTGACCATATAGTTGTAGGTCCATTTCTGGGTTTTCTATTTTGTTCCTTTGATCTATGTGTCTGTTTTTGTGCCAGTACCATACTGTCTTATTGATTACAGCTCTGTAATACAGCTTGAAGTCCAGAATTGTGATGCCTCCAGCTTTGGTTTTCTTTTTCAACATTCCTTTGGCTATTCAAGGTCTTTTCTGTTTCCATACAAATTTTAGGATTGTTTATTCTAGATCTGTGAAAAATGCTGGTGGTATTTTGAAAGAGATTGCAATGAATGTGTAGATTGCTTTGGGTAGTTTAGACATTTTAACAATATTTGTTCGTGTAATCCATGTGCATGGAATGCTTTTCCATTTCTCTGTGTCTTCTTCAATTTCTTTTATAAGTATTCTATAGTTTTCAGATTATAGATCTTTTACCTCTTTGGTTAGGTTTATTCCTAGGTATCTTATGGGCTTTGTTACAATTATAAATGGCATGGATTCCTTGATTTATCTTTCTGTTGCTTCATTATTGGTGTATAGAAATGCAACAGATTTCTGTACATTGATTTTATATCCTGTGACTTTGCTGAATTCATATATCAGTTCTAGCAAGTTTTGGATGGAAAGTAATGGATTTTCTACACAGAGTATCATGTTGTCTGCAAAGACTGAAAGTTTGACTTCTTCCTTACTGATTTGGGTGCCTTTTATTTCTTTTTGTTGTCTGATTGCTGAGGCTAGGACTTCCAGTAGTACTACGTTGAACAATAGTGGTGATAGTGGACATCCCCGTCATGTACCTGACCTTAGGGGAAAAGCTCTGTTTTTCCCATTGAGGATAATATTAGCTGTTGGTCTTGCATATATAGCCTTTATGATGTTGAGGTATGTTCCTTCTATCTCTACTTTCTCGAGGTTTTTTTATCAAGAAAGAATGTTGTATTTTGTCAAATGTTTTTTTCTGCATCTATTGACAGGATCATAAGGTTTTTATCCTTTCTTTTATTAATGTGATGTATAAGTTGATTGATTTACAGATATTGGACCACCCTGCAGCCCAGGAATAAATTCCACTTGATCCTGGTGAATAATTCTTGTACTGTTGGATTCAATTTGCTAGTATCTTGTTGAGAATTTTTGCATTCATGTTCATCAGGAATATTGGTCTGTAATTGTCCTTTTCAGTGGGCTCTTTGGTTTTGGAATCAAGGTAATGCTGGTCTATAGAATGAGATTGGAAGTTTTACTTCCATTTCTATTTTTTGGAACAGTTTGAGAAGAATAAGCATCAATTCTTTAAATATTCGGTAGAATTCCCCTGGGAAGCCATATGGCTCTGGACTCTTGTTCATTGGGAGATTTTTGATTACTGATTCAATTTCTTTGCTGGTTACGAGTCTGTTCAAATTTTCTATTTCTTCCTGTTTCAGTTTTGGTAGATTCTATATTTCTAGGGATTTATCCATTTCTTCCAGATTGCCCAATTTGTTGGCATATAATTGCTCATAATATTCTCTCTTTTTTTTAGATTTTATTTTATTTATTTGAGAGAGAGACAATGAGAGAGAGAAAGAGCATGAGAAGGGAGAGGGTCAAAAGGAGAAGCAGACTCCCCGTTTAGTAGGGAGCCTGATGTGGGACTCAATCCTGGGACTCCAGGATCATGACCTGAGTCGAAAGCAGTCGCTTAACCAACAGAGCCACCCAGGTGCCCGCTCATAATATTCTCTTATAATTGTTTGTATTTCTGAGGTGCTGATTGTGATCTCTCCTCTTTCATTCATGATTTTATTTATTTGGGTCCTTTCTCTTTCCTTTTTGATAAGTCTAGCTAGGCGTTTATCAATTTTGTTAATTCTTTCAAAGAACCAGCTCTTAGTCCATTGATCTGTTCTAATTTTTTTTTTTAATTTCTATACCATTTATTTCTGCTCTAATTTTTACTATTTCCCTTCTTCTGCTGGTGTTAGGCTTTATTTACTGTTGTTTTTTCAGCTCCTTTAGGTGTAAGGTTAGGTTGTGTATTTGAGACTTTTCTTGCTTCTTGAGGAAGGCTGTATTGCTATATATTTCCCTCTTATGACCATCTTTGCTGCATCCCAAAGGTTTTGGATTGTCGTGCGTCCATTTTCATTTGCTTCCATGTATTTTTTATTTCTTCTTTAATTTTCTGGTTAGCCCATTCATTCCTGAGTTGGATGTTCTTTAACTTCTATGTATTTGTGGTGTTTCCAAACTTTTTCTCGTGGTTAACTTCAAGTTTCGTAGCATTGTGGTCAGAAAATATGCATGGTATGATCTCAGTTGTTTTGTACTGGTTGAGGCCTGGTTTGTGATGCAGTATGTGATTTATTCTGGGGAATGTTCTATGTGCACCCCAAAAGAATGTTTATTCTGCTGCTTTAGGATGAAATGCTGTAAATATATCTGTTAAGTCCATCTGCTCCAGTGTGTCATTCAAAGCCCTTGTTTCCTAGTTGATCTTCTGCTTGGATGATCTATCCATTGTTGTAAATGGGATGTTAAAGTCCCCTACTTTTATTGTATTATTATCAATGAGTTTCTTTAAGTTTGTTATTAATTGATTTATGTATTTAGCTGCTTCCAAATTAGGGGCATAAATATTTATAATTGTAAGATTCACTTTTTGGATACTTCATCTCTTTTTAGAAATAAAAGTCTTTGTTTTAAAATCTAGTTTGTCTGATATAAATATGGCTACTCCAGCTTTCCTTTGATGTTCATTAGCATGGGATAAATCGTTCTCCACCCACTCACTTTCAGTCTGGAGGTGTCATTGTGTCTAAAATGAGTAGGCATATAGCAGGCACCTATAAGCAGCATATAGCTGGGTCTTGTTTTTTATCCATTCTGATACCCTATATATTTTTTTTAGGATTTTTAAAAATTTATTTATTTTAGAGAGAGCACAATGTAAGGAGGGGCAGAGGGAGAAGGAGAGAGAGAATCTCAAGCAGACTCTGTGCTGAGCATGGAGCCTGACAAGGGGCTTGATCTCACGACCCTGAGATCATGACCTGAGCTGAAATCAAGAGTCAGAAACTTAACTGACTGAACCACCCAGGCACCTTGATACTCTATATCTTTTGATTGGAGTATTTGAGTCCATTTCCATTCAGAGTAATTATTGTTAGATATGAATTTAGTGCCATTGTATTACCTGTAAAGTCACTATTCCTGTAGATTATCTCTGTTCCTTTCTAGTCTTTGTTGCTTTTTGTATCTCATTCTTGCTCAGAGTCCCCTATTAATATTTTTTGCAAAACTGGTTTAGTGTTCAGAAACTCCTTTAGTTTTTGCTTCTCTTGGAAACTCTTTATCTCTACTTCTATTCTGAATAACAGCCTTGGTGGATAAAGTATTCTTGGCTGCATATTTTTCCCATTTAGCACATTGAATATATCACGCCACTTTCTTCTGGCCTGCCAAGTTTCTGTGGATAGGTCTGCTGCAAACTTTATGTGTCTAACCTTGTAGGTTAAGGACCTTTTGTCCCCAGCTGCTTTCAGAATTCTCTCTTTATCTTTGTATTTTGCAAGTTTCATTATGATAGGTCTTGTTGACCAGTTTTTGTTGATTTTGAAGACAGTTCTCTGTGCCTTTTGGACTTGAATGACTGTTCCTTTCCCAGATTAGGGAAGTTCTCAGCTATAATTTATTCAAATTATCCTTCTGCCCTCTTTTCCTGCTGTTCTTCTGGGACTCCTATGATATGGATAATATTGTGCTTCATGGACTTGTTGAGTTTCCTGAGTCTATTTCATGATCTAATAGTTTTCTTTCCCTCTTCTTTTCAGCTTCATTATTTTCTGTAATTTTATCTTCTATATCACTTATTCATTCCTCTACTTCCATCCTCATTGTGATTACATCCAGTTGGTTTTGCAGCTCAGTTGTAGCATTTTTTTTTTTTATTACAGCCTGACTAGTTTTTAGGTTTATTACTACTGCAGCAGGGTTTCTCTCGTGTCTTTTATGCTTCTTTCAAGCCCAGCTAGTATTCTTATCACTGTTGTTCTAAATACTTGTTCAGATATATTGTTTATATCTGTTTGGAGGAAATCCTTGGCTGTGATTTCTTTGTGATTTGTTTTGGAAGAGGTAGAAATCCTTCTTCTTGTCATTTTGTCTAGGTTCTGTCTTTTGCATGTTATGAAAGCTTGTTAAGTTTCCTTCTCCTAAGAGTAATGCTATAATAAGAAGTTTCTGTCCAGGGCCTGGTACAACAGCAAGTGTTTCTGGTGTATTGTGTTTTGGCTGTTCTTTCCCAGAGATCAGTCCTCTGCGAATTTCCTCCTTGCTTTTAGTGGGGAGTGTTTGGATCTTTAACTAGGTGTGTTTTGGGCTTTGTTTGTTAAAATAAGCCTGGAGGGAAAAGTTTGATCCAAAAAGGAAAAAAGGAAAAGGAACAAACAAAACAAAAACAAACAGAAACAAAAATCTATAAACCTGATTCCAAAGAAAAAGAAAGAAGAAAGAAAGACAGAAAAAAAAGAAAGCCTGGTCCTATTTCCACCAGAACTGAATCTGATGCTTTGGAGCACTCTATGATCTGTAGACTTGGTACATGCAGGGGGCTTGTGTTGGTTCTCTGGAGGAGAGGTGTGCTGTGCTGGCTCACAGTCAGACCTGTCCTAGTAAAGGTGCCCTGCAGGGCACAGGGGGGCAGAGTTTGGTGTAAGCTGCTCCAGCGTCTGCTGGGGGAGCTGTGTTGCTCGCTGAAGTCTGATGGTGCTGGTGGGCAGGTGGGGGAGGGAGAAGGTGGTATCACCAGGCTTTCTTGTTGTGGGGAGGGGATTTTGCCTCCTGGCTACTCAGGAAGCCCTCACAGAAAAGTGAACAGTCCCCCTTCCTGTGTCCCAGGCTTCCATCAGATCCCCACCCTCAACTTACCTGTGCCTGGGCCATTAGCTTGCCTGGCACCCCAGTTATCCTGTTTATTTCTGGGTGGTTTGTATTTAAAACTCCAAATCTTAAACGACCTGGCAAGGTGTGGACCTGCTCCCCTCATCCTGAAGAGAGCCTTAAAGCACTGTGTCTGGCGCTGTTCTGTCCCAGAAAAGCAGTCACAGGCTGTGCAGGTGCCTGGAGTCATGGTGAAGCACAGCAAAAAGCTGCAACCAGGTTATCTGTCCTCTGCATGGGCCTCTCTCCCCTGCTGTTGAATGGTCGCTCAATGGTGCCTGGAGGGTCTTTTGTCCTTTGAATGGCAATATACACTCTTCCAAATGTACTCCAAAAAGGGAAACATTCTCTCCCAGTGTGACCCAGGATATCCCTACATGGCACTGTCCGCTCCTGGGCCTCCACCTTCCTTCTCCCCAGGAGCACCACTGCCCAGTGAATGGCACAGACTTCTGACTTGACTCCAGTGAATGGCACAGATTTCTAAAACCTCAGGATTTAAGCTCCACTGTTTCACAAGCCTGTGATAGTTTCTCTCAAATCCCCAGTCAGTGGTTTTAGGGGAGTGTTTTCCTTGTGTGAACCAACGTGTTGTTTTCTCTCCCTCTCTCCTCCTCTCTCTTCTCTCTGCAACAAGGGCTCTTTCCCCTCTGCAACACTGCAGCTTCTCTCTCCCCTAATTCATGTCTCCACACCTTGTAACTACCATGATCTTTCCCTCTAATTGTGCAGATTGTTCTCTTAATTCTGAGATCCATTTCCTAGGTGTTCAAAATGATTTGATGTTGAACTACCAGTGCTTGAAGGACAAGGCAAGCCCAGGGTCGCCTACTACTCTGCCATCTTAACTCTTCCATGCAATTTCTTTTTGTGTGAGTTTTGACAGACTGTGTGTTTCATTAAACTGGTCCATTTGATCTAAGTTATCAGATTTATAGGCATAGAGTTGTTCATAATATTTCTTTATTGTCCTTTTAATGTCCATGAGACAAGTTTGATTTTTAAGAGTTTGAATAGTTAACCAGGAAGTATTTCCTTAAGAAATCCTTTAAAACATATTGTCTTAAAATATTTTAAAACATTTATGTAACATAAAATTGTTACATATATTTTTAAAATTATCTTTAAAATTAACTTTTCTTAAGTTTTGAAAGTTGTTTATCCATTAACTACAAGATCCATAGAATATTAGTAAATTTTTGATGTTACATGTATGATGTAAATGTTTGTATTAAAATAGAACTTATGCTTTTTTACTGTTTTTTAATTTTAATTTTTATTAACATATAATGTATTATTTGAGTCGGGGGTACAGGTCTGTGATTCATCAATCTTACATAATTCACAATGTTCACCATAACACATACCCTCCCCAACGTCCATCACCCAGCCACCCCATCCCTCCCACCCCACTCCACTCCAGCAACCCTCAGTTTGTTTCCTGATATTAAGAGACTCATGTTTGTCTCCCTCTTGGTTTCATCTTGTCTTAGTTTTCCTTCCCTTTCCCTATGATCCTCTGTCTTGTTTCTCAAATTCCTCATATCAGTGAGATCATATGATTCTTGTCTTTCTCTGATTGACTTATTTGGCTTAGCATAATACCCTCTAGCTGCATTCATGTTGTTGCAAATGGCAAGATTTCATTTTTTTGATGGCTGCATAATATTGTATATATATATACCACTTCTTTATCCATTCGTCTGTTGATAGACATCTAGGCTCTTTCCATAGCTTGGCTATTATGGATATTGCTGCTATAAACATTGGGGTTCAGAAGATTCTTCAGATCACTACATTTGTATCTTTGGGGTAAATACCCAGTAGTGCAATTGCTGGGTTCTACGGTAGCTCTATTTTCAACTTTTGAGGAACCTCCATACTGTTTTCCAGAATGGCTGCACCTGTTTGCATTCCCACCAACAGTGTAGGAGAATTCTCTTTTCTCCACATCCTCACCAACACCTGTCATTTCCTGACTTGTTAATTTTAGCCATTGTGACTGGTGTGAGGTGGTTTCTCACTGAGGTTTTGATTTGTATTTCCCTGATGCCGAGTGATGTTGAGTACTTTTTCATGTGTCTGTTGGCCACTTGGATGTCTTCTTTGCAGAAATGTCTGTTCATGTCTTCTGCCCATTTCTTGATTGGGTTATTTGTTCTTTGGGTGTTTGATAAGTTCTTTATCCATTTTGGATACTAGCCCTTTATCTGATATGTCATTTGCAAATATCTTCTCCCACTCTTGTCAGTTGTCTTTTGGTTTTGTTGACTGTTTCCTTTGCTGCACAAAAGCTTTTTATCTTGATGAAGTCCCAATAGTTCATTTTTGCCCTTGCTTCCCTTGCCTTTGGTGATGTGTCTAGGAAGAAGTTGTTGCAGTTGAGGTCGAAGAGGTTGCTGCCTGTGTTCTCCTCAAGGATTTTGATGGGCTCCTGTCTCATGTTTAGGTCTTTCAACCGTTTTGAGTCTGTTTTTGTGTGTGGTATAAGGAAATGGTCCAGTTTCATTCTGCATGTGGCTGTCCAATTTTCCCAACATCATTTGAAGAGACTATATTTTTTCCATTGGACATTCTTTCCTGCTTTGTCGAAGATTAGTTGATCATAGAGTTGAGGGTCCATTTCTGGGCTCTTTATTCTGTTCCCTTGATCTATGTGTCTGTTTTTGTGCCAGTACCATACTGTCTTGATGATTACAGTGTTGTAATAGAGCTTGAAGTCTGGAAATGTGATGCCACCAGCTTTGGTTTTCTTTTTCAGCATTCCTCTGGCTATTCGGGGTCTTTTCTGGTTCCATATACATTTTAGGATTATTTGTTCCATTTCTTTGAAAAAAGTGGATGGTATTTTGATAGGGATTGCATCAAATGTGTAGATTGCTCAAGGTAGCACAGACATTTTCACAATATTTGTTCTTCCAATCCATGAGCATGGAACGTTTTTCCATTTCTTTGTGTCTTCCTCAATTTCTTTCATGAGTATTCTGTAGTTTTCTGAGTACAGATTCTTTGCCTCTTTGGTTAGATTTATTCCTAGGTATCTTATGATTTGGGGTGTAATTGTAAATGGGATTGACTCCTTAATTTCTCTTTCTTCTGTCTTGTTGGTGTATAGAAATGCCACTGATTTCTGTGAATTGATTTTATATCCTAACACTTTACTCAATTCCTGTATGAGTTCTAGCAGTTTTGGGGTGGAGTCTTTTGGGTTTTCCACATAAAGTATCATATCATCCACAAAGAGTGAGAGTTTGACTTCTTCTTTGCTGATCTGGATGACTTTGATTTCTTTTTGTTGTCTGATTGCTGAGGCCCGGACATCCAGTACTATGTTGAATAGCAGTGGTGATAGTGGACATCCCTGCCATGTTCCTGAACTTAGAGGAAAAGCTCTCAGTTTTTCCCCATTGAGAATGATATTTGCTGTGGGTTTTTCATAGAAGGCTTTTGTGATGTTGAGGTATATACCCTCTATCCCTACATTGTGAAGAGTTTTAACCAAGAAAGCATGCTGTACATTGTCATGTGTTTTTTCTCCATCTATTGAGAGGATCTCATAGTTCTTTTCCTTTCTTTTATTAATGTAGTGTATCACACTGATTGATTTTCAGATGTTGAACCAACTTTGCAGCCCAGGAATAAATCTCACGTGGTCATGGTGAATAATCCTTTTAATGTACTGTTGGATCCTATTGGCTAGTATTTGGTGAGAATTTTTGCATCCATGTTCATCAGGGATATTTGTCTGTAGTTCTCCTTTTATAAGGGGTCTTTGGGTTTGGGATCAAGGTAATGCTCGTCTCATAAAATGAGTTCAGAAGTTTTGCTTCCATTTCTATTTTTTTGGGAACAGTTTCATAAGAATAGGTATTAATTCTTCTTTAAATTAAATGTTTGGTAGAATTCCCCTGGGAAACTATCTGGCCCTGGGGTCTTGTTTGTTGGGAAATTGTTGATTACTGCTTCAATTTCCTTACTGTTTATGGGTCTGTTCAGGTTTTCCATTTCTTCCTGGTTCAGTTTTGGTAGTTTATACATCTCTAGGAATGCATCCATTTCTTCCAGATTGTCTAATTTGCTGGCATAAAGTTGCTCAGAATATGTTCTTATAATTGTTTGTATTTCTTTGATGTTGGTTTTGATCTCTCTTCTTTCATTCATGATTTTATTTATTTGGGTCCTTTCTCTTTTCTTTTTGATAAGTCTGGCCGGGGGTTTATCAGTCTTATTCTTTCAAAGAACCAGCTCCTAGTTTCGTTGATCTGTTCTACTGTTCTTTTGGTTTCTATTTCATTGATTTGTGCTCTGATCTTTTTTATTTCTCTTTTCCTGTTGGGTTTAGGCTTTATTTGCTGTTCTTTCTCCAGCTCCTTTAGGTGTAGGGTTAGGTTGTATATTTGAGACCTTTCTTGTTTCTTGAGCAAGGCTTGTATTGCTATATACTTTCCTCTTAGGACAGCTTTTGCTGTATCCCAAAGATTTTGAGCAGTTGTGTTTTCATTTTCATTTTTTTCCATGAATTTTTTAAATTCTTCTTTAATTTTCTGGTTGACCCATTCATTCTTTAGTAGGATGCTCTTTAACCTCCATGTATTTGAGTTCTTTCTGACTTTCCTCTTGTGATTGAGTTCTAGTTTCAAAGCATTGTGATCTGAAAATATGCAGGGGATGATCCCAATATTTTGGTACCACTGAGACCTGGTTTGTGACCCAGGATGTGATATATTCTGGAGAATGTTCCATGGGCACTAGAGAAGAATGTGTGTTCTGTTGCTTTGGGATGGAATGATCTGAATATATCTGTGAAATCCATCTGGTCCAGTGTGTCATTTAAAGCCTTTATTTCCTTGTTGACCTTTTGCTTAGATGATCTGTCCATTTCAGTGAGGTGGGTGTTAAAGTCCCCTACTCTTATTGTATTATTGTTGATGTGTTTCTTTGATTTTGTTATTAATTGGCTTATATAATTGGCTGCTCCCATGTTAGGGGCATAGATATTTAAAATTGTTAGATTGTCTTGTTGGACAGACCCTTTAAGTATGATGTAGAGTCCTTCCTCATCTCTTATTATAGTCTTTGGTTTAAAATCTAGTTTGTCTTATATAAGGATTGCCACCCTAGCTTACTTTTGATGTCCATTAGCATGGTAAATTGTTTTCCACCCCCTCACTTTCAATCTGGAGGTGACTTTGGGTCTAAAATGAGTCTTTTGCAGACAGCATATCAATGGGTCTTTTTTTTTTTTATACAATCTGATACCCTGTTTCTTTTGATTGGGACATTTAGCCCATTTACATTCAGGGTAACTATTGAAAGATATGAATTTAGTGCCATTGTATTGCCTGTAAGGTGACTATTATTGTATATTGTCTCTGTTCCTTTCTGGTCTATGTTACTTTTAGGCTCTCTCTTTGCTTAGAGGACCCCTTTCAATATTTCTTGTAGGGCTGGTTTGGTGTTCGTAAATTCTTTTAGTTTTTGTTTGTCCTGGAAGCTTTTTATCTTTCCTTCTATTTTCAATGACAGCCTAGCTGGATATAGTATTCTTGGCTGCATATTTTTCTCCTTTAGTGCCCTAAATATATCATGCCTGTCCTTTCTGGTCTGCCAGGTCTCTGTGCATGGGTCTGCTGCCAATCTAATGTTTCTACTGTTGTAAGTTACAGACCTCTTGTCCCAAGCTGCTTTCAGGACTTTCTCTGTCTCTGAAACTTGTGAGTTTCACTATTAGATGTTGGGTTGTTTACCTATTTTTATTGATTTTGAGGGGGGTTCTCTGTGCCTCCTGGATTTTGATGCCTGTTTCCTTCCCCAAATTAGGGAAGCTTTCCAATACAATTTGCTCCAATATACCTTCTGCCCTTCTTTCCCTTTCTTCCTCTTCTGGGATACCAATTATTCTAATATTGTGTCATCTTTTAGTATCACTTATCTCTCGAATTCTCCCCTTGTGATCCAGTAGTTGTTTATCTCTTTTTCTCAGCTTCTTTTTTCTCCATCATTTGGTCTTTTATATCACTAATTTTCTCTTCTGCCTCATTTATCCTAGCAGTTAGAGCCTCCATTTTTTATTGTACTTCATTAATAGTCTTTTTGATTTCAACTTGGTTAGATTTATTTCTTTTATTTTTCCAGAAAGGGATTCTCTAGTATCTTCTATGCTTTTTTCAAGCCCAGCTACTATTTATAATTGTCACTCTGAACTCTAGTTCTGACATCTTACTAATGTCCATATTGATTAGGTCCCTGGCAGTCAGTACTGCCTCTTGTTCTTTTTTTTTTTTGAGGTGATTTTTTTTCTGTCTTGTCATTTTGTCCAGAGAAGAATAGATGAATGAGAGAACAAAATGCTAAAAGAGTAACAAAAACCCCAGAAAAATATACACTAAACAAATCAGAAGAGACCTGAAACCAGAGGGAAAAGAAAGGAAAAAAAAATATATGATCAGGCTGGTGAATAAAACAGAGCCACACGCTAAATTTTGGGTGTATTTTGGTCTGTTAGAAGAAATTGTGTCTCCAAATTTTAAAGAAAGAAAAACTTACATACATAGAAAAATAAGGGTAAATACAATGAAGGGATGGAATATGACTATAAAGATGAAAATTAAAAAAGATTTTTAAAAAGTAATTGATAAGATAAGAAGTTGATTGAAAAAAGAATGAAAAAAATTAAAGAAATAAAAGGAGAGAATGTGATCAGGCAAGAGATGAGGACAAAGTCATACATGATTTAGGGTGTATTTTGGTCTGTTAGAAGAAACTGTATCCCAAAATGTCAAAGAAAGAAAAACTGATATATATAGAAAAAAATAAGGTTAAATACAATGAAGGAATAGAATATGAGTGTAAAAATGAAAATTAAAAAAAATTTAGAAAAGGAATTGATGTTAGTTGAAAAAGGAAAGAAGAAAAATTCAACTAAACAAATAGAAAAAAATAAAGAAAATTTAAAAAATTAACTTTGAAAGACTAAAGAATCATGGGATAAAAAGCCATGAATTCTATGTGCTGTATTCTAGCTCTGGGGTTTTGCAGTTCTCATTGTTTGGTAAACTTGGTTTTGGCTGATGTTCTTGCTGATCTTCTGGGGGAGGGGCCTGTTTCAGTGATTCTCAAATGTCTATTCCCTGAAGTAGAATTACCCCACCCTTTGCAGGGACAGGCTAAGAAATCGGCTTGGGTTTGCTCTCAGGAGCTTTTATTCCTTGAAAGCTTTCCATGCAGTTTTGGAGGTCAAGACTTAAAATGGCAGCCTCCCAATCTCTGGCCCTGGAAGAACCGAGTGAGTGGGGCCCCACTCCTCAGTGCGCCCTCAGAGAAAAACAGTCAATCATTCCTGTCTCACCAGTCTCCCAGCCGCACTCCACGCTTACCTGGCCTGTGACTGAACATTTCTATCTCTGGCACAAGACCCTGTTTGGAGTCTCCAAACCCAGCAGATTCCTGCAGCGGGCTTCCATGCCACTCCTCCCAGGGGAGAAAGGGGAGTCTCCCCAATTCTGCTGTTTGCTGGGTCCCTGCTTGAAGAGCAGTGGCCTGACTGTGCTGCAGATCACAGTTTATGGCAACCTGTAGCTGAGAGCCCTCTCCTCGGCTCTGTCTTTGCTGCCAGCTTCCCCGCTCCAATACCTGGGAGCTCTGCCACACTCAGGTACCTATAGGTGTTTCTGTGACGCCGAGGGTCCTGAGACTACACTGTCCCAGTGAGGGTTCCAACCCCCACTTAGCCACTGGAGTGATGTCCCTCAGTGGAGCAGACTTCTAACAATTCTGATTTTGTGTTCCAATGCTCTGTCACTTGCCGGTAGCCAGCTTCCTCCCCCCATGGTCTATCTTCCTGAATATTGCCTCGGATTCACTTCCCCGCATGTCCTACCTTCCAGAAAGTGGTCGCTTTTCTGTTCGTAGAATTGCTACTATTCTTTTCTTTGATATCCTGTTGAGTTTGTAGGTGTTCTGAATGGTTTGATAACTATCTAGCTGAATTCCTGGGACCAGACGAAATTTAGGTGTACTCCTCCTCCGCCATCTTGCTCCTCCCCTCATGTTCTTTTACTTTTCCCTTTTCTTTTACTACGTTCTTTTACTTATGTCTTATGAGCTATAGAAGATGGCACTAAGTTAGGACTTTATTAAGTGTACACACATTAAAATATTTTGAATAAATATAGTTACTGTGGTATATTGTATGTTTATATTGTTTTGCATCACAGCATACTTCCTTTACTACCTCATGTACCCAGTCTGGTGCTACAGACATCTTTTTTTTTTTTTTAAGATTTTATTTATTTATTTGACAGAGAGAGAGACAGCGAGAGAGGGAACACAAGCGGGGGAATGGAAGAGGGAGAAGCAGCCTTCCTGCTGAGCAGGGAGCCTGATGCAGGGCTCAATCCCAGGACCTTGGGATCATGACCTGAGCTGAAGGCAGACAGACGCTTAACGACTGAGCCACCCAGGTACCCCTGCTGCTATAGACATCTTAACAAATACTTTTTCAAGGAATGAAATAACCCAATCCACCAGCAAATTTACCTTCTTTGAAAAATAAACAGAAAAATTATGTCTTTATTTAGTTAAAATTTTGTTTTATAAATAGATTAAAGAAAATGTTAAAGTAATAGATACAATTCATTATATTAGTTTTAAATTTCTGAAAGATGCAGGGACATCCAAGTATGCAAGGAGATATTTTATTTGCTCTGATGTAGGAAGAATTATCCACTAAAACGTAGGGTTTTTTTTCTCCCCTGCACACAGCCCAAATATAGTCCCATCTTGACAGATTATAAATATAATCTGAGAGTTATAATATTAAACTGAATTAAAGTTTTAACAGTAAGTATGATTTCTAGAGTTGAATGGGCTATAGATATTACATTCTGCTTCTCTGATACTTAATCAGCATCACTTATGAAGCAATATTTAAATTCATGTGGTGAAATTGGTTCATTGATAAAGCAGACCTGCACCAGGAAGCGTTGTCTACTTCAGAGTAATTTTTCTGGGCTGGGAATGGGTATTAAGTGAGGATTAATATAATCGTAATTATAGACCATTTGGTCTATAAAGGGGAGGTAAATGACTTGCATAGAGGTGTATGTATAGAATAAATATTCTTCATGTAACCATGTAAACATTATTCAAATTCAATGTGAAACACTTTTGAGAAAGATGCGATAGACTTCATATAGTTGATGAATGTGCTCTTGGAGAACTACTTGTAGGAAATGTAAAGTCCCATTGACAAATAGGACCTGATAGAGTTAGGACAATTAAAAAGTCATAATAAAAGAGAAAAATAAAAACAAATTCAATGGATAAGAATTTGTACAATAAAAATTAGGAGGGACCCTTGGGAAAATTGGTGGAGACTGACATTTTACAAAATTGCTCCATTATTAATATTCATTATCATTATTCCTTGAGTTCAAAAGTTAAGTAAAGGTTGTATCTAGTTATCATACTTTATTCTTCTGGAAAATAAGGCCAAGAAAAACACTTGACACTTGATTCATTATTTGTAAAATTAGTACACATTTGTGGTTATAACTAAATTTTGGTTAAGTGTAAGATAACATTTATTTCCATAAGTTTTTGTTTTGTTTTTTAAAGTAGAGTCCTAAACAAACGTCTTTTCTCTGCTTACTGTGGAATATTGGCCAAGATTTTAAAAGGATTAATTTTATGAGACTTTTCTTCCTATATCCAGCAGTACTTATGTGAAAACAGTCTGTGATTCTATTCTGCCCAGTGATCATTTCTGACATTTCAGATAATAGCTTGTACAGCTCAGATTTATTACTTTGAGAAAGGTTAGACCATAGCAATGTCAATCTCACTTGCTTTTTTCCCTAAGCATAACCTTGAAAATCCAGACAGGAAGAATAGATTGAGAAAGCCTCACTTTTAAGGACTGTTCCAAAGTCTGAATATACTTCATAAAATTAGATTTGGGCAGCATGTATGATAAGGTAAGAGCTAGGTATCACCCTAGAAATAAAGATGTAGTGAGCTGAGGAATAAAAGGAAAGTCAGGGAAAATAATTAGTGTTTGCTGAGATGGTGTTCTGTGACTTACATTCCCAGGGAGGTGTTCTGGGAATGAGATGAGGAGACAATTGAATGGCCATTGAAGTTTAGAGAAATATGGCAAGAGGAGCCTTCCAGAGGGGCCCATGATAACTTTCACACATTGAACCCATACTTCATGTCATCAGAAGTCTAAAAATGATGCCCTGCAGCCTTTTTGTAGACCTTTCCTTCAGCTAGGTGCTGAGGTATATCAATTACCCAAATACCGGTTTTTCCATCTTCTTAAATATCCTAGATGGAGAGGTCAAGAGAATTTACTCAGAAATTAGCGGAGGGAGAGAGCAAGAGAAATCAAGACAGCAGACTTGACAGAAGCCTTGTGAAATTAAAAAAAAAAAATGTTTTAGGTGAAATCATGCTTCCATGTCTAGCCTGGGGACTGGAAATAAACATAGAAATCAAAACTGATGGTGGCACCAAGAGATAATCAGAAAGTCAAAGAGGATCAAACATCTCAAAGGGATATAACAGGGACAGAGCTCAATCTGTAACATGACACCATTTTTAAAAAAGATTTTATTTATTTGACAGAGAGTGAGAGTGAGCATGAGCTGGGGAGAAGGAGTGGGGGAAGCAGGATCCCCACTGAGCGGGGACCCCAACACTTCATCCCAGGACCCTGAGATCTTGACCTGATCTGAAGGCAAATGCTTAACTAACTGAGCCACCCAGGCACCACAACATGACACCATTTTAATGCCATATCAGACAAGTACCTATACATTTAGATGCACTCAAGGAAGGATGGTGGTAGGGTTGGGCAAATACTAAATTGATGAGGTTTAAATTAGAAACAACAAGGGGCACCTGGGTGGCTCAGTCGGTTTAGCCTCTGACTCTTGGTTTGGGCTCAGGTTGTGATCTCAGGGTCCTGAGATGGAGCCCTGAATTGGGGTCCAAACTCAATGTGGAGTCTGCTTGAGATTCTTTTCTCCTCCCCTTCCCCTCTGCTTCTCCCCCCACTTGTGTGTTCTGTCTCTAAAATAAACAAATAAGTAAAATCTTAAAAAAATAAAATAAAAACAACCAAGAAAATCTTGAAATGTATCAATTTCAAATCTTGAAATGTCAATTATATGGAATTAGCTAGATTAGATTTTTTGTAGGTTACAAATGGAAACAAAGTGATTATAAGTTTGTATTCATGATTTAGGGGATTGGAAATACTGCATTTATGTTCCCACAACTTTTTCTAAATAGACTCAACCTGTTGATTTTTCATGTGAAGTCCGCTTCAGTGGCTGGCTAGCCTGGACCAGAGCTGGGGCCAGACCCAACAATTGCCTTTTGGGAATTTAGATGTGACCTCAGAGCATTAAGAGAAGACGTAGAAGGGGGGATTTTTCTTTTTCATATGGGTTCTCCTTGATCCAGAAGTTAGTCATTAAAATCATGACAATGTTCTATTAATTAAGAAGATGGAAAAGCTGGTATTTTGGTCACTGATATATCCCAGAACCTAGAGTAGTGCTTCCACATAGCAAGGTCTCAATAAATCTATGTTGAATAAATAAATGAAAAGTAATTCTTTCATTTTGTTACATTAAAATTATTTAATTCTAAAAAATAAATAAAATCTTTAATTCTACTTACATTCCACAACTTCAGGTTTTGCAATGGTGAAAAGAAAAAAAAAAGGAATTATTGTAAATAAGCCCTACCCACAACTCAACAATCATACCTTCATGTCTATATATAATATAGTATTGTCCTCATTGTTGAACCCTTTCCTCACCTTTCAAGAAGGAGAATAGAGAAGTTGAATGTAGCTCACTGACAATGGAGGCTCTTCAAATCTTACATGAAGTTTGACTACTTGCCTGGAACTTTGTGTTATGGCATCTTTATGAGTGTACATATGGGAGTAAATAACTCTTTCTGAAGATAACTACTCTTGAAGTTGACATTCTGTGCCTAATTATGCAACTCCATTGGAACTTTAACTTGGAAATATAATACTCACTTTTATTTGACACCTTCATTTTCTTACTACCTCTATCCTAACAATAGTGTCCCCCACAATGCTATTAAAACTGCTTCCTCAAATTTACTTGCTTCAACTTTGTCTCTCATGGTTGTGAGTGATTTCATTGGTTGAAGGTTCACATGCCCTTAAAGTCTTTTAGCCTAACTGGAGTACTCATGCTCCAAGCTATTAACATGGACTGGCTGTAGATGTTAAATAGAATTCTCCTGTAGGGCACCTGGGTGGCTCAGTCGTTAAGCGTCTGCCTTCAGCTCAGGTCATGATCCCAGGGTCCTGGGATCGAGTCCCACATTGGGCTCCCTGTTCGGCTGGGAGCCTGCTTCTTCCTCTCCCACTCCCCTGCTTGTGTTCCTGCTCTCGCTGTGTCTCTCCCTGTCAAATAAATAAATAAAATCTTTTATAAAAAAAAAGAATTCTCCTTTATACGTGCAACTGATAGTTTTGTTGTTTTCCTTTTGGGGGCTGATAATCCCAATCCCTGATGCAAACATAGTCCATGAGCATGACAACATGCTAAACTGTTTCTTGAATGAATTACAAGTTTGGTTTTGATTTTTGTTATTTTGAATTAAGATTCATCACAGTTTTCTCTTTCCTGTATATTTTCTCCCATATATATCGCTTCCTAAATTGATTCCATTATGATATATTTCAATATTTTACATGTAATTGGTGTATTTTCTCTGTGTAATTTCACTTGGAAGCATTTTCCACTTTTAAATCACTGTTACAGTAGATGTCATTTGTTTCCAACTTTCATGAAATCTTTTTTTCTTCAGAAATTTTCTTAAGACAGTTATTATTTCCTTATGTCTCAAGCTATAAATAAAAGGATTTAGTAAGGTAACTACTATTGTAAACAAAATAGCAGCTGGTATATCTCTATTGCCTTCTTCAAGCAAATTTGGTCTAATGTACATGAAAAAAAGAGATCCATAGAATAATGAAACAGATAAAAAGTGGGATGCACAGGTAGAAAAGGCTTTGACCCTTCCTTCTTTGGATTTCATTTTGAAAGTAGTAAAGAGAATGTGGAAGTAAGATATTAAGACACTGCCTATGGTGAAGACTTGAATTGGACCTGAAAAGATAAATAGTACCAGTTCATTGACATAAGGGTCAACACAGGAGAGTCTGTATAAAGGAAAAATATCACAATAAAAGTGGTTAATGTGATTAGATCCACAGAAAGCTAACCTAAATAGAAGCCCTACGTGAATCATGGAATGCAGATTTCCAGCTATGAAGGCTCCTGTCGTCATCTGAATGCAGAGTTTCTTTGACATCATGATGTGGTACTGCAGTGGGCTGCATATGGCCACATAGTGATCATAGGCCATTGCTGCCAGGAGAAAGCAGCTCGTAGTTTCAACAGTGCAAAGGAAATAAAATTGCGCCATACATTCATAGAGGGAAACCATTCTGTTCTCAGAAAAGAAGTTCCCTAACATCTTAGGAGTGATGGCACAGGCACAGCAAGAATCCACAATAGCCAGGTTGCCCAGAAACATGTACATTGGTGTGTGAAGATGATGCTCTTTTGAAATCAGTATCACCAGGCCAAGATTCCCCACCATGGTAATCAGATAGATGGCAAAGAACACCACCAACAGAAGGCTCTTCAGCTCTGGGTGATCTGTAAATCCTGTGAGGAAAAACTCACTTTTCATGGTATGATTTTCCTCAGCCATTCCTCACTTCTCTGTTGAGAAAAAAATTATGGAGAAATAAGGTACTAATTTGTAATATGCCCAATTTGACTGCTAAGCTAACTGATTCAGAAGGACGAGAAGCATATTATATAAGGCTTTTCATAGGTTGTGTGGGACATGGCACATGCCCAGTTCTGTGGTAGTATCAATCTCCTGAAGCTATTACAATCTCCTGAAGTATTACATGTTAAGTATTACATGTAATACTTCAGCTACTAATACATGTAGCTACTCTTTTAACATTCTTCCAGCATATTTTCAAGAAAAATATCAGATTATATGCACAGGGATGGCTTTTGAGGTCTTAAGAGGAATATTCAGTGCAAAAAACTTCTCTATATGGTTAGGTAAAGCTGATTCATAATTCAAGTGTCAGCAATTAGCATCAGTGTTCCCAAACAATTTCAGTTATTGTATACATACTGATATGCAATGATGTTGAGAAAACTATTTCATACACTCATGTTCAAAGCAGCATTATTCACAATAGCGAAAGCTGGAAACAACCCAAATGTCCATTGATGAATGAATGGATGAACAAAATGTGGTATATATGTACAATGAAATATTATTCAACCTTAAAAAGGAATGAAATTCTGACACATGTTAAAACATGGATGAACCTTGAAGATGTTATGTTATGTGAAATAAACTAGACACAAAAGGACAAATATTGTATGATTCCACCTACATGAATTGAAGTCATCAAATTCATAGAGACAAAAAGTAGAATGATAGTTGTCAGCAAGAGGGAGGAAATGGATGGTTATTGTTTAATATGTATGGAGTTTCATTTTGGCATGGTAAAAAAATTCTGGAAATAGTGATGATGGTTACAAAACAATATAAATATACTTAATGTCACTAAACTATATACTAAAATATGGTTAAAATTTTCTTATGTGTATTTTATCACCATAAAAAATTTTTTAAAAGATTATTTTCATTTGCAAATTCTTTTTTTTTTAAGATTTTATTTATTTATTTGATACAGAGAGAGAGAGGGAGAGACCAATCACAAGCATGGGGATAGGGGAGAAGCAGGCTCCCTGCTGAGCAGGGAGCCCGATGTGGGGCCCTATCCTAGGACCTTGGGATCATGACCTGAGCCAAAAGCAGCTGCTTAACCGACTGAGCCACCCAGGTGTCCCTTCATTTGCAAATTCTTAGCAATTTACTATCATCAATGATAGTAGAATATATATTTAAAAATAAAATGCTTTTTTGGAAAAAAGTAGTGCTATTTATGAGGTTTTTAAAACCCTGGAGGTTGGGAAGGGAAAGTGATGTGGTTGGAAGCAGGCAGGAGAGAGAGGAAGAGGGAAAAGGAAAAATGAGGCTGTATGTGAAATCTTCCAGGTTATTTATAATACTATTTATGCATTCAATGTAAAGTTATTTATATATGCATAAGAAATTTAAATGCTATCAGAAGAAATTGGAGAAATATTAAGGGTTAAAAATTGATAATTATATAACTATATGTCAAAAACATCATGAATAAAGTCAAATGTCAAATGCAAACTGGCAAATTATTGCAATAAATATGATAATGTTTCTATAGTTTTATTCTAGAAATAGCTTATAGAAATCAGCAGGAATAATCACTAAAAAAAGAAAAAGGAAAGGAACAGAAAAATCTCAAAGGAAATACAATTTTAACAAAATAAAAGTTTTATTTCATTATTAATCAAAAAAATCATTTTAAGTTATGAAAGCAAATTAATTTTGGTTATCAAAATAGAATTTTTTAAAAAAGAAATGACAATTTATTGTTATCTAAAATACAGTGAGATGGGAACCCAAATGCATGCTTAGTAGAAGTATAAATTGGTGCAATCATTGGAAAATAATTAGGTAATAAGTTAACGAAACTCTTAACTGTTCATGCCCTGTGACCAGTAGCTATGAGTCTCGCAGGAAGAAATAGTTATCGTGGATCACTACATCAAAAACTAATGATGTATTGTATGGTGCCTAACATAACATAATAAAATTAAATTAAATTAAAAAAAGAAATTAGAACCTCAGATAAAGACTTACATATAATGATGTCCATTGTAAAGTTATAATAGTGAAAAATTCAAAACACCTAAATGGTAAACATTTGCTCAGTATGATTAGGTAAGTGTGAATATCCATATTATGGTATATTGTGGAATCATTATTTAATATTTAATATAATGATAAAATAGACATGATAAAACATGTGAAAAATAAAATATAATGTTCATATACAGAATAATCCTAATTTAGAAATAAATACTTACTATGAATATGAAGGAAAGGCAACACAGAAACACGTCAAAATGTTAATACTGGTTTTCTCTGTGCAATGGGAATTATAGGTCACTTTTTTCTTTATATTTTCCTCTATTTCAAATTTTCTCCAATGAATATTACTTTTATAATCAGAATAAAAAAAATTTTTTTTAAGATTTTATTTATTTATTTGACAGAGAGAGAGAGCAGAAGCAGGGGAAGGGGCAGGCAGTGGGACAGGGAGAAGCAGGCTCCCCGTGGAGCCGGGAGCCTGATGCAGGGCTCAATCCCAGGACGCTGGGATCATGACCTGAGCCGAAGGCAGTCGCTTAACCAACTGAATCACGTAGGCTCTCCAGAATACAAAATTTTTATTAAATAAATTCAATGATATGCTCTAGGTCTGCTGTTTTATAACTTATTACCCCTCAATAATCATTAGGGATCTAATTAATGTTTACTGCACTTTACAGTTCTATTGTGGATAACATCACAATGGATGTATTGAGGAAGTATCCGCTCCATCTCTGTGATCATGACATTTATGGTTATAAATAATAATAATTTGCTGGCAATCTTGCGTGTATCTAGAGTCATTCAGGAAGATACTCATATCTTGTGGTAATGTATTCTTAAGGAAACTTGTCTCTATGTAAAGCAATGACTCTTTGGTGTCAAGTTTTACTCTTTTCAGTGTCAAGTATTTCCATGATATATTAAGCTTTTATAATTTGTTAAATTTTGAGTATTTTTTAGAAATATCAGTCAGTGATTTATCCCTTACATTTTTCCTTATTAACAGAGTTCTAATTTACTGAAGAATACTTTATTTCAATCTACCTTTGCTTATTTTAGTTAATTCAAGAATCATTTGTTCATTGACGTGGTATTTACTTAATGCCTGCTCTGTGCTACATACTTTCTTAGATCAATTGATCCTCTGGACATTTCCACATTGATAGTTTTCTGGATATTCATTGACCATAACCACACTTTGTATTCCAGGAACAGAGGAAAGGCATTTTGGAGAGATATAAGATCTTTTCCCTTTTGCCTTCCTGAAAATATTATTAACTTTTAAATCTCAGACTAATTTGGATTGATTCCTTTAGGAACAGTATTTAAAAAAAGAACATTTGAAGTCTCTATATTTTGAATTAGTTTTTCATTAAATGATTTACTTTTGGAAACCTGTTGTCTAAAAATGAATATTTCAAACCTATATAATTTGAATAATTTTTTCAATAAATGCCTTACACTTACCAGCTTGAAGTTACATAAAATAGTAAGATTTCCTTTAGTTTTCCTAGTTGATTATAATTAGTCAGACAGAAGTAAGTCTTACACTGATATTTTATTTCTCTAAGAATCAAAAGAGAAACTAGAAAGTTCCCTCAAATTACATCAAGGTTTTAAAACAATGGCTTAAAATTACAGCTGATCCTTGAACAACACAGACTTGAACTGTGCAGGTCCACTTAAACATGGATTTTTTTCCATACAGTATAGTAATGTAAATGTGTTTTCTCTTCCTCATGATTTCCCTAGTATATTTTCTTTTCTCTAGCTGATTTATTGTAAGAATACAGTATAACATAAAAAATTTGTGCTAATCGACTGTTTATGTTGTCAGAAAGGCTTCTCTAGTGAGCAGTTCTGGTTAACTACTACTATTAGTAGTTAAGATTTGGGAGTCAAAAGTTATATGTGGATTTTCAATTATACATGGGGTCAGCATCCTTAGAATCCACATTGTTCAAGGGTTAACTGTATATTACTTTCTCATATGATTTGTTTAATATATAGGGAATGTCCAACACAGTTTAAATATCATTTCATTATAGAAACTAATAATCTATTTCATCTGTTGTTATAAGTTATATTGCAAACCATATTACTTAAAGAAGTTTCAAAAATACTGTTAATGTTTTCTGTTATTACTATAAAAGTACACCTTTACTTATTTATTTTTGGTAAATTTAGGCTTCTCTTAAATTCAGAAGTGATACAAATGAATTATAGTCATTTGTCTAATTCTTACACAATAGACTTTACATTAAAGACTTAAAAGAACTTAAAAGATTGAAAGATAAGAATTGCAACCAAAAAACCTTAAAGAATTTAAAGAAATGTTTCTGGGGGTTAATATTTCCATTAAAAAATTTTTTAAATACTCACTCACCTGGATTTCCCTGTTAAGAGTTTTATAAAAGCTAGTTGGTTGTCTGGTGCTGATTTTTAAAGTAGATCCAGAAATAAAACTCTATCCTTTTGAATAGTTAGGGAAATATTTCTACCAACAGGTCAGTGATAATATTTATGTCATTAACAGAGAATGGTTTAAATATTTAAATAATTCTGAGGGGATTTACTTGGCATTGACATCAAGTATAGCCTGAGAGACCTAATTTTTTAAACATTACAGACATACTGAATGGGAATAATTAAATGTATCCTTTGAGACCTGGAGAGTACAACAAATGCCCATTTCCAAAACAAATTTTCAGGGCTATATTTTGATTTTAATTTATTTGCATTTATACCATTTATCCTTATCATCAATCTGAATATAGAATCCTAAGTGGAAAGAAAAAATTCCCACTGGATTGGTCAGTAAAGGCTTATAGAAGAAGTGGAAACTAAGCTAAGATTTGTTGCCACAGAGAGAAGAAGGTGTGGAGTGAGTAGGGGTTGTAACGTGATGCCTTTTCCACCTTTTTAAAAAATCAATATACAACTTCTAGAATCTTCTTTTGAAAATATATTCATAATGTGTTTAATCTTACATCTTAGTTACTAGAATAAACTTTAATTTTTTCTTGCAAATCCAGAAGCAGCTTCTTAAAAAGCTCCTTTCCTCAAACTACTCCCTTATTTAGGACTCTCCCATCATTTACAGTGTAATGAATCCCCATTGCCCATCAACCCCAATTACAATTTGTTTGGTTAATTACTTATCTTGATTGTCCTAATTCTTTATCATTTAAGCTTGTTTTCTCTCTATATATTCTGCACTGCCCATGTACCATTCCTATGCCAAGCACTTCTCTTCATGGTTCTCTGAATAAGTCACTTTCATTCTTCATTTTGTGCCTTTTGCCTCATCTGTATTATGTCCACCATTTTCTTTCATCTGTGAAAATCCTATCCTCTTTTAATCTTCAGACCAAACGTCCATATAGCTTTCTTAGGATAAACTCATCTGTTTTCTTCCCAACTTCTTAAGTTCTTATTACCCATATAATACTTCCCAGGTTTCAGTATTTGCCTTGTACTCTTCCCTGGCATTTCATAGGTTAACTCTGACTTCTCTCCACTTGATTACAACCTCACTAACATCAGGGTCATGAATATTTCCTGAGACATACCCTAAGAACACAACAAAGAACAAAGCAGAAAAAAAAAATCCCTCCCCTCAGAATTTAAATTCTAGAGCAGTGTGATTGTTTCAGGTGAGGACCACATTTCTCTGACAATGTAGAACTAGGTGTTTGCCAGTATGGCAGCATGAGGGAGTTTCCTCCTATAATGAGAGCTTGGTAAGAAATGATGGGGGAAGAGACTCTACCAAAGGAACTGTGGAAGAATGGCAAATGTTGCTTGTAGCTTACTACTTTTTTTTTTAAGATTTTATTTATTTATTTATTTGAGGGAGAGAAACAGAGAGAACACAGGAGTGGGGGGAAGGACAGAGAGACAAGCAGACTCCCAACGTGGGGCTCCATCCCAGGACCCTGGGATCATGACCTGAGCCAAAGGCAGATGCTTAACTGACTGAACCAAGCAGGTTCCACTCCCCACTACTCCATTCTTAACCTATGAAACAATGTGGGGTCAGTGAAAGATTCATGGAGTCAGTGCAAAGAATCGTGCAGCTCACTAATTATTAATATACTTTTTTCTTACAAGTTTATGAAAAATTTTATCCTTACTTAAAACTTTTGGAACATCTTCATGTTCAGTGCCATAAATGTTAGGGGCCATTTATTGCTCCATTTATTCATACATTCATGAGATAAATACTTTCTAGTGCCTATTATGAGCCATCATAATTATAGATTCTCTTCTCATGGAACTTACTTTCTAAGAGGAGAGTGGGGAAGCAGATACATACATAAATAAGAAAAATAGCAAAAATTAGTCAGTGCTATGCTGAGGGTAAAACTGATTAATGTGAAAAAGCCTGGCTGGGAGTTACTTTAGATCAGACGGTTTGAAAAGCTCTGTTGGAAAAAGTTAGCAGTCAATCTGAGACAGGCGTAGTGAGAAGCCAGCCACAGCAGTCTGGGAAAGAGCATGATAGGTACAGAGAAGGTAGTGAAAATTCCTAAAGGCAGAAATAAGATTTGTCTGTTTGAAGAGCCCATAAAAGCCAGATTAAAGTAGTTGGTGATGGGATTGAAAAGTTGATCTTGTAGGGTTTGTAACACAGAGTATAGAGTTTTCATTTCATTTTTCAGTGCAATGGGAAGTCTTGGGAGGGTGTATTAGCTTTCAATTGCTGCTGTAACAAGTTGCTACAAACAGTAATTTAAAATAACACAAATTTATTCTTTTACAGTTCTGGAGGTTAGAAGTCCTAAATGAGTCCCAGTGGTCTAAAATTAGAGTGTCAATATCCCTTATGGAGGCTATAGAGGAGAAGCTTTCTAGCTTCTGGAGTCTGCATGCATTTCTTGCCTCATGGCCCCTTTCCATTTCAAAGCCTGAAATGGCCAGTCAAATCTTTTTTACATTGCATCACTATGATTCTGACTCTTCTGATTTGTTTCAACATTTAAAAAATTACATTGGGCTCACCTGGATAATCCAGGGTTATTTAATTCCCCTTTGTATGTAGTGTAACATATTCACAATTTCCAAAGATTAAGATAGAAGACATCTTTGGTGAGTCATTGTTCTTCCTACCAAACCAGAGTTTTTCAAGCAGGGAAATGGCATTACCTTATTGACATTTTATTGACAAAGACTCTATCAGTCTTTCAGAAAATGGATCATAAAAGATGAGAGTGGATGTGGGGAGACCAGCTAGGAGGATATGGCAGTAGTTCAGAATTAGGATGGTAGTCATGGACATGGAGGAATGTAGATGGATTTGGATTGTGTTTTGGTGATGAGTCAATAGGATTTGCTGATGATTTGGATATGAGAGGGAGATGTGAGGGGGTTAAAGGGCTAACAAGGAAAATGCCTAGATTTTTTTGCCTTGAGCATCTAAGGGGAAGATGGTAGCATTTATTGAATTGAAGGCCATGAGTAGAAATACTTTCTTGGTGGGGATGTGAAGGTAAAAATATGAGTTTTGTTTTCTCAATGTTATGTTTGAGATGCATATCAATTATCCAAGCAGAGATGTCAAAAAGGCAATTGAGTATGAAAGATAAGGATGAAGATTAGGAGTCATTGGTATATGGATATTTAAAGCCTTGGAACTGAGTGAGATCATCTAGGAAGAGTGGGAAGGCAGAGAGAAGGGTGATCAAGAGAGAGCTCTTTGGGACTTTCTGCTTTGGATTAAACCAGATTATCTAGCATACAAAATGCCCAGTGGGTATAAAGTGCACTGATGTTGAAATTATAGGAAGTATCCTAAAAATGATGGGGTCAGAATGCCAAATTAAGGAGCTTGAATCTCATTTAGTAGGCCCTGACTAAATTTGTCAAGGGGCTGACTATCAAATCTGAGTTTTAGAAAAACAATTCTGTGTGTGACTCATTGCTTCATTCTGTATGCTACATTTTGAATATTGATATGGCAAGGATAATAAATTAATCAACGAGTGTTTGGGTGCCCCTTATGTACCATGTAAGATTACAGCTATGGAATAAAGATGAGTTTAAATTAAGATTTTTATATGTAAAAAAGTGAATACAACAAAAAGACCCAAATTAATGTGATGAATGTTGTTTTGCTTTTCTAGTCATGTTTTACTCATCATCAAAAATTGGTAGTGCTTGTTATAATGCCAAGCATAGTGCTAATAAGCAATGGTAATTCACAGCAGGATAAGACCTAATTCCTCTCTGCTGTGACTTACCGTACTGAGGAGGCAGTCATGTAAACAATTAGAATGCAAAGTGATAGATTCTATAGTATAATCATACATTCAGAACAGATGGGAGTGACTTAATTTACCTGGGCATGTTAAAAAGGTTTTCTATAGGAAAACTGTCCTTTTCCAAATAAAATAATACTTTAGAGATCAACTGTCTATGTGGGAAGAGCAAATCTCTACAGCCTCCAAACCTTTCTCTAGATTCTCATTTTCTCCCTGGGGAGGTAGTCACCACTGCTGTCAAACCCTTGGTGGCCACAAGAAGACATTCTTCTCCCATTCACTCTCGCCCAAATGATTCCCTGTAGCACAGAAATTATGAAGGATCAGTTGTACCTGTCTTGACTAGACTTGGAGATAACCAATGGGAAACAAAACATATTAATATACAACTAGAAGAGCAGTTCTCAACCCTCTCTCCCCACTGAGAAAGCAAATTGGGAGATGATGTTGACATGCCTCTGGACTTCCTCCAGTAATGAGCAATTGCCAGCTGGCTAGCTATGATTCCTCTTTATTTTCTCACATTCAAGATGGTATATTGTAATGCAAAGGAGTGAGAAAGGTATTACTGAGGTAATCTGGAATTTACTCTAATTATATTTTAAAAAATAAAAATATAAATCATATTAAACTATGGTACTTTATTATAAACTCTTGTGATACATCTCATAACTGATTGTGACAGATCAGGGTGTTTTGATAGTCTGAAGCCTGCTGATCTTGATAATCTGGTTTACATGAGTGAGTTGCTCATCTTGTATTTATGGTTTCCTATAGCAAAGCCTCCTTACTTATCTCCAGATTTAAAAGGCAGATGTTGTCTTTTCTTCATTACCTGGAAGTTCAGACATGGCTCATCCCCAAGAGATCTATTTCTAAAAATGTGAGAGACAAAAGAGCAAGCAAGAGTGCCACTCCTATTTTCTTAATCCAAGGGCTTAACTCTTCCCCCTGTGATCAACACTGCATGTCCAACCCTTCAGGGGGAGCTTCCAACCTTAACCACAAGAATATAGACATATCCTCACCTGAGCAATCATATTCAAATATCCTCCATTTAGGCCCAGCATCTCTATAAGAAACAAACATAGACAACAAAAAATGATAGGGGGTGTTTTATTATAGATTACCCAAGGAGAAGCCATTTGATCCTAGCCTTGAAAGATATGTAGACATTTTCTTGGCAGGAAAGGTTGGAAAGGGAAAGCTAAGCAAAGTATGAGAGTCATGAAATCTCATGAAGTAATGGAAGAATAGAAGTAGCTCCAAGTCTGGCTGCAGTATGGGTGTAAATAGAGAATTTGGTAGTCATAATTCTGTTATAGGAGATTACTTAATGGTTGATCAGTTTTGACATCCTCTGTCTGAAGTAAATACTGAATGAATCAGCTATTCATAATAAATTAACTGCTCAGAAGTTCTTAAGTCATTCAGTACGTACCAGACAGGATCTCTGAATTTGTTGTTGTCAAAGTCAGACTTCCTTAGACAGATGTAGGAATTGAAAGATAGAAAGTAGTGGATTAAGCTGTACTCAGTAGAGAAATCCATAACTGGAGATACAGAAGAACTTGCCCTTTCTTCCTTCCTCCCTCCCTCCCTTCCTTCCTTTGTTCTTTCATATATTGACATATTTATTTTGTATAATTGTATTCTAATATAGTGTATGTCTATTTTATGCCAGCCACAATGCTAGGCACTATGGTTAAGCAATAAACAAAAGCAGATATGGTACTGCCTCCCCTCTCTGTACAGAATTGGGAAGAAGTTATGGGAGAAAGACATTAACCAAATAATCACCTAAATTAATTTAAAATTACAACTTCACTATGGCAAAGGTCAGATTATTGGAGATATGAGACATAATAGAGAAGCTGAAAGGCAGTATAATATAGTAGTTAACCCCCTGGGCTTTGGAACCAGAGTGCCTAATTTTGAATCTTGGCTATGGCACTTTCTAACTGATCTTGGGAAAATTAGTTAACTTCTCTGTGGCTCAATTTCCACATCAGAAAAATGGATATTACAATGGATTATAATCTGAAAATGGGGACTTAAAGAGGTAGTTTTGAAGATTTAATGAATTACGTTTAAAACAGTATAAGAGATCCCAGTATCTAGCAAGAGCTCACTAAATGTTACATGTTGTCATCACTCATCACCAGTACCACCAGCACTGTCATTACCGGTAGTGGTTTGGGAAGTGGGGGGGAATGATGGAAAGATTTCCTTGAAGAAATGATACTGAGCTGAATTCTGGAGACTAAACAGAATTTCCCAGGAAAAGGTAGAGTGGGTGAGATGTGAGGAAAACATACACAAAGCCCCTATTTCTGGAGGGAGCATGACAATTTCAAGGTAATGAAAGAGGGTCAGTGAAGCAAAGAGAGTTGGGGGAAATGGTGCAAAAGAGGGTGGAGAGGTGGGTGGGGGGGACCCACATTATAAGATAGTAAAAAGTATGAAATTAATTTTAGTAATATATACTCTATTTAATTCAATACACCTAAAATATTATCATTTCAACACATAATCCATATAAAATTATTAAGAAAGTATTTTACCTTATTTTCCTTCTAAGCCTTCAAAATTTGGTGTGATTTTTACATTTATAGCATGTCATAATTCAGACTATATACATTTCAAGTACTCAGTAGCCATGTGTTGAGGGACTACAATTGGAAAGCATGGGTCTAGGGTGGGGAGAGAGAAGAAAAGAGAGGAGAGGGAGCTAAAGGGAGTGGAGGGGAGTTGGTGCAGTGTAGTAAAAGCCAAGGAAATAGTGTTCCTTAAAATAAAAAGTGAGTGATCAAAAGATTCAACTGACCAGACTTTCCCATTGTAAAAGGTATTTTTTCCCCCCTAAAGCTGCGTAGTTCTGCTCTATTTTGGAAAACCTTAATTGCCCTCACTGTCACCTCTTTAGTTCTTCTCCCATTTCTCTCAATTTTTAGCACCACGCTTCTTAAAAAGCATTCTACACCTGCTGTTTTCATTAACTCTCTTAAATTGTCTATAACCTAGATCTCATTCCCATCATTTTGTAAGAACTGCACTCCCCAGTGACCTGACGATTGAGTCCAATTATCTTTCCAGAGCCTTTGTTCTCTTTGACGTCTCAAAAATATTTGAAAATTTAACCATTTTATCATTCTTAACACTGTTTCCATCTCAACAGAAGCATTTTTTAAGTTCCATTTCTGACCCTTTCTTCTCTCTCAGAAATTAGTAACTCACAGCTGGATGCTGCTGGCTTCCAAATCTTCATCTACAGCCACTCTCTCCACACAACTGATGCCTGTGGGGTATTTCCATAATATCCCATCATGCCTCAAACTCACCACAATTGAAAAGGAAATTACTTGTACCAAGAAAGAGCTTTCCCTAGTAACTCCCCCAGGTTGTCACAGAATGTAGGAGATGGGAGAGGAAAAGTATCCCTGAGGAAACAAGTAAGCTGAAGCCAGTTTCTTGGGATGAGCAGTGAGCTAGTCTAACGTGGTCACTGCCCTCATGGGGCTTATCATCTCATGGTGGAGTAGAGAGAGTCATTACATCTGTACTAAGTGCTATGATGAAAATTATATATAATACAGGTCTCATCCTAGTCTGGGGGTAGAAGTTGGGAAAATTTCCCAGAGAAAACAGCAGGTAAGCTGAAGCCTTGCCAACATGTGAATTAACCAGATAATAGGGGAAGAAGTGAGACAAATGGCATTTATGCCATAGATAGTATTTGCAGGCTCTAAGTTGGGAAGTAGCCTGGCGTACTCTGGGAACTGAGAAACCAGGGCATGTATAGCACAGTAAATTAAGGGAGTAGCAGGGGTAAATGAGGCTAGAATGGGAGTCAGGGGTCAGATACCACAGGACCTCATAGTCCAGGGTCAATATTCTCAAGTGTATCCTAAGAGCAAAAGGGAGACATTTGGCATCCCCAGGTTCAAATCTTCAGGATCATTTATGACACTGCCATTGTCTTCACTTTCCATATCCAATTTGTCATCAAGTTGCCATCAAATTCCATGGATTCTTAAAAGGTCTCTTATGTCACTCAGTACTATGTCCTATGATTCTCAGTTCATACGTTTCAGACTCTGCACAGGGGGTCACAACCTGGAGATCAATAAGATCAACTTTAAACAAATTCTTTTTTCATATTTTGTTTAATTTGTAAAATTAAACTGACCATACATTATGAGATGGTACTATCCATCAGATATTAATTGATTGGGTCCTGTGGCATTGTAAAGCAGGGTGTTGCCTATAGCAAATAGGTGGTCAGGAATGAAACATAACACTGAGCTGGTACTATAGAAAAATGTTAAAATTTTATCTCATGGAAATGTAAGAGAACTTGGCCACACCAGTGAACAGTTCTTTCAAGATAGGAACACTGTATGAAGGACAACCAGTAATAGTTTTCATTACTAGTGGATACTTTTATAGACACTATGAAACCTTATTACACTAATATACTAATTTTGTTGTAATTATTTTTGTCTGGTTTAGTGCTTTTGTGTCTTTTCATTTTTTAGAGCATGCTGCTAAAATCATTAATGTCTGTGTATGACTTGGTTCATTTTAATTTTAACTGGTTAGCTGAGGAGATTTCCATAAATTAATAATACCCAGTGAAATTTTTAGTAAATCTGAATGTCCTCACTAGAGACTTTATTAAAAGTTTGGCCTTTAGAGACTGGGAATTAGATAAGTTCCATAACTGCAAATAGGTTTTGTTTTGTTTTCAAACAATGCACAATGGACATTATTAGGAAATAGATAGGGATTTCCAGTAAAGATACATTAGTGTGATGAATGAGAAGAGACTTTGTGTTGAGGCAGCCCTTTGGGCCAGAGACATCATTAGCAAGAAGGGCTGAGTTCATTTTTCAAAGATCACACTTTCATTGTATGAAACAAAAAACCTTAGAAAATATCTCCTGAAGGCTGATAATCAATCTTTTTATTAAAGAAACTGACAACACTCCAATGTCAGGAAAACCACACTAGTGGCCCACACTTTTCAGCTTTAAACTGATAACGGCTTCTCCAGTAAAGGACTTTGAAGTGTTATTGGCCTGAATTTCTCCTGGCACCATCAAACCACAATACTCTCGTGAACAAATATTTCTTGCCATCCTTCTCTTATAAAATGTTGTGACAGCTTCTAACTACAAAAGCCTCAGTAAGAGTAGTAACAGTTCTGGGGCGGGTGGCTGGCTCAGTCGGTAGAGCACACAACTGCTGATCTCGGGATTATAAATTCAAGCTCCACCTTGGGTGTAGTGTTTACCTACAAATAATAATAATAATAAAAATAACAGTTCTATTCTCTCCTTTGTTCTCCTACCTAGTCTCTCTTCAAATTGTGTAAGTGTATGTGGATGTTCCTAGGCTCATTAAAGTTGGTTGCTCAACCTCATCTCTTACTACCTAGGTTCCTGCTGGAGTTCTGAATGGGCCCAGAATCAAAGCACTTCCAGAGAAGGTGAAGTAGGATGATTATGACTGGCCATTTCAAGCCCTCAGTGTTTGGGAGAAATAGACTGACTCCTCTTTCGTTGAATGAGCACTACACTCACTCCACCACATTGACTCAAGCTGGTTTTCAAACCCGGGATCAGGTGCTGAATCAAGCCAACCTGACTTGTCCAGATATGTCCATCTGACACTGCCATGAGAACATTAAGTGAAGGTAGTTTTATGGACACAGAAAATAAGATCAATATTCTCCAGTTCTTTACGAGTTTATATTTATCAAAATGAAAGTTTTTTATTATACAATTACTACTTTTATACACGCTCAGAAAGAATGAAAAAAAGACAAAAATCAGAAACATATAAAAGGAAATTTAAAAAATACACACACGGTGGCTACCTAAAACAACTACTATTATCACTTACATGTGTCTTTTAAGAATTATTTTTCATATTTGTTTAGGAAGGTGGAATCATAATAGAGTGTTTTAACTTAACAGTATTTTTTTTAACATTTTATTTATTTGAGAGAGAGAGAGTTAGTGGGAGAGGGAGAGAGAGTGTGAAGCGGACTCAGTACTGAGCAACAAGCCCAAGATGGGGCTCATCCCAACACTGGGAGATCATGACTTGAACGAAACCAAGAGTCAGATGCCTAACTGCCCTGGGCCACCTAGGTGCCCCTGAATTGAGGGTATTAAAAAGAACCCCGCTTCTAGCAACAAGAAACAATCTACATCATAATTCAACTGTTGGGAGGAGAAATACCTGAGTGCTCAGCTGGTAGAAGCCCCTTCCTTCTTTCTGATGTGTTGACAGTCTGGCTCATGCCAACTATCAAGCAAAACCCAATCCTTGTTGAAGCCTCATCCAAAGCCCCAGTCAGAGTCACGGTGCGAAAGCCCCTCAACCCAGGGGCCCTGCCAGGTGTGGGGGAACCAGGCTCTTGCCCCAAAGCTATGTAGGGGCAGGATTCCCCAAGAGGAGCATGCGGGAATGCACTATGCATGCGCCGGACCGGAAGTCTCTGTATTTCCTTCCAGGAGGCTGAAGGCCATGGGTCAGCTATGTGGGCTTCTGGACTGGCATGAGGAGCCCACACTCTGAGGTCTGCCAAGGTTCAGGGTCACAGCAACCTCAATGCTTCATTCCATGGCATATCCTTGGGGCCAGTTCCTACTGGAACTTAGCAGCAAGCTGTCTAAGAATTCATCTCAAGAGGCCATGGTGCTTGTTCCAGAGCCTTTCCCCTGAAGAACAGCCTCAGGTACATACATAATGGATTGGTACCATTATTTGTTTCCAGTTTTATTGATATATGATTACATGTAACAGTGGGTAAATTGAAGCTGTACAACATGATGATTTGATACATGTATATACTGTGAACTGACTTTGACAATAAGTTAGTTAACACCTCTATCACCTCACATAATTACCATTTTTGTGTGTGTGGTGAGAACTTATAAAATTTACTCTTAGCAACTTTCAAGTATATTGTCAACTGAGAAAAGAGGCAGAGCTGAAATAAAAGCTTTTATGTGAGGTCTCAGATTTGCAATTAGGGGAGCACAGATTCAAGTTGCAACCCAAATGTGTCCCCCAAGGGAACAAAAGTCAAAGGTGTTAAAAGAACGTGTTGTTTACAAAGAATTTTGGTTGGTATTGATGGGAGAAAACTAATCTTGGCTAAATTGGTTGCTAAGTTCATCATTCAGCAAATCTCTCACTATAGCAGATTGCAGGCTGAGTTCTTGGAATATTTACAGTTTGGCCCAGTTCATGGGTCATGGTTCATCCACTTCCTTACTCACCTCCTGGCTCCATTTAAAAATAACCCTTGAGATGAGTCACTCCAATTCATTTTATAACCAAGTGAGTTTACTCCTTGGTGAGTTACAGATAGAGACTACACCAAGTGTATGTTATGAAGCCTGTGCTCTTCCTTGGGCAGAGATTTTTGACATTATAATGAGGTAGAGGTAGGTGTGGGACATTCCAAGGTCCATCTGTGCAGGTGTGATTCAGTGGTCAAGCTCAAACTGGCCTAGGCTGGCTGGAGCTCTTCCTGTTGTTTTCCTCTAAAAGATAAGGTTAACATTCCTGTGAAGAAAGGGAGGTCAGTGGGGATCTTGCTGGTGACAGTTTTAACCTCTTTCACCCAATAGGGCATGGTTTCAATTTCACCTTTCATGTTTTCCCCTTTCCATCCAGATCTTCTTCTGAAAGCATTGCCAATCATCTATAGATTTACCCAAAAAGTCATGTCCCACATTGGGATAGTGGGAGGGGTTGGAGGGAGTTTTTAATCCTTAGTGATTATTTCAAGGAGTCACTGTCATTTAGGTTTAGGCCAAATTTGATCAACCAGGAAGCAATCAGAAAATGGTTCTTAGTTTCCTCATCTGAGGGCTTTATTAAACCACATGGAGGCTCAGAATAACCAACCTATAGAATAACCATAATCAGGCCCTTGTAGAAGTTTCAGGTGGCTCTTTCTTAGCAAGGTGATGAGCATAAGAAGAGCAATTAGCAATATTGTAAAAGCCTCATGGACATTACACATTAACCTAGGAAATTGTTAAGAATGTTGGATTATTAGGTATCTAAGGGCTCAATAAGCTATTAGTGTGAGAGAACAAATCTAAGGAAGTAAACTCTTACATCAATTGTTGGCAAGTTAGCCAGGCCAGTACAGTTTCATATTTTAACAAGATCAAGTCCAAAGTACAAAAATGTAGTAATTGCTGACAACTCTTTTTACATTTTTCCCCCTGTGCTAATAATTTCCTGGAGAGAAAAACCAATAGAGTAATATTAGTCCCTTGAGGCCAGAGTGGTTTAATTACACTCCAACTTTTCCGGTCCATAAAATTCATCCTGATAAAAAACATCTAATATGGTCATCTGAGCAAACATAAGCTGCATTGTTGAGTGAATTACAGCAGGGGTTACGATTTTTAGCAAGCATTTGGTTAACATAATATGCATCTTATTAAGAATAATAGTAATAAACCACTTTGTGTTATCGTTCTTAACCATAATACTATTCCTGATGGTAACCGACTAAAGAGATTAATATAATCTCCAAGTTCTGGCCTATGTCCTTTCAGCTAATAAACTGATATTTGTTTTACAGATTTTAGTTCTTATGTTATCCTGCCAGATCAGTTAGCATGAAAACAACGTTCTTCTAATAGGGCATAAGTGCTTCTTCATTGGGCTAAGATTGTAAGTGCCCTTCTATTTTGTAGGATAGTTTCTACCAGGCTACCAACTTGAGTTTGTTGATACTCAAATGCTTGAACAGAAGCCTTGAAGGTGGTGGTAGCCATGAGTATGGAAAGTTTATGTATTGCCTTTTTCAAGTCTGTTACTCGAATCCAAGGAAAGAATGCTCACCCAAAGACATGACCAAGGCCCTTTCTATCTCTAATTGCTTTGTGTCCATCCAAAATTATAAACCTTCCCAGCTTCACTGAGGTCTTTTTAACTGATATGAGAAGCATCTCAGATTTGGTGCATGAGCAGTGGAAGGAAGAATTTTTCTAATGGTGGCATCAGGAGCAAGAGCAACAATCGCACAACACCCTTTCCATTTAATGGGAAGAGTGGAGTAAATATTGGTGCCACATAAATAAAAAAAACCCCAAACCTTCCAGGGATGAGGCATAAGTGGGTCCCTTTGCTCTGACTCTTTTCATCAATTTCAAAGGAAGACATCTCATGATGAAAATGTAATCATCTTCACAGAGTACATGGTAATCTGATATAGGAATTCTGTCAGTGATCTTAAGAGCATCTTATATTTCTATATATTGAAGCAATAAATGAATTTGATTATTGCAAGTTAGTTCAGGTTAAGATATGGGAAGTTTCTGGGATGGAGATAGGAGGAATTAAGTTTCTACTATTCTCCAGATTTTTTTTTTAATCAATGTCCCACATTGTCCCGTTAAGGGGGATATTGCTTCCCAATATCTAGTTCCATTATAGATCTCATTTCCCTATCACAAGGATACATTACAAGGAAGCATTTTATAGTTGTATAGACTCCAATGTGGAGCAAGTTCATGATCATCTGAATCATATAAAAAAGTGCATAGTTACAAATATTCAGTAAAAGATAACCTGATGTTTTACCTGTACCATTTATATTTTCAAAACATAAGAAAAGATTATTGGTCAATGCCCAAATCTGAGTTAGAGGTATTCCTTTATGAGCAGGGGCAATCCAATAGAAGGTATTTATATTTGGGGAATGTTTTCCAGATGGAGTTGATGAATATTTTCCAAGACACAAAAAGGCAATCCTACATTTTTATCAGTGAAGTTTTTCCATCCCTCTAAGGATAGAGGCCAAGTTATTAATTCAGGCACATTAAGAGTATGGTTTGCTCTGACACAAATCCAACAGTCGGATTTGCAGAATCAGAAAGTTTTTACAGGGTAAGAGCAAAAGGATGTGATAAGGCTTGACCATCAGCAATCAGGGTCACAAGAAAAAATAAAATGTTAGCCCAGGGGCTAGAATTATTCCAAACAACAGAGGCCATTGTAAGGAGAACTTAGACAAAGATATGTTGGCTAGTGTATGAGTTCCAGGCAGGCTACAGCAATTAACAGGCAAGAGATTCTGTCTGTAGGGCAATAACCTATATGAAAACAGTGTTTTTTTCCCGGTACTATAGGATTTTTACCACCAACAAAAAAATCCTACTGTGTTATATAGCAAAAAGCATTAAAATACTTACTAGGACAAATACCCCAAATGTTTCAATAGTCCTTCATGACTAATTTCACAAAGAATCTAAGGGATGGGGCGCCTGGGTGGCTCGGTCGTTAAGCGTCTGCCTTTGGCTCAGGTCATGATCCCAGGGTCCTGGGATCGGGCCCCGCATCGGGCTCCCTGCTCTGCGGGAAGCCTGCTTCTCCTTCTCCCACTCCCCCTGCTTGTGTTCCCTCTCTCGCTGTGTCTTTCTCTGTCAAATAAATAAATAAAATCTTTAAAAAAAAAAAGAATCTAAGGGTTGCTCTCCAAGTTTAAATGTCAAGTATAAACCCATTCTTGGACTTCTTCACTTTGTGTGAACAGGTCCATAAGAAGGAGTACAGGATACATGTTACACATGGTGTCATATTCCTTCATAGAAAAGTAGATAAAGGAGCTTCCCCAATAAGATGATTATGAAAAGGGTAATAAAGAAAATAACAAGTTATTGGTATAAGGAACAAAAAAAAAGGAATTTGAAAGTAAACAGAACTTTTGCAATGTCTTGGAACAGATGTGTACACAGACGTCTTCTGCTTCAACTCTGAGTCACGAGTTTTAGGTCTGCATTTGGTTCTGATGTCACTGAAGGGCTGGAGCTTTCTTTAAATGAGAAGCATGGATCCAAAAGTCAGTGCCTTTGAATTTGGCTGTGCAAGAGTTAGTTAACTGTATCCAGTAGGGTCCTTTTCATCAGGGTTGTAAGTTATCTTTGTGGAGATGTCTTTTTCGGTAGACAAAATCTCTAGGCTGTAGATCATGGTGGAGGAGGTCTTCATGGGAGTATGCTGTGAGAAGGTTTTTCCACCAAGAATGCATTTTTCTTTAAAGGCTTTATCAGTTCTTTACAGTATTCAAACATTTCTCCTTTGGGCTCATAGGCCCCAGAATCTAGTCTCACAGGTCTTCCACTTGTGATGAAGGGAGATAGTATATATTTCCCAAAGGGTGTGGATCTTGGATTTAATAACATAAGTGGTAGAACCTTAGGCCAGGGTAAATTAAAAGCTTCTATAATTTTAGCTAAGTGTGTTTTAATTATGCTATTGATTCTTTCTGCTGACCCCAATGACTGAGGATGGTAGGTGCAGTGAAAATGCTGTAGAATAGATTAAATTTCACAGAGTACCTTGATTGTTTGTCCTGTGAAATGAATTCCTCCATCACTATGTAATTCAGATGGAATTCCCTACTTAGGTATGATTTTCTCTAATAAGGATACCCCAGGCTACTGCTGATGTGGTCACAGTCTTCCCCCACTCCCCACAATGAGAGTGCATGCATACTATTACCAGTGCATATTTGTTTCCTGTGAGGGGTGCATCTGGATAAAATCCAATTGCCAAACTTCAAAAGGTCCTAAAGGTAATGGGTAATGGGTCATGGAACTATGACTAGACTTCCCAGAATTATGTGTGTGGCAAGTAAAACAACAATGGTAATTTTCTGCTGTAGTTTTATAAGATGGGTTCCAAAAATACTGTTTTCCTCAATCTGTCATTATCCATGTTCCAAGGGGTCATTTCATGGATAAATTTTAAAATCATTTTCTGTAGGCAATCCTGGAGGACAGGCTGCCTGTTTAGGCTGTACCAAAGCTGGGTGTTGGGATCAAATTTACAATTTGATTCTATCTACTTCTTTATTTCATTAGTAGTGACATTCTGTTGAATATCCTTAATTAATTGTTTCAGGTCACCCAAAAGGAATTTATTTAAGATCTCAAAGGGAGTTAAGGTTGACATTAATTTTAATGTGAAATGATTTTCTAAAGTTGCAATTTTTTTGCTGCAGCTTCTGTCATATATATGATTGCCCTAATTTTCCTCTACTTTTGTTGCATAATGCCCATGAACTTTAATTATAGGTAGTTGTTTGGGTAAGTAATTTCAAGACATAAGAACTATGTTTAATTTTTCCCCAGTAGAAGTTAGAAATCCTCTGTTTCTGAAGCATTCTGAAATACTGTGCAGCCCCAAAAGGATATCACCTGTCTACTGTACATGCTGGCTATTTTATCCTTTGCCATGAGGCAGGCCTGTGTTAAAGCAAAATGTTCAGTTTCCTGGGCCAGAGAAGCCTCTGGTTTGGGGCTTGCTTCAGTAACTTCAGTAGCTGAAGTTAGAACATGGCCTGCTGATATTCCCTCATTTCCTCTTTCAAATAAGAACCAGCTCGTAAATGGATAGTAAAAGGATACTGTTGGTTTCTCAAGCTTCTCCTGAAGAGGAAAAAAGTAGAGTCTTTGGGAACCAAATAACTCAGCCTTGCCAATAGGAGTTTTTTCAAGATCCAGACTGGAGGTTAGTACTTGGTCAATCATTGCAATACGGTCATGAGGAGTCTTTCAGTAAAAAGAGGGAGAAGAGTAGTTGGGGTCAAGGATGGCACCTGGTGATGGTGACATTTGGAAATAAAAGTATGAGGATTTCATAGGAAATTAATCTGCTAGCAGACAGGTATTGAGCATGGTGAGAGTTAGCAGAGGTTCTACAGAATGAGAAACATCAATAGTCAAAAGTGAGCCCAAGACTAATTCTTCTACACTCTCCAGCAGGCTAGCAGTTCCCTCTATGGCCCTTACATTGGGTGAGAGTCCTTTGGCCACAGAGTCTAACTACTGACCATAATATCCTAAGGGTCTCTATACCTTTGAGTTGAAATGCCTAAGGCATTGCTTTCATATTTGTAAAGAGAAAGAAAAGTAATTTAACAATTTGGATGTCCCAGTGCTGGAGGGTCAAGTAAACTGCGTTTCTTCAAATCCCTTGTGGTTTAGTTCAGTCCACTGAAGTGGCTCAGATTGATTAGTTTTAAGCAGGGTATATAAGGGTTGAGCAATAGCAGAGAAATTAGGGATCTAATTCCAGTAAAATCTGAGTAACTGTTGTTTCGTTTGGGAAACGGGGAAGGAAAAAAATGGTTTTTTGTTTTTCTTTTTTTTTCTGGATCTAGGAGAAGCTTTTGGTTACTAATGACATGTCCCAAATATTTGACTTGTGGCATCTTAAACTATAGTTTTTTTCTTGGATATCTTATGTCTATTTATGGCCAATTGCATTAGTAAATGGATACTGTTGGTTTCTCAAGCTTCTTCTGAAGGGGAACAAAGAAGTAAGTCACCCTCCTGTTGCAACAAAGTAAAGTCTTTGGGAAAGATTACATCAGCTATGACAGCTTTTAAAATATGAGAAAAACAAATAGAGCTTTCAGTGTAAGACTTGTGGCATGACTGTCCAAGTATATTGTTTTTCCCAAGTGAAAACAAATAAAAATTGGCTTTCTAGGATCCATTGGTATACTGCAAAACATACTACAGAGAGCCATTACTGTTACTATTGAGGGAAAGAGCAGAGTGTAAAGTCTGAGGATTTGGCACAACTGGGTGCCAAGGTATAACCACTATTTATTGCTTTTCGTTCCTGCATGAATCTCTGTCTTCCTCCTTGAGGTTTTTGTATGGGATGAATTGGAATGTTACAAGGGCTAGTGCATGGAATAATTAAACCCTTATTTAATATTCTTTGATTGTGGGTTTAATCCCTTTAATGGCTTTAGCATTCAATGGGTATTGCTTAATATTGGGAAGGGGCTTAGGAGAGTCGATCTGAATTGTTATAAAAGGAGCACAGTGTGTGTGTCCAATGTCAGTAGAACATTTAGACCAAAGGATTTCGGGAACAGTGTCAAGAAGTAGACGCTGTGTAATTTGAATTATGGGAAAGACAGGTATTTGTATTGACCCATTTGTAGTAGATTCTTTTACACTTTGTTGATCTGTTATTTCTATAGATAGTTCTTGCTTTTGAGAGAAAAATATATGGTCCTTCCTGATAAGTCTCAAGAGGATCACATCCCAGTGAATGAACAGGAGCTGTTGGAATGAGTAGAATGAGTGCCTAGCAAAGGTCCCAATAAAAAGGGAATTAACAAGGATTTAAAAAGCATCAGAGGGGTATTGGAAACTCCCATCATTTTAAATGTACTCTGAGGAAGGGGGAAAGAGAGGCTGGTGTAGTTAAGAACTGATAGTGTTCTTCCTTTGTCTATAAGAGCTCATGGTACCTCATTCCCAATGGTTGAGATCTATTTCTCCTAAGGTGTTAATAGTAGTGGGAAATTTTCTTTTATCTTTGAAGCCTCCCTATTCTGTCATGTGAGCAAAAGGTGGAATTTTTTCTTGTTCTCCAATTTTCTGAAAGATAAAGTTGTCTTTAGGTGCTTTGGTCTGTATATGTCTTGAGTTTTAGGCAATCTTTCTTTCAATGCCCAGGCTTTTTGCAATAATGAGAAATTCCTTTAATAAGGATTGGGCCTTGATTTATTGCCTTCTAGGTAGTTATTTGGTGTAATTGAAAATTCATGATCTGTGCAGCCTGGACTGATCCATGGCTTGCAGGGTTTTCTGTTTTTCTGTCTGCCAGGTAGTGCAGGATAACAGAATGCAGGTAAGGAATTATTAATGCCATCTTGTTTTCTGGCTCTTTTGTAGTCTTTTTGTTCCATTCTTTCTCTCTTGCTGTGAATTGATGATTTTCTGTAGTGGTATGCTTTGATTCCCTTCTTTTTATCTTTAGTGTGCCTATTGTAGTTTTTTGCTTTGGGATTACCATGAGGCTTTATGTACCATTTTAAATTCATTCCCTTTTGGCGGGATATCTTGCTTAATTCTATTTCCACCTACCATGAATAGGCTACTAAGTAATATCTATTTAAATATATCCTTGTTCTCTGGTCCATTAAAAGTAAAATGTCTGGATCAAAGTACATGAATATTTCAGAGGTTTTAAATCTTTTTTTCTAATTTGCCATCCAGAAAGATTGTCTCAATCTGGACAAAGTCCCTGTTCCATGGTATTCCCAACAATTTGGCTATCATCATCCCTTTTAATTTTTGCTAAACGGATAGCTCTTCTTTCCCCTCACCTCCAAAGGTAAAATAAATAAAACCCCAATGATGTTTTAATTTCCTTAATTTGTTTTTTAAAATTTTTAAAGATTTTATTTTTAAGTAGTCTCTACACCCAATGAGGGGCTCGAACTTATAACCCTGAGATCAAAAGTTGGGTGTTCTACCAACTGAGACAGCCAGATGCCCCTTAATTTCCTTAATTTAAATTTAAATAAACATAGTTTCTTAAATTTATTGGCTATTTGTATTTCTTCTTTTTTTTGTATGTCCATTGGTGCTTCTTTCTATTTAAATGTTTGCTTTTTTCATATCAATTGTAAGAGCTACTTATATATTAAAGGTGTTAATCTTTTTCTTTCTCTCATACATGTCTTAAATATTTTTCTTGTATTATTATTTGGCTGCTACCTTTGTTTTTTCTTAATTGTATAGAAGTTTGAAAGTTTTACATAGTCATTGTAAGATGGTCTACCCAGGAGAATTGTGTTCTTGCCCACCAGTTAGAAGAAAAAATAATTAATTCAGTAAACAGTTCCAAAGAGTTGCAAAAGCAACAAGTCAAACATGGAGCAGTAAGGCAACCTGGAGATTACTAATGGTGGGAAGATCTTATGGGGAGGAGTGGTATTGAATGAATCCATGATTCTGGTGACATGCGGAGTTTTCCTTCAGGAGCTGGAATTGATAAGGAGGTGCACCTCGTACTAGAGATACTGCCTATAACACAGAAAGAGGGAAGAAATATTGGGGTTTCTTTCTCTAGACTCTTGAATTTCTTATTAGTGCCTCTCATTATCCAAATCTAGCCTGAAGCCACTTGAAAAGGAATCTGGGAAACAGAGTTTGGAGAAGGCATTTGATTGTGAAAAAAAAAATACACATGAGAAGTTGGGAAATGGATTGAGGGCAAACAGGCAAATGATCAGAAGAATCTCATACTTCAATTATTCTCTTTATGCTTTCTAGATTTGGTGTTTTGGTAATAAAGTTCTTTCTCAAGATTTCTTCTTGTTCTACTTGTATTCAGTTGTGGTTCTTACTTATTTTGTTCATACATATTTTGATATAAGAAGTAAATAAAAATCCAACCTTATTTCTAAATGACAGGCTCGTTTTCCCATCACCATCATTTCTCCATTGATTTAAAATTACACCTTTAACATATTCTGAAATTTTAAAGCAATTCGGGTTTACTTCTGTACTTTTATTTAGTTCCATATATCTCCTTGTATATTTTGACAGTCCGCCATGTTGCCTTGTGTTCTAAAGTTGGTGGCTTCCAGACGATTCTTAGGATAATTTTGTATAATTAGGAGAGAATATGAGAATTAGAAGAATTGGAAATGCTTTAGGTATATATATTAAGTACCCAACTGACACTCTTCTTCCTACTTATGCTTTATGAATCGACCACAGAAAAGCATATGAAAGTCTAAAGACCTATATAGCAAAACCACCATGTTGCTACCCCTTACTTAGGTTTAATGGTCACTGGTCACAGTCCTAGAGAACCACCAGTATAGACTGGGGAAGAAAGGCAGGGGCCTAGGGTGAAACATTCACAAGAAAAACCTGGAATTGATAGATTATTTGACATCTAGAAAATTTTGCATCTGAATTAGTGATAAAAAATATTACTCAAAGAAAAGAAAACCAAGGTGATTATTAACCCTAAAGAAAGGAAAATTTTGTGGAAGAAAGAAAACATCATTGTAGTACCTTATGTGTTTTTCCTATGAACACAATTTATACAGTCATAATGTTAACAGTGAATATTGATCAACTTATAATTCTAATATAGCTGTATTGAAAGGGTGAGGAGATGTGAAGAATTAAGTGTGGAAATTCTCATATTTCAATGTATGAATTTAATAATTTTTAAAACTAAAAAATCAACAAAGAGTGGTGTGCCTGGGTGGCTCAGTTGGTTGGGTGTCTGCCTTTGGCTCAGGTCACAAACTCCAGGTCCTGGGATTGAGCCCTGCATCGGGCCCCTGCTTAGTGAAGAGTTTGCTTCTCCCTGTCCCTCTGTCTCTCCCCCCCTACTTGTGTGAGTTCTGTCTCTGTCAAACAAATAAATAAAATCTTTAAAAAAAATCAACAAATAGCAATGTAAGCATATGATTTAAAAATACAGACATGTATAACGAAAGGACAGATAAAAGATTTGAAAGTGGTTGTGGGGATTGATATTTCTTCATTAAAATCTTTGAAGTTTTGGGGATAAAGTGATCTTGAATAAGTATATGAAATATTTAATGAATACTTATAATTAAGAACAAGAATTAGCTTGCTCAATATGCCACAGTTAATAAGTGACAGAACCTGGATTAAGACATAAGGAAGGGTTGAGAGAACTAGAGCAGAGTAAAAACCAGTCAGTAACCTAGATCTGGAAGGGGAACTTCTTCAACTTGATGAAGAACATTTCTGAAAAAGCTATAGCTAAGGTCCACTTCAAAATGGCAGCATGAGACAATCCATGGCCCAGCTCCTCAACAGGACAGCATACGTGGTGAAAATCATATATTAAAAAACATGATTTAAAAATCTTTGGGAAGTGGGGGCGGCTGTGCTAGTGCTCTGGCAGTGTCAGGCCATGGAGCTGGTGCTGCACTCTACCATGTGGTTGGGGTCACTGGACTGCACAGCAGTGAGTAGGACTGGCTAAGGGTCCCCCATGGGCCTGGAGCTCCTCTGGATGAGCTGGTGGGCAAGTACCCCAAGTACAACAAGGAGGAGGAAAAGAACAGCTACTGGAGCCGCAAGAACCTCTGTGTGCTTCCAAACAGGCTTGCAGCCAGTGTGGGGGCATGTTCACCTCTGGCTTTCTCTCCGGGCCCCCTGCAGATGCAGCGGAGCCTGCACTGTGATGAGGCTTACCGTGAGGTAAGGTATGGCAACATGGGGCTGCCTGATATTGACAGCAAGATGCTGATGGGCTACAACATGGTGCTCAATTGCTACTTTGCTCTACACACCTGTGCTCATCAGTGGCCATGAAAGGCTTATGGTTTGGGCTCTGTGCCCATATTAAGCTGTGAAAACTGAAGTGTGTGGGCACAGGCCTGAGACCACCAGGAAATCCATATCTCTGTTACTCCATCTTAGGGCCCCTGATTCCAAGGTCAGGGATTGCTGCCCACCTCACACCTCTTCATGAGCTGGGACCTGGAGCTGTGGCCACTCTGGCTTCAGGCCATAGCATTCTGGGTAGGCTTATAGTGCCAGCAACCCTCCCACTGACCACAGGTTTTTTGGCACCAAGTGGATGATGTTCCTGGCTGTGGGCTTTTATGCTCTCTAAAAAAAAGAAAAAGAAAAAGAAAAGAAAAAAATCTCTGGAGATCGTGTTAAGGTCATGCAGCAAATGAAACATTCATTCAAGAAAATATATTAAAATTTGATAAGAACAGTGAGAATCTACAGCATTTGAATCATAACTTCCTCTCTGCCTGTGCCTTCCCAGCTCGTTATGACTAAATGTCCACACTACTCAGGTGCAGCCGAGAGCACAAAACTCCCTCCCTACATCCCCTCTACCTCCTAGTAGTTGACTGTGTTACCTCCCAGGAGGGCCTTGCCTACAGCTTTTCTCACCTCCTTCCAGCTATGTGTTGTGGAAGTTAAATTCTAGGTGACTGTGATCAAGAGTTTGTGGATCCCTTCTACCCAGCCCACACTCATAAGGTAGAGACTCTACCTTAAGCATGACACAACAGAAATACCAGGACCTGATCACCCTTGTGCCCAGCCCATTTGTAAGGCAGTTGTTCCAGACCAGAAGGGGCAAGCTGAGATCAGAGGCTGTACCTACCCAGTGACATACTTAGCAGGGGTATCACATGGACAGAAGAGGGTCACTATCACTGCTCCCCTGTCTGAGAGTTGAGTCTCAGAGATTTTACCCAAAAGGGAAGAAAGGCCTTAAGAACAGAGACCTCCAAAGGTATCCCTTAAAGAAAGTGGCTTTATTGGCAAAAGGAGATTAGAAGGATATTGGTGGAACCATTGGTGAAACATCCAGCTGGTTTGCCTAGAAAAATTCAGGATGGGAGAAAGCAGGGAGGAGCTTGCCTCGAGTTAGAAAGAGCTTCAAACATTATCTTCAAAAACCATGCTTCAAAGGGGCCCAAATTCTTATGAATGTGGAACAACTCATTCCCCAAGGCATTCAAAAAAAAAAAAAAAAGAGAGAGCTCATGCTATTGCTGGGAGGGAATGGGGCCTAATGGCTGGATATGATCAAAGAAAGAGATAAGAGGACCTCTGATAAAACCATGGTCATCCCAAGTGACTGTGTGCATGCTGCATCCTCTGGAGAGCATCAGAGGCTTTACACTGCAGAGGAAATGGACTTCACACACACACACACACACACACACACACACACACACACACGCACACTATCTACCCAGTCACTAAACAAATAAACAAGGATATAACAAGATCCAAGGATGAATGAGTATCCAGAGTTTTTGAGTATATTATCTTAAATGCCCAGTTCTCAACAACAACAACAACAAAGTCATGAGATAGGCAAAATGTGTAACCCATACACATTATTAGCAGACATTACAAACTGCCTGTGAGAGCAATGATATATTGGATTCAATAGAAAAAACTTAAAAATAATCATAATATGTTCACAGAACTAAAGGAAACCAGGATTAAATAAGTAAAGGAAGGACTGATTGCAATGTTATTTGATATAAAGACTATCAAAGAAAAAGTACAAAAAACAATTAAATGGAAATTCTGTAATTGAAAAGTATAACTGAAATAAAAATAATCACTGCAGAAGCTCAACTATAGATTTAAACTGACAGAAGGAAGAGTCAGTGAATTTGAAGTTATATCAACAGAGAGTATGCAATCCAAAGGATGAAGGAAAAAAGAGAATGAAGAGAAATGCACAGAACCTCAGAGAAATAAAAACAACCACTAAGTGCTTCAGCATGTGCATTTGGGAGTACCAAGAAAACACATTTCAGATAAAAGACTTGTATAAAAAGATCCAAGTTGTTTGTTGATAAAAAATGAACAAAAAGCACACAAACAATCCAATAAAAATTGGGCAAAAGGTCTGAAAAAGCATTTTACCAAAGAAAAAAATACAGATGGTAAATAAGCATATGAAAAGCTGTTCCACATTCTTTGCCATAGTGAAGCGCAAATGAAAATAATACTGGCATACATAAAATAATGGCTAAAATAAAAAAAATTAAATAAATATCAGTTTCTGTGAAGAATATGGAATGACAGGAACACACCCACATATGCTCAGTCAGCCAGCTGTCAGGGCCTAGAAGCAGTGACATTGCAGAAACAACTAGGATACCTTTGGCCCAGATTTTTGTTCTTAATACCATTTTCCAGTCAAAGGAATTATATCTACTTGGATAAATAGCTGATTCAGTGACTAGGGCAGGAAATAAATATATAACATGACCCTGGAGCATCTTGTAATGTCAGAAAGTAAAAAAGAAGAAAAAAAAAAGCTAAACAACAAACAAAAACAAACCCACCCTGCATACACAGTGATGGGTGTATGTCAAAGGGACACAGGAGCCAATGGAAACAGCTCCCAGTGGCCAAAGCTAGAATGATTTGAGCAGCAAAATTAATAAAGTAGTATTTAATTATATCAAAGTATAAAATAGATATCCATGCTTCTATACTGATGTAAATACAGGATTGAATATATAAAAGAATGAGGTGAATAGACAAATCTTCCATGCAGAAGAATTCCAATTTATATAGATACTTTGCCCCAGGGAGATCGTACATTTCTTTCCTCTCTGTAAGTGTGGGCTGTGGATAGTGACTTCCTTACAAAGAACACAGTAAGAGAAGGTAAAGAAAGAGCAGCTTCACAATGGAGAAACCTGGCAAACACTACCTCAGTCAGGTGGTCAAGGTCAACATCAAGAGTTATAAGTTATGAGGATAGTATTTGCCACTGATAGCATGTAATGAAATGGCAATTTACCTTGGTGATCTTTCCCCTAAAAAGCTATCCTCCCCAGTCTAATCATGAGAAAAACATCAAAGGAATCCCAATTGAGGGACAATCTACAAAATGCCTGATTAGTAGTCTTCAAAACTTACCAAGGATATCAAAAACAAGGAATGTCTGAAAACCTATCACAGACACCTGATGACTAAAGGGATGTGATGGCTAAATATAAAGTGATATGCTGAATGGGATTCTGGATGGAAGGACAATAGATTAAACTATGGAAATCTGAATCAAGTATGAATTTCACTTCAGAATGTATCAATATTGGCTCATTAATTATAACAAGGTACCATACTAATGTGGGATATTAATGACATGGCAAAATGAATGTGTCATGTATGGGAATTCTCTATACTATCTATATTATTTTCTATAAATCCAAAACTGTTTGAAAAAAATTAAAAAATTAGTAAGTCTTTGAGGTAAAGTTCTTGTTTCTCAGAATGAAGCCAGAGAACACTTGGGGAAAAACAACCACCAGTTTTCTGCTTCCAATGATAATAATTGATTCAAATAATTATTGTCATCGGATACTAAGACTGTTGATGAAAAATTATTAGGGAACAAGAAATTCACATGGTGTCTAAGTACCACCCTACAGATTAAATTTTAATAGCAAGGAAATAAGTTATCTGTATCGTAGGAAGAGCTGATGGTACCACCTTAATGTAGTACCAGTGAATGGCATCAGTCAACAAGACAAGCTAATGTGATTGGCCTCATGATAGGAGAAGAAAAACAGCACACCAATGATTGCTGAATTATTTAATTTAATGTAATCATGAGGAAATATCACAAAAATAGAGATGGTGGGATATTTTACATGATGTCAGACAGAAATATTTAAAAATTTTAAATGTCATTAAAGAAAAAAAGCAATAAGTTTGCTCTAGATTACAGAAGATTAAAGAATGATAAAGCAAATAGTGGCCTTTAATTTAATTCTTGATGAAAAAATAAATTGCTATCAAAGATAATTTGGGGAGAACTGGGAAATATTTTTTTTTTTTGCCTATTTTTAATTTATTTCTTTTAAGACCACCTCCTTGCAATTTCCAGAGAGAAAATACAAAACAGGAAACAGACTTCGTTTCAAATACATAAACTGTGCTGGAGTTTAAAGCGTTACTGATAACATTGTTACAGAAGAATGTCAGCTTACTCCAGGGCACTTCAATATTCCTGAGGAATAAACATGATTTCTCTTTTCCTCCCACTGGGATGTTCTCAGGTGCAAGTCACTGCTCCTGCTCTTTGACGTATTTTCCGTGTAGAAGATATGGAGCCTGGAAATCATGCTGACAGTTGGAGTAGGCCATTCCCAATCCCATGCCAGAACCAAAGGCTAATGGCCACATACTTCTTGTAAAAAGGTAAGTGAGCAAACAAGTCCTAATCCAAAACCAGAGCCTATCTTCACGACCGCATCCGCCATGCACCGGTCCCACTTCCTGCTGAGCTCTGAATCCGACATGTTCCCCACCCACAGCTCCCGCTTTCCTTGGAAATATTTTAATATGAACATCATATTATGTGATGTTAAATTTCTTGGGGGTAATAATGATATGACAGGGGCACCTGGGTGGCTCAGTCAGTTACGTGTCTGCCTTCAGCTCAGGTCATGATCCTGGGGTCCTGGGATCAAGCCCCATGCACCTGGGGCTCCCTGCTCAGTGGGGAGCTCCTTATCCCTTTCCTTCTGCCGTTCCCCAACCCCCTCCAGCTCGTGCTCTCTCTCTCTCTCTTGCTCTCTTTGTCTCTCAAATAAATAAATAAAATCTTTAAAAAAAATGATATGACAATGTAGAAAATATGTTTGTTCTTTTGAGATATATGTTGAAGAATTTGTCATAATCTCATATATAGGTATAGACACATATACATATATGTATTACATATGTATATATACACATTTGCAGATGGATTATTGGACAAATGTAGTGAAATATTGACAATAATCCTGATTTAAAAACAATTCATGGGCATTCTCTCAACTTTTCTGTAGGTTTGAAAGTTTTTCAAAATAAATCTGGAGGAAAATGTCATTGTTTCACATTTTATTTGACTCTCTGCCCACTACAGTTTAGTTTCTTGAAAGTTTTCCTCTGTTGCTACTTTCACTTCTCTATATTGTGTATAAAATGACTTAGTGGTTAAGAACATGGATTTTGGATTTGATCCCTAGATTTGATCCCTGAGCTCCACCTTAATATTTCTGTGGACAAATTATGAAATCTCTTTGTCCCCCATTTTTTCAGTGGGGTTATAGGAAATTAAAATATAGAAATAAAAGTAAAAAATGTAATAGATGTGCTGAGTAGGTAAATGGATACTGATGTAAAGTTATTTGTAAGCTACAAGGGTGTCTGAGAATCTAAAATAAAGCAGAAAATGAGAGATGAGGCAAGAGACATGAATGTATCAGTTAATATTTATTCAGTTGCAATAAAACCATTTTTTATTTCAACAAGCTTAACAGTAAGGAGATCTTTTGGATTTTAAAAAGAGAAGGGATGGTTAATTCCAGACACACTGGGTCAGCTATACCCTCCTTTGTGTGTTGACTTCATCTCCAAGCTGGTGTCTCTTTTGATGGTGAAATGGTTGTAGACTGTGCCAGATTTCATTATCCACACAGCATGACATTCAGAGGAAGAAAGACTACCTTTTTTTGTGGATCTCTTTTAAAATAAAAGAAACATATATCCCAGAAACTTCCATGAAATTACTTCTTTTGTCTCACGAGCCCCAAATAAGCCACAGACTCTTCCCTTAACAGACCTGTAGGCTTCAGTGTTGCTAAGGGTTGGAAGTGTGTGGTGCAGAAATACATAAACTGAATTTGTGCCTTGTTCCTTTCCCTGGAAAAGGGAAAGGGATCAATGCATATAAATCTGAGAACTAAAAATATCCTCTGAAATAAAGAGTGTATACAGATGTGTATACTTGATGTATGATGTATACTTGATTCATCTAACCCAGGTATCTAGATTCCTTTACACTCTTAAAAAAAGTGTTTAGGACCTTGTAGACCTTTGTGTATGTGGGTTATAGCTAACAGTATTTACAATATTAGAAATTAAAACCAAGAAATTGAAAAATATTTATGGACTTGTTTAAAAATAAAAATAACAAACCTTTATATATTAAATTGTTACATTAAAATATATTAAAGGAAATGACTAGTGAATGACCAAATGAGTCAGATACCTTTTTAAGTATTAGTGATAGGAACTCTGTTACAACTAGGTTGTTACTCACAGGATGGAGATAAACCTTCATTTTAATATCCAGTAGTAACAATTTATTATTTTTTCTTTAAAATGTTGCTTATATCTATGCACTCCTCTACTTTTATCCTCCAGTTTCAGCTCTCATCATCTAATATATGAATTCTTGAAGTCAGCCTCATTGTTTCCAGCTTCATTCCAATTAATTGCCAGATTAGTTTTCTGAAAAATACAATCATATTACCTGGTTCTAGGAAGTTTCAGTGTCTGATGCCTCTGATATAAATTCAGATTCCTTAAGGTGACACTTAAGATTCTCAGTAACCTGATCCCCTTCCACCCTATTTTCCATATTCCGCAACACCTCTTAACAACAGTTTTGTCAGCTTTCTGACTCTGTCCATGGTTCACCTCCTTCACCCCCATTCCCAGGGTCTCCTTATTTCCATACACATTGACTGTGGTCATACTCATTCCTTTTTTCCTCCAAACATCATTTTTAAAAATCATTTTAAGGCACATCTTACTTCTGATGTTGCATAAGGACTAAATACCTCAGGCGACAAGGATCTCCATTTCCTGAACTCCCAAGGAGCATTGATATAAATTCTAGCTCAATTTGAATCACCTGGATGAACTTGAGCAAGCTACTCAGTGTTTCAAAGTATGAGGTTTTTACTGAGGTAAAGCATGAAAAATCATGTCTAACCAGTTTGTAGGTAATATATATGAAAGGTCTAGCTTTGTGCCTAGCAGATAACATGTTCTCATTAAATTATTTTTTCTTTCATATTTGCATATGTAAGTGATCAATACATATTTTTGTTTAGGTATTTAGAATTTTCACTATTTTATGCCTCATTTATGCTTTACAGCATCTCCAACTTTTTGTTAATGCTGTGAATGTGTCAGTAATTTACATTGGAATCAGTACAGGTTGGTGGAATTCCTAGTAACAAACAAGATAAGTAACATCAGAGAGAAAAACCCCTTCATTTAGTTTAATGTATTAAGGATTACACTTCACTTTTGATGGATACCTAATCAAACTATATGAAAATATCCAAATCCATATGGATATCTGATCCATAAATACCATCTATTTCAACTACAGATTGATAAATCACCAGTACACAGATACTGTATTTCAGAGAAATTGAGAGTAAAATTGACTAAAGATGAAAAGTCTTTTTTCATTATACATTTTTATTAGTATTCTTTTCTTTTAATATTTTTTAATGGTGGTAAAAGATATATAATAAAATCTCCCCTTTTAAGGATGAAAGTATTCTTGATTTGAGAATAGATATTCGGTGTGAATTAATATTCAAATATATTCTCTTGAATAAACTCAAAGAAAATCAAGAATCAAATATATACAGTTTACTTCTGACAGATGATGTTGTTTAAAAAGAGATTAATTCTTGGGGCACCTGGGTGGCTCAGATGGTTAAGCGTCTGCCTTCGGCTCAGGTCATGATCCCAGGGTCCTGGGATCGAGTCCCGCATCGGGCTCCCTGCTAGGCGGGGAGCCTGCTTCTCCCTCTGCCTCTGTCTCTCTCTCTCTCTCTCTCTCTCTCTCTCTGACTCTCATGGATAAATAAATAAAACATTAAAAAAAAATAAAAAGGGATTAATTCTTAAGAACTTGGAATGTTTCAGAGTTCGCTTTGGAATTCCAGAAATTTTTCAGCAATATTAAATTGAAGTGATCTTTATATATACTGAATTCTATTCCTAGTATTTGTTGTGTTTGTTGAAAACTGTAACTCATTACCCTTTGAAACAATTACTTAATAGTTTAGCTAATTTCTTTGTGACACACTTTGTGACCTCAAGAATAATTGTTTAGTGCATTCTTGCTGGGAGCTAGTGGCTTAGATTTTGGAATACATTGTACAGAATCTCTGCTTGCTGAACTTACTTATTTGACTCTGATAATATCATGTTTTTGTAGTTGAATATTTTATCTACAAAGTGGTCATCTTCTACTTTCTCAATATTCCATGATTTTGGAGAACATTTGATCAAACTTAAGTTAATTTTCCACAGGGGATAATATTTCTTTTAGAATGTTTTAAAATTGTCTTTATAATTTTTTTCATAGCATTTATTACTTCCTTATTTCTTAGGCTATAAATAAAAGGGTTTAATAAAGGGATTACTAGAGTATAAAAACAACAGGTATATCTTTATCTTCTTTATTCGAAGGTGGTCGAATGTACATAAAGAGAAGAGTTCCATAAAATCTTGACACAGAGAGAAAGTGGGATGCACAAGTAGATAAGGCTTTGCTTCCTCCTTCTTTGAATTTCTTTTTGAAAATTGTAAAGAGAATGTAGAAATAAGATACTAAGACACTGCCTATGGTGAAGACTTGAGCCTGAAAAGAAAAATAGTACCAGTTCATTGACATAAGGATCAACACAGGAGAGTCTGTATAATGGAAGAACATCACAAAAAAAGTGATTAATTTGATTTGACCCACAGAAAGTTAACCTAAAGAGAAACCCTATATGAATCATGGAATGCAGGTTTCTAGCTATATAGGCCCCTGTGGTCATCTGGATGCAGAGTTTCTTTGACATGGTGTGGTACTGCAGTGGGCTGCATATGGCCACATAGCTATCATAGGCCTTTCTGCTAGGAGAAAGCAGTTTGTAGTTTCAGCAAGGGAGAAAAAATAAAATTGTGCCATGGATTCATAAAGGGAACTCATTCTGACCTTCGAAAAGAAGTTCTCTAACATTTTGGGGGTAATGGCACAGGAACAACAGGAATCCATCAGAGCCAGGTTGCCCAGAAAGATGTACATTGGTGTGTGAAGATGACACTCCATAAAAGTCAATGCCACCAGGCCAAGATTCCCCACCATGGTGATCAGATAGATAGTAAGAAACACCACAAACAGAAGGCTCTTCAACTCTGGGTGATGTGTAAATCCAAGAGGATAAATTCAGTTATCAAGGAGTAGTTATCCTCAGTCATCTCCACCTTCTCTGTTGAGATAGGAATTCTGGAGATACAAGATTCTAATTTAGAGTGTGTATAGTGGTCCTTCCATGTTTTTCTTTTTACAACAAAGAGAGGACCTTCTTCAAACTTCCCTTACTATCTCTGGATATAGGCACACAAACCTCTAGGGGATATTCATTCTCCTAAAATGTCAGCTTTATAACCTCAACTCTGAAAATCAGCATTCCCATGAATATTTTTGTAATTCCAAGAAGAATGCTTACAGTTTGTCTTTATGAATTCATGCATGAATAGTGCACAAATCTAACATTCCCATATTTGGTTCATTATTGACAAAAAATTTTAGTGTGAATTTTGTATTAAAGATCCTTAAAATAAATTTACAATCAATTTTTATATATACACATTTTTTTAACTGAGCCAAAGGTTTTCATATACTCTCCCAGTGGAGTGAATGCTTGAAAATAGCATACAACAGAGAGGTTAAATTTATATCTTAGGAATTGTATGAACATATAAGGATTAAGAATAGGGCTTTCATCTTTAAAGAATACTACTTTGGATAGCCAAGGAAATAAATACCTATATATAATCACCTCTCTCATCCCTTTTCCTGGTATTAGATCCATTTCCCTAAAAACTGATTTTGTCCATGCCATCTTCCTGTTAATTTTTGCCCAGATTTCTAAATCCTTTCTTTCTTTATGTAAAGCATCCTTTACATATAATGCTACTTAATAAAGTTTTAACTAAATGCCCCCAGACCACACCGATTTTCACTTCCTGCATCCTCAAGCATATCCTATACACCCAAGACAGTCTAGAGCTGCTTGTGTATAATCTGGCTTTTTGTGTATAACATGGCTTTTTCTCATATATGCATGCACGGTTTCCTTATTAGAATTGTAGACATTTGAGTTTAGCTATGAATTATACTTCTTATAAGAGTTGTTTAATGCTATAGAGAAAAAAATTATTGATTCAACTCCTAGCTTCAAAGACCTGAGATAGGTGAAATTGTTGTCAGTATACTACCACTGATCTTTAGTGATCTCTTTGGTTTCCACTAATTGAGACTGTTAATTTTGAAGAACAGCCTACAAAGGAAATTCTTTTTTTTTTTTAAGATTTTATTTATTTATTTGACAGAGAGAGAGACACAGCAAGAGAGGGAACACAAGCTAGGGGAGTGGGAGGGGGAGAAGCAAGCTTCCCACCGAGCAGGGAGCCCAGTGTGGGTCTCGATCCCAGGACCCTGGGATCATGACCTGAGCCGAAGGCAGACGCTTACTGACTGAGCCACCCAGGCACCCCTACAAAGGAAATTCTTCAAAATTTATCATTAAAAAAATTATGTATCATTGTCTTACCTGAGTTGACTGATCTACTATTTTCCTGTTTCCTAAGAAACTTATATAAGATTTTCTGAAGTATATCACAGTAGTTTGAAAGCTAATAAAAATAAGCTTGCCTGTATATTTGTTTTATAACACTTAGAAAAAGAGAAAGAATCTTAAATCTTAATATGATTTTTGACATGGGGCACCTGGGTGGCTCAGATGGTTAAGAGTCTGCCTTTGGCTCAGGTCACGATCTATAGGTCCTGGGACTGAGCCCCATGGAGGGCTCCCAGCTCAGCGGGGAGTATATTTATTCCTCTCCCTCTACCTCTCCCCCAGCTTGTGCTCTCTCTGTCTCTGTCTCTCTCTCTCTCTCTCAAATGAATAAGTAAAAAAAATCTTTAAAAATACGATTTTCAAGAACAAATTTTGTTTTCCCTCAAAGGCTATCTTCTATCATTACTTAGTGATCCATTAGGATATTTTGACCAATGTGTCTAATTTGTAAATCCTATGGTCAGAATGGGTTTATTTTCCATAATCAAAACATCAAAATAAAGGCACAGGCTGAATATTTTATTTTCTTGTTTTAAAATATTAAGTATAAGCCATTTAATTATCACCTATCTTAGAATTAATTTTCAATGTACTTGCCTGAATTATTTAACAGAATTAAGCTGTGTTCTTACCTGTATATTTTGAAAATTTACCTTATAATCAGAAAAAGTCAGCATGAACTGAGTTTCAATCTCATGCTAATTTTTCATAGCCTTTAGCTGTGAGAAGACCCAGAAGGTGAGAAGGTGAAATCTGATAACAATGAAAAAATGTTAAATAATTCAGATAAATAGATATTTATGGATGCTAATAATAAAAGTAAAAATAAATTTGAATACTTCTTTTACCTGAATGCTCTGAGAAGAGTCTTATAACATCACTTTGCTTTTTTTTTTTTTATGGTGTTAAGTCTCGTAGAATTTCAGGATATAAATTTTGGCCTAAAAACATTTGGGATTAAAATAATGAAAATCTGGGAGACTACTAATAGGTCAGTGTCAATAATTATGTTCCTTAAAATGCAAAGTTAAACTTTTCCATCAAATGCTTATAGGACTTCCCTACGATCACATCAGTATATTTCTATGGGGAGATTCAGTTCCCAAAACATATTAACTATGTGACATAAATTAAAGATGATCTGTGAGACAATGAGGTTAAATAAATGACTTTCACTAAAGTCACTAAGGTCATTTGATGATCATTTTGCTGATTCTTATGTAACTGACATCATTTTTACAATTCTATTCATTATCCTGTGCATAAAATGTAAAATGAGCAGAAGAGAGTCTCAGGATGGGTTTGGACAGTTACTAGAGAGATTAGTATGGTTTATGAAAGATGATTAGCATTGAGAGAGGAGACCAAAACATGTGGTACAGTTACCTAGGCTCATCCACTCCTTCACTCTGAGATGAATTTGTTCCCATGTATTGAAAAACCCTCATGGAAACTTTGCTGTTACTATTTAACCCCACATATGATTTACTGAGTTGTTCTCTGTTCTTTTCAGTTACCCCAATTCCTTTATCTTTCTTACCCTGTTTTCCCCCTTCATTCCACTAATCATATAAATATACTGTATATTTAATAAAATTTAATTTAATAAAAATACTATACATAGAGTATGTCTCTAATCAGTCAATTGTTGCCTACTGACTGCTCCCATTAGGTATAGACATAAGAGGGAAAGGATTTCTCTGTGATATTCATTCCTTCATTTCTAACACCTTGAACTGTGGTACTTTGTAGTGCTTAAAAAATATTTGTTGAATGAGTAAAAAAAATGATTACTGCTCAGGAATTTGCAATCGTCTTTTAGTGTTCAAACCAAATCCATTTTTTTCAAGAGATTTTTGTTTTTGTTTTTGTTTTAGATTTTACTTATTTACTTGAGAGAGATAGTGAGTGAGAGAGAGAAGGAGCACAGGGAGGGGTAGAAGGAGAGGGAGAAGCAGACTCCCCGCTGAGCAGAGAGCTGGACATGGGGCTCTGGGGCTCAATCCCAGGACTCTAACATGACCTGAGCAGAAGGCAGACGCTTATCTGACTGAGTCACCCAGTCACCCTCAAGTACATTTTTCTTATTTTGGTTTTCCACATGCTCCAGTCAGCCTGTGTCTTAACCATCACTTTACTTTCTTCCTTTTCCCTCAGGGAACTTGGCCATGTGCATCCCTTCACTGCCCCTCTGCACAGGTGCTTCAACTAATTCACTTATAAAGTTTCCCTCATCTAAAACTCCTTCCCTCTTTTCTTCTATCTCCATGCTACTCATCCTTGAGTTCAAATCAGATCTCCTCTATGAGGACTTTCCTAGGTCCTTTCAATAGAATTGTTTTTTTTTTCTTTTCCTGATTTTCATGATACTTTTCTGTTTTTATAATGCATTCACCACTGTATCAAGTGTGACTCATCTGTGATTGTAAAAGTCTTGACTAAATATTAAGTCATCAATCATGTCATGCATCTTTTTGTGAACCTGAGAACAAACTGAGCTAGATCCTCAATACATGCTGCATTAATTGCTAAAATTTCCATTCTATTTAACTTTTATCAAGTACTTTCAATATGCAGCGTATTGGAAAAGACAATAGGGAGTGTGTGCCCAGGATGTGAAAATGGTGGGGATAAGTTCTTAGTTTTTATATATGGCTCCTGACAAGAAGTTCATCATCTAGTGGGGAGAAAGAAAGGCACTTACATTGCTAACTAGTGTGCAATTTAGGCTGTAATATAAAACATAATGTAATAATATAAAAAAATGTACACATGTTATATAAAAATATAGTGAGGGAAGTGAATGGTAACCTGGAGGAGGAAAGAAAGGTTTCCCAGTGGAAGTATAATTTCGGATAACTTTACAGGACAAGCAGTATAATAATTGGTGAAGAACATGAGGAAAAGCAGTAGACTGCAGGAACCATTTATAAAAGCCTGGACTCCTAAAAAAGCCAGACCTATTTTTTTAAAAAAGGACAGTAACCTAGAGTGGCTGAAGCTTACTGATACATGATACAAGGAGACACAACAGGTAATATAAAAAGAATGGGAAAATAGATTGGAAATTGTCTTATTTGATTACTTCCCATTTATTTTCCTGCCCTGCTAATTTACTAAAACCCTCTCTCCGAGGACACAACCAACTTTAAATGCCAACCCCAAAGAATATGTAATTATTTTCCTAACCAAGTGTAGTGTTTGGTACTATTAAAGTCTTCTCTGGCTTCTTATGGTAAACCTCTCTGCTTCTGTCTTCTTGATTGCTCCATCTCAGTCTTTTATGCTGGGTCATGTTTCCCTCTTTGCCCTCAATGATGCTTCTTTCTGATGGTATCCTTGACCTTCCTATTCAACACTATTATTAATTAAATAATAATCCTATTCAGAAAAAATGTGATATATGGCTTATTATTTAAATTGTAGCTTAGCACTATGATACAACATATCAAGCACTTGCTTGAATTTATTTCCAAACATCTCTTAATATCCTACAAATTTGAAAAGATACTATACACATATACATATGCTCAAATAGGAGAAGAATACAAGTTTTAAGTGAGTCTCAAAACAAGAAAGGGCTCTTCAGCAGGTCCACACTGATTCAGCAGGCCAATAGTATTAGAAATATCCAAGTTAGAGTTTATGGAAATAAATTGGATATAGAATATCCAGTATTAGAGTTTGTGGAAAAGTCTGATAGGAGAATCATAACAGACACCCTTCTTGTTTCAAGACTTTGTTCTCTGCAGGAGAATAAACTATTCAAAAAATAACTTCTTGCTCTGCTATAAACTCTGCTATGGGAGAGCTTCTAACTTTGGGACAATACATGACAAAGACTCCAGAATTGCCTTCATGAACTGGAATTTGTCAGACTAACAAGTGTAAAATTGAGCGGGCCCAGGAGTAATACACTGGAAGATGAAAGTGGCACATTCAAGGATCTGGCATGAGCAGAGTCTGAGAATACAATAGGTTGCACAAGCAGGTAAACTAAACTTCTGTGTCATCCTCCATGATTGCATTGATCTCTTGCCCTCATCTCACATGTCTGACCTCAAAGGCCAAGTTGGTTCTTAGATAGTCAGCTTGGTATGTTGAGGCAAGCCAAGATGTATTGTTGCTAACGTTTAGCTCCACCCAGGGTGATCTTAAAAGGCAATAATAAGGGGAAATCTTTAGAGAAGTGTCCTGATTACCTATATCCATTGTATTGAAAGAAGTGGTCTAAGGTGAGAATATATAGATTCATAATAGAGGTGAACAGCTTCGATGTTGGTCAACAGCCTAGAGGGAGACAGATTAAAAGCTCAGTGACCAGAAAATCTGAAGAAGAGGCATACAAATGGATCTACTGGAATGGCATTGAAGTGTGGAATTCTTCATACATGTAAAGGTATACCAGAGAGATCTACCATCCAAAAAATACCAAACAATCAAGTACACAGAATGACAGCCAGTTGAGGTCATCCAGTTTTGTTCATCTGCCACCCCAGTACTGCCTCACTTGGCACATGAATGAAGTGCTATAGTGGCTGAGATGGATGTATGCATGTGCCTAACAGCATGGGCTCCAAATTTTCAAGGCTAATCTAGCTATTGTTCTTGCCAGATTCTAACTTGCCCAAAACAGAGATCACATTGGAGCCCCCAGTAAGACAACATCCCTCAAGTCAGCCACGTGGTGGCAACTTTGCTGCTCCAAACCTCTCAACCAAGTTGCTACAGAAACAAAATAAAATCACCCCCAAGGTGAGACAACACAACTAAATCTATGTCTCAGAGATAAACCATCTATTAAAGAAATAGCATATCACTATATCAACAGAAGAGACTATTCCCAAAGTAGTTACTTCTTAAACTATGATATACCCTCACTCTGGCTAAATAGAATAATTTGTCATTACTAATCCAGAAAAAAAGTAGGTATTTAAAAGTAGGAGGAAAAATAATAGGCTACCTCCCCACAAAACAATATAAAAAGAAAACAAAATATGAATAGAAATATTTCATTTGATGAAAATCCTTTCCAGAAAAACAATCATAGAAAGAGAAAAATTCTAATACAGTTTGTCAACCTGAACTCCTTATCCTTAAACAAGCATTTAGGGATATGATAAAGCACCTTTTATGAAAAATTGCAAAACCTAAATAGAGATGGAGAAAAAGAAGTACATAAGATGAAAGATGACTAAATGTAGAAAAGATATGGAGAAAAAGACAGAATCGTTTTAGACATTAAGATTAAATTATAAGATCCTCAAGGGGTAAGAGACTGTATTATCTGTAAAAGGATATTTGAAGAATGGAAAGGAAATAGCCAAAAGAATAAAAGTGAAACCGATAAAGGGGTAAAAGATTTAGAGCAGGTATGAGTATGAAAAATTAGCAAGGATAATACTCAAACATAAAATTGGAGTCCCTGATGAAGAAAAGTAATAATGGAACAAAAATACTATTTAAAATGATAATCCAAGAAAAATTTGGGGAAAACCAGAAGACTATAACATACATCTTGAAACATATTTATGATAATTGACCCAGAAAAGTAAACTCCAAGATATATCCTAGTAAAGCATTAGACTTCAAGTTAAAATTGTCTACACCTCACTTCCAAAAAAAGAAATCAATTTGGTATCTCAACAATGACACACAAAACAAGACAACTGTGACTCAAGACTTTCAATAAACTCAAGGAAAAAAAGTGTGAGCCAAGGGTTTTCTATCTAGTTATAGTTTCTAATTAATACATGTAGAAAGAGTCAGGGAAGTAGAAAAGTACACAGTAATAATTGCCACAGTCAGGGTCCACCGGTAGGCAAAACTATGAGAAGTAGGATATTGTAGAGTCTCAAAATGTTTTCCCCAAATATTTATTACTTACTGGAGTGTTGTTAACATATTTTCACAGATTCTTTGATTCTCTCCTTCCAGGAGACAGAACATATCTCTTCTCCCCTTGAGTGTAGCCTATACCAAGTGACTACTTTCTAATGAATGGAGTATGAGAAGGGAAAAATAGTTAACTTTACAGTAGAGAAACCTAAAAACAGACTCCACCTTAATCAAGTGGTCAAGGTTAACACCACCAGTAATAAGTCCTGTTGCTATCTCCGATAAACATGTATCCCCAATATGACACAATGAGAAAGACTCTTCACTTCTGTGGAAAGTCCTCTAACATTTTGGGGGTAATGGCACAGGAATAACAGGAATTCATTAGAGCCAGGTTGCCCAGAAAGATGTACATTGGTGTGTGAAGACGATGCTCCATAAAAATCAATGCCACCAGGCCAAGATTCCCCACCATGGTGATCAGATAAATAGCAAAGAACACCAAAAACAGAAGGATCTTTAGCACTGGATGATCTGTAAATCTTATGAGGATAAATTCTACTGTCAAGGATTCATTTTCAATAGTCATTCCTGGCTTCTTAGCTGAGATAGAAATTGTAGAGAAATGAAATTCTAAATTAGAGTGTGTTTATTCTCCCCTCTAATTTTGTCATGTACAAAAAGAAAGAAGCTCTTTCTAAATCATCTTATGCTGTCTCTACAAACCAGCACGTGCACAGTAGATCAAGTCTGTGAGAAGAAAAGTATCACAGATTGTGTACACAGGAATCATCTAAAAATGACTGTGTGAATTCCCAAGACAGAAAGGTGTTTTCTGCCTAAATTATCCAATGTTAATGTACAAATTCCTAGTCAGTATATATAATTTGGCATATCCAAAATCAGAAGATATTTTCTTATGGTGTCTTTTTCTCCAAGAAAAGAAAATAATAAACACATTTTAACTACTTACTATCCTATGGGATTGATGTAATGTTTGGAAATTAACTTATTTTAGGCATTTTAAATGTTTAAGTGTATTATTTTTGTAATATCACAGAATCACAGTGGGTTTTAAAAATGATTTCTCTAGGTTGGTATTCCTTCATGGAGAAGCTTACCAAGGGATATCTTAATATCTATTTATCCTTTAAGATGGGGTAAATATATAGAATATTTAAAAATTTTCTTAGTAAGTTAATTTTGATACTGTTTTTATATTTATTTCAATCTAGTTGCTTGTTACACAAGACCAATATCCATGGTATATCTTACAAGAATGAAACTACCATATTCAAATTAAAAAAATTCTGCTTCATTTATCAATACTGCTAAAAAAGCAAGCTTTCTTTTGGAACCAAAATACAAATGTCTATATGAATGCAGCCAAATATTTCTCTATTTAGAAAATTATCATAAATAGGATATAGCACCTTTTTTTGGTTTTTGCTTTTTAGTTAACTGTATTATTTTAATCTTTCTACACAACAAAGTTTCATCTCAGTTTTTGGAGTGTTTCTTTTGATCAATCCTAAGAGCAACACAATCATTTTAAAGGTTTCAAACTATAAGAACAAAGATTTTTTACTTATAAAAAAATACTTAAATTAACTTTTATTCTGTTTAATTTTTTTTTAGATTTTTTTTTTTGACAGAGAGAGAGAGTACAAGCAGGGGGAGTGACAGGAAGAGGGAGAGGGAGAAGCAGCCTCCTGCTCAGCAGGGAGCCCAATGTGGGGATCGATCCCAGGACCCTGGGATCATGGCCTGAGCCAAAGACAGACGCTTAACCATCTGAGCCACCCAGGCACCCCTATTCTATTTTTAAAAATTTTATTTATTAACCTGACAGAAAGAGAGAGTGAGCACAAGCAAGAGGAGTAGCAGAGGGAGAGGGAGAAACAGGCTTCTCACTCAGCAGAGAGTCCAACCTGGGGCTTGATCCCAGGCCCCCGAGATCATGACCTGAGCTGAAGACAGATGCTTAACCAAGTTAGCCACCCAGGTGCCCCTAAGTTTATCTTTTAAATCTATGCTGCCCAGAGCAACCTATGCATTCAATGCATACATGCATACCCTATCAAAATACCATCAACATTTTTCACAGAGCTAGAACAAATAGTCCTAAAATTTGTATGGAACCAGAAAAGACCTCAAATCACCAAGGGAATGTTAAAAAAAAAAAAAAAAGAAAGAAAGAAAACTAGGGGTATCACAATGCCAAACTTCAAACTATATTACAAAGCTGTGATCATCAAGACAGCATAGTACGAGCACAAAAACAGACACATAAATCAATGGAACAGAATAGAGAGCCCAGAAATGGACCCTCAACTCTATGGTCAACTAATCTTCGACAAAGCAGGAAAGAATGTCCAATGGAAAAAAGACAGTCTCTTAAATAAATGGTGCTGAGAAAACTGGACAGCCACATGCCAAAGAATGAAACTGGACCATTCTCTTACACCATACACAAAGATAAACTCAAAATGCAAGAAAGACCTAAATGTGAGAGAGGAATCCATCAAAATCCTAAAGGAGAACACAGGCAGCAACCTCTTCAACCTTGGACACAGCAAATCCTTGCAAGATATGTCTCTAAAGGCAAGGAAAACAAAAGCAAAAATGAACTTTTGGACTTCATCAAGATAAAAAGCCTCTGCACAGCAAAGGAAATAATCAACAAAACCAAAAGGCAACTGGCGGAATGGGAGAAGATATTTGCAAATGACATGTCAGATAAAGGGCTGGTATCCAAGATCTATAAAGAACTTCTCAAACTCAACACCCAAAACACAAATAAATAATCAAGTCAAGAAATGGGCAGAAGACATGAACAGACACTTCCCCAAAGAAGACATGGTCAACGGACACATGAAAAAATGCTCCACATCACTTGACATCAAGGAAATACAAATCGAAACCACAACAAGATACCACCTTACACCAGTTAGAATGGCTAAAATTAACAGACAGGGAACAATAAATGTTGGCAAGATGTGGAGAAAGGGGAACCCTCTTACACTGTTGGTGGGAATGCAAGTTGGTACAGCCACTCTGGAAAACAGTATGGAGGTTCCTCAAGACGTTAAAAATAGAGCTACACTATAACCCAACAATTGCACTACTGGATATTTACCCCAAAGATACAGACGCAGTGCAAAGAAGGGGCTCATGTACTCCAATGTTCATAGCAGCCATGTCCACATAGCCAAACTGTGGAAGGAGCCCAGACGTCCTTCAACAGACGAATGGATAAAGAAGATGTGGTCCATATATACAATGGAATATTACTTGGCCATCAGAAAAGATGAATAGCTACCATTTACATCAACATGGATGGAATTGGAGGGGATTATGCTAAGTGAAATAAGTCAAGTAGAGAAAGACAGTTATTGTATGGTTTCACTCATATGTGGAATATAAGAAATAGTGCAGAGGACAATAGGGGAAGGGGTGGAAAACTGAAGGGGAAGAAATGAGAGAGGGAGACAAACCATGAGAGACTATGGACTCCAGGAAACAAACTGAGGGTTGTGGAAAGGGAGGTGGGTGGGAGGATGAGGTAACTCAGTGATGGGAAAAAGGAAGGCACGTGATGTGATGGGCACTAGGTATTATGCACAACTAATGAATCATTGAACGTTCTATCAAAAACTAGATGTACTATATGTTGGCTAATTGAATTTAAATAAAAAAATATAGAAGTGGAAATTACAGTAGTTAAGGTAAAAGAAAAACAAATGAATAGCAGTTTGGAAGCAGCAGAGGAACAAATTAATGACCTAGAAGACAGAGGAAGGAAAGTAATCAAGCTGAATAAAAAAAGAAAAAAAGAATTATGCAAAATGAGAATGAAAGGAGGGAACTCAGTGACTCTTTCAAACATAACAACATTTGTATTATAGGGGTCCCAGGAGAAGCAGAAAGAAAAGGGGGCAGAGGGCGCCTGTGTGGCTCAGTTGGCTAAGCGACTGCCTTCAGCTCAGGTCATGATCCTGGAGTTCTGGGATCGAGTCCCGCATCAGGCTCCCTGCTCGGCAGGGAGTCTGCTTCTCTCTCTGACCCTCCCCCCCGCTCATGTGCTCTCTCTCTCTCTCTCATTCTCTCTCTCAAATAAATAAATAAAATCTTTAAAAAAAAGAAAAGAAAAGGGGGCAGATAATTCATTTGAAGAAATAATAGCAGTAAACTTCCCTAATCTAGAGAGGGAAACACATATCCAAATCAGGGGGCACAGAGAACTCCCAAAAAGCCAACAAAAGCAGATCCACACCAAAACATATAATATAAAGGTCAAAATGTAGCGATAAAGAGGAACTATTAAAAGCAGTGAGACAAAAGAAGACAGTTACATACAAAGAAACGCCATGAGGTTATCAGTGAAATTTTCAACAGAAACTTTCCAAAACAGAAAGAAGAGGCATGATATATTAAAAGTGCTGAATAGGGGGAAAAAAACGGTAGCCAAGAATATTCTATTCAGCAAGGCTATCATTAAGAATAGAGGAGACAAATAAAAACTAAAAGAGTTCATGGCCACTAAACCAGCACTGCAAGATATATTAAACTGGACTCTTTGAGTGAGAGGGAAAGACCAAAAATGACACTATGAAGGTTAAAAAAAAAACCAAAAAGCAGTAAAAATGATTACTTCTATAAAGAAATCTGTCAGAGAACTCACACAATAAAAGGATGTAAAATATGATACCATACACATAAAACATGGGGAGAAGTAAAGAATGGGCTCAAACATAAATGACCATCAACTTAAAATAGACTCCTATATGCAGAAGATATTTTACTAACCTAATGGTAAACCGAAATCAAAAACCACTAATAAATATACAAAGAAAAAAGAAAGAAACCCAAAGATATCACTACAAAAACCAAGCAAACTGTGAGAGAAAGACAAGAAAGGATCAGAAAAATCTTCCAACATAACCAAAAACAAGTAATAAAATGGCAATAAATACATAAGTATCAATAAGTACTTTGAATGTAAATGGACTAAATGCTCCAACTGAAACATAGGGTGACAGAATGGATTAAAAAAAAAAAAAAAAGAAGAGGAAGACTCACCTAATGCTGCCTAGGAGACTCATTTTAGACCTAAAGACACCTGTAGTTGAAAGTGAGAGGATGGAGAAACATTCATCATGCAAATGGATGTCAAAAGCTGGAATAGCGATACTTATAGCAGGCAAACTAGATTTTTTAAAGATTTACTTCTTTATTTATTTGAGAGAGAGAGCGGGAAAGAGGGAGAAGCACACTCCCAGCTGAGCAGAGAGCCTGGTTTGGTGCTCGATCCCAGGACCCTGAAATCATGACCCAAGCTGAAGACAGATGCTTACCCAACTGAGCCACCCAGGCACTCCTCAAACAAACTAGATTTTAAAACAAAGACTGTAACAAGAGATGAAGAAGTACACTACATCATAAGAAAGGGATCTATCCAACAAGAAGATCTAACAATTGTAAATATTTATGCCCCCAACTTGGAAGCAACCAAATATATAAAACAATTAATAACAAACAAAAGGAACTCATTGATAAAAATACAATAATACTAGGGGACTTTAATACCCCACATACAGCAATGGACAGATCATCTAAGCAGAAAATCAACAAGGAAACAAAGGCTTTGAATAATGCACTGGACCAGATGGATTTAACGGATATTTTCAGAACATTTCATCCTAAAACAGCAGAATACAAATTCTTTTCAAGTGTACATGGAACATTCTCCCGAATAAATCACATATTAGGCCACAAAATAAGCCTCAACAAATTCAAAAACTTGAAATCATGCCATGCATCTTTTCTGACCACAACTCTATGAAACTAGAAGCCAACCACAAGAAAAATTATAGAAAGACCACAATAATATAGAAGTAAAATAACATGAACTAAAGATGATTGGGTCAACCAGGAAATAAAAGAAGAAATTAAAAAGTACATGGAAACAAATGAAAATGAAAACACAGTGGTTCAAAACATTTGGGATGCAGCAAAAACTGTTTTAAGAGAGAAGTTTGTAGCAATACAGCCTACCTCAAGAAAAACCTAAAATAACCTAACCTTACACCTAAAGGAGTTAGAAAAAGAACAACACCCAAAACCTAAAACCAGCAAAAGGAGTGGAAATACATGATATAGAAGCTAAAAAACAAAACAAAACAAAACAAAAAACACTAGAACAGATCAATGAAACCAGGAACTATTTCTTTGAAAAAGCAATAAAATTGATGTCTCTAGCCAGACTTATCAAGAAAAAGAACAGAAAGAGCTCAAATAAATAAAATCACAAATGAGAAAGGAGAAATAACAAACAATATCACAGAAATAAAAAAGATTAGATTGTGAAAAATTATATGCCAACCAATTAGACAACCTAGAAGAAATGGATAAGTTCGTAGAAACATATAACCTACAAAAACTAAAATAGGAAGAAATGATAAAGTTGAACAAACCAAATACCAGCTAAGAAATTAAATCAGTAGCCAGAAAACTCCCCAAAAACAAATGTCCAGGACCACAGGGCTTCACAGGCAAATTCTACCGACACTTAAAGAAGAGTTAATACCTATTCTTCTTAAACTATTCCAAAAATTAGAAAAGGAAGAAAAACTTCCAAAGTTATTCTGTAAGGCCAGCATTACCCTGATACCAAAACCAGATAAAGACACAACAACAACAACAACAACAACAAAAGACAATTACAGGCCAGTATCTCTGATTAACATAGATGTAAAAATCCTCAGTGAAATACTAGCAAACCAAATCCAACAATATATTAACAAAGTCATTCATCATGATCAAGTGGGATTTATTCCTGGCTTGGAAGGATGGTTCTGTTTTTGCAAATCCATCAACATGATGCCTCACATCTAATAAAAGAAGGATAAGAATCATATGATCATTTCAATAGACACAGAAAAAGAATTTGACAAAATAAAACATCGATTCATGATAAAAACCCTGAACAAAGTAAGTTTAGAGGGATCACACCGCTACATAGTAACCACCGTCTATGAAAAGACCATAGCTAACATTATCCTCAATGAGGAGAAACTGAAGCTTTTCCTCTATGGTCAGGAACAAGACAAGGATGTCTACTTTCACCGCTTTTATTCAACATAGTACTGGAAGTCCTATCCACATCAATCAGACAATAAAAAGAAATAAAAGGTATCCAAATTGGTGAGGAAGAAATAAAACTTTCACTGTTGGCAGATGACATGATACTCCATATAGAAAACCCAAAAGACTCCACCAAAAGACTGCTAGAACTGATAAATCAGTTCAGTAAAGTTGCAGGATATAAAATCAAGATTTTTCTTGCCTCTTGAGGTAGGCTTGTATTGCAGTATACTTCCCTCTTAGGACTGCCTTTGCTGCATCCCAAAGGTTTTGAACTGTCCTGTTTTCTTTTTCATTTGCTTACATACATATCTTTTATTTCTTCTTTAATTTCCTGGTTAATCCATTCATTCTTTAGTAGGATGTTCTTAAACCTTCATGTATTTGTGGTCTTTCCAAATTTTTTTTTATGTGGCTGACTTCAAGTTTCATATAATTAGAGTCTGAAAATAGGCATGATAGGTTCTTGATCTTTTTGTACTTGTTGAGGGCTGATTTGTGACCTAATGTATGATCTATTCTGGAGAATGTTCCATGTGAACTCAAAAATATGTGTATTCTGCTGCTTTCTGATGTAATGTTCTGAATTTATCTGTTCACTCTCTCAGGCCCAGTGTATCATTCAAAGCCATTGTTTTCTTGTTGATTTTTTCCTTAGAAAATTCTCAAATACACAGCCTAACCTTACACCTAAAGGAGCTAGAAAAGGAAAAGCAAATAAGGCCTAAAGCTATCAGAAGGGAAATTATAAAGATTAGAGCAGAAATAAATGATATAGAAACAAACAAACAGAACAGATTAATGAATCTAAGAGCTCGTTCTTCAAAAGAAGTAATAAAATTGATAAACCTCTAGCAAGACTTATCTAAAAGAAAAGAGAAAGGACCCAGATAGATAAATTCACAGATGAAAGAGGAGAGATCACAACCAACACTACAGAAATACAAACAACTGTAAGAGAACACTATTTATATATCCACACACTAGACTACCTAGGGGGTGCCTGGGTGGCTCAGTTGGTTAAGCATCTGACTTTGGCTAAGGTCATGATCTCGGGGTCCTGAGATTGAATCCCATTTTGGGCTCCTTGCTCAGCTGGTAGTCTGGTTCTCTCTCTCCCTCTGCCCCTCCCCTTGCTGTTCTCTCTATCTCAAATAAATAAAATCTTAAAAAAAACAAAACAAAACTGGACAACCTGAGAAAAATGAACAAGTTCCTAGAAACCTACAAACTATCAAAACTGAAAAGGGAAGAAATAGAAAATTTGAACAGACTCATCACCAGCAAAGAAATTAAATCTGTAATCAAAAATCAAAAATCAAACAAAATAACTGGGCAGATGCTTCCCAGGGGTATTGTACCAGCCATTTAAAGCAGAGTTAATACCTATTCTTCTCATACTGTTCCAAAAACTAGAAATGGAAGGAAAGCTTCCAAACTCATTCTATAAAGTCAGCATTACTTTGATTCAAAAACCAAAGACCCCAATAAAAGGAGAATTACTGGCCAATATCCCTGATTCAAAAATTCTCAATAAAATATTAAGATTTCAAATTCTACAGTACATTAAAGAATTATTCATTACAATCAAGCTGGATTATTTCCTGGGGTTCAGGAGTGCTTCGATATTTGCAAATCAATCAACATGATACACCACATTAATAAAAGAAAGGATAAGAACTGTATGATCCTGTCAATAGAAGCAGAATGAGCATTTGACAAAATACAGCATCCTTTCTTGAAAAAAATCCCTCAAAAAGTAGGGTTAGATGGAACATACTTCAACTTCATAAAGGTCAAATAGAGACACACAGCTAATATCATCCTCAATGGGGAAAAACTGAGAACCTTTCCCTATGGTCAGAAAAAGATAAGGATGGTGACTCTCACCATTACTATTTAACATAGTACTGGAAGTCTTAGCCTCAGCAATCAGACAACAAAAAGAAATAAAAGGATTCCAAAGCGACAGGGAAGTCAAACTTTCACTCTTTGCAATGAGATGATATCTATGTAGAAAACCTGAAAGACTCCATAAGAAAAATTGCTAGGACTCGTACATGAATTCAACAAAGTTACAAGATAGAAAATCAATGTGTATAAATCTGTTGCATTTCTATACACCAATAACAAAGCAGCAGAAAAAGAAATCAAGGAATCAATCCCATTTGCAATTGCACCAAAAACAATATTATACCTAGGAATAAACCTAACTAAAGCTGTACTCTAAAAAGTATAGAAATTGAAGAGGACACAAAGAAATGGAAAAACATCCCATGTTCATGAGTTGAAAGAACATTGATAAAATGTCTATACTACCCAAAGCTGTCTACACATGTAATGTAATTCCTATCAAAATACCACAGCATTTTTCACAGAGCTAAAACAAACAACCCTAAAATCTTTATGAAACCACAAAACACTCCAAATAGCCAGAGCAATCCTGAAAAAAGAAATAAATGTGAAGGCATCATGATTGCAGATTTCAAGCTATATTACAAAGCTGCAGTGTTCAAGACAGTATGGTACTGGCACAAAAACAGATGCACAGATCAATGGAACAGAGGAGAGAGAACCCCAAAATGGACCCACAACTATATAGTCAACTAATCTTAGACAAAGGAGGAAAGAATACCAGATGGAAAAAAACAGTCTCTTCAACAAATGGTGTTGGGAAAACTGGACAACAACATGCAGAAGAATGAAATTGAACCACTTTCTTACACCATATACAAAAACTTATTCAAAGTGGATGAAAGACCTAAATGTGAGATAGGAAACCATGAAATCCTAGAAGAGAAAGCAGGTAGAAACCTCTTTGACCTCGGCTGTAGCAACTTCTTATTAGACATGTCACTGGAGACAAGGGAAACAAAAGCAAAAATGCACTACTGGACTTCATCAAGAGAAAAAGCTTGTGCATAGCAAAGGAAACAATCAATAAAACTAAAAGGCAACCTACAGAATGGGAGAAGATATTTTCAAGTGACAAATCTGATAAAGGGTTAGTATCCAAAATCTATAAAGAACTTACCAAACTCAACACCCAAAAAACAAATGATTCAATTGAGAAGTGGACAGAAGAATGAATAGACAGTTTTCCAAAGAAGACCTCCAGATGGCTAAGAGACACATGAAAAGATGCCCAACATCACTCATCATCAGGGAAATACAAATCAAAACCATGATGAGATACCACCTCACACATTAGTCAGAATGGCTAAAATTAACAACACAAGAAACAACAGGCGTTGGTGAAGATGTGGAGAAAGCAGAACCCTCTTGCACTGTTGGTGGGAATGCAAACTGGTATAGCCACTCTGGAAAACAGTTTAAAGTTTCCTCAAAAAGTTAAAAATAGAACTAACCTATAATCCAACAATTCCATTACTAGGTATTTACCCAAAGGATACAAAAATACAGATTTGAAGGGGTACATGCACCCCAGTGTTTATAGCAGCATTATCAATAAGAGCCAAACTATGGAGAGAGCCCACAATGTCCAACAACTGATGGATGGATAAAGAAGAAGAGCTACACACACACACGCACACACACACACACACACACACACACACACACACACACACACAATGGAATATTACTCTGCCATCAAAAAGAATGAAAGCTTGTCAATTGCAATGTTGTGGATGGAGAAAGTGTATTATGCTAAGTGAAATAAGTCACTCAGAGAAAGAAAAATGCCATATGATGCCAATCGTATGTGAAATTTAAGAAACAAAACAGATGAATATATGCAGGTGGGAAGGAGAGAAGGAAATAAACCTTAAGAGACTCTTAACTATAGAGAACAAACTGAGGGTTGATGCGGGGGAGGTAGGAGGTAGGAATGGGTTAGATGGGTGATGGGTATTAAAGAAGGCACTGTGATGAGCACTGAGTGTTATATGTAAGGGTCAAATGACCGAATTCTGCTCCAGAAACCAATATTGTACTGCATGTTAACTAACTAAAATTTAAATTAAAAAAAAATTCATGAAAGAAATTAAAGACACAAAGAAATGGAAAGATGTTCCATGCTCATGGATTGGAAGGACAAATGTTAAAATGTCTATACTACCCAAAGCAGTCTACACATTTAATGCAATCCCTATCAAAATGCCAACAGCATTATTCACAAAACTAGAACAAACAACACTACAATTTGTATGGAACCACAAAATACCTGGATAGACAAGAAATCTTGAAAAAGAAAAGCAAAGCTAGAGACATCACAATTCCAGACTTCAAGGTATGTTACAAAGCTGTAGTGATCAAAACAGTATAGTACTGGCATAAAAATAGACACATAGATCAATGGAACAGAATAGAAAAATCCAGAAATAAAACTAGAATTATAAGATCAATTAATCTTTGACAAAAGAGGCAAGAAGGTGCTTAGGAAAAAAAGTATTTTCAACAAATGGTGTTGGGAAACTGGACAGAAACATGCAAAAGAATGAAACTGGACCTTTTTCTTACACCACACACAAAAATAAATTCAAAATGGATTAAAGACCTAAATGTGAGACCTGAAACCATACAAATCATAGAAGAGAACACACGCAGTAATTTCTCTGACATAGGCTGTAGCAACTTTCTTCTAGATAGGTTCCCTGAGCCAAGAGAAACAAAAACAAGATTAAACTAGAGAGACTATATCAAAATAAAAAGCTTCTGCACAGCAAAGGAAACAATCAACATAACTAAAAGGCAGCCAAAAGAATGGGAGAAGATATTTGCAAATGACACATCAAATACAGAGTTAGTTTCCAAAATATATAAAGAATTTTTACACTCAACAACCAAAAAACAAATAATCCAATCAAAAAATGGGCAGAAGACATGAACAGCCATTTTCCCAAAAAAGACATACAGATAGCCAACAGACACATGAAAAGGCTCTCAATCATTATTCATCAGCAAAATGCAAATCAAAACCATGATGAGATATGACTTCACACCTGTCAGAATGGCTAAAATAAAAAATAAAAAACAAAAAACAAGTGTTGGTGAATACGTGGAGAAAAAGGAACCCTCTTACACTGTTGGGGGTGGGTAGGGACCGCAAACTGGTATAGTACTGTGGAAAAGAGTTTGGAACGTTCTCAAAAAGTTAAAAATAGAAATGCCATATGATCCAGCAAGTGCACTACTGGGTATTTACTCAAAGAAAACAAAACACTAATTCAAAGGGATACAGGCACCCCTATGTTCGTAAGGGCATTATTTACAATAGCCAAGATATGGAAGTGGCCCAAGTGTCCATCAATCGATGAATGGATAAAGAAGTTGTGGTATATTGATATATATATATAGATATAGATATACAATGGAATACTATTCAAACATCAAAAAGAATGAAATCTTGCCATTTCAAGGACATGGATGGTGCTAGAGCATATAATGATAAGTGGAATAAGTCAGAGAAAGACAAATACCATATGACTTCACTCATATGTGAAATTTAAGAAACAGACCAAATAAGCAAAGGGTGGAGGGGGAAGAGAGTGAGAGGGACAAACTAAGAAATAGACTGTTAATAACTAGTGAGAACAAACTCATGGTTACCAGAGAGGAGGTGGTTGGGGGAGGGGAGGTAGGTAAGATAAGTGATGGGAATTGAGGAGTGTACTTAAAATGAGCACTGGGTGATTAAAATAAAAACTTTAAAAAAGTAAAAATAAATAAAATAAAAAAGCTTACAGATGAAAGCTCAGTATTACATATGGCCATTAGTGGCCTAAAAGAATAAATAAAATATTCAGTGTTTCAAATGAGTGAGCATTTTTATCTTTTTCAATGTAATCTGGACATGCATCAAGGAAGCTGGAACATTTAAGAATGACCTTGAAGAAAGGACACCATTTCAATTGTACGTGAAAATAGGCACACTTGAGGAAGCATTCTATGTGGAGAAACCATATGAACAAGAACATATATCAAAAGAAGGTGTCCAGAAGGCTTTCAGTAAGTTATTTGGGGTAAAACACAGGGTCCAGTAGAAGAATTGTGAGGAAAGAGACTTCAGAGTCAAATCAAGATTTTATTGGGAAGTACCTCAAATACTGCCAGATTCACAAATGCAGGGTAATATAGATATAGATATATATATAGATGTGGATGTGTTTATGTAATCCATTCATATACATGGACATTAAATATATACATATTCATATATAGAGTTCTAGATACGTATGTTATATATACACATAATCGGGTAAATATGACAATCCTTGTAAATCTATTCAAGAGGGATATTACTTAGACTTCTGTTCATGAAGAAGAGTTTGACAGAAATGTTTGCGAAATAAAAGAATATCAACAGGATGTAGAAGTAACAAGAATATAACAAATGACTGGCGTGCGTAGTTTTAGTGTATGACCCTTAGAGGTATCAGTAGGGCTGTATATGGAACCAGTGGTGAGAGGAAGGACAGGGGTAGACTAAAATTGGATCACTCGTTATATTTTTTTGCCTCTGTTCACTCAAACACAAACCTGACCCCACTGTGGAGTGAAATGTGATGTGAGGCTTCAAACCACACAACTATATGTCTGTAAAAGACTCATATTCCAATTTTTTTCAGAGGAATTACACTATTACAGTGTTTAATGCATTTATGAAGTCACGTTCAAAACATTAAAACATGTAAAATATTTTTCTTAATTATTTTAGTATGACATGAAGAAAACTTGAATAAAATTCTCTGTTTTTCAATAATATATACATATATTTAAGATGGTTATTTGGGGGTGCCTGGTTGGCTCAGTTGGTTAAGCATCTGCCTTCAGCCCAGGTCATGATCCTGGAGTCCCGGATCTAGTCCCACATCAGGCTCCCTGCTCAGCAGGGAGTCTGCCTCTCCCTCTGACCCTCCCTCCTTTCATGAACTCTCTCTCTTTCTCTCATTCTCTCTCTCAAATAAATAAGTAAATAAAATCTTTAAAAAAAATGGTTATTTGTAGTCCCACCTTAAGTCATTTGAATGCTAGGGCAATTATAACTGCCAAAACCTTTGAACACTAATCAACACATAGCAACATCTAATTTGCACAATTTCTTGATATTCTAATGGAAGAAGAACAGATGTTCTATGAATACTAAGGATTTCTCTTTAACATTTTTCTCAGTGAATCTATGACTTTCTTATTTCTCAGGCTATAAATCATTGGGTTTAACACGGGAATTATAATAGTGTAAAATAGAGAGTCCATCATATCTTGATCATCTGCCTGTGCAGATCTAGGGCGCACATACATGTAGAGAAGGGGGCCGTAGTGTAAGGAGACAGGTAAGAGATGGGCTCCACAGGTGGAGAAGGCTTTCCTTATGCCTTGCAGAGACTTCTTTTTTAAGATTGTAAAGAGAGCTAATGTGTAAGAGACAAGAACAGTCAAAATGGTAAAGACTTGTATTGACCCAGAGAAAATAAATACTATCAGATAATTAATAGAAGGGTCAGTACAAGAAATCTTAAATAATGGTATAATATCACAGTAAAAGTGATGTACTATGATGGAATTGCAGAAGGTTAATCTGAGTAAAGAACTATGAATCATGGCATGAAGAAGGCCACCTAAAAATGACAAAAGTATCAGCTGGATGCATAGTGCATTGGACATAATCACTGGATAAAGTAATGGTTTGCATATGGCCACATAACGATCATATGCCATCGTTGCCAACAGAAAACATTCTGTGGTTACACTGATTGCAAAGGAAAAAAACTGTATCATGCATTCAGAGAGAGGGATCATCTTGCTCTTGGCAAAGAAGTTGACCAGCATCTTGCGGGATACTGTGGATGATGACCAGCATCTTGCGGGATACTGTGGATGATAACCAAGCATCCACAAATGCCAAATTCCCAAGGAATAAGTACATGGGGATGTGAAGCTGACAGTCATTCCATATGAGAGCAATCAGACCAAGGTTGCCCATAATAGTGAGAAGATAGATAACCAAGAACAACAGGAACAGGGGGATTTGCCACTGTGGTTCATATGTGAGTCCTGTGAGAATCAATTCTGTCAGCAATGTAGCATTTTCTTTTTCCATGTCCTCACTGGGTATTGCCTGAAATGAAATTAAATGAAAACAAAAAGTCATTCAATTTATAACATGAAATATAGGGAGGAGAGTTGAAATAAAATTATGCACCTCAGAAATACCCCCTCAATTTTATGTCTTACCTCTGTAATAGACGGAATTGTTTGGGGGGCTTGGAAATAAATGCAATTATTTCAATTTTTAAAATGTTCCACAATGAGCAGAATTGGGAAAATGAAATACATTGTATGTAAATGCTAAATTTATGGGATAGGATTGAATATGAAAGGGAAATTCTGTATCTAGGACATGGATGTAGGATGAAGGGGAAAGAAGCTTGAAGAACCTGGGCAATAAAATGAGTTGAATAGCATGTGAAGGATCTTGAACATTGTTCATCAGGGAAGAAGCACGCACTGAAAAAAAGAGAGTGGCGCTGTAAGATTTTTTCAAATGAATATATAGTAGTGTAGAAAATAGGCTGCAGGGAGGTGAAGTCGGGTCATGAATACTAGACAGGAAGATGTTATTACGGTCCACTGGTTCTCAAACTTGGAATTCTCTGAGGAACTTTGTACAAAATATAGTTCATGAGGCTTTCTTTAGAATTAGATTTAGTGGGTCAAGAATGAAATCTAATAATCTGCATTTTACACTTGCTTCCCAAGTGATTCAAATATGTGTCACATGGCTTGTCCATGGGTAAAATGACATTGGGATTGATGGGGAAGATGAAAAGAGAGATGGAAGAGTTCAGAATGTAGAGACACCACTTCTGTGACACATTGGAGGCGAAGGGGAGGTCAGTGAAGAATAGAGGAGACACTTGGTGATTGGGTAGATTTTCATTTACTCAAAGAAAATGAAAACACTAATTTGAAAGGTACATGTACCCCTACATTTACTGCATCCTATTTAGAATGACCAATATATGGAAGCAACCTAAGTGTCTATCTATAGACAAATGAATATGCAAGATGTTGTCTGTGTGTGTGTTTATATATATATTTTTATTTTTTTATTATTTATAGCTGCTTATGCAGCTATAAATAAAAAGGATAAGATCATGCCATTTGACACAATAGGCTATTACAGGCTACTACATTAAATGAAATAAATCAGAATGAGAAAGACAAATACCATATGATTTCATTCATATGTGGAGTCTAAAAAAAATGAATAACAAACAAAGAGCAGAATCAGACCTATAAATACAGAGAACAACTTGTTTGCCAGAGAGGTAAGAGGTAGAAGGATTTGCAGAATGGGTGAAGGAGAGTGGGAGACATAGGCTTCCAGTTAAGGAATGAATAAATCACAGAAATAAAAGTCATAGCCTAAGGACTATAGTCAACAATATTGTAATAGCAATGTATGGTGACAGATGGTAGCTATACATAGCATAAGGTATAAACTTGTCAAATCACTAAGTTGTACACCTGAAACTAATGTAACATTTTGTGTCAACTATACTCAAATTTTTAAAAAATCATTGAAATTAGGATGCAGTGCCAGTTTGTAGAGAGAGTGTCCTCTGAACATCCATGTGGTATATACTTTGTAGTGTAAGTCTACTACATATAATGACTTGGAAGTCAGTGGGTAGCTCAAGGCATACTTACGTATGACCTATCTATTGGAGAATACACAAAGGGAAGAGAAGGGTGAGGAACTAAACTGACAAAGCATATTCACATGGTTATGGAGGATATATGTCATTTCTAGATAGCCAGTCTTCTTTCTACCACATAATCATGGAGCCAGGCAGTCTACCACCCACTCTAGGAGCCAAAAGAGCTACAATTGACCTTCCTATCCCTCTAACAACAACAGTGAAGGGAATTGCGATGTAAGTTTGGCAACTGAAACCCATCTACACTGGATTTGGAATTTGGAGTGAGGGAGAAAAAGGGAGAAGGGAAAGAGAATTTGAGTTGCTAAGGCAGCCAAGGCACGATCTGAAGGATCCAGCAAATGCATCCTGCACCCACACCAATGACTCTGTCAGTGTGAACAGTGGCATTCCCACACAGCAGCAACAACAGCAGCCCTCATGGAGCCAATGTTGGGACATGAGTTTTGCTGTTGACAGACTGCCTTGCTTCCTTCTGTTGCTGCCCATTTTTTCCCCAGCTGATTCCTTTAATCTTCCAGCATGTCTATATTAGATTCCACTCCAAAAACCAATTTCTTGTTGAAACTAATAGTTCTGGCTGCAAGCAATAAAAGACAGGGAGAGACCAGGATAGGCTACAGAGCAGAATGATCAAGGGAGAAGGGAAACAGAACAGATGAGTGTCACAAACATAAAGAGAGGAAGATAGTCAAGAACAAAGAAAGTTATGGTGCCAATCACTTTAAAATAAATGCTCTAGTAGGACAAGGAGTGAACAGGTGTGATTGAGCATGGAAACTAAGAGATTTTTAGCGGCTTTAGTTTGAGCAGTTTCCATCATATGATACAGTTGAGGCCAGAGAATAATGAGCAGTGAACGGGAAACAAGTTGCACAACAGTGAGCAGGGAAACGATATCGAATACTCCAAGAATGTGGAGGATAGTTGTTAGATGTCACCTGTGGGTGGACAAATAGAACATTTTTCCCTAATATTGTTTTAATAAAGTTTTCAAAAGAGAGAAATGGAGAGGAAGACATCAAGAAAAGAAAGGAGACAAGAAGAAGGAGAAATACTGGTGGTGAAAAGATCAGGAGAGGGCGCCTGAGTGACTCAGTCAGTTAAGCATGGATGGAACTGGAGGGGATTATGCTAAGCGGAGCAAGTCAAGCAGAGAAAGACAATTATCATCTGGTTTCACTCATATGTGGAACATAAGGAATAGTATGGAGGACCACAGGGAAGGGAGGGAAAACTCAGTGGGAAGAAATCAGAGAGGGAGACAAACCTTGAGAGACTCTGGACTCCGGGAAATAAACCGAAGGTTACAGAAGGCAGGGGAGGATAGGGTAACCGGGTGATGGGTATTAAGGAGGGCACGTGTGGTGATGCGCACTGGGTGTTACACGCGACTAACGGATTGTTGAACACTACATCAAAAACTACTGATGTACGGGCGCCTGGGTGGCTCAGTTGGTTAAACGACTGCCTTCGGCTCAGGTCATGATCCTGGAGTCCCGGGATCGAGTACCGCATCAGGCTCCCTGCTCAGCAGGGAGTCCGCTTCTCCCTCTGACCCTCTTCCTTCTCGTGCTTTCTCTCTCAAATAAATAAAATCTTTAAAAAAAAAAAGCTACTGATGTACTATATGCTGGCTAATTGAACATAATAATAAAAAAATTTTTTTAAAAAAGATCAGGAGATGGAGGAAGAGAAATAGGCAGAGAATAACAGACACATGTTTGGATAAGCGTGAGAAAGACTACAGAGAAAAAAGAGGAAGGGCATCAGGGAAAGGCTATGAACAACAAAACAGGAAAGGCCCGGAGAGTTCTGGGGGTAAATGTTTATCTTAACTTTGGTTTTCATTTAAAGTTGTCAACATTGGAATCTTTTCTTTTCTCTTTTTCAAATTTCCAAATGTATTTTCCTATAGAATATGTGTATGCAAGAGTTTTTCAGTTTAACTTTATAAATTTTGTGTTGTTCATATATATATGTATATATATATATATACATATATATATATACACTAGCACTGCCTGACAGTTCCATTCATATTTAAAAATTGCTTTATATTTTTTATTATAGTGATTAGAACTGATTTTTGTAGAAATCCTGCTGGTTTTACTTGAGAGCACTTTTTCTCCATCAGTTTTCTTAGCAGAATAAAATTGAGCCAAAAACCAGAGTGAACTATAAGGGACATAGATAATCAAAGCCAGTAATTGCAGTCATTAAAGGCATATTTATTTGGAAAGGACTTCTTCCCATGTAATCCCAAATCACTAAACAATTGAAAATTCTCAAGTTCAATTTGTGTGTGGTACTTATCAAGGCATAAATGCTGGAGCTACAAGGGGACACTTATTGCCTATTTCTTACAATATATATATATCAAAAAATTCTTATCAGAAGTGGGATAAAGGATAGAGTTAATATACAAGTGACTTACCTTAAAAGTTTTAATCAGAAAATGTGATCAGTTAAACAAAATGGACCTTTTAATCAGAATAACCAGGAAGATTTCTTATGTAGGAATCATTAAGCCCTGATGCTTAAATGCAATTTAAATTTTAAATGTTTTACATTTTAGTTCACTACCCATATAAAGTCATTATAGTGATGTTAAGGGATGATAAAACATTGTTAAAGAGATTAATTCAGTCTCAGAGCTATTTTGCTTATCTAGATTATGGCTATAAACATAAAATATAGAACTTATTCACTCTTTGCTTTACATTATTCACCTGTTTTTTTGGTATGTGTAATTCCAATATGAAATTATTATAAACGTAACAGTAGTTCAACTTTATATATAAAGAATAATGAATATTATAAAAATCATTTCTGTCTTACCCATATCTAATAAGAAATCTGAGGAAACCGCTTCAAAGTGTGAGACTTTCAAAAGTAGAAAGAAATAGAGTGGCACTGGAATGACCGTAACATAGGCAGCGACTCTTTGGACACTGATTCATTTTGGAGGCTTCATTTACCAAACTCAGCAAAATGCTGTTTATATAAATTTGCCTTGAATACAGGAATCAACCAATTGAACAACTGTTTGCTTATGCCAGAAGAGGAAGGCAAGAAGAGCTAAAATTCTCCTAATAGCACCCAAGGGTTCCCTTTAGGACAAAACTAAGCTGTTCTTCTGGGCATTGCAGATTTGAATCTGTACAAGAAGTCCAGGAGTCCCATTGGGCATTACAGCCTGTGAGATCATAAACACCACATATACAGTCACATATGCAGTTCTAGTTGCAACAGTAGAAATTTCACTTTATGCCACTGCTTTCCACCAGAAGTGACACTTCTGACATGTTACCAGTTTATCTATAAAATAGGTGTTGCTCTGAGTGCTTTGATTAATATGTTCTTATCTGAGCTAATCATACATGATTTAATTGAAGCCAGAGTTTAGATTCCCTACAGGAACCAACCCCAAGGAAAATTGTCCTTCTCACAGAAATTGCAGCTCACATTCCAGACCTAGACCTGAACTCCACAGTTGAACCTGAAATCTGATGAAAAATCTTAATAGGCAAAGGTCAGGGGAAGTGCAAAGGGAAACAAAGATAAAGAACCACAGTGAGAGGTGACAGAGCTCAGTGCTTCTCAAACTTTAACGCCTGTGAATCTCCTAGAGAGAGATCTTGTTAAAATGCAGATTCTGTGTGAGAAGGTCTGGGTGGGGCCTGAGGGTCTTCGTTTCTAACATGGCGATTGCTGTCTCTGGGCTTGTCTCATCCACAAGGCCTTCGTCGTTGGCGGGTCTGGATTTTCAGAAGGCGCAGATCATGGGAGAAGCACAGCGTGACAGAGTAAAAAGGGAGAAGCTGGGAGTAACCAGATGGGACCGGGGAGGCCAGCGTGAGTGCGATCACTCATGCCTCTGGAGGCTAGTTCAGAGACTTTGTTTTTTACCCCAACTTAAAAGAAACAAGGGGTTTTGAACATGGTGGTAACATGCTCAGGTTTGCCTTTTGTATATTAGCAAAGTAAGTTGTCAATGAACTTTCCTTCAGAAAAATAAAAATATACTTATTTGTGACATTGTGATTTGATATTTGAAGAGTAGAAAAAGTGTTCAACCTTCACATGGGACTTGATTGGCAGCTAGGGGAAAGCAAACAACATCTGCTTTGGCAGACTGATTAATCAATTTTCTTGCTTCCTTATCATTTTCCTTGTGAAAGCCAAAATAGAGGAGGGAAAACAGCATTGATAAAATTAATGTCATTCTGAAAACTTAGAGGAAGGGTGGAGTAAGCAGGATGATGTGCAGAGGCGGGTTCAACATAAGCACAAAAGTTCTGTGATGCTGCTTCCAGTAAGAGTAGTCTTCTCTTTTCACATGTATTTCCCTGATGACACATTGTATAAAGCATCTTCTTATGTCCTGTTTTGATATCTTTATATCTTGTTTGGTGAGCAATGTGTTCACATCCTGGCCAATTCTTTAACTGAGTTAATTTTTTGAGTTAATTATTTTCTAATTAGTGTGTTTTGTGAATTCTTCATATATACAAGTCATTATCAAATGTATGACGTGCATATATTTCTCAGGAATCTTGATTGCCTTTCTTTCTCACAAAGATATCAAACTGGCCCATTACACACATGGCATTATGATGTTTGATACCAGTGAGCAAGAAGTAGCAACTGTTCTATGCTTCTTGGTAAGGAATGTGCATGACAGACGGTGAGAAATAAATCCAACAATATTCGAAGCCCCTGGCTGGCTCAGTCCATACTTGATGCAACTCTTGATCTCAGGGTTGTGAGTTCAAACCTCACATTGATCATGGCGCCTACTTAAAGAAAAATTAAGAGGCCTTGTACTTGAGTGAAATTCCTAGGGGGGCGGTGATATAGGGCATGTGGACATTTCCTTTCTGAGGTGAAGGATAAGTTGTTGCATCTGGCCTCTCCTGAAACCAAAAAAGTCACAACACCTAGTGGGTTCCTGTGGATTCTGGACACAGTATCATTCTCATTTGGGTGTATTACACTGGCCCATTTACCAAGTGACCAGATAAACTGCTAGTTTTGAGTGGGCTCAGAACAGGAAAAGGCTTTGTAACAAGTATAGGTTGCTGTGATGGTGCTCTGCCAACTGGGCCATATGATTCAGCAGAGGCAATGGTGCTTGAAGTGGCAGATCCAGTAGAGGGAGGTTTTGGAGCCTTTGATAGGCCTCTATAGGTGAGCCACAATGCAGGCCGTTAGAATTTTGGAGCAAAGTCCTGCTATCCTCAGTGGATAACTACTCTAGTTTTAAGAAACAGCCATTGGCCTCCTACAGGCTCTTAGTTTAGACTGATGGCTTAACCATGGGCCACTAATTGAACATGTAACCAAATCTGCCCTTACAAGCTGGGTGTTATTTTATCTACCAAGACATTAAGTTGGGCATTCACAGGAGCACTCCACTGTGAAATGAAATGAAACTGCTGTATGCATGTAGGAGCCAGAGCAGACCCTGAAGGCACAAGCAGTTGCATGAAGAAGTGGCCTAAATGCTCATGGCCCCTATTCCTGCTATACTGGCCTCTCTCTCCTAGCCTGCACCTATGGTCTTGGGGGGAATTCTTTATGATCAGTTGACAGAGGGAGAAAAAGTTGGGGTCCTGGTGTAGAGATGGTTTTGCACAAAATGCAGACATCATCCAAAAGTGAACAGCTGCAGCATAGCAACCCTTGTCTGTGAAATTTCTGAATGAGAGAGGTGAATGGAAATCTTCCACGTGACACAACTTGGAGCAGAGCAGCTGGTTGTTCACTTTGGAAGGAGAAATGGCCAGATGTACCAACCCATGAGTTATGACTAATGGTTTGGATGATCAGAGACTTTGAAGGTATATTACTAGGAAATTGAAGACAAGGAAATTTGTATGTAAGCATATCTCTCTGAATGGGCAAAAATCATGAAGATATTTGTGCCTCATAAGAACTATCCTCATACCCTCCCCAATGTCTCCTGAGATTAAGAATTCCCCATATCAGTGAGGTCATATGATACATGTCTTTCTCCGACTGACTTATTTCGCTCAGCATAATACCCTCCAGTTCCAACCACATGGTTGCAAATGGCAAGATTGCATTCCTTTTGATGGCTGCATAATATTCCATTGTGTGTGTGTGTGTGTGTGTGTGTGTGTGTGTGTGTGTGTGTGTGTGTGTGTGTTTGTGTAATCACATCTGCTTTATCCATTCATCTGTCCATGGACATCTTGGCTCTTTCCACAGTTTGGCTATTGTGGAAATTGCTGCTATAAACATTGGGGTGCATGTACCCCTTCAGGTCCCTACATTTGTATCTTTGGGGTAAATACCCAAGAGTGCAATTGCTGAATCGTATGGTAGCTCTATTTTCAACTTTTTGAGGAACCTCCATACTGTTTTCCAGAGTGGCTGCACCAGCTTGCATTCCCACCAACAGTGTAGGAGGGTTCCCCTTTCTCCACATCCTCGCCAACATCTGTCATTTCCTGACTTGTTAATTGTAGCCATTCTGACTGATGTGAGGTGGTATCTCATTGAGGTTTTGATTTGGATTTCCCTGATGCCGAGTGATGCTGAGCACTTTTTCATGGGTCTGTTGGCCATTTGGATGTCTTCTTTGGAAAAATGTCTGTTCATGTCTTCTGCCCATTTCTTGATTGGATAATTTGTTCTTTGGGTGTTGAGTTTAAGAAGTTCTTTATAGATTTTGGATACTAGCCCTTTATCTGATAAGTCATTTGCAAATATCTTCTCCCAATCTGTCAGTTGTCTTTTGGTTTTGTTGACTGTTTCTTTGTGCAAAAGCTTTTTATCTTGATGAAGTCCCAATAGTTCATTTTTGCCCTTGCTTCCCTTGCCTTTGGTGATGTGTCTAGGAAGAAGTTGCTGCGGCTGAGGTCGAAGAGGTTGCTGCCTGTGTTCTCCTCAAGGATTTTGATGGACTCCTGTCTCACATTTAGATCTTTCAACCATTTTGAGTCTATTTTTGTGTGTGGTGTAAGGAAATGGTCCAGTTTCATTCTTCTGCATGTGGCTGTCCAATTTTCCCAACACCATTTGTTGAAGAGACTGTCTTTTTTCCATTGGACATTCTTCCCTGCTTTGTCGAAGATGAGTAGACCATAAAGTAGAGGGCCCATTTCTGGGCTCTCTATTCTGTTCCATTGATCTATGTGTCTGTTTTTGTGCCAGTACCATACTGTCTTGATGATGACAACTTTGTAATAGAGCTCGAAGTCCAGACATTGGGGAGGGTATGTTCTATGGTGAGCGCTGTGAATTGTGTAAGACTGTTGAATCACAGACCTGTACCTCTGAAACAAATAATACATTATATGTTAAAAAAAAAAAGAAGAAGATAGCAGGAAGGGAAAAATGAACGGGGGGAAATCAGAGGGGGAGATGAACCATGAGAGACGATGGACTCTGAAAAACAAACTGAGGGTTCTAGGGGGGGGGGAGGGAAGATGGGTTAGCCTGGTGATGGGTATTAAGGAGGGCACATACTGCATGGAGCACTGGGTGTTATACACCAACAATAAATCATGGAACACTACATCAAAAATGAATGATGTAATGTATGATGATTAACATAACATAATAAAAAATGATAAAAAAAAGAACTATCATCAAAGGGTGACCTCAGCACAGAACTATTTAAAAAATCAAGTAGATGGAATGACCTATTTTTGGACAATAGTCAGCTTCTTTCTTCAGACATTTCTGTCATCATCCAGTGGGTTCATGAACAAAAGGATCCAATGGCAGGGAAGGAATTCATGCATGTGTTTCCATCATGGACTTCATTTACTAAGGCCACCTTGGCTACAGCCTTTGCTGAGTGTTCAATCTGCCAGGAGCTGAGATAACATTGAGTTGCTTATATATCACCATTTATTAGAATGATCAGCTAGCTACCTGGTGGCAGGTTGATTACATTGGAAAGTTTCCATCATAAAAGGGAAGTGACTTTTCTTTTCTCCTACTGGAATAGCCACCTATTCTAAATAAAGATTTATCCTACCTTCATTCATTGATTCTACCAAAACCAACATCTTAGGCTTAACAGAACTCCTTACCCACTATCCAATATCATAGGATTATACACAACATTGTTTCTGACCAAGGAATTTACTTCACAGCCAAAGAAGTGTAGCAAAGGGCCCATTTTCATAAAATTCACTGATCTTATCCTACTCCCCACCATTCTGAAGCAACTTGTTTGATAGAATGGTGGAATAGCCTTTTTGGAAACTCATTTATTGCATCACTAGATGGTGATACCTTATAGCATTAGAGTATCTCCAGAAGGCTATATATTTTCTGAGTCTGCATTCAATGTATGGTATTGGCATCACTCACTGTTACCCCTAGGACCCCACTAGCATATTTTTTGGGGGCCCACTAGCATAATTTTTGCTTCATGTTCCATTGATCTTATGCTCTGGTGGCCTAGAGGTCTTGGAGCTAGAGGGAGGAATGCTGTCATAAGGACACACAACAGGGATCCATTTAGCTGGAAGTAGAAGCCGACTCCCCACTGAGCAGGAAGTCTGATACAGGGCTGGATCCCAGGACCCTGAGATCATGACCTGAGCCAAAGGCAGATGCTTAACAGACCGAGCCACTCACGTGTCCCTGGAACATGTGGTATATGAAATGTCATTAGAATGATGATCCCAAAAGTTAATTCTACTTAAAATTTCACTTTTTAAAATGAACTAAGGTCCCATCCATTAACATTATTTAAATGAAGCAATGGAGTTTTGATTGGCTATCATCACTTTCAATCATGGTTTCCAAGAAAAGTTATTTAATGGTCCACAATTCTTCATCCTTTGAAACAAATGCCGCATAGAAATTTGGACCCACCCTCCCAAGGCAGGGAGGAAAGTACAAAGCAGAGGGTAGAAAACTTTAGAATATTTGCAGATTGTGGTTTAGGAGATAGAGAATGTGTAGAAACTCCATTTTGACTGGTGTCCAAATATTTTATTATAAAACAGTATTTCCTAAGTATGGTTTTAAACCAACAGCATTAACATTGCTAAATCAGAAACACTACTGATGGAGCCTATCAACAGGTTTTCACAAGTTCTCCACATGATCTTGATGCCCACTATATTTTAAGAACCATCCTTGTAAAAGAACAACATGAATGTCTATACCAGAGAGATTTTGACATATACTGAATACACATACCCAATAAGATTTTGCCATAGCTTTTCTCCAACGCAGACGTTGAGAACTACTGTTCTAGTGTTGACTGGCATTTGTTTTAACCTAATTCTGTTGTTTCTTTGAATACAATCTAAGATAATTTTGTTAGCAATCTTCTGAACAGTAAAAAGTATTGTAAACTGTGAGAAAAGTGTATATATACTATATTATTTAATTTAAAGAGATGGAAGTATGACTTATTTTATTTTAAACCTTTTATTCAAGATAATTAATGTATAGTATTATATTAGTTTCAGGTGCACAGTATAGTGATTCTACAATGCTATACATTTCTCAGTGCTCATCAAGATAAGTATACTCTTAATCTACTTTTTGTATTTCACCCATCTCCCCACATACCTCCTGTCTGCCAATTTGTTCTCTATATTTAAGTCTGCTTTTTATGTTTTTTTGTCTCCTTTTTTTGTTTTATTCATTTGTATTGTTTCTTAAATTCCACATGGCATTTGTTTTTCTCTGACTTATTTCACTTAGCATTGTACTCTGTAGGTCCTTCCATGTTGTTCCAAATGGCAAGATGTCATTCTTTCTAGTGGCTGAATAATATTCCATTATATATGTGTGTGTGTGTGTGTGTGTACACACACACACACACACACACACACACACACACACACACCACTTCTTTATCTATTCATCAACCAATGGACATTTGGGATGCTCCCATATCTTGGCTACTGTAAATAATGTTGCAATAAAATCAGGTTGTGTATATTTTTTTGAACCAGGGTTTTTATTTTCTTTGGGTAAATAGTAGGGGGATTACTGTGTCATATAGTAATTCTATTTTTAATTTTTTAAAGAACCTCCAAACTTTTTTTAAAGTGGCTACACCAATTTGTATTCTCACCAAGTGCATGAGGGTTCCTTTCTCTACACATGTTCACTAACATTTTTCATTTCCTGTGGTTTTGATTTTAAGTGTTGTGACAGATGTAAGGTGATATCACATTGTTTTGATTTGCATTTCCCTGATGACTAGTGATGTTGACCATCCATCCATTCATGTGTCAGTTGGTCTTCTATATCTTCTTTGGAGAAAAATCTATTTAGGTCTCTGTCCATTTTTATTATATTATTTGAGTTTTCTTGATGTTCAGTTGTATAAATTCTCTATATATTTTGACTATTAACTGCTTGTCAGATATATCATTTGGGAATGTCTTCTCCCTTTCAGTAGGGTGCCTTTTTGTTTTGTTGATAGTTTCCTTTGCTGTGCAGAAGATTTTTATAGGAACTCTGAGTTCTTTTAAATCTCCAGGTTAAGAAAATGAACACACCTTCATAACAAAAAGTATTCAAAGTATGTTATTTGTCTTTCCAAGGGATGGCTTAATCCCACATCAGCAGCAGTTGTTCCAGACAAATATACAGATTTAGCATTCTGATACCATCTTTCACATCTAAGTATCTATTAAATAACACATATGTAATTTCATAGTTTTTTAAAGGAAGCAGTAGAATATCTTGTCTGAAATGGATACTTTACAGATATATATTTTACCTCTTTCCCAACATGCTACTTATATGACAAAAATAATGTACAAAATGAATAGAGTTGTAACAGTAGTGAGAATGGGATTACATCAGTGGACAAGGGATTTTGGTGAATTTCTGTAAGGAAAAAGTAGTTAGGGGGCGCCTGGGTGGCTTAGTCGTTAAGTGTCTGCCTTTGGCTCAGGTCATGATCCCAGGGTCCTGGGATGGAACCCTGTGTCGGGCTCCCTGCTCAGCAGGAAGCCTGCTTCTCCCTCTCCCACTCCCCCTGCTTGTGTTCCCTCTCTCTCACTGTCTCTCTCTCTCTGTCAAATAAATAAATAAAATCTTTTAAAAAAAAAGTAGTTTGTATTTTACTTAAGTTCAAACCAGAGCAAAGGAATCTATACACCTGAAATATACAAGAGGAGGCTACAGAGGAAATCTGAGCTTCTGAGACCCCCAGCTGACTGTCCCATACTCACCCAGTCTAAAGTAAGACTTGACAGGTAACACACCATGCTCAGACTCACAGGGGGATGTCAAACTTCTCATTCAAAGAAAAAGTCAATTAGGAAAATAGACCTTTCTGAGAATGAAGAAATACATGGTAGTAGTTTATATTACTATTTTTGTTTTGGGGTCATAACAATGAATGAACAAAAAACCAAACACCTAACAGAAAATATCAGAAAGATGGGAATATTACACAGCAAAGAATCAATAAACTACACACATATGCAATAACATGAATTATCTGGGTTTAAAGAGTAAAAGCCTTTGATCCATTCAGTTCCTTTGCTGGGACTTGGAGTTATCTCTAGGAAAACAAAAATAGAACAGATGACCTGGTCTAATTTTGTGATTTGCACTGCCAGGTATACACAAAATGAAATTTGTTTTTTTTTTAAATAATGATATTTGTCTTAAATACTTATATGTCTTATATCTTTAAAAAGCATCTAATTAAAGGACTTCTCCTTGATTATTTTCTCATACTCCATCCCTGGAACTAATTCTAGAGATAAGAAGAATAATTCATTTTAGGTTTATAATGCTCAAGCATGTCATGAAAAAACAGGAAGGGGAGCTGGCTTGCAGGAGCTATCCTGAACCTAGCAATCTCCCTGGACTCATTACCATTTGAAAAAGAGTGACAGTCTACCGCATTTTATGTATTCATGCTGTCACATTTTAAAAATTTCACAAGTAGTTCACAAATACTTACTTAGAACTTCATGTGTAAGCCACTGTCCTATGCACTGCACGAGTACAAGAATACTAGGACTTTTAAGTTATAACCCCAAAATAAGTACTATACAAGGTCAAATGTGATCTAAGAAGAATAAATAAACTAACATCCTTCAAGTGAGTATGCATTCCTATCCTCTTTGTGGTAATCTGGAAATGCATCAAGGTAGTAGTAACATTTAAACTGATAGACCTTGAAGAAAAGACATCATTTCAATTACAAAATAAGATGGGCAGTTGTCGAGTGGGATGGAGGATTTTATTCATTGGGAGAGACCCATACAGGCAAGTGTCGAACTGAGAGAGTGAGATGTGTCTAGAAGGCTTTCAGTAACTCTGTGTATGGGTGTGTATGGGTTTAACACAAGATCCATTAGAAGAATTAGGGGGAAAGGACTTTAACATTAAACCAAGTTTTATTTAAAAAAATTCAATTAAATCCAGGGTGAACAAATGCAGGGTGAAGAAGATACTTATCAATATATGGATATAGATATAAGTGTAGATCTAAGTAGATCTATATCACATAATCTGGACTTACACACAAGCAAAAAATTTATGCATATGTATATATAGAGAGATCTACATAAATATACCATATATAATACTACATGACCTAGTAGCAAAGACAGTCTATTAAATGTTATTGAAAAGGGATATCATTTAATCTGAGCTAAATTTACAAAGTTCAGGAAGTAAGAGAGATTCAGCAAGAAGGTAAGGATAAGTAATTAGAGTTTGCAAATCCCAGAGTGGGTAGTTACGGGGATAACAGCCTCAGTGGTATCAGTAGGACTGTGTATGGAATCAGTGGTAGAGAGAAAAGGTAGGTGTGGATTGAAGTTGGATCACTTATTACACTTTGCAAATGAAGTGTGATGAAAACTAACATTTATGGACTTTGAGGCACAAAACATTCTAACTCTTGTTGATTTTCATGTTTCTGTAGGCATTCACTGTGACATTATATCATCTTAACATTATTTGGACTTTGGTAACATGCATTTAAAGCCCCTCATTGTCACCAGCACATTTCAATAAACTACATATTATTGATTTCTTAATCTTTCTAGCTTAATTTTTTTTTTTTTACTTCCAGGAAATGTGAAACCATTTCCTTCCTATTCAGTCACTTTTGTCTATGTCCACCCCAACTTAAATCCTCAGTTGAATCTATTAGCTTTCTTTATTAGTGAAGTTGTCCAGATTGCCCAACAACATACAAACACAGCTAGAAAGGGCCTATAGAAGGCATCATAGAGAGTGAGAGGCGACTTGCCTCTAATTTCCTTTAAGAAGCACACTAAGTTAAGAGCATGTCTTTCGCCTGACCCTTTCTTCATTGTCTTAAAACCCTTGTTGTTTTCTTCCCTCATTGCTCCCATTTCTTTTTATTTCTCTATGATATCAGATTTGAATCCACAAAAGAGGTAAAATTCTCCACGCCCCAAATAAAGTAGAAAGAAAAACCTTTTGATATCTGGCAGAATTCCTGGGATTTGCCTCTGTTCACTCAAACACAAATCTGCCTCCACTATCCAGTTGAATGTAACATGGATTTTGGCTATACAGCTGTTTATGTGTTAAAGACATCACAGTCAAGTTCTGCTCAGAGACACTATGCTATTTTAGTACTTAATGCATTTATAAAGTCACACCAAAGAAGAGACAAGCCTGTGAAATATTTTCATTTTTGTTTTCTGCTTTAATTATTTAAGTATGATATGAATACTTGCTTAAAATTCCTTGTGTGATTTGAATAATGTGCACAAATATTTTAAGGGATATTAGGTTCTCCCACCTTAAGTCATTAAAAGACTACGACAATTATAATTGTAAAATAAAATTAAATACTACTCAACTCATAGTAACACTAGTAGGCACAATTTTGTCATTTTAATGGAAGGAGAATAGATATTAGTATGAAATCTAAGCATTTCTCTTTAACATTTTTCTCAGTGAATCTATGACTTTCTTATTTCTCAGGCTGTAGATCATTGGATTTAAGAAAGGAATTATTATGGTGTAAAATAGAGAGTCTATCATATCTTGATCATCTGCCTGTGCAGATCCAGGATGCATATAAATGAAGAGAAGGGGACCGTAGTACAGAGAGACAGATAAGAGATGGGCTCCACAGGTGGAGAAGGCTTTCCTTATGCCTTGCAGAGACTTCTTTTTTAAGATCATTGAAAGAATTAATGTGTAAGAGACAAGAACAATCAGAATGGTGAGCATCTGAATTGACCCAGAAAAAATAAATACTATGAGAATATTAAGAGAAGGATTAGCACAAGAAATTTTAAATAATGGCATGATGTCACAGTAAAAGTGATGTATTATGTTAGTGTTACAGTAAGTTAATCTGAATAAAAAGCCTATACGAATTATGGCATGAAAAAGTCCACCTACAAATGATGAAATCAACAGCTGCATGGAGAGTCTGTAAGTCACAATTACTGGATAAAGTAAAGGCTTGCATACAGCCACAAGCGATCATATGCCATTGTTGCCAGCGGAAAACATTCTGTGGTTGCACCAACTGTAAAGGAAAAAAATTGTATCGTGCATTCAGAGAGAGAGATCATCTTATTCTTGACAAAGAAGTTGACCAACATCTTGGGGGATACTGTAGATGATATCCAAGCATCCACATATGCCAGACTCCCAAGAAATAAGTACATGGGAATGTGAAGGTGAGGGTCATTGCAGATGAGAACAATCAGACCAAGGTTTCCCAAAATGGTGATGAGATATATAACCAAGAACACCAGGAACAAGGGAATTTGCCACTCTCGTTGATATGTGAGTCCCGTGAGAACAAACTCTTTCCACTCTGTTGTATTTTTAGTTTCCATATTCTTAATAGATGGCTTCTGAAATTAAATGTGGTAAATTTAAAAAGAACATTCATTAAAGATTTATAAAAGACAATTCAGTAAGGGTAACTGAAATAAAATCATACAGTAGGCTGTAATTTTATTTATTCTTACAAGGCAACTATTTGTGGGAATTGTTATACTGGAAAAATACAACTATTTAAGTTCATACTATGTACAGAATAAGCAGATTTGGAAGACAAGAAAAACATTCTGAACATGAGCAAATTTATGGCGTAACCACTGAATGAGGTAGGCAAATTCCGTGTGTAAGACATTGATGCAGCAACAAAAGTAAAGATGTTAGAAGGGCCTGGATTATACAGTGAGTCAATGCCCTCTGAAACATCTTCAAATTTATCCTTCAAACAATAGGCTGGGACTGAAAATTTTAAGAAAGGAAGTGGCATCCTAAGATATTTATTAAATTAAATGTTTGGTTGTAGAAAATAGGCTGAAGGGAGAGGAAACTAGAGTAAAGGACACCATCAGGAAGTTGTTATTATTGTCCAGTGATTCCCAAGCCAAAATATGCATCAAAATTATCTAGGAGAGTTCTTGTACAAAATATTGATTCTGAGATATTACAATAGAAATTGATTTGGTAGGTCATGAATTGGTTGTAATAATATACATTTTATAAATGTTCCCAGTTGATTAAACAGCATATGAAGTTCTTAGACTATGCGTGATATGACATTGGGAGTAATGAGGAGGACAAACAGGTAGCTCAAAGTCAACCAGAATGTACAGTCACTAGGACTCAGTGACATATTAGATGTGAGGGGAGGTGGTCAGTGAAGGAAAAAGAAGACACTTTGTGCCTGGGTAGATGGTCATCAAAAATTGAGATTGAGGACTCAGGTGTGGTGACCAGTTTTTGCAAGGAACATTCTGGGAACATCCGGGTGAAATATATTCAGCAGTGTGGTTCTATAAGAGCTTAATAGAAATGATGACTGGGAGCCATTAGGGTGACTAAAAACATAGTTATATACGATTCATCATTGAAGAGTGTGCATAAGGTAAAAAGAAGGAGGACCTAGAATGAAACTCAAAGAAGTTTTATTAAAGAGATCACAAAATGGATATACATCACGTGTTTGTCAGATAACATCTGATCCTATGTTCTACTACATGAGTCCTGGTGGCAGAAAAAGCTGTCATCTGGTCTAGAGGCCAAAAGTTATAGATGTTGACATTCCCATCCCCTAGCACCTAGAATGAGGGGACTTGATGTAGGGTTGCCAGTCAAACTCACCTACACTGGATTTGGAATATGGAGAGAAGGAGACAAAGGGTCAGGGGTAAAAAAGAGTTTTGATTACAAAATCAACCAAGGGAAAAGTAGAAAATGTATCCTACACCCACAACAATGGCATTATCAGTTGAGCTGTTGCATTCTGCATCCAGGAGCAAGGACAGAAGCTCTTATCGAGCTATATAGACTAGGGACATGATTTTGGCTGTTTGACAGGCTGTCTTTCTGGCATTGTGTTCCTGCCCATTTTTCCAGTGGATTTCTCCAATCCCCTAGCATTTCTATATTAAAGCCAATTCCCACTCACTTAACCCATTTCCTCTTGCAACCAAGAGCTCTGGCTTAGACAAAACAAGAAAAGGAAAGACCAGTAAGGACACTGAGCAAAGTGATCAAAGAAACATGAAGAAATAGGAAAGCTGAGTGTTCCAGAATTAAAAAGAGAAAAACACTCAAGGACAAAGTGAAGTACAGTGTCAAAAGTGAAAAGTGCTCTGGTAGAATAAGGAGTGATCAGCGATCATTAAGTGTGGAATTAAGAGATTCATAGTTGTGGGAACAGAACGCCACAACAACCACTGGTGCATGTTCATTCAGACTCCGAGATCTCTGAGAAAACTCGAGATTGCAGGGTTAAAAATAACCCGAAAGGATCAGAGTGAAATGCCCTTGGGATGCATGTGGTCTGTTCTAAAGTACACAGCAGAAGATGTTTTGTAGATAGGAAGCCAGCTGTAAACAGCACACTGTGCATTCCCTTCTTTGTTCTCTTATCCTGTGTTAAGGTCCAAGTACAATGGTGTTTACAATTAATTGATCACAGCCAGTTACAGATATCTTTATTCCTTCTCCACTCGCACTGCTTCACTTAACTAACCCTGTGTACATGGAAGAATGTGCCTTACTAAGCCCCTGCTGTAAATCATTATAGACCTATATCACTGTAGAAGGTATATTAGATTATGGAAAATAAACCTCGGCACCTCGGGCTGTTTGCTCGGGGTCCCCTGTGCCTCGCTATACTGTCGTCTCTTTCTCAGTTCCTTCACCGCCCCAGGTCCCCGACTCTCTGAGGTTGACACATAGTGGCTTTCATGAGAGCAGTTTCCATTTTCTGATAGAGTTGAGGTCAGAGAGTAATAAGAAGTGAATGGGAAACAAGGGGCACTGCAGTGAGGAGAATGAAATAGGGTGCTTCAAGGAATGTGGGGAGCAGTGGGGATCATCTGCTGCTGCCCACTGAGTATCCATAGTGTATTCATAGATGGATAGGGATAGGAAAGGCCAGGACCTAAAGAGAGAGAGAGGAAATATAAGAGAAAGGCTGAAGATGAAATAAAAGGAAAAGCTCGGAGATTGGGGGTAAATATTTGTCTTAGTTCTGGTTTTCATTAAAAGTTGTCAATACTGGGTATCATTTCTATTTCTTTCATTCCAAATTCCAACTTTATTTTTCTATGGAAAATGTGTATGAAATAGAAACTGTCATTTTAATTTTAGGCCAGAAATTTTGTATTGTTCACAAATATACTAGCACTGCTGAAAGTTCTTTCCATATTCAAAAGTTACTTTATCTTTGTTTTTACAGTAATTAGCACTGACTTTCTCTAGCTATTCCTGTTTTACTTGAGAGCCTTTTCCTCTCCACCAGGTTTTTAGCAGAATAAAATTGAGCGAAAGACTGGAACCTAATCCAGGTAATCTAAATCGCCGATGCCAATAATTGCAATTGGTAAATGTATATTTATTTGGAATGGGTTTCCTTCCATACAATCCCAAACTACTAAATAATTGAAAATTCAAGTTCAATCATTTGGCCTTTATTAGGTCAGAAAGTAGAAAGAACCCTGGAGGGATATTTTTTTGCATTTTCCCTCCTATGTATATATATATAAATTACTCAATGAAATTATTGTCAGAAGTGGGTGAAAGGATACACAGGTGAACAGTTTAGTGATTTAATTTAAAAGCTTAACCAGAGAATGTGGTTAATTAAATGGAATAAACATTTTGAGCAGAATCATCAGAAAGACTTCTTACATGGGAAACATTATGATCTAAATCCTTAACCCCATTTTTAAATTGTCTGACGTTCCAGCTCACGAAGCTTATCCTATGGAGTCATTATAATTTTGCTAGCCAGATAATTAAATATGATTAAAGAGTGCGATTTAGTCTTTGAGCCATTTTGCTTCCCCACATTTTACTCACAATAGTAAAATATTATTAGATTATTCACTATTTGTTTTCTTTTCTAGTTTGTTTCAAATTTTTATTTAAATTCTAATTAGTTAATATATAGTATCATACAAGTTTGTTTTCCATTTTCAACCTGCTATTTGGTCATGTTATAAAGAAATCAAAATTATTTATAAATGTAACAGTATTTTTAACTTTCTATAAAAAACAATGAGTATTACATAAATCACTCTCTTACCAATATCTCTTAAGACATTATGGAGATCCTATCAGGGTTAGGCTTTCTCAAGTGGAAAAAAATTTTGTTACACCAGAATGACAGTAGCACAGGCAGCAACTCTTTGCACCCTGTTTCATTTTGGAGGCTTCATTTACCAAACTCAGCAAAATGTTGTTTATATAAATTTGTGTTGAACACAAGAGTCAACCAATTGTACAACTGTGTGCTTTTGCCAGACGAAGAAGGCGTGAAGAGCTAAAATTCCCCTAATAGCACCCAAGGGTTCCCTTTAGGACAAAACTAAGCTGCTCTTCTGGGCATTGCAGATTTAATCTGTATGAGATCTGTATGAGAAGTCCAGGAGTCCCATTGGGCATTACAGCCTGTGAAATCATAAACATCATGTCATGTATATAGTTCTAGTTGCAACAGTAGAAATTGCACTATATGCCCCTGCTTTCCACCACAAATGACAATTCTGACATGTTTATGCAAATCAATATCTATAAAATAGGTGTTGTTCTGAGTGCTTTGATTAGTATGTTCTTGTCTGAGCTAATCATACATGATTTATTTTAATCATACATGATTTTACTGAGGCCAGAGTTTAGATTCCCTTCAGGAGCCAACCCCAAGGAAAGTGGTCCTCCTCATGCAAACTGCAGCTCACATTCCAGACTGACCTGACTCCACACTTTAAAGCTGAAATCTGATGAAAAATCTTAGTAGGCAAAGTTCGGGGGAAGTGCAAAGGGAAACAAAGATAAAGCACCACAGTGAGAGGTACCATAGCTCAGTGCTTCTCAAACTTTAATGCCTGTGAATCTCCTAGAGAGAAATCTTGTTAAAATGCAGATTCTGTGACTGTAGCTCTAGGAGGGGCCTGAGGGTCTTCATTTCTAACATGGCGATTGCTGCCTCCGGTCTTGCATTATCTACAAGACCTTTATTGTTGGAGGGCCTAGATTATGAGAGAGCCCAGATCATAGGAGAAACACTGCATTGTAAATGTGGCTGGCATGTTATGAGAGAAGCAGGCAGGAACCAGTTGGGGTCAGGGAGGCCAGCGTATAATCACAAGGGACCTTGGAGGATGGGTCAAGGGCTTTATTCTTTACCCTAACATAATGCAAAACTATTGAGGGGTCTAAAACTTGGCTCAGATTTGTCTCAACCAAGAAAGTTGCCAATGAACATTCGTTCAGAAAAATAAAACTTAATTTACTTGTTTATGACAATTTGATTTGATATCTTAAAAAAAATTAACTTCCAGTTGCATCGTGGCTAGCAACATACGCAGGGAAAAGAGATGTATTTTTTGATAGATTTATTAATCCATTTTCCTGGATTTCCAACGTTCTTTAGAATGTTGATAGTGCAAGAGAAAGTGAAAAATTAACCCTGAAATTAAGAGTTAGAATCTTAACTGACTGAGCCACCCAGGCACCCCCAGAGGTAGCTTTTAACATAACAAAACTTGGCTGAAGTTTCCTGCCCCCTTAAATTTTGTGTCCTTATCTCCTAACACATTTTGTTGTTTCTCTATGAGTACAAAAAGGTCTGTACTGTTGCTTCTGGTATGGATTGTCTTTTCAATTTCAGTTATTTTAATAGGTAGGTTGTAGTGTTTCATTGTAGTTTTTAATTTGCATTTCCCTGATGATTAAGGATGGTTAGCATCATTTGGTGCCCTTATTTGATTTCTGTATGCCACATTCAGTGAAAAGTCTATTCAAATCTTTTGTCAGTTTTTAATTGGATTATTTGTTTTCTATTTTTTGAGTTTTGATAGTACTCCTTATATCTGAATATGAGTCCATTATCAGCTAAATAATTTATAGATATTTTCTGAAGTTCTCTGGTTTGTCATTTTATTTTAGAAATATTTCTTGAACAGCAAGTCTTTTAATGAAGTTAATTATAAATTTTTTTTTCTTTTATGGATGGTGCTTTTGGTGTTGCATTTCTTTGTACATTTATGTCTACTATCCTTTTTGTGTATTATCTGGATCAGAGTTCCTTTTTTGCATATAGATATCCAATTGTTTCTGCATAATTTGTTGAAAAAACTATCTTTTCTCTGCTGAATTACTTTTTACCTTTGTAAAATCATCTGTCCATATATTTATGGGTTTATTTCTGGACTATATTCTGTTTCACTCATTTGTCTATGTTTACAACAATAATACAACACTGTCTTGATAATGAAGTTCTATATGATGTCTTAGAATCAGATATTGTTAGACCTCTTTGTTCATTTTCAAAGTGGTCTTGACTATTATTGTGCATTCTTTGCATTTCCATGCAAATAATAGAATCAGCTTCATCAGTTTCTATAAGAAATCCTACTGTGATTTTTATTGGGCTTTTATTAAATCTGTAGGTGCATTGGAGAATTGACATTTTTTTCAATATTGAATCTTCCAACCCATCTTTCCATTTATTTAGGTATTCTTCAATTTCTTTCAGAAAAGCCTTTTTTTTCTTTTTCTGAGTAGAGATTTTGCACATTATTTGTCAGATTTACCACTGCTTTCATATGCTTTTAACTATTGTTCACAGTGTCCATGAATACATACATCCACATGTTTGCAGATAGGGAAATTATGCAGTATACATAGTTTTGTAAACTGCTATTCATGCTTAATACAGAGAGAGTGAAAGCTCTAGAGAAAGGAGTTTAAGTTCATACTCTGATACCTTCTGCATTTCCTTTTTTCCTTCTCTTAGGAAATTCATTTATTAAAATAAAAGGGCAAAGACCCCACCAAAAAGGAGAATTACAGACCAACATCCCTGATGAACATGGATGCAAAAATGATCACCAAAATACTAGCCAATAGTATCCAACAGTACATTAAAAGGATTATTCACAACGACCAAGTGGGATTTATTCCTGGGCTGCGAGGTTGGTTCAATATCCACAAATCAATCAATATGATACACTACATAAATAAAAGAAAGGATAAAAACAATATGATCCTCTCAATAGATGCAGAAAAAGCATTTGACAAAGTACAGCATCCTTTCTTGATTAAAACTCTTCATAGTGTAGGCATAGAGGGTACATACCTCAATATCATAAAAACCATCTATGAAAAACCCACAGAGAATATCATTCTCAATGGGGAAAACCTTTTCCCCTAAGGTCATGAACACAGCAGGGATGTCCATTCTCACCACTGTTGTTCAGCATAGTACTAGAAGTCCTAGCCTCAGCAATCAGACAACAAAAAGAAATAAAAGGCATCAAAATTGGCAAAGAAGAAATCAAACTCTCACTCTTTGCAGATGGCATGATACTCTATGTGGAAAACCCAAAAGACTCCACCCCAAAATTGCTAAAACTCAGACAGGAATTCAGTAAAGTTGCAGGATATAAAATCAATACCCAGCTTGGAAATCCCTTTTACGAAGATGGCACCAAAGGCTAAGAAGGAAGCCCCTGCCCCTCCCAAAGCTGAAGCCAAAGCAAAGGCTTTGAAGGCCAATAAAGCAGTGCTGAAAGGCGTCCACAGTCACAAGAAGAAGAAGAAGAAGAAGAAGAAGAAGAAGAAGAAGAAGAAGAAGAAGAAGAAGAAGAAGAAGAAGAAGAAGAAGATCTGCATGTCACCTACATTCTGATGACCCAAGACACTGCGTCTGCGGAGGCAGACCAAATATCCTTGAAAGAGCGCCCTCAGGAGAAACAAGCTTGATCACTATGCCATCATCAAGTTCCTCCTGACTACTGAGTCAGCCATGAAGAAAATAGAAGACAACAACACACTTGTGTTCATTGTGGATATCAAGGCCAATAAGCACCAGATCAAACAGGCTGTGAAGAAGCTCTAGGACATTGACACGGCCAAGATCAACACCTTGATCAGGTCTGATGGAGAGAAGAACACATGTGTTTGACTGGCTCCTGACTATGATGCTTTGGATATTGACAACAAAATTGGAATCATCTAAACTGAGTCTAGCTGGCTAAATCTAAATATAAATTTTTTCACCATTAAAAAGAAATAAAATAAATAAAATCAACACCCAGAAATCAGTGGTATTTCTCTACACAAACAATGAGACAGAAGAAAGGGAAATTAAGGAGTCGATCCCATTTACAATTGCACACAAAACCATAAGATACATAGGAATAAACCTAACTCAAGAGGCAAAGGATCTGTACTCAGAAAACTATAGAATACTCATGAAAGAAATTGAGGAAGACACAAAGAAATAGAAAAATGTCCCATGCTCATGGATTGGAAGAAATATTGTTAAAATGTTGATGCTACATAGAGCAATCTACACATTCAATGCAATCCCAAAATACTATCAACTTTTTTTACAGAACTGAAACAAATAATCTTAAAACTTGTATGGAACCAGAAAAGACCCTGAATAGTCAAAAGAATGTTGAAAAAAGAAAACCAAGACTGGTGGCATCACAATTCTGGACTTCAAGCTCTATTACTAAGCTGTAATCATCAAGACAGTATGGTACTGGCACAAAAACAGATACATAGATCAATAAAACAGCATAGAGAACCCAGAAATGAGCTCTCAACTCTATGGTCAACTAATATTCAACCAATCAGGAAAGAATATCCAATGGAAAAAAAGACAGTCTCTTCAACAAGTGGTGTCGGGAAAATTGGACAGCCACATGCAGAAGAATGAAACTGGACCATTTCCTTACACCAGACACAAAAATAGACTCAAAATGGTTGAAAGACCTCAATATGAGACAGGAATCCATCAAAATCCTTGAGGAGAACACAGGCAGCAACCTCTTCAACCTCAGCTGCAACAACTTCTTCCTAGAAACATCACCAAAGGCAAGGGAAGCAAGGGGAAAAAGGAACTATTGGGACTTCATCAAGATAAAAAGCTTTTGCACAGCAAAGGAAGCAGTCAACAAAACCAAAGACAACCAACAGAACCAGAGAAGATATTTGCAAATGCCCTATAGGATAAAGGGCTAGTATCCAAAATCTGTAAAGAACTTACCAAACTCAACACCCAAAGAACAAATTATCCAATCAAGAAATGGGCAGAAGACATGAACAGACATTTCTCCAAAGACATCCAAATGGCCAACAGACACATGAAAAAGTGCTCAACATCACTCAGCATCAGGCAAATCCAAATCAAAACCACAATGAGATACCACCTCACACCAGTCAGAATGGCTAAAATTAACAAGTCAGGAAACAACATTTGTTGGCAAGGGTGCAGAGAAAGGGGAACCTCCTACATGTTGGAGGGAATGCAAGCTGGTGCAGCCACTCTGGAAAATAATATGGAGTTTCCTCAAAAAGTTGAAAATAGAGCTACCCTATGACCCAGCAATTGCACTACTGGATATTTACCCCAAAGATACAAATGTAGTGGTCTGAAGGGGCATGTGCACCCCAATGTTTATAGCAGCAATGTCCACAATAGCCAAACTCTGGAAAGGGCCTTGATGTCCATCAACAAATTAATGGATAAAGAAGATGTGGTGTATGTATACAATGTAATATTACGCAGCCATCAAAAATGAAATCTTGCCATTTACAAAGATGTGAATGGAACTAGAGGGTGTTATGCTAAGCAAAATAAGTCAATCAGAGAAAGACAATTAACATATGATCTCACTGATATGTGGAATTTAAGAAACAAGGCAGAGGATCATAAGGGAAGAGAAGAAAAAAATGAAACAAGATAAAACCAGAGAGGGAGACAAACCATTTCTTTTTCTTTTTTTTTTTAAGATTTTATTTATTTATTTGACAGAGAGAGACACAGAGAGAGAGGGAACACAAGCAAGGGGAGTGGGAGAGAGAGAAGCAGGCTTTCTGCTGAGCAGGGAGCCCGATGTGGGGCTTGATCCAAGGACCCTGGGATCATGACCTGAGCCGAAGGCAGACGCTTAACGACTGAGCCACCCAGGCGCCCCCAGAGGGAGACAAACCATAAGAGACTCTTAATTATAGGAAACAAACTAGGGTTGCTGGAGGTGAGGCGGATGGAGGGATGGGATAACTGGGTGATGCACATGGGGAAGGGTATGTGTTGTAATGAGCACTGGGTATTATATAAGACTGATGAATCACAGACCTGTACCCCTGAAACAAATAATACATTATATGTCAATTAATTGAATTTAAATAAGAAAAAAATTAAAAATAAAAATAATAAAATAAAAGGAGATACTAATATGATATATGAAATAACTAGACTCTGGTGGGACCACATGGGTGTGTTTAGGGAGCATCCAAAGGTCTGTCTGTGCCTTTGACTTACCATTGCTTTTCCCCCTTTTAGCAGAAATGCCAAGTAGTTCCCCCAGGCATGCTCTCCTAAAACAGGCCTAGTCATCTCTCTCTCCATCCTGACCAGAAAAGTAAACTTATTCATGAACTTTTCCTGCCAAACGTGGCCAGCTTCATTTTACTTCTTCTTCAAACTGGCCACCCGGCTTTGGTCTAGCCAACCCCATGCTAGCTTTGTGCACCATGGGTAACATGTTCTCCTCTGGCTCCATTTCTTTAACACTAGAAATCAAGATTCAAAGTGGACTTACAGGGTAAAGCCCCTTGAACCTCTAGGCTAGGCCATAATTTCCTGTGTTTTTTTTTTTTGTTTTTTGTTTTAGTTTTTTTAAGTGCAGAAAGCTGCTTTTATTATAGCACAGGGACAGGAAGTATGGGCAGAAAGAGCTGCATTGTGATTGTGAGGAGGGATTGATTATACACTTTTAAGTTGGGTGAGGTAGAGAAAAAAGAAGTAAGAAGTCTCTAAAGGGATTTTCATAAGTTAAAGATTTGTGTGTTATTTTGACCATAGCTCAGATAACAATATATTTTTACTTACTTTCCCCTGCACTTATATCTTTTTTCTAGAACATCTAAAAGATTTATGTACTACTCCCCAAAACTCCTGGAAGATGATTTAGTTACTTCTGCTTATCTGTTTTATATAAAATATATGGACTTGGGCTTTTCTTTGAAGACTTTTAACCAAAAATTCAAATTAAAACAAAACAAAACAAAACAAAACACACAAGTATGCAGGCTACTGTTTCTTCTTTAAAAAAAAAAAAGATTTTATTTATTTATTTGACACAGAGAGAGAGAGCACAAGCTGGGGGAGTGGCAGGCAGAGGGAGAGGGAGAAGCAGGGAGCCTGATGCAGGACTCGATCCCAGGTCCCTGACATCATAACCTGAGCCACAGGCAGTCGCCCAACCAACGGAGCCACCCAGGCGCCCCAGGTTACTGTTTCTTATTAAATAAGCTTTGATAGTTTGTATATTTTCAGGGAATTTGTTCATTTCATCTAGTTGACGTAATTTTTGTACATAAAGCTATTCAAGATATGTATTTAATGTCTTTTAAACATTATAACATCTGTAACAATGTATCTTCTTTCTCCAGATATTTGCGTTTTAGGTCATTTAGTAACTTAAATCTTTTTTTCCCTTGGCCAGTTTGGCTAAAAGCTTATCAATTTTATTGATCTTTTCAAAGAACAGGCTTTCCATTTCTTTGATTTTTCTTTATTATTTTTCTTTCAATTTAATTGATTTCTGCTCTTAATTTGTAAATTTATTTTTACTTGCTTTGGATTCAATTTGTTCTTTTAATAGTGTCTTAATGAAGAAGCTTGGAACATTAATTCAATCCTTTTTTTAATTTAAATTGAATTAACCAACACATAGTACCTCATTAGTTTCAGATGTAGAGTTAAGTTATTCATCAGTTGCATATAACACCCAGTGCTCGTCACATCACTTCTTTTTCTTTTTTAATATAAACATTTAATGATATAAATTTCTCTTTAAGCACCATTTTAGCTATATCCCCCACATTTAAATATTTGTGTTTTCATTTTCATTGTTTTTAAGATATATTCTTCTTTCCCTTGTTACTGTTGCTTTGATCCATGGGTATTCAGAAGGCTCTTTAAAAGAAAAAAAAACATTTTATTTTTAAGTAATTTCTACACCCAATATGGGGCTTGAATTTACAACCTGGAGATTAAGACCTGCACACCACCGACCCAGCCAGCCAGGCATCCCTAGAAGGAAGGTTTTTAATTGCCAAATATATAGAGATTCATGGATATCTTGGTCTTATTGATTTCAAGTTTCATTCTGTTATGCTTTATATTTTGCATTAATTCCATTATTTTAAATATTACCCAGAATTGGGTTTATTTTAGTGAACATTCAATGTGCACATAAAAATACCGTATGGCTGCTGTTTGATGGAATATTCTATAAATATCATGTTAGTTGATAGTATTTTTCAGGCCTTCTTTACTCTTACTGATATTCTCTTGACTTTTTTTATCAATTATTGAAAAAGGAGTACTACAGTCTTAATCTATAATTGTGAATTTGTATATTTCTTCTTTCCATTCTATCAGTTTTTACTTTATTTTGAAGCTCCACTGTTCAGTGCTTACATATTTAGTATTATTTTGTCTTCTTGATAAACTGAACCCTGTATAATTTTTCAATGTCCCTCTTTATCTCTGGTAATATTTCTTGATCTAAGGTCTATTTTGTTTCATAGTCACTTCAGCTTTTTTATATGAGTGTTTGTTTGCATAGTGGATCTGTTTTCCATCCTTTTACTTCTAATTTAATTAAGTCATATTTGATGTGTGTTCCTTCTGAACTGTATATAGTGAGATCTTGCTTTTGAATCCAATCAGATAATCTGTCTTATACTTGATATATAATACCATTTATATTTAATGAAATTATTGATGTGGTTGGATTAAAAACTATCATTTTAACTAACATGATAGATATTTTTCTGTCCATTATAACTGTTCTTCATTCTCCTTTTTTTCTTTTCATGCCTGCTTTTGGACTAATAGAGACTTTTTAAAAAAGATTTATTTACTTATTTTAGGGAGAGAGCAAGTGGAGGGGAGGGGCAGAGGGAGAGAAAATCTTAAGCAGACTCTACGCTAAGCGCAGAGCCCAACTTGGGGCTTGATCTCACAACCCTGAGATCATGACCTGAGCCAAAACCAAGAGTTGGACAGCTAAATAACTGTGCCACACAGGCACCCTGGATTAATAGAGACTTTTTTGTGATTTCATTTTATATCCACATTTGGCTTATTATTTACACATTGTCTACTTTTTGGTGGTTCCCTTAGAATATACAGTATATCACTTTAGTTAATCACAGTCTATCTTCAAATAATATTATGCCAAGTAATAATTATGTCATATTGAAATAAGATAGTACAGGTATGCCTGGTTCCTGTATAAAATATACAGTACTATCTTAAGGGAGCAGGGGCATCTTAGTTCGTGTTTTGTCAGACTCTGAAACATGATTTGAGTGCAAATAATTTTTTTGTGAATAGTTGATGAGTGAGAAAATGAGGAAGTGAGAGAGGAAAGGAAATGTACCCAATAAAGTGTAATTTATAAACCAAACTTGGGCAGCCAAGTTTAATCATTTTTTGGAAACACCAGAGGCCACGAATTTCAAAAAGTTAATATCAACCAAAGGGCAAGTGATTGGGGATATTTATTCACCAACTACCATCAGTCATTGGTTAATAGATGGTCTGGAGGAGATCCTAGAACATTCATTTCCCAGTTCTTCTAGTCTGCCTTAAGTAAGGGTAGAACAGTTCTGGCCATCAGAGAGAGCCGTCAGATGCAAAAGTACAAATAGAGAAGATATGGGCAACCATCCACAGTATCTGTGATAGGAATCAATGAGCAGTGTGATCTGTGACTTACAGTGTATGAGCCATTCAATGCTAGCTATTATAGCAGGTCTGAATATCTGTCTCTCAAGCTGCCCATTCTCAAAAACCTAAAGTTGTGGTCATTCCAAAATATAACCAAAGAAATGATTAAACTTGCTTTTATAGGCTTAGAAAAGCAGAAAACACTGCCTCATAGTGAGTCACAGGACACAGTTTATACTACATAACACTTAGCATAGGGCCTCTTAATTAAAAGGGAGTATCCTCTGATATTTGCCAAAATTCCACTGAAAGAGTGATGGGATATTATTTAATTTATTTTATTGTCTTTGAACTCTAACTGAATGCTTATAATACAGTAACCAGTCATACTGTCATCATCTACTGGTTCATTGCTTAGAGCGTCTCATACAGGCAGGCAGCCACACAATATTGTGTCATGAATACTGCCTCTGAGTTAAGCAGTGCACTCAGCCTGCAGGGCCATGCACAGTTGCTCTGCATACAGTTTGTCTCAATACTCTTCGTGGAACCCAGTATTTTTTTCTCAACAGTTTATAAATGTTGTCCCATTGTTTTTGTATTCTCAGTGCAGCAGACAAAACATTGCTGTATTTATCTTTCCTTTATCAGTAACCCAGTCTCTCTGTCTAGAAGGTCGTAGATATGCTCTTTACCTCTGGAGTCTGGGACTGTTTGTCATGAACATATGCTTATGGTTGGGATGCTTTAAGTGCTGTCCATTGAAGATTACTAAGCTTAGGAATGCAAGATTTCATTTGTCTCTAGGAAATGGCTTGATGATCTGTATTTCAGACTGATCCTGACTTGCGGATTCTAGAATCAACAGCTTAAAAGATGTAAACATACCATAGATCCCTTCAGTAGGAGGTTCTCTCCTAAAATACTTTTAAAAGATAAACACTCCAATATATGAAATTTTCTGATGAGTTTGAATATTACTATGGTTTCACAGCACCTGTATTTTGAAGTAACAGTGTCCTTATTCACAAATCTAAATCTTTCCCCTTGCCTAGTTGGAGAGGACAGAGGACCTTGCAGAAACATGGCTAGAATAGGCATTTAAATCTCCATCATCACCAAAGGTACTCTATTAAGTCCCTCCATTTCTATGACAAGGACCATTTTCTCCCAATACTGTATCTGATTTGTAGAAATTTTGAATTCAATTGGCTTCAGTGTGTACAGTCTTCTTGTCACTCCCTGTTTAGATCGCCCATCACATTGATGTAATCATTTTAAGTTCATGTTCTCTTTGTGCCCTGTAAAAAGCCCTTTCAAAAGTCTGAAACAGGCCAGAGGAGCTCTGCAGAGCTGACTTCAGTCTTGGCCTTGCATCCTTCGCCCTTGCATTCCTATTATGTCTATTCATCAGATTTTCTGTATACATGATTCTTCCTCTTAATTCTTCCCTACAGCTTAGCAATATCAGGCCATCACTTAGAGATTTTGCAACAGTAATAGGTAGCCAAAGATAGTACAGATTCGAACAAATTATACAATTACCACTTCAGAGTTCCTTTAAATTTAGATGTCCAACAGAGAAAGTCACTATACATTCCTGTGGAGTAGCCAATGAAAGAAAAATAAATATTACACTGGAAGTTTTCATAATCATTTCAGAAATAAGAACCCTTCCATATTGGCACCTACCCAAATTAAGACATATTGCATTGTCTAACCAAAGAACTAAATTATTTTTACTTGAGTAATAGTAAATGTGTAAGAGATTATAAGAGTAGTAACTACGTAAATTTATGTTTCTGCTTTATTAAACATGAAAAGATACAATATACCCCTAATATCTGAGGAGATATGTCCTGAAATCTTCCAATACCTGCAAATACTGAAATACCAATATTGCCAATAATTTCCCTGACAAAAGGTACTATGCATTTTCATACAATTGAGCCGTACTTTTATTCAATAGTTTACTTTTTATTTTATCCCAATTATGATTCTTCTCAGTAAAATCCACCAATCTCTTATATTTTCTTCACTGCAAAGGTTTTCTTTCTTCAGGGACGGTTTCCTCCAAGTCACTTCACCTGAGTCTCTGAACAGTTGAAAAATAGCAAGCTTTTTTTTCTTTCAAGTTTTTTTTTTAATTCCAATTTGTTAACATACAATGTAATATTAGTTTCAGATGGAGAATTAAGTGATTCATCACTTACATAACAACACCCGGTGCTCATCACCCATCACCCATTTAACACATCCTCCCCACCTTCCAGTCACCTCCCTCCAGCAAACTTCAGTTTGTTCTCTATAGGTAAGAGTCTGTTTTATGGTTTTCCTGTCTCTTCCCCACCCCATGTTCATCTGTTTTGTTTCTTAAATTCCACATGTGAGTGAAATCATATGATATTTGTCTTTCTCTTACTGACTTATTTCACTTAACATGATACTCTCTAACTCCATCCCTGTTATTGCAAACAGCAAGATTTCATTCTTTTTTTGTGGCTGAGAAATATTCCATTGTATATATATACCACTTCTTCTTTATCCATTCCTCAGTTGATGGGCTCTTTCCATAATTTGTCTATTATTGATAAGGCTGTTATAAACATCAGGGTGCATGTATCCCTTTGAATCAGTATTTTTTTATCCCGTAGGTAAACATCTAGTAATGCAATTGCTGGACTGTTTCTTTCACATAAACAAAAATAAATTCAAAATGGATAAAAGACCTAAATGTGAGACAGGAAGCCAACAAAATCCCAGAGAATATAGGCAGCGATCTCTTTGACCTCAAGTGTAGCAACTTCTTACTAGATAAGAAAAGGAAACCAAAGCAAAAATCAGCTACTGGGACTTCATCAAGATAAAAATCTTTTGCACAGTGAAGGAAACAATCAACAAAACTAAAAGGCAACCTTTGGAATGGGAAGAGATATTTGGAAATGACGTATCTTATAAAGGGTTAGTCTCCAAAATATATAAAAAACTTACACAACTAACATGCAGAAAATAAATAAACCAGGGCACCTGGGTGGCTCAGTTAGTTGAGCATCCAACTCTCAGCTCAGGTCTTGATCTCAGGGTTGTGAGTCTAAGCCCCAGGTAAAAAATTTTCCAAAGACATACAGAGAGCTGACACATATAAGAAGAGGTTTAACATCACTGATTATCAGGGTAATACAAATTAAAATGACACTAAGATACCTCACACCTGTCAGAATGGCTAAAATTAACAACACAGGAAACAACAGATTTTGGCGAGGATATGGAGAAAGGGGAACCCTCTTACACTGTTGGTGGGAATGCAAACTGGAAGAGCAGCAAGACTTTTAAGATGTAGACTCTAGACAATTGTCTTGGCTCAGTCACAACAGCTTCAACAAAGAAACATGCAAATGTCTGCCACAATAAAATTTTAAACTATTATATCTAATTTAGAGGAAATTTACAAAGAGTAAAAAAGCACAAATTCTAAATACTTAATTTTAAAAAGATGTTTTATTTTTCATAAAGAATTCAGTTTTGTGTGATATTAAGATCATCTTCCACTGAAACAAATATCCACTGAAGTTGACTTTCATCCCACAGCACTCAGAAACTGCCCTAGTCATTGCCTTTTACTAAAACTATAAAGCCAGGGCTAATTTGCATAACTTCAGATCGCTTGTATTTTGCAGAGTTTGGAAAGAGCAAGTTTAAAATTTGTCTTAAGAACTATTTATATATTGGGCTCCTGGGTGGCTCAGATGGTTAAACGTCTGCCTTTGGCTCAGGTCATGATCCCAGGGTGCTGGGATCGAGTCCCACATCGGGCTCCCTGCTTCTTTGGAGCCTGCTTCTCCCTCTGCCTCTCTCTCTCTCTGTCTCTCATGAATAAATAAATAAAATCTTAAAAAAAACTTTTTATGTATTTATTATTCTCCTCAAGGCACCTATCACCTCTTGGTTTCTCAGACTGTAAATAAAAGGATTTAGCAGGGGAATTATTATTGTATAAAATACAGAATACATTTTATCTTGATTTTCAGCTCGTCCAGACCCAGGACACACATACATGAAGAAGAGAGTGCCATAGAATAAAGAGACAGATAGCAGGTGGGCACTGCACGTGGAGAAGGCTTTGCTCCTGCCCTTTTCAGACTTCTTTTTCAGAATGGTGAAGAGGACATAGGAGTAAGAGATGATAATTGTCATAAAAGTGAAAGATTGTATAAAGACTGAAAATATAAAAATCAGGAGCATATTAACTCTAGGGTCAGTACAGGAAATCTTAAACAGTTGTAAAATTTCACAGTAGAAATAATGTATTACGTTGGACTTGCAGAAAGTTAATCTAAATAACAAACTAACATGCAGCATAGGATGAAGAAACCCAATAATATATGAAACACTTAATAACTGAATGCAGAATATATTGGACATCACCACTGGATAAAGCAAGGGGTTGCATATAGCTACATAGCGGTCATAGGCCATCACTACCAGGAGGAAACACTCTGTGTTTGCACTGGAAGCAAAAATATAAAATTGGGTGATGCATTCAACCAGGGATATCATATGATTGTTAGATAAAAAATTCATTAGCATCCTGGGAGTCACAGAGGATGAGGAACAAGCATCTGCAAAGGCCAAACTGCCAAGGAGTAAGTACATGGGGGTGTGAAGATGGGGGTCCTTCCAGATGAGAAAAATCAGTCCGAGGTTGCCCACCATGGTGGTGAGGTAGATGACCAAGAACACCAGGAACAGGGGGACCTGCAGCCCTGGACAATCTGTAAGTCCTGTGAGAACAAACTCAGTCACCTGTGTTTTGTTTCCATCAGATTCACTGAAGCTGATCACTGAAATGAAAGAATAAGTGAAGAACACAGTCATAAAATACCATGAAAATAATCACATTTTATTTGAAAGTAAATGTATCTTCTTTTTTTATATATATCCCTTTAATCAGAATGTTTACTTTTACACTTGAGTATTCTTTACAAACAGTATGTATTTGGGCAACTGTTCCTAAAAATTAGGGGGAATATATATATATTCCATATATATATGGAATTCAATACTGTATAAGAGAAGTGGGCTTATTTTTTTATTTGGAAAAAAATGATTGTAATTGAATAATCATCCTCTAATTTTAATATCTTTAAAAATAGAAATAGAATTTTTTAAAATATGCTAGGGGCACCTGGGTGGCTCAGTTGGTTAAGTGTCCAACTCGATTTCGGCTCAGGTCATGATCTCAGGGTTGTGAGATCGAGCCCCTCATGGGGCTCTGCGCTGGGCATGGAGCCTTCTTAGGATTCTCTCTCTCTCTCTCTCTCTCTCTCTCCCTCTGCACCTCCCCCCAACTCATGTGTGCATGTGAGCTCTCTCTGTAAAAAAAACAAAAATATTTTAAAAACTAAGTATGCTAAAGATTAGTTATCAAAACCAATAGCATACATTCTAAATGATGCAGCATCTCCCTCAAATTAAAACAGATTGAAATGCTTACTCTGACCATTATTGTATGGTATTTTTTTAGAAACTGCAATACATCTGAGATATGAAAGTAATATAATAGAGATATAAGGAAATGTCATGATAATTGTAGGAAATAAATTCATATTTTTTCTAATGTTACATCGTTATAATTAAATAACATTATGACTTTAATAAGTACCAGGTGAAGAATGGATACAAAAAGAATTACTAGATTTTTTTCCTTTGCAAACAAGAAAGAGAAATAAGAGGGAACTATATCAATTATAATAGCCATACACTTTAAAATACATTGAAATATTTTTAAAATATGTGAAACCTATGTGAATAAAATTGTAAAAACTTAGCAAAGAATATTATACAATTTCTAAAGAAATAGACAGCCAAAATATGTTCTCAGATAAGAATACTTAGTATTATAAATATGTCAGTAGAATTCAATTTATTTTTAGTTAGAACCCTAATTGCTTTTTAATGTGATAGCATAAGCATAAAATTCTTATAAAAGTATTTTGAAGAGACAAGGAAAATATGAACTGTATGAAAGTCAAGTATGCAGTGGTGTTAAAACATAAAGCCATTTAATAGAATGTAATGTGACATGAAAATAGGAAAATATAATAGTAAAACCAAATAAAGATTCCAAAGATTGATTCAAATATATTTATTGGAATTTAACATAGTACATGGATGATTTTTCAATTGAGAATGTTGATTTATTCAATAAATATCATGACTATATTTGCCTATCTGGGAAAAAAAAGTAAGAATGGCTTCTTTTTCTATGCTTGTATTAAAATTGTGGCTGGATCGGGGTGTCTGGTGGCTCAGTTGGTTAAGCGTCCAACTCTTTTTTTTAAATTTTTTATTGTGTTAATCACCATATATTACATCATTTGTTTTGGTGTAGTGTTCCATGATTCATTGTTTGTTCATAACACCCAGTGCTCCATGCAGAATGTGCCCTCTTTAATACCCATCACCAGGCTAACCCATCCCCCTACCCCCCTCCCCTCTAGAACCCTCAGTTTGTTTTTCAGAGTCCATCATCTCTCCTGGTTCGTCTCCCCCTCTGACTTACTCCCCTTCATTCTTCCTCTCCAACTCTTGATTTCAGTTCAGGTCATCTACTTCAGGCTTCATACTTAGCATGGAGTCAGCTTGAGATTCTCTTTCCACCTCTGCCTGTCCCCCTGCTCTTGCTCTCTCTCTCTAAAAATAAAATCTTTTTAAAAATAAAAATAAATAAAATCTAAAATTGCTGCTGGATCAAGGACTTAAAAGTAAAAAATAAAAAAACAATTTAAACATTCTAAGAAAATTCATAAAATGAATATAATTTAAATATATAACAAAAATCTTTGACTAGAGGTGCCTTGGTGTCTCAGTCGGTTAAGCATCTGCCTTCCACTCAAGTCATAATCCCAGGGTACTGGGATCAAGCCCCATATGAGACTACTTGCTCGGCCAGGAGGCTGCTTCTCCCTTTCCCTCTGCCTGCTGCTTCCCTGGCTTGTGCTTTCCCTCTCTTTCTCTCTCTCAGTCAAATAAATAAATAAAGTGAAAAAAAAAACTTTGACTAATATAAGAAAGCCATAATAAAGAAAGATATAGATATATTTAATCTAATGTTTAAATTCATGAAAATAGAGTATGTATCAAATCTTTCACAAGGTAAAAGATGACTAAAACTTTGGAAGAATATGTATAATTAATATAATAGGTAAAATATTAGTATCTATCAGATGCCAAGAAATATTACTAATTGGTAAGAAAAGTCAAGTAATTCAATGGAAAAATAAAAATGGAATTGAAAGAGCAAGTCACAGAAGAATATATCAACATATTCAATAAATGTGGGAAAAGATGCTCACCTTCCCCACTACTCAAGATGTGCAAATAAAATAAGACATTATTTTTCATTCCTCAGATTAGCAAAATCTACTGGTTGTCAGAATTTGGAAATGGCCATTCTCACACTTACTGGTAAAAATGTAAATTATTAAGACTTTGAAAAACAATTTGCCAATATTTTTTGAAAATAAAAATACACATACTTTTCAACTCAGTGATCCATGCCTTCAATCCATTCTGTAGCAATAGCACATCATTTCATAGGGAGAGAAGTCTACTGCAGCATTGTTCATGGTGGCAAAACACTGGAAATAATATGTAAACCAACAGGATGAAGCAATGGTTGAACAAATCCTGGTATAATCATACTAATCAATATTATGGCAGTCATTTAAAATGTTATGGCTCTACCATTTTTCTCAAAGAAATTTCCACAATTGTTAGGAATGTGAGAAAACTAAGATGCATAGAAATGTTTTTAATATTATCCCATTAAACAAACAGGGACTAAAATCTTAAAATTCTCACTCTGTATATCTATGAATACATGCACATATATACATTTGCAAATAACCATATGAACATAAAGACTGTGTGAAATAATAGACCCTAGCTTGTTAATATTTATTGTCTGCTGTAGGTGATAGGAGAGTAATAAAGCAGAGGGAGAATTAAACAGTACTTCCAAAACAGTTTTTGTGATAAAGACACAATATATAAGGTCATCCTATTTATACAATTATAAATATTCATATATGGTCAAAGATATATATTTAAGGAAAGTCATAAGAGTTTTGATAGTGAAGAAGAGAAAAGGAGAGAAACAGGAATAATAATACTATTATTGCATTTAGTAGGCATCGATAAATATTGTAACGAACAAAATAGGAATAAATCATAAGCAAATTTTATTTTACAGATTTTCTGTATTGTAAAATAGAGAAAAAATATTGGATTATGTAGCATATGCTTTTGAATATTTTTGGCCATATTTGGATTCATCCATTGAGAGTGATTTCTCTCTCTCGTTCTCTCTTACTTAAAAGATTTTTTGTAAATGAATAAAGTTAGGTATACCAGCACACTAAGCTTTTTAAAATAGATTTTTTTCATGTTCAGGTGCCCTTCTTTTTGATATGTTAGAAAATATTTTATAATTTTTACCAACATTGCATATGGAATATTTGATGTGGCCTTTAAATAATTTGTTTGATTTTGTTCTATGACCTAAAAATTTTGCCTAAAAGTAAATGCAAAAGAAGAGATCCCAAGATCTTTAGAAGTGAATGCACACTCTTAGATCACCTAGAAGAAACAATCTGCCTATAATTTGATGTGTAAATTCATTGTTTCTCAAAATAAAATGAATAACACAATTTTATACATATACTTCTTGCTGATTAAAACACAAAAATTTTACCTATTTACCAAAATTGTATTCTTTAACTTTAAAATAGGTCCATAGGCAATATGTGTCTTAATGGTTCAGCATTAGGGAGAATGGTGACTTATTTTCCATATTCTTTGAGAATAGAACAAGAAAAAATTATCTTTAAAAATTTATCTTTTTTTTAAAGATTTTATTTATTTATTTTAGAGAGATAGAAAGCACGAGCAGGGGGGAGGGGCAGAGGGAGAGGCAGAAGCAGACTTCCTGCTGAGCAGGGAGCCCAACACGGGGCTCGATCCCATGACCCTGGGATCATGACCTGAGCCGAAGGCAGACACTTAGCCGACTAAGCCACCCGGGCACCCCAAAAATTTATCTTTTAAAGTATATACACGTGAGGAGCCCTGGAAACACAACACAAGCATCAAGAAGACTGACTGAAATATTTCCTCTAAAAAATGGCCTTAATGGACACTGATGGCAAGTCATTTAATTTCCAAGGTGGAGGTTTTGTCCTGAGTGAGCCTACCCTGCTTTCTTGACAACTTTAAACCCATAATTGATACACCTTATTTTCCTAATTAGGTCAAGGGCTATTACATGCTTGGATCTTTTCCATGTCTATCTATCTATCTACCTATCTCTATATTATATATATTTATGTGTGTGTGTGTGTATTCCTATACACACACACACACATATATACACATATACCTATTTGGAATTAAGAGGCTGAAGAATATTATCAGTGGGAGCTTTAGTCATCTTTTCATGATTCCATGAACAAATTAAGGAAGTTTAAGCAGCATAATTCAGTTTTGTCTTTAGCCTGACAAGGAAAATTTTCTATAGTATAAAATAACCTCTGAAAATTTTGAGTCACCATCATCATTTTTCCATTTGTCTCATTTTTCTATTATCTCATTTACAATTAAAAAGGAATCTTATTATACATGTCTCTTCAACAGTCAAACATTTAGTACTTATGAAAAGCATCCAGAGTTGTCTATCCTCAAGAGAAACAGAAAATCTCATAGGGTTACCAGGATTTTCATTTCTGACCTGGATATTTCATATCAAATAAGCAAATTGAAAGACTACAAATAATGAAAATTAGATCCTAGTGCCCTCACTCAGTTTCTTTCAGTCTTTTGGAGACTGAGAAATGATGGGTTTCCAAGGGAAAAAAAAAAAGAAAAAATGTAAATTTCCCTCTACCATACTTTACATTGTTGGGGGGCCAGTCATTTTTATGAATTACCAAACTGACAAAGCTGCTGGCTGCTTTCACTTCCATGGCTGTACTTCCTCTTGAAACCTTTAAATGAAGAAAAGTGGAAGATGCAGAATGAAGCAGTGACTTGTGCCAAGATTTCCCTTGGAAACCCCAACTGTGGGGACATGTTTATTTGTGCTCTTTTTCAAATCTATTTGTGAAACAGAAGAATAAGTCTTTGGAATTCCCTCATTGACAGTTACCAATGGAGTCCCTGTAGGGCGGAGGTGAAGCTGTTCTACTGGGCATTGTGAGCTAATCAGGGAATAACCCAGACACACCAGGTGCAACAATTAGAAGCACACTTTGTGTCAATAGAGTGCACTGCAAGGGAGACATGACACACTGCCCCTGAGCGGTTTTTAGGTCATGTTAATTTCCTTTCTCTTATTGCTCTTGATGTTGCCACATTCCAAACACCTGAGAGTTCCTTCAAACATCTCAAAGACTCATGAAACTCAGAATGTACAGATCCAATTCGGTCTTTTCCAACACTATCACCAAATGTGAGCTTCATCCTGTCTTCCCATTCTTAGTTAATGGCATCATCGTTACCCCATATTTAAAGAAACAAACCCGAGAGTCATCCCTTGACACTGAATTCCCCCTCAAACCCTGTCAAAACCATTATCAAACCTGTGGCTTTTATCTCCTTAATATCTGTTGAAACCATCCACTTCTCTCAAAAGTCAAGAAAACTCTATCGCCTACCTAGAATACTGACATAACCCTTTAATAATCTATGTGTGTTTTCTAATATTTTCTCCTACCACTGTCTGCATTTGGGTCAATGTCACCTTTATAAAATACCAAACCACTGAGATCAGCACCATTCTCACACCCATGGAGGCAACTCCATTTAAACCCTTAAATATAACTTATGATCACTCTTAGAAGAAAGATCAAAATCTTTAAGCCTGTATATCCCTTCCCTCATCCTAAAACTTATCCAATCATCCTCTATACAAAAGTTTTGTCCAATGTGGTTAATAGATTCATTTAGGTGAACGAGTCTGATATTTCAGAATTTATCTAAGAGCTGAAGTTAAAAATCAAAATTACAGTAAATTAAAAAGTTAAAAATTGGGGCACCTTGGTGGCTCAGTCGGTTAAGCGGCTGCCTTTGGCTCAGGTCATGATCCCAGGGTCCTGGGATCAAGCCTCACATCGGGCTCCCTGCTCAGGGGGAGTCAGCTTCTCCCTCTCCCTCTCCCCCTGCTTGTGTTCCCTGTCTCAAATAAATAAATAAAACCTTAAAAAAAAAGTTAAAAATCATGACTTCTGTATGCAGTGTTGATGAGGAAAAAATTCAGTTTGTCCATTTGTTTTTCTAATCTTAGTGTAAGTGTAATTTTATTTTACAGATTTTTTGTAAAATATAGAAAAATAGAGAATTGTAAAATAGAGAAAAAATATTGAGGCACCTGGGTGGCTCAGTCGGTTAAGCATCCGACTCTTGATTTCGGCTCAGGTCATAATCTCAGGGCCCTGAGATGGAGCCCTACACTGAGCTGGCACCAGGCTTGGGGTCTGCTTCAGATTCCCTCTCTCATCTCCCCCAGCTTTCTCTCTTTCTCTCTCAAAAAAAAAAAAAAAAATGTAAGGAGTTCTCCTTAAACAGTGGCTAAGCTGCCAGCACCTCTCCAAGCCCATTAGAACTCTACCTCTCATGCTGCCTCTGTGAAAGGAATATACACACGCTTTTGTGATGAGGCTGGCAGAGCTCAAGAACCCAGATAGAAGCCCCAATAGTGCCCACTGGTTCGCACTACATTTTCTGCAGTAATGTGAACAGGTCATAAGAAAATGACAAACAATAGGGGCGCCTGGGTGGCTGAGATGGTTAAGCGTCTGCCTTCGGCTCAGGTCAGGACCCCGGGGTTCTGGGATCGAGTCCCGCATCAGGCTCCCTGATCCTTGGGAGCCTGCTTCTCTCTCTCTCTCTCTCTCTGTCTCTCATGAATAAATAAATAAAATCTTAAAAAAAAAAGAAAATGACAAACAATAATTATGGACTTGTCCTTTCACTGTCTTGGACATAGTAGAGCATACATCGAAAATCTAGGTATGAGATAGTAAAACCCTGAATTTCTGACAGATAATAGGATTTATGGCTCAGCGCTCTTGAGCTGCAAAGACTTCCTCTGAGAAATACTTGTGGGATAGTAACCGTGAGATTCACTCAGTGAAAAGGGAAATTGTGCTGTCTATGGGTAGCTTTGTGGATTGTGCAAATTTAATACCAAGGGCCTTGTAGTTCCTCGTCAGAGCAGTAATTTTTAAACATTGCATTATATTTTACTTTTGGCCACAGAGGCTCTCTTATCCAGTTCGGCTGAAAGCTTCATTCCCCCCACCATCCTTCAGAATAGCCTAATTCTCTTACTCAACCAGCGTCGAGCCTTCATTCCAATTTCTGACTTTTGCCATGGTTGACTTGTTTCTCCATTTCATACAACACAAATCCTGGGCCTGATGACTGCACCAGACTCTTGAATTCAGTTAATTAGCGACATCTCCTCTTCCCATGTGGTAGCTTGTTGAATATACAGAGAGGAAGCCTGGTGTGTTGAAATGAGAGTTGAAGTTATAAGGCACTGCCTCTGTTATTTCTGTGTGCTATAGAACTAACACTCCTCACTTGCAAAAAATGAAGATGTTTGACTAGAGGATCCTAACTGCTTTACAAGGCAGTACTCTTCATTGTGCCTGGAATTCTTTTTTTTTTTTTTCTTTTTTAAGGATTTCATTTATTTACTTGACAGAGAGAGAGCACAAATAGGCAGAGTGGCAGGCAGAGGGAAAGGGAGAAGCAGGTTCTCTGCTGAGCAGGCAGCCCAACATGGGGTTTGATCCCAGGTGCCTGGGATCATGACCTGAGCCGAAGGCAGCCGCTTAACTGACTGAGCCACCCAGGTGCCCCTGTGCCTGGAATTCTAAGGATTTTTTGCTTATTGGGATCTAAGAGCATTTAGGAAGTAGAAAAGTAGAGAGGGGAAGAAAATATTCTTTCTTGATTTGGCTGTAACTCAGCTCCACCCCCCCCCCACCGTTTTTCAGTGTATCACTGAGAGTAGGAAGGTGGAAATTTATGGGATAGATGTCCCTATGTAAGAAGCAACCTTATTTTCAAGTACTAGAAGAAATAAATTATACTTCTGAATAAATGTGTTCCATATACAGAGTTTTTAATCTTTTCTTCAGACCTTGGATCAGTGAGAAAGTGACACAGCAGCAAGTTAGAGAGTTTTATTCTTCTCCCTATAGCCTAGAATACTAATTAATTAATATCTAACATATTGGCGTAAATTTACGCCACAAAGTTTCCATTGAACTGCTATGATTTTGTCTCAGTACAATGAAATGTTCCAGTGAAATCAGACCATCAGTCTGCTATTGATAGGTTTCTTTTAATGGTGGCATTCATAGAAACAAGGTTCCATTAGTTTGGGTGATGGGTTGTGATGACAGATTTACATTTAATTTATCACTTAATTTGCCTTTTTCTCAGATTTCATAGGATGGCTAAGGCATCATGTTTCTTCAGTTCATTGATAATGTTGTCTAGCAGTCCATGGGCATGCCCATATATTAGATCATGCATTCAAATATAGTTCAGCTCTTACCAAGTTACTCCAAACACCTTCTGAGTCTTTATTGCAATGTGAATAAAGCTCCAAATCCTCAGCCGTTCAAAACTTCTCCAAACTTTGTTTCCAACCTACCTTTTCAAGTCCATCTCAAAATTTACATGTGCCAAAGCTACAAAAGATACTCCGATATCTTAGGATAATGAACAATCTCTAATAGGTAATTTGGGGTTTTTAAAAGATTTTACTTGTTTATTTGAGACACAGAGGGGGGGAGGGGCAGAGGGAGAGGAAGAAGCACACTCTCTGCTAAGCAGGGAGCCTGACACAGGGCTCCATCACAGGACCCTGACATCATGACCTGAGCGGATGGCAGATTCAACTGACTGAGCCACCCAAGCGCCCCATCTAATAGGTAATTGGTGATGAATTTCAATGTTCGACAACCTACTGCATACATGTCAAATGTCCATTATCTTTTCTGCTATAAGTTTCATTACAAATAGGTAATATTTCCTCTGCTATGTGATCCACTGATTTATATCATAAGATGACTACTCATCTGGCCCATACAGAAATTTTGGTAGTTTTGAGTAGCTAACCTTATTAATATCATAGTCTCAGATATTCCTAACTGAACATGGCATTCATAGTGATGATATAAACCATAGTCACATGGCCTGACCCCATGCATCATTAGGCATAGAATGGATGTATATAGAAATGGAAAAAACAGATGCGTCGGTGTGGCTGCGTGCTTTTGGGGCACCCGGGACGGAGCTGGCACAGAAAGGGGATGGAGTGTGCTGCTGGCCACTGGGGACACACTGGGAGGACACAAAATGTCCCAGAAGGTATAAGAAGTATTAAATCCAGAAGTGCTCTTTCCCTTCCAGTCTGTTGAAGAATGACCTTGTTTCCTTGGGGACCTGTCTGCTTTGAATAAGAACAACAATGAAAACAACAACAACAACACCTGGTTCCCATTTAAAAAAAGAAAAAATTGGACTGAATATTTGCAGTGCTTGACCCCCTGAGACAGAAAGTGGATGAGTTTTCTTGCCCCCTCTCTGACATTTGACTTCTTGTATCTATATGAGAAGACGGATGTTAGCTGAACTTATTGTGGTAATTCTTTCAAAACATTTGTAAATCAAACCATCATCTTGTATACTTTAAGCTTATACAGTGAGAAATATTATTATTTCTCAATAAATAATTTCTCAACAAAACTGGAAAAAAATCTCAAAATAAAGGAAGCCATCAGATGTCCCCTGGGCCCACACAGCAGAATCTGCCTTCTCTTCATGAGCAGAATTGGAGATTTCCTAATCTCACAGGCTGTAGCTGTCACGCGGGGAAGAAAAGTTGTTTGTACCTGTGCATATACTGACTACCAGTGGATAAAAGTGACTATTTCCTCTCCTCCACAGAGGATGCCCCCAAAAGGATACACTGTTATTGCCAAACTTCCCTCCATGGAAACGGTAAGAAGTTATGCTCTCACCAGCAGTGTGAGCAAGTAGTGTTCACATAAATGCAACTTCTCCTTGAGAGGGGATACCCTGAGCTCAGAGAGGTTGAGTCATCTGCTTAATATTAAACAGCTACCAAGTTAAAGTGTTAGGATTCCAGCTCATGTGCTTGCCTGCATAGGAGGTATAGTCAATAAAATTAATGAATTTTTCTATGGAACAAACAGTTGTCACAGTTTGTGACCAAAGGACACCAGGTCTTACCATAATCACCTTTATCTAGACCTCAACTCCACCCCAACAGAGATGAACTATTCTGAGACAGCTTTGCAAAAATATATATTTTTTTCAAATCACATGTAAAGAAGTCTAAAGCTGAGCTTATTCAGCAATGTTTCTCTTTCTGATACAGTAATGTAAAAAAAAAAAAAGAGAGAGAGAGAATGTGTCCCCTTCCCTTTGCTATACCAAGAGAAGATTGCAGGCCAAGCCTTCTAAACTTATGTGTAGAATTGAGCTTAAGCCATAAGTCAAGCAGAAACCTAATGATCATCTAGAACCAGACAGCAGTGGGCTTGAGTAACACCAAGAAGCATGAGACACTGTGGGTGTTCGAGGTCTAATGTGCTACCCCATTTGGAATTGCAAAAGAATGCCTGGGTGCTACATTTGATGGACAACAACATCTGTGCAGTCAGAGAAACCAAAAGGAATCTTCAAAGAAGCAACATGTTGGCACTATCCTCTTAAACTGGGTTTCTGGTTAACAACTTGATCAATTGGGCAATGTCACTTTCATTACGGTCAACATTTTTACAAATGCATTTCTTTCTCTAGACTGTCAGTTCTTTGAAAATAATAACTGGTGGTTAAATTTATCTATTAGATGTTTAATAAGTTTTCTTGAATAAATACATGAATGATTGAATGAACTAATTACTTTGGCATGAATAATAAAGAGTTAAGCTGAAAGAAACGATTGAACACATTCAGGATGGTCAAGCTTCTTAGAATCCTATAGGACACATTTTATTATTTATTTATTTGAGAGAGAGAGAGAGAGCACAAGCAGGGGCAAGAGGGAGAAGCAGGTTCCCCGCAGAGCAGGGAGCCCTATGTCAGGCTGAATCCCAGGACCCTGGGATTGTGACCTGAGCCAAAGGCAGCCGCTTAACCGACTGAGCCACCCAGGCGCCCCTAAAGGACACACTTTAGAAATGAAAGATGAAGAAGACTTTCCATCTGAAGAAGAAGGGAGCAATAGGGACCAAAGTCCCAGAGACAAGTAATTACCTATTTAATGCAAGAATGAAGAATATTCGCTTGGTTCCCTTATGGATCTTCACACTATGCTGAGGAATGCAGACTCTATTGTGTAGCCAGAAGAGAAGTACTAGGAGATTTTAGTCAGAGATAAGAAATGATAGAAAACAGTATCTTGAATTTCAGTTTTCCTCAGTGAAAAAGTAATTGTGTGGGCCTTGAACTTCCACTACACACAGATAGAAAGCTGGACAAATATAAGAAAAACTGTTTCAGACAGCAAACAATAGGCTGCATAGAACTGCTGTGACACCTAAGAACACATGAGGTGAGCCCTGTCACGTTCAGTTAAATGCTAGTCTGGATGTTGCTGCGAAAGTATTTTCTAGATGTAATTAACGTTTATAGTCAGTTGACTTTTAAGTAAAGGAGATTACTCTCAATAATGTGAGTGGGTCTCATCTAGTCAATGGAAGGCCTTAAGAGCAAAAACTGAGGTTTCCTGGAGATGAAGAAATTCTTCCTCAAGACTGTAACATAGAAATACAGCCTGAGCTTCCAGCTTGCCCTATGAATTTCAGACTTGCCAGTTCCCACAATCATGTGAACCAATTTCTTAAAATAAATATCTTTCTTGGTTCTGCTTCTCCTGAGAATTCTGACTGATATATATTGTCAGTTGATTTTTTTTTAAACTTTTTTTTGTCAGTTGATTTTTTTCAAGAGTGTCAGTGTAATTCAATAAGAGAAGAGATAATCTTTTCAGAAGGGATTTTTTAAAAACTGGATATTTGTTTGAAAATAAATGAACCTCAACACTTATCCCATAAACAAAAAGTAAACTGGAATAATTCTTAGAACTAAATGTTAAGCTAAAACTCTAAAACTTCTAGAAAAATACATGGGACAAAACTTCCCTGACCTTAGGGTAAGGCATAGTTTTCTCAGACGATACAATAGGCAGTGACCAGTTAAAAAATTGATACATGGGACTTTAACAAAATGGAAACTTTGTAGCATTAATATTAACTAGAATTAAGTATTAATTATGGCATCATAATATTAACTGACAATATTAACTTTTTGCTAACATTATTTTATTTTTTTAAAGATTTATTTATTTTAGAGAGAGTGTAAGCATGGGGGGCAAAAGGAGACAGAGAGAAGCAGACTTAACAGCTGAGTCCTCAGGTGTCCCTAAACATTATTTTAATCTCATTTCCACACTGATGCTGAAATACAGGATTTGTTGGTTCACATATAACCCTAAATTAAAATGTAAATTACCTAGACATTAATTCTCTGGAGGAAAAGATACTTTGGGAAATTGTCCTTAAACTGTCTAGTTTGTATAATACATCTGGAAATAGACTGAATGGAGGAAAAGGTAAATTTAGCTTAGTGAAAATTATATATACAGTTGAATGCTTCTATTCAACATCTATAAGAATTTTAAGTAATAATGAATAATGGGGGGAAAGGATGATATAATTCCTGGTGTTTGTTGTAGTTTTAGTTTGTCTATTTTTATCCATCAAATATTGTAGAAATTGGTGTCTTGAAAAATATAAGAACCATGGCACCTGGGTGGCTCAGTCGGTTAAACATCTGACTCTTGATCTCAGCTCAGGTCTTGATCTCAGGGTCGTTAGTTCAAGCTCCATGTTGGGCTTCCATGCAGGGCATGGAGCCTACTTAAAAAGGAGAAAAGGTAAAAAAGTATAAGAACCACACATACACGGTCAATTAATTTACTACAAAAGAACCAAGAATATGCAATAGGGAAAAGACAGTCTTCAAGAGTTTTTGGGGAAACTGGACAGCCATATGCCAAAGAGTGAAACAGGACCACTATATTTATGTATTTATGTCATACACAAAAATTAGCTCAACAGAGAATAAGGACTCGAATGTAGGACCTGAAAACATAAAACTCCTAGAAGAAAACAGGGTAAGCTCCTTGACATCAGTCTTAGCAATGACTTTTTGGAGTTGACTACAATGGCAAAGACAACAAACAAAAGCATAGGTATTTGCAAACCATATATCTGATAAGGGATTAATATCCAAAATATATTAAAAGCTCATAGAACTTAGCAAAAACAAAACCCTAGACAATCCGATTTAAAAATTGGCAGAGAGCCTAAAAAAAAAAAGAATAAATTTTCCAAAGAAGACATACAAATGGCCAATACCAACATGAAAAGATGCTCAATATCACTAATCATCAGAGAAACGCAAATCAAATCCACAATGTAATATCACTTCAGACCTGTTGGGATGACTATTATCCAATAAATAAGTGCTGGTGAAGATGTAAAGAAACAAGAACACTTTGTGCACTGTTAGTGTGAATGTAAATTGGTACTGCCACAATGGAAAATAGTATGGAGGTTCTTTAAAAAAAATCACAAATAGAACTACCGTATGATCCAGCAATTTCATTTCTGGGTATGTGTCTGAAGGAAATGAAACTGTTACTTTAAAGAGATAGTTTTACCCTCATGTCCACTGCAGCACTATTTCAATAGTCAAGACATAGAAACAACCTAAATGTCCATCCATTTATCCATTTATCAACAGATAAATGGATAAAGAAATTGTGACACACACACACACACAATAAAACATTGTTCAGCCATAAGAAAAAGCAGGAAAGCTTGCCATTTGTGACAACATGGATGGACCTTGAAGGCGTTATGCTAAGATGAAATAAGTGAGAGAAAAAGAAATATCATATTATCTCACTTATATATGGAATCTAAAAAACAAAACAAATCTTCATAGATACAGAGAACAGATTGGCAATCACCAGAGGCAGGAGCTGAGGGATGGGCAGAATGAGTGAAGTGGGTCAAACATATAAACTTCTGGTTATAAAATAAAGACATTCTGGGGCTGTGGTGTACAGCATGATGACTGTAGTTACAATACTGTATTGCATATTTGAAAGGTGCTAAGAGAGTATAACTTAAAAATTGTCAGCACAAGAAAAAAATTATAACTGTATGTGGTGATGGATGTTAACTAAGTTTATTGTAATAATCAATTCACAATGCATACATATAACAAATCATTACGTTGTACATCTAAAACTAACACAATGTTGTATGTCAGTTATACTTCAATAAAAAAATAAGATAGATTTCAAATGAAATTTTTTAAAGTATAGAAAATCTTCACTCCCTCATTCCTATCTTTATACCTTAGCAACCTGACAAAGGTGTCTCCCACTTTACTAAGCCACCATCAATGAGTATTCCTATAAAACACTTTTTTAGTTAGTGAGCTCTGTTGAATTGTCTAATTCTGAAGGACATTTCTCTGGCATTGCTCATACACAGTAGTTATCTCAAGTTTTAAAATTATTTGCTATCTTTCTATTTCCACCAGTGCCTAATAACAGACTGCCTTTAGCTTTCAAAAGGGCTGTTCCTTGCTGTGCATCAAGTAATTTATAATATCCCCAATGGATGCCATTTGTGTGGTAGTGTTGATGTTTGCCAGAGACTCCAATCTTCATGTAACTGGATAACAGATACCCCCCAAATCACTTGTAACTTAGGATGATGTGATTCCAGAGAGACTGTTTGGGCTCAGGTTGTCTCTAAAGGTTTTTTTTTTTTCCCAACTCCATTAAAATTCAGATTTCTTTGATTAATTCAATACAAGGCTTAATAAAATGCTCAAGTGCATTATATACACTCACCAACATGTAAATAGCCTTCTTCTTATCTAGAGGTTCTGAAAAGACAGTAATTTATTCTGTACTATCTGTACCAGTTCAAATTATTCTCCCAAATTTTATGGATCAGTCAGGGCCCTATATTTTAGCTGGATAAATTAACCATTTTGGATTAGTCATGTGTCACCACATGACTAATTCTTAGTTCCTAGGTTCCTTTGTTCTTAGTTCCTAGGTGTCTTCCTCTTCTCAGAAATAAATTATGATAGAATATATTTTCAATGTAATGAGCTAGTATCCTCTTTATAAGGATTGAATCTATATCTTATCTAACCAAAGTGTATGGCTACACTGGAGTGATTAACCTATCTCAAACATGTATCGGAAGTTTTGTCAAATTAAAGAAAATTATTTGATTTTCAAAACTCTTCTGAAACTGGAATAAAAGCATAAATCCTTGGCCAACTCTATAGTAGTGTACCAGTCTCCTTTAGTTCACTGGACTTCTTTTTAAATGGCTTTTACCATCCCTAGTGAAGAGAAGCTTATCAGTGGAACTATTTTATTTAGTCCTCAGTAGTCATAGTAAAACTTCATTAACTCTTTTTTCCTAGATACCAGACAGGACCTTTATATAATTAGTCAATAATGGATTAATATCCCTATTTCTAGCATCTCGTAAAGCAGGAATGTATTATTGTCCTCCAAGGATTTGGAATTGTTTAATATTCACTACAGAGGAAAGCTTACACTATTCTACAGGTTCTATTTGTGTGTCCAATTAGAAATGGATGGAGGCAGACTTGACCTGATTAGATATTTGCAGGCAAAAGCAAAAACCTCCAGTATCACAACATATAAAATCCGATAAAACATTCGGATAGAGGTGACATTTCACCTCGTTTTTTCTTACACTCAAATATTCCAATTTGTAATTTACTATAACTCTAGTACCTACTACCACAGCATCATATTATCCTCAGAGTTTTATCTTTGGCTTTCCAATGTTGCCCTCTCTGTCTCTTGCTGATATCATCATGTATCATGTTCCAGGTTCTGGTAATCCCAGAAAACTCTGTTCACCACCTCAAAGCCATTCAGCTTAGACAATCATGCATCTTTAGATTTCCCTGCTGATATTTTGCAAGTAGAGCACAATCTTCTTATTCTATTGCCTTAGCAAATGGAGTATTCCCACATCTTGCTCACTCACTTTATTTTACCAAGTATTCTTTGACATATCCCAAACAACATATCCCATACAACAAACCTGTCTGGTTCTTTTTAGCAAGGCAAGTGCAGTTCCCCAAACTATCGGGAGTTTTCCACCTCCCAGCCAGTAATCACCATCAGATTTTACATAACACCTTCACCAGTTTATTTCTTTTTCATCTAACTTTTCTTTCTAAAAAGCACAGAACTTTCTTCTATCACTGAGATCCAGGAAAAGGAGATTGCTAACAAGTTTGCTATAGTTGTCTATATATTTTGTTCTCCTATGAGATTGTATAAGGGTACCAAGCATTCTCTAAGTTTGCATGGAAGCATTTTTCATTAGGAGTGATATTATTATCTATATACAATCTAAGCTACCTGCAGTTAAAACATTTCTACTACCATTTCTGCAAGGATCTTTTATGTTCCATTAGGTGAAAAAATTGGGCAGGTACCCTTTTCAATGTAAGCTTGTTAGATTTCTACCTTAACCACGGTAGTATCATTATTTGGAAAGAAAAATATATACTAAAGTCCATACTCGTCAGGCCATTTAATTCTCCCCATTCAGACTCAATGGATTCTCTACCACTGAAATACTACGCCCTAGGTCATGTGGTCTGGACAAACAAAAAGTCAACAGGTTTCTAGTGTTTATTTGTTGGAAGGATGTCTCAATTATTTAACAATGCCCCCCCCCCATTTCCATGGTCTTGTCCTTCATTCTCAAGGACAGTGAATACATTGGCTTTTAGGTGAATATAATATCTGCCAAGCAAAAAACCTCATGACTCATCTTCTATTTTATATATTTCTCTCCTAAGTCAGTCTACTCCTTTGTGTTCTTCTGATAGAATTTCCATTTTGTTAATGCTATTGATAACCAACAAGCAATGTTTCTAGCAATTTTCCTTATTTGCCTTTGTTTATTAACCAACCCATTTTGCTAATCCTAGATGTTTGAAACTATATAGCCTAAATTCCATTGATAAGATATATACTGTAATTTGCTTCAAAAAAACTTCCACTAATGTGAACCAGGGGTTAGTTTCAGCTATCCCAGCACCAAGTCTCAAAAGACCTTCCCTACCCATCCTTCTTCACAAGGGCCATTTAAGTAAATTTCAAGGGTAGAATGATGTCAAATTCACAAGAAAAAATAGGCTTACCCAAGTTTATTACCCAAGTTCACTTAGCTTTTTTTTTTTAACTTTTTTTTTAAGATTTTATTTATTTATTTGAGAGAGAGAGAATGAGAGATAGAGAGCACAAGGGGGAGGAGGGTCAGAGGGAGAAGCAGGCTTCCCGCTGAGCAGGGAGCCCGATGTGGGACTCGATCCCGGGACTCCAGGATCATGACCTGAGCCGAAAGCAGTCGCTTAACCAACTGAGCCACCCAGGAGCCCCCCAAGTTCACTTAGCTTTAAGCAAGAATACAGAACAAGTAAAGCAGCAGCATTCATAGCCGCAACATGACAGAAGCTTTGGATACTCTGATAGTTTCCAAAGCTTCATTCACTGAATGTAAACTGTTCTATGTACCGGTCACTCAGCACAGGGAAGGTGCAGGGTTGGGCGGGGGGGTCTCTCAACTTAATTAATTTGCTTATAACCTAGCACCTAGAGGTATGTTTGCCTCACATCTAATTTTAGTACAGCTGCATTCCATAAAAACAGGCTATACAATAAACAATCTTGATATACTTGACACACTTGATGTACAACATGTTTAGGAACATTTTGGATCAGCAATCAGTTCATACTAACCTCAGGAGGAATCTAATTTATCCCAAGTTAAAGCATCTATTGAGTTGGCTTTGGAAGACTGTATAAATGTCAATTTCTTAGAAGGACCTAAAACTGGAGTAAAATATTACTGTTCAACTCTTAACCCTTTATGTCCAAAGTAATATAAATACCCAGGATATTATTGAAAATAATCCTGATAAAATCGTATATTACTTGTGCAATTATGAAGCTAGTAAAAGAGTGTAAATATCATAGCATATAATTGTTTTTGAAGATACTTCAAGTAAAACATGTTCCATGTACATTAAGAAATAAATATACTTACATTTACATAAATAATAAAAAGTATTTAAGGATTACTTTTAAAAGATCAATAGTAATTACAGAAAAAAGGGTTTAATCAAAAAGAAAATTAAAATGTTAAAGAAAGATGTAGTTTATAGCGCTTGTAAAATGAGTCACAAATACTGTGAAATTGCTGAAAATCGCCCTACAAGTACAGATGGTTTTTAAGGAGAATAAACTTAATCATGTGGAGTATTTTTAAAAGAAATTTTGTGATTGGGGACCAATTGGAATTAATTTTAAGACCATACCAACAAATTGACTTTTTCCAATAATGTTTATATAAGAGATAAATAAATGTAAGAGATAAGAGATATTTATCATATGCCTACAGTTTTAGATAATACATTTAGTATATTTGTTGGAACTATTGGCAAGATTTAAAGTGTTTTAAAAATACTAGAACAATAGGCATATCTTCATTCTTCTACAACTTAAACTTAATTCTCATTTTGTATAATTGCTTTTCCTAAGTGAATGTGCTCAAAAAAGAAAAAACCCAGATTGTTCAAGGAATATAATTGTTTTGCCAAAAGAAGAATTGAAGCACCTATGCCTATATAGTTCTAAAGTAAATTAGAATATATATATATATTATATATGATATATATAATATCTTTTAAGTGATCACATCCCTGACCTGGAAGTAGATTAGTGGGAGAGAATTCACTGACAGTTTTATATCCCTACATGCAAAGTCAGGTTCTTATCTCTGATCCAGCCTCCTTGCCTTTTCCCTAGTCAGCTCCAACTAAAACTGATAGGAATAGTAATGCAACCACAAGGTTGATCGAAATTGTTTATATTGCACTCAAATATTCCTAAATTTATAAATTATTGCATATCATGGTGCATGCAGTATCCCTGATTTAAAAAAAAAAACAACAAACAGTGCATGGAATTACAACTCTGAGCTGTGGTTAATTTTGATGTTTCATTCTTTAATTCATGCCAACTTTCATTTTCTTCCTAGCATCCACAGATTTCTTTAGAAATTTTCATTTTTTCCTAACTTTATCACCAAACAGTACATTTCTTCTCAAGAAATATTCTTCCAAGAAGCAGAATTTTATTTTATTAGTCAACTGGAATTACTATGTGTGGCAGAAAACAACAAAGCCATATTAACTTGCAGGTCCAGAGCAATGGGCTGGGCTCATTCATGAACTAAATGACTAACCCTATATGCCAGCCTCTATTACAGCTATTTCTCACCATAATTATCTGTTTCTATCTGGAATTTTGGAAAGCCCTAGAAAATAACTAATTTGCAAAAGCCAAATCCTCAGATAAAAATAAAGCACAATGTTGCTAAATAAGCTAGTACCATAGATAATGTTCCCAAATTTCACTGGACCCATATCCAAGAAACCATAATGGGAAGCTAGGATGCTTCCATAGAGCTTATGAATTCTTCTGACCATTAGTCTTCTGGTGGAATAGCAGTCATGGCTTATCTATAGGACTTGGGGCTTTTTTCAGCAGATGATAAAAAAGAAACGTTTTGAATATTGTCTGGCAACTATTTATTTCTTCATTATTCTTCTCAAGGCACCTATAACTTCTTTGTTCCTCAGGCTGTAAATAAAAGGATTTAGCAGAGGAATTATTATCGTGTAAAATAAAGAATACATTTTGTCATGATCTTCAGTGTGGCCAGACTCAGGATGCACATACATGAAGAAGAGAGTGCCATAGAACAAGGAAACAGAGAGCAGGTGGGCGCTGCATGTGAAGGCTTTTCTCCTGCCCTTTTCAGATTTCTTCATCGGGATGGCAAAGAGGATACAGATATAAGAAACCATGATGGTCATAAAAGTAAAGACTTGTATAAAGGCCGAAAAGATTAAAACCAGAAGTGTATTAACTGTAGGATCATTGCAAGAAATTTTGAAAAGTTGTAAAATTTCGCAGAGAAATAATGTATTTCATTGGACCTGCAGAAAGTTAATCTAAATAACAAACCCACATGAATTGCTGAATGTAGAAAGCCAATGAAATATGAAACACCAATGAACTGAGTACAGAGGTTATTGGACATCACTGCTGGATAAAGCAAGGAGTTGCATATGGCTATGTAGCGGTCATAGGCTATCACTACAAGAAGGAAACACTCTGTGGTGGCACTGGAACCAAAAATGTAAAATTGAGCCATACAGTCAAAAAGTGATATCACATGATTCTTGCATAAAAAATGTGTAAGCACCCTGGGAGTTACAGAGGATGAAGTACAAGCATCTGCAAAGGCCAAACTGCCGAAAAATAAGTACATGGGGGTGTGAAGGTGGGGGTCCTTCCAGATGAGAGCACCCAGACCAAGGTTGCCCACCATGGTGGTGAGGTAGATGACCAAGAACACCAGGAACAGGGGGGACCTGCAGCCCTGGACGATCTGTAAGTCCTGTGAGAACAAACTCAGCCATGAGTGTCTTATTTTCTTCTGCCATATCTGACCTGGCCAGACAGTAAAATAAAAGAAAAAAGTGTTGAAACAGTCACAAAAGAATCATAAAAACAGTGTATTTTTTGTGTAACATGTATTTCTAAAAGGTGCTTTTCATGTAATTAGCAATTTCTTAATTTTTACCTTTATATGTGTACTTTAATATACATTCAAAGTTTTCCACAATAAAATGTTTTAAAATGGTAATTCGCCTAAAGTAACAAATAAATGTAGTACAAATCCTTCTCAATCCAACAGAGGTTTTAAGAACTATATATGCTTATCTTAAAATTTATATGAAAGAAAAAAATTTCCAATTTTACCTAAGAAAAATGTATAGTAAGAACAGTCAAGAGTACATTAATTTCTATTGAACTATAACATAAAGATATAATAATCAAAACATCAAGATAGTGGAATAAGAATAGACAAGGGGGGTCAATGCAATAATAGGCAGCCTTCTCAGAAATAGGTTCCATTATATATAGAAGTGTGGCAAAAGACAAATATGATGTTTCAATTCGGTAGGAAAAAGATGATGGGTTTAATGGATTGTGCTGCCACTGTTGGCTGTCTGGATATAAATAAGGTTAGGCTCCTACCTAACAGCATAGATATTTTGTAAGAAATTTTGGAGGCAACAATATAACATAGTGATTAGAGAAATTCTTATCCAAGAGAAGAAAGCCAATACTAACCATAGCTACTATATAATTTTAATGATTAGCAAAAGAGTATCGAACAGAGTCAGAGGGCATATAATAGGTTGGGAAATACATTTTACTATGTATATGAAAGTTACAGATTTATGAACAATATAGTATGTAATATAAGAATAACAAAAATAGATAAGAAGAAGGCAAACGATCTAAAAGAAGAATGAATAAAGGATATGAACAAGCAAGTTTACAGATGAATGAATCAAAATGACCAATAAATAAAATGAAAAGATGCCTGGTTTTCTGTATGTAGTAAATATACACACGTGTGCAAGTGCAGATGTGCACACACACACACACAGATACTTCCTTTCTCACATATTAGATTAGCAGAAATTAAAATGAACAGATACTGCTGACTGAGGTGGAGAGAAGTGCTCCTTTCGTGTTACTTGTGGATATATGAATTGCAACAGCCTTTTTGAAAAAGCAATTTTATATGATACCATTTAAATTTTTAATAAATACATATACCCTTTGATTTATCTTTTTGCCTTATATATACCCTAGAAATAGAAGCACAACTATACAAAGATAAACATACAAAGGATATCTAGTGCATTATTTTTCAAGGTGGCAAAGACCAGACACATCTACAGTGAGATGGTTAAATAGATCATGGTTATGTACATTCATATTTTGTAATATAATTCAGCCATGAAAACAAAGTCTTATTTCACTTGAATTGGCAATTTTCACAATGTTTTGTTACCTGAGAAGAATATGATACAGAGAAGTGTAAATAAGACTTCATTATTGAAAAATAAACAATGCATTTTTAAATCTTTTACCCGGAGAAAAATGTGGATAATAGAAATTAAGTTTATAGCACTGGTTTTTCTAGAATAGAAGTAGAGGTAGAAATGAGGGAAATGGAGAAGAGGAAAAGAGAGAAGTCAAAATAAAAGTTCTATGAGAATAGCAGCATATATATTAGGATCTCTTTCACATAAAATTATGTAATTGATTTATTTGTGTGTGTATCTATGTAGGCCTTTATACGTACATAAAGAGATGTGCAAAAGAATAGTCTCCAACATGTTAGTAATGGAGAAAAGAAACAAGAATGATGAAATCCTATTGTTTGCTTTTTCAAGGAGATGTTTTGTCACTGAAAAGTCCATTGTAAAATTAGGATGCAATCATCTGTTATTTTTTGCATGTATATATCAGTTAAAGACAGAAATAGCCTCCAGGGAAATTAACATTTTCTTTTGGAAATTGTCAATGGAAGCCAACTTTTAACCATTGAAACTGGATACAGGGGCGCCTGGGTGGCTCAGTCTTTAAGCATCTGCCTTCGGCTCAGGTCATGATCCCAGGGTCCTGGGATCGAGCCCCGCATCTGGCTCCCTGCTCAGTGGGAAGCCTGCTTCTCCCTCTCTCACTCCCCCTGCTTGTGTTCCCTCTCTTGCTGTCTCTCTCTGTCAAAAAATAAATAAAATCTTAAAAAAAAAGAAAAGAAAGTAGATACAATTTGTTTTAATACCCCAGTTATCTGTAATTGTGTAAGATAAGGATTCAAATAGAACAAGAGTTTTTTAGAAGGTTTTTTTTTCAATTTTAGTATTTTTTTTTATTAATCTTATTTCTCCATACTTATTCTTTAGTCTCTGTTGTAAATTTAACATGTGATGAATTAAAAAAAATAACATGTGATGTTTGCATGAAATAATGACATTGATTTTTTTTCATGATTTATAGATAGTCTCTGAAAGAAGTTGAAAAAGGAGTTTTCCATTGAATATAGTTTCTTTTACATTACCATAAAAAGAAAAATAAAAACATTCCAGGTATACAGATTGTTATGGTATTTCCTGGGATGGAAAAACATTTTCATAATTTTATAGTCATATCTCTCAATACTGATGGAACATAAAATTTTTTTTACCATGAGAATATATTAGAAAAACTGAGTTTGTCTAATGTAGAAATAGGAACAAAAGCTCTTTTTCAATGAATCAGTGATCAGCATAAGAGAAGATTGTGAGATAGTATTCTATCTCCACTAAAAATAAAGGAAGAATTCATGAGCTTTGGAATTTTTACTTTTGAATATATACCCACCCAGAACCCCAATATACACAACACAGGCAAAATATTAATTGAAAATTAAGAACTTAAGAGATTTTTGCCTGGCATAAACTGGCCCAACTTTCTTTATAATCTCGAATAACCAAATGTTTGTTTTTCCTAGTTTTAGCTCCCACAGTGTGTAACTTGGCCAAGAATTAGTAGTCTCTGTGAATTTTGTCTCTAGAGTTATGTGATAAATGAGACAAGGAGCATTTTGCAGTTACCACTAGTGACTTTAGCCCATATTCTCGTGATTTCATGAAATTAAAGAATTTGTATTGTACTCAGCCACAAACTGTAAGCCAGAATTTCCCAGTCTGAAAAAAATTACAAATAAGTTATATTTGAGCTGCATAGCTTATGTCTCAATTAAGCAAACTTCACATTATGAAATTAACTCTGAATTTTTCTCACCACCATTATTGAATTTTTCTAATTTTCATTCTTCTGTTAACCAAAGTTTATTATTTAAGAACTCCCCCCAAAACGTGTAAAAATTCGAACTGAAATGTACACGATCAGACAGACATTTACTTCTGTCTGTCTAGATTTTGGTTGCTGATTTAAGTAGAAAAAACACCTATCCAGGATGTTAATTTCTTACTCAGATGTTTATCATACAGACAAATTACAACACTATATTAATGAAATTTATGAAAATTATGAAAATCTCTGCACTCTCACCTACTTCCCGTAAATCATGGGAAATTGGAAATGTTTTCTTGAAGTAACATAAAAGGTACAGAAATGAAGCAATATTATTTGTATGTTGATTTTCCTTGGAAACTCCAAACTGGTGGGAGATAACATTTCTTCCTTCTATCTGCAAATCTATTCTTTAAAAAATTTTGAAATTCCCTTAATGCTTCAGAAGGATTCCCAGTAGGATGAAGTCAAAGTTATTCTACTGGGCCTTGTGAGCTAATCATCAAATCCTCTACACACAGCTAGTTATAACAATTAAAACTGTACATTGTGTCCTCAGGGTTCACCAGAGGGGCATGTTTATAAAATGTCACTGAATGGAGTTTAGAATAAGCTTGTTTTCCTTCCTCTTGTCTCTTTTAATGGTCCCACTACCCAAATACCTACTTGCCCACTTGGAAATCCCAAAGGTACATTAGAATTAACATGTCCAAATCTGAAATTAAGATCTTCCTCTATTCCACCCCCCAAACCTGGTATTCGTCCAATGTTCCCTATCTCAGGGAATAGGGTCTGCAAACAAGTATTTGTGCACAACATAAATCAGGAACATATTCATGAAACTAATTTCTCCCTCAACTCCATTTTTTTGACTATTGCCTCTAGATTTTATGTACTAAAAATGTCTTAAATCCAACTATTTCTATTTGTACAGTTAATCTTAAAATCCATAATACAGTCATCTCTTGCTTGGGCTTATTAAATAACTTCCTAATGACACTATCTGCATCTGCTAACACACAGTCATCCACTCTTTTCTACACTGATGCCAGACTGATTTTTATAAAACGTATACCATTTCACCATCATCCCATACACATTCTCCCCACTCGACATGTATAAACAACTCCACATAGAGTAACAACTAAAATTGGTAAGCTTAAATATCCATTTCCCTACACTGAGAAATAGACCCAATAATTAACTGTATAGAGTTGAAGAGGTTTTTTTTTGCATTACATGTATATATTATTTACAGTAACACTAATTAAATTTACAAATAATAACCAATATTTTAGTAGATCAACAGAATAGGTTAGTTCTTATTTATGATAAGTATGAAGCACATGTTCTGAATTGAACAACTGTTCATTCCTTTTGATGATTCAGAGACCCAAATTCTTTCCAACTTGTCACTCAAGCATTTTCCACACATGATTTCCTTCAGGGTTTGTGTTTTCATTTGGATCAAGCTAGAAGGGTAAAGTTAATAGGGGATTCCATATGTGAGGTGCTTATGAGCCAGAAATGTAAGTGATATACATCACTTTCAAGCCTAAACTCAATCATATCACTATAGTCAACGGAAAAGGGAGGCTGTGTGTTTAGGATGAAAAGAAAATAGATTTGGTGGTCACCTAACAGTTTCTTCTCCTTATTCTACTACAGTTTCTGATTCTCATTTACCCGTTTTACCCTCCTTCCCATGTGGACAGTACTTTCAGCATCTTCCCAAGGGAGTCAAACCCAATTTCCATTTAGCCTGTATTCCAAGAAAAAGCTAGGATCTCCAGTTGATACTCTGGTCTCTCCATCAAATCCAGCTGTTGCTGTTCTTTGGGAACCAAGATTTTTTTTAGTATTTTGCCACATGTTATAATTACACACAACAATATGCAGTTTTTGTAAGAATTATCTGTCATCTTGTGGAAAACACGAACTTTACAAAGTTACCCAGTCTTTATCAACATAATATTGTCAATATAAATGAACCAGCCTGTGTTCTACAAAACATCCTGAAAATAAATATTCCTTCTGTTCTCTTAACCCATTACATTATCTTCTTAATAAACTTTAGTCCACTCAAAAGACTTACTCTTTTTGAGGGATCTACCCATTGCAAAAAGACATCTGTCCTTAATCTGATTTTCTGACTGTGTTACAGACTATCAATGTTTGGCTAAGTAAAACTGGATATTGGATGTTCAGAAGCTGCCCCCACCCCCAGTATTTAGCCTGTCTCTATTCCAGGTCAGTCACTACATGACCAGCAAGACTACCATTGTGTAGGCATAAATATAGGGTGGGTCTGAAATATCTGGAGATTTGGCAGTTGTCTGATAAGGTGTCAGAAAGTGTAGAATGTCACCCAACCTCAATTTCTCTGTGAGTTCTCCTCTCCCACATGCTCATTCCTACCCCCAAGTTGTAGCCCCATCTCTACCTTATCTGTCTGGCTTGAGTGAAAACAGGTACCTAATGAGCTGATTGTTGGAAGGTTAGTATAAATTCACTTGCTAATTTCACAGGATTTCCTACACTGACTTTGCTTTCTGCCTGACAAGCTTTAGGTTCTCTTTCAGACTTGACTAAGAGACTCTGGTCATGTCCTCCCACATCTGGTCTTCACAAGTATGTCCCAAGCTACCTCTCTGAACTGAGTTATCACTGTTGGAATTGGGCTGTTCTCGTGAAAAAGTGAGTCTCAAAGATTCAGAGTCCAAGAAGGGGATTTAATTGCTTGTCCCTTGTCTTGCTACCTCCCATTCTCTCTGTCCTGAGGTCATGTCCTCAGCCTAGAGATGACCTAGGTCTACAATTGTAGTCAATGAATTGTTGAGCAATCCATGGAATAGGTAGAGCAATATCCACTACATCCTACATGGCAGAAAAGAAATTAAATCTTTTTCGTCTTTGTCTCTGAGATGGTATATGAAAATATGGGGGTGGGGAGGTCGCATGTGAGATGTTGGAAGTGGAAAGAAGGTCCCTAAGACCTTCTATCCTACTAATATCCTCACACTCTTATGGACTCTTCATTTTTTCAGGTTTTGCGCCAAAAGCCGAGGCCTGTTGGAACTTGTGATCTGGTCTCTTAAATGGAACAGGGCTTGCCTGTCCTGAAAGACTTCCTGCCTCTCCCAGCTCTCTAAAAAGCCAGCTCTCTACTAGCTTTTTCCAACTTTAAATATCATGAAAACAAACATAAAATGGGATATTTATTTATTTTAAAGATTTTATTTCTTTATTTGTCACAGAGACAGAGAGAGCGCCAGAGAGATCACGAGCAGGGGGAGGGGCAGGCAGAGGGAACAGCAGGCAAGGGAGAGAGAGAAGCAGACTCCCCATTGAGCAAGGAACCAGATGTGAGCCTCAATCCCAGGACCCTGTGATCATGACCTGAGCCGAAGGCAGATGCTTAACCGACTGAGCCACCCAGGTGTCCTTAAAATGGGATATTTAAATTGCATGGTTTAATATTTGCAAAACATTTATCCCCACGGAGCACAGAACTTCTGTGGCTGTTTCTCCAGGGCAACTGTGAAGATGGCAGTCCTGCTATATATCAACCTGTGATGACAAAAACATAGAGAATGTAACAATCTGCTACTGGATCACATCCCACCTTAGTAACAGTGCTGTTAGAAAAAATAAAGAAGACAAAGACCATCTATATATTGACAGATAGCAATTATACATAGCCAATACCTAAAACAGTCTGCATGGCACATAAAGGGGAAAAAAAAAGAGAAAGTTTTGTCACTTCCCTGGAATGTAGAGAGGTAGTGACAGAAAGTTAACAGAGACTTGGCATACATGTTGGTTCGAATGAGCCCACACAGCAGAAGCAGGGCTCAGACGCAGTAAGAGGAACAGGGTCCGAGGAAACTGAGCCACAAACACACAGTGCTGAAGCCAGTCAACTCCACCGCGGGCTTTATTGTTCAATGACTCAACAAACTGTTTCTATCCTAAAATCAAAATAATAGGCCTGGGGTTAGAGGGATGTGTCATGTATATGGGGATATCTTTTCTTATTTTTCACTACAATATTCACAAGTCCATATGTAATAAAGTCAGGAAACCAGAGAGAAAACATAGATAACTTTTGTAAGGGAAAGAAAATTGATTTAAGTTACATAATTATGAGATGATCAAGCACACCTGCTATTTCCGGTAGCTGTCGATTCTGGGTGGAGCGGGGGAGAATGTATTCAATGGTATATTTGTGCTGGAAACAAGGTGCCCAGTGAGATCATAAAATAAATTAAAAAGTAGAAATTTTTAAAGAGCTCAGAACTATTCCTTATATTGCAGGAAAAGTAATTATTTTAAGGATTTAATTGCTAAAGTATTGTATCTTTTGAATGAATACAATGCAAATATAAGTTAATTTTCCAAAATTACTTGTAAACCTCCTAGATGTATTCATGTTAAATGCCTCAGGAGGAATATATGTTGTCACATTTAGTCTAACAGTGTTACTTTGGCATATATAGTGTTTGCATCATTATAAATATCTATAAAGATATTTATATCTACAAAATCTTGAAAATTACTTGCTCAGAATTATCTAGGAGGGCATGAGTAATTTTTAAACAGAGGATTTACACAGGCTAATTCTTCCTATAAAAGAATATAAGTTCAGGGGCACCTGGGTGGCTCAGTCGGTTGAGTGTTTGACTCTTGATCTTGGCTCAGGTCATGATCTCAGGGTCACGAGATCGAGCCCTGCACTGGGCTCCATGCTCAGCGAGGAGTTAGCTTGAGAGTCTTTCTCTCCCTCTGCCTGTCCCCCCACTCATGTTCTCTCTCTCTCAAATAAAAAAAAAAAGAATATAAATTCAAAAAGTTTTAAAATGTGTGTATCTGGAAATACAAAACCTCATTCAAGTTACAAAGCTATACTAATTTGGAGATTTCTGTTTCATTATATTGGACCTGCAGAAGGTTAATCTAAATAATAATCATACATGAATTGTAGGATGCAGAAAACCAATTACATAAGACAAACTTATCAACCAAGTACAGAGCCTGTTGGACATCACCACTGGATAAAGCAAGGGGTTGCATATGGCTACATAGTGGTCATAGGCCATCACTACCAGGAGGAAACACTCTGAGGTGGCACTGGAAGCAAAAAAATAATATTGGTCCATGCATTCAAAGAGGGATATCATTTGACTTTTATCTAAGATGTTGACAAGCATCCTAGGAGTCACAGAGGATGAGGAACAAGCATCTGCAAAGGCCAAACTGCCAAGGAATAAGTACATGGGGGTGTGAAGATGGGGGTCCTTCCAGATGAGAAAAATCAGTCCGAGGTTGCCCACCAGGGTGGTGAGGTAGCTGACCAAGAACACCAGGAACAGGGGTACCTGCAGCCCTGGACAATCTGTAAGTCCTGTGAGAACAAACTCAGTCACCTGCATCTTGTTTGCCTCCATCATATGCATTCGGGCTGATCACTGCCATGAGAGAATAGGTAAAGGAAAAAATTAATCAATAATCAGGAAAACGCGTATTATATGGCAACATCGTATTCCTCTATTTCTGATGGCCCTTACTCAACAAATACTAAAGTTTAGAGTTTAGAGTTTCTCTTTTTTAAAACACACTAACAATGTTAAATATATTATAGGTAATTTCAAGAAGTAAAACTTGGTTAAAAAGACTTCTGATTCTGGTGTTATGCTTGAGATGCTAAAATAACCATCTTTCAAGACTAGAGAAGAAATAAAAATACTAGCCAGCTTATTTGCACATTTGGAATAGATCCGAAAGCTCCCATTAAACATGCCCATATATGCAATTTTCATGCGGTTAACCAAGAATGTTTTTAACATTTTAGAGGCTCATAATTCTTTTCTTAGAGGATCATAATTCTAAAATGATTGAAAGGATTTTTCTTTTCCTGCTCTTTTTGAGATTGCAAGTGGGACTATCAAAGCCAGGGTGAATGAAACATTACAAATGGCACCACAGTTGAAAAAATAACCAGTGTTTTGAAAATGTGGATTCAGTTTAAATAGTAAAAAAAAAACTATAAATTCTGTTTAAAAGGTAAATCAAATGAGGAAAAAAGATGAACCACTGTAATAGGCAATGACTAACATAAAGATAGTCAAGACAGATAAGAGCCCCAAACAACAAATGGATCCATGAGTTTTACAAGCCTGGGAAGCAAGTGAGAAGGCTGGGTCGTGTGGAGACCCAAGAGAAAAAAAACCTCAGTCCTCATCAGCACAATGCATTTCATCAATGACAAATTATGCACAAGTCTGAACATAAAATATGTTTTATGCCCTCTCTTAGTATCTAAAGCAGGTTTTACCCATTTATAAACAGCTGATCTAAATATATAACCATTCAAGGGAATATTTACCAGTCTGGATTCACAGTTCCCAGGGTTTTATGACAAGACCATCCAAGTGGGTGTCACTCCAACGCCTGTGTTTACTTCTACACCAATTCCATATAGACGTAGCTGAAGATTCCCTCCCTAAGTCGGTGCTAGCCTGAAATATCTCAAAGCTCCCACTTGGTAATTCAAAAGGAAGAATAACAGTATTTGTGAAAATTTCAGTTCTGATGAAAATAATCTTTGAACAGTAAAAATATATAGAAGAATTGGGATATTTTCTATAAAAAGGCACTTGGAGTTTTTCCCCTTTAAAAGAGAGGCTATTTTGAGGAACACGGTTCTTCTTTATCTCCAGCGGAAAAAAAGAAAATTTGGGGTTGATTTTAGACATGAAGAAACGCCAACAGAGAGGCTGGTCATAGTGGCAGTAATCATCGAGTAAGCACGTTGCTGTCAAGTCACTGCAAGTACTAGATTATCCTTATTTCACACTATTCCGAGATTATGACATTAAGGTGTGGCTCTTAGCAGATGTGGTGAATTCTTTTCTGCAGATTTCCAGAAAAGTCCTATCTAAACAAGAGCCACATTGAAGGAGAAAAGCATAGACTCTCTTTAAAAGTCCCATAATTCTTAACTATTGGAAAATTTCCTGCTTATATGAGGTTTCCATTATAAAGTGAAAGCCAGAATTAATTTTACTTTCAAAGACACAAACTATTAAATAGATTGATTGTATAATTCATTGTCCTGGCAAAGAAACTGTTAACAGAAATGTAACAAAATTTCAAAAGCTTGAGTCTCAATTCTATCTCTAAATTACTAAGTGATGTGTCTAAACCACTTTATGACCTTCGTTTTAAGGTTCTCTTCTGTAAAGCACTGGAGTTTCTGAGGTGCATTTCTGCCCACAGTCTGTGAGACTCAACTAGTCTTTGCTCTTCAGTAGGTAGCATATCATGGTGGTGAAGAACACAGACAGTATAGTAGTTCAATTCCTCATTCTACAATTATACAGCCTGTAGCCACAAGGGGTTAAAGGAGTTAAACATAGTTTTTATTTAGCTGTTAAGATTGCTTTCTGTTCCATTTGATAGATTAATCATCTCAAACATTTTTCAGATATTTTGACAGCTCATGAGAAACACTTGGTACTAAAATGATATGTTCTATAATTTTTGGTGGAAAGAATAATGACAATAAAATAAAGCACTGTGTTCTCACCCAATTCTTATAAGAAGATGCAGAGATGTCATAAGATATAAATTTTCATGAAGAACTCTTAAGATACAAAAACAAAGATGTCAAAGACAACTACTTGTCTCATGTTAGTTTTCTTTGAAAAATGCAGTTTGGAAGCAAAGATATTTATTTCTTCCCATCTTCAAACCTGTTTGCAAAGAGAATATTGAAACTCCCTTAATGCCACCAAAAGTTTCCCTATAGAATTAAATCAAGCTACTGGGCATTGTAGACTAGTCTACAAGTCATTTTTAACATACTCATTTCTAACTATTATTTTTATAGCTTGTTTCTTCTGCAAACAAAAGCAGGTTAATTGGAGAAAAAAATGAAAATGTAGTAAAGCACAAAGAAACCAAATTGTTGTAATCTCACTAAACACTGATAAATACAGTTAACTTTTTGGTGTATATCTCTCCTATCATTTACCCATGCACGTAGTTAATATTTATGTATATTTGTATATCCATAATTTATAGATAGGTAATTTTATATGAACATTTTTAAATAAAATAATGGCTCTGCTATACATAATTTTTCACAAATTATTTTTAACTTAATAATTTAACATTCATAGTCTTCTATATCATTACAGTTGACTCTTGAACAACATGAGGATTTAGGGGCACTGACCACCCATGCAGTTGAAAATCTGTGTAAAACTTTTGACCCCTCAAAAATGTAAGTACTGTAGGGCGCCTGGGTGGCTCAGATGGTTAAGCATCTGCCTTCGGCTCAGGTCATGATCCCAGGGTCCTGGGATTGAGTACCGCATCTGGCTCCCTGCTCCTTGGGAGCCTGCTTCTCCCTCTGCCTCTCTCTCTCTCTCTCTCTCTGTCTCTCATGAATAAATAAATAAAATCTTAAAAAAAATAAAATGTTTAAAAATGTAACTACTGTAATAGCTTGCTGTTGACTATAAGCCTTACCAATAACATACACAGTTAATTAATGCATATTTTGTATATTACATGTATTATATACTATATTCTTATAATGAAGTAAGCTAGAGAGAAGAAATTATTAATAAAATTATAAGAGACAATACACTTACAGTACTGTACTGTATTGATTGATGTTGTAAGTTGACAACCTGTATTTACAAAATGAATTCTCTGGGGCGCCTGGGTGGCTCAGTCAGTAAGGAGGGCACGTATTGTGTGGAGCACTGGGTGTTATATGCAAACAATGAATCATGGAATACTACATCAAAAACTAATGAGGTACTGTATGGTGACTAACATAGTAAAAGAAAAAGAAAGTCTGCCTTCAGCTCAGGTCATGATCCCAGAGTCCCAGGATTGAACCCCCCAGCCCCGCATCAGTCTCCCTGTTCAGCAGGGAGTCAGCTTCTCCCTCTGCCTCTCACAATGCTCATGCTTCCTCTCCCATCTCTCTCTCTCCCTCACTCTCTGTCTCTTAAAGAAATAAATAAAATCTTTAAAGAAATAAATAAAAATGAATCATCTGTCAGTACCTATACCAACATTGTCTTATGATACAAAACACTGCAGATGTTATATGTGTGACTAACACTAGACACTGAAAATTGAAAGATGTGAAAAAGAAATTCATATTCATTTGCAAGAATACAATTCATACACTGATACAAAGAAATAGCAATATGATTGCTCTATGGTAGCCTACTATAATTAATATGACTGCCTCATGGTGGTCTAGCCTATACATTAGTGAATGAATTGTTACTAATTTTTTTATGGGGCATACCATATTATAGCCATATTCATAATACGGTATTGGAAACATTGTTACAATTTTTTAAAAACCACTTACCTGTGATGATAGGCTGAGAAGAGGTTTCTCCAATTATGAAAGGGAGACATATTATAGGATAATGTAATTCTTTGAAAGCAAAGTTATAAAAACTAACACATTATTAATTTTATATTAAATATCACTCACCTTATGCCTCCGTCAGGATAGGCTGTCCACTTTCATACAGGACTTGCACACGATGTTCTACAGGATGAATACATAGGTGATGATGATGATGATGACAGAAAAATGTTTTTCCAATTCTTGCTGTACAGTTATTAAACTTTTCACACAAAGACACATAAAAACAGGTTTTTAACTGTATGGCACGATGATTATTTAGTATCTGTGAAGGAGAGGTAGATCATACAGGTATTCACCCTTTTCTTCACATTGCATAGGCTGAGGAGGAGGAGGAAGGGGGGGTTGGTCCCAGAGGTGGAAGAGGTGACGGAAGCGGAGGAGTTGGCAGGAGAGGCAGGCACACTCAGTGTAACTTCACAACAAAACCTTGTAATGTCTTTCTCACTTTTTTGCTTTTTCACTCCTTTAAAAATGTTTCTACCCAGTATCAATCCTTCTTCAACCAGTTGCTTTATTTTCAGTGCCCATATCATGGAATGGTGCAGATCATTAGAGTCAAAAGAAGTCTTGAATAATCCGAACTCTTCTGCCAGAGGGTCTAGTGCCAGTTTGTTTTCTGGCATTGCTTCTTCTATGTCTTCTTCCTCATCATCTGGCGCTGGTTCAGAAGCACGCATCGCCATCAAGTCGTCTTTGATCAATTCCTCTGGTGTGGTGCCTGTTAGCTCTTGAATTTCTCCAAGATCCGTATCTTGAGATCCTTCCCCCACCATTTATTTATTTATTTATTTATTTATTTATTTATTTATTTATTTATTTATTTTGTTGCCATATACACAATTCCTTTAATGATTTTCCTTGACTAGCTCTGTCATAAATCCTGTTGTGTCCATCTGAACACAGTTTTCTCCAGCAGAAATTTATTGTTTTGGGCTTGACAGCTTTCATGGCTTTTTCTATCACAATAGTGGCATCTTCCGTGATATAATTGTTCCAGACTTTCATGATATTTTCTCTTTAGGGGTTCTCTTCCAAACTGTTGGCAATCCTTTCCATAGATTATTGTGTGTAATGAGCCTTAAAGGTTTTTATGAACCCCTGATCTAGAGGCTGAATCAGAAGCATTGTGTTTGGGGGCAAGTAGACACTTCAGTGCCCTTGGTCTTGAACTCATGGGGTTCTAGGTGGCTAAGGGCATTGTCCATATCAAAAGAACTTTAAATGCAATCCCTTACTGGCAAGGTACTTCCTGCCTTCAGGAACAAAGCAAGGATTGAAACAATTCAGAAAAATTCTTCCCCTTGTCCAGGCTTTCTTATACAACCAAAAGACTGGAAGCTGGTGTTTCTCTTTTCCCTTCAAGGGTCAGGAGTTAGCAGCTTTATAGATAAGAGCAATCCTGATCATAAACCCAACTGCATTTGCACAAAACAGTAGATTTGGCCCATCCCTTGTTGCCTTAAATCATAGTGCTCACTTCTCTTCCTTACTGATAGATATCCTTTGTGTCATTTTCTTTCCAGAATAGGACACTTTGATCTGCATTAAAAACCCGTTCAGGCAGATATCTTTTTTCCTCAATGATTTTTAAATGGCATCTGGGAACTCATCTGCTGCCTTTTAGTTGGCAGAGCTGCTTCTCCTGTTATCTTGACATCTTTTAAACCAAACCTCTTTCTAAAATTATCAAACCATCTTTTGCTGGCATTAAATTCTCCAACTTTAGATCCTTCACCTTCCTTTTGCTTTAAGTTGTCATATGACTTCACTTTTTCTCAAATCAGAGTCTATAGGTATGCCTTTCTTAGAGTAATTCTACACTCACATAAAAGCTGCATTTTTAATATGAAACAAAAAGGTATTTTGCAAAGAATGCAAGGTTTTTGTGCCTGCTGGCATAGCTGTAGTGATGGCTTCAAGAATTTTCTTTTTCAGGGGCTCCTGAGTGGCTCAGTCAGTTGAGCAACCAATTTCGGCTCAGATCATGATCTCAGGCTCATGAGATCAAGCCCCCGTCGGGCTCCATGCTGGGTGTGGAGCCTGCTTAGGATTCTCTCTTTCCCTCCGCCCCTCCCCGCTTGCACTCTTTCTCTCTCTCTCTCTCAAAAAAAAAAAAAGAAAGAATTTTCTTTCTTTCTTTTTTTTTTTTTTCACTGACAATGGTCCTTATACTGCTTTAAATGACAGGCAACCATAGCTGCAGACCTCAATCTACCACACATATTAAGCAATTCAACTTTTTGTTGTAATGTCATGATCCTTCTCTGCCTCTTGGGGGCACTAACAGCACTACTAGTGGTACTTCATACAAGTCCCATAGTGTTATTCAAGGTTTATGTTAATTGCACTAAACACGAAAAATGCATGAGAGCCAGGAGATCAGTTTGTTCTGCCATATGCGATTCACTAGAGAAACCAATTGCTCATGTAGAGATTAGCATGGTAAGTTGCCTTGAGCTCATCAAAACAGCAAAAGAAGGTGACTATGAAATTACAGTAGTTCAGTATGTACTACAGTTAATTTTATACAGTTATGACTTAATGCTGCTTTCTCTCAATTGCCGTTGGTTCCATGTACGGTCTCTAAATGTTGGTTTGGATAAGCTTTAACTTTTTACAATAGACTTTTGTATATTTTATGGTAGTAAGTGATAAAATAGTATCACATATATTTTATGCATTCATGACATACCTAACTTTACCTTATTTTTTTTGATATTTCCAGACTATGAAGTTCATCTGAGAGTTTTTTCAAATTGTCACAAATCTACAACAAATTTTCCAACATATTTCTTGGAAAAAATATGCATATGCCTGACCTATATGTATTTGGTAGAAATGAAAAAACTACTGAGGGGTATAAAAATGTGTTTAAATGTGTGAAAATTCATCATTTTATCTAAGCAGAAAGACTTGATCTAGTAGAGGCATTAATTTTTCTAAATTAATTTGTAAATTTAATTAAATATTAAACAAAATCATAGGGAGATAGTTGAACTAGAAAATTAATTCATCTGTAAGAGCAAATAGATTTTGTTTAATGCCTGAAGAATTCTTCTAAAAGAATAAAGAAGGGAGATGTCCCATGCCAGCTTTGCAATATATCATAAAGTTAGCTGTAATAATTGAAGCTATGCTTGATGTTACCAATGTTCATTATAAACTACAAATTCACTAAAGTTTGAATATCTACTTCTAGACATGGGGAAGAAAAGTAGCAACATTGATTGAAAGCCAGACTTTGGAAGGGGACAGACTTTGGTTCATTGGGCTTTGCCTCTATGACTGATCAATAACTTAAACTCTCTTAAGCTTTGACGTCCTCATTTGCAAGGTGATGTTAATAATGTGCACTTACAAGGTTGTTGCAAGAATCAGATGAGAGGGTGAATGTCAAGCCCTTAACACTGTACTTGACAGAAAGGAAAGGCTTGTTAAATGGTAATTTTAACTATTTGTGACAGTTATTTTAATTATGCAGAAGTAAAGCAGTTAAGCTCTTTTGTTAGAGAATGGTTTTGGGGTGAGCAAATTGAGATGTGTTGTCATAGTGCCAATTATAACAATGGCAGTTTAATTTTGTACATAAAATACTTTTACAATTACTTCAAGCCATCTGCAGGTTGGCACACAGATCAGTAAGTAGTGTGATTTTTGTGGAGTCACAACTTCTAGAAAAAAAAACTATAGGCATAACACATTTTAAAGAGAAAATTTTATTTTAATGAAAACTACAGATACATTTCATAATTAAACACTTCACACTGCATCATGAACAAAGGACTTCTTTTCCTAACCACGATACCACTTGGCTATCAGATAAAATGAATACTATCCTTCTAATACCATCAAATAACCAGTCAATATTCAAATTTCTCCAATTGTTACTAATTTTTTACAGCATTGCATTTGTTTGTTCTACCTATCAAGATTCTTTTAATCCAAAACAGTGTCAGGGTGCCTGGGTGGCTCAGTCATTAAGTGTCTGCCTTTGGCTCAGGTCATGATCCCAGGGTTCTGGGATCGAGCCCCACATCAGGCTCCCTGCTCAGAGGAAGCCTGCTTCTTCCTCCCCCACTCCCTCTGCTTGTGTTCCCTCTCTCTGTCAAATAAATAAAATCTTTAAAAAAAAAAATCCCAAACAGTGTCATTTCTTTCTCCTTTCTTTACTTCCTTGTTGTTGTTATTAATCACAATGGTTTTCTTGTTTCCCCCCCTAATGAAATGACATGGAGAAAGTGGGCCAGTTGTTCAATTGTCTTGTGAAATTTCCCACATTCTGGATTTGTATAGCTGCCTTGTTTGACTTGTTCTCTACTCTTTGTATTTTTCCATTCCCAGTGGAATTTATATCTAAAGGCTTGATTAAGCATTTTGGCAAGAATTCTTTATAAATGATGTTATGAATTTCATATTGCATAACATTAGGAAGGGCAGGGATCCTGTTGGTCTCAGTATTGACGGGGTTCAGTGTGATCCTTGGGATAAGGTATTAATAGTCACATCTCTCCGCTACAAACTATAAAGTTTATCTGTTTTCCCTTACATCTGGCAAGTAACTCATGATACGATATCTTCACACCTTGCAGCTACCCAGGTCCCTATCCTTTTTTTAGCTAAGGGTTTTAGCATCCTTTGATGATTCTTGCCAGAACCAATTATATTATTAGGGATTTTTAAATGGTAATTTTTTAATTCTGTCATTTGTTCTACGTTTTCTTAGCTGGAATACTTTAGCACAACTACAAAAGAAAAAGAAATAGGACAAAATGTTTTGACATTTATCATGAAAAAAATTAAACAAACGTCTAAACATTTGTTTAGTTTTATTTGACCTTGCCAGAAGTTCACGGTTTCATAAACCCATCTTCTTTCTTGGAGGCAAATTGTTGATGATCTTAAAAGGCTTACTTTGAAGAGCTTAGTGATTCAGTTCAAATATACATGTAAGGGGGCGCCTGGGTGGCTCAGTTGGTTAAGCGACTGCCTTTGGCTCAGGTCATGATCCTGGAGTCCCGGGATCGAGTCCCGCATCGGGCTCCCTGCTCGGCGAGGGGCCTGCTTCTCCCTCTAACCCTCCCCGCTCTCATGTACTCTCTCTCTCTCTCTCATTCTCACTCTCTCAAAATAAATAAATAAATCTTAAAAAAAAAATACATATAAGTGTCTGTTATAGTAGACCCTGGTCAGGAGTTTTCTCTGAAAGGACAAAAATGAGTCAATAAAAATGCAAGTTGTGTCAAATTCTGTCTAGTCAATGTTTCCTGTTTCTCACACTCTGTAAGAAATTGACTTTTCTCTCTCGTTAGTGATCAAATTATTTTTTTGCCAGAAATTACCCATTTGGGGCAATGTTGTTTTTGGAAACCTTCCTCCCAAAGAGGGATTTTACAGACACTTGCTTTTTAAGGTCTCCTAAGACTAATTTCTTAATGTACATATTTAATAAAAATATAATAATCATTATCATAAGAACATATTTTGTACTTTACTTTCAACAAAAACATATTCATATAAACTTTCTTAATTTCTCAACAGTATTGGAGCACCTGACATTTCTCACATTACCTTACATAATGAGAAGAATTCTGGTGTGGACACATTGGCCACCTGTGACAATGTAGTTTGTAACAGTGTTTCTTGTCTTAACTTAGCCTCTTTTTATTTATATAACTTTAAAAAAGTTGGACCTTAACTTCTTCATAAAAACAAAACCTATATTTGTATAGTGATTTATGCCCTGTAATGTTCCTTCACATATACTGTCTCACCTAATCAGCTAAATAGGGACACAAGTGCATATTATTATCTCCATTATCTATGAAGAAATTGGGGCACTGCCCATTTAAATATCATCAAACACTCATTGTTTCCTTCTCTGTATGACCCAGAAGATTAAATGAAGGCTCTTGTGGTCACTTTTAGCTTCATCTAAGACTCAGGAATAAAAGAACAGATTGTCTGATTTGACACACCGTGTTTTCCATTACTCCAGGCTCCCTCACTTGTAAATGCAAGAAATGCCACCTCTTTCCATTTTTCCAAATGACTGAAAGGATCAATTAAGATGATTCAGATGAACACACTCTAAGAGTCTTGAAGTAATATTTAAATATGAGGTAGTGCCTTAGTCCATTCAAGCTGCCATAAAACATACCACTGACGGGCTGGCTTATAAACAACAGAAATTGATTTCTCACAGTTCTGGAGGCTGGAAGTCCAAGGTCAAGGTGTCAGCATTGTCACATTTTGATAAAGGTCCTCATCCTGATTCATATTCAGTCAGTGCCTTTTCACTGTGTCCTCACATGGAGGAAGAGGTTGGGTATCTGTCTGGAGCCTCTTTTATAAGGCACTGATCCCATCATGAGGCTCCCCCACATGACTTCAGCAACTTCCACAGGCCCTATCTTTTCATATCATCATCTTTGGGGACTGGGATTTTAAAATATGAATTTGTGGAGGACACAAATATTCAGATGAGAGCAGGTAGGCTTTCCTATTAAGAAATCAAAAGTCAGCTTTGTCAAAGATTATTTGACCATAGAGTTGAGGGTCCATATCTGGGCTCTCTATTCTGTTCCATTGGTCTATACGTCTTTTTGTGCCAGTACCATGCTGTTTTGGTGATCCCTACTTTGTAATATGGCTTGAAATCGGGCAACGTGATGCCCTCAACTTTGTTTTACTTTTTCAACATTTCCTTGGCAATTCAGGGTCTTTTCTGATTCCATACAAATTTTAGGATTGTTTGTTCCAGCACTTTGAAAAATGTCATTGGAATTTTGATTGGGATAGCATTGAAGGTATAGATTGCTCTGGGTAGCATAGACATTTTGACAATGTTTATTCTTCTGATCCATGAGCATGGAATGTTTTTCCATTTTTTTGTGTCTTCTTCAATTTCTTTCATGAGTGTTCTATAGTTCCTAGAGTATAGATCCTTTACTTCTTTGGTTAGGTTTATTCCAAGGTATCTTATGGTTTTTGGTGCTATTGTAAATGGAATCTTTTCTCTAGTTTCTCTTTCTACAGTTGCATTGTTAGTGTATAAGGAAGCAACTGATTTCTGTGCATTGATTTTGTATCCTGCCACATTACTGAACTGCTGTATGAGTTCTAGTAATTTGGGGGTGGAGTCTTTTGGGTTTTCCACATAAAGTATCATGTCATCTGCAAAAAGAGAGAGTTTGACTTCTTCTTTGCCAATTGAATACCTTTTATTTCTTTTTGTTGTCTGATTGCTGTTGCTAGGACTTCTAGTACTGTGTTGAACAATGGTGGAAAGAGTGGGCATCCTTGACATGTTCCTGATCTTAAGGGAAAGGCTCTCATCTTTTCCCCATTGGGGATGATATTCGCTGTGGGTTTTTCATAGATAGATTTTATGAACTTGAGGAATGTTCCCTCTATCCCTGTACTCTAAAGAGTTTTAATCAGGAAAGGATGCTGTATTTTGTCAAATGCTTTTTCTGCATCAATTGAGAGGAACCATATGGTTCTTCTCTCTCCTCTTATTAATGTGTTCTATCACACTGATTGATTTGCAAATGTTGAACTACCCTTGCATCCCAGGGATAAATCCCACTTGCTCGTGGTGGATGATCTTTTTAATGTATTGTTGGGTCCTATTAGCTAGGATTTTGTTGAGGATTTTGGAATCCATATTCATCAGGGATATCAGTCTGAAATTCTCCTTTCTGATGGGGTCTTTGCCTGGTTTGGGGATTAAGGTAATGCTGGCCTCATAGAATGATTCTGGAAGATTTCCTTCTGTTTCTATATTTTGAAACAGCTTCAGGAGAATAGGTATTATTTCTTCTTTGAATGTTTGGCAGAATTCCCCAGGGAATCCATCAGGCCCTGGACTCTTGTTTTTGGGGAGGTTTTGTTTTGTTTTGTTTTAATTTTAATTTATTATGTTATGTTAATCACCATACATTACATCATTAGTTTTTGATGTAGTGTTCCATGATTCATTGTTTGCATATAACACTCTGCCCTCTTTAATACCCATTACCAGGCTAACCCATCCCCTCACCCCCCTCCCCTCTAGGACCCTCAGTTTATTTCTCAGAGTCCATAGTCTCTCATAGTTCATCTCCCCGTCGTGAACAGACATTTTGGGAGGTTTTTGATCACTGCTTCAATCTTGTTACTGGTTATTGGCCTATTCAGGTTGTCAATTTCTTCCTGTTTCAGTCTTGGCAGTTTATAGGTTTCCAGGAAGGCATCCATTGCATCCAGTTGCTCAGTTTATTGGCATAGAGTTGTTGAGAATAATTTCTAATAATTGTTTCTATTTCCTTGGTTTTAGTCATGATCTCTCTTCTTTCATTCATAATTTTATTAATTTGGGTCCTTTCTCTTTTCTTTTGGATAAGTCTGGCCAGAGGTTTATCAATCTTAATAATTCTTTCAAAGAACAAGCTTCTAGTTTTGTTGATCTGATCTACTGTGTTTCTGGTTTCTAATTCATTGATCTCTGCTCTAATCTTAATTATTTCTCTTCTAATGCGTGGCTTAGGCATCATTTGTTGCTTTTTCTCTAGTTCTTCAAGGTGTAGAGTTAATTGGTGAATTCGGGATTTTTCTATTTTTTTGAGTGAGGCTTGAATGGCTATGTATTTCCCCCTTAGGACCGCCTTTGCAGTATCCCATAGGTTTTGGACTGATGTGTTTTCATTCTCATTGGTTTCCATGAATTGTTTAAGTTCTTCTTTGATTTCCTGGTTGACCCAAAAATTATTGAGCATAGTGTTTCCAAGTGTTTGAATTTCTTCCAAATTTTTTCTTGTGATTGAGTTCCAGTTTTAAAGAATTATGGTCTGAGGATATGCAGGGAATAATCTCAGTATTTTGGTATCAGTTGAGACCTGATTTTTGACCCAGTATGTGGTCTATTCTGGAGAAATTTCCTTCTCTGAAGATGACATACAAATGGCTAACAGACACATGAAAAAATGTTCATCATCATTAGCCATCAAGGAAATTCAAATCAAAACCACATTGAGATACCACCTTACACCAGTTAGAATGGCAAAAATTGACAGGGCAAGAAACAACAAACATTGGAGAGCTGTGGAGAAGGGGGAACCCTCTTACACTGTTGGTGGGAATGTAAGTTGGTATAGTCACTTTGAAAACCAGTGTGGAGGTTCCTCAAAAAATTAAATATAGAGTTATCCTATGACCCAGCAATTGCACTCCTGGGTATTTACCCCAAAGACACAGATGTAGTGAAAAGAAGGGCCATATGCACCACAATGATCACAGCAGCAATGTCTGCAATAGCCAAACTGTGGAAAGAGCCGAGATGCCCTTCAACAGGTGAATGGATAAAGAAGATGTGGTCATATATACAATGGAATATTACTCAGCCATCAGGAAGGATGAATACCCAATGTTTACATCAACATGGTTGGGACTGGAGGAGATTATGCTAAGTGAAATAAGTCAAGCAGAGAAAGTCAATTATCATATGGTTTCACTTATTTGTGGAACATAAAGAATAGCATGGAGGACATTAGGAGAAGGAAGGGAAAAATGAAGGGGGTAAATCGGAGGGAGAGATGAACCGTGAGAGACTATGGACTCTGAGAAACAAACTGAGGGTTTTAGAGGGGAGGAACTGGCGGGATGGGTTAGCCCTGTGTTGGGTATTAAGGAGGGCACGTACTGCATAGAGCACTAGGTATTATATGAAAACAATGAATTGTGGATCACCACATCAAAAACTAATGATGTACTGTATGGTGACTAACATAACATAATAAAATAAAATTTAAAAAAAGAAATTAAAATTCAAAATCTAAAGTGATCATCCTGTATGTTTGAGCAATTTTAGTGCTTTGTCTTTCAAAATGTAGTCCAGCCGGACCTGCCTCAGAGTTGTCCGGGCTACTTGTGAATAGTACAGAATCTCACACCAACCAACAACCTACTGAATCCAATACCTACAGGCTCATGCACACTAAAGTTTAATAGCTCAACTGACGTTTAGTGAATTGATTATACTACATGACAAAATGGACAAGAATGGAGAACTGTCCAATATAAATAAAATACCTGCTGAAATATGGGACTCTAATAATCCAGGAGAAACATTTGTTAGGAAATATTTGCAATTAACTTTTTGTGAACTGTCTGGTTATGCATAGCCTGTTTCCCCAAACTGATTATCTGGTAGGAATTTGAAAGAAATTAGTGTTATCTACAATTTTTTTATGAATGAATTTGTTTTCAGACAGCAAACTGCAGGTCCCTATTCACTAGCATACAGATAATTGTGTCAGACTTCCAAAACCAACTAAAGAATCAAGAACCATATGAAGATTTTACTTTCCCCTTAAACCAGTAGTTTTCAACCTGGGCTATGCTTTTATCACCTGGAGGGGTAAAGGTCGACAAATAGCTGGGTCACATCTCCAGAGCAGCTGATTTCACTGGTCTGAGATTGGGTCAGAGAATTTTAATTCCTAAGGACCTTAGGTGATTCCAGCAAGGATTGAGCATCACTGCCTCAAATTAAAAAAAGCACACTATGCAACAGACATATCATTTATATATCATTATTTCCTTTGTGCCATCAAAAATGGGGGGGAATAAAGATAAAAACTTGATCAAAAAATGCATAAACTATGATAAAGTAGCCATTTGGCAAAACAGTCATTGTAACAGTCAAACAGGAAAGTTTCTATACTTGAATATCACCTATTCTTCATCGGAAGCTTGCCAAGTTTCACATGATGATTGTCCCTAGTGACTTTCAACACTGGCTGCATATTAGAATCACTCAGAGAGGTTTAGAAAACTACCAGAAGCCTGGGACCCCATCTTAGAGATTCTAGTTTGTTTGGTTTGAGGTGAGAACCAAGAGTGAGAACCACTGATCCATGGTCCATACCATCTGGGTGAGGAAGAAGAAGATATGCAAGACTTGATTGGTGACATTTAGTCACTAATTCTGCTACTTGTTATCAACAGGGTGTGATGTATCAAAGAATTATTCAGGTACTTTTTGATGAGTCTGGTTAAAGTTTTATCAATTTTGTTAATTTTTTCAAAGAACCAGCTCCTGGTTTCATTGATCTGTTTTATTACTTTTTTAGTTTCTATTCAGTCTATTTCTGCCCTAATCTTCATTATTTCCTTCCTTCTCCTGGCTCTGAGTTTTGTTTGTTCTTTTTCTAGCTCCTTTAGGTGTAAGGTTAGGTTGTTACTTGAGATTTTTCTTGCTTCTTAAGGTAAGCCTGTATTGCTATAAACTTCCTTCTTAGAACAGCTTTTGCTGCATTTCATAGATTCTTGAACCATTGTGTTTTCATTTTCATTTGTCTCCATGTATTTTTGACAGTGTAGATATTAATCCAACAATATCAATAATCACTTTTAATGCCAGTGTTCTAAGTGCACTAATTAAAAGACAGAGATTATCAGAATGGATCAAAAAACAGGAGCCAACTATATCTTGTCTGTAAGAAAACTCCCAGAACTACTGGGAGTAATTCCAGGATATGAGGTTAACATACAGGAGTTAATGTTATTCCTATGTATCAGCAATGAACAAGTAGAATTTAAAAATAAGAACAAAATATTGTTTATATTATCACACAAAAATGAAATACTCAGATGTAAATCTAACAGAATATGTACAAGATATATATGAGAAAATCTACAAAACTCTAATGAATAAAAACACAAAAGAACCAAATAAATGGAATAATAAGTAAGTAGAAAGATGCTTTATGCTAATGAATAGAAAAACTCAAAATTATCGAGATGTCAGTTTTTCCCAATTTGATCTTTAGATTTAATGTGATACCAATCAATATCCCAGAAAGTTATTTTGTGGATATCTAGAAACTGATTCTAAATTTTATATGGAGAAGCAAAGACCCAGAATAGCCAATACAATATTAAAGAAAAGCAAAGTTGGAGAATTGATGCTACCTAATAAACTACTTATTGTACTTACTGCTTACTATAAAAGTGACATTAATCAAGACAATATGGTATTGGAGATAGAATAGACAAATAGATCAATGAACAGAACAGAGAGCCAAAAATATACTCACATAGGTATAGTCAACCAATCTTTGGCAAAGGAACAAAGGTAATATAATGAAACACAGACAGTCTCTTCAACAAATGGCGCTGGACAAACAGGACATCCACATGCAGAAAAATTAACCTGTCCACCTACCTTACACCCTTCACAGAATTAGCTCAAAATAGATTACAGACATAAATGTAAAATGCAAAACTATAAATCTCCTAGAAAATAACATAAGAGAAAACCTAGATAAAATTAGTTATGGTGTTGCCTTTTCAGGTACAACACCAAAGGCATGATCCATGAAAAAAATTGATAAGCTATACTTCAGTAAATTTAAAAATTCCTGCTCTGCAAAAGGTAATGTCAAGAGAACAAGAAGACAAGCCACAGACTGGGAAAAAATATTTACAAAAGACACATCTGATAAAGGATAGTTATCCAAAACTTACAAAGAGCTCTTAAGTCTCAACAATAAAAGAATAAACAAACCAATAAAAAATGGGCCAAACATCTTAACAGACACCTCACCGAAAGAGATATACAAATGGCAAATAAGAATATAAAAAGATGGGGCATCTGGGTGGCCCAGTTGGTTAGGCAGCTGCCTTTGCTCAGGTCATGATCACAGGGACCTGAGACCCAGCCCCGTGTTGGGCTCCCTGCTCAGCAGAGAGTCTGCTTCTCCCACTCCCTCTGACCCTCCCCACCCCCCCGCTTGTGATCTCTCTCTCTCTTTTTCGAATAAATAAATAAAATCTTTTAAAAAAGAATATAAAAAGATGTTCCACATCATATCTCACCAGGGAAATACAAATTTAAAAAACTATGAGATCCCACCACAGATCTATTAGAATGGCCAAAATCTGGAACAGTGACAACACCATATGCTGGCAAGGATATAGAGCAAAATGAACTTCCATTCATTGCTGGTAGGTATACAAAATGGTCCAGCCATTCTTGAAGACTGTGTGGTGTTCTCTTACAAAATGATCATATAGTCTTACTATATGATTCAGCAGTTGCACTTGTTGGCATTTACCCGAAGAAGTTGAAACCTATGTCCACAAAAAAACCTGCACACAGATGTTTATAGAAGCTTTATTCATTATTGCAAAGACTAGAAAACAACCAAGAGGTCCTACATTGTTGGTGAATGGATAAATAATCTATGGTACATATAGATAAACTATTATTCAGTGCTAAACAGAAATGAGCTATCAAGCCATGAAAAGACATGGAGGGAATTTAAATGCATATTACAAAGTGAAAGAAGCCAAATGAAAAGGCTACATACTGTATGATTCTAATATATAATATTGTGGGAAAAAACAGAACTATTGAGACAGTAAAAAGATCAGGTTGCCAGGGTTTGAGGGGAAAGCGATAAATAGGTAGAGCACAAAGGATTTTTAGGTCAGTGAAAATAGTGCATATGATACTATAATAATGGATACATGTCATTATTCACGTATCTGAACCCAGAGAATGCACCGCATCAAGAGTGAAGCATAACAGAAACTACTGACTTTGGGTAACTAAGGTGTCTCAATTGTAACAAATGTCCATCTTCTGGTTGAAGATGTTGATAATAAGGAGGTTATACATGTGTAGGGGAAATGGCTATGTAGGAATTCTCTGTACCTCCCTCTCAGTTTTGCTGTGAACCTTAAACTTCTGTTAAAATTGTCTCAATTTTAAAAAAAAAACAATCTGGAGATGAATAGTGGTAATGATTGCACAATTCCAGTATACTTAATAATTCTGAAGTGTACACCAAAACATAGTTAACATGGTAAATTTTATGTTATGTGTCTTTTACAACAAATTTAAAAACTGAAGAAATAATCAATCATATTTCTGTATGCTAGCAAGGTACAACTGGAAGACAAGACTTTTAAATCAATGCTATTTATAATAATTCCAAAAACATAAAATACATAGGTACAAACGTACCAAAATGTGTACTAGATCTATATGCTGAAAACTCTAAAACACTGATAAAAGAAATCACAGAAGACCTAAGTAGAGGCATAAAAGACCTAAAGAGATGCTTGTTGATTGGATGATTCAACATAGGCAGATGTTCATGCTCACCACATGGATCCAGGTTTAATGCAATGCCAGTCAAAATCCTAGCAGAATTTTTTTGTAGAGGTAGAAAATCTGACTCTAAAACTTATGCACAAGGACAAAAGAACTAGAATTAACTAAAACAGCTTTGAAAAAGAAGAATAAAGTTGGAGGATTTTAAGATTTATTTACTGCGAAGCTACAGTGATAAAGACAGCATGGTACTAGCAAAAGGATAACATAAGACTAACGTAACAGGACAGAACTTCTGCAGGCAACGGGGAAACATTTTTGCTAGAGAAAAGATGATAGAGAAAGAAGTTTCATTAACATAATATTGGCAACTGCATATAGAAGAGAGTAAACTAGAAAGACTCGAGGCGAGGAGGCTGATTTAGATACACATTTATATTAAAGGCAAAAAGGTCTAGTGCCACAGGGAATACAAAGGAACTGCAAAAGAAGTTTTGAAGCAAAAAACTAATTTTTTAAAAAAAATCAAATCTTGAAAAAGGAAGGATCAAAGATGATTTCAAATTTTTGAGACTGGGAGAACGGTGATAGCATGATCTAAATCATGATGTTGGAAATGCAAAGACTGTATTAGTAGAGAGCAATAAGGTGGGCAGCTAATATGAATTGTGGTGATTGTTGTATTTTCAGTGGACCACATATTGTGCTAAACGCACTTTATTTTGATGGAAAGTTTCTGTTTCCGTAATGTTCACTTCCACCTGCTAGCGTTCCCAGAGATAAAACAAAATGCTGTTTTTACATGTAGGTAAGAGGTGAAACCTTCAAAATATGCTCAGTATTCGGAGAAACCACATCATTAGTCAATCTACATTCGAGGTAAATAACTGCATTTTCCTCTGATAACAAGGACTTTTTTTGCCTGAGTCATGTGGCATTATATCATTAATCCTTTCCTTTAATTTGGCCTGTGCTGCTTAAGCGCAAATCATTGAGATTTTCCTTTCTTGAGGAAGAGGACACTTAAAATAGTGTGGTCTGGTCGGGTATGTGTAGTCTACGCTGCCATCTGGTGGTCATATTATACTATTGCAGGGTGATGAAGATTGCTCTGCTTTAAGTGCCACCCACTTTCCTCTAAAGCTGAGCAAGATTCTTCAGTCCCCACTCCTATCTCAGGTCATTCTGTAACTCGGAAATGAGGTGGGAGGGGAATAAAAGGGCAGTGAAAAGGAGAGAAGCTTTACTGGAGCCTGGTAATTCTGGGAAACGGAAGAGAAAATACCATTTCTGAATGAGAACAAACATGGGGTGGGGAGCAAGTGCCCCCTACTGGCTGCTCTTGGCATGGCCAGGTTATATTATATTTCAAATGAACCAAAGCAAAATAAATAAGAAAACAAATGCAAATGAATTGTGTATAATCTCTCCAATCTTAGTTTCTTCATATATTGAAAAGAGGAGGGGGTAGTCTAAATGATCTCCAAAGTTTTTTCCATATCAACATTCTACAACTCTATGATTTTCATCTCAGGATATTTTGCCTATGTGACATTGCGCAGATACATCAGGAAATTTCTGGAGGCTTGGACTTTATTGTCGTTTTGTCAGATGTTCTTGATCCAGTCTAAATAAGACTTTCACTTCACTTTCCTTATTCCTCTTTGTAGGCAAAGTCATAGCTACATGACCCATGATGCATATATTGAGGACACAGCCAACCTAACTGTTTTCTTTTTGGCTCCCTGTCAAAGCGATAGAAACTGGCTGACATCCTCAGGGTGGAAGAAGAGTGAACGAGAGGCAATTTATTCGAGGGGGACTTAAACCATTACACAATTCTCCAGTGACCCTGTAATTCATTTTGTTCCCTTGTAGTTGCCACTTTCTAATTCTGACAGATGTGGTTTTCTGCTTTTCTCTTAAGAAGCTTACTGGGCTTTCACAGAAAGTACTACAGGGATAAGGTTAAGGAGCCAACTCAGCATCAACAGAGACAGATGCCTTATTGTAATTGAACTGAAACCCTAAGACCTTCCACGGGCCAATTTTTTGTAGCCTAGGCCATTGCCTTATTTTTATTTTTATGCAAACCATTCCCACTTAAAATTCATAGCTGAAAAAATATAAACTACTTTTATTCCTCCCTTAATGTTACTATTGATATAGGTAGTTGGTCTAGCAAAGATTATGCAGTAAATCGGTCAGAAAGATTTGCACCATTGATTCATCCCTGCAGTGTGGAGAGGGGCATCCTGATGTGACTTAAGTGGTAGTGGAAGGCATGTGATCTGCCAGGTGTGTCTAAAAAACATGTGCTCCAAAATAGCTCCACTGCTCCAGAAAAAGTGGACAATTTCTGCTTTAGTGCCTCATTCCTTCAGGTCAAAATATCACTTCAAAATCCTCTTTTAATGTCTTGCTTATTTTTTTTATCAGCTACCACTATTACCTTGTGAATTTAAAAGTTTAGCAGTCATCAAACGCAGTCTCAAGATGATAAGACATAACATTTTGATAGGGAGGATGTGTAAAGCACAGATTTACCTATAAATCAGAATTTCCCAATGGGTGTTTTAGAGGAGCACTTTTTTTGAGGAATATTAGTAAGCACTGCAGATTTTTTTTAAAAAAGGAGATCTGAGGCCAATCGAGTTTGGGAAACATAGAATTCAGCAGAACTAAACAAGCTTTTTTACTAAGGCTTTTGATGTGTTAATAATCATTCAACAAATATTTATTAAACACAGACTATTTGCCAAAAATGGTTATGTGTTTGGAATACTCCAAGGAACAAGGCAAAGATTGCTCTCTTGTATGGCTTACATTCTAGCAGGGTTAGACAGAAAATGAACAATAAACATAATAAGTAAACTGTATAAAACATGCTAAGGGCCATATAAGGTAGATTGTAGCACAGGTTGTTGGAGGAAAGGGAGCATACTACATTTATTTAAAGAGTGGTCAGGGTATGTTCCATTGAGTAAAGGACATCTGAGCAAAGATTTAAGCTGGTTCAAGGAGTTACTCATATAGATACCTGGATAAAGAGTGTGTCAGGCAAGGGTAACAACCCATTTCCATCTCAGTTTCCCGAGGTGGAAACATGCTTGGTAATGTTCAAGGAACAACAAAGAGGCCAGTGTTTACGGAAGAGCTGGTAGGAGTGGAAGGAAGAGTAGCAGAAGTCAGAGAGGCAAAGAGGAGGAGGTAGTTGCAGATTTTGTAGGGCTTTCCTAGCCACTGTAAAGACTTTGTAAACTGAGAAAGAGGAGAAGCCGTTGCAGGGTTTTGAAGAGGGGAGTGACTTGACTTGATCTTTATTTTTAAAGAACCACTGGTTGCAGTGAATTGAATGAAACAGGGCAAGGGAAGAAGCAAGATAGGGCACTGCAATAATTCGAGCAAGATGGCGACTGAAGAGCAGGGAAGTGGCTGACGTGGTGGTAAGAAGCACTGGGATCCTGATGTATTCTTAAGGTGGATTGGACATGGGGTGTGAGAGAGAGGAGTCAAGAAAGGACAGTATTTTATCGGCTGAGATAGAGAAGGTTGTAGATGAATCAGGAGAGAAATATTAACAAGCTTACTTGTGGACATGTGGAACTTAAGACACTTATCAGACATCCAGGCAGAGACATTAAGCAGGTAGTTGGGTGTGTGTCTTAGTCCGTTCGGGCTTAGTCCATTCGACAGGGTGGCTTATAAACGATAGAAATTTGTTTCTCATAGTTCTGGAAGCTGAAAGTCTGAGATCAGAATCCAGCTTGGTCAGATGAGGGCCCTCTTCTGGGTTGCAGACTTTTCATTGTATCCTCACGTGGTGGAAGTGGTGAGGGATCTCTCTGGGGTCCCTTTAATAAGGTCACTGATCCCATTTTTTGTGAGGGCTTCATCCTCACGATCTAATTACCTCCCAAAGGACCCACCTACTAAAATTATCACCTTTGGGGGTTAGGATTTTAACATGAATTTTGGGGGACACAAACACAGAGACCATAGCAATATGAGATGGAATTTGGGAGAAAGCCCAGACCGATGATATAAATTGGGGATTGCTGGTACGGTTTTTAAAGCCTTGAGACTGGATGAGATCCCTAAAGAAGTGAGTTGATAGGAAAGATCAGTACTCGGTACTGAGGGCGGGGCCACTCCAATATTAGGCAATCTGATGGAAGAAGGAGAATCAGATAACAGGACTAAGGAAGAATGACCAGAGAGGAAAACAGGAGAGTATGGAATCCCAGAAGGCAAGTGAAGGAAATGTTGCAAATAGGAGGGAGATCTGTGCATCAATACTTCTAATAGACCAAGCAAGATAAGGACTGAGACTAGACCACTGAATGAACATCCTCCAAGTTGCTGCAGGACAAGAATACTTCCACTGTACCATGTAATGTGAACTATAAATCCCTGAAAGGGTAAAACACATTTCCCAAACTCACTTAGCACAGAACAGTTTTTCACAAAATATCTCCAGTGTAGCCATGAACTACTCTGGGAAATGTTGGTGTAGATAACGGTACTAAGTGAAGAAAATAGACCTAGGCAGCATAGGGTGCTAGGCTCAAGGGGTCAGGCCCTGGATCTCACGAGAGCACTGAGGTGCAAAACAAACCGTGACCACAAGGAAGTCCTCCAGCAGCCAAAGTGACAGTAGCTTAAGACCAACAACTCTTTTTACATGTCTTCTATTGGCTGGCTCTTTGCAGAAGAGGAGAGCTTACTGGCCCAGAAATACATGAGAAAAGTGCTCAGACTTCTGTGAAAATGAGTGAAAGGAAACCCCCTTTAGAACGGAATCCCGAGGCCAGCAGGGGGAGCTCTCACTCCCCACCACTCCTTGTCAATGGCAGACCGGAGAAGAAGAGATAGACCAGACCAGAGGATACTTACTTTAATATCCCAGCAGGAGGAAGAAAGACTTACTTGCCGCCCAGCCAATGAGAGACTGTCACAACTCAGCCCATGGGAAGCCACTACACTTCAAACTCCCAGTTTATTCCAATGGACTGTTTATAACAGCCCCTCCCAAATTTTCCCTTTCCTCCATAAAGGAGAGTTCCCTCTCATTTGTTCTGTGGACTTGCAGATGCCTTGCCTTAGATTGCTTGTCCCGGATTACAATTCTCTACTATTCTTGAATAAACCTGTTTCTGCCAGTCAAATAACTGGCAGTTTTATTTCTGAGGCTGATACTTCTCTAGCCAGTAGGGAAATTAAAATTAAAACTACATGGGGTGCCTGGGTGGCTCAGTTGGTTAAGCGACTTCCTTCGGCCCAGGTCATGATCCTAGAGTCCCGGGATCGAGTCCCGCATCGGGCTCCCTGCTTGGCAGGGAGTCTGCTTCTCCCTCTGACCCTCTTCCCTCTCGTGTTCTCTGTCTCTCATTCTCTCTCTCTCAAATAAATAAATAAAATCTTTAAAATTAAAACTACAACAGTCATTGAATTAGGTAATATTTAGAAACCTGATAATACTAAGCTTTAAAAAGATTTTTAAAAATGAGGACTCTCATTCTTTAGGAGTGGGGGTGTAAATTGGTATACTCACTTTTATGAGCAATGTAGTAGTATCCAGTAAATTTGGAGGTGTGAAAAATGTTCAGCCTCACAGTTTTACTTCTAGGTATGTACCCTAAAGAAACTGGTATACGTGTACACAAGGAAATATTTACAAACATTCACTGCAGAATTGTTTATAATAGATGGTTTATGATAGAAAAATAAATAATGTCCACCAATAAAAGAATAAATAAGTTAAATGTTAGTTATCCACACACTGAAAAACCATATAGCAATTAAAAATGAATTAACTGGAGGGGCGCCTAGGTGGCCCAGTCCTTAAGAGTCTGCCTTCGGGTCAGGTCATGATCCCAGGGTCCTGGGATCGAGCCCAGCGTTGGGCTCCTTGCTCAGCGGGAAGCCTGCTTCTCCCTCTCCTGCTTCCCCTGCTTGTGTTTCCTCTCTCGCTGTGTCTCTCTCTCTATCAAATAAGTAAATAAAATCTTTTAAAAATAAAAATAAAAAAAGTAAAAATGAATTAACTAGAGCTACATCTATTAACATAATAAATCTCTAGGCATAATGTTAAGAGAAAAAGTAGGTTGCAAAAGTAAAAGTATAATAGGACACTATTTTTATAAAGTTTTTGAAACATGCGAAAAGTTTGTGTGTTATTTATGAATGTGTACATGTAATAGTTTAACTGTATATGATGATAAACACTAGCGGATAAGGGAAGAGGTAAGAATTTATTACATCATCCTGTATATTTGTAATATTTTATATTAAGCATATATTTTATTTTATTTTATTTTTATTTTTTTAAAGATTTTTATTTATTTATTGAGAGAGAGAGAGAATGGTAGAGAGAGAGCATGAGAGGGAAGAAGGTCAGAGGGAGAAGCAGACTCCCCGCTGAGCAGGGAGCCCGATGCAGGACCCGATCCTGGGACTCCAGGATCGTGACCTGAGCCGAAGGCAGTCGCTTAACCAACTGAGCCACCCCGGCGCCCTAAGCATATATTTTAAAGAGGAAAGACGTGGCTAAGCAGCATACAAGAAGGCTTTGATACATTGGCTAAGAGAAGGGGTAACCTGAGTAAAAATAAATTAATGTGCTAAAGCAATAACATAGGATACAAGGTGTCAAGGAGATAAATCAATTCCAGGAAATTTAAGAATTTCCTTCAACTCTATTTCTGAGAAAGCGGTATTCTTCTTAAGTCCTGGTAAACAGGTCAGCTGTTGCTACATTGCTCACCTTGTGATATCCCAGTTGGAGAAATTTAATGTCACGGACATGCTCATTCATTGGAATATTGCATACATAAAGGAAATGTTTCCAGGGAATATTTCTACTCTATGGGTGCAGAGAACTTTTAGGAATGTGTGTGGTCATAATTTAACAGTGACAGTGTATACCTTACCCACTGCTCGAGGCTAATTTATTTTTTATTTATCAGGCTGCTTACCATATTAAATCTTAAATCGAACCACTTCTGCTTTCAATGGAATACACCATCATCTTAAAATATGATTATTTGCCCAACAAAAATAATAATTTATTTTTTTGTATGCACTATGGCAATCTGTATGCATTTAGGGAGAAAAAGATTAATTTCTGGTTAAAAAGGAGCCAAGAGAAAAAGAAAAGGTCTTCAAATGTATAATTAAAATTAAATTAATCATCTTTGTTCTTTTTAAGCATATTATTTTGCTGGATCATTAAATATATTCAAATGATATGTATTGGATTAAGGGGATTTAATGCCTAACCTCTCTTCTTTGTCTGCCGAGGACTGCAGCTGAGAGTTTATTGAGTAGGGGATCAAGCATCCCACTACGAACCTTCCCTGGAAAGAGGAACTAAAGGATGGAAACTGAAAATGAAAAAATCTGCTTTGTTTTCCCTAAACGGCTGATGAGTCAGACAGATGTTTGCCTGTAAGTGATGTGAATTTATTTAATCTACTAAAACAAAAGACACCGCATTGAAGGCAATGCCTTTCCCTTTTCCTTGATACCTTTACTTGGCATTCTATTTCCTTTTCCTTTACTTGGCACTCTATTTACTTTTAAAGAGATGCATGAAGATGAAGAAGCACTACTGATCACAGTCCTGGTTGCATCCTTCTGCATTCTTTTGGAAGAGATGATCCTGGCTTCCCTGTTGGTCTTCTTCACCTGCATCTGGATCGCACTGACCCCAGATGCTTCTGCTGCTTCTGAAATTAAGAAGTCCCACCAGCGGCGCTCCTCTTCAATGAAAAGAACCCGGTAAGGTAGTCATAGTATAGTATCTGCTGTCATTGTCCTCCCTCACCAGCTGCCACAGACCTAGGGGAAACCGAGAAACAAATCTCTAATGGTACCACATATTTGTGGGTGACTGTCTCTAGAGAGAGCATTCACCCATCAAAATAAATCACCTCTGGGTAGCATCAGGAAGAGCAGAATCTTGGGTCTCTCTCTGGCAATTATGCTTATTTTTGGAGAAAACAAGGGCTTGGGTAGGGACCTTCTTTCGGGGAATGTATTTCTTCAATGAATAATGCCTTTATTACTGATAATGATACATGTTGAAAGTTTCCCCAAATTTTTTTGAGTAGAAATTGGTCTAAGCAACAACTTCTAATGTCAAGGATTTCGAGAGTAGATTGTTCCATATACCGATAATATAGTAATGAAAAGCATTAAAGCCATTTGTGGCCTTTCAAGGTGAGTTTCCATACCTTTGAAATATTACCCTGAATGTCAATACATCATTGTTATTATCTTATCATGAATAATTGAAAGCATGTGCGCACGTGCTAGCGAAGGCATGCAAGTTTAGTAGAGTGTTCATCCTGCTTCACCTGGGACTGCATGGGTTTTAGCACTAAGTGTTTCAGGCAAACAGGAATGGTTAGTCACCCTACCATGCAAGTGACCTCTTGTCTTGGGGAAAGTCTCTCATTTTCACCAAACACAAGATTTTCAAAACTACCCAGGAGGGGAAATCGAGGAATGAAGGTGAGTTATGTCACCCAGACAACATTGGCAATCAAAGAGGTGACAGATGTTTCAGCCAGATGGCCCTCACATCTTGAATATTTATGAGGCACTCCCAATAAGATCAGGAAAATGAACATAAAATTTTAATAAATCCTTGTGAAGCCTCAGGTTTAATGACCAGAAACAAAAGAGGTGTGTGTGGGGGGGGCGGCAGGAGGAAAAATTTATTAGACTCCTAATTTCTGCTCTGCTCTTAAAAATCAAGGGCCACCTCCTATACTCTTTTTCCATGCTTCTGTTCCCACATCCAGATCTGAGATAATATGAAGTTTTGTCCAGTTTAGCCACTTTCTGAGTCTTCTTCAAGGCAGTTATGCAAGCAGTATTTGGGAAACATGAGGTTACACCATCAGACTGAGGAAAAGGGAGATTGTCATAGGAGCTAACCCATCACACTGGCCCACTACCAGTGGCAGAGTTGCTGCAGAAAAATCTACTATGTGTGTTTTTTAGGTGTTATTTAAGGGGCAAGAGGAAAACATCAGTTCTTTGTTTTCAAATTTTTTTGAAAACAAATTTGTTCTCAAATTTTTTTTCTTATGTTGGAGGTCTTGTTGTTAGACCCTATTTAAACGAAGAAGGAACCTCAGGGTGTCTGCTACATGGGGCCAAGCATGTCTGTTTTCCCTTCTCCATATCCTAAGTGAGGTACCCCTTTCAACAATAAGCTACTATGTGAGTCATTGAAATTTCTACTTGTGTCTTTTGTTCTTCAAAGAAAAATCCTCTAGGGCACTAGGGACTGAGTAAACCATCAACCCTGATTCAAAAGTACCACTTAGAATGAAAGCTAGTCATTTTCCCTGGGTGAACCAAATAATCCAGCCAGCCAATTTCTGAGCTGTCACGTACCAGTCTCTCATGCAGATTTGAAGGCATTTTTGACAAAAACACAGAAATTACTATATTAGGGTAGTTTCTAGAGTAAGGAGCCCAGGATTCTTCAGAACTCAGTATGTGAATAAATACTGTGAGATTCTTTGCCCCACACCCAATCTGATTATCAGTAACTAAATAAGTAATGAATTAGTTAATTAATAATCCATTCTTCTATAACGCAAGAGAACTAATAGAATGAACATGGAAGAAAGGCATGATCTTTCTTTAAAAATTGTGAAGTGGATGGATTTACATAACCTGGCGTTCATGTGCATTATTTTGAGCCGGTTTTCATACAATCAGTCCCTTAAATGCTTTGTTATTAATTATTTTCTTTCAGAATACAATCTTACTCTTTATCCCAAGATTCCTCTTTTTAGGGGCTCCTGGGTGGCTCAGATGGTTAAGCATCTGCCTTCAGTTCAGGGCATGATCTCAGGGTCCTGGAATCGAGCCCCATATCAGGCTCCTGGCTCAGCGAGGAGTTTGCTTCTCCCTCTCCCTCTGCCTCTCTCCCCTGCTCATATTTCCTCTCTCTCTATCTCTCTTTCTCTCTGTCACATGGATAAAAAAAAATTAAAAAAAAATTCCCCTTTTTATCCAAATATTGTTAAAATCGTTTATCTAAAGATACCCTTTGTTTCGTAAAAGCAAAACAGCAGGAGAAGGGGAATTGGCAAATAAAGTAAATTTTGGCAGGTGAAAAATGTCCCTGTTTTGCCTAGGGAAGAGGTTTGGCTCCCTGGTGATGCAAAGAAGATTAGGCATGTAGACTCACTGAATATTTATTCATTCTTCCAACAGTTGTATTGAGTGCCCTTTATATGCCAAGTGCCAGGGTCAGGGATTAAGAATGCTAGAGGAACAATTCACTGTCTCTGGCCTCAAGAATAGTGAGTAGAATATGGAGTCTGCCTAAATTGGCTTGCAAGAGCCAAGTGTTACACCTTCAGGAAATCTATTTGCTAGCTGTTGAAAATAAACATCATTAAAAATTAAATTATACATATAATTTATAAACATACAATTAAATTATTTCTTAAAAAGGTAATACATACTTAAAACTCACCACTCCCTTATTCCTTTACTATATTTTACTATTATCTCATTCTTCAGGCTGTTTACATCTATCCTATCTGTAAGGTAGAAATCCCATCTATTACATTAAATCATGTTAAATTATGTTATGTTACATTATATTTTACAGCACTACACTACGGATGTGCACATCTCTGTCACGTCAGTACCTTGCAATCAGCCACGTGGGAGTATTTACATCGTGGAAATCAGCAAACACTACAAATAGGGCTGTGTTTTTTTGTTTTGTTTTGTTTTCCTGGAGAACAACTTGCTAAACATTTACCAGCACATCCATGAACCTAACGTAAAAGCCAGGAGGGTCCTAGGGATGGCAAGTCCAAGTGCTCCTGCAAGCAAGACAGAAGGTAGTGGCAGAGGTTGTGCCAATTACAGACAGGGTGCTCCTCTGGAGGCTGTAGCTGGTCGGGTCCAGCCTTTTCTTGTTGTAAGAAAACTTGAGCCCAGTGTTGCTAGATTCTTTGATTTTTGTAGAAGACGCAGGAAAGTAAGATTTTCATGTGAAATTCTCCAATTTAATATAACATATGGGCTATGCAAAAAAAAATACCTGCAGACCAGCTCCTAATCTAGTCCAATTTTCTTATTTCCCAGGTGAGGAAACTGAGGCCTCATCACTGAGCTCATGATTAGATAGAGACCCAAGTAAGACATAGGAACTGTCATGTCTCAAGTGGGGCCTTCCTTCTGGGTGGCTCTTCCAAGAAATGTTCATCTTTATGGGTTTTTTTTCTTTATAAGAGATGGGCTGTTGACTAAAGTCAGGTATGTCTTCCCAGAACTGGGGAGTTCAGGAGCAGTTCAGTCAAAGCCCCAGAGTTGCTTTATAGAATGCACCACGTCCTCCCTAAGAAAGAGCAAAAGCATCAGGGACCTAGATATAAACATTGGATCCAGAAGTATGGAGGTTGTCTTAGTGATCAAAAATCACATCACCTAATTTTCCTACTTTATTGCATTCTTAGATTTGCATCTTTGTAACCCATTTTTGCTTCATTTAGTATTTTTCTAAAGGAAAATAATAAACCTATACAAAGTTTTTTAAATGTTGCCTACACATTATTTGAGACTACTGGGCTTCTGTGTATACTGGTTCATAACAGAGCTCCAGTGAGAAAAAAAGTCCATGTTAAGCAGCAGGACATGCTTCTAGAATGACAAGGAGAGGGGCGCCTGGGTGGCTCAGTCGTTAAGCATCTGCCTTCAGCTCAGGTCATGGTCCCGGGGTCCCGGGATCGGGCCCCGCATCGGGCTCCCTGCTCGGTGGGAAGCCTGCTTCTCCCTCTCCCACTCCCCCTGCTTGTGTTCCCTCTTCCGCTATCTGTCTCTCTGTCAAATAAATAAATAAAATCTTAAAAAAAAAAAAGAATGACGAGGAGAATGGAATGATAAGGTGGAGAGACATGCCTGGAGCCTTCCTTGGAAAAGATCCAAGATGGCAAGTCCAACTTGTTCTAGATAATTTATAAAGCATTTATTATACAAATTCAATAATGGAATTTTACATGGAAACAATACAAAGAATCTCAACTATGCTCTCCCTTTTCCAAGTTCTAATCCTTACTCATATAGTTCCATGATTTTTCATGTTTAAAATTATAGTATAGAAACTATTTTGTATTTTCTTAACTTAATCATTTTCTACATTGTTTCACAGGTATTATCATGGTTGGTAATTTTAATCACTCCATATTATTACTTTGAATTAAAGGACCAATTATTATTGAACATTTATTTTCAAATTTGCACTGTTGTGAATCACAGCAGTAAATACTTTTATGCATGTAATTTTCCCTGTACCAATAAAAATTATATTACTGGAAATGAATTATGAGTTAAAGCATATGAATTATCTTCATAGCTCTTGAAATTGATTCTAAAAGGGTTTTGCCAATATTTGTGCTGTCACCTACAAAGTATAAATGTTCCCATTTTGTCATACCTTTTTAACATGGTTGGCTGCTGAGATTTTGTGTTCGGGGCTCACCTAATATGTATAAGATGGTATTGGTCTTAATGAGTATCTCACTGCTAACTCTCTAGATTAAATGTTTTTTATTTTTATTTTTTAAAGTTTTATTTATTTAATAGAGAGAGAGTGGGTGCGCTCGCACGCACAGGGGGAGGGGCACGAAGAGAGGGAGAGAGAGAATCCAAGCAGACTACCGCGTGAGACCAGAGCCTGACACAGGACTCTGAGGTCATGACCTGAGCTGAAATCAAAAGTCGGATACTAAACTGAATGAGTCACCCAGATGCCCCTAGATTGAACATTTTTTAAAAATATGCTTGTTAATTATATTTTTCCTTGGCTAAATAGTCTATTCATGTCAGCCTACTTGTTTTCAACTAGTTTCATCCTAGTAAACTAATCAAATATATAGACCCTTGGGAAAGCAGTTTTGTGAAGTAACCTGCTGAGTGTTAGTGACTCAAATGAGTTTCTGTCATTCCATTAATTTAACCCCAAGCATCAGAATGACTTAGATGTATTTACTTTTCCTCATCTGGTTCTAGTACTTTTTAATTCTTTGCCTAATATGTCCTCCTCAAAGAGTCCCTTAATCTCCCTGAAACCACTCAAAATCCAGTCTTTTCTTCCCCACTTTCTTAGTCACAAAATTATAGTAGAGTTTCTGATACCAAAAAGAGGGGGAGCATGGAAATAGGTTTCCTTTGTTTCATCCAGGAAAGAGAAGATTCTAACCCAAAGCAAAAGTCGTAACTATTACCAAGACTTACACTTACTATTTCTCAAACAGTGTTTGTTATGCTTTGTGGGCAAAAACAAAGATTGAGAGTGCTCATTAAGACTCTTCCATGAACTGAGATTTCTTTGCTCTATGCCATCAGGACTCAGTCTTTTAGAAGATCCTCTCCTCAGACAGAAGTTATCCAAAAGCTTTCTTTCAGTAGCTACTAAAAATGAAGTTACTTTTTCTAGAAGAGGGAAAGAGGGCAGAAGACACAAAGTCGTTTAAAATGATATATATATTGAATTAGACCAGAAAGCTCTGAACTAAACCTGATGCTCCATCATATATCAATCCCTTTATTAAGCATAGTTGCCTTTCTTGCCTTTGTTCTATTTTGGTCTTCACTTTATATATATATATATCTTTATTTTATAAGCCAGGGTCTTCAAGCTAGGGCACCTATACTTCTAAGGGTACGTGCAAGCTATCAGAAGGACATGTGGGCATGGATAGTTTTAAAACAATCAATTTCTGGATCTTTGACTTCCTCTGACCTCTTTCTTAGAATTAATCTACCCAAAAACTTGTCTGCAGTCTCCTTCATGATGGTTCTGTCTCATTTGGCAAAATAAAGGCATACCTCTCCCTCTTCCTGAATATTACTTTATGCATTACCCTGGTGTATAAAATCCTCCTAGGTACAAAGAGATCATTATAAATATTGTTGTTGAGGTAGTGGATGACTCTAGTGTAAGTAACACATCATCTTCCAAACTAGGTGATTTATTTTCTTTGTTTTCAATAAGATCAAAGGAAGAACCTAATTAATTTGTCAGGTTACACATCACTAGAAATAATTACTGATGATAGATCACAATGTGAATTTTGGAAAGTAAGAAAGAATTTAAATAATTAAGTTACATTGCTAAAACAATGCTGAAACAAAATTTCTTCAATTTTCATGTAATGAGTAAAAGATTTTAAATATTTTCATTTATAAAAGTAAAGAATAGGAATAGAATTTCTGCTAGATCTGGTTTCATTCTAGCAAGGAATGACATCTATATACATGATGTAATTGGGGAAATTGTACAATCATTTCATCAAAAAATACCTTTCCAATAAATTTTATTCATAATTTTAATAAGTATCAACGTTTATATGAGTTACGTTTTGCTCCATTTGTAATAGTCATAGATGCTAAAACAGTTCATTTCAAAGTGTGTACATATATTCTTGCAAAGAAATATGATGAGGTGATAAAATTGGATAGATTTATTGGATAAATAAATAAATGTATTTCCATTGGATAAAATGGAAATACAAGTTCAAATAAAACAAGGAATGATAAAAATTTCTTATTTTTAAAGGGGAATTTGTTTCATGTATTTTTTTAAAGATTTTATTTATTTGAGAGAGAGAGTGAGCATGGGGGGGGCAGAGAGAGAGGGAGAAGTATAGTCCCTAATGAGCAGGGAGCCCAGTGTGGGCTAGGATCACCACCCGAGCCAAAGGCAGATGCTTAATCGACAAGCCACCCAGGTGCCCCTATTTCATGTATTTTAAAATGCATAATGTAAGCATTTAGATTCATTGACTACATTAAGAGGAGGAATATGAGTTTTCTTTTAAATTAACAATATTTAAGTAATTTTAAATTTTATAATGAGAAAATTATAGACATCTATTTAAACGGGTGAGTACATAGATTTTCAAAATTCTTTTAGAGGGTATATAAGCCACATAATCCTTTGTGCAAAATAGATATGGTATAAATAAAGTCAAAAATAAATAAGTATGGGACATCTCACTGTGCATGAGAAAAGCCCTTGAGGTAAGAACAGGTGTGTGTACTTTCAGTACTGCCAAGAGTGCACTCCTTAACAGGTTCTGTGTTCAGTGTTCTTGGGATCCTTAAGATTTATCCTTTCCAATCTCACGATGCTTCTGAAAATGTATGCTTCTGAAAGGACACATGAGTGATGGCCATTTAGTTGTATTATATTACCAAAGAAGTTCACAAATTTTCATGAGTTTTTACCCAGTTACATTTGATTTTTCAACAATTAGCTAGCTTTTATTAAATGTCTACTATTTTCCAGACTAGTGGTTCTCCTAAGAAATTGTTATAAATGCAAACTCTGGGCATGGGTCCCAGCAAACCAGGTGATTCAGATGCATGTCAAAGAAGATAATATTTAATATTTACCAAACATCCTGGCATGAGGCCTTGAACATAGTAGGCATTTAATAAACATATTAGCTGTTACTACTTTTTTAATAAATAGTTCACTCTAGCTCCTTAAAAGAAATGTTCTAATTAATTTGAGATCCTTGGAAGAAATAGTTCTATGTATTCAATTATTTGTAGAACATATGACTTCACATGTTTAGAATCAAACTCATTGTCTTCTACCCAAGACAGATTTCGTCTTCTAACTTCCCCATTTTTCTCAATGGCAAAAATAGATCTCTGAGGATCTTGACCAGAAACTTCCCTATTGAAAAACCATTCTGGATGGTGATAGATGCCCATAAGCCTGGACATATTTCTTCATCCAACTGCTTCAGGATGTGAAATTCTCATCATCAAATCACTTTATTGAGCTAAGAAATTGCATCCACAAGTCTTATGCTGAAGTTCACCCTACTTTTCTAGAGAAGACATTTATTAATGCAAAAGCATATCAGGAATTCAGAGTAACTAGAATTCACATAGTAGACCCCTCAGTGTCTGTCCTGTTGTTGTTGCAGTTGTTGCTGTTGACAGTGAGGATGGCAGGCATCTTTCTCTGGAAGGAGCTGAGCAAAGTCGCTAGCACCCGGGACAAGCAGATAGCTCCCCTTCCAGAGGAGCTGTGCTTCCACAGACATCCTGCCTCCACTCTTAGCAAACCACTGTGAAGTACGTATCACAGGACAAAAAAATGAGTCAAGGAAATCCAGCAACTTTCTCGAGTTCACAGATCCAGGGAGTTACAGGGTAACTCCCAGATCAGACTCCGGGAACACCTGAGAGGCCACTCTCCACTTTGCCTTTACCCTGAGAACTGTAGATGAAAATTGATTTCACGTACTTCAAAATTGGACTGGACATCAATTCCAATCAATTGTTGAATCCATCCATTTTCCCTTTGGATTCCTCTGCATTCCCATTGCCATCCTTCAGGTTCTAGAACTTACTACAGACATTCTGCTCTAATCTCAACTTGCACCCGTAATTTCTGCTCATTTTGTCTTTGTAAAACACTATTTTCATCAGTTTACCATTTTGCATTTTGTTTTTGTTTTTGTTTTACTGTCTTAGTGCAGAAGTAGTTTTCCTTGGGTGATGCCAAGAATCACTTAAGTAACATGTTTAATGCAGATTCCTAGGCCCAGTTTCCTCAGGTTCTGGTTTAGGTGATCTGGGGGTGGGGTGCGTGGATCTAAGGTGGTAGTGACAAGGTCTTCCTGGTCTAAAAACCATATTCTGAGAAACATCGCCTGCCAGAGTATCACATCCGGTTTTGGTTTATCGTCCAAGTTGCTCCAAATTTTGGGTTACCTTACCTGCCCACACTTATATAATAAAGAGTAAATGTTGGCAGATCTTTAGCTATGTGTAGTATAAACTGAGAAAATGAGTTTTATGTATATATTTCAAAGGATACCAAGTTGAACACAGAAGGCTAACCTAAATCAAAATACCCAAAAGCATGCATATCTCAAAAGTATTTTTCTCCCCTTTGGAGGGATAGCAAACAAGAAGCCAGAATGAGGGAAGATGACAGTACCAAAGCATGGCTCGGGCAATACAATCAACTTCTCCAAATAGAGGACCATGACTTTGCAATGAGACCTGGATTTGGAGGTGAGTACTATCTTTACAAAACTCTTAGGCCACCATCTCTTGCACTGTCAACATGAAGTCGAAAATCTGAAGCAATTAAGACCAAAACACAAGTGAAGAACATCAATTAAAAAAAAAAAACTTTTACAATGATATTCTCTTGAATGAGAACAATTGATAAATTTTAAATTGATCAAAAGATAAATATCTTTAGTAAAGATCCACACTATTTACTAATTACAAAGAGTGTGTGCTCAATAAATAGTGAATGGGTGTATCATGCCTATACAGCAACTACTTATTCTTTCAACTAAAACCTGTAAGTTGGATTCTGTGATGATATTCATAAAATCTTATTGAATAAGTTTGTAAGCTGGAGTGCCTGGCTTTGGTGAAAGGACTAACACACCAAATGCTACGGCTCTCCCTATGAAACATCTCTGTTCAGGTTTTTCATTTTATTACTTCAGGCACCTTCCAGAAGGTGGGAGTGCCGGGCACTGGGCTGAGCCTGTTAATACACTAGCTTATTCCACCTTCCCAGTGCCTTATAAGTAGGCGCTATTATGATCCCTAATATTCCAGTGTGGAAACTGGGGTGTAGAGAGGTTAGGCGATTTGCTCAAAGCCAGGAAAAAAGCAATAGGCAGTGGAACCGAGATGCAAGGGCAGGTAAGCAGGACCGCAGGAGGCCATGTAAGGACATACTTGGACCAAAGTCTTTCCTGCCCTCAGATTGTTTAACGTGAGTCTAGTTGCATCCCTGAGGGAACCAAGTTTTCCAGAGATGCACAGGATGTGGTGGAATCAAGCAGTCAATCTGAACTCTTGGCCTTGCTGCTAAATCCATCCTGAGGCTTCTGTCATTGACCTAAGTCTCCACTCCCACCATTCCTGAGCTAACAACTTTTCAGACTACTAGAGGTTTGGCTATAGCAGAAGCAAATGTGAAGCTGAGAAGGCAGGAGCCCTCAGCTGTAGAACAGGGGCAGCTTTTTCATAAACAACTCATACTTTAAGTTTTCGGAGTGGGGTGGGGGAAACTTGACACTGGCTCTATTGTGGTTATGACCAAGGGAAGCACAACGGGCATGTAGGTACCTCAGAGGACTCATTTGTTAGTAGGTAAAATAAAACAGTAGGTCAGGTAGTTGTGATGTTGAGGGGTGTTTATTGTTTTTTAACTTCGTGGAATCCATTGGGTTGCAATTCTAAGGGTCTGGCTTTGGTTTTATTAGATTCGTGACTAAAACATTAACAAGCATCAAAGTCACCTGGGGGATTCTTAACAGCAGATTGCTGAGCCCCACCCCACACCCAGGTTTCAATTCCCTAGATCTGGGTGGGACCAACAATTTGCGTTTCTTTCTTTTTTTTTTAAATTTTTTAATTAACATATAATGTATTATTGTTTCAGGGAAACAATTTGCATTTCTAATCAACTCCTGGGTGATGCTGATACAGCTAGTCTGAAAATCACATTTGATAATTGCTGAATTAGATTATCAGCATCAGATTAACTCTCGGGCATTTCATTTTTTGTTTTTTCCAGAGCATTTCTCACACTTACTGAAGTTAATTTAAGACTTTAGCAGCCTCTAAATTAATCAGGTTTAAAGATGTGTTCGTGTTTTACTTCCGGGACTACTTCTTTGTCTTTTCTTCACATCACTGCTCCTCAGATGTGTCTTCCTTACTGGCATTCTCCCAAAGATGCCTGAGCCCTAAACTACAATTCCCAACAGACCGTTTCTTTCCTCCCCAACCAAAGTTTTCCCACAGTTTGGATAATATACTCTACAGCTATCATGCAATTATTCTGTACGTTGGTCTCTAGGGTTCTATAAAAAGTTTCTAAAGTCTCCCCTACCAACGTTTAGTTGGAGAAAATGTTACGAAGATAGACTTGCCCTGCCATGGGCCTTTTTAGGCACTAGAGGGAGCCAGTCGCACAGGAATGGCTTGGACCTGGCCTTTCCTGAGCAGCAATCAGAAGCTCAAAACGATGTATGCACTTCAACACCAATACAAAAAGCTGCCCTAATTCCTGTCAGTTTAGGTTCCTCAATTAAATGAATTCCTATCTTAGAGGAAAGGGTTTCTATGGGTCTATTTTAGACCACTGAAAGCCGGAAAGATTGAGAGAAAAATGGCTGTCCTTGAATTTGGACACAAGCACTCTCTCTAGAAAGGCTTTATCACTCAAAGTGATTCAAGGACCGGCAGCAGAATCACCTGGGAGTTAGTTAAAAATGCAGAAGCTCAGGCCCCACGCTCAGGCTTTCTGAATCAAAATCTGCATTTTAATAAGATCCCCAGGTGATTTGAATTCACTTTACAATTTGAGAAACACTGCTGCAGATGACTGAGGGAGGACCTTCTGCTCTTACCTTAAAACACTTAAATCTTCATTCTCCCTCCCCTATATCATCCTGGTCCCCCAGAAAAACATAAAATTGACCTTAAATTTCCACTTCCTTTGATCTGTTGGAGATACATGTTAAGATTTTATTTTGAGTGGGAATGGTTTTTTAAAAAGCAATTATTTTTCCTGAGGCTATATTGTGGGGTTATTAAAAATGCAATTGAAATGTGTTACTTAGTGGCAGGTGGCAAATCATCCCACGATGAAGAAATTTTTCTGACAGTCATGGACTGGGGCTAAATGGTGTCCAAATGTCTTATGTGTTCAGTCAGCTCAGGCAGAAGAGTCCATAAATTCAGGCAGAAGTGTCAGCCTGGTAGCTCCATGAAAAACAGTCCTTAACCTTCTCTTGTCTTGGTCAGAACAGCTTCTTCTACCAGTGACCCATTTCTCTGTTCTCTCAAGGCTGCGTTCCTGGGGGAATCAGGCTGCAGGATAGACAAGACAGGCTTTAATTTATCATCTCCTTCTTTATACTTGTTCATAACATAAACACACGCACATACTTCTTTCCTCTTGTGCTAAATGTAACTTCAGCACTTCTCCTGCCTTAATGTGTTTTCCTAATTAGCTTTAACATTAAAACCAGCTGCTACTGCAGTGTTTTTTACTTTTATAAAGCATTAGAAGATTAATTGACTCATTATGTGGAAACAGGAGGATATAAATTTAGGGGAGCTTTTTGTTTAACTTGGGTTATAAATTGCAGCTCATTTTCTTTATGTTTTTCCTACCCTTTACATCTCTCATCACTGAGGGCTTTTTTGTTTCAGTCTTAGAGGTGATGATTTGTTTCTTTAAAGTGAAATCAATTTAGCATCTAGATACTGGCTACTGAGTCAAGACAAAAACTAAGGTTGTGAAAGCCGCCTTTATAATCTATGTTTGTCAAGCAAGAGGACTAGCCTGGGAGCTGGAGAGAACTGGCTGTATTCCTGCATTAACTAGCCTTGGGTTTCAGGCAAGCTGGCTAACATCTCCGAGTGAGTTATGTCATATGTCAAATGGAGGTAACACCTACCTAACAAACAGCTGTAACGATAATAGGAGATAATATATTGTATGATGTATTTTAAGTGTACTATACACATAAGATATATGACTGTTATTTAACAATACTTATCCCAGCACACATAAAAATAGACTGATGGTCTATCCTTACGTATATAAAAACGACAACAGATGTGTGTGCCACTACCTAGGTATTGATCCTGGGAAATCAACACATAATGATAACGGTTAATGTTTATTTATTTTTACTATATTCCAAACGCTTTGTATATGGAATTAATGCAAGTATTTGTGAAATTGTTATTATTCATGTTGTTATATATGTTACTGATCCAATAGATGCTGGACAGGTTGGTCGGTAAGACATTTGAATGGGGTTAGGTTAAGGACTTGACACGCATTCTTTCATTTAGTCTCACGGCAAGGCTATTAGGTAAGTACCACAGATTTATTTCCCCTATTTTACAAATAAGCAAACTGAGACTTAGAGGAATTAAGGGATTTATGGAAGTTTTGGCTTTAATTCAGGGTTAGTAGCTAGAAATTCCGTGATTTTTAATCCATCTGCTTTATGACTACCTTCTCTCTTCTGAGACTCAGCTCCTTGTCTATAAAAAGAATGATTTTTGGAACTATATCCAGCTCCAAAATTATGTAATTTTGCACCTTGCCTTTACATGGCCCTCCCCCTCCACACTGTCCTCGAGAATGTATAGATTCCTAGACCCCAGAGTAAGGTACACTTGGGCATGGAGTTCAAAGGAGCCAAAAATGAGGTCAGATGGCATCTGAGGGCAAACATTTTTCTTCAAAATGGAAGAGCTCATTCCCCCAAGAATAGAAATGAAAGGAAGAAAAAAGAAATTGAGAATGTTTCCAGGAGTCCATTCCTAATGGACAAGTCATGTTTTTACCCCACTCTTTACCCCAAACCAGTCTTCTAACCACCCTGAGGATCTAGTTCTTTCCAGTGGTGGCATGAATATCTCCTTGTGTGGTGGCTTTATATGACTGCCCCAGCTTGCAGAAATAGTCATTCACAACTGGGATCTGCTTACAAGTCACAAAATTCTACATGCAAATTGTTCTCAGGTTTTGTCATAAAATAGGTGCTCTGTGAGAAGCACTGTATCATTTTCTCATCAGGAGTGGGTTGATTAAATGTTTGAGTGCAAGACTGGGAATAGTAACTTGCATTGCTAGGAGCAAGTTTGCATTTTTGCTGAATTGCAATAGCAATAACATTTATTTAGTGCCATTTATTGAACACCAATTAAGTTTACTAACTGTGTATTATTGCTAGTCCTCAAATAAGTCTCCAAGGTGAGTACTGCTACTAGGATTTTATAGGTGAGGAAACTAAGCTTAGAAATGTTACTTACAATGGATCACAGATGAGTGGTAGAGCAGGATTCAAACTCCCGTCTGTAACTCTAACAGCAGAAGTTTAACTAGGACATTTCTGCTACCTCTCCAAGACCGCGCCAGGCTTTTCAATCCCTTAGACTATTGGAATTAATGGGAATATTTACTCATCCTGAAGCGATCCTGAAAGGCCATGAATTTTTATTGTGATATCTCTACTAACTAAAGAAAAAAAGTAAACAAAACAAAAGCATCAGAGCTGAACCCGGTATATAATAGAGTAATCCTGAAGAGTTCCCAAGTTAAGGCATAACCATAATTATCGTTAAACAATTTTTAAATAGAATTGTCATCATTAATGTATAGAAAGTAACTGATCCAATACTGCAGGAAGTTGTTGGTGTTTACGATGCAAGCAAAGTGTTCCTGAAACCCAGAGTGGGAAATGTATTTGGGTGACAAGCCCAGGGCCTATCCAGCTGGAACTCCTGTAAGTAAGGAATGATATGAGGGTATGTTATGGAATATAAAGGGAAATCTGTCTTGGTAAAGTGAAGGTAACTTCAGCCAATTAATGAGGGGAGTCCTAGTTGGTGGACAGGGACTGGCGAGGCATATCTTGTTTTATAATGTGTTGTGCATTTATTTATTTATTTTTTAGAAAAAGATTTTATTTATTTATTTGGCACAGAGAGAGAGATAGAGTGAGGGCTCACAAGCAGGGGGAGCGACAGGCAGAGGGAGAAGCAGACTCCCCGCTGAGCAAGGAGCCTGGGATCACGACCTGAGCCAAAGGCAGTTGTTTAAAGGATTGAGCCACCCAGGCGTCCCATGTGTTATGCATTTAAAACACAGTAATTAGGCACTTTGTTGAATGATATGCACATGTATGTCACATGTCACAAATCCAGACATTAATTAGCCTCAAGGAGGAAGTTTTCCAGCCCAAACCTTCTCAATGCAGAATCTTGACTAAAACAACCTGGGATCCACCTAGGCAAGATTTCTGTTTCTGCAAAAATCGTTGAAAGCATTTTTTTAAACTCAGAATTCTACAGAGACAAAAAATTTAATTGAGAATTGGTCACTACGAAAAGAAAGCATATGAAGACTACATGTATAAACATAAAAATTATTTTAACATATATATACATCAAATTCCATGCATGGTACTAAGTAAGGAAGTTGTTAACATCAGTTTACCCTCACACAGGAACTGGTGAAACCCTTTGTAAGCTGTAACAAGGAAATGTCTTGGTCTTGGTCTGGTCTAGGTTCTCTTATGGTGTTGTCATCCATGTTCTCCGGACCCATGAACCAGATTCATTGAGACCCAACTGCAAACAAATCTTAGCGCTTGTCTGAATTTTCTCCAATTCTGACTTTCAATACATTCTCATCAAACACATTTCTAAGGATGTTTGCTTCATCCCAACTGCAGGTTGTGGTTACCGATGTCCCGCAAAGAGACCGTTGTGAGTGTGTGGCAGCCCTGTGTAGACTACTCTGGTCTGTGTTCTTCCAGCCTGCCACGCACTGCCCAAGTAGAAGAAGCTGATTTTTTGGAAAGAGAGAAAAGGCTCCCACATTTTTCAGAGTCATGAACTCCACGACTACTCCACTCCCTGACTATAAAATATAATCTTTACCATAGAGAATACATAATTCTACATACTTAGACCTATGTTTTTGAAACATTGTTCCCTTTTAAATCACTACTAGCTAAAACAAAAAACAAAAAACAAAAAAAATTGAACACACTACTTCTATACCATAAGTATACTATAAGAAGGAAAATGTTGAGTTGTTTCTAAGTGTAATAATGTGTAATGTGTATATAATTATGTATATATAATAATGTCTAATGTGTAATAATTATTGAAATAACATTTACACATGTGCCTTTTTATTGTAATTGACTATATAATAATATATGAATAGATAATGGAGAAATTTGTTGTTAAAAAAATTTTTAAAGTAATTCACTTGCAAAATTGATCTCTCTCTGCTTTGAATATTACCAAAATAATTTTAATGATTTCTAAGTATATCATTCATTCTTCTTTCTGAAGGGTCTCCAGTGCCAGTAGGTATAGATGTCCGGGTTGAAAGCATTGACAGCATTTCAGAGGTTAACATGGTAAGTTTCTTATGAGATATTGGTCTTTTCCTGAAAAGATAGAGAATAGTGTCAAAATCGCTGGTGTTTTAAAAAAACCAATTTAATTATGTATGTTACTATTATGCATTTTTTTGTAGAGCTGAAGTTACTTTGCTATCGATTAACTTCTTTCTGCTTGAAATTTAGATTTTATATGTTACTTTTATCATATGCAAATACCACAATTAAAGATAAAATGTAAAAAAAGAAGATAAAGGGGCACCTGGGTGGCTCAGTCATTAAGCATCTGCCTTAGGCTCAGGTCATGATCCCAGGGTCCTGGGATTGAACCCCTCATCGGGCTCCCTGCTCAGTGGGAAGCCTGCTTGTCCCTCTCCCACTCCCCCTGCTTGTGTTCCCTCTCTTGCTGTGTCTTTCTCTGTCAAATAAATAAATAAATCTTTAAAAAAAAAAGATAAAGATGAGAAATCGGCAGACGACATGAACAGACATTTTTCCAAAGAAGACATCCAAATGGCCAACAGACCCATGAAAAAGTGCTCAACATTGCTCGGCATCAGGGAAATCCAAATCAAAACCTCAATGAGATACCACCTCACACCAGTCAGAATGGCTAACATTAACAAGTCAGGAAACGACAGATGTTGGCGGGGATGCGGAGAAAGGGGAACCCTCCTACACTGTTGGTGGGAATGCAAGCTGGTGCAACCACTCTGGAAAACAGTATGGAGGTTCCTCAAACAGTTGAAAATAGAGCTACCATACGATCCAGCAGTTGTACTACTGGGTATTTACCACAAAGATACAAATGTAGGGATCCGAAGGGGTACGTGCACCCCAATGTTTATAGCAGCAATGTCCACAATAGCCAAACTGTGGAAAGAGCCAAGATGTCCATCGACAGATGAATGGATAAAGAAGATGTGGTATTTATACACAATGGAATATTGTGCAGCCACCAAAAGGAATGAGATCTTGCCATTTGCAATGACGTGGATGGAACTGGAGAGTGTTATGCTGAGTGAAATAAGTCAATCAGAGAAAGACATGTATCATATGACCTCACTGATATGAGGAATTCTTAATCTTAGGAAACAAACTGAGGGTTGCTGGAGTGGTGGGGGTGTGGGAGGGATGGGGTGGCTGGGTGATAGACACTGGGGAGGGTATGTGCTAGGGTGAGTGCTGTGAATTGTGCAAGACTGTTGAATCACAGATCTGTACCTCTGAAACAAATAATGCAATATATGTTAAGAAAAAAAAAAAGAAGAAGAAGATAGCAGGAGGGGAAGAATGAAGGGGAGTAAATCGGAGGGGGAGACAAACCATGAGAGACGATGGACTCTGAAAAACAAGCTGAGGGTTCTAGAGGGGAGGGGGGTGGGGGGATGGGTTGGACTGGTGATGGGTATTAAGGAGGGCACATTCTGCATGGAGCACTGGGTGTTATGCACAAACAATGAATCATGGAACACTACATCAAAAACTAATGATGTAGTGTATGGTGATTAACATAACAATAAAAAATTTTAAAAAAAGGAAAAAAATAAAAAGAAAGAGAAAAAAGTAGGGAATCTCTTAAGGAAAACGACCTAGAAAATATAAATCAATTAAATTGGTAGATCAAATAATCTTTTTGTATATATACTTAATATTTTATTTATAGTGATTCCTCCAACTAGTCATTGCCATCCAAATGCTAACTGAATGAAAAATTATAGGACATATAAAAATTCCAGTGAATGCTAAACAAAATTTTCTATGACTTGTTATATTTGTTTCAATCTTCAGTTAATGTTCTTGTAATCCTTATTATTATTGAATTTGGTATTATTTCAAGTTTCACTATGAAACTTCCTTCATTTTAACCACCCTACTCCCAAAGGGAATAGCATCAAGGGTACTCACTACTTAAAAATGCCTTTTTTCAAAAGTTTTGTCTCTTCTCTGACAAAAACCAGCTTCTACTGACATTTTCTTGAATCTATTGTACTCCAGGAACAAGTACTCTTTACCTCTTCCCTGGCATAATCTCTAAATTATCACTGAATGACCCAGTCTGCATCTAAAATTCTCATTGTCTCCACCCAGGTGCCCCTAAAACCAGACCTTATCCTTCTCTCTTGAATAAGGTGAACTACGGGACTCAGTATCAGCTAAAACTGCACTGGGTTCTCCATGCCCAAGGTGAAAATGCTTTCTAATTATCAGTAACCCCCAGTGTTGGCTTCTTTTGCTTCTCCTTTATCATCTTCCCACCCTGAATTCACTTTCAATTCCTTGAAGTTTTACCGCACTCTCTTCTCAACATGGTGTTCAGCCTGCTTTCTCATGATGGTGCCCACTAGTGGCGATGTTGATGTATCACTGAAATGTACCAGTGTCTGCTATTTGATTTCATAAGCTCAGATCATATTGCGCACCTAATTCTAAATATATGCTTACTAAAGCAATCCATGCAGTAACTCACACAACACCCTGTAGAGTAGTGTTATGGGAATGAATGAATCATTCTATTTATTTGCCCTCACCCTAATTCAAAATTACACGTCTGATGCTCCTGGATTAACCTAGAGCAATAATACAATGCACCTCTATTCTGAACCATAAAAAAAAAAAAAAAAACTAGCTCATCATTAATTGGTGACTTATCTGTAGTTTACTGAGATTTGTCTTTTGCTTAACCATAAATGTCAAAGTTCTGTCACATGTGCTAGTTCAAGAATAATTTGAGTATTGTTGGGAAATAAATGATAGTAAGAAGTAAACAATTGTGAAAGATGAAACACATCATCATCGTCCACACCCAATGACTTGGATGTAGCTAGGGGAGTTTTTGTTCACACAAACAAGATGTTAAATGTAGCATCTGAGAGCCAAACAAAGCTCAAAGTATTGACTAACCATTTTTTTTCCCTGCTAAAATAATGTTAATATAGCTCTGTCTGCCCCCCATCTTTCTCTCTTTACAATTGGGTTACACACTAATAATTCAGTTCCCTCAGCCATACTGGGCCAGAATCTCAGGGTACTAGCTTCTGGGGAATATGCTATTTTGACAAATTCACAGGTAAGTCTTTTGGACACTAGAATTTGAGAACCACAATTTCTTGGTATTCTTTCTCTCTCTCAAGCTGAGGAAAATCGTTATCTCCATGTCAGGATCTCTGACAGCATGCTTTCTATTAACAGCTCTAATAAATGCTGTATCCATTTTTGTGGGACTATAGTTTATTCAACTTGGGGTGGGGGCTTCTTTAACAAAAATAATACAAATGTATGGATACAAAATCCATTATAAAAGTGAATATATATTTACAATGAAAAAAATAAGTCAAAATAAAATACTGGGCCATGTAGTTCCAAATTCTTTTCTTCTGAGATCTCTTCAGGTGATTTATACCAGCGCTTATGTAGAAATGTTTTCCAGTTATAACCTGGCTTCCCTTACCCAACTTGAATTCTCTCTGGTTCCTAGAAACTCAACACTCACCAGACTTCAAGTGAAGGAGAGGCTCTGCAACTCAAGCTCACTGGTTTCATCCTAAATCTGCCTGAAAATACAATATAAGCCATTCACTTTATAGGTCATTAACGCCCATGCCAATCAGTCTAGGACTAATGGTATTAATTGGTCATCCTGAACCATGTTCCTCTGGCTTTGACTTGTCTCTTTTTCTCTCTGCCTAGGACTTTACAATGACTTTTTATCTCAGACATTACTGGAAAGATGAGAGGCTCTCCTTTCCTAGCACAACAAACAAAAGCATGACCTTTGATCATAGATTGATCAAAAAGATTTGGGTGCCTGACATCTTTTTTGTCCATTCTAAAAGATCCTTCATTCATGATACAACTGTGGAGAACATGATGCTGCGCGTATACCCTGATGGAAACGTCCTCTTCAGTCTCAGGTAAGGAGGGCTGTGTACCTTCTTTGGCTTCCCTATACCAGGGTTGTCTACACGAAAGCTAGTGGATCTCACTTCTGACTAAACTCACAGTATTACTGTCTGTTTAGTCATGCTGAAGGTTGGGACACAGGCAGAAAATGTGATTTTTCCTTGTTCTAACTTCCAGATTTTAAAGACTAGTTTTCTACTCTATCTACATATTGTTGGATATCAGCATATCATTGGAGAATGATAGAAAATAAGGTTGGACAGAGTGGGCCAAAGTATGGAAATCCCCAAAAGTCTGGCCCACAATTTTATAGGTGCACAAAATTGCTTTTCTTCTTTACCAACTATATATTACCAAGCAGTCTTGGAATCTTGGATTAACTAAATAGTTTTCTTAATTATCTCCTTCATTTTTTACAAGAAGGTATAGTCATTGTTCAAATTACCACTAATTTGTTTTACTCCCTTTTCATTTTTTTAATTCAAAACATTTTTTCTGACAATATGCTATAATAGCCCTCCATCTTTAATTCACAATATGTTCTTTTAGCCTAATGAATCCTGTACTTACTGAATGGCTTATCATTGGTAATTCTAAAAATGCTTAGTAAATCCAAGTAATTCAATGTTTTTCATGTCTTAGAAATCCCAGAAAGACTCTGTCGTAAGACTCCGAAAAAAAAAAAAAAAAAAAGGCTCCCCAAAGGATATACATGCCCTAGTCCTTGGAACCTGTGAAAGTTACTTTATTTGGCCAAAAAAAAAGGAGGGGGGGATCTTAGCAGATGTAATTAACTTAAGGATCTTGAGGTAGGAAAATTATCCCGTTTCAGTTGGTTGGGACCCAAACGCAATCAGTCGTAAGTATCTTTGTTAGAGAAAGGCAATGTGACCATTAAGATGGAGATGGAGTGACACAGCCACTAGTGCGGGGGTGTCAGCTGCTGCCAGAAGCTGTAAGAGGTAAGGAACGAATTGCCCCCTAGAGCCTCTGGAGGGAACAGGGTCTTTCTGACGCCTTAATTTTGGTGTAGTAATACTAATTTCAGACTTCTGTCCTCCAGAACTGTGAGAGAATAAATTTCTGTTGTTTTAAGCCACCAAGTTTGTGGTAATTTGTTACAGTGGCAATAGAAAATTAATACAGGTTCTTTTTGTTCACTAAAAACACCATGCTCACTTTAGGACAATGGTGCTGTTGCCATATTGCTCTCAATGTTTTTAAAAAGGCAATGAAAGGGAAGTAATACTTTCGGTAGAACTTTTAAGTCAGGAGGAACATGGGCCTCGGACACATACCCGAGTCAGGCCTCACTGGGAATCAGAAGCAGAATGGCAGCGTCTGGCCAAGGAATCAACTGTTTAAAACTTTCAACTTCTTAAAATTAATTATTTTGGTGAAAGAATTTCTCTCTTTGGCCAGACTCTGCTAGGCTCCTCTGAACTTTCTTCTCACCTAGTCCCTGACTTTTGAGATTCCGTGTTTGTCTCTGCTAAGTGCAGTCAGCCAGAATCTTCCATCTGCAATATCTGATCACCCTCCAAATCTGATCAGATTCCTCACCTTCTACCACCCCCAGGTGATGTCTGATCACCCTGGCCTGCCTTCAGCAAGGATCCTGTTAGGTCATTTTAGCCAGAACCACCCTCCCACCCACCTCTTATGAGTGATGTTTCCTCTGAGTAATGTTTGCATCCACTGCCCCCAACCCTGCTCCTTGGCTATAAATTCCTACTTTTCCTTGTTGTATTTGGAGTTGAGCCCACTCCTCTCACCCTTGTTAATAAACCAAATTATAGTAGTTCTCCTAAATAAATTCTTCCTTACCGTTCTTGAACAAGTGTCATGGATAGTTTTCTCATTACCACCACTTACTTGACCACTTTGGTTGTTAATTTATTCATGTCTACTATGAAGGAGTAGACTCAAAGACTTCAGAGGTCCCTTCTGCACACATCTACTTATATGTGGATTTTTTTTTTATAAATACAGTACAGTACTGTGAATGTATTTTCTCCTATGATTTTCTTAATAACATCTCTTCTTTCCAGTTTTACTATAGGAACACAGTATAAAATACATATAAAAATATGTGTTAATTGACTGTTTATGTTGTCAGTAAGGCTTCTGATCAACAGTAGGCTTTTAGTAGTTAAATTCTGGGGGAGTCAAAAAGTTATATATGATTTTCAACTGCACAGGGGTTGGCGCCCCTAACCCCTGAATTGTTCAAAGGTCAACTGTAGCAGTAATATACCAAAATGAGTGTTTTGTGGCACAAAGTCATCCAGATACTTCCCTGGGTTGGCATTTTGCTGCATGATTATTGACAGTAGAATTTAAGCCCATGGAAGATAAAATGGTTCTACTTCTCTGATTAACTTGGGGGCACCATGGGTAGGAGCAGCTGTTGCCTTTGTTTTGTGCAGACTTGCTTAGGGGCCTTTTATAAACCTCTGATCTGCTGTTGTGGATACCAGAGTTTGTACTTTGAGGCAGGATCATAGTATAGCAGCCTCTGCCTAAAGCCAGAAAAATCTAGGAGGATATAAAATTTGAAAAAACAATCCTCATCAGTATGCAAGACTTCATGGCACCTGAATTATGCATTGATCACATAAATCTGTAACTGAAAATGCTCCAGGCTTTCTCCTCAGTCCTGGAAAGAGACTTTTCTCAGGTCAACTTCCTTTGTGAGAGAAACCTTTACCCATAGGTTTTTATTACCACCATCCCAGCCCTTTATGACTAGAAACCGAGTTTGGATCTTTAAAAAAGCAGAAAATATTTAAATCTATTTAAAAGTCATCTCCCTTTGAAGTATGTTTTTCTGAAGACATTGGAGCCAAAAAATACAGAGGACGCAGACTAGGGAACAGTGAGATCAGGAACAATCTTTAGGGCAGGAATTCCTGTGTTAATCCTGTGTTTTCAGCAAACTACACACCTTCCTGGGTTTGCGTCCTTAGACATTATTTGGATAGAGGATGGTAATGCCTGTTTTGCACTATTCTTTAAAGGCACACAAAGCAAGCGCCACAGTAAGGGAGTTTCAGTATTACAGGTTTATTTGGCCATATGGTGAAATGATCTGCAGTTTCTGTTTTCTCTCTCCTTTTATAGGATAACTGTTTCAGCCATGTGCTTTATGGATTTCAGCAGGTTTCCTCTTGACACTCAAAACTGTTCCCTTGAACTGGAAAGCTGTAAGTCTTACTTCCTGATGGAATGAGTACAGAGTTCAGAATGATCTGAACATACCATCACATACCTGTACACATATAAGCATGTTCTTAACAAGCATTTAAAAATCTTGATATAAGTTAAATATGTTGGTTCAAAATAATTACTTTTTTTTTTAAACCAAAGATGATGGCAGATTGTCTCTCAAAAGAGAACATGCAGGGAAAGGATGTTTTCATAGTACATATTCTGTAGTTTCCACCTGGTTATAAAGGAACAATTTCCCTAAAAGGGTATATTCTTGCTGATGTTATTAGCATAGACTGACACACCTCCCAAATTTGGAAAGCTCTGGAATTCATGTTCCCATATAAGTCACAAACTTCCATTAAATGTACTTGGGTTCCCCAGAAAAAGGCAGCTCTAGACATAGACCCTCTAATCAAAGCCCTGTCAGAGGGCTCTGAGCCGGCTCCTTGTCAATCACTGTTGCTGACCCATCAGTTGGTTTTTTGTTTTGTTTTGTTTTTGTTTTTTTTAAAGTTTTTATTTATTTGATGGAGAGAAAGAGAGAGAGAGAGAGAGCACAAGCAGGAGGAGTGGCAGGCAGAGGGAGAGGGAGAAGCAGGCTCCCCGCTAAGCAGGGAGCCCGAAGTGGGGCTCCATCCCAGGACCCTGGGATCATGACCTGAGCTGAAGGCAGACGCTTAACCGACTGAGCCATCCAGGCACTCCCCCATCAGTTGTTTTTGATACAATATCTTAAAAGCTGACTGCAAGTTTTCATAATTGGCCAAAACGCTGGGAATCTCAGTGGATGCTCCTCCCCAAATCCATTAGAAGCTTTCTATAACGCTATTTGATTTCAGAAGAAAATTCTTTATGAGCTCAGCTGATTTTGGAATTTCATCCGAGAGAGCTACCAAAACTGAAGGGGCCTGCCGACCTAGGGTCAGGCCTCTGACTCAGAGCAGATGGTGTTTTGACAGGACTCTGCACACAGGGAGGGGAGCAGCTATTCAGAGAGTTTTAACTCAACGTGTGGGCACAAGAAAGACCTCCACACTATGCCGGTGATTAGGGTCGAAGTTTTGGAGATTATTCTTTCTTTTGGTAGGTATGGGTATTATTAGTCTATTGGCAAATGTTTTTCAGGATCTGATATCTACATGTCACTGGACCAGGCACTGGGGATACAGAACTGTGTAAAACATGGCTATAGACTTCATGGAGCACACAAGAACTGATTCTAGTAACAAGAATATTATTTTCTTGTTTTAGATGCCTACAATGAAGAGGATCTAATGTTGTACTGGAAACGGGGAAACAAGTCCCTAAATACTGATGAGCATATTTCCCTTTCTCAGTTCTTCATTGAGGAGTTCAGTGCATCCAGTGGATTCGCTTTCTACAGCAGCACAGGTGCATTATTTTATGTGGACAGTTTATTAGCACTTACTGAGCACCTACTGTTTGCAAAGCACCACAACATGTGAAGAGACCTGAATCCAAACAAGTGTCCCATTTAGCCAGTACCCTCATTCCTTCTTTACAGGCAGCCTCCTCCACCTTTCTAGTACGTGACTTCTCCTCCTCATGCTGTCACCTCTAAATAAACACCTTGCTTCCATTCCTGGCCTCTGCAGTCTACTGTTCATACAGCCTACAGAGTGATCTTTGAAAACATAAAGACCACAATCCTTTCCTGCTAAAAACCCTCCAGTGTGTTTCCACCACACTTAAAACAAAACTCAACTTTCTCCAGTGGCCTACAAGGCCCACATGATCTACCTCTGACCTCACCCACTACACCCTCCCCCTCCACTCTCTCCACACTGGCCTTGCCTGTCCTCAAACACACCTGTCTCATTCTACCTACACAGCTGCTGTGGCCTTGTCTTCCCTCTGCCTGGAGTGATGTTCCCCCAGTTTTCTCATGACCGGCTCCCTCTTTCCATTCAGGGTGTTGTTCAAATACCATCTCAAAGAGTGCTTTCTTAACCATCATGTCTAAACTAGGCCTCCTTCCTCACCATTCCCTGTCTGTATTTGTCTTCACAGCACTTAACGCTCCCTGAAATACATCTCTAGTTGACTGCTTTCTTGTGTGAGGGCCTGACCAGAAAGAGTGCAAGAAATCTGTCTGCCTTGTTCACCATTTCTTCCCCAGCACCTGGAGTGGGCATGGCACATGATAGATACTCAATAAATATTGCTGTGCTTGCTTCAGTAGCACATATACTCAATAAGTATGGCTGGGTGAATCAGGCAGTAAAACAAAGTCCATTCAATATCAGGCCTATATTGTATGCTCTTTACTATGACAGATATATTTTTCATTTGGCAACATGTATACACGGCGCTTTTTAAATTATGCTTGATCCCAGTTGATTAAAGTTAGAAGTAGCTTTCTCTTCCCTGGTTATTAGCATTTTGGGTCATTTCAGGAAGAATCCGTATAAAATGCCATGTTAGATTTTTGAAGCCATACCTAGGCTGGAAAATGTATGCTGGCCCCTGACTTTCAGGGCCGCCCTGCCTGGACTTTCTAGAACCAACAGCTATTTAGCCATTTAGATCCAGAACAAATGCTCTATTTCACTTATTTTTTAACAATGCTTGGGATTCAGCTTGGGATAATGCTATTAACTAGAATAATGCTTATGGCCTTTTCTCTTTTCTGATTATATGAGTAACACACCTATTATTTGTTTTGATCATTGGTATACCCCTGGCACATACTAGATGCTCAATAGGTAATTGTTGAATGAATGGATGAATAAAAGGCAGATAATTTGAAAAAAATATCCAGAGAAGTTTAAAGAAAAAGCCTTTGTAATCCCACCTCCTAGAGATAAACCGTTATTATTTTTATATATGTTTCCTTTCCTCTCTTTCTCTATATACGTAAATACAGTGGACCCTTGAACAACATGAGTTTAAACTGCACGGCCCATTTACATGTGAATGCTTTCGATAAACACAGTATGTCACTGCACATGTATTTTCTCTCCCTTCTGGCTTTTGAACATTTTCTTTTCTCTAGCTTACTTTATTGTAAGAAAACAGTATATAAGAAATATAACATACAAAATAAGTCTTAGTCAACTGTTACGTTTAGTGAGGCTTCCAGACAGCAGTAGGCTATTAGTAGTTAGGTTTGAGGGGACTAGAAAGTTCTATGCAGATTTTCAACAACACCAGGGCCAGCATTCCTAACCCCTACGCAATTCAAGGGTCAACTGTATATGTTTTTCTCAGGATTTTTAATGCTCTGAGTCCTAAATTTAATTAATACTTAAACAAAGGAATGTGTGCGATGAACAATGATACATGTCAAAGTATAATTTATAGCTATTTTCATTTTGCCGTTGTTATGATGAAATAACTTTGACACATGATAGATTGTGACTGAGTCTTTGCAATGTTTGAAGCTATTACAATGTCATACATACCAAGCATAGAAATCCAAGAGTATCGTTTCCTGCACAGAATATATACTACATGTATATTAATGGCAATGACATCTCTTCAGATTTTGAAACACAAGTATCCATTAATATATACCCATCCTCTTAAAAAGAAAAGGTTAAATTTCATTTCCAAATTCTTACTTCACCAGTATGCCATTCCATTGGCTTTGCTGTCTTTTTATTTGTCCTTGTCGGGTTTTTTAAGCCCTACCAGGCAGGTCCAACACTAGTTGATTTTTTTACTTCTTCTGGTCATGTTTTAGAGTCTGCCTAAAGCCACGCAAAATACTTACACTGAAAAACTTCCTGCTCAGAAAGATGCTCTTAAGTGTTTTAAAATCCACTAAAAATTCTTAACATTCCGGTGTGGTTACAATTTTAAGGAAAAACATTTTGATTTCTAAGAAAAAGAAAAAAAGAAAAGAATTTAAACATACATGGTTTGTATAGTATGATAGAAAATTACCCAAGATAAATTTAAAAAATTTTAAATCATGTTATAGAAGAATTTATATAATCCCATATTTGTTATTTTAAAAAAGACTTACTTATATAGGGGCACCTGCGTGGCTCAGTCAGTTAAACGTCTGCCTTCAGCTCAGGTCATGATCCCAGGGTCCTGGGATGGAGCCCTGTATCGGGCTCCCTGCTCAGTAGGGAGCCTGTTTCTCCCTCTCCCTCTCCCTCTGCCGCTCCCCCTGCTTGTGCTCTCTCACTCTCTCTGTCAAAGAAATAAATAAAATCTTTTTTAAAAAAAGGATTTATATACATTTTTTTAATGTCCAAAAAGATTAACAATTGGTACTTCTGAGAGTTGAGTATAGATTGGGAATATTTTCAATTTTATTTCAACACTTCTGTATTTTTAAATTGTTACAATGTATACATTTTTAATAAAAAGTTTAAAATGGGCTTTAAGACTATAAAAAATATAAGAGTAAAGCATTTTGGAAGTTGTAGTCAAATATCAAGTTTTTTAAAGATTTTATTTATTTGAGAGAGAGATTGAGAGTGGGGGTGGGAAGGGCAGAGGGAGAGGGAGAGAGTCTTAAGCAGACTCTGCACTGAGTGTGGAACCCCAGGCAGGGCTTGATCTCATGACCCTGAGATCATGACCTGAGCTGAAACCAAAAGTCGGACGCTTAACCTACTGCACCACCCAGGTGCCTCCAAATATCAAGTTATTAATCATATATGGGTTTATTCAATGATTCTTAGGTTTCAGAAATATCAGCATTTACAAATTTATTTTAGCTCACAAGTATATGATAGTTCTGCCTCACATTATCTATGAATTATTAAATATGGTCTCCTGAGACCTAAACCCAAGTGTTTTTCTCAGGTTAGTATCCTGCTTAAACATATTAGCTTCATCAAAAATAATTTTTTTTATATTTTGTCTTCATTCCTATCATTATAACAACTATCATAACCTCTGTATAGCCAAACCAGCTCTACAGAAAAAAACTGTACTTCTGACTCAGAGCCAGAAATTATAGTTATACAACTTTAGTTTCCATTTGGTGGCTGAACCATCAGGTTCCCACTTTTTCCTGGCAATGTTAACAAGCAGGTGAGGGCTTCTGCCCTCTTGTGCCTTTCAATGTCCCTCACAATCATGCACTGTAAATTTACAAAGGAAAAGAAAATGACTCCTGCCCCTAAAGAATGCACTGATAATTATTCTTTACTGCAGCATAATGTAGTGGCTAAAAGTGCAAGTTTTGGAGACAGACTGCGTGAGTTCAAATCCTGGCCTTGCCACTTACTAGAAACGTTGGCAAGTTGGTTAGTCTCCCTAAGCCTCAATGTCTTCATCTTTAAGTTGTTTTTATAACACTCTCTCCCTCATAGGGTTGTGAGGATACATGATATAATACATTTAAATAATTTAGAATGCCATCTTCCATATGGTAAGTGCTCAGGAAATATGAGCTAGTAACTATCATCCTCACTGTTTTCATCAGCAACATCATCTGGATCCTTTCAACACAGAATGAGGCCTTTAATGTCACAGGCCATTGAAGGTGACAGTCTCCTGGTATAAAAACCTTCTTGAACCTTGTCTTGGGACTGACTCCTCAATCACTTCCCCTCTCTTGCATCTTCCTGGCTGCCAACTCTCCAGACCTCTTCTCTCTTTCACAAACTCCCCTTCTTTCTACTGTGCAGCAACCTAATGGAGGCTGATGGGCCTTTCCACCCAGAATGTGGCTCAGATGTCAAAACTGATGATGCCACACACTTAGCAGAAGGGTAAAAAGAGATTTATTACACACATAATGAGGTTTTCTAGAGGGAGTGACGTAGGCTCCCAAGTAGGTCTGAAAATGGCTTGAGAAAATGAGGAGGGGTGACTGGCTTGGGGTTTTATGGTGGTTAGAGGGTGGGGCTAGGGTGAGGCCTCCCTTGCATGCTTTGAACTTCCCATGGCTGTCAAAAGAGGGAGCACCCAGCTTTCTTATTGGTTTGCCCAGATGTGGGACAAAATGGGGAGGGAAAATAGGGCCTGGGAGATATGAGAAGTCAAATATCAAAAGTGGAGTCAGACTCTTTATCACACTATTCAAAATGAGGGTTCCACATCTTTTCAAGGCTGCACCACCTTTCCTGGTGGTGGAGAGAGCTCTTCCTGGCCTATAGTTTCAACCACAATATGATCCCTAGTCTCTCCTGCCCTGAAGAACCACACAACAGAGCAACATTTCTCCTGCTCAGTTGCCAAAAACAAAGTTATTATTCAGAAAATTATGAATAAAGAAAGGACCCTGTTACCAAAATTTAGTTCATAGTTAAAACCATATATACTAACAGTGTCTTTATGAAATTCTTCCACAAATTTTCCTTATCTCCTTTAATCTCACAATGATTTTATGAAGATATAACATCGGAGAGGCTGTTATTCCAGTCTACAGCTATAATCAAAATTCTCAACAGCACAAAATAATGAAGTGGGTTTGTGACATGGGTAATACAAGACAATGAGTAGCTCAAAAAATAATGTATATTCTGACTTTACAATGCACTATGTAATGTGTCTTCTATTTCCCTTGGGAATGAAATTGTTTGATATTCCTGAAACATATATCAACTGATGATGAGAGAGAACCTTAGAACAGATAGGGACAAGAAGGGCATCAGCACAAAATTGCGAATAGAATACTAAGAGGAGAGTCTGCCAATTCAGGGTGGGTTCGCTAGGTTTATGTTTTGGGACAAATGCCTAACTATTGACCTGATCCATCTAATAAGTGTGCCATCTTGAGTTTCCTAAGAAATTACTACTGACACTAGTAGAAGTATTCTTTAAACCCTTTTACAATGCGTATGATTTTGTTTTATAATTTTTAGCCTATAGTCCCTTGTTTTTTTTTGGCTTTAAACTTCCTTTCAACCAATGTGAAAAAGGAAACCTGAACAAAATTGTGCAGATGTGACTGCAATTGTTGCTTCTGATCAGCATGAATCAATCAATATTACCAACATGAGTTTATATAATTCCAACCAGAAGCAAAGAAAAATTATTTGATTACTTTTTTTCAGATTTATTATAGATAAATGAATTTATAGATAAATATAAACAGTTTATGGATATTCCTTTCACCCACTCCCTTTATGAATCCCTTGCTGTCTGGATTCCAACTTGGAATCCAGTGACTCAGTAGCTATTGTGAATCTTTTCCTTCAGATAAAATGTTCCCTTTCATTTGTTAAAGCTAATAAATGGTTTATTGGCTATTTCATTCAGTTGTTTGTCATGTATTGAAGACTTGCCCACTTGCAGAAACAATGCAAACACAATATATTTTTGAGAAAGGTCTTTAAAGGCCATTCCACAAAATATAATTACCAGTCATTCCTGAACAGCAGCTATGAAATTTAAGGGGAATCTTTTATTTTTAATTTCATTATATTATGTTATGTTAGTCATCATACATTACATCATTAGTTTTTGATGTAGTGTTCCACGATTCATTGTTTGCATATGACACCCAGTGCTCCATGCAATACGTGCCCTCCTTAATATCCATCACTGGGCTAACCAATCCCCCCACCCCTCTCCCCTCTAAAACCCTCAGTTTGTTTCTCAGAGTCCATAGTCTCTCATAGTTCATCTCCCCCTCCAATTTCCCCCCTTCATTTTTCCCTTTCTACTATCTTCTTTTTTTTTAAAACATATAATATATTATTTGTTTCAGTGGTACAGGTCTGTGATTCATCAGTCTTATACAATTCACAGAGCTCACCATAGCATATACCCTCCCCAATGTCCATCACCCAGCCACCCCATCCCTCCCACCCCCCACTCCAGCAAACCTCAGTTTGTTTCCTGAGATTAAGAGTCTCTTATGGTTTGTCTCCCTCTCTGGTTTCATCTTGTTTAATTTTTTCCTCCCTTCCCCTATGGTCCTCTGTCTTGTTTCTCAAATTCCTCATATCAGTGAGATCATATGATACTTGTCTTTCTCTGACTGACTTATTTCACTTAGCATAATACCCTCTAGTTCCATCCACATCATTGCAAATGGCAAGATTTCAGGTTTTTTGATGGCTGCATAATATTCCATTACACACACACACACACACACACCCCCCACATCTTCTTTATCCATTCATCTGTTGATGGACATCTTGGATCTTTCCATAGTTTGGCTATTGTGGACATTGCTGCTATAAACATTGGGGTGCACGTACCTAAGGGGAATCTTTGAATCACATAAATAAATAGACTACAGGTCAGTTAGTTCAACAAATATTGATGGAGTGACAGGCCCAGGCCCTGTCCTCCTGCTGGGTAAACAAGGGTGAGTATGTTCAGTTCCACGTTCCCTTAGAGTTTAAAGAAGCAGGTCATTTCACTTAGTGTGATGCTTTCATGAGGAAGCCTGTTCTAAGGAAAACTCTGGCTTTTTCTCATAGGTTGGTACAATAGGCTTTTCATCAACTTTGTGCTAAGGAGGCATATTCTCTTCTTTGCGCTACAAACGTATTTCCCAGCTATGCTGATGGTAATGCTCTCATGGGTTTCATTTTGGATTGACCAGAGAGCTGTTCCTGCGAGAGTTTCCCTGGGTAAGTCTTTCTGTACCTTTGTGAAATGTTAATATCAGAGAAAGTTCAAGAAGGTAAATAAGCGGTGATAAGTGGAGAGGAAAACAGTGATGGTTTAGTAGGGGTACTTAGAGACATGCACTCAGGTTACAATATTTATCTTGACAGCCTCGGGGGCAAAATATGATTGGACTCTTTCTTTCCTGGGGAACTGAGGCATTAGGTATAAAGCCTGAACCAGATGACCAAAAGGGGAATAATAAGGAGAAATTATGAAATTATGGAGCATAAACAGCCTCACTTTACAAACCTATCTCCTCACTTTCAGGGAAACCTCCCCATCTCTTGCCCCAACCCACTTCACTTTGCATGACAAACCTTTGCATCATAGAAAAAAGAACGTTCAAACTAATGCACACTGTACTACTGGTATCTTAATACATTACTTCTTGGGATAGGCTAATTAAAAATTGGGGCTTAGCCTAAACACCAAAATCAGAACAAACCACAGTGAAATTTGTTACTGTGGTTCCTTAGTTGGCAAGAGGTTCAAAGGGGGAGGCATTGCTGGCTTCATTAAGTCATCATACAGGTATGATTATCTACTCTGTTTAGCATGGCATGCCACATGCCGCTGTCACACATACTGATTTATGGGAACGATGTCAGGCCCGCTTAGCAGTGACTGAGTTCTTACAAAGCGGAAGATGCCTGGCTAAGCACTTGGATAACCTGTTACTTAATGAGAACCCAAGAGTCAATCCCACTTGCCTCTTCTGCTCTTTCAGGGCAGAGCTCCCTCATTTCGGCCGATTTTGTTCTTTGACCTGTAATGCTCTACCTAGACAGAAGATTGTTATAAGTGCTTCACAATCATTGTAATTATCACACAATTCATTCCAGAAAGGGTGATTTCTAAGCTAATGTTCACAAATTATATGCATACTTCAAAAGATCATTTGAAAGACACACATTGTCATTAATATTAATAATTTGTTCACCTCTTTCCCCTATTAAAAGCTTTAATCTATAAGCATTTGAGGCTTGACTATCTTCATGGGAAAAAATACCATCTGAATGAGTAATTAAATTATTGCGGCTGTGACTTCACATCAGAGCAGTTGCACCCTGACCTCATACGGCAGTGGGGCAGGGTAGAGCTGAACAGGAGATGAGAGGCACATTTCCAGCCCTCAAGACAGAATGACAAAGACGTTCAGTCTCTAAAGGTTTGTGAACATGCTTTTCAATCAGATTCCTGAAGTCGAATGCTCAGCTCTTACACTTTTAAAATGACAAGTAATAGAAGCTGGTTCCAGGGCAGGCTGGGGAGAATGGAGAACACTGAAATGCCTTTAATTCACCCCTGAAACTCTATGCTTCTTGCATCTACATCTGATTTCCTAGGGGGTTGGGAAATTGCTACGCAGATTTATGTAAAGTAATATATAAATCAGAAGTGTCCCTCTCCCCTCTTATCTTACTGAAGGGAACTGTAGTATTCCTATACCACTGCTATCCTCTCAGACTTTTGCTTCTTAACACCCTCAAGGTTTTTCAAAGATATTTTGTGCTCTGGGGGCGCCTGAGTGGCTCAGTTGGTTAAGAATCCGATTCTTGATTTCAGCTCAGGTCATGAGATCAAGCCCTACATCAAGCTCTGTGCTGGGCCTGGAGCCTGCTTAAGATTTTCTCTCTCCCTTCCCCCTCCCCCCAGTGCTCTCTCTCTCTCTCTTAAATAAAATAAAATAAAATAAAATAAAATAAAATAAAATAAAATAAAATAAAATAAAATAAAATAAAATATAAAATAAAATAAAATAAAAAAGATATCTTGCACTGTGCTTGACTGGCTATTTCCAAATACTGGGCTATCTGATTCTCCAGAAGTTCCCTCTATTTGTCTATCCCATTTGCCTTTTCTTGGTTGGTTCCCCTTCATCACACTCTGAAGTATTTGACACTATTAAGCATCCTCTCCAAATTCAGAACCAAGTGTCAAAAGCCCAGCCTCCTCTTCTTCATCTGCAAAATGAGATGATTAATACAGCCTTCCAAGGTCACCATATGAAATGAATGATGAAATAAATGGGAGCATTCATGTCAACTGCCTGGGCTGATGCCTGGTCCGTAGTGTTTGATAAAACCAACCAAACAAACAATAAATGCATTTGCAATACTCTGCACTAGTCTAGGTTTCCTCCTCTTTTAGATTTTTCTTTCATTTGTCTTCCTAATTTGTCTTCCTTCTACTCCTTCAGTCTGGTAACTCCCCACTAAGGTTTTGCTCGCTTTTGATTTGCTCATCAAATGGAGCAAGACTCTTGTTTCTGACTACTGTCTCTATGAAAATAAATCCCAAATCTAAGTCCTTATCTCAAATTCTTCCCTCAAGTTCCAGATAGTATTCCCAGCTGCCTGCTGGACTTTATCTCCAAGTACTGTGGGCACGCCACGTGCTCAAAACCCAACAGACCACTGTTCCCCTCTCCACCATCCCTGCCCAAACTCTACTTTTTCTCTTGGCTTTTCTTGTTCTTTTAAGGGCCCCCAATGTGTTGACTCTTCCATATTTGGATCCTCAATTTCCTTCATAGTCTCTAGCAGTCATTCTTAGGTTCTTAGGATCCACTTACACCTTAAAAATTATGAGGAACCCCAGAGAGCTTTTGTTTTTGTGGGTTATATCTATCATTATTAGCCATGTTGGATATTAAAACAGAATTTTTAAAAATATGTAATTAGTCCATTTAAAAATAGCAATAGTGAACTCATTGCAAGTTAACACATTCTATGAAAAATAATTTTTTTCTAAAACAAAAAAAATAGAAGAGTGGCATTGTTGTACATTTTTGCAAACCTTTCTTATCTGGCCTTCTGGAGGGCAGCTGGATTTCTTATCTCTGTTTCTTCATTCAATCTGTTGAAATAAGTTTTAGCTGAAATATAGAAAGAAAACTGGTCTTGCTCAGATACATGATTGGAGAAAAGAGCCATATTTTATTTTAATAGTGTTTTCAGATAACTGTGCATAGTCTTCCTTGACATTGCACCAAAACTCAGCAAGTGACAGTTTCTTAGAGTTTACTTAATGTGGAATCTGAAACCATATCAGTGAATTTTTTCTATTCTATTAAATTAAAGTGCATTGATCTATCTTGCATTTTGACTAGATCTTCTTACCCAAGCATCAATCTAGAAAACTACCAGTGCCCTGAGCTATATCTTCTCAACTCCCACATAATTCACTATACAATGTCAAAAAAATCACATTCGAGGCACCTGGGTGGCTCAGTTGGTTAAGCATCCAACTCTTGATTTTGGCTCAGGTCATGATCTCAGGGTTGTGAGATGGAGCCCTGTGTTGGGCTCTGTGCTCAGTGCGGAGTCTGCTTGAGATTCTCTCTCTCCCTCTCCCTTTGCCCGTCCCCCTGCTCACACTAAATAAATAAATAAATAAATAAATAAATAAATAAATAAATAAAATGTTTTTAAAAAGCACATTCATTAATGTCACCATTAATCTCATTAAAAAGTGAGTAGTGGGAAGCTGTCAAGGTCATAGTGACGGATACATATTTAATATCGTTCTAGTTTTGACTTGAAAGCTCAAATTTTATCATTAGACAACAAATATCATTAGTTGTTTTACTTTAGGTGAGAAGCTTACTTTACTCAGTTTTGAGAAATGTCTGCCAGATACCCAAATCTGAAAAACCATAGTTTGTTTGTGAGTTGTTCTTTTTTTTAAAAAATTTTTTATTGTTATGTTAATCACCATACATTACGTCATTAGTTTTTGATGTAGTGTTCCATGATTCATTGTTTGCGTACAACACCCAGTGCTCCACGCAGTACGTGCCCTCTTTAATACCCACCACCAGGCTAACCCATCCCCCCACCCCCCTCCCTTCTAGAACCCTCAGTTTGTTTTTCAGAGTCCATAGTCTCTCATGTTTCGTCTCCCCCTCTGACTTACTCCCCTTCATTCTTCCCCTCCTGCTATCTTCTTCTTCTTTTTTTCTTTTTTTAAGAATAGATTTTTTTTAAATTTTTATTTATTTATTTATTTATTTGAGAGAGTGAGAATGAGAGAGAGAGAGAGAGCGCACATGAGAGGGGGGAGGGTCAGAGGGAGAAGCAGACTCCCTGCTGAGCAGGGAGCCTGATGCGGGACTCGATCCTGGGACTCCAGGATCATGACCTGAGCCGAAGGCAGTTGCTTAACCAACTGAGCCACCCAGGTGCTCTTCTTCTTTTTTTCTTAACATATATTGCATTATTTGTTTCAGAAGTACTGATCTGTGATTCAACAGTCTTGTACAATTCACAGCGCTCACCATAGCAATACCCTCCCCAATGTCTATCACCCAGCCACCTCATCCCTCCCACCCCCCACCACTCCAGCAGCCCTCAGTTTGTTTCCTGAGATTAAGAATTCCTCATATCAGTGAGGTCATATGATACAGCATATAACTCAATTGCCTGAGTGCTTTTCCTCAAGATAGCCATTGCTCTTTGGTATGCAGAAGTGCTTTCTATATACTGCTCATTTCATTAACCAGAATATTAAGAAGGCATATACATAGGGGCTATAATTTAATAAAATTAACAATTTTTACTGATTTTTTTATTGTGATGCTAAAAGCTGAAGAACACAATGACTGTTAGGTCAGTTGGGTGCTGCTGCCTTAATTCATGCTAGGGCAACAACAGTTTTCCCTCCAATGCTTCCCATCACTGCAAATATCAACATAATGAGAAAGGTAAACAATGTCTTAGTATTGTGAAACTCATTTTCATTACACAGACCCTCTGAAAATGTTTTGGAGAGTCCAAAGGACCCACTGACCATACTTTGAGAACTGTGGCTATAAGGTATCTAAATCTTCAGAGTCAGCCTTCTCTCTAATATGCTTATCTTTTCTCTTCCACTCCTCTTGCCTTGACCAGACCTGGGACCCTTGTTAATTTTCCCTGGATTGCACTAACAGACCCCTACCTGCCCAGGGTCACCTTGCAAGTCTGTGAAATCTGACCCAGATGGGAAGTAGGGAGCAGAAATCCAGCCCAAGCTCCAGGGGACAGGGTTTGGGGTGACATCCTCCAGAAAATTTATTAATTTGCATAAAGTTGTGGTATGGACTTGTATAGGCCTTATAATTGCTTATTTCACTTCCTACTATTCTTACCACAATTTAACCCTACTACCAGCATAATATCTCAAAACTCAACTGTGATCACAATACTCTATCTTAAATGCCATTAGAATAAATACTCTCAGCTTGGAATCCAAGGTGTCACTTGAGGATTACTTGAGGGTTACCAAATGAAACAGAGGACACTTGACTGAATTTGTGTTTTAGATAAGCACCAGATAATGTTTTAGTATAAGTATATCCTAAATATTGCATGGGATATACTTATACTAAAACATTATTTGTTGTTTATTTGAAATTCAGATATAACTGAGTGTCCCATATTTTTATTTGCTAAATCTTCAACCATATGCTTGCCCCAGTTCCATTGCCCTAAGCTTCAACCAATTTGAATATTCAGTGTTCTCAAACAGCCACCCATGCCTAACTGCTTATCTTCTCTACAGTACTTCTATACCGTTGTTCTTGTTCTTACTCTACCTAGAATGCCCTCTCTACCTATCCTTCTCTGTCAAAGTCTTGCCATTTCTCAATGGCCACAAGCTTTTACTAATGGCTCCAGGCAGACATGGTGTCTCACATATTTGAGCCACATGGTGCTTTGTATCTCTTCTAAGGTATTTCTTCTACCTTACTTCCTCTATTTTGTATGTAGCCATGGGGTGCCTTGGTAGCTTATCTTGTCTCCTCTAGTAGAAGGTGAGTTCCTTAAGGCCAAAGATCATTATGACCACCTTTTTTGTTCCTGTAGTGACTAGCACAGTACCCTGCACATATTTTATGCTCAATATATAGCTGTTAAATTGCCAATGTTTAGCCCACCATGTTTTTAATAACTATATTTTAGTTACTAACTGGAAACAGTGATAATTCATTGGTGGCTAAGACCTTTCCACATTTGGATTCATTTGCTAATTAAGAATGAATCATTTGCTGGTTAAGATCCTTTCATATTTGTCCAGTTTCGAGTGAAAAACAATGGAGGCTGAACAGCATGGAAATATCACTTGTGACTAGGCAATTCTCATAAGAGATAATAGCTACCATAACTTGGAATGTGGGATGGGTTAAAAATACTAATCTATCTTTCCATTTGATTTGGTATGGAGAGGAAGTGAGACTATTATAAAGCTGTTCAAGGGTGTCCTAACCCTTATGGAAGGATGAGTACTATTTACTTTCATCTCTTCCTTCTATGTCCTTCCTTTCTTTGCCTCCATCTTTCTCATTTGGCCCCTCTGCATGGGGTGTGCCATTCATGTAGAACATATTAAGTCATGAGGTCATTTACCAGGAAACAGACAACTAAAGTTTTCAGGCATATCATCACTGATAAAGAAAAATGTCTCCTAACAGAAAATATGACATAGAACTGAACAAGTAAGTACTTAGAGCAATTCATTTAACCATCATGGAGGTTACCAGAACTTCTAGGCCCTGGACTCTGGCACTACCTTCGTGGGATAATGGTTGTTGGTTGCTGGCTATAGAGTGGTGGTGTTAGGATATCCAGCCTACCTTCCTTTCCCTCACATCACTTAGTATTTTCTTTCTGCTTAGGCCTACAGGGAAAGTGTTTTTACTCATTTAAAAGCAAATGTAGATACCTATCCCTTCAAAAGAGCTGCCCGCAACACAGCTAATGAAGGGATGATCTGACTCAGTAGTTCTATAAGTGATGTCTACATGCCCTGCTACCATCACACCAGTCAATGAGCCTCTCCTTCATACACAGCCAAAAATGGCCAATGAAACACAAAGATGAGTAACTCTCCCCAGACTAAAGGGTTTTGTAGGGCCCTAGACGTGTCCTTAAGAGTTAATACAGTGAAACTTCATGGGCTCTGGGGAGTTGAGTCCCATGCACCAAATTAATTTTTTTGTCCTAACACTTTCCTGACCATGCATAGCAATATTGGTAGGTGAGAAAATAATTTTCTAATCCCAGCATAGAACCTTTCTTTGACTAAATGGTCACTTCATATGTTTAAAATGCCTTTATTGGGATAACTTATTGGATTTGGAAGGAATACAGTTTGTCAAGATAAATGTATTTCTAAGGGGTGGCTCAAGACATAAGTATGTTTAATTAGTGGTTGTAATATTCCTGACTCAAGTTCTTTTGCATTAAGAATTTATATATCAGCTTTCCCATCCTTTCCTTGCAAACTCAAACAATCCCTCCTCCCCACTCTCTATTTTTTTTTTATTGCTCATTTTAAACAAGGAAAATCTAAAATGCTGGTTTGAAAGAAATATAGTAAATTAGGTGCACTGAGTCCCCTTTGAAGGAAAATGACTGATAGTTTATTGCTCTCTGGCAAAAAATAGATAATGCAGTTTCCTTTACTGGCCCCATAGTCATCAATTTAAAATGCATAACAAGACCTACTTGGCATATATACTCATGTGTTTGTTCTAAATCCTTATTTTGTCAATTAAGCCCTATGTTACTGTCCATTGAAAAAAATCAAGTTCTATCTTACAGGGCCAGTAAGAAAAGGCATTTAAAATTTTTTGAACTAATAAGGAAAGATACTAAATATGAATGTCAGTGTAGGATTCATTCAGTTTTACCAGTGAAGTCCTGAAAGGAATGAGACTTTTAGCTTTTTGAAAAACACAAAATACCTTCATGCTTCCTGACATAATTCTACCCTCAGATTTTTTTAAGATTTTATTTATTTTGAGAGAAAGAGGGAGAGAGAGAGAGAGAGAGCAAGCATGAGTGGGGGAGGGGCAGAGGGAGAGGGAGAGAATCTCAAGCGGACTCCACATTGAGTGCAAAGCCCAAGACAGGGCTCAATCTCATGACCCTGAGATCACAATTTAAGCCAAAAGCAAGAGTCAGACACTTAACTGACCAAGCCACCCAGGTGCCTCTCTACCCTCAGTTTTGTAGGGTCTTCTCTCAGAGATGCTTCATGTATAGAGATTGGTTTATAATCTTTTCTTAAAAAGGTTTTATTTATTTATTTTAGAGAAATAGAGAATGACAGCGAGTGGGGAGAGGGGCAGAGGGAGAAGGAGAGAATCTCAAGCAGACTCTGTGCTGAATGCGGAGCCTGAGACAGGGCTCGAGCCCACAACCCTGAGATCATGACCGCAGTGGAAATCAAGAATGGGATGCTTAACCAACGGTTGAGCCACCCAGATGCCCTGAGATTGGTGTATAATCTCAAGAATAAAAAGAGATTCTCTTTATAGGTCTAGAATGAGAGGCAGCTGGTTTGTGTGTAAAAAACATGGGTTCTACATTCAAATAGAAAGGTTCCAATCCTGCTACTGACAAAACTCAGGCCAGTTACTTAGCCACTCTCAGCTCATATTTCTTTTCTGCAACGTGTGGCTAACAATATTTACCTAGATTTGTGGTGGGTAAACATTCAATAAAGGCAAGCAAGCTTTATTTAATAATCTTGGCTTCGGCTACATGTACACCTGTAATGGGAATAAAAAATTCACATCTCCATGCTTATGTAGCCAGGATTGCAAACAGCATCCACCGATACGCGGACTGTTGATATTTCAATTGTTGGGGAAGCCCAGGACTCAGTGAGATGGTGGCCTGCATTCAATGGTAAGAGCTAGGATAGCACTCAGGTGACTTCTCCTGGAGTTCAAATCAGTATGAAGGTGAGATCCCAGGGCCCTCCTGTGGTGGCTGCCAAATCACCAAGTCTGGTCTTGATCATACAAACAGTAAAACTTAATTTGAAATTGAATAGCTCTATAGATTTGTCATTGTCTTTGATATGGGCTCCCTCAGGGGAGAACCTTGAAGAATTATTGTCAAAAGGGTAGAAATGTGTTGGTGAAAGCTGTCCACATGCTGTGTCTGTACATTTAGGAGTAAATCACGGTGATCTTCCTGCTGTTCGGGACTCCGTCTGTTGACATTAAAATGTCCTCACAACTTATAAAAATCATTAAGGACTCCATTTGTGCCTCCCTGGTGGGAAGTTAGGAAATAAAGCCATGCCAGCTAGTGTGCATTTCAAATATTTACAATACTGTACTTTCCAGGCAACACTCTCGCATCATCCCTCTGAGAAATTAGTGCAGACAAAGACTAGCCCTCCCCCAGGCCAGCATTTTATTAAGGAAATCTCAGAGTCAGTCTTTCTCCATTGTCCCCCAGAACCTTGATCTCGTCACCTGTAATGCTTGTGCCAGAGAATAAAGGAAAGGAAAGGAAGGAAACAAGGAGGGGGGAGGGGATTAGGCGGGAGGGGAGAAGGGTAGAGTAACTGGCATTTCACAAGTGCATAGTAAGTATTTACACTGAACTGAGCCTCCACCATACACTTCCATTCTAAATCTCAATTGAACTATAGTTTCAGTAACAAGGGACAAAGTAATAGCAACACTGATGGCTCGTAAGTATTCTATATGAAAGAAAAATATGGAAAATGACAAGATCACTCCCTGATGAATGAAAGGTAAAAGACTGACTCGAAGACAATTTCTTTAACAGGAAAAGTGTAAAATGATGGGAAAGGGTAGTAGGAGTGGTTTTAGAATTTATTTCCCAGAGGACTTTTAGAATTGAACACATTTTTTACCTTTCTGGGATGGTTTGAAGAGGCCCAATGGAGGGCAAAGAAATGTATCCTTAGAGATATGTATGAGTCTGTGAAGTCTTTCGATGGAAGGCTGGAAATGCTATGGACAGTTGGGATAAGGGCAAGGAAAAGATGGAAAGACAAATCCAAGGAGAGTTTCTTGCTTAGGCTCACGATGTGTACGAGGGTAACGTGCCAGGTTTCCCCTCCCACTCCCAACTTTGCTCACCAGATATTGTGAGCAAATACCTCCCCTGGTGTAATCCAGCACCAGATCCCAGAATGGAATGGCTATGTCACTGAGCTTGTCCCTACTCTCCGATGGCAGGAATCACCACAGTGCTGACCATGTCCACCATCGTCTCTGGCATGAGTGCTTCCATGCCCCAGGTGTCCTACATCAAGGCCGTGGACGTGTACCTGTGGGTCAGCTCCCTGTTTGTGTTCCTGTCAGTCATTGAGTATGCAGCTGTGAACTACCTCACCACTGTGGAAGAGCGAGAACAATTCAACAAGACAGGGAAGGTACTGCCTGGCTTTAACTCACAGATCCCTTCTGGAATGTGAAAAAGACTATCCTTACCTGCAATCCTCTCCTGGGTGTCATAAGCCCTTGTAGTAAGTCTCCATGCCTTGGCCAGATGCAAGTTTACAGGATTTAATAGTGAACCCTATTCTCTCTGTTCTGGCTGGTTTCCTCAGCATCCTTACTCACCTTTGCCAGGAGTTGTTTTGTGATTTCTCTCAGTGTGCCCCCTCCACTGACTCTATCCTTTGAAAAGGAAGGGTTGATATACAAACTATACCCTTTCAAGTAGGTGATGATGATGATGATGATGATGATGATGATGATGATGATGGCAGTGATGAGATATAGCTAACCTTTAATGTGTGTTTATTATGTACTGGTATTATACTAACCACCTACCATACAGTATGTCATTTAATTCTGAGCAACCCCAAGAGGTCGGTTCTTTATCACCTTCATTTTACAGAGGTGAAATAGGAGCAGATACGGAGTAACTCGGCCAAGGTCACACAGCCTAAGAGGAATCAGGATTTGTTTCTGGCTCTCCCTGACTCCAGGGTTATGCTCTCCATCCATAGATGATATATTTCTCTACCAGAACTAGGATTTATGTTTCTCTTCTTGTCACTTGAGGGAGTGAGAGAACATGAAGAGAGGTTCTTCTTTCCATAGTACACTGGGAATAAAGGTACCTTCTGGGTTCTAAATGTCATCACATGTTTCTTGTGCCATTGTTTAATAAATATGGATAGATTGATATCTACCTGCTTCATTTCACAAAGGACTGGGGCGCCAGTTCATTGCTGTTATGAGAAATGACATAAGATACTGTACTTCAGAAACCTAACTGATCATATCAATTTGTTTGCTAGCCTACACTTAAGACTATGTGTGTGTGTGTATAATTTTAATATATTTACATTGGTTTAAGTAACTCTTACATGGACAATTATATACATGCCCCAAACATTATTTAATATTTGTTATGCTTGTAGTCAGAGCATTTTTTACTTTTCAGATGTTTTATATCCTCTTTTTGAATTGAACGTTCATATCAGCTCCATGAGGTAGACCTTATGGAGATTATTATCTCTATTTTTAAAATGAAGCAGCAGAGTTTTAGTGAAAGAAAGTGATTTGCCAAAAGATTCACAGCCAACAGAGATGCAATTACAATTTAGATCTCCTGTAATACTCCTTCATTCTTCTATTATATATCCTTTGAGTCAAAGCTGGAATAGGTGCTGATTTTGCTTTATTGCTGATGCTTCCATTTCTTTTGTTGACAACATGTGAGTAAGTGTCCCTGCCACATACATATCCACAGTGACTGCTAGGCGGGTGTGAGGAAACCAGGAGCTTTTAGACAAGTATGCAGTAATGGGTAGTGTACACATCACCTGGGATTTGTTAGATTTTTGTTCAGTAGTTCTGGGGTGTGGGATCAGTGAGTCTGCATTTCTAACAAGCCCCAGATGCTGTTGGTCCATTACCCACCCTGTGAATGGTAATGATTTAGATAATCTGTGAAGTGAAAGATGACAGAGAAAAAAATGTGTGATGAGAAAAATAATGTGGTTCTTGTTCTGTTTTATTTTTATGTGGGAAATGGTTAACCCAAGAAAGAGGTACTGTCATAATCCCGGCCCACCTCCATCTAGTCTTTTGACTCCAAAGTTGTCTACATCTCCCCACCCCCACCTGCCACACAACACATGTGTTCACACTACTGAACTTTCTTTTTCACTAGATGGGTTTGTACACACTCTTCTTGTGTAACACTAAGGAGAGAATCTTTTGAGTTAGTTAGCATCATATGTTTTTTAAAAATTTTTTTATTGGGGTAAAATCCACATAACGTAAAATTTGCCATCTTAACTGTTTGTAAGTGTACAGTTCAATAGTGTTAAGAATATTCACCTGGTTGTGCAAGGAATCTCCAGAACTTCTTCATCTTACAAAACTGAAACATGGTGCCCATTACACAGCTCCCCATTTTCCCTTTCGCCAGCCTCCGGAAACCACCTCCTTCAAAGGTGCGATTATCTCAAAGAAATGTCCTACCTGCCATTCCTATATTTATGGGGCAAAATGAAAGACCATAAGATTCGGGGTCCGAAGAAGTGATGCCAAACCTAACTCCAGTACTTCCTAGCTCTGCGTTTTGGGTTGTCTCCTAAACATCATTTGTTATTTTCGGAATGTTGGCATTTCTCTCCTATTTATCTGACATGGCTATTGTAAATGGTGTAATAAATGGGTCTGAAACTTTTGCAAGCTGTAAGATGCTACACAAATGTTAAGTTCTTATTGTGATTAGTGCCCAGGGCAGAGGCTCTGAAAGAATAGTAGTTTCGACATGGCTAGTGGGACAGGCTGTTTGAGATGAGAAATGGTCAAAGGGGTAGGACGCCCTGGTGAGGCACAGGGTAGGAGGACCTGTCTAGAGGTTCGGGGGATAACCGGTGATACTTATTTCCTCTGTACCTGAGTTTTAGAGAGAGAAAGATGTGGGGACAAGACAGGTAGATAAGGTGGTGTCACCTTTGTTGTTGATAAAGCAGTTGGGAGTAAGTGCCTTAGATATGTGAGCAGGAGGGCTCACTAATACTTCATTATTGTACTAAACATACTCTTTTGGTCACTGGTGAAGCTAGACAATACGGGACTCTTCCTGACAAGACAGTCTCCTTTTACCTCATTTCAGAGAACAGATTTAGATACCAATGCAGATCACAAAGTGAGGACTCAAAAGGAACTGAACCACACACGCTAGTTCCTTCTCCTAAATCTCTATGGTGGAGTAATGGAGGGATAGTGAGAAAGACCAGGAATGTTAGGGTATGGAGTTCCTCCCTATGAAGTTAAGCAAAGCTCATTACCTACCACCATCACCATCACACCCCTGTCCCAACCCCACCCTGATGCCAAGAGCTGGGAGAACATCAAGGGCCATGGAAAAATTGTCCCTAGTGTTGATGTTTGCCCAGAAAGGAGAAAGGAAGTTATTTTCTTTCTTCTACCTTCATCCAAATGTATTCCTACTTCCAGGACTTAGAACTTAATATAAAACAGTCAAATCTCTACTTTAGATATAGGATGCCTTGGGGATGTGCTTATTTGTAGACTAGTGTGAAAAATTAAAGACCCATTCTAAAACTGTTTTTACTAGAAAAACCAACTTATACATTTGTGGAAATTAGCACCCTACTGGTAAATTGTCTACTGCAAGATTTCATCAATTATATAAATGGTTCTAAATTATCATAATGTCCAGTAGGATAAGCCAACTGTTCTGGGTGGCTATAATGAAACCACTGAAGAGACTGTATTAGTTATTCTATCCTCAGATCCAGAGTTGAATATATTATTAATGTTATTTTTGGCTATCTGAGGTTAGTTTTTGAGTCATGATCTATTTCATGTTTGTATGATCCATTTTCATTTTACTATGAAAAGTTTCTACAGCTAAAACAATAAAGGACAACATAACTTGAGTATGGGTCTTTGGTTAGTTTACTGAAGACATAAAATATTCTCTATGTCTCTTGAATTCAGTAGAATATTAGGTTTTTTAATTGCTATGAACCAAATACGTGTTTTGGCAGAATTTACTCTGTAGCCTCCAATTTGAATTCTAAATAATTTCCTCCCGTGGTAGCCTGTTCATATTTGTTTGTTTTTTTCACTTCACTATAGATCAAGAAGTGATTTTGTTTTCTCAGAAAGAAACTAGCAACAGCTGCTTCATAGACACTGTTCTGTATCAGCGAGAACTATCTCCCTCAAAGTAAAACCTTAAAGAAAAATGGTAGTTTAGATTCAATCAGGCACTGGAGCCAGAAAGCATTGATAGTTCTCTCCTTCTGAAAAATAAGCCAATTTCAAGTTGTTTAATTGGGCTATGTTGGTATCATTTATAGGTACTTCCCAGCAAAAATAGGAAGACTTGGCCAATTTGCACTTAAAAAGAGCAGCTAAAATCATTTCCTACCCTTACTCCAAATTTAAACATAAATGGATCACCAGATGATGTTGTTCTGGTTTTGGACCCCACACTGACTGGGTGTATTGCTATGTTTTCTCTAAAGAGGAAAATATGTTGAAAAGCAAATCCAATTGGCTTATATTGCTCTTCTGATAAATCATATTCAATTTCAACTCAACATTATGGCAAACAACTCATACTACTCAGAAACAAAGGGGAAACCTGAAACTGTTCCTTTCTGGGGAAACATGCATTTGAGTGTTCCAGTCTATCAGGCCAGAACTAAATTAGAAGATATTGACATTATAATTGTGAAACATTTATTTGTATAATGTTCAAATATCTCTATGTAGATAATAATAAACCTTGCTAAATCCCTATTAAAAACAAATCTCTATGATGATGTTTTCCATTTATTATTAAAATGACTTTTAGTCAGATACCAAAAGCAAAACCAGAATTCTATTCTTTAAAATAAGCAAAACATTCTTAGCATTTCTTGAAACTGTTTTAAAAATCTGATTGTTTAGACTTTTACTGTAATTCCTACAATGCAGAACCATGTTCATGACTTACTAACAAAAGTCTTTTTGTCAGCTTTCTGGAATGTATAATATTGATACAGTTCAAGCCATGGCCTTCGATGGTTGTTACCATGACAGCAAGACTGAAATGGACCAGACTTCCTTTTCTCTACACTCAGAAGAGGACTCCATACGAGGAATATCCACAGACAGCCCCAGCACAGACTCATCTCAGATAAAGAGAAGGCAGTCCTTAGGAGGGCATGTTGGTAGAATCATTCTGGAGAATAACCATGTTATTGACACCTATTCAAGGATTTTCTTTCCCACTGTGTATATTATATTTAATTTGTTTTACTGGGGTATATATGTGTGAGGAAGAATTCCCAATATATAACAGTTGTTTTGGAATCAGATTATGTTAAAAACAATAACAGCGACAAACAACTCTTGACTATCAGTTGGACAGTACTAGACTAAACTGGGAGTCAGCCAGTCACCTCTCCTGGCCTACAGAAGATTTGAAAGTTGACTGATTTACATCTAGGAAAGAGTTTAAGGTCCCAGGAGCATTTAACTCCATACATGAGTCACAGACATGCATTTGGCAGAAAAACAATTCCCATAGGGAAGGACTTTGTGATTACTTCTCCTAGACCCTCTTTACTTTCTAAATGTAAACTTTTTGTATTTACCTAAGGAATAAAGCTATGACAATAATTTAAGAAACATTTATTCCTTAGTGCTAGTCAAGTACCAGATTACCTAACAGAGTTGAACCCTTGTAAGGAAGAACATCGGCATCAAGGTGCTACCATGGATACTCACACAACTGAGATGCACATGAAGAGCCTCCCTGTCCATTTCCAACCACGTCTTTTGTCTTATTTCACTATTACATTTCATATACTATTGACTCCAAGAGCAGAAAATCTAAACTTTCCTCCTAACCTAATGTTAAATTAATACATCAATCTTCAATAAGAGAATCTTGTATTTTGTAGCTGAGTTATAGCTTCTATAGCTTTTGGGAGGCATTTAATTAATTAGTTACTATATTCACCAAATGTTTATGGACCTCCTACATGTGCTAGGCACTTTATTAGGTGTTATTTAGTAAAAAAAAAAAAAAAAAATACAAAATGACATTCCTGCTGTCAGTGAGCACACAGCCTATCAGGAACTGATAGCTATCATAAATAATAAATGCAATAGCTGTAAAAATAGCGGTTTGTCCACTGTACTGTCTGAGTTCTGAAAAGGGGATACCAAAAGAAAAGAACATCCATGAAGGGATGGACTATCAATTTATAAGCAACTAAAGATGCTTCCAGACATGGCATTGAGTGAAAAACTGAATGAAATTTATGTATTCTATAGTAATCCCATAGTAACTTTGGTTGAACCAAGTAAATCAGATCAAGTGGGTATTAAATAAATGTTTGTTAAGTAGAAAAACCTCCAATGATCAGTATTCATTTTGTAGACTAGCAGTGTGCATGCTGTTGTGTTAAGTATTTTGTGAAAAAGTTTCCTTGTGGAGATCAGCCCTCAGTAGGAAGTATGAAATATTCTTCCTATTTTGATTTCTGGCATTGAATTAAGGGAAATAAACGGTGTGTTAGTTTCAGTGTGTTGCCATTTATCTCACCATTAAGTGAACCAAAACCATTTGAATTACTTCGTGCCAGGTGTAGTGACAAGTAACTTCCTGCTTATTTACCAATAACATTGATTTTGGTTCTCTGCTGTGAATGACATAATGTTCTAGAAACTTATTTTCCTTTTTGGTACAAAAGATTTAAAGGCAAATTCCATCTCTATCATAACTTCCCTCATAGGCAGGCTAAGTATCTGGGATACTTCACTCTATTTTCTTAACACAAATTTGGCAATTCTTTCAAAACTTTTCAAGGATTATATTTTTCTAGGAAACTGTCCAAAATTGGACATATGATTTATTAAAACCCTTCTCCATATAATTGTAGATAGACCATAAATACATTTTAAAACTATTTATTTAATAGTTTTTAAGCCCAGTTTAAAAGGAATAGTAATTTTATATGATTATATTTTCAAAATATGGTACAGGTTAATATCCTAGGTGGTTCTTTGAGAATTTGTAGCTATTAGTTGAGCAGAGTACTACAGTTGTGTTAATATTTCTGATTCTGACATACTTTGTATACAACAGATGTTAAAAAAAAACAACAACAGACAAATCTACAAATGAACATAGCAACTCTACACCATTCTCTACTTCTAACTCTCTGGTTCTTCAGACATGACTGTTTTTCTTCTACTTTGAACTCTACTGTTCAGGATGTCTAAAGCTTCCCCTGGGCATATTCGCTTCCCAGTTTCAAATCAAATGTATCTGAATACATTTGACAGTCTAAGCTAGAAGAATGGGTCTCCACCATACTACTCATACACTCGGCATTCCTCCTGAGGTGCATTAATGCACAATTGTTGGCCAATCAAACGTAACTTTTGTTGATGTCTAGAAATGGTCTTTGCATTCTTCAGTAATGTCTAAACTATGTTTGCTGCTCAAGAGAATTACTAGAGCATTCAGAATGAGCCCCTGGGATTTTGGCCAGTTTTCATCTCCTCAAATTTGTGGCTTGTGAAGACTGTAAGGAGAGAACTGTTCCTGTGAGCTTGATTTCTACCAGGGAGCACCAAGACTTCTGGTTCCATTATTTCAAAAAGAATGAAATCACAGTTACCTGAGAGATGTGTGAGTGACAGCATATCATAGTTACCTCATTTTGATTTTCACTTCATTTACTGATCACAATCCAGAACAGACTGTGTGTGATTGTTCACTGAGGGATAAGCTTGGATAAAATGTGAGGATTTCAGAAAATAAGCTGCTTTCCAAGATTTAAGAAAAAGCCAGCCAGCTCTGTAAACTGCCTAAGTATAGAAACAGGATATTTTATAGGGACTACTCTGGAAAATCTATGAAAAGATATATTTTTAACTTACTGTTATTGTTTTCTGATTACAAAAGAAATACAATTTCAATATAAAAATTAAAAATACCAATTGGCAAAAAAAATCCACTCAGAATTAAGTAGTTAACATTTTAATGCATATTCTTAGAGTTTTTCTATGCATAACATATATTTTTCTATTGGACTCATTTTGTATACACTTGCATTTATTAATTTAAGCACTTATATCATACCAAACACTGTGTTGGGGACACAGTAAAGCTGGACACTCCCTAACTTATTGAACTTACAGTCTCATTGGGAATGTGTCTAACTTTATGCAGTTTGTAGCCAGATTTTCTTCTCTGGATCATAAGCAACATTTCTTTTAAGTTATTTAAATTTTTTTTCATAAACAACTTTCTATGCCATTTTTTCCTGCAAAATAATTTTTATATGCTGCAGAGCCATCCGCTGAATAAGTATACCATAGTTTATTTAACCCATCTCCTCTTGTGGAACATTTGCTTTATTTCCTATTGTGTGTGATTATAATGGGCTGCAATTAGTAACATAAAGAATAGTTAGAAGTAGGGGCGCCTGGGTGGTCAGTCATTTGGTTAAACAGGTTAAGTGGTTAAGCATCTGCCTTAGGCTCAGGTCATGATCTCAGGGTCCTGGGGATCCAGCCCCACATTGGGCTCCTTGCTCAGTGGGGAGTCTGCTTCTCCCTCTCCGCCTGCCCCTCCCCATCCCTTCTGTGCACGCTCTCTCTCTTTCTGTCTGAAATAAATAAGTAAAATCTTTTTAAAAAGAATATTTTGAAGTAAAATTATTTTAGAAACAAATGCAATTTTTAGCCATATCCAGATTTCAGCATCTATTTCCTCTATAAGAATTCCTTTTTGCCACTAGAATCTGCCATGTCAGACTCACTTACCTGTCTGTTTAAATGGATATATATCCACTGGTGTTCCCTTTATAAAAGAAGTTTAGACATTATATAAAATACCTATATTAAAGCAGTCCTATATATTGAAATTCTGCTTTCTTCCATGACCTCGATTGCCATCACAAGCCCTTTTTGTAAGTAGGAGAGTAATTGAGATTGCAAATATTTGCCTATGAGTTGCTACACGATTATAATTTATGGTTACATTGTCTTAATCCTTGCAGGTGGATTAGTTTTCATGAATAATGTCTATCATTTTGTATTGTGCTACTCATAAGCCTGTTCGAATCACTCCCACCCACACATACAATTTTTTAACATGGAGATGAATGAGGAAAGGAATTATACCTAATTCTATGGTCATTATTAAGGTCAAAATGCCAATGAGATTAACAACAGTCTCAAAGAAATAAGAGAAAAGGGTGGTAAGGAAATGGCTATTTCAACCGCAATTCTGACAGGGCCTGGCACTATTTCCTGACAGGTCCTTTGGTGACACCATCAGGGTTACATCCTGTCTACCTCATTTGTGGAATGAGCCACCTCTGCTTTCCTTGTAAACATTGCTTTGAAACAGTTTAACTGGAATGTCCTGGTCATTTTAAAATTATCACTTTCCAATTGAGTTTGACCTCCCTGAACTTAACAGAGAACTTGAACATTTTGTTTTCTCTTGTGAAGAAACTGTGAAAGACAAAATGCACTAGCTAACTGAGACGATTTTATCAGCTTATTGCAAGGGGGAGGATATTCATTAATGAGCAACATCTCAAAATAAAGGAAGGGGGCCCAGAAATCCAAAAAGACAGAAAAGCAAGGGAGTCTTCTTCAGAGGTGGAGGTAGAGGTGGGAGAGGCGGCTCCTATCTCAGGATATAGGACAGCAAGGTGGTCATTTCTCAGAAGACAAAATGGGGGGGGCAGATTTTTGGACTCTAGCTACTTTCCAGGAACACAGGGGCTTCAGATAAAGTCAACACTGTCACTTGTTTTTCTAATTCTAATCTACTGCTGAATCATAATGTTTTTTGATCAATAATTAGGGCCAAGTGCAGAAAAGAGATTTCAGTCACTGAGAAAAATTACCATAGTTTTCTTTTCAATATATTGATACTTAATGCAATGTAGGAAACATTGAACTACATTTTATTATCAATTAGGTCACTTGATGGATGAGTTATTACTTTTGATCCCAGGATCGATACAGTTCATTATAGAAACTTATTTTCTGCAAGAGTGCTTCAAAGGCTTTCTACAAAATTGTGCTGCTGGTTGCTCACTCCTTGCCTTAGGCAATCAAAAGGAGATGAAGTTATAATATTATTAGCAAAATTCTTAAACCTATTGGGAAGCAATAACACTTTCTGAAGTTTGATATACAAGGCTGAGTCCTTTAAAAGTGACAGAGAGGTTTCAATATTTCCCAGAAGACTAGCTACTTAACCAGGCCCCCTAAGAAAGAAAGTGCTAGCACACATTCATTTCTTCTCTTCTTCAGAGAACATTAATGCAGGTGTTTCAAGTGTTTTACACTTTAAAGGAGTGTTACAAACACAAACCCACACATCACATCAAATAAATTTTTAGAGCAATCACACCACCCCAGAATCACTTAAAATAGGTTTTGTTACTTAGGTTGTATCTTGGGTGAAGTTATATTTAAATTAAATGCCGAATCATTGTGAAGGAAACCTCAGGACCTGCTGAAGAGCTTTTAAATGAATATGCAGTTCAGGTACACGGTGAAGAAAGAGATGGTTTTGTGAAAATGAGCTCTAATAATTTAATGTGACTTATAAAGATAATGTGAACTTGAAGCAGGAGAGAAAAATAAGGCAAAAGAAAGAACAGTAGGAGCTAAAAATGTGGTTGATTCCTAAAATGAACTCAGAGCTCCATAGTGTGTATCTTAAGGGAAGATTTGGATTTGAAGGTAGAATTAATAATATTTGATTATTTTGGATAATATCCTGGTCTAGCTTAATGCAATCAGATGATTATTGCTCATTTGTACAAAAGATGGTGTATCTTTGGGCAATCAAAGTAATTAATTGCATGTTGGTCGCCAAGTAATCAATGTAATATGCCATCTTGACTGAAATAATCAAATTATTCAAGTTATTAGGATCATTTGATTCTCTCATGACATTATCTCTTACCCCTTTTATGCAGTAAATTTCTACTTGATTCATGTGGATTAACCATTTATTATATAGCTGAATCATATTTTATATGAAATAATCTGAACTTGTTGGGGGTACAGATAGAAAAACGACTTTATTTTTAATCAATGACTGTTTAATATGCTTTATTGGCTATTACTTCTCTACCCCTTGCTGGCATCTCAGGTAGATCCCACAGCTTTTTGGATACTTTGAGTTATTGGTCAATTAGCCAATCAGCAATCACATATAGACACATAAATACATATAAAACACTCACTTTGATGATGGAGATTCATTTTCAGGTATAAAGCTGATTTAAGTGTGTTTTCACTTTTTCCACCTTAGGCTTAAAGCCTGAACTGTGGAAATTGTCCTAGGAAGAAGGTAAACTCTGCTCTAGTACCTGCCTCTCTCCTACCCTCCTCCGTTCTACCAGGTTCAGGGGCAAAGAATGGATGGAGAGGATTAGGGAAAGAACTCACAGAAGTCTTTTAACTTAAATGTTATATGTTTTTGTTCTTTCAGTTGGTTGATGCCCTCTGGGTGGCAGGTAGGCCTGATTTTGTGGGCATGAAACCAGTACCTTCACACAAGGCCTCACCTGTGGGGGTTAATGCTCTGCAGTTGCCATCTTGAAATTTTTAATAATGTAATCTTTGAATGTGTTTTGTAAGTGAAGACTGTTAGAACAACGGTGCACGTACAAGGTGTGGCACACACAGTTCAGCTTCCTACCCTGTGGGATGGCTTCTAGACCTCGCTTTCCTGCTTCCCTCTTTCAACCCCACCTGAGACCCACGCTGCCCCTTGCCCCCCGTGGGGGCCTATATACCGATCCACACATCCCACAGTTTTTCCCTGCCCTGGCCTGGCCGTTCCATGCTGTGTTTGAAGAGCGCCTGGACTGGAGCAAGCCTCTCACCCACCCCCTATGCAGGGAAGGTATAAGCCCTGGCTGGGAGGTTACAATCTCCTGAGTTTGGCCAGTCTACTTTGGGTTGGGGCCCTTGACCAGTGTGTCAGGAAGATTGATTTCCCCGCCCCTGGCCTGGGCACTGCAGTGTCAGTCCAGTGGTGAGCAGGAGGGGGTATTCAGTAGCCTGTGAGCCATGTATGTCTGTGCATCTGTGGGTGCTGAGGGCTGCTGCAGGGCCCTCCAGTGCCTGTGAATGTGTGCACTCATCTTTCAAGTATTCCTCTGTTTGCTAGAATATGACATTGAATAGCAAATAAAAAACAGATCACCATTATAGTGTAGAGGGAATCTGCAAAGGAAAGAAATCATTCTATATTTTAGCACCTTTAATGGCACGCCCCCCCCCTACTTTTAGAACAAGGCGTTTATATTTTTGTTTTGCACTCAGCCCCACCAATGACGTAGGCATCCCTGGTGGCAGGTGTTCAAATATTGAAGCTTTCAAGGGATACTGGTGAAGGTTCTTTGGAGGTATACACACTCTGGTTCACTGAAGTTAACCCTGAGATCTGTGACGGACCTTGTATGATTTTGTACTCTTTTTCCAACCATGCCAAAGTTTATGCATCTCTTTTTATAAATAACAGGAGTCTATAATTTTTTTTAAAAAAAGGGTTATTTTCCTTTTCTATATTCAGAAGCAGTTTATGTAAAGTATATTTTTCTCTTCCTTGAAAGTTGAAGAAGATTCATTAGTAGATCTGGCAGTTCCCAACTACTGCCACCATAGAGATCAATTAGTTGGTCATTATTAGGTCATTATGATAAAAATTTTGAAGGAAGATAAGTTAACGAATGTGCCATCACAATGTGAGATTCTCTCACCCATGCAGACATGCTGTGCTAGTCTCCCAGGAAACATTTTCAGTAGGAGCCTGTTTAATTTTTTTTTTAACTTTTTTTTTAAGATTTTATTTATTTATTTGAGAGAGAGAATGAGATAGAGAGAGAGAGAGAGAGAGCATGGGAGGGGGGAGTGTCCGAGAGAGAAGCAGACTCACTGCTGAGCAGGGAGCCCGATGCGGGACTCGATCCTGTGACTCCAGGATCATGACCTGAGCCAAAGGCAGTCGCTTAACCAACTGAGCCACCCAGGCGCCCGGAGCCTGTTTAATTTAAAAAAAAAAAAAATCCAAGGAGTATGAACATAAAGCACTTGTGCAGGAGTATATCTTATTTTTATAAGAATCATGGACAAGTTTGTTTCAGGGTTTATGGGTGACATATTAAGCAGAAAAACATCTCTCTGAGGAAAAGAGTCACTGGCCAAAACCCAGTGTATTTTCATCTGTAAGTGCTTGGCTATTGAAGGAGGGAGGTCTGGAGTATTATTTAATTTGAAAAGTTAAATAGCCTATCACTGACTTTCCTTGTCCTGTAAAAGAAATTAGACTGTAAGCAAGACAAGAAAATGGGAATATTAACCCAATTCAATTTTGTAAACGTTGAGTAAACTACACTGTGTGAAGCACTGTCCTAGTTTTCAGAACAAATGAAAGCAATTTCCTGGCTCTGAAGAGTTTATTTGTTTATTTAAGATTTATTTATTTATTTTTAGAGAGAGAGAGGGAGAGAGAGAATCTTCATCAGACTCCCTGCTGAGCATGGAGCCTAATGTGAGGCTTGCTCTCGGGACCCTGAGATTATGACCTGAGCCAAAACCAAGAGTCAGACAGTCAATCGACTAAGCCACCCAGGTGCCCTATAGCTCCAAGGAGTTTAAAACATGTTATAGAAATATGTAAAATATAATTCCAAACGGTAATTGTATACTTTTTTCAAGTCGATTAGATTGATTTCAACAAGATGTATCACAAGATTAACTTTGGAATACCTCAGCCTGGGTCATTAAAAAAAAAAAAAAATGTGGTGCTTCTGAAGTTACCATAAGTCCAACCAAGATTATTCCATGGCAATATGGCTATGTTGGTTGGAAGGTGACTTGTTGGATGAGTGTGGTCAATGAAGTGAAACATATACGTGTAAAAGGCTTAGTTGCATTTAATTCATCCTGTGAATCATGTTCAAAATGTTGTAATGGATTTAACAATAATGCCTCTCAGTTGAATAGCATTTTACGGTTTAACACTCTTCTGCCTACCCGATCTCACCCAAGACTCACAACAGCTTTGTGAATTGGACAAATCAAGCAAAATTAACCATTTTTACAGATGCAGAAAATGAGGTCCAAAAAGAGGATTAGTCGATAGGCAGCATGGGATTTTGATTTAAGTCCCAGATCCGCTATCCAATGGTTGTATAACTTTGAGCAAGTTATTTAACCTTGCTATCCTTTGGTTTCCTTATATTATATAAATTGTTTGTAAAAGTTAGGATGATAGTAATAATGGCATAGATATGAAATAAAATCATATATAAGAAAGAAATTACTTAGATCCTTTCTGGACCAAAGTGAATACAAATACATAGGGGGCACTGTTCCCACTGTTTAAATAATATCTGTGTTTCCTGGGATTCTGCAATGTGATAGCCCTAAAAAAGAAAAGGAAGTTTGAAAACAAAAATTCCTAATACAAGTATTCGTCATTTTACAAGCTCCTCAATGTTCATAGATTGAATGAGTGATTCCAGTCAGACTGATTTTTCTCCTAATATCCTGTGGAAATTGGTGCACAGACCCTTAGGCTTATAGAATTTGAGAGGCAGTAGGGATAATACAGAATTATCCGGTTCAATCTCACTTTATAAGTGAGGAAACAGCATCAGCAAAAAGAGACAGCTAAGTTCATATACTGGGCATCTCCTTCTCTGAGTTAGATCTAGTAACCTTTAAGAGTACACTCACACACCATGATTCTAAGATTCTTTGTGCCCAGCATCATCTTGAATGGAGGTGGAGGAAGGACAAAGAGGTGCTGGTGCAGCCCCGTGGGAGGCCCAGTGGGGGCCACAGTGAGGTGGCTAAAACCTAAAGCTCAGTAGGAGGAAAAACCTAGGAGATCACAGGACACGATGACAAACTTGGCTTTGAAAGGAGTCTTTTAATGAAGGAACACAAAGGGCATAAACATAAGCACCCCTGCAGAAGTGCAGTTTATTTTTGTAAGAATCCTAGACAAGTCTATTTCAGGGTTTCCAAGACAAGATAAGGATGGAATCCTCTGCTCTCTCCTATCATCTCAGCATCTTGCTCCCAGGCTCCACAGGAGGATTGCTAGTCTATTGATTCAGATATCTGGGGGCTTCTGCAGGCTTTTCTGGGCCGGTCTGGGTCACTGAGCCATCCATGACTCGGCTATGACATTGTTTTCATGAGGAAATGGATTACAGAAACAAAATAATCGACTTCTTAAGGACTCTGGAATAAACAAGTCGGAGACTGCGCAGTAGTCTGCTTCTTGTCCTCTGGAAGAACTTTAAACTCAATGGACTAAAAGCAAAAGATGAACAAACAAATTACTCAAACAGTCCGTTAAGAATGCCGTAGATGCTGGAAGCTCTTCTCTCCCCTCCCCTCCTTTTCCTCACTTTCTCTCCTTCTTCCTTTTCCTTCTAGACATGCCAGTCACTGTGTTTAGGTCTAAAGGAATGAGCATGGCTTTCGTTTTGTTTTCTTTTGTTTTGCTTGCCATGTTAATAAATCTGGATTATAATAAAAATATCAGAGAGAACACATTGAAAGATGAATTTTGTACCAGGAGAACTCCTATACAAGATGTATGATTTTCCCTAGCAGAGCTGACTTCAATATGTACTTTTTGTTCAGTTAGACGTCCTAGGGGCTATTCAAAATCTAGGAAATGGTTTTTTGTGTTGACATTGAAACTTTTCTTTATGACAAACACAAAGTACTGCTTTTCCATGTAATGGACATGGGTAAGAATTTACCATTTTCTGAATCCTTGTAACATCAATACTGTTCTTACATTATCTTGAGTAGATGTTTTGTAGTCAAAATACAAAGCAAAGTACATTACCAATATAATGTCAAGTGGATTAGAGGGATTTTTTTTTTTTGTCTTTTCTGAAAGACAGATCTTTCTGAGAAAGTCTTTCCTGAAAGACTTAGATCTTCCAGATCTAAATGTGATCTTGTGCAAGTTAATTCTCCAGACTGTTTCCTCAACCCTAAAATGGAGGTAAGCGCAAGCTTGTGGTGAGGATGAAGTGAGGAGTACACTAAACACTTGGCATGGTCCCTCCCAGCAAGAACTCAATTCAAGTTTTGCTGTTATTGTTAGTTATGGACAAGTGTTAGACAAGGGTGTACTTTGTTTGCATTTGCTCACACGTCACCAGATAATCACAAGTAGGCATTGGTCTCAATCATCTTGACAGAATGAAATAATTTCCTTTGGGTCTTCTTTGGTTGTCTACAGAGCAAAGGACACAGACCAGAGCAGAGATGTGCCCTGAAGCCCCGTGTCCAGTTGGTCCAGCCTCCCTACCCAAACGTTTCCAATAATGAGTCAGAAGTATAGCGCCTTAGGCCGAAATTAAAGAATTGCTTTTGTTCTTCTCTTCTATAGCTACAATCTCAAAGAATTTCCAGTATCCTTTTAAACCAAGATTAATTCTGACTCTGGGAGCAACGCGATATAAATTACAATACAAAACAGCACAGCGTAGCATAGAGAGCTCAAAAGAAAGGAATGGGAGAACCTGGACCTTTAGCTCCCTAAACTTGGGCAGCTCGCCTTTCCTCTTTGGGCCTCAGTTTCCCCATTCATAAAAAGAACCCGGTTGTACTAGAACTGTTGCCCCAAAGCCAGAGGCTCATCCCGCTCCCAACTCAACCCCCCCAAAAAAAACCCCCATGTATGTCCTTTAACACTAAAGGGAAAAACAAGCGGGCGTGAACACCGAACCCGGGCCGGTACCCGGAAGCCAGGAGCGCGCACCACCCACGCGGCCCGGAGGGACGGGGAGGCGGTGACGGGAGCAGAAGCTGGAGCGGGCCCCCCCTCGCCCCCGCCAGCGTGCGCACGCCGCCCCGCCCCGCCCCAGTCGTCGCCCCACCCGCTAGCGGCCGCGCGCAACAGGCCGAGCCCGGTGAGTGGAGCGACGTCTGCCCGCTTTCCCGCGCCGCCGTTTGCGGGGTCGTGGGCGCCCTGCCGGCGCCAGAGCGCGGGTGGGGGTAGGGCCTAGGGGGAGACCTGAGAGCGCCGAGCCCCGGGGAGCCTCGCGGGCCCGGGCTGGCGGGCGCTGGCGCTTTCGGGACCGGGGACGCGCGCTGACGCGCTCCGTGATTCCGGGGACCGGGGCAGGGAGGACACGCCGGGTCTGTTGCTGCCCGGATGGAGGGGTAGGGTCACGAGTGACCCGGGCACCGAGAGTGGCCCCCGTGAGCTGCCGGTGGCCTGGAGACTGGGACGAGCGCTCGGAAAGTTTGGAGGCTCGGTAGGGAGGGTTGACGCTCGCCCTGGCCCCGGCCGGGGAGCGCGGCCTCCACGTGGGCTGTGCTTCTGGCGTCAGGTCGGGCCTAGGAGACAGGCTTTGCGGTTGGGGAAGCTGCGGGCAGGGCAGCTGCGGCCCTCTTGTACCGCCCTGACTTGAAAATTCCAGCTCCCGCTTGCAGGGCACTGAGCAAGTGTGACTAGCCTGGCAGCCTGACAGTGGGTCGTCCAACAGGTTAGGAAGGCCAGGTGGTTCGCTGTGTTTTCAGGAAGCAGGGGCCTGGGAGTCCCAGGATGTGATTAGTCCACTAATTAGCTGTAAATTCGGCGCCAGGCCATTGATTTCACTGGACTCGCGTTTAAGTGGAGGAGCCGGATTTTCCCAGCCTCTGCCACAACCTCGTGGGTGGATGGTTTTACCTTTCTGGTCTCATCCTTTGTAACGTCGTAGGTCACCAAAATACATGAATGTGGTATAATCCATTTTCTCTTTAAAATACAACTAAGAAGATAACTGCCAATCATAGCTTTGGGTCAGCAGGAGAACCAGTTTTCCCTCTGGATAAACATTTCTGTTGGGCAAAAAAAAAATGTTTTGGGTCAGCCTAGGCGACTTCCTTACAGGTAATATTTCTATCCTGGATGTGCGTTTAATTGAGCAGAATTTGACTATCATTCTCTATGTGAATAGATCTAAAATTCCTGTGGAGAATTTACTAGGTTAATGCGGTTTTCTAGGTCCCAGCTACCAGTAGGCTTGATATGGGGCCCAGATGTGTATGTGAACAAGTGTTCTTGGTGACTACCCTTTAAAAACACTGCCCTGAAGATTATAAAGACACACCTCCCACCCCTGGGTGGTAGTAACCACTGAGGGCTGATGTGCCATTCAAATGACGGTGCAGTTGAGTACCCAAGCTACAATTGCCATCAGAATAATCCCCACTGAATAAACTTTCTTTTCCCCCAATCTGTTTTGTGTAAGGGTTTGAGGATTTTTCTCTAAAATTATATACAAAACATGAAAAAGGAAAATTCAGCGAACGTTTCTTGGGGACCCATGTGCCATATTCTGTGCTAGGCTCTGGGAATGTGCGGGTAGCTGTTGCCCTCAAGAAGCTGTGTTGACTTCTTGTCAGTAAATATTACTAAGGAAAGAAGGTTAGGACACTTAAAAATATAAAGGCTCTGTCTGTATTTATTTGCTGTGGAATGGTTATCAGTATTTTATTATCGAGTTCATACTTTAAAGTTTAGTTTTTCTATGGATGGCTAGTACAATATGAACTGAGTTTTGATTTAATCTTTTTATACTTTAATGTTTATAATCAACTCAGATTAGAAACATTTGTTTTTATTTTAAAAATTGAAATGTAATTGATACGTAACAGTTTCAGGTATATAACATTTGCTATTTGTGTACATTAAGTAAATTGAATTGCTTTTTTTTTTTAAGATTTTTATTTATTTGAGAGAGAGAGAGTGAGCAAGAGAGGAGAGAGCACAAGTCAGGGGCAGAGCAGAGGGAGAAGGAGGAGCAGACTGCCCACGGAGCAGGGAGCCCGCTGTGGGACTGGATCCCAGGACCCTGGGATCATGACCTGAGCTGAAGGCTGCTGCTTAACGGACTGAGCCACCCAGGCGCGCCCCAGTTGCTTTTTTAAACTTTTTTTTTTCTGTAGCTGTATAAAAATATTTACTCAACTTCTGTTTGGGTGGTCTGTGAGGTTTATGGTCAGGCTTATATTGGCTTTACTTTTCTAGATAAAGGTTTTTTTCTTGTTTACTATATTTTTGAGATTCTAAGATAGGCTTTTTTACTTTTTCTGAAATTGTGATGCATCTTAAGATTTTTACATGTTTAATGTGGTAGGGTATGTCATCTCTTCTCCCCTCCACCCCCAAAAGCTGTTAAAAAGAATGATTGTCTTATAGTGTGGTAGTGTGAAAATCAGAGAAATAGTATATTTGCCCAGTAACCTCTAAGCCAGTTTCCAATTAACTGAGCCTCAAATAATTTCAATATGAATGTAGAGAAACAAGAAATGTAACTTTTGGCAGTATAAGTAGTGAAATTTATATTCTCACAAAAGCATTATGCAGTGCTGGGTTTATGTTATTAGTGATTGTAGATGGGAAAAATGCTTTAAGTGATTTTATTTTGGCTTACGTATCTTGTGCACTTTGTTTAACCATACTTCCTGGTGAATGTGCTCATGCTGTATTTATAAATTGTGCTTAAAGAAAAGCCTTTCATTGGCATCTTCCTGCTGTCCACATCCCTTAAATAAATTTTAAACTGACCAGTTGTGAGAGATAAGAGATGTATGGCTTAATATGAAATTACTTTTTGATTATAGGGTACCTTAATGATACAAACCCAATTTAACACTTTTTAAAAATTGGGAGCAATGTGTTGGGGGTCTTTAAGACCATCCCTAGGTTCAGTGATTTGCTGGGACTCACAGCTGATTTATTATAGCAATAGACTAGTGCTTAATTGGCCCAGCAACTAGTTGTGACAATACGTGTGAAATGTTGCCAACCAGGGAAGCTTATCAGACACTTCAGAACTCAGGGTTTTTATTGGGGGCTGACCATGCAGGCATCCTCTGCCTGGCACCAAGCCCCAACCAAAATTCCAGACTCCCAGAAGGAAAACAGGTGGTCATTATAAACCATAGTGCGCAAACAGTTTAGGCACAGTGAGTCTCTCTTATCCGTTACAGGTGGTGGGAGTGCTCCTGAAATCTAGGTTCTCAGACAATAGCTGTACACGGGGCCTTTTGAAGGACAGGCCTCCTCACTAGCTGTGCTCTTGACTGAATCTCTTCAGATCTCCTTGTTTCTAACCGCATCTGGGTTCCAAGGATTGGCAGTACTTTGTCTCACTGAAGCCTTGATGCTCTAGTTGAGAAATCAAACTGGTCTGGGAAACTTAAGAGGAATAGGGAACGTTTTCAGAAAATGTGACTTATGGATGGCATATCCTAAAACACCGAAGTTTGTTTTGTTTAGTTTCCTAAGCTTAAGCCCTTACTCCTCCAATGCAAGCTTTTGGTGTCGATTGGTATTCGTTTTCCACCTCAGCCCTGTGTTTTCCTATCAAAAGCACTTGATCTGAGCTGTTCATGGGTACAAAGTTTAGAAGCGATGTTTCCACTTCCTAAATTGTTCAACTTACATTTGGGTTGCAGTCATTTATAAATTAGTTGTTGCAGTGTGTAACACGTATTCCAGGGTACTTTCTTGCCAGGCCAGACCACTAATTCTACTTAATCCACTGTGTAGCTGAAATACCCCTTAGTTACAATAACAAAAGAGCAGAAAACCGGGTTCTTACAGTCCTGCTAGCCCTACAAAACAAAACCATAACATCTGTTAGTTACTGGACTCTGGGACAAATAGGCTTTTATAAGCATAATGGTTCTTAGCCTTTTTTGGGGGGCCAGGGACTCCTTTAAGAATCGAGTGAGAGCAATGTGCCTACCCCCCACATCTATAGATATACATACACTTTGAAATAGAATCTTGCAGTTTCTGGAAATTCATGTAATTTGAAATATTCTTGAGCCCCAGGTGAAGGACAGCTGCACTGTAAGTGTGGCAGTAGTATGCTTTGGGGGCAGTTCTGAGAGAGGCTAAGCGATGCTGGGGAGTTGTCGCTCCTCAGATGTGGGCCGGGGACCAACAGCAGCATTGTTACTTGGGAGCTTGTTAGAAATGCAGAATCTCAGCCCTGCCTCGGATCTAGATGCCCAGGTGATGGATGGGTGTGCATGTTAAGGTTGGGGGGAGCGCTGTGTCTGAGGTTGCTGATGTTGGTATTTTATTGTATATTATTTTAGTTTAAAAGTTAAAGCTTTTTAAAGATGGGATAGAAGTATCTTTAGCTTTTACTTTGCAGCCTCTAACTGGTTTGGTTTTTTTTTTAATGGGGGCGGGGTTTCCGATAAAGTAGCTATTTTCAGGAGTAAGCTGCGAATCAAAAGTGAGGAGGTTCATGTGGTGAGGAAGAGGCTTGGGAGCAGGCAGCTTCTCCCTCCAGCCACCAGGTGCGCAGGGCACGTTGGCCGCCTTCCTGCACAGCCCGTGGGGGCAGTGCTGTGCCCCGGAGCACTGGTGGTGGGCCCCTGTTGGTAGTTCTTGAGGCAAGTGTTTGTAACTCAAGAGTACATCTAATTAGGTTTGGGACCTGGTGCTGACGCCAAATTCAGGATTTTCGACTTCTGTGTCAATGGCCACCGGCTAAAACTGTGACCAGGAACTGCCATGATCGCAGAACCATTCATTTGGGATCATTATACCACCTAATAAACAACGAATTTCACGACTTAGTGCTTATGTGCAAGAAAAACATGCTTTCCTTTAGATGGATATGTAATCTGAGTGGTGGTTGAGGCTGAATCCTATCTTGGAAGATGTGGTGTTGGCTGGAGGCTCGGTCACATCCTGAAGGAGATGGCGTTGACTTCCAAGTTCTCCTGAAGGGGTACTGGCCTCGCAAGCTGTGTGTACGTGATCTGCTGACAGAACACTGGTAATCCTGGTAAACCTAACCACGTGTGTGCTTTGTTCTCCAGTAGGTCCGCTTCCTCACTGCTCTGTCTTGAGGACAGAAGGATGCCGAAGAAAGCAAAGCCCACGGGGAAGGGGAAGGAAGAGGGATCTGTTCCCTGTAAGCAGCTGAAGATGGAGGCAACTTGTGGACCCCCCTCCGCTTTGAATTTTGAAAGCCCTGGTGATCTCTTTGAAAGTTTAATCTCGCCCATCAAGACAGAGACTTTTTTCAGGGAATTCTGGGAGAAGCAGCCCCTTCTCCTTCAGAGAGATGACCCTGCAGTGGCCACATATTACCAGTCCCTGTTCAGGCTGTCAGATCTGAAGAGTCTCTGCAGCCGGGGTATGTACTATGGAAGAGACATAAATGTCTGCCGCTGTGTCAACGGGAAAAAGAAGGTTTTAAATAAAGATGGCAAGGTGCACTTCCTTCAGCTGAGGAAAGATTTTGACCAGAAAAGGGCAACAATTCAGTTTCACCAACCTCAGAGATTTAAGGTAACAGGTTCTCCCTATGACAGAATCATTTTATGGGTTAAAGTGCTAACATTTGGCCACAGGTCAGCCTAGGGATGAACCTGTGATGATGAGCGTCCTGCCAGTTTGAGAGGAGATACCACCTGTTGGCTCTTTAAATGCATCCCAGATTAGGAGATCCTGTGTTATCTTTTGGCTAAACTGTTAGGATCGCCCAGCAACTCTGGGGGACATGATCACACTGCAGAAACTATATTGCAAGTTTATAAATTAACATTAAACCTCCAGGAGTATATTCTGTGGGGTGGTTTATGTTTTGGTGTATGGTAGACCTTTCTAGTTGGTTTGTCCTGTCATTATAATTTAAGGCATGATAGCGTCAGGGTGATCATTTTCTTCTTGAAGTTGCTTCCCTTTACTACTTACATCGAGCTAAGTAGAGGCTTCAAAGCTGTGACCAGATCAAGTACCAGATGCATGTTTAAGAAAGAGACTTTACCCTTATTAACAGCCGCCAGGTAGCTTTGAGGGTGTGGGTCCTGGAACTACTCCCAGGGAGGCAGTCATAGGTGGAAGGTAACTTTGATTTGCAAGTCTGGGAGAGTAGCTCACTTTTTATTTATTCTATATCAGTACTTAACATTCAAGAAATAATTAGCCTCCTCTCTGTTCAGTTTCTGCTTCATAAATGCAGTCTTAGCTAATCTGCTTTTGTAGAGGTTTGAGATCTTTACATGACAAGTGGCCCAGAACAAATGAGGGTCTGTTCTCAGTTCAGAAATCCCCTTTCATGACCCATGGCTGAACCAAAATGGCAGCATGGGAGGAGGAGCAGGAGAGCGGTCCATGAGGTTCCATGGTGAGGATTCTGGCTGTGTGATGGCTCCTGGGACTTTGTCATCAGTTATCAGTAATGTTTCCTATGGCTGAACTCCGTTGCTTTGGTAGAGCCCATTGGCCAAATCTAACGAATGCCTTTTCCTCTCTTGTCTAAAGGATCTTGAACCTATTTGTGTTCTGGATAAAGTTAAGTACTCTTAGATGTTTCGGTACAAGTCTTGATTCCAGATAGTCCATCTCATGCAGTCATAAGAAGTTGAAATGTTCCTGGAATGTCAACCTTTTGGCTCAAACATCCAAGAAGAATTATAAATAACTCGCCAGACCAAGTCATGATTTGAATTCAGGAAATATGGACACCATGGTCTTCTCTCTGAGCTAGTCCTGACTCTTTTCTTGGCTAGAAGCAGCACTTTTTTTTTTTTAAGATTTTATTGATTTATTTGACATAGACACAGCGAGAGAGGGAACACAAGCAGCGGGAGTGGGAGAGGGAGAAGCCGGCTTCCCGCGGAGCAGGGAGCCCGATGCGGGGCTCGATCCCAGGACCCTGGGACCATGACCAAAGCCAAAGGCAGACGCTTAACAACTGAGCCACCCAGGCGCCCTGAAGCAGCACTTTTTTAAAAAGTGGGTTTTAGACACCTAATAACTATGAACATAAAAGGTCAATGAAGTTGATTATATGTAATTTGGTCACAAACCAGTAGAAAGTTATTATTTGGCATATGTGTGGTGTCCTTAGCAGCTGTCATTTCTGTACTTTAGAATCATCCTGGGCTTTTCCCTGTTCATCTCTTAAGTCCTGCACATTTCTCCTCTCTGATTCCAGGTAGCCAAGAATGTATTTCCTTTGCCCTGTTGACTCAGCTCTTTGGCCAGGTTTACAAAGGTGGGAAGAATGAACTTTCTTGGCCTAAACTCAGCTCCCCGGCTAGACTGGGATGCACCCTGCTTTTTCTCTTTCCACCACTTGAGAGACCTATAGGAGTTCACCCTCTTACAGTGGATGCTGGGTTCTAAATAGTTTATTCTGAGGAGGTTTAGTGGTGTATGTGTGTTTAGGAATGTGCATATTAATATCAGGATAGAAAAAGTCGAGAGGCAGTTCATCACTGGCTAGGTTGAGAGACAGAGTAGATAGTGCCTTGTTTATTGGGTTTCAGAATGTGCACAAGTTCTTATTCTAGTTGGTTGGGAAGTGAATAAAGAGGTAATCAGGGAACCCTAAGTTGTTTCCCACCTTCTTTGGATAATCCATATGTCAAAGGTCTGGGTGAGTTTACCAAATACACGTGTTCACTTTTGAACCTTCTTTTTTAATTATTTATTTATTTGAGAGCATGAGCAGGGAGAGGGGCGGAGGAAGAGGGAGAAGCAGGCTCCCCGCTGAGCAAGGAGCCGGATCCCAGGAGCCCAAAATCATGCCCCGAGCTGAAGTCAGATGCTTAACCTACTGAGCCACCCAGGCACCCCACTTTGGAACCTCCTAACAGACATTCAAAATAGGGCATTCATTGTGGTCTCTATTTTACATGTGAAAAAAACTGGAGTTCAGAGCTATGGACCTTTTCCATAGCTGCTATAAGTAAGGACTTCTGACTCTAAATCTGAGGCATTTTCCTGCCATACTTTTAAAGATGTTAATTGAAATGTAGCAGGGCTTTGGCATGTTTGTTTTTGCCTTTCTTTAGGTGTACCCATGGTCCCAGAAGCAGTTGCATTCAGTTTTGATTCTTATGGGTAGGTCAGTGGAGAGAGGAGGTTGTACTCACCTAGGAAGAGGCTTCCACCTTCCCTTTTCACTGCTCTGGGGTCCTCATTGGCATCTCCAGACATAGTTGGGAATCCTGACTTAAAGAAGACAGGTTTTAAGAGCCTTGTTTGTGCCTAAGTCAGTGTTGGTGAAGCAGTAACACTTGTATACTGCCTTGCAATTTAAGTAAGTTTGCAGATAAGTTGTTTTATCAGTCTTAGTGGGGGAGTCCTCATTTTACAAATAAAGACGCTAAAGTCATTTAGTTTGTAACTACAACTTGGATTGAGGTGGTTTGACTTCCTATCTCTTTCTACCGGGCTATACTTGGTAGATTCAGAAGCTAAATGTCCAGGAGAAATGGAAAAATTATGCAATTGATCGACCCAGATGCTTGAGCTGGGAACCATAAAGTCACCCATATGGTCTTGAGATGCCTCTCAGGCCATCACAAGGAGAAGCCCTGGTTTTCTAATGGTTCCAGTTACAGTATAGATGTAATTACAGAGCCAGGTCCTGCTGGCCCTTCCCTGGTATAAATTAGGTGCTTTGGGAACTCTCTTAATTCTTTGGAGCTATTCAGAAGCCATTAAATTATTCTTCCTCTGTTAAGTAGAACCCTTGATCTATAAATAGAGTAGCCCAGTCATCTTCCTAAAGATGTCTCCCAAAGCTTTTTTCATACTGACCTAATTCTTTCCCACTTGATACTTTTAATACTGTAGATCCTTTTTCAGTCAAATGGTAGGATTGACTCTTAAGCTGTGGTTATTGGTTGACTCACCAAATTTTTAAAAATACATTTGAATGTCTTTTGTGTGCCAGGCACTGTACATTCATATACTTGAGACTGAATGTCTTTAATATCCGTTAGTGTCCTCATAGGTGATTTGTGTTTTTTTTAAGATGATTCCTGAAGAGGCAGTACAGGGCCCGGGCTAAAGGGCACAGGCCGGGCTGCCTGGATTTCAGTGCTGGCTCCGTCATGTATTAGCCGTGTATTCTCATGCTTCGGTTTCCTCAGCTTGGAAACCGGACATTATGGTATTGCTCCCCTTATGAGACAGGGGTGTTGGGAGGGTTATAGAACCAGTATATGTAAAGCACTTAGACACAGGGCCTGGCGGACAAGAAGTGCTAATATCCGCCTGGCCTAATTGCTCCCTCCCCTCTCCTTATCCGCTTGGGAAAATCAGCATTCATATTCTCTCTCTCTCTTTCTCTCTCATGAACTACTGTAGAACTCTCCCTGCACACACACCCCCACCCCCATCCCTGCAAAAAAAAAAAAAAACTTGTTCTTTAACAAGTCTTTCCCACTTTAGTAGGGTGAACTAGGCACTAACTAATTGCCCAGCCAAAGCCAGGAGGCTTTTAATCCCCTTCCCCTTCCAGCACCCCGTTGTACTTGGTCTCTCACAGCCTGTGCTGCTTCCAGGGTGCATCTCTGCCTCCCCTTCTCCCCCACCACCCTCCTCATCTCCCGCCTGCGCTGCTGCCTTAGTAGCTTCCCAACTGATGTCTCTTGCTTTTCTCCAGGCCACTCTCCACACAGTAACCAGAGTGAGCTGTAAAAAATGTACATTAGATCGTGTCATGGCCCTGCTTAAAATCCTGCGTGACTCCTGATTGCCTGCCTTGCCAGTTTCTCGGTTTTCTCTACTCTTCTGCACTAGGATGGAAGATTCTTGAGGGCAGAGGTGTTGGCTCTTTAACTGCTGAATTCTCAGGTATCTGGAACATAAGAGCTGTGCAGTAAAGACTGGCTAAGTGAATAAGAGCATGTTCTTCCTCTTGTTTCTGACATTTTTCACCTCTTCTCCCACCTTCCTTCCTTCCTTTCTTTTTAAGGATGAGCTTTGGAGGATCCAGGAGAAGCTAGAATGCTACTTTGGCTCCTTGGTTGGCTCGAATGTATACATAACCCCTGCAGGATCCCAGGGCCTCCCACCCCATTATGACGATGTGGAGGTAAGAGGAAGAACACTGTTCTGCTCGGGTAAGGAGTCACTGCGAGCCTGGGTTAGGTGTCAGGGTTCACTTCAGCTCCCTGCGCTTCTTGCCGTGTGGTCCCGGAGATCTTGACCTCACCTAGATGTTGGGACAGGTGAATCCTGCCAAACTGGTTTCCTGCTCATTCTCAAAGGGGAGAGATGGTTTCTAACTTTACTAATATAAAGAGCTACACATTCCTATGAAACAGGTATTTATTGAATTTGTCTACAGAAAAGCGTGATTTGCTTTTTCTCTAATTTCACAATGTATGAGTTTTGTAAAGTGAGGTCACAAGTAATCCTTACATCTGCTTTCATTTTGTCCTTTTTTTGGAGCTGCCAAAAATAGATAATTTTTTCCATTTGTGAAAATCTTGGGGCAGCTTGAATGAAGGTCATGGTCTCACTTAGGCACTGGCACCTTGACAAGTGTTGATTCACTCTCACGTGGCTGCCAAACAAGTTAATTCTCTGGTGTGGGTAGTCTGTCATTTTCTTTTTATGCTAATGCAAGATTATGAACACAGAGTTATTAGTAAAAAGCCCCTTTGAAAGCAATTTCATACCAGTACATTTCCCAAAATTTTGTTTTTGCTATTATAATATTTTAAACAGAGCTTTAAAATATCTTTGGCTGAATGAAGAATGAAGAACTTGAAGTTTTCCTGTCTGCCAAGGATAATACTCAGGATTTTAGACCCTGAGGAATATCTGAAACTTGGCTTTTCCATCAGAGATTATGGGCTCTCAGCTGTCTGATAGCAGATTTAAAGGCAGGAGATGTGGGGATATAAAGAACCCAGTGAGGCTTTATTACCGTGAAGAGAATGAATATCCTTCCAGTATCAGGGTTCATGATTACCTGTTTTTAAAAGTGAAAACCAGCAGTGGCAACTTTCAAGTATAGGGTGAAATGCCTCACTAATCTCTCATTTTTATTTTTTATCTGAAATTGGTAATCCACCTGAGGCTTTGCCGGGCTAACCCTCTGGCAGCCCTGGGCCTCTGAGTTGTCAGGAAGCTCGCTGACACTCCTGGGCCCCGTGGCTTCCGTAGGTCTTCATCCTGCAGCTGGAAGGAGAGAAACACTGGCGTCTGTACCGCCCCACTGTGCCCCTGGCCCGGGGGTGCAGCGTGGAGTCCGAGGACAGGGTCGGGACGCCGGCGCTCGAGTTCACGCTGAAGGTACGGCACTTCCGTCGTGGCCGCGGCTCCTGACGCGGGGTCCGGTCTGGGGTTTAGTGTGTGTGCGGGGGTCCCTGTGGGTGAAAATGCAAGAGCGTGCGCTCGGGCTGGCTCTCACTCACTAGCACGTGCAGCTTCTAAGGGAGACTTGGTGTTTGTACTGTCGAACCGAGCTGAGGGGACATTAAGTTCACCTTCCAAACAAGCTGTCTCCAAATGTAATCCAAGTTCAACAGAAATGGATTGTGATTCCGTTGACCACTGACTTCTCTAGACCAGAAGTGGAAAGTTTGGCCTTGGGCAGCTTCACCAAATCTAAGCCAACCGTCAGGACCGGGCTGTAGCTTGCCTAGGCAGAGCACAGTCAGGGACCCCTTAGTTTTTTTGTTGGGAAAATTCTAGCATGACCCACTTTCCTCCTGACTGTACTATAGACTTTCTCTGCACTCCCCTTCCTTACCCCTGTGTATAGTCACCAAAAGAATAGTAATCGTCTTTTGTATATAGTAATTAAGGGCTCTTCCTCCAGGAAGCCAGCTGGCTTGAGCATGGTGACTGGTTGGCTGGCCCCTTGCTATAGAGAGTCTGTCTTTGAGCAGTTAGCCTGGATGCGACCACAGCCAATCCCTAGCAGGTGAGATTGCTGAGAAAAAAATCGTAGAGGGATAAGAAGAGGTCCGTAATTCACCTTTATATGTTGAATTAAGAAATAGCAGCTCAAATCATTCTAAAAATTCTACCAACCTGATATACTTGCACAGTTATTATTTTTGTGTTTCTTGTGTCTTGAACTTAATAATTAGTTATAATTACTCAATACTTTATGGCCCTTTCCTGATTTTAAAAACTTTGCCTGCTTGCCTGTGACTGGGAGAAACAATCTCCCTTTTTACGATGTGTGTTTATATTACAGGGGATTTAAATACATACAATCAATGTACCCTTCATTTTTTTTTTTTAAGTTCTTGGTCAGCGGTCAGCAAACTATGACCCATGGGCCAAAAATATGCCCTGCTACCTGTTTTGGTAAATCAGGTTTAGTGGAACACAGCCACATCCATTCCTTTTTTGCTGTCTAGGGCTGCATTCACATCACACCCGCAGAGTTGGCTGGTTGCCACAGAGACCACGTGGCCCGCGAGCCACAATTATTTACTGTGGAGCCCTTCACGGAAAGAGTTCACCAACCCTTACTCTTGGTGAAGCATGTTTAATAGTCTCTTGGTTGATTATTTTTAGGCCAAAGACTAAGCTATCCACGGTCTCTGAGGCCAGGGCTGAGTTACCTAGCCTGACAACTGGCTACTTGCCATGCCCAAGAACGTTGATCTTCCTAGTGGTCTTCAGGTGTAGGTGGTGTGGGTTCTGCGAGGTGGTGCCGGGAGACTGGGAGGAGATGGGATGATACCCATTAATCACACCCATCCTATCTCAGTTCATTAAGAGCAGCCCTGAGTCTCCTGGGAGGAGAAAGACAAGCATTGTGTACCGTGGGTTTTCTTCCAAGTTGCACATCTGTATACTTGTGGGTTTTAAATTGGTGAAGCTCTTCAAATGAAATCTTGTGTAAATGCCCAGTGTATGAAACAGAAAAGCTGAGTCACTCTGGGTGGGGTGGGCATAAAGGCCACAGTGAGGGTCACCAAACCCGAGGTCTTGGGATGAAGACCCCTCCTGCAGTGGGAACACCACTCTGGTTTGGGGATCTGACACACCTGGGTTTGAATTGAGCTGCTGTCCCTTAAGAGCTGTGCATTCTTGGGCAAGTTATTTATCTCAGTCTCAGTTTCTCCTTTACTGCAAAGGAGACCATAATATTTACCTTGTAGTTTGTAAGAATTGAAAAATATGTTTTTGTTGCCTCCTTTGCAATGAAACTCCTTGGAAGAGATGGCTCTATGTCAATATATTTATTGCTGCTTATCAAATTCCCACAAATTCAGTGGCTTAAAACAACACAGATTTATTAACTTATAGTTCTGCAGTTCAGCAGTCCAAAAGGGATTTGGTTTCACTTGGCTGAAATCAGGTGTTGGCAAGACTGAGTTCCTTCCAGGGGCTCTAGGGGAAAATCCATTTCCATGCTTTTTCCAGCTTCCAGAGGCCTCCTGCATTCCTTGGCTCACAGCCCTTCCTCCATCTGCCAGGCCAGCAACGTAGAGCCTAGTCTTTCTCCGCTGCCATCTCTATGGTTCTCTCTTGCTGTACCCTCTTCCACTTTTAAGGATCCTTGTAATTACATTGTCCCTGCCTGGATAATCCGGAATAATTTCCCTGTCAGCGCCTTAATTGGCCTTGTCCGTGTGCCCTAAATACTTACAGGTGCCTGGGGTTAGGATGTAGACGACTTCAGGGACCCAGTCACTGGTCTTCGCTCCTGCTCTTGGGCACTCGTCCCCACAGGATGTCCTCCCCACCGTTCCTCCAGAACCATTCTCCCCCAGGTTACCGGGCAATCCATGCTGTCAAGTACAGTGCTTACCTTCAAGTCCGCGTCTCAGCAGCCCCCCGTCAGCCTTGTTGGACACAGTGGGTCACTCCTACCTTCTGCTCTGGGCTTCCAGGACGCCTCCCTCTCTTCTCTTTCCCACCTACTGGCTGTTCTTCCTCATCCTCCTTTGCTGTTTTGTCCTCAGTCTTTGTGTCTCTGAAAGTTAGGGATCAGGGATTATTTCCTGGACCTCTTTCCTCAATCCACACCCACTCCCATGGTTTTAAATTTCCTCTAGACTGACCTACTTTCAGTGCTGTGTTCAGTCTCTAGCCCACATCTCTAAACTCTAGACTTATATCCAGCTGTCTATTTAATGTCTCCACTAAAAGGATAAAAGGTACTGCCAGTTTAATATTCTGCAAAGCAAAGTCCCGTTACCCACCCTGTCCCCAGCCTCCTTCCCTGTAAATGCCTCACCATTTTCCTGTTTGTTCAGGACAAAACCCTTGGATATGGATCTATACAAAAGCCTCCTATTTGGTATCCCTATCGCAGACTTTTCTGACATAATGATCATAATGATCTTTTTGCGATCCATTGAACCCTTTGCCCAGACCTCCAGTGGTCTTCTTTTAAATCCAAAATAAAAGCCAAAGTCCTTAAAACAGCCCAGAAGGCCCTGGAATCTGGCCCCTCTGCTGCCTTCTCACTTCATCTCCCATCATTTCCACCCTCACTACTCCTGCCACATTGACCAATGCTTTTCAAAGGTGCCAAGCACATTTTCAACCTCAGGACCTCTGTACTGCTCTTCCCTCTGCCTGGAATCCTTTCTGCCCAGGTAGTCCCGTGGCTGGCTTGCTCATTTCCTAGAGTCTTAACTGAAATGTCATTGTAGCGGAGTGAGGTTTCAGTGCCCATCCTGGATAAAAATGGCACCTCTTACCCCAGGCATACCCTGCCCGCCACATCCCCATGTGCATCATTCCTCTCCTTCTGCTTCTTTTGCTTTCACTGCATTTACCACCACTTGACCTTATTTATTTACTGCTTTATTTTATCTGCCTTGCTCCAATAGAATGTTTTTATGGTATCCGTTGTCTTTTCTTTCTTCTCAAATGTTTGCTCTTTGTCTCAAATGAACTACAAAAGGGCAGACCTTGTTTTGTTCAGTGCTCTATCCCCAGTGCCGACCTAGCGTGGTGCCTGGCATGGGAGGAGGATGGAGACTGGTTAATTAAATGTTTGTGGTATGAATGAATGAATGAAGGTCTCATTCAGAGGGGTGGCTCAGAGACACTCAGCAAGTGATAGCTATAATTGTGAATAAAGCATTTGCTTGAGGTAGTAATTTCCCTGTCAGTTTGGTGTCATTCAGGGTGAATGAGCCACCAGAATCGTTCTTATGAATATATTTAATTGTATATTGTTTCTTGCTTTAAGGAAAATCTCAACATTGAGAAAAGGTTGGGTTTTTTTTGTTTGTTTAATCTATTTCTTGAGCTGCCCCTCGAGGGCCCACCCTCTTAAACAGTGATCCAGACTGCTTCTCGTGGTTGCAGTTTTTTGGGTTTTTCATCTGGTTGGGATTAGGGAGGATGTAGCTTCAGGAATGATTTACGAAGGATACTTCCGTCCCCTGGCTTGGGCGAGACCTGGAACAGGGTAGAGGAGGTTTACCTGCGCAAGAGAATGACTGATCTCCAGTTACATCTAGTTTTTAGGTTCAAGTGAAGGGTTAAATGGTTTTTCATCTGTTCATCCAAACATTCATTGAGCCTCTGTTGTACACCTGATGCCTTGGTAGTTTAGGCCCTGGGGAGTACATGATGGACCTTGACCCTGCCTGGAAGAGCTCACCAACCTGCTGGTGGAAGGGGGGGGAGGAGGGGCAGGTAGAAGAGTAATTATAGTACAACCACGTGCCTGTCACAGCTCCAAGAGCTCTGGAGATGGCATCTCCTTTAATTGTGAAAGTAAGTCTGAATTTTGGGCCATTTGCCTCCGTTTTAGCAGTGAAAGAACTGAGGTTTCGGGGGGGTTCAGTAATTTCCTGGGGTCACTAGCCAGTAAGTGGCAACGTCTATTTGACTCTAAAGCTCGTACTGTTCACCACTGCCCCATTTGAAGGGTGGAGAGGGAGGGTGCAGGCTCCCCAGGGTGTCACCTAGATCGGGGCGGGACAGTTTCAGGGGCACCTGCTCTCAGCTTGTGAAGAAAGAAAATGACTTCAGGTACTAAAACCCTCTCCAGGATTGGGGTTCACAGTGACAGGCTCACAGGCATGGTGAAGCTAGACTAGTGGGACCCCAGGAGCCCAGCATACAGACCACCTCAGGAATCATGAAGTAGAACGTTTCTAGAATGGAAAACTGAAACTCAGAGCCTATTTTTGTCTCTTTAAGACATAGAGGACTGAGAAGACATCCTCCTTATTAACTCCCTTCTCCCATTTTTTTTCCTTTCTTTAGCCGGGTGATTTCCTGTACTTTCCCAGAGGGACCATTCATCAAGCGGACACTCCTCCAGGGCTGGCCCACTCTACTCACGTGACCATCAGCACCTACCAGAACAAGTAAACACTCTCCTCCCAGTCTTGCATCCCCGTGAAGCTCAAGCTGTGTCCCATGGCAACCGCTTGCAGAAGGGAATGAGGGAGTTGGCCTGCTGTCCTGCTTATGCAACCTCAGGGGTTTCGTTTAGGCGCCCTTGCTAACTTCCGATTCCTTTAGAGTCCTGTCCATGCTGTTGGCCCATCTGGGGTTCCTCCTGCGAACGTCATGAGCCAGACTGTATAGAAAATGGGAGTTGCCCGGTGAGGGCTCCATAGTTTGGGAAGAAAGAACCACACCTATGCCCGGCTGGACCTGCAGTCTCTCTCTTTTTAACATTTTTTTATTGCAGTAAAATATTTATAACATAGAATATGCCACCTTAACCATTTTTAACTGTACAATTTGGTGACATTAATTATGTTCACACTATTGTGCAACCGTCACCACTGTTTCCAACACATTTTCGTCACCCCGCACAGAAACTGTGTCCATTGAAACATCTGGATCTCTTGTAAGGTTTCCACTGTTCATACAAGTTCACGAAATTGAGTAGGAAAGGAAGTCTGAAACAGTGAGACCTAAAAGCACATGTGCTGAAAACCATTCTGATTAAAACTGTGTTCCATTTCCGTGCGTGGCGCCTCCCAGGCCCTGGGCGGCAGCGGCTTCCCTGTGGATCCCTAACAACGGCGACCTTGCTAGCCCCGGGCACGTTCACACTGCCAGCTGTCAATGCCTGGCAGCTTGCAGGCACCAGAGCCTGTGCAGTGGCTGGGAATGTGGGCCTGGGACTGAACTTGCACCCTGGAGGTGGTGGTAGGAGGGAAGACGGATCGGGAGATAGCAGTCGGATAACTTCCATCGTGGGTTTGTAGAGGAGACTCCTGAGGAGCGCAGAGGAATGCACTGAGCCAACCTGGGGCGTCAGGGAAGGCTTCAGAAATGACTTGACACCCAGGCTGAGTGAGTCTTAAAGGGTGAGTAAGTAGAGTGGGTCAGATGGTCAGAGTAGGAGAGGCATTCCAGCCCCAGTGGACAGCAGGGCCCCTCCTACATTCAAAGCCATAACTTGCAAAACAAGTTGGTAAGCATGACTTCTGCTTCCTCCTCTGGCGTTTCTGGGTGAAATGAGCCCCTGTGTTTAAGAGGCTGACCTTAAAACTGAAACTCAGTTTTAGAGGAACTAGCTGGAGCCTTGCCTACAGTTAGGGTAGTCCTTGCCCACAAGCAGACCAGAGCTTGTATTCTTCCTTTATGAAAAATGCTTTTCTCATGGTGGCTAGGCAGATTCCTTGCATAGCCACAGGGAGGCTGGAACCAGAAGTTCCCAGTGGGTGCCGAGCAACTCTGGGCCTTGGCAGCCAGTTTGGCCCTGTGGGTGTCCATGTAGCTTCTGGTATCCTGCCGTTAATGTGACTCAGCTATTTCCCCTTTCTGAGATTCTCTGTCTTTTGCATTCACTTAATGCCCCCAACTGGTTTTCTAGTAATTGGTTTTTCATGCACTTATTTTCCTTCCTCACCTTCTGTTTACTCATAACATTGACTCATCCATAAGTCGTCATCAGTTACTTGTCTGACCTCCCTTTATCTCACTAGACCTAATAGCTTCTACTTCTGCTAAACTCTTTCCCAATCCCAAGAGTGAAGATCTGGTGGGCTGCCCTTGGGTCCTACCCGTGCCTTCTCTGGTCAGCTGGAGAGGTGGACGGGCGCCGTGATTGCGGAGTCTCAGGTCAGACTCTGACCTGTGCCCTTATCTGTGGTGCTGGAGCTAGAAGGGGACATATTGGAACTCAGGAACCATTGCTCCCCAGAGATGTCCCCGTGCTGTGGGCCTGGTACCCCTGAAGGCACTGGCACGGTGAGGATTTGGGGCCTTTTCCTAACACCTCCCAAGGGGACGTTGTTGGGAACATCTGGGATCTGGGTGTGGGACAGCAGCAGGTTGATTTGGCTGTTTTACCAAAGTGAACCCCTCAAGAGATATTAATCTCAAATTTTGGTCCAAGATCCATTCTGACTCTAACCAGAACACAGAGGTCGGTTTAACTGCAGTGCCATCTCTCCGTGAGCTATTGCCGCACGATTTCACCCATGACCCTGCAAAAGAAGAGCTTGTTTTTGTGCTGGTAAAAGAGCTCCAGGAGAAGGTTCATTCAATCAGATGTGAGGTTGGGTGTAACATTAAGTTGCAAAGTGTGAGGACACCAAATGGTAGATGTGTTAGGGAAAGTGTCGCTGATGTGACTTTTGTCTTCGGACGCTTTTTCAGAAGGGAAGCATAAAAGTGTTAATTTTGCTTACTGAGTGAGCAAAAGTCATACTGTGAATTCCCATTTTTGCACATAGCCAGCAATTTGAAATCTGCTGGTGACACTGAGGGAAAATTTTAAACAGGTAGAAATATTTAAAGAGAGCAACCCCACAGAGCGTTTCTTACAGTGGCACACATTTAGGGCGAGCCAATTGTAAATGCCCCAAAGTACAGGTAATTGAACACTGATGCGCATCCCTAGACGTTATTTTTGGCCACTGGATTCCACCCTTCTAAGCACTGCTAGAGTTTTAACAAGTTGCAAATCGATTGTTCTGAAATTGTTGATGTTGGATATTTCACTGAGGAAGAGTGCCCCTCTTTTATAAGGGAAAAAGGAAAATGTGTTACAGTTCAGATAATTACACAGTCCAGGGATTTTACTGTTACCCTAAATGTATTTCTTTTTGAATTTTTGAACATAAACTATTTTTTAGGTTCTATGATTGTTAAAATTTCCTACAGAGCTCCTCTCATAGACACTTGTGTTACAATTGAAAACATTAAAAAATAAATTGGGCCCTTGAACTTCCCACTTTACACCTGTATAGGATTGTGTGGTATCTTTTAAGAGAAGTCGTGAGTAAAGCCTAGCTTCCTACCTTTTACCTTTCCACGTGAGTGTTTGGGAAAGGGGAGGGGAGAAGCAGTGTGATTGATGAAGGCCTTCAAGTTTTTTTTGTGCTGAGTAATGTCACATTAATGGAACGCACAGTGCCTGGGGAGTTGGAATGTAGTTTGTAGCTTCGGGATTTACTAAGTAATCAGTGGTTTATGTAGATTCTGTGGGTGTTCACGATTTTATTTCTTGGTGCATGTTCCAGTTCGTGGGGAGATTTCCTTTTGGACACTATTTCGGGGCTTGTATTTGACACTGCAAAGGAAGATCTGGAGTTCCGGGCTGGCATACCCCGGCAGCTGCTCCTGGTAAGGAGTAAAGGCTTGGGGGTCCGGGGGTGGGGCGGGGACAGTTGCAGCCCAGACCAGCAGAAGCTGTGGCCTGCCTCCTAGGCACCCCAGGATCCTTCTTCACGCCAGAGTCAAGCCCAGCTCCTGGGCTGCGTGCAGCGCTGCATGCTTTGCAGGGGAATGTGGTGCTGCATGGTCCATGGGCCCTGAAGAGCGGAGGCTGTTGCGCAGGCAGCCCCTCTTCCCGCACAGCGAAGGCAGGGTGGGAACGCTGGCTGAGGAAGTGGCTGAATCACTGAGGCACGTGGCCCAGAGAGCCGCAGATTCGGCCACAGGCTTACGCAGGAGAGACCCGCTGGAGATGCTGGCTGGTTATGCTCTGCGTACTGCTCTGGACACCAGGACCTGCGCGGGAAGTCCTGCTGGAGTTCGGGCCAGGACTCACTTCGGGGTTTCCAGCAGGTGGACGCCACGGCTGTTGCGACAAGAAGGTTAAGTGGCTTTCTGAGGACCCTTGCCGACCGGCTGGAGGGCACCAAAGAGCTGCTTTCAGCTGACATGAAGAAGGATTTTATTATGAACAGACTCCCTCCTTACTATATGGGAGACCAAGCCGAACTTTCAACGCCAGGTGGGATATTTTGAAGCTTTCCTGGATGGGCTCCTCTTTGTGCAGATGGAAAGAAAGAAGCATTTTAGAATTAAGGTGGACCTAGATCTATCTTTAGCATGTTATGTTTGGATGAGACATGCTGTAGCTTTAGGGATCCTGCGTCTCGCAAGTCTTTTGCAAAGAACTTGTGTCCCAGCTTGATGGGGGAGAAAGAACCTTGTGATTGTGGGTGAGAAGTATGTATATTTATGGGCACTCTGGTATTCTCCATCTTCAGGAAGTTCTAAGAACTTGAACACTGAAATAATTCAACAAGATTAACTCAGGGATGGGTTAAAATGTTGCCATCAGCAGGTGAAACGTAAGAATGCCCAGGGTTGCCACTAACCTGCTCCGAGTCCCAAGTGACTATTCTGTGACTGGTTTAGGCTGTAAATGACCTAACACTTGGATAGATGGTGATAGCAGACCATCAGTACAACACTCCTGCAGTGGGACAGATGAATTTAGGACTTGTTGCAACAGGGAAGACCACACACTGCTGGGAGTTGTGGGGCATCTCAGTAAAAGAGCGTTGGAAGGATTCGGGCTTGAGTTGTGTGATTTTTCAGGAGGGTTAAGAAAGCAGGGCTTTGTTCTGGGATGGACGCTGTCAGAAAATAAGGGGTGTGATTGGGTCTCCTGTAGGCAAGAGTGAAATGAGGCTGAGGTTGCAATTAGTAAGGCAGGGGCAGACTCTCAAATCAGCAGGATAGGGACGTTTGGTCATTTTTGAGGTTTGGATAGTGTTCTGGCTTTTGCCTGAGTTCTGACACGCTGTTGGAGTGGTCTTGTTTTCGCCTTGCCCTCTCACAGAGTGGCCTGGTTGAATGTTGGTGTTCTGTGGAATCGTCTGTGTTCAACAGGAGAACACCGAGACACGGCCGTGGGTGCCAGGCCAGCTCTCCGGCTGCCTTTCTCCTCCTCTGTAGGGTTGAGAGGACTATTTTTACTAACGTTTATAAATGCCTTCTTTCTCATGGTTGAGACCCACTGAAATAAGACAATCTATAAGGTTGCCTTTAACATTGATTCTGCTTATAATTTTAGTATCATCTTTGGGGGAAGTTTGGAACTTGTTTTTGCACCTGTTCAAAATAGCAAATTTTTACCAGCATGTATTTCAGTCTTTAGTGGAACAGTTTTCAGAGTATCCGCTTATGGCACAGGATATCTTACCTGAACTCTTGTCTTAGCCATTAGAGTCCGTAACGCCACGTTCCCTCAAGACTCTTTCTTCAACCCGATGACCCTGTAAGGCCAGTCTGTTTTTAGTGGCTACTTTTTTACGAAGTTAAATCCAACTTGGAAAAGACTTTTTTTTTTCTGTGAGCTTTATTAGGTGGCTTTCATGACACTACCCTTGACCTACATGGATGGAGTAAGTTGCTAGGATTATACAACTAGTCGTTGGTGAGATGGTGCGGTTTGAACTCAGGTAGTCCGTACTGGGCTCCACACGTAGAGCAAGTGGCAGATGGAGGCTGGAACCTGGGAAGGCAGTGTTGTGTGCAGGACGCACGGTGGCGCTGTCTGTTGGGGCATGGTTTAGATCTATCAGATGTACCTACCAGCATCTGTTGTTATGTTACACGTCTACACTGTTAAGAATGAGCTCCGTAAGGATGTAAACTATACTTCAGTATCATTATAAATATGGGGTAAGTCAGTACTTGAGTTGGAGGGCACCCCACATTTGGATTCACTGCACACAAGTCTGAGCCTGGGGTTCCTCTAGTGAAGGCTGGCTCTCTCTCTGGGTCTTCTAGGTGGACGGTTACCAAGGTTGGACAGCACAGTGAGACTGCAGTTTAAAGACCACACCATCTTCACAGTGGGGCCGGATCAGGATCAATCTGTGAGTATCCAGAGGGGAGGAGGTTTCCTCCTCTCAGGACATTTCCATCACAGGCCTCAGGTTATCAAACTAACAGATGGCCCCTACCTTTCCAAACCCTTTGGGCATCCATCTGTTCTCCCTAGTGCCCTGACTTTACCTCAAAGGGTGTCCAGATCGCACTATGCCAAAGATGCCTGCCTATTGGGCATCTGAGGCTTGCCCTCCCCACAGATCCCTCCTTAATTTCCCTCATGTGGTGATGGACGCCTGGTCTCTGCCTCCTGGTTCAGGCCATACTGCTCTTGCTCACACACCTCCCTCATGCACTCTCCCATCCTGTACCTTGCCCAGTCGGTCATTATATATGGTTTTGTTGATGTTCTTCTAGATGGAGAAGAAAATTTATATAATCTTGCCACCTGGCCCCATGGTTCCTAAAACTGGCTTACCGATCCTAGACTCAACTGGAAAACTTTTAGAAATTATAAATTCCCAGGCTTCACTTGGTCTGGGTTAGAGCTTCTATATTTATTACCAAAGCTCCCTGTACAATTCTAAGGACCTTGGGAACTATTCCATGCCCTATGGTTTCACCTTCTTCCTCCTAGTCAGCTATCTTGGGAGGTGCTCCATGAATGATTAGAGGGGCTGTGAGTCGGGGGCAGCTAGATGTGTCCATAACCAGACTGTCACAGCCATTGGGGCCAGACCTGGGGAAGACTGGTTTATAATATACGCAGAAAACCTCAAAAGTATGCACTCTCTTGTATTCCTCTCTCAAAAACAAAAAACAAAAAACAAAAAAAACCCCTAGTAACCCTTATCTAAGAGGTGACAAGGACTGAGGTTCTGGTCACTGTGTAGGATGGACGGACAGGGAAGTAGACTATTTGAGAGGCTACTGTAATTGGAAGTTTTTATAGATCCCACTGCTGGTATTTCTCAAGAAGTAATATTCACTCCATGGTGTTCATAAATTGTCAGCTTATAACTGGGAATGTCATATATGGATATAAAAAAAACGGTGCTGGCTGGATTAAACGAAACTTGAATGTTTCATTGATAAGTTGATAGGTAAGTGGTTGCTTTTTCATTAAGCCACGTTTCTGATGCCGCCATATGAGCTACACTGTTTTATCTTTAAAAAAAAAAAAACGTGCCTATTTGCTATATACAAATAGTAATCTGAGGAATATAGTTTGTGTATTACATATCCTAACTTTGTGCCAAAAAGATTCTTGGTGGTAAATTTTGTTATTGGAGAACCTCCTTGTATTGACCTCAATATTGTGTTGACAGCTTAATTCTTATCTTTTTTTAAGGATGAAACTCAGGAAAAGATGGTTTACATCTATCATTCCTTAAAGAATAGGAGAGAGACACACATGATGGGAAATGACGAAACAGAGGTTTGTTCCAACCTAAAATATCTTTGTGATTTGGTGATGGCTGGGAAGAATGTGTTACCTTTGATTTATGGGTGATGTGCTTTCTTATGACTGCAGCGTGGGCTTAACATTTCACACAATTGACAGAGCCCTTGCACAGGGATGATTAAGTCAGACAGTTCTGTGATATACGTACACATACACCAGCTTTAAAAAGATACGAGCTGGGACCTTGTAGCCTTGTAGGAAATGTGTAATATCATAAATATGAAGCATTTCAAATGGCTAATTTCTTAGGATATAAAGTAGACCTTTCGTGAAGTCTAAGTTTTTATATGGGAATTGGCAAATTCTATACGTTACCTAGTTGTAAGGCTATCAGACATACTGAACTATACAAGTTATGAAAATACCATTTTAAGATTTTTTATCTGACTAGTTTATCCTTTTCCAGTCCCATGGACTTCGCTTTCCTTTATCACATATGGATGCACTGAAGCAAATTTGGGGTCACTCAGCTATTTCTGTCAAGGACCTGAAACTGACTACAGATGAGGAAAAGGAAAACCTGGTGTTATCCCTCTGGACAGAATGCCTAATCCAGGTAGTCTAGGGCCTTTCCAGAATCAAGGGTGCACTGTCTCAGAGACACACGCGCAAAGAAGAGCAATGATGTATGTGCTGCTTCTGTCGATTGGGAAGGACCCTACAACAGCCTTCCTTACCTGTCATGGAAGAAGGGGGTCTCAGAAAGTAACCAAACTGTACTTTGGACAAACTCATTTAATCCAGTGTGGTAGAAAAGGCACAACTCCAATAAATGTTATCATTGACATTTAAAGGTCGCTACCTGGCTTTGTCTTTGTTCTTTGGAAGAAACAACTTCTTTAAAGAGCCTTATTGGCTCTACAAAAATCTTTTAAACAATTAACACAAAAAAATTAAATTGTTTTTTTACAATGAAAATATACATACCTCCGTGTATACACAACCCCCTCCCCCCGTTAAAATAAAGTTACCCCGATAACGTAAGTTTCATTAAATACTGCCACACTAATGAGAGGCGCTCCCATCTATGGGCATACACGCGTTTTACAGCTGCTGCTTCAGAGATGACAAAGAGCCTGAGATTGAAGGGAAGAAAATCAGTATTTACATGGAAAGACCAAGTCTCTATAAAAAATGCTCAAAATATTGGGTCTTTGTGTTTAAACAATTGACTGTTATTTTACATTCTAAAGTGCGTATAGGTTGATATTCAAAAATATCGCTGGAGTATTTAATCCTTCTATATAAAAATAGAGCAGACAGTGTTCTGCTTTCTGGTAAAAGTTTGTGACGAAGGGAACAGTTGTCTCAAGTTTAAAACCAACTCAGGAGGGAAAAATACTTAAGAATTGTATAATTTTTAAAGGTGGTAATGATTACCTGATATCCTACCTGATTTTGCTTAAAAATTGAAATAAAAACAGTTTTCAGCCATTTCATTAAGTAAAATGGTATAGAGTCAAAAAGGCTCAACTACTACTTGGTTTTAACTTAAACATTTGAAATTTCCCTTCAGGCAGACAAAGAAAAATTTGACTAAACTCCTTGAGGGCAGATCAGGCAAAATCTAGGGTGAGGTCTCAGCACCAGGACAGGTGACCACCGATTATAGAGTCTTGTCACCCGGGAGAGAGTAAGGATGGTCACGAGTTATTTGTGCTTTTTTCGTTTGGCCACAGAAAATACGCCAATACTCGAGCCTCTTTCCTAAACAAAGCCAAGGTCCTTTCCTGGGGTCAGTTATAAGTATGAATACTTACGGTGCTTCAGTTATAAAAGACCCTTTAAGGCTTATCTAATACAGCAGCTTAATAGGAAGGTATATTAAATGTTTTCAGGCATTGCTAAAAAAAAATTCTCTTCTTGCAAAAGGATGACTTGGCCTAAAGGAATTTGTTTCCCTGTGCTTCGCACTCCCACACCCGTCTCCTAGGATATTAACAGCTAATACAGGCTGACAGTCACCAAGGTCCTACAGTGACTTTGACGAGTAGGACTTGTGTCTGCTGGAGAGGAGAGAAAGCACACACTTGAGGCAAGTTGCTCACCAGAAAACTGGAGAGCAAGCAGGACTAGAACCTTTCGCAGAAATCAAAATGTGCTTTTCATAGGAACGCTAAACAACTAGCAAGAATACTTGAGTGTTGCCATGGTTAAGAGCAATGGTCTTGGAAGCTAGGAGCAAACTTCACTGTGCTCAGTGATGCAGGAGCGTGAAGACAAGTAGCTTCCTTTCCCAGGGACAGGAGGTTCGTTCTTTGCTCTTCCTAGAGATGCCGCAGATTCTCTCACAATATTTCAATGTCCCATTTCTGTGTTTCTTCTCCCTCCAGGGGTTGATTTACAATTACATGAGTCTTGTCATAATAATTTCCTCCTAAAATAGGAATTCCAAAAGAAAGGATTATTTGTTCACCCAGGTGCTTAACAATGTTCAGTCCACCGAGTGCCGGATTAAGACTTCATTCCTGGGGCGCCTGGGTGACTCAGTTGGTTAAGCGGCTGCCTTCGGCTCGGGTCATGGTCCCAGGGTCCTGGGATCGAGCCCCACATCGGGCTCCCTGCTCAGTGGGAAGCCTGCTTCTCCCTCTCCCACTCCCCCTGCTCGGGTTCCCTCCCTTGTTGTCTGTCAAATAAATAAATAAAAAATCTTAAAAAAAAAAAAAAAAGGCAGCCTGACGTGGGAAGCTGAGTTTAAATAAGCTTAACTATGATTAACCTCAAATCAGACCTCAGTATGACTCAAACTGAAAAACTAAGAGAACAGTTGACTACAAAAACCATGTGCCCAGCACCGCTGGGCGGAGAGAGCTTGGGCTGGATGTCGGGCACGGTTTCTGTTTCCACAGACAGTGGCTTGTGACTAAGCCAATTAAATAGCCCAGACCTTGCTCAATTCCAAAGCAAGTTTAAATGATACCTGCCACCAATTTTAAGTGAGGGCTTTTAAAGACTACAGCAATCATGGCAAAAAAGGTTTCTTTCTATGAAACAGGACATTTTATGGCTGATGAAGCTTTAAATTTAGAACTGTTCTCAAAGATCATGTAGCAAATGAGAATTTTACAACTGTCCTAATGAAAACCTCAGACTTTGTCCTGAGGCTTTTCCTGCTTGAGCCAAGTAGCTGATTGTTTGTTAAAATAGCGTATCTTTTCAAATGTAGGGACCCGAAGGGGTACATGCACCCCAATGTTTATAGCAGCAATGTCCACAATAGCCAAACTGTGGAAAGAGCCAAGATGTCCATCGACAGATGAATGGATAAAGAAGATGTGGTATATATACACAATGGAATATTATGCAGCCATCAAAAGGAATGAGATCTTGCCATTTGCAACGACGTGGATGGAACTGCAGGGTGTTATGCTGAGTGAAATAAGTCAATCAGAGAAAGACATGTATCATATGACCTCACTGATATGAGGAATTCTTAATCTCAGGAACAAACAGGGTTGCTGGAGTGGTCGGGGGTGGGAGGGATGGGGTGGCTGGGTGATGGACATTGGGGAAGATATGTGCTACGGTGAGCGCTGTGAATTGTGCAAGACTGTTGAATCACAGATCTGTACTTCTGAAACAAATAACACAACATATTTTAAGTAAAAAGAAAAAGAAGAAGATAGCAGGAGAGGAAGAATGAAGGGGAGTAAGTCAGAGGGGGAGACGAACCATGAGAGACAATGGACTCTGAAAAACAAACTGAGGTTTCTAGAGGGGAGGAGGGTAGGGGGATGGGTTAGCCTGGTGATGGGTATTAAAGAGGGCACGTTCTGCATGGAGCACTGGGTGTTATGAACAAACAATCATGGAAGAGTACACCAAAACAAATGATGTAATATAGGGTGATTAACATAACAATAAAAAATTAAAAAAAATAGCGTATCTTTTTTCAAGAGTAAGTAGAAATGACTTAATATTTCTTTTGTGCCTCACGATTTCTTTTCCCCAGGAGGAGAAGGTTTGGAATTTAAAATTCTATCCAGGGACACAGAACGTTGGGTTTCCTCAAAGGCCCACCTTTAACATCTAGGACAAGTTGATCGCTGAGATAGGAGCTGATGGTTCCGTTTCTGTTCAGCCTCCACTTCTGCCGGAACTGTCCGTGTTCGGGCCAGAGAGCCACTTTAGCCCCGGGGGTGTCCCGGCCTCCAATCACATCAAGGCACGTGTCACTGGCCTAAAGGTTAGCAAGCAGATTGGCAGTACTGTGTTAGCTCCAATCAAGTGAACTGGGTCCCTTCCCTTTACACGACTCTGATCTAAAAGAGAAGACTATCCAGCATAGTTACAATTTCACCAACTGCTGAAGTTGTCTTTAGGGCAGTGGAGGGAGGTGGTACAGACACAGACCCACGGAAGTAGAAGTGCATCTGTGAAAAAGACACCAGCATCTGACAACAGACGGTCAATGAAGGTTTGCTGAATTACAATTAAATGTTAAGTCTCTGTTGGCATAAATATATCAGGTGGACCATGGTTTCTTTTTAAGTAGGCTCCACACCCAGTGGGGCTTGAACTCACAACCCTGAGCCAAAGTCAAGACTCAGATGCTTAACTGAGCCACCCAGGCGCCCCTGAGCCTGCCTGGTTTTCTTATAAAAGCATCGGGTGATGTGCCAGATAGCCAAACAATAATTACTTTTAAGTGCTTTTCATTTTTGTTGATGAGAAAAAAGTAGAGAATCTGTTGGTGACATAATAACACTGGTGTTCTATTGCCCAGAACATCAAATGTAATGGAGGCGTCACAAATGTAAACTTTATTTTAGAAAATAAAAAAATAACTTCACTGGGTACTGTGAAAGTTTCAAGATGTTTAGAACCACAAAGACAGCTGATTTTATCTGGACCACAGAGTAAGGAATGTGTCACAAGAGCACAACATCCAGTTGGATCCAGTGAGTTGTCTGTCACTGGTTTTAAAACATCATTTAGGCACAGCCAAAGTATGTGATAACCTTAGTTTTTAACTTTCAAGTAGAAATTGAATTTTCTAGATGAAAAAATTCTGAGTCCATTTCACTTAAAAGCTTTAGTAATGTAACATGGCATATTTATACAGTCATGCAACCGTTTCTAGGAAGTTGCATTATTTTATAAGGCCATTTGATTTTTGCAAGATTCTGGCCTCCAAAAGAAAAAAAAAAAAAGGCCCAAAGTTGGGGTGTGGTGTCCCTGGGGTGGCTGCTCACCTTGGATTTAAAGAGTCCTCGGCAGTAGTGCCAGATCTGAGTTGTCTTCCCGCTGTAGGGAGAGACGCACACGGATGTGGCCCTTGTGTCAGCAACGTTGCCAGTGACCGTCAGATACTCATCCTGGGCCCGGTTCTTTATCCTGATGTACACTGCAGGCTGCGACAGGGGAGAAGCGGCCATTTACAAGAAGGACTTGGGAATCTGGAAATCAGGCTCTAAAGAAGGCAGGCTGAAGCAAGGGGTGAGGGGATCTAGCTTATGCAGTTTCACTCTGCCTCCCTTTAGCCAGTATGTGTGAATTACTCTTTTTCAGTTGACAGACCTTAGACCACTGAACACAGAGGTTAAGTTGTACAATAATCTCTATTACACTTTTCTGAAAAGTAAACCCTTTTGGAAGGGTAAAGGTTAATAGTTTCATCTACTGGAATGCCATGTGGCAGGGGGTGGTGCAGCGTCCGGACTTGCTGAGTTTCTTTCGGGAACCACTGTGTCCTCACTGCTGGGGGAGAGGGAGGGGATGAGCAGGAAGGCAAGATAGAGCCCACCTACAAGGCTCTCACAACCACCTGGCAAGCGCTGCAGTGACCACACATACTGTTTGAGCTATGGTTAAGTGCCAAACGCTGGCTTTGGGAGGTCTTGAAAAACCCAGGTTAAGCTGAGGGCCTGAGCAGCGGTGGTAATGACTGTTTGTGGACCTTTACACTAATTCAAGGGAAGCGACCACTGTATGTTTAATCGTAACACAGGTATTCAAAAATTGGGTAACAAAGAGCTTTATCCCCTGGGCCTGGAATACATACCTGAAGTCTTCCAATAAAATAAATCTAGGACTTGCCTCTAAGGAATAATATTAATATTTATTGAGAGCTTAGTGTATGTCAAGCAGTGTGCTAAATGCTTTCTGGGCCATCGTATTATCTAAGTTAATAACCAGAAGAACCCTTTAAGAAAGTCCAGTTATGACCTGAATTTTACAGAGTTAACACAGATATGGGGAAGCCAGGTCAGCCTGCAACAAAACCATCCCTCTAAAGCCAGGATGCTCTAAGTAAGGTCTGCTGAAATATACTAGTTACACTCAGACACCGGGAATAAGAGACCACGTCCAAAGGTGGCAGTGTGAATTAAGTCAGATAACGAAAGGACACTGCACAGGATAAAAACTCCCCAGAAACCATTCTTTTAGCCTTAAGCCTCCCGTCATGAAATAAAATACAGAATATTCAACATCCCCACCTTGGGTCACTATGTTGGCATCCCAATCAGAACTTCGCTAAATAATAACAGAGTATTTACTAAGGAAGCACTTTCACTCTGAGAAATATAAGTGCTATGTAAATGCAACAATGTACCATGGTTAAGTCCACCATATTCTACTACTTTGAAACTCAGATCAACAGGAAGCCAGCTGAATTTTGGTACACTGCTGCCATGTTTGGCCTTTCAAAGGAAATAAACATTCTGGGACATATTTTTTTTTTTAAAAAGATTTTTATTTATTCATTCATGAGAGACAGAGAGAGAGAGAGAGAGAGAGAGAGAGAGAGAGAGAGAGAGAGAGAGAGAGAGGCAGAGGGAGAAGCAGGCTCCCAAGGAGCAGGGAGCCCAATGCGGGACTCGATCCCAGGAGCCCGGGATCATGACCTGAGCCGAAGGCAGACGCTTAACCATCTGAGCCACCCAGGTGCCCCTCTGGGACACATCTTTATCTGGTAATTTAAAGCAGGTAAAAAAGACCTCTACTAGGCAAAATGTTGTAAATGTTTCAAAGCACTACTTCCACATTCATAACACAACAGTAATGTACTTAAATATCTGTGACTGATAATAGTCTGTATAATTCTGTAAGTCTCCCACTGCAATTATTAATTTCTTGAGGCTTCAGTACATCTTTATTAGTTTCCTTACCTTGTATGTAGAAGAAAACAGGCGTGACCTTCACAGAGGACAGAGTTCCAATTATGTTAGGACCAAACATCACAGTTTTAATCAATTAACTCAAGTAAAGTACTAATTACCCTTATTACACACTTGTAGTCTGACTCTTCTGTAATTATACTTTAAAATACTGGTATGCATTATAAGTGCCTTAGTGACTTCCTAATTCCCAAACTCAAAGAGGATCGCATTTTAATTATTACTGAATTTCCAAGCAAGAATATGAACTACAGCAGTACCAGCAGCCCTACCAAAAAGGAAATGACCCATAATACTGTTTTAGGAGCCCAGAATTCCTTTGCTGGGTCTTAAAGCTGTGGCCTAAATAAACAAAGGCAAAATAATCTATAAAAATATTATTTTAAAATGTTAAACCAGAATAGGAATCAGATAGTTTCTAAAGCACAATGAAGATGAATAACACAATGTTAATTGTAAAAAAAAAAACTTTTATATAAAATTGGAAGCTATTGTTCTAGCTATCCTTTATCTCAGGACCCTGAACAATTGCAGAGACATCCTTCCCCAGCAAGGAACCACCTTTCAGAAGTGAGGGAAATAGTCTCAGCATCCAGCTTGGCTGCTAAAGTTCCTAACGACATAGGATTAGGCATTATTATATAGTTGGTAAAAGCTACACCGAATTCCCACTTCTGCCTTGCTTTTCCCCATGGCTTTTTCAGTGGGATTACCCATCATCCCATGTGACAGGAGCGAGGAATAAGCAGTATGTGAAGGTCATGGAATCCTGTACCACAAACTCTGCCAGGAAAGCCTGCTAAACCTTAGCACCCTCAGAAGAGCGTTTCTGATTCTCTCAAGGGACACTATGAATAATGAACTTTCAAAATAAATGTGTAACCATAGTAATATAAGCCAGATGTTGTGTCAGACTCTTTCTATACATTTTTCTTATTCAATCCTCACAGCAATACTGAGAGGTAAGTCATGTGATCACTGTTTCACCAGAGGAATTGGATTCCTCACCTAGAGTCACACTGCTTACAAGTGGCAGGGCTAGGATTTGAACCAACAGAACCAAAGAGTGGCAGGAATGAGCATGGTGGGTGGATGGGTGGATGGGTGGGTGTGTGTGTGTGGGGGGGGAGAGAGAGAGAAAAGGGCACCAAGACCAACTAGGTTAATTTTTTATTGGCTACTATTTATTTAACACTTAACACGTCCAATCTGCACATTGGCCTCAGCACTTACATCCACTCTGCTACCTTCAGCTCAGGGCTTGGAATATATGGTGCCACTCTGTAAATACTGATCTTATTTTGGAGGAAGGTAGGGTGTGGTCGCCCAACACAAATTTCAGAAAATAAATCTGGGTTCAAATCTTGGTTCTGACACTTGGATGACTTTTGCCAATTTGCCTTACCTCTCTGACCCCAATTTTCCCATCTGAAAAATGGGAATAACAACTCCTACCTTAAAGGGCTGTTGTTAAAATCAAGTGAGAAATGTTTCTAATTAGAGAGAATTCAAATGGCATATCCACAGACCACTGCACCCGACAGCCAGGCTTGGGTTTTTCACCTTCTGTGAAACTTCCACCACTTCGTACATGCTCATACTTCCTTTCTGTAAACCAGGCATTTTTGATGGCTATACACTGTTTTGCGTTTTATGGTACCATTTTGAGTTGGACTTGTTTTACCCAATAAACATGTAAGCTCCAATAAAGCAGAGATCATGTCTATCCCTTAAATCCTCCATAGTTCTTAGCCTCATGTCAAACATCCCTTTATCCATTTATACATTTGTTCCTTCATTAAGCAAACAGTCCCTGAATTCTTACAATGTGCCAGACATTGTGCCAGATACTAGGGGTAGAGCTGTAAGTAAGATGTGCACAGCCCTGCCTTCCCGGGACTGGCGGCAGAGTGAGAACATGCCCAGTCCAACCACAACTGCGAGGTTACAAATCTCATGCGGTGTCTTTGTAGGAAAAGAACCAGGTTTTTTAAGATCTAATTTAGACCGGCAGATAGGATGAAGGAAGCATCCTGGAAGATGGGACACTTAAATTTAGAGGGGTGAGTAGAGTTAGCCAGGCAAAGCATGAGGGAAGAAACTTGTAGACAGAGGGCACAGCCTGTATTAAGAGCCTGAGTAGGAAAGCACTTCGCACATTGGTGGCTGTGTCATGGCCCCATTTGAGTGAGGAGCAGACCAGTGAGGGAAGAGGCTGGAGAAGCAAGGGGGCCAGAGCACACAGGCACATTGATGAGATCAGACTGTATCCCAAAGGATAGAGAAAGCTTTTGAACAGAAGACCGACAAGCAGTAGGTGTGTCATGAATACCAAGATCTATCCCAAGTTGTATGTAAATAGAGGAAAAACTCCAAATACTTAGAACTAGGGCAGACTCAAGAGTTCATTGTTTTCTTTGCTTTCCACGGAGCTTATGCTGCTCAGTATTCCATGAAAAGTCAGTAAGGTAAGACTTTGGACTCAAAGCTAAAATCCAACATTGACCTTAGATACAACTTAATGAATTGGTTAATGTCTCTAAGATTCCTCATCCTAATCGGAGCCCCCTGTAATATAAATGTCAAACTAAATGGTCAATATTTCAGATGCTATGGTTCATGACATTTCTACTAGAAAATGAAGCTATTTTGGATCTTATGGGGTTTTTTTTTCCCCTGCTCCTTACCTGCTTCATAGGACGGAGGGAACCAATTGTTTTCCATCCACTGAATGCTGTCCAATTGGGAATTTCATTAGGCTCAAGTAAGATTTGTCTTCCTAAGAAATTGGATCCTTCATAAGCTATCCACCTATGTTAAGACCAGGAAAAAAAAATAGAGTACTTAAAAATAAAAAGCAATACCTTATCAAAAATATCTTTTATACAAGGTTCATTTTTTAAAACTTTTAGGTTTATAGATTTTTTTTAAGGAAAAAAAGCATAATGGAAAAGCAGGAGGGACTAGGTGAAAGCCCAGTGCTCGGGGGCTCAGAAGATTTGCATTCTGATTAGGATTCTGGTTTCTAACTTGCTAAAACAAGGTTCCTGCCAGGTCTAAAATTCTGTTTCCTTGGTAATACTTTTTTCTTAACACTTTAACCTTCGCAGACAGACGACAGCCTCTCACTGCTTCCGTTACACAACACTCTCGGTCGCGCTCCCACTCCTGGGCTCATCCTCCCACGTGCTCCGGGCCCCTCCAGGAGACTCCATGGCCTCTCAGACACACCTCCTTCCATCATTTCCCCAAGGCCACCATGGATAGCTTAAAATTATCCACAGAAATCCCGTCTTGCCTCAAGGCCCGAGCTCTTTTGCAAATCCTTCTCAACACCCTTGTGGCCTTCCACTCGGGCCAAGCTAGAGTATGTAGAAGCATGCAGGGAGGGCCCTGAGGTGGGTCTTGAGCTTAGAGCTGCCCCCATTCCTTCACTGACTGACACCAGCTGCATCCACTCCCCAACAGCGTGCTCCACGGTTGTGACAGAGACAGGATGGCCAACAAACTGAAAATGCCATCTGGTCCTTCCCAGAGAAAGGCTGCTGAGCCCTGACGTAGGTGGTTATCAAGCTGAATAGCTAAGGGGAATCGACTGGGACTGCCAAGAGGACCTGAAACTCTCAGGACTCCGGTCACCACAAACAGTGCTTCCGGAACATACGTGAGGAAGATAAGGTGGCTACCTTACTTGGTTCAGACAGAGCACCCTGCTCCCCACACTCAAGATCAGGCTTGGCCCGGTTTTTCATGGATGGATGACAGGACAGATGACCTTCCCTTCACCCCTTCTTGCCTACACAAATCTAAGCCATCAGATTGGTGCAGAGTCAGGACAGCATGACCATGGAGATGCTTACCCTACCTCTCCAGCTGTGTAGACTTTTTAAACAGGCAGGGAAATTTCAGTTATAAAACCTAGGCAAGACTTTAATGAACTACACTTCTCTTTATATTAATCTCAATGAATTCCACAGCGGAAAAGCATTAAAGCTTGACCCTCATTATGATCACAAATCACAGATATGGGATAATATGGGGATTAAACAAAACAAAACAAAACTTGTCCCTGAGGGTAGCTGGCCGTGCATTAAGTCATATTCTGTGTCATCTGTAGCCTAAGAAAATCTTTGGACAGCCTTCTCTATTCCTTACTCTGTGTTCCCATTCTCTTACAGAGAATCCAGAACAGGAAGAGTAGGTGGATAGTAAGCTAAAGAGAAGAAATAATGTCAAGGTAAAACAGTACCAGTTTCCTACAAAAGACTGAAATAAGCTGGTAAGAAATTACAGCAGGTAGGTCGGTAATTATCAGTTCCACATAGGAATACAAAGAAAAGTATAAAAATGCCATGAAAAGTCCTGTATCACAGGGATGTAGATTTCAATTCCAACAGACTTAGTTAAGTGGTAAATAATATACTGGTATATAGTATGGGGATTAATATGCTTAGACAGAGTAGGTCAATTTATGTTTAAGAAATACCAATGTCAATTGCTTTGAAGAAGAAAAATTAAATTGCTATACGTGTGAATAATTCAAAAGCCATTTCTTATAATAGTTGGCTTATTTTTCAAATCAGTTTATATTCTTAGCTCTTTCTTATGTTACCCCAGATATTTACAGCAGAGTTGATTATCACAATTTAAAAGCCATAAGAAATAAAAACAATCATCTTTACATTAATCATCTAGAGCTATGTGTGTTTAGTTGACTTTTGGTACCAAACAGCAACAGTTCAGGAGGAGGGGCAGGCTTCCATGCCCACACTCTAGAAATGCCTTGAGGGGCAGATCTCCCAGGAAGCCTTCGAGCCTTAACCTCAGGGCCCCTCACTGGCAGGCCTCATACCATTTTTGTTCTAAATAAATATGCAAGTTCATACCTAATTTATGTATCCATAATTGTTCATATCTTTTTGTAAAGCAGTCTCCTAAATTGTGTAAGTGCAGGCCCCGCACACCCTGGATCTGCCCCGACAACCTAAATGAATAGCACCAGTGGTGGGTGGGCCAGGTCCACCTCAGGATCCTCAGCATGAAAATAAGTACCTGGAGCAAAGAGCTCTAGAGGAAACAAGATGCCAAATCAAAAGACAACAAAACACTATCAGCCTTACAAACACCCAGTTGTCTTAGGCAGGCAATGGTGTCAACCAAAGAAGCTACCAATTTCATTAGTTATCGCCTGAAAGAGAAGTGGGCTCAACCGGTTAAGGTCATCTGGTCTACCTACTCTAAGACACATGCTCTGAACACACGGCAGCCCTTCTCTCCCGAAGGGCTCTTCTCCCAGACCATGGCATGCCACTATATATATACGGGACTTGGTCCACGGTCTTACCTTACTGAAACAGAAACTACTATTATTACATTGAGAGAGTAAAGGAGTAATAGTATCTTCAGATCACACAACAGCAGCAGTGGGGAAATAAAAAGCAACTGTGCAACTCTCTCCTAAAACACTGACTGAAACAGGTCAAGCCCCTGTCCCATACTTACAGTCCACTTTTTACCCAGACAGACTGGGTATAGAAGTGCAGGTCCTTGTTCAGAACAGAGTTCACAGCCTCTTCTAGATGTAACTCTCTTCCCTCACAGTGTTCCAGAGCAAAAAGGCTAATGGAGGGTTCTTCAAAAACCTAAGAGCACAAAAAAGCAAGAAAGCATCATGGTACATGGTGACCACACTTCAGCGACCTCCCGGTCAGCACAGCGGGTACTCTGGATCCACTGTACCCTCGAATGCATATAGTGTACTGCTCTACCGTCTAACGATGTTACAGTTAACACTGCACCGGTGAGATTAAATTCTACTCATAATTTTTGTTTTTTTTTGTAAATTAAAGTTCCAGAATAGCAATCTTAATCTCAGAATGAAAATGGACACTCGGTTCCAATTAAGGTCTGGCTGTGCTGTGATACGGACATTGTGGTCCTGCCAATGCTCTCGGCTGGCAACAGAATGAACATGGGATGGATTGGCACCCTCGTTTCCCCAGAAAGCCACAGCAGCAGTCACTGAGAATGCAATGCTTGGTGACTCTAGGCTTTTAAATACACTCCTAGGAGGAAGAAAAAGGCATTTTTATTTTAACAGCAACTAAAAGCCAGAATGCCCAGGGACAGGAGTGATTTTTACATGAGAAGTTAGTATTCCCCAATTCCTTGTGTCAAAGAACAGAATTTTACTCTTTTTCATTCATCGGTATATGCAAGACCCCAGGCTAGAGGACTTCTCAGGGATGAGAGGACAAAGCAAGGCACCATTTCTTGCGTTCAGGACAGTAATAACTAAATTAGGAGCATTGCACAGACATGGAAATGGAACCCAGGGTAGAAAAGGATATGCCCTGTGAGAGTGCTCAGAATCTAGAAGACTAGATCCTTTTTAGCAGAAGGGAGCAGGAAATGGGGAAGCTTCATGGATGTGGATGCTGTGGTCTGTGAGCTCAGTCTTCAAGGAAGCAATGGGTTTGGACAGGCCCAGGGAGAATGGAGGGAAGGCACTCTGTACAAAGGAAGGGAGAGAGAAATGCATGGAGGAAGATGATAAGGGAATGGCAAGTAGACCCATTTGGCTAGAATCGAGTCTGACAGAAAACTGTTAGGTGCCTCCACTGTTTGCTATGGGGTATTGAATTATCTGCTTCTCTTTCCACTGACAAGGCAGAGACAGATTTACCGCCAACGGGGAGTCCTTGAAGGTTCTTGGATAGGGGCCTAGGAATGGGCTAAAGTGGAAGAGCGTACTTCTTATGCTTCCACCTTGTAGAAAAGAAGGGAAAACTTACACACATGCACACACATAATGCGCACATATATACATGAACAACTTTCGAAGAAAAAGAAAAACCCATGAAACTACTCTGTGACTACCTGTCAGGAGAGTACGATCTGAGAAGATAAAAGAGAAAGGTTGAGAGCCAAATTTTTGACTACGTGCCTTTTGTACTTTTTGAATTTTGAACCATGGAAACCTATTACTTATTCAGAAATTTAAGTTGGCGATCATTATGCACATTTTGCATGTACATTTGTTTTTCTTTAAATGGACTTCAGGAAATCTATCAAACAACATGAGTGAAGAAAAAAGAATGTAAATAAATGGAAGCATACAGGAAAAATACCCTAGTCCAAAGAAAAAGAGAGCCAGACCTAAAGTGTGTATCGGGGTGGCGGGGGGGAGGGTGGTAGGAGGTTAGGACAGGTGAGTAAGAGATGGCCAGAAAAACTATCATGGTGATGAAACAGGTATGATAAGGCAAACACATGGAATGAGCAAATACAGAAAAAGATGTGAAAAGATGTGGCTGGGGGCATGTGGTATAATTTATTACATATGAGGAAATCAGGAGGCAAAATGTGCCCAGAAGCTAAGAACTTTTATTTAGGACTGAATGTTTTAATGCTGAGGTAGACACAGGATTATCTGAAGAGGTGTGTCCACCAAACACTGGGCTGTCTGATCTGGAGGTCAGGGAAACAAATCCAACGCAGGCATGGTAACTGTGGGGACTCCCAGCATCCGAGGAACACGAGCCAGTCAGGGTGGGGGAAATGGAGGGGCCAGAACTGTGTGGGGTCGGAAATATACCAGGAGAGGGGAGCCCAAAGAGAAAACACTACAGAAGTCGAGGGGAAAGGAAAGGATGAGGGAGAGTTGTCCACAGTATCAGACACTTGTGCCATGTTGAGGAAGAGGGTGGCTGTGACGAGGCTGCCTTGGTCTGGTGATGAGGAAGCAGCTGGAAGCCTGTCAGAGAACTCTGAGCAGCGCGCGGGAGAGGAGGGTGGGCTCTAAGTGGTAAGAACTGTAGACTGGGTACACGGGCTATTTTTCAGAGAACTTTGGTGAAGAGAAGGAGGGAAATGGGCTAGTGGCCCATGCCAATGTTTCGGGCATGGTGGAAGGTGACCGGCGGGCGGGATAGAAAGAAGCCGGTACTGCGAGGTAAGAGGGATGGTTCTAGGGAGGAAGTGAGCGGTCCAATCCACTGCTGCCCACCAGTTCAGAGCCTCTGCCTGGGAATCAGTCCATGAGGGAAAAGAGCACTCTGCAAGGATGAAATACAAGGAAAGACAGAAAAAGAATGCCAAAGAAATTTCCAGGTTTTCAAAGTAGGTAAATGTATGAGTCATTCTCTCTTTAGGTTATGTGGCAAAGGTTACCTGCGGATGAGGGAAGGTCTGAAGTGCGGTCCCACAGAACCGTCTGCAGTGAGAGAAAAGGTGCCCATCCGCACTCTTCCACATGTGGCTACTGATCATGTGAAATGTGGCTTGTGTGGCCAAGGGACTGAAGTTGCTTACTTTATTGAACTAAATATTAAATATAAACATTACAAATATAAATAAATATTAAATAACCACATGTGGCTAGTGCTCTGGTAATGGACAGTAAGGATTTAGGGATTAGAGGACACTGGAAAAGAATGTAACAATCGCTGTGTGCTGTGAGACAATAAGGGAAGCATAAATGGGCTGCCCAGGAGCATCAATTTTCCTTCAGTAAACACCATAAACTGGGTCAGGAATAGAAATTCATCTCTAGTCACTGAGTGACCACAGGCAAGATTCGGCACCTCTTCTGCTATCTGCAAAATAAAAATCAGAAGCATCCCAAGAGCTTATAGAGGAAATGTCCTTACAGGCATCCAGAGCAGCAGGTTAGAAATGTAGCCCAACAGCAGACTCTAAATTACCCACTAGAACGAGTGACTGAAGGTGGACAATCAAAATTCACAGATAAGCGCCTGACTTTAATGTTGGATTTTCTCCAACATCTTCACCTTAAGCTTAAAAAAAGAAAAAAAAAAAAAAAAAAGATTTTCAGCTTACCGCTTTACACATCTGGTTGAGCTACTAATTAGTAAGGAAGGGCAGACAGGCAAGGAGGCCAGACAGGGCTCACAATCAACCATTAGCAACATTCTCCCTAGTAAAGAGTTCACTGCAGTAGAGTGACAGATGCCTGTATTAAAGGCATTTAAGACTCACATGATGTAACTGTTTTAAACCCAAGAGGGGAAAAATTAAAAACTTACTATGAGAATGTAATTTAAATGCTAAACACTACTGTAAGAAAAATAGGACCTGTGTACATTTTTCTTCCTCCTTTTGCAAAATGCCCATAAAGACATTTTTTAAAAGACTGCCATTATCACTCAAACTACATCAAATTCATTCCCCAATTTAAAGACGATCTAGCAATTCTGTGTCTAGGAATTTATCTTTAGGAAACAATGTAAAATTTGATGCAGGGGATCACAGAAGATGGGTTTTAAAAATGATGATGCAAGGAGACTGAGAACAAAATTATAGAAAATGACTGAGACAGTATTTTTTATGAGTTTATATAAATCAGTAAAAATGCCCCACTGCTTCATTAACAACAATGGGATCATCATGTGGTCCAATCTACCAGACTTTTCATCTGAGAACATCTATTATTTCTAAGCTTAAAGTCATCCACCCTCTAGAGGTTTAATATATATATTTAACTTGATCTTTCTCTATTTAAATTGTTTAAATTTAAATGGTTTTAATTTATACATATGCTTAAATTTATAAATGCCCTTGATTTATAAATGTACTTAAAGGCTAGGAAGGTCAGCCTAAGTGCTAACGTGGACCGGATGGTGGAGGGGGGCTGACAGGTAATCAGTCAGAAATAAAGAATGCTGAAGAACTATTTTAAAATCATACTTTTTTCTGGTACATTTTCCAGACATGGAAGTAGGAATATAAACTATTAACAGACTTCAAAACTGCAAACGACAGAATCATCTCAACTTTGCAAGGACAATAGGAAACACCAGAATTTAACTACAGTCTGAGCTCTACAAATGTCTTGGCCTCAGTCCATGTTAACTTAGAAGACAGCCAACCATTTGGTGCCAAAGGCTCTTCTTAGGTGTCAGCAGTAACAGGACATTCCTGCTGGGTCAAGTCTAAGCCAGGCAAAGATCAGACACCTTTTCTAAAAAGAGGACACAGTTAAAAAGAAAAGGAATACTTGAACAAACTGCATACAAGAACTTTAATTTAAATAAGAAAAAAAACAACAGAAAAACCGTACATCAACTAAAATACATTTTAAATGACAGTACCAGTAATAACTAAGATACAGAGCACCTTCCTGTGTGCCAGGCATTATGTATAAAAATCTCCATCCCCACCCCTTATCCATAATTCTGAAACCCAAAAAGCTCTAAAACCCCCATTTTTTCCCCTTAATTCCACTGGCAACAAAACCTGACCTGAATAAGCGGAAGGCTACTTATAATCTCTCTCCAACATGTATAGCTATAAAAATATTTGCTACAGCAATAGGAATCAGTTTAATTATGAGGTGCTTTGGGAATGTTTCCTTAAAGGCTGTATGTGAACCATACCACTGTTTAAAAGGGGAAAAACCCCAAATCCCAAAATATATTCAGATCAGGAGATTGTGAATTTATTCACTTATTCGATCCATACACCTTCTCACCGATGAGGGTGCTATTTTTACCCCCACTTTACAGATGAAGAATCAAGGTACAGGTGACACACGGCAGTGGGAGAACCAGCATCTGAGTCTAGACAGCATGACCCCAGAGGCTGGGTGCTCCACTCCTACACTATGGCTCTAACATATGCTGAATACCTGTGGTTTTAATGTAGAAGAGTATTTCCGACTGGCGTGTGTGATTTTGTCCGGAGCACTTGACTCCAACTTGCTCAGCTGGGGAATATATATGACCCCTATTCTTACCTCCCCCTTTGGCTTAAAAGGTGTCAGCCACCTGAACTTGAAGTTCTGAGATCCTGCTGTGAGTACTCTGCTAGAAGGACTACATTTACGTCAACATATTTTTAGTATGATTGGATAAATTTTTAAAATCTAATTTTTGACTTTAGAGAAAAACTACAGATCTTTACTTTGGCAACTGTATAGTTGAGTTTCAAATCACCACTTACATGGAAAAGGTGTTGATAGTACCTCGGGATTACATTAATTGGTTAGACTCTAAGTATAATGTACACTCTTCAAAATATTCAGCAATTAGCCACTGAAAACAGCCATATCCATACAGCCTGACAACATCGCTTCAGAGCAATCTTTGCCAGATGAACCATGGCTAAAACACTAAGTACAACTGAAATAATTAAAGAAGAATAAACATAATGCATACCTCTACCACCATTCCGTTCCAGAGCAATACCAAACAGTATGCTGGCAAAAAAGTTATGTGAAATGATACAAATTTAACAGAAGGCTCATAAACCTCTCATAAGGCTCTAATCTGGACTCTTTTAAGTTTGGCCTATTAAAAACAAAAACATATAAGTTCCTTCAGCTACCAAGTTCATGGTAGTCTTGATGTTGCATAACAAATATTGTCTGTGAGCTGTTCTATTACTGAGTGCTTACCATGAGCTAAAGGCTGCACACGTACTAGCTTGTTTAAACCTCATATTTTATTAGATGAGAAAGTTGAGACCTAGGGTAGTCAGAAACATGCCCAGGGCCACTCAGCTAATAAGTAAGGGTCTATCAGGCTCCTAGACCAGACTCTTCACCAGTGAACTATAATTGTCCTCAGAGAACTGCTTTCATTTGGCTTGGAAATTCAGTTTCATTATACATCCACCTTTCTAATTGTTTTTTTCCCCTTCAAAAAAAAGTTATGATACATTTTAAATATATAGATGACCATGCACCCAACACCCAAAAGTAATAAAATTTTGTATTTGTATTGAATTTTATAAATACATAAAACATAACAGGTAGAGCTGAATTAGAACCTCTCCTCCTCTGTAAAGGTAACCACTATGCTGAAGATGTGAATCCTTCCTGCTCATACTTTTATACTTTACTAATGGCTATGCATCCTTTGTTTTTTAAATATCACTGCAACTTATCTTACAATAACACCCTTTAGTAAAAATGGATCTCACTTTTCATACATCAATGCTGCAACAAACATTCTTATTCCACCACCCTGCCCCATGTAACTGACCCTCCTTCCAAAAGCTGTGTAGGAATAATCCCATTTCTTTGCCACTCAACCAAACCTTGGTGTTGTCATTCAAATATCTGTATCTCAAGGAAGGTAAAGTTACCTAATTATTGTTTTATTTTGTATTTACTTGATCACTAGGTGAGGTTAAACATTTTTTGCATATCCTTAGCCATTTTTCTCTCTTCTATGAACTGCCTATTTGCGTCCTCTTGCTAAGTTTTGAAATAGGTTTTTCTTTTTTCTCAACTGATTTGAAAGAGTTCTTTTTATATTCTGTACACTAAACCTTTGCAGGTTTTATAAGGGCTGCAAATACATTCTCCCAGTCTGTGGCTCACTGTGGTAGGCTGAATAATTAATATTCCCCCCACCTCCACACCTCCCACCCCCCCCCCAATGTTCACATCCTAATCCCTGGAACCTGTAAATATGTTACCTGATGTGGTAAAGGGGACTTGCAGATGTGATTAAGAATTAAAAATCCTGGGGCGCCTGGGTGGCTCAGTCGTTAAGCGTCTGCCTTCGGCTCAGGTCGTGGTCCCAGGGTCCTGGGATCGAGCCCCGCATCGGGCTCCCTGCACCGCGGGAAGCCTGCTTCTCCCTCCCCCACTCCCCCTGCTTGTGTTCCCTCTCTCACTGTGTCTCTGTCAAATAAATAAATAAAATCTTTAAAAAAAAACCTAAAAATCCTGAGGTGGAGATATTAGTCTGGATGATCCAAAGAGGCCTAATATAACCACAAGGATCCTTGTAACAGGAAGGCAGGAGGGTCAGAGGACAAAGAGAAGTTGGGGTGATACACTTTGAAGACAGACAAGGGCCATGAACCAGGGAATGCTGAGGACCTCCAGAAGATGGGAAAGGTAAGAAAACAGATTCTCCCCTTAGCATTTTCTGGAAGGAATGCAGTCCTGCCAGCATCTTAATTTTACCACACGAAGACCATTTAGACCTCTAGAACTGTAAGACAGTTTGTTGTTTTAAGCCACTGAGTTTGTGGTAATTTGTTACAGCAGCAATAGGAAATGAATATACTTACCTTTTACCTCTCTCCTACTGACCTGCACATTTTGTTTTAAATCCATCCTACTCCATTATCGTTAGGTGAGTTTCCATATTTTCTTCTAAGTTTTAAAGCTTGTTTTTCACATTTAGATGGCCATAATCCATCTGGAACTTATTTTTGTCTTTGGAGTAAAGATTCTAACTCTGTCTTTTTCCATGTAAAGAGCCAACTGTCCCAACACTATTTATTTAATAGCTCCTAATATCCCCATTGTAATGCTATTTCGGTCACCTTCCAATTCCAATATTCATGTGAAATGCTCTCCTCTTCCACTGTTCCATTGTCTCTCCCTGCACCAATACCCACCATCTTAATTATTATTGCTATAAGTGCAATATATACTTGGGAGGACAAGTGATCCTGCCTGGTGTTCTTAAAAATTATCTTGGCTATTTTGGATCCCTGTCTTTTCCAAATCTAGGATAAGCTTCTCATGTTTCCCCATCCCACCCTAAAAGACACTCTCCTAGAAAGAAAAAAGATTCTGTAAGCATTTCGCCCGAAATTGTATTAATTTGGAGAGGATACTGAGTCTTCTCAATCTATAAAAGGTTACATCTCTTCATCTTTTAGGCCCTTCAAAAAAGTCTTCTAAATAATTTTCCCCATAAAGGACTTACTTGCACTGTGTTAGATTCTTAAGTACTTTGTATTTTAATTGGCATTTACCTTATATCCAAAAACTTTTTAAAACTTCATACTAACTCTAATTTATTTGTATATACTCTTGACAATTTTGTTTCTTCTTTATGCATTTTTTTTTGTTTGTTTGTTTTAATCTTAGTCATATGACTGGGGCTCCAGAATACTATTGAACAGACATGGTGACAGTAGAGACCTTTGTCTTCTGCCTGAATTTAAAAGGAAATGCTTTGAATGTCTCACTAGGAAGTGTGATGTTTACTCTGCAGGGTTTTGCCGGCCTTCATTTTTAAAATGTACAAAAGAGTTAATACTATTAACCCAATATGGATTAGCGGAAAAGTTTAACAGTAACCAAACTGTTCTACACTTTATAAACTCATTACTTCCTTTCATTCTGTGGCTGGACTGATAGTTGTCTACTATTTATAGCTGTGGCCCTTATTCAGCACTCTCGCACAGTCTTGCCAATTCTTATTCTACTTCTTAATATCATTTATGTCATCACAGTTATAATTTCATTTGAAATTTTTCTACAGCCTCTTGTTACAATGTTTCTTTTGCTTTGCCTGTTGGTAGCTGCCAGGATTGGATTATTACTTCAAAGGAGGCCAACGTCCATGCCAGGCCAACGTGGAGACGCTACAGAAGCAGTGAGCAGAATGCTGGTTGCATGGAAACACAGTGAAAGCATGCTACCCTACACACTACAAGGCCAATGCCTGAAGTGTTTATGTAGGCTCCCCACGCACCCCCTGCTCCTAACCAACTGTTCTGGGGGCTGTTCTATGGAATAACCTTACTGCAAGCTAATATACAATGTTATTCCCTCATATCATAGGAGTCCTAACACTGGATACATTGTTTTTCGTGTCCAATTAGGAATATACCCAGGATACTTATTTGCAACAGAACTAAAAGCTGACAAAGATTTGAAAATACCTGTTCTAACAGTTTCTTTACAGATGAGTTAACAGAGGTACAAATAAATTACGTGATTTTCCCAATGTCACCATAAGTGAGAAGCAGAACTATCAACTATGGTTGATAGTCCTTTCACTGTAAAATGACTGCAAATTATCCATGGACCTCTAGAATGTAACATATGTCTGGACAAATAGAAATCAGCCTGGAACAAACAGTCATTTGCAAAACATACTGATTTTGTATGAAGATGGAAGTCTTTAAGATGCCTCAATATTGGGCATCTGGGTGGCTCAGTCCTTAAGCATCTGCCTTCGGCTCAGGTCATGATTCCAGGGTTCTGGGATCAAGCCCCACATCGGGCTCCCTGCTCTGTGGGAAGCCTGCTTCTCCCTCTCCCACCCCCCTGCTTGTGTTCCTGCTCTCGCTATCTCTTTCTCTGTCAAATAAATAAATAAAATTTTTTTTAAAGATTTATTTATTTATTTTGAGAGAGTGAGAATGAGAGAGAGAGAGAGAGAGCACATGAGAGGGGGGAGGGCCAGAGGGAGAAGCAGGTTCCCCGCTGAGCAGGGAGCCCGATGCAGCACTCAATCCCGGGACTCCAGGATCATGACCTGAGCCGAAGGCAGTTGCTTAACCAACTGAGCCACCCAGGCGCCCTAAATAAATAAAATCTTAAAAAAAAAAAGACACCTCAATATGCCATTATGACTCTTTAACAGTAATTCACAGTATGTCTGGAAATGCCAACTACAGGCAACACCTTCAGAATTCTGCAGTTGTAACTAATTAAAGCAAAATCAAGGGGTTGACTAATATATATATGTAAAGTCAACTCAACTGGACAGAAACATTTCCCAGAATTAATCCAGAATCACACTGGACTGTGGTTTATGCAGTAGCATTAACAAATCCGGAGAAAAAGGCCAGGGGAGAGGTGACTGAATGAGAGAAGCAGGATAGGTAGTGTGTGTCTAGCATTTTCTAGGGAAAGACAACAGAATTCGGAGAATGCACACAACTGGGACCCGCAGGAGTCTCTTTTGTGGGGAATATTAGCTGAGTAAACTAATCTCAAGATATCTAACTTCATTTTACCTAAAGCTTATGCTCACCAAATAACCTTCTGAGGACTAATTCAGTTTCCCCTGTTCTTCTAGAGAGGGAGAAAAACGCTCAGGACAGAAATCTCAAGCATTCCAGCCATGAGAATCCACCTACTACAGATTACTGTGTTAACCTGGTTCACATATCAATCTCCTAGGGCGGATCAACTCAGGGTGTCAGGGCCACCAGGGGTAAGCATGGTTGACTTCCCCAAGAAAATGTTACCGCTGTTAAGGCCTCTTCATGGTCAGTCCGGGTGTCTCTGCTGGGAGGCCCACCGTGCCTCACATTCCCTCCATTTCAAAACCAAACCTACTGCCTAAATGTATCTTGAAAAAAGACTTTTCAAAGATTTAAAACACTGCATGTAAAGGCATTAAGAAGACAAATGTGTTGTCCTTACATAATCTGAATATATTCTTTAATCAGTTCTTGGAGTGAAAAGGTTTTATATATATATATATATATATATAGCTCCCAGGTCCCAGGTCCTTCCCAAGCGACACCTTCACTTCACTGCTTGGGTTCCACAGAACCAAAACAGTGACATGCAACTGCATGGTAAAACTTAAAAACTTTTTCTGTTTTCATTCTTACTCACTTTTGACTTCATGAATGTAAAATTGTAATTCTTCAAAGAAAAATAGTAATACTCAATAATTCTGTTTCTAAAATGCCCTCCCTAGAAATTTAGTTGGTTTAGCTTGCTGAATTAGATAGAGTCCTGCAAAATTCTTTCAAGATGGTACTTTCACATTTAGAACTATGTATTTTGCTTTTAGTTAATACCAAATTAAGTATCTGTCTGCTGGTTTGACCACAAAAATTGCTAAGAGAATTCCTTTCCCAGTGAATGTGGACTGCTGGTCCATGCCTTTTTCAGCCTTATCAATACTTGGGAGAGACTAACCAGACCACATTCTTTTTTTCTCCACTGGTTTTTGTCCAACAGACAGGAAGTATCAATAGCCACTTAGTCTTTCCCAGTTGGTGTCTAAAGGGCCACTGAGAGAGACCACAGACTGTTTTTTATTCTTGTTCCTCACCCAAGACTCTATTCTTAGCCTGATACCAAGAATACTCTCTCTAGGAATGTCTTGTGAAATAAGACTACATTGCTTAGGTTGGGATCAAAGTTTCTGAGTATGATCATCATCTCCGGAGTCAGCTCTGGTTGAAAGGTCTGTCACTCCTACCATTATGCAGGGCTTCAGATCACCTCTGTGTAAACCTCAGCTTTGACTAAATGCTCCGAAGAAATGATCATAATTAGACATCTTGAAAATATCCCAGATCCTCATTACTTCCTCTGCATAGATCCTATAAACATGGAGCCCAGAACTGATGCTGCAAAGCGGTAATCTTGTTTTGCTCCAATTTAAACTTCTGAGTAAATACGATAGAAAGGAGAAACTGCTTACTCTATAAATGTGGGTCTCCAAGGTGACCCAGGTATCTCTGCACACACCAGGCAGGAAATCCCTAGTTCCCCCAAATGAAGATTTGAAATTAGTATCAGTGGCCATATTAAGACCCATGCCTTAAAGTAACATTGTACACCTGAGTAGCAAGTTGTTGTGTGACTTATCTAGAATAATAAAATGATAGGGTTATTAGCTGCTACAATTACAGCCAGAATTTACAGTTAATTAATAGCTAATATTCAAGGAGCGCTCACCATGTGCTGGGCATTTAATAATAATCTCATTCAATATCCCAGGGGCCTTACAAAGTACTATTATTTTTGACAGATGAGGAAACTGAGTAACTTTATTAAATGTCATCCAAAATGGTTAAAGTATCAAACTGGGATTTAAGCCCAGGTCTCTACATCCTGTGTTTTGAATTCTTGCTTAAAAAAAATATATACATATATATATATATATATATATATGTATCAGTCTATATTTTGGTTGGATTTCATGTGAGTGAATCCCAATTTTACAGTCCATGAATAAATTATTCATATTTTTATATTTACCCATGTATCACTTCTTCCGATATCACATCATTCATGGTAATTACACTGGACAAGAAAAAATCTTACAATTATGCATACTTACATAGTCAATGGGCTTGAGGGATTTAACTCTCGATGTTGGGCAGCCACAGGAAGTAAGGTCAGCATAGAGGCCTTCTTCTAACACACACTGATTATTAGAATTGTCCTCTTGGTAATACAGGAGCCAGCTTGAAAACAAGCAGTGAGACATTCAGTCAAATTGCATCAGCTGGCAGTGCGGGCTCATCATCATGCTGTGGGAACCTGGCGAGGCGTAGGCCCTAAAAGTCATGGTGCTGACCAGCAGCAAACACTCAGCATCGGTTTAAAGAAGCAGCTACAACTACCACTGACTGACTGCTTACCCTGTGCTAGACATGGGTTAGATACGTAACCTGTATTATTACACTGTGTCCTCAATCTTGTGATGTAGAAACACATCCTTATTTTTTATAGGCAACAAAACTAAGGATTAGAAAGGTTAGGTGATTTGCCCAAGGTCTCTTCAACTGTTAAATTACAGAGCTGAAATTTGAAACAAGACATCTGCTTTAGGCTAACGATATTAGCTTCCTTTAGTGCCTTCAAGTACAAAACCCTGGGATCGATTATAGTGATTATTAAGTACTTGAAGAGATTAGAAATTCTTTTAGGAAAAACAATCACTTGTATCCTTATTTAATGATGGGTTTGCTGTCTAAAATCACACAACAGTATATAAAAATCTCACCTGTACATTGGCTAGTGATTTTTTTAAAAAAGAAATATGCCCATTAGAATCTTTGATAGTGATTATCTTCAATATATTACTCATCAGAAGTTTGGTTAGGAAATGCCTTTTTGAAAAGAAGGAGCCCAAGGGAGAAATGAAGGGGCTATTATTACTTCACATCCAGTGTGTATAAGTTCTAGCCCCACACTCTGAGACCACCAGAACTGTACTTGTGCTCAACCAGCTTAACTCTGGATCATCACAGAGATGCTTTGTAACATTGTAATTTACTGTCATATCTTCTATGCAATTAGGCATTTTATCAAATGTTTTCAACATGGAAGGCATGGAGTTTCAGCCCTTCAAATGCATCATTTATTTGGTCCTTATAAAAATCCTTTGAGGTAGGTACTGTTATTATCTGTCCTTTACAGATGAAAAAACTGATTTTGGATAGTAATCCAATTCATTTAAGGTTATATATCTAGGAAGTAGTGGAACTGGGCTTAAATCCAGGTCTCCCAAGTATTCCAGGTACTTAAGCAACTGTCAGGGCTCCTGTATTCTTTTATTAAACTGCAGTTTAATAAACCATATATAAAAAAATATATAAATACACAAAAATAAAATGTATATTCCCTATATAAAGTGAACATATGACTAATTTGTCCTAGATTTCAGTGTCAGGAAAAAATACCTTCCTCCAGAAAACCTTCAGTACTTCCATGAAAATATATCTTGTAATTTCTTTCATCTTAGTCGAGAAGAAACTCAGAGCCAAAGACTAGTAACAAAATTATTTCAGGTGCCCAGTATACACTTCTCTCTCACTAAAGAGTTGCAGATAATCTAACTTAGAGTGTCCTATTTTATGTGTTTTAATATTATAAAAACCATGTCCTTTTTGGAAGTATAAAAATAACAACATTCACAGAGTTCAAACTAGTAAGAGCTATAGAAAATCTGGGAGGAAAAGACTGGTGGAATTAGGGTTAATCAAGAAGGTTGACAGAAGGAATGGGGATGGACTGACCCCCTTAAAGATATACTTGGTTTGGTATTAAATGGGGGCCCCAAGCTTACATGCCTCCAGGCGGCCAGGCAAGTGTTGTACTGAGCAGTGTACCAGGTTAAAAAAAAAAAAAAACAAGCAGGAATATAGCTTATGGTACACTGGATCACATATGCCACTGACTTCACACTAGCTAATTACTGCCAAAGGTGAATGCTTCTCGGAGTTTTAAAATCTTCTGATTTTTTTTTTTTAAGATTTTATTTATTTATTTGACAGAGAGAGAGAGACAGCGAGAGGGAACACAAGCAGGGGGAGCGGGAGAGGGAGAAGCAGGCTTCCCGCCGAGCAGGGAGCCTGATGCGGGACTCGATCCTAGGACCCAGGGATCATGACCTGAGCTGAAGGCAGACGCTTAATGACTGAGCCACCCAGGTGCCCCAAAATCTTCTGATTTTTTTTTTTGAAGAGGTGAAAAAACCCTGAACCAAAATATGGATATTTTTTAACATAGTGTGTAGGCTGAACAAACAACATCTGCTGGCTAGCTTCCCCTGAAACTTAGAGCCCTTCACAGAAAGCAGGGTTAGCAAGCTACAGCCTGTGGGCCTTCTGTCCCCTGCCAGTTTCTGTACAGATCACAAGCTAAGTCTGCTTTTCACGTGCTTCAATGATTTAAAAAAATTAAAATAGCCTGTGATATGTGACCATGCTATACAATTCAAATTCCAATGACCATACATAGAGTTTCACTGAAACACAGGTGTGCCCATTCACTTATGTACTGTCTATGGCTGCTTTTCTGCTCATAGTGGCAGTGCTGAGTAGCTGGGACAGAGCCTGCAAGGCTCACAAAGCCAAAAATACTTACTACCTGGCCCTGAAAGGTCTGCCAACCGACCCCTGGTTTACAGGGTAAGGCAGAAAGTACTCCACGGAATAAATGTGGAAGAGGGGAAGAGAGGGAGGCAGTGTAAGGACAGAATGGGGAATGGGTGGGACAGATGAGACTAACTGACGGTAAACCCTGGAAAACGAGGCATCTGACCTCCATCGGACGAGTAGTAGAGGATGCTAGGGGATGTAAAGCAGAGTAATAAAAATAGTAAACTGTATCTTGGGACAATAATTGGGCTATGACCGGTTTCTGGTATAAGATGGAAGGAAGGTAATACTGGAGTGGAGCTAATCAGGAGACTGGAGTTCTTCAAGTAGAAGAACTGATTCAAGAGGAAAAGGAGAACTGACGAATCCAAAATATCTTGAGGGATAAACAGAGAGATTCTGATGAGTTATTAGGTAGATACTTGAAATAGACCTACCACTGAACTGTACACGTTAAAATGGTTAAAATGATTAAAATGGTAAACTGTATTTTATGTATATTTTACAAATAAAAAATTCAGGAAATATGTATTAGCCTTGGGAATCACATACGGTTCATTTACATCTGAAAAAGACCCACCCCTGTGGCTCAAAGAATATAAGATTTAAATTTATTAAAATTAATTTAACTAAATTTTTAAAAAAATGACTAAAACAATCATGGGTCTGACATTTGGTATGTGATCATGGGAAACCCTAACTTTGAAATCAGGAGTCCTCATCTGTGAGATGAGATTGATACATACTTTAAACAAATTTTTTTTTAATTTAGGTGTAATAGGTCTATTATGGACAAAACACTACTTTTTTATAGCATTCTATTATGCTATCCAATAAACATACAATATAAACATTCAAAATATTTAGGAAATAATCTAAAATAATGGTGAGAAAATAAAATGGCCACAATGTTTCCAAAGTTAGCTAATCAGCATTTTTTTCTCCGTATTACAAGATGGCCTATAATACAGGCTAGGCAAAATTACTGTAGGCTAATTAGCACCTGACCAATGACTAAAAGACTTTTTTAATTCACTGTGAATCAAAAAAAATAAAACAAGTCAAACCTCTGTAAATTTAAAGGAAATTTAGTTATTAAACATTAGTAGAAAACACTCAGCAAGCATACTTACCAACCCCGAAGAACTTTAAAAGAACATGGCATGAATGAAGTCAAATCAGAAATTTCTTCTGTAAAATCTACACATTCACCTTGGAACCCTGGTATACTGAATGCTTTGAGCTATGAGAACAACAATACAAGAATTTAGCAGAAAACAACTGTTTGACATTATCTCAAAAGTAAATGAAAACCTTTTATTTCTTGTATTTATAAAAAAATTCAGCAAAATTGGGGCACCCGGGTGGTTTAGTCGGTTAAGCGTCTAACTCTTGATTTCAGCTTAGGTCATGATTTCAGGGTCATGGGATCGAGCCCCACATCAGGCTCCATGCTCAGCTTGAGAATTCTGCTTGAGGATTTCTCTCCCTCTCCCTCTGCTACTCCTCCTGCTCATGCTCTAAAATAAATAAATCTTTTAAAAAATTAAAATTCAGCAAAATATGAGTGTTTAATCTATTACCAATGGATCCTTGTTAAGGATGATATTCTCTTTAAACTCCCATTTTTGTTTCCTTACCCATATCTGGAAATGTCACCATTTATTTACCATTTTCATCCATCTTTTGCATCAGATTCTGGGCAGAGGCGAGAAAACAATTCTACATATAAGATTCAATCAGAATCCCTCCTCCACTAACATGTGGTCCCTGCCCATTGTATCAAACAATTATGATCCCTTGGGCTGAGACTACATGTTTAAGATAAAGAAGCAATTCAGTGCTAAATATGAAGGTGGTTTCAGTTAGTGCGAGGGGTGGTTAGTAAGCCTTTTCTCTTCACAGGTCTCTCTGACCCAGTTAATAAAAGGTTGCAGGAGGGAGCCTGAGCACACGCAGGTAAGTGGGCCTGAGGAAGCTCATGAACAGATGACAGAGAAGGTAATGACGAGAGTAGCAGAAGATTTATAGTGAACAAAGAAAGACATCCATGTCATGCATGTCAGCCAATGGGCTCCCTTTTACTGTTAAGAATATCCTAAATATAAAGCTTACAGTTATATACAACCACATTTCTACTTTAGTCCTTTTTGTTGAAAAATCCATAAAATCTCAACTGTGATTCCCTTCAGACCAGATACACAATAATCTGCAACTCTGGTGGCCTTGGATCTATATAATATGGAAGAAAGATTTAATGAGCCCTATAAATATTTCAAAACACACTGGAGCCTTGAAATAACATGGCCCCTAGGTTCACCGTGCACTGACAGGCCCGCATTGTAGCTAAGAAGGCACCATACTGAGTGCCGGGCAGCACTGTCCTGTCTCTCGCTCGTGCTATATCAAGAACAAAGCTGCTTTGAGCAGCTGATGTTTGCCTCCTTCATCTTCCCAAGAGTCCTCTTAGAGGCTGATAGCCTCCGAGTTCTGAGGAACTGCTTGTGGACTATCTCCTTCTGCTCTGACATCAAAGACTGGTGAAAATCAGGGAGGTGGAAGAACCAACTCCCCTGGACCAACCATGGCTTGGCACAACCTGACTTGCTATTGTGAAACCAGTCTGCATCTGAAGCATTCCAACACCAAGGGACTCCCCGCCTTAAGGAGGTATGATCCAGCAAGTTTCTATCATGATCCTTCTGGTGGATACAGAGGGTAGCAACAAAAAGGAAGTTCAAAATGAGGCAGACTTCTAAAACAACTCCTTGTAGAAGAACAAGTCTATAGGTCCAGGGAAACTGCCCCTCATTTCTTTGATAAGAACATATATTTTGGTTAGTCATTTTCCAAACTACGTCTTTTAACTTAAAGGCTTATAAAACAGATCGAGAAGTAAATCACAATTTTACTTCCAAAAAACGTAATTTCTTCTACCTGCAAATATCTTAATTCACAATTAAGACTTGGAAAAACCACATGAGAACAGAGGTCACAGCTGTCTTGTTCACTCTCCATCTACCCAGTTTGTTAATTGTTTTTATGTTGCTGAGCTTAAGGTTTATACTTCACTATTTCACCATGAAGCCATGAAATCCAGACAACTGACAATGCAAGTTAAACATATTTCAGATGGTATATATAGTAACCAACTCTAGTGTTTAGTCTGCCTTCAGACCCAGGAGCGTTAATTAAAATACACACAGACACACAAACACACACACATTTGCCATAAAATACCTTTTGGATTTGATGGGCTAATTCTTTGCCCAAACTGAAAAATCAGGCTTAATGCTGACCTGAGCTTTTTAAATTTTTACTCCCCAAATGAGATAGAGTGCCATGCGGTTTACCCAAAATTTGATGAACCCCAGAAAAGTAATGCCTCATTTTGATTACCCTACAAATGTCTTAGAATTCTCATAATAATGTTCTGAGAGTGGTCCGTATAGAAACCAATTCTGTGCTTTTTAATTATAATAATTAAATTATGGTTTCTATTCTTAGTGAAATTAAGTAACAGTGCCTTGATAAAATTAAGACCTGGGAAAAGGCAGGTGGATAAGGCACATTCTGGTTTCCTTTCCAATCTCTACCAGCCTCCCAAATGGAATTGTATGGAGACACACACACAGTACCATTGTTTTGCAGTGCCAACTGCCTTTTTCACATATATTATCTTACTTCTTTGAACTACTGTTTCAGACAGAAATTGTCACCATTTTATGAGCTTTTTGCAGAAATGTTTTTTATTATGTACTTTTCATTTATGATATACACGAATAAATATAATAGGTCTTTAATTGGACAAACTGAGAACTCAAAATTTTAATCACTGACCAAACACATAAGTTGTGCTCAATTTATTTCACAATATCAGAAAAATTTTCTCAATGTAACTTTATTCCAATGCTAATTTCTATGAGAAACTTTCTATTGTACCTAAACAAGACTTCCTGCAGCCCTTGGACCTCCCCCATTGTTAAACAAGGAACAGTCTTGTTTCTATCAGTTTCTATTCTTCTATTACATCACAGTGTCTCAGATTGTAGTGTTATGTACTCCTAAGATCAAATACTTACTACAGAGTAATTTTACTTCCCTGATTACTCATAGAGGGCTTTCTTTACTCAGGAAAGTAGCTCTTCCTATTTCTGGTCTTTGGATTCTATAAAAATGATCTGGTTGCAGCACCACGAAGAGGTGTTTTCAACTCTAGTACTCTTAAATCTTATTGATATTTGCCTAAAACTGTCACTTTCCTGTCCCCCATACATGGTAACTGTTAAATATCCCGTGACCACTTTAAATTCAATGTAGCCAAATTATCCAATATAAGAAAATATCCAGTTGCTTTTTTTCTCAGCTAGAATCATGTATAAAATGGAAGAGAGGTTCAATATTCTGGGAAATCAAAACTTCTAGTATTTGCAAACAGATTTGAAAAATATTCTAGGAAGAAAAAAAAAAGGTTCTTGGTTGTACCAAAGGACGTAACTGGTTAGAATTTCTAGAGCACTGTGCCTGACTACAACCTCCCTGAAAACTAAGCTCACTTTTATAAAATTTAATCTAGTGAGTGATCTGATCTGCTAAGAGATGATGACATTATGAACATAATCCATATTCTGTTCATTTTTTGTTTTCTTTGGGGAAAATAATAAAAACAAAATTAAATGCTAGCTGCTATATATGAAACTATATAATGGTGCTGTATATTTTGAGTTGGCAGTTAGACTCGGTGACTGGTCTTCAGCCATAGGAAAAACAAGAATCTTCTCAAAGGAGGTGTTCTGTGTCTCAAATAAGACGTATCTCATTATAACATGGTTACACAGCAGAAATGATATATTTATCAGAATAATGCTCATGATGTATATTTATCTCCATACACATACATATTCTGGCTTTTCCCTTCTTAGGTTGCTTGAGGTTCCCTTTAAAATCACCAGCATTAAAAAATAAAAAAAATAAATAAAAAAACAAAAAACAACAACAAAAAAGCCCTCCTTTGACTTGAACTCTGAGAGGTCATTTCCTCCTCCTTCCTCCTTCCTCAGGGAAAATAACTATCCCATCAGACTATGACAGCTATTTGTGAAGAAGAAAATACTTTCTAGTTACTGAATGGAACCAGAGTTAGTCACGATCCTCTTTCCCCCTTCTAAGTAAAAATAAGCAAAACATTCCAAAAATTTGGTCCAATGAAAATAGTAAGAGCTTTGATACTAGGTCAACGAAGGAGGCTTTGTCTGCATATTAAATATCTGGCTATCATTCACCTGTCAGAAACACTTATTTCACAAGGCAATGGCTGAACCAGATCCAGAAATATGAAGTGGGGCTGATTTCACTGCGTGTTTTCTGCTGCTTCCTCTCTCTTCAAGTTGGACTGGAAATACTATAAAGAAAATCCTCCAAGCAATCTGCCCCAAACAAGAAGTCCATAAAAAAAGAACAGGAATGTAGGAGGGAGAAAACAGAACTTAAAAGAATGTGACTTTTATCTGCATTTAAAACTCAGGAAATGTGCAGTTTGGAATTATCCCTGCTTAACCCTTTAATTGCTCATGTTATGCTGATTCACATACAAGTGCTTTAAAAATTCACTGTTGGAGTTTTCAAAGATTTGAAATAAAGATCTCACAGGAAGTGTCTCCAAATATAACAATTTAATTATATTCAAAAAGGAAATGTTCCCAATAGGCCTGAGCTAATTAGAAAATAAGAAAACCTGAAAACACTATGAACAGAAACATGGTTACAACTAAGCTGACTTGAAATACAGAACCACTGACATGAACATGAAAAATAAACACACTCAGAGAAAAAGATTCAGCATTATCTAAAGCCAGCAAATGTCAAATATTTAAAATTAATCACTCAATTGGGTTTTGACAGAAATTTTTCCAAATCTGTTATTTAAAATGAGACAGAAGAAGCAATGTCTCTCATCCCCTCTTCCTCCTATGGATGTACTGATTATATCATATGTCTTTCTCTGATCCTGAAAATGGTTTAGTTGAGTGGAGCCATCTGCTAAAAAAAGGCCTATTTTGCTACTTCTAGCTGTGTGAAATGACATTTAAATTCTAAATCTTTGTTTTCTCATCAATAACTGGGATTAATTTTGACATCACAGAGTTTTTAGAAGCACAAAATAAGCACAATTTGTAGCCCTCAATGGATAATAAACATTAGGCTCCAGAGTATTGCCGAATCCTTCAAACCATTAACACACTAGAAATAAACAAGCAGGGCTGCAATTTTACTAGTGCTTTTAAGAAATATTTGATTTAGGTATTAGAAGTACATTTACATAATAAGCATGCCCAGACAGCCATTTCTCTATGTTAAGTCTGCTCCTCCAAAGACAGTAGAATGTGCTGTGCTGAAAGATAATGCGACTTTGAAGAATGGACGGGCTATAGGAAAGGAGTGGCAGAGGTTCAAAATGACCCCAAAGTGGTTAGAGTTAAAGCTGGGGAGAAAACAAAATGAAATGAGACGAGTCCAGGCCAATACAACCCGTAATGGAGGTGGGCACTCTTCTGCCCATAGGTACCAGGTACCGCATAAACTGCCCTGCTTCATAGACATAAGAAATTTATCTGATGGAAAGAGAAAGAATTGAGACAAGGGGCATAAATGCTCTTGGTAAATAGTAAGTTAAGAAAGTTTTGAAACATACCAAATGTGGAGGCTCATTTATTCCAAGTGGTTCCTGAAACATATATTAAAACATTTTAAAAAACTGTAATCATATAATCTTAGTTGTCTTTTTGAAAGTTTTGAAAATACCATTTGAAAAATGGAAAAAAAAAAGGTCTAATTTACTAGCTTTCTTGAATTGGTTATGACCCTCAAATAACTTATGGGATTATTTTATAATAATTTTAGTATTTAATACTAATTCATTTTGAGTAATGTAGCTGGGAAAAAAAAATATGTGCCTCAAAGTCCATCAGAAAGATAGAGTCTGAGCTTCCTGCCCTTACCTTTCCCACACTATATCATGGGCACCCTTCTTGGGGTGTTTGTTATTATCCACACTGGCCATACTCTTTCATAACTGCTTGACTTTGCACAGGAGGAGATTATTACCTCTTTGAGGATTGCCTTTTCTGTCCCGCTTCATTATCTGGCAAAAGTGCTTTTATCCCTTAAGATATCACTTAATGCAGGAGTGGCATGTGCCCAACTCCCAGGTTCTGAGTGCTCCTTCACTGGCTCCCCCAGCACTGCCTACACACTCCACCTCCTCACTAATCTTACCACAATCAATCACCTACACATCAATCTCCTCTAAGAGTCCAAGGCCCGTCAGGGCAATCTTATTTATCGTGTATCTCCAGTGATCAGTGGTGTCTGACATATGAAGCATGAAATAAATATTGTTAAATGAATGAAGTGATCAAATCACAGTCATCTCATTAATGCGCTCATACCACCTACTACTAGCTCCCTATACAGTCTAAGAAAATACACATGCTATTTCATTTTCTCTATATATTCACATAACATAATCCAGCAGTTTCACTTTGAAAAAGCCTGTTTCACAAAGTCAAGTGTATGCCATTATACGCTCTGGAATTGGTTATGGTAATTCTTAACTCACCAGATGGATAGGTCGTATTGACATGATTATATTATTTGATCCTCCCCAGTCAAAAAAGCATTTGTATTTCCCTTTTTCTAGAATGTACTGTTCTCCACAAAAGAACTTCTGCTGGTAGGCAACCCATCTAGTGGGGGGGGGGGGGGCGGGAAAGGGAAAAAGAACAGAGGTGATACAGAATCGAGCAACCAACAATTTTAAAACCAAAGAACCTCTCAAGGTTCCCAGAATGGGCGACAACTTACACTCCACTTTTAACATGAATGGATCTTGTTTCACTGCCAAAGCCGACTTCTTCCAAGTCAGAAATTTCCTGATTTGTAATGTCAATAAACTTCCCACTTTCTAGGTCAGATTCAAACAGTGTGATAGAAGATTCTATAAAATTCTAAAAAAAGAAGAGGAGGGAAGGTAAGGAAAACATATGGATTTTGCTTTATAGACTGCTGTATCTTAGCACAATTTTCACATACTTGGGATAATTTCACACAAATAACTCCAGGGAAAATTTTAAATGGAACTGGAAACAATTTTAATAGTTACTACTCTTCAGTAGTTTAAAGAAAAAAAAAAAAGTCTGAATTTACTTTAATCAAGGAAACATTTTTATATATAAGCGCAAATTAATCAAGAGTTGGTAAATTTCTGGGACTTACAGGCTATTTATGTTACACTAATTATAAAGGAAACTAAAAGTTTCACTTGTGCCTAAAGAGTAAAAGCCACAACATGAAATAGAGTTAACATACAATGTGTGATTGGCATTTTGTGGAAGAGGATTTTATAAGCTTAAATGTAAAAGAAAAAATGAAACTTCCTTGACAAAGGATTAAAAAAATAAAATGAGGGGAAATTTTAACATTTTTAGAGTTAGATAATATACTTAAAACAAAAATGCCAGAAAAAATTTAAGACCCAAGTTGATAAGTCAGCAAAAGACACAATTCACAAAAAAGATAAGCATTACAAACAAATAAGCAAATGTCCGATTTCACCAGTAAAAATAAAGAAATTCAAATTAAAACCATTAGATACAATTTCACTTTTTAAAACAAGTTAAGAAGAATCTAAAAATCCAGTTTTGTCTGAGAACACTGCTGGTTTGAAATATAAACTGGATAGCTATTTTAGAAAATAATTTAGAAATACATTTTAAAAGACTGATACTGTTTAACTGATACTGTTGAAATTCTTTTTTTAAGAAGTAGAAAAAAATTCCTAAAACTAAATGATTGGCAATTTATATGCAAAGATGCATTTTTTATAATACTGAGAAGTTGTAAACAGTGTAAATGCTCAAATGATGTATAAACATAAACCTTTATGCATCTTATCTACCCCTTGATGGAATATAATTAAGAAGAAGCTAACAGCACATTCAATACTACTGGCCAGGAGTTTCATGTGCCTATTTCCAAAAGAACTACCACATGAGATTATATTACTATCATTCTTATTTTCCAGCTAAGGAAAGGGAGTAATTTGTCTGAGGTTAACACAGCTACTGAGGAGCAGAGATTGAATTTGAGTCCAAATTTATCTACTTATCTATCTACCCTAAACTCTTAATCACTGTCAGATAAGATGAAAGAACAGGACAAAAACTCAAACTTATAAACCTGGTAAGGTCATAACCATGCAAAAAAACCCCACAAAAAACCCAACTTTTCATAAAAGAAGACTACTAGAAAAAAACCCAGGAGTGGTTATCTTTGGATCCAGGGAAGTTGGACAATTTTAACCTACATTTTTTCAACTCTTTATAATAGACTTTTTAATTGGAAAACACAGAATACATTATTTTTTTTAAAAAGCAGCATGGGTGCCTGGGTAGCTCAGTTGGTTAAGCATCTGACTTCAGCTCAGGTCGTGATCTCAGAGTCCTGGGATGGAGTCCCCGTTTTGGGCTTCCTGCTAAGTGGGAAGCCTATTTCTCCCTCTCCCTCTGCCCTTCCCGACTCGTGCTGTATCTCTCTCTCAAATAAAATCTCAAAAAAAAAAAAAAAACAACTCTTCCTCTGTCCCTATGACTTTGTTGTAAGTTTTAGACTTATGGAAAATGTTATCAACTTCTGTAAGTCTCAACACTACCAATTTTCTCCCCCCTTTAAAAATATCATAAATTTGGGGCACCTGGGTGGCTCAGTTGGTTAAGCGTCTGCCCACATCGGGCTCCCTGCTCAGTGGAGAGCCTGCTTCTCCCCCTCCCTCTGCCACTCTCCTTGCTTGTGCTCTAATAAAATCTTAAATACATATATGTGTATAAATATATAAAATAAATTTAATCTAAGAAAAGGAGATTTCTAGGATAAACATTCATTTTATATGAACAAGCAAAACAGTGTCAAAAACAAAAACCAAAGCATCCCTAAGAAGAGGGAAAATACACTTAAAATAATTATCTCATTTACTACTTACTTGTCAGCTTCAATTTAAAGAGTGTTCATATAACTGGATCAAATTTCATTTGAGACTTTAGGATAAAAGATGAAAAAGGATTTTTACCTGAGATCTTTATTATAATTCATAACCCATAATTATATTTTTAATTTCTCCTTGACAGCAAACCTTTGGAACCTGAGGATATGTGTTACCTTCATTACCTTCACATGGTTCTTAAAGAAAAAAATGAGGGCTGGGTGAATTTTTTACCTCATTGTCACCATCCATCCTTCTATTAACATAACACTTCATTCTCAAAACACTTGTACTTTTTATCATTACTGAGCTCCCTTAAAGTCTGGTTTTACATATATACACATATATGCGTACACATGTGCACATATATACAATACGTATGCTCACACATCTATATCTACTTTGACATAGATCTATTTTGCAGATATAAATATATGTAAGTATAAATATATAAATCACTTCAATCAAGGCTTTAATAGCCCATAAGTGATTTGCCTTAAAGTCCCCAGGGCAAACCTTCCTCCTGAAATACGTTTACAGCCTGGGTGCCACACCAGCAAACCTGGTGGTCCTGACAACATAAACTTCCATCACCTGAAGAACCTAAACATGCCTGTTTCTTCTCACATGAAAGTACATAACTAGCTCAAGGTCGTTGTGAGGATACAACGTGACGATGAGCTGAAGGAGGCCCTGTCTGGGTCCTGGGCAGGAACTGCTGTCAACAGCCACTAACCAATCAGGCCCAACTGCAATGGGAGGGTCTTCAGCAGTTCTCACAAAATTATATGGACTTCTCCCCTCCCCTACTCTGGTGACTTCGAAATGCTCCATCTCTGTTTTTACTTCTGCCCCTACAACTGTTCTCTATTCCCCATGAGGGCTGCAGGAATAGGGGCGCGAGGATAAGCTGAAATGCCAAGGGTCATTATGATGTGTTGGAGTAAAACAGGACAAAGACAGAGATAAATATGGATATGCGCAGGTGTGCTGTGTCTGTGCCCTTTCATTAAGAAATAACTTGTGTTATGATGTGATGTACTTTACTTGAGCAATGATTTGCACAAGTCCTACCGTGTGGGTTGTGGGAGAGTGAGCTGGGAAGCAGGCTGGGGGCTGCTTGGCAACACTGCAGGATCGAGGTGAGCAGAGAAGGCAGGATCCGCTATCACAGGACCCAGTGCCAAGTACAAGAGCTGGCAGCAGACGATTTCACAAATTTACTCACGTGACTTGAGTTTGTGTCCTTTCTACTCTGCCTGCTATTCCCAGAGACCTGGCCGAGGGCAAAGGGAGCCTCTTAAGTGGCATCACTCTCCTCTTTACATCTGCTTTTGTTTATTCATGGCTTTTCCTGCCTTATAGCTTTTGCCCTCTATCTTTTTCTAAGTACCTTACTAGCCATTCTCCTGGTTTTCACTCCCTCTGCATTCTTCACTCAAACCTACCAAATACACAGTGTCTGATCTAGTTGATTAGTTACCATCAATATGGTGTCCCTGCTGGGCAGGGCTCTAACTCTAAGCCAAATCCAATCACCCAGGGCTAAATCTCTAGGGATCACATGTATGAAGTGTGATATAAAACATTTAAAAAAAACTACAAAACCCAAAAACCAGAACTTCTAAGTGCCTTGTTCAGGAGATGACTGCAACAGTCACTTAGAGTCATGTCCATGGTAAGCATGATGAGGTTTCCAGGTTACTAGCATCCCTGCTTTATCAGGTACAATTAAATAATTTTGAAAGTCACACAGATTTAAGTGGAGCTCTGTTGCTTAAGAATGAATAATGATGGAACAATCTCAAATCTGTACTCTGCTTTCTATTTTTAAAGCTCTTATATCCAAGGGAAAAATCTAGAGAGCTTAGTATAGTCTCTGGTACAGAACTTCCCATTGTCAGAAAAAACCAATGAGCAGATGCTTCAGAACCAAAGATGTGTCTTTTTAAGGATTAGTAATTTGGGTGTTTTTAAATTCCATAAAATCCTGCAGCAGATCTGATCTGCCCTGGAGCTCTTGTGCTATAAGCCTCTGGTGGACAAAGTAATATGAGACACCAATGGAGACCTGGTATACCCATTAATTTAGAAGAAATAATGATCTCCCATTGCATACCACCTGGTTTCAAAAATCTGAAGAGGTCCCAAGACTGAAAATCTTAATAAAAGCAGATCCAAAAGTCAAGCTAGTATAAAATGGAGAAAAAATAAGCACACCAAGAAAGTTTTATCGAGGAAGCCAAGAAATAAAAATTCCTTTTTTAATCCCTGGAGTCTAAATACTCCTATTTCTGGACCTCTCCTTTAAAAAAAAAAAAAGTTAACTCAAAGTCATTATATATCTACCTGACTCATTTGGAATTAGAAACGTATTTCCCATTGTCTTCTCCAAGTACTCTGTGACAAAGATTACATTATACCTAAGGAACACATCCAGAATTTGACCTTAGTAGATCCAGAGTGTTCTGCATAATGAAGCCAGGACATTAGAAAATTGCGTTGTATTATGCAGTTTTTCTATCTATCCTCTTGTTTATTTTATATTATTTCAACTTAGATCTTACATGTAGTGCTTCATTCCTTCCTAGGTTAGGGATACTAGGAGAATCTATATGGGGAAAAGATGTTTTATGTCAACTTTACCTGTTGAGTAGGCTATGACAACCATAAGAGCTTTTTTTTCTTTTTAAAGATTTCATTTATTTATTTGAGAGAGAGATACTAGCAGAGGTGGGGAAAGGGAGAGGGAGAAGCAGACTCCCCGCTGAGCAGGGAGCCCATCGCGGGGCTTGATCCCAGGATCCCAAGTTCATGACCTGAGCCGAAGGCAGACGCTTAACTGACTGAGCCACCCATGTGCCCCAACAACCACAAGAACTTATTAAATCCAATGTCTAACTATATTATATCATAAACTTAAAATTTCCAGAGGTAGATCTTATGTCTTATCAAAAAAAATTAGTAATAAAGGGGGCAGGAGGAAACTTTGGGAGAAGATGAACAGGTCTGTGGCTCGATGGTGGTGATGGTTTCACAGGTGCACACTTATCCACAAAGTCATTGAGCTGTATATGTTAAATATGTACAGTTTTTTATATGTCAATATTATCTCAAAGTAAAAAAAACCCACAAAACTCCTCCCCAACTATAAGCTATGTCTGAAGAATATAAAATATTTCATCTGAAAGTATTTCAGTGAACATAAATTTAAATTATAAACTGTCTGAAAGCCACGAAAATATTTACTATACATGTATATTGGTCTGCAATGTGACCATATATCTATAGCTACAAATGAAATGCTAATAAGCCTTTGGTTGAATGAGATTCAGCTTTCTGCTGTGAAGGTTCTTTTTTTAGTCTAATTCTGTAAGAACAACAACAAAAATGGATAATTTGACATGGGCTCTAGAGTAAGACAGACTTGCCCTCAAATCACAGCTCTACACTTGGGCATGGTACCTAACCTCTCAGATACTCAGTTTCTGTACCTGTAAGATGAAGATCTTAAGAGTATCTCGTGGTCTTTGTGAAGATTAAGTACAAGTATGCATGTAAGGCCATTAATAAGTACTTGACAAATGTCAAGATTATAATGAGGATTATAATATCTTTATAAGCTATCAATTAATCTTTTAGTTGTTAAAAAAATCTTATTTTAAGAGAACAGAAGATTTCTGTAAAGGGTATCTTCATTTACTTATATAAAAATGGTATCATTTTTGTAAATGCCCAAAACTTTTGTGTGTAGCAGTAATCAACATGCCAATTCCTGCTGATTTTTCCAACGTATATCATCATACCGTCTATATCAAATACCCTCTAATTATTTAACTATATAGTTATAGTATTTGTATCTCTTCACATTTTCTACTATTGGGAGATTTCAATGAATGATCTGGGGTTTTATTATTTGTTTGCTTGTTTTAGTCACAGTCATCCTGGGAAGGTGCCATCACATTCACTGTTAAACATTTCTAGGATCAGCAATGCTTCCATTCACTATTTTTTTTAAATGAGGGAAAAATTAAAAATTATTCAATAATAGGTGGAAGATGTTTTGAATCATGACCCATAGTTCCCTGAATGCATCTAGTCATGAAGACCTAAAATAAAAGATGAGGGTTTATCTTGTTTTGTCTTGCTTGCCTTTTAGTGGTCAAGTAAGGAATGGCTAGGTAGAGAAAAAAACCCGTGGCCCTTGTATAATAGGATTGTGGACTAAATACCTTAAAAGTTATGTTTTTTAAGTAGAATTGATTTCCAACTCACTTTCTAACAAAGTTCATTCACGGAAAAAAAATGCTCCCTTGTTCCCTGTGCTGCTTCTCCCTTTCTGGCCCTTCCTGCCTGACCAGGTGAAGCGCCCCAACAGACAAAAGCCTGAAGGGCCAGAGCACACAACCAGCCTGTGCTCACTTTAAGTCTGGACGGGCCCCATAATCACTCTTCACTTCATTATCAATTCCTTCAAAGAGGGCTTTGGAAACACATTCCAGACAGTTTATAGAGTTTATATGGGTACAGATTACTCTGAAAAGAGACTACAGTGGTAAATCCTGAGTCCTAAGAAAGTATGTCCCTCTGAACACATTAAAAAGTCTCTAGAGTGGTCAGGAAAATGAGCAACATTTGATAAGCTGTGATATCCTACAGAACTCTCTCAACATTTATCTTCTCTTCTCAATGACCTCATCAACTTCCACCTGGAGTCCTGTAATATCCAGACTTAACCTCCTCCACCCCGAGTCTGAGAGTCACCAAAAAGATCTTTCAAAGATTCTAATCTAATCTTGCTCACTAGGCCTAAAATCCATCAGGGGCCCAAGTCAAATCAAGAAAAAAAAATCTGAACTCCTCAATATGCATAAAAGGCCCTTCATTATCTGGCTCTTGGTCTCATTTTCCCGAAGTTCTGCTTAATATCCTGACTTAACTGCATTTCCCAAACATACCAGTTTCACTTACGTGAGCGTTTCTGAACGTCTGCACTATTAACATTTTGGACCTGATTACATTATTTTTTTTAAAGATTTATTTATTTTTAGAGAGAGAGCATGTGCATGCACAAGCTGGAGAAGCAGAGGGAGGAGAGAGAATCTCAAACCAACGCTGCTGTGCTCAGTGCAGAGCCCGATGTGGGGCTCGATCTCATGACCCTGAGATCACGACCTGAGCCGAAAGAAACCAAGAGTTGGACGCTTAACTGACTGCACTATCCAGGCGCCCCTGGACCTAATGACATCTTCTGAGAAGTCTGTCCTGTGAGTTGTGGAGGTTTGGCAGTATCCCTGGCCTCTACCCACTAGATGTCAGTATCACAACTCCCCTCCCCCTCCCGCCCAAGTCACAACAATCCAAAATGTCTCCCGACACTGGGAAATGCAGTGAGGTAAAGTCACCTCCAGCTGAGAACCACTGGCTCACATCCTTGCCTTTTCATTTGTTAATCTCTTGCTAAAATAGCACCTACACCTTTCCCCTTCAGTCCGTCCTGGAATCTCTCCACTTGGCTAACCCCTGAACCTGAAATTTTGTTCAACTATTATCTTTTCCTCTCTTTTCCAAGTGGGAGCAATTGACCTTTCTCTGGTGAGTACTTTGTGCCTAATCCAATCATAGTCAAACATTATCAAGCATTTATAAAAGTACTATTTTCCCTATCAGACTGCCAGCTCTGAAAAGCAAGGATGGGGACTCTGGCCACTGTATCACCAACATGGGATACAATCCAGCTCACGAAGCAGGGGATCAACAAATACTTATGGAATTGACGGATGAAAAGTTAACCCAAGTATTCTATAATCATCTTAGCCATTAAAAAAAGCAGAAAAACCACATAAGCAGTTCAGCATAATGCTTTCAGGTATTCCAAACATTTTATAACCTCATGTCCTATCACAACTCATGTCTGATTTTCATACATCGAAAACCACTTGAAAATTAAGAATAACAGTGCTAACTCACAGCTTGTAAGAACCGGAAAGACAAGATGGGGCCACTTAATGCCCCACAGGCATTACTGTCTTCAAAATCTCCTTCTTCAAGCAAGAATTGCTGGCCTTTAAAATGTTCTTTTTCATAGGCAACCCACCTAGAAATACAAAGGACATCCAATTGAGCCATTAATAAGATTAATTAAAAAAGAGAAAATCATGATAAAGCAACTAGTTGTATACCACCATATTTTAAAAAAGCAACACATTTGTTTTGTTACCATTTATAAAGACAGACAGATGTTGTATGCTTCATGGATCAATAGCTTTTATAGTCTGGAGGCTCTTCCCAACAAAAGGTTAACTGTTACAGGATTGCAATAGAGCAATGTTCACTAAATGTTTGTGGTATGACCTGATGCCACACCTCAACGTGGTCAAAGGACAGTCTGCCAAGTAAAAAATAATGGAAAGCACAAATAGCCAATGAGAAAATTATAAACCCATTTTGAGATTCAAAGATAATTATTCTTATTTTACTGACAAAGCCCTTCTGGAATCACAGAATCTAATTACTATATTTAGCATTTATTTAGGTTTTAAATCAAAGGAACCTCTCACTGGGTTTCAGATCTAAAACACATTACTGGTGGGTTTAGCAAAGAGAAGTGCAAATGGGCTGGCGTTAGCCCTGGTGGCCTACACATAAGAATACTTTAATTGTTTACAGGTGGGCAGTGTTGCTCCCACCATTTCCTCAGGGGTGATAATGGCAAAAAGAAGCACTGTGGCAGAGTACTTTCCAGGGACACAGGCGTTCTTTTTTTTTCTTTTTTAAAGTAGACTCCACACCCAGCACAGAGCCCAATTCAGGGCTTGAACTCAGGTAACCATGAGATCAAGACCTGAGCTGAAATCAAGAGTTGGACACTTAACTGAGCCACCCAGGAGCCCCTTGGGACACAGGTTTCTTGACTTCTAATCGAAAACTATCAGTACAGAACACCGATAAACACCATTAGTCATTAAGCTCCTCTATGAAACTTATTTTTAATGGAATAATTCACAGTAGCAATGAATGTAACGTGGGCACAGATGGTTCATAACACATGCTGACCCGCTTCAATCTGCCTTTTGAGGCACTGTCTTGTTAGAATGGGACCCCCTCCAATGGGGTAGGTTCTAGGATGACTATTTTGAGCTCCTGGGTTGGGGACTTCTGAATTCCGGGGCTTGACAAATGAAGCTGGGTAGGGCTGACTACTACTGTTTTGAGAAAATAAAAAAACTGCTCCAAAACTTGTTTCCACAGGGTACAAAATTAACAGTAGCCGCTCAGCAATCATGAATCCCTCCTTGCCTTTACCATGTAGGTGTGTATATGACATGGGAAGAGGGGGTCCACATGAGTTGGAATAAACATTTTATACATCTTAGTGGATCTGTAATATGTAAAAAGACTAACATTATTTTATTCTTAAACTATTATGTGAAGATGAATTGGGCAAGAAAATTTTCAAATTCTAAATGTGGCTTTCATTCATATAGATGTGGCTACTCAGAACATCCCTTTAATATACCTGAATGGGAGGAAGAATAAAATATATAGAAGACCTTAATATTAAAGACAGAATAATAAATTATTACATGACGACAGTTCAAAAATCTGCTTAGCTCTTTTTAATAGATTAAGTTTTGTCTAAGAATCAATTTATATATACATCTGGGATATTTAAAAGCAGATGTTATCTGAGAAAAATGAGGAAACGTCAACCTCACTTTCCCTAGATTCCTCAAGATGGGACAGAGATGAGTTCCTACTACCTGTAGATAAAGTTAAACAATTAACAAAAATGAAAAATGGTAGAAGTAGTGAAAAAACAAAGTTAATTGTTCACTTGTTTTTTTTTTTTTTTTTAGATTTCACTTATTTGAGAGAGAGAAAGCACGCCCATGCATGTGCAAGCCAGGGGACGGGGAGCAGAGGGGGAGGGCCAAGCAGACTCTGTGCTGACCAGGGAGCCTGATGCAGGACTTGATCCCACGACCCTGAGATCACGACCTGAGCCAAAATCAAGAGTCGGATGTTTAACCGACTGAGCCACCCAGGTGCCCCTCAACTGTTCACTTTTAAATGGAGACATGATACTTTTCTCCTACAGTTGTCATATAATAAAGTGTGTATGTTGTATTACAAGCATAATATTTTCTTACAATTTTTATAAAATAATTACAAAAAACTCAGAAAACAATGCAAATCATGATCTAGTTAATGGGAAAAACATTCAGATCCCAAAAGGAAGAAAAGGGAAAAAATATTTAGCAGGGTTAACAAGAAGGGTATGTGTTCACAGATCAGAGCAGACTACAAATAAATATGACACAATAAAAATATATCCAAAACACATTTGTTTTTCAAGGGCCTAATAATTTTTTTAAATTGAAAGATAAAGAATTAAATGATTACCAATATGTCAGACCAATTTTGGATATGTCCTACATATCTAATACATGGCACAGTCACTTTTATTTCCATTTTGGCTAGTGTAGCCATCACTTATGATTTATTGCCAGAAACTGCAAAGTCTAAATCTCTAAATGTAGATTCTTGAGTGATCTTAGGCCAGTCATTTAATGCCTATGAATAAAATATTTTAGCTGCATCTTTTGCTAGAATAGCATGAACAAGATTTATGATGTTACTGCAAGTAAGGAGACATCGATACTTTAATTAAAATGAACCAATATCCCAAATAAACTATCATATCAGCAAAGAGACCAACAATGTTTCTAGAGGAATTCTAGCACTGGGTTGACAATGGCAAATAAGCTATGAAGAAAGCTTCTTGTGATTTTTATCTGCCAGGATACAAATACAAAGGCACATCCCAATGCAGTCACAGATTTTCTGGGGTACCTGCCCCAGAAACTGCTGACTGAGACCAGGATAGTAGCAATGATTGGTTACAATCGGGTTTATACTGAGAGGTAGTTGGGGGGCTCCTCAAAAACAGTACAGGGCCAGAAGGTAACCAGTGTTAAAAATCCTTGACTTGGGAAACACACAACCCAGGCTACTTCTTTAATGAAGGACTCACTGTCAAGATCCTTAACACAGAAGATGCACAGAATAGAGAATAAAAACTGGGGCTCTCATTCATGTTCAAAATTTGTAAAAATAAATAAATGAATAATTTTATTTTGTAATTTTTATCTTCTATATTGTGTTTAGAATACTAAGTGTTTTGAGAAACCATTTTCTACGTTTAACCTACCTCAAAATCTCTAATACAACAAGTTCACAGAAAAGCGAGTAGTGACTAATATTTTTTATTTTACAGTACCTTCCAGAAGGGATGTAATATTTTTAGATTAAGACACATTGTTTTTGCTTGGCTTGGGACATTTTTTTGTGATCTTCAAAAAATAGACTATTAAATCAAATATTGTAGATATAACACTCACACTCCACCGATGACACGAATTGATCCAATTCCATGAAAATCCCCATTTTTTAAAAACTTAGGGACAGAATCTATGTGTTCACTAAACTCTTTGGCATGTCCATGGAAGTGAGGTTTTTCATAAATAATAACCTGAAAGATATGAAAGAAAATTACTTAACATGCTCGTTTTTTGGAATAGACACAAAACTCATTTACTTAAGTGAGACTAAAGACATGAATAGGGGCCAGGGGCCACTGTCCTTTTTATTTACAATATAGCATGCTGATAGTCACAAGGAATATGTGAGTTATTATCATAAAGATAAAATATCTTAATAGCATATTTCTCTCATAATAATATAGTCAAATATGATTCCATTGTTCTCGTTACCCAAATTCTAGGGCCATCTCACAGGGCAAAAACTGTCTTATAAAGGATTCTTAAATTAGCTAAGTTTAGCTCTCTGTTTGGAATTTAATACAAACCTGCCTTATATTTACCGGAATTTCCCCTCTTAGAAATAAAAACTCTCTACAGAGGTTCTAGGACACAGTAATAAATTATCTACTAGATTGAGAAAACACAGCTGCTTCTTATAACACTATCTGCTTCTATGGCAATTGCTATTCACTGATAAGAAATAGATACACAAATTCCTGAATCTGAATATAAAACTTTCTAATAAGAAGTGATTGCAAAAATTATGGTGGTTTTTTTTTTTTTTTTTGGATACTGGATTCATATGGGTGGGGGTAAGTATAGTGGGAAATCCATTCCTAGCATTTCATTTACTTCAAATTTGGATTGGCACAAGTATGTCTCTTCCGCCATTTTGGTGCTCTTTACTTCTCAAGTACGACCTGCCTGCCCTTAGTATGCAAAAGCGACAATGGTGATAACGGCACTCATCTATCCACACTCTTATCACCTGGTCCTATTTGTGGCTGATGGCATATGTGGCGTACAACCAGCAAACAAAGGCCCCATGCTTAAACACACTGAACAAGTTATAGCTTCCCTGTCTCCAAAAACTGATAACATTATACAACTGAAAAAAATACATAGTACTGCTCCTGTTTTCCACATATTAAATTTTCACAGGATGCTGTATTTGAAGTGAAGTTTTATTTGAGTTTAATACTTTCTACATATGCTGAACCCAATCAGACTAAGAAGCAGTAATTCTTTGATAAGTAAGCCTTCACTAACATCTAAAAACTTCATCTGATCATCTATGATAGCTATCTCATTCATATACCGCTACAGCCTGTCAAACTGCAAATAGTCCAAGGAAGACCGAGCCTGTCACACCTGAAGAGATTGAGACAAGAGTCACTCAGAAAGTGTCAGAGCTAATTCTGCATCTTTCAAGTCACTGGTTCGAAAACCTTGGCTTTGTGTTATCAGAATCATGTGGGGAGCTTTGAAGACTTCTGACCATACCCCAGACCAAAACAGTATCTCTACGAGTGGAATACAGGCAGTAAGTCTTTGTTTAAACTTGGGTATATACGACTCCAACAAGGAGCCAAGATGTATTACATACACTCAGATACTAAGTTTTAAAAGATTCCAACTATGTGATTAAGAGCACTGTGGTCAATTTGATCAATTAGGAAGCCCCCAGAAATGGGACGGTTGGAGGAGTTGTGTCTTGTTCTGCAGGACAGGAGGACGGATGATTCTTCCCATGCCTGCCTCTGGAAGTGCTGTAACCTCGTCAAAACAGAGGTCTGTTTGCATCTTTGATCACTGCACTGGTTTTCTTCCCATCTCTTTTCACACATATTTTATAATTCCATTTCCTTTTCTTTCCCAAAATGTGCTTAATCCTGGTGCCACTACCGCTCCAGTTTTCACTGCCTCTACTGTTCCCTTCAGATACTTATACTTACAAATTGCCATCTCTCTGACAGGAGGTATCTACCCCTTCTTCCAATAATCCTTCATCTCCTTTGTGAGCATTATTCCCAAATGTCTGATACCTCCACTAGAATGTCAAGGTGCCACCTCTACCGCCCCTCCCCACAAAATCAAAAATCAAACCTATCACCTTTCCCTCCTGCAGGTGTTTATGGTGTTTGACTGGGTTGTCAGCAAGACTTCCATCCTTGCATACTGACCCAACTCGCCCTCACAGCATGAGTCCTCAGTGGCCATTTTGTGCAGTCACTTCCCTCCAACATCCACTAACTAGATATTATTAGCATGCATTCTGCTAATTTTTTACCTTAATAATTCAAAATACTTAAAGATTAACACTCAAGCTTTTTAGCCTGCTATAAAAGACCGTTTTTAAGACTCACCTTCAAGTTCATAGGCATTTCCACTTTCAGTCCACCCTTAAGATAAGAAATTTTAATATTAGATACAGAAACATTCGGAATATTTGAAAGTAACTAAGTGACATATGTACGTTATACAAAAAAAAAAAAAAAGATTAAAGGTTATATACCAGCCAACTTTAAGTTGTGGTAAATTTTAAAACTGAACTACAGAACCCTACAGTAGTCAAAACCAAGTCGGATGGCTCATCAATGTAGATGGGGCAAGAAATCTTTAAAATATACTTTCCAGATTAAAACCATTACAAGGAAGGAAACTGAGCTTTTTAGTCCTCAAGCACACATGAGTGAGTAAAGATTTAATCGCCCCCTGCAGAGTGTCCCAAGAAACAAAGTGGAGTTGCTAGATTTAAAAACATCTCATTTGGCAGAGTAGATTTCCAAACCATTGACCCTTCATTTCCTCTGGACAACTGCTCAGGCTTTCTAAATTAGAGTGCGTCCCCTTACAAGTTCCAACAACACTTTTTATCATACTTAACTATCTTTGTGACCTCAAGGTTGTAGAGCATAAAAGGTAACCCCTTCCCCACACAACCTAATTCCAGAATTTCCTGTTTTTAATGTCACTCCACACTGTGGTATTTCTTAAAATTTCTTAGTTTTTCCTGGTTTTTATTTTTTAAAGGCACAGAACAACCAAAAATGGTTTGCCACATAGCTAACATTTATTTGAAGAGTTTGCCCTCAAATAAAAAATGTTTGCAACAAAAATACTGTATGCATTTATTATCTTTAAGAAAGCAACCACTCACAGAACTGTCCATTTATTATTAATGCTGAGCTTATTCATTACTGTGATGGAAAATCATAATTTAAAAAGAGGTTTTCTAATAAGCATCAAAAAAATTCAGAACTGTATTCAAAATTTTCACAGAACAGTACTTATAAGGAAACTGCATGCATTGTAATAAACTTAGCACAAAGTAAATTCAGGCATTTGCCTTCTAGAAAACATTAAAATGTCTTCACACAGATATTCTCTATGATATAGAGGCACAGAAAAATCATGTATAGATTGCTGATCCAATAGCACACATATTCTTTTCCCAGATAGAGATTGCATAAGCAATCTTACCATGGTTATTTTAGATTCAAGGGCATTTTGGAAAACGCCAGTTTTTAAATTTGCTTACCATTTGAAGTGGATGCAATGATTTCATTTCTGTGGCAGAAATCTCAAAGAGCCCATGGTCTTCCTCCAGAACTGTAGCTTGCCCCTTAAAATTAATATCCGGGTAGGCAAGCCAACTAAATAAGAAATGAATGGTTTGTTAAAGTATAATAGGAACACTTCAGTCTGGTCTTACAACAGTTAAAAGTAAAAAGGGCTATCAAACAAACAAAACCCCAAAAACCAAAACAAAAAAAGCAGAATTACAACCAGTAAAACACATTTGAAATGACTTCACTAGACAGCGTAACAAGAGTTAATGCGTTACTCAGTACTTATATTCAAACACTCTAAGTATATTATACGTACTCCAAGCAGTATGTATTACTTTTCTTAGAATTTTCTAATATTTTGGAGTTGTGACACCTTTGATTCAAGCAGACTGTAACTGGAAGCAGAACAGAACCCCCCCAAATATCTATACCAACGATCATCAGAGCAGATAAAAAAGAGTGAAAGACAGAAAAGGAATCCATGTTGTAAAGGTATCACAGATTTGTGATTCATGCTAATCTGGAACTAAATTAAGACTCAGCTCAGTCACACCCATAGTCCAAAAGATACCTTTGCAATCAGAAAGGCCTGCTATCAGACCCATGCTTACAAGCTGGTAGCCTGAAACAAATCACATAATTCCTCATTTATAAAATGCGTAGCTCTACCTACCTCACAGAAATACAATAAACAAAAAAAGCACCACGTGTCCAGCCCTGTGGAGGCACTCAGTAACTATTGGCACCGAGACGCTCTTGAAATAGTTCAAGCGCCAGATATTTAGGCCGGGGACATGCTTTTATTTCTCAGTCCCAAAATTTTGTGGATGAAAACATGATGAATGCATCTATCAAGAACTATGTCTGCGGATCTCTATCTGCTCCTGTGAGTCCTACATCAAAGACTTAATTGGATCCAAAGGAAGACAGAATCTGTTTTAATCCCTGCAATGGTCTATCTTGAGTATCCAGGGGCATAAATAAAATTAACTAAAACTTCACAAATAAGTATGTCACCCACTGAAATTTGAAGTAAAAAGTTAAATTTGCTGGCCATCAATCACTGTAATAATGAGAAACTGATACATACACTCCTGACTTCACAGTGAAGGACACAGATTTGGGGATATTCAGCTCTTCCAAATTGGGGACTGCTCGCTGTATATGCATAGGACAACAAGCTGGGTCCATCTGTGGGCGAAGTTCTATCTCTGGAATGCTGCAATCCTGGAAAAAAAAATTGGCTTTGAAATCATCTGGAGACAATTCCATATTCTCAATACCCTGGACACACAATTACGATTATTCTCATTGTTCAGTTGAATTTCTTCACAAAAACAACATGAAGGAAATATTATTTCACTTAACCAGTTTTTTAAAATGAACTTTTTTTTCTAAGAAGTTACACTGATAACATGAAAATTATAAATACTACCGATTGAAAGAGTATTGCTCAATTTTTTCTGCTTTGTTTTTAAAAGTCTTGTTCTATTAAGCAATCAATGTTCAGTTACCAAACTCCGTTAGTGCCAAAAGTCTGTAAGCCTTCCTTCTCAGAAGCGTAACAAAGCCATAAGAAGGAAGGGAGTTCAATAAAAGCTGATCTCATGGGGGATATAAAAATAAACAACAGAGAAACACTACTCCCTCAGTGTGTTATCTAATTTACATGGACAAAAGAAGGAGGATCAGACGCGAGGGTAAAGGAAACTCGTTTTCCTACTTGTGGGATTTTATTTATTTTAGTCCAAGTTGGTTTAAAGAAGAAATTTGACCCTACCCTCCATCACATATTCACTGCCACCATGTCTTGTCAAACCTTCCTTTAACATTTCACTTACATATCTCTCTTTTCTATTCCCACTGTCAAGGCCTTTCACCAACGCTAAGACTTCGATCATGGGCCCGTATCTCCCGTCAAGTGCTAGCCACGATTCATGCAGCTGGGCATGTTAGAGAACACCACTTTCCTCATGACACTCCTTGGCTCAAAACCCAAGCATATCAAATTTACATTTGTTTGCCTTTTTACAACATGGCGCCAACCCAGTGACCCACAGGAGGCCCACGCAACTCTTCAGTCATACTGGTGTCCATGCTCTCCCCACTCCCTTTTTTATACGGCCTCTCTTTGTAAATGTTTCCCCCACTGCAACTAAAGAGAGAATTTTCTATATTCTTACCTATGAAAATCTTCTAATGGTCAAGTTCTAACACAAAAAAGACCTTACCTTTGATTGTTAGGGAATCAAAGCTACCATTATTTTTCCCTTCTCTGAAATTACAGATGTGCTTCTGTCTGAACACACTAACTCCGTAATCATGAGTTTAATTATACAAACTTTCAGTAGCGTAATCCTCCCCTAGGACATTGTGAAATTCAAGTGATTATGCTTTAATGAAACAGGTAAATGCAGTAACAATCAGAGGTGACATTAGGCTGAACAACTGCATTTTTTATTATAATCAGTTTTGCCATTTAGAACTGCAATTTACTGATTTTTTAACCCTCTTCCAAACTGAGTTTTATTATTAATCATTCTTAATCATTCTTATTAATATGTATAAGCAAATTAATTTATTTTATTTTCAGAAAGCTAGTTCTAAAATGCAATAAAGAGGCATAACCTAAAATATCCTTTAAAGTTTAAAAGTATATTTCTGTTTAAAATTTCATTTAGTCAGAAACGTCCACAACAGTCACCTGTCAATCTTCAAGGCTTTTGTTTGCTATTAATAATAGAGTGCTAGTAACATTATTTAAAATGCTGCCGTATTAATGTTCCCCCAGGGATGTAAGTTACAGTAACAGAATACATAACTAAATGTCTCACACAAGTAAGTTTCCTCTGCATTGTGTTATACAAACAATGCATGGGTGGTGTACTTTAAAAGGGAAAAAGCTAAGAGGCATTTGAGTCTGCCACAACAGAGAAGGAAACAGCATAATGGAAAAAAGCATAATGATGGCTAAAAAATGGAAAATAAACAAAAAGAAGAATGCTTATGTCCTTAGCCAGAGGACCAGTTTTTTTCTCTAGTTAACTAAGAAAGATTTCACCGGTTAAGTTTTTTCTTCTTCATGGTGGCTATTCTCACGGAAATAATGTCTCTCTCAAGACTTGCATAATTCTTGATGGACCGAGGCAGTAAACACTAACAACTGAAGGGTACTTTATAGTAACCTAGCAACAATCAACAGTTTATTCTTAGTAAAGTTTGTATGGCTTCCTCCCCAACTTTTCTAGTCATAATAATAACTTTACAAACATCTTGACGAAACTTGCAAACTTAGACTATGAAAACCTTTGTAGGAATGGAGGCAAAACTACAGGAGAGAAACAGTCAAGAATGGATTACAGTTAACAAAAACAATTAAGAAAACCTAATGGACTCCACCTCACATAAAATATCTTCAGTCCCTGATCTAACAGATCTCTCTCTTCTCGGCAAATTAATGAAGACAAAACTGAAGTAACTTCTGACGATTAAGAAAAACGTCATTCCTTTAACAAAAATATTAAATGCACTGTAAACAGTAATTTGCAATATTCAAACGTCATTCCTTTAACAAAAATATTAAATGCACTGTAAACAGTAATTTGCAATATTCACTTCTAATATTTGAGAAAAGAAACACTTGACTCAAGAATTACTGCGATGCTACCTCACCCCCAATTATTTCTGGGAGCAAAGATGGCCCTTGAGCAGAATCTACAACTGCTGCTAACTGATGGTATCCTCTGCATCTATTCACAGCAAACTGAAGACATCACCAAAGTAGTATCTTTAAAGAATACCAAAGTTTTGACTACTCAGATTCGAGCAAATAAAAGAGGGTGAAGCAAGATAGTTCTAGGCTTAGGCCTAGGCGAATTTGGAATGGTAACAGTCCCCATGAAAACGAAGCTATCAGTAGGTAGAATTTTGACAAGGTTGTAGAAAGGAAGCAGTTCGATGCCCGATTCTTACTTTGTAAAATGTTTAGAACAATGCTAATGCTTTTTCCATTCGATGCTCAATAGTTTTTCCTTCCTCACTGAAAGTTGCTAGCCTGTTCAAGACATGAGGGCACTCACACTGCAGTTTAAAAAACGACTCCAAGAACAAACACTGGAAAAAGGAAAAAATGCAAGCAACACTTTTTCTTTTAATATAGTCTAAGCAAATGGCAGGTGTGCAAATACTCATTTATATATCTATAATCAACAGCCTGAGGTTTTTTGCTTGATATTATTGTGGTTGGGCTTTTGGGTGGTGAGAAGGTTGCTGTTTTCAACAACTTATCTTTTTTCCCCACTGGGCTTGGCATGATGCCTGACATTCACAAAAAAAGCACAAAACCATTAAATTACTTAAGTCTTAGAACATTCTACCTACAAACTATTCATCTCAATCAGTTTCTAGTGAGTTAGCTAATTAAATGAGCACTCAAATGTTGCTTGCTGAGCCGAATTGCTCACAGTTAAATTTTTTAGTGAAAACGAACACTGTCCCTCAAAGCTGCAGCCACATCCATCTCCTCATAGTACCACCAACATTCACCTTGGCATCTAACACGGGGGGCTCTGCCAAGAACTTTCTCATGTTTTCCACCCACCTAACCCCTGTTTATTCTCTCAAGATTCCAATCAGGTGCCACCTCCTCCAGGAGAGGTACCCCTTCTTTGTGCAACCCTAATGGCAGCGCATGTGGTTATGTGACTCCGCTGTCCCTCCTTCAACTTTAAGCGATCTGAAGTATGAGATCGTATCTCACTTTTATTTCCATTCCCTGTGCCTATTACAGTATTGGGCCCAAAAGCAGAACATAAATTTGTTAAGACACAGGCTTGTTTGCAGTATTCCAGGAGGTATTAATTCACATAAAATACATGCAGATACCCCTTTCATGATGGCTTTTTCTGTATGCTATCTGCAACTATCAAGAACTTAATAACATCGGCTCAAATCATTGTGATAGGGTCCACCTTAATTTGTATATTTAAGCATATAAACAAAATCTCCACAACTTGAAAAAATATAGCGGCGCCTGGGTGGCTCAGTCGTTAAGCTTCTGTCTTCAGCTCAGGTCATGATCCCAGGGTCCTGGGATCGAGCTCAGCATGGGGCTCCATGCTTGGCTTGGAGCCTGCTTCTCTCTCTCCCTCTGCCCCTCCCCCTGCTCATGCTCACTCGTGCTCATGTTCTCTCTCACACGCACTCTGACAAAATAAATAAATCTTAAAAAAAAAAGAAAAAATATGTATCTGTGACTGTCATATGCATAACTGTAATAAGTCATGTGCTCTTTTACCACAGAAGGAACTCTTTAGAATACACTGGGAAAATTCTGTCCTTATCTGCGATCTGTCCTAATCACTAATTCACCTCTCCTCTAAACCACCACAGCACTTCTCGTGAAATATTTTATTATATTGGGAGACCTTCCTCATGCAAGTATTAAATAATATTTTCTAAGCAGAAAATAAAAAAGCAATACACCTTTCCTTTCTCTCCCCACTCCTCTATTTTTCACCTAACACTCATCACTCACATACACACACACACACACACATCATGCACCATTTCATTTTATGGTCCAGATTATAGGTAACATTTTAAATTATCATTCACTGTAATACTTCATATGCATAAGTTCAAAAGATTATCAATATGATAAAGATTAGCAAAACTAGCACAAATATTAGCAATCACCTCTAAACACTGCGAGGCCAAAGTACAGCTTTACTACAAGACAAATAAAACAAAACAAAAATTAGGGAAAATCCATGGTTTGGTTACCTTTAAGACACGTTTGATAGAACCCAATACAAAGTCTCTCTGTGGATGCTTCCTGTTCTGAAGGATCCAGTCATGATTTAACACCTTTTCCCCTTCTTCCAGCACACATTTCTGACCCTGGAAATGTGGCTTCTCATACAAAATCCAGCTGAAAAAATATAAAAGCATGATCAGTTATAATTAATTTTCTAAGAAATGAGGCATAAAACAAATGATACTTAATCCAGACTATCTCACCTACCTTTTAAAAGCTGAGCTATTTTCCACCATTAGCACATAATTCTATTTTTGAAACAATGATATATGCTAATGTAAGTATAGATAAGTAGCATAAGAATAAAAGTGCATACAAGTTGGAAATATTCCTGAACATAATCTATGCCTATGCTTATATACATGTACACATGCACTTTCTAGATGGTATATAAACAAAGCCATACATTTCTATTAAAACAGCAGTTTAATAATTCCACATTTTAAATAAAATGGGAGCACATACATCCCATTTTATTACATGAAAACAACACTACACCATACCACTTACATCATGAATATTGATCAGTGAGTAACTGAGACACTGGACAAAGAAATTTTGGCTCCAGCATGTCCAAGGGAAATGGTCAATTACAAATGAGGTTTTCCCTCATTTTTACACCATACAAAGAATCCTTCACTTCTTGACTATGTCAGCTATACAAATGACTCTAAGTATGTGGCCTTCACATTCCTTAGCATCCCACAAATTTTGAACTCACTTTCAAAGCTATGCTTCATTCAATTCATGCCTTTAACTCAACTTGCCAAATCTAACCTGCTAATAGTGTAGTTTCAGGATGGTACTGATTGTATATATATATATTAGGTCTCGCTACTTATAGCTGGCTTTAAGCACTAAAAACAACCTATATTTTCTGTCACAGTAGATAAAGAGAACAATTAAGTTATAAAACACTAATAATGTTTCAAAATATTCTGTCAAAAACCGAGGAAAAGGAATGTGACTTCAATAAAAAATATAAAAAGCATAAACAGTAAGAAAATACACTTAGTTGGGAGAAACATGCTACAAAATTTTAAGAGATCTCTTACCAGCCCCTTACAACTTTTATCAGTACCCCATTCGGAAAGGACCATGATGTAGCATCAGGAATACTACAGTAGATCTCTTGCTTATATTTACTTCCATGGAGATCATAGATAACCATCTGCAACATATAGTAAGTAGGCACAATAACTAATTTTAAGAATGCATTTAAAATTCCAAAATGCCTAGAATGTAGAAAATAAAATATCCTAAATATATAAAAGTAATTATTACTTTAGATGCTAAATCTGTGAGTAAAATAATCCCTTTTAAAGTCAGTTAAAAGTATTTACTTTAAACTCCCCAAACCTGAAAGTAACCTTACTTTTTTTTTTTTAAGTCAACCCTGTACCCAGTGTGGGGCTTGAACTCACAACCCCAAGATCAAGAGTCGCCTGCCCTCCCAACTGAGCCAGCCAGATGCTCCTAAAATAACTTTACTTTTCATATCTTAGTCTATAAGAAACTTATGCTTACTGGGGCGCCCGGGTGGCTCAGTCAAGAATCTGCCTTCAGCTCAGGTCATGATCTTAGGGTTAGGGTCCTGGGATCGAGCCCCACATCAGGCTCCTTGCTCAGTGGTGTCTGGCTCTCTCTCTCCCTCCCTCTACCTCATGCTCTCTCTCACGCTCTCTCTCAAATAAAATCTTTAAAAAGAAAACCAAACAAACAAGAAACTTATGCTTACCTTCCCAGGTCTTGGGTTACACCTCAAAATTTGTTTGTTAATATTCTGAAATAATAAAAGTGTAAGAAGGAAGCCTTAAGAAACATCAACAGAGAGATATATAGTTCAGTTTCTTAGCAGTCACAAGTCTAATTTAGCACATATTTACTTAGGGGCCATTAAATGCAAAGCACACCTCTAGGTACTACAAGGGGTGTAAGGGCAAATATAAAGGAAAATGATGTGTTGTTTGTGCCCTCAAGAAGCTTATAGCTACAAAGGGGGAAAAAGATAGATCACACTCACATGACTCTTCTAAGTGAAGGACTAAGTTAAACTACAGGTAAAACACAAAAAAGAAGCCAAGTGATGGCCATCAAGGGAAACGGCACCATGATGGAGGTCAAATGATGGCACAGGGAGGCGCCCAAAGGCTTGTCTGAGCAAGTGATATGGAGAAGACCTTGAAAAACAGGATTTCAACTAGTGAAGCAATGTGGCAGGTTGGGGTCAGGGAGTAGCAGAAAAAAACTTCCATGAAGAGAACATACTGAGGAAAAGTACAGTGGTAGGAAACACAGGGTGCATGACCAGAGCATGAGGAGACAAAGCTGGACAAACAGGACCTGGGTGCGTTGGAATGCAGTGAAGATGTTCCCTGTGACTTGGTAGGTGATGGGGAATCATTAAAGAAAGATTTCTTCAAATCCCACCCTTTCTTTTTTTAAAGACTGCCTTGCAAGCTACTGGTTGATATTCAAGTATATAACTATCTGATACTATGGCTATTCAAGGTGAAGATACAGGTCTTTGGAATCCTAGAGAAAGTTCCATGATCTTGGGAATGCCAGAAAGGAAAGTCCCACGTTAAATGGATATATTCTATGTTAGACATTTAAATATTTCTAAGGCAAAGAATACATATAACTGAATTTCAAGGCATTTTCCAGTTATAACGCTTTCAGCTTTTTCTTTGAATTAGGCTGTTCATTGCCTTGCTTTGTATGAACAACATGAGCAATTATAGTGAGAGGATACTGTGAGGTTGTCACTTAAAATGTTTTAAAATATTAGGAAATATTTTACTGAGACACACAGGTTCAATGGTTCCAGTAACAAATTCCCCATATATACTATCTTCAGAAATTCAAATGCTATCATTTAATTTAGCTTGAAAACTATATATTAGCAAAGAACTGGGAAATAACCTGCTTCTCCCTTATGCCTCTTAAATTCCGACTAAGCAATTTTGTTTTCTCATTTTAACAGTCCAGCTAAAATACAGCAGTTGTGACACACTTCAGTTAAAGGATAAAGTAACCTCTGATATATTTTTAAAACAATCCTCACACAACCTCAAAACACTGATTTTCTTAATAAGCTTTCAGATCATTTTATGACCCAAAGCACTACCTCACTAGTTAATAATCAAAGTAACTTACCTCTGTGAACGGGCTTAATCTGCCTGAGATGTCCTGAGCACGAAAGTATTTTGACACTGGTTCCTGAAAAATCCCACCAAATCGGGCTCCCTTCTCTGAGGAATGGGTTTTGGAAGTCTGCAAATACTGATGATAAGCACTCTTTAAAGAAGAATGTAGTTTGGAAGTAAGGTCAGATTTTTGTAGAAATGAAGCCTTTTCTGGCCACAGACCAACTTGCAGATTGGAGGTAGTAGGTTCATTTGACATTACATATGAATTCTTAGAAATTCCAGTCCTTTCCTGGCTATCATCAGGGTAAAATGCGATGGAAGGGTCTGGCCGCTTGAAGGCTTCCTTCCTCCTCCCTCTCAGGCTTCCTTTATGTAACGGTTCCTCCTCCTCCTCCACGTGCTCCTCCTCCTCTTCCCCTACCCCCCGTCTGTCTTCATCAAAATTCATCTTCAAGCGCTCTGATACGGACTGCAGAAGGGATAAAACAGAAGAGGGCTGGCTTGCACTCTCTCTTGATTTTGTGGAGCCATGATGACCAGGCGAGACCTCACTGGACAGAATGTCCTCCTGAGAACTGTCATCCTCATAAATGGGAGACAAAGCTAAGGGATAAATTTTGTACCTTTTGGCCTCCACTGATAAGAACAATTCCGAACTATCACTATCAAACGTCTCACCTAATTTAGTATCCTTTTCAAAATGATGGACGAGGTCAGTTCTGCTCTCAGACCTCTCGCACGCGAGAACAGGCATGCTGTCAGCAGATGTCTCAGGAAAGGAGAGACAGTGTGTTCTTCTTACTTCTGCGGTAGCACACCTGCCCTCATCTTGAAGGGGTTCTTCATATAATATAGTAAAGGAAGAATTTTCTTGTTCATCCTGAGAAATGAAGGCCAAGTTAGATTCTTCTTTTTCATCGCTATAATTATCATCCCTTATTCGGTTATCTACTGCAATAACAGATGTTCTTCTGTCTAGCTTCCCTATGGTACCCTCAGGTTGAAAATCTGACATTGCTAAAGCTGGGTAGCCTTCATAATCCTTACTTAATGTTGGTGATTCATATCCCCTGAAATAGGAAGAGGCAAGTCTGTTGTCACACGCTATCAAGCCTTCCTTTCTCTCAGGGGGATCTCTCTCCATTTCTCCAGCACTCTCTCCACCAGCCTTTTGCGGGGTTTTTTCAGCTTCATATATGGGAGGCATGGCCTCTGCTTGTGTAACAGGCAATTCCAGGTCTGTTCTGTATGTTTTCTGCATGTTTACCATTGTGGATAACACTTTGTGTTTCCTGAGAGCCTCATGAGAATCTTCTGGAGATATTCTTTCCATTTCTCTTGGAGAGGGCATGGACACAATCATGCCAAGGGTCTCTTTAGCCTCTCTCTTACATGGTTTTTCCACTTCTAAGAAGGCAGGGACTGTCGCCTTGTGAGCTTCTTCCACTTCTGTTTTCCTAATACCCTCTCCAGCATCCTTTTGATAAGATATTTCTACCACAGGTACTGCAATCTTTCCAGTGATGCCCTCCACATCTTTTTCATAGATATTTACCACTTCTAACATAATGGGCATAACCTCAGTTTTGTCCAGATCCCCTTTAGCATCTCTTAGGTAAGTATCTGCCATTTCTAATCCAACAGGTATCATCTCAGTTTCAATATCCCCTTCGGCATCCTCTGGGTAAATATCTTCCATTTCTAATGTGGCAGGTATCACTTCAGTCTTTTCAGTAATCCCCTCAAAGTCTTTTTGGTAGGCATCTTCCATTTCTGACATAACCGCTGTGATCCCAGTCTTGCCAATATCACCTTCAGCATGCTTTTGGTAAATGTTTTCCATTTCTAATCCAACAAGGATCACCTCAGTCTTTACAATATCCCCTTCAGCATCCTTTTGGTAAATATTTTCCATCTCTAATGTGGTAGGTATCATTTCAGTCTTTTCAGTAATTACCTCAGCATCTTTTTGGTAAATATTTTTCACTTCTGAAATAACAGGCAGCATGTCAGTTTTGCCAAGATCTCCTTCAACATCCCTCCTCTTATAAGCTTTTTTCATTCCTAAAATGGCAGGTAATGCCTCAGTTTTTTCAATATACCTCTCAGCATCTACTTGGTATACCTCTCCCACTTTAAGAATGTCAGCTATTGGCTCAGTTTTTGTGATATTCAATTTGGCTTCCTTTTTATGTGCTCTTCCCATTTCTGACATAGGAGGGACTGCCTCATATTTCATAATATTCAATTCAGCATCCTTTTTGTTTGTTTCTCCCAGTTCTAACATGGAAGGTCTAAGCTCTATTTCCCCCATATTTACTTCAGTATCTTTCTTGTGTACTTTCCCTACTCCTGATGTTGTAAGGAGTGTGCTTTTATTACTGTGTCCCGGCGAGCTTTTTTCAGATATACACACAAGACTATCAGACAAACTGCTTTTGGATGTCCCAGGTACATGGAGGTCATCATTTGCAAATGGAGGCCATTTGAAATTAAATACAAGAGTTTTTGTATTCTCTGTCCCAGTTTTGTGATTATCCACACAGTCTATTTCCACTTTCTCTTTAGAGTCCTCTTTGAAAAATAAATGTGTTTTTACCTTATTATCTAACCCTTTATGGGGTGTGTCTTCGGCTAGCAAAACAGTATCTGATTTCAGCAAATTTATACTATCAGACTGTCCAGCTCCATTTCCAGAAAATGGGGATTTTTGGTAGAGAACAATTTCTCTTCCTTTAATTGACTCTGTGTCATTAACTAAGTTACTTACAGAGAAGAATCTACCTAATACTTTATTTTCATTAATTTCACACGTGCTTTGATTTACTGCCTGTTCAGACACCAAGAACTCCCTTAATGTATCATGTGGCTTAACACTATCACTGTTCAGAATTTCTGAAGTATTAGCCTGAAGTTCAGAATCCCAGGTATCCTCAGTATCTTCAAAAGCATCATTTGTCAAATTTTCTTGGGCTGAATAAATAATCTCATTGACTAACTCCCTAGCTTGATCTTCTAACAAACAAGATAAATTCATTCTATCAGAATCAAAAAGGAGACTCTTCTCACCAACTGTAGGTGAAACACAGACCTTTTCTTCCCCTCGGACAGCTGACCTGTTTTCCATGCCCTGCTCTTCCAAATGCTCTGTCAGTTCAATCCCTGTCAGTGTCACTTCTGATGGGTTTTTCTCACGGATATCTTCTTTCAGAGTACCTGGATTCATTATGCCGTCTATGGCTATATGCTCCTGGCAGGTAGCAACTCTGTGTTTGGATTTTAATTCTTCCCTGACAGAGTTAAAAATTTCACTAATCAATGTATCAGCCTTTTTCAGTAAACCACTTTTGAGGTCCAAAAGTTGGTCATGTGCTCTCCTCCTTGCTTCTATGTGCTTAGCAGGTGCTTCAGAACACTGCTGGCTTGAGCTGTTAACTGACGCTGGAGCCCCAGCAACTGCTCCAGTCTCTGCTTCCATAGGATTGTCAAATCGGGCAGCAGTTGGGAAATCAAGAGATCCCTTCCCAGTAGGATTCCCAAAATGTTCCTCAAATGGGGTCACTTCTGACCCTGTTGGGACAGATGTTTCCAATTCCAAATAAGAGCTCTTAGGGTACAGCAGGTTAGTTAAAGAGGCACCTTCAGGTGTAGCATCTATGGTAACTTTTACAGAACTGAAATTATTTGGGGGATTATGTGAACTTAAAACCACGCTAACTTCTTCAGAGTTACTGGAGGAAGACATGTTATTAATACTACCACTTAGGAAATGAGTATTTTCTTTCCTTCTATGAGATAAGGCTTTCTTTCCTGATATCAGCACAGGAGCATTATGAAAGTTTGAATCCCCAGATGCAAATGCATTTTTTTCCGAACTTCTATCAGAATCCAGAAAAAGTGAATTTACTTTTGTACTGTCAGTTTCTTGGAGTTGTGGAGAAGCACTAGTTAGGCTGAGTTTTGCCATTTTTGAGAAACCAGAAATCTTTCTAGTCTCACAACTATCTGAAGGTTGATGAATCACACAAGCACGGGCTTCGTAATTCTGTGCCATTTGCCTAGTGACTTTTTCATTATGAAGAGGAGGTAAAATCTCAGATGTATTACTTTTAGGAAAAGCAGGAAGATAAACTAAGGCTTCTGCCTCTGTTTCCTGAATATCTTGATATTTGGAGGCAGGAAGAGAAACTTCAGTTTGACAATTCTCTTCAAGGCCAGAAGTTGAATATTTTTCTTTTATTTCCTCATGATCCATCGATTGAAAACTTTTGTCCCGTTCAACCTCTTGGGAAGCTAATTCCGATAAAGTAAGCTTTCCTGGCATATCTGTAACTTCAAATGGAGAAGAAATTTTATCCTGAGAAATGTCTCTGGGCTCTGTTTGGGAAACAGCTATCTTGGAGAGGGCTATAGTGTTTTCTCTTCCAGAATACAACTCAACAGGAATACTGTTCTGACCATCAACTTCCACTTTTGAGATAATTTTGGCAATGTTAGGTTTGGTTTCCAAGGAAAGAGAATCAGACTTTTCTATGGTGCTCTTACTTGCTCTAGTGTTTGAAAGCATCAATTCTACTTTAGTAAGGTCTTGAGATGAAGTGGAACTGTGGTCCTCAGAGAGGCTTTCAGACTCCAATCTCGAGTCCACTCCAGTTACATGAACATCTATGGCTGTAAGATCTAGTGGAACGTGGCATTTTTTGACTTCAGGAAGAACTTCCTTGGATTCAAGAGTTGCAGAGACATGCCCGAGACGAAGGCAAGCAGGAGGCCTCTTCCCATCTGCTGCCTCAGCACGATTTGCCACGTTTTCTTCTTGACACTGACTAGGATGATTGGAAATATCAACAATGTTGACATCCCCAGTTTCAGTGAGCACAGAAGAACATTCATCCTTTAAAACAGGAATATCTAATTTGCTTGGCATACCAACTCTGGAAACAAAGGTAGGAGATGAAATACTGAAATCTGATTTTTTACAGTCAAGGGAAAAAGATGTTCTGACACCAGGTGATGCTTTGGCTTGTTGAAGACTCTCAGAATCAAGAAGAGATTCTGAAATGTGCTTTCGGTTAGGTTCAAAATTCAGTTCAGGTGCTATTTTACTTTCTAAGCGTGCTACAATGGCTGATTCACTGATGTGTTTTACAGAAGCAGGGTTGTTTTGATTTATTCTAACCATACGAGGCATTTTGCCATGTGGCCTAAAATCGGGCCTTCTGGCTTCTGTTACAAACAACTGGTCAGTATCTTTGGGTAATGGCTCAATTCTACCTTTTGGAGCTTTTATGAGACTTGAAGTTCTGGGTTCACCAACCAAGGTGTTTTCTGTTTCTTGTATGATTTTTCTAGCAGCCAAATTTTTCTGTGAGTCTTGGGCAGACAGTCTATTTCCTTCATTTACAAGTTCTGTGTCTGTCACAGCATGTCTCTGAAGAGCAGGGATGTTGGTGCGACTGGCAGCCTGCTTTGCTGAGTTATCTGCGGTTTGCTTGTCAGAACACTTACTCTCTGGCAACTGTGGATCTTCGCGCCTAATTGATTTATCTGAACTTGGCAAATCTGTACTTCCCTCTTTGGTAGTGTCACTCCCATCAGACTTCCTACAAGAGAAGTCAGAAATAGTGGGGCTCACAGGCTCAACATGTTCTCTTTGCACCAAGGTCCCAGCACTCATCACTGAACTGACGTCCTTCACTGTAGTTTCTGTTGTAGTTACCCCGTGAAAATCTAGACTGCAAGGAACTTTGCTACTGTTACTTCCTGTAAACAACGCTGAACATACCAAATTCCTGTCAGTCTGAGAAACTCGTGCACCATTTAAATGGTGCTGTGAGTCAGATTCTCTAACAGTGGAGCTGGATTTAGTCCCAGAAGAAGGGGATGGCCTACTTCTCACAGGTCCCCCAGGATCATTTTTATTTAAAACATCCTTAGAAAAAGCAGTATTGGGCAAATCTGGGTTGTTTGTCAGATGGCTTTCTGTGTTAAGATTTACTTTGCTACAATCAGAGTCTTCTGACAGGCCTTCGAGCAAATGCCTTTTCATAGATACATCTGTGCTAGCTGATGACAATGATGACACCATCCTAGCCTCCGTCTCACTTCCAGGACCAATATGGATGCTTGTACTAGAGTCAGAACTTTCATTTTCTCTGTCCGAGGGAGTCACAGTTTCCAATGCAGTCTGGTGCTTCAAATATTTCCTAATTTGCCTGGGGCCTCGATATGTTGCATATGTTACTGACGGCCTCTCTGGTTTACCATCTAGTTGTCTGTAAAAAGCAACAGCACAACAGTATCAGGAAATACAGTTAGTAACACTTAGCAGTAATCCTAGAAAGTATGGTAAGGTTTCTCAAATTATTCCTACTTTTAATATGTATTAATTGGTGAAGGAAATCCTAAAATGTTGTAGTTAAACCTGTCTTTATTTAAAAAAAAATAATAAAGATTTGACAAGCAGCATGTGAATGTCAAGGCAGCATGAATGTTCGAGCTTTAGAACCTTTCCCCCTTACCTGATTGTGTACATCTCTCTCACTGTGGTTAATGGAGAGAATATGGGCTGACAAGTCCGAGGCTTGGGTTTTAGTTATAATCTCAAAGGAGTGCTCTACTGGAAGGAACTATACTGCCTTTATGCCTCATACTGGCAAGTTTCTGGATATGTCACTGAATTCTCCACCATATCAGAGCATCATAGTAAGCTTCTCTTCCTTTACTCTTAGATGTGAATTTAAAGAGCAACTTTGAGCACATAGGGGGAGAACTTCTCCCCCTCTCATGTTATAGTAGTAAGAGAACTAAGGTTACTAGAATAAAATTCTGCTTCCTATCTCATTTCCTATTTCTGTAGACATGTATATTTCTTTGTGTAGCCATTTCTTCAGAATTATTTTATCGATCTTTTGAGGAAAAAAAAATACTGCAGCCTGTTGAGAGTTGGTTTTAAGTATAAAACTTAAAGCTTTGAAAGAAAAACCAACCAAACAGTAAAATTTCTTGTAATTTATTCAGGCTTCTGGATCTTTATATTCTAAAGGCTCTTGTGATTTCTGAATAATTACTATATTTTGATACCAGATTTCACCAGTAATGCTAATTTACATACATGGATTTTTCCATGTATGTAAAAATCCTCTCATGTTAAGGTCTTCAGATATTCAGTCAGTGTAGTGAGTATTAAAATGCTTGCGTAAATGCAGGAATCAAAAAGGACTTCTAGAAAAAGTTCTCTACTTCTTCTCAGACCCTGCACAAAGTTCCTCGGCTCTCAGCATCCACCTTCCTTTGGAGAATCTACCTCTGGGAGTTCTCATGCTATCTGATGCTGCCTACTAGCCCTTCACACATACCCTCCCCTTCAATCCCAGCCCCAGAAAGAAACTCTAGCGTCTTCTAAGACTTAGTTCACGAGTTAACTCCAGAGCAAACCTATCCCAAGGCCCCCTTCCTGCTAACAGGGAAGTTAGCCTTTGATCTGTGGGTGCACAGAGCCCTGAGCACAGCATTTGCCATATTAAATTATAAAGATCTAGGCACTTATTTATTTCCCCCCCTGCTCGCCTGGTGGCCATTTGAAGGAAGGTATGGTGTCTTAATCATCTTTATATTTTTAAATGCCCCCCCCCACAAAATTTGGGAAATGGTATATGTGTAATAACTTTCTGTGCATTAATGAATGACTAAATAAAGCAATGATAGTAAATGCTTAGTGTGCTATTCCAGACTGTCTTAATTATTATAGATGATATAAAAGTGTTTTAAATTGTGAACTCCAATTCCATTGACTCTAAAGATGGATGGTAGAAAAATTTGATGTTCTAATGTTTTCAGGTTAAACATATAATTAACAAAACATGATAGAATCCACATGAATAAGTAATCCACTTACCAGTATTCCACTATCTAATACATTTTCTCCCCAACTTTAAAGCAGCAACATTAAGAATACCAGACTTGTCTACATGATAAAGAGAAAGTAAACCTCCTTTGACACAATGTCAAATTTTCATCAACTGTGCTCCTTATGTATTTCTTGAATTTTAGCTGAAATATTGTATTTCAGACTATATAATTGCTGGCCCCTCAAATCCTATCACACCACTATTGTAAAATCTTGTATTGGTCACATGCATGTTTTTACTGTCCATCATAAAGCACACGAAGGAGAAGCAGAGAGAAAGGCTTTGTCTTACAAAAGTGGTTTTAGCCTCAGTATGTGTGTCAGGCTAGATCAAAGACTATTATGAAACAAACTCAAAAGTGAATAAGGTAAATGTCTATGAAAACACACAAAAAGAGAAAAATCCATGTATGTAAATTAACATTACTGGAGAAATCTGATATCAAAATATAGTAATTATTCAGAAATCACAAGAGCCTTATATGAAGATCCAGAAGCCTGAATAAATTACAAGAAATTTTAGTTTGGTTGGTTTTTCTTTCAAAGCTTTAAGTTTTATACTTAAAACCAACTCTCAACAGGCTGCAGTATTTTTTTTTCCTCAAAAGATGATAAAATAATTCTGAAGAAATGGCTACACAAAGAAATATACATGTCTACAGAAATAGGAAATGAGATAGGAAGCAGAATTTTATTCTAGTAACCTTAGTTCTCTTACTACCAACTCCCTCCTAAAGAGACCTCAAGACATTTTATCCTGCACCAATCCAATAATGCACCTTTTCATCTAAAAGGTATTCTAATAAGATAAACCATACAGGAAAACCCATTAAATTTCAACTCCCTCTAATAATGCCTTCTGGTAGTTTTGGAGTCCTTTGGGGGGTGGGTTGAGGGGAATAATTTTCCTCCATTTTTTAGGATTTTCTGGGTAGTTTCAACTAAAATGATTAAATTGATTTATACAAACTAGTTTAAATTTCTAACTCGATAATCTCCTGCAGCACCTGGGTGGAAGTGTTATATAATTGTAACTAAAATATGCACTGTTTATACTGAACAACTATATTATCATGTTTTAAAGCACTGAACATCAAAGTTTCAAGCTCAGCTTCATGTACTGTAATTAGTTCTGTCAGGTACTGATGACCTGCACTCCCTCTTTTTAAAAGGTTAGTCATGCCAATGTAGTCTATTTTCTACATCATTCTTTCCCAGGATGCAGTTGAGTCTCCATAATTTAGTATTAAGAATATAAAACTGTCCTTTAATTGCTAATTTTCCCTAGTAAATAAAGTAGAAATGTCAAAAACATGTAATTTTAAAAATAAACTGAAGATGGAAAATTAAAAAGATTTTTCATAAGCTGCATAAAGGGAGTATTAATTTCAGGTATTATATAAACTGTGTATGGGATCTACAGTTCATCCTATGCAACCAGATATGTGTTCCTCCCCCCTCAAAAGACAGCCATGTCTTCTTGTGCAGTGTCAGCTGCATTCCTGAGACACGATGGTCAAGGTCAGGTCTCAAATGGACTGGTGTCTGATCTCCAGGGTTTTAACTCTGGCAAAGTGGATACCGTTGCCACCAATGACCCCTTCATTGACCTCAACTATATGGTCTATATATTCTGGTATGATTCTACCCATGTCAAATTCAATGGCATGGTCAAGGCTGAGAATGGGAAACTTGTCATCAGTGGAAAGTCCATTTCCATCTCTCAGGAGTGAGATCCTGCCAACATCAAATGGAGTGATGCTGGTGCTGCATATGTTGTGGAGTCCACTGGCACCTCTGCCACCATGGAGAAGGCTGGAATTTTCTTGAAGGGTAAAACCAAGAGGGTCAACATTCTGTCCCTTCTGCTCATGCTCCCATGTTTGTGATTAGTGTGAAACATGAGAAGTATAACAACTCCCTCAAGATTGTCAGCGATACCTCCTACACCACCAGCTGCTTGGCCTTTCTAGCCATGGTCAACCATGACAACTTTAGCATTGTGGAGGGACTCATGACCACAGTCCATGCCATCAGTGCTGAAGACCATGATGACCCTTCTGTGAAGTGGTGGTGTTATGGCCAAGAGGCTGCCCAGAGCATCATCCCTGCTTCTACTGGCATCACCAAAGTTGTGGGCAAGGTCATCCCTGAGCCGAATGGGAAGCTCCCTGGCATGTCATTCCATGTCCTCACCCTCAGCATGTCAGTTGTGGATCTGACCGTCAGGTCAGGCGAAAGCCTCCAGATACGAAGACATTAAGAAGATAGTGAAGGTAGTGAAGCAGGCATCAGAGGGTTGTCTCCTGAAACTTTAATAGTAACCCCCACCCTTCCATCTTTGATGATGAGACTGGCATTGACCTCAAATACCATTTTGTTCAGCTCATTTCCTGGTACAACAATGAAGTTAGCTACTGAAACCAAGTCGTAGACTTTAGGATCCACATGGCCTCCAAGGAATAAGAGCCCCCTGGATCATCAGCTCTGGTAAAAGCACAAGAGGAAGAAAGAAGCCTCAGCCACTGGGGAGTCCTTGCCCCCTACTCATCCCCAACACACAGAGACGGTCTCAACCTTGAAACTGATGTTTCTATCCCAGGCCCCCTAAAGGACAGGAGGGGTTTAGAAAGCGCTACCTTGTCATAGATCAATAAAAAATACTGTACCCAGACCAAAAAAAAGGGGGGGAGAACAAAATAACTTACCTATACATTTCAAATATTTAAGCAGACATATGTACATATTAGAAATCTGAAAAGGTTTATGCTGTACTCTTTTTTGCATATATTTGATATACTTGATATTTCAAAGGTCAACCAAAGACATGTGTCATTCTTCAAAGATAATTCTAAACAACCCAAAAATATAGCCTTAGAGCAAAGTATCTAACTCATTTTTATGAAAGTATGATTAAGCTACCTTTTCAGCATGAAGCTATATTTCCTTTCAAATTACATAGTTAACAATATCTTCTCTTACAATAGGGAAGACATTTAACTTTTCCATGTAAAGAAAAGTTGCAAATCCAGCAATTTTTAATTTTATTTATTATTATTTGGGGGGGGCGGGGAAGGGGGAGAGCGAGAGAATCTTAAGCAGGCTCCAATGCCCAGTGTAGGGCAGGTGATGCGGAACTTGAGCTCACAACCCTGATCATGACCTGAGCCAAAAAAGAGAGTCAGACGCTTAGCCGACTGAGTCACCCACATGCCCCCAGCAATTTTTTTTTAAATCACAATAAAGTTTGGTAGAAAAAATTTTCATTATGGATATGAATCTGTTGAAAACAAAAATCATAGAACTTTTTAAAGATTTCAACCCAACAATGAAGTAGGTTCCTAATAAATTACTCTGGAAGCATAAGTTAATATATGGAAGATATTCTAAAAGTTGTTACCAAACAGGTTTAATGAAAGGCTTTATGGATACTAAAAATGAATTCTGCATAGTAAACTCTACATAAAAACAATTACAAAGCTGTTCATTAGTTTTAATTAAGTGAAGATGAAATCATTTACAATGGCTTTTGAGGAGGATTTTTTTTTAAACACTTCAAATTATAGGTCATAACTTACCTAAATTTTGAAAACTGTAATAGTGATTTCAAATGTATGTTTGATATTATAGTAATGGGACAGCATTATACAGCACAGAATATTTTATAAACTTGTCTAAATTAAGCTAATTATTAACCCTTTTTAATACCCTGATTATAAAAGATCTATAGAGGGAAAAGGGGGGCATTTTTACATGAAAAAGGTGATGCAAAACCTGAAAATTCTTCCTTATATTAAAAAACTGAAATTTATTACACTGAAATCTCCTACTAATTTCAGAAGTATAAATTCTGATGAGAGAAAACACTCTCTAAAGGCCTGAGATAGAAGAGAGGCCATTTCAGGTTCCTTTCTAAGTCAGCATGACTGTATGTTAACTTTGTTTAATCCAGAAGCCTGATTTATGGCTCACCAAGCATACACTATACACCTGCTTCATAAATGAGTGGCTTAACAGAAAACCATCTTGTCCTTATGATATTGATCAATGCTCCTACTCCTTGCATTTCTTGATGTTAAAACCTGTGATTCCTGCCTATATGCTAATCTATAATCTTTTGAGCTTTACAAGATGTAAAAAAGCATATAATCCTGTAAAAACTGTTCATTCCCCAGAGCACTTTCTTCCTTGTGAAGTGCATGTTTTCCGGCCAGCTGTTCTAACTTGGGCTTGAATAAAAAACTTACCTTCAGAGATTCAACAAATCCTAATTTTAAATAACATTTTATATTTAGAATATTCTCAGGATCTTGATAAAAAATTAAATATATCCTTGCTTTTAGTAAATTCATATCACAGAACTAAAACAACTTTAATACTTATAATACAGTCTTAAAATTATTAGTAAATATCTTCTCCAGATATATTAAATTTCTAAAATTGGTTATAAGTAGTTCTTAACCATATTGTCAAAATAAACTATTAGCCAAAATGGTATTCAACTTTTATATAATTCCTCAACAAGTTGACATTTGTCAATAGGAAGTTACTAACTGCAATTCTACACCTGATAATTTGTAGGACTTCTGAAGCTGGGCCAGAGGAAGCTTGTATCTCAGTCAAGACAAAAGCTGTGTGGAGCTGGTTCTGGTAACTGCCTCAAGTAATTATTCTATTAATAAGGAGGGCTTTTCCAACAAGAAATAAGAGGCACAGTATCATCTTCCATTTTCTTCTGTCTAGTACCAAAGAAATAAACCTGACCTACTAATCAAAACCAAAGGAGGATTTAAAAAAAAGAGGGGGGGGGAATACAACCTTTCCATTTCACCTAATTCCCATACAACAGCCTCAAAATCCCCACCACTTTAATACTCTGGTACAAAAAGCCATCTGGAGAGGTGTTAGAAGACTGCTGGGCCCTAGTCCCAGAGATTCTGATTCAGTGGGTCTGAATCAGATAATTTGTATTTCTAATGATTCCCAGGTGATGCTGATGCTGCTAATCCAAATACCACATTTTAAATAGCACTACTTTAGATAATCCTTTATTACAGAGATACTCCAATTTAACCATTTTTCTGCTGTTGAACGTTTGTTTCTAATGATATGTTCCTGCAAATAATGTTTCAGCAAATACTCGTGTCTATCATTAGAAATAACATACAAGCTTTTTAAGGTTCTTGATACACGTTGCTCTAAGCTATACCTTCCACTCCTAGCACTGTATATGGAGCATCAGCTCTATCAGCTGAGTAATACAGAAAATCATCATTTACTGTTACTGTTATCAATTTAATAGGAGAAAGGTTATTCTATTTTAGTTTGCATTTCCTTCACTGCTGGTGAGAACAAGCCTTTCTTCCACTTACGTATTAGCACTTAATATTTCTTTTGTTTATATTGGTTGCTGTTTTTTTCTATTGTTGAGCTAGTGTCTAAAATGTTTATCAGTTAAAGCAATCTATGATATTTTTTGAACCTAATTTTCTCACTTGCCCATATAAGGTATCATTGTTTATTTTGTTTGACATATGGAGTTTGAAAACTAGAAGTGATCCAATCTACTGATCTTTCCTGACACTTTCCATTGCTATCATGCTTAGAAAACTGTTTCTTACCAACACAGAATAATTCCCATTTAGCTACTCTTAGTTTTGTATTAAAAAAAAAAAAAATTGTTCCTCAATTTTGTTTTAGTATAACGAGTTAAGTATCTAGCTTTTATTTTTCTCCAAATTGTTCATCAATTTCCCAAAGTCCTCCTGCATATAATACAGGAAAAAAACATTAAAAAAAAAAAGGACATAAAAATGCCATCACATTCAAGGGTTCAAATCACATATATACAAGGGTCTACTTCTGGACAATCCATTCTGTTCCACTTAAATGTTTAGTAAATATTACATCAGTAGGACACGGTTTCAAATTCTGTAGCTTTACCAGCACACTGACATCTGGTAGGGCAAGCCCTACCCCATCCATCATGATGGGCAAACTCAAATCTGTCTGGGTTTCATTTTCTCACAAGTGTTAGTTGGGTCTGCGTCTACTTCTGGAACTTGCTATGAGGAATTAGCTCAAAATATATACATGAAGACACTCTGAAACTATAAAGAACTACACAGTGAGCTCTAAGTTATCATCTACATTTGACTATATAATTATAGATGACCTCTTCAAATAATACAATTCACAGGTAGAAGTTAACATGAATAAAATATCAGTTATGAATACTTCTGTGTTACACAAAATGGATAATTGTTATATACATTTTCTGTGTAGAAAATAATCCTAGCTCATCTGAGTAAAAGAAAAACAAGTTGGTGCCTGTTTGTGAGTCAAAGAAAGAAAAAAGGGATGGTGAAATCATTACATCTGTGCAAGATTTCAGTTTCTCAAAGCTGTGGAAACAGATAACAAGGCCAGTTTTACAAGTAGAAGTCAATTTAATTTTTTTAACCCCTTTAATTTCATTCCACAAAGAAAAGATATTAACAGAATGTGAATACAAACCTTAGAATCATTTTTGTTCCCAAAATGCAGATCCTGACTCACTGCCTGTCCTAATACAGGAAGAATTCAGACAACAGAAAACACTCTCATTCAAGGAAGTCTTAAATTAGAAATAAATCTTGTACTATAACAAAGTTAGCACCTAAAAGGTATCAGCACTGCCCCTTAAAAAGGTCCAAAGGCCCTAGATCATATGTATGGTACACAGAATCATTTTTTTTTTAACCTAGTAGCAGGGACATTAGAGAATACTTTTTCTAATCCCCTTAATTAATAAGAGAACTAAGGCTTAAAAGCTAGGTCCAAAACCTCACTTTTTTGGCTAAGTAAACTGTAAACTTACTTTAGTAAATCACTGGTTTCCTGTTCACTATCCTGTGTTGTATCCAAAGAAAAGACATCTGACGGTTCAGCTGAGTTGGACTCGGATTCTTCTGCTGGAAGCGCCTGGGTTTCCACGGAGCCACCAAAAATCTCCCTCTCCCTTTTCACCCCTTCCTCAGGATGGTCACCGGCATTTTGTAGATCTTTCTCAGTTCTGTCATGGTTATCTTTGAAAGAAGATTGCTTGGCATCACCAAGAGATGATTTTCCTGAGATATTGAATAAGTTACCAAGAAACTGAAAAAAGCTTTCTTTTGGCTGTCTATCGTTTTCTCCTATTTTGGTATCTGAGGTGGAACGGGAAAGGTCATTAGGCTTTTTGGAATCTTCCTGCGTTGGAGGAGTGACTAGCTTCTCAGCATGGTTCTTTTTGTCCTCACTTTGGGGAATCTTTGAAAAAGAAATAGAGAATTAATAAACATCATTAAAAAAAAATCACACAAATCAACTAATAACTTCTTATATGACACACTTTGTGCCAGACGCCAGGGATACATCTGTGAGTAAGACTGATGGCTTCTGATTCCTCCGGCCGTTTACAGTCTAGTGAAGGGCATGGTCAGCACAACTTAAAGCTATATGGTAAATGTCATGAAGGGAGAAATACAGCCCATGTGGGAAGCCAGAACAGGAGTAACCAGTCCAGGGTTGTTGGCAGTGACAGCAGAGGAGGTAAGGCAGAGGAGGATTCCTAGAAGTGCCCTCGGAGGACACGTACTACGTGACTATGTGATGCTTGTGCATCACCCTCCTTCCCTAGCTCTCTCTCCTCCTCCTCCCCCACTCTATTCAGTGATGTGCCAGCTTCTAGGAAGCTAAAGATGAATGGAGGTTAGGGTACAAAATGAGAAGAGTGAGGGATGTGTAGGGAGAGATAAGTAAAGGGACAGATCATGGCAAATTTTATGCATATTTAAATTTAGCCTTAATTACTCAGAGCTACTGGACAGTACTTTCAAGCACTCTGTACATTAGATAACACCTAAATAGACCTCATTTCAGCACTGTCCTAACCCATGAAGAAGCTGTCACATTGTGTAAAATTGTTTCTCAGCAAGATGAGGAAAGACAGCAACATGGTGTTACCAGTTCAGAGAAAAAGCCCACTATCCTTAGTAGTAAACCACAAAATCCTCAGATGTGCATTAATGCAAACCCTGTGCAGTACTGGGAACTCTTGCAGATGTTCAACACTTCCACGGGTGTGTTTTACCTGCTCATGATGAAGTTACTAGTAAAACACACTTACACTCCTGTGTACTCTCTGTGAGCAAAGACTGAGCTGCTCTATCAAAGAGTTTACTGGCACTCCCTGTCACACTCTCCCCTGAAGCTTCATTAACCTTAGGCCCATGTGCCAACTCAGCCTGCCTTCCAAACATGCCTACTCACCTACTTGTAAAAGGAATGCCTGTCTGACAGTATCTGTCAGATGTCATGCTCACTAGTCCATGCACACTAGCTCCAGTGTGAGTCAGAAAAAAGATCAGAACAGCAAGGTAAAACCACCTTAGGGCACTGTCAGTTCACATGACAAAGTTTTATAAGAGGCTGATTCTCAAGGAGGCAAGAGCATCATAATTTCAATGTTATTTGTGTACCTCGTTCCATATTTTAATCCAAATTCAAAATAGTTTTAATGGAGTGTTCCACTAACCACTAATACAATTTAGCATATGAAAGCTTGAGAAAAGGTTTAGAACCTATTAGCCCAGGTAATTAATATCACACAATATTTAAAGTCTGTTCTCCACCTTCAGAGTCAGAGGGTACTTTTGAGGAAACATTCAGATAGCAATTTTCTATGTGTTAGGAGCTTAAGAAACTCGTGAGTCTCCACATTTAGAATATGACCAACCTTCCAGAGTCACTCAAAAGTCTCACCTTTTACTGGTTTCAACTGCAACTCACTCTCACTTATCTCCACCTCATCCCTCCAACCTTGTGCTCATTATTGGGAGAATGTGCTATAAATTAGCTGTGTCCTCTCCTCACATAAAGGGCCTCTCAGTTTGGCAAAAGAAATGCTAGCTGACTTTTCCAAAATGCTCATGTGTATGAAGATATACATTTTTTGTCCTTTAACTATGCCATTTAATTTGTTGTAATTATCAGCCACAACATTTCTTCCTGAGTTAAAATGAACTAAGACTGTAACATGAACATAACAGTGAATTTCTTTTTTCTATAGCTAGTATGAATGACTGCTCTTCCTGGGTAGCTATCTGAAGGAAGTAAACCATAGGCTATTCATTAGAATATCATAAGTATTCTTAAAATGCTTCAGAGATTCACAAGAGTCTTATAAAATTGGGGCAATGGTTTAAAAAAAGGGAGGACATTAATAGAACATGGAGATTACATTTTTTGACATCGATAAAATCTCAAGACGACTTCTGTCAAAAATACTATTTATTTCACTGCCTCAGCTATTTTTTACTTGATAATTCCTTCCAAAATACAATAAACTGCTTTCTAAACAAAAGAGGTACATTTTGCTAAACAAGTGAAAACCTTTACATTTAACTTTTATTTTTTAAAAAGATTTTACTTATGTATTTGAGAGAGACAGAGAGAGAGGAGAGAGAGTGAGCAGGGGAGGAACAGAGAGAGAGAGATGGACAAGACGACTCCACCAAGAGCATGGAGCCCCACGTGGGGCTTGATCTCACGACCCTGAGGATCATGACCTGAGCTGAAATCAAGAGTCAGAGGCTTAACCGACTGAGCCATCCAAGTGCCCCTAGATTTAACCTTTTTAAAATTATACAAAAATTTTTTTTTGAAAATCACTTTTTTCCTTCCCTTTATTTTCAGTTTCTTTGCTATTCCAGAATCCCTGTATCTTCAGTTTACTAAAGAGCATTTTTTGTCCTTAGATGTCTCCATTTCTTAATTTTTCCCTAATAAACTTCTGAGAAATTTGTGTCAGTGAAACACTCCCAAGAAGAAAAAAGCATCTAAATCTAGGAACAAAAACTAGCAGAAAAGAGCACTGCTATTCAAAGTAAACACAATAAATTCTTTATTTATATAATTAAAATTTTAAGTCTGATCTAAAACAGCTGCTCTTTCCCCTCAGCCTAAACAACAATAAAATTCAGCCTGCCACAAGCGAAGGCCAATGGAAGTTGCTGCCTGCCAACAGGACTGCCTGCCAATGTTCCAACGAGTAGAATGAAAGCAGTCAGGATTCAAGCAAACAAAACATCAATTCCAGTTGCTCTCAAAGATGCTGGCATTCCACATATAACAACAAAGGCTACTGATGAAGGCATATGTAACTGGGGAATCTGAAATTTTTTCCCTTCACACTCAATTTGCTATAATGCAATGTCCTTAGGTCAATTTCATCCATCTATCTCCTCTCTTTGCTATGTGCCTAACACAGGGAAGCACAGGAAAGCATCAGGGACACTGATTAGTAAGACATAGTTTCAGCTTCAAGGAGCTTACAGTCTAGCAAGACACTCATTGCTTCTCACTGTGTGGGGCTTACAAGAGAATCCACTGCATAGAGGAGGTAACATTTGAGCTTGCTCCTGAAGGGTGAGAAGAGCATCCTAGACACACAGTATAATATGTACAAAGACACAGAATTATGAACTCTGTTTATCATGGCAGGGGTGTGGCTGAAGAAGACTGGGGTACAGAATAGAGAATGAAGTGGATAAGATGACTAATAGAAGCAGAAGCTGAAGGATAACAAAGTCATAGATCACTAAGTTTTCTAAATTGGGCAACAATTTGAGTAAAGTAAAAAATGGATACAGGAAATAGGAGAGGTGAGATCCGGATCTTGTGGGGATGGGAGGAGGTAAGGCAACAAATTACTTAGATGTCAAACACTGAATTTTTAGTCCCCTGCTGATGTAAAGATGAGATGTCTGGAAAGTAGAAGTTCAGTTTAAGAACACAATTTGGCCATACACAGTGTATGCAGGATAAAAAGGGCTCTAGGGAAAAAAAAGATTAAAAGGAGGTGCAAATTAGAGAGAAATCAGTGAGAGATGGAGAAGGCAAAAACCAGACCAGGTCATCCCTCCAGAATACTGGTCTCCAAAGGCAAAGGACAAAGACTATTTCCAAAAGCAAGTGGGGAGTAAATGCCAAATGCCACTGTGAGGTCTAGAAAGATGACTATCCTCCCTCCCCCACTGTTCTTCAAAAACAACGGGCACACTCATGCCTCGGGAACTATATGTACATCGACTCTTCTCTCTGCTTAGATTTTCTTCCCCCCACATAGCTATATGACTCACTCCCCCTCACCTCCTTCAGACCTTTACTCACAAGTCACCTCTTCATTGAAAGCTTTCCCAGTCACTCCAAAATTGTCAATTCCTCCACTCTGAAAGTGCCAATATCCTCTCTCTGCTTTTTCTCCTTTGTACTTGCTAGTGTCCAAATATACATACACATATACACTTCCATTATTTAATATCCGTTTCTTCCTCTAGAAAGTAAAAGCCACAAGTGCAGGGATTTTTGTCTATTTCATTCAGTGCAGTATCTCTAGCATCTTGAGATGTGTCTGACAATCAGAGGTGCTCCAATAGTTGTTGGATTAGTAAATAAGTAATGAGGACTATACAGAAGCCCCACGAATGCAGGAGGAATAGTCTTAACAGCTCAGGAATGTGTTGAGTACAGCCCCAAACTCAAGGTGTTAAGCTGTGAGTAGGCAGGCAAGGGAATAGGAATAGTCAGTAAACAGAAGGGAATATTTTGAGAAATTTTTTTAACAACAACAAAAAAGACAGAATATGACAGTTTAAGGTCTAAGACAGAATAAATGGTTTTTTGTTCTTGTTTTGTGGATCAGCTCTATACCTAACTGGAAAGAGAGTAACTGCTGTATGCGAGAGAAGGATGCCAGGTCCCAGAGTGAAAAGCATAAAGTGAGATAAAGAGACCAGTAGAGTCTCTAATACTTCTTCTAATAAAGGGAAAGTATTAGCCTTGGAGAGGATTAGGGACACGTCCTCTTCCAGGTAAAGAGGTAAGGAAGTGGCTAAGGCCTGAGCAATTCTGTAAATGGAGAAGACAAAGAGCAAGGTCCACCAAGTGGCTCTGACCTCAGTAAGTGAGAGGAGAGATGGCAAGCCAAAGGAGGGACACACAGGTGGAGCTGGGACTTGGGCTCCCCAAATAGAGAAGACTTGGACGAGTGTCTCTGGGGAATGCAGTACTAGGCTGAAATGGGTATACCAAGTAGCAGTTAGGGTCCATGCAAGCTCGAAATCATTCATTCATTCAGTAAATAAGAGCAAGATACCTTTCCAGGTGTTTAGATGCAACAGGAAAAAAACAAAAAAAAACAAAACACACCAATAGCCCGGCTTTCATGGAGCCCATATTCTAGTGACATGAGAATTTATTTGCAGGTCCAACTGGTATCAGTTTGTCACCCCCTCGAGTATCCTAGAGCATGTGGCAGGTGCTGTGCCAACATGGTAAGTGGCACAGAGAATAAAGTCAAAAAGGTCACGGGATAGAGACTGTCACCAAAGAGCCTGTTGAGTGGAAAATAATGAAGAGCCAGGTGACTCTTCTTTTACAGTCTCAAGTACCTGGCTTGGTCACCCTTTCTACCTCAGACTCTGCCTTGATTGTGCGTAGTAGAAAGGATGATCCTTCCGAACACCCTGACTCCCAGTTCCTTAACACCCTCAACTCCAGTGACTTCCACCTCCACTCTTCTTGCCTCTTCCATTAACTCTGATCCTAGTGAGTCACCCATAACTGTGTCACCTCTGAAACTCAATCTCAGGCATTCCCCATGTGCACACCCTCTCTTCCTTCTGGCTGTCTTACTCTACTGTCCCAGGTGTACCCACCACACCACTCCTCCTGCCCCATCACAGCTTCTGTCTTCTCCTACACTGTCCCTTTCAGTTCCCATTGTTTCCTATCTTTTCTACCCGGCCATCAAATACAGCCAGTAACCTCAAAGTCTCTGTTTTATTCCTTGGTCATCCCCACCGAGAAAAATTCCAGTTTTATCTTTTTCTAACTGAGTGAGCTTGCTTTAAAACACCACAAGGATATTCACGCCATGCAGATTTGGGCTGCGAACAATTCACAATTTACAGCCCCAGCTGGAAATCTCTCTGTAACCTTTCCTTATTTTCCACAGCAGCTCTTTCACCTTTCCCACCCACTCCACTATCCAACCCCCTTGCTCAGCAGAGGTCACTACTATTTCATGCAGATATTCCCCCATAGCCCTGACTCCTGCAGCATCGGCACACTTCCTTCACTCACTAGCACACTCACCACGAAGGAAGGACTCCTCTTCCCAAGGTGAATTCCCTCACCAGGGCACCAATGCAGAGTCCTTGATGACTCCTTGGGAACCACAGTTCCTCATCTGCCCCTTCTGGAAGCCCACCATTCAAAAGTAAATGCACAAGGATAGCCCTCTCCTCTCTTTACTACCAACCTCCTCAAAAAAGGGTTCCCAACCCTCACCATTTTCTTTCCCCTTTCCTCCCAATCACTCTCTAAGCCCTTACAATCTGACTTCCTCCCTAGTTGTGCTGACCATAGTCTCTAAGAAACTCTGTCCCACTTACTAATTCAATGCACTTCTTACATGGTGCATCTGCAGAATGTGAGACTGAATCTCTTCCTGATAACCAATCTTCCACTTGCTTCCATAACATTACTCTGAGATTTTCCTTCTTCCTCTCAAACACTTTCTCCATCTCCTTCAAGTTCACATTATTCTAGCCATCCCTTACAGAACATATTTCTCCAATTTCTAGCCTGGGCCTGCTTTATGTTCATGATCTTCTTTACGAGGTTTCATTTCCCACAGATTAATCAGATGATTCCCAGATTTTGATTTGCAGCTCAGACAGTATGTTCAACTATCATTCAGGCATACATATATACCTGGGTACTTCACCGGAACCTCAAGCTCAATACAACCAAAACTGAATGTGTTCATGCTTTGTCTCCATTCTTTCATTTTCTGCACATCTTAATATTTCCGCTTGTTTAAAAGTCAGACAAAAACATCACCTGTTTCCTTGCTTGCACTGTCCCCAGTCCATTCTCCAGACAAAAACTAGAGCAATCTTTTATAATTCAAATCTGGTCATCCCTAAAGGCCTTTAATCACTATCATGGCCCTGCCGTCAGGATAAAATCCAACCTCTCAAGCATGGCATTCAAGGTGTTGGTGGGTCTAGCCCCCTGTATCTTTCTCCAATTTCATCTCTTGCCACTCACAATGCTTGTAAATACCTAATGTCATCATATCCACCCTCATTCATTCTCTCCCCATCTCTCTTCTCCTCTCTCTCTCTTCCTACAGAATGTCTTTGCAATAATGCTATTCCCACTGCTGAGACCACTTACTCCTTGCCCTCTTTGTCTGGAAAATTTCTATTACAACAGAAGTTTTTTCAGAATGGAAATCGCCTATGTACATGTTCTTCAAGTGAACATTCCTAACACATTGTTTTCCCTATCACCACAAAGTGAAAACAATTTCTTCCTGAATATGACTATCACCTAAAATAACAGGTACTAAAATCTGGCACTCATACACTAAAGCCAGCTGCTTACTTGAGAATTCTAGTTAATTTTCTCCTAAGACATCTGGTTGCTACATATTACTTGACAAATTTTTCAATATTTGAAATTCTACCACCAGTAGTTAAAATTTCCTCAATTTTGAGGAAAATATTATCAGATTATTACTGATATCTTGAGCTAGCTATAGATTAAATGGTGCTAAAATTTTAAATCAAAATTACTATTTACCTTCATCACAATGGATTTAATTTGTGATGGGATACCTGATTAATTCCATATAAACTACTGATACATATTTGCATGAACAAAATTTTTCAAATGGATCTCATGACTAATGGTAAGGTGCAAAGATGAGCAATTTATACCCCCACTGTTAAAGTAATTTTGCTTGAAAGATAACATTACATTTTTATCACAGCATTATTTTTCCACTAAAAAATTAGAACAGGCCAGCAGGTTGGCCTTCAACTATTTTGCTCTAAGCTAGTTATTGTTTAACATAACAAATTACCTACAACTTTTATGTCATGACTCAGTGTTGTGATCAGTTCTGAGATGTCACAAATAATTTATTATTAAAGTTAAAAAGCTGAAATTTCACTTTTTAAAAATGCTCTAGAAATTTCACTTTTTAAAAATGCTCTAGAATAGAATTTTTAAAAAATGCTCTAGAATGAGGTGTTACTTTCAGTTTTTCATTTCCATGTAATCTCTGATAAAGGGATGTAGTTATATATGGTGTACCAAATAAGAGCCTTTAACCATAAGTGACCCAAGACACTCATCCATCATATGTCTCAGAACAAACAACACAGGAGTAAAAACTGTTGATCTAAAAGAGAAAAGTCTGAAGTATAGAGTAGCAATGGGAATGGACAGGAAGAAAGGGCTGTTGATGGTACCTGGCACAATGGGAGACAAAATGATAGAATCATTTCCAAATATCAAGATTGGGTAATTGGTGGCACCTTGTAGCAGGACAGAGAACACAGAAAGAGAAGGCAACTAGCATAAAACAGTCTGAGTTCAACTCTGAATGTGTCAAATCTTATACCCAGCAACACCGGCAGGAAAGGTCCATCAAAGAATTGGTTCTATTACCCTGATGCTCAGCAAAACACGTTGGGCTAGAGGGACAGGTATGAGCTTTGTCACAGGCTTAGATGTAGGTAGAAATCAAATCAACCAGGGCAGGTTGTGTAAGGACAGAAGAAAAAAAGGAACAAAATGACATAAGATAGGAGAAAAGCCACTCCTTTCTGTTGTGGTATAAAGAGTTCTCCAATGAAAACACTGGGCCAGAATAATAAATGCTTTTATTTCTAGGAGAGCTTTTCAGAACCCCCTCTAATGTTCTTGAATCACTATCTGGCACCCATGAAGGTAAATGTACTCACAAAAATCTGGAGTATGTACATTACCTTTCATAAGTCTGTTTCCATTTTGATAAGGTACTCCATCATACCACAAAGTAGGACCATTACAGGTCTACGATAGAATGAGCTGCTGCAAATCAAACCAGGTGCCTTATAACGCATTCAACACCCACGAACTCTAAGATATCAAGGCCCCAGACCAGCCCCAGGTATACAGACAGGCTTCAGCCCTGCCAGTTCTTTCGGGCATCTGACCACAAGTGACACAGTGGGATCTCCACCTCAGATACTCTGACGGCATTCAGTCTTTAGAGAAGCAATCAAGGGGTGAGAATTTTTGACTTCTAGATACATTTCAATATGTCTATCTCCATGTATGCCTTCTTTTCAAATGTGATAGAGAATCAATGTTTCTAATAGTTATTTCTATACTATGCACCCAGAAAAAATCAGCACCATTCTCAAACAAGAGTTCTTTCTAAGGTTTAGCCAGACTTTATATGGCAAGAAGGCACCTCTTTCCCTGAGTAGCTGTGTTGTGTCCGGCATCGTGTAGTGCTATACATGTTATCCCAGTTAATTCCAAAACACTTCTATGAAATAGGAGTTGAATACCTCCCCTCCACCCATACAGATCAGCAAACCAAAGTTCAAAGAGGTTCAGTAAATTTTCCAAGATTACAAAACTACCACATGGAAAGCTGGGATTTAAGCCCAGATTTGTCTGATTCCAAAGACTGTTCTTTCCATCACAGCATATGTTAATTTAAAAACTTTTCCAAGGGGGGCCCATAGTTGGCAGAAGCAGAGAAATAGTGGCTTACTATGAGACCACTCATTCCAATCATCAACATTCCTATCAGTTAAAGCTAATCTATTTATAAATGGGTTCCAAATGTGATTAAGTTGAAATTTTTTTAAAAAAGAGTTCCTGTATTTGAAAAAGAAAAATTTGAAGATCTTTTATTAATTTGATGTCATACTGCTATTATCTGTATCGCTGAGAAAAAAGGGTAGCAAGCATTTATTAAGGCCGTAATTTATTTAAAAATTAGTTCAGTAATCAATTTTCCTGTAACCTAACCAAGAAAACATTTTTTTGAAAAGATTTTATTTATTTATTCATGAGAGACAGAGGGAGAGAGAAGCAGAGGAAAAGGGAGAAGCAGGCTCCCTGAGGAGCAGGGAGCCCGACTCAGGGCTCCATCCCAGGACCTGAACCGAAGGCAGATGCTTAAGGACTGAGCCACCCAGGCACCCACCAAGAAAACATTTAATGCATTTAAATTTGACTATCATTTCACTTTTGGCCAAAGGAAGTTGAAAAAAACAATAAGGAAAGAAGAGTTACAAAAACCAAAATATGAACAGATGTATAAATTTAATATATCCATCTTACTAAATAGCACTCTACATTCAATATAAAATTAATATAAAAACAATGACTATTTTTCTTCAGTAAGATATTCTTGAGCTATAATTTTTCCATCTTTACCTATCAGTAAACAGAGGCAATAGTTAAAAATGTATGGATCTTTGTTGTAAATGATTTACTTGTAAAATTAGTGTTATAAATCATAAAAATAATACGCACTAGACTGATACTCTTTGATTATTCATAGAACATCAAAGGCATCTATCAACCAGTGCCTCTTGAAAACCACTCCAGAATCTTCATTAAAGTTGTATGATTAGTTATAAGCAACAATTCTAAAATGGGACAAAAGTTAAATTTTACATAAAGCAGATGTCAAGCTACTGAGAACAAGCCTAAAAATCATCAAATTATTGAGGTCTGGGTTGGAGAATCTATAACCTATGGTCCAGGTTTAATTCATTTTATTTAGCTCATGAATCATTTCTGAAAATAGACTTAGTGCATAGCTCTTTTAATTTTTTTAATAAGATTTCTTTTTGGTAAATTTAGTTTATGAATATACCTTATAAATTAAATTCACAAATGGGAAGCATTATACAGAACTGCATCTGAATTCTCTTGTCTCCTCTCACTAACAGTGTGGGTTTTCTTAAGTGACAATCTCTGAGATTGACTTTCTTCAACTATAAAAAGAGATAAAAATTCTGATTAACACTGTTGATGAGCCACACATACTGACTGCTTCTCTTGTACAAAACATTCTAAAATGACAGTAAAGGAACGGTTTCAGTTATAAATACAAAGAGAGTAAGAGAGTACATATGAGCAGATAAGAGATTTCAAAACAGTTTTAGAAGGCAAAAGCGGATGGAGGCAGAATAACTCACCACAGGAAGCTTCTACCCAAGTGGCTGCAAGGGGGAACTCTGATCATGAGGGACACACTCTACTCCATAGACAGCCTGAAAAAGTTTAGGTTTTGAAGACACTAGGTACCACTTAGGGCAGTGTGAGACGTGGGATTAAAAGTAAAGAGTTTGGTTGAAAATCTTCAGATGGGGGGCGCCTGGGTGGCTCAGTTGTTAAGTGTCTGCCTTCGGCTCAGGTCATGATCTCAGGGTCCTGGGATAGAGCCCCGTATTGGGCTCCCTGCTCAGCGGACAGCCTACTTCTCCCTCTCCTGGAGACTCCCCCTGCTTGTGTGTCCCTCTCCCACTCTTCCTGCTTGTGTTCCCTCTCTCACTGTGTCTCTCTCTCTGTCAAATAAATAAAATCTTAAAGAAAAAGAAAAAAGAAAACCTCCAGATGGAATACCTGAACCCAGGGCTCTTCTCCCATCCCAATCAATTAAACGATCCTCCCTACCTCCCACCACCTCCACCTCCCAAATAAATACATGTAAAGAGAACATCTCTGAAGATACTGAGACTTTTGGGCAGACTGAATTTGAAGTACCAAAGGCCATCCATTCAGAAATGTCTGGAACCCCAACAATCAAGCTTAGAATTCAAAAGGGATGTCAAGTAGAGATCTGAGCACCAAAAAATGAAGCAATACGACTGAAAGATATTACTTTGGAAGACAGACATTGAAGACGACTGAGGACTTTGAGAAACATCTATATGAAAAGTAATTTGGCCAGAAAGTCAGAAGGAAATAGCCAGAGGCAATTGCGATGAAATACAATATTAATGGAAAAAAAGATAGAAAAGCAAATCTGTGGAAAGAAGATCTGGAAAATCAAGTGTCTCAACTGGTTAAATAAAATAAGAACTAAGAAAAGACTATTGACTGTGATTAGCAAGAGATCACTGGTTTCATGGAATGACTTTTACTCATTTAACTACTTAGTGAGCACTTATGACACACGTACCAGGCACAGTACTAAATTTCCCATGTCTGAGGGAACTAGAGAAGAGACAAGAATCAAATTAGAAAGGATTAAGAATTAAACAATGATTGGGAGTGACATGAAATGACAGACTGAAAGGAAACCAGACCCACCAAAGGGGAAAAAAAAGTGTGTTTTGTGTGTTTATTTTTTAAAGGAGGAGAGAGAGGGAGGTGGGAGGGGCCAAGGGGGATAGAGGGAATCTTAAGCAGGCTCCACACCCAGCACAGGGTCCGACACGGGGCTCTATCTCACAACCCTGAGATCATGACCCGAGCCAAAATCAAGAGTCGGATGCTTAACCGAATGTGCCACCCAGGTACCTCCCAAAACAACTGTGTTTCAGAAAAGAAAAAGAAGCCAGTGAAGATGAAAGGATGGATAGTCAAGGCAAGGTCTAAGAGAAGGCAGGAAATAAGAGTCCAAAACCAGGGGGACTAAAACCAGATCAAAAGCAAAGCAGGGGGCTTTAGGGAGTTTATCCTTGGAAGACAAAAAGGGATGAAAATTCCTCTGAAGTAGGTAGATGGCAGCAGGGAATTAGAACATGACTTCCTACTCTTTTAAATAACAGTAGATGTGAATGCAACAGGACCAAGTGTCTAAGGCTACAAGACAAAATTGTAGACCCCAAAGAAAAACAAAGGTAGAATACGAACTAAATATCTGGAAGTTTTGCCAGCTAGATATAAGAACCTAATTCATATAAAAGAAATTTATCAGTGGAATGATAAATGCTAGCATTAGAAATGGCTACCAATGTTAGCAAAACAGCAAAACTTGTATAGCATCTAAGTGATAACTAAGAATATAATGATGTCCTCCAAAGATAATATAAAGCTTCTATAGTCTTTAGTTGTTTGAAAAATCTAATTTTTGTAGCTTAAACTTATAACCAAACAATCATCAACATCTTGATTTGGCATCTCAAAGTCAAATACTCACAAAAAGAAAAGGATAAGAACATTTATTATTCATAAATGTGTTACATTTCAGACTCAACAGGAAAAATGCTGCATATTTTTTCTTATCACAGAAGGCATTATAAAATTCAGATTAACAAGATGGAAGCATGGTAACAAATGTCACATTACAGTGGAGTGCTGCTTCAGAAAACTATTCATTAGAAAGAAAACAAATGCATATTTTATTCCATTCCTAACGAAAATACTTAAATTGAGACGATTTAGAATAACAGGATCGTCAGTATTGTTCTAACCTGTTTTCCTCCACGAGGTATGGTGCTGACTATTGGTGTTATCAAAATACATATATTTCTGATGCCTGGCAACAGGTATCTAAACCATTGGGCCTGTGTGGCTAGGTTGAAGAAATCTTACTAATAGCTTCTGGAAGGTAAAGCAACAGAGCACCACAGGGAGAGCGCAGTGGTGCACTCTATTACTCTCTAACTGCACTGCCCATGTATAAGTAATCTAACGGGCCTCAAATCCTAAGAGAAACAATCTCATGACTATGAGCCATATCTACTTGGGGACCCAGATCCCAAATTGAAATTATCCTGGGCACTCAAACCAAGGTATTAAGAATGGATAGAAAAGACTAACCATGGAGGCCCAGCCAATGTATCTGCCCAATGTACATATTCACCGCATCTACAAATGTGTGACTTTCTGGAACAAACCTCTGCAGGTACAAAGTAGGACTACAGGAAAGGCCAAGTCTGAAGCCTGAAGGTTTTGTTTTTGTTTTTTGTGTTTTTTTTTTTTTTTGAGTGAGATTATAGCTGAAGTAGTACAGTATCAATTACAGGTCAAGTGGGGAAACAAGTGGAGCCTCTAAGAGAGGGGAAGGCAGCAAGGAGAGCAGAAATGTTTGGTGAAGGTCAAGACAGGTACGGAGGCAGTGAGGGATTAGGAGATGGAGTGAAGGAGTTAGCAGTCAAAGACACTTCGAAGTTTGAGATCTCAAAAGAAAGTATTTCCTATAAAACAACTCAAGAGCAAGGCTGCATATATACCATTAGAAGTCTTGAAGTTAAGGCAACCAAAGACATGCAAAAACTGAAGGAAGAGAAGAAGCAAGCTACAGAGCCCTTGCAGTGGTAAACCAGTAGGCTTGGTAGAAATGTTGTAAAACCTGAAAGCAGGATTTTTTAAAAAATTTTATTTATTTACTTGAGAGAGAGCATGGGGGACATGGGGAGAGGGAGAAGCAGACTCCCCGCTGAGCAGGGAACTTGACGCAGGGCTTGATCCCAGGACTCTCAGATCACGACCTGAGCTGAAGGCAGATGCTTAAACGAGTGAGCAACCCAGGTGTCCCTGAAAGCAGGATTTAATAGCCAAACTCGCAAAAGAATGAAGACAGATAAGGAAAGCAAGGTGATCCTGATTTTTTTCTTTCGATAAAGTTAAAAAAAAAAATCAGATCCTGGTATTTTCTCTCCAAAAATATTTATATTGTTTATTATGATGGGGGAACAATGAAAACAGCTTTATCGTCACCATATCTAATGCCTTTGGACCTTATATAATGTTTAAAAGTCCTCTTATCAGTAATGAAGAATTCAGATGACTTTATGGTCCCTCCATTGACCAAGCTAATTTACTCTGAAATCCATGGAAAGCACAAGCATTCTGCTTTACGGATTGTCACAAATCATGTGAAAAGAAAATTGATGAGACCAAACTCCATGACTGTGGGACAGCTACAAAAGCTCGATCACATACCTGGCATCACATCACTGAACAACACAAATATTCAGGTTCTAGAAAATCACTTATGAGTAAAAAGAAATGTTACAAGGTTCAGTGATTTTCAAGGATTTTTCTTAAACATTTATTTATTTTAGGGGTGCCTGGGTGGCTCAGTCATTGGGCGTCTGCCTTTGGCTCAGGTCATGGTCCCAGGGTCCTGGGATCAAGCCCTCCATCAGGCTCCCTGCTCCGTGGGAAGCCTGCTTCTCCCTCTCCCACTGCTTGTATTTCCTCTCTTGCTGTGTCTCTGTCAAATAAATAAATGAAATCTTAAAAAAAAACCAACACATTTATTTATTTTGGAGAGGTGGGGAGAGAGAGAGAGAGAAAGCAAGCAGGAGGAGGTGCAGAGGGAGAGAAAGAGAATCCTCAAGCAGACCCCCCCACTGAGTAGGGAGCCTGATGCAGGGCTCCATCCTAGGATCTTCAGATCATGACCTGTGCCAAAATCAAGAGATGGATGCTGAGCTGAGCTACACAGGCACCCCAATTTTCAAGGATTTTTAACCACACTTATCAGTAACTACCTAGGGAGGTGTGTAGCTTATACACTTTTCATGCTTGTCCTGTAGAAGCAAGGAAATCCAGTTCATATGTGAGCTGACCAAAAATATCCATCACACGCTAAGAACATGTAAGAACATGTTATTAGCTTCCAAAAGCACTATTAAATGTCAGCAGCATTTGAGAAAACACAACATAAAGAACATCCTAGGGAAAAGAAACTATGGAAGTCAGGCAATCCAATTCACAGATTAGAAAACTAAGGACAAAGACATTCAATACATCAGCTGAAGGCCCCACAGCTCGTTAGTGGCAAAGCTGGGATAAGAACACCCCACTCTCAAACTCTCCCCAGTGCCCCTCTCCCCTCACCGCATCCCACCTAAATACTATACATCCAACAGAGCTGGGCTGGATTTCCACATAAATAATGTAGCACTGTTTTTGAAATGTAAAATGACAGAATCTAAAAGAAGTTGGAACAGAAATTAAGAGAAATATTTGCTTAATATAAAAATTAATTTAAAACTATACCTTTACTGCTTCTGATGAAAGTACATTATCCTTTTTCTGACTTGTGCTCACGGGCTCATTTTCAACACTGAAAAATAAAAACCACAGTTTCTTTAAAATTAAAAGAATTACTAAAATCAGTTTCTGAGTTTAAAGTAAAAATTGCAAGGTCTTTTATATGCAATTCTCAAAAGATTCATGTACAAAATATAAAAGAATATGTTGATTTGAATCTCTATACTTGAAAACACATTCAAAAATACTCACCCAGGCCTCAGAAATTTTTGTGAGCCTATTATGTGCTACATTTTCTTATGCTGATAATCAGCATCACAGCGATGATGCACCTGAACAAAGCAACAGTGTACAACTATCACAATCTTGGAAATGACTAACACTCCATGATTTTATTTATATTAAGATTCTCCATAGCCTGATCTTTTTTTAAGACCCACAGTGAGTACTATACGAATAGAATATATTTCTCCTCAGCAAGTCTTTATCAACATACAGGATCATCTAGTGAACTTTGGGAATACTCAAACGTAGATGTAGGCTTATCTAGCCCCAACTGTGTCCCAGATGGCACCTTAAGAACCTGATTTTCCAGACTGTCACCTTTAATTGTCTTGTATAGAATACCTTCACAGATGCCTTATGAGATGTCATAGTAAACTATGCTTCCTATTAGGCACACATACATTTCAAAGACAAAATTTTATATTTCTATGTTTATACATTATCTTGTTGTCATACTTTTGTAATGCTAGACAAACTGAACAGCTCCCCACTAAAGATTATCATGACTGTCTGCCATGCTCCAGGGATCGCCCTTGGCCTTGAGGATGTAAGAACAAGTAGGTCAGGGTCTTTGTAAAACTCAGTCTAGTAGGGGAGACTGATACACAAACTAAGAATACAGTTTGAGAAAAGTTACAGCTGCTAAATGAACAAAATACTATGGAGCACAGAGGAAGGAAGGAATAGCAATTCTGCCTCCTCAGTAAAGTGCCCACAGAGGAAGTACAAAGGAGGCGGTAACAGAGAATATAGCATTTTCAGGAAACCATGTTTTGTTTGTTTTAATCTAAGACTGGAGCACAACAACTTGCTAGATGTGAGTATGATACCAGAGGTAGTGCATGCCAGACTATGGAGAACCTGCCTAACCCGTTTCAGAACTTGATCTTTTTCCTACTAGCACTGGGAAGCCCTTAGCCAGGGGACAAGCATAAAGCAGGCGAATGATTGAGAGTGGGAAAATGCAGAGAATCATGGTGGCTGGTGGCAGAGTGAATGAAAAGGAGTGGTCTCAATAGCTCAGATTAGACAGGATAGAAAGAGAAGACATGATTTAGGCTATTTTTAAGTTTTCTATCCATAAAGCCCAGTGCAATTATGTAGACTATCCAGGGAACAAATGGTAATGGTAAAAACACAGAAAGAAAGATCATAAACATGTGGAAAAGACAACGAAATTAAGATTTCATTAAGTCTCAGACTCTATGCAGCAATACACAGACCCAGAAGACACAGTCATACTCATAAGCCTTTTAAATGTCAATAGGAAAAGCAACCAGGTAAAGAAGTTGAACACATGAGCTGTGTGTGCTTAACACATGAAAATTCCATGCGAAAGATCAGGGACAGAAATGGAAAATACTGTACAATTCAGAATTGTAACCAAATACATCTATATATCTATAAAATAAGAATGTCTCTAACACTGCTACTTTAAAAGTGAGTGGGTTCTTTTCTTCATTTTCTATTTTCTATTTTAGATTTTTTTGTCACATTTGTTTACAATTCGTTTTTTTAATTAAATGTCAAGACTGGTCTATTTAAGCTCAATTCAAAAACAAAAAAAAAAAAGAGGGAGACTGGCAAAATACATGTAAAAAAGAGCACATTATAAGGATTTGGAGTATATTCAAGGATAATACTGATCTTAATGATTTTATAAGTATATTCTCTAACTACAACCTATTTTGAATGGCCCACCTAAAAACTAAACATACAAATATTTTGTCTCCTAGTTCTTGTTCAAGATTCCTGAAATTCTACTTAAGAGTGTTTACAGCACTTTCTGTAAACTTACTGCCTTAGTGAGAATGGAAATGAAAATGGTAAAAGTTTCCTTTCCAAAACAAAACCTCTTAGAAAATGTAGCTCCAGGTTCATGGGATTAACAAAGATATCAGTATTTTCAATTAGCTATAATTATATTCACTCTACAAACACACACAAATATGCCAGAAAAATATAGTTGTACGTCGGTACACAAGAATTCCATATTGAGCAAACAACTGAAGAATTTAAAGCTGAAAACAAAAGAATATTTGACACTTCATAAAACTTTCTAAAACTTACAGCCTATATTTAAGTCTCATGAATCTTACTGCTAAACCAAAATTTGAAAATGTATTGAGTTCTAAAGTAAACAACACATTTAAAAAATTCTGGCTTAGCTATAAAAATCTAGTTTCAATTAAAGCTTTCCCCACCTCTTTTCTAGTTTACCAAAGAGTCCTTCTTAATTGATCTCTGGCATCTTCAGAATTGCTCTGTTTCAACCCTTTCTTCCCGTCAAAATGATTGTTAATCTGATCCCACTTTCCAGTTTAAAAATCCCTTCAGTAAATCTCTATCAGTTTATGAATAAAATGAAAAGTCCTTAGGATATAGAAAGTTATTCACGTGACCCCAGATACACCTGCCACATAGAACCACTTCACATTCTCAGAATATGCCAACAAACCACTTTCTTTTGCCTGCCTGCAACATCCTTCGACATCTTGCCCAACTCTTAATCCTTTACAATTTAGTCCTAGCTTAATCTTTGTTTTTTGGGGGGGTTCTTATTGAACCCAGTGATACCACTCATACATTTCTGCTCTTTACCATAACATCAAGCTATCTAACTAGAATTTGTTTTCAGAAATGGTATCATTCATGTCTGTATCCCAGAGCTGAGCACTGTGCCTGGTGCTCAAATATTTGTTAAATTAAAAAATATATATATATCAGGTTCTCCATTTGTGCCTGCTTAATCAAAAAGGTGTTCCTTTGGGAACAATGCAATGCAAAACACACACAAAAACAGAGTAGATGAAAATACTGAAAACACTGGACTTAGATGTCTGCTTAGTTAAAAAAATAACAGAAAAGACTCAAAAGGCTTGAAATAGTATTCTCAGACTCTTTAATATATGAGGGAAAGAGAAACATGTTCAAATTCAGATGATCTCAAACCTTATGAAAGTTGACAATCTGTTATTGTTCTTTCACAATTTAACCCCCTTTGAGATTTGGGAATAGTTCAATAGCAGTATTTTTAGAAAGCACACATTTTGCTCATGGCTGGGGGTGAGGGACAGGAATCATAACCACACATAGGCAAGTACGAATACCTTGCATTTCTAAATAGTCTCATCTTAGTTAGCTACCAGAACTCTGGAAATTAATCCTTCAAAACAGCCCAGATAAATATCAAGGTCAAAGTGACACTGAAGTTCCTCATTTTTGAAGCAACTTATTTAGACCCTACCTGAAAACCAGGAATCCAGTGTGTAGCTACTAACCGTTTACTTTCCAGACAAACTAAAACCTCTGGGCCAAGAAAAAAACGGAGCACATTAACATTTTAGAGTTCAAATAATTTACAAAGAGGAAAGCCCCTATCCTGTCAATGTATCTTATACTCTTACTTTTTATTAAATAATAACAAGGTTCTCCAACCCATAGCAAATAAGAAGAAAACTAGGCACAAGAACTCACTCACTCACCAGATAAGTACTGCCCCCTCTGTTTTTAAGTCCCCTTTAAGTGCCAGGCACTGTTCTTGGTGCTAGGGTGCAGTCAACACACCACATGAAATCCTTGCCCTCTCTCCTTCAGAATCCCTACATAGACGCACCACAATCAGCTGGGCAATCATATTATAAAGCATATTTATAAAGCAAATGTATGTGCCTAATTGTCAAGTATTCCAGTTGGGTCTTAGGAATATGCATTTCAATAACCGACTCCCCCTTCCCAGGGTTGTTCTGAAGCAGGTGGCCCTCTGACCGCACACTTTTTTTTCTCTAACTATACTCTTGATAAACAATGGTCTGAGAGCCTTCTGTTCAGCAGAAGCCAACAACTGAGAGTTGTATAAGGAAGAGAATGATCTAGTCTGAGAGATCTCCACTTAATATTATTTAAATTTGTTAAGTGTTGATAAAGGGTAGGTATCCATTATGTAGAAAACTCAGTCATGTAAAACATTACCAGTTTTCCAACACTCAGGCCCTGCAGAGCTCCTGGCCCCAGCAAAAAGCTGTTGCCCTAATGAGTATGCTGAGCATCGCAAGTCCACAGTGGGACCAACAAGGAAAAAAAAAAAAAACCCTCTTTCGGTGTATACCACAGACTGAAGCACAAGGGATGCTGCTGGCCCTCTCCCAGATTCAGTTCCTCACATGGTAAGAATGCAACTTCCTAGATGGTCAAAAGATAGACATGCAGGGACAGCACACAGACTAGGAGGACAGGGTGGAGACACAGTGAGGGAGAGTAAGGCTGTCCACTCCTCCCCCTCCTGGAGCACAGCTGCTGGGCATTGTCTCTTACTCTGCCTTTTCTCTCACACATCATTCCTGGGGCTGGATCAGAAAAATCTGGAAATGTTAAAGAACTGAATACAGCTTTCATAACTGTCTTCTGGAGGCTTGCCCACTCTCTACAGATGCAGAAGTCTATTATTTCTTGCCATTTTTAGAAAGGAGGCAATGTTTGGTGCTAGAGACATCACTGGCAGTAATTCTGACCATCTCTAAACACAAAGCCACTTAATAAAACATAGTCCCCAATTTGGGAACACCGTATACATCTGACCGGTCCCCCAGATTCACTGTCCACGGGGACCTGCCACTGTCCCTAGGGAAATGAAGAATTTCCCTTCTCTCCATCCTCTTCATCCCACTCAGCCTGGTGTGGCCTGAAATCATCTTCCCACTCTGATTTTCACTTCCATTGTATGAAGTATGGTCTACAATAGAGGAACCAGCAGCACTGAGGACAGGGAAAGAGAGTCAAGGCATATCCATTGTTTTCTCTTCCACCACTAACCTAAAACTCTTCTGGTCTGCTAAACAGCATCACCCTCTCCACCAGACGCCATCAGGCCTCCTGCCTGGCATGTTGTTCCTCACCTCAGAGCCTACTTGACACCATTCCTTTGATGAAACTCTAGAAGCAGCCAGAATCTGGCCTTCCTCTGAAATGTGATCAAATCATACTCAGTCCTCCAGGTGTGGCTTTACCATGGAGAACTAAATGAATAATATAGAACAAGAAGGGGTTTTTTACCTATCCACAGCCTTTCTTGTTGTCATTAGCAGCGAAGTGCTTTGCAAAATGGACTTTTGTCTATTTCAGGGACAGAAATAGATTAATAAACAATAAATTAATAAATTGTCCCTACCTTAGGGACAAAGGTCACTTCACTCAAAATGCACCTTTCTGGATCCAATTTTTCAAATATGAAAAATGAAAGCATCAGACCAGCTCTCTGCCAGATCTAAAATCCCATATGATCCTCCAGTGGTAGGGATAATGGAAAAGTAAACAGGTAGACTAACCTTGAAGTTTTATACGGTGAAGGAACAGAGAGACTCTGACCAAGAAACCAACTCAGTATCAACATTAATACCAGGACATTCTGAGAAAGAGACAGAAACTTGTAGTCCTTATTTCCAACCTACTGAGGCCACCTCCGGGCCTGTCCTATATTCCCTGAGACTCCACCCTCTCAGCCCGCACTTGGGTCCTTAAATACAGTATGCGCTTTTATCCCCACAAACTTTCAAAGGGTCTGCTGCTGCTTTGGGGGCATCTACACTACCTTGGAATTTTTTCTTACAAACACAGCTTCACACGACAAGCCTAGAGGCTCTCTTTGTTCAATATTATTCTGCAGGCATGTTATGGATTAAACTGACTTCTGTGCATGGGCCTAGAGTGGCCTGCTTCCAACCCTGCTTCTATGGGGACAGAGTTCCACACTGACAATTTATAAACAGCCATCTGGAAAACGGTCCATTCATAAACAGTGACTGCCAGCAGTAGACTAGTACTTGTATTTTTTAAGTGACCATTAACAGAATATAAAACAGGTGGTTATGGCACTATTTCTGGGCTTTAAATTAAAAGGCAACTAAGAGCTGCAATTTTAAGGCAGTCGAACAGCATGTATTTTAGCTCAAACATCTGGCATTTGAATTTCAGAACTCTTTGGAGAAAAACTGGGAGAAGGGAGGAAAGATAATAGACAGGATTATGAAGCTCTGTTGCTTTACGATTTTAGACTCTTCTGACAGTCCTTCCCCCATCATGTCAGTCTTCTCCTGTAATTTATGTATCCACTTGGAAGCTGATTTACTTCCTGTCCTCCATCCCATGCCCCCAAAACAAGATCCATAATTGCAGTTCAATCACAGGCTAGAGAGAACGTTGCTATGTTTGATGTGTACCTGAGCTGTTGACAGGTGACACCAGTAACTGCTCTCCTCTCCCAAAGTCCTCTACCCCATACCCTTCAGATTCTGAACATTTATGACCTACCTCACACGAATCAACATCCTCAATCTTTTGCTGTGACATGAACTCAAAACAGTGTTCTGGCTGCCCTCTAAAATGGGCACCCATTCATGCAGTATTCATCAAATTGTCCTAAGGAAGGGGCACTGGAGATCCAAGGACAGACAAGACTGTGCCTTCCCAGAGCCCGACCAAGGCTGACCTCACTTCCAACCTCCAACTCAAATTCCTTCTCACTGCAAATTCTTCCAGACATCAATAAACCAACAATCTTTGTGAGAATATATAAACACACACACACACACAAACTTGCACCCAAATGATATTTTCAAAAAGTAAACATCTCAACTCCCTACCTTGGCCTACCTCCTCTGGTCCCCGACTCCCTTCCTCGTGTCATTGACAGCCGCTCTCCCTTCCATTCTGTTGTCTCTGCTCACTCTGGCATCTGTGCCAACATGAGCCTGCCCCAGGGCCCTGGAACTGGCTGTTCCTTCTGTCTGGAAAGTTCTTTTCTCAGATTTCTGTCCCACTCCCAAGTATCATCCAGGTCTTTGTTCAAATGTTATGCAAAAAGAAAGGGGGGGCCTTTCATGACCATTCTATCTACACCTTACTCCACACTCATTATCTCTATCATGTCCCATTCCCTCACCATGCTTTATTGTACTTAAGGGCACATTATATATTATAGAATTTGTTAATTTTCTACTCTCTCCCATTCGAATGCAAACCCTATACAAGCAGAGGCACATTTAGATATTCAAACTGAATTCTGAAAATTGATGACTTTTTTTAAAAGACTAAATTTAGAATTTTTATAATTTGTATAAATATATATACTATTGTAGAAAATGTTAAAGCATCCTTGTTGAGTGAAAAAAATGTTCAAAATCTTGAAGAGAACTTTCACTTTTTGTAAAAAATATGTGTATATATATGGAAACGCACATAGGAAATGGTCTGAAAGAATAGTATTTGTCTGAGTGGGTAGGGTTATGAGTTGTACTTTTTTTCTTTTTGATTTTATAATTTCAGACCTGTTTTACAAAAGCCTATATTTCTATTAAAAGGACAAAAAATACAAAGTATTGTAGTTGATTTCAAAAAGCAAACAAACGCAAGTTAGTGGAAATGAATTTAGAATAGACAAATTACAAAATACTAATACTACAATTACATAATGGTAATTCCTTTGTATCATAATATATACAATACTGCTGAATGAGATCCTTATTTGCCTTCCCAGAACAATGAAATCATAAAAATTACAGTACACATTTCCAGTTTAGACTAATAGAGCACAATGCCATCCCTCCAGCCAGGGTATACTCCTCGGTGATGACAAGACAATAAAAGGCTGAGAATTTACATCTCACCTAACCTGTCCCAGTTAATAAAATAGAAAACTCATTATTTCATTTTGTCATAAGAAGCATGGCAATTATAAAAAATCATCTGCCACTAAGGTGGTATCCATGCTTTGTATAAATTTAATACAAAGAATAAAGCACAAATTTCTAACATATGTCTTTAGAAATTACATGAAACTACTATTTGTGAGGGCACTCGAACGCCATTTCCATATCATTTCTCGCATTGCCATCTGTGCTACTTGTCATAAGACAGAGAAGCTAGTGTGTTGTGTTAATGAAACCAAAATTGTATTTCATAAGAATCTAAAGATTGGCTTTTAATTCCAAACTTATAACAATTATATTGGCTGGATGAGTAAAGGTAAGTGGGAAGAGGTATAAAATAGCTAAGTCCTCACCTACCATAACGAGAAGTCAGTATAAGTTATCTAAAGCTTATAAATCAAGAAAGAACAGTAAGGCATTGTTTAGGCACATGTACAAAAATACCAGAAGGAACAGATTAAGTAAAATAAAAGTTTCCACTAGGGGAGCCCGGAGTGGCTCAGGAGGTTAGGTCAGTGACTGACTTTTGTTTAGGCTCAGGTCATGATCTCAGGGTGGTAAGGGGAAACCCCAGAGTGGGTTCTGGGCTCAGCGGGAAGTCTGCTTGTGTTCCTCTCCCTCTCTGCCCCTGCACGTGTGTGTGTATGTGTGTGTGTGCACGCACATGTGTGCGGGCATGCTCTCTCTCTTAAATCTTAAAGTTTCCTCTAACAATTGTGTCAAGAATGGGCCCACACCTGTTAAATGCTCCTACAGCCGAGTGTCACCTGAGTACTTATTTTAAGGGAAGGAAGATTTGTGCTATGTCTGCCTTCTCCAGAAAACTGCATGTATGCTTTGAGCCAAAGACCATGTTGCAGCGTGTTCACTGTTGGATTCACTGAGCCTAGCACTAGTACAAGGGGTACTAAATGAATTCTTGGTAAACATGAAGTTTTCATACATGACTTTTCCAGTAAAAAAAAAAGTCTTCCTAATATACAGGCATACTGATTTTGTACACACCTATTATTCCATGGGGTTTTGGCTGGTATGTTAAATCTGGAAGAGACTTTAGAGAGATGAGCCACCTGCCTCAATTTTTGACAAAAAGATTGAAAGTGTTAATGACATGCCAGGGTCATGCCGTTATTCAAAGAGTCTGATGGGTGAGCTCACAAAAATGAGTTGATATTTAACTCCACCCAGTTTCACATTACAGATTAATATAGAAGCCTCACTCATACTTACAGAAAATGTCAAAATATCAAATTTCTCTGCATTATAAATACTTTATTTACAGCCTTAATTGTAACTTTTCTCATTTGAACAAGTTAATGTAGTTCATTCTTTGGAAGATCTCTGCCAAGTCAGGATCCTCAATTCTCACGATTTTCGCTCATTTATGCACAGATATTCACCAGGTCTTAAACTAGTCTTTCTTCCCCTGAAGTAGGTAATCCACATTTTTTTATGTATAAAAAAGTATAAAATGAAAAGTCTCCCTCCTGTTCCTCATTTCTTGAGCCACTCCCATCCCCCCTTGTTAACACAGCACAGAATAACAGACTTATTTCACACACCCCCGTTTACATAGAAACGGGAGCATACTACACACAATGATTTCCAGCTTGTTTTTTTTTCTTAATGAATCCTGGAGATATTTCCTTATCAGTACATAAAAAGCTTTGTCATTCTTTTTGGCAGCTGTGTAATATTCTATGACTGGACCATGATTTATCACTTAGTCCACTTGATGGGACACAAATGTATTCCCTCTTTTGCTATTAAAGCAACACTGCAATGGCTAGCCTTGCAGAGGAAACGTCGGGCCTGTCTGCAAACTGTTTACATCTGATGGAATTCCTACAGGGGAAGTGCTGAATCAGAGTATGTAATCCTGAGAGAACCTGTCCAAGGTTGGACACCAGTTTACTCTCCCACCAGTCACTACTTCCAGTTTACCCACCTCTAACTCGTTTTGCTTATCAGTTAGGTAGAGTATGATATCTTGGACACCAGTTTACTCTCCCACCAGTCACTACTTCCAGTTTACCCACCTCTAACTCGTTTTGCTTATCAATTAGGTAGAGTATGATATCTTGCTATACTTTGTTTGCCGGTCTTTTGAAGGAGATTGACCCTTTTCATGTGGTTAAATATAGATCTGTCCTTTGATAGATACATACATTTGTTTTCCTTTTCTCGGCTGTCAGGACCACAAAACTCTTTATTGTACAGAGCACTGACCCAAACCATCTGGGCAGACGTCCAGCTGCATGCCATTGTTTTTTATTTCCATTCAAAACCATTTCTAGGACGAGCTTTCTTTTAAGGGTCTTCCTAAGTTAAGCAGAGGAAGCAATCACATAATGCTGTAGACTCTGAGTTCAGGAAGAGAATCTGACTCTCACTCTACCACAGAGGCTGTGAGACTTCTGATTAACTACTCAACCTCTCCAAGCCTTAAATTATAATCTGTAAAACAGTGTAAAGATACCTCTCTCAAAGGTTGCTAAGGATTAAGTGTACGTATACATTTAAAGTCCCAAGCACAAGGGTTGGGTCTGATTCAGGCCTTAATAAAGGAAGATTTAGTTTTGTCATCACCAATCTGTCAGGCAAAACAAACAAACAAACAAAAGAAACCCCACTTAATTAAGCAAACAGTTGTTTCACTGCTTTGGGATACCTGCAATTAAATACCCCCAGGGATTACACATAGAGGGATAGTCCTGTTGGAGCTGTACCACTGGCCATTCACAACTGCCAACCAAACATTAAGAATGAGTTGTTTCTGGTCGCAAAGCTTCAACTTGTTTCTCTATCAACATTAAGCTATTTTGTATAAGGATCTCCACTCACATGAAATGTTAATTCCCAAGAGGATGTGCTTTTCTGCCTCCATCTAGAACTTACCAAACCTGTGGAGTCTAGGAAGAGCAAGAGGAATAGAAGAAAAGCACTTGCCACTCACCCTGCTGGTCCAGTTACTGTACCATCTCCCCAGTATTAGGGTTGGCAAAGGATGTTAATCAAACCATGCTCAGAGAAAAGTTAATGTGGGAAGATATTTTGAAAGCCCAAATAAAGCTCTCATAAAATATTTGATAGTCATGAAAAAGTATGTTCTGAACCAAACAAGTCACATACGCCACAAACATTTTGGGCTTATAACGAGCTCATCTTGAGAACAGAGATGTACATGTTCATCTCCTCTGTTAATTTATGAACTATTCGATAGCACTTTTGGTCATTCATCTTTATTCCCACTGCGTGATACCATATTTGACATGGCAGCCATTCAAATTTATGGAATGAACAGACTCCAAATACATGATGTTTTAAGATTTTATTTCATGCTGATCTTTTCTTTTCAGGAGATAGCCCAGATCATTTTTCTGGGTTTAAATTTACACCAACCTGTTTTCTCACTACCACAGCTGTATCAGCATTTCTGGCATAGCTAGGCTGCAGTGTGTTTCATCAGAACTCTGGTTAGGAAATGAAATATTTTATCTTGAAGGGAACATTATTTTCCTCCTTACAAAATTTGTTAATATCCCTTTACATAGTTTCCTCTGAGAGGGAAAAAAATGCTATCATTGTTTCAATACAGTTAGAAGTTCCAATGACATAAGTTTATTGCGGGACAACGTGAGGTACTTGCAACTTTAACATTTAGAATGTACAACTGAGTTAGCTTACAAGGAATGCCATCACCAAGAAACAGAATCCCCAAATTAGCCATCTGGCAGACACCCTGTTAAACCCCAAAGATAGAAATCTCACTTGAAAGATCTAGACTGTTTTGGGGTATTGAAACTATATTTCTACTTTACTTCCAAAAGTAGCTTCTATGCTTTCAGTCCTGGGAGTTCAAGATTCTCGGAAAATACATACTGCTGAAGACTTCTGGAATTTTCCAGTCATCTTTATTACAATGGGTATGAACTGCTGATATGGTCTTTCAAGACCACACAGGTATCTCCTATGCTAATAAACTAGTTACCAATTATTTTCTATAGTGCTTTGAAATCAATGAAAATACAATCATCATGAAAATTCAGAGAACAAAGCTCCCTTTCTTCACACACCTGATGCTGTGGTCAACACTGGTCCTTTAACCTGAAGGCCAGCAGCTCTCATGCATCAGGGGCACTGCTGACACTTTTTATGAGAATATCTCCTGCACAGCAAGACAGTAGCATCTGGCTCCACCCATTTAACACCCTCAGCCATGGTGACAAGCAAAAATTCTCTGAACTTTAAACAGAGAGCCAAACACTGTAGAAACCTTTTAAGATCCCTCACATCTCTAAATGCCCGATTCAAGGTAGCTGAAAACCCTAATAAGTGCTTTAATGCTCTATCAACAGTGGTTGACAGCTACTACTGGTAGCTGAAAACCCTAATAAGTGCTTTAATGCTCTATCAACAGTGATACACTCCTCACCTGAGCTAGGTAAAGGGAACACCAAGAGGAATAAGACACAGCCCCTATCCTTGGTCTAGTGATTGTCTTACCTCATTTCTATCAATAGCAATATATTAGAACACTGAAAGGAACAGTTAAAAAAAAAAGTATATCTGAAATGGGCCACATTTCTGCAACAAAGTACGAAAAATTCCGGTTGGCTTACATATTCATATGTATTTTGAATGAGCATAGTTCAGAAGGGTGGATGGGCAAGATGGTGTGGAAAAAAAAACCAGACCTTTAGAGTCAGAGAAACCGAGGTTCGAATCTCACCCCTGAAACTTATTACTCTCATGATTTGGGGTAAATCATTCTCTACTGGGAGTGGTATCCTACCTCCCATCCACCTGGGTGGAGGTGTTTGGTTTATTCCAATTACTGGAGGACGCTACTGGCAATTAGTGGGTGGGGTCATGGATGTGAAATGTCCTGCAAAGGACAGCAGAGTCCAGTTCAACCAAGAATTGTTCCACCCAAGATGCCAACAGCGTTCACCATTAGGAACTCTCCACCCTCAGTTTCAATTGTCAGAATAGTGATCAGCATACCAACCTTCAAGTCTAAGGGTGAGGTTTAAATGAAATGCTGCAAGTAAAAGTACCCAGCCCAGCAATACATGCACAATTAGCTCTTGATAAATGCTGATCTCACCTTACTATCCCGTCTTGAGTTAAAATGTCATACAGAGCTCCTTTTAAACAGGTCCATCATGTGTGATAGAGCAAAGAAACAAAAATGAGCATTTTCTCAAAGTGGATAACATTAATAGGCAGGTATCCTCCAAATTTCACATTCTAGCAGTGTCTATTTAACAGGTTTTCACAAAAGTACTCTAAACTTTAAATCGAGAGCCAAATGCTGTCTAGAGACCTTTGTGACCTAGCTCCAATCTTTCTTACTGCCTCTTTCACTCTGTCTCACTAATGTATATAGTCCCCAATAGATCATAACCTCCTATAGGCCTTTGCTCAGCGTAGAATACCTGTTCCCTATTTGTCTTCCTGGCTAAGTTCTCTCAAAATACTACCGACATCTAGAAGAACCAGGTAAAACTTCCTCAACCGTGAAGCCCTCCCTGCTGTCCCCTACCACTTCTAATGAGTCCTTTCCTTGTGTGCTCATAAAATGGGTTAAACATTATAGCAGTGATTCTCAAATTGGGATCCAGAGAATGCAGAGTTCTCAAGTTTCCTATGAAAGCTTCAGTTACATTTTTCATTTCCATATGATCTAAAATAAATACAAGCACCTCCTGAATCTGGTCAGTCACCCTAGAAGAGTACTAACAAGCAATTCAAGTGTCCACACTTAAATTTGCAGTGTTGATGTAAACAGACTTTTAACGGCCAAAGGTTAATGAGAATAGAATAGCAGCAAACTCAATGCATAAATGATATGTTCACACCAAATGAAGCCCAAGTAACTTAGAGCACACCATAAAAGCAAAGGTTTTCCTATGGTTCAAATAAGGAAATATTGGAAAACCTGAATCATGGCAGAGTACAGAGTTGTAGAGTCATGGCAACACCAAAGACCCTGTGTTTGTCCCAGATGGTAACATTTGTATTTTGTGGGTAGCCAAAAAAGAGTTTTCAGGATAATGCTTAAAAACTGACTTTTATTGGTCTTATGGTTATGTTTAATTTTCACTCTGTTCTTAAGGAATTCTGTGAAGTCCCATTTTGTATTTGTACATGCATAAGTTATATAATAAAATTCATATAAGCCAACACTCCCAGTGTTGAAAAGGAGACTGTACAAGTTTAAAGTTTGAGAGAATGCATTTCAAGTACACCAAAAAAAATCAGAAAGTGGATATTAATCCTTAACACATCTTAAGGGGCCTCAGAGTTGTAGGCACAGCATCCGACTTAATACTTGTTCACTGACTGAAAAGTAGCTATGTGACTTTGGGCAAGTTTAACTGTTTTTTACAGTAAAATGAGGACACTGATCACAAAAGGTTTGCCCAACCTCAAGTCTAATATCCATAAATCTACTTTTGTAAATTAAGTGCTAGATACATGCATGAAATGTACTAGTATTGCTGTTTTCAAGGGGTCTTTTCAGCTTCTTATAGTTCCTTGAGAGAAAGGACCCTTTTTTTTAGTCATTTTTACATCCCTACCACACTGCATGTCTGCTGTTGGGGTCACCAGTATAAAAGGTAAACTGGGCTCCCATTACAGCTACAAGTTTTCACTGCCTTTAAGAGAAACAGCCAAAATACCCCTTCATTTAAATAAGAGCACAGTTGACAGATCGCAATTCTGTTTCCAATCTTGTTAACACCAGGGTGTTGTGTTACTAGGACACTGGGTACTGCTAAGAGTTTCCATTTGTTTCATTAAACTTTCAATAAAGGCTTTGTGTGTTTATATTCTTGAAAAGAAAGATTCAAGCTCATTTAAAAGGTAAAACACCCACAGAAAGGATTACTCCTATCCCCTAAGCTGGCAAATTCTAAAAAGATGAGGACAAAATTAACGTTCATATAAACACAGTTAAAATTCTCAGTGTCAAAACGCCACAGCCTGTCCCTATCTGGAGATGAGAATGGAGAAGTGCTAAGTAGACAAGAGGCTAGTTGCTAGAGAGGTTATCCAGAGAGAGAGAGGAGATTAGATTTGAGCAGTGTCTTAAAGAGCCAAATTAGGGCAGGAAAGCAGGCAGAGTTTCAGCACAATTCTGTTATGAACCTGAAATTGGCCAGCCTATTCCTTTCTAACAGTGATTCAAGTTGCCAACTTTTGCTGAGTCGACTTGGGATTCCTTTTAAACACTGCTTCCATGTTATCCAAGATGATTAGTGTTGTTGCAGTGATGGCAGGCACCTCAGGCTGTCTGCCCACACCAGGAGATCTGACATTCTGGTTGAACCCTGTCAGACTTCAAAACTATTTTTAACTACAGTGTAACTTTGAATTTTAAATTCTCCCTTAACAGGGCAACTATAGGTGAAGCTTCGCAGGAAAAGTTTACCAATTACAGGTGCTTTCTTGGAAAGATACGGTATTAACAAGTCATTCATAATGGAAATGTTTCACAACTAGGGAAACTGAGGAACACAAACTCCTAGAATCAAATCACAAGGCCTGAATACTAATGACACCAGCACAGTCACACAGTTCTGCTTCCTATCCATTTTTCTCCTGTCCTCCGCTTAGTCTTTAAAACACAGCTTTCTAGAGAGCGTCCTTCCAATCAAAACGGATTACACAATTCCGGTGCAATTTGGGACAGGGCAGAGTATAAGCCTGTCTTCTCATCAAAAGTTTAAAACAGTAAGATGTATTTCATTTGACCCCTCTTCCTCCCTCCAAATGGATGAAAAGAGTCAGGAACCGGCATTTTAACGAGAGCCGTCTACACACACACACACACACACACACACACACACACACACGATTTTACAGCAGGTGGAGGAAGAAGCAAAGACTGTATAGAGAAGGGGAACGTTTTCCATGCTGACACCAAGACAGAGGAGTCCTGGTTTTTGGAATCTGTTGGGGAACTTAAGGGAGGTATCTCCAAAGAAACAGGGGGAAGGAGGGCATCATTTAAATGTCCAGGCAATGGTAAATAAAACTAGCAAGGTTTTTGTATTTTGACTAAGTCTTGGGAACTCATTATCACAATTCTTTAAAAAAAATCATTTTGAGTAAATTTAAATAAGATGGCAAAACACCAGCTGAGGTGGTGGCGCTCCAGTGTTTTACCTTTCCCTCCCGAGGGTTGGTGGCTCGGCTCGCTCACAACTGTTTCCCATTACGGCCGGCAGGACGCCGGGGGACTCGCTTCTGCCACAGAACTTGGGAGCTCAGACGCCAGTGTGGAACGGGAACGGAATCACGTACCGGGAGGGGGAGGTGGGAAGGAAGAACGCCGCGCGGGCTGGGCCCGGTGGGAACGCACCCCGCCGCGGGTCACGAACTTCACCCGGATTTAACTAACCAAGGAAAAGGGAGTGAAGCGGCACGGGAACTGGGCGAGGAGGAGGAAACTTTAGCAAAGGAGAACAGAAAGTGGCGAGCGGAGCGGAGCCTGGCCCCAGAACCGCTGGCTGCAGGCGGTCGGGCTAGGGGCCCCCATCAGGCGAGTCCGCGCAGGGCCCCCCGAAGTCCCCCGCGGCTCCCACCTGACAGCGCCCTGGCCTGGAGCGGGCGGCTGGCTTGTCCCCGGCCTCTCCTCCTCTTCCTCTTCCTTGTCCCGGGAAGGGCTTCGGGGAGCGAAGAACCGGGAGAAGGTGTGCCAGGGGGCGCCGCTCCTCCTCCGGCCGCCAGACATCTCCCCGGTGCGGCTGCCGGTTGGGGGCCGTCCGCGGGGAACGGGTGAGGCGCTGTCCTGCGCCCGGAGCCCAGCGTGGCGCGACCCGGCGAAGGCAGGACGGACTCGGCGCTGGCAGCCAAAGCGGCTCAGTCCATTCCCCGCGGGAGAGTCGCGGGTGCGACGCACTCCCGGTGCGGCTGCTGGTCTCGCGGCGCGCCGGCTCCTCCTACCGCCCCCGGCTAGCCCGCCCCCGGGAGGAGCCAGAGGCCGCGGCCCCGCCCGGAGCTCGGGCCCAGCGGTAGTCTGCCGGTTTCCCGCCCAAACGAGTTCAGGCTGCATGCAACCCATTTGGCTTTGCGCTCAGTTTTTACTCTGTATTACTGATTTGTTTTCTATTCGCCAGCCAGTGAGCGAAAACAGTACTCGGACTTTTGAAAGAAGTTGATGAACTAGAGTGTGTGAAAACACCTGATAAAGTGCGGTATCAGAGTGCCTTGGGCTGTCTTTCAGCTAACAGCTACTCCAAAGACTCCACCAGGGCTGCAAAAGAGGGTACGTACCCCCGGGGCGGAGTCCCAGAAGTGAAGGTGGGGGCATAGGTGTCCTGCAGGCCTGTCATCCCGTTTCTTGTTCAGCTCCCCTATGTGTGGAGTAACTTTCCCTAACCCAGAAGCTCTTTAAATTTCTCACACTCCATATTATCTACTTCTCTGCGAACCTCCTACAAAAAGGACACTGATCAAAAAACAAGTGATTTAAACATATTTTGTAGTCGTTACACAGACTTAACTGAAATCTGGAAACCAAATAGTCTTTAAGAATGCTAAAAACAAGGACAGTATTAGAAATTCCATAGTACTTTCTTAGTTTTTTTTTTTGTTGTTTTATATACAGAAAGCCCTACATAATTAATGTATACATCCTGATGAGTTTGGAGATAAACACCCGTGAAACGGTTATCACAATCTATGCCATAAACCTCCAAAAGTTTCCTCCTGCCCTCTTATTTGAGAACACTTAACATAGTGTGTCTTTTTAGTAAATTTTTAAGTGTACAGTACAGTATTATTAACAGGCACAATGCTGTACAGTAGAACTCTAGGAATTTCTCATTTTTCATAACTGAAACAAACTACTTTTGACTAAAAGCTCCCTGTTTCCCCCTCCATTCCACTCTACTATGAATTTGGCTATATTATATTGATCATATAAGTGGTATCATGTAGTATTTGTTCTTCTGTGCCTGACATATTTCACTAATACAGTAGTATGGATTTTCTTAGTTTTTTTTGTACCCTGGTGGCTAGAACAAAACATTGAGGCCCCTTCACCCCAGGTATTTTGTTTTTGTTTGCTTGTTTTAAAACTAAATTGCTCCTGGGCGCCTGGGTGGCTCAGATGGTTAAGCGTCTGCCTTCGGCTCAGGTCATGATCCCGGAGTCCTGGGATCGAGTCCCGCATCGGGCTCCCTGCTCCTTGGGAGCCTGCTTCTCCCTCTGCTTCTCTCTCTCTCTCTCTCTCTCTCTCTCTCCCTCTCCCTCTCTCATGAATAAATAAATAAAATCTTTAAAAAAAAATAAAACTAAATTGCTCCTGAGACCGGGTAGAAATCAGAGATATTTACAGAGATATCAGACATTTACTTGTATAAAAATTATATACAAGTAAATGAAATGCCCAAGGCAGTTTTGGCTTGGGGGGAGGGAAGGAAGGTGCCTTGGGGGTCATCCCTCCTCTAACTTTGGGGTGCTGGAGAAAAGAAGGTTGCTTATGAGTAAATTAGACATCTATAAGCCCCAGTCATTTCAGCATCAGCTGGTGACTGTTGAGCTTCCCTGCCATCCCACAGCTGCCTCCTAGAAGTACTCCTGCCCCTATTAACTGCAGCAGAGCCCAAGGTACTCATCCTAATTTGTTCTGGCTTCAATTCAACCCACCAAAGCTAAATCAGCCCAGCTTCCCTCAGCTTGGATTCAAGACTTACCAGTGCTTTCTCATTTGGAAATATTTCCTCCTCTGTAAGTCTGAGAAAATAGTTAAAAGCTAGAATACTACATAGGACAAGTAAAGTTCCCAATTCTTGCCTTATTATTTTAGGGGACAGTCTCCATTAAATGCCAACTTACTAGAAAGCCCAGAGAACATGAGAACAAAGAGAAAACAAAGCAAACTGTTCCCTCCAGCTAGAAGGCCCAGAGAATAATTTATCTCCCCAAAGTTAAGGGACTACCAGATGTGTCCCCCATTTCTACTGTGAAAAGTGGGCCCTATACCCTAATGCCTACCCAGCGGGTGGATTGTTTGGGAAGTCTTTCTGAGGATAAAAGTAGGTGGGACCCAGCAAGATTTAGTACTGAATTATGGTTTTAACTAATAATAATGTTTTCTAAGAATAATTTCTCTGAAAAATAGCTCTCAAGGAAAATACTGTCATATTTCTTCAATAGCCAATATTCTGCATAAGTGAGAAGGCATCAGAATCAATGTGTAACGTCTGTCATAAAAATTTTCTACAGTGTTGGTGAGAATAGTATAAGTAATGGAAATAATGGTACTGCTCATCCAGCTAGAATCTCTTCTATTGATGAACAGCTTGGTTAAAGCTATAAGATATTATAGATGTTATTAAAGGCCCCTAAAGTGAACAGTTGGGCCAGTTCACATCTATGATAGATTTTTTTTTCTCCAAAGCAACTACTTCATGAAGGAAATGATATCTAATGATATCCCCATTCTGTGGTAGAACAAAGCAGCACTTTGAATTGTAAATACAAATGGTGCCCTGCCTCCATTAAGGCAAACTTTGTCTATGAAAGATTAAAACCATAAAACAATGACACCAAATTTTCATTGATTTGCTTTTCTAGAAAGTATCAGTTTCTAGATAGCCTATATCCTTATATTCTGACTCATAACTTCTGAATACTAAGTTATTAGTATTCCTTGCATTAGGAAGTCTGTAAAAATGTTGAATTTTAGAGTTGTGAGGATGTTAGAGATGAAAATTTAACAAAGTTGTCTTCATTCAATCATTCAGTTGTTCCACAGCCATTTAGTGAAGGCCTATGGTAGAAGCATATTTACTGTGAAGCCGACAAAGCTGAAGTCTCAAGGCCCCTGACTGGCATGGTCTCTTCCAATGTGAACTTGGGAATGTGATCACATGGTCATGTGTTTTTGTGAAATTTATAAAAGTAAATGTTTTAACTGCAATTGATTAAGACCACAGTTTCTTTCCATTTGGATTCCCACACCCCTGCCCCCAGGATCATACTTCTCCTAAAGTCAGTTGGTGTTGAATTTATTGGGGACATTTTGGCATCTTCTGGGGAATTTGAGTACAAAATATATTTAGTGGGGTATATTTATGTGGTTGTATCTTCAAAATTTAGTTAAGTTATTGCTTAAATTTGTCTATTGCACAGCTCACCAAGCATTATATCCAAGATGCAAGACCAGAGGTCCTATTAAGACACAAACATATCCTAAGACCTCTAACACTGAAAATATGTAGGTAGTAGAGGTGAAACAAGATTTGAAATGTATCAAAAGGGGACTGGAAAATTATTCCAATAATCCAAAGACAAAATACAAGAGAAAGAATCACTTCTAACTGATGTAATTTCTCTCATAGTAGGAATATGTTCAATAATGCAGTATAGGGGCGCTTGGGTGCCTCAGTAGGTTAAATGTCTGCCTTTGGCTCAGGACATGATCACAGGGTCATCGAGATCCCTGCTCAGGGGAGAGTCTGCTTCTCCCTCTTCCCCCCCACCACTGTGCTCTCTCATTCACTCTCTCTCTCGAATAAATAAAATCTTAAAAAAAATAATGTATAATGTATACAATTTTTATAATTGTAAATGCATGAAACTTTTTAAATGAAAATCATGTAACATAGAATTTATCAGAATTCTTCATTGTAGGGCACAAACCCGTAGCAGCAGTACAGTGAGTATATGTGTGAGTGTTACACGTTTACATAGCCCTTCCATCAATAATATACTCAACCAAATGTATAGAAAATGATATTAGAAAATCATCATCAGGGCGCCTAGATGGCTTAGTTGGTAAAGCATATGATTCTTGATCTCTGGGTCATAAGTTTGAGCTCCATGTTGGGTATAGAGATTACTTTAAAAGAATTTTTTTTAAAAATCATTGTCATATGAAAGTCTATCAAAGAGTATACTATAAAAATTAAAAAAGTATTATAGAGGTATGCCAAGGGGTTAATGGAAAATACGTTGGTTTTCTAGATTTTGTGATGTTTGTTTTGTTAGTCAACTTTTTTTAAAATTAGTAATTTGCATGATTTCTTTTTGCACTCATTTATCTAATATTCTTATTTTTAAATCATTTTTCTTTAAAAAAGGACCCCTCAAGTTATAAAAATCTTCAGATACCTCCGAACCTGGATCTGTCCCTGAGTGCCAACTATATGTGAGACACATGCTCATTCTTAGAGATACAATGAATGAGTTAGTTACTTTCCCTCAAGGAGCAAGTTTGATGGGGCAAACAGATGAGCAAAGAGGGTATAACAGGGGAAAGCTTTCTATATAGGTGGACTCCCATCATAATCTAGAAGGTTCCAGGAAGGTTCAGAGGAAATAAATGTCAGTATGCTCTCTTCTTCTCTATCTCCTGTGGCCACCATGACTTCCACAAAAAGACTGCAATTCAATAGCTTATTTGATACATGAGAAAACCTGAAGTTCATCATACTGTGATTCCCAAAGCATAAGCACTAAACTCCTCAAAAGTATGAGAACAGACTAAAAGTGCTGATCCCTGAAGCATTTAAACAAGGATGCAAGTGTAGCTTAGAAATGCTAAGCTGCTTGTTCTGAAAAGTCCACAGAGGGATAAGCTTCTGTATATATCTTAGAGAACAGTATTTACTGTGTGGCAGGTGGCCCAGGAATATTAAGACAGCTGTCAACATCAAGGAAAGCACCAGCCCATGAAAAGCAAGCAGATGGATTGGGGTACTTCACTAGCTGCCTCCTAGAATAATAGCTGTGCGTGGCCAAATGAGACAATGTCATGCTGCCTAGGGCAGCAAAAAGCTATTACTGGATGTAAGCGCTCAATTAGGAGATGGGGCGGGGGAATATCCTCCCCTTTCCTTTGTTTTCATAGCTCAAGTTTTCATTAAGAACCACAACAGCAAATAAGAAAGGGGGGGAATGATGTTAGCATTTTTCATTCTGTTATATTCTGATTATCATGGTTTGTAACATGGGAAAATGCCTCAGTCTTGCTGCTTCAATGAGAGCAGATGGTGAAATTTTTAAGTAATTGGTTATTCAGACTTCTATGGGATGCATGAAGTTTTATTGTATTGTGTCTGGCTTTTATTTCTAGAACATGTGGAGATTGAGATCTTTCAAACACACATCTTTCAATGTTTACATTAAGATGTGTTAGTCTGACCTAAATCATATTTACTCTTTTCTTCTCTTGATATAATTGCAAAAAGAAATGAATCCTTTACAAAAATATAACTAACAATTCAATATTTATTTCTCAAACAGTGAAAAAGTTGGTAATACTAAATCATTATATTCTAAAAAGTATATAAATAGAAGAAGGATTTCTTTGGCAAACGCAGATTATGAGATGTATTCTAAAATAGTAACTCATACCAATTCACTTTAACGTGTCTTGAGTCAAATGCTAAAATATAAAGTCATATGTAGAATATTAACTTTTATTAATGTAGCTTCATAAGCATGACACACATAATGGCTCAGAATAAGAATTTACTATTGTATGAGAAACTCAATTCCTATGTTGTTTTCCCTAAATATTTCTTCTGAATACATAAGCTATGTGCTATATTGTGCATATTTGATATACAATTTTAAATGGAGCTATTCTGTGAAGAATAATTATAAATTTCTTAACACTATTAGTGTTGAATACAAATTTTATTAGGGCTTCATGAGACAAAGCTTTAAAGTAAAATGATAATTGGCTGGTGAATTGGGTTTCTTTTTTTCTTATTAGGAACATACATGTCCCAGAATCCTGAATTCTCTTACTATGGACACGTTGTTCCCAGTTTAATTTGTTGCAAATGGTTTAAAAACAAGACATAGAGGCAGCTGTTATTGTGAGCAAATGTTTTGATTAGAGAGAGAAAGCAGCTGGAAATGATACATGCTGTCATATAAGATGAACTACACTTTCCACACAGGGCCTTTACCTAACTTAAAATTGAGATTAGCATTATTTCACTTACATAAGTTTTCTTTGTATAGAATGGAATATAAATCTATTCACTTTGCTTATAATCTGGGGTGATGACATACTGAATATAGTGCTGAATATAAATTTGACATACTTATCGATGGAAATCTTACATGATCCATTATGAAATAATATTGACAAACTTTCAAAAAAATTCCATTTAAAAATACTGCTCAATGTAGTAACAAAAAACTCTGTATAGAGTTTATAAAACCAAGTGTTACTGTAGTGGATATAATTCTGATTTTTTTAGAAATGTAGCAAGTACATTTCTCAATAACTCCATTTTGAAAGATCTGTATAAATTCATCAAACTATAACTGGTTTTGCAAATAATGAACAAAAGCATCCTATATCAAATATTTCCATCAGTCTATCCTTGCAACTGAATTCCTTCTTCACCTCTTCCAGTCAACTTTTCACTGGTAAAGAGAAAAAGGAGTAACCTATGACAAAGGTAAAACAGAAGTCAAGAAGTTACAATAGGAATATTTTTACTCGATTATGGAAGTAAAAAGATAATTCTCATAAATTGATCTTGTATTAATAACCATTCTTAAATATCAATCATGCCTATATTCTATCTTCTATTTTATTGTTCCTTCAGCTTCTCAAATAAGCACTTCGAGGTAGTTTCCTAATAAATCATTTGGTTTACCTCTCATACAGGTAAGTGTATTGACATACTTACTGACATACTTCTTTGAATTACCAAGTCTGGAAGACAAATAATTAAATGAACAAATGGTTTTCTGAACCTCACAGTTGGTATTAATTTAAGTAACTAAAAAAAAAAAAATGATTCCATTTCTATCTGGTTCAACAGGAACTCCACTTCAAATGATCAATCACGTATATCATCAAATGAAGTAGCTAACCACACCACGTATAGAATTTGTCTCTATAAAACTATCAACCACATGCAGACTGAGGGGAACGGAAATTAACTTACTCATTTTAAATTCTGCCATTTTCATTCCAGTTCTTCCTACCACTTAAGTACATTCTGTAGGTATATTTGGTCTGCATAGCTTAAATAAAACACAATCTAGCTTAGAAAAAAATATATCTTTAAATAAAATTTAACAAGTAGCTACTTGTTGGCAAAACTCCTCCTTAGTCGGTCAGGAAGGTATTAGAGAACTTAAATAAATTTACATATTTATTGAAAAATCTATTAATCAGTCTACATTTTGGAAAGACAAAACAAAAAACCAAGAAAATGGAAAATTCTGAAATTTGTAAATAAAATCTAAAGATCATTGACCTAATACTCATTACTCTAGTGTTACGTGCTTCAAACTTGATTAGGAGATTTGGTGGGAGACATATATATTTAAAAAAGAAAGAAAAATAATTATCTCATTTACAAAAAGTTATAGTCTTCTGCCCACTCAATAACCTCTTATTGAATACTTTCAGGTCCTGTATTTGGTAATTGGAATTTAACACTGATGTACCATCAAGAAGCTCAGTCTCAGAAAAGGAAGCAGAACTAAGCAAAAATTACAAATTATAAGACTGTGTGATCATGGAAACATGTACAGGGGCAAAGGGAGAAGAAAGTGCCTAACTGTATCACTTGGGCAGGTTATACTTAGGGTCCAGGATAGATTTCACAAATCACAGGTCCAGAAGTGTAGATCATAAATTCCTGCAACTACAACCAGTTAAAACACCTATTGACACATTCATATTAGAAATCTATATTAGATAAAATTAATAAATTTATAATCAATCAAATTTATAATTAGATAAAATCTATATTAGATAAAAAAGCAATATCAAAGCCCAATAGGAGTGCACAAAATACTGGGCCAACAATAGACATATAATTAATATATACTCTCTGATTTCATGAGAAAATATTGCAATAAATGGGTGATACTACATTGTGAATCATCATATACTATGTGTAACATAAGAATATTCAAGGACTTTGGTATGATGAGACTACCTTTAAGTGAACTCTGCCACATTCTTCAAAATAATTGCATAATTAAAAGTACATGACAAAGATAAGGTATGAGAAATATGCAGGTAGAGAAACTGTTACACTGATTCTAACATGACCTACATAATGTGAGTTTACAGCTGCCAATTATTGACCAAGACAGGTCAGACCAGTAGTTCAGGCAGGAGAAGTCTTACTAATAACCAAATACCTAATATAGGACCAAAATCAAGTATATGCAAAAACTAGTTTGACACGTTTGACATTCTTATTTAAATTGTCTTTCTTATAGCTATTACCTTGGATTCACTCTAAAAGTTGTCAGATCGATGTTATTACTATTGTGAAATCCAGAAAGTCACTTGGCCCGTCTTTATGATTATGGTTAAAGTTTTCCCACCCCTAAAAATTGGCAGCAGTACTGTATTTTCTAATATTATATATGTAAATTTCAAGAATTCTGTAATTCATAAGTATATTCATATTCCCATAATGGTTGCAATTATCAACATATTCAGATAGTCGATTTTTATATGAGTGAAGCAATTTCAGACTTTCTTTTATGAAAATAAATTACTCATCTGTATTCTGTTCTGGTTATTCTCATGGAGAATGCCATTTGCTTTATATTGCTATTTCATATAAAATTATTTTTATCTACAGGTAATTTTTATTTTGAAATTATTTCATACTTATTGAAAAATTACAATATTACAAAGAACCTCTTTCATTTAATGAACGATTTGAAAGTATGTTGTCAAACTAATGTCCTATCACCCCTAAATAATTTGATTACTTAATAAACATGACCATTGTCCTAAAATCCTAAATAACCAAAAATAACCCTCAAAATCAAGAAAGTAATAAGTACTACCATCTTCTCCTCAGACCCCATTCATGTTTTGCCAATTGTCTGATTAATGTCTTTCATGGCAAAGTAATCCAATCCAGAATCACATATCACATTTGTCATGTCTCCGTAGTCTCTTTCATTCTGGAAAATTTCCTCAGTCTCTTCTTGACTTTCATGGTTGTGACACTTTTAAATGTTAAGGGCCAGTTTTTTGTTTGGTTGGTTTTGTTGGTTAGGGGTAATGGAGGCATCTCTATATCTGGTGTCTCCTTACAGTGAAATCCTTGTCTGGTGTTTCCTTATGGTTAAATTAAGGCTATGTTTTTTTGCAAAAATACCACAAAAGTAACGTTATGTTCTTCCTGGTGGTACATGATTTTCATTTGTCCTATTATGGATGAGGTTTACTTGGCTCAGTTGATGAATTCCATGTTAATTTATTAGCATTTTAACATACCTCTTTACATTTTAAAAATAGTTGCTATAGGGATTATGATATATTTTTAATTTACACTGCCTACTAGAATTGATATTCTATCACTTCATGTACAATGTAGTTTTACAACTGTTTAGATCCTTTGTGATCCGCCCTATCAGTTACACTGAAGTTGCCGTATGTCATTATATACCTATTATAAACCCTGTAAGAATATGCTCTCTTTTTGCTCTAGATATCCACATGTACTTTAAGGACATTAAAGCAAAAAACAAAAACCTTTTATATTGACCCAAATATTTGCCATTTCATTGTTTTTTATTGTTTCTTGAAAATTAATTTCCCTTTAGTATCATTTCCTTTCAGCCTGAAGAACTTTATGGTAGTGCAGAGCTGCTGGTAAAATTTTTTCTTGGTGTTCTATCTTATTATTCTGGAAAATTTTTTTTTCTTTCCTTTCAACACTTTAAAGATATCGTACCAGTCTTCTGGCAAAATTCATTTCTGATAAGAAATCCAATAGTTTATATCACTTAGTATATAAGGTAGATTCCCTCCATCTGACCCCAGATATTTCTGAAATTTTCTTTGGTTTCCAGCAATTTGCTATGATGTACCTAGGGGGGTTGTCTGTTCTGTTTTGTATTAACTCTGTTGGGGGTTTGCTGAGCTTTTTTAATCTATAAATTATGTCTTTCATTCAGTTTGGGAAATTTTCAGCCATTATTTCTTTAAAAATTTATTCTGCTCCATTGTCTTTCCTTTCCCTGTGGGACTCCCAACTACATATATGCAAAAATACTTTTGATATTATCCCACAGGATCCTGAGACTCTGTTCATTTTTTTTCATATTTCTCTCTCTCTTCTCCAGATGGGAAAATTTCTATTGATCTATATCTTCACGTTTGCTAATTATTTCCTCTGTCATTTTTATTCTACAGTTAGTCTATGCAGTGATTTTTAAATGTCAGACATTATATTTTTCAGTTCTAGAATTTCATTTAGCTTTCTTTAATATTTTCTATTTTACTGCTGAAAATTTCTATTTATAAGCATTTTTCCCTTTACCTCACTAAGATAAGTTACTACAGCTGCCTTAAAGTCCTCATCTGATCATTCCATTTGAGTCATCCCAGTGTTGACCTCTTATCTTTTCCTTTGAAAATGGTTTTCTGGTCATAGTTTTCTGGTTCTTCATATGTCAAGTAAATTTGGATTGTCAGGTATTTTGTCTCCTAGATATTTTGAATGTCATGCTGTAGAGACTGTGGATTCTATTATAGAATTCCGAATTCTGTATATTTCCATTTTTATTTTATAGAGACATTAAGCTGTTTAAACTCACACTGCAAACATGGCCTTGCTGATTGTGGACAGCGTATCAAATCTCAGTTCATTATTTTAACCCTAGCTATAACCTGCTTTGAGTCTGCCTTGCTTGTGCCTGGTTTTGGACTCAGCCAGACACTTGGGAATGTTTATACCTAGAATTTTAGACTCCCATTTTCTGGATCTATCCTTTACTGAATGTTCTTCCCTTCACTTTGCAGTGGGTTTGGTTGTCCCATGCTCTGTCCTCTTTTCTTCAGGGCAAAAATATGGCAAGTTTTCTGTCAGGGGCTTAGCACCCAGAGTTTTAGTTATGACTGTGGCCTGTTCTCAGACTAAAAGCCTCAAAATAGGGAGGCACTTGGCTGGTTCAATTGGTAGAACATGTGACTCTTGATCTCAGGGTTGTGAGTTCAAGCTCCACAATGGGCATAATAAGGAAATAAAATTGGAATGTTAGTGAAGGTTAATACTGTGTTAATTTAAACAAAATATTATTCAGTGATTAACTATTTTTAACTATTCTTAAGCTTCTAACCATGAGGACTGGGCTAGTAATATAGGACTTTTTCATTGTTTTAAAAATAAGTTGAGACTGAATTATGCTTCCTCTTCTGTGCTTTCTTTTGGATCATTTTCACGTATTTCAGTATTTCATTTTAACATATTTTTGACTATATTCTTTATATGAATTTTTAGTGCCTTCTTTAGATATTACAACAATCAGGGACACCTGACTGGCTCAGTTGATAAACTGTGTGGCTCTTGATCTTGGGATTGTGAGTTTGAGCCCCGCATTGGGTGTGGAGATGACTTTAAAAAAAATCTTTAAGGGGGGATGAGGGGATGGGTTAGCCTGGTGATGGGTATTAAAAAGGGCACATGCTGTGTGGAGCACTGGGTGTTATATGCAAACAATGAATCATGGAACACTGTATCAAAAACTAATGATGTAATGTATGGTGATGAACATAATAAAAAAAAAAAATCTTTAAAAGCAATTACAACCACCATACTTTTCACGGTCCACTTAGAAAAAATACTTTTTTCATTTCAAGAATTATGTAGAAAGAAACATATATGACCCTGTATTCTCCCCCTTTGTTTTGTAGTTGTATATTACATCTATATAAATTGAAACCCCCATAAGACATTTTTTACTGTCAAATATGTTTTAAAGAACACAGGATGTTAAATTTCCTTCTGGTATCATTTCCCTTCTGTTTAAAGAATTTCCTTTAGCAATTCTTTTAGAGCAGGTTTGGTGGCAATAAATGCTTTTGCTTTCCATAATTCTGAGAGTATATTTCGTCTTTATTCTCGAAGGATATTTTTGCTGAAATATTATTATTCCAATGTTGATACTTTTTTAAAAAAGCATTTTAAAAATGGCCTCAATGATTTCTGATGAGAAATCAGCAGTCATTTGAATGATGTTTCCCTATAAATTATGTGTCATTTTCTCTGGATGCCTTCAAACTGAACTTCTGAAATCTGTATGCTATGCCCTTCATCAAATTTGGTAAGTTTTTAGCTATTATTACTTAAAATACTTCTTATGCTCTTTACTCTTTCCTACTTCTGGGGATACTACTTACAAGACAGTGAACTTTTTGATGTTGCCCTACAGTTCCATAAGGCTCTGTTCAGTTTTTTAATTCAATCTTTTTTTTTCCTTTTTATTCAAACTGGATGATTTCTATTAATCTACCTTCACATTCATGGAGACTTTCCTCTGTCATTTTCATTCATTTTTTTAAATTTTAATTCCAATTAGTTAACATACAGTACTGTATTAGTTTCAGGTGTACAATAATTTAGTGATTCAACAGTTTTATATATCACCCAGTGCTCATCATAAGTGCGCTCCTTAATCCCTATCACTTATTTAACCCAACCCCCTACACCCCTCCCCTCTGGTAACCATCAGTTTGTTCTCTATAAATAAAAGTCTTTTTTTGTGTGTATTTCCCTTTGCTTATTTGTTTTGTTTCTTAAATTCCACATATGGGTGAAATTGTATGGCAATTACTGGATTGTAGGGTAGTTCTATTTTTAACTTTTTGAGGAAACTCCATACCGTTTTCCAAGTGGCTGCACCAGTTTGCATTCCCTACCAACAGTGTAAGAGGGATCCTTTTTCTCCACATCCTCACCAACACCAACTGTTTGTGTTATTGATTTTAGCTATTCTGACAGGTGTGAGGTGATTTCTCATTGTAATTTTTATTTGCATTTCCCTGATGGTAAGTGATGATGAGCATCTTCTCATGTGTCTGTTGGTCATGTGCATGTCTTCTTTGGAGAAATATCCGTTCATGTCTTCTGCCCATATTTTAACTGGATTATTTGTTTTAGGTTGTTAAGTTCTTTATTTTGGATACTAATGCTTTATTGTTTATGTCATTTGCAAATATTTTCTCCCATTTCATAGGTTGCCTTTTAGTTTTGTTGATGGTTTCCTTCACTGTGCAGAAGCTTTTCATTTTGATTTAGTCCCAACAGTTTTTTTTTTTTTTTTTTTTTGCTTTTGTTTCCCTTGCCTCTGGAGACATATCTAGAAAAAAGTTGCTATGGCTAATGTCAAAGAAGTTACCTAGGATTTTAATGGTTTCAGGTCTCACTTTTAGGTGTTTAATCCATTTTGAATGTATTTTTGTGTATGGTTTAAGAAAGTGGTCCAGTTTCTTTCTTTTGCTTGTTGCTATCTAGTTTCCCCACCATTTGTTGAAGAGACTTTTTCCCATTGTGTATTCTTTCCTGCTATGTTGAAGACTAATTGACCATACAGTTGTAGGTTTATTTCTGATTTTTCTATTCTTTTCCATTGATCTATGTGTCTATTTTTATGCCAGTACTATATTATTCTGATTACTACAGTTTTGTAATATGACTTGAAGTCCAGAATTGTGATGCTTCCAGCTTTGCTTTTCTTTTTTCAAGATGGCTTTGGCTATTCAGGGTCTTTTCTGGTTCTATACAAATTTTAGAATTGTTTGTTCTAGTTCTGTGAAAAATGCTGTTGGTATTTTCATAGGGCTTGCATTAAATGTGTAGATTGCTTTGGATAGTACAGAACAATATTTGCTCTTTCAATCCATGAGCATGGGCTGCCTTTCCATTTCTTTGTGTCATTTTCCATTTCTTTCATCGGTGTTTTAAGTTTTCAGAGTACAGGTCTTTTACCTCTTTGCTTAGGTTTATTCCTAGGTATCTTATTATTTTTGGTACAATTGTAAATGGGATTATTTTGTTAATTTCTTTTTCTGCTACTTCATTACTGGTGTATAGAAATGCAACAGATTTCTGTACATTGATTTTGTATCCTGCAACTTTACTGAATTTGGTTACCAGTTCCAGGAGATTTTTGGTGGAATCTTTTGGGTTTTCTATATATAGTATCATGTCATCTGCAAATAGTAAAAGTTTTTCTTCTTCCTTACATTTACTTCCTTCTTTACCTTTAATACCCCACTTACATCAGTGGACAGATCATCTAAATAGAAAATCAACAAGGAAACAATGGCTTTGAATGACACACAGGAACAGATGAATTTAAGATATATTCAGAACATTCCAGCCTAAAACAGCAAAATATGCATTCTTTTCAAGTGCACAAGGAAATTCCCCCGAATAGATCACATATTAGCCCACAAAACCAGCCTCAATAAATTCAAGAAGATCAAAGTCCTACCATGCATCTTTTCTGACCACACGCTATAAAACTAGAAGTTAACCCCCAGGAAAAATCTGGAAAGACTACAAATACATGGAGGTTAAATAACATGTTACTAACAATGAATGGGTCAACCAGGAAATAAAAGAAGAAATAAAAAAGTACATGGAAACAAATGAAATGAAAACACAATGGTCCAAACTTCTGGGATGCAGCAAAACCAGTTTTTGTTGTTGTTGTTGTTGTTTTTAGCGAGAGGGTGAGCAGGTTGGGTGGGGGGACAGAGAGAGAGAGAGAGAGAGAGAATCTTAAGCATGTTCCACACCGGGCACAGAGCCTGACGCAGGGCTTGATCTCATTACCAAGATCATGACCTGAGCCGAAATCAAGAGTGGGACACTTAACTGACTGCGCCACTCAGGCATTCCGCAAAAGCAGTTCTAAGAGGGAAGTTTATAGCAATAAGGCCTAGCTCAAGAAACTAGAAAAATGTGAAATCAACAACCTAACCTTGCTCCTAAAGGAGCTAGACAGGGCGCCTGGGTGGCTCAGTTGGTTAAGCTACTGCCTTCGGCTCAGGTCATGATCCTGGAGTCCCGGGATCGAGTGCCGCATCGGGCTCCCTGCTCGGCAGGGAGTCTGCTTCTCCCTCTGATCTTCTCCCCTCTCATGTGCTCTTTCTCTCAAATAAATAAAATCTTTAAAAAAAAAAAAAGCTAGACAAAGAACAAACAAAACCTAAAATGAGCAGAAATAAGGGAATAATAGAGATTAGAGCAGAAATAAATAATATAGAAACTAAAAAAACAATAGAACAGATCAATGAAACCAAGAACTGGTTCCAGTTCTCTGGGGCTCCCTTTTTTGATCTGCCAGCTAGAAAGCTGGTGCTTTATGTGCCTTACTCTGCCATGCTCTTCCTTTGAACGTGCCCTTGTCTGGGGCCAAGTGGTGGGAAAACAGAACAAAAGGAATGAGCATTTGCCACAACTTCTTAGGACCATAAGGACTCTGACTGTAGAGGGCAGTTTCTCCTCTTCAGAATTTTAGCTGTGAGTTTCCCACTGCCACTGTTGCTACTGTTGCTGTTGAGTACTTGAGATTGGGGGTTCATTAACAACAAAGGGTAGAAAAGAACTCAGTATTTCCTTAACTTTTGCTGATCATTAACAAACTCCTTTCCCACTCTTTGAGCTGGAATTTCTCCTGGAGCTCTGTTTGCACAGATGCTCAATTCTGGGTTTTAAGCAGCTTTAAGCCCAGGTAATGGGGACACCGTAAGAAAAAAAAAAATGGGCATAGTCACTGCTGCCTGATTAAGGCATATTAAATTCTGGTCTTCTTCAATCTTCCCGCTACTATTTCTCAGTCCTCAAGTAGTTGCCCATGCATTCAAACAGTTGGTCAGTCTATGCAGATTTTACCACTGCATTCAGAGGGGGGATAGGGTGGAGTGTGCCTGCTCCAATTTACCCAGAACTAGAACTTCCAAGGTAGATTTTTTTTAAAGATGTATTTATTTATTTTAGAGAGGGAGAGAGAGAGTTAGCCCTCGTGAGCAGGGTTAGGGGCAGAGGGAGAATGAGAGAGAATCTCAAGCAGACTCCCCGCTGAGCATGGAGCCCCATGCAGGGTTCGATCTCACAACCTCAGCTGAAATCAAGAGTTGGATGCTCAACTGACTGGGTCACCCAGGTGTTCCCTTCCAAGGTCGCTTTTGATCAACTATCACTACGCTTACTTGTGGGTGGCTTTTATGTTCTTCAAAATCCTAGGACTTTGGGATGTGGATAGTGGAGGAGACTCTGTGGAGGTGGGAGTAGGAGTATTTGAGAAATCTGATTTTTCTACTCAGTTTGCTGTGAAAAAAAAATCATGGGGCAGTGCTTCTCAAACTTCAGTGCATGTATTTTACCAAAGGTGACTCTGATCAAAACTTGAGAACAGTATTGGATATAGCTTGGGTTCCTCAGAAAGCATTGTTGAGGCAGAGAAACACGGCTATTACTTTGTTAGGAAGTAAAGTTATGGAAAAAGAAGAATGAAGCAGGATAAGAGAGACAATCTGAGGTGTTACTGAGCTGACCACTAAGTGTGACTAATAGTTAGATTCAGAGGAATCATCCCAGAAGCTATGTATAGTGTTCCAAGATTGTCTGTGATGAATGGGAAATAGAGAAAGATGGAAGAGTTTATTCACTGGCTCCTTTCTCCCACTGGCCAATGGTTTCCCTGCTGTGTTAGGTATGTTTTGGAACGGTAGTGGTGAGGGCATGGAAGCAAAAATAGGAAGCTCTAAAACAGGAAATGAGGGATGTAGGGCATTGTCAAGTTTTACCTACATATGATGACTGGAACCTACAAGCAGTGGCAGAAACAAGAGTGAGCCTGAGAGAATCTGAAATGGCTTTATAAAACTCATCTAAAACAATACCTTAAAAAAGTAAAGAAATCTGTCAGATTGCAGTACCTGGGTGGCTCAGTTAGTTAAGCATCTGCCTTCAGCTCAGGTCATGATCCCAGAGTCCTGGGATAGAGCCCCGAGTCGGGCTCCCCGCTCAGCAAGGAGTCTGTTTCTCTCTCTCCCCCTGCCCCTCTCCCCTACTCGTGTTCTCTCTCGCTCACTCTCAAATAAATAAAATTCTTAAAAAAAAAAAAAAAACTGTCAGATCACTTGTTAGTTTTAGGTATGAAACTACAAGAATTGGTCATATTTTTCACCATGCGTTCTTTTTGGGTGAGGCTAGGCTCTGGTTACCTAGTTATACCCAGTGAATTTCTTTGGCCCTTATTGAAGAAATTAGCCATTTGGAAGTTTCCAGGTGATCTCAACTGAACCACATGAAAGTGCTATCATTCAGCTACTTTGGGCCTACAAAATGGCAATGTCATATGGTTCAATTTATTTAATTTTTTAAAAAGATTTTATTTATTTATTTGACAGAGAGTTAGCGAGAGCAGGAACACAAGCAGGGAGTGGGAGAGGGAGAAGCAGGCTTCCCGCTGAGCAAGGAGCCTGATGTGGGGCTCGATCCCAGGACCCTGGGATCATGACCTGAGCCGAAGGCAGACGCCCAACGGCTGAGCCACCCAGGCGCCCCTATGGTTCAATTTAATAGAATATGTTAAGACTTTCCATAGGGAACCCTAGGAACTGATATATCTGTTTAGAAAACATTTAAGATAGAAATCAGCAGAGAACAGGATCTTGGATGGTAAATGGATATTCAAAACAGGAGTGACCAAGATGTACAAAAAAGAAATGTATCAGCTTCCTCAATGAAGGATTATAGTAAGAGATTCAAACATTCAAAACACAATTGTTGCCCTTCCAAACGAAGCTCATGCACACTTCCCTAAAATAAATAGAGCCAAAGTCAAATGATTTTGTTTTGCGGAAAACAAAATCATTTTTCTAAATATAATATAGGCTGTAAACCTTACATTATTATGCAGACCCCATCAATCCTTAATGTGTTCACTATCTGGCTTCCAGGCTGTGCCCTAGGCTTACTAGAACAAGTAACTGTACTATTAGCCATCTATTCATTGATGTCTACACAGATTTGGAAGCAATCTGAAATCACTTTTCTGAAAGTTGGCCCAGATCAGACTTTTATCCAGGGCACCACTGCCCCCTCCCATACTATTCTCTGTAAGAAGGCAGAAAAGGATTTGGGTTCTTTCTTTATAATTAGAATTTACACTTGTAGTTACACTATTACATTTTTCTGCTTGCAGTTGATTACAGGATTATCTCAGTAAATGTATATATACTGATATTAATTTAGGTCTTTTGAAAAACAATTTGAAGTAGGGCTAAAGAAAAAAGATGAAAAAAATAAATTAACTGAATAATCTCAAGGTTTCCTTAGAATAAGACACTCTTGTTACAATTTTTCATTTTGTTGTAAAGTGACCTTAGGATGTAGCTACTCTTTTTCAGTTTGTTTCTGGAAGGTAGAATACATAAGACTGATATTGAAATAAATCTAATAAAAATAAGGATGTAATTAAGTTAAACACAGGGTACTGTATAACCTTTCAACCTAAATAAGGTCTTTGCAGTGCTAGTAATTCTGCTGATACATTAAAAGGACGTACAATTGCAGGGTTCCTAACCATAGTTGCTGTTTGAATGCTATTTTATGTAGGGTCCTATTCATAGAAAGGCTAAGAAAATGCCTACTTACTATTGAGTGGAAGCCTCAGGCCTGTTCTAATCTCTTTTAAGAAAGAACTATAGTCTATTTCTTAAGTTTATATTCATTTCCCATATAGAAAAGTTCTGTGTTGAGTACTGAATATCTCTGCTTGTTATACCTGAAGATCTAATTAGCAGAAAAACATTGCCTCTTGCTTTTATAGAGACCAACATACCCCTTTAAAAAGAAAACATACCATTGACATTTAAGAACTAGTCCTGTTTTAGATTTGGTATTTCATAATAGAAAAACTAATTTTTAACATTAACAAGATCCCATATTGACATAGGGTTTTGAAAATTTTTTTATTCTTTAAAAATCTTGTCCTGCTATGCATAAATGAAATAAAATTATTCATAGTATAGGGGTTTAATAATGTAAAAAAGGGTAAGTTATATTTTGTGAATGTATAAATTAAACTTACTGAATTAGCAGATAGTATTTAAGACATTAATAATCCACCATCTAAAAATACATTAAATCTCTATCAAATAAACAATAAGGTTTCCAGAAATGACAAGAGTTGATATGTCACATTTAAAAGTTATAAAAACAAATAACAAAATTAAAAAAAAAGCCTAAAACATGGTAAGAATAACATATTTTCAAGATAGATCTATGAATCTGCCTGAGAAAGCTGAAGGAGAAAAGTTAATGGTCACTGGGGTGAGTGAAGTGTGAACATGTGTGCGCATGCTCTCTCTCTCTCTCTCTCTCTCTCTCTCTCTCTCTCTCTCACACACACACACACACACACACACACACACACACACACACACACACAGAGTACACTAAGGCTAAGACAGAGCTTGAATGTGAAATTGGCTTTAACTGCCAACATTAATGATTACATTTAATTGGAAGAAGCATAAACCTATTTCAGTAATAGTTTACTCCATTAAGGTATTTCATAGAATATTTGGAATAATTTATAAACTTTTCCAAAGGAGAATGAGAGAGAAAAGAGAGAGAGAGAGAGAGAGAGAGAGAGAGAGACTAATTTGAGATCTCATCCTTTATGGATGGATATATGCTGTACTTACTAGCACATGGGAAAAATTTAGAAGATGCAGGCATAACCATGAAGTTTGTAATTAAGAAAATATTTTTAGCTATAGTTGTTACTTGTGGTCACTTAACTTAAAATGCATATCCACGGCGTGCCTGGGTGGCTCGGTCAGTTAAGTGTCCTACCCTTGACTTCAGCTCAGGTCATGATTTCATGGGTCATGCGATCGAGCCCCACACAGGGCTCCACGCTTGGTGGGGAGTCGGCTTGAGATTCTCCCTCCCTCTGCCCCTCCCCTGACTTGTGCTCTCTCTAAAAATAAATAAATCTTAAAAAAAATGCATATCCACAAATTGAATCATAAATGTTTCCACATTTTACCATATATATTTCGATTCTCAACAGTAGTTATCATTGACGTCAAAATGCTGATAAAAGTCATTGGGAAATCTGGAAGGTCAAGCCACATGCTTGGGGATAACTTGTGTGTGTGGTTATACTTTAAAATATTAACATGTCCAGGGGTGCCTGGCTGGCTCAGTGAGTTAAGTGGTTAAGTGTATGACTCTTGGTTTTGGCTCAGGTAGTGATCTCAGGATGGCGAAATTGAGCCCCACATCAGCCTCTGTGCTCAGCATGGAGTCCACTTAGGACTCTCTCTCCCTTTCCCTTTTTATCCCTGCCCCACTATGTGTGCACTTGCTCTAATAAATAAATAAATCTTTAAAATATTAACATGTCTGATGTTTCAGAATCTGCCCAATGTGTTGCTACTCATTTAAAGAAAAGGAAGGAAAGACTTCAGAAGGCCAGGACATCAATCTTACCAGGGGAGAAAAAAAGATTTCAAAGAGCATTACTTTTTAGGCATTTGAATCTAATTTTTCATACTTAACATAATTATTTAAGAAAGAAGTAATTTCAAATTGTTCTATTCCATTTTAGAAAATCTTCAGCTTTTTGACAAACCTCATAGAGGTTCAGTACATAGATTCTGGAGCCAGATTGTCTAGGCTCAAAATTCAGGGTCCCCTATTGCACTGTAACAGGGGTTGACCATTTTTATGTAAAGCCCCAGAGTGTAAATAATTTTATGCATTGTGGATCACATTACAGTATCTGTTGCTCCTTTTTTTCTTAATTAATCCTTTAAAAATATAAAATTATTAGCTCAAAGGCCATACAGAACCAGATTGGTAGTTTGCTGACACCTGATCTATATAACAGAGATAATAACATGTATTTCATAGGGTTGTCAAGAGGATTAAATGAATTAATACATGTAAAGTGCTTGGAAAGTTCCTGGCACATAGTAAAGGCTATAAAAATGTTTATTATTGGGGCGCCTGGGTGGCTCAGTCGGTTGGGCATCTGCCTTCGGCTCAGGTCATGATCCCGGGTCCTGGGATTGAGTCCCGCATTGGGCTCTCTGCTCGATAGGGAGCCTGCTTCTCCCTCATACTCTCCCTCTGTGCTTTCTCTCTCAAATAAAAAAAAATCTTAAAAAAAAAATACCTACTATTCCTCTGTGACTTGTATGTAGCATTACTTGGTGACTTCAAATTTGGAGAAGGATTTAATTTGTCCCTCTTGGTTTATAGAAAAAGTTTAGCATTGTACACTGATGAAACTCCAAGTGTGGCATTAAAATTGAGTGACCAGAAGGAAGAGTCAGTGATGGTCCTGAAACAGTCCCTTGCAAATCCCAGCAGGAGCATCCTTAATGAGAAAGATTCAGTATGAAGATATAATAACTAAGTTACTTGAAACATTCAATTAAACACAATAACCAATTTTCTATTACAGTATTTCTCCCCAGCCAAAGAAATGGACAAACCTATTTTAAATCTATTTAAGTGAACATTTAATGTTTTATTTTTTAAACTAAGAAGAGAATAATCAGAAAGCAGAAAATATGCATAGTTAAAATGCTACAGCATTTTAATGTACCAAAGTTACACATAGGATGTATCTGCCTTAAGTATTCTCAAGAGTAATTGCATATATTTATGGAAATCACAATGTGTTATGCTAAGAATTCCAAAGAAAAAAATAACTTAAGCAATCAAGAAATAATTGACAATTTTTAGCAGACAACCTATAAATGAAAAACAAATATATAAAACTCAGCTCTTTTGTGATTTACAAGGCACAGGCTGAATAGGGCCACATATAAATATTTAAATGCAATACATACAATAAGATAAGTTTTGAACATTTTATGAAGTGTTTATATTGAAATATGGAGCTTAATGAATTAAACTTTGTAACAGTGATGTATAAACATGAAAAAACACTTGAGTTTTAATGCAATAAACTTTAATTGTATACTATGTTAAATACAAATGCAATAACCTCAGCTTATCCACAGTTTTATGGCATCCTGTAGTCCAATGTGCTTCTACATAATCTTCACACGAAAATGTAGAGTAGAATAGATGTTTATAGATTTGGAGATAATGGAAACTAAGGAAAAAGTCAGTACTTTTCTTCTAAATATTTGCATAGGTGTGAGTTACTGTAGTTTGTGGAATACCAATTAACTTAGTATCAGCAAAGTTTTAAGAAGTATTTTTATTAGTCATATATACCCCGAGCTGAAAATCTGAAGTGTTTAGAGACTTAAAACAAGAAAAAATTAAAAACAAAATAGTAGTCACTTTTCTGACTTTCCCACCTCATCCTGGTCTCCCACCTCAATGAGAGCCTTTTCAATCCTTTTAGCTATCCTTGTGGCAGATAGCTCTGTATTTCCACTATCTGTAATACTCTTGTCTCTTGAATTCATCTATCTTAAACAGATGGTTTGGTTCTAAATCCCAGCACCAGCATTTACTAGTGACATTTAGCAAATAACTTCTTTAGGTCTCTGTTTCCTTGTCTATAAAACAAATAATAAAACCTACCTACCACACAAGGTTATTGTGACAATGCAAAATCCAGTATGTGTAATAATATCTAGCCCCAAAATACAGTGTTCATATAGTGATAGCTATTATTATTGTTGTTATTGTTATTATAATAGTTCTGGTGGATGAGGATTTGAATTCTAATACACCCTTTCTCCAGCCTCCTAAACTATTCTCCTATCCTCCTAAACTACAGCATTTAAGTATTTTGTTGAATTACAGTGTTTTCATGTCCTTTTTATATTTAAGGCAACTCTAAATTAATGAGAATCTCACTTTGTATCCTCATCAAAACAATTTATGAGAGGCCTGCAAGCTAGGTAAAATGCTGGACTACTGGATAACTTTTAATTTGCTAAATTCTAAACCACTGGGATTTTTGGACTAAGAGAAACTGAATTACAGAACTTTATTATAGTTTAAAAATGATTTCATTTATTTTTTATTTTTTTTTAAAGATTTTATTTATTTGACAGAGAGAGACACAGCGAGAGAGGGAACACAAGCAGGGGGAGTGGGGGAGGGAGAAGCCGGCTTCTGCTGAGCAGGGAGCCCGATGTGGGGCTCGATCCCAGGACCCTGGGATCATGACCTGAGCTGAAGGCAGATGCTTAACGACTGAGCCATCCAGGCGCCCCTAAAATGATTTTATTCACATCTCTATGACACATACACCAGTACCACAGTTACGATAACACACCTAGTATTACTCACTTACCTTTTGCCTCCTGTTTTATTTTATTTTATTTTATTTTATTTTATTTTTTAAGATTTTATTTATTTGAGAGAGAGAGAGAGAGATAGCAAGAGAGAGCACAAGTGGGGAGGAGAGGGAGGAGGACAGGGGGTTCCATGCCAGGACCCTGGGATTATGACCAAGCCAAAGGCAGATGCTCAACCAATGAGCCACGCAGGCGCCCCTTGCCTCCTGTTTTTATCATTTTCACAGCGAAGGACATTTAAGATGTTTTACACATTGTATATTACAGTTGTTCTTTATATCCAGTGTTTTTCAGGATTGACACCACTGCTCTATATACTGTTTTCTAGTGGTTAATTTAAAATGAAAGCTTCTATTCAGAGTTCACAATTACAACTGGTCTCTAAGTTTTGAGAACACAATTTGCATAGAGTAGATACTGAGATGTGTCTAAGATTCTAAAGAACATTTTTGTAGCAGTTTATGCTCAGGAAAGACATAGTTTGATGAGCCACAATCTATTTTAACAAAGACACATTTTAAAGAAACAAGAAGTCAGTTAAATAATTATTGAAGAATCATATTAGTTTACTTTTATACCTCTTAATCTTAAAATTCAAGATATTCATTCAGCCAATGAAATAAAATTGATACTATGTATGAAAAGGTTCTCAAAATCACCCTCATTAATTTTTAAGTTCTCTAAGGATAAAGAATATATCTGATTTATTTACCTTGTATCACCATTGCCTAGGACAATGCCAGACTAGTGTAGGTACAGAGAGGTTCAATACACATTCACTGGATAAATTCAGCTTAATTCTGTCTCAGATAATTTACAAATGCTTGACAGTAAAACATTAAATATTATGACAACACAGCATTATTCTTTTCAGCATAAACAAAGTACACTAGTTGGTACATTGCATATTGTGTTTTATTGACAGTGACATATAGTAAAAATTTTATGTATATATTAATTACCCATGGTCCCTTATAAATATTTAAAGTTCTTTTTCCAAGCACAATCATACCGCAAAGTTACATCATAAACTAAATCTCAGAAGACAATTTAAAAAATAAAATGCATTAAAGATATTATAAATCATGATGAGATACTGAGATGGCTTATAAATCTGACTTTAAACATTCTAATTACAATCAAATGTAGACTTTTACCAAGAAGTTGATAATTCTGGGGAAGGAGCCCTTCTGAGGAAAGATTTAGTTTTAATATAATTAATGGTCATATTAGCATACCTGAAGTCCTATGTTCTTAAAAATTTCATTCAGAATCCATAAATGCAAGCAGAAGATTATAAAGTCTTAGTATTCTTAGATGCACAAACATCTTTTAAAAAATTTGAAGTATTCAGTTTGCCTTAAGATACATTCCTTGAATTGAAAATTGTTGAGGTTTCCAAATACTATCTTTTCATGTCTTCACAGCCTGGATCTGATCTGGTAACAAAAACCAAACAAAAAATTATCAGTCTCCACAGGCAAAATCCATTTTCTAAAGTAATCCAAGAAAAATCTATTAAAACACTGTAGAAGCCTATGCACACACCTATGTTTTTTTTTTTAAAGATTTTATTTATTTATTTGAGAGAAGGAGAGAGAGAGAGAGAGAGCATGAGAGGGGGTTGGGTCAGAGGGAGAAGCAGACTCCCTGCTGAGCAGGGAGCCCGATGCGGGACTCGATCCCAGGACTCCAGGATCATGACCTGAGCCGAAGGCAGTCGCTTAACCAACTGAGCCACCTAGGCACCCCACACACCTATGTTTGTTTGTTAGTGGGGAGGGGGATACAACCTGTCTCAGGTGTGAATAGCATGTACGTAGTCATCATATTGATGACTAGATTACTATGGTAGAAGAATGGGAGTGCTGGAAGCATAATGAGGCTTGCAGGGCAGCAGCGTAGAGTGTGTGAGAACTGAAGCCTCGTATTACATTGAAGGAACTGATATTTCAAAAAGTAATGATAAAAGTATATTATTTAGAGGTACAGAGGTAATCTCCTAAGGGATTAGAAGTGGTTGCCTATGAAAGGAGAAAGAGGACCTGAGCCAAGGGACATTTTTCCATACAAACAAGGGACATTTTTCATACAAACTTTTGGAGAACTTCTCCAAAGTTCTCCAAAGGGACATTTTTTATACAAACTTTTGGAGAACTTTGGGGACATTTTTCATACGAACTTTGGAGAACTTCTCCAAAGAACTTCTCCAAAGTTTCTTCTCCAAAGAACTTCTCCAAAGTTCTCCAAAGGGACATTTTTCACACAAACTTTTGGAGAACTTCTCCAAACAACTTCTCCAAACAACTTCTCCAAAGTTTCTTCTCCAAAGGGACATTTTTCATACAAACTTTGGAGAGGTTCTCCAAAAGTTTGTATGAAAAATGTCCCTTGGCTCAGGTCCTCTTTCTCCTTTCATAGGCAACCACTTCTAATCCCTTAGGAGATTTACCTCTGTACCTCTAAATAATATACTTTTATCATTACTTTTTGAAATATCAGTTCCTTCAATGTAATACGAGGCTTCAGTTCTCACACACTCTACGCTGCTGCCCTGCAAGCCTCATTATGCTTCCAGCACTCCCATTCTTCTACCATAGTAATCTAGTCATCAATATGATGACTACGTACATGCTATTCACACCTGAGACAGGTTGTATCCCCCTCCCCCACCATTCCTTTCTTCTACATTTCATTTTCCCTGTTTTAATAAGTGTGCCTCATTCTCCAATCCTGCCTGTCTGCTTAGTTTTTTAAGGTACTTAACACTAATTCATTGCCATTACTCCCACACTGTTTAAACCTTTATTATTATGAAACACATTACATAGCCTATGAATTTCACTTTCTTGAAGAATTCTCCCTTAAGAGTCTTCCAAAACTCTCTAATCTGGACCAGCTGTTCTCTATGCTTGCCCAGCTATCTTCATAAGAGATCTTTCATTATCATTCTAGGATTTCAGTATCTCTCATTATCATCCTGAGGATCTTTCCCACACGCTCTTATACTGGTTTTCCTGTTTTGTGGTCTCTTATTTTCTCCTCTTGGTTTATTCCCTTGTCTTTGAAGAGTATACCTTCAATGGCTACTTTAGTAAAAGGTATAGAAAGTACATTCTTGAGACTGTGAATGGCTGAAGATGTCTTAATTCTACAGTCACAATACACTGATACTGCCTGAGCATATAATTTCATTATTTTCTCCTTGGACTTTTCCAGGCATTGCCCAATTAACAGCTTCCCAATGTTGATGTTTAGAAGTCTGATGCTATTTCTGCTTCCTTATCCTTTACATGAAACTTACTTTCTTCCCAGGAAGCTTGTAGAATCTTCCATTGTCTTCAGTGTTGAAATTAAGTAATAGTGAGCCTTGGTGTGGTAATATTTTCATTTGCTGCACTGGGCTCTCAAGAGGCCTTTCAACTAAAAACTCATCAGTTCTGGAAAATACCATTTGGTGATTTATTTGATAAATTTTTTCCCCTCTATTTTCTCTCTTTGCTCATTCTAAAATTCCTGTTATTTGGATATTGGGCCTCCTACTTTCTTTTCTTTCCAATCTTTTTGCTGTACTTTCTGAGAGAATGCCTCTATTTTATCTTCTTTTTATTGAGTTTTCCATTTCTTCTGTTCTATTATTTTCAAGAACTTATTTTTTTTCCCCTTTGGTCCTTTTCAAGTAGTATCCCTGGTCATTTCCATGAAAGTAATACCTTTTCTTATCTCTATGATAGTTTCTTGAAATGTTCTCCCTAAAAAATTCTACTTCCTCTAACGGGCTTTTTTGGTTTGTTGGTGTTCCATAATTTATAATGTTTTGGTCCTCAAATGCCTGGTGATCCTTTGCCATCTTCTCATAAGTATGAATGAACACTATAAAGCTGACTGAAATTTCAGTATGTGTGTGAGGCTTGTCAAATGTGGTCTTTATTCTAGTGTAGCCAGCTACACCATTTTCTTGGGAATCTTTGGTGTTAATACTTTTAGGTCTTTTCTCTCACTGGTCTGATTCCTTAAAGATGACTTTCTATATCCTACCTACTGCCAGTGTCTTCTTGGAGAAGTAGGAGAAGGCAGAAGAGGATTATACTATTTGGTATAAAACTTTCAGTTATTCCTCATTTTCAGATCAGCACTGCCACACACAGTTGGTGTTTGGTATACCCTAGTCCAGAGATACTCTGTTTGACTCTCTGAAAGAATGAACCTTCAATCTTTTTGGGGGGCAAGAAAGTATAACTATCTCTCTTTTCAGCCCCACCTCATCCTTTCCACTTCCCATCAATATCTGAGCCTTTGAGGGTATCTGCATCGTAAAGTGGGATGCTTTCCAGCTTTCCTCAGTGCTAGTTTAGACTTCACCATTCTCAGGTCTGTTAAGTCATTCAACATTCATCAGACATCCAGCTTCTGAAATTTGGTTGCCATTTTTGTCACTTCCATTTTTTTTTTTTTTTGCCCTTGTAGGATAATGTCTTTAGACAAAAGCCCCCTTACTGTTAGTAAGATTTGAGAAGGGGATGAAACTAAGTATGTGCTCAGTCCTCTATCTTTCATTGGAATACCCACATGCATAAGTTTATAAAAGTCTTATTTTAAGACCTTGGAAGCATTAGCTTTTCCCATACAGATAAAGTGATAAAATGAGATTAGTCTTTTAGATTTTTTTAGAAATATCTCATTTGAAAGTTTCAGAGCTAGAATACAACTTACACTTCTGCAATCGTTTCTGTACATTCTTTGGTGGTTTTAAAAAATACTTCATAGTCTACTCAGGGGTTCTTGTCTTTGGGTTATAATATGTATGTAATTATTGAAAATCCTTCCGAAAGAGAATGGAATCATGGCACAAAATATGTCATTTAATATTTTACTCAACATTTTTAACCTTAAAATAATAAGATTAAATTGGTGCAAAATCAACCAGAGGCTTTCTTGTTTATCATGCTAGGAAATTTCAGAATTCTGGAAGCAAAATGAAGAAATATAAATTCAGAATATCTTCACAGTTAAATTTACATAAAAACCTTTGGCTACAGGCATGGACTAGTCTCCTGTATCTACTGCTACCTAATTTGCAGATTAGGTTTTTACCTCTTTTTAAGTCCAGAGAAAGAGTCTGGAGAATCAAAATGTAAACTATTTACTATTACATAGGAAAGATGAACAAAGGATCTCCTATTCAAAACGAAGCTGATAACACTTCAATCTGTGTACTAAGTTTCCTCCTCTCCTAAATAGAGAGTAGTTAGGTAAAAGGGTAAATTTAACATTTATTGGGTTTTTTTCTTAGGCTAGGCACTTTAACACAGTGTTTCATTTAATCCATACAATTTTTGACATTTTATTTTTAATTGTATAGGTGATGAAAATTATCTTCAAAAGAAAATAACAGAAAATTGTTAATAATTAGTTGATAAGTAGTAGAATAAATCTGCTAAACTCAAAAGCTCAAATGCTTTTTATTACTACCCTATGTTCCCTACATAAAATAGGGAAACTGTTCACAGAAAACCGCTCTAAAAGTTACATAAAATAATTTGGTAACACAAAGGCACAAAAATATTTCCAACAGTATATCCTCCTTACAAAAAGGGAAGTAAGATACAAAGATAATGAATCAGAGAAATCAGACACAAAAATTGGGTAATAAAACCAGAGTTGGCAAGTGGCACTGTGATGTTGGATCGTTACTGACACCTAGTGGCCTCATTATTACAGACAAAATATACCAAAAAATGAAAAAAGGAAGCGAGAACTACAATTTCTCAACCTATTTTCAGTAGGTACTATGTTTTCATGAGCAACAGTAGGATTTTATCCATGCTATATCTTCACTGTGAGCAGTAAGCACCGGGAAAATAAGAAATCAAGGCTGAATATATGCTTCTGGTGTCTTCTGTAGAACACTGCTCCTTAAACTATTTTATATGGGAATAAGTCCCATCAAATCATCAGAAGTGTAAACCAGTTCTTTATCACCATTAGAGGTTCTCAGTTATATTTTACTTAATTGTAAAGTATGACTATAACATTCTTTGTAGTTTAATAGTAAATGTCATGATATCTACATAAAAACAAAAAAAGAAATACAATAGTCTATGCAGTTTATTAAAATACTATATTTTACTAATAACACATAAAAATATTTATCAGATGTACATTTAATACTCTGAACCAAAGAGATATTATGTCTCTTTATGTATGGTCAAGCAGGCTATTCTTAGATTCACCAGGATATGCATAAGAGAAAACAAAATTACATATATAATTGGCATTAAAAGGTTAGTGTAAAAGAAATTAAATTTACAGCCACAAGACTATAACTAGAATTAATAATATTTTGTTATTCACCCTTGTTCAGGGCTGGGAGATTCCTGATAGGACTGACTCCCCTCAAGTTCGCTCACAAATGGACATTTTTCAGCCTGACTCAGGGCCCTGTAATAAAAGGACCTACAGAACTTGGTTTCATCCACATCTATTGCTCTGTGTGGGTCACTGCTTCAATCCATTCCTGTCATTAGTAAACAATGTAATCTTAGAAGAAATGATATATCTTAATTTATTCCTTGATATGGTAAGACTGTACCAATCAATGATAGCTATTTTGATGAATAACAAAACTGCAATATACAAAACATCAATAGAATACCGGTATTTACAATACTAAATGAGTGTTAAAATTTGTGTAAACATGTATAAGTGGAGCTATACGTAGAGTTCAGCATGATTCTTAGAAGATATATTCTATTCAAGCTTATTTTTAATTATTGACAGTAAGGCCTGAAATTTGTCCCAAACTTCAAATGTGCTTCTATCACTAGATCTGACAGAAATTTGTTGCCATAAATTAAAATTATTTTCTAGAGTTGTCAAGTATATTGATTGTAAAGATGCAAATTCTTTATTTAAATAAACCCTTCAGAAAAATGTAATAGAAGTAAATGTAGCCTGTTACAAGGAGAACAGATTCTTATTAAACTTATATAAATGACTATGATTGTCATGGAAGAAAGAATACTTACTGAGACCTTTTGAATTTTGGAGGGTTCAGGTAGAAAAAAAGTTAAATACTTTAAAATTTTTATTATTATTTCTGTTCTCCTTGTAACAGGACACCATTGGAAACATTAGTTATTTTATCAAGGCTTTGACTGGAATGTCATATTTGAGAGAGACATGCATAGACTCAGATATGACCAAACAGCTTTGAGGAACTAAGGCTGACTTTACAAAACAGGGAGCCATAAAGCCCCTTGGAAATGTTGGCCTGATACCTTGCTTAGAGTTCTCAGCAGCCTCACCAGGTGAGTAAAGAATCACTTCCTGGCAAGTGCAGGAACCTCAGGATATACTGCAGACCTCATGAAGAGGAATCCGCCCAAATCTACAGGTATGGCAGGCATGTCTGATGGCAAGTACTTGGCTTGGCTTCTGACCTGGAGAGGCTACTAAAAGTTCAACCTAGAGATTCCTTATAAAAGTTCCAGCAAAGCAGATTCTAAAAGATCTATATGACCATTATTCTTGCTGAGTTTATGTAAATAATTAGGCCAAGTTTATTAAAATTGGACTTGTTTTGTAAACAAATTAGTCTTGATTTGGCTATCTCTGGAAATGAGGGTTATTTTAGAGAGAAAAATTATGTTTAAATAACCCACCTTTGTGGATGTTAAATCCTAGTTTTGATTGTCCTTAAATGTTTGCTTAAGTTAGACAACTTGAGGTAACTTCAGAGAAATAGCTTTTCTATTTCTACATAATAGCTCATAGATAGATAATCTTATTGCTTGTTATTCTGTGGGGATAATTACAGGATCCCATGGGCATATGATTATTTAAACAACTGGAAAATGGGATTAATCCCCCAATAACTCTATAACTCAACTATCACCTTGACCAATTCTGTGTGAATAGGATGATGAAAATTTTCCTTAAAAGCTGGAACGTACCCTGCTCCATGAGGTTAACTATGGACTTGTGGAGATAATGGACAACCCCACTTTCTCTGTGATTAGATTGGATGATGCACTTGGGGATGCCCTTATCGCTTGAGACAAGTCTCTCACTTAACAGTGATTCCTTTTAATTACGATATTGTTAAGGCTGGACCTCAAACAAAGACAGCTTCTTGATGGTTTTATTCCTTAGTCATATTTGTCCCAGGAACTACCTCTATTAATGTAAAATTACAAGTCAAGACTTTAGCCAAGCACACAGTGACCACCTTTAAGCATGACATGGCTGTCACCAACAAATTCAAAAAGTGGCCCTCTAAAACTGAATAGCCCTTGATATCTTAACTCCAGTTAAAGGATGCCCAACATTATATGTCTAGCTCCTAATGGACCGACTGACTATGTAGCTCTAACTTGTGTCCATAGCTTCCCCCAGGCTGGGTAGGCCACTGTACTTTGGGTTTCGCCTGAATGCATAGATGCATTATTAAAACCATTACCAATCCAGCCAACCTTCCAAATTTAAAACAATGATGGACACGTTTTGTGTTACATTGGTATGACCACCTAGCATCCATCTTTGTTCCCTCTTTGAGACTACAGGATGTGTGGCACATGGAAGCTCTTAATTAGTACACGGTCAAAGCCCTAAATGACACTCAAAATGGCACTTCTCTATTAAATACTAAAGTAATACAAATGTATGAAGCAGTTTTACAAAATAGAGTGGCATTAGATGTTTTAAACTGCTACTCAGGGTGAAACGTGTGCTAACATAAAAACAAAATGCTGCATATACATTCCAGATTACCACAAAAATATATCTGGGTTTCTAAATGAATGAAGACTCAAATTGGCACTTTAAATGATCTCTCTTTCCTTTAGTGATTGCTTTAAACTCCTGGCCTGGAGGAAAATTATCAAAGGTCAACTATCAAAGTTCTTTCATTCAGATTTCTCTTTCTCATTACAATATTAACCTTATTTTGTTATTTCTGGTGTCTCCCTGCCTAGTGTCAAGACTCCTTCACTGCCATAACTTCCAGCTGACAGATGATCTTTTCTACTCATGGAGGTTCATATATGTTGACCACATTGGATTTAGCTGCCTCCAACTTTTGTAACTCCCCCATATGGTCCCCAACTGACAATACTGACCCATAGGTAGGGACATCTCTATGCCCCTATTCAGCAGGAATAAGTTACAGAAGATGGGACCTCCTACCTTCAACAACCTTAAAGATTTAAGGGTCAAAATTGTTCAGGGGGGAAATGATGAGGGAGCAGAAGGCTGGCTGAAGACAAAGCAGAAGCTGACACCCTGCAATCCCCCCGCAACCCCACTCCTGGGTGGGACCTATGTGACATTCTTCCAGGAAGCTCCCAACTATCTGAATGTTAATGCCTTGCAAAGGGGGAAAAACAACCTTAACTTGAAAAGGGCAAGGCCTCTGGTATCTTGTAGGTCCTCTTTAGCATATGAAAGTTCTTTCGAAAACTTCCCTTTTCCCTCAGTCCCCCAGCCCCGTGGTATAGCATCAGTTGCTCCTCACAACCCTGGTGCAGGTCTTTCTGCCCAGGGGTCCTGTCCCTGTGCTTTAATAAAACCACCTTTCTGCAAGCATGCACGTGGGCGCACGCACAACCCAAACCACCACCGAGAAAAACAAAAAAAACAACAAAAAGCAGAGCAAAACAAAACAAAGAAGTAAATGTAGCAAGGTAATGCATACTTACTGGATTGTTTTTTCTGACAGCAGAAATAAATGGAAACGAGAAAGGCAATGATATAATAAAAATGAAATGTAAAAAGGGAAAGAAAAATGTGAATAGAATAGGAATAAAGGCTGAATATGCACAGTATTTTGCGATGTACCTTGAAGCCAGTCTACACCTTCTTGCAATCCTTCTCCTTTTATGGCATCACTAGCACTGAAATAAAATCCGTAAGAAACATATCCATTTCATTACTTCATAGAACCATAGAATAAATAATTACAATTTTGCTATATGGCAAATTAATATAGTCTAGTAACATATATTTGAGCAAAACTGGTAAGCACTGAAACTGAATATACATAAGAAATAAAAGTCTGGGTGCTCAGGAAGAAGACATGAGAAATTTATTCACGATTTATGATAGACATTTGGAAAAGTGTTATCACTAAAATAGTTATTATTCTGCTTTGCCCAGCCCCAGTGGCTCAGTAACATTTAATTATTAGAAATGGTTGACCTAGGTTGTAATTTAGCCACACAATGGAGTGACTTTATTTGAAATGGAATTTGATATCTATAAGGTATAAATCTGTAATTATAACTTTGGTAAACTGGTAGAATAAAAAAAAATCTCAGATTTCAATCATACTCTTCTATCTAGTAGCTTCAGGCACTGGACAGGTTATTTAACTCTCTTTATTCTTAGCATCTATAAAATGATGCTAAATAAACTAAAATAATGAAATGCAGAGGATTTTTATAGTATCAGATAATCTTTTTCAAAGACATAGACTGACAACAATTAGTATAAATAGATTTTCTGAATGATTAGGGTTCCTTTTAAGTGTGCTAAAGCATGATTTAAAAATGTACCTAATTACCTAAAATAATTAATTTGATTCTAATCAAAACAGAAATTACTTCCAAGGAATTACTTATTAGATTATGAATACAACTTATTATAGAATTATTTTAAAATAGAAACCAACAGCATGTGATACATAATTATTCAAAGTAAATTACAGATTATCCATATCAACAGCAAAACATCAGTAACTGAAATGCTTATAAAGATCAATGTATTGATTTTTATCACACATTTACAGTCCCAAACAAGACTAAGGTCTCAACCGAACAAGTAGTAAAATGGAAAAACTTGTCTCCTTTACTGTAGGCGTTAGTGCCATACTAAAAACCCTGCATCTTTTCCTATAATTCCCAAATGTTTGAATTCTACCTTTCCTTTCGAATACATCATCAGATCTGTAACTAGAATAAAAGCCAAAGTCTTTACCGTGTCCTACTAGGACCTTTGTGATAAGGTCTGTGGCTATTTCTCAATGGCCTCATCTCCTACAATTTCCCCCTAGATCTCTCTGCTCAAGCCAGCCTGGACTTCTTGCTATTCCTGGAACACACGAGGCACATTCTCATCTAAGAGCCTTTTCACTTGGCTGGCCTCTCTGTCTGGAAAGCTATTCCTCCAAACTTTTGCATGAATTTCTCCCTGACTTCAGTTAGATTTCACAGAGGGAGCACCTCTCATTCTTTCTCTTATTATCCTACTTTATTTTTCTTCATCCTTCCAGGTATTTTACATATCTATTTACCTGATTTGTTATCTGTTGCCCTCACAAGAGAGTAAATAAGCAAATACACATATACTTATTGTGCCGGGGACTTTGTCAAAGAACTTTTCTTTTTTTTTTTTTTTAAGATTTTATTTATTTATTTGAGAGAGAGAGAGAGAGAATGAGAGACAGAGAGCACGAGAGGGAAGAGGGTCAGAGGGAGAAGCAGACTCCCTGCTGAGGAGGGAGCCCGATGTGGGACTCGATCCTGGGACTCCAGGATCATGACCTGAGCTGAAGGCAGTCACTTAACCAACTGAGCCACCCAGGCGCCCGTCAAAGAACTTTTTTAAAAGAACATTAACAAAATCAGACCCTGAGAATCAGAGTTGGCTATATATTTAGTACAATGATTAAAAATAAACCGCAAAAATATCCAGGCTGCATTTCTGTATAATCTTTTCTTTATTGTCCAGTAAATTTACCTGGACCGAAGGCAAGAGAGATAGAATGTTTTATCTTTGTATCACTGAGTGTTACCTTTATTTCTAAAACTGGAAAAGAAAAATAAGTGTATTTTCAATTTTATACATGCTTTAATGAACATAGCAAAAAATAAAAAACAAGCTTAACAAATGAAACACTAGAACTAGTGAGATACTGTTTGAATAGAGTCAAAATTATAGACAACTTCTAAAGAAATACTTGGCATTCTTCTATAAGTTATACAGAAAATATAGAACCTGGCAATATAATACTGCACATCCTTATAGCAACAGGACATTACCTTTTCTTTCACTGAGAAGTATTTAGATGTCACAAATGAATAAAGAAATCTGTTAAAATTCAATTGCTGATGTTAAATTTTAAGTAGAAGAGATTTTTTACCACTTGCAAAATTAATTTGTTTCAAAATTAAAAGGACTACATCTTTTAGTATAAATTAGACTTGTAGTTCTTAATGTGAAAACTCACAATGCTTAATACAAAGCAAAAATTAAAAACTATTCTACTTTTGGTATTACTAATTTAAGTATGATTTAGAGAAATACAAAGGTTCTACCTTAAGATACTTCTCTACCTAAAATCCCTCCTTTCTTTACCAATCAAATATCACAAGAACCACAAATTCCAAATCAAGAGACATTTTGTAAAAATTGACTCTTCTTCTGATTCCAAAGTAAGGAGGGTTTTACTCAAGATATGTAGTGTTTCATTCCTGGGGAGAGGTGCTGGTGGCCCTGAGTACTGAGGCATTTCAAGGGCTTTCTCAAGCTCTCTTCTATGAGATTCCTTTTTCAGCACCAAGGTTAGCTCTAAAAGTTCTTTACTGAGCTCTACTATCTCCTTGTTCCATATTCTGTATCTCTTTCTAGAGGCAGTGTATTTCTCTGCTTCTTTGTTAGGCCTTTCTCCATAGATACCTTCTTTTAAAAAAGGGAAAACTGGCAAGAGAAGGACATCTTGCAGCAGAGAGAACTAGGTGGGTGGATAGAAGCTCAAATTAATATAAGGTAGGCACTAAAATACTAATATATAACTTCTGGTTATCCTTATTGGAATATTTTGGCAGAAAGGCACACCAGAGTTAAATATAACCATAAGAAACTGCTTTCCAAATAAACAATGTATAATAATTTCAGATACTAAATACTGAAGAGTTCAATTGTATTAGTATATCCAAATAAAATTAATATTTACATTTCTATATACTCATATAAACCAGTATTTGTTGTGTACATACTAAGTACCTAGTACTATTATTATTCTAGGGGTTACAGAGTGAATGAAACTGATAAAATCCCAGCTCTCATGGTGCTAATGCACTAGTACAGGTAGAGAGACTATAAAACAAGCAAAACTCAAAGAGGACAAGGCAAGAGAAATATAGAGCAAAGTGTATAAAAAAAAGCAAGAGTTGGAGTAAGATAAAATGATATTTTGAAGGGCTGTCAGGAGAGGTCTCTCTCCTGAAGGAAGTACAATAGCAAGCCAGGAAAATCATTTTGGAGACAGATTCAGACAAAGGGACTAACAAGTACAAAAAAGTCCTGAGATGGGATTGTGGTTGGCTGATTCAATGTGCAGAAGAAAATCAGTGTGTTTGAAACTCGGTAAATGGGCTAAATTATTCTTTTAAAGAGTTGTTTATATTTTTGTATCCTCAGAAAGATTTGAAAAGTTTTTGTTTTTTTTTTTAAAGATTTATTTATTGAAGTAATCTCTATACCCAATGTGGGGCTGAAACTCACAACTCTGAGGTCAAGAGCTGCATGCTCTGACTGAGCCAGCCAGGCGCCCCAAGATTGGAAAAAGTTTTAATAATAATATACTCATGAATACCTGCACTGCTACAATTCTATACAACTAAATCCTTAGCTTACATCCTATCATGTTAGATGACTTACACAACGAGCTTAAGAGGGAAGAACTGAAGCTCAGAGATTTTTTTCAGAATGCTAAAATGAAGAGTAAATATAAAACATTACCAGATATGCCATGGTTTATCTTTGATGTTCTCTAAACACAGCAGCTGAGACACTTTTACAGATGTCACTGCATCTCTAAGATCCATTTTGTTTGCAAAGAATAAGATTGGTATTCGGCGGTGCTTAATATCTAAAAGACAAAATAAGACTATCATCACACTTCTAGCTTTTTGGTCATTTCCCCAAATATTTAAAATTGAAATGCACTAAAACTGTTTTCCAACCACTTCTTTCTATATCACATATACGCCAACATTTAAACACATACACTGTGAAGAATGTATCTGAATGATATGAGAATTAACAAAATACTTCTTCTTAAGACTATCTACCTTCTGGGACGCTTGGATGGCTCAGTCCATTAAGTGTTTGCCTTCGGCACTCTCTGGGATGCCTGGATGGCTCAGTCCATTAAGCGTTTGCCTTCGGCTCAGGTCATGATCCCAGGGTCCTGGGATGGAGTCCCACATCGGGCTCCATGCCTAGCAGGGAGCCTGCTTCTTCCTCTGCCTGCCACTCCCCCTGCTTGTTTCTCTCTCTCTCTGACAAATAAATAAATAAAATCTTAAAAAAAAAAGAAAAAGAAGACATCCGCCCTCTGGTTGGAGCTTTAAAACAAAGATGAGTGAGGTGGGAGTTGGGGCTCAGTAAGCAGTTACTGAGCAGTACCTATACAGGGGTCAAATATTTTGTTTTGTTTTTACTGTCAATAGAAAGGAATCAAACTTCAAATGAAAGTAGAAGGGAGACAAACAAGATCTTGATTTTAGATTTTAGTAACAGGTTAGAAGTAACAAACTAGATACATTAACAAGATATTTTACCTTGTTACAACTTTGGAAGTATTTTTCACTGTTTTGAATAGATAATACATTTAAATAGTTCAAAATTCAGAGGACACAAAATAGTATACAGTAAAAGAATCTCCCTCCCACCTGTCCCAGGCAATCCACTTGTCCTCTCTAGAAGAGTTAACCTATATCACCTATTGCTTGGCATCTTTTTAGAAGTATTTGCAAAAACTTATTATATATTATTCTTTATACAAATAATAGACTATCAGTTTTATATCTTTTGCTTTTCACTTAATTTCATATCTTGGAGCCTGTCCCATACCAGTACATAAAGAGCAGTTTCTTCACTATTTTAACAGTTGTAGAATATTCTGCCTTTTAGTACTATGTACCATAATTGTTTATTTTTTTTAAAGACTTTATTTATTTATTTGACAGAGACACAGCGAGAGAGGGAACACAAGCAGGGGTAGTGGGAGAGAGAAGCAGGCTTCCCGCCGAGCAGAGAGCCTGATACGGGGCTCGATCCCAGGACCCTGGGATCATGACCTGAGCTGAAGGCAGACGCTTAATGACTGAGCCACCCAGGCGCCCGATGTACCATAATTGTTTAATCAGTACCCAGTGAGATATATTTGTATTGTTGCCAATATTTAAAACTACAAACAATGCTGAAATGAATAAAAGTGTACATAGCAAATTTTGTACATGGGCAGTATGTTTGTAGGAGAAATTTGGGAAGTAAAGTTGCTGGTTAAAGGATGTAAATTGCTATTTTGATAGTGATTACTGAAAGGCCTTCCTTTAAAAATTATATCAATTTACACTTCAATAACAATATGTAAGAATGAACGTTTCCAATGCCCTTGCCGAAAGTATTATCAAACCTGTTGATCTTTTTATGATAGTGGATAGGTAAAAAAAGTACTATCAGAATATGTTTACTTTGTTTTAAGAAGGGTCAATAATTTTTCTATATATTCAAAAGATGCTTCTATTTCCTTTTTTTTTACGAACTATTTTATCCTATCCTTTCCCCATTTTTTAAAAGATTTTATTTAATTTTTTTGAGAGAGAAAGAGGGAAAGCACAAATAGGGGTTGAGGGGCAGAGGGAGAGGGAGAAGCAGACTCCCCTCTGAGCAGGGAGCCCAACTCAGGGCTCCATCCCAGGACCCTGGGATCATGACCTGAGCCGAAGGCAGACGCTTAACCCACAGAGCCACCAGGCGCCTCTAAGTTTTTATTTTCTGTTTTATTGATTTGCAGGAACACCATAAGGAGTATGGAAAAAAGTCCTGTAGCTGTGATATAAACTGCAAATACTTCCCCTTGCTTGTCATTTGCCTTTGACTGCTCATGGTTTGTTTTGTAATTAAAAACTTTTTATATAGTCAAATTCATCAATCTTTTCTTTTAGGATTCTGGGTTCTGTGTTATAGTTGGAAAGACCTCTTCTTGCCCCAGAATTATTTTAAATTTCTCCCATAGTTTCTTCTACTGCTGCATTGGTGTGATTTTTACATTTAAATTAGTCCAGCTAGAATTTACCCTGCAACAGAGAATGTCAGAATGGATAAAAAAGCTACACATAACCATATGATGTTTACAAGAAACACACAGAACATAAGGACACAAACAAGCTGAGAGGAAAAGGATGGAAAAACATGCATATATTTAAATGTAAGAAAGCATGCTAGGCTACACTATTATCAGACAAAGTAGTGTTCAAGATGAAGGGAAAAAGACAGGCATTTGTTGTTGTGCTCTGTGAAGTTTATTATATGTCAGTGTTTTTTTGAAGTTTTTATTTAAATTCCAGTTAGTTAACATAGTGTTATTAGTTTCAGGTGTACAATATAGTGATTCCACACTTTCATACAACACTGTATGCTCATACAACACCCCATGCTCATCACAAGTGCCCTCCTCAATCCCATCACCTATTTAGCCATCCCTCACCCATCTCCCCTCTGGTAACCATCAGTTTGTTTTTATAGTTAAGAGTCTGTTTCTTGGTTTGCCTCTCTCCCTCTTTGAAAAAGACAGACACTTAAAAATTATGAAAGTGTCACTCACTCAAGAAGACAAAACAATTTTAACTGTATATGCATCTAATAAATGAACACTATCACCCGACATTTATAGACCCTTCACCAACAAGAGCAAAATACGTATTTTACTTAATGGCAGATGGAACATTCACCAAGTCAGACCATATATGATGACCCAATATTTCTAAGGATGAAATCATCCAGAATATGTTATTCCATCAAATGGAATTTAGAAATCAATAACAAAAAGAAACCTAGAAAATTCCCATATATTTGGGGAATTAAATAATACAACTACTAAATAATCTAAGGATCAAAAAAGAACTCACAGGTAAGTTAGAAAATACTCCAAACTAAATAATAAAGGAAACAAACATATCAAAATTTGTGACATGTAACTAAATCCTTAGAGAATATGTATTGCTTTAAATGATATTAGAAAAGGTGTAAAATCAATGATTTCCACTTCCATCTGAAAAAGGCAATAGACAATGAAATACAATGTAAGTATAGAAAATGCATAATAAACCAAAGAACAGAAATTAACAAAAATTTTTAAAAAACAAACCAACAGAAGAAATTAACAAAGCCATGGTTCTTAAAAAGTTAATAAAACCAACAAATTCTTTAAAAAATTGAGCAAGAAAAAATGGAGGAAACATAAATTATCAATATCAGAAATGAAGGAAGATACACAGATCTTATAGACATTAAAAGGATAGTGAGAGGATATTATAAACAGTTTTATGTCAGTAAACTTGACAACATAAATTTTAAAATCTGGTCAAAAATTACCAAAAGTGACCCAAGGAAAAATACAAAACTTTAATAGCCTTATATCATTTAATGAAATCTAATTCCTGATTCACAGTCCCTCTTACTCCCCCATACTCCCACACACATACAAAATCCCAACCCCGATGGCTTCATTCATATATTCTATCTAACATTTAAGGATGAAATAATACCAATTCTATCTAATCCAAACAATAAAAAGAGAAAAAGTAAATATTTTCCAACTCATTTTATAAGGCCTCTATCACCCTGATGACTAAAGCATTTTGAGAGTTACAAACCAAAAACCTTATGAGCAAAAAAACAAAAATTTTTAATGAAATGTTAGCAAGTCCAACTCAATGATATATCAAAAGGTTAATATTCAATGGCCAAATGAGATCTAACCCAGGAATGTAAGCTTGCTTTAATATATGTGAATACAGTATAATATTATCATTGTAATAGATGTAGAAAAAGCATTTGGTAAATTTTAACACTAGGTTATAATGGAACTTCTTGAAAAACTAGGAATAACAGAAAATTTCCTTGACCCAATAAAGATATAAGCAAACCCTAGTAAGCATCATAATTAATGGTAAAATAGTAAATGTAAAGAATGGAAAAAGATACAGAAACAACCTAAGTATCAGTGATGAATGATAATGATAGTGAATAACATGGACTTGAATTGTGCAGGTCCACTTATATGTGCCTTTTTTTCAATAAGTATATTGAAGAATATTTTAGAGATTTGCAACAATTTGAAAAATCCTATAAACAAATCATGAAGCTTAGAAACACTGAAGGAAAATTAAGAAAAAGGTATCTCATGAGTGCATAAAATATATATAGAAATGAGATGATTTTATCACTTAGTACCATAAAAGATATACAAATCTATTATAAAAAGTTAAAATTTATTAATTCTTATGCACATACAGACCAAATATGGCAGCATTCACAGTTGAGAGAAATGCAAACAAGTGTAAAGATGCAGTATTAAATCATAACTGCATAAAATTAACTGTAGTAATACTGTACCACTGTAATAATTTCATTGCCACCTCCTGTAGCTATTGCAGTGACCTCAAGTGTGGAAGTATCTGCTTAAAATGCTATGTGATACTAATCATCTCTATGTGAGCAGTTCCTTTTTCTAGTAAATTGTGTATCACAAAAAGCTGTCACAGTTCTCACATACTTTTTCATCTTATTTTGTGTATACTGTAAATCCTGAATTACACCATGGGACCCATACAAAGTGCCACCAGTTATGTTGGAAATGCTCCCAAGAACCAGAGAAAAATCATGACATTACAAGAAAAAGTTGAATTGTTTGATATGTACCATAGATTGAGGTCTGCAGCTCTGGATGCCCACCATTTCAAGATAAATGAAGCCAGTATAAGGGCCGTTGTGAAAAAAGAAAAGGAAACTCATGAAGCCATTGTTGTAGTTACACGAGCAGGCGTGAAAATCTTGCACTTTTCATGAAATACCTTTTTACCTTGTATTGAAAATGTAGCTTTTATGTGGGTACAGAATTGCTGTAAGAAAGGCATACCTATAGATTCTAACATGATTCAAGAAAAAGTGAAGTTATTATATGAACATAAAGCAATAGGAAGGTGGAGAATTTAATGCTAACAAAAGATGATGTGGTAATTTTAGAAAGAGGTTTGCCTTAAAAAATGTCAAGATAACAGGAGAAGCAGCTTCTGCCAACCAAGAGGTAGCAGAAAGAATTTCCATAGGTCATTAAGAAAATCCCTGGGGGAAAAACGGTATCACCTGAACAGGTTTTTAAGGCAGGAAAAAGTGCCTTATTCTGGAAAAAAAAAAATGCCACAAAGGACATTTATTAGTAAGGAAGAGAAGCAAGACCAGGATTTAGGGCAGGAAGAAAAGTAGGAATAAGACAAAACTTACCATTTTTATTCAATATTGTACTGAAGGCCCTAGCCAGTGCAATAAGACAGGAGAAAGATTAAAAGACATAAAGGCTAAAAAGGAAGCAGTAGAATTTTTGTTGTTGACTTTAGACAGAGAAAATTCTAAGAAATGTACAGAAAAACTATTAGAATAAATATATTTAACAACCTTCCAGAATACAAAGTCAATATTTTCACATACTAGCAGTGAACCATTAGAATATGAAATAAAATATACTACTTATAATAGCTTCAAAAATATAAAAAAACTTACGGGTAAGCTGAATGAATGATGTATAAGACCTCTACAGAAAACCATAAAAGACAGGGAAATTGAGAAAAGGATAAACATATTAAGTGACATACCATGCTCATGAGTTGGAACATTCAGTGTTAAGTCCAATGTTAAGATGTCAACTATCCCCAAATATAATCAAAATAAAATCTCAGCATGTTTTTAAAAAAAATTAGTAAGCTGATATAAAAACTTATTTGAAATATGGAACACCTAGAACTACCAAAACCATCTTGAAAAAGTAGACCAGGATTGGAAGATTTTTCCTATCTGACTTCAAGATTTATTATAAATCCATGGTAACAAGCCAAATGTGAAAGAACATAAAAGAGATCAATGGAATAGAACACAGAGTTCAGAAATAGGTGCACATATATACAGTCAAATTAAATTCAATAAGTGTGAAAGTCAAATGCTTTTGACAAGTGATTCAGTGAAAAAAAATTTTTTTCCAACAAATACATTTTGGGATAATTGGATATCTGTAAGAAGAAGTGCAAAAATTAATTCAGGATAGATCCCAGGCCTAAACATAAAAGCCAGAACTATGAAGCTTCTAGAAGAAAACATAGAAGAATATGTTAGTAATCTTAGGGTAGGCACAGATTTTTTTTAGGGAGTACATAGAAAGCTTGTATTTAAAAAAAAATTTAATAAATTATACTTCATCAAAATTAGATACATTTGTTCATTAAAAGATACTGTGAAGAAAATAAACAGGCAAGCCACAGAATGATGAGAAATCTTCAAAACACATATATTTAACAAAGGTCTCCTATCTAGACCTTATAAAGAAATGTTAAATTTTCAATAATAAGAAGACAAACAACCAAATTAATGAATGGGCAAAAGATTTAAAAAGACATTTTATAAGAGAATGTACAAGATTGGTGAATAGAATATGCAAAAGTGCTCAACATTAATAATCATCAGTAAAATACAAATTAAAAGCACAATGAGATCCTATTATATACTCAGTAGAAAGGCTAAAATGAAAAAAAACAACATAAATCTTGGAGAGGATGTGCAGAAACTGGAACTCTCATTTATGTTACTGACAATGTAAAATAGTATGACCACTTTGAGATTCTTTAAATATCACCCATACATCTATCCTATGACCCAGCAGTATCATTCCTAGGAATTTTTTGAAGAAAAATGAAAGTATGTCTATAAAAAGCCTTTTACAAGAATGTTCATATCAGGTTTATTCATACTAGCCCTAAACTAGAAACAGTCTAGATGTCACTCAACAGGATACTAGATAAACAAACTGTGATATACATACATAATAGAATGTTACATAGAATAAAAAGGAATAATCAAGTGATACATAAAACAACATAGATGACTCCCCTAAACATTATGCCAAATAAAAAAACTTATGCACAAAAATGTATGTGCCTTGACCCCCATTTATATTAAACTGTAGAATAGGCAAAATTAATCTGTGATAGAAATCAGATTAGTTCTCTGGTATGAGGTGTTAAGTGTTGATTGGGAAGGGGTGTTAAAGAACTTTCTGGGGTAATGAAAATGTTGTTTCTTGACAGGCAGTGTAGTTATATGAGTGTACGCATTTGTCAAAATTATTGAACTATGTCCTTAAGATCTGAGCATTTGACTGTAAACAGCTTATACTTCAATTTTAAAGAGTTAATATATAGGGTGACCGAATGGACTGAAAAAACAAGACTCATCTACATATTGCCTACAAGAGACTACTTCAGAACCTAAAGACACAGACAAACTGAAAATTAAAGCATGGAAAAAGATATTCCATGGAAATAGAAGCAAAAGAAAGCTGGGGTAGCAGTACTCATGTCAGATAAAATATATTTTAAAACAAAGATTGTAACAGACAAAGAAAAGCATTGCATAATGATAAATCAATCCAACAAGAGGATATAACAATTGTAAATACCAATGCATCCAACACAGAAACATCTAAATATATAAAGTGCATTGGTGTGGATAATAAAGTGTGTATTAATGGACATAAAGGGAGAAATTGACAGTAATACAAGAATAGTAGGGGGCTTTAAGACCCCATTTACATCAGTGGATACATCATTTAGACAGAAAATCAATGAGGAACTTTGTTCAGTGGCTTTGAATGAACATATTAAACCAGGTGGACTGAACAGATATATGCAGAATATTCCATCCCCAAACAGCAGAATACATTCTTTTCAAGTACACATGGAATATTCTCCCAAGACAGATGATGAGACAGAAAACAAGTCTCAATAAATTTAAGGAGACTCAAATCATATCAAGTATCTTTTCTGACCATAACAGTATGAAACGAGAAATCAATTACAAGAAAATGAACAGAAAAAACACAAACACATGGAGACTAAACAACCAATGGGTCAATGAATAAATCAAAAAGGAAATAAAAAAATACTTAGAGACAAATAAAAATGAAAATACAATTCTTCAAAATTGTAGGGAAACAGCAAAAAGCAGTTCTTTTTTTATAAAGATTTTATTTATTTATTTTTATTTGAGAGAGAGAGAGAGAACATGAACAGGGGGGCGGGAAGGCAAAGGGAGAGAAAGAGACTCTCAAGCAGACTCTGCACTGAGTGCAGAGCCCAAAGCAGGACTTGACTTCAGGACCCTGTGATCATGACCTGAGCCGAAATCAAGTTGGATACTTTACCAACTAAGCCACCCAGGCACCCTGCAAAAGCAGGTTTGTTTGTTTTTTTTAAGATTTCTTTGAGAGAGTGTGTGTGCAAAGGGGCAGAGGGGCAGAGGGGCAGAGGGAGAGGAAGAAGGAGAGAAGCAGATGCAGGGCTCACTTCCCATGACCCATGAGATCATGACCTGAGCTGAAATCAAGAGTCCATCACTTAACCAACTGAGCCACCCAGGCACCCCTCACAAAAACAGTTCTAAGAGGGAGTTTATAGTAATATAGGCCTACATCAAGAAACAACAAAAGAATCTCAAATAAACATTATGATCCTTTACCTAAAAGAAATAGAAAAAGAACAACAAGCAAAGCCCACAGTTACTAGGAGGAGGAAATAAAGTTCCAGGTGGAAATAAATGAAATAGAGACTAAACAACAGAAAAGATCAATGAAACCAACATAAACAAAACTGATATACCTTTAGCCAACCTCATCAAGAAAAAAAGACCGAAAGGACCCAAATGAATACAATCAGAAATGAAAGAGGAGAAGAACTGAAGAAGAACCACAGAAATACCAAGGATTATAATAGATTGCTACAAAAAATTATATGCCAACAAATTGGACCACCTAGAATAATTGGATAAATTCCCAGAAACATACAATCTTCCAAGACTGAATCAGGAAGAAACAGATAATCTGAACAGACTGATTGCTAGCAACAAAACTGAATCAAAAATCAAAAGACTCCCAAAAAACAGAAGTCCAGGACCAGTGGGCTTCACCAATGAATTCTACCAAACATTTAAAGAAGACTTAATACCTATCCTTCTCAAACTATTCCAAAAAATAGAAGAGGAAAAAAACCTTCCAAATTCATTTTAAGAGGCCAGCATTACTCTGATACCAAAGCCAGACAAAACATTCTAAAAAAATATTACAGGTCAAATTTCTGGATGAACATAAATGCAAAAATCCTAAACAATCACCAACTGAACTCAACAATACATTAAAAGGATCACACATCATGGTCAAGTTAGATTTATTCCAGGGATGCAAGGATGGTTCAATAATACCAAATCAATCAGTATGATACACCCTATTAACAAAATGAAGGATAAAAACCATTTGATAGATGCAGAAAAAAAGCATTTGACAAAATACAATACCAGTTTATGATAAAAAACTCTCAACAAAGTGGGGTTAGAGAGAATATACATCAACATAAAAAGGCCACATATGAAAAACCCATAGCTAATATAATACTGAATGGTGGAAAACAATGTTTTTCCTCTAAAATTAAGACAAGGATGTCTACTCTTGCCACTTTTATTCAGCACAGTATTGTAAGTTGTAGCCACGGTAATTAGACAAGAAAAAGAAATAAAAGGCATACAAACTGGCAGGGAAAGGTAAAACTGTCACTCACTGTTTGCAAATGACATAGTATACACAAAAAACCCAAAAGTTCCACCAAAAACTACTGGAACTAATAAATGAATTTGGTAAAGTTGCAGGATACAAAATTAATATACAGAAATCTGTTGTATTTCTATACACCAATAAGGAAGCAGCAGAAAGAGAAATTAAGAAAACAATCCCATGGGGCACCTGGGTGGCTCAGTTGTTAAGCATTTGTCTTTGGCTCAGGTCATGATCCCAGGGTCCTGGGATCAAGCCTCGCATCGGGCTCCCTGCTCAGTGGGAAGCCTGCTTCTCCCTCGCCCACTCCCCCTGCTTGTATTCCCTCTCTTGCTGTGTCTCTGTCAAATAAGTAAAATCTTAAAGAAAAAAAAAAGAAAAAATAATCCCATTTACAACTGCATCAAAAAGAAAAAATGCCTAGGAATAACCTTAACCAAGGAGGTGAAAGACCTGTACTCTGAAAATTGTAAGGCACTGATGAAAGAAAGTGAAGACAACACAAACAAATGGAAAGATATACTATGCTCACGGATTAGGAGAATATTGTTAAAATGTCTACATTACCCAAAGCAACCTACAGATTTAATGCAATTCCCATGAAAATACCAATATTTTCCACTGAAACAGAACAAATAATCCTAAAATTTGTATGGAACCACAAGAGACTCCAAATAGCCAAAGTAATCTTGAGAAAAACAAAGCTGAAGGTATCACAATTCCAGATCTGAAAATACAGTACAAAGCTATAGTAATCAAAATAGTATTGTACTGGTACAAAAACAGACACATAGATCAATCAAACAGAATAGAGAGCCCAGAAATAAATCCATGCTTATATGCTCATTCATCTACGACAAAGGAGGCAAGAAAATACAATGGGAAAAGAGTCTCTTCAATAAATGCTGCTGGGAAAACTGGACAGCTACATGCAAAAGAATTAAACTGAACCACTTTCTTATACCATATACAAAAATAAACTCAAAATGGATTAAAGACCTAAGTGTAAGACCCAAATCCATAAAACTCCAATAAGAAGACTTAGTAATCTTTTGGACATCGGCTGTAGCAACATTTTTCTGGATATGCCTCCTCAGGCAAGGGAAACAAGAGAAAAATAAACTACTGGTACTACATTAACCTAAAAAGCTTTTACACAGTGAAGGAAACCATCAACAAAATGAAAAGGCAACCTACTGAATGGGAGGAGATATTTCCAGATCATATATCTGATAGGAGATTAATATCCAAAATATATAAAGATTTCATAAAACTCAACACCAAAATACACTAATAATCCAATTTAAAAATGGGCAGAGGACCTGAATAGATATTTCTCTGAAGAAGACATATAGATGGCAAACAGAAAAGATGTTCTGTAGCACTAATCATCAGGAACATGCAAACCAAAGCAACAGTGAGATATCACCTCATACCTGCCAGAATGGCTAGTATCAAAAAAAACAAGAATTATCAAGTGTTGGTGAGAATGTAAAGAAAAGGGAATGTAAATTGGTGCAGCCACTATGGAAAACAGTATGGAAATTCCTCAAAAAATCAAAATTCTTAGAAATACTGTATAAGCCAATAATTCTAGTACTAGGAATTTATTCCAAGAAAACAAAAACACTATTTTGAAAAGATATAGGCACCCCTATGTGTATTGCAGCATTATTTATAGGAAGATATGGAAGCAATCTAAGTGTCCATCATTAGATGAACAATAGACAAGAAGGTGTTGAAGTGAATATTACTCAGACATAAGGGATGAGATCTTGCCATTTGTGACAATGTAGATAAATCTAGAGAGTATTATGCTAAGTGAAATAAGTCAGACAGAAAAAGACAAATAGCATGATTCACTTATATGCAGAATCTAAAAACCAAAACAGATGAACAAAACACAACAAAACAAAAACTCATAAATACAGAGAATAAATTGGTGGTTGCCAGAGGGGATGGAGTGAGAGGGATGGATGAAATAGGTGAAGGGGATTAAGAGGTATAAACTTCCAATTACAGAATGAATAAGTCACTAAAATAAAAAGTACAGCATAGGGAATATAGTCAGTAATATTGTATTAACTTTGTATGGTGACAGATGGTAATTACACCAATCGTGGTGAGCACTGCATGATGTACAGAACTGTGAAATCACTATATTACACACCTGAAAACAATGTAACATTGTATGTCAACTATACTTCAGTAAAAAAGTAAAATTAAATTAAAAAATTTTTAAAGTTCATGTTTACCTCAGCTGAGAAATCCTTTGGGAATCTATCCCAAAAAATAAATGCATCAGTACATAAAGATAACTTACTTGGACAATGCTTCAGTTGAGGAAACCAAGGTTTCCACTGTATTTGAAGCTGATTTTTGTAGAAATCATTTCATCTTATTGGTCAACGTTAAAACAGTTTTTGAGGAGAAAATGGAAAGATTAACACAAAGGGAATGCATAATCAAAAATGCATTCTTAACCCAGATAAAAGCCTGTTAAGTTTTTAAAAGTGAAAGAGTCACATAAAATGTACAGGCTAGATAATTATTACCCCAAATATCTGAATAAACTTAAGGTTGTTCAATAAAAATACCAGTTAGTGTGGTTAAACAGGAAGAACTGTTAGAAAGCCCCACACTATTTTCCATTCTGTTTCTAACAAATCCACACTTCTTTTAAGCCATCACCTCTTCCTAAAAGTCATAGCACAAAGACCACTTACTTAAATCTCTTCGCATGAGTAAAGCTAGAAACGCAGAGTTTCACAATACTTACTGGAGAATTGTATTGTGGAGAAAAAAAAGAATATCTAATAATAGGTAAAATAGAATAAATGGTGGTATACTCATAGAGTATATTAGGTATATATTATATACTCATATGAGTATATTAGGCCATTAGGCCATATTAAAAATATTAGAAAGAATAACTACATATATTCATTTTGACTTGAAAGGATTTCCATAATTTAATGTTCTCTGAGGATAGGTAAATTCAGAAGAGTGTAGAGAATATGATCTCATTTTAGTAAATAACAATGAGAAAAAAATACCAAATTGTTAATACTGGTATCTTGAAAAGAGGGTAGGGCTGGCAGTTAAGAGTTTAAAAACAGAAAAGATCTGTTTTAGAAGAATTCTCAGAATAAATATGTAAGAAATGCTGTGTAATCATATATATACATGTATGAAAAGATGGTAACCAAAATAATTCTAATGACTGTTGAAATACATGGATTTTTACTTCCTTCTTTCTTCTTTTCCTGTCTTCATTTTTTGCCATTGACACATATTACTTGTGCAATCAGAAGAACATTTTTATTTGGGGGGAAATAAAGGTCAGAGACCTGGAAAACACTGCAAAAAGCTTTGAAATTTAAAAAATACATGGTGCTATAGGTAGATATGAATTCTGAATAATTACTATATTTTAAAATTCAAAAACAAAGGAGAGTAATATATTCATTAATGTAGAGAGCTATTGAATCATTATATTGTACACCTGAAACTAATATGACACTATGTGTTGTTTCAATTAAAAAATTAAAAATTTTAAATAAGAGATAATTACATAGAATAAGCAACATCTTCTGCCAAGACCAAAGAACAAAAAAAATCTTACGTAAACAGACCCTAAAGTACAGATATCACAGACACACACATATACCTGGATGGTTCAGCAGAGTATCAAGTTCTTCTTTGGCCACAACCATTCTCAATCTATCACTACTATCAATGACAAAAATAATGGCTTGTCCTTCTCTGTATAAGGAATGAGAAAAATTAAAGATAAAATTATACATTTTCCCATGTTTAGCATTCATTTGCATTTCCTAACCTGTGTATTATCTTTTCATTACATATTAGTTTATATGAGTGACTACTATATTACCATTAGTCCTATTTCATGTAAAATAATTTCTTCTCAGTTGGTTGATAACATGGTAAATTTAATGACATTTCATAATTTTTAAAAATTACAAGTAAAACCATAATCCTATTACACAGATGCAATCATTATTAATATTTTGGGGTAAATCAATTTTAACATTTTCTTTGTGTATATTCACATATGAGTACCTACATTTGTATTTAAAAGGAATCTTTCTGTTTTATACCCTGCCTTTCTGATATATATATATTTCCTTGATCTTTTTTGCAGTATAGGTTGAACTACTTTTATATGAAACATTAAGCTCTACACCAGTGTTTCTCAAATATTTCTTACCATAAGCATAGTGAGAAATACATTTTACATTAAGATATAGTAGATCCTTAAGTATATGTAACTATATTTGAAATAAGTTTCCAGAAATAACACTTACAAATAGCTTTTATTTTATTCTATTTGATTTTTTTAAGCTGATAACCAGCCACTAACCTGGCTTAAGGATTCACTTACAGACCACAGTGGCACTTAAAAAAAAAAAAATCACTGATTCTCTCTGCACCTTTCTTTTAATTATTATAAAGTATTCCGTTGCACAGATATGTCATCGGTAATACTGTGGACTTAGAGATTATTTTTAATTTTTATTATTGTGAAAAACTTTGGAATAAACATCCTCCTGAGTACATTTTTTAAATTTCTTGATATCTTAAGACTTGTAATTAGGAATAAAATTTCTAGAAATACATACAAATTTTAAAGTTTTAGATAAACATTGACAAACTGTATTCCAGAAATACTTTATCAATTTATACTACTACCAGTATTTTTCCCACCTTTCCAGCATGGCTCTTAACATTCTTGTCCATTTTTGCCATTCTAACAGCATAGTATCTTACACTGTATTTCATTAATTGCTAGTAAAGTTCAATATGTTCGCATATATTTATTGGACATTTTACCTTTTTTTGTGAATCACTTATTCCAGTCATAAATTAAGATTTTAAAAGTTCAATATCATTAAAAAAAAGTTCAATATCATTAGCAATCACATGAACATAAAAATAAAACAACTTTTGAGTACCATTTTCTCCTATCATTTAAAAAAAATGAACATAGGTTATCACTAGTCATACATTACTAGTAGCCATGGAAACTGGTAAGATTGGAAATATCTACCAACAGTTTTAAAAATGTTAAATCTCTTTGAGCTAGTAATTTTATTTCTGGAATTTATTCTAAGGAAACATGATTTATGACAAAGACTTATACAGCAAGATGTGCTAACTGAAGGATTGTTTATAATCTTCAAAAACTGAGAATAGCTTTTATGCCCAAAAATAGAATGATTACAAAATAGGCATAGGCATGTGAAAAAAAATAAACAGCCAGTCATTAGTTATATTCTTTGGATGTTTTTCCTGATTTATTCTTATCACTGAATATTAACTGAAAAAGCAGGATAAAAAACTATATATGGTACATAATTTAGAAGACTCCTTTCTCAACTATGTAAAGTATATATTTTATATTTCAAGAAAGAAGAAAAACAAAAAAGATTAACAATGGTAAATTTATTAATAGTGAGATTTGAAGAAAAAAATTTTTATATTCTTTTCTATATTTTCCAAATATTAAAAAGTGTGTACTCCTTATATTTTATACTTTATTACTTTCGTATTATAAAGATAATATGCAATAATTATACAATAATCAATGTTACAGAATCAAATGACAAAGTAAACTTCCCTTATAATCTTATTGTTCCAAAAACAAATGCTATTAATGGTTTGGTGCACATGCCACTAAATTTTTTTCCTTCTCTATATATACTAAGCACATATTTTTGTTAAGAGTAGTATTTTTCGGGCGCCTGGGTGGCTCAGTTGGTTAAGCGACTGCCTTCGGCTCAGGTCATGATCCTGGAGTCCCAGGATCGAGTCCCGCATCGGGCTCCCTGCTCAGCAAGGAGTCTGCTTCTCCCTCTGACCCTCTTCCCTCTCGTGCTCTCTATCTCTCATTCTCTCTCAAATAAATAAATAAAAATCTTTAAAAAAAAAAAAAAAGTAGTATTTTTCTTTTTATAATTGAGATGTCATTATAAACAGTGTTCAACACATATTCTTTTATGTATAACTTTGTCCACTAGTGTTAGTCATAGAATACTTTTCAAGAAAAAAAATGATGGCTAGAGAGCATGAACACTTTTCATTTTAAAAGATATTGATAAATTTCCCTGAAAAAGATGTTACATTCCCAACATAAGAGTGACTTATTTTGCCATAGTAGACTTAATCTTTTTAACCTCTTTCAGTCTAATAGATTAAAATGTACTTGTTCTTTCATAATTAGAAAAATATAGATGCAGGATATAAATTTACTATTATTGTAGACTTCTTCATAGTAACCATATTCACTATTCAACCTACAATTTAGTTATAGTGTTCCTAATTAACTTCTTCCAAAAAGATTTTGAAGAAAAAGGAATTAAAATCAGAACACAGAATACATAGAAACTATTTTCTATGTATTTTTGTTATCTGTAATTAAAATAAATGTTATTTTTAAAATAGTAGCTAAAATAAATACATTTTAAAAATTCTTTTTTTGGAGGAAGAAAAAATCCTATACTGAAAACTCAGGTTTCCTAAAAAAAAAAACCACCAAAAAACAACTCACATTTCCCCAGAGAATTTAATGCAAGCTACCACAAACATGCCACTTTTCCTTTACCAAACTGACCCTGAAATCTAAAGAACAAAATCTTTTCTCTGTACCTCAGCAGTTCTCTGGATCTGTAAGATTTAAATATGACTTCAATCTATTAAAGCACTCATTGAAAAGAGTATCTGAAAAAAATCTCCTTTGGCTCATATCTGAGGAACACAATGTTTGTTCCCACATTAGCAGGAAAGAATAAAAATTAAAATCTGATCTGGGCAGTCATCTCATAATCATTCCAAGGCAAGAGTTCATAATGACAAAAGGGCATTTAGTCAAGGGATACTAGTTATAAGTTTCAGACTCCAAAAGTAAGTTACATTGCTTTTACAGGAAGGAGTCCTAGCAATATGAACAGTTAATGAATTCATTTTACTACCACATGCAAATCCTGAGACGGCATAATAATTTGGGTTCTAGTAACTTGACAGTTCTTAATCTGAAGTAATTAGTGAGCACTTTATTTGCATATGCTGAAAAATATCTTGTTTAGAATTGCTTGTAGAACAAATGGATCAACTGTTTAAATTAGTACTATTATTTTAACTAAATTTATTCAATAATATTTACTGATCTATATCTCTAGCATCATACTTGGCCTTGAAGAAATAACCTGAATAAGAAATAATCCTCGCTCTTGAGCAGTTCATACCCTCATTAGAGAGGCAGCTATGGCGCATGACTTTAAGACATAACAAGTATGGTAAAGTACTGTGTGAACACTGGGGGCAAAATAACTGGGCAAGAATGGTGAAATCTGGCAGAGGAGGTGACTTTTGAGTTAACCTTAGAGCACGACTATACTAACTTTAAACTGCAACTAAATAGAACAGGGCATTAAAAACAGAGAGAAAAGCATATGCAAAGATCCAAGGTCATGGAGGACCTGAAGCATTTGAGAAATAATATGAAGTATGATTACACTTTTTCATCAGAAAACATTTTCATTTTTTCATTAGAAAATGTGCTTAAATTATATGAAAAATAAATACTGCAACCTAGCCCACATAATCCTTTGGATTTATTTGTTAATCATTATTATTAAAATATATTAAAATATAATTATAAATAAAATAATAGTTAACCAACATTTATAAACATACTTACTTATAATAGTGTTCCCAGAGATTTCTGTATCTTCCTTGACCTGACATGTCAAACACTGTAAAAGACAAACTACAGAAAACAAAGCAAAACAAAACCAAACACCAAAACAAAACAAACCATGACTACATTATAAGATACTAACTTAAGGTGTCACTTTTACTTAAAAATTTAAATTGTTTTCAAAGAAACCACCTTTGAATATACAATATTCAACTTGAGCCAATTTTCAAGTACAAGTCCCATAAAATAAATTTTTTAATATAAATATGATTTTGTAATGAATAACATAAAAAAAGATGTTTTCCTTCCAGTAAGATTATCAGAATTTGTCTAAAGTCTAAATTCTGAAAAACAATCCAGAGGTAGTGGTACAAATAGTTTACCATCTATGGACTTCTGAAACAACAAATTTATTTTTCTAAGAGTAGAAGGAATGACTAGGTAGATCTGATATTAACACTTTTCACCCACAACTTCTTAGTCACAAGTATAATAAGATGAATTACCTGGATGATTTGAATTTCTCTATGCTGAATCCTATGGTTGGAACTATATCTTGTGATTGAGCCTTCAAGAGAAAAGACAAATTGAGAAATCTGCAATTACCAAAGATGAATTTTTCCTCAGGTTAAAAAAAAAGCATCCACATTTCCAATTCTAAAATTTGTCACTAAGGAGATGACAGAATTAAACAAAATTATAATTTTTGCAGTGGAATCACTGTGTGTGAATTCTTTACAGAAGTTTAAGGTTTACTAATTATGAATCTGTATAATGTGTATACCTTAATTCACATTTTGTGGCTTGCTGCAAGTTACCATAGCTGTAAAGTGGTTTGATGAGTTATTCTGAGTTCACATACAGGACTTTATAATCTTTCACCACATACTTACTGAGTTTATATATGCTACTGGGGACTGTTGTCATGTCTAGATGGTGAATATATATGGTCGCTGCTTTCATGGAGCTTACTACCTAGAGAAAGTAAACAGCAATAACCAAGTAAACTACAAGTGAACACAATTTCAGGCAGTGATAAGTGCAGTGAAAGGTGATTTGAAGGTGGGAGGCAACGGGGGAGAGGGTTGGTATGGGGCATGGAAAAAGGATGCTGAGAAAAAGCCTCTCTGAGGAGGTAACATCGGACCCAAGAGTGAATATCAAAAAGGAGAAAAGCTATGACTAGATCTTGGCAAAAACATTCCAGTCAAAAGAATTAGCCAGTGCAATGACCCCAATGCAAGCAGGGCCTTGCCACTCAGGAAAAGTATAAGGCCTGTACGTCTAAAATGTACTGAGTAAGGCAGAGAGCTATATGTAACAAAGAGCTGTAGAGCCTTGAAGGCCATGGTAGGGAATTCTGTGTGAATAGATTACAAGGGGGCAAGAGTACAGCAGGAGACCTGTTAGCAAGTCCCACAGGCAATTAAAATGCCCTAAGCTGACAAGTCATCAAATGCCTCCTAACACTTTCACCATCAAAACCATTCTTCCGTTTGAATAAAAAACACCATCTACTTTCTGATGACCTGAGTTATTCCTGACTCCTCGTTTTCTTACATTTTTTATATAACCATTCTCAAACTGGTCCTATCTCACTAACTTAGTTCAGGCCCTTATCATTTCTTGCTTTGATGTAGTGCAAAAGCCTTCTAATTACTCCTAACTGTTAATGTGCTATCTTAGACTAGTTACTCAACTTCTCCAAACCTTAGTTTTCTCAAATGTGAAATCTATTATTATCTTTAACTTGTAAAGTTATCATGAGAATTAAATGAGTTAATGAATGCAAAATACTCAACACAGTGCCTGGTCCATAGGAAATACTCAGCAACTACTCAACAAATATCATAAGTATACTTTTTTTTTTTTTAGTGTTAAATGTTTTAAATTTTATGAATTTTAAACACTTATATAAAATTCAAGTATTCACTCTGGCATTTCTGTTTTAGCATCAATACACAGAGAAGAAATATCTCAGTGCTGTCATTTGCTTTGGTTTTGCACCTATTAGTATTGAGAATGTGATTTGGTCTCTTTGTAATAAATTTTTTATTGATTTCCATTCTTCTCTTATAACAGCCACTTAACTGACCACGATTCCGGTCTCTCTTATCTTTTTCTTTTTTTTTTTTTTTAATTTTATTATGTTATGTTAATCACCATACATTACATCGTTAGTTTTTGATGTAGCGTTCCATGAGTCATTGTTTGCACATAACACCCAGTGCTCCATAGCACCCTCTTCAATACCCATCACCAAGCTAACCCAGCCCCCCACCCCCCTCCCCTCTAGAACCCTCAGTTTGTTTCTCAGAGTCCAGTCTCTCATGGTTCGTCTCCCCCTCCGATTTCCCCTCCTTCATTTTTCCCTTTCTGCTATCTTCTTTTTTTTTTTTGACATATAATGTATTATTTGTTTCAGAGGTACTATACTTTCATTGATTTCAGTCTCTTTCCAATTATCTCCATACAGCCACAGTGTAACTTAAAAAAACAAAAACAAAAACAAAAAACCTTTAGTTCATCATGTTGCTTTTGTGTGAAAACAGGGATAGAAGGTAAATTGTTGCCCCATACCATTATGTTCAATTTGGTAGTCCACTTCTGGAAATTTAAAATTCAAATGAAAAGACAGAAGCTGAAAAGTCACTGGAGCTTAGTCACCATAGTAGTAATGTAGTAGTGAAAAGGCCTCCTTAGAGATGCCTGGTTTTGCCTTTCTAAAGTTTGTTTATTCAGCTTTTCTTTCCATCCTATTAAGCTGCCTATATTCTTCCAAAAATATCTTTCTGTTTATGTTAGAATTTATTTCCTGCCATTCAGATTCCTGCCTCAGTCCTTAGGGTTTCTTCATTGCACAACAAACTTTGGAATAAAGAGTTTCCTAACTTTTGTTGTCCCAAAATATTCCATGGTTTTGATTTCTTATTTTGATCACAATCATGATAAAATCATCAGCTATTACTATTAGGAAAAAATACCAGTAATAAAAAAGTGAGGAAATTAAATGTTTAAAGAAATCTCAGAAAATATACCTCAAACTAGTAGGCCTGTCTTCACTGAACTGTAATTAGAACATTTGCCTAGCCTCTCTGCAATCACCCAGCTTCTTCACAAACCCTTTTTGTTTCTGAAGCTTCTCTTTTATATCTTGCTGTTTTACTTAAGGATAAAATTAATCAACTTTCTTTTCTTCCCATCACTTCTTTTTCTTTTAAGGAGGGAGAGAGAGAGAGTACATAGGAGTGGGAGGAGGGGCAGAGGGAGAGGGAGAGAGAATCTCAAGCAAACTCCAAGCCCAGTGCAAGCACTGGGCTTGATCTCACAACCCCAAGATCATGACTGAGCCGAAATTAAGAGGCAGACACTTAACCGACTGAGCCACCCAGGCACCCCTCTTCCTGTTACTTCTAAAGTTCTAATGGAACCTAATTAGAAAGAAGAAACTCCACAAATTAATCAGGATAAAACAAGATATGTGAGCTCGTGCTTCCACTTCAAGTGGGATTCATTTTCCTCTAAAGAATTCCAAAGATTATCTCCAACATTAATCTTCTCTGCTCTATCTAGGAACAAATACATTTGGTCATTCTCTGAATTGGTTAGGGAATGGTACACACCAAGCAAAGAGTGTAGGAATTATTACCTAAGTGGAATAGCCTATCTGAGATAGCCCAAGGATAGACTAACATCAACAAGAATAGAACAGGATTTCTAAGAGAAGATCCTATTTGGTTAGTTTCATTAAGTCTGCTAAAAATTAAATCCTTGGTGCCATCAATCATCATTCCCTGCCCAAAAATGAAAATTAAAAAAGTCCCCATCAGTCCATCCCAAAATACACTTATACACCAGGCAATATTATAAGTATTTAGGATTTAGGGTTGAACAATATCAGATCTATGCTCTTAAGGAATTTAAATTTATAATGAGGAAAAATTTAATAAATAAGCTACCAATTAAATATGCCAAGATAATTTCAGATTGTTTTAAATAACATAATCTGGATGATGTGGTAGTATGATAGGATTTCCGTTGGCAAAGGGGGGGTAATGGAAATTGGGGAAAAAAAGGTACTTATAGGGTGCATCTCTAAGAAAATACACTTAAGACCAGATTCTTGAGTGATCAGGTTAAAATGCCTCCCCACCATTATACATCAGTTTAAAAAAACACCAGCATCCTCAATACATTGACAATACATAAGCATTAGGATAGCTTAAAGCCAGTTTGTGTCCAGAAGTATCTAGTTATCTAGAAACTGATTTTATCCACAAAAAATAAGAGACATAACTATAAAATGAGATTTGCAAATTTTTTGCATTGTAGATTTCTATAATTCACTTAATTCATTAAAAATAATGTTTCTAATAGTGGATGTAAGCTCACAAAAGATTTCTTTGGTTCAGATACATGTAGGAAACAAGTGTTTTATCTATACCTGTGTGACAGAGGTTTTGAGGTCTTTAAGAAATTCTATTTCAAGTGGTCTTTTGGCTATAAGCACCAAATTAAAAAAAAAAAAAAAAAGCAAAGCAACTTACTGTGTTCTCAGGATCTAGAGATCAATTGTTCTGTGGAGACAGGATAGTTGCCTAAAGATTAAATCTCAGGAAGTGGTGTCAGGAGGTAGGTGATCCCCTTAAAATAGCCCTATAGCAAGTCTAGGCTAGTTCCATAATTCACCAGAGATAACAGAGACAGAGATGTTGGAAAGCACTGGAAGGTTAATTAAAAAACCTTAGTTATTGGCTGTGTACCCAGGTTTTCCTGGGGGCTTTCCCTGACTAATGTGGTATTAAACAGGGTTAATATGTCACAAGACCAGTCTGAAATGGGGGTTATAGGGTATTTTAAGATCACAGATGGAGCACATGTCTCCTCTTTCTGCCCCAAATCCCTAGAACTGACAGAACAAATTATGAAAAAAAAATCCCTAAGTAGGTTAAAAAATAAAAATACATCCTTGTTCAAGGAAGAAAACTGTTCCCATTCATATCAAAGATTATTCCTATGGTAATAACCATGTCTTGGAAGATCACTATACTGTTGGGAATGATGGACGGAGACTGTAGATTCTTTTTTGTTTTTTGAATCTTATTTCTGCCAATTTGAGTACAGCAGACATTGGTGGACTGGTCCATTTTGTGGCTATATATATATTTTTTAAGAGGAGAGGTAAGGGAGGGGCAGAGGGAGAGGGAGAGAGGGAATCCCAAGCAGGCTCCACACTCAGCACGGAGCCTGACTTGGAGCTCAATTTCAGGACCCTGAGATCATGACCTGAGCTGAAATCAAGAGTTGGATGCTTAACTGACTGAGCCACCAAGGCGCCCCCATTTTGTGGCTATTAATAGTGGCTCTGGTTTCAGTTATTTTGTACTTATTTGAGACTAGCTTTTTTTAAGATTTTATTTACTTATTTGAGAGAGGGAGAAAAAGAGAGAGAGAGAGGAGGGGCAGAGGGAGAGGGAGAGAATCTGGAGCAGACTCCATGCTGAGCTCAGAGCCTGACACTGGGCTCAATCCCATGACCCTGAAATCATGATCTGAGCTGAAATCAAGCATCAAGACACTTAACCCACAGCCACCTAGGTGTCCCAAGACTAGTTTTACAAAAAAAGAAAATTTTTACATTTGAGGCAATTCCCTGAGGTGGAGAAAAATGTAAACACCTCTGACAGAATAGGCCCTTACCTAAAAAAACTTCCTTATAATCTTCCTTACTGCTGATAGCTTTACCTACAGAAGTGTAGGTCACCAGTCACTGAGTTTCTTAAGCATTAGCCCAGCCTATCTGCTGATAGCTGATCCACAGTACTCATTATGGTCCAAGGCACAATTAGGTATGGTTCTACTTTTAACATATACTCACTATTCTCTAAGATCAATTCTGGACCCCATCCAACTGGATAGGATGCTTTATCTCCCTCTTAAGGACTGATAAGGAAACTTCTTGTAATCACCTAGGTCAGGAGATAGACTCTAATGTATGTGGGCTTTTTTTAACCTTTTTTCTCTATCTTCACATATAGAGAAATCTTCATTAAATGATACTCCATATTTCTCTCTCTCACCTTCTCCAATTTATTCCTCTCTATGGCTAAAGAATTACTCCTTTGACTGCTCAGTTTGTGAAACAGAACTGAGCATTCTTGGTTCTGCCTCTCTCTACTCTCTCTCTCATTTGAGTGCCACATGCCTATCACAAGAATGCACTCTCATCTGATCTTAGCCATGCAATGAACCTAGAAGAGTAGGAACTTTCCCGGAGGAGGAAACCCCGAAATTTTGGGAGGCCAATCTCAATACAATAGAGTGTTAGCAACTCCTCTGAACAGACCTAACCTTGCCCTCCAAAATTAAATAAAGCTGATATTTTTTATCTTTGCCTGACTTCAGAATGTATACCTCAGCTCGGAAACTCCTTAAAACACCTAAACTGCCTTCCAAATCCATCTTCAGTTTTTTATCCTGGCCGCCTCACACTAACTCCCACCTGAAAATACACCAGCAGTTAGTTGTTCTTATGTGGTAAACTCATCTATGTAGAACGGAATAATGACCAGAAAAAAAGAAATAATGTGTTTTGTTGTTTTTTTTTTGTATTCCAAAGTAATCTCAAACTAAACAGAAGTAAAACTGAAGCTGCTACAAAAGAAAACAGAGTAGTAAGTCTGCTTATTCAGCCCAACCTGAAACATTGGAGGCAACTACCATATTTAGGAGCAATATTTCCCATTCTCCAGCCATTTAGTCATTAAGAGTAACAGCTTCTTAGTTTTTGCCCTATCTTTATGCAGGGCATATATCTGTATTATTCTTTCACTCTACAGTTTTCATTAATTCACTAATGGCTTTTACCTAAATAAGTGTATTTACAACTGTAAACGTTAGTTGTCTATCCAATATCCATTTTCCTCTTCTTCCATACTTACAGGACTCCTATTATTTTTGGTAGCAGCAGTATGCCCTACCAAAAAAAAAAAAAAAAAAATCCAGCTTCATTTACAGATAGGGGTAGCCAATGAGATATAAGAAAGGAATCGTTATTTGATGCTTCTGGGTAAGTTCTTTAAAGAGAGCTTATTTAGCAAGAGGGCCTATTCTTTTGCCTTGTTCTTTTCTCCTCTCTGTGACTTAGAATACAGTTAACCAAGGTGACCATGTGGAGATCTTGAAGATGAAAACCAGGCACTCAGAATAGCAGAACAGGAAGATGGAAGATGCCTGGATGTCTCATGACTGACCACATAGCTGCACCACCAGCCCTGGAATACCTCCTCTGGACTTATTTAGATGACAGAAAAAGAAGCTCCTATCTTATTTAGTCCACTGTTATGTGGATTTTCTTTATATGTTGCAAAACCTAACTTTTATGTACCATGTGTTAAATGTGCTAGCTTTATATTTTCCAGTTATTAAAATTATATGTTCATATACTATTACTTAAATGACTTAAAGTCATTCTGCTTACTACTACTGATATGCATACCACACTCCTGGGAAACTGTCTTAATTATCCATTGAACCCATAAAAATGATTCACCATTCCCTTTGTTTCTCTTGTAACGAGGGAGCCAAAAAGAAGGCAATGATACCTAAAAGTAAACTTGGCAAATTTATGAGGATCTTTTAAGAAAAAAAGACAGTTGGAAAATATTCCTGCTTAAATAATCAAGACTCACCTATATATCTACATAAAATACACTACAAATTATGCCTGACTGACATTTATTACTTTAAGATACTACAAAGTTAAAAGGATTTCATAACATGATTATATGAAGAAATGATGGCAAACAAAATAATTTTGCATGTTAACTTCCTCTAGTAGAAAATACATAAAGCATCTAACAAAGATACTTACATTTGAAGGTTTAAGTTTGTTAATGATTGTTGTTTTGCCACTATTATCCAGACCAAGGCACAAAACATGAACCTCCTTCTTCTTTAGGCCAAGCAAGCCTGAAAGTCTGTCTAGCAATCCCATAATGTGATTCAAATATTTACAAACCAGCTGCAAGTTAGAAAGTAAAAAAGATATATCATTCATTACAGGCAACTTAGGTATGGAAAATATAAGCATGTGCATCAAAAAAATTAATAAAGACACAATCATAAAAACCATGTCAATGTAGCTTTGTATTTAAGAAACAAAGTGTAAGCTGATTAGCACAGAGGAGCCTTATCTGAAAGGCAGATTGGCAGCTTATAACCCTAGGCAACACAAAGAACAATGCCCTTGAAATAGCTGTATATTTCTTCTGGTAAATTATAATATTTAAGAAGAAAATGTGGTTAAACTCAGTATTGTGTAGAGTCTGCCACTTGTGATCTTGAAAATATCTGCAGCCTTTCTAGAAATCTGGAACAATGTATGGACAAAGGAGTTCACGTAGTCTAATGCTGAAGCTCAGAAAGTAGAAGGCAGGTCAGAAATGAGAAAAACTGAGATTTTTGGCTACACTATTTGAGCCACTGGCTAAATCTTTTTCTGAAGCCAGCCCCATTGTTGTATTATCCAATAATCTGAAGTAATAACTATTAAATTCACTGTTTTTGTCTGTTTGCTTGATTATATCCAGTTTAGGTTGCATTTTCTATCAAGAGGAACAAAGAATACTAACAGATATATTTACTTTAATATATAATATATTGCTACACATATTGCTTGCACATAACCTGCTATGAACTTTCCAAATGAAACTTCCCAAAGGTACTCCCCTTGGGTCCATCAACTCCCTAAAACGTTATCATGGGAGAAGAGAGATATCCCTGTTGCCAGCCCTCAACTGCTGCAGGGACTGCTATAGGAGTAACTACAGTCTGCCTAAGTCCCAAATATTTCCTATTACTCTCCTAACCATCTTTTTCAAAGTTCTCTAAATACTCATCTCATTTAATTGATTTATTCTCATCTCCATCTAAAGTTCCAGGAGCCTGTCATCCCCCAACTCCTCAAGTACTTTTTATCCCACACTATCCTAGGCAAGGCCATACCTTGAAGAATGTGAAGATGCAGCAACTTAAATGATGAGGTTTCCAAGACAACTGCATCAAAAGGAGGCTGCATCATTGATTTTGCTTAGGCCCCTTGGGGGATCATACTGACAGAAATTTCAAAACCAGATTTCAATGATGTGCAGAAAGGAGCAAGCACAGTGCCCCACCAGAGCATGGGGCCTATAAGAGAGCCACAGTTGTCTTATCCAAGGATTGGGTTTGATTTCTGGTACTCCATTTGTGCCACTTTTCTCCTTGTGTTGGAGACTCAAATCTCACTCAATCCATTCCTTTAAATCTCAGCTTAAGGAATATTTGTACAATCTACTTTAAGTTAGCCTTCTGATATCATGAAACAATTCACACAGACCATTTTAATTCAAAGTAGATTAGCTATTCTCACTTTCTTATTTATTGTACTAAACATATCGATAAAAAGACAGTATCTTACCCCTGAAGCAAAATACATTATATGTTAATTAAAAAAAGACAATATCTTGTTTTCCATTTTCCATACAATGAACAGATTTTAAAAAAATATGACGACTTCTCACCTCATCATCCCCTGGGCATCCACTATAAAGCATTGACTGTCCAAAAACTAGATACTTGAATATTCATTTTCCAAAGAACCCTGGATTGTGATTTTCCAACCCTTTTTCATGGATTTCATGGATTTTTCATCCAACCTTTTTTCATGGATTAGTAAAACTAATGCTTGTTAATGAAATATTTTGGGACATACAATGTAGAAGTCAGTTGTTCTAAAAGATGTGATTATAGTCTTATACATGCATGTTTCTATTTCTTAGTAATCATACATTTCTGTAAGTTTACTTTTTCCATGTATGAAAGAAGGAAAGATAACAATTTAAGCCACTCATTTATTTACCATGCCCTATGTGCACACTGGGAGGTAAAGTTTTCTGTAGCTCCCTATGCCTAAAGCCATGATGCTCAACTTTGGCTGCACACTGGAATTAACTACTAAATTAGTATTTCTGGTGATGGGATTAGGGGATCAGTATTTTAAAAAGCTACTCAGTGTTTCTGATGTACAGTTCCTATTGAGAACTGCTGGCTTTCAGAATAAAGTCCAAACATTCACGCGTAACTAATTTTAAGATACAATCTGGCTCTGATCTACATTTCCAGTTTCTTATCTTACTGTTTTACTGCGCACCAGCCAATCAAACTCTCTTGATTGTTATCTGAGAAACTGCTTTCTAAAGGATTACTTGTTGCCAGAAAAGTCTTGAGGAATTAGGATATTATACACAGCAAACAGCCTGGAAGGTAGTAAGCTGCAGATAGTGGTGGGGCAGAGAAAAACACCATGAATGGTACTTTGTAAAAGTAAAAAAAAAAAAAAGTTCCTAGAGTGAATTATAGCCCACTTTTAGTACTTCAAACATTTTTATTCGGCTTTCAGTTTCTGAGGATGAAATTTTAATTACATTTCCCACACACCAAATAAAAACACAAAACTGGGCGATGATAAAACCAACCGAACAAACTCGCCCAAACCATGAGTCTTCTGGGACCCCTAGTACTCACCGCATCAATCCTCTCCTTTTCCACCTCTTACACTTTAGAAACAACGGTACGGAGTAAAAACCATAAGAAAGAGTAAAGAGCAATTCTAAAACGCGACGGGAGTGGTGTTGGTGGCGGCGGCGCTGGCTACAAACATTGGGGGGGGTGGCGGAGATACCTGGTCTTTGAAGTTAGTCCTGCGGGCCCAGAGGCTGAAGAGGAACAGGAATGAACCACTCCCTCGCTCGTATACGTCTCTGGAATAAATATCGGGCGTCTCTCAGCCTTAGTCTCTATGCCTCCATTGTAGGAATCCCGGCTCCTGAGCAAAGCCGCTTCTACAAGTTGGGTGAACTGGTTGCCTGTGCCTCAGCCGGAGCATCAGTGGCTGGGCAGGCGCCTAGGCGCGTGGCGTTCCCTTGGCAACCGGACGTTCTTCCGGTCCCGAAGCCACGCCTCCTTGGAGGTCTTAGGAAGTAGCCTTGGTGCTCTTGTTTATGGGATTGAAGAGCTCCTGAGAATGCCAGAGGCACACCGAGGAGTATTAAAGGTGTGAAGACAGCTGGCGGGGTGAACGGCCTCCTTCGGGCGAGGAGCAGTGTTGTCCCCGATGGAGCATGATGGGAGTTGTAGGCGTGCGCACAGCCTGGTGGGAAATGCTTGGCGTAGCGTTTGCGCGTGCGCTTCTTTTCGCCTGGTTCTCTCCCATCCTCTCCGGAGAGTATCAGCAATTCCAGCACGCCGGGGCGGGCGCTCGGTGTGGATCCCAGAGGGACGTGGAACCTCTGCGTCTTTACTGGGCACGCGCGCAGCGTGGTGGCAACGACCGAAGAACACAGCTGTGCTCTCTCTGGCAAGGCATGCGCCAGAGTTCCTCCGCTGCCCCTGCCACGGAGGCTTTCCGGGCTCTTATAGGCCTCAAACCCTGGAGTCCTGAAGTAAAACTGTTAATGTAGGTAGGGAGTGGAGATAAAACTGGTGTGAAAAGTCGGAAGCGTGACTCGGCAGAAGAAGTATGCCTGTACTCTGGCTTCTTAGCTGTCTGATCTCTTGAAGAGATTTCCGCTAGCCATAATCTGTGATTAGATTATTGTCCCCAGAATCAAATCGGTAGGTGGTCAGAAAAGGAATAGTCTGAATGCTTAACGTTAACCACCTTTTTTAAAAAAAATTGCACTGGGTTTTTATAGCAACAGTGGTAACTCCAGTTGAAAACATTTAGATATACTCATTTCTCCACATTTTTATAACCACGCTTTCCAAAGGACAAGGCTACAGTTGGAGTAATTTTACAGATGTTTCAACCTACCTAGCCTCACCCCTCCCACCCCACCCCCTACACCATGCGGGGTTTCACAGATGAAACCCTTACTCTTAAATTTTCGTCTATAGTTTACTTTTTGGCCATGAGTATGGAACACCCAACCCCCCCCGCCCCCCCCCCCCCACATTAGCTAGGGTTATGTTAACCACACTTCCTGATCTTTGGCCTATTAATTTTACCTATTAAGCGAACTAGGAGGGTGAAAAAAGAGACTAGAAGAATTATATAAAATTATGATGGGGGTGTTTATGTGGATGATTATAGGGTGCTATTTTTGTTGTTAGGTTTCCAAATTTGCAAATGTGGTTGTTTTAGAATGAAAAAGAGTTAAGAGTAAACTTAACTCTTGAAAGGTTAAAACTAGTAACAAAACCTCAATAGTTACATATTCCAAAATATTTACAGATGTCCTTGAAAAAAAAAGTGATATTCTTCCTAACTGTGTGGCCTTAGGCCAATTAACCCTTCTCCATGCTTTAGCTGCCTCACTTTCAAAAAATACCTATTTATCTCATCTGGTAGTTTTGAGGATTGAGTAGATTTAAAAAGAATATTTTTTGGCATATAGTAGGTGTTCAGTTAGTAAGTTCCTGTCTTCGTTTGTCCTGAAATTTTTAGTATATGGGTAGGATTTGACCCAATTCCTAAATATTCTGGTTTGTTAACTTCTGACTGTAAATGCATTTACAGGGAGGTGTTGATTCCTTTTCTTTGTGTCTGGGCATTTGTGATTCATTTTGATGAGACATGGAAGCTAATTTCCTTATAGCCTGAATGTGACTTTTTTTTCTTAGAGTTAAGCAGAAATCTTATGTTTCAGAAAACGTTAGTGCACGGATTTATTTTTTCCTGTTTGGGGTTGGTATTTTCTCCCCTTAGGTTGAGTTCTATTTTTGCTTAGCAGAAAACATTTGGTGAAAACTGGAAATATGACAGGGAGATTGGATATCCAACTTTTCAGTAAATTTAGGCATATACATAATTCTTTGACAAAATAGCTAAGTAAATCATCTTAGATCAGTGTAGTTGATGCGATGGCTTATCATTAGAGATTAAATAGTGAAACCCAAAGTGTACTCAATAACAGAAAATGCCAGTTTTAAAAATATGTAAAAGTTTAAAAATGTAAATATTTCATATGGTTGAATCTGTGTTTTGGTACTTTGCCAACTGAAACTCCTTTTGAATACTGACAGGCTCAGCATAAAAATTACTCCACTTGATTTAATAAGTTAGTCTGTCTTCATTTTATCATGAGGGTGAGAAGCTTTAAAAATGGCAGTGATTTTCTGAAGGCTACTTAAGATATCCGTATAAGAGAAGGAAGTTTCAGGTATTTTATAATCAGTTTTAATTTCATACTGGCTTCTGGAACTGTAGTAGAAGAATTATAAAAGTTAAGTCTAAGATATGATGACTACAACACTGTTCTGATTAATTGAGGAATTTTTTATGTATTTTCTTACCAGCAACTTTTAAAAGAATATAGAAAATCCCTGATTCATAATTTATTGCACATTTTTGGAATGAATGCTGATGGTGTAAAGCTATTTGAATAGTTGGACATTATGCATATCTTTTGGTCATCTGCAATTTATGTACAGTATTACCTCTGCAACGAACAATTTAATTTACTTAAGCTCACAAAATAGTTTGCCAATATGAAATCACTACAGAAATGTGTATCTGTGTATAGTGATTTATGTGATTTTATGCCTTGAAGGTAATGACATTATTTTGAAAAATTACAGCTATGATTTTGCATCCAGAATTATGTATCTAAAGAACGTCTAGATTGAAGAGACTTAAAAATAAATTATATTAAATATTCATCAAGACAACAGTACAAAAAAGTCATGGATTTAACCACCAGAACTGTAACTTTTATTTGCTAAGATATTTTAATAAACAGGCTTACTCCATCTGTAAGACCCTGGTAATGCCTCTTAGGAACTCATAGAAAAATAAAATACAATAATTAGTAATTTGTACTTTGTACAAAAATCTTATTATGTTGCTCAGCAGGTAGTTTTGCTAAACACCATATTCTTTCAGCAAATAGATAGATGATATATGTAATGCAATTAACCACAAACAATCCCTCATTGAGAGCTGAGCATCCTATAACACTATTACTTGTAAGCATGCCAGCACATGAAAATTTACATGGAACATCATAAGATTACAGTAGATTTTTATAAGATGAAAACAATACCACCTTTAAGTAAGTCTGGACTACTTCACTGCTGTAGCAAAGTAGATAATAGGTAGGATTGCAGTTCAATTTTTAACACCCTTTTACTGTGTTTATCTCTCTACAATCTTGTTATACAACCAGAAAAGAGAAAGAACATAGTCTGTGTAAGGAACCTGAGCGGAAGGCATATATTGAAGCTCTAAATAGATACCAAAGAGAAACAGTAATAACAAAGAAAAAAAAAATACCATGCTGTACTTCCTTATTCTCACAGATCTTTTCCCCCTTTTGTAAGAGTAGATGGGTACACTGCTAAATCCATAATTAATGATAATTAACTTTATGACAAGTTACAGAGAGATACATTTTAAAAACCATATTCATACTTACAGGAAAGAGAAATGTTTTCAGCTGCAGTTTTTCATTAGTCAAATATTGCTCTATGAGGGATTAAATGCCTCAACCTAGACAGATGTTATCTAGGCATTTTATATAAATGTACTACTAAGTATTAAATTAAACTTTTTAGTATTTGTGCTACAAAGATTTTTATAACTTTTATTTTGAATATACTGCAACTGTCAACATCTACCACTTAATATTTGACATGGCCATTTAAATATTAAGTGTTTAATCAAATACATATTCATATGTACACATACATCTTTCTATTTTTGTCTATGCTAAAACAGCAAAAAAATGGAGAGCAATCTTATTCCATTATTCACAATCTAATTTTACATCAAATCCATATGCACCTATAAATTCAACACATTGAATTACATACATCCTATCCAGAAATAAAGATCCAAGCACAATTAAAAGATCACATCCTTCCAGTAGGATAGGGAGGGCACAATGAACAAAACAACCATATTGCCCATGTGTTTCTCCTAAATGACAGATGGTACTGATGTTTTTCATATGAAAACAAAACAAAAGTATTATTTTACTAAATGATTAGAGCCTGCTTGCCTTTTTTTTTTTTAAATTCAGATGGGGGCTTAAAACCCTCCAAAATAGTATTTTGAGAAAACTACCAGCTTGAATATATAATACATATTTTTCAAGATTAAACTAATTTTAATAATTTTCATAGGCTTTGAATTAGAATAGCTACAAAATATTTCTGCCTTTTACTCTGTAATAGACAAAAATAAATAACAAAACATGAGACGTATCTATGGCATTGAAAAGTCCTCAATCTCTACATTATGGAAAAGAGAACACCGTTTTTAGAGTTCTCAGAAAGCACAGAATTGTTTCAGGTCCTTCAAGTAAGATGTCTCAAAAATATTCAGTAAGAATGGCTTTAAAATATTTCATACAATATGTCTTTTTCCCGTGGTGTACAACATATACACAAATACCCACTGACTATGTGTTTATGTATGTGTGTGTGTGTGTGATATATATACACACACATACACATATATACATATATACATATATACATATATATATATATATATATAGTTCACTTTTCCCCTTTCCAACTACTTATACCTCTCTCCTCCAATCTATACTCCCTTCCCACCCTGCGTAATGACTTTTATGGCAATAGTAAATAGAACTACTCACATAGTAACATCTTTACCTTTCCGCCACAAATCCACCAACCTATCTGCAATTCTGCCTTCCCTCCCATTGCAGTTCTATGTCTCCTCCTATCAAAAACTAACCTCCCTACTACTTATACTATGTATCCTAACCCTTCTACCTCTCAAGGCCTTTTCTATATGTTTTCTCTTGCATAATCATAATCAGTTTCCCCTTTCTACCAGATCATTCTCATTAGTATATAAATATACTCTAGCATCTTTTCTCTAGACACACACACACACACACACACACACACACACACACACACACACACAAAAATCTCTCTTGACCCCGTATCTCCCTCCAGCTACTGCCCTATTTCTTAGAGTAAAACTTCTTGAAAGAATTGTTTATAGATATTGACTCCACCAGCTTTCCTACAATCTCTTCTTAATCCACTTCAATCAGGCTTTGACTACACTACTTCATAGAAACTGTCCTTGTCAAGGTCACCAATAACTTTCATGTGTCAAATCCAGTGGCAATTTCTTAGTTCACATCTTGGCTTCTTATAAGCATTTAATCCAGATGACCAGTTGGATTTCTTTTTTCCTCTACCTTACCTTATACTCCCTTAGTGTCCTATGTTGGCTTCCAATTCTCTGCCTAACTTCTACACATGGAAATGCCTTAGACCTCAATTGCAGCCTACTTCTCTATCTTACAGCCTTTTCCTGGGTGATCTCAAAATTTTAAACACCATTTATATGCTGATGACTTCCAAATCTTGATGTCTATCACTGATTGCTCCTTGGAACTCTCACATACACTTCTCTCCATTTGAATATCTAACAGGCATCTCAGGCATTATGTAGCTAAAACCTCTTGATTTTTCCCTTCAAACCTGCGTCTCCCCACCCCCGCTTTGTCTTTCATTGTCCAAATAATAGAATTTATCTTTGATTTTTCTTTCTTTTTCACCCCTCGTACCCAATTCATTAGGAAGCCCTGGGTTCAAACATAGCCCAAATTCCCCCACTTCTATCTTTACTACTTCCACTTTAACAAAAGCCAACATTTATTTTTCTGCTTAAACTATTGCTGTTGCCTCATAAATGTTCTTTCACTCCTGTCTCATTTTGCCTCTCTTCAGTTCTACTGTGTACTAAGCACACGGTTCTCTCTACCCTCAAACACTCTAAACTCCCACACATTAAATTTGTCTTTCTGCCTGGAGTGTTCTTGCTTCTGATCTTCTCTTGACTGGTTCCTTCATGCTTTTAAGATAACAGTTTAAATGTCACATCCTCAGAGAAAATTTATTTTACCATGTAATATAAAAACCACAGTCATGCTATGTAACTTTATTGCTTTTAATTATCAACATAACATTTCTTTATTGTGTACCTTTACCACTTGAAGATCAATTCCATGAGGCAGGGACTTTTGCTTATCTTGGTCACTGTATTTTCAGTGCTTAGAACAGGACACGTACATGACAGTGTTCAATAAACATTAGTTAATGGAACAAATGAACTTATGGATAAATATATTTAATGTAAATCAGTATATATATGTATATACTAATTTTAAAATTTAGGAATTATACAATTTTGTACCAGCAAACAGATAGAATTTCCTTTAATTTTTTTTTCTTTTGTTTGTTATATCTGTTTCCCATAGTGTCAGAGCTTTGACTGGAGAAATCATGCTGTTGTTCTTCTTTATATTAAACTGTAGCCTAATTATTTCATTTAGTGGTTGAGAGAAGTTATAAGTTGGGAAAAGGGAATGTTTTGCTTCCTCAAGGGATTTTTGGAGACTCTGAAAGCAGTTTATACAAAAATGGGATGGCCTTTCACTTTTGTTTGAGGTATCCCATCTGGTGAAATTTAAAAAATTGAATAAACAGTAAGTAGTGAAAAATAACTATAAAAATATATGTTCATTATTTTGAATAAAGTCCAATGTAGGATTTTCTTTTTGTATTTCCATTCATGAGAAACTAAGAGTTTGCTTTCTCCAGCAGACTTTATGAGACAGCTGTCCCATATTAGAAGAGAGTAACTTCAAAAATAATAACTTCTAGCCACCGTGTTTTGGCATTTGGCTTCAACTCTTTGAGAACTGGAAAGTTATAAGCATTATGAGACTGAATGGAAATATGATATAAAGCAGCTCTTTTTTTTTAATACTTAAAACAACTGAAAAGAGAAGGCAATCACCTTGAAAGAATATAAGCACTTTGAGATCATAACATATAACATAAAATTAATATGCAGATACCACATTTTTTAAACACTTGAAACTATGTAAAATATATATAATTGCATAAAAGCATAAATTGATTTAAAAGACTACCCTTTTAACTCAGTTTTTTTTCTGCATCTTATATAAATTTTTCACATTTAATAATATCAGAAGAAAAAACTCTTTGAGAGTGATTCACTGACATGTATAAAATGCTCTGACAGTCCAAAATTCAATGTATTTTTTTGACAAATTCTTTTATTATATATAGGTCTTAGAAATCAAAAGAATAGTAATATGGAAATGTTAATAATTGTGATCATTTGGTTTATTAATAAATTAAAAAATAAATTTCTATTTTTAATATTTTGGCAAAATTTCTTATTTTATATATCACTATATATTTTAACAAATATTAATAGACTTATTTATATTAGATTCCCCTCCTCAAAATGCATTTTAGTTTCAAAATTACCAAAAGAGTAATAAGACAGAATTTTTAATCACTCTTTTCTAATAGTTTTTTTTAATGTGGTAATTAATAGTTTTGACAAAAAAACTCCTCTTTGTATTACCTTTTTGTCTTTTCCTCAGTTTTAATGGAAATTGGTCTGTTTCCAAGTTCTGCATTAATGCTCCACCTCTGAGTTTTAAAAAATAAGGTTATTATAGAAGGCATAATATAACCAACATTTTAAAGAAATGTTGTTAAGAAACTATTAAAATCAAAATTAAGCTGTCAAAGTTTGTACTGAATATAAAATTAAACCCAAGTATAGTTTATGAAAAATGTTCATAGACATTTATATCCTGTAGTTATTCAGATTTTCAAAGACACAATCTAAGATGGGATGTGATTAAGAAAATGATTAATAATGTATCAGAAATAAAGCACATATAGTAATCTTTAAAATCAAATGTTACACATTCATATTTGTTAGGACTGCTCAAATATTATGCCCCACCAAAAAAGAAAAAAATGCTCCCATTTTAACTTTTTTTTTCTCTTGGAGGCCTAAAAAAAACCAAAATTATGTCAAAACTCTATATTTATAAGAATAAGATGAGATTTTTGCATAGTATAGATATATTAATACAATTTTCCTTGAACACATATGACATGGGAAGAAACATCACACTAAAGCAAATTAAAAATTTCAATGATAAACATTTATGCATATTAAACCTTATTTTTCAAGCAATGCAGGAGTTTTAAAAATCCCCAATCATTGTTTATTGTCATATTGTCTATGAAATTCAGTACTGTTTTAAAGGTACTTTTAAAGATAGTGAAATAATAGCTCTAGATAAAATACCAATGAATATTCAAATAAGTTAGATTTAACAATGCTCACATGAATCACATGGATAGAAAAAATAGCTCATTCAGTCATGTTTGTTAGCAAATGAGTAACCATGGATTTTGTCATAGAGCTTCTAAAGACCACAATTTTAAGCAGATTTATTTCAAAGATAAAAATATGTGGCAATAAGTAAAGCCTGTACAGTCAAAGAAAAATTGTATAACAACTTAAATAATGATATTACTGGGTAAATAATTCTAAAGAGAGCAAAAGTTACTGCTTTGCATGAGAAATGAGCTAACAGAATGAATTATATTCAAGCTTCTGAGTGAAGATGTGTTTAAATGAAAATTTAACAAGCAATTTCTAACTAAATGCATATATTTCATTCTACAAATTACTAAATGTAGAAGAGAGATTTAATTTATTATGAAGGCAATAGAAGAGGACATTTTAAATTAGGCAAAAATCTTGTAAGTGCATTGTTTACTCATCTTTATGATTTAGCACTATTCACTCCATCTATCATGATTTCAAAAAGTTAAATGATATTTGGTCTTTCTAGAACACAGGCAAATGAAGACTGTTCTGAGGATAATGATCTATAAATGTGGCAAAACTCATGGAAATATTTACATCAGTATTGCTTGCATGTAAGCTCATATTTAAGTTATGAAAACAAGGACATCTATTTTCAAAGTTAATGCCTAAATATAAAATTTGGATATATGAAAAATGAAGGTTCTCATACCTTGAATTTTTCTTTATGATAATATATCATTTTGGAATAAAGGCAGTTTTCCTTTCAATGAGGGCTAATGAGCTAGAGACTGGGCTAACTAAATAGGAATCCTGAAGTAGGCTGTTCTTCTTTCATTATTTTGTAGAACACTCTATAAAGTCATATCTCTGCTTTTCTGATTTATTATTTGAGTTGATAACTTATTATCTTAACAAAAAGTGAGTTTATTGTAACAAAATAGATATCCAGAGGTTAAAAATAATGGAGAACATGGGTATGAAAAGAGCTTTACTTGAGAGAAGATTTTTCACTGTTTGATACCTTTCTAATTTGCAACTCCCAGGAAACTGTGTTGTTAATCTGTACTTCATTTTCTAATCGAAAGTAGGAACCACTTCTTTATATTACATTTAAGAGCTATCTTTCATCCTCATCTGTCAGGTAATTTTTCTGTAATGCCTTTGGATAAATTAGGTATGTATATAATTAGGTATGTCTAAGGATAGTGGAATTCGTCTTTGAGATTTTTCCTTTTAAATGAGACAAAAGTTCTCTTAATGTTGTAGAGATCTGGTACTGTAGTTAACCAGCATGGAAACTCATGTGAGAACCTTTCTTTTTTTGTTTAGAAAAAAACTACTTTCAATGGTAAAGTGCAAAAATATTATACAATGGAAGTGACTTGGTATCATTAAGAGATACACAAAACTTTGTATTTGCCAGAATTTTTTTTAAAAGATGAAGTTTATATTCTTTTAATAGTGCTTTGCTACCCTTAGTAAATGAAGTTTTCTTCATATTATTTTTTGTTTCATTTTTAAAATTAATTTTGAATCAACACTGATAAGCTAAAGGTAGACTTTCAAATCTTTCTAAAATCCTTAAAAAGCAAATGCCAACCAACCAATTTTTGTTTCGAATTAAAAACAAAGAACCCAAGTCTTTTTTTTTTTAAGTAGGCTCCATGCCTAACATGGAGCCCAACATGGGGTTTGAACTCACGACCCTGAGATCAAGACCTGAGCTAAGATCAAGAGTCAGACACTTAACCAACTGAGCCACCCAGGGGCCCCCCATGTTTTTCAAGATGTAAACATCCTTTTTTATACATTTATATAAATCCATAACTAATTTGAAATTCAAATCTAATTATTAGAAGAAAGAGGATTAAAGTTATATTTTGATGACCTGTATCTTCTGGATCTGTTGACCTTTTTCCCCTGGAAATGTCACATCCCCTATAACATACAAAATTTATTTTTATCCTGTGAAATCTTTGAAATACCTGCCTAATATTTTGTTTTTTAAGGAAACAGAAGAGGGGTATTTATGTCTCTGCAACTTAAGATTTTTCCTTTCCTTTATTTCGTTTAGTAATATGTTAGATCTAGGCATGAGTAATCATCTCTTTCCCTTGTTAAATGTATCATGTTTGAAAGAATTTTATGCAACTATTGCAGGTTCATAATTATTATTACGTATACTAAGACCAGTGAATTGGCTTGGGCAAGAGATGACTTCAGAGTTGTTTTGAAAAAAGGCTAATGTTTTCTAATTGGAGGCACCTTTGAGGTAGTGAATCTACACATGAACTGAAAAGTTTGCCACTGGGCAAGAAAAATCTGTGATTCCTACGGAGATTGTCTTAGGAGAATCCTGCAAGCATGCTCTTCTCTCCTAGGGGAAGTGTGGGGTGTTGTATGAGAATTTGAAGTACAAAATAAATTTCTCTCCATAAAGACTGCAAACCCAATTCACACTGGACAAGGCTTTATTAATTTATTTAATATATTTTTGTTCTATGGAAAGAGCTGGCCCTTAGCTCTTGGCAATCACAGCAAGCAAGCATAGCAAATAGGCTCCAACCTCTAAGTTTTAAGCTTAAGAGTTGTTTTGAAGGTAAGGACAGAACAGCCAAACTCATCTGTGCCATAAAAATCTTATGTGTGTAGGAGACACTTCATAGATAATTTGTTAAATTGAACTAAATAAAGTTTATACTCTCTTTACTGAACATTATAAAGATTGAAAGTTGCTGAAAATGTTGAGCATAAAAACCGAAGTTAGGTGACTTCAGTGCCTGGTGTCCTAATGAAAGAATAACATCAAATTGACTCAGTGTACTCCTCTACCTTTTGGAGTCTTCATATAAAAAGCATCAAAATATTTTTGGATTGAACATGAAGTGATATGAGTCTTTTCTACTAAATGGAATCTGAGCTTGGAAAAGTTAAGGTGATAATAGTAGAAGATGTGATATATTTGCTTCTAGTCTCTGTTACATAAACACATGTACACCAACTGTGAATTGATAACAGTTTTTGATTCTTAAAATACAAAATTTTTAATAATAAATTTCCTTATCTGAAGCTATAGAAAAGGATCATCATCATCCATTTTGAAATTACTTTCCAAAGCACTTAATTTCCAGTTAATAAAAACCAAAGTTCATTCCCTCTCTGTGAGTGCAAATGCTCCCATTTATGTGGTGGGACCCAAAATACTAATGTATGACTTTTGCAACATTCCCTTCCCTCCATCTTCAGCCTCTTCTAAGGAGAGTAGTAAGATCTTTTTTGGATTTTCTGTGCTTTCTTTTGCCGTTAAGGATCAGGGTGGAGTGGTAGAAGCTGAGAAAAGAAAAGAGATGGGATGGAGGAATAAAGAGAGAAGAACAGAGGGAGCTGAGGGAGGAAATTTTAGAAAATTTAATGAAAGAACAGAAAAAAGAAACCTAATGTTGGTGAAAATTTTGGGATAATGATTTATAAAGTAGAAATTTGGTAGGGAAAGATATAAAAAATGGATTTTTTTAAGCCATGTGGTTGAAATGAATTCTTCACCACCTCTTCAGAAGAATTTCTGTAAAGACTTTGCTTTTCAAGAATTGAATTTCGATTTGTTTTCCCTTTGAGGGCTAAGATAGGTCTTAGAACTGTAGTTAAAAGGCTGTTAAAAAAAAAGGCTGTTTTATTTGGTGATAAAACTGGATAGATTTTAAAGAGTAATGCAGAGTATTAAAGTATACAGATCTTTTTCTATTATGGCATGCGTAACTTATTTATCAATGGCTATAAGATAACTCAGTGCAAAAGTGCTGTAATTTTTGATTCTTAAGCCAAGAGCTTTGCAATTTCTGATTGCTTTTTTAATGATTTACATACCTAATCTCGCTTCTTGATTGTGCATTGTTTTTACATTTTTTCCCCAAATATGCCTTATACTATGGGATAATGAGTTGATTATAGACTGGAAACTGGCCACCCAGGAAATAAAATGAAAATGGTTTCTTCAACTGTCTGATCTACAAAATCCAAAAAGCTCCTCAGTAGTATAGATTAGAAAATTTAAAATAAAGCAGGTACATGAATGTATATGCATATTGAAGTTATCAAAAATCATTACTGAAGGCTGTGATTTATGTAAGTTACTAATTTTCTTTCTATAATTAAGTTCTATACTTATGCATATTAAACAGTTTTAATTACTAAATATGTGTAAATCTCAAAATATTTCATGTGAAATTTCCAAATAAATTTGGCAATTTAACTGTTAATATTCCTGGATCTTATAACATCCTTGGGATCAGGGATCTGTGATTGGTAGGTGATTAAGAAATATATATCCTTAATTTTTTAATGTTTCTGTTTAATTGTGCACAAATATTTCAGCCATGTGTGAACGCAACATTTCTGACCATGATGAAGTTCAAAATCACACATAAGATTATCATGCTTACAGTTCTGAAAAATATAAATATGATTCTAAAGAAATTTTAAAGAGCATTTGGGATAAGAGATGAAGGGGAAAGGCAGTTTTATAATACTAGAGGAAGATGTTAGGGAAGAAAAAAAGAAATAAATAAATCAGATATAGAAAAAGATCTCTGTACTTTTTTAAGAAAAAAATTCTTAACAGTGAACTTTAATCTTTAATATGCACGTACTGAATGCCCATCTCATAGAAATTTAAATACTTTATAGAATTTATTTCATCAAAGTATACAGATGTTGCTGACAGAGTCCTATGGAAGACCATAATTATTCTATTCCTTATTTTTCTAAATACTTTTTTGTTGTATTATAAAAATAAATATATGATTAATAAATTTAATCTGTTTTACATTCTGTTCTTATTTAATATATATTTGAAGACAGGTAAGTATGGAAATTTTGTATTTCCTCTACATGTATCCAGGTTTGTGTAAATGTATCAAGCAAACTGCAGACAGTGCATGAGTGATGCATGACCATGCATGTGGTGCCTAGAAATTGTTGCTAGCATTTCTGACACACTTACTTAAAAAGTGATAAATTTCTCAGTTTTTTCTTTTTTAGTATACTTTAAGGAATATTTAAAAGACTCGTCCTTCTAGCTCAATACAATTTTTTTTGAAACGAGAAAAATTAAGCTGTGATAGACAAAAATCAGGAGATAAATCAGCAAAAGAATGTATGTGGAAGGGTCTAGTCTAATGGGACAATCAACAAATCTTAAAAGAATAAAAGAGAGTCTCCTTTAATAGCAAGACAGCTGCTATTACCAAAAATTTAGGTAAGAACTGGAGAATGTGGGTTGGGCACCTTTATGTCTTGGATCAAAGAAAAACTGATTTATTAAATAATCATCTTTAGACAACCTGCTCTTTTTAAAATCTCTCTTTCTCAACACATCCTCCCTACTCTTCCAAACCCAGCACAAGAGCCATTCTATACTTTCACAGACAACAGCTGATTTTACAATTGAACTTACTCATAAAGCAGCACTGTTTTGATAAATTGACTCAGCTTAATTCACTGAAAAATATATTTGCCTTTTTTTGCAGCCTCTGAGACAATTATAACAACACACTTTTTAGCTGTATTCACATTTTTATGTTACTGTGTTATGGGCCCAGGTTGACACACTATATATATATATATATATGCTCATGTGTTAGGTCTGTTCATATCCTCTTTGGAACATGCAGTGGCATACTTGTCTCTTGAAAGGTTTGGAAAACAGCTCAGCATGTTCATGTAACTTATTTTTTAGGAAAAAAATATAAAGATTCTTAAACTTGCAAAATGCACCAATATCAGACAGTCAGTTAGATGTGTTTATTTTTTTGGGCACCATATAGCTATCATAAATTTGTGTTTAAATTAAATTAATTACTCTTTTTACATTAAATCTAAGGTGATAATCTTAGATCTTTTATTTGAAGCAATTCTACTGAAAATAACTGATTTTCTCAGTGCTTTGATAACTGCTTTTGCAAACTTGTGAAAGTGAACCAAGGGAATAGACATGGTTTTTATTTCATGCTTCACTCGATGAAAGCCTTTAGAACACTGGACCCACTCTTGGTCTTTCTGCGGTGATCTTCATAAGGTAGGAGAGAAATATATTATAGTTAGTAAAACTTAGAAGGGAAAAGCCTCTAAACTACCACCTACTATGAAATATGTAGGACACTATAAAGGCAATTTAAAAAAAGAGACAAACCCAGACTTAGAAGATTGAAAAACACAGTATGTTTCTCCCTCTCCCTCCCTGATAACCCCCTTCTTAGTGCAGTCACACCTGACAAGAATTCACCAAATGACATCATTGGTTATTTCTGCAAATAATTCTAACAACATCAGGCATCAACAGTTAAATAAAGTAACAATATGATCCACAGAGTTGAATATAATTATCTAAAAATATTCATGTCAGTTTGGAAGCTACTTGATCACAAAACATAAAAGAAAGGTCAACTATTTCTTTTTCATCTACCATCGAAGTCTAAATACATCACTAAGGAAGCCGCATGTGCGCAAATTCCTTTGGGTTAAGTTCGTAAACACTTCCCAAATACTGTTGTACAAAGTTACAAATCCATGCTGAGTTATTTACCATTGTGTAGTGATAATCTGCAGTGGGCCGGGGTTTTATTTGCAGGTTATTCAGAGAGGAGCTATGAGGCATAATTTTAAAATCCAAGTTGGAAGCATAAACAAAAGGTGCGTGCCCGTAGTCTGAACAGGAGACTGCAGTTTGTGAAGTGATGTTGGAGAATCAGAAGAGAGGGTAGTAGAGAGGATATCTTTCATTTTAGAAATGCTGAGGCACAAAACACAAGTGCTTGTAGTACTTTCATACATGAAATCCTTTCTCCTGTATGTGCATCATGTGTAAACGTAAAGTCTGTATACTGCTGACTATCCGTCTCTGGTGTCCAATGAGTAGGACTCCAATTCTTCTAATATCACTGTGAGAGAGAAAAAGAGATAGAGTTGAGGGTGGGGGGAGGAGAGACATTTAGATCTGGTAAGTACAGGAGATAGGAAATGAAGATTTACATAAGGTAAGTATGTACCATGTCAGATTTGCTTTATGAATTTAACAAAAATTGTATAGCTGGTAAAATGAGAGTTTAAGCAGAGATATAAGTGAACATCAAGACTTTGTTACATTTTTCTTCTCCCTGGTGCCAGATAATGTATCAAGTCTACCTCAAATTTAAGGATACAAAGAAAAATTTCAAATTCAGGTACTAACATAATGTTCAGACATTCCATAGACCTAAAGGGTATGCAATTTTAAAAAAGACTTATTTTTTTAGAGAGACAGAGAGAGAAAGAGAGTGGAGGGGCAGAGGGAGAGGGAGAGAATCTCAAGCAGTCTCCTCACTGAGCACAGAGCCTGCCGTGGGGCTCAATCTCACGACGCTGAGATTGTGACCTGAGCCGAAATCAAGAGCTAGGTGCTTAACCAACTGAGCCTCCTAGGTGCCCCAGGTATACAATTTAGATAATGATATAACTTTTCAACAGTATTAGCAAATTAATAAATAGGGTAGAAGGTATAATGTGGACCTATGGTCATTCAATAATCTGAAAACAAAAAGCCGTATTATGTTGAACTATATGAAATTGCCATCACTATTTCAAAATAATGGGAATTTCATATGATTCAACCAACTAGTTTTAGTATCTACCTTTTAAGCACATGTTGAACAATTTACTGCACCCAGGCAGGGAATAATTTTTGAGACAATGGAAAAATGCCCAACTTTAATAATATAGAGAAGGAGTTTTGAAATTACATGATGATAATGTATGATTACAATTATTACATTTGATGAAAGTAATAGGAATTGATTATGCAAGATTAGTATATGTGAGTCATAAGAAATTTGCCTAGGTAAACTTTGCTGATGTAAAGTCTAGGATGTGAATGAGAGTAATATGCATTTCAGAAAGCATTAACAAATTTTTAAAATAGCTATTTGAATTAAACATACTCTTCCAAAGGAAAATAGTTAAAAGTGTAATGTCCAACTTCCACTGGAATGATAATCAGAAATGGTGAGGAAAGATGTGGAAATGCCATACTAGCGTTAGGAAATGTAGTTGAATCATGGTGTTCTTGATCCAGTATTTGAATTTGTAATCTCCTGAGTGGACTGCTAAACACAATAATAAACCTAGGACCACTTACTCAATGTTCATTCTTGAAATTAGGTCAAAAGTTGTAAACCCTGCTGCCATGAAGTTATTCTTATATTGCCCCATTTTTATAGAATCCAGCCAGTCACCGACTGTGACAAACAGAGGATATTCCAGAACTTCACCAGGGGATTCTGGCATTCTACAAGAAAAAACCCATGAAGACCATTTAAAAGTTAGATAAAGCAAAAAATACCCAACTTCCTTTTTTTGCCTTTTTCAATATCCTTACCTCTAATGTTTTCATACTCCATTAAAAAAAATCTCTAATTTTTCCATTATATTCAAATCAGCTGTTTTTATCTGGTCAGTTTCACTTATCAGTTTGCCTTTTTCTGCTTTTTGCCACTAACTGGGTTTTATACTAGATGTATCTTGAGAAAACCCACATCTTGCAAACTGCTGTTTACTTTTTCCTCTTGCATAAAATTGTGTTTTCAAACCTGAGGAATAGCCCAGTCCTCATCCCCAAAGGACAGTAAGTAGCCACAGGTTCTTTACTCTTAGACTTTCTAACCTGCCCCTGAATCCTTACCCTTTTGCCTTTTTTATATTTGCTATGATAGTCCCTTCTCCTTTTCAGTGAATTCATTGGTCAAGCCTCTATTTATTTATTCTCAAACATTCAACAAGAATTTATTATTTACTAAAAAATAATTTCTGCTGTTACAGACCTCAGTTGCATGAATAAGATTTACATACATCCAAGCCTAGGGTAATACGACAGCCCGAAGCACAGATATTAATATGGCATTAAACAAAGCAAAATCAATGCAAGGTTGGGTTAACAAGAAAAAGGAACCCAGCATTGATGGATCTTAAAGTGAGTGATACAGACATCTGTATTTTTGCTCCTAATATCTAATGCAAAGGGCATTGCAGTTGGGGATATTTTTTGTAGTTTTTTTTTGAGAGGGGTCGGGGGGAGAGGGGCAGAAGGAAAGAGAGAATCCTAAGCAGGTTCCACGCCCAGCACAGAGCATGACGTGGTATCGATCTCACAACCCTGAGATCATGACCTGAGCTGAAATCAAGAGTCAGACACTTAGCCAACTGAGCCACCCAGGAGCACCATATTTTTGTACTTTTAATATAAAAATAATATAAAGGTATTATTTTGGAAAGGCTAGCAGGTGTGTGCATATTCAGATACAAATACATACATAAATATATGTATGTGTGTATATGTACATACATATACAGAATAGTTTTATGTAAGCTAAAGACAGAATAAACATGGAAGTAACCTTAGAAGTTATAGTAAAATTAACTAAGAACTGTGTATTTAACTGATTCTGGCAATAAATTATATTGTTCTCCTTATAGAGATATATGAAAATTGTTAAAAATATTTTATATGGTTTTACAAAATACCTGGTAGTAAAAGTGCTTTTATAAGCATGTTATTAGCCCTCTGGGATAATAAATACATCATTTAAAAATTATTAGGTCTAGAGTTTATATTAAATAGTAGAGCAGTAACCTTTTTATGTTCAGTATTTGAGTCAAATCTATTTTCTAAGTAATGAAAAATATTCCCATTAGAAATGAATCATTGAATTATTTTTATTAGAATATTGAAGATTAATCCAAATTTCATTTACTTTGTTTTTAATTTTTTATAAAATTAAAGAATGGAAGAATCCATAGAGACTTAACTAGATCCATAGTTTTAACATTCATATTTGGAATACTTCATCATAATAGTATTTACCATTCATATTTGAACTATTTCAGCTTTAACTGGAAACCATTAGTATATGAAAACATATGATGAAACCACATGAAATAAAAATTCCTCCATTATGAAGCAGAATGGAGTATGCATGCTATATAACTCTGGTATTGTTCTGTTAAAAATATATGAGATTGGGAGTTAGGCTGTAAGGTTAGTGGATAAGGTAAAACAAAAATCTCTAATAATCAAAATTACCCATAAAAATCCTTTAAGTTACCTTTAAATAACCAGGCCCTGGGTCTTTAGAAACACAAAAGTCAGAGACATTCAGTGTGGCCATACAACTTGTACACTGCGCAACTCTTGAAGACTCTGAAAGGGACACCTTGGAATTTTTCAGGACAGAGTCCCCACTAAAGGCCTCGAGTTCATGTCTTTGGTTTTTCTTTGATTGCTACATTGACTTCCCTTTTTCTAAATTGGGGTCTAGTTGAAGATGGATGAAGGTGAAGAGATATAATGAGGAAAAAATAGTGGGTTTTTTTGCTTTTAATATATAATTCAAATTTACATAAATTATATGCATGTATCTTGTGACTACATAGTGGGTCATATCGAGTCTGGTAATCCTTAACAGTGGCTTGAATCCTTTTTACTAGTACCCAATTCTGTTGCTATATTTCCAATTTGGGAGGCTGTTAAAAGCTACATGCTCTGGGGCACCTGGGTGGCTCAGTCATTAAGTGTCTGCCTTCAGCTCAGGTCATGATCCCAGGGTCCTGGGATCGAGCCCCGCGTCGGGTTCCCTGCTCCACAGGAAGCCTGCTTCTCCCTCTCCCACTGCCCCTGCTTGTGTTCCCTCTCCCGCTGTCTCTCTCTGTCAAATAAATAAATAAATCTTTAAAAAAATAAAAAATAAAATAAAAGCTACATGCTCTTTTCTTGTACAATAAATTGCAATGCTATTTTGATTGTGGGCTGATTCATTCAAATTAATCATCAGAACGATTCATGATTTGACCCTAACAAAGATTAGTTATGTCCAAAGGTTGAAAACCTATCATAAATACTTTATTATTGCTATATTTGTTGTTTCCTAGGGATGTTCATGTCAATAAGTATTATAAAATAAGGAAAATCTCACATAAAATACAAAATAATAAAGGTATCCACTGCAAACAGAGTTAAATAGGATTCTTAATTAGAGCATTTCTCCAAGTCTTCACTTTTCTAATGTACAATGTGAACATACAAGAGGATTAGCAATAGCTTCTGCATTATTTTCCTAAATTATCTGAGCAGTTTCTATAAAACAACTCTATGGTCAACTAATCTTCAACAAAGCAGGAAAGAATGTCCAATGGAAAAAAGACAGTCTCTTCAACAAATGGTGTTGGGAAAATTGGACAGCCACATGCAGAAGAACGAAACTGGACCATTTCCTTACACCACACACAAAAATAGACTCCAAATGGTTGAAAGACCTAAACATGAGACAGGAGTCCATCAAAATCCTTGAGCAGAACACAGGCAGCAACCTCTTCGACCTCAGATGCAACAACTTTTTCCTAGACACATCCCCGAAGGCAAGGGAAGCAAGGGCAAAAATGAATATTGGGACTTCATCATCAAAATAAAAAGCTTTTGCACAGCAAAGGAAACAGTCAACAAAACCAAAAGACAACCGACAGAATGGGAGAAGATATTTGCAAATGACATATCAGATAAAGGGCTAGTATCCAAAATCTATAAAGAACTTATCAAACTCAACACCCAAAGAACAACTGATCCAATCAAAAAATGGGCAGAAGACATGAACAGACATTTTTCCAAAGAAGACATCCAAATGGCCAATAGACACATGAAAAAGTGCTCAACATCCCTCAGCATCAGGGGAAATCCAAATCAAAACCTCAATGAGATACCACCTCACACCAGTCAGAATGGCTAAAATTAACAAGTCAGGAAATGACAGATGTTGGTGGGGATGAGGAGAAAGGGGAACACTCCTACCCTGTTGGTGGGAATGCAAGTTGGTGCATCCACTCTGGAAAACAGTATTTTCAAAAACTTGAAAATAGAGCTACCATATGACCCAGCAATTGCACTACTGGGTATTTACCCCAAAGATACAAATGCAGGTATCTGAAGGGGTGCGGGCACCCCGATGTTTATAGCAGCAATGCCCACAATAGCCAAACTATGGAAAGAGCCAAGATGTCCATCAACAGACGAATGGATAAAGAAGAGGTGGTATATATATGTGTGTGTGTGTGTATATATATGGAATATTATGCAGCCACCAAAAGGATGAAATCTTGCCATTTGCAACGATGTGGATGGAACTAGAGGGTATTATGCTAAGCGAAATAAGTCAATCAGAGAAAGACATGTATCATATGTTCTCACTGAGATGAGGAATTCTTAATCTCAGGAAACAAATTGAGGGTTGCTGGAGTGGTGGGGGGTGGGAGGGATGGGGTGGCTGGGTGATAGACATTGGGGAGGGTATGTGCTATGGTGAGCGCTGTGGATTGTGTAAGACTGTTGAATCACAGACCTGTACCTCTGAAACAAATAATACATTATATGTTTAAAAAAAGAAGAAGAAGAAGCTAGCAGGAAAGGAAGAATGAAGGGGGGGATATCGGAGGGGGAGACGAACCATGAGAGACTATGGATTCTGAGAAACAAACTGAGGGTTCTAGAGGGGAGGGGGTGGGGGGATGGGTTGGCCTGGTGATGGGTATTAAAGAGGGCACGTATTGAATGGAGCACTGGGTGTTATATGCAAAGAATGAATCATGGATCACTACATCAAAAACTAATGATGTGATGTATGGTGATTAACATAACAATAAAACTTAAAAAACACATAGTTTAAGAAATACTGCTGTAGTAAATTCACTAAGTTTAAATATCAAAATGACCAGGGTACCCTTATTGCTTTATTAACATAAAGCCACACATGCTGGAAAACTGAATGTCCTATTTTAAAAAAAGGTGGCTCCCATATCTTTAATTACTTGTCAAAAAATTTTGTTGAGACTCAACAAGATTAAAAGAATGTATTCAAGTGACTTTCCCTTCATACTCCTATGCCGTACTTGAGGCGCAGACAGTGTCAGATGACTTCCACTTTCCTCTCCTGAGATAACTCTGGAATAACTCTCGAGCTTTCACAATTTCATATAATCGGTGAGTGGAAATGTAATTTGCTAATTTGTGTCCTTAGTATAGAAAGGTCATGGAAGGACATTCTATGTATACTAAATGACTTAGCTGGCCTATTTCTCTGCTGAAAAGCATTCGCTATTTGCTCCCAGAATGTTTCAGTACCATAATTCCCTTTCTCTCCACACATCTTTAGTAATCTAGTTACTCTTTGGCCTTTCTACGACTGCACTGGCAGTTGATTTAGTAAGGTCAGGTTCCCCTCATTGTTCATAGCCGCTGTGCAATAACTTTTCTTTCACCTTATCTTATAACAAAGTTGAAAAATGCTGCTATTTTCTGGCTTCCAGGGCTGGGTATCATTACCCTCACATGGATTGTCTGGAATATTACCTAATAAACAATAAATGCCCTTTCTTATCAACCATGTACAATGATAAATTCAGTCTGCTATTTGCTGAGCACATAGAAATTTCTGCTATTTGGTGATTAGTGGGAGCTGCCCACCTGAGAAATGTCTTTACCGCAAAATCTGCAGCTCACATTGAAAAAAGTACAAATTGTAGAACAGAAGGTCAAGGGTCTACTACTTTCCTCAGAAGAATGAGGAAGGGGTAAAGTTAGGAAATTCTAAATGTATAAATTATGGTCGAGAGGGCTGGAGTATAGGTAGAAAAATGACGACACAGTGTAAGGTTCAATAAATATATGCTTGTAATACAGCTAATTACGTAAAAATGGGTAGCACTGATAAAGCCAATAATTTTTCACTCTAATGAGCCCTTTGAGTTCACAATTGTACCAGTCTTTTTCTTTTTTTGGATTCATTTATTTATTTTAGAGAGAGAGCATGCCTGCAGGGGAGGAGCAGAGAGAGAGAGAGAGAGAGAGAGAGAGGCTCCAGCAGACTCTCTGCTGAGTGCTGAGCCCCACGTGGGGCTGGATCCCAGGACCCTGAGATCATGACCTGAGCTGAAACCAAGAGTTGGATGCTTAACTGACTGAGCCACCCAGTGGCCGCAGTCCTAGTCTTAATTTAGAAAGTTCTTAAATAGGTAAGTAATAGATACCAAAACTGCCAGTAAAAAGCAAGAAGGTTTTTATCCTCAAAAGTTTTCCATGTTTTATATTTATCATGCAAATATAATAATAATAGATTTATTTAAAATGATTCAAGAAAGTTTATATTTTGAGAAACACCACTGCAAAGTAAGATCCTGTTTTAATATGAAGCCATCACATACTTAAAGGCTTTTCTCTTGTTACGACTCTAACTTAACTTCTCCCCTGCCAGCTCTTACATTTATATATGGTTAGCAGAACTGCACAGATTAGGTCCATTCTATTTTACATGGCCTATATTTCAGTTATTTATTAATACTTTGTATGTTTCAGTTTTCATAACTATTAATCAAATGAGTGTATAATGTTCTACATATTGATGCTCAATAATTTTAATTTCCTGAAGCTGGGCTCCTAGGTGGCTAGCAACATTCTTTTATTACAGATGACTATGCAGTCTTATAGCATGTATCTTTTTGCTTCAGTTGAATTACTTCTTTGGGAAAAAGCCATACGACAGAAGAATTTTTTTTAAAAGAGTAAGTTAAAATTCCCTGATGGCAAGGACCATATCTCACATATCTTTCTATTTTCTATGGGCCTTAGCACAATGCTGAAAGTATTATAGGAATTTATTAAATAAGTGATGATTTAGACTTAAATATTCTCTATAGAAAAGTTTGGTCCATGACATAATGGCGGACTCATGATGAAAGATCTAATTTCATTTAGTTCCCTTAAATTGAAAAGTAAGTACCTATTGATGGAGTTTGCTTATCCCTGCCTTTGTAGGTTTCAGAGTGGAGAGAGAGGCAGTTATAGGTGGCGTGAGGTAGCCCAGGGTGAAGGGACCTAGAACTACAGCAGCAGTATTCAACTTACTCGATATCACTGCTTTTACATGCGTTTCTGATCTCATAACTCAGGGATTACACGTCACACTATTTATTTAATCCATAAATAACATACAAACTATCTACCTAAACTTTGATGGAAGAATTTATTTAATCAGGTAAAAAAGAAAACATTGCCCTTTCTACAGTTAGGCTGGATAGTAAACTTGAACACGAGTTAAATTAATAAAAGAATTCTTTGAATTCTTTTTAAAATTTTAAGGTATAATTTTACTCAAAATGCTATAAAATATCAAATGCATAGAACCATGCCTTATATTTTGTGATTATTTTATGCTTGGGGGCAATATTTCAGGGTTCCAAAGAATCAGACTCTTCACAGTGTTAAATTGGAAGAATGAATTATTTTTCATCAGCCTTTTATTTTCAGTAAGTCTTCAAGTTTTCTAATTGATATGATTATTTAATTCTCATAAGGATGATAACTAGCAGAAAGTAGGAAGGAATGAAAATTTTAAAATTGTAGATGTGTTTGAACATTTGGAGGGATAGACACAGAGTAGGAATAATACTGCTTAAAAATCTCCCATAATTCTGAGTACCTAGCACATTGTTCCGATAGCCAGAGTGATAGATCACTGAACCTCAAGGAAACACTATTTTTGTGAGAAAATAATATAGGGACAGAAATGGATTTCTTATCACATGCTAACTACAATTCATTGGCAGTGGTTGTCAAAATATGGTCTTAAAGAGGGTGCTATGGCAGCATCTGGGCTCAGTGGGAAAGAGTGTTGTGATGATTAGTAATGTCTGCCATACGTTGTGATGATTAGTAATGTCTGCCATAGCAAGGAAATAAGGAAAGCATATATTTGCCAACACTGGAAAAATTCAATCTACAAAATGTCTGAGGATGTAAATCTGGAACTGTGTTGCTGCCATAATTTCCTCATTTCTCTATTTTGTTGTAGTTACTACATTCTTTTTTTCTTTTTTCAAGTAATGTTCTTCAAGTGGCTGAACATTGTAGGAGGATGTTGAGGGGATATATTGACTAGTCTGCTAATTATTCCTATGAGTGAGGGCATATACTCTACATCCTTGTATTTGCTTAGTAGAACATAAAATAACAGGCTGTGCTCCACTACAAATTCTTCTTGGGATTTTAATGTACCCCATCTATGAAGTCTGATTAGTCCAGAGAAAATCTATGTGGGAATGTAAAAAAAAAAAAAAATGTACTTTCCCTATAATCATATTTCTGAAACAGTGCCATATTGGGAAGAATCTTTCTATTTTGCATAATTGTATATTGTTTGGTGGAAAGAACAAGGGCTTTCCAGTGGGTGGACCTTGTTAAAATGCCCGATCCACTAATTACTTGCTTTACTCTTTGAGTCTCTCTTTTCTTATCTGAGGGATGGGGATGATAATAGTGTGGATTAAATGACCTTATAGATAAAAGTGCCTAGTACAATAACTGAAACACAGTAGGCTTTCAACAAATGGCAATGATAGTTATTATTGATGATATATATACTGGAATTTTTATCAGTATTAGTATTGGTATTAACAGCAGTATTATATTAGAATATTTAATATTCTGTCTTCCTTCCATAAAGTTTTGCTAATCAATCGATTACAGCACTGATTTTGGCTAGTCATTCATTTCTCTCTCATGGAAAATATTATTAGAAGTTCTAGTTATGGAAATTAAAACAAGTTGTCTATGACCTGGTATAAACAGCGAGGCAAGTGCTGATTATGTATAGCCTAGACAGCATTGAGCAAGATCTTCTCAAAAGGAATGGAAAAATTCATATCCAATTGTTGAAAGTTATTGCCCTCAGAAGGCAGCATTATAGGTGCTTTCTGAATTGGACGGAGGAGGTAGTACCATTTAGTCTTATAAAGTTTACTTGTGGTTGTCTAAAGCAGAGGTTCTTAATTATGATACTGGTTTGAAATTTTCCCTACCTTCATGATTCACATATTACTGGCAGCCAAGTACTTGAAAGTTCAACAATAAATTTATGTGTACTAAGGAAAGTGGTGGTTCCAGTTCCTAAAAGCTAAAATATTTTAAGATCCCTAACTATGGCCCTTTGGGTAGTGAGAATATTCTTAAGTGTCTTGGCCTGCGCAAAGCACAGTTTCTGAAGCAAGTGACTATCATGGACTGGCCCATCTGGTCAAATGCTGCCCATCCCTGGATGTCACTTTTTTAGCTGATGTCATCAAAGAGCCCATAATCTGTAAAAAAAAATTTTGTGAGTGCTGGGGATCTACAGCAGGGACTGGAGAAAAGTGTTATTTTCCCATTACATGGCTGCACTGTCCAAAAAGGCATTAGCCAACTGACTTCAACCTAGTTCTGCAGTGTATGGAGGAATCAGGGGTGAGAGTTGAAGAGGTTGGAGAATAAATGTGTAGAATAATGTGGGTGGGTGGGGAAGGTTGGGCTGGGTGAAGGAACACTCATATAGTCATCAATCTACTTTATGCTATTAAACCACTGGACCTCAGATGTAACCCTGGACTCCATGGGAATATGCTTGATTTGGGGTTGAGAGTAGCTATAGCGTTTATCATGAAGGTCAGGGGAAAGGGAGTGAGAGGTGTTTCAAAGGTCATGACTAGGCCCTGCTCCTGATACCATTCTCCACAAAGACCTGGCCTCAAAGTGGGCCTTTTCTCCCAGGGGCTGTGCACCATGTGACAGCTCAAATACTTTAAAGAGGAGGTTATAAGGCAACATTGTAGAATGTAGTTTGAAATTCTCATTTATGAAAGGGTGACTGCCTATATTAATAAGGCACTTTTGCAAATTTTTAAAAAATCAATTAGATTAAAATTATACTTATAATATTGCTATGTTCACTTATACATCCACATACTTTCTTGAGTAGGAGAGAAGGTAAGAACTGTACAGAGCTCTGAATATTCCCATGGGAGTGTGCCAGGCACAAGAATATCAGCATTATTCGGAACAGCTGCTCCAGTGAAAGCTTCCTCTGACCAACATTTTTTTTTCTATTGGGTGTTCTGGCTTTTGAGAGGAGAAATTGCAGATACAAGATTTATAAAACTTCCAATATGCTAGTATAAAATTATTGAGCTGTGGGTTTCACAGCTTTCCTCATTCCTCCTTTGTTGCCTTAATTTCTTCCCCTTTTACTATTCTGTCAAGAAAAAGATAAAAGCTTCTCAGGTGAATTGTTGAGAAAAAAGCAATTAGAGTGGAATAAAAACCATGGGGACCTAGTGGGTGAGAGAGTTATGTCAGTATAGAAGTGTGAGAGAACCCTGGGAGGCTGGGGATACTCGAGAGTCTAATAAGAGTACAGGTGAGTTTAATCAGAGTTGCTGTGGGTTATACACTTAAACTCCGTTACCTGTTTGAGAGATAAATGGGTGGAGAGATTGAAATTCTACTCTCTGTCATGTTTCCTTAATCCAACATCACACTAAGACAGATGACTGGGCTTTGGGACATGGGGAATGGACAGTGTCACAGTTTTATGAGCATAAAACAAACCACACATTCTTCAGCTAACATCACTATCCTTCGTACCATGTCTCTTCCCCTGAAACAGTCTGTTCTCTGGGATCAGGGACAGGGTGGGTGGATGGCATTGGAGGTGTAGGGGTTGACAAGGGTAACCCGCTCAGGCTGCTGTGGAAATAAGAATGGTGGTAACAGTTCAGGCATGGAAACTGTAGAGCTCTGTTTCCCTTTGTTTCTCCAAGAAAAGTATATTAAAGGCGGAAAATACTAGCACATAGATCTTTGTCAGAAACAAGGATAGCAAATCAGTCACAGAAACTTCCATTTGGTCTCCCAGATATTAGACTTCAGAGTCGAATCAAACTGCCAACTTTATATAAAGTACCCAACTCTTGCCTGTGTGTGGCAATGCCATCACCAACTTGCCATTTGCTGGCCTGTCCACAGGATGACTGCACATCCCATTAAACCACACACTCTGGCCCTGTGACACAAGCCCTCATGTTGACTTTACCTCCGGATCATTTTGACTTTTTGGCATTTTCTCATCTTAGAGTCTTCGTCAGTATTTTCCAACTATGATAAACATTCATAATCTTGAAAAAGCAGGGAAGAAATTGTTTTATCTGCTTTTCTTCAAAAAGAAGGCTCTTACCTGCCTGCTTCTACAGCCATAGAACAGTTAGAGAGCTCTGCTGATGGGCACTGGCTGTGGGGTCCGTTAACCCTATACCACAATGAGAGGCTCAGATTAAATGAGTTCAGTTTATAGATAACCAAAGTTCTTTTCCATTAATGCAACACTCACTGCATTAGCTCTTTCTCTTCAATGTCAATGCATGCCCATCTCTTCAATAAAACATAAAAACAAAAACCAAGAAACATTTTCTCTAACTACTTCTCTTTCCCTTCAAAGACAGGCTTCTTAGTACTTTATACTGCTTTTCTCTGACCTCACATTTACTGCTGCTCCATTGCAATCTGTCTTACACACTTTTATTCCAATGTTCTTGCTAAGGCTGCCCATAAATACCTGACCACTTTGCTGCTAAATTCAATGGACCCACTTCACTTTTTATCTTGCTGAAGCTTTGTGAAGACTTGGACATTACACTCCTTGAAACTCTCCCCATTTTTGGCTTCTATGACACTGCTCTTTCCCGACTTCCATTATTACTGGTCTGGCTCTTCTTTCTTGGTCTCCTTTGGGTAATCTCCTTCAGCTCATTTCTTAAATCTTGGTGTTTGAGAGAACACCCTTCCCTCTTTCCCTCTGCTAATTTTCATACCTTATAGTCTCTATGGGTCATCTCAACTATGCATGAATCTTCAGCTATAGTCTCTATGTTGATGATCTTCAAATCTTCAGCCCAGATCTTTCCACCTGAGGTTCAACCTACAAATATAACTGCCTATTGCACATCTCCACCTACCTGCCCCACAGTTATCTTCAATTCAGCTTACTTGAAATGGTCTCATTTCTATTCCAAAGCCCTATCCTTCTTAGTGGTAGGTAATATTATCAGCCAGCTTGTCTAAGAAACTAACTTGACAGTATCCTTGACTCTTTTCTCTCCTCCCCCCTCCATATTCAATCAATGACCAAGACACATTGTTCTCCTTGCCTGAGAATAAATCCATCCTCTTACCTCCTGACCCCAAACTTATTCCCATTTCATGAGTTAGGCCCTAATCTTTTCTAGCTTGGGTTTCTGTAAACATACAACTGTCTGTTTCTAGTCTTGTTCCTTGTTTTGCACTCAGTCTAAATCAGCTCTAGAGCTGTCTTTTAGAAATGCAAATATGATCCTGCCATTCTCTTGCTTAAAATCCTTCATTGAGTGCCCTTTTACGATAAAATCCTACGTTCCCTCCCCGCCCCCCGCCCTTTACTGCTTCCTCTGTTAGACTGCTTTAGGGAAGATGGGCTAGAGTAATAGTTTAATCTCTAGCTATTTCATGCTTGGCTTCACTTTACTGAGGCTGCCAATTAGTGATTTGGTGGTGAACTCTTATGTGCTCTGCAGTGAACTGAGGGCCTGCTTAAGTAGTCCTTGAAGAGCCTTTGGCCTTGTTATCACAAAAAACCTGCACTGACTTGAACCTGTGACCTAAACTTGAACATCTGTATATTCTGTTGGCCGTCACCTGAGTTAGGAAAGTGAGCTTTGGAAATGCTTTGGTTATTTCTAAATCCAATTTGGCCTAAATACATATATTCTCAATTCAATAATATTTTAAATGTAATCTTTTCAGAAATAGATAATAGTGGGTTTTTTTTCCTTCTACTCTCCTCTTCTTAAAATTGTTTAGAGAGAGGTGAGTAGATCTTCTCAACTCTACTGACTTTTATAAAATGGTATATGAGCGCCTTTATTTTCTTGTCTTGTCATCTGTCTTTTTCTGGTTCTAGAAATGGAAAGTAACAACAGCTGGGTATGATCATATCAGCGGGAAACATCCTCACTCCTGGCTGATTCACAAATTGCCCCTGTCTTGCTTGCCATTTCAGATAGAGGGACAGAACATAGAATGGACAAGAAAATTAAAGAAGCTACAGATATACACAAATCCTACTTACAGAGGTAAGGCAGGATCAGGAAAAAAAGAAAGGATATACAAATGCCAAAGACCCCCACAAGAAAAAAAAATGTAACGAAAGTAACGCAGAAAAATTAGATATGGAGAGAACGAAAGGAGACTCTGTTTTCTTAAGACAAAAAACCCATTTAAAAATGTTCATTTTTTTCACAGCTGACAAATAAAACATGGTTTGTATAAAATATTCTAAAAGGTCGACAACTAGACAGTTATCATGGTAAACTTTCTCCTCTCTACCTGTTAGTCTTGTCTATAGCCTGAAAGAAATGACTGTCGAGGAGAAAAAAATCAACACTCTGCATCTTACACAAGGATGTCCTCCACCAGGGTGTGAAGGGCACTGGGATTGCGGATCAGTTTGTCAAGGAAGCTGACAATGTCAGTAAATTTTGGTCTGTGATTTCTCTCCTTCTGCCAACAATGGAGCATCAGCTGGTGTAGAGATGCTGGACAGCCCATGGGAGCCGGAAGTCTGTAACCTTCTTCAATGGACAGAATGACCTAAATACAAACACACACAGGTTAGTCTCTTACTTTTCGGGACAAATAACACAACATATGCTAAGTTATAATTCCTTTTTTTTTTTTTAAGGTTTTATTTATTTATTTGACAGAGAAAGACACAGCGAGAGAGGTAACACAAGCAGGGGGAGTGGGAGAGGGAGAAACAGGCTTCCCGCAGAGCAGGGAGCCCGATCTGGGGCTCGATTCCAGGACCCTGGGATCATGACCTGAGCCGAAGGCAGATACTTAACGCCTGAGCCACCCAGGCACCCCCATAATTCCTTTTTATATAGAAGCCAAAATATTGGTAAACATGAAACCTTGTGGGTACAAGCAGCCCAAACAAAGATAAATACAAAAGTTGCAAGTATCTACATTAATATTTGCTGACACCTCTTTGAGTGAAATATGTTTTTAAACATGTGGTATTCAGAAGGGAGGTTAAGTTTCATCACAATTTCGAGAAACAGTCCTGTGTGATTTAGCTGGAACGTCTCCAAACCCAATTAGGACATCAGAAAGTCAGCATAAGATTGATACGTTTTGCGCAAGCCACGTGTGACAAATGTGTTAAGTAAAATTGTACCTCTGTTGAAGCACTGAACTCCTAAGTCATTTTTTATCCTTTTGTAATAATGTCAGTGTGTATTCTTTTGCTGGCTATCATTCCTTCTTCCTTCTTTATTGCCTATTTAATTTCTCTTTGCTTACTTCTGCCTTTCCCTTAGTCTGACCCTGATGTGATTATGAAGTCCTCTCAGAACTTCTACGGTCATTCAATCCTTGAAATGCTATCAATGGCTGGCCTAAGACCACAGAGCGACAGGATCATTCAAGCCTGCATATCCTCAGGGCCAGCGTTCTCCAATAGAACTTTTTGTTCTCTCTGTCCAACATGATAGCAAGTAGTCACGTGTGGCTGTTGAGTGCTTGAAATGTGGCTAATAAGACTGAGGAACTGAATTTTGTGTTTTAGTTTATTTTAATTCATTAAAATTTAAATAGCCACGTGTGGCTGGTGGCTACTATATAGGACAGAGAGGCTCTAGGGGAAGGAATCTTTATAAGAAGTTGAGTTAAGAGTAGCAACATGATGACAACAAGGTGGGTTTTTTTTTTTTTTGAACTCAGGAAATCATATATAAGATAAGGCAGGAAAGTCATCTATTTCATATATGGCCCACCTGGGAATCTCCTAATAATGCAATATAATATAATGCAATAATGCAACTCTGAATTTATATAGCTTATTTCTTATGATGTGTTCAAAGTATTCATGTGGCCCTTTATCTTTTTTTAAAATATTTTATTTATTTATTTTATAGAGAGAAAGAGAGAGCATGAGTGGGGAGAGAAGCAGAGGGAAAAAGAGAGATAATCTGAAGAAGACTCTGCGCTGAGTGTGGAGCCTGACATGGGGCTCAATCTCATGACGTTGAGATCACGACCTGACACCAAGAGTTAGATGCTTAACCAACTGAGCCACCCAGGTGCCCCATCATGTGACCCTTTATTCTTATATCATCTCTGGGAGAAAGAAAAAGGAAAGGCTCCATTCCCCATTTTTGAGGTGGGCAGCTGAAGAACAGACTGATAGTTAAAGACAGGCGCAACTCAACCTCATCACTGTCCTCCATCAACAATAGAAATACAAAAATGCAAGTGCTAAGATTGCTAACCGGAGATCTCTCTTTATTGTCGCAACAGCTACACACTTTCTGTAATTCGAAAAACACATCTTAATTTTTTTTAATTGACATTATTTGACAGGATTCTGAAATATCCATAATTCATGCTACAGGCAGTTTGCAAAAAGGAGCAATATTATGCCTACAAGAACCTCTTAACTGCTAAGCTTTAGCGTTTTGGTAATAGGGAACTTCTCATGATCCCATCGGTGTCTTTGTGACCAGAACACTTTAACCTGTCAGGATACTAGCATTTTTGTATTCATTTTATCCTGTTATTGAACAGGACTTTTTCTTATCTGTTTCCTGATTATTTTTGCTACCAACTAGCCTTGGATTTTAAGACCTTTTGCAACACATTTTAGTAAAACAGGATATATGTAAAATGCTTGTATAGCATCAAAACTACCGTGGATAGTTCTGAAAAGTAACTAAGAAATAGGATAGAATTCCATTATAAAAAGACTTTAAAATCCCACCCTATAAGAGAACTCTAGTTGATTTACCACAGTTACCTAATTATAAGTGCATAGAATAAAATAGATGACAAGTGAGGTTATATTTTGAGAAAAAATATTAGCTGCTTTTATTATCTATCATGTGCTAGGTGATTTGCATCAGTTTCTTCATTGACTGCTTAAAATAACTCAATATGATAGTTGTTATTATCCCTATTCTTTTTTTTTAAGTGGAGCCCAACCTGGGACTTGAACTCATGACCCTGAGATCAAGACCAAGCTAAGATCAAGAGTTGGACGCTTAACCGACTGAGCCACCAAGGTGCCCCTTATTGTCCTTATTCTTAAGTGAACAAAAATTTAGACTCAGAGAGTTTAGGAAAATTGCCTAAATTCACACAGTATAGAAGGCAGAGCTAGCATTTAAAGAGAGTTCCATTAGCTTCCAACTTTTTCTCTGACCATTCCCCAGAAATGCTTTTCAGTTCTCATGATAAATCCTCCTTTCCAATTTTATATCATTTAACAGGATTTTAGGAGTGGTTTCCATGTTACCTTTTGTCATAGCACCTGGTAATTTGACTTCATTGTTTTTATTTGGATCTTAAATTTTATATTCTGGGTAAATCAAACACATATTTACTTCATAGTTTGCAAAATGTTATCTCAGCCTGAACAGAGTCATTTCTGAATGCTTCTGAGTCTTATACACATTTCTATTATTTCTTTTTTTTAAAGTTTTTATTTATTCATGAGAGAGAGAGAGAGAGAGAGGCAGAGGGAGAAGCAGCTTCCCAAGGAGCAGGGAGCCCGATGGGGGACTCGATCCCAGGACCCTGGGATCACGAGCTGAGCCGAAGGCAGATGCCCAACCATCTGAGCCACCTAGGTGCCCCACATTTTTATTATTTCATCTATTACATTGTATTGTAACTATTCATCTGCTTTTCCACTAGGGCTATACATACTTGAAAGCAGGAATTATGTCTGTAGATTTTACATTCTCATCATTTAGTGTGGTGCCTGACACATTAATAAATTTTATTGAACAAAACCAAAGCTATTAGAAGAAATTTTTGGATTTGTTTTGATAGAGCAGCAGATTCTTAGAAAACCTGAAGTTTTAAACTACCCAAGATGGATTCAAATTATGAGCATGGCAGCATTTGAAATCCCTTCTGAAGGAAAGAAGTATTAATCAAAAATTGGTGCATCAAGCAGCATTCTCCAAAATGATTTCATGATCTCACTTTGGTTTGCCTGGACGATGACGAGTGAGACCGGGGCTTGCTATTCTCCAGCAGAGAAGGACTGGACTCAAACTCAGCTTTCTGTAAGACTGGTGGCTTCTTCCTCCTGTCTAGAGGGGTTACTATTTCCCAGTGGCTTCATGGTCCTTAGTTGACTTTCCCAGACAGCTCCTGTAAATAATTAACACCCATTGCAGACTGCTTTGTGCCAAGTGGGTTGTTCATATTCTCTTTTGACAAAATTGCTCTCATAATTGTCCTGTAAAAGGAGAGTGTGGTCCCTTGTCTGGAACCTTTACCCATAATGAGTTCAACAGTGTTTCTGGCCCCAGGATGCTTTTCTGTGGGGATAGTGACCTTTTCTTCTTGTTGACCTCTGACCTTTACATTTCTTTAATTCTTTAACTTGTGACCTTGTGAAATTTGTTGAGCCCTGTATCATGTCAGGTGTCATACATGAAGGGTCCTTGTAGGATAATAGTAACAACAGTAACAACAGTGACAATAACAGCTATTAGTGAGAGCTCTTGGATATTTCCAGGTATCCGTTCTAAATGATTTACATGTATCAACTCTTTTAATCCTCATAATAACCCTGTGAGGTAGGTACTGTTGTTATCCCTATCTTACAGACAAGGAAGGTAAATAGAGAGAGGTTTAACTTGCCCAAGATTGCACTCCTAAAATTCCAGCTTCGAGGGAGCCAAAAGAAGAGATTTAAGCAATATGATCCACAAAATGGTTAAAAGACATCTTTCTAATGGATTTTTAAAATTTAATCATCCAAAGATATATATATTAACCATTTAACATGTACTATTTTTTTAAAAAAATATTTTATTATGCTGTTAGTCAACATACATTACATCATTAGTTTTTGATGTAGTGTTCCATGATTCATTGTTTGCGTATAACACCCAGTGCTCCATTCAATACATGCCCTCTTTAACACCCATCACCAGGCTAACCCATCCCCCCACCCCCTCCCCTCGAGAACCTTCAGTTTCTTTCTCAGAGTCCATAGTCTCTCATAACATGTACTATTGGGTATGCTATGTATAAAAGGTAACAAATGGGTAAGAAGTATCTGTCTTTAGGAAACATATAATCTAGTGAAGAAGACTGGGGAGTTTGACTACGGTAAATGCCAAGTTGAACAGGGAGTTATGGGAGTATGTGGAAGAACTGCCTAACCCAGCCTTGGGAAGGCTTCTCAGTGGAGGTGAGATGGATCTCACAGGAAATGTAGAAGGTTAGCAGGGTCAACTGGATAGGGTGAAGGGAGGAGATGGGACCTGATCAGGGAATGGAAGCAGATTTGTGCAGCTAGAATATAGACTTTGAAGGCTCTATTATTGTTCAAAGGCTGGGAGGTTAAGTAAAAATTACATTTCTTAGGATCATGAATGATTTTATATGCTACAAATGACTTTTTGCTAAGAGAAAAGGGTTTTAGCAAGTAAATGACATTATATTTGCCTTTGGGAAGCCCGCTCTAGCTTCAGTGTGGAGAGCATGTTGGAAGGAGAAGGAGGCCAGGAATGAGGCTTGCAATGATCCAGGCAAGATACCAGGATGACCTCAGTGGAGGGAGGCAGTGGCTGTGGTATACAAGAAGAGGACTGATTTGGCAGAAACACAAAATAGGGTTAAGGTTAGATGTGGCAGGACAGGTTTTTGGCTTGGTCAACTAGAAAAGACAGAGGTCACGGGAGAAGAAACAATTTTGGGGCTGGAATGATGATGAGTTCAATTTCCTATGAGCTTTCTGGTTTCAGATTCAAGTAACATATATAACTTTGAGAGCTTATTATGTGCCACGCTCTGGCCTAGCTCACTTTATTTAGGTCCCAAATTCCCTTATTATGCGAGTATGGTTATGCATATTTTATAGGTAAGAAAGCCGAAGCTCAAACTGATAAATAGATTGGGTCAGTATTGCATAGCTAATAATTCCCTGAAAAACAGACTGATATTATCATCTTGATAGCCTCTGGATCATGGTAGTGGTAGTGAACATCTGTCCTGAATCTTGAGCCAGATCCCTTTGTGCCAGAATTAGATCCCGAGCCTCTCTCACTTTCTTGTACACCCCATGCTGCCTTCTCACCTGCTGCAGCTCATGCTCAGCCTTCTCTGCAGACGTTTATATCTATCACCTACAGGACATAGAACTTTATGAGGTTGTCATGCAGACGCCTTAGATTTATTTTGTTCAAAACTTACCCCATTCCTCCTTTGGGATTCCTGTCCTTTGCGAAGGGTACCACTGTTCTTGCAGTGACTCAAGGCAGAGATCAAGGAGTATTTGGGTCTCTCTCTTCCCTGATGCTCAACAGTAACTGAAGTCATGCTGATTCTACTCCTTTCATATATTTTAAATCTGCTCTATTTTCAATTCTCCCTCCAAATGATTTCTTTCCCATTCTGATAACAGCCTCCTAACTAGTCTACTTGTCTTCCTTTCCCTTTTCCACTCATCTCCCACAGTGCAGCGGAAGCAATCCTGAGGTGGCGCTGTGATCTCATTCCTCCCATGTCTGAAGTTCTGTGGCGGCTCTCCTTGAGCCTGGCTCTCAGTCCTCACCTCTGGCTGCATCCAGGCCTTTGCTCTGGCCATTACAAAACACTTGTGATCTTTCAGCTGGGTGAGCTGGACGCCTCAAGAGCAGCAACTGTTTCTTTTCCCATAGGTTCCTGGCATCTAGCACGATGCTTTGTCAAGTCAAAAAATAGAGCTTCAATGGTCACATATGTGATCTATGAAAGCTGTATTTTATGGGCAACTTGAGAAAACCTATATTAACCTTTACCTTCATAAACATGTCTTTTGTGAGCAGCTTTATTTTATAGGTATTTTCTGATTCCTTAGTGAAGGACTGAAAAGGAGCCAGAAGCATATGGGGTGCTTTGTCTAAAAGACTAATTGAGGTTTATTGTTTTAGGATATGAAGGGGTGATAATTAACTAGAGAGAATTTTGTAACAGTTTGGTTTATGATAGCTGTAGGCTGTCATCCTTTGGAGAAGAATTATACAAGGTTAAAGCCTTATTTAAAAATGCAAGAAGAAAATTAAAATAAAGTGAAAAAATATGAAAATGACTGCAGTAATAATTTCCATGCAGAGGTAGAAGGAATTAGATTCTGTCAGAATTTATTATCTAAAACTTGGCTGGTTATTCTAAATAGACCATACTGGTTCCTTGTCATTGACACCGCAATTTTTAGCAGCCTAGAATCAACATAAGGCTCAGTTGGGGCACGTAGCAGACTATTCTGCTCTTGCTGAATCTGATGAGTTTTCCAATTGTGTTGACAGTTTCTGAATCAAAGCAGGCAATGTGCACCTTTTATTAAACAAGGCAAACAAGAAGTAGACAGTCAACATGAAGATGCTGAGACATCTCTGAACAATACCATTGAACAAGGACTGCTCAGGCTATGCAGGCAATCACATAAGTATCTCCAAAAAGAAGCATATTGAATTTAGTTATTCATACTTTCTTTTAAAAGAAACTCACAAAATTTTAGTCTACTGAAATGTACATTAATAAATGGAATGTGAAATGATTCTATTCTTATCTTCCCTCTAAATATTCATCATGGCTTTGTGGAAAACCTATAGTCTCAGGTAGAATGGGGATGGTGAAGCAAAGGGTCCAAGTATACACTTCCTTTTTTGGATAATGATTACTTATATATATTAGGATATTTGATTTGTATACTATATGCTGAAAACACTGGTAATCTATTTTCCTGATATGCAATATAAAGGCTGTGTCTACATGGGAGAGAAAAAAAAAAGGAAGGAAAGACATGGTTATAAGGAAATAACATTTATAATCTTATACTGGTTTTCTTATTCAATATTTTTCAAAGTCCTAAATTGTCACTAACAAACTCATTAGTTGGGCAGGCCTCTGTCTCCTCATTAATGAAGAAAAGACAACTGGATTCAATGCTTGCAACTGTACTGTTTAGCTCAAAAAGCTGTTTCTACAGTCAAAACTGAAGTCTTTATCTGCAGGGCCTTTTGAAACATCTCTACAGTTTGAGGTTCTGTAGCCTCCAGTTCTAGATTTGGCCTTCATGGAAAAGGACTATTTCCCACAGAGTTCCAAATGCAGGGAGACAAAAATCCAGACAGAGCCAGAGACTGTCCTGGCAAACTAAGACTAAGAAGCTAAGGAAATATAGTTGATGAGTACAAAGAAAGGGGGGATTTTAAAATGTCCTCTTTGTAAATGCTCCAAAGAGAGCAAAAGATGGAATAAAAATTTTAAGAGCTAAAGATTATAAATATATTTCAATATGTAAATATATTGAAGGTGTAATTAATTTTTTATGAAAACATTACTGGCATGTATATAGTTTCTTGCTTTGTGGTCATTTAGGTACAAAAAAGTTTCCCTTGAAAATTACCCTGTGGTAGTGGCATATTGGTTATTGGTTTCCTCTACTTCGAACTTTACCATTTGAATTATTTACAATGGTGATTGATTGCCTTTCATAATATTCCCTATTGCTCTTGACACTAGTAGACATGCATCAGGCTAGTGTAATTAGTATGTATTTAATTAAAATGCTGCTATTGCCTATGTACCGATAGTAGCAGTTATTGAAAAATTGAGAAAAGGAAGGCCATTTTGACAATTGCCTTGGTATAGTACGTATTCAAATAAATGCAAAAATTCCCTCAGTAATATGGAAAGGTTGAAATAATGGGAATGGGCCTTTAGCAATTTCCTGTATCTTACACAGATCATTACACAAAGACCATTACATAATAAAGAAGAGTTTGGAAAATCTAATCAGAGACAAAAATTGGAAATGACTGGACTCTCTGAGTCATAAAATCATACTGCATTTCTAGGTAAGTGGATTCTACCCATCCACCATTCTTGGCTGAAATACTGCCCTATAATTGTAAAGGTTATAAAATTATAAGGACAAACAAGAAATATGGTAAAAGGTTATTTTCTTCCTTTATAAATTTTGAAAAAAGAAATCACTTCCAATAAGGTCAAAAGGTTCTTTTCAACCACATGACCTATAAAAAGAAAACCCTAAAGATAAACTCCCAGTTTTTTTCTTCAGGTAAGCTTCAGAAAGCAATTTAAAACAAAACTTATTATTCTATAAAAGCTTTCGAAAACTAAGGAGAATAAACCCCACAGAAACACTGAGGCAGCATTATGTTTCCTAGTAATCCTCAAATGAGATGTTCCCTAATACTGGCTCTCTTTTGTGAAAATGAACTAGCTTAGTAGCATATGCCTAAATGATACCATATGCATAAGACATTTGGGTTTCAAATTGCTTCAAGGAGTTTTTTTGTTTTTTGTTTTCGCCTTTGTTTTTTTTTTTTTGAACAGCATCATGTCAGGGAAAAAAACAAAACAAAACAAAATCCAAGACTCTGGTCTTGTATTCAGATCATTAGTTCGAGCCAAGTCGCCTCTCATTTATGTGGTGCTAGTTTTTTTCCCTACATATTAGCTCTGTGGGGATTTGGTTCTTTAATGTTGTCTGCTGTTCATGTTTTGCTTCCATTTTCTTCTGTTAAGCACATTATACAGTGTAAGTGTTGGAAGAACCGCAGTGCCCTTGGTGTCATCTTTGGAACTTGCATAGCTCCTTACATTACATTGTACTCCCACTGTATAATAAACAACAATTACTTTGAACTTGGATGAAAATAACATAAAACATAACCCAGCAGTACCTTTAAAAAAAGAAGGAAAAAAAGCTAGGAAACAGCAAGGAGCTGTACACCTTCAACATATCTGTGACATGTTTCTGGGGTAGTAGGCTAAATTTGTCCATTATTAAAATTTGATTTTAAGCTACTGCTGTATATACTTTTAAGAAATGTAACAAATATGGTACATTTTATAAATTTTTAATATCAAGACACGAAACACTACAAAAAAGATTTATAGTTCCAAACAACAGCGAGTCAATCTGCATTCTTTTGCTAATAGAAAACAACAAAAACACTTCTCTTGTGACAGAGTGGCATACATAATTAAAGATGCTTTCATTTCATCATGTAGAACCTCTGTGGTATAGAGATTCCTTTGAAAATTAGACTTCTACAGTATAAGCTTAGAGGGTAAAAGCATGCACTTTGGAGTAGGCAAGGGGCTTGAACTTTAGGTCTACTATTAACTAGCTAGTAACCTTGGGCAAGTCATTTAAACTTTCTAGAAAGCCTCAGTTCTCTCATCTAGAAACGGGAGTAATAGTATTTATTTTAGATAATTATTTTGAAGATAAAATGAGCTTAATAATCTAAAATACTTGACTCATAATAATCTCAGAAAATGCAAACTATGATTATTCCATTTGATTAATTAAACACCTTCTATGTACCAGGTGTTTTACCTACATTACCTTTAATTCTTTTGAATTCTGCAGTTGAGTATATGGATAGCATCTCAAGAAAGCTTAACCTCCCTGCCTCAGATAATACAGCCAGTGAACTGTGGAGCTGGGATTTGAACCCAGCTCTTTCTAGCCTTAAAACAGTGGCTCTTCCCTGGCATGATTTTTGCACCATATCTCTGACTGGGCAATGTCTGGGGCCATTTTTGTTTGTCATATCTGGGAAGGTGGTACTGCTACCTCATGGGTAAAGGCTGGGGATGCTACAAAACTTCCTGCTATGCACAAGGCAGCCCTGCCACCCCCGCAACAAAGAATTACTCAGCCCAATATGTCAGCACGTCAATAGTTCTGAGGTTGAGAAACCTTGCTCCAAAGCTCTCATGATCTTGCCAATTTACCAGCTGCCTCACTAGAATACAGTGATGCACGATGTTAATGTTTTGATACTGCAATAAATAAAGTTGCTCTTGAAAAACAATTTATACCAAAAAGGACAAAATAGTATATCTCTGGCGACACAACGGCTTTCTTTTGGGGACTTCCCCCCTCACTGCATGTGTTTATGGGAAACTGCCAATCACAGTGCTCCACCTGCCTCTGAAGGCAAATGCTGATAGATTAAGCTAGCTGGTCCAACCACAGTGTCTATTTCCCTGGCCTGGTTTTGGTTCAGGGTTGGGCAGGACCCTGACAGAGCCAGCTAGAGTCTTCTCTGGGATTTGTCTGTGAATTTTCACAGAGGGCAAAGGTTTTATTCCGCTGAGGTTGCTGAGCTGGAATGCTGTGCCCTAGAGTGTAAAGAATACAACAAAGAGGACTTTTGCAGTAGGACAAAATGAGGTCAACGGACCTAGGGAAGCACTAAAAACCCTGCATGATCCCTGGCATTCAGCACCACTAACCTTCTTAGTCTCATGAATGAAATTAAAAAAAAAAACTTATTCAAGTTAGTTTGGGTTGAGTTTTTGTCATTTATAATCAAAAGAATGCTGAATAATAGAGTATGCATGCTTTTTCTGACATATATTAAGAAAAAAAACTATGTTCCATTCACAGTGTTGTTTCTATTAAAAAGAAAAAGAAGAAGGCATGAGGACTACCCTTGAGGAATGCACATTCTCCTTGAGAGGCAAGGCTAGGATATCAGAACTTCACCTTTTCATCTACATAGTGGCCTCCTTGAGAGCAGGGACTGGGTTTTCTAGTTCTCCATCCCTGCCCCACAGGCACACCCGGCCCTTCACCTTTCAGGAATATCAGAACTTCACCTTTTCATCTACATAGTGGCCTCCTTGAGAGCAGGGACTGGGTTTTCTAGTTCTCCATCCCTGCCCCACAGGCACACCCGGCCCTGTGACTGGCACATGTTTAATAAGTAACTGCTGAATAGCTAAGCAGATGGCACCTGCTGTTATGTTTGTTAGGGCTTTTCTGGACTAATCTTATATACTCTTTTCTCATTTCCTTTCCCTAATGTACAATACTGCTGACCTTTGGGAAACTCATTATATTATTCACTAAAACAGATTCTACAAACTGAGAATTATTCACTGTAATAAAATATGCCATGGTCTACAGAATAGAGGAACTATTTCATAAAAAAGATCTGAAATTTCCTAAACTCATTTAAAATCATAAAACGTGTTAACATTCTGTATTTAACTAAGCCCAGAGCTTAGTTAAACTCACCAAAATATAGTAAAAATATAAAATATTCAAACAGAACATAGTTGGACTTTTATTGTCCAAAATGATACTTTCTTTATTTAAAATGCACCTTGGCAAACAAAAGACTATACTTTAACCAAACAAATGAGAAATGCGGAACAAATAAGGAATAACCAGTATTTGGAGAGGAGCAGCTGGGAAAGTTTTGATTAAGCTATTTCTGCTTCCAAACAGAAAGTCTGGTTACAGGATCTGTCACAGATATGCTGACTTCCAATATGTTAAACTAAACAGAATTTCAACTCTTTACATCAGCAGCAAAAAATAGTCACAAGATACATAAAAGATTTTAGCTCTTACCACTTTCCTCTGGTCTTGTGTCGATCTGAGGACCTCGAGGGTTTGAATCCCTCCCTCACCCAGAACTTTCTGTTCTCCTATTTTTAGATTCTTGCTTGAATACTGTTTGGTAACCACTCAGAGATGATGATTTCCAGCTTAGTTCCTACCTGGTCCTCAAAAAACAATCAAGCTTTGGGTGGAGGGAGCGATCAGGTTCAGCCCTGTACCATGGGCATTGGCAATCCTGAACAAACAAGAATTGCCTTAATGCTGGGAATCTATTACTGGCTGCAGCAGCTTTTCTGGTTCCAGATATAGTCTCTGTGGCCAAATGAGGTTTAATAGACAGAATCATTCTCTAAATGGTCATCCTGGCCACTGATCATCAATATCCATGGCCAGAATGGCTGAGTAAGCTGTTGGGCAAGATCCGAGAAGGGAGGGGTCGACAACAGAGTTGGGAACTCTCTAGGCAACAATTAAGAATGATTTACATGGTAGTCTATGTTGGAAATTACACATTTGGACATTTTCCCCTCAGAGGCTGCTCTCCTAAAAAATCTGTCTTGTGCTATGGTATCTTAAACGTGTATCTGCTGTGTTCTGTGGAAGTCCTATCTCCTTCTTGGCACCTCCACAGAGATTCAGGAATGTCCTAAACTTCAGAAAAGAACCATCTGAATCATTCCTTTGCCAACACAAGTGTGATAATTTCTCCAGAGATGATAAAAATCATGGCTTATTATTGTTAAAAGAGATATTAAAAATCATATATCCCAGTCCTTTTATTATATTTATTGGTCATGAAGCTGAAGCACTTTGAAAATTAAGTGGATTATAGTCTGCATAATGATGGCCATGGTTACTAAATTGGCAGTCTAGCGTACCCTAGATGCTAAGATGATAACCCAGGGGGCAGGAAAAATAATGGAACTTCTCTTTACATTTATTTATCTCAACCTACTATAAGATAATTTCTAAATGTTTAAGAAGAATAATTAATTATGACTTTTATGACCATACAGAAATGACTTTGATGAATGTATTTGGCAATATATATGGTGTATTCAAAATGAACCCCCTAGCATTTTTTTATCCCTTTTTTATGTTCTTTTCCCCCAAAACAGTGATTATCATGTTACAATACTACCTCTTCTACTTACTTACTTTGTTTACAGTCTGTCTCCCCTCTCCTGGAATGTGAGCTCCATGAGGGCAAGACATCACTAGCTACGCGAGGAGTTACATGGACTGTATATCAGACCACCAAGAAAGAAACAGTTATTTCCTCTTCTCTTTTCCTTTCCCATGTCTTGTTCTAGAAGTTTATTAGCATGTCCTCTAAGATCACCATCAAATTACTTACTATATGATCTAGGGAAAACATGTCATCTTTGTATGCCTCAGTTTCATAAGCAAGTTGGACTTGGGCTGGACTAGATAATCTTTTGGTCCCTTCCAGGTATAATATTTGTACTCTGTTCTATTTCTGGTTCCTAGAACAGAGAAGGTACCCAATAAATATTTTTAAATGAATCTATTAGTACGGTAGTACTGGTATATAACGTGCAAACAAATATAGATATGTCCGCTGTGAATGCTCAACAACTTTTTATCGGTAAGGGTATATTATTTGTAATGTTTGGAGCCTATGAATTGGGCATTTTTTATTTGAAGTCTGCTGGGGGAACTGGTTAAGGGCTAGATGGGGTACTAATGAAAAAGGGCACTTGAAGTGAGGGCTCTTCTGTGTGGTGGAGACTGTAACTCCCTGGGAAAAGGATTTTTTATTCTGGAGATTTGTCTGAGTGGCCTAGTTCAGTCATAGAAAGTAGGATAAGTAGGCAAGCATTATTTTGGGTTTAGAGTAGAGCAGGAACTGTGGTGACTGAATGCAGGGCTTCCATTACCTTGGATAACGGGTTTTAAAAAAAAAATAGCTCCTTTAAGGATTAACAGGGCAAATTTCTGCTGCTGAGATTCAATTTAGCTGGAGAGACGGTCACAAGTTGCCCCAAACAAGGCCCTGTGGCAGAAAAGAGCAATGAGGTCTTTCAAATAGAATTCCCTGAGGAATAGACTCTTGGCAAATGACCTGGATCCAAAACTCTAAGTTTTGGGAGTGGAGCAGAGGTTGTGGGTTAGGGGACACTCTATACGTAAGGGCAGATGCTCTGCAGGACCTAGCCACGTGGGCTCTGTGTTTTGAGGATGTGCTTTGGAGAGCAATGATTGAACAGTGTGTATGACCTCAAACCTGCTGTCATGTACGTGTCTAGACCTGGCCTTCTCCACAGTCAACAGACCCCCATAGGACTGAGCAGGACTCAGCTTCAAAAGTCACGCTGTCTGGCAGGGAGAACCAGTAACCATGGTGAGCTAACCCAAATCCAGTCTTCTCTATTCCTGGTGTTAAAACTTTGTTTGTTACTTGGTAAGTCCTTTAGATACTTGGGCAACTTGAGGTTGGGATGGAGTAATGAATGAGGTGTGAGGTATAGAGATGATGCCCAAGCAAATGACTGGAAAAAAAACACAACAAAAAGAGATGTGAAAATAGTTTTACTTTGAGTGTGTATAGGGATTTTCTATAGTTAAATTTTCTTTTTTTTTTTTTTTTTTTAAACCCGTGAACATCCAGAAGCACATTAGACATGAGTTCCCATTAACATTGAGGAAGGCAAGTGAGCAGACAAAGTCCAAATTCTGGGATGAGTAAGTATGAAATTAAAATATATTTTCAGTTCTGACAGTAGACTTATTTGCATTGTCAGGGTACTTACATTTCCTGACAACTGTTTTTATCTCTTTGGCGGTCGTAGAGATCAAATGTGTGTTAACTTCCCTGTTGTATAATATCATTGATCACCAAGGTAATTTTTATAGGTAAAACGGAAACAAAAGAAATTGCATAAAGGGTCACATATCTCAAAAGAACCATTATCAAATGTCATATTGATAACACATTGCCTGAAAGCACTTGCTCTTTTTCTTCTAAGTAACATCTAGTTTAATTTGCTCTTTGCAGTGGCGTATTGCACTGCCCTCAGGAAGAAAAGGAAGGTAAATATTCTTCTTCGTTTTTTGTTACTTGTAGGTCAAGACTGTTGCTTTAGCACGGTGACGCTGCACCAGAGCAATGTGTGTTGGAGTCTCGGACTCCATAAGATGTGGGTCAGGTACTCACATGACAAAGCCCATCCACTGGCCCCTATAACACCAAGTACAGCTCAGAGTGGAAGGTTACTTAGCTTCTCAAACTCTGCCACAGACCCTGAACAGTTCTCAGGAAGAGAAGGGCTAATATGAGTGGGGGCAAAAGACATATTTACTCCTCAGTGTTAACGTGTTTATACTCACAAAACGGCAGTTTAACTATTGATGGCACTTACATCTTGGTTAGACATTTCCCAATAAGGTCTCTCTCCATAGGACATGACCTCCCACATGACAATGCCGTAGCTCCATGCATCACTTGCTGAGGAGAATTTTCTGTAGGCAATAGCTTCGGGGGCTGTCCACCTTATGGGAATTTTCCCACCCTGGAAAACAAATTGGAGATTTCTCAGCTGGCTCACAAGTGTATTAAAAAATGAAGTGGCAGTCCAATTAAATAACTTTTGTTAGAAAGATCTAAATACTGCATGATAGCATTGGCATTTTAAATAAAAATAAGAGAACCAGAATCATGTTAAATGTCAGAAATATTTTTTCCTATAATAATTATTCAGTGCAAACAACTTTAATGGGAAATAAGTCACACTTCAGAAATACTTTATTTCATTCATTGGAGAAATTTATTTTCACTTTAGATTCACACAGTTAAACTCGCTATCATGCCATTTGAAGAAAGTTCTGGATTATAGAACATTAAAGCTAAATATCATTCAACATTCATTAAACATTGTATTACATGTATAAATAATAATGAGAATAAGTTCTAACTTAATTGAAGATAGATGGTTAAATACAGAACTGAGACGTTCTCTGCAATTCAATGTTTATCAGAACTTTCCCTCTTTCCTTTTTATCTATGATTACATTTATTTTAAATTAAAAAATCCTTTAACATTATACAAGAGCACTTGAGAAGGATGATTCTTCTTTAGAACACTTTAGGCTAGTTTATATTCTTGTTCTTCAGTGTTCAAGTCCACATTTGAACATATTAAAGAGATGAAATTGCATGAATTTAATCTATATTGTTCAGGTATTAAAGCCCGCTATTGTGTTATACTTAATTTTTATCAACATTTATTACATTTTATCTCTCGAAACACTCTATAAATCCCTTTTTACTGCAATGACAAGAATAAAACAATTCATCCATTTGATTTACAATCTTTGAAATCTTTGCCGCTCTGAACAGCAAGTCGAGCGGAGGAGAGCACCCCTGTCGCCACTAGATGGCGGAAGAGAACAACAGGCTGCTCCCGAACCGCGGTTTCCCGCACCGCGGAGATGGCTTCTGCTGACAACACAGCTCTTTTAACTGTCCAAACGCTCCGCGATGGAATTGTTTCATCAATATCAGCATTTCCATGATCACATCATCTGATCGCCCACGGCGCTCAGAGTCCGGTGTGACGGTGAGCTGGGGTGGGAGGCGATAGAGGGTGCATTCTCTGGACCTTGAGGAAGTGAGGTCTAACACCTTTGAAATGTGAAGCCATGAATCGAGTAATCTAAACACTACTTTTTTTTTTTTAGTAATCTAAGCATTTACTTGAAGAGAAAAGCGATTCATCCGAAATGGGAATAATTGGGTTTCACCAGGCAAATGAGAGCTTTAATGGAATCCTCATTTTAAAGACTTGTAGCGAGGAACCTTGGGGATAATACCTTGAATTCAATTCCCTGACTTTACAGGTGACTGGCTGAATCTAGGGTTTAGAGATTCCTCCTACTATGTTATCATAGTAGTATTATGGGGTATTGATATAAAGTTGTAAATACTTCATCGTGGGGGAAAAGCTGGGCCAAACGAATGTTTTAACACTGAGCATCTTATAATCATATATCATCGTAGTATAATGGAAGGAAGCCAGAAGCCTGAAGTCTGGGGTGTTCACGCTTCGTGGCAGTACAAAATTAAGGCCAGGAAATTAAATTTACAAAGTTGATGATAGTAGTTTAAGAGGGTGATGGGTGGGGGAAGGGAGTTGCAAGAGAAGGATTCATTTCTAAACCTAGAGTAGAGTTGCCAGATAAAATACAGGACACACAGATTAGAATTTCAGGTAAATAACAAATACTTTTTTTTAGTCTAAGTATGTCCCATAAAGGAATATATTTTTGTGTGTAAGTATGTCCCAAATATTGCTTGAGACATTTACACTAAAAAAAAAAATTCGTTGTTTCTCTGCAATTCAAATTTAACTGGGCATACTATATTTTTATTTATTAAACCAAGCAATGCTATTATAGAACATGAAAAAAATAATTCAGAAATGGAAATATTGTAGATGATCCAACACAACATTAGTGTTCTAAAACAAACAAACAAACAAACTAGTGTGGTCTATACTTCATGAGGGGACAAGGACGCTCTGACTTGCACCAGTCCTATAGCAGCCTTTGTTTTATGGTCTATTTGTGGCTAAAGCACCTTGGTCCTGGGGCTCTGCATTTTGAAGCCACCTAAGTTAGGATCAGGTTTGTTCCAATATGGAAGCCACAATTCCAGAGACTAAAGACCAAATTTGTAGAGCTGACTTCAGAACAGATGCAGGAGCAGCAATCTCATTTGACATTTCTGACTCTCATATCTTTGTCTCTCCCGCAAACAATGCGTAGAAGTGTGAATTGCTAATCTGCTGGAACTGTTCCTTTGCTAAATCTTTGTGAGTTCTATTAGGACAGGCTAAAAAATGTAGTTAAGGGTTATTTTAGGTGCATTCATTTATAAATGATATCTCATATAAATGATTCACATATAAATTTATATTTCATATAAGTTGGTATCACATGTAAATAATAACTTTTCCCTTTTCCTTTGTAAGATTTTATTTTTCCTCGAGGAGAAGATATTACCGAATATTTGATTAATAGCATTGCTATCTGTTATGGACTGAATTGTGTTTCCTCAAAATTCGTATTTTGAAGCCCTAAGCCCCAATGTGACTGTATTTGGTGGTAGGGCTTTTTAAGAGGTAATCAAAGTTAAATGAGGTCATAAGGGTGGGCCCTGCTCCAATATGGCTACTGTCCTTCTAAGAAGATGAAGAGACACCAGAGGTGTGTAGGCACAGGGAAAAGGCCCTGTGAGGAACAGTAAGAAGATGGCCATCTGCAAGCCAAGGAGAGAAACCTCAGGAAAAGCCAAACATGCCCACATTTAGATTTTGGATGTCCAGCCTCCAGAACTGTGAAAAATAAATTTTTATTGTTTGAGCCACTCAGCCTCTGGTATTTTGTTACAGTAGCCCTAGCAGACTAATACACCACCCTTAGAAAAAACCAATTTTTTTTTTTTTTTTACCTAGGATGAGCAACATTGCAAAATGGACAGTACATCTTTATTTCAAATTCTATGCCAAGTGCCATCTTGAAATGGGAAGTGTGAGCTAGACTAAATCTTACAGATGAAAAATCATCACAGAAGTTTTAAGGTAGGAGATATAATTCTAACTAATAAAAATGCATGGTAACATGAACCTGACGGTATGCACGGACTTCAATAATTCTGAGCATATATGGGATGGAGATAAGGAAGCTTTCAAATCTTTTTTTCTAGTGGGTGGATACAGACTGAATATAGTTGACCTTTCAGGGTAAGATAAGGCTGAAAGGGAGAGGTCCTTAAGATTACCACAGGGTCTCTATCCCCTTTCCTATTTTATTTACTTATTTATTTATTTTTTTTCCCCTTTCCTATTTTAGAGGAAACACAGAAGCTTAGTTCTTTTCCTTTTTTTTTTTTAATTGAATGGACCAACATACATTTGTGGCTTAATCTCAGCTACTTATTTTTGCCTATGATCCCAAATCATAGACAGAGGTAATACACTAAGTTACTTTTTTCTCAAAGCATTAACCACCAGATGTTTATTTTAGGTTTCAGGAATGAACAGATAGTACTTTGGATTTGAAATTACAATCATTGGAACATTACATGTTGTTTTACCATATGTTTATGTGGGGAAAAAAAGTTACCAGTGATGCTAATCAAAATGACTGAATGCAACTCTAAAGACTTCTCACTTCCGGTACTTCCCTTATGCTGGGAGCTTAATCATTTAGGGAACAAAGGAGGAACAGGAAGTAAGCAAACTGGATCTGGATGGCTACTGAAAAGATTGTTAGCAACCCTTTTTTCCTCTTTTTTAAGTCCTATCCAGAGCTTGCTGTCTAAACTAGGGTCACAACAGAGAAAGTCCCGAAGAAATGACCAGGAACCCTGTATTATACCTGTAAACCCTCTACCCCCTGAGGAGAGTTGCATTATAGTTGTATTTAACATCTGAGGTAATAGAACCTGATCCTCTAATCTTCAGTGCAGGAGACAATCAATTGAAATATAGTAAGGTTACAAAGGCTTAATACTGAAACCAAACGTTAAACTTCCACTGAGAAACAAGAACACTTAAATCTCTCTCCATTTCTCATTCACTGGATTTGATGGTTATCTTAAAGGCAAATGGTTTGAATAGGCAACAATCTGCCTGCAGACTTTTTCTTTTTTCCTTAATCTATCTCTGTGATACCCAAATGTCAAGGGATATAAGAATTACACTACAGAAAACATATATACTATGCTTAGAGATTAATTTAAGAAATTTCTAACAATGATTCTAACTAAATATTTTTCTTTAAGAACTGCAAATCCTAAGTGGGATGAAACTGTTCTACAATCCATTGTGTGACTTTGGGCAAGCCTTAACTCTGAGTCTTATATTTCAGATGAGGGAATTTGAATTAATGATCATAAAATAATAAACTCGAGTGAGTTTTAATATGTGCCTACAGTTTCTTGGCTCCCATTAAATGCAGTAGATAGGCCATCAGAGGTGGTACTGAGTTCATGTAGACAGACGGCCGGATGACAGACAGACGAGGGCATAAGCACACTCTTGTTTCACATCCCAGACCAATAATTAATGGTCACAAGGATCATCCTCAGTCGTAAGGAAGGGTTAAAATAAATCACTTTTAGTTTAAGAAGGCAACAGCATGAAAATACATATTAGAAAGGCATGAAACCAGGACATTGACCTTTCCCCCTTTTTGCTTTTTCACTCTTCATGGGTTAAAATACACTTAATGAGCAACCACTGGTTATTTGGAAAACTCATTATATGGACACTTCCTGAGGTCAGATGAAAGAGGCATTAGTTTGTTTACTGACAGTTCATTTTACATGAAAATTTCTTGTCAGTGGGATTATCTGGAGCAGTGGTGGTGTGGTTTGGGGAGCAACGGTGGAGGAATTGGCACTCTGAAGTCTTCTCCCTTAATTCAGTATGGTGTCCTGGGAAGTCAGAGCAAATCACTCTCTCACATGCTAGTTATACAGACAACCCTCACTGGGTGTTATTCTTCTTTCTCTTGAGAATTACTGATCTTGAGAGGTAAGTCCATCTCTGAGCATCTCTTTCTAGTTTGTAATCCCAAATCAACAAATCATAATATTATTGGGCACAACTACATTATATTGTGCAAGCCTTTTTAAAACCACCTCCCCACCCCCTCTCAGAGGGATGTGTACTTCTCTCCTTCATTGAAGTTTAGTGATCTAGGGCAACTTTGGTACTGTGTGAAGTTTTATCCTTTTCTGAAATATGAGGATAATATTCATCCTTCTTTGAAGAAAGATGGAGGACTACGACGGAGTGAATCCATCTGTAATCACAGAGAAGAGATCTTCTTATAGGTTTCTAGATAACATTTATTAAGGGGATTCAATGAGATTGTATCCATGAAGCACCTCTTAGCTGCCAACATAGGGTAGGCGCTCAGGAAACGTTATTTTTCTCTTTAATTTATGCAGTTAATATGTCTCTTATTTGGACCTGCTTGGCAACTCCAGCCCATATCAGCATCCCAGTTTTCTTTTTTTTTTAAGAATTTTTTTTAATTTATTCATTTGATACAGAGATACAGAGAGAGAGCATGAGCAGGGGGAGAGGCAGAGGGTGAGGGAGAAGCAGACTCCATGCTGAACAAGGAGCCCAATGCAGGACTCGATCCCAGGACCTGGAGATCATGACCTGAGCCGAAGGCAGAGGTTTAACCATCTGAGCCACCCAGGCACCCCAGCATCCTGGTTTTCTAATCTCCAGTCACTAGCCTACCCCCTAGTGCCAGGCTCAAGGGTGATCTCACACAAGAGCTTTAGGAGCTTTTAGGAGCCAGGCAACACATCAATCATTGGTAGACAAGCTCTGACTCAGTTCTTCTAATTTAGACTTGTCTTGTCCAGTTTGAGGAAATCTGTCTGTTCAGTGAGTTCGGTTCTATGCCCACCAGTGCCCTTCTGAGACTGAAGACATAGCTCATTCATCTCATCCTTTTATAGGTATAAATCTGTCATCAAAGACCGTTATCTGTGGTTAAATGTTGGCAGCCAGATTCCTGCCTACAGCTGGATCTGCCTGATAATGATTCTCAAAGGATTTCTTGCCTTTTCCTGAGTGTTTCTCTTCTCTTTGTGGGGTTTGATACAGTGGGTAAGTTACAAACCATCTCTCCTCACTAATGCACCCATAGAAATGCACACATACACACAATTTTGCATCAGTATCACGTGATTTATAGATGCCAGGTTGAGACACTCTTGCTATAAGCAGAAGACCCTTCTTGCATAGTATTTTAAAAATATAAGTCACAGGTTCTTAATTTTTATAGGATGATAAGCGCTGAGAAATTTATGGTAAATAGCATTGTTTTAGGCCACAAACATGAAACAACCATTTTTATATATTTATATAAGACAAAGACTTCCTAATAGTTGTTTCTTGTTCCAGGCTTTCGTTCCCTGTGCCAAGGACCTTGTGTGGGTGTTCACTGAGGTCTCGGGGTCTTGCATTTTACTGAATCCAGAGCTGACCAACTGTTTGGCTTTGAGCTGAAATGGGTCCACAGTTAGGTTTTCCATGGCTGTTTTTTTTTCCCCCCTAGTGTCTCCAAATGCCTTTAAACAGGGTGTGGACTCTCCAGAGCCTCACCACTCCACTCCACTATCTTCACTGAATCTTCCTCAGACACACTTGCCCTATTTCGATTATCCTCCTGGCTCTTGCAGGCAGTGCTGTCCCCTCCCTGACTCGAACGTCAATGCAACCCTCCTGTTCTGATTATGAAACGAATGATGATCTAGTTTTGAAATTTATTTAGACCATGTTTTTCATAAAGATAGGACCAGATGAGACATGATTCCAAATAAACATGAATGGCTAAGTCGCCAGCTTTGTTTTCTACTCTCTAAAAACATTCCTAACTATGGAAGGGAAGACTTTCTCATTCTCTCCTCACATTATCTACCTGGAACTACATTACATTTTTATTCGTTCTCTAAATGCATAAACAGCTCAGTGAATGCTAATTTTTTTGTTCCCGTAATAAAACAGTGCTTATTGTGCCATTCAAAGCCTCAAGAATTAGAATCATTTTCACCTGCTTCCTCCTAAATTGCTCCTGAAAATAATTCATTGCCACCTATTTCTCAGTACTCTCTTTTGATGAGAACATAGGTGCTACATCATTAAGTGAGTAACACTGTTGTGGGGGACATCTGTTAAATTAGATTTTCTATGCCATCCTATAAGGCAGGTAAAGTAGGACACAATGTTACTGTAATGTGCTAGAATTAAACATATACATTATTATGAGGATTGCCATTGTGTCTGAGTGTAGATAACGTAAATACCACTGACAGTAGAGGTAATTTTTTTCAAAACAACCTATCATTCATTATGGTTCTGTGAACATTCTGTATGGTAAGGTCTGAAGGGAACAGTGGATACTAACAGAGTGAAAAATCCTATTACTCCCTCCCTGGACAGTAGCACTCTACCCTGTATCTTTTCTCTCCCGTCCCTCTCTCTGATTTTTTTTCTTTTTAATCCAGCCGTACAGAAGTCGAACTACTGCTCTGCTCTCTCCCCACTGTATTTTAACAAAGTTTTCTTAAGCTTCTCATCTGTACTACTTATGGCAAAGACCTATGGATATTAACACAGAAGTAATAGTTCTAAAAGATGTACCACATAAATCATAAAGGGGAGTAAAAGATTATTTGGGGCCATTAATACTGAGATATTTAGTACATTAAATGCTAATATAATATGTAAAATAATATAATTCTTCATGTATAGAACACAAGCATTTTTATCTGAATGGCCTCAAATTGATGTATACCACTAACGAGTCAATCCTTTGCTTTCTTTTTTTTTTTTAAAGATTTTATTTATTTATTTGAGAGAGAGAGAATGAGAGATAGAGAGCACGAGAGGGAAGAGAGTCAGAGGGAGAAGCAGACTCCCTGCCGAGCAGGGAGCCCGATGCGGGACTCGATTCCGGGACTCCAAGATCATGACCTGAGCTGAAGGCAGTCGCTTAACCAACTGAGCCACCCAGGCGCCCAATCCTTTGCTTTCTTATCAAGTTGTCCTGTAAGAATAATACTAATAACTAGCAGTGACTAATACTTATGCCATCTATTTCCATAATCTGACACTATGTATTTGTGGAAAAAATTCAGATCCCGAATTTTAGGAAAAGAGACTACATAAAATGAGGTATGTCTATTTTTATGCTAGTATTACTTACAAACCCTGTTTGAAAACAAATATTCAAAAAGGATGGAGAAAATGTATAGGGCTCCAGGGCATACACAGTGGTGATTTTCACAAACGCAGGGGTGTTTACTTTGGAAGGAGAATGTGCAATATAGGGAGAGGAAATGACTGTGGAGCCAAATGTGTGGCTTCTAACCCCTCTCTTTCTTTCACTAATTTGTTGTGTGATCTTGGATAAGTTACAGAGTCTCTGTAAATTGAGGGCGCTGGACTGTGTGATCTTGTAGCTCCTGTGAAGGTTTAATATTCTATGATTTGTTAATACGTGAATACCATAGTGAGGTAAAACAGAAGGGACAACCTCCACTTCTGTCTAAGGAAACATAGACAAAAAGGGTTAGTGCTGAGCTCCGTGGATTCCTGCATCATTATTATGCCCACAGGCACTTTATCCACTAATCAGACTCTTGTGAGAGACCCGCCGTGTTTTGACTGAACATATCTGAGAAGCAGGTCCTCTCTTGCCACTGTCTCATCAAGTGTTGTGATACATCAGTTCAGAGCGGCCCTGTGACCTCAAATTACCCATTGTCAAAAAGGCTAGCTCTGAGCATAAGCCAAGGAGGGGAGACCAGATGACATACTGACATCTTTAGAGGCAGTCTGTTTGGGACCAGCCACTCAACAGAGGAGAGGGCACAATCTTCCGAAATCCCGAGGAAGCATTGCTCTATAAAAAGGACGGGGCTGAGGGGCTCACATCCAAAGGTGGGTAAGAACTTGAGAAAAGTCTGGAAGTTCCTGGACCTGGAAATACCAGAAAATGTTTCTACAGATGAATCCATTTAGAAACTAGACTTTGACTGAAAGGATGATTAAAATGCTAGTATTTTGAATAAGTTTTAAATTTGTGATAAACTGAGTACAATATGCAGGACAGTTGTCTCAATGTCCTCAGCATCTTAGTTGAGGAGCTCTACACAGTCAAACCTTCGTCCATTCCATTATTCCAACATGGAATACTGTCTTGTCAGTGTTTGCTTTAGCTTCTGTTTTGTTCATGACTAGAGTGCTTGCTCCTCTCACCGCTGCCTGTAACACCCACAGTCTGCCCCGCTCATCTGGCACTTAGCATCATGTACCCTCTGTGTACTATTATCTGGCTTTTTAAACTGTACTGCCTTCCCAGAAAGATTATAAAAATCTTGGAGGGTCTTTTATTCTTCTTTGTAATCTACTTTATGGTATTTAGCATGGTGCTATGATTATAATAGAATTTAATGATTATTTGCTGAGATGACCAGATGAGATGAATCAGGCAAATGATGTAAAATGAAAAGCACAGTCTCAGAACCATACTGTATAAGTGGAATTCAAATTTCACTTCTTAGCTCCTTCTTAGTCATCATTATGAACTTGGTTAATGATAAGGAAAAGATGAAAGGGCAATTTTTCAATCTGAATTTTCAGTTTATAAAGAGCTTCACCCAGAGAGGCACTGAAGGTCACTGGTGGCTTTCATTTACTCATTCATTCATTTTCTTATTCTTTTTTTGGTCAAACTTTTTTTTTTTTTTAACACATCTCACATACCAGGTGCTTCAGTCACAAAGACATCCTCCTTGTCCTCAGGGAGATCATGTTACAGTAGGAGAGACTTCTATGTAAACAAATAATGGCAGCACAAAGGGTCAGGGCTCTAACAGAACTCTGTACTAGAGTCATTGGACAGCAAAAAAAAAAAGAAAAAAAGATCAGCTGCTTGGGATGACTATGGGAAGAAGCAGAAAGGTGACATAACAGGAGGTAAGTTTTAGGTAGAATTTAAAAGAGAATAGGAGTTTGACTAGTAAGACAAAAAGGCCAGGGCATCTCTTCAGAGAGAACAGAGTTCAAAGGCACAGGATTTTTTAATTTGGAATGCATCTGTCACTATTTCTGTATTCAAAATTATATGCCCTTTTTTTTTGTTTTCACTAATTTTGTTGTGGCTTAAAGATGTGAATCACATGGTAAAAATTGTAAATAAGTTCTTTTAATTTTTTAAGTATAGGAGGATGACAGGGATCCTAAACCTCTCTTTTGACCTTGTATATTGAATGTCTAATGAAAAAAATTAAATTACTTTTATTTCTTGCGGAGTCATTTGCAATAAGTGTGTGCAATCATGCATCATACCAAGCAGGTTGAAAGGTCTAATTTTACTTGCATTACATATTCACTGCTTTATAGCAGATTTTCCCAGTGAATAAAATTTGGAGAAGCAATGCTTGTAAAATAAGTTTCCAGCTTGTTTTGCTCAGGCTTCTGTATATCACTTGGGTTCTGAAGCCTTGTTCATTGTGGACAGCAGATGGCTCTGGAGGACATATCTGGAATGCTGAATGACAGAATCTGGATGTTCTTGGCTGCAGGTAGAATGAAAAAAGGCACAATCTCTATCATCTTCAAATATCACAAGCCAATGGCAAAGTTTTAAATAACAGAGGGCCTATCTAGTTGTGTGTTGGGGGGGTCTTTTGAGAGATCAACCTGCATTTCTGTAAGTCCCTTCCATTTTTACCTTGAATGTCTCCTGGCTCTTTATTTTGCTCTGTGCATTCTTCTCAATCTGTTCTTTGCCTTTTGTTCTCTACCACCCTGTTTTCTTTTACTCTGTTCTTGCTAGTAAGTATTTGCTGTATGTGTAGAATATAAGTTCCCCGAGGCAGGGATTTTGTTTGCTTTGTTCTTTGCTGTTTTCTCAGAGCTTAGAAATGAGTCTGAGCATTATAGGTACTCAGTCAATATTAGCTGTAGGAATGTTGGAGATGTAGCATAAGATCATGACAGTACTTATATTCTAATGGATGATAATGACACATAATAAATGATGCTATGAAATGTGATAGGTGCCCAGGTAGGGGAGAGTCAAGGAGGCTCCCAAGAAAAAAGGATGTCTAGGCTTGGACCTTATGGAAGATTGGAGTTAAACAAATAAAAGAGGTGTGAGAAAGGAGATCAGGGGTTGGGGTAGGGAAGACTGGTCTAGGTAGAGAGAACAGGTACAAAAGAGAAAACATAACAGATTTAGAGGTATTGACAGAAGTTGCAGTTGAGGAATAGAGTGAAAGATGGGGGAGTGGGGAGAGACAGAGGCTAGAGAAGCAAGCAGGAGATGGGATAATGAAGGGCTTCCTAATGCACTTACAGAATTTGGACCTTTTCTCATGGCAATGGAAAACCAAGGTCTCACGCAATGGGGTGATAAAATCAGGGGTTTTGCTATTTTATTTTGGTTCCCTTTGGCTGCATGGTGGTGCTGATGGGGGATTAGGGGACAGAGTTGAGCAGGAAAATCTTGCCACGTCTAGGGAGTTAGTAACATTATTTAGTAATTCCTTAAGAGTCACATATGGCACCACATTTTATACATTAAAAGCATTTATTTCAATTCCTCTGATTAGATATTTGCCACATTCCAGAGTAGAATGGGATGACATTTACTCTGCTTAACATATCTAAAATGGAGAGTTCAAATCAATCATGTAAACAAAGTTAAAGGAGGAATATTCAAAAACTAATTTTGGAAATTCTCTTCTCAAGGACTGTCATGCACTATGGAAGCATCATTTCCATACACTTTACATTTATGTGTTAGAACAAATCCTCTAAGGACCTGCTTATTAGACTAGAAAGATTTCTTATATTTAAAATTAATAATGCCATGTTTAAAAAACAATTTATCTTTATCTTCTCCCATTTAATCCATAATAATTTTGTGTGATTTATTCCATATTAAGTTTATAGTTTGAGCAGTTTCCCTGAAGGGGAAGAAGGACAGTGTTCAACTTTTTTTTTTCCCCTTTCTCGCTTTCTCACATATATATGTGTAGTGGGTAGAAGAAAGAAAATTCACTCAGAAAGATTGTTTTTCACTGTTGTCATTTATGAAATTCTATAGGATCAATTTTTAGTTGTTTTTTCCCCCCTCTGAAAACAAATTTGCTCAGGGAAAAAGACTTCATATGGACTCAATATTATACCCCAGAGAATTCAACCCAAGGTCAAGTTGTTGAAGCAATTCAAGGCAAAACAGCAGTTCTGCTTGCTATAAGCTTCCTCCATTATTTAAGCACAAAAGAAGATAATTTATTTAATTGTGGTTTTGACATGGTGCTTTTCATTTATACCTTGAGTGTGATATTTATATTTTGTTTTGTTTTTTAGTTCACTGGTGATTTTAAAGCCAGTGTTGGCTGGAAAGCTTTATGTGATGTGCAAGTTGCTATGTATTCAGTTCTGCTTGTCATATTATTGCTCTAAGTAAAACATCTTTCACAGCATTAAACTTGTTCTCATATCTTTCTGGTAAACAAAACCGAACTTAAGGCAGAGCCCAGAGAATTCAGGAAGAAAAAAAAATCTCCTTGTAGAAAAATACCTGAGATGTTAAACCCAGTAATACTATTTAACAAATCACATTCTAATTTGTAGGAAAGCTCCTTTCATTTGAGGATGGCTCTGCTCATATTTTTCATTTGAAACATGAGTTTGGTCATCTCCAATTAGTCGTGGGTAGACACTTGCTAGCAGTCCACAACCAGAATCATTGGGCCCAGTTTTACGTTATTGACAAGCTCTTCCCAAATGGCTTTTCTGGAATCTGGAGGAAGTTTCATGTCAGCATTGAAGTGCATTAGCGTGGCTGTGAGCAAAGCTTCCCCAGGGCTGACTGCTTTCTGCCTGACTTCAGCCAGGGCTGTCAATCTTCCACTTTCATGAATCCTAAAATGATCCCACCCTCCCTCTCCTGTAGCTCTTATCAAGGAAAGATGAACTTTCCTAATTTAAGGAAAAAGAGACATACTGGGTACGGTGTGTGCTCGTGTTGTTGATGATAAAATTGGGATAATAGCCTAACTGTATTAAGCTTGAATTTCTGTACCTAGGATTTTTGTTTGTTTGAAGAGAAAATCCTAGACACTTCTGTTAAATGATGAAGTTCACGATGGAACCTGTAAATAATGTGATTCAATCAACCCATGGGAGTTGAAGCCAGAATGACTTGCATGCCACCTCCTAAAAGTATCACCAGTGGGATGACAATGATAAGGGAAATAGTGATTAACTTGCTGTATCCATCCTAGGATGACGGGGAAAATGCTAAAAATTGATCATTATTAGGCCTATAACAAGAACTATATTGCATTTATAATAAATGCAAAAAGCCTACTTCTAAAAGTTTCTCTCTTTCCATACATTTATAAGTCAGGGTTGTTATGGTTTAAATTTTTGCTGAAACATGCTGCAACTTGGAAGCATCATATTTCTAAGAAAATTAAAAATCCACACTTTTATCCCTTTCCTAAATGCTCATCTATTTTGACTTGATGCTTAGTTTCCAAAAGTATTATGGAATTTAAACATTGCATCCATCTTCTTTATAAAACTTTCTCATTTTGTCCAATGGGAACTTCTGGTAAGTAATAAAAAAAATCCTCCTTAGTATTTCCCTTGTACCAAATCACTTCAGCAGTAAAGGAGAAAAAGTTCTTCCTCTATTCCAATACATTGATCTTCACAAAGGTTGAAAGATAATAAAATATCTGATAAAAATGCATAGCTTTGACCCTTAAAATCTGTGTAAGTGAAAGGGGAGTGAATATTTCTGAATGCTAAAATCCGTACTACAATCATATTTTCTTGGCAGCCTGATTTAAAGAGCTCCATGTGACAGTCAAGTTATACCAGCCGTGACAGTGCAACTGGGTGAAAAAGATTCAGATCTGTTTTTATGTTTAATTGGGGTGTCAGGGTCAGACTGTCAGAGCAGGATACTTGTGCCAGTTGTCAGAGGGCTACCTTTGAGAACACTAAATTAGAAATGCAGATGCCTGACATTATTTTCAACTTGGCACCCAATTTATAAATTTGGGGAAATAGCTAGGTACCTCTATACATTATTTCTATCACCCATGGTTTAAGGAATCGATTGCATTATGCTAGATGGGGGATGGGAGGGAAGAAGGAAGGGTTACAGGTGAATGTGAATACCAGATAAGTACAACTTAAACACTGTGCAACAGTCTAGAAGGTAGGTAACCATTATTGGATAAATTCAAGTAGTAATATTAAATGAAAATTATATATATGTATACACATATGTACACATACAGATATATTCCATGATCACGACAAACATGTGCAAGTAGAGATAAGTTAAAGCACAGTATCGAAACCAAAAACTTATAGAATGTTTGTATTTGTTGCTAGTCTGAAATATGTATTAAATATCAGATATAAGTGCTTAGTAAATGTTTGCTGAAAGAATCTGGTTCACTGTTACCATACTCTGATTCAGAAAAGTGGCCTGGCCATTGAATCTGACTCCCTGCCCTCCACAGTCCTCTCACCTCCCCAGGAAGGAATGCCCAGCCATCACTGACATACTAAGCTCTTTCTTAGGCCCAGGGCCTGCTGCTACTCCTAGACGGGGAGCCCCTAACACTGTAAGACTCAAAATTGAACGAGCCTTGTGGGTGTCCTTGTCCGTAGCTCCTGCTTGGTTATTTGAGCTCAATCCCTGTCCACTTCGCATATGTAGATATTTGTCCTGCCCCTACCTAGTTTATAGGTCTCATCGGAATAAAGTGATACTAGAATTTTCGATTCTAAAATCTATAAACTATGTCTAGCACAGATTGTTTGCCTTCTTGGACTACCATTCACTATCTGTTGCCAGCTGAACTAGACACTATGTTTTGCCCACTAACAAGGAAACCCTCTTGTTCACCCTCTGACACAACCCACCTGCTTCCTGGTCTTTGGCCTGTGATGTGTAGCCTGTCTGAGGTTTCCTAACATTCTTCTCCTTCCTAGTGTCTTTTCTACTCCTCTTACTGCTGTATTAGGCCTGCCCTGGTCTACCACTGAGAGAATGCTGGCTCATCTTTTCAGAATTATATTTCTAAAAGTCCAATGGTTGTGGTTGGGTTATAACATGCAGTATTGAGTATTTTGTGATACTAAAGGAAATATATGTATATATGTGTATTGTGTGTGTGTATGTGTGTACTTCTTCCTTGATAGCCTAGACCCTAGATGGTGCCATACCTTAAAAAGCAGATGGCTCTTTCTTAGTGGCCTTGACTTTCGATTCTGTTCATCTAAGCTGAAGTTGATTTCCTAAGAGTTGCACAAACGTTAAGGAACGTGTCAGTTCCTATTAACCTCGTCTGCCTCTTGGACCCTGCTGCCACACCCCTGAGGGCTGACCAGGTACTTGCCTTGGGAATGCCAAGTTCACCTCCACTCACTCAGGTCCACTAGGTATAGGTTCGGAGTTTGTGACTTCCCTCACTTGTGGACTGGATATACCACACTGGTGAATGCGAAACTTGCCGTATCATGTGGCCATGAAGGTGCCAGGCCACTCAACGTGGAAGCAAGGGGTATTCACTCACAACTCAGCGAACATTGGCCATTCGGAAAGAGGAGACAGGAAAGAGTTGCTTAGGGAAATGCCTCTTTCTTTCCTCCAAGAATGATTTCAAAGCATGGTTTCTCCATATGGCTCATTTGGAGAAGTTCTGCATGGTTAGGGGACCCATCTCTTAACTGCTGTTTTGTGGAAGTAACAAGTACAATAACAGGTTGTGGTACTGCTTTACACTCTTCCTTGCCTCACTTCCATTTCCCCTCAGTCTAGATGCCTTGCTTTCGTGCCTCCCAAATAAAGCTACATCATTCTAAATTATTTTCTGAGGCTCTGTTTTCTAGGGAACCCAGGCTAAGACAGTTGCCACAGAATCAATATTTCTGCCACCCTTGAAAATTCAGGGTGTTTATTCCAGTCATATGCAAGTTTAGACAAATATATTTGGTTAAATGCTTGTCTGAAAACGTTATAGAAAACTTGCATAAGAGAAATAGAGGCAAAGAGGAATTAAGTTCCATATGTTTTCTAGACATTTTTTTTTTTGGTCTTTCTGTGAGGCAGTTTTTTTTCTTCTAGACCTCATGTTCTTGCTGAGTTAAGTTTTAACTTCTGTGCTGGACTTGGGAATTGCATATCAGGATCTTTTTTGTGTGTCCTATATTTCTCTATTTACTATCTGGGGCAGTCAAGTGTAGAGGTTAAAAAGACAGGCTCTTAGGTCATACTGCGTAGATCCAAATCCTGCCTCGGCCCCTCAGGAGCTCTGTGCCTTTTGGCAAATTTTCTTACCTCACCATACCTCAATCTTCTCACCTGTAAAGAGAAGATAATCTTAGTATTTTACAGGGCCGTTTTGTGGATTAAAGAAGAGAATGCATCCAAAACGCTTGCAACAGTGCTTAGCTCATATAAGAGTAATTATTAGTGTTATTTCTTTTTATATTGTCTCTGTGCTAAACATCGCAGGATATATTCATGAGAAAAAATTTCTGTCACCTCAAAATGGGAAACAATGTGGTATCCCTGCTATATACTTATCTACACCAAGAGGGGTGGCATTGTAGGGTTTGTTCCTGATTGTAAGAATCTACTAAGGCGAGGGGGGTGAACTTGCCCCCCAGTGGAACGCCCTAAAGTATATGCTCCTGAAATTGACTTTCCTATGTACATGTGGATGTTTGCTTCCATAGTGACTAATGTTTCTGTTTTGGACTCCACATATATCCGAATTCCCAGAATGTGATCCTGTTTTACAACCTACCATGCATTTCCCTTCCTGGCCGTGTAACACGAGGCCATGGAAGGTTCTTGAGACTCACTCTATGCATCTGTAGATGGAAGATGATAGTCCCTTGCAAGACTTTTTATTACCATGAAGCACTTATTGCCAGCCGCTGGACTAGAACCTCTGGCCACAAAGACGAGTAAGGCATAGACCCTAGACTCAGCTTACTTATTTCTAATAAAAACAGTTGCCACTGTCTTCAGACAAAGAAAAGGGAGGTCAGCCAAGGTGCGGAAACTGTCTGGGGCAACACAGCCAGCGAAAGTGTCCGATCTGAGACTTGGATGCAGGCCTCTGCCTTTAAACCAGTGCTTTTCCTAGTATTTGATACTGCTCTACTTTTGTCAAAATTCAATAGAGTCTTACGGATACAATATTCCATAAATGTAAAGAGCTTTGCATATTAATTATATTGTGTTATTATCTTGCACTTTACTGTTTCATTTTTTAGGCACCAAAATTTCCTCTTTCAACTTTTAGAGGCAAAAGACAAGTGCAAGTAAGTTTCCCATGAGGGAGAGGAGTTTTTAGGTGGCAAAACACAATTTTACAAAAAACCTTGATGTCAACAATTAGACTGCTTGTCACTAATTTTTGTTGTCATTATTGGTTTCTCCTTAAGACAATGACTCTTTATTAGTAGATAGATAAATCAAACAAACATATCCTGGCTATCTTTAATTCTTTGTTTTTTATCTTAAACATTCATTAATAAGGGAGATGAACCATGAGAGACTATGGACTCTGAGAAACAAATTGAAGGTTCTAGAGGGGAAGGGTGTCAGGGGATGGGTTAGCCTGGTGATGGGTATTAAAGAGGGCATGTACTGAATGGAACACTGGGTGTTATATGCAAACAATGAATCATGGAACACTACATCAAAAACTAATGATATAATATATGGTGATTAACATAACATAATAAAATAAAATTACTTCAATTAACATGCCAACAAAACTAAGGCCAGGCCTAGTGTCTAAGAGGCGAGAATACCCGTTAGACCAGATTTGGGAGTGTTCATGGGAAGTGTTCAAAGGAAGCCCTTCGGGGAGGAGGGCGGGCAGCACCTTCATGTGTGGGAGGGACTGACACAATGATTGCTGGGGTGTAGAGTGCCCCACACCCTGTCAGCTCAGGCGAGGATATTAGATACCTTGGAAATTGATAACACACCTCCAAACCAAATTGCACACTGACAGGTTGATACCAACCTCATCAGGGTCTAACCAGTGGATCCCTGTAAGCACTCTAGAACAGGCCATTCTATTGAAATTGCACAAATAAATCAGCCGAAGTAAAAACCCCTTTCATGACCCTGAAACATTTCTTGAAGTCTGGAACACATTCATCTTTTCAGGTTTTTACTACTGACAGGGCAGACAGACCCACTCGTTCCTAGAAGCCATACCCTCTCCTATCCTTGTCTTTTAGGTGACAGAAAAATGGCCTTTATTTTTGTAAAAGAATGTTATAATTTCTGTCTCTTTCTGTTTGCATTTTAGCTGAGGCCCAGAAAGGCTGAGGAGAAAAAAAGTACATAGTAAGTATTCTACGTTACAAACCTCTCCTACATTATTACAGGCTTGAAAAGATTAGGAGCAAAAAACCAAAAGCAACAGTTTTATGATTTGTTGCTTAGTACCTAGATCACTGAGGTAGAAGAGGCTGGTATGGAAATAATTACTTTGGAGGATGTAGTTGGTGTGTTGTGGCAACCCTCTTGTCAAATCTAGTGAGGGATCTTGATAGGAACGCTGAGAGAATTTTTATTTGCCATTGGAGTTTAGGGGAATTCAAGGCTTGGAGTCCATGCCTGGAAAAGCTTAAAGATGAGACACTGGTCGGTTGGTGCCTGTTCTAATGAGAGAACACTGTATACAGTTCTAAAACTGAATTTAGTATTTGGTGCTAATACTAAATCTGCAATTTAACATCGTAGTTAAAAGCATGCACAGTAAAGCTGTGACAACCAAGTCTTGAGTCTTGGCTTTCATCTCTGGGTCTTGCAGCATCAGGTAAATCAATCTTCCTATGCTTCAGCCTCTTCAACTGTAAACCGAGGATAAAAATACACCCTTCTATTTTTGGGAAAGTTTAATAAGTTAATACATGCAGCAATGCCTGACCATAGTATGCACTCAGCAAAGGTTAATTATTGTAATTATTATTACATTAGTATCCAGCTGTGCTTTCATTGACAACAGGCAGAGGAGTATATTTCCGGCGGACCAGATATGGGATCTTCTGGAATGGGACCAACTTGGTCTTTTTTTTTTTTTTTTTAAAGGGACTTTGTCCAAAAATGTAAGATGATAATAGACAGGTGAATGGCTGGATAAGAGAGACTAATGAAATAATTGTAAGCTCTGAAAGGCACAGACTATTAGGAAATCTTCAGGAAAGAGACATAGTAATTGAGAAGGGTCCCCAAAGAACCCATCAAAGAACCCATCAAAGAAAGGAAAAAGAACCCTTTTTTCTAGAGAAAAAAGGTCAGTTTCAATTACCCAGCAAGCTCAGACCAGTGATATGAGATCAAGAGCATACCAATTAAGTGAGATCTACCCTATTGCTAACCTTATTCTTTTCCCCATACCCGCTCTGATCATGAATGGGTTAGAGACCTGAGCATAAACACTGTGAGGAAAAAGTACTAGCTTTTGCAACTGCGACAGAACAGGCAGGGCCAGGAAAAATGAAGTTTTTTTGGTTTTTGTTTTGATTTTTTTTTTAATTTTCAACCCACGGTGTCTGGCTCTTTTAATCTAACAATTTGGTGTCAAATGTTATTTGGTGGTTTTGAATATATAAAGCTATAAGAAACTCACCAGTTCAACTCAGCAAGTATCTTTTGAGTGTTTAATGTTGCACGGTTCTGTATACAAGAAGATGCTATAACAAAAGTGATCCACTTATGTCCTGAATAAATGGCCACTCAGCACAAGTTTCATGATATGTTTGGCTGGTTCAGTGACTGGGACCTAATGCATATATCATGAAGTGTCACTTGTAGACTGTAGATATCTAGGATAACCAGTGGTCTTACAACAGACAGCTTCTTATAAGAAGTTCTCTGGTTCCTCAAAGTAATTAAGTAGAACTAAATCTCTGTCACATGTTTGAATAAAGGACAAAGGATGACTTCTGGTTTACACTTAACTCTCCACTCTGTCTACTGTAATAGTATTTAAATTGACAGTGCTTTTATAACCTCACCTCATGGACTCATCTTTCTTTAGCTTGTTTTCAGTTTCAAAGGACATTTTAATATACCACTATACATGAGTTCTGGCACTAGAATATCACCAACCCTATTAATCAACTGAATCTCCTTGTGGTTTTCCACGATGGTGTCATTTTTTGAGTAATATGGAATCAGATAATCTCTCACTGATGATGTATCTCACTGAATCACTCTCTGAGTGCTGATAACATAATGACAATAACATATTAGCATAATTCATCATCACATGTACCTTTGCTCTGGGGATGTTTTATTGTAATGTATAATACACTGGCTGTCACTCTGATGATGTACTGCAGCGAGACTTCCTCAGGAAAAAAATGCATTTTGATGGAATACTATTCATATCAGATGGTACTGCCCAGGGATAAACAGCTGAAAAAAGTTTGACTTCATTTGCTATAGAGTCCACATGAAGGTCAAAGGCACTACAAACAGTAAAAGATAGTTTGGAGACAACAGGTATCTATCTCTCTGTTATAAAACAGTTTCTAAAAGTTCAATTTTTGGTTCCAAGTAGGTTACAGCAGGTTTTTATCCCTAGTAAATATTTAATATCCACAGCACTGACACTGTGCAATGGAAGTTTCTGTAGCCTGCAGTACTACTCAGGGAAATGACACTCTTAAACAAGATGTGGAGCTTGCTTGGGGCAGAAGTGAAGTGACTTCCAAGGACAGATTAAAAGTGAATGCAATATATTATAATACTTATTCTGCAATTTTGCCCCTTGAGCTACCCTACAGAATATTAGATATGAAAGGGACTCATAGATAGCATCTATTCCGTGACCTAGAGAGAATAAGACTTACTCTAGGTCACACGAAAGCGAGTGGTAGAGTAAGACTAGAGAAAGGGTTTTTTGATAACTGTTTCAGTGCTTGATATAAGATAATCAAAATTAACTGTGGACCATTTGCAATTGAAATAGCTAAAATATGGTACAAGTGTGGGGCTAATATGCTAAGCACAAAGTTCTTTATTTCTATTACCTTTGATGAAGACCTTCATCAAAACAATGTCTATGTGACCAAGCACAACTATAACCACCCACTAGAAGAAAACAATGACATTGATGATGATGATGATGATGATGATGATGAGTGAGAATAGCTAACACTTATTGTGTGTTTACTGAACAGTTGGATAGACGTTTTGCAAATATTACCTTATTTTGCCTTGTCAGTTTATCTAAACACTTGCTCTGAAACATGGATTCTAGAAAACAATGGTCTCAAATCAGCATACATGATCTTAAATCTTATCAACATCATTTTTCTTCCATACAAAATCCTTGTTCAACAGTGAAAAACACAAGGCTCATATGTCCTTGATGCAATCACTTTTGCTGTTATATAATTATGTTCATGAAATCATCCTAGCTATATTTTCTAAATAGTAGAAACAATTGTTCCCCAGAAGCCAAGGCATGATCTTGTTTTATGTATTCTAGAAAACGGCTTTATTTAAACATACACTGGTGCTGCTGATCCCGACCTCTGAAATAACCTGCCAACAATTTATGTCCTCTCCTTGTTTAGTTGATGCGGTTTAGCATCTTCCCAGGATGTCTAATTTAAATGATAAGGCACCCACATTGGCAGGTCCTCTGTATCTCCTTATGCTCCCTGTAGGGAAGAGCACTTCATATGTGCTCAATCTTCCTTACAAATGCCTATCTCACTGAACCAGACGGTATTTTCCTCATTTACCTTCTTTATTATTATCAGGCCATCACAGAGCCTTGACAAGGGCCACTTACCAACCATGCATGTCACTCTCTGAGTTACCGTCATAGCTGCAATGTAAACATTCCAGCTGACCCTAAGAAACATTAATAATATTACAGCTTTTAATATCTCAGTAGATGCTCATAATGCTCTCCTTATTTCTAAAGGTCAGGTAACCACTGGTAATGGCAGAGTGCACAGAGGATAATTATCTATTGGGTAAAAGCACTTTCATGTGTGATTTTATGAAGAGACTGCCCACATGTATTTTTTAATTTGAAAAACAACAGGGCAGGAAATTGAGGTCACTGATAACTGAGCTACAGTCATCTGAGTATGAATGGAAAAGCATAATGTTTCAGAAAAGTTTTTCAGGAACTTTGGACTAGTATGAAAAGGTGTCACTGTAAATCAAAAGCAAACAAGTCACACACAGAGATGTTTCAGTGCTTTTTACAAGGCATTGTAAATCACATAAATTATTCAGAAAATGGCAGTGAGGTCCAGGAGAACGCCTGAGCTAACTGAGGATTCAGCACTGAAGGGTCAATCAGTTTAGGACAAGAATGGCCTTTTTGAGATTTATGGCATTTCTGGCAAATCTACCATAAAAAGGCTAGAGTCAGAAAAAACCCAAAAAACTAAAATCTAAAAAAAACAAAACAGCACCAAAACCGTGTTTTTGAGATGCCCTCCAAGCATCTTATTCAAAAATTCTGATCAAACACTGATCATTTGCAAAAGGTTTACTACATACGTCGGAAAGTACTCTTTAATAATCTATCATTGAATAAGACTTACACAAGGAATAAGGGAGTTAATTGTATTCAGCCAGAAAACTTCTGCAAAACTATTAAGAGGAGGAAAAACAGATGAAAATAATTTGTTTTAACAAATTTGGCAGTAGGACACAATCTAAATAAAAAAAGAAATTCCCATGCAAGGAATAAACTCAGATCCAAGCAAAGATCATGATTGTTGGGCAAAGCATGAAACCAGCAATAATTTCCTCAGTTCTATGAACCATTTCTATGGCTGCTCTTCTCTGGTTTTAAGGAAATGGTCACTTTCTTTTTTTACAAAACAAGTTTGTGTAGTTAAAAGTTCAAAGTAAGTATATCAGAAAGGGCTAGAAGTGAATTTTCTCCTTTTTATTTTTCCTCAGGATGTCATGTGGTTTTTGCCCTTCCAAACCTAATCATGTTCACATCAATGTTAATTTACAACTATTGCTTCAGTGGCTGTTTTAGTGCAAGAAGATAAATAAGATGCTCTATGAATTGGGTGTTAGGGTTATTAGAGTATGAAATTCAAATATCTACTTTTCCTTAAGCAAGAATCTTATGATAATATCTAAAGCTTGGAGATATTTTAGTACGTGAATATATGTATATGTATAAAAGTCAACAACCCTTCCCTTGATCACACCCATATCATTTATTTTATGAGATCATTTACCAGGATTTTTATGTGTAATTCAGGCAAAAAACAAACCAACAAAAAATAAAACGGGCTAAAAGAGCTTTCCATTTTGACTCTAAAAATCAAACCAAGTTGCAAGGGACCCACAATAGCCAAAACAACCTTAAAAAAGTACAAAGTTAGTGGACTCACACTACTAGATTTTAAAACTTATTATAAAGTTATAATAATCGAGACAGTATGGCACTATCATAAAAATATGACACACAGTTCAATGGAATAGAGTGTCCAAAAATAAATTATCATGAATAAATATTTATGGTTAGTTGATTTTCGACAAAGGGGTCAAGACAATTCAATGGGGGAAAACAGCTTTTCAATAAATGGTATGGTCTCCCATCCAAGTACTAACCAGGCCCGACCCTGCTTAGCTTCCGAGATCAGACGAGATCGGGCGTGTTCAGGGTGGAATAAATGGTATGGGACAACTAAATATCCACATTCACAAGAATGAAGTTAGACATCTATCCTACACCACACACAGAAAGTAATGCAAAGTGGATCACAGAACTAAATGTAAGAGCCAAAACTACAAAAATCTTAGAAGAAAACACAACAGAAAATCCTTGTGACCTTGGGTTAGGCAATGATTTCTTAAACACAACACAAAAAGCATAGATGCTCAAAGAAAAATAAGTACGTTTAACTTCATAATAGTTAAAACTTTTTTGTGTTTTTTTTTTTTAAGATTTATTTATTTATTTACTTGAGAGAGAAAAAGAAATTGCGAGCAAGGGGAGGGTCAGAGAGAGAGGGAGAGAATCTCAAGCAGACTCCCCACTGAGAGGGGAGACCCACACAGGGCTTGATCTCATGACCCTGAGATCATGACCTCAGTCAAAGTCAAGAGTCGGATGCTCAACCGATTGAGCCACCCAGACACCCCAAAGCTTTTGTGTTTCAAATAACATCATCAGGTTAGTGATAAGACCACTAATAGAATGTAAAATAATGTTTGCAAATTATGTATCTGCTAAGGGAACTGTATCCAGAACATATGAAGAACTCTTACAACTCAATTATTTAAAGACAACTTGATTTTAAATATGAGCAAAGGATCTAAGTACACATTGTTCTAAAGAAGATTCATGAATGGTTAATAAGCACATGAGAAGATGTTCAACATCATCAGTAATTAGGGAAATGCAAGTCAAAGTCATAATGGGATGCCATTTCACACCCGCTAGAATGGCTATAATCAAGAAGACAATAACAATGCTGCTGAGGATGTATTGAAATTTGAATCCTTATTCACTGCTGGTGGAATTGTAAAATGGCACAGCCACTTTGGAAAACAATTTGGTAGCTCCTCAAAAAGTTAAACTTAGAGTTACCATGTTTAAGTCTACCATGACCCAGCAATATATATCCAAGAGAAATGAAAACATATGTCTACTCTTAAAATTGTACACAAAAGTTCATAGCATCATTATTCATAACAGCCCCCAAGTGGAGACAACTCAAATGTCCACTAATGATGATTGGCTACAAATGCAGTATATCCATATAATGGAATCTTATTAGTCAGTAATAAGAAATGAAGTCTTGATATATACTATACCATAGATTAAATTTGAAAACATTATGCTTAGTGAAGAAGCCAGGAACAAAAGGCCACACACTGTATGCTTTCATTAGTAAGAAATGTCCAGAACAGGCAAATATATAGGGATAGAAAGTAGATTCATGGCTGCCTAGGGCTGTGGGTGAATGTGAATGCTAATGGATTAGGGGGGTTTCTCTTGTGAATGATGAAAATGTTCTAAAATTAGATTATGGTGATAGTTGCCCAACTCTGCAAATATATGAAAAATTATTGACTTGTGTATTTTAGTGAGTGAGCTTTGTGGTATGTAAATTATCTCTCATTAAAGTTGTTACACAGAACACAGCAATATGAAGCCTGGCTCACTCAGCTCCTGGAACAAGGTTCTGAGTTTCCAGAGGCTTGTTTGCAGCCCAGAGTGGAATTGCCAGGAGGAACGATGGAGGCTTCGCCTTTACCTGTAGTCACAGCTATGGAGATGCCTGCTCACCTTCCTCACAGGTCTCGCTTTTCAAAGCTGGTACGCAAAAAACAAAAGCAAAAACAAACCCAAACCAAAAACCAGGACAAAAAAAAAAAATCCTAGCCTCCAGAAGAAAATGAGTTTTAGTATATCTAGCTAAAATCAAACATGTTTTTCAGCCCATCATTGATTTTAATGGAATTGAACTTACATCTTACTATGACACTGGAAGGGCCAATTGTTGGCTGTACCATATTTCCTGGGACTTACGAGTAAGCCAAACATCACAGATGTTAGAATGAACACAAACCATTTGGCCAATCTCTAATATAAACATCAAAGTTACTTTATATTCTGTGAACTTTCATATGAGACTTCATAAGGCCACATTATCTGCAGAAGGCACTATTTGGCAAATTACATTTACTTCAAATGATATTTGTTGTTATGATTTTAATGCATGTAACTAAACTGAAAGTTTTAAAATCTTTTGATTATTTTAAGTTATGACCTATTACAGCAAATATATGGCATGTCAAGATTCACAGGGAAAGAGAACTTGGAAGAAATAAAAGTAAAACTGTTTATAGCATTTAAAACTTGATGTAATCTATATATTTGGTTTACTCAAAGGATAATAACAAATTCAAATATACAAAAAATATTTTAACATCTTCATTTAGGATAGAAAGTAGGGCTCTATTGTGGATAAAAGGAGACAAATGCCATATGATTTCACTCATACGTGGAATTTAAGAAATAAAACAGATGAACATAAGGGAAAGAAAAAAAAAAGAGGGAGAGAGGCAAACCAGAAAATAGACTCTTAACTACAGAGAACAAACTGAGGACTGCTCAGGGAAGGTGGGGCATGGGTATTAAGAAGGGCACTTGTGATGAGCACTAGGTGTTGTATATAAGTGATGAATCACCCCATTCTAGTCCTGAAACTAATATTACACTATATGTCAACTAACTAGAATTTAAATAAAAACTCAGGACAACAACAATAAAAAAGAGCTTTACTCTTTTAATGAAATAATGATTTCTTTCTTATATTTAGAAGTAGGCCAAAGCATAAGTTAGTTTTTTAAAAAGTTATAATCTCACTTAGAAAAGAAGTAGGTAGAAGTACATGTTACTTTTTTAAAAGAGTGATAATATCACCTAGAAAAGAACCATATTATTAGGTGGTTTATATCAATTTAAATAAATTATGGTAGAAACACATACTATTTTTTGACCTAACTTGAAGTCATGAAAAACAAATAGAAGTAAAAAAACCATGTATCAAATAACAGAAGAAATAAACTCCAAAAAAAAAGGTGTTTTTTCTCAAAGCACATTGAAATGCATGATTAGAAGTCACTGGCAGGGGTGCCTGGGTGGCTAAGTCGGTTAAACATCCGACTCTTGATCTCAAGGTCATGATCTCAGGGTTCTGAGAATGGAGCCCCGCATTGGGCTCCATGCTCAGTGGGGAGACTGCTCCAGATTTTCTCTCCCTCTCGGTCTCGTTCAGCCCATTTGCCCGCTCACGCTCTCTCTCTCTAAAAATAAATAAATCTTTAAAAAAACATCTCCACTGGTAATTACCATATTCCGTATGGGGAAGACAGGGAATCATAATTGATACTTATGGTAGATTGTGTTATTTGGTCACAAGTCTTCCTTTCCTCCCTGCCATGGCCATTGTTCACTGTGAGGCAAAGCACAGTTCTTTGCTTCACTGACTTTGGTTTTGGCCCAAGACTTGCCTGGCCAATGCAATGTGAGGCAGCATATGTCACATCTGATCAGAGCTTTAAAATGCTTCTGTGTTTAGCCATCACCCTGGCGCTCCCGCCTACAGCATGAGAGGGGCATGCCCCGGAGAGCTGCTGCTTCTGCAGCCTGGGTCCCGGAACAAGAAACGAGGAGCAAACCTGAACCTAACTAACATTTTAAGCAGAGTTCCCACAGCTGACCTGCAGCCTCATGAGTGAGAAATAAAGGCTTGTTGTAAGCCACTGGGGTGGGGAGGGGATTGCTTGTTAGGCAGCATCATTATGAAACTAGCTTTCTTTTTTGTTTTCCTAAGCTTTCCAGAATCCTAAAAACGTTAATAGTTTCAACATAATTATACAGCATCTGCTATAAAAGAAACTATGTGGAAAGGTGTATCTTAAGCCCAGAAAGGAAAATACAGTGTGAAATAACAGGATCCTTCCTCAGCTATCCTCAGAGTCTCATTCTGAAACAGGGAATATGCTTATTACATTGCATTATACTATGATCTCTGACAACTTAAAATGAAACAAAATCCTTGCTTCCGGTTTGAACTTCTTGAAAACGGTAGCATGTTTGCAAACTTCATTATGGCCTCTGTGTCCAATAATATTTTAACAACTACAGAACTGGTACTTCTACACAGACAACCGAAGACGCAGATTGAGATAAGACCGTTGTAACACAGCACAAATGTTATCTTTGCTCTTTATAGTGAAGGATCTATGGCAGGCTAAAATATATAAAGCACTTGAAAACGATGTAATTGAAGAAACAAGCAAAATAAGACCTCTGGCATTAAAGAATGGAGACAGGCTATCACGTCAGTAATTAAAGTTTGGAAAAATAAATTTTTATGAGCAGCAGAGATATTGCAGGGAAAGGACTTTCATTTGTCCTCTTTATGCACCGTAAGAGACAAAAAGCCTGACACACAAATCATTGCAGGTGAAGTACAAGTAAGGCTTTCTGCCAGATGGCTATAAACAACTCTCAGAACCATAAGAGTCAGACACAGAATTTTCTCCACCAAATATGGGAGGTATTTTTTGCTGTGCCACGGGTAAACAATGTATATCCTCAAGCCAGTGAAGGTAGGAAGATATTTACTAACAGATGCCAAAGAACACGGAATCCCAGATCCAGTGTTCCCTGATGGTTATAAATGCATCTCTTTACTATAATTCTGAGTGATTTCAGGGAAAACAGTTGAAATCCTATCTAGGCATAAAGCTATAGGCACCATGTGTCAGTATAAACAAATGTGGGTACAAAAGCCAAGAAAGATAGTGCATGTCAGCTGTAAACATAACAGTGAATGAAACCAAAAGGTCTTGTGCATTAGAGAGATGTTAATAAATTCACAGGCTGAGAGCTGTAATAAACATATCCTGGCAAATTACAGTCTGGTCCTGCCCCTATAAAATCAGGCATATGTTTAGAGTTTGAATTTCAAAAGACTTTCAGTATGTCTCACTGAATCATATATTGCATTTGTGCATCTCATTTATGGCTGTTGATTGTGAGTTCCTTGGAGACAGAGGATAGATCTTATTCCTGTTTATCTCTCCACTTCCAAATACCTGCCATCTACCAGGAATGCAATACATTTTTGTGAAAGAGAATATGGAAGTAATATGGAAAGAGAGGAAATGGGGGAAGAAAGGAAGGAAAAAAGGAGGTCGGTTGGAAAGGCAGGGTGTTGATCATTAGCAACGAATCATTACAGCTATTAGATGTCCAATAGATGGCCCTTAGTCTCCAGATAATTTCTTCCTCTGGCCAGTGTTAGAGGAGTTTCCTCCTCTTATCTTTCTCCATGAAACTGATGTGATGACACATCATAAATGAATAACTACATTCATTTATAACTTCTGAATGTGCTTTAGAACTGTTGAATAAATGTAATGATTGAGAGTATAAGCTATATTGCTCATTTAACTAGAGAATATGTGGATCTTGCTTGTATTATCTTGTCATAATTTTTTTTAGCAAGAATATAAATCTTGGTGTAATACCATTTGCTATTCCAGAGCTTAAGGATTTACCAAAGCATGTACATCAAAGGAGGTAGAAGCATAGTGGTTAAGCTTGTGGACTCTGGAGGCTGTATTTGAGTCTTAACCTTGTATTTTATTATTTGTATAATCTTTGGCTAGTTACTTAATTTTCTCCATGGTTTGGTTTTCCTATATGTCAACTAGTGATAATAGTACCTGCAGTAATCATTATTGGCTGTTTACAAATATCTTTTCTTCTTCTAGGTAACCGGAGAGATTATTTTTGCCCACTTCTTTGAAGGTAGGCATGGCCCTGTGACTTGCGTCGGTCGACAAAATGTAAGTAGTAATGATGGATGTCACTCCCAGTCAAAGATTTTAAGAATCAACGTGATACTTGTCATTTTCTTTCTCGTTGTTATAGTGACTGGATATATTCCAATTGGTGGAGGCACCATCATACTAAGTCTCTATGTGACAACCAAAGAGAGCACAATTTCTACCTACAGGATATGAAAGAGTAAGCAAGAAATAAACCTTCATTGTATTAAGCCACTGAGATTTAGAGGGTTATAGGTCACTGCTGTATAACGTGGCCCATCCTGCTATGATACAGAACTTCAGTGAGTTACTATAAATACATTTAAAGAAGTAAATATATGCAACGTCTTTAGAAAGCATTCCATAGGAATTAGCTATTATTCTTATTTTAGGCTGTTGCTGCATTGGAATGGCATACCCATTAGCTGCATTTTTGGCTGCATAACTCTGTTCACCTCTTCACTTGGCAATAGTTTTATAATTCTATAAAGAGAATACAAAGGAAATTTATTTCCCCTAGCATGGTTGGTTAAAATTTGGTTTTATTAGTTTAGAAAAAATTTCTTTCAGCTTCATAACTTTCTATGGGTGATATCACGTACATTTTTGTGATGGCTGCTAAATTTAAGAAAACCTATGAGCTTCACTAACATATTAGCTATTATTGGAAAACTTGTTCTTTGCAGTACTGCTACAGAATTATGTCCTACAAACACAGGAATTCTGATAAATTCTGTTTCATAAAATACCCATTAAAAGCAAAAGAAAGGTATGTGCTGCATTATCAAATAAATATATATGTACATTTAAGGAAGATTTCCTCCCGATGTAGACCTCGAGCTCATGGACCTGAGATCAAGGCTCCCACGCTCTATGGACCGGGCCAGTCAGGCACACCTCAAATATGTTTTTGACAGGACAGAACTTCTGTTCTGATTGGACCTTGATAAGAACTGAATACTTAAAATTTTACATATCTGGTGATTAAAAAAATTTTGTACAGACTAGTTTCTGGCTTCTTCCCTTTCAATCCTTGTTTTTCTTTTGCTATTAACATTCTTTCAGGGCTGGTACTGTAAGGCATGTTTAATCATGATAATGTTTCTGGCCCTGTACCTTTTATCATCTTGCAGTGATTCAGTATGGGGTGGGTGGAAGGGTATTTCTGGAAACCATTCCTATCCCAGGTGGCTAACAATAACATCACCATATGTGGAACTGACTGAGAAACCCATGAATATATCCCACTGAATTAAAAACAAATGAATCCCCAACTCAGCTTTCTGTTAACTGAATTCCCAAAATGCTCATGGTCACTCCAACGCTGGGAGAAATGTTAATGGAAGATAAGTAAGTCAGAGTCGCACCAGTTAATATATCTTACTTTCACAAATTTTATGATAGATGATCACAAGAACACATTTCTCTAGCTCTTCTTAGGTTCTTCCAAGGAACCTGTAAAGTTTAAGCTTTGTTAACTTTCATAAAAGTTTTTCTATTCTTACGGATTAAATATTTATTTATTGTTATGCTCATTCATCCATCTGTTCATTAATTGAAAAATATTCACTGACTATCTAACATGCATTGAACATACAAATACGAATGTAAACTAGCATCCATTCCCAGGGGCCATACACTGTCATGGAGAGGTGGCCATGTTTATAACGAGCAGTAAATCCAGGGAGTAGCAGATACTATTCAATGTCTATCCAATAAACATTCACCAAACCACTTCTTCTTTCTGAGCTGAACTGGAGTTGTGTTGAGTAATCCATCTTATTCCAAAATCATGTTCACAAAACCATTGGTGGTAATTCTATTCTGTGCCTGTGATTGATTTAGGAATGGGCATTGGCCAATATGATGTGAGGGGAAGTCAGCTGAGGGGCTTCTGGGAATGCTTAGTGAACAATTCTTCTTCCCCTGGCTAGAACTGCAGCAGTTCCTTGCCACCAGAAAAAACTATGCTGAACACAGAGGGGGCAGAGCAGTAATGTGGAAAGAAGTACATAAGGCATTTTGTGGGGTTGGTGAGCAGCCCAGTTAATCAACCCTCAAGCTACCCTGCCCCTGGACTGACAATGCTTCGGGGAATTTAGAATTCAAAAAGAAAATTTTTAATAAGCTAGAAAACTTCAAATTAAACTGTGACAAGCTATTTTTTGCCAGCTACTCTCCTCTCTGTAAAATGGTAAAGTTTCATTTTTCATTATTTTAATTCTGGTCCAAATATGAAAAGCAACTGAATGCCTCAGAGGGTGATTTGATTATCCTTTTTATAGTTACTACATCTGCACTAATGTTTTGGGGGTTATTATGCTGTTTATTTTCTATAATTTTTCCCAATTAACAGTTATTACCAGGAGCTATCTTTGTTGAATGAATGTTACTGCATACATCAGAGAATGTGTAGTGATAGAAGGCAGATAACTACCAAAAAGGTCTCTTCTTTTATACAATGGTCAGGAACTAAAATAGCACCTCAATGCAATGAAAGTTGTACATATTCACAGGAGCATAGTGTCAATAAAGGCTGAATTCTCTGATATTAGGAGAATTTAGCTTCATTAAAAATTGTAATTTCAAAATATTCTAAGACCTTTTATTTTCTTAAAGAGGAAAGAGATTTTTCTAAAGGGTTCTGACTGAAAAAATGCAGATACAGCCAATAAAAATGTTATCTGGGAATGCTATAATAAGTTTATATAAATCTTTTAAGAATGCGCTCAGAATGGAAGGGAAGAGTTTGCTGTTTTTTATTAAGATGTAGTCAGGGTATAGCCAGTTGCTGACATTTGTTACATTTTTACTCGTAACCAGGTGGGCCATCTCCATGTTTATAAGTTCTAAGAGTCCAAAACGAGAGAATGCATTTTGTTTTGAACAACTAAGTAGTGACAGACAAGCTGTCCATAGAGTATACACATGATAGACCAAGAGCAAAATGAGCTCTTAGTTTTTCAGTGTCCTTCACTGGAAAAATAGCCACGTGACATGTGTGGTGTACACAGTGGGCTTCCGCGTTAGTGTTCATGCGGCTGGAAAATGTTTTGCTTGAACTAAACGCACCCTCTACTGAGCACAAATGATTCAACCACAATTTAATAGGGAGATCATTACTTCTGCAAAAGGATTTTCAAGATAAGCAGTGAGGAGTCAGAGTTGACAGAGGAAATTGAGACGTTACTTGCTCAGCATTGTAAAATTGTATGGCAGTAGAGATAGATATCGATTGTTCTTTATGTCAATAAGTAGAAGGGTCGATAAAAAAAGGCATGCTTTAGGTGGGTTGTAAATACTAACACTTCTAGATATCCTTATTAATCCTTGGGGGTTATTTACTTTCCTTAAATCATTTTGGTTTTAGCTTCCAATGGTGCTCTGCAAAAGGATCTATCGAGGGATCAGACTTGAGACATTTCACTATTATCTCCACTCCTACAACCTGTTTAAAGTTATGATGGCTTTCATCACATCATTCACCTTCCTGTGATAGATCAGAGTTGTGTATGAGAGTTGGCTCCCGACTCACAGCCTACCAGGTGATCTGAGAAGCAGGCTATGTTAGAAGGAAAGAAACAATTAATTTCAATCATGGAATTAGATGTACTGATCATTATTAAGAAACATTTTGGCCAGTTTTTGCTCTTAAGAGTCAGTCTGTAATGCTGCTCACACATGTGCAATTAGCTATTATAAACTTTCAAATGCAAGGTGTATAAGCATTAAGCTGAGGAAGCTTTATATGTTGGCTGTAACAAATCTTATGATTACTAGAGGCCAAATATATTTTAAAAATGACATGTGTAATACATTTTTGGTACAAATGATTCAAATTTTACAGAACTGTAGAGAGTAAAACATCTTAGCTCCTCTTCATCTTTCTCCCCATCAGTAACAACTGTTGGAAAAAAAAAAAAGTAACAACTGTTGAGCTTGGTGAGTATCACACCAGCTCTGTTTCGGCATATTTGGCTTCTTCATTTGTAATGTAGTATTTCATTCAAAACACATCAGGGCATCAGATATCCGAGTAGCTTAAAAAGCCTTTGCAAGTCACAGATTCATTCATTTAATAAACATGCACAAATTTATATAAATAGTATTATGCTCAAATTTTAAATTTTCAATATTTTTTTGAGTTTTTCTTTTTAACAATATGTTTTGGAGATCTTTCCAAGTCAATCCATTAAAGTCTGCTTCATTATTCTTAATGTTTGCATAGTATTTCATAGTATGAATGTATAATTATTGCCACTTGCAACAACATGGATGGAGCTAGAGAGTATTACACTGAGCGAAATAAGTCAGGGAAAGACTAATACCACATGATTTCACTCATATGTGGAACTGAAGAAACAAAACGAGCAAAGGGGAAAAAAAAAAGAGAGCAAGGCAAACCAAGAAATAGACTCTTAACTATAGAGAACAAACTGATGATTACCAGAGGGGAGTGGGGTGGGGGGATGGGTGAAATAGGTGGTGGGGATTAAGGAGGGCACTTGTGATGAGCACCTGGTGTTGTATGGAAGTGCTGAATGTATAATTATTAATTTAAAACTCCTGTATTGGAGGATACTTAATTTCTTTCAATTTTTCTCTATCACAAGCAATGCTGCTATCAATACCCTATATGTAATTCTTTGTTCTCATGTGTAAGTGTTTTTGCAGAGTCCTCGTTAGCTAAGAGTTGCAAATTGAAATTTTGAGATACTGCCAAATGCTCTTCAAAACAGATTTATCAACTTATACTCCCACCAATAGTGTATGAAAGTGCCTATTTCCATTTATCACTGCCAGCTCTGAATATTATAAATCTTGTAAATTTCTGCCAGTACTATGGTTGAAGATACAGTCTTGTTGTTTTAGTTTGCATTTTTCTGATTACTAGTGAGGTTGAACAAGTTTTCATATTTACTGTCATTTGTATTTCATCTTCCATGAATTGCTCTTTCTTTTCCATTATTTCTATTGGCTATTTGTTTTTTTCTCTTGATCCATGAACCAAATGTCTTATCATTTTTGTCTTTACCTACTTACCTTTGCCTTTTGTTAATCCTGATGCTGATTCTGTATATTTTCCCATGCATGTGTGTGGTACAGCAGTTATAAAAAATGCTTAATACAGTGCCTGGGAGGCTCAGTTGGTTAAGCGTCTGCCTTTGGCTCCGGTTAGGGTCCCAAGGTCCCGGGATGCAGCCCTGCTTTGGGCTCCCTGCTCACTGGGGACTGTGCTTCTCCCTCTCCGTCTGTCCTTCCCCCTGCTCTTGCTCTTTCTTGTTCTCTCTCTCTCAAATAAATAAAATCTTTTAAAAGAATGCTTAACAGACTTTCATTACAAAAGTAAAAATACAAAGAATTTTTTCTTCATTTTGTAGAAAGTAGTTTTAATTTCATGTCTTTCATTTAAAACAGAGATATTTCATTAAAACTCTAAAAGATATCAAAAGATACAAGATACAAAGATACAAGTACTCTGGGAGCTCTGTAATCAAGTGTACTCTGAAGAAGTAAAAGTAGCTCCTCTAACCATTACACAGTAGAAAATCATGCAGCACCATTTCCCATAATAGGTGCCACTGAAAATAAATTGCTAGTGGAAGGCAAGCAAAAGATTGTATGGTCAAATAACTTCAGGTCACAAAGGGTTAGACAAATGTCTTAACGTTGAGCCTTCTGAGGGCCTTTTATAAGTTAATGTGCCTTGATGAATTGGCAACAGAGAAACAGAGAACTAAAATAACTTAAAAACAGACACTCTTTGGGGCTCCTGGGGAAGCATTTCTCAAAGAAAGATGCTTTGGCATATTAAGGGCTCTGGTACCTCGATGTACACGCCATAGATTCTCCTCTGTTCACGTTCAAGATAAGATGAAGATAAAAACCAAAATAGCTGAGGTTATTTGCTCTTAGGTGTACTTAAAAGCAAATGATTGACTAGGGACTGAATTAAACATCTAATTATACTCCAGTTAATGATTCTTTCATTAAGCATGTGCCATATTATAGTACATTAATCAGGCGTGAGATACTTAGTGTTACTTTTAAACAGTTTCCTGCAACCTTGTTTATCATGCCCACCAGTACCATAGGATGCATTCCACATACCTCAAGCACTTTTTCTTCCTTCTGTAACTGCTCCTCTCTGCACTCTTCCTTTTTAGGTTGCCCAGAAAGCCCTGGAATTTTCCTTTCCACCTTTCTCTATTTTTCCCTCACATCTGTGCTACAGTGATGCTCTTGGCTCTATACTAAGAATACACTGAGAATTGGCTCACTTGTAGTCACCTCCGTTTTTCTTTTTAACTCCTTCAAATGTTTTAGAATTTGGAGAAGGCAGTCACACTTTTACCTTTTACGTTAAAAGACTATAGACGGACATCCATCATAATAGTCTATTTTTGATGTAAGATTCAATTTATCTATGTATCTACACATTCCTGAAGTTCGATAAAGAGATTGGATGGAATAAGTTTACTTTTCATTTTTGTAAGGTATATAAAAACATATTCAGAAATTATAGAGAACAAATGTTTCAGATAGAGTTATCACCCTTTGTGACATAAAAGGAATTCCAAAGTTATGCTGATGAAGTTAGGTTTTGGTCTTCTAGGGTCCAAAGCAGGAGTTATGCTATGTACATTCTTCAGGATGTCACATTTTGTTGGGTTTTGGTTGCTCTTTAAACTTCCTAGTCCAAGGCCTGCGGGTTTTGTTTAGCCATAAAACCAGAACTGAAGCAGGTCTCTGATTGCTTTCTGCTGTTTTTGTGGTGAATTAAATGAATAACAATGTCCTGCTATTTCTTAGTTTGTCTCCTGCAAAGCACAGGCCCCAGAAATGTGATTTTCCTTTGGTTGGGAGCATGCATCCCCATATGGTTGTATGTCTTGACATATTAGCATCCTGCCAAGTTCTAATTGCTCATGTAATTTCACCCCAAATTCTGATGCACACCCCTGCCTCCTGGCTGAGAAGTGATGGAGTAAGTAGAAAATGGTTGTGCCATAGCCGTTAAATAGAGTGGGATGGGAAAAGGAGACCCATTGGCTTACGAGGTTGTGGTTTCAGAGATGTGTTTTTGATGATGGCACTGAGTAACAAACATAGTGGCTTGCTTCAGCAAATGGTTTCCTTGTCTCCTTTTAATTGAATCAGTCAGTTATTAGACTCAAATAACCATTTCTTAAAGTGGTTGCAATAAGCAGAAGCCATTGTACTGTACTTTTCACAGACTTGATTCCAACTCTGTAATTGGATTTTCCTGATTCCTGTAAGTCACAAGGGCTACAACACTAGCAGAAACCAGCAGAAGCTGGTGCTGTCTAACGAAAATTTTGTTTTCATCCTCTTTCGGTTGAAGATGCAGAATATGGGTCTACTAATTAATAAAATGATTAGGTAAATTATCTTATTGCATAAAAAAGGAAAATGACTTTGTATAGCAAGAAGTCCCCAGATATTCTTAAAAACTGCATGCTCAAATGTATAAAACTGAATTGCTGACAAGAAATACATTGTAACTATTCTTGCATGAGCATGTTATGAAGCATTAATAAGAGAGCCAGGATGGATCATTGTAGCCGTATTAAAATCCTTAGGTGGGTTGTAGAATTGAGACAATATGTGCACTTGGTTGGAATGCAGTTCCTGGTACTTAGAAAGAAGCACAGCATTGTTAATATTCTCCCATTACCATTCACATAGACATTATTTCCTGGGCAATGAATCGCTACCTAATCATCTAGGTTTTTATTTTTCTTGGTATAGTGTTGTGCTTAGCTTGTAGGTTTCTTTCTGTTTTTTTTTTTTTTTTTGTGCATGCACATCATTTCAAGTACAGCTTTTTCTTAGAAAATGCTGCTTTTTCCACTGGAAAAAAAATATATATGCTATACTAGTTTCAGGTGCACAATATAGTAATTCGACATTTATATACATTGTGAAGTGATCACCATGATAAATCTGTTACTATCTGTCACCACACAAAGTCATTAAAATATTATTGATTATATTCTCTGTGTTGTACATTACATTCCTGTATCTTGGTTATTTTAAAACTGGAAATTTGTAACTTTTAATCACCTTCTGTATTTCACTCATCTTCTGCCCCTACCCCTTTGGCAACCACCAGATTGTTCTCTGTAGGTATGAGTCTGTTTCTGTTTTGTTTTGCTTGTTTGTTTTGTTTTGTAGATTCCACATATAAGTGAGATCATACCATATTTGTCTTTTTCTGTGACTTATTTCACTTAGCATAATACCCTCTAAGTCCATCCACGTTGTCACTAGTGGCAAGATTTCATTCTTTGTTGTAGCTGAGTGGTATTCCATTATATAAATATACTATATCTTCTTTATCCTTTCATGTATTGATGGATGCTTCCATATCTTGGCACTTGTAAATAATGTTGCAATGAACATAGGGATGCATATATCTTTTCAAATTGGTGTTTTTGTTTTCTTTGAATAAATACCCAGAAGTGGAATTGCTGGATTGTATGGTATTTCTATTTTTAATTTTTGGAGGACACCCCATGCCGTTTTCCACAGTGGCTGTGCCAGTTTGCATTCCCATCAACAGGGCACGAGGGTTCCCTTTTCTCTACATCTTTGCCAACACTTGTTATTTCTTGTCTTTTTGATACTGGCCATCCTGACAGGCATGAGGGAATAATTCTTTGTGGTTTTGGTTTGCATTTCCCTCATGGTTAGTGATGTTGAGCATCTTTTCATGTGTTTTTTGGCCATCTGTATGTCTACTTTGGAGAAATGTCTATTCTGGTCTTCTGCCCATTTTTAATTGGGTTGTTTGTTTTTTTGATGTTGAGTTGTGTGAGTTCTTTATGCATTTTGGATATTAACACCTTATCAGTTATATCATTTGCAGATATCTTCTCCCATTCAGTAGGTTGCCTTTTCATTTTGTTGATGGTTTCTGTCACTCTGCAAAAGCTTTTTAGTTTGATGTAGTCTCATTTATTTCTTTTCCTTTGGAATGTTTTTAAAAAGAATTTTCTGGAAAAGCTTTTACACCCTACTCCTACATAAGTTATATCATTTATTTATTTTTATTTTTTTTTAATATTTTATTTATTTATCTGACAGAGAGAGACACAGCGAGAAAGAGAGCACAAGCAGGGGGAGTGGGAGAGGAAGAAGCAGGCTTCCTGCGGAGCAGGGAGCCCGATGCGGGGCTCGATCCCAGGACCCCGGGATCATGACCTGAACCGAAGGCAGCCGCTTAATGACTGAGCCACCCGGCGCCCCAAGTTATATCATTTAAATCAAGGGTAAAATATATTCTTGTTAATAGTAGACAGAATTATAATTAAAAATTATTGCAGGGGAAGCAAGAGGCAGTTTTGTTAGATGAGTCAGACATATTTCAGGTGAAAGTTGATTAAGATGGCCCTGACCTGCCACAATGGGACATGAACCCTTTGTTCCCTTTGTACTCAGAAGTACATCAAGTCCTGAGCAAACAGATTTTGTAAAAGATGGACTTGGTCAATGGGCCTCGTCTATAGATGCCCATGGAACAAGGTTCACCCCGACTGGGGGGCCTCTTCTTGGGAAAGCTTGTATTGAGGTCCTCAAATTATAGTAAACCCGTCCTTGCATATGACCTAGAGTCGGACTAAAAGCTTCAACCTGATACTAACCTATGTTCTACCAGATCACGAGAGGCTGCGGGCAAGACATCCCAGAACTCAGCTAGATAATCACAGGAAAGCTAGTGTTCCAGAAACTGCTAATTCAGCTTGTTTTCCATCAGTGAAAGGTAGGTAGGGATGTTATCCATTCAAGGCAACAGTTTACCCCTCTCCTCCCCTGTCCTATGTCTGGAATTGGCAGGACTATTCACACCACTCCCTGTCCTGGGTAACACCAGTTGTTTCTTCCTTTTTTCTTTCTGTCTCCCTCTTCCTGTCTCTATGTTTCCCTTCTTCCCTTAAGCTTTTTCACAGTGAATTTATTGTAATGATAGCTCAGAAATGTTTTTTTTGCAAATTAAATACATGCAACTCTGACTTTAGAGAAACAGAAACCAGTGATAGGGAAGTGGTGTAAACATAATTAATCTTTAAAGAGCTTTCTTCATTTAAAAAGAGAATTCTCCACCAGGCTCTGTATAATAGCCAGTCTCCCTAGGGCCTTTACTTATGGCCAGGTATACAGGTATGAGCTTTCCAGAGACTCGGTTCTGCATACTTCTGTGAGACATGAGGAGGTGTTACCTGGTGAAGTTTCCATTTCTTTCTCACTACCCAGATCATTTTCACTTTGGAATGCAAAGGCATCAAAGCTGAGGTTGCAATGTGAAAAATCCATTTTAGCAAAAATCAATTTTAAGGAAAAATATATAGTTTAGTATTTTAGAGCAAGGAATAAGGTTCTGTTCTCACATGATCCTGAGAGTGGTCACTTAGGCAAAATGGTAACAATAAAATCAATCTTAACACAGTTTAAGGAGGAGTTATTTGGACATATTCAAAGGTATTTTTTGGCCCTCCCGCCTTATCTCCTTCCCCTTCTATCTTTTCCCTTCTTCCTTATCTCTTTTCCTTCTTCCTTATCTCTTTTCCTTTCATTTTCTTTCCTTCTTTCTTCTTCCCTCCTTTCTGTCTTTCTTTTAAAACTAAAGAGCTATAGGGATGCCTGGGTGGCTCAGTTGGTTAAGCATCTGTCTTTGGCTCAGGGCTCACGTCATGATCGCAGAGTCCTGGGATGGAGTCCCACATCAGGCTCCTTGCTCAGTGGGGAGCCTGCTTCTCTCTCTGCCACTCTCCCTGCTTGTGCTCTCTCTCTCTCTGACAAATAAATAAATAAAATCTTTTAAAACAAAACAAAACAAATAAACAAAAACTAAAGAACAGTAGGCCAGGAGTGCAGCAGGAAATCTGCTCTCTCCACCGTGCATTTGGCTATTTTGCCTCCATGTGACCTTCACAGGTGTTTGATAGTGAAACTCTTGTTTTCTACCTAAACTGCCCCTAACTACCTCCCATCCCCCAACAATAACATGTAAAAATAATTACAGTAAATAAATGCCTGGTCTTGAAAGCCAACAAAACCTCCGAACTTGCAGGAATAAGAATAGTTTGGAAAAGGACGGGTCATAGCAAAATAGTGTTCAGAGAGGAGATGCAGGGAGAAGACTGGGGGTTATCATTAAAAAGGCAGCAGAAAGAAGCATTCTTCAGAGTTGGAAGTTGGAGTATTATTTGGTAGACCTGTAAAAGCACTTTGGGTGATTTCATAGGTAAGAACCAGAACTTGAAATTGGAATTGAAAAAGACTTATTACATAATTTAGTCCCTTTGGTCTGGAAAGGAACAATACAATTCTGGATCTAAATTTAATTGGGATTTAACTAGATTCTTTGAAACTTTTCCATTTTTCATCTGAAAAGTGCAAAGTGCTCATCCTTTCAGGAACAGTGATGGACTGCATAATCCAATAGTGCATACTGTATCCTAAATCAACTTCTGAGCAGCCACAGTGGTGCAGTCAAAGGTATTCCAACTGAAATGAGAATCTAAACAGCTTTGCTGTGTGCATAGGGAAGAAGGTTAAACCTTTTGGGTAGAAAATGATCTGAATCATAGCTTCTAGTCCTACTTTTTTTTTTTTACATTGAAAATCTATGTTAGGATTCAATCTTTTGCCCTAAGAATCCTGCAGCAGTTTCTTTCTTTTTTTTTAATTTTATTATGTTATGTTAATCACCATACATTACATCATTAGTTTTGGATGTAGTGTTCCATGATTCATTGTTTGCGTATAACACCCAGTGCTCCATTCAGTACCTGCTCTCTTTAATACCCATCACCAGGCTAACCTATCCCCCCACCCCCTGCCCTCTAGAACCCTCAGTTTGTTTCTCAGAGTCCATAGTCTCTCATGGTTCGTCTCCCCCTCCGATTTTCCCCCCTTCATTTTTCCCTTCCTACTATCTTCTTTTTTTTTTTTTCTTAACATATAATGTATTTGTTTCAGAGGTACAGGTCTGTGATTTAACAGTCTTACACAATTCACAGTGCTCACCATAGCACATACCCTCCCGAATGTCTATCACCCAGCCACCCCATCCCTCCCACCCCCCCACCACTCCAGCAACCCTGTTTCCTGAGATTAAGAATTCCTCATCTCAGTGAGATCATATGATACATGTCTTTCTTTGATTGACTTATTTCGCTCAGCATAATACCCTCCAGTTCCAACCACGTCGTTGCAGATGGCAAGATTTCATTACTTTTGATGGCCTGCAGCAGTTTAATAATTCCTGCTTACATAGGGCACTTAAAAAAAAAGGAGCATTAAATCATTTTGGACTGAGTCTATCCGAAGTAAAAGGTATTTTACAGTACTATCTTCCATGCAAACCATACCAAGTCTAGAGCAAGGAGACTTGATATTAAAGACTAATAAGGCAATGTGTGAATTAAGTGTATTATATTTGGCTTCTATCAAGGACTAGGCCACTTGCATAATCCAACTGAATATGCGTTCATAAACCCATACTATCCAACACATAGCTCTCTCTTACAGGCTACTCTGCAATCAAGCAAGAACAGACTGAAGCCAGCTCTTTTAGAAAGTATTAGAGTGACTGGATAAGAATTTATCTTAACTGCTTCTTCTTTATGAACATATTATAGAAGTCCATATGTCTTGTCACCTGTCATTATTCCATTTTTCCCTCAACCCTACCTTGCCCCAGCCTTCTGGGATAATAGAATTGAGAGAAAGAAGCAGGCAGTGATTGAATAGAGTGGCTATTTGTAAACTTGTTAAACTCCATGTCTTCTGGTCTCAGCCAGTTTTCTGTTCTGAGGAGGCCATTTGTGATACAGACAGGCCAAGTGTAGAATGAGCCACATAAGTGGTATCATTTACATTTTTACAGATGGAAAAACAGACTCTGGGTGATATATTAAAAAATGTATGGTCAGTAACTGAGTTGACACCACATATAGGCCACCAAGGATCCTGAAAGAAACTAATATAGACCTTCTAGAAGATCTTCTAGGATAATTTAAACTTAGGTGTTCTTAGAGGTTCTTTATCATTCCACAGCTCCCAGATCTGATGAGTGAAACCCTCATTGTGAAAGGCCTAGGAGTCCAGAGAAGATGAATAGCAATAGGCTAGTGAAAAAAATTAGAGATGTCTTCACAAAACCTGTTTTGAAGATAAAAACAGAAGTGCGCCTATGGCAGTGATGGTTTACAAAGGATCTCTGTGGAAATGGAATATACTAGAATGAAATGAGTGTGCCACATGCTAAAAATTCATTAAGATATTAGACATTGTTCAAATCAAAGAGAGTTTTTTTTCATCCTGTTTAAAGACATGATGTATCCCCATATTCCGTTGTCCATAAATTACTTGGAAGTGAGTGATCCATACCCTGTAGGCTGCAGGACCAGACACTTGCAAATAAGAAACTGCCTTTGAGTAGGAAAGGTCCTAAAACATGATATGCCTATAATCAACAGGTCGGCCTGGGTTTGGCCTATGGAAAGAAAGATGACCTAAGAGATGGAAAAAGTGGTGAAGTAGGTAAGTCTTTTTGTACTAGGTACTAGAGATGACCAAATATTCTATTCTCTACTATATTTGTGTGGGTCTATCTAAGAAGAAAGGGTTACTTTCTCTCTTTTTGTCTAATGTCATCCCAATTTTTGCTAAAGATACCAGTCAATGGCATTTTCAGACCCTTATGGGAAGCATTTTTTATCCTATATTTAATTACGTATAATCTAGCTGTATTTATGTTGTTTTATGTGGATATTTAGGAATATGTATTGTAATTTATAAAGCTAATTATGAAGTATTTTATTTCCAGGAAATGGGTAAGGTCTTTTCTGCCCTTGTTTGATTGGTGTATATTATAGCTAGCTCCTCATTATCTGTAGAAGGGATGGTGCTCTTAGGTAGGATGTTTATTGCACAGAAAATCCCCCAACTACATTTCAATATGCCTAGAAAGTGGGCTTTTCATCAAACTTGCTAACAAGTTGCAACAGATGAGTGATTGTTCCCCAGAGAAATAGCCAAAATGCATTAAGGAGAAGGCAGAAGAAGCTGAGAGCCGAGATAATCCATCAGTTAGTTAATTCACACCTGAATAATTGAGAGTTTGCTTTCCGGTAATTGAATATTTATGAAGGTTCCACAATGTGCTAGAAAGTAGATGTGCCAAATAAAAATGCCAAATAAAACCAACCTGCACACAGTTTATGTTTAATACAGATCTTACTACTTGACTGGAACAAGCAAAATAGAGTACGGTTTCAAACTTCAGTGTGTATAAGAATAATGAGCAGGATTGTGTCTGTTAAAATTGCAGATTTCTAAGTGAACCTCAGAGGTATTCCTCAGGAATCTTCATTTTTAACAATCTAACCCAGATGATTCTGAAGCAGGTAGTCTAGAGACTTCTCTTGGAGAAATTATCAATGCAGATAGTGACAGAAAAAAGTTTATTTCCTAGATGGCACAAGATAAGAAATCAGAGATAAACTGACCTATGAACTGAAGAAAGAGAAGAGGCCAAAAGAGAATGCTTATTTGCAAAAAGGAGAGCATGGGCATAAAGAAAACGAAAAAAAAAAAAACAAAAAGAAAAAAGAAAAAGAGGCTAGATAATTAAATAATGGTATTATAAATGATCTTAGTGTCTTAGAGATTATTGTAGCTATAATGCTACGATATCTCGAATTTATTGTGAATTACTTAAAATTCATGTAAGTTACTCCACGGATGTGAGCAGCGTCTGCCTTCTCACAGCTCAGTCGGGGCTCACTAGTATTGTAAAAGGAAGCCCAGGCTCCAGAGGGGGCCCATACAACAGATGCAGCTATTTATACTGGATTGTACCACAAGCTTCAATAAATAGTATAATGAACATCAGAAAAGAAATTTCATTGGTTAAATTGGTGGCTTTTTAACCAGCATAATGGCTGTTAGAAGTGGTGAAGTTAATGGCACTCAAGATATGTAGATTGGCTAAAATAATTTAGTGATTAACTTCTTCCTGTTGCATAATCGGGGTATAGAAAAGCAGACAGACCTGTAGCTCACCTGACAGTCACCAGTCACCTGAGGGATTGATTCTAATCCCTTAATAATCTCTAAATGGTTCAGACAGTGAATCTGAATCTGATTGACTGGCCTACAAGGCTACAGAATCTTGGCCTTGGGATGGCCTTGGGATGTTGTCTAGACTTCCTTAATTGATAGTTTTTCAGGCAAGATGTTTAGGGAATCCCTTATAAGAATGGAGAGTTAGAGCTTCATTGATCTTACAGAACAAATGGTAGGAATGTCTTGTACTGGTTTGCTAGTAAATATTTGTATGTTAAATGTTGATACATGAGGCAGAATTGTTCTGACCTGCTCTAATTTTAACTTGAAGGAAGTTCCTGAGGGTGGTTGCTCATTCTCAGTCACCTCAAGTGTTTAGGTTGGTACAGTTATCTACTAAAAAGACTTTATGAGTTAGTTGCCATGACCCATTTGGCACAGACCAGTACTCACACAAATGTGAAAAACTAAAACCTCAATTGTGAGAGAAATTTAGTGAACCTTCTCTTGGTGATCTTTCTCTTGTGAGAAAAACTGATAAAGCAACCAAGTTTTTGTGTTTTCTCTATTCATTGTCCTGCTCTTCTGGTCCAGAAAAGATATGAAAGGGTCAAGAGAAATGGTGTCCAAAGGCATACAGCTTCTGCTGGGTCATTCACTCCATGATAGAGAGCAAATCACTTGTCCACTGTGCTCTCTACTGGGCCAGGATCTCCGTGTTATTTTCGATCTTGCCTAGGTGATGCTTTAAAAGAGATACTTTTTTTTCCCTTCTTATTCTGAATGTCTCAATTAATCCATCCTCCCCTACCCCCCGCCAAGTAATTGCTGGTTAAAAAAAAAGAAGAATTAAAGCTAATCAGGAAGTTCTAGTTATATGTTCCTCAATTTTCCCTGCTTAATATTTTAAAGTAATCAGATGCTTTCAGTATATCAGCCTAGAAAAGAAGTTATATCAGTTAAGACCATTCACATTTATTTATCTATAGGCACTCAGATATGAAAATGTTCAAATGTGTTACATGACAATTTAGTTTTCTACAGTAAAAGTGAAACTGTAACTAGGAAAAGGGAATTTTATATCTATATCTATAGCAACATCTTTTCAGACGTGATATTGTATGAAATAAATTCAGAACAGGTAACCTAATACCCTTTTTTTGTTTGTTGGTTTGTTTTTTAAGATTATTTATTTATTTATTTGACAGAGAGAGACACGGCGTGAGAGGGAACACAAACAGGGGGAGTGGGAGAGGGAAAAGCAGGCTTCCCAAGGAGCAGGGAGCCCGATGTGGGGCTTGATCCCAGGACCCTGGGACCATGACCTGAGCCGAAGGCAGATGCTTAATGACTGAGCCACTCAGGCGCCCCCTCAGTACCCTTTCATGTTGAATGGTAACCATATCTATGAGGTCATTTCAACATTAAAAGAGTCAAATTATGGAGCAGCAGATTAATTAAGCTATAGACATTGTGAATGTTTAAGAATGTTACTCTAAAATGTCACACTTTCAATAAAAGTAGATTTAGCCTGGGTATTCTCTCACTTTTACAGTTATATGATTTATTAGATAATGTTAACATGCAGGGAGAAAGTGAGAGATACCTATAAATAACTTTGTATATGTTTGCCACAATTTGCCAGCCAATTATCATTTTGAAATATGATATGATGGTTCTGATTAATAAACCAAAAGGGAAACTCAATTATGAATGCATGCAATCAAACTTCATAAGTAAGCCAAAATAAACCTGACATTTGTAAGTCAGAATAACCCATTAAGGAAACAAATATAGTAGTGTTCCAAGGCTACATTGGGTGGAAAATAATGCTCTCTCGTTTAATGGAAAGAGGTAGGTAATAGTTAAAAGACAAACTTGTTGGAATTTTGCATATTACAACACGACACTGAAGTAAAGGTCTCACTTGAAAAGAGGAATAACAATGTCTTCAATTCTTTTTTTTTTTTTTCCCTATCTCTGAGATTTGAAGCAATGAGAGGCTGTCTTCAATTGAACAATAGAACAATGTCTTCAATTCTTTTCAATTGAGTTCAAGGAATAGTTCTTGGGTAACAGACTAAAGCCTCTTCTCCAGATGGCTATTCTTAGTTCAAGGAAAGACAGCCTCTCATTGTTTCAAATCTCAGAGATAGGGGATTTTATGGGTTGAACTGCATCTCCTCCAAATTCCTATGCTTAAGTTCTAACACCTAATACCTCAGAATATAAATGTACTTGGAAATAAGATTGTTGGAGACATAAATAGTTAAGATGAGGTCATACTGGGATTGTGTGGGTCCCTGATTCAATATATCCGGTGCTTATATAAAAAGAGGAAATTTGGACATAGAGAGTCACACAAGGAGAATGCTACATGAGCATGAAGGCAGACGTAGGGATAATACTTCTATAAGCCAAGGACATCAAAGACTGTCAGCATACCATCAGAAGCTAGGAGAGAAGATGGAACAGATTCTTCCTCTCAGCCCTCAGAAGGAACTAACCTGTATAGACCTTGATCTCAGACTTCTAGCCTCCAGAACTATGAGAGAATAATTTTTTTTTTAATTTAAATTCTGGTTAGTTGACATACAGTTCAATATTGCTTCTGGAGTAGAGTTCAGTGGTTCATCATTTACATATAACATCTAGTGCTCATCATAACAAGTGTCCTCCTTAATACCCAACAGCCATCTATCCCATCCCCCACCTACCTCCCTCCATCAACAGTTTGTTCTCTATAGTTAAGAGTCTGTCATGATTTGTTTCCCTCTCTCTCCTTTTTCCCCTCCTGAATGTTCATCTGTTTTGTTTCTTAAATTCCACATATGAATGAAATCACATGGTATTTGTCTTTTCTGATTGACTTATTTCACTTAGCATAATATGCTCTAGCTCCATCCATGTCATTGCAAATAGCAAGATTTCATTAGCTTTGACAGCTGAGTACTCTTCCATTGTAAATATATGCCACATCTTCTTTATCCATACATCAGTCTGTGGATATTTGGGCTCTTTCCATAGTTTGGCTATTGTTGATAAGGCTGCTATAAACACCAGAGTGCTGAGAGAATAAATTAAGCCACCTAGTTTGTGGTACTTTATTATGGCAGCCCTAGCTAATTAATACAGGGGTAGAAATAACACTGAAGACAAAATCTGTGTCCTCAAAGTGCCTACAATCAGTTGTTCTACTGTTAAAGTAGAGAATCCCATTGGTAGAGTTTTGTCACTTAAATAGCAACATCAGGAGCCTGGAATTAGAAATAGGTAAAAGGGAAAATGTATGTTACACAAGGTTGAATTTTGATGAGGTTGAAGATGAAGGGGACAGGCATTAATGTCTTGAAATGGCTGACCATGAGATCAAAGCAGGGAAGACAAGTGAGGGAAAACAATGTAGGAAAGGTGTGTATTGATGAGCTACATCAAGCACAGGAAAAGTGGGGTCAGTGGGAGAAGTGGAAGACCAGGTGGTTATAGAATTTTGCTTTAAAGACTTCTCTTTTAGCTCTGGATTTGGGTAGACGTACTCTCTTTGGAGGACAAATATGAGGACACTGGATTTTTTTAACATTTTAAATATGCCAATATATTTCTGAATTCTAATGAAAAGCAAGTAGTTGTTACCTTGTCAAGATTTCCAAAAAGATCTTAAAAAATATTACAAAATATTTTAAAACCATAAAAGCCACATAGAGATCAGTACAGTGATCATCCATACATACACTGGTTAGCTTTAAAAATACAGCACTTCTAATACAGTTTAAGTCCCAGGGTTTCCTCTTCCAGTTACCATTTCTGCCCCTGACTCCCACCCCCTGGTACCTCCTACTCTAAACTTGGGTGTTTATCATTCACATGCATTCTTTTTTACATTTCCCTTTTGAGTCATCCAGATCAGAGGCAAGAAGGCTCAAGTCTTTATACCAGTCAAGTTGCCCCTGCCAGTTATTGGTCCAAGGCTGTCCCTGAGGGGGTGTTAATTCTAAATTGCTTCCCAACTCTTTTTGCCTGCAGGCAAAGTGGGTGCCAACAGTCTTGGAAGCAGCCTTCTCACAAAGCCCCGGGGGCTGACTGGTGGAGTAAATGCATACTGGAAGGCTGTGTATATAAATATGGTAAAGGCAGACGAGAAACAGGAGAAGCATGCTGTCAGTGTCAGCTACATGCCCCATCTCATAGATATTTATTTTCTTGTTGGTGGCCATTTAATTCAAGCAGATCTTTACTCATTTTTTTTTTTTTTAAGATTTTATTTCTAAGTAATCTCTACACCCAACGTGTGGCTCGAACTTACAAACCCGAGATCAAGAGTTGCATGCTCTACTGACTGAGCCAGCCACCCCATCCCAGTTTTTAATAGAAGATGCTGAGTATACCATAAAACACAGGCATCTTCAAACATTCCCTAAAGATTTATTTTATTTTTCAATTTAAGAAGTAATATAAATCTCCCATAAAATTCTGTATGAAAAATCAGTTGAAGGGAGGGAGACTGTTTATTCTGGATTGTCAGAGATGAAGGGATCTGGGAAATGAGTTAGAACTCCTCACAGAGAGCAGCTTGTTTTGATGCCTTAGGTCTGGGTGCTGCAGGCAAGGGATCCTTGTTGCAAGTGAGGACAGGGCTTGTGTCGGGGCCTCTTAAGTACCTTCCAACAAAGAAGAATCCTCTGTTCTCCAGGATGCTTCCAATCCCTTCTTAACTTTCCAGTTTATAGCTGGCTTAATCCTTGGCTATTTTGTTTAATGCTTTGAAAAGAATATTTCATCTTTACTGTCTTTTTCCTCACTTGTTTAATTAATATCTATTTTTTTAAGATATTTTTTTAAAGTAGGAATCAGAGGATATTTGAAAAAAGGGATAGGCTGATTGCTCAAGCCCAGGCAGAGAGGCGAGATATCTGTTCCTCCTTCCTCGTCTCCCCTCCCTGCCCTCAATCTCAGATTTTGAAATACTGAAAAGATTTCTGTCTTCTATTTGCGCTCCGGGTGGTCTACGGGACCTAAATGGAAGGCTTGTGGGATATGATGGCATCCTACATCATACATAAACAATGCTTTTGACATCTCGACATTTATGAAGGGGAGAAGTATACTTTTCTACCCAAAGAGCAAAGTACTTTTCACAAATTTGCTGAGGAGCAGTCTGAGAGTAGTGCTGATTTTGTCCGTGCAGCTCATGTGCTATGTATACAAAGATTACAGGGGACATCCACGAGAGGAAATCCAACTGTGAAACCCTCCAGCTTGTGCCTATTTGAGAAATCCTGAAGATGTGATGAGATAGTAATGCTTAAGGAGAATCCCTGAAATGAAAGCAAACCTCATTACAACTTCGATTCTGGGATCCTTTTACTCAAGTATTAGAATTTCCCTTTTAATGGTTTGACCTAAAACTAACCACGTAACATCCAACAACCACCACAGAAAACACAAACTGATCACCTTGCAAGGGAGAATTTTACACTTCTCCCAGTTTTCAGCTCTTCAGGAATTGGTTAGTATGGTGAACTCTGTCCATCCAAAAATCATACATTGAAGTCCTTACCCCCAATTTGATGGTATTGGGGGGGGGGCTTTCAGAGGTAATTAGATTTAGATGAGGTCATAAGGGTGGGGATTAGTGTTCCCATAATGGGATTAGTGTCCCGATAAGAAAAAGAGAGCCTAGAGGACGCACTGAGAGAGCAATGTCTGCGAGCCAGGGAAAGCACCCTCACCCGGGAAATGAATAGGCTGGCACCTGGAGGTTGGAATTCCAGCCTCCAGAACTGTGAAGAATAAATTCCTGCTGTTTAAGCCACCCAGTCAATGGTATTTTGTTATGGAGGCCCAAGATGACTAAGTGAGTTAGTTTGAGAAAATTTCTAATAGGTATTTTAGTCTGGATGTCTGCGAACCTGATTATACTACTTAAAAACTGTAGAATTTGCTGCTTGAATACTGGAGTTTTATGAACTATAAACTGTCTCAGTAGTAGTGCCCCATCCGTCATAAACTGCAGTGTTCTATAAAGTGTCTTGAGGGTTTGGAGCCCGTGCAGGAGCACTTACACTATGTTAGCATCTTCCTTAAAATGCATGTAGGGGCTTGAGGTGCCCCAGCTGACCAACATCAGGGAGCCAGGTCTTAACTACAATTCTTTCCCTTCTGAACTTCTCCTGATAATGGTACACACACACACACACACACACACACACACACACACACACACACCCTCTTTATCAATATTTTCCATTCATATGACAAATGCAGTGCATAGTATGACTAGAAAGAGACTGGCATGGCTATGGCACCACACAAAGAGATGTTATTTTTGGATTTATAAAGACAGCAGGGAGCTAGTATTTTCCACTTTATTATAGGAAGTAACTCACCTCAGAAATGCAGTGAAAGAGCCTGTACCTAAAGTAAACTCTGAGCAAATGTACTGATAGAAACAACAAGATACAAAGAAGAGTCATTGAAAACTGGAAGAATTCAGATTAGACCAAAAGAGAACTACTGTTTGACATATATTTTTCCTGAGAAAAACTTGGGGTTTAATATTAGGATGTCATTTTCTTATATGCTGAGTAGATCTATGGTCAATTTGATATATGGTAAAATGTTTTTTGTTTTATTTTCATCACCTGGGTTCAGGATATTTTAAGTAATCCTTTTGTCATCCCAATGAATCCAGAATTGAAAAATACTCTCCAGATATTGTCAACTGTTGATACCTTTACTGGCAGACCCTCTCTGACTGTGACAGCTAAGATTCTGGGACAGAGCAGGCAAAATCAGGCAGCAGGACACCTTACAGCACCCTGTTCTAATGGGGAACATTTTTGTCACATTGTGCCACGCTCATATTTCATTTTTGTTTTTCTCATTCTTGTTTATCTCTTGTAAATCATGGCCTACTTCACTTACCCTCTCTTCTGTCTTGCATTGTTCCAGGCAAACTAAATTCAAGCTATGTACAGTGAGAGACAAGGGCCTTCACAATCTAGTCCCAAGACTCTTCAAATTCCAAAGTTCAGATTCACTTGTGGTGAGTTTCCTGCCAATGTGAATGGCAGGATGGCTATGATTTAGAGAGTATAGGGACATGAGGAGTTTTTAAAAACTTTTATTAGAGACTATATTGGAAATGTGACCTGGATTCACATTAAAAATTCAAAGTTAGAAAACTAGTAAAAAATGAATATATAGTGATATTTTAAAAAAAAATCCAGAGAACAGTGCAAAATATCAAAGAGAGTATAATAAGTGGTATCATATCTTAAGATTGTTATTATAATCTTCTGTCAATGTTTTATAAGTTTTCAAGAGTAGAAATAAAAAATACATAGAAATATTTAGCTCAAAACATAATTCAAAATATCACAAAAAATGCTTTGCTCTTGAGACTTCCTTATATTACCTCATTTCAGGATAAGAAAAATAACGGTTTACAAAAATATTCCCCCCTGAGCTTACTAGGTGCTAAAATGCTTTATATTTTTCTGAGCTATTTCTAGTACTTGAATAAACTGTAATAGTGTTGGTAGGATGGGGGGAAATTCTTACCTGAATAAATGTGGTCTAAATTCTGTGGTTATATAACCGAAAGTATAATCTGAAGTAATGTAGGAAAATAATTTAGAATTGTTTTATAAAAATTAATTCATGTATTACTATCCTCATATCGAAAATAGATTTGGGAAAACGCATCCATAAAATCAGTACCATTTTTCAAAGTAGTACCTGCAATTGCTATTATTATTTCTGCTAATTCCTGATACAACAGAAAATCCACTGGAGTATTTTATATTTTATTATCCTTTTTAAGTTTAACCCTTGACTGTTTCCTCTTTTCATTAATAAGAGTTTGATCAGGTTGTTGGGTTTTTATCTACATTCTTTTTATATATATCAATTAGATATAAGCTACTAAGCCCAAATCTGTAGAATCTCATTGCTTTAAATCTCCTCCTAAAACCATTATTGCATTTCACTCTTGGTCTTAATTAAATGGCCTCTACATGATCTCTTAAATATTCTCAAAACTATGAATTTCACTCATATGCGAGAAAACAGCATTGACATTTAAAAATGTCAATGAAAAGTTTGCATGTCTTCTTTTCTTTTTCACGAAGTTTTTCTCTGCTCCTTTCTGTCTTCTACATGATTTGTTTTAAATATACATTGCTTTCAGTTACTTTAACAACTTTTTCTGATTTTACATTTGATTTTTTTCACTGTATGCTTCCACTTATGCCTTAGATTTTATAGAGGAGAACAATGATAAACCCCATTTTAAAATCCACATTTTTGTTTCCACTTAAATCTGACAAATTTCTCAATTAAATATTAGGATTCAGTCAGTTTTCTCTGATCCTTCCTCTATTCTTATAGGTAAATGGTTCAGAGTATTAAGCTTTAATCAACAACACATAAGTAAAATCGCTGTATATCAGAGCTCATTAAAATGTACATTCTTCAATCTCAGACAATATTAAACCAAGAAAAACAAAGTTGCTTTTTCTTGATTTCAAGAAAACATTTCAAATGTCTTGCGTCCCACTCATTCACCACAAGGGGGCATGTTGCTACAAACGCATCATTTCCCTGTGGTCGCATCATTTGATGATGCCGGCATGAAGGTTTTGTTTTATCATATTTTATGTCTTTTTTTTCCTACCATGTGTAGTTTTTATAAAGTGATTCCAAGAATACTGTAGTTTCTAATGTGGAGTATGGAGAATGAATTTCACTTTAGAACCAGAAGAAATATTCTAGGTCAAAATCTAGAAACTGCAATTCCAGCAGTTTCTTCTATTTCCCATAAGGTATACTGGAGTTCAAGTAAAACCTAACAATTTCCAAGTAACTTCAAACCCCATCAACTTTAGATATATTAAACAATCAATGCATAATTTGAAAAATGCACAATTGTTTTAAGACTGAGATAAAATTCAGCAGCTGGTGCAACCAAATTACTTTGCTATCTGAAAAAAAATTGTTCATCTTTTGGCCACAAGTTACTATCTGTCATACTTTAAAGTATGTTCACAAAATGTTACAGGTCTTCAGCAAATGCCCAAAGAGGGGCATGCATTTCTACATCAGCCAATACTGGAGAGAAATGATCCTCACAGATAGCTTAAAGAGAAGAACTTGCAACAAGGTAGCAAAGAGTGGAGAATACTGAATCCATCAAAACCAACTTAAAATATCAGAAAGAAAAATTAACACCAGAGCTAACAATTCCACTTTTTAGTATTAAGCATGTTTCACACTGGAAGCTATCTTCTATGAGAAACTGTAAATAAAATACTTGTGCTACACGGGATACATATTCAAAAGAATAATGTCAGAGAAGCTATCAATTTTTGTTGTACATTATGTTCTCTTACTAGTGGAACCACAACAACTCTAGCTTCACATCTCCCACACCTCTTGCCTCCCCCTCCATCCCTTTTCCTACTGTGCTGACAGATCCTTTACCTGCCTGCGACTTCAGTGAGGCTGGTGGAAGAAATAAGTGGATATATGTCTAGATTGTATTAGAGCACTTCCTCAAGACGGGGCCTTCGAATAACTTGTTTCACAATTATCTGGGTGTTTATTAAAAATCCAGATTTGCAAATCATAGCTTGCTACTCCTCCCCCAGAACTACCGAATGAAAATGAATCTCTGAGGCTGGAAACTGGGAATCTGCATTTTAAATAAGTGCCTTAGGTGAATTTGATGCTGTTAATCCCCAAAGAGGCTTTGACCATACTTTAGCTTAATTATTTATTTTTTTAATTTTTACTTATTTATTTATTTTAAGATTTTACTTACCTATGTGGGAGAGAGAACGAGCATGAATGGGGTGGGTGGGGGGAAGAGCAGAGGGAGAGGGAGAAGCAGACTCCCTACTGAGCAGGGAGCCTGATCCCAGGATCTCCAGACCATGACCTGAGTGGAAGGCAGATGCTTAACTGACTGAGCCACCCAGGCGCCCCACTTTAGCTTGTTTATTGCCTTGTTGGTTGTTAACAACATTTCTGTAAAGTGGAGAGTTGACAGCTTTATTAATTCTATTCAAGATGTGGAAATTGAAGCACAAGGATTTTAAATTAATGATCTATGTTTATTCACTGAATTGTTGCCAAACTGAGATTAAAATTATAGCTCCAAGTTTATAATCCACTGTTTTTCTACCCATATTATATCTATAGTGTTTTCTCCATAATTAATGATTCCATATACACATTGGGATATTGAAATGCCTTGATTATGAAACTCCATGGAGGGTGGCATGAAGATGAGAGTACATAGCTCACCCCTTGACTTTGTTAGTTAGTACTTTATATTAAAGTACAATGTAGTTCTATTGAATCTGTGTCTTTCTTTAAGTAGCAATTATCTTTAAAAGCAAATGTATTTGCAACTTAAGAACCATGTCAGAAAACTTTTCTAAAGAAAAGGAAGAAATCTCAGCTTTTATAAGAAATAAATGTTATAAACACTTACATTAAAATTGCCTTCCCTTAAAAAGATTTTACTTGTATAGCACATATAAAAAAAAAAAAAAAAAACTTTTGAATCACTAAAAAGAACAAGGTAATGATTCAGTTTCTATAAAAAGAGAATTAAGGACCAGAATGTGTTGGGACCTAAATTATGCAACATATACAGGCAAGAGTAATCTAGAAAACATTATCTTTATGTATAATTCATCTAGCAGCTGCCTATTTGTGACACATATTATACACTGATTAAGAGCATGGTTAAACAACTGAATAATGTGCATGCTTCATATAATAACACCCTGTTCTTATTGCAAGTTTAAAGAGGCAAAACTAGGTACAGTGAAACTTTCTGTGTTTATGTTAATTTGAACAAGTCATGATCTGAATATTTGAAAATATTGATGGACCGTGGATGCATTCAGAGCTATTCTTTGCAGAGAGAAGCCCAAGGGAGAGTTTGGGGAACACTCTTTGCAGCCACCTTTTCAGTGGCCCTCTTTTGCTTTCCTGTAATGAGCCATGGCTGCAAACGTTTGTCCTATGAAAATCTGATTCTAGGCAAAGCTATTGACACAACATGTCCCAAGTCTCCCCACCACTCTTCATTTTTTCTATTGCCAGTTTACACCATGCTACCATTATTTGCTGTCTAGGGTGTGTAAATGAGTCTCCTTGCTCTCTCTCCCCTTGACCCTCTACAATTAATTCATTCTCAACATACAGCCAGAGTGAGCTCTTAAAAATGCACATTCTGTTATGTCATCACCTGCTTAGAATCTTCCAGGGGGTTCCCTTTGTAGTTAGAATAAATGTCTACTTCTTTTCATGACTTTTGAGTGTCTGGAGGATCTGGCCCCTCTGTCCCTATTTCCTACTTATCTCTCAATGTGTCAACCACCCTGGCCTTATTGCTAGTCCTCAAATATGCCAAGCTTGTCCCCACCTTAGGATCTGTATTTGTTTTCATCTGAGAACATTCGGCTTCAGATCTTCCCTTGGCTTGTACCCTTATAATTTTCAGGTCTCATTTCAAATACCACCTCATTAAAGAGGTATTTCCTGAACATGCCTTCCCAGGTAAGCCACTCACTTTTATTTAAAAAAATAAAAAATATATTATATATCCAATATTTATCACTAGCTGAAATGAGATTCCCTTTTTAAAAAATAACTTCATTATTTTTGTTTCTACCATGCTCAAAACTGTAAACTCCATGAGAAAAGCTTGTTTATTGGAGTATTTCCAATGCCCAGAACAGTATCTGGCACATAGTAGACACTCAGTACACATGTGCTGTATAAATCTCAGATTTTAACTATACATTCAATAGCACGAATACTTAATGTCTGTTCTCTTCCCAGATCCTAAGCACTTTTAGCTCCATTATCTAACTGTTATCTAATAATATTAAGAAATATATGTTAAATGAATAAATTATGATAACAGCATCTTCAAACTAATCATATATTTACAGTCTGCTTAGTCTGTTCAGTTTGTATGACTGAAGTGATATTTTACTTAAGTGTTCATTTTGTCATTTTTCTATTTACGTTCTCTATTAATATGGAGGTTTTCTATTGATTACTGTATCAGAATGTCTTTGGATTACAAGTCATAGAGTTATAGAATGCCCAATTCTCAGGAACTCAAGCAAATAAGGCATTTAATTAAATTATAAGCAAATAACTGGAGTCAGTGGTTTCCACCTGTATACCACAAATGGTTGTATTGACACAGAAGTGCAACAATTGCATCGGAGAACCAGGCTCTTTGTGGTCAAATGCTCTACTACTGTACGATATTCCCACATCATGAATTAGGTTCTTTTGATTTTCCTTCTTGGCCATCCTCAGCTTTGGGGTTGTCTCCTGAGGCTTGTTGCTTCATATCTGAAAGATGCTGTCACAGTTCTAAGCACTATATTCAAGGCAATAAAGAAAAGCAAGGGCCAGTACTACACAGCTCTTTATTCAATATTGTTTCTGGTAGACCTTAACCGGGAATTTTTCCAGAAGTTGTCATTCTCACTTTCTTGTCCCTTTAAGTGACCAAAGTGTAAAATTTAAGTGTCAAAGGAAAATGGCATAAATATTACTGGCTTATATAAATCATGATTTATTTCTTAGACTTGAGCTCATTACAAACATCCCGATTTAAAGATTTTATTAGCAAGGAAGAGATGACGAGAGGTTGAGTAGGCAGCTAACAGGGTCGACTAGAAACAGTATAAATAACTGATAACCATTTTCAATTTATTTGCCATTGATGTGAAGTTTTTTACACTGGGAATAAGTAAGCTTTTCCACAGAGCGTTCATGTGATTTATCAGGCATTTGTAATGTCCTTCTAGTTTTTATTGTCAACAACAAAAAAGCACTCTTTCAACGTCAGAGATGAAACTTGCAATTAAGCATTAGTAATGACTTTATTTCTTCAGGTGGTATCTTTGAAACTCTAGGTTTAAAGTCAGCAGCTTTGTGTTCACCGTCTTGTCTTTTCTCTGCACAAGCAAGATGGGCCAGTGAGCACTGTACTTTCTGCTTGCTGAACATCTGCTGATTGATCTCTCTCAGTAAATCCATTTAGTCTGGGTTTGTTCTAAAATCACTGAGAGCAGGGAGACTAACTCTGAATTAAACAGTGTTGGATGTTGCTAACACAAAAACAAACAGCACCTGGTATTTCCTGTGGTTCTTGGTTAATCATCAGGTGAATGTTGAATACTTTGAGAATTGTGACTGGCATTTGATTATTCGTCATTGATTAGCATTTAGGTTAGAAGGACTGGATATATTTCAAATGTTTGTATTCAAATTTTATGTATTATGTGATTTTATGAACCATTTGTCTTATATCTTATCTATGCTGTCGGCATCCGTTTGTGCTCAAAGCTTTCCACGGGTGTGTTCAGAGACTTAAACAAACAGTCTTTTCCCCTCTGTGACTCTTTGTTGTAAGTGCTTCAATGTTTGTTACATTTGTTGCTTTCTCCTGCAATTTTTTCATCTCTTCCTGATGCATTAAGGATTATTTTAGGTTCACTTATTTGTTTTAATTATCAGCAATTAACGAAACAGCTATTAAATAGCATATTATTTTAGGTGCTGGAAAGCCTTTGAAAAATGTAAACGATAACTCTCCTGTCCTCCAGGGTTTTACACAAATCTAAAGGAATTCATTACTTTAACAAAACAAAACAAGTTACTTGAAAGTCACACACCAACCCTTGAGTGCTAAGTAGAAAGTTTCTCAGTGGTCTCTTATCTTCAATAATGCCTTTCCTGGTTAAAAAAAAAAAAAAATGCCTTTCCAGATCTAAATCCTCTGGGTCTTTTCTTTAAAATGCATATTGGAACAACAGAGCACTTGTTTTTGTAGGTGCTTTGCACAAATGGCAAATGGAGATTTTCCCAAAGCATGGCTTGGCTTCTTAATGGGATGCATTACTTAGCTAGATGGTCCTCTCTGTCTTCCAGATTTCTGATAGAGCTATCTGTTTGTTCAGCACTTTTCTCCTCTGTGTCCCATAATCTTCAAATCTTTTTCATTTGTTTTACTACAAAGAGCTCTGTAATGATCACAAACTGTTGTTTCCTAAGCTTCAGAGATGAGGCTTTTTCAGGAAATGATTCTTTAAATATTAATTTCCTCTGGTATTGTTGATTCCCATTTCCATATTATGCTCAAGATCTGCCATTGTCAATTTACCCAAGCAGTACATTTCAAAAAAGTTTGTGTCCTTCTAATACCACCACTGCAGACAACTATCATTCAGATTTTGGGTCTCTCAGCCTGTGATCCAAGCTGGTGTGTGTGTGGCATTCACCTCTTGAACAGTTATTGAAGAAGACTCTTGCTCTGTATTAACACATGTTCTCTTTGGTTTAGTATACAGCTTTGTTGCCCTTTCGTCCCCACTGTTGGGGATTTGCTTTCTGGCATTTGCGCTCAAAATGTAGAGACACTCATTTCTGAGAATATAGCTTCTACACATTAGATCATTAGAATTTCCTTTACAAAAAGCTTATATTGACACAGGTAAATAAAAACTGAAAGATTTTCTTCTCATGAGTTAGTCCGTCACAAACACTTGCTGCTTCAAGGGCACATTTTTTCCTTTGAAATTAGGAAACGTAATATTGGCACATTGATTTCTTTCTCTTCAGCTAATTGTAAGGGTCTCTGTATTAGACTGATTTTGATTGACTACTATCATAGTGTCTGCCAAGTGAGAACTATTTTTTTGTCAAGAGTCATTTAGTTGTTTTTCCCAAATGGCATAATTCCTTTCCTAGTGATGAATTTGGTTCTTCTCACCAGGATTTTATTGTTTTTCATTCTTCCAAGGTTTATTTGTTCGTCATCTTTTTATTGAAAAAAAAGCTATTTAAATCTTCATGTTACAGCATTCTGATAACATTGCTATTTTTCTTACTTTTTTCCTTTATACTCAGGCTAATGAATTTACATTTGCCTAGAAGAAACTGCCATTTCCTTTACTTTAATTTTTCAGTGAATTCTGTGCAGGAGACTGTCCTTATATGTCGCTTTTTGGGGGGCTAGTAGGCTTCACAATCGTCTACCTAAGGGTCTCCCTTTGTGCCTGAAGCAGTCATACCCCCTCCATTTTTAGCTTGGCTAAATCTGAAGAACAACTGAAATAAAAATCATTCTTCAGGCTGGCCCTAGTTCATCTAGGGTAGACTTCAAATAAGATGTATTTTACCAAACGCTGTATCTTAGCACAATGTCACCTCTATTATCCATGACTTGACAGAGTAGTAGGATTTCTAAAGATAAAGTTTTATTTTTCAAAATCTAAGAAATTAGAAACATTCTCCATACAACTTCTTTTTTTTTTTTTTAAAGATTTTATTTATTTATTTGAGAGAGAGAGAATGAGAGATAGAGAGCACGAGAGGGAAGAGGGTCAGGGGGAGAAGCAGACTCCCTGCTGAGCAGGGAGCCCGATGTGGGACTCGATCCTGGGACTCCAGGATCATGACCTGAGCCGAAGGCAGTCGCTTAACCAACTGAGCCACCCAGGCACCCTCCATACAACTTCTTTTAGTCAGCACATCAGATATTATATGCTTTTAAGTAAAAGCATTTAAAATATTTTTACTGCATAACTTTTTATAGTAACTCTTTTATTTAAAATATATAAAAATGAGTAAAAACTCTGAGTATGTTTTATTAGCAGGTTAAGCATGATCTCCAGGCAAATCTTAATTACTCATATTAAAGCACTTAAAGGCAGAATAATGAATGATCTAAAATGATTTTTATCCCACCTTTATCAAAAATATTTATTCCTAAAGCTAGACGTGTCTTAAGATTTAAAAATTCACTTCAGAAACTCAAGCCAATTTGTAAGCATTTGAATTAGGTAAAGGAGGAAGGCTATTTAGATTTCCCCAAACTTTGAAAACACAGTAAGTCCCCCTCATGCTGCGCCATTATTTGCTATAATTAGCTCCACGTTGGGTATAGACCATGACTGTCTAGATCAATAAGAGATTTGACTTTTCTCATATCTTACATAGAATACGGGAAGTTAAGAGTTGGAGCTTGGAAGAGGTCTTATGAATGCAAAGTAAATAGAATTGAGATGTTAACAGAATTGTGATTATGCAGATTATGTGTTGTCAATTATGAGTCTCCATATTTCTACTAAGAAAGTACTTATATGGAATTGTTGCTGTCAAAGAAAAAAAGCAAAATTCGCCTTGGATAGCAAACATAAAATGAACACAACTGAAAGAGTCAAAGAATCTTAGAGTTTTTAGCAGATACTGTGATAAAATAATTCTTGCATTTTATTTTGATCTTTAAAATATAAGAAAAGGAGTTACTCATTATAATTAAAAAAAATCCATACAGTGTCTGCCATTATATTTAAAATAAAACCTATCTCTAAAACAGATCAGTGTGAGCCATAATATATCTTTTAATGTTCTTTTTAGGTAAATAGGACCTCATTTCCATAATTGAGAACAGAGTCTTAACATTTTCAAGGTAAGTTTAAGACTGGTTGCTTAGCAATATTCAAATGAGAGAGAGTCCCTCCCCTGGAACTGGATATAAAATGGTTGTCCATGTGAATGTACATCAAGATTCAGAAAAGGAAGAGATTTCTCAGCATCTAAATTATAAACAGACAGAAGACCATGTAACCAAATGAGAACAATTCAAACTCAGTAAATACTGTACAATTAAGTTAGCCATATATCAATAATTGTGTATGCATTGTTAGGTATAGTTCATAATCATTCACCAATCTTCCCTCACTAAATGCCTGATAAGCTATTTGTAGAATTGGCATGTAAAAGCAAGACTTCAGTCCTTGTCTAGATCCTACTTTTGTGCATTTTTGTCCTTCTGTCTTTAGCCTCCATTGCACATTTCTTGGTTTTCATGCTGTTACCAGTTCTTAAGGTCCCTTTGCAAAGGCTTGATGTATTTTAGTACAGGGCTTACCAGGAAAATCTGCTACTATTAGTGTTGCTTTTCATGCTGCATTGCCCACTTGTGCTGTCCACACACCTAGTGGTTTTATCATGTTTTACTGTATTTGGTTGCTCTTGGACCTCTCTCTGTGTGGTCATTTATTCATTCTCAAGAATCCCTTTATTTTTGGTTATTGGCTCTCCAAGGAAACCAATATGGACCTTAAATATGGTAACTCCATAATCAACTCTATTGAGTACATGTTGAATGAATAGGTCTTAGATCTGAAACAGAACATGTAAAACACTCCTAAATTGTAGGAAGACATACTAGAATTTCTACTTATATTTGTCATAAATCTCATTCTTCTATTTACTTTAGTGTATTTTATAATGTAAATAATATGTTCTTGGGGAGCCTGGGTGGCTCAGTCGTTAAGCTTCTGCCTTCAGCTCAGGTCATGATCCCAGGATCCTGGGATGGAGCCCCGCATTGGGCTCCCTGCTCGGCACAGAGCCTGCTTCTCGCTCTCTCACTCCCCCTGCTTGTGTTCCTTCTCTCACTGTCTCTGTCTCTGTCAAATGAATAAATACAATCTTTAAAAAAAATATGTTCTTACATATTACATGTATATATCTTCCAAATAAGGCACTAAAGGACTTAACTAATTGTTGGCAAAAAAATCTCTTGTCACATCTCTTTCTGGTCTGGTCATTTTGGCTCCAATGGCCATTCTGCTCATCTGCCATGCACTGATCAGTTCAGTGCTATAGTCAATACTGGGTGACCCTGGTCACTCTAGCTTTCCAGGCTTTTTTTTTTTTTTTTTTTTTACCAGTTCTTACTGCTCTTTGCTGTGATATATGGCTCTCTAAATTGGCAAAGTCAGGGGCGCCTGGGTGTCTCAGTCATTAAGCATCTGTCTTCAACTCAGGTCATGATCCCAGGGTCCTGGGATCCAGCCCCGTGTCAGGCTCCCTGCTCAGCAGGAAGCCTGCTTCTCCCTCTCCCACTCTCCCTGCTTGTGTTCCCTCTCACTCTCTCTCTCTCTGTCAAATAAATAAATAAATCTTTAAAAATAAATAAATAAATTGGCAAAGTCATCTTACTGGAAAATGTGTATTTATTCTGCTCCTATTTTGATTAGGAAGGGATAGTTTCCATGTAGTGTGCTTTTACTCTAAGAATTATTTTCTTGAAGACTACAAAAAGATCTTTATCCAAGATGTCTTCCTGTTTTTAAAACCCTTCACAAGGCTCCCTTTCCTCCAAACCCTTCCTGATGCAGATTATAAAAACATTTATAAATAATGAGGAAGTAACAATTATATTTACACAGTAAGAGAAAAAATCAAAATCATTTAAAAGATATATCTAAGAAAGTTATATATAGATAACACTTTAAAAAGAAAATTAGGGCGCCTGGGTGGCTCAGTTGGTTAAGCGACTGCCTTCGGCTCAGTCATGATCCTGGAGTCCCGGGATCGAGTCCCGCATCGGGCTCCCCACTCAGCGGGCAGTCTGCTTCTCCCTCTGACCCTCTCCCCTCTCATGCTCTCTCTCTCTCTTGTTCTTTCTCTCAAATAAATAAATAAAATCTTTAAAAAAAATAAAAAGAAAATTATACTTTAAAAATGTATCAAGGGAGCTTGCTCTTTAAAGTTATTTTCATGTAAATGGTTTTATAAAACAAAGAATAATTTCATATAAATGACTATTCTTTTCCTGTATTTTGTTATACAGTGTTTGTTTGAATTGAATTATGCCTTCGCAGGCAGTAAAGTTTTCTAAGCATCTCCTTCTTTTAAAGGAAATACAAAAAGAATTTGGAGCCTAAGTACATTTTATATAAAGTCCTAAACATTTTACACATAACTGCAACAGAATGCCAATGTTCAATCTGCCATTATCTTGATGACTTTGAAACAGAGTGCCTGTGATCCTTTGTTATAATTTTGCTTTGTAATCTAATGCCATTAGCCAGGTCATCTCTAACAGGGATCCTCTGAATTGATTAATAGCATCTCATTCAACTAGTTGTTCAATCTAAAAATATTGGTGTCATCTTTAAATCCTGCTTCCTTCTTATAATTCATATCTAATTAGTTACTCAGTCTTGTAAATTGTATATATATATGTATATATATATATTTCAATTCTCTACGTTCCTCTTTATTCCAATTGCCACTGTCCTAATTAAAGCCATATGGCCTTTCTGGTCTATAGCAATAATGCCTTAACTGGTTTCCTATAACCATTCCTCCTGTCCTTCAATCTTTCCTTCCTTCACACTGTTGTCAATAATATCTTCTAAGACATGCATGTGTTTGGTCATTCCCCCATTTAAATAAATCAGTGTCTTTCTCTTAATTGCCATAGAAAACCATAAAATTTCTTGAAGTGCCACCCAACTAACTTTGCAATTATTCCTTAGAGACCTGGGTTGTCTACTGCTCCTTTCCCCCATTCCAAACTGTCCACATTGCCATCAACATGTCCATTCACTTCCCCAAATTTTCATATGTTTTTCCTTTTTCTGTTTCCTCTATCTGAATTCCCCAACAGTCTGTCTAATGAAATTTTTAAATATTTGGTCCAAATTTTAACTTTTTGTAACGTCTTCTCCAGACCTCTGCTTTTTGGTACCTCCATATTTCTTTTTCAGGCCTGTATGTCAACATTTGATGTGCTGAATACCTAGAAAGCATGAATCCACCCTGTAAAAGAATAGCTCTTTGAAGGCAAGAGTGTTGCTGTTTCAAATATTAAATGGTCATATTCATTATAAAGTCAAGTATGATGTTTTGTACCCTGGGAGCCTTTGAACAGTTAAGTATTTCTGATATATTTTTTAAAAAGTTCTTAATTACAGTCTCTTCAACAGTGGTGTTGGGAAAATTGGACAGCTACATGCAAAAGAGTGAAACTGGATCACTTTCTTATGCCTTACACAAAATAAACTCAAAATGGATGAAAGACTTAAATGTGAGACCTGAAACCATAAAAATCCTAGAAGAGAGCACAGGTAATAATTCTTTGGCATTGGTCATAGCAACATTTTTCTAGATATGTCTCCCAAGGCAAGGGAAACAAAAGTAAAATTAAACTATCTGAACTATATCAAAATAAAAAGTTTTTGCACAGCAAATAATTAGCAAAACAAAAAGACAACCTACTGAATGGTAGAAGATATTTGCAAATGACATATCTGATAAGGGGTTAATTTCCAAAACATAAAGAACTGAATATGACTCAACACCAAAAAAACAAATAATGGTCAGAAGACATGAACAGACATTTTTCCAAAGAAGACAAATGGCCAACAGACACATGAAAAGATGCTTAGCATCACTCATCATCAGATAAATGCAAATGAAAGCCACAATAAATATCATCTCACACTTGTCAGAATGGCTAAAATCAGAAACACAAGAAACAACAGGTGTTGGCGAGGATGTAGAGAAAAAGAAACCCTTGTGCTCTGTTGGTGGGAATGCAAATTGGTGTAGCCACTTAAAAATAGAAATACCACATGATCCAGTAATTCTACTACTGGGTATTTACTCAAAGAATATGAAAACACTAATTCGAAAAGATATATGCACCCTTGTGTTTATAGTAGCCTTAATTAAAATAACCAAGAAGCAACTCAAGTATCCAATGGTAGATGAATGGATAAAAAAGGTGTGGTATAAACATACAATGAAATATTCCTCAGCCATAAAAAATAATGAAATCTTGCCATTTGCAACAACATGACAGATCTAGAAGGTAAAATGCTCAGCAAAATAGGTCAGTATGAGAAAGACAAGTGCCATATGATTTCACTTATATGTGGAATTTAAGAAACAAAACAAACAAAGGAAAAGAGACAAAAAGAAACAGACTCTTAACTATAGAGAACAAACTGGTGGTTACCAGAGGAAGGTGGGTGGGGGATGGGTGAAATAGGTGAAGGGGATTAAGAGCACACTTACCGTAATGAACACTGAGGAATGTATAGAATTGTTGAATCACTATATTGTATGCCTGAAACTAATATAACACTGTACATTAATTACAGTGGAATAAAAAATAAATAAAAATAATTTTTAAAAAGTGCTTCATTACTTAATTATTTACCATTCAGTTGATATCTCTCAAATTCAGAAACTTATTTCTCAATTGGGACATAATGTCTATATAGCTTTTAAGAGGCACTTTTGGAGCATTAATATTCTGGTTACCTAACTTGAGGTTTAATTCTGTAGTCAGACTTAAATTAAAATAGCACTGTTCTAGCCCTCTCAGTCTCTATAATCATATAAGACAGAATAACATGGCTGGAATCTGGATTTCAAATCTGACACAATAAAACCTATATATTCTTCAAAATTTGGGTTACCCTGCCAGTTTTATTAGTTCCTTAAATTTAGTTATGAGCTTCCCATTTTAAAAAGCAGTTAAAATATTATTAAATAGGAATTTCAAGTATATCATCTAGGCATACAAAGAGTGTAGTAGTTATTTCCTATTTTATGCTTTATTTCATATTTTGTTCTTTTAGTAGATCATATTTGTTGGAATTTTTATAAATATTATATTGCATAAAATTTATATAAACACTACTTTCCAAGGTTAGAAATAATATGCATAATAGAAAAATCTTATCTACATTGTTCTGTAACTTGAAAAGTTGCTTCAAGTTATACATTTATAAAAAGAAAAAAGAAAAGAAAAGAAGGCCTTGAAAAAAAATGAAAAAAAATTATACATTTTCCAATTAGAAAGTGGAGTTGGAAATACTGCTTTTCCTGAAATGAACAATTTATTTTCAGACATGATAGACTTTTATTTTTATGAAGGTTTTTGGTCAAATTAAAAGATCAATAGATACTGCTACCTTATATGTCAGGCTCTCAGAGATTAATTTATTTTCTTTAGCACTATATTTCTTTGTTGGAAAAATTAGTGAAAATATCATCAATAAAGTAATATAGAGCATTTCTACAGTGCAAATATAATAAGGGCATAATATGTTTAATTCATAATATTAAACTTGCATCTCTTTTGGAGTAATTGAAGACAGTGAAGTTTCAAAACAGTCTAATAGAAAATGAAATAAAAGGGAACTAAATAATGGATTTGCCTCTTCTACAACAATGTGCGAGGTTAGAGAAAGAGGAGAGGATATAAACCTCTCCTCGAATAAGTTTACTGATTTACTTTTCACTGCAGGTGACTGTCAAATGAGTCAATGGTGAAGGTTTTGTTTGAAAAATAAGAGAATATTGTATAGTTTTACAAATTATTAGCTTTCAGATAGCTGAAGAAAGACTCTGAGATTGAAATCCTTGAAACAATAACCAAAAAGGTCAATGGAATGAACTGGTTTTGGGGAATTCAGAAATGCTTCAACTATTCATGAGTTAAGTTTAGATCTATAACCTACAGATGATAGTTTGGTTCTAAAGTTTTAGCCTTTTTTTCCTGTTCCCATTCTCCCCAAATATCATTCAGAAAAAAAGTTTAGAGTATCCTTATATATCCCCAGAGAAACCTATCTTGTTCATTTGCAAGTATGATCAGGTCATTCCATAACATTTGCTGTGAGGAAAAAAAAAAGTCATTTCATAACCATTGGTTCTCACTAGCACTGACTTAATTGACTCACCATTGGCCTATACAGAACTCCATTTAAAAGAGATAATTCTTAAGCATCAAGAATACCTCAGGCAAAGGCAGATTTGTTGTGAGGGCAATCAAGACTTGGACCTCAAGCCTGATAGGAAAGTCCCAGTACAATGGAAGAAAGAAAAAAAAACAGTCAAATATAAGAAGGTTTTTGTTGTTGTTTTGTTTTGTTGACCAGGCACTCAGATAAAGCAAATACTTCTCAACTAAATGATGATGTTAAATTTGGAAAATGACAAGTGTGAGCAGAAAATTAGGAAAACAGAAACAGAATTATTCTTATAATATTAAAAACAATACAAGTTAACAATCTATATTGGAAAAGGACATGTAAACTTACAGTTGTTGTATAAGCAGCTTCTGGATCATCTTCCAGCACCCGGGAGAGACCAAAATCAGAAACTTTGCATACTAAGTTGCTGTTGACCAATATATTCCTAGCTGCTAGATCACGATGAACATAACCCATATCAGAAAGATACTTCATTCCAGATGCAATGCCTCGGAGCATACCGACCAACTGGATGACAGTGAAATGGCCATCATGTTTCTGAAAGAGAATCACAATTGTTTACATTGACTTATTTTAATGTAGCATGTGTGCGTGTGGGCATGCACATGTGTGTGTGTAGCATTAAGGAAAACCTTGGAATTTATTTTACTGGATCCAATGAATACAAGCATCAAATTTGCTGACCATGAAATGTAAGAATTTTTTGACATTTAAAGGAAAGGAAAATCTAGCTGGAAGTGATGAAGGAGAACAAACAAAGGATAGAAGAGAACCAACCAAATGAACTTCCAGAAAGACTGATTTCAAAAACTTTAAGTAACAAGAGGGACCTATGTCAAATTAGGTAGCAGCAATGACTACCAAGAGAACAGAATTCACTTTCCATAATTGTGACTGATGCACCAGCTGTACAGGTGGGCAGAAGGACAGCAAAAGCTAGGATTGAATAAAAGCTGTGTAATAACTTGAAAGGTGAAAAACGATTACTCAGGAAAAAGAGGACTTGTTTGCATAAACAAGAAACAAGTTTAGGGAAGCTATAAGAAAGAGAGAAAAAAATACATGCAAACAGAAAATAACTAGATTTTTCCATTCTTTCATTATATTTAGAGCAAATAGAAAGGAAGTTGTTGGCAACTGACTGAAAACAGGGACTATTTTAGCTCCCAGTTGGAGAGATTAAGTGAAATCATATGAATAACAAGCCAGGCACAGCACTGGTATGCAGCTCAATCCCTTGATTGCTTATTCTTCTCATCTTGATTTAAAAATAACATTTTTTAAAGGAAAAAATTCAGTTGTCATCTATGCAAGATGTGTGCACCAATAAGGCCAGACAAACAGCACCTAAAAATTAGAGAAAAATAAAATAAAAATATTTCAACTTTGAAAAATAATGCATATTGCTCTACATAGTTATTTGGGGATAGTTGTCTCCAAAGGAGTTATAGAGAAACATGAAAGATTCTCGAGTTGGTTTTATACTCTAGGTAACATTTATTTATGAATGTTATTAAAATGAATATCTAGCAAAAGACTATTGAGCTATATTACCTTATACAGTGTGGTAGATGCATAAATAAGAGTTATCTTAAAATTTGCAAAGTTATAGCAGTTTTCATGGATAGCTGATTTAAAACTACAGCATGGGTTAAATACAGGGGTGATCTGACTGTATCACAGTGACACAGTATCCTATACAATGATGATTCACTGGTCAGTTAAATGAATAAGCTTCTACTACAAATGAAATAAACTTTGTCTTTATATCAACTTATCTCCCTGATAATTCTCTGATAATATCTCCCAACTCAACTGCAGAGTAAGGAAAAGAACCCTCTCTTAAAAGAAACATTCTAGAGCAAGAGTATCCATTTAAGCAGGCTCTTCTGTATAATTAATGTATAAAAGATAACCTAGCAAAGAAAATCTTTGGTGTTACTAGCTCTTTATGTTTCCAATCCATCTTCCTAGACAGGGTACTATGAGATGAAATCTGCCTCTTCTATCATGTACCCTACCTACCTCTCCTCTATTAGGACTCTAAGAACCTTTCAGTAGAATTCAAAGCATAAATTCTTTTGGCCTAGAAAGGATTACACTAAATTTAAAGAGGTGGCTTTTTTACCTATTAGAAATGAAGTTGCCTGGTATCACAGTTCTCATCAATGCAGAATTTCTGCATGGTAGGAAATGTTAATGGACCATCTGAAAACTAAGGAATGCCTCAGTTTTCTTATCTGTACAATGAGAATAGAATAATCTAACACAGAGTTGCAGTGAATATCACATACAAAACACATAGCACAGCCCCTGACTTATTTTAATTATTATTTTAATAATAGTTATTATTTAATAAAACCTTGTTGTACTACAATTACATGTAGTTCATGTAATTTTAATATGAGTCAGAAAATTCTCCTCTCACTTTCCTGAAAAATCAATTGAGCAACTTAAACTCCTACATCATAAAAGGAAATCATTATTTAATTCCAGGTTGAAATTTAATTTCCTATCTGATCTGAGAGTGACACAAAGCACCAAGTTCTTTCTTCTTTTTTAAGATTACTTTTTTAGAGCACTTTTAGGTTCATAGCAAAATTAAGAAGAAAGTATAGAGATTTCCCATATATCCTCTGCCCCCACACATGCATAGCCTCCCCCATTATCATTCCCTCACCAGGGAACAATATTCTTGGTATTCTATATGCTATGGGTTTGGCCAAATTTATACTGACATAAACCCATTTTATACCACACAGTATTTTCACTGTCTTAAAAATTCTCTGTGCTTCACCTATTCATCCCCAGCTCCCCAAACCTTGCCTACCAATGATCTTTTTAGTTTCTTCATAGTTTTGCCTTTACCAGAATGTTATATAGTGGAATCCCACCGTAGGTAGCCTTTTCAGTTTCTTTCACTTCATAATATGCATTTAAGTTTCCTCCATGTTTTTTCATGGCTTGATGGCTCCATTCCTTTTAGTGCTGAATAAAATTCCTTTGCATGCACAACAGTTTTATTTATCCATTCACCCACTGAAAGACATCTTGGTTGCTTCCAAGTTGTGGCAATTATAAATAAACAATTATAAATGTTTACAGCATGTTTATAGCTGCAGGCTTTTATGTGGATATATGTTTTCAACTCCTTTTGTTAAGTACCAGGGAAGGCAATAGCTGGTATGTTTAGTTTTGTAAGAAACCCCCAAATTATCTTCCAAAGTGGCTGTACCATTTCGCGTTCCTACCAGCAATGAAGGAGAGTTCCTGTTGCTTCACATCCTCACCACCATTTAGTGTTACTAATTTTGGCCATTCTAATAGGTGGTATCTCATTACTTCAATTTGCATTTTCCTGATGACATATAGTATGAAGCACCCTTTCATGTACTAATTTTCCATCTGTATATTTTTTGTGGAGTGCCTGTTAAGGTCTTTGGCCCATTTTTAAATTGGCTTGTTTTCTTATTGTTGAATTTTAAGAGTTCTTTGTATATTTTAGGTAAGTCCTTTATCAGATGTGTCTTTTGCAAACATTTTCTCCCAGTCTGTGGCTTGTCTTCTCATTTTCTCAACATTGTCTTTTGCAGAGCAGAAGTCTTAAATTTTAATGAAGTCCAGCTTATCAGGTTTTTTTTCTTGGATTGTATCTTTGTAGTTGTATCTAAAAAATCTTTGCCATATCCAATGTCATCTAAGTTTTTCTCCTATGTTATCTTCAGGGGTTTATAATTTTGTGTTTTACATTTAGGCCTGTGATCCATTTTGACTTAATTTTTGTGAAGGGTGTAATGTTCTGTGTCTAGTTTTTTGTTTTTAATTTTTGCATGTGGATATCCAGTTGTCCCAACACCATTTGCTGAAAAGACAATTTTTGCTCTATGGTATTGCCTTTGCTCTTTTGTCAAAGACTAGTTGACTACACTTATTACAGACTTTCTATTCTGTTCCACTGACCTGTTTGTCTATTCTTTCACCCTTAGCACACTGTCTTGATTCCTGTTTATGTCTTGAAGTCGGGTAGTATCAGTCCTCCAACTCTGTTCTTTTTCAATACTGTGTTGGCCATTACACGTCTTTTGCCTCTACATATAAACTTTAGAATCATTTTGTCAATATCCACAAAATAACTTACTGGAATTGTGATTGGGATTGCATTGAAAATATATATCAAGTTGGAAAGAACTAACATTTTAATAATATTGAGTTTCCTTAATTATGAACATGGAATATGTCTCCTTTTATTTAGTTCATGATTTTGTTTATTAAAGTTTAGGTTTTCCTCATATAGATCTTGTACATATTTTGTTAGATTTATATCTAAGTATTTCATTTTTGGGGATGTTAATATAAATGGTATTATGTTTTTAATTTCAAATTCCACTTGTTCATTGCTGATATGTGGGAAAGCTATTGACTTTTCTATATTAACCTTGTATTTGGCAACCTTGCTATAACTGCTTATTAGTCTAATTGTTTTGGTCAATTCTTTCAGATTTTCTACATGGATACCATGTTATCTGTGAATAAGGACAGTTTTATTTTTTCCTTCCTAATCTGTATACTTTCTCCCTCTTTCTTGTCTTATTGCATTAGCCAGTACTTCCAGTATGATAGTGAAAAGGAGTAGTGAACCGGACATCTTTGCCTTGTTCCTGATCTTGGTAGGACACCTTTAAGTTTCTCATCATTAAGTATAATAGCTGCAGGCTTTTTGTATATATAGTCTTTATCAAGTTTAAGAACTTCCCTTCTATTTCTAGTTTACTGAAAGTTTTTATCATAAATGGGTGTTCAATTTTGTCAAATATCTTTTTCTTTTTTATATGATCATGTGATTTTTCTTTTTTAGTCATTTGATGTGATAGTTGACATTAATTCACTTTTGAAAGTTGAACTGTTCTTGCATACCAGGGTAAATCTCACTTGGTTGTAGGGTGTAATTCTTTTATATAATGTTGGCTTGAATTTGTTAATATTTTGTTCCAAGTTATTTTTTAACAGGTTTATTAAGGTATGATTAATATACCATACAATTTACACTTTTAAACTAAACAAATTTATCATTCTTAGTGTATTCACAGAGTTGGTATAACCATATAGCCATATATATAACCATTATAGCCATAAGTCACCTTTAAAACTTTTTCATGATTCCCAAAATAAACTTTATACTCAATGGCAGTCATTCTCCATTCTCCCAACTTCCCCTACCAGCCTTCAGCAACTACTAATTAACTTTCTAGAGTTTTGTCTATTTTGGTTATTTCATTTAAATGTAACCATAAAGTATTTGTTCTTTTGTGACTGTCTTCTTTCACTTAATATAATGTTTCAAGTTTCATTCAATATTTTATATTATTTTTACTGATGTATAATATTTATTCATTTTACTTATACATCTATCAGTTGATAAACATTAGAGTTACTTCCACTTTTTGGCTATATGCAATATATATATTTTGTTACATATATCCCCCCACCCCCTTTTTTAGGTAAGGACATTTAAGTTCTACTCTTTTAGCAATTATCAATTCTACAATGCAGTGTTATCAATGATAGTCACCACTTATTCAACTTATAACAGAATGTTTGCATCCTTTTACAAACCCCTCTGTTTCTCCTGCTTCCCCCCACTCTTGGCAACCACTTTTGTACTCTCTGTTTCTATGGGTTCACTTTTTTTTTTTTTGGCTTCCACATATAAGTGATACCATGCAATATCTGTCTTTCTCTGTCTGACTTATTTCGCTTAGCATAATGTCCTCCAGGTTTATCTTTGTTGTGGTAAATGGCAGGACCTCCTTTTATTTAAAGGCTGATTAATATTCCATTATATATTTTCCAGGTTTTCTTAATTCACTCATCCATTGACAGACACTTAGGTTATTTCCGTATCTTGGCTGTTATGAATAATGCTGCAATGAACTTGGAAGTACAGATATCTCTTTGAGATAATGGTTTAATTTCCTTTGGATATATACTAAAAGTGGGATTGCTGTATCATATGATAGTTCTAGTTCTAATTTCTTGAGGACCCTCCATACCGTTTTTCATATTTGCTGCACCAATTTATATTCTTGCCAACAGTGTACAAGGATTCCTCTTTCTTCACATCCTTGCCAATGTTTTTATTCTTGTCTTCTTGATAATAGCCCCATCCTCACAGGTGTGAGGCAAATCATTGATTTGCATTTCCTTGATGATTAGTGATGTTAACCATCTTTTCAACTACCTGTTGAGCCATTTGTATATCTTCTTTGGAAAAATGTCTATTCAGGTCCTTTGCCCATTTAAAAAATTTTTTTTTTTACTATTGAGTTGTATGAGTTCCTGTATACTTCGGATATTAACCCCTTATTGAATATATGATTGATAAATGCTTTCTCCCATTCCATAGCTTACCTTTTCATTTTGTTGATGGTTTCCTTTGCTGTGCAGAAGCTTTTAAGTTTGATGTAGTCCCATTTGTTTATTTTTACTTTTGTTGTCTTTGTTTTTGGTGTCAATCCAAAAAATCATCACCAAGACCAAAGTCAAGGAGTTTACTCTCTGTTTTCTTCTAGGAATTTTATGGTTTCAAGTCTTATGTTCAAGTCTTTAATCCATTTTGAGTTAACTTTTGTGTATGGTATAAGATAGGGGTTCAGTTTTATTCTTTTGAATGTGGCTGTCCAGTTTTCCTGGCACCATTTATTGAAGAGACTCTCATTTCCCGTTGTATATTCTTGGCTCTTTTTGTCATAAGTTAATTGACCATACAACCAGGGGATTATTTCTGTGCTCTCAATTCTATTCCATTGATCTATGTGTCTGTTTTTATGCCAGTACCACACTGTTTTGATTACTATAACTTTGTAATATAGTTTGAAATTAGGAAATGTTATGCTTCCAGCTTTGTTCTTTTCTTCAAGATTACTTTGGCTATTTGGGGTCTTTAATGGTTCCATACAAATTTTAGGATTATTTGTTCTAATTTTGTGAAAAATACTATTGGAATTTTGTTAGGGATTGCACTGAATCTGTAGATTGCTTTGGGTAGCATGGACTTTTTAATGATTTTACTTCTTCCAACCTATGAGTAGAGAATAATTTCCTTTATTTGTGTCATTTTCAATTTCTTTTATCAGTGTTTTATAGTTTTCAGTGTACAGATCTTTCACCTCTTTGGGTAAATTTATTCCTAAGTGTTTTATTCCTCTTCAATAAAATTGTAAATGGGATTGTTTCCTTCATTTCTCTTTCTGACAGTTTGTTAGTATATAGAAATGCAAGTGATTTTTGTATATTGATTTTGTATCCTGCAACTTTACTGAACTTATTTATTTCTAACAGGTTTTTGGTGGAATCTTTAGAGTTTTCTATATATAATATCATGTTATGTGCAAATAGAGACAGTTTTACTTCTTATTTTCTGATTTAGATGCCTTTTATTTCTTTTTCTTGACCAAATGCTCTAGCTAGGATGCTACATTGAGTAAAAGTGGCAAGAATGGACATCTTTGTCTTGTTTTTGATATTAGAGTAAAAGGTTTTAGTTTTTTACCATTATGTATGATGTCTGCTGTGGGTTTCTCACATATGGCCTTTATAACGTTAAGGTGTGTTCCCCTCTATATGGACTTTGTTGAGAGTTTTTATCATAAATGGGTATTGAATTTTATCAAATGTTTTTTCTGCATCTATTGAGATGATCATATGATTTGTATCCTTCATTTTGTTGAATCATTCTTGCATCCTACCTCATTACACTGTATGATCCTTTTAATGCACTGTTGAATTCAGCTGGCTAATATTTTGTTGAAGATTTTTGCATCTATGCTCATCAATGACATTGGCATGTAGTTTTCTTTTTCAATTATAATTAATACACATTAATACACAAAGCATTGTTATTGAAAATAATTTGCTAAGACAAAAAGAGTAAGAGTATGATTAGCTACCCCCCCCCCCACTTCTGTTACCAGCAGAAGTAAACAGCATAGTAGATTTTCAGTGCTATTACCAGATCAGGGGGATAAAAAGGAAATGACCAAACTCTAGTGAAAACAGGTTTTCCATCAGTATTCTGACTGACTCTCATTAGTCTGGTTTAAAGCTATTCCTGGTAATTCTGACCAGTTTGTTTTTTTGCTTATGACCACTAGTAGGCTGAATATTCACTCATCTGAGTGACTATTTGAGTGTAGTGTTACTGATGAAATTTAGAGCCTTATTTTTTTAAAGGAGGAAAAAGATGGAATTTTATCCCAGATATTTCACAAGTCTGAGTAATCCAGTGACTTCTCAATTTCTAGACTATGTATTTCTATTGTATGGGGGAGTCAAATTAGAATTCTAGAAAGCACAAAGGGAAAAGGCAGGCCAAGGAAAAAATGCTTCCATTTGACAGGAATTGTGCTTTTTCCTTGTGAGAAAATAAAATGCTGTGAGAGAGCCATTTGTGTTTTGAAATAGCATTTTCACTTCCTCAGCAAAAATTGATTAAATATAGCAAAAGTCACTTTCCACAATATATTTTCTTGAAATGTTTAACAGTTAATATTGTTAATGAAAGAAAATGTGTAGAAAATGCTTGTTAAACTCATTTCTTGATCCTTTTTTTTCACAGACTCAGTATAGGCTATTGAGTTGTCAGAAAGGATTTAACTTTTGCCAGCAGATGAAACTTTTGTTTGCCAAAAGAAGAACCATTTTCAGATAAACATCCATATCCAAGTTCGGGGAAGTCCAAAATTTGTCAAAACACAAACAGGCCTTAAAGCCAATACAAAAGTTTTACTTGAAATCTTTTGGGGTTAAGGTAAGTCTTTTATTTAGCTCAGTATAATAAATCCAATATTTATGAAGTATCCCAGTTATCTCTTGCTGCATAACAAATTAACCCCCAACCTGAGCAACTTAAAACAATAACTATCACCTATTTGGGTCACAAACGTGCAAGTTGGTTAGGGGTTGGCTCTGATGGTTCATGTCTGTTCAGGAGTCATCAACTGGGGTAGCTCGGCTGGGCATGGATCCATCTTCCAAGACGGCTCATTCACAAGTCTGTCAAGTTTGGGCTGGTCATTGACTGGGAGCTCAAATGAGACTGTAGCTGGGAGCCCTTGGCTCTTCTTCAAGTAGACTTCTCTGTGGGATAGGTTATGGTTCCTCACAGCATGGTTCTAAGAATAAATGTTCCAAGACATAGGAAGCTGAAGCTGCCAATTTCTTAAGCCTGATACTGGTTCAGAAACTGGTACAGCATCACTTCAAACTACATTTTGTAGTTTCTAGTATATAAATCTTGCTTTTCTTTTACTAAATGTAATGATTTTATTCTTTTTGAAGCTGGCACATGCTTATATGCAGTAGATTCATAATTTTTACCAAATTCTCAAATAAATCTCTAATTTAAAAAAGCCAAGGAGCCATTAATCTAGGTAATATCTCCTCTATTCTAATTTAACAGAGAAGAGACTGAGTCCCAGTAAAGTTATACAATTCATCCAAGGTAAGTAAATGAGAGAGTTGGGCTTAGAATGCAGGTAGGATGACTTCTGAGGGGTCACCAAATATTTATTAAATTATTACCTCAGATCCAGCTCCATGGGGGGGGGATCATCCATTATCTGTATATTATATTCTAATTATTAACCTGAGCTTAAGCACTGAGTCTCCTAAAATGGGGTTTGACTGCTGAACACATCAACTGCTCTTGCTTCTAACTGTGCTGTTATACCAAACCAAACCAAAGCAAAACAAAATATAAGCAAATACAAATAACAAACAACAACAAAACATATTTTTATGATTATGGAAGTAATATGAATCCATTGTGAAAATTTTGGAATACAATAGAAAACTATAAATAAGAGATAAAATTCATTCATATTTAAGACCCATCATTTGGTAGTCTAATTTTTTCTGTTATTAAAATTAATCTCATATTGTTCATAATATATTATGAAAATAACATATATTATTAAAGACTATATTGTTTATAAAGATAATATAGTTTCTAATATATAAATGTACCATATTCCTGTATTACCAGTTTCGTTTATTTTCAATTTTTTATTGTTAATAAAACTTCAGTAAACATCCACATATATCCATCCTTGCATGAGGATAAATTCCAGAAGAATTTATACATCAAAGACATAAACATTATTAAAATTCTTGATATTGATTGCCCAATTTCTTTTCAGAAAAAATGTTATTATGCTAATACCCAGAGCAGATCTCACCACTCCCTTGCTACTATTCATTAATAGCAAGAAGAGTTTTGTATCAAGTACAGAAAAAATGCTATTTCCAGTATTTTATTAATTTTTGTTATTCATGTTGTTGCCAATGGTAAGATTTCATTCTTTTTTATGGCTGAATAATATTCCATTATGTATACATAGCACAGGTTCTTTATCCATTCATCAATCAATGGACACGTGTGTTACTTCCATAATTTGGCTATTGTAAATTACAATAATTTACTGTAAATATTAGGGTGCATGTATCCCTTTGAATTAGTATTTTGTATTTTTTGGGCAAATAGTAGCATGATTGCTGGATCATAGGGTAGTTCTATTTTTAACTTTTTGAGGAATGTCCATACTGTTTTCCAGAGTGGCTGCACCAGTTTGCATTCCAACCAACAGTGCAAGAGAGTTCCCCTTTCTCCACATCCTCGCCAACACCTGTTCTATCTTGTGTTGTTGATTTTAGGAATTCTGACAGGTGTGAGGTGATATCTCATGTAGTTTTCTTGCAGCGTCTTTGTCTGGCTTTGTTACCAGAGTAATACTGGTCTTGTAAAATGAGTTTGGGAGTGTTCCCTCCTCTTGTATTCCATGCAACTTATTTCAAAATTACTTTGACTCTTCTTATTGCCAGTGTTTGGAGAGACTTAAATTAATTGCTTTCATTCAGCATCATAGCAATCATAGTTCCAAGAACAGTAAGTGGCCTCATTAAAAATGAGATTTTGGTGTTTGAAATGAAGATAAACCACTTTCTCCATGTTCTGTCATGTGACTATATGATGTGGAATATGTATTTCTAATTCCCATGGCCAAGACATTTCAGGGTTCTGTGAGGTCAAAACTATTTTTACACTTGCACTAAGACATGTATCTACCTTTTTTTCCTTCACTATGTTGATATTTGTACCAATGGTACAAAATTCTGGTGGGTAAAATTACAGGAGCCTTAACAACAAATTAAGGATCAAGGTAGTAGCACCAAACCAAACTGTACTAGTATCCTCTATCCTCATATTCTCTGCCACATGAACTAAACAAACAAACAAAAAGGGGACAGTTTTGTATAAGAATGAGAATGTATTTGATGAAGCAGTAAAATTTATTAATTTTGCTAAATGTTGATCCCTGATTACACACTCTTAGGACCAACATCTGTGGGGGCATAGAAAAAAGAAGGATTGGGCAGCAGGAGAACTTAATGTGCAGTGCATTCACAACAAAGGCCTTCATATACCCCCATTGAATGTCCTGGATCTGGGATAACTCTTCAGAGTTTATTCAAATTGAGGAAAAGGGGCTGTAGCCAAGGCCATTTCCCAGAGAGGGACTCAGCTAAGGATTATCAGCTGCCAAAACTTTAGAACTTATAGGAATAAGGGAGATGATCCTGGTGCTTCTCCCCACTGAAGTTTCTTCATGGGAATCTCCTTTTAGAATCTGCTTCCCTGGGTGCCCAACCCGTGAACCCAATCTCTCTCTCTCAGTTGTTTATAAAATGTGCGCTTGATCAAAGAGAAGCGCCAAGCACAGTTTTATATTCTTTTAGGAACTTAACGGCTATTGTTGCCACTTTATTATAGGAGCGGAAAATGTTAACATTCCTTAAACACTACATACCAGTCACAGTTACAAGCTTTTTATTATCATCATATTCGATGTTTGTAACAACTCTGTGATATAAGTGAAGTTATTAGTTCCGTCTTATAGATGGTCAAACTGAAGGACAAAGATATTTAATAACCTACTAAATGGTGCAGTCAGGATTTGAATCCAGGCAGTCTAATTCCAGAGCCTGTATTCTTTTTAATTGGAGTTGTCTAGAAAAGAGCTGACCCAAACTTTGCCATAATGACCCAGTCTGGCCTAGCTTGGGCAGCATAATTTTGCTTAATAAGGCAAGGTATAAAAGAGCTCTGAGACCAATAAACCAAAAAACAAATGAACAAGAACACTCCAGATAAACCAACAAATGAGAATCTATTTATCTATGTCGCTGAGTGGAAGAGTCCCATTTATTCCCCCATGAGGTATGGCACAAATCTCTTTCTCTACAAATGATATGACTCTCTCCTTCACACAAAATCTTAATTCCTTTTTCTAGTCCTTGTTAACATAGCCTCCTCGAGTGTGGTTTAAGATCTGTACCTCTGAAACAAATAATACAATGTATGTTAAAAAAAAAAAGAAAGAAGATAGCAGGAGGAGAAGAATGAAGGGGGGGAAATCAGAGAGGGAGACGAACCATGAAAGACTGTGGACTCTGAGGAACAAACCGAGGGTTCTAGAGGGGAGGGGGGTGGGGGAATGGGTCAGCCTGGTGATGGGTATTAAAGAGGGCACGTTCTGCATGGAGCACTGGGTGTTGTACGCAAACAAAGAATCATGGAACACTACATCAAAAACTAATGATGTAATGTATGGTGATTAACATAATGTAATAATAATAATAAAAATAATAATAATAAATAAAATAAAATAAAATAATAAAAATAAAAATAATAAAAATAATAATAATGCTAATAAAAATGCTCTGAAATTACACTGTGCTGATGACTGTATAATTCTGTGACTATACTAAAAACTAGAGAATTATAAACTTTAAATTGGTGAATTTTGTAATATGTGAATTATATCTCAATAAAGCTGTTCAAAAAAAAAAAAGATATACTCTTTATCTTGAATATGGCGGTTAATAAATGTGCCTGGGTTAAACAACCTTTGATACCATCTTGTAGTGCACCGGTTTTTGTTGCCATATTATTCCTGTTGTCGTGTGTTAAGAAAGGCTGTTTTCTTCATCTAGGACACAGGTTTTCTCTCTTTTACGTAGCAGTTGTATCACAGCATCCACTATACTGCCATGCCTTGTGTCAGCACTCAATAAATATTAATGCAAACTGAATTGAATTGTTTATGAGGGGAGGAGAAAAATGTGAGAGCATTGAGATTTAACATCTCTGGGCTTCCTACTAGAGATTAATCAAAAAGAAACTATGAATTTTTTTATGACACCTGGTTTTTTTCCCAGGAAGGCAGATTCAAATGAAAGAGAGTGAATGTGGCATATTTACACACTGCATCTCAGAGCTTAGTGGCTAGAACTCAGTTCGTCTTCATCCTTCTGTTTCCTTGCTCTCTCAGCCTGATGGGTGAGAAGGTGAGCCCCATTGGAAGATGGTTTCTGAAAGCTATACATAATAATGCCCGCTACTTCCAAGAACTGCAGAGTGCCACCAGATTCTCTTTCAGACGCTGGAGCAAGACATCCACCAGATCTGAGCAGTCATTGGCATGTCACATTGTCTTCACAATGCAAGCGATGCAAACTCCTAGTGATGTTTTTCAAGGCCCTGCCTCACAGGTGGCGCTGCATGAACACTTTAAGCCTCTCAGAGTCCAATCATCTTAGGTTGAGCTCATGTACTTAGCCTGTGCTGAGGACAAATGTAGGATTTGAGTGCTATGCTGTCCTGAAGTCATCACATTATTATTATTTTTTTAAATAAATATATTCAAATTCTATGAAGACACAAATATCAGTATACCACCCCTTTCCTTAAAACTGTTCAATGAACTTCAGTGAAGAATAAAGTGTAGTACTCAATACAAAGGCATGACCCTTGCTTCTATCTCCAGTCTCAAGTAACTTATTCTGATTCATTTTGTTGTGTGTGTTTAATTCGCTCTTACAACGTGTTATTTCATGTCTGATAATGCTGTGCTTATATAGTTCCATCTTCCAGAAATGCCCTTCTGGTCTTTGGTCACCTGAATTTTACATGAGAAGTGCTATGTCTTCTAGGAGGTCCTGGCTGAATCTCCAAGTTCATTCTTTCAAATAATACTCACTGAGCATCTACTATGGGTCAGTTGTTGCTCTAACTGCCGGAGTCAGAGTGGGAAGCAAACAAAAAAGGTGCCTGTTCCAGTCACACCAACATTTAATTGGAGGCACAGAGACAGAAAATAAATAAGTAAGTAATAAATGAGATACTTTTAAATAATGAAGAACTACAAAATAAGTAAACTGGAGTACTATGAAAGAAGATGATATGATGGAGGCTGTGAGTAGTTCCCAGCAGGTACAAATCGCTTAAGTCAAGAATGAGTTTGGCATGCTTGATGAATAAAAGCCAGTGAGGCTGGAACTTGTTGAGTAAGAGGGAGACTGGGGAGGTAGGCACAGGCAGAATTGGGTAGAGTATTGTAAGCTCGGGCGAATAGTCTAAAATCTATTCTAAAAGTAATGACAAGTTAGAGATGAATTTTAATTGGGGAGTGATATTCTCTGACTTGCATATGAAAATGCTAGCAGGGGTATTAATTTGGAAGCTATTAGAGTAACAAAGGAGAAAGAAACTGGTGGCTTGAATCACATTTGAGATCTATTTTCAAAGCACAGCTAACAGTGCCTACAATAGATTGGAAGGAGTTTGGAACTGGTCAGGAAAGTGGAGGAATAAAGTTGGACCAAGTTTCTTTCTTTATTGCTCTCAAAGCGTCCCGTCTACACCAACACTGGCTAAACCCATATGTGTGTGTCAGCCTTTCTCACTGGCTTGAACATACTCTCATCTAGGGCAACAGTCCTGGTCATCTTTGAAATCTCAGGGCCTAGCATCATGTCTGGCACGTGACAGATATTCAAGAGATATTCACTGGATTGAACTGAACTGAACTGAATTTATTTTTATCTTAATGGAGTGGAGTACTTCAGGCTTTTAGTCAGTAGTAGGATATTTTCTTGAAGGATTTTTCATGGAAAATTAGACTTACTATAAGAGATTCTCTGAGAAAATCGTGAGTATATGAGAATATTGACTACACTTGCAACCATCTTTACTTCTGAGGTTAAGATTCTGGTTTGACTCTGATTATGACCATCAGAATCTTATATTTTAACTAAAGAGTGAGGAAAAGGGGGCTAAATGTGGTATATAGGTTTCTACTATATTTCTTTGTAGAAGTTCACTGGAAAATAGTGATGTTGATCCCATCAACAGAATAGCCTTATAAACTATCAAAGGTCTGTGGACCACAAAATAAATCATTGTCCTAAAATTCTGTTGTTGAAAGTGTGCTATACTCCTTTGTATACAGTAAATAATTATAGTGATTCAGTGTCCTGAAATACATATGGGTGATAAACAATATTGCAGCTGGTAGATGATAAGCTGCTATTATAGAGTAGAATTAATAAAAATTGCACATCATCATTTAGCAAACATTTACAGAGAATCCAATTCACTATGCAGTGTCTTGGTTACCTTCAGCAAATAAATCAACTTCAAAGATTCCTCACAAATCTGGCATAATAAACACTATTGGATAATGACAATTTATGTTCTAAACTGAAGTCATGAAACTTTGATTCATATGCATGTCAAAAGACATTTTTGGTTCACTAACCATGAGTTATAAGGAATGGCACCAGCGTTTTAAAACAGAATGACACAAAGAAAAGGGTTAGCTGAAGTCTTGTAAAATGGTTACTTCTAAAATGCTGACTTGAGCTATAAAATGGCGATGCAAAAAATGTACCTCACTAAGTGGTTTACAAAAGATTGAGGTATATAAACAGTGGACTTTGTAAGCCTCTAGTCCCCCTCCTGCAGCATTGCCAGGGGCTGGGGCAGGGGGATGTGGGGTGCTGCTAATCCACAGGCATAGAGTTTCAGGTAAGCAAGATAAATAAGCTCTCTGGATCTGCTGCACAACACTGTACCTACAGTTAACAATACTGTTTTGTATGCTTAAAAAATTGCTGAGAGAATAGATCTCATGTTGCATTATTTCCAGAATAAAAAAATTTTAAAAATTCTATTTGGGTTTACAAGTTTATGTAAAAGATGCAAAATCATCTGGAGGAATTAAAAAAATATTTGTGAATCACAGATGGTAGCATGAGTTAGTTTCACCTTATATCCAGCTAAGATCTGTGGTGATGAGAGAATGAGAGCTTAGATTATGGTGTGTGTGGGGGGGTTCAGGTTATAGGTGATTCTATGAAATGGAAGAAAACCTAGCCTGTGGATAAGAGGAGATGGGGAGTGTGTGCCACCACATGGGATTTAAAACAGGAAAAGTTGAATATTTGAGGACCTATGAAGAGGACATGAAGAGAGGGATGGATGTCACAGAAAAATGGTCTTTAAAAAAATTTTGCCCAAGGCATGTCATGTAGAAGGGAGGAAAACACTCTTTTTTACTTTTGAAGGAAACTCCTGACCCCCTTCCGTATTGGAAGTTACATCCTTTAGCTGTGGTCTGAGTTAAAGAGGCTTTTATGGATCTGCCTAGAGACTTAAGCAATATCTTTAAAAGAAATATTTATGGGAAAATGCATTTGAGTTTGGAAAAGTGACTTTGCAGAAAACAGACCTTGGAGGGTTACTTCTATAACTTAAGTTTAAAGTTAACATTCAGTTTTTATGTTTCTAAATCAGAAAGTTGACCATGCTGTGACTTTTAAAAATGCTCCTGAATTTGAAAAAGAAATGGCTAAGGTTATTTATAGATTTGAAAAGACTAAGTAATTTTTGCTTTAAAATAATTACCAAACAAAGAAGAGTCAATATCTCCTTTTTACCGAAGTCTTGGCTCTTGTGGTCTCCCCCGTTGAAAATCTTATTATAATTTCCTGTAGCATATTTACTAAATCCTTCAAGGCTTTTCTTTTGTAGTCATTGTGGATTTGCACTTAAGCTAGGTAGAGTTATATTTTTAGTTATAGAAGGGAGAGGCCACCAATAACAGAATCAGAAATTTCAATCCTAAGGAAACCAAAAATGTCATTTCTAATATATCTAAAAAATCTAGGAGGAAAAGTAGATATGGATTTGTGAAACATGGTAGTTGGATTTCAGAATTACATTTTAAGAGCTTAAAGTGGGTCTGGATATAATATAGCTTTAGTTTACAAAGTTTACAACTGAATTTGATTTTTCTTTCTTCTTTTGCTTAGGTTTATGTGAATGTAATCTATACTAGCTACTGTGTGCTTCAGTTAAGTAAAGCCAAGAAAATATAAACTTTTTTTGTTTGACATCTGGGGAGGGGTGTCACAGAGTGCCGAGGTCTTGATGAAGCATCATTAGAGTTCATCAAAATTACCCAGGGAAGGTTTTGCAAAATATAGCTGCTTGAATCTGCATCTATATTTTATAAAATCTCTCTAGAATGGTGATTCTGATTTGCAGGCATGGTTGGGAATTGCAAGATTCAGGTCTAATATTTAGTTCTGTAAATCCAAAATCTCCTGTATGGTACAAATGGGGATATAGGATTGACCATATAGGAGTTCAGGAAAATGCATGGAATATCTCTATACATCACTATAATTATGAATTACACACCAATTAGAAAATCAACATAAAAACCTGTATGCAAAAGAAGAATTAGTAAGGAGAATTAGAGTACAATTTTATGGTACCAGGTACTAAAAATGCCACAACACATTTACAATATTATAATGCTAAAAGAGATAAATTCAGGCTTTTGGAAGTTGACACTCTAACTTCTAATTTAAAAATAAAAAGTTCAGCCAGCCATATACTTGGATCCAAGTATACCCTGCTTTCATATATTTGGATGTTTACTGTCACATTATTTTTAGAATACTATTTGGCATTAAGCTGGCACAGGCATGGTAAATAATAACATTTTTCTACATGAAGTTTTATATATTTTTTCTGAAAAAAGTAATTAAGGGGATTAATTCAACTCTAATTTTTATGTTTAAAAAAAGGTATTGGTAGGGAAATGTGACTTCATTTTTTTTTTACTGTTGAATATTAAATGAATGCGATGTAGATTAATTTTGCTCTCATACCCTAGCACAAATATAATTCCACAGAACACAATTTACAAGGAAAGTATGCTAATAAAATACAGCTCTCATTATTAATATATAACCAGCATAAGGTAAAATGCCATCTTTACTAGATTTATAATTTGACTACATAAATATTTAAAAGATCCCTTTAATTTTTTAAATTAATATTAGCTTTGCATTTGTTCAAGGAAACTCTTCAAATGACTCACATTGCTTTTGAAAGGCTGATATGCACTGATATGTATTATTTAAATACTCATATTCTTGACGTATATCTAGATTTTTTTTTTAAATGGTGAAAATTAAAACTACTTTTAGCCATTAGAAAAAAACAGACCAGGAAGTAACAGAAAAACAATTTTAAAACTCTTGGTGACATCTTCTGATATACATTATAATAATAAATAATATTATGGAGACTTTAAATGGAGTTTAGGTCTATTAGCTATTTAATACTACATAAAACTCACAATAACTGTGGGAAGTAGTTATTGCCTATCCTTGACTTTATTTTATGGATGACAGTTACCCTTGAATCTTCCCTTTCGCCTGTACACTTTGTCCAATCTAATAGCAAATTCTAACAGCTCTACACCACAGAATCTAGTATTTTCCATCAACTCAACTATAATCCTCATCTAAGCCACTGTCATCTCCTTACTTAGATTTTTATTACAAAAGCCTCCAAATTTCTCTCCAACCATCTGTACTTCACAATTGTCTCTGAATATAGCAACCAGAGCAATTTTTTAAAAACACGATCAGATTATGTTGTATCTCTACCCCAAACCCTACAATAGCTTCACGTCTTACCCAGAGAAAACTCAAACACATTACAATGGCCTAAAATGCCCCAATTCAGTGTTTTGACAACTTCGTTGCATATTAGACTCAGCTGGGGGACTTCGAACAAATATAAATGCACGCGTTCCACCAAGAGATTCTGATTTAATTCACGTGGGATGCAGGCTGGACCTTGGGATTGTTAAAAGCTCTCTAAATTAAATGATTATAATGTGTAGCCAAGGTTGAAAATAATTTCCCTCCAACATTTGAGTCCCTTTCTGTCTCCATCAACTCTCTGACTTCATCTTCTACCATGCTTCCCCTTATATAATCTCTTCTAACCATAACCATAGGGTGATGATATATTTTATTAACCCAACTGCAGGATAAAAGGGTCAATATTAATAATTATGAAGAGGCAATAGGCAGGAATTAGCAATGTTCTAGGAAAAAAACAGGCATTGGTCATAAAGCATAAAGGCTTAATTTGTAGTTCTTTGGGTATAAAATGCTCCAACCTCAGGGTGTTGGCCCCTGCTATTCCTACTCTTTGGAATATTTCCCCCTAGGCATCTAGTTGGCTTGTTCCCTCACCTTCTTCCATCTTTACTCATATGACACTTTTCAGTAAGATCTTGCCTGTTCATTCAATTTCATACTGAAATTTTCACTTTCATCTTCACTTCTCCTACTTTTTCTTCCCATCTGATGTACATACATTTGGCTGAATTCTTTATTTCTCTTCCCACTAGATTTTTTATTTCTGTTTTGTTCACTTCTGTATCCTAGCCTCCAGAATAGCACCTGGTCTACTATGTGAACTAAATATGAACACATATTTTTGTGCAACAAAAAAAAGAGAATGATTTATCAGCCTTTTCACATTGGGCAAGCTACCTATTATGCTTTGCCTCAGTTTCCTCATTGCTAAAATGGGGATAATATTAACACCCACCTCATAATGTGGCTGTAAGCACTTGGTGAATTAATGAATGCACGGATGGGATTGGGGTAATGCCTGACTCACAGAAAGCACACATAATTGCTATCTACATTAGTTAATTAAAGATATTCATCTTCATTTTTGCTTTAGCCACTGATTCTTAGGGCCACACCTGGAAACTGTCACCCCTAAAACGGCCTTGCTTCAGAAATATTTTATTTCATTTTGTTTTATTTTTATTTTTTTTGCTTCAGAAATCTTAAGTGTCAATATACTGTGTTGGTAAACTGGCCCTCTGGAGAAAAACAAAAAAACAAGCAATGATCTGTGGTGTTTGCCAACTGCTATCGTGTAAATATTTCCATCATGGCCAATTTCAAGCTACTAACAGTTTAACAACCAGCTCCCTAGATTCCTGGTCATTTAATAATCATCTCTCGCAACCTGGAATGATCTGGGTCTAACAAACCACTGCCCGTATCGTACTTCTGGCACACTCTACTTTCCTTCAGCTCTCCCACCCTCATCATACAATATACTTCCTCTTTTACATGGTCACAGCTCCCAGCCAATGACGTCTCTATTCATTTCTAGCCTATCAGTCTTTTTATTTCCTTCTCTGTCTAACCTGGATTCCCCAGTTGCTTACCTGCAAGATTCTTTTTCCACCACCCCAATTCACCTTTAATGCCTATGTGTTTCTGTTGTACCTGCTCTACACACGGTAGCCTCTGTTATCTCCATTCTTAACATTGGGGGGGGTCGAGTGTTCCTGCAGAAAGTCATGGAAACATGCACACCACTGCCAGAACACATTCAGATTCTTCAGCATCAGCTGGATGTCAGCATTAGTTAATTATTTTACTTTCTCCAGGACGAAAGATGTGGTCTGGCAGAAGTGGAGGAAGAATACAGATATCTAATGACAATTACTGGATTAGCAGTCCAGAAGATCCACTTCCGGACACTGAGGGTTGCATTATCGTTAAAAACCTTGGTAACAATTTTTAACTGGTTGCCCTTGCTGGGGCCCAGGGAAAAACTGTTCCTGGTCCAGAACCTGCTCTTGATGCCCGCCCCCCTTTTTTTTTCCTTTGGTCTGATCAGTGATCAGCTACTTTTCTTTTTAACTTCAGCAATTATTCTAAACTTTTACTTTAAATGAAGGTTTGTCCTCAAACTCCCAAATAAACTCTCCTCCTACTTCACATAGAAATGCAACATCAGGTATCATTTCCTTCAATTTAATGCTTCTCATAAATCTCTCTAGATTGACAACACACAGTCCCATGAGCCTTGGAAGATGTGGAGGCCTCTACTATTCAAAGTTAATCTTTTACCAGTGTCCTTGATTTTGTACCTTCCCATATCCTGAGATGGTTGGCCTTATCAATGTATTTTCTTTAATTGCCTATCCCCCAGTGTATAAATAGTCTAAATTTCTTTCTATTTAAAAAATAGCCTTCATGTTTCTTTTTGTCCACTAGCAACTGATTTTTTTCTTGACTTGCTATCTCACGCACTTTTTACCTCCCCACAAAAAAAAACAAAACCCACAAAAACCCCAATTCCTATTCATCTTTCATTCTCATTTTGCCCTATGCATTCTGACTTCTGCCTGGCACCAACCCATTAAACATGCTCTTGAGATCACAGAGGATCTCGTAAGTGGTAAATCCCATAGATGCTTTTCAGTCTTTGTTTCTCTGAACTTCTCTGCTGCACTTGATACAGTTGCTTATTTGCTCCTGCCTGGTGCGCAGGATTCCATGTCCTCATCTCCCTCCCTGTTCCTCTTTGACCATTTATTCTTAGTCACCTTTGGAGACACTACCCTGCTGCCTCCTCAGGTTGGCATGCCACAGAGTCCCAACCTTGTTCAGCTCCTTGCCTTTCTCTAAAAGTTCTCCTAGCAAATATGGTTTGGCTTTAATAACCACTCTTATGCTACCAGCTACCAGATCTTTGACTTTAGTCAGTATTTTTCTCCTCAGCTTCAGATTTGCGTTTCTAATTGCTGTCTGGACATGTTCACTGCATGTTCCATAGACATCTCAAATGGAATACAACCTACATGAAACTCAGCATCTCCCAACGACCAGCCCATCCTATTCCTACTCTGTATCTTCAAATCAGTTTGTAGCACCACCTTCCACACATTCTTCTTGCTCCTAGGCATCCTTTCCCAATTATGTTTTGAAATATGGTTTCCTTACCCAATCTGATCTTGTTGGATTTTGTTTTTATTAATCCCCCCTCGTTCTCTTTGTGCTTTGCAAATAATGTATCTGTATCTTTTCTCTCATATCAAAGGATTTGAGGTGGCAACAAGAGGCTGTAGCCTGAACACACACAATATAACCTCTTATACTGAAACCAGTGGTATTATATTTTTACATAGCTGAATTGTGTGATTTGATAAACAAACCCACATTCAACAAATATTATAAAATAAAGGAATAACTTTTTGTGGTTGGCATATGGTATCTCAAAGTTTTTAAGTATTTTAAAACTGTTTTTATTTGAATTGCTTCTTAATATTGTTATAAAAATGCAAGTCCAAAGATTTAAGGGCAAGCAGTTGCCAGGCACGTGTTACAAAAAGTGTTTATGAAATGCAGATGCATAGTTTGAGAGAGACCATACAGGGATGATGGCCAAGATTACACTTAATCCACACTTGGAAAAGTTAGGAATATTTGCCCATCAGTGAGGTCATACATTCCAGGCAGCAGAGCTGATGCTCTGCTTGCTAAGTCAGGATGCATTTTATTTTAAAATTAAAAACACACATATAGTTACATACCCACCCACCTCCCTTCTGCCTGCGCTGCGCGCACGCACACACACACACACACACACACACACACACACACAAACACAGACACTTAACCACACCAGCTCTTGCCAATATATATCTGGAGGAATCTCCATAAGGATCCTGAACAGTAGATGATTTATGAATCTACTGCAATATCACAGCCAGCCAGCCACCACCACTGGCACTAGATTGTAATTTTGTACTTAGTTTTGCTACCACTCTTTCATATAAGACAGTAAACTAAAGTGATTTTCAAATATGTGGGAGACCACGGGGAAATCTTTTCTGCTTCTAGTAAGCACAGAATGCTATTAATGAGCCACGGATTGCTTCCCTACAACGCAATGCACTTAGCCACTTCCTCTGTGCTCACAGAAGCTGCGATTATCAAATTCTAAAGCAGTAGTTTGAAAAATGACTTCATTTTTGAGAATTTATAGGATATATATCTTTATAAATTTTATTTCTGCTTGCCATGGGGAGCTGAGTGTCTGCTACTGACATAAAGTTTATATAGCACTTTGAGCTTCTGGGGTAAAAGAGAAACGATTACAAAGAAAGGTAAGAATATTAAAAAAGGGTAAGAAGGGAGTATTGGGCCCTGTGGATTTTTTTTTCTCATGCAATGATGTTTATTTTAATAGAAATTCTACATGCAGACAGGACACACGTTCACATGGGGAGATGACAGTGATCTTCTAAAAAGAAGTGATAAGTAGTTTGATTAAAAAAAAAGTGTATGAGGGACGCCTGGGTGGCTCAGTTGGTTAAGCGAATGCCTTCGGCTCAGGTCGTGATCCTGGAGTCCCGGGATCGAGTCCCACATCGGGCTCCCTGCTCGGCGGGGAGTCTGCTTCTCCCTCTGACCCTCTTCCCTCTCATGCTCTCTATCTCTCATTCTCTCTCTCAAATAAATAAATAAAATCTTAAAAAAAAAAGTGTATGAGAACATCGCTTTGAGTCGGGGACCTGAGTTCGAATCTTCACTCTACCACTTATAATACGTCATGTATTATTCTATAAGCTTTACAATAATTGACTCAATGGGTCCTCTCGACACTTATATGCAGTAGATGCTGTTAATATTCCCATTTTATAGTTAAGTAAACAGAGGCACACACAAGTTAGTAACTTGCCCAAGTCACAAGGTTGCACCGCTGATAAGTGACGAGCCAAGGTGAGCTAACATATATTAAGATTCTCATAGCAGAGGTAATGGTATACCACTTATAAACATGTAGTAGGATGTTTACAAATAAATATTTTATTGATAACATATTATCTTTTCTTTATAATGCTTTTTAATTAATTCAGGATTCATCAGGATAAAAAAGTATATCTCAAGCTAACAATTCTCTCCTAATTTGCTGTGGCAGGCAGTCATTCAATCCAATTTTCAGCAGCAATTTAGATTGAGTATGTGCGACATTATTTGCCATTATATTCAGCTTTAGGATATAGCTGATAAAAAAATAAAACCCAAAACATGTCCCAAGCATCATTAGAGAATAAGTGTTTTTGGTATATGTCTGATAAAAAAGAGCTTTGGAATAAACATAATGGAAGGGCCTAACTATATATGCATTTCAAGTACCATAGGTGGTCCTGATAAATTATTCTAAAATAATTTAGCACATTTACAGGAGGAATGAATACAAGCAATAAAATAACATTGAGAATGGCTACAGAAAAAAACAAAAAAACAAATAGTTCGTGTCTCCAAATACCTATGAATTTCATTTTGCCTTAAAGAGCATACTTGGTTGAGAGTCTGCATTGTGCAAGGAGTATTGCTCTGTAATAACTGGACGATTTTGCTGAATTCAGCTTCTGGCATTGAATTTGGACATCAAATCCAGTTGCAGGGTAAATATATCATCACTGCTAATATTGAGAGAGGTTGGAAGAAGAGGGCATGAACTCAAGAAAAATAAATGAAAATGAGATCAAAAAAGAAAGGTGAAATGCAGAACCTGATCAGGTAACACAGAGCAAAAAATAAAGTGAAGAAAGAATATTCAAGACCATTTTTATCACATGAAAAGGAAGATAAAAAATAGTGTAACACTGATGTATTATATGCTGGCTAACTGAACAAAATAAAAAAATAAAAAAATAGTGTAACACGTTCCAAATAGCAAAAGTCCAAGAATAAGTAAGAAAAATGGCCATGTCTCTGTAGATAGATAAATATTTAAGAATATAGTGACTTCAAATATGTGAACCCTGCTGGGAATGAAAAATATTTATTGTAGTGATTATTTTTTATATTTCTGGTTTTTATTATCAATGAATACTTTTGTAACATATGATAACTTTTTAAATATTAAATACATTATAAGTACATTTGAAATATAACTTCATGGTGCCTTCTCAGCTCTGTTATTCTCTACTACTCTATAACACAAATGATTTTTGTACACACCATACTCTCAAGGACAAGTCACTTTAGTATATGTGCTGACAAAGCGAGCACTTGGATAAGTCACTTTACAAAGAGTACTTTAAAAATTTTTGTTCTGAAACAGATCTCTGCTACAGTTTTGTCATATTTCTTTTCTTTTCTGAAAGTCAGGTAAATGACTTTAAGAGGGATAAAACCAGTTTTCTGATATGAACTTAAGTCATTACTGGTAAATACACATCAATTTAAGGGGTTCAGCAGTATAGATTGTGCATAAAACATCATACTGAATAGTTAAGTGTGATAAAAGCAAAATGAATGTTTATATGAGGCAACTGAGTTTCATTTACTCTCTTTATAACATCATTTGAAATATATATATATAAATATGGCATGTGAATTTATAGGAGAAATCAATTATATTATTATGTGTATATACTCCTCCCGTTAGTAACACACTAATGTATCACAGTTTCAGAGAAAAGCACCCTAGAGAAAATGCTGCTATTCTTCATGGAAAAATCCATGAATAACATTATGCAAAAATTAATTTATGATAAATGATTTAAATCTAGAACTCGGAATAGCTTATTTAAATGCCATCAGAAAAGAACACCTCACCCGCAAAAAGGAGTCTAGGGATCCATTTTCCATATATTCCACCACAATCATTACTGGTCTGCCTGCAAAAAGAGCAAGAGAACACACAAGGATTAGAGCAATTACAGAAAGATATGCTGCAGTTAGAGATCTCCAGCTGTGGCAGCTAAATTATTTGTATTTTATTAATAGGAACTTCATTTTCCAACACGCTTCTACAAAAGCCTTAATATTCTACATAGGCATCTCTCCATTTTTTATAGCATTATTTCTGTTGAGTTCATAAAAAGAACACGAATTACAAGGGAATTAAGAATTTCCTTTTCTAAAGCCCTACCATCGATTGTTTAGATTATGTTCTCTTTGTCCTGAGCTTTTCCTTAAAAGACCGGCGACAAGCTAAAGTGAGGCTTCATGTAGTTACCGAGGCTGCTCTGGCAGCTGTGGTAACTTCTCGAAACATTAGACCGGGCATTTCTGAAATATTCCTAAGGCAAAGCAGAGAGGAGAAATTTATAAATTCTCTTTAAGAAATTATAAACCATCAGTTATAGTCCGCTTTTAAGGGCTTCTAAGTGGAAAAATGTCAGCAGATTGATGAATTCCACAAAGTTGGTGGGCTCTGCAATAGTTCCTGATCATATCTTTATTGGACATAGATTAGATCAAGATAACAATGTTGGCAGTACATGAAAAATAAGTAACTCTGACTTTGTACGCTAGTAAGAAACTAAAGTCAGAAACTGAACATCATTTATTTCTTCTTTATCATATCTATTTGCAACTGTTAACAGTTCCCAATACCTCCATTAGGTAGAATATTTGACATAAATAACTTAGATTTGTTTCAGAGAAAGGAATCTATTTGTTCTGCCAAATTGCTCAAATTTAAAAGATAAACTCATTTCAGATGAAGGGAAAATGATATTTACCTGAAATAAACATGTATGACACATTTACTTTTTACTTCTATATTTCTTGCTTCTCATTGAAATTTTTAGCAATTGAATCTGCACTGTGCACAGAGGTTTTCTCTCATGAGTACAAAAAAAATCTGGAAAGAAATTATGTGTAGCAATGATGGAAATATTAGATCTCATCTTGTAATTCATGTCCCTTTTATGAACTCAAAGCCTTATGGGTTAAAAAGGCTGACTGTAACAAATTAGTACAATGTCTGCAAATGCTAGATTTTATATTTGAATCTATATTTTAAAGAAAGATGTGCTAAAGGTTAAACGTAGTAATAAAACTCCCAATTTATCATGCATAGTAACAGAATCCAAAGAAATTTTCCATTTTGGTGGATTTCCATAATGTTCCTCAAAGTCATTAATTTCACCCAAATATAGATACAGAACTTTATCAGAAAATACTGAGGTCAAATGAACTGTCCACGCTTTTGTAGCAAGGATCTAGAAGATCCAGGTTTTAAATCTGACGGTTTGTCATGAAATCTTTTATTTGGCTATTGGTTTTAGAGAGCTTGGAAATAGGAGCCTGATGCAAACACTTGGTTAGCAAGACACGGAAAATAAAAAATCATTTTTTTATACTTAAATATGAAAGTTCTGAGACCAGTATTCCAGTTTCAATGATAATGGATCATGGAAGTTAAGGGGAAACACTAGGTTACTACAGAGGTTGCTTGGGTTCACCTGCCCAGAGTCACATCATTTTAACCTACCTTGACCATTGCTGCCAGAGAAACATGTTTAGTTTAATAATATATATATATATATATATATATATATATTCCTCTCCCTAAGAATGTCAGTCTTGATACAATAAAAAAAACCTTGCAAGCACTTCCCTGTATTGATACAAATTATTATTAGCCCTATTACACAGATAAGGAAATTGGAGGATAGAAAATTACTTGCCCAGAGTCAAGCAGCTGGTAAGGCAGAATGTCTCAGAGCTTAAGCTCTTAACTTTTATGCCATAGGTGCCTCTCTGACATAATTTATAGATCAAAGCTGTAAGGTTCATCCTCCCATGCTGGACCTCATCTCTCCTAACTAGCCCAACCATCTCCTGTTCCATTAGCTGTCATTATCATCTATACTGGTTCAATCCTCTGCTTTTCCTTTTGGTATTCCCCTGCCAGGATTATCTACCAATTTGCTTCTTCTCTCCATAATCTCATCCCACACCTCCCCAGAATTTATATACTGCACCTCTTCCTTGAAAGTCTCCATGGTGATATTTCCTATAAGTGGCATTCCCATCACATCTACTGTCTACATTATGAAATGTTGTGCCTGGTTCTATGTTAGGTTGTTTTTCTCTCTTAACTTCCCATAGATGCTATGTATCCCCATTCACTAGGTTTCTCAAAGCCATGTCCCGTAAAGCTGAGCAGAGTAGGTGCTTCATAGTAACAAGATGATTTTTCTCAACGATTTTCCTAATTCCTCAGAGGGTAACACTGAAGTATTTGAGCAAGATCCTAATCTGTGTGAATACCAAGTACTTTGAAATAGGTTCTCTCTATAACTCCTTGGGAGATACTTCAGGCAATCTTGAAGTTCATCAGTGATAAGTTTCATCTTCTCATTAAGGATAATAAAGAGTCAGATGAAGACTCCCCCAGTTTCTTGTGAATTAGAAGTTTCACACCTGAGCTCTGCATCTTTTGTATTTTGTGCAGTCACATCAATTTAGAGCTGCTATTATTAAACTAAGGAGCTGTCTTATTAGAATACTGCTGGCATCTAACCTGTAATTTGTTTCCTAGTGGTTTTCTATAGGGAGGTTAGTTACACTGTGAAGATTACAAGCAACCTTACAGTCTATGATCATATTTTATAATCAACAAAATAGATAAGTATAAGGGGAATTATGGCAGGATGGTATTCAAATATGTGGCTAGGTGACAGAAGTCTATTGGTAAACAGTGCTTTGTCTTATTTTCAAATATGTAAAAATTATATAATACATTATTGCTCTTGGAAAATATATTTGGAGGTGATTAATTCTTTTTATATTTTCAAGATATTTCAGCTTTTCTCGCTTTTTTTTTTTACAATTTTAGCCAGTGTCCCAAAGACCTCATGTCACAGAATTAACTTAGTATGTGCACTGTACTGAAGTCAGCGGATAAACTCCAAGATTCTTGAATGTTAGTCAAGTCTCAAAATCCCTAGACCTTTTTTAGAAGCCTCATCAGTTTGCTTTAAGAGATTTTGAAAACCACTTCTACAAATCACACAAAAAGTGAATTTCTTTCATTTTCCTTCAAAAATAGCCCAGAAATGGTTATGTATATCTTAAACTGCACTGGAATCAAAACCTTGGAAGAAATCACTTATCTATATCCTGAACACAATGAATCACAAAATCCCAGATCATCTTTTTTCTGTTAGAGAGAAAAATTATTTTCGTTAATTGGGACTTCAATGGACTATTGACTAATGCTTTTTTTTTTTTTTTCATTCCAAATCTGCGGTTGCCCAATACTTAAGATAATTTTGATATGGGTGGTGTTGAGAAACCACATGATGGTAAGAGTATATTTTCTTGTGTTGTTAAAGAAAACAGAAGAAAAACATTCTTCAAATGTTCTAAGGAAACTTGGGGAAAATATTTTGCGAGTGAAATAGCGTTTTTGTTTGTTTGTTTGCCTCAAGAAGGTCTATGAAAGAAGGGGATTACAGAAATTTAATATTTTCATAAAAGTAATGAGATTTTGCTGGATATAGTATTTTGTATCAGCTTGGCCATTTCTAATATGCTGTCAGTAATATTAAGAATCTAAACAAATCTCAATGATCTCCAACCTCTGTTACAGATTTAAATCAATTCTAGTTTATTTAACATTATATCATGTCTATATTTTCTCTACCATGTGATAAAATTTGTGGTAATAACTTGGATTGACAGTTAGGTTGCCTGTTTTTTTCCCCCCAGTTGCAATTCCGGATATTTGGAGCCAATTATTTTTAACCTATTTCTACCTCCCACATTTCTGCTGTAGAGACAGCGAATTACAGTTATAATCTGAAATGGATTTGAGAATAAATAATTTTCTTATCCCTCTAAGGCATTCGAAAATATGGATGCCATATATTTGAACAAAGTTATAATATATTTTCATTCACAAGATAGGTACTAAAATTGGGGAATGATTTTCCCTCAGACTGTTGCCTGGTCATTATCAGATTGTGTCCCAAATGAATCTTATGCTCAAGTGAATTCAAATCAAATCTTTTAACATTTCCTCTGAACTCTCTTTCCCTCCTATATTCCTGTTGGGGTTAAAACATCCCTATCTGGAGGAGGAGCAAGATGGCAGAGTAGTAGGAGACCTAAATTTCATCTGGTCCCAGGAATTTGGCTAGATAGGGATCAAACCATTCTGAACACCTACAAACTCAACAGGAGATCGAAGAAAACAATAGCAGCAACTCTCTGAACAGAAAAGTGACCACTTTCTGGAAGAGTCATATTCTATCCCTTCATAGTAGTTAACCTTATTTTTGGTATATATATAAGTTGTTCTCTCTTTAAAATTTTGGGATACAGTTTCTTCTAACAGACCAAAATATACCCTAAATCTCTAGTGTATGGCTTTGTTCTAGCCTCCTGCCTGATCACATTCTCTTTTTTTTTTTTTAACTTCTCTTCTTTCTTTTTTCAACCAACTACTTATCTATTCCTTTTAAAAAATCTTTTATAATTTTCATCTTCACAGTCATATTCCATCCCTTCATCGTATTTACCCTTGTTTTTGTAAATATATAAGTTTTTCTTTCTTTAAAATTTTGGGAGGCAGTTTCTTCCAACAGACCAAAATACGCCCAAAATCTAGTGTGTGGCACTGACCTATTCACCATCCTGATGATATTCTCTCTTCTTTTTTTGTCTTTTTCTTTCGTCTTTCTTTCCCTTTCTTTTCCCTCTGTTTCAGTCTCTTCTGATTTGTTTAGTGTATATTTTTCAGGGGTCGTTGTTATGGTGTTAGCATTTTGTTCTCTCATTCAACTATTCTCCTCTGGACAAAATGACAAGATGGAAAAACTCACCTCAAAAAAAAAGAACAAGAGGCAGCACCGACTGCCAGTGACCTAATCAATATGGACATTAGTAAGATGTCGGAACTAGAGTTCAGAATGACAATTATAAAGATACTAGCTGGGTTTGAAAAAAGCATGGAAGATACTAGAGAAACCCTTTCTGGAGAAATAAAAGAACTAAAATCTAACCAAGTCAAAATAAAAAAGGGTATTAATGAAGTGCAATAAAAAATGGAGGCTTTAATTGCTAGGATAAATGAGGCATAAGAAAGAATTAGTGATATAGAAGACCAAATGATGGAGAATAAAGAAGCTGAGAAAAAGAGAGATAAACAACTACTGCATCACAAGGACAGAATTCAAGAAATAAGTGATACCATAAGACAAAACAATATTAGAATAATTGGGATCTCAGAAGAAAGAGAGAGAGGGGCAGAAGGTATGTTGGAGCAAATTATAGCAGAGAATGTCCTTAATTTGGGGAAGGAAACAGGCATCAAAATCCAGGAGGCACAGAGAACCCCCCTCAAAGTCAAATAAAATAGGTCAACACCCTGACATCTAATAGTAAAACTTACAAGTCTCAGAGACAAAGAGAAAATCCTGAAAGCAGCTTGGGACAAGAGGTCTGTAACCTACAATGGTAGAAACATTAGATTGGCAAGAGACCTATCCACAGAGACCTGGCAGGTCAGAAAGGACTGGCATGATATATTCAGAGCACTAAATGAGAAAAATATGCAGCCAGAATACTATATACGGCTAGGCTGTCATTGAAAATAGAAGAAGAGATTAAAAAACTTCCAGGACAAACAAAATCTAGAAGAATTTGCAAACATGAAACCAGCCCTACAAGAAATCTTAAAAGGGGTCCTCTAAGCAAAGAGAGAGCCTAAAAGTAACATATACCAGAAAGGAACAGAGACAATATACAGTAACAACCACCTTACAGGCAATACAATGGCACAAAATTCATATCTTTCAATAGTTACCCTGAATGTAAATGGGCTAAATGCCCAATCAAAAGACACAGGGTATCAGGTTGGATAAAAAAAACAAGACCCATGTATATGCTGTCTGCAAGAGACTCATTTTAGACACAAAAATACGTCCAGATTGAAAGTGAGGGGGTGGAAAACCATTTGCCATGCTAATGGACACCAAAAGAAAGCTGGGGTGACAATCCTTATATCAGACAAATTAGATTTTAAACCAAAGACTATAACAAGAGATGTGGAAGGACACTATATCATACTTAAAGGGTCTATCCAACAAGAAGATCTAAAAATTGTAAATAGTTATGCCCCTAACATGGGAGTAGCCAATTAATAACAAAGAAACACATCAACAACAATACAATAATAGTAGGGGACTTTAACATGCCCCCTCACTGAAATGGACAGATCATCTAAGCAAAAATCAACAAGGAAATAAAGACTTTCAATGACACACTGGACCAAATGGACTTCACAGATATATTCAGAATATTCCATCCCAAAGCAACAGAATACATATTCTTCTCTGGTGCCCATGGAACATTCTCCAGAATAGATCACATCATAGGTCACAAATCAGGACTCACCAGTACCAAAAGATTAGGATCATTCCCTGAATATTTTCAGACCACAGTGCTTTGAAACTAGACCTCAATCACAACAGTCAAGTCAGAAAGAACTCAAATACATGGAGGCTAAAGAGCATCCTACTAAAGAATGAATGGGTCAACCAGGAAATTAAAGAATTAAAAAAATTCAAGGAAACAAATGAAAAGGAAAGCACAACTGTTCAAAATCTCTGGGATGCAGCAAAGGTGGTCCTAAGAGGAAAATATATAGCAATACAAGCCTTTCTCAAGAAATAAGAAAGGTCTCAAATACAGAACCTAACCCTACACCTAAAGGAGCTGGAGAAAGAACAGCAAATAAAGCCTAAACCCAGCAGGAGAAGAGAAATAATAAAGATCAGAGCAGAAATCAATGAAATAGAAACCAAATGAACAGTAGAACAGATCAACGAAACTAGGAGCTGGTCCTTTGAAAGAATTAATAAGATTGATAAAACCCTGGCCAGACTTATCAAAAAGAAAAGAGAAATGACCCAAATAAATAAAATCACGAATGAAAGAGGAGAGATCACAACCAACACCAAAGAAACACAAACAATTATAAGAACATATTATGAGCAACTCTATGCCAGCAAATTAGATAATCTGGAAGAAATGGATGCATTCCTAGAGATGTATCAACTACCAAAACTGAACCAAGAAGAAATAGAAAACCTGAACAGACCTATAACCACTAAGGAAATTGAAGCAATCATCAAAAATCTCCCAACAAAAAAGAGCCCAGGGCCAGATGGCTTCCCAGGGGAATTCTACCAAACATTTAAAAAAGAATTAATACCTATTCTTCTGAAACTGTTCCAAAAAGTAGAAATGGAAGGAAAACTTCCAAACTCATTTTATGAGGCCAGCATACCTTGATCCTAAAATCAGACAAAGACCCCATCAAAAAGGAGAATTACAGACCAATATCCCTGATGAACATAGATGCAAAAATTCTCACCAAAATACTAGCCAATAGGATCCGACAGTACATTAAAAGGATTATTCACCACGACCAAGTGGGATTTATCCCCGGGCTGCAAGGTTGGTTCAACATCCACAAATCAATCAATGTGATACAATATATTAATAAAACAAAGAACAAGAACCATATGATCCTCTCAATAGATGCAGAAAAAGCATTTGACAAAGTACAGCATCCTTTCTTGATTAAAACTCTTCAGAGTGTGGGGATAGAGGGTGCATACCTCAATATCATAAAAGCCATCTATGAAAAACCCACAGAGAATATCATTCTCAATGGGGAAAAACTGAGAACTTCCCCCCTAAGGTCAGGAACATGGCAGGGATGTCCACTATCACCACTGCTATTCAACATAGTACTGGAAGTCCTAGCCACAGCAATCAGACAACAAAAAGAAATAAAACGCATCTGAATCAGCAAAGATGTCAAACTCTCACTCTTTGCAGATGATATGATACTTTATGTGGAAAACCCAAAGACTCCATCCCCAAACTGCTAGAACTCATACAGGAATTCAGTAAAGTGGCAGGATATTAAATCAGTGCACAGAAACCAGTTGCATTTCTATACACCAACAAGAAGACAGAAGGAAGAGAAATTAAGGAGTCAATCCTATTTACAAATGCACCCAAAACCCTAAGATACCTAGGAATCAATCTAACCAAAGAGGCAAAGAATCTGTACTCAGAAAACTATAGAATACTCATGAAAGAAATTGAGGAAGACACAAAGAAATGGAAAAACGTTCCATGCTCATGGATTGGAAGAACAAATATCGTGAAGATGTCAATGCTACCTAGAGCAATCTACACATTCAATGCAATCCCTATCAAAATATTATCAACTTTTTTCAAAGAAATGGAACAAAGAATCCTAAAATTTGTATGGAACCAGAAAAGACCCTGGATAGCCAGAGGAATGTTGAAAAAGCAAAGCAAAGCTGGCAGCATCACAATTCTGGACTTCAAGCTCTATTACAAAGCTGTAATCATCAAGACAGTATGGTAATGGCACAAAAACCGACACATAGATCAGTGGAACAGAACAAAGAGCCCAGAAATGGAACCTCAACTCCATGGTCAACTAATCTTTGACAAAGCAGGAAAGAATGTCCAATGGAAAAAAGTCTCTTCAACAAATGGTGTTGGGAAAATTGGACAGCCACATGCAGAAGAATGAAACTGGACCATTTCCTTACACCACACACAAAAATAGACTCAAAATGGATGAAAGACCTAAATGTGAAACAGGAGATCCTAAAGGAGAACACAGGCAGCAACCTCTTCGACCTCAGCTGTAGCAACTTCTTCCTAGAAACATCACCAAAGGCAAGGGAAGCAAGGGCAAAAATGAACTATTGGGACTTCATCAAGATAAAAAGCTTTTGCATATTAAAAGAAACACTTAACAAAACCAAGACAACCGGCAGAATGGGAGAAGATATTTGCAAATGACATATCAGATAAAGGGCTAGTATCCAAAATCTAAAAGAACTTATCAAACTCAACAACCAAACAACAAATGATCCAATCAAGAAATGGGCAGAAGACATGAGCAGACATTTTTCCAAAGAAGACATCCAAATGGCCAACAGACACATGAAAAAGTGCTCAACATTGCTCGGCATCAGGGAAATCCAAATCAAAACCTCAATGAGATACCACCTCACACCAGTCAGAATGGCTAAAATTAACAATTCAGGAATTGACAGATGTTGGCGAGGATGCGGAGAAAGGGGAACCCTCCTACACTGTTGGTGGGAATGCAAGCTGGTGCAACCACTCTGGAAAACAGTATGGGGGTTCCTCAAAATTTGAAAATAGAGCTACCATATGACCCAACAATTGCACTACTGGGTATTTACCCCAAAGATACAAATGTAGGGATTCGAAGGGGTATGTGCACCCTGATGTTTATAGCAGCAATGTCCACAATAGCCAAACTGTGGAAAGAGCCAAGATGTCCATCAACAGAGGAATGGATATAGAAGAAGTGGTATACATACATATATATATATAAAATGGAATATTATGCAGCCATCAAAAAACCCCAAATCTTGCCATTTGCAATGACGTGGATGGAACTGGAGCGTATTATGCTGAGTGAAATAAGTCAACCAGAGAAAGACATGTATCATATGATCTCACTGAGATGAGGAATTTTTAATCTCAGGAAACAAACTGAGGGTTGCTGAGTGGTGGGGGGGTGGGTGGGGTGGGGTGGCTGGGTGATAGACACTGGGGAGGTTATGTATCATGGTGAGCGCTGTGAATTGTGTAAGACTGATGAATCACAGACGTGTACCTTTGAAACAAATAATACATCATATGTTAAAAAAAAAGAAAATAGTAGGAAGGGAAAAATGAAGGGGGGAAATCGGAGGGGGCGACAAACCATGAGAGACTATGGACTCTGAGAAACAAACTGAGGGTTCTAGAGGGAGGGCAGCAGGGGTACGGGTTAGCCTGGTGATGGGTATTAAAGAGGGCACGTACTGCATGGTGCACTGGGTGTTATGCATAAACAATGAATCATGGAACACTACATCAAAATGAATGATATAATGTATGGTGATTCACATATAATAAAATAAAATTAATAAAAAAATCATTATCTATCTAGTTACCCAGGTTTGAAATCCTACGGTAATATTGGACTTCTCACTTTATCAAACCCCTGTTAGTCCATAAGTTATTAAGTTGTGCTAATTCTGTATAAAATTATTGCTGCCCTTATTCTGCCTTTGTTTTCTCTTGCTTCACTTATTACAATAATTAGTTATCAGTTATAGTTGCTAACGCTTATATAACCATTATTTCAAACTTTTAATGATGCATCAAACATTTTTTTAATGCCTATTGTATATCAAGTACTCCTCTGATTTCCAAAGAGTCATCCTCAATCAGGGGTGTTTGGGTGGCTCAGTTGGTTAAGTGTCTGACTCTTGATTTTGGCTCAGGTCATGAGCTCAGGGTCATCAGATTGAACCCTGCATCCGTTCCACGCTCAGTGTAGCGTCTGCTTAAGATTCTCTGCCTCTCCTTCTCCCTCAACCCCCCCGTCCTCACATGTGTGAGTGTGCTCTCTCTTTCCCTCTCTCTAAAACAAAACAAAACAAAACCAAACCAAACCAAAATCCTCAATCAATACAAGATCCTTGCTTTCATGGAGTGTATAGTGGAAAGGGGAATGGAAATAGGTAAACAGTCAATTACTATAAAGGGCTAATGCCTCATCTCCTTTAAAAACCTGTTTTACTTATTGTTTTGTTTGCTGCGGTATTAAAGTCTAAACTGCTTGGCAATAAATTCCTTCACAGTCTCTCCTCTACCTTTGTTCTCGTGTCATTTTTACCTCCCCTTAGTCCCCTACTTCCTGTTTTTCAAATTCTCTAGGGGACTCATCATTCTGGAAGTATGACTTGTACCTCCCTCTCTTTCCTGGAAGACTGTCTTCTCACTGTAAAATCATATCCTTAAAAAGGAAAAAGTAGGGCTTAAATACTGTCTCCATTGTCAATTCTATGAATCACTTTCCCTTTTAGGAAGTCCTGGTTATTTGCTTTCTCCTCCCTTTACATCTTTTTTTTTTTTAAAGATTTTATTTATTTATTTATTTGAGGGAGAGAATGAGAGAGAGAGAGAGAGAGAGCATGAGAGGAGGAGGGTCAGAGGGAGAAGCAGACTCCCTGCCGAGCAGGGACCCCGATGCGGGACTCAATCCTGGGACTCCAGGATCATGACCTGAGCCGAAGGCAGTTGCTTAACCAACTGAGCCACCCAGGCGCCCTCCTCCCTTTACATCTTAATCAAAGAATTGTATGACACACTTATGGTATGGTATTGGTGTTTACTATGGAGGTGTCTGCCTCCCACTCTAAAATGTCCAGGAGGTCAGGAATTGTGCATAGTTCTTCCCAGCAAATTCACTGTTGAGCACAGAACTAGGCACAGAATAGGTACAAAATTTCATTTTTTTGAATGGTATGCCAGAAGGAATACACATATAAAGATGTTCTCTGTGACTAATTCTAGACCAAGAAAAGAGTTACTGAAATAAAAGAATGGCAAATCAATAAATCCTAAATTCTTTGCCTTGTACAATATATGGATTTGAAGACAAAGAAAACTTCAAATTTTAGCCCTGCTGCCTATTAACTACATGATCTTGGGCAAATTATTTTTGCTCTCTCAGTTTTTGCATTTATAAAATGAGGATAATATTACCAACTACATATGGGTTTCAAGGAATTAGATGAGAAAATGTATAGTTAGCACAGTGTCTGGCAATCGTTGGCACTTAAAAATGTTGGTGTACATTTGCTTTCCTTCCTTTTTGTGCATAATTATCTGCTTCCTCCTTATATTTGTCCATCATGTAGCAAAAAATAGTTTTATAAAAATGGATCATTTCCATATTTTATTGTAGTTTAGTACTGACATGAAAATTCTTTTATATCCTATGGCAAAGTAAAATGACCACTAGTTACACATTTTATTTAGTACAGTAAATTCCCAATTTTAGCACTGAAATTCTCATGTCTCAGGCAAATTTGGATGGTTGGTTACCTTATCCTTTGTGTGCTCAGCACAGTGCAATTAGAAGTTGTGGGATTAGAGTCGGATAATGTGATATTCAAGACTTTTCCACTTTGGGCAAGTGATCTTTCATAACTCACTTATGTTACTGCCTGTCTCCTTATACCTATGCATTTGTATATTTGTATATTACATATTATTATATAATAACACTTCCTCCATTGTGTGATATGTGAGATTAAATGAAATAATATGTTTAAAACACAGAGAACAGTACATTATACTAAATACTGAATCACCCAATAACAGCTTAAAGAATGAATGGATAAATGCAAATATCACATCTTACCTTACTGGCTAGATGTTGAATCCTAAACTAAGAAGTGGCTTTCCGAGTGAAAAAGATTCATAACTGAAAATGCCTACAGTCAGTATATTTAGGAGCTTCCTTGATGGTCTCAAAAGTCCATTTAAATCCTATGTACCTGATTTCACTCATATTTGGAACATAAGGAATAGTGAGGAGGACCACAGGGGAAGGGGGGGAAAATTGAATGGGAAGAAATCAGAGAGGGAGACAAACCATGAGAGACTCTGGACTCTGGGAAAGAAACTGAGGGTTGTGGAGGGGCGGGGGGTGGGGGGATGGAGTAACCGGGTGATGGGTATTAAGGAGGGCACACGTTGAGATGAGCCCTGGGTATTATATACAACTAATGAATTGTTGAACACTACATCAAAAACTAATGATGTACTATATGCTGGCTAACTGAACATAATAAAAAAAATCCTATACACCTGAAATTGACAGGCTTGAAGTTGCTTTAAAGAACAAGATGGTTTCTCCTAGAGTTACATAATCAAAATGGGTATTTTCTTATTTTAAATGACATACTATAACATACAGTTTCTTGGGAATAACTAGTGTAGGAAATAGATTCTAATTCCTACCTAACAAGCTAATCTGCATCTTCTGTACTCTACATATTTGTACCTATAACAATATGTTTCACGGTTAATTTGGAATTGATTTTATTTTTTTAATATTTTTTTAAAGATTTTATTTATTTATTTGACAGAGAGAGAGAGAGAGACTGCGTGCACAAGCAGGGATGGTGGGAGAGGGAGAAGCAGGCTCCCCACTGAGCAGGGAGCCCAACCCAACCCAGGACCCTGGGATCATGACCTGAGCTGAAGGCAGACACTTAACTGACTGAGCCACCCAGGTGCCCCAGGAATTAATTTTAACCTTAAAGCTATTTGAAACTCCTGAATCTCTATGATAACTATGTTGATTTGGTTCCATGCTTTGTCTTAATTTCTTTATATTGTTTTTTAAATTTAGATGTGATCCAAATGTCCTGAGAGATATGCTGAAGAATAAATTATTTTATCCAATAACAAAAACAGCTGAGCAGAAATTAAGAGAAGGGATTGCATTTCTGAAAACTGTGGCATTTCTTAATCTAGATTTGTTTCAGAGGAAATGAAAGGTGTGAGGCTAAAGAAATGAAACGATTTTCCTGCCAGTTCCAGAGAGCAGTGGCATACCATCTGCATCAATTAACTTCAGTAATATTCAGTACTATCCTTTCTACTGAAAATTACCATATGGGCAAAAAGACTTCTCCTTAATTAGAAGTGTCTTGTTGACAATGAAAGTTACTGCCAAAGATGCCTAATGTTAGACTTTGTTTCCACTACAAGACACTAACCATATTGCAAAATTTTAATAACATATGCATTTTTAAGAATGGTTTTCTTGATTTTGTACTGCATCCATATTTACAAAAGTATTATAATGACAATGATCAAATTAAAAGTGTATGTTTTGAAATTATCTGATTTGGGACTTTGCTTTCAACCATTGTGAAAGAAATGATTATACAATATTCAATTGATTATTGTGTATATAATTGATTATTGTATGATCAGTTATTTAATTACCATTAGGTCGCAATGAACGAAATGCATTAGACAATTCTCATAACTTGAAATACTGTGTAATATCTAAGTTAAAAACCAAATTAAAACAGGGGTGCCTGGGGCGCCTGGGTGCCTCAGATGGTTAAGCGTCTGCCTTCGGCTCAGGTAATGATCCCAGGGTCCTGGGATCGAGTCCCGCATCGGGCTCCCTGCTCCTTGGGAGCCTGCTTCTCCCTCTGCCTCTCTCTCTCTCTCTCTCTCTCTCTGTCTGTCTCTCATGAATAAATAAATAAAATCTTTAAAAAAAATCTATAAAAAAAAACAAAACAGGGGTGCCTGGGTGGCTCAGTCAGTTAAGCATCTGACTCTTGATTTTGACTCAGCTTATGATCTCACGGATCATCAGATCAAGCCCTGCGTCAGGCTCCATGCTCAGCGGGAAGTCTGCTTGAAGATTCTCTTCTCCCTCTGCCCCTCCCTCCACTCTTTCTCTCTCTAAAATAAATAAAGCTTTAAAAAAATTAAACTATGCATCAAATAAATAATTTTATCCTGCCTTTGTTGTTTTATTTTCTGTGAAAACCTTTTATGTAGACAATTTAACAATAGATACTACATCTAAATCAGCACATATGTAATGACTAACTTTAAAAAGAAATTTTTCAATATGCCAGGTACTGTTCTAAGAGAAGAGTTTTACATGTGTTAATTCATTTAATCCTCATACCAACCTTTGTGGTGGGTATAATTACTAGTTCAGTTTAACAGTTCAGATTACAGATGCACTGAGAGTTTAAGTAACTTGTCCAAGGATGCACAGTGAGCACAGAGCAAAGGTTTGAATCCAGGAGATCTGGCTCCAGAGTCTGCATGCTTAACCATCTTCTTATACCCCAAATGATACTTGGGTCTCCATTAGTAATTTGGAGACATAAAGCATTACTCTAAGTGTCTGTGCCTCATCTTAGAAACACATCCTGTAAAGTTATTATGGACTGGACACTTTGTTGCTCCCAAAGATGTTTTGTCCTTCAGAAGTTCTACGATTTTAAAGCCTTGTAAAGCACTATAATATTCTATATAAACAGGAAATACATGCAAGGAAACTTGCTGGTAAAACCTTTAGATTTTGCTTTCTCCATTCTCATACATCAATTTATGATAATGATTCTGAGGTTCTTTAACAAAGAAATGTTTTAAGAGAGACTCTTGAATCTTTTGAGAGGAGGTATCATATTTTCCAGTCGTGTTTCAAATGTTATGCCTTATTTCTGGCTTCAGAAGTGTCTTATGGTTACATAATTAATCCAATATTCAGTTTTTTGGTCTTTTGTATCGTTCACTAATCAAAAGAAAAGCAACACAAAATTTAAAAATAAAGCAAATGTCTAGAGAGGATATAATTAATACCGGTTACATAGGTAATTTATGGTGAGAATTTAATATAATGGAGAAAACATTTGCTAAATGAAGCACATCTATGATATAAATTAAACTACTAACTACTTTCCTTTTTTCTTATAGGAAAGTTACTACATATTTTTGAGACTTTTCTGCAATTTTTACAAGTTTAATTAAAAAAGAAAAAAAGAAAAAGTTCAGTTTTGCTAATTACACTTCTTTAAGACCTCTGTGAATAGAACTAGGAAAAGCCAACATTGTGCCACCAGGCAATTTCTACCGTGCTTTGTCCTACAAGGCACAAGAATGAATGCTGTGATGTGACATGTTTTATAACAGGGTTGGTCTATTCCCACTTATTTATGTTCTTAAGTGGCCCAGCAGCCCATGAGGGCATGCATGTGGCCCTGTGGGAGAGGAAAAGGCATTTGAGCAGCTCAGTTGCTTATCATGTTCCCAATTGAGGTGAACACACAGACACAACAATTCCCACCAACACAAAGATTAAACACTAATTCACATGGAGACCTGGCTAATTTAGCAAGCTGGATAGGTTTTTTAGAATTTTTCTTTGTGAAAAGAAAATGATTCTGGGATGAATATTTTGAAAGTGTTGACAGTTTCTTTGAATAGCATCAAAAATAGATAACACAATTTATAATAACAAAACATGAGGATCTCTAGGGAATAGATATATAGTCTCACCTAAGAATTTAAATAGCCATATAAATAAGGTCCAGATTTTTAAGATGCAAACTTCTTCAAATGATATTAAGAAAACGAAGCATTTATGCTGTCAAGAATGCATAACTAAGGTCAAAAGCTAGAACTATTTGGGCGCCTGGGTGGCTCAGATGGATAAGCGTCTGCCTTCGGCTCAGGTCATGATCCCAGGGTCCTGGGATCGAGTCCCGCATCAGGCTCCCTGCTCCTTGGGGGCCTGCTTCTCCCTCTGCCTCGCTCTCTCTCTCTCTCTGTCTCTCATGAATAAATAAATAAAAAAGTTTAAAAAAAAAAAGCTAGAACTATTTAAAGAATCTGAAAATAGTAAAAAGTACTAGTAAAGAAGTAAAAAAGAACTAGTAAAAAATCTGGTGATCATTTAAAGACATTTCATGTCCTCGAAGAAAAAAATAGAAATTCTCTTTGTAAATATTCAAGAATTTGATATCAAATGCATCATGCAGCTCTGATTTTTAAATTTTTCTTTTAAACACACTGTCAATCTTGCATAAAGATAATGATGCTCATTTATGTCAACTAAACATAATTTTATGTAAAAAATATTGAGTTTTTAAGAACCTGAGATTCTTCATTTATGGACTTCAAGGTGTCCAGAGGCCTCCTGAAATTGTATACAAATATTTACATATATGATCATATGTCAGTTTTCTTGGTGAAGAGTCTATTATTTTTGGCCAAGAAACTAAGTATAACCCATTAGGAATCTGAGTCCATGACCTGTACTACAACATCGGGACTCCATAAGAGTCCTTAAACTCATAAATTGCAATAGATTAAAGTTTTTAGAAACTGAATGTTACTTGAAAGTTGGAATTATACCTTCAGTTTTGTGTATGCTCCCATCCTGACTTCTCTTATCCCAAGTGGTATCTTCAAGTTGTCTTCTTTACGTTTTAAATTATTTTCTAATCTTTTGCATATTTCTCCTCAGGTAAGCCAAAGAACCACACTCTTTGGAACCAATGACTTCAAGCGATAGAGGAAGCTAATTGAACGCAACCTTGACATTATCTGGCCAGCCCGTCTTGCACAGGTTTTGGAAACTATCAGTATATCCCAAAAGGTGTTTTTAAATAACCCTCTAATGTAGCAATAACCATGTGAAAATATTTTAAAGCAGTTACTGGTGCATGACTAGAAATACAATCACTTATGTCACCTTCCTTGTGCTTCTGTTGGCTGGGTTTGGTTTCTCTGTCATTTTATCAGTGACTCTCTCTTTTCTATGCCACTCCTCAGTCTTGAAATAGAATAATATTGGTCTTCTGCCCACTCCTGCCCCAGATTTCCCATCCTAGTTTCTTTTTAAATAGTTGCAGTTCTGCAGAGTTTCCTTCTGAAGCCTGCAGATGCACAAACTTTCGAGGAGAGTTCTCTAGGGAGAACTGTACAAATGAGTATTGATTAGGGCCTATTGGGTCCTATTTGGAATCACACAATGGCAAGGAATAAAAAAACCAGGAGTTAGGAATCCAAATAAAAGTTTTTCCTTTTTTTAACCATAGTTCACATTTATTCAGGATTTTACTTTGTACATTTAAATCAGTTTTTCCTATACCTTTTATAATTAGCTTTTGGTTTAAGTAGGTACTTGAAAACACTCATTAACACACACCTCATTCAGGGTAATTGGCAACATTCTCAACTGGAGAAATGTATAAAATATAAACCCTTCAATTAAAGAGCTTTTTTTTCCCTTGGAGGTCTCTTACTTAAAAAGTAAACCACCCTCTCTTAACCTTTATGTACATTGATTGCAACAATATTTTGTTAAAGATAAAATAAGGCAAATTGTCATATATACTATATAAAAATATAAAAAGAATAATCATCCTCGGAAGAACTATAGCCAAACTATAGAAATTATTTTGTCAGAAATGATTAATTATGAAATGTCAAATTATGGATCTCAAGCAAAATTATTGACCTTTTTTGGAATGCCTAAACATATAAAAAATGAAATGGTTTACTTTGATTTTCCTGAACTGCAGTTCGATTGTATTTAAAAGTTATATACTTTTCCATTGTTGATTTCCCTTGGCATACTGAGTTAATGCCAATTTTCCTTAACTTATGGTATATTTCAAAGTCTGCCACTTAGTTATCTGTGTTACTGCTCTTCTGCAGTCCTCTGTATGCATCAAAGTCTGATAATATCATATTCTTCCTAACGTATTTCTACCATTTAAACTATATGCCTTCTGAATAAGAAAAATTTTTACCTGGATAACAGTGCATGTAATATTTGCCCTGACTCCATATCAGATAGGATTTCACATGAAATATGGAAAGAAAAATATTGATAATCATGGTTAATGGACTTTGAAGACATTTTAATATTGGCTCAGCTCTGTAAGTCCTTTGCTATAGGAATTGTCTAGTTGGATCCGTTATCAGTTTATAGAAAACTGGATTGTGAATTCATTTCCTAACTTTGCAAGTCAGGGGCACTCACGAAGATATGAAAAAGTCTGGCTCTTTGAGTATAAGGCTCATCCAAATCTTTTTTCAAATGTTAAAAAAATAAAATAATAGTACTTATCATTATTAATTATATATTTAATGATTGCAAATCTGGTGTTTGAGTGCCCATGTGTTAATATTTCTCTTGTTATCTGATTCAGTGTAAGCAGAGAGGGAGTCTCACGGGATTGATTCACTCCATCTTTGCCATTTATTTTGACCCCAACACATGGAATGCAATGAAGAGAGCTCAGATAAAAATGTCAAAAGAGGTGTTTTATAAATAGCATTGTATTTAAAGCACAGGCAGACAAACTGAGATGGTGTTTCAGAAGAACAGTCCCTCCACAACTAAAGAGCTTCCAAGATTAACCACAAAGGAAGTATTAGGGAGATCTTGGACATTGATTTCTTTCAGAATTTATCTGTTTTTAAATCCCACATGCTGCCAGTTTCCTTTGTTTTCTCTTTCACAGACTTTGTTAATAATTGACAAATTATTAGCAAATTATTTAGAAGAAGGGCATCAATTCTTTTCAGGGAGGTAGAATTTGATTTTAACAGGGAAGAATACAGCAGGGAAGACTTTGATTTAAAAAGTATAATAGCAGTTACGTCATTCTATCTTCTCCTCTTTCAGCTTCCCTCATCTCTTATCTCCTCCCCCCTCTCCTCTCTTCTCTCCTGTGACTTTTCTTACTTCGTTGGTTAACTACTGTATGAAAGGCACTGCATTAAATATATGACTATACTTGCTATTCAATTTTCAGCCAATTACCTTCTGGTGTTCTTCTCTATTTGGAACTGAGAATAATAACTCTTTATTATGACCTTTCTGGAAAAGAGAAAGGTCATATAAACAGTATAAACAATTGACAATGGTTACATAAATACCAACTTCAAGCTTATCTGCTTTCTGGGTGTCATGAGTCAATGACTCTCTCATTACTGCAGTCAGTGTAAAAATAACTACTATAAAAACATTGCTCCTTGATAGCACAGTGTGACACGAATGTGAAGAAACTATTTTACACAAGACAGCATCACATATCTCATTTAAATTTGATTAAGATAAGTTACTGGGAACTAAATTAGCACCATCATTAGAACAGGTGTTGTGATTCCTTGAATGACATAGCTAATGTCTTTTGAGACCCTCGAAGTACTGTGAAATATAATCAATTGGGAGAAAGCAAATTAAGTGCTGCCCCGTGGCCATCAACCTTTGGCTAACTGTTTAAAAATACCATGGTACAGGTCAAGGGAGGAACTGCTTTCTTGATGATGTCCTCAACTTGAAGGGTTATGAGTTCATCTATTAGACCACAAAGAAATAATTTTTTAAAAATATGAAATAAAAATATGGCTTCATTCCTCTTTACACAAAATTATAAAGGAAATTCTTGGGAGATATGCTGTAGATGAATGGGAGAGGATAAAAATTACCTTTGAAACTGTAGCGGTCATTACTGAAAGGTGCCAGAGGATGTGTACAGGGATCACTTATCACAGTGATAGAAGCCAGGAAAAGGGAGTTGAGTTAATTTCAGTTTGAGGGAATAGGAACAAGTTCAGATCTATACATTTTTTATGAAGCAATTTTGTTATACTTGATTTGTATGTAAGTCATGAAAACTGAACTGAGTTTTCTCTCCTATGAAAGCTGGAGGCAAATTTAGCTTAAAGCCGAGAACAGAATGCTAGAGTGTTCTTTCAGATCTCTCTCTAGAAAGTTGTTTCCATGTATGTATTATAGAAACATCACCTTTCTTCTATCATCCTCAGTGTTTAAGTGACAAGGGTTATTTATTTATTTATTTTTTACCAGTGATGCTGAATAATTCAAGGCACTCCTGAACTTTGTGATGTCATTTCTGCCAAACATACCTAAATCCACCAAGATTTGTCATTAAGAGTTAAGAATTAAGCCATTTAACTACAAATCATCCATTCCTCAATTCCAATCACTGAGATATTAATATTATATGTGAAAACTGCCTTTTTATATTTTCAGGTAACTCTGAGAGCTTAGCTTATATAGATTTTTATTTCTAGTCTTTTGCATCAACACCATCACCACCAACAATAAGAATGACAACATTTCCGTGCAATGGATACCAGTTTTGTTTCTAAAGAGGAAAAAAAGTGGCGCTCATTAGAATTAAAATTGCTAATTTTTAATTCACGTAATTTTGGTTCTTACTCTATCAGTGGCCTTGTTGGCTGCAAAGCCTCCAACCATTATCAATCAGTAATTATCCAATGAAAAAACCAAATTACATCAAAGCATATTTACAGTTTGTTATTTTGTATGTTCTAATTAAATAGGCAAGGGTAATTGAAAAGCAACTAAAAAATGTAAGTGTAATAATCTTAGGCTTTGTTAGGATAATTTTGTCAAGAAAAGCAAGAAACGCGCGTGTTGGAATTTTGTTTTTATTGGATTTCCTAGTGTCTTCAAACGTTCCCAGTATTGGTTGGCTGGGCCAGACCCTCCCGAATGCACTGGTGTCATGACTATAATTTGTGGCATAATTATTAATTATGATAAAAAACACAAGAATTATGATAAATAAAACTCCAAGAATCAATATCCTAATTCTGTTTTGCTCAGAGACATATAAAATATAAAGTGGGCTTGTATCCTTCATACAATGGAAGAAGGCGGCTAGATATCTTAAAAAATGAGAGGGGAAAAATAATTTGTGATTGAAATACTACCACAGATGATCCAAAAAGTGATTTACTAAACTTTGAAATTGCACTTTAAAATGCTCAATTTCCTATATTTTGTTTCTCTCATTAATAAAACACAGCTTTGGTCAGATTGATATTTTTAGGGGAAACTGAGTATTAATTTTCTTTTTCAAAAGGTTCTTCCACATTTGCTACTTTCTGGCATTTCTTCCAATCATTTCTCTTGAGTGAAATGAAATTTTAATTAAATCTGTATAAACTCGTCCAAATATGGAATTACTCTTTCTGTTACTAACGTTGTTTTTCATTCTCTTTGCTAGCCAATTCCAAGCAGCAAAGTAGCTCAAATTTATCTTTATTTTTATTCTTGAGTTACAAAATTTGGGATTTAAAGCTCTAGCTCTTATTCATGTAAAAATTATTCTAGAAGCAGCAACAGCATGATGCTAATTGGGTGCTCAGTTTACAGAGCCTTCTTCCACTTCCTTTGACTACTTCTGAAGCATTAGATATCATAAATGTGGTCCCTGCAGTAGAGAAAAGTCACTTGCATTTCCTTTCAACAATATAGAAATATTTATTTTTGTCTTGTGGATCTTTCAATTGTGAGCACACTCTTATTGCGGTATATGGTGGCAGAAAACATCACGTGAAATACCTACCAGCCGGAATCCTGGGGGGCAGAGATCCTCCCCCTGGCACTGGATGCGGGGCCTGGATGCTATTTAAAAACCCTGCCCTCAGGAAGCTGGGGCAAAACGCCTCCACCCCAATAGCCGGGAAGGATCCTTTTAAGAGATAAAAATGGACATTAATCAAAATCTTCTTTGTGGAAAAGTTGTTGATCATTTAACTGGAGGAAAAAAAAAACCCTATGATTAATAAAGACATCAAACCTTAAAAGAAGCAAAAAAATGAAAAGGAATAGAATGCATTTTTATTCACAAACCTTAAAAAAATCAACTTAGTTTTTGAAAAGAAAGCTACTCTTAACTAGTTACAATCCAACACGGTTTAAAAGAATGCTAAGATAAAATTTCTAAGCCCCCATTTGGCAAAGTGGATATAAATCTCATCGGGGTTATCTTTTTGCAGAACACACATCCACGAGTTCCGGAAGACAACCTCAGCAGGATGGGACATCGAAGGCCCACTGGAAGGAGCAGTGCTTTGCTTTAGGTATGTCAGCAGCAGTGCGTTTTTGAAATAGTGGCAAGGAAATCAATATATACAATTCTTAATTTGTTATACTTTTCGGGAGAAGACGTGAGAGTTTGCAAAGTTAGAACCACATGCTTTTTCATTTTCAAGAAGGCTATTATGAAGAAAAAAAAAAAAAAAACCCAAAAAACAAAAAGTAAATTACTTGGAAGTTTATCCCATAAGATTGTATCATGAATTGTAGAAGAAAACACTGTCAGAGCTGGAAAGGACATCAGAGATCATCCAGATCCTCGTTTTACAGACTAGCAAACTGAGGCACGGGAAGGGGCAGAGGGCGGCTGCTGAGCTGGCAGACTCCTAGGACAAAAATCTTTCCACTATAGATTAAAAATAAATAATGAGTCACTTCCCATTTGGGAGATTGTTCTTCTCCGAATATGAATTAGAAACCCTGCAGTTTGGAATAATAGCATTACAATTTGGTGTCTCAATGACCTGAAAGACACTAAAGTCATTCAGAAGAAAATTTAATATCCAGGCACTATCAGTGCCTGGGCAGCACTGGTAATTGATACGGTATATCGAAGTTTAATCACAGTAACACCCTCAAAGCAAGTTACGCTGACAGTGGTAAGGAATGCATATCATTTGGGGCCTCTGAAACCCCCACCAGGCCCAGCAGTTTCCGGATAAAGAGACCTTGGATCAATCCTCGCACGCTCAGTTTTAGCAAGTCCTGAATTTTTGAAGAGACTTCATTCTGTTCCTTGACACAAATTTTGCCCCTAAAATACGTTAAAATTGAAAACCTCATTGAACTTGGACCAGGATTAAAGGGACCGGGTATACCTGCCACTCTCTACACAACTTGCTTCTATGGAAAAAGTTGTTGCTAAAGAAAAGCCAGCATTTCTTAGATCTTTAGAGATGTTTTAATGGATGAGGCCTGTTCATTGTACATTGGATTAAAGGAAGCATAGAAAGAAAATCATATACTGTAAATAAACTCATTTTGTTGTTGATTTTGTGAGGCTTTAGTAAGACGGTCCAGCAGAGTTTGAGTCCTTTAAACATTAAGAGATGTGGCTAATGTGCCAAGTAGTAGGCCAGAAAGTGTTCTGGGGTAACTTGTGATGAACAGTGACTCTAATTTCTACTACATGGGGGTATCTACCATTGAGCAAAAATGTGTCCTCATGTACACGCATCCCACATCGCCATGTTTCAACGCTGTCTGAGAAAATACCCATAGCCCAGGAGCATCACTGAATACCAGGTAGAGATAATTATATATTTATTCTGCATTCTTAAAGTTACAAAAGCAATGGTGATTTTGCTTCAGAGAAAATAATTATAAGAAATTCAGATTGTAGTATAGGCTGTGACAAACAGAAATATTCCAATTCTAGCTGATTATGGATTTATTGAAGCCAACTGACAGGAAGCTTGGTTCAAGAATCCTAGATTGAAAAGAAAAAGAATAACATAATCATGTACAGGAAAGAAAAAGGAATATAATTAAATTATCACAAAGGAAATTTGAAGAAAAGCAAAAGCATGTAGAGCAGACTTTAAATAATGTTAATATACTTCACATTTAGAGATTTTTATCTTTGTGTTTACTATTTTAGCCATAATCCTTGAAACTGTTAACTTAGACACGATGTCCATTACTTTAACTCCTTGAATCGAAATACAAATATTATTTTATTGCTATGATTACACTGATAACTATTATTGTGGTTGTGACAGCCTGTCATATTTAATAACAGCTTTCATTTTCCTAAACTTGCTGCATCATTCATAGTGGTTTTGTTATGTTTCTTTACTGTGGGTTAAAAGGTCTTTCATTTACTGTGGCATCTCTTCCTTAAGGAACTGTCATTTTTTTTTTCTATATATGAAATAAACAACAGGAAAAGCTGGTGTACATGAATACACATCCAGTTGAAATATCACATTATGTGCTAACAACGCCTTATCATTTCTCTCCTTAGGGTCAGTCATGTCAGTAGAGATTACATAAAACACTACAGCTCTGTTTTCACAATTCAATAATGAAGCTGAATTTATTCTTTATTATAATTCTCTTATCTCTTAATCTACAATAAATTAAGTCCAGGAACCTTTTGGGATTGGAAAGGAAATAATTTTAGTCTGGTTTGCTGTAATGCTTAAATTGCTGGCTCTTGCTGTTTTTGTTTTTTTAAAAATAAGTAATTGTAACAAAGAAAAAATGAGAGAGAGATGCACAAACCAGGAAACAGACTCTTAACTACAGAGAACAAACTGATGGCTATCATAAGGGAGGTGGGTGGGGATTAAGAAGTGTACTTGCTGTGATGAGCACCTGGGTGTGGTATGGAGTGTCCAATCACTATACTGTATACCTGAAACTAATATTACACTGAAGTGGAATTAAACAAGAAAACAACAAAATAAATAAGCAAGTGTAGAACTTAATTATATTGTAGCCAAAGAAAAAACAACAGCTAGTATCTGCAGCAGGATAAATGTAAACGTCCATCAGCATTTTGTTTTTAGTTGCATTCAGTATACCGGAGTATTTGTCAGAATAAACTAGGCTTTTATTTGATGAGAGTACTCCTCCCTTTCATTACAAGTTTGCAATATAAGATGTGTCACTTCACACATGCTTTTCTAAATCTCAAATAAGTGAGTTTCCAGTTTGTTAGTGACAGTGGGTTAAAGAGACACCATAATAGGATATTAGCATTATATTGTCTCTAATATAGAGTTGCCAGATGATGGGGCATCCTGTGTTTTTATTTGCTAAATCTGACAACTCTACTCAAATATAATTTCAAACATTTTTGAGTACCAAACTCACAAAAGATACTATTAACTACTGGTATAAGGTAAGTTAATGTAAGTCACTGGCTGCAGGAGTTGATGATTTATCTGTCCTTCAGTAGTTCGGTGGTCATTGATGTCCCTTAGGGTCTACTGCAAATTATGACTAGGGGAAGACATTATTTAGTGGGTGAGGGTCAGGATGTATGCTAAAGGCATTGTAATAACTGGTATACTCCCTACACAAAGGAGAATTTCTCTCAAAATGCTAGTAGCACCACTGAGAAACCCTGCATGAGAACAAAGCATCCTAAAAAAACACAGTTGGTTGCTGGTGACCACAATGTAAAAAAAGCAGAAGTTGACATGATCAGCCTGAATTCTGACATCTGGTTTGATCAGTTAATGGAGGATTCTGATTACCTAGATTATTTGGAAAGTAATCTGGCCTGTAGAGTTGCCAGTTTTCAAAGAGTTAAAATAAAATATATTTAGGGGTGCCTGGGTGGCTCAGTCATTAAGCGCCTGCCTTCAGCTCAGGTCATGATCCCAGGGTCCTGGGATTGAGCCCCACGTCCGGCTCTCTGCTCGGCAGGGAGCTTGCTTCTCCCTCTCCCAGTCCCCCTGCTTGTGTTCCCTCTCTCACTGTCTCTCTCTCTGTCAAATAAATAAATAAAATCTTTTATATATATATTTAAAACTTAAACTCAATGAAACAAAATCATTTTCAATTTGATTTGCAGCAATTTCTTTGAAATAACTTTACCTTGGAAATTAGATATCATTAAGAATTTGTGTAAAAAGATGACTATGACTTTGAACTCTTCATGCCTTAATTTCCTCATACATAAAATGAAAATAACAACTCACCCTACCTAATGGGGCTGTATGTAAGGATTAAATAAAGGTAAATAATCATAAATATAAGACAATATTATTAGATGGTTCTATTTTTTTTTTTAAGAGAGAGCGAGCAGGGGAGGGGCAGAGGGAGAGAAAGAATCTTAAGCAGGCTCCACACCCAGTGCAGACAGAGCCTGACGTGGGGCTCGACCTCACAACCCTGACAGCATGACCTGAACTGAAATCAAGAGTCAGACACTTAACCAACTGAGCCACCCACATGCCCCAAGAGTCCTAATGCTTTAAAAAAAGAAACCTCTTTGGGCGAGAAATTGAGGTAGACTGATTAAATTTTTCTAATGCAGAACTACCTGCCTCCCCCACATACATAGACAAAAACCTAACAGAAGAAATCCCTTCATTGAAGATTACATATCAATAATTTAATTTTGCCTGAAAAGTTTAATAAAAGCAATAGCCCTATAATATGATTTTTTTGAGATGTGGTTCCTTCAAATTGTCCCCATCTGGTTTTACTTTTGCAGATACTCAATTTGATCTATGTGTAGACAAAGAATATCTAGACTCAGTTGAAGATAATTTAGAATTGTAAACTTAAAATACATGCACACATGTGAATCAAATAAATTATGAATAAAATATAGTCATAATACTCCCTGTGGAGGATGCTCAAACATTTTCATTGTTAGAGGTATGTGATCAGAGAATTTTGGAGAATGCTTGTTTAAACAATAAAACAGTGAGAAAAATGCCAAAGTATTCATGAAATAAAACAGTTACTTCAAAAGCTTAAACAATTAGGGCAGGGCCTTCTTTTCACCTGGCCCAAGGCAGTGATCCTAGAATTCATGCTGCTCCTTACACAGTGGTTCTCAACCTTGGATATACATTAGAAAATAGGTAGTAAAGGTCCAAGCAAACGCACTGAACACACAGAAAATAGAAAATCTATGTCTTCTACTCGTAAAAAGAGTTGTCAACCGTAATGTGAAATGCAGGAATGACCTAATCTGATATAAAAAGAGATCACAAAAAGTCCTAAATAGATAGCATCTTATGTATATTGTACATGAGTGGTATGATTATTATTTGAAATCAAGTATCAAAATAAGCTGAACTTGTAATCAGATCCTAAGTTGATACATCTTATACTGTTAGTATATAAAATGAATATTATTTCAACATATTTTAATTTTATTCCTTTTATATTTTGTGTCTTAGAGTAAATATAAACCATAACATAGCAAAACAGAAAATATATATAACGTGTAAGTAAATTAATATTCAGAGTAGAGTTTGGGTTCAAACCTGGTTACTGACGGGTGTGACTACAATTTTGGAGAGCTGAGAATTGAGTATGTATTCATTCAGAATAGAGATCCTTTCTTCAGTCTTAAGAATCCAGTATCTGTAACTGGCACATAGTAGCTACTCCATGGTTGTGTGGTTTAGATTAATGATGGTACCTCTGAGCTATAATGTGAATAACTTCAAAGTTTAATGATAACATAGTCTGTTAAACCAAATGCTACATCAAGGGCTGTTTTCCCTGAGGAATGTTTTGATTATTTGATTATTTTGATACTTGATTTCAAATAATAATCATACCATACTTGTAGAATATACATAAGATGCTATACATTTAGGACTTGAAAGATTCTCTACTCTTTCTCTACTTATAGATGTGTCTCCTTATCTATCATCTCTCTCTCTCTCTATCATCAATCAATTTCACTCGTCCTTTGTCAGCGTGTTTCCTTCTACTCTTGTGTATCTCATGTTTTCTCTCCTGTGTGCTTTTCTTCTATTTCTGCTACAGTAATCTATAGATTACACATTCTCTCCTCCAGTGAGAGAAGTGAAAGAAAGCCATAAGCCCGTTGTTTGTTTGAACACATGCCTCTTAATTTTCTGTGATGTGGATGAAGCCTCAGACTCGGAGTTACATCACGACTGAAGGAAGACAAGCAACAGTAAGAAGAACCATTATCATGTAAGGCATTAAAAGAATGTATTTTTACGCCATAGAAACCTTTGTTGAAATCTCTTTATTTAATAACACATAGTCTAGGAAAAACTAAGCTGCTGTGCCTAGTTTAGTAGAGAAAAGATTCCTGCCTTAATCATGAAGCATGAGGTGGGCTGGCTGGAACCCCAACATAGTCTGCTCTAACTTGATCAGAAGCTGCACGGAGTAGGGTTTTAATAAAGGCAAGGTGAATAAGTGGATTGAAAAAATGATCAGATGAGAAGGGACAAATTGCTCCTTAGGGAAATATCTTACTAGGATCTAAGGAAGTACTCAAATTGCTCAACTGCTTCCTAGGCCTATAGTAACTTTCTAATGACTAGATGAGAGCTAATTTTCAATTAGGCTTAACATGTGAAAGAGAACCATTACATTCATAAATAACTCATTCATAGACTTAGTCATTTGCTCAGTAAATATTTATTGAAGCACCTATTTTTTTTTAACTTGGCGTTATAACACACATTTCTAGTACAAAGAGAGGAAATCAATTTTTGATAGGATACTATTATTTTCAGGAAATGATTCCCGCCTCCTCCCCAGGAAATGATTCTAAGTTAAGCCAAAGTTATAATTACAGAATTTTTTCCATTTCCTAAATTATTATAAATGGAAATATGCCTACAATTACATTAGTATTTTCCTGTTTAGCTAACTAACTACACAGCTAATCTCCATGAAGATTCTTCAGCACCAAATACAATTAAAGATCGTGCAACCATTACTGTTTTGTTTTTGACTTTTTTTTTTATCCTTCAGGTCACTGCAATATGAATTTTATAGATTTCTCATCCTGTTGTTCTTCAATAGGTCACAATAAGAGTATTGAAGCAAAAAGGGCAGTTTCATGGCTAGATTTTTATGAGTTATTTCTGCAGTGCTTTTAAAAAGAAATTTTCAGCTTTTTCTGAGTTATTTTTAAACTTGTAGGCTATGTATGATAAAATTAGGGTTGCTGTAATTTTATAAAACTATGGCATTAACAAAGAGAATTAAGATATTTTGAAGCTGATCAAAATAAGACATTTATTAAAAATGCATTTTAATTTATATTTAAAATAGACATTGACTTATTTATTTACTGTTTTAAAGATTTTATTTATTTATTTGACAGAAAGAGAGAGAGCACAAGCAAGGGGAGTGACAGGCAGAGGCAAAGGGAGAAGCAGACTCCCCGCTGAGCAGGGAGCCCGATGCGGGCCTCGATCCCATGACTGGGATCATGAACTGAGCTGAAGGCAGACGCTTAACTAACTGAGCCACCTAGGCACCCCAACTTTTAAAAACAAATATTTTAAATGTCTGAGTTTCCTCATCTGTAAAATGATGAACTTGGACTAGAACTTCCCTAAATTTCCTTTAGTTCTAGAAGTCTGTTTATATAATTTTTATTTCATTTGTTTTATTGAATTAAGCCTGTATTTCTCCCAAGTATGGATTATGTCCAGTGGTCTTACCTATGTTTATATGTGGTGGGACTTGAAATCCTAATTACTAAAAAAGTGTCCTGACTAAATTTGCAATATGCCAGTACATTAGTTTTAATAGTGACAATGCCCAGGCTTGAGACCAGAATTTTGATTCTACCATTCAGTAGCTGATTCATCTTGGGTAAGTTATTTAGCTTCTCTGATACTCAAATTTCTTCATTTGAAAAATGGAGCTAATCATAAACGTATCACTTATATTGGTTTACTGCAGACCATACAGGAAGTACCTATTAGTGGCTGACAGTAAGTGTTCAATAAATGAGGGATAAATATTATCTTCCTTAATTCCCTAAACTTGACCTACCCCTTCATGTCTCCATGCCTCCATGATACCTCCTTCTCTTGGAAGGCCCTTCTGTCCTTCTTGTCTCTGTCAAAACATGCCTGACATACCCAGGGAGAACTCATTATTCTTTCCTCCATGCCCCCATATGATCTTAGCTACTAGAATAGAGGTAGAACGCTATTATAGATACAGTATTTATTTGTTTACAATTTTGTGATACCAAACTCAAATGCCTTTAGGGCCCATCAGGTACAGTAAGTTAGTATATCAAATTGATGACAAAAAAAATTGATGACAAAGGCATTGAATCAAATATGAAAGTTCTGCCTAAGGGTAAAAAATTCAGGTGTTTAAAGAACACTGTAGAAATCAAATAAAACCTATCTCTTAGCTGACTTCAGCCTGTGGGCTGCCATCAGCCCTGCTTCCAGGTTTGTGTCCTCTCTTAGGATTTGATCCCTTAAGGACAGGGACAAATCATGCATGTCTTATTCTCTGTAGGTCCAGTCCCAGAGCTTGCACATAGTAGGAACTCAATGTAATGTTTATTGAGTTGAATTAAAATCATATTTATATGAACGGTTCAAAGGCAGTTTGACTTTATCTGGACATATAATAGACTGGGTCTTCTTGATGTCAGAGATTTTAAAACCACCTATACTCTAATAAATATCCTCAAAACGTGTATAAAGTTCAATGAGATTTGTGAGTTTCCACTTTAAATGCTTATGAAGAGCCAATATTTAGGAACCAGGGACAACTACAAATCTAAAAAAGATTTAAATTCTTGAGTTCTTTTATTTAGGAAGTGGTGAAGGGATGACCTGAAATTGAAAAGCACGTCTTCCTGACTGAGTCATCACACTGGGCATGGCTTGGCAGATTACTACTCAGCCTTTTCTTTCTGGGCTCAGACTCTAAAACTATATGCTCTTTAAAAAATGCTTTTACACCTCAGGTGCCAAGGTGTCAGCTAAGGAGCTGTTAAGCAGCATTTATCAATGTGTATGAGAACTAGATCTATTTAGCTTCACAGCCAAAGTGTGCTATGTATTTAATACTTATGAACTATGGGTATATCTGTCACATTATTAAAGGGAAGTTTGAACCTTTAGTATACTTGATAAAGAGGTCATGAGGCAGGCTGCTTCTGCCTTTTTGTAATTTTCCATGGCTGCCTCCAGTTAGGACTAGCCATTGTTTGCTAGCATGTACCCTGCTGTGTTGTTGTCTCTCATGTACAAAGTATGAAAGAGAATATTCTGGATTTAGTTTCACTTCCAGATATTGATGATAACCTCCTTGGGAGTCTTATCTACAAACAAACATGTTAAAACATACCAAACATGTCTTATTTAAGGCTAAGATATATTTAAATTCCTATCAAAGATTTGTTAGCTTTTTAAGGTCAGAATGGTACTGATTTGGGAGAAAGGTAAACTAAGAAACAGACTTCTAACTAGAGAGAACAAACAGAGGGTTACCAGAAGGGAGGTGGGTGGGGGGATGGGTTAAATAGGTGATGGGGATTAAGGAATGCACTTGTGAAGAGCATCTGGGTGTTATATGGAAGTGTTGAATCACTATATTGTACACCTAAAACTAATATTACACTGTATGTTAATTAACTGTAATTTAAATAAAAACTTTTTTAAAAAGAATGGTACTTATTTGGCATCTATACAGTATGGATTAGATGGCAGGATAATTTGGTTTACTAATTATCATTTTGAGAATTTGGTCTTGAAAATATCAAAGAGCACAAGAAGTTTGAAAATAATTGAGAGTAGCTAATAGAGAACAAAACTAATTAAGACCCTAATGATTTTATACCAATTCTGATACCATAAATGTATGATTGGTGTGGCACCATAATGATAATGGTCGTGGCCACAACATATCCACTTTTCCAGGTAACCACTTTGCACTTGAGGTACATGTGTGGGATTTCCTTCCCTGTCCCCATCCGCATAGTGTAAACACTTAGGTGAACACCTCCCTAAGTCCTTCCAGTTCAGATCATGTTACTCCTCATTTAAAAAAATTCACAATCTCACTACTGCTGAATACAAACCCAAGGAATAAGTATGGTTTCAGAGGTAAGTGGACCAGGTTTCACTGCCTTCAGTCCAGGCCATGACTCTCTTCCTACTCCACCATGGACTCATGATGCTGCAGTACCAGACGTGGGAGGAAATCAGTCTCTTGGCCAAGAAACTCTACCTTGCCAGTCCTGTGAAGACACATGTGGTTCTCATTCTGATGGGAGTTTGTATGTTAAATAATACATGATTTAATTTGTTTGGTGTCTAGAACAGACCAAGCTCAAGATGCAAAGAAAATTGAGAAATTCTATAGTCAACTAATGTGACTTATGGTAGCCAAGGGATTCCCACAGTGTTACCATGGAAACAGACCAACCAATTTGAAACGAAGACTGTTTGTCATATGCTTAGGCAGTAAATATCTTTTGAATTTGAGAAAGTGTTGGGACAGAATATACTTTATGTAACTAAGTGGGCTATTTAGAAGCTGAGAGATCATTTTTTGTACTTTGTTTTCTAGTGTTTACTTTAGAGAGCCAGGAATGTAAATGCTTTCAGTTAAAAAGTGTTTATTTAGTTTTGGAAATTGAACAGGAAATGCATCTATCCTGGAAGCTTTTTGCACATTATTTGATATTGGGCAAAATATATAACTAGAATAGGTGATTTTGTATCAGTAATTTGAAAATGAGATATCAATTCTTCTTTAAATTTGGTTAATCTGTCTTTAAAAGAAAATTAAATATGACCATTTTGTTTGTTTGATCTATTTCTTCTCAAGCATAAAATTTGTGCTGATGATGCCTAACAAATATAAAATATAATGACTGGAATTAACTGTATAGCAGTATACCTATTTATATAGCATAGTGTCCATTATATCTAAAAGTAATTGTAAAAACAAAAATGCTTCACCTTAAACTTTCCAAACTTAAACTATATTTTTAAATATAAGGGATTCATACTATCATTAGTTAGTTTGAGCAAAGACTTATTTTGAATCCAGTTTTCTGTGTTCAAAAACAACTGCAGTTATTTTAAATGCATGATAATCACTAATGGACTGAAACCACCATATTATAGAAATATTTGCCACATAGTTCCCATTTATATTTTCTCAGAAGGGCTAAGGATTTTTGAACAGTTAAATCTTTGCACACTTCTATGACACCCGTGCCCATTTCTCTTAACCAAGGTGTTAAGCATGATTGTCATAACTGTTATGCTTTCTGTTAAACTGAAATTATGATAGTATTTGATATTTATCTTATATTTGTAATCTGAATTTTACCACCTAAGTGTAATGTTCACATGTTAATTACATTCGTATAGTTTTTGTTAAAAAATGGTTTAAAAAATTCTTGACTTTTTACTACAAACACACTAGAATTTTCATTGTTTTTTTTTTTAAGATTTTATTTATTCATTTGAGACACAGAGATACAGAGAGAGAAAGCATGAGCAGGGAGAGAGGCAGAGGGAGAAGCAGGCTCCTCACTGAGCCAGGAGCCCAATGTGGGGCTTGATCCCATGACCCTGGGATCATGACCTGAGCGGAAGGCAGACGCTTAACCATCTGAGCCACCCAGGCTCCCCTAGAATTTTCATTGTTATTTAAATGTTTTGGTCATTTCTTCCAGCACAAAGTAAGAATGCCTTATCTTGGACTAACCCATTCTGCCCTGCCTAAGAGGGTCTTTTAAGAGGCTCTCCCATCTTTTTTATGGCTGGAATAACCTTGCCCTCATCTGTGTTCCCTCAGGGGGCAGTAAAACTGCCACGGAAAGCACATAGGTGCTAGAGTCAGAGGGATTCCGTTTTAAGACCTCCATGTGCCCCTGCTTGCTGGATGACCTTATGCAACTCCAACTCCCTGAGCCTCAGTTCCCATTTTGGTAATAGGTGGAAAATAATCTGTTATGAAGACAATTACACAAGATAGTGTTTTATTTTTTATTTATTTGAGAGAGAGAGAGAGAGAGCACTAGCAGGGGGGAGTGGCAGAGGGAAAGAGAGAATCCTCAAGCAGATTCCCCTAAGTGCAGAGTCTGATACCAGGCTCGATCCCATGACCCTGAGATCATAATTTGAGATGAAATCAAGAGTCAGATGCTTAACCAATGAAGCCATCCAGGGCCCCTAAAACACCAAGACTTATCTATAGTTCTGGCGAAGCCACCCAGGTGCCTGTACAAGAGAGTGTTTTAAAAAATTGCCTGGCAGGGCGCCTGGGTGGCTCAGTTGGTTAAGCGACTGCCTTCGGCTCAGGTCATGATCCTGGAGTCCCGGGACCGAGTCCCACATCGGGCTCCCTGCTCAGCGGGGAGTCTGCTTCTCCCTCTGACCCTCCCCCTTCTCATGCTCTCTATCTCTCATTCTCTCTCTCTCAAATAAATAAATAAAATCTTTAAGAAAAAATAAAATAAAAATTGCCTGGCACAAAGAAGTCACTCATGTTAAGTCCTCCCTACCTACCTTTCTTGACTCTTTCCCCTCTTTCAGTTATATACTATTTCATTTTTCCTTATAGTATAATTCTTTCTGTTCATGACATAGCTTACAATAAGTTTCACAAAGAGTCTCTCATTTTTATATTTTCTGACAGAACTTGGCATGGTATGTTGCATAGAGGGGTCAATAGTGAAGGTAACTTAAACACAGGAAGCATAAAGCATATCCATGTCTCTCTGACTCATGACAATGTTATTGATGGTTTTGACAGCGATTTCTAAGGGTGGAATGGCCAAATCCATGCGACTGGTTTAATGAGTTAGTCAAAATTAGTCATAAAAATGTCATGACCTGTAAAGCCATTCTCTCTGGCTTATACGCTCTTTATTCTCAGACAGACAACTGGACACTTAATGACACAAGCAGCCAGACACATGGCCTCCATACATACCCTCTCTTTCATTTCTCTTGGTTTTCCATACGTGCCCTCTCATCTATATCCTTAAGGGACGAAGAGACAGACGATCTCAAGGGCAGAGCAATCTCGCTGCTTAAGCCCCAGAGAGAAGTGTGGCACAGAACTAGAGATGCTGTTTTCTGAGGGAGAGACTGACTCACCATTCATTCCCTGTGTGCCTAATTCTCCCAGATATGAGCCAGCAAATTTAACTGTGGCCTGAAGCAGACACTGTGTTGGGATCTATCTCCAAATACGATCCTAAGTGTGAAATGGGCTTGAAAAGAGTCAGGCCTTACTCAGTTTCACGTATCTTTTTTTTTTTTTTTTTTTGAGGCAATTCCTATTTTTAAGCATGATGTCTTTGGGAACAATATTACCTTCCAGATCTGATCTGAGGTAGCGTTCATTGCTGGTAATAAGGGAGAAAAAAAGAAACCAGCTCAAAGAAGCCTGATTTTATCCCTCTTCAGCCACACAACCTGGGCATGGCCAGATTGCCTAAGATCATATTGCCCCTGACAATCTGCCAGCCCCTCGCTGTGCCACCATTTTCACTACTGCTTACCATTAGGCTATCCCTGGCAGGCCATTAGACTGAGTGCAAAATGGGGGTCCAGGAACATCCTGTTCTATAAGAATTGCTGAAGGAGATTCATGGGTTGTATAAAGAGAGAAAGTGAGAAAAAGAGAGCTAGCAGGTGTTGTTCACTGTTGAAAATACCCCTATTAATGTATTTTTCAGAGCCAATTCCAAAGCAATTTCAGACTCCTGTGTTATTAAATTACTGGTTCACTTAACATACATGCTTTTTATTACATTTTAAATATTGGCCTGGATATAAATTTGGGTGGTTTGCTAAGATATTCTAGTGGTGGTGCATGATTATAGCTTCTTGGATATAGTGACAGTGTGAGAGGAACGGCAGCTTCTGATATGATATATCTGGAGAGGAAAACATTTGGAAGCAGTTTGAGTGCGTTTTATTTCTGCATGGACTCTTTGGGCACCCAGCCACTTTCAAAGCATTATTTAACAAATTATGGCACCACAAAAAGTATTTTATGCTCTGGATGTTAGTTTTCAAAAGAGGAACCAATAAATGTCTGGAGTTAATATCTAAGAGAAGTACTGGAGTGAGTTAAAATTAAAAGGACATTTTTATTTGTAAGTGAAAAATAAAAACTTCCTGCCTTCAAAGTATTACATTCAATTTTATTGCTATTTAGATAGACTCATTTTGTGTACATGTTATATTAATAAAGAAAAAGATGCTTGTTTATTGATACTTTTAAGGGGCCAGATTATTATATGGTGGTTAATTTATCACCAAATGTTACAGTTTCAGGGTTTAGGGAACAATGGTATACTTTCGTTTATATTTGATTTATAAAATAATCCAAACAAAATGGCTCTCATTTACCCTTTAAACACTGGCACGTGGGCTCTGAAATGGAGCAGATCACTGTGTAGGCTTATCGTCTGAGCTGTGGGCAAATATTGTGTCATATGAATCACCCTTTTGCGTCAGTAAGTTTGGGCCAGTACAGAAGTGGGGGGATGAAAATACCGCCCAGAAGAATGCTGCTCACCCATGGGAGGGAAATTTAGTGTGCTGGCGGAGGTAATATCCTAAATGGCACCCTGGTGCCCTAGAAGACTTAATTCACTTCAGCTGAATGAGCAGCTGGATCAAGCTCAATCATTGAGAGTTACCCATTCATATTCAAAGGCATATAGATCTCAAATGGAATGTTCTTTAGTTGGGTGCATATAACTTTAGGGTAACCTGCATACAGGGTTGGGAAAATATAAATGAGTGCAGCCTAATTAGAAAGCTCCATTTAAACTTGCTTTTCAAATCACATTTTCACAGCACTGAATGGCAGTGACCTAAGAAGATGAAGTACTTTCAGGAAAGGAAAAAGCAAGTGACAATATCATTGCTTAACTGTAATCACAAACTCTTAGTTTGGAAAGAGTCCCAGAAAGTTCGTACTTAGGTATAGATTTAGGTTTATTCCACCAAACTGTATTTATAGAAAAAAAGTGCTGGCAGAGATAAATAATGGAGAGTGAATAGGCTTGTCAAGAAATAAACAAGGAAGAGGAGATAGATTTTTTGGGTAAATGACATATATAGATCAAAGAAAAATGGCTGCATAAAGATAAAGTTGTATGTTTGTGTCCATATGTGTGTGTTTATAAAATACTGATTTATCAAACTTTAAGCACAATCTGATCCAATGAACAGATGTGAGACTTTTTCAAATATTCAGTCTTCAATGAGACAAAAATACTTCATTTTCCTGAGATTTTTTCTTTAATTTATAACATGTGTATCATGAAAAAAAAAAGTAAGAATAATCTCCACTATGTGAAGAGATCCCAAATGAAACAACTTTAAAAAACTAAATCAGGCCCTTACATCATATGCTGGGTACTCCACCAAAGGAACAACCTCAGTTCGTTCTTGATGGTGGAGGAAGGTCCTACATCCTTAGTCGTGATCTGACCTCATGCTGGCAAAGACTGACAGTGGCCCGTACATAGCTGTTTCCTTCTTTTTCCTAGTCTAAGAACCCCTGATTTTTAGTTGGCACATGGCTGGCCAGAATAAAGACCATATTTTTCCAGCTTTCCTATGCATCCAGATGAGGCTATGTGATTAAGTTGTATCTGATTAAGTAAAGTGTAAGTGTACCTAAAAGGAAGAAATATGCCGGGGGAGTGTTTACCCTTTTCTCCTTAAAGCATGGGACTTAAGCAACCATCCTGGGCAGTGTGCTGGAGAGAGGCACTCAGGAAGGAGCCTGGGTCTTTGAGAATCATGAAGCCCTCCTGTTAGCCATTGATTGATTACCTCTGGCTGTTGCTTAAGTATGAGAGAAATAATTTTTATTCTGTTGGTTGGGATTTTCTGTTACTCCCAAGAGACTCTAATCTTAAACTGATTTTTGATTTGCCTCTCTTAACATGCCTGGTGCCTGAATTAACTGCATTAAAATCCTATGATTACTTTATCACATACTTTGAAACAGCCTTCATAATTATCATTTTGGCTATTCTAGACTATTCTTGTACATCTCCGCCTTTAGATAATTTCTATGAGGCCAGTATCATGTGATCTTTTCACTGTATCCCTAGCATTTAAACACTGATAAATGACTAAATGAATCTCTCTTATCATATATTTTCTACCATTTTTAGATATAAGCCTGTTACTTTTGACAAGAATGATTCTGGTTAATAAATGCAAGCATCCCATGGATCACTTCTAATCTAATTTTAATGTCACAGTTTTGTACATGAATGAGTTTCTATTTTTATCTTTCCAACAGTAAAACAAAGTGTATAGATTAAATAAAGGTGGTATGCTTTGAATTTAGGAAAACAAGTAGTCTGCCGGAATTGAATTCTTCTTCCACTTAACTTCTGTAACTTTGGGGATCAACCTGAGGGCAAAAAAATATTGCTGATCCAAAGAATCCAAGCTTGTCAAGATTTATACATCAGTGTATACACAGGCCATTTTGAGAGAAGGCATTCCCTAAAGTCTTTGCCTCTCCCTGAATGTTAGCTGGTCAGGCTGCTTGGTGAGTGGAATGGAGGGCATGTGGGAGGGGTATAACTCTTTAGTTATATGCTTCTCTATACATCACATGTACATGTGACTGCTCCCTGGATCACTTGAGGGAAACATTTACTGAACAACTGTTGTGGACTCTGGAAATTTCTTGAAGCTTTATAGGAATCTAGTATATTTTGATAGAACTCATTTGCCATTGACACCTTCTGTGGAGGGTGGGTACTTTTTCTTGGAAGAAAAGATTCCACAGAAACTCTCTTTTGAGATAGCCTTCTTATTCAACCCCCCTCCCCAATTCCTCAGAATAGCAAGGATCAAAAAATAATATTTCTTATAATTCATTCCCCAACACCCCCCCGCCGACACACACAACCCTCTGTATCTCTTCACTTAGTGAATGGACTTGACCATTCAGCTAATTGCTAAGTTGGAAATTTGAGGGTCATTTAGACCTTTCTCACATTTGCCTTTTGATCCTCTGGGGCATGTCCTCTGGATTTCATGTAGAAAATATTTTTCTCAGTCATCTCCTTCTTGCAACTTCACTGCTACTACACAGCTTAGTTAATTCCTCCATTACTTTTACTTTGTATTATTGCAATCACTTTTTAATTGACTTCCCTATCTCCAGGTTAGCTTCCCTCCAAACCCCCTTATATCAGCTGGCAGGAAGATATTACTAAAATGCAAATGTTTTTATGTGATTTCCCTGCTTAAACCTTTTGAAAGCTCCGCACAGATTTAAGAATAATGCTTACAATTTAAACTATGGTGTAATGCACAAAGATATTCTTATTAAAATTTAAGCAATTCAGAACAGTGAGAATTCCCTTTTATCATTCATCTAATCCCAGCCTTCTACGGCTATCATTTTGATGTGTGCCCTCTCAGGTGTTTTTGTATGCTATGTATGTTTATATACATAGATATACAAATATGCTTTTTTATGTTTAAACTTGATTACATGTTTTGGAGACCCGGCATGACGTTGATCTACCTCCTTCTTTTTAACTGCGTAATATTCACTAGTACAAATATGCAATAATTTATCTAATCATCTTCTTCCTGGTGAGTATGTAGGTTATTGTGTGAATATCTAGAATAGTTACACCGTTGTGGGGTTTCTGAGTTGAACAATATGTTAATCTTAAAATATGATAAATACTTTCAAATAGTCCACCAGAAGTCTCTGTCAATTTATACTCTTATGAATAGTGAATGACAAGTACGTTTTTATTTTCCTACACCCTTTTCTAGCACTGTCAATCTTCTTAATTTTTGCTAATTAGGTAAAAATGATTTAATTTGGATTTTAATTTTCCTATTTTAGGTAATAGTGAGATTGAATGTATTTTCTTATTTTTATTGATCATATTTGTTTTTATGCAAATTGGCTATTCATATTTTTGCTCTTATATAATAGGGTCTTTTAAAAATGATTTGTAGAAATTCATCATCCAATTTCCATATTAATCATTTGTTTCAAAAATGTTGCAGGTTTTGTCTTTATCAGTTACTTTTCACCTTGTCAGTCTCTCTGGCCACATCTTCCAAAATTGCTTTAATCTAATAATCCTTTGCTCCCACAATAAGAAAATGCTTATAGGTTTGTAAACCTATTAACCTGTTTCATACTTCTGTAGCTTCCTACATGCTTTTTCTACTAATAATATATCCTTTCTTCACCTTTCTAACCAAGTTAATTCTTACTCATTCTTCAAGACTCTGCTTAAGTGTTACTTCCTCTAAGGAAGTTTTTTTATTCTTACTCTTCTTTAGATGGATCTAATGTGCTGAGCCTGACCCTCATTCACTCGTCCATTACCTATTATTGCACTTAAGTATTAATCTTCCACATCTCTGTCACTTCTGCTAGACTTATATACTCTTTGGGAATATAGACTGAGCCTTATTTGTATTAGAATCCTATTAACTGCTCAATATATGTTTGTTGATTGAATGACTCTATAAATTCAGCCTTTAGGATAAATTATTAAAACCATTCCTCTATTTGATAATGCAATTTGGATTTCTCCGAGAGAAACACACAATTCTTCTCAAAGCAATTAAGTAAGTACTTTCTTCTAAGTTGTTTAAGTAAAAAGAAGGTGAAAGTGAGTTGGTGTACATTACATGATAGGTTGATAAATAAAATTAAATAATCATGGCTATCATTCAGCCAAAGTATCTTAGAATTGAGAAGAGCCTGCACATTGTGGAAATTCTTTTACTGTTCTATTTGCATCTCTGTGACTATAATCTGTGTCAGTCTGTTTCATTGTTGGGCTTTCTGAACTAATATAAAATCAATACAAAATTTGCCTTCATGCAACTTCCACCTATTGGTCTTAACAGTTGTATTAACAACATTTATTATGTCTGGGGAGACCTATTATTTTCCTTTCATTTTCTTCCTACATTTTTGACTGTAGGATAAACATACCTTGATTTATTAGACACATATTTTAAAATCTCACCATCTTAGTTACTTTACTGTTAGAAAAACATACTTTGTCAATATTACTTCTGGAACTGATCATAGTACACCAGATATAGACTATTAAAGGAGTCTTTCATTCCTTCAAAATAGTCCTTTTCTTACATCAATGGAACCCAAAATGTAATTAGTTTTTTGGTAATAGTCATGTCACATTGCAATCTATTATTGAACCTGTGGCCAACAAAAATCCACTGGCATTTTCAGTTGACCAGCATTAAAGCCTTATTCTATTTAATATAATCTGAAAGCACACTGTTTGATATTTATTCTTTAGTTCTTGCTTGTTTTGGCCCTTGTCAGGCATAGTGAATTCCTTGTACACAATTAAGAAGATTAAGAACTCTCTACCCTTTAAATAGTCCAAAAATTTGAAACCATGTCATTGGGAGGCACAGTTATTCAATAGAGACACAGTTGTTACTAAAAAGCTGTAAGTCTGGAATTATTCTTTATTAAGAAACTTGGCTATTTTCTTGCCTTATCCTTAATTCAGCAGTGTCCTACCTATAGGGGTGCAATATAATCTATATGGATTTTGTTATGAAGATGTGGGCAGAAAGTTGAAGATTTGACCTAACATAACTAAAGAGCAAAAGCTTTGGAGTCAGACAGACATGGATCACAGCCTACCTTTGCCCCCAACAAGCTGTGTGATATTGTACAAGTTGCTTAACATCCTTGAAGTAATCTTTTTATTTGTGTAATGGGGAAAATAATAATAATTAACTTTGTCATGTTTGTGAGGATTTCTAAAACTATGTATGAGGGACACGTAGTGTAGTATCTGGCACATAACAGTCAATCAACAGGCAAATGAGAAGGAAATCTATTGGGAAAATTGGTCACTCACGAGTCAGCTATACAACAACACAAAGCATTCCTAAAATTAAAAAAAAAAAAAATCTTACACATCCAAACTGTCCTCAGATTTAAAATCTGGGAACCAGAAGGCCAAGAACCCTGTGCAGTATCATTTACGATGATTATGTTACCTGGCTAAGGTCTTCTATTACCAAGAGTGCCTTATAACCCAAGAAGCATGTTACAATATCAGCATAAAACACAAAACAGGAAAAAGGAGCAACTAAGGGATTAGTGTTTAAGGTCACAGAGGCATTAATCAGAACCATATAGATTTTTGGTCCACGAAAGCTTCTACTTCAAATAAATTGCCAAGATTAAAAGGATAGCTTGCCTATATGGATAACATGCTGACGAAAGGAAAAAAGTAAAACTGGATTAAAATAACCTTATGGTTTTATGAACAGAAAGTGGCAGCAGAGGTATATTGGAAAGCTGCTAGTGTGTTATACATTGCAATGTTGGTTTTGAGTCCTGAGCTCTTTTGCAAGCAAGTTTCATTGACCTTCTACATTTCACATTGACCTTGATGCTTATAAATGCTGCAGGGCTTGGCAATTAGTCTTTTGTGAACTGAGAATTCACTTCTTTGTAGCTTCTTAATGTTCGATCTCAATTAAAAGCTATTTAACAGCAAATTCATGGTGAGTCAGGGTAATAGAAAAATTGGGGTCTAATGGGTGTCTGTGTGTAGTGTGAAATAGAGAAGAGAGTTTTAAGTGTCAAGGCAGACTTTCTTCTGGTCTTAGGGAAATAAGATTTATGACTTACAGGTAATTTTTGTCCTTTGAAGGTTATATCATAATGAAATAATAAGAAAAAATGACATTTGAGGTGATAATGCAGTAGCCAGGTCACTGGGAGAGTGACTTTTCCAAAAGTACAAGAACTTAGCTTGCAGCTCAGCTTTAGAATCTATCAATTAGCACTTACACTTTAGAGAAATTACCTGGCATAAGCAATTGTTTCAAAAGATAATATTTTAACTTTAGAACTTTTCTTGAAAAGGCGTATTTTTCTCTTGAATCTTCTTTTTGTCAACCCCCATAATCCCATTTCTACCACATTACATCTGGCCCTTACTACTCTTAATTTTGACTATTGCAACAGGCTGCTAATTAGTACCTCTGCTTCTACTCTTTCCCTATTAGGGTTTATTAAGTTCCCGGGCTGCCCTGGCAGCAATAGTTTGTAACAACTGAGACTGTTGCCCCAGATGACCACTCCCTACTGTGCACATGTGATATGTTTATATGTGATAACATAATCTCACCTGGGCTCTGCCTACCATGGGCCATTTCTGTTCATCCCAGACTCTACCCCTGAATTTGGGCTTTCAGTTTCAAACTGTTTTTCCCTGACTCTATCTGTGACCTATTTCAGCCTGACCTTTCTCTTGCTGACGCTTCTTCAGTTCTTAACAGAATCTGTTATCTTCTTTGCTGCCATATTCTGGCTTCTAGACTCTACAATTGCTTGTGGAAGGATATTATTTCCTTGCAGTCTGGCTGGAATTTAACCTCTAGCTTATGATAGTAATTTTGTACACCATCCCTTTCAGGAGGACCTGTCATCTATTCTTCAAAACTTTCTAACCTTCAAAAAACCTTTCTATTGTTAAAATCTTTCTATTACATTTTGGGTAGTGTTAAAATATCATGGTTTCGCATTTAAGACCTCCCATAATATAGTTTAACACACCCTCTGGATTTCTATCCTAATTCCTCATCGTATAAACCTAATACTTGAGGCATATTGAGGTGCTTCCCATCTCCAAAATACAGAAATGCTCTTGTTTTTGTGCCTTTGCTCATGCTGTTCCTCCCATTTGGAGTTCCTGCCGTACCATCTATTTGCTTGTTCGAATCCCAGACACCTTTTACTTCCCAATTCTTGGCCCTTTTCCTCCGTAGTTTTCCTGACCACTCACTTCTTTGACTCCTTCACAGTCGTATGTGTATCATGAGTTCATTATATTTTACTTTTCTATTCTACTTATGTGGCCTTCAACCACAAAATTGCTGGTGGCAACTGTGTAAAAGAAAAGTAATGCAATGCCAGTGTGTTGTATTCTGTATCCCTGTACAGAGAAAAGCCATTAGGGAGTAATGGCTGAACATAGCAAACATTTGCTCTACATGCAGCAGGAAAGAAAGACCTTTGTTATTTTAAATAAGTGGGTATAGTTTTATATGCATATTGGAAAGTACCAGTAGCTACAGAAATATTGTTAATAGTAATATAACATTCAGTGTTTTCAATATATGCTGATAGCAAGAGTAAGAATTCTTTCCAATTAAAACAAAATTCTTGCTCTAATCGTTTCATGAAAAGTATTTTTAAAAATGTGTATAACATTTACTATGTTCTTACTTAATCTTCATAAATACATTCTTAATAATACAAATATTCAGTTAATTTTCCTAGCAATTCAATAAAGACAGAACTATTACATCCTTTTTTCATTTTTTTGTTTTGTTTTTGCAGAAGTAAAGTAACTTGCTCAAAGTCACCTAAATAAGTGACAGAACAGGGAATCTAAACAACCTGATAACAGAGTCTGTGCTTTTAACCATTGTCAATGTATACAGAACCAAGCATTTATTTATGCTCAAGTGAAATATTTCATTGGGGGACTGCTCTTCAATATTTACTCCTAACATTTGTTCATTACTTTATTTTTTCCTTTTTGTTCATTGATTTAGCAGATACTTATCGAGCACTTACTATATGCCATATGTTGAGCTATATCAAGCAGAATCCCTGCTTCATGAGGTGCTTGGAGAGATAAATGTATATAAAATAATAAGGGTAACACAGCATTTTAGATGCTATGTTAGATATTTGAGTAGGGTACAATGGGGAAAAAAAGGAAATCACAATTCTATATGAAGTAGGGAAGCCTTGATTTGAACCTAAAAGGGAAAAGTGATACTAAGAAGGAAGAGAACATTCTGAGCAGATGGAGCTGCTGTAGGGAGCATGGTGCTCTCTGGGAGCTTTAAGTGCTTGAATAGAGCTGGAACATGCACAGCAATTAGCAAAATGATCCTAGAGAGGAGGCAAGTGCCAGATCAATGGGGGCCTTGAATACTCTGCTAAAGAACTTGAACTTTCTCCATTAAACTGTGGGGAAACTTGAAAAATTTAAAGCAGGGGACTAATTTTATCTGTTCTGCATTTTTATATGTTTATTTCAGAGAGAGAGAGAGAGTACAAGCAAGGGGTAGGGTCAGAGAGAGAAGCAGACTCCCTGCTGAGCAGGGAGCCCTATGGGGGACTCCATCCCAGGACCCTGGAATCATGACCTGGGCCGAAGGCAGACACTTAACCGACTGAGCCACCTAGGCGTCTTGTTCTGCATTTTATAAAGATCACTCCTGCAGCACTGGGTAGAAGGAGTTTAAGAGTGTCAAAGATGAAGGCAAGGGATACAAGTTATGTGATTCTCTTTAATTCAGAAAAGAGATGATGAGAGATTTAACCAAGTTAGTAAATGGAGATGAACAAGGAGAGAAAGACATGAGTGAAGGTAGAAGCCAGGGAGTGTGGATCTGGATTAGATGTGAAGACTAAGGGAAAGCAACAATCTATGAGGACTCCTGGGTTTATGATGAGGGAGAAGCATATCTAAGGAAAGGTCATGACTCTGTTTTGGACATACTCTGAGCTGTGTCTTTGATATCTAGATAGAGAAGAGCAACCAGCCATTGCATATGTGAAGCTCCAAGGAGGGATGCTGGTTCTACTGGAATTTGGTAATGCCTGAATGGTAGGTGGTGACCACAGTAAAAAGAAGGTTGAGGGTCAAATATTGGGCTCCACAGTGAGGGGCAGAGGAAGAGGAGGACATGATAAAGCCAGAAAACAGAGGAGTAAGGGAAGAGCTGGGAGAAAAGGGTATCAAGTGGGACAAGACAGGCTTTCTAGGAGGGAATAGGTAAAAGTGGCAAGTGTTACAGAGCTATAATGAGATGACCAACACTAATAAAATGGTTGTTAAATATTATTTTTTAAAATATAGACTTAAAATACATAAGAAATATTACCTTTCAAAAACATTTAAAATAAATTACTTTCAAGTTTAACTAACCATGAGTCACTCCAATATGGCTGCATTAGGTTCCTACAGGACAACATAGAGTTCCATGAGCTGGGTGGTTGAAGACAAGAAAAGTTTATTCTCTCACAGTCCTGGGGTCTAGAAGCCTGGAAGCAGGTTTTGGCACTACTGATTCCTCCTGAGAGCTCTGAGGGAGAATTTCTTTCATACCTCTATCTTAGCTTCTGGGGACAGCTGTCAGTCAGCAAGCCAAGTTCCTTGGCTTGTAAATACCTCACTCCAATCTCTACTTCTATCTTCATATGGCTGTCTTCTTCCTATGTGTCTCTGTGTCCTCACATGACATTCTCCTCCCTGTATGTACTTCTCTCCTCTTATAAGGACACCGGTCATATTAGATTAAGGGCCCACCTTACTCCAATATGACCTCATCTTAACTAATTACATCTATTACCATTCTATTCCCAAATAAGATACATTCTGAAGTACTGGCAGAGAGGACATCCACATGTCTGTTTGGGGGACACAATTCAATCCATAACAGTGACTAGCATTAAGCTGGACACTTTGACACATTATCATATTAAATCTTCATAGCACTCTGTAAAGAAGGTATTATTAGCCCCATTTGATAGACAACATTGCTACATTTCTTCCATTGTATTCTGTGTGAATAATGTCCTTGGAAGTTGTGTAACATAGTGGGCTTGAATTTATTTTTCGGCTCATAAGCATTTTTTAACAGGTTTTTTTTCCTTCATCAAATCATTCATAGAATTGCAATGATAAATGTATTTTTAACAATTTAGGTATGTAGAAAGTAAAGTTAGAAAGGCTTGGTGACCTACTCAAGGTCATACAATTAGATCTTGGCTGCCTTCAATCCCAATGCTCTTTCCACAACACTACAATATTAAGTGTGCCAGATGTGATGTCATCCTAAGAATAAAAAATGAACCCAGTTGAATATAGTAGACATCTGCTTTTGCTTGCCTGCAATCCATTTTCCTTTGGTCTTAGAAGAACACATGGACTTTCCTTAAAAACAACCTTTCCTTTCTTTCATTTCATGTGGTTTCTATCTGGTAGTGGTAGGGTTATAATCCACCCCTCCATCCCTGTTGAGCTCGAGATGAGCCTATAGCATGTCAGATCAATGAAGCTCATTCCAGGGCTTTGTTACAATGATTAGGTAATAAAGGCAATCATTCATTGGACTTGAAGTAGGTAGAGGATTAACTTCAAAATACAGGGGGCTGCCACATAACAAGAGTTCACCTTGAGAGTGAAGTCATTATAGAATAAAGCATAGCCAAGAGATTGAAAGCAATTTTTGTTTTTAATCCTAGATCCAGCCATTCCTGCAGCTAAATGATCCCAGATTTCTAGTTATAAGAGTCAACACAATCTCTTTGGATTAAGACAATACGACTTGGATTTCTGTGACTTCTTAAAAAAACTGCCTTGATTTTGCAAATAAACTTGAATAATCAACATATAAAATTGACTTCAAGTCATCACTGTCCAAAATAATCCTAAATTTAGTAATAACTAAGTATATGATTTTTAGCAGAACCATCCCTTAAAGTTTCAGGTTTCTCATTGAAATGAAGGGGGTTTGGCTAATAGGTTTAGCACTGAAATTGTCTTCTAGTATTTACTTGACAAATTCTATAAAGGCTCTTCCTATCTTTATGATGTCTTCCAGTGGCAAGAACTTGAAAATTTAAAAATCTTAATGAACATGTGGGACTGTATATTTGTATTCATAATTTATAAATTCTGATATCTTATTATATATATCTAATACATTCAAGTCACATTCTGATATTTAGTTACCATCAGAGCTTAATTGATTTGAAGTCAGAATTATTTAGAAAGCAGAATTTGAAACTTCACTTCAGAATTTATAAATAATACATTCCATTAGACATAGTCCTCTCTCTTTGAAAGCTATAATTATAGGTTATAATAATCATCTGTAAGAATAATATTGTTAATATTGCTACAAATACAGAATTACTTGATTTTTTTTCTTTAAGCTAATTTTCCTTGGATGCTTCTAACGAACTTTATAAATCATGGCATCTGATGAATGTAGTGGACTTCAAGGAGCTGTTCTTGATGGCTCAGATTCTTTTTGATGTTTATTCAACTGATTTTTTAATGCACTTCTGAAACAAAATTGTCTTTTTTTAAAAAAAATGAATTTTGGCAGGAGACTCCTCTGCCTCTCTCTCTCTGTCTCTCATGAATGAATACATAAAATCTTTAAAAAAAATGAAATTGATTGGCAAAATTACACATTTTAAATGGTCCTCATTACTGTCTGTAAACCACTTCTCTCTTGGTATATGGATTGGATATCATGGATATCATCCATGCTGATGCAAGTCACCTCTATCCTTTTTCTACTCTCTTTTCTGACATTAGGAATGATATTTTCCCTGCCTCTAGGTGCTGCATATGCCAGGCATTTACGTGGACCATACCTAAGCTTCCGTTCTTTTATGGCCTCTGATTATGCAGCAATTGGTCTTCAAGTGTGTAACAGCTGCCGACAACTTCTTCAGATTTGACATTAGCTTCAGAGATCTTCGCACATTTACTAGTAATTCTCTATATTGATCAAATTCAACAAAATGTTACCGTTTTCTTCTTCCTTTTTTTTTTTTTACATGATCCAATATGTATGAATTATTTACCATTTGGGAAAAGAAAATGTTGGATGGAAATTTTTGTCACGACTTATGTATCATGGTTTTTAATACTTAACATGAGTTGCAACTTTCATCTATTGATTCTTTCTTTAAATGTCAACCATGTACCATGCAGTACTATCCTGGGCCTGGAGGAACTGAGAAAATTTGAAAAATTTGCCTTTATTTTAGCTGAACTGGCTTTATGGCCCATTTTTCTGAATATGCTATTTTTAATGTTTGTTGTGGTTACTTACAGTAAACAAAGTGTCCATCAAAAAACAAAAAAATCGGACCATAGAGCCAGCATTTAAAAGGTGTGATTTTTGCCAATCAGTTTAAATTTTTTTAAAGATTTTATTTATTCATTCATGAGAGACAGAGAGAGAGAGAGAGAGAGAGAGAGAGAGAGAGAGAGAGAGGCAGAGGCAGAGGCAGAGGGAGAAGAAGGCTTCCCGTGGAGCAGGGAATCTGATGCCGGACTCAATCCCAGGACCCCGGGATCATGACCTGAGCCAAAGACAGATGCTTAACCAACTGAGCCACCCTGACACCCCAACCAATTTAAATTTTACTGTGAAAAAAACTTAACGGTAATATCTTTTTATACAATCTAATATTTTGTAAGTAATATAATAAATATATTTAATATTAATTTAATATACTATTTTAGGTGAGTAATATAATATTTTATAACTATAAGGCATAATAGAAGTGTCATTATTATTAAGAAGCATGACAAGCATAAAGTTAAAGCCACAAATACTTCAATATGGTATTAACAACAACAAAGTCTACCACACCTTGTAATCCTCCTGCTCCTCAGGGGTGATTTTTTTAAACATTTCTGATTATAGGCTTAGATATATTTTATTAAAGCCTTTTAAAATATGGTTTTACTTCCATCTTTCTTTTCTAAGATACATTAATATTGCCTTATACAAGTATATGCAGGCAATATATACTTATGTATGTAGAAGACAGAAGTGTAGCAGAAAGCGCAGGAAAGCAGGAAAAAGGACAAACGACCAACAGCCATGGCGTTGGGAGAGACAGGAAATAAACACGTGAGGGGGAACGAGTCAGTAATGTCTGAGGTTTACTCATTGATTGAATGAAAAGTAGCCAGTGGCCCAGTAAGAGGCTCAGCTCTCTGCAGAACCTGAGGAGAAGACTCCCACTAATGACGCTGTGGGAGCCAGGAGCAGAGCGGATGCTCTTATCAGAAGACAGGAAGTTCTGCGGCAGTTAGCTAGCTGCCTGTGGAAAAGCTGGGAGGAAAGCTGGCCATTCCTGTTTGAGAAGCCTCCGGCCAACTGGAAACAAGCCTCTTATCTCAGCTGCAGAACCCTCTGATAAATCAAGTTGTTTCTCTTTTTCTGTCCCCTCGGTTCAGTAGGTAAACTACACTGGAAAAGAAAGTCTGATTAATACCTTATTAATTGCCAAATCTACTATTTCTTGCTCTGAGGGAACCGATCCTCTGACATGAATATGTTTACTGTTAAATTAAAGACTGAATAAAATATAACCATGCAACTTAGGGCAGACATGAAAAAGAGGGATATTTATACATACTAATCTGGAACATAATATTGTTGGGGCATGGCTATCATCCCCCAATACCTATTATTTCATTTTTCTACTGAAAAAAAAAGAAAAAAGCTCACTGTTTTATTTTTTTATGTATTTTTTTTTTATTGAGATGCATGTCACATACCATAAAATTCACCTTTTTAAAGGGTTTTAATTCTTTGATTTTAGTGGTGTGCAACATTCAACACTATCTGGTAATGTTTTAAAATGTTCCCAGGATTTGTTTTGATCAGGTGTGGTAAGACACAGACTGATAATGACAGTCACGCAGGAATACGTTTTTAGACTCTAAGATTCCTAGAAACAGGAGGCACAGCTGACCACACAGGCCACATGAGAAGCACCAGGGTTGGTCAGAAGGGAACAAGAGTGAGGGGAAAATGTGGACCAGAGCCTTTGCTAGGGTTTTAGCAGGAAGGAATGGGCAAGGCAATATAAACTGGCCAAGCAAGTTTATACTTGGCTAGTTGAAATGATTTCTGGAGGCTTCAGGGTGTAGGGGCTGCCCCTAGTTGTCTGACACCTGGCGCTAGGGTAATTAGGACAGGGGCATAATATTTGGGTTGGGAGAGCTCAGTTAAGGAGGTGGTTGGGGTATGGGCTTTGTACTGATTGGCTTGCATATGAAAGGCCCACTGCAAGTGAGTCTTCAACCATCTGCAGGAATTAGTCACCCTGGAGCGAGGCTCTTTAGAATTAGCAAGTCTCAGATGTCAAAACATCAGAAAATACAGAAAATAAAAAGGCATAATTAATATAGATAACATGATCACTAAGAGAAGGACTGCATTTGCTAGCCTCTCTTGCAGCTCTTCTCAGCACAACTTTTATGGAATGTTTTTAATGTGACCAGCCAGCAGCATCCTCCCTCTTGCTGGCTAGAGGTAGACAGAACAGGTAGAACTAGGGCAGCATCTTGGACCGTGAGATTAAAGTCCTGTGCTAAAGAGAGTGGAAAAAGGAGGAAAAAAACTGGTTCCCTAATGATCACGGAATGGTCACAAAGCGCTGTACTGATGATGATAGAAAGATGACCTCTACTTTCCTCTGCATGCTCCCTTTGGCGTCCTTTTTAAGCAGATTCCTTCTAATTGTTGGAAAGAGGACTCCCTGCAGGTCTATTGACTGTGTTGTCTGTAGTTGGGCCCCATGGGAGAGCCAGATTTTTATGTGAGGAAGAAATAAATTTCTCTCTTAATTTAAGCCACCATGATTAGAGTTGTTCATTTACTCATCGTCAAACCTAATATTAAATAACATAATGGCTAATTAAAAGATGTTGAAACTAACTTTTTTGCATGATTCCAGTTCTGTGCATAAAACAATACATGGAGAGGTACAGATAGAGACGTAGGCATATACATGTATAGAAAATTTAGGAAGCTTATCTCTGAATTAATAGGGATTAACTCTAGGGGATGGAACTGGATGGCAGAAAAATAATCACATTTTATGTTTAACAATAATTTTTTAAATGGCAGGTTAAGATTTATTTTCACTCTTTATATTTTTGATTTTTAAGTATAAATTTAAATAGCAAAAAATCCACTGATTTTCTTAGCTCCGTTTACAAGCAGCTATTGAAAGAAAACATAAAATTGTAGTTAATGAACAACGTAATCATAGTTATGCTAAATTGTTGCTGTTAACAATGTATTTTTCCTAAAATATGTGACTTCATTCCCAGTCTGTTATTTTATGAATTACCCTGCAAATCTGATAGTGTATACTATTGCTATATATATAAATTATACATACCAAAATAGAGTTATGTTTGTAACTATCAAAATGAAACAAATTAATTTTCTAGAGATGTTTTTTAAAAATCCATAAAGTGAACATCAATTACTTCTTTGTTGTCTTTCCTTTTGGGAAATGTCCTTTGCTGGTTCCAAGCTATTCTTGTCAGTATTTCCTTCCAGAGGAGGAGGTATGTGACACAGTATGGCCGGAGCATCCCATCCACTTGGACACAATTACACCAAAGATGGACATGGGGCCCAACTATCGACAACACGGTCAATAGACATTCAGGGAGTCCTCTTTCCAACAAGTAGAAGGAATCTGCTTAAAAAGGACGCCAAAGGGAGCATGCAGAGAAAAGTAGAGGTCATCTGTCTATCTATGTATTGTTCTGTCTATTGACTGATTGATCAATCGATCGATCAGTGATTTCACTGTTGTTTGAGCTCCTGCATCTAGCTGTTCTTGGATTACTACACTTTTCAGGTATGAGACTCAATAAATTATTTTTGTTTTTCCTTAAATTAGGATGAGTTGGGTTTATGTCACAGATTAATTTACTATTTTACTTGGTGAGGTGTTTCTCTCAATTGTTTCAAGGGTTCAGTTATAAAAAAAATTATGCACACACGTAACATTCCATTTATAACTTGACCAACTCACTTGCAAATTGAGTTTATTAGAAATGAAACCTAACTCTTAGGTAGAGCCATTTGAAATTTCCTACATTCAACAATTTCTCACCTACAAAAGTGGCAAATTCATAAGGTTGTTCAATTTAATATAAAGATTTTTTCATCATAGCTTAGAAACAAAATACTAACACAATATTTGTTTATTTTAGAAAGCACAGATAATATGCAAAATACAAAGATGAAAACAAAATTATTCTAAAGCTGTAATCCAAAAATAAACACTACTATATTTTCAGTATGTTCTCTCTCACATAATAAACCTGGTTTAGAAAATAATTTTATTGGACCAAAAAACTATTAAGTTAATGATAAGTTTGTAATTTTGGGAAACCATTTAATTAAAAAAATTCACCTTGCTTTCCAATAAATATGCTTTGTAAAATTAATTTACTTTTTAAAAAGGTCCTGCTTTAAGCTTTTCTTTGAGGTTCATTTTTATTAACTAAATTGCAAACAGGCTAATCCATCTAAACTGGAAAGACTTCTTTATATAATTCTCAACATATGCAGTATTAGATAATTCCATTATTTACTACATAATCCCAATTCCAGAGTATTTATATTAATGATATGCCTGGTTTATAAATAATTATAAAGAGGTAAGAAACCTATTACATCCAGTTTGATATATAATAAAAATATTTTACAGAATATGCTTTAGTCTACATTTTAAGTTTTAGACTGAATAATCTATTTGGTCTAAACAATCTATTTTTGATAATGTACCAAAATAATGGCATGAGTAAAACTGGGAATTCCAGAAATGCTAGTACAATATTGTTTTAATAGTATCACTGCTTAAAATGGTTCATTAATTTATAAAGCCACTCTCTGTTGAGTGTTTACTTCTGTATATGCCAGAACTTTCCTTGGTGCAGAATATCCTGAGCCCATCAGAATGAAGCCTGTGTGATTTTATAAAATTATATGTAGAAGGGAAGAAAGTAAAGACATGGAGTAATGAGTATCTGGGGGAAGGTAGGGTCTGCAGGTTTTCAGATGCCAGTCTAGTGAGGATATTGGGAAGGTCATTGCTGTGAATGAGAACACTTGGGGCCCTGCCTGAGGCAACAGTGAGCTTGCTGTGTTCAAGGCACACAGATGGCCTGGATGGTCTACGCACAGGGCAGTAGGAGGGCATAGAAGTAGAAGACAACATTTAAGAAGCAAACAGTGTCTAGATCATTGAAGGCATTGCAGGCCAAAGTAAAGACTTTGGATTTTTTTTTTCCTAAGTGCAGTTTGCACATTTTTTTTTAAGTCACTCTGGTGTGAAAAATAAGTTGTGGTAAGGGCAACAAAGCAAGAAGAGTAGTTACAAGGCAATTGCATTAAGTTTAGGGAAGACTGCTTTAAAGTATGAGAGAGTCACAAAGTAGATATTAACCTGTTCCCTAAGGTTTTACATAGTTAAACTATAACTATGTGTAACTTATTTAACTATATAACTATATCTAACTTGACCATTGAGAGCAATGTTTTTGTAGGACAAAGTTCAATTTGGGCAAATAAAAAGGTTATGAGACATTTACAAAAACAAAAAGAAGTTACAGCTTTTTAAAAAAATCAGAACACAGGTCTCCCTCACTAATAGAAAGAAGAGGCTTCCTGTGAAAATTTTTGAAAGCTGAAATGGTGTAAAGCAAAGAATACTCCTGCTATCCAAAAGTTTGCAATAGATCACTTTGTTTTTATGAAAGATTTACATTATTACGGTACCAGCATACAGTCTTTATAACTAGATAATCAGTGTTTTATTATTTCTGCATCAGTGAGGAGGTGCTTTCTGGACAAAATTTAGAAACTACAAAACTAGTATTTACAGCCATACCCACCTCTAATGGTCCCCATTGAAGTTAATGTTTGATGTAGGTTTGCTTTTTCTTTCAATGATTGACATCAATATTCTAAATTGTAGTGTGGCTTTTGTCACAATGTCTGTGAATAACATATTATTTTTTAAAATAAGTTTTTTTTTTCTGTTATAAAGGAGACATCTTTAACACAAGCAAAAATATACCCTTCAACCATTAAATTTACAATTAGGTTCCTCATAAGCTTTTGAGGGAATTCAAATTTGATTTAGAGAGAGGTTTGCTCCATTCATACTAGCTTCCCTACCAATCTTTTTTCTTTCTACCTTCCTGGCCAGTTCTCAATTTCTTAATTACTAAGAAGGGTAGGCATCTATAGTTAGACTGAAGGGTGGGTCTCTTTAGCAACTGAACATTTCCCTGTAGCTAAAACCTTGAGAATATAACACATGACTGGTAGCATTATTTTAACTATAGGAACTGTTTCATTTGTTCCATCTTATTAAAAAAATAGTAATTTTAAACTTTCCATGTCGTATAATTAAAGCTTTCATCATGTGATAAGTGTAGTCTTCCAAACGTCTTACTTGGAAGTAGTATGAAATATTTTCTGAATCTGTTACCAGTCAACTCTATGATAAAGGAATATCATTTCATTTAGGCAGACAAATTTGGAACATTGGAATTGACGGAAGGGAACCTTTTTGTTTTTGTTTTAGTAAATGTATTTAACTAAAATGTAAGAAGTAATTATATGAATTATAAATCCTCTTTTAGGGAAATGACTACTTTCTCCATTTTTTGGAACAAACTAGTAAATCCCCCTAGGCTCACCCTTGATTCTTCCTTTCTTTAAGTGGCCCCTCTCTGTGCTTGAGTTTCTCCAGCAGCCTTACACTTCCTCTCTAGATCTGTCTCCCCCCTGGGACTATCCTGGTATTTCTTGCATTGATACATAACCTATATTAAAGAAATCATTAAATCACAGAAACTGTAGCTTATGGAAGGCCTTTTTGTATACTTTCATCCCAGTGTAATGGAATACTTCAGTGATTAGGTTCATGAAATGGGGATAGAGTCGGGGAGATGCTTTTGCTTTTTGTATTTATGGATTGCTGTGCCAAATACAATAGCATGTCTCATATAATATATGGCTATGCCAAAATGAAAACTGAACTTATTTCAAGAAAACTATGCCACTAATGTTTAGGGGAAAGGTCAATGCATTACTTTCAGGGCTAAGAATCCTGAAATAGCCACTGCATCTGAATGAAAAGGAGAAAAAAATCATTGATGCCTTTGGTTGACATTTATGATGAGTGGAAAATGACTAAATTCACTCGCAGTGAATGATGTAACCTCAAAAAATGTCAATAAATTCACATCATTCTGTTGCTGTATCTCAATCATGAGTGGACTAAGTCAGTCCTACTTTTATTTCTCAGGCAGAGGAAACACACTAGTGTATTTCTTCTTCCATTCCAAAGTTGGGACTGAGTGCTATAGCATAGAAGACACAGACGAGGTAATGTCGAGGTACATGAAGATGAATTAATTGTGGTCCCACTTTCAAGTTGATTCTGGTCTATAGTAGAAAAAGACATGCACCTAAATAATTGTAATGCAATGTAGTAAGTAGCTAACATTTCAGAGGACAAGAACAGCTAAAAAATACGACTGCCATTCAGAGAAAGGAGAAACTACCGAAGTACAGAGAAGCACGATTATGACAAAAGCTGCCAATTTCATATAAATGTGACTGACATCAGAGAGTGTTCAAATTTAGAACTTGGCTTGATGTCGGAAAAGTTAGGTTCCTTCTTCACCTCTTTCTTCTTTCTCTTCTGCCCTATCTTTTCCTTCCTTTCCCTTTACTTACCATTTTCTTTCACCCACAGGTACTCACTGTTTAGGCTCAGCACCACGCTAGGCACCACAATAAATAAGATAAAGACTGTCCTTAACAGATCATGGGCTCCCCAAAATGCCCATTCCGACACGAAGGATTTCCCCTTCTATTCAAAAGCAAATGAGTTTAAAATATATAGGAGGGGATATATATTAGAAATTTGGGAGGGAGATCGAGGGGAGAGTGGAGTAGAGCTAGGATAGGAAATTAAGATTAAGTGGAGAAAATGAGGTAGCCAGTACACAGCTTAACCTTTTATTATCAGGAAATTAAGGATCATCATAAACCAAATGAAATGGTCCAGAGAGATTCTGGCTGCTCAGAGAACATGAGTGCAGCCTTCGTATCTAAACAAAAAACTGAGGGACCAAGGAGATAGAGAAGGCCTATTTCCTTGCTTCGCTCAGCACAGGGTCCAGCAAAATTATGGGGGTTCGAAGACCACAGATAAATGCATCAATGGCAGGATAGTTTTGTTCTACTGATGGGCAGTGGCTGGGCTGGGGAAGCCTCTACAAGAGCTGTGGCAGGTAGTGTGTAGGTAAAAGTGCGCCCCAATAGGTAACAGCTAACAGACAGGTGGGACTGTCCCAGAAAAAACCTCAGGGGCTTTGGAAAAGGGTTCTAGGGCCTAATATTATGGTGTAAGGGTAAGAATACGGCAGACTTCCAGGCCATGCATATAAATGGTGATCATAGTACAACATGTTAAGTGCAATGCTGATGTCTAACCCACTACAGAGATAAGAAAGGATGTTTCCTATAAGCTGAGTCATCTCCTTATAGGGAGGGTTTGAGGGGGGCTGAGCTAGAGCCAGAGAGGGGCCACTTAAAGAAAGGGTGACGGGGGCAGGGGAGAAGGAGAATTTTCCATAAAGAGGGCCGAGTATTATCAAATATGTGAAATAAGAAACAGCATGGCCTGTTTGGAGAAATCACTAATGGTTCACTGTTAACAGAATATAAACTAAAATGTAGAAAAGGGAGTAGATAAGGTTAAAGATATATTGTGATCAGGGGCCAATCATACAGAACCTTGAACTTCTATACTCTAAATTTCTAATTTTGTCCTCAGGGTGAAGGAAAGCCATTGAAGGATTTTAGGCAAAGAAGGAAACTAAAGAGAAAGTAAAAACAGTTTCATTTAAAAAAAAAAAAAAACTAACTCAACAAGTGGCGATGAAATGGTCAATATGCAAAAGAAAAAAAAAAAGAACCCTGGCCCATACTTCACATTTCATACAAAAATAAAACTCAAAATGTATCATAGACTTACATGTAAAGTGCAAAGCTATGAAGTTTCTAGAGGACAGAGGAGAAAATCCTTGTGACTTTGGGTTAGGTCAAGTTTTTCTTTCTTTCTTTTTTAAAAAGATTTTATTTATTTGAGAGAGGGAGTGCGTGCATGCTTGCAAGCAGGGAGAGGGGCAGAGGGAGAGGGACAAGCAGACTGAGTGCTGAGCCCAACAGGAGCTCAATCCCAGGACCCTGAGATCATGGCCTGAGCTGAAGGTAGATACTTAACCACTTAACCGACTGAGCCACTGAGGTGCACCTAGGTAGTTTTCTAGATATCATACCAGTAAGCATAATCCGTAAAAAAAATCATAAAGTAAATATTACCAAAATCAAAAAAGGTTACTCTGTTAAAGATGCTATTCATAGAATTAAAAAAAAAAAACAAGCTACAATCTAGAAAACATCTACAAATCACATTTTTTTAAAAGATTTTATTCATTTGAGAGAGAGAGTGTGTGTGTTGAGAGAGAGCACAAGTAAGGGGAGCTGCAGAGGGAGAGGGAGAAGCAGGCTCCCCGCTGAGCAGGGAGCCCCATGCTGGGGTTCAATCCCAGAGCCCTGGAATCATGACCTGAGCCAAAGGCAGACAAATCACATTTCTCACAAAGAACTATATCTAGAAAATACTTTTTAAAACTTCAAAAACTCAACATTAAGGAAAAACTAACCCAATGGGAAAAATGGGTAAAAATCTGAAGACATACTTCACCAAGAAGAATTATATATGGATAGCAAATGAACATATGAAAAGATGAGCAAAATTAATCGTTATTAGGGAATACAAGTAAAATGACAATAAGATACCAATATTGATTCACTAGAATGGCTAATTTTTTTTTTTAGTTATAATACTAAGTATTGTCAATAGCACAGAACAACTGAAACCTATAACTACTAGTGGGAATGTAAAATGGTACACTCAGTTTGGAAAACATTTTGGTAGTTTCTTACAAAATTGAACACATATTTACCATACCATCTAGTCATTTCATACGTAACTATTTACCCAAGGGAAAGTAAATATGTGTTCACACAAAAACCTGTGCATTGAAGTTCAGAGCAGATTTAATTAATTAATTAAATTTTAAAAAACATTTTATTTATTTGAGAGAGTGAGTGAGAAAGAGAGAGAGAAGGAGAACAAGCAGGGGAGGGACAGAAGAGAGGGAGGAGCAGACTCCCTACTAAGCAGGGAGCCCGATGCGGGGCTCAATCCCAGGACCCTGAGATCATGACCTGAGCCAAAGGCAGACGCTTAACTGACTGAGCCACCCAGGCGCCCCAGAGCAGTTTTATTAATAATCACCTAAACTGCGAGCCAACTAGATGTCCTTCAACCACTGAATGCATAACCAAAGTATGGTACCTCCATACAAAGAAATACTGCTCAACAATAACAACAATAAATGTGAATGATCTCAAGTGCATTCTGTTACAAGAAAGAAGCCAGACTCAAAAGTCTTCATATTATATAATTCCCTTTATAGAACATTCTGAAATAGAACTCTTCCTGAAAGAACTATTCTGATTAAAAAATGTAGAAGAAAGAGAAACAGAATAATCACCATTAGAATACAATGTTAATAAATCTTGCAGACAAGATCTACTATGGATGATAAAATAGTAGGAAAAAGTTTGAGGAGAAACAGGATATTTGTATAGTGTAAATTATCTCCCCCCAAATATATATTAGTTACAAAAAGGGAAAAGTAACTTTATAGTAGGTAATCTAGAAGACATCACCTTAACCAAGTGATCCATGTTAACATCCCAGGAAGGCATATGGACATCATGTTTTCCCCAATACAGTGCACTCAGAAAGGTACATAACTTAGGTGATATGCCTGCCTAAAATGCACAACTGCAAATCAAATTATGGAAAAAACAATAGACACACCCAGACTGAGGGATATTCTACAAAGTAACTGACTAGTGCTCTTGAAAAGTGTGAAGGTCATGAGACACAAGGAAAAACCGAAGAATTGTCACAGATTGGAAGATCCTGAGGAGATGTGATAAGTAAATACAATGTGGGAGCTTGGATGGGATTCTGGAACAGATGAGGACAGTAAGTGAAAAGGCTGATAGAATCTGAATAAAATTCTGTGGTTTGGTAAATAGTTCTGTACTGATATTTATTTCTTGACTTTGATAAAATCCTATGGTTATGTAAAATATTAGCATCAGGGGAAACTGAGTGAGGTTTTTATGGGAACTATATAATTTTCACAACTTTTTCTGTAAGTATGAAATCATATCTAAGTGAAAATTGGAGAAAAGTCACAGTAACATATTCCAACAACAACAAAATAAGCATTAAAATATTCATCGTGACATTAAATAAGAAGCTTGCTAGATTTCTATTCATTAAGTTTATGGTTTTTTTTAAAGATTTTGTTTATTTATTTGACAGAGAGAGACAGCAAGAGAGGGAACACAAGCAGGGGGAGTGGGAGAGGGACGAGCAGGCTTCCCACCCAGCAGGGAGCCTGACATGGGGCTGGATCCCAGGACCCTGGGATCATGACCTGAGCCGAAGGCAGACGCTTAACCAACTGAGCCAGTCAGGCGCTCCTGGATTTTTTTTTTTTTTATTAGAAGTCACATATGCAAGGAGCCCATAATCATTTTCAGTGATAAAGACTTCTACTGGTCTTTATCCAGTCCTACATAAGACCATCAGGAACCTGGTGAAGGTTCCTGAGGCTTGACTGATTGCCTGAACTTCCAGTCTGGCAGAATGATTCTTCCTCTCCTGAGTTCATGAATGCAAATTCACGTCAATCAGATAGATTTATCCATAGTCCATCTCCAATTCGGCATCATCAAACTTCTTACCAGAAAAAAATTGCATCATGGGTGATTTGGAAGGAATTTTTATTTTTGGAAAGGAGTAAGGTTTCACTGTCTAGATAATTCTATTCAATTTGATTTCAAGGTATTAAAAGGCAACATCACGCATGATAAACTTGTATTTATATTCCTTTTTTCTCTCCTAGTTCTTACAGTTTACAGTGTTATCTTCACATTGAGCAACCTGTTACTAGAATTTTTAACCTGTTCTATCTTCTTATAGTCTACCCAGTAATTAGGAGGCTAGTTAGGGAGAGGAGAGAGCCACAGGAAGGAGACATTAAGTTAGAGGCAGATCTAGGAAGGGGATTAGACAGGATGACTTTTAGAAAATCCAGATACTTAAACATGGAAAGAACAAGAATAAATTCCTCCTGAATACAGACAAAGTATATTTTCTGTTGTAAATAGGGAAGTACACTCTGGCAGAAATATAAGCTGGTGATCCCAATCAGCCCCAGTGCTGCTTGAACAGAGTGAGATACACCGGGCTACCAGAATATGTCATCTTGTTCCTATTTGTTATAGTCACACTTAGTTCATTTTCTGTTTATCAATATGTATACATAATAATTCTGAATGGCAAATACTTTGCAGTAAGTATCCTGAGAATCCATGGAGACTCCAGAAATTTCACAAGACTAATCTATCACTATTTTCAGTAACAGCAAATAGTAAATATTAAGGATGTTAGGAGAAGAGAGAAAATATAAAGACTCACGATTTCTTCTTTTTGTGCTGCCTCTCATCCTTCCTTTTCCTTTGGGTTGCACCTCTTTCCACTTTCATTTTATCACCTTCCCCCCCCATTCATTAACAGTGCTTTTCAGGGTAGCAGCTCTGTCATGAGCCTCAAGTTCTCTTGTGTCCACAGTGATACAATCTTTCTAATTTTTCCTGATCAGTTTTCTTTCACACTTTTCTCAGGGGCTACTTCAAACATCCACCAATACCTCAAGCCCTCTACCCATCTCGTCAGCATGTGATCTTGCCTCTTACATGATTGAAAAAAGGGAGGCTGGTAACCCCAGAGGTGTCTGGTCCTTCTAGGTACCCACGTCCTTTTCATATCATAGTTCTTTATATACTCATTTAGGGTCAGGTTGGTATATTTCTGTCCAGCTTTTCAGGGATTTGGAAGAGAAAGAGACACATGGGAGTAATGAGAGTAAGATTTAAGATGCCTTTGCCATTTAGCATGAATGTATTCTAGAATTTAGTAGACCAGTAAAGAATGAAAGCAGAGAAGGGAGATGCACGGACCTGATCCAGGACGACAGGTATTTTGGCTTTCTTATTCACTGCCAAATACCCAATGCTTATTAAAGTGCCTGGCACAGAGTGGTTAGGCACATAATAGGTATTACTTGAATAATGAATAACATAGAAGGCTAAACATTTGGAATGTAAGTAAGAAACCAACACAATCTAATTTGCATTTTTAACCTATCGTCTGACTGCAGTGTGCACACACCTCATAGTCCACTGCAAGCTGACCATCCTCAGATATGCTATAATGGGCTGTGCCCTCCTAATTGCCTCATCCAATAGATGATTCTCAATCCTTATCATACTTGGTTTCCCAGCTCATTTTATTCTATGAATCTCTCCCCCATTCTTAGAAACCTGTTTTCTTCTATGCTGTTTCTTCTCTTTTGTAAGCTTCTCTTCTTCAGTCTGTCTGTTAAGGATCGTTTTCCCCAACCTTCTAGGAAAGCCTGCCCTCCCTATAGTTTCAACTGTCAATCACTGCTCATCTGGGGACAAGTCTTTAATTTGCACCTGCAGCCCAGACATCCACCCAGACTCCAGAGGCTTTCTGGAAGTCTTTAAATGTCGCAGGCATGTGAAACACAACATATCCAAACTAGAATTCATTATTTTCTCTCCAAATCTGTATTTCTCCAGAATTTGCTCTCCATCCCCTTACTTATGTTAAACCAGAAACTGTGAGGCATCTGAAATTATCCCCATTCCTTTGTTCTCCATGTATAATCAGTCACTAAGGTCTCCAAATTTAGCCTTGGAAACAGCTCTTGACTCTATTCCCTTCTTCTTATCTTTACTTATCTAATCTCTTTTCTCATTATTTTTCACTTGGATTACTACACTAGCTTTCTTACTGTTTTGCCTGCCTAGAGTTTTTTTCTTTCAATATGTAATCCATACTGTTATCACTTTGCTCCAGATGTTTTGGATGTCTGCAATATCCTGACTTCTTTCTTAGCCACAAGGGTTGAGAAGCTATTTCCTCAGCCTGGAAAACTCACCTACCAAATCTTGGCATGGCTTGATCTTTCACTTCATTCAGGTTTTTTTCTCTTTACCTAAAATTATATCCATACATTAATTTCTCTTGGTTTCGTGCAGTAGATAGAAGCTCTTTTTCAATACTGTATTACCAGTGCCTAAAGGAGTGGGCATCCAATACATATTCACTGAACAAGTGAATGAATAAATTAATAGTAACTGTATCCAAAATAACACACAGCATACTGGGAAATGTTGTTTGTTGCTCCCAGTGGATTGACGCCAACAAGTGGGCTTCTCAAGGGCACTGAGTGCCTCTTTTCTATAGCTCTAGGTTTTAATCAGCAACAATGTCTAGCACCTGGTAGTACTCAGTAACTATTTCTTGGAAAACAAAGCAAAACAAAACTCTCAACCTATCTTAGCTAGCAGAGAAGCTGAACTCCAGAGGTGGGGTTAATAACCATCTAATTTATTTTATTAGAATCAGATTTGCAGAATATTTACCCCTTCAATGTGTATTCCATATAGTTCCTTACAGGAAAATTTTTGCTTATAGGAAAAATTTTACCTACCCCTTTCTCTTCACAGATTGTTAAAGATAAAACTTTATTGAAGGTACTTTTTGTTTCTTCCTGAACCTATCTTCTCTTTAGATAACTGAAACAAACCTGAAGTTATTAAAAAAAAGTTAGAAATGGGGTGATAACTTATCACAGTAAAAATTTTCCTCACCAACATCTTGTGACTCTCTTCCTCTGGCAAAGGAACAGAACACAAAATATTAGGGATAGATGTGTTTTCTAGTCCAGTCTGCACTTTTCAATCTTTTTGTGCAGAGGAAAAAAATTGAGGCCTAAAGACATTGAGTGACTTGCCGGAGACTCTGTAACAGGCAGGAGGATACACAACCTGGTAGAGAGGCAGGTATCATATTGGTGGCAACAGCAATAGTTAAAATCTTGGACAATGTATTACTTGACAAGTAGAACACAATATTCTGGCATATTTAAGGAGGGTTTGCCAGGCCCAGCACTTCCTGTTGAGGCTTCCATACTGTCCCACAGAGTCGTTAGTGATGTCCAACAATGAAGTGAAGTTGTTTGAGAGTTTGTTTGCTATCCTGATTGGCTTCTACTACTCCTTTCTAGATCTATGATTTGCTAGAGATGTAGCTGTTCTATCCAAATTTAATTATCAGCTACTAAGCTGGGAGATGGGAATTTCATTAGTCCTCTCTTGTTTCTTCTATCGTCATGATTCAAACTGCCAGGCCCGGTCTTCTGGAGTGTGGTTACACCACTGTATTGCTTCATTATCTAACCATAATTCTTCTCTTTATAGAAGAGTGGCACTTTCTCTTTTGGTTATGTAATTAATGACACTGGTGTACACCTTACCAGTTACAAATTGCTACTGTCCGTGCTCCTAATGGCTACAAGTCTGTTCTCTAACTAATGGCTTCTATTTGCTTCTTGGAGAAAAAGTATGTGCTAAACATATGGTTTAGGTCAATTAACCTCTTTTTATATCAGTTTTATCTTAACAGGTTAATGAAATTGTGATGTGTATCAAATAAGTAGGTTCAACTTTTATCACACATACTTTTTATATAATGCAGCTTTTTGTCATTTAACTTTAAAGTTTAAAATAGAAGTAGTTATACGCCTGAATATGAAAGAGCAAAAGTGTTCCCACGAACTTTGTACTATGTATCTCTCAGAGATAAAACATATACATAAGATAAAAAGTATGCATATTAAGAATTTATGAAAGGATCTGATGAAGATTTTGATCTATAATTTTGCATTACTTTCAACTGAGAGTCTGTGTGTTTATTTCTCAGAACCCCTGGATACTCTACTAACATGACTGCATAAACCTATCCTGCATCTTTGTCTTTGTCAGTATTATCTTTTATGCAATATGGTAGTCCTTAGGGAGCATTAATTGCTAGCTATCTTTTAGATACTTAAGGGCAATCTTGGAACAATTACCATGTATTTATGGGAATGAGGCATTCATTTATTTATTGCCTTTGCCTTAAAAATCTCATAGCACTGGAGTCAAGAAGATAACAGTATCAATATGCCCACTTATCTTTGTGTGAATTACTCCTTCCTCCATCTCTACCACCCACCTCAGCAGCGGCACAACACCCTATATGGGGCTCACTTGTACAAGTTAAAACTGTAACAATGATTGCCACTCAAAAGCATATTGAGTCTGTCCTTTCTTGATGATCTTTTTTTATCTTTTCCTTCCATCCCTGCTGCCCCCACTTCTTTCTTTTTCTTGAAATGGAACAAGGACCTTGACTTAGGGAGCATACAAATCTGGCCATGTGGAGGTCACTGGTCCCCTTTTGAGACTAGATTGTCAGAGATGTGAAACAATCACTGTGTCAGCTGTTTGCATGTTTATGTGAAATAAACGGAGTATTTCAAACTGGCAGACGAGTACCACCGACTATCTCATTAAACCTATTCAGCTGATTTATGATAAATAAATCTTACTACTTCATAGGGCTATAAATCATTTTCCTTTTCATATACTTTTATGTATATATATGCATATAAAATATATGATGATATGTGAATAAAACACATAGGCATTTTTGACAAAGTCACATAATGTTATTCATCAAAGGGAGAAAAAAGATCTAATACCTTTCAACCTCTAAATTTGTTGTTCAACACTTATTTCCAGATATTACATGCAAAAATACATGTAAGAAGACTTCAACAGTATATTTAAGTTGTTATTTTAAATGCTTTGGGAAGATTCATAATCCAACTTTAAACTTACATTTTTCCTTCCAGAGAGATATAAGACAGAAGGAATGACTTGAAAAGTTCATGCTAAATTAATGACAAGGAATTCAGAAAATATAAATGAAATAATTAACATGTTATTTCTTCTCTCGCTTTTAAATTATAGTCTTTGCTAGCTATTGTGGTATAGCTGGATCTTTCCAAATTTTACATTTTAGAAGTAATTTATTTCACAACCTAAATATTTTCTTTATTTTAAAAAGTAGTACTATATTATTTTATTCAGATTGTCATTTATTTAATGTTATTTAATTCAGATTGGATAAAGATAATTAAAGTATAAAACTGGTTGATTCATGTAGATATAGAAAAAAGAAAAAAAAAACAACACACACACTCACACACACACACACACCCCATGGGTTTTAGAGTCAAAAAGACCTCAGCCTGAATACCTGCCATGCTACTTACTATGGGTTAGAGGGCTTTCTGCCGGTTAATTAACCTGTCTGAGCTTCAGTGGATAATGATACTCACAGTAGTTGCTGTGAAAATGAAATGATAAACTATTTGTGTAAAGTGCCTGGCACATAGCACCAATAACGGCTACCATTTAGCGTGGCTTATTATGACACATACTATGCTAAATGCTTTATACATTTACAAATTTAATCCTTACAGTATTTTCCTATGGAGTAGGAATTATATTGGCCCTATTTTTATAGATGTGGAAGTAAAGGATAGAGATGGTAAATAATTTACCTAAAGCTACACAAGTCTTAAGTGGCAGGAGTAGATTTCTAACTTTTCAAAACTGTGGCTTAAAACAACAGTCAAAAATTATCTTCTCCCATGATCTTTATGGGTTGACTGGATTGAGCTGGGTGGTTCCTTTGCTCTATAAGATGTCAATGGCAGCTACAGCCATCTGGTGGTGGTGGTGGTGGGGAGAGGTTGCAATGTCTGAGATGGTTTATTGCAAGCCTGGCATTCAAGCTGTCTCAGGGGGCTCAGACAGAGCTGTGGACTAGACATTCTAGTTTGCCTCCTCTCTGCAATACTGCTTGAAGCCTCACCATATGGACTGGCTTTGCTCAGTACTGGAGGCTGAGTTACAGGAAGGAGTGTTGCAAGACGACAGGATCCAAAGTGCAGACATGTAAGATGCTTCCACGTGCATCACATGTGTTAATGTCCCATTACCCAAGGCCAGTCACATGGACAAGCCCAGAATCAATGGAGAGAACAATAGAAGGGCATAAATACTGGCAGGCCCCATTAAGGTCACTGAAGTAAAAGACCAGTTCAGCAGCTGTCATCAAGAGAGAAGGAAGCAAACCATAAGAGACTTTTAACTACAGAGAACAAACGGGGTTGATGGAGGGATGTGGGTGGGGGAATGGGCTAGATGGGGGATGGGTATTAAGGAGGGCACTTGTTGTGATGAGCACTGGGTGTTGTATGTAAGTGATGAATCACTAAATTCTACTCCTGAAACTAATATTACACTATATGTTAACTAACTGGAATTTAAATAAAAACTTGAAAAAAATGGATAACCATAAAAAGAAAAACACAAGTACTCTTTTGTGTCTTTCAGACTATTGAGGCTGTCAATAATCTTCCGCTCCCCTTGGGCAGCATGTTGATCAATGCCTTGTGAGAGGGACTTTGGAACACATAGTCAATTAATGGTTTTTGTAAGGCTTTTATATTTTCCTGCTTTCAAATATGACATGAAATTTCAATTTCGTATAAATAGTTTTAAAAGAAATTTCAGTTTTATGAGAAAATGCTTCTCAAAGATTTAAATTATTTTTTATGAGTTTTTTCAATGCCATTCTCTGTTGGGTTTTATATAACTCATTAGTGAATAAAATAAGGAGAAATATAGTTAAGGTTTGTGTCCTATCATTATTCAAGTAAAAGTGATTATATAGCAATCTATTTGAGTATGAGATTAATTTTGTATTTTTAAGAAACTTCAAAGGAATGGCTTTGATCCCACTATTTCTGTAAAAACAGGATTTTTTTTCTCGAAGTTGTAATTCTTTTATCCATTTTATATAAATTAAAATAATTTAATTCTAATGGCATTTATGTAGATGGGTTCCATTATATAGATGTAAAAGTCTTACTTCAGATAAAGCATCTCTATTTGTGTATGAGATATTTTTCCAAACAGAAGTATTTTACCTTAATGACCCAAAATATTTAAATTGTTTCTTCTATTAATACTGAAATTTTAGCAGCTTTAGAAGAAGTGAATAGTTTATAGAGATTAGAAAAAAATCTATAATACTTTACTTTTGATTCATTACTTCAAGTTAAATTAGCAAATGATTTATAGGTAATAAATACCATTTCAAAGCTGTTTGGTGACAACTGCAAACTCTGATAATGTCGTAGCCTAATATCAAGACTATGAGGGGTGATATCAGAAAATGATATCCAAACTAAGTTATCCCCTTAATGGCTATGGTACTGCTATTAAAGTTTTGTTTGTTTTTTTAAGGAACTGAGATAGAGATATATAAAAAAAGTAATGAAGAAAATCAGTACTTACTTTTTGTGACAACACCTTCTAGTCGAATGATATTTGGGTGGTCAAATTGACCCATGATACTAGCTTCTCTTAGAAAATCTCTTCTTTGTCGATCCATGTGGCCACCTTTCAAAGTTTTGATGGCAACGGGGATCTCTCTTTTCCCTGGTGTCTTCAAACGCCCACTACAGACTTCTCCAAATTCTCCTTAAAATATGAACAAAAGCAGTTGTTTGTTTAAACAGAATACTTACATTCCAGAAGAATTGAATTGTCATATGTTACCATCTTTTTGTTTTTTAACATAATGACTGTCAAGGATGTCATTTCCACATGGAAATTTCTTTCTTAAAAATTAAATTTGTAATGACAAGATGCTTGATCAGCATCATTTATAATGAATAACGGAATGCATTTTCCTATGGGGTAGGACAGGAACTACCATTGATAGATCTCCCTGATCTGCAGAGAAATTATGACCAGCAGAATGGGTGATGCTAATGTAATTCTATAGAAAAGCAATCACTCCATAACATTTCCTGTTCCTGTTCTTAATACTGATATATGGGCCAAATGTCTCTCTATTCAGGGAATCCATCGGGCATGTGTAGTGGATTTGACTCTGTAGGCCATATGCCTGAGCTTCACTACCATCAGAAATCAATGCATGGGTCAATTGGTATATGAACACATTGAAATGACTACATTGAACTCAACTATAACAGGTGATTATACAAACTAAATTACAAGTCACATGGCTGGAATACAGATATAGTAAGATGATCTATGGCTCAGCAATGGCTTCATGGGGGCAGTAAGGAATAATAGCCAAATATTTATGATGAATTTACTACATATATATATCCGGTGATAAGAGTGCTGTGAGTTTCAAAGAAGTATAAGAGTTGGTCTCTGTTCTTAGGAGCTTATGGTTGAGTACAAGAGTTTAGCTGAACATAAATAAAACACTTAAGAACATAAAACCAATCTCTGCAAACGCTGTATTCTTTAAGTAAGAACAGTTGGATCTGGAAGACTTTTTGGAGCAGGTCAAACTTTTGCTGGACCTTGAGCAATGGGTGCAGTTTGGATATTCAAGAAAAGCAGTGACATTCCAGACAAGGAGTGAGAAAAGCAAAGACAAAGCTTCAAAGGTCGGAAGCCATATACACACAAGGATCACTAGAGGGGTTATTGTGGGAAAGAAGGTTGGAAGTTTCCTCAGTGCAAGGCAATAAGTTCAATAAAGCTTAAAATTCCAGACTTAGCTTTTCTGAGGCTCATTACCTGCTTTTACTTAAGAGTATGATGCTTGATCACCAATTTATTAATCTGGAAAGCGAAGATAATAATAAAATCTTCCATAATTCTATAAAGTCCCTTCCTCATAAGGATATTGGGAAGATCAAAATTGATGATATATGTAAAAGCCCTTATCAACTGTAAAGCGCTATTCATATGCCTTAAGTTATATGAATCTTTGGAAGGGTCAAAGAAATGAAAATAAACTATCCTCAATTGGTTTGTTAGCTAGCAGGTCTGGCTAATAGTTCAATGCAATGTAAATTTAAGTGTAGAGGACCAAATTAAATTTTTGCAGTACCATAGATTTCAGTTATCTGTATTTTCTTTGGACCAACTCATTATAGTCAATTTAATGTTGACTATACATCAATATTAACTACTTCTTGGTATAAATGCTAAGATATTAAGTAAAAAGAAAAAAAAAACAGAAAAAAAACAACGTAGGAAGGAAACAAACCAAAATATCGCTTCCTAAATTATGTGCAAACATGTCCATTAGAAACAGAAAGCAGTCTAACAAGAGGGTTTACTCTAAATATGTTAAACTAACAATAAGCAAGCAGAAAACACAGACTACAATGGGGTCCCTAAGTTCAGTGCATACGGTATTGGAGTTTTACAAATCTTGCTTAATTTGACATCAAAACAAGAAAAATCTTTTTTACTTAATGATGCTCTCAACCTGTTGGGGGTTAAATGTTCTTACGCTCACAGGAAAAAGAAGCCGTAATTTTTCAGTTTTGTTTGTAACATTTCTTTTATTTTTCAAAAGATTTTCCCTCAAACATAAAAAATGGCAGTTGATGGAGATGTTCAACATTTTTCTATTGAGGCTCTGAACCTTGACAGAAAAGGTATGTATGTAAATTTAAGTTAATGTCTGATATACCCAGGCCTACTAAGATACTTGAAATTCCTTCTCAGATCACTGTGGTTTGTTATATGAGTATCTAGACAAGACAGATATTTCTTTTCTTCTTTTTTTCTTTTGCTTTGCCTTAATAAGTCTCCTAATACGTATCAAAACTTAGCAATATTTTAAAACTCCTCACCTGCCACGAGCCCATAATCCAAGTGATTTTCTGTTAACATTTCATAGTAATCCAAATAAACTTTTGAATATAGTGAAATGAACAGAAAACTCTGTTATTTGATCAAGACAGGCAGAGTAGTAATTTTCTTTGGTTTTCTATTGTCTGAAATTCATGTATCCTCTTATTACCAGGCAGGTGTTTTCTTCATGTCAAACTTTGCACGGTCAAGCTGTTATCACACTTACTTCAGTGACACTAAATATGGTTGCCTCAATTAAAGATCTGAGGCTCCGAGTGCATTTTTCAGGCAAAGTCCAAAAAATTCAGTTATAGAATGTATTAAAACCCTTATCTGTAGTAGACCTGGATGTATCAGACATATCAGAGAGGAAAAAATATTTTAAATTAAATGCATAGTTTAAGATATTGCTAAAGACTGATCCATTATACTGTTGTCCTTGCAGTAAGAATGGAGGCCCCGTACATAACAATAAATAAAATAAACCATTCCTCAATAAGATGTGTGGACATTTATATAATCCTGGTTAGTCCATGATTAACTTGTCACTAGAGGAATATGGTGTTAACTACAGATTTTTTCCTTTACCAATCATTGTCACCATCATTATTACACACATAGCCCTTATAAAGTGCTTACCATGAGTTGGGTCTAAAAACTAAACATATATTTTAACCTTGACAACAAACCTTTGAGGTAGGTACCATTATTATCTCCATTTTACAGTTGAAGAGGCTGAGATACATGAGTTAAGTAACTTGTCTATGTTGACATAGCTAGAAAGTGGTAAAACTGTAATTTGAACCTAGGAAGTCTGGCTCCAGGTTCCATGCTTATAACCACTATTCTTTGTTGTCTAGGATGTTTATTATTATTAACATTTTGTTATTATGCTATAATAACAATTAGTATTGGATTTTCCATATAAAGTCTACATAAACAAATTAAAATTGTAGGGGAATGGTGGAGGTAGTGAGGGACCATCCATCCTGGAGGATTGTCATCTCACAACCCCCTGGAGGCTTTCCAAAATTTTCTTCCTCTTGTCGGGAGATTCTGGTTCTCTCCTACCTCCAACCCCTTGAGAGTCACTGAAGCAAAGAGCCACACTCCCAATGGCTTTTTAGAACATACCCCTCAGGTCTAATGAGGTATTTCATTCTTTGCATTTGCTATTTCCCTCTGACAGGAATGCTCTCCACAAATTGTCCCCCTCCCTCCTTGTCTCCATCCTTCTCAGTCCCTCTCTATGTGGTCCCTCTCTACTGATTCTTATTAGCAGTGAAGGCCAAGATTTGAGGTCCCTCCTTCACCAAACTTTCTCTGATCAATCCATCTAATTTAAAACCCCACCACTATTAGTTCCTTCCCAAATGAGAAAGAAAAAAATGAGCAGCTGTACAATCAGAAGCTGGCCTCGCTCTCAGAGCTGGGCTGTGTTATTCTCCTATCACACACTATACCAGACTTGACAAGGTCACCCTGAGACCATGATCAAATGAGACAGAGCAAGGTCACTGCATAATTTTGCCTAAGCACAGAGGCAAGGTCACATGCCAAAATGCTAAATACGCCCTCCTCTCTTGGCTAAAATGAGTAATTGCTGCTTCTTTACCAAGTACAACCTTTTCCTTGTTCTAGTCTCTCCCTCCGTGTAGATAAAATCATTAAGATACTGTAGTGTAAGTCCTAAAATTAAGGCCCAATATTATGTGCTGCTTTAATATCTGGGGGAAATTGGGAAGGGCTCAAATAGCCTTCCCAAAGGCTCTCCCTCCCACTCTGCTCCCATACATAAGGTCCTCTAGCCAAACATCCCTCTTTATCAAATGGATCAGATAACATTCTTCCTTACCCCTGCATAGCAGGTTTTCACCATAAATATCTACCAATCTCATCTGTCTAAGGTAAGGTGTTGTGTGTTTGGCATCCCATGGCCCTTGGGTGAGAATATCTATCTCATCAACAGGGTAAAGCACTGTTGGTGGGAATATAAATTAGTGCAGCCACTGTGGAAATCAGTATGGAGGCTCCTCAAAAATTAAAAAAAAAATAGAAAAACCATATGATTCAGTAATTCTACTACTGGGTATTTACACCCCCCCCCCCCCGCAAATGAAAAAAAGGATATTGAAGAGATATCTACACTCCCATGTTCATTGCAGCATTATTCATAATAGCCAAGATTTGGAAGCAACCTGAGTGCCCATTGATAGGCAAATGGATAAAGAAGATGTGGTATATATATACACGACTGAGTATCCAACAAATGGATAAAGAAGAGTGGCATATATATATATACAACAGATAAAGAAGATGTGGTATATATACACAACTCAGCCAATAAAAAGAATGAGATTTTGCCATTTGCAATAACATGGATGAACCTAGAGGGTATTATGCTAAGTGAAATAAGTCAGACAGAAAAATACCATATCATTTCACCTATGTGTGGAATCTAAAAAACAAAATAAATAAAGATAAAAAGCAGAAACAGCCCTCTAGATACAGAGAACTGGTGATTGCCAAAGGGGAGTGGGTGGCGAGATGGGAAAAAGGGGTAAAGGGAGTGGGAGGTTCAGGCTTCCAGCTCTGGAATGAATAAGTCATGGGGATAAAAGGTGCAGCATAGGGAATGGAGTCAATGGTATAGCAACAGTGTTGCATCGTGACAGGTGGTAGTTACACTTGTGATGAATAGAGCATAATGTATACAGTTGTTGAATCACCATGTTGTATAACTGAAACTAATGTAACATTGCGTGTCAACTATATGTGTCAATAAAAATGGAATAAAAATACTTAATATAAAGCCAAACACATACTCATTTACAGAATTGTTGCTGCTTTCTGACAGCATCTCATCTTAGAGCAAACTCCTGCTTCCTTAGATTGCCCACATCACCCAATCAAAGCCCAAATCCTATAATAGGTTTCATCTAACATTCCCTTACTGACACATACTACAGTTCCACATGCTGTGTGTTTTCCCTTGATGAAATGAACAATAAACCCAACTTTTTCAACTATAGTGTGTTCCTGGGATCTTTGCTTGAGAGTATTAGCATATTTACTGTATAGCACTTTTGACTATTTGAAATTTCTTTGAAATTCATTTTTAACAATCTTGTACATTTGGTACGTATTGCTCCATTTCAAATATCTTCCCTTGACCAGGTCAACTTATAATCTTAGCCAGGAAGGCATGGGCCTCGACATTTCTATCTTTTGTTATATCCACAGTACCTAGGACATAATAAGCAACTCTTTAATATTTGTTGAATGAACAAAATGAATAAATGAGGGGGGAAAAACTCTAGACCCAAAGTTGGGATATCTTAGAGGACAGGGATTTTCCAATACAGTAACCTTTTTTTTAAATTACATAGTCTCCTTTGCTTTCTTTTCATTGTGTACAGTTAAGAGATGCTTCAATATCTTCTGTATTCAGTTTTTTTTTAAATTAATTGTGCACAATTCTCTTTCCTTCCTGAGTGTGAAGGCAACAGGAAGAATATTTTTAAGTGTCATATAAAGAAAGTGTTAAAAAAGAAGAGGCATGGGGAAAAACATTTGGCCAATTTTTAACTTAGGTCTAGAGGGATGTATTAGTCTCTTGAGGTCTTAAGTTAAGTTCCATTATTATTAATGTTATCAGAAGGGTCACCTACCCAATTGTATTCAAGGACTTATGACTACTCTATTGGATTTCTTCTCAACACATAGCACACCTTCTACATGTGAAAGAGAACAACAATTTTTAGAAAATTTACAATTTCACACCAGTTGAAATGATATTTGATATTGAATGCTTCTGATTCAACTTCACAGAAAGATTCAAGACAATGCGAGATTTCTCATGTTTAACAAGACTTGTCAGGAGCAAGAGCTGATTAAGACATGGGAGAGGACAGGTTCTCAGAAATTAGGGCTTCTATGTCCACCTTCACCATTAATTTGTTTTGTGGTATTAGAGGAAGTCACATTAGTTTTTCCTGCTTTAGTATCATTGGGGGAGAGGTCTAAATATCTACCACCTAGCCACTTTTTGAGAGATAAAGATTAATTTGTAAATACTTGCAAAGCTTTTTGAGTCCTAAAAAGTAACCACTGAATCTTTTCAAATTATGCTGGATCCACAGAAGATATGTTAAATATGTTATTCCAAGTATCCTTCATGGCGAGACTCTTAAAGTCTAGGTCGGGAAACAGGATTTCTTTAAGACCTGAGAAGGAATTTTTTAATTTCCTCATCAAACAAGGGGTAAGGAGTTTTTCAGTGAATGAATTAAGTAACGCATTATCCCATATTATCTACTTTTTTTCACATCACATTCTAAATATGAGACAGCCTCTTTTTATTTCTGGGCAAGTTTTTTTTTTTTTAAATGACATAATTCCTTCAAATTTTTGTGATGGGAATATAATAAGAGGATGCAAGACAGTAAACCAGAAGCATTAAGAATGCAATCATTCCAGATGCCTGAAAAGTTGACTCATGACTTCAGTGCATTCATCTCTGTCTCCCGCTCCAACATTTAGAGAGCTACATTGTATTTTAATGCTTTGTTTGTGCACTGAAGTGTTTCTCTACACTAACTTCCTAGTTGACGAGTCCTTTTGTTCATAATCAGCCTCCAATTTCACAGCCCCATCAGTTGTCAGGAGTGGCCAGCCTCTATGATCACAGGCATGCCTGCAGTGCTGCTTCACCACGCACTTTCCAAACAATATTTGATGTTCATGCATGTACGCTGTCTACTGGCAAACACATCTACTGCTGTCAAACAAAGCCCCTGTATTTGATAAAAATTTGTCTTTGTTTATTTACTTGAGGCAAAAGGGGCCTTTCATTGTGTTACAGGGCATGCTTTTCAATAAAATTCTGCCTTTATTATTAGGACACATGGGAGTGAGTCAAGGGGCTGGCAACAACCTGACAAGAAAATATTATCTGATTGATTCATTAATAAGAATTTGAAGTTGCTTGTTCGATAAACATACCTTCAAAAGGCTGAGTTGATTGCTCTTTGCTTCATGCTTCTTCATATCCTGGACCAACTATGATTCTAGTGCTAGTACCTCTTGGTTTCAGCTATTAACTCATTATGTTTTTCCGTACTAACTTTAAACATCCTAAAAGCAGAGACCATATATATTTTTTAATGTTTTTATATCTCATCTTTTATAATTTTTATTTTGTGTTTTAAAATTTACATGATATATTAATATAGTATTAATTGCAATGATTGGGTTCGGGGAAAAGGTTTAAACATTGCTAGGCATATCACACTAAAAACTACAATTAAAAACAAATATTTACATGACAATATGCCTCTTGTAGCATCATGATGCATCTGAAATAGGGCAGGAGCGCCCAAAACTATGATATACTTCTACTCCAAATTCCAATGTGTGGAGATTTTCCCACCACCACCAAGCAATTCTACACCAGCTGGGTGCCCTACAATTCAACTCAATTCTGACACTCTTAACATGAATATAGCACCAGATCCCACAGGTTGTTTAGTACTACAAGACTTCCCCCTTCCCCCCATTTTATTTTTTAATTTAAATTCAATTAAGTAAAATATAATGTATTATTAGTTTCATAAGTAGAGGTCAGTGATTCATCACTCTTATATAATATCCAGTGCTCATTACATCACCTGACCTCCTTAATGTCCATCACCCAGTTACCCCATTTGCCAGCCCCTCAGCCCCTCCAGCAATCCTGTTTGTTCCTATGATTAAGAGTCTCTTATGGTTTGTCTTCCTCTCTGATTTCATCTTGTTTAACTTTTTTCGTCTCTTCCCCCATGATCCTCTATTTTCTTAAATTCCACATGAGTTAGATCATATGATAATTGTCTTTCTCTGATTGAGTTATTTCACTTAGCATAATACCCTCTAGTTCCATCCGTGTCGTTGCAAATGGCAAGATTTCATTTTTTTGATGGTTGAGTAGTATTGCATTGTGTGTGTGTGTATGTGTGTGTGTATACACACACACATACACACACACACACACACACCTTCTTTACTCCAAAAATACAAATGTAGTGATCCGAAGGGGCACCTGCACCCCAATGTTTATAGCAGCAACGTCCACAATAGCCAAACTATGGAAAGAGCCCAGATGTCCATTGACAGATGAAAGGACACAGACCATATCTTACTGATCTTTATACTTCAGCACCCAGCAAGATTCCTGGCATCAAATAGGTACTCAATAATTTGTTGAATGAATGAATCTGCCATATGCTTGAAGTTTATGTGTGCATCACCAAGGAGGGGTTGAGGATTTAACTGCATGATTCAGGCACAAGATTATTTATTATTGATTGAATTTAATTTTTTCTTTCCTTTTTTTAAAGATTTATTTGTTTATTTATTTGACAGAGAGAGAAAGAAAGAGAACAAACAGAAGGAGTGGTAGGCAGAGGGAGAGGGAGGGGGAGAAGCAGGATCTCCGCTGAGCAGGGAGCCTGATGTGGGGCTCAATCCCGGGACCCTGGGATTGTGACCTGAGCTGAAGGCAGAGGATTAGCTGACTGAGCCACCCAGGTGCCCCAAATTCTTTCTTTTTAATTGAGGTATACTTGGCACACAATGTTACACTGGTTTCAGGTGTACAACAATGATTCGACAAGCCTATATGTTATGCCGTGCTCACCACAAGTTAGCTCCCACCTGTCACCATCCCACGCGATTACGATACCATGCACTACATTCTCTATGCTGTGTACCTTTTATTCCTCTGACTTACTCATTCCATAACTGGAAGGCTGTACCTTACACTTTTTATTCTTTTCTGTTAAAACATGCTCCCAAATGCAACACTGTCCTCAAGGAGATTAAAATTTTCTCTACTTCTGACATCATAAGTCCAGTACATTACTTACCTACTAAATACTCTTATTCACAATATTTTGACTTTTCAAACTCACTGATCCCTCTACCCCAGAGCACCTTTTTTTAAATTTTTTTATTTATTTGAGAGAGAGAGAGTGTGAGAGAGAGCATGAGAGGGGAGAGGGTCAGGGGGAAAAGCAGACTCCCCACTGAGTGGGGAGCCTGATGTGGGACTCAATCCTGGGACTCCAGGATCATGACCTGAGCTGAAGGCAGTTACTTAACCAACTGTGCCACCCAGGCGCCCTACCCCAGAGCACCTTTTTAATCCAGTGTATTAGTCTCTACCAGATGGTCTCTTACACCACCTCCTTTCTTGCCTGAAGGGATATTGAAAGAGTTCCTCTTTAGACTAAAAAAATTTACATTTCAAAACTCTGCATGATGATCTATCAAAATTGATTCTCCATTTTGGCATCATAAGAATGACATTGGGGCACCTAGGTGGCTCAGTCAGTTAAGCGTTTGCCTTTGGCTCAGGTCATGATCCCAGGGTCCTGGGATCCAGCCCTGCCTCAGGCTCCCTGGTCCGCAGGGAGTCAGCTTGTCCCTCCCCCTCTGCCCCTCCCTCTTGCTTGTGCTCTCACTCGCTCTTGCTCTATCTCCAAATGAATAAATAAAATAATCTTTTTTTTTTTAAGAGTTTATTTATTTATTTGAGAGAGAGAGAATGAGAGACAGAGAGCACGAGAGGGAAGAGGGTCAGAGGGAGAAGCAGACTCCCTGCTGAGCAGGGAGCCCGATGCGGGACTCGATCCCGGGACTCCAGGATCATGACCTGAGCCGAAGGCAGTCGCTTAACCAACTGAGCCACCCAGGCGCCCCAAATAAAATAATCTTAAAGAAAAATGATGTTAGAAATAAAATCTAATTTAAAAAAATCTCTGTGACCCAGAGAAAGTTACTCAATGTCTTCAAGTCATTGTTTCCTTATCTGGGATCAAGTGTCTGTTTCCTTATTTATAAAACATTAACTATAGGTTTTGCAGGTTATGAGAAGTAAAGGTACCTGGCATTTCCACTTGCCCACCTGCCTCACCCCCCCTACAAATGATCAGTTCAACCAACTGCCAGTCCCTCCTCCCACAATCAGGCTGCTGAGCCCTCTGCCCTGGATAACGGTGTTACTAGGAACAAATGGTTCTTTACTCACCTATATTTTCTTTTCAGTATATACACTATCACAGGTAATGTCTTTCACTTCCACCAATTACTGTCTCTTGGCTGTGAAGTTCCAAATCTAAACTTGTAGCTCAGATTTCTCTCTTGGACCTAGAAGTTTCTCAGGGGCCATCTAATCAGCCTCTGTATTGGTCTGCTTGGGCTGCTATAAAAAGGTACCATAACCAGGGTGGCTTAAACAACCGAAATTTATTTTCTCACAGTTCTGAAAACTGGCAAGTCCAGGAGGACTGTGCCATCTGATTCAGTTCCTGGTTGTGGCTCTTTTCCTGGCTTACAGACAGCCATCTTTGTCCTGTGTCTTTACATCGCTATTCCTTGATGAGGCCAAACGGAGAGCTCTCTCTCTCCCTCTTCCTCTAAAGCTACCAGTGCTATCAGATTAGGACCACCCATAGGACCTCATTCATCTTTAATTAAAACCAGAAGATCTATTTTCAAATACAGTCACATCGGGAGTTAGGACTTCAACATATGAATTGGGGGGGGATGGGATTCAATCAACAGCATCAATTAAAACCCATTTTCCCATCTTTATCCCTTAATTTGTTTAGTAGCCACAGTTGGTTGAATAATGGCTTGCTACTCTCTAATCCACAGAATCTGTGAACATGTTACCTTATATAGCAAAAGGGACTTTGTAGGTATATTATGTTAATGATCTTAGATGTGATTATTCTAGGTGAGCCAGGTGGGGTCAACATAATCACAAGGGGTCTTCAGAAGAGGGAGGCAGGAGGGATAGTCAGGGAAGGAATAAGATGATTAAAAAACAGAAGTGGGAGGGTCAGAGAGCTATCTGAAGATACTATGCTGCTGGCTTTGAAGATGGAGAAGGGCGCACAAGCCAAGGAATACAGGTAAACTTTAGAAGCAGGAAGTCATGGAAAGAGATAGGTTCCCAGAATGAACCAGTACTGTCAACACCCTGACGTCAACCCAGTGATACTGATTTTGGACTTCTGACAGAAAAATAATTTGTGGTGTTTTTTTTTTCACTTTAAATTTTTTACTGTTATGTTAATCACCATGCATTACATCATTAGTTTTTGATGTAGTGTTCCATGATTTATTGTTTGCGTATAACACCCAGTGCTCCATTCAGTACATGCCCTCAATACCCATCACCAGGTTAACCCATCCCCCCACCCGCCTCCCCTCTAGAACCCTGTTTGTTTTTCAGAGTCCATCGTCTCTCATGGTTCGTCTCCCCCTCCAATTTCCCCCCCTTCATTCTTCCCCTCCTGCTATCTTCTTCTTTTTTTTTTTCTTAACATATATTGTATTATTTGTTTCAGAGGTACAGATCTGTGATTCAACAGTATTGCACAATTCACAGCACTCACCGTAGCACATACCCTCCCCAATGTCTATCACCCAGCCACCCCCTCCCTCCCACCCCTCACCACTCCAGCAACACTCAGTTTCTTTCCTGAGATTAAGAATTCCTCATATCAGTGAGATCGTATGATGCATGTCTTTCTCTGATTGACTTATTTCACTCAGCATAACACCCTCCAGTTCCATCCACATTGTTGCAAATGGCAAGATCTCATTCCTTTTGATGGCTGCATAATATTCCATTGTGTATATATACCACTTCTTCTTTATCTATTCATCTGTTAATGGACATCTTGGCTCTTTCCATACTTCGGCTATTGTGGACATTGCTCCTATAAACACTGGGGTGCACGTACGCCTTCGGATCCCTACATTTGTATCTTTGTGGTAAATACCCAGTAGTGCAATTGCTGGATCATATGGTAGCCCTATTTTCAACTTTTTGGGAACCTCCATACTGTTTTCCAGAGTGGTTGCACCAGCTTGCATTCCCACCAACAGTGTAGGAAGGTTCCCCTTTCTCTGCATCCCCGCCAACATCTGTCGTTTCCTGACTTGTTAATGTTAGCCATTCTGACTGGTGTGAGGTGGTATCTCATTGAGGTTTTGATTTGGATTTCCCTGATGCCGAACGATGTTGAGCACTTTTTCATGTGTCTGTTGGCCATTTGGATGTCTTCTTTGGAAAAATGTCTGTTCATGTCTTCTGCCCATTTCTTGATCGGATTATTTGTACTTTGGGTGTTGAGTTTGATCAGTTCTTTATAGATTTTGAACACTAGCCCTTTATCTGATATGTCATTTGCAAATATTTTCTCCCATTCTGTCGGTTGTCTTTTGGTTTTGTTGAGTTTCTTTTGCTGTGCAAAAGCTTTTTTATCTTGATGAAATCCCAATAGTTCATTTTTGCCCTTCCTTCCTTTGCCTTTGGCGATGTTTCTAGGAAGAAGTTACTGTGGCTGAGGTCGAAGAGGTTGCTGCCTGTGTTCTCCGTTAGGATTTTGATGGACTCCTGTCTCACATCTAGGTCTTTCAACCATTTGGAGTCTATTTTTGTGTGTGGTGTAAGGAAATGGTCCAGTTTCATTCTTCTGCATGTGGCTGTCCAATTTTCCCAACACCATTTGTTGAAGAGACTGTCTTTTTGCCATTGGACATTCATTCCTGCTTTGTCAAAGATTAGTTGACCATAGAGTTGAGGGTCCATTTCTGGGCTCTCGATTCTGTTCCATTGATCTAGGTGTCTGTTTTTGTGCCAGTACCATACTGTCTTGATGATGACAGCTTTGTAATAGAGCTGGAAGTCCGGAATTGTGATGCCGCCAGCTTTGCTTTTCTTTTTCAATGTTCTTCTGGCTATTCGGGGTCTCTTCTGGTTCCATACAAATTTTAGGATTATTTGTTCCATTTCTTTGAAAAAAGTGGATGGTATTTTGATGTGGCTTGCATTGAATGTGTAGATTGCTCTAGGTAGCATTGACATCTTCACGATATTTGTTCTTCCAATCCATGAGCATGGAACGTTTTTCCATTTCTTTGTGTCTTCCTCAATTTCTTTCATGAGTATTTTATAGTTTTCTGAGTACAGATCCTTTGCCTCTTTGGTTAGATTTATTCCTAGGTATCTTATGGTTTTGGGTGCAATTGTAAATGGGATCGACTCCTTAATTTGTCTCTCTTCTGTCTTCTTGTTGGTGTATAGGAATGCCACTGCCTTCTGTGCATTGATTTTATATCCTGCCACTTGACTGAATTCCTGTATGAGTTCTAGCAGTTTTGGGGTGGAGTCTTTTGGATTTTCCACATAAAGTATCATATCATCTGCAAACAGTGAGAGTTTGACTTCCTCCTTGCCAATTTGGATGCCTTTGATTTCTTTTTCTTGTCTGATTGCTGTGGCTAGGACTTCTAATACTATGTTGAATAGCAGTGGTGAGTGTGGACATCCCTGCCACATTCCTGACATTAGGGGGAAAGCTCTCAGGCTTCCTCACTGAGAATGATATTCGCTGTAGGTTTTTCATAGATGGCTTTTATGATATTGAGGTATGTACCCTCTATGCCTATACTCTGAAGAGTTTTGATCAAGAAAGGATGGTGTACTTTGTCAAATGCTTTCTCTGCATCTATTGAGAGGATCATATGATTCTTGTTCTTTCTTTTGTTAATATATTGTATCACGTTGATTGATTTTGTGGATGTTGAACCAACGTTGCTGCCCAGGGATAAATCCCACTTGGTCATGGTGAATAATCCTTTTAATGTACTGTTGGATCCTATTGGCTAGTATTTTGGTGAGAATTTTTGCATCCATGTTCATCAAGGATATTGGTCTGTAATTCTCCTTTTTGATGGAGTCTTTGTCTGGTTTGGGGATCAAGGTAATGGTGGCCTCATAAAATGAGTTTGGATGTTTTTCTTCCATTTCTATTTTTTGGAACAGTTTTAGGAGAACAGGTATTAATTCTTCTTTAAATGTTTGGTAGAATTCCCCTGGGAAGCCATCTGGCCCTGGGCTTTTGTTTGTTGGGAGATTTTTGATGACTGCTTCAATTTCCTTAGTGGTTATAGGTCTGTTCAGGTTTTCTATTTCTTCCTGGTTCAGTTTTGGTAGGTGATATATCTCTAGGAATGCATCCATTTCTTCCAGGTTATCTAATTTGCTGGCATAGAGTTGCTCATAATATGTTCTTATAATTGTTTGTATTTCTTTGGTGTTGGTTGTGATTTCTCCTCTTTCATTCATGATTTTGTCGATTTGGGTCATTTCTCTTTTCTTTTTGATCAGTCTGGCCAGGGGTTTATCAATCTTGTTAATTCTTTCCAAGAACCAGCTCCTAGTTTCGTTGATCTGTTCTACTGTTTTGGTTTCTATTTCATTGATTTCTGCTCTGATCCTTTTAATTTTTATTATTTTTATTATTTTTATTATTTCTCTTCTCCTGCTGGGTTTAGGCTTTATTTGCTGTTTTTTCTCTAGCTCCTTTAGGTGTAGGGTTAGGTTGTGTATTTGAGACCTTTCTTGTTTTTGAGAAAGGCTTGTATTGCTATATACTTTCCTCTCAGGACTGCCTTTGCTGCATCCCAAAGATTTTGAACAGTTGTGTTTTCATTTCGTTGGTTTCCAAGAATTTTTTTAATTCTTCTTTAATTTCCTGGTTGACCCATTCCTTCTTCAGTAGGATGCTCTTTAGCCTCCATGTATTTGAGTTCTTTCTGACTTTCCTCTTGTGATTGAGTTCTAGTTTCAAAGCATTGTGGTCTGAAAATATGCAGGGAATGATCCCAATCTTTTGGTACCAGTTGAGACCTGATTTGTGACCTAGGATGTGATCAGTTCTGGAGAATGTTCCATGGGCACTAGAGAAGAATGTGTATTCCGTTGCTTTGGGATGGAATGTTCTGAATATGTCTGTGAAGTCCATTTGGTCCAGTGTGTCATTCAAAGTCTTTATTTCCTTGTTGAACTTTTGCTTAGATGATCTGTCCATTTCAGTCAGGGGGTGTTAAAGTCCCCCACTATTATTGTATTGTTGTCAATGTGTTTCTTTGCTTTTGTTATTAATTGCCTTATGTGATTGGCTGCTCCCATGTTAGGGGCATAGATATTTACAATTGTTAGATCTTCTTGTTGGATAGACGCTTTAAGTAGGATATAGTGTCCTTCCTCATCTCTTATTACAGTCTTTGTTTTAAAATCTAGTTTGTCTGATATAAGGATTGCCACCTCAGCTTTCTTCTGGTGTCCATTAGCATGGTAAATGGTTTTCCACCCCCTCACTTTCAATCTGGGGGTGTCTTTGGGTCTAAAATGAATCTCTTGCAGACAGCATATACATGGGTCTTGTTTTTTAATCCAATCTGATAGCCTGTGTCTTTTGATTGGGGCATTTAGCCCATTTACATTCAGGGCAACTATTGAAAGGTATGAATTTAGTGCCATTGTATTGCCTGTAAGGTGACTGTTACTGTATATTGTCTGTATTCCTTTCTGGTCTATGCTGCTTTTAGGCTCTCTCTTTGCTTAGAGGACCCCTTTCAAGATTTCTAGTAGGGCTGGTTTCGTGTTTGCAAATTCCTTTAGTTTTTGTTTGTCTTGGAAGATTTTTATCTCTGCTTCTCTTTTCAATGACAGCCTAGCTGGATATAGTATTCTTGGCTGCATATTTTTCTCATTTAGTGCTCTGAATATATCATGCCAGTCCTTTCTGGCCTGCCAGGTCTCTGTGGATAGGTCTGTTGCCAATCTAATGTTTCTACCATTATAGGTTACATATCTCTTCTCCCGAGCTGCTTTCAAGATTTTCTCTTTGTCTCTGAGACTCGTTAAGTTTTACTATTAGATGTCGGGGTGTTGACCTATTTTTTTGATTTTGAGAGGGGTTCTCTGTGCCTCCTGGATTTTGATGCCTGTTTCCTTCCCCACATTAGGGAAGTTCTCTGCTATAATTTGCTCCAATATACCTTCTGCCCCTCTTTCTCTTTCTTCTTCTTCTGGGATCCCAATTATTCTAATGTTGTTTCGTCTTATTGTATCGCTTATTTCTCAAATTCTGCCCTCGTGATCCAGTAGTTGGTTATCTTTTTCTCAGCTTCTTTATTTTCCATCATTTGTCTTCTATATCGCTGATTCTCTCTTCTGACTCATTTAACCTAGCAGTTAGTGCTCCCATTTTTTATTGTACCTCATTAATAGCCTTTTTGATTTCGACTTGGTTAGATTTTAGTTCTTTTATTTCTCCAGAAAGGGTTTCTCTAGTAACTTCTATGCTTTTTCCAAGCCCAGCTAGTATCTTTAAAGTCATGATTCTGAACCTTATGTTCGACATCGCACTAATGTCCGTATTGAGTAGGTCCCTGGCAGACATTACTACCTCTTGTTCTTTTGTTGAGGTGATATTTTTCATCTTGTCATTTTGTCCAGAGGAGAATAGACGAATGAGAGAACAAAATGCTAACAGGTTAACAACGTCCACAGAAAATATACTCCAATCAAATCAGAAAAGACCTGAAACCAGGGGAAAAGAAAGGGAAAGAAAGAAAAAAGAAAGAGAGGAAAAAAAAAGAAAAAGGTAAAAACTACCAAAAACAGAACAAAACAAAACAAAAAAGAATATGATCAAATATGATCAGGCTGGTGCATAGATCAGTGCCACACACTAGATTTTGGGTGTATTTTGGTCTGTTAGAAGAAAGTGCCTCCTAAAATTTTAAAGAAAGAAAGACTTATATATGTACAACATAAGGGCTGATATGATGCAGGGATGGAATATGACTGTAAAGATGAAAATTATAAGAAATTTTAAAAAAGGAAATGATAAGATATTTGAAAAAAGAAAGAATAGGATTAAAAAAAGGGAAAGAAAGAAAGAAAAAAGAGGGGGAGAGAATGTGATCAGGCAGGAGACTAGAACAAAGCCACACACTAGAGATTTAGGGTACATTTTGATATGTTAGAAGAAACTGTATCTCAAAATTTTGAAGAGATAACAACTTATATATATGTGCCAAAAATAAGGGTAACTACTATGAAGGGATAGAATATGACTCTAAAAATGAAAAATAAAAATGTTTTTTTAAAAAAAGGGATTGATACGATGTTGGTTGAAAAAGGGAAAAAGAAAAATTCAAAAAGAAAAAAACAGTTAAAAAAATTAACTTTGAAAGACTAATGAATCATGGTAAAAAAGCCATGAATTCTATGTGCAGTATTCCCCTAGCGCTGGAGTTCTGCCGTTCTCATTGATCAGTAAACTTGGTCTTGGCTGGCTGTTCGTGCTGATCTTCTGGGCGAGGGGCCTGTTGCCGTGGTTCCCAAATGTCTTTGCCAGGTCTGGGCTAAGCAATCTGCTCGGGTTTGCTCTCGGGAGCTTTTGTTCCCTGCAAGCTTTCCGTACAGCTTTGGAGGACGAGAGTGGAGGAGCCGAGAACTCGGAGGCCCCACTCCTGACTGAGCCCCCAGAGAAAAGCAGTCAGTCACTCCCGTCTCCTGGTCTCCGGCCGCACTCCATGCTCACCCAGCCTGTGATCGAGCATTTCCATCTCTGGCACCCAACCCGGTGTGGAGTCTCCAAACCCAGCAGATCCCTGCGGTGTGCTCCCGCGCCGCTCCTCCCGGGGGAGGAAGGGGAGTCTCCCCGGCTCTGCTGCTTGTTCGGTCCCTGCTGGAGGAGCAGTGGCCTGACTGTGCTGCGGATCACGGTTTATGGCAACCCCGAGCTGAGAGCCCGCCCCTCGGCTCCGTCTCTGCAGCCGGCTTCCCCGCTCCGATACCTGGGAGCTCTGCCACACTCAGGCACCCCCGGTTTTTTCTGTGACCCCGAGGGTCCTGAGACCACACTGTCCTGTGAGGGTTCCACCCCCCGCTTAGCCACCGGATTGACGTCCCTCAGCGGAGCCGACTTCTAAAAGTTCCGATTTTGTGCTCTGCGGCTCTATCACTTGCCAGAAGCGGCGACGGAGGCCCCCTCCCCCGCCGTCTACCCTCCCAAATATTGCCTCGGATTCACTCTCCGCAGGTCCTACCTTCCAGAAAGTGGTTGCTTTTCTCTTCAGAGAGTTGTTGTTATTCTTTTCTTCGATCTCCTGTTGAGTTCATAGGTGTTCAGAATGGTTTGATCCCTATCTAGCTGAATTCCTGAGACCAGACGAAATCCAGGTCTCCTACTCCTCTGCCATCTTGCTCCTCCCCTTGTGTGTTTTTTAAGACCCTAATTTGTGATAATATATGGATGGCTCTTAGCACAAGGCTTGTCATAGAGTGAGTTCTTAAATATTATCTTCATTTAACCTGGATAATATCCTCCTTTTAAGTGTAATTTTTTTTTTCACTCACTAATGCACCCTTTAACACTCTTCTATTAACATCACTTCTTTCATAATCTCACAGGGGTTTTGTCTTCATTTCAATCTCCAGTGTCTATCCTAGGGAACAACACCATGGGTAATTAATGGTCATTGAATGCATGAATCAACATCCTTATAATAGACACATTCATCAGTATTTAACTCTCTATGTGAGAATACGCACTAAACATTTTCCAGTATTGTTTGAGAGAGCAACCATGAGAGAATATCATTTACCCCATTTTGTGTGAACTCCTGCACTAGCACAAATAAGATGTTTTGGAATGCAGTCAGGCAATAAAAGTGATCAGTATTCATAGTGGAGGGCTTGTGTTTAGACAAGCATGACTAAGAGAAGTTAGTGGATTGTCAACTGTAGTGGTCAAAATATTTTCACAAATGAGAGAAAAAGCATCTTTCCAAATATTCACAGGTAATTATTTTGACTAAAACAGCCAGTAAGTGTCCTGAATTATTATTAAAAATAACATGTTTTTAATAGCAATGGAAACATAGCTTTATTATACTAAATGTTTATAAATAAAATTATAATATTAGATCATTTTATTTTAAACTAAAGAAAATATACATAATCACTTACACCTCTGTAAATTAAACCATGATTCAGAATTCTAGACATTTTAATGTGATTTTATTTACTCTCAAGGGATAATAATAGGCAGCTCTAATAAAACAATGAACATTTAGAAAGTTTGTTTTCATGTTAAAGTACTATTTTCACTACTGTAAACCTTATTTTAGGTAAAATTTTATTCAATCACTTTCATCTTTCAGAAGACATTCATCACATTTATTGTTTTAAAAAGTTTATGCTTCTTTAATTTACTTATTCAAAAGATAGTTTTCACCCAGTCCTAGACTGCAGAATGTACTATATGTACAATCTAAGAAGGAAATACTGCTGCTAATTAAACTATGGATGCTATCAAATGTAAGAAGCAACCCAAATTCAATGATATTAAAAGGAGAAAATTTACTTGATCAAAAACTTGAAAGAAGGGAAGAAATCCATAGGCCAAATAACTGGAATACAATCTCATTTTGGTGTATATCCTTCTAATCTATTTCCTAAGCATAAAGTTTAAATTTTCTTTTCATAAAGTTGTAGTCATAATATATAGTATTTTTCTGTATATACTTAAGACTCTTATATTCACTTACCATTACAGTACAGTTGACCCTTGAATAATGTGGGGCTTAGGGGTGCCGATATCACACAGTCAAAAATCTGCATGCAACTTCTGATTCCCCAAAGCTTAGGTACTGATAGCCTAATATTGACTGAAAGCATTACCAACAACATAAATGGTCGATTAGCATGTATTTTGTATGTTTTATGTATTATATACTGTGCATTTACAATGAAGTATGCTAGAGAATATAAAATGTTATTAAGAGCATAGTGAGGAAGAAAGAATACATTTATAGTACTGTACTATAAATAATATGCTTATAAGTAGACTTGTGCAGTTAAAACGTGTTTTTCAAGGCTTGAGTATACATGTAGTTTCCATGCTATTACATATCCTGTAACTTATTTTAACAAATCTCTTTTTAAAGAACTTTGAGCTCAGTTCCAATTTTTTCTATTACTTTTTTTTTAAGATTTTATTTATTTATTTATTTATTTGCCAGAGAGATAGAGAGCACAAGTAGGCAGAGAGGCAGGCAGAGGGAGAGGGAGAAGCAGGCTCCCCGCTGAGCAGGGAACCCGACGCGGGACTCAACCCCAGCACCCTGGGATCATGACCTGAGCCGAAGGCAGCTGCTTAACCAATTGAGCCACCCAGGTGCCTCCTTCTATTACTTTTTAAATCAGCTTTTACCAACAATTTTTTTAATTATAAGCATTATAGAGCAACATTTTTACAATTTAAAATTTGTTATAATTTCACTCCATCACACTAAATGAACAATAAGCACTTAAAATAATTTTTTTTTAGGGAGAGAGTGTGGTGAGGAGGGCAGAGGGAGAGGGAGAGAGAGAATCTTAAGCCGACTGCATGCCCAGCACATGCCCAGGGCAGAACCCAACTCAGGGCTTGATCCCATGACCCTGAGATCATGACCTGAGCTAGAGTCAAGAGTTGGATGCTTAACTGACTAAGACACCCAGTTGCCCCAGCACTTAAAAGTATTCTTATTGAAACAAAGTCAAAAGAAATGAAGAAATACTTTTTGTTCAATGATATATTCAACCAAAAAAAATGCCTGGCATATATTTCATTAATCTCAAAATACAAATCAAACAAACTTTTTTCCAGCTCAGTTTTGTCTGAGGAGTAAAATTTTAATATTCTTTGAAAGAGTTTGTGTAAAATTGGATTTATCTGTTTTTTGAATTTATATTTGGTAAAACACTCTAAACCGTCAAAGTTTGGATCTGAAATTTCCTTTGTGGGGGGGAAAATTGTTAATGACTGATAGTTTAAGTAATATATATATATAGGAAAATTTAGGTTCCTATCCTTCCTGTGTTTTTGTAATGTACAATTTTCTAGAAACTTGTCTATCTAGTTTTGCTTTTACTGTCATAAAGTTTGTATGTTCCTACTGCTTTCTAAATATTTATCAGTAGTAGCAATCTTTTTTATCTGTAATATTGTTTACTTATACCTCATATTTTTAATCTACTTTTTCAGAGCTTAATAATTTTGTTAATATATTTAAGGAAACTTTTATTTTGTTGCTGTTTTGTTTTCTATTTTACTGTTTTTGTTCTTTCCTTTACTATTTCCTTTCTTCTATTTTCTTTGTGGTTATTCTATTTCTCTTTTTCTAAATTAAGATGGATGCTTATTTGGCTCATTAATTTTTAGCATTCTTCATTTCTAAACTAAGCATTTTAAGGGCATATATCCACCTTTGAAGTGGATTAAAAGTGTTTTAGTTGCACCCCATATGTTTTAAGATGTAGTTTTTCTTTTTTTAATTTAAATTCAATTAGCTAACATATAGTACACCATTAGTTTCAGATGTAGTGTTTTGTGATTCATCAGTTGCATAGAACACCCAGTGCTCATCACATCACATGTCCTCCTTAAGGCCCGTCACCCGGCTACCTCACCCCCACACCCACCTCCTTATCATTATTATTTAGTTCTAGATATTTTCAAATGCATATTAAAATAACTCATGAAGTATTTAAATGTTATTTAATTATATTAAAATAATCTGAGTTATTTTAAAGTATGCTTTAAGCTCTCTTATTTTTTAAAGTTACTTTTCTATTATTTATTTCTAACTTAACTGTATTTTGGTTACAAATGTATTTCATAAACCTGATTTGTTGCAAATTGTTTTGTGGTCCAGTACATAGTCAATTTTCATGAATATTTCGTGTACTTGAAGAGAATGGGATGCGGCAAATTTAGGTTTATTATTCTCTCTCTATATTCATCAGATAGAACTTGTTAATTATATTGCTCACATCCTCTAGCCTCATTGATTTTTTTTCTTGTTGATCTAGCAATTATTAAAGGAAGTGTATTAAAAACTCCCACTGCTTTGACAGATTTTTTTTCAATTTCTGATTATATTGCTACTGTCAAGTTTTGCTTTCCTCGTTTGGAATATGTTTTTATACATCTCATTGTTGAGAGATGTAAAAAGTTAAAGTCCAGAATTGTTATCTCTAATACTGAATGCCACCTTAGAAATTATGAAAATATTGCTTACAATGTGTTAGAATAGGTAAAACTTCAGCTTCAGTCTGGCCGTTTTAAAATTAGGAAAAACTTCTGATTTTTAATATACTTTTACTCACTGCTTCCTATTATGAGACAATAATAATAGCTAAGTAGGTACTAGGCACAATTTTAAGTATTTCACACAAATTAACTTACACATTACTAAACTAATTATGAAATTAAAAAAAATTAAAAATACTAGGATCTTCAAGCTTATTTAAATGATTCACTGATAATAATAGAATTAGTTAATTCAGAGATGTCAAGAAAACATCCATACAGTCTGGAATCTTAGTGAGAGACAAACACATCCTTCTCCCCTACATCCACGAGGACCACTCTCATTACTGGGTTGGTTACTGCTCTCATCCAGTATGATAATGCTGTTGTCCTTAAGAATAGAAATAGTACATGGAATATAGACCCTGAAAGTTTTTACCAATCTGGCATTCTTGGAACATATTTAAGCAGATCCTTAGATTTTTAATCCATTTAAAATCTATACTTTTGGTACGGTACCTGCAACTCCAAATATAAGACTATATTTCAATGTCTCCAAATTAGTCATGAATATCAGTAGCCATCAAGATTAGATCACGCCTCTCACCTTGGAGAGGGAATATAATGGGTTCAACTCTACTACTTGAGCTCTGCAAGAGCATCTGCTAAAGCCACATAAACAACATCTAGTCTTATTTATTGGATTAAAAGCTTAAGAAATGACTGACAGCTGCAATAATACCATGTTTCAAGTATTTCCTAAGTTTAATCATATAGTATTTGGACAAGAGGGTTTCTTTTTTTTTGTTTGTTTGTTTTTTAAAAGCATTAAATTTAGGCCAATAGGAGATAGAAGTAAAGAGAAATACATTTTAATGCTGCAAATACATATCATATAACCCTCTGAAGTTGAGAGTAATAAATAGTAGAACTTTCAGAAACTTCTAAAAAGTATTTTGTGAAGGCATATAAGACTGCAAGCAGAACAAAGAAAGATGCTAAATATTTTTATTGTTGTTTATTTTTCTTTGTTCTTTTCTTAAATAATGGAAGGTCAAACGATTGCTTTGGAAAATCATGAATGTGACAGTGCTCATGTTAGTGGAAAAAATGAAAGCTATATGTCACTTGTCATGGATGCTATGTTTCTTCTGATTAGAAAACAACAACAATGAGAAAAAAATAACTAAAGAGTAAAATATATTGCCTTTAGTCTGCATACATAGAGAAGCTTTTATTTGACATATTATGAAACTGGCATTTCCATACAGTAGCTGCTCTCTTGAAATAAAAACAGATCAGCCTATTTCTCAATCCATCACTTGTTTTTTATTAATCAAAAGTAAGCACAACATGTTCTTTAAATAAAATATTTTGAATAATATAGACTATTGATTGATTTTTAATGTTTAAAGTTTACCTAGGAAGACACATAGGAAGCAAGTCTAGTAGTCTTACTCCATGTTGTGAAAAATGACACGGAAGGGTTAAAGATAAGAGAAAGTCAGAAATCAATACATTATAAATCAACATACTTATTTCCAGTGCTTATCTCATTTTGTAGACCATTGAAAATCTAGTAGGCCTGAATTCTGGTTAAAGATCGTAGTATACTATATGCTTATCTCTTTCCCCTCGATGAGGTCTCTCTAGTAACAGAAAAGGAAAGCACTAGGTATAAACCCTCAAGGACAAAGGACAAAACATGGGACTCGAGTGGATGAGAGTTCAGCCAATATTTAAAAATAGGAAGTGGTTGAGGAGTATTAATGGGTACAGTGGGTCATAGAAAGGGAGAGATTGCTCTGTTGAGAGAATTCCACACGATGGAAACATAGATGGACTCCTGGCTTAGACGCACTCATTATGACACAGGGCAGGAGTGAGACATAGGATCCCAAATAGGCAAGGGCATGGCTTGGACTTCTTATAAGGAAAAGTTGACCACTAATTCCTGCAAACTACCAGAAGATTCTTTTTTAGAAAAAATGATGAATACTCCCAAGGAAAATACAAAACACATATTGGCATTTGAGTATCTCCAATACAATAATCCCCTAACCACCCAAAATGACACCTACTGCAGACATGTTTACATTCTCACACAGAGTCACCAAAAAGTACCTTATTAGTGAATATGAGTGGAAAGCCAGGAATCACGGGACATGTGAGAAGAGTTTCTAATATGAAAGAGAGGCAAAAATAGTAAAATGGAAACCAAGAAACTAAAAGAAGTAGTGATGATGTGTTATAAGATATTTCATCCATCAAGAAAGATCTGGATGTTGAAAGAAATAATTAAAAATTTGAGGAATATCTGGAAATTCGATGATAGAAAAAAATACTCAATAGAAGTCTTGGAAGATAGATATAGTTGAAGAAGTCTGCCAGAAAATAGAACAAATCTGCACCTACAAAGGAAAAACCCAAACACCAAATATATGAGTTTAATGCTTAAGATGGTAAAAATTCAAACCAGGGCTTCAGCAAATGATTAATGGACTAATAGAGCTCAGGTGAGAAAAACTGCATGAAGCACAGTGGGAGGTATAGGCTTCCAGCTATGGAATGAGTAAGTCATGGGGATGAAAGGTAAAGCATAGGGAATACAGTCAATGGTACTGTAATAGCATTATATACTGATAGATGGTAGCTACACTTGTGATGAGTATAGCATAATACATAGAATTGCTGAATCACTATGTTGTACTACCTGAAATTAAGGTAACATTGGGTGTTGACTATAATAATAAAAAAGAAATTTTGATGGAAATATTTCTAAATGGAATTCACATTTTCCTGCCCTCTCAAATAGGAGAGATGGAACATAATTTATTTTAGAAAAAAAAAGAAAAATAATACTAAACATTTTCAAAAAGCTAGCATCTCTGGATTGAAAGAGCCTGTATGTGTGTAGCACATTAATATGTAATTCCAAGGTAGAAGCCTCCAGGCATGGAACGGGTCAGCTGCCGTGTTGTCAGCTAAAAGACAGCAGAGCGGTACCTTTAAAATTCAGAGAGAAAATATTTTTAACTTACAATTCTATGCCCAGACTAATTATTTACTGTGTTTATCTGAAAGACATTTTCAGATATAAAACAATCCAGAAAATGTAATTCCTCTGCAAACTTTCCCCTATTAATTAGGAAGTCAGTACAAAGTGAAGCTAGTAAATTGAGAGAGAGAAGGATCATGGGATACAGGAAATAATGGATCCAACTTAGTTAAGTCACTAGAACAGAGGATGAGACTCATGCATCAGTCCAAATGGAGGCAGGAAAGCAGGCTTTATAGGAATGTGGTGGCAGAACGTGGATATACTGAATGATGCTCAAGTCTGCAGCAATCTGAGCAGGGGCTGGCAATTTTGTGGTCAGATAATAAATATTTTAGGCTTGTGGATAATTCTGACTCTGTTGCAACTACTTAATTCTGCAGTGGTAGCACCAGAACTGCTATAGACAATGAGTAAACAAATGGGTGTGGCTGTGTTCCAGCAAAATAGGCAATTTGGCCTGTGGATCATAGTTTGCAAAACTCTACTCTAGAGAAACTCAGCTGTGAATTTCCAGCAGCACAATAGGATCTAGAACTTTGGAGAAGGTGGCATAATTTAAAAGGACCTGCATAATTCAGCAGTCAGGTTAAGAAAGGTTAAAACTTTCTCTCTTCCCAGCTTAGCAAAAACTAACATCTGACTACCAGGAGCTCCCATAGCAGAAATCTTAGCAGAAAGGGCCAAAACATTTACAACATTAGTATAGCACTTTGAAAAATAAGCTGTTTTTATATCTGTATTTTGATTATAGGTTAAAAAAAAACCTTTTAAATATAAAAATTAAGTACTTAACATTTGTTAGAACAATATATAAAGACAAAAATAATATTTAAAGTTATAAAGAAATTAAATCTTAAATTTTTATCTGTGATAATAAGCAGTCAGTAGATAACATCTAATGTTACAATAAATATGGACATTAACAGTTAGAATTTATAAAACCCCACAACAATCCATTAAAAAGTATTGTCATGGATGCACAGGACGTGGAGCTGGATGGGGTGAAGGGAAGGGGTGATATGCTTGTGCTTTTCATTACAAGCCCTTCTATTTTAATTTTTTAGATATGTGTAAGTCACTTGGGTTTTAAAAATTAAAATTGTTGACTACTGTTTTTGTGGAGAGTGCTATTAAGCTTCATGGAACAAAGTAAAAGGTGCTATTGTGTACTATGTACTAAATGTACTATGGACATTTGTTCCATCAATCAGCAAGTGAATCTTAATAGACTAATGCATCAAATGTGAAGACAACAAACCACGCTTATTCTTTTTTATATTTAATATTTAAAAATAAAATTTTACTCTCTTCCCTTACCTCTTCATTTTTCTATCCTTAGCCAGGTATTAGCTTCTACAACACCGGGGCCCATTACCCAACAAGGAGCTGAGCAACACCTTCTGGACTTTGTTTACAACTTTAGCAAGCAAGACATTCTGCCTACTTTGGGTGGAACTTCACTTTTCACTTTTCTCTCACTGACCTGGTCATGAGTACTTAGAAAATGGGCACTGTATTTTGAAGAGTTGCTTCTCATCAGGTAGGGTTCTACACTGTAATTAATCCCTTTACAACGTCCCAGTTATTTCTTATTTTCATAGGAAGTATAGATAATGGGGTAAAGAAATGTTATCCACTACAGTAAGAGCATAGTGACTTTCACCTTTTTGTAGAAATCATTGTCATAACATCTAAAAACAATGACATACTTAGAACTGAAAACTCTAAAATAGAGGGTTCCGATTATATTCACAAACAAAAAGACAAACAAAACAACATCAAAAGAGCCCAGACTTTCATTCTTGGCTAGAAAATTACTGGATCCTTCTACATATGTTTCAACATGTCAAATCTTCTAAATCTTCTAAATATCCCTGTGTTTGTTTGTTTGTTTGTTCCTGTGTTCTTTATCTTAGTCATTCTGGTCAGAAAACTGAGACTAGCTCTGTGTGCCTTGCTCTCATGAATCCCTGCATTCTTACTGGTTACTTTCCTGCCAATCACTGCTTATTGAAATTCTTCTTCCACAAGACATCTGAGTGATGGTTTTAATTGTAAATCTGATTGCATAATTCTAACATTCTTTACTTGCTTTCCAGTCTCTGCAGGATGAAGTCATCTCTTGGGTCAGCCTTCCTTGATCCCCCAATTTAGCTTGTACGCCTTTCCTCGGAGAGGCTGATGCATCCTTATCATACCTCCATCACAACACTTAACCCTGGGAATGTATAAGGTAAATTACTACCTCATTCCCCTCACTCTTATCCTACATGAGGCTATAACCCTTTTGAGGATAAAAGTCATTTATGGATGAATAAATACTTTCATCATTTTGGTACATTATAAATTCTCTATCCATTCATTAAGGTTATGTAGCACCTACCACCTGCCAAGTATTGTTTAAAGGGCTAAGGGAATAGTAGTGAATAAGAGAGACAGAGGAAGACAAATGATAGGAAAAAACAAAATGAATATATGGCACTTGGTGATACTTGCTATAGAGAAAAAGCAGGGTAAGGGGGAAAGAGTATGGGAGGAAGCCTGCTACTTTATAAACATTCTTACAGGTCTCTCTGATAAAGTAACACTGTCCCAGAAGCTGGAAGAAGTGGCGGGATGAGGAAAGAGCCATGATGTTTCTAGAGCTGGTGCTGTGGAGTCAGATGAAACATCAAGTACAAAGGTCTTGAGATGGGAGTGCATAACCCGTGTTTGAAGACGAGCAAGGAATTCATTGTTTCCGAAGAGCAGTGAGCAAGGGAGAGGTTGTGGGAGATGGAGTTGGAGAGGTAGCTAGTAGGTGAACAAGCTTCTACTCTGAATGAGTCAGGCAATGATTAGAGGGTGGTGAGCAGAAAGTGACATAATCTGATTTACATTTGTATACATTCTGTGGTATGTATGGAGAACACAGTACAGAGGGACAAAGGTGGGAGGAAGGAGGCCAGGTGGGTTGGGGCAGGTCTGTAGCTGTGAAGTGGCAAAAATGATTGGCTCTAGGATATATTTTGAAGGCAGAGCTGACAGGGTTAGCTGAGGATTGATATAGCACATATGAACATGTGAACCTTTCTTCCCGTGAGGGAAATTTGTGATGTCACCCTAAAGAATAACCTCATGATAATAGTGAGTATCCACATTTGGCCCTGGTAAGGCAGTGGTTTTCCATGGATCAGTGCACATGAGGTTAGACAGTGGTGGCAGTGACAATTCACACTGCCGTTACAGATCACCAAAACAGAGAGCAATGGTGACACAGTCCTCCTATCATGGAGTTGAGAAGTGACTACTAACAGACGGATTGGCAGATGTCTGGGACAAAAGCAAGGAGCACAGCCGAATTCACCTAAGATATGTGGAGATTATGGTAATAAACGGTAGTTTATAGGAATAGCTATTGCACAAGTGACAGAAGATGCTATCCTTCTGGATAAAGTATAGATTCACAAACACAAAAGGTTCTTTGTAATAAAGTTAATAAGAGCATGGGCTCTGAACTCAGGTTAACCTGGAGCTGAATTTGTCATTATTATTTACAAGCTGTTTCACTGTGACCAAGTAATTCAATTTCTCTAAGGTCTTAGTCTCCTTGTCTGTAAAATGGACATATGTGACTCTTGTCATTCTCAGCAGTGTAAGGACTCAAAGAGATGATAAATACATGTAAAGCTTGCTTCAATCATGTAAACATTTAGTAACTCTTGCCTACTATTAATATCAAAGGGAGACTACCTTTCCTGATAGGATGAAGCATGGGAGGGAACCACAGGAAAGATTCTGGCAGGAACAGAGTACCAAACGTTTCCCCTTCAACCAGGAACTGCACTGGCCAACACAGAAAATCCAGCTGCTGCAAGCTCTAAACAATTCTTATATAACATACTTTCTCTTCCTGTGAGTGTATTTACTCCATCAATGAAAGCAATACATGAGAGGCTACACAGATCATAAATACCTGCCTTGTTGCTCTTTCCATTTTTCAAAAGGTCAATGAATTGTGATTTGGACCTACTTCTGAATAAAGACATATGAAATGTAAGGGCTGGAAACTTGGGACAACGGGCCATTTTCTTTTAAACTTTTTTAAAAAAGATTTATTTATTTATTTCAGTGAGAGAGAGAGAGAGAGCTAAGGGAGGGGCAGAAGGAGAGGGAGAGAGACAAACTCAAGCAGACTCCCCATTGAGCATGGAGCCTGAGTGGTATTCAGTCTCATAATCCTGTTCTCATGACGTGAGCTGAAATCAAGAGTTGGATGCTTAACTGACTGTACCACCCAGGTGCCCCCAAACTGACTATTTTCATTCTAAGATACCTAAAAGCCTAAGAAAAAAGCCCTAGTCTGAACTGTAGACATTACACTTCATTAAACTTCCGGGTAGCAGTTTAAAAAAACTGTACATGGTTTGGGTTGGATTCCATGATCAGAGATTCTATAAAAAGGGAGGAAGAGGTGTCCATAAAATACAGATTTCCAACAATGCAAACACAGTTATCCTAACAAGAAAATTAGAGAGTGTATTAAAAAGCTTGCCACACAGGGAGCTCTGAGCTCAGTCATGAGAAAGACACATAGCTAACTTGCAAAGCAGAACAAACTCAGATGATATGGGAAAGGACCCTAATTATGCAGGCTGACCTAACTGAGATGAAAAAAGACCTGGAGAGTTTAGGAAAATCCACCTACATGATAAGATTTGATAGGAATGTTTAGTAAATGGGAATATGAGGAAAATATATGTCAGTTTGGAGAGAGAATATATATAATTCATATAGATATATAGTATAGGTGTATAAATAAAACACAGCCTTGCACTCACCATCCTAAAGTCAGTTGGATACGTAAAGAAACAAGTCTGGCATGAGAGCAACTCATCTGAGAAAGACCATTAGGGATAAGCTGGCAGTAAGCACTCCCTATGCCAACAGTATATGGCAGCTATTCGAAAAGCAAAATGCAAACTTAGGCTGCATTAATTGAGGCACAGCAGGAAAGGTACTAGCCCTGTGTTTTCTGCATTCATCAGAAAAATATTTGGAATATTGGGTTCAATTCTAAAAAGACTTAGAGAAAAACTCTAGTTTTCCAGAGAAGGTTATTTGAATGATGAAGTGTCTGAAAATCATGTCAGATGGAAATAGTTGAAAGGTTTAGACAAATTTAGACTGGAAAAGAAAGATTTATGAGGTTCACACCTTATCTTCAAACATCTGAAGGGTCATGGAGTAGAGGAGAAGGAGTGGAGTTACTTTGTATAAATTCAATTTTGCAGAACAAATACCAGTGGGTAGTGTTCTAAGATTATACACAGTGTTATGAGGAAGCACATTTTTACTTGCAGAGATTCTTGATTTATTAGAACTGTTCCTAAGGGAATGTGCTGCCTGCTGGGGCAGTGAACACTTTCACTGGTCCTGTTTTGATAAAGGTTGGATGGTCCTTTAGAATCAAGTTTATCTCAACTTGCTTCTCAAGACAGTCATGATGAAGCAAAGATATTTTATTTTTATTATTCATCCAAAAAAGCAAAAATTCCTCTTTTCTTTAATCATTTTAAACTCTATATGTCATTAAAACTAAAAAGTCACCAAACTAAAAAGGCCATTACAATTAAAAACCAAGAAACAGGCCTAGAGTTATATTTGTGTCAAGAAAAAGGAAAAGCCTAGGCTTTGAAGAGAAATTAGATATAGTAAAGAGTCAGTGACATCTAACTCTAAAATCTCTTGAAACTTTCCAAAATTCCTCTTTATAATCTCTACACCTCTTCTACCGCTTTGCTCTTTCCCCCCCATACCTGCCGTTCCCTCATCTTGGCATTTCTTATCTTTCAAATGCCATCTTCCTAATGCAATTTAATTGCTAAGTCTGCAGTGATCTCTAGATTCTTTAAATTTCAATAGTGACTTACAAATATGTTTTGTTCACTTATGATGCTTCTTTCTACCTCCTTTCTACTTCTCTGTTCTACCTTATGTATTATACTTTCTTTCATATCCTTTTTTTTTTTTTGAGAGAGAGAGAGAGAATGGAGCCCAATGTGGGGCTCAATCCCATGACCCCAAGATCATGCCCTGAGCCAAAATCAAGTCAGACACTTAACCAATTGAGCCAGCCACGCAACCCTCCTTTATGTCCTTCTTGAGCCTGAGCTCCTTTGATATGTATTTTTGTAAATCTCATAGTACCTAACCCAATGCGTTTTACCTAGTAGTCACTAAATAAGGAAAACATGAATATCATTCATTAGGAGTGCAAAGCAAGAATGGTCATAGAGAGAAAATAGCAAATAAATTCATAACCTGTAATCCATGCTAGGCTTAACAAATGACGATTCATTTTTTTCCCCAAGTAATCATCTCTATAGTAGATTGTAAAATGTGACTATAAATTCTTCCCAACCTTGTATGCATGCCCTTTGTAATGTGACTTTGTGGTTCCTCTCATCAAGAGGTAGAATCTATTTTTCCACCTTGTTATCTTGACTGGCCTTGTGACTTGCTTTGACCAACATAAAGTGTCAGCATTATGTTGTAGGAATTCAGGGACAAAGCCTAAAGAGACTTTACAACTCTTTTTCTTATCTGCTTAGAACACTTGCCTTGAGATTGTTACACCTAGCCTGCTGGTGAAGGAGAAGCCATGTGGAACCAGATCCCCCTAGCCCAACTGCCTAATAGTACCTCTGTCCAGTTGAACTATCATTCATAAAGAGTGACCCCAGGTGAGACCAGAAGACAACCCCCATCTCTAGCAGAGCCCAAACCAAAATTCTGCCCCAGAGAATTATGAGTAAATAAATGATTAGTATTTGAACCATTTAGTTTTGGGATGGTTTGTCACATAGCAAAAGATAACTTGGACAGGCCACAGACAGAAGTCCTTAGTTAGATACATAGACTGAGAATACAAGTATCACTATGGGAACAATGAACTAATTACCTCATGCTAAATGAACTACAGTATGGAATAAGCAAATCATATAATAAGATTTATGATCTTAATTCACATCTCATTATTCACCAAGGTAGTATGCTATCTTGCCAGCAGACTCTCTTGCTGGCTTTAATGAAATAAGCTAGCCGTTTGGAGAGGTCCACATAGCAGGAATCTGAGGGTGTGCTCTAACCAACAGGCAGTGAGGAATTAAGGCCTTCAGTGCCAACAACCTCAAGGAGCTGTATCCTGACAGCAGTCATATAAATGAGCTTGGAAGTATATCTTTGCCCATCTGAGCTTCAGACAAGACCTTCAGATGAGACAATAGCCCCAGCTGACACCTTCACAGCAGCCTTGTGAGCCATCCTATAGGAATTAAGCTGTGCCTGAATTCCTGACCCATAGGAACTGTAAGATAATAAATGTTCTTGTTTTAAGTTTTCAGGTGATTTGTTATGTAGCAAGAGATAATTAATGAAATATAAGGGACAAAAATTGTTGATGATGTGTAGGTTTTCTTGTGGCCATTAGCCTTAAGAGAATGTATGATTTTTTTGTTCTTTCTATACAAGATGTACCCAGAGTTCCCCTAGCTCCTTGGAGTACTTTTTTGAAAAGAGATGCAAAGTTTTCTTCATTTTGCCAAATATTTTATCAATATTTATAAAAATATTTATCAAAGTTTGGAAAATTACTAAGTTCTTTGTAAGTAATAAAAAACTCTTCCAAATTACCTCATCTGTTACACAAACTCAGTAGAAAGTAAAATTACAATAGACTCTTTTCTGTAAGATTCTATATTTCACTATGCAAATGCAAAGGCATATAATAAGTTCTATTAGTTTGGTCTGATTTATCAAGTCAATTATTAACATAAAGTATTGCAACTACTATAATTCACAATTGTCCTCTATAAATTTGTTCTTCCCCCTTACTTTTACTTTACATATATTATGTGATTTTATATTAGATTTATTGTGTTGTCCTTTAACTTACCTTCCATGTTAGCATTTTTGTTGATTATCAGATAGACATAGTCATTTAAAGGAATTACTTAGAAATTATTCCATATTCAGGGCACCTGGGTGGCTCAGTTGGTTAAGCGGCTGCCTTCGGCTCAGGTCATGATCCTGGAGTCCCGGGATCAAGTCCCGCATCGGACTCCCTGCTCAGCAGGGAGTCTGCTTCTCCCTCTGACACTCTCCCCTCTCATGCTCTCTCTCTCATTCTCTCTCTCTCTCTCTAATAAAGAAAATCTTTAAAAAAAAAGAAATTATTCCATATTCTTCTAGCCATTCACTTAATTACTCATTTTTTTTTATTTATTTACAAGCATTTCTCAAATAACTACTAGGATGAGGCATCTTGCACGAGTCAGAAAAGCATGTGTGAGATAGCAAATGTACACTGAATGGCCCCCCCAAACAAGATGTGGAGTGTTGAAATACAAGTAAATAAAATTAACTTAAAGTCAATGAAATTGATATTTAGTACTATCTTTGATAAATCAACCTAATAATTTTTAGATATTCTAGGAATAAATTGATAAGACTAGTTTACAATGGTTTTACATTAAGATATTGAAGTAAATTTTCTTTTGTTAAAGTCATTTCGTCATATGATTGTTAAGTTTAAAGTAAAAATAAACACACACACACACACACACACGCACACAATATAACCTCACAAGATACAGGATGAATTAAGTTTTCAGTTTAATTAAAAAGAAAAACAAAAAGGGAAAGAATTTGTTCATATGGGCATACCTCTTAACGTACTGATAAAAATGAAAATTCATTTCTAATTACTAATTTTCCCAACTGACTCTGAAAATCAGATATATCATTACAGTTACTATGGTATTAACAATGGAATTTTGTATGGGCAGATGTTTATATCAAAAGTATTTTAAGAGTTGGGTATAGAGTACCATTCTTCCTAGCCATTTCAACTGAATATAGAAATTGTTTTTAACCCAATAGTCATGTTTCTGCCCTTTAAGTGAGTGTCTACTGTATGACAGAGCCTCAGTATGTGTCATCTTTAAATTTTACATTAATTCTACAAGATAGCTATTATTATTATTATTAATCCATTTTTTAGGTGAGCAGATCAAATTTCTGAGAGATTACTAAATTGCTGAAGGTTATGGAGTGAATTAATAGTAAAACTGATTCAAGCCTGGGTCTGTATGGCTCTTGTCTGTTCCTTTTATTCATATTATAATGTCCAGGGAGAATGGATAAAGCCCATCTTTCATTACATCATTTGATTTAGAATGCTATGAAATTCTTGAGTAAAAGGCACAAATGTCTTGCCAGAATCTACTGTTGATCTTATTTTCAGTCTAATTGGTTGGGCAAAGGAGTTTCTAAGGATAGAAAAGAAAATTAATCTTACCTCTACCATAAATCTTTTCAACCGACGGACAAGATGACCTTTGCATTTGAGAAGATCATCTCATCAAATATGGAAAAAACAGGCCATAAATTCAAGTTTCTTCTTATAAAAAGTGAATTGTGAAACCACATCTGGAATACTGCCTACACTCCTCTTGTCATGTTGCAAAAAATACAATATAGTTGAAGAAGAGGAAAAAAATCATACAGGGGATGAGAGAGTTCCTTTAGGATAATTGAAAAAAGAATAGATTCTTGAAAGGCTAGTTGGGGGATGGCAGCAGAGAGTGAGGAGTGGCCCAGAAAGTAAGCACTTTGCCTTGCACATTAGCAAGTACAACTATGACCTCAAAAGAGACGGTGATAACAGAACCAAATATTAGGCTGAATAAATCACTGGTTTGTCATTCACTTTTCATATCCTTTTTGTTGTCCTTTTGACTTTCTTTTACCTGCAGATGATTGCTGAGAAATCAACAGTTAAAACTTCCTGGACTATTCTAGGAAGAGGAAAAAATATGGTGACACTAAGTCAAGAGAAAAGAAGGCTGATATAGTAGAGGCAAGAATGAGTTTTGTATGGATAAAGGAACAGAATATGAATGACGGAGATATTATGCATTTCCACTGAGACCAGGGAAAGAGGGAAGGTCAAATATAAGAGGGTGCCCTGTGGGCTTAGAGACATAAAAATGATTTTTTCAATGGAATAATGTTTCAAAATTATAGATATTCAGCAAGGCAAGTTTTTCTTATAATGGTTTAGGTTCAGTACTGCCCTGAAAAAGGGAAAGCCTTTCGATGACCTTTTCCAGCCCATGATTAAAACTCAGTTTACCACTTTTCTCATTATCTCTCAAAATATGTGTAAAATAATGATTCTATCCTAATCTGACTTGGTTCTTTTAGCCGGGGAATTTCTGTTTTACAGTTCTCTGGCCACATTATTTCATTTTATGATGCAAAAAGTCAAAGAAGATAGATGATCTTTGATAGTCTCCTATGCAACAGAGCTGCTCACTTCATTTAAATGGAAATGTGTATTTTCATGGAAATTCAGGCCTGTGTTGATGAACAATGATAAGCTGCCACTATTAAATAGAATAGTGATATACAAAAAAACAAAAACAAAAACTGTCCTAGACAACTCATTTAAAAAAAAAAAGTAAAATTTACAGTGAAAGATAAGGGATTTTATGTATATGTGTGTGTGTGTGTGTGTGTGTGTGTGTGTGTGTGTGTGTGTGTGTGTGTGTATTCAGCCTAGATATTGAATACATTTTCTAAGGATTTGTCACATAATATTCAGGTAGTTGTAAAGTTGAAAATCCCAGGACAAAGGTTGTGGAAGACAGGTTGATTACATATGTTTTTGATAAGCATAGTGACAATATAAAAAAAAAAACAGCACCGTGCCTTTTATGAGGAGATATTAGCCATCTAACAAACATTACTCAGTGAACATATTAAGAAATGTTACAGATTAAGTGTGATATCATTTCCCATGCTTTTTTCTGTCTTAAAACTTTAATGTAGCTATTTTGGGGTTCATTTTTTAACAACAAATTTAAGAAATATTTAATGATTATATACCATGTCTCCCAATTAGAAGCCTGGAAGGCATTCTTTAAAAAACAAAAAACAAAAAGCAAAAAACAAAAAAACCCAGAAAAGATGCTATTTATTGCATCAACATGAGATTTGCTAATTTTTCTCTGAGACAGTTCATTTGAATTACATTGATAAGTCAATTGCTCAAAGATGCTTTACTTATTCTGAATACTCTTATCATTAGTTAAATTAGGGCTTTTAATATTCTAGAAAGACATACCTTTATTTAAGAAGGAGCAGGCACATTTTAGAAATGTAAATACAAGCAATAAATGGCATTTGACAATACTGGCATTAGAATGACATTTGTTCTTTAGAGCAAAACACAAGGAAAAGAATTCTAGTAGGACCCATTGGCCAGGAGCAAATAACAGCCTTGTACATAAAAGTGCCTCCCCACCCCCACCATAAAAAGGCTTAATGTTCTTTCTCTTTATTTATTTGAAGCATTATTTCTTTGGCCTCAGAAATAATTTTGAGAGTCAGTTACAGCTGGGTTTAAACCCCAGGTCTTCTACTACCCAGTCTTAAAATATTGAGCAAGTCACTCATTCTTTCTTCATCTCATTCTACATCTATAAATGAGAATAATACTATCTACCTCATGGGATTATTATGACAATTTTACAAGAAAATATATGAAAAGCACTTAACACAGGGACAGGCCTTGAGTAGGTGCTGAATAAAAAAGTTTTAATCATCATCATCATCATCATCAGAATTCAAGAATCTCCAAAGGGAAGTAGCCAGGGCAAACATTATCATTACCAAAGGTTAAAATTCAATTTCACAAGGGAGGTATCTATTTATATTAAGGCTTTGACGATAAAACACACTAGAGGCGACAGGTCAGGATGATTTGTTGCATCCCTTGTGCTGAATGTCAGATGTTTATACATATATATGTCAATTAAGCCTGACAACAGCTCCAGAAGGTAGGTAGTATATGCCCATTTTACAGATGAGGAAACTGAAGCCCAAAATTTGGCCCAAATCATGCAACTGTTAAATCACAGTATCATTACTCAACTATTTTGTTTGACTCCAAAGCTCTGTTTCAACTTAATTTCTAAATTCAAGTCAACTTTGGGAACTATTCAAATTGGACCACTCACCCTTATCTAGACCTGATCTGAATCAAAAGCATGAGCCTGTAGGGAACACGGGCTTTATCAACCCTCAGCTTTTTTTCTCTCTTTCAGCTATAGTCTAACCCCACTAAAGGAACCCCAGAAGCCAGAGGCCTACTAACTCTACCTGCTGCCTGCCCACAACCTGACTGTAGGCTCCTCTCTGCATGAAGTTGGAATATCTCACTACTCTGGACAGAGCCCAGAACAGCATTTTTAACTATTTGTTCACCAAAAGCCATGTAGGTCTTACTGATATTTCCTCGGTAATTGTGAATTGTGGGTTCCTATTACACATAGATATCCTCTATGTGGATTCCACATAGGTATCCTCTCTATGGCTACTCTCTACTCTCAGTGCTTTAATCAGACCTAAATATCTTTCCCCTGACAATTACTAAGACCTGATATCTTGCCTCTCTCCCATCTCCCCCACTCCAACACACCTCTGTCCAGTGTCTACACTGCCACTTAAGTCATTTAATTTACATTTCCAAGGGGAATACCTAATGCACACAGATGATGAGACAGTAGGAGTTGGAGAAGAAAAAATTAAATAGGTGGGAAAAAACTAAAGGATATAAGACAACCTAAGGAAAATATTTACAGTAAAATGTTAGGCAAGTAACCAGTTGTGTAACTACATCATAGATGTTAACATAATTCTATTAATTCTTCTTTAGTTTGACCAAACAGTGCTTTTTTTCACACTGTTGCTATGAGAAATGTCCACATATTCACTAATTTTTGCCACCTACAAATAGAGTTAGGAACATGACATAACAGGGTTAATTAACAAAGTAGTACTGGCCAGGAATGCAAAGAGGAACGTTATGTTACAACGTTGTCTCATAAAGCAATTTTATGATTTTTCTGACGATGGGCAATAAAAAGACAGCATATTGTTTGAAAGTTGAAATAACCAAAGATGAATAAATATAAAAAGGAGATACTGATGTATAGGATTGACTACAAGGTTTAGATATTCTGTCTTTGCCAAATGAGAGGAGTCCCAATATAACTTCTTCAAGGTTAGACAGGGTAGGGGGAATATGATATTAAAAGAGTCTCTTTAACAGTTATTGTTTGCTTTGGCAATATGTTATACTTTTTTAGGGTAAAATTTACATGTTGGTTGAAGAAAACCTACAAACTAAAAACAAAACTTATTTATTTATTTGTTAACATTTAGATATTTGATTTTATTTCTCAACATTGTGATTTCAGACACTGGCATTTAATTTATGCACAGAGGGCTCTAATGGAAAATGCTTCTACTGTATCTACGTGAGGACTGAACACTGAAGTATAAAAGGACATAACACTTTTTCTTGGGGACCAGAGGATGAAAGCCAAATGCAGGGTGCAATGGAATTATTTGGCCTCCTCTCTCCTCTGTTCCTCCACTGTCTTAAGTAAATGAATCCCCAAACTAAATGAATATAATGCAATCACTCTTTCAATTATACCTTTAATGCCCATTGATGTGCTTTATGTTCAACAGAAGAGAATAGAGAATCTGGTTTCATTCCAGGTTCTTAATCTTTCTGATGACAGCCTCTTCAGCTGTGAGCATTAGGATTAAGCCTATAGGCCCCTTGTGTCAGCTTTCAAAGGGAGATCTGGCCTTGCAGGAGATGAGATGATCCACTGTACATAGGGAATAAAGTGATATAAGGAAGGGCGCTCTCCAAAGGTCTCTGGAATTCTTGTATAGCGCTAGATTTCTGTGTATCTGGGGAATAGAGTCCACTTAATGGGAGTAGTCATTCAGAGTCTTGAGTTTAGAAGGACCCTGTCATTTGCTTAAAGCTCTAAGCTTCAGAAATTCTTAATAACTTTTAACAAGAGACTCTACATTTTCATTTTTTTTTTTTTTTGGAACCCTTACTGTTGTGTTGTGTTTTTTTTTTTTTTTATGTTCAGTTAGCCAGCATACAGTACATCATAAGTTTTTGTTGTAGTGTTCAATGATTCATTGGTTGTGTATAACACCCAGTGCTCATCCCAACACGCAACCTCCTTAATACCCATCACCGGGTGATGGGTACATTTTCAATTTGCATTGGACCCTGCAGACTTTGCAGCTGGTCCTCTGGTGAAGAAGGGCTTTGGAAATAGACAAAGGATAATCAGCTGCTTTCTTTTGCCTTTGCAAAGACATGAACCTGGCTGGAATGGCCATGCTTTGGTATGTTCTGTTCTCTCCAAAGGATTACACAGATATCCAGTATCTAGGGGAGACCAATTCCCCTGTTCAGGATCCAGTCTCCCTTCTCAACTTACACTTTTTCCCTCCCCTTCTTAGCTGCATGCGTGGTTGCCCAGTCAGAGATTATATATCAAACTCTCTCTCTGGGTGCCCAGGTAATTGCATTTGGACCAGTGAGATGTGAATAGACATGTTTGCAATTTCCATGTTATTGCCTTCAAGACAAAGCCAAAAAAAAAAAAAAAAAAAGACTGAACTCTTTCCTTCTCCTTCCCACAGGCTGGAAGGCTTTGACCATTCAGAGGAGGATGACACACTAAGGGAAGGCAGAGCAAAGAGTAAAAGGAACTTGGGTCCTTTCAAGACCTCCTGAATAACAGCTCCTTTGCTAACATGGACTATATACCTCAGGTCAAGGATTTGAAAGAGGACTAAATATTCTGGGGTCTCTTTGTTACATCAGCTTAGCCTCTGCCCTAAGTAACGTACAGAGTAAACCGTTGGGGGCTAAATCGCAATAAATTTGTATTTATCCAGAACAGTTGAATAAAATAGTGTTCTGTTTGAACATTCTACATAGGGAAAAATCACTAATTAGCACTGAAATGATGTAAAACATTATATTGAAGCTAATTTTATCCTCAATGATTTTCAGAACACTTCTGGATCTTGCAGAGCCTCAAGGTCATCATTATGAATACTAATTATAGTATATTTCTATAAATGTTGGGGTCTGAGTAAATCTATAATAACTTATAAAAAACTCCTGAAGTTGCATCTTCAAAATAAATTCCTGCATCACTCTCGTTTCATTGTAAGTTATCTCTATACTGAAAGAAAAGTACAGGACTTAAAAATAACATTTGTGAATTCTCTCATTGCTTAGAAAATGAATTTATGTGCCTACAATACTTAAAAAATGACATATATAAGAAAATTTTACTTCTCATTTCTTAAAAATTTTCAATGACTAAAACTACTAAGATTTAAAATATAATGTTGATAAACCAGTCACAAAACCATCAAAGAATCTTATCTTCAGAAGTACAGATTTTGTGTTTACCTGCCCCAATGACTCTCTCAATGCGAATTCTCGAGGGATCAATCTCCTTTGCAAATTCATGAACTGCTAGGGATGGGTCTTCATATGTATCTGGATCTATGTAAGTTTTAATTCCTGGGAAACCTACTGCAACAAAATAAAAGATTGATTTAGTTTAAAATATTTTAGTAATTACACATCTTGTGTATGTTTAAAACAAGGATTGACTACTTTAGTCATTCTTGTTAATTATTTAAATTTAATTCTCTTTTCTTTTTGTCCCACTCCTCCTCACCCCCCCCATTAAAGCTTTGAGTACTTAAAATCAAAAATTTATTTACCTGTTAATGTAAAATGATCTGGTGATTTAATAGAGAGTGAGCTGACAGATTCCAGAAAACATATTTATGATATCTCTATAAAATGTTTAATCAGCTCACTTATTCACTAAGAACCCATATATTTCATACCTGATCTACTCAGGACATGGGGGAAAAAGACATAAGCCTTCCCCCCAAAATAAGAAAGCCTATTGGTGTCCCTCCTGAACCCTTCATACTAGCACTAGGCACTGGGTTTTCCAAACTCATGCCTCAGTTCAGAAACTCTCAGGCAATAAAGAATAGATCCATGGACAATGACAATGGACATCAGCCCTTCCTGTTCTTGTGGTTGCTTTCATAGCCAGACTGCACATGGTCCTGGAAAGGACCCCCTGTCTATGCCGAAGTTAAGGGTGGGAATCTAAGGCCCAAATCTGGTCACTGGCTGTGTAGCTGCTACTCTCCTTGAAAGGCGTGGAGGGCTCACAGCCCACCAGCAGTTAGGATGATGAATAGTGATGGTAGAAAACTTGAATGTGTGATTATATATTCATTCACAACTTCTCCCAGTATCTGAAGAAGTCACAGACTGCCTGTGGACATTCCTTGGTTTTGCTGGTTGGTTTCTGTTTTCCAGGTTAGATTCCTAGCTCCTGGAGGACAGATCATCTCTTATACATCTTTATATCTTTCCAAATACCTTAGGTATGGTTTTATAGGTAATAACCACACAGCAAACCTTTATTAAATTTGAATTAGTAGGGATTAAAAGATCAATACAAATCCGTGGCATAGTGGATGGATGATATTTGGTTTTGTTGCTTTTGATTTTGAAAACCATACAATACCCTGAGTTAAGTGTTGGTTAAGTTTCCTTAGAAACATGCTCTTGCAAGAAAATCTCAAAAGCAAGCAAAGAAAAAGTGATCAAGTGAGTTTAGAGGACATGATGAAATGCCTGTTATTAGCAGAATTTGCTTCATGAGTTCTACGCCTGTTGCCTTCTTTCATAACTTTTTGCCTACTCTCTCCTGCTACCAGATATGCACCCATGAGAATATTAGGAGTTTCCAAAATATTGCCAGTAAAGCATTGTAGGCATACATAGACCTGACAATGATTCTGAAATACTGTGCTTTTCTTGACTTCCCAAAGTTTAGATTGGAGGAAAAGAGATCATCAGATCATCTTTACCTCTGGTCCATATTTCTTATGATATCTTTATAACTTAATGGGAGTTGTGGTTTCAGACTGAAAAATCTAAACACAAATCCAGTGGCTACTATTAGATGATTAGTGGTGTCTAATTGGATTTAAGGTGTTAATATCACTTTTTTTCTGTAAACACAATATACGTAGTATAGAAAAAGAAAACTTAGCTCCAATTTTAACTGTCTAGTTACTTATTTAACTTATCCATGGCTTCTTAAACATCGGTTTGTTATCTTTCTTTTACTTCTGTGGCTGCCTTAGGTTATTTTCACTGCTTCTTGCTGGGCCCATCTGGTTTAGTTTATGCTAAACTGCTAGTTGGAAAACAGATAATAAATACCTCAGGAGCATCTTTTTCCTCTGCATTTACTAAATGTACTAAATGCCCTGCAGTGAACCTGAGGTTGCTCAGCATGTGTCATCTGTCCAGGTGTTTGGATCTGGTTTTCTGCCACTGTTCATAGCATTTCCAGCTCATCCCCTGGCTGGTAGTGGCTGTCTGAACTTTCTGCTCTCTGCCAGTGCAGTGAGCCTCAAATGTATTGTTAAAAAAAGGAGCAACTAGGGAGACCTTGCTTAAAATGCATATGTCTTGGCCCTACCATGGACCTTCTGGTCAGAACTTTGGTGAGTGAGGATGGAACATTCTAATGCAGATAGTCTGTAGAACACTGAAGAATCTTGTGAGCCTAGAAATAGCCCTAAACCATCCCTCTAATTTATAATATCCTCACTTCAATCCTTTCTGCCCCCTTCAGAGAATGTTATAGATTGAAAAGTCCCTTATTCCTTTTTCTCATTTGAAGTAAAGATGAGTTTTTTTTAAAGATTTATTTATTATTTATTTTGAGAGCATGAGAATGAGAGAGAGAGAGAGTACATGAGATGGGGGAGGGTCAGAGGGAGAAGCAGACTCCCTGCTGAGCAGGGAGCCCGATGCGGGACTCGATCCTGGGACTCCAGGATCATGACCTGAGCCGAAGGCAGTCGCTTAACCAATTGAGCCACCCAGGCGCCCAGTAAAGATGAGTTTATAGAGTTATACAACGTGCCTCACACATTATCTCTACACTGTGGTTAATCAGAGAACACCCCTTTCTTGTTAATTCAGAGTCTCACAACAGAAAAACTGTCTTGACAAAGTAGTGTGCCATTTGGAGGTGGAGGTGGAGGTAGAGGTGGAAGTGGGCGTTGGGGAAGAGAGGGTGGCAATTATCAAACCAACTATAGTGGTAATTATAGCTTACTTGGGAAGAGTTTCTACAAATGAATATAACCTTGTAGTCAGCTCAAGGATTTCATACATATTCTAAAAGTTAAAGAGCTGATTTCTTTTTTAGTGTTAATGAATTATAAATTGATTTGTTATATGTTTAAATGACAGAATAAAAATTCCTTAATATTTCTATGGCTAATGCTCTACTAAATAAAGCCAACTCACATTCAGGAGCCATTGTGAATGGTAAATAACTAGAAACAAGCAGTCATCTTGTATTTTTAGCATATTCAGTCTTCGTGTTTTCCAGCAAGTAGAATTAGTGAAAAAGTACTATCATTTAATGAGAAGCAGGTGCAATTTCCACAAACAAACCTGGAAACCAGATGAAAACTCTTAATGCTGAAAGGTTGGAAGTACACTTTTTCAGGTTTTTTCAACTCAATGGATATAAGTTTAAAATGAACTCTGGAGGGCTGGAACAATATAAAGCAATGGAAGAGTCACGGTACTTACAATGCCCATTCTGCTGTAAGTGGTTTCTTCTCTTCTCTTCTGACTTCATTTTGGCCTTTATGTACCATTGGCACCTTTTAAAAGGGTAAACAGAATCTTATTTTTAGAACTGAATGAGAATCAAAACCAACTAAAATACCTATCACCCATAGGCAAAGTTCTTAACATAAAGACCATTTTTTAAGAAAATCCTTACATAACATGTGAAAATTTTACTCCATACAAGGTTTTTTGTATACAACAAAATTAACCCTAGATAAGAATAAAATACTCTCAAGTGGATTGATTGATTCAAATGATAGGAATCTTAGAGAATATTCTATAATCAGAAATAACCGTCATGTCCTTCCTTATATAACTTCTAATAGCTGTGAGTTGGTAAAAGGCATTAAAACTCAAAATGAGAACATGTTTTTGAGTCAAAAAGCTCAGGCATTTAGACAACTGTCTTCTAGTTTCATTGCTAAAGAGCATGATTTCTTTTTTAATGTCAGAAATTTGGTAGAGGTATGTTCTGTTCTCTCTTGGGATGATGGTGCTCTAAGAAAGAGGAAATGCTTATCTTGCATGACTTCTTCAACGTGAATAAATTCATCAGCATCCATATGATTTGACAGTTCATCAAATTTCTAATTCCAAATGGTTAAACAGAATACATCTGTGGTATACAATCCAATCTTTCAATATGAACTTATCCTCAAACCCTATGGAAAACTGAGTATTTATTCAGAAATGTCTTACAGTTTTTATAGAATAATTTCCAATGAATACTCCCCTATCAAAGTGCTTAAGGGATACTTCAAAACTTATTTTTTAATCCTGTATAATTGAAATTGTATTCCCCAGGATGTAGAATATTAAACTAATTTCTAATGTCATATAAATTGGCAAACATGGAAAGTAAAAGCTGAAAATAATTTAGTACAAAATTTTCTTTATCATTGAATTATCTTTTTAAGTGGTATTCAAATTCTGCTTCAGAAATCCCAAATAAAGATAACATTTGAGCGCATCTCTGAAGTTCATTAGGGCAAGCTGATTTAGCCTAAAGGCTAGAGGTTTATTTTTTTAACCTAATTGTCATTGTGACTTTCCATGCACCAAGACTGTATTTAATCCCTCTTCTTGCAAGACAATCCTAGATAGGATCAGAAGAACTCTAACCTGTTATTTTTCTCTTTTGTTTTGCAAACAAGCTTAGATGTCCACCAGGATACACAGGGTTTTGTTTGGTTGTTTCTGTTGTTGTTGTTGTTGTATTTTTTATAACCAGTTCTCCCTTGCTAGTGATTAAGGATTTTGTAGGTCATGTTTGGTATTTGTAGGGTGTTTTATTGAGTATTTTGTTTTCAACCAGATGGTTAGTTGGTTTAGAGAATCCAAAATCTGTTTTCCTGCCCACTATAAAAGATGGTTGTACCAAAGCTGTGATGATGGCAGGAACTGTCAGAGGTTAGCATGAGGTATAAAGGGAGAGAGAAATAGGGGAGTGCTGGGCAACAGTATCTGGTGGTGGCACCATGACATGCCCAAACTAGTTCTTTCTATTAGGATTAATTTATCAGTATTTCCTGCATTCTTGCATTAGATATTTTTCTTTTTTCTTATTACTATAGCTATGACTTTTCTATCAGGTAATTAGCCTCCCAACACAGGAGACTCTGAGATACTCTCTATTTATTACCAGAGCAATACAAGGTCTATTAATACTGAAAAATTTTAAGTACACATGGGTAAATGTGTCCCTTTTACAATTAATTTCATAAAGAAGTCACCATTTCAACTCAACCACATTATGATATTCATGTATTTCTCTGTTCCTTGATAAGTTCTGTAAAAGTGGGTTTGTTACAACTACATCTGACGCCTTCAAGAGGTAGCAGTTACAGTCAGGCAGGGACCCACCTTTGACAAGTGCCTTCTAAGTACTTGTGAATTTATTGATCTGCACCTTTAGCCTGCTCTAAAATTGTAGACAATAAATTTCCATGCATGCACATCCTCTATAATTTTAAAATTAATTTTAATAAAATATTGATATGTAAGTCAAGTTTTAAAATGAACAAAACAAAGGGTGTTTATAGTTCACTGAACTATTGCCCCTGAAGGTAGCTCTTTGTTATTTCTGCTCGTTATCAAATATCAACATTTTCCAGTTGAGATGGCATACTCTGGCTGGTGTCATCATGGATGCACAGTTTTTGGCTGGCATTTAATTGCTCTTTTAAATCATGACATTGTTTTTTTTGCAGTATGTGTGTTTTTCAGATTATCAAGAAAACTCTTGAGGTATTCTTTTGTGCCCCTACTGATAATCTAGAAGGAATCATTTTTCCCCTTGTGGGAATAAAAATATGATCTAATATATTGACAATATCTGACAAAGAGTCGAGGCCTAATATCAAGGCTTACATAAGAAATACTACTTGTTCTTTTATGTGATTTCATACATATTATCTTTACTCACATCTCTGTATTGTCAGTACCTGGCTCATGGTAACAATCCATTATATCTAAAAATCAATAAATGGTTTTAATTCATTGTTATACCATATGTACAAAAATAGAAATATAAGTTTTAGATGGGTGAAGCACTTTGACCAGCTAGTCAGAATTCCAGTCTAGGTCTTTTGCTATGTTAAATTTATTGTTACTCTAAATTTTCATCCTTATTACACTAAAGTAGAGAAATACCGGGTTTATAAAACCAATTAATATAATTCTAATATAGATCCTTTTACTATTTAATGAATAAATATAATACATTCTATAACACTAAGTTTATAAAGAGCTTTTATATAAATTCTCTGTTGAATTATTTTTTTCCCCAGGAAAAATCCCTTTCATGGGATAATTTGAATGTAACAAAGGAAAAACTCAGAAGTAACTTATCGAGTAAGAATTTATCATTCATAGCTTTCAAAGTGTTTTTATCAAGTCCCTAGCTGCTTTCAGATTCAGAAGCCTACTGATACAGAGAACTAGCCAGGTGGTTCTGTTATCATACAAATTTCAGTCAGAGCAGAATCTGCCCTGATCCCTTTTTCTCTCAAATATGGTTTGTTATGTTGAAAAGCATATGAATACAAAGTATATCGGAGAATGGTTATTCACAAATATTGGTAATAATCTGGTATGCTGTAGTTACCTCCCAGTGATTAAGAAGAACAAAGTAAGAATGACGAGGAGAGTAAACCCCCCAACAGCCGCGGTGGCTATCACGAGAATCTGTCCCTGCTCGGCCGCCATGTCAGAAGCTGAAACACAAATACAATATTAAATTTTCCCTGGGTGACATTTCACTACCAAAACTATTTTACAACTTAGTCTGTGCTTGAAAATATGGTAATGGACACCAAAAATCCCTACTGTGTTTGGCTTTATTTGGCACACAGGATGCAAACGTAAAATAAAGGCCCAAGGTTGAGGTCATAACCCGCAACATCACCCTTTCTTCTTTTTCACAAAAATACCAATAGAATAGATGGATTCTTAGTATCCCACATTTTAGGATTAAGTATTTGTTGCAAATTTAAATCAGCAGATGGACTTAAAGGATTTTGTTTATATAATTGCTGACTTCTTTCCTTAAACACTTTAATCAACACACTAGGCTTTACCCACTGTTTTGGTATCTATTTCCACAAAGCGGAAAGACTACTGCATAATTAGCTGAAGAATGAGCTTTTTTATATTTCATGGAGCTTAATTCAAATACTAAAGTTAAGAATTCGCATTCTACAGCACAAGGGTGTACATAGTAAGTTCTTAGACGTCTAGCAGTAATTTAAAAAATTACATTTGAAATCTTCCTTTTTTTGAAGATAAGACTAGATAACATATGGTAACAACATACTATTTCTCTCATTGACAAAACTGTATCTAAAACTGTATTGGATGCATGTTTCACTACTTCCCAGGAATCTTTTAAAAAATATTAGTTCAATTAATTCATTAGCACTTCCTATTTTGTGTATTACTGAAGTTTTAATCAGATATATTTTTTATTGAATGGGATATGAACAATTGCTTAGGAACAGAGGCAAGAAAACTGAAGCCCAGAGAAGGTACAGAACTTGCCCAACTTCACATACCACCATCACCAGAATTCAACCTTCAGATTTATGTTTCATTTCTCCTTAGGCTATACCTTGAAGTAATAATTCAGTTAATTATCAGTATTCTAAAATATGGAGCCAATCAGTCCCTAAAAATCCTTTAACTAGAATAAAGCTTGATTTTTATTTTGATTACTATAAAAATTTATTAATCAAATTATTTATACCCAGAAAACTGAACCAAAGAAAGAATATAACTGAAAAACATTTAATTCTCTAACATAACAATTTATTAAACTTGGGTGCTTTAAGACATTCACAGAAGTAGGTCTTTTTCTGGGAATCAAGTATGCAGTATACTATGTGCAAATTTATATGCAGAGTAATAAACTTCTTCAATAAAAATGACCTATCTACTAGAAAATATCTGAACATTAAAAGGTATTGTTGAGTAAGAAACCAATCACAGCATTTAAGAGGCTTTTTGAGAAATCTAACTGTAAATAAAATAAAAAATCATTTATGTTCAGTTTTCAGTAAGAAATTTATTAAACCTTGGAATTAGATTTCACTCACTATGATTTAATTAAGATATATTCAGGCATCTATTTCTTTTAGCTCATAAACTGTGCAGATACAAGTTAAAGAGTTGCATCTTATCCAATAAATAATGTGCTGAAGATTTTTTACTAGGTCCTCAATGAATTTCCTAATCTTCAATAGCACTGATATTGTGAAAGTTAATGTGCTCTAAAATGTGACATTTTCACACTGAAAATCATTGAATAACAAATTATAAGGAATAGATGTTACAGAAAAAAACATTAACTTTTTGAAGATAAGAAGATGGCATTTAAAAAGAAAACATTGAGCAAAACTGCTGTATTTGTAAACTATATAATATAGTTCAAGAGTTTTAAAACTGGAGCCTATATTTTCACAATAAACAGATAGCAAATAATTTATTGGGACCATATATTCAAAGTTCAGATGGAGGAGAAGATTATGTAATTGGGTCTTTTGAAAATGAGATTACTTTGTTATAGAACACTGTGTTGTTTAACTTAAATAATTACTTAGCAAACTGCCAGTTTTACTAATATATCTTCTTTTTCACACTTGTAATCACATTATTAATGAACTTTGCTTCAATTAAAATTTTAATTGAATAACAAAATATTAAATTGTGACACTTTGAAAAATGCATATGCTTGTATAATTGTTTCTAAATTTCTAAACCAGAAATCCTAAACACTCTTCTTTGGAGATTAACGTATAGTTGACCCCACAACACAACTCTGAACTTCATGGGTCTACTTATATGTGCATTTTTTTTTACAATACAGTATGGTATTGTAAGTGTATTTTCTATTATGATTTTCTGAGTATTTTATTTTCTCTAGCTTACTTTAAGAATACAGTATATAATAAAAAATATGTGTTAATGGACTATTTATGTTATTGGTAAGGCTTCTGGTCAACAGTAGGCTATTAGTAGTTAAGTTTTTGGGGAGTCAAAAGGTGTACATGGATATTTGACTACATGGGGCAGTGGGGGGGTGTCCCTAACCCTCATGTTGTTTAAGGCTCAACTATATTTAAATATGTAAGTCATTTGAAAATAAGAGCGTATAAGGTGATGAACTATTATACTGGGAGTAAAATGCCATAGATTATGGGGCTGGGGTGATTATGAAAATATTAGGAACATCATCATCAACAGTAGCCACTATTTGTTTCGTACTAAACTATCCTCGAGCACTATGCTTAGTACTTCAAATTCAGCATCAAATTACTCTGCACAATGGTCTTAATAGGTATGTACTACTATTATTCCTAGTTTAAGTGGTTATAGTATTTGTCTAAGGTCACACTTCTTGTACACAGGGAATCTGGCAATCCAACCCTGATTTGCCAGGCTCCAGGCCCATGCTGTTGCCAGTGTTTTACATGACCATTTTCACTAACAGAACAAATGGCTAAATCCAGTGCTTTTGTGGGTCCTCAATACATTTTGCTTGACCCTGATGTCAGGTTTGTAAAATGAGAATGTTGAATTAAATATCTTTGTCACAACCTTTCAGAGCAATTTTATTATGATAGATACTGCGGTATCCATAAAGGCTACAAATTTTGGGAAGAACAAGATTTGCTGTATGAAAGTAAGAGGGACACTCATGATCTGTGGGGCTGTTCTTGGTCCTTAATGGGGATAATTTCTGCCTTCTTATCATACTGGTGTTGGCCCATCACAAGCTCTGACTATCTCAGGATGAAGGCTATAATCCTTAACTTTGTTCACAAGGCTCTCTACAAATGGCTGTAATTATGTATCTCCAGATTAATACCTTATCATTCTCTAACTATGCTGAATTTCATCCAGTTGCTTGAAAGAGAGTGCCAAACTTTCTTTCATGGTCAATTCCTAGTCACTCCTCCTACATGAACATCACATCATTTGGGAAGCTTTTCTCTGACTGTTTAGATTTGATTAGGTCCCCAGACTCATGTTCCCACAGACCCTTGTACTACCTCTACCAATAAATTTCTATCATGTTTTATTGAAATCACTTCTTTTGTAATCTTTTTTTTTTTCCCATTAGACTACTAATTCCATGAGGGCAGAGATTTTATTATTCACTATTGTAGCTGTAGTAAGTTGAATGATGACATCTCCACTGCCCCTCTCCCTGCCCTTACAGAAAAAGAGAGAGAGAGAGAGAATTTGTAGGTGCAAGTATGTTAAGGATATCAGTCATCCCGTGTTAGCTGGGTGGACCCAAATCCAATGACAAGGAAACAAAAGAGAAGACAAAGAAGAGAAGTTCATGTGAAGACAGAGGCAGAGACTGTGGAGTTAAGCAGCCACAAGGCAAGGAATGCCTGGAGCCACCGGGACCTAGAAGAGGCAAGGAAGGATTCTCTCCTAGAGCCTTAGGAGGGGGTATGTTTCTGACACCCATAACTGTGAGAGAATAGATTTCTGTTGTGTGTGTCATTATGAGAGCAGCTCTAGGAAACTAATACAGTATTCAGCCTATAAGGCCTGATACAGAGTAGTAGCTCAATAAATATTTGAGGGAATGGACTGAATGATGGTTTGCATTGGGTGATTCTATTAAAAAAAAAGTCAGATTAATCTAGGGTAATCCATATCCTCACCTTCCACTTGAGATATGTAAAGATTTACCCTGAAAGTAGCTATATGTATGTGAAGTAAATCTACCCAACATAATTTTAACCAGAAGAATCCAATTATTTTGTATGCTTGGAGATAATACTTCCCAGAAGGCAGGAGCTGCTAGGAAATACAGACTTCTACATTTACAAGTTAAGTTGATTAAGCTTAGAAATGTGAATCTAAGGTTAAGAATGCATTAGTTCATTCAACAAATGTTTTCTGAGCACCTATTACATGGCAGACACTGAGATAAACACTGGAGATTCAGTGATGAACAAAAAAGACCATTACTGCCCTCCTGGATTTACAGTACATGGGAAAGATAGACAATGAACAAATAATTACAAGTGTAAAGACTGTTACAAAAGGGATACATAGGGGTTGCTCTGGATAAAGAATAAGCAGCCACTAGCAATGAGTCAGCACATATTGTATGTGTTATATGTATTATCAACAATGTTTGGACAGAACACACCCAGGACATCCCTTCTTCCAGCCTTGGGCCACCCTCCAAACTCTTTTCCAGTCACAACCTTTGGAATCATAATCTCAGCCATCATCTCCCTCTGGGACCAGCCAACACCAGTTTCTGAGCTTATTTCCTTCTTGCTGAGCAACTCAGAATTATTCCACTGAGGGGGAGGCTGCTGCCAACCGCCTGGTCAACATGTGTCTGCAGGCCTCCTCCTGCACCTACCTCTCCCTGGGCTCCTATTTCCACCTCGATAATGTGGCTCTGGAGGGTGTGGGCCCCTGCTTCTGTGAGGTGTTTTAGGAGAAGTGGGATGGTGCTGAGGGGCTCTTGAAGATGCAAAACCAGCAGGGATGGTCGCACCCTCTTCCAGGACGTGCAGAAACTGTCCCAAGATGAACGGGTTAAAATCCGGGACACCATAGAAGCCGCCATGGTCCCGGGAAGAACCTGAGCCAGGCTGTTTGGGATCTGCGTGCCCTGGGTTCTGCCTCACAGACCCCCCCCCCCCCCCCCCCCCCCCGTCTCTGTGACTTCCCATAGAACCCCTTCCTGGATGAGGAGGTAAAACTCATCAAGAAGATGGCAACCACCTGACTAACCTCCACAGGCTGGCTGGCTTCCAGGCTGGGCTGGGCAAGTATCTCTTTAAAAGGCTCATGCGCAGCTGGGAGCCTCTGGAGCCCAGGGGCCCGGATGTCAGGGCTTCTGCCTGATCCTCCCCCTACAGCAACTATGCAGCGTTTTAACCACTCTGGAGCCTTGTCCCAAGTCTTGGACCAAGTGAAAACAATAAAACTTTTTGCGGGGGGAAAATAAAATTAAAAACATTAAAATCAAATCAAATCTCTGTGGAAGTGGACCTGCACAGTTCAAACCTGTGTTGTTCAAGGATCAACTACATGTGTTAAGAGAAGGAGGAAGAAGAAGAGGAGGAAAAAAAAGGAGGAGAAAGAGGGGGACTTGTTTCTTGGCTAGAGGCCTCAAGGACCTGATTAATTTAAGTAGACACTTAGACAAAGAAACCATAAAATCATCCACCAAATAGATTCCAGAAAAGTACAGTATAGCTACAAATTACCCTGTCATGTGTGAAAACTTGTCTGTTAGTATCATCGAGTCATTTTTCAATCCTAAAAGGATTATTTCTAATTAGTTTTATAGGAGAAGATGTATATCATTTACTGAAGTAACACCCTAGAGAGCAAACCTGGCCTTAAAAAGAAGCAATGACATCCAGGTAAGAAATGAAATTTATTTGTGACTAGTTGATTGGAAATGTCCCTTTGCTTAATGGAATGAGGTTGTAGTCTTGGAAAAATACAAGTATATTAAAATCATTATTTCATTGTATGGTTTGGAAAGAGGCACACTTCCTTAAGAGGAAGCAATTATCCAAAAACAGATGCAAAATTGTTCCTGAACAAGAGCTTAGTACCTAGCCAATGCTTGGCATTAGTCAGATTGCCATTATAAGTGAGATTTACTTTAGTTGTTTCTATTTAAAGAGAAAAAAAAAAGTGAGGTTCTTTACTTGGAATCCAAATACTTCTAAAAAATAGATTTAAAAAAATAAATTTCATGTCTTTAGGAAAGTATGAGAGAAAAGCAATTTGGCTATTTTTAACCAAAGAATTTTCTTCTACTGAGACATGATTTTGTCTCTCTGTAATCAAGATTATTCTAGTTTATATTTACATTTCAAAGTAAAATCTGTTATTTGTATGCTGTGTCATTTTCTGTGGAATAGCTTTTAAAGTTAACTCTTTTCTGTTATGAAAATCTTTTTAAAGTTATTGAAGACAGCAGTTACATGATTTTTTTTTTTTTTTTTTTTTTTTTGAGTAAAGTTTTCTCAAAATGCTGCCCAGGGAAATAAATGGTGGTATATATTGTTTCATATTTACATGTTTTATTTATGACTCCCAATTCTTGATGAAATGTCAAAATTGCAAATGATATTATCTCATCATTTCACCAAAATGATTTTTTAAAGCACAGCAGAAATCTCAGCAATATAATGGATTGACAGTATCCAGTAAATTAATCTTAAGGTTTATTGACAGACCATGCAGGAAATCCTTAGCATTCTTTTTTTTTTTATTTTCAGGAAAAAAAAATTCCCCTCTTAGGTCATATACTGTAATCAGGATTAGTTTAACCTTATGAAATGAGGTACATATATAAAGATTTAGCAATATATAATGGAGACTAATCTGAACCTGAATACTATATGGTTATATAGACATATAAGTATGACATATGAATGAAAGCTGAGGATATATTTCTCCTAGATAAACATAATCTTGTGATTTTGTAGATGATGCTGTTATTCTCTTGGCTACCTGGACTTGAAATGTGCAGTCATCTTTGATTCTACCTTTCCCTGTAACTTCATGTCCAGAATCAAATCTTTATCATGTCTTACATTATCTTGTGTTTATTACCACTGGCACAGCCTCATTTCAGGCCTCAGCCTCACATGATTAGGCTACATTTATGTTTTTCTTTTTTTTTAATTTTTTTATTGTTATGTTAATCACCATATATTACATAATTTGTTTTGGTGTACTGTTCCAAGATTCATTGTTTGTTCATAACACTCAGTGCTCCATGCAGAACGTGCCCTCCTCAATACCCATCACCAGGCTAACCCATCCCCCCACCCTCCTCCCCTCCAGAAATCTCAGTTTGTTTTTCAGAGTCCATCATCTCTCCTGGTTTTTCTATTCAATTGGCTTTCTACAGTATTTCTTCCCAGTCCATCTCACATTATGTGGCCACATAATTATTCTTCAAAATAATATTTAAAAATATTCAGAGGCTTCTCCAGTGCCTAGAGGGTAAAACCATCCCACCGCAGCGGGGACACCATTCTTAGAGATGTCCAGGCCTAAAACCTTGGACTCAGCCCTCCCACAATTCTCCTTTGCCTTCAGGTTGATCATCAAGCCTGTCATTCCTACGTTTTAAGTATTTCTTAGATTGATCCCCATTCTCTCCTGTTTCCATAGCTATTCAGATACTCATCACATGTCTTTGAATTCAGCAAGTTGGCAACTTCATCTATGTGGAATGCAGTGGAACAATAACAAGATGGACAAAAAGAGCCTCTGAAGAGACATTTGATAGATATTCACATAGTAAAGAATGCATAGTTTACTCCATACAACAGCTTTGATGCCTCACACTCTTACTCCAGATGTGTTTATTGATTTCCAAGTTTACAAAACAGTAGAGTAACAGTAAATGAAGTAAATGGCGGCCGGGGTGAGATATGTAAAGAGAAGGAATGGAATGGAAGAGCACACTGCTAGGCTGACCACCAGAAGAACTGGGAAAACTGAAAATCTGGTGTAAGATTCCAAAATATGCACTACTCAGGAGTCAGGAATTTAAGATCAAACATCCCTGTAAAATTCAGGGAGCATAGAAGGACTCACTATATTATAACTCAAAACATTAACATGACCATACAAGGTCAATTACAACAGGCTGACTTATGTCCAGTGTATTTTATTTAAAAGGGCAAGAGTCTGTGGATGCATGATTAGAAAAATATGTCTCTGCAAAATATTTAAAAATAATAAAAATAGTACTTTTAAGGCCAAACTTTTGTTTGAAAACTTCAACTGTCCAAAAAGATTCAATTTCTGAGGATTTCAGGGGTTTTGGCTCATTTTAACTATACTATATGCTTCTTGAGGGCAGATATAGTATCTTTCAACTCTCTATATCCCATGGGATTAGTAGAGTGCCTTACACAATCTAGGAATTAATAAACATTCATGAAGAAGTGATAAAGAACACATTCTAGATATAAGGATTAAATAAATGTCCCTGGCTAAGGAAGAGTGTTCATATAAAATGTATTTGGTAATGCTTCTGCCTAAAAATGTTCTAGTTATACAAACGAACCCTTATACATTTGTATTTTGGTATTTAATATGTTCAGAAATAAATTAATAGAAAATAGTGTGAGTTAAGATTTTTTTCAAATACCCTTGCTTAAGCTTTGAATGAAGTAAATATTTAGAGGAAGAGTATTGGCAATGGTATTATATTAGCATCTTTCTTTTACTTTCATGCAATATTTGATGCCATTTGCCAAAAGGAAAAATACTTCTAAGATGAGAGAGAGGCAGAAGCAAGAGGTTCTCTGTTTCGCTCAAGGAAACCAGTTACTAAATTCTCAGCTGGATGGAAAAAAAGGCTCCTGGATCATATCTATTGAAGTAGAGACACTTAGCTGGGATTATACTTTTTCAGAAAGTGATTTCACTGCTGTGCTTTCCTCCTCTGGTCTGCCAGTTTTCCAGAAACAATGCAATTCAGTACATCACACTGGCTACACTGGGACAGAGAAGATTTCAAGATTCACTCTTCTTGATGACCTTAATTTACTTGTCAGATAAAAATGCCGAATGACACAGGGGTAATTGGAAAATGTGAGTTTGGTACATCTTGATGGAGAGGCAGAAGCAGAGGCAGGTAGTGCAGCATGATGAAACACATTTTGTTTTGTTTTAAAGATTCTTGTGTGCATTAATAAATGGTCAGGATGCCTTGACAGGCAGGCGTCATGTGACAAAGAACAAAGAAAAGTGCTTGAGGCATTTAAACACCTGGAAGTACTGTTAACATTTTAAATGTCAAGGATTTAATTTGTAATTGTCTATATTTCATATTGTTACTTGCAGTTGAGATAGATCTTTGATAACATATTTTGCAACTGAAATACGCCTTTATACATGCATATTTCATCTTTTTTTTTTTTTAAGATCCAGTGTAGAATAGAATTTCCTTACAAATCTCACAAATTCCCTGGAACCAATGATGTTCAATTTCAAAAGACTATTTAACATGTACCATGATATTAATAGTGAGTATTTGCCTTTGGTAGGCAGATATATGCACTTGAGGTTATAGCTTCTCTATATAACAGTGTGGCTTGAGGTAAATAGCTTTGTAATTAAATGTATAGTCATTAGAGATCACGAATATTATAAGGCTTATAAACTCAAAGGTTTATCTAGAATATGGTTTTCATAGAAAAATATGTAAAGAAAATAATCCTGATTAAAAGCACAGATTAAACTGAGGGTTGCCAGGGGCGCGTGGGTGGCTCAGTTGGTTAAGCGACTACCTTCGGCTCAGGTCATGATCTCGGGGTCCTGGGATCGAGCCCCGCATCAGGCTCCCTGCTAGCCAGGAAGCCTGCTTCTCTCTCTCCCACTCCCCCTGCTTGTGTTCCCTCTCTCGCTGTGTCTCTCTCTGTCAAATAAATAAATAAAATCTAAAAAAAACAAACAAACAAAAACAAAAATCTGAGGGTTGCTGGAGGGGAGGTAGGTAGGGGCATGGGATGATTGGGTGATGGGCATTAAGGAGGGCATGTGATATGAGTACTGCATGTTATATGCAACTGATGAATTATTGAACTCTACATCTGAAACTAATGATGTATTATATGTTGGCTAATGAATTTAAATAAAAAAAAAAACCACTTAGAAAATAAATAAATAAATAAATAAACAAAAGCATACATTGATTATTTAGAAAAAGTTCCAGAAAATTTCTTGGGTGAATTCTCATTCATCAAAAACAAAAAAAATATTAATCATTTAGAATGTGCTAAACACTGTGATAAAGGGACTGGAGAGACAAAGAAAGCTTAATAAAGCCTGGTTTCCTATCCTCATAGCAGTTTCTCTTCAGCGAGGGCGATTCTCAAACCTTAAGTGTAATATAGTGAAACTGTTGCTAAAATGGAGGCATGTGTGAGGGTCCTGAGGGAAGAGTAGGAGTGTGATAATCTCGATAGAAAGAGGGGAAGGAAGGCTTTAAAAGGAGGTGATTTTTAAGCCAACTCTGAAAGGATCAGAAGAAATTTGCAAGTAACCCAAAGTGATGAGTAGCTATTGGGACATTCTAATGTGAAGAGATGACATTACATAGATATGGAGACATGAAACAGCACATCTTCTTGGAGTGTTTTACATACACTTTGAGGCAAAATAGGAACAAGAATAGGAAGGTGGAGAGAATGGATCATGGAAATTTAGCAACATCAGTTAGCATGCTTATGTCTTTCTCAGGAGTGGAGTAGATAGAGATGTGAGTTTACTCAAAATTGCAATTTTGACTGGAGATATAAACTCTTGCAAATATATGGGAAGAAACTGCCAGAAGATAAATCCAATTGAGAAAAAAAAAAAAAAAAAAGCAGAACTGAGATTGAGAAAGTATTGAGGCCATGTTTGGAGAGCTTGGATTTGGCCTGAATCTCACACTACTCTTTGACGTTTTTATTACATAAGGTAATAAAGTCCCACTTTTCATCAAACCAGTGGGGATTTTGTCACTTGAAAATGAGAGTCCTACTTAATAAAATGAAACAAAGAGGAGAAAATTTGGTTGTATTTGTCCACGTGCATATCCTATAATGAGGGGAAGGGAGGATAAGTGGTCTTTATATTTCCTAATTAGCTACTAATAATGTCTTATTATTATGTTATTTGAGTTAGATGTTTTTAATCCCCATTTACTATTTAAAAAAATTTTTTTCTATGTTGAACACAGCCCTCTGAGTCCATTTGCCTCAATAACTGGATGGATGAGATTGGAAGGGTAAAGCAAAATTGGGTATGTGGGGGTTACTTTTATAAAACAACCTTTTTTTTATACAAAGAATACCAAATCTTCTGCTTGGAAAAACTCCATTTTCTTTTTCTTTAATTGACTGATTGGGTGGGGGGAAATTAGTCCTGTCTATCCTATGTTTAATGGACCTCATGTATTGATTTAATAAAAACTACATGGATGTAAAAACAAACAGACCAAAAATAAAAACAAATGAATAGACATTTCTGGCAACTTTAGCTAGACAGCATGTTAAAATCAGATTGTGGAAGAATTTGCCCAATTTAAACTCAACTAATTATAAACTCACTGCCACCAAATCTGGAGCTAAACAAAGAATTAGATCTTACCCTATCTTCACAGTTAATGATAACACAGATTTGAGGCTATGGTTGTCTCTTACATGGCTTCAGTGGAGGCCTTTACAGAAGCACCAAAACCAACAATGTTGGTGGTGGAGGGCAATTTCTCTTAGCTTACTGGACCCAAGCACAGTGCTCCAAATAATTTAGATCACTGGCATCTAATAGGGACCTACTATTCCCTATGCCAAAACTCATTTGATTATCCCCTAAAAGTGAATAAGATCTAAAGGAAGTTTTTGGATCATTGTTTGAAACTGTTTGAAAGCTGTTCTGAGTAACAGCCAACTATTTACCTCAACCTCTAACTGATAACTGCAGTCAAGTCTGGAGAGATTCAAAGAAAGCCAACCTTGTTGTCCCATAAAACTATGACTCCCTCAATTTTCTTAATGTTCCCTCTATTATTTATGTTATGCTTCCCCTTGAACTATGTGTGAAGTCTCCAAGTTAAATGTTTTGTATTAGAAGTGAAAGGGTTTTAGGCACAAAATTACCCTACAACTTACTGCTATTTTTTTCAAGAAAATAAGATTGTTTGCTTTGCCTGTTGAACTTTCACTAAATTTTGGCTTCATTGCCCAAGGGATCAAGTTAACTCAAAAGTGGGGCTTAGTATTGTGATTCTGAAAATGTGGGGTAAATACCCCTGAAGAAATAAACTAAAGAGGAAAAATTTCCTGACATACCCATTCACAATTTCATGTTATATAAAACAGTATTGTGTTTTATTTATTCATCTTTTACACTAATATCTTCCTAATATGGTAATGATTATAGACAAACTGGGCATGTGTCATCTTGTTAGAAAGATATGCCTCTTCCTATACGCTGATGATATGGGTTTAGTTTCCAACAACTAGAACTGATTTCTGGATACAAATAATTCTGCCATCCAACTGCTGCCAGAAGGGATTGCACGTCATCAATTTTATCAAAACTAAAATCATTTTCTTTGGCACACAAAAAGCGATTGATCAAAACTCTACAAAACAAGACAACCTATTCCATTTTGTACAAGCATACTTTTTCCACAGCTTATCCTAGAAAGCATGCTGCAAAACTATACAGTTCAATATCATGTTTTCCATGGGAACATTAATCCTTGGGTTTCTTTTTGATGACTTAGAACACCTGCTTTGAACATTTCCAGGCCAGAATCATCTTTTTTTCATAGTATCCAGTGGTGTGGAACTCTGGGCTTTCAATCTAGAGTATGCCTAATTGTTGGAGCAGATTCAACTGTGCTTCGTAAAGACAATCTTTGCTTTGCTTCCAGCCCATTTCATTGCAAATGGAAGGATGGGCAAAAATATTGGTTGGATGTCTTGCCTTTAGCAGTGGAAAGATTTCTGTATTTCTTCACTTTATTTTTAAAGTATTTGTACCATCTATCAGCATGAAAATAGAGAAATCACATTCTAAGCTCTCTTTAAAGACTAACCTCAAAATTCTAAGTTTCCTCTGAGGTATCTGTTCAGCCCTGTCTCTGAAAACTGCCCTTGCCTCCACAGCAGGGTCTTGCAAAATTGTTCTCTCTGTCCCTGGTCCCTACTCACATGAATTGGATTAGGGATGGAGACCTGATTCATATTGCGCCCAAACACGATCGCTTTTCCAGGAATTTGGAATTAGGATTCATGGTCAGTTTGGTGGTTTTTGTTGGAATGAATGGGAGATGTGAATCTGCAAGCCATGAAGCAGATAGATATATTTTCCTAACTGAACATATACACAGGTAAAACTAGTTCTAGGAGAGAGAAACAGAAACGAGTGGCTGTTTCTGTTTTGGTGTGGACCAAAAAAAAGACTAGTCACCTTTTATTTCGAGAGCTTTCTAATTTCTTGTTTCAGTTCTTTTTGAAGCCTAGACATGTTTACTCCCCATGTTTCCATGGTGGCCCTGTCTGGGACCTTCTTAAATCTCTTTTTGCTTAACCTAGCTCATGGTATATTTGATACCTGCAATCAAAGGGCCTTAGGGTCTTCTGATTTTTAGTTTCTGACCAAAGAAAAAATTTTTAGAAAATTAACTTTAAGAGTGATTCTTTTTCATTCACTTCCCAGGTATATTAGCTCTTTTGAAGTCTGTATGCATGGGATCATATTAAGTAACCTTCCTCCCTCATTTCATTCCCAGCATGGAAATCTCCTTCCATCAATGACACTTTACCTTCGGTCTGCTTCTCTCAAAGGTTGTGGTCACAAAAGACCACATTAAAAAAACATTTGTTGAAAAAACTCTGCCTGAGGCCATTAACCTCAAATTCCTCATCTGTCTTTCCTACATTTGTGCTTCGTATCATAAAAGCATGAGGACTTCTCTATTTCCTGGCTGCTTCCAGAAATCTCAGAGGCAGAGATGATGTACATGTGGTGCATGTACCTCTAGTAATAAATCCTCAAAATGAGATTCTGTTCCCTCTTGTTTTTATGGATCGAAATTTCTACTAGTTCTAATTTAGTAAACGTTTTATATATGTGTTTTAGATCGCCTCAACTATTTTTAGGGAGAAAAGAAATGCAAATAAAAGTCAACATTCCTCTGTTTAGTTAACAATTATGAGTGATTTAGATAAGTTAGCATATATATGGAAAAATCATGCTACTTATTGCTTAAGGCATTTAGCTTTTTCCTAGAACATGAAATTTGACTATACTTTTAATTCTCTCTCATCTCTAGTAATAGGTATTAATGACTTAGATTGGCTATATGTATGTTTGGGCATGTTCTGTTAAACAAAATTCTTGATTAAATAATTCTAATTGATTAACAAAAAGTGTAATAGAGGTCATTTCTATCTCCTTTTAAAACATGAGAAGAATTTCCAAATTCCACATACTTAATAGCTTGACTAATTCATGTGTTACATACCTTATTTTGGTGGTGGTGGGGGTGGGGGTAATGGAGGTGCATACATCTAGCTTCAAGTGAGGTTTTCTACACTGCTTCTCTTCTGAATATTAACAAAAGGTATTTTTCTAATTGTTTTTGTTTTCCAAACTGAGCTTTGCTATTTTTCACCTGTCCTGATGCCTCAATTTCCACAGTATAAGCTACTGGAAGTCTTAAGGTAAGGGTGCATATAAGACTCCTTCAACTATCTTCACACTCATGGACCAAGTAGGAATGGCTCCATTTCTCTTCTGGTATGTAAGTCCTTGTGCCTTAAAGGCACAGATCACTGATCAATGTAAAGGTACAATTACCCCATCAATCTCTTATGTACTCACTTTTCACCTTCCTTTCCAGTGAAGTATTTCTCCCTTCATCTTAAGCAGTAAGAGCATTGCACAAAAATGATGACAGAGACATAGTCTCATGTGCAGAAGTTTGTGTATTTTAATGAAAACTCATTAAATTTATCTTACCTCAAGGGTATGATCATAAATGATATACTTTTACAATGCTTAAACATACTGCTGAATCAAGCAAACAGCCATTGTAAAGGTACAAAACTTTAGAAAAAAAAATCTCCATGGGGGGGTAGGGCGGTTGAGTGTCTGACTCTTGATTTCATCTCGGGTCATGATCTCAGGGTCATGGCATTGAGCCCTTTGTCGGGCTTGCTCTGTGCTCAGCTCAGAGTCTGCTTGTCCCTCTCCCTCTGCTTCTTCCTCCACCCCCAACTCAGCGTGCACTCTCTCACTCTCTCTCAAGTAAATAAGTAAAATCTTAAAAAAAAAAATCTCCATGGGTATTAACTGGGTATCTTTACATGTTTTTGTTTAATTCAATTTGAAATCTATCATCCCTGTGGACATTTAAGCAGGATGAGAAGGAGAAAAATGACAAAAAGCTAGCTCATTTTAAAATGGTACAGCTTCTTCGACAGATAAATACAAACAGTGAGAAGTGATTTAGAAGGCCTCAAAAGGCATTTTGAATGCCGCAGTACAGAACATGACATAAAAAAGAAGAATGTGCTAAAGGCAATTAGATAACTCAGTTTTCTTGTTCTCACTTGTTTGTCTGCTGGGCAACTTGGATTGATTTGGGAAAGAATGGAAGAGCCCTCTTTCCAGTCATTATGTAAGGTAAAAATGTGTCTTTATAAAAGTTCAAATATTCTCAAACCTGTATCTGTTCCATAATTTGAAAAAGTAAAATCCTTCCTCAAATAAAATATTCCGTGCTTATTACTTATAGAACTTATAGTATAACTAATACCTATTCTCAGCCAAAATATAATTTTCAATATACAGCTAAATTTTATTTTCTTTGGATTGCTTATTCCTGTGCAAGGAAATCAGTTAGATATTTATTTATTTAATTAAAAAATTATTGTGGGATAGGTGACTGTGGATCATTTCTACTTAATAACTGAGAATTCCACAGAAAGTTCCTAAGGAAGTTTTCTTTCTAGAATTACATTTTCTTCCTTTTTAATAAAGTTTTTCTTTCTTCCTTATGAAATGAGTGGGAGCTGATTTACAGTACAGGCTCATACAAAAAATCATAATGGACTCAATATATGATTGACTGTATCAGAAGAAGGATAGTCATTATTTTAACAAATATTTCTGGAGTGCTTACATGTGCCGTCTGCAGTTCTAAATATTTCATATGTATTTTAGGATCTACTTTATAGATGGAGAACCTGAGGCACAAAAAGTTTAATTAACTTGCCATGGTTACACAGATAGAAGGGGCTGAACCAAAATTTAAGTCCAGATAGCCTAGTTCGGAGTTGCAGTTTCTAACCTTTATGCTATATTGTGCGGAAATCTTCTATGATTTAAGTATTTAAAAGAAAAGTGGCCCAACCCGTAAATAACCTGATTACCACAGAAACAGGAGGGACAGTGGTTCCAGGTCCACAAGGTGATGTTGCTGGAATAGGACTGATGGAGGCTCCCTGACTTGCAAACTGTGCTGGTTAAGTCCTGATCTCAGAAGTTCAAGTGTGGAGCTGCCTTGTCCACCACTCCAGTGCTTAGGCACTGGGAGGCCAACTCATCTGGGGAATCCCACTCACCCTTATATGTCACCTATAAAATTTAACAAAAACTATAACACCAAGACTAGCCAGCTGTCTCAAGGGTAAGCTAATGTGCATGAAAAATAAATGTCAAAGGGAAGACTCAGAGAATGACTTGATTGCTATAGTAGGGTGTCTAGATGCAAGAAGATAAGAATATTGTTTCATTTTCTAAAGACAATTTTGAAATTTCTAGAGTGGAATTTTAGGGCTGAAAATTAATACCAATAATGTCAGTATGGATACTCAACATTTATCGAACCCTAACCACAGAAGTGCTAGATATTCTAAGTACTTCACAGGCATTGAACCAATGCATACTCACAAGAACACTAGAAAGTAGGTGGAATTCTTATCCGTATTTTTCCTGATGTGGAAACTGAGGCAATAGAGTGGTTAGCTGACTGGTACAAAGGTAGTGATAGGGTCAAGATCTAAATCCAGGGTTAAGTCCAAAGCTTGAACTTTTAACTAAAAATCACTGGTTTTCTTTAGCTGTCTACTTATCTGTGGAGTATCTGCCAAGTTGAATTGCATGAATCAGCTGCTATCCTGAAATATTTCCTTGTTCTTTCTGCTTATTTATATCCTTCCTCTTCTCCAGGGCCAAGGTGAAGGCCCTCCTCTACAGAGTGCTTGCCCACTGCCTAGCTCACAGCAATAATTCAAATTATAGTGATAGTTAACATTTAGTGATCACATTAGAAGACAGGCACTCCTTATCCTCCTTCTCAGCTTTACTCTTCTCTAGACTATCTCTCGTCACCTGGCTTAGAGGAGGTTTCCTGGGGCACATATTCTGCAGTGCGGCTTTGCAGGTAGCAGGTGTATTGAGGACTGACCTCAGCATGGACAGGTTGGGAAGTGAGGGGAGGAGAAAGGGGAAAAGGGAGCAGTTGAACTGCCATGTGGTAGCTTCAACGACCTCTGCAGATCTCAAGGGCCAAGATGACCCTTCACAGCTGTCTTGAAATGAATATTGGGACTCAGCTTTGTGCCTCACAAGGACCAGACTTGGATTCTGTTCACCTCTGGGGCGAGGAAATGACTCTGGGGAATGCAGCTTCTTTTGGACAGAGGCAATGTCCGGAGAGGCATTCAGCCAGGAGCCTTCAGCAGGCTACACTCTCACTAGCTAAGAGATTAGGTAAGTGCCTGGCTCCTGAAGGGGAGGTCTAGGCCACACACCAGAGCTCTGCATCACTTAACATTCTAAATATTTTACTCATTGTTTGCTTATTGTCTCCCTCCTCTTTGGAACGTTGGCTCTAGGACAGGACACCAAGGATCTTTGTCTATTTCTGCTATATCCACAGCATGTAGGACAGCACTTAGTACAGAGGACAGAGTGTGTTTTCACCAATATTTTTTAATAAATCGGTGTACAAACAAATAAATAAATTTCCAGTTTTCTGATGAGGAAACCAAAGCTAACATAGACTAAACAGCTTTCCTTACGTCCTAATACCTAGGGATGGCAGAGCTTGGTCTGGCCCAAATCCTTAACTACTTCACTCAGAAGTTCTCTATTTTCAGAGCAATGGTAGCTCATTTAGCACATTCCCTTTATTTTATTGGTGAGAAACTAATGTCTAGAATGGAGAATGGTCATGAGCCAAGATACCAAGTCTTACATTGTCTTTACCAATTAGACCATCCAACCAAATAACCTAGCCCGAGACAAGTCCATGACACCCTTGTGTGGCATATTAGTCTTGGTATCTAACTTTGCTTTGCTAACCTATCAGCTTTATGATTTCTAGATTCATGAAATTTTCCAGATAACTTAATTTCCAGAACATCTGCAACTGACCAACTTTTGTTGAAAGTTTGGCATGAGATGGCTCAGCTCCAGTTTTCTCCGGAGGCTCTGGTGAACAGGTCATAATTCACTGTGTCTTGAAAGTCCAGATACCAAATATGAACTGTCAAGGAGAAATATGCAGGCTTACACGCTGGCAGAGAACAAGCATGTATTAGAATTTAAATTGATAATTCCTAAGTTTCCAGCACCTTCGGTAGGTGAATTCTAAAGCTAAAATAGTCTCTAGGGAGTTTGGAAGTTATGACAGCTATAGAAGTGACAATGAAAAAGATATTTGGAAGGTTTTATTTTTAGTGTGGATAAAATGAAAGTGAGAAAATTAGATGTGTTAGCAATGGTACCAGAGAAGTCAGTTATGGGAAGCTCATTCTCTTTGGCTTGCCTGTCTCCAAACTACAGATAAAGGGAAGAAAAATAAAAACTCAGGAAGGTTTCAGCCTCCTGGCAAGATCAGAGACAGCATTGCATGGCCCTTGCCTATCTATGACTCCAGTCACGTGTCTTGTATTTTCTGTACCAAGATCATCACCCCCAACACTCCTTACCCCCACCTCTGTTGAAGCCGCTTGTTCTCTAACTAGAGCGTGCCTCGGAATCACTTGGAGGGCTGATTCAGCAGGTATATGGTAGAGTCTGAAAATCTGCATTTCTAACATTTTCTCAGGAGTTGCTGCTGATTTTGGTGCAGGGCCCACATTTTGAAAACCACAGTTCAGCCACACTAGATGAAAATGCTTTCAGTTACTAGAAGGTTCTGTACTCACTTTCATCCGTACACCTGCATGTCTGCACACATGAGAGAACAGAAGCTCCCCGATCCTCTTATCTTACCCCCACCTCACCCTCCATCCCCCTCGCTAGCATGGCCAAGTTTTATTTAACTTTAAAGTTTCCTTTAAGATAGCACTTCTTTTTGGAAGCTTTCCTTGATATAAGTTTGTTTGGGTTCTCCTTGTGCTCCCCAAAATGTCACATACAACCTCGAAACCTTGTTTAATTTTCTGAACCTCTCACAAGCTTTTGTGAAAGCAGGGAACAAATCTATTCTTTTTATCTTTGAATCCACAGCGCCTCCTTCTATATCTGGCCCATGGGTTAGTACTTTTAGACCAAGTGAAAGAGTGAATGAATAAATTGAACAATTAAACATTCTGCTTGCTTTAGCTTTTGCTGCTTCCTTTCACATGCCCTTTACTTTCTCTCTCATTATGGCAAATTTAGAAACAAACTTTGAATCAGATTTAGAAATAAACTCTCGTACTTCCAAGGATAGCATCTTAAGCAACAATATTGAAGACACCGTCAATTTCATTTCTTCATCTTAAAATGAGAATAGGAAGAGTGCATGAATGCAGAATATATGTATTACACGTATGTATGCATGTATAAATATGTATGCTAAATTCAGTAAGCAATATTGCACTGTTTATTGTTTACAGAAATGCTGAAAATGCTTGTTGAAAAAACCATTTAGTCTGCTTTCTCATTTTGTATCCAGCAAATATAAGATATTTATTTTAAAAATAACTATAGTGCAAGAGCAAAGGATGCTCAGTTTTCCAAAAGCATAAGAGAATATGAAATTCGGTTTGTTGTGAATCAGCTATTTTATATCTGGTGGTAAAGTTACCATATTCTGCTACTTTGCCTATCTTTACAGTGCGGTAATCTGCTCATGTATGTCATGCTCCGGTTTGTGCTCACACAGCTAAATCTTTTAAAGGGCTCCAGCTATTTTGCCAGAAATTCTTGTTATTTACCTTAAATTTGCTGAACTACCGTTTCTCTTGGAAAAGTAAAGTGGAATACAAATACTTAAGCTGTTTATTAATTCTTCAAACAAGATTTGGGAGAGCTGGCTGGGTTTATTTTATAAACATCTGTCCATTCAGTATTGTGACTTCACAGTGAGGTACGGCAAAAAAAAAAAAAAAAAAAAGATGACTTGGGGCGCCTGGGTGGCTCAGTTGTTAAGCATCTGCCTTCGGCTCAGGTCATGATCCCAGGGTCCTGGGATCGAGTCCCGCATTGGGCTCCCTGCTCAGCGGGAAGCCGGCTTCTCCCTCTCCCACTCCCCCTGCTTGTATTCCCTCTCTCGCTGTGTCTCTCTCTGTCCAATAAATAAATAAAATCTTAAAAAAAACAACAACAACAGATGACTTGCATTGAATGAATACAAATTTAAAAGATGTTACATTAGATAATTTAAACTTATTTTTTATTGCATCTTGGTACTATACAAATAGAAAAACTCAAACTATGTCTTTACGTTTTGACATAGGCAGATAATATTTAGTATTTACATATTTTATATAAAATACTTTTCACCCACTTGGACAGTTTGACAACTCTTTCATTCAACTCTCAAGTTTTTCAGCTCTAAAAGTAGTCTCTTACCATATGGATAGAATTCCACTGGGAAGTAGGAAAGCAAGCTGTGAAAGGAAGCAAGCCCTGTGCTGTGTCATCCTTGCAGTCTGGGATTTCCTAAAGGACAATTTCATCCTAGCATCAGGTGTTTCTGCCCTCTGCCTGTAAGAAGCACAGCTATGTATCACCACTGGGCATCATTCCACAGCTAGCTAGAACTCCCCTCATGCTTTAGAATACATTCCAGAAGTAGCTACTGAATAACACAATACTCCTTATCCTGTCTTGGGCAGAGTACATAGTTGTGCAACAGATAGAAGTAGGAGATCAGCCACAATTAAGAATCTCACCAGCAGTTCCAGATAGGTTATATATAGTTATATAAGAGATTAGGTTTTCTTTACTTTGCCCTTAATGCTTTCCTGACCACTAGAATATGACATTAAAAAAAAAAAACACTTCAAGATACAAATTAATAACGCTGATTTGTGTAGTCTAAAGAATGGCTGTAATTCTTCATGTATTATATAGGGAATGTATTTTTCACTAAATCTAAGCAATTTGCTTAGAAATGTCTAAGGAAATTTTTTGCTCTCTAGAAGAATTCAAGGTTGTAAAGTCAAATAACTTGACAGAAAAATTCAGGCAATTTATATGATAGCTGATAGAAAAAAATCCATCTCCTGTCAAATCAAGTCAAATTAAAATTAGACTTTGAGAATGGCATATATAGGAAACTCTGTTAGAAGAGTCTCTGTTGTGGCTTAATGGTGAGCTTCCTGAAGATAGAGAATGTTTATCATTCATATTTGTTTTTCTTCCCTCTAGCTTTATTGAGGTATAACTGACAAATAAAATTGCATATACTTATGGTATGCAATGTGATGTTTGGATATAAGTATACATTGTGAAATGATCACCACAATCAAGCTAATTAGTATATCCATCACCTCACATAGTTATTGTGCATGTGTATGTGTGTGTGAGAGAGTGTGTGTATGTGGTAAGAACATTTAAGATCTACTCTCCTAGAAAATTTCAAATACACAATGTAGTACTATTAACTATAGTCACCATGCTATGTTATTAGATCTTGAGAACTTATTCATCCTGCATAACTGACATTTTGTACCCTTTGACCAGCATTCAGCACACTGTTATTAATATATATGCACAAAAACACAAATAAGATACTGAAAATACATAGATAAAATAATAAAATAATAGAATACATGTAATTTGTTTGAAATAACAGATGCATGCTAGTTGACTATTTACTAGATGATATCAACTTATCTGATATTCCCTGAAAGCCTTCTATGTGTCAGCAAAGCAATATAAGAGACACAAAAATGAATAAGAAATGGTTCCTGATTTCAAAAAAACCCCACAAAACTTCCAGTCAAGGGATGCTGGCTAATATCCCAAAGAAATCATATTTTTGTATATGTTGCTGTAGATTATTGGCTTAAAATAAGCCTATATTCTGTTTTCCCTTTTTGATTTGAGACAAATTGTAATGCTGCATGTTAATATGCACATTTTATAATTTCTAAGTACATATTATGAGTCAATGATTTTTTTCCAGCCCATTTAGCAAAGTTATGATCTTTAATATTTTTCACATTGGAACCTTCAATCTGTCTCACAGTACATGAGCCTGGTTCCCATCATTTAAAGTCTTTATTTGATCCAGGCAAAATGGAAGCAAAATATCCTTTTTTTATCAAGTCTTGTTAAAAGGGGATTTCCATTCTCTATGCAAATGGTTACTCTTCATCAAGTCCCTGCTCATGTAAGGTAATCAGACTAAGTACGTTATTTTGTCCCTTTAGAGTTATACTTGGTCTACCATGTGTGCATTAGTCTAGAAATCTGTATTAAAACACACATAGCTCTCTGAACTTGATGCATTGTGATTTATATATAATTATAGTCTTCTGAAAAATCTGTGTTTGTATTCAAACACACGTTATTTTAGGGAAGAATATATTTGGTTAAGGGAGGGTGAAGAATTAGAGGCAAGAATAGAAAAAGAATCATGTAGAAAATCAGAGGTAATGACCAAGCTGAATAAGAAAAATAAAAACACTGACTGGGTATAAAGGGAATTCAGTCCTAGTTTTGAGCATTAATATGAAAAATACTATCCCCATATAATATAATATGCCCATACCAACACTTACTAGCTGTGGGAATGTGTTAAGTTACTAAACTTCTTTGCATTTCAGTTTCCTGATCCATAAAATAGACATGATAATAGGATCTACTTCAAAGGTTAGTAGCCACAAAGAATAGAATAGTGCTTGGATAATAATTAGAACTCAATAAATATTATCTGGTGGAATCTCAAGTTTAGAAGTTACATTAAAATTGTATCACAACCTCCTAAACAAAGCAAGAATTTCCTTTATGATATGCTGGAAAAGTATCCAGCTAGTTTCAGTACAAATTCTTATCATGAGGGGCATTCATTACCTCATAAGGTAGGCCAATTTATAGTTGGACAACCTAACGGCTAGAAAATTCTTTTCTACTGACGTTTGCATTTAGATAGCTATGGTTGCCAAAACTGAAAGTGCTATTGATTGGGGAAAAAAGTGTTCTATTGATTGGAGATTATTTCAAATTAAAATCTTACATACTGGAATTCGTCCTCCTCTGGGTAGACTCATAAATATGAAATCTGCCTCTTGCTTGATTAATTAACTTTTTTATTACTCCACCAGGGTCAGCTGGTCCTCTTTCTGCTTCATGCTTCACCATTAATAACCATCCCCAAATTTCTGGCTACTGTTAATAATGATGTAGCTAATTTCATCCTAAGTAATTGAAGCAGTACAGATTGGGCTTCAACCAATAGACCAGATCAAACATAATAGAATTTTTTTTAAGCATAATAGAGATTTTTTTAAAAAGGTAGTTTAGGGAAGAAAATATGTTGCACAACAACAAAAATATCATTTCATTCTACCTAAAATGCCCTCAATGATAGAATTAACAATTAATTTGTAATTAAAGTTCCACATATCATGTTTCTATACAACTCAAGCCAGTGACAGACTGACAGCCAAAATAAAGCAAGCTAAAATGTTTATCCATGGCAAATAAAAATATTTGATTCTTTCTGTTTAGACTGGCAGGCAACATGTTATTCTCCCAATTTTAGCCTTTTAAAAATTGTATGTTATTCATTTATTTGATTAAATATGCACTGGAAACTATAAGCAAGACATTTCATGAGACACAAAGATACACTGGCTCTAGTTCTTAACCTCAAAGAGCTAACAATTTAGCAAATAATTGAGGACTTGCACAATAAAATATAGAACGTCTGAGGAAAGAGTGATGATTTTTCCCTGGACTGATCCAGAACATTTCAGGAGGGGTAGCAGATGAGCTGGACTGACCATTTATAATGTGGTAGGTTTCTGAATCTTCCAGTTGGAAGTTATAGAAGAAGCTTAGAAATTATGAAGAATCAGAAAATTTCATGTATAAAGTATCCATACATTTTTTCAGAGTTTGTGATAAGCAGAGGGAGATGGGACAGGAATGATGTTAGTCTGTATTAGGATTGGAGGGAGACTTGAATATTTGTTGAGAAATTCACATTTTATGTGGTAGAATATACTCAATGATTTGGAGTTTTTCAGTGCACAGGGTGGAGTATAGAAAAATTAGTCCAATTGAGACATAAAGAACAAATTAGAGAAGAAGGAACGAGAGATACAATATTGAACCTTAATTTCTAGGATCATTTCCCATTTATAAATTGTTAAACTTAATCAAATTACTTAAATATGACACCATACTAAAAATAGCTAACTCTTATGGTTGTTTCAAAATAATTAAGTGATTAAATTCATTCATTTGTATCTACACTAATACTTTTTGTATACATGTGTAAGACATGAAATGAGATTCTATTTTGAAATACCCACTATGTTTCAGTAATTTATTATTTGGTTAGTTAACGTTGATCATGATTTTTGTGTGGTTACGTTATGTGATATAAACCTAGTCCATTGTTACTCTTTTGGTAAATAATACATTTTAAAATGTTGACAGATGTGGCTTTTGTGTTACAAAAGTGCTTTATGTAGCTTATAGGCAAAAACCTAAGTTTGTATGTTGCTAAAATTTAATGTATAATTAATCCTTCCAGGGGAAAAGAATGTACTGCTTCCATGTTGGCAATGTATACTTCTCCTGGGTCTTTTGGATAACAATTAAAGCAATGGGAGAGGTAAACTGCTAATTACTACATGTAAATTTCCAGGTTTCTCTCAAAAATTGGCTTTAAGCTATGGATTCTGCACCCTTTTGATAGCTTCATAAGTTCACTTCCAGTGTTTAAGTAAAATGTTCAAGTTGGCTGCAATATAGATGGATATATTTTATTTGGGTTTTAAAAGATGTACACATGAAATTACTTTCTGCTACTCTAAAATACATTTGAATATTAGATAAGTCTTGGTGTGTTAGGGGACTTGGGTGGCTCAGTTGGTTAAGCATCTGACTCCTGATTTTAGCTCAGGTCATGATCTCAGGGTCCTGAGTTTGAGTCCTGTGTCTGGCTCTGTGCTCAGTGGGGAGTCTACTTGGGATTCTCCCTCCCTCTCCCTACCCTCCCAGTTCTCTCTCTCTAACTCTCTCAAATAAATAAATTTTTTAAAAAAAGTCTTAGTGTTTTAAATAACCAAATGTTTAACTTCCTTATCTTTAAATTATTTTTATTTCTTTTTCTAAAAAAATGTAGGTGTAATGTTATTATTGCTAAAAATTAAATCAAACATCTTTTTTGAGAAGTTTGCAAGGATATGGATAGTACTGGCTATGTAGATAACTTTTTAATTTTAATTGTTATTTTTTTCTCCATTGAAAAAAAGCACATTTTCTCCAGAAAATAAGGGCAAAATTATAATAAATATAAGGTGGTTAAAATTTCCTATTGTTTCATTCATATAAGCCAAAAAGGTCAGTACTTAATGTGTGTGTGTGTGTGTGTGTGTGTGTGTTTGATAGTTTTGCACCTAATATGAATTTCATTTTAATACTGAGAAAATTCTCATATTAGCTTCTGACACTGATCTTTCACCTGTCTCAAGAAGATCCACATGGAATGTTTATATATTCTTACCTTCTTACTACTGATTCTGTAGTTTATTGTAATTTTGTTGTATCTATTCTAAAAAGGTGGGAGAATCAATTACAGTACCTGATAAAAAGACCAGTACATAATAGGTACTCAATAAATGCTGTTAGTGGACATAATATTTAGTTGTACATTCTTTGTCAAAGAGAGATTAGCAGACATGTGAAATACCAGCATTAAAACAAAAAGTCTTCTGTGACTATATAGGAGTGATTATCTACCTATTCATGTATATATCTATCAATCAATTAATTACCTTTATCTACCCATCTATCTATTTGTCATCTATTTATCTCTCCATATATACATATGTAATGAGGTTATTCTGTAGACTTGGGGAGAGCAGAAACCAACAGGTCTAGGTCGAGTAGGCTCTTTTCACAGTGCTAGCAATCATGATTAGTGATCTATACATTTGTTTAGCCAGTTTCCACTACATAATATGACTCTGTAAAAAAATCCAATTGCTGGTCTGGAAGGGCAAGAGCAGTGACTGTGATTGTTATTCAGATGCCACTATATTTATAGAACACTTGTAGGTTCAGAATACTATGATTTTGGAAAAGGAGTTTTTTCATATTTTATATTACTGTCTTGTTGGCAAACTAAAAGTTGAAGCAAGTAAAACAGATATGGCTAGAGAGAATTAAATCATAGAGTATTTCACTTTGCTTAGTTAAAAAAAAAATTGAACCGGACCATCAAATGAGAGAACCTCATCTCTCTTTCTCAACCCACCCCCATCTCTATGCATATATTGTAAAGTTAGTTAATTAAATAGAAGGCACAAGAGAGAACTTAGTTCAGGCACTACTCAGGAAACAAAAGGTATAAAAATTAAAAGATGATCTAGGAGGGTATGAAGAGAAAAACACTGATGCTGGAGATTGGAATTCATATCATTATACACTTGAATTTATAGTAAACCTGACCATATCCTACTATGACATCATTAGCTGAAATTCTCTTCTGGATATAAACAGCATGCTTTGAAAATGCAATTTAAAACTAACCAGATAAAAAATGATCCTTTAGATGATTTTCCCTCTAGGCTGTAAATTGACTTGGGAGCCATTCTATTTACCCAAATTCCAGGTTTAGACAAACACATTTTTCAGATTCTTCTGAGACATTCTGTCTCTTCAAGGACCTAATAGAAGGAACTTTCATGTCATTTATGAATCAGTGATTCGGAACATGTTTTTTGCTGTCTGCTGCAGCCATTGTCAGATGGTTCTAGGGTTCTAATCCTGTGCCTCCACTCACCAATTACCAGATTTTGGTAAAGCTACTTATGTTTCTAGAAGAAGAAATAATCTTGTCAGAATTAAAAAGACAAATTGTGTAAATTGCTCAGTATAGGGTCTTGTACCTGTTACTGGTCATGTTACTCCCTAATCAAAACCCTCTCCCAGCTCCTCAGTATCATCAGAAGGCTCAATATCCTTCACAGGGCCAAAGAATACCTTCATGTTGGCCCTTGTCTAACTCTCTGCCTTCAGTTCCCACCATTTCACCTTTTTGTCTCCTCACTGCAGCCACACCAAATTATTTGCTCTTCTTTAAATTTTTCATGCTATTTCAGGCCTCAGTGTCTTTGCTGTTCTCTTACTACTCCTCTTTCAAGAATGAGCCCCATCTTCTCACCTTCCAACTGACACCTTCATGACCCATTCATGCTAAACTAGGATTTCTTCTCTATGCTCTCAGGCACACTTTGCATATTTGTATGATAGTACACGATGTTCACTAATCTTGTATTTTTTATTTAAATTTTCATTTTCTTCCCACAAATCTAGACTATAAATTATGTGAAGGCTGTTGGTCTTATTATTACTTTTTTAATCCCCAGAGCCTCACATAGGGTATGGCACATATTAAGTGTCCTATACATTTTTGTTGGATGAATAAATATTATACTGGGTCATTGGTGAGCATGGGACCTTTTCTGATAAGTAATATCAAAGTATGTATCTTTTATATAACATCTGAAAGAATTATAGTCCTGAAAGTACAATGAGTTGAAATTTAGAGTTAAATTAAATTTTTCATATTTAGATCAGAACTTTTTTTTTAATTAGACTACATTGTTTTCTCTAGAAGTCCCAGATAAACACAAATGGCTTATCTAGATTTAGCCCTATATATTTGTCTGAGAATATATTTTTGACTTAATGATGTAATACTCAATAATGTCATACTTTTAAAAAAGATAAATTTCTTCATCTGTGAAAGAAAGTGAGAGAACTGAGATGCAGGGATGTGGTACACAGCCTGAACGACACAATGACAGGACTCTTCCCAAGACCAAACTTCCCTTGAATTGCATCCCCTGGCTCTGCATTAAGGCAAAGTGTTGACATGGGAGCAGGGGAGAAAGAGCCAACAGGACATAGCAGGAATGGCACTTTGAATATTTTTATATTGTTCTTAATTATGAAGCTATGTTTTTTTTTGATAATTACACTCTACTACCAATAATTTCATCTCTAGCTTGAGAAGCCAATAGTCTCCAGCACGATTATAAATGATCATCACTGATATTACACATCCAGATTATACGTGTTCTTTTTATTCATTAGTTTACTCTCTCTTCCTAAGCTGTGTATTCTTAATTATGTTGGCTCTCTTCCACTTTTTAGTGAGATATAGTTGCAATGAGGACATTCTTATGAATTGATACTGTTCATCAATGTAAAAACAACACTCCTTCCGTCACAGAATTTGAAATCCAAACAGCTTCATTTTGAGGGAGTGACAAACTAGAGGAATTGTGGCCTGTTTCATGATCTTACCATTAGAACTTCTTAATAATTCAAATGAAAGAACTTGGCATGATGGTGGAGTAGTTCAGAGCACAGGCCTTGGAAAAAGGTAGCCCTCAGTTTCAAATTTTAGCTTAGCTTCTTACTAGTTGCATATATCTAGACAAAGAGCTCTATTTCTCTAGAATTCTCTTTTCTTTTTTAAAAATTTTTTTATTGTTATGTTAATCACCATATATTACATCATTAGTTTTTGAGGTGGTGTTCCATGATTCATTGTTTGTGCATAACACCCAGTGCTCCATGCAGGATGTGCCCTCTTTAATACCCATCACCAGGCTAACCCATCCCCCCACCCTCCTCCCCTCTAGAACCCTCAGTTTGTTGAGTAAAATTAGAAAAATCATACTGGTGTTATTGGATGTTGAAAGGTTTAAATGGAATAATATATATAAAATACATAATTTCTGGCACTTATTAGAAGCTCAATAAGTGGTAGCTATTATTGTTATTTATAAAGAATTTTTTATAATATATTTGCTATTCTTGAATTCTTATATAAATATGGGTATTTTAGCAATGATGGGGACAAATTTTTATTATAATTAGATATTTGGACATTTTTCCATAGAGGAACATTGCAAAAGCCACCCATATTATCTTTACAAAGTAGCAGTAAGATAGATTTCTCAAAGCAAAAAACCAAATTCAATGGTAGAGCAGGATTCAGACTAAATAAAACATTTCAGAACCTATGTTACGTGACATTGGAACACCTCACTCCCCTCGTCTCCCATTTTGATTTTCAGCACGTCGAGGCTATGGAACTAATCTGAGTTTCTAATTAAGCCCATGTGTCTATATTTAAACTTATAATGTACATTTCAGTGGAGTTTTTCTCCTGACCACTGTTTTTTATTGACCTGAGATAACAAGCCAAAGCTGCACAATTTTGAACTAACTGCTAAAATCATTTGCTCATGGCTTTATTCTCTTCCAAGTTTTCATTAGTATCATATTATGATGCCAAGACTAGCAAGCAATTAGGCTAACACTGCCCATTGAGACTCTATGTTATAGTATGAGTAATGAATTCTGCATAAAGAGATATATTTGGGCCACATTACAATTGTGGTAGAGTAAGGCATTTCATGGAGGTATTTAATGATAGCACCAAAACATTAACCAAAATGACTATATGAGTATTTACATGAACAGAATCCTGTTTGATGAGACTATTCACAATTGGGGACATTAGATTTTCAACTATCAGGTCAGATTGGAATAGTACTAAATTAACTGATTTTATATGTTTGTGTAAAACTTACTCTCATCTCCTGTTTCAAATTCAAACTTCTGACTGTAGCCACTGTATCCTGTTGCAGTCCTCACTCGGATATGAAATATGTACTTGGTGGCCGGCTTGAGGCCCGTGATGATAACACTGGGTGCCTTGGACCTTGTGGAGGAGTAGGTGAGCTGCTCATGCTCCTGGGGATAGAGAAGAGGAGAAAGGAGATGAAGCAGAGTTATTCCACTTTTTCCTAGAAACAGTCCCAAGTTAAGCTGAGGAATTATGCTCTGAATATCAAAAATATTGATTAAAGAGAGGTGTAAGCATGGTTTTCCAAAATTTAGCATTTAGTTATTTATCATTATGATGCATATGATATGGTCTTGATTCGGAAATTTATTAAGAAAGATGATTATCTTATATAAACTTGCACTTGGAGTTTTGGTGATTTGGATTTCTGATCCAACTCTAAGGAATGGTGGTGGCGTGAGAGCACGTTCACACAGAATGGCAGCTGCACCGGGAGCAAAATGGGCGCATCAGATCAGACCACACCAGCAGAGTGCAAGGCGCAAGGGTGGGAGAAATCAAGTACCCGCTACTCACTTCTACCCGCAGGTAGTGCCAAAATGCCGGCGCTATCCGTGGGTAGACCTGTGGGTGAAAGGAAAAATAAATTAATTGTTTTTTAAAATTTGAAATAGTTTATCCTGAATCAATTGCTTTGTTCCAAAACTCAGTGATGTCACAGTAGTTAACAACTCAAGTTGAGTCCAACTTGAAACATAAAACTATGAAAATTTTCCCTTAAGGGAGAACTGACTTCTCCCCCAGATATCACAGTTTATTTTTTAAAGATGCACAAGTTACACAGTCATCGTGAGGTAGATCTGAAAACAGTCTGCCCGCAAAGGCGCATCAAAGACCCAGAAAGGTATGAAAAACTTACCCCACCTGCAGAATCAGGCAGGGATGGAGGCTAGGTTCCCAGGTACCTGCAGTTAACTGCCAAACTACTTCTCCTCACTAACAGGAAGGGTTTACCATGGCTGACTGAATGATCCGATCAGTCAGGGTCTTTCAAGGGGGCTCTCTTGCCCACCAGCTCAAAACAGGATAGTTCATTTTACCCGCACATAAAAGAGACTGTCCACAATATGCTGGTTGTGGAGGCAAATTAAATTTAATACTGTTTTTGTACAGGGTTGTTGTTCAATTAACTTTATAATAATATTTTAATAGGGTACCTGAAAAAAAACTGTATTCGTATGAGTAAGTCTTCTAAATTCATAAGTCAAAGTAGGCCAGCAGGTCCTCAAGTTAATTCTCCACTGTGCTCATAAATCTAACGATAGAAATTCTCAGGGAGGGAAGTGACTTTCAAGATCATTAACTGAATCACTCATTTGATGCCTAAATTCTATCTATACTATTCTCATCAAGGTTTCATCTAGCCTTTCCCTGAAAATCTCTGCTGTTCAGGAGATCTTCCAGGTTAACACACAAAGTTATAAAAATCTACACATGGGGGCACCTGGGTGGCTCAGTCGTTAAGCGTCTGCCTTTGGCTCAGGTCATGATCCCGGGGTCCTGGGATCGAGTCCCACATTGGGATCCCTGCTCCGCGGGAAGCCTGCTTCTCCCTCTCCCACTCCCCCTGCTTGTGTTCCTTCTCTCGCTGTGTTTCTCTCTGTCAAATAAGTAAATGAAAATCTTTAAAAAAAAATCTACACGTGTAGAATGTGTCAAACTCCATTTATTTGCTGGGGATGCTTTAAGATTTGGAAATATGAAAATCATTTCCCTTAAGCTACTTTTGAGAAAAAATATCCTATTCTTAAAAATCATTTTTAAATTTCATGGCCCTCTTTGTCAGAACATTATATGCTACATTGTTCCTCTAAGTCTAGCTGAGGAATTGAATTTGCCATCTATACCCCAAATAGAACTATTTATTGAACACAAAATGAAGAGAAAAAAATGTGTTAACAATAGCAACATTTTAACTAAAAAAGACAAAACTGACAAACTGCAGTTTATATTTATCTCTAAGTAATTTTGAGTTTAGGAAGTAAATAAATACCTAACAGCAGTTTATATTAATCTTTAAGTAATTTTGAGTTTAGAAAATAAATACCTACCTAGCATAAAATCCAAAGAAAATCTATAAAATCATTGAGGGTAGTAATCAATTAAGTGCTAAAAGAAGGAGCTAAGATCAAGGACTTTACAATTAGGCAGCTTAACACCCATATTGCAGAGTAGAGAAAAAAAATTGCTTGTGCACTATTAGAAGAGATGATATTGTTTCTGGTAGAAATTTGCAAAACTTTTTGGATTTTCAATCTCACATACAAGAGAATAGTCCACCTTTTGCAGAATTTCTCAATGTAAGAGTTATGGTGTATTTAGAGTGGTCGTTCATAATATGAAATGATGACTGAGAAAAAAGTTTTAAAGCCCTGAAAAAATAAACTTCATCTTATCCTTAAAGGGAGAAGATACAGTTTGCAAAAATCTGCTCTTAGAATGGCAGCACACCAATGACACACTGTCTTTGTTGCTTCATCAAAATGTAGCTAAATAGTAATTTCTTACTCAGTAAAGTTACAGGGAGGAAAGGACACCTTTGCAAACAGCTTTTAGCATTCTGCTGTTATATACAAAAGTGTAACTGTAGCTACTCCATCTCTGGAATACAAATCCTCAAGTAGGAAATGTGCTTACAAGGTTCCTCAGCCTAAATCACAGCAGCACAGTGATGACTTGTCTCAACATCTTGCCACTTCTCAGCTTGCCAAAGAGGAGGACTCAGAAAACAGCACTCTTGAGGGTTTCTTCCTTCCAGTGTATAGCAGCCCTCTTTCTTGCTGTTTCCAAGCTCTTGGGAAGCCAAGTTAGCACTTATCCATTACAACTAGGGCACTGTAGTCCCAGAACTTTGGCTAATTGCTTCTGCTGATGTATCAACTCCAATTTTAAGTAGCAGTCACCAAGGAGAGACCATCCTTTGCCACAGAACATTCTAGACCTCTTTATTCCTCCTCACAAGCTGAATTCTGACATGTTTGAGTGGGATATGTGTGCAAGTTTTTTTTGGAGTTTGTACCACAGTGGAATTGCTGGTTTTATGACATGCATGTGTTCAATTTGCTAGGTAATCCATCCCGTTGTTCATAAAACTCTTAAATACGTTTTTCATCTTCACTAAATCCATAGTGAAATCCCTTTTGCATTCTTAATTTTATTTAGTTTTGTATTTTTTTCTCTTGATAAAGCTTTCCAGAGGTTTGAAACAACTTTAGGCTTTATCTAATTGCATCTTTGTTTTCTATTACGTTTAATATCTGCTCTTACTATAAATTTTCTTTCTTCTTTCTAGTTTCTTTGTGTTAATTATGCAGTCTTCTAACTTCTTGCATTTCATGCTTAGCTCATTAATTGTCAGTATATCTTTCTCAAATATACAAGGTAAGTCTGCAAGTTTCACTTTCAGTACTACAATAAGTTTTCATATGGTGTATTATCAATCAGTTCTAAGTACTAATTTCCAAAACTATATGATTTTTTAATTCTTTGTGGTAGACAGATATAGGATTGTCACTTGTACAGTTTTATAGTTCAAGAAAAGTTGTCAGGCAGTAAATAAGTGGCATAAAGTGAAGCACAATCCCACTGGTTGCACTGAACAATCGATAAGATAGTGGATGCTCATTGCTGAGCACACAGGCAGTCTTTCCCGTTAATATTTGCTGCTGAAAGTAAAACAGCTTGTTGCACCCTTTCTCCTTGGATGAGCACGAGTAATAGCACCAATTGTGAGAAAAAAAATTAGTAATGATGTACTTTACTATATTGTTATGTATATCATTTAAAAAAATAAATATATATACAATTTCCATTTTATATATTTGTATCTCTATATATTTTTAAAATAGTTCAGAACCAAATAGTGTGAACATGAGGCATGGTCAAACAGAATGTGCATGAACTGAACGCTAGAGATGTTGACCTCACCGTTCTCTTCCCATGTGTAGATCCTACAGCTTAGACACCGCTCCTTCCCAGCTGCTGAGAATCAAAGCTTTTGGGGGACTCTAGTCTTATTGGCACATGCAACCTTTCATTTACCCTAACTACTGAATCTAGATTTATCTCTGTAGATGTCAACTCTTCATGGTAATTAAAAGGGATGTTCTTACCAGATTCTGGATCTTATTAGCATCACAACTTAGTGAAAAGAAATAGGCTAAGGTGCCCAGTTCCTACGGTTACATCTTTCTAAAATCAGTGTTAGCATAGCCTGTATCAACGACAGCAGCCTGTAGAGAATTCTGGGTTGGACTTCTCTTGTCTTGGGCTTGGTCTTGGTTCTACTTACATTATGTATCTTGGTAAGTCACCTTGAAGAATTTGATTTACTCATATAGCACATTCATTCATTCCAGAGACACTGAATGCCCACTATGTTTAAGGGGGATTCTAGGGCACTCTGACAGATGTACGTTACATAATCACCAAAGTTCTAACTAAGCAATTAAAGTCTATAATTATGTTTATGTCAGCAATACAAGTCCCCTCTCTTCTACTGTGACGCATTCTTGTCAGCCCTTATCTCACTCTTGGTTGACCACTCTCCCACCAGTGGAAGGAGAGTCAATAGGCCCACACACTGGTCATCATTTGGCTGCTTTGCTTTCTCTTAAGATCTTTGGGTCTAGGGAGACTTCAGTGAGATGTTTCCTCTTTGTTTTACTATTTAATTTTAAATTAATTGGATTATGTGTGATTAAAAATGTTGCAGACTTTTTTCTAAAAACATTTAGATCTAAAGATAGACCAGCAATCATAAGAGAACCATGATTTATGTCATGCTGCATAATATACATTCTTTATGTAATATTTTTAATAATCTTGTGAAGCAAGAAGAACTGATAATATCTTTATTCTCATAAAGATATGAGAATAATTTCGTAATTATTTCGTATTTCAACATACGATGAAACTGGTCAAGAAAGCATAAGTCACTTACCAAAGCAAGTCACATAACTAGTTAGTTTCCATTCAAGTTGTGCTTTTTCACTATGTCCACTTAAGGCAGATGTGTCTAGGGCAAATAGGCTTATAGATTAGACTTTGAGCCAAAGTCATGTCTTTACATTTTACATTTACAGTTTTGATCATCTAATCACTAGAAATAACTTTAAAGACAACCTGTGAGCCAGATAGCAATGATTTGATGGCATCAGAATATGTTTATAGGAATATCTCCTCAATGACAGAGACAGTTCTCAACATTAAAGGTTTTACCTAGTTATTTCAAAGATAAAATTATTTTCTAATATGGTTAACACATCCATGCATCCTGCCTTTATTTTCATTCTCTTTTTCATAGTGTGTCACATAGACAGATTCCAGGAAATACAGGGGGCTTATCACTCATCAAATCTTGCATGGAACATAAACTATTCTTGTTCAGGGCTGGGAATACAATTTATTTGATAAGGTTTGAGAGATCCTTCTAGAATTTTTGATGTATGAAGGTACCTGAATGGCTTTTTTCATAGAATGGTACTAAGAGGACAGATTAAAGAACTGCTGGATTTTCTTTTATCATTTCAAGTCATACCAACTGTAAAATGATTAGAAATAGGCCAAAAAATTAGCACTATCACAATCATTATTATTACTATTTACTACTATCATTATTTTAGCAATGTTTTCATTAAGTCAAAGGTAAAGTTCTTGTTCTATTGGCTAGCAGACTGAAGCTATAGATTCCTAAGAAAATAAAACAGTATTGCCGTGGATTTTAATGGCTCTGCCAGGAGTTGCCTAAGTCATTCTTTTTTATTATGTTATGTTAATCACCATACATTACATCATTAGTTTTTGATGTAGTGTTCCATGATTCATTGTTTGCGTATAACACCCAGTGCTCCGTGCAGAATGTGCCCTCTTTAATACCCATCACCAGGCTAACCCATCCCCCCACCCCCCTCCCCTCTAGAACCCTCAGTTTGTTTCTCAGAGTCCATAGTTTCTCATGGTTCGTCTCCCCCTCCGATTTCCCCCCTTTATTCTTCCCCTTCTGTTATCTTCTTCTTCTTCTTTTTTTTTTTTAACATATAATGTATTATTTGTTTCAGAGGTACAGGTCTGTGATTCAACAGTCTTGCACAATTCACAGCACTCACCATAGCACATACCCTCCCCAATGTCTATCACCCAGCCACCCCATCCCTCCCACCCCCCACCACTCCAGCAACCCTCAGTTTGTTTCCTGGGATTAAGAATTCGTCATATCAGTGAGATCATATAATACATGTCTTTCTCTGATTGACTTATTTTGCTCAGCATAATACCCTCCGGTGTCATCCACATCTAAGTCATTTTTTTTCATCCCTTGTCTCTCTCCATTTCTGTGTCTGTCTTTCTCACCCTGCCGCTCAGTCCCAGCTGCAATCACACACACACATTCATTAAACAATACATGATAGAAGCCTGTGGGAGACATCTCCACAATAATACTCTTAAAACTAAACAAATTAAAACCACATTTAGAACATGACTTACTATCTGCAGAAAGATATCTTTTTTTTCTGAAAAAAAAATCAAGAACTGCATGGCCTAAAAACAAAGTTTGAATGGTTATCAAAGAATCTTGTTGCCTAAACAATTGTATTAACAATTTTGAAAATATTTTACTTGATTAAAAGAAAGTTCTTTCACATGACCTTAAGAAAAGAAAAGCTTGAGTACTAGATCTGCTTAGGGTGTAATGATTGCTCCTGAAGGAGAGAGGCACTGATCTGGTGGGTTTTATTTCATGTGTCCCTATTAAGAATGAGCCTTACATGGAGGCAGGTACTTATATATTATACCCTGGATGAAAGATTTCTTAAGATTTTTCATATCTTCACTTTGATCATGCAATCTTCTGATTGCTGATGTGAATTCCCAAGTGCCGTAGAAGTAGACATAAATGTGTTTCTTCCTGGAAAGAACAGGCTTCCATAAAATTAATGCATGGACATTCTGATTGCTTCTTCAGTTTCTTTTTTGATTTAATTGAAATGAATCAATCTCTGAGAAAATTATCAACTCCTAATGCACTGCAGTTGCAGGACTTGCAAAACAGAGAATCAGAATGAGCTGTGTGAACCCAGGAATTGAAGTTATAGCATGCCTGTAAAATAGGCATAATCATAAAAGAGCTCATAGTATTAAAAACTCATCCATTTCCATTCTTTTATTAGTTGCCTTAATTCATCCCACTGAAGTGTTGATCTATTCTTTTTTAAGAGATCTTTTAAAAACATTTTTTTTTTAAAGATCTTATTTATTTGACACAGAGAGGGAGATTGAGAGCACAAGCTGAGGAAACAGCAGTCAAGGAGAGAGGGAGAAGTAAACTCTGAGCTGAGCAGGGAGCCCGACTCAGGACTCGATCCCAGGACCCTGAGATCGTGACCTGAGCCGAAGGGGGACGCCTGACCAACTAAGCCACCCACGCGCCCCTTAAGAGACCTTTAGAGAGAAAGAATCTTATTCTACTCTAGCCAAACCATAAGGTGTAGAGAAGAGTTCTTCCTAAAACATAACTTAATTATCTTACTGAAATTTGAAAGCAGTATTTTTTTCTTAATATGTGGGAACTGTCTCGTAAATGATTGAACTAATAAACCATTACTTTCTATCTGCCATTTATGATTTTCTACCAAGAAATCCCTAGAGAATTAACTGAAAAGATTCGCAACTAATAAGTGAAGTCAGATAGCCAACATACAACTATCAGTGGCTTTCCTATATACTAGCAATGACCAATTAAAATTCTACTTTAAAATATTCCAGTTACTATATCAATAGAAACCTTACAATACTTGAGTATATGACAAAAAATTGTGCAAAACCTGAATGAATCAATCCATAACATTTTACTGTAGAAACCAAAAGGAAAATTCCTTACTTTTCTTCTCTTATTACAATCTAAGACCTTTAGTAGCATATTGCATAGTAGAAGTAAAAGCAGGAACTTTATTTTCCTTTGTTCTTTAATGGAATGGTTATTAATGTGCAACTGTTAAACATAATTACATCTGACTTAGGTTTTTGGATAACCAGTTGAAGACTTTTCTTTTTTCTTATACTGTAATTACATTTGTATTGTGTTTTTAAAATGTGAAATGGATTCTGAATGTTATAAAACAATTTATCTGAATTTTTCAAGTTCATTATATGTTTTTTCACCTTAATGCATATACTTATGAAGAACTATCTTTGCATTCCTAAGATAAGTTCTACTAGTTAATTCTTGTTCACAATATATTATAATTTTTACTGCAATTTTGGATTCAATTTGATAATATTTCAACTAGAATATTTAAACCTATGTATATAGGTGATCTTGGCCTAGAATTTTTTTTATATTTTCCCATTTTTATTATCAATTTCTGGTTGTGACATTTGGATTAGATTGTATTTAGAGAATATATTATGAAACTTCCTCATTAATGTTCTGGAATAATTTATATAACATGGGAATTATCTATTCCTTGAAAACTTAATTGAAATGGACCATTTTGGGAGAAGATATTAACCAGCTTTTAACATTATTTTATCCTATATTCGGATTGTCTTCTAGTTTAATTTTGGTAAGTAAGAGAAAATTATCTACTAAATTTATGTTTTACATTTATTGTTGTAAATTTATATCTAGTTTTGTCCCATCATTAAAAATCTCTTCCATAAGTAACATTTTCCACCTTCTTGGCAAGCTTGTTTGTTTTAAGAACTTGGTTTTGATTTTTTAAAAAAGATTTTATTTTTTTAAAAGAACTCAGTCTTTTAAGAACTTGGTTTTGACTTTTCAAAATCAAAGATACTTTTATTGATTCAATTTAATTAATTTTTAAAAATCTTATACTTTCTACACTTTTTTTTCCTACATTGATCATATTACACAGGTTTGGATGTATGCGTATCTCAATGTCTGTCACTTGAAAACAAGTTATAATTTAAGTTTGTTACCCTTTAATAGGTGATATTTAAGATTATATTTTAAATTTTCAAATGAATAAATTTTGGGGGTGAGTTGGGGAGGTTTTTAAAAATTTTTTTATTTTGTTGCAGGATTTTTAAAGAATGATTCAAAGAATCATGGAATAATTTTATACAATCTGGTCCCTTCCTCTAGTTATTTTGGTGTGTGTCAATACATATCCCCAAGCAGACTGCAATTTCTTCAGACATGTGGTCTATATTTCCCTCAACAAAACAAAAACAAAAAAGCAAAGGAGGGCTGGATGCATAGTTAGGGTTTAATATATGTCTAGTGATGGATATCCACAGAGGAATACCTAAATCATTCACCACAGGGGGTACCTGGTATAGTTCTGCTCACATATTATTGGGAACTGGATACTGAAACTGTTGCTTCCAAGTAGGAGTGCAACAAAGGATGGCTTCTAGCTCACACTGATTCTCCTGTGAGCAGATCAAAGTTAACCCCACCAGTGGGGGAGATGGGCCTGGTGCCCAACAAAGGTGATTGTCCCAGAGAGATAAACAAGCTAGAATGATTATTCTCTTCTCACATTTATTGATATACATAAGACAGAGTTTTAATTGGGAAAAGAAGGGGTTAACAAGCTAGTTGGTAGGGTATTCTACACCAGTGGGTAGGGTGTTCTGACATGTTTTCTTAGGTAAAAACTGGCCACCGCTATAACAAATTACTAATCATGCAAAAGTAAGAAAAATGTAGAAGTCGGTATTCTGAATACACAACTACTTTCTGACGGAACTTTTGGAGACGTATCATTTCACATACCACGGCTATAATTTACGACAATCAACTCTTGATTAGCCCCAGGGATCCAAAATAGGAGGTAACCCCAAATCACTTTGAAATGCATTCATGATTTTTTTCTTATATTCTTTCCAGTATGTATCATGTTTCACCTCCAATGAAACTTAATTGCATTCCTTGAACATTAAATGTTAAGCAATAGTAGGAGATGGCACAAATGGACACCTGATGATAGGATATTGATCTGGAATTAAACATTCATAATTGATTATCAAAAACAGATAACTTATATGTAATAATTAACTGCTTGAAAGAGTGGTTAAATATATTGTTAGGAGAAATAGCTAAATTACTATAGTGTGATCTTTAGAAAATATTGGTCCTAGGATGAGACCAATAGGATCCTAGTTGTAGCCAGTTCATCTATAGAAGATTGGGAAGGTTATATCACCTCAAAGGGTCAAGCTTGTTGTAGGGATAAAGCAAAATGATGTGTAAAACTTTTTTTACAGGCTCCAGCAGATGTGTACTATAGCACAATTTCTTTATTTTAGGACTATTATTGGTAGGTGGTACATTTAATCTGGGGCAATGATAGGCTTGTGCCTTAATGTAATTCTGCAGATGCTGATGAGAGGTCTTTTTAAAAAAAATTGTGTGTGTTTTGGTTCCCTTTTAACCTTTATATTCCCATTGCTTAATGCAGTATGCCTAGAATATTATAGGCTCTCATATTAGCCAAATGATTGAAGAGAGAAATTAATGAATTAATTGTTCTATAAGTTTAGATTTTAAATTCTGTCTGTTGGTATAGCAATTTAAAATCAGTTTGCACAAATTAATGACAATTCAAATGAGAGATGAGAAAAATTGTTTTGCAGGCTTATAGTACTTCCACAATCAAAATACAGTAATACTATATCAGTATAGCTGGCTTGGTTTTTTTAGGAACGTTGTGGAGAACATCCAATATTCTACTTGCCAAAATATATTTTGCAAAACTATATGCTTATGAAAAACTAAGATTTGTGTTGAAATATCTGTTAATACATATCTCTTAATATTTATTCAGTTTTAACATTCCCATCTGTCTTCATGTAACCTATCTTCATACAGAAAGGATATAGGCTTTTCTTTTGTGCTCTATGACTCTATAAATATTTATAAGGGTGTTCAAGCAAAAATTAAATGTTTAAAGCTTGAATAGCTATCCCTGAAGAAAGTGCCTCCCACTCGAAAGTTCTTTTTTTTTTAAAAGATTTTATTTATTTTATTTGAGAGACAGAATGAGAGAGAGAGAGAACGAGAAGGGGGAGGGTCAGAGGGAGAAGCGGACTCCCCACTGAGCAGGGAGCCTGATGCGGGACTCGATCCCAGGACTCCAGGATCATGACCTGAGCCGAAGGCAGTCGCTTAACCAACTGAGCCACCCAGGTGCCCTCCCACTCGAAAGTTCTTAATGATTTTCTTAAAAGTACATCATAGATAATTTTAAATTTGTAATTAATTCTTAATGTTTTTGATAATTTTGCATGAGTTTTAAAAGCGAGCGTAAATTTTGTCATAGTAACACATATACAGATAGAAAAAGGAGGAAATACATGTAACAATAAAACATTAAAAAATCATATTTATTAGAGTATTGAAGGTTGGTAAAATTATTTTATCTAAAAGGAGGAAATGAGAAGGAAAAATAATCATAAGAATATTTAAGGATTATACTTCGTTTAAACTAAACATTTTTAGAAAAATTTCAAATTCCCACTGAAGCCTGAAGTTTAGATCAAGTATTAAAACAGCTACCTAAAAGCTAGATAAAAACAACTTTGAAAATAAAATTGGGATAAGGTAGTAAATAAATGCCACCTAGAGAGAAAAAAACACTAAATACCTTTGGAAACATTAATACACACATTTTGACTTCTTCAAATATAAATGGTATTCTAAATGTCAAAATGAATGTTTTCAAAGTTAAATTATTAGAACAATATGGCTGAATGGAGTGGTATAACCTAGAAAGGCAACTCATGCATGGTGCCTTGGTTAATTCTACCTAACTGTGCAACGTGGATTTAAAAAATAATAAAGCTAGAAAAGAGAATCTGTTTTTTAAAAAGCAAAAATATAAAACAGTTTTTTCACAATAGTGCTAACTGAAATACCTAACAGGTAAGAAAAATAAAGGATAGCAGAAGACAAATCTTTGAAAATGAGATAACTAGAGCAAATGCAGGTGACTGGCCTCTAAAACTATCTCATGGTTGCTAGATTTTCCAACAGAATGGAAGCAAATAATAAGGAAGTTAAGATGGGTAGAATTTCACTAGAGTGAGAATGCTTGTAGAATAAGAAAAAAAAAACATTTTGTACGAAAGCCTCCACTGGAAACAGTATCATTTGTGAATATCAGGTAGAGTCTTACATTTGTCCAAACTGGCCACAAAACGTGATATAAGGACTGGTTCTTGCATTGAAAAGAAAGCATAAAGTCACTTAAACATACAAGCATGAGAATTCCTTAACCTCATTTGGAATAAGACAGAAACACTTTCTGCAGATTTATTTTTCATTTTTATCTTTTCCATTTAAATATGTTTTGTCACCATGATGAAACTTTATTTTTTTATATTTGTTTATGGTCTTAATTGTGATCTGATGACAAAATGTTCAAAATTAAAACAAAGATATCTGTTAAGATTGATCTACAAAGCTACAAAGCGTAATTTAAGTTTGAAGGAACATAGTCCCACCTCACCAAAATATTTTAAACTTCCTTTAGAAGTGATATCATCTTGACTTGAAAAGTATCACATTATACTCTAAATAACTCAATATTCTCAGTTAATGATCCTACGCAGTCATTGATTTTGAATTTCCTCAGAGGACTGGTAATATTAAAATGTGCATCAAATGAATGCCTCAAGATTTATAATAAAATGTAAGTTTATCTAGATACTGTGAGGGAAAACTAATATTTCATCCCTGAGAGAAAATAAGTAATATAATAGTCATAAACGGATTGCTGTAGTTGACGGTTTCCCACAGAACACACACACACAGTTCTATTTCCAGTGTGGGTATTTGAAACCAAAGGAACTTGTAAATATGTCGATGACCACAGACAGTGTTAAATAAATGTAGAGGAATTGAAGGCAAAGCAAACTCATTTCCTGGTAACATTATTTTAATTTGTATCATTATCAAACAGTGGATGCATTAAAATGGATATATATTATTTATTTACTCATATACATAAACTAGTTTTGAAATCAAGTTAGAATGAGAGAAAACTACGTATGATGAAGCAGTAAATTAAATTGAGAGTAAAAGGAAAAATAATCCCACCATAGTAAAGCAGTCACTGTTCTGTGGCCACAGATGTTGCCCATTTTAAATATTCATGCAGTTTGTACTTGGGAGGGTTGGCAGTGTTAGTAATGGATGCTTTTTCCTTGGACCAGCAGATATCTCCTTATTTCCAAGTTTGGATAATTTGATCTGTATAACTATTTTATTTGTAAGGAATACACTGGCACAACACAATATATAGTCCAAATTCTAAGAACTGGAAAAACTTCTTTGTGGAAGTTTTCTCTTTTTTCTTTACTTTTATGAATGATTTTTTTCTTTTTGCTCTGCAATATTTTCAGATATAATTATTTAAATAGACTTTGAATTTTCAGCATTTCATACACATTCAAAATTACTGAAAAATATTTTTTTTAAAGTTAGCATAAATTAGAAGCAAAGCACATAATGTAATATTATGCAGGTCTTAAAATCAAGTAGTATGGCAAATTAAGGATGGTTGCAAACTCCTTCACACCCCTCCCACTGAAGAGTCAGGACTCTGCCCCCTCCCCTTGAATCTGGTCTAGCCTGTGACTGATTTGACCAGTAAAGTAAAAGTGATAAACTGTCGGTTACTGGTTCAGCCTCTAAGGAAACAGGCTGTTTTCAACTTGGTCTTGGAACTCATTGCAGTCTAGGAAGTAGGATTAGGCTGAGACTGCTGAACTTCATGGAATCCCAAGAAAACCATGTGGAGGGCCCTTGGGGAGAGAGGTCATGAGGTGAGAGGGGAAAGAGAAAGAGGGAGTGCAAAGGAAGAGAGAGCATGAGGGAGGGGAGAGGTGATGATAAGGAGAGGATGATGCGCGGCCAGTCCCCAGGTGTTCCAGTCCCTAGCCTATTTTCTATCCTCTCAGCTGAGGTTCCAGAAACTGTGCAGCAGAGATGGGCTGGCCCTGTTGTATTTGGTTCAAATTCTAGATCCACAGATGCATGAGATATAATATTTACAGATTATTATTTTGAAGATTCTATCATAACATATAAAATGTACTCAACTTAAACATCCCAATTATCTAATTCTTTGGAAGGATTTATAAAGTTTTAGCCTGAAATGACAGGTTAAATTAGTCAAAACAAATCAACTGAAAGTATAAACAGAACATAATGCAGTTAAATTTTTTTTTCTTAATGTTAACACTTTGTTAGTACTTACTATGTGGCAGGCTCTATAAGTACTCCCAATACTCAGAAAATCCTCAGAGCTACTCTATGAAGTAGGTTTTACAAATGACAAGACTTAAGAGAGGTTGTAGGTTGTAAGTTGCCCAAGGTCACTCAGGAAGTTAGTGGTAGGGTGGGATTTGAATCCAGATTGTATAGCTCTGGATTCTGTATTATTACACTATGTAGCTTCCAATATCAAATATTGCAATAAAGCCACACATCACTAAGAATTTTATACATTAAGTATACTAGATATTATATTCCCTTTTTATTAATATATTGACAAACATAAATGTAAAGAAAACAGTTAATCTAGATTCTATATATCATAAATAATCTACAGTCCTAACCATAGTACTATGAGCCTCTGAAATTCAAAGTACTTAGTCTAGCAAAGGTTGAGCTAGATTACATTTTGTTACTGTTTTATGGCATTTATTACTCTCACATATTCACTCTCTCTTTTTACATAAGTCAAGAGGATCATTTGGAAGAATAAAAATGTTATTTCTTCTATCACAATTAAATTGTGTATCTAAGCTCACCTATGAAGGCAACCTAGAAAGAATTAGCCAAGCTAATTTCTTTTATTTGTACTTTTATTTCAATTTTTTCATCATAGTGAGTTTAGGAGGATACCTATGCTACAAATCAGAAGATGAAGGATTTTCTAGGTTTTAAATGGGGATTTCTAATTCTGTTATAGTCTCAACAGGATCTTTTATATATATATATATATATATATATATATATATGATCTTCTATATTTACTGATAAACTGAGTGATCTTACTGATTAAAGCATGGGATTGGAATGCAGAGACACAAGGTCATGTTTCTGTGACTCACAGGACAGATGACCTTCAGCATGTCATAATATTATTGAGCCACGGTATAATAAGATGAAAAAAATGAGCATAAAAACCTCAGTTCCAGCCACTGCACAAATTTGTTGTGATGGATTAAATAAGAATGTATATGAAAGCGATTTCTAAACTGGGACATCCTTTTCAAATGTAATATAGAATGATTATTGTTGCTATTGATGTTATTAAATAGATGTCCATGTAGTTTCTGGAAACATCTGTCACTTAGACTAGGAAATTATTTCATTTTAAAGATTTTTATTTATTTGAGAGAGAGAGTATGAGAGAGAGAGAGAGGGAGAGATCACGAGCAGGGAAGAGGAGCTGAGGGAGAAGCAGACTCCCACTGAGCAGGGAGCCTGATGCAGCACTCAATCCCAGGTCCCCAGGGATCATGACCTGAGCCAAAAGCAGACGCTCAACTGACTGAACCACCCGGGCGCCCAAGATATAATTTTAATAATGAACTATATTCTGAGTTAGTGGATGAAAATTGCTTTGGCTATTTAGTAAATTAATCACCCAGAACCACAGAAACTTTCATTTTTTAATTCAATGTCAAGAAAGTTAGTAGGATAAGTCAGCAAAGTGCCCAGGTGTCTGATGCCTTAGGTGATTAGGTGTGCAGTTGAGACCTATGTGAGAATAACACTAATGTCTACAGATTTCTTCAAATGACAGATCCTTTCTTAGAGTCAGTGACTTGGTCCTCAAGTCAGTTACTTGCGTCTGTGGACATGACCAGTTGACTAGTTAATGTTGCCTTCACTGGTATACAATGACACCAATCTGAGATTTAAAATAGTGATTTGAATGTAATAATCCTTGTGACATGTTTCAGGAGCTAAGAGGGATTATACATCTGCCAACTACCTCCATTTATCAGCCATGTTGTTGCTGGGCAGCAATAAAAGACCTTCATTACTATGCTAACCAAACATTGAACTAAGTCTATACATGGTCTTTTTGTTAAAATATAAAGTTGTTAAACATGCTAAGATAAAACTGTTATGATGCATAATTCACTAAATAGGAGGAAAATTTCCAAGGAGTTTTTTATAACAGCAGTTGTAATAGCTAGACACATTCAGGCATAACTAAATTAGGACAGAAAGATTTCAATCCCTCCACCTGCTGTCATATACCCATGAAATCACAAGAATCAAAGGACATATGGAAATACTGATTGCACTGATTGTCTTCTTTAAATGTCCTTGCATGAAATAGAAGGATCAAACACAGGTTCTGGGAGCAATTTGCCTTTGCCAACTGAAACTTGGCCAAAAACAATTAATTTATGTTGCATTCAACCATGAAGAACTGCAGAATATTTCCTCAGCTAAAACTTCACATTTTCTCATTACAGACTTATGATTTTCTGTTACTAAAGGTTTAAGGAGGATCTAAATTAATTATAATACTTTTTTTTTATCTGTGGAAATGTTGATATTTCTAATAGTATTTAAGTCACCAGTTTCTAATTAAAATATACAGCTATATAGGAATATAAACCTGTGTTTTTCAACATACATACATTGAGACAACAAAATCTCAAGAATAAAAATCTAAACAAACTCAAATAGTATATAAAATTACCAACAAAGTTAAACCATTAAAGAAAAACAACTTTTCAGGTATTAAAGCCCTTAAACAATAATCAAATTATTTTCTAATTTTCCACTGAGATAACCAAGTAAATGGACAGATTTCTATTTTTGTTTGTTCCCCTAAAAAATCAGATTAGTATGGATTCTACAAGGTCACTGCAAATACATGATATTAAAACACAGCCAAATTCTGTAGCAACATAAATGTTTTTATGAGCAGCAGGTGTATTCTTTGAAAGACTGTAAAGCTATTAACAGCTCAGTAAGGAGTACATAATAATAGGCTGTTAACTCAGCCTCCCTTACAAGAGTACCAAGGAAGGACATTCAAAAGCATTAAGACAAATGCATTTTAAAAAGTATCCAGTATGAATGCTTTATGAAGAGAGGTTCATTTAAACTTTACATCATTAAAGTAATGAATGTAGTCTTTGATTTCAATATGCCTATCCAAAAGAATTACTTAATTGCTCCAAATAAAAATACAATCATAATTTTGAAACCAAATATTTTCTAGTCTTGATAAGTACTTGAAAACATGAATTCTAACTTAGATTATTTTTTTGCAAGTTCCAGAATTTGAGGTTTATTCCAACAAAAATTTATAATACCTACTAGAGGTGTCTGCCACCTGAGAGTTTAATACACCTATTTTAATAAATGAATGAGTGATTTCCTAAGATATTTTATATATTGTTGACATTTTAGTTGCTCACTTTTTAAAAATTATTTGTGATTTAACTCTCATGAGGTCATCTCTAGGTGTATGATTAATTTGTCATATTTTATATAGCTGTAAGCTATTTTATTTCTAAACTATTTCTATAAGTTTACTTATTGCTTCACATACATTTTTCTAATGCTCTGATAGTTTCCCACATTTGAATTCTAGAATTTCATCATATGGGATTCATAGCTTGATTAGCTAATATAATATTCTTATTAGGTCTTTGAATTATTTCCATTTTTAAAAAAACAATTAGAATTGTGATGATGGTATAATCTTTGTACAGAATGGCCTTTCCAAAAATTAGTATATTTTATCTTAAGGAGTTTTTTCCAGGTGGAAATATTTGGGTCAAAATGTATGAAAAGTTTTACAGTTCTTTATGTACTTCTAGCTAGTGCTTTAGAAAAATTTAACTCTATTATAGTGCTAAAAAAAAAGTCAAAGGGGTTTGGTTTCATTAGTTTATTGGAACTATTTTCATCCATAGAAATAAAAAAATGAGGCTGTCAAAATGTTTCTGATTATAGGTTATTTGTGAGGCATAGAATATTTTGTGATGCTCAATGAGTTATAACTAATTCATTGTTTTTTTTCAGCAGTTTGAATTAAGAGTTTCATATTAAATTATTTAATTTTATTTAGTTATAGAACTATGTAATGTTTAAAATTTAATAAAAATAGAACAAAAATATTTACTTTCATTTTTTCTTCCTTAGAGCTCTTGATTCAAATTCATGCTTCAGTGAAATAAACAAAACTACACCTCAGGAGAGCAGTTATTTAATAAAGATAATGGGTGTGATTTACTGTGGCAATGCATATTATTTTTCCAAAGCCCTCATTCTGAAAATAAAGAAAAAAAATTAAGAGGAAAAAAGGATATATACATCACTTTAAAATAATATTTTCTTGCTATAAAAGTCTGAATGAACTAAAACAAACATTCATGTTTTTATAATTTCTACACTTGGCAGCAATAAATTTTGACTTAAAATAGCATTTCCCAAAGGTTTTTCCACGAACAGTATTTCTAAGGAATATATGCCGTTAAGGTAAATTTTTTTAAAAGTTCTATGATTGTGTAAATTTGGGTCTTCTGGTGAGCAGATTACAAATCATTCCATCATCATTTCAAAATGAAGTTGAAGATATTTATGGACAGAAATACAAGTGTGGTAAAATGGGAAAGAGATCAATTAGACAAGGAGAGCTTTCCGAACACATGCACAGTGCATGTCTGAGTCCTCTGAAAAAAGAGGTGAAGAAACAGGACTGGGTAGAAAATGTCTCAGAGGCAGTGCAATTCTGAAAGTCTTGGCCAGGCATTTGGGAGCACCAGAGAGAACACTGTCTGTTAGAAGAGTTCTGCATTTGTCAAGAAAGGCCTGCCTGGCATATCCTTGCTTAAAAAGTATTATCCCATCTGTATGAGTGCACAAATACCACATTATTTAGTTTTGTAGGTCTTTGAAATTTCTACAAATATTGTTATAGTGTATGTAGTCTTCTGAGATTGCATTATGTTTCTAAGTTTAGCATGCTGAGACATTACACTGTTCACACCATTCATTTGTACATTATGTTCAAGCACATTTATATATAGTATCCATTCATTTTCACTACTATACATTACTCATGTCCCACTATACTATAATTTAGTCCCTTTCTTGATGAAATTGATTTTTTTAAAGATTTTATTTATTCATTTGACAGAGAGAAAGACAGAGAGGGAACACAAGCAGGGGGAGTGGGAGAGGGAGAAGCAGGCTTCCCTCGGAGCAGGGAGCCCCATGCGGGGCTCGATCCCAGGACACTGGGATCATGACCTGAGCTGAAGGCAGATACCTAATGACTGAGCCACCCAGGCGCCCCGAAATTGATTTTTTTAACAATGTTTCCTAAAACAAGAAAGGGGAACCCTTTTGCACTGTTGGTGGGAATGCAAACTGGGGCAGCCACTCTGGAAAACAGTGAGGAGAATCCTCAAAAAGTTAAAAAAAAAAATAGAACTATCCTATCATCCAGTAATTACACTACTATTTACCCCCAAAATACAAAAATACTAATTCAAAGGGATACATGCACCCCAACAGCATCATCTTTTATAGCAGCAGCATCTATAATAGTCTAATCATAGAAACAGCCCAAGTGTCCATCGACTGATGAATGGAAAAAGAAGATGTGAGATACACACACACACACACACACACACACACACACACACACACACACACACACACACACCAGGTGTTGTATGGAATTGTTGAATCACTATATTGTACACCAGAAACTAATATTACACTGTATATTAACTAACTGGAATTTAAATAAAAATATAAAAAACCCAACTAACAAAAAAAATGTTTCCTTAAACATTCTAGAATATTTTCTTAATCACACATGTAAGATTTTTTTGCAGTATATATATAGCAGTAAAACTGCTGAGTCACTGGATATGAAAATATAGAAATTTATAAAATTTTTACCCCAAATGATTTTTCAATTTACACCCATTCTAATAGCATGAGTTCCTATTGTTCGACATCATCTTCAATTCTTAAAAATATCAGATTTCTTAATTTTGCTAATCTAGTGTGTATAAAATGTTATGTCATTGTGGTTTCAATTCAATTCACATTTTCTTTATTATTAATGAAATTGAGCATATTTTTTATATAGTTTGATTTTTTTACTCAAAATATCCATTTTACTTTTTTAGTTAGTTTCAAGTTTTATAGGTTGATATTTTTTATTAGGCTGTACTTTTTCTGATTGTTTTATAGGATTTCTTTATGTATTTTTTTTAAGTAGGCTCCATGCCCAGTGTGGAGCCCAATGTGGGGCTTGAACTCATGACCCTGAGATCAACACCTGAGCTGAGATCAAGAGTCAGATGCCCGACTGAGCCACCCAGGCACCCCTCATTGTCCGTCTTTTATTTTCATTGCCACATTAATTTTAGAGTCAGTTTGTCAATTTCTACAAAAAGACATGTGAGGGTTTTTGTTAGAATTCGATTGAGTCTACATATCATTTGAGGGAAAAATTACCTTTCTATGACAGTCTCACTGATCCATGAATGCAGACTCTCCATTTACTTGAGTGTTTTTAAATGTCTTTCTGTAAAGTCTTACAATTGTTTTGCATATATTGAGATATGTTTTAGGTTTATCCCCAAATATTTCACAGATTATGTTGCTATTACAAATGTAATTTCTTTGAAAATTATGTTTGCTGTTTGCTGCTGGTATGCAGAAATGCAACTGAACTTTTATAGCCAGCCACCTTGATACAGTCTAATTATTTAAACAACTTGTATATAAATTTGGTGAAAATTTCTTTGTATAAAGTCATATCTGAGATAATGTGAGTTTTCCTTTTACAATTCATATCATTATGTTATATTATTTATTTTCATCTAATTGAAATGACTAGAACCTATAATATTTAGTAGAAACAATGATAGTAGGCATTTTCATATAGTTCCTGTTTTTAGGAGATTTACTTTAGTATTTCCTCCCTAAGAAGGATATTTTCTTGGTTTTAATTACCTTAAGGAAGTTATCTTATGTTCCTAGTTTTCTAAGAATTACACTCAAGAATAAGTATTAGATATCAAATGCCTTTTCTGCATCTATTGAGAATTTCCTCCTTTAATCTACTAACAGAAATTATATTTATAAATTATTTTCTGTTAAAACCCTCATGCATTATTGAAATAAATCCACTTTTTTTGGTTTGCTTTTTTAATAATCTGCTTGATTTGTTGGCTAGTATTTAGTTTAGAATTTTGTAATTATGTTTCTGAGATTTGCCTGTAATTGTTTCTCTTGCGGTTCTCTTTCAGTTAGGGTTATTCTGGTCATATACAATGTGCTTCACAGAATTCCCTCTTTTTTCCTGTTCTTTGGAAGTGTTTACATATGTTTGGAATGATGTATTCCTTGAAAGTTTGGTAAAATGACTTCTAAAACTATTTAAACCAGAAGATCTGAAATTTTTTAAAAAATATTTTATTTATTTATTTGATAGAGCAAGAGAGCACAAGCAGGGGGAGCAACAGAGGGAGAGGGAGAAGCAGGCTCCCCACTGAGCAGGGAGACTAATGGGGCTCCATCCCAGGACCCTGAGATCGTGACCTCAGCTGAAGGCAGCCACTTAACTGAATGAGCCACCCAAGTGTCCCAGAAGCTCTGAATTTTAAAGCAATTTTATCCACTGATTCAAAGTATTAGTTAAATAACTATTAAACCCATTAAATAGTTAAATAACTATTCAAGTTATTGACTTCAATTATATTTAGTAAATAATATTTTTATGCAACTTTAGTTTATACAAGTTTTCACATTTATTTGTATGAAGTTGATCTGGGTAAACTCATTATCGTTTCAATCCCTACAATATTTGTTATTTTATCCCCACTACTATTCTCATTAATTTTTAGTTTATTTCTTTTACTTTGATCAGTCTATCTCCAGTTTTCTATAACTGATTCATCTCTTCAACTTTTGGTTTTGTTGATCTTCTCTTTTGTATCCTTTTTCTTTTGGTATTTTCCTAATTCTACTCTTGTTGTAATTTCCTTTTTTCCACTTTCCCTGGATTTATCCCTTTTTTTCTTCTTCTGCTAAATTCATAAGTAGAATACTTAGCTCATTAATTTTGGGAAATTATTATTTTATAATATAGAGACTTGTTATGAATTTCCATTTCTGAACTGCTTATACAACATGGCATGCTTTTTGCTGTGTAGTATTTTCATTACCATTCCATTAGAAGTACTTTAATTTCCTTTATCATTTCTTCTTTGACCCATGAATGCTATCTTTACCCAATATTTGAGTTCCTTCTCAAAATATTATTTTATACATGCAATGTTTGTTCAGATTTATGTGTATATTTACTATTTAATTTATTCATTTTTGGCTTCTTATATTCTCCTTTTGGAATAATTTTCCTTCTTACTGAAGCCATCCTTTAGGAGTTCCTACATGGTAGGTCTTTTGATGACAAACTCTGTTTATCTCTAAATGTCTTTATTTTACCCTTGTTCACAGATGATTCTGGGTTGATGAATGGTCTCTATCAAAAATTTGAAGGTAATTTTCTTCAATCTTCTGCCTTCTGTTGTGCTGAGAAGTCTGCTTTAATTCTAATTGTCATTCCTTTGTCAACAGAATGAGAAATAAGTCTCACTAATTTAAAAATTGTCCTCTTTGCCATTTCTTTATATTCTGCATTTCTACTAAAAAGTTTCTAACTGTAACATGAGTTGTTTTTCCAATTTTAAATATGTTATACTTTGTGGATTCACTGGTCCTAGAAAATTTATAGTCATTATGCATGTAAGTATTGCATGCTCTCCATTCCTTTTGCTTTTTCTTTCTTAGAATCCAGTTCAGTGTATATTTGATTTTGTTATTCTATTTTTCACAACTCTTTATTCTTCTTTTATAAAATTTCCTTTAACTTGTCTCTTTGGGCTGAGTTCTGGGCAACATTTTCAGATATATCTTCAAGTTTACTAAATGTCTCCTCTTATTATTGTTTGTAATATGTGTATATATACATTTTAAATATGTATATATATATACACCTTATATACATAGACATATATATAATTTATATATAAATGAATAAATACTTAATCCATTGGTTGAGTGTCTTCTTACAATAATCACATATTTTCATTTTATAAGTTCCTTTTTCTCCTAATCTGCCTATTCTTCTCATCTCTCTCTCGTTTTCCTGATTGCATTTGCTTTTTTTTTAAACATTCTATATATAACTGTTCTATGTATGATTCTTTAACCTATTTAGTCCATGGGATTCTAAATCTGTCGCTGACTTTCTGATGACTCATTCATGTTTTCTTGTTTTCCCTTGTCCTTGGTGTTCCTTGATTATGATATTATTGCCTCATCATAATCTGTGGTGTCATTGAGTCCTACATTTTCTCCAGAGAGGATTTACTTGTATGTTTGTGATCGGATGTGTATCAAAAAAAAAAAAAGCCCCCCATCAGGGGGCTGCTGATGAAATGGTGCCACTTCAATTTTTCTTGAGCATCTTGGCTCAGCACAGGAAACCCAGGATGAGTTCCCCCTCCTAGCTAGTGGCCTAATACTCTAATTTTTATAATGGTGCTTTCAGAATACTGAGAAATCTGCTCTCTGAGAAAGCCCATCATACCAGACTGACAGTGTGTTTCTCCTCCACTCTCAGGCTATTATTATTGTTATTTTGGACAGGCAAAAACAAATACTTGAATTTTTCCTTTAGCTTTTGTGAGACCAAAATAACCATCGAGAGTAGGCTTTATATATACCTATTTATTTTGCCAAGGAAGAGCCTTTAGGAATACCTTAGTCTGCCATCATTCTAGAAAAAATCTAGTAAGTCACTTTCTAAGACTAAGTGACATAGAGCTTTTTTTTCAATAGAATCCCCAAAAACATAGGAGAAGAAAAATTGGAGTTTAGGAGTAACAAATCATTCATTCATACAATCACCTATTTCTCAATTTTTATTGAATTATTACATTATATCTGGCCAAGTAATAGATGCTGGAGATGCAAAGCTGCACCACACATGATGTTAAGATGACTCACAATCTAGCATGTGAGGACAAGCACGGTCACAGAAAGGTCTGCAGTAATTTGCAATTCCCTTTTGTCCTTGTCCCTGCAAAAATCTTCTTTACTTTTCAATTGACACATATATTTAAAATAAAATTGCAATGAAAGATATATGGGAACTATAATTGTTTTTAAGATACACATCTGATCACAGGTCTACATCTCCTGAAATGTTTTCTACTTTGAAACAATGCAATATTTTGCTTAGATTCACCCCCAACTGAATATTTTGGGAAATATAACTTATGAATCAAATGTACTATTTTGAATGCAAACATTTTAAAGAAAGACACTTATAAACACCTTTCTTGATTTGGACATTTAAAAAGGCAAGTAAGTGGATGAGAGGTATAAAATTAATTAATTTCCTGAGTGATGGATTGGGTAAAAATAATTGAAAGTTTAATAAAGACAAAGATATTCTATAATCGTGAAAGACATGACATTTCTTTTTTTTTTTAAGATTTTATTTATTTATTTGGCAGAGAGATAGAGCCAGAGAGCACAAGTGGAAAGAATAGCAGAGGGAGAGAGAGACGCAGGCTCCCCACTTGAGCAGGGAGCCCAATGCGGGGCTCCATCCCAGGACCCCGGGATCATGACCTGAGCCGAAGGCAGACGCTCAACCATCTGAGCCACCCAGGCACCCCTAGACATGACATTTCTAATGACAGTTAATTATATCTTAAGCATATTTAACCAAATATAATAAAGCACTACTTAAAATATTTAATATCATCCTTAACCTGAATCTGTGGTGCTAAACAGTGCCCCATGTTAATGTTCGATAGATATTTGTTGAATGAGGGAAGGAAGGAGAAGGGGGGGTGCTTCCGCACTGTTGCAGCCTGTCTCCTCTTCCCCCTTACTGTACTCTCTCAGTACATTATCTCTTCCTTGAACCTGACAACTTCCTTGGGTTTCTTTTTTTTTTCTTGGGTTTTCACAAAAGTGTTCTCTTTGTCTAGAAGGCTTTTGTTTTCCCATTTTGCCACAGTTGTTAATATTAAGTGTCTCCCATTGTGGGCTGGTACCTAAGCCAAAAATGAAAATGTTTTATCTCTTTAATTCTTTAAAGTTGTATCCACAAAGGATTTTTATTACAGAAATTCACTTAACTCTAAATTCTAATGTAACCTTGGTTGCAAAAGAGTCTTGGATTTAATGTTCAGGGTACAGCATGGTGTAAAAGAAGAAATTCTGAATTTGCTGTTAGGTAGCAAAAATGTGTAGCTCAGGGGCATAAAATATATTTTAGTTTCTTCTTTCCATTTCTATCTTCTTTGCTTTGTCCTATGTTAAAACAAAATATTAATACAAGGTAAAATGTCCATTTGTAAGAATAAAAAAGGAGTGGGTATTTTTGATTTCTATATTCTGCAGATTACAATACTTGGGCCAAAAATTGGGTTCACAAGTTCTGGCAATTAAGTGAAATTGAGAAATATATTTTATTTTTGACAATAAACTATATAACACTGAAGTTAGAAAATTAGATTTTTCCTCAAATATTACTCAAGTAGAAAAATACAAGTGCTTTTAAAAATAAAGGCTATTGAATAAATGAGTAGACGATAATGTCAACCAATGTTGTTTTGAAGGCAGAATATGGGCTTATATGTGGCGTTTGCAGATACTTTGTTTCTGATCATCTAATTTAACAAAGGATAGAGATCAGAGACTGTACGTGAATGTGTTTTGAAATGTCTTTTTGTGGTCTGCTACAAATAAACACCTTAAATGCATTTCCTCCAAGTCCCAGATCTTATTCAGTCAAAAGACCATATCTTTAATAAGTTCATCTAATAAAACAAACAAATAAAAAATAGTTCCTGGGGCGCCTGGGTGGCTCAGTTGGTTAAGCGACTGCCTTCGGCTCAGGTCATGATCCCGGAGTCCCGGGATCAAGTCCCACATCGGGCTCCCGGCTCAGCGGGGAGCCTGCTTCTCCCTCTGACCCTCTCCCTCTCATGCTGTTTCTCTCTCTCTCTCTCTCTCTCTCTCTCAAATAAATAAATTAAAAAAAAAATAGTTCCTGTTTATAGCCTTTGTCAAAAAACATGGTAGGCTTTGTAATTAAAAGATGTATATGATCAAGTTGGTGACCATTACAGAGGAATGAGTTCAAGTTTCTTTGGTCCTTTTCACAAAGTCATATCCTGATCTCAACATGTATCATGACTGGGATATATTTTATATCATTTTATACAGTTTGTTTTATTTCAAATTGTGCCTTCAGCTTTATTTTCTTCTAGAAAATTTTATGGACTTCAAGGTGTCAAAGAATAGACAAGACACAATTACAACACGCCAGTCACATCGGGAGACTAATTAAATTTGGATGACACTGGGCTGATGCTGAGGGAAGTAGAATGTGACTAGTTAAAAACAAAGGAGTCGATAAACACTGACATAAAAAAAAAACAGGTTTTCCTTAGATTACAGATAACTACTCCTAATGACTATTGTAACTATTTTTTCCAGTAACTTTTCAGTGACAGTAACATCATCATACATTGTTTACTTCATTTTATGAGAACCAGTGTTTGCACGACAAGCAGTCCTAATTGGAGAGGGTTCTGAGTCACCTTTTTTAGAGCAAAGCCACCTGGATTACTGCTTTCCCCAGAGTGACTCTTCTGTTCTGCAAGAAAGACAATCAGGAAATGCTCTCCAGACCATTTTAATATGAAATACCAAAGCTTAGAAATCCCCTGTAAATAATTGAAGGCAACCATTAGGAGTAGAGCCAACCATTCTCTTAATGGAGAGGTCATGAGGGACAATAAGCAGAGAACCTCTCTGAAAAGTCCAAGGAACTTTTGGTGGTTTATAATTGATTTTTCTGGGCAGATTTCCTTTTTTCAAATAGTAATTATATCAGTGTCATTAATAATGGCTGTTGCAAGGGGCCTTGCTTTATTCTCCAAGGAAAAAATTATATCTGGTCAGAGAAGCCTCATAATTATTTCTACTTATTTGAAGCAGATAACAGACTTAGGTTTTTTTCCCTCACATTTGAGAATCTAAGACACTTAAGCTTTCCCCTGAGGAATCAGGATAATAATAGCAGAGCCGGGAAATGAAGCAGCTTACTACACATTGCTTACTATGCGGGAATAAGCTAAAAGAGTTTTGCTGTAATAGTTTAACTCCCAGAGCACTTTTTTTTATTGTTATGTTAATCACCATATATTACATCATTAGTTTTTGGTGCAGTGTTCCATGATTCATTGTTTGTTCATAACACCCAGTGCTCCATGCAGAACGTGCCCTCCTCAATACCCATCACCAGGCTAACCCATCCCCCTACCCCCCTCCCCTCTAGAACCCTCAGTTTGTTTTTCAGAGTCCATCATCTCTCATGGTTCGTCTCCCCCTCTGACATACTCCCCTTTTCTTCCTCTCCTGTTATCTTCTTCTTTTTCTTTTTTCTTAAAATATGTTGCGTTATTTGTTTCAGAAGTACAGATCTGTGATTCAACAGTCTTGCACAATTCACAGCGCTCACCATAGCACATACCCTCCCCAATATTTATCACCCAGCCACCCCATCCCTCCCACCCCCAACCACTCCAGTAACACTCAGTTTCTTTCCTGAGATTAAGAATTCCTCATATCAGTGAGGTCATGTGATACATGTCTTTCTCTGATTGACTTATTTCACTCAGCATAACACCCTCCAGTTCCATCCACGTCGTTGCAAATGGCAAGATCTCATTCCTTTTGATGGCTGCATAACATTCCATTGTGTATATATACCACATCTTCTTTATCCATTCATCTGTCGATGGGCATCTTGGCTCTTTCCACAGTTTGGCTATGGTGGACATTGCTGCTATAAACATTGGGGTACACGTACCCCTTCGGGTCCCTACATTTGTATCTTTGTGGTAAATACCCAGTAGTGCAATTGCTGGATCGAACGGTAGCTCTAATTTCAACTGTTTGAGGAACCTCCATACTGTTTTCCAGAGGGGTTGCACCAGCTTGCATTCCCACCAACAGTGTAGGAGGGTTCCCCTTTCTCCACATCCCCGCCAACATCTGTTGTTCCGTGACTTGTTAATTTTAGCCATTCTGACGGGTGTGAGGTGGTATCTCATTGAGGTTTTGATTTGGATTTCCCTGATGCCAAGCGATGTTGAGCACTTTTTCATGTGCCTGTTGGCCATTTGGATGTCTTCTTTGGAGAAATGTCTGTTCATGTCTTCTGCCCATTTCTTGATTGGATTATTTGTTCTTTGGGTGTTGAGTTTGATAAGTTCTTTATAGATTTTGGATACTAGCCCTTTATCTGATATGTCATTTGCAAATATTTTCTCCCATTCTGTCGGTTGTCTTTTGGTTTTGTGGACTGTTTCTTTTGCTGTGCAGAAGCTTTTTATCTTGATGAAATCCCAATAGTTCATTTTTGCCCTGGCTTCCCGTGCCTTTGGCGATGTTTCTAGGAAGAAGTTGCTGCGGCTAAGGTCAAAAAGGTTGCTACCTGTGTTCTCCCTTAAGATTTGGATGGACTCCTGTCTCACGTTTAGGTCTTTCAACCATTTGGAGTCTATTTTTGTGTGTGGTGTAAGGAAATGGTCCAGTTTCATTCTTCTGCATGTGGCTGTCCAATTTTCCCAACACCATTTGTTGAAGAGACTGTCTTTTTGCCATTGGACATTCTTTCCTGCTTTGTCAAAAATAAGTTGACCATAGAGTTGAGGGTCCATTTCTGGGCTCTCAATTCTGTTCCATTGATCTATGTGTCTGTTTTTGTGCACTTTTGTAGTAATTATTTTTTTTTCTAAATTTTAAAGGTCTGATGCATTTCTTGAGGATGTTAAGTATCTTTCTAAATTAAGAAAGTAAGGCATTTTCTCAAACAAAATTTCTTTGTGAAGAGATGTACTGATTAACAATTAGAAAAGATAAGTTTAGAGGATTGGCTGAAGCAGAGAAATGCTGTTTTAAGCCTTGCCTTTATTAAGATATTTATTTGAATATATCAGGTAATACAAATCTAGATACAAATTTCTTGAGAAATGACCTTTCTTGATTTAATTTTATATTTACACAAACACACATACACACACACGTACACACACACATACAAACACCAATATTCATGCAGCTCTTTTGCCCAGTTTTTTCCATACTATGAGTGGATCTATTAATCTTCCCATGGCTCTTTATAAAACTATGTGGCACAGCACTTGATGTATTTTTTGATATTTTAATTAATACTTATTTGGGAAAAAGTTCAATTTTTTTTTTAATGACCTGAGAAGATACGGTGTTGGTTCATAAAATCAAGTTTAGAGATCTCTTTCACAAATTAAATTTTTAGTTATTTACAACAACATTAACTACTTTCCTCTATATCTTTACTATCCAGGAGTATTTATATAGTGAGAGAAAACTTCTGTTGTTTCTAAGGGCAGCTTTATCCTTTTGTAAGGCCAGGGGAATTGTGCTTTCATGGGATCTGGTCTACTTGAACTATCAGAAATTGTTAAGGTCTTGCAAGAGTCAAAGCACCATATATTCTTAATTATAGCTGAAGATAGGCCAAAGGTATAAGTTTTTCTGCTTAAGCCTCATCATGAGGATTAAGAATGGGTTTATTTACTTGGAAATGTAGTTAGGTTTTTTGTTTTACTTTTATTTTAGACATAGAAAAATAACTACGTGGGATATTTAAATGACATAACTGAGTTATTTGAAAAAAAGAGATCTGTTATATGTATGAAGTTGGGCTTTTATATGTTCAATTTTGGACAGCATAGTATAATCTTCTAAGAAAATTTTTAAAAATGAAATGGCCATATCATTGAACTATCTAGAGTATGTTTTTATTAATTAATTAATTAATTACCTTGTTAATCTTTTTCATAATTTTCATGGTTGTTCTTTTTATTTTATTTTATTTTATTATGTTATGTTAATCACCATACATTACATCATTAGGTTTTGATGTAGTGTTCCGTGATTCATTGTTTGCATATAACACCCAGTGCTCCATTCAATACATGCCCTCTTTAATACCCATCACCAGGCTAACCCATCCCCCCCACCCCTCTCCCCTCTAGAACCCTCTGTTTGTTTCTCAGAGTCCACAGTCTCTCATGGTTTGTTTCCCCCTCCGATTCCCCCCCTTCAAAGACATGGTGTTTCAGAGTAGTTACATTGCATTTCTTCACAATTTTCTGTTGAAGCCAAATTAAAGCACCACAGATCCTTCCGAGAAGACCGATACAGTGGCCCACTTCTAAGATTCACCCTAACAATCCCCTCTTCTAGTGTTTATACCATTATGCAGTTCCCTTCCATATTTTACCAGGGTTGGTCTGTATGACCAATAGAATATGACAGAGGAGATAGTAACTGCTAAAATTAGATTATAAAAGATATTGCCTCTTTTTTACATGTGATCAAGCCCACCTGATGAGCAGCTGAAGTTTCCTCTCACATGAATGAGCTTGAGAAAAGTTTCCCTAGCCTCTGTTTCAGCTGACTGCAGCCCAAAATAGCTTGACTTCAACCCCATGGAAGATCTTGAGCCAGAACCATGCAGCTGAGCCACTCCTGGATCTCTGATTCTTGGATACTTTGTGAATAATACATATTCATTATTGTAAGCTGCTAAGCATTTGGGTAATTTGTTATATAGTAACAGAAAACTAATACAGTTGATCTTTAGATGAGGTTAATGTTCAGTATCTTTTCCTATAAGGGTAGCCTATTAAATAACATTTTCCAAATGGTGGTGCTTTCTGAAACAATATGGAATATTAGAAGAGAGCTGGCCTTGCATTCAGGATACCTGTATTGTGGTCTTGGATGTCACAGAAGCCACAATTATTCTGGGTCTAGCATGCTAATATATGCCAGAGTTAGATTAAATTTGCCCTAACGACCATTCATATTTTTAAATTCTGTAATTCTAAGAGGATTTTTATGCTTTCAGTTTGGAAATCCCTTTGCAAATGAAATCTTTATTTACCATAATATTGCCTACTTTTTGATATATACCTATTTTCATAAATGATTAATAAAAAGAGAAGACGTTATTACAAGGATGGTAGATGAGGGAAAGAGAATGTTTGGTTGCCACGTATCCTCTGCATAACCTACTTTGGTCTTTACGGAGTAAGAAGAAAGACAAAGAAGAAATGAGAACCATGAGGGAAGACATGAAAAGGCGGACACATTGGAGTAATTTACCCCAACTAGATAGTAATGAAATAATAAGATCTGTCAAAATAAGTAGAATATCATGTTTAAAGGATGGTTCTCATATATAAAAAACTTGTCTTAAACAGAAGAGCAAGAACCCTGTATCAAAATATAGCCTAAGTTGTCATCAACATATTTAATATATATTTGGAAAGCATAATCATAATACAACTATTTTTCTATGTTTCCGGCCATACTACTATACATTTATATCTAATTTGTAAGAGAAAAATTTATGTTTCTTATTTAATGTCAAATGTTTTAGAGTTCAAGAAGTATGCAAATTCACATGTTAAGAAATCGATTTTGTGATTTCCAAATTAAAATGTTATCATACGCTTATACTAAAACTTCTTCAGTGACAATACAATAATATTATGGGATAGTATCAACTGGTTAACATTAATGTGGATGATACTTTTTAAATGTAGGGAACTGGTTCTGCTCTGTAGTTTACTACATAGTGTAATATCTATGGTCTTTATACCTGTTTGGCTTATTACCATATCATCTATAGAACAGAATAATCCTTTTGGTGCTGTTGGATAAGATGTCATTCTGTTTGGGTAACAAAATTTAAAGGATCTTAGTGCAGGGACTGGAACCATTGAAAACCCAAACTGGTACTAATATTTTAACTAACACCAATTTTAGAATGGTAAATGTATTGAATGCCTATTCTTTCCAAGTTTATATTTATATAAATATTTATATTTAAAAGTATTGTTTAATCTGTTCTTCATAATAGCTTATTTGGTTGTTATCATTTCTCTCCAACAGATGAGGAAATTCAAGTTCATGGAAATAATAATTGCTATGGTCATACAGTTAATTAGTGTCAAAACCTGAATTCTAGCACAGGTCTGTCAAAATCCACTATGATTAGAGTATTACTTCCTTTGATTGTCAAGGAGCTGAAAGGGAGTTTTAAAAGAATATCATAAAGCCATTTTCAATTTGGCTGAGGGAAATTGAGAAGTTTAAGGGCTTGTACAAGGTCTGCAACTAGTTAGAGGCAGAATTGATAGAACTACCCCATTCAGTTTCATTTCAATTGCTTTATGATTTTAAATTATAGTACACTTTTGTTCTTATGGGTCAAATATTTTATTTCACAAGTATCAGGATGAACTGACTAAAGAGACACCAAAAATTAAATAAGGAATAGAAGAAAAATGAAATAAACAATAGTTTAGTCACTTTTAATGTTTTATCAATAGCTAAGTATATTTTTATTACAGTTTCTTACTAAGTGGCCAGTTGGAGGCTAAAATCTAAGCTGTACTCATGAAGTAGGTAAGTGCCTCTCATTAGCTAGCAGCTAATTAACATGTCTTGAAATGAGTTAGTCCAGGTAGTATATTCAGTAAATGTTAGTATTTTTTTTTCATAATCCAATTTAGTTATTAACTCCAAGACTTTGTTCTTCACCTTCAGTCAAGATTGCAAAATTAGTTTCAAGGATCAGAAATGTGCAAACATTTTAGCTTCCAACTCCTTTTTATTTTTCTAATTTATCCAATGGAAATCAAAAGTTGGTCTTGCAGTAAATAAGGGCTGGTTTCCTAACTGTGGATACACTACAAATCTTGAATGTTAGACTTCCCCTCTGGCAGTAAAAAATCTGCAAATCAAGTCAGGCAGAAGAGGCACAGAGCAACTCACGTATTTCTTATGGAAAATTTTAATAAAAAGGTTGAATTTTCTTTATAATATTACAATATTTTGAAATCTACAGAGCCTAATAAAAATGGTGCTTAAAAATGCACAGGTTATAGGGGTTGGGGGATGGGTCAGCCTGGTGATGGGTATTAAAAAGGGCACATATTGATTGAATGGAGCACTGGGTGTTACACGCAAACAATGAATCATGGAACACTACATCAAAAACTAATGATTTAATATATGGTGATTAACATAACAATAAAAAATTAAAAAAAACTAATGATGTAATGTACAGTGATTAACATAATAAAATTTAAAAAAAACAAGAAAACTAATGCTGTAATGTATGGTGATTAACATAACATAATAAAATGAAATTTTAAAAAATGCACAGTTTAAAAACACATACACACCTTTCACAAGAGTATTTATTGAAGTGAGCTATTTTTGAGAGGAAAGCCCCCCAAATTCCTGATTGGCTACCAAGAAAAGTTACTATTCTGCCTTACCCTCTGAATGGTCCATATTTCCTCTAGTAGTCTTCCCTAAATAAATCCCTCAAGGAAAACGGAGCCAAGCAATGCATTCTGTAAACTGCTACCCCATCTTTTATGGGAAATAGCTCAAGATAACTTCACATGATCCTTCATATAATTACAGGTTTCAAAATCCTCAGAAGAAATAAATGCATCTATGTTCAATGTGTAAATTTTCTTATTATGTGCTGGACGAAAGAGAGTAGCAATAGAGTATCAGAAGAGAAAGGGTAAATTTATGAATTGGTAATTATGTTTGTACTTCTGGCCCCACACTGTAATTGTTTAAAGAACAGGCTAAAATATGGTTGTATTTCTTTAACTGCATTTAAAATAAGCAAATCTTACATTCCTCCAGGGAATATGATTCAGTCAACATTTTAATAAGGCCAGTGATCAAGGAAAAACTTGCTAAGGGTTAGATAACACAATATAATTGCAGCTCTTAGCTTGAAATTTATATTAGAAAATCTGGCAAGATTTACCTACAGGCATTATATAGTAGTATTTAATCTTCCATCATTGTAGGATGGAAAGTTAGATGTCTGACTTATATATTTAACTTCCAAAAGTAGCAACTTTATATTTACATTTACCACTAATGGAAGATTAGTTCTTTGAAAGCTAAATGCAATATGAACTCAAGGAGACATTACATTAGAAAAATTGGTGTTTGTCAGTGAGATTTTTGTCTGATTTTCACCAAACTAGATCAGAAATTTAGAGGAAGTTTGAATTTGTGTCCTTGTTATTCCTCAGAAGGGCTTTTCTGAAGGAATGAAAATATAGTAGAAAAATACTATTTTTGCATGCTCCAAGACTACATTGATTTTTGGTAGGCATCAGCCCAAATATTTTATCCAGAATTGTTTCTAGCATTCCTTTCCCCAACTTACCCCTCTCCCCCGCCCACTCAAAGAGACATTTGTGATCCTCTGATAATTTGATATTGTGGTGGGTTCTATAACCTCTACTCCAAGCCATATGTTATACTGCATTATTTCTTCCCTCTTAATAATTTTTAAGAGGAGGTGGAAATTTATGTGAGTAATTAATCATTTTTGAATTGTCATATTTTTCTCTTAGAAATTCAAAACTTGATTGTAAAATATATAGATGTATATATTGTTGAAGAGATTGGATGATTCTTTCATCCTTCAAGTTTTTACATACTTTTCTGTAATTTTTAAAATATTTCATGTTTTCATTGGAAACATTAAGTCTCTCATTCTTTCATTACTCTTATTTGATTATCTACTATCACCTTGCATAGCAAAGCAAGACACACTAAAAATAATAAGCTTATGTAATCATGGGATTTCAGAATTGGAAAACAACTTAGTTTACCCTAACCTCATCAAAAAGAAAGACATGAAATTAGGAGAGTGATGAGGAAGTAGTTTAAGAAAAGGATGACCAGGAATATCAAAGCAACTGACTCTGGCTTTAGGATGTGAAATCGAATTAAATTGTTGTGGAACTTAGAGCTGGTTGAAATATAACACAGCAAGTTGGCAGAAGAGTGGTTAATCAACGTGTTGCCTTACCTAGTAGCACAAAGAACATCAGGCTGCGATTGTACTTCTGGTGAGTGTATTTCGCCAAAAGAATCCCAGGCCCTTTGAGCATGATGGAGGGAGTATTGTTTTACTGTTCTTGGAAACAGAACATACATTTTTGAGACTCATTATGTTTATAACCTTCATTTCAGTCCATATATTGAGGTGTATTCTAAAGTTTTGAATGGAGTACAGTTAAGAGTACTTAGTTCTCCCCACTTAATTTTTTCCTTTTTTTGGATGTACCAAAACTTTCACATACTAAGCCTAGCTTCTATCATTTCAAATGAATCCAGTTTTCAAAGCAAACAAAAGATAAAGATAGTATAACTCTTAGGAAGATGGGGAGAATTAAAAGCTAGAATAGTTAGTAGACACTTGTAATTTTCATGTGCGTACAGACTCTGTGCTTGATGGAATAGTGTAAATATCTTTTAAATTTCTTTCTATTTTGATATGTGAAAACCATACAGATGCTGCTTTTGATGCAGTGCTGGCACCAGTCCCAGGCTTGCTATCACGAGAATCTCTGCTCCAGGCACCGTGGGACTCCCTGGGCTCACTAAACTAGACAGGCTTCCAGGCAGTGTGGTGTTTGCTGCACAACACGGAAATTGGCTATGAAATCTCCATAATGAGTGTTTGTATCAGTAAATTCCCTTGTTGTCCATTTTCTATCAGGTAACGTTGTTTTAATTAGTACCAAATGCTCATATCCAATTTCTCTGTGGTGGACATCGCAGCAAATAAGGATTATGAAAAAGGGAAAAAAAAACCACAAAACTTTATTTAACAGCTCAGGAACTTGCTGATTTTCATTAGAAGCCCTCGATTATATCTGAAACTGACTTGGTCCTTTATTTACTGCATTTTGCTTCAAACTAATATTTAGGTTCTAATATCATATGCATTGTATAACAGCTATAGAGGTCTTAGCCAGTTAAAGATGGTGGAGTGTTTAACTTCATGAGTATGTTTAAAAGGTTGTGATTATTTTCCCTCTCTACACTGGATAAAGTGAGGTAACAGAGAATCAGGGCCTCTGAAGACTTAAATTCAAAGCTTGGTCCTAGGAACAGCACGGCTAGCTTTGCCTGAGAAATTGTTCCCGATGTAAATCTTTATCCATGCTGCCAACCCACTTCTAGTCAACTGAATAATTGTCCACATTTCAAAAAGCTCGTGTGCTCCGGGTGATCCTTATGCCCTCCTCAATCCCACTTTCCTTAGTTCCTGTATAATAACCACACTTAGGTTTACATGCAAGTTTACATTTAGATTGAAAAATGTACAGTTGGAGGCACCTGGGTGGCTCAGTAGGTTAAGCACCTGCCTTCCACTCGGGTCTTGATCCCAGCGTTCTGGGATCAAGCCCCACCTACGGCTTTCCACTCAATGGGGAGTCTGCTTCTCCCTCTGCCCCTCCCCCCTGCTCGTGCTTTTTCTCTCTCACTCTGCACTCTCTCTCTCTCAAATAAATAAATAAAATCTTAAAAAAAACATACACGTTAGAGATGGCCGCAGGGGAAAGAGGGTGCAAAGAACAAAGGAGATATGTTTCTGTGCCTAAAGAGTGGATGAAGGTAAGAGTAGCATTCATGGAAGTGAAGAGAAAGTTCTCTTCTTCCCTTGGGCAAACACCAAAGTGAAGGAGATACAACAAAAGAAAATGAAGAATGTACATTGAGCATTTTTTTAAAAAAGGAAGGAAGATTTTTTCTTTCTTCAGTTGATTATTTCTTCAATAATTTCTTAATATAATTTTAATCAAATAAAGATGCAGATTTATTGATTATATATCTTTAGGAAAAAAGAACAATATTTATTGAATTATTATCTGGGGGAAAACTATCTTGAGAAAGTAGAATAAGAGAGGAGGGGAGAAAGAAAGAGGCTTGTATAAGTTTGGTATTGAGAAGTATACGACTTCATAAAGGATACCATGAATGTAACCTTCTCTCAAAAACGGCTACCTTAAATCACCTCTGGGAGATGAAAATGTTTCACATAATTAAAAATTTCCTACAAATCTCCTCACCTTTTTTTTTTAAACAATACACTGTTCTCATGATGTGAAATTATATAATTTTATGCAAAACTAATAGGTACTTTATTGGTAAACTAGGTGAAACAAAGGCAAATACAGTAATTGAGTATTTTACATAGATAATATTGACCATGTAGACAAAAGAAATGCTTCCTTTCTCATGATGACCTCTCTTGAACAAAAATCTAAAAACTGCTGACTCTGGTAAAAATTAGTAAGAGAACTTTTAAGGAAAAGACTTTACCAGTCAGAGTGTCTTTAAATACCGGATATAAGAATAAGGAACTGTTATGTGGGATTCATATTTGCAAAATGAGATACCAGTTGGTAATTAGTGGAGTTGTACAGCACCCTGATGAAATAGGTATGTTTTATTGTTGCCATTTTACAGATGCAAAATGGGCATTGGAGAGTAATGAAATGTTTGGCCTCAGGGAACCCAGAAAATCAGCCTCAGCAGAAAGCACTGACTGAGACATCCAATTGTGATGCAAATACCAAGGCCAGAATTAACAACCACTTACTGGCCCTGTGATTTTGATGAAGTTACATACCTTTGTTGTGCTTTAGTTCCCTCATCTGTAAAATGGGAAGAGGGATAGTATTTATCTCAAAGTGTTGTTATTAGGATTGAATTATTTGATCCATGAAAAACACTTTTAAAAGTACCTAGCATGTAGGGCGCCTGGGTGGCTCAGTCGTTAAGCATCTGCCTTCGGCTCAGGTCATGATCCCAGGGTCCCGGGATCGAGTCCCCACATCGGGCTCCCTGCTCAGCGGGAAGCCTGCTTCTCCCTCTCCCACTCCCCCTGCTTGTGTTCCTGCTCTCGCTGTCTCTCTCTGTCAAATAAATAAATAAAATCTTAAAAAAAAAAAAGTACCTAGCATGTAACTAGCCAACTATCGTTGTCTGTGAATTATTAACTGTGTGCCTTTCTGGGTGCTGCGGATCTGAAAGTAGAGAGGAAATCCCTTCCCTCCTGGACTTACATTCTACTTATTAACAGAACATCCTTTTAGCTGATTGACACATGTGTATGCGTCTTTTTTATGAACAAAGTTCTGGTGTTCTTTCTCTGTTTTTTTTGTTTTTGTTTTTTTCAATTGCTGGGGTAATTTCACAGTGGCTGGGTGACTTTTCTCAATTTCCTACGAATGAGTTCCGAAGAAGGAGAAGATTTTTACTAATTTATTTAGAATATGACTGAAAGCAAACAGTGTTTCAGTGTTAGGCACTGACTGAGCATTGGGTGACAACGACAAACAAGAAATGGTCTCCTTTCTTCAGGGGCTCACAAACTAGTGAGAGAGTCAGATATACACATAAATGACTCTAATCAAGACTAACTTTGAGGGGTGCCTAGATGGTGCAGTTGGCTAAGCATCTGACTCTTGGTTTTGGCTCAGGTTCTGATCTCAGGGTCATAAGATCAAACCCCGTGTCGGGCTCAGCACAGAGTCTGCTGTCTGCCCCTCCTGCTTGTGTTCTCTCTCTCAAGTAAATCTTTAAAAGAAAAAGACTAACTTTGATAAATATAATAAAAGAACAAATAAGCAGGAGAAAGAAAAGTGCCTTGGGCAGAGGACAAAAGGAGAGGAAAAATCAAGAATGAGAACAAAAAGAGTAAAGAGAGAGGGAAGAGTAGAAATAAGGAAAGGGCATGTTTGATATTCAATGGAATTTTTGATATTTTGTGACTGCAACAGGGTTTGCAAATTTTATAGCTGGAGATACAGGGGGGAAGCAGATAATGTTTTAGTTTTTTTTTTAAAGATTTTATTTATTATTTGACAGAGAGAGACACAGCGAGAGAAGGAACACAAGCAGGGGTAGTGGGAGAGGGAGAAGCAGGCTTCCTGCCGAGCAGGGAGCCCGATGCGGGGCTCCATTCCAGGACCCTGGGATCATGACCTGAGCTGAAGGCAGATGCTTAATGACTGAGCCACCCAGGCGCCCCTATAATGTTTTAATTTTGCTAAAATAACTTTCTAGGCCCAAGATGAAGTTGCTCCTACCTGGGGTGCCACATCAGTAAACTGAATACGATTTTTGTATCCCAATAAATTCTGTTTGATCAAAAACGCAGTATATCCAGTTAGCCAGTCTCCAAATGCCAAGCCAACTCTATACTTCTTTCCTCTTTCCTTCTCACCCCAAATAAGATTAAATATGTGGCCTCAGCCAATCAGATATTTTCATTTTTTCTCTTCTTTGTTCTTAGTCTTTAACCTATAAAAGTTTCCTGCCTTCTGCCCCATTTTGCAGTTCTCTAAGACTGTCCCCTTCCTGAAGTGTTAAATAAAGAGTGTTTGTATCACCTAATTTGTCTTTTTTTTTTTTTAACAGTTCCCTCATGAGTAGGCTTTACTTTGTTAGTAAGTAAATATGAAAGAGGATTTTTTTGGTATCATACCTAACTTTCTTCATTATTTTAAGTGCCTTTTCATGTTCAAAGTTTATTCACTTGAGTGTAAAAAAATGAAACACTTTTTGAGTATGAAACAAGTAACTAAGAATTGGGGGCGTATAATTAACTGAACAGACAATATCTAATTAGTTATAATCAATAAGCAATATGTTTTCTTCTCCATACCCTTCTCATCACACACAGACAGAAGACAACATAGGGTCTTAATCTTTATATATAATTATAATGTGAAGAATACTGTGGTGTTTTTTAAATATGTGTGTATGTGTGCATTTGATTTCAGTAGACATAAATGAAAAACCATAGTTGTTTGAGTTATGGGATAACATATCTATAAACTGTATGGATGTAATTTCAAAACAGCTAGAACCAGAGATTATCTTACTAGACTTTTTTTTTTTTTTTTTTTTTTTTTTTTTACATATGAAGAAACAGGACTAAGAAAATTAAGATCTGAGCCAAAATTGAGTTTTTGAACACCCAGGGCAGGGCCTTTTTCTAATACTACACATTCCCTGAGAAAAGGTCACTGCTAACAACAGTATGTTGTTTGACCTCAGATATTTGTAGACACTTCACATTCTAAGCAGCTTAACTTCTTTCCTGATTTACAGAATAATGCTTTAAGGAGAACATAATAAAACAGCATGAATTCCTGAAAGAATGGTGTAAATATTGATCATTTGTGGACTAATTATGAGTTAGCAATACAGACTAACTTTGATTAAAAGGAAATGGAAGGTATAAAATGCCATAAATTGAAGACTGAGGCACCAATATTAAAGACTGAAGAGAACATGAATATTATAATGAGCCTAGGCTTAAAATTCTTTCACAGTTCCCTGAGCACGGAAGTACCTTAGTTAATGGTGCACCACCAGACCCCCTTGGATCACCTTTATCTGCTCCTGCTCCTACCCAGCCCCCCCGCAGCGTTTGTTTTTTTTTACCGTAAAGTCTTGTATCTGGCACCTTCTTTATAGACCTAAACGTGGGTTACTAAAGCCACTGCAGAGAACCAGAAGTGCTGCTGATTTTTTTTTTTTTTTTTCTGTACACCTCATTAGGACTTGTGGCCAATGATTGCCTGGAGCCAGAGTATGGTAGCTCAGCTTCTTGATCTCCATAGGATGAATTCTGAGATGTAATTTATACTCCAGAGCTCCCGTTGGTCACTCTGAGTTTGACTGGCATTTTCTTCAAAGTCTTGCTTCCCCATTCTCTATCGGTTTTCCTAGGAGCTTTCTTAATTAATCACTTGCTTACAAAATCCTGTCTCAGGGTTTGCTTATGGGCAACTAGACAGAAGACAAAAAGCAAAGCTATTTTGGATCCATCCATTCATCCATCCATCCATATTTATCTATGCTTGCTACTTCCCTCTCTCTTCCTTGCCTCCATCCATGTACTTCAGTCCCCCATCCCACTCCCACTCAACAAGCAACAATGGAGACAGCATGGTGTACCCTCTGTTCCATTCCATATTTCTCTATATTTATATAATCATATATACATATACATATAGAGTGGGGTATTTGCATTCTGAAATTATGATCATATATTTGTACATATATTTCTTCGTATCTTGCTTTTCCTACTGAACAGTATTTAGGTTCCTAATAAAGAAGGAAGTTAGCACTTTAAGAGTTCTATCGTAAGGTGTTAGTTATAAATTTTATAAAAATATTTTCTTGAAAGCAGAAATCATGTTATAGATGCCTATAGGTAAAATGAACAGTTACGGTATGAAGCCATAGTTGGAAACAGTTTTAATCCTATCAATCATTTTATGCTCGCTCTGAAAGGTTTGACATTCTAACATCATTGATTAGTTGCCTATACGTTATGTATTCATGTATGGAAAGAATGATTTTTATTTAATTTGTATACAATTCCCATGCTGTTGTATACTGGTTCCATGTTATATGCCAAATATTTCCTTAATTCTTTCTTAAATTAAATGATTTCTAATACTGATTCAGTGTGCTTTTCATCTTTACGTCTGTTTATAAAATTAATCTTTACAACCCACTTGAAGAGTTGATACCTTCATTTCCCTTTTGTAAATGTGAAGTGCGAAACATAGGGAGATTAATTGAGTTTTCTTGGCCACAGGCATAATGAGAGTCACAATCAGAACATGAAATAGGCATCCTTGGCTCCCAACTCCAGGTTTACTACATGTGTAGTAACTCCATTAGCAAAATTGCTATTTTCTTACAAAATAGACTCCTTCATAACATTACCTATTCTATCATTAAAACATGGAAATTATGTCATTTACCATCTTTCAGGGTATTATTGATTTCTAAAATTTTGATTGGATGAATATGGTTCCCTTTTTACAGAATCTGTATGATTTGTCCTTAATTGGAAATATTGCAAGTTATCTTCATCTTCAAACATATGAAGTATAAATGACTATAAAATGAGAATGATTTTGTGTACAAAATACAGCCTTCATAAAACATGGAGGAGTATTCTCATTCTGAAAAGTTGCTTATATATGTGCCCATTGCTTTTTTAAATAATGAGAATTTTTGCATACCTAAAGATCTATCTAAACGAGTAGACAGAAAATATGTGTATTTTGTGACAGCATGGTAGAGGTTGTAACATTTGAAAGGATAGCTCAACAAGATTTCTGGCACATGCTGGCCTGGCTAATGTGCAGAATCTGTAATCCAATTAAAACTCAGTCAATTTCCCCTTTCTTAGACTATGAAGTTATTCCTGTTGGTTCATAATGACAGTTTTCATTGATTACATAATGCTGAAATTACTAGAGTGTCAAAAATGGATACAGGCAGGCTACTGAGTTACCTCTCCTTTTTCAAACTTATATTTGCTCAGAAGCAATAGAATAGAAAAAGATAGACTTCCATTTCTGTTCTTGTGTTGTATTTCTTCAGAGGAAATAAAAATTTATTTGTGATGTTCCTTTGCTTCTAGTCAGTTACAGAAATGCAAGAAGTTCCTTCTTACTGTATTATACAACTAGAAATTGTGTATGATTTTTACTTTATTTTTTTAAATTTAATGTTCCCTTTATCAATATTCCAGAGCAGCAGCAGCACAATGAGACATACCAGAATTGTTATGTGGTCTGTGAAAATGTCTACAGGCACAATATCATAATAGTGAGGAATAAGGGGAAAAAACATAAAGAAGAATGTGGATACAATAAAGATAAGGAAGTATATAATTTGGGAAAAATATAGTAGTTGAGAACAATTTTAAAATAATAAAAATGAAAATTAAGATTAAGTTGATTTATTAACCAGATATATCTTGCTAGCTTCTTAAAAAAGTAAAACAGCTGACCTAAATGTAAAGAAAAATTTTAAACCACCAGCTATTTCCATTTATCCCTTAAATCATCCTTTCCAAATTATAGTGAACTGTTAACTTTAAACTCATTGGCAAAAACTATGGGCTACACAAACTCTCTCTTTAGGTTATAGCAATTCCATTTTACCATGTCTTCTGAGTTGTTGTAGAAACAATGTTATGTCAACTAAACTGTAAACTAAAGGAGTTACTGCCTCTTACTATATTGGAAAAATTCTTATAGTAAGTCATGACAGAAATGGACATCTTGTGTCTTCTACTTTATAATCTGACATAAAACAATACAAATTAATTAAGAAAGTATAAGCATAATAGTAAATTAGAGAGTTTTAAAAGAAATAGTAGGTATGATGTTAGGTCAAAGAACAGGTTTTAAAGTAAAATAATATAACAACATGCTCAATATATACATATATACATATATATGTATATGTAGTTTTTTAGGAAGCTCCAAATAAGACCTACTTTCTCATAGTACTTGATCTCGTAGTCCAGAATGGCTCCATTGGAAAAAGCAGGTGCTTGCCATGATAGGGCAATGCTATTTTGGGATGCCCAGTCCTTCCTTACCACACCTATCAGGGAAGGTGCTGAAAGGAAAGAAAATAACTAAGAATTAATTGTCAGGAATCATTCTCCAGAATCCTTTCTTTAATATTTTGTCTTCCAAGGAAAATATAATTCTTGTTGAAGATGATAGCAATTGTTGATATCAGATTAATAAGAAAGCCTTAGGATCTACTCTATTTAATCCAAATAAAGTATTAAAATATATTTAGAAACATTACTAGGACACATAGGAAAAACTCAAATAGTCCAAGAATGAGAGCCAGAACTCATCATCTTAGTCTTTGTTAGTGGAGGACATTTTCCTTTAAACTGGCTTTGGTTTTAGGTTATGACATGAAGTACAATACACTTGGCTCTTATATTTTATCAAATCTAAGTCTGCTATAGAAAAATACTCTGCAATTACACAAGATCATTTATAGGCTTTTCTTTCTCCTCAAGACTTAGTACTTTATAAAGTCTTAGTACTTTATAAAAGTTTAAACCACAAACTTCTTAACTATAAATTATTGCATATCAACATGAGAATTATTTCTTTTGCATGGTTTCTGTGACATTTGAATAAAATTGAAATATCTAACTTCTGAAGTTCATTTTCAGCATCATGTCTTTTTTCCCCTATATAACATTGTTTTAACAACCTAATCCTACCAATCTTGCATTAGACTTCCAAAATTTCCCTAGAATGTATATATCATAGATTCTTCTCTCTAACAAAATCCCCCTCATTTTAAAGTATTGCTAATTTTTAAATACAACAGGTTTTTACATAGAAGTTAAAATTCATTCATAAAAAGAGAAATATAAATGAAATATACTGAGATACCATTTTTTACCAATCAGATTGGCAAAAATCCAAAAATCTGACAGCAGGCTCTGCTGACTAGGCTATAGGGAAAAGCACTTTAATACATTGTCGGTAGGAATGCAAAATAGTACAACTTTTATGAAAGGAAATTCGACAATTTAAGGCAAATTATATGTTCATTTACACTTGGGCTTTTTGAAATCTATCCCAAAGATACACTGAACAAACACAAAGTGACATATTTACAAGACTACTCACTGAGATTTATTTGTAAAGATTGGAAACAATTTAACTGTTTGTCAAAAAGGGACTAGTTGAAAAACTACACTACATCCACCAGAAAATTATGGCTATCTATAAAAACTATAATGGAGTTTTTTCAGGATATATTTTTAAGTGAAAAAAATAAGGTGGGAAGAATGTATAAAAAACAATATAAGGATAAACCCAAGAATAGAAAAAATGGTAACAATGGATACCCTCAGGGGTGGGAGACAATAGGATGGACACTATAAAGTTGGAAGATAGAAGTCTCAGAATTTGCCTTCCCTTGAAATTTACTTTGGAACCCTGTAAATAGTTAAATGTTTAGAAAACAAATTAGCCCTTAAAAAAGTAATATCAAAAAAAAAGCAAAGAAAAACAAAAGAAACCTGTGTATTGAGGCACAGCCTCCAAGAGTAACTACTTAAAACTCTAAAACATAGTAACTTAGCATACATCCTAATGAGATAATTTTAAGGATGAAAAAAACAACCTGTAAAAATTATTAAACTGTTTTTAGTAATGACACTGTTGTTGGTTATATTAATATAGTAATTCTGAATGTGCATGTTGAGGGTTAAAGCAAATGAGTAATTATTTTGGTGTTACTGAGGACTAGGTCAGTTTGTTTTTTCTATGGGAAATGAGGATATAGATATCAAATCAATGGAGGTATGTAAAAACTCTGTAATGATAAACTCAAATTAGAATTATCATTATGAACTCATAATGTCTTTCCAACTCATTTCCAGAAATCTATTCAAATGAACCAATTGCAGGTGAGAATAGAATTTGAAAAAACTGATTCTCTATGATTATAATACATAAATTTTAAATTTCTAAGAAAGACTCAGGTATTAAGTTTGGTATTTTATTTCTAAATGTTCCCTTTATATCGTGGGGATAAAGTATTTCTTAAATTTATGAGAATGACAGTTTGGTTCTCCTAAGGAAATACGTACTTTAGAAATTATATTTAAAACTCTTTCTAGCTGTTCAATGAAAGTATTATTGTTGTACTAAAACATATTCCTAAAAATGAGTGATAATTACAGAAGTTGCTAAAAGATAAAAGAGTTTGTTCTGTAAGCTAAAACGAAATAGGTAGCATGGTAAATATGAAAAATGCTTGGATGATTCACTAAATTGAGTCATATTCACTACTAAGAAACTACCATTAATAAATTTATCCCTGTTGGAAACTGCATTAATGTTTTTGAATTATAGTACAATAATGTATGAAATGGAGTTTATGAAAAAATTGTAACTTTTAAGGTCAATCATACAAATTAGAAGTTGCCTCAAATATATCAATTCATTGCAATTTTTGAAAACGTCCTTTTCATTTATACAATCTTATGGTTAATTTTCAGTTTAATGTTCAATGTCATAAAACAATAATATTACCAGTATACTACATTTTGCCACATAATTATTTAGCACTCAAGATCAAATAGTATAATCCGTGCAAAACTGATAATAAATTCAATTATGGCAGCATATTAGAATGACTATTGATTAACATATAGGTACTATCTTTTCTATTTCTAATTCTCTACTGGTTAATTAAAAGTAAAGGTACAGATTTTATGAGTCTTCCTCCATAAAACAGAAATAAGGAAAATCCATTCGCTAACTACCCTGAGAAGTACTACTAACTACACCATTCTCTGACTAATCTAGTTATAGATTCTTCACTTGGACTTCGGGGTCAAAGAACTATATAAACTCTAAAATCTTTTCACTTTTGCACATCCCTTTCATATGTAAATATCCGTATTTTACATAGTTGTAAAATATACATAATTTTAGATAATTCTGTTTTTTAACCATATATTTGAAATCCTATTCCATATTTTGATATTGTCTCCATAATTATTACTTTGATGGATAAAATATTCAATCATGTATATGCTTTATCAGATCATTCCTCTAATGTTGAAGTTTCCAATATTATCCTGTTAGAATTTTCACACTTTATGCCCACATTTTTGATTTTGTTAAATTATTTTACAGAGAAAAGTACTTTACATAATTTGAATTTCCTGAGCCATACTGTTTATTAATATATTGCTTTTGAAATGAGCTGCACAATATACGCCAGGCACACATTTTAAGCAGTTAATGAGTTAAAGGAGAGGATGTGGCAATTTATAGGTCAATATATACCCCAAATGCTGCATTTTCTATTTTCTGAGAAGGCTAGCACCGTATGGAATTTTATTTTAAAATATAGCTTCAATACATGAAACCTCAAGAATTTGTTTCGAATATACTTAATAAATTTGTTTTATTAACAACCCAAGTTTATGTTACATCTGAATTTGGCCTATTGTGACAACACTGTAGTACCAACAAACTTAAAAGGGAAAACACATTTATTCCTCCACATGAGAAAAACTAATTTTAGAACATAGAGGGCAACTATTGATTTTTACTTCTGATTCTAAAAAGTCAGAGAAAGAAATAAATAGGGAAATAATATCTTCTGGAGTCTGTCAGATCAGAGACTAACTGAAAGATTTGAAGGCTCAAGCAATGTTTCCTGAGTACAGAATTGTATATTCAGTATAGTTTTCAGTAGAATTGTATTTCTGATATACATCCTTTCTTAAGCCTTCAAAATCTTAGCTTTGACCTTCAAAATAAATGATTATTGAATAGATTACCACATTTTTGAAAATGGTTTTAATACAAACCTTTTTGATTACTACACTTTCTGAATCTCAAATAGTTTACCAAGAATTACATGGCAAAATAAGAAAAGTACATGGTGGAGTTAGTGAACAAAGGAGATTTTATCCACATTAGGATGGGTGTTATTTTTTAATGCTTATACGGAAATACCTGAAAGAATAGTAAATTATTCTAGTTAGTTATTTTGCACCTAATTACGATTTAATTGTGTGTGTGGTTAGGTGAAAAAGAGAGAGAGAGGGAGAACAAGAGCACACTCCTACGCACATGTGTTTGTGACAATGAAAATCTTAACAGTGAATGTTAAATAGTAGAATCTTAGCACTAGGATAGACCTTGTAAGTCATTTTTTTTATATTTTAATTTTGTTTTGGATTATTTATTGTTACTATAAAATAAAAGTATAATAGATTTTTTTATTAACATATAATGTATTATTTGTTTTAGGGGTACAGGTCTGTGATTCATCAGTCTTACACAATTCACAGTGCTCACCATAGCACATACCCTCCCCAGTGTCCATCACCCAGCCACCCCATCCGTCCTCCCCCCTTCACTCCAGCAACCTTCAGTTTATTTCCTGAGATTAAGAGTCTCTTATGGTTTGTCTCCCTTGTAAGTCATTTCATACATTTTTTTCAACAACGCAGAAAATCCCTCAGCATATACTTGTTTGCTGATTATCCACTTCTTGCTTCAACTGTTGCTGTAAAAAGTACACCACTTCATAAGACTACCTGTTTCTTTTTGAAAATCTCTAATTGTTAGAAAATTCTTACATGGAATCATTGTTTTCTTCCGGTAACTTCAACTTCGCCCCCCGTTCTTACCTTTAGCATTAATAGAAGTAAATCTTCACTTTTGCTCATCTATCATACTCTTTCTTCTCTCCTTTCTTTTCTCTCTTCTTCCTATCCCTTTTCCTTCCCCTTTCCTTCCTTCCTCTCTTCTTTCTTCATTTCCTTTTTTAGTGATTTTCACTGTCTCTCTCTTTTCTTTATTCTTTTCCTTTCTTTTCTTCCCTGTGCTTCTTTTTAGAGAGATGTGTGTGTGTGTGCGTGTGCGTGTGCGTGTTAGGGGAAATATAATCAGTGACATAATGGAATGTAAGTAACATAATAAATAAATAATATACACCAGAAAGTGCAAATCAGAACAGACGTTTAAGACTATGATTTTCCCTTTTTCTTTGCTAATGAACGAATGGGTATAGTTGCAAAGCAAGAACAGGAAGAGTGCTTCATTCTGCAGGTGATCAAGAAAGGGATATGCTATAATCAATACCGTAATTTTACTTGTGAAGTTCTGTAAATGTGATATTTATCATATTAATTGACATTTTTGAAACCTGAGAGCATACTTCAAACTATTTTTGATGTATATCTTGTTTTGGAAATGTTTATTAAATATATTGTGCTTTATACAACATAATATAGCCTAACAGTAATTGCCTCATGTGCTTTTCTTTTGATGTTTCCCCTGCAATCAGAGCTTAATGGTAATATATATTGTTATCGTCTTTCCCCATGTGGTTGGAATGTGGTTATGAGCTTGAAATATGCATGTCATACTTAAGGCAGAATTGATGCTTTATTTTCTTTCTAATTTGTCTTTTTCCTATACCTGGAATAACATTGCGGAATGCTAAGTCATATGACAGCTGTCAAAGGATGAATAATGGCTCACAGAAAATGTTCACATCGAATCCCCAGAACCTGTGAATGTTCCTCTCTGGTAAAAGAAACTTTGCAGTTCTGATTAAGCTAAGGACTTTGAGATGGAAATATGATCCTGAATTATCCAGGTGCGCCCCATGTAATCACAAGTGTCATAAGAAGGAGGCAGGACGTGACTTGTCTGCAGAAGAGAAAGCTGTTTAAAGTGACAAAAACAAGCTATAAATCAGCATAAATCCTATGATTCAAAAAATAATTCTAAATAGCAGATATCTCCAACTTGTATAACTAAATTGTGTAACTACTGTATAACCAAACTGTTTAACTATCAAGACCGTGTTGGAAGATTTGGGAATGGACAATGAAGTAAATGATGACCTAGTTTCCCTACCAAACATTAGTTCAGCAATATTTAAAAAAAAAAAAGGTCATTAGGTGGTGCACCTACCACAAAGATGACCTTCATTCTGAGCCTGATGATGAGAACAAAGAAAAGCAAATAGTTGATACCCCTGTTTGGGACTAAGATTTTTGGAAGTTAACTAAAGGGGCTTTTTGAACTTATTCTGGCTGCAAAATACTTAGACATCAAAGGTTTTCTTGATGTGACATGTGACTGTTGCCAATATGATCAAGAGGAAAACAAATGAGATCTGCAAGACCTTCGATATCAAAAACAACTGTATTGAAGAAAAGGAAGCCCCGGTAGGCAAAGAGAACCACCAGTATGAAGAGAAGCAGAAGATTGTGCCTGACACTAACGCTGGAAGGACTCTTCTAAATACTAGTTAAACTGTTCTGTTTAAAACTGTTAACATTAGACAAACAGTAGATAAATGCAGTGGCAAATCAATTATATTAGCTGAATACTGTTGTCAGTGCATGCATAGTTTGAGTACAGATTCCAAACCTATGGCTGAGTTTCTTCTAGATCAAAAGCTTTTTTTTTTTCCCTTTGCTCTGAGTATAACTGAACCTTGGGCTATTAAAAATATAATGAATATATATGCATATATATGCATAATATATATACATATGCATATATACATTTTTAAATGGAATCACATCTAGCTATCAATAGTGGCTTCTCATGCTAGCCTAGGAAAACTAGATATAATAAGAGAAAAACAGAAACAAATCTAACAATTGACCAATAGTTACTGATTTCTAAATTACATTAACAAATTATATTATCCATAACTTTTGAAACTACTTGTAAAGGAATATAATTTTATTTCAAAAAGCCTAATTAATCTTAGTGATAACTAATGTGATATTCTGAAATTGTTTTCAAAAATATAATTCAAAAGTTGGGGCGACTGCATGGCTCAGTGAGTTAAGTGGCTGTCTTTGGCTCAGGTCATGATCCTAGGATCCAGGATCCGGGGATCGAGCTGCTTTGGGCTCCCTGCTCAGTAAGGAGTCTGCCTCTCTCTCTCTCCTTCTGCCTCTCCCCTACTCGTGCTCTCTCTCATTCTCTCTCAAAAAATAAAATCTTTAAAAGACATATAATTCAAATGTTAATAAATTTCAAAAAGTTAAACCCAAATATGAATAGATTTATAAGCTATGACCATAAAGTAATACATGTAGCTTATGGAGGAGTCATCAAATTTTAGTCTTTCCCTGTATTTTTGTCATCCTTGAATTTATATGATGATACAAAATTGCAGAGGAAGCTAGATGAAAGAACATTGGCTTCCAAAGTATTTTAAACCAAGAAGTTTTATGAAAATTAGTTTTAAAAATGTTATAGATTTGCTTGTTGGATGTCTCAAGAAGAGAAAAAAATCATTTTCTGTGCTGTTGGACACATAAGGTACATAAACAGACAAGAAATTTCAGTCCCATTTTGGGGCTGTGAAACAACTCATGGATAACCTTGCGAATTTGAGAAGAAAGATTCACATTTAAGGAATTTTTCATAATATAAGATAAAATTGCAGCACTTACCTTTTTCCCTTAAGGTAGAACCATGGACTAGCTTAAGACTTCTTTAATCACTTCAGGTGGAATTGATTTTAATGTCTGAACTCCTAAAAGATTTACTATCTATTCCTCATTGACTGCCTTTATCATAAGTTCTTGATATTGCTCTTTATAGAATATATAATATATTATACTTCACTTTTCAATTTCTCATACTTTTTCACATACATCTCCTAATACACATTGTAACTTTGTAGGTGCAATTATTCTTATTTTAAAAGTGAGGACAAAAAAATAAAAATATAAAAATAAATAAATAAAAAAGTGAGGACAGGGGCGCCTGGGTGGCTCAGTCGGTTAAGCGTCTGCCTTCAGCTCAGGTCATGATCCAGGGGTCCTGGGATCGAGCCCCACGTCGGGCTCCCAGCTCAGTGGGGAGTCTGCTTCTCCCTCTCCCTCTGCCCCTCGCCCTGCTTGTGGTCTCTCTCCCTCTCTCTCTCTCAAATAAATAAATTTTAAAAGTGAGGACATAGGCTCAAACAGGAAGCAACTCACAGTTACGTAAAATGTAAGGAGCAGACTCCAGACTAAGTCTGGTACTTGTGGACTGTACCTCAGTGATTTCAGGATTTCAGGATCTGAACCTCCCATAGGACCTAGTACAATGCCATACAAACACATCAGATACTTTTATGTGAATATCTTTCATTCATAACTTGTTTAAATCTTGTTTCAAGGCTTATCAGACAATTGTCCTGCCTTCTGTGTTTTTGTTCGATAAATCCCTGATGGTCCCAAAGGAGCACTGTCCAATTGATTCATATACTCCATGCATATGACAATTATTTTATGAGAGTACATTAATGTAAAAAATATATAACATATAATAATACCATATAATAATAGCAGAAAATAAGTAAAGATGCAAAGTGCTAGGAGTCTGAACATATGGTGTGGATCAAAACGGATATGCTATAATTTAATTGTATAATATCCAATTGTAAAAATGCATCTTGGATTAGTTTTTTGAATTTTCAATATTTTCCATTATTTAACTGTCTTATTTGAAAAAAAAGTATTTAGATTGAGCAATGAAAGCAAAACCAAAATATTCTGAATTATTTGATTATTGATTGAGAGTGCTCCCAAGATCAACTGCTTTTTCACTAATTCTAAAGGCATCTTCCTCATCCGTGTACCTGCTCCACCCCAAACTGTGCTTTCACTTTCCCTAGCCACAGTTTAACACATCTTGGTCAGTAAAATCCTGCTAGATTCCATAGATTTTGTAGGCTAAAACCCTAAAATTCTATGTTTTCTATAAAATCTAGATGTAAAATATTTAAAAAGCTGTGTTTGGGATTTCTTTTCTGTCTTACTTTTTGAAAGTGAGTGCTATATTCACACGTTTGGGGTGTGTGTGTTTGTGTGTGTGTGTATATTTCCAGAAGCTATGCAAAGGGAGAAAGTACTCATACTGCTGGTCACTTGAGGGAATGTTGAATGATCCTGTCACAACTGATTCAGGAGGATGCAAGTGTATTCCTGCCAAGTCACCAGAAATGGAACGTTAAAACTGCTTTTGTTCTCTCATTAAAGAAATAATGTGATGCAACAGCAGATTCATTGGCATTGTTTCTGGTTGAAGCCAAGAGGAATAAATCTTGATTCTTCCTTGATGGAGGTAGTCTTTGTTAGGACAAGTAGCCAGATGCTCCCACAGCTGCTTTGAAACATTCATGGCTTCCTGAGGATATGGGTGATTTTGTTCTCATCATTGATCAAATAGCAGGGTAAATCACTGATGTAAAATAACACCTGGCTGAGCTTTGTGTTTTCCTCTCATTTTCTCTAGTTAGTAATTGTTGTTTACAAATCACTGACTGCATGAGTAGGAAAAGCCTGTGTTTTCTCGTACTGGCTGCTAGCTCATAATTTCTACATCATGTTCTTTCTCACAGTACCTTCAAAGGCATTCAATGCATATTATACTTTTTCTCCTTGGTTTTTGTGATTACTTCCTTAACAAGCCAACAGAAGTTAATAGTATTTCAAAGATTTTGTAAACAAAATAGTTGATTATTATTAATAAGGAATAATGCAAATCTTTGCCACATTTTTATACTTCATTTGAAATGTAATGTGATAAGTTAAATAATCTTGTTTTTTTCTAAATTCTATTTATAGGGAAAGAAGTATGTCAATAAAAATCAATTTCTTTTGGTTTATACATTTGCAAGGTGAGTTTATGTAACCAACTAGTATTTTTGTTAGCATTAACTTACAATTAATGGTACAGTATATATATGAAACATACATAAAATGCAATATTAATTTCAAAAACTAAGTATTGAAATTCAGCAACATGTAATTTCTGAATATTAAAATTATATTAGGTAAGTGTGGGCAAAATGATAGATAACAAAAGAGGAAAACCTGATGTTGAAATGTTGACATTCAGCAGGCACACATTATGGTGGCCATATCAATGGTTTACAGCCAACAGTCTTCTATCTGGTTGATGCCTATGCCACAATATTTTAAAGTATTTTGAGGGTCACCCTGAATGTGTGTACTATTGTCCTTAATAATTTTAGAATTATGTCACCTTAATTCTCATCATGGTCTTCTGCTTTGACTTAGAGATCAATTTCAATTGATGGGCAGGTTTTTTTTTTTTAATTTGTGTGTATTTCTCTTCCTATTTATAGCCTTTAGTTGCATAATTTTGCCTGCTTCGTGGGGAAACTAAATCTTTGCTCAAAGAGAAGTAGCCTCTCAGGTAAAAATTGGCCCATATCATAAATCCACTAAGAAATGACCCCTGCCTGCTGGACAGTTTTCCCCAGACACCCACAATGATGTTTCCTTGCCTGAAGCTGTGTTTCAGAAAAACCTGAGAATAATTTGCTTGGATCACTTTCCTTACTTCAGTCACTATCTCCCCACATGTTAGGTTGTTGTACTACCCTCAACACTTCATACGCTAGTCCTCCCTCATCCATGGTTTCACTTTCTGTGGCTTCAGTCACCTGTGGTCAGCCATGGTCCAGAAACAGACGGTCCTCCTGACGTGTTGTTAGAAGGTCAGTAGTAGCCTAAGGCTGTGTGTCACAAGCCTACGTCATTCTCCTTATCACATAGCCATTTTATCATCTCATATCATCACAAGAAGGGTAAATATAGTACAATATTTTGAGAGAGAGCACACATTCACATACCTTTCATTACAGTATATTGTTATAACTCTTTTATTTTATTATTACTGTTAATCTTTTACTGTGCCTAATTTAGAAATTAAACTTTATCACAAGTATGTACACACAGGAAAAAAACAGAATATCTGCGTTTTCAGGCAGTCTACCAACTGTGCACAAGGGCTCCTTTTTCTCCACATCCTCACCAACACTTGTTATTTCTTATGTTTTTTATTTTAGCCATTCTGACAGGTGTGAGGTGATATCTCATTGTGGTTTTGATTTGCATTTCTCTGATGATTAGTGATAACTGAGCATCTTTTCATCTGTCTGTTGCCCATCTGTATGTCTTCTCTGGAAAAATGTCTATTAAGGTCTTTTGTCCATTTTTTAACAGGACTGTTTTTTGGTTTTTGCTTTTTTTTTGGTGTTGAGTTGTATAAGTTCTTTATATGTTTGGAAATTAGTTCCTTATAGGATATATCATTTGTAAACATCTTCTCCCATTCCATAGGTTGCCTTTTTATTTTGTTGATAGTTTCCTTTGCTGTACAAAAGCTTTTATTTTGGTGTAGTCCCAATAGTTTAATTATGGTTTTGTTTCCTTTGCCTATGGAGACATCTAGAAAATGTTGCTATGGCTGATGTCAAAAAAATTATTGCCTATGTTTCTTCTAGGAGTTTTATGGTTTCAGGTGTCACATTTAGAAGACTACCAGAATCACCAGAGAAAAGAAGTTAGCACCAAAATAAGAAATCACCTAAAGGCATTGTTACAAAACTATACCATCTCTCATGTATTCTAAGAGCCCATTTATCTTTTCTAAAAATTATTTGTTTTCCCATAAGTACCCTTATTTCCCTCCCCTTCCCTTCAGGATGTGTGATAAGCCTCAAATTCTAACCTCCTTGAGATATGTTTCTGTGAACTCCTCTGTATGTGCATGACTAAAATCTGTCTTTTCTCTTGGTAATCTGCCTTTTGTCAGTTTGATGTGCAGGCCCCAAACAATAAGCAAAAGAGGTGGAGAAAAATATTTTCCTTCCTGAAGGTTTCAAAGCAATGGGCATGGCCTCAAAAATAGTAGTATAATTGTGGATGGTAGTTTTGGCTTAAAATTTTCATGAGACTGACTGAAATGCTTATACATATCAACGTACCATCTTATGGTAATGTATAAAGGAAGGTTTATTTTTTAAAGATTTTATTTATTTATTTGAGAGAGAGAATGAGAGAGAAAGAGCACATGAGAGGGGGGAGGGTCAGAGGGAGAAGCAGACTCCCTTCTGAGCAGGGAGCCCAATGCAGGACTCAATCCTGGGACTCCAGGATCATGACCTGAGTTGAAGGCAGTCACTTAACCAACTGAGCCACCCAGACGCCCAAGGGAAGTTTAGATAAAGGGAAATTTGTAAGGAATTAGAGGGAACTCCACAGGGCACACAGTTCAGAGAGCAAAGATCTTTAGACAGTGGATCATCGAAATAAACCTGGGCCTAAATTTCTTACCTCTTTTTTTTTTTTTATGGTTAGTCCCTTTAGAGTTTTCCTGCTTAGGTACATACTATGTCTCTTATTATAGACTTTTTTATAACACCTTTTTGTGATGGGAGTATATTTAAATAGGTGTATCTAGAATTATTAAGATATACGCAATCTTGATATGCATCTATGTTGGAATTTTGGAAGAAAGCCTATGGCTTCACAAGCATATTGGTAGAGACTTTGTCCAAATGTAACTTTTCACGTGCCTGTGTCAAGAGTCCACACAAAATCATTCAACTAAGACCCTTAATTATAATCTTTAAAAATCCCTCTTGGCTTCTTATGTGTAACTGCCTCCACATCAGGAGATGCCAATTTTTATGATGATGTAAGAGGTAATGTTAGATTTTGAGAAGACTGAGAAATATATGGTATGCTGGAACCAGTTCTCATCTGCTTGCCAGAACCTATTGTGCCTATCTTTTCACTATTCAACATTCAAACACTGTAAATCAATTCCTTCCTTCCTTCCTTCCTTCCTTCCTTCCTTCCTTCCTTCCTTCCTTCCTTCCTTCCTTCCTTCCTTCCTTCCTTCCTTCCTTCCTTCCTTCCTTCTTTCCTTTTCTTCTTGCCCGGGAGAGCCAGTTTTTAAACACTAGCATATTATTGGTTATAACTCAGTTTACCAAATTTAGGGGGGGGTGTAACATTGTTCTTCAAGATGTTAACAGATGTGCCATGAAGAAGGTATTTTATTTATCATCAAATAAATTTGGAATATGCTAGATTAAATAAAGTTATTGTAAATATCCAAAAACGGGAGATAATATGATATTTCTCTCATTTCATGTTATCTAAAATGAAAATTTTTTACTGGCACCATGTTCATAAAATATCAGAATGCTACAATACTACTTTTGGAAACAAAGTTAGCCTAACCTTTGAAAAATGTATTCTGTTGACTTTGGCTCAAGGATTTGTATTGATTATTGCCCTATTGCTGGCATGTGTTGGAAAGATTGTAAAGTGTCTTAAGTTTCTGAAGCAAAACTGGGTTTCTTCTTCACTGAGATATCCTCTTCACTGAGAAAGCTACAGCTACAAACGAATAAGGATAGAGGTAGAATCAGGAGAGCTTTAGGACAGGCTCTGATTGTGAGTGCTAACACAGGGCTGTGATTAAACACATGCACTTAGGAGCCAGGCTGCTTGGCTTTGGATCTCAGTTCTGCTACTCACTTGTCATGTGACTGATCAGTTTATTTAACCTCTGTTTCTTCATTTTTCTCTTCTAAAAATTGGAAATAATATCCATTCCTGAGGGTTGTTGTGAGGATTACATGTTATTTCATTTGAAACACTTAAAATAATTCCTGACACATTGCAAGAACTTAAAATTGTCTATTATTATTGTTGTAGACAAAAGAAGAGAGCAATTTCTTAATAAATCCTGCAAAATATTTTGTACTAGTCAATATCACAAATCTAGGAAAACCTTACGTATCCCACATGCTAAAAAGCCCTGAGGGAAACAACTTGTTTCTTCATGTATGAAAGAGTTTTGGCAAACATCTTCCAAAGGATACTTAACTAAATTTGAATGTCTTTGGTAAATGCTACCTTGGGACTACTTTTTCTGAAAATTTCATGTTTAAGATTTTAATAAAAGATTTTGTAATTAAGTACCTTTTTCAGAACATTGGATTTTTTTAAAAAGACAAAAAAGTTTCCTTATTAAAGCTATTATCAGACTGGGCACCTGGGTGGCTCACTTGTTAAGTGTCTGCCTTCGGCTCAGGTCATGATCCCAGGGTCCTGGGATCGAGTCCCGCATCGGGCTCCCTGCTCGGCGGGAAGCCTGCTTCTCCCTCTCCCACTCCCCCTGCTTGTGTTCCTGCTCTCGCTATCTCTCTCTCTGTCAAATAAATAAATAAAATCTTTAAAAAAAAGATATTATCAGACTTTTAATGTGTTATTCTGCTTTGTAAGTAGTGAAGGTCATGTTGTATGCACCTTTCCTTAATTCAACTAATCAAGGGAAAGCTTTTTTGAAAAGCATGTCAAGGACTAATTTTGTATAGAAATATGTTTGGGAACAGGTGATCTAGAAGGTAAGTCTAGGAAATTGAAACATTTATTCAAACTAATATACCTTCTTGGGATTTTCCAGGATCATATTGATTGTATATCAATGAACATACATAAATTTCATGTCCTCCATTGGTACTTGATGAATTGAAAACACCAGGTTAGAAATCATGACAGTATGCTGGAATCTTATTTTTAGGGCATGTGTTTTCAGTGAACAATTTCAATAATATGAATTTGGCATTTTACTTGTTTTAATTCTACAAGTACATATTAACCAAATATGGGTAATATCCTTCTTCCAGCGTTTCTGGATGTGTCCAGTACATGTCAGTTTTTTGGTGTAAGATAAATAAATAATTCCCACAACAGAGGCCAATTACCTCTTGTCCAGAGACATTTCATGTCAATGTCTCTATTAAAATCAAATTTTCACATCATTTATACAGAGAGATCATCATAAAAATATTAATGAATCCACACTTTATTCCCTCCATCTACATATTGAGGTCCTAATTAATCTTTCAATACCACAGAATAAACTCCTACCTCTGGGTCTGACCATTAAGTAAATTACTGAATAAATGAAACACTGGTGGGACGCCTGGGTGGCTCATTCAGTTAAGTGACTGACTCTTAGTTTCCCTCAGGCTATGATCTCAGGTTCCCTGTCCAGCTCCCTGGGGACTCTGCTTCTCTCCCTCTCCCTCAGGCCCTCCACCCTGCTCACATGCTTGCTCTCCCTTTCTCTCTAAAACAAATAAATAGATCTTAAAAAAATAATAAATGCATCAATGGTGTCCTATGACCACAAAAATTAATGTGGTGCTTCCCTTTGAATCAGATGATACCTTATTTCCTAAAAGGGTGTGGTTGAACAGATGGTTGTTTAGCAAACTTTTAAATCTTCAGGACATGAGTAGGTGACTTCTTGTTTACCTTAACTGCTATTACTTTCTGCATACATATATCAGTAGAAAACAATACTATCCCTTCAAGGAATACAAAAACTAAAGCTAGAAGCACAGATACTAAAATTGAAACTAGATTGAATCTATAGGACTTCTGGTTGAAAATGATCCAATTCATGTTTCCCTGTTTGTTTTATTTTCATGATAACAAAAACTATAGTATATTTGACTGATTTCATCCTCATAAAGTTTTTTTTGTACACACCTCAGTTGTTGATCCATCTTTGTATGAACCATCAGGTGGTTGACTGTATGACTAGCACAGATCACTAAAGTTAAAAAATGCTTTAGTTATTTGAAAGAGCACATCAATTGAGCACTACTGTGTTTGCCCAAGTCAGGGTGGGTCCTAATTGCTTTGACAAATTTCCTGCTGGGAAATTGATCTTCAAAGATTTCTTAATGCCTTTTTTTTAACCCATTTACTTCATTTTAAAACTTCAAAGTCTCCCTTTCTATTAATTATCACATATGTTAGAAAACACAAAGAACAAAATGCTATGTTTTATTCATCTAAGCAGGGCATCTAAACACTAAGTTACAGCAAAGATTGGAACTTATTGAAGCAAAGGTCATCTTCTGTCAAACAAAACCCATAAGAGGCTTTACTTTTAGTAGAGAATTCATGAATATTTTATCTGAACATTTCCATGAACTTGCTGTAAAAGCTATGTTTCTTGGCATTTACTGAGGATGTCAAAATCAGTTACTGTAATTTAAATATTTTGCTAAGATGCTTATCAGATTCCCATTTAAAACATGCTTATTTTCCATACAATGGTTATCTAAAACAAACATTTCTAAATAGTTATTAACATTATAGACCTTTATATTATGTAAAATCAAATTCTGCTTTCTTGTATTTGTACATAAATATTATTCTTGTTTTAATATAAATCTGAGAGTCTACTAGAAAAATAACAATAAAACAATGAGTGACAGAATTTCTCTACAAATGCTTCCAATGTTTAAGCTAATGTTAAACAGTCTCTTGGGCTCCACATGGTGAAAGGATCTTAAATTTGTCAACCAAAAAATAACCATAGTTCATAACCTACTAAAGTTTTAAATTTAATTAGGCATGATTATTTGATGTTTCAGAATACTTGTAACATTTCCAAGTCTTAGCAAAATGTTGCCTTTGCATATAATATATACATCAGCAAAACCTCTAAACCTGATAGCCTTCTCATTTGCTGAAAAACAAATTATTTTTGAGTACTCACATGATTGTTCTCATGAAGAAGACATAGGAATTGAGTGAATGTAGAATGTCTATCTCTTTAATTTGGCTATTCCATAAGTGTGCTGTGGCCTACTTAATAGGGGTGAATAATGTAGAATTCTTAAAAGTCAAATCTGGAGTTAGATTTCCTTAACTTTGAATTCTGGCTCAGCAGCTTAACTCTTGGCAATTCACTTATTTTCTCGGCACCTCATTTTCTCATCTATAAACTAATATTAATAGCATTTATCTAATAGGGTTGGTGTAGGAAATTTAAGAAGATAATCTGCACAAAGTAACTAGATCAGTACTTGGGATATAATAGGCATCAACAGTAAATAAATAGGCTATTATTTTTATTATGCTAACAAATCTTTTCAGAAAACTTTATATTAAATAGTTGTATTTTGAGGAAAAAATAATCTTATGTATTTTATTTACCTCAAATGCTTTCGGGTATATTTCCATTAGAAATTTTTTTTTGTTTATTTTGATTTGGCAAATATTAGCTAATTAAAATATCTATATTATGGGAGGATTGGAAAGTGTTGAAAATTAATAGAATTCCTAGTCATAGTAAAACCAAAAGTCTAAAATTAATAATAAAGTTCAGTAAGAAAATGCCACAATCTTGAAAGGGCAACTGACTAAACTGAAGAGAAAAAAGTATCTATGTGAAGAGGAACTTGCCTGTATAATCATGAATAAAGTAAAACTCTGCTAAAAGAAAACTAACACATCTATGAAATTACAATAAGTTATGAAGTAGATTGTTGTTTTAATGATGGGAAATTTCAGGTAGTACATTTAAAAAGGAAATTTAAAATTTTTCATTATTACAATATTACCAAGGTGGATATTTTGTTACATAAATCAACTGGAATTATTTCCTTTTTATGGATTCTCAGACAGGTTATACTTTTTAAGTATTCTGTGACTAAATCACAAGTTTGTATACTTGATCCACTTCGTAGTTGAAATGTGTCAGTAAGTACTTTTTTTCTTTTAAAAGTATATGGGTAAACATTGAATATCTCAAATTCTTTTCATTTCCTTCACATAAGAAATGTAACTTGTCTGGGCATAAAAGTCTGTCATGATATTTCCCCCTCAATACCTAGTGTACTTAACTGTGAGCACAATTTTATGCACATAAGTACATGTGCATATGAACTTCTCAAAGTAATCAGTGATTGCAGAAAATAAAGAAGTTTATATTCTGAACTTATAGAATTTATTCTGATTATAGATCTGACTATGTCAACAACGTTTTTTTCTATCACAAAACCCTTAAGATACAAATATTTTTAAATCCTTATATTGAAGAAAAAAATATATATATAGGACCAAAACATGTTTCCAGATCATATCTAGACAATATAAATGAAGAAGTTCTTCTCATTGCATTGATCAGGTATTAAATTTTGGGATGACTCTTTCAGGTTTATCTTCAACTACAGCTTCTTCTTTGTTCTTCTGGATACTTCCTAAGGGGCATCAGTGTGCTAAAATTCCTCTCGATCTTCCCATGATCTTGTCTCACTGCTTTAATTACTTTTCTATTCCCCCAAAATGCTGAATGGTATTTTTCTTCTTACTTCTTGACTTTCTGATGGAGTACAAATCTCTCAATGGATGTTCCCAAAAAAGTGCACCCAGGAGTGCAGAAATGATTCTCCAATGTTCTGATTCAGGTCTTGCATTTCTGAATCAAAATTAAAATAGTGGGCTTGGTTCTGCATGTAAGGAGCTTGGAAGTCATCACTCCATTTCAATAACAAGTAAAAATCTAAACAGACTGAAAAATCAACAACTCATTTTAGATCTTTAAAAGAAGTGAGATCTGGGGCATCTGGGTGGCTCAGATGCTTAAGTGTCTGCCTTCGGCTCAGGTCATGATCCTAGGGTCCTGGGATCGAGTCCCGCATTGGGCTCCCTGCTCCTTGGGAGCCTGCTTCTCCCTCTGCCTCTCCCTCTCTCTCTCTCATGAATAAATAAATAAAATCTTTAAAAAAAAAATAAAAGAGGTGAGATCATAGGGCAAACCTCTGCCTCAAAGCTGGAGAGACAGATAGGCAAATACAGGGAACCATGGCTTCCCAAAACAGAGACTCATGGACGGAAACTGCTATGGGAACCAGTGCTGGGGAAGGAAAATATGAGCTATAACCGATAAACTGCTAGTGGATTACTGTGGACAAGTCTGAAAGTTAAAAACTCCATGGGGCCTCAGTCATAAGAGAACCACCATAATTTGTAAGTTTTACCTCCAACCGCTTGACCAGTTCTTAAAATTAATATTGGAGGAAAATTCCCTCACACTTTAGGCAGGAGTAGGAGAAAAGGAACTATTTAGAAATGTGTCAAAGCACTCTTTTCTTCATAATAAAACCTGCCCTAAAGGTAAAGTAAACTAGTTAACCATAGCCTAACTGGCTGGAGTATATCAAAACCTAATTGACCTGGGGAAGGGAAATACCCAACTCCAGCTCACTGTAGGAATCCTGTTCCACTTAAGGGAGGAGAAAAAAAAAACTGAGAAACACTTGTGAAGTTCACAGTCCAGGGGTATAGCCTCACTGAAAGACTCAGATTTAATCATAGGACTATGGAGTGCTTCCTCTCCCCTCAGACCTCACCACTACATTACTAAAAGCTTATTTACAATAGTTTCTTAGACTTAGTACGTCATGTCCACTATTAAGAAAATTACAAGGCTTGTCAAAAGACATAAAAAAGAAAAAAAACAACTGTGAAGACAGAACAAGCATCAAAATTAGACATGTCAGGGATGTTAGAATTATCAACCAGGAATTTAAGACAAATATGATTAATATGATAAGAACTTTAATGTATAAATTAAACAGCATGTGAGAACAGCTGGGCAATGTAGGTAGAGAGATGAAAATCTTAAGAATGAACCAAAAAGAAAAACTAGAGAGAAAAAACACTGTCTTGGAAATAAAGAATGCCTTTGATGGGCTTAGTAGAACACTGGACATGGCTGAAGAAAGTATCTCTGAGCTAGAGGATGTGTCAATATAAACTTTGAAAACCAAAATGCAAATAGAACAAAAACTGGTGGGGGGGGGAAGAATATCCAAGGACTGTGGGATAACAGCAAAAAGTGTAACATAGGTGTGATGGGAATACCAGAAGGAGAAGAGAAAAAGGAATAAAAGCAATATTTGAAACAATGACTAAGAATGTCCCCAAATTAATGTCAGACAACAAACCACAGATCCAGAAATCTCAGAGAACACAACCAGGATAAATGCCAAAAAACCTCATACCTCAGCATGTCATTTTCAAATTATAAAAAATCAGAGATAAAGAAAAAAATCCTGAAAGAAGCCAGAGTGAAAACAAAAACAAACCAAAAACAACCCAAAATCATCTTACCTATAGAGGAACAAAGATTAAGAATTAGATCTGATTTCTCCTCAGAAACCATGCAAGCAGGAAGAGAGTGGAGTGAAATATTTAAAGTGTTTAGAAAAAGAAAAAAAAAAAAAAAACCACCACACACCAACCTAGAAATCTATATCCTGTAAAATTATCCCTCAAAAGCAGAGGAGAAATAATGACTTTGTTGGGCAAACTAAAATTGAAGGAATTTGTTGCCAGTAAATCAGATTTGTCTTGCAGGAAATGTTAAAAGAAGTTCTTTAGAAAGAAATTCTTTATAGGTCAGAAACTCAGATCCACATAAAGAAATGAACACTGAAGAAGGAATAAAAAAAAGTAAAATAAAAACTTTTATTTTTCTTATTCTTAGTTGATCAAACAGATAATAATTTGTCCAAAATAATGCTAACAATCTATTCAATTATGTATGCTGGTATGTGTATGTGTGTGTGTGTGTAATGTAATATATAAGTAAAATGAATGACAATAATGACATAAGGGATAGAAGAGAAGAATTAAGATTATTTTGTTATTATAAGGTACTCACACTACCCTTGAAGTGGTATAGTGTTATTTGGAAGTAGATTTGGATTAGCTATAAATATATATTTCAAACTGTGGAGCAACCACTAAAAAAGAGTAAAGAAAGAAGTATAATCAATATGGGGCTCCTGGGAGGCTCAGATAATTGAGCCTCCAATTCTTGATTTCAGCTCAGGTCATGATATCAGGGTTATGAGACTGAGCCCTGCATCAATCCTTTAATTAAAAACATTAAATAAATTAAAAAAATATTTAAAAAAGAAGTATAATCAATATGCTAAAAAGGTAGAGAAATGTAATCACATAAAATGCTTAATAAAAAAAAAGAGTGGAAGACAAAAGAAAGAACAAAGAACAAGAACAAGTAGAAAACAGTAACAAATATGGTAAATATTAATCCAACTACACCAGTATTCTCTTTGTCTTAAAGAGGGCACATTCTGCATGGAGCACTGGGTGTTATGAACAAACAATGAATCATGGAACACTACACCAAAACAAATGATGTAATATATGGTGTTTAACATAACAATAAAAAATTAAAATAAAAATGAATTACAAGGGTCTAACTGCAACAATTAAGAGACAGAGATTGTCAGAGTAGATCAAAGATGGTGGGTAAGGCTAAAAACCTTTTACTTCCAGAAAAATAAACCAATGATAAGCTTCTTCAATCCAGTTCTTTCTGCCTTAGGGATTTAGAGAATCCTTTCAGATTCTGCCAATATGCTGTTAGTCCTAATTGATTGCATGCCTGTGAATATTCTTTTTTTATCTTTTTATATGTACTTTATAGATATTTTAAAGAGAAACTGGAACACATGCTCAACCAGTTCTACTAGCCAGATGATCTTTCAATCAGAAGCCTTATTTCATTTTGAATATTTCCACAGGTAGGTCAATTTAACTTTTTAAAGTAATTCTATACCTTTGTTTTACTGAAATCAGTACCTTTTTGGGAAAAAAAAATCTGGATCATATTTATCTTGGTATCTCTCTCCAATATTTACATTTTCCCCTCTTTATTGAAGTTTCCCATATATATATATATGACCGTATATATTTAAATTGTACAATTTCATGAGTTTTGACATATATATACCCCCGAGAAACCATCGTTATAATTGAGATATCAGATGTTTCTTTTTTTTTTAAAGATTTTATTTATTTATTTGACAAAGAAAGACACAGTGAGAGAGGGAACACAAGCAGGGGGAGTGGGAGAGGGAGAAGCAGGCTTCCCGCTGACCAGGGAGCCTGATGCGGGGCTCGATCCCAGGATCCTGGGATCATAACCTGAGCCAAAGGCAGATGCTTAACCACTGAGCCACCCAGGTGCCCCAGATGTTTCGATTACCAGCAAAAGAGATACCTTCCACCATTTGCAATCCATTCCTCTTCTACCACTGTCCCAGACAACTACTGATCTGCTTTATCTCAGTATAGAAATTAGTTTGCATTCTCTATAATTTTATTTAAATGAATCATATAGTATGCAATCTTTTTTTTTGCATGGATTCTTTCTTTCAGCATGATAAATTGGGATTCATCGATGTTGGTGCATGTATTAGTAGTTTTTTCCTTTTAGCTCCTGAGTAGTATTCCATTATTAACTTTTTCAAGCATAATTTTATATCTGTAATAAGGGTTCACATATTTAAAGACAATTTTTTTATTAAGATGATACTTAAATTTTCTCAGGAACATAGCAGAGAAAGAGTACCTAGGATATCATCATCCTTTTTTTCATATACTATGTCCTTAAGTCTCTATACTTAAAGTTAGAAAAAACTGATTAATTTACTTTATGGCTTAAATAAATTAGAGAGAAGAAAAGGTATATCTAATACATGTTACTCAACATCTTTTGCCATCTCAGTCCTTCCCTCCACTCACACTGACCCAGGAATTGATGGGAATAGAATGTAGTAAAACTACCATTTAGCTACATAGTTCAATATACCAATAATGATGAAATTCCCTGATATGTTTTCAGTGATGTGAAAGTCACTAATCTTAAATTAGAAACAACAGAAGTGGGCAGGTAGATTAATGATTAAGACAGTCCCTCCCCCACCAAATTACCCCCCTTTTATTATGCAAGAGAAAAATAAAGGCCTATGTAACAGGATGACCAGTGTATGCAGAAATGATACTATCTATTTTCCAAACTTCATGAATTATCAGACTTTGTTCATTGGAGTATGAGAGGTACTCTTTACTTTGTGGAGAAACAAGAAAAATAAAGACTAAAGAGGGTGCTACATTAAGAATCATTTTTGCCTTGTTTGCTGTTGTGTACCTACTGCTTGCACATAACACATGTAACACACAGTAGCTGCTCAACAAATATTTGTCCCAGTATTAGGTCTAATAAATGTTGCCCAAGACCATGCAAATTCTCAAAAGCCACAGAATGAGAAGTTGTAAATATCATTAGAGAACAGATTGTGTATTTAAATCCAGTAGTGAAGTGTGGAAAAAAAGTATGAGGGGAGTGGGTTGTCAAGATGAGGAGAGAATGGCATCAAGGAGAACATTTAGAGGACTGTTGCAGTAATCCAGGCTTGAGGCCACAGGGCCTAGGAAAGCCTGGTAATAAGAGGTACCAAAAGGGGATGGTTAATTTGGTAACTGATTCATGGTTGGTAGGTAAGAGAGTGAGAATGTTAAAGGTAAAAGAGATGAAAACATAGGAAAGTACAAGTTTTCAATCTGGGTGACTGGGAGAATTATGATAGTTCCTGTGAACATAGGAAGCTGAAAGCAGGGATTAATTTGTAAATAGGAGTGGAGAGGTATATGAGGTTTGGAACTTTACCTTAAAACTTTTACTTTAGCCCTTTAAAATATAAAATGAGCCTAGAATATAGGAAATGTTGAGAGAAGCAGGAATTCAAATAGCTATTATTTCCCTAAGTAAAGAAAAAGAAAATTGGAGAAGATATTTTGGTCTCTGAAAAAGGTTTGCAAAGTTTTACCTCTAGTTAAAAATAAAAGCCATGGATTTAAAAATAAAAAGCTTAAATTTTTTTATTTTGTTTTAAGAATTATATATGCAGCAAATGCTTCATATAAATTACTTTTCAATTATTTTACACAGCAAACACAACTGATTTTTTAAAAATAGGCAAAGAATTTTTTGTAGAGAAGAAAATGTTTGTGTTGCCCTAAGGGTATAGATGAGATAGTTGTATGGCTTTTTAAATTGACAATATTATATGAAGTCTTGGTGAATAAAGCAAGAAGTAAAAAAAGATAAGTTCAGAATCAAATGGCATTTTCTTTTAAAAATCATCATTTCTATCTTTCAAATCATGTTATAGTACCTCAAAAGCAGGATTTCTTATTACTGGTACTACTTCCTAAAAGGCTGAATAGTTACTGACTTTATGGCTGATGAATTCAAATAACAAGCCATTCTTGGATCAATTTTCTGACTTCAAAAGTAAATGACTTGTGAAATAATATTCTAATTTTACCTGATCTTTAAAACTGACTTACTTTCCTTATTAACAAAGAAGTAGATATCATCACAGTAGCTAGGAACTTACAAATTTTTCAAGTATTTAACTCATTGGAAAAAAGAAGTGTCACCAGCTTATTTCCACAGCCTGTTGTGATAGACTAAGCTGTCATCATAAGGCTGAATTTCAGGAATGTGAAATCATAGACAGGGTACATTTTTTGAAACTGCGAAAAGGATAAATAACTATATGTCAGCCAAAATATTTTTCCTTAACTTTGTTATAGCCATTTAATATAAAAACATACATTTCAACGAGGGATGGAAAATATACTTTTCACTACAAAATTATATTTCATAAACAGGGATTACTAATAAAAAATGGAGAGATTAATCTCTTTTTAATGTAAATAAAGGAAATTTTATAATGTAAATGTAATGTTCTTATGAAGAACATTTCAAGTGTAAGCCTTCTGTTATTATCAAATTTCATACACACAAACAGGAAAGTATAAATCTATAGTGGATATCCATATATCATTACCTAGTTTTAATAAATGGAAACATTTGAATGTGGTTTCCATCTGTTTTTTTGTAATTACAAAAACGAAACAAAACAAAAACAACTTTCTTTTGTAACCTCTTTAATCAAATTCTATCCCCAAAGTAACTATCAACCTGAAGTTGGTATGCAGCTTTTTCATCTAGGTTTTCATGTGTTTACTATAGACATATGTATAAATGAAAAATGAATAATATATGTGATGTAACAATCCAACATCCATTATATAATATACAGTATAGTATGAAATGTAGTATACTACTATACTACATAGGGTAATACAATATTTTTGGAGTGTTCTTAATCTTTACTTAAAATGAATTATTTTATGTGTATTATGCCTTTAATTCAATGGTTCATTTTTAAAATTTCTAAATTTATCTATACTAATGCACATACATCTGGTTTGTTCACTTTAACTACTGTATAATATTTCATGGCATGACTATACCAAAAGTTATTTACTTCTTCTTTTATTGATAGAAATACAAGTCCTTTTCAAATTACTGTTATTGAAACCGATGCTACATTGAACAAATCTGCCCACATGTCCCTGGACACATATGAGAACTTGTTTCAATTTGAAACTGCAAGTAGAACTGCTCGATAGTAGGAAATATATACACATCTTCCGTCATCTTGCTCTCCAAAGTGATTGTACCAGTTGATATGCTCCCTCACAGTGTATAAAAGTTTTCATTTCCCTACATCTTGTCTATATGATTACTTTTAAGAAGCGAGTTTAAAAATTGAAAGTTTGAATTTATTGTTCCTTTAACATAAAAAATATTAACTAAGAATCTATGCTAAATTTGGTATTTATAGTGAAAAGACTTTAGGACCCAGGGCTTCCTCCAATAATTATGGATCTTCTTGCATGGATTAACCCTGTTTAGCTACATAAAATACAGCTGATAAACTGATCTCTCACCCTTACTCATGATCCCAGAAATAGAAGGAATTAGAATTCTCTAGTACCTAAGAGAGGAAATAAATCAGACGACTGCCTTACATCCCAGTTCCATCTCTCATGAACTATATGATCTTGCACAACTTATTCACAGTCTCTGAACTTCAGCTTCTCCTTCAAAAAATGGTGATTATAATTGCAGTCTTACACTATTACTTCAAAGATGTAAATCAGATAATGTTTTTAATACACAAACACAATGCTTAGCATAGAGTAATTACTAGAAAATGTTCATTCATCATCCTGTATGGAGCTAGGCAAACTGTCATGTTAAAGTCAATAAAATAAAATAAAATAAAATAAAATAAAATAAAATAAAATACACTTTAATATATAATAGGAACTATGTATTTCTTCCTCTCCTTTAGATCTGGAGCATTTAAAGCAATCCTATGATATTAGCTAATATTTAACAATATTGTTTAACAAGAACCCTGAGGTTCACTTTTGTATATACTTTGGCCTTATGTGGTATACAGATTACAAAGTACAACTAACTTGGTATGTCCATAATATAGAACTGCTGTTCATAAGAATGGCAGAGAAAAAAGTAGCAGACAGATATGTCAGTACTATACTTTTCCCCTTTTATACTATAAACTGTTTGGGGTCAAAAATTTTCTCTTATTCATATTTATATTCCTAGAATTGTCACATAGTCAGGATTCTTATGTCATAGCGAATGATATAGAATGAATGAATAAAGAAACAATTATCAATTTTCTTCTTGTGCTAATTTTCAGGAAAACTGAAAGTTGTGAGATGGAAAGCATCCCTTGGCAGAATCAAATCACCTTCTTCATAAATGAAAGCACTAAAGTTTCTATTTGTGTACTAGTCAGTTATCACACATAGCAAATTATAAGCTCTAAACATCAATTTGGTTCAAGTTTGCTACCACACCAGTCCCAAATGCCAAACGGCTGAAAGTGGGAGTGCAGTTGGCCGTGGGGGGCGGGGGGGAAGTTGGTGGGGAGGAGTGAGGGGTAGGGAGGGTGAAAGGATCACTCCAATGTTTTGTTTTCAATGCCAAATCAACAAGAAGTTATTTGTTTCTTACTCTGTTAGGCAGCATGGGGTCCAAATTTTATATAAAGTCCCTGCTTTGCTGGGAGAATAGAAGATTGAAAAAAAATTATTTTTTTCATCTGATCAATTGTTATATATTAGCTGCCTGAAAAAAAGTAACATATTCCAAATACGACAAATAAAAGGAGCTATAACACTAGAAATTATTTATAACATACAAAATATAGGAAGGACACATATTGATTATTAGTATATAAATGTTACAAGGAAGGCAGATAAATTAAATAACAGCCATGAATTGTATCACTGTATCAATCGGTAGGACTTGTGGATCACATAAAACAAGGAAGTCCAAGGAGCAAGGAATAGAAGCCAAGATAAGAATCATATCAGACTTAAGGCAAGAAGATGATGCTAGCCACGAATGCCAGACTGGTCATTTCTGGATAGTCCCCTAGTCTTGTCCATATCAGTAACTGGAACCCCCATTTACTCAGTTGCTAAAGCCAGAAACTTGAGAGTCAGCTATGGGTCCTCCATTTTGCTTGATCTCACATTTCCAAACCATTGTCAGCAAGTCTTATAAGCTCTACCTTCAAGATGTATCTTGACTCCACTCACTTTTCCATCTCCATTACCACCACACCAGTCCAAGCCACCTTCATCTTTTGATGGAACTAATGAAATAGTCTCTCAACTGACTGCTTTCCTTTCACACTTGACCCCATCCAATCCCTTCCCTACATTGTAGCTAGACTCATCTTTTAAAGATCTATTCAAAAACTTTCAGTATCTTCCAAAAGGAACATAAAGTATGATTCAAACTTCTCACCTGCATGCCCTGGCTCCAAGGAGCCCCAAATTCTATCATTATATCATGAACTTTGCTCCATTCACTGGAGACCAGCTACAATTGCCCTCTGTCAAGACATAGAGAACTTTTTTTCTCATCTCAGGGTCATATGCTTTTTCTTATTTCTGGAATGCAGTTCACATGGCTGGGTTACTCTCATCCTTTAGACATCAGTTTAGATGTCAACTCCTTAAAGAGAATTTCTTTGACCTCTGCATCTGAAATAGGTTAACCTATGTTTCATAGCAACCAGGTTATTTCCCTTATAGTAGTGATCACAATGAGTAAATACTTTTATTGTTTATCATGTGTTGAATAAAATGAATAAAAATGTAGCAAATATAAATCCAGTAAGTATACTTTGTTTGCTTTGACCAGTATATATGGTTTACAAGGTAAAAAAGGAAAGCATAAGTTATGCAATGTGGTTCATGAAAATAAAAATGCTACTAATCTTTGTGTAGGCATTTATATTTTCCAAATTTAGTATGTTTATACATGATGAAGTACTGATGACTTCTTTTGCCATACTGATGTATATATATATTTATAAAGAAGTAAATACATTTCAAAATTATCCACACACAATATTTTAATAGAGGCAGAAATGATATAGTTTCTCATTTTAATCTGTCAAAGTTGACTAGCCTACTTTTCTTTTTCAAATAAAATGTAATGAAGACCACAGACAGACAGTAACATGTCTTCAGGTTGAGATTAACTGACATTTGTCTCAGAAAAATAAGTAGTTTCTGGCATTTGATTCTTTACAATATTATTAGGGAAAGGCTTAAAACATTCCAGATGGATTCAGTGTTTACCAACATATGGTAATGTTTCCAAACAAAGAATATGTAAATTTTGAGTTTTGAAGTCAGTGCCATTGAACTTGTGAAAGTATGTATGAATTATTTAAGAAGTGTGAAAGTAATGCTATGTTACACAAGAAAGTAAGTTAGAAAAGTCACAGTCAGGCTCTGGTTATGCATGGGCATGATATATTGCTTTTTGGCTTTGGTTTTGTGTATTTTCAATATATTAATTATTTTGGGGCACCTGGGTGGCTCAGTCATTAAGCGTCTGCCTTCAGCTCAGGTCATGATCCCAGCATTGTCCTGGGATTGAGCCCTGCATCAGGCTCCCTGCTCGGTGGGAAGCCTGCTTCTCCCTCTCGGGCTTCCCCTGCTTGTGTTCCCTCTCTCGCTGTGTCTCTCTCTGTCAAAAAATAAATAAAATCTTAAAAAAATAAAAAATAAATGTACTAATTATCTTAAAAGGCTATATTTGTAAGGTGGTGATAGACTTTTCACTGGAATATTTTAATTGTTATTATTCTTTAACATAGATGATTTAGTTAATAGTTGTATTAACTTACCAGTAGCCCCAAATATCTTCTAAGAGCAAATATACCATATCAATTAGGTTATCAACAGGAAGCAGATCACATGTTCAAATTGGGGGTAATTTAGGAAGGGTTTATAAAAGGGATTGTTTACAAAGATATGTGCAGGATGTAGGAAAAGCATAGGAATAATGCAGAGCAAGAAAAGGGGGGTCAAAAACAAAACAACAACCCTGAAACCAAAACACAACTGTTATTGTCTTTGGGTCTTATAGAAGAGAGCCCAGCAGCTAACCTGAAAGCCAAGGAAAGAATTCTGAGAAAGAGAAGCTGCCAGCCTGGAAAGGAGCAGTGACCCACCATCCAGGGACATAGCCAGGCAGAAATAACCCAGAAGGAAGAGAGCCGGAAAATAAATACTGAGACCCCACTCTCCTTGCTGTTCCCATACAGTGTCTTAGTGGGCCAAGTCTGAGCACATGACCTGGTATTACTTGATTTGGGAAGTTAATTTACTTTCTGTTTACTTTAAAAATGAGTTCACACAGATAAGTGTTCATCATTCACACTTTAATAATAATATTACTATGCTTTATTGACACCATAGATTGCAAAGCTCTATCATTTTTATTATCTCACGTGTAGCCTCATAAAAACACTCACAGGTTAAGAGCATGGGCTCTGAAGTGAGACTTCCTGGACTCAAATCTCATTCCCCACTCATAAGCTGTGTGATTTTGGACAATTTTCTAATTTATGTACCGTCATTTCATCATGTGTGAGAAGGGAACAGTAATGGGGCGTCTGGGTGGCTCAGTCATTAAGCGTCTGCCTTCGGCTCAGGTCATGGTCCCAGGGTCCTGGGATCTAGCCCCGCATCGGGCTCCCTGCTCCATGGGAAGCCTGCTTCTCCCTCTCCCTCTCCCTCTCCCCCTGCTTGTGTTCCCTCTCTTGCTGTATCTCTGTCAAAAAATAAACAAAATCTTAAAAAAAAAAAGAAGGGAACAGTAATAATATCTCCTCCTGGGGTGTTGTGAGGATTCAATGAATCAATACATTTAAAGTGCTGAAAATAGTTTCTAGCATGTGGGAAGTGTTTATAAATGCCAGCTCTGATTTTCATTTCACAGGGACAGAACTGAAGTTCAATGAACTCAAGGGATTTAAGGCCATACAGTTTTCAAAAAATGGTGACAAGTAGCATGTGATCCAAGTTCTGACTTAGGATACAAGTCTTTTTATATTCTACATAATTACATCATCATGGTCGATTTTTTGTTGTTTAGTTTTCCTAAACATACACTTTGTTGGCTTTGCTCATCACCATGTGCAGTTACTGCTTATCCTCACTCTGCTTTCACAGGGTAATGAGAAATAATAGTACATTCGATGGTGGCATGCTATTCATTCCAGTCTCAGATTGTGCTATTAATAATCAACCAACTCCCAAGTAGCATTTGCACACATGTAGATATGACTACAGTGCCACTTCCCTTAGTTATCTAAATGATTCAATCTAATTATTAATTTTAAAAGAGGGGTCTACCACTGGAAAATTTTAAAGTGTTGCTTACTGGATTTATTCAGTGCAGTGATGTCAGCACTGTGAATACTGACTGGTCCATAGTAGCTGCTGAATAAATATTTGCTGAATTAACTAATTAATATAAGTATTCCACCTAACATACTGCTGTTATTAATATACAAAAGTTTTAAACTGCCTACAATACTAAAAGACCAGGAAAGCAAGAATATCTAGATTTAGATGGAGAAGGATTGATAAGTCACAATGTGGAGTTTCTAGAGTTAAAAAGGCCTTAAATCAATGTGGCCTTTCGATATAAACCAAAACAAGACCATACTGAATTTTCTCAGACTGATTTAGATAGTCTGCTGAATTTTCAGTATCTTTCCATAACTGCTGTGAGAGAGAAATGCTGATAGTGCAATGGTAGGTTTTAAATCCAGATTGTAGCAAATAAGAATTTTATTCCATTAATGAATGAATTTTACTTCCCACAGAGTGAAACTCTTTTTTATCTTGCAAAATGTAGTTGTTGAAAAACAAAATAAAACCCCTCACCTTAAGATAATGCAAACAGAACAGATACAAACTAGAAAAAACCAACCAAACCAAAACATACCAGAAACAAAACCAAGCAAACCTAAAACAATCTTTTATTTAAATTCAGGCATGGATTCTTTACACGAAAACCACGGGAACATGAGCGGAAGCCTGTGCTACTCCTAGATCTAGGGTGGAAAATAGTCTTTTGAAATGTTTCATTTTTTTTCTATCATAATATTTAAAATGTTTTGGTATTGAAGGTTAGGGTAGTATTTAGAAGAAATAAAATAGAACATGATAGAACCTGAGGCTTATCAACTGCTAACCTTCAATTGCTTTAGAGTATCTTTATTCCAAAGAAAGGAATGACTTTAAAATATCTCTAAGTAAACTCAGATCATCAATACATTTGATATATCAAGGTTTTAGAAAGGTAGATCTAGTTTTCAAGATATTGATAATATCTTGTCTTGTTAGCACAAAATTTTCCTTTTTTCTTTGTATTCAATAGAGTGCTTTGAAACTTAAATGTTAATTTTGTCTTCTGTTTAAAGCCTACAACAACCTGCAAAAAGATATTCTCTTGAAATGTAAAAGTTCATGATAGTTTAAGATGGACATACATAATTCAAGTCTTCAATTTGTACTTCATTGATCTTTTGGAGTGATTTCCAGGAAAATCAGGCCCGTATACTTTCAAAAGTAAACACCAAACAAATTTCAAAAGAAATTATACATTATTTGAAAGGGATTTTTTCTTTCTTTCTTTCTTTCTTTCTTTCTTTCTTTCTTTCTTTCTTTCTTTCTTTCTTTCTTTCTTTCTTTCTTTCTTTCTTTCGTTCTTTCTTTCGTTCTTTCTTTCTTTCTTTCTCTTTCTTTCTTTCTCTTTCTTTCTTTCTTTCTTTCTTTCTTTCTTTCTTTCTTTCTTTCTTTCTTTCTTTCTTTCTTCTTTCTCTTCCTTCCTTCATCTTTCTTTCTCTTCCTTCCTTCCTTCCTTCCTTCCTTCCTTCCTTCCTTCCTTTCTTCCTTCCTTCCTTCCTTCCTTCCTTCCTTCCTTCCTTCCTTCCTTCCTTCCTTCCTTCCTTCCTTCTTTTTTTATCAGTGCCTTTTTATTCTGCTAAGAGCAAATAATGACAGTCTCTGGTGTAAATTACTAAATTAATATTCATATAAATTCAAAGCACCAGAGTAGTATAGAAATAAATTGTTTTTAAAATGTAACTGTTTTGTATATTCCCTTAAAATACAATCCTAATCATGAAGATTAGTTTCTTTCTTTAAAATTTTGCTAGTTGTGGCATAATTCTAAGGAACTTTTATCACATAAAAATAGTCCTCCATCCCATTCTTTCCCACATCTCAAATTCACCTGCCTTTTTGATACCTCCTGAAATACTTAGAGTAGGGAGAAAACCACTCTTATGTCAACTGTGAAAGAAAAAAAGACTAAAATTTCCAAAACTGGTTGAGGCAACACTAAAATATCCACCATATTAAAATACAATCCCCCTCTGGGGTGCCTGGGTGGCTCAGTTGGTTAAGCGATTGCCTTCAGCTCAGGTTGTGATCTCAGGGTCCTGGGATCGAGCCCTGCATCGGGCTCCCTGCTCGGCAGGAAGCCTGCTTCTCCCTCTCCCACTCCCCCTGCTTGTGTTCCCTCTCTCGCTGTCTCTGTCTCTGTCAAATAAATAAAATCTTTAAAAAAACAAAATAAAATAAAATAAAATAAAGTAAAACAAAATAAAATAAAATACAATCCCCCCCAAAGAATAATACTGGATATTAGATCCTTTCATAATTGTCCTAATAATTTTTCACAAAACTTTTCCATAGATTCAGGATTCAGATTCATTTGTTATGGTAAAATATGGACATAAGATAAAGTTTACTGTTTTATTTTTTTTAACTTTTTTTTAAAGATTTTTATTTATTTATTTGAGAGAGAGAGAGAATGAGAGACAGAGAGCACGAGAGGGAAGAGGGTCAGAGGGAGAAGCAGGCTTCCCACTGAGCAGGGAACCTGACATAGGGGCTCTATCCCAGGACCCTGGGATCATGACCTGAGCCGAAGGCAGATGCTTAACTGACTGAGCCCCCCCAGGCACCCCAAAATTTACTGTTTTAACTATTTTTTAAATGTACAGTTCGGTGACATCAAGTACACATTGCTGTGTAACCATTACCACCATTCATCTCCAGAAGCTTTTCATCTTCTCAGCCTGAAACTACATATTCATTAGGCAATAACTTCCCTCTTCCTTCCCTCAGTCCCTAGCAACCACCATTCTACTTTCTGTCTCTATGAATGTGACTAATCTAGGTACCTCAGATAAGTGGAACCATGTAGTATTTGTCCTTTTGTGCCTGGCTTATTTCAGTTAACATAATGTTCTCAAGGTTTGTCCATGTCAGCATATGTCAGAATTCCCTTCCTTTGTAAGGCTGAGTATTCTTTGTATGTACATACCACATTTTGTGTTTCCCATTCATCGGTTGATGGACATTTCTGTTGTTTTCATCTTTTGGCTATTGTAAATAATGCTGCTATGAACACGGGTGTACAAGTCTCTGTTCAAGTCCGTGCTTTCAATTCTTTTGGGTATATATTTACAAGTGAAATTGCTGGATCATATGGCAATTCTATTTTTAGGTTTTTTGAAAACTGCCATCCCATTTTCTATAGGTAATTCAGGGCTTTAAAAAAGTTGAAATATATAAAAATCAAAAGAAGGAAAAAAGACAAGTTTGTACACCCACTGTAGATTGTAGAATTTCATACTAAAAGAGACTTGAAGTTAATTATTTACCTACCCCATTAACTTATAATGAAATGCAACCCTGCTGTCCTGATTCCAGGGAATTTGTGAGATGTGCAAACCCTGGTATCCTGATTCCCAGACCAATGGTCCTACAAACCTATACTTTAATTTGGTGTTTAAGACTTTGTCACAATTTTAGAAAAACGAATAAGCTTGATAACCTATAGAGATAATTTATTTTTGCTTTGTATCACCTGAGACTTTTCTTATATATATATATATATATATATATATATATATATATATATATATATTACAGGAGCAAGGTGGGCTATTTTGGCTTTTGAAATCTTCTATTAAAATACCTGGCACCAGTTTAAGGACTGCTGTTGTCTGGAGAATTCTTAACCTTAGGATCAACACCTCCAAATTAATTCCTATACTAAATAAATTACACTCACACAAAAAACAAAGTCTACAAAGTATAACCACAGTGAATTCTTGAATCCTATAAATATGTAATTAAATTACCTCCATTTTAAACATAGGTTTTGTGCTTTTTTTCAGAAGCATTATAGCAATATTAAGGAACTTCCACACATCCCCCTACTAACTTAGGACCATAAGCACCTTCACAGATTGGATGATCTGATTAAAATAAAAATGAAATTGACACCTTGACTTGGTAGTTTGCATACTTCAGTAGACTTTCCTTCAAGTTAATTAATGTGTGAATACTTGACTGTGGATTCAATTAACCCATAGGGTTCTTGTTGCTGCATTTTTCATAAAAGAGCATGAAACAAGGTACACTCATATTTAAAAAATGCCCGGATACATCTCCTTTAAATGAAATTAATACAATATATCACGGTTATAAAATTAAATGAAAAAATCAGAAATGATAAAAATGAAATCTTATTAGCCCATAAATATGATATATGAATTATATTCTTAAATTACTATTTTGCCTAAGTATGTGTAAATAAATAATAAATGTGAAATGATAATCAGATATTATGAAAATCTCAATTTTCTCATTTTCTGAATTTTAATTATAAATATTGCATTGATGGGTTTATTTATAATAAAGACTGGAGTTATAATGTATCATGGTTTTGTCATAAATACATGGTTTAAAAGAATTCTTTTACAAATATATGTGGGCATATATTAGATATGTTGATTGGCAATACTGAATAACAAAATTATATACATCAATCTTTATCAAACTCAAACATAAGTTATTCAGATCTATTAGTTTCTTTGAAAATGAGATACATCTAAATCTCTAAGTTAATTGCTCTTATTACCCACTGAAATATCCTATTGTATCACAGGATAATTAAATTTTAATTAAATTATTATTTTTGCATATATTTCTCTCCCTCTCCTTTACCAAAATGTGCATTATATGCCAGCAGTGACTACATCAATCTAATTTATTGCTTTATCAACAATGCCTAGCACAGCCTGGCACATCTTAGATGTTTAAGAATTATTTTCTGAATGAATAAAAACATATTTTTAGATCAACTGCCTGATTTTCTTTAGGCCCCCTGCCTCACTTCTTTCAGACATGGTGTAATGACTTAAAAAAATCAGTTAGCAGGGACCCATACTAAATTGTATGACTCATATTAAATTTCTACTGTTATTCACAGCAACTGTTCCTGCACCTGGCATTCTGCATAGCACTGAAGTTTACCTCTCAGTGTTAAAAAGAATTGATCACTTGATTGCTTTTGCAAAAGACTCAAGCTGTTAGACCAAGATTACTTTGGGGATGCTGTTAGAGCCTAGCAGGTGAAAAAACAAAGCCATTTATTTAACACAGTTTCTTACCGATAGTTACAGCAACTCTAGATGTGCACATTAATGAGGGAGGTTGTCTAGTTTGTGCCAAAAATGATGCATACCTATGAAATTTTTGTGCTGTACACACACACACACACACACACACACACACACACACACACAATGAGATTCCTACTAGATATGTAACAACAAAGCAATCCTTGCACCCCATTGGATGGAAGACTCAGTATGGTCCATCATAATTACAGTATTGGGAAAACAACTCAAAAGGGCACATCTTATTGATGGAAGGGAGCTGAATAATGTCTCTTACAGAGATATGTCACTCAGGGTGCTTCATTGAGCTAATAGGGCTAACATAGGCATACATAGGTGCATTTTAGTGTAGACACCAGCTAAGTAGTTAGAGCATGTATAAGGGGAGATAGTAAAGATTGACAAGCAAATTAAATGTTATTGTTTGCTTACATAATTATATTTCTCCTTACACTATAAATTATACTATCTGAGATTATGTCCTATATCGCTGATTCCTCTGATCTCATTTAGACTTTCATACATTGTCTTTTAAATAAATTTTATTTTCTCAAGTTACATTAACCAAATGCAGTTTGAGTTAATAATGCAGGGCAAAATTGATGTGGTCATAATCTTAGATTAGACAATGTGAAAAATCAGAATGTTAGATTCACAATGTGAAACGAAGACATGTGACGTCATCCCTTCTAACCAATGTTCAAAGTCTGTTTTCATCAAATCTGTAAAAAAGATATTTAAAAATGTATTAATATTTTCTAATAATATTACTTCCTGGAAATAATAATTTCCCATACTTTAATTTTTCATTTGAGTAAATAAAGTTGATTAACGATTTCATACAAATTTGTGGAGCCCTTATATTTTAGAAATTTTTTTCTCACTTAAAAATTGTCCAACTTAAAATCTCTAAAAGTGAAAGACAAGTCTAATATAAGACAACTAGTCAATATGGGAAATTTTTACAAAATGAGTTTTAGTGTTTGAAAATGGCCTACTGTGGTCTGAAAAATCACCTAAAATTATCTCACACAAATATAACTGTATATTTCACCCCAAAAAGTATTAACCTTTACTATCATAAACATTGCAATGCCCAATATTTGAAAACTTAAAGGCAGAACTCTACAATGACGCCAGTGATTCACAACCTCTTGTAATCCCCCTAACTTTAGGTGTGGGCAGAGCCTGTGACTTGCCTCTAGTCAACAGAATATGGCAAACATGATGAAATGTCACTCCTGTGATCACATTGAGTTATATAAGACTCCTTCTTGACTGACTAGAAAACAAAGACTTCTGCTGGTTTCAAAGAAGTTGCCATGATGTTTCTAGCTTTTTAACTTTAAGTTACTGATTTAGACATTTTTTCTTTTATATTATAAGCATTTAAAACCACATTTTCCCCTAAGTGCTGATTTAGTTATATTTCACAAATTTGGGGTTGATGAGTTTTAATTATTCACTTCGAAATATTCTATAATTCCCTTGATTTTTTTTTTTGGATTATTTAAAGTGTATTGTATAATTTTCATGTAACTTTTTTTCCGAGTATCTTATTGCTATTGGTTTCTAATTTAGTCCCATTTTAGTCAGAGAATATCTGCTACATTATTTCAATCTACTTAAATATGTTCACACTTGTTTTATAGCCCAGTGTACAAATTATGTTCTCCAATGATTCTAAGATTGTCCTTTTTTTTTTTTTTTTAATAATGTACCAAGATTTGACTTTCTTTGTATTTATCCTGCTTGGGATTTGTGGATCATCTTGAATCTATAAATTTGTTTTTCACCAAATATGGGGAATTTTTGCCTTAATTTTTCACTTATTTGCTATCCCATTTTCTTTCTCCTATCCTCCTAAGAGTCAAATATGTTTGATATTGACTCATCGGCTCTTAGGCATCAGTCTTTTTTGTTTGTTTGTTTGTTCTTCAGATTTGAATACCATCTATTAATCTGTTCACTAATTCTCCTGTCATTTCCAATCTACTGTTAAGCCCATCCAGTGAATTTTTAAATTCATATATTTTATTTTTCTCTCCTATAATTTCTATTGGGATGTTTTTACACCCTTTATCACAGTTATAATAATAACTTTAAAATACTTATGTGTTAATTTCAAAATCTGGGTCATTCTGGGACAAGTCTCCATTAATTATATTTCCTCTTGAGTTAAAGCTACATCCAGCTATTCTCATGTAAACTTATTTTGGATTGTATTTTGGACATTATGATTGATTGTAAGGCTGTGTATTCTGCTACAGTCCTCTGAACATACTTTTTTTTTTTAAGTCAATAACTTGGTTGAATTCAAACTGCAAAATTTTTCCTTTGAGGTGGGTATCATGTGAAATCTCAGTATAGGGCGCCTGGGTGGCTCAGTTGGTTAAGCGACTGCCTTCGGCCCAGGTCATGATCCTGGAGTCCTGGGATCAAGTCCCACATCCGGCTCCCAGCTCAGCGGGGAGCCTGCTTCTCCCTCTGACCTTCTCCCCTCTCATACTGTTTCTCTCTCTCTCTCTCTCAAATAAATAAATAAAAAATCTTAAAAAAGAAAAAAGAAATCTCAGTATACTTCTTTTAGCCTTAGTATGGCTCTTGGAATCTACCCCACACACACGCAGTTCAGGGTGGAGTTTATACACAGAATTCAGGGTTCCCCCTCTGTGGCTCTCTCTTTTCTGCTATTTCTTATCCTTCACTTTCCAGTTGTGCTTGTTCCAGTTCTCTATGCCAGTAGGACTGAGGGTTTTCTCTCCCAATTTTGGTGCTCAGCATGACACAGCTGAGGCAAAAACTGTAAAAATGGGAACTTGTGCAGCACAGTTCATTTCCTTTCTCCAGGTCAGTCCCCTCCCTTCTCCCCTCCAATATCTGCCTCATTTTAGATCTCCAGAACCTTCAGGTAGTGTTTTATTTTTGTTGTTATTTTAAATTTTTTAAAAATATTTTATCCAGAATTTATAGTTGCTATTTGCAGAACAATTGGTCAAATAGAAGCTACTCAGCTATTTTATATACATAGGGGAGGGAGAGGGGCAGAGAAAGAATCTTAAGCAGGCTCCATGCCCAGGCTGGAGCCTGACATAGGGCTTGATCTCATGACACTGAAATCATGACCTGGGCTGAAATCAATAGTTGGATGCCCAACTGGCAGAACCCTACTCAGCTATTACAAAAAGGGAGAAGTTCTTACTGATAACTTAAAATGCACAATACTAATGTGTATTTTTTCTCATTCATTCATTGATTTGCTCATTCAATCATTTCTTCCTTCATCCAATAAATACAGAATGTTCTTAGGGGAAATAACCATTCTGATAAATGTGTAAAATACTGAGTAAGACAAACACTATATGTACAAACTTGTAGTGTATTAGAAAATTTAGAGCAATTAAATTGACCTGTTCAGCATCTGACCAATAGACTTCTCTTGAGCATTTTCTTAATTAAGTCTACCTTGTATTGGTTTATGTGTTTTGTTTTTTTTCTTGTCAATCTTGTTTCCATGATCTATGCTATACATAGTTGTAGTAATACTGGAAGTCATGTATATGACTAAATATTTCTTTCAAATGTAATTATCTGTTTTTAATTGTAATTATAAACAATATAAATACTATAGTTACACTATATTATTAATGGTTAATATTTACTCCCACTTTCCATTCTCCCACACCCATAGCTCTAACTCACAAACATCATGAACAACAACAACAAAAAAGAGTTTCCTTCTACTTCTTACAGGTTAACATTCTTTTCAGGAAAAACTAAGCCAAACTTCTATCATAAATAATCATCTTCTAATGATTTTGAATTATTTTCTAATCCCAGAATAGCTACTTTAATTACTTCAAGCTAAGATCTACCTCTATTTTTAATTTTAAATTCATCAGAGTAAGTTGCCTCTATTTGTCATTGAAAACTATGAGTCATTTCAGGGATGGGACAAACTGTTTTAACAGATTTGGTTTTTATCAATAATTTCCTCAATGCACATTTTTCCAAAAATTTGAACATGATAAAACGTAAGACCTCAATTTCTTCTTTCCCAAATTGGCAAGAGTTACAATATATATCTCTGGGATTGCTAATAATTTTCTACCGTAAGAAATAAAAGCATAACAAAAACAATCGAATCCCTTTTAGTTAAAAAAATACATGAATATTGCTCAGGAATTAGGATTTGTTTGATGATATGTTTAGTCATTATTTTATAAACATTAAATAACCTGATCCAGGTCACCTCTGAGTTGAAATTTGGCCAGTCTATTTTTAAAATTTGAAATCACTGTATAAAAGCTATGCTGGCATGCCAAATGAGTTTTTCCAGCCCATTCTTAGTGTATCAACTAACATCTTTCAACTGACAAATTGCACTTTGGCATGAACAGAAGGATGGACTTCTGCCACTTTTTTGGTCCCTGCTAAAATAGCTATGAACATATGCAGTGTGTTGTTCATTTTTAGAGCTTGAAGATGGCAGGTTTAATGGCACTAAAAGGCAATGAATGGATGGTGAGTTGAAGACCAAATATGCTTAGCAGGAGATGTACAAGGTCATTTAGCAAGGCCTGCATATGCCAGGCTGGAATTCTCTGACATGTTGTATTTCAGTTTCATCCCACAGGTTATCATTGCCTTCCTTGTTAACCTTGCCTAATTAAAACCTGTTAGCAAGAAAGGAGAGATTAGATTTTTCTTTTCTATAAGGCTTTAAGCATGGAACCAATGTAGGGGAAACAATAGGTACCCTGATTTGGAATGGACTGAGGCACATTTTCTAATGATGATAGCTGTCCAAAAATGCAACGGGATGCTTTGGAGGTTAAGTTCTATATTCATGGATGTGTACAGGCTGAGGCTGTACCATTTGAAGGAGTGGTTGTAATAAGAAATGAAGCAAATGATAGGGGTTATTTATTAGATGGGGATGATATTATTAGATGTGTGCTGAGGTGTCTTCCAAGGTGTCCTTTAAGGCATACTTTCTGCACACAAAAATATGATTTTCATAACACATTAAAATAGTTTTAATTTATTTCCTTTTTCATTGTGGCCTTTCTAAAATACTTTTCTTGGGGTCTCTATATTTGTAAACTAATTTAAAAATGAAATATGTAAGAAAAGATTCTATATGACAAATATGTTGGATAGGTTTTTTAAATTGTTCTGCAGTAACTGGTTACTTGGCAAATTAAGCCTTAAACAATAAAAGCCTTTACATATCTTCCTAGTGTTTCAGCAGTTCGATGATGTCTGTAAAGACTAGGGATTTTTATCTTTTAGCTCCACCATTCTCAGTGTAAAGACTTTTTACCGTCAGTCTTTTTTGTTTCGGTGTAAGAAGATTGCTGCTAATATTCCAGAGAGCCAATCCTCTCTCAGTCATATCCAGACCTGGGAGGGTGTAAGGGACAAGGCAAAACTCTTTCCCCAGGGCTTACATCTGTTGTCATGAAGCAAAAAATTTCCCAGAAGCAAGCATGAGAAGTACAAGGTGATTGTACTAGGTCATATGGCGGTTCTTAGATAAAAAACTGCAAAGGAGAACAGGATTACCATGATTAATTTAGACTATTGCTTCTCAATTGGGAGTGGTACCACTCTCTAAGGGGTATCTGGAAAAATTTGACAGCATTTTTTTTTTAATTATTACTGTGCCTGGGACATAAAGGTAATTTTGAATTGTAGGGGCCAAGAATAGTAAACATGATGCTGGTGGCAGAAAGTTGTGCTCAATGAAGATTTTGTGCTTCCAAAGTCTCACTGAAAGCACTAGTTTAGACAAAAACACCTTCCCTTGGAGCTTGGCATACTACTGCCTGAACAAAATTACATTCATGGCGGTAAGTAAAAAAAAAAAAAAAAAGGTTGCTTTTTGATGGGCAAGTAATTGCGTCTGCCGTGAAGGGGAGGAGAGTTCTCATTCAAAATATATGCCTTATTGGCATAAAAATTATTTTAGGCTGATTATTTTTAAAAAACAGCAGACACAGGGGTGTCTGGGTGGCGCGGTTGGTTAAGTGTCTGACTCTTGGTTTTGGCTCAGGTCATGATCTCAGGGTCTTGAGATCAAGCCCCCAGTCAGGCTCCATGCTCAGCACAGAGTCTGTTTAAGACATTACATCATTAGTTTTTGATGTAGTGTTCCATGATTCTTTTTTTGCGTATAACACCCAGTGCTCCATTCAATATGTGCCCTCTTTAATACCTGTCACCAGGCTAACCCATCCCCCCACCCCCCTCACCTGTAGAACCCTCAGTTTGTTTCTCAGAGTCCATAGTCTCTCATGGTTCATCTCCCCTCTGATTTCTCCCCCTTCATTTCCCCCCCTTCATTTTTCCCTTCCCACTATCTTCTTTTCTTTTTTTTTTAACATATAATGTATTATTTGTTAAAAAAATGTTTTTTCTCTCTTCCTCTCCCTCTGCCCCTCCACTTGTGCTCACTCTCTCTCCCTCTCTCTCTAAAATAAATAAATCTTAAAAAAAAAAACAGACGTAGAAAAAGCTCTGAAAACAGTGTACAAGTTACCCTTTGTCAGAGATTATTTACACTTATAAGGGAAATCTCCATCTGTAAGGGTGTCTCCCTCTCTATATCAGGGAAAGGAAGAAGATCAAATAAACTCTCTTCAATGAAGAAAGCTTGGACTTAAATCCACATAACAACCATATCCTAGTTTACTGTGCTTTGCCTGGTAACTTCCCATAACTGGCTCTTCCAACCCAACATCTTTTGTCTTTATATAGAGATGAAACTCAAGGTGATGACTTGGGCCATTTTAGAGAGTTATTCAGTTTTCCTGGGTACTCTCATGTATACCTGAGGTATACATGTTATTAAAGTTCTATTTGCTTTTTCTCCTGCTAATCTGTCTTTTATTGTAAGGAGGATCTCAGCCAGGAACCTAGAAGGGTAGAGGGACAATTCTTTTTCAGTCTCCTACAGCCACAATTTTTATACTTTCTCTCCATGACTCATTCCCTTATTTTTATAAAACTCTGAAACTACAAAGGGAATGCATATATAAAACTGTAAATACCTTGTGGAAGATATTATATATCACTGTCTTGCTATTGTTTTGCATAGTGCTCTACATTTCTTCAATAAATATTGGTTGATGATGTTGGCAATGGCATGTGTGAGGGGTTATAGATTAGTCTGAAAAGAAAAGTAAGCATATCTGGTGATTATAAATGCCAAAACATTATTCACATATTTGAAGTTAACTTTACCCAAAAGGTTTATCATGAGCCTGAACTTTGATTTGTTTCATTTTATATAATAGATGTTTGAAGCTTTTCAAAATCCTGATCAAAGATAAGTCTAAAAGTAATATTTCTCACTTTTATTAAAACCCTCTATAAGAGTGAAATGGAATTTTGATATAAAATAAATTGAAGGGGGATTTTAATAATGCATGGAAACTTAAACCAAGATCAACATTAAAGCTACATGAAGCAGTGATGGGAAATATGCTCCCATATTCAGATAAGTACTAAGTAAATTTTAGGATATATAAATTATTTTTATAGTGAGTATAAAAGCACTATTGTTAGGAAAGTACCCCAAAGAGCTATTAAAATGTTAAACTCATTTGTTATTTAATTATTTCTGATAATTGTCCATTTGGTAAAATTATATTACCATTGTAACTAGACCTGAAAAGAACTTCAGGTTCACTCCAGTACTTCTATAAGTACTACTACTCCTTTATCCATCAAAGAAAAATACCTATGACTACTCATCTGAGTCCCATCCAAATTGTGTATGCTTCCAAAGTCTTCCCACCTTATCATAAACTTAATATATCTTTGATCAGACCATGATGGAAAACCTTCCTGATATTAATACATTTAATATTTTACCTCTTATTTTTCTGTATTTATATAATTTCATAAATTATACTTATGTAACTAGCCCAGTGATGCACAATTAGTTGCTTAATAAATGCTTTTTTTGAGTATGATAATGATAAATTAGCTTTTCAAGTGTAGTAATTATTCTCAAATAACCTGAAAAAGTTACTACATAAGCAAAAAATAATCACTCTACTTCATATGTGGAAACAAGCCTATGTTTAGATAACTTGGAAGAAAATAAAATTAAGTCTAGAAAGATCTGATATTTATTTTTGCCAAGTTTTAATATTCATTCACATTCACTTGGTCTTAACCTTTGAAGGTAGACAAGAAAAAATAATTTATAAAATCAAATAATTAGACCAGAGTCAATATATGGATATAATAGTGTTAAAAAAGAAACAACAAATCTAAAATAGAGTCATGGGCTTCCACGACAGTGAGACTTACAGTTTCAATCTATCCCAGGAATGTGATCTTTTAATAATCTGAAATTTTCTGATCAGCACTAGTGAGGTAATCTGCATGATAAAAATTTTGCCCTCCAAAAGAACATGTCCTGCTTGAAACAATCCTTTCTTTTGCTAATAATACTTGCCCTACCCTTCTTCCTATAAAAACTTTCTATTTTGTACAATTCCTCTTTGCATCTCTCTACTTACTAGGTGGGATGTTACCTCATTTATGAATCACTGAATAAAGCCCATTAGATATTGAAATTTACTCAACTGAATTTTTGTTCTTTGACAATAACCAATTAAACTCACAATGCAATATCAGGGTGCTCTTTATTATCAGATTTATATATTTTTTTTCAAAAATAAATGTAGCATTTTATTTTACTTATTTTAATTTTTTTTTACTAACATATAATGTATTTGTTTCAGGGGTATAGGTCTGTGATTCATCAGTCTTACATAATTCACAGCGCTCACCATAGTACCTACCCTCCCCAGTGTCCATCACCCAGCCACCCCATCCCTCCCACCACTCTCCACTCCAGCAACCCTAGTTTGTTTCCTGAGATTAAGAGTCTCTTATGGTTTGTCTCCCTCTCCGGTTTTGTCTTGTTTCATTTTCCCCTCCTTTCCCCTATGATCCTCTGTCTTGTTTCTCAAATTCCTCATATCAGTGAGATCATATGACACTTGTCTTTCTCTGATTGACTTATTTCGCTTAGCATAATACCCTCTAGTTTCATCAGTATCGCGGCAAATGGCAAGATTTCATTTTTTTGATGGCTGCATAATATTCCATTGTGTATATATATACCATTTCTTCTTTATCCATTCATCTGTTGATGGACATCCAAGCTCTTTCCATAGTTTAGCTATTATGGACATTGCTGCTATAAACATCGGGGTGTATGTGCCCCTTCAGATCACTACATTTGTATCTTTGGGGTAAATACCCAGTAGTGCAATTGCTGGGTGGTAGGGTAGCTTTATTTTCAACTTTTTGAGGAACCTCCATACTGTTTTCCAGAGTGGCTGCACCAGCTTGCATTCCCACCAACAGTGTAGGAGGGTTCCCCTTTTTCCGCATCCTCGCCAATATCTGTCGTTTCCTGACTTGTTAATTTTAGCCATTCTGACTGGTGTGAGGTGGTATCTCATTGAGGTTTTTGATTTGTATTCCCCTGATTCCGAGTGATGTTGAGCACTTTTTCATGTGTCTGTTGGCCATTTGGATGTCTTCTTTGCAGAAATATCTGTTCATGTCTTCTGCCCATTTCTTGATTGGATAAATGTTGTATTTTAGAAACAATATTTGGCCTGTGGCACTCCATTCTTTATAAGGAATCATATACTATCCTATGCTACATTGTCATTTTATACTATTTTATTCTGTAATATTAGCATAAAAATAATGTATATAAAATGATTTTCTCTCATATACAAAGGTAAAACAGTTCAAAAATTAAATTTAAAATGTTTATTGGTGCCTTTAACACAGGACAGCAATTTTGTTATTACTGTAAAATTTTAGAAAATTAGGTAAGACTTAGGGTGATGAACTATGCATTTGTAACTTGATGCTTCTTTAATTAAAAATACCTTGTCTTGATATATGGCTCTCAAAAAGATTCAATTTTTAATTCAGTTCTTAAGTGTGATAAATGCATTTACTATAGAAATTCATTCCTGAGACACTGAAGTTTATGGAAAGAGTTTTCAATTGATAAAATACTTCACAAAACCATGCAAAGTTTTAGTCAGGAAGTTGCCACACCACTGAAGCTTGTCAAAGGCAATGTCTAAGGACTGTGCTTTCTCTAAGAATTACTGCTTTAATCTATAAACTTGACTCTAACCACAACTCTCTTCCCCTCCAAATATTTGCTTTTGGAGTGGGAATTTAGTAGAGACAGCCTCAAATACATTTCCATTGGTTTCTTTGTGTCAGTTTTTTATACTGTATTACCCTTCTCAGAACTATTGTGTGAATGCATTGTTCCTCCCTGCATCCAAAATAAAAAATCAAAATATTCATTCAGTGATTTTATTTATCAAATTCATTTAGTAAGTATTTGTTTTTTGCACATTTACTCTGTAATAGACACTGGAGATGTAATAATGAGCAAAACAAACAACTATCCTAGCTTACCTGAGGGGAGCTTATACATTTTATCTTATTTAAGAAATGTCAGTGTCAAAAACAGACACATCCAAATTTAAAAAAGATAATTTCCCCTGAAAAATAGAGAACTGCTTATACAGAGAGAGAGAGCATAGTGAATATAAGGAAATAAATCATGGGGATATTTTATGCATCTAGGCAGGGATCATTGGTAGATTACACCAAAATGGGTGCTAAAATGCAGAGATAAAAGTAAAGTTTAGGTGGTAAAACCTACAGGATTTTGTGATGGCTTGAATCTCCTAGGAAGGGAATTTGAAGTGTTAAAAATAACTCTTAATAAAAGTCTTGTTTGTGTAAGTGGATGGTACAGTGCAAGGATCATGGTTAGCTCTCCAATTACCATTCTTCCTCTTTTCGACAGTAATAAAAATGTAAGATAGACATTTAGTATCCCAGCTAAAGATTATATTTTCCAGTCTCCTTTGAGTAGGTTTTGGCCAAAGAAACTTAATGATGTATGCAAGTTGAGTCATGTTTATAAAACAAGAGTATGTTTTATGGATTTCCCTTCCTTTTTTCTCTTACTAATAGAATAGGCATGTGATGGTAGGAGCTGAAGTAGTCATTTTGCACCCAGAGATGGAAGATGTGAGAATGTGAAAGTGACCAGCAAAGGAGGGGTAAACTATTTCAATGGTACTATATTATCTAGGTTTCTTTTTAATAATTTTGTGTAATAGGCTTCCTTTTTTCTTTTGGTTTCTTAGCTAAGTGTTTTAGAAGATATCTTTCTATATTTAATTGTTTTTATTCAATGCTAATGAATGACTCCCTTGAAAGGAACTTTATTTTTCTCAGCCTGCTATATAAAAACTAGATCTCAGCATTTTAAATATGTGGTTGTAGGCTCTGAAGGGAAAAATACAGGGCATTAAGGAGATTACAATTGATTGATCGATGAAGTGGATTATGCAGGGTAAAAGAATGGAATAGGAGACCGTCATCTTCCCTGAAGGAAAAAAGAAGAAAAATATCAGAAGCCTCACTAGTTATCCATAGGTTAGATGGATTTGTATAATGAGAGGAGGGAGCAGGATTGGGAGAATGTATTAATGTAATAAGGGGCAGGATTTAGTTAATACAATTTTTGTAAGTGTTTTTTTAAGATAGTCTTGAGAAAGATTACGATCTGTTGTTCCAATGCCAGTAGGTACTGGGCCATCAATAAAATCCACCAATACTTTGAAAAGCAAAATACTCTCATTTTTTTGCCTGATTACTCAAGATTCCAAGCAGCTATAGCTACTGTAGGAGGAGCCATCAAGATTAACAAGGCTTACATTTTTTTAAAATCTCAATTAAGTTATAAATACTTTGTGGGTAAAGACTATGCCATGCGTTGTATATTTTTGTGGAACTCAGGATTTATTGCTAAGCACAAAATAGGTATCCAATATATACTTTTAAAAATTATTAATGTTATATATTTAAATATAATTTTGGATGTATTCAAATCCCATAAATTTTGGATACTGAAATGCAATGTAGTCAGTATCTTATCAGTCACCAATCATGTAGCTTATTAGAGATCAATACACCGTCCATGAACTCCTTGGAATGCCCTCATATTTCCAGATCCACTTCAACCAAATTAGAAGACTTGCCTTGTCATCAGTCTCTCTTTTATTTATAGAATCCTTATACATGTCAGGCCTTACATCAAGGCACAGGAGAAGAAAAAAAGCAAGAATAAGATTTCTTAGAAAAGTATTTCACATCAGCATGGAGTTACTCTTGCTGCTTTCCTACTCAGCTTACATTTTAATTTCTCCATGACTGGTCCTGATTGTACTCATGATGCCAATTTCTAAGCAGTTTCCTTTGACCAGTTTCTCAGTGCCACAGTATCAGAATTCATGCTAATTACATTTAATGCATACCTCTGTTTACTTCACTATTTTGACATATCTTTGATATTATGTACAAGTGAAGTATTTTACTAACAGTATTCATGTTCCAACTTTTTTTTTCCCCTTCATTGAGCATTCTACCTTACTTTCCCTCCCTTTTCTATTTGACTTCACTGAAGTAAACAGTGTGAATTTATATTATTGGTTAAGTTTCAAACATTTACTTCATTCACACTTACCATTGGCTCCAACACAAAAATGGTTTTCTTTCCCCTCTCTCTCCCCCTTCCTCCTTCCCTTCATTTCTCCCTCCCTTCTTTTCTTCCTTTTCCTTCCCCACCCCCTCAATCTCTCTCTCTCTCTCCTATAGAATTCATAATATTCTTTCCAAGCCAAAAAAACAAGTAACATCAGGACTTGTTGATGTTACATCCATGTAACATCAGTAGCCAATATGTAATGCAAATTAAAACCATAAGGAGATTCCACTACATGTCTACTAGAAAAGACAGACAATACCAAGTGCTGACAATGACATGAAGAAACTGGAATTCTCAAAGACAATTGATGAGAATGCAAAATGATAAAGCCACTCTGTAAAACAATTTGACAGTTTCTTATAAAGTTAAACACACACTTACCATACGATCCAGCAATTCCACTTCTAGGTATTTATCCAAGTGAATTGAGAACTTATGTACAAACACTGTATTTGAGTGTTTTATTATTTATGTTATGTTTCACATTATGAATATTGTTCAAAATAACCAAATACTGGGAGAAAAAACCCAAATGTCCATTAGCAATTGAACTGAGTAGATAAACAAATTGTTGGAAATCCATTCAATAGAATACTGATCAGCAATAAAAAGAAACAAACTACAGGTACATTGCAGCAACATGGAGGAATTGCAAAGGCATTGTAGCCACACATAAGAGACTATAAAATGTATGACTCCATTTGTATAACATTCTGGAGAAGGCAAAACCATAGATGCAAAAATTAGAACATTGGATGCCAAGGCCAGGGTTAGGGGTAGGAGGTTGAAGGCAAAGGGGCATGAGGGAACTTGGCTAAGTTGACTACAGTGTTCTGTATCTTGACTGTGGTAATTGCCGCACAACTACATACATTTGTCAAGACTCACAAAACTGTAGAATGAAAAAGGGATGAATTTTACTGTGTAAATTATGCCACAATCTTAAAAAATGGTAATCAGAGGTAAGATTTATTAAAAAAAAAAGCACATATAAATTACACTTGCTCAGAGTTCTGATCCTGGGAACATAGGACTATGTGGATTAGGAAGCAGAAGGAAGAAAAAATAACTGCTCTTTGCCTAAGATTATAGGCAACATTTTGAAAGAGCCACATTTATCTTTGAAGTCATTTCTTCTCTTCTTTATTTCTGTCTATAGCCTGCTGTTCCTTGCTTTAGCTTCCAGAAGATCTTGGAACATCTTGAGTGTCCTCTGTGGTATGTCTACATTTTTGTCCTACAGCATTACATTCCTCACAGTTGCCCACTGTCTCAAACTCTTCTCAAATGAAAATCTTTTTCAGTGAATTTTTTTCTCAGTAATGTATCTGGGGTAACTGATTTTGTTGAATTAATACAAATATATAAAAGCATGGAATACAAAAAGATACCTTGGGAAAGAGAATGTATGTATTTTAAAAATTAATCTTTAATTGCCACATCATCAAGGAACATCAAGGCAATTGAAACATACTTTATAATTATTTATAATATGTTTATAAATTTAAAATTACATAAATGTATATTAAATTTAGTATATATGTATATTAAAATCAATCAGTGAGAGAGAAAACACTAATATTTTAGTCTGAACACAACACCATAGCATGACAAGAATCTCCAGCTGTTGAGCTAGCTATTCTAAGTGGTTTTCTTTTCTCTCAGGCTCTTCTTTCAAGTTTAAATGTACAAAATCTCTTAAGTTCCAAATCGTTCATATGTCAGCCACTATGTCCAAAGCTGTTGGTTACCTTCACACTGGCATCTTCTCCTTCTGCCTTGCTAACAAAGTAAGATTTCAGTCACTCCTTGGATGTTCAGGTGCCTAAGGGGAGGCTGGCTCACTCTGGCTCTGTCAGGTGAACGGCCATGATAATTTTATTCCCTTTACCGTGAATGACTTAATTGAGGAGAAGTTGATTTTGCTTCTGGGAAAGATTTCCTCACACTTTAAAAGGAACAGAAGTAAGATGTTATGGACTGAATTGTGTCCCCTAAAATTTGTATATTGAAGCCTTGATCCAAATGTGCCTGTATTTGGAGAGAAGGCCTCTAAAGAGGTTATAAAGGTTAAGTGAGGTCATAGGGTAGGGTGTTAATCCAATAGAGCCAGTGTCCTCATAATCTAGGAAGAAAGCTCTCACTAGAAAACAAATTTTCTAGCACTTTGATATCCAAAACTGTGAGAAAATAAACGTCTGTTGTTTAAGCTACCCAGTCCATGGTACTTTGTTACGGCAGCTCAAGCGGACTAATACTTAAGCAAAACATCCACTTTCTCTTTTCAGGTTTTGGACATGGCTGTGTAGATATCTTGAGTTCATGAAGCAAAAAGCCTGGGGGCAAAAGCTGACAAGATGAAGATAACAGTTGGAGAAAAAGAATTTGGGTCCTTGATGATTGCATTGAACTCTTACATAAACCAAACCTGCCTCTCCCCATCCACCCAGCTTGTCACTTAGTTGGATTCCTAACTGCTCATATGCCAACCGACAGGGCTCCAATGGTGATGACAGTGATGTCTCCCAGCTATGGGTCGGTGTGGGAGTACAGGAGCCACAGGGACTGTCTACAAGACACAAAGGCCTTCTGTTAGGAATTGCTTGAAAACAGTTTTTTTACCACTGGAAAACTTCTAAATGTGTAACCTAAACCCTGCATACTACATTATTTGGAATAAGAGTCTTATCTTTGGTACCACTTGTCCTTAATAGACTATAATATCCATCTTATAAATTCTTGATATATTTTAAAATTTCATTTGGAAAAGACATTTAGGCTATCATTGTTTTCACACAGACTCCAAGCCCTGTGACAAGCCAGTTGGCTCTGGCCCAGCCTGTGACTTTTCTTGGCATAAAGGTTTGGTTCACGGTCTTTTGCCATTGTGAAATATTACACAATAGAGGAGATGCTCAGATACTAGTAATTCTTTTCTCTCCAGGATAAAATACAAAGGACTTTAAAGGAGAGAAGAGTGAAAGAAGGAGTGAAGAAGAGATGGTGGCCGAAGGGGTCAAAGTCAACATTAGGCTAATGAAGTCTTTGATGATCTAAGTACTGGACCTTGCAGGGATCCTGTCATGAAGGGTGCTGGGACATTAGAGAGCTCTCTGTATCTTCCCAGTATACCTGTTCCCATTCCTCCTATAATGGCATCCTCTAGCTTCCTCCATACTCTGGTGATTCTGATAGGACTGCCCATCACACTTCTCCATTGCCTTAACTATGTGAATGGTCTAGGAGTAGATATATTAACCAAGTTAGGACAACCACCAATTGTTTATTCACTGAAGACAGTGAGAGGTCAGCCCTCTCCTTCACTGAGATTACTAAGCAGAGATGATTTAAGCATGGATAATCATGTTCCCAAGTTCTTAGAAAGAGCTTGTATACAGTAGTAAGAATGGGTGGAGAAAGATGAGAAAGCTAGAGATTGAGAGACAATCAGAGTGGCAATTCGGTTCCCTGTTCCAATCCCTGAGATCTCTAGAAAAATCTTGTTTCCTGTTGCAAACCTTTTGATTACATGAAATGTCCCAGTGCCCTTCCATTAAGTCTCACTCTTTTTTGCATTACTCTCACTTACAACCAAAATACTACTTACTACAGTGGACTCCAGGGGCTAAGTAATACAGGTAACACCCTTACCTCAAATCGGTTTTCAAACTCATATGATAAAGTTGCAAACTGGACAAGTGATAAAGTCTCAGGTACTTGATATGATGTGTGCTGTAAGGCTTCTGGAGTTTCTAGGTTGTGGCAATACTTGGAGTCAGCTATAATGGATTTGACAACATTAGTTTCTGAGATTGAGAGAATGACTCACTTGAGTTGAAATAAAAGTCTAATGTCCTCAGGGAAAGGCCACAACTTAACATGTTCAGTGTTCAAACAAGGGCTGTATGGGGTACATAGTACAAAATAAATAAAAATGTAGTCATGTGACCTGGGTAGACATTCAAAGAGGTTAGGGTAAGGATGCATTTCAGAGATGCCACAGGTGCCAAGCAGTTTATCTTAGGCATAATAGATATCAAATTTGCCACAAAATGGACATTGTTCATGTCTTCATTCATCAAGTTTTAATATTGCATGCCTACTATAATCAGATATTGTGACTATGGCACAGGTTTGGTCTGACTGGCAAGAGATCCAGTCTGAGATAAACAAGTAGAATTGTATAATGTGGGAGCAGTATGAAGGGAAAGGATCCTAGGGGATAGTCTTTCAAAGGCTAATAAGTTTTACTTGTTTGTGGGGCAAAAAAAACCCAACAACTATTATCTGAGCTTTCCTCATACTTTCCAGTTTTGGTCTCTCCACTGAGCTCCAAACTCATATGTCCATCTTCATTTGGAAATCTGAGGTATCTCAAATTTAATATGGCCAAAATAAATCTATTCCCCTGTCAGTCTTCTTTGTCTCAGAAAATGTCTACATTATCCACATCCACTAGTTGCTCCAGTCAAATATCTGTGAGTCATCCTTGATTCATCTTTTAATCTGCCCCCTTCCCCTCATCCAATTCATCAAGTCCTCTTAGTTCTTAGATGGTTAAGTTATCTCAAGCAGAGGAGTACATTCATACCCTCCTCTAAGAGTGAAATGATACATTCTCACAGTATAAACATGATTATTGGGATACCTACTGGTTTATTAACTAAACCTTTCAATTTTTATTTTAATAAAACATCTTTTTGAACATTGTGTTTCTCATGCTTATTAGAGTAAAAATGGTACAGCTTCCTAGGCTGACAGACTCATTTTCCCAGTTATAGTTCAGGAGTAGTAAACTCTGGCATTCCTGAAAGTAAGCTTCACCACTTTCTACCATAGGTGGGAAAAAGTTTATAGCACAAATGTTGCACAAACACCGATAAAGTGTGTGTGGCAATGGATGTTGCTTTGTCATATATCCTCTGGGTTGTATTTCTTGAAAATATGTCCTGGATAAACCCTAGCATGGAAAAAGTAGAATTAACTTTATTTTTATTCTTAGTCTACTAAAATGGAGAGACAGGGAAAAAATGATTAAGAAGAGAAATAGAGTGACTTAATAAAATGGGTCAGACCAATTAAAGTTTAGCACTCCTCAAAATAATGAGTGTCTGGGATTAATGAAAAGAATTTTTAAGGTCACTTAGGTCTTTAAACATGTAATTTACTATTTGAAAATTTTTCTTTGAAATGAGCAGTGATTTCAAAAAAGTTACAAATTGGCTTTATAATAAGTCAGAGATCAGGTACATCACTTGCAGGTAAAAGTAGAACATTATAATTTGTCTATTTCATCCTCTGCAATGCCAATAAAATCCATCAATCTGTGATTCAAAAACTCATGCTATCGTCATAATATGGGTGTCTCTCTTTGTGTTTTATAAAAGTTTTTAAAATATTGAGATATTCTGGAATTTTTAAAGTATTATATGAGATGTGAAGAGAACACCATGTAATGAGAACTCTTGTTAAATGTCTATTTTTACTACTTCCATTCATCCTATAGTCCTGGTGACTTATTACAATAACTGTTGAACTTTGCTGCATTCTTGATAATCTGGCCAAAAAAGCACCAACTTATTTCCTAGACCTGAGTTAAATATATGTCCCTGCCTCTTGAATATGTGACAATGAAGAATGTGATTATCTTTTGTGTCTTAATTTCTCTGTCTATAAATAGCTATTATTTCATGTAGGTCATATGGAAAAAGATCTCTAAGACACTGAACTCTCTTTGACAAGAGTTGTAAAATGCAATTGAATTATTCCTGGATCTTTCTCTTTCTCTCGAAAAATGAAAAACCAAACTTTGTAAGCACTTCAGGAAGAGTAGACAGGAGAAATAAAATTAAACCCTCTAAAAGAGTTAATATCCTGGCCTGTCTGATATCTATTAAAATGAAACAATTTATACAGACATACATTAGTCTTATGTCAAATATAGCACTAATGTCCCAAAAGGATAAAATGTAAGATAGAATTCTTGATTAGTTCTGCTATTTTCTTTTATAGAAGTCAATGATTAAAAACAAACTTGGAGACATATATAGAACATTTCACCTAACAACAGCAGAATACTCTATTTTTTTTAAGATTTTATTTATTTATTTGAGAGAGAGCGCACAAGCTGAGGAAGCAGCAGAAGGAGAGGGAGAAGCAGGCTTCCCACTGAGCAAGGAGCTTGATGTGGGACTTGCTCCCAGAATTCTGGGCTCATGACCGAGCCAAAGGCAGATGCTTAACTGACTGAGCCACCCAGATGCCCCTGCAGAATACTCTTTATTCAAGTATCCTGCAAAAAGCTGAAATGTGTTCCTCCAATATTCATATGTTGAAGGCCTAATCCTCAACATGATGGTATTTGGAAATAGGGTCCTAGGAAAGTAGGTTTAGATAAGGTCATGAGGGTAAGGTCTTCATGATAAATATGATTAACACCTTTATAAGAAGAGATCAGGGAATGCTCTCTCTCTGTTTCTGCCCCTCTCTCTTTTGCCAGGTGAGGATACAGTGAAGAGGCAGCCGTCTGCAGGCCAGAAAGAGGGCCCTTACCATTACCCTGTAACCATTAAAGGGTTGATTTCATAATTTAAAATCTTGCTAAAATAACTGTTAAGATTGATGGTTTCACTGGGGAATTCTACCAAAAGTTTAAAAATTAACAATTTTATACAATCTCTTTCAGAATATCTCTTCTTCCAGAAGAGGAAAGAATACTTCACAACTCATTTTACAATGCCCATCCTACCCTAAGACCAATGAGACAAACACAATACCAAACAAACACTCACTGTCTCTAATGAACTTACATGCCAAAGTCCTCAATATAGCTTTAGCAAAATGAATTCAGCAGCATATAGAATTATACACCATGACCAAGTGGGATTTATTCTTGCATGTAAGACTGATTTGACATTTCAAAATCAATCAGTGTAACACACTACCATCAACAAACTAAAGAATTAAAATTATATGATCAATCAACACAGAAAAAGGATTTAACAAAAATCCAACATTCACATGATGAAAGCACTCAGCATAATGGAGGGAGATTACCTCAATTTAATAAAAAACATCTATAAAAACATATAAATAACATCATACTTAATGGTAAAAACTGAATGCTTTCCCCTCACTATCAGGAACAAGGCAAGGATGTCTACTCCTACAACTCTTATTCAACAAAGTACTGAAAGTCTCTTTAGTAACACAACAAAGAGAGAAAAAGCATACGGAAAGGAGAGAAAGAAATATAACTATCTCTGGTTGCAGATAGCATGATGTCTATGCAAAGAAATCTTAAGGAACATACAAAAAACCCCCACAGAACCCTCCTATAACTAACAAGTGAGTTCATCAAGACAGCAGCATATAAGACCAACACATAAAAATCAACTGCATATCTATATTTTACCAATGAAAATGTGGACACTGAAATTAAAAACTCAATGCCATTGCTAGTTGCTCCAGATAGAATGCTATACACATACATTTAACAATACATGTACAGGCTCTGCATGTTGAACATTACAGAATGTTGGAAAAAGAAATCAAAGAAATCAAAGAAGACCTAAATGAATGGAGAGATATACTTTTTTTCATGGACAGGAAGACTCACTATGGTAAAGATATCAATTATTCCCCAAACTGATTTATAGCATTAATATAATTCCAATCAAAATCTCAGCAAACCTTTTTGAAGACACAGACAAACTTATTGGAAATAAGGGAAAGGTACAGATCCTACAATACCTAAAACAGTCTTGAGGAATAAAGAGGGAGGAAGTATTCTACCTAATAAAGATTTACTCTATTGCTATAGTATCAAAACAGTGTGGTGTTAGAGGAAATATAGACATATAAATCAATGAAGCAGAACAGAGAATCCAGAAATAGACCCACACAAACATGCTCAAGTGATTTTTGACAAAGATTCTAAAGCAATTCAATAAAGAAGTATACAGTCTTTCCAGCAAACGATACTAGAACAAGTAGACATCCACAGGCAAAAGAAAAAAAAAAGAATCACAGCATAATTCTAATACTAACCCAAACTGAATTATATACAATGCACATGTAAATTTACTTAAATGTAAAGCCTAAAACTTTTAGGACAAAAGCATAGTGGAAAATATTTAGGATCTAGGGCTTAGCAATGAATTCTAAGACTTGACACCAGAACATGATCCAGAAAAGGAAAACTGATAAATTATACCTTAACAAAATTAAAAGCTTTTGCTCTGTGAAGACCATGTCCTGAGGATAAAAAGACAAGCTACAGACTGGAAGAAAATATTTGCAAACTACACACCTGACAAAATAATAGCATTTAGAATATACAAAGAACTCTAAAAATTCAACAGTAAAAAACCAATCAAATTAGAAAATGGGAAAAGGACATCAAAAGACATTTCACCAAAGAGGATATACAGATGGCAAATAGGCACATGAAATGATATTCAACATCATTAGCTATACAGATTAAAACTACAATGAGATGTAGCTATACCTAATATACTGTTCAAAGCAAAAAAAAAAAATAGGATGCAGAGAAACCAGGTCACTCATATTTTGCTTGTGGGAATGTATAATGGCATAAACACTCTGGAAATCAGTTTGGCAGTTTTTATATCCCTAAACATGCAATTACCATAGGGTTCAGTAATTCTACTCTGAGCATTTATCCCAGAGAAGTGAAAACTTATGTTCACAAAAAAACGTGTACATTTACATTGCGGTTTTATGTGTAATATCAAAAAAAAAAGGAATCAGCCAAGGTGTTCTTCAACAGATAAATGATTAAACAAACTGAGATACACACACACACACACACACCACGGAATACTACTCAGTGATAAAAAAGAACATTATAATATTGATACAACTAGGATGAATCTCTAGCAGGAATTATGCTGAGTGAAAAAAGCCAGTCCCAAAAGTTTACATACTGTGTAATTCCATTTATCTAATATTTGTTAAATGACAAAATTTTAGAAATGGAAGAGAGATTAATATTTGCCAGAGGAAAGAGGATAAAGAGGTGTGATTACAGAAAGGCAATACCAGGGATGATTGTGGTGTTAGTACTATTTGGTATCTTGTTACACAAGCCTACAGAGGTGATAAAATTTTATAGAACTCAACACACACATGCACACACGCACACACAGACACTGCTAAATGATGACAAGTAAAAGTGGGGAAGGCTGAATAAAATTGGGTTATACCAATGCCAGTATCTTAGTTGTGATATTATAGTATAATTTTGCAAAATGTTTCCATTGAGAAGGAAATTGTACAAAGTATATAAGGAGTATACAAAGATCTCTCTGTATCCTTATAGCTATGTGTGAATCTACAATCATTTCAATAAAACTATCAATTAAAAATGTAAGATTACTCTTCTCAGTAAATGCTTTTTTTGTTGTTTTGGAAAATATAATTATATTTTTATAAAGATGTTATTTATGATAGCATATACTGAGTTTGCTGTTATTATTAAATGGACTAATAAGTGAATATTAAAAAATAAACTTGAAAATCCTCTTAGTCATCATTTACTTCCTTCTCTGTTTATACTAAGGAATATTGCATGTAAATTGTAAAGTAATTCATATGCATTTTCATTTTCACTTCATGTTTACAAAACAAGAAGAAAATATCTTTTATTACAAACAATCTTTACTTCTGTGAAGATGTACAAAGTGAACCTGGAAATGCATTTCAAAGAAGACAACTGCTGAATTATTTTCTAGAAAGATATAGAAGAATTGCACTTAAGAAAGCAATATACAGGGGTGCCTGGGTGGCTCAGTTGGTTAAGTGCCTGACTTCGGCTCAGATCATGATCTTAGGGTCCTGAGATCAAGCCCCGTGTCTGAACCTGCTCAGTGGGGCGTCTACTTCTCCCTTTCCCTCTGATCCTCCTGCGCACTTCTCTCTCTCTCTGTCTCAGATAAATAAATACAATCTTAAAAAAAAGAGAAAGCCACATACAAATTTACAGTTAGTAAATATATAAAATAGAGGAGCGTTGGTTGCACTACACAGTATTTTTATATTTTATAATTTAATTTATTGCTTATTACTTTTAGCAGTGAACTTTCCTGGTTCATTCAAAGTGTAGCTGAATTTAAAAGTGACCGTAAGAGGAGTTCTAGGCTCAAACTTCCTCCTCAAACAAAGTCTGATAGCCTCAATGGTGAGAGTGTTATTCACGGTATTTGGAAGACTGAACACTCTACTTGCATTGAGAAGCTACTCCATAACACAGAAATTAATGATATAAGTTCTTGTTTGAATTCATAAAACTTTGATACACAACATTGTGCTAAGGAGCATCAGTGGATTGGTAAGGCAGTTTTAATGCAAATTAAGACATTTCTCAAATTTGATTTCAGAGGCTCTGCAATAAGGCAAATCATATTTCTTAGAAATCTCATCAGATTTCCAGTGCTTTCTTCTACGATTACAACAGTTCAACAGTTTGTTTAAAATTATTTTGTCTTTTGCTGTGGGAAAGGTTTTTGCTGTTTCCTGATGTGTGCTTTCAATTTCCGCCAATACCATTTGCTTGACTGAATACTAAAAAACTGAAGCTTCTGTAAAGAGCACACACTTCTGCCTCAAGTTATGAAAGTTTAAGATTCTTAAGTTCTAAATGGTTTCTAAGGGAGTATCCTTAATTCACTTTTGCTCAGAAATGGGCTGTGGGCAGTTAGATCTCTGCAGAGGGGGTAATTTTTACATCTTGGTCAGATTATTTTCCTGATTAATTCGTTTTTCCTCCTTTTTGATCACTACTAAGCTAGCCAGAACCATTTTTTCAAAATAAAAATCTAAGATTTATATTGTTTAATGTGATATGCCAAAAATAAGAAAAAAGAGTGGCTGACTTATGGTGTCAAAGCCAAAGTACTCTAAATATTGTATAAAATTCTACAAAAAGCTACTAGCAGCAGTTGCCTTGTCTATACATTATATAAAACTCAGTCATGGGACACAGTTGTAACTTGAAGGAATTTCCATGTAAATATTTCTAGATTACAATATGTCTATGAATTGACTTATTTCAATTTTTTTGCCATGTGGATTCTCCAGAGTGACAAATTATTCTAAATAATAGTGACTCTTGGGTAAACAAACTTCTATATTTCACTATTAGCTCAGATCATTGTCTTTCTCATACAACATAATATACATGCAATACATGTGATATTTTATACCCATTTCTATTAAACTGCTTGAATCTCTTCTATTTTAGTTATTCTGATCTCTTCAATTATTCTATGGTAATGAAAACTTCTTTACAACTTAAAACAACATACACTAAAGTTTTTAATAAGCAGGATTGAGAAAACAGGAGATTCTTGGAAGTCTAAAATTTCAGTTAAATATGATGGAATAATGAAATATTTATAGTTATTATATTAGCAGACAGCAAGTTGCTTTTAAGGTAAATAGGCATAGGGAAGGTGGCCACAGGAATCAAGGTTTGAAATTATCTTTAAATTACAAGGAAAATAAAATATTCATTGGTAGAATAAGAGAGATATCCCAAATGATCAGAAGGCAAAGAATAAGCCTGAAGTGAGAGAAATAGCAACACCACCACTACCAAGCTACCCAACCAAGTATTATGGTGGCAGGTACTGTATTATGTGATTTACCCGAATATTACAAGTTGAATTGCACCTTACCTTCTCAGGTCATATGTTGAAGCCCTAAGCCCCAGGACTTCAAATGTGACTACTTGGAAATTGGACCTTTAAAGGATTAAGTTAAAATGAGGCTTTTAGGGTGGGTCCTAATCTAATCTGACTGGCGTCCTTGTAAGAAAAGGAAATTTGGCCACCCAGAGACATTAGGGATAGGTGTGTGCACACAGAGGAAAGACTGTGTGAAGATACAGGGAGAAGGCAGTATCTGCAAGCCAAGGAGAGGCTACAGAAGAAACCAAACCTGACAACACCTTCTTGGAATACCAGTACCCAGAACTGTGAGAAATAAATGTGTTCATAATGCCACTCAGTCTGTCGTACTTAGTAATGACAAAACTAGCAAACTAATATAATGGATTAACCTCTTTATCCCTCAAATTATCCCTGTATTACTATGCCCACTTAACAGGTGAAGAAGTTGAAACAGAGATGTCAGGTGACTTGCTGCAAATCGTACATCAATGAATCTAACAAAAGCCTGGAATTCCACATAGCCAGTCTGCCTCTAGAGCAACATGGCTAATTGTGATTAATACCATTCAGAACGTGGTGGCTCAGTTTAGAGACTAATGGAATGTTAAAACTCATTGGTTCATCTTTAATTTATCTATTAAACATTTGTTACATGTGTATGTGCAAATGACATATTTACACATAAGTGTAAATACATCCTACCTTTTTCCTTCAAAAAACAGAATCTGATAATGGAAAAAAAAAACATGCATAAAGAAACAAATTAGAAGAAAGAATGAAATATGTTCCCAAACCATGAAAAATGACTATAAATTTTCAGAGGAAGGGGTATCCCTTTACTCTGGTATATGCAGGAAAGCCTTGGAAATGAGGGTGGCATCTGAATGGTCCCTCAGAATACCTGTGGTGTTAGAGTCTGTGAAGATGGGAGAAAGAGGGATCTGCATGTGCACAGAGGGAAGAGGCTGGGAAAGAAAAAAGGGAGAAGTCTGCGAGGAGACATGCTGGAAAATGAGGGTGAGGTAGGCAGTAGAACTGGATTAAAAATTCTTGGGAACTCCTGAAGCTTTCTGCTTGGTATGGAGGATCACTCAACCAACAGAACCTGCATTTTTCCTTTTTTAATATAAAGAGAAAAACTGCTTCAGTTCATAGACTAAGTAAATGAGAAGTGACTTCAGATTTACATTTCCATCAGAATCTTTCTCAATCTAGTAATTTTAAGAAGTAATCTTAAAGTTGTTACTGTTTCTCAATTCTATTCTGGCTTTTTATAGTTCCACTAAAATACTGCTATCTGTAATTTCTCTTGTGCTTTGAAACTGTGTTTCTTTCTCCCTGTGGTACTACTGGGGGAAAGACTTTATTTTCTTTCTAGCCTTATTCTGCTTAAAATCAATAGATCCCATTTCCATTTTGCAATTTTATCAAACCTCTTAAAGTATTTTTTAGGTGGGGATTTGAATATAGAATTAAATACATGCTTTGGAAGAGAGATTTCTAGATCTTTTCAAAAGTTTTTAAATATCGTACAAGTTTCATGGGCATAGTGTTTTTGTTTGTTTAAGTCCCATGATTTAGAAACAGATCAGAGAACATGATATAAACATGACCATTTCTCAACAAAAATGAGCTTATTAAAGTGTTTTCATTATAATTTTATAGCCAAAATTACCTTTTAGAATTTATGTGGAATTTCTTTTTATAAGCCCATTTTTATTATTTAATCTCTTTTTGTGAGACCTATATCTTGCCAGGACATTCTCAGCTGTATGATCAAATGCTTAGAAAATCTAAAGTGGCATGTGGAGTTGAGTATTTTGTTCAATTTTATATACGCAGTTCTTGAAAGCTTTTTTTAAAATTACAAGGGAATATGACACCTGAGGGATCTAATTTTCTTTGTCATCCACCTGAATAACTTTAATTAACATTAATACACATGCTAGCATGTCTGCTCTGAATATGTAAAAGAAAATAGTAAATGCTGGGATTGAAGGAAAAATCTGATTAGTTAAATAATACACTGAGCAATGTCATTAAGTAGGCCAACTCTCATTAGGAGAATTGTTCTTCACTGAATCAAATACCATAATTAAAACATTAACAACTCAAAAAATCTTTAATTTTTCCATTCAATTAAAGAGAAAAAAAAATGTGCCACTAAAAATGTAATTGCATTTGAGTAGAGTGACTTAGTTTTAAATCATTGTAAAAACTTAGGATTCAAAAATCATCATATGGAATAAAATTCCTAATGTATTTTATGCATAATATTTCTCCTGGTAACAATTTTTTCCTAGCCAACAGAAAAACATTTCATTAATAAATGAGCTATAGTCATATTGTAATGCTTTCTTTCCTTTTAAGTCAATTATTACTGCTTTGATAACAAGTGGTTGAGAACATGGAACTCAGATAATAGTTTCTTATTTGCCATGGAAAGCAGTGTCATTTTGAGAATAGGGGGTAACTTTTAAAGGTCACCTTGTGTATACTGTGATTTTCATTAACAGTACTTTTCTCTGCAAATCTGACGACAGATGGAGAGATACTTAAACCTTTTGGAATTACCTCCCATAAAAAGGAAACATTAGCATAAGATTGATTAAGTGGAATTTACTTTTATTTTATTTTTATTTTGTTTTTACTTTAGACAGTTATACAAAATTTAAAACATATCTCTAATCCAGAGACTTTAAGAAAAACATAGTCAAACAAGATGGTTTTTGTATACTTTAGCATTATTATTTTTTAAAATTTTAGTTAGCTAATGGTATTTTAGTAAATCTGTATATGGACTACCTCAGTTTGAGGTTGCTTTCTTTAAGAAGGAAAATTGTAGTGTAAGAAGGTCAAGTTCTTCTTCATTAGCAAATGGAATGAAAAAGTTAATTTTCATGGATAGGACCTAGAAACAGGGCTGGCTTCAGAGGCATAAAATCTGTGCAGTCACACAGGTCTTATGCTTAGAAGGGTCTTGCACTTAGTTTAATGTTTGCTGTTGAAATTCTTTATAATTTTGAACAAAGTGCTCTACATTTTCATTTTGCACTGAGCCTTGTGATTTAAGTAGCTGGTTCTGCCTGGAAATATGATTTTTTACATGCTGTTGGCTGGTTTAAAACTAGTCTATAGTAACACAAATAATTTGTTGACTCTTCTTCCAATTTTTGTACTAATAAAAGTCAGTCAATTTACACATAAATTATTCATTGTTGATTTGAAGTCCTCAGTTTATTTTGTCATGTGTTGCAAATGTCAGTTTGAAAAAGCTAGCCAAGCAAAAGGGAGACACATATTTTCAGATGACATTTTGGTCACAGACCCTATTCAGGGTCTTTAAAACTTTATTCATCTCCCATTGGGGTGGGAGAAAGACAACATGAAGAATCTAGTTTGAAAATTTGGACATGACAAAACATTTTTATCATAAAATTGTATTAAAATATTGATTTCTGACTATGTCCTGAATAACTGGTATTTGGAAATATATTAGAGCCTCCATCACCTTCCCAACAAACAGAAACTGTGTTAACAACTATATCATTCAAACCAGGAAGTCCTTAAATTAGGAGTGTTTTAAAGTCCTGTTAGGAATTATTGACATCTAATACCCAAAGTGACAACCCAATTCACTTCTCAGGAGGGAAAAAAAGAGCAACATGGAAACTTCTGGAAAAATAAGTGTGATAACTTGATGCTGAATCATTTCAACACTGATGAATCCAGCCTACTCCCTCTAATAGATAAGTAGTAAACCATTTCTAAGATGTCTCTTCCCAAACAATAAAAGCACACCCTTAAACCTGACATTTCCACAGTGATGAATCTTAGATTAAATCATATGAAATGTCAGAATAAAGACAGAAAAAAATCAATAGTTGTGCAGATGAAGCTATGTAAGGTCAATAGTTTCATAATGTTTGTGACAGGCCACCCATGTTTTTTGTATGACACTATTTTTTAATGTGCAATAACTCCAAAGCACTGAAAATTAATTTTTGAGATGGAATTACCTCTTGACAAGGATATAATTAAATTCATACTTTTTTCCCCTGAGAACACAGAATGATGTGGTAAATAAGCTGTCCCTTCAAGGTCAGAATTATGTTATGTTTGTAAGCTCTGAAAAAAAGAAGCATCCTTTGGGTCCAACAGAGTGTCATTTGTCTCTCTCCTTCCTAATTCTCAGCCATGGGTCAGCAAAATCACAGACTATGCTGGATGCTCTTCCATACCTCCCACAAACATATGCACTTGAAGGCGGTAGGTACTATGCAGTTGAACAGGAATACAGGTTTTGGACAAGTTTTGGGTGAGTTTCCCTCTCTGAGTTTTTGAAAGAGGAAGGATGATAAAATGTTTCTGTCCATGATAATTTCACTCATTTTTTCTCTAAAGGGAAAGATTCAAACCTTTACTCCACTCCAGAAAAAAACAAATAGATTCACCAGCAGAAGATTAGCAATTTAGTATATTTCAGAGGCTACATTCTATTTTGTCATGATTTGCCTTCTATTTTGTAACTTCTATTAAGTTTGACAGAGAAAGGGAAGAAAATTACAAGTATAACTCTTCTTTATTGTTTAAAATGCATCCATTTAATGGGGAATAGAAATCATTAAAAATGCCCCATTCTTAGTTAAACTGAGATTTAGTGTTCTAATGAAATTTATTGTTTCCTAAATATTTCTGTGTTCTCTGTTCTATAATTAGATAACATTTTATTTCCTGAGAATGTGTGGTTAAGATTATTATAAACCAATGCCAATTTTAAAACAAAATGATAATAATAAAGAAAAAGAAATAGGAAAGGAAAGGATGTAAATGTGTGTGTGTGTGGGGGGGGGGAGACTAAACAAATCTTGATTTTAGAGAAAGTTTTTAAAATGAAATTTTGTGAAAATGGATTGATGTCCCATAATTATTGAAAGTTTTCAAATAATTAACTGCTTGTTCAAATATCAAAACAACCCCTAAAATCATGACAGAACTTGTGGTGTCACACTTTGTATTTTGATTCAAAGTTTTAATTGTCTCATTACTTTTTACCTAATAAAGTGTAGTTTGCCTTTAGTCCAGCTCAGGTTATAAAATACTTTAAATAATATTTTTTTAAAATTATAGCCTTTACATATAAAATATTTTCCTGTTTTAAAAACGTAAAGCAGTATGAGGGGGCTTGGAAGATGGCAGTGGAGTAGGAGGACCCTAGGTTTGTCTCATCCCATGGATACAACTAGATAACTATGAAATCATCCTAAATACCCCAGAAATCAATCTGAGGACTGAGAGAACTACATAACTAAAGTAGAGAAGAGGCCACATCGAAGAAGGTAGGAAGTGTAGAAACATGGTTTGGAAGGAAACAGATCAGGGCCGCTGTGGCAGGAGGGAGCCGTGGTCATGGAAAAGGGCAAGAGATGGACTAGTACACAGGGGAGCACACGTGGAAGATGAATCCCCATAGCCATTGGCTTGGAAAGCAAGAGGGGCTGAATTTTTTGAGTTCTTGCAACCAGGGTGGCTGAAAGCCTGGAGTTTTGAAAGTTAGTGGGCCTGGCTGGGATGGAGTCCAGAGGACATTAGAGCTGTTCTTGTAAGAAGGTAGGGCAAACAGTCTGTGGACATACAGTGTGGAAACAGAGATCTGAAGAGTGCCTGGGGCACACAGTGGAGAGGTTATTTACTCATCTTGAGTGTGTTCCAGAGAGGCAGCATTCACAGAAAGAACCCTCTGGAAACAAAGGAACTAGCAAGTGCCATTTCCCTCCCCCCCAACCCCTTAGCATAAGCACAGGATCATTTGGAGGAACCAATGCAGTTCTGACACTCCCTACCAAACTTGCTTATACCAAGCCCCACCCTGCCATGTTCTGGTGGAATTGCCTTCCCTAGTCACACTTGCCTGAGTCTCAGTGTGGTGGGCTCCCTCTGCCATAAGATAGGGCCAAGCCCCTGCCAATATCATGTCTCATGACCTGAGAGTTTTGCAGGGCCTTGGTTCTGGCAGTGTTGGCAACAGGTCTCATTTCACAAGCAGACCCGTGGACACCTAGCTAAAACTCATCACATTCGGGCCAGGGACAAAACACTGCCCACAACAAGCAAAGAGAACCTCTGCAGATGACTGGTCTGAAGGATAAAGTGGCCAGAACAAAACAGCAGAGTACATGCAGCACACATTGGAGTATTCCTTAAAGCACCAGGCCCTAGGAAACAGGGGATGCTACACAGTAGGGCACTACAGGATCTCTTCTTCATAAGGCATTACCCTCAAGAACAAGAATAGCTGACTTTCCTAACACAGAGAAGCAGACACAGACACTTACACAAAATGAGAACAAGAATTTGTCCCAAACGAAAGAATAGGACAAGGCCACAGCCAGAGCCCTACGTGAAATAGATATAATTAACATACCTGATACAGAATTTAAAGAAATAATCATAAAGGTACTCACTGGACTTGAGTGAAGAGTGGAAGGCATCAGTGAGACTTAACACAGAGCTAAGGAATAATATAGCAGAGATAAAGGGCTCAATAAATGAAATAAGAAATACACTTGATGGAATGAACAACAGACTGGAAGAAGCAGAGTAATGAATTAATGACCTAGAAGACAGAGTAATGGAAAGTAATCAAGGTGAACAAAAGAGAGAAAAAAATAATTATGCAAAATGAGAACAGACTTAGGGAACTCAGTGACTCCATCAGATATAATACATTAATATTATAAAAATCCCAGAAGAAGAGAGAAAAGGGGAAAGAGAATTTATTTGAAGAAAGAATAACTGAAAACTTCTTTAATCTGGGAAAGGAAACAGATATCCAGATCCAGGAGGCAAAGATAACCCCCAACAAAATAAACAAAAGCAGATCCACACCAAGACATATTGTAATTAAACTGGCAAAATATAATATGATAAAAAAATTTTAAAAGCAGCAAGACCAAAAAGAGGGCAGTAACATACAAGGGAAACTCCCTGAGGCTATCAGTAAATTTTTCAGGAGAAACTTTCCAAGCCAGAAGGGAGGAGCAAACTATATTCATAGTGCTGAATGGGAAAAATCTGCAGCCAAGAATACTCTATCCAGCAAGGCTACCATTCAGAATCGAAAAAGAGATAACAAGTTTCCCAGACAAACAAAAACTAAAGGAGTCTGACCACTAAACCAGCCCAACAAGAAATATTAAAGGGGACTTTTTGAGCGAAAAAGGAAGACCAAAAGCAACAGTATGAAGTTAGGAAACACAAAAGCAGTAAAAATAAATATTTCTGTATAAAATTTTAGTCAAGGAACTCACACAATAAAAGGATGTAAAATATGACACCATATACCTAAAACGTGGGAAGGAGAGGAATAAAGAATAGGTTCAAACTTAAATGGCCATAAACTTAATATAGACTACTACATGCAGAAGACATTACATACAAACTTAATGGTAACTACAAATAAAAAACCACTAATAAATATGTAGAGAATAAAGAGAAAGAAATCCAAGTATACCACTCAAAAATACCAGCAAACCAAGAAAGAAAGAAAGACAAGAAAAGATCAGAGGAAATCTTCAGAAACAACCACAAAACAAGGAATAAAATGTCAATAAATACATAATTGTCAATAATTACTTTTAATATGTACAATGGAATATTATTCATCCATAAAAAGAATGAAATTTTGCCATTATCAGTGACATGGGTGGAGCAAGAGATTATCATGCTGAGTGAAATAACTCAGAGAAAGACAAATACCATATGATTTCACTCATGTAAAATTTAAGAAGCAAAACAAATGAGCAAAGAGGAGAAAGAAAGAGAGAGAAACCAAGAAACAGACTGTTAATTATAAAGAACAAACTGATGGATACCAGGGGGGAGGGAGACAGAAGGATGGGGGAAATAAGTGATGGGGATTAAGGAATGCACTTGTGATGAGCACTGGTGATATACGGAATTATTGAATCACCATATCATAAACCTGAAACTAATATAATACTGTATGTTAACTAACTGGAATTAAAATAAAAGCTTAAAAATAATAAAAATAAAATAAGGCAGTATGTACATTTTTTGATTCCAGATTTGAAAGTAATGAAAGTGTCTTGGAAATTCTGAAAGGGTCTAGAATACTGAAGTGATTAAATAATGAAAATTAGAAGTTAATTATACATATTGAAATAAAAAATTTGAAATCATAATGTAGATAATGACTTGGAAAACAAGAACGAGCAGTCATATAAAATACAAAATATTTTGAAAATGAAGAGAAACAATGCCACTCTGAGCCACATCAAATCATGTTTTTGAAAGTACATTATAGATATCCCATTACCAGTTAGATATAAAAAGTCATGAAAGACCATCATTCTTACCATAATAAGGAGAAAACACAAGCTAAAACAAAACAAGTCATAGTTTTAATATGTGCATTTAAGATTATTGATAATACTTAGAACTGAGTAGTAATGGAAACTTATAAAATGTAATGAAAGTAGTGCTTAGAATAAAATTTAACTTTAAGTATTTATAGTAGAAAAGAGACTATTAAAAGAAATGATTTAAACTTCAATGCAAGAACCATCAACAAAAAATAAAAGCCTATTATGCCCAAGGAAAGAGAAAGGATTATAGATATAAACAGATATAAATGACATAAAAAACAAATAATTGATTTTTACTAAGCTCAAACTACTGTAGTATTTATAAAAAGAAAAAAAAAAGAAACCCTAGCTAATCCTCTAGCAATATTAAGATAATCCACGCCCCACATAAATTACTAATTGCTGAATTACAGATCCTCCGAACACAATAGATATTTTGAACAACTTTCTGCCAATAATTTCCACCCCCACACGCGTTACTAATTGCTGAATTATAGATCTTTGAGCACAATAGATATTTTGAAAAACTTTCTGCCAATAATTTGACAATTTAGGAGAAATGAAAAATGTCTTGAAAAAACATAACGTTTGAAATTCTCACAAGAAGATATAGAATGGTTGACTAATTCTATACATGTTTATATAAATTGTCATTTAAAGATTTCCACAAGGAAATCTCTAGGACCATATGGCATCACTGGAGAGTTCTACCAAATATAAATGACAATAACAAGAACAAAAAGAAAACTTTCAGAATAGAATGATGAAACACTTCCCAAATGGCTTTATGTAGCTAGCACCATCATTTTTTTTTTGAATACTGCATTGATCACTGCTTTATTTATTTATTTATTTATTTATTTATTTATTTATTATTGCTATGTTAATCACCATACATTACATCATTAGTTTTTGATGTAGTGTTCCATGATTCATTGTTTGTGCATAACACCCAGTGCTCCACGCAGAATGTGCCCTCTTCAATACCCATCACCAGGCTAACCCATCCCCTCATCCCCCCTCCCTTCTAGAACCCTCAGTTTGTTTTTCAGAGTCCATCGTCTCTAATGGTTCGTCTCCCCCTTCGACTTACTCCCCCATTTTATCAAAATCTGACAAAGATGTTATAAGAGATTTAGAGATCAGAATTCTGCCTGATTATAAATGTAAAAATCTTCAACAAAGTTTTAGCAAATATCCAGAGATAGACACAAACAATAATATATCACAATTAACTGGGGTTTATCCCTGAAATGAAAGGTTGGTTTAGCAGCAAAAATCAGTAATGCAAGGTAAAGATTCAAAATCAGTCAAAATTGGCAACAGAATAAAGGAGAAAAAAACTCACATATCATAGATGCAGAAAAAAAAGTGATAAAATTCCACACCATTTATAAAAAGAAGCAAACTTTCAGACAACCTATGCATAGGAAGAAACTTCTTTAATCTAATATGGGTAAGTACAAAAATTATATAGCTAAGATCATATCCAACAGTGATGTTTCTGCACCTCCCCCAAATCAGGACCATAACATGGATGTGTACTATCATCATCTGTTCTGTATTTTATTGAGGTCCTAGTCCATGTGATATGGCATGAAAAAGAAATAAAAGACATAACCATTAGAAAGGAAGATGTAAACCTATCTTTATTTGCAGATGATATGATTATGTATATGGGGGGGAATGGGTTCTTACAAATTTTAGAACTTATAAGTGATTTTATCAAAGTTGTGGGATACAAGGTCCATGTATAAAAAAAAAAAACATTTGTATTTCTATATAATGGCCAAAAGAATTGGAAAATAAAATAAAAAAAAGCATTAGATAAGAATACATTAAATGAAAAATGTATAAGGCCTCAGCATTGAATCTACAAAACATTGCTAAGATAAATTCAAGTCAAAAAATATGGAGAGAGACCAGAGTCACTGGAATTCTCTGATAATGGTTAATTCTACATGTCAACCTCACTGGGCTAAAGAATGTGCACATAGTGGGTAAAACATTGATTCTGCATGTGTCAGTGAGGGTGTGTCTGGAAGAGATTAACATTTGATTCAGTAGACCAAGTAAAGATCAGTCCTCATCATTGTGGGTGGACACCATCTAATCCATTGAGAGCTTTAATAGAGCAAAAAGGGGAAGGAAGAACAAATGTTCTCTCTCTTCTTGAGCTGGGAGGTCATCTTTTCCTGCCATCAGACATTGGATCTACTGGTTCTCAAGCCTTCTGACTCTGGGACTTACACTAGGGCCTTCTTAAGCTCAGGTCTTTGGTCTTGGACTGAATTATATCACTGGCTTTCTTCATTCTCCAGCTTGCAGGCAGCAGATTGTGGGACTTCTTAACCAGGTGAGCCAACTCGTATAACAAATCTCCTCTTCATATATCTCTCTATATATCCTATGGGTTTCAGTTTCTCTGAAGAACCTGAGTAATACAACTCAATATTATTAAGATGTTTATTCTCTCCAAATTGACTTGTGGGCCCAATGTATTCCCATTCAAAACCTTAATGAGCATCTTTTATTTTTTGTAGAAATTGATAAACTTATTTTAAAACAGATATAAAAAATTCAAAGGACATAGACTAGCCAAGCTAATCTTGAAAAAGAACAAAGACTGTAGAAACATTCCATCAGATTTCATAACTTATAATAAAGCTACAGCAATAAGTCAGTGTGGTACTGGCATAAGGAAAGACAAACTAATGAAACAGTTCAAATACAATTTAGTCATTTGGATTTTTAAATATCATGGAAGTTGTCAATGTAATCAGAAAAGGGAAGGAAGCTCTTTCACTAAATGGTGCAGGGGCAGCTTGATACCTATATGAAAAACACAAAAAAATTTAAAAAACATTGACCCAATGATTAAGTCTTCAGAGAAATTAGGGCAGCCAGAGACAATTACAAGAACTTGAGGAAGACACACAAGATTGGAGAAGGAACTTAAATAGAGTGTGTTTTAAAAATATATTTGAAAATTTGCTTAGAATTTTCCATTTTTAACCACTTTATCCAAGAGAAAAGTGATTTGGGTTGTTAGAGTTCCCATCTTTAAGAAATGGAGACCATATGTTGTCATCACGTCCATGTTTCAGCATGGAGAAGAAGAATAGAAGAAACATTTTTCTAGTTTTGGTACTTCAGCATCCAAACCTGCAAAAGCATCCAATTCACCAGAGCTGGGAGAAGAGCTGGTGCCATCGCACTGGATTCCACCGCTCTTTTTTTTAGATTGCTCATCAAGTTGATCAAGCTGTCTCCAGGGGATAACAGAGAGGAAGCAGACACTTTACATGAAAAATATCAAGGTTAGCTAGGCATGGAATATAGATTTTTGTAATGGTCATGGGACTGTACAGATGGATCTCAGAGAAAGATTGACAAAGTCACTACTTTGACTATAGCAAAGAGAAACAATAAATAATTATGGAAGATTTCTATGTTTTCTATGTTCTTGGACACTTTGTAGGGCCAAAAAGAGTACAGCAAATTAAGTTGTAATCTAGCCTGGAGAGAATACAAAAAAAATAATCTGTTGAGGACAAGTATTTGTTGAAGACTTTAAGTTTGAAGGGCATGTCAATGCTCTGTTTTTCCTTTGAGATACTGACTTCAAATTTACCAACAGTAGCAGTAACAGCCAAGGTAGTGTGATCAGAGTTATATTTTTAATAGAGTATTAATTTTTGGAGCAACATTGATTATCAAATGGCACATGCTGTTCTCAAATTCTGACAGGAAGAAATCATTGAGCCTTCAAGTTATCCAAGACTTGGTTACATTTCATGAAGCTAGTTTTCATCTCAGCTTCCTCCTTCTCAAACTTTTCAATGGTTCTTTTATAAATTTTATCACATTTGAGATTAGGTAGTTAGTTGTGGCTTGCTTTTCCTAGACTGAGAGCTCATCCTTTCCAAGTTGATGTATAAGTTTTCATGACATCCACCACCTCCTAGGAAACCCACTGTGAGAAAGTATTCTCTTTATTGAATAAACTTGGAGTTGAGTTTCCTGACATTTACAAGAAAACACTTCTGATATGGTACTAAAAAGTTAGGGAGGGACAGATTTTATAGAGTCCTCAGAGGAAAGTAGGATGGGCTTAAGAGGTTTGGCTTTTCCAAAAGAGTCACCAAAGTCTTTTGACCAGAAAAATTACATGCCTACTCTGTTTTCTGAAAATTTATTAATGGCCTTTGGAATAAATAAGGGTTTTCAAAAGTAAAATGTGAAGTTATTACTTGATAGTTCAGTGACTTATGGTGATTACTGTAAACAGTTAAACCAATGACTTTTTAAAAATGCTAATCTTTTTATTTTGTTGTATTGTTTTTAAATTACAAAGGTGGTTACAAGAAGCATTTTGTTTGTTCATCATAAATTTTATAAAACATTATCCCCAAGGGTTTCTTTCTGTCAAAATATGTTTGCTGATTCTACCTCTTTCTGAGAACTTACACTGAGTATTATTGAAATTATACTAAAATTTATCATCTAATTAGTACAGTAGTTCTGGGAATAAAGAAATAAGAGATAATTAAATACATAAGAAGTACTTGAATAGGTTTCCAACAAAATAGCAATTCTTAAATTACTTCAGCACTTATTTTGGTGTAGAGATAACAGATATTTGATTTCTGTTATAAAAGTATTTCTAAGTAAAGTAAGAAATTTTCACATTAGAGTTTTACACTCTTATTTAGATGCAAACATTTAATGCTTATTACTAAATATTTTGTATTTAGTTTTAAAGTTATTAAATTATTTTAATGATAGTACATTTGAATCATTGAAAAGTCTCTTGTACAATACTCTACCAACCACACAGATTGGGAAACTAATAGTGCTTTGGGTAACTTCTTATGGACAAGTAAACAAGAATTTTACTAAATTTTCCAGTACTCTTTCTAATAAATTATTATACTGTTGGATGAAAATAAATCTTTAAATATTTTTATGTTTTTATATGACATAAAGTAGTCTGTTTTTGTTAGGTATTTTAAGAGTATTTTTGTAATACACTTTATATATTCAATCACAATTTTCTAGCTTTCTCCATAATTTCTGAACTGAATGTCAAAAAATTATATACATAATAAAATAAAAATCACCTACAAATCAACTACCCAAGGACTGTATGTTATTACAAACAGTTTTGTTTTTAATTTTGCCATACCAAATTACAAAAGCACAATGTCAAAAAAATAAGTGGCAGATATAATTTTGCATACTGATTTTTTTAAAGATTATTTGAGAGACAGAAATCACATGAAAGTGGGGGGAGGGGCAGAAGAAGAGAAAGAGAATCCCAAGCAGACTCCCTGCTGAGCTTGAAGCTTGACTCCAGACCCCAAAACCCATGAGATCATAACCTGAGCTGAAACCACAAATGGGATGCTTAAACAAATGAGCCTCCCAGGCACCCCCTAATTTTGCATACTGATTTATGCTCACATATTTTGAAACAAATCACAAAGTTAATTTCTGTTTCACTGTAAGTTCTTTCTGAATTCATGGGTCTGAAGTAGTCAAACTACTGTGCTTCACAGTTCAGAATCATTCACTGAGTACACATGATAAACCAGGCTGTAGAGTTCAAATAATGAATAATGGCTATTTATAAATTATTAATATTGCAGTAAGTGAGTTACACATTAAACTAACAATTGTTTTTAAAATACTGAAATAAGTTCTGGAGCAGAAGTTTGTCTATAATATACCAGAGTTTATAGAAGGAGTGTTCATTTATTTTTCCATGTGGATCAATGAAGATAACACAAAAGTCAAGCTTGAGCTGGGTTTTGAAAGATGCAAAGAAGTTAACAGAGGGATAAGATGGTGAAAGGGATTCTGTGGAAAAAGAACAGATACATGAAATAGCAATGAAATTATATTTGAAGTAATGTCAAATTTCTTCTGTGATGTCAAATTTACTAGTTTGTAAAATACAAGGGATGGAAGAGTAGTCAGATTTGACTACAGAGGTAGAAACGTAATAAATTGTGGAGTACTTACTTTCTTTTATAGATGATAGGTTTCTACTGAAAGGTTTTTAAAAATGTCATTTGAAGGCTAGAATTTCACATCGGCAGTTTTGAAAGGGATAAGTTTTGAGGGGAACAGGAATGGAAAATGGGATTACAGTTTCTTATTATAGTCATAGAAATGAGAATTGAACTAAGGTAATGAGTAGCTTTAGCAAGGGAGAAGGCTGGGACATATTTGAAGAACACAATTTATAAAATTATAAAGAGGTGGAAATTCACAGGTTGCTGGTAGCAAGAATAAGTACAAGGAGTTGAAGATGAATCCTAAGTTTCCAGTTTCGGTGTATGGTAGTAAAAGCAACAAAGAAAAGGGTATTTATTTAGAAATTATCTTATTTTGTATTTGAGCTCATATGATAAAACTACCAGGATATATACATTCCCCAAATAATTTTATTCTATTTTTACTCTAGTATTTTACATAAAGAAGTCTTAAATTTTTATATAGTTACCTCTATTTCTGTTTTTTTTTTTTGAATCAGAAATTTCATCTACCTCAAGAAGTTTTGTCAAGTATTTAATTCTATTTTCAATAATTTAATATATATAAATGTAATTATTTTAGTCAGGGTTCTCCAGAAAAATAGAACCAATAGGATACATATTGGTTCTCTCTTCAATAAAAGATAGATTTATTTTAAGGAGTCATCTCACATGACTTTGGGTCTAGCAAGTCTGAAATTGGTAGGGCACTCAGGTAGCCTGGACATTCAGCAAAGAGTTGATGTTGTAGTCTGGAAGAGAAGTCCTTCTTTGGGACACTTCAATCTCTGGTCTTAAGTCTCTCAGCTGATTGGATGAGACCCATCTACATTATGGAGGGAAATGTGTTGTATTCAAAATCTACCAATTTAAATGTTTATTATATCTAAAATAAGACTTTGCAGCAATATCTAGACTGATGTTTAACCAAACAACTGAACACTACACTTCTCTTCTGGTGACCATCAGTTTGTTCTCTATAGTTGAGTCTGTTTCTGGGTTTGACCCCCCACACACACACACACCTCTTTTTTTTTCCCTTTGCTCATTTGTTTTGTTTCTTAAATTCCACCTATTAGTGAAATCATATGATATTTACCTTTCTCTAACTGACTTATTTCACTTAGCATAATGTACTCTAGTTCTATCCATGTCATTGCAAATGGCAAGATTTCATTCTTTTAACATTAGAAAGAAACCTTCTTTAATGTTCTATAGGTCATTTCATTAACAAATGCTCATCTTTCTCTTCCTCTTTCTTTGTTTTTCTGTCCCTCCTTATCTCTTGGTTTTATTATTTTAATGAAGATTCCATTCAGTTCAACATTAATTTATATGGAAATCCTTATTTTTATCACATAAAACATAACATTTTTGCTTAATGTAATTATTTCCTGGAAAAGCAGACTATATAATATTGGGCATATAACCAATAAAAAGATTCAGGCATACATATTGCATGAGTGCTTACTCTTTCTGAGTCCACAATATGACTTAGGCTAAAATTATTTCACTGCATATAGAAAGTTCTAAGATATTATGAGAAAATACTTTCTTCTCTTCAATGAGAAAGATAACACATTCTCTGTAAAAAAAATTATAAGACAATAGAACTTGCTGACTGAGTTTTTAATTTTCCAGGCAGAGATCAAACTGCTTGCCAACCAGAAATACTGTGGAGGTAAGCAATGTGATGTCATTTATGACATTTTATTTTAAAAATGTTGGTAGCTATAATTAATGTCATAAGCCATTAGATATGATGTTTTCCTATGCTGAGACAATATACACTACTTAAAGGTAGTTGTCATTTTTGACAGTGACCAAAAAGAATTGCCTGTGGTTAAAAATATCATTACTTAAGGAAACATCTCTGTGTAAAAATATGAATGCTTAGGCAAATCTCTGTAGACAAAATAATACATAGCAGTTTAGAAACAATTTTTTTAATTTCTAATATTGTATTATGACAAGAGCTGTTCATTTTTTTCTACTTCCTGACAGGTTTTGCAGAACAAAACAAAATTCAAAAATAAAAGTGTAGCATCATACTAAATTCCCTTTTTGCAAAGAGAATCATTAAACTGTACATGTCATTGACAAAAATGGCCCCAAATTAGCAATAACTCTTATTCCAAAGTACTGTAGGAAAAGGAAATAGGCTCATTAACTAGCAGGTGTTGAGTTGGTCAAACACACCAAATTCAACATGAACTGAAAGCAAGAAAATAGTCAATAATTCTCTTTTTAACTGGCAAATGGAAGTAAACTTTGGTAGTAAAAGTATACTGTGAATATGCAAGTTACTAGTTATTTATTTCTACCACAAGCATTTGTTATAACTTCTATGTTCATTCTCTACTAGGTGATGTGATTCAAATATAAGACAAATAAGCAGCTGTGTTGCTAAATATTCATGTGAGTGATCTATAAGTATTATTAGACAATTATCAGGTTCAGAGTATAATTATAAGTTAAACTTTAACCAATTTGTAGGATGATTTTTTTCCAGTGTTTTAAAGCATACTATGAGGTCATCTAAACAAAGATATGCATATCAAAGCTTTCATTTATTTAATAAATATTGATTGGTCATGTCAATATTAATAGGGAGAAAGATGTGAGCATATTGTCACAACACAGTGTGATAAGAGCAACAGATCAAAGTGGCTACTAGTAGAGACTCTGGAACCAGATTGCCTGAGTTTGAAACCTGGCTCCAACACTTATGAGCTGTTTGACCATGATGGACAAGGTAGACCATGATGGACAAGGTATTTATTCTTTTTCTGCCTCAGTTCCCTTACCTATTATATGGGAAAATATAATAAGTATTTCATATTGTTGTAAGAAATACATGAATTTATATTTGTAAAGCAATTTGCACACTGACACACAGTGAGGGCTTTGTGTTTGTTAAATTGATTAATATTAGACAATCAAAGAGGTAATAATTAAGTCTGGTTGGTTATCATGCTGAATTCATTAAGCTAAGTTGTAGAAGACAAGCAGCAGGGAAATAGCAGGGAAGAACTTTCTAGATTATAGGATAAATAGGGAAAATAGAAAATAGTTAAAACATGCTTCTTACCTAGGATTTGTTATTCTCTTTTTTTTAAAATACTCTGCCAAGATTGGATTATCTAAAAGTCATAGGAGAGGATGGACATGAGGTCATTGTCAAGACTGCAGGCTGTTTCTAGGACTTCTATTTGGATCAACAAAAGGTGGAAATTAGAATCTCAGGGTTGGGCAGGATGGTTTAACTCACATTGATTCTAGATGGTTAGGGGTCACATGCTGCAAGTAGCATTGTGTTTTCAGTGGGGCTTGGTAAAAGGAAACACATCATTTCAGGACTCTCATAGGATGTAATCTCAGTAAAAATCTCACTGAGGCAAATCCTAAATGCCATGAAAAATTTGCAGAGATGGCACTATTCTTTTTTTCATGTTGGTATGTCTCAAGTGTGAAAGGTCATGCTTCAAGCCTACTGTCATGTAGCTCTCAGTGCAAAACCATTTCCAGGCATATACTGCCCTTCTTGCCCTAAACTTTGTCCCTCCAATAGCCCAAGCTCATCCAAATTCTAGATTGTACCTAATAGAACAGTTCTGACCCCGGGAAGTCTCCCGGTATTCAGAACTGCAAAATAAGGTATTAAAAGCTCTTATCACATCCCCATTACTTGCTTGACATATATCTTGAACATGTTCCTGAGTTACCAAGTTTGACCTGCTGCCTACTATATGTGTGTGTGGAAGTATGTTCACGTTTTGTTGGGGGGGGAGTGAAAGTGATCATCTGTATGGTGGGTACACTTTGAGCAATTAGAGGAGGGTGTGAGCACTGTCTTATGTGAAAGTCAAGTGTAATGTCTGACAATGTTACCATCCTTTAACCAGGATACCCACAAACTGTCTTTATTCAAATTATAATTATTTTTGAAATTCACAGTGGCTTTTAATCCAGGCAGATATAATAAAGCTTCAAGTATTGCAGTAACTCTTTGTATTGGTGTTAACCCAATCCACGATCTGAAAAACTCTAGGTGTAATTTTTCTCCATTTATTTTAGATTTTTGCAATAAAAGAGAATAACAAAGAAAAATGTTAAAGATTGAATTTATATCTAATCTTCTTGAAAGTTATGCATGTTTGTTATCCTTAATTTCAACTCTTGAGGTTTTATCTGATTTGATATATTCCTCTGAATACTCAGAGGGCAAAATGTTGTATATGTAGTGATGGAATCCTAATTTTTCTGTTATACTGTAAGAATGAAACAGGTGACTAATAAATTGACCAAGGTTATGCAATCAATTATTTACTAGGTTCAGTTCCCTAAAGGCCACGTGTTCCTTATGAAATATGTTGAATAAAAGACTTCTTTTCTACTAGGCACAATTTAAAAGTCAAATGATAATTGCTATTCTGGGTTTCAAGGAGCCTATGTGTGATTTGGCAATTATTAAGAGAAACAATTCCCTGAGATAAACTTCCCTTTTAAGTAGAAAAAATATAAAATCATATACAACTGACCCTTGAACAACATGGGTTTGAACTGTACAGGTTCACTTATACACTGATTCTTTTTTGATAAATACAATACAGCATTGTAAAAGTATTTTCTCTTCCTTATGATTTTCTTAGTAACATTTTCCTCTCTTTGCTTATTTTATCATAAAAATATGGTACACAATAGATATAACATACAAAATATATGTTAATTGACTATTTATATTACAGGTAAACCTTCCAGGCAGCAGTAGCTTGTTAATACTTAAATTTGGGGGGAGTCAAAAGTTATATGTGGATTTTCAACCATGTGGGCGTTCAGAACCTTTAACCCCTTCATTGTTCAAGGGTCAACTCTACATAGTTTTTGAAGTCATACAAATATATTCTACATCATGGGCTTTGTCTCCTCTGATCTCCCTATAATATCTTTAATGCCAATGGACACTGGGCGCTCTTAAACCTTCCTTTCTGATAAAAATAACAAGAAAAATACTCATCTACCATTCTCAAAGGGCTGCTTCAGGTCTCTTATGAAGCTCTGTAATATGAAAAGATCCTTCCACCTTAAACATAAACAACATCTCTCTCATTTATTTCTTTCTTGTGCTAATTTTAGACAAAATGTGCTTTTCAATCCTGAGGCATCAGGCTGAAAACTAAGTAGGTTTTGTTATTGTTGTTTTTCTATCATGAGTTTTGAAAGAGATAGTTTAAGGGCCCCTAGATGGCTCAGTTGGTTAAGCATCTGCCTTGGGCTCAGGTCCTGGTCCCAGGGTCCTAGGATCCAGCTCTGCATTGGCCTCCCTGCTAGGCGGGAAGCCTGCTTCTCCCTCTCCCACTCCCCCGTTTGTGTTCCCTCTCTCACTGTGTCTTTCTCTGTCAAATAAATAAATAAAATCTTTAAAAAAAGAGATATAGTTTACCTAAATAATAAAAGGATATGTTTTCATATGGCCAGATATTCTTTGAATAGGAAAACGATGGGATCTAAAATGCACACACATACACACACACACACACACATCAGCAATAGAAAATTATCCAGTCAAAGGATAATTATAAAGATTTTAAGAGAAACTAAAGTTTGGTAGATTATACAATAAGTTTCTGTATTAATAATAATAAACCCCAAATCTGTAAAATTTTATTTCAAGAAATATTCTATTCTGCAAGCATTGAGAAAAATTTTATAAGATCATTAGCTGACAGTCTTTTAAAATGCATATTAAATAAATGCATATAACCACTTCAAAATCAGAAAACTGAGTAGAAAAAAATGCAGTGAGTATTTTTCCCAAGTTAATCAGGAAGCCTGAAATAAAGTAAGAATTTAAATTTCAAATTCCTAATCAGATTCTATCTATTTATTAGGAGTACATGTATGATCTTTTTTCTTTCTGAACATTCAGAAAAAAAGTTTTAATAGTTACAGTTATATTTATTGAGCTTTGGTAGAAAATATGGTTTAGAAGCAAATCAATCCAAAAATATTTTAATATATGAGTGGATTTTTGTGAAGAGTGGTTACAGTTATTAGTAAATAACAAATACTAGCTAATACTAATACTGACTAATAATCTTTATCTTGATGAACAGAAAATGTGTTTCAGTTTTATATATTTAGTAACTGGGATTAAATCATGCATTCCTAGTGCATTACAGACAATTTAGATGTGTGTCAAGGATAAGAAAGCTATTTAAGGAAGGACACAAGAGTATAGTTCATTTTTAAAAGAAATTGTCAAGTCAGGTAGTAGCTTTCACACTGTAATTAATTATTTACTAGGATCTTCCTATATCCTAGACACAAGCAACTAAGAGTGAAACAAAATGCCACAATTCCTTCAGCACAGTGATAATTGTTATCTAACGCTTGTGCTCACAAAAAAGTGCAGTCATAGCCATACTAAGATTGATTTGTGGAAGTCTTAACCTTGTCATTCCTTATAGAAATTAGCCATAAAACGATCACAACCCATTCCTAGGTTTGAAATTCTCATTACTAGGGCAAATTCAGGAGACAATGACAGGAATGGAAATTAAATGCTTTGGTTAAACTCTGAACTATTAGAGAAGGCAGATCTGGCATTATGTTTGATACAAAATCTGTCAAGAGATTTGGGAAAGGAAAAAAAAGAGAATATACTCGTGTTTAAAACTGTTTTAAAATAATTATGCAAGTCATTTATTAAGATGTTAAAAAGGATACAAAATGTTAAAATATAAATATGTCAAGATGCTGTTGTCATGGCAAGATACAGTATGCTGAGTATGCTACCTAATAGTAATCCTTCTCAAGATATGGACATGGAAAGCAAACTACTGCTATTTGCTATATTTTCTTGCTGCCTTCACATTAGTGTTATGTGATCTGTTGCTTTTAAATCCATTTATTTTATACAGTTACAATATGAAAAATAGTATTTGCATTTTCAAATCTAGAGCTAGATAAAATATTCACTTAAAATTGATATCAAAAGTAAAAATCAACTTAAATTGAAAGAAAAAGTAGTTGTTAATACTGCTGTTGACTGAAGAATGATCACAAATATTAGGTAGAAAGGATGAATCTTTTAATCATTTTAATCACAATTTTATTATGCATATATTTTTGGAATATATTTTATTCCACATATATGTGTATGTATGTATATGGATATGTTTTTGGAATATTTTTAAAATGTGTAACAATTGGAATGTATTGTTTAATGGTAATATTTTAGAAGATGAATGAAGAAGGGCCACATAGGTGAGTAAATTGTTGACCTATGAGAAAGAATTTGGTATTTTTATTTGGACAAGCTTATCTCATATTCTTTTAGATTTTTCCTAATAATTTTAAGTTTTATAATTTATTAACAAGATTTTTATTTTTAAAATAATATTACAACTTACCTTACGACTTAATGCTATGTTAATTTATTGTACATGTTAGATTCTTCTTAAAGGTTGTCCCTAAGTATTTGGTTTAATATTTTGGAACTATTATATTGAAGTATGCTGATTGTAGAAATCTAGACATATTTAATTTTCTACTCTACCTGGTCTTATAAGTGTATTAGATATTTTACAAATATAAAATGAAGTTACATTTCTCATCTTGCTGCTATAAATAATGACAAAAACAAGAAAAAAACCTGAACATACTAAACAAAACATTCTACGTACCCAAAGTCTTACACTCATTTAATTATAGTCATATATTTTGTGTAATTAAATATTTGACAACATTGAGATATTTACCTATCAGTGATGTCTCTGAGGTTTATATTTAAAAGATGAAGAGTGGTTGTGTTTTAAATTTCAACTGTGTGGCCAAATCAGTGACTACCAGCAGTGGTTTACTGGATGGCAATAACCCATAGACAAATTTTTTGACAGATACATAGTCAAAAATTTGGGAAAAGACTCTCTTCAACAAATGGTGCTGGGAAAACTGCACAGCTACATGCAAAAGAATGAAATTGGATGACATTCTTACACCATACACAAAAATAAACTCAAACTGGATTAAGGACCTAAATGTGAGCTCCAAATCCATAAAACCACAAGAAGGAAACATAGACCATAATTTTTTTGACATTGACCATAGAAACATTTTTCTAGATATGCCTCCTCAGGTAAGGGCAAAAAAGCAAAATTAAACTACTGGAATAACATAAAAATAAAAAGCTTTTGCACAGTGAAGAAAACCAACAATAAAACAAAAAGGCAAATTATTGATATTTGTAAATGATATATCCAATAAAGGGTTAATATCCAAAATATATAAAGAACTTATACAATTCAACACAAAACCCTCCAAATAATCCAATTAAAAAATGGGCAGAAACATGAATTGATATTTTTTCCAAAGAAGACATACAGATGACCAACAGACACATGAAAAGATGATCAACATTACTAATCATCAGGTAAATGCAAATCAAAACTACAATGAGATATCACCTCACACCTATCAGAATGGCTAAAATCAAAAACACAAGAAATAATAAGTGTTGATGAAGAAAAAGGAACTCTCATGCACTGTTAATGGGAATGCAAATTGGTGCAGCCACTGTGGAAAACAATATGGAAGTTCCTCAAAAAATTAAAAATAGAATCACCATATGACCTAGTAATTCCATGACTGGGTATTTACTCAAAGAATATGAAAACACTAATTCAAAAAGATATATGTACCCCTATGTTTACTGCAGCATTATTTACAATAGCCAAGATATGGAAGCAACCCAAGTGTCCTTCCGCAGATGAATGGATAAAGAAGTGGTATATGTATACAATGGATTATTACTCAGCCATAAAAAAGAATGAAATCTTGCCATTTGCAACAACATGGATAGATCTGTAGGGTAAAATGCTAAGTGAAATGTCAGTCAGAGAAAGACCCATATGATTCCATTCATATGCGGAATTTAAGAAACATAACAAACTAACAAAGAAAAGATAAACAAAAAAACAGACTCTTTAATACAGAGAATAAATTGGTGGTTTCCAGAGGAGAGATGGGTGGGGGAAGGAATAAAATGGATAAAGGTGATGAAAAATATACATTTTGAGGAGCACTGAGTAATGTACAGAATTGTTTAATCATAGCGTATACCTGAAAGTAATATAACACTATGTTAATTACACTTCAATTAAAAAAAAGAAATTAAAAAGGCAAAATAAATTCTCCTCAACTATTTACTTAATATCGTTTAAATGATAAACACATAAACTATAAAAATGTTAAAATAAAAGATGCTAATTATATAATTAATGTATACCTATCACTTTAATTATTGCACTAGTATGTGAATTAAGGATTTGAAAGATCCGTATTTTTGGTGAATGCCTTTGGGGATTTGTTTCTCCCAACTTAATAGCAACTGTCATGAATCACTATTATAATAATAGGGTGCAATCTGGGATAGTCCACTACTTTGCATGTCATGCTATTCAGTACTTCTACTCCATAGTGCTGAACTGGCATTTCAGCAATAACTACCTTCTTAGTGTATGGAATCAGCAGTCACATATTTGGAAGATGCTGTTTTTAGAAAAGCTGATTCAGCAGAGGAGTAGAGGTACTAACTGGAGCATACAATTAAAATGTATAAACAAAAGAAATGAGAGAGGAAATGCAAAATAGGACTGACTCATGGGTAAAGAATAAAAAGTAAGTGTAAAGATTTAAAAGGAGAAGATGTTCTCAAAATAAGATTAAAGATTACAAGAAAAATGAGAGTTCTTAAACTGTTCTTAAACTAACAGCCTGTTTCTCCCTGAAAAATGCAGGAAAATCAATTTTAAAGTGAAACTGGCAGGGATTTTTTTATTCAAAAGTAACAAAAGGACACAGATTTTAAAAGTTAGTAAAACCATAAGGGGAGAAGCACACACTCTACTTTTATGCAAAGTAGGTATACAATGTCATGAAGAGTAAATAATAGATTTATTTTAAAAATTATAGGGCTAGGGATGCCTGGGTGTCTCAGTTGGTTAGGCGACTGCTTTCAGCTCAGGTCATGATCCTGGAGACCCAGGATGGGGCCCCGCGTCGGGCTCCCTGCTCAGCAGGGAGTCTGCTTCTCCCTCAGACCCTCTCCCCTCTCATGTGTTCTCTCTCATTCTCTCTCAAATAAATTAATAAAATCTTTAAAAAAATTATAGGGTTATTCATTTCTGATTTAGGGATTTATTATTCCAATATGAATTGTCTATTAAATGCTATGCACTGAGTTAAGCAATGGGTAACAGAAACATACAAAGAATTCTTGAAATAACTTCTTTAAGATTAGAAGAATAGGGTTATGAGATCATAGAATTTATTACATTTCTAAGTAAAGATTATGGTTTGAAATATAACCTTAGATTCAACTAAATTCAGCTAAATTCAACTTAGTTTGTGTCTCTAGTTGATTGTTTGGATTGAAACCTGATGTTTTGCCATTTCAGAACTTAATTGTAATCTCATAACATAAAATTTTATTTATCACAAATAATGTGCCCAAGTGTTATTATTTGATAGTTATTTTTATTATTATTTTTAATATGTTAAGTTTAGATTACTTAACCATACTGAACATATAGTAGTCTATTTAAGAGAACTATATCCTATTATTTTGATACTTTGACCACAGATCAAAGTTAAAGTAAATGTAAGTAAATATTTGGCATGATTACATTATTCAATGAATATTTTCATTTTTCATAATTTATGAGATATTTGTTCCTGTCTCAATGTCCACAAAATAATATCCTATACTTCAAATATTACCTATAAAATACAGCTAAAATATTTTCAAAATTAATTTGACTTGTCATTGTTTTACATAATGTAGAATCACCAACCAGTATCATTTTTGTCTTAATATTGTTGTTAGCTTGAAAACTCATATTCCAAGTCAGTAATAGGGAATGATGCAGAAAATGTTCAACAAAGAATTGTGAATGTGGTAGTATGTCTTAGTTTATTTTTTATTAAAAATTAATCTTCCAATAGCATCCTTTGTTTATACAATGACTGACATTAAATGTCTAAGTATTTACTGAAATTGTCAGTTTTCAATGTAACTGATCCAAAAGGCTTGATAAGGAAACAAGCCTATGAAGATACTGTAAATACCATAAGAAATGTAATTATAATGGGAAATGTGCTCAATTTCTGAACTTCTCCATGTATAAACATTCCTTGGTTATCACAGTATAGAATCATATACAGTCCTGAAATTCCTATTCAGCCACATACTGAGCTCTTATTATGTGTGCCACATTCTAAAAATATCAGGAGATATTTTCTAAGTTTTTCTGCTATATTCATAATATGTTTTAAGTTATTTTTGAAAGATAATTAGTCTAAAACATTGTAAAAAATTTCAAACCTAATTTAAGTGTATAAAGTTAAAAGTCAATTCTCTTCCTTTTCTTTTCCTTGGCTTCTTGATTCATTATTGTGCATTATACTGTTTTGGGGCACTGGCATATTAAATGTTGTCAATAATTTATCAAAAAGTTTCTAATTCTACTTTTTAAAGCCTGTTGACACTGATTTTTATCTGGAGATTTGGAGGCATCCTTTAAGATGGTCATTTTTTTCTCCTTTATTAATAGATTATCTAACATTGTGTAATTGTGTAATTTTGTGATATTATGAATTTCTTGGATGAAGCAAACATATTTATGATATTAGCATTGATATCCATAAGCATAATTCATCTAAATATTTTAATGTCATTTGTAAGGCATTGGGTAATTCTGGCTTGGCTCAAGTAGTTTGGAAGATTTTCTTTCTTCCTTACGCTCTATAAATAACATGTATTATCTTTTTCTTAAATATGTAAAAATGTCTAAATCTGACACTGCTCAGGCCTCTGATAAAATTTTCAATTTCATCCAAGTTTGTCTATTTTTAATTTCTCTCTCCTGTAAAGGATATTCCTGTTATTTTTTTACTCACTTATTTTACTTATTTGCCTGTTTGTTTACTTTTATTGTCAATATAGCTTCACCAGTTATTTTATTCAATTGATGGTCATCTACTACTGATCTATTTTGATTTTCAAGTTTATTTCAATATGGCAGTAAGTACCTGTACCTTATCCTATTCTTTGCTCTAATTATTAGTTCTGTAGCAGCAGTATTCTAGAGAAGTAGTATAATATTATAGTTAAGAATTGTCAAAGGCAAGACTAAGTTGGATATACAATTAACAAAGGCTATTTATCCATAAACTTCCAGTAAGTGAACCTACTTGCTGTATTTCAGCAAGGCTTTATAAGTGTTAGAATAGTGCTATAGAATAAAAAGAGAAAATCCTGAGACAGTTTCTGGCAAGCATTCTATTAAGGTGAGATTTTTGTTAAGTGTTCCTTGGTCTTTAGGAACATTTGGTAGTCTTTGGCTGCAAGGGTATAAATAAGCAAGTTTGAGGATATTTCCAAAGAGGAAGGATTGTTCTATGTTAAAAGTGAAAGTTTTCTGTGGCTGGCCATATCCTGGAACAAGTGGGAGTTGATAGGGATGCTTTTTTGGAGCAAACAGTCCTAACAGTCCTGGTGTGGCTGGCTACCATGGCAGACAATTTATTAGAACACCAACTTAATCCCTGCATCCACACTCACTAGCTTCATGACTCAGGTCAAGTAATTAAGATGTGCTGGTTAGGGTGATTTCACCATATCCTTTCTTCACCCATCTATGCCCTGTTAGATGCCCCAGAAAGCCGATCCATATGAACTACAACACCCGAGCTACCTTACCCTCAGAATTCCAGGGTTGGACCTATGGGAGGCCTGGCTATGTAGTAGGAGGACAGTCAGTTTGGGATATTTGCTTCCATTTGCTCCATTCCTGACCCTCCAGTGACTTTTGGTGGCTGCATTTCTCTACAACAGGGTTACACTCCTGCAGGAGCAGAGTCCCTTCCTCTGTCTCCTTCAGACTCCCAAAGGTAATAGTTCCCTTCTGTGCTAGTGCCCCAGACTTCACCATCCCCATCCATTCTCTTAACCTTTCCTACCCCTTTGTAAACTGTTCCTTCATTAAATTCTTTTTAGCTGACTCCCTTTGAGTATGCCATCTAGTTCTTGTCAGACCCTAAAGACTCCCTTGTGCCTCAATTTGTTCAGCTATGAATTTAGGATAATAACTATTACCACACTAAGGCAGGTTGTAAGGATCCCTTTATTAATATAGGTAAAGCCTTTAGAATAGTGTCTGGCCCATAGAAAGCACTGGGTAAATCTAACTCACAATCATAATGATGTTGATAATGTTATTATTACAACCTCAGTTTATTTCATTTGGCTTACAATTTGAGTCTCTTCAGGCTTCTTTTGGGTATTCTATGCAATTTTCTATAGTATAGGGTGAAAATCATTGCAATCAGAGTAAGAGATTGATTGCAACAGGCACACTTGATTAAGGAGATTAAAATTTGTTCTCCCTTAACAGAATGAAGAAAATCTACATTTACTTAAAGAGAAATGCAGATAAAAATAAAATTAATATAAAATACAAATTAAAATGTGATCCATCCTTCTCTTTGGCAGATATGCTTCTTTGATCCAAGAGAAGCTGTATTTAATTGTATTTAAATGGGTCATTCTAATAAAGCAGTGACCTTAAAACACACACACATATACACACACAAACGCTTTTAGAATTAATGATTGCAATTTAGATCTTATCTTTACAAGCTGAAAACAAAACTCTTCTTCCTTTTTTACACCCCCCCCCCCCCCCCAATCATCTGATGACATCTAACTTCTCTGGTCCAGCTCTCATCTTCCCTTGGGAGACCTTTTCCCATCACTGTGTGTGGAGTTGTTGGGGTAGTATTCCAAATGCCTCTGCTTGTGCCCCATGCACATTCTAGGAATTTCAGTGTCTTTATTTTGTTTATTTGAACCTGATAGGGCTGATGAAGAGCAAAGGTGGTTGGAGCTTAGTTGTCTCATCAATAATGCTCTGAGGAACACCTAAGTTTCCTAGATCCTAGACTGCTTTACTTCTTATCCTTTCCTAGATATGTATTTCTATTTTTTTTCTTAATTTCTGTGAGATCCCTATGTAGCTTAAGTCAATCAAAGTCAATTGTGTTTCTTTACAAACAACCCTGATCAAAAGTTTTGCTTAATTTTAAAATGGTACAGAAAGTGTCAAGTGACTGAATTATGTAGTTAAAAATACACTGATAACAGACAAAATTTCTCTAGTATTTAAAGGACTAACTGGACTATAAATCTGGACTATATCATCTGTAAGATTTGTTGTTTGAGAGGAGGGAATGGGTTCAAATTTCTTGTCTTGTGGGACATGTTTAATATGCTCAAAGTTATGTATCAAAGGGTGATACAGAACTAGCTCAAGACTCTGGCTTTGAGAGTGACACCTGGAAAATTTTGGTATTGGAACTTCCTCTCCTGTTTGTACAATGTATGAAATTCACAATCTTATAAAGAAATACATAAGCAAAATATAAATACTAAAATAGTTTAGGAATATAATTCTATAAAAATGTTAAGATTATTGATGTGTAAGGTCCTAAAAATTATAAATGTGCTAGAAGGGACCATAGAGATATTCTAGTTCAATCTCTTGATTTTATAAATAAACAATACAAGTCCAGAAAAATAAAGTGCCTTGGGAAAAGGTCATGCAGATGGCAGAGAAAAGGTTGTGATCCATATTTAGTGAGTCTTATGTTTCTTGTGTTTCACTGCTTGTTTTCTTGATAATCCCATATATATATTTAATATTCTTTTGGTTTGCTAACTAATGAAAACAATAATGTTATTTAAGTGCTTACAACATGCCAGGGACTGTTCCGAGAATTTTACTTATGTCATTGCATTTAATCTTCACAACAATCCTTCAAGGGGGACACTATTATCAATCCTTAATTTACAGGTAAGGAAATCCAGCAGTTAAGCTACTCTTCTAAAATTTAGATCAACACTTTCATAATTTCATCTTTAAATTTACTTCAAAAATGCTTGGAAGCATATAATTTATTCATTAATCTTTAATAGGATTAACAACACCTACAAATTGGATAGTGTTTGATCTAATACCTCTGACCTTTCTTTTAAAGAAAATTTGGGAGTGAAAATGTCATTCATGTCCTCAGTAAAAATCAACGTCAAACATTTACTCTGCTATCTTCTTCCATCCTTGAATCCACCTTGATCATGACCAGTTTTCATTGATTCTCTGCTTGGCTTCCTGCCTGTGATGTATTGTGTAACTAGATTTGGACTTTCCTGTAAAGTGCTCTTTCATTTTGCTTAAACCTTACCTGATTTTAATTTGCACTTTCCCTGCTCTGACCTGCTTTACTTTATAGGTTTCCTATTCTCCTCACTTGAGCAATCTGACAGCTCTCAAAAGATGCTTATGATGGCTCATTTTTTTCCCCCTGAGTCACACTTGTTGGAGTGACATTTTCTTTTCATAAAATAACACACTTTTGGTAAGAGAGTTCTAATAAGATGAGGTTTAAAAATATTTTTTCTAACATTCACAATAAGAATACTATTAATAAATCATAAATAATATCAACAGATTAAAAATAACATATTTCTCTTTTCAAACAAATATTTTTAGAATATATTGAAGGTAATAGCAAAACTAGGATATTCTTTTTTCTAACTCTGTGATTTTTGTGTTCTCGTTTTATGACTTGAACAATGTAATAGACATTCTAAAATGTCTAAAAAAGATCCACTGAGAAGTTATGTAGATGTAATCTAGATTATTATAGTGCTTTAAAACTCAATCACTTTAGAATCATTCATATTTCCCTATCAAAGAACAAAAATGATGTTCATGGAGAATGAACAACAAACTAGCAACTTGTGTTTAATATTTCTGTACTCAAACTGTTTAATTAGTGATTGTAATCTTTTCTAGGGTTAGAATAAAGCAAATTTAACCAGAAGTCACTCATACTTTCCATTTGTTAGGATATCTAATTAGCATTGGGAATAAAGCATTGTTGAATCAAATTTGTCTTTCTCTGATTGATACCTAATTCTTAATTCCTATGGATGGCTGCTAGGACCAAACTCTGGGTGGTCACCAAGGGAGAGGAGAGGAATACTTTTAGACTTCACTGTACCAATTAGTGGTTTTCTAAGAATGCCTAGTAAAACACCCTACCCTTGACCCCAAGCAAGCTAAGGATTCTTTGTTGGTTTTCCCAGTTCTGGGACTCAACCCACATTTTCCCCCATCAGGAGTCTTTGGCAGTCAGACTGCCTGACCTCTAGTGGGTGACCATTCTCCCAATTCTTTTTCTTCCTCTTCAACTGCCCATCTCATTCAGCACGTTTTAAAAAATATTTTATTTATTTGAGAGACAGAAAAAGAGAGCATGAGTAAGCTCGAGCAGGAGGAGCAGCAGAGGGGGAAGGACAAGGAGGGGGAAAGAATCTCAAGCAGACTTTAAGCTGATCATGGAGCCTGATGCTGGCTTGATCTCAAGACACTGACATGACCTGAGCCAAAACCAAGAGTCCAACACTTAACCAACTGAGCCACTCAGTGCCCCCTCATTCAGGATTTGTAGAAAATGACAAAGTACTCCTAGCTGCTGATAGGCTGGTAAGTGGGAATACTCAGAAAATCATGTGGAGGCCCTTCTCATGGCAAAAAGAATACAGACATTCTCTCCCCATACCACATGAGCTGAGTACTAGAGCCCTCCATTTGATGATTAGGATCTGGGCTGTCTAACAATGTGTTTGGCCATAGTGATAGGCCACTGAAAAGTAGAGGTACCTGAACTGGAATGCTTTCGAGAAGTTCTTGGGACTCACTGGCGATTTTCTCCTGTCGTTTTCTGCTACCTGTGAAGATTTTCCATTCAGCTGTTTGGATTTGACTGGACTAATGGAAACCTTGTCTTTAGAAAAGCAGTTCAATATTTTATAATATATGTAGCTCTCAGGGAATCCCTTTATTCACTTGTAAGGCACTGTTCGATTTATAAACTTTAAGACATATTTTCAGGCATCCTTTTTGTAAAAAATTAAATAACTGCCTATATACACTAAAGTACCAATTGAGGGGTACACTTTATCCTGGATATATCTTTATGTCTAACATTGCAGAGTAAAATTACTAGTCCTAAATTCAAAGCAGTGTTATTCTTTCAAACAAAATGATTTGTAATATTAAATAGGATAAAGGAAAGTAGCAGCCATTGGATCTAAGTTCTGATTTTAATTTTTACTGTATTTGCTTTAAAGAAATTTATGAGAAATCAAAATAAGAAAAGGAATGAAATGAATGCTTAATGAACATCCTTTAAGAAATGGCCATTGATTTCCTGCTATTTACAAAGACTTACGAATATATCTATGACATTAACTGGTTTAATTTAAATTGTATCAAAACAAATATTGCATACATTTTAAGAGAAACTCTGGAGGACTTTTTGTGTCTTTAAAAACCATTAGAGGAATTTAAAGACAGCACACAAAAAAGGCAGTAAAATATTTAGTACATACTAATATTTATTTATTTATTTGAATAAGTTCAGGAAAGGAACCACAGATTTGGTATGGTTGCACATTCAAAAATGTGTCAATCCAGAAGCTCATTCATTTCAACAGTATATCCAACTGTTTATATCTAGGTTTGCCTGGAACAGTTCAGGATAATGCCTGGTGTATGCATATGATTGTAAAAAGCTTCCTTTTTCATTTTAGAAACGTCCCAGTTTGGACATAAAGTATATTAGTCAATTTAGTCCTTGATCACCCATCATCTGGCCATTATTTTCTAATTGTCACAGTTGAGAGGATTAATGAGTGCCTGGATTCCTAAACATGAGATATGCTCTGGAAGGGCTATATACATCTTTTGAATCCTCAACGGCCCCTGCTCTTAGATACCCGTAGGGTTTGGGCAAATTAAACCATTAGCCATCGATTACTTTTTGACTCTGAGAATTTAAGGAATGGACTATAGGCTCTCTGTTGTGCAATGATATTTACTGCACATGTCTGTCCAGGAGTAAAGACATTAAAAGAAGAAGAAAAAACATTCTGAGTCTGCATTGGAGACCTCCATAGGCACTGTACTGGAGAGTATCATGAAGACTCTCTAAACTTGGCAACCCTGCTACTGAGTTTAAATGTTTAAGAAGGAAAAAAAAGGGGTTGGGAAGACTGAACAAAACAGTCAGTCTTGAAGCATTTCTGCTTTGTTTTGGCTGTAGTTAAGATGACCTAATTCAGTTATGCTATGAAGCTTTGAAAGCATATCTGTCATTAAGGCAAATGGGGTTGCTCAGAATTGTGTTGTCTAGGGCAAACCAGACTTGCTTTATAAGAGGAAGTATATTCTTTTATAGCATGAAAAATTACAAATGCAATAATATACCCTATAGCAAGCCAAGACTACATGTATCATTAATTTTTTGGCAAGACTGCTAATATGCTTTAAGCAAAGAGTGAGGTCTCAGGAGTATAAAAAGATTTCTCAAACTGCAGGGGAAAAATGATAAAAGTAATCCCCTGGAGGAGGCTTTATCAACATATTCTTGGCCCCCCCTTTTTTTTCTAGAACTAGAGAAACAGAAACAAAGTTGGCAGCATTTGTAGGAGAATCAATAGGAATAATGATTTTTGCTAAATATTTTCATTATTTTTCAAATTGTTTTTGAGTAGTTTTGTTTTTTCTAATTGTGGTCAATCTAAATATTAATGCTTTTAAATTCAATCACTATTTTTAGACTTTTCTGAAAATTACACTCCTATTGAAAATGCCTAGGCAACCAAAATTCAAACTATGGATTCAGAAAGTATATTCCATGTCCATGTAATACTGGATTGTGAAATTAATGGTGAATTTAATGATATACAAACTTTAAGAGCAAATTTTAATAAAAGATAATTACAAAAATAAAGAAGTCTAAAATTATAAAAATAGATAGCTAAATTTACAAATTAACATCCTTAGTTTATTTAGTTTTCTGTTATTTGAACAACATGCATAAAATATCTACCATTTCTTTCTTATATACTTTGTTTCATTTGTTCAGCAGGATGTGGAAAGGAGACAATGATACAAAATACAATGTTTCCACCCCTTGGTAAACTTGGGACTTTGGTATTAAAGGGAGAATAGTGCCACCCCAAAATATGCCATTTTGGTATATTGGTTATATTGAATTAAAGGTACTTGAGAAATAGCTGGTGCAAGAAGGCTATTCTGACCCTCCTTTGTCCCTGCTGAAATGAAAGCAGGAGATAAATGGCCCATGTGAAAGGTACCCTCACTGTACTAGGAGTGTGGAATGCATTTTTATCACCAGAGATAGGGAGTTCAGGGTCTAGAAGGATATATGGACAAAACTTGTTACTTGTTTACCAATTTACTATCCCAAGTCCAAACCCCTTTGTCTTGCCAATTCTTCAGAAATTCATTGCTTCTTTACCTAAACGGTATAAAAAACTTCCTGCTTTTGTCACTTCTTTGAGTCTCATATTTTTAAAGGGCTTCCATACATACAAGATAAAATTTATTATTGTTTTTTTCCTGTTAACCTGTTGTGTCAATTTAGTTATTACACCAGTCAAGGGGAAGGGGAAAGAAGGGAAAATTTTTCTTCCTCTACAGCACATAATAATTTATTTCAAAAGTGTTCATAATTTATTAAACCATTCTTCCTTTGTTAAATATTTATGTTTTTAATTTATTTTTTCTACTTTTCTTGTGATTTTTAATATGCTTTTTAAATAGTTTAACATATTTAACTCCCACCAACAGTATATGAGAGTTTTATCTTGCAATACCCTCACCGGTATCAATTACATTTTTTAATCACTTCTAATTTCATAAGTAAAAGTTCCCATTTATAACTTTTTATTTATTTTCTTACTAATGAGAGCAATTGTATAATAACTTGTATATAACTTTAATTTCTTCTTTTAAAAATTATTTAATTGTTTGGACCATTAAAACCATGATTTTGGTGCTTCTAATAATGATTGGTTTATATTTATAACTTAGGAAAGATTCACCCATTTTCATGCTCATTACAAAAAATTGTGCCTTTTAAAGCCACTTATATTATTTTAGATATATTGAGAATTTAAATCTGTGTGTGTATGTGTGTAACATTTGATCCTAGCTTTTGAAATTTTCCTGTTGTGTTCTGCATTCCTAAAACTTTCCATCCTCTAGATCAGATAAAACTTGCCTATGTGTTCTTCAAAATTAATTGATGGATTCATGTGAACATTTAAGTATGTTGCATATATATATACATATATAGAGAGCATGCTTTTATCTTTTAATCCCATGAAGTTTAGGACATGATTTTAAAACATGAATAGGAAGTTGAAATCATGACTACGAAGAGGGAATGATTAGTCACAAGATAAAGTACATGAAAAATAAGTATGATTGGCTAATGTGATGGAGTATATCTGTCTAAAAACAAAGCAAATTCAAGTATTTATTCCTGTGTTTTGTGAATTTGAGAACTTTTTCTTATCATCAGCCCCAATAATATATGGATTAACTCAACTGTGTATTGTAGATTAAATAAATGTAAAGATCTCCTCAATTAGAGTAGTAATATCTTTGAGGTAGACTTATTCTTTTCTTACCTACACTAATTAGTCGATGGTATGTAGTATTAATCATGCAGTGGTTTAATAAATTTCCAACATTTTATAAAGTAGAATTATTAAGTATAATCAACATTAGGGTATAAAGAACTTCTAACTTTTCTATATTTTCCTAGAAAATCTATTCTTTATTCTTTTAATAAAATATCTTAGTGTATTTTTAAAATGCAATAGCAAAAAGAAAAAAAAAAGCTATCATTCCATTTCCCAAAATACCCACCTCTAGTGGTTCTAGTATTTAGCCTCCCAACTGTTTTTTTTCCAAACCTAGAAATAAAATTATGATCTAAATGTTATTTATATCTCATTTAAATAGTCATATTGGTTAATTTTCTCAGAATCTATAGTTCAATTAACGAACTTGCTGAAGATTATTGGGGCACACATTATAGGTTAGCCTACTTAATGCCCATTTTCAGGTGTGTTCTTTGATGTTCTTTTTTCTTTGTAGGGATTGAAAGGTACCAAACTTGGGGTGCTTGGGTGGCTCAGTCAGTTAAGTGTCTGCCTTTGGCTCAGGTCATAATCCCACGGTCCTGGGATCAAGCCCCATGTTGGGAATCTTTGCTCAGCAGGGAGCCTGCTTCTCCCTCTCCCTGCCTCTTGCTCTGTGTGTGTGTGTGTGTGTGTGTGTGTGTGTGTGAAATAAATAAATAAAATCTTAAAAAAAAATGAAATGTACCAAACTTGATTTTACAGCCTATCTTGAAGGTAGAGATAGCTATAGGGCCACATTCTGACTAATGGAAGCTAAACAGAAGTTTGCTAGTTATGGTTTGTTAAAAATGCTTTTTCTTTCCCAATGAAAAGGGACAGACAGGGCTGTTATTGTCATTTTGCTGTACATTCTTTTTTCTGCCTGCATGTGCAGCTAGCATTGTTGAAGGAGGAAAGAAGCCAACACTGTGTGATAGAGCAGGAATATAGAAAGATCCTAAAACCATGAATTATCACTGAATAGTTTTACCACCTCCACCAAGATTCTACCTCTGTTCTTGTTACACGAGAAAACAAAAACAATACAAACAAACAAAAACGCCCTCTTTTTTGCTTAGGAAACTCAGTTTTTCTGTTATTTTTAGCCAAATGCATTCCTAACTGGTAGAATTATTTACTCATCTTCACTTTTTCCATTTTCAGGCATGATTTCCTGGGAACCTCTCTATTGCTCAGAAAACAAAAACAACTATTGAGTATTTGTCCTAGTTATCAGAGTGAAGAGGAACACTTCCACAACTCTTTCTTGGACCTAGAATACCCCCATTTAAACTTACTTCACAGTAATCATTTTGGTGATTTTTATGTTTAAATACCTTTATCTTCTTCCATTTGGGTCGAGAGGGAAAAAAAAAACACAAAACTTCATAAGCCAAAGTAAGTAACCTTCAAATTTAAAATATGAAAAGAGATAGTAAATATAAACACGTTATTTTTCTCATTTATTCATTCACTCATTTAGTCAATCAACCAACATTTATTTGAAGGTCTATTATATGACACATACTGTATGTATCTCAGGAAAGATGTGGTGAATAATATTTTTGTGTTATTTCCTTCCTTCTTTTCTATTGATCTTAAACTATTATTCTAATAGGGGCATGACTCTGACAAGCATTATGAAAGTGGATCTAAATTGGATTATATTTCTCTCTTTCAGTGGGCACAAAAACGTGTCTCAGACCACAGACCACCATTCATCTGTGTTCAGAAAAAAAGGACATTAAGTGATTTCCTACCAATAGAGCCTATAGGAAGAAAAAAAGTAAGAAGAAGAAAAAGAGGACCAATATATTAGATTTGTTTAAACTGACTTGTGGGATCATTTGTTATTTATTACTTTTTTAAATCAACAGAATGTTCACAGGTATAGGAACCCATACTCAAAATTTGAATAAGCAAACAAATGCAACAAAAAATGTCATCAGCTAATTTACTCTTAACAGCAGATTAAACTCATATTTCAACATTAAAATGCCAAATTACTGTGGTTACAAAACATTAGCTACAGATCTCAATAGTTCTGCCTCGTTCTATTTCATGACAACACCTCTTTATTCCTATTTATTTCTAATTGAGAGTGGAGTATAAACTGACCTTATACATAAATGACTTTATCTATATGCAAATAATCTCATGGAAATCTCTGGTGAAATATTTATGTACAGGCCCATCTTTAAAAAAATAAAATCCTAATGTCAGATTTTTAATTCTTACCCTTCTTTGTATTATATTTGTACCACACTTTTAGCTCATTCTTACTAGTTTCCCAGAGGTTTTGTGCAGTTTGTCAAGGTTAAGAAAAATGTTATATGGAGAAAGGTCAGTCTTATCTTGTTATCACAAATCAGTTCAATGTTACAGTCCCCTCATATTACACCAGTCTACCTAGGCTTTTGCCAATAGCTCTTGAATTAGATTTACTAAATTTGTAAGCAATAATCAAATAAAGTGAAAGCTAAATAGCTGGAACATAGTTATTTTTCTTAGAAGTCCAGTTTTGTTTTGCTTTTAATGTAAAACCTCTGTAAATAATATTCATGTGATAATAATTTCTGTTAACTTGGAAATTAGCATTTTACTTTTCTCCATTAAATTTAATTTAGTTTTGTATTGTTCATCCTTTTCTTTTTGTTTTGTTTGAAGATTTTATTTTTTTGACAGAGAGACAGAGACAGCTAGAGAGGGAACACAAGCAGGGTAATGGGAGAGGGAGAAGCAGGCTCCTGGCTGAGCAGGGAGCCTGATGCGGGGCTTGATCCCAGGATCCTGGGACCACAACCTGAGCGGAAGGCGGATGCTTAATGACTGAGCCACCCAGGCACCCCACTTTTGTATTGCTCATCCTTAAATGGAATCTGGAATTGGAGGAACCAAAGAATTATAGAATTTTATTATTCCTCATGCTAAACCTATGTTTAGGTAATATTAAAATTTCTTTAAATTGTATTACATTATGAGTACACATTTATTATATAAAAATTGATAATTTCATTTTCTTATTAATTAAGATTAACAATGCCTCACACTGTTTTCTGAAGACTAAAAGTCACAAATACCCTTTTTCACGCCCTTTTAATTTTTTAAATAAAATTACCAGCTATTTAGACTTCAAATGTCTTTTTTTTTTTTTTTTACATAGCCTCCATGCTGGGGCTTGAACTCAAAACCTTAAGATTGAGACCTGAGCTGAGACTAAGAGTTGAACTGAGCCACCCAGGCACCCCCACAAAATCTATTTCTAAATGAGAAACCATCTCAGATTTTTAAAGAATCATTCCTTTTCCTTTCCATAGATTTTAAGTTATGAGCATATTTTTTTTCCAGCTGCCTTTTTAAACATCTTTTTTTAAGTTATGAACATACTAATCAAAAGCATCTAATTACTTTAAGAACATAAAAGCTTTATCATCTAGGGCATGGGTTTATAAACTATGTATGCCTGTTTTTATAAATTAAGTTTTATTAGTACACAGTTATGCTCTTTCATTTATGTATTGTCTATAGCTGCTTTCCTGTTACAAGGGTAGAGCTGAGTAGTCTGACAGAGAATATATGACCTGCACAACCAAAAATATTTCCTATCTGGCCCTTTACAGAAAAAAAAAAGTTAGATTGTAGGGGAATACATATACAGATCTAGAATCTACTTATATAGAATCCTCACTTTTTTTATTTGGAATAACTATTATAAACTATCCCATTTAGGTCATGAAAAAGGCCCTGGTATAGAACACTATAGCAATGTTCCAATTTCACTCAAATTTGTGACCAGAATCAGAATGAGAACCAGGAACAGTGGGCCCTCAGACTCATATCTACCATATTATATTTTCTTCTTTAGCAACACACACCTTGTCTTATATTTTTTCTTCTTTTAACTTTGTTGATTTTGTGTGTCAAAATTATACCAAAAGATGGTTTAACTTAGAAAACAGCTTTGATATAATCATGCAAAACTGTAACTTGAAGATTATTTTATTCTACATCCTTTACAAACACATTAATGAGTAAATTGAAATTGTTATGTGGAACGTAGGAATAGCGCGGAGGACCACAGTGGAAGGGAGGGAAAACTGAACGGGAAGAAATCAGAGAGGGAGACAAGCCATGAGAAACTCTGGACTCCGGGAAACAAATTGAGTGTTACAGAAGGGAGAGGGGTTGAGAGATGGGGTAATGGGGTGATGGGTATTAAGGAGGCCATGTGTTGTGATGAGCACTGGGTGTTATACACAACTAATGAATTGTTGAACACTACATCAAAAACTAATGGTGTACTATATGCTGGCTAACTAAACATAATAAAAAACAAGACAAAACAAAAACAAAAACAACCCAAAGGAGAATAAAACAATTTTAAAAAAGAAAAAAAAAGAAATTGTTAAATTCCTTATTGAAATTATTCCTGAAGTATAACAAATTTTACATATTTTAAAAATTATTATAAGTGAAGAAAAGTAGTTGTACCATTGCTTTGCAAATCTTATTCCCCTAGGTAATATAACCACTTTAAGTAGAAGACATTTTAGTAAAGCTTCATAAAAATTTAACTTAAAAGTGCATTCCTTCATTTATTCTTTTATTCACCAAATATTTATGAATACCTTCTAGGTATTGGGCACTATACTAGGTCCTGAAGATAAAGTAATGAATTCAATTTATTTCTAATTAGAAAGCAGAAATTATTTAGATTGGTTGTGGTAACACCTGTAAACATTGGCTCTTTAAAATAATTTTGATATCTTTTATAGTTCTCCAGAAACACATCTATAAGCCATGGTCATTAATAAACATAAATTGATTCTGCTTAGCAGTTAACACTGCCTTTAAAATAAAAAAGGCTGATTATACAGAGTATTTTAATAATTGACTAGAAATGTCAAAATAAAAGATATTTAAATGATAAATATTAGCTAGTTTTGCTACAGAATTTTCTATCAATTCTAATATATAGATATATTTAGACTAATTAGAAAGTGGTTACTATATCATCATAAAACTAACTTTTAAAAAATATTCACTTATTCAATTATTCATCCATTCAAATAATATGTCTTGGGTGCCTAGCAGGAGGCAGGTTCACTGGGAATATAGCAAAAGAAATTACAGAAGTCCTGCCTTACATGGAATTTGAATTGACAAAATAACATGTACAAGTACAGGTATACCAGAAAATATATATATTTTAAATTTGGACTCATCCTTATTAAATATATCTTTTGATTTTGTTTTTTCTCTAAAATTTATTAAATGTTACATTATGAGCATATGGATATTAAGAAACAGCAAAAATACTTGTATCAGAATCAAGATAAAATATTCTGAAAGATCTATGAATACTTTCTTTTTAAGGAAGAAGAATAATTTTTATTTTCAGTATCCTCCTTTGATTATGTTTTCTTTCAAATTAGGCAAGTCACTGTAGTGAGAGGCTAGCAAAGCCTGTGTACTCCATGGCCAGCTCAAAAGTCACCTGGAGTCTATACATTTACTGTGGTAGCTCACCACATTTTCTACAGAGTCTGACAAAAGGCTATCTTACTCTTTGTTAATCTTGATTTTCTGATGAGCATGTGTTTCTCATTTGCAATAGGCAAAGAAGCAAAAAGACTGGTGATCCCACAGATGTGTTAGTTTTATAACTACCACTGCTCTCTCCAGGCCCAGGTTTCCAAAAGGCAGTGTGCCCTAATGGTTAAGAGTTCAGACTTCTGGACCAAGACTGTTTGGTAACAAATTCTGGTTTGTCCAGGGCCCAACTGGGTGATACTGACTTTTTACTTAGTCTGTGTGTGTCAGTTTCTTCATCTGGAAAACACCCAGAATAATACCTTATTGGGTTGGTTTATATTATGAATGAATGTTAAGTGCTAGAAACAGTGCCTGATACAGTAAGCTATCTGTAACTTTATTGCAATAAACGAACGTTGAACTTTATCTTTCTTAAAATTCATTTGAACTCCAAAGAACGGATTCTTTTCTTGAAACATTCCCTCAAACATTATTAAAAAATCATTAAGTCAAGGGGTGCCTAGGTGGCTCAGTCGGTTAAGCCTCTGACTCTTGATTTCTGCTCAGGTCATGATCTCACAGGGTTAAGAGATGAAGCCCCATGTCAGGTTCCACACTGGATGTGCAGCCTGCTTAAGATTCTCTGATTCTCTCTCTCCCTTTGCCCCTCTCAGCTCCCCACCCCTGCTTGTATGCACACTCTCTCTTAAAAAATATTTTTAAAAACTCATTAAGTCAAGTATGAAGTCACAGAAGAAACTGTTTTCCAATAAATATTTAAATACAATAAGAGCCATGGAGTGCAGGCTCTGAAAAATAAATAAGGGACTAGTTAAGAATTTTGTGATTTATAAGATCTCCAGGCTTTTAGGGTCACATTCACTTTCTGTGCCATTGTTAATTTTAGCACTTCTACCATGAGAAGAGTTGACAGACCTTCTAATGATCTGGTCAGCCGGATACAGATACACACACCTAAGCCTCTTCCTCCCTCATCCACTAGGTAGATACCAAGATTCTGATGCATCTGTGAACTTACTTTGTTTTAAACTAGTAAAACTATGCTCAGAGGAAGTCCCCTTTTCAAATATCTGGACTCATCTAACCAGATGCATAATAATCACCCCCCCTTTTTTTTTTACCTGAACTAATTGTTATTTGTACATCTCTATTTTCTAATATTTCCTCTGGGTATTCTGTTAAGGTAAAACACAGCTTTATATGCCCTTTCCAATCAACATCAGACTATTTGTTTCAGGATAGTAATTAACTTCCTGCTTAATTTGTCACACTTAATTTGAAATTAGGCATGCAAAGCTATTAAAAACTGTGGTTGTGGTGTTTGCATCTGGCTGAGGCAGTAGCCACTGGCAGCCTTGATTTATCACTCTTCATTTAAATTCCTGTGCCAATGATTTTAGTTCCTAAATGCTATGACTGGCATTTATGGATTTCAAAATCAAAGTGAAAATAAGCTACAGTTAAGAACTCAACAGCTCAGATCGATGAAAAATGGTTTTATAACTGAACGCCCTGCAGTTAAATCCTAGGAGCTTGACCAAAAAGTGCTTAGTGCTCAGAGATGTTGCTGTAGGAAGACAATGAGCATCCCACTCTAATGGTTGTTTATAAATCACTATCAAAACTGTGCATCTTGTAACAGTGCCACGTAAATTTGCTCCCAGATGGAAACTATTTTTTGCTAAGCCTGCTTCCTTAAAAGAACCCCCATCCCCAAAAGTAAGCTTCCCTGTCTGATAAATCTCATCTTTGATATTCAAATCTTTTTAGCCGGCATTGCTCATATTTGAGGAAGCAGAATATACTGCTACCAAGATCTAATCCTTAATACCACAAACAAAATTGTTTCCTAAATTGAATGAGTATGATTCTATAATTTTCTTATCAAAGACTGACTGTGGTGTAAATCTTGATTCAGTGAAGGCTTCCTCAGATATGTGTAGGAAGAATTAGGCTTTTCCACAACCCTGCCAGAAACAAATTGTGAAAACTTGTTCCTCCCGCATGCCTTCATCATCTAAAGGCTCAACCCTCCTTGTATGGCCAATCCAAATGCTGTTCTTCCTTTAAGGTAAAGCTCCTCCAGGAAGTATTCCAGCTCAATTAATCTTTCCTCTTCTGAACTAAAGCATTCACAATCTGTATCTTGTCACTTAAGCACTTAACTTAAAAAAATACTCTCTCTTTTCTTCTTTGTGAGCCTTTTTTAGCCACTAACATTGCCTCCCCAATTAAAGGAAGGCATTTGAGGAAGCCACACTAGCTTCTCCCTTTCTTACTTACACTGTCTGATGGACTATAGTACTGATCACATATTATGGCTTAATAAATGTTTGTTCGTGGCTCAGTACACTATAAATGTACTGTTTGAGGCTCCAGGGATAAAGTGAACCAACCAATAAAATACAGTGAAAAAGTCCATCCTCGTAGAGATTCCATTGCTGAAAGATCAAATTATATTTGGCATTTATTACATCATAGAATTAAGTGATGGAATAAAGAACACACACAAGCCACTTTGAAGAAAGTGACTTAGGTATTGTCTTAGGAAATAAACATATGATCAAAACAAGTGGAAACCAAAAAACAAAAAGTAAGGTTGAGAGTGACAGATAACAAAATGTGAAATAAAACAAAAGGAAAGAAGAGGAAGAAGAGACATTCTTCCTGTCATGCTTAAGCCATGATAATTGTTTCTATTTACATACTCAGGTTTCTAATGTGACATATATTTTTACTTTCCAATAACCATAAAACTTTTATTTCTTCTCACTGAGTGTAAAGTGATATGGACTTGAACATGGGAGGAACTATTACTGAGATATCTTTTTTTTTTACCTTCTAAAAATAACTATAACTTGAAAACACCATGGCAAACTTCCAAGAATACTGCAAAATATTACAGTGTAAAGACTTACAGCAGGAGCTGTATGCCTGGAAAGTTACAATAAAACTTTAAGGAAGTATCTTCTTAGAGGAAGTATCAAAAAACCTTTCGCATCTTTATCAACTATATTATTTTCTTATTTTATTATATCAAGTTTTTGGGATTAAGGCAGAAAACTGATTTTAAACATGAAAAGACTGTGTGCATAGAATGTTCAACATGTTATTCAATGCAATATTCTCATTTTGCAGATGAAAAATCTGAGGTCCAGAAAGATTAAATAACTGGCTTAAATTTACACAGCTGGATAGTAGTAGTACAGGGACTAGAACTCAGAGTTGATCAGATTCTGACCAGCTGTTTCCTGTCTCTCTATATGACTAAACTACTGAACATTTCAAGAGAAAAAAAATAATGACATTATGAGCTATACATTCATGAGTATGCAGATGGCAAATAGCAGACTAAACTATGTATACAGGATATGAAATTTCGGGTCTTAGAGATCCATAAAACCAAATGGACAATAATCTCTCCTACATATTTTCAGGGCATTCCTGCTTAGGTTTACACAACTGAACACTATGTCTTCTGATTATCTATTCCAGGACAATGAGCCTATGAATAGAACACTTATTGTTGATGTTCTTAGTGAGCACTTTAAGACTAAGGGACAAAAGTATCATGGTATTAAAGCTTTACAAGGTTCACTCTGGGTATTGTAGAATTTTGTGTGTTTGTGTGTGCACGTATGTATGTATGTATACATATCCACACACTTAATTCACTAATTTATGTAGTAAATATTTAATGCATAGATTTTAGATGAAAGGCACTATGTCAAGCCTTGGGGATCCAAATATTTATGAACAACTCAATAGAAAAAACTGACATGCAACTGAAATGCAGAGCATGGTAATAAGTACTGTGGCAGGATAAATATAAGGACCTGTAAAAGGACAATCAGGTCAGCATCAGCATCATGAAGGACCTTACAAGTCACTTTAGAGAAATCATCAACCATAATTCCATCACACAGAAAGAAACACTACCAACATCTGAAAATTTTGCTATTCATTTTCTTATGACTAATGCATGCATTAATTATTTACATAGTTGATAATATATAGAAAGCCTTTATTGTGGCACTTATGATATTGTTAGCATTATTCTTTTTCATTAAACTTAACATTCTATCTTATAGACATAATCCATTTTACTTATTTTTTGTTTGTCATTTAGGATATGTACATATTTCCTTATTATGCATAACGCCTGTTTACACAAAAAGTTTTCTACATGTCTTATCTTTCCTAGATATTGATACATAATAGCAAATTTAAAGAGTATAATAATTTTAAGGTGTTAGAAACACACTGCCATATACTTTTATAGTTACTCCTATAATCCTGTAGAAGTATCAGAGTTTTGACCAAATCATGCCCTAAACAGACATGAGTATTACCATTTACCAAAGAAAACCCCACAAAACACAAAAAGCAAGTCCAATCTGATTAGAAGAAAATTACCTATCATTGTTTTAATTTTCATTTCTTTGATTTTTAGCAAGAGTGAGGTTTTTTCTTAATGCGTATTAGACAACTGCATTTCTTCTGAGAATTGAGAGCTCTTGTCCTTTGTCCATTTTTACCATGGTCCATTCATCATGAGTATTTACCCAGCTTATCATTTATTTTCATTTTATTTATAATTACTTTGATGTATAAAATTCCTATTAAACTCATCTATCTTTTGCTTTGTAATCATTTTTTTTTCTGTTTCTCCATTCACTACTTAGTCAATATTTACCTATGTTTACTTTTTCTTAAAATTTTGTATTTAACACTTATCTACTTAATCCTTTGGAATTTATTTAAGGGTGTTTTCTTAGTTAAGGATTAACTGGAAATGTTTTAAATAATTATTCTTCTTTGACAAATTTTATTTAATAATGTATATTTCCCCCATTAATTTCAGATGTATTCTTCATCCTATGTTAAATCTTTTTTTTGCATATTAAGAACTTTTTTCCAAGACTATCTCTTCTTTTCCTTTGTTCAGAAACTGTTTTTATCTTATCCTTGGGAAAACAAATTAATTCCTGAAATGTAAGCTAATTATTCATTAGTTGATTTTGATTAAATATACTTTTCATGTTTTAAGGGGATATTATTGGATGAGAATCCATTAAAAAAATGCCATATCCTAATGGAGCAGCACTACATTCTGCATTTATGTAACATCTTCATTATCTTAGCAACAGATGACATTTCCAATACTCAAACACAATGCCCCAAATTTTCAGAAAATATTATGGAAATGTGATGCATACTTCCTAAGAAAACTTTTACACAGAAAATTAAGCAAAATTTCAGTGAAGAAATAGAATCATGAGAAAAGTACCTAGTTCTTGAAAAGTAAGAACTTGAAAATAAATGTTTTTTTTAATGCAAAATCTTACATAGCAACACCATTTGTTTGCCATGTTTATACATTGAGTTTAGACAGTGTGGAATCTAAGTTTTTGTCTGGTTATTATAAAACCCAAATATTTATTCTTCTAGTTGTCTATTAACTAATAAATAAGTAGGCAACAATTTCTGCATCTTTTGACTCTAAAATTATAGTTTTTCCTTCAAAATCAAGTCTTTAATGGCCAAATTTATGTCAAATAATGGGTAACTTTTCACATATTCTGCTTATGATGCTTCTTACACCTTGACAAACTGTAATGGGTTTAAAAGTCAAATGAAGGCAGGTATATCATCTCATTCCCTCCTCTGAGACTGTGAGGCACCACAGGGAGGAAAATGAAAATTTATGGAAGTAGAATATGAAATTAATGTAAAAAAATAAATACTAATAAGAGAAATGAAAAAAATGGAACATTTGTAGAAAACTGTTTAGAGAAAGATACCTAGTTCTAGATCATAGTTTAAGAATGAGTATTTCTACCTTGAAAGTTCATTAAAACTTTATCTAATTCTTCATGCATGAAGAAAGAGCATATATCAAGGATATAACATAAGAAAAGCTCTATTAGAATACAATTTGGTTACTTTTTGCCTTTATTTATTATTATGGATTTTTTTAATTGTGAAAATTAGAAAAAATCATATATTAACCGTTTATTTTAAAAATGTATTTCTAACACAGAAATAAATTATTTTTTCATGTTAGTTATATCTAATATATACTTTAAAATATCAATAAATTATATGGCATGATATTTACAAGAAACTAGTCTTATAGTTTTATTAAATCAATAACCTAAGACAATACTGTTTAACAAGATTTGAACATGAAACTCTAAGACTTTTTCCCCATATTTTGTTTAAATTTGGCATAAACAAATAATTAATCCTTTTTTAATTTATACTACATTTAAAGTTCTAATTACTTGACTATGTCAAAATGTGTTATGTGTTTTTAGCATGGCCATGTTGGTTTCAGCTTAGTCATATAAATGAACATTCAAGCACCCTGCAATATTTTAACATGAGATTTCATATTGTGGATTCTACAAAAATAAACTTTTTAAAAAGATGGATAATTTTTACAAAACAAACACTTCCTTGTTTTAAGGTTCTGAATTGAAAATGTTAAGATTTTAAGCTGTAAGAGTGAATTTAAACTTACTGCTCATCATAGTAACTACACACTATTTTGAGTTTTTTTCTTTTTTTCCATATACAAATGTTCCTTAAAGGCACCATTACTGTGCCAGAATGACATGGTAGAAGTATTCAGATTTTGAAAAGTCTTCTTGATGATTCTGTGACTCTCATTTTCCTTTTGGAGAGGAGTCTTCTCTGGAGCTTAACATTGCCTAGTGGTCATTTAAGAGAATGACTGTGGGGCTCTCAGATTACCTCAAAAATGCATCTAAGAGGACATCTTGAGGAGTCTTTAATCCAATATACTGTCACTTCTCCTGTAGTTCCTTTAAGATTTGTGACCATGAACGCACAACACTTCTCCAGTCTACTAGACATATAGAATTAGAGAGCTGTAGAAGCAGTTGGGTTGGGGATGATAAACTTGCAAATGAAGTAAGTAGGTATGACCCAACTGAAATGTTCTACAGATGGTCTTCCCATCTACAGACAGTGATAATGCAGAGAACTGTGATCTTCCATTTCCTGAAGTAAATTTATTTTTTATATTTTCTTCTTAAATAGGTTAACAGGCAGAAGAAAGATTTTAATGAAATACATGGAAAACCATGCTAAAAGAGTCAGTTAGATGATACCAGAGGATTGGAAATGTTTCTTAGAGATCTTTGAAATGGGATAAAAGAATGTTTATTTATAATATAAAATTTAAAAATATGTATTTATTTATCACATAAGGTTTATATGTGCATCCTGCCTGATGACTTGCAGTTGAAGTCTACAGTCTCTTGAGATTCTTTAAGGCACATGAAAATTGTCACCTTGTAAAATAACTGTAAAACTGATATGAGATGGCAGCAGTTAGGTTAATAAAATTCAGATGGTGAAAAATAGTTTATTTTATGAAATAATTTTGCATGTCAGTTATAGTTTAAATTTAAATATATAATTAAATAGCATTTGAAATAAGAGTTTAATTGTTCTGCTCTTAATACAAGTATCTCACATTTTGTAAAACAGCTAAGTAAAAACAGCAGTTGAAGCTTTTAAATATTCAAAACTATTCAGCACATTAAGTATTTCTTCTTGTAAAAATAGACTGAGGAACCTATCCTCAATTTTTAGGAATCTGAATGTGCAATTCATATCTACAACTGACCAACACACTTATCTTTATGAAAAGTAATTTAAAAACTTAAAAATACAAAATTATGGGATAGGACATAACTATCAAATAAACTTATCAAAATATAATCTAAACTCGGAGATAGAAAATAGTCACTCATTCACTATTTATATAAAGAAGGCTTAAAAGAGGAAGTAAAAAAGAGAAGTCATCAATTCACATGAGCATTATAAACTAAAAGGCAATACACATCTTAGAGCAGAGGATTTAAATAAGTTTTTAAAGGCAAAAGAAAATGGAATGAAATGTACACTTCTATCCACATATAGACGTATTTATCACCCTTGCCATATTATTTACTGGCTTTAATGAAAGATTCCTTAGGGATCCGAAGGGGTACGTGCACCCCGATGTTTATAGCAGCAAACTTTCCATAGCCAAACTGTGGAAAGAGCCAAGATGTCCATTGACAGATGAATGGATAAAGAAGATGTGGTATATATATATATATATATATATATATATATATATAATGGAATATTATGCAGCCATCAAAAGGAATGAAATCTTGCCATTTGCAACGACATGGACGGAACTGGAGGGTATTATGCTGAGCGAAATAAGTCAATCAGAGAAAGACACGTATCATATGACCTCACTGATATGAGGAATTCTTAATCTCAGGAAAGAAACTGAGTGTTGCTGGAGTGGTAGGGGGTGGGAGGGGTGGGGCAGCTGGGTGATAGACATTGGGGAGGGTATGTGATATGGTGAGCACTGTGAAGTGTGTAAGACTGTTGAATCACAGACCTGTACCTCTGAAACAAATAATACATTATATGTTTAAAAAAAAAAAAGAAGAAGATAGCAGGAGGGGAAGAATGAAGGAGGGGAAATCAGAGGGGGAGACGAACCATGACCCATGAGAGACTATGGACTCTGAAAAACAAACTGAGGGTTCTAGAGGGGAGGGGTTGGGGGGATGGGTTAGCCTGGTGATGGGGATTAAAGAGGGCACATAATGAATGGAGCACTGGGTGTTATACGCAAAAAAAGAATCATGGAACACTACATCAAAAACTAATGATGTAATGTATGGTGATTAACAACATAATAAAAAATAATGATAAAAAGAAGATGAATACACATAATTCAAATCATTTCATAATTATTTTGAGGAAAAAAACTTTTCTATCTTAGGGTTTACTTTGGAAATGACTCAGTATAACAATATATAGTAGAGCATAAAGTATCATAGTCATGGAGTCTCACCTTAGGTCTATAGGGTGTCAAAATAATTAGAGTAGCATTAGGTTCATTATGGAACTTTCAATTTTGTTTTTAATCTTGCATAACTGAAAGCTTTGCTCAGTGCCTAACAAAACAAATGTGTGGTAGGCTCTCTTTCATAAAACTAGACAAGTGAAATATCAACATTCACTCCCTCTCTCATCACTATTTAATCACTTATTACTTTATACATATTTTAAGGACTTGTCTACTGAGTAATATTTCAGGCACTCAGTTCTGGAAGATGTATATTGAATCAGATATCATATAATCTTTTTTTACTTAGGCAAGCTCTCACTTCTAAATCAGGGAATGAAAGACTGAGTGTTGGCTGCTCCACAGTGGGCATAATGTCTCAAACACTCAAATGTGTGTCTTGTTTTCACTACCTGGCATATAGCAGTCCTGGGCACAGCATTGCCACTGAGTAATTTCTTTGCTGACTAACACATAGAAGTAAATGGGAAAAACAATGACATTATTATTTTGTAAAATGTTTTCAGGGCTTGCTTCATGAATGTGTGACTTACCCACCTGCACAGTTCCTTCACCCTACTTAGGGTTTTAATGCTCAGCTTCTGCCATCTTGAAATTCTTAATAATTTTATCATGTGTTTTGTAAGTGAAGTATGACAGGACAATGAGCATGGGAGCTTGGAGCCCTGGTTTTAGGCAAGGTCCAGCCTCTGGTCACCTTCCCACATCTACAAGATGTGTTTTCCCAGGCAGACTCCCCAGCTCTCCACCATGCAGTCTTCCAATTCCTGCCCCACCCCTTCATTGCTGCCACCTTCCACCTGGGTTAGGTGATTGTGTTGACCACTGAAGAGACAGGATCACATTTCTGGGTTGTCTCCTGTGTCCAGTGGGGTTCCGTACATGTGCACAGGCAGGATCTAGGTTAGGTCCACTAGCCCTGGGGAGTGCAAAGCTGTGTGTGTGTGTGTGTGTGTGTGTGTGTGTGTGTGTGTGTGTGTGTGTGTGTGTGTGTGTGTGTGTGTGTGTGTTGGCCATCTGTGTTCTGAAGAGGCCATGTCTTACTGGGGGCAAGTTTCTCACTCACCACCCTATGCAGGTAGTTTTCTGGAAAGGCAGTTTAAGGACCTTAGAGGTTCTTTCTTCCACTGTGAATTGGGAAGGCCTTGGGAACCTGGGGGTGTCTTCATTCTTCCTAAAAGAATCCCTGTGCCGAGGGAGTGCCCACTCACTGGGCTGGCTCAGTGCCTGGTGAGACCTCTCTCCCTCCTTCCAACCTTTCTGAGTATGGCTTACATTTGTTTGTTCTGGGCTACTTGAGAAACCTTTAGGGACTGTGATGGGAGAGGAGGGACTACAGGAAAAGAATTTTGTGATTTTGATGATTCTGCAGATGAGTTAAATGTTTTTATATTTGAATTTAAAGGTGGCATTGAGCAATATAAAGATGAAAGGTAAAGTTTATGCTAATATTTGAAATTGTATTTTTTTTTGTTACTTATAAGGACATAAAATGGCAATTAAAAAGCACCATGACAAATTGAGAGAGAAATTGCAGAAGGAAAAGGCTTTATATTTTAGTACCTTTAATGACCCTTTTTTCCTGCTTTTTGAACAAAGGATCCTGCAGTTTTCACTTTTCACTGGGCATCAAAAATTATGTAGCTGGAACTGATTGTTTAGAATCCAAACCAAATAGAAAAGTGCTGAGGAACACATGGAAGAAAAGAAAAAGCTATTTAATCTAAAGATTCTATATGGAATTTCCATCTGATTAAAAGGTCAGCAATTTGTTTCAATCTTTATTAATTAAAGTATTTAAGTATGAAGACATTTCACATTTTCAATAATGATCAGGATAATCTGTCAACCTCGAAAATCTTTTGGTTTAAATCTTACACATTATGCTTTTTCAATCCTTTATAATATTTAAAACAAAGGAGGCTTTTGGAAAATATATTTTTAAAAACTTCATACAAATCAGCTATCTAAATCAACCAGTTTGCTTTGTAGGGAGAGTTTAGTTATGAAACTAAATTAGCTTCCATCTCCAAACAAAGAACTGTATTGAAAATGAGCAAATAATTGGCTAGACATATGCCTACCATAAAGTAGAGGCTTACATCCTAAGTCAGATACAGATTATGCACAATAAAATCATATACATTTATCTTCACTGCTAACCACGTTTATTTTTGCAGGATTTAAAATATTTTACTAAACAATCTTCTACCATTACTTTTCAATTTGTATGAACAAAGGCCATTAACATCATTAATGTAGTAGTAGAGGTATTATAATAGCAGTAAGATCTTATTAGTTTATACTAAGAAAGTACTTAGTCATCTCTCCTGCACAATGTGCAAATGAGAATTCCTCAGATAACAGCTGATAACTCTAAGAGCCAACTGCTTAAAATGAAGTTTAGGATTAAACACATTTTTCCAGCAATGTATGATCACCAAGAAAAACCACGATTGCTATTAAAGGATAGGTTAGTGTTGATCTTTTGCTGAAAATTCTTTAAGCACAGCACCAGAGGATTTAGTGAGCATGAAATTTAGTATGTGCTAAAGAAAATATATGCAATAATATTTTCTTGTCCCTTTCTAGGCAAATGCCTGCTTAAATTTAAGGCTTTGCCCTTTTTATTCCCACTGCCTGGAATAGTCTTTTATATATTCACAGGTTTTCTCTTCAACTCAGGATCTGCTCAAGTGTTACATTATCAAGAGAGGTAGTTTTGGCTTTCCCCATGGAAAATATCTGCTTCTTTTTCTTCCGAATCTCCTACTCTGCTTAATTCTTCTTCATGGGATATATCACTACTTGCCATTAGAATATATAGTATCCACAAAAGCCGAGGCACTTAACTGGTTTCTGTTTATTTGTTTTTCTCCTTTATTTGCTATACTTCTAGTATGTAGAAGAGTTTCTGGCACACAGTAAATATTCAATGAATATTTTTGAATGAATTAATAAATGAATGAATGATAACTCAAACCATCTCCAATTTCTGTTAATGCAAGTCAATGGATATTTATGAAGTTACAGACAATGGAGGTTGAGAATATTCTTAGTCAAAAACACATCATCTTTGCTCTCAAAAAGCTCACATATTGGTTGGAAAAGCAAAATATTAAAAAATATATGGTTACGGTTCAGTGAGAGAGAAACACGTATGCTATTGAACATAAGTGACTGGGAGCAGTTCAGTTTCTTCACATGTTGACTGAGCCACTGACTAATCTCAGCAAATTAACTGCTGAAGTCTAAAGGACTTTCCTATATCATTCATTTACCCAAAAGATGCATGCCACAAAAAGACACTAGACTTGGAAGTAATTTGACATTTCTCAGGAGTAAAAAAAGTTTGCAATCATCCAGACTCTATTATAATTTAATATTTGGCTGGACCATAAAGTTATTTAGTTATGATTAACTAGACCGACATTTCAATTATCTTCCATAAAAAATATTCAGTGCACTTTTCAGAGCAGAAACACTGACTGAGGAGATAGGAACATTTATTTTGATATAAGGTGTTTGTAATTTTTGATATGTAATTTTCTTGTGTTTAAGAAATACGAAAAATACAAATAATACAGCATCTCTCTTAAATTACCATTATTGTCTTTTTAAAAAAACTTATGTCATTGGCTTGTAATCAGTGTATATTTAGTAAGCATTTAAAACTTTTATACTGATTTTTTTCTTACTTTGAATAGACTTGTGCAGATTTTGGAAAAATAATTATTTGCTGTCAAGAATTTTACAGGACTGATATCCAGAGATAAAATAATTTAAAATACAGATATAAAGACAAATGAATGTTTATAGTGTCCCTAATTACCTACTCCAGCAATATATAAAAGGGTGCCTTTTGAAATAGACTGTATTTCCAAAATGCAGTGAACTATAAATCAAATAGACATCTCAAGTTTATAAATATATACAAATTCTGTTTATTTAAATCTGTTTTCAATGTTAGTTCAATTAATCATTGCTGCCTGAGCAAATATATGAAATCTCTAATCAAAATGTAAGCCTGAGGCAAGAACTATACAGAATAGTCACCCAATGGCAGAGAGAGGAGTGTTAAGTGTATACTTTAAGAAACCAAGGAACTAGATAACCTGGTTCTGACAATAATTGCTTTAAAGACCTGTTAGCAAATATCAGCAGAATTGGTTTGCAATTTAGCATTTCTTTTACTTTGAACATGGTCCCTAAAGGTTTTTGCACATGTCAGGATATCTACAAACACAATTTGTTTCAGGTTGACTATCCATGATTAACATTTTTCTTTATGTCTATGACCTGAATAATTCCTTTGACTGAACTACACACCTTAGTTTTCCTATCATGCACTGAAGATTAAAATGAAATGTTTTCTAGCTGTTGCTTTCTAAATTAAACACCTTTAAAAACCATTTAAATAAACTATGAAAATAGAAGATTGCAAAAATAGCTCTTAGGGATTGTAGAAGTCAGTTAATTAAGGTTTATTGCAAAGATTCCTAATTATGAGCGTCATAGTTTTAAATCTATAATCTTATTTATCCAACTGGAATCAGAATAATCAAGGAATGTTTCTCTTAACTACAGCTAAGTGGTTGTAAGTGATTTGGAAATTTTTTATATTTGTTTAATTGTCAACAGATAGCAAACAATTAAATCAGGGTTATTTAATATGGTTTCCTTAATGTTTCTTAAATAGGAGGAAAGATACATACATATTAGGCAACTACATGAAGGAAAAGGCAATTCAAAGCAAATGTCCCCTTTATCTCCATGTTCTATACTGTGCCCACAAAAAGTAGTAAAAACATAATACAGTTGTCTATACTTTTTGGTCTCTAATATTTTATTTCCTTACTTATACAAGTGTCACCTCATGAACAATATTATTACTCTGCTGATTTCTTCCCCTATTTGTGGCCCTGATAATATAGCAATGTCTTCTGCTAATGGGGATTCTCTAACTTGTCTTGGTTATTTTATAGACACCCACTCCTTTCTCCAAATTTTAAGTTAAATCTTCAGCTCAAATTCTGCTGTACCTCTGCAATATGTCAACTTTTTAGATGCCTTTGGTACATTAGTCATCAGTACCTAATCCCTCAATTGCTTACCTTTGCTTGGTTCCTTCTGCTCAGAATCCTTTCCCTTGTCCCAGTCTCATTTAGCCTACTCATCTCTCAGAACAAAACTTAATTTAAATGCCAGTTCCTCAGGAAGATCTTATTCCCCAAACTTAGAGAATACATGCTTTCAGAGCGCTTTGTTCTTCTCTTTAGTGGGACTTATCACATACTAATTATATATTTGCCAAATTATTATTATTTTCATTATCTGCCTCCCCACGAGAGTGTAAGGCTCATAAAGGCTCACTCAGCAATGTATATACGTTGAATAAATTAAAGGTTTGTGAAGAACATGTATCACTTCCATTTTAGCTTAAAAACAATGATACATAACCTACAGATGATGAGAAAAATCTTTGACTGTGGCCCTCTCAGTCCAACAAAATTGCAAAGTGTTATCTACCAGATAACCTTGGAAAGTGCCTTTAAAGTTGCTTCAAAGAGATTTTCCAAAGATACCCAAGTGAGATGATGGGAAATGCCTTCTCAATTTGCAACAGTAAAACTATTACCTTATTAAGGCTGGCACACATTCTAACAGCTGAAGCCTGGCTCTGGGACACTCCAGTTACTATAGGCTCCTTTTTTTATCCAACACTAGGATATGATATTAAAATCATTATTGATACATGAACAGATTGAGCTATTTTATACTGTTACCCTTGCTTAAAGTATATGCATTTTTTTTATTCTTTTAAAAGTTTTTATTTATTTATCAGAGAGAGACACAGAGAGAGAGGGAACACAAGCAGGGAGAGTGGGAGAGGGAGAAGCAGGCTTCCCGCTGAGTAGGGAGCCTGACGTGGGGCTCGATCCCAGGACCCTGGGATCATGACCTGAGCTGAAGGCAGATGCTTAACTGACTGAGTCACCCAGGCACCCCAGTATATGCATTTTATTTATTTATTTATTTATTTATTTTTAAAGATTTTATTTATTTATTTGAGAGAGAGAATGAGAGAGAGAGAGAGAGAGCACGAGAGGGGGTTGGGTCAGAGGGAGAAGCAGACTCCCCGCTGAGCAGGGAGCCCAATGCGGGACCTGATCCGGGACTCCAAGATCATGACCTGAGCCAAAGGCAGTTGCTTAACCAGCTGAGCCACCCAGGCACCTAGTATATGCATTTTTAAAGACATGATATTCTAATGTCAGAATTTCAGCATAGTGAGACAAGGCCTTCTTCATGTTTCTTAAAATTGTGACATGGGGATGGTCACTCATACTTATAAGGCTGATCATAATACTTTTTTTGTTAGGGCCAGGTAAATGTATTTTATAAATTCAGTGGCTCACTGCCATCCTGTATACAGAACTATTTTTGTTGTTTTTTTAAGTTTTTACTTGAATTATAGTTAGTTAACATACAGTGTTATATTAGTTTCAAGTGTACAAGGTAGTGATTCAACAATTCCATACATCACCTCGTGCTCACCACAAAAATTGCACTCCTTAACCAACATCACCTATTTAACCCATCCCCCCATATCCCTCCCCTGTGATAATCATCAGTTTGTTCTCTATAGTTAAGAGTCTGTTTCTTGGTTTGTTTCACTCTCTCTCTTTTTTTTCCCCTTTGCTCATTTGTTTTTTGTTTTTAATTCCACATATGAGTAAAATCATATGGCATTTGTCTTTTTCTGATGACTCATTTTGCTTAGCATTATACTGTCTAGCTCCATCCATGTCATTGCAAATGGCACAGTTTCATTCTTCTCTATGGCTGAATCATATTCCCTTGTATTTATACCACACCGTCTTTATCCATTTATCATATATGGACACTTGGGCTGCTTCCATAATTTGGCAATTAAATAATGCTGTTATAATCACAGGGATGCATGTATCCCTTTGAATCAGTGTTTTGTATTCTTTGGGTAAATACCCAGTAGTGCCATTGCTGAATTGTAGGGTAGCTCTATTTTTAACTTTTTAAGGAACCCCCATACTGTTTTCCAGAGCAGCTGCACCAGTTTGCATTCCCACCAACAGTGCAAGAGGGTTCTTTTTTCTCCACATCCTCACCAAAAACAATTGGTTTTTGTGTTGTTGATTTTAGCCATTCTGATAGGTGTGAGGTAATATCATAGTTTTGATTTGCATTTCCCTGATGGTAAGTGATGATGAGCATCTTTTCATGTATCTGTTGGCCATCTGGATGTCTTTGGAGAAATGGCTGTTCATGTTTTCTGCCCATTTTAACTGGATTTTTATTTTAGGGGTGTTAGAGTTTTATAAGTTCTTTTTATATTTTGGATCCTCACCCTTTATTGTATATATCATTTGCAAATATCTTTTCCCATTCCTTACGATGCCTTTTAGATTTGTTGATTATTTCCTTTGCTGTGCAGAAGTTTATTTTTGTTTTTGTTTCCCTTGCCTCAGGAGACATATCTAGAAAAAAGTTGCTATGGCTGATGTGAAAGAGGTTACTGCCTATGTTCTCTTCTAGAATTTTTATAGTTTCAGGTCTCACATTTAGGTCTTTAATTCATTGAGTTTATTTTTGTGTACAGTGTAAGAAAGTAGTCCAGTTTCCTTCTTTTGCATGTTGCTCTCCAGTTTTCCCAACATCATTTGTTGAAGAGATTGTCTTTTTTCCCACTGGATATTCTTTCTTGTTTGTTGAAGATCAATTGACTATATAGTTGTGGGTTCATTTCTGGGTTTTCTATTCTGTTCTATAGATCTATGTGTCTGTTTTTGTGTCAATACCATACTATGTTGATCACTACAGCTTTGTAATATAACTTGGAAGTCCAGATTTGTGATGCCTCCAGCTTTGCTTTTCTTTTTCAAGATTACTTTTGCTATTTGGGGTCTTTTGTGGTGCCATACAAATTTTAGGATTGTTTATTATAGTTCTGTGAAAAATGCTGGTGATTTTGATAGGGATTACATTAAATGTGCATATTGCTTTGGGTAGTATAGACATTTTAATAATATTTGTTCTTCCAATCCATGAGCATGGAATGTCTTTCCATTTCTTTGTGTTGTCCTCAATTTCTTTCATCAGTGTTTTATAGTTTTCAGAGTACAGGTCTTTCATCTCTTTGGTTAGGTTTATTCCTAGTTATCTTATGGTTTTGGTGTAACTGTAAATGGGCTTGACTCCTTGATTTCTCTTTCTGCTGCTTCATTATTGGTGTATAGATATGCAACAGATTTCTGTATATTGACTTTGTATCCTACAACTTTACTGAATTTGTTTATCAGTTCTAGTAGATTTTTGGTGGAATCTTTAAGATTTTCTATGTAGAGTATCATGTCAACTGCAAATAGTTTTACTTCTTCCTTACTGATTTAGATGCCTTTTATTTATTTTTGTTGTCTGATTGCTGTGTCTAGATTTTCCAGCAATATATTGAATAAAAGTGCTAAGAGTGGACATCCTTGTGTAGTTCCTGCTGGTCATAATATTTTATTAATTTTTGTGGCAATATTTTAGCTCAGTTAGGCCCATTATGTACCTTTCAAATAAAATTTAAATATATTTAGATTTTTCTTACTATTTTTATCTAAAACACAGTTAATTTAACAATAATTGTTTCTTAATATACTTCAGCAAAGTGAAATTTAATGGGGAGGACTGCTTAATAATATTATCCTTCCAGAATGTATAGTCTCAATATATGGATACTATATTTTATTTTGTGCCTAACTAACCTGTCTTTAAAGCAATACAGTTTTAATGAATTTTCTCATTTTAAAAGTGAGAAACAATTTATATTCTCTTCTCTGCTAAGTGGAAAAGTAGACTAAATGAACTTTCTTTTAATCCTAGAATGAAAAGCTGCTCAATGCAATATGTATGAAATTATGTAAAGATATGTACATATATATTTTATTTAAAGTGATACGCTGTTTTTATCCCCCATAGTTAAGAATGGTTGTTCTGAATTGTATTTTTTACCCAATGGCAGCCAAAAGCTCTTAGATATAATCTGCTAATGTAGAGAGGAACAGAAGATGCTAATCTCTCTTATTCTGAAGATATATTTGATCAGATTTTGTTGACCTATGGGACGAAGGAAAAAAAGAGGAAATAGGAATTCCTTTTTAAAAGCCATTAACCAAATTCTATGATGTGTAGTTATTTGCTAAATTAAGGGTAAAATTGCATGGTAAGTACAAGATGATTGTACAGTACTACTTGGCTTTGCTTTATCAGATGTATTTCTGAAGATTATCAGCAAAGTGAATTTATATGTATTAATATAAATAAGTCACATTCATTTAAGATGTTCTTAATAAAATACTAAACTTTCTATCTACACATTTTAGTTTTAGCAACTTTTTAAAAATTTTATAATTATTATAGATTCTCAAAATACATATAGTGAGATCCCATACATCATTTACTCAGCCTTCCCAGGGTTAACTATGTGCATAACTACAGTACAAAATCAAAACCAGAAAATAGACATTAGTAAAATCCACTGCGCTGTGGATGTGTATGTGTGTGTAGCTCTATGCAAGTTATCACATACATAGCTTCATGTAACTACCACAACAATCAAAATATATAACTGTATTATCACCACAATGCTCTCTCCTGCCCTTCATGGCCATATCCCTCTCTCCCATTCCCCAGCTCTGGCCACCACTTATCTATTCTTCATGTCTATAATAATGTCATTTCAAGAATGTTATATAAGTGAATCACACAGTATGCATCCCTTTGAAATTGTCTTTTTCACTCAGCATAGAGCCCTTAAAGTTCATCCAAGTTGTGTGTATCAATAATTTGTTCCTTTTTATTGCTGAATAATGAAATCAACCTTGCTGATACCTTATTCTTGAATTCTAGCCTCTAGAACTGTGAGAAAATAAATTTCTGCTGTTTAAACCACATAATCTGTGGCATTTGTTACAGCATAAGAATAGTTTTATCTTTATAAATTTGTCTCATATATATATATGTGCCCATATACAACAATACTTTCTGCTATGAGACAATCATTTGTGTGTCCACATAATTTATGAATGCTTCTCAATGGGAGTTTTAAAATCTCTGGTGATTTTCCTGTATCATGTACTGCAGTAAATCATGTTATGAGGGAGTTAAAGAGAATATATACTTATAAAAATCACAGGGGTATTCATGCCTAACTATGTTGCAGTAAAAATCTATACTGTTATGAAGGGAACATTTAACTGAAAGCAACTGGATTTTTTAAAAAGACCATTCAACAACTTTTTACAAATGGTGCCTAACAACAACATTTGGATACATTTCTGGATATATTTTGCCATTTCTCTTCAGAGTGGATCAGAGTTAAGCATGTCGGCTGCAGTGTTTTTACAACATAGATATGAATTATAATTAACATGAATTCTTACTATTTGTTTTATTTGATATGGAAAATAAATGGCAGCATAAGCGGAGTAACTAAATTTCAATTCACTTAGCAACATTTTTTTTTTATATCTGACGTTTGTTGGTAAGTGATATGGACTTGCTCATTAAATTGTACTTGTATAGGATTATATCAAAAGCAATGCATAAACATTGGAGAGAAGCATTATATCTAATTAACCTTACTAATAAGAAGTAATATAAAAAATATCTTTCTGGACCTTAGAAAATAGTAAGAAAAACAACCAGAAGATCACCTCTTTAGTGTATAGAGTATACAACTGCACCTCAGAGAATATAGGTCCACCAGGGATATTATGCATCTGAAGGGAGTTACGAATTTGTTTAGAGAAAACAGCAATGGAACTTACCAACTTGATCCGTGGTCACTGTAATAGCTGTGAATGGCTTGGGAGAAAAACTCAACTCAGAAACTCCATTCATGGCTTCTATTTCAAAGGTGTAATTCACGTGAGACACAAAGTCAAGTACTATCACAGAATTGTTGATCAGGCCAGAATGTCTTGGGATGAAGCGGAGTCCTCCACCACAGTCCTCACACTGGCTGGTGTCTAAGCCACATTTCTTACAGATTACACTGTATGTGAGATCTTTTCTCCCTCCTGTGTCACTTGGTGGGCTCCATTCCAAAATAAGGGCCGTTTCATTGATGTTAAAAGCCACATTCCTAGGAGCTGAAGGTGGCCCTAGAGAAAAGCAATTAAAAAAACAAATGTACATGTGTAGGACAATGAATTAGGGGGCTAACTTGAAAACTTCATCAATAAACATTTGTTTTGTTATTAGTTTGAACTCTTCTAATGGGAACCATAAGGAAATATGGTTAAAAACATCTGATTAAGCCTACTAAGAAAGGAGTCTGGGGGGGTAAGATGGTCTATATCTTAACTTTTTGGTATATTAATATGAATATTTAATATCAAAAGTCAAAAATCTCCAAAAGATATAGTAATTATACGTTGAAAATTTGCTTACTGGAATATATCATAAGCAAACATTGTTTTAAATTATTTGATGGTTTTAATTACATTTTAATAATTATATCACCATTTTCAAAATTTGAAAAAAATACTAACATACATATACAAAAACACAATATGTTTCTTAATATTTTTCCCATATGGATCACACTGTATAGAGTACTTAATATCCTTTAACTATTCCAGTATTTTCTTAAAATTGTGTCAATAATCTTTTATACTTATGTGAGTACTTCAAACCCCAGGTTTGTATCATTCCTTGCATAAACATTAACTGAAGGTCTACTAGGTGTCAGCACCACACTACGTCTGAAATAATACAGAATCCTTTCTGTAAGAGACTATGCTTTTGATAGATTGATTGCATAAATAAAATAAAATAACATTCCTGTCGTATTTTAGAACAATTAGTTTTAATAACTCTAAAACAATTCTTTAAATTTCTGCTATCAAGAAAATTTGCTTAGAAGATGGGATAGAATTATTTTCAACATTCTTTCCATAGAGAGAAATTCAGTTTTGGTATAGGGTCTTTATAGATCTCAAGATATAGTCATTCACTCATGAAATAAATTTTTTTTTAAGTGACGACTATGTGTGCCAGATAACCTGCTAGATCTTGGACTTACAGTGTGAATGTAACAGACAAATTCTTACTTTGTTATATACATTTAAGTTGAATGGCAGGCAAATAAACACATTAAATAGAAGAATAAAATTCAAATTATAATAAGTAGTTGTGCAAAAATCAAAAGGAAAGGAGATGAAATAAACATTAACAGGAGGACCAGGGGCACCTGGGCGGCTAGTCAGTTGAGTCTGACTCTTGGCTTCGGCTCAGGTCATGATCTCAGGGTCATGGGATTGAGCCCCACATCGGGCTCCACTTTCAGTGTGGAGTCTGCTTGTTCCTCTCCCCCCTGCTCCTGCCCCCACTCACGTGCTCTTTCTCTCTCTCTCTCAAAATAAATGAAAAAATAAAATAAATAAATAAATAAATAAATAAATAAAATAAAATAAAAAAAAACATTATCAGGAGGACCCATCTGAGAAACACCCTGAGAAAGCCTCATGGAGGTGGTGAGGAAGAGGAGGTCAAAGGAGTGAGAAGAGTATTAAGGGTAGAAGGCTCTTTAGTCAAGAAAGATCTTAAAATAGTCAAGGAACTGGCAGATAATCACTGTGGCTAGAATGCCAAAGGAAAAAGTAAGAAGTGAGTTTTAAGGAAGAGGAAGGGGTGGGAAAGTGCAAGACTCCTAGGCTCATCGTAATGACTCTGGATATTTTTCTATGTGCAACAGGAACAGGCTTAGAGATTTTATATATGGAGGTAATGTGTTTTAAAAAGAACATTCTGGCTTTAGGGAATAGTAGAGGGGACTCATTAGTAAGATCTGTTATACAGTGTTAGAGTAGCATACCTTACTCATAAATTTACATGACTATGTATTGGGTTTGATATATTAAGAACTGTTATTTTATATTTTCCTTTTTTTTAAGATTTTATTTATTTATTTGAGAGATAGCATGAGAGGGAAGAGGGTCAGAGGAAGAAGCAGACTCCCTGCTGAGCAGGGAGCCCGATGTGGGACTCGATCCCGGGACTCCAGGATCATGACCTGAGCCGAAGGCAGTCGCTTAACCAACTCAGCCACCCAGGTGCCCCTATTTTCCTTTTTCTTTTTGCTGGATCCTGGTAACAGCAACCTGATGGGTAGGGGCCTCCGTCATCTGTATGTATATTACCTAAAGCCTGACCTAGAAATGGGATGGTTAGCTTTTCTAACAGGTTTCTGCATACTTTGCTTTATGCCATTTCATGTTTCAGAGAGTTACAGAAGCATCTTTCTTCAGAAGGGAAAAGATGGAAGGCATTATAAGTTAGAGCACAGGGACATGTGTAGCTTTTTACCTCCAACCCAGACTTATGTCTGGGAGATGAAGATATACATTATCATTATCATAATAAGGTCTTCCTACAGAATGACATATTCATATTGTTGCTCTTTTCTCTTATTTATAAAGGAAAACACGAATTATTATTCACTTATATTTTCATGAATAGGAAGAATGTTATCAATTATGTTATGGGTGTCTGCAACTATATAACTGTCGGCCTGGAGATACTTAAAAAAAAAAAGACAGACACCCTTCTTACTCAAGGGCCCTCATACCAATTTGCATGACGATTAAATAGCTTTTTAATTGCTGTTAAATTATGCCAGCTAAACTGTGATTTCATGCAAATATTAAGCTGTAATGACATGCAGTGAATCATTTACTAAGATTTAGAACTTGGAACAAAGAGAGACAATTAATTCTAATCCTCAGATTCAACTAAATTATGTGTCACTGGGTTTTTATGAATGTGGCCTGATTGCTTTGTTATCATTTATAAATTATACAAAGATTATGTGACATTGGGAAAAAAAACTTGGCAGCAATAACCCTTTTGGAGACATCTGTATTGAAACTTTTAGGGATTTCCTTACGTTGATTTTTTTTTTTTCTTTAAAGGAAACAAGTAATTCACATAGAAGAAAAACAATCTCCACACTTCACCCTCCAGATTGACTTCATAGAGAAGGGCCATTATTCTGATTTGCAACTAGATGTTTTTCAAGTCCATCATATAATAAACCTTACATTAAAACTACAATTTTATTTCTACTAGTGTATTTAGAAAATAAATCTTTAATCTTCTTTTTATTTTTTGCTTCACTTTGCATTCCCCCTTTACACTTTTAAAGAATAAAGGAATAGTGCTGCAATAGCAAACTTATGAGAAGCTGGGGACAGTGCTGTTTTTTCTCTTCAGAAAAGCATCTGAGCCAGCAGCCCCCATCTTCCTCTGAGTAACAGAGGCCAGGTGGGCTACAATTTTTATTTTGTTTTATTTCATTTTATGTAAAGTATTTTTAAATAAACTGCATTTCCCAAAATATATCCTGTGCCGTATCTCTAGTCCCATGAGCTATCATACAAAAAATGAGCTTGGTACTCCAGTTAAGACTCCTCTGGCCGACTGACCCTGGAACAAAAGTAACACAATTTGCTTCTCTTTGTTGAATCCAAAATTCCCAAACATTTGTTTATAGAACCTTATTTTCCAAGAAGCATCTATAGGAATACTAGCATCCTGCAGAACACTCTTACAGGCTGACACAGAAGGAGAGCAAACTTAAGGATATTTTAGTTACTACATCAATTGCTCCAGATTTATATTTCATGATTATAATTGTAGAAATATGCTACAAATAAACAGGGGTCTTATTCATACTGACTGGAGACTGATTATCCACCTACTGTATAGCTAATTACGTTTGCAGATGCATTTTCTAACATTAAGAACAATGAAAATTTGATCCAAATAACTGAGGATATCAAGTCATGGAAGGCTACTGTTTACTAAGCTATATTTTATCAGTTAAGTTACTACTTGGCAAAAATTTAAATGTGTTTGTTAATTTAATGACTATGATAAATATATTAGCATAGTTTCCTAATGAAAAGGAAATTTCTTCTTATTTATGAGTTTACAAATGAGAGAAAAATAGTTCTATGTTGATCTATGCCAAAGAGAACATTTAAAAAATATATTGAACCAACTAGAGAAATTTAGGTAAATGTTTTTGCAATGACTAAATTTTAAAATTTGCTGAAGAAAGATAAACATATAGGAATAAATGAAAAAGTACATCTCTAGATTTTAATGATGTACTAAAAATATAGGTTGTCAGATTTGCATATGGGCATAATTTAAAACTCTAAAAGTCATCTCAGTTTTTGAATTATCACTATTAACTTTAACTTTTATCTATAGTTATATTTTAATCTAATGTCCATCCCAAATGAGCTTTGAAAAATATATTTAATAGGAGTAACTGCAAGCAGAGTTTTGTATTTTCCTTCTTTAAGCCACATTGTGCTCTAAGTTTTGTTCATAAAATGTTTGTATATTTGGAAATGGATGATGAGTAATCACAAAAGTGGAGCTTCAACCTCACCAGAGGGAAGATAAACCAGTTTAGTCAGATAAGGAAATGAGGCCCAGGAAAGTATTGTAATTACGTGAAGGTAACATGCTGTATTCATGGTCAGATGATACCTAGGTCTTCTTTTTCTTTTTTTTTTAAGATTTTATTTATTTATTTGAGAGAGGGAGAATGAGAGATAGCATGAGAGGGAAGAGGATCAGAGAGAGAAGCAGACTCTGCTGAGCAGGGAGCCTGATGCGGGACTCGATCCCGGGACTCCAGGATCATGACCTGAGCTGAAGGCAGTCGCTTAACCAACTGAGCCACCCAGGCGCCTGATACCTAGGTCTTCTTATGTTTAGAATTTTTTAACTCTATGTGTAGTCTTCCTATGGATAACAAAAAAAAAATGTCTGGTAAATAAATATTTAAAGTATTTTATAGGGCCTTGCTTAGAGTATTGTCAAATACAAACTTTCAAAACATACAAATTGAGAAATTTATTGCTTTCCAATGACAGATTCTTTTTAATAATGTTATCTTAGAGCATTTTTAAATAATTTTATATACAGAAGAGCAATTGAAAATAAAATCTTCAAGATAAATATTGCTCAAAATACAACACTATGCACACTTCAAATCCTTTGCATTCCACATATTTTCATTTTCTTCAATATTTTTACACCTACTTCAGTAACTAAACTATGCCAAAATTAAGACTTGCTATCCATTAATGTATTCATAGTACTGTAAATGATGAGAGATAATTCTTTTTAGATTCTCCATTATTTCTAAAACTCACAGTTAAAGAAAACAAACAAAAATCTAATAGACCAGATACCATTCACTTCCAGAATAAAAAAAAACCCTAAACCTCTGAACCTTGTCACCATGTGTCTTCATAAGCAGGCCTCTTGCTTCCTTTTGATGCATCTCAATGCCTTTGTGCATAGTGTTCCTTTATGTCCTTTTGCTCTGCGGGAGACTCCTACTCATTCTTCATGTTCCAATTTAGGTGTTACCCCTTTGTGAAACTTCCCTATTGGTCCTCAGGCAGAAAGGAGCACTTTTATACCTTATAGGTATGATTTTTAAAAATAGAGCCAACGTTTTTGAGTACTAGTTTTGCTCTAAGAAGTGTACTTAATATTTTCCATGATTTATTTAATAGAGTTATCATGATAAACTCATAAGGTAGTTATTAATCACCATTTTATAGAAGATGTGACTAACACAATGTACACATTACACTGAAATATTTGTATCACTGTATACAAGTCTATCTTGGTCCAGCTTGATTCAGAGGTAATATGTGCTTTAACTAAGGGAACAAATAGAATGCATAGGTTTGTAGAATTCTCCAAGAATTATTTTTCAAATAGTGCCAATTTTCACATATATTGGAGGACAGATAGTTTGAGATTATAATTTTTCCAAGAGCCTGGTGTTACTGGCTACAGATAGATTCATATGACTTGAAAGTCACTTAAGAAGCAGAAGGGAATGTTTATATTATGGTAACTGAGATTAACAAATAAAGACCCAAAACAAAAAGGGTAGTCACCCATTTCTCTATCCATTGGGAAGGAATTTAAAACTTTTCAAAATACAAACAAAAAACCCCAAAACTTCTCAAAATATAGTTCTGTGGACACTTAAAAACTTGAAAAGTAAACATTTGTGGCCCCACATTTCTATGCTATAGAACATAGATATAATTTTACCTTGGAAAAATTCCAAGAAATGGTTATAGGCTTCCTTCATCAATTCAGAAAAAAAATATAAACCCATAGAATAACTAATTGTATGAATTACAGAAATGTATTATAGCTGTACAGGTCAAGAGTTAAATGGCAAAATCACATGTATGAGAAAAGAACACTAAAATACAAATGAAATAATGAGAAGTCTGGCTTTGGGTCTTCTGAGTCAAATATCATCCAGTTCCCAAATACCATGAAAAAAATTATGCACACCTACATACAGTCCTTTCTGTGTCTGAGTCAATTATTTTTAAGTGAAGGCTTGTTAGAAATAGAAAAGAGAAATATGAAGAGACTAAGCACAGTCATAATTTGGGAGGGAAAACAAAACAATAAATGGATTAAAGCAAATTAATAACCTTTCTCTAAATGCATAACAGTGTTGGGATAATAATGAATGCTATCTTTCCAATTATGGATGCTTCTCAGTAATTGGTTTGTTATGTACAAGTAGATGATATTGAATGGGACAATACTCTCTGAATTCCAACTATAGAGCCCTGGTAGCAAGTGGTAACTCAATTCTCCAGCATCAGCAGTATGACCACTTAATATCTCGTCCTATAGAGGAAACTCTCCCAAATAATTTGATAAAAGAACCTCCTCTGCTGAAATAAAAATGATAGTATTTATATTTAGGAAACTCCATGAAGCTCAAATGACATCCTACATCAGTGACCAGTATTGGGGAAACTGGGATTCATTGCATATAGGCATTTATTCCATAATGTAAGGTCATTTTAATTTTAATTAATTAATTAATTAATTAATTTTTAAAGATTTTTATTTATTTGACAGAGAGAGACACAGTGAGAGAGGGAACACTCCCTGAGCAGGGAGCCCAATGTGGGGCTTGATCCCAGGACTCTGGGATCATGACCTGAGCCGAAGGCAGATGCTTAACGACTGAGCCACCCAGGTGCCCCAAGGTCATTTTAATTTTAAAAATATACCACTGCAATAGACGGAGTGAATATTTAAAGTTATCTTCTATAATAAGACAAGATATAACACAGCCTTCTAGAAGTAACACAATCCATCTTTGCAACTTCTCCCATTCTGCTATCTGCAAAACCGTGGTCCTACATCATGTTTACAATGAGCCACCTACCCAAATCAGTTCCACTTTTGTATTTTAGTTGTGAGATGGAAAAGCATGGAACCAGAATGGGTTCTTCATGCAAAACATGCTTAGGAAAGAGAGAAGAAAAAAACTTAAAGATATGAGAAAAAAAAGAAGAGATAGCAAGCAGAGCTGTGATACCTGGCTGTGAACATCCTGTCCCCACCTAGAAGTGGGGGACCTGAGTAGGGAAGCTGAAATGAAGAACACCGCTCCTGCTGCATTTCAACACACTACTTATTCTATACTCAAAATAAGAATGAGAGAATCATGGCTTTTTTAAGTTGCCAGTTATTCCAGCAGGAAAGAAGCCATTTTACAATGTTAGCCTTAGAGCAAAAGTAAATTCAACTTTTATATGTTCATGTCAGTCCTGGTCACTGCAGTTCAAATACAAAGATACAAAAACATGATATTTGCCTTTATATTAAGAATTACGGGGCGCCTGGGTGGCTCAGTCGGTTAAGCGGCTGCCTTCGGCTCAGGTCATAATCCCAGGGTCCTGGGATCGAGCCCCGCATTGGGCTCCCTGCTCGGTGGGGAGCCTGCTTCTCTCTCTCCCTCTGCCTGCCTCTCTGCCTACTTGTTCTCTCTCTGCCAAATAAATAAATAAAATCTCAAAAAAAAAAAAAAGAATTATGTTGAGGGGTGCCTGGGTGGCTCAGTCGGTTAAGCATCTGTCTTCAGCTCAGGTCATAATCCCAGAGCCCTGGGATCAAGCTCTGCATTGGGCTTCCTGCTCAGCAGGGAGCCTGCTTCTCCCTCTGCCCCTCCCCCTCACCTCATGCTCTCTCTCTGCATGCTCTCTCTCGCTCTAAAATGAATAAAATCTTAAAAAAAAAAGAATGAAGTTTGAACAAACTGGTTTTACTCACAAGATATTTGATTCATATTTAGATGACAAAAAAAGAGAAATTCTTAATGATGAGTATATATATATATATATACGGGTAATTCTAATGGAATATATATATATATATAATTCACATTTATCATATATATATATATATACATATATATATATATGATTTCTAAGTGGGTAACACAAATGTTTGTTGAACGTGTTAATCTTCCAGCACCTGTTCAGTAGCTTTAAAAAGATCCTATTGATTTAAACACATGAGAAGCATCAAAGTAAAAATTCTATGACAGTGTAATTATATTTTGTCTAACTTCTCATGCATCCATATGTTAGACCCTCACTTCATTTCTTTTGATCCTTTCATGCTCTCTGCCTTTCCTGCTGAATAAGTACTTTTTCAGTAATTCTTATTTTCCTTTGTTTCTTTAGCCTCAGTGAGTATTTTTCCCTTCTGGCCTGGAAAAGCCTTAGGTAGTTATTTTGATAAGAGATTTCTTGTCAGGCAGTGGTGTCTCCTGTGTTCTCAACTGCTCTCAGAGGCAGCCCTAATTGACCAAGACCTGATATTAAGGAGTGTCCTCCACAGCTCACCCTTTAAAGCACAGAATATGCATTAATTAGTCACCTGAGAAATAAAGTTATGAGTTTATGAAGTAGATTAAAAATCTAGAGAAAACATTCAATATTTCATTTTTTTAAATTTTATTTTATTATGTTATGTTAGTCACCATACAGTACATTATTAGTTTTTGATGTAGTGTTCCATGATTCATTGTTGCATATCTTATTCATAATTCCATTTATATATTTTACAGTTTAAGCAAAAAGGACAAAAGGAATTTTTAAAAATCAAGAAGACCTGAACTCAAGTATGTTGCAATATAACTGGTTAGTAGGGCTGTTTGAGAGATCCTAATATAGTTAAAATTAGAGGGAAAGAAATAGGTCAGGGCAGGATGGATTGATTCTAATGAGTCTGGCAAATAGGGGTTGGGCTTTGAAAGACCTTAGGCAGAAGTGGTGATATGATCAATATGATATGATCTTGTTTCTAAAAGTTTGGAATATTTTGGAGCTGTGGAAGACTAGAGGAAGGAGACTTGCCAGGATATTATTAAACTACCCCAAGGGAGAGTCAAAGATGGCAACTAAAAGGATAGGGCCAGGAACTGACAGGAAGGACTGGACAGAAGAAATGTTAATAGGTAGAACTGATAGGACTTGTGACTACTACATGTTAGGGCAAGGGCAGGAGTTATGATTCCAAGCTTTCTGGCTTAGATAGGGTAAATAAGGATTCACCAGGATAAATAAATAAAGCCAGGGTGGATAAGCCGGCTGAAAGAAAAAGCAATAAATTGGTTTTTGCAGGTTGAACTTGAAATTATTAGTTTACTCATTCACCAAATATTTATTTAGGGCCTAGTGTCTAGTACCTAGGTACTATTATTATTAGTAGTAATTCTGTGCTGGAGATACAGGAGAGAAAGAACGTCCATGATCTCATGGGTCTTACAGTCTAGTATGACTAAGATGATAATAAACAAAGAAGCAAGTGTACAAATGAATCAGAAATTTTAAAGACAGATACATGAAAAAGTGCTCAACATCGCTCGACATCAGGGAAATCCAAATCAAAACCTCAGTGAGATACCACCTCACACCCATCAGAATGGCTAAAATTAACAAGTCAGGAAACGACAGATGTTGGCGGGGATGCGGAGAAAGGGGAACCCTCCTACACTGTTGGTGGGAATGCAAGCTGGTGCAGCCACTCTGGAAAACAGTATGGAGGTTCCTCAAAAAGTTGAAAATAGAGCTACCATATGACCCAGCAATTATACTTATAGGTATTTACCCCAAAGATACAAATGTAGTGATCTGAAGGGGTATGTGGACCCCGATGTTTATAGCAGCAATGTCCACAATAGTTAAACTATGGAAAGAGCCAAGATGTCCATCGACAGATGAGTGGATAAAGAAGAAGTGGTATATATAATGGAATATTATGCAGCCATCAAAAGGAATGAAATCTTGCCATTTGCAATAATGTGTATGGAACTAAAGGGTATTATGCTGAGCGAAAAAAGTCAATCAGAGAAAGACATGTATCATATGACCTCACTGATATGAGGAATTCTTAATCTCAGGAAACAAACTGAGGGTTGCTGGAGTGGTGGGGGGTGGGAGGGATGGGGTGGCTGGGTGATAGACATTGGGAAGGGTATGTGCTATGGTAAGCATTGTGAATTGTGTAAGACTGATGAATCACAGACCTGTACCTCTGAAACAAATAATACATTACATGTTAAAAAAAAAAAAAAGAAGAAGAAGATAGTAGGAAGGGAAAAATGAAGGGGGGGAAATCGGAGGGGGTGACGAACCATGAGAGACTATGGACTCTGAGAAACAAACTGAGGGTTCTAGAAGGGAGGGGAGTAGGGGGATGGATTAGCCTGGTGATGGGTATTAAAGAGGGCATGTATTAAATGGAGCACTGAGTGTTATATACAAATAATGAATCATTGAGCACTACATCAAAAACTAATGATGTAATGTATGGTGACTAACATAACATAATAAAATAAAATAAAATAAACTAATGATGTAATGTATGGTGATTAACATAATAAAATAAAATTAAAAAAATTAAAAGTGATATAAAAAAGAGTACTGGGAGGAATTCTATTTTTGAATGATTGGTCAGGGAGTACCTGTCCTAAGAGCTGATATCTGAGCCTGAAGGACAAAAAGAAAATAACCCTAAGACCTTGAGGGAGAGTATTTCAAGTAGAAGAAACTGCTGGCCCTAAGGATGACAACAAGCTTAGCATCTTGGAAGTCGATAAGTTTAATAATCAAAGAGAGTATGGTGTGAAGTAAGCTCAGACATTTGGGCAGGTTTCCACAGGGCACTTAGTTTGCCAAATCCCACAATCAGTTGGTTAGGCAACTTTGGACTTTAGGAGAAAAGACCAGAATATGAATAAAAATATAGGAACCATCTATTTACAGGTGATTCAAGCCCTGAGAATGAGAACATATGAAAAAACAAGAAAGCAAAAAAAGGAATGTAAGGAAAACTAACATTTAATGGGTAAAGAAACGAAGAGAAACCATCAATGGCGATGAATACAATAGTAAGAAAATTAAGAGGGTGAAGAGGAGATTACAATGTCCTAGAATAAAAAGGAACAGATAGTTTCAAGAAACAGGGAATGATCAAAAGAGTTAGACATCATAAATATATTTATTTCTAACACAAAATGGCAAAGATCGTTGGTGAATTATTCCTGACGTAGTTTACTTGAAGTAGTAGGGGGAAAAATCTGATGACTCTCCTAGCGTGAAGAGTAAAAATCTGAATACAGTAGAGTAAAAAGTAAATAATAATAATAATAATAATAATAATAAAATAAAGAAGGAACTGTAGCCAATAAAGACTGCTCTCCCAAGATTTTTTTTTTTTTTGGAAGAGAAAAAATATTGGTCTTGGAGTATTCTTTTAATGATAGAAGTTTGAGTATAGTTATAGGTTGTGAGGAAGAAGTTAGTGGGAACAAAATGTCAGAAAAGTAAACTAACAAAAACCAGGCCCAGCAGAAGACTGAAGATAGGTCAATCTCTTGCCCACCACTATTAGAGGGATTAACTTTGAATATGAGGCATCTTCTTTTTTTAATTGTAGCCGTTTGAAAAGCCTAAAAATGTTTATGTGGACACCTTTCCAAAGAAGATAGACAGATAGCAAAAAACATATGAAAAGAAGCTCCATATCACATGTCATTAGGGAAATACAAATTAAAACAACAATAAAATTCTACTACACACCTATCAGAAAGGGCCAAAGTCCAGAATACTGGCAACACCAAGTGATGGCAAGGATGTGGAGCAACAGGAACTCTCATTCTTTATTGGTGGGAATGCAAAATGGTAGTTCAGTAGTTTCTTAACAAAATTAAACATACTTTTACCATATTATCTAGCAGTCATGCTCCTTGGTACCTACCCTAAAAGAACTGAAGACTTATGTCCATCCAAAAACCTGCACATGCATGTTTATAGCAGCTTATTCCTAACTGTCAAAACTAGGAAGCAATCAAGTTGTCTTTCAGTAGGTAAGTAGCTAAGTAAACTGTGGTACAACCAGACAACGGAGTATTATTCAGTACTAAAAAGAAATGAGCTATCCAGCCATGAAAAAGCATGGAGGGATCTTAAATGCATATTACTAAGTGAAAGAAGCCATTCTGAAAGTCTGCATACTGTAGGATTCCAACTATATGACATTCTAGAAAAGGCAAAAGTATGGAGACAGTAAAAAGATGAGTGGTTGCCAGAGGTTAGTGGGGCACAGAGGAGCTCTAGGGCAGTGAAAATACTCTGTATGATACTGTAATGTTGGATACATGCCCTATACAAACCCACAGAATGTACAATGTGCACACCACGAGTGAACCCTAATGTAAACTGTGGACTTTAGGTGATTGTGATATGCAAATGTAGGTTCATCAGTTGTACAAATGTACCACTCCAAGTGGGGGCTGTTAATAATGAGGGAGGCTGTGCATATTTGGGAGCGGGGAGGTATATATGGAACTTTTCTATATTTTCTCTTAATTTTGTTTGTGAATCTCAAACTGCACTAAAAGAATAAAATCTTAATAAACATTTTTATGTGAATAAATCTTATATATGATGTATCTCAAGATTATGAAATAAAAAGACACCTATCTTTACAGTGAAAACCCAAAGAAATCATAAAGCTCTTAATGGTGAAATTACATTTTTAAGGGTTGTTGTTATTGTTTTGATGATGGCACTAAGGAGTAGGGGAAGACTTCTTGGAGTCCTTAAAATCATATCAATTATATGATCACATGCTATCCTTATATATAAAATCATTCCATACTAGGCCATTGACTAGCCAAAGTCCTGGTTTGTCATTTCCAATATTTTAGTCCTTCACTTTCTTTTAAACTCATACATTCAAAATCTCTCTGCCCCTGATACTAAGGAGAAAATCTGCCTCCTTTTAAATCCCTGGAAGATTCTCTGAAAGCAGTTTCAAATGCTAAGACTGACAAAAACACCAGGAAGTGATTGCACTGCCTGCTAACTGACCCAGATTCTGACCTTCAGATAATGCACTATAGGAACAAAGGTGATAAAGAATGTCTAATTCATAGATACATGATCTAGAAGTTAAGAGAGCATGCATCTATTAAAATTTGGCTCTTATTTGTGGTTAATGAAAGACAGAAAAGGCTGACTGCTTGTTTGATTCTTGGCCTCAGAAGTTCTATATCTCAGTGAACTTACCCTGGTCTTCTTAAGTCTTATTGTTCAGTGACCTCCTGACTTGTCACTTTTCTGATTTTTCTTCCCCAACCATTTCATTTTCCAATTTTTAGGAGCAATGATACTTTGGAGTTTAGGATCCTTACTTTTTCTGCATATGTTGTAATAACCGTGAAGGTCTCTCACCTTAGAGTATAATTCAGAAAACCTGACTAATCTCAGATAGGCAACAGAAATGCAGGACTTAAAATGTTTTGTGAAAAGGTAAAAAATTCAGTATATTATTTTTTTCAGTTTGTAAGAATGCAGATGATGGGAATCATGAGCCCAGTATAGTAGTATTAACCATAAAGTGTATAACAGTTTGAATACTAGCTGATCAAAAGGCAACAGAAATGCAGGACTTAAAATATTTTGTGAAAAGGCAAAAAATTCAGTATATTATTTTTTTTTCAGTTTGTAAGAATGCAGATGATGGGAACCATGAACCCAGTATAGTAGTATCAACCATAAAGTGTATAACAGTTTGAATACTAGCTGATCAAAAACTATTTCAAAATGGATTATAAGAGAATAACTTTCTGTGTTAAACAAACATATATGTAGCACCTACTATGTGCTAGGTGTTGTTCTTAGCACCTTTCAAATATTAAATTATTTAATCATCGTAGCTACAGAATGAAGTATACTGTTATTATCACTATGCATGGGTTAACTGAGGCTAAGAGAGGTTAAACAATTTGCCCAAAGTTACATAGCTATTAAGCACCAACACCAAGATTCATACTCGATAATTTGACTCTAAAAGATGGTTAACTTACAATATACTACGCTAAGTTTTGTTAAAACATGACAGAAGTTCTTAAGAGAGTAGCACAGAAAAGACTTGAGAGGGGAGCCTCCTGAGGCTGGACTAGGGAGATCTCACTAAAGTTTTCACCTTTTTTTAGGATGGTTTTATCTTTCAATATTTGATGGCAACACAAAATCCTGTTCTCTGTCTAAAACTCTGTCCAACAATGACCAGAATCAAATCTTTCTCTGCTTCTATATTTAGTATAGCTGCAGGCTAGCGTGGTCGTGATGAGCATGGGGTGATGTGTGGAATTGTTGAATCACCATATTGTGCACCTGCAACTAATATAACACTGTATGTTAACTACACTGGAATTAAAATAAAATAAAGTAAAATAAAATAAAAGAAAAAGAAAACAGCCATAACAAGAGATTAATAAAGATGGTGAAAGACCAGACAATCAGAGTTCCCTGGTAAATGATATCTATTGATTAAAACAAAATTAAAACATAAAAGATAAAAAACATAAAAACATAATTTATAATACCAAGTATAAAAAAGGAAATTTTCTAGAGGAAAGAAAAATCCAAGAAACATAAAACATTAAGCTGATAAGTACATATATCTGATTCAATGCCTGACTAGTTTACCGGGTTTGTGAACCTTGTTGTATCCAAAATTTATTTCCTTAATCAGACTCTCATTCCAAAGAACTGCAAGCCTATCCTGCTACCTTACTGAAGGGTTAGATTGATGAGAACCAATTTATTCCTTCAATTTGTCAATTGTCTATTTAAGGCCTCCTAAGAAAATAAAAATAAAAATTCTCCTCGATCACTTACCTAGGAAGTTCCACTCAGTTTCTGATACAGGTTTTGAGAAATACTTTCCTAGCCATTTGAAATACCACCATTTACCTAAGCTGTAGTATGCTGTTCACAATACAGTAACCATGCAAGAAGGATTACATATATATAGTAACAGCAAGGTCTTCCTGTTAAAAACTCTACATAATTAGGTGAGAAATTATATTTCAGAATTTCCTTTTTCTATTTATTAACTTAAAATATGTTCCCAATGAAAAAAAATGTCAGGTAGTAATTTTCCAGGCTGCAAGTTTCTGAAGAAAATGGTCACTCAGCATTTACAATCAGAAAACAAAACTTACATCTACTAATGAATGTGTTACTTTTTAATTAAATGTATTCTATAAAAATATTTTATATTAAAGTCTCTAGTAATGCAGATAATTCTACAGACTGCATAAGTTAAAAGAAATGGGACACCACCATTGTCTCTAAGGAATATGTAATATTACATAATTCTCAATCTATTTTTGCCTTTATGGAATTACATAAGATAAGCAATAGTTCGGCACTAATTCATCAAACAGAAGGGCAAATTTTCACTGTAATATCTTATTTACATATTTAACAAGACTTTTATAGCTACCTAAGAGATGACATTTTACTTTTGCATAGCTTAGCAATGCATTAATAGATTCACTTTTACTTTTTAAATGTACAGATATTTCATAATACTTTATAATAAAAGAGTACAAATAATTTAAAATTCTCAGTGCATGCATTAAAATGACCTTCACATTTAAATTTAATATTGTATTGGTTCCAACCCAAAGATTGGAAAGTGAAAGGTGAAATGTGGAAAAACTCAAAACACTTTCCTTTAAAGACAAATGTCAAGGAAAACTAGAACTTTACTGCAAAACAATAGCACAATGACTTTTTAAGTTCCATCTGGAAGCTCCCCCACACACTGAACTTGATGTTCCTAAATTGATGTGCCTTAAAATGGACAAGGGTGAAGCAAAGAACAAGTTTTGTTTATAAATTCTTAGGTAGCCTTAAACTGCTTTAACTTCCTAAGGACAGATTATGGTTTGGAAAAATTTCCAGGGCCTCACACCAGTGCTGGGATTTGCATGTCCTGGATCAATGTGAATTTTGAGGAATAGGCACTTCCTTTGCAAGCAGGTGAAAAGTAACTATGCTGAGAGAAAGAGAAACTTTTTTCTTCACTTGTTAACAAAGACAAATACACTGTTGCCACAGAATTTTGTATGTCTAGTTTTTAAAACAATTTAGAATAAAGAAACCAAAGGGTTGAAAACAGGATTTCCAAATGCAAAATTGTACAGACTTACTGGTACATGCCATGGAAGGTGGGTCTTTTTCAGCTCGGAAGTAACCCTTTTCACACTGACAGACAGAAGTTGCTTCCATATAGGTGAAACTGTGGGGAGGGCATTTAGAACATTTTGTGTTCCCAGCAAATGCTTTATAGAATCCTGGTCTGCAAGCTGTAAAAAGAGGAAAATATTTTTATTGTTATTATTGCTTGCCTTATTTTATTTGTACACATACATGTTTTAATTGACACACATTTTGATCTCAAGAGTTCAGTGTTACACATATACAGAAAAGTCAATATATGTTAATATTAATAATGAAATTAGTTATTCAAAATCTGTAACATAATGGTGATGTCATATTTAGGATCAGGTTGCTATTTTGGAAAGTGTACCTGATACACATACACAAAATAATTGATTACCAGAGTGTGGGGATGCCGCTCACTGGCAGTAAGGGGAATGATTTTGTGTAGTTCTAGGAGATAGCATTAAATAACATTGAATTACATTGTGTAAAATGTATTTGCATTCCATTTTTCCCTCAATCCTTCTGAGTACTAAAGGAGAAAGTCCCAGTGTGGGGTTGGCATTTCTTTTTTTTTTTTTTTAAGATTTTATTTATTTATTTGAGAGAGAGAATGAGATAGAGAGCATGAGAGGGGGGGAGGGTCAGAGGGAGAAGCAGACTCCCTGCTGAACAAGGAGCCCGATGTGGGACTTGATCCTGGGACTCCAGGATCATGACCTGAACTGAAGCCAGTCGCTTAACCAACTGAGCCACCCAGGCACCCAGGGCTGGTATTTCTTAACACCTGTCCTATTGGTGAAAAAAATTTTTTTAAACAAAATGAAAGCTGGCTTTAGGTTCAGAGACTTTAGCAAGAATCTACCTATAGTTTACTTTACTTTTCTCATTTTATTTTTATTTTTTATGGCAAGCAATTTTTTTGTTTATTATATTTAAATACATTCATTTAAAATTTTTGAATTAATTTCAAAAGTGGGTAGACAAAATATTAAGTAAATAAGATATACATGCTATACACATATGGCAAGAACCATGAAAACTGTAAGCAAATAACCAAATTTTCACCAAAAAATCATGAAAATGAAATGTAAATAATAAAAGTTATGTGATGAAATGTTTTATTAGACCACATTTTCTTTTTGCTTAACCATATTGTCATTTATAGGGTACTTTTTCACAGAAATGGAAGATCTAGAAAAAAAGGATCCTATGCTAAGTATGCATCCAATGTCCTGAATGTTGAGGGGTAGCTGTTTCTGGTCTCAAAGAAACCACTGCTGACCACTTTCTAAATTAACACTGATATACAAAATAAAGGAAGAATAATTTTCCAGTAACATATATTATGTTAAAAAATGTCTTAACAAACTACTTCTTTTAATCTAATACATTTTCACAAAATGCTCTATTTAAAAATACACAATAATTAACAATAATGGACAATAATCTCTTGATAAGGCTTCTGCTTATATATTCAGAAAGAAAGAAAAAAATGCCTTTTTTAAAGGTAAATTTAACTCCTACCTAAATGAGTCCCAATAAAATAACCATTTGTCTTTCCCTAGGTACATATTTCAATGCATGTTCCTACAGATCTAAATGACTGCAATTCTACTGATACCAGTAGTATACTATGCACCACTGACTCACCCTCTAGGAGGTGTAAACCATAAGAGGGGGCATGCGTGCATGCACACGTGCACACACACACACACACGTGCGTGTGTGCACATATGTAATTACTGGATTATTTTTTATAGTTTATGTTTGCTTTTATAATAATGCTTTATATAAATGACCTAGTAATTCAAGAGAAGTTATGATCAATTCTGTACGTAAAATTACTTTTAAAAACCTGGTTATTCACTATCAATGAAACTATTAGTGGTGATCCATAAATATCAATCACAGTCTCTTTAACTTGCTGATAAATTAATTAGTACTATGTGACTAATCAATAAAGACACTGTATCATCAAAATAGTTCTTTAAGCCTGTCAAAATTCAGAGTATGTAAATAATATATACTCAACCCCAACATTTTCACAAATAAAGTATTCTTTAAAAAATATGTAATCGCTAAATTTAATCTTATGATACAGTAGTTACAAGACAATGTATTATAAAATATTTAATAAATCTAGCTTATATATATTTTGTCAGTAATTATTTTCTACTTAATTATGAAGTTTAAAATAACTGAATATATTCCATAGACTACATGTGTGATACTTTGGCAAGTAATTTTAAGTGTTGAACCCAACTAGAAATTTAATCATATCTTTATCTCATCTACTACAATATTTATAAATCTAATAAACCACATAGTTTATAGAGAATGTGAAAATTTCCAATATTATTTTAAATATAATTTAAGTATTATTATAAGGGCCTTCTGAAATAAGACCATTCTGAAATAAATTAAATAGAAATGTGAACACTATAGGACTATACTAAAGTTTATTATATGTGCAGATACAAAACCTGTAAGACACATAAACAAGAGCTGTAAACCTTGTTTCCTTTCTGTTACCAGTCATTCAAATCTCAGTCATAAACACTGTTTAGCATATAAAGTAGTCTGCCAATAACTTCATTTCGTGCAGCAAAACACCGTTACCTTTATTTTCTCTGGTAACTAAAAACCAAAAATTTAAATAATTTCTTATCTGAAGTGTTTTCAGCTAATCTGTCACCTTCTTTTAGAATTGTAGAGTGCTTAAAGCAGCTCTTAAAATACTTAGAATAGCTTAGTGATAATCAAACTCTTCTAGAGACCAGCCTGCTAAGTGTCTCAGCACCCAATCTTGTCTACTTTATTCTGTAAACAGAAGGATCTTCTAAACCTGCTCTGTCCAATAGTACTAAAAATCAATATATATATAATATATATAATTATATATATATGTCATTTTAAATTTTGTAGGAGCCACATTAAAAAAACTAAAGAGGTGAAATTTTAATAATATATTTTATTTAACACAATATATCCAAAATATTATCATTTCAACATAAAAGCTAGCTCTTGAAATATTTTACATTTGGGTTTTTTTGTACTATTTTGTACTAATTTGATATGTATTTTACATTCACTGCACATCTCAATTTGAACTAGCCACATTTCAAGTGCCTACTCACCTCATGTGCCTATTAGCTACCACATTGGATCATGCAGTGTTGAACACAGAAATCTGTTCATTATATCTTCCTGTTGAAAAAACTTCCCACCATCTTTGTGTTAGTTTAAAACGGATTGGATTATAAGTTTCCCTGTGGTTTGACTCTGTCTACAGCTCCAACCACATCACAGGAAGCTACTTCCCTCTCACACTCACTCCCTTGATTAAGGCTTTGCCTTTCTACAGTCTATTCTCAACCCAGCAGGCAGTGATCTCCTCAGAACTTATATGAGATCACATTATCACTGGGCTTCGAGCGTCCAGTGGCTTTCCATTTCCCCTAGTCAAGCCATTGCCCTATTAACTGTCTACTAGGCATCCCATGCTTTTGCTCCCTACCCATTTCCCGTGACTCTGCTTTTCATCAGTTCTTTTTCCATCACGTACTCTGCTCCAGCCACACTGGCCTCCCTCAGAATCTTTCATGAAAGCATGCTCCTGCTACTGGGCCTTTAACACTTGCTCTTACTCGCCTATCTGTATGGTTTGCTCCCTCCCTGAGATCAGGTCTTTGTAACAATGTTATTGTATTAATGAAGCCTGATTCCCTTTTTAAAACTGCACCTCCTGCTACATCCTACCACAGTATTTTATATTTACCCTCCACACTTTTTCCTGTCTACAAAGAACCTAACACCTGACACATGATATGTTTAATTTTTAAGGCTATTTCCTCCTAAAATGTATGCTCTGTTAGGGCAGAGATTTTTGTCTCTTTTGTTTACTGAGGTGTATCTCCAGGGCTTGGACCAGCGCCAGGCATTATTTGGCCCTTCCTCGGTATTCGGTGAATGAATGAATGACTTGCTAAAGGTCTCCTTTAATTTCTATGAATCTACCATTATCATTCTTCTGCTTGAACCTTTTCTACTTTTGAAAATCTCTTTTCTCCATCCCACCCCATGACCCAATCATCTTGCTAACTCTTAGTCCTCTTTCAGGTCCCATTTCTTCCTGACTTTCTAGACTAGTTTAGTTTCTCTAAGCACCTTTGACTTCTCAACAATACCTGTTGGTTTGCAAACTAGCGCTGTGCATGGAAGGCAGGGGGAGACAGAGAAAGAGGCAGGCCACTCCAGATTGGTAGGTGGCAGGTTTCATAAACAAGGGAGATGACATATGAAGCTCGTTCTGGGCAGCTGAAAGACAAACAGCTCTCTGCACCTGCCCTCCAGAATCCTAAACGTTTATATAAAGGCCTTAAATGGGTTGAGTCACGTATACTTTCCAGATGGTCTCAACACCACCTTACTCTCTCAAGGCTCTGTCCTTGAAAACAGCTCCCACTGTGGGAATGGCAGGCAGATCATAGAGTCCAAGGACAGGAAAGGGGTTGAGGAGCCTCCAACTGCCCGGGTCCAGTTCAAGGGTTAACCAGCGGTGGTCACATGTTCTGTGTTACTTTTTCAGCAACACCTTGGCGATCACTTGTTCAATGGCTTTTAAGTTCCTCAAGGGCAGGCTGGTAACAGTGATTATCATAAAGTAGGTGTTCAATACATATTTTTTTTCACTGAATTGGACAGAGTGTTAGTACTCTGCTAATTAAGTTCCTGCAGAAGGTTATGCATTTCTACTCAGTGTATATTCTGATCATAGCATAATTCATCTTACTATAAATTTATAGGTTTTGTTTTTGTCTTTGGCTTGCTAAATTACTGTAACTTAGGGATGGAAACAGTGAATAAAGATTTTGAAAGTGATTCAATTGCAACTCAAAACTAATCTAATATCTCAAGGTGAGCTGGCTGCTAGGAAAAAAAAACAAAACCTTTCCAGTTGAAGTTATCTACATGATTTTGAATTTGAATATTTTGCCTACCACAAAAAATATAAATATGAATTAGATGTTGGTACTGCAACTCTCAACCTTATCTCTGATTTGAAATGTGTGTGTACACATCAAAATTTCCTTTAAAACTCTTAAAATGTTAAACTTATAAAACACATTTAGATTGTTAACATAATACCCTATTTTAATATTAAGGTTTAGTATAATATTTCATTTCAAAACATAGGATTATGCTGTTAAAAATGTTAGAAAGCCACTGTTCTAGGTAGTTACATACTCTTTATGTAGCACACATTAATGGTATACCACACATACCTCTCTCTTAGTTTGAGTCATATGAGATTATAACTGTCTTGTCACATTTATCACCTCAATTTCTTGGAACTGCCACAAGTCAGACACGGGCATATATCCATAATGCTTAGCGTATTTCAAGTATATATTTCATTTTTACATATGCTTAAAAATTTAATGAGTGAATGACTAAATAATTCACTAGTGTCTACTATGAAATTACTAGAACTCTAAATGTAATAATCATTCTACATATCTATTCAGTTAGTGATTTTAGATTTTGTTTGTATTTCTGTTACAATTTCTACAAAATAGAAATACAATTGTATTTCTATTTACAAACAAAATACAATTTTGTTTGTATTTCTGTTACAATTCTGTAATATGGGATATTAGTACCTACATCTTGAGAATGTTTAAATTGTTTTATTTTTCTTCTCTATTACTTCTTTATCTATTTATAGGGAGTGTAAACTTCATTTCCAAAAACAAACCACCCCACATAAGATAAGAATATTTTCCAATGTATGTCAATACCACACAAAATATGAAATTTAAAGATCATCTGATGCAGTGATTTCTAATTTGTTTCTTTTAGAAAAAGCTATTTGAACATAGATGTTCAGTTGAAACTTTCATTTTCTACAATGATTCTTTTTTTAAAGTACCTATTTATTTCTATATTAAGACATTTATGAGGGGTGCCTTGGTGGCTCAGTTGGTTAAGTGGCTGCATTCTGCCCAGGTCATGACTCAGGGTCCTGAGATCGAACCCTGCGTCAGGTTCCCTGCTTAGGGGGGAGTCTGCTTTTCCCTCTCTCTTTGTACTCTCTTTCATTCTCTCAAGTAAATAAATAAAATTAAAAAAAAAAAACACACTTATGATACATAAATGGATCATAACATGTATACTCTGTATGGACATTTATTTTAAAATATTTAGAAATTTGGATTACATCTACCTTTTCTTCCATTTTTCCTCTTCAAAAATAACTTCTCTAAAATGCCAACACATTGATGGGTAGATATATGTAATATATATATGATCACAAGAATTTATTATTGTTAATTTTACAACATTGAGATAATATCTATATAATATAGATTTTTGTTCTCAATTACTACTATATTATGAAAATATCTACAGGTCAATGGTTATGAGTTAATTCTTTATAATGTGCCTATAGTATTTCTATCAACAATCCCCCAGTTGAGGGAACCCCTTTCTAAACTGTCCTGCAGTAAACATCCTTGTGATAATGTTTATATTTCAGTTCCCAAGAGTGGGAACTCTGGATTAGGGTATGTTTATTTTCTTAACATATATTTCTGTGTTTCGTTCCTAAACATTTCTAAAAACTCACAACAATGTAAAAGAGCATCCTAAACTTGCACCCCACTAATCCCTTTAATAAATATAAATCATATTTTATTTTTTGAAAATATATGAAGTTAAATATCATTGTTACTTCCTGATTGCCAGTAATATTGCACATTTTTATTGGTCATTTGGTTACACTCGTTTATGCATTCTTTTATATCCTTGTTTGTTGTTCCTATTAATTTTAAGAGCTGTTTATTAGCAATATTAAAATTGTATTTATCACTTTTATTATACATATTTTTCTATCAATTTTATATTGATTTTATGCATAAAAAAGAAATAAAGGCAACAATCCCATTCATAATAGCATAGAGAATAATAAAATACATAGGAATAAATTCAACCAAGAAGTGAAAGATCTGTATAGTGAAAATTATAAACTTTGATGAAAGAAATTGAAGAAGACACAAATGAATATCCGATGTTTATGCTCATGCATCAGAAGAATTAATTGTTAAAATGTCCATACGACTCAAATCCATCTGTAGATTCAATGCAATCCCTATTAAAATTCCAATGACATTTTTCACAGAAGTAGGAAAAAAAAACCTAAAATGTGTATGGAACTACAAAAAAACCTGAATAGCCAAAGCAATTCTGAAAAAGAAAAAGCTGGAAGCATCACACTCCCTGATTTCAAACTATACTGAAAGCCATAGTCATGAAAGCAGTAGGGTACTGGCATATGAATAGACAGACACACAGACCAATGGCACATATCAGAGAGACCAGAAATAAACTCTTCCATATATGGTCAACTAATATTCGACAAGGGAGCCAAGAATGTGCATTAAGGAAAGGATAGTCTTTTCCATAAATGTTACTGGGAAAACTAGAGAGCCATAAGCAGAAGAATGAAACTGGATCCCTATCTTGCACCACTCAGAAAAATTACTTGAAATAGATTAAAGACTTAAACATAAGACCTGAAACTATAAAACTTCTAGAAGAAATCATAGGGAAAAGCTACTTGACACTGGTTTTGACAAAGATTTTTTTGATACTACAATAAAAGCAGAAGCCACTGCTTTTTTGACAAAAGCAAATGTCAACAAGTAGGACTACATTAAACTTAAATGATTCTGCACAGCAAAAGAAACAATCAACAAAATGAAAAGGAAAGCCATGGAATGGGAGACCATATTTGCAAGCCATCTATCTGATAAGATGTTGATATTCAAAATTTATAAAAATCCAACTCAACAACAAAACAAGTAATTGGATAAAAAATGGGTATAGGAACTAAATAGACATTTTTCCAAAAAAGACATCCAAACGGCCAACAGACACATGAAAGGATGCTCAGCATCACTAATCCTCAGAAAAATGCACATCAAAACCATAATATTACCTCATATTTGTTAAAATGGCTACTATCAAAGAGACAGAAAATAAGTGTTGGCAAGGATGTGGACAAAAGGAAACTGTTCTGCATTGTTGATGGGAAGGTAACTTGTTTAAGCCACTACAGAAAATAGTATAGTTCCTCAAAAGATTAATGGAACTACCATATGACTCAGCAATCTCACTTCTGAGTATTTATCCAAAGGAAATGAAGGCAGGATATCAAAAAGATATCTGCACTCTTGTTTATTGCAGCATTATTCACAATAGCCAAGATACAGAAACATCCTAAGTACTTATCAACAGATGAATGGATAAAGAAGATTTATAATGATTCTGTTTTTTAGTTTCCATCCATAATACTATAACCTTATTATGTAAATCCGCCATTTCTTGTACTTATTGCATTCATCTCATTTGCTTGCCTTTGCCTTCTCCCTGCTCAAATCTACATCATAGCCACTGCCAGTTATATTTCTAAATGGTAGAGATGAGCGAGCTTCTGTCTATTGTCTAGTGTAAGAGTTGGCAAACTATTGCACTTTGGCCAAATCTGGCCCACCGCCTGGTTTTTGTACAGTTTGTGAGCTAAGAATAGCCTTTGGATTTTTAAATGATTACACAGGTACATGGTGACATTGATTTTGACTCTTGGTCTGCAAAGCCTAAAATGTATACTGTCTGGCCCTTTACAGAAAATGTTTGCTAACACCTGGTCTGTAGCACAAAGTCCAAACTCAGTTTAGCATTTAAATTGCTTCACAATTGAGCTCACACCTATTTTTTGAAACTTACCTCCCACTGCTGCATAAATTTTAGACTTCTTCCCATTCTCCACACATACCATACTATTTTTTAACAGCTTTAATGAGGTGTAATTGGCATGAAAAAACTGCACGTAAAGTATACAATTGGTTAAGTTTTGGCATATATGTACAACTATGAATATTTAACTCCAATCAAGATAGTGAATGTATCCATCAACCCCAAAAGTTTCCTTGTGTCCCTTTATTTTCATCTATTTGGATTTTTATATTTATTTTTAATTTTTCTTAAAGATTTTATTTTTAAGAAATCTCTATACCCAACATGGGACTCAAACTTACAACCTTGAGATCAAGAGTCAGATGCTCTACTGACTGAGTCAGCCAGGTGCCCCTGAATTTTTATATTTAAAGTACATTTCCAGGGCGCCTGGGTGGCTCAGTCAGTAGAGCATCTGCCTCTTGATTTCAGCTCGGGTCATGATCTCATCAGGGTAATGAGACTGAGCCCCATATCCGGCTTCTTGCTCAGCATGGAGCCTGATGAGAGTCTCTCTCTGCCCTTCCCTTCGTCCCTCTCTAAAAAAAAATTAAATTAAAAATAAAGTACATTTCCTGCAGGTAGAACATACCTGGGTCTTGCACTTTTTTTAAAAAAAATCCAATCTGACAACTTCTTTCTTTTAATTGGGATGTTTAGTCTATTTACATTTAATGTGGTTACTGAAATGGTTAGTTTTAAGTCTATCTTGCTGTTTTGTTCCCATTTGTCCCATCTGTTCTTTGCTCCATTTTCTTCCATTTCCTGCCCCCTTTTTTTTAAATAATTGCATCCTTTTTATGATCTTATTTAAATCTCCTTTGTTGATTTATTTGCTCATGAGCAGTCTCAGGTGAATACTCCTGGAGAACTTCTACAGCTCTCTGGAGTTCTCCATCAGAGAAGCCCTCTCCTCTTTCATACTGTTTTGTGATACCTCGCTGTCTGGGTCTACATGGACTCTTAGATCTATCTTCTCAATCCACAGAAGGAGTCTGCTGGCTTCTCTCAGGGTCCCTCCTCCCTACACCATGGCCTGGAAACTCTCTCAAGGCACTAAGTGGGAACAGTTGTAGGGCTCTCCTCCTTTATTTACCATCTAGCAGGGATCACTGTCTTTCATTATCTGATGTTTTGTCTTAAAATGATTTTTTTTTCATATATTTTGCATGTGTTTTCTAGGTTTTTTTTCAGGCAACAGATGTTACTATATCTTGGCTGCAAGTAAAAATCAGACTGTTTTAATCATCTTAAATTCTTATTTTTCTAATTGTCTTCATATTTCACTGTTATTTTTTAAATTTTATTTATTTGAGAGAGAGAGAGCACAAGATAGGGGGAGCAGCAGAGGGAGAGGGAGAAGCAGGCTTCCCGATGAGCAGGGAGCCGATGTGGGGCTCAATCCCAGGACCCTGGGATCATGACCTGAGCCAAAGGCAGATGCTTAACCGACTGAGCCACCCAGATGCCCCTATTTCACATTTCACTGTTTTATAACATCCTTCCCCTATCTAGGTTCACCTGTTTAGTTTCTCAAAGACATACTTTAAAAACGTACTTCAAAGTACAGGGCAATACAACTGCCACCTACCAGAATGCCTAAAGTGAAAAAGACACACAATACGAAGTGTTGGTGAGGATATACATCAATATGAGCTCTCATACATTGCTGGAGAAGTTTTAATTGGTCCTACCACTTTGTGGAACTGTTTGACAGTATTTACTATAGATAAACACAGACATATCTTCTGACATAACAATTCTACTCCTAAGTATATACCCAACAGAATAGCACAAAGTGAAAGTAGCTTCTATCCCTGCAGACACTCATAAAATTCCATTGCTAAATGAGCTATCACTTTTCTATTCGATTTTAATTTTTGTAATTTTGTTGACATGTTGATCTTTCTCACCTGAAGTATTTTCTACTCCTTTCACCCCCTACTTTGTCCTTGTTAGTGTAGACTTTCTTTATTCCCTTACTTATTTTGGTGAAGTATCCTGAGGGAATGGAAGTAAGCTGATATGTTCAAAAAACTATGCTTAACAAAAAAGTTTACATTTTATTAAATTTCTTATTATATAATTGGAATACATTTTGTTGAAAATAATCAAATTACAATCAAGCTATTATTTATTAAATATTTGTTTTCATGTTTCCATGTACCTACTGATAAAAGTAGCAAGAGTGCTACTACAAATACAGTGTAATTTGATGATTGTAATCTATAAAATGTAAAATATATAAGTATTCTCATAAAATTATATAATAAATAATCCAAGTTAAACATAGTTTTCTACTTCAAAAATATGTTTATAATTTGAGCAACTTTATTATTATTTATTTGTACTCTATTTTTTTAAGTAGACTCCACACCCAACATGGAGCTTGAACTCATGACCTTGAGATCAAGAGTTGGATGCTCTGCTGCTCCTAATTTGAGAAACTTTAAATGTTTGCTTAAAATAATAAGAAGAGGGGCACCTGTGTGGTTCAGCAGCTGCCTTCGGCTCAGGTCATGATCCTAGTGTCCTGGGATCAAGCCCGCATTGAAACCTGCATTGAACCCCACATTGAGCCCACATTTAGCCCCATGTCCAGCCCGCATCCAGCCCCATATCCATCCCTGCATTGCATCGTGCTCCCTGGTCAACAGGGAGTCTGCTTCTCTCTCCCCCTGCTCTTGAGCTCTCGCTTGCTCTCTCTCTCCCCCAAATAAAAATAAAATCTTTAAAAAATAAAATAACAGTATTAAGAATTGTGATACATATTATAAGGTCAAAATAATTTTTACAAAAAGCGTATTCAGTATCAGTATAGTTACTGAATTACCACTAATGTTAATGAAGTACATACCTTCCAATGCAATTTCCTTTATAAATGTTTGAAAATTCATTGTCTTTAGAAAATTGAAGTCTCTGGGTATTACCGAAATATGGTTTGAAAGTACTTTGGCACACACACACACATACACACAATGTCTCTGCTAAAACAAAGGACCTGTTATATACATACTTTATTTTAAAAAATGGAATGGTTAGGCATACATTGCTAGCAATGTTTTGGGGGTTTATCTGTATTATCAGAGAACTCTAAGACAAAGGACCACAAGGAATCCTAGTTGGCATATCATGCAGTTCTTACCATTTGATGAAATACTGAATTGCATCTTATGTGACAGAAACTGATATTAATAAAATTGACTGCTTTCCCTCATCGGTGTTCAATAGTCAATAAGTTTAGATAAAACTGAATGACTTACCAGTAAAATATGTGATCTGCATCATTTCTCAAAACATTAAAATTCATGAATTTAAGAAATTGGGATAGGTAATATCATCACTGCTTTCTCAGATGCTGTTCTGCAATCACGAAAATTAAGTTTTGCTGCCATGTATGCAGAGAAGGCAGGGAATATTAGGGAATTAAAACATAAAAAGAAAAGAAAAACCTAAATGTAAGGGTAAATAACCATGAATATTTTGTTTCTTCAGAATAATCTATTACTAACAACCCAAGGAAAATTGCAAGATCAAATGTAAGTCTATTAAACTTGTATGCTGTGCTTCAAAATATTCAACCTAACTTTCCTTGCAGGAGACTACTATAAGTCCTGATAAGACAATGTATGTAAAATTGTCCTGTTACTAATCCTGATTTCTTCAATCAAAGAAATGTTTATTTTTTTATTTTTTTTTAAAGATTTTATTTATTTATTCATGAGAGACAGAGAGACAGAGACAGAGAGAGAGAAGCAGAGGGAGAAGCAGGCTCCCAAGGAGCTGGGAGCCCAATGCGGGACTCGATCCCAGGACCCTGGGATCATGACCTGAGCCGAAGGCAGACGCTTAACCATCTGAGCCACCCAGGCGCCCCAAAGAAATGTTTAAAGTGGACTTTCTTTTGAATAAACAAATAGAAAAACCATCTTAGCACACCACACCCAGCAGATATTTAAGGACTCTGAAAAGTAAGCAGAAGCAGGTATATTGGAGAAGATCAAAATATGCAGTACTACTGATTTGGTGATGAGTTGACCATCCTTCTCTCCCTTCCCTCCCTCCTGCCTCCCCCAACACTTGGAACCTGGACTGAATGGACCGAACACCTAGAAGTGGACACCAGATCACAGACAGAGCTCTAGGACGAGCCTGCTCATCTTCATTTTGGGAGTGAGAAACAGAACTCATAATGCTCAGGAGAGAATGTGAAAATCCCTTCCTCCTTTGCTTCTCTTTCTTTTCTCCCTTCTCTCTTGCCTGTCCCTCAAGGAATCATGTGGTAATGGTGGGGCTGGTAGTGGCCAGTAATGAAAGCACACAGGAGCCAGAATTCTTAAGAAGGGAAAACTTCTCCTCCATTCACTCAAGCTGCGGTTCCCACCAACTGCATTCTTCTCGCTGTCCTTGCCTCACTTGGCCCTGGATGCATACCCAGTTGATGAAGTGCACAGCAGAGTGGAGTAAATAAAGATTCAGCCAGCATTCCAGCCAAGAGACCTTAGAGAGGAGCCATGGTGAACCAGAGAGTACTGGCAAGAACATGGAGAGAGAGGAGCTTGAGAAATCAATCCCATAGGCTTGTTTATGAACTCCCAGGTTTACTTCCAAACTGCATATACATGGATTTCATTCATTTAACATACCAAAGACTTTGAGGACTGAACCAAAAGACCACTACTTGGGATCGGACTAATAGTGAGATTTTGAGCTTTTGGTTAGGTAAAGAAGAACCTAGAAACTAAATACTATTTTTTTTTTTTTTTTACTATGTGACATAGTAACTTATAAAATAGAGATATATACAGAAATCCACATAAATTGCCATTAACAAGCATAAAGTGGATATGTTAGATCTTAGTTTTATCTTCCACCATTTATCTCATTCATAGACTTATAATTTATATGTTAAAGATGATGTGAAAAAAGCACATTCCTTCAAGAGGTGGATAATTGTCAAGGAAAGGGCATTACTTGGAAAGTGAAGTCAGAAATACTTTAGTAGTCTGAGGTTTGTGACATGCAAATTTAAAATTCTAAAGATGTTTCTAGTGTGACAGTAAGGTAGTGGAGGTATAGAAACCAAAAGGTTTATATCAGCAGTTTTTATGATTAGACACCATTTTTATTTTTATTACCACTTATCATTTTGAAAGCAATCTGGTAATAATACTGGCACAATATTAAAAGTTAACCATTTTTCCCCTATAAATAACAGATCATCTTTTCAGTGTTCTAACATTCATCTTCTAATGTGATTTTTAATTAATTTGTTACCCTCAGGTATATTTTAGTCTTAAACTTAAGCCTTCATTATTAATACTACTTCATTCATATTTAGCACTACTTTTGAAAAATGTATTTATTGCATCTATCACCATATTTTCAGATACTTTGAAATGAGATGCCATTTAACTTTTTTTCCCCTAATCAGAGATTCTTATTCTTATTTCACTATTTTTTCTAGACACCTGACTGTAATGACAGTTTCTAACTTTCTCTTCAATAATCCTTTCTTATATACTCCTTAAGCCAGCCTAAATTTACTTTAATAAGAAAAACCATCCCAAAGAGAAAACACCCAGTGATTAACTGTAAGATATAGTAGTAATAATAGCTACAACAGAATCCTTTATAGCTATTGAGCATTCAGAATGAGCTGGATATTTGTGCAAAATACTTCATATACAATTTTTTAGTTATTCTTTTAAAAACCAAAGGATAATAAAGAATGTGGCCTTTGGAACTAGACTGCTTGGCTCTGAGTTCTGTTCCTGTATTTTACCAATTCTGTCATTCCAGGCATTTATCTGTTATTTTTCCATGCATTATTTTCCTTCTCTGGAAAATGGGGATAAATGATAGCATCAAACTCAGAGAATGTTGTGAGAATTTAATGAATCACTATGTGTAAAGTGATCAGAAGGGTGTCTAGCCTATTATTACTTAGAGGAGGAAACTGAAGTTAAGTGATATTAAGTAATGTGCTATGGCAGATTGTGTTTTTCCAAAAACGGCCTGAACAATATCTCCCACTCTCTGCCCTTCTGACAATGTCTCATGGACACTCTTTCCATAAGGAGTTCAGGTCCATGTTCCCCATCTCCTGAATCTGGGTGTGCTTATGACTACAGAGATCTGTATGACTTCCTAGGCTAGGTCATAAAAGGTTAGAGAGCTGGTCCTTTGGAATGCTTATGTTTAGAAACTAGCCACCTTGCCAGGAGGAAGGCTAAGCAGCCATGGAGAGGCCCAGGTGGAGAACTGAGGCCCTTGGCCCAGGCGCTGGCTGAGCTCCCAGCTGACAATCAGCACCCTCTTGTCAGCCAGGTGAGTGAGCTATCTGGAAGGTAGATTCTCCAGGCCCCTGTATTGCCACCTCAGCTGATGCTGCATGAGGTAGAGATGAGCTGTCTTTGCTGAACTTTGTCAAAATTCCACATTTATAAGCAAAATAAATGATAGTTGTATTTTAAGGCATTAAATTTTGGGGGTGTTTTCTTATGAAACACCGAGTAACTGGAAGACTTGCTTAAGGTCATATGGTAGGAGAGCCAAATTTAAGACCCAAATCCTTTCTAATCTGTAATCTGAGTTCTCATCATAGAGTATACTGGTTACTCATTATATCTGGAACACACCTATTCTGTAATCCAGAGCAGTGAAGGAGTGAACCACAGCTTTTAAAGGATAACTGGTGATGGCGTTTGGATTATAAATAAATGTTGTAATAAAAAATACTCTTCTGTAGGATTTAATTGACAGATACAGTTCTAACTAATGGTTTTATGTCTTCTTAGACACATCTTTTTCCTAAGAAGCAAAACAAGTATATATTTATTCAGGCCATTAGAAATAAAAGTGTATTTCACAACTTTTATTTCATAAAAAAATGCTTTTGTGACAGCCTCATTTTATGGAAAAAAATAAGCAAGACATTTTATCTTTCAACCTAGAATTAAAGAATGGCATCATAAAATGGCTTGCATGCATGCATGATTTGAACATTGTGAGCAAACTCACTCATCACTGCTCTAAGTCTCAAGTACTCTTGACACTTCAGTAAAGTTTGACAACCATATCTTCTGCTGGTTTAGCAACAAACTTATAATCCATTCTTCAATCTGACAATTGTGAATGTCCCGCTGTCATGTATTTGTGGCATTTCTGTAGCTGAATAGTGCAGAAAACTACGTAAAAAATTACTGAATTATACACTATAAAATTTTTACTAACAAGAAAAGCACACATTTTCTTTTTATGGAGTTACCAAGCATATTGATAATTGATATAATAATCACAATTTATTGTCCACAACAAATTGGTATTTTACAAACATTATTTAAGTCTTACAAAAATCCAACGATGTAGGTATTAACATTTTCATTTTACAAATAAGGAGATGAAGGCTTTAACAGTTGCTCAAGGTTATATGAGCAAGCCAGGATTTCAAACAAGGTCTCTGATTCTTTTGCCTAAAAATTTTTGGGACAATACCTTGTCATTATGTGAATATATGTGTATATACACAAACACGCACACACACACACATATGTATATATAAATATGTTAGATATATGAAGATATTCCTGGCAATACTTACACATATTTTCTCTTCCTAAGTAACCTACCATTGCAATTATCATCTGCATTCCACATTTTGGCACCTGTTATTTATTTCATTTAAGAACTGCATTGTAAATTACTTAAAGGTAAGGTTTTTATATATGCTATTGTACTGGGACAATATTGCAGACATAGCAGAAGCTATGTGACTTTGACTTATTGGTCAAAATTATTTGAGATAGTATAGAATAATGCTTGGCAGAGTAGATATTCAAAATGTTCACCATTTTCTTTTCTTAAAAACTATAAAGAAAAAATACAATATTATTTAAAATTTTAAGCTTTTTCATTGAATCCATCTTTTCCATTGTAAATATTCAGATAATATCTGTTCCTATTTTCTGTAGATGCTCAAAATGATTATTCATATCATTAGTTGAAATGGGAATGGGTGTTTGCAATGCATTTACACCATAAGTAGCCCTCTATAGTAAACCCCTAGTGCTTGAATTTCATACTTATACTTTGAGTTTTACTTTGTATTCAGTATCACAATTAATGTTTGTATGTTGAATAATAACTAATGATGTTACTAAGTAGTAGTTGCTTTATCACATTTCTATTACCATAAGACTTATTTATTTTATTTTATTTTATTTTTATTTTTTTTAAGATTTTATTTATTCATTTGACAGAGCGAGAATGAGAAAGAGAGAGAGCACATGAGAAGGGGGAGGGTCAGAGGGAGGAGCAGACTCCCTGCTGAGCAGGGAGCCCGATGCGGGACTCGATTCCGGGACTCCAGGATCATGACCTGAGACGAAGGCAGTCGCTTAACCAACTGAGCCACCCAGGCGCCCCAGACTTATTTATTTTAGAGAGAGAGCATGGTGGGACGGTGCAGAGGAAGAGGGGGAGAGAGAATCTTAAGTAGACCCCACACTGAGCACAGAGCCCAACGCAGGGCTCAATCTCACAACTGTGAGATCATAACCATGAGATTACGACCTGAGCCAAAACCAAGAGTCAGATGCTTAACCAACTGCCTGACCCAGGCATCCCTCTGTTACCATTTTAAAACAGGTTTGAAACCTTGGTTTACATTTCACTGGAATGTTCTGTAAATACCAATGAAGTAAACTGGAACAGCATCAATCCAGTACGGGTAGAGCACCTATACTGATCCATCCTGGGTTAGGTATAACAGATTCTCATGGATCACAAAGGCACATTCAAGGATGCTGCATGCAGCAACAGCAGACCCTCAAGATTCAGAACCTCTGATTCATTGCTTACAACAGCTGTATATGGCTGTGTAATCAGCAGAGACTATGATGTGCAGGTTGTACAGATGTGATGTTTCTGACCAAAATATGGTCTCTTAATTTGGTTCATATCTAGTTCCTACAGGTAGAGCCATTCCATATATTGGTGCCATTGGCCTGAGCCTGAATTTCCCAATGACTGTTTTACACCCAGGCAGATCATCTGTAAGCTGGTGCTTGGATAATCCAATTTTTCACAACAAACAGGAGCGTTTCTGAAAAACCAGTTATACCATTTCATGAACTTTTATTTTTTATTTTTTTCATTGTATTTTATTTTTTAAAAAAAATTATTTTATTTTATTATGTTTTGTTAGTCACCATACAATACATCATTAGTTTTTGATGTAGTGATCCACGCTTCATTGTTTTCGTATAACACCCAGTGTTCCATGCAGTACGTGCCCTCCTTAATACCCATCACTGGGCTAACCCATCACCCCCCAAAACCCTCATTTGTTTCCTGGAGCCCACAGTCTCTCACGGTTCATCTCTCCCTCCGATTTCCTCCCCTTCATTTTCCCTTCCTTCCCCTAATGTCCTCCCTGCTATTCCTTATGTTCCACAAAGAAGTGAAACCATATGATAATTGACTTTCTCTGCTTGACTTACTTCACTTAGCATAATCTCCTCCAGTCCCACCCACGTTGATGTAAAAGTTGGATATTCATCCTTTCTGACGGCTGAGTAATATTCCATTGTATATATGGACCACATCTTCTTTATCCATTCATCTGTTGAAGGGCATCTCGGCTCTTTCCACAGTTTGGCTATTGCGGACATTGCTGCTATGAACATTGGGGTGCACATGGCCCTTCTTTACACTACATCTGTGTCTTTGGGGTAAATACCCAGTAGTGCAATCGCTGGGTCATAGGGTAGCTCTATTTTTAACATCTTGGGGAAACTCCACACTGTTTTTCAAAGTGGCTGTACCAACTTGCATTCCCACCAACAGTGTAAGAGGGTTCCCCTTTCTCCACAACCTCTCCAACAGTTGTTGTTTCCTGTCTTGTCAATTTTTGCCATTCTAACTGGTGTAAGGTGGTATCTCAATGTGGTTTTGATTTGAATTTCCTTAATGGCTAATGATGATGAACACTTTTTGATGTGTCTATTAGCCATTTATATGTCTTCTTTTGAAAACTGTTCATGTCTTCTGCCCATTTTTTGACTTGATTATTTGTTTTTTTGGGTGTTGAGTTTGAGAAGTTCTTTATAGATCTTGGAAATCAGCCATTTGTCTGTAGTGTCATTTGCAAATATCTTCTCCCATTCTGTGGGTTGCCTCTTTGTTTTGTTGACTGTTTCCTTTGCTGTGCAGAAGCTTTTTATCTTGATGAAGTCCCAAAAGTTCATTTTTGCTTTTGTTTCACTAGCCTTTGGAGATGTATCTTGAAATAAGTTGCTGTGGCCGATATCAGGTTACTGCCTATGTTGTCCTCTAGGATTTTGATGGATTCCTGTCTCACATTGAGGTCTTTCATCCATTTTGAGTTTTTCTTTATGTATGGTGTTAGAGAATGGTCAAGTTTCATTCTTCTGTATATAGCTGTCCAATTTTCCCAGCACCATTTATTGAAGACACTGTCTTTTTCCCATTGCATATATTTTCCTGCTTTGTTGAAGATTATTTGACCATAGAGTTGAGGGTCCATATCTGGGCTCTCTATTCTGTTCCACTGGTCTATATGTCCGTTTTTGTGCTAGTACCATGGTGTCTTGGTGATCACTGCTTTGTAATATAACTTGAAATCCGGCCAACATGATGCCCCCAGCTTTGTTTTTCTTTTTCAACATTTCCTTGGCGATTCGGGGTCTTTTCTGATTCCATACAAATTTTAGGATTGTTTGTTCCAGCACTTTGAAAAATGTCATGAGAACTTTGATCGGGATGGTGCTGAATGTATAGATTGCTCTGGGTAGCATAGACATTTTAACAATGTTTATACTTCCGATCCATGAGCATGGAAAGTTTTTCCATCTTTTTATGTCTTCTTCAATTTCTTTCATGAGTGTTCTGTAGTTCCTAGAGTATAGACCCTTTACCTCTTTGGTTAGGTTTATTCCGAGGTATCTTATAGTTTTTGGTGCTATTGTAAATGGAATCAATTCTCTAATTTCTCTTTCTACAGTTGCATTGTTACTGTATAAGAAAGTAACTGATTTCTGTGCATTGATTTTGTATCCTGCCACATTACTGAATTGCTGTATGAGTTCTAGTAATTTGGGGGTGGAGTCTTTTGGATTTTCCACATAAAGTATCATGTCATCTGCAAAGAGAGAGAGTTTGACTTCTTCTTTGCCAATTTCAATATCTTTTATTTCTTTTTGTTGTCTGATTGCTGTTGCCAGGACTTCTAGTATCATGTTGAACAATGGTAGCGAGAGTGGGCATCCTTAATGTGTATCTGATCTTAAGGGAAAGGCTCTCATCTTCTCCCCATTGAGTATGATATTTGCTGTGGGTTTTTCATAGATGGATTTTATGAACTTGAGGAATGTTCCCTTTATCCCTATACTCTGAAGAGTTTTAATCAGGAAAGGATGCCGTATTTTGTCAAATGCTTTTTCTTCATCAATTGAGAGGGCCATATGGTTCTTCTCTCTCCTCTTATTAATGTGTTCTACCACATTGATTGATTTGCGAATGTTAAACCACCCTTGCATCCCGGGGATAAATCCCACTTGGTCGTGGTGGATGATCCTTTTAATGTATTGTTGGGTCCTATTAGCTAGGATTTTGTTGAGAATTTTGGAATCCATATTCATCAGGGATATTGGTCTGAAATTCTCCTCTTCGATGGGGTCTTTGCCTGGTTTGGGGATTAAAGTAATGCTGGCCTCATAGAATGAGTCTGGAAGCTTTCCTTTTGTTTCTATTTTTTGAAACAGCTTCAGAAGAATAGGTATAATTTCTTCTTTGAATGTTTGGTAGAATTCCCCAGGGAATCCATCAGGCCCTGGACTCTTGTTTTTTGGGAGGTTTTTTATCACTGCTTCAATCTCTTTACTGGTTATTGGCCTATTCAGGTTGTCAATTTCTTCCTGTTTCGTTCTTGGTAGTTTATAGGTTTCCAGGAAAGCATTCATTTCTTCCAGATTGCTAAATTTATTGGCATATAGTTGATAATAATTTCTAATAATTGTTTCTATTTCCTTGGTGTTAATAGTGATCTCTCCCCTTTCATTCATAATTTTCTTAATTTGGGCCCTTTCTCTTTTCTTTTAGATAAGTCTGGCCAGTGGTTTATTGATCTTATTAATTCTTTCAAAGAACCAGCTTCCAGTTTCATTGATCTGATCTGCTGTATTTCTGATTTCTAATTCATTGATCTCTGCCCTAATCTTAATTATTTCTCTTCTAATGTGTGCCTTAGGCATCGTTTGTTGCTTTTTCTCTGGTTCTTTAAGGTGTAAAGTTGGTTGGTGAATTCGGGATTTTTCTATTTTTTTGAGTGAGGCTTGAATGGCTATATATTTCCCCCTTAGGACTGCCTTTGCAATATCCTGTAGGTTTTGGACCAATGTGTTTTCATTCTCCCTGGTTTCCATGAATTGTTTAAATTCTTTTTTGATTTCCTGGTTGACCCAAACATTCTTGAGCAGAGTGGTCTTTAGCTTCCAAGTGTTTCAATTTCTTCCAAATTTTTTCTTGTGATTGAGTTCCAGTTTTAAAGCATTATGGTCTGAGAATATGCAGGGAATAATCTCAGTCTTTTGGTATCAGTTGAGACTTGATCTGTGACCCAGTATGTGGGTCTATTCTGGAGAAAGTTCTGTCTGTGCTCGAGAAGAATGAGTATTCTGTTGTTTTAGTGTGGAATGTTCTGTATACATCTATGAGGTCCATCTGGTCCAGTGTGTCATTCAAAGCTCTTGTTTCTTTGTTGATTTTATCCTTAGATGATGTGTCTATTGCTGAGAGTGGAGTATGGAGGTCTCCTACAATTAATATATTATTATCAATATGACTATTTTGGTTAACAGTTGGCTTATGTAGATGGCTGCTCCCATGTTGGGGGCATAGATATTTACAATTGTTAGATCTTCTTTGTTGGATAGATCCTTTAAGAATAATATAGTGTCCTTCTGGGTCTCAAACTACAGTCTTTAGCTTAAAATCTAATTTGCTGATATAAGAATTGCTACCTCAGCTTTCTTTTGAGTTCCGTTGGCATGGAAGATGGATCTCCATCCCTTCACTTGCAGTCTGGATGTATCTTTAGGTTCAAAATGAGTCTCTTGGAGACAGCATATGGATGGGTCCTGTCTTTTTATCTAATCTGCAACCCTGTGCCATTTTATGGGAACATTTAGGCCATTCACATTGAGAGTGATTATTGAAAGATATGAATATATTGTCATCATGTTGCCTGTGAAGACCTTGTTTCTATAGATTGCCTCTGTAAATTTCTGTTCTATATCACTTTTGGGATTTTTCTCCTTTTATAGCACCCCCCTTAATATTTCTTGCAGGGCCGGCTTAGTGGTCACATATTCTTTCAATTTCTGCCATTCTTGGAAGCTCTGCATCTCTCCATCCAATCTAAATGATAGCCTTGCTGGATAAAGTATTCTTGGCTGCATGTTCTTCTTGTTTTGTACCCTGAATATGTCTTGCCATCCCTTTCTGGCTTTCCAGGTCTCTGTGGATAAGTCTGACGTTATTCTGATATTCCTCCCTCTGTATGTAAGGAATCTCTTCCCCCTAACTGCCCTTAAGATGGTTTCCTTGGTTCTAAGATTTGTGAATTTTACTATTACATACCAGGGCATTGGCCTATTTTCCTTAATCTTGAGAGAGGTCCTCTCTGCCTCTAGGACATGAATGTTTGTTTCATTACCCAGATTAGGGAAGTTCTCAGCTACGATTTGCTCAAATACATCTTCTAGTCCTCTCTCTCTCTCTCCACCCCCTCAGGGATCCCAATAATTCTGACATTGGAACATTTCATGGTGTCACTTATTTCTCTGATTCTATTTTCATGGATTTTTAGTTGTTTTCCCCCCTGGCCTCCACTTTTCCAATCTTTTCTATCAATTGGTCTTCTAGATCACTAATCCATTCTTCTGCCTCACTTACCCTAGCTGTTAGATTATCTATATTAAATTGGATCTCACTGATAACATTTTTAAGTTCTGCCAGTTCAGCTTTCATTTCTGCCCTTAGAGACTCTACGTTGCCATTAATTGATTTCTCCATTCTAGCTATTATCTTCACAATTGCTACCCTGAATTCCATTTCCGACATCTTGGTTATATCTGTATCCACTTGTAAGTCTGTGGCAGAAGTCACAGTCTCTGAGTCTTTCCTATTTTGGGGGTTCCTCCTCCTAGTCATTCTGTTGAGGGGTGGTTGAGGGAATGTACGGAGTCCAAATTATTGACCACAACCCAAGCAAGATGCACGTGTTTTATAGGGACCTTAGGGTTATTGGCCTCTTGTTTTCCCAGCCTGTCTTCTGTGGGGAGGGACCTGCTGCACTGTTACTCAGGCAACCCTGTTTGGGCAGAGCTGCCCTGCCCCTTGTGGTGGGGGACGGGCTCATTGGAAACCAGTTTTGGGGGGCTTTTGTTCTCTGGTGGCTTTCCCTGGTGGCTTTCCACATCTCTTCTGAGAGTCAGAGAAGAAGAGATAATTTCCAACCCTCTGCCTCAGAGCAGAGAGATCACAATCTGTTCTTGAGTGAGCTCTCCAGGTCACACTATCTTCGTTTCTGTCTGTGCTGCTATAAACTGCAGCGTCCTGGGTTGTGTGCCCCTCAGCAGGGCTCCCAGTCCTCACCACCAGGTCGAAGCACGTCTCTGCCCTTTGTGCTTCTAAAACCACCAGCCACCACCAGTTCGGATGCGTGGCCCCGCAGCTCCAGGTTTCAGTCCTGGGGGCTGCCCTGAAGTCCTTTCCCCATCACTACTGGTCTGAGAGTCTGTGCCCAGTCCCCAGCGCGGGAGGCTATTGCTCACCAGCAGTGTAGGATCCCGATGGCTTGGCACCCTCCCCCTGCCATTTATCCTCCAATATCTGCCTGCAGAATCATGGCTCCCTGCTTCATACCTTGAAACCAACCACCTGTGATATTCTGTTTGTAGAGATCCAGATCTATCTTCTTACATCTCAGGCTGATTTCGTGGGTGTTCAGAGTGGTCTGGTAGATATCCAGTTTAATTCCGGAGACCAGTTGGAATAGGGTCCCCACTCCTCTGCCATCTTTTCCTCCTCCCCACATGAGTAATATTTTAAACACGGTAGAGTAATTCTTAGCAGACTTTCCCTTATGCAGCTCCAAACTCTCTAACTAATCTATTTTATACATTTGCATATCAGATTTCCTTAAATTGGGACATACTCTAGACACCTAGGTAATTGGTATTCAACCAAAAAAAAATCATTATCAACATAAACCAATTTGTCTCTCATGTCTGTTGCAAGTGCATATTACACGGGTCTCCATTAAAGCAGGTATTTGTTTTTACAGTGTTTTGATTCTAGGGCCACCTCAACACCAGTGTGTGAACACTTGTGAGGAGAAACTATCTTTGTGTTAAAAATCTCATTTTCTTACTACATTGGTTAGTATACATTAGGTGCTTAATAAATATTTGCTAAATGAATAACCAAAACAATTTGTGGTCTTTGATATTCTTTGACTTACAAAACCAGTTTTTAAATATGCAGCAAATATTACTAAATTATAAATATTCTGATACAGCTTTGAGGAGGCAGGAACACTTGCAAAAGATACCAGGAATTAACATAAAATTTTACTATGTCTGTTATCAAAGAAATATTATATTCAACATTGACAATTTAGAAAATTAATCCCAAATTGTAATACATGCTTTTACTTTGAAGCCTGCAATTTTAGAACTTTTGCTTCAAATTGCTGTATTGACAAATATATTCAGCTTCCATGTTTGACTGCATATTTTAATTTGAAAGCATGTGTAATTTTCCTTTTTTGCACCTTTACAAACAGGAACATTAATATAAAAATAACAGTGCTATTGCAAAAACCATTTAGCTGATACTGCATTTTCAAGTACAATCACCTTTGATTATTCTCAAGTGGAACAACTTTGGTAAATGCATAATTGACTGCAGTTACTATTCACTCAGCATATAATAGAGAAGTCATGGGTAGAGATTGTGTAAGATGCAGTGAAGAGGTAATGAGTACACACCTCAAGTTATATGAAAATATTAGACACTATATGATTAAATACCTCATGAATGGTAGGGATAATAAATGCCTAGAGTTTCAAGAAGAAACATGTTAATAAGGAGTGCAGTAGATAGAATCAGCCTAGAGATGTGGCATTTTAACTGGTCTTTTCTATGGAAAGGTAAAATGGGAAAAAGAATGAGAAAAAAAATGTGACGATGAAAATGAGTATCACAAGTTCCTAAACACAGAGAGGAAACCAGCTTGGATGAAATAAAGAGTTGACAGAGGAAAAGGAGATATAAAGTAATTAATGGGGGATGGTGATCAGGAGATTTATAAAATAGCTTAAAGAATTTCATATTTACATTAAAGAACACAGAAGTGTTTGAACAAAGAAACACAAGTTTAATTTAAACTGGAATCTGTTGACAGCATACCAAATCTATTAAAGAATTCTGAGGTAAGAAGGGAGGAGACCGAGTAGGAGACCAAGGAATTGATCCTGAGAAGAAATATTTAACATCAAGGCTGGGGGTGGTGAGAAGAGGAAAAAGTGCTATTATGAAAAAAAAATCATTTTTAAAATGATGTGGACAGAAAACAAGGTAGAAAAAAAGTACAGTTTTAAAAATACCTATTAAATATATTTAGTATACTTAATGATGTTAACCCTATCACTGTGGATAGGGTTTGGGCTTTTGACACAGAAATCTTATATGCAAATCCCACTGGTTGATGTCCATTGCCTTGGGTTTATTTAGGTTAATTATTTAACTCCTGCAATTCTGAATTTACTCATCTGTAAAATGGAGATGAGAACAGACCTTCCTGTGAGGATGAGGCACAATATAATGTATGTAATGTATTTAGGTGATGCCTAGCTATTATGAGCAATGGTGAATGCTAGATCTGTGTTTTAAGGTCAATCAGTCCATAAATATTCATACTGCCAAAAGAGAAACTCTCCTGTACCCTAAATAGTCAGGAAAATAGCTGTAATCATTAACCAAATATCCTAGTCGTGTATATTACAGATGAGTTTCCATTTTTCCAATAAATGGAATTTTAATCACATGGTGTACTACTATAACTATATTTCATAAGTATATTCTATCTTACATAATCAAAAAAGCACCTTAGGAATTAACAAACTTATGTTTAAGTTTTGCAATGTTTGATTTTATCCAAATATTCATACTCAATATTTTTAACTTTTATATTTCCTCATAGTAAATCAAATAAAATGAAAGCAAATTTTAAAAAAATGGATTAGGTTTGCTTTGTGGCAGAAAGGTAATTCAGGAGAAGGAAGTCTTTCTATATCTTCTAATTCAGCAGAATGAAAGTTTTTGTTTGAGACAAGTGAATTTTATTTTGTGGTAACCAATTAGTTGTTTGAAGTCTAAGATTTACAGTAGAGTTATATACATAAAATTGCCCAATTTTTACATGTACTTCTAAGAAAAATATAAGTCTGGTAGATAGCTCTATAATATATCCAACAAACATTTTTTCCTTTTTCCTCTTACTCTTTAGGAAGATCATATCTTCTAAACTATTCTAATCAACTCATCTTAAAGATTAGTAGGGAAAACTGGATCTGTTGTGATTGAATCCACTTAAAACCTATGCTAGTGGGAATCCACTCAACAAACATATATTGTGTGCTAGTTTATTCAATCAATTCTGCTAAGTGCATAAAAATTCTTTGATTATAAAATCTTTTTTTCATTTCTTCACAATTCCTCTTATGAGATTTGAGTGTCTTGTTCTTTTCCTCATGATGATGGAGAATAATTTATCATAGGAATCCAGGAACTCTTTCTCCACATTAAATTCTCAAGAATACAGGCCTTCCTTTATCAACTTTAGATATAATGTAACATTTAGAGGCAGAGACCCTAGTGCCATACTGGATTAAAATCTTGACCCATCCACTTATTAACTATGTGACCTTAGGAATGTTAGTTAATTTCTCTGTGTCTCATTTTATCATCTATGAAATAGTTGTAAAAACAGCATTTATCTTATAAGGGTAGCTTGATAATTAATTGAGTTAATATTTCTGAAGTACTTCTGAATATCTCGCATATAGTAAGTCCTGTGTAATGATTCCCTTATACGTGATTTTATCTAACCATGTAAAGGATCTTTTTATTTTGGGAGCTTAACATATGAGAAATGAATTGCTATTGGGGCATCTGGGTGGTTCAATCGGTTGAGTCCGACTCTTGATTTTGGCTCAGGTCATGATCTCATGGTTAGTGGAATTGCTCCTCTTGTTGGTCTCCATGTTTGGCGGGGAGTCTGCTTGAAGATTCTCTCCCTCTGCCCCTCCCCCAGCTTGTATACTCTCTCTCCCTCAAATAAATAAATAAGTTCTTAAAAAAATAAGTGAATTGCTATTTGGAAAATGGATAGTTATTCAATACATAAGGCAAATATTTTAGAATTTCATCTTTTCTTAAACACAAGAGTAGTGTCTTTCATATGAATAAAATTTACTCTTTTCAAAGTTCTAGACTGGTTCCGAGGTTTAAAATAGTCTATAATTTGATGAAAAAAATTACTGAAAGCACACAATTATATAGCTTTTATCATACATCTCTCACACATCATTTTTCTTTTTTTTAAGTTTCTTTTTTTTTTAGATTTTATTTGAGACAGAGAGCAGAGTGAGAGAGAGAGAGCACATGAGTGGGGGAGGAAGGGTGGGGGAGGGGGGCAGAGGGAGAGGGAGCAGCAGGCTCCCCACTGAGCTAGATCCCAAACCCCATGATCAGGACCTAAGCCGAAGGCAGATGCTTAACCGACTCAGCCACCCAGGTGCCTTTTACCCATCATTTTTCAAAGCAAAAAACTAATATAATAGGGATGATGAAATATTTAAGCTATTAGTGACTATAAGATAAAATCTCTGTTTTACAAAGGAGCAGAATTTTAGAAAGATACAGCTCATTCCTCAGAATTTCACCTTGGGACAGTAATAGGGCTGGACTTAGAACTCAAGCCTTCTGACTCCCTGGATTTCCTGGTGGAAAGATTTCCTCAACACTACAATCATGCCTCAGATCTCTACACCTTAAATATTTCATTAGCTTTCTCTTATCTCTTTCCTTCTCCTTGAAGTATCGTAATCTGAGCCACCTGTAGTATTTTTGGAGTAGAGACACTAGTTTGCTCTTATGCTGGCCTCCTAACTTTGCCTTCAGCCAGCAAGTCACTACATCATTCCTGTGGCTCTAACTCCCAAATGGATGCTATATCTATCCCTTTATCTCCAAGTCCACATTGCAATCATCTTTTGCCAAAATGATTCCAATGATTCTACTTTTCACCCAGGACCTTACAATAAAGTTTTGACATTACAGTCAGAGCGATTTCTTAAAAAATGTAAGTTAGCATTACAGGCAGAGACTTCAGAGTAAAATATTTTCACCTTACTGCTTAAACCCTCTAATTGCTAGAATTACATCTTGGATAAAATCGAAATTGCTTATATAGCTTAAAATGCACTTCTGTAAGATTTGCCCCTGCCTACCTCTCCAATCCCTCTCCTCTACCCTCATTTTGTCCCAGTTATACTGTTCCTCTTGCTCCTTCTGGAATACACCAGATATTTGTGCTTTAGAATTGATCCCCTAACTAGACTCTATCACATCATGTGTTCTTATGCTCTGCATAATATTACTACAAGATTAATTTATTTTATTCATTTATTAGTTTTTATTGCTATTCTTGAGGGCAGGAGACATCATTCTTGTTTATGACTTATCCCTGTGCCTAGATCGGAACTTGGCAACACAAGTTTACTCAGTAAGTATTTGTTGAATGGGTGATTATGACTTTTATGGTCATTATAGGGTCAACTATCTTCCAGGTCAACTATCAGGAAATTGCTATCACTATTTACTAAAGAAGATATACTCCTTAATATTCTTTCTCTAACATACCCTCAGGATGCCCCTACCAGAGCTTGGACCTTGGATGTCTTCAGAGTGTTCTCGATCAATTTCAACAGTTCTCTCTTAGTTCTATAATAAACATGATCTTTGTTCACAGAAAGAGAGCCTATTTTGAGTATCATAAAAGAGTTTCTTACATGAAGAGTATATATAAGAGTTCTATCTGAGGGGCAATATTCATTTATGTCTCTAGCCTTTCAGTAATTTTCCTTACTTCATAAAATGCAATTTTCCCCATTACTCTGTCATCTCCTTGAGGCTTCTTCTTTTGCCTGCATGGGACCCTCATATGTAAAAGCAATAGCGTCAGCATGTTTGCTGATGTGTATACCCATTAGAGTGCCTAGTTAGAGTAACTTGCCAATGATGAGCAATCAAAAATTATGAGCTAGTGATGAAGATTCTGGTCCTTATGTGCCTGTGTGCCAGTATTAATTCAGGCAGTGAGGAATTTATGTCTTCACTGGGTATTGGGTATTGGGAAATGTAAGGGCTATGTGTTGCTGCATATAACAGCACTTTCTTAATTAAGCTTGGAAGCCAGAATTAGCTTTACTCAGTATGCATTACTACCTTACAGATGAGAACACTGAGGCAGTGCAGCAGGATGAAAGATGCCAGCAGTTTAATTACAATATCTTAGTGTTACATAAAAAAGATAATTCTGTTCCTTTAACTTGAAAAAAAAAGGTTGTTAAATTATTGAAAAGGACTTAATATTTGCTTTCTGCAGATTTTCTTTCCAAGTATATTCCCTAATTAAATAATATTTTTAGACATGTTTACTTTTCTTCAATAATAAATAATGTCTCAATGGTTGTATATTTTTATTTTTTACTAGGAGGTAAGCTAGTGTGAATCAGGTCATTTGCAGTGTGCAGAGAATAAAAGTACCTGAATTAAGAATTCAGGTTTTTGTAAATGTCATTAATAGATTCTATGTTTCAGGTAAATTTCAGCTTTCCTATACTGACTGTAACTATGAAAAATAATTTAAATATTTTATAAAATATTTAAGATTAAAGAAGCAAAACCAATGCTAATCGAAAGACTCCCCAAGAAAATTTTTCTGTGTTGTCATTTTTTATATATGTATTTCATGAGTAAGCTACTTCAGTGATTTGTGTTAAGAGACTTTAGAGAAAGTGGCAAGGGTTACTGCCTGATAATTTATTGGAAGAAATGAAATTCTCATTTACTGAATTCCATAAAATATATCTTGATATCTTGAACATACTCATGTTGAAATACAGTACAAATGTCTAAATGATAAATTAGCTTTTGTTTCTTGGTTATTGAAAAGTAGATAAAATTCACAAACTGAGCAATTAGACATGTTTTCTCCTATTTCCTAAGATGCAATTTGATTATAATTTATGTGTAATTTCTGAACCATAGTACCTTAGCCTTTTTGCCAAATGTTTCCAACTTAAACCAGCCATTATACTTTGGCCTAATTAAAAAATAAACTGTACAGAGCTCTCAGGTTTTCACAACTTCCCTGTCTCTACCTTCTGCAGGCAATCAAAGCTATGTCCACACTGGCCTTGTATTAGGTGTTTATGAATATACGTATTTCAACCATTAGACTGTAGGCTCCTGGCATGCAGAGAGTATGCCATATTCATCTTTATATCCTCTTATACCCAACAGCAGGCCTTCTAAATGGTCTGCTGAGCACTAGTAAGCTTTCAGTAAATACCTATTGAATTAAATTGGATGGGAGGACTGAGAAATCATACTAAGAATCTAGGTAATGGAGACTGTCAGTCACTGTGTAACTAAGCAGCACAAGGGAAAATGCTGAGTGTGCATACTTGCATTGCTGGAGGAAACACAGCACAGAGGCTGCCAATTGAAAGCATCACAGGACAGAAATACATAATTTACTGAGCACTTAATATGTATCAGGTATACAGTGAAACACCATATATGCACCATCTCATTCAATCAATCACAGCCACTTTATAAGGTAGGAAGGATTTACCTCATTGCAATATACATAGAACCCAGAGGCAATATGGAGTGATGTCAGTCTTGAGTCTGATTGCTGGTTTTGCCAATTAAAACCACTCTGTAGCATTGACACATGTAGGAGCCTAGATGGTAATTGGGAAATATTTCTCAAAATGTAAAACAACATTTTTTGACATTGCTATCACATTTCTATTAGTTGTCTTGTATTTGAATGAGAGCCTGGTATTTATGACCCTTCACAATTTGGTCCTGGGAAGTCTTCATAACCTCTTGCCTATTGTGTCAATTAATGTGGCTACCCTAAACTACTTTTTGTTCCCCAAACATACTCTACATCCTCCAGGGCCTTTGAAAATACTGCTCTTTAACCTAGAATACTCTTGTTCGAAGTTGACCTCAAATCACAGTTTCTTCATGAGATTGAGATTTTTCTATCTAAAAGACAGTTGTTGCTGCCACTGTTCTCCATGATTTATCTGCATCAGTTAAGCTCCATATTAAAGTTAACTTGTGGTCATCCCCAGCCTTGTCCACTAGCTAATGGATTCCTTGAGGTCAGAGACAATTACCAGATTCATATTTATATTTTTTACATTGTAAAGTACATATCAATATCTGAAATTAAACATTAGTTGTTTAAAGAACTAATATAATTCCACGGAAGTTAAGACTGACAAAGATGGCAAAGCCAGGATCAGAATGCATACTGTCTTGCTCTAAATTCAGTCCTCTAACAGGTGGTTCTCAACCACAGGGGCAGATTAAAATCACCTAAGGAACTCTGGAAGTTATTGATGGCATACTCATGCCCCAGGCCAATTAAATCAGAATCTCTTGGAAGTGTAGGTGAGGGTATTCCCCAGTGTTTCCAAGGTTATTCTAATTATTCTAATGTGCAACCAGGGTTGAAAAGTACCATGACAAGACATGTGTGTTGCCTGTAACCCATTTCTACATTTTGAATGAAATTAGGAAAAATAATACCCGGATAATTGCCTTGCTTTCACCCCCAGATCATGTCCCATTCTATGCAAAAACAGCCAGAGCTTCCAGCCATGGCTCATTAATGGTTTAACAATAATAAAAACCAAATTCATTATTATGTTACTCTTTTCAGACAACATGCTTGCCACTAGCTAAGGTAGAAGAGGAGGCAGGAGAAGTCTCCTCCAGCTTTCTCTTTGTCTCATAAACGCCTTATCAACAACCCTAATGCCTCAGGGCTCAGGTGTTTGTTTGGCCAGTGAACTCGGCTCAACTGTTATTTCAGCAAACTCTTTTAGGAAACAAGAGTGCTAGTCTTGCTTGGTCAGCTGGGGAGACAGCAAGTGAGAGAGGGCTGAATAAATGCCAGACCCTTTGGTGTCACAGTCGCCATCCATGTTGGAGGAGGAAATTACACACACATAAATATCAACTTTCAAACCAGTGAAAATGATTTTGTTTCCCTAATTTTGGTTCACTCTTACACAAAATGTATTCAGATACTGGCACTTTCAATGTTAAATCTTTGGTTTAACGACTTTTCATTATAAGTGGCTTTGTTATTTCAAGAACATCAGGCAAAGGAAAGAAGTAATAGTAAGAAAATATCCCTTCTGTTAAATTTGGTTTTTATCCCTATGTAGACTCGGTTTTGGTTCCTTCAGCCAAATGAAAATCTTAGGAATTAAAAGGGCCAAAGCAAAGTACTCACTAGTTTCACTTTATCCCCTTAGGTCTTCTTATGCAGCAGCTCAGCAATCCTGAGTGCTATTTATGTCATATCCTATGCGGACTTGGCAAACATGAAACTAGGAGTAGGGAGTTCTGTAGTTATTGGGCTAGAATTTAGAAGCTGGAAGTTGGAACAGCAAGCAGATGAGAGCTAGCAACTATGCTGAATCTAGAATCAAAGGTATGCCAGATATAGATGACAGCACCAGGGGAATTTAAACAGTCACAGATTTTTTTTTTTTTTCTCCAGTATGGGTCCTTACAGCTCCAGCAATGTTTTCAGATCCTAAGATACCTCAAAGATGTCTTCTGACTAAAGAGTCTCCTTATTTCTCTTTGAAACATAATAAATCCTTTAAAACTGTTTTAAGAAGCTGAATTAGGATATAGAAGGCAACACTCTTAACTTAATTGGAGTTCCTTCAGATGATGACTCTGAAATAAAAATCCAGTCTAAGTTGTTTATTTGGAAAGTGAAAGGGGCTGGGGGTTTGGAGGGTGGGTGGGTAGTGAGATAAGGAAGGAAGGCAGCACCTTAAAAAGATGTCTTTAAGCCAGCTACCAGTATGGATGATTATGGAGTTTATTTTTTATTTTTTATTTATTTTTTTTAAAGATTTTATTTATTTATTTGAGAGAGAGAGAATGAGAGATAGAGAGCACGAGAGGGAAGAGGGTCAGAGGGAGAAGCAGACTCCCCGCTGAGCAGGGAGCCCGATGTGGGACTCGATCCCGGGACTCGAGGATCATGACCTGAGCCGAAGGCAGTCGCCCAACCAACTGAGCCACCCAGGCGCCCCGATTATGGAGTTTAATCCAGCTGGGAAACTATGAGAGCCAAGAGTAGAACAGGCACCTGAGAATTATCCCACCAAAGAGGTGAGGAAGTTGGGATATTTATATACCAATTCTCATCAGTCATTCACTGAAGGCTGCTCCTGGGGCACATTAATTCCCCACAGAGTAAAATCCAGCCTCAAGGGGCCAGTGAATTCTGAAGTGGTAAGAGTGAAAGGATGAGACATGATAGTACCTGCTATAAGTATATATTTGGTTGTTGTGTACTGTTCCTTTAAGGATTGTAGTATGTCCTCACTTAGGCCCTGTGGATATTCAAATTACCCAAACTCTCATAGGCAGTCTCTATTGACCCTGCCCATTGCTAGTTCTTGGGTCAATTTATGAGGGATTCTGGTATTTCCATTTAGGTGTAATTGGATCCTCATTCATCACATACATATTACACACTGTCACCAACAGTGAAGGAAGTTCTGCCAAATTATAAAACCCTGAACTAGAATAGCACATGATTTTTTTCAGCAAACCTACAAGCATCTTGAAAATGTTGGTTATTTTTTGTATTATAAAAGTAGAGCTGGTTTATTTGGTAGAAGATAAATTTTTGACCTAAGTAGAGACCATACAGTGACCTAAAATTTGAAATGCAAACAGTGGACCTATGATTGTTGTAAGCTTCTCTTGGAGCAAATCCTAATAATTTCCCATCTCCAAAGTCAAAAGGATATAAATGTTAAAAGTAAAAGGACTTTGTGGTGAAAAGTGGGGGTAGAGATATAGGACATTTTTGAGGCTACACTCATCTTTCTAAAGAGATATAATCAGAATTCTATTCTAGTATACCCATTTCTAGCCTAAATCATAACATGGAAATGCCCATACATTTAAAAAACATTGTAATTTTGTTTGTAGAAAATAACAGCAAAAAATTATAGGATTTTTAAAATTTCACTGCTCACTGTCCTTACATAAGTAACAATAATATTTTTTAGGCAACAAACCTTACCTGACCTAACTTTCATAGGACCTGCATGGTTCTGCATTCTGAAAGCAAGCTTGTTTTCCAAGGTATATTTCTTAAACAATTTAAGACAAGTATTTAAAAAGCATTGTGATACTGATAATCCTCACTCATATTTGTTGCCGCATCTCATACTATAGTGTCCATAAAGTCTGAAAACATAGATAATATTATTTATTTTTTATAGATAGAAGTTGTCCTTGATGGTGTTATATTTTCAGATGTCCAGACTTTATAGACATCCTGTAGAAGAGTTTCTAGTATACTTAGCAAAAGAGAATGTAATAATGTCACAGTGGCAGATAATTTTCAACACTGAAATTTGTTTTTTTTCCCCACAATAATATCCCTAAGAGTTATCCATGTTAAAATATATAAATGTAGTTGATTCACTGCAAATGATGTCTAGTATACCATTATATGAAAATACTATAATTTGCCTATTTCTATATTGCTGATCACTTAAAGTTACTTAAAACTATTTGCTTTTTGGGGTGCCTGCGTAGCTCAGACAGGTAAGCATCTACCTTTGGCTCAGGTCATGATCCTGGGGTCCTGGGATAGAGCCCCACATTGGGCTCCCTGCTCAGCAGGGAGTCTGCTTCTCCCTCTGCCACCCCCGCCCCGCCCCGCTGCCGTGTTCACTCTCTCTCTCAAATAAATAAAATCTAAAAAAAAAAAAAATAAATAAAACTGTTTTTAAAAATAATGCTGTAATAAACCTCCTTGCACATGTTATCAGGTATGCCTGTAGGAAAATATACTGGAAAATATGCAATTTCTGGATCATAGACTACATACTCTTCAACTTTACTACATGCTACCAAATTTTTCTCTATAGTAATTAAGCCAATTTATAGTTTCAACAGCAATGAATTAGAGTTCCTATTTCCCCACATCTTCAAACATAGACGGTATAATCAACATTTTGGATTTTTGCCAATCAGGAATGTATGAAATGGTATTTTATACATTTTAATTACATTCTCTTGATTTCTAAGGAGGGTGTGAATGATTGTGTAATTATTTCTAAACATTTACTACCCTAACTATAAGAGTATTCCCTATCTACCCACTGACATTAGGTTGATCCTGTGTCTTGCCAATATAACAGGGACACAAATTTTATATGTCATTTCTAAGTACAAGCTTCAAGAACCATCACATCATTCTACCATTTCTCCTTTCCCTCTGCCTCCCAACAAAAAATCTCAGAAAAAGCCTGGTCCTCAACCTGTATTACAGAATGAAGAGCCATTGGGCTAAGTCCCACAGAAAACATAATGTAAACAAGAGGTAAAATTATCATTGAAGCCACCATTGAGATTTTGGGCCATTTGTTTTCACAACATAACCTAGTTAATGTAGAAGACTTATTACATGAATTTGTACTTAAAATACAGTGTTTCTATTAAAAAAAAACCTAAAATATATGGTATCATCTCCTAGGCCAGGTTATAGAATAGTTATTGATCTGGGAAGATGGTAACTGATATTATATGGTAGTGAAACACTTAGTAAATTGATAACACACCAAAACGGCATATAGTGTTATATGAAAAGACTGGGAAATTAAATGTTACTAATGTGTTTTAAGTGTTACTGGCTATACTTGACCATGTCACAAGAAGAGATGAGCTCACAAACACACATGAAATTGGCTGTTTTGCAAAGAGCAATGGAAGTGAATAGATATTGAAGATTCATGTCTTGTAGGGTTGAAAGGATTGACTGTTTCTCATCTCTATCCATTGAGAAATGTTTTTTTTATTTTATTTTTTCCTTAATTTTTATTGTTATGTTAATCACCATACATTACATCATTAGTTTTTGATGGTGTTCTATGATTCATTGTTTATGCATAACACCCACTGCTCTATGCAGAACGTGCCCTCTTTAATACCCATCACCAAGCTAACCCATTCCCCCACCCCCCTCCCCTCTAGAACCCTCAGTTTGTTTTTCAGAGCCCATCGTCTCTCATGGTTCATCTCCCCCTCCGATTTACCCCCCTTCATTCTTCCCCTCCTGCTATCTTCTTCTTCTTCTTCTTCTTTTTTTTCTTAACATATATTGCATTATTTGTTTCAGAGGTACAGCTCTCTGATTCAACAGCCTTGCACAATTCACAGTGCTCACCATAGCACATACCCTCCCCAATGTCTATCACCCAGCCACCCCATCCCTCCCACCCCCCACCACTACGGCAACCCTCAGTTTGTTTCCTGAGATTAAGAATTCCTCATATCAGTGAGATCATACGATACATGTCTTTCTCTGATTGACTTAGGACTAGGCTACCACACACTTAACTTCTGAACTGATTAATTTGGCCCCCAATAAATCCTTTAGGACAAAATGGTTAAGGGAAAAGATACTAAAGGCATGGCTCTCCCAAGGTCTAGGTACTGACAGTTAAATTGAGAGAGAGGCATTATCTGAACAAGATTTTTGAGTTTAGCACATGGAACAGGTTAGACTTAAATGATGAAAAGATAAACAAGTTGTTAAAGAGTTGTGAGCTGTACCACCATAAAAGCTACTAGTCTGGATTAGAAAAGTTAAAAACTTAAAAATAATTATTGCGCCCAAAATTCTACCGATAGGAAGCAGACTGAGATGTCAGTTTAGTTCCTGAGGAAGGCATTATTTTTCAAACATTCACTTTCAGATATGGCTAAGGTACATCTTGGGAAAGGGAAGACAATCCAGACAGTGAAACCATGGGCCATAGTAACAGTAGACTGGGGAGTTATACCCAGGGTATAGAACCTAAAAAGCAAGAAAAATTCCCTACTTTTGAAAACATACCACATTTTATTAATTTCCACTGCTTTATTTTTTTTTAAAGATTTCATTTATTTATTTGAGAAAGAGAGAATGAGAGACAGAGAGCACGAGAGGGAAGAGGGTCAGAGGGAGAAGCAGACTCCCCGCTCAGCAGGGAGACTGATGCGGGACTCGATCCCAGGACTCCAAGATCATGACCTGAGCCGAAGGCAGTCGCTTAACCGACTGAGCCACCCAGGCACCCTCCACTGCTTTAAAATAAACCTTGATGGCCTTTTTTTGTTTTTCAAAAATGATAGTCAATCTCAAGATGTTAAATAAAAAAAAGGTATTGGGGTGGTTTGTAAAATAAAATACCATGGCAAAGGTAGATCTCTATTATTGCAAAAAAATAGAAAATTATTTCAGGTATATATATTTTATAATTCTCTCTATAAAACTATATAAAACATATTATTTTTTAGTGGTACTTTTAAAAAAATTTCAAATAGTGAGTTCATTATATTAGCTCGAGAAAAACGGCTGACTCAGTTTAAACTATACCATAGAACTGAACTAATCCTGCTACTGAGGGGCTGCTGAACGCATGTCAGCTGCTGCAGAATCCATTGATCGCTTCAGACATCGATTGGTTAATTTAATGAAAAAGGAAGTTTTGGAGTCCGAACAAATTTACAGTGCTGACAGCATCTTACCTGAAGTTATGTTCAGAAAAACATACACGTCCATGTGTGTGCACACATGTACACTTACACACACCCAACCAACACTGCCAAGACTGGCTAACATTTTTAATATTAAAAAGTGAGGTCATCACTTTTAATGAAAGAAGAGAAAAGATATTGACAAAGGAAAATCCTGTCTAGAATAACATACCTGTTTTTACATGAATTTGTAAAGAATATGAATAACGTGTGAAATATTCCCTTGCTTTCCCTCAAAATGTGTATCTGAGAGACTTTGAATTAGGGTGATGACACTTTCAACTAACAAAATATAGTGAAGACATAAAATGCAGCTGGACAACAGCATAATTTAGAGTAATCTCATTTTTATCTCATCTATCACAATGTTCTAGTTAGAAATAAAGTTATACTCATTTCTGATGTTAAGACTTTTACTCTCATTCTAGGTATTCAAAATGATCTGTAGTTATTAAGTCATCACCGTTCACAGCATTCAAATGAAACGATATTAAAAAAATCTGTATACATAAGTGAAATAATTAAATGTTATGGTAGTAATAACAAAGGAGATTCATGTTCACTGCAGAAAGTGCAGAGTACAGATAAGCAAAAATTTTTCATCAATTAAATCAATAAAAACATCACATAATATTATATATAACCTTGAAATATTTTTATATATACACACAACACTTAATTTTATTTATGAACATATATATACATTCTATCACAAGCCATTATTTTCATTTAATAAAATGTGAACATCTTTCTGTGTTCTTAAGTTGATTTCTACATAATCATTTTGACAGTTGGGTAATAATTTAAATATATGATGTACAGTAATTTAATTAGCCAATTTCCTCTTATTACACTTTGCGTGGTTTCTATTTTCTTATAGTTTTAACAAAAAGATAAATAATTTTGTTGGAAAATAGCTAATGCTCATTCAGAATTATTTTCTTTTTTTCTTTTTTTTATTAAAGATTTTTATTTATTTGACAGAGAGAGACACAGAGAGAGAGGGAACACAAGCAGGGGGAGTGGGAGAGGGAGAAGCAGGCTTCCTGTGGAGCAGGGAGCCCAATGCGGGGCTCAATCCCAGGACGCTGGGATCATGACCTGAGCCGAAGGCAGATGCTTAACGACTGAGCCACCCAGGTGCCCCCAGAATTATTTTCTTAGGATAAATTCCTAATGGGACTGTTGAATAATGGTAAGCAATTACATTGTTTTTCAATATATTGTTAAATTGCCAGCAGAAAGGTGTGGCTGATACTAACAGTTTTATATGAAAGGAGTAATTTTGCTGCCACTTACTCTGCCTATTTTCATATTACTTAATAATTTATAATTTAATGTTGTATAGCATTGTTTTAATTTGATTTTTTAATTTCTTGTGATAATCAACATTTTTCCAAGGTTATGGAATTTTATTTAAGTTTTACTTAAGTCAGTGGGATGATATTCAGAAAATTACATTGACTACTTGTCACACCTCATTTGAAAATGGGGATAACATGATTACTACTCAGATCACACATGAAAGTTAGAAATATATATGAAAATCTTTTATGAATTTCAACTGCAAAGCATTAATATGTGAAATTAGGGGCACCTGGGTGGTGCAGTCAGTTAAGCACAGACTCTTGGTTTTGGCTCAGGTCCTGATCTCAGGGTCCTGGGGTCAAGCCCAGGATGAGGGCTCTGTGCTCAGAGCTGCAGCAGGAATCTGCTTGTCCCTCCCCTTCTCCTTTGGCTCCTCCCCACCCCCATACTTGCAGGCACAAATTCTCAAGTGAATAAATAAAATCTTAAAAAAATTTAAAAAATAAAATATATGTACCCTTCCTCCACAAAAACAAAGGGAAAAACTGCCATATTTGAACATTTCTATTATAAATTTTTGCCTTTATTTCCTCTGGCTATTCGGTCCCGGGCACTTCAGATCCCATTTTGAAGCAAAACAAAGGCTGTGGCCTTAGGTTCATCACTCACATAATTCAAGCTTTCTTATTTAAGACACTGAATTAAACTTAGAGTCTTTTCTGATATGAAGCCATGTGGGAAGTAACATTGTTTGCAAATATCAATGAAGAAAATTGCCAACTCTCTTAAAGGTACTTTTTCCTAGATTAGACTTCCTGGAGCTACTTTCTTCTACACAAAATCATCAGGGCTGGTTGAAACTAGACTGATTTCTTGATTTCTTTATGTTTCTGACAAGATTAAGACAGTTATCTTGACTTCATTAATTTTCCATAATGGCAAATGCTGCATATGTCCCAGGAGAGAAACCACAATATGCTAACAATAAAAAAAACTATAGCTTTGAGCAGGCAATTGATAGCAACCAATCAATAAAAACTGTCAATGCAAAATTGACAATTCTGTGTATTTCTTAAACTTATTTTCAATATTGTTCTTTATTTTTTTATTTTTATTTTAAAAAATTGTTTTTTTAAAGATTTTACTTATTTGACAGAGAGAGACACAGTGAGAGAGGGAACATAAGCAGGGGGAATGGGAGAGGGAGAAGCAGGCTTCCCCCGGAGCAGGGAACCCGACGCGGGGCTTGATCCCGGGATCCTGGGATCATGATCTGAACCGAAGGCAGACGCTTAACGACTGAGCCACCCAGGCGCCCCAATATTGTTCCCCTTAGATAAGCATGTCTGTAATACGGAATTAAATGATAAATTTGGAGAAAAGAGTTGGTATTCTTAAGGAATTTCAGTAAGAAACAATTATTTGTCTCAGGAAAATCTTAAATTTGTTGCTTTATGAGAATATATTAGAAAGATATGCTAACGTTTTTTAAGTTGTAGACAATATAAGCCAAACTATCAAACTGAAAGAAATAAACACAATGTGCAATTTTTTAAAAGATTTTATTTATCAGAGAAAGAGAGAATGGAGAGAGAGCACAAGCAGGGGGAGCAGTAGCTCCCCGCTGAGCAAGGAGCCCAACGCAGGACTTGATCCCAGGATCCTGGGATCATGACCTGAGCCAAAGACAGAAGGCCAACCCACTGAGCCACCCAGGCGTCCCTACAAGGTGCAGTTTTTTGAAAAACAACTGGGACATCCTAGCCGACCTTCAGAAGGTCAGAGAGTGGCCTAGGTACTTCCTAAGGAGGTCAGTGGGGCTTTTCTCTGAGTTATGGCCACCAGCATGACTTCAGGAAGATGACTTCCTGAACTCTTGGCTGTTTTAATCCAAAGAGGAGAGGTTCTAATTGGCCCAGCTGCACCTGCTCCTAGATAAATCACTATGTTAGAGGTCAGAGGCATAAGCACACTCCCAGTGTCTGGAGTAGCCACTGTGCCCTGGAGCCATCCGAATAGAAGTGATACTCAAGAGATAAAGCTTTAGGTTGCTTAGATAGATTTGGTGTCCCTGCCACAAATCTAGCTTTCCCATTTGCCTTTTTAAGAAAAGTCATCAACCACTGTGTGTCTACTACTGATACTTCAAAATCACTTTACCAGATATTGTAATGATTAAAAATAGACTATCTTAGATAACTTCAAATTTATTAAATAGAATTTAAAAACAGTAATCACTGAGCATAGTATTTGCATGGTTTATGTTGCAATCTAGAAAGTGTCCATAAACATAGAAAAGTAAAAAGCGTAGTGCATGTTTGCATTTAAATGCATCATATGTGGTTCTGACAGGAATTAATAATTTCCAATTTTATGCATTTAAATTAATGAACTTTTATTTTCACCTCCTGTTTGAATTATGGACTATATTTGCCTGAATAAGTAGCAGACTCACAATTTTATAATGATAAGAGGAAAGTTGCTGGGAATACTTGTGGAATCGAGACTCTAGCCAATGTTGTGTTTCCTGATATAATAGTAATTCAACTTAATTTTCCAAAAATCTTCTGACTCATATCCTGGCATATTTGGGGACTAGAATCCAAATAATCTAATTACAAGTCTAATTTTTTAACCACTACAGTGCAGTGGCCTCCTTGTCCAAAATGGTTTTACTAAATGTGTCTTTCATAATATTTTTCTACATTTGTATGAACTTTGGGAAATGTTTTGGATGAACAGAAATTTTTACCAATAGCTCATTGTTATGGACTGAATTGTATTCCCTTAAAATTCATATGTTTTAGTGCTAACCCCCAGTATCTCACAACATAACTATATTTGGGATGGGGCTTTTAAAGAGATGATTAGGTTAAAATGAAACCCTTAAGGGTGGGCCCTAATCCAATCTGATGGATGTCTTTATAAGAAAAGGAGATAAAGACATATAGAGAGACACCAGGGATGCACAGAGAGTCAAGGCCAAGTGAGAACACAGGGAGAAGACATCCATCAGCAAGCCAAATAGAGAAGTCTCAGGAGAAACCAAACCTGCAGACACCTTGATCTTATATTTCTAGCATTCAAAACCATGATTAAATAAATTTCTCTCATTTAAACTACCCAGTCTGTGGTACTTTGTTATGGCAACCTGACCAAACTAATATTCTCACAATTGTTTAAATATCTTGAAAATAATGTTTTAAAAATTTAATATAAATCTTATTTCTAGAATATGCTACCATGTCACCTTTGACATTTTAAGTTTTAAATGTTTAAAAAGTAGTTTATGGCATTTTACATTGACATTTGTTACTATCAGTAGCTTACTTAACTTCTCAAAATTTAAGTCTAGGTCTAATCAAAACCTCTGAGACATTTCAAAACATGCTCAATATATTTATATAGCATATGGCATGCAAAGTAATAGAAAATGACAAAATCTAGCATGTTAGACTAAAATATCAAATCATATTCTATGGAAATATGTATATGAAATAATTTGTTATTGCTGACTACAAATCATTTTTCAGATCATCAGTTACCCAAGGCCACTGTTTGCTCAGTAAAAATGTAAATACTCTCGATTCCTTGAAAATATAATAGTTTGGTTGTGCTGTGTAATTGGTCATTTGAGCAACAGGGCATTAGACTGATGATGCTATTAATCACAGAAAGCTAGTTAAGCTATTGATGGATAGTATAACAGTAAGTACATCTCTGCATTTTAGAGCAATTCCTTTATTTTAAGACATGGCACTTTGGTAATGTTCTGATCAAAGCAGATGTATACAAACCTACAGTGATAAATATTCATGGGTCAGAAGCAACACTTAAAAATGAATCTAATTCAGTCCAGAAAAAGTTTGGTATTGTGTTTAACTATATGACTGATTTTTTATTTGCTTAAAGTTGTATCAAAGCAAAAATTCATTTCCTCTATGTGTATGTACTAGTCAGGGATTTTAGAATGAGTAAGAATCACAGTGCAATTAGATAGTTCTGCTTAAACTCTCCATTCCTGAAATAGTTGCAAGGACAAGGTTTCAGGATTCTGGATAGGAAAGCAACTAGCTTTCCAGCTGGCCTTCTTGATCACTTATTTATTAATTCCACACTTATTTATTAAGAGACTTCTCTGTGCCAAGAACTGCAAAGCTCCACAGGAGATATACAATAACTAAGATATAATTCCTACTCCTGCATATTTCACATTTCTTGTACAGTATATCCCATGGAGCTCACTACATACTCTGTCGAACCACTGTCTCACAGCAAACTTTCAAAAGAGCAGTGTATGCATACCATGTTCATGCTAGCACCCACCACCTCCTCGGCCCATTACAACATGGACTTGACTCCTCCCATTTCACAAAACCTGCATTATGGGTAAACAAGTTACAGGTTGCCTTTCTTAATTTTCTCCAGGCAAATATGGCATTGGACGATGTTGAAATGCTTCCTTCTTGATTTGCTGCTTTGACTTGTATGATGGTATGGGCTTCTTGTTCTTCTGCAACTATTCCTTAATTTTAATCCCTAGTTCCCCAAGGTTTCCTTGGGACCCCTCTGGAGTTTATTCTTGGTGATTTTCATGGTTTTGGTCTCTCACAGATCATACAACCTTATGACAAATTATCTTCTGGCCATCTTACTAGGTGGTTATTTAAACTCATTAGGTCCTGAACTGAACTGACCATTTTCCCTCTCCTCACTAACTATATGCCGGCCTAGTTAAATCTGCTTCTCCTCTACTTTGCTGTGATTCTGGTAACAGAGCTACCATTCTCATAATCACTAACACTTGGGTCTTGGATCTTAGCTATGCCTCCAAATTCACCCAGATACCACATCAAACCAATTCAAACACCTCCTGGCTCTATTCTTACAATATTGTTGCATGTCTCCCTTCCTTTCCATGCCTGTGATTTTCTATCTCCATTATCTCTTACTTATAAACACGGCTGACTGGATTCCTGGCCACCTTTTTCTCTCCCAGATTCTACCCACTGATATCACTCTTATCTTACACATTAATCTTACTACATATTTCTTCCATGATTGAAACATGCTTTATCAAGCTTTATCTACATCTCTCCCCTTTAATTCATTAGATGGTAGATAATTTATTTCTATGCCTTTGGAATAACTGTATTTAATTTTTTCACATCATTCTTTCATTCATTCAACAAACACTGATTAAACATATATATACATATATATATATATATATATATATATTGTGTGTGTGTGTGTGTGTGTGTGTGTGTGTGTGTGTGTGTGTGTGTGTCTCCATACCATACCAGGTAAAATCAATGCCTTCTGTCTCTTATAAATCTGCAGCTGGTACTAAACTCCCGTGTTCCAATATCTTTTTCTCTAGCTAAGACAGAATTCTGTCCTGGTTAGTTTCTAAACCTAATAGTGAGCTTATCACTCATTTTTGCATTATTCTCAAGAAAATAAAAGGGCTCTCAGATCCTCCAATCAACAATATGCAGAGTGCCTATGTGTCACTCCTTGGAATTTATTTCTCTCGCCTGCTTTCAGACCTGGTCCCATTTCTCCTACTCTCTTCTAAGCATAAGCTTTATATTTGCAACTTTTTCCATGATTATAGCTTCATTAAGGGCTCATTCATGCAGATTACACCTAAGGTGTTAAAAGAATTTTCTTAAGAGTGGCCTCTCAGTCTATATAATGGGGACTTCTTGATTCAATTGTGAGTTCAAAACAAGTTGGCTTTAATGGTAACAATTTTCACTTGCTTATTATCTTCAGCTATAAAACTGTCCCTCTTCCCAACTCCATCCCATATAGGGCTCTCTCACTTAATTCTTGAAGTCTCTGGGGGTATTTAGCAGGTGCTTATAAATAACATCTGCATTTTTCTTTCACTTTGGCTCCTTTTCTGGCCTCTTTGTTCATGTCTGCATTCTGAATTGCATATGAAATCTACTTTATTTAAGTACATATAGGGTTAAAATCTCTACAAACTTTATTTTCAGTTGGGGGAAGTCAATTCTTTTATTCAAATGAAAGGTCTAAGATGAAGTTGAATGAGGAAAGAGGAAAGATAAGCAGAGAATTAATATATAACTGATTGCATTTTATGGAATACTAGTATCTAAATATGTATCTGAGCACTTACATTAATTTGACAGTGATTCTATATGCCTGTAAATGAAATGGGAAGATGTGTCAGAGAGTGAATCTGCAAAGAGAGGCCATAATAAGCATCTAAACATGTTTTAAATGAAATCACAAAAACAGACAAGATACTGATGATATTTAAACCAGATGGGAAGAAAAATAGGGGTAGGGGGGTGAGACGGTAGGGGAAGAAAAGAAGGCAGATTTAAACACAGAATTCTACTAGCCATTGCCCTGAATCAATGTGTATTCTAGATTGAAAAGGAAATAGAAGAGAACCTGCTATTGCATCCATGTGTCTTCTTGGCTAAGCTAACACATACCTCTCATAAATATAGCCTCAGCAAATGTAATTGTACACTGAGTGTGACTTGAACCCTTGAAGATGTGCATGTTTCACCCCCCAATGGCCACTAAACACCAGCAAACAACTTCATTTGGAACTTAAATGACAAAGTAACAACTGTTTCAGTGCTGGAGAAAAACCTGACTGTGTAGGACATTTTTAGAGAGAATAAGGCAGTGTCCAATTTGGCACTTAAATGTGAGTATATACAATAAGCTGACATCAAATGTAAGATGCCAACCCATGTATACTACAAAAAAGTGCTTTGGAATTAAGAGCAGAAGTGTTAGAATCTTTGATGAATTGAAAAAGGAGATGTCAGAATTTACAAACACAGTATTTTGAGTACAGTAAAAAGAATATGATAACTATTTTTAATGACTTTATACCAAATCACATTTCTAATTCTGCAGCAACACTATAAACAAAATTAATTATTTTAAGGGTATGTGCCATGATGTAAAAAAGATGGAATCAATAGATCTTATTTACCTTAAAAATGAAATCTAGAGTGTATTTTCATGAATAAATTCATCCAAAATGAAATTCTATTATAACCTACAACTACTCTTTAAATATTACTATTTCTGAAACCAACTAGAGAGATAAAGTCTAAAATCTTAATTAATATAGTAATAAAATATGTAAATAAAGCTTCATAGGATTAAAATTGATGCTACAGAACTAGTAATGAGAATTGTGAGAGATCTTTTTCTTAAAGAGCTTCTGGCCTCAATATATGATATATTTCAACACTTATTATCCATTAGAATCAATTATTAATAAATAATGATGTTTATTTCAAACAGATTATATACTAATATGGGTTGGATAAATTAGGCTGTTGTTCATGAAAAGCATCCCAATGAACACTATTCTTTAAAGTCTGAAAACATAAAAAAAGAACAAAAGTAATCATTTATGACACCTTATAACTTAAAAAGAGTTATCAGCTGACTAGCTTTGTTATTCATAGTCAGGATTTTGAACTTCAAAATTAATGACATGTCTAAGTCAATTCTCTAGTTCATTTGGATAGAGATTATTTTTAAATAAAAATTTAAAATATGAATATCCATACCTCAACATATAGTATGGTTTTTAAAGAAATTAAACTAAAATCAATGTATAGAGAGAATTCAAGCATAAAAAGTTCAGAGTCTAAGTGAAACAGAAAACATAGAAACCTCATTATTCATTCATATGAAAAAGCCTCTGGTAGATTTTATTATTGTTCTCCAAAATTCCCTGCCTTATCTTGTGAGATTATACCTCTATGCCTTGGTGAATTGTGGTCACTCAAATTACTTTGTCCAAAAAAATATAAACAGAAGTTTCTCTATTATTTCTGGGTAGAAGCTTTAAGAGTCTAAGTGTGCTTTACTATGCTTCCTTCCCCCGCACCACCGCCCCCCCCCCCGCTTCCCTGCCCTTGCAGCCACTTTCATCGTGACCAGAAATTCATAATAAAAGATATATCTTCAGCCTAGGACCTGAATGAAAGTGACATGCAGCAGAGGAACAGCTGATTAGCACTGGTCATATAGCATGAGCAACAGAAAAAACTTTGTTACGATAACCAACTCTGATTTAGGGGCCATTTGTTACTGCAAAATTACATAGTTGTTCTAAGGTACATACCGCCCTTAGAGTTATGCAGTCTGTAGCCTGAACAACTGTTCACCGCAGCCCTCACACTGCATTCTAATTCAATATTTTTCTCAAAACTTCTTTAAAACCAATGATTCTAAAACATCTGCCAAATCTGAACAAATACGATTTTTTTAAACATGAGAAAACACTTTCAACTTCTATTCTAAAATAATTTTCCAAACTAATGTGAAAATCCATATACTTAAGATATATGATCCCAGGCAGGGTTTCTTTTATGTGCAGAAACCAATATCCACAAGTTTGTTGCTTTGATTAAAAAAAAAAAAAAAAGTACATACTTTCAGCCTTTCTACCCTAACTACAAAGGGTGAAAACATAAATGTTTTGCTAATTATTATCACTTCTTTTTTTACTTACAAAGGCATAACATAAAACTAATTGCTTAGAGTATGTAAGTATTCAGGACTAAGAGCCACATCTCATGTCCTTCATAGCAGTACTTACATATTTGCACATAACAACAGATGGTATTACCAAATGCTTGTTCCATTTAAATTTAAAACTTCCTTTGGGAGAGTAATTGCTTTCTGCAATAAAGCAATCACCCAAATTCAGTATTACAGAAATACAGAGGTCCCTTGGAAGGCAAGACTAATCTTGGAAGGAAGAGATAGATGTATTTTCACAGGTGTAAAGAAATCTAGTCACGTCTTTTAAATGGAAAGCAAAAGTGTATTTGTCAGACTTCACTGCAAACTTGCTTTGTATAGACAAAAGACACATTGCAATTTCTACTGAATACTTAAAAATACACTTTCAAAGAAATCATTAATCATCAAAAGGTAATACCATTTCAACTCCCAGTATGAAGCTCTTTACCTACTACTTTCTAGATTATTTGTTCCACCCAGTGGTGCTCATCGATGCTAGTGAAAGCTTCATTCCCTTCTGCAGAAAACTTAACTGGCAGAGTCATAATGATCCCAGGCAGTAACAATCACTTCTAGCCTTTTTCACTTCAGTCCACATGCCCTGACTTCTCTGTTCATTACCAACCTCAGACATTTTCTATTCCTCCTTAGAGCCAAACATTATACATTTATTTGCTCTGATTTCCATTTCCCATGATTATTACACAACCTGAAACTTACCTAACTCTTATATCAATGAATAAATTTAAGAAATGCTTATTAAGTACCTTGTAAGCTTAACACGGTATGTATATGCAGAAGATACAATATTGGGGACAATTTATTAAAATGTGTGCAATCTAGGGCACCTAGGTGGCTCAGTCAATTAGGCCTCTGCCTTGGGCTCAGGTCATAATCTCAGGGTCCTGGGATTGAGCCCTACATCAGGCTCCCTGCTCTGTAGAGAGTCTGTTTCTCGCTCTACCCCTAACTCCTTGTTGTGCTCTCTCTCTCTTTCATTCTCTCTCTCTCAAATAAATAAATAAATAAAATCTTTTAAAAAATGTGTGCAATCTGATGTTGGAAATATAATCCATTATAAATCCCTGAAGTAGATCTTAGGCAAACTCTTACAAAATTTCAGAGAACAGGAAGGTTATATTTTGTTGGAGAGTCAAGAGACATTTGAGGAGATCTTGGTGTACAGATGGTTATCTCTAAGGAAGAAACTATATACGTCAGGTATAAGGCAGTAACAGCCAGTGATAGTAGCACAAGCAAAATGATGAAAATACAAAAATAAAGACACTGTTTAATTAACAGTAAAATGGCCGGTTTTGCTCTAGCTTTGTATATGTAGGAGAACAATAATAAATATGTTTGAGAAAGTGGACTGAGGCCATAGTGTCTTATCTGTTAAGTGGTGGATTTCATATTGAAGTTAGCCAGCAGTGGTGAGAAATAAAGGTTATTGCTAAGAGCTCTGTTCTTGCAAGATTAAGTCAGCCTCACAGTGGATTGAAGGCAGAATTGACTGACGAAATAGTCATTAAAGTTCCAGAAAGAGTTAATAGGGCTCTTAAATAGGATGGTGGTATTAGGAATAAAGAGACACAAATGGAATCATGAAAGAGCCTGACAACTAATTGTTTATGAGAGGAGAGAAACTAAGAGTAGAGTTAATTACTTCATTAGGAAGAGAAGATTGTCTCCCAAACTAGCAATATATGCCATATGAATACAATATATCCTCAACACCAAATACTGTTTCCAGTTCTCAATTTCAAATAGTATTTAAACCAAGCCTGTACTGCTTTGTAACTTTAAGAAAAACAATAACATTAAAAAGTAACAGTGGAGAATAAGCAACACAAGTAGTTAAGCTTACAGAAATCTAACAGTCTGCACAAAACACATAACAAAATCATCCAAAATAGTGGTCAATGATATTTATATAGGTCATTTTACACAATTTCTATTAATGTGTATATAGTGGCTTTAGTCAGTGCTGTGAAAGAATGTGCTTGATACAAGCAGAACAGTAATTTAACAAAAGAATATTGGGTAGACCACAGAATCTTTGAGAGACTGAACTGGGTTCAGAGGCCACCATCCAACACCATGGCACAGAATGTCTTCCAACCTTCTAAGTAGATCTGGACATGAGATGTCACAGTGTGAACCACCAGTACCACCAACATGGGTCACTAGATACTCCCAACAGAATTACTGCTTCTGCTTTCTCTGGAAATCAGATGTAGCTGCCTGGCAAATCTCATCTGTAGAACTTACATCATGCCATGCTCCAGCTGAGAGGGAACCTTGAGAAGCCAAAACTTGGTATTTCAACATCTCTATAGAAGTAGGCTCTACCATGTAAGAAGAGGCCTCAGATACTCGCAGACCCCAAAGAATGCTAGAAAAAACACTGTTAATAGACACATATTCAATGTTTAAAATAAGTTTATAAAGTTATGTTCTTCTCATTACTGTTTTAAGTGGCAAAATTCATATCAAATGGTAAATACTTAACTAGTGCAAGCATATTTATTAGTTTATTAATATAAAAAAACTGTATGGGGATTTCAATGATGTTTGGTCAAAAGAAACCCATTTTACTTGATGTGTTATACGTCAGGTAAGAGCTACCATGAAAACAAGGCATATGTAATGGGTAATGCATTTTAACAGAAATATGTTAAATTGAGAAAGAGGATAGGTATCTACTGTAATACTACTTTCAAAATTTGGATTAAATTGTATGCCTTACTGCTTATAAAGAAAAAAAATAAGATGATAAGTTTGGATGACGAAAAAATGTATAGTTCCTGGAATGAGATCCACAAGAGGTATTGGTTATCTGAACCACTTACTAATGCCTGAATTTATGTCCAAAATGGTCTTCTGTGGGAAGATACAGACATAAAACCTAATCAAATCATTTGATTAGATTTTAAAAAATACTATTTCTACTAATAAAGAGAGCATTGATTATCTATGGCATGATCTGGCCATGGAGATATGCAAAAGCATCTCCACTGGATACTCCTAAGCAACCACTTATAAGAAGCAAGGATCTGAGTTGTGTATGTGATACTTTGGATATTTTTGGCAAACAAATGCAATGTCTAGTTGCTCCTAATGTCATTAGACAGAATGGGGAGAGAAAAGGATGAGCTCAGAAATTTAACTTCCCAGCTCTAGTTCTACATAGATGACATGAAAGCTTCTATGTGAGCCCTCAGAGTCTTAACTCCTCTACCTGCAATGCTGAGATTACTGAAAATTAAATGCAGAATCTTATCCTGTGACTGCCTAAATTGTAATGCAGGTTGAACTTCTAGCATTAATGAGTATCTTCTGTTCAAGTTAGGGCATTGATTGGGAAAAACATGGGATACTGTAAGTTGGAATAGGATATGTAGAGAGACCCTGCAAAGCTGGGGACACTGAACCTCTAAATTCTGATCTCTTCTTTGCCAGTGAAAGAGGCCTCTCCACTCTCATGGGCTGTATCCTCCCCACCTGCATCTGAAGAAATTAACCCTGAAGTGCCTGAGGAAACTACAATGGCTTACCCCGAATCAGTTGCTGTGCAAGACAATGCAGAGTCTCCTCAGGACCCACCCTCACCAGCCTTCTTTGCTTCTAGACCTGTAACTATACTAAAAACTCAGTAGGACCCTAGAGGTGAGGTAAAAGTATGACCCATGAGAAGGTGCACTATACTTCAAAAGAACTACTTGAGCTTTCTGATTTATACAAGCAGAAATCCGGGGAACACTGTAAGAATAAATGTTAAGAATGTGGGATGATTGTGGAACATAATGTTGTATTAGGCTAACTTTATTGATATAAGCGTACTCAAAAATTCTGAATTTACAGCTCAGGAAGTTTCAAAGGGCTCTGTTTGGTTGGCTGAAATATGGACCAACACATGGCCCACAGTTAAATCAACTGCCTTGATTTAACACATAGGAAGGAATCCAAAGGCAAAGGAGACTGGAATTGTAGAGTGAATTTGTCATTTAAGACCTACATGCCCATAATGGGAAGGTCTAGAAAACATACCTTTCACCATGACTATGAGAAATAAATTTGTGAGAGGAGCCCCAAACCATCCTTTGAAATGATCTCTGATCACTCTACTCTAGAGGTCAAACCTTAGAGTAAGAACTACAATCACTGAATTGGGAAACAAACGCATGGAAGAAGTTGGATCCTTTGGTGGCAGGGGCTGAGTGGCATCACTTAACTGCCAAGGCAAATAAGAGTAGTTACTATCATGGACAGTAAAGTCAAAGCAGCAACTAGAAAAGTCTGACTCACACAGACTTTTTGACTAGTTGATCATATGTTCCTAGAAGGGAAACAAGATGTCTACTAAATTCTTATTGATCTATATAAACAGGAAAGTTCTAGGTTAAATGAACAAAAGTCTAGCCTGAATCATTAAAAAAAAAAGATTTATAGTCCCTTAATCAATTCTCACCCTTGAGCCACTTTACAGACCAAGAACCCTTTGAATGAAGGAGAGGCCAGGTCCCCTAGAGGAAAGACCCTGGTGCACTGCCAAAAATTTATATTATTAATATTTCTCCCAGACCTTCCTAAAAGGATCTGTGGCCTTTTACCAGGATAACTGTGAATTGGGGAATGGAAATTATCAGACATTTGGGGGACTACTGGACACTGGCTATGAACTGACATTTATACCGAGAGGTCCACCAGAAGCAGTTAGCTTTCATCTGGCAAGGCCAGAAGTACATAGTCATAATTTCATTTGAAGGAATCTTGATAGCTTTTCTCTTTCACAAGATATTACACTGGCCATTACATTGATGATATTATGCTGACAGGACCTAGTGAGCGAAAAGTTGCAACTATTCTAGACTTACTGGTAAGGGATTTTAAAGGGTAAAAAATAAATCTGACAAAAGTTCAGGGGCCTTCTACCTCAGTGAAATTTCTAGGGATCCAGTGGTGTTGTGAGGAATGTTAAGATACTCCATGGCTCAGTCATTAAACATCTGCCTTCGGCTCAGGTCATGATCCCAGGGTCCTGGGATCGAGCCCCTCATCGGGCTCCCTGTTCAGCGGGAAGCCTGCTTCTCCCTCTCCCACTCCCCCTGCTTGTGATCCCTCTCTCGCTGTCTCTCTCTCTCTCTCTGTCTAATAAATAAATAAATAAATCTTAAATAAATAAATAAATAAATAAATACAGATAACAGTAAAACATCACGCTCTCAAATTGTAAGAAGTGTAGATGACCTTTTCCCTATCACATAACTTAAAATATAATATGTTGATGCCCGTGTAACTAAAAACTATATGGAAACAAATTTTACTGCATATATGCAAATCTGCCTGTATATAAGGGCATATATGTAGTTTTAGCTATGACATACATTTGCTAATAAATAAATTTATTAACATTTCATTTCATTATACCTCTGATACTCAGTTCTAACATTTTTGACCTCACATTAATCAAGGTTGTTTTAAATTAAGATCAGAAGCTTTGTTAATCAAAGTAAATCACAACAGATAGTAAATGATATAGTTTATATTCATCTGCTTAATTAACATTAGTTTAATTAAATTATATTTTTGGGGAAATTTTTGTTAAGTATATTCATTTGTGTCAAAAATATTAAGAATTGGGGCGCCTGGGTGGCTCAGATGGTTAAGCGTCTGCCTTCGGCTGAGGTCATGATCCCAGAGTCCTGGGATCAAGCCCCACATCGGGCTCCCTGCTTGGTGGGGGGCCTGCTTCTCTCTCTCCCTCTACTGTTCCCCCTGCTTGTGCTCTCGCTCTCTCTGTCAAATAAATAAAATCTTTAAAAAAATGTTAAGAATTAGTCTCTAAAATGGCATCTGCTTCAGCTGTGACCATTTATCCCACAAGTCCCCTTTTCTTCAAGCATTCTGTTAAGATATTTTATAAACTCATGTTGGATTAAAAGGTGTTTAGTTACTCCAGTCTTAGCATTAATACTCCCTTGACTCTGATCAATATTGTTTAAATCCTCCAAGTTCATTCTCCTATTTCCATTCAAGAACTAATAAAATAGCTTTGCATTTATATTACAGTGTATGGTAGACAGAAAGTAGCATCCCAAAAATGTTGATGCCCTAATCCTCGGAACCTATGAATATGTTATAAGGTAACATGCTATAAGGTACTTTGCAGATATAATTAAGTCCACAGACCTTAAAATAAGTAGTTGCTCTGGATTACCCATCTATCTGAGTGGACCTAATTTAATCACATGAGCCCTTTAAAGTAGAGGACTTTCTCTAGCTGGAAGCATAAGAGATAGAGAGTGGAAAAGGCATAGGAAAATGGTTGCTGGCTCTGAGATGTAAGATCCTATATGCAAGCACTCAAGTCTCACAGGAACTAAGGGCAGTCCCACTTTTGTAGGCAGGTTAATGAAACTTCAGTCCTACAACTGCAAGGAACTGGATTCTGCTTATAATCTGAATGAGCTGGAAGTATTCCAGTTCCTCCTAGAGCTTTTCAATAAGACCCAAGCAGTCAACACCTTGGTTTCAACTTTATGCAATACAGAGCCAAGAAACCAGTCCAATCAACTTGGACTTCTGATGTAAAAGGACTATGGGATTAAAAATTTGTGTTGTTTAAAGCTCTAAATTTGTGAATATTTTTTATGGCAGCAATAGAAAATGAACACACAGTATTACAGTATTTTTGTGTTGAGCAATTTTTATATTTATTATGAAGTTTATTTCTAATCATCCAGGTTATTTGAGAAGGGCATTACTATGCTGCTTATTCAATGAGTAAGATGGGTCTCAGAAAAACTGAATGACTTCTGGAAGATTCTGTTAGGCATATTGTCAAGGGATAGAGCCTACCCAGGTCATTTAGGTTTGGGTTTAAGGTCTTCACTCTAGCAAAAAAAGAGAAACTGACAGTATTGTAAATGCAGTGCAACATTAGAAGTTGGAATTATCTTTCTTAATACTACCTTTTTTGACCCCTTAAAGGAATCTTTATTTGTTTACTTATTCTTATTTTAAGATAAGAAAAAAAATTAATCTTCTAATTTTCCTCAGCTATTTAAAAAAGTTAACCATAATATGAAAACCTCAAAGTATTAAAATTCCTGAGAAAACATATAGAACAGTGCAAAGCAGTATAATCTCTATTTCAATTACATCTTATATAGAACTAGGTTGATTTACTTGTTTAGTCACCTATTTTTATGTATTCAAATGTGGTCTAATAATGTGAATGAATTATGTATATTTTAGTTCAATTGTCTAAACTAATTCAGATGGCTATGGCATCATTCATCCCATGTGATATAAGGATTATGTCTCTTGAACTGCCAATTTGAGGGTATCCAATAAAGATTGTTTGTGAGGGTGTGATTTTATTTGTTTGGGTCCTTTCTCTTTTCTTTTTGATAAGTCTGGCTAGAGGTTAATCATTTTATTAATTTTTTCAAAGAACTAGCTCCTGTTTTCATTGTTTTGTTCTATTGTGGGTTTTTTGTTTCTATAACATTTATTTCTGCTCTCACAGATTAGACAGGAGAAATAACAACCAACACCATAAAATAAATTAAAAATGGATGAAAGACCTAAATTTAAGAGAGGAAACCAACAAAATCCTAGAGGAGAACACAGGCAGCAAGCTCTATGATATCAGCCATGGCAACTTCTTGCTAGACATGTCTCGAGGCAAAGGAAACAAAAGCAAAAATGAACTATGGGGATTTAATCAAGATAAAAAGTTTCTGCACAGCAAAGGAAACAATCAACAAAATTAAAAGGCAATGTTCAGTAGGCGAAATGATATTTGCAAATGACATATCTGATAAAGGGTTAGTATCCAAGATCTATAAAAACTTATGGAACTCTACACCCAAGAAACAAATAATGCAGTTAAGAAATGGGCAAAAGACATGAACAGACATTTCTTCCAAGAAGACATACAGATAGCTAACAGACACATGAAAAGATGCTCAACATCACTCATCATCAGAGAAATACAAATCAAAACTACAATGGGATATCACCTCATACCTGTCAGGATAGCTAAAGTTAACAGGAAACAACAGATTGGCAAGGATGTGAAGAAAAGGGAACCCTTTTACACTGGTGGTAGCAATGCAAATGGGTACAGCCACGCTGAAAAACAGTATAGAGGTTTCTCAGAAAGTTAAAAATAGAACTACCCTACAACTCAGCATATGCAATACTAAGTACTTACCCAAAGGATACAAAAATACTAATTGAATGGGACACACACACCTGATGTTTATAGCTGCATTACCAACAATAGCCAAATTATGGAAAATGTCCATCAAATGATGAATGGATAAAGAGGTGGTGTGTGTGTATATACACATACATACATACAGTGGAATATTACTCAGTCATAAAAAAGAATGAAATCTTGCCATGGCATGGATGGAGCTAGAGTAGTGCTAAGTGAAATAAGTCAGAGAAAGACAAATATCATATGATTTAACTGATAATATTGAATTTAAGGAACAAATGGGCCAAGGGGGGATAAAGCGGGGGGGGGAACCAAGAAACAGACTCATAAATATAGAGAACAAACTAATGGTTACCAAAATAGGAAGGGGATGGGGATTAAGGAGGGTACTTGCTGTGATGAGCACTAGGTAATGTATGGAATTGTTGAATCACTATATAGTACACCTGAAACTAATATTATACTATATTAACTAACTGGAATTTAAATAAAAACTTCAAAAAATTCTGAAGAGATAGAGCTGTTGCAGTAGTGAATTTTATCAATACAAACTCTGTTAATACAAACTATTATTTTCCTTCCCTAATTTAAAAAACCTTAGGAGAAACAACCCTAAACAATCTGTTAGCATAACTCTTCTCTGCTTCTCTTGTTAAGGATTATACTTAAATGAAACACAGCCTTTGTAAAGGAGCATATTTCCTAAATAAAGCTTGATTCTTGATATCTTGTTTCTCAGTATTTATGGCCATTAATTTTCAAAAGTTATTTGAGTCCCCAGGCAAGCTACTTAATGTCTCTAGATTTTAATTTCTCTTTCCACATTACATATGGAAATTGTAACAGAATCTACCTATTGAAGATACGGTGAGTATATAAAGCATACTAAGTTTTATTTGTTATTAATAAACATACTAAATATAATCATATAATTGTGTGTTATATGTTATCAGATTAATGTAAATTAATCATAATATAAATTAATTATAGAATATTTTAAATATGAATTATCATAATTTTAATAATGTCACAGAGTTATGTTTATTATATTGATTAAAATGAAAATAAATTATTTCACTTTTGGGCATGTAACTTCTCATGAAGTGATTATCTAGATTTATGTTTCAGGTTATTTATTACTTGTCAGGAGCTCTGAAGCTTCTCAGTAAGGCACAAAATCTAATTACAGTCTTTAGCTAGTTCTTAAAAATGATGTAAATAAGGCCCAGACAGTGCTAAACTCAGACCAGCAGACCTATGCTTTGTGTTGCTGGTGCTCAAATGGCCAAGTTTGAAGGAAGAAAGTATATCTATAAGTTGCATTTGGTTGGTAGATAATGGTAATTAAAGAATATTTTGGGCTTGGCTTGTGAGGCTTTGAGTATTTCTCATATCTGTATTTAGTCTCTTATTCCAATTTTATTTAGCACCTACTAAGTAGGAAGCAATGTAAGGCATAAAAGATATACAGGGTATTTTATATTTCCTCAAGTGGATATCATCGTACTGGATAAAGAAATGGATTTAATGATTACAATATAAATCAGTGACATATAAAAGGAGACAAATACAAAGATCACTTATTTATAATAATATTTATAAAGAAATTGTTATTAAAAGAGATGTTGGGGCACCTGGGTGGCTCAGTTGGTTAAGCCTCTGCCTTTGGCTCAGGTCATGATCCTGTAGTCCTGGGATGGAGTCCCACATTGGGCTCTCTGCTCAGCGGGGAGTCTGATTCTCCCTCTGACCCTCCCCCCTCTAAGGCGCGCTCTCTCTCTCTTTCAAATAAATAAATAAAAAATCTTAAAAAAAGGGGGGGATGTAGAGCATAGACTGGTTTTTAATAGGTACATATCCAGAAACACAGTACTTTATTTATTTATTTATTTTTTAAAGATTTTATTTATTTATCAGAGAGAGAGAGACAGAGGCAGGCAGAGGGAGAAGCAGGCTCCTCGCTGAGCAAGGAGCCCGATGTGGGACTCGATCCCAGGACCCTGGGATCATGACCTGAGCCGTAGGCAGATGCTTAACTGACTGAGCCACCCAGGCGTCCCAGAAACACAGTACTTTAGGTACAGGAATGGGCAAAAGCATAGGGTTGGAAGTCAGGGGATCTATTTTGGGATTCAATCCAGGTTGTCGGGACATAGGTACTTTGAAGAGAAAAGCATAAAATAAGACAAAGAAAGCCAATACTGGAAAGTTCCAACTTAATGCATTGCAATTATCCTCAAGCTTATGGGGTCGGTGCATAACTAACTTGCCCATCATTTATCTTGGGTGCCTAAAAAGTGAGTCATAAATGCTTTAATATTTTTGATAAATGAATGAGTTGGTGAATTAACTAAAGTTTATACATTAATCAATAAGCGATGATAGCCATGAGATTTTAGTCAAAAGTGGACATTAGAAACAATAATCAGTGGTATATTATGACTGAGTTAAAGAGGTCACAAATTAAGACTAAAAGGAAACACTTTTTATGACTAAGGAAAGAGAATGTGTCAGGAACTGTGAAGGGGCTGAGATTTATTCTACTTGCTAGCATACATATTTGTCTGCCAGTTTTATGAACATGGGCAAAAGATAAGAGACTCCTGGATTAGAGACAAAGGACTTTATTGCTAACAGCTACAGAGGTAATCCAATACCAGTATTTGTGTTGTTTTGTTAAGCCCCAATTCCCATAGAGATAGGTGGCATGTACATACTCAGTGGGCTGCATTATAGGAGAGGAAACAAAATCTTTTATATAAAGGAGTAAGGCTGACAAAATTTTGTTCCAGAGTTAGATGAACTTTATTATACTGGAAAGTAAACAAAGCTACTCTTTGCTCCAGAGAGACACACTCTTTTTGATCCAAGGCTGTTAACTATACAGATGTCCTTGAAAAGGTAGTCCAAAACAAAGACAGCTTAAAAGATGTGCAAAACTATGAGAGACCCATTGAGAATTGTCTCCCAGTAGTGAAGGCCTGAGTTAGGACGTGGTAGTGAAAATTACATTCAAATAATCACCATATTCATGAAGGTTTCTGTGCTTTTATTTAGTCTCAAGATCAAATTTATAATTAGAGAAAGAGACTGCTTCTTGTTATATTGCTTTTTTTAAGACAAGTAGAAAGGATAATTACTTTAATTGTTTCTATACCAAAGTTCATCATAACTCAGGAGGGAAATGTTGACTTCTTATAAGAATAAATTATAAGTCAGAATTGAACATTTCTAAACTTTGAAGATGGGAGTTAAATTCACAGAATTTGGTAAGGTTATTCAAAACCTTTCTAAGGAGAGTTTCTATCACCTTTGACAAACTCTCTCTCTCTCTCTCTCTATATATATATATATATATATGGCATATATATATATATATATATATATATATATATATATATATATATGGCAAAGAATTTAGCCTTACACAAAATGAGATCTGGCCTTTGCACCTAGTCTCTGAGAGATTATCTTTAAGTCTTTATAATGCCCTACTTGACAGTATCTTTACGCGGCCTTGGGCCATCCAGTTACAATGGGATTTAGGGTGGGCTTAGGGTGACCTAGTATTAGCTGACATCCAGAGGAAGTGAAGACTGAGATCAGTCACACTGAAAATCACTCATGCCTATGTGATGGAGCCCCAATTAAAACTCTCAATATCAAAATTGGGTGAGCATCCTTTATTGGCAATACCCTGTGTGTACTGTAACCCAGTGACACTGGGAAGATAACAATGTCTTGACTCCTTGGAGAGAGGACAAGTGGAATCTCCATGTTTGGAACTTTCCTGGACTCTATTATGACTTTTTCTCTTGTCTGATTTTAATCTGCATCCTTTCGGTGTAATAAACTCTGACCATGAGTATAGCAGCTTTCAGTGATTTCTGTGAATCTCTCTAGTGATTTTTAAGGTGATGGTGGTTTGGGGAACCTCTGAACTTATAAGGGCAGTCTTGAGTAGACTATGTTCTCTCTAACTTTGCATAGCTCCCAACTCTAAAACATTTATATTTAGGAGATAATATTTCATCTTTTTGTGGAACATATTTTACATTTTGCAATTTCAAATTTTTGATTTGCATATTTTAATATGTAAAGGACAACATTCCATTTTGCTTTTTACAATCATTTAAATGTATATATGAATGTGTATATGTATGTAATTTCATGAAATTCTAGAATCTGTTTTACAAATACATTTTTAAACTTTCCCAAAAAATTAACAAGATTGACTACATTTCAGTTGAAAGAAAGCATATTAATCCTTCTAATTAAAGATAAATATATATCATTCTTATGGTCCAAGTACTTTAAAAATTAATCACATTTTACCTAAAAATATGTGTTTAAAATGATAAATTTGATCACTTTACATCCTTTTACTTAAAAAGATAAATTTGATCATTTGATATCCATCAGAGGTTAATTCTATTTCTTAAGATTTATTATAAGCTTAAAGAATTTCACATTTTGAAATCTTTTCATAGGCAATTCTTGAATTTCCTAATTAGAAATATTATTAGCTATTGCATGGCCCTTAGGATCCTCATTAATGGAAATGTAATCCCTTGCTGGTTAACAAAGAGTTGGAAATGCCTTTCTACAGAAAAATGAGAAGGTCAAATCTACCACACTGATTTCATCATTTCTTTTTAAGACTACATTAGCTATAGTAGGGATAGACAAACTGACGGATTACAGACTCTTGCTGTTGCGGTATGAAAGGTAAATTTATATGCCATTATCTTGAATGAATGCTTACTATATGCCTACTGTGTGTAAGCTGTATATAGGGAATTGTCAAGCCTCTTTCTTAGTAATGTGGTTTTGGATCCAGCCTCAGCAGTTTTTAGCCTCAGGGTTTCATATTGACTTGGGCGGGCCATGAGCATCAAAGTCCTCTAGGTAGCCTGCATGAGAAAATATGTTCTCATTACTTCCCCTGAGCACTGCAACCTGGTGACAGTTCTTCTTTTAGTCATGGGCCAGAGGAAGCAAGCCAAAATACCCTGTCATCTTCTAAATTCACAGCATGAGGCTATAACATTTCTTTAAGGTTTCTTCTTTTATTTCTGTCTCCTACTGCCAGTCTGACTGTCAAAGTCACAGCAGGAGATAAAAATGAAAAGAACCATCAAAGAAACCCATGTGCAGAATTTCCCTACAGGAGCTTTCAGCAAGAGGGGTAAAAAAAATGAAATTGGCTACATTGACATTTGCCCTCCAGTAAAACATCAATAAAAGGGAAAAACAAATGTATGCTTGCCCACCCCTCAAATATGTCCCCTGATATCAGGAAATGGATGTTTTATTTTTGTAATAGATGAAAAGACCAATTGCTCAAACATATTTTGCTGTGAGGGATTTTAAAAATATAAAAATTGAAAATGGTCCATAATATTCAGATAGACAAAAGTCAGTATGAATTTCCATTGGTTTCAAGGTCAGCGTTTTACACAAAAATTTTGACAAAAACAGGTGAAAAATAGTCTTCAAATTTTGATATAAAACATCATTAACACTGTAGTTGTGTAATTATAAAAACATTTAGAGCACTTCAATTTAAAATCAAACTTATAGGAAGTAGCTTATAATAAAAGAAAAATTTTATTTTTAACAATTTAACTTCCCACTAAAATTCTGAAAAAGATCGCATTTTTAAAAATTGAAATATGTTTTTATTGCACGTGTTCTCTGAATGCGCATATTGTTTAGAAAATCTGTATACTGTATTATGTTAACAATTAAGCCATTTGTTAAGCTATAACTGCATTTTTGAAAATAAACTTATTTTGGAATAATTTTAGATTTACACAAAAGTTGCAAATATAGTATGGAGAGTTAGTTTTCATATACCCTCACCTAGTTTGTTGTGTCAACACCTTATATTACCATTGTACATCTGTCAAAACTAAGAAACTGAAGTTAGTTCATTACTATTTACTATCAGACTCTATCCGGATTCTACTAGTTTTTCAGTTTCTTTCTAGGATCCAATCTTGGTTGACCATTGTATTTGGTTGTCATGTCACTCCTGGTCTGTGACAGTTTGTCAGACTCTCCTTGACAGTCTCAGGGAGTTACTGGTCAGATATTCTGTAGAATGTCCCCAATATGGGCTTTCACAGTTGTTTTCTAATCCCGTCAATTTGATGCATGTTTGTATGGTTTTGCCGAAGTATAATTTTTATATAACTAATCACTTAAATGAACGAACAAACGAATGAAGGAATATTTTATTTCATCAATAAAAAGGAGGCAGTTGTACTTCCAGAAAGACTTATTACAATTTTCTCTACTAGTCAAATAGCTTTGCAATAAGAAATTTAATCAGGATGAGATCAATTCATTAAATCACCAGGTATTTAATGAATGCTTACTTTGTGCCTGGACTTATGCTCTGCAGAGTGAACATGAAAATAAAACAGGCAGTATCCTTCCTCAAGGAGGACATAGTCAAGAAAAGGGAAAAATCAAATAAAAAATTATCATAGTGTGGGAGACTGAGTGGGAGTTAACGTCAGAGACACAAAGAGACTGTAACACTCACAAAGGCAGATATCTATAACTATAAAATAATCAAATGTGTTCAAATATATCTCATCACCTTTATAAATATTATCTGCATTTCACTCTATTGTAAAAAGATGTAAAAGAATATCTCTTCAGTCATAAGAGGTAACATTCAAGATAAGTTTGGTAGAATGAACTGGGTTTCACCAGGGAAAGAAGTGGATAAAAAGAGTTCTATGTAAGGAAGCAAATATTTTAGTGTGGCTGGAGCCCATGATGTTACTACTAGCATGCTTTGATGATGTCTTTTGGATTTTATTGCAATGAAGATGGAAGGTTAAGAGAGGATTATTTTCCCTACTGATTTTAAGTAAGAGATTAACAAATAAGATTTGCATTTTTCAATTTATTAAAAGAGCAACTTACATCATTCCACATACTGCATTTTTTTTTCTTTTCATTTCCTTTTAAACTTCTTTGCATTTGGAGGTAGAAGAAATTAGAAGCAGGAAATTATCAGAAAATTGTTAGTATAATCAAGACAAAATAATGAGATTATAAACTAGGGATGAAGAGTTTTTAAAAGAGGTAGAATCTGGCGCCTGGGTGGCTCAGTTGGTTAAGTGACTGCCTTCGGCTCAGGTCATGATCCTGGAGTCCCTGGATCAAGTCCTGCATCGGGCTCCCGGCTCGGCGGCGAGTCTGCTTCTCCAGCTGACCCTCCCCCCCCCTCATGTGCTCTCTCTCTCTCTCTCATTCTCACTCTCTCAAAATAAATAATAAATAAATCTTTAAAAAAATAAAAGAGGTAGAATCTGTCAGACATGCACAAAATTGAATACAAAAAATAAGAGAATAAGAGGACAGGAAGTACCACTTTTGGATTTCTACTTAGCTGATAAGGTGACTTACTGGTGTGAGTTGTCTAAGCTAAGGAACATAAGAAGCAAAGAGTTCGGGGGTAGGGAGATGGGAGAATATTTCAGTTTTGAACAGACTGGGTGTAAAATGCCTGAGTTTGAGGACATAACGTAGGGATGCCCAACAGGCTGGTGATTATTGGAAATGGAACTAAGGAGAGAGAGACAGGCTGGGAATACAGTCTGGGAGGCATTACCACATAGAGGGTATTAAAAATAATAAAACTAGATGATATTCTCCCATAGCATATAGAATGAGAAATGAAGGCTATTGCTGGAACTCTCAGAAAACACCCACATTTAAAGCATGGGTAGAAGTAGACAAACCAGCAATGGATACTAAGAAAGAATGGCAAGGAAGAGCGGGGTAAAACCAAGAAAACTTTTTCAAAGAAACCAGGAAGGTGGTTCAATATTCAAGGACAGGGATTCAAAAAGCAGAAAAAGGTCAACAGTGCCAAAGCTATAAAAAAGGTCAGTCAATATAGATATATTATTCTAAAATAACTTTTAACAGGATGTTTATACTGGTTAATTTTAAATGAACAATCAAAGAATATATGGGACATTATATATTAAGCTAAATGTTTTGGAAAAAATTTGCCAATATATGAGAATGAACCAATTCAAAAATATTTAAGAGGAATAAATTATGGAAAAACTAGTATTTAGCAATTTTTGCACACTTTGCCATTTTACCACTATGTTTTATTATGTACTCCACAGCAACGCTTCAAATAACCAGAGTTTCCATTAAAGACAGATCACAATGCTAGAAAATTCACCAAAGTACTAGAAATCTTCCAACTTGGTAAAAAGCAGATAACAAGAATTTTACAACCAACACATTCTTGGAATTGTTGGAAAGTGTTCAACTCTTTATATGTTGCATTTTGCTATTTTCTTTTTTTATTTTATTTTATTATGTTATGTTAATCACCATACATTACATCATTAGTTTTTGATCTGGTGTTTCATGATTCATTATTTGTGTATAACACCCAGTGCTCCATTCAGTACTTGCCCTCTTTAATACCCATCACCAGGCTAACCCATCCCCCCACCTCCCTCCCCTCTAGAACCCTCAGTTTATTTCTCAGAGTCCATAGTCTCTCATGGTTCATCTCCCCCTCCAATTAGCCCCCTTCATTTTTCCTTCCTGCCATCGTCTTCTTTTTTAACATATATTGCATTATTTGTTTCAGAGGTACAGGTCTGTGATTCAACAGTCTTACACAATTCACAGCACTCACCACAGCACATACCCTCCACCCAGCTACCCCATCCCTCCCACCCCCTCACCACTCCAGCAACCCTCAGTTTGTTTCCTGAGATTAAGAATTCCTCATATCAGTAAAATCATATGATACATGTCTTTCTCTGATTGGCTTATTTCACTCAGCATAACACCTTCCACTTCCACCCATGTCATTGCAAATGGCAAGATTTCATTCCTTTTGATGGCTGCATAATATTCCATTGTAGATATATACCACATCTTCTTTATCCATTCATTTGTTGATTTTCTTTTAAGCTACAGTTTGCACCCAAAATACTGCTTTGTTAAAACAAAAATTCACTTTGCTGGATTTATTTCAGCTAATAAAACTATCTTCACAGTTAAAAAATAAATCCTTCAATAAATGTGGTTTGATAAAAATAAAAGACCTATGCAGTAGAGTTCCATGACTGATTAGAAGTTGCCAAATTCTTCCAATTACAACTTATTTAAAAAAGAAATGCCCTTTGTAAAAATGAGAACAAGTGGTAATATAACCACAAAATAGGACATTAGCCTAGTACATTATAATGTTTTATTTACTGCTGTCTTTTCCCAAAGCTAAAGATGCTATCTTAAAATTAAAATTATGAAAATCAAGAGAAATAAAAATAGATAAGAAAAATTCATATGCAAGGAAAACAGACAACAAAAAGTCTAAATAAGCATTTTCAATTAAAAATATTCCTGTTTAAAAAAAACAAAACATTTGGATCAGGGAGAAAATCAAATCTAAAAGTAGAGGATATCCAGAAGGTACTGACCAATTTAATTTTGAGTGACAATTTCTAGACAATGGTATGTAGATGCATTAGAATGAGGGTTATATCCTACATACTAATAAAGACCCGTAAGATATAATTAAACTGGGAAAACAAATGCAAAAAAATTAGAGTAAGCTCCTTCATGTATTAAAAATTCAGAGTGGGAGAGTTACATTTCGTTCATATCTGTCTATTGCTTGATTTTATTTACCATGTACAGTGAATACATTTTCAAAGTAAAATAATTTTTTTAAAGATTTTATTTTTTTATTTGACAGAGAGGGAATACAAGCAGGGCAAGCAGCAGAGGTAGAAGAAGTCTTCCCACTGAGCAGGGGAGCCTAATGCTGATGCAGGTTTTGATCCCAGGACCCAGGGACCATGACCAGAGCCTAAGGCACATGCTTAACAACTGAGCCACCCAGGCGACCCCAAAGTAAAATAAAATATAAGGAAAAAATAAACTTAACATTAAGTTAAAAGGATGTTTTTTATTCCCTATTCAATGCAGAATTTATGTATAAACACATATACAAAGACTAAACATTTATGTTTCCTAACTTTCTTTCTCAGGAACTCAAAAAGCTTTGAGAAAATACAGGCCATTAAAATAGAAGAGCATTAACACAGAAAAATGCTCTACATAGTACATTTCAAAACCGGGATTTGGCATAGAAACAAGGCAAAGGAAATCCAAGAATGAGCAAAAGTTAGTTTTAAGACAGCAGCTGTGCAGCAGACATTAAAACAAAAGGAAAACCAAAATGGGACCCAAGAAGAAATGTTTATAGCGGGAGAAAAGAAGAATTATAATATATGAGCTATTTATAAAAAATTTTATTAAAATATAGAACATAGGATATGTAGGTAAATTACTTTCATGTTTTAAAAAAATTAGATACACTAAAAAAGATATGAAGAGATTGTTAATTCCAGGTTAAAAAAACCATAGAAGAAAAAATTTTCATTTCCTTGTATATTAATTATATGGTCCAGCAGTAAACAATAATACTTATAGAATTATAACAACAGAAATACTAAGTATGAATTTAGCAACATTTGAGGAGGGGAAAGGAAAGTTAACTGCAAGTGTTAATCTGCTATAATAGATAATTTATGTCTAAAATGGAGACTGTGGCATATGTATTTTATTTAAATATACGCAGATAAATAACTAGAAAAAATGCTTAAAAAGAGAAAAATGATTGCCTCTGGATAGTGGGATAAGAAATGAGGTAGGGGTGTATAGGGGTTGATTTCTTTCTACTATAAACCTATCTACTTATATGATTTTAAAGTTTCTGCATATAATTTTAGATGTGTAATGTGTATTAAATGAAAATATAGAAAAACAATTCCAAAAAAGAGAAGGTACTTAAACTCACTGTTGATTAGAGAAATTTAAAGTAAAGTAAGCATGAGACCACCTATACCCACTCTGCTGACAAAAATGGGAAGTTCTCTAACACTTATTATTGGTGGGGACATTAGAAAAGTATTCTCTGATATCACCCAAAGTAAACCATTGACTAAATCATGGAGAATAATGATACCATGTTTATAAGATTATAATACTTCTGGATCATACTACTTATTGGTGAATTTGTACTGTTCAAAAAATAACTGTGCTATCTAATATTTGGCAGGCTTGTGAGGTAGTTTTATGAGCAGCTGATCTTAGTACCTTCTCAAGGGGCCTAACAGAATTGGACAGACACAGTGAAAACCTCTTCCCTGTGATACATCACCATAAAATAATATGGTTATGTTACAATCTGCAACCTACTTTACACAATGTTTTTAAATTGTTTTGTAACTATTTTATATTTTAAGGAAGTTACTATTTGATTATTAGTAAGTGCTGAAACATAAGAAGGCAGGTAGTTTTTCTTATAAAGATGTAGATGAAGAAGTAGATAGTAGGTAAAGCATATTTCTAGACCTATTCTACTACTGGCACTTGGCAAACGATTGAGTTCCTTTTTCACAATAAAATACCAACAAAGTTTTAAAAATATTTTGCTAAATTAATTTCTATGTTAAAGGCATTGAAATATCATATGATGACTTAAAGAAAACAATATTGAGCATTTGTCGTATTTCAGGGACTGTTCTGAGTGCTAGCATGTATTGCACCTCAATTAATCCTCATAACAACTTCAATTTTGTCGATTCAATTACTATCTCCATTTTATAGATGTGTAAATTGAAAAAGGGAGAGTAAGTTGTCCAAGTTCAAAGGTTAGATCCATATTTTTCTAACTCTAGCTTACATTTTTGACAAGTAAAAGCTTACTCTACAAAATTTACAGTAAGCAACCATAGGGTGGAGAGACTGTGAGAAATAGAGAATCTCAGACCCAAAAGGTAGCAGGATGCAGGAACTGTCTGAAATTGTACAAAAGGCAGGAGCATATTTTAAATTGTAGCTCTCCAAGTACTCTGAAAAATGGGTGAGTCTTTGCCACCTGTCTCCATACTGAATTCATAAATTTTGATTTATATAACACATAAAATTCTAAATTACTCTTATGTATTGATATTTTTATATTTTACATTTTTTAAATTTTATTTTTCTAATTTTTAAAGAGTATTTACATTCCACATATAATTCTTTCCATGTTACTTTAATGGTATTTTATTATATACAATCATAACTAAGATTGAGATTTGGATATTTTATGTTATTTTTTTAGGGTGTCCTTTCCAATATGACTTATCACCTTCTTGAAGAATACCATCACAAATTCTATAAATGAATTATGGTGTCATAATTTATTTTTTATATGAAAGTGTCTTTATTTAATCCTCCCACCTTAAAGATAGTTTTGCTGCATAATTAATAATGGGCTGATAGTTATTTTCTCTTAGTACTTTGAATATACCGTTCTGTGCATGTCTGGCTTACATTAAAGCTTTTAGAAGTTTCCTATCTGTCCACAGTCATTCTTTTGCAAGTGGTAAGTCCTTTTCTTCTCTGGATGCTTTGAAGATCTTCTCTCTTTGTGTGAAATTTCTTCTCAGTGTGTCTATGTGTATACTTACTTTGCTTTTTATATTCAGAGCTTCCTGACTCTGTTGATTTGTATCTTTAATCAATTATGGAAAATATTAGTCATTATGCTTTTAAGTACTTTTAATTACTACAGTCTGTACTTCTGGGACACCACATAGTTAGATAGTATAACTTCTCAGTCTGCTCTATATGTCTCTGTATTTTTCATCTACTTATCTGTCTGTGTTGCATTCTGAGAAATTTATTCAAATCTATCTCCCATTTACTTCTCTATCTTACTCTATTTAACCTATTTTTTGAGCTTTTATTTTAATCTTGTTTTTTTTATTTTTTAAGTTTTTTTTAAAGATTTATTTATTTATTTGAGAGAGAGAGAGTGCACAAGCAGAAGAGGCAGAGGAAGAGGGAGAAGTAGGCTCCCCTCTGGGCAGGAAACCTGATGCAGGGCTTGATCCCAGGACCCTGGGATCATGACCTGAACTGAAGGCAGACACCTAACCAACTGAGCCACCCAGGAGCTCCTGTTTTTTGTTTTTTTTTTTTAATTTTTAAAAAGTTTTTATATTGTCTCATTTGATGGTTTCTTTACCTTGCTTTCAAAAAATACTTCTTTAAGTTCTTTAGATATTTTATATAATATCTAGACCATTGTCCATGTAGGTTTGCTGGATTTTTGTTTTTTCTGACTCAATAGCTTGGTTCTATGAATGTTGAATACTTTTAGTTTAGGAGCCCACATTTCATGGAATGTCATCTGTGGGAATCCTAAAGGCATAATTGGGAATGCTTTCCTAAATAGAAAATGCACAAATGATTCTTCAGGGAGTCTCTGGATATTACTAAACTGAGATCACTTTAATCCCTTTTGAGGGTTCCTGTTTCAGTGTAAAAATTTCAGGTCCAGATCCGCTACATTGCTAGGAATCTCAGGCTTTAACCTATGTGATGCAGCACAGATACCAGCTTTGGCATCAGGAAACCCCATGTTATGCTTACCACTCACAGCTTTCTGGTTTGGTTTCAGCTTGCTGGGGTGGGTAGGTAGCTGAGAGTTTATGTATGTGTATAGGTTTCTTTTACTTTACAGCAAATCCAGAAATTCAATAATATATGTGTGTGTGTGTGTATGTGTGTGTGTGTGTGTGTGTGTGTGTGTGTATTTGCAGTTCATCTGGGATCTAGTTGAATTTTATACAAAATTTCCCTCAGAGTGCCTACTTCTCCTTACGGTCAAAGTGTGAGTCCTTTTATATTCTGCTACTCAAGATAAGGTAAAAGAATCAAAAGCATTGACATCGCCTGGGGATTTGTTAGCAATGTAGAATCTCATATAAGACATTCTGAATCAGAATCTGCATTTTTAACAAGATTCCTGGGTAACTTGAATGCACTTTAAAGTTCAAGGGACATGGCTCTAACAGACCCTTATACTTATTAAGTATCTTAAATATGTTAAAAATGAATGAACAAAAATTGAAGTTTGGGTGAATTTTCTCCAACTTTCACTTAGTAATCAGTATTTACTTTTAGTACCTGCTATTTGTGTGTCAGCAAAAATTTTGAAATGATTTTTCAAATTTTCTGATGGAGATGGTTCCAAAGAGAAATGACAGGGGGTAGGTGCTGAGATACAATCAATAAACTTTTAGGCTCTAAGATTAGAAATTTCAACTGGATCTGAAATTTATAGGCTTGCATAGATTAAGTGATTTTTCTCAACTTCATAGAACTCGTTACTTGAAAAAGCCATGTTTTGAATGCAGGTGTTCTTTTAAGGTCAGCGTGTCATAGCCTCCCGAGTGCTGGAAATGGGCTGAATAAACACAAATACGTGTCTTCAAGTTAAGTGTCATGCAAGTTTTGCCTTTCTGACTGCACTCTCTCCTGACTTTAAATAACAGAAGTACCTATTTTATACCCAATTTCTTATGAAATTCAAAAGACAAAGACTACATTCATTTTTCCCATTTCTTTTTATGTTTTTACACAGTTCCAAAATGTATTTTTGGACAAACTAAGCTTAATCCATAAGAGAGTAAAATGAATTAGTCATTTGTATTTTGGTAACAAGTTACAAAGCTATAACGACTGATGTGTTTTCATCTCAATGTAATACTAAGCATTGTGAAACATCAGTAAACATGTTATTCAATTTTTTTTTTCTTAAATGTCTGGTTAAACATTTAAAGTTGGCATTTTATAAAATAATAAATCTAAATATTTAAAATTGTGATTCATGTGCTCAGTTAAGTTGAAAACTCTTTCAACATACATTTCTAAATTCAAATAAGTGGGTCATCATTACTTATTCAGTACTATTATTTCAAATTTCTTTCTCCCTTTATTCTGATTGTAGTGTAGTTCTTGATTTCTGTTTATTTAATTAAATATATTTAAAAAATCAGTATTTGAAATTTTATTTTCCTTTTTTCTATCATATTAATACATTTTCTTATAACGCAGTGATTTTTTTTCCTAACTTAGGATATATTTGTTGATTTTTCATTTTTTAATGATACAAATATGCATAAAAGTAGTATTAAGGGAAATCATTTTACTAATAGATAATTTTACTTCATTTATTGCTTTAAAATCAAATTCAATATTAAGTTCTTGCAAATATTTACCCATATTTCAGAATACATAATACTTGATTTCTCTTAGTTGTTCGCACTGTTGTCAGCACTCAAGAAACACCGGGGTAGATTTGTGAATATACGAATGTCCAAGACACTCACATCATCAATTACCTCAGAATCTCCTGGGTGTGGGACACAGATATCAGTATTTTCTAAAGGCTCCCTGTATGATTCTAACACTTCTATAGATTTAGAAACCACTGATATATCTTACTTTTTGAAGTTTCAAAAAAATAATTCTGTCTGAAAAAATATCAAAGAAACAGTCTAAATATATAACTTCAGAAACAGTGTATTACTAAAAGAGTTGTTATTTTCTTATGTTGATAAAACACCTATACAGTGGGAGAACCTCATTTGGATAACTAAATATAATGCATTTGAAATATAAACCTACATGAAATCATTCTTCATTTGTTTTTAACTGATATCTGACTAGTCATTTTCTGCAGTGTATATTTATGTGTGTGTGTGTGTGTGTGTATGTGTGTGTGTGTTTTAATTTCATGAAAACAAACCAGGGCAAAAGCAATTTTCTTTAGTTCAAATATAAGGTTACTTTTCTAAAATCACCCTCTGAGCTGCTAATAAAATTTTACATAGTATACTCAATATCATTTATCTACTACAGAATTAACAGCTTCAGTTACGTTGATACACTTAAAAGGATGAAATTTAGAATTCCCTCTTGGAAAAAAATTAAACTCATTATTAGAGAAGACACTTTTGACCTCTTTGATCTCCTAGGTGGTATAGGCATTTCTATGGCATTCTCATCACTTTTGTACTGTTAAAGTCTCAATTATTAATATTAAAAATTTTACTACAAGTTTCAACAGGGAACACCATTATGCCATTCTAAGACTTAGTCTGTGTATTCAGAGATTTTTACAAACTACATTATGATTTTATGGTTGCAAATTAGCATTAGACCTAGGAATATTTCCTGATAATTTTAACTCTATCTTCTAACCCTTGAATGTAAACACGGTCTTCAAAGTCATTCTAAACATTTTTGTCAATTTTACTTTTTTTCTACATATTTAATAAGGTTTCTACATGTACTTTTTTGTACATATTTAATAATGATTCTGATTATTTTTCTCTAGAAAAACAGAAGACAAAGCAGATAAGAACATGTGAAAAATTTAGTCATAATTACCTTATACCAATTTACTCAATTTGAAAATGCTTTGCAATTTGTTACTTAAGATTTGAGCAGCTTTGTCAAAAGTTGACTTGACCAAATATACATGACTTATTCCAGTATTCTAGGCCCAACACAAATTACTTTCCTACTTTATCCACCTCTCTGTTTTAGTCACAGTAAGCTGGCTGCTCACTCCCACTGGATGTCATGCCTCTACAATATATGTCTACTACCTTTTAATACAAGTCTCAACTTTTACCAATCACTGGAAGGCTTAAGAACACCAGTAATCTTTTCTCCATGCTGTCAGTGTCTATGGGCTAATTATCTAATATTCTACTTTAAAACTCTGCATGTGTGTAGTGTGTGTGTGTGTGATTTTATAATGTTACTGTGCTATAAGGGAAAACTTGCCATGAGTGGCTATGGTATAATATTTCCAAGGGCAAATACTATTTTCTCTATTTTATTATTTTGTATCTTTTGAACTCAGTAGCAAGCTAAGCCCTGGGAGAAAGGATACATTGATTACTCTCTGTAAATTTACTTTGAGTATCCATTTATCTACTTTTCTACATGACAAATTTCCACTCAGACCCACACTCTCCAGGTAATGCCCCATATTGTGTAATTGTGCCTTTGCTCAGCTTTGTATTCTCAATTGGCTAAGAGTTAAGTAAACTGATAAACTAACATTTTAAGGATTGTAGAATAAAATTGATATGAGATTGATGTGTCAAGCCCTGCAAGGTTTGTTATGATTTTAGAGAATATTTATTCACTACACCATTTAAGGTGGGAAATAAGCAGGTGTAAGATCGTTTTGAGCAAGAAAACATGTTAGTATATCCTTAAATATCATCATGAAAGGAACCAACTACCAAATACAGGGCTTTTTAATATAGGAGCAGAGTAAGAAATTAAGAAAGATGATAGGTTGAGTGAATAATTTAACAGTTTTCCACCTCCTATACTTTGGAAAGTACCTCTCTTGGAAAGTAATGCATGTATTTCAAGATCCTGAAATAGTCCCTGATATATGGCAAGTGCTTATCAATTCTTTGTTTTATGAATTAATAAATATATGAATTGATTACAAAATGGATGACAGCTCTGTAAAGCAAAGGCTCTGATTAGTTTGTTAACTCTTTAACTCATTAAATATATATTTATATATAGTTTTGCTTTCACTATTATTGAACTGTTTTGAGGGCTAACTTCTTTGAATAGTACAATGGCATTCACAGATTTTTGACACATGGGTAATATAACATTGTTCTACTACCATGTAATATATAGTTTTTATACATTTTAAATTTGCCTAATTTTTTTAATCTTTTTTTTAAAGATTTCATTTATTTATTTGACAGAGAGAGAAACAGAAAGAGAGGGAACACAGGCGGGGGAGTGGGAGAGGGAGAAGCAGGCTTCCTGCGGAGCAGGGAGCCTGATGCGGGGCTTGATCCCAGGACCTTGGGATCATGACCTGAGCCGAAGGCAGACGCTTAACGACTGAGCCACCCAGTCGCCCCTATTTTTTTTTAATCTTTGGTGGAAAACATATCAGTTCAGTTTTAATATGGCAGGTCATTTATATTATAATTGAAACCACCACAGGGTGTTTACCTCCAGAGGCTGATTTACTGACACACAGCCTGTACACTAATGTATAAGCAGACAGCCATACACCTTGATAAGAAAGCATCTCTCTTGCTTATTATTTTTAGTAATAAGAGTACAATAACAAGAGAATATTCATTACTCCACATGCCTTGACTGAAATAAGAACTTTTCTGATCCGCTACCTGTTTGCTGCCAATATCCTGGCAGGTGTTCTAGATAATACACCAGGCATCTAGTTGGGTCATTTTAGCTTTCCATTTGCAAATAAGGTCAGGTGTATATGACTGTCCTCTCTCAGAGGAAGAAAAGAACTATATTTCTGTGATAATATTGTGCAAAAACATAAATATTATAAAATCTCAGATTTTTCCTATTTCATCTTTAACATCATTTTACTGTGGAATCTGGCACCAAAAATTTAGTATTACAGTTATTTTCTTGCTGTAGTTCAATTTAATCATTATTATGACTAAGGAATATTCTAAGTAGGCGTGATCTGTTTTTATTTTGATACAGTTCTTTGGGGATATTGACAAGTATATATTACCTAGTTATCTATTTTCTCTCACTCATCTATCCATCCATATTTATATAAACTTACATATATATTACTACTTCCATTTGTATTTTTTTAAATTCCTACATATATGATACTATTATTACATTCGTATAATGGAGTCTTCTGTATATTTTAGTTCATATGTGTCTAAAAATTAAGCAAAACACACATTTGGGTATTAATTTACCTAATACTACTTCTCTAAATACTAGGTTTTTTTCTCCTCTGATATGGTAATTTTAATCTGCCATTCCTGTATCAGAGTTTCACAGGTGTAAATAAACTGCACTATTGATTTTTTCCCCATGGAAACATGAAAGAATTAACTACCAAATGATTACAGATCACTTTGTGTAAATTAAATGACATATAAATGGTTGTCATAAAATAATCATGGTAACAATAAACTTCTGCAGCAATATATCCTCTCAGAAGCAAATTTAGCCCTTCTCAGTAGAAAAACAGGCAGTTTGGCTATAACCAGGGCAAATCACAGGAAGGATAACTGAAATACTTTCACTCTTAACAGTCAGATCTTGGGATGTACACCTAGAATAGACATAGTTGTATTAGAAGCTGTATGTAGTCATAGCAATGTTCATGTCTATATTCCTTAATGTTCCCCTAATGTCAGAAGAATTAATTAATGTGCATATTGTCATGAGAATAGCTAAAGAATTTGTCAAGCTGAAATGATGCATGAATACACTAGGAAACATAAATTAGGATATATCTGAGAGAAAATTCTGAAATTCATGTTGTAAAGGCTATCTAAGATAATGGGTATATTTTAACTGGAATAGAAAGATGACAAAAATAGCATTCAAGACAGAATCAGAAAATTTGAGTCAATTAGAAATACCTGTATAATCAAATATGTCATAGATGTTAACAAAACAAAAAAGTTAATAGGATACTATAAAAATTATATCTGAATTATGGCCAAATCAATTTACAATAAAAGCAAATTATATATAACTATCCATATGTAGAACTGTAAATTCAATTTGACAGATGGCAACTAGAGAATAAATGAAGAAAAAGAAAAAAACTCAACATGTTAATAAAATGTAGGAAGGGTAAACAGAATACTTGCAGACAGAGGCATAACCTGACAAGAAAATAACAAAGATTCGTTCAGGATTTAGTGATAGTTTCCATGTCCTACCACTCAAGGAAAAGAAATAATTTCACTAACAAAATCCACTTTGACAGACACCAAATAATATTCATTTTGATCAAATGACAGACCTTGAAGTTCCATTATAGTTTCACTGCACATTGTTAACACATAATCTACCACTGTACCTTTGCACACAATAGACACTCAGGAAGTTATCTCTGAATAATTATATTTTGGTGATTCCAATGGGGACATTTTATGCTTGTCACTGTTTTAGTTTTATTTTTTCTCAACTGCATCTTTAGCTTTTTGTTGCCTTTTCTTATGCCTCCTCCCTTGGCTCATCCTCTTCTTTATGCTCTTAATGAACTGATTTTCAGTAAATTAATACTGATCATTTAAACATCAGAACTGAATGTATATACTAGTTTCAGTTCTGATGTATTTAATTTGGTTATCCTGTATTACTTCAAATACTTTTTTGACACAGGTAAGGACTCTGAATTTCCACTGTCCCTTAGTACAGAAAACAAAAGAAAAACAGATGTAACATTTATAAAAACCTAGTAGCAGTGATTTGAGTGTCATGGGAAGTAATCCACCATCTTTTGGTGTGGCATATCAACAAAGTTTCTCTATGTCACCAAACTCTACTCAGGCTTCTCTGAATTCTCTTCTCAACTAGTCCCTGACTTTTGGGCCTCCACTGTCCAATTTTAGCAAAATTCTGCTAAATCAATTTATCCAGAACTCCCCACCCTCCATATCTGGTCATCTTTAATGTCTGATCATGTTCATCATCCTCTAACATCCCCCAGGTGACATATGATCACCTTGACCCTGCCTTCATCAGAATCCCATTAGGCCACGTTAGCCAGAATCCTTCTGTGATGTTTCTGCTTAATAATTTCCCATCTACTAAATTCCCAACCCTCTCCTGGGCTATGAATTCCCATTTTTCTTTGTGCTATGTGGAGTTGAACCCGATTTCTCCCTCCTATTACAAAACCCCATTGTAGTAACCCCCAGCATTTCTATAACAATAATGTTTCCGGAATAGTTTGTCTTACCATCTTTAACAAATGTTGTATTTTTTTCTTTCTTAAGAAATATTTATTAACAGTATCTCTTTCTTAACAATATCTTAATTCCCAGGAGAAAGTTGTTTAGTATCGAAGTGTTAATAAATTATTTCTTACTGTTTCTTTATGTAATTATTTGGAGGTAGTTTTGTGAAATTGTACTCATTTGTACTAAATGCCAAAAATAAAGGAATCATGGATTTTTTTTTTTTTTTGCTCGTTTTTGGACTGAGATTGCTGTTCAGAAAAGCAAGAAAACTATTGTTTTCTTCAGCACTCAGGGAATGCCAGATGAAGTCTCACACCTGGAGTTAGTATTCCTGGACTGCGCTCCAAGCTGCCAGTCCTCTGTGGTGGACTCAGAGACAACAGAACTGCAATACCCTGGCTATTAGAATCAGGTGGGGGTAATAACTTGTTAACCTGGCCACCAGATCTAAATCAATAAATCTCAAGCCTGGGTCAAGGTAAGAAACCACGGGGCCTTTTCAAAAGTTTAAGAGACCAGCAATTCTGTGAAGGCTAAAAAAGTTGTCTTCTAAAGTAGTAGGAAATCCCATGCCTGCACTAGGATAGGCTTTTGTCATATAATCACAGCCTTGGGATGCAAACCTGCTTGCTATTTGATCTTGAATAAGTCTCATTTTGTAACCCATTCACTAAACCAAAGCGCGGTGGGAAGTGTGACTCTGATTGAAGCCGTTTCTCAGTCTTCTACAAAGATGAACTACATCAATAGCCTTTACTATGTCCTTATTACAACTGGAGTGAATACTGTAAAACAATCTGAAAGCATTTATAACTGGGTCTGAAATTCAGTGAAAGAAGGGGGTGTGTGTGTGTGTGTGTGTGTGTGTGTGTGTGTGTGTGTGTGTGTGTGTGTGGCTATTTTCTGGGCTAATTGATCAGGAGCCTGTGTTCCACTAATAATTAAAACTTAACCACTTACGTATTTAAGTACTACTGTCTGAAAATACTTTTTTCACTTTAATCATTTATTTATCGACATAACTATAAGAGCTTTATATTCATTTTTCTATTTCTCTTGGAAGAAGGAAAGAATAATCTGATACCTATTTTGAATTTAGAATAATTACGATACCAAAAAGTAACCTGCCTTAAATTCTTACAAGCCCAAAGACAAATTATATGGTTCCATGTTGCCTTCCAATGAATACCTGCCCATATTATTGCATTAATGTAAAAAGGTAACCCAATAACAGATATGATCTTAAATTTTCTAGAAACATTTCTACTTATTTATTTAGTAGTGGAGAATTACAATTTCATACTAATATAACTGAAAAAAAAAAACAGCCTTGTCGAATTAGGTCAACTTCTATAGGAATCCTTCTATGTTCCTTACTTTATGCGTTTTACCAAAAACAGTCAACAGAAGGATGTTTCAATAAATATCCAAACTAAATATTTTCTCAGCTAAAGGTTAACACTTGCCCTAAAACATCATTTGACTTTAAGTTCAAAGTGGAAAATAATAGTCTCTTCAGGTAGCATTTAAAAAAAAACAACAAAACACAAAACAAGGCAGACAATGATTTCTTCTAACTTTAATCTGGTAGCCCAAAGGCATGTCCTGTTCCAAGAGTCCTTTATGACACCCTGCATTTTTCTAAGCAATACAGTTGGACTTCTTCTAATGAGGTAAAATTCTTCCTTTGGCACTTGGAGGGGTCAAGCTGCTCCCAATTAAGATTTGTAAAGCCTTTAAAAAGTGGGTCAGTCACTTTATTTAAGTACAGATGTTTCCAGCGAGTCAAAAGAGATCTGGAACTGCTAATGTCCCTTGCTGACATTTGATACCTTTACTTTAAAATTTCTGAGGTCAATAAAGACAGGACCTGCCGTGGTTACTGGGCTTTAGTAACTCCTAGGATCAAGCACATAAAAGTTTGCATATGTCTTGCCAAAATCAATAGTATTGTCTCAGTATCCCTGAATTTTACATTTTATCTGTACCCAGAGCTTAGCTGCAGTGATAGAACAGGGAGAATGGGGAGTGGTAGCCTCTTCTCAAAATAATGTCCAAATATGAGTCTTTTTAAGGTAATCTGTGACAAAATATTTACTAACCTTAATCTAAAAGACATTAGAGGATGTGGTGTGAAAGTGAGACCTGGAAAGATCCAGAAAAGCAAATCAAGTTAGCATCATTCTTTTCCCTTAAAAAAAAAAAAAAATCAGGCTGACTCTCCAACCTATCAAATCCAACTTCTCCTTATGCCTGTGACGGTAGAAACTGGTTACAGCACTCCATTAAAAAGAACAGAGCCCCTAATAAAATACTTGATTATGTTTTAGGCTACATTCATCCTCTTTATTCCTCCCTCCTTAGATTTTCTCTTGGTGATGATCAGATTAACAATAAAACACACATGAAGAAATGTCTCACCATGATATCAACAGGGTTGCCATTCAATATTAGTTAGGGCTGAATCTAAATTATCAATAAAGGTCAGTAAGGAAGCAGAGAGACTTAAACATGTGTACATAAAAGACATTTCACATGAATATGATAAATTACCATCCCCAAGTTCCTTATCTTCCACTTATATTGAATAGAATTGTGGCAATTAGTTGATCATTTGGGATGCTCGTTTTCCAAAGCATCTTGTTCAAAGAGTGTGTGTGTGTGTGTGTACATACTATGTAAAATGAGCATAATATAGGGATGCCTGGGTGGCTCAGTCAGTTAAGCATCTGCATTTAACTCAGTTCATGATCCCGGGGACCTGGGATCGAGTCCCACACCGGGCTCCTTATTCAGCAGAGAGCCTGCTTCTCCCTCTACCCCTCCCCCTCCTTGTGGGCTCTCTCTCTCTCTCTCTCTCTTTCTGACAAATAAATAAAATATTTAAAAAAATAAAATAAAATAAAATGAACATAACATAAATGTAGGGTTTCTTAGAAGGCTAGGAAAGCATTTCACAGAAATAAAGCAAGGATTTAGGACTGGGAACTAGGACCCTGTCAGTTAGGTAGGAACTACTCTCCTGCTTGCTCTCTACGTCTCTGTCAGTGTTTGTGGTGTTGTCAGCGTTGGCTAAACATATAACCACCAGCTCTCAGGGACAGGGAAGCTCTGACTGGAGGGTTTGCCTGGTTCCATGGTGTAAATATACCACCATGGAAGATTTCAAACTGTCAGTTGAAGTCAACCTGCCTGCAAAAAATACCCTAAAATTTAGCAATTGGTTCCTGTGAAATGGAATAAGCTGACTTCAGTACACTGTTGCTGTAGGCCACGGTGGTCTATTGACCCTTTCTCTCTATATGTTTGATCTATCCTGATTCTCCTTGAAGACTGTTTTCTATACTAATTTACCTTAATGCACATGCCTGAAAATGGCTATCCCAGCCCCATCTCTACATCGGATAACATTTCTCTTAATTTCAATATTTCAAGGAGTTATCTCATTGGATTAGCCTATACCTTATGGGTTGCCAAATTTAAGGAAAGGAGAGATGTTGATGGCAATAAAGTTGGGCAATATAAGCCAAAACCTGAGTGCTATTTAAGGAAGACCGAACTCCTTTCTTGGAATACCATTATACAAGGAGAAAAAAAGAAGATGAGAAGCTAGGACATTGTACCCATGAATAATTAGCTATGGAAGTATATTATGGCAGCATATGTGAATTTTTAAATATATTACTGAATTTTTAAAGAGAAGAATCTTCCATTGCAATCCAAGTATAAACATAACTAGTAGTATTAGTTACATGTGCTATTATTTTACATGTTTGAATTATCAAAAATGTTGTGAATTTATACCTAATTTGTGATTTTCATTTGCTCTTGGATAAATGATGAAATGATAACTACAAACATTAGCATTCCTTTTGATATCAAACTTAAAAGCAGCATAGCTTATAGTTATTTCTAAATCAGATAAAAGAAAAATATTCTGGGAAAAATCTATATATACATAAGAACAACGGTCTGTATTCAAAGAAATATAAATAAGATAGTTTTAAATATTTTTCCAAAAACATCAAATAACATCATCATACCTTTTATGTTTACAAATGATAAGATTTGCTTTAACAATATATAACATATATACTTTATATATTTTTTTATTTAACTACATGATTTAATTATATGCTTTCCACTTTTACAGGCTTTTATATAAATAACTTTAAACAATTAACACCATTCTTAAGTGGCTTTTAAGGCTACTGGTGACATAAACACATATCTTCTATCTAGATGAAACAATCTCTTACAGTCTTTCAGCCTTTTATCATTGCTAGGTATCCATCAATGAAATGTTGTATACAAGCTCACTCAATTTCTTTGATGCTAGGAGAATTTCGTCAGCCTAAAGATATCTGTACTGCTTTCTTCCCACTGAAATACATTTTGTTTTATAAAAGGATTAACCACTCAGTAGAAAATTGGAACACATAAAATCAATAGATTTCCATGCTTACCAAATCAACATGATGTATAACAGCAAGTAATTCTGAAATCCATTAAAACTGTCCGATTTTTAAAAAAAAAATGTGTAAATTCAATTGAAAGCCATAAGCATTTCATTTTATGATTATGTGTCAGAGAGATGATACTGTTAAGTATTGAGACACAAAATTCAAGCTGATTCTTCCTACAAGCACAAAGCTTGGTGACATCAGAGAAGCAATTGAGAATAGCTCAAAATGACAGAGGAACAAATAAGTTTCTACTCATTTTTTCAGGTCTTTTTTCTCTTTTCTTTTCAGTGAGACATTCATGTGAATTTCATAATAATGTCTACGTAACCTGTCTAATATTATCAAATATGTTAATTATTCCATTTGTTATTGAAGACATATCTGGAAACAGGTTTAATTCCTGGCACATAATAATTAGTGAAGAAAGACATAGCAACATCTATAAGCATGAACTGGTTGTAAACTCCCTGAAAATGTACAGAAAATATTTAATAAGTGTGCGGGTCAAACCAATACACCTAAACATCCCAGAGAGTTTGAAAAGCAGAGTAGGCTAATGATTTGGCGTCCTTCAATATATTCTCAATATATCTGTCCAGCATTATTGTGGGGCTGGAACAGATTACTCTGCTTCAGGGAAAGTAAAGAAATGAAGCACTGGCATCAAGAGTCATCCTTTATTTTCTGTCCTGGATTGCCGTCCTACCCTAGGATAATCCTTTCAGTAAATATTGAATCTTGCTGTTAACTGAATCTAACCTCTTGAGAAGGCAGTTATTGAGCCTTCTGTTGCTACCTGAGCTTCTGCCCTTGGGCAAGGTCTCTAGATCTGGTCACAATGACACCCAGCCAAGAGGACAAGTAAATGTGGAAAACGAGTTTGTATTTAGATTCCTGAAGCTGACCACCGTGTCCAATGGGGTCCACTTAAAAGGCAGGAATATTGTTTGTGCACAATGAATCATGGAACACTACATCAAAAACTAATGATGTAATGTATGGTGATTAACATAACAATAAAAAATTATTTAAAAAAATAAACAAATAAACATTTGCTTTAAAGAAAAAAAAATAAACAAAAGCCCACTGGAGTCAACTAGGAAAAAAAAAAAACGGCAGGAATATGCACCAATGCACCACGTAGGCTAGAGGTGGTCCAAATCCTTGACATCACCTCATCTTTCCCAAGAATTATGAAAATAATTTTTCCAGCTGTATACAGGATTATCCCTAAGAAAAATTCTCTTAAAGCCATTCTTCTCTATCTCAACATACTCCTGGTGTCAAGTTAGTGCTACTCTTAGATTAGCACCTTGGATAACTGCTCAGCAGACCACTACTAAATCCAGCTCATGAATGGGCATTTGTGAATTTTCTGGAGCAAGGGTACATAGCTCTTTATCAAACCTGCTAAGGTGTTTATATCTCAAAATAATTAGAAACTACTTTCTTAGGATATTGTGAAGTCGGGTGATATCATCAGGACTCACTCTTTAAATTGGTAACAAGGGAAAAGGGTACATCTATTTGTAGCCGTTTATTATACTGAAAAGAATATGGAAGTTGGATGGGCGCCTGGGTGGCTCAGTTGGTTAAGCGACTGCCTTCGGCTCAGGTCATGATCCTGGAGTCCCGGGATCGAGTCCCACATCGGGCTCCCTGCTCAGCAGGGAGTCTGCTTCTGCCTCTGACCCTCTTCCCTCTCATGCTTTCTATCTTTCATTCTCTCTCTCTCTCAAATAAATAAAATCTTAAAAAAAAAAAAAAAAAAGAATATGGAAGTTGGTTTAACTCCCTTTTCTCTCAATAGCTACATAATCTTGGCAGGATATAATATTTCTGAATCTATTTTGTCATTTATAAAATTCCCAACTAATAAGAATTTAAGAGGTATTTATCATCTCAATTTAAAATAACTGTATCTTTCACATGTTAAATATTATTTAGAAGCCAGTATTTTTTTAATTTATACTATAAAATTTGAGGCCATGTACTGTGGTATGTTTATACTTACTTATTAATATATCATGAATGCTAAAAACTTTATTTTGTTAGTGATAGTAAAAACTAATAATTATATTCACTCATCCCACCGGACCATAGAGTCATGGTGTTATGATACAGAAAATAACATACTTTCAAACACATTTGTTCTTAGGTCAGCTTAAAGATAATTTATGAGACAAAACTCATGACCTACAAATCATCTATTAACATAAACACGGCAGTGAATAATACTTTTTTAGTAAACAACCATGGTTTTTAACCAAGATATTTCACTTTTTAAACCCATTCCACATGTTGGCTCTTTGTCTAGCAGATTTGAGTCAGTTCATTATCTTTTTGTTTGTCTAAATTGCTTGGGCAATTACTAATTTTCATGCTTCTGCACTTTCATAATTATGTGAAGTTGAGTGACTAAACAGTACAAGCAATATCCACACAAGGTTTTATAAACCTTTTTTATAAAAACATATAACATTTGCACATTAAGTTTTATAAAACTCACCTGTACCCAGTTTCTAAGAAGAAATACTATTTCTAAGAAAACAACTATGCTATGATTTATTTTAAAATTATACAAATTATGAACTAAAAACAGGATGTCTACCTCATCAAAGCACTAATTTTTATGAAATGCAAAAGAAGTATCTAAATTCATATTTTGCTTCATATAGAAAGAACATTTTTTTTAACCCAAAAGAAATATCTGACATACTGACAAAAAAGGAATTTGAAATCCAAACGGGTAAGGGATTTTAAGCAGGTATCTATCTACTCTAATTTAGTTGGAGTTTTCTTACACAGATTAATTATATCACAGTGTTACATGGAGACGTGTGTGTAAGTCAAAGATTTCATCAATGACCCCCGGGAAATAGTGAGACTGGGGACAAGGCTTCAACACTGGCAGTGAGCAAATGAGTCTTAGCCCTCAACTGGCTTTATGTTGATCCTGAATGAAATTACTTACTATAAATGGAATGGTTAAGAGCTTCTGCAGAGGAAGGGTAGCAAACAAAGAACTAACCTGGTCTTACCAAAAACCATTTGACAGCTAAACACTTCCCCTGATTCAAAGTAGAATCAATAACTAAAATACTACAAAAATACAGTAAATTATATATACATGTTCATTCTGCTTCTTCCCTTTTCACAAATTCAGATAATTCCTTTTACATAGGCAAAGCAAAAGTACTTCCTTTTCTCCATTAATAATAATCACTCAGCATCCTCCTGTTTTTCTCTCCCAATCTTCTTCCATTCCATTTGGTTTCTTTGCAGCTACCTGATTTTTCCCTGGATTTTAGCCCTGCTCTTGTAGTTGGTACAGTGGTTCTGTGATTTTGATTTTTGAAACCTCATAAAGATTGTGATGCTGGACTCAGCTTTTTATTGTGCCTGCTCCTGGTCTTCTTGGAGACACTGCCACCTATTATCACTAGCCCACTAGATGATGGTCCAGACTGACCTTTGCCCAGAGGAATGAACAGGTATAATCATTCTGTTTTTCAGCAAGGCATTTGCTGATTTTTTCCTCATGGTAACTTTGTATGCTATATGCAGTTGAAGAAATATGCTAGATGCTGCTAAGGTAAGATGAATTGGAAGTAGGTGCAAGAATGAAAGGTGCAGAGTAATGGGTCAGTGCACAGTTTCCTGGTAGCCTGGCTTGCATATGTTCCCCCCTAGTTTCAGTGTTTCATCACTGATTCAGGGGGAATTATCATCAAACCCACAGAGGACAAATTTGGGAACCTACCCGATAGATACATGGGCTAACTGAATAAGGTTCCAAAAGACTGCTTAACATGTTGGAGCCACAGGCAGACTCTACCATAAAGCATTATACCAATTATAATGTAAAAAAGAGAAAAAAACGTATACATGAGGGTGATATGAAAGCTAGCAGCTCTTGTAAAAAAAGGATTTATAATTTTCCTTGACAGCTCCTTGTGAATAAATAGCATAATGAGACCCACAAAAGCTAATGCAATCTTTGTATTACTCAGTCATATCTAGAATACTTGAAGTGATAGTATTGATCTACCAGTGACCATAAAAAGTTACAAAAGGAAATGAAAATGTATTAAACAATGAGGGTATTGTATGGAAATATTTAAGACACTTTCATGTTTAATTCTCACAACCTCTTCGAGATATTCGTTGCTATTGCCATTTTAAAGATGAGAAAACTGAATGTTAAAGAACTGAATTTTCTCAAGATCACAGGTACTAAAGTTTAGAAATAGTACTTTAAGCGATGTGTGTATGATTCTAAAATATATGGGTTTTACACCATACAAATGGATCCGGGTATTCAAAGTGAAATGAACATGGTGGGGAAACTGGAAGTCACTGCACCACCAAAACAGAAAAGGAACTAATGTGTTAAGATGAGGAAAGAGAAGATTTATGTTAGACAAGACCTTTATATTGATGTACTTCAAAAGATAAAGAATTACTTTGGGAGATTTAGCTCAAGCTGAATGAACATTTATGAAATGTCTGTACATGTTAGCAGGTGTTTGGACTAGGTAGTTTTAAGATAATTTTTAACTAGAAGAATCTCTGATTCTAAAATATTTATGACTGACAGGGTTCCAAAACTGAAGCAGAAAGCTTAAGTATGAGAAAAGAAGATAAATGATAATCTAGGGCACATCTTAGTAATATGCATACTGAGTCCACACAGCATCTGAATCAGAAGTTGACAGGTACCCTGAAATGGGTTTAAAGGAAACAGAAGACATTGGAATAATCTTTTGTATATAAAATTGCTCTGGACCACTAACTTAAAATTAAATCTTAATACAGTATAATCTTTTAATGATTTTATTCAAATTAATGAATTTGAACTCTTAGCATCCTACTTATTTGATACAGTATTTGGAGATCAAAATGAAGTTTATAATACATAATACTTCTTTCATAGAAATTTTTAAAGAGACATTCATTGTGTTCTAACATTGTGTCAAACACTAAAGGAGATGAACATAATATTAAATAATATATGGTTCATTGTATATGAATGGATTACCAAATGTAGGAAATATATTTTAATGTCTTTTTAAAAGTAATTATGCTGTGCCATTCATCCAACTCTTGGCTTCTCCTTGTGACCAATTAATTTCTAAATTTTAGGAGATATACACGTGTAGTTGATTATAAATGAACATAGTCAAGCTTGCAACCTTGATTTAAAGAGCATGATTCTCTAATATAAAATATTTAAAATTAGCTAGCATTTTTAAATTGGATACCTGCAAATAATAGGTTTCCTAGTTTTTTTCCCTTTTACTCTATATGCTCTTACCTCGGAAGAAAATCTTACAAATGAAAGGAAATTAAGAAGAAAAGTTCCAGTGCTGACTCACCTCCTGTTTGCCTTTGGGCCAAAACTCAAAAACTTTTTATATAATTGATCATCTTTTGAAACTAGACCATTAGATACTTGATTCTTTTTCAGGGAGTTAGGTAATAGGGTGATTCTGTTTAAAAGTGCCTTTCATATGTAGTTATTTGATATATTTAGATAAAATATAGTGGCAGTTCCCCTATAATATAGTTAACTCCAGCATCCTAAAAGGCCTTTCATTCTATAACAAAATGAGAAAATACTTAGGGCATAATGCTAAATGAGTGCACACAATGACAGCAACTACATAAAGGGACACATGCCCACAAAGAATATGATAGAAGTCCTCACTCTCTAGTCTCATTCTCTTTTTTCCTCTCCACCCCCAACCCCTCAGCATTCCCATTTTCCATGATATCAGCTGCTGCACACATACTCATGATGTTGAGTTACACATGCAAATTTGCAGCTTCCTATAGAATAAATAGATCTGGTTGTGCCAAAGTTACATGGAAGATAACACCATTTCAAAGGTGAATTAATATTTCCTCCCACTCTCAGTTACTTCTTCTGAATACCTTATATTTTTTCCCTAGGATATAGTATATGAATATCTTATATTAATTACTCTGTCACCCCTCACTCAGTCATTCAAGCTAGAAACTCCAGTAAATTCCCTACTTCTCCTCTCCTACATTTTCTTCATCTGGCTTGCAATAAATATCTGGTAGTTTTCCTTGCCTTCATTCATAGTGCAACAATTTCACCCTGTATTATTTAAATTGCCTCTCATTTAGGCTTCCATTGATAATCTATACATACAATCAAAACTTCCTTTCTGAAATAGAGGTATGATTAAGTCATTCCCTTTCTCAAAAACAACATAACACAAAACAAGACAAATCCTTAAATAGTTATCCATTAAATATAGGTAAAATTATTTTCAGGCCATTTAATACCTGACCTTAATGTGGCCCCTGTCATGTTCTACTACCTATCATACAACCTGTTTTCCAGCTATACTGGAAATATTTTTCAGGCATACTCTATGCAGATCAGAAATCAGGCTTACCTGACAAAGATCAGCTCAAACACACCCTCCTTCATTCACTTTATTTTCTAGTAAATCTGTCAAGAATTAGTTCTATTTTCAGTGCTCCCAATAGCACTTTTCTCAGTGCCAGAGAGCTTTTATCCAATTGTATTAGATCCACTTGTATATAAGCATCTTCCACCACATTTGTGAGAACATTGAAAAAAAAAAAATCCTATTCACTTTTCAATCCCATATGTACACAAAACAGCTCCAAAATGGTTTTTAAATGAGTAAGTGGATTCACAATTAAAAAAGATATTTTTCTCTTATGACCTTAATCAATGAAGAAAATTATAAGCTATAGAGTTATAAGAACATTAAATATATCTTAAATGAGAAGATATAGGACCTGAGTGATTATCATTTGTTAATATTTACTGAGAAGAGGCAATTTGAAAATAAAATTATACTAAACCTAGAATCATCAAAGTACATTTCTGAAATTGTAAAATAATAAAAGAACAGACAATCTACACAGATGCTCTTAATATATAAGATTTTGTTGTGATGTAACTATGAGAAGAGACATTTGAAAATAATCCAACAATTTTAGACAAGACCTTTATATTGATGTACTTCAAAAGATAAAGAATTACTTTGGGAGATTTAATTATATTCGCTGGTAAAGTAAAATCTTTAATTGTAAGGAATTTTCTGTACCAATTTATAAAATAGCCATTTGCTATTACTTGAAAATCCATAGCTAAATTTTTTAGATTCCTTTTGATGTAAATTAAGCTTAATCATTATGAAAAAGTGGCTGATGTGACAAGCTTTTGTAAATATGGTTCAGGTTTATAAAATGTAATTGAAGGTATGGAGGGTAAGGGGTCTTGTTCATCAAGGAGCTCCTCTGTGACAATACTGCTTTTGCTACACCCAATTTTTACTTTTATATTTTGAATGAATAGCATAATAGCAGCAGATGTTATAATATAAGTAGTAATCACCTCTTCATGGTGATCAGGAACTGGCCATCTGTCCCAAGATACCACACACAAAACCAATAATATTTCTGCAGAATTCTAGGGTAGAGAAGGCCTAGACTTGATCTATAAATGAAATAAAAAGTGATTAAATCTCTTATAGCTCTCATGACTCTAGATATACATACACCGCTTTATTTTCTTTATAGGTAAATTATGAAGAACAAGTCTATGGAACATTTTTCCACTAGATACATATATTCTTTTAAGATTTTATTTATTTATTTGACAGAGAGAGAGAGAGAGCACAAGCAGTGGGGAGCAGCAGAGGGAGAGGGAGAAGCAGGTTCCCTGCTGAGCAAGGAGTGGGATGCCTGGCTCAACCCAGGATCCTGGGATCATGACCTGAGCTGAAAGCTCAACCAACTGAACCACCCAGGTGCCCCGCCACTAGATATTTTTTAAAAGATTTAACTCTATGTACATGGCAGTAAGAAATACAGTTAGAACAGCTTCTACCTTAAAAGTACCCACACCATATAGTTATGAATTTAACTCATATACACTAGAAAAAGTATAATCAAATATAAAATGTAATATATGTCACAACAGAAATACAGATGAAATGCTATGAGGGTTGGGGAGGGGGATACAAAAACAGGGAGAGGGGAGGGGAGGGGAGGGGAGGGAAGGGAAGGGAAGGGAAGGGAAGGGAAGGGAAGGGAAGGGAAGGAACTGACCTTGACTGGTATTACTTCCAAATGGAAAAAGAGAAAAGCCAGGGAAGATGTTTTTTGTAGGTACTATAGTATGCCACCCAGATCCCCCTCTGTGGACTGAGCCTTTCATTGCATCAGCTGCAAAGAGTGTTGGCTGCTAAGTATCTCTTTGGGAATGTCCCTTGAGAAAAGGAGGAGCTGCTCATACAAGGTGTGGTGTGCTGCTCATAATAATGACTTGTTGATGAGGGGAACCAAGGGGATCCTCTTGCCTCAGTTAGGGACAATTCTGAATGGCCATTTTAGTACTAAAGCAATCTGTGTGAAGCCACTTTTGCAAATGCATCTCAATTCAACTTCTGCATCAACCCAGTCATACTTCCCTCACTCCCTCACAGGTGTTGTTCCTTGGTGGACCCCCTAGTAAATGTCCTGAATGCAAATATTGCTTCTAGGTCTGTTTCCAGGAAATATGACCTCAAACAGGATCACTAAAATTCAAAGCAGTGGTTTATACAGGTAATTTTCAGAGCATTATAATGGTAGAAATATGTCCATTCTGGATAATCATTATCTTTAGGATACTGCTGAGCCTAAGGGAAGCAAAAGTAGGTGAGACAAGGACTTGACGCATAGTGGAGACTCCAACTGGTAGTTGTTTTGGAATGAGTAACTAAAAGCAAGTGATGTTAGAGGTATAAGGACAGTAAGCTAGGATGTTGAACTCTGAGGTTCACAAATATGACTTGATATAGAGAAAAACAATGATTTTCATGTGAATCATTAAGGAAATATGGAGGCTGTCCTGTCAGTTATTTGTAATGATGGTTGGGGCAGACAGCAGTAATAGCTTTATGGTGCAAACTTCAAGAGAAGGGGGAAAAACCTGAAAGGAACATGTATTAAGAAGTCCATATAAAAGGGACACAGATGCATAACTGAATCTTCTGAATAAAGATCTATGAAATATTGCTTAGGCAAAGAAAGTTGTCAAATGTTTAGTAAAGAATCAGACTAGGCTCTAAGAAACTCCCCTATGGTGTATTGTTTCAGCCAGAAGGTGAGACTACATTGATTAAGCTTCACATACAAAGTTAACTTCTTCATGCCCTTAGGGAACTACAGAAACTATTATCAACTTTGAACCAATACAATTGTCAAATCTTAAATAATCTGGAGAAAGAGCACTTAGTTTTTCTCCTCTCTAAAGTCCCCAAATCTGATTAGTGTCCCCAAATCTGATTATTCTGATAGGCCTAAATATTGTAGAAATGATCACCTAAGATAACGGACTTATTTCTCTAATACTCTTTTAATTGCAAATGACATCATTCAAGTCCAAAGTGGAATTAAATTTACTCAGAATATCAAAGAACTCATGAATCGTTGTGCTATTTCTATAAGCAGTAACTTTTACATAAGTTATTATCCCAGGCTAACCTTTTAAAAGTTTTAAAACAAAAACATGCCAACACAGAAAATAACAACAACAAAAAATCACTTATACACAGGAGTAGGAAAAGATAGAGATTAAAATTTTCTCATTGTTTGCTATTCATGCAAATCATCAAATGAATACCATATCTTTACAAATCGCATATTGTAAAGTGAAATATTGGTGAGGGAATTTTAAAAACATGATGTGGAAATATAGTTATGGCACTCTAATGCCTTCTTGGAGGCAGGTAAGGATATTACAACTAGTGATAAAATATAAATTTACAAAATGGAAACAAGGAATAAATAAACGATACTTCTTATTTTACTTGGAAACTAAGTTAAAATATAGCATATTCAAAATACTGAATCTGGGACTGTAACCTTTCTTCAGTCAAGATGAGCATGAGAACCTTCCTTAAGTGACAGTCTAGTTAGAGCTAAAATTCCCTTGCTTGTCAATCAGATGAAGGTGGAAGAACAAGGTCTCACTTACAATGCTATGTACTGAGCAATTCTGTCCTTCAGGGATAAATTTAAGCAAATATCATGGAGCTTTACTAAGAAATAAGTGCATACTGCTTGAATGAAAAAGAGTAACAAATATGAAAAAATCCAAAGTATCTTGGGAAAGTTGTAAATTGCAAGAAAATATGTTACAATAATATAAATAAGGTCTTTCAGTGTGCATCTAACCAGAAAAGCAATTACATTTTTGTTTCTAGGGAAAAATATAATTTTAATGATTCATTTAAATGACGGTGACCTGCCCACCCAGAAGCTGTTTTTCCTTCCTTCCAATTTATCTGTAGATGAAAATATGCATTACATATTGCCACACAGCTGTCACTCTCTACTTGGCAGGAAAATTGAAGCTATGATAGCACATATTGCTTATTATGCTAAAAGCTGAAAACAAGTACTTAACTAGGTACATGTCAAATACAATTTTTAAAAAATTCGCTCACAACAAATGAACACTGCAATAATAGATCCTAAAAACAATTTTAATTCAAAGGATATATTTTATAACATGCAAAGAAGAAATTCATGAATAAAAATTAAATTTTCTCACATGAAAATTCCACATTTATAAGTGCATTATCATTGCTGCTGCACATAACCTCTAAGTGTACATGATGAAAATCTCTAGGTGTATAACTCAGAGCCTTTAATCCCTGCCTGAGTTTGGGGAGTTTCCACTAACAGTTGCAGAAGCACCCTAGATGGTATCATTTTTCTATGTAAAGCTCTCTCCAAACCTTTTTCTGAAGATCTCCAATAATAAAATTTCCAGGAAAAAAGTTGCCTTCTTACTATCATACAAACCATTTAAATATAAATATACATAGTAATCATATATTACTACAAATTACGACAACTCTGGTCTAATCTTAGGAAGATTCAGAGCAAGTCACATTATCTCTCTGAATTCCAATTTCCTCTTCTGTAAAATGAAGGGCTTACATCGGTGATCTAGTATTTCTGGGTTTCTAATTTAAATCAACAACAGTAATGAGTGAAATCTGGAACAATGTGGTTTAACATGGAAAAAAGATTTAAAAGAAAGTGAATCAGACACAACAATCAAATAGAGTTTGAGTTTGATTTCCAGCTGTCATTTAGCTGTGTAACTGTGGGCAGTTATCTGACATTGCTCCTAAGAGAGAACTGTGTAAGTGGCAAATTACTATCATGGAGGTAGTACCATTAACCACGTCTAAGTAATTTGCACCCAACATCCACCCCCACCTACAAATATTTTATTCACTTTAATCCCTATGTATGAAGGTAATTCCACCTTTTCACTGAATAGTGTCAACTGAAAATGTAATAAATATGTAAAGTATCTATCTCATCTAGGTAAAGATTAAAATAAGGTTAGTTTACCTTTTCATTTCCTCAAGAAGTAAGAAATATAGTGAAGAATATTTCAATATTCCTTAATGTCTCCAAAAATTTCATTTTCTATTGATCTAAAATATGTTTCTCGACATGATGCCTCTCATTTACACCAGTCCTTCCAGTGCCAATGATTGTTTTGTTTGAAACTGTTAGGTTACCATATGATCACGTCTGTACTTATCACAACTGTCATTAATGATTTGAAATAATTATAATTTTTTGTCTGTCCTCCATTAGACCATATGCTTCATAAGGTCAGGAGCATTTGTCCATCCAGTTTACTCCTCTTGGCCTGTGTCACAGTACCTTGCCTTTGCTCAATAAATATTCTGCAGTTAATGAATAAATGAATGCTACATATCTTCTTGACATCCCCATCTCCAAAGTCTCTGCTTCTCATGACTTTGTTCCTAGCCTCCTTCTCTGAGCACACACACACACAAAACTCTGTACTTTATAAAAGCTGAAAAAGTAATAGCTCCTAGCATCTTCACTTTTTTAACTACCAATAATAGCATTATTGACAACTATTTTTCCAAGTCTTCTTAAAATTTAACTTGAAAGTGGTCATGAAGCTATATATTTGAGACCCTAATACCACTATTCTTCTCATGCAAGAGTAACTTTTATTCTGGTTAGCTCCACTGGACTGAACTAGGCCCATGGGAAATGGTTTTATCTTACACCAAAACTAACTTTCTAAATCTACATTTTACCTTAAGCCTAAACAGCCTTCACCCTAAGTTTGAGCCATGCATGTCTACAAAAAGCTAGATTGCAAGAGCTCCATTTATAGGCAGCCTTCTCTGGAGAAAGAACTCACCCAAAGAAAAGTGAATATTGGCTAATTTTGGCCGAGGACAGAAGCTTAGAATTGTTCATTCATTCAACAAATATTTGTGAACTAAATCAAATAGATCATATTTCTTGATCTCAGTCATCTCATGCTTTAATAGGAAAAGCTTGACAATAAATTAATAGTTACATTTCCTTAAAATTATTGTACCAAGTGCAATTGGACAAAGAGGTGGTTATGAGTATTGTCCTGTCGTCTATCATCCTGGTTGCCCTATGCTCAGCCCTAGGAATATTATAATTGCCACTGGAACGGCTTCTATATTTGGTATTCATCAGAGCCCTGCACATCAACATTGGAAGCCAGAGCAACAAAGGAAAATGTTTACTACAATACTGCTAACATGAAAGAGTCCTCAGAGCACATTCATGTGAACCCTTAGAAATTTCCAGATATAACCAAGATTATTTGGAGAAGTCAAATCCCAAATGAGGTAAGAGCAGTACCAGAAATTCACTAGTTTGTTAATGTTTACCTTGTCCACCTATTCTTGGGATAGCTTGTGGAAGAAAACTATTTAAAAATGGGATAGGCTACCTTATAAGATGATAAATTCTCTGCTTGTATCTTCTCAAGCAGTGATTTTGTCAGAGTTATATCGAGTGAGAGGGTAAGCTTATTGAAAAAGACTTCTTTTAACTCTTAGATCTTATGAGTCTACAATGTCATATAATGTAGCATCACACATGTATTTTGGTCCAGGAATTGTTCTTTTCCTACGTACTGCTTTTCTTTCTTGGCAATATGGCCATATTTTGAAGAAATAGACATATAAGGCCTATAAATGCAATGAAGTTGTACCATTTCTTGAAGCTCCTTCATTTCCTGTCCAATCCAATACTAGAGTTAGAATGAACAAAATGTGCAAAATCAATGGTTCATGCTGACTAAGCTTATTTTGGCATTCATTGATTGATTTTAAAAGGGAACACTTGCTATCTAGTTGGTTTTAACTATCGATAATAACAAGCATATTGTTTTCATGTGTTCTATTTCCTACTGAGCTCACCACGGACTTTCCACTAACACTCCTTTCCTACTACTTCCTGTTGTGGGTAACACCATGGCAGCTTTCACCTAGCATGCAATTTACCTAGGTTTGCACCACATGATATGGGAAGTAGAAGCTAGAATTATAAAGGTTTCAGAGACGAGAAAAAGTGTCCTGCTATGTTTTGAATGAGGCCAAACTTAGTGAGGGAAACTTAGGTCTCTTATGTACAATAACAGTTCTGCCACTTGAAAAGTATCATGTAGTTTTATTTGAAAACCTGAGAACATAAACCTTAAAATTAAAAAGTTTAAAATGTACAATACATAATTCACTTTAAAAGGAATGACCTGCTAACAAGTAAAATGAGATCTCTAGGCTGGAAGAACTTACAATCTACTTGAGAGAATAAAATAGAGGAAAACAATGAGGAACACCAAAAGATAACATTCATTAAATGAATTAAATGATAAATAATGTATAGATTCTATTTACTATCTACAGAAATTTATCCTTCATAATCTGTCAGAATCAAGGAAATCCTCATGGACTATATGGACATGAAATAAGACTGGATAAGATTGGAGATGAGAATTTCTGAGCAAAAATGGCATGATCAAAAGCATGCACACAGGGTTAGGACAATTAGTATAGGAAATGGACATGAGGTTCAGCCAATTACAAAGAAATAACCTTATGGGAGCTAGAGAGAAAATAGGCTCAATTTATGAAAGGCTTTTTGGTAAAAGTAGAAAAGTATGGACTTGATCCAGTGGACAATAGGTAAAAACCATATTGTCTTGAACAAAGGAATCAAATGAGGAAAGTGGTATAAAACAAACATAGACAGATAGTGTCATCCAAGATCACTTGGGTATGGAAGAAAATAGGAATGGATGCAGGGACCCCACGTAGAAAACCAGTTTGAGGAAGCCAAATGAAATTGTGTAAGCACCTCTTCTCATAATTATTAACATCTTGGCTCTTCAGGCAGATTCCATGCCCGCCCCCACCCACACATATATAAAATACATCTCAATGAAATTGTCATATAGTTGTCAATATTCACTTATATAAAATACAGTATTAATATATACAGAACCCTGAAAAGTAGTGTGATATGAGACTAGTGCTTTAATTCATTCATCCATTCATTCAACATTTGAGTACCTAGAATGAGCAAGGTAGTTGGAAGATTTAAAGATATAAGGGTGGTGAATTTTCTATACTCATTTCTTATACCAATTTCTTTGGTAACCCCAAAGGTTTATTTCTCAGTCACTTCACAGTTCAGTGTAGTCAGTAGAGGGACTCGGTTCCATATGACCATTCAAGGATCTATAAGCTACTTTTATCTTGTGCTTCTCCATACCCTTGGTGCCATGGAGTTCTCCACTGGATTTTTGTCATCAGGATGTCTGAAGAAAGATGGGTGAGAGCCTGGCAGATAATACAGGAAGCCATTTAATAGGCCAGGCCTGGAAGTGGTATATACTACTTTAATCATCTTAGTGGCCAGAAAAATTACATAACCCCACCCAGCTATAAGGAATGCTGGAAAATTTCATCCAGATAGGTGGCAAAGAGGAAAAAAAAGAGAATTAGATGAACACATAGTATTGTTTCTGACATAATACACTATCTGATTGGTAAAAGATACTTATTAAGAAATTTCTAATGCTGGGCACCTGGGTGGCTCAGTTGGTTAAGCGACTGCCTTCGGCTCGGGTCATGATCCTGGAGTCCCGGGATCGAGTCCCGCATCAGACTCCCTGCTCAGTGGGGAGTCTGCTTCTCCCTCTGACCCTCCCCCCTCTCATGCTCTCTTTCTCTATCTCATTCTCTCTCTCAAATGAATAAATAAAATCTTAAAAAAAATAAAAAAAAAGAAATTTTTAATGCTTCAATAAACATCCTTACAGAAAAAAATTGTGAAAATATTTGCGAATACCAAAACACAAATTATATGCAATATTAAACAGATTTCTGACAACAATCGGTTCTTAATTTTAAAGACAAACAAGGGTTTAACATTTTAAATGATCAAAAAAGCATTTCCTAGTTAGAAATTTTAAAGTTGACAGGAAAGAAGGTTTAAATTTTATGGTTGGCAAAGCATGATGGGAAAGCTGTGGATCAGTTTGCTGAAAATAGATTCCCCAACAGTGATTAACAATAAGGAAGCTTAAACTAAATTAATGAATATACATGTTGACTTTCAGCTTCAATTCACTGGAATAATTACTTCACATTAACATATCAACAAGCCAGCAATCAACAGTCTAAAGTCTCAGGTCACTGACTACTTCTACAAATATATTTTTTAATTTTTTATTATTATATAGCCTTCTGCAAGTTTTTTGTCCATATTGTTACATGCTTAATTGCACATAATCTTATAAATTCTTACTGAAAGCATTTTCTTAATGTTAATTTTACCACTATGTTAATGAGAATATAATAGAACTGCACTCTGATAGTAATGCTGACAGCAGAAGCCACCAATTTGTTAGCAATCATCAAACAGCAGTAAACACACTTATCAATGGAGGACAGAACAGCGTAACAATTATATCTCTATTTTCTTGATAGATACAGTAAATTATACTATTATAAATTATGATGTAGCCTCCAAGGTATTCCAGATAACCCACTCCTTTTGTAGATCTATAGCAAAATTATTACCTTTTCCCACCTTACTGACTTCTTTATCATAAGGGACCCTAGAAACAGTCTTAAGAGGCCTAACTACTTTTTCATAACTTAAGCAAAGATATTTCACATAAGACACCATAATCATAGGACATCAACTGATTCATGTTTAAAATCTACTCAGATCCCTGTTTTAATTTATCTTGCCCTACTTTGGCTGGAATTGTTTCGTTGCTTCCATAAATTGTGTTGCCTACCCAGGTGTAATGCATAAGAAAGGTAATGTAAGAAATGCAGGAAGATTTAAGTAGTCCTACAAATCAAAAATTAAGTCTGCAATTTCAGTTTGTAACTTCCAAAAGTCCTAGAAATTGAGTAACATCCAAATAATTTGAAATAAATACAAAAAATAGTGTGATTTATTTAGATGCTTTAGAGGTCTTGAATAAAGGCCTATTACAACATACACCCTGAAATCAGACTCGATCCTGGCTCTACTACTTGCTAGCTATGTAAACTTGGTATTTCTGCACATCAGTGATCATATCCACTGTATCTACCAGGACAGTAATGACGCCATCCCAAAAGATTTTTGTAAGAAGTATGCTATTTCTATATCTGAAGCACTTGGAAAATTCCTAAATACATTGTTAATATTACATATAACATGAGTTATCCAAATTCAAATTCTTAAACTTAAGATTTATTTTATAGTTATTGAAAAATTTTAATTTGACCAGAAGAGAAATGTTGCCTCTTTAATGATATCATTCACATCCACAAATCTAATTTAATTTTTTTAATAACCACTGCCTACACTGAATTTTCATTTTAGATATATTATCTGTATACATTCTTCTCATTTATCTGATATGTGATTAAAATATTTCTTAGCATAAGCTTTGATAATTCATCAGTTACTAAAAAACATCTACCTATTGTAAACACACATTTGACATTTGACGTACGTGTCATAAAATATGAGACATACTTCAGAACTCAGGATCTCCCAGTCTGGCAGTAAAGATGTAAATTTTAATCAAATAACTATTTTATAAAGTAACATATCAAAAGTGTCACCTGGTAATTTCATAATAAAAAAAAGAACCAATGAGATTTTGTCTATATTGAAATGGTCACTCAGGTACAAGTGACATTTTAACATCCACAATTTTTTTTTCTGGTTTTCAAATTCAATGCTTTTAATTCAGAGCTTTCCTTTTCTTCTTCTTCTTCTTCTTCTTCTTCTTCTTCTTCTTCTTCTTCTTCTTCTTCTTCTTCTTCTTCTTTTTCTTTTAAGTGCTGGTATATCTACTTCCTCCAGAAAAAAAGTAATGACAATTATATAACTGGTTATGACTTGTTAGCTTTGACTACCAAGGAACAAAATATAGCAATGATGTCAATCTTGATGGTTCAGTCATTTAAATTATTCTTTATATCATTTTTAAAAGCTTATACTTTTCCTTGTATTTTTCCTTTTATATATTTTTATCTCTTTTATTACTGATTTATTTATATGTTATTCCTTTATAATATTTATTTCTTAATTTGAGAGAGAGCATATGCACATGATTGGGGGAGGAGCAGAGGGAGAAGGGGAGAGAAAAATCTCAAGCAGACTCCCCACACTGAATATGGAGCCTGCCTGTAAAGGGTTTGATCTCCCGGCCCTGAGATCATGACCTAAGCTGAAATCAAGAGTCCTATGCTTAAGGTACTGAGCCACCCAGGCATCCCTATTTATATGTTGTTAATTTTATAAGTCACCTAATTCTTTATAAAACACATATATAACTTTGAATACTCAATACTTATATTGTAAAGAATTCTTATAGCTTCTTAAACTATATTTTCTCTTTTTTCTCTTTCTTCTCATTATATCAAAATATAACTGCTTTATTGAGAAACATTAGTGAAATGTCTGAAAGTTGGATTTTTTTCTGTTGGAATTTGAATTTTCATTTAAGTGATTATTTATGACTGTACATATTTTCTCAGGGAACTATACTGAAGAAAAACACTAGAAGATGTGGGAATTTAATCTTGAGTTACTTATAATTTAAAAAGTTGGTTAACAGATGATAAAGGTTTTATTTGACTTGTTTCTTTTTCTCAATATAGGTCTAAATTTGCATACAAAAGTAGAAGCTTACTCTATATCCCTTATATTGAACTAAGTACCAGTTTCTTGCTTTCAATTTTCAATTAAAATAGGCATTTTTATCATTAAAACCACTCCTGATTATTCAAACCTTAAGAAATATAAGATTGTGCAAAAAAGACCAGAGTTTACCAGTGATATTAGCATTTAAAAATACCTGAATATGCTGTCTATTCTTACATGTCTCACTGAGAATTTAAATGCCTTGGTCAGCATAACCCATGACAGGTTATAGTCTCGTTTTGAGTTATATTCAGTGGTTTAGAAAATCATAAGGCATGAGGTTAAAGGTCAAGCACTCTCAACACTTATGAAGTCAGTAAATCTCATTATTAATCATTACCCTTGAACATGTTTATGTACTGCTATGAAATGCTCATAGATTTAAAAATATATATATATAATAACATACTTTTAAACTACTCTAAATACAGCTTTGCTACAAAAATTCAATACCCAAGTACAAGGATGTATTTGTATCTCCTTAGGGTAAATATATATACACAAACGCACATTTTACAAATACATTTTCTTCCATATAGTCAGATATATATAAAAGTCAGATATATATAAAATCATTTTATTAAGTGAGCCGAAGTTAGAAATAACAGGAATTCAATCAAAACCCATTACACCAGCTCAAAGATGTCTTAATCACTATATAATGAATTTCATATTGGGTCCTCAGTCCTCAGTTTTAGAACAGGTATTAGGCTTACAATTCCCTAATGTACACAAGTGTTTGGGTGAAAGACTGCCATTGACCACTGTCAGAAACTTAAGTGTAGGAAAAGGGGGACAGTGATGATCCAATTGTATTTAATATATTTCATTACTAAGAATTAGGTTTGGTTGAATTTAACAAAAAATACAAGTTAACAAGAAATTTATTTCTCTCTCACAGAAAAACATACACGTAGGCAGTTCATAGTTGATATAGTAGCTCTGCAGTTTTCTGCAAGCAGGCTTCCAGCTTTCTTAACCGTATTCCTAGGATGAGACCCTCAGTTTATGAATCCAGATGCAGCACTAGCCATCACATTCATGTTCCAAGCATTACTGTGGAAGAAAGGACAAGAAGGCAGAAGTTCCCAAAGTGTAGCTCTCAGACTAGCAGCACCAGCATGACCTAGCAACTTGTTAGAAATGCAAATTCTCGATGGGGGAGCTTAGTTGGTGGCATAGTAGGAGGATCCTAAGCTTGTCTCATCCCTCAAACACAACCAGATAACTTCAAATCGTTCTGAATACACAAGAAATCAACCTGAGGACTGAGAACAAACTCCACAGCTGGAGGGAGAGAAGAGGCCACATGGAGGAAGGTAGGAAGTACAGAGACATGTTTTGGGGGAGAAAGGGATCACTGTGCTGGGGAGGGGAGGGAGCACCCATCTAGAAATACAAATTCTCAAGCTCCTTTCCAGACTTACTCAATCTGTAACTCTGAGATAGTGCCCAGCTGTTTATGTTTTTTTTTTTTTTTTAAAGACTTATTTATTTGAGAGAAAGAGAGTGTGTGAGCAGGTGGAGAGGCAGAGGGAGAGGAAGTGGGAGAAAATCTTAGGCTGACTCCCTGCTGAGTGTGGAGCCTGACATAGAGCTCAATCTCAGGACCCTGATATCATGACCTGAACCAAAATCAAGAGCTGGAGGCTTAACTGACTGAGCCACTCACGCACCCCCCAGCTGTTTGTTTTTTTAGCAAGCTCTTCAAGTGATGATGATACACATTAAAGTTTGAAGCAAGCTCAAAGGATGTATCCAAGAATTTACAGCACTTTCACATTTTGTTAGCCAAAACTTAGTCACATGGCCACATGTAGCTGTGGAGGCAAGGAAATGTGGTTATTATTTTAAGTAGCAATGAGCCCAGCTAAAAATCAGGCATTTCATTAGTCTAAGGAGAGTTGGAATAATGGGAAATATTATCAGCCTGTGCCACATAATTATATAAAGAAAGGAGGGGGCACCCGGGTGGCTCAGTCAGTTATGCATCACCCTTCAGCTCAGGTCATGATTCCAGGATCCCAGCCAAGTGTCAGGCTCCCTGCTCAGCACTTCTCCCTCTCCCTCTGCCACTCCCCCTGCTTGTGCTCTCTCTCTCTCTCTCTGTGTCAAATAAAGAAATAAAATCTTAAAAAAAGAAAGAAAGAAGAAAGAAAGAAGAAAGGAAGGAAGGAAGGAAGGAAGGAAGGAAGGAAGGAAGGATGGAAGGAAGGCAGGCAGAAAGAAAGAAAGAAAGAAAGAAAGAAAGAAAGAAAGAAAGAAAGGAAGGAAGGAAGAAAGAAGGAAGGAAGGAAGGAAAGAGAAAGGTGGAGAGGGGAACCACAACTATGGAAAGTAGGAAGTTGTGTTTTGGTTTGTTTTTTTCCCATGAAAAATTCTACTTTTATCAGGACAATAAAATGTTTTTGATTAAAAAGAGAGTGCTACTTTTCTGGGTATTTATTGATTTAATGGCAGTCTTTTCTCTTATTCAATTTTTAAATCAAATACTAATCATAAAGAATGGGGATCATTTTTGTCCCCATTTGGAAGATAAGAAAACCGAGACCTCCATATTATAACTTTTTTACTCAGGAGCTCACATACCTTTACTAGTAGGAAAAGTCAGACCTAGAAATCAGGTTACTTTACCCAAAGCCCTTTACCTTTTAAATTATATCACATTTATTTACTGAAGGCCACCCTCTTTATCTTTAATGTTTATAATACCTTAGCTTTCTACTTTCTTTCCCTGTTCCCCCAAATATTTTCTTCCTGCCAATCTTTTCCATAAAAATGTTGAAGCCTTTAAAATGTAAAAGCTAAAATAATAGTTTACGTAGCAAGACTAAAAGAACTTTACAATTATACTACTAATCAGAATGAGATACACTTGACATTTTCTTCTATTTCTTGTTTATATTTCAATCATTGAAACATAAAAGAAGTAACTGGATTTTAATAACTGAGAAATGTTAATAACTCAAGATAAATAGCTGCCTAGCACTAATATTTCTAAACTTTGATTTGAAGTTAAACTAATGTGACAATGCAATCTTTAAGAGACTAGCAGGACAATTGTTGCTTGCTTGTTCTTCCATTAAAAAACTGAGAAAATAGTTGTTACGACAGGAACTATAATGATAGTGGAAAGGGATTAAAAGTTACTGTTTACTTTTGATATTGTGATCAGAATATTCAACTCTATTCAAGTCACTGACTCTTTTGTCTGATGTTTTAGAAATATTTACTGCCAGAGTTCTAATAACAGAAACTATCTGGTGATTTGCTCCAGCATTTTAAACCTTCCATATGAAAACAAAAAGATGCTATGTAGTTTACAGATATGAAGATAAATCCAACATAATCAATGTAGCACAGTGTTAACAGCAAGCATATTTTAGAACCCAGAATAAAAGAAACTTTACTGAAAGGCTAAATCAATTTGATGCTACAGAGCAGTCCTTATATTCTGACTGGCATAGGTTTTCCAATGCATCAAGAGTCATCAGCATTGAGAGTGGTCTGGCCATGACCTATGGAAGCCCAGAGGGCACTCCTTTGGATATCACATGTCCTGTCTGAAGCTGCATAGTTATTGACCAAAAGGGCCATTTTTCAGTTCCAGAAAAGTAGCTGATTTTCCCTGACAGAGCCCCTAGCCATAAAAAGAAAGCATCTGGTATTACTAAGCCTGTAGGAAAGAATGCTCATAAAATAAGGACACAAATAGTTGTAACTTTATAAAATTATGAGATCTACTCACTATTTATAATAAATGGGATAGAAATATTACATCACTGTACTAAAGAGAGGGAGGAGTGATCATCTTATATGTATGGAGCTCAGAACACATGATGATGAAAATGATTATACCATGTACCATACATTGAAAATTCTTATTATGCCTGACCATATGTCAAATACTTTATGTACCTTATCTCATTTGATCTTCATTACTGATCTATCAGGGGTATTATTCTCTTTTTTGTGTGAGGAACACAATTATAGAAATTCATTTTTTTTAAAAGTCATACAGTTAACTTGGTAAGATGGCTGGATATGCACCAAAAATTTGTACTCCCCTTTTCAAAGTGTATCATTGAAGATAGGAAGTAGCTTTACAACTAGGGATTTTATTTCTTAGCTCCTCTTTTTATGAAGGTAGGTATGTTGACTGATTTTTGCCAATGAATGAGGATGACTGTGTCACTTCTAGGTCAAGATATTTAATAAATGGTCTGGTTGGAAGATGGGGGCAGAGTATGACCCTAGGCTCACCTTGTCCCATGAATATAACTAGATAACTTTCAAATCATCCTAAATACCCCAGAAATTGACTTGAAGACTGGCAGAACAACTCCACAACTAAAGGTAGAGAAGAGGTAGGTAGGAAGTGAAAGGTAGAAAGTGCAGAGATACGGTTTGGGAAAGAAATGAACCATGGCTGCTGTGGTAGGGAGGGAACTGCAGTCATGGAGAAGAGCAAGAGACAGACTAGAGCACAGCGGAGTGCGCAGGGGAAAATGAAAGCCCATAGCAATTGACATGGAAAGTGAGAGTGGCTGAATTTCATGACTTCTGGCAACTAGGAGGGCTTAAAGCCTGGAGTTTTAAAGGTCAACAGGTGTGGCAGGGATAGAGACTGGAGGACATTGTGCTTTTTGAGAAAGGGTAGGTAAACAACCCTTAGCCATATGGCATGGAAACAGTGATCTGAAGAGCTCCTGGGGCACACAATGGGGAGGTTATTTACACATTTCATAATATATCCCAGAGACACAGCATTCACAGAGAGACCCCTCCAGGAATAAAGGAACTGGCAGGCATCATTTCCCTCCCCCACCCCTCAGCATATGCCAGGGCCTACACTCACCACCTAAATTGTTTATGCCAAGCTTCACTCCCCTATGCTCTGGTGGAACCACCTTCCCAGTCTCCCTTGACTCAGTCCCAGCAAACTGGGCTCCTTCCCTCAGAAGACCTTCCCAAACCCCTACTCTCACTGAATCTCCCAACTAGGGAGTTTCACAGAACCTCAGATCCAGCAGTGGTGATGACAGGTCTCATTTTACAAGCAGACCAGAATGCAACTAGTTAAAATGGGTTACATTCATGCCAGGGACCAAACCATGTCTACAACAGGCAAAAAGAGCCTCTGCAGATGACTGTCCTGAGGGAAAAGGACCCAGCCCTGGGGAACAGGGGATACTACATGGCAGAACACTACAGGATCTCTTCTTCATAAGGCCATTACTATCAAGAACAAGAGTTGTAGCTGACTTTATTGACACACAGAAGCAGGCAAAGAGACTTTAACAGAATGAGAAGACAGAGAAATTTGTCCCAAATGAATGAACAGAACAAGACCATGGCCAGAGATCTAAGTGAAACAAATAAAAGTAACATGTCTGATGGACTATTTAAAGCAATTATCATAAGGATACTCACTGGACTTGAAAAAAGAATGGAAGGCATCAGTGAGATCCTTATCACAGAGATAAGGAATAACACAGGAGAGATAAAGAGCTCGATAAACAAAATGAGAAATGCACTTGACAGAATGAACAGCAGGCTGGAAGAAGCAGAGGAATGAGTTAATGACCTAGAAGATGTAGTAATGGAAAGTAATCAAGCTGAACAAATGAGAAAAAAAATAATTGTGCAAAATGAGAACATAGGGAACTTGGTGACTCCATCAAATGTAATGACGTTTGTTTTACAGGAATAGAAGGAGGAGGAGAAGAAGAAGAGGAGGAGGAGAGAAAGGCAGGCAAAAAATTTATGGGAAGAAATAATGGCTGAAAGCTTCCCTAATCTGGAGAAGAAAATAGGCATCCAAAATCAGGAGGCCCAGAGAACCCCCAACAAAATCAACAAAAGCAGATATACACTAAGACATATTGTAATTAAAATGGCAATATAGAGCGATAAAGAAAAAAAGTTTAAAAGCAGCAAGATAAAAGAAAATAGTAACATACAAGAGAAACCCCATAAGCCTATCAGCAGATTTTACAGTAGAACTTTCCAAGCCAGAGGCATGGCATGATATAATCAAAGGGCTGAGTGAGAAAAATCTGCAGCCAAGAATACTCTATCCACCGAGGCTATCATCATAACACAAAGAGAGATATAGAGTTTCCCAGCCAAATAAAAACTAAAGGAGTTTGTGACCACTAAACCAGCCCTGCAAGAAATATTAAAAGGGACTTTTAATATTAAAGGGAACTATAATATATTTAATAATAAAGGGGACTATTTAGGGGAAAGGAGGGATCAAAAGTGACAGTATGAAGTTAGGAAACAAAAAAGCAGTAAAAATGAATATTTCTATAAAAAACAATCAAGGAGTTCACAAAATAACAGGATGTAAAATATAAAAACATACATCTAAAATGTGGGAAGAAGAGGAGTAAATGTTGGTTCAAAGCTAAGCAACCATCCACTTAATATAGACTGCTATATGCAGAAGAGGTTTATATATACAAACCTAATGGTAACCATATAACAAAAATCACTAATAAATATACAAAGAATAAAGAGAAAGAAATCTAATATATCACTAAAGAAAATAGCAAGCCATGAAAGAGAGAAAGACAACAAAGGATCAAAGAAAATCTTCAGTAATAGCCACAAAACAAGTAATAAAATGGCAATAAATACATATCTATCAATAATTACTTTGAATGTAAATGGACTAAATGCGCCAAAGACATAGGGTGACAGAATGGATAAAAAAATAAGACTCGTCTATACACTGCCTATGAGAAACTCATTTTAGTCCTAAAGGCACCTACACTGAAAGTAAGGAGATGGAGAAAGATCTATCATGCAAATGGTTGTTAATAGAAAGCTAGAGTAGAAGTAGTTACATTGAACAAACGACTTTAAAACAAAGACTGTAACAAGAGACAAAGGACACTATATAATAATAAATGGATAATCCAACAAGAAGATGTAACAATTGTAAATATTTATACACCCAACATAGGAGCAACCAAATGTATAAAACTGTTTATAACAAACAAAAAGAAAATAATTGATAATAATACAATAATAGTAGGGGATTTTAACACCCCACTTATATCAATTGAAAGAACATCTAAACAGAAAATCAACAAGGAAACAATGGCTTTGAAAGACACAGTGGAACAGACAGATTTTTTTTTTAAAGATTTTATTTATTTGAGAGAGAGAATGAGAGAGAGAGAGAGCACATGAGAGGAGGGAGGGTCAGAGGGAGAAGCAGACTCCCTGCTGAGCAGGGAGCCTGATGCGGGACTCGATCCTGGAACTCCAGGATCATGACCTGAGCCAAAGGCAGTTGCTTAACCAACTGAGCCACCCAGGCACCCAAGGAACAGATGGATTTAACAGATATATTCAGAATATTCCATCTTAAAAGAGCAGAATAGACATTCTTTTTAAATGCACATGGAACATATTCCAAAATAGATCAGATATTAGCCCACAAAACAAGCCTTGATAAATTTAAAAAGACTGAAGTGATACCATGCAACTTTTCTGATGACAATGCTATGAAACTAAAAGTCAACCACAAGAAAAAATCTGGAAAGACCACATATACATGGAGGCTAAATAACATGCTACTAAACAATGAATGGGTCAACAAGGAAATAAAAGAAAAAGTAGAAAAGTAAATGAAAACAAGTGAAAATGAAAACACAATGGTCCAAAACCTTTGGGATGTAACAAAAGTGGTTCTAAGAAGGAAGTTTATAGCAATACAGTCTACCTGAAGAAGCAAGAAAAATCTCAAATAAACAACATAACCTTACATCTAAAGGATCTAAAAAAGAACAACAAACAAAACCAAAACCAGCAGATACAAGGAAATAACAAAAAATGGAGTAGAATTAAATGATAATGAAAGTAAAAAAACAACAGAACAGTCAATGAAACCATGAGCTGGTTCTTTGAAAAGCTCAATAAAATTCATAAACCTCTAGCCAGACTTGTCAAGAAAAAAAGAGAAAGGACTCAAATAAATAAAATCACAAATGAGAGAGGAGAAATAACAACCAATACCACAGATATAGAAATATAAGAGAATATTATAAAAAACTATATGCCAACAAATTAGCACCCTAAAAGAAATGGTTAAATTCCTAGAAACTTATGAACTGCCAAAAATGAAACAGGATTAAACAGCAAATTTGAACAGACTAATAACCAATAAAGAGATTGAATCAGTTATCAAAAAACTCCCAAAAACAGAAGTCCAGGAACAGATGGCTTCGTGGAAGAATTCTACCAAGTATTTAAAGAAGAGTTAATATCTATTCTTCTCATACTATTCCAAAAAATAGAAAAGGAAGGAAAACTTCCGAATTCATTCTCTGAGGCCAGCATCACCCTGACACCAAAACGAGATAAAGGCACCACTAAAAAAGAGAATTACAGGCAATATCCCTGATGAACAAAGATGAAAAAATACTCAGTAAAATACTAGCAAACTGAATAAAAAAATACATTAGAAATCATTTACCATGATCAAGTGGAATTTATTCCTGGATTGCAAGGGTGAGTATTTGCAGATCAATCAACATGATACATCAAATCAATAAGAGGAAAGATAAGAACTATATGATCATTTCAATAGACACAGAAAAAAGATTTGACAAAGTACAACACCTAGTCACCATAAAAACCCTTAATAAAGTTAGGTTTTGAGGGAACATACCTCAACATAATAAAAGCCATATATGAGAAACCCAAAGCTAACAGCTTTAATCAGGAAAACCTGAAAGCTTTTCCTCTACAGTAAGGAATAAGATAAGAATGTTTACTCTTACGACTTTTATTCAACATAGTACTGGAAATCCTAGCCAAGCAATCAGACAACAAAAAGAAATTAAAGTCATCCAAGTTGGCAGGAAGAAGTCAAACATTCACTATTTGCACATGACATGATACTATAAAAAGAAAATGACTCCAAAAGACTCCATCAAAAAACTGCTAGAACTGATAAATAAATTCAGTAAAGTTGCAGGTTACAAAATTAATGTGCAGAAATCTTTTGCATTTCTATACACCAAGAATGAAGCAGCAGAGATATTAACAAAACAATCCTATTTATAATTGCACCAAAAATGATAAGATACCTAGGAATAAATCTGACCAAAGAGGTGAAAGACCTGTTCTGAAAATCATAAAACACTGATGAAAGAAACTAAAGTAGATAAAAAGTAACAGCAAGACATTCCATGTTCATGGACTGGAAGCATGAATTTTGTTAAAATGTCTATACTACCAAAGCAAGGTACACATTTAATACAATCCCTATCAACCAACAGCATTTTTTCACAGAACTAGAACAAACAATTCTTAAATCTGTGTGGAACCACAAAGACCCTAAATAGCCAAAGCCATCTTGAAAAGAAAAGCAAAGCTGGAGGCATAACAATTCCAGACTTCAAGTTATATTATAAAGCTGTAGTAATGAAAATAGTATGTTACTGCCACAGAAATAGACACATAGATCAATAGAACAAAATAGAAAACCCAGAAATAAACCTAAAATTCTATGGTCAATTAATCTTTGACAAAGCAGGAGAGAATATTATTGGGAGAATAACAGACTCTTCATCAAATGTAGTTGGGAAAACTGGGCAGTTACATGCAAAAGAATGGAACATCACTATTTTTTTTAAACTTTTTAATTTATTTATTCATGAAAGAGAGAGAGAGAGAGAGAGAGGCAGAGGGAGAAGCAGGCTCCCAAGGAGCAGGGAGCCTGATGCGGGACTCGATCCCAGGACCCTGGGATCATGACCTGAGCTGAAGGCAGACGCTTAACTATCTGAGCCACCCAGGCGCCCCTGGCACATCAGTATTTTCTTACACCATACACAAAAATAAGTTCAAAATCGATTGAAAACCTAAGTGCGAGACCTGAAACCATAAAAATCCTAGAGGAGAACACGGGCAGTAACCTTTTTTGACATTGGCGTAGCGACTTCTTTCTAGATAGGTATCCTGAGGCAAGGGAGACAAAAGCAGAAATAAACTATTAGGACTACATAAAAATAAAAAAGCTTCTGCACAGCAAAGGAACTAATCAACAAAACTAAAGGCAACCTAAAGAATGGGAGAAGATATTTGCAAATGACATCTCTGATAAAGAGTTAGGATCCAAAATCTATAAAGAAATTATAAAACTTAACACCAAAAAAAGTATAATTAAAACATGGGCAGAAGACATGAACAGATATTTCTCTAAAGAAGACAACCAGATAGCCAAGACAGATGAAAAGATGCTCATCATCACTTACCATAAGGGAAATCAAAACTACAATGAGATATTACCTCACACCTGTCAGAATAGCTAAAATCAATAACACAAGAAAAAACAGGTGTTGATGAGGATGTGGAGAAAAAGGAACACTCTATTATTGGTGGGAATTCAAACTGGTACAACCACTGTGGAAAACAGTATGGAAGTTCCTCAAAAATTTAAAAATAGAACTACCCTACAATCTAGCAATTGTACTTTTGGATATTTACCAAAAAATACAATAACAGTAATTCAAAGGGATGCATGACCCCTATGTTATAGCAGCATTATTTACAATAGCCAATTATAGAGGCAGTTCAAATATCTATCGATTGATGAACAAATAAAGAAGAGGTGGTATATAATATATATAATATATTATTCAGGCATAAAAATTAGGAAATTGTGCCATTTGCAATGACATGGATGGAGCTAGAGAATATAATGCTAAGCAAAATAAGTCAGAGAAAAACAAATACCATCTTATTTCACTCATATACGTGATTTAAGAAACAAAACAAATGAACAAAGGGAAAAAAGAGAGAGAGAAAGAGAAATCAGGAAACGGACTCTTAGTTATAGAGAACCGACGGTTACCAGAGGGGAGGTGGGTGGGAGGATGGGCTAAACAGGTGATGGGGATTAAGGAGTGCAGCTGGTGTGATGAGCACTGGGTGATGTACGGAACTGCTGAATCACTATTTTGTATACCTAAAACTAATAAAGCAGTGTATGCCAAAAAATGATATTTAATAAGCTAGTGGGCCTTCTTCATGTTCATTTATCCTGTCTATTAACTGGATGAGGAATATCTTGAGGCCCTACAATGAGGGTGGAACTATGAGATGGTGGGGCTTATCTATGTCCTCCCGATGTTCCCAGACAGATCTGAATGAACTGCTTAATATTTTAATATGTTTTCTTCCACAAAGGAGTCACACTGCAAATAGACCAAAGCACCAATAACATTAGTAACAAGGTTTTTATATATCTCAAGAAGAGAATGTTAGTAACTCATCAAAGTAATAATGATGATAATGACAACCATAATAATAGATATGTTGAAAAAATTGACTCAGACAACTTTGTAGACATACTTTTGTCTACAAAATTCATTTGGTAAAACAGACCCCAAAATTTGTAATTAAGGAGAAGTATCAAGTCTCTTTTTGCTTAGGTCTAAGCCTTATCCTCCAAGACAATTTATAGAAGCTATTTGATCTCTATTTGAATTTTAATCTTTTGTCTATAAACTTATCTGTGGTCATCACTCCCATTCCAGCAATGACATCCCCACTGCTTGGCATAAGAATAAGAGTGGATTTATATACATATTGTTAAATTAAAGAAAGAGTAATGTGGTAAGGATTTGTAAAATCAAAGCTCTGTTTTCTGGGTAAGAAGTGTTATTTATTATTCATTTAGTTAAATGTGGTGGTGATGATTAAAACACACACAAAACCTTGCTAACCAAATAATACAATAAAAAGAAAAAATAAAAGTTTTTTTTGTTTGTTTTCAGAGTATTCTGAAACACCAGATTTCCTCTGATAGTGGTTCTCCCATCATAATGAACTGGTCCTTCCCCCCCGCCCCCCCACCGGCACACCACAGCACTAACTCAGAAGCTAAAGTGAAAGCACCTGGGCAGTTCTTTTTTTTTTTTAAAGGTTTACATTTGTTTGTTTGTTTTTAAGATTTTATTTATTTCTTTGAGAGAGAGAGAGAGAAAGAGTGTGCTTGAGCATGGAAGTAGGGGCAGAGAGAGAGGGAGAAGCAGACTCCCCGCAGAGCAGGGAGTCCAATGCTGGCTCTATTACCCTGGGATCATGACCTGAGTCCAACGCAGACACTTAACTGACTGAGCCACCCAGGTGACCAGCGTTTCTTGTTTTTCTTAAAAGTACCACAAGTGATGCTAAGACAACCAGACTGAAAGCCATCCTGAAATAACAATATATAGCCCATACCATTAAAATACTGAAATACTAAAAAGTAGCTAAGATTCCATGAGTGTGTAATGCGTCCACACTAAGCAGAATACGGCCATTCTTTTCCTTTAATCTTAAGAATAATTCTTTAACATAGATATTAGCTTAATCTTACAGAACGAGAAGCTGATGATTAGAGAGACAATACATTTCCCAATGCCACAGAGTCACTATGCAATAGGACACAAATAGTTGTACTCTTGCTCTGTATGGTCTAACTTGCTTAGATTCTGAGGGCAACACTGGCTCTGATTGTCCCCATCTGAAAAACATGATCCAGTGTACATAGTTTTCCATAGATTTTTGTCCATTTTTAGGGTTATGATACTCTGATCCATGGTAGAAAAGATCTTAATGTTGTTGATTTCCATTAGTCTGGGTAGCTTTCTTTGGACACCATGTGTCAAGTGGAAAGTGACAAAGACTTCTAAGACAATTTTCACATTTTGAGGGGAAGATCAAGGGACAATCTGTTTTGCAAATAATTCTACTGTCTGAAAATTGGTCAGAATAGGAAACTAGCTCAATTTTCTTGGGACAGTGTTATTTGTGCCTGTTATCTCAGTAAAATGAAAAAAGAGTAATGTTTTAATCACAGGGCTGTTGTGAGGATTGAATATAATAATACACATGAAGTTTTTGGCAAATGGCTGTACCTGCTAAGTACACTACAAATGTTAGAGATTATTATAATTACTAGTGGTTATCGCCAGGTGTTATAAACATCTAGCTCTTCTATTCTCTATAACATATAATTTTGTATTTTTCTTGGTTCTAGAAGTATAATATTTTTAATTTCCCCCAAGTTCTATTCCCTATATTATCTAAGAAAGCAATTTTAAAAGTAAGTCTCAAGTCCTTAAGATTCTAGAAATTGTTTTTACTTGTGGTAATTTTGTTTAGCCAATGAGTCCATCATGAATCCTAATTTCAGGTACAGAATGTTTAAAATTGAGATAATGACTCCATTATCTAAGCTGAAACACAATATTTCAGCTTTATATGTACAATTTCAAAAAGAACATAGTAAATAGGTGTTTCCCTTGTGAAATGTAAACGAATTAAACTCAGGTCATATGAGGCAATAAATTAGAATTTGTTTTTTAGTTACTGTAGATTGCCTTTCCCTTCCATTTCTTGAATTTTCAAATCTTGTATATGCTATAATTTACACACTTACTGAGCTGAATATATTGCTGCACATTATAAATTGAGAGTAAAAAAGAAATTCACAATGTCTAACTACTCCTTTCTTTATATTGTAATGCCTGACAGGAGAAAAAAGATGTGAATTTATAGTGTGATCTACAAGTAAATGTATACAATGTTCAAAGCCATGATTCGCATACAAAGAATCCATACTATTTCTTTTTTTTTTATTTCAAAGAGTTTCCCGGCACTTGTTATAAAATGTCCTCGTCAAATAATCTAACCAAAAAGGCAAAAGAATTAGTAACTTATTTCATTTTGAAATAAATGAAGTGGCAAATAGCTTGTTTCAACCAAATGAAGATAAATTCCCTATCCTGCTTCCTAGCATGAGAAGAACATAATAATTTTGTGAAAAAGGCCCTTGATGTCTCTCTATTAGGACATAAGATATGAATAGCAATTACAATAATTAAATATAATTACATTAAAATAATTAGTACTTAAACTATCAATTGCAGTGCTCTACTCAGCAATTAAACACACAGACAAAATTTCAATATAATTTATATTGCTCTGTTCCTTACTCAGGAAGTGGTGAAAATAATCTCCCTGTGTGTTTTCAATTTAACTAGCATTGCATCAGTTTTATATCAGTTTTTGAAGCTAAGGAGGTCATAAAACTTATGAATCACTGAACTTTCGAAGTGGTTGTAGTTTGATGGGTTTACCAAATGCTCTAGAAAAGTCACTTTTCTACTTTTAGAAATTCCTAAGAGGGAAGCTGGCTCTGCTGTGGAGCCTGTGAATAGTGACAGATTTTCTTACCCTTTGCACATCAGAGGGTTCAAAGCTGATAGGACTGATATTCAGATCCATACAATAGGTCTGAATAGTTCTGATCTCCATTTGTGTGGGTAGCTCCCTTTGAAAACAATGTACACAAGTAGAAAATGATGGATTTCTGAGACTCTAAAATTCTCCTCATTTTCTAGGGGACTCAAGGGAAACCTATTTTGCAAGAGTTTCAGATTATTGACATTCCAGCATTAGAAACATCACTGGATAAAAGTTACTACAGAAAAATAAGTCCATAGACCAATGACTCAAGTACTACTTAAATTTGTAAAAATTAAATCATGTCATCAATACTTAGAAAAGTGGACTGTGAAAAGATGATACACTACTCAACATCTCATTAGCAGGTTTGATATTTACTGTTTTTAATAATAATTTTTAAATTGTTTGTTTTTCAGATGAATAAGAGTCACAGCTTATATTCAGCCAGCACTCACTAGTACAATATTACAGGTTGGGAAAGTGTGAAATACTTCTCTATCAATTAGTAAATGCCTAGTATCTGAACTTTATGGATTACCACTTTGCTACACTGGTGTCTATCCTGGTTTCCCTTTTTCTAACTTCTCCAAGATCCAGCAAATAACCCTGGCATAGAAGAAGGTGTCAAGGACACTACTACTCTCATAAAGCCAGCATCTATCTATTCAGTATCTTATTGGCTATAAAACATTGAATGCACCCTTGGAGAGATGCTGTGCTAAACCATCAGCAATCCATTCCCCAAACTTTCTCAGTGTCTGACATGTCACAGATAGATATTGCTTTTATCTAAGACCATTTCCATATGTAATGTTGAACAAACCAATGTCGATGGCATGAGCTGGTGTTTAGCATCTGGGGGAATCCAAGGATACAGACACTGGGAAAAGAGGTTAGGGACTAACAATCAAAGCAAAAATGGATGGAGAAAACCCAGTGCTCTCCCAAGCAGACACTGAGATCTAAGGTGGGGAATAATCCAGAAGAGCAGGAGGAACAGAGAAGCTAAAAGTAAAGGCAGAGAGAACACAGCAAACACAACGGGTGTTCCAGGGAATCTGTGTCCTTCAGATGAGGAGATGTGAGAAACAAGGTTGGCAGAAATGAAGCAGGAAAGTACATGCAGCTAGAATTCAGGCATGCTTCTCCAGAGCTCCTGACAGACCTGGCAAGCAGAACAGCTCCAGGTATCTAAGAACAGAGACAAAGTGAATCCCAGGAAGGCTGAATGACCTTCTCATATGCATGATCCTTGCTTAGTATTTGCCAAAAAAGGCTAATAAGATCAATTGTCCAGCAGGAGGGTGCCTGGGTGGCTCATTGGTTAAGCTTCTGCCTTCTCAGGTCATGATCCCAGGGTCCTGGGATTGAGCCCCACATCTGGCTTCCTGCTCAGCGGGGAGTCTATTCTCCCACTCCCTCTACTGCTCCCCCTGCTTGGGCTCACTCTCTCTCTCTCTCTGTCAAATAAATAAATAAAATCTTATAAAAAAAATTGTCCAGCAAGTTATAGTGACTGAAATTCCAATATGAACTTAAGAGCCACATAAACTTCAATTCAAATCCTAGGGCTTCCACTTAACAATTCTGTGCCCTCAGAAGTGATTTAACTTCTCTGAACATGTTTCCTCGACTGAAAAATGTTTTAATGGGAAATAAGGAAATAGGTATTTTTAAATTGCTTTGGACTGGTCAGCATTCAATCAATAAAAGCTATGCCAATAATGATTGTACTGAATAGTAAGGAGATTTCATCAGCAGAACCTCTGGTATCTTGCTAGTTAAAGCTCCATTTTTGTCAGGAGGGAATTAACATAGGTGAGTGACTACTCATTACTATTATCTGATGAAGCTCTGATGAAACAGTCAAGACATTCCACTTTAATATGCAGACCCTTGTAATGGGTATCAGTTTGCACCACCATACTCAGGTGAAAAATAACTTCAAACTTTTAGTTTTCCATTTTCTCAATTAAATCTGGCTCAGAATACCCCACCTGCCTACCTGGCAAGCTCTTTCTCCTTTGTTAAGGTTATAAGTGTCTCTAGTTTCTTACACAGTCCCGAAACCTTGGAAAAAGAGATGAGTTTTCAGTTCAACTGCGATTTTTATTTTCCATGTCTCTAGTCATCTTGCCCACTTTCCTAGGGTAAATTTAGTCAGTGGAACCTTTGCTGTTATTCCCAAGCTCCTGAACTTGAAGCTCGGTCTTCAGAAATACACCTTCATCAGAAATACCTCCATGAAACTCCTCCAGGGCCTGTTGCAGAGACTCCATGCACAGATGCTCCTGCACCACCGTCCACAATTTCCAAAAATCCACCTCATCTGGGGCCAGCACAATTCTTGCTCTTTTAAGCCATCTAGGTCTTTTTCTTCCCAAAGGTTAGACATCACTAAAAGGAGCCATTAAATTTTTGCCCTCCAGCAAGGGCAGTATCTGGATAGAAGGCAAGGCACCTTTGTGACATTCCCACAGGAAAACAAAACATAAGTCTGTTTTTCTATTGGACTATACTCAACATGCTTCGCAGTGATCTCAAAAGCCAATTCTATTTCTCCACTAATAATTCCACAGTATTTAACTGCCTTTAAAATAATTTTACAAATACACAATTTGATGACAGGCTGAAATTGAGACTTTTTAAAGCTATAAATTATAGATTAGTATATGCTAGATATGAAAATAATTCATTAAAATGTATTCATCAGCATAATAAAAAATTCCTCATGTATAAAATCTTTTGATTTTTCTCTATGGTATAAATATATTGAATGGTTGTTATTTAAATAGATATTTAAATCTTTAGGATGTTCAAAATATTAAATAATATAACCAATGAATGTTAAAAAATAACTGCCAATGTAGGTATGTGTATATGTATGTATGTCTATGTGTTTGTGTATATATTTATATTTCCTAGTAAACCCATGTAATTTAATACCCTTTCTATTTTCTAAGTGTATCACTAAGGAGAGTAGGACAATAAATTTAATATTGTACAACTAAATTAAAAATTTGATAAACCATATATAAAGTTTAATATTTGCATTACTATAAAATTCAGTATTATTTAAAATCAATGAATTTCAAAAATTTTTATAGTAAGTTCAGTACGGATCAGCTATAATTTGAGGAATGCTTGTTTGTCACATAAGTAGAGTTGAATATAAATACTGAAAAAGATGAGACCTTTTGTTACACACAGAAGTATTAAGCTTCAGCATGAAGACAATATTATAACTCAAGATTTTAAGATAGTTACTACATATTAATTATGCATTAATCCAATAATTTCCAAAGAATGTATGAATAATTTTAGTTTATAATGTCATCATATACATAGGTGTCAAATGGGAATTTCATCATCAATTTCAAAGAAAGGACTTGCTTTATTTTATTGAAATGAAAGAAATATATTCAGTCTGGCTAACTAAAAAGAGATGAAAAGCATTTTAAGAAATAAAAATAAAAATCAAATCAAAACTCAATTGTGTTTCTGAGGTCTACAATAAATAGTAAAGTATAAATGTAACAGAAACAACAAATCTAATCGTAATATTTAACTCATACTATCACTGTTTTATCTGAATTTGTAGAGCAAATTTGTTTTGATAACACTCAGATGGTCTATAAATGAAACGTAAATCTGTGAAATATATTAGGCTATCAACAAGCAACTGTGATATCTGACTCATAGAAAGCATATGTCACAGAACATTGGATACTCTTTATTACACTCAAAGTAACTTGCTTAAGGTCATATGCAGCCATTTTGTCAAAGAATCACTCTGCATAAACATGCTGGCTGTGTGCTATGTCACTTTACGTTTACAGCATCATTACCTCAAGTTTGATACACATTTTATGACTCAGTTTGTCAAAGTTCTTTAACTCCGGAACTCAAACTATCACTTTCTAAGAGTAAAAGAGAGTTGGCAAGTAGAGGACATATATTTCTGAGGACTGAGTTTGTGAAATTATGTTTAAAAGTAGAATTAAACTTTCATATTCTGACCATATATACATATAATGTGTGACAGTTGTCTGGTGAAAGAAACATTTCTTTATAAAATTTTGATTTCTTTGGTCATGTTATGCTAAGTGCCAGAATGAGTTATAAAGTGTTATTGGAAGTTGTTTCAAAGTAGAATATTTTGAAGCAATCATGTGTCTTGTGATCTTAAAATATTTTAATGGTAAACTGGTACTATTCATAAAACTTTGAAGTGCTAAAAGTATTTCTTTGTAATTACTCAAATCATGAAATATATTATTTAGCTAATGATTTTAAGAGATTTGTTAACTACTTTTAGATTTAGAAGTGATCTTTGTGATATTTAGACAAAGCGGGTTTTAAAAATAATGAGAGTCAGGAAATGTGGTATATACATTATTCTCACACTTATTGTATCATTATCACATATTTCTCCTGTGGTCATGAGTACACAAAACTATGTGAGACACATAGTTACTGTCATCTATTTCAGAAAGTCTATGCTCTGGAGCACCTTATGAACTAATAAAATATTTTTTAAAAAATCCTATAATCAACATTGTCTATAAATATAGTAGCATACATTAGATTAAGAAATGGAATTTTAAATTAGAATGAAAGACTTTACAATCAAAAAAGAAAACAAGACAAGATCATCTGGAAAACTGATTAAATATAAGATGGAACACTCTCAAAATACAAATAAATAAGGACCAAAAAAGCACAAATCACATAATTAGAACTAACTGGGTGTAGCTGGGAAAGTTTTTTGATTGAACCAAGTATTGTTTGGAAAAGCAAATGATTAGCAAACAGAAACAGAGGAATTTCAGACAGTAAGAACGTAACTGCAAAGAATGAAGGATGTCTAGAAAAATTTAAAGTACAGCCTGCATTTGCATTAGACTCAGTGACAAAAGAACCTTGTGCAGAATGCAAAGGCAGAGAACTCGCCACAGAAAAGCATTTCTAGAATAATAATGGAAAGCTGGAAGAGTTTGTGTTATTCTAGGTAGTAGAAGTGTGTGAGAGCGTGTGTATGTTTATACTGTATAAGAACTATAACAGATAATGTTAACCTGAAAAAGTCAGATATTTGGCTCTGCCATTTTTTGTTGTGAATGATGCAAATAAATTTAGCAACTGATGTTTTGCAGTGCATGAAAAGTAGGATAAAATTTCTTCCATAGGGATACTATAGATTAAAAAAAAAGAGTTTACTATAATGAATGAATTTTTTTCTCCATACTATAAATACAATAGGGTCTCTTGTGTCTATGTTAATACATATGTTAAAAACATATATATGGATATGTGTACATATATCCATATATATATTTTTAAGAACTTTAATAAAAAGCACCATTCCTCTCTAAACCCTTGAAGGAGCGTTTTAAAGTTTGACATGCATCTGTCAGACATTTTTATATGTATTTATACCCACTATAAACACATAACACACACATATAATTTCTATTTTAAACAAAAATGGATTCATACTAGGTATGCTGTTATGTTAGTTGTTTTTTCACTTTGCTCTGTATCATGGGCAGCTTTCAACTTTAGATTTACCTCGTTCTTTGTTTGTTTGTTTGTTTTTTTGGTTATTGTTGTTTTTTTCTTTTCCTTACTGGCTGAATAGAATTCAATGTATGTGTGTACAATAATTTACTTATTTTTCTTTCAAGAAATTCTTAGATCTTTTTCACTTAATGATCACAAATATTGATTCTGTGATATCTTTGTGTATTCATATTTGCAAATTTGCATGAACATGATTGTTGAATAAATTTAAAAGTGGAAAGGCTGGGAATTTATATTTGAAAGAAAGATTTAAAATGGTGGTAAACATTCCATTTGTGGGTAGTACTGAACATAAGTATAGATTTTGGTGGAAGGAAAACATTTAGGAATAGAAAGAAGACCTGAGAATTATGAACATAATTATAGCCGAATTAAAGCACTCTAGAGAAAGGTAGCAGGCAGAAACACAAAGGTAAGAAGTTAAGGATAAATCTTGTTATACCATGTTTCTTAAGTTTTGTGGAAGTATAAATGCTAAACATAATAAGCTTGTGATTTGAAAAAAGATAAGTGACAGGAAGCAAATTCTAAAGAGAGCCAAAACTAACGACTGAATAATCTTCAATTATTAAAAGTCAATATCTTTATTCTTAAAAAGAAGTGTGTGTTGGGGGCTGTTAACTGAGATCAGCCATGAGATCACTGTCACATTAAGGAATAGTTTTAGTAAAAGACTCATGATGAAGATATAAATTAGGAATGGGCAAGCAGAGAGAGAAAAGTGGAAGTAGAGACATGTTACCAAAAAAGTATGGTAACGGTAGGAAAAGTAGATTTGAGACAGCATCTATCTTCATAAAAGACACTTGTTGAAATAAATTAAAGGAGGTTGAGCACAAAATAATTGTTAATTCTCATGACATGAATTAGCTGGGCTTGAAATGATTTGCTCTCACGTGCCAGATCTGAGTTACAGAGTGGAATAATAAATTAAAATGGGCAAAAAGGGATTTGGATCATAAAGCCAAAGCATTTTCTAATTCAAATATTTATAACATGAGAAGAAAAGTGAGGCAGTGAGAGCTTTTTAAATTTTACCAGAATGCTCTCAACATACAGTTATAGAAGACTATAAACTTTAACACTTATTACATTTTTAAAAAATGTGAAAAAAGTTGTCAGTCAATACTGAATAAATTTAATAGTATGTAGTGGCAGTTCTGACAGAAGATAAAAGAAAAAATAAAGATGCTTACTGATTGTGCCACATACCAAAGATTGGAGTAAGTTTTCATGAGTGTTTTTATTTTATAGGTGTTACATGCATGGTCACCCATTCTTATAAACAACTGACAGAACCTGAACAAAATCAATAAGCATAAATAGAATTTTATACTAATGTGACAAGCTGTAAATTCATTGTGTTGAAATTGAATACAGGTTTTCTACATTAAAGTTTTAAAAGGACTGTATGCATGGCCAACGCCCTAACAATATATGATACTGATAAATGAAAGCAGGGGAAAAACTGAATATAGCTGATGAACTGATATTGCAAACAGTTTAAAAATGGTAAAAAGTACCAGAAAACAGACTCTTAACTATAGAGAAAAAACTGAGGGTTACTGGAGAAGAGGTGGACTGGGAATGGGGGTGCTGGGGATGGATTAAATGCGTGATGGAGATTAAGGAGGGCACTTGTGATGAGCACTGGGTGATGTATGTAAGTGATGAATCACTAAATTCTATACCTGAAACTAATATTATATTGTATGTAAACTAACGAATTTAAACAAAAACTTGAAAAAGAAAGAAAATAAACAAAGCTAAATATTTTAAAAATGGTAAAAAGTAATTTATATTTAGTGAATATTATTTTAGTAGCATATATTTATGAAAAAAGTATTATACGATTATATAGATTATGATTGTAATTATAATTATTATATGTTATAATTATGTATATGTCAATATACATAAATGATATTAAAAATCAAATGAAATAAATAATTTAAACTATTTCTGCTTTCTACATCTGTGAATCCCATATTTAATACATGAAGTTTTTATAATAGTATTTTTCTACTTCTCAAATATTAAAAGTAATGTGCTCATTTTGAAAACTGGAAATAAATGTTTAAAATGTGAAATAAATTAGGGAGCACCTGGGTGGCTCAAATGGTTGAGCCTCTGCCTTCTGCTCAGGTCGTGGTCCCGGGGTCCTGGGATCGAGTCCCACATCGGGCTCCTGACTCGGCAGGGAGCCTGCTTCTCCCTCTCCCTCTGCCTCTCCCCCTGCTCATGTACTCTCTCTCTCTCTGTCTCAAATGAATAAATAAAATCTTTAAAAATAAATAAATAAATAAATAAATAAAATGTGAAATAAATTATATAACATCCCAAAACACAAAGGTAAACACCTAATATGTTGATTTTTTTTAGAATTTTTGATGCAAATTTTAAAATTTGTTTTTTTAAATAGGTTGATACAAAAATTTTCTTCCCTAAAATTTTCTTTTATCAAGATGTATGCAGCATTCTCTCATACTATTATTTTAAAAATATGATTCTAATGGATGCATGCAAATTTCATAATCTTGATAAACAATTTCTTATTTTGGACATCCAGATAATTTCTTTTTTCTTTTAAAATAATATTATAGTAAAGATAAGTTCTAAACTCTATGTGTGCATATATCCTTAGAGTAGAAGTAAAATCATATGGTTAAAGTATATGAACTATTGAAGGTCTCTTGCTATCCTGGCATAGAGCTATACTGTCCTGAAATCATTGTTGTAATGCCTACTCACATTAGAAGTATAGAAGTGTATTAAAAAGGGTACATACCAAATGGAACACTGGGTGTTATACGCAAACAATGAATCATGGAACACTACATCAAAAACTAATGATGTAATGTACAGTGATTAACATAACATAATAAAAAAATAAGAAAAAAAAGAAGTATAGAAGTGTGTTAGTTTCAATATACTCTGCTAAGAAATAAAAATATAATCACTTAGAAAATATGCATTAGCTTGAAAAGGAAAAATACTTATTTCAATAGGTATTAATTTCTATTTGATTATAGTAAATTTGAGCATTTTTATTATACATGTTATCTGCTTTTATTTTTTTAAGCTTGTTTGAACTACCTGTTTTTGTCCTGTGTCTGATTTACTACTGGGAAAGTAGTGTTTTAGAATAGCCCTTTACATGTTAAAATCTTTAACTCTTCATTTGTAAAATTATAATTTATTTTTAACTTTTCTTATAATTTTTACAAGATATTTTAAAATTCTTTATAAGTAAGTTTGTGCTTTATTTCAGCAGACCCAATAATTAACATCATAAATAATAATGTAGAGATATTAATTCTACATTAATATCTGCTGAAATCGTGATTAGATTAATAGTATTCTGAATTCTGCTTCTTAGGCCTTCTTTTTAGTGCCAGTTTGACAGAAATGTTTTCTTCTATATATGATAGTGGCATTTTATTGAGAAAAAAAACAAAGCTGCAGCAAAATCCCTCTACTTTTTAATAAAAATAGTGGCACAAAACTACAATAAAACACCCCCAGTTTTTTTTTAAAAAAGAGCAGGTTATTATTTTTTTTAAGCCTGTTTTTCACCATGTACTGTAAATATAACTATAAAAATATATAATGCATATGTCTATGAATTTTTGTCACAAATGCTCAAATTACACTTATAAATGTATATGTGTATGCCTTATACATAAGCACTATATATTCTTAAATTGACAGTTTGGGAGAATGTTTCTCATTGTGAGCTGATTTTTTTGTCGTCCAATTTATGAGATGCCTAGAAGTCATCAACTGTATTTCTATAGGTCCTGTAATTTCTATTCTTACTATTATTACACATTTTTATACAACCTGAGTTTAGAGTTATTGTATAACTTCTTGGGATATTCTCTTCTCGATGCCTCTTGCAAAAATAGTAATAGAGGCAATTTTAGAGAGACTTTTGGTTTTAAATGAAAACAATACTTTCTGAGGTAAGTTTAGTTTGGAAAAATGACTCATTACAAAGAAAACACCAAATATGAAATAGCTTCCATATCCTGCCACTGATCTTCCCCCTGACCCACCCCCCGCCACAAGCATACAAATTAAGCTGTTGCAGCTTCAGTTACAAAGTGATCACTTCCAGTACCACTGAGTTTTGCAATCCATTTTATGACCATGTCTCAGAAGGTCGCATTATTTCATTAGCTGTAATGTTATGAATATATGTAGAAGACTATATTATCTTTAAAATGTGGCAGATAATATGCACTGGTAAATATTTACCCTTGTAATGAAAGTAAAAGGGGAGAAATACAGTTTGCTATTCACTATACATGTTAGTTTTTTTTATAATAAATATTAAACTGAAAATCTTTAGCATTCATTAAGGAATAGGAAAATATAAGATAAAGTGCTACAAATTTTCTAAAAGCTAGACATATTATTATTGCCTGTAAAAGTGTGGCACAAAACCCCATAAAAATTCAAATTATTGCAGTAGTAAAAATATGACCCACAAAAATCAAAGCCCAAGTGAAAAATTAGAAAAAACAACTTGGAACATGTGACATGTAATTACCCAGCTTTCCTAACATAAATATCAATATTATATTTAATTTTTAAATGAGCAAAAAATTCAAGAAGACAAGAACATCATAGATGTAAAACATCATGTTTCATACTCCATATATTAAAATTCTCTTTGCCCTTCTTGATTATGTATAATTTAAGCCTCTCATAATTGTTTTCATTTCCCTCTCTCTAAAATTAAATAATTCTGGTATTTTGCCTAATTTTTTGAAAATTAAGAAAAAAAAGCTTCCTTTTTTCCCCCAAAGCTGCAGAAAAGACACTATTCTACATCATGAAATATGTCCATATTGAAAACATTCCCAAAGTGTCTACTGTTCTCTCTAGTCCATTATGGAGATGTGTATGAAAATGCATAACCCTGTTCCGTTACCAATCATTACACAGGACTTGGAACTTTTATTTGAACTGAGAACCATTTTTAGATAGAATTCAGAGAATGATGCTGTGAGTTATGTAATGTAAAGAAAATTTCTACCAGTTTGCAACTCTGCTTTATTGTTTTCCATTATTTGTTGATCTCAGTAATCATATTTATCTCTGTTTCCTTGAAGGTATAAGAAAGAAAGAAAAATTTTGAGATTTTTTCTTCTTTTTTTTGTATAAAATTTAAATCCTGTGACTCTACTGGAGTTATTATTCAAATGAGTTAGAGAGTCTTTGTTTTATTTAAAATAACAGAAAAAAATCTCAAGATTAATCATACTCTTACTTTTAAAAATGAAAACATTGCTGAACCACCATTTTAAATTAGCAAGTTATTCAAGAATAAGATACATCATAGTGTCTAATGGTTGCTTAAGTATGGGAAAACAAGCACTCTCTAATACCGCTATTGGTGTGTAAATTGCTGTCAATTTCTGGAAGAACAAACTGGAAATACCTATCAAAATCTGACATGCATGTACTCACTGACATACCAGTTACAATTTCACTAATATTCTACAACATGTAATCAAATAAGTACACAAAGGCAAGTGTGTTGATTTTTTTTATATCTGCAATAGGAAGGGGGAGAAAAGGAAATAATCCAAATGCCCATCAAGAGGGAGACTGGCAAAAGAAATGATGGCACCCTCATAAAATGCTACTTGGAATATATTGTACATTTATGGAAAGGGATCCAAGTTTAAAATATATGTATTTATACTTTGTTTCAAATCACATAAAATAGTATATATTTTTCACATATCAATAAAAAATTAATAATAGGCAAATGAATAAAGTGCATGAACAGGCACTCATAGAAGAAAAATATAAATGGCCAATAAACATGTTGAAAACACAGTTTTGCTAGGATTCAAATAAATGTAAATTAATCTAATAGTGAGATACTGATTTTTCCTTTTCTGAATCTGGCATATGTTTTGCTTTAAAATAATAATTCACACACTTACCAAAGGGGAGGCAAGTATACTTATGCATAAATGGATTATTAATAGCAATAATCTTTCATATATACACTTACGTGTGCATGGAGCATTTTCTAAAGGATATTTCAAAAAAATCTCCGCAATTTTTATCTCTATGAGAGAGATATAGGGTCATATGAAGATGAGACAGAAATGTTTTATTTTACAATACACCCTTCTAAATTATTTGGGTTTTGTTTTATAAAGAGGGGGTATTATGTAAACATTTAAAAAATTATTTCTAAAAAGTTTAACTAATTGCCATGATGTTAATATAAATTATTAGATGTAGCTGCCCCTGTGCGAAGTAAAGTACCATCTTTCTAACACAATAAGATCAGTTGTGTCAATGTTCCTAAAGCAGAATTTCTGAAGTTTCTTTTCAGCAATAAGAAGAGGACACTGTCTTTCTTGGTTCCTTTGCTATCTTAGTTCAGGCTGCTATAACAAAATACCATAGACTGGATGGCTTTTTATTTCTTATAGTTCTGGAGGCTGAAAGTATGAGATGAAGGTGCTAGCATGGTCAGGCTCTTGGTGAGGGCTCTCTCCTGATTTGCAGTCACCTTGCTAAATTCTCACATAGTAGAGAGAATGAGACCCTCTCTCCCCTATCTTTTTATAAGAGCACCAATCTCGTTCATAAGGGATCCACCTCATGACATAATGACCGATCTCCCAAAGCCCCTACCTCCAAATGCCATCACAGTGGGGATTAGAGCTTCAACATATGAATTTTGAGGAGTGAGCAACATTCAGTCCATAGGACTTTCTTTAGATTATATTTATTCCTGGATCTGATCTAAATATATGGGGATACTAGAAAACTGAATAATAGGACTAAATAAGTTAATTTTTCTCCTTCCTGATACCACCCATTCATGAGTCTCCTAAAAGTAGTATTTGCCTTTAAGTGAAGGAATCATTCTAATGGTTAGAAATTCCAATTTGAGTATAAGAGATGTTTGGGTTAGCCTTGATTTCAGGAAATAATTCTATATTCTTTTCTTCATTTTTTAAAAGATTTTATTTATTTATTTGACAGAGAGACACATAGTGAGAGAGGGAACACAAACAGGGGGTGTGGGAGAGGGAGAAGCAGGCTTCCCGCGGAGCAGGGGGCCCGATGCGGGGCTCGATCCCAGGACCCTGGGATCATGACCTGAGCTGAAAGCAGATGCCTAACGACTGAGCCACCCAGGTGCCCCTATATTCTTTTCTTTAAAACTCTGGCTTGACAGCCATTTTAAATGTTCAGAATTAAAATAGGCAATAATCAAAAGAAACCAGATTACAGAGAAATTAAGGGAGAGGTTACAGCATTTTCAATATAGAAATTCTTTTCAGTTCATATGGTATTTGTCAAAAAGAAGCATGGAGTTGAGTAAATGAATGTGTTTGATGGAAGATATACAATTTAGCTGCCAATGATTGCCTGTACTGATTGAGGGAAAAAAAGTAATCTCATACAGCAGATGTAATATCAGACATACATAGTTTCTTATTTTGTGTGTAAACCTACATCACATGTGGCATGGAGTGCCCTATGTAAAAGAGAAAACAGTCTCTCCTCATAAAAAGATAATGGAAGATAGGATAATAGAAGAGGACACATTGCTTTACTATTTTGCAAGGCGTTCTAGGGCTTTTGATGTCAAAGTTAACCTGAAGCCTGGAGTGAAAGACCCATATGCTGAACAAAACACACATTACAGTAGGTTCCTGAACCCAAGAAAAAATTCATGGTTAATTTAAGTGCAGACGGCACCCTTCCCATTGGGAAAACCTAAGGTTAGATTAATTAATGTTTGATAACAGTTGACATTCAGGCAACAAGCTGCCCCTTGTGGGCAAATTATATTTCCTGACATTCTTTTCCACATTGTCTATGGTAATTTACATAAAAATAAGGTATTTGCAAATTACTTTAATCATTAATAAAGATAAACTTTTCTATCTATAACCCTAATGACTAAATATTTTTTAAATTATTCCAATCAGTTATTATATTACCTAACTCTCAACTAATTTCTGTCCCTTCACTAGTTAGTTTCCTAGGGCTGCTGTAGCAAAGTACCAAAAACTGGGTGGCTTAAAGAAGAGAAGTATTTACACGTAATAGGTGTTAGGACTTCACCATTTTTATGTGGGACACAACTCAACCCATAACAGTCCCTCAAGGCTGGAGGGGAAAGAAACTCCTATAAATAACATCATTTACTTCATTTATTTTTATTGTAGAAGTAGAGAATGGTAGAGAGTGAAAACGGTGTAAGCTAAAGAAGGAACAGTGGTGTGTATGTGAAGTTTGGAAAGAATGGCTTAGGTTATTATAAACCACAACACCTACTCAGGAAAGTCTCCCCACCCTGTTGGAATCATTAACAAAGAGTATATCTAATCCCATTTTTCTAGTGGGAGATGCCTAAATTAATGATGGGGTATTTGGGGAAAATAATCACCATAATCACTTTTTAAAAGTCTAGATTACCAGGGCACCTGGGTGGATCAGTTGGTTAAGTGACAGCCTTCGGCTCAGGTCATGATCCTGGAGTCCCTGGATTGAGTCCCGCATCAGGCGCCCTGCTCAGCAGGGAGTCTGCTTCTCCCTCTGACTCTCCCTGACCCTACCCACTCTCATGCTCTCTCTCTCTCAAATAAATAAATAAAATCTTAAAAAGAAAAAAGTCTAGACTACCAAAGTTAATGCTATCAATTGTTGGCAAATGTCCTATAGGGTCTTGTTATACCAGTTAAATCATATCACTTATCTACTTTATTAATCAATTCTATTATTTGACAGATGATTTTGAGCTCATATTCAGTGTATCAGACATTGATAAGGCACTGTGGACACAAAGACACATTGATCATCTCTCCCCTCAGCAAAATTATAGCTTAATAAGTTATTGAGCCTACCCAGAACACCTGTTTCCCTACAAAGGTAACTTTGAGCAGTAGCTCTCAAACAGTTTTCTATTCTGACATACATGCAAGATACTCCTACTATGCACAAAACATTCCCAGAAACATATAAAAATTATTTTTGAAATGTCAAAAAATCTTTAGGGTAAAAACACTACAGTAGTTCAAAATCATCATCATATTAACATCCTGAGAAATAGCCACTGGAGCTATACTAATTCTTGTAATACCTATTCTTCTCCCACACAGGAATATGTGAATGACACTACAGAGATAATATTGTTAGCTCTACCATATTTTATAAAAAAAAATTCATAAACATCAACCATTTATTAACATTACATTGATTTTAATGTGCCTCACAACTGATGTAGACAAACCAGTGTACAAAGAGGTCAAGGTTGATTTCCTGTTTCAGAGAACACAAGTGCTTTGGTAGCCCTCATGAACTCTCCCATCCCCTATTCCCCCAATTCCAAGTCCTCTTCTCTGACACAGCAGCCCCATTTTAGGAAAATTATGCATGTTATGAATTCATTTAGCCAAACACATTGCCAATTATAAAATACTGAATACACATTATTTAATTTTTTCTCATTCATTAAGTGGTATTTATTTAGTGTGATATTCCAAGCCCTCAGTATCCACCCTCCTAGAATTATATGGTAGTCAAGAGATACACACAATAAACAAACAAGCACATATGACAAAGGTAACCTTGGTTAATGATAAAAACTCTGAAGAAAACCAAAAGATACAATGGAGTGAGTAGTAGGGTAAGAAGAAAACTCTTTCAGATCAGACAGTCAAGGAAAGTTTTCCTGACCCGTGGTCTGAGATAAGAATGATGACTTTCAGTCATGCCACATCCATAGCAAAGCATTGCAGGAAGAAGAAAGAGCAAGAACAAGACAACATGGCCTGAAAGAGCTAGGGATGTTGGAGAAACACAAGTAGGCTGCACTCCTTAGAAATATCATTATTAAAATTATATATAGAAAATACATTATTAGCACACAGTTTCTTTTTTCTCATTTTGCAATTAAAATGTGTAAGATGGAAGACATTAGCTTCCCCTTATGAATTTGAAGCTCCATAGACCATGAATTATGTCTTGTTCATATTTGTATTTCTGATGCAACATGATATTACCTAGTGCATGGCAAAGAGTGAATAAATATTTGAACAAATTTAACATTCAAGAGATTATATGATGTAAATTTGTGATGTAGTTTGCTACTTAGGATTTTGCTAAATCAGATAGACATTGGTAGTCAGCATAAATTAAATGCAAACTTGAAATTTATCATTATTTACTGAAAGTGAGAAAAAAGGGGAAAGAATTCCAAAATGAAGATGTACTATAAAGGAGAAATATTCTTCAGTATAGAGAACGCTATAGTGTTAAATGCCATTCTGAGATAATCCTGATGCAAAAAACAAAGGCAAACTTTCCCTCTTGGCCTGTTAATTTGCTAAACTAGGTCTCTGCTCCATATTCTGTCTTTTCTGATTAATTTACATTATCTGGTGATGATTCTTTTCTTTTAATCCATGGATGAGTCTGCCTACCACACAGATTTGGGTAAACTTCAGAAAACACAAAGAGCTTAGACATATAAAAACTTGATTTTTGAAGTAGTTCCATTAAAACTAATGAAAATGAAAACACATACTTATAAGTAATCTATACCCTAAAATCTCTACAGTCCCTACATAGCTGACTGGATATGCTGAGAAGGCCCCAATGAGTCAGCTTAGTGCAAAATGTATGAAAGAGAAGGAGCCATAGATGTCTGTTTTGATAAGGTAAGTCTATCTCCTTCTCTTGTGTCTTATCAACAGAAACATCCCAATTGGAACACTAGCATGATTCACATGGAATACTTTATAAAATCCTTTGGTTTCCTAAGATTCCTAAAACCTAGAAATCCCAGGACATACAGTCTGTTTTATAACCGAAGTCAACATATAAGTGACTTTTTGATATTCAAATATATTTAAAAGTACCTTTAATTCACATATTGTGCAATCCCTACATCTAGTTTTCATTAAATAAATTTTCACTTTTGAAATTACTTTGTAAATGTTATGTTTTCTTAATTCTTAGTTCTATAAGGGAGATCCCACTGGCAGTATGAACTGTGTAGAAGTTCTTAGAAAATGAGGCATTATGACAATGGTAGGTGGAGAAACATTCCTAATTAGTAATAAATTATAAAGAATTAACTAGAAAAATAAATACACTAAATATACTTCCTCCTTGATTCTATTTATTAGAACTATAAAATTCTAAAATGACACATTAATCAATCATTTATCCATACATTCAACAAATATTTATTGAACACTTACCATGAGAATTTTTAGTTGTTTCTCAAACATTAGTCCTAGAGAATCACTTTATGGTTGTGAACATCTGTGTTCCATATGTATTACTATATGTGATTTTTTAAAATGTTGCTTTAACAAACTTATATTTATATAAAAATTAAACTTTATATGATTACTAAAACATAAACAACTAGTATATTCTCTGAATAGAGTGGAAAGCAGGCATACAAAATTAAAAATGGAATGAAATTATAAAATGTTCATCTATGTACCACATAAACTTTCTTATGTTAAGACAACAAAGATACACATACCACACTTAGAGAAATTTGATCTTGGGAAATATTACTGATATGTAACAATGCTTTCAGACAGTGTATTTTCCAGTATTAACCATCAGAGTCTAATTAAATTAGAAAAATAAATACACTAGATACACTTCCTCCTTGATTCTATTTATTAGAACTATAAAATTCTAAAATGATACATTAATCATTCATTTATCCATACATTTAACAAATATTTATCAGACACCTACCATGAGAATTTTTAGTTAAAAACTGAGTTTCTCACCAGGAGTGGATACATAGTACATTAACTATAGAATAACTATAACTATAGAATAAATTAACTATAAATAATTCTGTAGAATAACTATAGAATAATAACTGAATAAACCCCTTGAGTTCCACACACTAGAATTTTTTTTTTAAAGAGTAAGCATATCTTATTCTTACGAGATTATTTTATTTCTAAATAAAAAGCATCTAACATTTTATCTAAACAAAAATCATGTATTTGGAAGAAAGTCCCTTTGCCTTGATTTGGTAACATGCATATTTCATGGGCTCTACTTTGAACATTTAACCATGAGATTCAATGTGATTATTTCAGTAACAATTCAATTTGAAATGTCAACTATGTTCAGCATTTAAAAATTAATAGCTAAATCCCTTTAAAGATCAGGGAAATTTTGTTCTGGCTTAGAATAATTTTATAGCTTTATGAATCTCCTTGTACATTGTTTGCATATTTTAAACTATTCTGAATAATGCACTCCCTGTAAAGGCCCATTAGTTCAAAGAATTTTGACAGTCACAGTTCAAGTTATTAATTTTCATATAAGATATATATTTTCAATTGGCAGTAAATTTTTCAAACTCAAATATACTTTACCTAAATTGTGACTGTATATATTTTGAATAGGTTATAGCAGTAAACAACCATGAAAAAAAAATGGGAACTTAATCAAGCCTTTTCTCCTTCCCATTTCTTGGCTTTCTGGGAAGAGAACGGCCATTAAAGGAGGAAGCCTGATGCAGCAGTCACAGTGGAACTGGTGTGGCTGGAGGAAGGGGGGCTGTGCCGTGCTGGAGCAGAGATGATAGCAACATGGACAATAAGAGGAGGAAATAAAAATGCTTGATAGGTAATTTTAAGAACCTAAATAATGGGGCACCTGGGTGACTTCAGTGCCCTGGGAGGGAGCCCCGTGGTGCAATCCAGTGGTCCAGGGGCTCCCTGCTCAGCGGGGAGCCTGCTTCTCCCTTTCCCTCTGCCCCCCACCCCCACTGATGTGCTTTCTCTCTCTCTCTCAAATAAACAAAATCTTAAAAACAAACAAACAAACAAACAAAAAACCTAAATAGTAAAACCCTTGACCAGCATCACTTTTTGGCATCAGAAACACTCCAGACTTTGGATACTAGTTCTTTATCTGATATGTCATTTGCAAATATCTTCTCCCATTCTGTCCGCTGTCTTTTTGGTTTTGTTGACTGTTTCTTTTGTTGTGCAAAAGCTTCTTATCTTGATGAAGTCCCAATAGTTCATTTTTGCCCTTGCTTCCCTTGCCTTTGGCGATGTTTCTAGGAAGAAGTTGCTGCGGCTGAAGTGAAGAGGTTGCTGCCTGTGTTCTCCTTTAGGATTTTGATGGACTCCTGTCTCACATTTAGGTCTTTCAACCATTTGGAGTCTATTTTTGTGTGTGGTGTAAGGAAATGGTTTAAATGAGATTAATAAAGATATTCTTATCTGAATTGCACTGAGAACAGACAGAAAATTTTCTGGGTTATCCAGACCATCACAGCAAAATCTAAAATAATTTGTTCAACTTCCTATTCAAGAAGCATCTATTATTGACATCCTACTATGTGCCAAGCATCGTACAACTTACTCAGAGAAAAAAAATAGACTCTTTCCTCTTGAAGCTTACAGGTTAGTGGGGAATACAGGTTCAATCAAATACTGTGTTTTAATATATAATTACAAATTAAGATAAATGCCAAGAAGGAAGGGGACTTGGCTTTTGGGGAGTATTTCGCTAGACAGGAATCTGTTTAGAATTGTTGGCTGGGGGTGAGCTTCTCTGAAAATTTAACAAGAGCACACTTTTAATCATTGCTCATTTTATTTATACTATTTGGCCCAAGTCATGGTAAAATCTGATATTCATATTATACCACACATGGTTCTAAGAAATTGAGGATTCTATATAAATTGACAAAGAAAAATAGAACTAATTCCATGACAAATTCGAGTAGGAGTTTTCTTCTTTGGATTACACTCTACAGTCTCAAGATTTATGCAGAAATTTAGCATTTGGAGACCTATTTTTATAAGGTGCTGGAAGCAGAGCCAAGATTCTTTCACACATTACAGAATACGGACTACACTATTCCCTAAGCCTTGCTCCTTCCACGTGTCCATAATGATCTGACCTTGGCTTCTTTCTCCAACACCATTCACAATTCCTCCAAGCATTGTGTAATCCGTTGTGCCATTATCGATTTATTGCCTTTCAGCTCCAAATTTCATTCTTCATTGCTTGCTTTATGAAAATGAAGCTGGGCCATTTAAATAAGTTTTCCTTACCAGCTGTGATGAAGTTAATCTTAGTACAGGGTGATGCAGAGGCACTAGAGGAAGAAGGGGTTTTCATTCCTGGTTCTGGTATGTTCTGGACTGTTCCTAGTAAGTATGCAACTTGCCCAGCACCTGCTGCAGCTTTAGGCCCTTACCTTGCCAGAAGTTTCCTTGTCCAGCATCAGCTTTTTACAGCATAGAGAGCTTTTCCAGCACTTGGCCCTTGTAGTACACAGTGGCCAGCAGCAGCCAGCATTTGCCCCATGTTCCCCTCGGTAGTTTGGTAGCTTAGTGAGATACCTCTTTGAACACTTTCTTTGATACTTTAGAAGATCAATTTGTGGTAAAGTTTCAGAGGGCAAATTTTCAGCAAATTCCACCAACTCAGCATTCCAGCAACTTCTCTGCCATGCAGTAATTTATCCACAGCCATGCCTTCTCTAGCAAGGTCTGGATCTCGGCACTGGGGGTACAGGGTTCAGGGAAGGGGAGGAACATTATTAGGAGCTCTCCCTCAGCTCTAGGAGTGGCAGCTACTCACTATATCAGCTATTCTCTTACTAGAGAATCCCTACTTATTCAAATCCTATTATAATTAATAATTTTTCATATTAAACATTTCCTGTCCAAATTATTGTTTTTCTCCCCCGATTGGACCCTGACTAGCACATGCAGCAATGCCATCTTTTCAATTCCTAAATACAAAGGCTACATCACAACTACAGGATTTTTGTCATTCTGCCTTCCTGAAATACCTGTGCTTCATTATACACCTGTGTAATTCCTATCCAACTTTCAAGACACAACCCAGAATATATTCTCTGCGAGTCTTCACCTCCTTTCTCCTCTCCACTCCCCAAGGACTAAAGCTGAACTAGTGTCCTTCTTTTCTTTACCCATTCATCCTATGACTATCTCTACATGATTCTGAAAGCACTTCCATATGATTTTTGGAATACTTCTCTACCTCCTCAACTAGATCAGGGGCATTATAAAGGCAGACAATGTGCCTTTTCATGTCTGTATTTCCAGCACCCAGCAGAGTACATACTACATACTGGAAGCATTTAAAAAGTTGTTAAATGAATTACTTTTTTCTTTCCTATTTCCTGTCTAATCTTGTGTCCTTCCCAGGCAGTACTGACTTCCAGAGATGGGGTATCCAAAGCTCAGTTTTCTTTCTTTTCACCTTCTCATCTCCTCATGGTTTCCCCACCTCCCCTCACCAAAAACACAGGGTGGCAGAGTTATTTCCATTTTTAACTGATCATATGTTGTTCTTTGGGAATGCTTTCCAACTCTATCAGAATCCAGAAACACAGGACTGAGCGTTCCTTGCAACCTGCTGAGCTTATTGGGGTTTCTTTGGGGTAAAGAACAAGAGGAAGAAGACTCTGGGCCCAAAGCAGACACTGTCTTTTCCATACTTGGATAAGATCATTTACTGTGGCAGTGTCACCTTCATTTGGCTCTCCAGTTTACTGCTGTTCCTTTTCCCCACTCTGAATCTCATTCTCAATTGCATTCTGATGTTAGTCCTATTGCTGAGAAGGGAACTTACATAGCTCCCATTCTTGACCAATTCTTGCCCCACATCCAATGCCTGTCTACCAGTTCTGAAATCCACATTCCACATCTAATTCCTGTTACCTCATTTCTTGGTGTTTGGGTCCTAGACAAAAACCTTTAGTTACTTCTTCATATAATTTTCTAATGTCCATTACCAAGTTTCCACAACTCTTTATTCTATTGGAATCTCTAATCTACCCAAGCCACCATTAACTGCTTCTCTATTCCAGGGTATCTTTTCCTTCTAAAAGGCCAGCAAAACTGTGGTTAATTACATATAAGTTCTTATTATAATATGTATGCTTATTTGGTGAAATGATGAAAGTACTTTATGTTCTGTATATATACTCTGTAATACATTAGTTTTCCTAAATTGTAAGCCACAGAGTATAATAAGGTGCTTAAGATCATTAATTCAGGTATTCCTATCAACTCCATATTGGTTATTTAACTTCCAGTTTTCTCATCTATAATAAGAGGATAACATCTAATAGAAGATTCAATGATATAATAAAAGTATTGTACGTAATGTTTTGAACACAGGAAATGTTCAATAAATATGAGCTCCTATTTTACCATGGATATATTCAACACATTTGTCTATTTTATGGTACTTGAGAAATGAATTTCAATAATTATGAATATTTATTACAATCTAAATATTATCAATTATTTTTAGTTACATCTGGTGCTAAATTCTGGATCAGGAACAAAATTTCCAATAATCAAATTGTTAAGGTGAAAATATGAGCCAATTTGTGATGATCTAATTTGTTTTATAGTTTTCAGAAGTGCATATAGGTAAAAAGTGAGATCTTCCTGTGCCTCCAACATAATAACACTCTTGATGAGAATAAACCTGAAATAATGTATTCATTTTAATGACTGAAAAAATAAAACCCTGTACTAGCGAAACATCTTGCAGGAATTGCGATGGGTGTTACACTTTTATCAAATCCTAAAATGATTATCTTCCCCAAGAGACAGGATTGGCCTAAGGTGTCTGAGGTTTGCTTTTAAACGAAAGTATTTGGAATGCAAAAGAAAGAAATGTGTTTTCCTCTGAGACAGCTGGTTTTATCTTGCTTAGGCTATTATTATAAAGAAAAGCCTTTTGAGAGGAAAAGTTTGATTCTCAGATATCAGGATCAACAACTCTGAAAATCAGACACTTAAGGGTATTTGTTTGCTTGCCTCTCTTCTGGGGTCCCTTCTCTTTGCCACTACAGTCATGAAAACAATAGTTTTCATATTCTCCACTTGCTTCACTTTGTATATTTTACTTAAGGTGTATCTTCTTATCTCCTATTCCTTGTGTTTGATCTAAAGACTCCACTGTTCAGAGATAATTCTTCCTCCCCACCAACCCCCCACCCTGTTACAGAATGAAAAACCCAAGTTCTTGATGTTAGATTTCAGTTAAGATCAGACATTTTCTCTCCAGCATTAGTCTGAGGTTTTGTGTTTTTGAGAAATCATTTCAAATATGAAAATATAAAAACAATCTTATTGATATAAGCCAGGAAGAAGACTTGCTCAAGCTATCTCTATTAGTTCATTCTTTAAACCAGCAGGATTGATTCACAGATCTTTAAAGGATTTTTAAAAGTCCAGCTTCAAGCTAAAAATGATTAAGGAGAAAGTCAGCATATGACTTGTTTGGTCTTTTATATAAGAAAAGTTAAGCTGTTGATTTAATTAAGGACGTCAAAAATTATTCCTTGATCATTTGAATACCTATATTGAAAACAATGACATACATACCTTTGTACATGCAGAGGTATATGGCATTGTTTTTAAGAACAAATACAGATTATTAAATTTTAGAACGACAGTTAAAACCATGACCAATATTTCTGCTGCAATGCATTTTAATATTACAAATTATTCTACTTTTCTTACAACTAAAGTATGTGATTCAAATATTGTTTAAATTAAAATAGGAAATCCATAGAAAAGTCAATACTATTTAGGAAAAAAAGTGAGAGTCCCACATTTAACAAGCACGATAACAGAATAAAGCTAGGTAATTCATCTTGCTTTTTGTACAGATAGAAATATTAGTGCTTACCAACGATAAAGGCTTGGGGTCTAAATTTAAGGGTGCATTACAAGAATGCTCAATTCTCCCTTCCACTCTAAGAAATTAGACAAGAAGTCCTTTCATGCCTGAAGTAGACAGAAGAATTAATATCCAGCTCAGCTATAATAATAGTTGAAAGTATCTTTCTCTTATATATATATATTGGGGTATTCTGTCAAAAAATTACTATGTGATAGTTGAGGTAAGTGCTTATATTAATGACTCTCAATGTATTAACCCTTCTGATACTTCTACTTTTTGTATTTTTCTCACACAATGACTCTGGGCTTGTTCATCTGATTTGCTTTAAACATGTGGCATCATCAAACATGACCTAAGCAGAGGCTTAAAATATCTTTTCACATTGGGGTTTGTCCTCTTGGAACATTGCTGTTTCCACATAATGCTTCCTTGGGAGGAAAGACCACATGAGGAAAAAAGACCCAGCTATCTCAACCTCTTCAGCTAAGCCCAGCCCCCAGCTGATCTCTCTGCTCTATGCAACCACCTGAGTGAGCCCAGGTGAGGCCATCAATATATAACTGACACAAGGGACTGTTCCTAATACCACCTCCATTAGGCAGGATGAGATAAGATGTAGTTATCAAAGTTTTCTATTTTAAATATTAATATATATGGGGAAAGAAAAAGGTGGTGGATAGTTAAAAATAATTGTGATGAAGTATCCTAGACATCTATTTGAAAAGAAGGGTGTTTTAAAGTAAAATCATGTTTAGGCCATAGTTCTTTTCTTCTTTATTATTTCTATCTCATAGCAGTATTTGTTGATTGAACATATGAATAGGTTAAGTAACTTCCTGCATTTTTTCAATCTTTGAGCAAGGCAACAGATAGGGATAGTGATCATGTATATCCCTTTTGTCTTTAGAATATTTCCTCATATTTTCTTATTAGAAGTGTATAATTTATCTAGAGGAAGCAAGAGTATTGATAGCAGTAGTTGTAGAGGTGGTAGTAACAGTCAAAATAACAGGTACTATGCGTACTATACTGTGATAAATATCTTAACTCAATCATACCTCATGACAGACCTGTGAGGAAAGGAAGAAAGGACTTTTAATATCCCCATTTACAGAGAAACCAAAGCTTAGAGAGGTTGAATGAGCTGTTCAAGATCACAGAGCAAGTAAATGAGGGTGCTGGGTTGCATATTCAGATCTGTTTAACTCCAGAGGCTAAGTTTTCAACCACGGGCTAAACCACTGTTTTTATATTTAGCTGCAGTGTCGGTACAGGGCTCTGTGTATACTGGATCCAGGTCCAAGAAATTCTCCTTTTATCAAAATAGCAATAGCACACTTCTTTCTAGATTTTTTTTTTTTTTTCCAATTCTGGGATTGCTATTCAACACAAAAGGCTAGGACCCAACAAGCAATGAGACTTGTGAGCACAAACATCTCCAAATTGAGGGAGAAGGTCAAGCCGGGAGAGCCATATCCTTTCATCTCTTGTGACAGTGCTCCTGCAACTTATCATGAGATAGTGATAAAAGAAAGAATTTGTGAAAAATGTTTAAATGGGAGAAAGGGCTTTTATCTCCCAGGACATAAAAATGTCAAATTTAGAGTCAGCCTATAACTTGTTATCTAAATCAGGTTAACTGGGAATGAAGGGGGCACTACTGTTAAGTAGGCGGGGATAACAGGTGTAAATTTTGACCGTTCCAGGCGTATTGGATTACATAATAGCTAAAATGGATTTAAGGTACTTTTAAGTACCCAAAGTTTTGGGATTGTCTACTCTGCCGATGATATTAGTCCTCATGAGATGAACAACATTTCCAAATATTTGTATGAAGTACTGATCTCAATTTTCTCAAATAATTGAGGTGCTGGAGGAGTGGTATTCTGGTTACAGTAATATCAAATGTCTTTTGCAAAAGAAAGTATCAATAATACTAGAAAAATTATACTGTAAGTACAGAATATGCCTTATGTTCCAAAGAAAATTAAATAAATTTTATTTTATTATGTCATATCAAAACTTTCCCAATTTAAAAATGCAAAACTGACTTTTCTGCTCTATTCTTAACCTTTGCCATATTTTTAAGTACTACAACTTTTCATTATTGTCATCCCTTAGGAAATACATTATTTTTATTTAAAAATAGAGAAATCAAAGGAACACTAAAGGAAAAAATATGAGAATGCCATTTAATATAATTATAGTCTTGAAAAAAACTGCATTATATGATTTGTTATTAGGAAAAATCATTTTCAAGCATTTTATAAGGAAATAGATGCCTGGAGGACAGTTTTTCCCCAACATTACATTTTATCTCACAACTCATTCTGCTTCTTTAATGTCTCTTAGCATACTCAAGCACTCAGCTGTTCATTTTAGTGTCAGTTTGCAAACCCATGTGTATTTCCAGATGAATCTAATTCCTGAAAGATTATAAACCTTTCTAAAAATTAATGACCCAAGCAAAAGTCTTTCTATAAACAAACCATTTCTACTCATGAATCTTAATTAGCTAGAGGTTTTAAAACTAAGATTTCCCAAGTTCCCTCTATGGATAAAGAATATCCTTTTATTCTTAGCAACTGCATCATAATCCATTTGCAACACTCCTAGGACTTAAATAAGGTAAGGCTATATATAAGCCTATATTCTCAGACTTTTATGTCAATAAGAATCACTTGAGAATCTGTTAAAAATGTCTACCCCTAGTCTACAACCTCAGATGTTCAGGTTTAGGAGGTGTTGGCTAGGATAGAGGAACTTGCATTTTTAACAAGCAACCCAAATCATTCTGATGAAGGTCACCCTAAAGTATCTCTCTGATTTGGTGCTTTTTAAGAGTTACTCTGCAACATTTTGTAAAAGGAAAGTAAATTAAATGTGTCAGCCAGTTCCTGTTCAACTACTTAGAACCATGTAAGTATATATGCAATTTAGATTCAGTTTTTCAGAAACACAGTTAAGCAGAATCATCCTCATTATTTCCCAAAGAGGGAGGAAAAAGTGTAACACAAATGGAAAACGGTGGGCAGGGCAATAGGAAGAAGAGGTAAAGGTCTCATTATGCTTGAAAGATTTATGAAAAAAAGAAAAATGGTCACAATAGCTTCTCAGTTACACTGAGAGCTGGAACCTTTTTTTTTTTTTTTTTTGAGAGAGAGAGCGAGCACACATGTGCACATGTGCCCAGGGGGAGGGGAGGACTACAGAGGGCGAGGGAAAAAGAGAATCCCACGCCGGCCCCAGGCTAGGCACAGAACCCAAAGCAGGGCTCAATCCCAGAACCCTGAGATTATGACCTGAGCTGAAATCAAGAGTCAGACGCCTAACCGACTGAGCCACCCAGGTGCCTGAAATTGGGAAACTTTTAATACACACACAAACACACATGGACGGAAGACACACACACAGACACATGTGAATTGATCTTTATGGAGACTGAAATATCTTTCTTGAACAAATCAATAAGAAACTAGAATTAAATCTGTCATAAAATGATAAATATCAGATAAGAATCAGAAAAGGATTTTATTTTTCTGAGAATAATACCTTTCTGAAGTACTAATTAGAAGATGTATTTCTTTCATATCATTCATAGTTGTTACATTCAAGAATTTTCCAAAATGAAATGCAAACATTTTACTCTCATTTTGGTACATAATGAAAAACTACTTGTAAAGTGAACATTTATGCCTCCCCTTATTTAAAGAGTTGCTTAAATCAGTCCAGTGACTATTCTGTTATATTTTATACCATTCTGTAATGATGCAGTTATTAAATTGTTTTAAAGGGAAAATAAATGGAAGTGGAATAGAAATTTTTTGTAAGCTAACTTAAACATTCTTTTCTTTATGCTAATATTTATGTTCAGTAGCCTCAAAATAATTATGTGTTTGTGAATAACAGGGCGTATGGAAACCTAGTTTTAGCCATTCATGTAACAAATCATTCTAAAGGAATATTAAATTTGCAAGCCTTTGTGCAATGTTTATTTTTAGGGATCCAGGCAGTTTTCTTCATCTGTTTTTGGTTGTCAAATATTATGTCAGAAACTGCTGCTTTCCCTGTCTACATGCTTTTTTCCATCTGCTGATTGCTTAGAATTTTGTCATTTCATCTGTAGTGTGAGCCCCACAGGAATTGGTTACCTCCTAGCCATGAAAGATACAAAAGACAGCCAGTGGGCAGCAAGGTGTAACAGAAAAAAACACTGGATTTGAAATTTCAGCCCCAATCAATTCCACCTAGGTTAGATAAAACACAAGGGCAGATCAAGGTTTTATTAATCCTGAAATTAGATAATTGGAGATTTCCTTTAAGATAAGGGCACTAGGGCCTGGGATGGGACCCATGAAAATAAGGGACCCTAAAGCTTAAGCTTTGTTAGCTACATGAAAAATCTGTGTCTGGAGAGATACTCATGATTTTCCATTACGATAAATGTAAAATGGAAGGGAAAATGTGTATCTAACCTACATTACCAGATGAGCTGTAAGGGGTTTAGATAAAGTAACATATGTGGAAGTGCACTGAGTGTCTTGCAAATGCAAGTTGTACAGTATGTAATAGCTCAGTATTAAGGCTGACTGCTACTAGACCCCAAATCTAGGCTCCTTGGGATGTGCTCACTTTTGCATTGCCTTTCTTGGTTCTTAATGCCTTACTCTCCATTGCTTGACTGCCTATCAGTTCTAGTTTGGTCAATTTAGTAACTGAATGCCTACTGTGGTCAAGAAACTAATCCCTATCCTCTCCTTTAAGCCTAATTCTGGTTCACTCATTGGTTCTACCTACATCCTAACAAAATGTTCCCATTCCGAAGCATTCTGTACTTCCTGGTCCTGCATCTCTGCTCAAATTCAGCTTCCTAGTCCTTCTCCAGAGCAGACTTATCCACATGTCTACTCTATACAAAACCCCTGCCCTTATCATAACAGTCCACTCTTAACTAGTCTCTTATGCCCCACACCCTTCATTCCCTGAGATGACATTACTTTCAACAAATTCAACTTTAAAAGGCTGTAGGATAAAATATCTTTATTATTTAATTCATAGGCTATTGTAATACCCTAAGTAAGGCTCCTAATCGATTTCACTTTTAACTTTTCCAGTCTCATCACACTTTTTCTGCAAAGGGTGAGATAATGTTTGATGCTTCAAGAGCCATATGCGTCTCAGCTATAACTCTCATCTCTGCCACTGTAGTGCAATCAAAAAAGCCATAAGCCATACTTAAATGAATGATCATGGTTGTATCCCAATACAACTGTATTTATGTTCACTCAAATTTGAATTTTGTATAATTTTCACATGTCATGAATATTCTTTTTAGAATGTTTCTGGGGGTGCCTGGGTGGCTCAGTCGGTTTAAGCATCTGACTTTGATTTCATCTCAGGTCATGATCTCAGGGTCTTGAGATTGAGCCCTGTGTTGGGCTTTGCCCTCAGCAGGGAGTTTGCTTGAGATTCTTTCTTTCCCTCTCTCTCTGCCCCTCCCCGCAGTCTCTCTAAATAAATAAATAAATAATAAATCTTTACAATTTTTTTTAATCCATTTAAAACTGGAAAAATCATTCTTAGCTCTCCAGATCCCCCAACCTTGCTCTAGACTATCTTGCACACTACTGCCGGGTCTAGAAAACACTTCTTTCATTGTTACTAGTAATCTGGGTTCCTTAAGCCTCCAGGCTCTCCTCTTTACCACTCACCTAGCATCAGCTAAATGTAAACCTTTTTCCTGGACAGTATTCTTGACTTCTGTTCTGAATTACTCCTATTTCTCTTGCAACACATGACCTACCTTCCTGACTGCTGGATTGCAACACCCTTTACACTTTATTGCTTATTTAAGCCCTTGGATATGGGCTTAGCACCATTCCTTCATTCCTCACATTTTCCTTACTTTCATCCCCTATGACAAGTCATTGCATGTCTGACTTTGGTTAGATGGAGGTAGGCCTCCCTGGATAGAGATAAAATTGTATCCAGGATGATGTGGAATGATAAGACTTGTGTAATCCCAATGCCCAGGCTGCAAAATGGAATAATACCAGAATCTCTGCTGGTGAGACCTAAGCATCAGTAAGGCTTTCAAACTCACTCCATGTGAAGCCAAGATTGAGAACCACCAACCGGATTAGTGAACTTGATTGAATTGAGAAAAACTGGAAGTGGATCTTCTTGCAGGGACTACTGAATATCGTTAGGGTACCATATCTAATATCCAATGAACTTTAAAAAATATACATTCCTAAATCTCACCCCAGAAATTTTGGTTTTATGGCTTTAGATTAGATAGGACCAAGGTATCTTTATTTTAAAAAAGTATTGTAATTTATTCTGATGTAGGTAACATGCATATCGGATTTCCCATAACATTGTACATCATTCATACAGCACCTAACATATAGTATATGTTGTGTTATAATCATTACATATATTTTTACCTCTTCTACAAAATAGCAACTTCTAGAGAGCAGGGACCAGGCCTTCAGCACCAGAAACCCTGGACCACACATGAACATGCATACTATGTGTGCTTTTAAAGAGTAGATTTAATAAGCATTTCTTTTTTCAATTTATTAGAGGAAAAAAAAGGCAGCTCTCTAGAGATACTTTCTAAACTCTACATGCCCCAGTGGTCATTTTTAAGATATTCTGTCAGCAGAAATAAAATTATTCAGGCTATTTAGTGATAAACGAATGAGTGATACATAGCTTATTAATTGTTTAACAGATTGCCTCCGGTAGGGTATTGCCATTCTCAATTTCCACAATTCTCTGAGGGTCCTGACAGGCCTGTCTGAAATAGTATCATAGGACATGTTTCCTGGATAAACTTATTCTTTCTGACAAGATCCATATTTTTAATCAATAGAAGCCTCATTCAAAAGGATTCTCCATACCGAGACTAAGTAAATTCAAGTTCTATATTTGTACATAAATTTATTGAGTGAATTCCAAGGTTATGCTGAGGATCACATTTTTAAGTCTCCTTTATTCCTAAAAAGTCAGGCTGAAATATAGAATGCTGATGCCTTCATGGTAAAGTTCTCCGCATGGTTAGTAACCAACAAATGAGCAACAATCCTTTAGTTTCTTCTGTCTAAGGCTGTGAAAAGTTATAAATAGACAAATAAAGGAAGAAGCATAAAAAGCAGCAGCTATCACAGGAAATCTTTCTGCTCCAAATAATAACTATCAGTATCATAATCGTATATTTTTAGAATTGGAGAATAATACAGAGATCATTACCACTATTACCTTACCTTGGCCTGAATTTCCACTTAAAAAAACCTCTCCAATGTGGGGTCCCCCATTTTAGCTTAATGGTAATTTTTTTTTTTTTAAAGATTTTATTTATTTGAGAGAGAGAGAGAGAGAATGAGAGATAGCAAGCACAAGAGGGAAGAGGGTCAGAGGGAGAAACAGACTCCCTGCTGAGCAGGAAGCCTGATGTGGGACTCGATCCCGGGACTCCAGGATCATGACCTGAGCCGAAGGCAGTCACTTAACCAACTGAGCCACCCAGGCGCCCGCTTAATGGTAATTTTTAATGATTCTCAAAGCAACACACTCCATTTTGGGGAAGCGTGTCCTTCCTGGTATGCAAATGAAATTTTCTAATAACCCACCTATTTCAGCTTTTACAGTCTCCTCTGGCCTTATTACTGGCTGTGCCTTTTAATATTCTGACACACATCCCAGCCCAAATCCCATGTAGCCCAAGAGCAGATAAAAAGTCACTGAGTCTATCTACTAATTGATAAATGAATTACTTCCAGCATGTCTGCTTCTCACCTTTTGCTTCAAATATCACTAATCAAAATCTCCTGGACATAATATTTGCTTTCATATCCAAAGTGTCTCTCTTCCTGGTGTCATTTGTATTTAACACTTATTTGGAAGGTTCTCATCCCAACCTCTCAGTGATGCTGTGACTTATACCTGACCTAGGCTGAGTCCAATGCCCTAGGTCACTTGTCAAGGAGAGGGAGAGTAGCAGAAGGAAATATCTGATGTGACTTCTATCTGACAGTTTTCAAATGACTTAAAGTTATCCTTACTCTTAATGCTCCTCCTTTAATTCCTTTGAAATTTCAATGGCTTTTTACTAAAGCACATTTTCCAAAAATTTCTGTCCTGACTAATAAGCTCTGGTCACAGATGACTTCTAAATCTAAATTAATAAATCCACTTGAAACCATTACCTGCACTTAAAATTTAACCTGACCCAACACCAGCATTATTATCTTTACCAAAAATCTGGCATTCTTCTTAATTGCTTTGTTGGATTCACCCATTGACAGCCATACTGTCTCCAAATTAAATTGGCAGAATAATGTTTCACTGCTCCCAGTGCTTATTCTAGTAACCTCATATCTGGTCTCCTTGCTTCCAATTTGTCTGCTTCAAACTATTTTCAACACAGGAGCCAGGACAATCCTGTTAACATACAAGTCAGATCATGACACTTCCTTGATCAAAGCTCTCCAATGATTCCTATCTCCCATTGAGTGAAAACCAAAGCCTCTTGTTTTACACAGGAGACAGCAATCTAGTTCCTTCCAGATTTTATCTCCCATTTATTCAATCCTCCTAGCCCCCAGGTTCTTCCAAAATACTTCTGCCTCAGGGCATCTGTTTTTGCCACTCCTTCTATCAGGAAAAATTTTCCTCAAGATATCCCTTTGACTGCTTCCTTTACCCTCTTCATGTCTTCACTCAAATCTCTCCCACACAGTGAGGCCTTTTCTGATCACCTGGTATAAAATATCTCACTCCCCTGTCTTCCCCACACTTCCAATTCCCTCTTCACTGCTTTGTTTCTCTTTATAGCATTTATTCTCTAACTTACTATACATTACACTTAGGTTTTTTGTTCATTACCTGTATGTCCCACTAGAAATAAGCTCTTTGAGAGTAGAGATTTTTGCCTGATTTTGTTCATTGTTTTATTTTCAGTACCTGTCAATAAATAAGTATTTGTCAAATGAATGTATTCTCCATGTACCAATATGAGAATTCTAATGAACTGACCTCTACAGGTTTTCTTCCATTAATCCCATCTACCACTGATGTCACAGCTCAGAATGACATTATATTTGACATTATATTTTACTGGAATTACTGTGTTTTGTTTTTTGGGTTTTTTTCTATAATATCTCTCACTGACTCAATAAATCCAAAATCCATCCTGCTGTAAGAATTATCTTTATGTTCAATTACCTTCACTGCCATTGTTTAACAAATAAAGCACCAACTCCATAATATGGTATCCAAGATTCTTTTAATTTGATCCCTAGATGTCATATTCAAGCCATTTGTGACTATGCCTCAATTTCTCACCTCTATGTCTTTGCTCACAGACAGTTTCCTCCACCTGCAGCAGCTCTCACTCCAGTCCCTGCTTTTGAAACCCTACCTTTCCATTAAGGCACTACAATCAGTTACTACATTCTTAGTATTTTATTCTCCCAGCCAAAAATAATTTTCTCCTTTTAACAAATTAAGCCATAGCACCACTAAATCTACTTGTCTTAGCTTTCCTATTAATTTGTAAGTTCTTTACCTAAAGTGTCAAAGTAAATCCTCATCTTAGGTAGTCATTATGTTTGTTTTATTGAATTATTTCTATGTTCCATATTTTTATTCTTTTTGATTTTAACAAAAACATGTTTTATAACTTTATCAACTATATTGATCAAGCTAAAACATGGTATTTCTATGAGTAGGGCTTAGTAACATCCATTAGAGAATTCCATTAAGGTAGACATTGATCCATAATTCAGCAGTCCTAAAACTTGATTATTTCTTCATTTGTCTACAAGGCTATTGTGAATGACTGCCAAGCATCTTGCTGAAGTTGCTATCAACTACAGCATTTCTCCAGTAACTTCTTCAGAAGGAAAATTAAGTCACCTTGCTTGATAATCCTTGTTTTTAGTGAATTTATATTCCTAGTGATTGCTGCTTCTTTCCTTACAACTGACATGACACAAACCAATTATTTAATAACCCATCCTACTATATTACTAATATTAGATTCAAGTACATTGCACTGCACATTTAATTTTTTTTCCTTATCATCACACCATACACAAATTTAAATCCAGGTTGATAGAAACTTAATATGAAAATCAAATATGTCAACCCTTTAAAAGAATATATAAAATATCTATGATGATAGGGTATGTATGGATTTCTTAAACAAGACTGAGCAAGATTAAATTTTAAATAAAAAATTTGAACTGAATTACTCATTCAAATTATGTATCAGTTTGTTAACATTCATGATATATATATATTTTGAGTACTAAAAGTTCTCATCAATGAATGTAGTATATTCATCTACTTTTTTTTTTTTTGAAGATTTTATTTATTTATTTGTCAGAGAGACAGAGAGAGAACAAGCAAGGCGAGTGGCAAGCAGAGGGAGAAGCAGGCTCCCCACTGAGCAAGAAGCCGGATACAGGACTCGATCCCAGGACCCTGAGATCATGACCTGACCTGAAGGCAGGTACTTAACTGACTGAACCACCCAGGCATCCCAATAAAGTTTTTTTTAAATGTTTTATTTATTTGTTTATTTTAGAGAGGGGGGGGAGAGAGCATGCACGTGTGTGTGAGCACAGGGGGGAGGTGGAGGAAGAGGAAGAAAGTCTCAAGCAGATTCTGCCCTCACTGTGGAGCCCAACGTGGGGCTGGATCTCATGACCCTGAGATCATAACCTGAACCAAAACCAAGAGTTGGATGCTTAACAAACTGAGCCACCCAGGTACCTTTTACATAAAGTTTTTATAATTATTTTCTAAAATTTTTGCAGGACTTTTCGTTCATCTTCTCCTAGAATTCCCATAGTTTTTAATGATTTTAAAAATGGAATTTTCCTTTCAGTTATTATTTCTAATTGTTTCTTGTTGGTAGGTAGAAACACTACTTTTTTGTAAACTGATTGTGTTCAGTGATATTGCTGAGCTTTTATGGATTTGTATAGATTATTGCTCTATTATTTTGGATTTCCTAAACAGATAACAGTATCACTGAATAATAGCAATCTTTATCTCTTCTTTCCACTCTTGAATGTTTTCTATCCTTAGAATGAGTGGATCTAGCAAAGAACAGGACAAAATAAAGACAGTGGGTATCTTGTCAAGTCTTTCACTTCATCTAGAGTTTCACAATAAAACATGTTTTTGATTCAAAAATTCTTTTTTGTGTTAATATTCCATTCTGTTCCTCTTATGCCACCAGTCTTTATCAGGAATAGGTGTTGAATCTTATCAAAGGATTTTCCTGCATCTACTGAGATGATCATATTTCTTCTTTACCCTGCTAAGGCAATGAATTACGTTAAAAGATTTTATGTTAAAATATCCTTGAATACCTGAGATAAAACCAACTAAGTCATGCTTTATTAATTTTTACACATTGTCGTAATCAGTCTCCAGTTTTCTTTAGGACTGTGATGTCTTTGTTCAAATATGAAAATGGCTTGATTTCTCTTTTTTTATACTACTCATGTGTAGATTTAGTAATATGGTTATATTTGCTTTAGGAAGAGTCCTTTTTTTTAATCAGTGGAAGAAGTTGCCTAAAATGGAAATGTACCTTCTTACAGATTTTAATACTTTCCAGAAATCACATTGTGCTCCCCTAGTCCATTCATTTCCAGATTCCTAGATGTCTATTTCACACTAGGAATACTAGTGTGACTAGGAACACTGTCTATATTTTTAAATCTCTGACATCTCCATCTCCTATCACTCTCAGATAGTTGCCTTACTTCTTATTTTATTATGGAAATTAACTCAGTCAAAAGAGACTATCCACAAACTTCCATCGTCACAGGTACTCACATATATATACATCTATACCCATCTTCTTTCAAGGAAAAGAATAAGTCAAATACTGCTGACAAACCACATGGTCATTCTACATTACAACCATTCAAAAAATATATGGACAAAACATATTGCCTTTGTGTAATGGGACTATGGATAACCTGGTTTTTAACTATTCCTCATTCATAAAATTTCTAAAAAAGCATCTGTATTCCTTTTTAATCAGAAAACAATGAAATTGGGCATCTTGGAATTTTATGATAGATTTATCTCTATTTTTCTGTGTTACTTATGATATTATTATTTTGAGTATTTGACTACCCCTTCTTTTTATTGAGAAGAAGAAAAATCAAAGAAGTCAAAGAAAAACAAAATAAAGCAAACTACTGTTTCATACCCTCCATAAAAAGGCTATGTCAGAAAAGTGTTGACAATGTGATTTTTTTCTCTATCCTATTTATGGTGATTTATCACTTTGTGACATTCTGACCCTTCTTAATCATATTGTAATTAGCTTTGCATGTAGCCATCTGCCAGGAAAATAATCTTGATTGAAATCTACAAGGGTATGAAATATCAGTATTAGATATTTTCTTTAAAATGGCACATTTGAGAAAGAGAATCTACATTACTATGCATAAACTATGCATTACTGAATTTAATCATCACCACATACTTTAGATATCACATTAAATCTTAAAAATAGCATAATTTACTAAAATGTTTGCATCCAAATTTGCCATGAAATAAATTATATGCAATTCATACCATATTAGATATTGAAATATATCCATAAATACATATTAAACTTCAACATATTCAAATTAGATAAATTTCTTCAAAACAGAGGATTCATCTATAAGTTTATCCACATGAGAAAAGTTCTTTTTTAAAAGAATTTCTAGAATGAAATGTTCTGAATATATCTGTTAAGTCCATCTAGTCCAGTGTGTCATTCAAAGCCACTGTTTCCTTGTTGGTCTTCTGTTAGATGATCTGTCCATTGCTGTGAGTGGGGTGTTAAAGTCCCCTACTATTATTGTATTATTATCAATGAGTTTCTTTAAGTTTTCTATTAATTGATTTATTTATTTGGTTGCTCCCAAGTTGAGGGCATAAATATTTACAATTGTTAGAACTTCTTGTTGGATAGACCCCTTTATTATGATACATTGCCCTTCTTCAACACTTATAATCTTTGGTTTAAAATCTAGTTTGTCTGATATAAGTGTGGCTACTCCAGCTTTCTTTTGATGCCCAGTAGCATGATAGATGGTTCTCCACCCTGTCACTTTCAATCAAGAGATGTCTTTGGTTCTAAAATGAGTCTCTTGTAAGAAGCATATAGATGGGTCTTATTTTTTATACATTCTGATATCCTATGTCTTTTTTTTTTTTTTAAAGATTTTATTTTTATTTTATTTATTTGAGAGACAGAGAGAATGAGAGAGAAAGCACATGAGATGGGGGGAGGGTCAGAGGGAGAAGCAGACTCCCTGCTGAGCAGGGAGCCCGATGCGGGACTCGATCCAGGGACTCCAGGATCATGACCTGAGCCGAAGGCAGTCGCTTAACCAACTGAGCCACCCAGGCGCCCGATATCCTATGTCTTTTGATTGGAGCATTGAGTCCAATAATTACCTTCAGAGTAATTATTGATAAATATAAATTTATTGCCTGTAAAGTCACTGTTCATGTAGATTGCCTCTGTTCCTTTCTAGTTTTTGTTGCTTTTGATCTTTCCTTCCCATTCAAAGGGTCCCCTTTAATATTTCTTGATTTAGTATTCATGAATTCCCTTAGGTTTGCTTGTCTTAGAAACTCTATCTCTCCTTCTGCTCTGAATGACAGCTTTGCTGGGTACAGTATTCTTGGCTGCATATTTTTCCCATTTAGCATGTTGAATATATCATGTCACCTTTATCTGGCCTGCCAAGTTTCTGTGGACAGGTCTGCTACTAACCTTACGTGTCTACCCTTGTAGGTTAAAGACCTTTTGTCCCTAGCTGATTTCAGAATTCTCTCTTTATCTTTGTCTATACTATCCAAAGCAATCTACACACTCAAATGTACTCCCAATCAAAATAACAGTAGCATTTTTCACAGAACTAAAACAAACAATCCTAAAATTTGCGTGGAACCAGAAAAGACCCCAAATAGCTAAAGTAATGTTGAAAAAGAAAAGCAGAGCAGGAGGCATCACAATCCTAGACTTCAAGCTCTATTACAAAGCTGTGATCATCAAGACAGCATGGTACTGGCACAAAAACAGACACATAGATCAATGGAACAGAATAGAGAGCCAGAAATGGACCCTCAACTCTATGGTCAACTAATCTTCGACAAAGCGGAAAGAATGTCCAATGGAAAAAAGATAGTCTCTTCAACAAATGGTATTGTGAAAACTGGACAGCAACATTCAGAAGAATGAAAATGGACCAGTCTCTTAATCCATACGTAAAACTAAATTCAAAATGGATGACAGACCTAAAGGTAAGAAAGGAAACCATCAAAATCTTAGAGGAGAAAAGAGGCAGCAACATTTTTGACCTCAGCTGCAGTAACTTCTTACTAGACATATCTCCAGAGGCAAGGGAAATAAAAGCAAAAATATTGGGAAATACTGGGACCTCATCAAGATAAAGAGCTTCTGCACTGCAAAGGAAACTATCAATAAAACTAAAAGGCAACTGACAGAATGGGAGAAGATATTTGCAAGTGACATATCAGATAAAGGGTTAGTATCCAGAATCTATGAAGAACTCATCAAAATTAACACCCAATAATAAATAATCCAGTTAAGAAATGGGCAGACGACATGAACAGACATTTCTTGAACAAAGACATACAAATGGCTAACAGACACATGAAAAAGTGCTCAACATCATAATCAGGGAAATATAAATCAAAACCACAATGAGATACCACCTCACACCTGTCAGAATGGCTAAAATTAACAACTCAAGAAACAACAGATGTTGACGAGAATGAGAAAGGGAATCACTTTTGTTCGTGGGAATGCAAACTGGTGCAGCCACTATGGAAAACAGTTATGGAGCTTCTTCAAAAAGTTAAAAATAGTAGTACTCTGTGACCCAGCAATTGTACTACTAGGTATTTATCCAAAGGATACAAAAATGCTGATTCAAAGGGACACATGCACCCCAATGTTTATAGCACGAATAGCCAAACTATGGAAAGAACCCAGAATCCACTGACTCGGACGAATGGATAAAGAAGAAGTGATATGTAGATATATAGATATAGATACACATATGTATATATTCCATATATATAATGGAATATTATTCTGCCATCAAAAAGAACGGAATCTTGCCATTTGCAACAATGTGGATGGAACCAGAGTGTATTATGCTAACTGGAATAAGTCAGTCAGAGAAAGACAAATATCAGTTGCTTTCACTTATATGTGGAATTTAAGAAGCTAAACAGATGAACATAGGGGAAGGGAAGGAAAAATAAAATAAGATAAAAACAGAGATGTAGGCAAACTATAAGTGACTCTTAACAATAGGAAATAAACTGACAGTTGCTGGAGGGGAGGTGGTTGGGGGAATGGGCTAAATGGATGATGGGCATTAAGGAGGGCACTTGTGATGAACACTGGGTATTATATGTAAGTGATGAATCACTAAATTCTACTCTTGAAACCAATGTAATATATACACTTTAATTTTAAAAAAGGTGGAGCCACCAAACATTTTGTTGTTTACGCCACTGTTTCATTATATTTACTGTATCCCTAAAGTATAGTCCAACAATTATTTGAAAGTCAAAAGCTGATTAAGTGTGTGTATTACATAAACCCAGAGGTTTTTGGTAGGTAGTTTGTAATGTGTTTGCTTTATTGACCCTTTTCTTCTTCTTTCCTTTATTCTTTACTCCCTTCCTTCCTTTGTTCTTTCCTTCCTTCTTTTATTCAGTAAGCGTTTTAACTAGCATCTTCATGTTAGGTTGGGCTGTAAAGAACTGTGCTGATAAGAGGGCATTGCCAGTGAAGTCTCCGAACATCCAAAGAAATCCCTTCTTCATCACTTACCAGACACTTCACCTTAGGAAAACTGTAAAATGATTCTAAATAACTGTTTTGAAACAAAACAGTTTTGAGACAACACAATTTACATAACTTAGAGGATTAGATTCAGTCATGTATATAAAAGCACAAAGCACCATACTTGGCATATAAAAGTTGATTAATTGTAAGTTAATTTCAATTTCTTGCTCAGAATGTTTGACTAACAAAGAAATAATTATATTCAATGTGAAACATTTTAAGATGCTGGTATGAGCAAAATGCTAAAGAAACAAAGAAGGAATGGCTAAATCTTTCTGCAAAAGATAGGTTATGAATATTTGGCTAAATCCTAAATGTTAAGTAGGTTTTTGTCAGATGAAGAAAGACTGGGCAGGTATTCCATGTGCAGAAAGCAAATGTATGGAGTTTAAAACATCTGCAAATGTATGGAACTTAAAACTGTTACAAATGTATGGAGACTATACGTGGCTGGAGAGTAGGGTTATTTGGAGAAGTAGTAAGAGATGATGTAAGGAAATAGTCTGTGAAAAGGCATGAATGTCATGTTAAGGAAGTGAGTATTGTGTATATAAACCAGGAATTTCCAACCAGTGTGGGCAATGATCCCTTCAGCCATCAAGGCTTTTGGCAGGGCATGGGGGCATCTTTTGGGATCAGTCACCTCTAGCAACAAACAGAGGCATCTTGACTCCAGAGTACCATACAGATATATTTTCATGTTCCAGGATATTAAAAGGCTTAGAACTACCTATATATATATAGACCTTATAATAAAGACTTGGAGTTTTATACTTGCTAAATTTTAGATGATTCTAATCTTGACTGAAAACAGGAAAAAAACCAATGGACATCAGGACAAATGAAAGAGTCATAACCAGAGTAACAAACTCACCCAGTGAGTTTGTTACTGGAAGTGAAGTGATCCAGCTGAAGAGCCTGCTTTATAAAGGGTCATTTCACTGTAGCTCCTGCAGTTTGGTACAAGGTCAGTTAGGGCTCTCCCCGTGTTAAAGAGTACCAGCATGGAAAATATTCTTGGAAAGGTATCCCTGGGTTCTTGACACAGGATGACTCACTTATATTTTACAAATGCCTATTATATTCCTGCTCAGAGGATTAGAGTATCCCTCTAGGACATATGGCTAAACAAAGTTCCTAACAGGGAAAGCAGGCAGCTCTCATCTGGGAATACACAGCTGACTAGCTGCCCCTGCCAAGGGAGAGTTGCCCTCTCTGTGGAACTGCTGCTGAGATATTATAACCTCCCTCTGATTCTAACCTAGGACTGAGGCCTGAGCTATCTTGCCTTTGGCCCATGATTTTCTAGAAGATGTGACCCTTGGGTTAATTCCACATATTAAGGAATTTCAAAAACAATGAATAAAAGTCCAGCCTGCTATACCAAAAAAAAAAAAAAAAAAAAAGTTTTAGGATTAGACAAAAAAAGGATGAAATATAAGATCAAAGAAGTATTCATGTGAGTCAGGGGTTGCAGCAGGGAGTTGCTTCACTTTGCCAGTCTGCTATTACAGCTATCTTTCTGCTACCTACTGTCTGCTCAGAGGGCTCGCCTGCTGAGATCAAGCTGGCAGAGAGAGCTACACTGCTAGGCCAAGTCATCACACCAGGCCCTAGATACAGAGAATGTAAGCAGGAAAGGGGTTGTCAAGATTGTAGTTTGATCTGATTGTACACAGGGCAGTATATCTGATCTTACTGCTCGTATTTGGATGTAGACAAGTGTATGCTTTTCTACTCAGAGCCTAGTCTGAGATTCAAAAAGTTCACAGTCCGTCCTGCTGCTTGAAAGCAGGGGAGTTCTCTAATAGCTGGACCCAAGGATGGAAGTGCAGGAAGACAAACACTTAGCATTGATTCTCTAGCCCTACAGTGAGTTCAGAGACATGGAGATGTGTAACAAACGTTAGCAATGGGCATACTCCTCTTCAATGGTGGGAGCAAAGTGTTGTAAAATATCGAGAATTCAGGTAAAGTGAGAGAAGAGATAGACCAACTCAGGAGAGGGACCTAGAATCTTTGATATTATACTGAGTGAGTCTGACTTACTATATGTCCAGGGCCATTAAAGTTTGTGCTTCCTAAGATGTAACATACCAACTCATTCAGTAGACGAAAAGGCAAACATCAGGACTGAAATGAAGTCAGAAAAAGGAACTCAGGTTTGGGAAGAGGTGGGCATGGAAAAGGGCATCCTTTCATAGAAGGTCTATATTTGGGTTTTAACAGGGCAAAGTTCTCCCAAATGATATAATTCACATCACACCATTACACATCCATCATTACAAAGGAGTATCCAGGGCTTCCAGGAGTAATGTTCAATCCACTCAAAATTCTCAGTTCCATTTGCAACCCTCAAGCATTAAAAATCAGAGGGACAAGGATTGACAAGAACAGGGAGGGTATCTGATTTCAAGGATTAATGGTCAGGTAGCAATTAACAACACAAAAACATGGAACAAATACCCTAAAGGAGGTATGAATGTAATACTGTAGGAATGCAGAGGAGCAGGGAGAGAGTCAGCCCAACAGTGAGGGGTTCATCTATTTGGATGCTGTTGCCTAAGAATTTCTGGTACAGAGGAAAGAAACTAAAGATAGTATGTTAATTCATCTCCAATGTTATGAACAAAAGTAGAAACAAGAAGTAATTAGAGAAGGAGGAAAAGAAAATAAGAAAGTTATCTGAATAAAGATTATTTGAATTCTTGAGTCAATGGTCCTTTGGTGTTATATCCCTTCCAAAACTGTCAGCACTAAATTCTAAACATCATAAGTACCATATATTTACCAATGAAAATTTGAATCCATAGTCATATATAAAATACAAGTAAGATGTAGAGAATAAAGGGTTAATTATTCCCCCACTCCATGGTAAACAACTGCATCACTTCTTTGGTGTTACTGATTATAAAATAAATTATCTCCAAAGGATTTCACATAGCCAAAGAATTAAATTATTTTATTTCAGGAATCATCTCCAAGGAGAACAAGAATCCTTGGATCTTTATAACTGTGTTAAAATCAATTAGAATTGATCAGAGAAAGAGAGTTGAAATAATAATATAGAAAACACTCCAAGGAGTTCCAGTTCCCATAACATGAAGAATTCATAATAAGCTTTTCTATCCCTAAGAGCAAAGGCCATGATAAATTGAAAATGAAAATAAATAAATAAAGAAAGAAAATGGCTTGCACACCTTAATCAAGATTTATTATCTTTTGGTTGTTTCTTATTTTAACAACCTATTTTGATATAAGATCTCCGAAAAAATAAAGTTGTTTTGTTATGAAATATGATCAACATTTAGAATATTATTTTAAAGTCCTTATAGAATTCCCATTGGATAATATTAGCTCATTTATATGATAAATATTTTAATTAGTATCTCCACATTCTTAAGACTTGAGACCCAATTGGATAGTATCTGAAAATTATTATTAATAAAGAAAATATGAGTTTAGAATGCCTAGATCCACTTTTCCAAATGGACGTCAAGAATTAAGTGCTGACAAAAAAAAATTAAGTGCTGACAAATGTATATATTTATGATAAAACATCATTATTATCATTAACAGCTGTGGTTCTCTTTTTAACTACTATTCCTGCCCACTGGTGTCTATAGTATCAAACAAGAGACTGATAGATCAAATTTTAGCCTCTTCTGTTCTCTTTCTCTTTGCTGAGTCATGTTTCCTCTTCATTGTCTTCTGCAGTTTTATTGAACTTAGTAGTATAAAGGTTACAAGGGCACACTCCCAGGCTGCCATTTGCTCAGTATCCAATTATGTTACAAGGACTTCCTGCCTAACAGCTTACTTCAAAAGGTCCCCTGGCTGCAACAAAACAGCCAGGATCAAAAGCTGTAAACTTGTAGCAAACAGCTGCCACTTTTTCTCTTAACTTCTGCTACATGTGGGCTGTACATAAACACCCATTTAAAAACCATCCTATTTCTTCAGGATATGAAACTAAAAATAAAATGCTCAAAATTGAGAAATATTTGAAATCAAACAAAACTACCTACACCTATAATATTCCACTACCTCCTAGTTTTTCTCTTGGTTTTATATTTCATAGGAAATTTCAAGAGCTACTGTGATTTTCACGTACGTGTGTGTGTGTGTGTGTGTGTGTGTTTGTGTGTGTGTATAACTCCCTCACAGAAATACAAGGCCCTTGAAGGCAGGGACCATGTCTGTCTTATTTATCTCTCTCTTTTTTTTCTCTTAGTAACTAGCACAGAATAGCACATTGCAGGTACTTCAATAAATTTGGTTAAGAAATCTACCATTTAGTTTGTTTAAATACAGTTTTTAATTCTGCTGCAGTTTTAGTTTTTTTTAAACAAATTTAAATATTTTGCCTATTTAAGAAATCTCAATATTGGAGGTATTCTGTAAAAACCTCCTGACAGTCTATTGTGTTATCTTTAAAAAGTGTTTACCATGACAGGATGGCAAAGCATTTCACACATATTTGATTAAGTCTATTTCCAGAAGCGAAGTCTAAGACAAAGATTTAGACACAGGTAATGTACGGTGAATGTGTTTTCAAAGAAAGCAGAAGAATCTGGGTGGGACAGGGAAAGGAGCTAGGCAAGGATGTGGTCTCACATCTTGGTTTAGTTGAATCCTACAACGAATTATAGAATGGGAATTATATCACAGAGTTTTTCTTACTTTAAGGGGAGAGGAATGGGCTTTTGACACCCCTTGTCAATCCATGAATTGCTATGGGCTTCTCCAGAGGTTTGCAGTGGATATAACTTTCCTGGCCACGTAGCTCCCAGCCAAGGGCAATTCTTGGGAGAAGGGGCAGCTGTGAGCCATTAGTGGCCACTATTCAGCAGTTAAAAGGATAATTGAACTTGCTCAGTAAATGGGATTTGGACAAAGTTTTTAGAGTCCCATTACATACCATTTTTCATTTTAACACTCACCTAACAAGATTATTATCCCTATTTTATGATGACAAAATTAAATGTAAGAGATTAAATGATTAGTTCAAGAGAAAACTCCAGTAGACGATACAGCCCAGAATGAAATCTGGGACTTTCACTCTAAAAACCAAGCCTTTACCCATTGAATCCTGCTTCACATATTGCAAAGGAGATCCTTATAGGAGTGAAGACCCTCCAAGCTGGAGGACAGAAACAATGATTTACTTGTCAATGATATCTTTTCAAATTAGGTAAGGAAATCACACACACACACACACACACACACACACACACACACACACACACACACACAAAAGATTAAAATGTAAAAACACTAAAGACTCAGTTTTTAGTAATGATTTTGTTCTGCTCACCATTAGGAGAATCACCAAATTAAGAATGGGTATAGTACTAGCTAACATCTATATGGTGTCGGCTACATGCTTACAATCATGCTGATACCTTTGAAGTTATTTTCATATTTAATACTCCCTGGCGTGATGAGATGGATACTATTGCTATTCCTACCAAATAAATGAAAAAGTAAGCTATAAAATTTTTGTCCTGCTCAAAGTCATAAACCAGGAAGTTGCATATTTGGACTTGCACCCAGGTCAGCCTGATACTAGATTCTATGTAGTGACTAGATTCTGTGACTAGTCAATGTCACTGGAAAAATGAATTGATGTATCTAATTCTGTACATAACAAAATGATTTTATTTCTAGGACAAAAGTCTTATGAGAGAAATAGAACAAAAATCTCTCAGAAAGTGATAAAAATTTTAATGACATAATTCACACTTTATTTTTAAAATCACTTCAATTACTGAAATACAGTAAGGAATAAATCAAAGCACTATCATATATTTTGTCATAACAAGATAAGAAAAATTCATACACATAGCAAGTGACTGAAAAAGAAAAATAGATACAATTCTAAAAGTAGAAATCTCTGACAACAAATGAAGAAACACCCATCTTTATACATAAGAATTTGAAAATATAAAGAAAATTATTTTTTAAAGATTTTATTTATTTATTTGAGAGAGACAGAATGTGTGCACACAAGCAGGGGGGAGGGGAAGAGGGAGAAGCAGGCTCCCAGATGAGCAGGGAGCCCGCCATGATGCAGAGGTTTGCAGGACCCTGAGATCATGACCTGAGCTGAAATCAAGAGTTGGACTCTTAACCAACTGAGGTACCCAGGTGTCCCGAAAATATAAAGAAAATTATTTTGGAATATGGATTATGCTATAAAAATCATGTGATTTTGAAGGCTAAATTGCCAACAATAGAACTAAAAATAGAGAAGATTCTTATTAAGACACAATCCATTCCTTTAAATAAATGCATTCCTTTTTTTTTTTAAAATGGAATCTTAAGGGCGGTTATCACAAGATTTCTAGATACATGAATCAAATATTAAATACTAAAGAACAAGTAATATTTACAATACTAGGAAAGGCATTATCACTGTTTCAAAATACACTTGGGGAGATTATTAAGAAAGAGGAGGATGATAAAAGGGCATTATGTAAAAAAGTGCTAGTGGCTATAAACATTATGTACAACTAGAGCCTACCTCTTCACTGTGTATTCTATACAAAAGAGAAACTTTATCTGCAAAGCATCCCGCTGAGGGACTTGAATTGCTGAAAAGGTAAAGTGCTTGCTCTAGCATCAGAAAAAGGGAGGAGGAAGGTAGGGGAAAAGTAACCTGGGAGAAATAAGCCAAAATAACAGTGAAAAGTGTTGGAATGCTTGTGCTGTTCAGGGAGGAATACTGGAGTGCTTTTGACCTATAGCAATTAACTACGTAAATAATTATTTCACTTCTTTCTAAGGGACTTTGCAGACACTCTAAATCTTAATTGAAAGCAAAACAAGAAACAGGGGAGTTAAAAAAAGAATGCAGTTTACATTTACTCTTAAATTCTTCTTAGAAATCTGGCATTATACTCTGAAAATATAACTGCATATGAAAATATGACTGTAATTCTATTTCTTTCAAAAGGATTTTTAACAGTCATACCATTCAACAATGGTCAACGAAGTTTCCAAACTGTATTTTGAGGAACCTTAGTGGCTGATGTCCCAGAAAAGTTCAAAATGAAGAACAAGAGAACTCTGCATGTAACTGTTTATATTGTAGTCCCATGAACAATTCAATTTGATACTAGAAATCAGTACTCTGTGTGTGTGTGTATATTATTTTTAGTAGACTGCTTAAGTCACTTAGAAAACAACTGATGTAAGTAATCTACTAAAATTAATAGCTAAATCAGAAAGATTTAAAGAAATCAGTAAAAAGAAAGCCCATTTGCTCAGACACAGTTGACTTCTAAATGTTTCTGAAGGTGACTTCAAGCAAGGGATGATACCTTTAAAATAACATATTTGCTGCATGCAGAAATTAAAAGAGATTCTAATAGAAAGAGAAACTTCTATTTAGAAAATTAGATGAACCATTCACATTATACTAAATGGTGTTTTTATGGACAAGAAATATCTTCATATATTTAGTGTATAAAAAATGAAAATACTGAGGTTGTGATAATGTACAGTTATGGTACTGATCATTACAAAGATTGTAAAACCGTCCCCAAGGAACAGAAGCAGAGTTTAGTTTGCTCTATTTGTTTACATTAACATCTCATTGGGGGTCAAGAAGTATAAAACTCAACACCAGGATCAGATGACTTTTTTCATATAAACATGAAATTATAATACAGAAATGAATTATAATTTCACTTTAACAGCTGGAGCAACTTGATTATGTCAGTTTGGAAAAGAATGCTCAAATTAAAACTTGTCTAGAAAGTGTTTTTTGCTTTTAAAGTGCCAATGTAGAAGGATTAGACTGTAGACTTAGGATAAAATATTATCATATGATATAAAGGAACCGAATTGTGGTCAGTAAGAAGTTTAAAAATGATACAAGACAACAACAAAAGTAAACCCCCTGAAATCCAAAGTCAGAGTTTTAAAAAAATTGTTTTGGTTCATAATAATTCTTAGAAAATGTTTTAGATTTATAAAGCCACCATAGACAATTGTATATTTTTTTATCATCAAGATCTCCTTACTTCAAAAAATATGTATTATAATTTAGGGGGGTAAATAGGCATAATAGCAGTTTTCTGTGTGTTCTTAGAACTATCCAGCTTTGACTTGGGGCTCTTTTTTAGTGCAGTTTCATTGAACCTCAATGCTATTTCCATAATAGTAAACTTGAATTTTTCACTTGTCTTCCATTTTTTTAAGAAATTAAGGGTTTGGTTTTGTTTTGGTCTGGCTTGACAGTCCTCACCATTTTGTATTTTAGTTATTAAATTAAGAATATGTTAAATTTTCTAAAAAATATGTTCAGCCTTATCATACTCTATTCAGCCAAGCACATCATATAACTACTACTTTTTATGGTTAAAATCAGAATGTTTTTGTTTGCTCACTAGTGATTTTTGAATAATTTGTTTTGAACATCACTTCTAGAATTGAAGTGAAAAATCTAAGATATATGTGATGATGAATTGAAGATGTTACTACATGTTTATTTGTGGTGACACACTGACTACCTTTTCACACAGGCCATTAAAATTAACTGTTGCAATTTTTCCTAGGTTAAATTTTGTACATATAATTATCTACAAGTTTTCTTCAACTTAGATTTTATTAACATGAGTGCACACTTACAACATTTTAACTACAATCACTGTGATTAAATATGCAACTTGAAACTTAAACTGTTGTTTCCTAAAACCAGTTCATAGCACCTTTAGTGAAAACATGCACTGAGTCTCTGGTGGCCCCCTCACATAACTCCTAGTTTAGGATTTTCCATATTCCTTGGTGGAGGAACTTCCACATTCCTAAGAACCCCTCAACTTTTCTTTCAGGTTTCTCAGTCCCTCCTTCTACTATATACAACTTTCATATTATGGATAACCTACTAACAACAGTTCATCAGTATTTTCTAGCTCTTTGGATTTAAATTGGCCACATCATACTTTTTTATGTTAAATAATATACATATACTTTTCCTAATAAATCACACACACACACAATTTCATAATTTAAAAAGATGGGAAAATTCCCATAATACTCTCATCATAATAAATATACATGATTCTTATGAAATCATATTTATAATTGTATTATACAAGTTTGTATTTGACTTCTATTCCTAAAATTCTAAAAACCATAACATTTCATCTAAGGAATACTTTTCTAACTCATTCCTTGACTATTAGATATTTAATTTGCTTAAAACTTTTCAGTAAAATGAATCTGTCATGGTAATTTATAAGGTAATAATTAGGCACTACATACATCTCAATACTCAATAATTAGGCACTACACACATCTTTCTAAGAAGTAGCCAAACTCATTGAAAAGACTATACTAGAAGCTCTGGAAGGGGAAGGGGAGTTAGGAGAACTTTTAGGGGTAAGAAGGGGGAAGAAAAGACGTTAGAAGACTGGAAGGAGTTGCAGAAGTAGTGGGGATATAAGCTTTGTTCCATGGCTCTAACTCTTCATGACGGTAAGACATCAAAGAGGTGGCTATCTGGGTACCAAAGAGGCTAGCTTCTAGGCAGAGGGTGTCTCATTCCCTCCAAAGACAGACTTGCACAGAGAGTGTCAGGAGAGTAGCAGTCCCCTGAAATGGTATAGCCCAGGATATAGTCCAGTGCAGAACAATGGCAGATAATTTGAGAGGTGTCCCTGATTCATAGGAATTAAGTTAGGTTTCAGCAACCGCACAACTGGGAGAAGTCAGTAATAACAACTCAGGTTGAATTCCTACCTCTTCAGTAGAAAGGTGGTTCAAAAAAAAAAAAAAGAAGAAGAAGAAGAAAATAGCAAGAAAGGAAAAATGAAGGGGGGGAAATCGGAGGGGGAGATGAACCATGAGAGACTATGGACTCTGAGAAACAAACTGAGGGTTCTAGAGGGGAGGGGGGTGGGGGAATGGGTTAGCCTGTGATGGGTATTGAAGAGGGCACGTTCTGCATGGAGCACTGGGTGTTATACACAAACAATGAATCATGGAACACTACATCAAAAACTAATGATGTAATGTATGGTGATTAACATAATTAAAAAAAGGTTCAAGAATAGAATTAGATTGACTTGAAGAAAAGAAGAGAAGAGATATTTATTACATAGCTGATTATTTGGACTAAGATTCAAAACCACTAAATAACCTACTCTAAAAAGAAAGTATTTCTGTATATCACTTTATCTTTCTGAATTTTCCCACTGACAATTTCATGGTAGTGGAATTGATATGTCAGGGGATAGGGACATTTTTCATAACCCTGGAAAAGTATTGCCAAATTGCTTATTCAAAAGTGTGACCAAGTAACATTGCCATGATCATCACATCCTAGCTAGATTTAAATGATACCATTATTGTTGTTGTTTGGTTTATCTTTTATGTTTTAGCCCACTGGCAAAAAAAAAAAATAGTGCCTTATATTTCTTATATTTATTTACTTCAGAACTAGTGAGGTGAAACTACTGTCCTTGTTCTTTTTTAAAAAACAACTTTAAAGAGATATGATTTCTATAAAATGAACTACAGCCAATTAAAGGGTGGTATTTGACAAAACCACCATAATAGAGTTACAAAATCTTACCATCACCCCTACTGATTCCTGTGCTTCCTTGCAATTCATCCTTCCCAGCCCCAACTTAACCACCAGTTAGTTTGCTTCTATCAGAATAGAATAGTTTACATTCTAAAAATTCATGTATGATTCAGTATGTACTTTCCCAACTTCTTTCATTCAGCATCATAATTTTTGAGAAGTTAGTATCAGTATTTCTCTTATATAAATTATTTTCAGTCTTTTTGTCATTTACCTTTGAATCTTTTTCAATATATGCCATTATTAAATTTTCATTTAAAGATATCAGATGGAATTTTAGTATTTTTTAAAATAACAAAATGTTATTACTTTTCCCTCTTACAGTAACTAAATCCTAAGTTAGAAGCCATAAGAATGAAATTTGGAAAACACTTCTACAAAATTATACTATCATATTTATATTTAGAAAATTCAATATTTTAAGGGAAGTAAATATTTACTCATTCTTCTGTCTACATTCAGTCAAAAAGGGAAGTAGGATGCTCCATGAATTCTGGAGTTTTATTGTTACTTTTCAAGAAGTATAATAGAGCTGCAATTGTGACATATGGGAATCAACTTCCTAGTCTTTATTTTTGTTTTTACTTTGTAAACCTACAGTGTTTCATTTACTTATTTTTAAATGTTTGACTCTACAACACTCAATTAAAGGGTAACAAAAAGCCACACTGATGTGAAGTAAATGCTCAGACTTCAGGAAAAAACTTTTGTCAGCTCAAGAATTAAACAAAATTAAACAAAAATTTAAAAAAATCAAATGATGTAAGTTTAATTATGATCTATTAGAATACAAATACTTTATTAATTGGTTGCATTCACTTATATGAGAAATTATATTTGACTTATATTGTTTTCAGTTCAGCACCTTTTTTTGGGAACATAATATCAAATAGCATCTATAAACAACATGGTTTTAATAAAATGGAAAATCATCATCATTACTTTTAAGTTTAAAAGTTTTAAAAGTAATGGAATTGTAAAGAACATTGTAATTGTTCCAGAAAAAAATCAATTTTTCATTTTTTTCTTTAGAATAAGAGAGAGAGAGAGAGAGAGAAAATACTCCACAGCTAACCATTATAGCAGAGACAATCCTGAAGGTTTGGGTAATCACAACTATGATTTCCTATTTTGATATTCATGGTGATCACATTACCTATAAAAAAAAAAAGGCCAAAGAAAGAAAGACATATTGCTGAGCTCCCCTTATTACCAGATACTATATTCCACATTTAATCTATATTGTCTCATTCAAGCTTCCAACAATCATAAGGGAGAAGTGTTATCTTCATCTTGCAACCTAGGAAACCGTTGTTTAAAGTGGCTAAATAAGTTCCACAAATTCAGCCAGGGAATGAAAGCTGCAATTTAGTTCTGCCCTTTATATAGTTAGTCACTAAATCACTTCTTCAGCTTTTTCTTCTCTATGTAAAATAAACCAGTTCCTTCAATCATTCCTTAATGGATAGAACAATCAAACATCATTAATCTTACCCTCCATATCCTCTCTAAATTCTTTTTTTTTTTTAGATTTTATTTATTTATTTGAGAGAGAGAGAATGAGAGACAGAGAGCACGAGAGGGAAGAGGGTCAGAGGGAGAAGCAGACTCCCTCCTGAGCAGAGAGCCCGACACGGGACTTGATTCCAGGACTCCAGGATCATGACCCGAGCCGAAGGCAGTCGCCTAACCAACTGAGCCACCCAGGCGCCCCCTAAATTTTTTTTTTTTTATTGAGTAGTCTCCACACCCAGTGAGATCAAGACCTGAGCTGAGATCAAGAGTTGGACGCTGAACCGGCTAAGCCATCCAGGTACCCCTAAATTTTTTTTATTTTCCATTTTTGGAATACCAAAATGAAGCTTACCAAAATTCTGCAATGACATTAAACATGTTTAAAATGCTAGATAGCAACAAAGAAAATCTGGTCTCTTACAGCTTTAACAGGAATTCTAGACACCTAATTCTACTTTGAGGATCAGGATATGGGAAGTAGGAGTAAGTACTGAGGAAAGAAATTTGTGTCTATATTACATATCATTCTTGATTAAGAACTATTAGAAACAGAAATGGGTCATCAGCAAGATATTTTACTCTAAACACATAATAGTAGTTATGGCCACAAAGGGATGTTAATGAAAATAGACTTTCTTTAAAGGCAGTATACCTTTGGGACAGAAGCTATTTCCTCACAATTTTAACAGGAACCGAGACCATTATAAAGCATTAGAAGGTTGGGTTTTGGTACATTAAACAAGCAACTGGATTCACTTATTTTCAGACAGAGGTTTCATTAACCTGTTAATGTTTATTCATGCCAGTTCTTAATAGACCAAAAATAGCTAAAATTCTATTGAGACCAATATTCTTCAAGCAGCATCAACACCTTCACTTGTAAGAAGTAGATATAAAGTTTCTCTGCCCAGTTTCAAACCACTAACATCATTTTTTTCCCAATCATTTCTCTCTTTAGTCCCAACTCATTCAATCATTTAATCTTTTCTTTCTTTCCCTCTTCCCTGGTTTTAAATTATTTTTTAATAAAACCTTTTTTAATTTGCATAGCCAAAACAGCTAACATAGTGAATACTTATAATGTCAGAGGGACTATGCTAAATCCTGTATGTACATTATCTCTTTTAATACTCACAAAACCACATGACACAGTCACTGCTTTCTCCCTTGGCTTGTAATGGTTGAACAGCTTCTTTATTCTGTGAGTGGCAGAACTGAGCTTTGAACTCATTCACTCCAGAGCCTAAATACCTCATCACTAAACTATACTGCCTTGCCTTAAAATTATACCTATGGAAGCAACATTTCCAACTAAGTCATAACCAATTTCTTACAAAGGCTTATGGTAAAAAAAAAAAAAAAATTCCATTTGGCAAGTGATTTCAGAAATCAGAAAACTTGTTAAATACTGGTGTGGTTTTGGTTTTTAGGGTTTTTTAGAGAGTTTTTCAAATAAAATAAATCAGAATCGAGTCACTGAGAAAATAATCTAACACTAAAATTGGAAGAAAAGATAGGAAGCAATTAGTGAGCAGCTTTGTAAATGTTAACTCTGCTCTCAAACACTGTGTCTTATTTGGTGTGGTATCTCTGAATGTAACACTTGCCTCACAGAAGATGTGAGTTAAATGAATCATGTAAACAATAACTTGAACTTTGAAAATTTAGACTAGATTTTCTTCTATTTTAGATTCTTAGTTTTAGATCCTCAAAGGAAAAAAAAAAAACATAAACAACAAACAATCCTGTGTTCATTTCATGCTTTGTTCAAACTCTTCATGTTTGAAAATTTAAGATGTTTAATTTTAGAATTTCAGATCAATGAGAAATAAAATGTCAGAATATGTGTGCTAATTCTAAAGCTTAAAAAATGGATTTATTTATAATGTTTACAGTTTATTTTTATGTTTTTTAAAGATTTTTTTATTTATTTGAGAGGGAGAGAGAAAGAGAGCAGGAGGAGGGAGAAGCAGACTCCCTGCCCCAAGCAGGGAACCCAGTGCAGGGCTCAATCCCAGGACCCTGGGATCATGACCTAAGCCGCAGGCAGACGCTCAATGACTGAGCCACCCAGCTGCCCCTAATGTTTACAGTTTATAGTAATAAAAATAATAATGTTCTTTATATGAAATCATTGCAAACTGTACTGGAGACCCTGCTAATTACACCTTACTACCCCATACCCATGACTGATCAATATTTTGGCTCTAACAGTTTCAAAGAGGTAAAATTTTAAACATATGGACATTTGTATATTTTGCCATTTGAAAGAAATTGTCATACAGTTGAAAAATTAGCTGTCTTCTCCCATCTACTGCCTTTTTCCTACACTAGGTCCCAGTAGAATGAGAAAACCAGATGGGACCATGAGTATGTTTATTGTATCCCGACTTTGATATGCAAATTTCTGTTTTAAAAGAATGAGAAATGAACTGACCGCCAGATATGCTCATAAGATAATTCCTCTATGAGAGAGAGAGAGAGAGAGAGAGAGAGAGAGAGACTGTGAACTCAGAGGGATAAGCTTTGACATTTTACTTTCCGATGTAATGTACTCAAATGCAAAATACTGCCTAGATTAAAATGCATAAAAAAATCAATTTCAGGGTATAAAGTGTAAATGTTGCAATAGATTCATTCTGCTAGTCTTACAGATGATTCTTTACTCAGGTTGATGTTTGTCTTTATGAATAATTGAATTTTATAACTCCTTAGCAGAGAAAATGAGATATTTCTCTATTTGAGGATTTTTATCTAAATGAATATAAGTAGAAAATAACTTTAAGAGAAACACTATAAAAAAGTTCTTAAAAATCCTAAGAATTTACTTCTAAAGGTTATATAATACAAAATTGAAAAATGTATTTTCTCTGACAGTAGTTTTTAATTCTGCTTGCTTATATTATATCTAATGTTTCACCAAATTAATATATGGTAATAATATCAGAACATGAAAAATGGGTTTTAGAAGACAAATTATAAAAATAAAAATTAATATAAGAATAAAGTCCTTGAAATCTAAATAGGGTTCTGATTGTGAGGAATTCCTTATGGGAAAGATATTCAAATTTGAAAAAAATAGATGTAAAGGCAAAATAAAATTATAAATTAAAACATGGAAAATATTTAATATGTAAATTAGAAATTAAATAGGAAAAGTATAAAAATATTTTATATAACTTAATCTTACAAAACTTGACAGTATGAATAACTACAAGTAAAATAAAAATAGAAAGTGAGTAAAAGTAGAGAACTTTTTCATATACTCTCATTTTAGGTAAGATATATGCTATAAAGCCTATTAGGCTGAAAAATGTTACTGTAATGTAATATTAAATGGGAATTTTCCCACAGTCAGAAATTCCCACAAAGGGCTAACTGGAATTTCATCACTGTTAGGAATTTATACTTCTAACTCACAAACTTTAACATTTGGGGCCAGCTATCTCAAAAAATGGATTATCAGGATTCACCGGTTTCAACGACCCTAGTCGTCATAACAATAATGAGTGATGAAAAAGAATGGTCTTTAAGGGTGACGTGAAGTGAGGCAGTCAAAAGAATCCTTCATAAATGTAATGTTAAATTTCCTTAAAATACAGGTTAAAAAGCTTAAAATATCTCCCCTCATCTATTAAGTCAGATCTATTTCCTCTTCTAAAACATTGGTGAGCCCTTGGGTCCAAAGACAGTTTAATGCTGCCCACGCACGAAAAGAATGACCAAAATAGAGAGAGGGAGATGCTGAGGCAAGAAGCTCTAATGTGTAACCTGTCTTCCTATTCTTTGATGAAGCAAGGATACAAGCTTTCCTTGGATGGCACGCATACATATGTCTCCTGAACCTAAGCAGACCTGCTAATACCCACTGAAGCAAGTTACCACAAGGAAAAGCCACCCTAAATGTAGTCTTGTTTCTTAAGTTTTTATTTAAATTTCAGTTAGTTAACATACAGTGTAATATTAGTTTCAGGTGTACAATATAGTTATTCCACCTAACAAATAGTCTTTTGGGTGTTTAGTGAAGAACAAAGAGATTAAAAAAATGAGGGGCGCCTGGGTGGCTCAGTGGGTTAAGCGTCTGGCTTCAGCTCAGGTCATGATCTCAGGGTCCTGGGATCAAGTCCAGTCGGCCTCCCTACTCAGCGTGGAGCAAGCTTCTCCTTCTCTGCCCCTCCCCCTGCACACACACACGCACACTCTCTCTCTCTTTCTCAAATAAAATCTTAAAAAAAAAATGAAGCTTAATCTTGATTTGCCTCTTCAGTGATTAGAGAAATGGGACACCAATGACATCCCTCTCAGAGGAAAGCACACAGCACACAGGACAAGCGCTAGCCCTGAGAGACCAGCTACACAGAGGATATCTAGGCTGAGTATCAGCCTAAGCAGCAGCAACAACCAAAAAAAAGAAGATTGCAATCTCACTGAGTCCTGTAAAAACACATTTGTCTGCTCCTGACATATCACAGATGGAGCTGGTATCTACAATCGGGAGAGAAAAGGGGTGTCTGGAAGCCAACCCACACCCCAGTACTCCCAAAGCACAAGAACTGTCAGCACAGATGGTATGTGTAGAAAAGCTCTGATTGGAATTTGAGATTAACATTTTAAAATGAATAAGTAATAGAATAAACTAATAACCCAAGTGTCTGAAAAGTTATGGTATCTGTCCAAAAGGGAGTCAAGGAAGAGCCCCTAAGTGAGGAAAAAAGGTGAGAAATTCCATTACAACACAACTAGGAGCAATGACTGGAAAAAAGTAAAAACAATATGTTATTTAAGTAATAATAGATTGTAACGCCTCAATAAACTACTTACCCTATTCAATGGTACACTTAGAATAACATTGTTGTGTTCTATCTTGCTGGATAACAGTATAGATCATGAAACTCATGTGCATATCTCTGAGAAATGGGACAATAAATGTATTGCTCAAGTGTGTAGCACCCCCAGAAATAATTATGCTGCCCCATAAACCAGAGCATTGGAAAAATGCATTCATTCAACAAATGTTTTTTCAATGCCTCACATGTGCCAAGCAAAATTCTAGTTATAGTGATCTTACTGATGGGTGAACAGAATCAGACATATATCCCTGTTCCTGTACTGTTATATTACACTGGGGATAAACCATAGTGAAGGAGGAACTCTCCGAAGAAGCGATATTGGAAATAATATCCGAGTAAAAATTCATCAGCCATGTTATGATCTAAATGGTCGGGGAAGGAAAGAAGGTGTTGTAGTCTGAATTGTGTCCTCCAAAATTCATAAGTTAAAGCCCTGACCCCCAGTGTGACTGTATTTGGAAATAGAGCCTTCAAGAAGGTTACCAAGGGGAAGTAAAGTCACAAGGGCAGGCCCCTAATAAAGTAATACTGATGTCCCTATAAGAAGAGGAAGAGACATTAGGAGTGTACATGTACAGAGGAAAGGCCATATGAGGACACAGCAAGAAAACAGCCAGGAAAAGATGTCTCACCAGAAACCAGTTCTTTCGGCAACCTGATCTTGGACTTTCAGCCTCTAAAACTCTGAGAAAATAAATTCTGGTTGTGTAAGCCACCTATTCTGTGGTATTTTATCATGGAAGCTCTAGAAGAATACTATAGAAAGGGAGATACTTAAGACAGAGAAAACAAATAATGCAAAGGCCCTAAAGAAAGAAGCAGCTGGGGGAGTTCTCCAAATCAAGTGATGTGAGTAGAAATGTACTCACATGAAGTATGGCAAATGTAAGAGATGAAGTTGCAGAGGCAGGCAAGGGGCTAGATCACGGGGGCAGGGAAAGACTACCAGACCAGACCATGAATTGGAATCTAATTTTAAAGATACCATAAAGCTAATGAAAGATAAAAGACAAGACCAGCTGCTCCTTAGGAGAATGGACTGCTGAAGCTCAAACATGGAACTGTGAGGCTATTCCAGTCCAGATTTGACCTATGAAGTTTACAGTGATCAAGAGAAGGGAAGAGATTTGGGGTAAATTTTGATGGTAGGATCTATGAAACTTACTGATGAATTAATAAGAAAAAAAACAGTTTCCTGGTTTTGCCCACTCTGGCTGCAAATTTACTCATTCTAAGAGTCAAACAGGAACCACAAGATTTAGATATCTGTGCCAAAGGTTATTTATAGCTTGCAATTCATTAAAATAAACATTGTTGACGACTTAACCACAAACTTGTATAAAGATTATATTCAAATTACATAAACACAATAAAAAAATAAGCCCTAAAGGTAAGTCTTATAATACTTTCATCAGATCTCCTTCAGCAAGTAACTTCTTATCCATGTGACTAGAAGTTACTATATTAGTGTTACCTCTCTTTGTTAATCTCTCCTTGTGAAACCTCTCCTATAGACTGCACAGAGCTTTTACTCCATAAGCCTAGATAATAGAATATGTATTTCTCACTTCAGAACCCAATGGATGATCAGAGTAATTTAATTATTTAGTTTCTATCCTTGTTACCATTGATTGGTAGTTTTGTGTCCCCATCCTGCATTTTCTTGACCCTTTATCCATGTTACAACAAACTGAGATACTGTGCAGGCCCATTTCAGGTTACTGTAAACTGGACTGCCCTAGAATGATACATTTTTCTAGTTTGGCCAGGGTTATATGCTATGTTGCCCTGTCATTTTGATATAATGACCAGATCTATTAGCTTTTTGTACACATTATTCGTATCTTATTATTGCCAATAGATATGGCTATATCTGTATTATTCATCTCCTAATACTTACTCTGGGGGTTTGCTGAGATCATTTGATCTAACCTGGATTGGGCAGGGTGACTCTGCTTCAATCTGTAGATCTGGCTGGGTTTGGCTCCTCATTATAGTCAGGGTTCAGTCTACACCAGCAAATTCTAGCTTTTCATGGTATTGGCAGAGGTGCAAGAAAGGAGTTAAGAATTGAGAACAATAATTCAATTTGCCACACCAGTATTCATATATCACACCTATATTCATATATCACACCTGTATTTACATAACATTTGTTATTTGTCCTTTTGATAAAAGCCATTCTGACAGGTATGAGGTAATATCTCATTGTGATTCTGATTTGCACTTCCCTAATGATTAGTGATGTTGAGCATCTTTTCATATGCATGTTGGTCATCTGTATGTCTTTTTTGAAAAAAATGTCTATTTTCAGATCCTCTGCCCAGTTTTTAAATAAGATTGGTATTATTGAGTGTATGAGTTCCTTATATATTGGATATTAACTCTTTACCAGATGTACGATTTGCAAATATCTCCTCCCATTTAGTAGGTTTCCTTTTCATTTTGTTGATGGTTTCCTTCACTGTGCAGAAGCTTTTTAGTTTAATGTACTTCTAATTGTTTATTTTTGCTTTTGTTGCCATTGCTTTTGGAGGAAGATCCAAGATCAATATCAAGGAACTTATTGCATATGTTTTCTTTATGGTTTCGGGTCTTACATTCAAGTCTTTAATTCATGTTAAGCTAATTTTTGAGTATGGTGTAGGATAGTGATCCAGTTTCATTCCTTTGCATGTGGTTGTCCAGTTTTCCCAACACCATTTTTTGAAGATACTATCCTTTCCCCATTATACATTCTTACCACCTCTGTCAAAAGTTAACTGACCATATATGGATGGGTTTATTTCTGGGCTCTCTACTCTGCCCCACTGATCTATGTGTCCGCATTTATGCCAATATCATACTGTTTCAATTACTATAGCTTACTAATATAGTTTGAAATCAGGGTGTATAATGTCTCCAGATTTGTTCTTTCTCAAATTGCTTTGGCTCTCTGGGATCTTTCACAAAAGAATTCCACATAAATTTTAAGGTTGTTTGGTCTCATTTCATAAAAAATACCTTTAAAATTTTGATACCGCATTATCAAATAGAATGCATTAAATCTGTAGGCTGCTTTAGGTAATATGGATATTTAAACAATATTATTCCTTCTCCATGAGCATGGAATATTTTTCCATTTATTTGAGTCTTCCTCAATTTCAACTACATCTTACACTTTTCAGTGTACAGATCTTTCACCTCTTTGGAGAAATTTATTCCCAGGTATTTTTTTGATGCAATTGTAAACTAAATTGTTTTACTAATTCCTGACAGTCCATTGTTAGGGTATAAAAATGCAACAGATTTTTGTATATTGACTTTGTGTCCTGCAACTTCACTTAATTCACTTATTAGTTTTAACAGTTTTTGGGTGGTCTTTTGGGTTTTCTATATTTAAAATCATGTCATCCACAAAAGTGAGTTTTACTTCTTTCCTTCCAATTTAGATGCCTTTTCTTTCTTTTTTATGCTTAATTGTTCTGGCTAGAACTTCCAATACTATGTTGAATACACGTGGTAAGAAGGGGCATCCTTTTCTTGTTCCTAATCTTAAAAAAAAAAATCTTAAAAGAAAAGGTTTCAATTTTTCACTGTTGAGTATGATCTTAGCTATGGGTTTATCATATATGGCCTTTCTTATATTGAGGTTCATTCTGTCTATACCTATTTTGTTGAGAGTTTTTATCATAATGGCTGTTGAATTTTGTCAAATGTTTTTTCTGAATCTACTAGAAAATCATGATTTTATCCCTCATTTTGTTGATGTGGTGTATCATGTTGACTGATTTGCAGATGTTGAACCATCCTTATATCTTCAGAATAAATCCCACTTGATCATGGTGTATGATCCTTTTAATATATTTCTGAATTCCTTTTGCTAATATTTCATTAAGAAATTTTGTAACTCAAGGGATACTAGCCTATAATTTTCTTCCTTTGTCATGTCCTTGTCTGGTTTTAGTATCAAGGAAAGCCTGGCCTCATAAAATAAGTTTGGGAGTGTTCCCATCTCTTCAATTTTTTGGAAAAGTTTGAGAAGAATAGGTATTAAATCTTTGAATGTTTGGTAGAATTCACCAGTGAAGCTGTCTTGTCCTGTACTTTTATTTGTTGGGATGTTTTTGATTATTGATTCAATTGCCTTAACTAGTAACTATTCTATTCAGATTTACTATTTCTTCATGATTCAATCTTGGAAGATTGCACGTTTCTAGGAATTTATCCATCTCTTCAGGTTGTTGAAGTTGTTGGCAAATAATTTTTCATACTAATCTCTTAATGATCCTTTGTATTCCTGTGATATCAGTTATAACTTTTCTTTCATCTCTGGTTTTATTTATTTGGGTTCTTTCTTTCTTTCTTTCTTTCTTTCTTTCTTTCTTTCTCTTTCTTTCTCTTCCTTTCTCTCTCTCTCTCTCTCTCTCTCTCTCTCTCTCTCTCTCTCTCTCTCTCTCCCTCCCTTCCTCCCTTTCTTTTCCTTCTTGGCTAAAGGTCTGTCAAATCTGTTTATCTTTCCAAAGAACCGGCTCTTAGGTTCAGTGATCCTTCCTACTTTTTATTTCAGTCTCTATTTCATTTATTTCCACTGTTTATTATTTCCTTCCTTCTACCAACTTTGAGCTTCATTTGTTCTTTTTCTAGTTCCTTTAGGTGTAAGTTTATTTATTTAAAAAAAAATTTAAGACTTTATTTATTTGAGAGGGAGCGAATGAGAGAGAGAAAGCATGAGAGGAGGGAGGGTCAGAGGGAGCAGCAGACTCCCTGCTGAGCAGAGAGCCTGATGTGGACAGGATCCTGGGACTCCAGGATCATGACCTGAGCCAAAGGCAGACACTTAACTGACTAAGCCACCCAGGCTCCTGGTGTAAGTTTAGATTGAGATTGTTCTTGTTTCGTGAGGTGAACCTATATTTCAATAAACTTCCCTCTTATAACTACTTTTGCTGCATCCCATAGATTTTGGTATGCTGTATTTCCATTTTCATTTGCTCAAGGTATTTTTTGTATTTCTGCTTTGATCTCTTTGTTGACTCATTGATTATACAGCAGCATGTTGTTTAATCTCCATATATTTGTGAGCTTTCCAGTTTTCTTCTTGTGATTGATTTCTAGCTTCATAACATTGTTGGAACAGATGCTGAATATGATTTTAATATTCTTAAATTTACTGAGACTTGATTTGTGGCGTAACATATGATCTATCCTGGAGAATGTTCCATGTGCGTTTGAAAAGAAGATGTTTTCTGCTATTTTTTTTTATTTTTTATTATTTATTTATTTATTTTTAAAGATTTTATTTATTTATTTGACAGACAGAGACACAGCGAGAGAGAGAACACAAGCAGGGGGAGTGGGAGAGGGAGAAGCAGGCTTCCCACGGAGCAGGGAGCCCAATGCAGGGCTCGATCCCAGGACCCTGGGATCATGACCCGAGCCAAAGGCAGACACTTAACGACTGAGCCACCCAGGTGCCCTCTGCTATTTTTAAAGGAATGTTCTGTATATATTTATTACATCCCTTACTATTTTATTGCTGTCAATTTCTTCCCTTAGGTCTGTTAATATTTGCTTTATATATACATGTGTTCTTATGTTGGTACACAAATAACTACAATTGCCATAACTTCTTGTTTCGTTAACCACTTTATTTTTATGTAATGCCCATCTTTGTCTTTCATTATAGTCTTTGTTTTAAAGTCTATTTTGTCTGATATAAATATAGCTACCTCAGCTTTCTTTTGGTTCCTATTTGCATGAAACATTTTTTTCCATCACTTCACTTTCAGTTTGTATGTCCTTATATCCAAAGTGAGTCTTTTGTACTCAGCATATAGGTGGGTCTTATTTTTTCATCCATTCAGCCACCCTATATCTTTTAATTTGAAAATTTAGTCCATTTACATTTAATCATTGGCAGATATGTATTTATTGCTATTTTGTTAATTGTTTTCTGGTTGTTTTTATAGTTTCTGTCTGTCCCTTTCTTATCATCTTCCAGTCCTGCGGGACTGCAATTACAAACCTTGCTGTCCTCCAGAAAGGAATGGAGCCTGCTTAAGATTCTCTCTCTCCCTCTATCCCTGCCCTCCCACCCCACGCTCTCTCTAATAAAATAAAAAGCCAGGCAAAAGAGTGCATATTGTATGATGCCCGTGATATAAAATTCTGACAATATGAACTAAAGTACAGAGACGAAAATACAGAGCCATAGTGACAGGCTACAGACAAGATGGATAGGAGACGAATTACAAAAGTGCAGGAGGAAATATCTGGGGATGATGGATACGTCCATTATCTTATTTATGCTAATGGTTTCATGGCCATATCCATATGTCAAAACCTAGCAAACTGCACATGTTACAATATAGCTTATTTTTGTCATTATACTTCATAAAGTTGTTATACATGAGTCTTATATTTATCTCTTGATTTTTAACTGAATTTTACACATTTTATTTTAAAGTATGAAAATCTTTTAGAATGCAAATAATTCTTCATTGTTAGATCTTTTTATATCTAGTTTACTTCTTTTTTGAAATTGGGATATTTGTATTAAATAATTAATAATCTCTTTAAAGCAAAGAGTGTATTTCTGAAAACTCAAGTATAGTTGACCTTTGAACAACAAGGGTCTGGTCCAGTCAAAAATCTGCAAATAACTTTTGACTTTCCAAAACTCAACTACTAATTGCTAGCTGTTGACCAGAAGCTTTACTGAGAACACAATTAACAAATCTTGTATGTTAAATGTACTACATACTGTATTCTTACAATGAAGTAAGCTATAGAAAAGAAAATGTTATTAAGAGAATCATAAGAAAATATAATACATTTACAGTACTCTATCGTATTCATAAAATATTTGCTTGTAAGTGCACCCACACAGTTCAAACCCATGTTGTTCAAGGGTCAACTGTATGATTTTATGAATCTAAAATGAATGGAAGGCAAAAAGGGGAAAATCACTTCAATTGATCAAAACAAAAAAAATCTGAAAAATAATATATTTAATAGTTTAGGGGTAAAGAGTAAAGTACAGACTCTGTTCAAAATACTGATATTCAGAGAGATGGTTTTAGACCAGAATTATCAAAAATTTAGATTTTCTCAATTAAAATCAGAAGTGTTTAATGTTGGAAGTTGTACTGTTTAAAATCATAATGAGCAGCTTGCATGATTTAATTTGTATATAAATGATAGCATTGCTATCTCCTTTAGGAATTCTTACTTTGATCATGTCTTTGAAGTAATGTTCACTTAGAGATACATTTCAGACACAATGTAGATTTTCTTCAATGTTTCATTAATAGGCATAACAATTGCATGATATGTTTTCCATTTAGCAGTCAGACCATTAAATTGTGTAAGTATCACTAATAACTATAGTTCAAAGATCACAGTCCCTTTTTTAAGAATGCCAGGTATACACACAAAAAAAGAATCTTGACAGAAAGTGATGTATTAAACAATTATTTCTCCATTTCTTCCAACCAAGTTTCTGTGTATTTATTCCAGGACATTATTAAAAGAAGGGTGGCAGGGGGAGAGAGAAGAGTGGGGGGAGAGAAGGAGGAGGAGGGATGGAGAAATAAAGGAAGAGCTCTTCTATTTGAAGAGCAAGACTCTACTCAAACAGTGACTAGCCCAAGGTATTCCTCAGAATGGAGACGATAATGCTCACTGTGAAATGCTGAAAATATATTTTAAGATTAAATACCAAATGATTTTTCCAAATCCTTAGTCGTGATGAATTATAATGACTGACTAGAATATCATATCTAGCTATATTAAAAGACAAGAATAAGAATGACATAAATGTAATAAAAATTCTATAGAAAAGTTTAATTAGGTACATAGTATAAGAAATTTCAAATATAAATGAACATAATGATAAAATATTCATTATGCAGCTTATGCTGATTTCTTCAAAGGCATAAATAAGAGAGATGGGTAGGGGGTAGACAGCAAGAAAGAGAAACATAAAAATAAATGAATGACAAAATAAAGTAATAATAAATTTGCAAGGGGGCACTATTGAAGATATATATCCAAAAAAACTCATATACATACATAAAGCATTGCACAAACATGCTTTATAATTTAAATCTATTACTTTAGCTGAAAACAAAGGTTTTTATTACACCTTAAACTGGTATATTTATTGCATATTTTAGTATATTAGTATTTTCATTTTATCTTTGTAAAAAGACACTTCTTCAGGATGATCAAATTGGGGAGAATTTTTTAAATACTCATCCTAAATATATTTTATAACATAACAAGCAAAATATATAAAATTGCGGGCTTTATGTAAACATGTGTAAAAGCAACAGCTCAATTATTTAAACAGTATTGTATGGCAAGGTCTGCACGTATTGAGCAGCAGAGATCTCAGTAATTCACAGCAATTCACAGTTCCCAGGATGTAATAGGTATGCAATAAATGTTAAGGTTATGGCCTACATTAATAAACATATATCCAATATTGCTGAAAGTTCAATAAAATCTGAAAGTAGGGAGAAAAAATGGGAATTTACTGGAAATTGAATCGTATAGTTCACATAAAATCTGTTTTCTTGTAATTTCTAAGTAAAAGACGATCTGAATTTTACTTATCATTTGCTCCTGCATATTATTTTACACAAAGAATATAAACTATCAACTCGCTAATTTTCAACAAACACATTTTCAGTGTCTAGCATGGCAGCTAGTCAAGATATTGCTGAGTGATAATTAACAAGCTAGTATCAAAGACAGTTCTTGAGAAAAGGCTTAAAAACAAAAAGTCAACACTGAACCAATACTCCTCTAATGAAAACACACACACACACACACACACACACACACACACACACACACACACACCCTACATTTTTTACTAACTGATCTTATCTCAGATCTGAGATAAGATCAGTTAGTAAAAGTTAGTAAATCAGTTTCTGGATTTTTAAATAAAACTCTAACTCTGTTTCCCAAAATAGATCAATATGAAATCCCCTATGAATGCTTTTGAAATTATATTCCTTGGCATAGATGCTTTAATAAATGAATAAAAAGATGGCTAACTTTGGAGGAAAACAGTTCCACTAGAGGTTTTATTCTATGTTTAATTACAAAAATGTCATACCCTGCACGTTCTGCATGGAGCACTGGGTGTTATGAACAAACAATGAATCATGGAACACTGCACCAAAAACTAATGATGTAATATATGGTGATTAACATAACAATAAAAAAATTTTTAAAAAATGTCATACCCTAATAATTGGCTCAAAATGAAGCAGCCTCTGCTCATCTGGCCAACCTTGTCAGTTTTAAGCTTTAGCAAGCACCCTTAGCCTGTGTGACTGATTAACATTTTTTCATGTACCTATAGATCATGCATTCTTTCCTAGAAAGAACAGAGCACCTCTGCACAACCCCCAGGCACTAAGGAACCAGACCCCCTTGCACAACCTCCAAGCACTAAGACAATATCTGTAGTTGGCACAATCGAGTCTGTACATAATCAAGAAAAGTTACAGACCACTGTACTCCCTTTATTGATTAACTACTCTAAACTCCTTAAAAAAAAAAAAAAAAAAAAAACCTAGGCCAGGCAGAAACCTCTGTAGTTGGCCTTTGGCCCTCTCCCCAGGTGGCCAGCCTCCTGAATAAAACTCATATTCCTTTCCAATCAAAACTCTTCTCTTGAGTATTGGCCTTTCAAACGATGGGCAGCTGAACTTGGGTTTCGGTAACAAAAAGAACAAGTTTGATAATTTTATTTATATTTCTCAGGGATACATTAATCTACCTACAGGAAAGAGGTTTGCAAACGATATCTGTAAAAAAAAAATATTTTAAGTTTATGGGCCATATGGGATCTGAAGCAACTACTCAACTTCCTTCTTATAGCTTAAAAGCAGTGATAGACAATATAAATGACCACTCTTGGTTGTTCTCCAAAACACTTTATTTGCAAAAACGGGCTGGGATGGCAAGCAGCCTCTAGTTTGCCAACCCCTGCTATAGGGTATGTCTCTCCTTGACCAAACTTTTAGTCAGGCTCCTTTAAGACCTCTGCTCTACTAGACCCAACTATGGGCTTTGTTTCTGTTCACACGGTCTAGGAATTTTTTAAAGATTTTATTTATTTATTTGACAGAGAGAGACAAAGCGAAAGAGGGAACACAAGCAGGGGGAGTGGGAGAGGGAGAAGCAGGCTTCCCACCTAGCAGGGAGCCCGATGTGGGGCTTGATCCCAGGACCCTGGGATCATGACCTGAGCCGAAGGCAGATGCTTAAGGACTAAGCCACCCAGGTGCCCCATTACACAGTCTAGTTTCAGCAAGAGTCTTGCTAAGTCTTAAGTTTAGAATTCCTCAACCTCGATATTTGGCCACTTTCTTATCTCCTGATATCTGATAACCCTAGTCTGCATTAGCAAGAATCCTACAGATCAGTTCCGCTGGAATCATCCCTTACCTCTGATGTTTCCTCTTAGTAATTTTCCATCCACTGACCCCCACCCTAGTCCTTGGCTATAAATTTCCACTTTTCTTTGTTGAATTCATAGTTGAGCTCAATTCCTCTCCTCTATTGCAAAACTCCTTTGTAGTAGCCCCCTAAATGAAGTCTGCCTTACAATTCTTTAACAGGTGTCTGATAATTTTTTCTTTAACAATATCAAAAATAATCTAAGATTTTCCTTTGATTGACCAAATTTCATATTTCATACCTAGATGATGACTTCTTAAAAAACAAATGAAAAACAAAAACAATTTTGGCTATAAAATCTCATACTTTCATATTTTAGTAATGTTTCTTTTTTGCCTTTTTTAATTCTTCAAAAATTACTGTTTCATCAGAATTTTTTCATTTTTATGAAAATCCTAATTTATATCTTACTAATCAGCATCTTTTAGTTGCAACTTTGCCTTAGGTTTCATTTTATGCAGCAAGAAATTCTCTGTGGGACTACTATTCCCATAGATTCCTTAAACTAAGGTACAGTGGAGGCTAATTATACACACTAAAGATGGATTACCTCAACTTCCCTTTTGGGACTTAGTAAGAGGTGGTAGTGAGGGCCTTACACCCAAATCATTATTGCTCTCCCCTTCCCAATCTCAACCCCTATTAAGGACCACTGTATTAAATAGCCCATCTATTTTCCTCATTAGTGAATTCTATTTTACCACAGATTGAACTATTTCATGTAATTTAGTCTATTTTTCCCTTTCTACTTGGTACCATTGACAAATATTTTACTTTGTGAGTTAATACTACATATTTTAAATATTTTCCCTTGAATATATTTTAATATCTGCTAGGGTTCTTGCTCACCTTTACTTTTCAAATAGTCCATAAGTCATTCCATTTATTATTTCATATAAAATTTATAATTATTTCTACTGAGTTCAAAGTGACTAAAACAATGATAAATAAGAATTTTGAGTATGATTTGTTTATAATTCTAAATTAACATTTATATCTTCCAAATATTTAAGTTTCTCATCCAGGAACACAGTTTCTCATCCAAGAATTATTCTGTTTTCTTTACATCACTCAAAACACATTTGTACTTCATTGCATTAGACAGAATATCCTCTTGCCAACGTTTTAAAAATTTAAGAAAAATGTATAGTTCAACATTAAAGTAATAAATGCATTGAGATCATATAACATTACTTCATTGAATCAAAGATGGGTCATCTAAGGAGATATATTATTATATCTCATAAATAGGTTTATAGAGAAATTTTATGGTCACCTCAATAGATGCCAAAGAACTTTTAAAAAAATTTAGCAACCATCATGAATAAAAATATTATTTAATTAATGTATCCTATTTACAGAATAATTTTGGAAAATACACAATTAAATATAGTATTTCATATGCATGGCAAATTAGTTCAAATTAAGCAATCTATAATTACTTGTGAATATAGCCACATATAATTAAACTTTAAGAAGAGTATGTTCTTGGTCATAATGCAATTAGTAAATTAATAAAAAAAATTTAGGAAAGCTCTCACATAATCCACAGTCATTGCCATTTCAAAGTTTTACCAATTAAAATCTTTATAATTAATTTTATTAGAAATATTTAATTGGTCAACATAGAGGTAAAGACTATAACTTTTTTCACTGTGGTAGGGTAAAAAATAACCCATCCTGAATTGTAGTTAACTTTAAAACAGGAATAGAAATAAAACAAAGAAATAAGGATATCAGTTGTCTTAATAAAAAGACAAAAAAAAAATACAGTGATTCTATTTAAAGACTTCTATCCAAAACAATCGATGTTTATCTCTGTCCAAAGAAATAGGGTTTGCATCTTTCAAGAGGTTTTCATGACTTTTTATAGCAGTCACTTTTGATGCTGTCAAATAATAGGAATAAATCATGCTTTCTCCTTGTCCACTGTCGAAGATAAAGCAGAGCTTGTTTTTATGCTCCCAGAGTTCCCATCAATTTTGGTACTGCATGCTTCTTTATATGGTGATAGTCCTTGTATATAGTAACTGGCAATTGGAAATCTCCATCCCTTTGAATTTATCACCTGTAAAACTGAGACTAAATACTATATTCCTTATTTACTGGAACTCATTCTGAAAACCAGACTGAAAATAGTAACTGGTTATCAAAGTTTATTGTTCATACAGAATCATGATAAGAAGCTACATCTATTATTAAAATTTTCTACTGTATAGTATATGTAAAAAAAGAAAAAAATCAAGTGTAATAAAAGAATTACTTCTTCAAAAGGCTATGTACATAATTGAGAAGATGAGTGATCTATTTAATTCTAAGTCATTATTTCAAAGAAATCAAAAATATTAAGGATGCCCCCCAATGTCATCACAATGTGTATTTGAGTTTATAACTAAATCCCAGGTAATTATAGAAACTGTTATTATAAATGAAATCAAGAATGTTTTTCTTACAAAGGATCACAAGATATCTTAAACCAAAGTAAACATATTAAATGTATTTATATCAGATACCTTATTCTTCTACCTTATTTCATCCACTCCTTTTTCTGCATTGTTTTTCATCTGATGCTTGTTTTTCTTAGAATTATGTTGTCCTTTGAAACATACTTCCCTAGAGCTTAAATATGTAAATAACTGAAAATGCAAATTACTACACTTTTGTTCACATGGAAAATACAGTCAATCATACCTCTGTAGTTCCAATGCCAGCTATGAATATATAATGAAAAAATTTATAACATAAAATTATTCCCAAATTTTAAGATGTATGATATAATTTTACTATTTATAGTTATGATATCATTGGAATATGATTTAATCTGAATTATTTTCAGATTTAATAAATACAATATTTTATTATTATATTGTATTTCTATAAAATGAAAAGTGAGATCTTTTTCTTCTCTGGTAAAATTTTGTCATAATGTCTTCAATGTACTATATAATATTCCAGTGGTTTATCCTGAATGCTCTCTGCTGCTATTTGTGGATGCTATGTAGAAATAATCACCCCTTCTTCAAAATAGTTGAATCCTACTTTTTTCCATGAAAAGAATGTAGGTTAGGATTTATGAAAGTAACTTTTCTTTTTTTTTTAAGATTTTATTTATTTATTTGAGAGAGAATGCAGGAGCACAAGCGGGGTGGGGGGGCAGAGGGAGAGGGAGAAGTGGGCTCCCTGCCGAGGGAGCTCATGCAGGGCTTGATCCCAGGACCTGAGATGAAGACCTGAGCCCAAGGCAGATGCACTTAACCAACTGAGCCACCCAGGTGCTCCGGAGTAACTTTACTTTTAATGTTTAATTTAACACGATTAGCTCAGTTTTTATTTGGTTTGATGTAACATTGTTACATAGCTTCTGCTTATCTGTTGATCAAAAAATCCTGATTATATGTACTGGACATACATAGCTTAATATTAAAGGTCACACTAAAAAACCTTTTACTGTATGGATTATATAATTTTTACAAGTGTGGCAACTGTGGGTAAAACTTGTAAGTTACTTCTGTGCCAAAACTTTTAAGAAAAAGGTACGCACTCCATATGCTCTCCTTCTTCCACTCATTGGATACAGATGACTATAAAGTCATATGTGATAATGAAACTACAAGAGGAAACTGCAGAATTCTACTATTCTCTGTATGAAGGAAAGCAGTCAACAACCAGGAACACCTCAGATTCTAATGTAAATGAAAAACTACATGTTAAGGCTCTAGAATTTGGAATTTTATCTTCTCAGCTTTTAAATATGCATATATATCCTCTTAAAAATATATATCTTCTTCAATTGGGATATACCCAAAACAAAAACCTAAAACATGTGGCATTAGCTTAACAGTCAGAAGGCAAATGACATGTAAAACCGTAATAGGAAACTAGACTGATGGAAACCTACATTATACAGTAGTAACTTTCTTGGTAAAGTTTTATCTCTAATAACTTGGAAGGCAGGTCAAGTGCTAATTTCTTTGTGTTGACTGAAACTTGATGCATCTAACAACATATTTCCAGGAACAGATGAGCTCAAGCAATACTAGCTGGATTGAAAATTAAAAAAAAAAAAGAAAGAATAGAAGAGTATAGAACTTTAGCGCTTTCAGGATTGTAAAAAGATGATATCTGCCCCTTCGAATGGGGACAAAACTAAGAAAAGAACATCTCGAGCACCAAAAATAGATTAAGACATCCTAGTTAAATAAAGAGATTCAGCTCTGTGTCTAAGATCTATCCACCTCTATTTTATAATGACCTCAATTTAGTTGCCATTAAGTTGAGAGAAGCATCTGAATAAAGTGGCAAGTAGATACATTAATAAATAAGACATGCTTGAAAACTATGTCAAAGAAAGAACTTTGGGTGTGAACTTCTATGTGTAGTTTTGGCACATGGAACTGACAAGTAGATTAAAAGACTACTTTGAGTTTTAGGAAATTTTATTGCCAACAAATCATGAGTCTGGTCTAAAAGAGCCTATAGCTGTAAAATGATCCTCAAGCTCTCAAAAGAGATCCTCATAAAACAGGCATGAAAGCTATTCACAACCACCAATAGCTACTTCAGAAATTGTGAGGATGATAAAGGAAGTTTACATACAGTAGAGTCATGGCCATCAAGAACAATGGGTAAGAGTGTCTCAGTGAATCGAATGCTGTATCTGTTCCGAGGTTCTTCACAATGCCTGCCCATCACTGCTATGGCTGTGTTTATTCCCCTTTCTTAATGGGAGTTTTCTATTTATTACAAACATTGTATATTTTGTTAGGGGCAGGTGGCATTTCATTCAATCTGTGTGTTACCAGTTGACAAGAAGACATTTTAACCTGATGGAGAAAATTCTGTATCACCAAATATATGAGGATGAACATACACGAATTGTGGGTGAGATGGCAGATTATTACAGAGATGACCAAGTATCTACAAAAACTGGGGCTTCCTCTTCCATGATAGAGAATCACTGTTGGAAAGTGACTACTACTGAGCCAGGGACAGCATTTTACATCTTACCCCTATCTGCAGCTGGTTGTGACCATATAACTAGTTCTCACTGCTGACACGTGAAAAGAAATGATGTGTCTCTTCATATCTGAGTTGGTTAAAAAGCACATGTGCCTTCTTCAATCTCCTTTTATAATTTCTGAGCTGGACACAGATAACTATAAAACTCTTAAGAGATGGTTGGTCCACTAAATTCAAGCCTGGATCCCTGAATCACTGTTTTGGGTGGAACTCCTGTCAACCAGGAATACCAACATGAATTCTTTGGTAAATTTATTAGTACCCTTAAGTTTGCTCTATATAAGGCCTCAGGGAGCAGAATTAGTACAACCACAAGATCCAAATTAAAAAAAAAAAAAAAAGACACAGAAACAAAAAACAAGCTAGACTACAAGTAACAATTCCAAAGTACACACACAGTTGACACTAATGCTTAAAAATATAGCCAATGCACTAAGATCAGGAGATTAATTTAGACCAAACTGCTTTAAAAAATAATTCTAGTGTGACTAAGATCCGTAAGGAATAAAATAACATCTGTAAAAGAGAAAAATTATGAAACAAATCAGGCAGAATAAAATAAAAGAAGGAAATGAAAAAAAATGAATAGCAAAAACCAGTAAAGATAAAAATAACTCAATAGATGAGATAAACTTAACTAGGTGTGGTCAGAGTGAAAATTCACAACCTGGAAATTAGTGCCAAATTTAAAATATTTTAAAAAATCAAAGACAAAGAGGATAATATTGAAAATCTCTAACAAGGGCGCCTGGGTGGCTCAGTCGTTAAGCGTCTGCCTTCGGCTCAGGTCATGATCCCAGGTTCCTGGGATCGAGTCCCACATCGGGCTCCCTGCTCCGCTGGAAGCCTGCTTCTCCCTCTCCCACTCCCCCTGCTTGTGTTCCTGCTCTCGCTATCTCTCTCTGTCAAATAAATAAAATCTTAAAAAAAAAAAAAACAAGAAAATCTCTAACAAATATCTAATACGTATTCTAGAAAGAACAGAAAAATGTAACACAAACACACACACATTCTTAGTTAAAAAAATGTGAATCATGAAAACATAAAGGCACACCAGTTACATCATAATGTTGAAGACCAAACATATGGAATCTATAATCCCCCAAGTAATGAGAATTAGAAGAACATTAGCAACTATAGTTTCAACAGATTCTCATGGACTGGGAAATGATATTTTCAGAATGTTGAGGAAAAATAACAGCCAAATAAACAATCTTTGAAAAAGGAGGTTAAAATAAAGATATTTTTAGATATCCACTAAATAAAGAGTTTAAATACTTACAGTACCTTATAGATCAAAAGATCTATTAAAAATGTATTTCAGCAAATAGAATCTTGAACCCAGGCAACAGGAGATAATAAGAGAAAAAAACAGCAAACATAGAAACTTAATATATCTTGATGTATCTAAGTGTTGACTTTATAAATCTCTTAATTTTGTTTCTTTAAAAGGTAGAACTAAATTTCAAAACTGATAGCAATTTCAGTGGGTGACATGGCATACTATGTTTGAAAAGTGAATAGAGATGTTAAATAATTTTATCTTCTTTTGAAGTATTTGTGTTAAGAAAGTATTTTTTTAAAAATTAAAGATAGCCTCTATAGAAATATGAGTTTTAGCATTCAAGTCAGCAGAGAGTAAAATAGGTATTAAAATGGAAGTTAAAATTTGGTTAAAATAATATACTAAAAATGATCATTTCAAGCCAGCTGATGTTTTAACCTGTTTTTAAAACTGTGACAAAGGACAAAATATAATTACTTAAATTTACTCTTTCTTGGCAATGATACGTTCTATTTTTAGACTCCTTGGAGCCTCTTGATTTCATATTCTTCTCAAGCTGGATGAAGGTCAGGAATTGCTTCATGAAAAAGCAGTTTTATTTGGAATTGAAGGTTATATTGTAAGAGTTTATATTTAGTTGTGAGAACCTTTAGAAAGTGAAAATACTATTTGGGCCAATAAGTATGCCCTTTTATTCTGATCCCAATCTCACCTTTTAGCTTTCCATCATATCCTCAAACCCCCTTATTTAATGCCAGCAAATCTTGGTGTCTCAAAATTTCTTTATGCTCTCTGCTTCCACAGTCATCTCTGATAACATGATTAGACAGAAGATCATAAACAGAGAGCATAAATGTTTCTGAACTGCAGCAAAGGACAGAGCCATGAAGCCTTAATAACAACACTCTTCAGGAGCTCAAATCAATATCTACGTCAGCAAAGGCCCTGTACATCTCACTCACTTCTGTGAACAATAACGCAATGGTTTGAGAACTGCCGCCATCCTTTCCTCCTGAATTTTAAAGCAGCACTAGAGAAAAAAAAAATAAAGCATATACCTAGAAAGAGGAAGAGTTTTAAAAAATCCTCAATGTTTCAGAACTTTTATTTTTCCATAGCCAAGTGTTAATTTGTTAAATTATATTCATGTGATCCTTAAAGGCTTGAAGAATATATCCTTGCAGTATATATGTGTGTGTGTGTGTGTGTGTGTGTGTGTGTGTGTGTGTGTGTGTGTGTGTGTGTGTGTGTGTATTTTTTTTCTCAGCAGGTATAAAAACCCAAACTCTAACTATTATCTCTAAGTATAAGTGCCACTGTCTTAATGAGGTTTATTTTAAATTAATATCCAAAAGGAATTTATTAGAAATTCATGTCACTTCAAAACTCACAACTGAACAAAAACTGCATTCAATTTTTCATGTTGTTTCCAATTATTTCTTCCATAGTGTTAAAATATTTTTAGATAGGGCGCCTGGGTGGCTCAGTTGGTTAAGCAACTGCGTTCGGCTCAGGTCATGATCCTGGAGTCCCGGGATCGAGTTCCGGATCAGACTCCCTGCTCAGCAGGGAGTCTGCTTCTCCCTCTGACCCTCTGACCCTCTTCCCTCTAGTGCTCTCTATCTCTCACTCTCTCTCTCAAATAAATAAAAAAAAAATAAAAAAAAATATTTTTAGATATATGCAGTGAAAGACTATTTGATGTAAATTAATGTTTTATGAATCAACATTATTTTTTAATTCAAACCCTTAAGGAATAAATTAAGAAAATTAAAAAAATAAAATCTGTTAACATTAATATGCCCAAGTATGATAGTTTTAATTATAAACCTATGAGATAAAATTAAAATAGTTATGAAAAATAAGTTGAGATTTGAGCCAAGAATAAAATACTGCTTATTATATATAACAGAATAACCCAAATTACTGTGTTGGTTTTTTTTTTAATTTTCTAATTATGTTATGTTTATCACCATACATTGCATCATTAGTTCTTGATGTAGTGTTCCATAATTCATTGTTTGCGTATAACACCCAGTGTTTGGTTTTAAATTTTAGCATATCCACTTAATGTAATATTTATGTCTATTTAAACCTGATTGATAGCAAGAATAAGAGAACCTCTCCCTTTTATGCTTCTAGAATTTGTATCTAGATATGCCTTAACAATATTATAGAGAAATGAATCACATGTTCTAACATTCAGTAGGACAACTTTTAGGATAAAATATGATAAATTATTTAAATGCAAATAAATACACATTACTCATAACATAATGATAGTATGGATATCATAGATTAATTCTATTTTAAACCAGCTTATTGTGTTTTTGCCACATAACAAATCAAGAGTTCTCAAATCCATTCAAGTAAATTATCAAAATCCCTAAAACCTCATTATAATGTTTCTTATTTATCATATTTTACATCAAAGTTCCAGATAAGTCCATAATTTTTCCATTATTCTCAGTAGCCTGAATTTCAGAAGAGATGTTTAGATACTGTTCTAATTGTGTTCATATCAGATTCCAAAAAATAAACATGGACAAAAAGGGACTAATGAATGATCAATAACTTAGGGCTCCTCTGCACTGGTGGATGGGCAGGAAAAGTTAAATAATCAAGATAAGGTTATGGATGCTTGGAATGAGGAAATGAAAGAGAAACAGAAAGAGAAAATTGAGGAACGGGAAATATGGAATATGGAAATATGGAACGAAAACACAAGGACCAGACTAAAAAATATTTAGGCTTCAGTTCTTAGTCTAGTATCAATTACTGAGTGGTCGCAGGGAATAAAATTCTGTTCTCAGTAATTTAGTATCCTGATTTATAAAATGAGGGATAAAGATATTTTTTTAAAGATTTTATTTTTTTATTTGAGAGAGAAAGAGAGAGTGAACGAGAGAGCACAAGCAGGGGGAGTGGCAGAGGGAGAGGCAGCAGGCTCCTCACTGAGCAGGAAGTCCGATGGTGGGACTCCATCCTAGGACCCTGGGATCATGACCTGAGCCAAAGGCAGACGCTTAACTGACTGAGCCACCCAGGTGCCCCAGGATAAAGATATTTTTTAGAACTTTCCAGACCTAAAGCAACCAGATCTACTGCAAACCTTCCCAAAGAAAACTTTCCTATTTCACAGAAATGAGAAGAAACAAAGCACTCTGTAGGTATACCAATAGTGTCTGCGTTTAAGTACTAAGTAGAGCTTGGTTCTCAGTGCCTTATGATCATTCATATCTAAATTTCTTACCCTTAATTACACACATTTTTTTTTAAAATACTCCTCCTTTATCAGACAGCCCTGGTGAAACAGACATATAAATAGTTCTTATAAATAATGAGGATGAAAATAGGAAGGAGGGAAGGAAGGAAGGGAGGGAGGGGATGACTTAGAGGGCTGACCCAAGAACCACAGAAGGAAGCCAAGAACCACAGAGAACCAATCCCAGGGAGAAGAACTGGGATCTGATCAAAGAATATTCTCTGCCCTTATTATAAGAGATCCTGACAACATTCAGCTGGATTTCAGAATCACAGTGGACCAGTGACAGCTGTATTCCCAGCCCTTAGGAATGGGAGAATCTTTTACAATTATTCTGTCCCTATCCCATGTGTGCTGTGTGTGTAACAATAACTTATCTTTTAGTTCTTAGCTGTCCAGGTCAAGAGGAACTTGAGCTACGAAGCTTCATTTACATCTGGACCTGATTTTTAATCGTGCTTTTCTGGACTTCAACATGATGCCATAATGGAATAAATATTTGGGAGGATGTGGGGTTTTGTGCATGAAGGAGGGACATTAATCATGAGAATCCAGAGTGGACTGTGGTATACTGTCACACTGGCTTTCAGGTATTCACTCCCTTGTAGAGTACCCCCTCATATACTCTTTATTTGGCCATTGAAAACCTCCCTCTAAAGGCAGCCACTGTACTGTAAAAAATCTTAGACCAGATTCTTAAATGATGAGACACCATATACAAAGAATTCTGGAAGAGGAGAAGTCATCTTAGACATTCTAGCTCTGGTCAACCTCACAGCTGAATTCAGCTGCCTTAGTGACCTTTGCTTAAAGGAAAAGACCTACCCAGTTGAGCCTTGAGAAATCATAAATCAGTGTGGTTTTAAACTGGTAGGTTTTGGGTTCTTTCATCTCAATAACAATAGATAACTAAACCATAAGGTTTATTCCTATTTATCTCTACCACTTACCAAAGTGATTAACAGATAAGTAGGTACTCAAAAATGTTAATAGCTCAAATAAATTAAATGTTCTAACAAAACAGATAAGAAGAAATGATACAAAGATACCGTTTTTTCTTCTCCAGTTAAATACCCACCCACCACCCCACACACGTATATATCTCACATTAAATATGTGACCATATACTATTAGAGCTATGATTTTATTCGTATAAGTTCCACTTAATTGGCCATTTAGCTTACATGTAATTCAGAGATTTGGTTGTGAAATAAGTCGTTGACAGATGGCAATAGAGTCTGATAAAAATTATCATCAAAGGAAATAAAGAAGCGTGCAAAACATCAAAAACAGACACTTAAATGAGTACTCTGAAATGGAGACTGGTGGTAGTGCAAGATACCTCTTTCAAAAAATAAGGTCTACATCCACTCTGGCTTCCTCTGTGTTTGTAAATAGCAATTTGTTGTATTAAATTGGAACCAAGCAGATGAGTGTGTTTTTATTAGTTCTCCATATACTTTATCATGAGTTGATTAGAACCACTACTTTATTTATGGATAAGGAAACTGTGATTTCAAAGTTAATAAGCCATGGATTTAGAATTCAAGCTTAATTCTTCCAATTTCTGCCATCTACTACAAGGAAATGATGAACATTTATACTATACCCACTCTCTTATGTTTCTACAATCAAATAAATTAAAATAAAGATAACAAGCCACAAAAACAGATGAGTCTACCAGTAGCTCTACACAAGCTGATAATGATTATCATTTGTCTAAAATCATCCTTACCCAACAAATGAAAGAATTTTAAGACATATAAATAAGAATGAAATTCACAGAATAAACACTTTAAGAAAAAACATCTAGCCATCAATAACTGTCACTACCTCTTATTCTGTGATTAATACCATAAAAATACAAATATTCAGTAAAAGCTAATTACACAAGTCCTGAGAATTATTCTTTGCATATTTTAAATTATTTTTACCATATTTTTTTACCATATTTTTACCAATGAATGCCCAGCTTCTACCTAACTTCCCAAATGTGGTAAAACTACGTCATAGTATGTGTAATGTTTTATCCTCAGCTCTTATTATCCTCTTAATTCCACTAATTATTCACACATATTAATTTTTCTTTAGTTTATTTTCCAATGTATAGAAATGTTTTATAAAGCCTCCTCAAAGAATCATTTCTGACTATTCCATTCTAAATCTTTGTTATGGGTGAATAAAAATCCTGAATTCAATCTATATTGATAAACTTGAATGAAACATCTTTTAATAATTAAATAGTGGAGAAAAGCTGATTCATTCCTTATAAAAATTATACTACAGATTGTATGCAAATATTGATATTTTTAGACAACCAAACATAGTGAGTTTCAACATTCAAGAACCCAAGTGTTTTATAAATAGATAAAACCTTTAAAAATTCACAGGTATTTTTTATGACCCTTACATGTATACAAGTATGTTTTTTTCTGACTTTTCTTATTTGTTCTTATTTATCATTTTAAAGAACATGAATATAGCATCAACAAAGAAGTCAATAAATTCAATATACTACAGAAAACAAACTTATAAATCATCCACCATTAAGAGGGAAATATCTGTATTATGTTACTATTTATCAAGCCATAATTTTATTTCTATATTTGTGTTTTGATTACAAGTCCTAAATCCAAACACAATTGATGTATATTATCTTTGTGTAAAATGTTTAAATGTATAAATTTATTAGATTAATAAGCCCTCACAAAATGATTCACATAGAAAGAAAAAATCTTTGATCTTGAAAATTATAGGTATTTTATTATCATAACAATGTGAAAGGTTTGGTTCTAAACTTCATTAGCATTGTGTTTTGTTAATATTTCCTGACAGATCTTACACAAATACTACTATTACAACAACTAAAAGGTAATTTGTTATATGGTGGGAAATTGTACTTACTAGTAGCAAAAGATAGGGGCCCTGGGGTGGCACAGTCTGTTAAGCATCCAACTCTTGGTTTCTGCTCAGGTCGTGATCTCAGGGTCCAGGATCGTAACTGTTTCTCCTTCTCCCTTTGCCCCTCCCCACCGTGCATGTGTGCATGCACTCTCTCTCTCTCTCTCTCTCAAATAAATATTAAAAAAAATAGTAGCAAAAGATAAATTAAGCTCTGACACAATCTCCAAACACATAATACCTGCATAAATTATCCTGTATGTTTTGAAACATACATGTGAATTCCTCATTTATTTAAATACAACTTCATCTTATCTAGGTACTATTCAATTACTACAATTCAACATGAAAGAAAGAATTGTTTTCAAACTATCTTTAAATGCCACATTCTCTATAAGTCATCAAACATGAAAATTGAGCAAATGTCCATTTTGAATCCCTTTTGTTTTTTGTTACTGCTATTGATGTTGTTTTACTTTATAAAAATTAGATGAATACAGTCATTCATATGGCTTAACTACTTTATTGAAGTCAATATGGAGGAACACTTGTCATGGTATACAACTTTTTTTACATTTTCATGTACCCTTTCTAAGAGGAAAAATAATAAGAAACTACCTTATAGCTAATAATTTCTTCCACAATCAGTTCTGCCAGTAATAGCATTTGAGAATGTATTATTTGAAAATAAATGTTGAAACATTTACCTGTTTAAAATGTCATTTAAATGCATGATAAATTGAGAGTTTCTTACCGTGACAAGAACCTTCGATTTCTTCATATCCTGTACTGCAGATACACCTTCCAAGGGGAACCAGCCAATCTCCATCAGCTCCACAATATAGTTTAGGAGTATCACGCTCTTCCGCACTCTTCACACAAGAGCCCCTTACTTCAACCAAAGAAGAAGAATCAACCCTTGGGATGGTGTCAGGAAACATAGCTAAGTTACGAACAGTGAAGGGGCACTTTTTGTAGAAAACACGGACCGAGACCAGGGCAATGCATGCCCCAATGTCTTGAAAAGCCAGATAAAATCCTTTCCTTTCTATAGGCCCCACCTCACGAATTTCCGTGTTAAGCTTCAGGATACGATCACCCAAATCCATCTGGGTAAAACTTTCATCAGCAGCAATTGTGTCAATCTTTGTATATTGGCTTGGCTTGAATTTAATTCCATGGGACTCATCTGATTCCACATAATACAGATTAAATGTTTCTTTGCAAGTCCCCAAAACCCATGGGATGCTGTTACAATCCCTCAATGTAAACTTCATTTCCACATAAATTTTCTGAGCTGCATCACGGGAGATCCAGTTCGTACGAAGCCAGTTGTTTTGGTTTGGTTCCATTACATTGCATACCTGGTACGTGTGAATGGGCCTATTGTGTTCATCCATTTCAGTGATAGCATCCCACTGCAAGAAGAAAAAAAATCAAATGATTATAAAACCACAGTGGTTAAACAGATATGATTACTTCCAAAATTTTGTTTTAGCAAAGAAATATAAATAAAAAGGATAGAAACAAAGCTATTCAAAGCAACAGTGCAGGAGGATTTTAACCATGAACCTCTGGTTAAGAGTGTGGGTTCTGGACATACCAACTGTCCTGGTATGAACCTTGCTTTACTACCTATTAGTTGTATGACCAAGGGCTACTTACTTTAACCTCTTGTTTCCTTAACTGTAAAATGGAGCTGATAATAATAGTACATGTTTCATAGGGTTGTTGTAAGGTATTTTACTTAATATACGTAAAGCAATGTAAATAGTTCCTGGTACACTATACAAATGTAAAATAGCATCCATTATATGATCAGAATAAATAGACTGATGACAAACACACTGTGGTTACCCACCTGCCATCATATCCAATAGGCCACAAACTGAGATATATTTAGCAGTATTCAATTAAATATTTACATGTCTATCTGACAGAAAATAGACAATAAATAAGGTCATAGATTTATGCAAGAAATATTTATGAGGCACTATTCTGGACACTTGGAATATAGTAGTGAACCAGCTGAACCCTGCTTTTATGGAGCTTACTTCGAGTGAAGAGAGAAGATAAAAACTGTAAATGAGTAAACTGAAAAATATGGTAGAAAGTACAATGGGAAAAATTAAGGCAGGGAGATGGAGAAGAGGGTTGCCACTTTAAATTGGGTGGCCAGAAAACGCCTTTCTGAGATGGTGATGTTTAAGCAATGTCATGGAGGTGAGAGAGTGAACCTTGTCGAGGAAATAGTAAGTACAAATACCCTTAGTCAGGAGTATACAGGTATATCTTAGGAACAGTATGAATGGGCACTGGAAGCACACTAGGTAACAGGACAGAAAGAGAAAGGACAAAAATAAAGCCTTTATAAGGCATTTTAAAAACTTTACTGAGCTGCATCATTGGATTATCTTCACTTCTACATGTTGACATTGAGCATTCTGCCCTTTATACGCATATAAAACTTTGTTTATCCTTTTTCACAAATTTAATAATAATCTCTAAGTACCTTGAAATAAACTGGCATTGTCGGTATTTACACATCTAAATATTGATAATTCCAAATTATAAATAGAGAATGTAATTGTATTTTATTTGTATAGTAATAGTGATAATTTTCAATAGATTTAAAAAAACATTCTGGTAATCTTATAGCCTTTTTGGGAAAACATGCCAGTCATCATAGTTTCTCATTTCTATTAAAGTATCCTGGAAAAAAACTATTTTCTACAGTGATTAAGTATTTTATTTCTCAATACCATATTTCAGTGATTTATAAGATTATTTAACACATCCTGTTTGCAGTTTCTTACTTTAATTAGCTGTAGAATCACTTAATCAAGACTAGTTGAATTTCACTTAGCAGTTTCTAATAGAATGGCTACTTTCTTCAGTCTACAGGACAGTTATGACACTAACCACTTTCAGTATCTACTGCGTATTTCCATGAAGAAAGAATTTATGTTATCATGCAACCTTAAAAATAATCTGCTTCTAAAAATTTTGTTTATAAGTTGCTAACTTGAACTTCATAGGATGTTTTCCAGGAGAAACAATAAGTTCCTTTGGGACTGTGGATGTAATTTTGCAAAACATCCTTGATAAACATAGGAGTTATCCAATAATCTCATGAAGATACATTCAATTACCCATCTAAATGTTTTTCATTCTAGTGATCATGGTCTTACACTTAAACTTAAGGCAAACCACTATCATAGCTCATCTTAAAGGCAAACTAACCATTCAGAATACAAGCAGTGAAGCAAGATGCACATAATAAAATCTGTAAACTACCAAAATCAGTATCCAAAATTCTAAGGATTTCACCCACTAGAGAACATCAGAGGTACTCAGCCAAGGATTATTCCAATTTTAGAAAATTTTCTAATCAGAACTGATTTTGTTTCTCAGGAAATGCATGTAATTATTATGGTCTACACTGCATCCTCTACTCTTCCATATAGAAGTATGGAGCTATATTCTCAATAAATTCTGTTTGAATAATTATATTTTAACATCTTCACACTATACCCCTTCACATTAATAAGTATTAACCATGCTTATCACAATCAATTCTCCCAAAATATCAGATTTAACTAAAATGTCAAAAATTGCCTCTTGTGACAAAAAAAAAAAAATCCTGAAATCATTTCATATCTTTATTTAAAAATGTGTGGGTTTGGGGGAAAAATGTTTAGATGGAAAGAAAAGTCAGGAATGAGAACAATATAACATACACTCACTGAATCAAAAGTTATCTGAACCAAGGGATGAGGAAATGACAAAATACGCACAAAGAATAAGAACTGTTGTTCTTCTCAAAGACACTCCATAAAGATTCTTAATAAAATGGTGCATCATTTTCTGGGTTAAATTTGTGATATTCAATGGTCAATAGTGTTTCTTCTCAATGAAGGGGAGTAAGTCGGAGGGGGAGACGAACCATGAGAGACGATGGACTCTGAAAAACAAACTGAGGGTTCTAGAGGGGCGGGGGGGGTGGGGGGATGGGTTAGCCTGGTGATGGGTATTAAAGAGGGCACATTCTGCGTGGAGCACTGGGTGTTATGCACAAACAATGAATCATGGAACACTACATCAAAAAAAAAAAAGCATAAAGGAATCTTTGGAATGATGAAAAAAAAGTAGTGTTTCTTCTCTCTTTAATTTTTATAAAGGAAGTCAGAATTAGATTTGGGTACCAAAATAGTTAAAACAGATCAGCTGTTAAATTTCACCTTATCCAAAAATATTGAAAGTAACTGAAATTAAATTTTTAAATTTGAATCTAATTAAAACAAGAATATAAATTCAATGTTGGTATAATTTCTAGAAGACTATGAAGTTTGCTAAAAATATTAACATAAGCAGATGCAGAATTAGTTTGATATTTTAATTATACAATTATATAGCCTTCAGAAATATTGCACATACACATAGTTATATCTTTGTTTACCCAGTTATATAAACTTTTTGTTATAATTTTCAAGTATTAAAATAAGGTCTCTAAAATTGTGGAGTCCACAGTAAGAATGGGAATATGAGGGCTCACAGACCACATTTCTAAATATGTTAAAATGATAAATCATTCTTTAAATCAGATCAAATTCGGGGCACCTGGGTGGCTCAGTTGTTAAGCTGCTGCCTTCGGCTCAGGGCATGATCCCAAGTCCTGTGATCAAGCCCTGCATCCGGCTCCCTGCTCTGCGGGAAGCCTGCTTCTCCCTCTCCCACTCCCCATGCTTGTGTTCCCTCTCTCGCTGTGTCTCTCTCTGCCAAATAAATAAATAAAATCTTTAAAAAAAATAAATCAGATCAAATTCTAAATATGTTCTCTTTGTCTAAGTTGCAGATACATTCATAAAACATGGAAGGTCAGGTTCAAATTTAAAACACTGGGCCTTTGAAAAAACTAACTTTTGGGACTACATCAAAATAAAAAGCTTCTGCACAACAAAGGAAACAACCAACAAAACTAAAAGACAACCTACTGAATAGGAGAAGATATTTGCAAATGACATATATGTAAAAGGGTTAGTAGCAAAAATGTATTAAAAAATGCATCTCAACACCAAAAAAATAATAATCCAAATAGGCAGAAGATATGAACAGACATTTCTCCAAAGAAGACATCCAAATAGCCAACAGAAACATGAAAAAATGCTCTACATCACTCAGCATCAGGGAAATACAAATCAAAACCACAATGAGATACCACCTCATACCTGTCAGAATGGCTGAAATTAACAATACAAGAAACAACAGGTGTTGGTGAGGATGTGGAGAAAAGGGGAAATCTCATGCACTATTTGCAGGAATGCAAATTGGTGCAGCCACTGTGTAAAACAGTATGGAGGTTCCTCAAAAAATTAAAAAAGAGAACTACTCTATGATCCAGTAATGTCATTACTGGGTATTTACCCAAAGAATACGAAACCCCTATGTTTATTGCAGCATTATTTACAACAGTCAAATTAAAGAAGCAGCCCAAGTGTCTATCAATAGCTAAATGGATATAGATATGGTATATACATACAATGCTATATTATTCAGCCATAAGAAAGAATGAAATCTTTCCATTTGCAACAACATGAACGGAGCTGGAGAGTATAATGCTAAACGAAACAAGCCAGTCAGAGAAAGACAAATACCCTATCATTCCACTCATATGTGGAATCTAAGAAATAAAACAAATAAACAGCAGGGGGAAGGGGAAGAGAGCCAACTTAAAAACAGACTCTGAACTACAGAGAACAAACTGATGGTCACCAGAGGGGTGGTGAGTAGAGGGATGGGGGAAAAAAGTGAAGGGGATTAAGAATATTCTTAATCTTGATGAGCACTGAGTAATGTATGGAAATGTGGAATCACTATATTGAATACCTCAAACTAATATAACACTGTATGTTACCTACACTGGAATTAAAATTTTAAAATTTTAAACGTAAAATTTAAAAAATCAAATTGAATACTTGTCCTTTGAGTTCTATTTTAGCATGTGTAGCCCATAGAGAGACAGCCCTGAACCTTAGCCAATCCCACTTCTCTTTCCTTCCCTGACTCTAGCTCTACCCCATATCATGAAAGGCTTCACATATGCACGTATGAGCATCCCAGCCCTCATGTCCAAGCTGTGCCCCTCTCCTCCTACAAAAAGCTGTCAATTTTGGCCTTCTAATCAACCGAGGTTGAACATACCAGTGGCACAGTACACCCACTGGAGGATGGAGCCCAATAAGAAGCCATGAAGTTCTTACCAGTGAGATCATGTGATACATGTCACTGATAGGAATTCTTAACCTCAGGAAACAAACTGAGGGTTGCTGGAGTGGTGGGGGGTGGGAAGGATGGGTGGCTGGGTGATAGACATCGGGGAGGGTATGTGCTATGGTGAATACTGTGAATTGTGTAAGACTGATGAATCACAGACCTGTACCTCTGAAACAAATAATACATTATATGTTAAAAAAAAAAAAAAAAGAAGATAGTAGGAAGGGAAAAATGAAGGGGGGGAAATCAGAGGGGGAGATGAAGCATGAGAGACTATGGACTCTGAGAAACAAACTGAGGGTTCTAGAGGGGAGGGGGTGGGGGATGGGTTAGCCTGGTGATGGGTATTAAAGAGGGCACGCACTGACTGGAGCACTGGGTGTTATACGCAAACAATGAATCATGGAACACTACATCAAAAACTAATGATGTAATGTATGGTGATTAACATAACATAATAAAAAAAAAAGAAAAAAAGAAGCCATTAAGTTCTCTAAAGAGCTTAGATCCCACACTTTTGTTCTGTACCACACTGTAGGTAAGACCCCAGAATTCCTTGCTCAGATGACTTCAAGTCTTCTTTTAAAAAGAAGAATTGCAATTAATATACAAGACTAATCTATATGCACACACTTTTTAGCAAATGTAGCCCTGCACCACATATGTTTAATGGGTAAAAGTTTTTGCCCCTATGTAAAACAAACACATAATTTATTCTATAGCTGTAAAGTATTTAGATGTACAGATACCTGGCTATTGTAGAAATTACAAGATGAAAATATGTATCAAACCTGTTATTAATTCTTCTATGAAGTTGGTCAATTCTGTCAGCTGCTTGCTTTTACATAATAGGTACTGAACCCAAAATACTCTGACTCCTTAATCTCATGCTTATTAAAAAATATTTTTATATAGGACTTAAAATACCCATACAAAATAGTTCACTAACATATAATGTATAAAAGAGCTCAGTACTACAAAAATTAAACCACATATACTTCTGTACAGTAGAATATCTTGCAAATCATATCTTGCAAATTATATCCATTCTTCTGGCCTAGATGAATAGAAGAGAGAGAGTTTTTTCTGTCTCATGGTAGTTTTATAAGTCCTTTCTTTGATCAAGGAGTGGATAAATTACAAAATGATGATTGGAAAAGTTTTGTAACTTGGAGTATTCTGCTCAGTGAGAAGTTTTGGTTAAGTAAGAATCAGCTGTACACCAAAGGGTTCTCTCTTTTATAAACTTCAAGGGTATCTTGGATTCACTGACTCCTGAGGGCAACTATTTTGTATACTGAATTTATACTTCTCAAAGCTTTTTCACAAATGTTAACTTACTTGTTTCTCATCAATCCAATAAAGCAAGATAAATATTTTCATTTTCATATTACTGATAAGGAACCCAATATTTAGGAATTACTCATTGCCCAGTGTCGCATGGACCAAAGACTGAAACCAGACCTTTTAATTTTCTTTTCTGTATTTTATGATTTTGCTGGCATACTTATTGGCCTGAGAGAGACTGCCCCTCCCAGGGCTAGCCAATTAGAGATAGCAGGCCTGAGCCTAATGCATATCTTTCATATGCAAATCAACCAAACCTGAGTCTATGGCCCCAGCTACTTCCTTATTTAACTCTCTAGTATGCCAAACCAATATTTTCCCTGCCCTTAATTATCCCAGAGCCAGATGCCAGGCAACTAGAGACCACCTGTAAGTCTAAAGCCTGTAGGAGCTATTCCAACTAGCTAATCCTAAACTCTACTCTGCCCTACCTTGCCTTTCCCACAGAAAACCCAATAAAGGTTCTGACTCAGGCTCTCCCCCACCCCGTCTTCTGTCACTTGACCAAAACCTGTCATTTCCCCTGTGGCCCTGTGTGGCATGTGATTACTCCTCTATTGAGTCCTGTGAATATAACAAAATTTGTTTTTCCAAGTCTAGTACTGGTTTCCTCCTGGGGCCTCAGGGACTTTACCATATCATAACCAACATTAACATTCTTAGAACAAATAGCGTATGGGTCATGAGACAGTCTTCCTGAGAACCCTTCAGAGGACAACTGATTCTTGCTTAACCAAAAGCTTTCACTGAGCAAGACACTACAAGTGGCAAATCTTTTTCTATTCATCACATTTAATTCATATATCCTCTCCTTGATCTAAAAAAAAAAAAAAAAGAACTCATAAAATGACTGAATGACAAGCTCTCTCTCTTCTATTCATCCAGGCCTTAAGAGCAGATACATTTTGCAAGATATTCTACCCTGCAAAAGTATGTATTAAAGTAATTAAACAAGGATGCCATTAGACTGAGGTGGCCCTAATGCCTTTGCAGACTACTTAAGCAAACTGAAACCTAAGCTATACTAACTTCCTGCAAATGCCCCAAGGTTAGAAAAACAAAACCTATGAACAACACAACTGTGAAGCCAACCAGGCTTTCCCAAATAAGGCACCCACTTAAGCTACAATCAAATAATCTCCTTGCTTTGCTTCCACATCTGCTCTATAAAAGCCTTTTCCATAGCTTCTGTTAGCAGAGTGACCCTTAACCACTTTTGTTTTGACACTGTCTGATTCAAATTTATTCAAATATACTCTTAGAAATTTTAATATGCCTCAGTTTATCTTTTAATACACACAAAATTTGAGTTTTGCTCTAATGAGCTCTTTTCTGCATTATTTATCAGTGAGTAGTTTTATATTATTTTTTAAGTCTTATATGTAAAATATTAAAAAATTAAACAATATAAGATAGAGGAGTTAGAATATTTTGAGTTCAGTTCCTATTATGTAAAAGCAAATAGCTGACAGAATTGACCAACTTAATTTCGTTGTTTTTTTTTTTTTTAAGATTTTATTTATTTATCCGAGAGAAAGAGAGAATGCAAACATGAGTGGTGGGAAGGGGCAGAGGAAGAGGGAGAAACAGGCTCCCACTGAGCAGGGAGCCTCATATGGGGCTGGATCCCAGGGCCCCAGGGATGGTGACCTGAGCCGAAGGCAAATGATTAACCAACTGAGTCACTCAGGCACCCAGAATCGACCAACTTAATTTCAATTGCAGAACTAATGATAGGCCTGATTATTTCATAGTGTGATTTCCCCAGTTACAAGGATCATGTAAATCTAAATATTTTACACTAGAGAATGTTACGTGTGTGATTGTTTTAAACAGGTGCAGGAACTTTTACACCCTAGAAACACTTGGTACAGGGTTAAAGTTATCAAAAGTTTGTGCATATGACTTAGTGCTTTATGGCACCTAAGAATATTTCTCCACTGATGGATCTCTTGGGCAGTATCATTTAAAGGGAATGTTTCTTAGAAGTGACAGGAAGTCTAAAGAGCTATGAACAGTACTTAATCCATTTATGCCTGAGGTTCTCTAAAACCCCATCTCACCCACACAACATGAATTTTTGTTTCCACAGCAAGCTAAATAAACTAGGCCAAAAAGCTGGATTCCTTTTGGGCATAGAAAATTAGAACAGAGAAATTAATTCTTAAAGCAACTAGCAGTCATTGTGGAATCAGATTTCTTTCTTTTCTGAGAACAAAATAAGGCAATCAAATAGCCTTTCTAGGCAAGAATATTCAGACAATCTGCTGGTAAATTGACCCAAACATCTAAACTGCAGATGTAAATCTTTCAAATTTATACTTTCTTCCCTCCTGAAAATCTTTGGAATTCATCAGGAATATAAACTTATTTCAAAAATAAATTTTTAAATTTTAAAATAAAAGTAGATAGTCTGTTTCTCAGCATAGAAAGGGCTGTTGGTAAGCTAATTATAATTTCAAATAGCAGTAATAAGTCCTGATTACTTACTCAAAAACCATAGTTCAGAAAACTTGTAGGAAAAGAAGTAAATAACCCTCATACTAACATGCTCACCGCTGTATCTCCAGACAGAAAAGGGAGGGGGAAAGATCATATCCTTAGGACCCTAAACAGCTTCAGGGCTGGTCTGTTTTATTGAAAAAAAGAAAAAAATCAGTAAAAACCAAAGTTAAATATGCTGATTGTAGGGACTAGGGAAGTAAGCACTTTAATAACATTGAAGAATGAGATAGCTATAAAAAAATATTTTGGATTTCACGTTTAACCTGTGCTTTCCAAATGAATAAATACTTTTTATATGCATGTGAAATTGTTTTTCTCTCTTCCCTTTTCCCTCTGCCTTTAAAAAAATCACATACTACAATACTACGAGACAGTCTAATATTAAAATTAGTAAGTCTTAATTTTATTTCTGCTTCCATTTGCAACAGATCCCAGCTATAAGCTAATAGGGAGATAAATATGTGGTGAAAAATATTTTTCTTGATTTATTTCTTTAACATGTATTTTGATAAATACAGAAAGAAAAGATATAGGAAGAAAACAGAATATAACAAAAGATCATTTCAAAGATATAGAATCCAAAAGAGCAAAGGCCTTTTTAAGTTGGCTACCATTATATTGGCAGTTGATTAATTAATAAAGCAATGAGATAGCCTATTATTCAGACTTTTTTCAAAGGTAAAAGATAATCTAAAGATAGATTAAAGTAAAACAAAAACAACAATAAAATAATGATAAACCTGTAATTCTTACTTTCAATGTATACCTTGTTACCAAGTGTTTTGTAGTATGTGGCTGTAACTAAGTATTCCTCAAGATTGAACTAAATTTAAATAAGAAAGGGAGACAGGGGAAGAAAACCTTCAGCATCATTCTAAGAATGATAAAAACAGAAGAGCTGAGAATGAAGACAAGCCTTCATTTGGTAAAATGGCATATATTTGATTTGTTCCAAACATTTTCCTCTTACCTTGCATAATCCAAATAAACTAAAGCTGTTGAATGCACATAGGTATGTCTTTAGGTAACATTGTAGTGGCTTAATTTTTAAATCATAAGCATCTAATATTCTCAATCAAAGAAAAGCTTGTTAAAGGGGCTTTCTTATTCTATGTGATATTTTCCTCAGAAACACTTAAATATTCACTTTGAGTCAATATACTGACATAAACTTAGAAAATTAGTGCTCTGAATTCTGCTGCTAGGCATGTAGTTAATAACATAAATCTGTTTTTGCAGCAGAAAAGTGAAGGTTCTGCATTTAAATGATAACTACTTTCAGAGAATAAAACAAGAAGCAAAATGTATCATCTGTAGATACATTTCTATTTCACTTTGGGCAAACATAAAACTTTTTTATTAGCACTACAAAGATACTTAATAAAAAAAAGAACGAATCAATGGCATGTCTAGAAGACAACTGCTGAGACTAAGTAAGTTTTATAAATAAATTTATTATTTTTGGTGCATTTGTCCTATTAACAGGATCAAAATATTATCGGAAAAAAGGTAATTTCCATTATGAAGAAATGATTCTTCCCATAAAAAATTGTCATATGAAGATTAAAAATTCTTAGAGTCTATCTTCTGAATGTCTGAAAGCCTTAATTGGTATAAAAAAGTTGAGATTTTTCTCTTGAACAATGAAGATGCTGTAAATGTCATATTTAAATATGATTTCTACAATAAAGATACGGTAAATATTCATCTGAATTACTCTGCCTTATATTCAACAATACATGAATACCTTGCTAGTTTCCAGAGGACTTTGCAAATATTGAAAACATATACAAGTCCTGGTTTTATGTATGAGGACACTGACTTAAAGTTGACTTCTTTAGTTTACAAAGAAAACAGAAAAGTCAATACCACAAGTATCTGAAAAGTCCTATTGGTCCCTATGGAGTCTTTGAACTAAAATAAATTTAGGTAGCTTGTATTCTCTCTGAGGGCAGGCACTTTGTTTTATTCATCACTCTATCCTTAGTACCAGTGGGATACAACACCAGGATTATAGTAGGTTTTATGTATTTGTTTAATGTAGACAGGAATAATAGAAGGCTTGAATTGTAAACCAATTCTGAATGCTTCCACTAATGGGAGACCTATTTACTTTTAAATCAGGATTCTAAATATCACACATTATTGAGAGATATATACACTTTGAGCTACCTCCTAAACTAATCATCTTGTTTTAGAGCTTTCACAATGACATAGCTGAACATAAAAATTTCAGATGACTTAACTGAAGCCTGTAAACATCAGATGAGTCAGCCAGCATTATGCTAATACACACGATTTTAAGGTAGGATGAAGACTCAGGTTTCGAACTGAGAGGTGCTCTGTCTCTATACGTGTATGTATGATTTCAAGAGGGAGGGAGGAAAAGGAAAGGAAAATGGAATCAGGAGTATGTGTTTACACCAGAAGAGAGAGTGAACTGAGCAGCTAAAATAATACCCAGGCTCACTGACCCAGTCAAGTCATCTATCATTGCTCTAATTACTAATAAAGTCGATAGCACTGATTCTCATTAATTTTCTACTTTAACTAAAAGATATAATATGTAAGTATATTAAATTATGAATTGGTAATTCTTACAAACACAAAGTATGAAATAAATGAATACTCAAACTGTATATGTTAATGCAAGTTAGGAGAAGAAACCTCCAAGAGAGTGGTGTTCTATACACATTAGGGAAGAAAATGACTAATGAAAGAGAAAGTATTTAAGCATATCAAATGCTCCCAAAAGGTCCAGTACAATAAAGACAGTCCAATATCTACTGGATTTGTTAACAGAGAAGTTAGGGCAGCTATGACAAGAAAAGGTCTGGTGCAGTGCTAATGTGGGCAGAAGCACAATCTTCATGCAGAAATCTGGAGAAGAGTGGTTTCTTATTGTAGACACGTAATGTGTAAAATAAATTTATAGAGATTATTCCAAAGTAAGAAGATGATTCTGTACCTATCTTCTTAGTTTATGTTCTGGTCCATATGTTGTTTAACACTTCACAAAAAATTTTGACTTGTTTTTTCAAATTATATTAGACCTCCACAATTCAATTAAAACTGTAACTCTACCCAGGACTACATTTCCATGGGAATGGTTCCTGGTAGGTCAAAACTTGACATCAAAATCCTACATGTAAAACTATGTCTAATGATCATCGGCCACTCCAATGGCTTCAAACATACTTGTATGCATTAATTAACTGACATAAAGATATAAATTACATGTGCCACATATGAATGTCTGACTTGAATAAAATTACAATAGGTTACACTCATTAAATTTGCATATTTGTATTCAATGATTCTTAAACACAGCATATAAATGCATATATAGTGGGAAAAGTATAAAAGCACAGGCACTATTCTTTTCAAATAACTCCGTGGGACTGATTTCCAGTTATTAAAAAATTATTTTAGAATAACAAGTTAGTAGTAATTAGAAGGAAAATTTTACACTGCTGAGCCAAGTTGAGAATTTTCCCCTACACCCTATTTTTAATCTCTCAAATTATTAACGACCTACGGTATAGTTTAGATGTACCATATTCTTTCTGTATAACAATTTAAAAGAACTGCATGCCTTTATATAGGATCTGACACAATCATTACTGTGCAATAAGCCAGACAGTGTAATGAACTTACCCTGTTATTTCAAACAACCTTTAGAAAAAGTTCCATTAATCTTTTCTTAGGAAAAAGAAAAAAAGCAAAATAATATTTGAAGCTAACTAAATAACAATGCTTAACAACCGTTCATCCTGCAAACTTCAAGGAAAAAACTATCCCTGAATATTACATATTATATTCTACAGAATAATAAATGAAAATTGCTGTTAGCATAGTAATAAAACTTATGATGCATCACACAGAATTTTAAGGTCATGTTGGGAACATAAATCTTTCAGCTCTGAAAAATATTATATGGACCCTATAGGTGCTTTGTAAAAGACAAAGATGATTGGATGCTAATTATCATGTATACTTCTGATTAATCCAATATTTTTAAGAAATAGAAGAACATGAGGGTATTATCAGTAAATATTTATGAAATATTTTTATATAGATACACTCTTGAAATACACAAAAATATATACATTTGCTTATATTGCATTTTTTGTATGAAAATATATAATTCATAAGCCCAGTAAGCAAAACATTGCATATTTCCTAAGTAGACAAAAATCAAAAGGACATAGAATTAAACTAGGTACTACATGCTTAAATAGATATGATTCCCACAGTTAAAAGCTTACATTCAAAGCTAGCATCATCTCTAACATTTACTTAAAGGATCTAACATATACTAGAAATAGTCAATATTTAGAGTAATAATTTAAACTAAATGCAAGAGTTTACAAGTTGATAGAAAATAATAAATTAACATATTCATCTGAGAAAATAGAAATATAGTAAAGTAGAAGATAGAAAAAATTCCAGATAAAAGAGTCATGAGGGGAGTGAAAAGAAAAAAAATTGTAAACCAGCATATAAACAGAAGGTACAGAAGATATACATATCATTATCAAACAGTAATCATTAAATATCTACTTTTAAAAAATAAAGATTCCTGGATTTAATAATAAACAAAATCTAACTGCAACCCACAGTCCCTCTTTCAAATTTTCTCCAAGGACATTAATTTCTTTCACTATTTAGAGTCGTTCAGCCCTACTCTGTCACCTCTGTTTCCAAATTTAAATACAAAAATATATAAAAGTGCTTGGCAAGACAAAGAATCAATAATGAAAACACAACACACCCACAGGAAAGAGTAACTGTCACACATCAGCACGTTGCTAGTAAGAGTAAAAACTAATAAAAAAACACCAAAAAGTTAGGAGTAAAAGGACTTCCAAGAAAAAATACTGGCACAGTGGGCACCAATCATGAAAAACTTGGTAATATATTTAAGAATTCTAAGAAGGTATTTAAGCCATGGATCTAGAAATTCCACTTCTAGAATTTTATCATAATAAGGTTTAAAAAATAACTGTGGAATAGTGAAATGAAACAATGACATTTAGTCATTAAAATTCATTTTAAAAAGAACATTTAATGGCTTATAAAAATGTCCATGATATATTAAGTGGAAAAATTGAATTATAAAACAAGCTAACTAGGCTGGAAGATGGTAGTGGAGTACGAGGTCTGTAGACTCACCCTGACGCATGAATATAACTAGTTAAATATCAAATCTTCCTAAATAACCAGAAATTGACTGTAATTCTGACAGAACAAACTCCACAACTAAAGGCAGAGAAGAGGCCACATCAAAGAAAGCAGGAAGTATGTTGGCAGTTTGGGAGAGAAAGCCGCTGTAGTGGGGAGGGAGCTGGAGTCTCAGAGAAGGGTAAGAAATACACTCGCACACAGCAAGCACACAAGGAAAATGAATCCCCATAACAACTGGCTTGCAAAATGGGAAGGACCAAATTTCATAACTTCTGGCAACCAGTGGATCTTAAAGCCTGGAGTTTTAAAGGTCAGTGAGTTTACTGGGATCTAGCCCAGAGGGCATTGTGCGCTCTTACAGAGAAGACAGAAAAACAGTCTGAGGACACAGAGCATGGAAGCAGCTATCTGAAGAGTACCTGGTGCACAGAGTGGGGACATTATTCACTCTTCTCAGACAGCATCCCAGAAGGACAGGGTTCACTGAGATACCCGTCCAGGAACAAAGAAACTGGTTTCTGCCATTTGCCTCCCGACTTCTCTACATAAGCACAGAGCTACCTGCTGGAACCAGCACAGCAATGACACTGCCTATCTAACTTGCTTATACCAAGCACCATCCCCCCCACACACTCTGGCAGAACTGCCCCTCCCAGTCATGCTTGCCTCAGTCCCAGCATAACAGATCCTCTCTCCCAGAAGACCTGCCCAAACCTCTGCTCACACTCTGTCTCCCCACTTGGGGGGAGGTTTGCAGAGCCTCCCAGTGGCCATGCTGATGGGTCTTACTTCACAGAGTAGGGCACACCTAGTTAAAACATGTTACATTCAGATGCACCTGAGTGGTTCAGTCAGTTAAGTTTCTGACTCTTGGTTTTGGCTCAGGTCATGATCTCACACCCATGAGATTGAGCCCCACATGTAGAACTATGTCTAATGATCATCAGCCACTCCAATGGCTGGAGTCTGCTTAGGATTCTCTCTCCCTCTCCCTCTGCCTGTCCCACTTGTGCTCGCTCTCTCTCTCTCTCTCTCTCTCTCTCTCTCAAATAAATAAATAAATAAATACATCTTTAAAAACAAAAACATGTCACATTTAGGCCAGGGACCAGCACTCCACACAATAGGCAAAAACTGTTGCAGATGACTGGCCTGAAGGATAAAGCATCTAAGACAAAACAGCAGTGCACAAATAGCACACATTGGAGAGTGCCAGAAGTGCCAGGCCCTGGGGAATAGGGAAAACTACACAGCAGAGCACTACAGGACCTCTTCTTCATAAGGCCATTACCTTCAAGAACAGGAGGTGTAGCTGACTTTCCTAGCACACAGAAATAGGCGGAGTGACTTTGAAAAAATGAGAAGGCAGAGAAATTTATCCCAAATGAATAAGTAGAAAAAGGCCAGAGATCTAAGTGAAGCAGATATAAGCAACATGCCTGATGGCATATTTAAAGCAATGATTATAAGGAACTCTCTGGACTTGAGAAAAGAGTAGAATGCATCAGTGAGACCCTTAACAGAGAGAAAGGAATAACATAGCATAGATAAAGGGCTCAATAAATGAAATGAGAAACATGCTTGATGCGATGAACAACAGTCTGGAAGAAGCAGAGGAATAAATTAGTGACCTAGAAGACAGAGTAATAGAAAGGAATCAAACTGAACAAAAGAGAGAAAAAAGAATTACGCAAAATGAGAACAGACTTAGGGAACTCAGTGACTCCATCAAATGTAATAACATTCATATTATAGGGATCCCTAAAGAGGAAAAGGGAGCAGCAAATTTATTTGAAGAAAAAATGTAGGAAAACTTCCCTAATCTTAGAAAGGAAACAGATATCCAGATCCAGGAGGCACAGAGAACTCTCATCAAAATCAACAAAAGCATATTTACACCAAGACATACTGTAATTAAACTGGCAAAATATAGTTAAAAAATTTTAAAAGCGGCAAGACAAAAGACAATAACTGTCAAGAGAAAACTCATGAGACTAGCAGATTTTTCAGCAGAAAATTTCCAAGCCAGAAGGGTATGGTATGATATATTCAAAATGCTGAATGGGCAAAATATTCAGCCAAGAATATTCTATCCAGCAAAACTATAATTCAGAATAGAAGGAGAAATAAAGAGTCTCCCAGACAAACAAAAATTGAGTTCATGACCACTAAACCTGCCCTGCAAGAAATATTAAAAAAGACTCTTTAAGTGGAGAGGAGAGACCAAAAGTGACAGTATAAAGGTAAGAAACACAGAAGCAGTAAAAATTAATATTTCTATAAAAAGTCAGCAAAGGAATTCCACAAAATAAAAGGATGTAAAATATACATACCTAAAATGTAGGGAGGTGATGAGTAAAGAATGGGCTCAAACTTAAATGACTATCAACTTAATGTAGATTGCTATATGTACAACAGGTTATATACAAACCTAATGGTAACCACATATCAAAAGCCACTAATAAATATGCAAAGAACAAAGAGAAAGAAATCCAAATATATCACTAAAGAAAATCAGCAAACCATGAAAGAAAGACAACAAAGGATCAGAGAAAACATCCAGTAATGATCACAAAACAAGTAATAAAATGGCAATAAATACATATTTACCAATAATTACTTTGAACGTAAATGGACCAAATGCTCCAATCAAAAGACACAGGGTGACAGAATGGGTAAAAAAAAACGTGACCCATCTACATGTTGCCTATAGGAGAGTCATTTTAGACCTAAAGACACCTGCAGATTGAAAGTGAGGGGATGGAGAAAGATTTATCATGCAAATGGCTATCAAAAGAAAGCCAAGTAGCAATACTTATATCATTCAAAACAGAATTTAAAACAAAGACTGTAATAAGAGACAAAGATGGACACTATATAATAATAAGGGGCCAATCCAACAAGAATATATAATAATTATAAATACTTACACACCCAATGTGGGAGCACCCAAATACATAAAATGGTCAGTAACAAACAAAAAGGAAATAATCAATAATAATACAATAATAGGAGATTTTAAACCCACTTACATCAATAGATCATCTAAACAGAAAATCAACAAGGAAACAATGCCTTGAAGGACACAGATGGATTTAACAGATATATTCAGAAAATTCCATCCTAAAAGAGAATACATATTCTTGTTAAGTATACATGGAACATTTTCCAGAATAGATCACATATTAGCCCACAAACAAGCCCCAACAATTCAGGATGGAATTCATACCATGCATCTTTTCTGACCACAATGCTATGAAACTAGAAGTCAACCACAAGAAAAAATCTGGAAAGACCACAAATACATGGAGGTTAAATAACAAGTTACTAAACAATGAATGGGTCAACCAGGAAAGAAAAAAGTACATAGAAACAAACAAAAATGAAAACACAATGATCCAAAACCTTTGGGATGCAGCAAAAGCAATGTTAAGAGGGAAGTTGATAGCAATACAGGTCTGCTTCAAGAAGCAAGAAAAATCTCAAATAAATAACCTAAACTTAAACCTAAAGGAGCTAGAAAAAGAACAACAAACAGATAAACACACCACTAAAAAAAAAGAACAACAATCAAAACTTAAAATCAGCAGAACGAAGGAAGTAATAAAGATTAGAACAAAAATAAGTGCTATAGGAATTAAAAAAAAGAAAAACCCCAATAGAACAGATCAATGAAACCAGAAGATGGTTCTTTGAAAAAAATCCATAAAATTGATAAATCTCTAGCCATGACTTATCAAGAAAAAAAAAGAAAGAAGTGAAGTAACAAACAACACCACAAAATAAAATTATAAATATTATGAAACACTATATGCCAACAAATTGGACAACCTGGAAGAAACAGATAAATTCCTAGAAGCATATAAACTACCAAAACTGAAACAGGATGAAACAGAACATTTGAATAGACCAATAACCAGTAAGGAGATTGAATCAGTTATCAAAAAACTCCCAATGAAAAAAGTCCGCGACCAGATGGCTTCTGAACTTCATTTAAAAAGAGTTAATATGTATTCTTCTCAAGCTATTCCAAAAAATAGAAAAGGAAGGAAATTTTGTAAATTCATTCTATGAGACCACCATTACCCTGATGTGGAGAAAGGGGAGCCCTCTTGCACTGTTGGTGGGAATGCAAACTGATGTAGCCACTCTGGAAAATAGTATAAGATTCCTCAGAAAGTTAAAAGTAGAACTATCCTATGATCCAGCAATCTCACTACTGGGTATTTACCCAAAGAATACAAAAACAGTAATTCAAAGGGATACATGCACCCCTGTTTATAGAAGCATTATTTACAATCGCCAAAATATAGAAGCAGCCCAAGTGTCCATTGATAGATGAATGGATAAAGATGTGACATTTACTAAATAATATATAATGGAATATTATTCAGCCATAAAGAGAATGAAATCTTGCCATTTGCTACGACATTGATGAGGTTAGAAAGTATAATCCTAAGTGAAATAAGTCAGTCAGAGATATGATTTCACTCATGTGGAATTTAAGAAACAAAACAAATGAACAAAGGAAAAAAAAAAAGAGACAGGGCTCCTGGGTGGCTCAGATGGTTAAGCGTCTGCCTTCGGCTCAGGTCATGATCCCAGGGTCCTGGGATCGAGTCCCACATCAGGCTCCCTGCTCCTTGGGAGCCTGCTTCTCCCTCTGCCTCTCTCTCTCTCTCTCTGTCTCTCATGAATAAATAAATAAAATCTTTAAAAAAAAAAAGTTTAAAAAAAAAAAAGAGACAAATCAAGAAACACTTAATTATGGAGAACAAACTGTTGATTACCAGAGGGGTGTGGGGGAGGTTAAATAGTTGATGGTAATTACAGAGTTCACTAGTAGTTGCAGGTGATATATGAAATTGTTCAATCACTATAGTGCACACCTGAAACTAATATAACACTGTATGTTAACTAACAGGAATTAAAATAAAAACTTTTAAAAAACATGCTAATAAAAGTAAAATAAAAAAATAAAATGAATGAATTATAGTTTCCATTTTGAAATATATATGCATATATTACATAATATATGTTATATATAATTTATTATATATTATATAACCCATGTGTTATAAAATATTATATCATAATAATAATGTGTATATTTACATACACACACACATATTCACAGAGAAAGTACAGATATCCACACAGAGCTGAGGAAAGATCTCTTAAAAAACTGGAATAACAGTGCAGGGGTTATTTCTCAAAGAGGGAATTATCAGTTAATTTTACTTTCCTTTTCATGATTTAAGAATTTTTAAATTTTCTATAATTTTATGTTTACATATGGAATGGAATTTACATTCCATGTGTCAGCACAAAATCATTATTAAACATAGTTTCCAAGCCTAGTTCCAAAAGTTTTCCTATTTAATTCTAGTTAATTCATATACTTCTGATAATAAAAATATAACAATCTTATTTACTACAAAACATCAACAAATTACTCTCCTAAAAAAAGTAACAGCAACAGTAACAACAGAAATATGGCTCAAACTTGAAAGCAGAAATGTAAATGCCTCAAATCCCTAGTGTAATGGACTTATATAAATTCAACCCAATTTGAAGAACAGTTCATTCTTATCTGAGCCATTATTAACTATTGTCTCTCAGCTTCAGAGGTAACCTTCTGTACTTTGCTTTGTGGTACTAGGGCTGGACCCTTGGAATCACATTTTTGCTTTGCCAGGTGGCTCCCTGTGAAGGTCTCAAAGGAAGTTCTGAATAAATAAATAAAATGCATCTAATGCTCTTGGATGGGACACTACAATCTGTGATAGTGATGGACTGCTTTAATAGGGTAAAGATGTCCATTTTCCTCACATTTATCTATAAATTACATTGAATTCTAATATAAATACTAGCTCATTATCTTTAGGAAACTAACATTCTAAAATGTATAGGATAGGATAACATTTCAAGAATACTTGTTATTAAAAAAAAAGGTCCTAGAGTGGTTACTTGCCCTATTGATATTACAATATACTATAATTCCACAGTCATAAAATTTTGTATATTAGCACAGCAACAGGCAAATGGATCATGAAACAATATAGAGTTCAAAGACCATGTTCATATGGGAAGAATCAAACAATGGGTGTGTATACACAATCACAGTACAATTGATAGGCTGTTTAGTAGAAAACTCACTCGATATATAAAGAAAAATAAAACTGGATTTCTATATAATCCCTCATAAAAATGTTGATCCTCAAAGGCAACTGATCTAAATATGAAAGGTAAAACTTCAAAGTTAATATATAGTATAAACAAATATTTTTGTGCTGAGGAAAGACTTCTTAAACAATAATCTAAAGTACAAAATATAAAGTGAAAACTGGTGAATTTGATTATATAAAAATAAGGATTTCTACTCAACAAAGGACACCATGGTCAAAATTGGTAGGTGAAAGAGTTGGATATGTTTTTTGCAGTGATAATACTTACAATATCCAGACTACATAAAAAATTCTTGCAAATCAATAATAGAAAACCGGCAACCTCAATAAAAAAATACCTGAGGACACAGAATAATGCCGAGTATATGAAAAGATTCACAAACTCATTAAAAGTTAAAGAGACTGAAACAGCACTGAAATAACATTTTATATTCATTAAGATTGACAAAAATGAAAAAGCTCTATCTTTTCAAGTATTGTCAGGAGGTAGGCAAGGAAGAAACTTCATATATTGTTGATGAGGAAGTAGATTCTCAAGGCTACTACAAAGGACAATCTTCTGACACTTTAAGTATGTATATACCCAAGACATGTACATGCATACACAGATTCACAAAAACATAAATCGCACTGAAATATTCAGGTCCATAACTGGAAATGTATAAGTATGTTCATCATAGTATGATTTATGGTAATTGGAAGTTAAAGGTAATCACTAGAGATAAGTAAAATGTAGTGGAACCAGACAGCGACATAATACATTCACAGTGGTTAGTATTGAAAGAGTGAATGTACACTGAGCAACAAAAATAGATCTTAAGAACATAGGGCTGATAAAAAATAGGATCAAAATGAGATCTATGGTATAGTATCATTTATGAAAGCCAAAATAACATATTTGCATGATAATTTACATGTCTAAGAAAATATACAAATGAAAGGTTTTCATCTCAAATACAACAGAACAGTTGTCTATGGTAAAAGAATAGGAATAGGAATAAGAAGCAGGATTAAATAGAGGACTTACATAGAATAATGATGATAATGTGTCATTTATCTAAGCAGTCAGAATTAAGAGGCAACCATAATTTGGTTCTTCCAAGAGGCTCCTCTCTTCCAGAAAGTAAAAAGATTTAACTAGATCTCATTTCTAATTTTTTTAAATTTTATTTAAATTCAATTAGCCAACATAAAAGTACATCATTAGTTTCAGATGTAGTATTCAATAATTCATCAGCTGTATATAACACCCAGTGCTCATCACATCACGTGCCCTCTTTAATGCCCATCATCCAGTTGCCCCATCCCCCCACCCAACTCTTCTGCAACCCCTCAATTTGTTTCCCAAAGTCAAGTCTCTCATTTTTTATACATGAATAAACCATCCTAAAAATTTGGAGATCTAGGAGAGAAACATTGGAAAGAGCCACATGAAAAGAATGATTCAAATATTGGCAAACTGGGCAACAAGGTTATAGTATCTTGGAAATAGCACAGTAGTATTTTACCCAAAGCTAGAGATTTATATATACCGATTACCACAGATGTTGTTTTTCACTTTATATAAACATGTATAGGAGAGATCACTGCTTAAACTATAATATTTTTTCCCACTACTTGATGTTTCTGCACATCTCTTCACTTTTGTCTTAACAAGGAGGAAACACCAGAACTCTGTTGTGTGACAGATGAGTTTTCTGGACATGAACTTAAATTGTCTCTGTTGTAGACACAGAAATACCCAAACATGTCTGGCAATCTGCTGCACCCTAAAGAAGTCTTTTCACTATATTTGTTGCAATAACCTGTGAAAATCAGTAGAGAATTCCTCCAAAAGGAAGAGAAAGCCAAACTACAGTAGACTCAGTAACAAAATCCTCAACCTTAGTTGTAAGGGAGAGTTTCTGAGTAAAAGTCCCAGAAATAGCTGAAGTGGCCAAGGATTTGCAGGAGTTTGAGTTGGTGGAGACCTGAGTTAGCCTACTTTGACTCTGCCTATTGGTATTCTATGTGGAGATGACAAATGAATGCAACTATTACTAGATTAGTGATTAAGGTATACAAACATTTTATTTTCTTAGTTTTTACTCCCCTGTTCTTTTTCTAAGATTTTATTTATTAATTTGACAGAGAGAGAGGGAACACAAGCAGGGGGAGTGGGAGAGGGAGAAACAGGCTTCCCGCCAAGAAGGGAGCCCAATGTGGGGTTTGATCACAGGACCCTGGGACCATGACCTGAGCCAAAGGCAGATGCTTGGAGACTGAGCCACCCAGGCACCCCTACTCTTCTGTTTCTAAGTGGGTTTCAGATTATTTCAAAAAGTGTTCCTCAGTGCTTTCTTCTTTTTCATTTGTTTTTTTCTTATGCATATAATTTCTGTTCCTTGTCTTTGGCAAAAAGTGCAGTATACTAGGAGACACAGGCATTGACTGTGTTGCCTCTCTCCACATGAAGTTGATTCTACCAGAATGAGACCAATTTGCTTTAGTTAAAATAAGATATTTAAATTTAAAAGTGAGGGTAACATATTTAAATAAAAGGGACCAAAATAAAAATAAATAAATAAAAAGTTAGGGTAAAATTTTCTGTGAATCTTCACAATGCAATACAGAAAAGTAACCTTAGGAATATTTGTCTGCATTCTAAGTTCCCAATTTTTTTAAGAATGGAATCTCATTTTATATGGAAATATCATTGCTGAAATACACTCAGAATGCTATTCTATCTAGTGAAGGCTTCTTAATGTGACTTTGGTATTAAAGTCCTGATCAGAACTGAAAATAGGAGGAATATTATCATGTCACATTCCCCTTCCATTGCATTACTGTTCCCCAATCTATGTATGTGTAACTTTTTCACTCCAAAGAAAATCAAGATTCAATACTTCCTTAAATGGCATTTGATGCCCTTTAGATCTGACCTCAATTAACTTTCTTTCTATTGAGGTATAATTTACAAACATTATTAAGTTGGTTTCAGGTGTATAACATAGTAATTCAACATTTATACATATTACAAAATGATCATCATAAGTCTAGTCATCATCTGTCACCATACAAAGTTAACAGGATTATTGTCCATATTCCCCATGGTATATATTTCATCCCCATGACTTACTTGTCTTATAACTAGAAATTTATACCTCTTGATTCCCTTCACCCATTCTGCCCACCCCCTACCCCTGATCTTCTCTGGCAACTACATCTGTTCTATCTATGAATCTGGTTTTGTTTTGTTTTGCTTATTCATTTGCTTTTTTAGATGCTACGTATAAGTGAAATCAAACAGTATTTGTTTTCCCTGTATGATTTATTTCACTTAATGTAATACCTTCAAGGTCCATACATGTTGCTGCAAATAGCAAATGGCAAGATTTTGTTCTTTTTATGACTAATATTCCATTACACACACACACACACACACACACACACACACACACACAATGTATAAGGAGAGAGAGAGCTGGTGCATGCACATGTGTGCACATCTTTATTCATCTATAAGACATTTAGTTTGCTTCCATACCTTAGCTATGTAAATAACATTACAATAAACATAAGAGTGCATATATCTTTTCCAAATTTGTGTTTTCATTTTCTTTGAATGAATACCTGGAAGTAGAATTGCTGAATCACACGATAGTTTTATTTTTAATTTTTTGAGCAACTTCCATACTGTTTTCCATAGTACCAACATCAATTTACATTCCCACTGACAGTGCACAAGTGTTCCCACATCTTCAACTTGTTATTTCCTTTTGGGTTTTTTTGTTTGTTTGTTTGTTTTAATATTAGCCATTCTGACAGGTATGAGGGGCATTCTGGCTGTGGTTTTGATTTGCATTTCCCCAATGATTAGTGATGTTGAGCATCTTCTCATGTGCCTGTTGGTTATCTGTCTTCCCTGGAAAAATGTCTATTCAATTTCTGCCCATTTTTTTTAATCAGATTTTTTTGCTATTGAATTATATGAGTTCTTTATATATTTTGGATATTAGCCCCTCATCAGATACATGATTTGCAAATATTTTCTCCCATTCAGGTGGCTGCCTTTTAGTTTTGTTGATAGTTTCCTTCACTGTGCCAAGGCTTTCCAATTTGATGTAGTCCCATTTGTTTACTTTGCTTTTCATGAACCTTACCTGTGGGAGTCTGGTCCAGAAAATATCACTAAGACCCATGTTAAGGAGCTTACTGCCTTTGTTTTCTTCTATAAATTTTATAAATTTTCAGGTCTTACTTTCAAATCTTTAATCCATTTCGAGTTAATTTTTGTGTGTGGTATAACATAGCAGTTTTTAAATTTTCATTCTTTTGCATGAAGCTGTCCCACTTTCCCAATACCATTTATTGAAGAGACTGTCTTTTCTTATATATTATTTTACATATATATTCTTGCCTCCTCTGTTGTAGATTAATTGATCATATACGTGTGGGTTTATTTCTGAGCTCTCCATATCATTCCATTGATCTATAGGTCTGCTTCTGTTCCAGTACCAGGTTTTCATTACTATAGCTTTGTAGTATAGTTTGAATCAGTGAGCATGACACCTCCAGCTTTGTTCCTCTTTCTCAAACTGCTTTGACTATCTGTGGACTTTGTGGTTCCATACAAATTTCAGGATTATTTGTTTTAGCTCTGTGAAAAATACTATTGGTATTTTGATCGAGATTGAATACGTAGATTGCTTTATGTAGTATGAACATTTGAACAATATTAATTCTTTCAATCCATGAGCACCATTTATCTTTCTCCTTCTTTGTGTCATCTTCATTTTCTTTCATCAGTGTCCTGCAGTTTTCAAGTATAGGTCTTTCACCTCTTTGATTAAATTTATTCCAAGGTATTCTTTTTGTAATTGTAAATGGGATTTTCTTAATTTCTCTTCCCAATAATTCATTATTAGTTTATAGAAACATGATAGATTTGTGTATATTAATTGTATATGCTGCAATATTATTGAATTCATTTATTAGTTCTAAGTTTTCTGATGGAGTCTTTAGGGTGTCTATATATACTATCAAATCATCTGCAAATAGTGAGTTTTATTTCTTCCTTCCCAGTTTAGATGCCTTTTATTTCTTTCTTTTGATTAATTGTTGTGGATAGAATTTCCAATATTATGCAAAATAAAAGTGGTAAGAGTAGGCATCCTTGTCTTGTTCCTGATCTTAGAGAAAAAACTTTCAGCTTTCATCTTTGAGCTTGATGTTATTAGCTGCGGGTTTGTCTAAACGGCCTTTATTATGTTGTGGTACATCCTGTCCATACCCACTTTATTGAGAGTTTTTATTATAAATGGCTGTTGAATTTTGTCAAGTGCTTTTTCTGCATCTATTTAGATAATTATATGATTTTTATCCTTCGTTTGTTTATGTGGTGTATCATGTGGGTTAATTTGCAGATGTTGAATCATTCTTATATCCCTGGAATAAATACCACTTGATCATGGTATTGGGTTAAATGTATTGTTGAATGTAGCATTGAATTTGGTTTGCAAATATCTTGGGATATTCCGCATCTATGTTCATCTGGGATATTGGCCTGTAAGTTCCTTTTTTATAAAGCACAATGCTGGCACTGAAAAATGAGTCTTTAACTTTTTCACACCAATTTAAGACAGATAGGTATTAAATCTTTGAATTTTTGGCAGAATTCACCTGTGAAGCCATCTGGTCCTGGACTTCCATTTGTTAGAAGATTTTTTTATTACTGATTCAATTTCATTACTAGTATTTGGTCTATTCAGATTTTCTATTTCTTTAAGATTCAGTTTTAAAAGACTGTGTCTTTCCAGGAATTTATTCATGTTTTTTTTAGGTTTTCCAATTTGTTGATGTAAAACTGTTTACAGTAGTCTCTTATGATCCTTTGTATTCCTTTATTAGTTTTAATTTCTTTTTCATCTCTGATTTTATGTATTCGGGCCTCTCTTTTTTTCTTGATGAGTCTAGCTAAAGGTTTGTCAATTTTGTTTTTCTTTTCAAAGAACCAGCTCTGAGTTTATTTGATCTTTTCTATTGTTTTTTGAGTCTCTATTCCATTTATTTCCATTCTCACATTTATTATATCCTTCCTTCTAGTACCTTTGGACTTCATTTGTTTCTTTTTCTAGTTCCTTTAGGTGTAAAGTTAGATGGTGTATTTGAGATCTTTCTTATTTGTTGAAGTAGTCCTGTATCACTATGGATTTTCCTCTTAGGACTTCCTTTGTTGCATGCATAGAGTTTGGAATGTTGTGTTTCCATTTACATTTCTCAAGGTATTTGTTGATCTCCTCTTTGATATCTTCATTAACCCACTGGTCATTTAGCAGCATACTGTTTAGTTTCCAAGTGTTTGATTTTTTTCCCCAATTTTCTTCTTTGTAATTGATTTCTAGTTTCATAAATTTGTGGCCGGAAAAGATGCTTAATATAATTTCAATCTTCTTAAATTTATTGAGACTTATTTTGTGGCCTAACATGTGATCAATCCTAGAGAATGTCCTGAAAAGAATATGTATTCTGCTGCTTTCGGACAGAATGTTCTGTATATACCTGTTAGATCTATCTGGTCGAATGTGTTGTTTAAGGGTGATATTTCCGTATTGATTTTCTGTTAGATGATGTATCCATTGATAACAGTGGGTATTAAAGTCACCTACTATTATTATAATGCTGTCAATTTCTCCCTGAAGGTTTGTTAATAATTGTTTTATATATTTAGGTGCTCCTATGTTGAGTGCATAAATACTTACAAATGTTATATTCTCTTGTTGAATTAATGCCTTTATCATTATGTAATGTTCTTTATTGTTTTGTGTTACAGTCTTTGTTTTAAAATCTATTTTGTCTGATATAATTATTTCTACCCCATTTTTTTGTTTCCATTTGCATAGAATATCATTTTCCACCTCTCTACTTTCAGTCTGTGTAGTCTTTAAGATCTAAAATAAGTCTCCTGTAGGAAACATATAGATGGGTCTTGTTTTTTCATCCATTCAGCCACCCTATGTCTTTTTATTAGAGCATTTAGTCCATTTATATTTAAGATAATTATTAATAGGCATGTACTTATTGCCATTTTGTTAATTGTTTTCTCGTTGTATTTTTAGTTTTTCTCTGTTCCTTTCTTTTTGTCTCTTTGTGGTTTAATGACTTTCTTTGATATTATGTTTAGATTCCTTTCTCGTTTTTGTGTATACCTATTAAAGGTTTTTGGTTTGTGGTTTCCATGAGATTCCTATATAATAACCTATAGATAGTAGTCTATTTTAATAGCACTCAAGTTCAACCACATTCTGAAAGCACTACATTTTTATTCCATCTCAGCCCATGTTTTTTGTTTTTGATGTCATCTTTTACATCTTTTTATTTTGTGTATCCCTTACCAAATTATTGTACTTACAGTTGATTTTACTAGTTTTGTCTTTTAACCTTCATACTAGGTTTATAAGTGGTTAGTCTACTACCCTCACTGGTTTTTTACCTTTTGCAGTAAGATTTCTTTTCTCTCATAAATTTTTTTATTTCTCTTTAGGGCCTTTTCTTTTTAGCTTAAGGAAGTCCTTTTAATAACTCCCTTAGCTTTTACTTGTCTAAGGAACTCTTTATCTTTCCTTCATTTCTGAATGATAATCTTCCCAGGTAGAGTGTTCTGGTTGGAATTTTTTTTTTTTTTCCTTTTAGCACTTTGAATGTATCATACCACTTTCTTCTGGCCTTCAAAGTTTCTGCTGAAAAATCAGGTCATGATCTTATGGGGTTTTCCTTGTATACAACCAGTTATTTTCCTTTGCTGCTTTTAAGAGCTTGGTAAATTTTGACATTTTAATTATAATATGACTTGGCTGGATCTCTTTGGGTTCATCTTGTTTAGGACTCTCTTTGGTTTCTGGACTGGATGTCTGTTTCCTTCCTAGGTTAGGGAACTTTTCAGCCATTAGTTCTTCTAATAAGTTTTCTGCCCCTTTATCTATCTCTTCTTATTCTTTTGGGACCCTTATAATGCAAATGTTAGTACACTTGTTTCAGTCCCAAGATCTCTAAGCTATCCTCATTTTTTTAATTCTTTTATTTCTTTTCTATTTGAGTGATTTCCACTATCCTTTCTTCCAAGTCACTGATCTGCTGTTCTGCATCATCTGTCTGCTGTTTCTATCCCTCTGTTTAAGTGTTCAGTGTGTTCATCCATTTTTCTCCCAACTTCAGTAAACTTTGTAACTCTGAACTCTTTACAAGGTAAATTACTTATCTCTGTTTAATTAAGGGTTTTTTTATTCTACATGTGTGTCTCTGTATGTATGTGTGTGTAGTTTTATTCTTCTTCTTTCATCTGCAACATGTTCATTTGTTTCCTCATTTTGCTTGATTCTCTATGCTTCCGTGTATTATGTGCAACAGCTATCTCTCTCCCTTCTTGAAGGAGTGGCTCTATGTAAGGCGTGCACCTTATCATTTAACCTTGTTTTAGTTCTTCATTGTCTCTTGAGCTGTCTCCCCAATTATTTCAGACCCACGGAGTCCAAAATCACAATCCTCCTTGGCAACCCAAGCCTAGCACTCAAAGGACATTTCCTGTGTGGCTGCACATGCCCACTGGCTTGGGCAGGGTTGTGAGTGGTGGGGGGGTAGGCAGGGCTGCTCACCTGCTATATCTGCCGGGGCTATGCAAGTGGTATGGAGAGATTAGGGGTAAGCCTGTGTGTCTATCAGGGCAGCACAAGTGGGGTGGGGGTAAGGGTCGGACTGTTCATGCAGTGCTATTAGGCACTTAGGAGGGTAAAAAAATGATGCCTGCCAGTGCTGGTACCAGCAAGGTAGAAGGAGACTATAAAATAGCATCTACCAGTGTTCCATCCTCAGAGAAAGTTCCAACAGACTTGTGCTCCTCTAACAGATACTTTAAGTTTAGCAAATAAATCTCCTTCACCTATGGTCCAGGCTCTTGCCAAACTGCTGCTTTTTGTGCTATGTCCCAGGGTACGCAGGTCTGCATGTAAGCCCTTTAAAACCAAAATCTTTGTTCCCTACAACACTACATTTTCCTTGAACATAATCCTCATTGGTTTTCAAAATGAGACATTTCAGGGGCTCGTCTCTCTGGTGCAGGACCCAAGGGTTGGGGTGCCTGGTATGGGGCATAAACCTTTTTCTCCTTAGGGAAAAGCTCCATTTATATTTGTCTGCTTTTCTTTTTTGAGATCCCTCTACGTTGTGGGAAGCCACACTGAGCATGGGGTTTCTGGCAAGAGCATGTTTCTGATCTCCTACCCATCTTGGTGTGGTCCCGCAGGTGTTCAGCTAGTTCTCAGGTTCTTTTCAGAGGGAATTAGTCCACATGTAGCTATATATTTGTTGTGTCTGTGGGAGGAAGTAAGTTCAGAATCTTCCTAAGCCAGCATCTTGAACCCTGACATTAATTAACCTTAGTTTTTCTTCTTCCCTGTAGCTGAAGCTGTCAGTGTTCTGCCCATTTCCTCTGATCTTTCAGAATGTCCTAACATCAACTCTGTGCATGAGGGTTGATTTTTTTTATTCCCCAAAACTACAGAAGCTCTGTCTGTGTACACACCAGGTCAGAAGTGCTGACAAATTAACATCCCTAGGGGAAAAGCCCTCAGCAAATAACTCATCGAATTTAGGCTTTGAGATGTGTTTTATACTATTTCCCTGAATGTCCCAATGGTATTAAGCTCCAGTTATCTGTGGTATTAACTAGCTTAATAAAGTTTATTATTGCTTTATTCCTACCATCCTTTTTCTATATCACTTTTCCTTCCCAACTCTGATCCCAAATATAAGCATTAGCTTATAGAGGAACTGCAACTAAGTTAATTTGTACAAAAATGATTCAGTAAATGGACTGCCCACTGGCCAAATGGCACAAGGATTCCACTATTGGTAGTAAGCAGGACAGTGATAACCCCTGGAATTCCAGAATATCTAAATTTCTAACATTCTTACCACAGGTAAGAACTGAGATATCATAAGGTGAAGGGGTTGCATTAGTTTATGTAATATCTCCAGGATTTAAGTGACACTACAGTACCAATGTAATTACAATATTACAATAAATTAAATGTTATCAATGCACTGAAAAAAAATGATATGCACAACTCAGCCAACACCCAACTCAGAGCATGGAGTGAAATAAAAGGACTTTCTAAAAATAGAATTTATAGATACACTAGTCTCTTGCAATGGAAAAGCAGTTAGGGATGCAAACCAAGCTTAGGATCTGACTGTGCAAGAAACCAAAATGCAGAGAAGAATGAATTCACAGCCTTGTGTCTCTTGCATAAAGTCAGGAAGTACATGGAAAGATCTACGACTCAGAAATGGAGAGGGATGGGGGTGCCTGGGTGGCTCAGTTGGTTAAGCGACTCCCCTCAGCTCAGGTCATGATCCTGGAGTCCTGGGATCGAGTCCTGCATTGGGCTCCCTGCTTAGCAGGGAGTCTGCTTCTCCCTCAGACCCTCCCCCCTCTCATGCTCTCTCTATCTCATTCTCTCTCTCAAATAAATAAATAAAATCTTAAAAAAAAAAAGAAATGGAGAGGGATGGAAATATTTGAGAACTTGAATCCCCAGATCTCCCTAAGATGTATAGGCCTGAAGAAATGGCTCTTTCAACTTTGCTAAAGGACAACAGCCTCCCTTTGCCTGGGAGACATGCAGTGGCCTTGTCTCAGACAGATATCTGGCCAGTCTTCTTCAAGATCTCTCTCTTCGCCTTCTTCAAGGCTTCTAGGCCAACAAGTACAGTTAACTCTCAGTGTAACTCAACTATAGAAGTACACTCCCTTCATTGGGAGGGAAGGGATTATTGATCAAAAGAACTACAAGGGCTAATATGTATAAGCAGGAATACTGTGAAACAATGCTTGGGAATGGATCTCAAGACTACTGGACAAGGAAGGGCAGAACATAAGGCCAGATAAAAGAGAGTTGATTGATATGGGGACCATTCACCTATAACCCAGAATTTACTGACACCTAGAGCCGTTATTACATGCTGTCAGGATCTTAGGATACTTCTTTGAAGCAGGAATTGGTGGAGGCGGTGATAATAATCTAAAGTAAAAAAGGTAAAAATACCTGTGCCAAGTTTTGATGAGGGGATCAAAACTTGAGAGATAAGCATACACCTGTATGCTGTATTAAAACAACATTAAAGAATCCACCAGTTGACTATATTCCTGGGATGGCCCTAAACACACACTTCCCTCCAGCAAAAGGGAATGTGCTAACGAGAACAGCCCTATCTTGGGAAACTCAGGTTGTGATTTATAGACCAGACTTGAAAGTGGAGTTGGAGGTCTGCTTACTTGGAATAGCAGAGGACAGATGGCAACACCTGAATGTAAGACGAAAGGTGGACATAATTGTCCTAAGTGTCAAAATGGGAAGCCAGGCTAGAATGGCAACCAGAGGAAACAGACACATTTTTAAAATTTTTTTAAAGATTTTATTTATTTATTTGACAGAGAGAGACACAGTGAGAGAGGGAACACAAGCAGGGGGAGTGGGAGAGGGAGAAGCAGGCTCTGCGGGGAGCCAGATGCGGGGCTTGATCCCAGAACTCTGGGATCATGATCTGAGCCAAAGGCAGATGCTTAATGACTGAGACACCCAGGCGACCCTGTATATTTCATTTTAATGATCTATTATCATCCATCTCTCCATCCAACAAACATATAGTAGGAATCCCATGCAAAATGCCAGTACCAGAAAATCTAAATCATTCAATAAATACCATTACCAATATTATTAAAGTATTGATCAATATTACTACTGTATGTATTGAACAAGCACACCCATTGTGTTAAGATTTTACATGCAATATCACCTTTAGTCCTCACAAAAATCTTACAAGGGGGATAATATTATTATCTACATTTTACATATAAGGAAATAAAGTCTTAGAGAAGTCTAGTCACATATTCTAAAGTCTGTGAACTAGCAAATATCCAAACTTAAAAAATCAAAATCTTAAAGGAAACATAATAGTAGAGAATGGAGAAATCTAATATTCAGTGAGGGGGTAAGTCACATAATTGGAGAACAATAGAATACAGACTTATAGCGCCCCACTGCTGAGATTTCAGACTGTCTTAAACTAGTTGTTATGAGGCATAGGTTTATTACATCTTCTCTACTTTTTTGTGGTGCAGTATCACAGTTTTGGGGGAGAGCCCAGGCATGTGCATCATTAGAGTTTTCTTTAAGTAAAAATTAACAGAAATAAATTGTTACTTTTTCCAACTCCTTTGTTTTATTTAACTAGTGACTTTTTTCCAATCCCTTTGTTTTATTTAACTAGTGAAAATTCCAATGTAACTTATTATTTACTTCCAAAATTCCATCATTTTCACAACACTTTTTACAGCTATGTTGACAGGAATTTAACAAAGGATTAAAATTAATAACTTCTATTATTCTTTGTAGTTACAAGGTTCTCAACTCTATGATGCATTCCCAGTTACAGATTCTTTACATTGTGAAATAGGAGATTTCATTAAAATTAAGTAAAACATCGTTCTGCATATATGAAAAGATTCATAAAATAGACGCCCATTTTGTATCTTTATTTGGTTCAAATTTTCAAAATTAAATAGAAAACTTCTGTGTATACTATGGAAATGTCCTTAGCCATTCAACATTGCCAAAACTTATTTTTCTCCTTTTTATAATCTCCAAATACTCTAAAACTTCACAGATTTCCCTCCCTTTTGGGTCATAAGTTTTGATTCCCCAATGCCATTGAATTGCTGTTATCCAAAATCCTATTAATGACTCCTTGTTATTTTCTTTTTTTTTTTTTAAAGATTTTATTTATTTATTTGACAGAGAGAGACACAGCGAGAGAGGGAACACAAGCAGGGGGAGCGGGAGAGGGAGAAGCAAGGTCCTGATGCGGGGCTCAATCCCAGGACCCTGGGATCATGACCTGAGCCGAAAGCAGATGCCCAACGACTGAGCCAGCGAGGTGCCCCGACTCCTTGTTGTTTTCACTCTGCACAGTATTCCTGCTCTGTTCAATATACTGACAGTTAAGTCTGTAAGTATTTTATTTCATTCAGTTCTTACTTTTCTCATCACTGTGATTCAAATTTTCTACACCTTTCATTTTCTCTCCTATACTGGGTATCTGGAATTATCTGGACAACTTTTTCTTCCTTTTTATTAAATTTTATTTAATGCCTTCCTGATCACAGGGAAAATTCTCCTGCCAATTAATTCATTCAGATCTTTGCAAAATGTGTAGTCTAGCTTGCCAAGAACCCCTCTGTATAGAATCCTAAACTCTGTAACCTGCTGTTTACTTAACGTATCTTTTCATTCCAAAGTCATAGCACTCAGCTAGAAGGAATAAAAAAAAAGCAACAGAGTTCATCAGATTTCTTCCCAGAACCTCAAAAACCTGATAGTTATTTTCCAGCTTAAGGCTAAGTGCATTATTTGTATTGATTTTAGTTATGCTGGGTTCGAAGCCGTCTATTCATTTCAATGGGTCATAGCTATCTGGATATGTTTCATCAACATTAGTTACTATCACCTATGTAACCTCTTATTAGCAGTTTCTTAATAACCTTTGAGGAGAGAAATTTTATTTCTAATTACCAATCTCTAAGTCATTTCTGTGTGTATGAACTGTTATTTCTTTAGAAGGTTTAGGAAGACATTTGTAAAGAAAGGCATATGTATTGAATAATGCTCTAAAATTTATTTTCATGTTCATTTTTCCTTTTAGCAACCTTTGACACTAACCTGCTAAAACATTTTTTCAGAAATGTAGAGGACATGTTTACCCCATTTCCTACTGAATACTGATTCACATAACTATGAGAAAAGCATGTGTTTTAAACATTTTTATCCTTTAGAGCTACCAGCAAATGATTCTTCAGCTGATTTCTTCAAAGCATTTTTCTTATCACACAAGCACAGTTTGTATTTGCTCTTACTTGTAACACTTTTTGAGTGACTCCTATATTTTAATTAAAGTGCATCCAACTGAAAAGTCATTAGCATAATGTGTAAGAAGGTGGTAAACACTAGATTTACTAATATGGATAATAAGATGAGTGTTGTTCATTATATATCCTTTTAAACCATTGAATTCTGTCTGTGATGGTTAAAATAAAGATTATTCAATAAAAAGTGCCAACCTTGATCCTTATTTCTTAAAATTTCTGCCTGCTTCTATAAATGTACATCATAATATCTTTTTCTTAGGTCACATATTCCTCTTGCCATTAATCTTGAAGTTTACCAAAAATGAGTTAAAAAAAAAAAGGCTGGGAATAGTGATAACAAGTATTAAATAGAACCAATCTTAACTTCCACAACTTAAATGAAAATTCTTCACATAAAAAAACTGCTTTCCTTCTGCCTCCTTAGAAAATATGCAGTACTAAATACTTAAGGTATTTAGTACACTACATAGACACTGAAAAACCATGAACAGAATGAATAAATACCAGGTCTATTCACATGTATGAATAAAACTCATTAAAATACATGGAAACCTGAATAAATGTAACAGATACAGCAGGTCCATGGATAAAAACAGTTTTGTAAAGATACATATAATCCATCTTTTTGAAGGTCACCTTGTCAGCACACATCAAATTTTTATACCTTTTGATACAACATGTCTACTTTTAGAAATATGCTATAGAAATACAAGAATGTTCATTGAAAAGTACTGCTATTAGTGAAAAATTAGAGACAAATGAAATATCTACAATAGGTCAATGGGTAAATAATGGTTGATCTATACTTTACATAGAGTTGTTAAGCTCATTAATCATTCAAATCATTCAATAATTAATGCAATAAATATTTATTGAGAACGTGTCATGTGGCAGATAGTGTTCTACTGAGGACACACACCAGTGGAAATGTAAGACAAACTCTCTGCTTTCACAGAATACTTATTAGGTGATACATTGTTTTAAAGAAAATTAAGAAGAAACATATGAAATAACACCGGTGAAAAGTGCTATAGAGAAAAATAAAGTCAAGTAACGTAAGGGAGCTGTGAGGGAACAAGATGGGTGTTCTTTTACAGAAGATAATCAAGTGATATTTGAAACTTAACTGAGGGGGCAAGACAAGAAGAAATATAGGGGAAGAGCATTAAAGAAGAGGAAATAGATCAAAGGGCATGAGTTGGGAGCAAGTGCAACTTATTTGAGAAACAGCAAGGGGCCAGTGTGACTAGAGTTCATTCAGTGTGTAAGGGTGGCAGAGGTAAGAAATGAGTTCAAAGAGATGGCTGAGAAGAAAGATCACTAAGACTCAAGCAGGCGACAGTGAGGATTTTGACTTTTGCTCTTAATAAGATTTCAAATGACTGGAGGGTTTTGTCATGAGGAATGATGAGATCTGGCTTATATTTTAAGTGGGTCATTCTGGTTGCTATCTGGATAATAGGCTGCAGAAGGCAAGTGAGGGAGGGACATCAGTTAATATGCTATTAAAATAGTTCAAGTGAGAGGAGATAGTGTCTAGACTAAAATAGCAGCAGTAAATGTAAGGATACCAGATATATATTAAGGCTGACCTGATAGGACTTGCTAATGATTTGGATATGCGGTGGGGTATAAGAGAAAAAGGGTATGGCAAGTACGAGATAGGTCAGCCCATGCTAATATAGAAGGTTGCTTATGATATATTATCAAGTGAGATCAAAGAAACCTGCATAAAAAATTTGTAGAACCATTTTAATCAAAAAAAAAAAGACCTGGAAAGATAGATACTGATACGGGAAATTTTCAACTTTGAATTGTGGGCCTTGCTCCTGGGTTCCAGGGAAGCTATTCTGTAACATTTAGCAAGGTCAAAATGACTACCTGAAACCTCAAACCATGGACTCTATTTCTGCCCCAAGCAGACTGTAAATCTGCTTAAAGAATGTAACCAAAAGGAGCATTCTGAACAGAAAAGATAAGAAAAAGTAAGAAATTTCCTGCCTCCCATAAGATTAAAGTCATACAGCCTGCATAAACTAGAAACTTAAGATAAGGTCTCAACTTCTGAAAAGTTAATTTATAACTTTTTATGTAAAAAATGTATATAACCTTACACAAAATGTTCCCTTACTGGAGCACTCTCTTATTTGTGAAAATTGGGTATCCTGGGCAGCTGTCCTAACTTGGGCTGGAATAAAGCTCCCTCTTTTGTTCTCTCTCTCTCTTTTTTTAATTCTGAAATATTTGTTCATTTTGTGTCAACAATACCAAGTTTTAATTAGGAGTTAACACTAAGGAAGTAGTTAACATCCTTTAAGAGAGCAAGTAGAAGCCAAAAACTTCACATTTTACTTCATGGACTTTGCTATTATTTATTTTATTGCTAACATGTATAATTTCTGTAAGAAATACAAATAGAGGGGTGCCTGGGTGGCTAAGTTGGTTAATCATTTGCCTTTGGCTCCAGTCATGAACTCCGGGTCCCAGGATGGAGCTTCCAGTCAAGCTTCCTGCTCAGCGGGGAGTCTCCCTCTCTCTCTCTCTCTCTCACTCTCTCCCCCTCTGTTCCTCCCCCCGGCTCATGTTCTCACTCTCTTTCCCAAATAAATAAAATCTTAAAAAAATATACAAATACAAAAGTGGAAAAATATATATATGATTACTTTAAAATATAAAGCTTCTATTTTGAAGACACTACAAAGTGACAAGACAAATTATAAACTTTAAATACTTACAACATATGTAATAATAAATATGTTCAGAATACATATTCAGAACATATAAAATGAATTCTCAAAAATCGACAAGAAAAAGAAAACATAAAATGAAAAGAGGAGCAAAATACTTGAACAAAAAAGAAAAAAACAATGGCTAATAAATACGAAAACAAACTCACTCTCATAAATGAACAGGAAATACAAATTAAAAACACCCTGAAATTATTTTTTTACATCCACTGGCCTGGTAAAAGTTAACTAGTCTAAAATTAATTATTATTATATGTGATGTGAAGATATAAAGCTATGTATAAAAATGTGAAGTAACAGGAACTCTTATCCATTGTTGGTAAAAAGTAAATTAATACAGCCACTTTATGAAATACTGCATTGTAAAATAAAGTTGTAAATACGTTAAAAAAACAATTTTAAAATTGCTTCTATAGTTAAAGAAAGGAGAGATGATAACATGAGTCTTTAAATTAGAGGTGACTATAGCTCTGATAATTCACTTGTAATTTTCAATAACATAAATACTAAACAATTTACTAATCAACTTTTCAATAGATAGTGATTAAAACATTTAAAATGTAACTCTTGTACTTTATTTTTCAAAGATATAAATACTAAACTGAGTTTCCAAATGCAATTTCTCATTAAAAAAATTAAGTATTTGGTTGGCATACAACAAAGTATGGCAAACCTAAGTTACATGGTATGGTGAAAAATATAGGCTATGGAAGATACAGAAAATCCTGAATTCAAATATTGACCCTGATACTAAATAGAAAGTAAGTTTAAAAAAATGTATCTATTATGTGTGTGTCACTGTGCTCAGTGGTGCTTATCAGGCCATTCAACACAAGGTTCCAACCATAACTAGCTCCCTTCTTGTCTGGATGGGGGTATGAGGGGAAGCTAAGCGATGAGTCTCTTCCTGGTATAGCACGGAAGAATGGGACAAGTACTCAATCAGCTTGGGTAATAAAAAAAGATTAAGTTTTCCAAGAACTGTGGTTGCGAGAATTAGGGCTACCAACCTTTTCTACCTTGAGCTCAAACCACATAAACTACAGTTACCTAGATTGCTGAGAAACAGTAAATCAACTCTTTAATTCCAGTCTTCCTTCCTCACCAGAGACCATGCTACTTTTTCATGACTACCCCAAGTCATAGAGATCTCTTCTTTTTCTAAATTACCATAAATCTATGGACTATGAAACCAAGTTTGCATTTATAATGTACTCAGCACACAGTTTTCTGTGTTTGTAAATAAAGGAAAGAGTTTATAACTTAGAAATTTCAATCAAAAGATGTGATTTTAACCCATGACTTTAACACAGTGATTTGAATAAATTTAATTACTTAATCTTATTTAATCTTCAAATTCTATATCTATACAATAAAGAAAAAAAATATGACTTCACAGGGTTGATATGAGGATGTTATACCTCCATAAATTAAGATATTGATAAACTTTGAGATACAATGTAAAACAGAGTTATGATAATGATGATGCTGATCTATTGAGTTCATAATCTATTACATCATAGGCAGGGATTGTCTCTTAAATACCTAAATTCTTTCAGCTAAAAATTATTTACCTTTTTACTAGGAGGTATTACAAACTGAGTAGTTAGTAATGAGTACTTTGTAAATACTATTGCTTTATCAAGTAAGTTCCTCTTCATTAAAAGATAATGAAACTAAAGAAGGCATATTTCAATTTTTTTACACCACAAATAGATAAAGTATATTAGAACAAGAATTTAAATTAAATGATAGGTAAAAAGTAATGCAGGATACAAAAGTAGATGGTATGGAACCAGCATCTGGTTGTAAGGCAAATATTGGTGATGCTAAAGAAAATGTGCCTTCTACCAGAACATTTATTATTTTTTCTTGAAAATGGGATTTGAAACAGTGAAGCAATTAATGAATAAGAAATGAGTTATTTTTCACTATTATAATGTCACTGCCAACACTGAATATCAGATCTTAACTAAATAAAAAGAAAAGCCAAGAAGTCAAAACTAAAATATACTTTATAACCAAAGAATAATAAAAAAGAAAAAATAAATAAACATAGGCTAAATTATAAGAAAATTGTAATTAGTAAATACCATCTCTCTTAAATCACTAATTCTAGTGGACAATATTTCAATGTTTAATGCTGAAGAACTAGGTAGAAATTATAGATATTGGTAAAGAAGATATATCACAACGGAGGATGGCAATTGTGATGTGTACAGAAATATACATATATAAAGTAATGAAAAGTGGGGCGCCCAGGTGGCTCAGTTGGTTAAGCATCGGACTCTTTTTATCAGCTTAGGTTATGATCTTAGCATCCTGGGAACAAGCCCCATGTCGGGCTCCCCACTCAGCAGGGATTCTACTGGTCTCCCTCTCCCTCAGCTCCCTGCTTGTGCTCTCTCTCATAAATCTTTAAAAAAGTAAAGTAATGAAAAGTGAATAAAGTTCAACTTGGACATATACAGTAAAATAATACTTAAAAATCTGTCATAGAATCAGAAGGCTTGAGAGTAGACAAATAATTAGTTATTAAGGAGTAAATGTGTCTTCAAAAGATTCTCTTACAAATGATCAGTTGTTTCTGTTTAATTTCCATTGTTCAGTTTTTTCAATTTTAAAAATCCAGTTACTAAAGTTATTTGTTCATGAATTAGTACATTACCAGCTGAGAAAAAGACACAGTCCTTGACTTCACAGAATTTCAAGTTCATAAGGGAGAGAGCCACAAGTCAGTACACCTCAGAACAGCAAGGGCAATAAGGGTTATACCACCATTCTGCACAAGATGCTATGGGAGCCTAGGGTCAACAGTGATTAACTCTTGCCTAAGAGGTCCTAGGCTTCACAGACCAGGCATGGTATCAGTATGTGAATTGGGGAATGAACAGTTTTAGCCCAGACCAAGAACTAGAAAATAAGAGAATCTCTAGTAGGTAGAGAGAAACAGATTATAAATTATTCCCACAGGGCTCTAAGATGGAAATTGTCGTTGGAACATAACGCTGTTGGAAAGAAAGAATACGAAGCTGGAAATTCAGGTGCACACCAGGTTTCCAAGAACTTACAGAGCCCGTTAAATAGAGCAACTTCAGACAATGCAAGTCATTGAAGGCTTTAAAACAGAAGTTGGCCTAGATAGAACTTCATTAAGTTAGAAGACATTGAATGAAAAGGACATTATTTTAGAAAGTGAAGGACACAAAAAGTGTAGTGTTAAGACTGTTAAGTTTGTGGACATAAAGCATTTAATATTAAGACTTGAATTTCTAGTATTCAATATGGATTATGGTGCTGGGGCTCAGATAAAAGTTCAGGACTATAGAAAATATTTTGATTAATATTTAGCCTTCTATGATTATGACAGCCACAGATGAGATGTCGCAGGGGGGAATAAGTTTAAACAGTAGAGGAAAAATGGAAGAGAAAGCACTGAAAACACTGATATTTAAATAAGCGGGGAGAGAAAGGAAAAAAATACAATTTAAAATTGTATTTGTGGGGCGCCTGGGTGGCTCAGATGGTTAAGCGTCTGCCTTTGGCTCAGGTCATGATCCCAGGGTCCTGGGACTGAGTCCCGCATGAGGCTCCCTGCTAGGCGAGGAGCCTGCTTCTCCCTCTTCCTCTTCCTCTGCCTCTGTCTCTCTCTCTCTCTGACTCTCATGAATAAATAAATAAAACATTTTAAAAAATAAAATTATATTTGCATTAAGTAAAAAATTTCAGGAGTAAATTCTCTTCATTCCTCTTTCCTTCCTTTTATGCTTTTAAGTCATTAAAATTGTTACCTATTTAACCCTGTATCATTCTCTTGCAATCCCTATAAATTATAGAGGTTTAATGTCATATACTGCACTCACAGATAATACTATTTAGCATGTTATATGCACACTTCATTAAATATCTCATTTAATTCTCAAAACAATCCCATGAGGTCATTAATTATTATTAACCAAATCTTACTAATAAAGAAACTGATTTAGAGAGTGGTTAGGTGACCAAGTACACTTCTGGATGTACAAGTATGAGCTCAGAGGAGAAATCTAGGTTAGAACATATATTCAGGATTCAGTTAATATGAAATCTTGAGGCTGAATAAAACTACATGGAGAGTAAATGGCAATATGAGAATCAAATTACCGATCCTTGGATGAGAAATCAACCAAGAAAATAGAAAAGATAAGAAAAGAACCAAAATAGAGTGCTGTTATGGAAACCAACTGAGAGAATTGTTTCAAAAAAGAGGTAGCTAATATATATGATTAATGCTATTGATAATTCAAATAAGATGAAGCCTGAAAATTGACTTCTAAATTTGACAATGTGAGCATATGATCTTGAGTTGGGTTGTTTTGGCAGAACAGTTGGACAAAAGCGGAATGACTTTGTGAGAAAAGATGGGGAATACAAACAGCCCTTGCATGGAGAAGTAATGAAGACAACATATAGATAATTTTTCAAGGAAATTTTTTTAGAGAAACGTGTAGTACCTAAAGGGGGATGAACATATGGCAGCATATTTATATGCTGATGTATATAATACAATTGATGATGCATTAGATTAATACTATTAATATTAGAGAACATGTATCATGAATTGCATAATTCACCTTTCTTACATTTCAGTGATAATTTCCAAAATGTTAAATTCACTTTTGTTATCTCCTTTATTTTCATTTAATAGTTAATTTTTATAGTTTATTCCCCAGGAAAATATAGGCTGCTAGCTCATCTTTCCTCTACAACTTTAATATGATGTATGTATGCATACATATGTGCGTATATATAGAGACACACATATATCTATACTTCACATAAAGATATACAGTCTCTACGATGAGACAAAAATGAGAGGTTTGAACTAAATTATCTCTTACTCCCCAGATCCTTTTTAAAGGACTATAATCCTTTCTCACAGTCCCTCCAGAGATTTGCTTCATTTATTGGGAGCAGTTATTTATAGAGCTATTGCTCAACTTCACCTGTCACTATGAACTCCTAAATCTGATGTATTTATGACCCTTTCTTCTTGACTGAAAAAAAATATGTTTACCACTTCAATTAAAATTATTTATTAACAGGATTTAATGACGTTATTTTTTCCCTATCTCAATCTCTCAGAAAATTTTGTTCTTGGTCCATTTTTATCTTAACATTTGTTGCCTGTCTCTTTTCAGTTTTGGTGATCCATACTGTACAGAACTTAGAGCAGCTAAATTTGTCAGCAGTGCTCTCATTTATAAAAAATAAAGGACCCCATGCTATTCTTTACTTTAGGGTTATGTTTATTATTGCTTATTTTATTTAGACTGATAACTAATCAGTTCATTCTCATTGAGTCTTTACTCAATGCAACATGAAAAAGTTAGAATTTTTTAAAATAGGATTTGGACCACTATTCTAGTCTGTCCAAATTAGTAATGTGTTAGGCCATTAAGAAAAGATAGCCTCATACGCCAAAGTTGCTTTACAGTTTCCAGGCAGATGGATTTATAAATGCTTCTGAAATTAATAAATACAAAGTGTTAGGAACCAATAGCCTATTTTATCTATAAAGCATATCTTTTTGCCAAGATTTTCTGTTTGTTTGTTTTTGTTTTAGAGAGGGAAGAGAGGAAAGAGGAGAGGGAGAGAGAGAATCTTAAGCAGGTTCCTCACCAGCCCAGTGTGGAGCACAACGTGGGGCTCGATCTCACAACCCCTGAAATCATGACCTGAGCCAAAATCAAGTCAGACAACTTAACCGATTGATCCACCCAGGTGCCCCACCAAGTTTTTTTTTTAAGTGTCTGACTTTGTACATTTAGTTCTATCAACAAACTTCCTGTGTAATTAATATTTTAAAATCAATTTATCAAACCTCATAGGAGACAGAAACAATGATATATTGAGATACAATCACTTCTACCAAGGAGTTTACAACTGAATACTAAGAAAAGAAGAATAAGAACAACAAAGCACACTTCCCTGAAATAATAATTGTAATACAAGGCAAATATTATAAAGACTATAAACCAAGTATAGATTTTTCTGTGAAAAAGTTGGCGAGAGAACAATAAACAATTAGAAAGATGTCTTAAACTTTAGAAGTGTCACGTTTGGATTGAGCAGACATGTAGATATACACTATTATAACATTAGCTCTTATACACATGCAAAGATAATTCCTCTTTTTGTGCACTTATCATTTCAGAATTAAACTGTCAGTGGTATAACTATTGCTTTTCTTATATCTTTTACTTAAAAATTAACTTCATTTATGTTCCCATAGTTGAATTATGTTTTACATTCTTCATTTACATATCTTTTGATTACTTCTAAGTGACTATATCTTTTAAAAGTCTTGACTGTGCCTTATGTGTGTGTGGTGCAGAGGTGCACCATTCCTGGAAGTACCGCAATACCAGGTCGATGGAAGGGAGTGGATGCAGCAAGCCAATATTCCACCTCCCTGCTCCAAAAATCCATTTACATATTATCTTCGGATAGAGGAATATAAGATATTAAGCTGATAAGAACAGATACTACATTTGATTTAGCCAAAAGGCCAAGAAGCGATTGACTATGTTTTAAAAAAAAAATACATCAGTTACAATTACAATGTGCAATCTCTAGTCATGGAATTACTATCATCCATCTTTATTGCAATGCATTTCAATAATCTGAGTGGAGACTCATTATATTTCAAAATATACAAAATCTGAAATTTAGGTTTTGAGATTAGTCTTTAAAAAATGCCCTTTTAAGGTCGTTTTGCTACCTCACTCTCCTATCTCTCCATAGTCCTCCCAGGTATAGAGAATTAACAACATTATATGAATATTTAATTATCTTTTAAACTTTCACTTGGAATCAAGAGCAATAATAAATATAGAGCTTGAGGTATAGAGAAAAGAGCATATAGAAACTACCTACTGCCATTTATGTAGTATATATAGAAGTGCTTGAAAAATTTGATATACATTTTTATAATCATTTAACCTCAAACTCTAGTATAATGAATTAATAACAGCTTGATATTTTTATAGTATATATAAAATAGAACCATGTTTTTAATTAGCTAATTTTGCATGCTTTAAAACCATATTTCAAAAATATTTTTGAGAAGCCAGATGTTTGTCACTGATATATTTTTTAAATAACAAGAAATAAATGGTAAGTTCAAACTAAAAGTACAGACTTTTTCATGTACTTAATTCTGGGGCCTAAAAAGACAAACTGCCATAGAAAAAAATCTTTCTACTTAAAAATATATGTTATTAAGGAATATGTTGTTTTCCTAGAAACTTTTCCAACCTGGCTCCTATGGAGCTGCAGCATGTACATCCAGAGGAGAAGTAACATCAGGGTCTGGTGAGGTGGTCTCTTCAGTGCCTTCTCGAATTTTCCCCCCTTTTAGCAGTGTTGAAAATAGGTCTGGAAAAGCATAGGAAAGCTATATCAAATTTTCCTTAGGAGGTTTTTTCCATACTGTTTTAGCAACTTTGCATGGTGAAGGTGTTAAATGGTATGACATACGTATTCATTTTCACTAATGAGTCCTCCCATGTAAAATTAACAATATCCTCAAGAAAAATATAATTACAGGGGCGCCTGGGTGGCTTAGTCGGGTAAGCCTCTGCCTTCAGCTCAGGTCATGATCTCAGGGTCCTGGGATCGAGTCCCATTTCGGGCTCCCTGCCTAGCGGGGAGTCAGCTTCTCCCTCTGCCTCTGCCCCTGCCCCCTTGTGCTCACTCTCTATTGCTCCATCTCAAATAAATAAAATCTTGAAAAAAAATATAATTACACTGCATTAATTCAAATCAGGCTATATTTGAACATACGCTTGTGTGAGTCAGATCAGAAGCATACTTAGAACTACACAAACATAAAAACGCTTTCTAAGGAAAACTGAACTATTTAGGATGGTATCCTTTATACAAAATGAAATATGATGCTTTAGGACAATATGTCTTTTGATATGCTCTCTTTATAAGCTAGGTTTTTAAAAATATTTAAATATTATATGCTCTTATACAGTCCAGAAAAATGAAATGCATTGTTTAATAAGTATAAATAAGAATTATTTCCATGTGTACTAATATAATAGTTTAAGATATATATGTCACATATATATGAAATAGTTATATATTTGTGTTTACCAAAAATGAAAATATCACTAATTACATTTCTAATCTTGAATGAAAAAGACAATACTGCATGTTGGCAGATATATATAATCTTTAATTTGTTGAAATGATCAGCGTAATTAGTTACAAACATGAGAAATATATTTTGATTTGATTCTTCCCCAGTATTTACTACCTGACATGTAGTAAAACTATCGGTGATTTAGTTATAGTTGTTTTCTAAAATCCATAAAAATGTTGATTATGCATTATCTTCTAGTTTAGTGAAAATGAATGTAGTAATAAATATTTAAAAGAAGAGAGGTTGCTAAAACAGTAATCATTAATATAAATACTCAATGTTACTGGATTAAACTTTACAAGGCTTGGATGGATATTAGAGAGCCAATATTTGAATTTCTGTAGTACAACTGAAAGTGGATATAAATAATAAACAGTACCACCATTTTTTATGGTGCTAGAATATTAAAAAAAAAAAACAAGTAGTGGAGAAACTTTTATGTGCTAGGAGCAAAGATAGTATTTAAAGTCATCATATTTAATGGACTTTTTTTTCCTATCCCATGTTTTCATATTTAAGATAGATAGTACTTTAGGAAAAATACAGTTGAATTATCTGATTGTTTTATGGTCCTTAATTTGTTAACACTTATTTCAATGTCATTTGCCTTCCCAATTGCCCACTCTTAAGTTTATAACTTTATCTAAACCTCACTGATACTTGAAAGCATTGTAAAATAATGTAAATACTACAAATTAATTTTTACAAATATTCTTATACCCACCTGCCATATGATTATGACACATACATACAGTGAAATTATAGTTGCATAACATGTAATTTGCTTAATGAAACACAAAATCAGTAGAAATGTCTATTTCCGCTTGATATATTTTGTCAGATTTTTTAGAAATCTGTATTTGGTTATTTCAAAACAACAGTTAAAATTGATTCTAAAAAACAAATGATAATTTACAATTATGATAAAAAACAAATATGTTAATATAATTTCTTTAATAACGATGGCAAAATAAAATTAGAAATGATCTTTAAGAATAAACTCTAAATACAAAAATAAAATCCAAAGCTCAAGGAAGGAAAATCTGATAGAAATTAATCTGACCTCTGCGACTTAAATTTAATCATGGAACACTACATCAAAAACTAATGATGTACTGTATGGTGACTAACATAACATTAAAAAAAAAGTTAAAAATCAAAATAGAGAAAGGTATTCTATTTACAAACAACTGTCTCTGTGGCTTAAATATGTGAAAATTTATTTTCTCCCTGTGGAAAAGAAAACTCATTAAAATTGGAAAATACATTTCATATTTTGATAGAAAAACTCATGAAGAGTATAATGTGGGGGGAAAAAACCTACGATTTAATGACAGAAATTTCTAAAAATGACAATATTCACCAGTAGATATTGCAGGAATTTCAAGAAAATCATGAACGATCAGAACACCTGATTATGAATAAGAAAACCTGTGAAACTGAAAAGTGTGCTCAGAGACAGCTTGCTGTGACCCAAACCCTACAAAATCAAACCCTACAAAATAGATGGTGCATTTCTTCCAGATCAGCTGTAACATAAGCAAATAAAATCCTTACAAGATAGCTACAAAAATAAGAGTTCATCAGAGTTCCCAAGTGTTCATAAAGTATTCAGTATTAAATATATCTTTTAAATATGAAGTTATCAAAGTGAAAACATACAATAATTGTAAAATCAGTTTAATTTGCACAAATTTCTTGCCAACAGGTTGTCACTTTACATAAGCAAGCAGAATTCAAAATTGAAAAGAGCAAACTATGAAAGAAAAAAAAGGAACCAGGGAAAAGTTTGCTGCTGAACAAAAGAACAGCCTAAGAGAAACATTTTCAAAGGTATAACAAATAAACTAGGCATATTATAGGGGTGAAACTAGTTAAAACTTCATTTTCCATAATTTAGTAATGAAATACAGGGTTCACAAGCCACAGGTGCTATAAAAGGAGAAAAATGGCAAATTCCTTTTGTCTCCCTGGAAAATTATTATATCAAATAATTAGATAGACATCACACACACACACACACACACACACACTAGTTGATATTAGCTAAATTTTAAATATTAAATATCAAATTGTTTGGAAGATGTAAGGCAGTACCTTATAAGAGACAGAGTATGAACTGCAGTTTAAAGGAAAAAAGGTGAAATTTTCTAAGTATATGGATCCTCAAAGTATTAAGATGAGTAAGCAGATAAAGCAAAAACAATGGTAGCAAGCTCATGAACACCATTAATTACAAACTTCATTATAGGATAAACAAAGATTAATACAATTATTCAGTTATTAAATAAAGGGTTTTTAAGTTTCCTGTGAGTATCTAATTAGGTTACAGAGCAATAAAGAATAAATAGAAGACAACTGGTAAGTTTACATGGACTAAGGCCAACCTCAATTTATTTATTAATTTTTTTATTTTATATTTTTAAAGATTTTATTTATTCATTTGAGAGAGAGAGAGAGAGAGAAAGTGAACAAGCAGGAGAAGCAGAGGGAGAGGGAGAAGCAGGCTCTCCACTAAGCTGGGAGCCTGATGCGGGGCTCAATCCCAGGACCCTGAGATCATGACCTGAGCCAAAGGAAGACACTTAACCATCTGAGCCACCCAGGCACCCCCAACTTGAATTTAATAAAGACACACAAAGTAATTTTGCATAGCAGCAGGTACAAATGAGAAAACTCATACAAAATAACAAAACAATACCTTGGTGAAACAAATTTTGGGAAGCCTGAGAATCAAATTTAAATGTTGTGTGCAGCTTGTGTTGGATTATTTTTATAATCAAAAATATTTTACTCTTTAAAATGTTATTTTAACTTAGGAATACCTACCAGGAATGGTATGCTATATGCTTCCATTTTTGGTGAAACATGTCATGGGACATTTCTCTCCAGTCTACACTTTAGATAATATTGGTCTGAAGAGAAAAATAAAATTTGTGGCAATGGGAGAGACTTATGGTAGAAAAACTGCAAAGTTTTCCGTTGAGTTGCCATTGTAAATACTGGGAGTCCCTCAGTAAATTTCCAAATCTAACTCAATGGACAGGTTCTAAGTTTAGTAATGGGTAGGGGCAAGAGAATATAGAAGTACTTGCTGGCTTTGAGATGCTTTCAGGTGTACATATCATTAGGTCCTTAAGTCTAAGGTATGAAAGGTCATTAATCCATCCCCATCTTTTGTCCCCATTAGGGTACTGCTGATAGGGTGCAGCAGTATCCCTGGGACCCTGGAATCTTCTACTCTAAATATACCATCCTAGAATGGCAACTCCAGTGAACTCCTGGTGAACTGCTTTCCTGGCCTAAAAATAAAGCAAAAAATGTTCTAAGATTAAATTTTGTTTGCTTGTATAGGATGATATTAAAGATACCCAAAACTGTCCAGAAAAGAAGAAATCAAAGATACATATATATATATATATATACACACATATATATGAATATCTATATATAATATTGGCAGAAGGTAAAAATAACATGAAGCTATGACAGGATGGCAAGAAGGGGGAAGGGGACCTCAAAAATAAGCCTCGTAAGGGTCACAAAACAAATTTTAAAAGATAAATAAAATTTCACAGGTACATGGTTTTAAGATACGAGGTGGTTGGAAAGACTTGAAAAAATTACAAGGGGTTATTTTCAGCCTTTGATACAGGTAGCCTAGCTTAAATAAAATAAAATAAAATAAAAATAAAAATAAACTTTGGGGAGAGAAGTGGAAGAGACTTAAGGGAGGTAGAGACTAAAGAAGATGAAATCCTTGAAAGAACAGTATTACACTGGCACTGCATCAGATTTGAGACACCCCATCTATACTGAGGGCATCCTCCATCTCTGTTATAGGGGGTGGAGTGGTTGGAAGGGGATAGAAAGAGCTCAAGTAGAAAGCTGCAGGTACTGAACCCCTATGGAAGAATCAGAACTTGGACTTCTGGCTTTCAGAGCAGCTGGAAATTAGGGCTGGGAGTGTGACTGTGGAGAGTCAAAGAAGGAGGAGTCCAAAAGCTGCCCATAGACACCACTCTAAATGCCCTTGTTCCAAGCAAGACTAAAAGCAGCCCAGAAGAAAACAACAGAAAGTCTTGAAAGAGCTTAGTAGAGATTTTAGTAGCTGTTCACCCCAAGGGAGGTGAGTTCACAGTTAAGTCTCGACAAATTCAGACTGTAAATATCCTGGCTCTCCTTGTAGGCAGACTAAAGGACTATCTCTACAACTAAGTGCAAAACCATTAAAAGACTGAAATAGCCCTAACAAAGCCGAAAACCAAGCCTCTAAAAAAACAAGGGGATCTGTGAGTCATTTAAATTGCCTGCTGGAAGAAAATTCAAAAGTCTTCAGAAGAAATTTGCAATATCCAGAGGCTCTAAAATATGTCATCCATAATGTCCAGTGTGCAAGAAGACTTATTAAACATGTGAAAAAAGAAGGGAATGAGGCCCAGTATCAAGAGAAAAATCTGTCAATTGAAATAAACACACTAACCAGACAGCAACTAAGAAATACTGGAATTGAACAAATGCAATATCTGAAATAAAAAATCCATTAGCTGAGATTAAAAACATATTGGACAAAATAGAAAAAGAATCAGTGAAATGCCTGTTAATATAAATAATCCACACTAAAGTACACAGAGGAAAGAAAGATTGAAAAGAAGAAAAGGGACTACAATCTCAATAACCTGAGAGCCAGTATGAAGACATCCTGCATATATGTTTTTGGAGTCCCAGACAGAGAGGACAGAGAGATTGAAGCAGAAATATTTGAAAAAATTATGACAAAATTTTTTTTAAGTTTCATCACAAAGAAACCCACAGGTTCAGGAAGCTTAGCAAACTCCAAGCAGGATAAAGTAAAACAATTGTTTCTTTTTTTTAATTATGAATTTGGGAGATTTTAATTATAGGCATCATTTGTTTGCTAGGAATCCAAACTGAAAACGAATACACAAATCATTTTATAAATGGTTACAAAAGTATTAAACTTGTTGGAAGAGTAGCTTGTTACTGAATTAACAAGAACATTAAATTCTGGAAAATATACAAAATGGATTAAAGACTTGAGTGTAAGATCTGAAACCATAAAACTCCCTGAAGAAAATATAGGCAGGAAGTTCTTTGACATCAGCCTTAGCAATATTTTTGTGGACCTATCTCCTCAGGCAAGGATAACAAAAGCTAAAATAAACAAATGGGATTATATCAAACTAAAAAGCTTTGCACAGCAAAAGAAACCATCAACAAAATGAAAAAGCAACCTACTGAATGGGAGAAGATATCTACAAATCTTATATCCAATAAGAGTTTAAAATATATAAAGAACTTATACAATAACAGGTTAAAATATATAAAATATATAAAGAACTTATACAATTCAGCACCAGAAAAACAAAAACCAAAAAACAAATAAGCCGATTAAAAAATGCGCAGAGGACTTGAATACATATTTTTCCAAAGAAAACATGCAGATGGCCAACAGACACATGAAAAGAAGCTCAACATCACTAATCATCAGAGAAAAGCAAATCAAATCCACAGTGAGATATCACCTCACCCCTGTCAAATCAGTCATCATCAAAAAGACAAAAAATAACAATGCTGGCAATAATGTGGAGAAAAGGGAACCCTTGTACACCATGCATGGCAATGTAAGTTAGTGCAGTCACTATGGAAAACAATATGGAGGTCACTCAAAAAATTAAAAATAGAACTACCATATAATCTAGCAATTCCACCTCTGGGTATTTATCTGAAGAAAACTAAAATACTAATTTGAAGAGATGCATGCACTCCTATGTTTACTGCAGGATTATTGACAATAGCCAAAATATAGAAAAAGGTTAACCTAAGTGTCCATTGATGGATGAATGGACAAAGAAGATGTAGTGTATATTTACAATGGAATATTACTCAGCCATAAATAGGAATGAAATTTTGCCATTTGCAACAACATTAATGGATGGAGAGAGCATAATGCTAAGCAAAATAAGTCAGAGAAAGACCACTATCATAGGAGCTCACTTATATGTGGAATCTAAAAAACAAAACAAAACAGAAACAGACTCATAGATACAGGAACCAAATTACTGGTACCAGAGTGGGGAAGTGCTAGGGAGTAGGCAAAACAGGTAGGTAGAATGAAGAGGTACAAACCTCCAGTTACAAAATAAGTCATGAGGAAGTAATATACAGCACAGGGAATATAGTCAATAATATTGTAGTAACTTTGTATGGTGATGGATGGTAATTAGACTTACCATGGGGATCATTCTGTGATATTAAAAAATATATCACTATATTGTACACCTAAAATTAATATAATACTGCATGTCAGTTAAACTTCAATAAAAAAATCTAGAAAATATTAGAGGTTTGAGTTACTTAAAAGTGTAGGGCACTGAATTAAAAATTATAACCTTAAAGTACTTCTTGAAAACTCGAATATTATAATTGACCAAGTGATGTTATTGAGGCAACTTCTGTTTTTTTCTCTTTCTGAACACTTTATAAATAAAATTTTTATATCATTGTTGGCATTATGTTACTATTCTTTCAGAATTGGTTGTAGATAATCATTTTCTTCTTGATGTGGCAGAGTATGACGAAGATACGGAATCTGCTCATAGAATGAAATATTTAGCTAATAATCATTAAAACTGTATGAAGTACTAAAGTTCAAAGACACACATGGGAAACATCTAAAAAAGTAAGGACCATGGAGAAGTTCTGAAAGGTAGTAAAAGTTATGATCAGACAATTTACAAAAAAAGAAATATCAATGATCAATTCCAATGACCAAATAGCATGCAAAAATTTGTGGACCAAAATATCTTTAGCCTATTAAATTGGCTTATAAAATAAAACTCAATATTAATGCTATATGTTAAGTTCCAAAAAACCAACCAAGTAAAATGTTGGGTTGTATCACTGGCAAGTTTATAGAATGACAAGGGTGAGATAACTGTATAAATGGGAATCATTTTCAAATGTGGAATATCCATATTTGCATTATTGAAGAAATGTTACAGCAGGGTTTCACACTATTTTTTTTTTTAATTACTAGCTTTGGTAAGCAGAGCCCTGCATCAGGCTCCACGCCTATGCCTAGCATAGAGCCTGCTTGGAATTTTCTTTCTCCCTCGCCCCTCCCTGCTCTCTCTCTGTCTCGCTCTAAAAAAAAAAAAAAAAAAAGAATGACAACTGTCGTCTGGTCATTTCCTTTTGTATAACAAGATGATTATCACAGTATTATTTATGATACCCCAAAATAGAAACAAATATCTATACTTCCTTCTTTGTCTGACTCCTCAATCCACAATTAGTTGTTTCACATATTTAACTTTCCTCCAATTTCAATTTAAAATTTATAGTCATAAACTCTGTATCCCTATAATTTCACACTAAATTCTTCTCTTCCAAACTTCCATGTCCTAAAAACACTTGTACTGCCATAATGATCTGTGTCTTGATCCTGAATCTTCCCTGTTTTCCATCTTTTTGCAAGGTGCTAATGAAACTGTAGAATTACAAGCAAATTATATTATAACATAAATAATTTCAATTGAAGAAATTTAAAAACTGAAGTAGAGCTAGTGGAATCCTAAGAAGCTGTACTATTTGCTATCTAGATATCTGTCTGTGGCAAAGTGTGGATTCTAAAAGTATAAAAATATTTAAATGAGGGTTTTTGATGTCTTTAGCTAAAGAAATTTAATAATAGATGAATAACAAAAGAAGGTCTGCAACTTTTGAAACTTGGAGATCCAATAATTAAATATATCATTAGTAAAGGAAGATATACTAAGGCAATTTAATTTCCTTCTAAATACAGCAGATTAATCCTATTAAACATTCATCATTTTTTCATTATTTCTAATTCATGTGGTTTAAGTAATGTGAAATATGTTAAATACTAGGAAAAAGGTTTTCTTTTTATAGACCTTTCATAAAGTAATAAAATGCAAAAGGTAGGCTAGATAATTAATGTACACTCTATAGTAGTTATTAAAATATTTTATTTGGAAAATTTTCCCCCAAATACAAAAGATACAGGAGGATATAAAGTTGGATGAGGTACATCACTTAGATTTAATTACAGATAGCATTTTTTATCATTTCAATTTTTTTGAAAATTTCAGGCATACCATTTAAATTATAAATACTTTAGCCAGCCTCTTTTAAAGATATATTTTCCTACATAACCATCATGCCATTATTGTACTTAATAAAACTAACATTGATACTTTAATGTTATCTACAAATATAGTCTATTTTCAAATTTCCTGACATAACACAGGTCTACATCTTGCAATTAACTGTGACTCTGTTTTTTTAATCTGAACAATTTGTTACCCTAAATATTTCACATAGTGATTTTGATATCTTTTGACATTATGTGCTGAATTAAATATTCCATTAAGTTTTTAAAAATGGTGGTTTTTCTAATACTATCCTTCCTTCTTTATTTAGTTGGAGGCATTTTTCTGTAATGAAAACCTGTCCCTCATGAACTGAGACTATTTGATTACTCAGAAATAGAGCTGTTACAAGAAAATGAGCATAAATGCTTAACTCTTTTCTTTAGTTGCATATTTTCAGAGTAAGGATTTGGTGAAATAGTTATCAAATAATACGACTTTTTTTTGTTTTCTCTCTCACATCAAGGTAGACTGATGGATTTTAATATACTTAATATGTTTCAATCAACTTCAGTCATTATTCTTTTTCATGCTTAAATTTTCATAATCTTGACCAACAGAAACTCCATTAACCTGATTTCTGTGTTATCACAAATATACACACAGTGCATTAACAGTTATGACTTTTCAATAAATTTCAAAATCATCTCTGTAAATTTTTAGTTCTTTAGTTATCCTGAGAGCTTTATGAAGGCATTGAGAGAATAGCCAGTGCAGTTCATTAAAATCATGAATATTTTACAGTAAGGGAAAAATAATAATCATAAAAATATATGGTTTTAGAAATGATACATTCAATTCTTCTGGATACCTTTGAAGTTTAAAAAATTTAACCAAACATATATGTACTTAAAAAATAAAATACAAAAAGTAAGCATGTAAAATGATTTATGTAGTTAACTAATACATTCTATTTATGTATGATCTGGGAAAGAAAAATAAGTGCTTACTGATTTTCAAATATCACATAATTGTAATCACTTTTACAGAGTAACATTCTCATTGTAGTGCTAATCACAAAGAAAATTACAACATATAACACTGTCACCAGTGAGTTTTTACTATGTGTATTTTTGTTTTTCTAGATAAAGCTATATGGATAATCCTTAACCTTAAAGTAAAACATAATTAATCTAAACAAATTGCAGTGTTGTTGGATATCTGTATCAGAATTCTTTTTCTTATATAGATGATTGTCTTAAAGAATTCTGGATAAAAGATGGCTAAAGTTAATTTCCTTTATTATAATCCATTAAATCTTGAATTAAGTAAAACTTTCTCTTAAAGCTTACAAAAATTAGCTTTTCAAATTCTACTCAAAACTGAAAAAATTATTTTTATTCTACAATTTAAGTTTTAACTATTTAAGTTTCCATAACAGACAACAAGAAATTTTATTTAAGTTGAAGCCATTTTATGGAACTATTTTTATTTTTTTAAAATGGGAAGTCTTCCTGAAAGCACAAATATATGCATTTTTTATATTTTAAAATTTATATACATACTAAATTTATAAGCATTCTAAAATATAATAAAGCATATACACACACAATCATAAAGAAACCATACAGGAAGTCTTCCTCAAAGGTCTCTGGAATAATTAAATTGCAAAAGAAATGTCTACATATCAACACAAGGATAGTTTATCTAAATGGAAATGTGTTTACTGGTTTGTCTTTGTAAATATAACTTAATCAAAAGAAACTTAAAAACTCCTGAAGAGCAGGTCTTTGGCATTAAATAAACATTCACTAAATATACTGTGAATTGAATGAATGAATAAATGGAAGCACGTTTTCATTTTGTTTAATATTTTCTTCTACTTTCTCTATACTGTAGTAAAATGAAAGGGAATCTTTTGAATTTATGATAGATGAAAATTATACCCTTAAATCCTGTGCATTTTTCCATCACTTAATCACTTTGTCCACCAATTTGATTTTAATTTAAAGTTTAAGTTTAAACATCTTTTGTCATAGGAAAACATGTCACTTATCGATAAAGAAAATTTATGTAACATACAACTATTCTGGCAATTTTTTTTTTAGTATTTTCTTCCACCAACCATTTATTATGATGAGAAGCAAAAGATAAAATCAACTTCTGTTGCCTTTTCCCTTGTCTCCTTAACTTAATTTATAATGCAAGTATTTTGAGTAGTCTTTAAGAAATCTTTGCCTACTTCTAGGTCATGTATTCTCTTGTTTTTGTTTCCTAGAAGCTTTATGGTTTTAGCTGTTACATATAGCACTAGTTAAAAATTTATTTTTTAATGGGTATTTAAACCAAATAAGTGGGTAATTACCAAAGGAGAGCTTTACAAATTACAGAATTAGACTCAGAGACATACTACGATTTGTATGCACTCCTTTTCTTCTTCTATAAAGTAGTGTAATACTAAGACAACACAGAACGGAAAATAAAGGAAAAAAAATCCACAATATACTTATTAACACAAAGAGCTTGTAGCAAAGTGATTTGTCAAATGAAGAAATATTAAGAAAAGTATTATTAGAGATGGACACACATTTCTACTTTGGCCAAAGGCATAGGCTTTTACATCTATGAAACTTTAAATAGTATCCAATACCTAAAAGTTATTACAGTCAATTAAAAACCCTGCCTTGGTAGACTGAAAAAAGATAGTTTCTCTTATTGAAATAGACATAAATATAAAAAATTCCCTAAAGCTAAATTAAATGAAGTGCCTAAATGAATCATTTTTTAAGCAAGAGACAACATAACATTCCTTTGTAGATAATATTAATGTACTTTTATGAATTTTTATGGAATCTATTATCCTGCCACAAACTTTAATTGAATTCTTTCTATATCTTCTTTTATTATGCATTTTATGTATAGATGTGTAAATTTAATCCTTGTTCTCAAGCCTGAACCTATGAGATTTGTCATTCCCAAAAGATTCTCTAATTTTAAAATTCATACTTCATATTTCCTCTGGTTTGCACAGTAGTATTCTAATGTATTATCTAATCATTTACTGTTGATATTAATGCTAAAATTAAAACACATCCTTAAACCCTGCAAAGAATAAACATTTTTTCAAATACATAGTTATTTAAAAATGGCCATATTTTATTGTTGCCCATATCTTATTTATGAATAATGTAGTAGAATGAAGAGGGATAACTTAGATTTTGTTTTATGTCAACTATAAAATTTCCCAGCTGATATTAAGAAATTTGACATAGATATTAAAGTAATATTTCCTTATTTGTATATTTGATTTATTTAAAAAAGTAATTCAAGAACACTTTAAATTCATTATGTAGTATTATAAATGAAAAAACTTCTCTTCCCCGATAGAAATTTATTAGTCAGAAACTTAAGTATATAAGAATGTGAAATAAAATAACAAATCTAATGTAATATACTATGCTTTCAAATCACTACAATTGCTTTTGGTCACCCTCACATATAAGCTAGAATCTAAACATTAAAAAAAATAAATAAGAAATATTACTGAAGGTAGGGAAAAATGAAACAAGATGAAACGAGAGAGGGAGACAAAGACTCTTAATCTCAGGAAACAAACTGAGGGTTGCTGGAGTGGAGAGGGGTGGGAGGGATGGGGTGGCTGGGTGATAGACATTGGGGAGGCTATGTGCTATGGTGAGTGCTGTGAATTGTATAAGACTGATGAATCACAGACCTATACTCCTGAAACAAATAATACATTGCATGTTAATAAAAAAAATTAAAAAAAGGAATATTATTAGGTAACTTTCTATATAATTTGAATAAAGACTATATAATAGATTGAATTAAACTATCTCTAAAAATGTTATTTTTTTCTGAAAGCACCATTTCATAAAATCAAGACAATTTACATGTAACTCTATAAAACATTCAATTATTTTTTTAAGGTTTCAAAGTAGTTAACTAGCTTTCCACATTTCCTGCCACACACTGCATAAAATACCATAGTTTCAGTGATAGAATAAGAAGTAATTTAAAAGTTTTACAGTCATAAACATTCTGGTAAGACATCTCATGGTAGGATTCTGGTCATTTGCTTTATAAGTTCAAACATTAACCTTCTTATTGGAAACCTGTACAAAATACTGTTTCAAAATCTCTTTCAAAAGAGTTCCTAGAACGTGTTTTGACTGACTTATTTCTAGAATCCATAAATAGACCCCAAGCATCTGACACCTAATTTTTTTAAATTAGGTGACATTTTCCTTTATGTTTTATACACACTTCAATCCATGTTTGTAATGTGAAATGCTTATTTATTTTTACTAAATGAACACTAAATCCAAATACAAATTATTTAAAATACTATTAAAACACAATTTCAAAAGGCCTTATAAAGTAAGGTCCCAAAGTATAAACTCATACATTTCCTACTCATATCTCTTTGCTGTCTTGCACTTTGCCTTCCATTACTGAATGGGCAAAGAAAATTTAGCCATCAGGCAATGCTTTTATATATTAACGATCTGTTATAGTTATATTAACTATCCATTATATAGAAATTTTAGCCATCAGGCAATACTTTTATATATTAACTAATCATTATATGTTAACTATCTGTTAAATATATATATATATACTTTATATAGTATCCATTTTATAGATAACTATATATGATATAGTTGTGTTATATCATAGCACAACTTTTGAAATCTTAAAGGTAATTAACTAAAAGGATACTTTTCATGTTTTAATAACATTAGACTATAAATATTTAATATTTAAATTTAAAATGCAATTTTAACCATTTGGAAAAGAATACATTTGTTGTTTTTCTCTTAAACCTATTTGAACCTCTAGCATATATGCAAATTTAGTAATAATTATCTATAACTCATAATATTTTTTGTGCTCCAATCTCTATGCACTGCAAATCTCAATCATGACTGGGTCATCAAAATAATTTAGTGGGCCATGACTACGAAGATGGGGAAAAAAAAAAAGAAAAGATGGACGTGAGATAGAGACAGGGGAGGGGTAGGAGGAGAGACTAGAAAAAGTAAAATAGAAAGTAGTAAGAATAAGTATTTTTATGACTTTCTAAAATAATGGATTGCAATGTAAAAATTATACTGTCTATGGCAAAAAACTTTGAAAGATACCACATAGGAGAGAATCAAAGGAGTCCTACTGGAAATAATTCTTTAGCTGTAATTATAAAATTGAAGAATTAATGGTACTGTAGATATTCACAAATACTAAATCTTCCACACTTTTGAAGATTACTAAGTATGAGGTTACACAAGTTAATTAATAAAACATACTGATTTCTCATTTTGCAAATTTTATTGAGTTATTGGGTCTTTGCAATAGGGGGTATTCTTAACATCTTCTGACTGCCCAATATTTTGAATTCATTGACCCCCTGATTCTGGAGACTGATAATAATAATTGTCTCCTCAGGTAGTAATAAGTCTTTTAATCAAAAGACAGTCTTTTATGCATTCTGCCATGTTAGACCCAACTTAATTTCTACCATTCCACACTGCAGTTCATTGTTTTTTTTCTGTAGTCCCTTGAAGACTACTCCATATATTTTTTCTCTCAGTACAGAAGGATATTTATTAACCTACTAAGTAATGCCAATAATAGTACCATGCTACTATTACCAAATGTGGTAAAGATGATACAAAGAAAAGCCTACAAGAGGATTTCAACTACTCCCTGCACTTCAATTAAGAGAATTATTAATTATGCTTTTATTTCTTTCACCTTTACAGAGATCAATATCACCATTTCTATCTCCAGTTAGACACCTGTTTACAGACAACCAATGTGGACTGATTCCCTAAAGTTCTGTTCTCAAACTCTTAAATCAAAAAGCAAATTTAATTGTGTCTTTTAGGCAACCCTGATACTAAGAAGTTCAAATATACCCATATCATTCTTTTACCCAGCCACAAATATGAATAGGTCTACTCTGCATTTCTCTTTTTCCTTAGGACTTGTATACTTTATAACCTTCTCAAGGACTCAATTATCAGCATTTTTAAACCATAAATTATTAAAAGGATGACATATATTTAAAACCACATTGAAATACAAAGTTTATAAAATTTTAATTTTAAAGGCCTGCATTTCACTACCTGCATTTCTAGGATCACATAAACCTACACATATCCATACAACGGTGGTTTCTCCTATTTCCTAATTACTTCTTCTCACCTGTAAAACTAGGACAAAACAGTACAAATTTCATAGAGTCCTTTTTTCTTTTAAAGATTTATTCATTTATTTTAGAGAGAGAGAGAGCACAAGTATGCATGGAGGTGGAGGGGCAGAGGGAAAGAGAGAATCTCAAGCAGACTGCCTCCTGAGTGCAGAGCCCAACACGAGGTTTGATTTCACAACCTTGAGATCATTACCTGAGCTGAAATCAAGAGTTGGAAGCTCAACAGACTGAGCCACCCAGGCGCTCCTCATAGATTTCTTTTTCAAATTAAATGCAATTAATATATACAATGTGCTGGGGACATGTCTGGAACACAGTAAGTCCAGTAAATGTATGCTATTACTAGTATTATTACTACTGCTGCTGCAATTGTTACCATAATCAACATCATGTGGGAGGGCTATTAATAGTGTAAAGGGAAGAACATGGATTAGAGTGAGACATATTTTTATTTAAATCTTGACTCCCTGAAAAAAAAAATGCTGGTATTATGTAAGACATTTTCTTACACTGGGGTGCCTGGGTGGCTCAGTCGATTAAGTGTCTGCCTTCGGATCAGGTCATGATCCCAGGGTTGGGCTCCCTGCTCAGCAGGGAGTCTGCCTATCCCCAGGCTGGCTCATGCTCTGTGCTCTCCTCACTCCCACCCCGCACACCCGCTTGTGCTCTCGCCCTTCTCGTGCTCTCTCTCGCTCTCTATCTCTAATAAATAAATAAAATCTTTAGAAAAAAAAATTTTCTTATACTTTATAAGCTTTAGTTTCCTTATCTATAAAACGAGAATAGCAATTAATGAAAGAATTTTTGTGAGAATTAATTTCAAAATAAATGTAAAGTATTAGGTACATAGTAGGTGGAATTTATTCCCCTCATGACTTCCCATTCTAGCCAAACAATAATAATTTACCCATTCCTATACATTGTCAGTAATTCCATAGCTTTCATTAAGGAAAAACGGTTTTCTTCAGGTATATATACATTGTATTTGCCTAAATTACTAAGTACCACTTACAAAAAAAAAGCTTCTTATTAACACTAAAATGTAAATAATTAAAACACACAAATAAAGGAATGCCCAATTTTTCTGTTTTCTTAATAGAATTTTTTTCTTTAGATTCAATTAGCCAACATATAGTCATTAGTTTTTTTAATTTTTTATTGTTATGTTAATCACCATACATTACATCATTAGTTTTTGATGTAGTGTTCAATGATTCATTATTTGCAAATGCTCAATTGTAAAGCAATATAAAGAAACACGTACTTGAATATATGTGACATTTTCCTTACATTAAAATATAATTGGTAGCTACTATGGCTTACTTTTATTTCTTTTCCCCTTATTTTCCTTTAAAGAAGACATATCTTATTTCTTCACAGTTCTGTAGTTTTTTTAAAACCTGATGACTTAATGTGCCCATAATTTTATAAACTTTCAGATTCAATCCACAGTACCCATATTTAATGTTTAAATACTAACACAAAAATTATTTGATTGAATTACCTATCTAAAGGTTTTTGTTTCTTAACACTGTTTTTCACTAATTTGTATATGTAATTTTGGTCAATTGAAATTTGATTTTTTTTTTTTACTTCACAACTTTCTCACAGTCTTACAAAAGAATTCAGGTAGTCTTCTTCAACATACTTTTAATTTCTATTTCAATATCAGAAAGAGTGCAAGCAGGGGAATCAAAACAGAGAACTTTATTCCAGAATATGTATAAATCTTATTTCCATAGCGAACAAGATTCTCCCAACTTTCTTTTCTTTCTGGTTAATACCTATAACCTTTACTAGGAGTTTCTCTTCTAACCTGCCATGTTGCCATTCAACTCTTCCAAAAATTATGAAGTAGTTTCTTTATACACTATATAAATTCCACTGAGTTGGGTTCTCTAGAATTCCTGTTCTTTTTAAATCACAAATGATAACTATAAGAGCTGAAATTAACTTTGCCAGAAATTTTTCAATTTAATATTTGCTTTGGAAGCCAAAATTCTACATAGATCCTTTTGATTTTAAGTACTTTTATCAGTGCATTTGTGGTTGCTTTCATAACTAGAATGGCTTTTTGAAAAACATAATTATAAACAGTGTCTCAAGTCATATTCACTTTTGCAGGTAAAAAACATTTTATTTTTAGATAATTTAAAACTTTCTGAATAGACAAGCACTTATCATTGATCAAAAACATCAGTAGATTTTTAAGAATAGCAAAAAGGTAGCTATTTCCAATTCATCAATATCTCCTAATCTTTTAGACTACTGTTTTATCTTAACAAATCACTAAAAGCAAGTTTGTAATTATACTTTAAAAGCTCAACTAAGGCATTCTTTCTATTTTGGTATAAAAAAACATTTGAAAGTTAACATGCAGCTTCAGGAACATAAGCGATCTATAAAAGAAAAAACTTTTTTTTTAAGTTGTAATGAGAGGAAGAAATCTATACCTTTAGCTGTTTATTTAATATTGCTGATTGTACCCTACAATACACCTTGCTTTAATTGTAGCCATTAATTTTAAAAATATTTATTATTCACATACCACATCACTTATCTTTCTTAGTTTCTATCACAACACTTGCAACAGAAAGGTCCTCAACAAATGTTTGTCTTATCATGGAGATAAGAATGAGAAAGAAAAGAGATGAAAATCATCACTGATTTTTAGTTCTCTTTAACTAAATTATTCTTATTCATGGTACTTAAATTCCTATAGATCATTCATTCAAAACATACATAAAAGGTACTGAGACATGCTGAGGATACAGCAATAAACCAGTTTGGTCTCTACTACCTCAGAGATTATGACCCAGAGATTATGACAGTGAATATCTAATCTCACAATTTATTATCCTATTATAATTATAACATGCACTCTGCAGGTGAAGTGCAAAGTGCTAAAGAGCATATGCAAGGGGGATATGATCAGTTTTGGGAAGTTAGGAAATTCTCCCCTACAAAAAGTTTTAAAGTGTGCAATATACAGTAAGACAGAGCAGGGTCTGTAGCCACAGGGAGCTTCATTGTATAAATTGGACTGTGTCACTCCCTTAGAATGAAATCCATATTCTTTAATGTAACATATATAATGCCTTTCAAAACACAATCCTAGATTTCAAGATGTACTACAAAGCTGTAATAATCAAAACACTATGGTACTGGCACAAAAACAGACACATAGATCAGGGGAACAAGAGAGAACCCAGAAATAAACCCCACACTTATACATGCTCAATTATTCTATGAAAAAGGAGGCAAGAATATACAATGGGGAAAAGACAGTCTTCAATAAATGCTGTTAGAAAAACTGGACAGCTGCATTCAAAAGAATGAGACATGACCACACTTTCACACCATAGGCAAAAAAAACTCAAAATAGATTAAAGAACTAAATGTGAAATGTGAGACCATAAAATTCCTAAAAGAAAACAGGCAATAATTTCTTTGACATCAGCCATAGCAATATTTTTCTAGATATGTCTCTTTGGGTAAGAGAAACAAAAACAAAGTCAACTACTGGGACCACACCAAAATAAAAAGCTTTTGCACAGTGAAGGAAACCATCAACAAAACAAAAAGGCAACCCACTGAATGGGAGAAGATATTTGCAAATGATACATCCCATAAGGGTTAAGAGTCAAAATATATAAAGAACTTATATAACTCAACCCAAAACAACTCCAAATAATCTGATTAAAAATGGGCACAGGCATTTTTTCCAAAGACACACAGATGGCCAAGAGACACATGAAAAGATGTTCAACATCACTCATCATCACAAAAATGCAAATCAAAACCATAATGATATATCAGAATGGCTAGAATCAAAAAGAAGAAATAGTAAGTGTCGGTGAGAATGCAGGGAAAGAGGAGCCTTTGTGCACCACTGATGGGAATATAAATTAGTGCAGCCACTATGAGAAGCAGTATGAAGGTTCCTCAAAATTTAAAAATATATTAAATATATTAAAATACATATTATAATACATATTATATTGTATACCTGAAACTAATATAACACTGTATGTAAACTATACTTGAATAAAATAATTACAGAATGAAATACCATATGATCCAGTAATTCCACTACTGGGTATTTACCCAAGAAAACAAAAACACTAATTCAAAAAGATACATACACACCTATGTTTACTGCAGCATTCATTCAGCTGACTGTTGACAGCAGTCAACATATGGAAGCATCAGAAGTGTCCATGACGGATAGATAGACAGATGAATGAACAGAGAAGATGTGGTATATATATATATATGTGTGTGTGTGTGTGTGTGTGTGTGTGTGTGTACACACACACACACACACACACACACACAATGGAATATTACTCAGCCAATAAAAAGAATGGGATCTTGCTATTTGTTATAACATTGGTGGACTTAGAGGGTATTATGCTAAGAGAAATAAGTTAGACAAAGAAAGACAAATGCCATATGATTTCATTTATATGTGGAATCTAAAAAACAAAACAAATAAAAGGAGAAACAGATAAAAACCCTAGAATCTTAAATACAGAAAACAAACTCCTGGTTGCCAGAGGGGAAATGGGTGGGGTGATAGGTGGAATTTAGAAGAAGGAGATTAAGGGGGACAAACTTTCAGTTATAAAATAAATAAGTCACACAGATAAAAAGCACAGCATAGGAAATACAGTAAATAATATTGTTATGTTGCATGGTAATAGATGGTAACTATACTTATCGTGATGTGTACTAACATATGTAATCGTTCAATCAATATGTTGTACACCTCTGACTAGTATAACATGGTATGGTAATTATACTTCAATAAAAAATTAAAAAAAAAAACCTCTTAGATATTCTCTAGTTCCATCTTCTACTGTTTTTTCCCCTCTCTCAAAAACCATGCTGGTAGAATATTCAACCATGTTTCCTTTCTTTAAATCAGTGTGCTCTCTCTTGCTTAAGGACATCTGAGTATTTCTAAAAAACATCTGCCTTTCCACTTTTTGCCTGATTAAATCCCACCCAAAATTCAGGTCTTCAATAAGACGCTACTTTTCTTAAGATGCTTTACTTAACCTCTATGACTGGGGTTGGTGCTTCCTCTATTACAGGACCCAGTATTTTTCACATCAACACATTTATCTCACAATATTGGAATTTCCTATTCACTTTTTTCTATCTCTTGCTAGCCTATAAATTTCATGAGGATATATCTGTTATTTCCATTATTGATTGGCAATTGGTTCATGACTTATACATGGATAAACTGAACATGTAGAGGGAATCATTTGCAAAGCAAAATTCTTGCATATTAAGAACCCTATGGGGACACCTGGGTGGCTCAGTCCTTTAAGCACCTGCCTTCAGCTCAGGTCATGATCCCAGCGTCCTGGGATTGAGTCCCACATCGGGCTCCTTGCTCAGTGGGGAGCCTGCTTCTCCCTCTGCTTGCCACTCCCCTTGCTTGTGCTTTCTCTCTCTCTCTCTCTCTGACAAATAAATAAATAAAATCTTCAACAACAACAACAATAAACCCTATGGTTTTTCTTTTTTTTTTTTGTGCATCATTAAATTTATTCCAAGAACTGTGCATACAACAGGCATGTTATTTTCACACAAAAACCGGCACTGCAATAAAAATAATTAATATTTTGGCCATGAAACTCAAAAGATATTTGAAAAACTTCTCAAGGTGTTTAAGTCACTGGATTCTTTAATATTTGTAATCCATGCTTGCTCAATTATAATTTCTAAAGTATATGATAATTATACTGTTCATTTTACTATTCATTATGCTTATTATATATTTAAGACATCTGTTCTGAAATTTTATGTTCTCCAAAAAATAACTTTTGAGTAACTTCGAAATATCCGTATGTACCTCTCAGCAGTATTAGTGTAAAACCAAAACTGTTTTCGAGTAGCAAGTACGCAAGCCACACCATTTCTGATTACAGATAGAACTGGCAGCCAGTGTTATAAATAGCTCTTTCACTCCTTGTTCCTATTTTAATATGCCAACCATTACTTCACTGATATCCCAGAGTTTTCTTGCAACAGACTCATCCATAGCTTTGGGCAAAAGTTCTACCTCTTTACAATCTCCAAAGTACTTTCCTGACACACCTTCTACCTCAGGTGAAGAGGCTAAATAAACTGAAGTCTGGGCCCTTTCTACTGGGGTTTTGAAAAAAGCTCATGACACCAAATTGAAAAGTGGTTTGACCAACAGTGGAATGTGTATGTGCCTGCCAAGATTAGTCCGCACAATACCAGGGTGTAATACATTGACAGTCACGTTTGTACCTTCTAAGCGGCGGGCTAGTTCTCTGGTAAAAAGAATGTTAGCCAGTTTGCTCTGACTATAACAAAAGCTTTTATTATAGCTCTGTTCACTGTTCAAGTCTTCAAAGTTGATGTCTCCATATTTATAAAGTTTGGAAGAAACTACCACAATCCTGCTGGGAGCTGAACTTTTGAGGAGTCCAAGGAGAAGATTGGTGAGTAGGAAGTGCCCCAGATGGTTCACTCCAAACTGCATCTCAAACCTATCTTCGGTCTTCATATAAGGGCATTGGAAGATCCCTGCGTTGTTGATTAAGACATCCAGTCTAGGTTCTTCCTGGAGCATCTCCTAACAGAAGGCGCGCACCGAGCACAGCGAGGCAAGGTCCAACTCCTTGACGACGAGCTCGCCGGCCTTGCCGGCATCAGAGCCCGGCTCGGGGCCCCCGGCCTGGCAGACCTCGCGGCGGAGCTGACCCGCTGCCTCCTCGGCGCGGTCACGGTTGCGGCAGCCCATGATCACCCTCACCCCCAGGCGCAGCATTTCGGCTGCCGTGGCGCGACCCAGGCCGCTGTTCGCCCCAGTGATCAGCACGGTCTTCCCGTGCATGAGGCCCGAGTTGACCCCTCCGTGCAGCCAAAGGACACTGGGCCCCACGAACCGCCGGGCCGCCAGCCACAGGGCCCCCACCCAGTGCGGCCAGGAGCACTGCTACTGTAGCTATGGCCATGGCCGCCGAGGCCAAAGGCCCACGGGCCTCCGCGCCACCCTGTGGATTTTCTAATAGCAAGTCTTATCTATGTAAATGAATTCCTTCATTCTTTCCTTCCTCTCTTCTGCCTTCCATCTCTCCCTCCCTCCTTCATACTTCCTTCCTTCTTAGAAAATGCAGCCATCAAAATAGATTAGGACCTTTCCCCCTAAGATCAGGAACATGGTAGGGATGTCCACTATCACCACTGCAATTCAACATAGTATTAGAAGTCCTAGCCACAGCAATCAGACAACAAAAAGAAATAAAAGGCATCCGAATCAGCAAAAAAGAAGTCAAACTCTCACTCTTTGCAGATGATATGATACTTTATGTGGAAAACCCAAAAGACTCCACCCCAAAACTGCTAGAACTCGTACAGGAGTTGAGTAAAGTGGCAGGATATAAAATCAATGCACAGAAATCAGTGGCATTCCTATACACCAACAACAAGACAGAAGAAAGAGAAATTAAGGAGTTGATCCCATTTATAATTGCACCCAAAACCGTAAGATACCTAGGAATAAATCTAACCAAAGAGGCAAAGAATCTGTACTCAGAAAACAATAAAATACTCATGAAAGAAATTGAGGAACACACAAAGAAATGGAAAAACGTTCCATGCTCTTGGATTGGAAGAACAAATATTGTGAAGATGTCAATGCTACCTAGAGCAATCTACACATTTAATGCAATCCCTATCAAAGTACCATCCACTTTTTTCAAAGAAATGGAACAAATAATCTTAAAATTTGTAATAGAACGAGAAAAGACCCCAAATAGCCAGAGGAATGTTGAAAAAGAAAAGCAAAGCTGGTGGCATCACAATTCCGGACTTCCAGCTCTATTACAAAGCTGTCATCATCAAGACAGTATGTACTGGCACAAAAACAGACACACAGATCAATGGAACAGAATCGAGAGCCCAGAAATGGAACCTCAACTCTATGGTCAACTAATCTTCGACAAAGCAGGAAAGAATGTACAATGGAAAAAAGACAGTCTCTTCAACAAACGGTGTTGGGAAAATTGGACAGCCGCATGCAGAAGAATGAAACTGGACCATTTCCTTACACCACACACAAAAATAGACTCAAAATGGATGAAAGACCTAAATGTGAGACAGGAGTCCATCAAAATCCTAAAGAAGAACACAGGCAGCAACCTCTTCGATCTCAGCCGCAGCACCTTCTTCCTAGAAACATCGCCAAATGCAAGGGAAGGAAGGGCAAAAATGAACTATTGGGACTTCATCAAGATAAAAAGCTTCTGCACAGCAAAGGAAACAGTCAACAAAACCAAAAGACAACCGACAGAATGGGAGAAGATATTTGCAAATGACATATCAGATAAAAGGCTAGTATCCAAAATCTATAAAGAACTTATCAAACTCAACACCCAAAGAACAAATGATCCAATCAAGAAATGGGCAGATGACACGAACAGACATTTTTCCAAAGAAGACATCCAAATGGCCAACAGACCCATGAAAAAGTGCTCAACATTGCTCGACAACAAGGAAATCCAAATCAAAACCTCAATGAGATACCACCTCACACCAGTCAGAATGGCTAAAATTAACAAGTCAGGAAATGACAGATGTTGGCGGATAGCAGAGAAAGGGGAACCCTCCTACACTGTTGGTGGGAATGCAAGCTGGTGTAGCCACTCTGGAAAACAGTATGGGGGCTCCTCAAAAAGTTGAAAATAGAGCTACCATACAAACAGCAATTGCAATACTGGGTATTTACCCCCAGCAATGTCTACAATAGCCAAACTGTGGAAAGAGCCAAGATGTCCATCAACAGAGGAATGGATAAAGAAGAAGTGGTATATATATATATATATATATATATATATATATATATATATATATATATATATTCCAATGGAATATTATGCAGCCATCAAAATCCCAAAATCTTGCCATTTGCAATGACATGGATGGAACTGGAAGGTATTATGCTGAGCGAAATAAGTCAATCATAGAAAGACATGTATCATATAATCTCACTAATATGAGGAATTCTTAATCTCAGGAAACAAACTGAGGGTTGCTGGAGTGGTGGGTGGTGGGAGGGATTGGGTGGCTGGATGATAGACATTGGGGATTAAACAGGGCATGCTCTGCATGGAGCACTGGGTGTTATACACAGTGAATCATGGAACACTACATCAAAAACTAATGATGTAATGTATGGTGATTAACATAACATAATAAAAAAAAAGGAAAAAAAAATGGATTGGGACTTTGAAGGCGTTTGTCAAGTTTCTGTGATGTCCTTCTGTGCACAATGGGAAAGTGCTGGTGGAACCACAAGGACAATTATTTAATTACTACTAATTGGCCATGTCCAAAAGGTACTGATTAAAAATGGATTGACAGGGGCGCCTGGGTGGCTCAGTTGGTTAAGCAACTGCCTTCAGCTCAGGTCATGATCTCAGGGTCCTGGGATCGAGCCCCGCATTGGGCTCCCTGCTCGGCGGGAAGCCTGCTTCTCCCTTTCCCACTCCCCCTGCTTGTGTTCCCTCTCTCTCTGTCAAATAAATAAAATCTTAAAAAAAAAATGGATTGACAAATTTTTATTGTTTTTGTTTAAAAATGTAACCATAACGTAATGTCCTGTCCAGTCCTGCAAACCATTCCCAACAATTTTTTTTATAAATATACTGAAGGCACCCTCAGCACTTATTAACAACACAAAACTTAGGAAGACAGATTTTAGCTCAGTATAAGAAAAGCTTTACTGGCATTTAGAATTACACAGATATGAGTTAAGCATACTCAGTAATTAATGAGCTAACTAGTTATGGGAGGGTATAAGCCCAAATGGGCTATTCATGGACACCAGATAGAAGGGTGGAAGCTTAGATCGTCTAGACCAATTCCCACATTGTATGGTTGAAGAAATATATGCCCAGAAACACACAAGATCTTGCTCAAGATCAAGCATAAACTGCAGCAAAATCAATATTCATAACTCTCATCCACAGTTTCCTGTTAAAGTAAGTTGAGATTTTAGGCCATGGTATTCCAGATGTTACATAACTGTTGAGTTATATAATTCACACACACTGGAGATCTATTATGTCTTTTGACTTCATTCCATTCATTTACATAAAAAACATATATTGAGTACCCTCAACATAAAAGTTACTGTGAAGGCTTCTTAAGATGCAGTATTTAGAATACATTAAAAAGTTATTCCATATTTATTTTCAAAGTTATAAATTAATTCACATGAAAAGCAGAGTGTGATGATCAGTTGCCTCATATCTTTCCTGGAAAGAGGTAAATAAAATATAAATAAATTTAGTAAATGAAATGACAGACATTGTTATTTTTATTATAAAGATACACACATTGTACATTTGGTTTAAGATCGTACATGTGGATATTAGCCATTCCCAAATGTCAGTGGGAGGAAGATAGCAGAAAATGATAAACATTAATCAAACAAGTAAAGATATTTGTGAAAATTCATATTACATTTTTCTTTATCTAGAATTATTCATCACTGGTATTTATTTTTAAAAATGAATTCAAAGATTCTGAATCTAGTGGGCAGGACTAAGACATTTTAAAATAATTATTGTTTTTTTATTTTTAATAACCTGAGAGATGCACCCAAATAATTCTCACCTACAGTAACTATATTAGTTTAAAAACTAATTCTTTAGGAAGTTAATATACCATTTCAGGACCATTCTGCCTGGAAAAATCTATCCAAACTATTTAATTTAAGGACAGTACAAAAAAAAAAAAATCAGTTAAGGGGCGCCTAGGTGGTTCAGTCGTTAAGCCTCTGCTTTCGGCTCAGGTCATGATCCCAGGGCCAGGGTCCTGGGATCGAGCCCTTCATTGGGCTCCCTGCTCAGCGGGAGGCCTGCTTCTCCCTCTCCCACTCCCCCTGTTTGTGTTCCCTCTCTGTGTCTCTCTCCGTCCAACAAATAAATAAAATCTTAAAAAAAAATCAGTTAAAGGAATATGAAAAATATCCTATCTGCCATCAAAAGTCTATCTGTCCACACCATTCTACATCTATTGCTGAAATCTTGAAGACTATATTGCTCACTAACTGAATCAATAGAAAGCAAAAGAAACCTTTGGTTCTTGTTTTTCATCTTTCCCAGTGTTTCAATTACTTTACAAATCTCTGAAAACTTTATTTCTGCCTCATAGTAGATTAATGTCAACAAAGCCATCCCTTAAGACTGGATTAAGATGATCCTTTCATTTTAGTGCCTTCAAATAAACTCATATAGCTTTTGCTTTCAAAGTCATCAACAGTTTACAACAAGAAGAATATAGAAAAAATATTGTCTTTATTGTAAAATTAAACAACACAAATGCTTACTTCTCTGTCTCTACAACAATCTTCTCATATCCAACCAACTCTCCTCCCCAGCTACCCCTAGATTCCATTGTACTTCATTGACTCACTCAGTTAATAATAGATATTGTCATCTCCTAATATGAAGTGAAATTCCTAAAATCTGAATAAAATATAATGAAGAAATATAATTTTTACCCTACCTATTGACCTCAGCTAAGAACTACAAATAAGCTATCCCAGTACAGAAAGTATGCAAAACATGCAACAGAAAATTCAGTCTTATAAAAAAGCTATACAAGTCAGTATTTTGTATCACCACACTTTATCATTGGTGATCGGATATGGAAAACTTCTGGTAAAATATCTGAAACATTTTGCAAAATTCTGTGGTTATTCAATTTTATTCCTATGTTTGTAGAGGAAAATAGAAAGTATTAAGTATATAAGACTAAACTGGCCTTTGGAATGAAATTATATATTAACATGTAATACAGACCAATAGAAGAGAAAGCTAAAAAAAAATAAATTTATTGTTTGAATGGTACTGAATTCTGACATTTTCTCAAGGTGGTATATCTTGGAATATACTATAAATTATTTTGTTAAATTATACCAAATATATGACTTTAGGGAGGCAGTACTGGATATCTTAAAAATTGGTAATAAAATAGTCAATTACAGAAAGTAGAAAACATGAAATATCCCTGTATATTCTCTTGAACCTGACATCTTTTACTGAATATAAAAGATACTAAAATTGAGAGTATCAATACAAACAAAAGCTTCCATATCAATGCAAACAAAAAATGAAAAAAATAAGGCAAATATCAAAATATTTTCCCTTATTATCAAAAATAGAGGTCTAGAAATAGCTGCAAGACATCAGAAGGTAATATATCTTATTTGCAACTATTCCATATTCATAATGAACAGATAATTGCAATAATAAAAAGAAATAAAGTAAACATTTTTTCAGTAGAGTATATAATAAATAACATCTGTAGCAGTCCCTTGAACACATCAGGTGACAATTACTATTATAAGGAGAAAAGGTGAATTATTCAAGTGGTCAACCCTAAAACATTTGCATTCAAGGTATCTACAGTAAAATTCTCAAGAAAGTGCTAAGCATATTTTAATGAATGATACATGATAGAAATCAGAGGCACACAAATTATTTGTAATTGTATTACTATTTTTATTTTACTTCTACAGATCTTATAATTACCACTTTCCATCATATTCCATCAAGAGTAAGACAAATGGCAAGAAGTCATATTTATAAACCCAACTGAGGGGTCTACTTTTGTGGACCCCATTTCCTCAGTGTCCAATTCTTGCCTCTTTTGCGGTCTACCACTCCTACCAGGAATCCAGGAGTCATTATCTGGCACCTCAGTGTCCTACAATCCCAGACTTGATAATCTTATCCTTGCAGAAACCCTGAGTCCTTTCTCTTATCGCCATCTTTCCCATGTCCTGGTTTCTCTATTTCCAGTGATCCAAAATCTGCTCTACCTTTCTGTACTCTAGTCTAAACTTTAAGAAAAATATATCTTGAAGTCTCCTTACCTCCTAATTCAATGGTTGCCCTAAGCCAACTACTGTAGAATTTTGCCGCTGCTATGTAGTCTTGGAGATTTCAAGAAACAGCATAGAAAATTGAGACAAAGAACAAATGCTGTAACTAGAAATTATATTCAAGGGTGCAAAGACACAAAGACATTCTTTAAAAAAAAAGATATGACAGGGCACAAACACATGGCATGTAGGGATGTATGAACTGGAATAGCTTTGATATGAGTTCCTTTGTTGCCAGAATGTTCAAGATGCTCAATGGGTAAACAAGTGAGACAAGAGGGTCTTGATGCATTGTGAAGCAGGTGTTAGAGCATGAGGAATAGGAGTCCAGGAATAAAGAAACTGAGAACCAGGGAAGACAAAAGCCTGGGCTTTAGTGAAACTTACCAAAGACGGCTGACACTTGACCCACTTCACATACAGTGTTGGTCAGAACAGAGTGGAAATCTGAGACTGCAGGATCTGCAGAAATAAAAGTAAAAACAAAGAGAGAGAGAGAGAGAGAGAGAAAGTAGCGGGAATGGAATTTGTATTGCCTGCCACCTCTCTCTCTTTTGCAGCTATGCTTAGCAATCATTTGGTAAATTAATTTGGACAATTCAGCTTTTTTAAGAAAAAGGAAAAAAAGGAAAAAATAATATTTTTGGGGTGGATAATTCCCTGGGGTTTCTCAATGATTTCTCAGTATGATTTGTACACATAAGACCTATCATACCTAGATTTTACAAGATGTAATTTTGAGTTTTGCACTACTACCTATAAGTGTGTGTGCATGTGCACACATGTGAGCATGCACACACACATTCTTACATACCTCAACTATGTATTTGCAAAATTATAATTAAAACATTTTAAATATGAGATTCTACAAAGTGTAAGCAATCTATGATAAAAGTCGTAACTCTTGTAGACTAAAAAATTACTGTATTTAAAAGATCCATATGGTAAGTTAAAACCAATTTTGCTTCTCTAGCATCTGTAGAGACTGCCATGCTTGGTGATTCTATAATAGTGAGTAAAACCTGATGAGAATAATTAATAGTCTTCTTTCCTACATGCTATAAGTTTTTCTATAAGCTGCAAGTTTTTCTACAAGTGACAAAACACATGAGGTATTTCAGTTCAAGTATCTTTACCACTCTAGAATCCAGTGCTCACAAAACTACAAAATACTTAGTTTAGATAACATTAATAACTTTTAAATTAACTTTGTATTTATTTTCTTTGTAGAAAGATATAATATTCCATATGATTTTTTAAAAATCTGTATTTTCACACTTAATTAGGTGAATTCAGGCCTCTAAGCTCAGACTAACAATTCTGATCATTAAAATTAAAGTTAAAAAATTTAAACACAGGAAGAACATTCTATATCCTACTTAAAATAATTTTCAAAGAATTTTAAAACTAAACATTCCTATAAAATTACTCACAGAACAGGAAAGATCTTAAGACCTTGGAATTCTTAATAGACCTAAGTCACTATAAAACATCTATGATTTAGTGAAACTATTTGTACTATCATAAATATTAATGTACTTTGAATTCTAAAGCCATTTTTCTTTGTTCTTTTGGAAATGTTAAATAACTAGGCAATTAACATCTTTAAGCACGTGTCACATGTACTTCGTGCATTCCCTAGTTGAGATTCTCATAAATGGTAATGCTAGGTAAGAATATTACTGGTTTAATGGTTCATGATATGAATCTGCTTTCCCATATATACAGTGCTATTAACATGAACACAGACACTAGTTTTAATGCTCTTTTGTCAATGTTATCATCTGTTTACAATTTTAATTTGACAAGTAAAATATTATGGTTTTCATTTTTTTGAGAGCTATTTGGCAGGAACTTCATGAATATCATCATCCTGTACATCAAATTTAGAAGTACTGCCAGGGTTGGAATCCTGACAAATATCTACAAATTTCTGTCATACCTTCTGAACAGAGCCTTTCAAATAGAGTTCTATAGAACACTGGAGTCAAATGAGCTACTTGTTATTAATACAGGGGAGAGGGGAATGATACCTCTTTGTCTTCAACTCCTGCAACTCTTGTCGCTTCACACTAGCTATACCAATTCCCATGATTTTTCCTTATACTCGTGAATCATCCAAACTTGAAAGACGTTGCATTAGATGATACCTCTCCCAAGAAGAGTCTTCCCAGATATCCACATGGCTCACCATCCTTTTTTTTTTTTCAGAGTTTTTCTCAAATATTATCAGTGAGATCTTGTCCAACTCCAGCACCATTTCACCATTGGTCTGTCACTCTTCTCTCATTACTTTATTTCTTCTTAGCCCTAGTTACCACTTTACATCGTAGTAACTTAGATATGCAATTATTTCCTTTCTCTCTCTATTTAAATGTAAGCACCACAGAGGCAGGTGTTTCATCTGTTTTGTTCATTTTTGAGTCTCTGGTGTTTAAAATATATCTGACACACAGCAAATGTTCGACGTATGTTTGTTAAATTAATTATTTGAATTAATTAATATAATTAGCACAAGCAGTAGCAATTTCCCAGAATCAGTTGCTCCCTAACTTCCAGCTGGATTCTGTCAGTGAGAGACACCGATAGGAGGTTAAAAGCAAGAGAAAAGGCATTGTTGTTCCCCTGTTGTGCTTCTGGCCCTGGCAACAGAGGAGGGGAAGTCCAGCAGTCCCCAGCAGCACAGCCTCACTGGCTCTGGCAACAGATAATGCAGCAGCAGCAACTGAGATGTGGACACCAGCCACGTTATAGATGAATCCAAGAGCTTCGGCTGGATTGAGCTCACCAAAATTCCGGCAGTATAAGTAGATGTGTGTGACTCCGGGCTTGCTGAAAAATGGAGAGTCATTTCAACAACAGAAGCGGCCACAGCGGCATTCCATCATGGGACTCTGGATAATCACCATTTTTTTGCCCCTCCAGTCCTGGAAGTAATAGTAGTTTCCTGCAATAACTGATCTTTAAGCATATTTACTTCTTTCTTTTACTCCTCCAGTCCTTCTAACATGTTTGTAAATAATTTTCCATTTTAATTCCTATGTTGGAATTAATCAGAGAGGTTTTTGTGTTCCTACTAGACAAGACTAACCCATTGCTTTAAAAAATAACTTTCTGTCAAATATCTGCTCAATTTAACAGCAAATGTGGTCATTCTTCCAATGCAGCAATCTCACAAGGTGCTAAATAATGCCAAGAGGTTTCCACTGCCCTAGCCCTTTTCATGGTCTTTTCCCATCTTTTGTCTTACTGGTAATACGATACTCTGACATATTAAATTAGCAATACATTTTGTGATGTTGGCATAATTATTCCACTCTCTCTGTAGGAAATAACAGTGATGTCTTTAAGTCTTCATACATATTTACCTCTAAGTACAACAAATAAAAAATATCTTCCAGGAAACCTACCTTACACCTAAAGGAACTAGAAAAAGAAAAACAAACGAAACCTAAAGTCAGCAGAAGGAAGGAAATAATAAAGATTACAGCAGTAATAAATGATATAGAAACAATACAACAGATCAATGAAACCAGGGGCTAGTTCTTTGAAAAAAATCAATAACATTATCATAAACTTCTAGCCAGAATTATCAATAAAAAAGAGAAAGGACTCATAAATAAAAGCACAAATGAGAGAGGAAAAATAACAACCAACACCACAGAAATACAATCATAAGAGAATATTATGAAAAAGATATATCCCAATGAATTGGATGACCAAGGAGAAATGGATAAATTCCTAGAAACATATAACCTATCAAACTGGAAACAGGAAGAAATAGAAAATTTGAACAGACCAATAATCAGCAAAGAAATTGAATCAGTAATCAAAAAACTCGCAGCAAACAAAAAGGGCAGGGCTAGATGGCTTCACAGGTGAATTCTATGAAACATTTAAAGAAACGTTAATACCTATTCTTCTCAAACTATTAAAAAAAATAGAAAACTTTCAAGTTCACTCTATGAGGCCAGAATTACCCTGATAACATAACCAGGTAAAGACACCACTGAAAAAGAGAACTACAGGACAGTATCTCTGATGAACACAGGGGTAAAAATCCTCAACAAAATACTAACAGACCATATCCAATAATACATTAGAAAAAAAATCATTCATCCAGATGAAGTGGAATTTATTCCTGGGTTGCAAGGGTGGTTTAATATTTGCAAATCAATCAACGTGATACATCATATTAGTAACAGAAAGGATAATAACCATATGATCATTTCAACAGACACAGAAAAAGCATTTGACAAAGTACATCCATTCATGATAAAAACTTCAACAAAGTAAGTTTAGAGGGAACATAGCTCAACATAATAAAGGCCATATATGAAAAACCCACAGCTAAAATCAATCATCCTTAATGAGGAAAAACAGAGCTATCCTTTAAGATCAGGAACAAAACAAGGATGTCTACTCTTATCACTTCTATACAACATAGTACTGGAAGTCCTAGCCACAGCAATCAGACAACTAAAAGAAATAGAAGACATCCAAATCAGCAAGGAAGAAGTAAATCTTTCACTGTTTGCAGATGACATATAGCAAACCCAAAGACTCCACCAAAAACTGCTAGAACTGATAAATTCAGTAAAGTCACAGGATACAAAATCAACATATGGAAATGTGTTGCAGTTTTATACACCAATAATGAAGCAGCAGAAAGAGAAATTAACAAAACAATCCCATTTAAAATTGTACCAAAATAATAAGATACCTAGGAATAAACCTAACCAAAGAGGTGAAACATCTGTACTCTGAAAACTATAAAACAATGATGAGAGGAACTGAAGACACAAAGAAATGGAAAGACATTCCATACTCAGGAATTGGGGGAACACAGTTAAAATGTCTATACTACCCAAGGCAATCTACTCATTTAATGCAATTAAATGCAATCCCTATCAAAATACCAACAGCATTGTTCACAGAACTAGAACAATCTTAAAATTTGTATGGAACCACGAAAGATACAAAATGACTACAGCAATCTTGAAACAGAAAAGCAAAGCTAGAGACATCACAATTCTGGGCTTCAAGTTATATTACAAAGCTGTGGTAATCAAAACAGTATGGTACTGGACAAAAATAAATACCTAGATATTATGCTAAGCGAAATAAGTCAAACAGAGAAAGACATGTATCATATGATCTCACTGATATGAGGAATTCTTAATCTCAAGAAACAAACTGAGGGTTGCTGGAGTGGTGCGGGGGTGGGAGGGATGGGTGGCTGGGTGATAGACATTGGGGAGGGTATGTGCTATGGTGAGCGCTGTGAATTGTGTAAGACTATTGAATCACAGACCTGTACCTCTGAAACAAATAATACATTATATGTTAAAAAAAAAAAAGAAGATCATAGAAAGGGAAAAATGAAGGGGGGGGAATCAGATGGGGAGATGAACCATGAGAGACTATGCACTCTGAGAAACAAACTGAGGGTTCTAGAGGGGAGGGGGGTGGGGGATGGGTTAGCCTTGTGATGGGTATTAAAGAGGGCACGTACTGAATGGAGCATTGGGTGTTATATGAGAACAATGAATCATGGAACATTACATCAAAAACTAATGATGTAATGTATGGTGATTAATATAACATAATAAAATAAAAAAAGTGGAAAAAACTAATGATGTATGGTGATTAACATAATAAAATAAAATTAAGAAAAATGAAATATAATGTGAAAAAATAAAAATATAAACACCTAGATCAATAGAATAGAACAAAAAAAAACCAGAAACAAACCCACAATTATATGGTCAATTAATCTTCAACAGAGCAGGAAAGAATACACAATGGGAAAAAGACAGTATTTTCAACAAATGGTATTGGGAAAACTGGACAGCAACATGCAGAAGAATGAAACTAAACCACCTTTATTATGCCATACACAAAAATAAACTCAAATTTGATTAAAGACCTAAATGTGAGACCTTAAAACATAAAAATCTTAGAAGAAAGCATGAGCTGTAGCAACTTTTTTTCTAGATAGGTCCTCTGAGGCAAGGGAAACAAAAGAAAAAATAAACTATTTGGACTACATCAAATAAAAAGCTCCTGCACAGTGAAGGAAACAACAAAATTACAATGCAACCTACAGAATGGGAGAAGATATTTGCAAATGACATATCTGATAAAGGGTTAGACAACACTCAAAAAAACAAATAATTAAATTTAAAATGGGCAGAAGTCATGAACAGAGATTTCTCCAAAGAAGACATCCAGATGGCCAACAGACACATGAAAAGATAGATGTTCAACATCCATCATCATCAGAGAAATACAAATCAAAACTACAATGCAATATCATGTCACACTTGTCAGAATGGCTAAAATCAACAACACAAGAAAAAATAGGTCTTGGTGAGGATGTAGAGAAAGGGGAACCCTCTTGCACTGTTGGTGGGAATGCAAACTGGTGCAGCCACTGTGGAAAACCACATGGAGGTTCTGAAATGGCTAAAAATAGAACTACCCTATAATCCAGCAATTGCACTACTGGGTGTTTACCCAAAGAATACAAAAACAAGAATTCAAAGGGATACATGCACCCCTATGTTTATAGCAGCATTATCTATAATAGCTAAGATATGAAAGTAGCCCAATTGATAAATGGATAAAGAAGATGTGGTATATTATTCAGCCATAAAAAAGAATGAAATCTTGCCATTTGCAACAACATAGGTGGAGCTAGAGAGTATTACACTAAGTGAAATAAGTCAGAGAAAGACAAACAGCATATAATCTCACTCATATATGGAATTTAAGAAACAAATGAGCAAAGGGAAAAAAAAAAAAAGGAGTGAGAGACAAACCAAGAAATAGACTCTTAAATATAGAGAACAAACTGATGGTTACCAGAGGGGAGGTGGGTGGAGGGATTGGTTAAATAGGTGATAGGGTTAAGCAGTGCATTTGTGATAAGCACTGAGTGATGCATGGAATTATTGGGTCAGTATATCGTACATCTGAAACTAATATTATACTGCATGTTAACTAAATGGAATTAAAATAAAAATTTAAAAATTACCCTCTAGGACAATGTTCAACCTTTCTTTTGGTGCTTTTTAACCTTCGTATTTAATATATGTTTGTCAGAATAGGCACACTAATGAATAATTAGTGGATATGACTGCATATACAAACAGTTTATAATACCATTTCCTTGACTTGTTGGAAGGTAACTAATGGTTACTTGGAAACTCTTAAAAATCATAATTATACTTGTAGACTCTTAGCCAAAATATGAAGCATGATCTATCCTCCTTGCTCTCTTTGGCAACAGGAATTTTATAACACATCCCCCTCTACTTTTCTCCCCTAAGGACCAAGACACCACTCTCATCCATTAGCAACACAGGAAGGCTGTTGTGGTTCCCTCAATGTTAGTTTAAGTTACCCATCATGTGATTTTATTCTTTATCTGTTATGACAACCAAAATTTTAATAATTGTCCCATTTTGTTTATTTATTTATTTATTTATTTATTTATTTATTTATTTATTAGAGAGAGTGAGTTGGGGGTGGAGGGGCAGAAGGAGAGGGAGAGAATCTTAAATAGACTCTGCTGAGCATGGAGCCCAATGTGGGGCTTGATCTCAAGACCTGTGATCATGATCAGAGCCAAAATCAAGAGTCGAACATTTAACTGACTGAGCCATCCAGGTACCTCAATAATTGTCCCTTTTTAGAAACTCATTTTCCTTGCTTTATATAAAAGCACAAAAAATGAATGTGATATAAAAAATTAAAAATTAAAATCTAATAATAAATATATGTGAATATCATGTATAATTCTACTTTTTTTAATAAAAGTATATAAAGTAAAAACATAAAAGTCATCTTCAGACAGAGTCCTCTCAATACAATTCTGAATCTGGGAGATAATTGGGATTACCATAATATAACCAACTGGAAACCACTCACCAAATATTTTTCTATGATTGTATGTATATTATGCATACATATATGATGCTAATAATTTTTGCAGGTACTGTTTTTTTTAAAGATTTTATTTATTTATTTGAGAGAGAGAGAGATCGTACAAGCAGGTGGGAGGGGCGGAGGGACATGGACGAGCTGGCTCTCTGCTAAGCACAGAGACCAACACAGAGCTCCATCCCTGATCATCCCTGACCATCCCATGACCATGAGATCATGACCTGAGCTGAAGTCAGAGGAGCCACCCAGGTGCCCCTGTAGACACTGTTTTAAGATTAAAAATAAGGCAGTGTTTTACACATAGTCCTGAATAGCTTTTATCATTCAATCATATATACATCATGGCTATCCTCATAAGTCTGCAGATACCTATTTTCTTCTTTGACAGCCAGTGTATGTGCTGCCTCCTTATCTGCATACTCAAATATTTAGGCCTGCTGCGAGCCACATGAGTATGGCTGAGTTAATCTATGGTGTCCATGGCAAGAGCTTCAGAATCTCTTGGCTGACAAGAGTCTCATGAATTGATAAGATCTCATTCTCCATGAGGTTTAGCCTCCCCTAATATGCTGCCTCTAACCAACAAATGTCATAATTCCTGTGACAAAAATAACATTGGTTCTTTTTTACTCCCAGTCAGATGTGTAGTTAGGATCAACATTGATCACCACTTCCTATTTAGCCAGCAGTCAAGTTTATCTTCAACCTGTGCCCTGTTATATTAATGCATTTTGGGTCAAAGATTCAGAATGTGGAAATCCAAGGATATTCCAGTTTTTTTCCATTTTGCTCACACAAACACTGTAGGTTTTGCATAATAGCTACAGGACTCAGTAATGATGCCATTAATCACTTGTTCTTTCAATGTTTCCTCATGTCCTCCCTCTCATAACACGCAATTCTTTGAAATCAGTCTTTGAAGGGCTACGACTTGACAGAGATGAATAGGATGCTTAATCGCACTGGCACATGCCAGAGCCTACTGTTGTGGCAAAAGCACACCATGTAAAGCTTCTTAGTCAGTAACGTTCTGCAGATAATAACTCCAAAAACCAAACATCTCTTTCCATGCTTGCTATTACAGCCGTATAGTCTACTGCTCAAAAGTCCTGTATCTTTCTCTTCCCCAATTCCTATATTCTTATGTTCACTGTATTCACTATCTTCTTCCTTCAACCTCTTTTTTTTCCCTTTTCTTATAACTGAACACTGAATCACATATCCCTGAAGTTTCTATCTTTCTACATATCCACATTATAAATGAGACTCAACAGATGAATTTCCATAACTGAATTTGAAGTTATTTAAAATTGAGGATCTTAAAAAGAAAATTCTGATCCTTCTCCCCCAAAAGGTGTCACCAAGATTATGGTGCTTTAAAAAAATTTCAATCTCCTTCAGAATATTTACAATGATAATCTAATGACATTCGATGCCATTTAATTTCATTTGCAGTAATCCAAGCACCTGGGATAAAAAAAGACATGCATATAAGAACAATATGTATTATGTAATATGTGAAATTTAAATTAAATAGGCAGTAGCTTTTACATTTTCCTCCAAATTACATATGTAGTTTTTCCCCTCTCTGCAGTTATGTAAAACAGGTAACACCAATTTGCACAGTCTTACTAAATTAATACCTTCTTCCTCGAACTCAGTTCACGAACTATGAAATATTACCTATGACTGAGAGAAGCTATGTTTGATCATTACTTTTTTCCATGTTGAGGCATGTGAGAGACACAATTATTCCAATTACCAATAAAGAGATTGGTAGGTTGGTAAATAGCTAGCAGGACTGTATGCACTGTTTGTAGCTATTGTCCTAGAGTAATTATTAATACTGCTCACTTCATTTTCAAAAGAAAAACAGCTTGGATAATAATTTCCTTTAATTGCCATTGATTCATAGTATAGAGCAGACCAAAGTCTGACAATGGGAAACACCTATAAAACCACTACAAGTTAACAGAAAATGATTATATATTTCTACCATTTCAGAAACTTTTTCAAGAACTATATAAGGGCTGTTGGAAGCTATATCTAAATTGTGAATTAAGATTATTTCCTGAAATTACAAAAAAATTTGCAAATTTCTCAAATCCCTTTGTTCCTTTATTGTCTGTTAATAGTGTTTCTTCAGATTTCACTCATGACAGAATCCTCCATGGCAACAGGACTCTGATTATAAAGAAATATTAAAAGACAGAAGACACAAGACAATTATCCTACCAGCGCATAACTATCAAATATTTTTAGCATTCCAACTACTCCTCAATGAGAATGAGCTTATTCAAAATGTCAGATGTTAACCTCAAAGAAAGACACAGACCCTGAACAGTATTGACTTCATATTAAATCAGTCTCTGTATTGGTCATATTGCTCTATTTTAAATCATGAGTATACCCTTTACACCACTATGAAAATTAATATGCTGACAGGTAATGGGTTGAACAGTGCCTCCCCCCCCCCCCACCAAACTCCATGTCCCTCTAGAACCTGTAAATATGACCTCATTTTGAAACAGAGAGGTAATTTTGTAGATGTAATCAAGTTAATCCAAATATTTTATAATCCAATGACTGGTGTCCTTGTAAGAAGACACAGCCACACACAGAAGGAAGACAGCCATGCAAAGACAGAGGCAGAAGGTGGAGAAATGCAGCTACAAGCCCATGGATGCCAAAGACTACCTGGCAAACACCAGAAGCTTGGAAGACACAAGGAAGGATTCTTTCCTAGAATCTTCAGAGAGAATGTGGCGTTGCCAGCACCTTGATTTTAGACATCTGGTCTCTAGAACCACGAGAAAAAGAAAATAGATTCCTGTTGTTTTCAGGCACCAGTTGGTAGAAATTTGTCATGGAAACCCTAGGAAACTAAGACATGATATAATGCATGTTATAATATATAGTAATAATTTCTGATTAGGTTGTATGTTTAACTTGTCATAACTGGGCACTGAAATTGTGTAATAAATTATGTTTCTTACATGTAAAAACAGATTCATTGGTCATACATCTTATTTGAATAACTTGTTAATGGGGAAATCCTGGGAATAGAAGAATCCTTTGAAACTTTTAAGTGATTACTCTGAATCCCCAGGGGGTAAGAGGTGGTAAATCAGGGCTAGGAGATGAAGGCAGGAAGGTATTCCTGAGGTTAGGCAACTATCCTTCTCTACTTATCATGCAATGACAGGTTTCTTCTGACAGCTATGTTTTTCCCATTTCAATATAAATCTAAGTCTTATCCTTAGCATGGCTCCCAATAACAATATTTAGGTCCCATTACAAATATTAAATAATTATGTAGGCACATTTCATTGCTTTAATATTAAAAACAGTTTGGATAATGAATATAAAACTAACATATGCAAAGGCAGCACTTCATTTCTAGGCATTGTCCTAGTAAAGAGTTAAATATCAATTACATACCATTAGTTCCAACAGATGTTTTCCTTCTTTAGCAATATTTACTTCCAAACAAGTAACCACAACAACATTGATTTCTTAAAATCCAAGTAATGTTAAAATTTATAAAACTAATAGTTTTCCTTTTCATTCATTTTAGGTTTTGAAGTCTTAAGGTTTTAGGGTTAAAAAATTATGGATTGAGGGAAAAATGTTTTGCCTTGAGAACTGCCTAGCACTAAGTCAAAGCATTGGCTAGTTTACCAAGGAAGACTAGTTCATTCCCCCATGCTGTACCTTCAATGGACAAAGGGAGACATTACCAAAAGGTATATACTGAGATGCCAAAATTTGTTGTGAAGATTTCTATTACATCATTCACAACGTGAATCAGCACACTAACAAAAAATTTGTGAACTTTGGAACCCATCTGGAAAAATTCTTACATAAAGGAAATCATTGAACTATGCTTTAATTTTAATTGGCATCCCTCTCCCTTTACTTTGCTGTTCTTTCTATATATGTAGCTTTATTAGAATTTATGATTATGTTCATTAACATCTGGTCAGGGACAAATGATACATTTGGTTTGATATAGAAGGATAAGGCTGCACAAGAGCATATTTGAAGACACTAAGTGAAGACTGCTTTTCTAAACAGACTGAGTCTGTGAACAGAAGAGACAGTCCAGGACTGAGAGTACAGAAAGATGCACTTCTGGATGAACAAATCCTCTCTGCTTCCAAGGTATACCTGAAGAAACAGAAACAAAGAGTAGCTTATCTTCTTTCTTCATCCAGTGAGACCTGGTTCTAGCACCTGCCTACCAAGATCTGCTTGAAAGCGTATTAGATTAGATTAGGTCAATAGCTGAATAAGAAATTTGGTCTGCTAACAAACACATAGCAAAATCACTACTCAGCATCAAGAATGCTGATAGAGAATTCACCTGAATCTTAGTATAAAACATAAAATAAAGGTAATTGGCATTGGATGGAATTGGTGTATGCACAAAAACTTCTTTTGGGATTTGTAGAAACCTTCTTGGGGAATGACAATAAAATATATTTCTAAAAATCATACTATTTTGTTATTCCAATAAAACCATACCAACTATTTCCATATGACTTTTTTTTCCCCTGAAATGCTATGAGTAATATTGGGGGAAATAGCTATTTTAATTTTGTGGTAGTTTTTTAATGACTAACAAGACAAAGGACAAAAACATTGTTTACACTTTAAAAAAAATAAAATCTTGAATGCCTTTTGAAAAAAGGGCTGGTTCTAAAATTTTAAATAGATGACTTGTACTTAAAAATTATTCAATCTTAATAGATAAATGATAAGTTTACAAAACACTAAAAGGTATATAAAAGGTCCTCTATTCAACAAGTGAAGAGACTTAACTTTTGTTACTTTGAATTTCTCGTCAAGATGATGTCATAATCCCTTGCTTTGATGACCTACCTCTGTTGAACACAGAGAAGTCATAAATAAAATATAAAACTAAACAATCAAAATTATATAGCCAAGGCAAAAAACAAGTTAAGAACTTCTTGGACAAAAAAAAAAATTACTATTGATATTTGAGTTCATTCATATCTCTTGGTGAACATGTTACACAGTTTTGTTCCATTTATATCTAGAGGTAGGGAGGTAGGAAATGGGTGTTAAAATTTAGTACAGGGCGCCTGGGTGGCTCAGTTGGTTAAGCGACTGCCTTCGGCTCCGGTCATGATCCTGGAGTCCCGGGATCGAGTCCCACATCGGGCTCCCTGCTCAGCAGGAAGTCTGCTTCTCCCTCTGACCCTTTCCCCTCTCATGCTCTCTCTCTACCTCATTCTCTCTCTCAAATAAATAAATAAAATCTTAAAAAAAAAATAAAATTTAGTACAAATTACCAAACAATTCACCAAAGTAGTTATATTAATTTTCATACTAGTAGTATATGAGTCAAATCCTTTGTAAAACCCACCTTTTAAAACATTTTACCCATTCTGTGTATATTAAAAATTCAGTATGCTATTATTCCAACATTTCTATTACCAAAATGAACATATAAAAAATTTCAAAGACCCTTACAATGAACATCCATATATCCACCACTTTGATACTTTAACATTCTACTACACCTATTTAAAATCACCTATCAATCCCTCTATCCATCTCAAGTTTCATTTTCTGATGCATTTTGAAGAAATTTAACTCCTTTTCATATGCCTATTGATTATTTGGCTATCTTCTTTCTCCAATACCCATTCAAGTCTTTTGCACATTTTTCTTTCCTGTCAACTGTCTTCTCGTTGGTTTGTAGGAAGTTTTTAAAAATATATATTCTGCAGATGAATCCTTTGTTAGGTGGCTGTATTACAGATACCTTCTTCCAACCTGTAAGTTGCCTTTTCCCATTTTTTAAAATATTTATTTATTTGAGAGAGAGAGAGCATTCATGGGGGGGCTCTGAGAGGGTGAGGGAGAAGGAGAGAATCTCATGCAGACTCCCCGCTGAGCACAGAGCCCAACACGGGGCTCGATTTCACAACCCTGAGATCATGACCCAAGCTGAAATCAAGAGCTGGACACTTAACTGACTAAGCCACCCAGGCGCCCCAACTTTTCGCATTTTTAATGGTTTCTTTCAATAACGAAAGTCCTTAATATAGTACATTTTTATGTTTGTTCATCAAATTTGGTATCACATTTAATAAATTTTTGCCTATTTGAAACTCATAAAGATTTCCTTTTGAAATCTTTATAATTCTATCTTTCACATCTAGAGCTCCAGCCCATTTCTGTGTATGGTATGAAGGGTCAAGATACATTTTTTTTTGCATATATTCAATTGACCCCAGAACCATTTATTGAAAAAAATATTTTTCCCACACTACTTCAAAGTAACCTGATTATAAATCAGGTAATCTAATATGTGGTAGATCTATTTTGAGATTTTCTAGTCCATTAGTCCAATTTGTCTATACTTGCACCAATATCATACTGTATTAATTACTATACATTATAATTAGTTTTGATATTTTGCACTATAAATGTCTCAATGTTTTATCATCCAGATTTTCTTGGCTATTCTTTGATTTTGTAAAAAAATTTAGAATTGGCTTATCAAATTCCACATATACACAAAAAAGAAAACTAAATGAGAATAACAAGTTTTGATGAGGATGTGGAGGAACTAGAACCCCTGAAACATCACGGATGAGAATGTAAAATGGTTCAGCCACTGTGGGAAACAGTTTGGCAATTCCACAAAAAGTTGGACGTAAAACTACCATATGATGTAACAATTCCATTGCTAAGGACATACCCCACAGAATCGAAAACAGATACTCAAATATATGTATATGAACAGCAGAACTATTAACAACAACTAAAAAGTAGAAACAGTCTAAATGCCCATCAATGCATGAATGAATAAACAATTGTGATATACACATACAATGAAGAATTTTTTAGCCATAATAAGGAATGAAGTACTGGTACATGCTACACAGATGAAGCTCATGAATGAAACTCAGAAACATTAGTTAAAGAAACTAGATACAAAGGGTCACATCCAGTATGATACCACCATTTCTATGAAGTATCCAAAACAGGTAAATCCATAGAGACAGAAAGCAGATTGCTTATTGCCAGGTAATGGGGGAAAGGAAGAATAGGGAGGAAATGCTTAATGGATATAGGGCTTCCTTCTGTAGTGATAAGCCACTATGGTTGCATAATATTGTGATGGTTGCACTGAATAATTCACTTAAGATGGTTAATTTTGTCGATTTCACCTCATTTTTTTAAAGGGGAAAAACAAAAACTAGATGAAGTATTTATTTGGATTGAATTTATTAAATCTACAGGATATTTTGAGAGAATTAACTAACATATAATAGTGATTCTTTCAACCCATGAATATATATACTTTCCATTTCTGTAAGTTTGTATTTTCTCTAAAGACTATTTGTGGTTACCAATATAAAGTACCAATATTTTCTTTGATGTATTTCTAAATATTTGTAGTTTTTGATGTTATTAAAAATGATACTTTAAAATATTTTTTGTCATTAGTATACAGAAATAAAGTTGATCTTTGTATACTGAACTTGTATCCATTATTATATTCACTGATTTTTATCCCCATTTCTTTTACAAAGGCAGAATGCTGAAAATGGATCTTTACTGAAATAAGGAATTATGAACAACACACTTTGAAGTGTAATGTTTATAGTTTTCATCTAAGGAAAGTTTTATCTGTTTTTTAAATTTTCACTGAAATAATAAAAACATAGTCTTCAAGGCCTTAAACACAAGGATAGATAATACATCGGTATAAAATAAAGCATAATGCTAATAACATATTAAGTGCTCTGCAAGTGAAAATTTATGAAGTATGTTTTTCTATAATAATACTAATACATACTCAAAAATAATATATCAGTTTATTCAGTTTTTCTCTTGAACTAATATTTACTGCTACTCTGTGCTAGAAATTAAATGTTAGATACTAAGGATCAACTAGTAAAAAGGTAGATAATATTTGTGAAGGTTTACTTTATGTATTTTTCACCATTCAAATTTTATTCTTACTCTTTGGTAAAGGATTATAATTGATTGGATGCCCAGAGATTTCAAATCTTAAAAAGCTATTGGAAACCATTGTTTAATAATATTATGTAAGGGAGAAACCATTATTGGAATGATATAAACTCTTCTATGTCTAGACAGACAAATCATACCCAGCAGACATGTGATAATATTTAACGGCATTAGATAATGATAGCTTCTCAGCCATATGCACAATATTACCACCTTAAAACTAGCCTGTTAAGTCCCTGTCCCTAGGTTGAAGCTTTCTAACTACTCAGCCTACATTCAACAAGAGTGATCTTTCCAAAATGTAAGTCTGGTTACTAACCTCCAATAAATTTATATTTAAATTAGGATAATGATAACATGCCTCGCCAAGGCCTACAAGGCCTTGTTTGTAAATAATACAGCCTCTTTCACCTTCCGTCTCTTCTTGCTTGACTTATATTTTGCTTCTATCTTTTTGCTTAGCCTATCTCCTTCCCTCCCTCTCTCTCTGTATCTCTCTCTCTCTGTGATGTCTACTCACAAAGACCTCCACTCATGTAGTCTCATGTGACTTGCAAATTCTGTTCCCACTTCCTGAGAAGTGCTTTCTTTCCTTCGTTTCTCCTGCCAGCATACTTACTTTCTGTCTTCCCTCCACTGTCACTTACAGAAGCCCTTTTCTGATTTTCATGACCAGATTATATCCCTTATTATAAACTCCAGTGGCATCTCTCCTTCATAACATTTATACTTACCAGATTTAAAATTTTACATCTACCGTATTTTGTGGTTATTTGAATAATGTCTATCTCCCACCACTGGCTTTAAGGACAAGGACCATATCTTTGCTTATTATTTTAGTCTTATAGCCAAGAACATAGCTTATAATAAATAGTTGCTAAATGGATGGATAGACAGACAAATTAATGACTTGGTTAAATAAATGCTGGCTTTGGTAAATCTTTTACCAAAGAGTAGAAAAATTGATTCACTCTGAATCAATTTTTTTGGAATCACAATTTCTATCATTTATATCAACAATCTTTCCTATTTTTTATATTTTTTATATCAATAATGGGTAACATCTCTTAGATAGCTAACAAAACCAGATTCTGCTTATTTTTCTTCTTTCTAATCTCAGGAAGCATACAGTAAATTTTTAAGATATTTTTCTACTTAAATATAATATATATTAATTTTATATAATAATTCTGGATTTCAGAGGTAACTTGAAGTCATTTTCTGCTAACATTTATGATTGTTAGGAAAACATCAATACTAAATCACACTGAATACTTTTAAAATTACAAATTAACAAAATATACCTTAGAACATAAATAAATATATATTTAATAATTTATTTTTAATAATAAAAGAAATATATATCTATTGTGGAGAATTTTGAAAAAACAAAATATGAACAAAAAAATCCAAACGACCCATATTCTCATGACCTAGAGAAAAACGTTCTTAATAAGTGGTTTTATTTCCTTTCAAGTTTTTTTGTTCTAGCACAGTTTAAAATAAAGATTAGAAAGTTTTTGTTTTTTATTTCTCTCAGTATTATATAAGAGAATATTCCAATGTTATTTATGCCTATAACATAAATATAAATTTTAATGGTTGTATAGTATGCAACTCCATCATCCTGACATATGATATATCTCATCCTCAAGTTCACCTTGTGGTTCAAGATGGCTGTGAAGCTCTAGACATCACATCTGCATTCTAGATAGCAAAAGCGGGATGCATCAGTCAAAAAGGTTTGACCTCAAGTTGACAGAGCTCATTTTAAGCAGCCTAGAAATACCACAAAACAGGGACGCCTGGGTGGCTCAGTCGGTTAAGCATCTGCCTTCAGCTCAGGTCGTGATCCTAGGGTCCTGGGATCGAGTCCTGCATCGGGCTCCTTGCTCAGTGAGGAGCCTGCTTCTCCCTCTGCCTGCCACTCCCGCTGCTTGTGCATTCTCTCTCTAATAAATAAATAAAACCTTTAAAAAAATACCACAAAACATCTCCATTTACACCATATTTACATCTCACTGGCTAGAACATAATGTTTGGTCACAACTGCTGCAAAATACACTAGAAACTTCAGGGTTTTTTAGTTGGAGGTACTGCTGCCTCAAAATAAAGGTTCTGTTAATGAGAGAGGAAAAGGAGAAATGGGTATTACATGACAACCAACAGTTTACTCCATTCAACTAAAATTCATTTTCTCTTCTTCTCAGGCTAATTTACATTTTCTGCTTCCCCTGTAATTGGGTATAATAATGTGAATGGGTTGTAGCCACTGAAATATGTGCCACTTCTGAACTTTTAAGAAGGAGGATTTTATCCTCTCCATAGAAAAGAGAGGATGAACTCCTGACAACTGGAAATACTTCAGACGATTACAACAGTGAGAATAATATTCCTTTGTGTTTAAATTATACATTTGGTGTTTATTTGTAATGCAGTTGACATTACCTGAATATTAACCATATATTTATCATCCAAACAAGGAAACTTTTAAAAATGAATGGGGCACAATTAATAAATAGTCTAGGACAACAACAACAACAAAAACAAAAAAAAACAGGACATTCCAGGCAAACCAGGACTGGTCATCCAAGCAATTAATATAGTGTTTTTAAATAGAATAAAAAATAACTATTTTATGTTTTCTGTACCTATTTCTTTATTGTAAGATCCATAATGTGGGTTTTTTTTAAAGATTTTATTTATTTGAGAGAGAGAGTGAGGGGGGAAAGTCAGAGAGAGAAGCAGACTCCCCACTTAGCTCTTTAATAACAAAGAGCCCAACACAGAGCTCGGGGCTTGAATCCAGTACATGCGGTTTGATCCCAGGGCCCTAGGATCATGACCTGAGCCAAAGGTAGACGCTTAACCGACTGAGCCACCCAGATGCCCCTAATGTGAGTATTTCTTAGAGCCCTTCTCAATAGCAACCATGAAGAAATCCCTTCTAATGTACATCAGAAAGCATTCCATTTAAGGAAAGCACATAATTTGATTAAAATTATTAAATTGAGCAATCTAAATCAACAATACAGATTAATTTTACATCTCCAAATGTGGTCTATAGAATGAGCAAACATTCAAAGGAAAAAATGTGTGTGCATGTGTCTGTGTATATATATCTAAATCCTAGTTTCATGCTTTTATTTGAAAGACTTTTTAAATTACACTGAAATATTTTGCTATATATTGCTACCTAATTATGGAGGAGATGAAGACTAAGTTAAGTATTACATTTATGGGCACAACAGATTTTGCTTTGCTAAAATAAAACAAAGTCAAACCATTTTAAGCACCTATTTTGCTTACTATGGTACATTAGTTCAAAATACTAATTGCATGGAGTATAGATTACAAAAAACTCTTTAACATTTAATGCTGACCTATGCTTTTTGAAGCTTGACTGGTTAACATAAATTTTCTAAAATCTGCAGTCCATCTATCAACCATTAAAAATCCATATGTTCTATTTTTTATCCTCATCTTTAATAACAAAGTGCAGGATTAATAACCATCTGGGGTTAATACTTTCCATATGTGATTCAGATCATCAACTGTTCTAAACCAGTCATTAATTCTTTGAAAGTATATTAAGTCTTGATTAGGGTTGCATAAATAGCTTATAAGCTCTTTTATAGGCTTTATTTCATAGGTAAGTAACTTTCCCACCCACCTTTCAACTTTAATTTTAGTGAAAAAATTGATAATGAGAAAATGGATTGTCTAAAACACAAAAATGTGAGTAAATGTATAAACTTCTCTCCCTGTACTCAGTCCAATGCTGAATAAAAACTCAGTTCAATTTTCACAACCATTTGGTCTTTTCTTCAGAGATGATTCGGCCCAAAGATTATAGTAAACTGTTCCAGTTCCAATGAGAGTTGCAAAATATAGCCTTTAGCCAATATCTTATCGAAAATAATTTGCTGGACGCCTGGGTGGCTCAGTCGGTTAAGCGGCTGCCTTCGGCCCAGGTCATGATCCCAGGGTCCTGGGATCGAGTCCCACATCAGGCTCCTTGCTCAGCAGGGAGCCTGCTTCTCCCTCTCTCTCCCTCTGCTTGTGCGCTCTCTGTCAAATAAATAAAATCTTTAAAAAAAATAAAATAAAATAATTTGCTACTCGTATATCTATTTAGCTATCCAACCAACTTTTATTGAACATCTGTCATATGGTAATCATTATATTGCCTAATTCAGATACAGATGACACACCCAATCCATTTGAGAGTTCACAATCTGGTAGGAGACAGATATTTAAATATTGTGAAATAAATGCTATATAGATATGCACCAAATTCTAGGTATCCCCAAAAAAGGAACTTCCTAATTTAACTTTCTGCAGTACAAGTCTCTCCAGAAAAGATGGAAAATCTTCTTTGCTTTTAAAGACCAAGAGGAAAAAGTCAGAGAAAATACGATTGGTTGGCAAGAGAACTTTCTAGATAAACTCAACCTCACAGTCTTATATCCAGAAACAGAGAATAAGTTACATAGAAGAAACTACAAAAGTCTCTGCAGAAAAGCTGGAGGCAGGAGTGGCTGAAGGGAAGAGAATATCAGAAGGTAAAAATGGAGAAGCATCTGTGGGCTGCAGGTAAATGGTAGATAAGGGGAGTAGGGATAAAATAGGACAAGATTAGATCTTCAGTTTTCAGATCAGTTCTGGCCACAGGATGAAGGGTGGGTTGAAAAGGCTGGTGGAAGGGGCTGGAGAAAAACCCAGAGCAAGTGGATAATTTAAAATACATCCATGGTGATTTAGAGAAGAAATGATGAGGAGCCAAACTGATGCAGTAATGATAGAGAATGATTTGAAAGAGCTTTTAAGAGGTAGAATCAACAGGATTTGGTGACAGACTGTGGGGCTTAAGGATGAGTCAATTACTTAAAATACAAACAATTAAATTTATAAGAATATCTGGCCTATTATATTTCATCTAATTGTTAAGTATTTTACTAAAGATCTCTTAGCGTTCATAAGAGAATTTAGCATTTGCATTGTGCCTGCTTTGGATTTAGATGTAGATTCTTTGTTTATAAATGAAATGGTTTATAAATATCTTGAATGATTCTGGTTAAAATAATTTGAACTTTTTGATAAAACCAGAAACTGAGTTTAGACTATGCAATATGGGAGTTCATGTTAAAAAAACAACTGTAAACTTCTCTTGGAAGTAGGAGACTAGAAGTTAAAGCTTTATAAGTAACAATGTAAAAATAAAGAAAATAAAAGAAAGACTATATTATGTAAATCAACAGTAACTGGCTTAAAGAGACCCATACCTTTAAAAACAAATATGCTTGGGGAAGACACCATCAAGAATATACAGAAAAAAAAAAAAAAACAGCAGAGATACTGGAAAAATGAATTGTATACATACTTATTTTTCAGCTGCCCAGAGAATGTGAAGCTAATTACATAGTCACAGATCAGTAAATACTTCACATCTGATTTCCTAAATCATTGTTACCTGCTTTTCTCTTACTTCTCTTCCTCACCATAGAATTAATCTCTTCATTATCCAATACATGTTCTTTCAACTGGTAAAAAATAAGGAAGCAATCCAATTTTTTATTTATTTTGCAGAGGAAGCTATACAGGAAGGAATATTCTGAGATAGTACAGAGAAAAGTGTCACAAAACACAGTTGCTCAGCATTATCAACAATAGTCAAATTATGGGAAGAAACCAAATGTCCAACTGATAAATGGATAAGGAAAATGTGGTATATACATATATATATATAATACACATATACATACACGTATACATATACATACACATATACATACATATATGTATATGTGTATATATAATGGACTATTACTCAGCCATAATAAAGAATGAAATCTTGCCATTTGCAATAATGTGGATGGAGCTAGAGAGAATAATGCTAAGCAAAATAAGTCAGAGAAAGAAATACTGTATGATTTCACTCATATGTGGAATTTAAGAAACGAAACAAATGAACATGGAGGGGGAAAAAGAGAGAGGCAAACCAAGACAGACTCTTAACTATAGAGAACAAACTGAGGGTTGCTGGAGGGGAGGTGGGGGTTGGATGAGTTAAATGGATGATGGGTATTAAAGAGGGTATTTGTGATGAGCACGGGGTATTGTATTTAAGTGATGAATCACTAAATTCTACACCTGAAACTAGTATTACACTGTATGTTAAATAAACTGGAATTTAAATAAAAACTTGGAAGAAAAAAAATCAGTTACTCAGATATTAAATATTTTAAAATTTATGCACTGTAATAAGCTGTGCATATTCATTCACCTGTTTCCTCACATTGCCTACACGCAGGGCAGGTCATTTATCCATGCTTGAGTTGATAAAAGAGAGCCTGCAGCTCTGGATAATTAATGTCGCTGTGTTCTTTTCAAGGAAATTCTTCCTTCCATTGATTTTATGTTTCCTGGCCAGTCTTAAAAGTGTCAGTGTTTCACTGCCTTCTTTTTGCTGTCACTTCCGCTGCTGCCACCACCACCACCACCACCACCACCATCAGGTTTACAATCTGCCTTTATAATTTGACAGCTCAAGTAAGGGGATTCATTTTAAGAATACCTAAGAACTGGGTCGGGAAATTTAGCAGCAACCTGGTCAGCTCTAGAAGTGTTGACAACACCACTCTTTTTCTCATGGCTTTTTCTCTGCATATGCTATGTTCTCCACTTCTGCTCCTTTAACTCTCCTTTAACTGCTGTTATTTTCTGCTCTCTTAGAATTTCTACTTGCACATGACTTTGATTTATTACTCTGCTCTAATCCTTTTCTGTGTATTTTTCAGTGCATCTTTATGGAAGGAGTTTCAGATTGTGCCTGCTTTGGATTTAGATGTAGACTCTTTTCCTATAAGGAGATTCCTAAATTCCTAAAAAGGAATCTAATTAGTTTAATCATTTAAGGAAATCATATGTAAGAGGTGAGAGGTAGCTGGTTAGCCAATGAACTGGATGCCTTTTGATGAGGTTTCCACCTCTGTCCCATTAAGATATGGTTGAGGGAGTAGGACCATATGGATAGCTTTCAGTAAACCTCTGGGTCAATTAACTTAGCAGATGGTGTGAGAATGACAAACTCTAACATTTCTCTTATTTTTTCCCTCTAATTTCTCTAACACTTATAATAAACTTATTTCTATGAGGTGGTTTGTTTTTTTATTTTTGGATTAAATTACTCCATATTTTACCCCTAATTAGCTAGCTTATAGTCAATAAGAGACATGTATAAAGATATGAAACACAAAGGAATAAACCCAAAAGAAGTACACTAAAGGAATATTTCTCTAGTTCTTTTCCAAGAGAAAAAAATATCAAAACAATCTAAACATGTACCAACTATTCTTATGCCACTAACTAAAGAACTGTATTTAATAATTAATCATCCTTTGCTTTGGGATATCCTTTGGTCTTCAAAGATGAATTTATCTTTTTATCAGCACTTTTCAATAACTACATATCTTTTTACACATCTGTGTCATTCTAACAGCACTGTAACTAGATGAACATTGTACTTGAACAACCTTATAGGTTATTTTATACCCTCCACAGCATCAATCACAATGTTGAAACCAATCCAGGGTTGTGGTACACTGAATAACTAATAATCCTGGCTTTGGGATTGAGATGACCCTGGCTTTAATGCCAGTTCCTTCAGTCAGTATCACCATAAACTTAGGCAGGTTATATGACTTTTCTCAGGTTTAGTTTCTCTCACGTATAAAATGGTACTAATAATATTTACTTTAAATAGATATTATTAGGACTAAATTTTAAAAGTTTATGAAATGTGTAAGTACAGTTCTTACTGCAAACCTATGACATTAATAATTTGAGCATTCTGAGACAGAAATTTGCATTGGGTTTCCTGTGAAGCCAAGATACATGGAATTAAATTTCTAAGAGCTCCGAGGACTGTCATGGTCTACTACTCAACCTGCACACCACAGGAAAGCTCTGAAATCTTCCTTTATTGATTTGTAAAGAATAATAACAATAATGCCAGGTAAACAGAGGCATAAGAACTTGATTTATTTTTTTAGATTAAATGAACTTGAAAATAAAGCCAACCACTACTAACAACGAAGATGAAGTGGAAAACGTAGACCATTCAATGCATAAAAACAGAAGGTAGGGAAAATTAAGTAAAATCATAATTTGCAAAACTGTTTAAGCAAATGTTTCAGCCAATTATATAATATCTATGACAGTTGAAAATGTAAGGAACCAGGGCGCCTGGGTGGCTCAGTTGGTTAAGCGACTGCCTTCGGCTGAGGTCATGATCCTGGAGTCCTGGGATTGAGTCCCGCATCGGGCTCCCTGCTCAGCGGGGAGTCTGCGTCTCCCTCTGACCCTCCCCCCTCTCATGTGCTCTCTCTCTCTCTCTCGCTCTCCCAAATAAATAAAATTCTTAAAAAAAAAAAAAAAGAAAATGTAAGGAACCACTTCGAAATATGCCAGCGCATTCAGTTCTTCTTAACAAGGCCTGCTCTCAGGAGAAACTATTTTATCAGAGCCTAACCTACTTGAAGGAAGAAAAATGCTCAGGGCCAGCAGGCTATAGCCTTCCATGTAGGAAGAAGAAAATACCCAACTCCAGCTCTCTCTGCCCATGCTATCCCACCTAATGGTGAAGTTCAGAGCCCAGGGGCACAGGCTCACACAAAGAAGGAGGCCCAATTGTAGAACTAGAGAACACTTCCCCACTCACCACACCTAACTACTCTATTACAAAGGCCCGATGACCTCAGTTTCTTTTACCCAGCCTCATGTCTACCTTTCAATAACAGATTACAAGATGTACTAAAAGGCAAAAATAAAAACACTGGCTGAAGAGACTGAAGAAGCATTAGAAACAGAGTCAGATATGGCAGGAATGTTAGAATTATCAGACCAGGAATTTTTTAAAAGTTATGATTAATATGCTAAGGGTTTAATAGATAAAGAAGACAATGTGCAAGAACAGATGGGTAGTGTAAGTAGAGAAATAGAAACCCTAAAAGGAATCAAAAAGAAACAGAAGAAGTCAAGAACCATGTAACAAAAATGAGAAATGTTTCTGAAGGTCTCATTAACAGACTGGGGGAAACTGAGAAAAGAATCTCTTGGGGTACCTGGGTGGCACAGTCGGTTAAGCATCTGACTCTTGATTTTGGCTCAGATTATGATCTCAGTCAGGGTCATGAAATTAAGCCCTGAATTGGACTCCACGCTGGGCATGGAGCCTGCTTAACATTCTCTCTCTCTCCCTCTACCCCTCCCCCACTGCTTATATGGGCTCTCTCTCTAAAACAAAACAAAACAAAACAAAAAAACGAATCTCTGAGTTTGAGGATATGACAATAGAAACTTCCAAAACTGAAGAGCAATTTATTTCAAATGTGAAACAATATGACTGAAATTAAAACAATGGATATTTAGACACTACTATATATGTTGAGAATTTTCTTAGAAGAAAAACTATTTAGATATTAGTTTTGAAAGCAGTGACTGAAACAACACATTTTTTTTACAGATGTTATAACCAAATCTTATAATTTCAGAATTCAAACACATACGTATAAGTTTGGGATAATTTCAATGTATTATAAAATGCATCAAAATGCAATACTGAAGTCTGCAGCTATGATAAATTTGTTCCTATGATATGAAATGTAGAAATTACAAACACAAATAGAAATTAATTATTAGTTAATTCCATTTATCACTAATACATGGTTAGTACTGGTTTTTCAACTTTGGAATGGTGATATTAGGAAATGATGGGCTCTAATATATGGAATACAGTACCTTTTCACACAGTTTTTTTTTTTGTCTTTTTTTTTCTGGTGAGCATTTTTTCACAGTTTAATAGTAATGTAAGACTCTTATTATAAAAATCATTCATTTTTAAAAATTTTTTATTGTTATGTTAATCACAATACATTACATCATTAGTTTTTGATGTGGTATTCGATGATTCATTGTTTGTGTATAACACCCAGTGCTCCATGCACAGCATGCCCTCTTTTATACCCATCACCAGGCTAACCCATCCCCCTACCCCTCCTCCCCTCTAGAACCCTCAGTTTGTTTCTCAGAGTCCATAGTCTCTTATGGTTCATCTCCCCCTCCAGTTTCCCCCCCTTCATTCTTCCCCTCCTGCTATCTTCTTCTTTTTTTTTAACATATATTCTATTATTTGTTTCAGAGGTACAGATCTGTGATTCAACAGTCTTGAACAATTCGCAGTGCTCACCATAGCACATACCCTCCCCAATGTCTATCACCCAGCCACCCCATCCCTCCCACCCCCCCACCACTCCAGCAACCCTCAGTTTGTTTCCTGAGATTAAGAATTCCTCATATGATGGTGAGGTCATATGATACATGTCTTTCCCTGATTGACTTATTTCACTCAGCATAACACCCTCCAGTTCCATCCACGTCATTGCAAATGGCAAGATCTCATTCCTTTTGATGGCTGCATAATATTCCATTGTATATATATACCACATCTTCTTTATCCATTCATCTGTCGATGGACATCTTGGCTCTTTCCACAGTTTGGCTATTGTGGACATTGCTGCTATAAACATCAGGGTGCACATACCCCTGCAGATCCCTACATTTGTATCTTTGGGGTAAATACCCAGTAGTGCAATTGCTGGATCGTATGGTAGCTCTATTTTCAACTTTTTGAGGAACCTCCATACTGTTTCCCAGAGTGGTTGCATCAGCTTGCATTCCCACCAACAGTGTAGGAGGGTTCCCCTTTTTCCGCATCCCTGCCAACATCTGTCGTTTCCTGACTTGTTAATTTTAACCATTCTGACTGGTGTGAGGTGATAAAAAAATCATTTTTTTCATTAAAAATCATTAGCAACTGAATTATATGTTCACTTATAGTTTTATTTAGACATGAATGACCTGTATCACTATTCTCCTATTACTTCAGGGTAAATTTCCTAATACCAATTCACTATGTTTAACAGATAAGATCACATATCTCGTATCATCTTGCGTTATACAAACCCTAAAGATCATCTAAATCACAACATGCAAAAATACATATATGATATTTGAAATCAATATTTGACATCTGAGAAACAAAGTTTTCTAATCTCTAATTGTCATAATTAATATAAAATGCAACTTAATATCCAAAAGCACTTTTTTTTCTACTAGGAGTCAGTTTTCTCTTAATTCTTTTTTTTTTTTTTAAAGATTTTATTTATTTATTTGAGAGAGAGAGAGAGAATGAGAGATAGAAAGCACGAGAGGGAAGAGCGTCGGAGGGAGAAGCAGACTCCCTGCTGAGCAGGGAGCCCGATGCGGGACTCGATCCCGGGACTCCAGGATCATGGCCTGAGCCGAAGGCAGTCGCTTAACCAACTGAGCCACCCAGGCGCCCCTCTCTTAATTCTTTTTGTTAAAGTGTTCTTCACTGTTGAAAAGGAAGCTTGATTTTGAGTATTGGAGTGCCTATATCTATGTCCACTACAACTGTGTAACAAAGATCTGATCTACTATGTATACAAGTAGCCAAAACAAGAGAGTGGGGGGAAAAAAATCTGGGATAAACAAAACTTTCATTTTCTTGCTAAAAATATTACTATGAATAAAAAGAAATAGTGAAAATCTTTCAGGTGAGATTGATGGAGTGCTTAAAAATCAAATTCTTTGCATCAACATTAAGTATCTGTAATACTAAGTATAAGTAAAATAATACCTTATGGAATTATTATCATCAAATGTTATCTTTTAACTATCAGATTTTGTTAGGCATTAGTACCGTTGTTAATAATCAGTATGTGGCTACCCAAACAAGTCATTTATCTTTTCAATTATGGTATCAAAACTAAAAAGCCATATGGCTATTGAATCTTAAGTAGTATCAAATATAATTTAAAAAACTCAAAGAAAATAATGTAAAAGTCTTTAATCATGAAATTCTTTTTTTATATTATGAAGTCTTTCATTTTTCTGGTGGGTAGCAGTTACTTTTATTAGTCAGAATTAATATTGAGCCAGGGTCCCCACTGTGACATACCCTACTGCTATGTGGCATTGAATGGAACCAAATCTGTAATGCATATTAAGGATTTTGGATGTCACACTCAACTACAGATCTTCTTATTGTATTATTCTCTTTCATCTACAATGTTATATATTGGCTAAAACCAAATTGGAATAAAAATATTAAAGGAAAGGAGTAAACATAAGTAAATGTTTCAAGAAAATTTATATAATTTTTCTTTAACACCTTTTCACATTATGAGAACAAACTCAGGAGATACATTTTTTTAAATTTCTTTTGTACAAAGTTGCTGCATGAACAGTATCTTTCATGTTTCTTTTTTCTCATTAGCATTAAAATAGCATGACTTCTTAAAGACTATCTTCTTCCCAGGAGATTTTCAAAATTAAATAGGTCTTTCAGTTTTGCAAGGAGTAAGATTTAGTATTAACCAGGTATCAGTTATTTATAGCAAATGAAAAATCCAGGACATATGCCTATACTTAATATTTATGAAAACATTTCTTCAATATTCACTAATAACTTCTATAGTGTTATGTGAAAATTTTTATTCAGGCAGCATTCTTTCATTGATTATCATGGCACTATTACCTAGTCTGCTATATCATCATAATTTTATTATGTTAGTGTAGTAATTGACAGATCAAGGATGGAAGGGACACTTATAAGATAAAGCTCTTAAGAGTTTTAAATTATGTAGACATAAAATTCTTCACATTAGACCATGACAGCACAGCGTTAAGAATTATAACCACTGGTTACCAAAATCGTTGATATATTCATTCTTTTCTAACACCAAGCTTCATTATATACACAAGTGTAATTATTCAGTTTCACTCCATTCTCAATATATCAATAATGTCCTATTACCTATATTTTGAACATCCTTTGCTAACAATTTTCTAAGGCAGCTTTCATTTCCATGGGTCTACATTATTATCTAAAACAAAAGAAAGCTTTAATACTTTTTGTTTGTTTGTTTAACTGAATCCAGAAAGTTTTTACTCTTACTTCTATTTACGGGGACTGAGCTATACACTATCTACGTCAATTAAGACACTGAAATTCTAAGTCTTCCACAATATCGTTATCCTACAATCACTGTCCTATTTCCCACAAAACCCTTCACTCCAACCACACAAAATATTTTCAACATTCCCAAAACTTAGTGCACACGTTTAAGAATGCTCTGCCTTTTCTCAAGTTAATCTCTTTGCCTAGCAGATGCTTTCCACCCTCTTGTCCAGCCCATTTGGGATTCCTTCACAGTTTATCAGAAAGAGCTAATGTCACATCCTACCAATATTCCCTGATCAGAATTAATCCCTCCCTTCATTATTCTTTCACAAGCCATTCTGCAAAACTGCCTGAAGACACTCTCCGACCTTATGATTATGCAGAATGATCTCTATACTATGAGGTTTCTGGAGCTATAAGTACTCTAACAAGGTACTTGGCACAAAGAGCATAAAATGGAAGTTTGCTAAACTGAATTGTGGACATCACATATTTTAAATGTTGATGCAAATGAGTTGACTAGCAAGCATTTCAGTAAATACATACACATATATTTTTTTCATTTTTGCAAGCCTAAGAAGTCATTTGTTCAAAACTACTCACTCATCTATGTTCCACATTCTCTAACCAGAGGTGCTTACCTCCTACTCAAATTACCAGTAATGGGTTTTATTCACAGACATTGTAAATGTCTACTCCATTTAGTAGCATGATACTACTGGTGGGATGGCTATTTTAAGTAAAAAAAATTTAAAAATCTCTAAAGTCATTAAATCACATATTTTATATAGTATATAATTTCAAAGATGTCTCTTAGTTCAACTCTTTATAGAAAAAAATTATCAATTGAAAAGTTATTCCTAGGAAATCTTCATTCAGAGAAATACCAATTACTTGATTTCATAGAGTTGCGAAATTTATCATCTAGTTGTCTTTTTTACCCATGGCATATTTGAAAATCAACTGAGATAGTGTCTCTGAAAAAAAGTAAACTTTAGTCAAAATGGCCATTCACATTAGCATGCCTCAACAAACCTGACAACCTGGAAAAAGTCATACAATTTCAAACAGATAAAATTACAATTTTAATATACAGATATAAATGGTAGTTTAAATGTTATAAACTGAAACATGAAAAAATTCTTTTTTAAAAAGATTTATTTATTTGAGAGGGAGAGAGAGAGAAAGAACAGGGCAGCGGGGCAGAGGGACAGAGGGAGAGGGAGAAAGAGTCTTAAGCAGACTCTCTGCTGAGTGTGGAGCCCAATGCAGGACTCGATCTCACAACCCTGAGATCATGACCCGAGTCAAAACCAAGAGTTGGACACTTAACTGAATGCACCACTCAGGCACCCCCCAAAAAATATTTCTAACGTATCCAAATACTGCTATTTATTGGATTATAAATGTTTATGTACAGATCTAATATAAAGACATGAAAATTCCATTTTACTTGGTTACTAGGAATATTACAGACATTAAGTGTTGAATAATTTCTGAGATATTAGTGATCAGCAACACCCAGTTTTTTCTAACAGAAAAACCTTCTAAAGCATAAGGCTTAAGTGGAAGAAACCAAAACAGTGTTAGCCTTGCCTTATTTTTGCATATGTGAAGGATTTTGTGAATATTGCCGCATTTCTTAGATACAGGTGGAAGCAAGTTTAACCCTCAATTTTTTCATTTAGTAGCTATTCATATAGCTACTTGGCTGTATTACTTAAACACTCTGAATCTCTGCTTCATCACTTGTAAATTGGGAATAATGATTCTCAGAGTTTCAGTAAGATTTGAAAGTGCTCAATAAATATCCTTTTAAAACTGATTAACAGTTTCTATAGATTTTAAATTATTTAACTAATATTGATGTCTAGATGATTTTCATTTTCACCTTTTTATTTTTTTAAAGATTTTATTTATTTATTTGACAGAGCAATAGCAAGAGCAGGAACACAAGCAGGAGGAGAGGGAGAAGCAGGCTTCCCGCCAAGCCAGGAGCCCGATGTGGGACTCGATCCCAGGACCCTGGGATCACGACCTGAGCCACAGGCAGGCAGACGCTTAACTACTGAGCCACCCAGGCGCCCAATTCTCACCATTTTTAGAGCCTTTTGCAAAGTTCTGCATCCTTACCAATTATTTCCTTACTTGTTTTAACCTATAAAGAGCTTTAAGTAAACTTTATTCTCAACAGTAATATACCCACTTCACTAAAAAGAAATTGAAGCTATATGTTTTCTTTAAAACTTACGTAAATCATATATCCATTTTACTGTTTCCCTGGATTCACCTTTGTTTCACCTAATTCATGTAGCTTCATCTATTATAAACTATGTCCATATGTTTTCATTTTCAAGTATTCCTATTGCTTTCACATGCTATGTACGCACTATTTTTTGAGGGATAATCTAAGAGTAATATAGCTCATTCCAACAGTGACATTCCAAGGTAACTGAGTATTCAATTTATGTCTTAATGTCTGAATCCCTGTGTGATTTTTCCCTCTGTAGTTTATACATGTTGGTCACTGGTCTTTATATTTATATGGTAGAATCTTACAGGAAATAAAAAGCACGTGTGTGTTAAAGGTAAGTATCTACTTGGCTTAGAATTTTTGCTGCACTAATTCCTAGCTCTGTGACCTTGTAAAAGTCATTTAATGTACCTGAGTCTCGATTTCCATATCTTTCAATGGGGTAAAATTATTATTGATTTCTAGGACTCATGTGAGTAAACTGCTTTAAACGAAGCCTCCCATATGGTAAACGCTTGATAAATATTAACCATCCCTTCCTTTTTAACCTAATCCATCCTACTTATTTTCTCCTGTATTCTCCTTCCTTTCTTCTTTCACCCTTTCCTCCTGCAAATCTGAGGCTGGTGTCCAAAATGTTCATCTCAGTCAAGTACTATGTTTACCAAAGGGAGAAAAGAAATCTGAACCAATTATGCAAATATCAACATAAATGACTGGACTTTCATGAAGTTTCCAAAGCTCCTGTCTGTTACTAGTGCCATGATGAAGATGCAGGCTTTCGTCAGAAATCGTTAAGTTCGAATTAAATCTCATCACTCACTACTTAACCTATAACTTGTCGGTATTTTGTGTTCCTTACTCTCTTTAAGGTGAGGTTTCTCCGACTGGGAAACAGAACTAAGATATACCTCATCAGGCTATTGTGAAAATAAAATAAAATTCTTAGCGCAGTGTCTGCAAACAGAAAACTTTTGGGTAAGCATTACTTTTCAAATAATTCCACCCCTTCTCTAAGTAGTAAGCCAGAAAGAGTAGGGAAAAAAAAAAAATCTCCCTTTCACAACACCTATGACAAGATCAGTAAGAGAACAATAGCAGTAAGTTTATTTGTAACCCTTTAAGTCCCTGTGTCTCCTCCTCACCAGTATGCTTTGAAATGCAGCCTGGTCAAGACAAATATAATCACTGGAGCAGGGATATAGCTCCTTCTGTTCCTCACACGATTCTTTGGCTATGACTACATGAAGCCAGTGATAATATAATCACTAATATTTTTTGTCATTTTTTTTAAACAATGGAAAAGTAGCACTTATAAACTTTATAAGTTCTTATAAATTACTTTGTATACTGAGAAAGGAAAGAGGTACATATCTCGGAAGATAATTTTTTAAAAAAAATGTTTCATTCGTTCTTCAAAGTAACTGTAATAAATTTGACATGCTTAATACAGTCAATAAATATTGATGTTTAATGAAAATAAGATCATGAATGTATAAAGATAGTTTCAAAGATTTATTTTCAGAAATGGTTTGATGAGAGCTTTATGAGAATAAAACGAAAATTTCAGAAAAAATAAAATCGGTCTATAAAACAAAGAAATCTAAAGAAAAAATAGCCTGTTGAAAAAAGGAAGATTTAACTCTTCATAGAAATTTATACTTGAAAACACACATGTTAAATGAGTAACTGTTGCTATAAAAGGTCAAATTCAAACAATATTTGTAAATGAGTAACTGTTGCTATAAAAGGCCAAATTCAAACAACATTTGAATGATTCTAAAAAATTAAACATTTTTCAGTCAACTTCTGTTGGATTTAAATTTGCAGATGTAATGGAAAAAGCAATGTAAAAATATCAACTTAGAATCTGATGAATGAGAAAAATACAATTTCTAAAAAAAGGAAGAAAAGCTAACCCAAGTATATCTGAATAACAGCTGAGTACCTCCATTACTGAACATTTTGCTTAATTAGACAAAATCTAAATAAAAAGCTTCACAAACCACCCTTTCATTTTAACTTAAAATTAAAAAAAGAAGTAGAAATACATTGCAATGTCAAAATGATGCAAAATACATTAAACCATATTAAAAAGCAATTATAACCACAGCTAAAATGATATCAGTACTTGAAAAATTGTAGTTTGTAAATTACACACCCTTAAATTACACGACTTTCAAAAGCAAGAACTCTCAGCTAACAAAAACCTAATCATAATATTTCTTTTTGTCAAGTTCAAAAAACACATACTACTTTAGTACAGATATTTTCTAATAAAAAACAAATTGTTAATATCTGTAAAATCCACTTATGATAATCTAAAGTTTATGGACAAATACTCACTGAGGTTACCAAATTTAATAAACCTATATATAAAAAACTGTCTTGAACTTATACACAGAAATTTTTTCTATGAGAAAACATTTATATGGGAGACAGTCCAATGTTACTATATATAAACACTATTAAAGAAAGACTAATTTAAAAGAAAGCAAAGATTTTATACAACATTCTCATTGGTTACAAGTTCTAATTGTATTTTAATCTTTTCTCTGGAACTTTAGTTATATGCTAAAATTAATACTACCTAGAGCCCAAATCCACTGTTCTTTTAACTATTATGAGACACTAAAAACCTAGCAAGGATGAAAATTTTGAAAACATATTTAAACTTACCCCATTTAACGGATATGTTTTCCATCCCAGCTCTCCCAGCACAGTTGTTGTATCAAGCAACACAACTGGAATTAAAAAAAAACAAACAAAAAAAACCTTACATGAATTTTTCAATCGATGCAAAAACGTTATTTAAATCATTAATGTCAACTACCTTTACTATTATTCATTGCATTAGTTTTAATATGCTGCATTATTTACTTTAAAATTAACTGTGTGGGGCGCCTGGGTGGCTCAGTTGGTTAGGCGACTGCCTTCGGCTCAGGTCATGATCCTGGAGTCCCGGGATCGAGTCCCACGTCAGGCTCCCTGCTCGACGGGGAGTCCGCTTCTCCCTCTGACCCTCCCCCCTCTCATGTACTCTCTCTCTCTCTCTCATTCTCACTCTCTCAAAATAAATAATAAATAAATCTTTAAAAAAAAACTTAAAAAAAATAAAATTAAATTAACTGTGTGTACTAAATACTAATATAATAACATTAAGTAATGATAAAATACATGAGGTAGTTATAACTTATTTTCAAAATATGTAATTTGTGTTTAACAATGCTAAATAAAATAGATAACTGAGCGACAAAATTAAGTCATTTTTAATAGCTGGCTTTTAAAACTGATAAATGTTGATGGAGGTAATCAAGATGATGTGACTGACAGTTGACCCTTGAGCTGGACCCAGGCAACGGGGGGCTCTTCACTCCCCTCCCCCAACCTCAGAATGTAAGCTCTGCCTACTGTTTCGGTACTGGGAGCTGTTCCAAGGACAGAGCCTTGAGAGAGTAACATGTCGTTGAGACCACCTGGATAGTATACATGACTGAACCCAGTTAAGGCTTCTATGCAAACTTTAAGATTCTGGTGGGTGGGTGTGGAATCTTGCAGCTGCCCAAGACAAGTTTCCTTGCTTATTAGCCCTCCCACCTACCAATCTGGAGTGGTCTGCCTCTTTCTGCAGTCTCTCTTGGCCTGCATGAATAGGGGGCCAGTTTGGGGACCAACAATGGAATAGTCACCTTTGCTTCCCCCACGACTTTCATATATAGTCTTTTTATACCACAATAAAGAAAGAAAAACTGTTAAAGCAGGCTTCTGTAGCTCCTTTTAATGTTGTTAAATGCCCTTATATATGATTTGCATAGTATGAAAACAACTCATTTTTAATAAATCTACTATCTTTAAAGCATAGATTACATTATTATTGTATGTGTGGGTATACTGACAGCTAAGGCAAAAGCAAAAATAAAAACCATGCATCTTTTTTCCTGACCAAAAGTTACTCATAATCTGATCAAAAGGCAGACAGAAAAACAAATGATTAGAACATATTCTGTTAAATTTTAAAATGGAAGATTATATAATAGCCTAGCAATTAAGTTACATTAGGGCTAGTACAGAGGTCTGGGAGAATTTCATAAAGGAGATGCAATTTGAGCTGACCTAGGACAAAGGGACTTTCAATTAGATGTGATAAGAAACAAATGGTTTACTTTTAGAATAAAGTAACTGAGCTATAACTAAATCAGTTTTCAGTTGCTGGTGTCAGAACTAGCAGTGGGGATTATTTGGGGAACTGGCAGGATAGAAATGAGGTTGGAAAGATAGATATCAAATGGGGAGGATTTTTGTGGTGTTTCCAGGAGTTAAATTGTAGGGCCCATGATTCAGATCTTTATTTTTAACTACTAACTCCAAGTCCCCTAGATGCCAGTAGGCCATGGATCATACTCTGAGAAACAATGCTTTGGTATTTCATCGTGAGTTTTAGATCTTCACATAGTCAAGAAAGTGGGGTTTTCTATTTGTAGTTTTAAAAAGTTCCACTGATAGTATGCTATTTGGTGTCTATTGTAAGGATTCTGTGGTTTTTCTTATTTGAATCACTATGTTTTATTAATTTTTAAGTACAAAACCATACGTCAATTTCTGATGAACTCTACTCATTGTAGAATATTCTTTCAGTACTGTTAAAATCAGTTTACTAAATATACATTTGTAAAACTGAGCTGTAATTCTTTAAATTTTATTGTGGAAAATTCTCAAACATATATTAGAGTATAGAGAAAACAGTCAAATGAACCCTCATGTACTCATCACCCAGATTCAATAATTACCAACTTATAGTCAATCTTACTTCATCTATATATGTTTACCTACTCTCTCCCACTGCAGAATTTCTTTGAGGCAAATTCCAGTAATAATCATCCATAAAAATTTCAGTGTATATTTCTATGATAAAGACTCCTTTTAATATAGCAACAATATCTTAATTTATTACTATAAGTAGTAATTCTTTAATGTCATCAAATATCCCTATTGTCTCAACTTAACTTGAACAGGAAAATCGAGTTCAAGATAAGTGCTATTCATTGCAGTGAGTTGACACTGTTCTTTGTTTTTTTTTTTTAATCTAATTTCCCCCATTAACTTTTAAGTTAGATTTACTGAGGTATGATTTACTTACAATAAAAAAAATCACCCTCTTTAAATGTACTTTTGTATGAATTGTGACAAACCCCCACATCCATGTAACCACTGCTACAATCAAGCTATGGAATGTTTCCATCGCCCCCCAAATTTCCCCCATGATCCTTTTTGGTGAATCCCTTCCACAACCCAGCCACTAGCAACCACTAATCTAATTTCTGTCCCTATGATTTTTGCCTTTCCCAAAACATCAAATCAATGAAATCATATAGCATGAAGCCTTTTTGGGCCTGGTTCTTTCACGTAGCATAATGCATTTGTTATAAATAAAGCCACTATAAACTTTCATGTATAGATTTTTATATGACCCTATGCTTTTACTTCTCCATGGTAAACAGGGATTCCTGGGTTATAGGAAGAGTACTTATTTATTTATTTATTTATTTATTTAGATTTTTTTTTTTTTTAAGATTTTATTTATTCATTTGACAGAGAGAGAGAGACAGCGAGAGCAGGAACACAAGCAGAGGGAGCAGGAGAGGGAGAAGCAGGCTTCCCGCTGAGCAGGAAGCCCGATGTGGGACTCGATCCCAGGACCCCGGGATCATGACCTGAGCCGAAGGCAGACGCTTAACGACTGAGCCACCCAGGCGCCCTATTTATTTATTTAGATTTTATGTATTGGTCAGAGAGAGAGCGTACGCACAAGCAGGGATAGTGACAGGCAGAGGAGAAGCAGGCTCCCTACTGAGCAAGGAGCCTGATGTGGGACTCCATCCCAGGACTTGTGATCATGACCTGAGCCATGCAGGCATCCCAAGAATGCCTATTTTTGAGAAACTGTCCAACTGTATTCCAAAATGGCATTAGCAGAATATGGTTTTCCAGTTGCTTTACATGCTCAGCAGGATTTGGTATTGTCCAGGTTTTAAAGGCATTCTAAGAGGTATGTAATGGTATCTTATTGTTGTTTTAATATATTTCTTTAATTACTAGACAGTTATCTTTTTCACTACTTGAAATCAAATTTACTAAAAAAATAGGTTATTTCATCCCACATTCTAGGTTTTTCTAATTGTGAGATATCATTGAACATGCTCTCCCATTCCCTTTATTTTCTTTAAATTGGTAGATTTAGTAGCTTGATCAGATTCAAGTTCCATTTATTTTTTATACAATTACATACCAATGTCTACTAGGATTATGTTAAAAAGACTTGGGAACCAACTTTCATAGGCTTCCACTGGCCAAAAATGGATAATCTGATCATATACCCAAGGTTAATGCATTCATAATGATTCATAATGATAAAATATACCAACTGATAACTTTTGCAGAATACTAGGAAAGCATTATTTTAAAAAACTGGTAAATAATCTGAAAACAAAACATTTTGCTTTTTCTATATAATCTACTTATGAATAAAGAAATAGTTAAATGAAGTAACATTTCTCTTACTGAAATAGTTCAGGTAATAAATGAAGAAGGAATGACTGAATTAGGCTATCCCATTTTCTACTCTTAATGAATTAATATATTTAGCTAATGGTTTTCAATGGCTGTTAACATCACCTAAAGAGAAAAAAAGACACATAAAGGGCTAGAGCTTTTTAAAAGTGTTTCTTAAAAGTTTCATTTATTTCCTATTAACATACAATGCTAACAAGCCTGGAAATAAAATAAAATACAATAAGGATGATATATATATATATATATATATATATATCATATATACAAACACACGCACATATATACATTCATTCTCATACACACAAATTATACAAAAATATTTGATGGCATTTGGGTTCATTCAGTGTAACAATCTCACATTTTAGATAAAAAAGCTGAAGACATCATTATAATAAATACCAAAGATATGTTTATCTTATTATCAAATGAAAGTTATTTTTGTTATATGCTACTGAAAAGAATTCAGAAGTATTAAAGACCAGTATGCAGTTCTGAGTACTCAAAAGTTCAATGTAACTCATGGAGCACATTTATACTTTTAAAAATAATCATTATTTCCCTGCAGGCTGGCAAAATAATGATACTAATTCACAGTCCCTGTAGGAAGAACTTTCCATTATTTTCTTCTTCAAATAGCCTCCACATTGTCCTATAAGTTGTTTCTTTTTTAAAATACCCAATTAACAGATGAGAAAACTGAGCCTCAGAAAGGTTAAGTAGTTTTCCTTGAGATCAGAAACAAATTTGGATTCCAAACAAGGAGACTAATGCTAGAATGTCCTCTGTAAAACATTTAAAACTTTTAAATTTTTTAAGTGTTTTTCTTCTTACCCTTTATAAAAGTTTTTATTGAAATTCAAGTTAGTTTACACACAGTGTGTTATCAGCTTCAGGTGTACAATAGAGTGATTCAACACTTCCATACAACACCTGGTGCTCATCACAAGTGCACATCTTCATGCCCATCACCTATTTCCCCCATCCCCCACCCCCATCCCCTCTAGTAATCATCAGTTTGTTCTCTATAGTCCAGAGTCTGTTTCTTGGTTTGCCTCCCTTTACTCTTACTTTTGTAGATACAGAGAAACATCACTATTTCTTTTGCTGATTCAAAATCTTTTATCCTCATTTTCTCATCAATGGATTCTACAGAAAATTTACCAGTACTACATATAAATCACACCATTTAAATCAAGGGGTTTACTGGAGCAGAGTGTTCAAAAATCTGTAATATTAAAGTCCACCAACAGAGATTCATTTTTCATAGACTGGCAAACTAATTAATTGATTAGTTGTCCCAATTTTTTTTTTCTTAAAACTGTTAGGCTGCTTGGTTCTCAATATTTAGCATATATAATCTGTGAAGTATATTCATGTCAAAACAAACAAACAAGAGAAATATGTATATACCTACAAAAGTGTAGATCCTTAGAATTTTCTTATGTCTTTATTAGCTTCAAGAAGCAATATTTATAAAATTGTTTATTTTCCTCTTTAAACTGCAATCATACTTTTTAAAAAATTCATAAGAACAGTAAAATTTCAAATTTGCATTCCTGACAAGTGACTGATAAACTGATATTAAAATAAAACTAAGGAGTTTGAGATTTTTAATACTACTACACGTGACAAATGTTTAAATTTTACTATTTGTTTCATACATAAAACCCCCACAAATTCAGGTTTTTCAGGCACACTAATTGCATTGAACCCAGCAAGGTGAGAGCTCCTCCTGCTGGCTTTAAACAAGAGTTATCTAGTCCCTACCACAGTGCAAAAATACAGTAAACTTAAAAGAGGAAAAAACCACTATGTTAACATAAACTTCAGTAAAAAGTCAGTACTTTTTTATTTTTACTTTAATGTCAAGCTTTAAAATATAGCACAATACCTATTATTTATGTAAGGAGTGCATATGAAAATATAATTATTTATTCATATTATCAATAAGAAATTGGATAAATCAAAAATAAGTGTAAGGAGTAGTAGGTTGGTGGTATCAAAATAAAGTTTTGAAAATGTTTATATTGTTTAATAAGCAACATAATGCATAAATGTTTGCCAAACCACACACAATTTTCCTATTTACTTTTAGAAATAAATTTCCAGCATATTGTATTTCTTTCTGAAAATGTCTCTTAATTTTTTAGTACTCCCTTTACGCATCCTTTTGGAAATTATAAGAAAATTTCATTGTGTTCTAAAAGAAGATATCAAATGATAAAGACAAGATTGATAGTACTGGATTAAATGAGACTAATGAGTACCTAAGATTAAAAAGCTCAATGCTAATTTCTTGTCCTTGAATAATTTATCAAGTCTTTAACTACATCCCTTTTAATAAGCTTAAGAGATATTTTAAAAACAATTAGGTTATGGGGCGCCTGGGTGGCTCAGTCCTTAAGCGTCTGCCTTTGGCTTTGGTCATGGTCCCAGGGTCCTGGGATTGAGCCCCGCATCGAGCCCCGCATCGAGCCCCGCATCGAGCCCCGCATCGAGCCCCGCATCGAGCCCCGCATCGGGCTCCCTGCTCCGCGGGAAGCCGGCTTCTCCCTCTCCCACTCCCCTGCTTGTGTTCCCTCTCTCGCTGTGTCTCTCTCTCTGTCAAATAAATAAAATCTTTAAAAAATAAAAAATAAATAAAAAAATAAAAACAATTAGGTTAAAGGTCTGTAGTATATCTTTACCCCAACTGCACAAAAAAAAAGGACAGGATTTTTTTTGTACATCATTTGACAAATTAAGCAAAAGAAATCAATCAACCCACTAAGAAAGCAGTTATTCTTCTAGGATAATTTTGTTGTAAAAATTCGAGTTAATGGCATGTGGATTGAGTCCAAAGATTTATCAGTATTCTCCAACAGACTTCATGTGAAAGAGAACAAGGCATTTCTTCTTATAATCATTCAATTTAGAGCCTTTATTTCACAAATAAATCCAAGAAAGGTAAAGTTACTAAGTTATTTAGTAACAACATAGTAGCAGAGGCTTTTGATAGTTAATTCCAGTCATGTTCCACTGACTGTAACACACCCTACTAACACCCATAGCTCCAAACAAACTAGCTAATAAACAAAGGGAATGTTTCTGACATCATGACCAGATATAGTCAGAGAATACTTCTAATTATAAACATGCATATATATGTATGTGTATGTATATATATTTTTTATTTCTACATATTTTAGCACTCATCTATTTGAATATCAACCTGTTTAGATCCTGCTTTAAACTGACATTCACATTGCTATATTAAATGATTTAGTTTTGACATAATCGCATATTTCTGATTGACAAAAATCACAGCTTCAATTTCCAGATCTGTGTAACTATGGGTATCTACCTTCACACAAAGTCAGAATTAATATTTAATTCCTAAAAAAATCATACACAGATTGCTTTAAATAAACATGGGATTATTATGTTTACCTCTAGTATGCCCCTATGTGTTTTGGTATTATTTTAAGCCAACATTTTCCAAAGAGAATCATTCCTTCTTAAAAATAGCGAAACTACTTTTATCTAGAAACTGAGATCAGTATTTGTTCATTAGGTGTATTTACAGCATTTGGTTTTGTCATGCCCTTCTTAGTTCTGTGGTTGCTTGCCTATTTTTTATATAGGTGGTGTTCATGATTAATTTTCCTACCCCATGTGAGAGTTTGAAAATCCTATTTGAAACATAAAGTAACATGAACACAGTGACATTAAACAGCTTTCTCAAATTTAGAGAATAAAATCAAGGCTAGAACTTTTGAATTCAAACCCTTCCTTCAGCTTTCTACTCTACTAGAAAATGACACCTTGGGGCGCCTGGGTGGCTCAGTCAGTTAAGCGTCTGCCTTCGGCTCAGGTCATGATCTCAGGGTCCTGGGATGGAGCCCTGCATCAGGCTCCCTGCTTAGCGGGGAGTCTGCTTCTCTCTCCCTCTGCCTGCCGCTCTCCCTGCTTGTGCTCTCTCTCTCAAATAAATAAATCAAATCTTTTTAAAAAATGGTATCTTTTTCAGGAAGCAGGTTTAAGCCTCTCTGCCTCTGTCCCTTCTGGAAAACAGATCACTCTTTTTCAGTTCTGATGGAAAAATAAGCTATAATAACCAGAAATTCTTTTCCTTCATTATCACCTTAAATAGAGAAAAAAGCAAAAAAATTCAAGCTAGTTTGCTATTTAGAAGGCAAGTTATACTTGGAGTTAAGAACTACCGAAAACCTTATCAATAATAGTTGATTAAAAATATAACTAATAGGGTTGATCCTCACTTCCACATCGTCCTATTTTCCTCAAAGAACCTCTATATTGCTATCCTGCTTGACACAGCTTTATTTGCTTCATCTTAAATCATTTTTAATGCCTGCCATTAAGACAGGCAAGCTTACCCATAGACCCAAGAACCCAGATGTGGATCTGGTCCATGATAGAGTCACCAAATGACAGGTGCACCCCAAGGCTCCTAAGCAAGGTCAGTAAGACTTATCAATGAGTCACCTCATAAGTCATGCTTTCCCCATCAAACTGTTCAGTTATTTCTATAGACTAAAAGAAAAGGAAAAGAAATTTGGCATGTTCCTATTTAATAGCAAATATAATTCTTTCATTTTAGCATCCTCTGCACTTTGATCTATAAACTAAGTAGTTTTGTGTAGGACCTGTATTATTTCCATTTGTTTCAATTACAGAGAGATTAAATAGGTAGAAAAGACTATTCGGCTTTGATTTTAGATTTGCTAGTCATACATTTAATAAATGTCGTGATTTTTTTCATCTGGCACAGAAACTCACAACATACATATTCCACAATTAGCCCAAACCATTGACACTTCAAACTCAAAGTTTGAAATGCATTTAAATATTGTTTTTAGAGCTCTGTTAAAAACAGATTATGACTACTTACTTGAAAGTCTTATCTAGTCTTATCTACAATATAATGGCCATCTCAATGTAAAACCATTTCTACATGATGGGACAACAGTCTAAAAAAAAATATTGAAACCGTTACTCTAAAAAGAAATAATAATGGCTTTGCACTAAGAAAGAAATAATGAGTTTTACTAGAATCTAAGAGAAAAGTATATGAGTAAAGACTTCTTTTTTCCCCTGGAAATGGAAGGGAGTTTTTCCCTTTGCAATATTGTGTTTTTTTTTTTTTTTTTCTCCATTACACTTACATGGACATAATGGAAATCGTTTTTAACTTCCTTCATTAGGACATGTGTAGTCACAAAAATGTTACTTGATTTTACTTTAAGACATGTTGACATTATTTCAACATTTATTGAGTCTGTTACATTTAAGATGCTATATTAGCTATTTCATGGTATAGAAAGTTTATGAGATACTATGTGTAGCCTCAAGGAGTATGTGATGTCATTTTTTCACTACCACTATTAGGATTTTTGTGTCAACTCACATGCGATAGTTTATTCAAACACAGATTATAGCAAAAAAGTTTAAAATGCCCTTATTCAGAAGGTACAGAAGAGAAAAGACTGCAGCTATTCAGTAGAATGTGTAAAATTAAACTGCTGTTTCAAAAGGGCAAACATCCAATAGCATATCAACATCTCCATAAAACTGGCAGTAACTGGGCCATTTATCTCAGTTTCTATACAAGTTCCAAAGATGAATAGATTTTAGAAATATATCCCAGTAGTCAACAGTAAGGAAAATAATAATTTTCTACCTGAAAACTACTTTTTGAAATAATCCCAAATACAAGAAATATCTACTAAATTGTCAGAACAAACAGTGTTTTATTTAGAGTAAGAAATTAAAAAAACTGAAGTACACATTACTGGAAGTAAACATTTACTAATCCAAACTTTAGTCATCAGCTATAAAAAATTATCAGGTAAAAAAATCATAATTGTATTGTTAAAATTTTGAAGAACAAATATATTAAGCAACTTTGAAAGGACAATATTCTTTTGTCCATTGAAATTATGGCCAAATCAAGATATAATTATCAGGCTGCCTGGGTGGCTCGGTCAGTTGAGGCTCCGACTCTTGGTTTCAGCTCAGGTTTTAGGATCTCAGGGTCCTGGGATCCAGCCCCACATCAGGCTCTGTGCTTAGCGAGGAGTCGGCTGGAGATTCTCTCGCTCAGGCTCCCTCTCCTCTGCCCCTCCCCCCAGTCACATTCTTTCTCTCTCTCTAAATTAATAAATAAAACCTTTTTTTAAGAAAGATATAATTATCAATATTTAATTTAAAAATTAGTTCTGCCAATATAGTATGAGCTCCTCAAGGGCAGGGGCCGTGTGTGTGTATTTTTTGAATAAAATGAATGCATGCATGCATGTGTGCATGAATAAATGAATGAATGAATGAACAGATGAACAGATGAATGGGCATGGGAACAAACTTATGTCTTGGGAAAAAACATTCTTAACCAACTACTGAAAAAGCAGTGCAGGATTAGTTGGAAGGTAGGCACTGGACAAAATTTAAGTGGCCATTTTGCTTACTTTTTAAGGGAGAAGGTCAAAGGCTACTCATGACCTCTCTAAGAGGTGGTTAAGGGACAAAGTGGTCTTTGGAAAAAAATAAAATCAAAGTAGGCATTTGTTCTGAGCACAGAATGGGTTGTTAGAAGACACTTTCTATAACTTTTGGGGTCCTTTTCTCTGTTCCACCTGGCCCTAACCCTTTCATCAAAGAGTGCCCGTAGACTGCTTGCTCTCAGTCCAAACTCCGTGCATCTATCCCCATCTCTCACAGTGCACAGTGTTCAAATTATCCCTTCTTATCTGCTGCACCACTGAAAACACTCATCATATCAAGAAAACATTTTCACTAAAATAGCACACAAATGTGTTTATGAATACTCATTTCTCCTTATCCCTTCCTGCGTTATTTATTTATCCAACTTAAATTTGAATTGATTACAGCACCCGTTGGGTAACAGTGAACTTGGGACTCTTTCATGGCATAGCTAATACCACACCACATAAGCAATTCCTCATAGACTGCATTGAAAAAGAACTCCTAAAAGTCCAACTTCTAACATCCAAAGAAATTACCCTCCGTTTAGATTATATTGTGTGCCTGTGTAAACTTAGCCAAGTCATAATTCTTATTCTACCAATTCTTGGGAATTGCTCTGCCATTAACCAAGTAATTCTCTAATGTTTAGTATACACACCAACCTGGCTCTCGACAGACTCTGATCTTTTTAGCCATTCTTCCAGGATAGCATGCATGACTTAGTATGTAAAAACAAGAGTAACAAACAAAAGTTTGCTTATTGTGTCACGGGTCATGATTGTCTCTTCTTTGCCCTTTGAGTTTCTCTTGTTAATCTACTCCCAAGTGTCTTCAAACAAAACAAAACAAAACAAAACAACCAAGAGTCTTCTAAGAGAAAAGTAAGAACAGTGGCTTTTTTTCCCCTTAGATTTCCCCATCCACTCTCTCCAACTACTTGCAGAAATATCATCCATACTCTAGCTTTAGTCTCTAAAAAAGATACAGCCAAATTGCCAGTTGAAGACTCTTCTCTACAGCAGCTAACTAAACTGTCCATGAACACTTAAACACTCAGCTGCTTATGAAACATGATTGCCATGTCATAAAACTTGATAATCTGTTCATACAATAATATATATTTCGGAAGAGATGCTGCAAAAGAATTATTTAAATAAAATGTAATTTTTAACCCTTTTACCATAATTTCACCATCCTTGGCTGCCTAAGAAATGTGTGTTGTCTCCTGAATCACTAAATTGAATTATACTGAGATTTCAGTAAAGTAATATTGCCTGTGGAAGAAAATAGCCGATAATGAGAGAAATGGGCAGGAAAAATATGAAGACAAAATATAAAGACAACTAGTTGTCATATCATTTACACATAAAACAGCTTTTAGCATAATTATTTGATAAATAAAGTCATGAGAATTATGTAGGACAACTTCCTACTGAAACTACTGAGGAAATGACAGAGCAAATGTGATGCCAGACTTAGAGGCACATGAACTGTAAGACAGCTGATCTTTTGTGACATATTTCTGCACTGCAGACGAGTAAGGAGGAGGAATGGTTCATAAATGAAATATTTACAAATGTGACCCAAGCCAAGAGCAGCATGGTTTCAGTATATAGAAAAGAATGACAGATGGACACTTTATTGTTGGCAGAAATAAAAGAAAAAAAACAAAACAACAACAAATAGGCATTATCATCATTATCCTGAAGGGAAGGCAAGTCATTAAGTGCTTTTGTGAAAGTGTTTATCATCAGGATCTTGTGCAATAAAATAAATGCAATAAAGATGATAATGGCATTTTAACATTTAGGCAAATGGAGACTATTTTATCCAACACAGCATAATTAAACGTAAGAAAGTGGATACAGGCTTTTATAATACACTGATCAATTTGTTTTATTGATTACCCAAGACATGAATTATGGTAAGAAATATAAAATGCTGAGAAATTCTTTTGGTGAGGTATCAGGATCCAAACTCCATCCTCAGCTGCCATGACTGAGAAGCTCAATTTTTATCCTTCCAAGGAGGAATGATCATATTTTAGGAGACTGATTCCTGCTAATCAGACATACAGAAGACTAATTTATAAATAAGGACGATTTATTCACTGATGATTTGTCTCCCCAGGGAATCTCTTTCCTTGAACGTAAACACATTCAAGAGACTAAATTATAGATCGAAGATTTCTAGGAAAGTACTAAATTACTGGAAAGGAGTAACCTTGTTGCGCTTTTCAATCCTCTAGGCCTATTTCCATGTAAGGAATTCACAATTTTACCTACCCATTTTAAAGCTCCTAAGTTTGAATAGTGCTGAGAAATAATAAGAAGTTTTCTATTTCTAAGAAAGAAAAAAATTTTTCTAAAAGAAGAAAATACATATATTCCCAACTTATTGTAACTTTGGCATTCCATTAGCCTAAAGAGATCCATGTCCCATTTCTAACTTATAAAATGAGATTTTTTTGTTTTTAAGCCATTTCAAACACTATTTGCAAGGCATATTAGAGTCTCCATAGTTATAGCCTATTATTGGCTAAATTTTGGAAAGATTAATTTTTATTTTTTGGAAAGAAAACTGGTTTTATGTGTAGATTCTCATTAATTACAAAGTAGCATGTGTTTTTTTCCCCCCAAGAAAGGTTCTTCCATGTGAGTAAAACAAATCTCAATTACTGAATTTTATATGGTTTCAAATAAGGACAGAGAATAACAGTTGTGGCCATGCTGCATGATTTTGGAAAGAATCTAAACTTTTAGGCATGGAATCCACAATTGGTTGGACAGATTGCTTTGGTTTCAGACAACTCTTTAGTGTGGCCCTTATTTTTATCAACCAAGAATGAGAAGAGTTTTAAAAACTTAAAACCACTGATTTGTCAATACAGATAGTTTCTGAGAAACTCAATAGTTCACTCCTCAATGACATTATTTGATCCTATAATCCCAAACTGCCATATTCTGAATAATGCATAATTGTACATTCTTTGGGAATCTGTTACTTCTTGTTTTCTCTGTCTTCAAGTTTTTCAGAAAAAAAACTTACCAGTTTGAGGGGTTCAACTATTATTTCAATGTTATCAATCTTCAAAACAGTATCTCCAGCGTAAGTCTCTTTTATGCATCAGACACAGTTCAGAGGTCCCTTATCTGTTCACAAACTGGCCTCTGTACATGGAAGGCAAGGACATTCCAAAGAGAGAGAGGGAAACCATTTCAGATTGGCAGGTGGCAGGTTTTAATAAACAATGGAACTTACTTAAAAGCCTTCTCTTAGGCAGCCACAAGATGAGTGTACCTTCACACCTGCCTGCCAGATCTTAAGTTTGTAGAAGCCTTAACTGGGTCCACTCCTGTGTACCGTTCAGATGGTCTCAACAACATCTTACTCTCTCCAGACTATGTCTTTGGAACAGCTCCCACTGTAAGATTGAGTGGGCAAAACTGTACATTCCAAGGACAGGGACAGGGTGAGAAGCCTCTGATTACCCAGGGGCAGCTCACTGGTCAGATGGTAGCCATATCTTCTTGATTACTTCCTCCAATACTCCTCAAACTTAGTAAGGCCATATTTGACTTGATTATTTTCCCATGAACAGATACCACCTCCTGATTTCCCGATTTGAGTTACTGGCACCCACCATCTGCCCAAGTACACAAATTAGGAATCTGAATCCAATCCTTGACTCATCCCTCACGGCTCATCTATCATTTTGCAAACCATATATTGTAAGCAGAATAATGACCCTCCCACCCACCAAAGTTGTTCATGTCCTAGTCCCAAAATGTGTGAATATTCTATGTTACATAGCAAGGGAAATTAAGGTTGTAGATGGAATTAGGCTGTTAACAATCTGACCTTAAGATAGAGAGACTATCCTAGATTATCCAATATGTAATTATCCCAATGTAATAATCAATAAGGTCCTTAAAAGCAGAAGAGAGAGTCAGAGGAGGTTGTGACTACAGAAGAAAGGCACAGAGAAATACAACCTTGCTGACTTGAAGATGGAGGAAGGCAGCCATGAGCCAAAGAATGTGGGCAGCCTCCAGAAGCTGGAAAGGGCAAGGAAATGGGATTTATTCCTACAGCCTCCAGAAAGGAACACAGTCTCACTGACACCTTGATTTTTAAGTTTTTGTTTTTAAAGATTTTATTTATTTATTTGTCAGAGAGAGAGAGAGAGTGCACAAGCAGGGGGAGCGTCAGTCAGAAGGAGAAGCACACTTCCTACTGAGCAGGGAGCCTGATGTGATACTCCATCCCAGGACACTGAGATCATGATCTTAGCTGACGGCAGATGCTTAACCGACTGAGCCACCCAGTCCCTGACATCTTGATTTTAGCCTAAAGAGATTCATGTCCCATTTCTAACTTACAAAATGATAAGAATGAATTTTTGTTTTTTAAGCCACCAAACTGAAGGTAATTTGTTACAACAGCAATAGAGAACTAACACATTAAACTTCCTAAATCATCTTCAAATCTATCAGTTTTTCTATTTGCTACCTGTTTCATCTCTCAACTGGACTGGGGTCCCTTGTCCTCTCATTTAACTTCCACAATGCAGCCTCAGGGATCTGCCTAAAATACAAATCTGATTTTTCCATTCTTTGCTCAAAATTCCTCAGGGGTCCATCTTTTTTTTTTTAAGATCAACCATTTTTTTAATTAATTAATTAATTTATTTATTTATTTGCCAGAAAGAGAGAGACAGTGCACAAGCAGGGGAGTGGCCGGCAGATGGAGAAGCAGTCTCCCCACCAAGCAAGGAGCCAGATGTGGGACTTGATCCCAGGACCCTGGGATCGTGACCTGAGCCAAAGGCAGATGGTTAACGGACTGAGCCACCCAGGCATACAACCTCAGTGGTTCATCTTATGACTTAGAAAATTCTCCCAAAATATTTGCTATAAATGTGCACTTATTATTTCTTCATAATACATACATTAACATTCTACCAGATTCTGAGTATAAAGGTCACTCAAAACAAACATAGCCCATGTCTTCAGGGTTATTATGACCTAATGTGAAAAACAGAAAATAAACAAAATACAAAATAAATATATAATTATGTTATGAGAAGTGCTATGAATCTAATTTAGATTTTAGGCTCGCAGAAAACCTCTAAAAAGAGACTCATGATTATAGAGTGGAAGTATTTTCTATATTCCTTTCAGATTCATGATGTGAAAATTGGAGAAGACATGAAATAAGGCATGGCTGAGTTATTTTTAACCCAGTCTTTCATTTTTTTGGTGCTAGAACCTCTTTGCCACTGAATATACTCTAACATTCTATGGTAAAATGTTCAAGAAAACGCAGTGAAGTAACGGCTGCCTTTCAAGATATCCTTTTCACTGCATGCAAGACACTTCCTGGCTTGATCTCATCTATCTGTCTGTCCTACTTCTTCTGCAGTACACCAACCTTACTCTACATTACTCTGATATGCTGGTAATGCTCAAACTCACTTCATCCCCTCGCCTCTCTACATTTCAAGCTATTCCTTTCTTACTGGAATTTTCTCACTTTTTTGGTCCAGGAAAAACTCTCCTAGTCATCACTTATGGCTTAGCCTAAATGTGGTATCTTATAGAACCTTCCTAAACTCAATCCCCAAAAGATGTAGATGCTCTTATTCTCATGTGCCATTGAAATCTGCACATACTTCACAAACAGTAATTATCTTACTTTATTTTACTACAGTGTAAGTTTTTCCTTGTGTAACTGTTCTTCCATATAATCTGAAATCCTTGAAGATCAAAACCATATATTTTAACCCCCACAATCTTCCTGAATATTGATTATTTTAAAATGAATAAATGGATTAGCAAAAGAATAAATAAACGATAAATTTAGAATAACTAGCTAGTAATATTATGCCACAATTAGTAAATGGCTCAGAATGTCGATAAAAATGGACAACTCAGGGCGCCTGGGTGGCTCAATCATTAAGCGTCTGCCTTCAGCTCAGGTCATGATCTCAGGGTCCTGGGATCGAGTCCCACATCGAGCTCCTTGCTCCGCAGGAAGCCTGCTTCTCCCTTTCCCACTCCCCCTGCTTGTGTTCCTGCTCTCGCTGTCTCTCTCTCTCTGTCAAATAAATAAATAAAATCTTTAAAAATAAAAAGAAAATCTTTAAAAAAAAATGGACAACTCAGAGTACACAAACAAAAAATAGTACCTACAAAGTACACTGGAGTACATTGAAGAAGGAGTAGCTAAGGTCCTGTGATTATAAATCCAATGGTCCAAAAGCAATAAATAATAAAAGAATTTTGTGCTTTTCTATCAGATTGTTACAAAAGAAATTACTAGAGCAAAGCTGAAGCACTGGCAAAGTCACAGCAATAATCCTGAAATCCTGATGTTATGGAAAAGATAAAAATTACTACTGAAATGAAATCAGAGATTCAGGAGCCTCAAGTATTTAAGCAAAAAAAATTTCAATGGAAACAAGTAGGACAGATTTTATATATATAAAATAAAGTATATTTGAAGTAGTCAAGCATATTCTTTTCATATCAGTTATATATATAATCTTGTAATTAATAATATGTAAATAACTAATCTGAAAGAATACACTCAAATGTAAGGGAAAAATACCTATGAACAAGAAGAATCATCTACCCACAATAAAATTAATCAGTTGGTGCTCCTGATACAGAAAAGTTGATGTATTATGGCCACTGGAATTGAAGAATGGCTAAGGAAAGGAACATCAGATGGAATTAGAAAGCATTTTAAAAGCTATATAGAAGTTGCTAGAACATCTTTGAAGTTAAATACAAGAATCCTAGTGATTTGACACTTTCATCTTGAAGTAACCAGAATGATACAACAATTTTATACAGCCCCCATATTTGGTTGGGTTTTCAGGTAAATTCAAACTTCCAGTAAATTTATTTTTATTAGAGATTAGATATATTGAAACCTCATAAAATGATAAAGAATATTAATAAATCTCCATACCTAATATGCTCTAAGATATAGTTATAAATTTTGATGATATTCGCTTTGTGTCTTAGAGGCGCCAAACTGTGGACATAAGGAAGTATGGAAGCCCCTACAAGATTTCACATTATTACTAGGGAAAGGGCCCTTTCTCTTTTAAACAGGGGAGCCAAACTGACAATAATCAGGAAGGGGTAGGTTGCTCTGACTCTGAGGTCAGTGGCAATTATCTCCTATACCCTCTATTATAAGAGCAATAATACACTAGTCATCTTGTTTATGGAGAAACAGATGATGTACTCAAAGGAATTCCATAAAACAACTGTAAGAGAAACCTATTAAATGAATACTTTTGCCTAAGGCCCCAATCCCAGATAAGTAAGCTACTGATGTGAGAAACACCAGACATACTCATTCACCTCATCATCATCACTTTTATCAACCATCTATTGAGTACTTAGTAAACCCAAGAAATGTGCAAGGGACTCAAGTACATATGAAATGGAGCAGAACAGGTCAGAGGAACATAAACCACTTTGCATTAGGAAATGTTTTGTGAGATGAACAAAATACTTCAAAAACTAAGTAATATACCACATAAAATTCTTTTTTTTAATAAGGTATCAGATACCTCGTCAGTCTCTCTCTCTTTTTTTAAAGATTTTATTTATTTGAGAGAGAGAATGAGAAAGAGAGAGCACGAGAGTGGGGAGGGTCAGAGGGTAAAGCAGACTCCCCGCTGAATAGGGAGCCTGATGCAGGACTCGATCCCGGGACTCCAGGATCATGACCCGAGCCGAAGGCAGTCACTCAACCAACTGAGCCACCCAGGCGCCCGGTACCACATAAAATTCTTAAAAATAGAGTGCCTGAGAATATTCTGTAAACTGACCCAAACTAATGAAACTGAGTGACAAGGAAACAATTTTGAATTCATCCTATCCAAAAGATTAAACTTTGATGAACATTCTCTTGACATAGTATTGGACCCATGTTGATAAGAACTGCAATTTCTAGTTTTTCTAGAAGATTAATACTCCAGTTGCTCCAGGCCCACTCCAAAATGTCACACATTATAAGGAAATGTTCCTACCATACCATCATAAATAATGGGACTAAGCTAAAACATTTAGTCAATTTAAAAAACAAAACACAATTTGCAAGTATGTGTTTCTTCACTTAAACCTTTCTTATATTCCTCTTTAAGATGATATTTTCTCCAGTATTGCCTAAGTTCAACAAAAATTCTGAGTAACTTTTGAGTGACCAACATGTCATACAAGATCTTGACATTCATCTCAAGCCTTTTTTCTTAGCATTCTATCCCTCAAATCCAGCATTCCAGGCCTTACTGAATTTATATCATGGTTTCAAAAACCTCAAATTCTTTGGGCCTTCTCACAAACTAATATCATCTCACCTTGGTGATTAAAATTCTTTGGGCCTTCTCACAAACTAATATCATCTCATCTTGGTGACTACCTATTCACCCTTGGTCTCAGTTTACACGGCAGTTCTTGTTGGAGGCTCTCCTGACCTCTTTTACCTAATGATAGGGAAGTGTCATGTTTAATGGGCCTCCTTAGACTAATGCATATTTTATAACTAAAAAGCATGTAACTATTTACTGTTAAGTATTCAATCATTTATTTCCCAGAAGAGAATAAATTTCATAAGTTTAGAGACCAGAGTCACCTTGTTCAGCAACCTTTTCTAAGATCTAGTAGAATGAAATATCAGAAGGCTATCATTAAGGGTCCAAATGAGAAATAATAATAGCCTTAGCATAAAAAAATTCCCCCAACTGATCAAGGCCACGGTGAACTCTATTCCCTCTAAATATACTTAGTATGCCTAGCTAATTTTTGCTTCTCACTTCATACTTACCATATGTCAGTTTATATTATTTATATATAACTTCATATCACAGATGAGGAATATAAGACCCAGAAATATGAGAAGACTTACTAAAGTTCACTTAGCTAGTTAGTGTTACCACCAGATTAAAATCCATATCTGAGCTGAAGATCAAGATGTCAGAGTAGGAAGAAACTGAGCTCTTTCCACAGACACACGAAAACTAAAACTGCATATAGAAAAACTCAGAATGAACCTAAAGACTAGAACAGCTTTTTTACAACTAAAGATATAAGGGAAAAGCCACACTGAGATGAGTAGAAAGGGCAAAGATATAATCTAGTCAGGACCCACACCCCTAGCACAGCAACCCCAAAGTGGGAGGCATATCATAAACTGGAGTCCCCCCTTGGGGAACAAGGGGTTTAAGCCTTACACTGGGCAACTCCACCCTGGGGATCTGCACTGGGAAGACAAGACCCCATCACATCTGGCTCTGAAAATCAGCAGGGCTTAACTACAGGAGAAGCAGAGGGCTACAGTAAAGTGAAACTCCACTCTTAAAGGGCCGACATACAAACTCACTCACTCCAAGACTGAGCACAGAGGCAGCAGTTTGAAAAGGTCCTGGGCCATATATGAAAGATTTATTGACCAATTTTAGGGCATGCGTCAGAGAAGCAAGGATCTGTATGAACTTCCTCCAGAAATGGAAGTGCAGGTATGCTCTGTTTTTCTTATTCTCCTTCTCCTTAGCTGGCCCAAAACTGGTAGGTGCCATGTCTGACACTCTCCATCTACCTTGCCAGCTCCACTCATTCCTCCCCATTGCTATCCTGCAGACCTGTCCTTCCTAACACACCCACCCAAAAGATGCCCCTCCAAAATATCTCTCACCCTGCCATAACCAATGGATGACCTCAGCAAGGACTATAACCCTCCCCGCCAAAGCAATTCCCATCCCACTATACCCAGTAAGCAGTCTCATCCAGATCTAGCACTGGCTCTTGACCCACCACCCACCCGGTAGGCAGTTTTGTTTGGATCTGGTGCTAACCCAAGTATCTCCACCCTGCCAAACCCCCAGACCACAGCCACGATTGGAACCAGCACCCGCACCCCAATGAACCCAGTAGGCACCTCAGGCTGGACAAACACCTTCCCAAAGAGACTCTACATGAGGAGGACCAGTCCCACTCACCAGTGCACGTGGAGCAGCTGCAGCCTAACCACAAGAAGAGGACTCACAGAGCCAACATAGGGGTCACCCCTGGAGCACCTGGCTCTGGTGATCTGGAGGGGGAATTGTGCTTCTAGGTTCCACAGAACACCTTCTACATAAAGCTACTCTTTCAGGATCAGGAGATGAAACTGATACACTTCACACACAGAAACTGAATCTGGCAAAATGAGGCACTAGAAAAATAAGTTCCAAAGCAAATAATGAGACAAAATCTCAGAAAAATAACTAAAGAAAATAGAAATAAGCAATCTACCTGATAAAGAGTTCAGAGCAATGGTCATAAAGATGTTCATCAAACTTGGGAGAATAGATACATAGATCAATGGAACAGAATAGAGGGCCAAGAAATAAACCCATGTGTATATGATCGATTAATCTATGACAAAAGAGGCAAGAATATACAGTGGGAAAAAAAAACAGTCTCTTCAACAAACGGTTCTGGAAACACTGGATAGCTACATGCAAAAGAATGAAACAGAACCACTTTCTTATACCATACATAAAAATAAACCCAAAATAGATTAAGGACCTAAATGTGAGACCTGGAACCATAAAATTCATAGAAGAAAACATAGGCAGTAATCTCTTTGACATCAGCCGTAGAAACATTTTTCTAGGTATGTCTCCTCAGGCAAAAGAAATAAAAGCAAAACTAAACTATTGGGACTAAACCAAAATAAAAATTTTTGCACAGTGAAGGAAACCATGAACAAAATGAAAAGGCAACCTACTGGATGGGAGAAGATATTTGTAAATGATATATCCAATAAGGGGTTAATATGCAAAATATATAAAGAATTTACACAACTCAACACCAAAAAACCCACAAACAATATGATAAAAAATGGGCAGAGGAGGGGCACCTGCGTGGCTCTCAGTGGGTTAAGCAGCCAACTCTTGATTTCAGTTCAGGTCATGATCTCAGGGTCCTGGGATGGAGCTCTTGGCTCTGCACTCAGCGGGGAGTCTGTTTGGAGATTCTCTCCCTCTGCCCTCCCCCCTCCAATTCACACACACTCTGGCTCTTTCTCTCTCAAAAAAATCTTTACAAAATTGGCAGAGGACCTGAATAGACATTTTTCCAAAGAAGACATACAAATGGCCAACAGACACATGAAAAGATGCTCCACATCATTCATCATCAGGGAAATGCAGATCAAAACTACAATAAGATATCACCCCACACCTGTAAGAATGGTGAAAATTAAAATCACAAGAGATAATAAGCATTGGCAAGGATGTGGAGAAAAAGGAAACCCCATACACTGTTGGTGGGAATGAATGCAAATTGGTGCAGCCACTGTGGAAAATAGAATGGAGGTTTCTCAAAAAATTAAAAATAGAATTACCATATGATCTAGTAATTCTACTACTGGGTATCTACCTCCCAAAAATGAAAGCAATCATTTGAAAAGATATATCCACCCCTATGTATATTGCAGCATTATTTACAATAGCCAAAATATGCAAGCAACCCAATAAATGAATAATGATATAGAAGATGTGGTATGTATGTACAAATGGATAAATGAATAATAATGAATGGATATAGAAGATGTGGTATGTATGTATATGTGTGTGTACATATATGAAATAAAGGGGATCCAGAGTACACTTACCTTGACAAGCACTTGGCAATGTATAGAATTGTTGAATCATTATATTGTACACCCAAAAATAATATAATAGTGTATTAATTATACTTCAATTAAATAAATAAATGGCCATAACAAAAGTAAAGAAAATAAATCTTAGTGGTAAAAACAAACATACAGTAAAAGTAGTGAATCAATCACTTATAAAGCTAGTATGAAAGTTGAAGTACAAAACTAATAAAATCAAATGTATCTACAGGGGCATCTCAGTGGCTCAGTTAAGTATATCTATAAGAACTACATAAGGAATATACAAAAAAGTGATGTCCAAAATGATGTCAAAAACATAAAATGTTGTGTAAGTGTAAAAATGTTGTGCTTTTAGAGGGTGATAAATTTAGGTGACTATCAACTTAAAATGTATACATATATAGATAGGGTGTTATATATGAACTCATGGTGACCACAAAGCAAAAACCTATTATAGCATATACCACAAAAAATAATGAAAGGAAGCCAAATATAACACCAAAGAAGTCATCAAATCACAAGAGAGAAAGAGAAGAAAGGAACAGAGAAGAACTACAAAACAGCCGGAAAACAATAAAATGCCGTTAAGTGTCTATCTATGAATAATTACTTTAAATGTAAATGGACTAAGTACTACAATCAAAAGACATAGGCCGGCTGGCTGAATGGATAAAAAATGAAAAACAAGACCCATCTATAGGCCGCCTACAAGAGTCTCACTTCAAACCTAAAGACACATACAGACTGAAAGTGAAGAAATAGAGAACGATGTTCCATGCAAATAAAAACAAAAAGAAAGCTGCTGTAGCAATATTTATATCAGAAAAAATAGACTTTAAAACAAAGACTGTAGTAAGAGATGAAGAAGGCATTACATAACATAAAGGAGTCAATCCAACAAGAAGATAGTTACATCTTTGTAAATATGTACCCAACCATAGGGACACCAAAATATGTCAAGCAAATATTAACAGACTTAAAAGGAGAAAGTGACAGTAATGCAATAATAGTAGAACACTTTAACATCCACTTACATCATAGATCATCCAGACAGAAAATCAATATGGGAACAGTGGCCTAAATAACACATTGGACCATGTGGACTTAATAGATATATACAGAACATTCCATCCAAAACCAGAAGAATACATATTCTTTTCAAGTGCACATGGAACATTTGCTAGAATAGATCACGTATTAGGCCACAAAACAACTCACAATAAATTTAAAAAGACTGAAATCACAAGAATCTTTTCCGACCACAACAATATGAAACTAGAAATCAATTTTTAAAAAGGAAAAACACAAAGTTGTGGAGTCTAAACAACATGCTACTAAACAGCCAATAGGTCAACAAAGAAATAAAAGGAAATCAAAAATATCTTGAGGCAAAAGAAAACAGAAATACAATGTTCTAAAATTGATGGGATATGACAAAAGCAGTTCTAAGAGAGGAAGTTTATAGTGATATAGGCCCACCTTAAATGTCAAATAAACAACCTAATGTATACTTAAAGGAATTAGAAATAGAAGAACAAAAAAAGCCCAAAGTTAGAAGGAAGAAAATCATGAAGATCACAGTGGAAATAAATAGAGACTGAGAAAATAGAAATGATCAGTGAAACTAAGAGCTGGTTTTTTAAAAAGATAAAGAAAACTGATAAACCTTGAGCCAGATTCTTCAGGGAAAAAAAAAAAAAAGAGAGAGACCAAATAAATAAAATAAAAAATGAAAGCAAAGTTACAACTGATATCACAGAAATACAAATATATTATGAGACTACTATGAACAATTACAAGCCAACAAATTGGATACTCTAGAATAAGTGGATAAATTCCTATAAACACACAATCTTCCAAGATAAGCCAGGAATAAATAGAAAACCTAAACAGACTGATTACTAGTAATGTAATTAAATCAGTATTCAAAAAACTCCCCAAAAACCAAACGTCACAGGTCAATTCTACAAAACATTAAAAGAAGAGTTAACACCTATCCTTCTCAAACCATTCCAAAAAATTGAACACAAAGGAATGCTTCCAAATATATTCTATGAGGCCAGCATTCCCCTCATACCAAAACCAGACAAGGACATCACAGAAAAAGCAAATTATAGGCCAGTATCACTGACGAACATAAATGAAAAATTCTCAACAATATATTAGCACACTGAGTTCAGCAATACAGTTGAATCATAGGCCATGATGATGTGGGATTTATTCCAAGATGCAAGGATGGTTCAATATCTGCAATCAATCAATATAATGTAGCGTATTAACAAAATGAAGGATAAAATTATATGATGCACAACAGATGCAGGAAAAACATGTGACAAAATTTAACATCCATTTGTGATAAAAACTCTCAAAAAAGTGGCTACAGAGGGGAACATACCTCAATATAATAAAGGCCATATATGACAAACCCACAACAATCATACTCAGTAATAAAAAGCTGAAATCTTTACCTCTAAGATCAGGAAGAGAACAAGGATGCCCATTCTCACCACATTTATTCAACAGGCAGAATCAGCAATCAGACAAAAAAAAAAAAAGTAGGAGGAGGAGAAAAGGAGGGAACCGAAAGAATGGAAAGGAAGGAAGGGAAGGGATGGAAGGGGAGGAAGGAAGTGGACCCACACTGGTAAGGAAGAATTAACTGTCACTATTTGCAGATGACATAATACTTTTTTAAAAACCATAGAGACCCCAATAAAAACCATTCAAACTAATAAAAGAATTCAGTAATGTTGCAGAACATAAAATTAATACACAGAAATCAGCTGCATTTCTATACAGGAGAAACGAGCTATCAGAAAGAGAAATTAAGGGGTTCCTGGGTGGCTCAGTTGGTTAAGCATCTGCCTTTTGGCTGAGGTCATGATCCCACGGTCCTGGGATGGAGCCCCACATCCGGCTCCCTGTTCATCAGGGAGTCTGCTTCTCCCTGTTCCTTTGTCCCTGCCCCCACTTGTGGATGTTGCTCTCTCTCCCACTCTCTCTCTAAGTAAATAAAATCTTTTTAAAAAAGAGAGAAATTAAGAAAACAATCCCAATCACAACTGCATCAAAAAGAATAAAATACCTTGAAATAAATTTAATCAAGGAGGTTAAAGACCTGTACTCAGAAAGCTATAAAATACGGAAGAAACAAGGGGAAAGATATACAATGTTTATGCGTTGGAAGAATTAATACTGTTAAAATGTCCATACTACCCTCCAAAATCTGCAGATTTGATGCAGTCTCTATCCAAATACCAAGGGTGTTTTTCACAAAACTAGAAGAATTCTAAAATTTGTGCGGAGCCACAAAAGACCCCAAATAGCCAAAGCAATCTTGAGAAGGAAGAGCAAAGCTGGAGGTATCATGCTGATTCTGAACTATACTACAAACCTATAGTAATAAAAATGGTATGGTACTGGCACAAAACAAGACAGGTAGATGAAAATAACAGGACAGAGAGCCTAGAAAAAAAAATACCACAGTCACATGGTTAATTAATCTATGACAAGGCAAGAATTCACAATGAGGAAAAGACGCCCTCAATAAATGGCACTGAGAAAACTGAACAGCTCTAAGCAAAAGAATGAAACTGGACCACTTTCTTACACCATGCACAAAAATAAACTCAAAATGATTTAAAGACCTAAATGCAAGACCTGAAGCCCTAACATTTCTTTTAAAAAAAGACAGAACTGTTGGTACTCTTGCTATTATTCACTTGTTTACTTACCGCACGTTTCATTTTTATATTTTAATAAAAATATGATAGACTACCATTAGAGGGCATATTATTGTAATAAATAGCAGTGTATGTTATAAAATGTTATAAATAATGAATATACTATGTATTAATTGATTAATAAATATTTCTGCAATGCCAAAAAAAAAAAGGCAGGAAACTCTTAGATATCAGTCTTATCAAATTTTTTTATTTTTTTATTTTTTATTGTTTTAAAGATTTCATTTATTTATTTGAGACAGAGACAGAGACAGAGTGAGCATGAATGGGAGGAGGGGCAGAGAGAGAGAGAGAGAAGCAGACTCCCCACTGATCAGGGAGCTGGACGCAGGGCTCAGTCCCAAGATTCTGGGATCATGACCCGAGCTGAAGGCAGATGCTTATTCAACTGAGCCACCCAGGTGCCCCCAAATTTTTTTAGATCTGTCTCCTCAGGCAAAGGAAACAAAAGCAAAAATAAACAATAAATTAAATATCAAACTAAAAACTTCTGCACAGTGAAGAAAATCATCAACAAAATTAAAACATGACTACTGAATGGGAGAAGATATTTGCAAATGATATAAGGTGTTAGTATTCCCTGACTAGAGATTAATACCCAAAATATATAAGAACTCATACAACTCAACACCAAAAAACAAGTAAGTCAATTAAAAAAATAGGCTGAGTAGACATTTTCCCAAATAATACAGATAGATGTCCAAAAAACACATGAAAAGATGCTCAACATCACTAATTGTCAGGGAAATGAAAATCGAAACCCAATGAGATATCACTTCCCTCCTGTCATAATAGCTAGTATCAAAAAGACAAGAAATAACAAATGTTAGTGAGGATGTAGAGAAAAGGAAACCATCATGCACTTATGTTGGGAATGTAAATTGATATAGCCACTGTGGAAAACAGTATGGAGGTGCCTCAAAAAATTAAAAGACCTGTCATAATATCCAGCAATTCCATGTCAGGGTATTTACCCAAAGGGGAAAAAGAACACTAATTTGAAAAGATATATGCACCCTTATGTTCACTGCAGCATTATTTACAATAGCCAATATGTGGAAGCAACCTAGGTGTCCATCAATAGATAAATGGATAAAGAAGACGTGGTATATATACACACATAGTACTACTCAACCATAAGAATGAAATCTTGCCATTTGTGTAAACAAGGATGGACCTTGAGAGCGTAGTAAGCTAAGTGAAATAAGTCAGTCAAAGAAAGACATTGTATGATTTCACTTATATGTGGAACCTAAAAAACAAAATAAATAAAACAAAATAGAAACAGACTCATAAATACAGAGAACTGGTGGTTGCCAAAGGGGATGGGTGTGAGGAGAATGGGTGCAATAAGTGAGGAAGATTAAGAAGTACAAACTTCCAGTTATAAAAATAAATAGGTCACAGGAAAGTAAAGTACAACATAGGGAATATACTCAAACAATATTTTAATAACTTTGTATGGTGACAGATGGTAGCTACACTTATTGGTGGGATCATTTTGTAATGTATAATAAATGCTGACCGTTATGTTGTACAACTAAAAGTAATATAATATTGTATGCCACTATACATCAAAAAAAAAAAAACTTTATCTCTCACCAGGTATACTGTTTCTCATACTACACCATAAAATTACATTCTCATAACTAGCATTTGTGCTTCCAGAGGGCAGCAAGATATGTATCTCCTGTAACTACATATAATTAGGGGCATACTTATACTAAGAGATGACTGCATTGAAAGAACTGAATTTTATTTATATTTTTATCTTAGTTTATGTATTTATTCATTATATTTATTTTATGTATATTTTTATTTGATTCTAATTTTCTGCCACCCATCCTTCAAAACCATTTCTGTGAGCTAGTTTCACCTCATGCTACAGTGAAATCTCAGGCAAGTAACATCATTTTGCCATGCCTTTTTAGTCATAATACATTGTATTTCAAAAATGTTAAATATTTAGTTCAAGAAAAGAATCAAATTCAAAATCCACACAACTTTGCACTTCTCCATCAATTTGATTTTGCTTAAAGCCTGGAAGCTTGCTGCATAGAAAGAATATGTGTTTAGATTCCCTTCATAATCTGCCACTCACTGGCTGCTATTTCTGACTCACTGGGGTCAAGCCAAGTGATTAAGTAGAGAAGGGTACAGTTTTTCATGACTGGTTCAGTTCAGTCTTGATCTGGCTTTGGTGCTCTCTGGGACTAGAACATGGTCAAAAGTGACTTTACCTTTGACGACCATTTTATGGACATTGTCCTAGGAAATTCCAATTCTGAAGAAAACATTGTCTCTTCCAGTTAATAATTTCAACTTCCTCCTCAGCTCCTAGCTTATATCATCATCCTATGCAGAAACCACCAGGCAACACCCTTTCTAAAAGGTTCCAGAACAGTTCTTTTCTTAATATTCCACACATTTGACCCCTACCCACTAGTTTATGTAGCTCTCTTCTGGTGCAGGCCCTCCCTGTTTCTGCCTCTGCTCTCCCGTCTCAGGCCACCTAGTCACAGTCTCTTCTACCATCCTATACCCCCGTCCCCAGATTATACAGAACATATATTAACCTTTAGATTGCCCCTTTAATGTCCCCTGCACTAAAGCATCCCCTCTGTAACCCCCAAATGCAATTCCTTCCAATCTCCCCAAACCTAATCACTTACAATACTTGAAACTGGTCAACTCGAATGCTGGAAAAATAGGTTCCTTAAATCTTTTAGCCATGAGGTGAAAAGGGAATGGTTTAATACTTCACTCTTACATATGTCGGTATTGGTACCTATATATTGTTCTTGGCTTTGGAATTTCAGATGAGTTTACGAGTCTCATTTTAAAATCCTATATTATAATAATTTTCACTAACATTCGTCTCAATGATTCCTATGAGTCAAACACTTGGCTAAGCATGTTCTACATGCATTACCTTATTTGCTATTTATTTCAAACTTTTTTTTTCCAAGTTCCTATTACTACCTCCACTTTACCAGTTAAGAAAGCAAAGTCCTGAAGAGGTAAAGAAACAAATGTACTCCAGGAAGCAAAGCTAGTAAGAGGCCCAAGCATTTGAATTTAATGCCAGCTGGTCTTGCTTTAAAGCGCAAGGACCTAACCACTATGCTAAGGCTTCTCAGATCTCATTAAGGACAAGAGAATAGGAAGTTTAAGAGAAAGGGAAACAGAGCAGGCTGTAGTGCAAGAAGAGTGAAAAGGAGAACATGATATTTAAGACAGATTTGAGAGAGATCCTGCACTCTTAGTTTTCTGATTTAAGGACTCTAATAGACAGCTATAAAAAATTAACACAGCAAAATGTAAAAGTTTACATTATTTTGTATGGGTCTTTTCTAACATAAAACCAACAAAATAATTATCTTTATATTTATTTAAAATTTTAGAAATAAATATCATGAAACTTGATTTTAAATTTAATTGATTTTATAAAGAGTCCTATTTACTGCCCAATCTCTCACAGTGTGAAATAAATAACTACTCGGCCAGAGTTATTCACATTTCTATTGAACAATAAAATACTTAAACTGGCACTTTTTAAAGCATTTACCTTTGATTTTTATAATACTCCACACCTAATCTAAGCAACTAGACCAAGGTAATGAACAAATCTTATGACAGAAGGCTATGGACATTAGTATTTGGTCAGCAATTTCTGAATTAAAGCCTGCTGGGAAGCTAAATTTCATGTCTTATTTACTTCAGCTTTGAAGGCTGCTCAAGAAGACAGTGCTAACTTTTGATAAGCATCTATTTTCTCCTAGGAAATTTCCATTTTTCGAAATTGTTCTAGGAAATGCAGTTCCTGTGTATTGTGTAGTCCAGAAAGCAAAATTACAGTTACATCATTTAAAGTCACCAGGACACCTGGGCGGCTCAGTCAGTTAATTGTCCAACACTTGGTTTTGGCTCAGGTCAATCAGGGTCATGAGATTGAGCCCCTCATTGGGCTCCATGACCAGCATAGAGTCTGCTTGAGATTCTCTCTCTCCCTCTCCTTCTGCCCCTCCTCCCATCTGTGCATGCTCTCTATCTAAAAAATGAATAAATCTTTAAAAAATAAATAAAATAAAACGAACACCAATATTTTCAAATGTGTCTAAATCGGATTACAAATCATGGAAATTTTTATAAGAAACATAAGCATAAAGCAATTCAGAGGACCTAAGAATAATAACAAATGCAGTCTAGTCTGGCTTAAAATAGATCTTATTTTTTAAGGATATAAAAATGACCAATTTATCCCATCTCAAGAAATTTTCTTGGGGTGCCTGGGTGGCTCAGTCGTTAAGCGTCTGCCTTCGGCTCAGGTCATGATCCCAGGGTCCTGGGGTCGAGCCCCACATCAGGCTCTCCGCCCCGCGGGAGGCCTGCTTCTCCCTCTCTCACTCCCTCTGCTTGTGTTCCCTCTCTCGCTGTGTCTCTCTCAAATAAATAAAATCTTTAAAAAAAAAAGAAATTCCTGAGTACCTTTTAAAACCATTAAGTATTATATAGCATAGTAAAGTGTGTGAACTGAATTTTAGATAAAATTTAATGTGGTCACTAATAGTTTTCACAAATCTTTATTTTAATATATTTTCTTGGGTATTCTTAGAAAAAAATCAGAACCAAATTTTTATTAAAGTAGAAATATTAAAAATTTATAACAATCTATGATCATTATCATCTGTTTCAAATTTTAATACACATTAGTAAAATTTCAATAGGGGAGAAAAGCTAAAAACTAATATTAAAAACTAATAGTAAAATCTGACTTGCAACACAAATTAATGAAATATATGTACACATAAGAATGTTTGCCCATTTACATGTAAACATAAAACAACTTAAAAGATGATTTTTTTTTATTTCCACACTCATTTGGAAAGAATAAATATATTTCCTATTGCTAATAGTACTCCAAAGTCACCTTTGTTACATCCAAGAAAACCCATATTATGAAACATATCTCAACAAAATTTCCCATCTTCTTAACCCTGGCATTTGATATAGTGACTATCTAATAAGCAATCAATAATGTGTACTAAATGACTAACATGACTACTTCTACTATACTTGCCCCTATATTACTCAATCAAATCAAGTTTAAATGGTTTGCAATAACTTTATTGTATATCTTTTGGAGTAAAATTATATTTTGTCTTCCTATGATACTATACAATTCTAAGATGTCTAAAAATATATAAACATTGCATTTTTTCATATAATCTACCACCTAACCTACTTAGCAAAAAGAAGTTCTCATGTAATTTTCTTTTCTTTCTTTTTTTTTTTTTTAAAGATTTTATTTATTTATTTGACAGAGAGAGACACAGCGAGAGAGGGAACACAAGCAGGGGGAGCCGGAAAGGGAGAAGCAGGCTTCCTGCCGAGCAGGGAGCCCAATGCAGGGCTCGATCCCAGGACCCTGGGATCATGACCTGAGCTGAAGGCAGACGCTTAATGACTGAGACACCCAGGCACCCCTCTAATTTTCTTTTCTTAAAGACTATGATCCTAGAGTTTAAGAATCTTCTGTTAAATGTTTCATCATCTCATAGACTATAATTCATACTCCCATATCAATCTCATTTAAGCAGGACATGTTCACTCAGTTCTAAAAGATATGTTTCTTCTTAAGAGAAGCAATACTCTATTTTGTGTAACAGCACAAGTTTAGCTAGCCCTGGAATTAGCTAACAAGTTCAGCTATCCCTGTAATTCACAATATATGTTGGAACTGGAACTGCAAAGTAGAGCCAGTTCTGAATCAGAAGAGAACAGATGCTACAAAATTCAGTGTGTCCAGTAGAACCTTACCCTTTACACCAACAAATTCCTTAACCTATGATCTCTGAAGGTTATACAGAAATGTGCTAGGTTTCCTTTTCCTGGTTAACTAAAATCAAGTAAGACCTTATAAAACGATGAGATAATGAGTTTTAACTGTGAGTAAAGATTAGAAATTCACTATGAGAATTCACTGATGGTGGTCAGAAAGTTAGGGCAAGCAAAACAAATAGGGAAATAAGACAAAAGATATCTTACTAATCCACTGAGAGCAATCACCAAAACATCTGAACCAACATCGGCAGAGAGGCATCATCAACATTACAAATAGGAGTTTATTTTCATTTTCAGCCAGATATTAAGTCTTTGTATTACAGCACATGAACTACACTGCTGAAAGTTAATTGGGCACAGCATGCGATTAATCCCAACACAATTGCATACCAAATGAATAAATCTCCTTTACACTCCCACCTTGAATTCTTACAGATTGATTATATTTTGATAAATATAACTTATATTTTTTACATGCTGCCATTTAATCATACTATCTAAAAAGGAGAAATCCATTAAGATGTGGAAATAAATTTTCTTTTTTGATCATAAAAGCTACTTTCTTATAGTCAGGCTTTCCTCATTTAAAAAATTTCACTCATTTATTCAAAAATATTTGTCTGGTCTTTCTACCAGTTTCTGTGCTAAGTGCTAGGGAGACAGTAGAGAATATTACAAATAAATTCACCTTCACTGAATGTATATTTCATTTATTTTATTTTAATTAGCCTATGCTTTATATTTCATTTAATTATTTGGTCTCACATAGACTGGATGAATTGAAGATCAGCTGGAATCAACTTGGTTGATTTTATTTTAACTGCTATTCCTCCTTTCTTACTAGCTGTCTTGATCTCTTTCATACTCCATTCTCTTCCCTCCATGTTTTATCTTATATTTGCATCTCACTTTTTCACAGGTCAAGTCCTGTAGGAATTATCATCAGATGAATCCCACAGTTGCTTATAGAAATTACTCAACCTTTATTTATCCCCCATGGGTTGACACACATTTCATCACAATTTTTATCATTTTTTGATAAAAATTGTGCCACAACCCTGAACTGGCTAATCACAACCCAGAGAGTGAATAAACTTCCCCTTAAAAAAAATAAACAAACTGGGCACCTGGGTTGCCCAGTCGGTTAAGTGTCTGACTCTGGATTTCAGCTCAGGTCCCAATCTCAGAGTCCTGGGGCTCCATGCTCAGTGGGGATCTGCTTGAGGATTTCTCTCCTCCTCCCTCTGCCCCTCTTCGCGCTTGTGCTCTCTCTCTCCTTCTAAAACAAACAAATAAATATTTCTAAAAAGCAAACAAACCCATAATAGCAAAATGGCTTTTGGTATAGTAATAACTCAGGCCTCATATATAAAGATACTTTAGGATCACTCAGAATCAGATTTTTTTATTTAATCCTTTAAGTAAAAATTATTTTCCAAATATCCCAACCTTCTTCTAGATATTTTTCATTATACCTACATAACTCAATTTGTAATTTCTCATAAAGACTTCACCATATTTGAGTTCTCTATATGATAAACCAGATGAAGAAAGACCTATATCTTTAGGAGGCAAAAAGAGTGAATGTCAAAGCATAATTATAGACCATAATATATATCCAGAGGCCAGTCTCAAGTTAAATATGAATTAAATGAGAAGGTCAGAGGAATAATGTATAACACACAGTTTTGTGTCTTAGTCACAGGGTCAGTCATGGTTAAGTTTAACTATAGGTATTCAGCGACCACAAACAGTAGCTGAAGATCAAGCTTATAGATACAAATAAGGAGTCAAGCACAGAGCTTCCATCACTAGTCCAAAATTTGAATTTATAGAAAAACAGAGAAACCGAGAGATTAGTATGAATATACAAGATTAACCTAATACAGTAATCTTTGCTGCTGTGTTAAAGATTACTGAAACTTTTCTATTAATTCAAGATTACACCTACCCTCCAGCTTGAATGGGAAGTATACTGACACATGGGACTCAAACGGGTCCAGGTTCAAGCAAAGAAGGATTGAGTGGAAAAGAATATGATTCCAATACACTTCGTGCATTTTATATAAATACAAGTATGTTCACATGAATCACATCTATTGTGCAACACTGGTTTCTTCTTTATAAAATAATGAAAAGTACAATTTAGAGAAGTGGACAATAAAAGAAAATTTCTTATTATTTTTAAGTATTGTTATTGTTAAAGTACAGGTTTTTATCAAGGTGTCATATAAACGAAGGCCACGGCCAAGGTATGTTCAAAGTGGTAATTCATACGCACTCAAGACAGCCTATTTTGGCTGGCTGTCAGTCCAAGTGATAACTGTACTCTTACACATCCCTCATTCCTCACTCCAGTGTAGTCCCTTTATTCTGAACACTCACAGTCAAATTCCCCTTGCTAGAAAAAGGAGTTCATGATTTCTAAAGGTTAAACCCCAACTTCATTACTACCTTTTCTACTTGCTCACTGCCACCTCACTGATAGAACTGCCTCATAAAATTGACAAACATCCTTCTCTTCCTAACTAACCATAACTAAATCTGACTTTATTAAAGAAAGAGCTCTATAAATATCCCCCATCTATAATTTAAGAGTATTATTTAAATGAACATGTGTTTCAAACAACATACATCATACAGACATTCATATGTCTTCACATACGCTTTCAGCTACCCCGTCCCCAAATACTTTCATTAGTGTTCTTCTTTTTTTTTTTTTTTTAAGATTTTATTCATTTATTTGACAGAGAGAGAGCACAAGCGGGGGAGCTGCTGAGGGAGAAGAGAGGGAAAAGCAGGCTCCCCACTGATCAGGGAGTATGACGCAGGGCTCGATCCCAGGACTCTGGGATCATGACCTGAGACAAAGGCAGATGCTTAACCAACTGAGCCACCCAAGTGCCCCAAGTGTTCATTTGTAGCTGAAAACTAAGCACCGAATCCTTATTCTTGCAAGAGTAAAACTAACAAACCAACAAAAAACACCTCAGGTTAATAGATAATGGTAATAGCTTGGTCAAAAATATTTTGTCCAATTCAACCTCTCCGCATTATATTCTCATTAACCAAAATACAAGATCAGTGACAATCCTAGGTTCTGAAAGCTCTACTCTGACAAGTTAAAATGAAAGAGAATGTGTATTGACTTACACAAAAGAAATCCCTACACATGGACAGAGATATTTAGTGGAAGCTAAGTATGAATTCTATGATAAAAACACTTTTATCTATTTTTTAAAATTAGGGTTTTAATAGAGAACACCACTTTACATTTTATGATTGCATGAAATTTTAAAGATAATTGAGTTGAAAACTGGCTGATGTAAATATTTAAAAATAAACATCAGGAGTAAACAGCTATCCCATGCAAACCAAACCACCCTCAACTCAACATCTTAAATAAATAAAAATGCTGGAGCCGTAACATTCCAACCTGAACAGGCTGATGCTGCTGATTTTATTTTCTGGGGAATTAACAGCAATTATATTGAAAAACAGTAATATATTAGGAAAGTACAACTTGAATAAAATTAAAGATATTCTAAAAGGGAAAGTAAAACCAATTAAGGTGCAATAAACCCTTAAAGGTCTGCATACCATCACCATATGCAATGGATTAATTACTGAGAGAATGTTAGCATAAAGTTGAAATTTACAATGTATTTTAAAGACATAAGATAATAATCTAAGTCTGTTTATCAGATTAGAGTTAAAATGTAGTGCTAAAGAAACAATTAGAGGTTAGGGCGGGAAGCAACACTTGGCTGAAAAGTGTAACCTTCCAGATATAATCAACTGGAGAGCCAGCTATATCACCTTTTAATTTTTTTCTCTATCCCTGTCTTTCCACGTAGATTACAAGAATATAACACACCAAGGAAAGATCAGCTAACACCTATTCTTGGTTTAATAGACATAATCCTACTTCTTGCTGGTATAAACATTAATTCATGCTGAGGCCTGGGATAATGTTCCCCATTTTCCTGTATGACAGATAGTACTTCTGGTTCCTTCACGCTTTAAGATTTCCTGAGCTGACATTTTCATGACTATGCTCTCAGACCTGGAGTAGTGCCTTTGCCCAAAACTTATCCTACTTTTGTGGAAGAATCTCAGGCTAGATGGGAGGTTGCCCCTCACCAGAGAATCTGAAGGAGGGCAAATATAAGATATATGGCTTCTTGGCAGCCGTATCACAGGCACCATGACCTAAGAGCATCCAGTGTAATGTTCCAGCCCATGACTTTTAACCTGGAGTGAGTGATGGTAGGAAGCATAGGCAGAATTAATTTCAGTGGTGGTGGTAAAAGCAGCAGGTTGTGTTCTCATGGCACTGCTGCGAGCATCTGATATTAAATATTCCTCATAAATACAAATAAAACTGTGATGCTAAGTTTTACATATTAGATCAAAAATATGCCAATATATACTATTGTTAGGTATATTTAAAATAGGCTAAAAGAAGCTATGTTATAGGAAAAAAACTCCAAAAGTTCAATAAGCTCCACTGTTATCTTGGAGGGAGGCTCTGCTCATGGTAGTTAGAATCCAAAGATGAATGAGAAGCCATAAATGTGATCATTGACATGGAAGAGGGAAAATGAATCTCTAGAGAGTGTTACACTGGCACTTAATGTAACACACACATCTAAACTCATTAGAACTAACCACATGGGCTCACCCAACCCGAAGGTGTCTAGGCAATGCAATCCTACTACATGCCTGAAAAACAGCCACGAATAGTGTATAAATAACATTAATTACCATCATAATTTTTGTATTACTTTTATAGTTTTCCCTGAAACTTGGAATAAAAGTTGATTTTTTTTTAAATTCAGTATTGCTGATTTGATTGCCACAGAAGGCCAAAAGGAGTACATTTCCTTGTTTCTCCTCTAAACAGTCATTCTAATGACTCAACTTGAAAAAATTCTGATTTGTCCCACCTCCAAATACTATCCAGTGATCAGGGGGTTCTTCTTTCTTTTGAATTGTTACTTTTCCTGCCCTCCTCAATATTCTACTTTCACCCATAAGAATGGGTCAAGTCTGAGTTAGGGAGAGAAATCATTACCACCATCCCATACACAGGCAGCAGTCAGTCCGCAAGCAATTCACGTCCCTACTCATCCCTCTACCACAATTCTATGATCTTCACTTTCCACTCAGAGCTGTAAAACAATGTTTGTTGTTATCACTATTCCTCACAACAATGGGTTCAATGTCTAGAATAACAAAGGCATTTTAAAGTTTCTGCAAGAGCAGTTTGGACCACTGACACACTTGTTAATAAAGATGAAAATAAGAGCACCTTTGGGGAATCCCCCTTGACAGTATAGGTCAAGAGAAAGGAATAATTCTGAACAGATTAGAATTGGAGAAAGAACAGATTTCTTAACACCACAAGGTGAGTAGTGTGTTTTGTTGACAAGAGGCAGAATGAGTCAGGTATTTGGTTACCAGAAGGACGAACTAAGGAAATCATTATGGTAACCAAATATTGAGCAGCAAGAAGGATGAACTAAGGAAATCATTACTGCTGCTCACAATATATATATACATATATATATATATAGAGAGAGATCTCAACTTCCAGGCACATATACAATTTGTGTTTCTTTTCCCTTTATGGCTGGGCCCCGACAATGTGATTAGCTCTGGCCAAAGAGTTGTGAGCTAAGTGACACATTACTTCTGAACTGGAAGACTCACTGGCTGGTGTAAGATCCTCTCACATCCATATCCACTCTCAACACTCACTGACACTGCTCTAGTCCAAATCACCATCATTTTTCCCTGAATAACAGCAATAGTGTCCTAACTAGTGTCCCCATTATCAATTCTTGCCCTCTCCAAACACTGTTCATACAGGGACTAGAATAATCATTTTTAAAAAAGAAGCTGGATTATTTCACCCTTATCCCCCTTACCACCTGCCACTCATTTCACTGCTGTGCCAACCACTGCCTAGTAATTGCCTACAAAATCAACAACCCAACCCAACCAAGATATTAGGACCAAGATATCAAATCTTAAGCTTACAAGCGTTCTGGGATCAAGCTCCTCATCTGGCTCCCTGCTCAGAAGGGAGTCTGCTTCTCCCTCTGCCTCTGCCTGCCTGTCTGCCTACTTGTGATCTCTCTCTCTCTCTCTCTCTGTCAAATAGATAAATAAAATCTTAAAAAAAAGATAGTGTGGTAAAAATTGTATGTAATTAACTATTTATTTGGAGGCTTTCAACACACAAAATGTGTTATTTGCAGATAAGTACGTAAAACTGCAATTTGACATCTTATTTATTTCATCATGTAGACTAGAATACGAACATCATAAAAATGATCCACTGAGAATTTTAGTGAAAATTTGATAAATTTCAAAATATCAAAATATTAAGAGATTTTTATACCATATCAAGTAGATGTATTTTAACTGATATATTAAAATATACTTTTGAATTATATAAACATCATAATTATTCCTTAAATAATCAATTTTAAGGTATGTATTTATTAATTATCAAACAAGATGAAATATAGTTAAAAATATTGTAATAATGTTATATGTGGCAGATGGTAACTACACTTGTGGTGAACATAGCATAAAGTATAGAACTGTCAAATCACCATGTCATACACTTGGAACTAACAGAACATTATATGTCAACTATACAGCTGGTTCTTTTAAAAGTGAAATTCTGCCTTATATTTGTATTTAATTATAAGTTAATTTTACCATACTTAATCAAAATAAAATGTCTTTATCTGAAGTTGTCATATTACACCAAAAATTGTTAAATGAGCTATTATTTAAAGGTATTAAAGATACCATAACATAATGAAAAGCATACAAAAGCTGAATATTACTGAAGCATGCTGACCTAAAAAAAAGTTCAGGATCACCTCACTTTTCAATTTGTCCTCTATCTCCAATCTTTTTGCCCCCCCCAAAGTCAACTATACCAAATTAGTTGCTTTTTCACAGAAATGCCAAGCTCTTTAGCTCTCTCTGTGTCTTGGAATGGCCTCTTCAATCTTTTGGAAAAGCCCTTCTCTGCTGACTCTCCGTCATCATAAACAATGTCATTCAAGACTCTGCACATAAAAACAGACATATAGAGCAATAGAACAGAATAGAGAGTCTACAAAAAACCCACACATATACAGTCAACTGATTTTCAACGAAGGTGCCAAGAATACATAACAGGAAACGATGGTATCTTCAGTAAATGGTGTTGGAAAACTGGATACCCACATGCGAAAGAATAAAATTGGACTCCTATCTTAACCATACACAAAAATCAACTCAAAGATTAAAGTCTTAAACGTAATACCTAAAACTGAAAACTAGAAGAAAACAGAAGAAAAGCTCCTTAAAATTGGTCATGGCAATGCTTTAATATAACACCTAAAGCACAAGCAACAAAAGCAAAAATAAAATGGGACTACATCAAACAAAAGTTTCTGCATAGCAAAGGGAACCATCAACAAAATGAAAGGCAACCTATGGAGTGGGAGAAAACATCTGCAAACCATATATGAGAAGTTAATATCCAAAATATATAAGGAACTCTTAGAACTCAATAGCAAAGAAAAACCAAATGAAAAAAATGAAAAAATAGGCAAAGGACCTAAAAAGAATTTTTTTAAAACAGACATACAAATGGCAGGAGGTATTGAAAAGATGCTCAACATCACTAATCACTAAGAAATGCAAATCAAAACCACAATGAGATCACCTCATATCTGTTAAGATGACTATAATCAAAAAGTAAAAAAATAAGTGTTGACAAGGATGTGGAGAAAAGGGAACCTCTATACATTGCTGGTGGGAATGTAAATTGGTATAGCCATTATAGAAAACAGTATAGAGTTTCCTTAAAAAATTAAAAACAGAATTACTATATGATCAGTAATCGCCCTTCTGGGTATACATCCCAAGAAAATAAAATCACTATCTTGAAAAGATACTGGCAATCCCTTGTTCATCACAGCATCATTCACAGTGGCCAAGATATGGAAAGAGTTTAAATGTCCATCAACGGGTGAGTGGATAATGTTGGTTAAAAAAAAATGTTGGTGTATATATAAACAATGAAATATTATTCAGCTTTAAAATAGGAGATCCACCAGTTGCGATGACATGTATGAATTTGGAGGACATTATGCTAAGTGAAATAAGCCAGACAGAGAAAGACAAATAACTTATAATCCCATTTATATGTTGGGGGAGGGGAGCTGAACACATAGTAACAATAAAGTAAAACAGTGGTTACCAAAGGCTGGGGCATGGAGGAAAAGGGGAGATTAAAAAAAGAAAGAAAGAAAGTAGAATGATGGTTTTCAGGAGCTGCTGAAGGGTAATATGGAGGGGTAATGGGAGTTACTATTCAATGGATACACAGTTTCCGTTTTGCAAAGGTGAAAATTTTCGGAAATAAGTGGTGGTGATGGTTGCACAATAATATGAATGCACTTAATACCACTGAACTGTACACTTAAAAATGGTTAATATAGTTTTATATGCATTTTACCACACACACACACACACACACACACACACTCACACTACACAAGCATTATCTCCTGTGAAAAACCTTTGTTGATTCCTCCATGCAGAGTAAGCCACACCACCCTTCTACATCCTCCAGGAAATCCTGTGCATTTTTCTATGAAAAAATATTTACCATATTTAATTATAATTACTAGTTTAATATTTCTCCATTCTGTGATCAAGAAATCTGAGCTTCTTAATTAAAGCAAGTATTTCCATCTGTTTCTAGAATACAATTTGAAGATGCAGGTCATCTTGCTTGCACTTGCTGTACAACAGCAGATATGAAGTCACTGCTCCCTTTATTTTCATGTCAATGAATTCCTCTTGGCCTCCTCATCTTATATTGCCCAATCTAGATGCTTTCACACATTGCTTTTTCTGTTTTCATCCTATCTGAGTGGTCTTTGATAAATTACTTATCCTCTCTATGCCTCAGTTACCTCATTTATAAAAAAGGGCACAGTAATAGTACCTATCTCTCAGGATTGAAAGGACATTAAGTGTGTATAATCTATGCAGAAACTTAGACTCCCTTTCCCCTTTTGGAAATATATCAATTTGATAATCTAGGACCCTCCAATTATCTTGGCAGCACAGACCAATGCACACTGTCATGTGCTACGGCTAGGCTGAAGTATGCCCAGGCACAATCACAGTGATAATACCTGAACACAGCTGGCTCACCTGCCCTCCCCTCTCCCACCAGTCCTCTTCTTAACTTGAAAGGGAGGCAAGATGGTTCATCTTTTTTAACACCAACATGAATCATGGTTTCTGGAATTCAATTAGTGTTTGCTCAAGTAAATGTGGAATGAATGATTAAATGACTTGACCAACGCTGCTTAAAGGTGTTCCAACACTGCTGATAAGCAGCAATGAAATAATACAACTGTGTAACACTTCACTATTTTAAAAATATTTTGACAAACAATATGCTATTACAACAACATGATAAAATGAAATTCAAGGATTAATCAGCACTTTACCAAGGAGAAAACTGTGGCTCAAAGAGATGGAAATAATTGCCCATGGCCACAAAAAGGCCAGTATCAGTCACCCAACCTAATTAGTCTGTGTGGTGCCTGGGAAAAGGGTTTTTACTTCCGTAGGCTATTCATAGGTTTTCCCATGATTTCAATAAATTAGCAAAATCTGGGTTAAATATTAATTGCCTAAATGTTTTTTTTTCTGACAGTTGTTCACACACCAGAATCATAATAACTAAGAAAAATGACAGTGTAACTTTAGGGAATGAGAGAAGGAATATTCGACTATTCTGTTTATGGAAAAAGAGATCAAAGCTGCTTGTCAATTGCTACACAGCTCACAAAGTTTGAGTACAAAATTTGTTATTTTAATTACACAGTCTCTAGATTGAGTTTCTTCCTATAGAATTCACCTCCATAATATAGAATGAGATAAATTTTATACAAGCAGTATGAGAAATAATCATCAACACTTATTTCACCTTAATACTGTGAAATTCTTGGCAACACTTTTTGTATAATTTTCATCTCCAAAGTTGTATATCTCCAATTAGAAATGACAGGGTCTGTCCCATCACACTTCTTAGGAAAATCAATGAAAATCCATTTTATATCTTCTATTGAAGTTTCAGTGTGTTGTAGAGGTTCTAGTATTCATTTTGCCGATAACTGCTAAATGACCATGGACAAGTCAGTTAATATTTTTCAGTCTCATTTCACCCAAATCAAAGTTACAGAGTTTTGTTAGTTATTTCTGGCTTTCCATCTACCTCTAAATTCCTATTTTATATACCCAATTGCCCAAATAAATACATACAAATTAAATAATAAAAAGAAAGCACAGCATTACATTAAGAAATCAAAATATCAGTTATAGCTATATTTTTATGATTAAAGTCTCAAAAAGCCCAATTTTTAAAAACATCACTTGGAAATAAATAAGTTAAAATTTTATTATATTAATAATTTTTAATTGAATAAAAATGACTCAGAGAGAAAACTTTTATAATGAAAATACATTTTTTTGCTAGTTAGTACTTTTATGTTATATAGAATAAAACACATCTCAGAGATAATATATAGATATACCATATATTTGAGAATACAAAGGGAAACATAATACCTGAATGAAAGCAGTTTGTCATTAGAACTATGTTTAAGGTCAACACACAATTTTTGCTATAATTCAAGTATTACACTTTCAGTTTATCTTTCTTGTTTTGTTTTCTTTTTTCCCTCACCTTTATTGAGGTTCAATTGACAAATAAAATTGTAAGATATTTTAAAATGTAAAATGTGGTACATTGTGATAATTTGATATCTTATATGCATTGTGAAAGAATTACTCCCAACTAGTTAATTAACACATCCATCACCTCATATATTTTTATGAGAATATCTAAGTTCTACTCTCTTAGCAAATTTCAATTTTAAAATTCACGGTTATCCACTATAATCACCATGTTAAACATTAGATCCTCAAGCCTACTTCATGTTATAGCTAACAGTTTGTACACTTTTACCAACCTCTCCGCAACTTCCCCAACCTTCCCGCCTTTGACAACCACTTTTCTTACTCTGTTTCTTTAAGGTTTTTTTTTTGTTTGTTTGTTTGTTTTGTGAAGACTCATTATATAAGCAATACCATGCAGTATTTGTCTTTCTCTATCTGGCTTATTTCACTTAGCATACTGCCCTCAAGGTCCATCCACGTTGTCTCAAATGGCTAGATTTCCTTCTTTCTCATTCTCATATTCTTTCTCATGGCTAAGTAATATTATATTGTATATATACACCTTATCTTTGTTATCCATTCATCTGTTGACAGACACTTAGGTTGTTTTTTTTTCATATCTTGACTATTGTGAACGCTGCTGCAATGGACAAGAAGTGCATCTCTTTGATATTTTTGTTTTCTTTTCCTTTGGACAAATTTACAGAAGTGGGACTGCTGGATCATGTGGTAGTTCTACTTTCAATTTTCTGAGGAAGTTCTATACTCTTTCCATAGTGGCTACACCAATGTACGTTCCCACGAACAGTGAACAAGGGTTCCCTTTTCTCCTTATCCTAATGAACACTTGTTATTTGTCTTTTTGATGATAGCCATTATAACAGGTGTGAGGTGATATCTCACTGTGGTTTTGATTTGCATTACCATGATTAGTGATTTAGAGTATCTTTTCATATACTTGTTGGCCATTTACACTTCTTCTTTGGACAAATGTCTATTCAGTTCCTTTGTCCATTTTTAATAGGATTGTTTGTGTTTTTGTTAGTTATGTGACTTCCTATGTATTTTGGATATTAACCCTTTATCAAATATATGATTTGCAAATATTTTCTCCCATTCCATAGGTTGCCTTTTCGGTTTGATGGTTTCCTTTGCTGTGCAAAAGTCTTTTAGTTTGATGTCATCCCACTTGTTGCTTTTATGGTCTTTGCTTTCAATGTCAAATCCAAAAAATCATTGTCGAGATTGATGTCAAGGAGGTTATCCCGTATGTTTTCTTCTAGGAGCTTTACCTTACAGGTTTTATATTTAAGTCTTAAATCCATCTTGAGTTGATTTTTGAGTATAAGACAGGGGTCCACTTAAATTCTCTTGCATGTGGTGTCAAATTTTCCCAGCATTTATTGAAGAAACTATTCTTTTCTCACTGTATATTCTTGGCTCCTATGTCATGAATTGACCACATATACATGGTTTAATTTCTGGGCTCTTGATTCTGTATCATTGATCTGTGTGTCTGTTTTTATGCCAATACCATTCTGTTTGGATTACTAAGGCTTTATAATATAGTCTGAAATCAGGAAAGGTGATGCCTCCAGATTTGTTCTTTTTTCTCAAGATTACTTTTGCTATTCAGTCTTTTGTTTTGGGGGACTGTTTTTCTATTTCAATGAAAATGACACTGGTATTTTGATAGGGATATACTAAACCTGTAGATTACGTTGGGTGGTATGGATATTGTAAGAATATTAATTCTTCCAATCCTCGAACACAGAAAATCCTTCCATTTATTTGTGTCTTCTTAAATTCCATTCACCAATGTCTTATAGTGTTCGGTATATAGATCTTTCACCTCCTTGGTTAAATTTGTTTCTAGGTATTTAATTCTTTCTGATGCAATTGTAAATGGGATTGTTAGTTTCTCTTTCTGATAGTTTGTTGTCAATGTGTAAAAATGCATCTGATTTTTCCATATTGGTTTCATGTCCTGCAATTTTACTATATTTGTTTAGTAGTTCTAACAATTTTTGGCAGGGTCTTTAGAGTTTTCTATATATAATCACATGTCATCTGCAAATAAAGATCATTTTACTTCTTCCTTTCAGATTTGAATGTCTTTTATTTTTTCTCAACTAATTCCTCTGACTAGGATTTTCACTACTATGAATACAATGGTGAGAGTGGGCATCCTTGTCTTGCTTCTGATCTTAAAGGAATAGTTTTCAACTTTTCACCACTGAGTATAACGTTAGCTGTGGGCTTGTCATATATGCTATTTCTATGTCATAATTAACTTAATATCTTCTTTTTTTATTCTTAAACATCCCTATAAAAAGGTAACTTTTTAATAATGAAAAATTCCCTTCACATCACTCAAATAACTAAAAATATTTCTGAAATGGCTATAATAGCTAATAAAAACTAACTACTAAGATCAACCAATATTTATTAAAACCCTACTACATGCTTAATGAGTCTTAAAAAGAGTAGGAAGAAAGATGTTAAAAATTCATTACATTTGGGATATTTTTTTCAAAAGCCCCCACTGTGAGATTTTCATGTACAGCCAGGGTTAAGAACCTTTGAGTTCTCATGATAAAGTACAAATCACTTAGCACAGCATTCAAGGCCCTTCATGTCCAGACTCCCATCTATTTTTCTTCCTTAGTCTCCTGCCTCACACTTCTTCATAGTCTCTATCTATTCCTAACTGTTTACTGGTCCCCCCCAAAATGCTATCATATGGGCTTTCCATGCCCTTGTATTTGTTCCTTCCTCTGCCTGGAATGCTTTGCAAGTCACTAATAACTTGAATGGCAACTAATATTTCAACACTCAGCTCCAGCTTCACTGCTTATATAAAGTCCTTCTTAATGCCTGAAAGTTGATGTGACCATCTCTTCCTTTGAAGCAACTGGTAACCTGCACATATTTCCATCACCATATCTATAGCAAGTCACCTCCACCCATTTGGCTGCCTCTTCCTATTAGTAAATTCACAAAAAACTAAGTTTACTCACAGTATTCTTGATACAGGGGCACTAGCAATATATTTAATAAACACCGTGTGTGTTATTTCAAAGGTAGTGATCTAGGTTTCATTCCAAAATCTTTGGATAATCTACTCGCTTGTGACCTTGAGCAAATTCCCCAAACTCTGACTTCGTTTATTCAGAAGTTGAATATGAATAAACAATATGGCCTACTTCCTAATTCAGATGAGAGGATGGTATGAAATAATGCACTAAAATCCTTAAAACCTACTAATAACTTGATTAATATTAGCTATTATATAATTGTGATTGTGTAGCCAGGCACATCTATAAATTCTGATTAGGTGTTCTCTTTGCTATTTTATAAATGGTTAAGGCAAGGCCAAATGATTAAGCCAGTTTCCAAGAAACTTATTCTTATTTTTTTAAGAGTTATTTTTGGGGGGTGGGGACACAAAGAGAGAGGGAGAGATTCTTAAGCAGGCTCCATGCCCAGCACAAAGCCCAATACAGGGCTCAATCTTACAACCCTGAGATCATGACCCAAGCCGAAATCACAAGTTGGACACTTAACTGACAGCCACCCAGGTGCCCCTCAAGAAACTAGTTCTTTTTTTTTTTTTTTAAGATTTTATTTATCCATTTGACAGAGAGAGACACAGCGAGAAAGAGAACACAAGCAAGGGGAGTGGGAGAGGGAGAAGAAGGCTTCCCATGGAGCAGAGAGCCCGATGCAGGGCTCGATCCCAGGATCCCGGGATCATGACCTGAGCCTAAGGCAGACACTTAATCACTGTGCCACCCAGGCACCCTCAAGAAACTAGTTCTTAATGAAACACAGGACAGGGATTCAGTCTCAGGCTTTTTGATTATGCAGCTCTAAACAAAGTAAAAAATAAAGAAATATAAGGAGATAAAAATCAAACACCTTACTGATCACACTTTAATAATAAGCTGTCTCTGCACTATAAATAACCATTTCCTCTACTGGATATAAGCAGAAAACTCCCCTAACTCATCTTTAATCTTTTAGAGTTGGAAGGGAAAAAAATCAAGTTTTCTAGACCTTTTCTTGGCAATTCAGAATATTCTGACACCTCAAGCTTTTCATTATTGCTTCTACTATTTCAGAGTTGAGGTATCAATACACCTTCTAAGTACTTCCTACTTCTAGCGCTTTTTATCTTTCATTGCATTTATTTCTGAACAGAAGAAACATAGGTTATACATGACTTTTCCTTTATTGCACAGCTGTCAGTTTTAATTAGAAAAAGTTATAGGCAGAAGGCCATGCATATTCTCCATTTTGGTTTGTAGAATTAGAATCATATTTTTCTTCTACATTTTTCCTGTTTAATTCACTAGTAATCAGGGCCTGGGTTTATGCAAAAGTCATACTCTATATAAGCTGAGACATATATAAACAATTATCAGTCAAACAGCAACAACGGACATCTTCCTGAAGATTTTCTATCTTTCCCTAGACATTTAGTAAGGGGGATACTTTTTTATGTATTTAAATAAACTTTATATAAATTTATAATTTATAATTAAATTATCAGATCATGTTTTTACCAACCATATTTAGTAAGTTATTCTGTTTCTTTTTTGTTTCAGTTTTGAAGGAAAATAGTACTTCAGGCTCCTTTCTCATTCGATGCCCTTGCCAAGAGGCACTTTAAACTCCAAAGAAATGTTACCAGTTCTCTTAGTCTAGATTAGCTTTCCTAGTCTAGATCTCTTTCGAATGCTAAGAGATGATGTATTTATTCAATTATCTTACCCTTTAGGAAGACAATATAGTTTGTTGGTGAAGAATATAAACTTTGGAGCCATGATGTCTAAATCTAAATCTTTTACTCTGTTAGTTTCCTAGGGCTGCCATAACAAAGTATCACAAACTGGGTAGCTCAGAATAACATAAATGTATTGTGTTAGTTCAGGGGCTAGAATTCTGAGATGGAGATGTCAGCAAGGTTGGTTCCTTGGGGGAGCTGCCAGAAAGTGTGTTTCATGGCCCTTTCCTAGCTTCTGGTAATTTGCTGGTAATCTGTGGTGTGTCTTGCCTTGTAGATGCATAACTCCAATATCTGCCTTCAGCTTTACATAGCTTCCCCCTGTGTCCACGTCTATGTCCAAATTTCCTCTTTCTATTAGGACACAGTTACATTGGATTGGGGCCCTACCCTATACCAGTACAACCTCATCTTAACTGATTATGTCAGCAAGAATCCTATTTCCAAAGAAAAAGGTCATATTCTGAGGCACTAAGGGTTAAGACTTAAACATATGAATTTTGAGGGGACACAAATTATTCCTTAACACTCTGTAACTAACACCCATTAACACTGTGTCAACTTACTTAACCTATTCTTTGTCCTGATTTTCTCACCTATAAAATGGGGATGATAATGATAATGTTTACTTCATGGATTGTTGTAAGGATTACATAATTGAATATGTTAAAGTACTTAGTATGGTTCCCAGCAAAAAGCGAGCACTCAAAAACTATCTATACCACTGAGCAGCTATTTCTGAGAAAATCAAACACTGACAATTTTAAAATCCAAGCTCCTTAAATGCCAGTTACTGGATATTTTAAAAATACAAGGCTTATTAGCAGCATATCAATTTTGTTGTGTAGTTTAGAAATCAGTTTACTTTTTAAAGTACAATAGTTGTATATGGAAGTTGGATTGATATTGGGCACAATACTTTGTGTTACAAATTTTCTCATGTTAATCAGGCAAATGGTAATGACCAAAATATTGTACAATATTTTAATACACAAAGTTTGGACATAGCACTAAGCCATTCACTAAAAATTAAATTTCTTGTAAAGCAAAGGTTGGTTCAGGCCACCTATACATTTCCTTGTCTTCTAAACCATAGAATGAGAGCTTTCATAACAAGGGATGTTTCAAATTGTACTTAGATAAAAGCAAATATATACTATCCTTTTGGGAGACTGGCTTCATGAGTCTATTAAAACATAACCCCTAAATTAATAATACTCTATTGAGGGTAGTAACAAAAATGATGCCTAATTCCCCTGGTCCAAACATGGAAACTCTACAGACTCTAATTATACAAACTTGTATTTACTTCATAAATTATAGTGCAAGGGCTAATTTTTTTATTTTTTTATTATTTTTTATTATGTTCAGTTAGCCAGCATATAGTACATCATAAGTTTTTGATGGTAGTGTTCAATTATTCATTAGTTTCACATAATACCCAGTGCTTATCACAACATGTGCCCTCCTTAATACCCATCACCCAGTTATCCCATCCCCCCACCCCCCTCCCTATGGTCGACTAATCTTCAACCAAACAGAAAAGAACATCCAATGGGAAAAAGACAGTCTCTTCAATAAATGGTGCTGGGGAAACCGGACAACCACATTAAGAATGAAACTAGACCATTCTCTTACACTATACACAAAGATAAACTCAAAATGGATGAAAGACCTCAATGTGAGACAGGAATCCATCAAAATCCTAGAGGAGAACAGAGGTAATAACATTTTAGACATCAGCCACAGCAACTTCTTTCAAGACATGTCTCAAAAGGAAAGGGAAACAAAAGCAAAAATGAACTTCTGGAACTTCATCAAGATAAAGAGCTTCTGCTCAGCAAAGGAAACAGTCAACAAAACTAAGAGGCAATCCACGGAATGGGAGAAGAAGTTGCAAATGACACTACAGATAAAGGGCTGGTATCCAAGATCTATAAAGAACTTCTCAAATTTAACACCCCAAAAACAAATAATCCAGTCAAGAAATGGGCATGAACATGAACAGACACTTCTCCAAAGAAGACATACAGCTAACAGACACATGAAAAAATGTTCAACATCAACTGGCCATCAGGAATATACAAATCAAAACCACAATGAGATACCACCTTACACCAGTTAGAATGGCCAAAATTAACAAGACAGGAAACAAGTGTTGGCAAGAATATGGAGAAAGGGGAACCCTCTTGCGCTCTTGGTGGGAATGCAAGCTGGTACAGCCACTCTGGAAAACAGTGTAGAGTTTCCTAACAATGTTAAAAATAAAGCTACCTTATGACCCAGCAATTGCACTACTAGGTATTTACCCCAAAGCTACAGATACAGTAAAAAGAAGTAGTACGTGCACCCCAATGTTCATAGCAGCAATGTCCACAATAGCCAAACTGTGGAAGGAGCCAGGATGCCCTTCAACAGATGACTGGATAAAGAAGATATGGTACATATATAAAATGGAATATCACTCAGCCATCAGAAAAGATGAATACCCACCATTTGCATCGACATGGATGGAATGAGGGGATTATGCTAAGTGAAATAAGTCAAGCAGAGAAAGACAGTTATTATATGGTTTCACTCATGTGGAACATAAGAGCGGATGACCACAGGGGAAGGGAGGGAAAACTGAATGGGAAGAATTTCTCTCTCTTCTGACTCAATGTTACTGTATAGAAATGCAACTGATTTCTGTGTATTGATTTTATATCATGCCACTTTGCTGAATTCCTGTATGAGTTCTAGCAACTTTGGGGTGGTCTTTGGGGTTTTCTACATAAAGTATCATGTCATCTGTGAAGAATGAGAGTTTGAATTCTTCTTTGCCAATATGGATGCCTTTTCTTTCTTTTTGGTGTCTGATTGCTGAGGCTGGGACTTTTAGTATTATGTTGAACAACAGTGGTGATGGTGGACATCCCTGTCATGTTCCTGACCTTAGTGACAGCATTTTTAAGAAATTGACCGTCCCACACAGTGTCCAGTCATGGTAAAGTTGTCAAAGTGTTCTACTCTTTCAATGATGCTAGTGTTCATGACACAATCTAGGCCAATCAGACTCACTCTTGCAGAAATAAGATTTTTAAATGAATAATAAAATTACAAGAAGAAAATGTCTGAAATCAATTCAGCCCAATGAGGCTAATAATTAATTCCTGATGCCTAGATCCCAGGTGCTGCCTTGGTTTCCAACTTTTTCTAAAGTTGGTTCTCTAGGATTCTTTGATTCTGTGGATTATCCAACATCTTTAAAACTCTTTTCTGCTTATTTTAGCTAACTTTAATTCCTACTGATTGCAGACAAAGAACTAGAATAGATACAGATGGGGATTTCTAAGCTGGGGTTTCTCAAACCATTTCCATCTAAATTTTATAGTGTGCTTATTAAAAATGAATAGTTCTAAACACTACCTCAAACACTAAATCTAATTCATTGGTAGTAGGCTCAGCAATCTGTCACCTGAACAAATTCTGCAGCAATACTTATAGATTGCTTATAGACTCCATAGCTGCTATGCCAAGTCTAATTTGAAGGAAAAACAAAAGTAGACCATGTTGAGAAGCATCAACTGAAGACTCAAACTATACAGCTTCTCATTTGGTACTTAAGTCATCACTATTGCTCATTAATCGACAGATGGCTTAAACATATCAAGACAAATTAGTAAACAAACAGGTGACAGAGAAGCAAATAATAAATAATAAAAAGCAACAAGAATATAAAAAGAAAATGAAAATAAAAATATCACTTAAAATCATACTATTAACTAATAATAAAAAAAGTTGTATAATCCAGGAAATTTTTCTTTTTTAAGTGGGCTCCATGTCCAATATAGGGCTTAAACTCAGGACTCTGAAATTAAGAGGTACATGCTCTACCAACTGAGCCAGCCAGGTACCCCATCCAGGGATTCTTTATAAAGATTTTTTTCCAAATAATTCTTCTATTCTTTTAAAACAGATTATCATTATTTTATAAGAGATAAAAGTTCAGTGATTTAAACATTTTCAAGATATTAATATTAAGAAACATTTAAACTTAATACCTGCATTTTTAATACTCTAGATGTTGACTGAAATTCTCCTTCCCATTTAGAAAGTACACTGATCTAACAGGCTTAAGATCTGCTTTTATTCTCCTTTGTGGTTACTAATTTGGTCTATCAGCTTTGCCAAGTAACTTAACGTCCACATAAATTCCATTAGTAAAATAAGTGCAGTAATTTATGCTGCTTACTCACCTTAGAGAGGTAGAATAAAAAAGATAAAGTGGTAGAATTAAATTAATATACATAGTTGAAAAGCATTTGGTCTTTTTCTATATTTTCCCCAGTATGTCAAATCCTCCATCAACTGGAGATACATTTTTATATGTGCATTAATGGGAGAGACAGCTGAATGTAAAACATGTTTTGAGTTTTTCAGAAAAATCTCCTCTTTAAGCACAAAGATGCTATCCATTTATTTTGAACTTAAATTAGAACTGATTTTCCTAATAACAACAGGCTCAAGCAGGTTATATTTGGAATACTTAATGTAATATGACCTGAAATACAGTCAAAAAGATAAAAATGTACACGCACTTTAAATTTATAGTTCTTTTCATTATAGCACTAAAATGAGATACTTGGAATTATGTGAACCATTGCACGCTAGTGAAAAAAAAGTTTATAGAGCAAATAGCGTAGTGTTTCAGGCTGTGTGTGTGTGTGTGTGTGTGTGTGTGTGTGTGTGTGTAGACAGAGTGGAAATAACTGCTAACAGGTTATAAGAGCTACAATAATAGCTATTTTTAAGCTTATTTATTTTAGAGAGAACAATGGGGGGAGGAGCAGAGGGAAAGAATCTTCATACAGACTCTCTGCTAAGTGCAGAGCCCCAAGGGAGGCTTGATCTCATGACCCATGAGATCATGACTTGAGCTGAAACCAAGAGTTAGATGCTCAACCAACTGAGCCACTCAGGCACCCCTTAAAACAGGATTTCAATCATCAAATCACCATGTGGAAAAGAACAAGGTGACAGGAAGCTGACATAATCTCTACTTCCCCATGAGATTAGAAGGATAGATCGCATACTGCTTGGATTGCCATATACTTAGTTTTAAGAAGAAATACACATTAATTGCCAAAATGCTTAAAAATTATCAATAGTTTCCAAGAACAGGAGAACAAGCAAATGACCACACCTCTCTTCCTTTGAGTACTTCTGAAGAACACAGACTCCTTCTAATCCAGCTATTTCTCGTAGGGTTTTATTGGAAAGGGAGCATCACACAGTGCTTAAGAGCACAGATTACTGACAGGAATTAAATGGCCTGGAGTAAAAGGAAATAACTGTATTTAATTGTATTCCTTTCTTTTCGTACCATGTGGACTCTTTTTCCCTCATAAATTTGACAAAACTGAAAGCAGTGTTGCCACCCCTCCATCAAATGTTTTTAAAAAGGGACATTTATAACTTTTAAGCAACACTATTCTTGATAAACAAATGACACTTATTAGCCTAAGAGAAAGTGATCTGCATGCCACAGTGTGCTCTCTTTTATAACCATTATACAGCTGGGCTGGGATAGCTTGCAATCTCCAAAACATAGCCAAAAATATAATCTGAGCCTGAAGCTTTGCTTATGAGATGATGCAGGGATCTATTTCCTGACCCTGGTAATCCCAACCAGTTTGTGTGAATCACTATTATTATTTCCTTTTTACATTTTCTCCAAATCTGGAAATGTTGCCATTCAAAATATACCCTTGCTAGAGAGTCATTTGTCAGTGATAATATGTGATCAAATTAATCTGGTTGCTAAATATCAGAGAGGATGTAAAGTCAGCTCTTGGCTGGATATCAGGCAGCAAGGAGAGAATAGGATTGGTGGCTGTCACTGCAAAATGTGTTTGAAAGCTCAGCATGATGAAGCTACAGGGGCATTAAGAAATGATTGTGTTTATCATCCAGGAAAAAGGGGATGAAGGCAAACAGAGCCCTGTTCCTTCATTATCCTAAGATATACCCCCATTTTCACTTTGGCTATAAACTATAGCCAAATCCCTAACTTCAGGGTTCATTTCCATGAGCAAAGAACAGGTGGCCAATCTATTGTATGCATTCATAAAAGTGAAAGTGAAGCTAGTGTGTTTAAAGCATATGAAACAAGATTCCATACTGTTAACGTTGCCACTTTCTCTTTTACTTCTCTAAAATCCATTTCTTACACATTTGATCTGTATTTCCAGATAAGAGAAATAGCACACATAGCAAACACAGGAAGTGTTGTTTCTTTTCTTTTTTAAATTCTTTGCCCTCTATGAATTTTCTGTGGGAATGCTGTCATGTTAGATGGATCCATGCTGCGTCCTCTGAAGGGATTAGAGACACGGTTTAGGACTGGATGAGAACAAAATTCCTGACCCAGCTGCTGTTCTTAACCACCTATAAGGATAGGGCAAAGCTCCTGAGGAACCTCATTTAGCTGAAGAGCTAAATCTTCTAACTTCGGGAATTTATTTTGGGGGGTGGTAGTGACCTAACTGTTCTTCTCTCCTCAGAGAATTTTTACTTCTATTTTCTATTCTCATTTTTCTGGAGTATAACAGATTTTGATAAAATTGTGCAGGTGAAGATGGGAGGATCTGTTAACATCTCAGTCATGCAAACAATTTCAGATAGAAGGGCAGTCACTATCATTTTTAAACTGTCCTCTTGACTACTCTAAACTGACTCCAGAATTTCCATCGGACTGTTTCTCTTATAAGCTTTCTTTTCTGGTTCTCCTACCATCTCTAGCATGTTCTCTTTAGTAGCGAAACAAGCTTTTCCACTCTCTCAGAGAAATTTGGGACTCTTGTTGATTCACATGTCCTCATTCAAGAAGTTTTTCCAAATAAAGGAAGTTATGTCTCTATGAAGATTCTCCTATTTGGGGGCATTTACTCTTATTCCAATTTTTCAGTTTTATAATAAGATTGAGAAAAAATCCTCATATATAAATGTTAGCCTGTCTTTATGCATTTCCCTAGAATTTAAATTCATGAAAGTAGGGGCACCTGGGTGGCTCAGTCGTCAAGCATCTGCCTTTGGCTCAGGTCATGATCCCAGGGTCCTGGGATCGAGCCCCGCATTGGGCTCCCTGCTCCGCGGGAAGCCTGCTTCTCCCTCTCCCACTCCCCCTGCTTGTGTTCCCTCTCTCGCTGTGTCTCTCTCTGTCAAATAAATAAATAAAATATTTTAAAAAATAATAAATAATAAATAAATTCATGAAAGTAGAGTTAATGGATCCAAGCGTATGACTATTTTTCAATATTCTGCTTAATTGCTTTCTAGAACATTTTATATCTTCAAAAGAAATGTTTGTTGTCATAGCATCCTCATATACTAACCTGAAGCCATAACATATCTAGAAAATACAGTTAAATAGGATGTGCAAAGATTCTCCACACATTAAAAAACTCAGAAAATTAACTGAGAAAAAGATCAATAGAGATAATTCCAAAAAAACTGTAAAATATTAACTGTTGAGAAATGAGAGCTGGGGAAGGAAACTTTCCTGCTTTTAACTAAAGATTTATCCTCAGCTCTTATTCAAATTCTTAGCCCCCTTTCAACTGTTTTCTAGGCTTTTCACCCAAGGAGAAGTTTTTCAGAGCTAGACAATATTAGAAGATTGTATATGTATGTGTGGATTCAAGATAAAGTCATACTTGCAGTAAAGCCACATGAACCGGCTTTTGTGCTGGCCTCGCTCTGTGCAATAAACATTCCTCCACTTGAGCCTACTTTTCTCTTGCCCTCTTTTCCAACTATGCATCTAACATTGATCAATGTGTGCATGAATCTTCAGAAGCAAATCTTAGAATGAAAGGGATGGCGAGTGGGGAAATTTGGTAGGTTAAAGTCAATCTTGATATCCAAACAGTAATAAATTTATTTAAAGACAACTTGAGGGAAATACTTGAGAGTTAACATGACATATGTAAACAGCATGTAAAGAACTTAGACATAACAAAAAATCATAATCATTCCAATTTAATAGCTAAAAGAGATCTATTAAAAATAGCCAATTCACATGGTATAGTCCCTACTTTTACACTGAAATAGAATTAAATAAATTTTAAAATTAAGTAAAATTTTTAAATTGGAAGTTGAGAGCAATTAAACTGAATAATCTTGGACTCGGGGAATTAATATATCAATGACAAATATAATAAAGAGGAAATTTGTGGGTTTTTTCCTTAGTTTTATAGGCACCATATAAGCTTTGTAAATTTTGGTGCCACATCAGGAATAGAACTTTCTACCAACCTAGTGGTGCATTTGGAGAATAGGATTCATGTTATAAGCATTACATGTGTGTAGTGCGGTATATATAAAGTCATAATCTTTTACAATTAAGATACTAAACCTCAAAAAATATCATCAATCTAGCAGAGTCTGGCAACAAGTCAGATTCCAACAGTCTAGGTTAATCATCTCTTGTGGGAGAAAATATTTCTGGCATAGAACTAAAATAATTTTTATGACATAGCAGTAACCATATTCTAGGTATCACATAATGATTAAAGGAGAAGAAATATATAAAAGCAATTATAATATGCCTTATAAAGATACTTATTTTCATAGGATAGAAATAATGCCTGAATCAGCATATTACAATAATAACAATAAACATAGATGCATGGAAAGATATAAGTAATCCACTAGGTTTATTGGCAGATCTCTATTTTTTTCAATTAATCAATTAAAATCCAGTTTGTAAAGAGATCTGTAATTATTTCAATTGCTTTTTTTTAAAGCACACCTTTATATTGGAGGGAGGATGAGAACCATAAAATGTTAGAGTTGAAAATAAGATTATTGTAATTTAGGAACTAAATTGATAGTTTTCAGAGCTTTTGACATTCTAAATGTACAAATCTAAATGTCAACAGCTAATCACGGGTAATCTGCTATTGATTTTTCTCTGTTTAAAAATACCAAGTTCTGGCAGCAATTTCTATCTCTATGTGTTTCTACAGGCACATTTTTCAAGTATAAAATACAAGATCGATCAAACAGCAATTTACCTAATTTCTCAAGACAGATATTAAGGAATACCAGCAATTTCCAAGTTATGAAACACTGCTAAAAACATTTAACAGAGTTAGGAAAGAGTATTATAATAAAATAGGAATTAACATAGTAGGAGATGGCAAGCATCTATAGAAAGATTTTAATCTTTAAATTAAATATGATGTAAACCATACAAGTATTGCCAATTCTACCTTCATCTAAAGGTAAAATATTCAGTAGACAAAATCACATACAGTCCATCAAAATTTAGATTTTGTGGGGTTTTTTTGGTAAAAGCAGCTACCATCATTAAATATACTTTTTAAAGAACGTGATAAAAATTTAAAGAAAAAGCCAAGTTGTACCACTTACTTGAAAGTTCTATGTTCAATGTAAGACACTACTTACTTGGATCTTTACTTTGCATTTATATGCAGAATAAATTTTAATCTTTAAGTGCAGAGTAACTATTCAACGTAACTTTAAAATTGAGGTCTCTGGAGGAACTATTCATTTTAATTCTCTTATTAGTTTCATATATTCATGATGATGAATCCTGATAAATGTGAGGCTCGTTTTCATTTTCCATGTATAACTCAAGCTTATTTGTTTGTAAAATTTTTTGTTATTTCCCTTCATTTTATCTTTGCAATAATATATTGCTGATGTTTAACTGTCAGATATATCTCTTCCATTTCCATAACACTGTCCTAAAGGTCAGGAGGCAGATCTTACTTATCTCATTTCTAGCAGTCACACAAAGTCATGGCCGATATATCGAATGAATATTTATTCTCAGTGTCTCCCTATATTAATTCATAGAATAGTACTTTTATCTTTTCATCTCTGTAAACAATAGTTCATAGATGTGAACTTATCTATGCAACTAATCCATAGTACTTTGATATATAAATTAACATTTTAATTATTCACTGACACAGAAATAGGCTAATTAGTTAAACCTTAGGCTCTCAGAGCTTCATGGAAATGGCTTGCCTTTGTATTTCCTGTGCCCAGCACAGTGAAAAAAATAGTAAGTATCAATACATTTCATTTAAAAATTAGATGAATGTACACTTATTGTTGAACTAGTTTGAGAATTCTAGAAAAAATATATAAACAAACCATATAGATTAAGAAACGAAGTGTTGGGTGCCTGGGTGGCTTAGTTGGTTAAGCGACTGCCTTCGGCTCAGGTCATGATCCTGGAGTCCCAGGATCGAGTCCCGCGTCGGGCTCCCTGCTCGGTGGAGAGCCTGCTTCTGCCTGCCTCTCTGCCTACTTGTGCTCTCTCTATCTCTGTCAAATAAATAAATAAAATCTTAAAAAAAAAAACGAAGTGTTTATACCTAAGTAATAAAAATAAAAGTGAACAAATAAGAAACCCAAAGGTAACTATGGCTATACTGCAATGAAAAAGCATTTGAGAACTTTATTATAGAAATAAGCTAACAATTTTAACTGATTTTAAGGCTTGGTTACATTTTTAGAAAAAAAGAAACTTCATTTAGCTTTAATAAGCATATTAAAACTTTAGAAATCTAACCTTTAAAACAAATTCTTAAGTTTTAATTCTGCTTTACTAGGTAATAGGGCTCTTGAAAAAAATGCATCCATTGATTTCTGATCATAAACTAGTGAATATTATAAAGATTCTTACACATTTTTATTGAACAAAGAACCAAACTGATATTTTTAATAACCTGGGTGAACTACAGTTTTTCTAACCTATAAAATGAAGTTATTATACCATAACAATGTAAGACAGTAAGTTATTGTACCTACCATAAGTACCTTTTTGCACTAATACAGTGTCATAAATATGACAATAAAATTGGAGTATGTTAATTTTTACTTATTTTGAGCTACATTAAGCAATATATTTTACAAACAATATGTACTTCTGAAATTTTGGGGTTTTTTTCCAGATAAAATTTGAGATCTCTTTCTGACTGCTCCCTCCCTCAACTGTGCACATAAAATAGTCAAGTTAAGAGTGAATGTTCTAGTATTCTAAAACTGTCCTATTACACTCTTGGTTTTTCGCTGAGATATACTAATTGGTAACAAGTGGACCAATGTATAGATTTTTATTTAATTTTGGAAACTGACAAAACTCTTTATGATTTTGGAAAATGTTAACTACTAGTTTGCTCAGCTATTTCCTGTCATACTTAATGGCTACTAATTATTTTCACTTGCATTCACAAAATAAACATAATCTAAGTATTCTTTAAATCCACAGGGAGTGTGGAAGGAAATTTGCAGTTTTGGGTATAAGTTTTAGCTAAGATTCTCATCAATGAACATTTCCATACTTGCAGAGATTAACGAATCTAAGTCAGAATTTTATGCAAGATATGTAAGAGAGACCCCTTTACCAAACAGGTTCAATTTTTAAATAGTACCATAATTTAGCTCTCTCTTCTATCTCTATTTTTCTTTCATTTTGGTATCTGTATAGCTGCTTAGCTACTGCATCATATTTAAAAGTAAATTTCAGTTATCTAAGCTATCAACTTTTTAGAATAACATATTGGTCTCTGCACATTTTAATTCTCTACACACTTAATTTCTATTATCTTTAGCAATATTAAAGTATCATCTATCAGCAACACAATTTCTGCCTTTTAAAGTCAAAATTAAAGTGATATTAAGATATAATTCAACTCAAATTTAGGGGCAATCATTTATTAGTTTTTGATAATTCCTATCTGGAATACATAAATGTATTTCTTAGTAAACAAAATATCTTTATTAACTTGCTTAAATATACCTATTAATAATCATCATAGGTAGGCAAATTTCGATATATTGATTTTTTTAGTTGTGGGCAAATGTTTTTCCTTATTCTAGATACTACACTTTATGTACTAAGAATGTGTTTCTCATTTCAATACTCATGTACCACAAAATATAAGTATCATAATACAGTATAGCCAACCTGAAAGAAAATATAATTATCCTGTTATTTTTAATTTAATATAATAAATAAGTTATGTATACATTTAAAAACATGCTTACTTTTTATCAGCTCCAGATATTCACAAAGATACCTAACATTATAAGAAAAAAATAACATTAATTATTTCCACCTCCTGAACATCCAGTTTTTAAGGAGTTGTTATCTCATATCTCCTATGATCAGAAAGTAAGTATGACTTTTACACCTAAAGTTATTAAATGAAATAGGAGGAAGAGCGATGACTTCTCATTTATGTCCAAGTACAGGTCATCAAACAGGCCAATGGCTAGAGGACTCAGCAGTATCCCAGGAGAGTAGCTGAATGTATTTTTCAGGAAATGGACTGAAAATACATACTTTAACATCAATTCTTACTACAAAGTTCAATTAAAAGGTATGCTTGCTGCTATTTCATACTGGAAACTTGCATCTTCAACATAAATTACAGTTTTTAATAATTAATCCACCTTAAATAAACATATCAAAATATGCCAGTCTAATATCCTTTGAACAAAAGCTCACTCCACAAGTCGGTCCATGTAAAGCCATCACATATGTGAAATATGTTTTGTATCATGAATATATTTTTAAGATGCACATTTACATTTTCTCTTAATATAATTAAATGTATACCCATCATAAAACATTGGAAGATTCTTGTGAAACAATTTTACAAGTAAAATGCCTAAAAGTTTGATAGTATTTCTTTTCTCTCTTCAGTCTCTCCCTCATAATCTCATTTACTGTAAAATTATTCATCTTATAAAAATCATCAATTAAAGATGACTCAAAGATACACAACATCAACAGAGCAGACTAAGTTTCTAAAGAACAGAGACTGTATGATAATCATCATTGTAGCCTCAGAACCTAGCATAATTCCTGAGATGCTTAATATGTGATTGTTGAGTGACTTAACTTTGAAATAAAATGTAATATTAGATATTACTTTGTAATAGTGGTACATAAATGTTCTACATTATGAGGTCTTATCATCAGTACTGCTATATACTATCACATGGCAAATGTGTTTTTAAAGTTTTTCTAATTGATTTAGTATCTAATTTTAAGGAAACAAATTTTTCTTGCCAGATCTGGAAAGAGACTGGAAACTCGTCATTGGATCATATCTTCTGGGAGGGAAACTTCTCCTTGAACTCTTATATATGGTAAGTACACTACCTATCAAATAGTAGGCCTTCAATAAATAGCTGTTTAAAGAGTGGATGTTTCCATTCAGTTTTAGAATATCTACCATTGAAAACTGAAGTTGTATATTCCATAAAAAGTCAAAATGTTTATAGAATGGAAATAACTAAAAAAATAGCATTTTTCAGAACATTCTAAGCACTAAAGTAAAATGTAAGATTTACTATTTTGAATGTATATTTAAGAATATTTGGAAATGTTTAAATGAGCCTCTCTAGAGTATGAATTTTCCAAATATACAGTAAGTATATATGACTGTTAAGTTGGACTTTTTATGCTTCTGTATATTTAATAATGGCACTCATATAATACTATTAAAAGACAACTCAAAGTAATGGATAATTAACTAGTCAGGGAAATCGTTTAAATGACATGAAATTTACTATTATTTAGTGGAAAGCCTGTTTCTTCCCTCATCCCTGCCCCCAAGAATATCATATAACCTAAAATATCATTTTCTGTGTCTCTTAGAAACTTTCTGAACATTGGTTTCCCTTCATTTTAACAAAATGCAAAGAAAAAAAGACTAATGGAAAATATCTGAAACACCCCTATTTTATATCTAGTATAACTTAGATTTTTTGTTTTCAATACCAATAATCTGATCCTAACAGAGATGAATAAACCTGGTACATAAGCCAAACTTCTAAATATTGCTCTTTTTAGCTGAAAACTAGATTCTGTTGGATTACTATACTGCTTTGTGAAGATGTCCCCACTCACCTGTGCCATTTTCCTCTCTGACAAAAAATAACTGCATATGGAAAGTTATGTCAGAAATGCGTTAACAAATGGCATTTGATCCAATATGAAGTACATTATGTACAACCACTTGAAATAGCAAAACTGTACTATTAAGATTGTATTTCAAATCACGGTTTGAGCTAAATACAGTAGAAAATGGGTACTTCACCCCATCCCTCATATCCCATGTCAATTATCAGTATTTATATATAGCAAGGTAATTTTTAAGGGGAGTAATGAAAAATCTGGGCCCCATGGGGGGAAAATTATATAAATGCTGAATATCTACATTTACTTATCTATAAAGATAAGATGGTCCCATGAATTCTACTTCCCAAATGTACCTCAAATCCACCTTTTTTTCTCCATCTCTGCTACCACCACTCTAGGCCAGGCCACCGTAACACCTCTCCTGAACAACTACAATAGACTCCTAATTCTACTCTTGCCATCGTCCAATTATTTCTTTGCTCACTAGCCATAATGCTCTTAAAATGAAAAGTTGTTAAAATCTCTTAACAGTTTCCCATTTAACCTAGAATAATATTAAAATACAACTCCTTACCAGGACTCCTTTTCTTCTCTGTGGGATCTAGTTCCTAACCATCTTTCAAACCTTATATTGTGCTACTCTCTTCCATGCTCAATAAGTTCCTGTCACACTGAACACGCATTTCTTCAAATGTGTCAAGCTCATTTCCCTTCAAGATCACCGCCCGGGCAATTCTCCATACCTAGAATGCAATTCTTTCCAGTTTATACGATTAGCTTTCTCCTCCCTAGAATTTGACTCAAATATCACCTCCCACTCTAATAAAATTACAAATTGATCAAAATGCTATAGACCCAGTATATCAAGTATGTTGCACACATTAAATATGCATTATTTTTTATTTAAAAAAGAACATGACAGATGAATAAACAATTTAATCCTTATGTATAAGTTTAGTTTGATTATAATTGACTGTACTTTGGGCAGTCAACCCATTTTGATTACTTAACTATATGTATTGATCTCCACCATATTTACACTCCCCAAAAAGTGTTGAGTCAAAGACAAGGAAGAAAATTCTATTACGGCTAGAGTCTGGTTGATGTACAGTATAAAATACAATCTATTCTTTCACCATTTTGAACAAAGGCAGTATGCAGTCAGAAGTACTCAGGTGTGTGAAGAAAGAGAGAGACTGGTTGAAACGTGGTGCCTACAATGTGGAAAAAATATTGGGAGAAGGAAATACAAGAAATCTATCATGACTTTTGTACTAGTTTATATTGGCAATGATGAGTGAAGAAACAAAAGGATTTCTACTCTAGCATTTTTCTTAACATTTAATTTTGTAACAGAAAAGTAATGCAAATTCATAAAGTTTGAAAATATAAAAAATTAAAAGATGTAAACATTAATTTTGTCTTATACCTTAGATATATATTTTTCTTCTTAAGAAAATCCAAATGAAACCACTTTATTCATGTTACTTCTGGTCTGAAGAAGAGATTCTTAAAGAACACTGTATAGTTTTTGCACATGAAAAGGTTTTTAGATATAGTTTTATATCAAACCCAGAGCAAGCAATACTTACATGAACAATATATATCAATGACATTTTATCTTTCTACTTGGAGTACTAATCATAATAACTAATTATACAATGACTTATTCTAATTTGTAAATATATGATAAAATTACATTGTAGGTTGTTTTTATACTTAATTAGGAAAGCATATGATTACAATCTCTTGCACCTTTACAACTATGAATAGTTTATCCCCCAAAATTTTATCTAGGTGAAAGTTCTTTTAGAAATATACTTTGTAAGGGCACCTGGGTGGCTCAGTTGGTTAAGCGACTGCCTTCCGCTCAGGTCATGATCCCGGAGTCCCGGGATCAAGTCCCACATCGGGCTCCCTGCTCGGCGGGGAGTCTGCTTCTCCCTCTGACCCTCTTCCCTCGCATGCTCTCTATCTCTCATTCTCTCTCAAATAAATAAATAAAAAATCTTAAAAAAAAAGAAATATACTTTGTAAATCATCCAGTTTCTCTCATTTAACAAAGTTTTTAATATTTTCAGTAAAGTTTACTCGAACTTTCTGAAAAATTTTCAATTCGTCCCTTTCTATATATATAAGAACAATATTTAGTTTTATAGTTCGTGAACAATACTTACAGAAGTTCAACTAAATTTAGACTATGAATTTTATTAAGCAGATATTTTTCTGCTCAGGTATGCTCACCTGTATTCACATACAACTCAGTAGATTTTACATTCAATTCATTCAAATTAATAAATTCAATGAAACTAACAAGTCAGAGTATTGTTTTGCTTGTTTACTTAATTTGTCCTGAGTTCCCTGGAAAAAAACCAAAAGATCAATTCACACAATGTTGGTAGTAAAATAAGTTCACTAGACTCTTGTATGCAAACTATATTTTGCTTGAATGATTTTAGTATCTGATTATTTTTGGAAACATGACCTGAGGAAATAAATCAACTCTTTTAGGCTATACAGTACTATTTGCTAAAGCAGAGTAATCTTTGAATAAATGGACCCCTGGTGGCTACTAACCACTGTAATTGATATACATGGTTACTTACATATGAAACAAAATAATGCTTTATATTCACCTAAATGTCCAGGACAGAAATAAAAGCTTATGTAGAGAGAAGGTAAAATCTGTTTTTTATAAATAAAAATTGGCAACACCTAATAAATATTGTGGTTTTAAATAGAGGAAAAATTAATGGAATAAGAGAAATTTGAACACAAATCATGTTTTCACTTACTTAATCAGATGAAGTGATCTAGGAAGCAACTCTACTTTCTGATCGATTCAAGGAGGTTTAGGTAATAGGAAGAGAGAGTCAAATTGATTTATTTTGTCATTATAGTGCAGAGCTTCAGAGCCAGTTAAAGGACAAGAGATGCTTCCTATACTCAACTTACTCTCAATACCTTGTTAGGCACCATGTTAAAAATGAGGTAGTTCACTTTTTTGTCATTATCATCGTTTTACCCTGCCTAAGTATGGAAAAATAGGAGAGGGAAAGAAGGTGAATCTACTCATTTCAAACATGATGGATTTTATATAATTTGGTAAAAACAGATAAATAACATTAAAAAATTTACTTTTTGAATATCCTTAATCAGAACACAAGTTTTATAAAAATGAAATTTTGCCCTCTAATAAATTTAAAAAATAAATTCCATTAACTCTTAAGACAAGTTACTAGGAAAACAAATGCTATCTCCTTAAAATTAAATAGTAAGCATATTACTAATATTTACTATCATGTGTATAACAAATCTAATTTATGTTTTACATTATTTTTATATTGTATATACACTGTAATGACCCATGTTTTCAATGTTTAAAAACTGGTAAGGTATGTTTTGATTCATTTATGAAACTACAAATTAAAAAATATCTCCAAAATGTTAATAATAATGTTCTGAAGTTTGACACTTTATTAATCACTAGTATGATGACTTCAGTATTCAAAAGTTATCTCAAAATAACATAGGGCATAATTTCTAATCATTATGAGTTTAGGCTGTATAACGCATTTTATAAGCAATCATCTGTGTCTGATAAAAATATCTGAGCATATTTTCTCTATAATCTTGTGTTGAAGAACTTCTTCTAAATTTTACCCAACTTAGCCTTTAGGTACTATATTAGTCAAGTGTGATCTTATGAATAGCCTGCGTTTCTTTTATAATAATGAAAATTCAGAGTTTTAGTAGTCTATCTTTAAGGATCCTACTTAATGGATGGGTAAGCTGAGTAATATTCATTCACAAACATTAAGCTAATTGATGAAAACACACACAGATTATATATATTTGGTAAATATTTTAGGTAAGTTGTCTTTAAAAACTATGGGAAAGTCATTACAATAAACAAAAAATATTGCAAAAGGATAACAAGTAACTCCTCTATGCCCTTAAATTTAATATGAATATGTGAAAGGTCACACTTTAACACTTGACACATTTTGGTAGGATGGCACTTTAGTTGTTCGGAGATTCTGATATGTGTTTTATTTATGTTAGTTTCCCCAGGGCCTAGAATGGTAACTGGTATATCATAGACACTTAATGAGAAACTAAATTTTGATTTAGGGAAATTATTGCATGGAAATAACTGTTAAAGATTTCTAGTAAACGACTCTTTTTAGTGTGGCTACTAAAGAGATGTATATTAACATACTAAATACTAAGACATAGTACAATATAAACGTCTCACTTTCTGATTATTAAAAATTGTTTTTCTCTCCCTGCAAAAAAATGTTCAAGTAAACAATTTTATGTTATTTTTTACAATCTTCTGTTTTCACAGAGATATATTAAGTAACTACCCCTTCAATATGTAATGCCAATAGCCCTTGAAAACAAATGAGGAATGTGTGTGTGGAGGTATATACCACCATAGGCAAGTATGGCATTATAGGTGGCATTTTCTAATATATTTTCAAAGGCATGACAGTTATGCATGATTTCCAAATTTACATATACATTTGTGATCGCAATCTGGCAGGTAAAAAAAAAAAAGAAAGAATTAGGAAAACATGTCAAAAGTACCAGCTGTATAAATAAGAACTGAATATTGACTCTGAGTATCTTTCCAAGTAAAATGAAATAGTCATATGTTTATGACAAAGAAGGGGCTGTGTTGTTTTACTTGCCTTCTCATTTAACCTTCTCATCCTCGCAAAGCAAGTGCGCACTTTCATGTCATCTGACCTCCATTTTTATATCTGCAAATTATTTTGAGGCCTTATATGTTAAATGGTAACTATACCTGAAGTTTTATATTTGAGGCCTTTAGAAAAGTGTGACATAACAGGTGACATATTGATGGTCACCACAGCGCCAATGAGAGGTACATGCTGGAAAACTTTTATGGTTGTTCGCAGCTTAGTTCAAGGGATTTAGATTATGCAGGTGATATTTTTATAGATCCTTAAATATTCATAGCAGAAATCCAGTAAGATATGTCTCATAAAGATTGCTGAATAGAAGGAAAGAAAATGTTCAAGAATTCCCAACGCTTTCCATTCGGTAAACCTGACTTTCACTTTTCACATACTATTCAGTTTCACTTTACCACTTTACCTACTGAAACAAAGTCTTCTTCCTAAGAAATCTGTCAGTGACTCGACTTTATGAATAGGATATTCACAACTTGGAAATTCACACTTAACGTTTGTCTCCCCGCGCCCCACCCCCACCATCTCCAGAAAGAAACCACACAAATCTGGGCAACTGGTCCAGGAATAATTTCGAACAAGTCTACATTCGGTCTGGATTGGGGTAAGGGGGCTGCGGCTGGGCGAGGGCAGCTTAGCTACCACACGCAAAAGGCCGGTATCTGGTCACAGAGTACAGCGGGAGCTATCTGCTTTCACGAAGGCAAGTGAGAACCTACATGTTACCGTGCTGTGAGCAACCGCCAAGAGCCCGAAGTCCATTAAAACCTGTGCCACGGAGCCTGACCTCCTGTGGAGACAGCGCTGCGGGGAGCGGCCCCACGGCCGCCAGCGGTGGGACCCAACTGCTGCTGATGCCCATGCATCCGTTTAAAGACATTCGGGAGCAAAAAGGACCACAACTCCTGAGGTCGCCAGTCCAGGCGCTCTGGTAAGGGGACATCCTCGACCTCTCGTGTGGTGAGCCCAGAGAAGCCTACCCCGGGACGAAGTTACCTGCAGGAGGCGACCAATGCACTGGTCCTCAGAGCACCCGCCTCCTCCCGCCTCCTCCCCCTTCGCCGCCCTGTCCCTTACCTTGGTTGTTGGAGACGTGACTGCAGTCGCCTGGCCAAGCTGTCAGCAAAGGCAAGAAGAAACCAAATTGCAAAAGAAATTCCCGGACTTCGCAGCCCCCCATGGCTCTCCCCGGCTCTCTTCTCCCACTTAAAGAGAAGTGATAGCAGCGGGGCCAGGTGTTCTGCGTAGGGTAGGGGTCCCGGTCCACGTCTTCTTCCTCCTCCTCTTCCTCCTCCACCCGGCCTGCAGGAGGTGTCCCGGGGCGCCCCCCGCGTGAGGCCCCGAGGGCAGGGCACGAAGGTCCAGGCTGCCCAGGTGCAGGCGCAGCTGCTTCGGAGGAGGACGCTGCCTGCGACGCCAGGGAGCTCCTGGCGGCTGTAAGCGAGCGGAATTGCATCCACCACCGTGTCCCGCTCGCGCGAGGACTATTCACTAGGGCCCGGGAGAGCGCGCGCGCAGGAGCGAGCTCGGGCTGTGGTTTGGGGGAGGGGAGCGAGGGGGCGGGGGAGGGCGCCTCACGGGGGAATAGGAGGAGGGACGACCAGGTGCGGCGGGCAGCTCAGGCGGCCCGAGCGCCTCTCCGGACTGAAGTGGGCACTTGCAGAGCCAAAAGGAGAGGCACAGCAGCCGTGAAGGCTCGGCGGGGCCGTGAGTGGCCCGAACGAGCTACATACGGGCTGCGCCCCCAGCCCCTCGCCTAGGTGGCGACGGCAGCGGCTTGCACAGAGGACACTTCCAACTCCGCCGCGTGCGCGATGCGCCTGGGCCTCGGCAGCCGCTTTTTGAGCATCTCTGAGGCCGGACTTAGTCCCCCAAACACTTTGCTTCCCATTTCCCGGCAGCAGCGCCCGAGCGCTTTAGGGCGAGTCAGCTCCTGACACCGCTTCCCCCTGACTTCATATTTCCGCCGCTGGAGGGGGTGAGTGCTGTGGGCAAGCGCTCCCGGTCGGGCGAGCCTGGCGGCGGCTGCCTGCCCCACCACTCCTCAGCTCTAATCGCCCAAACTTGCCCACTAGGGCGAGCGTCTCAACTTTGTGGCCGCCTCCGCTGCTTCGAGTCCTAGTAAACCCAAAAGAAAGAGCACGCAGCTGAGGAGAGTCACATCAGGCTGGAGACGGGCGGGTGCCCGGTGCCGGGGCTCACTGAGGTCTTCGCGTCGCCGCGCCGCGGTGACTTCGCGGTGGAGGTCACGAGCATTGTCGCAGTCGTGGGCGCTGGGATTCCGGGGGTCCGGAGCGCCCCTGGCGTGCCCCCGGCGTGGCTGCGTCGGACCGTGCGCTCCGAGCAGCCCAAGGGCTGAGCGGCGCGTGGCAACATCCACGGCTGCGCCGAGTGCGCGGCAAGCGGACTGCTCTCCCCACGCAAGCCGCCCCCTCGCGGCACCTACTCCCTCCCAGCGCTCGGGTCGGTGGGAAGCCGCAGACTCAATGACTACTTGGTGGGATCACGCGGCTCTCAGAGCAGGGCCGGGGCAACACGCAGTGCTAACAGAGAGAGGTCTCGCGTCCGTGGCCCTCACGCCCTCGCCCCGCGGCCGAGGCGGGCGCAGAGGGCAGGGCCGGGACCGCCAGCTCTCCTGAGCTCTGCCAAGCCTTGCGCTCGGCCCGCCTGGCAGCCGCGACTCGGATGCTGCCAGTTCGGCGCTAGAGGGGGTTAGTCGACAACAAAAATGCCTCCACTGCTTGCGGGTGGGGGCGACTCCTCACACAAGGAAGGAAAAAGGAAGGAGGAATGCTCTCAGACTAAACTTAATGGGTTTTTTTTAGGGCGGGGCCAAGCAACCCATCTCTCTAGTGTGGGGGTTCTGTAATAGTTTATTCGCTGTTTTTATTATTAGCATCATCATCATGTTCTTTCTGTCACAGTCGAGTGAGGTTGAAAAACCCACCTCAAAACTCAGAATATTTTGAGGAAATATTTATGGCAATGGAGAAAGCTGAACCGAGAAGAGAAGGAGCGGTATTATAAAGGGTAGAACGATATTTTCAAAGTGGGCAGAGGACAATGGGAGGGAAATGGCACAGTGGCAAGTGTTGGGGAAATAATAGATCAAGGAGCAAAGGGACAGCGTTCGACGCTTACAAAATTCTGCAAGAGAAAGGATCCTCCCATTCGATGTGTTTCCACGCTGCGATGTTTGTGTCCTATATGGTAGTTGAAGTTCAGTTATTGGCTTAAAATCAACTGGAAGCGGAGAAAGAAGGACAGCGAAAAGATGCCCCAAGTCTAATTCAGCTGCGTGGAGAAAAATGTGAAATGCAAGTGATTTTGAGAATGTAAGGAAGGTTTCTGATTGGTGACTGTACTTTCACTCTCCTTAGGAATTCAAGCACTACTTCTCTCTCTCTTTTTTTTTTTTAAGATTTTTATTTATTTATTTGACATAGAGAGACACAGCGAGAGAGGGAAACCAAGCAGGGGGAGTGGGAGAGGGAGAAGCAGGCTTCCCGCGGGACAGGGACCTCGATGTGGGGCTCCATCTCAGGACCCCGGGATCATGACCTGAGCCGAAGGAAGGCAGACACTTAATGACTGAGCCACCCAGGCACCCCAAAACACTGTTTCTTTTTAAAGGTGTCCAGGCCAATTTAAATGTATGCAAATCACTTCTGAAAAGATAACCAAGTATGGAGTTTATATGTTGGTACTTAAAGGAGTAAAATTTGATCTTACTACTGATTTTACCACTCTTACTGGTATTGACTGACCACATGGGTATTTGCAGACTCAGTTTATAATTTGCAAACTGTAAAATTAAAAGGCTGCATTATAATATAAGTTATGTCTAAATAAATGTTCTTAAAACTGTTAATGATTCATTATACTGATATTTTGTTCGAACAATCTTTTATTTACTGTCAAAGAATATATTTCCATGACCTTTTTAAAGTTAGATCCCAATTTTTAAACTGGATTTCTATCTTTACCCCTACCTACAATTCATCTACAATTCACAATTTTTGTTTGTTTAAATAAGTCATAGTGAAGCATGACATAATATTTTACTTACCTGGTTAGGTAATTGATAGTCATATTCTGGTTTTGGTTTTTAAGAAAAAAATTACAAGATTTTTATCAATATTAAAATTAAAATATGCTTTATATATTTAGATATTGTCAATTGCATGTCTAGAAGATCATTATCTTAAGTAAAAACTCATCTCAAAGAACATGAATGAAAATGTAATTATCATGACTTTTGACTATATTAAAATTTCAGAATAATAACCGTAACTATTTGACCATTGTGTTATTCATTATATGTACATATAAATATGCATATTTATATATACACATATACACACAATGTGTATATGGATATTCATTCTCAAATATTTGTTGAGCTCTTTTATGTACTCAGTTCTCCTCACTTAGAGAGGAGTTGATAGTATAAGTAAAAATAATTTTTTAAAAGCTAACTTTTTATTTAAAATATAGTTGTGGTTATCTTTTGTGAGGTAGAAGCAATTTCACTTAACAGAAATGTACTACCTTTTTGATTTTCTAGCAGTGTTGATATATTTGCTGAAATGTGACAGTTTCAAAATTATAAGGCACTCAGTGAACCAGATGCTATATTCATGTAGATTTATCTGTACTTGTCTGTTTGAATCATAGCCATATTCAGAAAAACATTCATGTCTCATTTTTCAGTACTATATTCAGAATTCTTTTGTATTCTCTCAGACTGCTGTTCTTCATGATATATGGTACATATACCTGGTCTGGATTCAGGTAAGAATGATTAAATTTTCATTAAATAAAGAATATATGAAGTAAAGGGGATTAAGAGGTACAAACTTCCAGTTATAAAATAAATAAATCACAGGAATGAAAAGTACAGCATAGAGAATATAGTCAATAGTATTGTAATAACTTTGTATGATGATGGATGGTAACTACACTCATCGTGGTGAGCATTTCATAATGTATATAAAATGTTGACTCACGCTGTTGTACACTTAAAATTAATATTGTATATCAACCAGAGTTCAATTAAAAAATATATATAATGCTAAAACTAGTCTAAGCTTTCATTTATAGTAGAAATAATAGTATTCACAAATACTATTTGCTTTATAAAATGAAAGAAAAGACTCAACCTGCAATTAATTCCTTTGAGAAAAAAAAAGAAGGATTATAATATTTAATACTCAGCATGTTTCAAGGCTTGAGGAAGTCTTAGGTATTTTATTCTGGTAGAAGAGTAAATTAATCCATTTATATCTTTAATTTGCATTTTCTAAGGTCAAGGTAGAAGCAACATAAATAAAAGGTGTTGATTCTCAGATATGTCAAAACATCAGGTCTTAAAATATTAATTTAGTACTTTGAATAGATGTAATTGTCTAAGTCTTTTTTGTTAATATAAAATTTAGAGACATGCTGCAAACTATTATTGCTGTCATGTCATCAACTTTAAAATATAAATTCACTAAAAACTTAAATTTTATGTTTTACTATGTGGCCACTAAAATAAAAAAAAAATCCACAAAGTCAAATATAGTTAATTTGAGGCCCTTTGCTTTAAGAAAATATGTAATCAGAAGGAAAACACACTTCAGAAATTTTTCTTTGATATTAGGAGGTAGTTAATATTTTTCTGCAAGACAACATACAAAACAGGGCTGGGTATTTTACTTTATTGTTAGAATATCCAGTCTTAAAAACTTCACAGAAAAAAAGAATCAACTTGAGGCTAGATAAACACGATGGTTTATTCTGCTGTGATATTGCATTTTATTTTTGTGTTATATGACACTTTATAATAAAAGAAAATATATGTACAAAAATATATACATCATATACATATTAAATATATATTAAAAATGTGTGTGTATTTGTAATTCAATGAAAACCTTCTCTCTAATAGTTTTCTAATTCAGTAACATTTACCAAGTGAGATTTCCATGTGTATCTGTGCTAAGCATTATGGGGAAGGTACAAAGATTACTTGGATTTAGTTCCTAACCATCAGAAGTTTATATTATATTGAAGTCACAGACATATGAATTTTTCTAATACAAAGCATTCTGTTATCCCATAGTGGAGTTTCAAATTATTATAGTTAAGTAAGAGGAAAGGAACCATACCCTCACCCTTTAAGACATGAATCTCTACCATTACTACTTTTGCTTAAACTTTTGGTAATGATTGGTTCATCCTCTGAAAGCTAACTCAAGAACTTTTAATACTGTCACATATAGTACTAAAGATTATGCTGAATGGCCAAATGAATCAACCAGATTAAACTTACTTGCCTTTTTTAATGAGGTTTACTTAATAGTCTGTGTGGCATCAAGTATTCACAAAAATTAATTTTCGCTAAATTGTGTAGAGATTCTTTTAAATTATATATTTAATTTATTTCAGTTTTATTAGTAACACTTTAATTCATCTTTCATGTCCAGTTGATTGAAAAACTTTGTTTTTATTGAATAATAATAAATAACATTAAAGAGCATATTCTAAATATCAAAAAGAGAACAACTAATTATAGAAGTAAAACTACCTTTAAAAAATCTTTATATGTTGAAATACACCTATTCCCATCATAACAAATAAAATAACAGTATCAGAGGAATACTGTTATTAATTTCTATTCAGGTATTCAAATTAGTCTATCAAAATAAATGTCCATTTTGTCTTGTATTATACATGCATTAAGACACTTCATGCCCTGCTGCAGGAAAAGACAAAGCTAGGTTTTGCAATACAAATTCTTGGGTATGTCAAACAGTTAATGTTAAATTTATTAATAATATTATCCATGTTAATAATCATTATCAGCTAAACATTTTAATTAACTTGATACAAATAACGCAAAACACGTTTTCTTACTACAAATTAGAGATAGATTAAAAGTGTCAGATGAAAAGAAGCGATTAATGCATCTCAAACTGGATTTTGTAAGTAAAGTTCTTTTTATAAAAATGTTTCTTATAATATTTCAGTTTAGTTGAAGGCAGATACTATGTTTGCACTTTTGAAATTCTGTATTTTTTGGTGTATATTAAACTTGATAAAAAAACAATAACAATTCTTGAATGACGTCTCATTATATCTCCAAGTGACCTATAACAACCCAATGAAAACTTAACATGCCTAATATTTACCTTTTATGTCAGATGTTCTGCATCATTTTAATCATAGTATGTTTCTTTACTATGGCTGTTAAAATGTTTACATGGAATATAAACATTTCTCAGTATCATCTTATAATTATTATATGGTTAAAAATTATATGTAACTCATACCAATCATTTGACAACGTATGGTTCTTCATATTTTTGCCTAAGTTTGATCACATACACAACCTTCCCAAGAGCCTCAAGAAATTTTTAGAGCAAAGAATGTTTCTTTCACATCTCCACAAATAAATAAATAAGTAAATAAAAATAACTGTGTTTAAATACTAATTATATTTTTTAGTCAAATTTTCCATCTTTATTAATCTTTTTATAAAATATAATTGAAATCTTACATATTTCAACTATAAAAAAGTACCTACTTGCCCTTTTTCTGTTTGTTAAAGATCATTAAATACTTGAGTCATTATAACTTTATAACTTATGTGTGAATAATATATATTACATGTGTGATGTGCCCATTCTGAGTTGTTATGAAAATGGACTTGTGCTACTCAGGAAATAAGCCCCAATATAAAGTCCATGTGAGACTCCTCTAGCATCCCACTGTTAAATTTTATTCACGGTCCGTAGTGTTAGAAGTATACTGATGTCCATAGTATTTGGAATTCGACTGTAATATCTTTGCTATTTTTTAAAAGTAAAAATAAAATTTTACATATTGGGGAAAAGCAAACATAAACACTAGGATGATTTTGATTATTATTAATATATACTCAAAGACTATTCTTGATTTATTTTTCCCTGATTTATTTTGCATCATGGTTTAAAATATATAAGAAATTGGAAGTATATGCATGCTTACTTTTGATTATTTTTAATCCAATAAAAAAAGTTAAGTTTCTTGTTCATTGAGACTATGTACAATTTTCAAATAAGATATTAAGGTTATATGTGATTTATCTAAAACATGCTATATTAATGCTGCCTAATAGAACTTAGTGCAATATTAGAGATATTATATATCTGTGTTGTTCAATACAGTAGCCACTAGCCACATCCACAAAGAGCTTTTCGGTATTTGAATGTAGTCTAGCATGACTGAGAAAATGAATTTTCAGTTTTTCTTAACTTTTATAAATTTAAAACTAAATATCCATGTGTGGCAGTGGCTATCACACTGGATAGCACATAGTTTATATCTATGAATATAGATATAATTTTATTCTATGTATAGTTTTGTTTTCAATACTTCCATGTTTATGATTGGGTAAAATAAGAAAGGGATTTGAAAACCATGTAAACGTTGAATGTGCACAGTATACCTTTTTATAAGAACAGCCTATTCTTCCTACAGCAATTCTGTCATACACAGTCACGTTTATCATGAACAAAAATGAAGCACACTTTGAACAATAACTCTGCTGGTACATGTGTTTATACTGTCTTCAAAGCTAGCCTGACATGAAGTGCTTTTTTTATATTACATTGAGTTGGTCAGAAGACATTAAAAATAGTCACCCTGATAGAAATCCATAGTATTTAAAATTATTTCAATTCTGAATAGAATTACTTGCCCACTGTGCCTAATCTTGGATGCTATAATTTTAAAAATGGCTCAGAAGCTGCCATCAACCCCGGTATGCCTACTGTGACAGTTACACGGCCAGGGTTTCACAAAATTACAGTGACCGGAGAGACTCAATAACAGTAGTGAGGGTTCCAAAACTAATAACCTTACCCAGAGATTTGTTAAAGAAGCAGCAAGATTTTTGCCTTTAGATTCTATAACGTGTTTGTCTTTGTGTTTTGGCATTTTTTCCCCTCTTTAATTTTAGATTTGCATGTAAAAATATTGGCAGGATCCCGTTTTTATGTTAGTAGTTTTTTTTTTAAATATGAATATTCTTAGGAAAGCCTGAGAATCTGTTTACCACTGTTTCATGTATATCATATCCTGTTTGTCACTTGATGCTGTCTTTCTATAACTTTAATTTGTCATAAGCACCAAAGCAAAAAAAAAGAAAAGAAAATCCAATAAAAATGTCATCTCCTAAAGAAATCTTGAAAGATAATAAAAAATATTAATTTTTCTGTTACTTAGAAAGCAGTTACATAGTATTTGCTATGTGCCAGATACTATCCAAGTACAAATAATAACTTCAGATATTAATTATAAATACGAATTATGAATAGGAATTCTATTAATCCTCAAAACAACACTCTGAAGGTTTGCTTTTATTATCCTTATTTTATAGGTTAGAAAGCTGAAGCACAGAACTTGCCCACAGTCACCTGGCCAGTAAGTGGTAAAGCAAGGATGTGAACCCAAGCAATCTGGCTCTGAAAGCTATGACTTTCATTGCTGTGCTGCCTTTCTTGTATCCTTGCATGTTGACCCAAATATACACAAGCATGCACGTATTTATTTCCATATATCTGTGTATCTATCTTGTAAAATGTATCTAATTCTATAAAATTAAGCTCAGTTCATGGAGTATTTTCAGTGAATCTTCTTCCCAATTTTGACTATTCCCAAATGACCTCATTCTTCTTTCTCATGGCCCAACATTTACACTTGGTGACTCTTGCAGGATAATTTTTCTTTTTTCTTGAAATCTTTCTCTTGAATGCCACCTGTCTCCCAATGCTACTAACTCATATTTATTCAACTATTATGTTTTGCATTCCATGAATGCATCTTTCTCTAGGCACTGAGTATTAAAGTGATGAACAAATGGACAAAAATTTTGCTCACACAGAACTTACATTCTGGGGTTAGTATGTACTAAGTGCTTATCATATGTCTCACACTGTTCTAAATATATTATACCTGTTAGTCCATTAATATTCACAGTCCTATGAGGTAGGTACTTTTATTGTACCCATTTTACAAATGATGAAGCCAAAACATAAAGATTACAAGCTAATAAGAGGTAGAGCAATAATTATTAACTTTTAAAGTAATTTCAATGCCAGCAAGAACATTAGCAGAGAGAAAAAATAGGTTTGGGCAATAATTCTGGAGTGAGATAACAGCGGTTTGCCTTAGAATGGTGACAGAGAAGAAGTGGGTGGATTCCCCAAATACTTTGAAGATAGAAAGGATAGGTCTTCCTAATGATTTGGATGGTGGTTCATGCTATCTCATTAGTGACTAGAAATGGCTGAAGTGCCTAATGAGACAGAAAAAAATTACATTTTTAAAAGCCTATTCACATCATAAACTGAGCTATTGAAGAAGACTTTGAAGCTTTTGAACTGTATATTTTCTTAAGAAGTAATTTTGTCTTTTCTCAAATCATACCTAGAATTCTGTCCCCATTCTTCTTCCAAAAAAATCAGATCAGGTCACTCCAAATCTTTAAATTTAAAATACAGCATTTATTCTATGTTCTGAAACTACACACTATACGCATAATAAAGTTAATTCAAGAATTAGAATACAGGGGCGCCTGGGTGGCTCAGTTGGTTAAGCGACTGCCTTCGGCTCAGGTCGTGATCCTGGAGTCCCGGGATCGAGTCCCGCATCGGGCTCCCTGCTCAGTGGGGAGTCTGCTTCTCCCTCTGACCCTCTTCCCTCTCGTGCTTTCTATCTCTCATTCTCTCTCTGAAATAAATAAAATCTTTAAAAAAAGAATTAGAAGACAGCATTTATTTTCATAAAAATTAGAAAAACTAACATTGAAACTTACATAAATTAGTCATATGTCTTATGATTCATCAAAACATATTCACCATCTATATTACTGTGTTTATCCTAGCCAGGCATCAACTCTCCTACTGAAAGAATTATCATTTCTAAAGCCAGATATTAGCTTATCATGTGTTTATCAACCAGTCAGGGACAGAGTAATCCATATTCAGTATACTTTAAACACTACCAAAAATGAGGAACTCAAATCCTCATTGAAAATATTCCCCAATTTTCAGCCAGAACGAACAAATAGGAGGATTCTATTAAATGCTAATATTCTGTGTGAGGGTAAAGACTATTTCACAAATGTACTATATGTGACTGAGAAACTTTTTAAAAAAGAAAAACTCAAGGATAAGGTACCTGAGTATTTTACCCTCTTGTCCTTATAAAAATGGTTACATGTTTATGCCAAAAATCAAAAGGGCATTTGAGTCAATTGATACACTTTGTTGCAAATTTAGAACATATTTATCTTTTTAAGGTATCCTTTTAAATTTTAAAAGTAGCATAACAATATAATAGAATATGTGGAAATTGAAAAGAAAAAATAACACTCTTATTGTACTACCCTAATGTAATTACTATTCTTGTTTTAGTATATTTCAAGTGTCTTAACCTTCCCCTTCCCAAATACATACTTGTAAGAGTATGCATTCAAATTGATGTTACATTTCAATTTCTCTGCTGGTTGCTTGATTTTAAAGGATTTAGGATTTATTTATATACAAATTGCCTTATGATGTGGATTACATAAAAGGATTTGAAAATAACTAGGAAATAAAGGCATTGCTACATGAGATAGATGATGCAAATATTGTAAGCCAAGTAGGATTTTTGTAGGTTGCATAATTTTCAGAAAATATTCAATATTATTAACGTATGTAATATTGATGCAGAATTTCAAAGTGTTGAAATGAGTTGGGTTTTTTAATATATAAAATTATTTTGTAATATTACCTGATGGGGAAAAAAAGCACAATGCTTTTCCTAAAGAAAGTCTTAATATGCTATAATAACAGTAATAAGATGAAGATTCCCTGAATTGTAAATTCTAGGCAAAAATGCAAAATAATTTAAAGGAATCCATATCTTTTACCCTGTCTTTAAATATTTCCTTTGTGCACCATCCCTCCTTTCAGACACACAACTAATCTGATAATCAATTTTTTTCTTTATTTGTCTTTCAAAAAACAATGTAAAGGAATCTTTTTTTATGATATGTGAAATGGAAGCAATTGGAGCCACGCTGTTCTATTTTATCAACAGTCAACAATTCAACAATACCAGTACCAATGATATGCATTTGAGAATGTGAAGCTGGAAAGATAAACTATCCAGAGTTACACAGGTAATAAATAGCAGAGTATTTGCTCATATTCTTTGCATTCTTTAAATCATCAGTAAGATTTATCTAGCACTGACCCATTTGGATAGAAAAACAATTAAGTTGGACTTCTAAAAACATTTCAATCCTTTGTTTTAATATTTAAATTTAATCATAATATTTCCATTTGGCCTAAAATATTTTTTTCTGCAGTCTGTCACCATTTTAGCTTATTTCTTTAGAAAGAGCATCTGAGATATAAGCTCAGACTATTTATGTTTTTTTAATTATTATACTCTAACATATCAGAAAATTTTTATTTCTCTTACAGTTTGGCTGAGTGTATAATTCTAGGTCAAAAATTATTTCTTAGCAGAATTTTGAAGTCATTCTCCATTGTCATCTATGATTGCTAGTAAGATATTTGATGTTAGTTATTTTCATTTCAGTGAATCTGACCTCTATTTTTCTCTCTTTCTGAAAACTTTAAGGATCCTCCAATTATATTTGGTGTGCTTAAATTCAAAATAGTCTATTTAGAGTTGGATTTTTATTCTTAATTGTTCTTCCTGCTCAGCTTTTATGAAATCTTTCAAAATAAAAAAAAATTAATAGTGGCACCTTAGGCATTTATCAAAACCCATTAGAACTGTAGAATAACAAAAAAGTGAACAAATATAAACTGAGTTTTATTTAATAGTAATGCATCAATATTGGCTCATCAATTGTAGTAAATGTATTATACTAATGCAAGATGTTAATAATAGGAGAAACTGTGTGTCAGAGGAAGGGAATAAGTGGGAATGCTCTGTACTTTCTGCACAATTTTTCTGTAAACTTTAAACTGCTCTAAAAAATAAAGTCTATTTTTAAAAATAACTTCTGTATTTATCTTTGGGAAATATTATATCATTATTTATATTCAGACACACTTTTATTTGTTTTCTATCTTTAGTATATTGTTATATAGATTTTAGACTTCCTGGTTTGATTTTTACATCTATTAATTTTTCTTTCATATTTTCCAATTCTTTTTATACTTGGCCAAATTTTGGAGAAATTATTGGCTGTACTTCATATTAGTTGAAAATTTTAATATTATTATTTTTAATTCCCAAAACTCTTGCTGAGTATCTGATTACTCTCTTTTAATAAAAGTTCAGTTTCATTGTTTTTGGTTTATACAGTAATATTTTCTTTGATATTGATGAGTGATCTATGAATCAGACTTCTGGTTTCAAATGACAGAAGCCCGTTTCCAACTGACTTAAGCAGAAAAGGAGAATAACACTCATTGGCTTTTACTAGCTCAACTTTGTTCATATGGACAAATTTTAACAAATTACCATTGCCAGAGGGATTCAGAATTCTCACTGCTCAGAACTGGTTCACATGTCTATTCCTAATACCAGGGAGTAAGTTAATCACTATGAGAACCATGCAAATTGAAGCAATAGAGGGGTGGTTCTCAAAGAAGAAGAAAAAATTGATGCTGGTCAGGCAAGAACAGTTCATTAGAAGAATAACTATTATATAATCTAAAATATCTCCATTTTCCAAGGTCAGCAGCTTTGTTTGCTTAATTAACTTACTCTTTTTGGGGGGACAGTGTAGAAGCGGAGATTCACTTTCTATAACAGACTGGTTGGTAGCAACTTCTTTCTAGATACGTCTGCTGAGATAAGGGAAACAAAAGCAAAAACAAACTATTAGGACTCCATCAAAATAAAAACCTTCTGCACAGAAAAGGAAACAATCAACAAAACTAAAAGACAACTTACAGAATGGGAAAAAATATTTGCAAATGACTTATCTGATAAAGGGTTGGTATCCAAAATATATAAATAACTTATCAAACCCAACACCCCAAAAAACAAATAATCCAATTAAAAAATGGGCAGAAGACATGAACAGACATTTCTCCAAAGAAGATACCCAAATGTCCGACACATAAAAAGATGCTCATCATCACTAATCATCAGAGAAATACAAATCAAAATTACAATGAGGGATGCCGGGATGGCTCAGTCTGTTAAGTGTCTGCTTTCAGCTCAGGTCATGATCCCAGGGTCCTGGGATCAAATGCCACATCAGGCTCCTTGCTCAGTGGGGAGCCTGCTTCCCTCTCTGCCTGCCCACTCTCCACCCCCCCGCTTGCGCTCACTCTCTCTTCTCTCTCTGACAAATAAATAAATAAAATCCTAAAAAAAGTTACAATGAAATAGCACCTCCCATTTGTCAGAATAGCTAAAAACAACAACACAAGAAACAAAGGATGTTGGCGAGGTTGCGAGAAAGAGGAACTCTCCTGTACTGCTGGTGGGAATGCAAACTGGTATAGCCACTCTGGAGAACAGTTTGGAGGTTCCTCAAAAAGTTAAAAATAGAACTACCCTATGACCCAACAATTGCACTGTTATATACTCAAACAATATGAAAATACTAATTCAAAAGGATACATGCACCCCAATGTTTATAGCATTATCTACAATAGCCAAATTGTGGAAAGAGCTCAAGTGTCCGACTGGTGAATGGATAAAAAAAGAGGTGGTATATACATACAGTGGAAAGTTAGCCATAAAAAAGAATGAAATCTTGCCATTTGCAATGACAGGGATGGAGCTAGAGACTATTATGCTAAGTGAAATAAGTCAGAGAAAGAAGTATACCGTATGATTTCACTCATATGTGGAATTTAAGAAACAAAATCATTGAACAAAGGGAAGGAAAGGAGAGAGAGGCAAACCAAGAAATAGAATCTTAACTATTAACAGAACAAACTGATGGTTACCAGAGGGGAGTGGGTGGGCGGGATGGGTTAAATAGGTAATAGGGATTAAGGGGTGCACTTGTTGTGATAAGCACCAGGTGCTGTATGGAAGTGGTGAATAACTATATCGTACACCTGAAACTAATATTATACTGTATGTTAACTAGATGGAATTTAAATAAAAACTTTTTTAAAAGTCTGATTTTTACTCTCATTCCATTTATATTTCTAAATGAAGGAATAATTAATAAAATTTGCTAGTGTGGATATCTGTTATATTAATTCTCTTTGTAAATCAGATCTCTCTACAGCATTGGAGCATTGACTGAAAGTTTACTTTGGTCAGGAAACAGTCAGTCTGCTTAGACTTTAATCCAACCTCATGCCAGGGTAATAAACTCTTTACTCTGAGGAAAACAAAACCCATTTTAGGACCTTAATAGTCTCCAGATATTCGATTCTATTTCTTTAGAGGTGGGTCCCTGAGTTTGTCCTGGGACATATATTGCTATTGTTGGTCACTCTGTGGGCATGGTATAAAGCCTGTCTCTGGAGCCTCAGAGGAAGAACATCTCTCATCTTTGCTCCAAACTTATATGGATGCTTTATACTGTGTGTAACAAATGTTAAAATTGACATTTTGACAGTGAATAGATACCAAGATATAGCAAAGCCAGATTATTATGTGCATTTACAAAGGAACTTTACATGAACCCACTCCATGTTCCTCGGACCCACCTTCTAGAATAAAGGTTAGGGTTTAGAGAAACCTCTGTGAAAACATCTGTTGTCTTATTGCAAAGATGGAATGGTGGTACAAGTTGAGAGAGATCCATCACATCACTTCAAGTTCACGATATATATGCTGCATGTGGAAGACTTCGAGGGCTGGTGCATAATTCACTCCTAGTATTCTACTTTTTCATTGCTTGTATCTTAGTGGCAAAAAACAATCATTCTATTATACTCATGGACTCAGTGGGGCAGGATTTCAAAAAGGGCACAGCAGGGAACAGGGTTAGTCTCTGCTTCACAATGTCTAAGCCTCAGCTCAGGAGACTCAATGGCTGTGGGTGACTCAGGCATCTTCCCTCACATGTCTGGCAGTTGATGCTGGCTGATACCTGAGCTGGGACTGTTGATCAAAACTTCTACATTTGACCTCTCCACATGCTTCAGGTTTCCTCAGAGAATGTAGGGCCCACCTCTCGATGATAGGAATATGAATATAACATTGTAAGAAGAGCATGTGTGCTGGAAGATCTTGTAGTCATTTTGGAAAATATATCATGCCTGAGAAAGCCTAAGTAGTTTATGAAAATAAGATAGGGGTGTCTCTAATGGGAGCAGCCTGAACCTCAATTTGTTGAGCAAGGAATGAATGGGACAAATGAGAATGAATATTCAATCAGGTCATTTTGAATTCAGTCTTAGAGGGACAGTAAAACGCTTAAGAATGCCAACAGTAAAAAACAGGAGGTATGTAATCAAGGAAATGCAAATTAAAACAATAAGGAGATACCATTACACACCTGTCAGAATCACCAAAATCCAGAAAACTGAAAACACCAAATGCCGGTGAGGATATGGAACAACAGGAACAGGTGGTGGCAATGCAAAACGGTACACTTGGAAGACACACTTTGGTGGTTTCTTATAAAACTAAGCATTCTCTTCAGACATGACCCAGCAATTGTGCTTCTTGATATTTACCCAAAGTAGTTGAAAATTTATGTCCACACAAAAACCTGCACTCAGTTTATAGCAGCTTTATTCATAATTGCCAAAACTGAGAAGCAAACAAGATCTCCTTAAGTAGATGAATGAATAAATAAATTTTAGTATATCCAGACAATGGCATGTTACCCAGCACTGAAAAGAAATGAGCTATCAAGCCATGGAAAGACGTGAACATGAGAGCCAATCTGAAAAGTCTACAGACTGTATGATTCCAACTATATGACATTCTGGAAAAGGCAAAATGGTGGAGACAGTGAAAAGAGCAGTGGCTGCCAGGGATTCCTGCGTGGGGAGGAATAAGTAGATGGGGCACAGAGAACTTTCAGAGCAGTGAAAATACTCTTTCTGATACTATCACGGTGGATGCATACCATTATACATTTGCCCAAACTCACAGAATGTGCAACACCCAGAGTGAACCACAATGTAAATTATGGACTTTGGATGTGAATGATATGTCAATGTAGGTTCATTAATTACAACAAAGGTTAACTGGGGGAGGATGTTGCTAACATGGGGGAGTCTATACATATGTGGGGGGAAGGTACATGGAAAATCTCTGCACCTTCCCTTCAATTTTATTATGACCTAATACTGCTTTAAAAAATAAAGTCTTAAAAAAATGGGAAATAAATAAGGGTCCAATTAAAACAGAGATATCTCTTCTCAGTTCAAAGGAACTGCATGAGAAAGATGGCCACAGATGTGAAAATCTAAAAAATTTACAATAGCAGCTCATGATAAAGGGAAAAAAAAAAAAACAAAAACGTTAAATCCCTGCCAGAACCAGAAACAAAGAAGTCACAAATGCAAGTAAAATTTTTCCTTTACCTTTAAATCTTTTCCTTCAAAGATCAAACCACAGCTAATGTGGAAAGCCTCGAATATAACGAGAAAGTAGAAATCAACTATATTACTCAACCTAAAAACAGGTAGCCTTTCAGGGTTTAAAAAAGCAGACTTGAGGAGAAAAATGTTTTAAGAAATCATACTCTTGAATTAATTAGTGTTTAATCAGTATTTTGATGGATATTCTGTATTCTAAATTGACTCTACAATTATGAGGTTAACTGACTACCCCTGTCTAAAACAGAATACTTAAGAGATATGTCCAATTTTCTTTCTGGGAAAGATTTTCTTCCCCACTGGAAAAAAAAATGAAAGAGACAGGAAGAAACAAAGTAGATTTTTATCTAGATGGCATCACATGAGTCATATATTTAACATACCACTTACATGTGGCTTACTTTGTTGTGGTCTATCACTCTTCCAGAAATCCATCCGTATTTCTATCCAGTTAATGGTCTGATAATAATACTTCTGTGAAATCACACTTTTATTCTTTTCTGCTAGCAAGGACCAGAAAACATGCATCCTCAGATAAACGTCAATCCCTACCAAAAATACCCAGAGTCAGATTAAAACAGATAATTCAACACCAGACTTCCCAACCAATTTGCCCAAAGTCTTGTAATTTCTTTTTCAGAAATGGAATTTCTGTTCTGATCTTGCTGATTTTCTGGTGAAATCCTTGCCTCACCGTCTCCTTCCAGATTAGGTAATGCCTAGGTAGGACAATAATAACTTCTTTCAAGTGATAACTGGTTCACATGTGTTTAAGACATCACTTTATGCTAAAGTTGATCTACAAAATATGGAATGGACCTTGATAAGTCCCTGACACTGCAACCGAGGTTATATGACCTATGCACTGTTGTTAGAGTTGCAGGTCCATATGTGTGACAATATCCTGTTGAAGAATAGGAACAATATTCCTCAGATTGTTACTTCACAACAGCAGAAGCATTAGAAGACTATCCAAAACTATCTAAAAGTTATCCTTTTCTGGGATTCACTCAAATGGTTTGCAAAATAAAAATTCCTGACTGCAGAGGTAAGTTGCTTGGCATTTGTGGGAATGCTTTGAATTTAATGGAAAACACCAACTCTGTTAATATTATGCCAATAAAACAATAAGATAAAATTTAACTAGTTTCATAAATTAATAGTAATAGCCATGCTAATTTTCATTTTAAGGGTAGATATGTTTGCTGATAATTAATAAAAGGGAAGATATTTGCATGACCAAGTGAGAATATCTATAGGTGTGTGAGACAGTAAGCATGTTGAAAATATTCTGAAAGAGAATTCTAATAGAATTGTTTACCAAAAAACATTTTCTTGTACAGAGACTTATGATGTTCTTAACAATAACTGATAAGACCTTTGGTTCAAATAATGTGAACCGTAAGGTATTGTGATTTTCCATCAATATTTGGAAGATAAAAATATTAATGTGGACAGCAGATCTTCAAGATAACTAAACAAAGGAAGTGTTATTATGACTGAAGGTATTACTGTTTACTGGGAAGCTGTGTAAAATATAATGGGTTGTTCTTAAAATACTAATGTAACAAAAGCTCTCTGAGATGTACAATACAATTATACTTCATGTTATTTCTAGCTTTGTACCTGAGAAAGCATTCAGATAAACTTAGCAGGATATGGTAAATAAAAACCATATGTGGTAAAGGAATGTTCATCAATCTGTTTTTAATATCCGCATTGTATAGACTATATGCTTAATATATCTTTTTCCAGTGACAGTTTTATATCTGCTAATAGTTATCTTGACAATCTTCTTGTAATTGAAAATAAGTGGTCAATAATGAAAATGCAAAGGTAGTTAAAAAATATAATGACAAAAGAAAAAAGTTAATGATTAACTGATTTCTGTTTCATTTCCATTATTTTAAAAAAGCAATATTGAGGTTCATTAAAGAGAAAGTAAACAGCATGTAATAATTTATTTTTAAAATAAGAAGAGTAAATTCATATTTATTGGGTTCTTTAGAGCAAAATCTGTGGGCACATGTGCATTTAAATCCCAATTTTTTTACACAGTTGAACAGATCTATAATTGCTGATTAAAGAATGTTTTGGTGTGATGTGTCCCCTGTCGTCGATCCCATGCACTCATTGGATGAATTTTCACCTGTGTGAGACCCCTTTGAGAACATAATATATATAGATGGCTGCTATCAATTCCTTCCTCCTGGAATATGCATGTTCTTCCTCACATCAGAAGGTAGAATTTAATTCCCCATCCCTTTGAATCTAGACTGATGGTAGTAATTTGTTTGAACTATTAGAATGCAATTGAAATATTATCTGGAACATCTGAGACTAGATCAGAAGAAGCCTTCTGGTTTCTTCCTGGGCCTCTTAGAATGCCTGGGATTCTGCTTCTTGGAACATGACCTGCCATATTATAAGAAGCCCAAGTCACATGGAGAGGCCATTGTAGTGTGCTGATTGACAGCTCCAGCACAGCTCCCAGCTAACAGTATCAACTGCCAGGCAGGTAGGTGGGCCTCCTTTGTTAGTTGGCCCCAGTTAATCTGTCAGAAGATTCCAGCCCCAGCTGCATGAGAGACCCTGAGAAAAAAATTGCCAGTTAAGTCCAGTCAACCCATAGGACCATAGATAATAACAAACAATAACCATACATAAAATTATTGTTTCAATAAATTGAAAGAATAATAAATTGTTTCACATCACTAATATTTTGGCAGTTTGTTATGCAGCAATAGAAAATGGAAACAATTCTTAATGATCACATTGCTTAGTATCCAAGGTCTGTGATTTTTCCTCCAAACACTAACAAACTGACATAAAATTGAGGTAGTGTTTTGGTCAAACAATCATGACGTACATGACAGGTTTACCCCTATTTAATTGTAAGCAGATGATGCTGCTTTCCTGATTTTACGAATCAGAGTGACAAACACACAAAATCATGTTTTTCAGTTTATAAATATTTTAGGGAGGAATTAAAATTATATTAATTAATAAATTGTTTCTCTTCATGAATCAAGAACCCATACTGAGCTAGATGTTAGGTTGCTAATGTGGAGGCCTGAGCTGTTAGCATTTAGGTCTTAAAACACCAATCTATTTTAGAACACATAACAAAGGAGGTAACTGATTCTCGTTGTTTTTTCAAGTGTTTGGACAAATAGACTTCTTCATGCTTACAACTTAAAATATATCCTATACCAATGATCCTGAAGAAAGATACATGTTTTGCTTCATTTTATAAATTTTTTTTGAATTTGGGGTTATGTTTAATTATTCCAGAAAAATTGCCAAGAGAATACTATTTTCTTTTTATGGTGAAATTTTTTTTTTCTGTTACATTTTTTGAAATTTTGTATCTAAATTTTGAGAAAACTAAATTTTAAACCCTTCCTAATTTATTACCTTCTCTTTTCCTCCTTCCTTTGTTTCTTTTCTTCCTCCCTTCATCCATTTCTCATTTTCTGATTTGTCACCATCTATTTATATTTCATCTTCTAGAAAGATGACATAACTAAAGCAAGGCACCAGGATTCAGGTGACCACATTTCTAATCTAAATTCCACAAGTAACCAGATATGTAATCTTCGTTCACAATCTAGAGGCCTAAATTAATCCCTTTGAAACCTTAGGGGATTAAAATAGATTACTTTTGCTGCTTTAAAATTATACAATCCAAAACGTGTAATACAAGGCAATTATAAGGTAAACATCAAAAGCTAATTTGGACAAGATATTTAAAAAGTGTTTCAGACACTTAGTATGAGTTACTTACTGCAATGAATTGAAGTCAGAATGAAAAGGCAAATTACTTTCGGCTATCTAGTTATCATAATACAGTGAAATAAAGCATAAAATTCCTTTGTGGAAATAAATTCACTTTTCTTCATTGACTTCTAGGAGAAATAAACATGATTCCCATGAACAAGGGATATTGAGGAATATAGTTGAACCTGTATTCTGTTACAATATTAAGGGACCCATCTCTGTACTCCCATAGGACCACAGACATATCACAATTCCTACATATACCAACTTGTGTATTTATATATTTTAACAATTTATGTGTCTATCTGTCTAATTAAACTGAAATTTCTTAGGGGCATCTGACCTTGAATTGTTTGACTTCTTATTCTCAGCCACTGTACAGCATATGGGGCATTCAATAGGCCCTCAATATGTTTTTGTAGAATAAAGAGGTACTGAATCAATCTTCAAATGGATATTTCTTGTCTCATCACATAAAAGACACCAAAGCCATATAATTAGATTATAATTTAGGAAAACCATGTCTGTATAACTCTGTTAATACAGTTAGGTAAGTAGCTTTGTGTTGGCCTAACAATATTGTAAAGATCCTAGCACAAAACAAAGAAAAAGGTACCCCTTAAAGAGTATTTTCTTCATTATGAATATTCCATGAGAGTTTATGACAAGGACCAGTTTATGGTCAGTCCAATATGATTAACACTAGTAATTGGAGTACCAAATTTTACATGGTTGACTATAAATATGGTTCAAAATAATATTCAGGTGGTAGAGTTAACAACTTTTCATGCCAGTTTAGAAGTCTGATTTACATTCTCTCTCAAGTGGATGGCTGTCCTTATCTTTATCGGGTTGGATCAGAAGAATTCGTGAAGCAGATTATCCTAGAAAGTAGTTTAAAACAGTCCCAAGCACTTAAAGAAATAGTGGATTAAGATAAATTCGAATGGGGAGCAGAAAATTGGGAGTAGATGTCATCAATTGGCCACAGCTTGCTACCCTGTAACTTCCATAGAAAACCTAATTATGATAAGGCCTATGAAGATAAAAGGAATCATGGATCACTACATCAAAAACTAATGATGTATTGTATGGTGATTAACATAACATAATAAAATTAAAAAAAAAAAACAACTACAACCCTTCCTCTTGTCACTTCCACCTCTAGTCACTGAAAGAGCTGATGATACACAGGTGAAATTATTCAATATTTTAAGTTAAAGAATGTTGGCAAAATTTAAAGGTATTAACTATGATTTTGAGGATGCCATGTGAATATTTCAGGTGGTGCTTAATCTATTCAACTGCTTTTCAGGGAGAAATATTTTACAACAATAGGATCTTCCAATTCTAGATTTCCTATGGATGTAGCATTGGCAGGATTCTGACATTTAGGTTTCTAAAAAAATATTTTCAGCTAATGGATTTTTGAAATGTGGATATAAAGTTTAGAAGCTGCCAAATGGTTCTAGACATCTGCTGGCTCTCTGTGCTCATTAGTGGAGTAAACAATCCTCTTGTAGATACTGTATAGAATATATAACCAGGCTGACTTGTCAGCAAGTTTCTTCAGGCTTGAGAAGAATATATTCTGTTATTTAAACCAAATATTTCAGAATTGACTTTTAACAATAACTGAAATTAGTATATTTGTCTTTATCCTTATCCCTGGTTACTCCAAGATTGGATGTAAACAAAATATTAGATTTTACACATAGAAAACTTCATATTATTAATGCCTTGGTTATTGGAGACATCTTGAAAAAGCATGAATGGAAGTTTAGAAGGTCAGATTTTTTTTACTCTGTGTGGCATCTCAGGCAAGGAGCTTAGTTATTGGTAAGTTTAGTAAAATAAATAAATAAATAAATAAACCCACTGGGATCATAAAATGCAATATTTTGCTTTTGAATCTTTAGGTTGTGTGATCCCACAGTGATTTTTATTAATATTACCAAGTTAGGACAAGCTTAACTCATAAAGATAATAACGTAGAGTATTTGTCCCTAGAATGAAGGAAAATATAATCTTCATGGTACATTTGAAAAAGGGGTAATTGAATGGCATAAAGATGAAAAGAATGATAATTCATGAGTGATGAGATTAGGATCAGGTGAGGTGAGCATCATTAACAGACTGGGATGCATTAGGGAGAAGGTTTTCAATGAGTCAGGAGAGTGAATACTGGCAATAATGTTCTCTAACTTTCATAGAGAGAAGCATTTGCCATTGTCTGGGTAATCAAGTGAAAGTTGAACAGAATGATCCTATATATTGTGAAGTCTGGGTGGTTAAAATGTTGTCAATAATGTTAAAGTTAAGATCTACCCAGTTATTCAGTTTATCCCCCAAAGTTTATCCAAGTCAATACTAGTGTTATCTTGTTAATTTTTACAGAGCTGTTTCAGATGTATCATACACAACTATATCTCAGTATTTCAGATATTCCTTTGTTGTTGGGTGGTAGAAATGTAAGTCAAACAAGGTAATTTTCAAGAGTCTCTAGAATTTTTTTCAGGGTAATGAAACACATTTATGACATCTGTTATTCTAAGTTAGCAAATATGCATCTAATTCCACAAACTCAGGTTCAAGAAATACACCATTTTCTTATCACTCAAATTAATTTTAATTTCAGGTTTCCATTTTGTCAGAAATATCATCTCATTATTTATTTAAGGGATCTCCACACACCTTTCTCCAGGGTTATGACTTTTATTTGTCAAAAGATTTTGTTATTGTTGTTGGTAGTCGTTAGAGATATCAAATCTCAGTGTTGGAGTTAGGCATTCTAGTTTCAGTGTTACCAGTTCACACCAGCTTCTGATGAGGCACCCTTGATCTTGTGTTTTCCTCATTTGTCCATTATGGTTTTAGATAATCTAATCTTTATTGTTTTCCTAAAGATCCTATAGGTAATGGTGGCTCTCTGAACTATGTCCTTGTTACTCCTGGATGCATGGAACTCATTCTACTACTCCAGGTCTACCCTGGGACATGGAAAATTTTATAAGGATATCTTAATTCAGTCAGTGCCTTAGGCATTCCATAGTATGGAATGTATACCATGCAAAGCATACCTCTGTTGCTTCAGTTGAATCTTTCCAACATATTTAGGTCTCTAACCAGACTATAGGCATGATAGTTTTATAGCTTTGTATAGCTTTTGTACTGCCCAAAGGTGCCCAGCCAAGACAGTAGGTGGAGGCTGAAATCCTGGGCAGTCGACATCCTAGGCTGAAATACTGGTATTTCTTCCTGACACAAGAGAAGGGGCACCTTATACTATACAGAATGTTTTTATCATAAAATGATGTTGCATCTTGTCAAATGCTTTTTCTGTGTTTATTAAAATGACATGTGGTTTATATTCTCTACTAAAATAGTGGATTGGATTGATTGATTTTCAGATTTTAAATCAACCTGGTATTCCTGGGATAAATCACAACAGTCATGGTGCATAATTCTTTTTATATGTTGCTGGATTTGGTTTACAAATATTTTATTAAGGAATTCTGCATCTATATTCATCAGAGGTATTGGCTTGTAGTTTTATTTCCTTGTGCTGCCTTTGTTTGCTTTATGGTTCGGGGAAATAGTGGCCTCATAGTATGAGTTGGGAAGTGTTCCCTCTTCTATTTACTGAAAGAGTTTGTGAACGACTGTTATTAATTCTTCTTTAAAACTTTGGCAAAATTCTTCAGTGAAGCCATCTGTGCCTGGGCTTGTCTTGTGAGAAGTTTTTAAGTTAGTTGTTCAATATCTTTATTTTAGGTTGATTCAGATAATTTATTTCTTCTTGAATCAGTTTCTGTAATTTGAGTCTTTCTAGGAATTTGCTTTTTAATCTAAGTTATCTAAATTGCTGTCATATAGTAGATCATATTATCCTTTATAATTTTTTTGTTTTTGTAAAATTGATACTAATGTCCTCTCTTTTTATTCCTGTTCTTAGTAATTTGAGTTTTCTCTCCTTTTTTCTTGGTAAGTCTATCTAAAAATTTGTCATTTATTGATCTTTTCAAAGAACCAACTTTTGAGTTTAGTGCTTTTTATCTATTGTTTTTCTATCTTCTTATTAATATCTGCTCTTATCTTAAATTAGTATTTCCTTTCATCTATTTACATTAGGTTTAGTTTGCTCTTCTTTTTCCATCATGTTGAGGTGAAACACCTTTTTAAAGTCTTTTAAAATGGGCATTTCAGCTATAATCTTTTCTTTAAGTACTGTTTTAGCCACATCCCATAAATTTTGATATGTTATCTTCATTTTCATTCATATCAAGGCATCTTCTAATTTCTATTTTGATTTATTTTCTTTAATACATTTGGCAGTTAAGAGTGTGCTAATTTCCACATATTTGGAATTTCTCCAATTTTTTATGTTACTGTTTTGAATTTGATGTCATTGTGGTTAAAGTACATATTTTATATATTTTCAATTCTTTTAAATTTATTGAGGCTTGTTTTATGACCTAGTATATTGTCTATCCTGGGGAATATTCCATGTTTACATGAGAAGAATGTGTGTGTACTCTGCTGTTGCTGTTATTAGATGTCTAATGGGTCTAATAGGTTTATAGAGTTGTTATTATTGACCTTCTACACAAATTTTCTGGCCTATATTGAAAGTGGTGTATTAAAGTCTCTAACTGTTATTGTTGAAATATCCATTTCTTCCTATAAATCTGTCAGTTTTGCTTTTTGCTTCATGTATTTGGGACTCTGTTACTAGTGTATATATATTTTTCATTGTTATATCTTCCCAATGGATTGACACTTTCACTAATTATAAAATACCCCTTTTTATATATATTAACACTTTTTGAGTTAAAGTTTATTTTGTCTGATATTAGTATAGCCACTCCAGCTTTGTTATAGTTGTTGTTTACATGTATCTTTTTACTTTCAACTATTTGTAGCTTTGAATCTAAAGGATCTCTCTGGTAAATGGCATATAGTTGGATCTTTCTTTTTTATCCAGTTTGACGATCTCTATGTTTTGTTTGGATTTTTTAATCTATTCACATTTAATGTTGTAACTGATATAGTTGGATTTAAATCCACTATTTTATATTTTGTTTTCTATATGTCTGATGTCTTTTTTTGTCCCTTTGTTGCTCTTCTTTTGTGTTAAGTGAATATTTTCTAGTGCAATAGTTTTATTCTTTTAATGATTTTCTATTTTCTTAGTGGTTGTTCTAAGGTCCACATACAATCTTATTAGAATCTACTTCAGATTTATAATAACTTAATTACAGTGAAATAAAGAATCATTATTCTCATATACTTGTTTGGGTCCAAATTATAAAGTGGCATCATCCTCTTTACTCTAATTCATTTACTTTTTGAATTATTTAATTACCTTTCAAGGTACTTTTGTGTGTGGATTCAAATTCAAGGTACATTTCATGTATTCAAATTCTGTCTGGTGACTCTTTCAGCTTAAAAAACTTCCTTTATTATTTCTTGCAAGGAGAGTTTGCTAGTAATGAATAGTCCATGTTTTCATTTATCTGGAAATGTCTATATTTTGCCTTCATATTTTGAAAGATAGTTTTGCTGGATGTAAGATTTTTGGTGGACAGTTTGTTTGGCACTTTAAATGATCATTCCATTATCTCTGACCTCCGTGGTTTGTGATAAGAAGTCAGCTGTTAATCTTCTTGGGGTTCTTTTGTATGTAATGAGTCATTTTTCTCTTGCTGCTTTCAAGATTTTCTGTCTTTTAAAATGTTTACTATGATGGGTCTGAGTGTAGATTTCTTCGTGCTTATCCTAATTGGAATTTGTTGAGATTCCTGGGTATGTAGATTAATGATTTTCATCAGATCTGAGGTGTGTCTGTCATTTCTTTGACCATTTTTTCTGCTCTCTACTTTCTTCTGGTATTCCTGTTAGGGCTTTGGTGGTGCACTTAATAAGGTCCCACATTTCTTTATGGATTTTTTTCATTTTTCTTCATTCTTTTTTTCTCTGTTCTTAATCTTTATCAGTCAGTCTGCATGTTTGGTGATTCTTCTTCAAACAGTTAACATCTATTGTGGATCTTCCTAGTGAATTTTTTAAAAATAATCTCTACATCCAACTTGGGGCTCAAACTCACAACCCTGACACCAAGAGCTACAATCTCCACCAGCTGAACCAGCCAGGCACTCCCCTAGTGAATTTTTTATTTAAATTATTTTACTCATCAACTCCTGAATTTTCATTGAGTCCTTTATTAAAAATAATTTCTTTGTTTTTATTGTTATTCTCTATTGATGAGATAGTGTCATCATATCCTCCTTTGCTACTTTAAACATAGTTTCTTTGAACATAATTGTAATAGCTGCTTTGAAGTCTTCATCTTCTAACTCCAACATAATGTCCCTTTCCTAGATGATTTCTGTTGTCTGTTTTTATCCCTATGTATATGGGCTGTATTTTTCTGTGTCTTTGCTTGGCCCAAAATTTTTGGTTGACAACTGGGCATTCTAGGTGATATATTGTATCAACTCTGGCTACTGGTTTCGTACTTTGGGGCTTTGTTTGTTTGTTTTTGGTAACCTAGCTGGACTATTATAGTGAAGTTTATTTTCCCCTCAGTAGGAAGCTTTTGATGTCACTCCTTAGAAGGCCCAGTCTTTGATGTACCCAGTCACCCTGAGATGACAATTGCTTTTGCAGAGCCCTTTGTCCCTTTCCCTGATCTTTCTGTTAAGCTGTGTGCCACTGTTGGTATCACACCCAGCTGTTTGGCTATACTAATTTTTGCTGACTGATTTATTATTTTCAAAAGTGTCCTGGTACATACATTATTCTACAGTCTGATCTGATTAAATATAAATATAAAAATACTTTGCCAGGGTAGTTCTAGAAGTAAATCTTTGAGGTTTGTTCTGATACCAGGAAGGATTTTCTTAGATGTCTCTTTCTCTGGTTCTTTCTGATAAACTAGCCGGCCTACTTAAAATTTACCTTGTTGCTCTCATAGATCTACTAAGAAAGCTCTTAATTACTTACCTTCAAAATATGCATTTATTTTTGAGAGCAACTTTAGGCTTGAAATTCCCCACATTATGTTCCAAATAAAGTCAGTTCCTTTGGGGATTGATTTGAATTGTATTTATATGGTCTGCCTTTCTCATTGGGCAAAATTTGTGCCACAGTTCTGGAGTCATGGGCAGGGACAGTGTCCATTTCTAAAAGAGTGACTTTAAGACATTCTGTAAGCCAAGGGACTATGATGTTGGCATAAATGTAAATAGAGATTAATGAAATAAGGTAAATGATCCAGAAATAGACATATATATATATATATATATATATATATATATATATATATATATGAGCAATTGAATTTTGACAGTTACCAAGGTAACTGAATGGGGAAAGATACTTTTATTTTTTTCAAAAATTAGTACTAAAACAACTGAATACTCATATGGAAATAAATAAATCTTGTCCTTGACTTTATATACAAACTTAATTCTTAATAGGTCATAGGCATGAAAATAAAAAATAAACCTATAAAGCTTCTAGCTGACATCCTAAAGATTTGATGTCTAGGGATAAGATTTAAAACCATAAAGAAGTTTATAGCAGACACAACAAACACTTAACATGAAAGAGAAAAAAAAATCAGATAATTTGGACATAATCAAAAAAATCTTTTGTTCTGGGGTGCCTAGGTGGCTCAGGGGGTTAAGCAACTGCCTTCAGCTCATCCAAGGGCTCTGGGATCGAGCCCCAAGTCAGATTCCCTGCTCAGCAGGAGAGTCTGCTTCTCCTTTTCCTTCTGTCCCTTACCCCCGCTTGTGCTCTCTCTTTTTCCCTTACTCTCTTTCAAAAAATAAAATCTTTAAAAAACTTTAAAAAAACCCCACAACTTGTGTTCTTTGAAAACCATCCTTAAGGGCGCCTGGGTGGCTCAGTTGGTTAAGCGACTGCCTTCAGCTCAGGTCATGATCCTGGAGTCCCGGGATCGAGTCCCGCATTGGGCTTCCTGCTCAGCAGGGAGTCTGCTTCTCTCTCTGACCCTCTTCCCTTTCATGCTCTCTCTCATTCTCTCTCTCAAATAAATAAATAAAATCTTTTTAAAAAAAAGAAAACCATCCTTAAGGATTGAAAAGGTAAGCCATCAACTGGAAAAAAAATATTTACAGTCATATATATGACAAAGGAATTGAATCCACGATATATGAAACACTCAGTTATAAGAAGACAATTTAATAATAAAATATGAATAAACATTTGAACAGACTCTTCTCAAAAGATATATGAGTGAATAATAAGATGAGAATGATTTTCAAAATCTTTGAAATTCATCTCAAGTTAAAGTACTCCTTCTCCCCCAATGTGGGCTTGTTTAAACTGGAGGCTGATAGTCTTTATTTTTCCAGCTTATACAGTGTCTGGTTAATACAAGTGGTGACTTTTAACACATACAATTTGGGGAATACAAGATAGAAAAAAGTAAGTGACAGGAGGTTGTCATCACTGTATTCTGTCAAATGTATGCTTTCCCTCCCTTTCAAGGAAATAGATGTGGGTTTCAAAAATAGAGAGATTGATGGTCTCATTTAAAACAATAGTCTGGTATCTAAAGGTTGAGAGGTCTGCTGAAGCAGCTTGGCTCAGCTGAATTAAAGCTGAGGTTTGAGAGTCTCTTCACTTCCAAGGATAGCAGGCTAAATGTGAACATTTCCCACAGAAACAAAATGGCCACTTGGATGATCTGGGAGATGACTGCAGAGAGGTTTGATGTGTAATGCTGTAAGTCCAGAGAAGGTGGGAATTATCTGCTAACAGCCAGAGAAGATGCACATCATATCAAAGACACTTTAGGGAAAGATCATCAGCAACACAGGATCTCTATGCCCTACATTCTCTATGTCCATGAAAATGCCCTCAGGGGGAAAAGTCAGCTTTAAGCATCGGTTCCATCCAGGACAATCTGTATCAGATTTTTTCCTTGACAGTCAAATGAGAATGTTTTCGTGAATAGGAGCTAACTCTGGGTCTTTTCTGAGATTTCATCCCAAGCATAGAGAAAGAGCTAGCATCACAAGGATAAATTAAATTAGGTAATAACATGGAAATATTAGAATTATTTTTCTATTGCCTAAAAGAAGTGCCAGTTTGAGGTCGGCAATGGGCAAATATTAAATTTGCTTTTATAAGCACATAATATTAGAATATTAACCAGATCTAGAAATATGAATACTAATACCATGATTACAGTTCAGAGATTATACCTTAATTAAAATAGAAATAAAGTAGAATTGTTGTATTTTGATATTTTGTAGTTTTCTCTGGGAAAATTGGGGGGATTCCAAAATAGGTGTTCCCCATCTCCTACGCAACTATGCTTCTTTGTATTGGCTTCTTAGACTAAAAATCAAGATTATAGTAAGAAATGTCCTATTACATGAATTTTGTATATTTTATTTTCAATCTTGATGTGGACTGATATTGCTTACTATGAAGTATGTCACATAATTTCAACAGAAATCAGAGAGGGAATAATCATTATAAACACAATAAGCTAAGTGATCAAGTTTAAAATTTCATTTAAAAATGAAACAAGATACTTACCAATTTACTTTTCAGTAAGACATTATCATCTGGTTAAAAAGAAAAATATGGGACTGAGTGAGATAGAGTCAATTTAATTACATCAGAATTCCAGAGATTTAAAAACCTCTTTTTGACCCATTCACCTTCTCACAGCTTAGTATTTCCCTTCTACTTGTCAGTTTAGAATTAGCTGTCAAAATTTTCTGGTTACATGTCAGTCTTTCTCTTCATTTTTAAACCATTTTATTTTAAGGGTAATGTGTAGTAAAAACTCTTAGATAAACCTATGTTTGAACCCCATGTTCTGTCACTAATTAAACTTGTAACATTATGCACATATATCATATATAAGAATGAATCAACATTGCAACAAATAAATGATGGATAGCACCCTAACTTCTAGGCATCAATTTTATCAAATTTTTTTTTAAATTTCTGAATGTATTCTCTAAGTACTAAGAAAAATGACTTTTCACTTATATTAAAATTTCACTTCAGATGCCACTAGAGGGACTTGTATTATCAGAAGTGTCTTTCAGAAGCATCAGTAAAAAATGTAAGAAGAAAATGTATTAAAGTGTAAATTCCAGGTAATGATTTCTGGATTTAGAATTTCAACATTTTATGAAAAATAACTATTTTCCTGCATTGATTCATCTTACTTCTATAGACTTCATTTCACAATAATTGGCATTTATTGTATTAAGAATTATTATATCTCACAGTCAATTTTAAGTAATTAAAAATAATGCATTAAGAAACAGTCCTTCAATAGTTTGTATTGTGTATGATATATTTCTAAAAGGGGAACTCTTTCAAGTGTTTTAGGGAGCTTTGCCTTATTTTTTCACTTCAGAGTCACTGTAGTGTCAAAATAAACTCCTAACATACTTCCACAGTAGGCTAAATGAAGATTAAATCAGTGGTTGTTAAAATTATATATAATGCACAGAATTCTCAGTAATATGTTCATCTCAGGATGATATCCAAAACAATTGATTTCATATTTATTATCTTTATTAAGCACCTACTACATTGAAGGCACTTTGCCTTGGAAGAAGAGATAACATACTCAAATTAAGATAAATTGATGTTTAACTCACAAAGCTACTTTAGAGAAATTAGTGGGCCTAATATAGGAAAACCTGAGGGTGAGTAACCCAGGACTGCAGTGAGGAAGAGAAGATGGAATTAAGTAAGGAAGGATAGAGTACTATGAAGGAGATAATCTGGAGACGAGCAGTGATCTAAGGTCAAGGAATACAGCCAGCCAAAAATGACCCCCCCTCACCCCAGAGGGAAAGAAAAATACTTTTCTCTCCTTATCTGCTAGGGCTTCCCATTATGTAGCTCATTAATAAAGCAGTCTTCAGGGCAGAGCTCAGTGTAGAAGAGGGTGAATCTATAGGGACAAAGGGAGAATATTCAGCAAAGGAATAAAGACTAAATTGCTGTCTGTGACAATATGTTGATTTCTAAGTATGGGTGTAAGCAGTGTTCTATAGGCGTTTACAAAAAAAAAAAAAAAAGAGTTTTGGAAGATCCAGGAAAGCTGCGAAGGAAGGAAATGGCATGGCATGTGAGATAGTTGAATAGTAAAGCATAAATTATTAAAAAATAAACAGAAATAATGCAAAAAGTGTAGTTTGTTTAGCTAGAAAAATGTTTTGAAGTGTAAACACAGTTTCTGGGCTTACTACATGATTTCTGCCAAAAAAATAAAAAGTTGTGTGTGTATGTTACTTTTTCAGTGTAGTTAAAAAGGGAAAAATTAAAATATTCTTAATATTGTGAGCCTGATTTTTTTTCTATAACTTCTTTGGTTTATGTTTTTGAGTAGCCAATTAAATAGAGAAAAGACATTAAAACAAGACAAAGGACCCACAGGAAAAGCATTTGATTTTCTTTTAAATTTTATTTTGTATTAGTTTACTTTATTAGTGCAATAGATGTATCTACTTTAAATTGTCAAATGGCACTAAAGGCTAACAACAACAAAAAGCAACAATAAGAACAAACTGTTGCCAACAAACACTTGCTAAACAAACATTTCTAATAGAGTAGATTTTAAAAGTTCTCATCATAAGAAAATAATTATAACTGTGTGGTGATGGATGTTAACTAGACTTTTTTAGTGATCATTTCACATATGTTCAAATATCAAATCATAATGTTGTACACCTGAAACTAATATAATGTTATGCCAATTATATCCCAATTAAAAAAAAAAAAGCTATTATGCGCCTGGGTGGCTCAGTCGGTCAAGTGTCTGCCTTTGGCTTGGGTCATAATCTCAGGGTTGTGCAATGGAGTTCCGCATCAGAGTCCCTGCTCTGAAGGAAATCTGCTTCTACCTCTGTGCGCAATCTCTCTCAAATAAATAAATAAAATCTTTTTGAAAAATTTTAAAAAGCTATTTTGTAAGTAAAAGCAAGACATTTCATAAGTTTTGCTTGTTTTGCCTGTGAATTTGAGGAATTTGACATTTAATAGTAAAGTCCAAATGAAACTCTTAATAAACAAACAAACAAACAAACAAACAAACCCTTTTCTCTCCATTCCCCCATTTCTGGATAGTTTTTAGGGTGGTCTTCTCTACTTGGACCACTATTCAGAGTACCCTGACAAGAGAATTATTCTCTGTAAATTTGTATGAAGTTGAAATGTAAACAGCTGTTTTGTTCATGGCCCAGGTAAAAGCTCTTCTAAGACTTTTTTGATTCCCAAAGAATCTGGTCCTCTTATTATTCCCCCAAGTTCTATTCTGTCCATATCAAACTGCATTCTTAGAACATAGCAGAACACAGGTTTCAGTTCTGGGAGAATAAAACTCTCTCATTCTCACACAAAACAAATGGACAACAAAAAAAAAACTAACAATGACCATAATTCTGTGGTCATCCTCCCCTACCATGGCCCATTCCCTTGAGGCACATCTTCTCCACTTTAGAGTCTCTCATGATATTTACCTCCATATGTTTATGCTATAAAGAAATTGTGTCTTTCATTTTCATGCATGCAAATGACATAGTAAGAGTCATATCATACATGCTGCTTTATGTTTTGATACTAGCTTTCTTTTGTTTCTGTTTTCTGCATCTCTCTGCTTTTCCTTCCTGAAAACTTTCTATCTCCTGACATCCTCTATCTACTCCAAGCACAACTGTTCCCGCCATTCATTTCATGTCCCTGCCATTAATTTCATCATGTCCCCTGACCAAGCTCTAACTCATGCTAAGAACCAACTTTCCTTCTCTTCTTTTGACTCATGTAACCATATACACTTTTATATATTATATATACATGGAATATGTTTTGGTCATGTTTTGATTTTAAAAACTAAGATTGTATTATACATTTTAATCTGTGTCTTTCTATTTGCATGCAACAATAATTGATGGAATCATTTCAAATCAACTAGAGTTGTCATTCTTTGTAAGAGCTTCATAATATTACATGTATGAGATACATAATCATTTACTTAACCATTTTCTTATTTAGGGACATTCACTTTGCTTGTAATTTTTTATCACTATGAATATGCTACAGTATATATCTTTATAGATATATCCTTATGGACTGCTGGAACATCTATAAGATATCATCCCTGGACTGCATTGTCATTAAATTTGGTAAAAAATCTAGTTACATGCTATTCAGGTTTTTGTTGCACATACCTTCAGTGTCATTTATCATAAAATCCAGTGTTATTTTGGCAGAGGTTTTATAATCATATGTTTGTTTCTTAATTTTTTGATGAACTGAATCTACTGATAAATTGCCACAATTTTGAAATACAGAAATACTGTTATAAACTGTGTCAGTCATGAGTCTTTCTTGCAAACAGCACTTCTAAATAGTTTAAGCAAAAAATGAATTTATTGTACTATATCAGCAATTCAGTATATCACCAGTATGCTTCAGACCTTTTCAGACTGAAAAATGCACAAACCTCATTAACATACTGCTGACAGGTACAAGTCCAATGTAGCCAGGCATAGGCACAGAGGAAAAAAATATGTTCTGATGACACTGAAAAATGAACTTACTGCCAGGACTTTAGCCACCTTCAATTCTAGAACTTGCAATCTCTCTCCCCCTTCCCCCTACCCCCTGCCCCAAGGACAATGGCCTCTGTATGCTTTTGCTTTTGAATCAGGTGGAAAGAAGGGTGGCTGGTAGGTAACTTCTGCTTTCTAAATGGAGATTTGGATTATGTAATGTGAGAAATTACCAAAATAGAAGACACATGTTCCAAAGGTGCTGCCTGCCATCAATATGACAATTATTTGTGAGGGTCTTAGAATAGTATTTTTTTTACAAATTGCTGTATTTAATTTTCAAATGTTTTATTTAATATTTTTAATATATGTTCATTGGTGAGATTGGTAGTTTTATATTTTGTACTATTTTAATTTGATTTTGAAATCAAAGTTATGATGGCTTCTTGAAATGGTATTTAAAATAACATTGTGATTATTTGTTATAAAAAGTTAGATATCAGCTATAGAAACTATATTTATAAAGAAGTGGAAATTTGTGTGTGTTTGTGTAATATTTGTAACTCCTTAAGAAATATTATATTTTTGGGACATCTGGGTGGCTCAGTCGGTTAAGCGTCTGCCTTCGGCTCAGGTCATGATCCCAATGCCCTGTGATCGAGTCCCGCATCAGGCTCCTTGCTCAGAAGGGAGCCTGCTTCTTCCTCTGCCTGCAGCTCCCCCTGCCTGTACCCTTGCTCACTCTCTCTCTCGCTCATGCTCTCTCTCTCTCTAACAAATAAATAAAATCTTTAAAAAAAAGAAATATTATATTTTTATTCAAATTATTCTTTCCAATGGCTTGATTTTATGGTGACTATATTCTGATTGTTCATATTGCTTTTTTCTCCAAATATTGGACCTTCTTGGGTATGGTGCTATTTCCCAGAAATTTTTAATTATATTTTTCTGTCAAATTTTTAGGCTGAAATTTTCAGTGCAATGTCTAATAGAGGCAATAATTTAGATGGTTTTGTGTACTTCTTCAACTCTTCCAGCCATTAGAGATTTTTTTTTACTAGAGACTGCCACATTTTATTAGAAAGTTATATGTAAATCTATTTTAACAGATTTGTGTTTTTTTCACCAATGTATTTGTTTAGAAAGATATTTCCTAATGACTTTTTATGCCAATATCCAAATTTAAGCCCTTCTCCTGTTATGTGTCCTATAGAACATATTCCATGAAGAAGCAAATTCTTAAATGGCCTTTAACAAAAATAAGTGTTTTCACTCAGTTTTCTGCACTAAGAACTGAAACAGATTTAATAGGAATCAGTACTGTCTTCCAATACAAGTACCACTATACTGTAACAAGATGTATTTATGTCCATGGATAATTAGAAATAATTCCTATATTATTTCTTCAGCAGAGACAGTAAAAATTTCAAGAAAAATTATTTGCCTACACAATAACAGAACTAGCCTAAATTAAAAGGTAAGAATACTAATTTTCAGTGGCACAGGTGTTTGGGTGAAGAGTGCTATAGAACAAAATAAATTTAAGATTTAATTGGTAGAATCTTAAAGATCAATATGGAATAAGGTCCACCAAATACTTCTAAGAATATTAATGTATTTCTACTACTATAAATTTTAATATTCTAAAATGAAAGCATATTTAAGGAGTAAAATTTTTAAAAATCAGATGTTTAGAATATCAGCTGAAAATATTAAGTATGAGCTGTCACAGCTGAGAGGAACCTAGAGAGACAAGACAATTAAACTCAGTGTGGCATCCTGGATGGATCCTGGTATTAAAAAAAAAAAAAAGATAAAAACCAAGGAAATCTCGTAACATATAGACTTTAGTTAAAAATATCTATTAATTGGGGCATGTGGGTGGCTCAGTCGGTTGAACGACCAGCGCTTTTTTTTTTTTTTTTTAATTCATGAGAGACAGAGAGAGAGGCAGAGGGAGAAGCAGGCTCCCAAGGAGCAGGGAGCCCGATGCGGGACTCGATCCCAGGACCCCGGGATCATGACCTGAGCCGAAGGCAGACGCCCAACCATCCGAGCCACCCAGGTGCCCTGAGCGCCTAGCTCTTGATTTTGGCTCAATTCATGATCTCAGGCTCCTGGGATGGAGCCCCTTGTCAGGCTCTGTGCTCAGCGGGGAGTCTACTTCAGTTTCTCTTCCTCTGACCCTCTCTCCACTCATACTCTCTCTCTCTCTAATAAATAAATAAATATTTAAATAAATAAATAAGAATATCTATTTATCAATATTGGTTTCTTAATTGTAATAAATGTACCATGTTAATGTAAGATATTGATAATAGGAAAAACTGGGTGTGGGGTATATAAGATCTATCTGTACAATCTTAACAATTTTTCTATAAATTTAAAATGTTCCTAAAAATGTTTGTTTAAAAATTGACCAGCTATAAAACTTCAATAATATAATTTTTTCCCAATACTCCCTGGGATCGTTAGTTAAGAACTTCTGAAATTTGAATTCACTCTTTTAGGGCTTAGAATCCTTCAAGACCAAGTGATGTTACAATTTCGGTGCATTGAATTGTCCCAAATCTGAGAACTCTACTTGAAATAAGTCATTTTAACATTACTGTCTTAAAGGAAATCAATGTCAATTATTAAAATTATTGAAACATTGCTTTGGGAGGTATTCTTATGAGAGGACTAACACAACAGATTTATAGAAATATACTTGAATTTAAAGGGATTCCCTTAAAAAATAAATTTGAATGTAAGAGTCTTTTTATAACATTTGAACTCTCAATGAGTTAAATGTAAGGGAATTTTCTATATATTTATTCCTGTTTTATTTTCAGTTCATTATATAATAGTTAAGGAAAATGAAAATGTGTTCACTTAAGTTACAATAGGACAATAAAACAAGATAAATATTTTATTATAAATTTTAAGAAGAGTTATATTACATTAATAAATGCTGAGTTGCTAATGCTATTTCTATGTTTGACAGAGCATCTCAAAGATTCAGAAGAAACAGCATAGCCCCCCACCTCAAGAAAAGAAATAGCATAACCCATTTGGACAAAACTCTATCTGTCCATCAATCATCTATCTGTGGGTTTACATATGTTTATGCATTGTTTTAATTGGGTATATTTTTCACATCATTACACTGGCTAATGAAATTTCAAATATCTACTAACCTCAGAAAATATACAAACAGCTGAATTTATTCTTAGGTATCAAATAAAAAATTGTTAAATATATTGTCTCTATCATATATGATGCTAAGTTCTTCATACACATGACTTATTTAGTCTTTAAAACTCCCCCTGAAATCGTCTATTATTAAATTCATTTTAAAGATACAGAAATTTGTTGCTTCAAGGATAATAAGGAATCACTGAGTAAAGAGAGGGGCCCAGGGAAGGATAGATTCACTTCCCAGATCATGAGTGTTTATAAGAAGTACAATACATCTGAATTTATCGCAGGGACAGGTTTTGACAAATACATTCCAATGTATGCATTTTGTCCTTGACAGCTATATGTTGCTATATCAATTGTTAGTTCATTCAATTTATTATGCATTATATCTAAATGAGAATTTTCAACATTTTGCATTGAATTACAAATGAGTAAATAATACATTTTAAATTATATAATTATTAAGATCTAAAAAGCAGTATGTTATGTACAAATGATTTGAGAGAAATTGACTTTGTCTTTCTTAACACAATGCTGTATCATTAGTTGAAAAGTAAAAATATCAGTTAATCAATTTCTCCCAACCTATAATCTACTAGTGAATTTCACCCCAACTTTCTTCTTCTTCATCCTCTTCAATTCTACACCCCCTTCCCTTAATCTTCCTCTTCTTCACAAACTGATTCTGTTGTTTGTTGTACCTCATTCCAGCTTTAATATTCAGTAGTGAGGTGTTATACAATTAATTGTTTTAACATATTCATCTAGGCTTAAAGGAATAGGCTGAAAAAATGGTTTAAATTTCAGAGGGAAAAGTAACGCAACAATATATTTTTCAGAACAATTCTGAGTCATATGACCAAAAGAAAATTGGTTTTCTTCCTAACTGTCTTTTGATAACATAAACTGAGCTAGTGATTTAATCATAATTATTTCCTTTGTAGGAAATTTATTTCTACTAAGAGATCTCTTTACTGTCTTAGACATTTTGGACTATATCAAACAATATAGTCAATAAAATTATACAAGTATACAATCAATTCAAATATTGGTAGATAACATATTCATGAGGGATTAAAAACATTTTTGAATGGATCAGATGCTTTTGTTTGTATAAAAGTATCACAACCAAACTTTATGTAGTTTAATTTAAAATTAACCACTGTGTCTATCTCTCAGTTATATATATTGAACATATACATTTTGATATTCCCCAAATGATTACCTAAAAGACACCCATCATGAGGATATTTTATAAACAGTGATTATCTTCTAGGTGGTTTTTCATTACTTCAAAGTCATTTATTTCATCACAAAAGTTTACATTTTTATTCTGCCATAGTGAACATTTATAGCAAATCAATGAAACAACTTTCTCAACCTATAAAATGACATTTCATTAAGCATAAGGAATTAATAAAACAATTATGATATGTTATATATCCATTGCTTATGATAATAATTTTCTAAATACATGGCAATTAACAAGGCAATTGTAATATTTAAATCAACATCACACATTGAACCATTTTGGGGCTATATATGTTGTTAAAATGTTTTGTCATGTATAACTAATTTTCTATGAAATTATAAATGGCTGTTTAAAATTTAATGCTATTTAGCATATAAACAATCAGACTTTTTTAAATTAAGAGATGATTAGCTTGCCACTTTGACATTTTTCATGACATAAATCAACTATTATATAAGAGCAAAATCTCTTGATTAATATAGAATAAAATAGTTCTGTAAACTAACTCCCTAGAGACATATGTGACACTAATGTATTACAATGGGATTTTATTATATGTTCATATGAGTCCTTCACTATATGAGTCCTTCACTATATGAGTCCTTCACTATATGAGTCCTTCACTATAATTTGAGATTTTTTTCTCTCATACTAATTAGTGATATGTCTTGAATAAATCAATGAATTCTTCTATGATTTATTCTGCTGAATTGTAAAGTGAAGACATTTACTTGAATAACCACCCGTCTCATTCCATTACTAAAATTGTCAGAGTCTATGTATTTTATTTCCTGATGGAAGACATCAACAGAAGAATTATAAGCAAGGTGCTTGATGAAAGGATCTCCCTTTCATTTTACTAAGTCATCATATAATTTTATCTCAGTTTTTAGCAGTTTGATTATGGTTTTTGAATTTTATGATGAAAATATTTATTTGTTTAACTATTAATGTAAATCTAACAAATAATAACAATTACCAATTTTACTTGATATGTTAAGTAAACATTGACTTTTCTTTTCCTTAAAATTAAAGTCTTAGATGCATTTAAAGTTATATGCTCTCTATATATTCAATCAAAATATACTTAGACCATGTAATTAACATGATTAAGGTGTCTTTCAGTGTTATGGCATAATTTCAGTGAAGGGTAGAAATTTTACACTTAATTTGCATTTGCTAGTTTAGTAGTTATTTTCCCTTTATTATGCACAATTAATCAGAAAATATGCTGAACTAGTTTCTTTTCCTCGTCGTTTTTTGAATCATCTATATGACTATACTTATTTTTTCTTTTAGAAGAGTCTTTTTATTTTTAGTTTTTTAGAGCAAAAACTTTGCCCTAACTATACACCCTGCCTTCATTTGTAGTTTGAGTATATAAAATTCAAATTATATAGATTTTCCCAGTAGTAGAAAAAAAGTTATTTACTAATAATTTTAGGCTAGTGAATATTATTGTATTAATGCAATGAAGTTATTGATAGATCTGGTAGGCTAAAGAATGGCCCTCTAAACATGTCCACATCCTAATACGGAGATCCTTTAAATGCATAACTTCTATTGTAAAAGGAACTTTGCAAATTTGATTAAGTTAAAGATCTTGAGATGTGGATATTATTCTGGATTATCTGGGTGTACCTGATGTAATAACAAGGGTAGACAGGAAGATCAAAGAGAGAAAAACGAGATATGATGTCTGAACCAGAGCTTGGTGTGATGCGGTTTCAAGATGAAGAAAGGGGCCATGGGTCAAGAAATGCAGATTGCCTTTAGATGCTAGAAAAGACAAGGAAATAGATTCTTTCCTGAAAGCTTTAAAATGAATATAGCTCTCATAATATCTTGATTTTAAACTTCTGATCCCCAGAACTATAAAAGAAAACATTTGTATTGTTTTAAGTCATTAACTTTGTGGTAATTTTTAATTGCAGAATAGAAAACAAATACAATTGTCTCTTAAGTATGTTTCCTTTGTGCCTTTATTTATTCCCTAAATATTTTGTGTATCTTTTGGATTCAGTGTCTCATGAAAACCAGTATTGCTATTATCAATGTACAGTTTTGTTATTTGATATTAGTAAATGAAATAAAATTCATTAATATTTCCTTATTATAATACTACAAACTGCTTTGCTCACATAATACTTCATTTAAATCTGATTTCATCAATAGAGATCTAAATCATGTTATTTAAGAGTTGCATAATATTTCATAATATGAATGTGCTATAGTTTATCTAACCACTCTTCTATAAATGGATATTTAGGATATTTCCTTTCTTTTTTAATGACTAAAAATGCTGCAGTAAAACCCAGTTATAAAACAATATATTGATCTGGTCTTTCAACGTTTAATCACTTTTATAGTTTCTTCTACAGTACATTTATGATTTCTACTTCCTGGCCAATTTTGATCTTTTGTAGTTTGCGTGTAAATAATCCATATCTCCTAGATTTTATTTTACTTTTCTTGCTAATGATATGCATTACTCTTTCATAATTTGTGTAAGTTCCTCTTTCATATTGCTGCTGATATTTTCTTTCTCCTTTTATACACACACGTGCATGTGTACTCATGGCTGTGTAGTTTTAATTTGACTCTCTAGTGTTTTTTTCAAGGACTTGTAGCCATTAAATTCATGTCCCAGACATCAAGGAAGAGAAAGAGAGAAGGCAAAATTGGCCTTCCTCCGTCCTGTTCAGTCAGCAACCATTTAGTAGCCTTCTAGTCATCACACCAAAACCTCCACAAATATCTATTGCTTAGCACTTGGTCACAGAGCTCTTCCATCTGCAAGACATGGCAGAAAATGTCATGTTTTATTGGATACATCATGCCATGAGTAACACTGAATTTCTATTACTAAGGAAGAGAGGTAAAATGGATATTGGGTAGTTTCGAACTGTTTCTGTTGCATATCCTTTTTCTAGATGTGACAGTTAAAATGCTTTTATTCCTTTTCCATTCTATATAGCTTCAAGGTCCTGGATTTTGTTGATTTGATTTTAGGGTTTTCCTCACAATTTGTCTCATTTCTTTAAGAAACCTTATTTTACAGCACAGTTACAATTTCTCAATCATCATAACATTATCCATTTAGAGTCAATTATGTAAATTGCAAGTCATTACTTACCACTCTTTCCTCAATATGATCCTCATCTCTTATCATATCTTAGTTCTGATTTAATTGTCATTTGGTTGTTGTATTTTCATAATTATTTTCCTCAGGACACATGGGTGATATATATTCTGAATCCATTTATATCTGAAAATGTCATTCCTTTCCCTGACAGGTGAATGGTAAGTTGAGTATAACTGCTTTGGTCTCAGTAGATTATATTTCATTGACTGCTAAGTTTTAATGTTATATCAGTCAGATTTAGTCAGATTCTCTTTCCTTTAAAAGTTACTTGCTCTTCTAGAAGCTTATAAGATTTTATATTTACTGTTGGAATTCAAAATTTTCACTAGGATATATCTAAGTAAATGACCTTTTTAATAAATCCTCTCTGGGACGTAGGGAATCTTGTCAATCTTCAGGCACAAATCTTTCTTTAAATAAAAGAAAATTTCTTGATTTGTCTAAATATTACCTCTCTTCTATCACTTCCTTTTTTTAAATTTCAGGACTCCTTTTATAAGGTGAGAATTCTCTTGTCTATGCCCTCAATAACTCATCTTTTCATTACTAATTTTCATCATTTATACTCTTTCTATATTTTGTATTTCTTTCAGTAGCTCTTCCTGGTCAAGTTAACTTTCAACCGTAACTACTTTTTTTTTTTTAGTTTAACTATTACAAAATTTAAATTGAAAATCCATTTCATTTTGTTGTTGTTTCTCCACAAATTGTTTTATATTTGATATCCTTGACAGACTCTATTACTTTATTTATCTCATTTGACACTTCCATTAGTTCCACTTCTTGTGAGATGGCTCTTTTTTGTTTCCTCCTGTGTCTTTTATTTTCTCACTGGTTTCTTTGCTTGCTCATACTTTCAAACACAGTGACATCAGAGGCAATAATCATCCTTGCTAGCTTACATCAGCCACCACAGGAATTGGGAACAACTCAGCCCACCAGAGCAGCTACTCATGGTCCTCCATGTTCCTCCAGGTCAAACCAAACCTACTCTTTTGTTTGAGAGTTATCTTTACCTCTGACGCACAGCATCCATTCACTCTATTTCTGTTAAGAAACCAGATATTTTTGTTTGTTTGTTTTTATAGATAGAAAATCTCTTTCCCTCTTTCCCACTTTTCAGTCCAAGTAATTTGGAAGAAAATGACCCCACACCAAACTTCAGGTGGGTATTTGACTGAAACAACAGTCATAAGTACATTCTATTTTGGGTAGCTCTATTTTGTTTTGTTTTGTTTTGTTTTGTTTTGAGGAGGGGGAGGGGCAAAGGGAGAGAGAGAGAATCTGAAGCAGGCTCTACGGCCAGAGCGGGTGGGGGCCCCACAGTGGCCTGGATCTCACAATCCTGACATCATGACCTGAGCAAGCTGTTGAAACAACTGAGCCACCCAGGCCCCCAGGGTAGCTCTATTGATTGGCACAAAGAGTGGTCATAGAGTACAGTCTGTTTAGGCACAAAGCATTTTTGTTAAATGAGCAATTTATTTTGCCACTGAGTTTGTATTTGAAAGGAAATATCTAGAATAGCTGGAAGTCCTCTTCACATCATGCATAGCCTCACAAATCAGCACAGAGGAGAAAAGAGCTGAAAAATGGGCACAATTTGTGTACCTGAGAAACAGGTCATCCGAAGCCTGTGTTACATCTGAAGTTTTTGATTATGTGAGACAATAAATGCCTCTTTGTTGACAAAGGTCCTCAAGAGCATGTGACCACTGGTTGACCTGTGAGCCAATCCAGACAACACATACAGAAGCTCCTCTTGACCCCTCCCCTGCCCTGGGAATATATGTTCTCCCCACAGTTTATTCATCTACTTTTCCGCTGATAAGCATTTGGGTAGCTTCTGTTGGAGGCTATTATTTATAGTAATGCTCTGAACATACTGGAACTTGTTTTTTAGTGAACATATGTATGCACTTTTGTTGGGAGCATACCTAGGCATGTAATTACCAGGTCAAAAGATAGGTACATATTTGGGTTTAGTAGATGCTGACAATTTTCTCTAATGGTTGTTAACAATCTGCACTTTTAGCAGCAATACATGAGAGTTCTGTTTCTTCCACAGTTTTGCTAACACTGGTATTTTCGTTAAAGGCTTTTAAAATGTTGAGTTTTCTGTCATTTGCAATAATTTTTTATTATTATAAAAAGCCTTCCTGTTTTATTAACTTTCCTCTTCTGGCTACTGTTTTATGTTACAAAGGGAGGATTACTCATTCATGTCAAACTCAAGCCTCTACCTTTCTGAAAAAAATTCTAGTATTTTATTCCTTTCAATATAAAAATATGTATTCTGTATTATATACCTTCCTGTCATTGTCAGGTAACAATAACTATACAGAGTCAATGTTCCCAATTTTGCTTTAGTTTTTTGGAGTCAAATTGTCAATTGACGAAGGGAGATTTCATCAGTCAAACACTGACTGATAAAATTAAACTATGTATTCATTCTCTTTAAAAAAATAAATAAATAGAAAGGAAAATAATTGTGTCATAATTGTCTCTTCTAGAAAACTGTGATGGTAAATATGTATATTTTTAGAGTGTGGACGTTAAAAAGAAAATTAAAGACACTATTCTAGTGGACTTTTTATTCTTTGAACTGAAATGACATTATAGGTGTAATTATTAAAAATAACATGTATAGTTTCATTATTGTTGAACATGTGAATTCACAAGTAGATTTTTAAATCTGTTGCTTATAATCGAAGTTAATAGAATTTTCAGTGACTGTCCCATTTTGGGACTCAAATAAATGTTTTTAAAGGGATTCTGAGTAAACAATGAATTTGAAGTTGGTAATAGAAAACTCAAGTCAAGAGCCTTCAGCTTTGGGGCACCTGGGTGGCTCAGTTGTTAAGCCTCTGCCTTTGGCTCAGGTCATGATCCCAGAGTCCTTGGATCGAGCCCCGCATCAGGCTACCTGCTTCACGGGAAGCCTGCTTCTCCCTCTCCACTCCCCCTGCTTGTGTTCCTTCTCTCACTGTGTCTCTGTCTGTCAAATAAATAAATAAATAAATAAATAAAATCTTAAAAAAAAAAAAGTCTTCAGCCTTCGTCGACTCTGTTCCAGACCAAATTAAAGGTTGGAGCCACGGTCAGAAGAAATACCTCCTTGATTGTGGTTGTTGCTAAGTGTATGCATAAGACCAACAGATAGAAGAAGTACTCGTCCCTGCAAAGACTTAAATTCCAAGGAGTTCACAGGATGACCGCTTTTGTTCCAGGCCTAGCTATCACTTCTTGTTCTCGTTTCTCAGTTATGATAATAAACTACACATCTTTTATTGTGTCTTAGAATTTGCTGATTTAATCTGTAGTGTTGATGCCTTCCCAGAGAAGTTCTAATAAAAAAATTAAATAAATTTTGTCAGATATCGTGGTTCAAAGATTTTGAAGGAAACCTCTTGTAAGAAATAAGAAAATTGTCTGGGATGCCTGGGTGGTTCAGTTGGTTAAGCATCTGCCTTCGGCTTAGGTCGTGATCCTGGGGTCCTGGGATCGAGTCCCACATTGGCCTCCCTGCTTAGTGGAGAGCCTGCTTCTCACGCTGCTTGTGCTCTCTCTGTCTCTCTGTCTCTCTCTCTGAGAGAGAAATAAATAAAATCTTAAAAAAAAAGGAAATCATTGTGAAAGGGATTATGAAACAGTTAATCAAAAAAGATTAAAGGTAGAAAGATGATAGCAACTTTCTAAGCAATAGTGATTATAGCTTAGGCAGCTAAGCTCACACCTTTTTCATGACAAATTATGGTATTTTCAGATATAGTATTATTTATTCACATTTATATTGATCATGTTTAATCTGTAATTTTAAAATTATGAGCTTGTTATTGTAATGTATAAAATATTGCAATTTCATTAGACATTATAAATATTTTTATTTTTACTTTTTAATTTACAGATGTTAATTAGTGCTTGAAAACTATCCCATTCTCCTTTCTTTCTGTGGTGCAAGGGAGACCGAATTTCTTAGGTACTTTGCTATTAGGTAGGATCATGTGCTTAGCTATGAAATATATGATTAGAGTGGAAGTAACATTTCCCCAATTTTTCTTTTTCCTCACTGTAACTAGTGTGTTGGACTTTCATTGAAATTCTCAAGCTATGAGATAAAAAAAAAACTAATTTGCTGATTCACCATATAGAGGACAATTGACCTAGAGAGTTGTGTGGGCCAGTAAAAACTTGCTGAAAATTGAAGAATCTAACTTTTGTTTGCTTTAGCCTGTGATATTTTGAAATTGTTTCAATATACCTTAGCCTGCCTTTTACTAATATGTAAGTCAGTGCAATATACAGAATCACTAATAAGTTTTCAGGAATTCACTTTTTGCTTATATTGAGACTTTTACGTGAGCAACCCAGTGAAGTTATTTATTGTTAACATATTCCTCTATTGATGATACAGTAGTCAAGCTAAGAAAATTTTATTAAATTCCTTTGGTGGTTCACTGAATTTTTATACTTGAAATTTTTGAATATTTAGATTGATATCTATTTTAACATTTTATCTTGTTTAAACGGAATATCTTATTCTCATGTGTAGAAATGCAATCGAAAGATTCTCAATATATATGGCATAACATTTTTCTAATTAATTAAAAGCAATGATTATCATAATAGCTATCATTTATTGGATATGCTATATGCCAGATCCTATTAGTGCTTTACATATACTAGCTTATTTAACCCTACCCTGTGATGTAGGTACTATTATCTCTGTGATATACATGGGAAAACTGAAGACCACATATATTCATTTACTAACTGTTATGTACTGAATGTTTTTGTCCCCCCAAAATTCATATCTTGATATCTAATACCTAGTATAAAGGTATTAGAGGTATTAGAGGTAGAGCCTTTGGAGGTAAACATATCATGAGGGCAGAGCTCTCATGAATATGATCAGTGCCTTTATAAGAGGCCAGAGAACTAGCTTGCTCTCTTCCCACCATGTGAGGATACAACCAGAAGTTAGCAGTCTGCAATCCAGAAGAAGGCCTTCACCAAAACCTAACTATGCTAGTACCCTGATCTCTCTTTCCAGCCTCTAGAACATTGAGACATAATATTTTTCTTCATTCTAAGCCACTCAGTCTGTATGTTTTGTAATAGCACCTCAAGTGAGATACTTATTCAAGGTCAACCATTAAACAGCAAAAGCAGAATTCACAAGCAGGAAAGATTCCAGAAACTGAGATTTATATGTTATGTTGAGTTTCTAAAAATGACTACAGGGGCACCTGAGTGGCTCAGTTGGTTAAGCGTCTGCCTTTGGCTTAGGTCATGATCCCAGGGTCCTGGGATGGAGTCCCATGTCGGACTCCCTGCTCAGCAAGGAACCTGCTTCTCCCTCTCCCTCTGTCTCCTGGCTTGTGCTCTCACTCTCTCTGTCAAATAAATAAATAAAATATTTAAAAATAATAAAAATAATAAAAATGACTACAAAAAGTTTACTTAATTGTTTAAGAAATAAATAAGTTGCTTCTTTAAAAAAAATCAGTATGCTTTATGTGGCAAGATACAGAAAATAAGCTTCAGATTCATTGGTTCAGAAAACTTAAAAGTCCAGGGAAAACTCTGACTTCAGGTAAGACTAGATCCAAACTCAAGAGATATGATCAGGGCTCAGTCCCTCCTTCTCAAAATCTTGGCTCTGTTTTCTCTGGGTTCATTCCATTTTCATGCAGGTTTATCCTGGGTTCACAAAGGAATACTCCAGGTCATATACTCTTTCCCATGTAGAAGCATCAGTAAAGATTTCCTTAGTTGCATTAGTAGCATAATCTGCTGATAGGCTAAAGCCATTCAAGAACCTCACTCTTTCCCCTTTCTGGAGCCGAGGGTTGGGACAATCTTTCAAACCTGGTGGCTGAGTACGAGAAAGTAAGTTTGTCAATAGGAAATTTCAATGTCAGTGGCAGGAGGGGAGAGAAACATGTCAGGGAAGAACCAACAACTGTTTACATCAGCAAATTTGCTTGTTTTCAAAAATTTGATTCTATTTTCAACACTTATAAAAGCTAAATTAATGGATAATCACTTTTTAAAATGTTCTTTTCAACTCCTGGCTAGAGTTTCCATTTCAATTTTATATCCATTGTTTATTCAAAATGTCTTTTAAAACATTCAAAATGAATTAATATTTCACAATGTACAGTGCCAAAAAAACTCAATACTTCAAAATAAACATCCATGTGCACATTTCTAGAATGTCTGTCATGTTGGCATTCAAATACGTGGATGGTTTCCTTGTAACTTTCTTAAGAATCTTGATTTCCCAAATTATTCATACATATGAGATAATCATACTAAAAGTATATCTAGGCAAGTCTAATAAAAATTAAGATGGGGTATCAAAATGACTAGGTATGTTCTCTCTCTTCTTAAGGGAACAAAAGTTATGAAGATAGTCATAATACAAATACTATGTTTAGTATTCTTCTTCTTTTTACGATTTTATTTATTTATTTGAGAGAGAGAGAATGAGAGAGAGAGCACATGAGAGGGGGGAGGGTCAGAGGGAGAAGCAGACTCCCCGCTGAGCAGGGAGCCCGATGCGGGACTCGATCCAGGGACTCCAGGATCATGACCCGAGCCGAAGGCAGTCACTTAACCAACTGAGCCACCCAGGCGCCCTAGTATTATTCTTCTTTAAACATAGTGACAGGAGGGGTAGGAGAAGGGGGGAAAATCCTGCATCGATTGAATGCCTGTTGCTTTCCAGATCCTGTGATATGTAATGTGATATGCAAATTCATATATATCTCATTATAATGTCACACCAGTTCTGCAGAAGTTGGTATGATTATTCCTGTTATAGAGTTGGAAAATTATCTCTCAGTGGGTTACACAGTCTGCTAAAATGAAAAAACTAAATACGTGTAGGTCAACACTTGAAAGCAAGTCAATAGAAAACCAAAGTTCCTTTGCATTCCAACCAGTCATTCATTCACTCATCCATCTATTTAGTAATTTTTTTGATTGGTTAGTTATTTGGTCAGAATCTAAAACAAGTTAGGAAAATGACTGCTGTACTCTCATTCTGTTGTAATATATGCTGGTTAAAAATTAATTTTTATGGGACTAGTACTTCTTATAAACAACAACTACAGATGCTGTGTTCAAGATTTATAGACACATTTGTTTGGCAAATATTAAAGTAAGAACATAACCAGACTCTTGGGAGAAAATGTGAAATGATATATGCTAATTTAATGGCTCAGTTTCTAAAGTGAATACTATTCTGTAACAGTCAGCTGTTGTAACAATATTGCTGCATGACAAGCCATTCCCAAACTCAGGAGATTTGAATACTAACCATTTAATTTTACACACATTGGTCTGTGAGTTGCTTGCAACTCATCTGATCTAGGCTTAACTACCTCAGCTCCAAGCTGTGAGTTGGGTTCAAGTCTGTTCCATGTGTATCTAATTCCACTGGGACCAATACTACCCAGGATATATATAAGAGGGGTGAATGGGAGATTTTAATGCTTCTTAAGGCATGGGATCATAAACCTTTGCTCATTAAGGAAAATCTGCTCATTGTTTGAAATTAAGCAAACACTTCACATGAAGTGGGTACCTTACATGATGATGCTTGTGTTCTTCATATGTTACCACAGAGTGTTTGCATGTTTCTAGTGTGATAACTAGGTTCAATATTTGTAAAGCCTACAGAGTGCCATCACTGCTGCTGAAAGAAAATGATCATTCAGTGAAAGGGCAGCTGCATCTGGCTAACATACTGGCAATAACTAACATAACGTATTTGGGAATATGTTTTATAGATACTGGGCCAGAGAATAAATAATATATAGCTGGATAAGAGACAGATTTTTACAACTCTCCAATAACTCTGGCAAAGGAACATGTTGTCTATTTATATACTGTTAGATGTTGAAATGGGACAATTGGAAATTTAGATTGTAAAAAAAAGAAGACTTATGGTTAAAGAGGTGGATTGCAGAACTGCCTTGGTAGAGTACTCAAAAGGTAGTGTAGGGCTCAAAAGGTTCAGAAAACTAGACTTGATAGACTTGATTAATATGTAACATCAAAGACTATTCCATTTCTTTATATTCCCTAGGAATGCCCAGAGGATATGGCCCTGTCTAAAATGATGAAGAATGTGTGAACGGAGGGGAACACCTGCATTGTTGAGGAGCTCAGTGGTATATTTCTTCTGTAGGCCAGGGTTGAGGATAGGAAATGCTGTTATGGAATGGGGCTCTCCATTGTCATTATGGGTTATACGTTTACAGAATAGCAGAGAGCACATGACAGCATTTAATTTAGTGGCAAAGTGAACATAACTACATAATGACTATAAGGTCAGAAAGGTCTTGACATTAGCTAAGAGTTCCGAAGGACAAGATAGACGAGCAGTCATGAAGCATGTTGGTTGACTTAAATAACTCAAAGTGATCAAAATAAACAGAAGGTTGATGTCAGATATCAAAATAGAAAATCACAATCTCTTAGTTTCCAGAACTGAGTCAGTTCTTAGACATAAAGCCCATTGATTAAAAGAGAAGCCATCACCATTGAGGTAGAAGCCTGAAATGCCATATTAGTATATTCAGTAGTTATTCATCCAATGCTTTGCAAAATGGACCTAAATGTATTTATAAGAAAAACTAGAAATATATTAGGAAGAGAGGGATACAAATATCTTTTTAAGGTCTTTGGATACTGGATGTTAGTTGACATTGACAACAGAGAATACAAAATGCCATCATAGCCCCTTGTTACAGTGAGGTTGTAAAAAGTCTAGATGATTGATGACAACCTGGCCCCAATTCATCTCATAGTGGGTCTTATAAGACACAGATCCATATTGTGGTCACTTGCTGGGTTCCAGAGTACAAAATCAGACTGGATATAATTGTTGGCTGGCAGGCTACTTGTATTGGTTCTCTGTTTTGAATGTAAGAGCTATTATAGAAGGAAAGTCTGAGAAGAAGCATGTGACTCTGTTGCTACTGGATAAGATAGTAAATAAGAAACCATATTGGAACCTAGGTAGAAGCAGAAAAGTATATGGCATCCTCAAAAATTTAAGGGATGCAAGTGCTACTCTCAATTATTTAAAGAAGGCATCCCTCATAAAAATTTTCATTAACTGTTATGACTCGAGAAAACCACAGGGACCATGGTCACTGTTGATGGACTACCATAAGTTGAACCAAGGTTAGTGTAATCAGTCTCTGTGAGGAGGTGGTATCTTTACTAGAACAGACCAACATAGCCTCTGGTACTTGATTTGTCCTGTTGATCTGGAAAATGTATTATTTTTGATCCTGGTCAAGGAGGAGGATCTAATGCAGTTTAAATTTACATCTAACACATAGATTTAAGACTATGCCAATTTCTTGCTCTTTGGTATAGTAGGCACAAGATACATAGAAAAGATCTTGAATATCTTGTCATTCTAGAGAATATCATCCATTTTGATGACAGTATTTTAATTAGACCTATATAGCAGGCAATTATATTTTTGGACAGTTATTATACTATAAGTATCTAATCACACTTATTTCATATACTAGCTCTATCACAAGTACATCTACGTGATTACTTTCAAACAACCTTACTCTCCTAATGAGCCACTATAAAATCATGAAAAAGTAAAATAGTAAAGGGACAGCTGGGTGGGCATTTGGTTAAGCATCCAACTCAGGTCAAGATCTCAGGGTCATGAGATCAAGTCCTGCATTACACTCGATGCTCAGGGTGGATTCTGCTTAAGTTTCTCCCTCTCCCTCTGCCCCTCCCCAGTCTCTCTCTATTAAATAAATAAATAAATAAATTAATTAATTAATTAATTAATCTTTTTTTTAATGTAAAATAGTCAATAGTATATAGTAAAAAAGATGAAGGGGGTTGGGGGTACAAACTTCCAATTATAAAGTAAATAAGTCACAGAGATGAAGAGTACAACATAAGGAATATAGTCAATACATTTATCACGGTGAGCATTGAGTAATGTTTAGAAAAGCTTAGTTGTGGAGACCTGGATTTCGTCTGGTCTCAGGAATTCAGCTGAATAGGGACCAAACCATTCTGAACACCTGCGAACTCAACAGAAGATCGAAGAGGAGAGTAGCAACAACTCTCTGAACAGAGAAGCGACCGCTTACTGGAAGGTAGGACGTGCGGAGAAGTGAATCCGAGGCGATATTCGGGAGGATAGATGGCGGGGGAGAGGGCCTCCGTCAGCCACTTCTGGCAAGTGATAGAGCCGCGGAGCACAAAATCGGAACTTTTGGAGGTCGGCTCCACTGAGGGACGTCGCTCCAGTGGCTAAGCGGGGGGTGGAACCCTCGCGGGACAGTGTGCTCTCAGGACCCTCGGGGTCACAGAAAGACCGGGGGTGCCTGAGTGCAGCAGAGCTCCCAGGTATCAGAGCGGGGAAGCCGGCTGCAGAGACAGAGCCGAGGCACGGGCTCTCAGCTCGGGGTTGCCATAAACTGTGATCCGTGGCCCAGTCGGGCCATTGCTCCTCCAGCAGGGACCCAACAAGCGGCAGAGCCGGGGAGACTCCCCTTTCTCCCCCAGGAGGAGCGGCGCGGGAACGCACCGCAGGGATCTGCTGGGTTTGAAGACTCCACACAGTGTTGGGTGCCAGAGATACAAACGCTCGGTCACAGGCCGGGTGAGCACGGAGTGCGGCCGGAGACCGGGGACACAGGGTGACTGCTTTTCTCTGGGGACGCACTGAGGAGCAGGGCCCCAAGTTCTCAGCTCCTCTGGGTGGAGATTGGGAGGCCACCATTTTGGCCCTGGTCCTCCAAAGCTGTACCGAGAGCTTGCAGGGAACAAAAGCTCCTGAGAGCAAAACCGAGCAGCTTGCTCAGACCAGACCGACAAGGGCGGGGCAATTCAGCCTCCAGCAAATCATTTGGCAACCACGGCAACAGGCCCCTCCCCCAGAAGATCAGCACGAACAGCCAGCAAGCCAAGACCAAGTTTACCGATTAAGGAGAACGGGAGAACTCCAACGCTAGGGGAATAGTGCACATAGAATTCATGGCTTTTTTTTACCATGATTCATTAGTTCATCAAAGTTAATTTTTTTAACTGTTTTTTTTTAATTTTTCTTTTTCCCTATTTCAACCAACATCTTATCAATCCCTTTTTTATAAAAAAACATTTTTTTATTTTTCATTTTTTGAGTCATATTTTATCCCTTCCTAGTAGTTACCCTTATTTTTGGTATATATATATAAGTTGTTCTCTCTTTAAAATTTTGAGATACAGTTTCTTCTAACAGATCAAAATATACCCTAAATCACTAGTCTCTGGCTTTGTTCTAGTCTCCTGCCTGACCACATTCTCTCCTTTTTTTCTTTTTTTTAAATCTTCTTCTTTCTTTTTTCAAACAACTTATCCTATCAATTCCTTTTATACTATCTTTTATAATTTTCACCTTTACAATCATCTTCCATCCCTTCATTGTATCGACCCTTATCTTGTACATATATGTCTTTATTCCTTTAAAATTTTAGGAGGCACTTTTTTCTAACAGACCAAAATATGCCCAAAATCTAGTGTGTGGCACTGATCTATGCACTAGCCTGATCATATTTGATCATATTCTGCTGTTTTTGTATTGTTCTGTTTTTGTTTTTATCTTTTTTTATCTTTTTTTTTCCTCTTTCTTTTTTCTTTCTTTCCCTTTCTTTTCCCCTGGTTTCAGGTCTTTTCTGATTATCTATTCTCCTCTGGACAAAATGACAAGACGAAAAAAAATCACCTCAGCAAAAAGAACAAGAGGTAGTACCGTCAGCCAGGGACCTACTCAATACGGACATTAGTACGATGTCGGACCTAGAGTTCAAAATCATGACTTTAAAAGATACTAGCTGTGCTTGAAAAAGCATGGAAGTTATTAGAGAAACCCTTTCTGAAGAAATAAAAGAACTAAAATCTAACCAAGTCGAAATCAAAAAGGCTATTGATGAAGTGCAATCAAAAATGGGGGCACTAACTGCTAGGAAAAATGAGGCAGCAGAGAGAATCAGTGATATAGAAGACCAAATGATGGAAAATAAAGAGGATGAGAAAAAGAGAGATAAACAACTACAGGATCACGAGGGCAGAATTCGAGAGATAAGTGATACGATAAGACAAAACAACATTACAATAATTGGGATCCCAGAAGAAGATGAAAGAGAGAGAGGGGCAGAAGGTATATTGGAGCAAATAATAGCAGAGAACTTCCCTAATGTGAGGAAGGAAACAGGCATCAAAATCCAGGAGGCACAGAGAACTGCTCTCAAAATCAATAATAATAGGTCAACACCCTGACATCTAAGAGTAAAACTTATGAGTCTCAGAGACAAAGAGAAAATCCTGAAAGCAGCTTGGGAGAAGAGATATGTAACCTACAATGGTAGAAATATTAGATTGGCAACAGACCTATCCACAGAGACCTGGCAGGCCAGAAAGGACTGGCAAGATATCTTCAGAGCACTAAACGAGAAAAATATGCAGCCAAGAATGCTATATCCAGCTAGGTTGTCATTGAAAATAGAAGGAGAGATCAAAAGCTAAAGGAATTTGCAAACACGAAACCAGCCCTCCAAGAAATCTTGAAAGGGGTCCTCTAAGCAAAGAGAGAGCCTAAAAGCAGCATAGATCAGAAAGGAACAGAGACAATATACAGTAACAGTCACCTTACAGGCAATACAATGGCACGAAATTCATACCTTTCAATAGTAACCCTGAATGTAAATGGTCTAAATACCCCAATCAAAAGACACAGGCTATCAGATTGGATTAAAAAACAAGACCCATCAATATGCTGTCTGCAAGAGACTTATTTTAGACCCAAAGATGCCCCCAGATTGAAAGTGAGGGGGTGGAAAACCATTTACCATGCTAATGGACACCAAAAGAAAGCTGGGGTGGCAATCCTTATATCAAACAAATTAGAGATTAAACCAAAGACTGTAATAAGAGATGAGGAAGGACACTCTATCCTATTTAAAGGGTCTATCCAACAAGAAGATCTAACAATTGTAAATATCTATGCCCCTAACATGGCAGAAGCCAATTATATAAGGCAATTAATAACAAAAGCAAAGAAACACACTGACAATAATACAATAATAGTGGGGGACTTTAATAACCCCCTGACTGAAATGGACAGATCATCTAAGCAAAAGATCAACAAGGAAATAAAGACTTTAAATGACACACTGGACCAAATGGACTTCACAGACATATTCAGAACATTCCATCCCAAAGCAACGGAATACACATTCTTCTCTAGTGCCCATGGAACATTCTCCAGAATTGATCACATCCTAGGTCACAAATCAGGTCTCAAACGGTACCAAAAGACTGGGATCATTCCCTGCAAGTTTTCAGACCACAATGCTTTGAAACTAGAACTCAATCACAAGAGGAAAGTCGGAAAGAACTCAAATACATGGAGGCTAAAGAGCATCCTACTAAAGAATGAATGGGTCAACCAGGAAATTAAAGAAGAATTAAAAAAATTCATGGACACCAATGAATATGAAAACACAACTGTTCAAAATCTTTGGGATACAGCAAAGGCAGTCCTGAGAGGAAAGTATATAGCAATACAAGCCTCTCTCAAGAAACAAGAAAGGTCTCATATACACAACCTAACCCTACACCTAAAGGAGCTGGAGAAAGAACAGCAAATAAAGCCTAAACCCAGCAGGAGAAGAGAAATCATAAAGATCAGAGCAGAAATCAATGAACTAGAAACCAAAAGAACAGTAGAACAGATCAACGAAACTAGGAGCTGGTTCTTTGAAAGAATTAACAAGATTGATAAACCCCTGGCCAGACTTATCAAAAAGAAAAGAGAAATGACCCAAATCAACAAAATCATGAATGAAAGAGGAGAGATCACAACCAACACCAAAGAAATACAAACAAGTATAAGAACATATTATGAGCAACTCTATGCCAGCAAATTAGATAACCTGGAAGAAATGGGTGCATTCCTAGAGATGTATCAACTACCAAAATTGAACCAGGAAGAAATAGAAAACCTGAACAGACCTATAGCCACTAAGGAAATTGAAGCAGTCATCAAAAATCTCCCAAGAAACAAAAGCCCGGGGCCAGATGGCTTCCCAGGGGAATTCTATCAGACATTTAAAGAAGAATTAATACCTATTCTCCTGAAATGGTTCCAAAAAATAGAAATGGAAGGAGAACTTCCAAACTCATTTTATGAGGCCAGCATTACCTTGATCACAAAACCAGACAACGACCCCATCAAAAAGGAGAATTACAGACCAATATCCTTGATGAACATGGATGCAAAAATTCTCACCAAAATACTAGCCAATAGGATCCAACAGTACATTAAAAGGATTATTCACCATGACCAAGTGGGATTTATCCCTGGGCTGCAAGGATGGTTCAACATCCGCAAATCAATCAACGTGACACAATACATTAACAAAAGAAAGAATAAGAATCATATGATCCTCTCAATAGATGCAGAAAAAGCATTTGACAAAGTACAGCATCCTTTCTTGATCAAAACTCTTCAGAGTATAGGCATAGAGGGTACATACCTCAATATCATAAAAGCCTTCTATGAGAAACCTACAGCAAATATCATTCTCAATGGGGAAAAGCTGAGAGTTTTTTCCCTATGGTCAGGAACGCGGCAGGGATGTCCTATCACCACCGCTATTCAACATAGTATTAGAAGTCCTAGCCACAGCAATCAAACAACAAAAAGAAATCAAAGGCATCCAAATCGGCAAAGAGGAAGTCAAACTCTCACTCTTGCAGATGATATGATACTGTATGTGGTAAACCCAAAAGACTACACCCCAAACCTGCTAGAACTCATAGAGGAATTCAGTCAAGTAGCAGGATATAAAATCAATGCACAGAAATCAGTGGCATTCCTATACACCAACAACAAGACAGAAGAGAGACAAATCAAGGAGTTGATCCCATTTACAATTGCACCCAAAACCATAAGATACCTAGGAATAAATTTAACCAAAGAGGCAAAGGATCTGTTCTCAGAAAACCATAAAATACTCATGAAAGAAATTGAAGAAGACACAAAGAAATGGAAAAATGTTCCATGCTCATGGATTGGGAGAACCAACATTGTGAAGATGTCAATGCTACCTAGAGCAATCTACACATTCAATGCAATCCCCATCAAAATACCATCCACTTTTTTCAAAGAAATGGAACAAACAATCCTAAAATTTGTATGGAACCAGAAGAGACCCCGAATATGCAGAGGAATATTGAAAAAGAAAAGCAAAGCTGGCGGCATCACAATTCCGGACTTCCAGCTCTATTACAAAGCTGTCATCATCAAGACAGTATGGTACTGGCACAAAAACAGACACATGGATCAATGGAACAGAATCGAGAGCCCAGAAATGGACCCTCAACTCTATGGTCAACTCATCTTTGACAAAGCAGGAAAGAATGTCCAATGGCAAAAAGACAGTCTCTTCAACAAATGGTGTTGGGAAAATTGGACAGCCACATGCAGAAGAATGAAACTGGACCATTTCCTTACACCACACACAAAAATAGACTCCAAATGGTTGAAAGACCTAAACGTGAGACAGGAGTCCATCAAAATCCTAAAGGAGAACACAGGCAGCAACCTCTTTGACCTCAGCCGCAGCAACTTCTTCCTAGAAACATCACCAAAGGCAAGGGAAGCAAGGGCAAAAATGAACTATTAGGATTTCATCAAGATAAAAAGCTTTTGCACAGCAAAAAAAACAGTCCACAAAACCAAAAGACAACCGACAGAATGGGAGAAAATATTTGCAAATGACATATCAGATAAAGGGATAGTATCCAGAATCTATAAAGAATTTACCAAACTCAACACCCAAAGAACAAATAATCCAATCAAGAAATGGGCAGAAGACATGAACAGACATTTTTCCAAAGAAGACATCCAAATGGCCAACAGACACATGAAAAAGTGCTCAACATCGCTCGGCATCAGGGAAATCCAAATCAAAACCTCAATGAGATACCACCTCACACCAGTCAGAATGGCTAAAATTAACAAGTCAGGAAACGACACATGTTGGCGGGGATGTGGAGAAAGGGGAACCCTCCTACACTGTTGGTGGGAATGCAAGCTGGTGCAACCACTATGGAAAACAGTATGGAGGTTCATCAAACAGTTGAAAATAGAGCTACCATACGATCCAGCAATTGCACTACTGGGTATTTACCCCAAAGATACAAATGTAGGGATCCGAAGGGGTACGTGCACCCCAATGTTTATAGCAGCAATGTCCACAATAGCCAAACTGTGGAAGGAGCCAAGATGTCCATCGACAGATGAATGGATAAAGAAGAAGTGGTATATATACACAGTGGAATATTATGCAGCCATCAAAAGGAATGAGATCTTGCCATTTGCAACGACGTGGATGGAACTGGAAGGTGTTATGCTGAGTGAAATAAGTCAATCAGAGAAAGACATGTATCATATGACCTCACTGATATGAGGAATTCTTAATCTCAGGAAAAAAACTGAGTGTTGCTGGAGTGGTGGGGGGTGGGAGGAATGGGGTGGCTGGGTGATAGACATTGGGGAGGGTATGTGCTATGGTGAGCGCTGTGAATTGTGCAAGACTGTTGAGTCGCAGATCTGTACTTCTGAAACAAATAATGCAACATATGTTAAGAAAAAAGAAAAAGAAGAAAATAGGAGAAGGGGAAGAATTAGGGGGAGTAAGTTAGAGGGGGAGATGAACCATGAGAGACGATGGACTCTGAAAAACAAACTGAGGGTTCTAGAAGGGAGGAGGGTGGGGGAATGGGTTAGCCTGGTGATGGGTATTCAAGGGGGCACGTTCTGCATGGAGCACTGGGTGTTATGCACAAACAATGAATCATGGAACACTACATCAAAAACTAATGATGTAGTATATGGTGATTAACATAACAATAAAAAAATAAAAATAAAAAAATAAAAATTAGAAAAGCTAGTTGTGGTCATGTTTTATAGAGAGGTCTCTGTTCATGGATAAGTCAATTCTAATTAAAAAATATATATGTTTATGTTTAAGACAAGTCTGTGCTCTCCTCTCTTCTTACTTAATGACCCACAGATATTTTCTTCTATGAGTTAGATTGCCAAGCAATATACATACTCTAGAAGTTTTGACTATGTTTTACTTTTTTCTGTATAATGTTGAGTTAACATTGCTCACATTGATAATGTGGAAACTTGTTTTAACACAGAGTAGAATTTTGGATTGGACATCATTTCTGATAAAGCACCCTTCAAAATAATTATTCATGTTTATCTGAATTCACTTTTAGCCTATGAAAACACATGCATTATTATTATACATAAGCCATGTGTTATAAATTAATGGTAAATAATGTTATGTGGTGGTTGGTTCGAAAATGGATTATTTGTCCAAATCATGCTTGTGTAAGTTATATTACATTCATACATATCAAAATTAACTTTTGAATAAAAATATACAGAATAATATATTGGGAAAATGTTATAATTTTAAACATGCTGTACTCTGGTATAGTAGCTGTTCATCACTTCAGAACTGAGAATAGGAATGTAGTTAGGCTTCTAAGATTGAAGAGGCAGAACCTTGGAGAACTCTCTCAGGATTTCAGCAAATATTGACCATTAGCAAATTCTCCCAACCTGAAAATTTCATTATGACTATTCAAGACATTTTTATAAAGCTAAATAGTTATTAGAGCAGGACTGTGAATAAAAGTGTCCCAGGGAATAAAAGTCACTTACTGATATAATTCCTTCTATGTGCCTGTATCACTCAGAATTCCTGGTTGAGAACAATAGAAACCAATTCTGTTTGAACTCAGCAAAAAATGAATTTATTGAAGGGATATCAAATAGCTCAGGAATCAATGGAAAGGCAAGAGAATTGGGCTCAGAAAATGACCAGAATCTCAGAATCTAATTTGCACAAACAGCCAAGGAATAGTGTTTTGGAAGCTTGGCTGGGTGGGCAGTCCATGTTGCCAAACTCTCAACTCCATGCTGGCCATACTCCTGCCATAGTCACCATATTGAGTCATTCTTTGACTATCATTTTTCTATTATGCATTGTTTCTTCAATATATAAATTCCTGGAGATTTATCTGAGGGCCTAGTCATGTTCTGGCTGCCATAAAGTGGAAATGAGTATGTGGACAAATAAATGATAGAGCTTCTGGATTTTTTCAAACATCAGCTGAGATTGAGTGCAAGTGACAGAGGTCCCTTGATTACAGATATATCAGAAAAGAGGGTTTTGCCACTCACTACATTATGTAGGTGTAAGATTGTCTTCTTGATACTAAATACCATTTGTGTTGATGGCACACAGCAGCTGCTTATCTTCATGAGATCTGACATTGTGAGGATCATTTATCTGCATATTGAGAGAAGATCAAGTGACAGTTTATTATATTATAGACCAATATAATTTTATAAGTGAGCATACCTGATTGACATAATTTACTATTTTATTGTTTTTTCTATTTTTGTAGACCCTATTGATTTTTGTCTTTCTTTTTAAAGATTTTATTTATTTATTTGAGAGAGAGAAATTGAGAGAGAGGCTGCATGAGAAGGGGAAGGGTCAGAGGGAGAAGCAAACTCCCCACTGAGCAGGGAGCCCGATGCAGGACTCAATCCTGGGACTCCAGGATCATAACCTAAGCCGAAGGCAGTTGCTTAACCAACTGAACCAACCAGGTGCCCCTGATTTTTGTCTTAATAACTAATAGTACTATTGGGGGGCTCATATTAATCTTATAAGTCAAAATTAAATCATAAGCAGGTATTAATATAATTTTTAATAAAAGTATTGTAGTAATGATTTACATCTAGATTTATACTAGTGAAATTCTTCATAAGGAGGGTGACATAAATAAAAGTTACCATGATACTTAAAGTTTGGTCTATATAGAAATATAGTCCATATATTCTGTACCTAATTAACACAACTCTCCAATACAATGGACCCAGATCAAACACACACAGCAATAGTTCCTTCAGCACAGGTGATGCAAAGCTGCTTGTTGGGCCCAAATCTATCACATATGGTTGTACTGTTTATTAATAGCACAAAGGCACCTGGCTGAGAGAACTAGAGAAGGCTGACTTGTAGCTCAGTGCTTGCAAAGCCATGTCCCTCTGGGCAACATTCATTTGCTCCAAGATGGGAGGTGTTGAAATCATTCCAGGGTGCTCTATGTACTAGTGGTGGACTGAAAACTTGGACTCTTTCCCAGGGTGTGAATTAATTTCAGGTGTGTTGTGGCTGGACAAATCACTGTGTCAGGATTTTTTCCCTCTTTGCATGGTGTTGACGTTGGACAGAAAATCCACTGTAAAAATTTTTGTACTAAGTCACTCCTTTGACATTAGCAGAAGAGTTCTTTTGATGCTTTCCAAATGAGACATTGATAGAATGATATTGATTTATGTAAATGAAAACACTTGTGTGATCCTAGGAGAAGTATTTTTATTTGACTTATCGCCTCTGTTCCAGGACATGGGAACTATTTTTTTTTTTTCCTTTTTATGATTTCCTGAAAGCAAAGTGACAATTCCAGATGTGTCAAAAGAGAGAACTGTGACTTTTTTAGTGGAAAGGACCTTGTTTCAGCAGGAATAACTTCATATATATCAGTGAATATATAGTCTCGATTTTTGTTGGCCTTTGCAGACTGGAAGTATAGCATTTTCCTTCTTTCAGCATTGCTGCACAGGCTTCTGAGATCTGGTATCTGGCTGCCATAGTTGAATCGAGAAATGAATGGTTCTCTAATTGATAAGTTGAAACCAAATCCATGGTCTCAGGTTTGGTGACTGCAATATTTTCTTTGAAAATAGAAAGGCTGCCTTCCAAAAGACTTTCAAAATGAGTTATGTTTCCTCCTCCAAATATTTGCAAGCAAGGAGAGAAGCAGTGGTAAAATCATCTGTCCCTCAACTTTCGTGAAGAGGGAAAATATTGATAATATACACACAATTCTGGGAGATACATCAAGACTATGAGGAAAAAGTACTTAAGAGACAATTATTTCCTGATTTTTATCTTCTGCTGAGACAGGTGACAAGGTTTATTTTGTTGTTTTGTCACCTGTGAACTATTTTTTTCCTTAATAGGATAAAGGGCAGGATGATGATGCCATGCAATGATGCTGTGTGTGGTGGGGGCGGGGGTAGTTTTAAGCATTTGGAATATTAGAATATGACTTATAGATCACTCCAACAAGACTCCAACTTGTTCTAAAAAATCTTTTTTCTCTTGTGTTGGACTGTTGATCATGCTAATAAATGTCTTTTAATTTTAACAGTAACAAGAGGTAAAGAAGTAAATTTGCAATTTCAAATGCCTAACTCAGAGTGAAGCATATATGGGAGGTATTTACAAATAAATACAAATACATGTATTTGAGTGACACAGCCTTCTAAAAATAGCAAATTGTGGGATAAATATCTCTAATTGAAAATGAATATCTTAGCTCATGCTTTTGTCACGGATTTTCAAAATTCTAGTGCACATTGAAATGACTTGGAGAATTCAAAGATTTTGACCTCTTTGAACTTACAATCTAAAACAGACTAAAATAGTAGAAACAGATGTAAAAATAATTCAAACTATAGAAAAAATATTAACATATTAGTAGAAATATGTTTCTATTTATATTATATATATACATGTGGTCTTTCACACTGGCTCTTTTTACTATATAATATTAGCATACTTATATGAAGGTGTAATCACTTGAGTATGCCTACTCATTTCTTCTGAAAAGAATCTAGAAAAATCATTTTCCTCTATCATTTTTCCTTTATATTTTTTGTTATACAAGTCTGTTTTATGTTTGGTTTTGCTTATTTTGAAATTTTTGATATTAATTTTTTTTTTTCAATTCTTGGTCTTCATTTAAAAGAAGGCAAGGAGGGTCTCACTCCTCAAACTAGACTTATTTGAAGGTCAGGCTATGAGAGGTCAAGTAAACAGGTAGAAAGAAACTGGAAAAGGGCACTCACCTGAGCATTTGAAAAACCCTCAAGGGTGAAAGGGGGCAGAGCACTTTACAAATGACTACTGTGCCCAAACCTGTTAATGGGGCCCCAGAGCTACACTCACCTAGCTGGCAAGGTGAACTGACGAATGACGGAATCCCTGGCCTCTTAAAGAAACATAACATTTTGGGGTTTCTCTATTTCCTGGGAAAACAAAGTGTGGTGATTTAGGTTCAGGAAAAGGAGCCGCCACATGGAGATGTAAATAGGGATTTGGGTGCTCTTCCTTGCATGGGATTGTTGTGAGGAGAAAGGAAGTAGGAGGGCAGGGAGACCTGCCTAGATCCAGGCTCATTGCTGTGGGAGGAGCAGCTGTGAGAGCTGCCGCAGAAGACCCACAGAAAGAGGTAATGTTACCCATCAGGCCAGTGAGACATGAGTCTTCAACCTAATTGAAGGTGGGCCTGAGGGAAGAATGGAGCAGGCTCAATTTATTTTTGGTTTCTGCTTCAGTAGAACACTTCCAGATACCATTCAGGAACATTCCAGTGGGGTCCAGCTTTTCTCAGATGGCACAGAACTTCGAAAAGGCTAGATAAATTTTCTAAGTCCTTCCAGGAAGAGTTGTAGCCTTGGCCCAATGGGGCCTGCCCCTCACCATCTTCATGATGGTCTCCTAGGCGAGCCAGTAGTCCAGCTGTGGCACTTCCTTGCCATAGGGCCTGTACATAATGATGTTTATGTAGTAGCTGTCCTTCTGGAAGCAGGAACTCAGCAAGATGTCATCCCCTGGAGATGAAGTGTCTCCACGGGGTAGTGGGCCACCATCTTGGGGTGCATCTCCAGCATGACCTTCAGTTCCAGCAGGGCCTCCTTGGTTTTCTTTCTGAGGATGGCCCTGTCCTGGACATGCTGCTTGAAGCAGCACTCGTAGGCGAAGATCTTGTGGCTGAGGTTGCTATTCTCCTTCCTGGTGAACGGGAGCTAGAAGAAGCGATTCATCCAGCCAACAAAGGCCCAGCAGGAAAGAACTGATCCAGAGCAAGAACTCCAGTAAATAGAATCTGATGGCATAGTCCCAAAACCAGTTGGCTGAAGAGGAGGGGAGCTTTTTGGTGTGGTCCCAGTAGATGACGCTGACGTTCTCACTGTGCGGGGACCAGAGGAAGAGGAAGTATTCAGATTTCTTCAGGTGGCTGTCCAAGAACCTTAGGTGCACCTGCACGGCCTCTGGAACACCTCTGTGTTGCTAAACTCGGAGCACTCAAGAATGGTCCCATGGGCGTTGGCTGGGTCAGCGCCATCACGTGAATGGATGCCGTGTTTGATCCCTGTGTTGTGCGTTCCGAACCCAATGACGCCCGCCCCTTGCAGTCACGTCTGAAACGGCTCTCAGGTGGAGGAGGCCAGGCTGTGCTTGGCCAGCTGTGCATGCAGGTCAGCCAGGAGGATGCCCGCCTCCACATTTCTTTAAGCAAACATTTCTCTTTTCAGGAAAGGTCAAAAGTAAATGGTTAACTCATAAAGAGCTGCTGATAGAAGATTCAGGACATATTTCTTGACATAATGTGAGATTCTTCACATTCCTCATTTTCTCCGACAAGTTGATCCCTATCCTTTATCAGTCTTTTCTTTCTACCTCTGGTAATATATTATGTCCAGTCATGAAAGCAAATACCACAAATATGAACTATTACCAAGCTTATTACTCTTGCATGCATCCCGGGTCCTCAGTTTTCATGCATCATCCTTCGTACCTCCCCACATAATTGTCAAACACACTGTTGCAAAAATGAAATTGGTTTCAGTGAACACCAGGGCCAACAAGAGTGCGAAAAGAAGAAGCAGGATATTGTGGCTGCAGAAGTGAAATGAGGTGGAGGGTTCCTGCTCTGTCTCTGTGACAATTTATTATTTTCAAATAATAAATAATTATTTTTGTAGTGTCATCATGCTGTCTCCTCTTTCTTTTATGCAGACTTGAGCTATTGTCATTGCAACTAGCATTGCATTTGATAGAGAAAATAAGGAGAAGGAATCACAAATATTTGAAGCTAGATTGAATAAACTGAAAATAAGGACCAGAGAATTCTTTACTTGACCTTCTGTTTACCCTATCTCTGAAATTAAAATTCAGTCATTTAAGGCTCTGACTTGAAATGTGATGAAAAAAAAAGGAAATACTACACATAATCACATTTAATCAGTTCCAAAAATTCACTCTGCTCCATTTGTTTCTCATAGAAAATAACCAAATGTTATTTTCAGAAGACCACGTATTTTCAAAGGGAATTTTAGAAATTGTAGAAAATTCAGTTTCAGTGCTTAAATGTTAAAAATTCTGATTTCTATCTTTCAAAGGATGATGAAAAAAATCAATGAAGGTAACCATGGATGCCACCAGTTTGGACTAATCTGTCTTTATATATATATATATATATATATTTATTTATAATTATGTATGCAAATTATAACCTCTTAATCGTTGGTGTGGTCATAACTTAGAGAAGTTAATAGCTAAAATGATTATTTGCAAGTATGTGAATATGTAAAAGGGCTTGTAAGCTGTTGTATGCTGGCTTCCCAAATATCACCAACACAGTCTGTTCATAAGACAGATTTGGAAAAAAAAATTTGAGTTCATTGCTTACCACGGTAAGGGAGAAAACCATCTCAATAGAACTTTGCAAATGTCCCATAAAGGGTAGGCAAGATTCTATTTTACTGAGTAATTGAAGTTTGATTTAAGGTAGTATTTCAATGTGAAGAGTGAGGGGGATTGATTAGGATTGAGTAAAAATCAGGATATATCAGTCTAGAATTGGTAGTAACAGCAAAGCAGGCTTTTGGGGCTAAGGGTTCAAAGAATCTTAATGATAGAAACTATTGATGGTTTATATTGAAGCATTTATGGGTCTTTCATGAAATTCCTCTAATAATAAATATATTTGCCTGGATAAGAGTCTTATAGAATAGTAAAATTATGCTAGTGAAGGTAATGGAATAATAAAATCATGTTATGATATAAAATATGCTTTGTGAGAGGGTAGGTACTTTAAATCCTCAGTGTCCAAGCTATAATTGTTCCCATCATTTCTTTACAAATGTTTCATTATTTTACTAACATGCCTGAATCATTCTTTTTTAAATTTGTATTTATTTACTCATTTAATTATTTGAAGTATAGTTGACATATTACTATACATTAGCTTCAGAAACGCCTAAATCATTCTTATTGTTATAGTTGAAGCTGGCATCAAGCCACATTTTATGTGGCCTGAAGTTTATATAATGTTGCTTCCTTTCTTATTAGAAAAGAACACAAAATTCTGGAAAGCAATTAGTACATGGCTTGGAAACCTGTCTTTACTGGTGATATTTAGATTTCATTACTGTCAGGGTAAATCCATTTCTGAGTAAAGTTATAGAATATGTATAATAGAATTGTCCCCCTGGTTGCAACTTTATAAACATAAAGTGATGAGCTCCACCCTAGGGAGAAGGTAGTATGTTTGAAAACACAGGACCTGTATTAGCCTTGGGAGAAAATTAACCCAAGGTATTACAAGGATGTAGGAAAATTATAGTAAGGCAATTCAGGAGCAATTTAAAGTGTATTGGTCTCAGAGTCAGAATTGAAGGATGAAAACCAGTTGGCAATCACAATGGTCGCAGGTCAGACTAAGCAGGCAATCAAGATAAGAAAATCTTAAGAAAGGTGAAGACAATAAATTTGTTGTTTGGGCAAGCCATGTGAACTGCAGAGGTTGGGGAAGGGGAATTAGAAATTCCTTCTAGGACAATCTCTTTATGGTCTTTATACACCATTATGAAGACCGTGATCCTAAGATCAGGCCAAGCTCTGGTCTTCATAAGGTGAAGAGTATGAATCGTAGGTCTTTAGAAGAGACGTGCTGTGGGAAAATACATGCTCTAGACATCTAATGCTAGCCTAGTCTTCTGGTTTAATATCCAAACTTTGGTCAGATGGTTCTCTTACATATCCCATGATTACATGGCTCAGCCATGTTAACTGAAAATTCTTCACTCCAAATGAGTCATTTGGTTTTAAAATTTTGCCTGTTCCCATCTGACTATGACATTGAGTTTTAACTCATCACTTGATCTTAGCTTGAAAGTGATACTCTGGTGCACTTGCTAATTCTTTCCTCTTGTGTCCTATTTGCTTCTCTCCCAATTCTGTATTCGTATGCCTGTCTTTGCTAATCTTCAACACTTTCATGTTATAACAGCCATGGAGGCCCCTCGCTTACAGTGAGGCAGTGTCTTCTAAAAGCTTCTAGTTGAAGAGACAGCAACACAGGCAGAGGATTAGGCCCCCTGGGCTTTCGTAGAGGTCTAATTACTTCTTGTGGCTGACCTTTATTAATAAGTATCAATTAGTGTGGTTTTTCCTTGATTCTAATCTCCTTGATGTTTTGCTGGAGTATAGAAAGATAATTTGAGGTTAACAGTTGGCTTCAGGATGTGTTTGCTTCCTAATCCCATCCTCAGAGACATCCTTTGTAGATTTGATTACTGACATTTACAACAATCTTTGAACTCTGGTAATGTCAGATAAAGGAATTTAACATTAGCTCCTGACTACTGAGAATAGGTTTTTTAGGGCTTTCTTTTCCTATAGATCATAACCACAAAGTTTTAGTATCTGCCTCAAGACAAAACATTTTCTTGTTTTTGAAAAAAACAACATTTAAAGGATCTGTGGTTTTGGGGAAAGGTGTCTTTTATCACTCCTTCATTAAAACTTATGGTTTTTGCTAAGAACTTTCTTTTAGGCTTTGTAAATTCTCTACAAATTTTCAAAATATACATAATATTATATATACTTATAAAATACAGTATATATAAATACTAATTATTTTACAAATAAATATGTATATATTTATCTATTTTTTCATTTTTAAGTCATTTATTCTTTTCTTCATAGAAGGAGAATGAACTGGTAGAAGAAATGCACATAACTGTGGTTGTATATAAAGTGAATGTAATATTCACACACAACTTGGCAAATCCTTTAGTATTTTAGAACAGAGAAGCCATGTGGCAGAGCATGAAGGTTTAGATAGTTAAAGAATTCTGAGTTGGAGGAATGGATGTGATTTCTATAGGACCAAAGTGTAATACGGTATGATGGGATTAGATATTATGCCAAATTCAATAATTATGGATAATGACAATAATAAGGGACATGAGATGGCAGACTCATAGACCAACAGTTTTGTGGAAAGAAAGAAGCACTGTTTGGCTGATGATTATTGAGAGACTAATGAACTCAAAGTTCCAGTTGAATGCTGGTCTCTATAAAGTAATTTTTTCTATACTGGGCTTTATCACTGATAGCATCTAATATAGTGGAATTTCTATAAATGAGAAGATTATGTGGGTCTCTATGGTCAGAACAATGAGGGCACTGGTTTTGAAGTTGTGTTTATATGATAAGCACGCTATTTTTAGTTATATTTTGCATTTGCTTGGGTACTGGTGTGTGTTTGGGGGTGCTTTTGAGGCTTATGGCAAAGCTAAGTCTTTTCTAAGTTAACCTTTTGTTGTTAACTCTGCTGAGCCACCTGATGAGTCAATGAGGGAAGCATTCACTGCCAACTAAACTTAACAACCAGGCTAGTTCTGGTGGCAGTACATGTAGACAATCCTAGCTTTCCAGTTTTGAGATGAACAAATTTCACTCACCACACTTGAGTTAACTAACCACAGCCCTTTGAAAACATGATTCAAATTTCAGTTACTACAGTATATTAACTGTGAGTCATCAAATAAAGTACAAACTTCGCTCCTATCTCTTCAGCCCACAAATCTCTATGGAAATAATTGTTGCACATCAGAATCAGTGACCAATCACGTCACTTCTTTTAGGGTCTGTCAGCGATTGGCCACTGTGTGTGTGTGTGTGTGTGTGTGTGTGTGTTATTCAGTTCACACACAGAAAGCAAAACTATAGTCACATGGCCTCTTTGTTTTCCCTGATAATCTCAGAAGACATTTTACAAAGATGGAAAATCAAAAGATAAAAATGCAGCAAAGAAACAAAAAGTGGTAATGCTAGGAGTAGAGTTAGAATCTTGTGTAAATGAAATTCTAGAAAAACTTGAGGAAGCCTCTAGAAGAATTCAGTGAGGCAAACTTATCAATGTAAATGAGGGACGTGTTTGTGATGAAAAGGATCAAACTGTCTCAGAGGAACTGACACTGGCCAAAAACCACATTTAATGGAACTTTGGAGATATTTCATGACACTGAAAGTAGAAAGGATAAATGCTGGAAACTGATCAAAACTTAGAAGGGAGGAAGGCAGATTTCCAAGTCATAGAAAAGATACTTGCTCCCTATCATAAGACACACGTTGAGCAGAAGGCAAGCACTGTTCAAACTCCGGACGTGTTTTTTTAACAGAGAAATAAAAACACTTTAATTTTTAATGTTTCCACTGTTCTACAGTGTACAAAATAATACCAGTTTCACTACTTTTTAAGGAAGTTTTTAATGTTTTGATGAGCGTTTTTAAAGATCATGGGATTATGCATTATAGTTTTCCCCATTGTTAGTAAGAACCTTTAGCCCGGTTCAACTTGCACAGTGCTGTATGTACTTCCCTTTTACATACGGCTGATACTTTATAAAATGTATAAGTAATGGCTAATATCCAGTTTAAATTATATTACAAATTCAAGTTTTTGCTTCCCAATCAAATATTAATAATTAGTGTTAATGAGTTGGAGATTGGCAGATAAATATCTGGAAGAAAACCTACTAGAAATACCCCTATGTACTACAAGTCCTGAAACTGATTATTACGCTTTAACTTGGAGAATACATTAAACATAATTATGTTCCTTTTTTCTTTGCTATTTTCCAACACAATTTGGTTAAATAATTTACTTTTACTTACACAGAATTTGAAAACACTGATGATCTTTCATAAACTAGGACAACAAATGCATGCACTTAGTAATATTTTTCCATTTGTAATATAACACAAACTCTAGCGGCAAAATATAATTGAGGGTTGAGGGATGAATACAAAAGATAGCAACTTTTGTTGCCCTCTGAAAATTATCCTATTCTATGACTTTTACTCATACTGCTCTTCCTATACCATTGCTGCAGCTATTCTCTCCCTTTCCCAAATGGTAGATCATTCTATTTTTTTCTCTGTATATGATTCTGATGGGAATACTAAAACAATCACCGAAAAAATTCCAACGGAAAAAGTCAAAGAAAAACTCCTTTAAGAACATGTGCCTCGAGCCTGTTCATTCTTTTCCTAAATTTCAATTTAAATGGCCAACCGAGCAAGGTTTTTCTGATTCTGAAATTTTCCCCACTATGACACTCTGAACCCCTTTCTCTACAGAGGAAAGGGACTGGGACCAGCAACTTAATCCTCCTTTTACCAGTGCTAGGCACTGCTTTTCTTTCTCCGTAATTCCAAACCTGATTCCCATCATGGAAATACAAGAACACCTAAAATTAGGGTTATGATTCTGTAGGCAGCTAAAGCAGCTTCCACGCTGCCTCTCATAATTGTTCCTGATCTTTGAGCCCAGTCTTACTACAAAGCATATGAGCGGTGATAGGAGCCATTCAGGAAGGCTTCCCCTTGCTTCTTGGATCATCAGAGGCTTTGTCAGAAACTATGTTGAAACTTTAAGGTATTTATGAGTTTATAGCAATAAAAGAAAAAACTTCCATGCACATACTCATTAAAATGTGATCAAGCTCCCTGGACTCTTACTCTGTACCCTTAGGTGTGCATGAAATGTCACCTTATAACCTGATCCAGTTCTATCCTGCTCCGATAGGGCTATCACATAAAATACAGAACACCTAGTTAAATTTAAATTTCAGATAAGCAACAAAATATTGTAAGGATAAATATGCCTTATGAAACATTTAAGATATACTTCTATTGTGGCTTTGGGTTTGTTTTCACCAAGCCCTAGATTGTTCGAATAAAACAGACTCCTACTTTCTGTTATCAACTATTCTGATCAGTTTGCTCATTTGAAAACACAAAAGTACAAACTGTGGTGAATTTGAGATGAAATAAATGTATAGGAGCTCTCTGTAAGTGTATGTGTGTGTATAATATATATTATATAAGAACTAAAAGTATAAATTTTCTTTAAAGCAATGGACATTTCAGGTGATTTCTATATGTACATTCTATTAGAAGTTGTATGAAAAGGATTTTTAAAAAGGAGATAGGATCAGGGTAATAGCAATGAGGAGGAAGTGGCATTTCTCTGAGTATATCATTTTGTACGACTCTGAATCTTAGAACCGTAGTAATGTATCTCATAACTCTATCTTTCCAAATAAACAAACAAAACCAACCAGGATGAGGGGGGGAGGGAAATAAAGACAATACGAACACTACAATATAAACCTAACTAAATTAAAAAGTAAAAACAAAACCATATTGAAGTAGGTGGGGAAGAAAATAAATACTTTGGAAAACAGTATCTTGGCTGGAAACCTAAATACAGAAAGAACTGAACATAAATGCTGTAATCTAGTTAGTAATTATGTTTCTCAAGAATAGATGGATAGGTAGGTAGATAGATAGGAAGGCAGGTAGATAAAGAAGTATAGATGTGTACTTATGCATGGATTAGTGTACATGCATACATTTCCTGGCTATATCCACTGAAAGGACATAGAAGCGATGACATCCCAGTAATGAGCATACCTAGCTCCCAGATTTTGGTTTTAAAACATCATTCTCCAATAAAAGGAACGATGGATTTTTTAAGAACTAGTTGATTCCAGGGCTCAGGCAGGGAAAATATATTATGATCTTCGAATATGTTGGCCAGAAAGTATGGAAAATCTCAAAAAAAATGGATACCTGTTGATAGAACACAGGAGACAACCACGAGGAGCTCCTCATGATCAAAGCTGGAACAATTTGAACAGTAAGTACATAATGGTGGAATTTGATTTTAACCCATAAAACAAAATGAATATCATGGGTATATTCACAAAACATAATCAATATATATTTATTTATAATGACAAATAAATAATCAAATATGTAGGTGGATCAGGTTTTCAGCCAGCCAATTCAATTTTCCTTGTTTTTGTCCTTTGGAGACAATCTTTGTTGATTACTGCAGTCACATCTGATTGGAATAGTGGAGGTGTCTTAGCGATAACACTGTTTCCAGTGTGGAGTATTTGGTTTTTAATATGTAACTGAAATAGCTAGTCATATTTTCTTTAACATGGACAGTTATCATATGCATACACATACAAATAGGTAACTCCAAAAGCAAATTATCTATTGCCATTTAACCAATGAGACATATGGCACTTCTATTTCTGTAAGTGTCCAGTATGATTCTATAATAAATAAATATAACTCAAAGAGAGTTATATTTTGCATACTGCATGATTTGAATATTGCTTTTCTAAAGGACATTCCATGTAATTCAAGAAGCTGCTACTAGATGGAAAGGAGCTCTATAGGCATAAAGGCCTGGTAAACTCTATCTTGGGTTCTCCTTAATGAAATTTAAAATACTATAAATAGTAGTTTTTAACAAAAATAAAATCAATCCTGTGATAATAAGCTTTAGGAAATATTATCATTTAAAACCAAAATTCAAAAAAATAAGTACCTAAAAAAACTGGATCTGTATTGTAACTGTTACATTCATGTGCTTTTGCTGTAAGCATCAAAATAGGTCAAAATCATATGCTGTGTTTTTTTTTACTATTTTTCAGAGTCAAAAGAAACGAGACATTTTTAGGAATTTGGGTTTCAACAAATATTTGAAATCTCTGTAGTAACTTGGGGGCTCTGTTTTTGGAAAATCCCATGCCACTTTGGTTATTTGAGAATTATAAGTTTTCATACTTCTGGGCTTGTAATGTCCTTGTTACATTTTCATTTCTTAATTTATTTTGCTGGCCTCATTTTGGAGCTTCTTAAAAGCTTTGTGACAGACTGTTGTCATCAACACCCAGTCTTCCATTTTTCCAAAATAATAGTTATAAACAGGCCACATGGTTGACCAAATTAGACACACTTTTTCAGCTTCTCCTGCATTTTAGGTGTGGACGTTTTACTAAATTTTGATCAGGAGAAATGAACAGAAGTGCTTTCAGCCATCATCAGGTCTCCTTAAAAGAAACAAGCACGTGCTTCTTAATTCCTTTCTCCCTTCTCCTTGGTTGTCATGCGATTAAAAAAAAAAAAAAAGGAGTAGCTTGTTTGGATCCAGATATGGAAGTCATACATTGAGGATGACAGTGCTACTTTAATATGTCTGGGTCACTTACTGCTGTACTCTAACGTTAGAAATAATACTATAAGGGGGCGCCTGGGTGGCTCAATGGGTTAAGCATCTGACTTTTGATTTCAGTTCAGGTCATGTTCTCAGGGTCATGAGATTGAATCTCATTTAGGCTCCGCTTCTTTCCAAACAAAATATTTTTTAAAGATTTTATTTATTTATTTGACAGGGAGAGACACAGCGAGAGAGGGAACACAAGCAGGAGGAGTGGGAGAGGGAGAAGCAGGCTTCCCATGGAGCAGGGAGCCTGATGCAGGGCTCGATCCCAGGACCCTGGGATCATGACCTGAGCCGAAGGCAGATGTTTAATGACTGAGCCACCTAGGCACCCCTCTCCAAAATTTTTTTTAAAATAAAAGAAAAAATAAAATAAATAATACTATAACATTAGAAATGAACTACTATTTAATTGAAGTGACTAGTATATATCACCCCTGTTTAAAGCAGCCTAACCAGTACCCTAATATATGTACCAAATATTTAACTGTGACTATTTCAGTACTTGAGTAGAACTTCATGTGCATACATTCTGGGAATACATGGGATCTGAGTTACAGAGAGGAAGTTATTTTTCTGTATATACCATCTTTTCTTATTCTTGCTCTTGGTCTGAAGATGGTAAAATTTATCAATTGATTAAACATTGCCAGTTCCATAGTAACTGTTGTTTAGGATAGCTTCTGGGTGTTTAACAATTCACTTTTCTTCCCTTGACAAACACCCATGATGCCTCTGTTAGCCAAATCCATATTAATGTGACTTACCCCCAAGTTATGACAAGATACAAGAATGACCCAGCAGAGAACTCCTGCCACAACTTCCTTCAGTCTGGTTTCTGGTAATTCAAAATTTTGAATAGAAATATGAACACAGAGATTTGAAGCTTGGTTCGTACAATATTTCCTTGGATTAGTGAGCTAAGTGTGTCATCTCCCACCAAGTTTCTTGGGTTCAGTGACTTGTAACCAAATAAAAATTAACATTTTCAAGATCTAATTCTATGCTGCATGGTGCTTAGGAAATCCTAGCTCTTTGCAAAATGATGATGATCAACCTCTAAGTACTCTCAGACTCTATCTCCTAAGAGAAAACAAAGGCTGTCCAAGCAAGTTCCCAACTACATTCACCTTCTGCTGCATTCCTTCTTCATCAAGGGAATTATTACTGTTGTCATTATTCTTTCTTTGTCCCTCTTTAGTCCTCTTTTAGAGGTCTTTATTTTGTCTATCTTACAAGTTTCTTTTTTAAATAGACATTGATGTTTCATTTAAAAATAGTACGAAAGAATAGATATTTTTAACTTTCAGAATAATAGTTTCATGACATGAAATATAACATGTTTTTAATCTTAGGCTATAAATCACTATGTGTAAGTGCATACATGTGAATAAACAGAAATAAACCCAAATATATTCACCTATGTCAGTAAAAAAAAAAGGAAATCAAATACCCAGCACATAAATGGACTAGTTTAAACATCATTTTTACAACAAAAAGATGAGGAAAATATTTTGTGACTTTATATGTAATTTTTCTCTCAATTATGGGACCACTCAAGAAATTATAATTTCTTTCAATTATAATGACCACTGAATCTTTATAAGATCAGTGGTATATGAAAAGGAGTGTGATGGAAAAGGACTCCAAAGCCACAAGCTCTAAGGAACAGTGTCAGCCACGGATACCTTGTACTATCTTGTGTAAGAACAGGGCTTGTCTTTTCCAGAGTGTCTAATGTTTCACATATAAAATGTGTTAATTTTTCAATTAGCTGTTACTTTAATTTTAGCTTTTAATAATGTTTATTAATGTTATTTTTTTGTGGTATGGGAAGCAAAACAATGAAGTAGCAGTAAATGTGTATATTTTTATCCCTTGTTAATAGTGGTATAGATGAGCAGAATAATCACCACATTCCAACTGGTCATTGTACTACTGGATTCTCATAGTGTATACATTCATAAAAACTACTGTTAGGCTAGTATTGTTACAGTTTACATAAATTATTTCATCTAGTATTTATAATCCTGAACTAATATTATTCTAACTATTTAAAAGCAGAGGTAACTTCTCTAATAAGTGAGGAAACTAAAATTTAGAAAGTTTGAGTAACTTAACCAGGGCCACACAACTAGGAAATGTCTGAATCAGCACTTAAAGGCAAGTTTTCCTTGCTTCATGACTGTTGGGTAGTAGGAAATGATAACTCACAGAATGTCAACCAGAGGGATATGTTTCTCTCTCTTCCACACCAAGTTCAGAAGAACAATTACTGTCTATTATTTGCCCTTTTTATCCAGGCTACATTAAAACACTTTATCTGCTCAATAAATATCTGTTAAATGAATGTGTGTATGTAACTTGAATGCACAGAGGAATGAATGAATATATTTGTGCTTAAATCAGAATGGGTCATTTTTTTCAGATTATGGAAATATTTCTTATATATCTCTTAGGCCCACTTATATGTTTAAGACATTTTCTATTACAGTAACTATAATAAGATTTGCCAAACTCACCAATTAAGCTAACATTTGTGATCTAGATTCTGAGAGTTAATAAGACTGCAGAACTCTCAACTTTTTCTATACACATTCTATGGGGTATAAAATTTAAACATGGCTATGATTTTTAAATTTCTATCAATTACAAAGAATGAAAAACATGTTATAAAGTCAATACAGGGATCAATTCAAGATTATTTCATGATGTTGGTGCAGTTAAAATGCTTGTTCTTATAAAATAAAATACATTTCCAGCTACTGTAATAAGATAAAGTGAAGTAGTGGGAAGAATATTTTATATTTAAGGAAGCCATACTTTCTTGCAAAAAGTTCAGTTGACTTAGATAAGCAGTCCAAATTTATGAAGTTGTACAGTTTTTTAATGGTTAAAAAAATTTCTTAGCTAAAACTGTTTATTTCAAATTGAGCTTACTGACTGCCAAGCTTCTCAATTGCTTGGGATTATAAAAAAATGTATTTATAAATTGCACTAGATAAATATTACAGGCTTTATGTTTTAGCTTCATAAGTGCTATAAAAATGTCACTAGAGTATCCTTTACTTGAATACTTTAATAAATACTTAGCAGACGCTTGCACAGCCACCAGCCCTAGAGAATTATGCTGGGGTTGTTATGGTATGGTATAGGCACTATCTCTCATGCTGTTTTTCCCCACAGTGGTGCTTTGATTGTGATCAAACTCTTACTACGATGAAAAGCCTCTCTCCATGGTTTCAGTCCTGTTCAGTGTCAATTATGCTGGAGATAATTTGTTTTTCCCTTTTGTAAAGCATGAAATGGGCATCCTGACCATCCATCTCCCTTTCCCCAGTGTCCAGCTCTATTAGGTCAGTCCAGGGTTGTGACAACTCCTGTTTTTCCCAGTGAGTAAAGAGAAACACCCAGAGATTTTCATGCCAATCACGGCTAGGTTACTACTTACTTCTACTTACGTGTGCATCAAGCAGGGGTACAGTTCAATCTTTATCTACATCAAGATTATACTCTTGCCCTGGTATAAAATCTTTCAGGTTTAAAATACTTTCTAATACATAGCAAATCTTGGAGGGGATAATGTAGAATTGAGTAGTGTTTTAACTGAGGATTGTAACATCTCTTTCATGTGGACAGGTTTTGTGTACGGGTATTTAGAAGCTTCCCCAGAAATCCATGGGGCATTATAAGTGAGTTGAGATTTAACATGGCTTTCATATCTTTCCTCTTGGTTTATAACCTCCTGTTCTCATGGTAACTGGCCCTTCATGAACAGGCTTCAGGGAGAAATGAGAATTTTTTTTTAATTTTATTTATTTATTCATGAGAGAGAGAGAGAGAGAGAGAGGCAGAGGGAGAAGCAGGCTCCCAAGGAGCAGGGAGCCCGATGTGGGCCTCGATCCCAGGACCCTGGGATCATGACCTGAGCCGAAGGCAGACGCTTAACCATCTGAGCCACCCAGGCGCCCAGAAATGAGAATTTTTAATTGTGTCATAATCTCTTATCTCTGAGGGGAGTCAGTAAAATCCCAGGCTTTTTTGAGCTTTCAGGAGTTGTAGGGGCCTTTCTGGAAGTGAAGGGATGGTTGAAGGTATTTATGCATGAAAGGACTGATTTCTTGCACTTTCCCACATGTCTTACTCACCCCCCACCTTAGATTCATTTTCCAAGTGATCAGAAATGTGTCCTTCCTCCTTTTTGGATGAATGCTTCCAAGTACTTATTTGATGTCTACCAAATTGGCTCAAGTGTGGAGGAATAGACTTTTTCCAATAGTTGTACAAACTGTAGATTATTTTAGAAAATCAACCTCTATGCCTAGGTTATCACTATATTTAAAGTATATACAGTAATACCTGGTTACAATAGGCACTGAATGTTAAATTGATGAATTAATGGAATCAGACTTAAAAGAAAGTATTACATGATTCAAATATTTAATTGGTATCTTATTGTGGTAACCTAGTATTATACTCTGTTAAAGAGACACATGCCAGGTAGAGCGTGAAAGCCATGAGATCTGCCCCACTATGAAATTCTGAGCACTAGTTATACATCTTTTCTCTGACTACCTCCTTATTACCCCCCAACCCTACTTATCAATTTCCCCTCTGTTAATATTTGCTTTCTTTAGGTCTGTTATCATTCTTTACTCTATATTAGATGAGTTGCACACTCATGTTTCTTGGCCAAGTCGCTCCCACCCCTGTTCTCTCATCTATTTCATTTCTTTCTCTAGTTCATTTATTTTTTAGTAATCTATTTAATCTACCTGTCATCCGTCTATAGTTAAAGAGGCAGCATATGATAAAAGTAAAGAGCAGATGTCCTGAAGCTTAATAGCTGCTGGTTCAATTTCTAGCTCTGCCATTTACTACTTTTTTTGGAGTTGGGTAATATCTTTGTTCCTCATTTTTTTCACAGGTAAAATGGACATAACAATAGTATGTAGTAACTGAATGAGTTAATATACATAAGTCCCTTAGAATAGGTATAAAATTGTAAGTTGATAATGTTAGCTGTTACATTTATTTCTAGTTATTTGATATCATTCTTCGTAAATTGGTTTTCTAATTTAATTTGAGAGATTTGGGAAGAATGGTGGAAACTTTAGGTACTGCTCTATCATTTCATAGAAATGCTAATAAGGGTCATAGTAATATTAAACATATTTGTTAGAACTTGTTTAAAGTTCTGTACTTTATATAGTTTGTCATTTAATCCTCCAAAATGCTGTGTGAGTTAGATACTATTATTTATATTTTAGTAAAGAAACTAATGTTTATATAACCAAGTTCATGATGTATCTGAAATTTAAGCTCAAATTTGTCTTACTAAAAATGTATGCACTTTAGCATGTTAATATATGCTTAATGTTATGAAAAAGAGTGAATAATAATTTGTTAGGGATATCATAAAAATCATTTCCCTATTGCAAGGCAGATTGGGAATAACCTGTGTTTTGAACATTGAAATTCTATTGTCATATCCCAGTTTCATGTATACTGTAGGTTAAGTTATGTACCATCTTCAAAATATAAACACACAGCATACATTTTCTATACTAAGTTAAATATTGTTCTTGTTTATTATCTGATACTATCACTATGATCAAACTCTATTGTTTTAATAATCAGTATATCCATATCTACATGTTTATCTCTATATCTACTTATCTATCTATATCTTGTCTCTTTACATATCATAGTGAGTATTAGTATGGCCCATAGATCAATAGTTTACAAAAGAACTTCCTGTCCTTTATTTGTTTTATGCAATTTTGCTTTAGTAATCTGCTTGCAAAATATACATAATCAACAGTATATATCCAGAAAAGTTTTCTTCCCTAAAGTGCTACAAATAACATCCAAATAAATCTCAGAAACTTTTCAGATTCACAAAGAACATTACCATGCTGCAGACTTTGAGGAATATCTAGTTCCTTTATTTTCAATACTTAAACTTAAGACTGTTTCAGAGTTTCATGATTGAAAATCTATGGAACCTTAGGGAATTTTGGTTCAGTATTTGTTACCAGTGGTATATTGTCATCATGAATTTACTTGAATATTACTGATTTGTTAAGTGCCTGAAGTTGGTTAAAATCATTATTTTGAGTTTTAATGATGTAATTACATTTTTAGGGTTTTTCTTTTTTCTCTTTGGCATATGAAAATATAATAAAGTTGGAGGCATTTGGATCAGGTAAAAACTATCACATAAGGATCATAGTTCTTAGGGTACAAAAGTACAAATCACTAAAGCACAGGTGAAAATTATGTTAATGTAACAGCATGAATTATTGATACTTTGTCTACTCTAAAACAGTTACTGTTTCAAATTTATAAACAGCATAGAAGCATTTTAAGGTAAAATCAATGTCTTCTTGAAGCTCAGTTTATGAAAGATATGACATATTAATGAGATCTTAGTTAGAACTATCAGTTTGGGTAGAGCTGCTGTTTCCCAGGTACCAAATTTCTTTATTTCATAGATAATTTATAAATTCACCAGGTATTTCTTATAGCAATGGTCTGAGGATACTAACCCTCCCTTGTTGAAGACCTCATAGTAATCTCACTAGAGCTGTTTCTTGGCAAGGAGAACGCATATTTTTCTTAAGACCAGCTACCTTTTGTAGTCATTTGACCAATAACTAGTGTCAGATCTCAGCATGCTTCAGGATAACAAGTATAAATTTTGACTCAGGAGGATGAGACGTAACCTCCAAAATAATTGTGAATGTAATCATACTTAGTTTGGTGGCTTTAAATATCAAAATATCATCTATAAGCATATTATTTTCAAATTTTTATTTTTATCTTGGGCATCTCTTCTCAGATCCAACTGTGTCCTCCACTTGGATGTACATTAAATTCCTCAAATTTAACAAGTCCAGAATAGAACTACTCATTTCACCAACAAACTTGTTTCTCCTGCAATCTTTCTCATCTCAACATATGGGAACTTGTTTCTTCCAGTTGGCAAGGGGGTGGGAAACCCCACTGTATCCATCCTTGGCTTCTTTTATACTTCATCATTAATCCATTAGCATACTCTGACTATATCACCTTCAAAATAAATCCAGAATCACACCACTTAATACTATTAACATTCATACAATTTTATACGTTACCGGCACTTATTGCCTGAATTGCTGGAGAATTCTGCTAACATTTCTCACTGCTTCCATCATTTTTCCCTTTCAGCCTATTCCTAACTATAGCCAGAAAAATTCTTTAAAAATGTAAGACAGATTATGCCTTTCTTAGATTAAAACCATTCATTGTTTTTCATCTCACTTAAAGACTAAGACCTTGACATGGCTATATACTCAACACAATATGCCCTTTCATCACTATCCCCCTTGCCTCCCCAGGGTTGCTAAATTAGCGAAAACAAAACAATAAGGAAAATAGACTCTCAGTTAAATTTGAATTTCAGATAAACAAGAATTTAAATATATATGTATGAATATATATATATATATATATATATGCTCTATGTAATATTTGGGATATACTAATATTAAAAAGTTTTCATTTATCTGAAATTCAAATTTAATTGGATGGTTTTCACTTATTTGGCAACACTATTCCTCCCATTCTCCCCGCAAAACACATTTATCTGACTTTATCTTTTAATATTCTTTCCTTTGAGGGAAGTTGGGTGGCTCAGTCAGTTAAGCATCTGCCTTCAGCTCAGGTCATGATCTCAGGGTGGTGGGGTGGAGCCCCGCATCAGGCTCCCTGCTCAGTGGGGAGCCTGCTTCTCCCTCTTCTACTGCTCCTCCCCCCACCCTGCTCATGCTCTCTCTCTCTCTCTCAAATAAATAAAATCTTAAAAAAAAATTCTCTCCTTTAACCACGTTACTACTTTACTAAAGCCACAATGGTGTGATAGCATTATTTTTCCATAATCTGTGGATTTTGCATAATATTGAGCAGGACTCTCAGAAAAGTTCAGAAAATTAGGGTTTGGGGCAACTTGATTTAGACTTCAGTTAAGTCTAAGAGAAGAAAGATATTTAGCCTCACACAAAGCAGTATTTCTAACATCACTAAGAGAGCACTTTCTGCTTAAGGACTGTAATCACCAAATGGCTGCAAGCCCAGAATTCTGGGGGTTGAGTAGGTACAGACCAACTTGTTTCTGCTCCAAACAAGATACATGGAAGCAAGAGCATGGAGATAATAGTAGAATTTATGATTTGGGGCAGAGGAAGAACAATCTGTTTCTATTCCAAATATTGTACTTTCTCTTAAATTTTTCAATAATGGTTAAAATGACTATAGGAGAGATTATCAGAACACTGAAATTTGTTAATGGTAGATTCAGAGACAATAAATCAACATGAGCACTAGCTTTGGTTTGGGTATCATGGAATGGAATTGATAACTAATTTGTACCAAATTCTGAAGTAAACATATTACTCAACCTAATCTAAAATTATGTGGTGTAACAGATTTTTTTTTCATATTTCAGTGGAATACAAAAGCCCAATTCCTTGCCTTGAAAGGAGACCAACTTCAAAAGGCTGATTTATGCATAGAGCATGATATGAAGATAAATCTGAGACTTAAAGTTGTATCTTGGTTTCATCCATTTCCTTATCCTGCTTTCTAGACTTCCTTGCTAGTTTTTCCTGAAAGCACTTCCTTGATAAATCACTTAACCCTGGAACTTTAACTCATAGTCTGCTCTGGAGATCAGATGCGAGAAGCACCACTTGAATTCTCTTAGAAGGGATGGCCACACCACCTTTGATTTGAGCTATACCTCTAGTTACATTAATAGGCCTTACATAGCCCAGTATTTATATTAAATTGAATATTTTATTGCAATTGGAAAATGCTTTTATTCTTCAACCTGCTAGGTTCCAGATTTTCTGAGATTTCTACATTTTCTCTCAGTTTTGCTTGCAAACTGGCCATTTTTCCACAGTGCTTGTTCCTATTTATTTATTTATTCATTTAATCAAATGCAGCTGTAGGAACTAGCTTTCAACATTCTTCCTGGTAATCCTCTTCCTTAAGGCCTCAAGATCATTAGGTATATTTCTTGTTTTCCAATTTCTTGCAGGTGATAGCTGTTACAAATGCTTGGCCATTACATAACAGAGGTCTCTATTTCTTCAGTTTGTTTTTTATCATTTTATTTTATTTTTTATAAATAAAGATTTATTTATCTTTAATCTTCATCCCCTATTTCACCCCCCCCCACCAACCTCCCCTCTGTACCACTTGAGTCAGGAGACATATCTAGAAAAATGTTGCGATAGCCAATGTCAGAGAGATTACTGCCTGTGCTCTCGTCAAGGATTTTTATGGTTTCAGGTGTCATATTTTAGGCCTTTATTCTATTTTGAATTTATTTTTGTATATGGTATAATAAAGTGATCCAGTTGCATTCTTTTGCATGTGGCTGATCCAGTTTTCCCAGCACCATTTGTTGAAAAGATTCCAAATTGCATATTCATTCCTCCTTTGTTGAAGTTATTGACCATATAATTGTGGCTTTATTTCTGGGTTTTCTGTTTTATTCCATTGATTTATGTATCTATTTTGATGCCAGTACCATACTGTTCTAATTACTACCACTTTGTAATATAACTTGAAACCTGGAATAGTGATATCACCAGTTTTGTTTTTTTTTTCTTTTTTAAAAAGATTTTATTTATGGGGTGCTTGGGTGGCTCAGTCGGTTAACCATCTGCCTTTTGGCTCAGGTCATGATCTCAGGGTCCCGGGATGGAGCCCTGCACTGGTCTCCCTGCTCAGCAAGGACTCTGCTCTCTCCCTCTCCCCTCTGACTCATGAATGCATATGTGCTCTCTCTCTCTCAAATAAATAAATAAAATCTTTAAAACAAAGAGATTTTATTTATTTATTTACTTGAGAGAGAGAGTGAGTGAACGGGCTTGAGTGGGGGGAGGGGCAGAGGGAGAGAATCTCAAGCAGACTCTGTGCTCAGCATGGAGCCTGATGGGGGCTCAATCTCACGACACTGAGATCATGACTTGAGCCAAAATCAAGAGTCAGACGCTTAATGGACTGAGCCACCCAGGATCCCCTCTTTTTTTTTTTTAAGAGGTTTTATAATCTAATTTATTAACACCATTGGATATAGGAAATAGAACAACCTCACACAGTGAAACTTAAAGGCTTTTCTGAATTACGGACAGATAACCAGAGATACAGACACAGACAAAATTTATAATTTCAATTTTCAAATGTTAGCCATGGTTCAAGAATAACCAGAGTTACAAAACTCAGTGGTTCATATCAAAGAACCATTCTTTTCCAATGGGTACAAATTCCTTTTTTCCCCCAATGGTTATAAATTCTTGATTTAAACTCAAAATAGACAAATACACAAACTGAAATCCTAACAGATCATATTCTTTGTTATCTCTCACCCAACAAACATGATCTTTATAATCCATTAGTCTGTTTATAGAGATCACCAAATGACAAGAACTTAAAATCAAATTGCTAATTTAAAAAAAGGTAACAAACCATATTATTTGCTGACACACACCACATATGATAGATCTCTATAAAACACTAATCTTTTTTTTTTAGTTTCAGTTTTTATTTAAATTCTAGTTAGTTAATATATAGTGTAATATTAGTTCAGGTGTAGAATTTAGTGATTCATAAACACCCAGTGATCATCACAACCAGTGCCCTTCTTAATACCCATTGCTCATTTAGTCCTTCCACCCACCCACCTCCCCTTCAGCAACCCTCAGTTTGTTCTTTATAGCCAAGAATCTTTTTTATGGTTTCCCTCTCTTTTCCCCCTATGTTAATTTGTTTTTTTTCTCTTAAATTCCACATATGTGTGAAATCATATGGTATTTGTCTTTTTCTGACTGACTTATTTTGTTTAGCATAATACACTCTCACTCCATTCATGTCATTGCAAATGGCAAGATTTCATTCTTTTTTATGGCTGAGTAATATTCTATTCTATATATATATATATATATATATATATATATATATATATATATATATATATATATACCACATCTTCTTTATCCACTCATCAGTTGATGGACATTTGGACTCTTTCCATAGTTTGGCTATTGTAGCCATTGCTGCTATAAACATTGGGGTGCAGGTGCCCCTTTGAATCACTATGTTTGTATCCTTTGGATAAATATCTGGTAGTGCAATGGCTGGATCATAGGGTAGTTCTATTTTTAACTTTTTGAGGAGTCTCCATACTGTTTTCCAGAATGACTGCACCAAGTTAAATTTCCATCAACATCGTAAGAGAGTTCCCTTTTCTCCCCATCCACACCAATACCTGTTTCTTCTTGTGTAGTTAATTTTAGCCATTCTGACAGGTACAAGATGATATCTCATTGTAGTTTTGATTTGTCTTTCCCTTATGATGAGTGATGATGAGCATCTTTTCATATGTCTGTTAGCCATCTGGATGTCTTCTTTGGAAAAGTGTCTATTCATGTCTTCTGCCCAGTTTTTAACTGGATTATTTGTTTTTTGGGTATTGAGTTTGATAAGTTCTTTATAGATTTTGGATACTAACCCTTTATCAGATATGTTCTTTGCAAATATCTTCTCCCATTCTGTAGGTTATCTTTTAGTTTTGTTGTTTCCTTCACTGTGTAGAAGCTTTTAATTTTAATGTGGTAGCAATAATTTATTTTTGTGTTTGTTTCTCTTGCCTCAGGAAATGTAGCAACAAGTAGCTACAACCAATGTCAAAGAGGTTACTGCCTATCTTCTCCTCTAGGATCGTGATGGTCTCACATTTAGGTCTTTCAACCATTTTGCTTTTATTTTTTGTGTGGTATAAGAAAGTGGTCCAGTTTCATTCTTTTGCATGTTGCTGTCCAGTTTTCCCAACACCATTTGTTAAAGAGACTGTCTTTTTTCCATTGGATATTCTTTCTCACTTTGTCAAAGATTCGTTGACCTATAATGGTGGGTTCAGTTTCATTTTTCCTTTTCAAGATTGTTTTGTCTATTTAAGGTCTTTTGTGGTCCTATAAAATTTTAGGATTGTTCTAGTTCTGTGAAAAATGCTGGTGGTGGGCGCCTGGGTGGCTCAGTTGGCTAAGCTACTGCCTTCGGCTCAGGTCATGATCCTGGAGTCCCAGGATCGAGTCCCACATCAGGCTCCCTGCTCGGCGGGGAGTCTGCTTCTCCCTCTGACTCTTTTCCCTCTCATGCTCTCTATCTCTCATTCGCTCTCTCTCTCAAATAAATAAATAAAATCTTTAAAAAGAAATGCTGGTGGTATTTTGATAGGGATTCCATTAAATATGTAGATTGATTTGGGTAGTATAGACATTCTAACAATATTTGTTCTTCCAATCCATGAGCATGGGATGTCTTTACATTTCTTTGCGTTGTCTTTAATTTATTTCATCTGTATTTCATAGTTTTCAGAGTACAGGTCTTTTATCTCTATGGTTAGGTTCTTAGGTATCTTATTTTTGGTACAATTGTAAATGGGATTGTTTTCCTAATTTCACTTTTTGCCACTTCATTATTAGTGTATAGTAATGCAACAGATTTCTGTACATTGATTTTGTATCTTGCAACCTTACTGAATTCATATATCAGTTCTAGTAGTTTTTGGTGGAGTCTTTGGAATTTTCTATATATAGTATCATGTTATCTATAAATAGTGTTTTACTCCTTCTCTACAAATTTGGATGCCTTTTATTTCTTTATGTCGTCTAATTGCTGTGGCTAGGATTTCCAGTACCATGTTGAATAAAACTGGTGAAAGTGGACATCCTTGTCTTGTTCCTGACCTCGGAGGAAAGGTTCTCGGTTTTTCCTCATTGAGTATGATATTGGCTGTTGGTTTTTCATATAAGGCCTTTATTATGTTAAAGTATGTTCCCTCTAGATCTATTTTGCTGAGGGTTTTATCATGAATGGAAGTTGTACTTTGTCAAATGCTTTTTCTGAATCTATTGAAATGATTATATGGTTTTCATCCTTTCTCTTATTAATGTAACATATCACATTAATTGTTTTGCCAATACTGAACCACCCTTCCATCCTGGGAGTAAGTATCATTTGATCATGTATAAACCTCTAGAAAGGCTCATCAAAAAAGAGAGAGAAAGAGAGAGAGAGAGGACCCAAATCAACAAAATCACTAATGAAAGAGGAGAAATAACAACCAACACCACAGAAATACAGATAATTGTAACAGAATATTATGAAAACCTATATGCCAACAAACTGGACAATTTAGAAGAAATGTGTAAGTTCCTAGAAACATATAACGTACCAAAACTAAAGCAGGAAGAAATAGAAAATATGAACAGACCAATTACCAGCAATGAAATTAAATCAGTAATCAAAAAACTCCCCCAGAACAAAAGTCCAGGATCAGAAGACTTCACAGGTGAATTCTATCAAACATTTAAAATAGAATTAATACCTATCCTTTTCAAACTAGTCCAAAAATAGAAATGGAAGGAAAACTTCCACATTCAATGAAGAAGTATCATCCTGATACTAAAACCCAGATAAAGATAAACACAAAGAAAGAGAACTACAAGCCAATATCTCTCATTAGCATAGACGCAAAAATCCTCATCAAAATATAGCAAACTGAATCCAAGAATACATTTAAAATCTTTTAATTTTTTAATCTGAGTTTTAATTTTCTATAACCATTACTTTCCCCTTTTCTGACCCCAAAGACAATGCTATCTATTTAACATTTTTGGTGTTACAGTACCCCACTTCTGGGCACCAATTTTGTCACTGCCATCTATACTATATTCTCATTAATTCTTTGTAGGAAAATACTTCTAAATTCTGTAGCATACAATAAAAAGCCTTTATTTCTCACTCACATCTCTGTGGTTTGGCTTAGATAAGGTAGTTATAAGCTAGTGTCAGCTGGATTGTCTCCAAGCCATGGGTTTCTGTCTTGATTATTCTTCTGTGATCAATGGACTTTTTAGCGTATGATCTCATGATGGTAGTGGAAGTACCAGAAAGCAAGTTCAAATAGTTAGGCACATTTCAATCCTCTAATTGAATCATGTCTACCAACATATCATTGGCCAATCAAGTCATATGATTGTACCAAATAAGGGAGGCATGAATATATGTACACTGCCTCACATGGAAAGACCTGCAAAGACACATGACAAAGTGCACAGATAAAAGATGGAGTAAAGAAAGGAGAAAGTAATTTCATCTTACCATAGCAGACTACATTGCTACAATATCTTCAAGCAAGAGTGATAGAAGCTGGATGATTATTTCCATTCCTTGGATTAAAGAACTCTTTTAATATGAGTATTTTTAAATTGATCCAGGTCCCAGATAGCCACTGTGCCTGTGCCTATACCAGCTACGGATATAGAGGACAGTGAACAAGAGCTATTCTTCCAGAAAGCAAAACTGGAAGCTGCCAGACTGACCAAAGAACTCACTAAACTGCCAGGGCAGAGTACTTGTTTTACTGTCTAGTTATAATGTGTGCTTTAGTCAATAGACTCTATATATTCTCCACAATTCTTCTCATTTTCAAAGTTGAGCTATTAGTCATATAATTATTGTCATGGGATAATGTAAATGTAGGAAGATAAACCTTCATTTAACCATATATCTTATCAGTAGGCCATAAAGATACTCATGAAGAGGGCCTGACAAAAAAGAATGGAATATCCCTGGGGAGTCTGTACTTCAGCATAAAGTCATAGGTATTCAAAACTCCTTTTGGGGTGAAAATGTGTTGGTTTTATAATTGTTCAGGCATTTCAAAAGGCTAATAAATCTTCCTATAAATTCTGTATGTCTTAATACGTTCATAAATCTTTCTGGTTTATGAGCTATGAATAGATGTTGGGTAGACCCCAACATTTTACTCTTCTATATTAAATTAGCTAAGTGATTAGGTAGAGTTAACCCCACCCTCAACTTCAGAGTTGGGTCCTTATTGGTTTAAGTCAGTTAAGCTAATACCACCTATCTTGTCACCATGCTAAATTCAGAATAGGCATTATCACAGAGAATTTAAGGTAGATCTCAGATCAAACTTTGTCTGAAACCTGAACTACACCTGGTCTTTTTAGTTAACAAAATCAGTAAACTTGATTTTTTGTTCCTTCAAATCATCTAAAAAATGAATAAAAGTAGTAAGTACTTATGCTTTTATGAATTATAAAATAAACATTTCTCTATTTGTGAATTCAATAGTTTAGGGCGATGTGGGAATATACCAAGGAAAAATTAATCCGCACTGGACAGTCAAACAAAATACAGTAAGAAAATCCCGCTCTATGTTTTAAGATCATGGATTGGCTGAAATCTCAAGTGGAAAGCTGATTGCACAGATATGGTCATTTGCATCCTGTGAGATGTAGCCTGTGAGTGATATTAGTATTTATGATGAGATATTGATATGAAATGAGGAAGTGAATAGTGAATCAGTAAGCACAGCAGGTAACTAGGAATTGAGAGACATAAGGAAATGTCAGGGAGGGTTTGGAAAGATCTCATATCTCCATTATACATAAGCCAGACTCCCTACTGAGTCACAAAATCAGGGCCAAGTGGCGGCTGGCTACAGACATACATTGTTGAGTGTAATTTCTTATTAGAAAACACTGTGTAGTCTGTGAAGAGCAAGTAGGAAATAGTCTTTGTGCTGTTTGATATAGTGCTAGTTATTCAGTCCTTGAAGCAACATAGTGGGTAGGATTCAAGTCTCAACAGAATCAACCCTTTAAATGTATATAATGTACTATATATTTTCTGGAAGTCATTTCAGCTTCAAAATTTACTATTGATAATAAGTTTGTCTAGTTCACAAATCATTAACACAGAAATCAATGTAGTACTTATAGCTTATATATTATCTTTAGGCAAATGAGATAATTATAGAATTTATTCATTTTAATAGTTTATGTGTTATGTCAGTTTTTTTTCATTTTATTAGATTGTTCTTGTTATTGAATGACTTGCGCGAAGAGAAACATGAAATAATTTAAATAAATTAACTCCGACAACAGATCTTTTTAAGTTAATTAATTTTGGCATATCAGGAGCTGTGGCTATATTATGGTATAAACCTTCTTAGGTCTGCCAGTTTTTCAATCCTGACACATATTCTATGGGTGTATGTTACTCCAGGGACCAATCAGTGCTTTGTTACTTAATTGCAGTGCTAAATTTGATGTTAGATTGCTTTTATGCTACAGGATCCTGTTCTCTGCTTTTACGTAAATCCTCTATCATGACACAGTTCATCGATAGCAGACAGACTAATGCAATTAGTAATTTTTTAATATGAAGGAAATAAACATGTTCTTATATCTAAATAAGATTATTCTATAAATCTGTGCTTCTCTGCCTTAAAAAAAACTTTGTTGGATTTTTGACATGACTATTAATTAATAACCAAAATAATAATTATTATTTAGTAACCTAGATTCACAATTGCAGGCCTCAAATTTCAGATACATAAAAATGTGGCAGTGTTTTTAGGAAAAATATTTAATTTTGGTCAATTCCAAGTATACTTGGAATTTTACATTTTTATTTTTATATTTATATTTATACTATGTCAGTTCTTTAGTTCGTATAGCCAGATTACCTTTAAGGTTTATTGGTCTAAGATAGCTTTATGTCATTATGTTGGTTAAGAGTTTAATTATTAGCCAAGCTTACAAATCCAGCTAGCATGCATTGGGATGTCTCTGTTCTCAACCAGCCCTGAATATATGGCCTAGATGGGCCACTCTTGGTTCTTTTCCTTGTCATAATTGTGAGATCCTTTCGGTCTATAGGCACTTTATTCCTTTCTACTTACATCAATTCATTCTTCAGAAATCAGAAATATTTGACTGCTCTCTAAAACTCTGTGCTCCAGGGGTGCCTGGGTGGCTCAGTTGGTTAAGTGTCTTCCTTTGGCTCAGTTGTGATCCCAGAGTCCTGGGATTGAGTCCTGCATCAAACTCCGCATGGGCTCCCAGCTCCATGGGGAGCCTGCTTCTCCCTTTCCCACTCCCCCTGCTTATGCTCTCTCTCTCTTTGTCAAATAAATAAGTAAATAAAATCTTAAAAAATGAAAACAAAAAAACCCTCTGTGCTCCTAGGATATTCACTAGGATAACCTCTGCCTGCTCCTGCTTCAGCCTGTACACGAGCAGCTGTATCTTAGTGCCATTGTGATGGAATAGCAGCTAGTGAAATTGCTCCCTCCCAAGGGTCTAGGCAGGAGGAAGGCACTTGTTCCTTCAATCTCAGCTTCACAAAGGCTTTAACAGACCTCTAATACTTTGCTTGCCCTCCAACTTCTTTTCCTATCCATTCTCAATGTGAGCATTTACATTCTTTCAGGTGAGAAACACTGGTATGGTAAGCATTTTTCCAAACTTTTCTGCCTTACATTGTGTGCCTGGCTTTTAATAAGTCATGTTAAAGTACAACAATTTAATGCCTTTGCTTTGGTAAAATTATACCACGTCCTTTAGGACTAGTCTATTAGGACAATAGATATTACAGCCTGAATGAGGGAGATATCAGTGGAAAGGGGATTATTAGAGATGAAGTAATACATACTTCACAAAAAGATCTGGTCTGGAGTGTTTCCTGTATGCTAGGTATTGTGCTAAGCATTTTGTAATCATTGTCTCACTTACTCTTTATGATCATACTCTGCATGTTGGAGGGGTCATTGAGAGGACATGACTTCCGGTTGTCCTGCAAGCTAGACCCAGGCAATCAGAGGCTCTTCACCCCCTCCTTGTCCTTGGAATGTACATTCTGCCCACTATTCTCACACCAGGAAGCTCTTCAAGGATGCAGCTTTGAGCCTGAGAATATCTGGACTGTATATGTAACTGAACCTTGTTAAGGTTTCTATATAAACTTTTACGATTTGAGCAAGCGGAGGCAGAGATCTACTCATCTTGTAGTCACCTAAGACAAACCTCATGTGTAAATTCACTTGGTTATTAAAATTACCACCTACCAATCTGGAGTGGTCTACCTCTTTCTTTACCTCTACCTCCTTGCCCTCTGCTTACAGGGGCCAGTTTTGGATTTCATGTGGGGAACTCCCAACAATTGGCAAACCAGCCAAGAGATCAAAGAAATGGGTATTGGGAAAGAGGTGTTCATTAAAGAAATCTCGAGTTGGCCATTAACCTCTATATAAGGAAGGGTGGCATGTATGTTAGATGCTTATGGATTATTGTGTGAATAGGGGGACACCCCAAAAACACCAACCGGTTTGATGAACTTGTTTGAGGAATTGTGCACAGTGCACTGGGGCAAAGAAGGGATTAAATTCTGAGTGTTTATCCCAAGACTGATTGGGATGCTAATAGGTGGAATTACTAGGAGAGTGGGGAGAGTGAAGAGGGGGATATTGTGGTGACGGCCATGAAAAGGACAAAGCACCTCATGCTGTCTGACCCCTAACACAAAGAAAAGCAAAAGCGCAGTAACAACCCAGCCAGCAGGACAGCCCCCAGTTCATAGCATGTTCATGATGAGAAAATATATGCCCCCTGAACTTATTGATGTAGCTGCATCTTCAGTGGATACAGCAAATTGAGTACATAGGAAGACTGGCCATCATAGAGCTTGGATGGGATGGCATATTGTCAGGGATGTTGGATTGCCCTTAAAAAGCAGTGACTTGTTTAATGTAGCAATAGCATGTCCTGGGTGCTCTAAATAACACCCAAGACAACTGTCAAAGGAGTCTGGGGCCATCCACCGAAGTTCCTAACCAGCAAAGGATTGGAAAATTGATTACATTGGCCCCCTTCCACCAAGAGAGAATTCTAAATGTGCTTTGGTTGTGTGGACACTGTGACTAGACTAACCCAAGCTTTCCCCAGTCTCCACATTAACCAGGCTGCCCCTTTTAGGAGATTAGAGAAATTAAATAACATGCACAGATACCCTCATTGAATAGACAGTGTCAGGGGTCACATTTCAAAGGTCATTATATGCACCTCTGGGCAAAAGAACTTGGCATTGAATGGAGGTTCTATCTGCCCTATAACCTGCAAGCAGCAGGGTTGGTAGAAAAGAATAGAATAGTAAGGCAGGAGATTAAATTGAAAATAGGTAAATTGCATGTTAATTCTTATAGTATAGTTTCTCTTTGAACGGTTTGAGTTGCAGTTTGGTATCCCTGAAAGCAGTTGTCGAGATGGAGTTTCAATTCAAGATGTGTATTAGAGATGGAAACCTGTGAGGGCAGGGCACCTTGTTGACAGTCGGTTAAGCTGGGCTTGGGTGGCGATCCCGGAGTCCTGGGGTCCTGTCCACCTCGGGCTCCCTGCTCAGCGGGGAGTCTGCTTCTTCCTCTCCCTCTGTGGCCCCCCTTTCTCAAATAAATAAATAAATAAATAAATAAATAAATAAAATGTTAAAAAATATAAAAAAAGAAACTTGTGAGAACAAAGGAGAGGAAGTGGGCCGGACAGTCATAGTCAAACAGACTAGACAAAGCTTCTACCAAACCCCTGGGAACCCTGGAGCATGTTCACTTGCTGGAGTTTGGTGCATTGGGCTGAACTGTCTGTACCTCCCCTCACTTAGTAACTTATGGGCTGCCCTAGAAAGGCTGTGACCTCCAGGTGAGGCTGTTCTTTACAGATGAGGCAGACCCTGCAGAGGATGATAGCTGGACGCTGTCTGGTGAATATACTCCCCACATCAGGTCCTTCCTTTAAGGAGGATCTGGGAGTTGTGTCTCCACATCTATCCCTGTGTACCCCTTGCACCACAGGATCCACTCCATATATATTCAGATAGCAGCTCCATCTCACATGCCAGGGTCCAAGGTTTTGCTATTTATTCAGAGCCCTGACTGTGGTGTAACTGACTTACTTAGGTTGAGCATTTTGTCTCTCAGTCGTTGGGCATTTAACCACTTGGTCTGTTAGGTCCTGTACTTGGTGTCTGGCTTTCTCTGCTCTGTCATGGAGATAAGAGTGACTTTGTAGGCAACCAAACAGGCCTCTGGCTTTCATAGTTGGATTTTGGTTGCTTGTTACCTCAGCGGATTGTTTTCTTCCTAAATGGAGCATCAGTGGCCCTTAGCCATAGCCACCCCGTCCTGTTATCCTGACACCTGCTAGTTCCTTCCTAAGTCGTAGCTCCTGATCTTCACCTGTGCTAATGTAGCACCCCCTTCCCTGGTACACCCTCCCAGTTTACCACTGGTAAAGCATTAGCTGCCACCTTTTTGGAGGAATGTCCTTGACTTGCCACCAATGATGTGTCCTCACTGTCTGCAGTTTGCTGAGTCAGGTAGCCCCAGTGCTCCATCTTATGACCTTATTTGGACCCCATTTCTGGGTTGTCCAGGAGCTGAGATAGAGCTTGGTTTGCAAAGTGTTTATTAAGGATCAACTTCTTTGAAAGTGAGAAGAGGAAAAACCTGGCTATGGAAGTCACTGAATTGCAATGTAAGCCTCACAAAACCCCAACCAACTTGGCAAGGAGCTCCGGAGTGAATAATGCCCACCAGAGCATCATATCAGGCCCAAATTCCTGGCACTCTATACCCTCACCTTGCCCAGTCAATAAATATGGGCTCAAAAGTGATGTGACTTCTGAAACTGAGGCAGCTCCTAAAGGAGCAAAGAGCTAAAGGCTCCCTGCTGAAGATGCTGTAGCTTAGTGGCAACTTCACTCTTGAAGAGATGCCTCTGGGCAACACCTGACTGTGTCTACCACAGAACTCATGGGTTGGTTTTGTTTTTGTTTTTGTTTTGTCAATAAATACATTTTTACAGAGATAAATAGATTTTTGCTTTTAATACTTATCATTTCAATTTTTGGAAATTCTGTTCATCTTTACCATTTAAATCAAATGCCACCTTTTCTAAATCTTCTTCAGCCTCTTAAATTAATCTAATCTTTCTTATTTATGCCTTCACACATGAATATTGTCTTCCCCTGCCATATGTGTAATGAGATTATGGCCTAACAAGGACAATGCTTGTGGAAATTGCTTTATATAGTTTGCTTACTGGATATTTGAGCACTCATGCCCTCCTATGTTAAGAACAGAAAAATCACTCAAAACAGAACCAACCCAATTGTACCAGGGGTATGGGATGGATATCACCAGAACTATGTAGTCATTCTGTCACATTAAAGGATAGTAACTTGAGCACCTCAGAAAAATCACATTTTGGCAACTCCTCATCTTTCCTAGAGTAATTCTTTATGAGGGAGAATAAAATGGCAAGTAAATAGAATTCACTGGGAAAAAACTTAACAAACCAAATTAACTGATATTTCCCTCAAAATCAGCTACAAAGTATATTCTAGAATTATATTGGTAGTAAGAAATGAATGCAGTAAAGATAAAAGCATTCTCTTAATTTTTATAACCAGGAATGGAGTTCATTATGAGCAAATTAGCAATTTTCAAGAAAAATATTTCCTGTAAATTCTTTGATTTCCTCTAGTAATTTCTTTAATCATGGGATATGGTAGTATTTACACTGTGGTAGTTTCAATTCATCAGTGAGAATTCTTTTGAGTATTTACAAAAACCACACCTTTACTCCAAACATTCAGAAACTCCCAATTCTTTCTGAAAGAATGTATATTATATGTGGAATTGGTTGGGGCTACCTCTTGGAATAGTAAGGTTATAAAATGAATCTAACTGCATGAGATTATTTACTGGGACTTAAACGCAGTTCTAAATCAAATCATAGATATCTTAAGTAAGTGAATATAATTATAATATTAAGGGTAACGGTGACAGAAAAAGAAGTTCTGAAATTAGGCACCTTTATGGGTAAGGGTTTTACTCTTTCTCCTTCATGCTTTCTTGCCATTATCCTTTAGCTATGAGGCTAAAGTCAGGGAGAAAAACTTACCCCTTTCAATTCTAAAGGATTATGAAGAGAAGAAAGAAAAAGGACAAAAGGCATATGTTTTAAGTAATTTGAGGGGAACAAAAGCAAATGCCTTTTGTCCTTATTCATGTTTTGGACTGTTGGAAGCTATGACATTTTGAGTCTCCCTACCAATACCTTCCACCTCAATTCAGTAGAAAGTGTGTCAGCACTAAAACATTGCCTTTGAACCGTGGTTCAGCAGAGGAAGAGAAGGAGTTTAACTTGACCAGACTTCTGGAGTATGGATGAACATGGGAAGATAGCTGAGTAAAATGCTGGCAGGCCTCCCTTTAGGCGTAACATGGCAAGCAGTAAGGTGATTGAAGCAGAGGCTACAAGAAGTTTCCGTGGTAAGATTTGATCCAGAGCTTAACTGAACCTAAGTCGGGGCAGGATCAACTTCAGGCCCTGGTCAAGTTTCTGAACACAACATTAATTAAACGAGCTTCCACCTTGAACCACATGGAAATCAGCAGAGCAAGCTGAGTTCAGGAGTTACCAAAATGTTGATAAGACCCATGCTTACTTACAAAGAGCTTTACATTATGTACCACGTTTCATTTAGTCAATCCTAAGATATGGTACAATTATTATTTCAATTTTATTGATAAAAAACATGAGCCTTAGAAAGGTTGATTTTAACTAAAGGGATCAATTTCACACAGCTGGTAAAAGAAGGCTAAGGTTTAAACTCGTGAATAATGTAAGTAAACATTAAGTCTCCTTAAATTCAGTTAAATGAAAAGCTTGGAGTAGGGAGGAGGGAGTGTGAGAACAAAGAAATTGGCATTATTTTATTTACTCTCAGAAAGCTGCAGGTTCTTTTTAGTTTAAGAAAATATGATTTATATTCTGATTTCATTTTTTAAAAACTTAATGATTATTGTATTAAAGTAACGTATCCTTTTAAACATAATTTGATAATTGTATGTTTTAATTTTTCAAACACTTTAAGTTAAAAATGAACCTAAGGGGCGCCTGGGCGGCTCAGTCTGTTACACAGCTGCCTTCGGCTTAGGTCATGAACCCAGGATTCTGGGATCAAGCCAGCATCCGGCTCCCTGCTCAACGGGGAGCCTGCTTCTCCCTCAGCCTCCCACTCTCCCCCTGCTTGTGCTCTCTTTCTCTTTCTCTCTGACAAATAAATAAATAAATAAAATCTTTTTAAAAATTTTAAAAAAAGAACCTAAAACCTGCTGAAACTTAAGACATTCAGAGACTCCTAAGTTTTTAGAACAAGACATATACAAACTTTGATTTCAAAGAACTATCAGCACTGTATTGAAATAAAATCAGCCAAAATATGTTCTTGAATTTTGGAAAATGAAGGGAAAATACATCACTGAAGAACACTTTAATCAACTGAGTTTCATGTAATATGTATTTGTTTAATTATCACTGTTTCTGCTTCTTATGCTTCTTGAAAGCAGTGTCATGACTTATTTTCCACAATATTTTATTTTGAGCACAAAAAGTTGGATTTATTGTTTCTGACAATTGCATAGTAACTTGTAGTTTGTTCCTAGCATTACAAATGTGGAATATAATGTTGCTCAATTAAAAATGTATACTCTGAAAAGTGATAACATAGTTTTTAAACATTTAATCATTTATAGAATGTCTTAAAGATCTTTTCCAAACAAGGTATTAGCTTTCCCTTTATAAATCTCTACATAAAATGAGAAAACAAATCAAGACTATCGAATTTCCTTTTTTCCTACATTTTTTAAATTAAATTTTTATTTTAATTCCAATAGTTAACATACAGTGTTATGTTAATTTCAGGTGTACAATATAGTGATTTAACAATTCTATATATCACCCAGTATTCCTCAGAGTTTTAAATAAGCAATTCAATATGCTCCTTATTTTCACTTTAGACAGGCCATCACTGTTAAAGTTTGACTCTCTCCCTGGTTTTTGAATCCCGTTTTGAAATTCAGTGACAGATCTATCAAATTTGAGATCACTAGTCCCTAGCTGGAAGCAACGTCCTACTATATCTAGAGTGCCAGCCACATAACCCTCTCCAATTATGGGGATTTGCAAAAAAAGAGAGATATAGGTAGAGAGTGAGATCCTCAACACATTCTGTGTTTATTTAATTTATAAGCAGCCCTACACCACTTTGGTTAAACATTTTAAAAATGAAAGTGGGTTTTTCCTCCCCCGTTGGGGAGGGTATGTGCTACGGTGAGCACTGTGAATTGTGCAAGACTGTTGAATTACACATCTATACTTCTGAAACAAATAATACATTATATATTAAAAAAAAAAAGAAGAAGAAGATAGCAGGAGGGGAAGAATGAGGGGGAGGGGAATCGGAGGGGGAGACCAACCATGAGAGACTATGGACTCTTGAGAAACAAACTGAGGGTTCTAGAGGGGAGGGGGTGGGGGGATGGGTTAGCCTGGTGATGGGTATTAAAGAGAGCACGTACTGAATGGAGCACTGGGTGTTATACACAAACAATGAATCATGGAACACTACATCAAAAATTAATGATGTAATGTATGGTGATTAACATAACAATAAACACATGGAGATGCTGGGAGAAAGGCTCAATAGGAGAGAGCGTGGAAGCTCTGAGTCATTTTCCCATACCTTGCCCTAGGCATCTCTTCCCTCTGGCTGTTCTTGAGTTATATCTTTCGATAATAAACTGGTAATCTAGTGAGTAAAATGTTTCTGAGGTCTGGGAGCTGCCCTAGGAAATCAGTTGAACCCAAGAAGGGAGTTGTTGGAACCTCCAATCTACAGCTGGTAGGTCAGATACACAGGTGACAACCTGAATCTGTGATTGGGGTCTGAAGTGTGTGTGTATGGTGGTGCAGGAGGAGGAAGCAGTCTTGCAGAGCTGAGCCCTTAACCTGTGGGATCTGAAGCTATCCCTAGGTAGATAGTGTCAGAATTAAGTTGAATTCAGCTGGTGTCAGAGAAGTACTTGGTGTGGGGAAAAAAAAACCCTGTACACATTAGAATTGAATGCAGCACTCTTCGTACCCTAAGTATATTTAGTTCTTGGAATATTTCAGCAAGAGATTGCACACACACACACACACACACACACACACACACACACACTCCCACATTAAAGACCACTGTAATTTGAACAAAAAACTTAGAATTAAAAAAAAAAGAAAATGCTTTAAAATTTATTTGTGCAATCCCTCTCATTCTTATTTTAAAACTGTGAAAAGTAAGTCTTAAAGAGATTCACATGAAAGTATTACCCATGGCTGGTTTCCTGACCCCAATGCATTGCTCTTTTCTCTCAACAGGTATTTATTGCATGTGATTATTTTCCTCTCCGACCTTATGTGAGCCACATGTACAGTTTGTGTCTTGTTTTCCCCACTTCCCTTTACCCACATTACTTTGTTTCTTTCATCCACAATTTATTATTACATCCTTTAGAAAGAAAAGTCAGGATATTCTAGCAGCTCTTGGGCCACTGTGCTCAGACTGAATAGATATAAGGAAAAAAAACTATTTCTGTAATTATCTCTAGAGAATAGAGAGGATGAGCTAAAATCTGTATGCATGACAGCTGCAATTCTACTTCACCTTTTCTATTTCTTGCTACTATAAACCTGTGTATGGATATGTGAGGAAATCTTCCTCTTCTAGGTAAGAATTTGCAAGGATGTTAATGCAAGAGCTGCCTCTAGGCAATTTACCTTATTTATTAAAAAAATCAATTTTATAAATGGAAGAATACCAAAGATTTCTGTTGTTATTTTCAACTTTATTTATTTACTCATAATGCTAAAATTCATTATATTACACTGACTTACCATAAATCATTAGTTATTACCTTTCTCACTATTTCCTTAATTGTGCTTTTTCATGTCTGCCTCATTTACCCACATGACTACTGATATTCAATGTTAGTTCTCAAAGCTGATAGCATTGTGTTCCACTGCAGTAGCTCTTTCACTCCAGGGTAGTTTTACACAATGTTACCCTCTATAGCTTGGTTCATCTAAATGAGATATGCTGCTATGATGGAGGTAGTCAATTATCTTTCCAAATTTAAACACATTCCTTAAAGATTATGTAAAAAGCCTCCTGAATCTATTATGAAGACCTAAGTGTTTCCTATACTTAGGCAACTTCAGAATGAATGATTTAGTCTTGTTGGAGATCTTTCTATGTGACAGTAAAACAGCTATGTCTAGGATTTGAATACATTTAAAGCAACCTAAGGCCTGTGGCTATGTTAAGTTTTATGTCATTACTATATAATGCAAACACTGAGGTAAATTTTTGCAGAGACTTTCCAGCTGAGAAAAGACTTAATAATCGCCTGGTTGAATGGCTTGTGATCATTTCCTGACTTAGACCCTTATTAAGAAAGTAGATATCCATCTACTTTAGGACCTCTTGTCACCTATGAAGACCAAGACTTTGAATGTACTTTAGGGATTACCCAATGCAAGAATACTCTTTACATATCTTAGAAGAAACCATTCAGCTGCTGTTTGAAAAAGGTTCAGTAACAGAAAAGCTTCTTTCTCAGTGTTTTCTCTTTCATTGTTCTAGTTGGTGAGAAGTTCTTCATACCTTATCTTACTTCTCTACAAGCTCAAGTTAAGCTTAGGCTAAAGAAATAATGATAACATTCAGATGTTTGAAAGAGACAAAATGCTTCATTTGTTTAAAAATGTTAGATAAGGGTAAGCTGTTGTTTTTACTTTGAGTGCAAGCTGAAATTCAACATTTTACATTGAATATCTTAGCCGCTATAAAGATTTCATTAATTTTTAAAATATTTGGTATGTTTATGCATGTCTACATCCAGTTAGAAGTAAGTTTTAAGACAAAATTCAGAGGTTACTAGGGGGTAAATAAAAACAGTTTCCATTATAAAATAGGTTTGGGAAGCACACATGCTCTTGGTGAGGTACCCTATACTCACTAATTCATAAGGTGAGTTAGCATATAAAAGGTTTTGCGAATTCTTGAACCTGAAACCTAACTAAATTGGTTTAACCCAAGTTTCCTAAATGTATGTAGCCAAAAACATTTTTAAAGATAGGAATAACTCTTAGCTGCTAGAGGGACACTCATTACAGTGTGGGAAATACTGCTTTAAGCCTCAGTACTTCCCTGGTTACTTGGACTGCCCACTCCCTTGACTTGAGGTTTGAGTCCTAATCAACTAGTTCAGATATCTTCTAAACACTATGGGAAAATATTGCTTAAATAGGAAATTTGTAAAGATACTTAAAAATTAGGTGAGAATGATTTTTTTTTCTGCACAGTAGATGGAGAACGACATATAATAATTTTCTATTTTGTTAATGTAATATTGAGACATGGTGCCAAGGATGTTACCAAATTAAAAAGGAGCCTCCTAAGGAATTGATGAAATCTATATCCAGCTAAAATTAAACAGAAGTAATTATTTCTGTTCCATCCAGCCTATTTCCTTCCTTCCTTCCTTCCCTCATTCCTTCGTTTTTCTTTCTTTCTTTCTTCTTTCTTTCTTTCTTTCTTTCTTTCTTTCTTTCTTTCTTTCTTTCTTTCTTTCTTTCTTTCTTTCTTTCTTTCTTTCCTTCCTTCCTTCCTTCCTTCCTTCCTTCCTTCCTTCCTTCCTTCATCTTTTTTTAATATTCTCTAAACTGTGTAATGTATAAGCAAGTGTCCAACACAGGCCTTTGCTGTCACTTTTGATTTCCTTAATGCATCCAGGTAGATAAAAATATTCCTTATTTTTGTAACTGTGATTATCTATATTCTATTTCTCAGATATCCTTTATCTGTTTACTTTTGTGAATTCCCCCATTCTTTTGTCCTCATTGGATTATAAACTAACACATTTATGATTTTGAACTAGTCAATTATAGGATTTTTGTTTTTCATATAATTTATAATTTAATGGGAAACATGACAGTGTTTGCTTTTTGACAATTATGCCTCCTCACAGACAAGTTTTTATCCTTTTAGTTTATATAAAATGTATGGTAACAACTTTTAAAATTTAAGTATAGGTTACTTATAATCCAGGAAAATGTGCCCATTATTTTTTTTAATAATACAATTTTCAAATATGTTTTAGCCCTTCTGAAGACATTTCCTTCTCTCCCACCCAGACATAGCTAAAACCACAGATTTGGTGTTTATACTTCACATACATTTCTTTGTAATTTTTTATATATGTATGGATCCCTATGCATTCTGCAAAGCTGCATTTTTTTATATGACTAGATACACTGTATGCATTTTTCTTCAACTTGCTGTTTGCATAATATTATGTTTCTGAGATTTATTCCTGTTTATACATATAGCTCTGGTCCATTCACTTTTACTACTATATAGTATTCAGTTGTATGTATATGTCAAAATGCATTTAACTCTATTTCTCTTGATGAACAGCAAGTTTTATTAAGCTTTGTTCAGTAGTTTATATAATATAGTTTTTCTATTTACAAACAGTCCTGCTCTAATACTCTTGTGCATATCTCCTTCTATACATGTGTGAGAATTCACTTATTTATAATGAAATTGTTTAAGTGAAATTTTTTAAGTGAAACTGTGGGATTGTAAGGTATGTATTCAAATTTACAACATATGTTCAAACTGGCAATATTGTTATTAAGTTATTCTCTAGGTGATTGTATTTTATAGTCCAAATCAAAAATCTGTATTTTCCTCAGAAATAAAGGGTTCGTAGAGGTCCTTTAACTCACCCCTTCCCTACTTGGAAACCTGAGAAAATGAATGGTCTCTACCAGACTACCTTGTAAAATGTCAGTGACTTTGACCAGAAATCTTTAAAAACGGTTTAATGGTATATATTAGAGGACTACAGTAGCAGGATATATTTAATCTGTGTTTTTTATTATCAATAAAATATACCTTTATGAATTTATGATTATGGATGGCCAAATTATCTGTGTACTTATCAAGAGAAAGCAGAGGTGCCTCCAAACCAAAGTGAATTTCCTTGAGAAAATTTTTCACATACCTTATTTAAAACTGGCCTGTTAATCCAAAACCAAAATACAGTATAATACAAGAGAAAGGGAACATTTCTGCAAGTTGCATCTGAGAGTTTCAGATTCCTTCAAAAAGAAGTTTAGTCTGTACCTGGTGCTTGTCTATGTTGAGTTCTTAGTAAAGTTAGGTGTTAGGTAAAATCTATGATTTGTATGGGTCTGCTTTGACTCTTTAGTCTTTGCTATTAACAAAAAAACTAAATTTGCTGTTTATTATATTTCTGCGGTCTTCTGCTCATAATGACTTACACTTTCTTGTGTGTTATGGAATTTTTTATTGTCAAATCAGAATTGGCTAATATTTATATGTGAGAATCCTAGGAAATCTGATTATCTTATATATTTTAACTAATTAAAATTCATAATTTAATGCATAATTTTATGCAAAAACAAGACCAAAAATAAAATACAGGCCTAGATGGATTCTGTTATGGACTGAATATTTGTATCCTCCCAAAATTTATTTGTTGAAATCCTAACCCCTAAAATGATGATATTGGGAGGTGGGGCCTTTGGAAAGTGATTAGGTCATGGTATCTCATAAATGGGATTGAGGCCCCTACAAAAGAGACCTCAGAGAGTTCTCTCAACCCTTGTGCCATGGGAGGACACATGAGAAGACATTATCTATGGGCAAGGAGGTGAGCTCTTACCAGACTGTTGACACTTCAATCTTGGACTTTCTAGCCTCCAGATCTGTGAAAAATGGAATGTTCACTGTAGGAGCCACTTAGTCTATGGTATTTTTGTTATAGCAGACTGAACAGATTAAGGCAGGTTCCCTTATGAATTCTTCCAAATATTTTAGCAAGAAATGGTACCAGACTCAAAAATCTTATAATTCACAGACAAATTTCATCAAGTACTCAGAATAATTTTGCTTCCATAGTGGGAAATAACTAGTCTTCAGCTAAATTCTGTTAAGGTCATTAGGAACAAGTCTTAAAAGTAAGACCCAAATAGATAAAAAGTTTTTCGAAGTAACTTATCTGCAACACAGAACTAAGCTGAAGAGTATTTATACAAACACGAAATTATATAGCACACAACAAGGTTAGGATTCCGCTTGGCTGACATCCAGTTATGATTACCAAACATGCAAAGCAGCAGTAAAATGCAACACAATCAGCCCCAAATCAACTAAAACCAACCCAGAACTAGAACTAAGAAATGTTAGAATCTGCAGGCAGGGACATTTAAACCTAATATAATTGTATTCCATATGTTCAAAAAGTTAAGTAGAACCATCGAAAATAAAAAAAATTCCAAATCCAGTTGCTAGAGATGAAAACTATAATATCTGAGATGAAAAAACACTGGATAGAGTTAATGGCTGACATGACATCACAGCATAAGAGTTAGTACACTTGGGCGCCTGGGTGGCTCAGTTGGTTAAGCGACTGCCTTCGGCTCAGGTCATGATCCTGGAGTCCCGGGATCGAGTCCCACATCGGGCTCCCTCCTCGGCAGGGAGTCTGTTCCTCTGACCCTCTGACCCTCTTCCCTCTCGTGCTCTCTATCTCTCATTCTCTCTCTCTCAAATAAATAAATAAAATCTTTAAAAAAAAAAAGAGTTAGTACACTTGAAGACATAGCAATGAAAAGTATGAAAACTTAAATATGTAGAGAAAAACAGAATTTTTAAAAAATGAGTATTAGTGAGTGATGGGACAACTTTAACTGACCTAATATATGTGTAATTGGAAGAGAGAAAGGAGAGGGAGGAAAAAAAATATTTAGAGAAATAATGTTGAAATATTCCCAAAAGTGGTGAAAATTTTAAACTCACAAACCTAAGAAGCTCAATGAACCTAAGCACAAGAAAATGGAATTTAACTACACAAGGCACATCATGATCAAATTGTTTAAAACCACTGGTAAGGACTCCTGGGTGGCTCAGTCAGTTAAGCATCAGCCTTCAGCTCAGGTCATGAACCCAGTGTCCCGGGATCGAGTCCCACATCGGGCTCCTTGCTCAGCAGGGAGCCTGCTTCTCCCACTTTTTCCCTGCTTGTGCTCTTTCTCTCTCTCAAATAAATAAATAGAATCTTTAAAAAAAATAAAATAAAACCACTGATCAAAGAAAAATCTTAAAGCAGGTAGAGAATAAGGGCATGTTATACAAAGATAAAGATGGCAACAGATTTATCATCAAAAATAATGCAAGTCAGAAGACAGTTATTTAAAGTACTGAAAAACAAAACAATACTATCAGCCACAAATTCTAAACAGCAAAAATATCCTTCAAAAGCAAAGGTAAAATAAAGACTTTTTCAGACATACAAAATCTGAAAGAATTCATCACCAGCAGATCTACCCTACAAGAAATCTTAAGGCAAGTCCTTAAGACAGAAGGAAAATGACACCAGATCACCAAATAGAAACAGTAGTTTTTATTCTTAGGGATGTAGGGATATTGACTTAAATAAAGCATGAGATGAGTTCCTGTAGTGGTCCTGGGATTCACTGAACTCCCACATGATTTTTAAAAGTTTTGGGTTCACTCTTTGTGCTATGAAGTCCTGTGGGATTTTACAAATGCATAATATCATGTGTCCACTACTATAGTGGATCATACAGAATAGTTTCATCACCCTAAGAAATCCTCTGTAATTCATGTATTCACCACTCTCACACCAAACCCTTGACAACCCCTGATCATTTTATCGTCCCCCTAATTTTGTTTTTTCTAGTATGTCATATAATTGGAATCAAACAATATGTAGCTTTTTCAGACTGGTATCTTTCTCTTAGCAATATGAATTTAAAATTCATTAATGTTGTTGCACAGATTGTTAGCTAATTCCTTTTTATTGCTGAATAGTAGTCCACTGTATGGATATACCAAATGTGTTTATCAGTTAACCTGTTGAAGGACATCATGGTGGCCTACCGATTTTGGTTATTATGAATAAAGCTGCGTTCTCATGCAGGTTAAGGCAGACACTTAATGACTGAGCCACCCAGGCACCCTCTCCTATATATTTTCCTTGAAATTTTACAGTTTTGCATTTTACATTTAGGTAAATGATCCACTTTAACTTTTGTATAAGATACGAGGTTCACATTTTTCCATATGGGCTTCCATTTTTCCCAATATCATTTACTGAAAAGGCTATTATTTTCCTGTATGCATTTTATACTTCAATAGATTTCTTAAAAAGCAGTTGAAACCATAAGCAAAAATTAATTAATTTAAAATTTAAAAGTTTTATTTAATAAAGTGCATCATAAACATTATGGAAAAAGCTAATAGGTAGAGAATAGAAAGACATAATATATATTGTCTAAAACTGACAAGAGATTAATATCTGCAATCTAAATGGAATGCTTACAAATTAGAAAATAGAGGGCAGGAACAGCAATAGAAAAATTGTCAAAAATTATATGCAGAAATTCATGGAGGTGGAATCTCAAAATGTTGAATATCATTAGGGAAGTGATAATTAAAATAGCCATGTAATATCCCTTTACCTGTAAGCCTGAAAAGCATCAGAAATCTGGATAATGCTAAGTGTGGGGGGGATAGGGCATTATAAGTAATCCCAGATCCTGCAATTTTGGATTTCATTTTGGAACAAACTCTGGCACCTACCAAGTAACATTAGGTATATATCCTAGCTAGGACTTATTCTATAGGAATTCTACTCCTGGATAGTATTTAGTAGAAATTCTAACGCAATACCATAAAATGGGCATATGTGCAGATATTCACTGTTCTATCCTTTGTGCTTTCAGTAAGTTAAAAGTCAATCTGCAGGGAAATTGTACTGATTTCAAACCTTAGAGTATTATGCAGAGGTTTGAAACAACCAATTAGGTGTTATTCCAGTTGTACACAAAACAAGACACATAGTCTTTAATGAAAATAGCAAGAAAAAAATGGGTTGCATAACACAATATCAATTATGTAAGTTCAATTTCATGCTCAAAATACAACATATATGTTCAAGGACCTATATAAGCCAAAAGATACACATAAAACTATTCGAGTCATTGCCTAGGGGGTGGAAGAAAGAACTGAGAGTGGGATATGAGAATAAAATGTAATTAATTAATTAATTAATTAAAAAGGACAGTGAGGGAAGGTAGAAAAAATGAGGAACTTCTCCAGGAAGTGTATATGCAAGGGTTTATGGGGTTATAGAATTTTTATGTTGTTAATGCCAAATACAAGACTCTTCAGAACCTCAAATCAATTTTGTGCTTTGAGATTTTCAACATAATGGAGATTGGGAACCTGGGGGATGCAAACACAAATACAATGGGAAAAGAAACCATACCCTTTTGTTGCAGTAGCCCTTTCACTTTAGGAGTAGGGCAGCTCCCTTTTGTATTGAATCAAGATCTTCAGAATATTTTTCAAACCCATACGTAGCCCTTAAGATGCAACCCCATTTACTCTAGAATAGATTGTTTCAATTCCCTTATCATTCACTAGCTATACCAGGATTTTGCTAACATTTTATTTTATTTTATTTTATTTTATTTTATTTTATTTTATTTTATTTTATTTTAATTTATTTGAGAGACTAAGTGTGAGCAGGGGGAAGGCAGAGGGAGAGGGAGAGAGAATCTCAAGCAGACTCCACTCTGAGCACAGAGCTTGTTGTGGGGCTCCATCCTGCTGAAATCATGACCTGAGCCAAAATCAAGAGTCAGCTGCTTAACTGAGCTACTCAGGCGCCCCTTGTTAACATTTTAATTTAGCAATCTACTTCTTATGCTTGAGAAGTGTTTTTACAAACATTATGATTGCAGTAGAAAAGAATATAAGCTTTTTAGTCAGATTTGAGTCCAAATTGCAGCACCCACATTTACTAACACCATGGGAAAAATAAAATACAATTAAACTTTCTTATTGACAGGTTATCAGTGCTATGAAATAAATGATGAGGCCCATGTTAAGAGTGTAAACCTCAGTAAATGTTAATTCTCTTCCTTTATTTCTTCTCAGATTGAGTGGTTTATCCTGGAACAGTGACCATTATTAAAAACAAAACAGACAAACAAACAAACAAAAATAAGGTATTGTGAAATTCAACATGCAAAAAAAAAAATTTAAAGCACTTATTAAAAAATTTACACAAAGTTTTCCCCATGCTTTGGAAAATCATTTAAATTAGGATTGAAGTTAAGGTGAAAATGAGTGACAAAAAGAACAATTCTTTTGAGGCTTTTAATTCCATTCTCTTTTTGCTTCAGTCTCTCAGACCACTTCTTCCTATCTTGATTTTCATCTACAGTTCCCAAACTAATCCCCAGGCTAGGTTTTCTCAATTTTGGCAGTATTGGTATTTTAGGCCAGATAATTTTTTTGTGGGGGATTGACCTTGTACACTGTAGAGTGGTTATCAACATCCTGGCCTCTACTCAGTAGATGCCATTAGCACCTCCCCTATACTTTGCCCCCAGCTGTGACAGCCAAAAATGCCTCCAGACTTTACCAAATATCCCATGGATGACCAAGTTGACATGGTTGGGTATACCTGCTATAGACTATCACCCATCTTCTGAATTGGTGTCTAATTATTTCACTTATACATTTAACAAATATATTCAATTGTCAATAAATATCCTAACATACTTAAACTTTTCCTAGATTTTTTATGCTCTCCCCCTATTTATCTTATTTGAAAATCTCACCACACTTTAGAAATGGAAGATTCTGTGCTGTATCCCCATATCATGAAAAAACGTATTAAAAAGTTTCTTCTGGCCCTTTATAGGGCCATAATTTCCAAATCATTTCTTTGATTCATTGAAGGGTTTGGTACCTGGTTCTCCACCTCAATCACTGTTTGCTCTAAAGAAATGTCAACAGGGCGCCTGGGTGGCTCAGTTGGTTAAGCGAATGCCTTCGGCTCAGGTCATGATCCTGGAGTCCCAGGATTGAGTCCCGCATCGGGCTCCCCGCTCAGCGGGGAGTCTGCTTCTCCCTCTGACCCTCTCCCCTCTCATGCTCTATCTCATTCTCTCTCTCAAATAAATAAATAAAATCTTTAAAAAAAAAAAAAAAAGAAATGTCAACAGAGATTATGTGTGACCAAGAATGAAAAATGTGGCAGCCAAATTTCTGACTATCTTCCTTGTATCACCACATCCATTCATTTACTTTCTCCTGTGAAACTCCTCTCTATATTTCTTTAAACTTGTCTCCCCACACTCCCATGCTTCAGTTCATCATCTCAAATTCTTTCACTGCATACATTCAGCAGCATCATTTCCAATCTTTGTCTCTAGCTTCTATCCTCTTTAATTTATCTATGACCACTCTGGCAGGGTAATCTTTTAAGATTAGGTTGTTTTTTCACTACAGTGCTTTAAAAAATCTTATTGCTTCTCATTGCCTGAAACCCCCCAAGATTTATTTATTTTGAAAGAGGCAGAGGGAGAGAGAATCTCAAGCAGACTCCCTGCTGAGTGCAGAGCTCTACAAGGGGCTCTGTCTCATTACCCTGAGATCACAATCTGAGCCTAAATCAGGAGTTAACACATAACCAACTGAGCTACCCAGGCGCCCCTAAATGTATTTGTAATTTTTATACCATTTTGTTCTATTGCTTTTCCTAATAAGGCAACAAAAATTTCTTTATATTTTCAAATTTTAAGTAATAAAGCAACATTTGCATCATATAAGCTGTTTTACTTGAATATTGAATCAGTGACAATGACTAAATAGATTACAGCCAGGCTACAAATCTATCAGTAAGTAAAATCGATAAGAACCATGAGGTTAGTGGATTTATGGTTCTAACTAATTTATAATGGTGCACAGGTGACTAGTTGCTGTTGTAAAGTATTATATTTACTTGTTATAAAATGAATATATTGCAATTAGTTATTGATTTAGTCACACTTTCATACATTATTTTCTTCTGTTGCAAATGAGACCTGTATGATATTTCTCTCTTCTTCAAACCCTTATATTATATCCTTACTCTTCAATATATTGTTCCCTAGACACATTTTGGAATAAATGGGGAACAAAGAATTTTTCAGAATAAAATGCTGAATAAAATTTGCAACTCATCATCACTGTCAAAAAAATTCCATTTCCTAAGGCAAATAAAGTATTGACACAAATCAGAAGCATCTCATTAAATGTAATTCTGAGGTTAGACACTTGTTATAACAGTTACTTTTATGATCATCATCATGCTTCCATAAGCAAAATTGTCTAATTCAGTGAGAACTGGCAGAAGAGTCTAAGATGTTGCACATTCAAATGTAAATGAAAAACAGAAGAGACACATAGTGAATTAGACCATTACATTGATCAACATCCTTGAAGTGTTACTGAGCCTCACAGATAGTTCCTCACCTATGAAATAAAGGACATATAGATTTATAGATATCATTTCAAATTTATTATGATTGAATGACTTGAGAGGAAAAATGTCCTTGTAATAGATAAAACAATGCTAGCTATTTCTTCCTGATACATAGGATTTCTGCAATGATACTGGTTACTCTGGGTAGACCTTTTTTTTTAAAAAAAAGGATTTTATTTATTTATTTGACAGAGAGAGAGAGAGAGCACAAGTAGGAGGAGCAGCAGAGGGAGAGGGAGAGCAGGCTCCAACATGGGGCTCAATCCCAGGACCTTAGCTAAGATCATGATCTGAGCTGAAGGCAGATGGTTAACACGACTGAGCCACCCAGGTGCCCCTGGGTAGACCATTTTTATTCAGCCTTTATATAACTATAATTTTAGTTAGCCAAGATTTTACACAGCATATCTATGTCAAATGCCTGTAGTTCATTTGATCATATTACATGCATCTGATCAATTCGTCAAAAACATAAAGGTTCTGTTGTTACTGTTGCTTTCAATCTTTTGTTTCCTTTTTCCTTTCAGTGTTCTTGTAAATATTTAGATTTATTTTTAAATGTTTACAACTTTTAAAATAATATTACAACATACATAGTTTAATCTTAGTATTTATCAACGTTAGTAAATGACTTAATACAGTTCCCTGAGGAATAATTTAATAGAATTTACCAAGGAGTCTATATTTCCAAGGAATAAAGTAATACCTTCACAGTAATGAGTAAGGGACAGGCAGGGCTAGGTAGGGAGAGATAGGTAGGGGGCTATGGGAGCAGGCTCACAGAAATCCCCAAAATGCCGAGGTGTAAGGAAACCAGAGTTAAGGAAACAAATCAGATTACCCTGTCCTAGGTGTCAGAGGTGGGGTCTTGTTATAACATCTACTTATGACCAACAAAGAATTACGAAACCAAAAAAAAATGGAAGTAAGCCATTAAAGATGTTATTGCTAATCTTACTCAATGGTGCTTTCAGTAGAGATGTTAAAAGGATTTAAGTTCCCTGGTTAGCCTTCAATAAAAGACCATCCCTAAAAGCCCTCAGTGGCAACCCTGTTGGGTTCCCTCTCACTCCTGAGAGCTTTTTCCATTTCCTTGCTTAATAACTCTGTTGCTTTACTAACTCTCCTTTGTCCTTGAGATTCATTCTTCTACTCCATGAGACAAGAAACTTGCTCTCCTGCTTCAGTAATTAGCACCCCATTATTCCAGATGTTAAGTTATCTAGAACTAAGAGTTGAGAATATGAGGTAATTTGTACAGTCTATAGTAAATCAAAATAGTTCAAGGTAGGTAGTTATTCAGGAGGCTATATGATAAAGACCCTTGCCTCTAAACAAGCCTACATTTTAAGAACACAAGGTTATATTTGTAAAGTGTCTTTATGCCTAGGTTTTCTGCCAATGCCTCATTTAGGATCAGGACGCTTCTGAGTGTAGTAACATTTATGTCCTAGAATTACTCAGCTTGCTCTCTGACTCTGTTGTGGCCATAATGAGAACAAGCTGCCAAGTGGTGCAAGACTTAATTCCCACCATGAGGATGGGTGGGAGAAATACTGCATAATACTGTCCCAGAATTACCATCATAAGCAGTTCAGCCACTGTACTCAATGACTTTCCTTCACCACTCTCCTACCCAAACTTGGAGTGTCTCTGCCCACCCTGACCAAATGCCCCTGAGAAAAGGAGTTGGTATGGATGGCCTTGTGGTTCTGTTGGCCATATTCTATCTGTACAAAGCACCTAGATAAATTCCTTAGAGTTCAGCTGGATGGGGATGCCTCCACTTGGACATACTGTAGTTAGGTGATAATTAGTGACTGTTTATAAGAACTACATGTAGTTTTAAATTTTTTCTGCTAATGTTAAGTATAAAAACTAATTTGTATTCCATGCATTTATCCAGAAAAATTACAAGAGAAATAGGCCAGATTATGCGACGCCTCTTACAACTCTGATCAGATGTTCCATCCATCTTTCCATTGGTAAAAACTAATATGGGCAAGCCCCATTTCACTGGGCCTGGGAAGAATTCTCCTACTAGAAATCACATGGCAGTGGGTCAAAAAATGATTGAGTTCAAATGGATGGAAATTATATAATCTTTGAGTTGTTGGCAGAAACTTTTTGTTAAGGATATTAGTTGAAATTTTTCATGTTTCCCACATGAATTCCAGTCCTGGCATATTAGTAGGACATGTAAGGGGAAGTCAGCTTGAGAGGTTTATAGATACTTTTCTCACTCTCACTGATAAATGAGATAAAATTCCCACTTGCTTTTGGTCCCACTCCATACCTGCTTCTGAATTTCTTCATCAGTCTTCATTCTAGGATCTGGAGAAATCTACTTGCAATCATGGTACAAAAGATACTGGAAAAGAAGACAGAAAAATGTAGGCTCTTCATGATATTATTTGTTTTTCTTTCTTTTTTTATTTATTATGTTATGTTCATCACCATACATTACATCATTAGTTTTTGATGTAGTGTTCCATAATTCATTGTTTGCATATGACACCCAGTGCTCCATGCAGTACGTGCCCTCTTTAATACCTATCACCAGGCTAATACATCCCCCCACCCCTCCCCTTTAGAACCCTCAGTTTATTTCTCAGAGTCCATAGTCTCTCATGGTTCGTCTCCCCCTCCGATTTCCCTCCCTTCATTCTTCCCTTCCTGCTAGTCTCTTCTTTTTTTTTTTTAACATATAATGATATTATTAAGAGACTGCATGAACAGAATGCTTGGACCAGCCTATCTCCAAATTCCTTTTTTGTGTGAAGAAAAATCCTACCCACCTCCCCAACCTTGTTTAAATCCCTTTTACTTTTATTCACAAACATTGTTATTTGGTACACCTGATGTGGGGGAGAAAAGGCAGAAGGAAATGTAGATAAAATTAAATATCCTTATAACCTGTAGCCCATTGACAAATACATTCCTCCAGGAGTTCCCAACTGTCTTAATATTAATGCCTTGCTAGAGGGCAAAACAACCTTAGCTTGACAATAGGGAGGCCTCCAGGATCCTGTAAGTCTTCTTCAGCATATGAATGTCCTTTTGGAACTTCCCTTATCTTTACTTCCCCCAACCCCAACGTGTATAATCTCCTGCTCCTCACAATCCTGGGGCAGCAGGCAAAGGTGGCAGGAGCTCTTCTAGCCCATGGATCCTATCCCCTTGCTTTACAAAACAACCACCTCTTTGCACCGAAGATGTCTCAAGAATTCTTTCTTGGCCATTGGCCCCAGACTTCACCAACAGTCCAAAAACACATCACACTGTTCTCAGGAAATGTCAAAATTAAAACTATGGGTCTATCAGAATTAAAACCATCTCTGTAAGCATTTGGTTATTTTGCCAAAACAGAATCATGGTCTCCAGCAATTTCTAAGAAACTATAACCTAGTTCGTGTCTATAAATCAGTGTCTCTGTCACTATTTCACCTCTATCACAAATTTTCATATATATATTAACATAGGTCATAGCAAGTCACTTCTATGGATAATAGTAAGTTAATTTCAAAGTATGATCAATATAAATTATGTTTATTCCGAATAGTGTTTATTTTTCTTACTATTTATATACAAAAACTTCTCTTCTAAAGAATGCTTCTCTTCTAAAGAAATTGATCAACATGAATAGAAGAACAGCTTTTTAGAAACCTCTGGCATGTTTTATAATTGCATTGGTAATATTAAAATTCTCAGTAAATCCTCACCTGCTTAATTTAGAGCTTATTGATCTAGTGTTTATTCAACTATCACTAATACATTTTCTTTGCCTATAGTGATATGCAAACTGTGTCTTTTTAAAAAAAGAACAATAGTTTTTAGAAAAGAACACAGAAAATAGCCTTCCTTATTTTTGCCAGTTGTCTTGATTAGGCTGGGTTCTATAGAGTGAAACAATTCTAAAGGGTGAATTGGAATAATCTAGTTGCTTACTTTTAGTTCCCCAAAGCATGTTCATTTAAAAAAGCATTTTATATTTGCTTATGACTATTATTTTCAAAAGGCTTTCATGTATATTAAATCATTGAGTCTAAAACCGTTTTTTGTTTGTTTAAAACATAACGAGACTGGAGACTCCGAAATGCTGAGTAACTGCTAAAGCTCATCTGGTTAATAAATGGCAGTTTCAAACTTGAATTCAGAGCTTTGACTTCTATCCCTGTGATCTTTTGAAGACAAAGAGTTTTGTGAAGAAATTACAGTTTTCAATATTTTCTTCTTGCCTTTAACTTTCAGAATTTTTGCTATAATATATCTGTTTCTGGGTCTCTTTGTGCTCATGCTATCTGGAGAATATTGAAGCTTCCTAGATGTGTAGATAATCATTTTTCACTAAATTTGGGGATGTTTCAGCCATAATTTCTTTGAGTTTTCTTTGAAAGTTTTTCCCCTTCCTGCTCTCTCCTTTCCTTCTGGTGTTCCCATTGAGGTGATTTGATGTGGGGTTCAGGAACAAATGGTCAAGAAAGAATTCTTGAGACATTTTCCATGCAAAAAAGGTGGTTTTATTAAAGCATGGGGACAGCACCCATGGGCTGAAAGAACTACATTATAAGTGTAAGGAGTGACTGATTTCTATCCTGTGAAGGGGAGGGTGACATTAGGGCCCTAGGAAATTGAGTCTATAGGTTTCTGGAGGTCTAGCTATTGATAAGATTGCTTTTTCTTGTAAATCATGAAGACAGTTGCAAGCTGATAGAGATTCCTGTCCTGCTTGACTGTGATCTGTATCAATTGAAATTTGTTTTTCCCCTTCCTTTGTTCTTGGGCAGCCAGGAGTGCCTGAGGAATGTTACACATATTCAACCTGGGACAGAGGGGTTGCCAGGTGTTAGCTAGTACTTTGCCTTCAGTTTGCCTTTTGGTCCCTCATAACCATTCCATGCATGTTGGTGTTCTTAATGGTGTCCCATGTTTCTCTCTTCCTTGGCTTGCATAATTTCTATTAACTTATCTTAAAGTGCATTTGTTCTTTCTTTGGCCAGTTTATTTTATTTTATTTATTTATTTATTTATTTATTTATTTATTTATTGAAAGATTTTATTTATTTATTTGAGAGAGAGAGAATGAGAGATAGAAAGCACAAGAGGGAAGAGGGTCAGAGAGAGAAGCAGACTCCCTGCCGAGCAGGGAGCCCGATGTGGGACTCGATCCCGGGACTCCAGGATCATGACCTGAGCCGAAGGCAGTCACTTAACCAACTGAGCCACCCAGGCGCCCATCTTTGGCCAGTTTAAATTTACTCTTTAACCTCTCTAGTGAATTTTTTATTTCATTTCTTGTAACTTTTCAACTGTATAATTTGCATTTGGTTCTTTTTAAGAATTATCTCTTTATTGATATTCTCTATTTGATGCTACATTATCAGCATACCTTTATTTCATTGATCTTGGTTTTTTGTTATTTATTTATTTTTAGTTCTGTGAACATATTTATAATGGTTACGTAAAAATCTTTTTCTGATAATTCTGACATCTGGTCTCATGTGCAATTTCTGTCGGCTGCTAGGTTTTTATTTATTTACTTTTTTATTGTATGGGTTGTACTTTGTATGTTTTATGAATTTTTTGGGAAACTGGACATTTTACATAATGTTACAGCAACTCTGAGTACAGGTCTCCCTCCCCTTGTTGGATTATTATTTTTATTAACTTGATTATTTGTTCACTGACTGGATTATTTTAGTTAATTCTACCCTTTCCTCCCCCCCAACCCTTATTACACACCGTTCAGACCCCCAGGTAGTTCCTCATGGAATTGTACATTTGGGCATGCCAAAGGTCACCTTGGGATGAAGGTGGGATTAGTAGGATTCTCTTTCTTTCCCTGGCCACACCAGGTGTTAAACTCCACTAATTGCCAGCTGATTGCTATATTGTTTTCAACATGCTTTAGGCCATAAGTTGCTCTACATACTAATTCAACCAAATTAGAGTTTCTTTGAAGGAATAGTTTCTAAGATCAATCTTTGATTTTAGTTCTGACCCCGGGAGGCTTCCTCTCATCTATTTTATTCCCTGATACATATTCTGAAAAATGTTACACCTACAGTTTAGCCTGTATCTTGAGTCTCTTCCCAATTGCCTTTCACCATAAACTCCATTGGTACTATAAGAATACTTATAGAGTTGAGCTTCTTCACTCTTTATTGTTAATGAAGTCAGTTCCTTTGGGAAGAGATTCGAAACTTGTGTATTTTATGCTCTGTTTTTGTCTCCAGGAAAGTCTCTGAGTCAGAGCTCTGTAACCAAGGATGGGGATAATGGCAGGCTTCTCTCTGAGTGACACCCCTGCTCTAGGACCCAAGTGAGAGAGCTGGGGAGAGCAAGACCCTGAATTCTCTCACTTGCCTTTCCTGACATGAAACAACTATCAAGAGTCAGGGTGATGATGATGATGATTAGGAACCCTGTATTCTCAGCATCACCCATACAAAGTAAAGCCTGCGTTCCACAGTGTCCCACTTCTCAGCTGCACTCCCCTAGGATTTAACTTTAGGAACAGATAGCGAGAAGCAGGATGAGAAAAGCTTATGTCTTATTCCTCCTTGCAGGAATCCCTCCACTATTTGGGTGCCAAGGATAGAGGGAGCCCTATGTTTTTGACTGCAGCAATCTAGAGTGTTGTCTCTTCCACTTCACAGTATTGGGAGACTGGTGAGGACTGTTCTTAGTTCAAATGCCACAGAGTTATGCCTTTCTTAACACATTTTCATACATGTTCATGAATGGGGGGAGGAGTCCAAGATGGCAGAAGAGTAGGAGACCTTAGTTTTGTCCGGTCCCAGAAATTAACTAGACAGCTATGAAATCACTCTGAACACCTGTAAACTCAACCAGAGATCTAAGAAAAGAATACCTGCAACTCTACAAATACAAAAGCGACCACTTTCTGCAAGGTAGGAGGTGTGGAGAAGTGAATCGGAGGCAATATAAGGGAGGATAAACTGTGGGGAGAAGGAGCCTCTGTAAGCTGACTACTGGAAAGTGATACAGCAGTGGAGCATAAAATCAGAACTTTTAGAAGCGTGCTCCTATGAGGGACATCACTCAGGTGGCTAAGTGGAGATGGAACTGTAGCTGGGATAGTGTGGTCTCAGGATCCTTGGGGTCACAGAAAGACCGGGGGTGCGTGAGTGCAGCAGAGCTCCCAGGCATTTTGTTCTCTTGTTCATCTATTCTTCTCTGGATAGAATGACAGGATGGAAAAACTCACCTCAAAAAAGAATAAGAGGTAATACTGACTGCCAGAGACCTAATCAATATGGACATTAGTAAGACGTTGGAATTAGAGTTCAGAATAAGGATTATAAAGATACTATCTGGGCTTGAAAAAAGCACAGAAGACACTAGAGAATCCCTTTCTGGAGAAATAAAAGAACTAAAATATAACCAAATCAAAATCAAAGCTATTAATGAGATGCAATAAAAAATGGAGGCTCTAACTACTAGGATAAATGAGGCAGAAGAGAGAATTAGTGAAGTAGAAGACAAAATGATGGAGAATAAAGAATATTAGGACAATTGGGATCCCAGAAGGAGAGGAAAGAGAGGGGGGCAGAGGGTATATTGGAGCAAATTATAGCAGAAAACCTCCCTAATCTGGGGAAGGAAACAGGCATCAAAGTCCAGGAGGCACAGAGAACTCCCCTCAAAATCAATAAAAATAGGTCAACACCCCAAAAATTGCAAATCTCAGAGACAAAGTAAATATCTTGAAAGCAGCTCAGGACAAGAGATCTGTAACCTACAAGGGTAGAAACATTAGACTGTCAGAAGACCTACCTACAGAGGCCTGGCAGGCCAGAAAGGACTGGCATGATATATTCAGGGTGCTAAATGAGAAAAATATGCAGCCAAGAATACTTTATCCAGCTAGGGTGTCATTCAAAATAGAATTGATAAAAAAGCTTCCAGGACAAACAGAAACTAAAGAATTTGTGATCACAAACCAACCTTACAAGAAATACTAAAAGGGATCCTTTAAGCAAAGAGAGAGCTCAAAAGTAACATAGACCAGAAAGGAACAGAGACAATATAGAAAAACAGTCACTGTACAGGTAATACAACGGTACTAAATTCATATCTTTCAATAGTAACTCTGAATATAAATGGGCTAAGTGCCCCAGTCAAAAGGCAGAGAGTATCAGATTGGATAAAAAAACAAGACCCATAGATATGCTGTCTGCAAAAGACTCATTTTAGATCCAAGATACCTCCAGAATGAAAGTGAGGTGGTGGAAAACCATTTATTATGTTAATGAACATCAAAAGAAAGCTGGGGTGGGAATCCTTATATCAGACAAATTAGATTTTAAACCAAGGACTGTAATTAGAGATGAGGAAGGAAACTATATCATAATTAAAGACTCTATCTAATAAGAGGACTTAACAATTGTAAATATCTATGTCCCTAACATGGGAGCAGGCAATTATATAAGCCAACTAATAACAAAATTAAAGAAAAACATCAATAATTATACAATAATGATAGAGGACATTAACATCCCACTCACTGCAATGGAGAGATCATCTAAACAGAAGATCAACAAGGAAACAAGGGCTTTGAATGACACACTGGACCAGATGGACATCACAGATATATTCGGAACATTCCACCCTAAAGCAACAGAATACTCATTCTTCTTGAGTGCACATGGAGCATTCTCCAAAATAGATCACATACTGGGTACAAATTGGGTCTCAACAAGTACCAAAAGATTTGGATAATTCCCTGCATGTTTTCAGACCACAATTGTTTGAAACTGGAACTCAAACACAAGAGGAAATTTGGAAAGAATTCAAATACATGGATGCAGCAAAGGCAGTCCTAAGAAGAAAGTATATAGCAATACAAGCCTCTCTCAAGAAACAAGAAAGGTCTCAAATACACAACCTAACCCTACACCTAAAGGAGCTGGAGAAAGAACAGCAAATAAAGCCTAAACCCAGCAGGAGAAGAGAAATAATAGAGATCAGAGCAGAAATCAATGAAACGGAAACCAAAAGAACAGTAGAACAGATGAATGAAACTAGGAGCTTGTTCTTTGAAAGAATTAACAAGATTGATAAACCCCTGGCCAGACTTATCAAAAAGAAAAGAGAAATGACCTAAATCAACAAAATTATTAATGAAAGAGGAGAGATCACAACCAACACCAAAGAAATACAATTATAAGAACATATTATGAGCAACTATATGCCAGCAAATTAGATAATCTGAAAGAAATGGATGCATTCCTGAGATGTATCAACTACCAAAACTGAACCAAGAAGAAATAGAAAACCTGAACAGACCTATAACCACCAAGGAAATTGAAGCAGTAATCAAAAATCTCCCAACAAACAAAAGCTCAGGGCCAGATGTCTTCCCAGAGGAATTCTACCAACCATTTTATTCTTCTGAAGCTGTTTCAAAAAATAGAAATGGAAGGAAAACTTCCAAACTTTCTATAAGGCCAGCATTATGTTGATCCCCAAACCAGACAAAGACCCCACCAAAAAGGAGAATTACAAACCAATATATCTGATGAACATGGATGCAAAAATTCTTACCAAAATACTAGCCAATAGGATCCAACAGTACATTAAAAGGATTATTTATCACGACCAAGTGGGATTTATTGCACGGGTTGCACGGGTGGTTCAACATCCACAAATCAATCAAAGTGATACACTACATAAATAAAAGAAAGGGCAAGAACCATATGATCCCTTCAATAGATGCAGAAAAACATTTGACAAAGTACAGCATCCTTTCTTGATCAAAACTCTTCACAGTGTAGGGACAGAGGGAACATACCTCAATATCATAAAAGCCATCTATGAAAAGCCCACAGTGAATATCATACTCAATGGGAAAAAACTGAGAGCTTCTTCCCTAAGGTCAGGAACACAGCAGGGATGTCCACTATCACCATTGCTGTTCAACATAGTACCAGAAGTCCTAACCTCAGCAATCGGACAACAAAAAGAAATAAAAGGCATCCGAATCAGCAAAGAAGTCAAACTCTCACTCTTCACAGACAACATGTTAATCTACGTGGAAAACCCAAATGACTCCACCCCAAAATTGCCAGAACCCATACAGGAATTCAGCAAAGTGGCAGGATATAAAATCAATGCACAGAAATCAGTTGCAATTCTATACACTTACAATGAGACAAAAGAAAAAGAAATTAAGGAGTCAATCCCATTTACAATTGCACCAAAAACAGTAAGATATCTAGGAATAAACCTAACCAAAGAGGCAAAGGATCTGTGCTCAGAAAACCATAGAATACTCATTAAAGAAATTAAGGAAGACACAAAGAAATGGAAAAATATGCCATGCTCATGGGCTGGAAGAACAAATATTGTGAAAATGTCTCTGCTAGAGCAGTTTATACATTCAATACAGTTCCTATCAAAATACCATCAACTTTTTTTCACAGAACTGGAACAAATAATCCTAAAATTTGTGTGGAACCAGAAAAGACCCCAAATAGCCAAAGGAAAGTTGAAAAAGAAAACCAAAACTTGTGGCATCACAATACCAGACTTCAAGCTCTGTTACAAAATTGTAATCATCAAGACAGTATGAGACTGGCACAAAAACAGACACATCAATCAATGGAACAGAATTTAAAGCCCAGAAATGGACCCTCAACTCTATGGTCAACTAATCTTCAACAAAGCAGGGAAGAATGTCCAATGGAAAAAAGACAGTCGCTTCAATAAATGGTGTTGGGAAAATTGGATAATCACATGCAGAAGAATGAAACTGGACCATTTCCTTACACCACACACAAAAATAGACTCAAGATGGATGAAAGACCTAAATGTGAGACAGGAATCCATCAAAATCCTAGAGGAGAACAGGCAGTAACCTCTGTGACCTCAGCCGCAGCAACTTCTTGCCAGACACATCTCCAAAGGCAACGGAAACACAGGCAAAGAGGAACTATTGGGACTTCATCAAGATAAAAAGCTTTTGCACAGCAAAGGAAACAGTCAACAAAACCAAAAGACAACCGACAGAATGGGAGAAGATATTTGCAAATGACATATCAGATAAAGGACTAGTATCAAAAATCTATAAAGAACTTATCAAACTCAACACCCAAAGAACAAATAATCCAATCAAGAAATGGGCAGAAGAATGGACATTTCTCCAAAGAAGACATCCAAATGACCTACAGACACATGAGAAAAATGCTCCATATCACCTGGCATCAGGGAAATCCAAATCAAAACCACAATAAGATTCCACTTCACACCAGTCAGAATGGCTAAAATTAACAAGTCAGGAAACAACAGATGTTGGCGGCAATGCGGAGAAAGGGGAACCCTCCTACACTGTTGGTGGGAATGCAAGCTGGTGCATCCACTCTGGAAAACAGTATGGAGGTTCCTCAAAAAGTTGAAAGTAGAGCTACCTTATGACCCAGCATTTACACTACTGGGTTTTTACCCCACGGGTACAAATGTAGTGACCTGAAGGGGCACCTGCACCCCAATGTTCATAGCAGCCATGTCCACAACAGCCAAACTATGGAAAGAGCCCAGATGTCCATCGACAGATGAATGGATAAAGAAGATGTGGTGCATGTATACAATGGAATATTACTCAACGATCAAAAAATTTAAAAATCTTGCCATTTGCAACTATGTGGATGGAACTAGAGGGTATTATGCTAAGGGAAATAAGTCAATCAGAGAAAGACCATTATCATGTGATTTCACTCATGGAATTTAAGAAACAAAGCAGAGGATCATAGGGGAAGAGAGGAAAAAATAAAACAAGACATATCCAGAGAGGGAGAAAAACCATAAGATATTCTTAATCATAAGAAACAAACTGAGGGTTGGTGAGGTGGGGGGGATGAGGTAACTGGGTGATAGAAATTAAGGAGGGTATGTGATATAATGAGCACTTGGTATTATTATATAAGACTGATGAATCAATGACCACTACTTCTGAAACCAAATACATTATGTTTTAATTAATTAAATTTAAATTTAAAAAATGGGGGAAAAGATGTTCATGAACTAATATTTTTTTACTTGCTGATCACCCTTAAGACCATTGTCAGAGACTTTAAGTGGTTTTTTTTTTTCAGTTTTCATCATTTTCACTGAGAAGTGGGTCAACAGCACTTCTTTATATTGTCATGTGGTAAGATAATTTTGATGTTTATTTGTAGATAGGGCTAAAGTGAAATGAGAACTGATGTGAAATGTTGGGGTTTGGTAATGAATGGTCAAGAAAGAGTTCTTGAGATGTCTTCGGTGCAAAAAAAAGTGGTTTTATTAAAGCATGGGGACAGGACCCATGGTTGAAAGACCTGCACTGGGATTGTGGTGAGTGACTGATTGTAGACTTTCAAGTTGGGAGGGGATTAGGGAAGCTTTAAGTCCCTAAGGAATCTGGAAGCAAGGTTTCCAGGACTTTGAAGGATCATTTGCTATTGTCTATTAAAACCTTGGTCATGGGGTGCCTGGGTGGCTCAGTCGTTAAGCATCTGCCTTCGGCTCAGGTCATGGTCCCAGGGTACTGGGATCGAGCCCTGCATCGGGCTCCCTGCTCCGCGGGAAGCCTGCTTCTCCCTCTCCCACTCCCCCTGCTTGTGTTCCCTCTCTCGCTGTGTCTCTCTCTGTCAAATAAAGAAATAAAATCTTTAAAAGAAAAACAAACCTTAATCATGAGACCCTTCAGATATACATCAGTGGGCCATATGCTTGGAGGATGATTGCTAGCATATATCTTGGGGAAGGGTGTAGACAAAGGAAGGTTCCAAAGGGATTTTTTATCTAAAAGAAGACTTACATGATCCTGGAAGTCGCCCTACTGTCAAGCTAAGGTTGCCTTTTGTCTCTTTCTTTTTTTTTTTTTTAAGATTTATTTATTTATTTGAGAGGGAGAGAGAATGAGAGATAGACGGCACGAGAGGGAAGGGGGTCAGGGGGAGAAGCAGACTCCCCGCCGAGCAGGGAGCCCGATGCAGGGCTCGATCCCGGGACTCCAGGATCATGACCTGAGCCGAAGGCAGCCGCTTAACCAACTGAGCCACCCAGGCGCCCCGCCTTTTGTCTCTAGCAAAGTATTAACATTGAATCAGTTGAGTACCTGGAAAAAGGTCACCCTGTCTATCTCAAATACTTGTCAGTGGGCTGCAAAGGAAAGTTAATTTTTTCTCTATTTCTTTTGCCTTTGTTCTCCACATCAAGAATAACTAATTTCATTGGAAGCCAAAAAAAAAAAAAGGTACTGTAAAAGAGTTTTGCATATAGTTTTGGGTGAATGATGTAATTTGTTAACTTAGATATGCTTCTATGCTTTCAGTGCAAGTGAAAATATGAAAATCAGTTGAATCTCTAGTTATAAATATAAATATGCAAATTTCAAACTATTTGTGGGAATTTAAATATCCTGTCATTTTTTTTGGCAGAACGATGACTAAGTTAAGACAAACCTATTTATTTATTTATTTATTTATTTATTTATTTATTTATTTATTTTTAAAGATTTTATTTACTTGACAGAGAGACACAGCGAGAGAGGGAACACAAGCAGGGGGAGTGGGAGAGGGAGAAGCAGGCCTCCCGCAGAGCAGGGAGCCCGATGCGGGGCTCGATCCCAGGATCGTGACCTGAGCCGAAGGCAGATGCTTCACCGACTGAGCCACCCAGGTGCCCCGACAAACCAATTTAAATGAAAGAAATTATTCTAAGTGACAATAGATGTAAAAATCAAGTGTTTTATGTATAAATTTGGTTTTTTTCTTTCTTTTTCTAAACTTTTGCCTGTTTCTTTTTCTTTTTTTTTAAAGATTTTATTTATTTATTTGAGAGAGAGAGAATGAGAGATAGAGAGCACGAGAGGGAAGAGGGTCAGAGGGAGAAGCAGACTCCCCGCTGAGCAGGGAGCCCGATGTGGGACTTGATCCCTGGACTCCAGGATCATGACCTGAGCTGAAGGCAGTCGCTTAACCAACTGAGCCACCCAGGCGCCCACTTTTGCCTGTTTCTTAACTATAATAACTACAATACTGAAATGCAATCACCAGGATAATTATTTTAAGTTGAGATTAAGGTTTTGGGAAATATAAATGTTTGTATAAATATCAAAGCTATTCTGCTAAATGCCCCAAAGGGCCTTCTCTTTTGCATAAATCAAAGCAACAAAACCAGAGTAAGTTCTTAAAAGTTATTCCAGAGAACAATAGTATCTGATTTTCTTACAGTTTTCTAGTTACAAATTTATTTTTATAAATCAGTGGCTCAGCCATGCTTTAGACTGCTAACATAAACACATCCTAAGTGATTCCATGACAAGAGTGAAGTGTAGAAATAATCTTTCTATTAGTTAGTTTCTTCTAGTTAACTTTTTATTTGGAAGCCAACAGAAAATACTGCATAAGAAGTTAATTATAAAAGTAAATAATGAGTGATACAGATACCATTTAGTTTTCTAACTATCCAACATTCTAACTATCTTCTAAAGGTACCCAACATGTTGCTTTTCAGAGAATAGGAAAAATAAATAACAATTTAGACATAAGTACAGATAGTCTGCTTGTGGAAACATGGCACTTTGAAACTACATAGAATTTAAACAGATATTTCCCTACTTTAGTTCTAAACTCATTGTCATTATAGAGCCAAAGATAAATCAGCATGAACCAAATGTGTGGGACATCTAATAAAGGACTGTATTTCCAACTTCTCTAATATTAAAGTTTCACTTTCTTAAATCAGAATCAATAAACACATTAAAACATTATTCTATTTTAAATCCAGTATAAATACTGTATCAGTCACTTTTGAGACTACATTAAACTAGATTTGTTTATTTGATAGAATCAAGTCCAATAGATATAAATTTTAAGGAAAAAAAAAACCCTATAGTGGGGCGCCTGGGTAGTTCAGTCAGTTAAGCAACTGCCTTCAGCTCAGGTCATGATGCCAGGGTCCTGAGATCGAGTCCCGTGTAGGGCTCCCTGCTCCTTGGGAGCCTGCTTCTCTCTCTCCCTCTGCCCCTCCCCCAGCTCATACTCTCTCTCTCTCTTTCTCTCTGTCAAATAGATAAATAAAATCTTAAAAAAAACCTATAGTAAATCATTTATTTGAGAATCTAAGAGAGAGCAGAATGAATTTTTAATATCAAATCAATGTCTAATGGAGGTATATACAAAATTAAAATAAGAAATTATAAAACATAATTCATTAAACAAGTACTTATTGAGTATTTACTACTGGTACTGGTCTAAATACTTTCCTTTATTCGTTGTTACTCTCATTTCCATATATTTTGGAAATGCTTATGCAAATCCATACTGTAGTTTGCTCCAGTGAGATCTCTGAATTCAAGCAATTCCTCCTTTGTTACATTGGCCTGTGCTTTAAGGATAATGTTCTTCTGGGGTCTCCTATAAACTGAATTCCAGAGGAAAATAATGATTTAAACAATGAGGCTTTTCTCTTTAGCTTCTGGAAATTTAAAATACTAGCTAACAGTCAAATGGCTGTTACCATGTTCCAGACATTGTTCTAGTGATTTCATATATTAACTTGTGTAGTGAGTCCAGCCAGCCCTATGCTGTGGGTCATAATTACCTCCATTTAAAAGGAGATGCTATGTCACTTTCCCAAAGTCATAGAGCAGAGTCATAGAGCCCAGAGAGTCTGACTGCAGAGTCCCTGCTTCTCCTGTACTGTACAGACTGTGACCTCTGACACAATCTCTGTGGTTCTGGATGCCTTCATTTCTTATCATTCTGGAAGCCATCTTTTCATGACTCAACTTTCCATTTTGTCTTTGGTAGTTATTTAAACAAAAAAGGGAGAAGAGTTTCTCTCATTTTATAGGTGCAAAGCTTAACTTTACAGCTGTCTAGCCTACCTCCTCCTATACAGTCTCTAAGTGAAAAGGAGGAGTAAATGTTTTCAGGCCATTCTCATGGAGAGTGACGTAGAATTTATAATTATTTCTCTGAATTTTACCCATATAGCCACTTAATTGGATTTTTGGACTTTATTATTCAAGTTGGCTACTTATAATGATGAAAATAGCCTTTTCTGCAGCCTTTTATTGCTTTAACTTTGGGCTAAGCCGCCCTCATCTTTTGCCTGGAGTCATATTGTAATAGTGTTCTACTTCTTCCTACATCCACCCTAGTTCCCCGTTAGTCTGCAGGCGACACCCTTGCTAGTGTAATCCTGTCAGGGCAGATGGCATCATTCCTGCTCAAACTCCACAGTGAGTTTGCATATGCAGTATGTCCCCCATCCACGGGAATGAGGCCCAACACCCCCAGGGGATGCTTGAAACTACGGAGCGTAGGAAAACCCTATGTATACTATGTTTTTTCTTATATGTACATACCTATATTGAAGTTTAATTTATAAAATAGGCACAGTAAAAGATTAGCAATAATAACTAATACAAAAATAGAGAAACTATAACAATATGCTGTAATAGAAGTTATGTGAATGTGGTCTCTCTTAAAACATCTTATTGTACTATAGCCACCTTCTTGTGATGTTAAAATGCTCATGTGATGATGGGGCGCCTGCGTGGCTCAGTTGGTTAAGCGTCTGCCTTTGGCTCAGGTCATGATCTCAGGGTCCTGGGATGGAGCCCTGCTTCGGGCTTCCCTGTGTAGTGGGGTGTCTGCTTCTCCCTCTGCCCAGCCCTCCTGACTCGTGCTCTGTCTCTCTCAAATAAATAAAGAGAATATTTAAAAAAAAAATGCTCATGTGTTGAGATGAAGTGAGGTGAATGATGTAGACATTATGACCTAGCATTAGGCTACTATTCTGACACGTTGTCAGAGGCAAGATCATCTGCTTCTGGATCACAGTTGTCTGCGGGTAACTGAAACTGCAGATAAGAGAGGACTACTGTAAATGAGAAAAAAAAAATCTGCCCTTTTTCCTCCATCCTGTTCCTCTCCTGCTATTCTTATTACAATTCCTTTGTGCTTGCCAGGCCAGCTCAGGAGTCAGGGCATTTGCTCCTTGCTCTTTCATCTGCCTGGAATGCATTTCTCCCCAATATCCACATATTTCACTCCCTCTTTGCCTTCAGGTTTTAAAGTTATCTCCTCAGCAACACCTTCCCTCTCCATCTCTGTCTAAAATATTATACCCTCATCTCTGCAATTTCTATCTCCCTTCCTGATTTATTTTTTTCTTTAGAAAACATCAGTATCTGATACACCATATATTTTGTTTAGTTATCTTACTTCCTTATGTATGATGTCCATTTTAGCCTTGGCTGGAACTTCAGCATGAAAAACAAAGACCATCATATAGTAATGGCTTAAAACATATTCGCTGAGTGAATCAAGAATGAACTATTTAGATAGACACAATACCGAAATGAGCTGACCCACTCTAAGGCAATATATTTCAAATCAATTTGAAAAAAGTCAGTTTTACCCATTCAGGCAAAAACAAAAGTCAGATTAATTGTTCAATTCTTATTTAACTTTTTTTTGGTAGTTTGGTAGTTTTTTGGCTGTTATACTGCTGCTGAGGTTGGTTGGTCCAGGGGAGTACGTAGGAACTATGAGGTCCATGTGTGTACAACACCTGAACTGTCCCGACCTAGACTATGCTGTCCCATCTTTGATCTCATCTCTCTTTCACTCTGCTTATCAAATTTGCACCAGTAGTGCAAATCACTGACTGCCTGTAAGGAAAAAACAACTATTTCCTTCCCCCTATAGAAACCTTTTTAAGAACAGTCTACTAAATACTTCTCCAATTTTTCCCCCTTTCATCTGATGAGGGGTCCTGTCATGCTCCAAGCTTCCCACCACCCCAGAAAAAAACAAAGACAAAACAGACAGAAGCAAAACAGATCTTTCTCTTTTCCATTTTTACCATACTTTGCCATGGCTCCACAACCCTGAATGTGTCCTTGCCTTGGTCTTGATTTTCTTCTTCTTTTATCTCCCATTATCTAGGTAAATACTCCCTCTCAGCCTGTAGGAAACATGTTGGGTCTTTTTCACCAGTGGATACCTTAACAACTAGTCTGGGGTCTGGAAGCTGCTAGGGGATTCACATTTGGTGACTGACAACCTTCAATGCATCCTTTAGGCCTCAGAAGGACTTGGAGGCTAAGGTCCTTCTTTTTTGAATTGTACTTATCATAGTGTGACAAATATTCACTCTACGGATTTTAACTTCCTAAACTTGAAACTTTTGAGAACAGTAATTTTTTTTTTAATAACATTCCTGGCTTTATACTTTGTGATCAGTAAATATTAGCTAAGTGAAAGAACAAGTGTTAGAATCACATGCAAAAAGCCAGAATCACATGGAAAAGAATATATTTTCCTATATGATAGAATTTTAAAACTATTTCAGGTTGTGACAGGAAATTTATTATTAAGCTGCCTAAAAAAAACCATTCCAATAACATAAGCTTTTACATAAAAATATCACCTTTTATAAGCATGTGTGATTTTCCAAAATGTAAATGATTATCTATATATTGAGCACAAAAGAGAAAGGAAAAGTGGAATAAATAGAACTAAATAGAGTGGTAAGAAGAGAAAACATTAAAAATATTAGGATATATCAAAATCTTAAAGTGAGAGGAAAAAATTATGAGGTTTGAGATTAAGAACCAAATGCAGAGGGTTTGGCATAAACAGAAATGTGACAATGGTTCATCTGTATAGGAATTAAAAAAGAAAAAAAAGCCCTGTTCATGTTTCTTTTATTTAAAACAAAAAGTAAGGTAGAGTTGATTACATTTTATTTTAGCATAAGTCTTGGCTTTATATAACACCAAAAGTTTGTCAAAACCATTTTAATATTCTTGAGACTAAAAGTTATAATTTTAATTATTTTGCCTGCAAAAATAAGAAAAGCACTATTTTTTTAAACAAAGACTAAGCTTTATGAACATCATGCTTTATTTCAACAATATTCATAGCTTTAATGTGTAAAACTCAGCCTGAGTTTAATGTGTAAAACTCATTTTCCACTGGGTATTACCTGCATTATAGAAATTCTTTAACAGAGGAAGCGTTTTTCACTGTGTAGCTTTTCAATTATATTAATTCATAGGAATGTCAGAACTATAATTTTATATAACAATCTTTGAGCAAAAGTAAATTCAAATTCACATATGCTTTACACAGATATTTTAAATAATCAGAATCAAGTGTTCCTCCCTACTCCAATCATCTTTCTGTTCAACACATTACTAAACACAACTTTTAATTTCCTTTTATGATGAAATCTAAGAATTTTCATCAGGGATATAGGGTTTTTAGCAAGCACCTTTGATGTGCAAAACCCTGCGCTAGGAACCAAGAATATAAACAAAAATGTGTTTCAGCCCTTGACTGCCATGATTCAAAGAAGAGATACGTAGACATATAAAGTGCAATATAACCTGGTATGTATAAACCTGTGATCAAGCTCTTACAAGATCCGAGAAAACATAAAAGTAACCCCTCTTCAGTGGCAGGGAGAAAGGGAAGGTTCTAGACAAAGAATTGTTCAAAACAATTGGGTAAGAAAGGATAAAAGTGGGTGCGCCTGGGTGGCTAATTTGGTTAAGCATCTGCCTTCGGCTCAGGTCATGATCTTGGGGTCCTGGGATGGAGACCTAAGTCGGGCTCCCTGCTCAGTGGGGAGTCTGCTTCTCTCTCTGCCCCCCACCCCCAGCTTGTGCTCTCTCGCTCTTTTAAATAAATAAGTAAAATCTTAAAAAAAAAAAAGCAAAAGAAAGGATAAAAGTGGAGACTGGTAAAAGTACAGTGTGGCTGAATCTCAGGTATGGCGGGAGTTGTGGATAGAAAAGGTGCCCTGAAGATATATTGGAGCAAACTTTGAAAGGCTGAGTTCAGTGTGTTTGGTGCTCAACTGAGCTGAAAGCAAGAGAGTTGAGCTGTCAGGTATCTGAGCAGCTGATTAAAGGATTAAAGGTACAAGCCCAAAATGAAAGAGTTAAGCTTTTAATCACTTATTGTGATGATATAAGCAAGAAGCTAAAACTAGAGAAGTGTGATTCCCTCTGTTCCATTTTCCCCCATGGAATGATACACAGGTCAAGGGTCAGGTGCATCAGTGCAGACATGGGTTGGGTTCATCTCACTGTCAAGGGAGCCCCAACAAAAGACTCCTAAAATCAATGAGAGGGATGGGTTTGGAGTAGAAAAACACTGGGTATTGGGTCAGAGTAGAGGAAAATATCTGCAAATTTTCTCCCTACTCTTCCCCATAAGGAGGCCTCTGCAGAGGTTCCTGAAAAGGATGTTGGCCCAAGGTCTTACCAAAAGAGATCTAGGATGAAGACATTTGACCTAGGAATGCAACAGTGCAAAGAGTGTGACCAGTCATGGGAGGGTAGGGTGAAGGCTGAATCTTTGAATAAAATTTCCTTCAGGGACTGCAGTGCTTTGGCTGTGCTCCAAATTTGGCATGTGGTGGTGGTGGTGGTTAGGGTAGGGGGAAGCAGCTTTCTCCTGTGAGGCCTGCCAGGTAAAGTCTTTGTAATTGCCTATGTTTAAGCCTGAAAAATCACATAGAGGTTTATAAGCAGGAGTTGGGTTCCTCACTGTGGTAAGGGCAGTGTATATGTTAGGATGTAGACAGTGGGGAAGTGGAACAATTTTGAAGCCTGAGATTTACCTGATAAGATAAAAGTTTCTGAAAAACCATCCTGATGGTTTTCTCAAAACAATTTGAGAATGAACTAGTTGGGGAGTGCTACAGACAAGAAGAGTGATTAGGAGACCATCTCAATAGTTTCAGTCCATCTTTTAAACCTTAGGAAAACCCTTTGTCCAACCAAGAAGATCTCCTAGAACAATTCTGAAGGCACTTCTCAGTCACTAAGTCCAGACCGGAGGGTTCTAAGACACTATTGTGTCAACTCCTTTGTATTAAATAATAGGAAACTTGGAATTACAGTACTAGGTTTGCTTCTTTGCCCACATCTATACTTGTTGCTGCCTCCTTTTCATTAACTAATGATTGAGAAGTGGGAATTGGGGTCCAGAGTTCTCACATATCTATTAAGGATTCCTATTTGATATATTTTTTTGCATCTCTTAGACCTTCTTTCAATATCTGATATAGAGAAAGTAGAATCAGTGGAATTTTTGTATAACTTTAGGGTTCTGAGATCAATTGTGTAGCTGGATTTCTAGATACTTGTTTTTGCAATTGAAATGACTGAAAGTATTTGGTTCAAGATATTGTGTTTATTTTAAAAAGCAGCAAAGTTACAGATGTTAAAACATAAGTTATTATGAATCAGTGGGCTTAATGAGTTGATATGTTTTCTTAGAAAACCCAATAGATGTATGGAAACCTGCAGTGATTGTTTATCAGCTATTTGAGGAATAACACTGCATTTTATTTTTTAAAGGTCTGTTTATTCATTGACTTTATTGTAAATTATCATACATTTTCTCAGTATGAAGCATTTTCAGTTAGCATTAATTAAAGGGAAAATGCAAAGCATTAACAATTAGTGTCCATAAAAGTAATTTTAGAACATTGTATTTTTCCCAGTTGTCTGTAAAATATTTATTGTTAAAATATTTTTGCAGGAATATGTCCAAAATAATAGAAATGCTGTATAATTCTTGTTTTTCATAAAGACCCAAAGCTATTCTCTCATTGCAGTTATGGTCAGGGTTATACTATTGGACTAGCCAAGGTGAAGTACAGAGTTTGGGTTACATCAATTAGCTTTTGCTGTTTAAAAAAGTACCCCAAAACTTAATGGCTTAAAACAACCATCATTTATCAACTCATGATTCTTTGGTTTAGGAATTTGGTCTGAGTTTAGCTGGGCCATTCTTCTATTGACCTTGCCTTGCTCACTCAAGCAGCTGTAATTAGCTGTTGGATTCCTAAGGGCTTGTTTAGTCTTAGACCTCACTTATGTGTCTTATGGATGTCTTGAATATTTCACATGGTGATTGCATTTCACATGCTACAAGAGAGGCAGGGCCAATGAGGAAACATTCTTCATTTCTCCTTGTGCCACATTTGATATAGTCTCATTGACCAAAGCAAGTCACAGAGCCAATCTCAGAGTCGGTGAGAGTAAATGCCCTAGGGCATAGAACAAGAAGAGGAATTATGATGGCCGTCTTGTGAGCAATATGTCTCATTTCACTCTCTGGATGCACTAATTTTTATCTCTTTCATGTGGAAAATGTACTCGCCCTCCTTTAAAAGTTGGGTCTTATGAATTCATCATCTAAATCAAGCCCAGATGCAGATGAGAGTTCTTGGAAGAAGTTCTTCAGTGATCTTTTCTGGTGTAACTACATTTTGTGTGGTGGCTAGTTTCACATACAAGACAGGGCAATCTCCAATGTATCAGAACTTCCATATTTCTGTTTATGTTATTGCTAAAGTCCCAGTACCCAAAGCAATCACATGACCAAACTTGAGTAAGTATAGATGACTATTCAAAAATGAGGATGAGGGGCTAAGTTACGGTGACAATTTTGCAAACAATTTGCCATGGTGTAGTAGGAGGAAGTAGGCAAAATCAACTGAAAGAAACCATGATCTTGGGAGACTGTATTATAAGGATCTTGTATGTATCATGTTAATACATTTAAGATATTTTTTGTAGGTTTCTAGAAGTGGTTTTAAAAAAGAAAGAAGTAAAATATTTTCCAAGAGGAATTTGTGAGTGGAAGAACATCACTTTTTTGTATTTTAAGAAGGATTTACCTTTTTTGAACACTCTTTCTTCTCTTGGTTGCTGACTCCTGTGTCATTGCTTAGCATTATTGAAACTTGTATGTTCCACATTTTAGGGCCCATGAATATTTCCCCAAATAGCTTTATCTGGAGGGCCCATCTGGTTATAGTCCCAACACAGGACTTGAGTTTCTTTCTTTCTTTTTTTTTTAAGATTTTACTTATTTATTTGATAGAGAGAGAGACAGAAAGAGATGGAACACAAGCAGGGGGAGTGGGAGAGGGAGAAGCAGGCTTCCTGCTGAGCAGGGACCCTGATGTGGGGCTCGATCCCAGGACCTGAGCGGAAGGCAGATGCTTAACGACTGAGCCACCCAGGCACCCCACAGACCTTGAGTTTCTTATTAACATTCCGGCACAGGCAGCAAAATCAGTGCAGCATTTGCCTAAGTAAAATGAAAAAACAGCTTTGAAATGGGAGAAAATATTTGCAGACCATATACCAAATAAGGTGTTAATATCCAAAATATATAAGGAACTCATAACTCAATTGTAAAACCCCACAAATAATCCAATTAAAAAGGTGGGGAGAGGACCTGGAAGCATTTTTCCAAAGAAGGTAGACATTTAAATGTCCAACAAGTACATGAAATGATGCTCAACATCTGATTATCAGAGAAATGCAAATCAGAGCCACAATGAGATTATTACTTCACACCTGACAAGATGACTATTATGAAAAAGATGAGGGGCACCTGGGTGGCTCAGTCGTTAAGCGTCTGCCTTCGGCTCAGGTCGTGATCCCAGGGTCCTGGGATCGAGCCCCACATCGGGCTCCCTGCTCAGTGGGAAGCCTGCTTCTCCCTCTCCCACTCCCCCGCTTGTGTTCCCTCTCTCGCTGTGTCTCTCTCTGTCAAATAAATAAATAAGTAAATAAAATCTTAAAAAAAAATTTATCTTTAAAAAAAAAGAAAAAGATGAGATAATAAGTGTTGGTGAGGATGTGGAGTAAAGGGAATCCTAGTGCACTGTTGGTGGGTATGTAAATTGGTACAGCCACTGTGGAAAACAGTATGAACTTTCCTCAGGAAGTTAAAGGTAGAGCTACATATGATTCAACGATCTCATTTCTGAGTATGTATCTGAAGGAAATGAAATCACTGTCTCAAAGATATCTGCACCCCCATGTTTATTGAGGCATTATTTACAATAGCTGAGACATGGAAACAACCTCTGTGTTCAATGACAGAGGAATGGATAAAGAAGTGGTATATATATACAATAGAATTTTTTCAGTCTTAAAAAAAAAAAGGAAATCTTGCCATTTGTGACAACATGGATGGGTCTTGAGGGCATTATGCTAAGTGAAATAAGTCAGACAGAGTAAGGCAAATACTGTAGATCTAATTTACATGTAGAATCTGAAATAAAACCAAACTCATACAGAGAGTGGAAGGGTGATCTCCAGGGACTGAGGGTGGGGGAAATGAGAAGGTATTTGTCAAAGGGAACAAATTTCCATTTATAAGATGAATAAATTCTGGGGAATCTAATTTTCAGGTAAGTGACTATAGTTTACACTACTGTAATACATACTTGAAAATTGCTAAAGGAGTAAATCTTAAATGTTCTCACCACACACAAAAATTGTAATTATGTGAGGTGATAGATATGTTAATTAACCTTATTTTGGTGATCATTTTACAATATATATCTGTATCAAAGCATCACATTGTATACGTTAATCTTACACAATGTAAAATGTCAATTATATCTCAATAAAACTGGGAAAAAAACAAAGTATATCTACAAGTAGAGATTATTTTAAATTTATCAGAGGTTTTCTCTTATTTGTATAAATTTTTTAACTATGCAAAACACTAGGAATATAGATATTTTCATGAGAAAATATCAATCAGCTTTTTCAAAGAGAAAAATAGGTATAAAGTAATAAGTGAAAGAAATTAAAAATTTATAAAAATATACTCTTTAAAAAAGATAAAAATTATAAAGATTTACACATCCAGATTATTTTTAAGGAAAGATAGTTCACAATGTAAAAGTGTTTTAAAGAGGGCGCCTGGGTGGCTCAGTTGGTTAAGCGACTGCCTTCGGCTCAGGTCATGATCCTGGAGTCCCAGGATCGAGTCCCGCATCAGGCTCCCTGCTCGGCAGGGAGTCTGCTTCTCCCTCTGACCTTTCCCCCCCTCATGTACTCTCTCTCTCTCAAATAAATAAATAAAATTTAAAAATTAAATTAAAAAAAATGTTTAAAAGAATGGAGAAGTTGGAAACTTAATCATTTATTTTTTAAGCTATGATAACTCTGAAATCAAAACTCTACAAAGATAGAAAATGAAAATTAAAATATAGATAAAATTAATTTGTTTATATAGGTTCAACATTCCTAAATAAAGTATCCTCAAATTCACATCAGGAATGCTTTAAAGGAAAACTGTATCCTGAAGAAGTAAGCATTTATCTGAAATGCAAGATTGATCCACATTAGAAAGTGTTATCAATGTAATCCACTCCAGAGGGATTAAAAGAATAAAACATATGATAAATTCCATGGATTTCCCAAGATATTAACAAAATTCAAGGCACACTGGTAATGCCCTCAGAAACAAGGATGCTTCAAAAACTTGACAATCGAACTACCATATATGATCCAGCTATTAGACTTCTGGTATTCGTCAGAAGGCAACAAAAACACTAACTCAAAAAGATGTCTGCACCCTCATATTCACTGCAACACCACATCTAAGACATGGAAACAATCTAAGTGTATACTGATGAATGAATGGATAGAGAAGATGTGATATTATTCAGACATAAAAAAGAAGAAAATCCTTCCATATCAGAACATGGAAGGACCTTGAGGGCATTACACTGAGTGAAATAAGTCAGACAGAGAAAGACAAATGCCATATGATCTCAGTTATATGTGGAAACTAAAAACAGCAATAACAACAAAATCTAATAGATACAGGGAATAGATTGGTGGTTCCCACAGGCTGGGGGTGGGCAAAATTAATGAAGGTAGTCAAAAAGTACAAATCTCCAGTTATAAAATAAGTAAATTTGGGGGATGTAATGTATATACATCATGGTGACTATAGTTAATGATACTGTATTTTATATTTAAAAGTTGCTAAGAGAGTAGATCCTAAAAGTTCTCATCATAAGGAAAAAAATAACAATGTGTGGTGATGGATGTTAACTATACTTTTTGTGGTGATCATTTTGCAATATATACATATTTTGAATCATGTAGTACACCTGAAAATAATGTTATATGTCAATTATGTCTCAATAAAAAAGGAAGATATAAAAATAGCGAAAAAGTACATGAAAAGGTGTTCATTAGTCATTCAGAAACATCATTAGTAATCATAAAAATGCAAATTAAAGCCATAATGACATATTTCATACCCACTAGAATGAGAAAGAAGGAAGAAAGCAAGCAAGCAAGCAAGCAAGCAAGCAAGCAAGAAAGGTTATAAATAAACTTTCACAATTTTGAGAAAACATATATAGCTGAAATTTACATTAAGTGTATTTGTCAAATAGTAGAATCATTCTAATTAAAGTCAAGAGTAAGATAAAGATTCAACTATTTTTGCTAACATTCAGGATGATAGTGGAGGTCCTCCCAGATACTCTAAGGAAAGGAAAAGATGTGAAGTATAAATATTGGAAAGAGAAAGTTAAAATTATCATTATTTTCAGATGATGTGCTTGTTTCCATAGAAAACTCAATACACTGAGCTAACAATGTGATTTAAGACGGTCTAGCAGAGTGGCCAGAAACAAGATCAAAATAAGAAAATCAACAGTGTTCCTATACAGCAAGAGTAACCATTTAGAAAATGTAATAGAATAGAGGTCTCAAAACAATTGAGAAAAAAAATTATGGAATGTCTAGCAATATAACCAATAAGAAGTGCATAAGGCCTTTATGGGGAAAGTTATAAAGCACTATTGAAAGAAATAAAAATAGTCCTAAGTGAATAGAAATATAAACCAATTTAAAAGATACAAAACTTTTAAAGATATCAGTTGTATTCTATGTTAGTCTATAAAGTTGTTACTATCCCAGTCAAAATTGCAACAGTTATTTTTTTTGGAAATTTAACAGAGTCTTGAATACTTCTTACATCTGTAGATAGAAGTGTGATTGTGCAAGTATATGCCGACTAATTTTAGAGAGAAAAAAATGCAGGGTTGGAAAGAGGGGAAATACTTGAAATCTTCCTCCCAGCTCTCAAAAAATTTTTAAAGTATTATAATGAAAACAATATCAGAACTGATGGACAAATCAAGCAGTGCAACATTATGGAAAATCAAGAAATAAACACCTGAGTAGATGAACATTTAGTATGCAGTGATAGTGACTTGCAAATTGAGAAAAATGATGGAATATTTAATTAGTAAAATTGGGACAATTCTTAACTCATTTATAGAAACATTAAAATGAGTTCTCAATTTCAACAAGTATTAAAACAGAGATTAAAAAAAAGTCTAAAGTATTTGAGGAAAAAATTAGAATATACTTAGGGTCCTTTTATTTTCTTCCATAATTCCAAAGATTGAAGAATAAATTTTTACTTCTGTCATAGGAAAGGCCTTCTGATATAAGATAAAAAGTTTGTAGAAAAAGATTGAAAAACTGAAGAGGCAATACAACTTAGAGAAGGATTCGTTTTGAAAATAAGATCATTATGACTTCAGACTAGAGGCAACATTTGAATTAAGCTTTAATTTGGATTTTGAACAGAAGAAAATCTAGAACAGCTAATGTAAAAGAATTGGGACATAAAATTATAGTCAGGTTTGAAAAATTGTTCAGAGTGGCTAGATTTTAAAATGTCCAGTGAGTCTATATGCTAGGACTTGGGTAGTGAAGGAAATTTTTCCAATTTCCCATCTGATTTCTCTGCTAAAAAATTCTAAAACTATACCTGTATTCAATTTATCTTAGAAATACTATTTAGCAATACAGTAAATTATGAATTTGGAAACAGACCCATTTATTTACATTATAGGTTTAGTTGGAGTTTACTTGTGCATAAAAACAAAAACAAAACCAAACAAAAGCAATTGGATGGTATATGATTTTTATGGATTTGGCAATCAGCTTCAGAATATTCCCTTTATCAACTGGGTCAGTCTTTGGTTATGATAACAATTTAGAAATTAGAATAATTAGACAAACAATTTAGCAAGAAGTCAAGATTGGACTGGCTAATATTTTTATATTATTATCTGCAACATGTGTCAGCCTTATGACTCATGGTTCAACTTACCTTTTCTAAAGGCCTCTTTGGCATTCTGTTTCTTTATATTGCATATATTTAGGTAATTGAATTAAACTTGAATTTAACTTTTTGTGGTCTTGCAAAACATTAAATTTACATATGTTGTGCCTACATTGTGCATTTAAGCAGTGGCTAAAATTCTATAGAAAAATGAGTTCACAAATATAAAATCTTGACATCACCAGAAACAGTACCTGAATGTCATTTTCTCATAGGCTCACCAGTTTTTGGAGTTATTTCTATTTGTCTGCTTCTGATGATATATTTGGGCATAAAAAGTAATATTAATACCATAAAGTATATTAATCTTAAATTTTAAACACCCGAACATATCTAACAATTACTATATACCTGTAAATATTCTAAACATTTGAGAAATGTTAACCCAGGTAATTATTGTAAGCTACCTATGAGATCAGTTCTAGTACTCTGTTTCTGATGAGGAAGCTGAGACACAGAGAATTCAATACTTTGCTTACTTCTTACTGTGCTCAAAGTGGTGGAGCTTGGATTACAGCCAAGCTAGGCTGGCTATCTATAATCAGCTCTTTGATCCTGCTACACTACTTAGTAGTGTAAGATCTTAGCTCTTAGTAGCTATACTACTCTGTCTTTTATGCTGTGATAGAAAATTCAACTGTTAAATTTATTGGGGGGGGAGCATACATTCTGAGGAAATGTCAGTTACACTCTTTTGTTTTCCTCAACAGGTATATTTTTCTACTTTAAAAATTTTTAATATATTATATAAGTTTATTTCACTGTCTCTTTAGGGTTAACTGCATTATCTACTAGATACTGTAGAGGTCACTCTAAAAATTTAATATAATTGAGAAATATACACATTTCATAAACTAATTTTATCTTTTGGGTAATAAGCTAAAAATGTTTTATAATGCTTTCAGAAAATTTTATTTTCTATTTATTATTCTTTCCTTTCTGAACTTTTTATGTACACATAAGGCACAACCTGTTAAGCTAAGTTTTAAACAAATGTCTCAAATGCCATTCTAATATAAATGCAATAACAGATAACCTGCAGATACCAGATAATGTATGCTAAAAAACCTTTCAAAACACCTAGCAATTGCCGTGCGAAATGCTGAAATTTAAAGGAGAATAGTGGGGAAATTAATTTCATTTCAAAAATCATATCCCAAGGATAAGACTTATGCTGTGTGGGTCTTCCTGGGATCAAAAAGGTGAAGTTGAGGCCACCAGATAAGAAGTCCATTCTAGAACCTAATTTTTACTCTAAACCTACAGGTGTCTGTGAGATTATTTATATAGCTAGAGGAAAAGACAGCAATAATCACTTGGAGAGAAACAGCAGAGAAATATATATTAGGATACTTTTTACTTTATCCCAGTGAGTATAGGAAGAGAGTCAGCATGTTGTATGTGTAACAACAGTCATACCACACCTGGGTAAACAATCTATTTATCCTCTTGTGCTCTCTAAGGATGAGATACTAAATAAAGAAAAATGGCAGAATAGAAGCATCAATGTGTTTAAGTCCCTGGGGGACAGAGTCTGCTATAGAAAATGTTGGAAAAGGGAGACATCTCATTGATCAAGGAGAAACACTGCTAAGCTTTATATAGTAGTCTACTGGGGGAGGAGAAGGAAGACAAAAATAAAAGAGAGGATAGAAAACAACACGTATATTTTTGTCAACTGTGGGCATCCCCAGAGAAGAAACAAAATAAACTTACTCTTGTAATCAATATATTGTGACCACTAAAAATTCAAGAATATTAATCAGCTGCAGACTGAGTAGCACATTCAAATATGTTAGTAAGGATCAGGGCTGGTAGCATTATTCCAGAGATCCAGTGCAAAATGAAAACACAAGGTCATTTGTTAAAAAAAAAGGAAAATATCCATTAAAGATACAATTTGAAACTTTATAATTTCTTCCATAGCCTTTCTTTTGATCTATCTTGGTGCTTTTATTTAATTTCTAAGTAAAAAAATTATATATATATCATTAGCATGGATTTTACCACTGATCTTTACAGTGTACAAGTCTAGTTGTCAATTTTTTTTTTAAGATTTTATTTATTTATTTAAGAGAGAGAGAGACAAACAGCTTGAGAGGGGAGAGGGTCGGAGGGAGAAGCAGGCTCCCTGATGAGCCGGGAGCCCGATGTGGGACTTGATCCCGGGACTCCAGGATCATGACCTGAGGTGAAGGCAGTCACTTAACCAACTGAGCCACCCAGGTGCCCTAATTGTCTAGTTTTAAATGCAAATTTTAACATTGAATTCATATGCAGAATTCCTGAAAGTGCACAATTTGTATATCATACCTTATATATGCCTATGTATTTCATTTTACCGCAATAGTGAAAAGGCTGCACTAAACTGCTTTCATTTCACTTCTTGATATATGCAGATTTTACTTAAAATCTCTACCTTCAGCTTACTGGTAATTAAAAGGACTGAAAAGAAAAGGAACTATGCGTCGCTCTATCTTTCCTCATCCTTCTATGTGATCATTGTCTGCGTAAGTGGTTGGCTAATACAGAGAAATTATACAAGTAAGAAAGGATTCCTTTGTCATTTGTGTTCCTTAACAGGCCTTTGCTTTTCTGTATTCGGAGCAAATTCTGGTTCAGATGGACAGTGTGGCCTCTCTGGGTTATAGACAAAACAAGCTTATCTTTTAGTTATCTTTTAGCTTATCTGAGTCTCACTAAAGTCCAATGTGTCATGATTCCAGTGGAATTCTGTGCTATCGGGACCTCAAATATTACATGGGAATAGGGTGACAAAGAACAGTTGACATGCATATTACAGGTAACTTCTCTGCTTATGTACATTGTCTATAGTTCCATTGGAATTCACTTCAAAACACAAGTTTAAAGATGAAATTATTAAGAATTTCAAGATAGGGGAGTGTCTGAGTGGCTCAGTTGGTTAAGTGTCTGCCTTCGACTTGGGTCATGATCTTGGGGGCCTGGGATCGAGCCCCACATCTGGCTCCCTGCTCAGCTTCTCCTTCTGTCCTTCCCCCTGCTTGTGCTCTTTCTCTCTCTCAAACAGAGATATCTTAAAGAAAAATAAAATCTTAAGAAAAAAAAAAAGAATTTCAAGATAGTGACAGCATAGCATTAAACCAAACATAGAATCCTCATTACGGCACATCTGTGTTACTGCCCAGTTGCATGTCCATGAAACTAGTTGTGTTGAAGATAGTATGACATTTCCATAAGTGTAGGGGATTGGATTACATTAATTTTTAGAGTATTTTATCCTGATATAAATTCTTTAGGAAAGTAATTAAAATATTAAGGAAAGACTCAATTGCAATATCTACACAAATCAAAATAAATGCAAATATAAATTGCAAATCAGATAGACTTTCTCTCAAAGCTAAAGCTAAAGAAGGTGATACAGCTATGGATGGGTCATCAGCAGCACTAGATAATAAAAAGGAGAAAAGCCAGCAGCTTTCGGACAGGCAAAAGGAATGGAACATGCAGTCTAAGGCACAGAGAAAAAAGAGCCATCCCTGGAATTGGGATGGGCAATCTGAAATAAGGCAGGGAACAGCTGAGGCAAGTCTAGTTTGTCATCACTGGGAGCAAAATGTGGAGAGAAAGTAATTTCTGATGAATCCATTTGTTAAAAACAGATCCAGAGGCAAAAGTGGAATATCACGACAAAATGGAGGCATTGAGGGAGAAAGCCTAGTGGGAAGTAATTGAGGTACATTAGCCTTGTATCTGAAGAGTGATTGGTCTACTGGGCAGAACTACCAGATTGTCAACAGGATGGGAAAGTGGTATAAAACTGTTATGCACAGGAATGAATGATGTGATTGATAAAGGGAGTGTAGAGTACTGCAACTGGGAGATGAACTAGGGACTGGAGCTCACTGAATGAAGCAAGACTGTGTATGGCTGGAGCCAGACCCACAGGGCAGTTTGAGGTCAATTGTGAGAGCTACTTAGGAGCTTTGGAGTCAAAGTTAACTTACCAGCCTTTAGATTTAGGGAGTGTACTTAAAAAGCACAGGGTTGGTGTGTATGAGGCTTCCTTTTGCATTCTGCTTAAACAGAATTGTCTTAAGACTGGATATTGGTGTATCCACAGGGGTGTGTTACAGGTGGGCATTGCTAAGAGGATAGAGGAAGACAGAAATGATGGAGAAAAATAGAATATATTATTGAATAGTGTAGTCAAATTCTTCTGGGATTAAATTTTCCAGATAAATGCTTTATGTTTCTCTTCTCTTTTAGGAGTAGACCTTGATTTAAATATACTAGATATTCAACTGAACAAATGAAAAAAATATAATGTTTTAGAAAATGCATGAAATATGTTAGAAATTTTACAATGAAGTTTTACAATCTATTTTTAAAATTTTGCCTGATAACTGTTAAGTAAAAATACATAGGGGACTTTGGTAAAGGAAGATGTTTTAATATACATAGACACATACATTTTCCAGCCATTGGATTAGCTCTTCTAAGATACCAAATTATAGTTAGAGCAAATTAAGCTACAGTACAGGAGGAGATTCTTTTTTAAAGGTCTGGTCATTCAAATAAATACATTTGCATACTGTTACAAATATTTTCTATTTAATTTTCATCAAATGAAGCAATTGTAATATGTAAATTGACTAATATGTAAACCCTGTTGTAATATCTGCAACTAACATATTGCATGAGTTAAATTTTCATTTATGTCTTATTTTATTTGAATACTACAATTTACTAATAGGGAACCTGAAGGTAAGTTACATAATTATCAAAAGCCAGAAACAGGATGTATGTCTGCTGATTCTAGAACCTAGTAACTGTTCATAATATGATACTTTATGTATTTTATGATAATATATAGGGCTTTTCAGGTTAGATTTACACAATTTTTTAAATGGATGTAAAGTGTACACACAGTGATGTAAGATTCTGTAAGGAAGTTGACCTATCTGCCTTGTCTATGCTAGACAGGAGGATGTTGTAGCTATATTGAAGCAGAGTTCTGTGTTTTACCATTAACTATCCCTAATGTACTAACCTCTGCTGTATTAGCTTAAAAGGTGTTTCCGTTCAAATGGTTATACACCAGTAGTCTCTTGATTGTTTAAGATGAAGAGAAGACAACTATTTTTTTTAAGATTTTATTTATTTATTTGAGAGACAGAGGGAGAGCACTAGTGGGGGAGGGGGCAGGTGGGGTGGTGCAGAGGGAGAGGGAGAAGCAGGCTCCCTAGTGAGCAGGGAGCCCTACGTGGGGGCTCCATCCCAGGATGCCGAGATCATGACCTGAGTAGAAAGCAGATGCTTAACTGACTGAGCCACGTAGGTGCCCCAAGAAGACAACTATTTTTATGCAGTTAAAAGTGTTTGGGGTGCCTGGGTGGCTCAGTTGGTTAAGCGACTGCCTTCAGCTCAGGTCATGATCCTGGAGTCCCAGGATCGAGTCCCGCATCGGGCTCCCTACTCAGCAGGGAGTCTCCTTCTCCCTCTGACCCTCCCCCCCTCTCATGTGCTCTCTCTCTCTCTCTCTCTCTCATTCTCTCTCTCAAATAAATAGAATCTTAAAAAAAATAAAAGTGTTACAGGACTTTGGAAAGTTTGTTTAGGATGACTGATGAGGCATTTTCTTGAGTCACCTGATTCACATTCACACATGCTCTTTTCAAGCAGTTGTGCTATTCATTGAGGGAAAAGGCAAACCATTTCAATTGTTTAGATTAGAGAAAGACAATATTTTGGTGGGGAAAACTCTATTCCATGTAATCAGAGAGAACAGTTTCGAAGAACCATGTTCCTGACATATTTTTCTAGGGGAATACATTCTGTTGGAGGTACTGCTGCTCAAATTCATATACTTTCAAAACACATTCCCTTTTTTAAAAAAAAAATATTGTTATGTTAATCACCATATATTACATCCTTAGTTTTTGATGTAGTGTTCCATGATTCATTGTTTGTGCATAACACCCAGTGCTCCATGCAGAATGTGCCCTCTTTAATACCCATCACCAGGCTAACCCATCCCCCTACCCTCCTCCCCTCTAGAACCCTCAGTTTGTTTTTCAGAGTCCATCGTCTCTCATGGTTCATCTCCCCCTCTGACTTACTCCCCTTCATTCTTCTGCTCCTGCTATCTTCTTCTTTTTCTTTTTTCTTAACATATGTTGCATCATTTGTTTCAGAAGTACAGATCTGTGATTCAACAGTCTTGCACAATTCACAGCGCTCACCATAGCACATACCCTATCCAATGTCTATCACCCAGCCACCCCATCCCTCCCACCCCCCACCACTCTAGCAACACTCAGTTTGTTTCCTGAGATTAAGAATTCCTCATATCAGTGAGGTCATATGATACATGTCTTTCTCTGATTGACTTATTTCACTCAGCATAATACTCTCCAGTTCCATCCATGTCATTGCAAATGGCAAGATCTCATTCCTTTTGATGGCTGCATAATATTCCATTGTGTATATATACCACATCTTCTTTATCCATTCATCTGTTGATGGACATCTTGGCTCTTTCCACAGTTTGGCTATTGTGGACATTGCTGCTATAAACATTGGGGTGCATGTACCCCTTTGGATCCCTACATTTGTATCTTTGAAAACACATTCCCTTTTAAAACATTTTCCAATATGTAGCCATAGCTAGAGAAATATCCCCATACCCAAAAACCTTACCCATATTTAAAGAATTGGCATTTTAATTCAATATCTTTACAACTTCATTTTTAGAATAATAGGTTATATGCTTCGGAGATAACCAAGGGGAAATTTGCAATTTTCCTGGAAGCTATACAAAACTAACTAGAAAGGAATCACAGTTTCAGAGTTCTAAAATAAGAATATGTGTGATAAGAAGTAATCTACTTGACAAATTCTATATACCTTTCTATATACATATTTTAAATTATTAAGTAATTGATTTTCTAGATTATTTTGAGAGATTTAGAAAATCAGTAATACATTTGAGAAAAGTTTTATTGGATAACTTACAAATATTTTACTAAGGGTGTATACAATGACTAGTGCCATGATTACAGAGGTTATGCATAAGAAAAATTCTATTTCCAAAACAATTCTATGGGAAAGGAAATGATAGGAAGTAAAAAATTATGTTGTGAGTTTATGAGCATTATGATGAAAATATTTGTCTTTAGGGTATATTGCAAGTATTAAGGTATTTGATCTAATTCTTAAAAATGATCCACTCATTTTTACTCTCTAGGTGAATCAGTATGAGTCTTAAAAACATGAGCAATTTTGAACTAAGAATTTACAAGTGCATTTCCCAGAATATGTCTACAGTTATAAAGTCCTTGAGGCGATTCTACATTCCTCAAGCTTGTTCTGAAAATAATTGACATTTTCATAGACCATTGAATCAGATTAGTTATGCATGTTAGTGCACAGTAAACTCTTGTTCACACAGAATAGTAAATTGGAATTAGTTTGGTTAACTGAGAGCTATAGTATAATCTATATATACATTATGAATTTTCAAAGAATTAGAATGCAGTGAAATATATTTGACATAAAATCTATGCTAATATAATCTGCCATTTTTGACTGCTATTTTGCTTCTCTGATTATATAATGTGTATGGTATTTGGCAGAAGACTAATATACACTAGAGTATAAATTTATTTTAAAAACAAAACCATGATAGCTTATTACATTTTTTGACTTAAAAATGTCCATTTCATTGCAAAGTTATGTTTTGCAATTTTGTTTAGTGCATTGAATATGTTGAGCTTTTCTTATTCTGCTTTTTATACTTTTTTAAAAAAGATTTTATTTATTTATTTGAGAGAAAGAGGGTGAGAGAGAGAGAGGTCATGAGTGGGAGGAGGGGCAGAGGGAGAAGCAGACTCCCTGATGAGCGGGGAGCTGGTCATGGGGCTCAATCCCAGGACCCTGGGATCATGACTTGGGCCAAAGGCAGACGCTTAACCGACTGAGCCACCCAGGGCACCCCTCATTTTATACTCTTTATTGTCGATTCATTCCTCAAGCCTCATATATCTCCAGGAATCTAACTCTTAGCCATATCTTCACTTCTTACATTATATGTGTATTTATGTATATATATTTATATATGTATGTATTTTTGCTCTTCTTTACTTCTTTTCTGCATCTAACATTTCTCCCACCATGTCAGATCTTTTTCATTACTTCATTAATTTTATCTTTCCTTCTCATATAACTTTTTTCCTCTATATTTGTTCATTTCCATGGTCTATAAATGCTTTCAAGCCCTCCTTATTCTAAAAATAAAGACAAATCAAGGTTTTACATTATTCTTGCCTTTCTGTATGGTTAAATTCTTAGTTCTATTTTCAGACTATAGAACTTTTTGAAAAAAAAAAATAATATCCTCCCTACACCCAATACCAGTATTCAATTCCTGAACTCTTCTTTTATGACTACTTAATGGTCAAATCCAATAGGCTATTTTCAAAGAAGAGGAGTAAGTAAAATCAACTGAAGCACTCCACTTCCACACCCAACTTTTGTATTAGGTGGTCATTGTTGCAGTGGTAAATAAACCTGAACATAAATAATGGCTTAAACATCATAGAAATTAATTTGTCATTCTTGTAAAGGTCCAAAAGAGAGTATATTTGGAATGTGGATTTTCTCTTCCAAGTCATGAGACAGGGACTCAGTCATTTCCATCTTGTGGTTCTACCATTTTTAGTGGCATATGGGCCCAATGCCACTGTTTATCTGTATAAAACTGTTGGAAATGTAAAGAGGATGCACTACTGTATATTTAAGTTTTACATGGTCTGACCTAGAAGTGGTTTTCTCACTTCTGCTCATACTCTATTGACTAGAACTTAGCTTTGGACACATTTAATTGCAAAAGAACCTAGGAAATATTAATCTACCTGTGTCCAGAAAGAACAAAATGAATTTTATGAGCATGTTCCAATTCCCAGTCCCTGTCATATACCACATCAAGATTTTCCTTCTGAGATTTTTGCTTCTTCCATCTACCTCCTTAGTTTTTAAATTTTTTCATTAAGTATGAAGTATGAAGTATGAAGATTTCAAATGGAACCCTATCTATGGTTGACCCATCAATCCCTTACTTGATTCTAATACTGATGACAACAAAGAACAACCCAAACTATTAATGTCAGCTGACCATCACAATGAACTTAATATAAGTTTTGCAGAATAGAGGTTAATTTTCATCTCAAGTTATATGCAACCCAACATAGTTTGAGGGATCCACAGGGACTCCTTTTAAGTTCTACTCCTTAGTCACTAACTGGGCATGAAGAGACTTCATTCTCAAATCCAGGTACTTTCAGAATGATAGGCTTTCCCCTAAAGACATCCATTTGTCCACTCCTTTTCTTTCACTCTTATTCTCAGTTCACATACATAAATTTTTATGGCTAATATGCTTAGAGATTAATATCCATTTAGTACATTCTAGTATTACTGCTTTCCAGTAGCCAGAGAAAACACAGTTGTCTTTTCTTTTCTTTTTTTAGGATTTTTATTTATTATTTGACAGAGAAAAAGAAAGAGAGAGAGCACAAGCATGAGGAGAAGAAGGCAGAGGGAGAGGGAGAAGCAGGCTCCCCACTGAGCAAGGAGCCCGATGTGGGGCTCCATCCCAGGACTCTGGGATCATGACCTGAGCTGAACTCAGATGCTTAACTGCTTAACCGACTGAGACACCCAGGTGCCCCTACAGTGGTCTTTTCAATACACATATTTAAAAAGTTTTACTGTGGTATGGATCCATTCTGAGCCATTCCTCTATGGACAGTTGATTCTGTTTTTCATGTTTGTTATAAAGCATTTGTTTGCTTCACTGTAGAAGAGAGGCATGCATCATATTATAGTTCCTTTTAGTTTTAGAACACTGTAAATATTTATTGAATAAATTTCCTGTTTCAATTTTTTGATTATTTAAACACTCATGAATTGTTTAAGCACAGATAATTTTTATAAAATGCATCCACTAATACTGTGCTTTGCTAATTCAAAGAAAGGAAAAAAACACTATATTAATCTAATTAAGTTGATCATTGTAAAAGTCAAGCATGACCTAGGAGCAAAGTTATAATTTAGCATAGTTAATTAAATTAAATTGTCTTCATTTATTCCTGCCAAAATTTACAAATCTCTAGTTGCATTGTTTAATGAGCAAAATACATTGTTCAATTTTATTTCATTTAGACTTTTTAAAAAATAAATCATGTATCTCTATTCTGGGGAAATGGAATTCATACAAAGTTAATTTACTGTCCAAAATTACTTTAAAAATCTATCTGGTTGAAATATCAGCTTTATTTAACATTTCAAATTTGAAAAGCTAGAGAACATTAAAGAAGCACATTCTCAATGATTAGTGAAAAAGATTTTGTGTGGTTTCTTTCTAATTGTATGGTAACTTTTTTCAAGAAGTTTTCAAATCACTCTCTGTTGCACTTGATATTGCTTCTAGATTAGCACTAAATAAGGAATGAGTCTAAGATAATAGAATGGTTCTTAAGGTATTAAGAATACAATATGAATTTGTGAAAAGTGTTCCCATTGAGTTAAAGAATTCTATAATTTCAGCAGGACTGGAATTAGACACACATAGCATTATATTTTTGGAATGTGAACAGAGTATGAATTGTTATTTCTTCAATGAATTCAGTTTTGTGGCAGATTTAGATATGGCACCAATGGGGTATGCTCATCTATTTCAGAGGTACCAATTTCTATGTGATTTCAGGATTCAATTTAGCTAAGAAAATTTATGATTGAAAACCAATTTTATTGTGGATAAAGTGATCACACAACTTGCTCTCTTTGGAAAGTGCAGAGTTATTCATGATAGTTCTGGTATAACCATTAATAAGCTCCCCCTTTACTCTCAGAAGGTCCTAATCTGAATAAATTATATACTTAATATTGGATGATACATCATATAGTTATTCTCTTTTTTTTTTAAAGATTTTTTTATTTATTCATTCGAGACACAGAGATACAGAGAGAGAGAGCGTGAGCAGGGGAAGAAGCAGAGGGAGGGGGAGAAGCAGGCTCCCCGCTTAGCAGGGAGCCCGATGTGGGGCTCGATCCCAGGACCCTGAGATCATGACCTGAGTGGAAGGCAGATGCTTAACCATCTGAGCCACCCAGGTACCCCTCATATAGTTATTCTAATTATAAAAAAATAGAAAGTTAAAAATATTCTACTTTATATATGATTCACGAGTTACTAAAAGTTAATGAAGGGTGTACTTAATTTTTATAGATAAAATTAAAAATCATTTTAAAATAAGAATTGCTAATACTTCTTATGGACCTTTTTTTCTCATGATACTGTGCCACATATATAATTTTATCTGCCTAATAACTTTATTAATGTAGATACTATGAATATCTTCATCTTATAATTGATACAACTGAAGCTGTGAGAGTTTAAGTTACATTCTCATGGCTACACAGTTGGTGAATGGTGGAGCAGGGATGTGGATCTATTTTGTTGGCATTAGAAGTAGACCACTTAACCATGTATATAGTGGCTTCTCTGAGAGCCTAACTGAATCTAATTGTTAATTTTAGGTAGTATTTAATACTACTATGAAGAATTTGGCCACTAATGGCATTGAGTTTGAAAACTTCTTGTTTGTTTTTTCTGATTAAAGAAAAAAAACTATTTTTAACGCATATTCAACTTTTAGACTAGAGTGGATTTTTAAAAATCCTATTTTGAACATCAGTGTTTTTGTTGTTGTTAATCTGAGAATCATACATTTTTCAATTCTGAAGAATTCTGTCATTATTTAATCAACATTTATTTTCCTTCATTCTCTCTTTTCTTCTGAATATTATATTAGTTAGCCATATGATTATTTTCTAGTCTCTTCTTATCTATTTTACATCTCTTTATATCTCCATATTTCTTACTTCATGGTTAGTTATTATTTTATAATTCTCTTTTAACCATGTATTTTTTAGTGTGTAGCCTATACATTTTATTTTACATATTTTGTTTTCTGTAATACTGTTCAATTATTTTATGTATTCTATTCTTTCTTTGATTTCTTTAAAAGTGGCATTGGCTCAGATTTCTGAATTTGCATCTTGCCTTGTATTCCCAAGCAACAATAACTTAAACGCAATGTATTTAGCTTGATAAGTCTAGTAAGTCATTGAAATGATCGTCAGTTCAAGGCACAGTTCAGTCTGGGAAATTAGGGCATGACCACAATAGTTAAGGCAAGTAAATAAACACAGTGAAAGAGAGAGTTTAGCAGAGCATTTGCAACTTGATGTCAAATAGAGGAAAAGAAACTATTAAAAATTGCCCAGAGTCAGAAAGTTAAGAGAGGATGAAAAAGAGGAAAGAAGTAGAGGAGAGAGGTATTGAGAGAGAGAAACAGGCAATTTGTGTTACAGAAGCAAAGAGATAATAATAAGAATAGGCATAAGGGAAGAAGATGAGGATGTGGTTGGGGACATGAAGTGGGCTGAGGACCAAGGGGAGTTTTTCTTGTTTTTTGATGGTTGATTATCTGCTTTTAAAAATATATACATAAAGAAGATTATTATTTATCTTTGAGAATACAGTTTGAGTGAATTGCTATCATGGAAGCTATTCTGTAGATTGATTTTTGTGGAGGTTTTTCATTCATTCATTCATTCATTCATTCATTCGTTATGAATATATATTGGATACCTATGTGTCAAATATTGTTCTAAGTGATTGGGAATCAAATAGAAGTGTCTGGCTCAATGAGCTTACATTCTAGATGGAAAGGCAAATGTTAAGCAGGTATAGCAAAAATATATAATCTATTATCCTTTAGCAAAATGCTATTGATATATAATACAATCACACTTCATAAAACACTGTTTATCACCAAACTCTTGGAAGGGAATGGAAGTGGAAAAGAAGTCCTAAAGTATATAAAGTCCTGGTAAGACATTAAAACTCCATAGAAGAGTGGCATGGATGGACTCAGAACACTGGGGCAGTCAAATTGCTTTAATAGCAGATCAAATCATCTCAATACTTAATTGAAGTATTTGAGCTTTGGAGCATTCATGTGGAAAATGATGTAGAAATTACAGCAATTAAAAAAGGGGGGGACAGTACAAGCAACTGTCCTAAAAGAAATTTAGAAAGGGCAATTCAGAAAAATCCTACCCTGCCCATGGAACCTGACAGATACATAACTTTGAATGCTTCTGCTGTCAATACTCAGGTTCTTTAACATCCGTGGCAGACCCTGTGAGAGAACCCTTTTAGAGACTTGAGTTATGGAGTAGGCACATCCCTGAAGCAGGGCTGTGTTAGAGACAGAACTTACACTTGGGTGGTTTACACTTGTGTAGCCATATTGATTGTTCAAATATTGAACTATTTCAGTATTAACTCCAAGCCATCTGGCCCCTCTCATAGAACTGCCCTTTTATCTAGCAATTAATGCCAGGCACCTCTGTTCTCTCTCTATGGCATATCTCCCTTTTGTTTGGTCAGTCTCTCTACTGGGTTTAAAATATTTTTATTATCTCCTGAATTCAATTTTCCTGAAAATCTGTGGAAGTAATTCTAGAAAACTATTCTAAGCTATTCTAATTTAGAGGGCTGGAAGTTGTAGTCTGTGAACTATGGAATAAATGTAATTTGTTCAATTTTGAGTCAATTTTTTTGCCACAGAATAGCATTATTTTGAGTTTGTAAGTGATGACAAAGTTGGTGTAATAAATACAGTTTTTATCTTTTATCTTTGAGTTGCTTGTTCCTTATTTCCTTTAATTTTAATGTTGCTATTATTGATGTTTTACTTTTATTAGTCACATTAAATGTCAATTCAAATTAGCAGAGAAGAAAACATAATTACTGTATTTGGCCCCATTTTTACTCTGTCATCCTAGAATGCTATAATTTGAATTAGAGCAAAATGTATTGAATACATAAAGTTTAACCTTTATTGGATTAATAGTTGTACTTTGAGATTGATTTATGCTGGATTCTGATTGAAAAGTTATCAATAATAGCAATCAAAATGTGTGCTTAAATTATGTTTACACTTGAATTATTATAAAATATCTGATTAAGTTGAAAGAGTTTCATTGTAACCGTATATTAAGGATGATTCTTATTTAAATATAAATATCCATTTAATTGAAACTAATGACAAAAACATTATTTATTGAAATTAGGTTTATTCTAAGGCAAAAATACCTAACAATTGCTTGTTCTAAGTGGTAGGACATCCACAAATAATAAACAAAATTAATAATGAAAAAGAAATAGTGAAAAATTACTGATTTCTTAAAGGAAGAAAAAATATATATACTAGTACCTCTGTAGATAGTCTTTAATAAAAACTGACTTTTCTAGGAGATAAATATGCCTATTTTTGTCTTTGATATATTTTATAGTTGGTTCACATCATCGTTCCCAGGTCTCATATTTTCGATTATGTTCATAATGCTGACCTTAAGTGAATAATATGTTTTAACCACAGGAGAGGGTGAGAAAGTTATGATATTCTGAACTGAGAATATATTAGATTTTCCTTCAAAATTTCAGGCATGGAAAGATGTCAGAAGAGCAAACACTAGAGAGATCTTGCAATAAAAAAAATCACTATAAAACTAATCTTTAATAAAATTCACTCAAGAACTATTCTTCAGGGCTCGTTTATTCAAATTTCATAGAAAAAGAAGTGATGACTTGACTATAATAGTTGTTGTTTGACTATAATAATAACCTTTGCTCAATGTAGATACAACAATAGAATGCACCATTGGATTTTATCTATTTTCCAGTATGGGCTACTAAAATTTTAAGTATGCACTGGAAGGGAGATAAAAAGAATGATAACTCTTCTAAAATTTGTTATATCCAGCGAAATGCCGCTAACTTTTTAACAAATCATCCTAAATTAGAATACGATAAAAATCATAGCTGTTGGAAACACTCCCTGTGTTTCTGTTATGAAGTAATTTTATTGCATATTCCTGGCATTTCACTCTTGTAGTATTTATTTACGTTAGAATATCTTCCAGGGTTATAATATTTTAGAAGAATTTTGTCTTTCCATTTCTGCCTCTCTCTGCCTCCTAAAAAAGATATGGTCTCTATAACTTCAGGTATGTCTTTCTTATAATTTGAGACTGTTTTCAGCAAGCAATCACTCTATTACTAATCTTTTTGAACTGTGTCATGGACCTATTGAGAGCTGGAGATATTAAATGACTTCCATACATGAATTAATAAGTTTGATCCTTGTTTTTCCTTTTTATAACTGAAAGCCCAGTTGTATATTTATCTAATTTTTCTTTTCTCTTGTCAACTTTATATTGATCAGGTACATAATACTGTAGAATATAGAAGCATTTTCACAGTTTTAATAATCATTTTTATACCAATTCAGAATAAATTATATTATTTTCTATGTTAGGCTATTTTTGCATAAGAGCTAATGATTTAAGGCAAATGTCTATCTGTGATTTTTTAAATATATTTTAAGGAAAATAAGCCCTTATTACTGTAAAGTAGAACAAACAAAACAACAACAAAAGTCGCACTAGAACTAAAAAATCATGCTAACTTCAAAACCTCTGTGACCAATGTCTAATTGATTATATCTGCACCATTTAAAATGTAATAGCTACATATATGGGGCAATTTACTTTAGTATTAATACAAATTAAGCACAATTAAAAATTAAATTTCTCAGTTATATTAGGCATCTTTCAAATGTTTAATAGTCACATCTGGCTCATGGCTACCATATTGGATAGTGCAGAGTTAGCACATTTCCATCATCTCAGAAAGTTCTATTTGAAAGCACTGCTCTAAATCATTGTCGTGTGAAGTTTAGATGAAGTATCAAGTTTGAAATAGATAACTTTTTAAAAGAATGACAATATTAATACATAAAATTGTAATTTATTATAATTTTAATATACTTTTAATTTTAGAATAGTTTCAGATTTATAGAAAAGTTGCAAAGATAGTACAGAGAGCTCCTAGAGTTTTGCCCTGAGCAACTGAAAGTATAAACTTGCCATTTATTAAGATGTGACAGTAAGGTGAAGAGCAAGATGGGGTAAGAATTTTAGCCCTGGTGAATTTGAGATGTCCATAAGGGTGCTAGATAATCAGTTGTACATATTCATTAAATTCAAGAATGAAGGGTCTAGTTGGAAATGAACATTTGTCAACATCGTGTTGTGGAGAAGAGGAAAATCAATCTTGGTATTAATTTAATAGAGAAGTTAAGGAGAGTAATTGGAAACTCAAAATAAGTAGTGCTTTCAGGGAATTTCACTTTCAGGGACTTACCTCATAGGGTTTTTATGAGTATTAAATGTTCTCTGAAGACTGCCAGAGTATTAGAAGTTCATCTATGTAGATATGTGGTATCACTAAATATTGTGACATGTAACTTGAAACTGGAAATTTGGGGAGGAGGGAAGAAGAATGATTTGGACATCATAATGATGTATAAAAAATGACCATTCTTTAAAGATAATTTAACTTTAGAGGGTCCCAGTGATTCATAAGGTAGAGCCAGTTCTTGGTTAAAAACAAGAAAGAGAGTGAAGATAATATCAAATAAGTTGAAAATGGAAGTGATTCTGGTTATGAAGGACTGTTGAGTTACAGGAGGCAGAGTGGCAAGGGTAAGAAGTTCGGGAGAGGTGAGATTGGGAGTCATTGCTGTGTGGACCAAGTCCCTTTGGGGGCCAGTGACTAGACTAATTTGCATAAAAGGGAAAGTTCCCATGAGCCCAAAATGAGAGGTGATTATGAGGCTGTAATAGTGATTGTTGGTGGGAAGAGGAGAAGTTCACCAGGTAAAAGGAGATCTCTTATGCTTGTCTTCACTTCTGCTGCTGTAGGAATGGAGCCAAGCAATGGCAGTCTTACTCAAAATAAAGGGAATCCAGGCACTCTGACTTCCTTCCTGCTAATGAGGATATGGAAGCCAGAGTAAGTACGGTGCGTTAGAACTGGTTTCTTCTTCATGTAGGAACACATAGAATTGTGGAGTTGACTCTTTATTAATGCCAGTAAAGGAACAAGGCCAGTCACATACATAGGAAGCCATAGGAGCGCATGTTTGCTATATAGAGCATATCAGCATTCAGTAAGTCAACTGCCTCATCAAATGTCTCCAAATTTCTATTACATGGAAAATTGTGTTTCCCAGACCTTATGGATAATGAGGATATTATGATGGTAGAGGTGTGTTATTTTCACAAGAAAATCAGTGGAGTAGAAAGAAATCCATATTTCCCAGAGTTCTGTACATGGCAGGTAGTATTTGTCAGGTTTTGGATATATATATCAAGAGAGAGGATGAAGGAGGGCTTTGATCTATAGCAATGTGGCAATTAATGAACTGTACTGGTATGAGAGAGAAATAGAAGTTTTAGTAGTTGCTATAAGTTGGAAATACTGGAAAGAAAGAAAGATTTAAAAAAAAGATTTTTAAGAACATTTGCTGTGTAATGAGCCTTATAAACTCTACTCTGTTTTTCAATGAAAACCATAGTAAAGATCTATATTATTCAAAACTTTCAGATTTTGCTTTTTAGTGATGGCACCCAGCTTTATGTGAATGATACTGAGTTATATATATATTATATATATATATTATATATATATAATATATATATATAATATCTTCTTCAAGGGAGAAATTCCTCTTTCTCTTTTTCATCTCTCCGTGGAAACTATGTGCCTATCAGAGTTAACATACAGAAGAATTCCATTAATATTTCCAAATGAAAAGTTAAATGGTTAAATGGTTTCCTCCTGTCATCTAGCTTCCATTTCAAATACATGCTCTCTAAACAGAAATCACTATTTATAATAGAACTTTAGGGGTTTTACTCAAACTTAAAATAGGAAACTATACATTTACAAAAAAAGTGGAACACTTAGATAAACTTTAGGGTCATATAATAGTGTCAAAATTTCACTGAGAAGAGAGGAATACTCTCATGGTGATAAACATAACATAATAAAATTAAATTAAAAAAGAAGAAGATATGAATACTTTAGAATTTTCAAGTGAGTTAACGATAATTCTCTCACCATCTTACATTTTGCTTATATAAAAATAATTTACTATCAATTAATAATAAAGTATTCAATTCAAAGGCATCTTGGCAATAGCATTTGCATGAGTTAAAGAAAGCCAGTTTCTAAAATCTTTATAGTATTTATTGCATCCATGGATTTGGGGATATTATTGATGAAGTTGAGTTATTATAGCACAATGTAACTGTGGTATTTTTGCAGATGCTTGATAATCCAGATATGCTGTGTCAGGGATAAAGCTGTAATGGGCTCCTTCTTGCTCGCCATAAGGCAGAGACTTAAAAATCTTTGCATAATAATTTGATTTGAAATATTGAGTAGTTATTCTTTTGAAGAGACACACTAAATTATCAAAGCTTTGTGTGTGTGTGTGTGTGTGTGTGTGTGTTTTAAATCTTTTGGAAACAACATAAAACCAGAGCATCATTCAATGTTTCATTTTTCATGATATTTATTAGACATTCTCAATTAAAGTGTATACACAGTGATTCAAAAGTGTTGACAAAAGAAAGCCCTTTGAAGCATTAATTTCCAGGCAGTGCGTTCAATAAGTAGTATCTATATGTGAACGCTAATAAAGAAGTGTAAATTACATTCACATCTCTTAATTGGTGCTGGTAGGAAGAAAAATAGAAGCTTAAAATATCTAAGTAGCTTAATAAAGCATTAAAGCAGAAATTTACAAAGTTTTAGAGTCCTAGGAACCAGTCTAGACTTCTTTATAAGTTAAATTAAAAGTAAAAAGAATTTACATTGGATAGGCTAATAAGCGATAATAAAGAGATTATTCTCTGCTAAATGTATACGTTTGGCTACTGTTTATCACTGAAGATGTGTCAGCTTATTAATGCCTTGCTTTCTTACTGCTTTCACTACATTTTTCTAAGTGAATATTTAGCTTTGGAGTAAAGAACTCCTTGCCAGAGACTAATGTAAATAAAGCTACAGATTCACATTTAAGTAATTAATTATTAGATATACTTTTAAAACCTTTGAATAATGAGATCTTCCACACGTAAATATAATAATTCCTGTAACGACAAACCTTAACCTAGACAATTCAAAAGGTTCTGCCATTTCTTCAAAAAGAAAAATAATTAAAGCAATAAATATCAGAGTCATGGAGAGGATTATGTATCATTTATACCTCCTTTTTGTGTTTATTTGTATTTTTCAGATTTTTAAAACTTTTCATGAGTTATTTTAATACTAAAGGAAGACTTAGTTTGCAAATAAATACTTGTTATTCAAGAAAGAAAACAAATGTTCATTTTGAAGTCCAACTAAAATTTTGAGGTTACTTTTCCATTGCATGACATTAGTGTTGCCATTTTTTTTTCACCAGAGCATAACAAAATCTATTTAATTTCTTTTTTTCTTCTCCTAGAATTCTTCTCCAGATAAAAATGGGTAGTTTTGGCTACTGATCTTGGAAACAATGCATGCTTTGAAGGATCCTTGAGGGCCGGATCTGGGCTCTGTTGCTATGATGACTTTACAGCCAGTATAAGTACTGTTGTATTCTCCAGCAAGTGTTTTGTTGTATAGTCTCAGAAAAGCCCTAAACGTACATATCACTTATGTGTGAAAAGCAAATAACTAGGGTTCAAAGTAGTGGTATTTATAAGACTGCCTACTACACCTAGGTTAATGGAATGTGCTTGGGAAGTAGTTTTAATTCTTCCAATTCTTCTAAGAGAGATATTTTTTTATTTAAAAGAAAGAATATATTGCTCTTTGCATATATATAACACAGGGGGGAAAAGATTCTGAGTGCTTGAGGGAAACTTGGCAAATATTCAGTAAAATTTCTTTTTATAAGTGAGGAAATTGAATCCTAGACACTTAAATGAATAGTTTGAACTCAAACAAATATATTAATTAAAATTCTCTGAGTTACAGTAAAGATAACAATTCAGACCCACTTAAACATAAATAAACAATATATTAGAAGGATACTAAAGAGTCACAGAAATAAAGAATGCATTGAAAAATGAAGGCAGCATGAAAGACCTTTCGGAGCGCTGAGAATAAATCTGACATATTTCTAAAGAAATCCTAGTTTCTTTTTCTTCCCCAATAATTTTAGGATGAAAATTCAAATTCTACAAAGGTAATAGCAGTAACAGAAGTTAAAGATTTATTTTGGGGGACATTATTATCTTTATGACATTGGTTTTTTTCTATATATTAATGTAGTTTATTAGTCTATTTACTGAAGTCTTTTGCCTTTTTTATTTTCTAAAAATAATTTTATTTGTAAAGATCTTGAATATATTTAATTGGATTTATGCCTATATACCATATGGGTTCTTGTTTCTGTGAATTGAGTTTTGAAAAACTTCACTTAAAAATTAGTTTTCCAAAGCATAAAAGCAATTGATTTTTACATTGATTTTATATATTTTTGTTTTGCTTGTTCGTCTTATTATTTTGTCTGTGGATTCTATTGAGTTTTCCATATGGAAAATCATTGCAGAAAATTATGACAACATTTAAAAACAACAAAGTTGAAATTAAAACCACATTATTTTTATTTCTTGTTAATTCCTGTATACTTCATTCCTTTTTATATTTTTATTGGCCTGGATAGGATTCTAGTAAATACCCTGCTGAATATAGAATCCCTGAGAGTGGGTAATTTGTTTGGTTTTTTTTTTTTTTTTGGTCTTTTTTTCCTAGATAATATATTTACATTTGGTTTATCACATTGATATTTGTTGATAGGTAGTTTTATTAAGTTAAAATTTTATCTTATAATTCGTTTTACTAAAGTATTTGTCATGAATGAGCTTTAAATTTTATCTATCATTTTTTCTTCTAGCTACTGCTAGAATAATGATTTTCTTTTTCCTGTAATCAATTCATGAGCCAAAATAAAAAGATGTTTTCTACATACGTAAGAGTAATTTCATTTGATCATGGGATATATGTGTATGGAAACAAACGTATATGCATCTGTATGACTGGTTTTCTATTATTTCAGTTGTTTTTTGCATTTTTGTTCATAAAGAGAATTGCCCAGCAATCGTCTTTCATTGCTGTATTACTCAGGGTTCTCCAGAGAAACAGAACTAATAAAGGAGATTCATTGTTAGGAATTGGCTTGCATGATTATGGAGGCTGACAAGTCCTGAGATCTACAGGATGCGTCAGCAAGCTGGAGTCTCAAGAAAGTCAATGCTGGAGTTCAGTTCGGGCTTGAGGCTCAGGATGAACTGTTTCAGTTTAAGTTTGAAGGCAGGAAAAAGCTAATGTCTCAGTTCAAAGGCAGTCAGGAGGAATTCTCCCTTGGTCAGGGGAGGGTTAGATTTTTTTGGTCTATTCAGTCCTTCAAATGATTGGTGAAGGCTTCCCACATTAGGAAGGGCAGTCTGCTTTACTCAGTTTACTGATTTAAGTATTAATCTCATTCCAAAACATACTCACAGACACCCCCAGAATAATATTTGATAAAAATGTGTGGGCACTCTGTGGTATAATCAAATTGGTACACAAAATTATCTACCACAAATGCCTTTTTCTGTTATTACTACCGCATTAAACTAGATACATAAAAATACCTGTAATTTCCTTGCCTTTTAAAATAGTAAATCAATATTTTAAATAAGTTAGGGTTTATCCATTTTTAAACTTTCAATATTACCTCTATAATATATTATGTAATCATGGTATTATCTTTGTGAATAGATTCTTTATGTGTGTTCCATTTTCCATATATATTTTTTGTCTGTTTAGGTTTTCTTTCTTGACTAAGAATCATTTGATTTTGCTGATAGGGTTGAAGTACATTTCTAGGCTCAAGGTGGAGTCACTCCTGCCCACAGTGCTGGCCACATCAGCAAACCAAAACTTAGTTAACTTTCTTGTCTCTATAAATTCTCTGCTACCCCAGAAACACAGTATATTCAGACAGCCAGTCCCCAAACACAAGCCAACTCTGGATTGTTTCACTCCAAAGAGGATTGACTATGAGGCTCCTCCAATTAAATGTTTTCTGTCTGTCTTTTTCTTGTTCCTTATTCTTTATCCTGTAAAGTTTCCTGCCTTCTGCCCAATTTTGCAGTTCTCTGAAAGGAGACTGTCCACTTCCTGAATGTTACATAAAGTTTGTTTGTATCATCTAATTTGTCTTCTTTATTTTTTAATAGTTTTTGGTGACGAGGAATGGGATCTGAAGCTGGCCTCTAACAGCCTACAGGACAACAAGATACACAGGTGTGGTGCCCACTGAACCTTTAAGTTTGATTTTCTTGTCATCATTACTGAGGGCTATGGGTAAGTCATTCTCAGATTTGAGCTCCACTCCCTTGTGTGCAGCTCTCCAATACAAATTTTATTATATATTTATGTATATATGCATTATATATATATATATATATATATATATATATATATATATATATATATACACACACACATACATATATCATTCTTAGAAAGGTTCTTAGAAAGATTCTGGGACTCTAAAAAGATTCTGCAGTTTAGTAACTTCTAGAAAGGTTCTGGGATCCTGTAAAGGTCCTGGGGTAATTATATTGGTAGTCTGCACTGATGGCAGCCAACAGGGGACTCAAGAAGGAAATCCAAAGCTTGCAATGTGTGGCAGTTGTTAGATGACTCACAAAGCCTCAAGGTAAGTCTACATCATAAATCATTGGGGGATTGGGGAAATAAGACAAGAAATCAGAATGTTTTGACCATCATAATCAAAATTTAACTAGGTACAAGTCAGACATTAAAAACTGTCAGGGTGTCTGCCACAATAAAGAAATCTTCTTGTGATAGGAATAACCAATCTATTTCTAATGTGTACATTGGAAACCAAAGCCACACAATTGGTGGGTACGGGTGAGCACTTACAAGCTATTAGAGTGCTTGCCACCTACCTCTAAGATTCCCGTGCTAGGATAAGTTGATCATGGAACAGGTTAGATTGACATTAAGTCCCCCACCAAACTCAAGAAAATTTCCATGCAAAGAGGTTTCACTGTACTGCAAAACATCACAAAATCCCTGAGCCAGTGACACATCTCTCTTGGGTATGAATTTGGCTTCCAGAAACCCAAGTCTTAGCTAATGAAATGAGATTTTCAAGTTTCAAAGCATTAAGTGCTCTACATTCTGGCACAGCTGCTTATTTTATGTCTAAGGACTGTGGTCCTGAAAGCTGTAGATATCTACAAAAATGCAAAATCTTACTAAGACAACCTAGAATTACAATGGCCATTATGGGGAACCTTCCAATTAGATAGGATTGTTTATTTAAGAAGTGCACTTGAAAGCAAGGTTTCCCAAATAAAAAAAACAGAGTAGAACACCTATTTTAATTGGCATGCAGAAACAACCAAGAGGCTTTAATATTCCAAAAAGTTTGTTAAAAAATTCATTGTACAAGGCTAACAAAAAATTAAAGACACAGGATGTACCTAAAATAGACTATAAAAGTGATGTGACTCACACTACTCCCCTCTATCCTACTTTACTTGAGTACTCATTTTACTAATACTCTGTCTGAATTATCTTTCCAATCTGAAGAGACTATAAAACTGTAAACAAAATCCACCAAATTAGTGGTTTTACAGCTGCAATAGCTCCAAGACCAGAAACATAAAACCTTTGGGCCTGTCCTGTTACACACTCCTAGGAGTCCATAATCAAAACACCAGCCCAGAAATTGGTGTCTCATTTGCAATCAACTAGGACAGTAGAAAAATGAACATATATTGCCCTTTGCATATATATAATACAGAGGAGAATAAAAGATTCTGAGTGCTTGAGGGAAACGTGGAAAATATTCAGCAATATCTTCTTATAGATGAGGAAATTGAGCCATAGACTCTTTTTTTATTATTATGTTACTCAACATACATTACATCAATAGTTTTTGATGTAGTGTTCCATGATCATTGTTTGTGTACAACACCCAATGCTCCATGCAGAACGTGCCCTCTTTAATACCCATCACAAGGCTAACCCATCCCTCCATCCCCCTCCCCTCTAGAACCCTCAGTTTTTTTCTCAGAATCCATAGTCTCTCATGGTTCATCTCCCCCTCCGATTTCCCCCCTTCATTCTTCCCTTTCTGCTGTCTTCTTCTTCTTCTTCTTTTTTTTTAACATATAATGTATTATTTGTTTCAAAGTTACAGGTCTATGATTCAACAGTCTTACACAATTCACAGCGCTCACCATAGCACATACCCTCCCCAATGTCTATCACCCAGCCACCCCATCCCTCCCACCTCCCACCACTCCAACAACTCTCAGTTTGTTTCCTGAGATTAAAAATTCCTCATATCAGTGAGGTCATATGATACATGTCTTTCTCTGGTTAACTTATTGCGCTCAGCATAATAACTTCCAGTTCCATCCACGTCGTTGCAAATGGCAAGATTCCGTGCTTTTGATGGCTGCATAATATTCCATTGTGTGTGTGTATATATATATATATATATATATATATATATATATATATATATATATATATATATACCACATCTTCTTTATCCATTCATCTGTCAATGGACATCTTGGCTCTTTCCACAGTTTGACTATTATGGACATTGCTGCTATAAACATCGGGGTGCATGTATCCCTTCGGATCACTACATTTGTATCTTTGGGGTAAATACCCTGTAGTGCAATTGCTAGATTGTATGGTAGCTCTATTATCAACTTTTTGAGGAACCTCCATACTGTTTTCCGGAGTGGCTACACCAGCTTGCATTCCCATCAACAGTGTAGGAGGGTTCCCCTTTCTCCACATCCCCGCCAACATCTGTCGTTTCCTCACTTGTTAATTTTAGCCATTGTGATTGGTGTGAGATGGTATCGCATTGAGGTTTTGATTTGGATTTCCCTGATGCCGAGCGATGTTGAGCACTTTTTCATGTGTCTGTTGGCCATTTGGATGTCTTCTTTGGAAAAATATCTGTTCATGTCTTCTGCCCATTTCTTGATTGGATCATTTGTTCTTTGGGTGTTGAGTTTGGTAAGTTCTTTATACATTTTGGATACTAGTCCTTTATCTGATGTCATTTGCAAATATCTTCTCCCATTCTGTCGGTTGTCTTTTGGTTTTGTTGACTGTTTCTTTTAATGTGCAAAAGCTTTTTGTCTTGATGAAGTCCCAATAGTTCATTTTTGCCCTTGCTTCCCTTGCCTTTGGCGATGTTTCTAGGAAAAAGTTGCTGCGGGTGAGGTCGAAGAGATTGCTGCCTTTGTTCTCCTCTAGGATTTTCATGGATTCCTATCTCACATTTAGGTCTTTCAATGATTTTGAGTCTATTTTTGTGTGTGGTGTAAGAAAATGGTCCAGTTTTATTCTTCTGCATGTGATTGTCCAATTTTCCCAACACCATTTATGGAAGAGACTGTCTTTTTTCCACTGGACATTCTTTCCTGCTTTTTTGAAGATTAGTTGACCATAGAGTTGAGGGTCCATTTCTGGGCTCTCTATTCTGTTCCATTGATCTATCTGTCTGTTTTTGTGCCAGTACCATACTGTCTTGATGATGACAGCTTTGTAACAGAGCTTGAAGTCTGGAATTGTGATGCCGCCAGCTTTGCTTTTCTTTTTCAACATTCCTCTGGCTATTCGGGGTCTTTTCTGGTTCCATACAAATTTTAGGATTGTTTGTTCCATTTCTTTGAAAAATGTGGATGGTATTTTGATAGGGATTGCATGGAATATGTAGATTGCTCTAGGTAGCATTAACATCTTCACAATATTTGTTCTTCCAATCCATGAGCATGGAACGTTTTTCCATTTCTTTGTGTCTTCCTCAATTTCTTTCATGAGTATTTTATAGTTTTCTGAGTACAGATTCTTTGCCTCTTTGGTTAGATTTATTCCTAGGTATCTTATGGTTTTGGGTGCAATTTTAAATGGGATCAATTCCTTAATTTCTCTTTCTTCTGTCTTGTTGTTGGTATATAGGAATGCCACTGATTTCTGCGCATTGATTTTATATCCTGCCACTTTACTGAATTCCTGTATGAATTCTAGCAGTTTTGGGGTGGAATCTTTTGGGTTTTCCATATAAAGTGTCATATCATCAGCAAAGAGTGAGAGTTTGACTTCTTCTTTGCCGATATGGATGCCTTTTATTTATTTTTGTTGTCTGATTGCTGTGGCTAGGACTTCTAATAATATGTTGAAGAGTGGTGGTGATAGTGGACATCCTTGCTATGTTCCTGACTTAGTGGGAAAACTCTCAGTTTTTCCCCATTGAGAATGATATACTCTGTGGGTTTTTCATAGATGGCTTTTATGATATTGAGGTATGTACCGTCTATCCCTATACTCTGAAGAGTTTTGATCAAGAAAGGATGCTGTACTTTGTCAAATGCTTTTTCTGCATCTATTGAGAGGATCATAGGGTTCTTGTTCTTTCTTTTATTAATGTATTGTATCACATTGATTGATTTGTGGTTGTTGAACCAAACTTGCAGCCCAGGGATAAATCCCACTTGTTCGTGGTGGATAATCCTTTTAATGTACTGTTGGATCCTATTGGCTAGTATTTTGGTGAGAATTTTTGCATCAATGATCATCAAGGATATTGGTCTGTAATTCTCCTTTCTGACAGGGTCTTTGTCTGGTTTTGGGATCAAGGTAATGGTGGCCTTATAAAATGAGTTTGGAAGTTTTCTTTCCGTTTCTATTTTTTGGAACAGTTTCAGAAGAATAGGTGTTAATTCTTCTTTAAATGCTTGGTAGAATTCCCCTGGGAAGACATCTGGCCCCGGGCTTTCGTTTTTGGGAGAATTGTGATGACTGCTTCAATATCTTTAGTGGTGATAGGTCTGTTCAGGTTTTCTATTTCTTCCTGGTTCAGTTTTGGTAGTGGATACATCTCTAGGAATGCATCCATTTCTTCCAGATTATCTAATTTGCTGGCATAGAGTTTCTCCTAATATATTCTTATAATTGTTTATATTTCTTTGGTGTTGGTTGTGATCTCTCCTCTTTCATTCATGATTTTGTTGATTTGGGTCATTTCTCTTTTCTTTTTGATAGTCTGGCCGGGGGTTTATCAATCCTTTTCATTCTTTCAAAAAACCAGCTCCTAGTTTCATTCATCTCTTCTACTGTTCTTTTGGTTTCTATTTCATTGATTTCTCCTCTGATCTTTATTATTTCTCTTCTCCTGCTGGTTTTAGGCTTTATTTGCTGTTCTTTCTCCAGCTCCTTTAGGTGTAGGGTTAGGTTGTGTATTTGAGACCTTTCTTGTTTCTTGAGAGAGGCTTGTATTGCTATACACTTTCCTCTTAGGACGGCCTTTGCTGCATCGCAAAGATTTTGAACAGTTGTGTTTTCATTTTCATTTGTTTCCATGATTTTTTTTAAATTTTTCTTTAATTTCCTGGTTGACCCATTCATTCTTTAGTAGGATACTCTTTGTATTTGCCTCCATGTCTTTGAGTTCTTTCCAACTTTCTTCTTGTGATTGAATTTTAGTTTCAAGGCGTTGTGGTCTGAAAATATGCCAGCAACAATCTCAGTCTTTTGGTACTGGTTAAGACCTGATTTGTGACCTAGGATGTGAATCTATTCTGGAGAATGTTCCATGGGCACCTGAGAAGAATGTGTGTTCTGTTGCTTTGGGATGGAATGCTCTGAATGTATTTGTGAAGTCCATTTGGTCCAGTGTGTCATATAAATTCTTTATTTCCTTGTTGATCTTTTCTTAGATGATCTGTCCATTTCAGTGAGGGGGGGTCTTAAAATTCCCACTATTATTGTATTGTTGTCAATGTGTTTCTTTGCTTTTGTTATTAATTGGCTTATATAATTGGCTGCTCCCACGTTAGGGGCATAGATATTTACAATTGTTAGATCTTTTTGTTGGATAGACGCTTTAAGTAGGATATAGTGTATTTCCTCATCTCTTATTACAGTCTTTGTTTTAAAATCTAATTTGTCTGATATAAGGATTGCCACCCCAGCTTTCTTTTGGTGTCTATTAGCATGGTAAATTGTTTTCCACCCCCTCACTTTTAGCCTGGGGGTGACTTTAGTTCTAAAATGAGTCTCTTGCAGACAGCATATTGATGGGTCTTGTTTTTTAATCCAATCTGATAGCCTGTGTCTTTTGATTGGGGCATTTAGCCCATTCACATACAGGGTAACTATTGAAAGATATGAATTTAGTGCCATTGTATTTCCTGTAAGGTGACTGTCACTGTATATTGTCTGTGTTCTTTTCTGGTCTATGTTACTTTTAGGCTCTGTCTTTGCTTAGAGGACCCCTTTCAATATTTCTTGTAGGGCTGGTTTTGTGTTTGCAAATTCTTTTAGTTTTTGTTTGTCCTGGAAGCTTTTTATCTCTCCTTCTATTTTCAATGACAGCCTAGCTGGATATAATATTCTTGGCTGCATATTTTTCTCATTTAGTGCTCTGAATATATCATGCCAGTCCTTTCTGGCCTGCCAGGTCTCTGTGGATAGGTCTGTTGCCAATCTAATGTTTCTACCATTGTAGGTTATAGATCTCTTGTCCTGAGCTGCTTTCAGGATTTTCTCCTTATCTGTGAGACTTGTAAGTTTTACTATTAGATGTTGGGGTGTTAACCTATTTTTATTGATTTTGAGAGGGGTTCTCTGTGCCTCCTGGATTTTGATGCCTGTTTCCTTCCCCAAATTAGGGAAGTTCTCTGCTATAATTTGCTCCAGTATACCTTCTGCCCCTCTCTGTCTTTCTTCTTCCTCTGGGATCCCAATTATTCTAATGTTGTTTTGTCTTATCGTACTGCTTATCTCTCGAATTCTGGCCTCGTGATCCAGTAATTGTTTATCTCTCTTTTTCTCAGCTTCTTTATTCTCCATCATTTGGTCTTCTATATCACTAATTATCTCTTCTGCCTCATTTATCCTAGCAGTTATATCCTAGCAGTTAGTGCCCCCATTTTTGATTGCACCTCATTAATAGCCTTTTTGATTTTGGTTAGATTTTAGTTCTTTTATTTCTCCAGAAAGGGTTTCTCTAATAACTTCCATGCTTTTTTCAAGCCCAGCTAGTATCTTTAAAATCATCATTCTGAACTCTTGTTCCAACATCTTACTAATGTGTGTATTGATTAGGTCCCTGGCAGTCAGTACTGTCTCTTGTTTTTTTTTTTGCGGTGATTTTTTTCTGCCTTGTTATTTTTCCAGAGGTGAATAGATGAACGACAGAACAAAATGCTAACAGGGTAACAATGTCCCCAGGAATATACACTAAATATATTGGAAAAGACCTGAAACCAGGGGAAAAGAAATGGAAAGAAAGAAAAAAGAAAAAAAAAAAGAAAAAGATAAAAACAAACAACAAAAACAAAACAAAACAAAACAAAAAAAAAACAGAATATGATCAAATATGATCAGGCTGGTGCATATATCAGTACCACACACTAGATTTGGGCATATTTTGGTCTGTTAGAAGAAAGTGTGTCCCAAAATTTTAAAGAAAGAAAAACTTATATATGTAAAAAAATAAGGGTTAATAGGATGAAGGATGGACTATGACTGTAAAGATGAAAATTATAAAAGATTTTATAAAAGGAATTGGTAAGAAGTTGGTTGAAAAAAGAAAGAAGAGGATTAAAAAAAAAGAGAGAGAGAATGTGATCAGTCAGGAGACTAGAACAAAGCCATACACTAGAGATTTAGGGTATATTTTGATATGTTAGAAGAAACTGTAGCCCAAAATTTTAAAGGGAGAACTATATATACACCAAAAATAAGGTTAACTACTATGAAGGGATAGACTATGACTCTAAAAATGAAAAATAAAAGATTTTTTAAAAAATGGATTGATAAGATTTTGGTTGAAAAAGGGAAAAAGAAAAAAATTTAAAAAAAAGTTAAAAAAATTAACTTTGAAAGACTAAAGAATCCTGGGAAAAAAGCCATGAAATCTATGTGCAGTGTTCCCCTAGTACTGGAGTTCTGCCATTCTCATTGATGGGTAAACTTGGTCTTGGCTGGCTGTTCTTGCTGATCTTCTGGGGGAGGGGCCTGTTGCTGTGGTTCCCAAATGTCTTTGCTGGAGGTGGAATTGCCCTGCCATTGCCAGTCTGGGCTAAGTAATCTGCTCGGGGTTGCTCTCGGGAGCTTTTGTTCCCTGCAAGCTTTCCGTACAGCTTTGGAGGACGAGAGTGAAAATAGTGGCTTCCCAATCTTCGCCTCAGAGGAACCGAGAACTCCTGGGAGCCACTCCTCAGTGAGCCCCCAGAGAAAAGCAGTCAGTCACTCCCATCTCCCCGGTCTCTGGCCGCACTCTCGGCTCACCCAGCCTGTGACTGCGTATTTCTATCTCTGGCACACAACCCTGTCTGGAATCTCCAAACCCAGCAGAGTCCTGCGGTATGCTCCCGTGCCACTCCTTCTGGGGGATGAAGTGGAGTCTCCCTGGATCTGCCGGTTGTTGGGTCCCTGCTGGAAGAGAAGTGGTCTGACTCTGCCGTGGATCATGGTCATGGCAACCCTGAGCTGAAAGCCCACTCCTCGGCTCCGTCTCTGCAGCCGGCTTCCCCGCTCCGATACCTGGGAGCTCTGCCGCACTCAGGCATCCCCAGTCTTTCTGTGACCCCAAGTGTCCTGAGACCACACTGTCCCCAAGAGGGTTCCACCCCCCACTTAGCCACTGGAGCGATGTCCCTCAGCAGAGCAGACTTCTAAAATTTCAGATTTTGTGCTCTGCTGCTCTATCACTTGCCAGAAGTGGCTGAGGGAGGCCCCCTCCCCTGTCATCTATCCTCCCAAATATCACCTTGGATTCACTTCTCCACATGTCCTACCTTCCAGAAAGTGGTCGCTTTTCTGTTCAGAGAGTTGATGCTATTCTTTTCTTCGATCTCCTGTTGAGTTCATAGGTGTTTAGAATGGTTTGATCCCTATCGACCTGAATTCCTGGGACCAGACGAAATCCAGGTCTCCTACTCCTCTGCCATCTTTCCTGAGCCATAGACTCTTAAATGAATAGTTTGAACTCAAATAAATGTATTAATTAAAACTCTCTGAGTTACAACAATGATAAAAATTCAGACCCACTTAAGCATAAATAAACAATATATTAGAAGCATACTAGAGAGTCACAGAACTAAAGGATGCATTGAAAAATGAAGGCAGCATGAAAGACCTTTCTGGAATGCTGAGAATTAACCTGATATATTTCTGAAAAAAATCATAGTTTTCCCCCCCAATAATTTTAGGATCAAAGTTCAAATTCTACAAATAGAAGGAACACAGTTGAAGATTTATTTTGCAGATATGTTATTATTTTTATGATTGAATATTTCTATGTGTGATTGTCCTTGAAGGTTTTGTGAAATCTTTCTACACAAACTCAGATGCCCTCATATCTACCCTCAAAGGTGGTCTCCATATGCGCCCCTCCTAGGGTTGCTAAGATTCTGAGAGATTCACTGATAAACTGCTACCAGTTATTTTTTAACAGCCAGGGGGGAAACTAAAATTAAAATTAATGGAAAATCTTGCAAATTCTGGGCTGTAGTCTCTACTTATTTTTCTTTTGTAAAAATTTTATTTATTTGAGAGAGAGAGAGCACACACAAGCAGGGGGAGGGGTAGAGGGAGAGGGAGAAGCGCACTCCCTGCAGAGCATGAAGCTGGGCTCAGACTTGGGCTTGATTCGGGGACCCTGGGATCATGACCTGAGCCAAAGGCTTGATCCCGGGACCCTGGGATCATGACTTGAGCAGAAGGCAGACACTTAACCCACTGAGCCACCCAGGTACCCTGTATTCTCTACTTTAAACCCACTTTCTCAGGTGCCTGCAGATGAAGTCTTGGGAAAGCTAGCAGAAGCCAGGGAAAGGTGAAAATTTCTACCAGAGTTAGTTCTGCCAGATCTCTGAAGTGCCAGGTCAAGAAAGGAAGGCAAAATTTCAAATGCCTTCCTTTCTAAATCTAAACTCTTATACATTTGGTTTTGGGATTGATCCTTTCTCTCTCAGGGACAGCTATTTCCTTCTTATTTGTCTCATTTAGTGTACTGAAACTTGGCTTGGCTTTCTGCCTATCTCGGTCATGCACATCATCCATTCTTGTGTATACAGGCAGGTCCACTCTCAGGATGGGGGTCCCCAAAATATGGCTGGGCAGAAATGTGAGCTATAGTTCATTTGTGGCTAGGGTCCTACCAACTGTTGCCACCTCTCAGGGGGATTGTCTAAGTCCCTCTTTCTTTTGGGTATTTTTGGGAGTGGCTCTGGATCTTGGAAAGGTAGTATCTTTTGGGATTGTTCAATACTGCCAAGAATATTTACTTTTGGTCCTGGCTACAGCTTGACAAGATATTTGAAAAGATTTTTTTTTTTTAAGTAATGCTTTGGTCAGAAGTTGGCCAAATTGGAAGCTGAATACAGTTGAATATATCCTGATAGGAAATTTTTTTTTGTCCTTATCCCCTAAGCTAAAATGAAACTATGCACCCAGAGGGAAAGAAAAATATTCCAAAGACAAACAGCTCTAAATCTAAAACATAGGAATCTTTTGATACATAGGATCTTTTTCCTGATATAAAGAAACATATTGAAGATAATGTAGTGAGATGGGTGGGTCAGCAATTTTGATATCATTCAGGTTGGAACCCAATTCTTGGAGGAATTAAAAACAACTGTCCTATAAATTGTCTTACAAATTGAATCCTCACAAGAATAGAAAAAGGCCACCTATCCTTTGACCAATCACAAAACCCCCTTTTATAGGCATATATACCTGTCATTTATTTGGATTATGAATAATGAGAATATTAAATATATTCCCACTTTTATAATAAAGAAAAATTTACTCAATTCAACACGCATTACATATTGTGTGACTAAGATTTGCATGTCATATCTGTGCTTTCGAAAATTAAACTTTACACAATCATGTTACAACTGGCTGGAAAGATAAGGTTCCTATCTATCCAGGTTCATAACCTGGCTTGTTAAATAGTTGTTGGAGATATTCTGGACTGGATGGAAATTTGAACTGGGAATTATATTAGAAGTTTCAGAGGTTCCTCGGGTGCCTGGGTGGCTCAGTGGGTTAAGCGTCCCACTCTTGATTTTGGCTCAAGTCATGAGCTCAGGGTCATAAAATCAGGCTCTGCATTGGGGTCCATGTTCAGTGTGGAGTCTGCTTAAGATTCTCTCTCTCTCCCTCTCTCTCTGCCCCTCTCCCCCCATGCTCGCACTCTCTTTCTAAATAAATAAATAAAATCTTTAAAAAAAGGAAGTTTCAGAGGTTCCTTCTATGTCTCAGAAATGATGATTTTATTCATACTTTATTCCTATCTTCCTAAATTCAGATGTGTATAAATGACTATTTTCCATCGCACAAAGATGAGCTAAAGTCCAGGTTAAAGTCTATAATATCCATCTATCAATCAAATCATTCACAGAATTTAAGTTTTCAAAAATATTTTGGAACTATTCAACACATACACACAATTATTAGTTAAGTTTGTCTGATGCTTAAAATGTCATTGAGCTCCTGATCATATCATTGGTAATGTATTATTCTTAGATATGAAACATGTTTTTATGATTTTGATATGCTGCATGGTTTGTTATACTCACTGAAAACATGAAGTGGCATGTTGCTAACTTTATACTTGAGAGGAAAACATCTAGTGCATATGGGAGTAGAATTCTAGTTGAACAGATGGCTGTTACAGGTGAAGACTAAATAATGAAAAAGTATTTTCCATGTTATTGAAAGGGTTTGGCTACAATATGTGATTAAACTCCTTCCAGGGAGCAGAAAATACTAAGTATATACGTTTTAAAGTTTGTAGAAGCAGCTTTATACATGAAAAAATACTAATCTCATCACTCATTCATTCAGTTGGTTACTGGCAAAATTCTGTAGTCAATTAACAGCTTAAATGAAGTACTCCTCTCTCAGCAATCATTATATTACAAATTAAATTTTAGTACAATTCAGTTTGTATAAGTGCCATTGCAGAGTGAAGTCTTATTGGCTAAAGGGTCATTGTCATGTCAATTATTTTTTTCCCTTTGGTGATGTGAATCAGCCTCTTTTTATGACATTATAGACAACAGAAAGATCAAAGAATGAATGATTCATTTTTCTGCATTTTTGAGTAGTTCATTTTTAATAAATTTGATCTCAGATGTACTCTTACACTGATGTCTGGAGAGTTACAAATATGTAATGATCACAGAACTCTTTTATGCCTTTTGATACTGGTTGAGTATTTATGGTGACTCTAATTTACAAATAAAGAGAACATATATTATAATTTACATCTTAAACCTGAGGAAGACTTATTAATATATATTGCATTGGACAAAGATCATATGGATGCATTTAAGTCACTGTTCTTACTCTTTTATGGTCAAATTCTGAATTATGATCATTTTGAAATTATAATCTGTGAGTAGAACAGATGTGTAAAACTTAGTTGGAAATGAAATGTCCATAAAAGCAGTCTCAGTTGTCAAGTGACTGTTCACTTACTAGAGGAGCAGTAGACTTAAACCCAAGTTGAAATATTGAGGAAGCACCTTAAATACATGTTCTTTTTTTAAAAAATATTTTATTTATTTGACAGAGAGAGAGAGACACACAGCGAGAAAGAGAACACAAGAAAGGGGTGTGGGAGAGGGAGAAGCAGGCTCTCCTCTGAGCAGTGAGCCCTATGTGGGCCTGGATCCCAGGACCCTGGGATCATGAAAGTAGACGCTCAACTGACTGAGTCACTCAGACACCCCTAAATACTTATTCTTAAAGCGTGCATATAAAGTCAGGTGATTTACTCAGAGTGGATATATTCTTTCAAAGTAGTGTTGGTTACTGACCTGAGAATGAAGGAATTTGTGAACTAAATATGAACACGTTATAATCTCTTAGAGTTGAGTCTTCTCTTACTAAAAAAACTGATTTTTAAAAACTTGACCAAATAGGAAATAAAACTTAAACATCTTCAGAAAGTTCTCTTTATTAAACATTCAGTCCTGTGCTCTTTTAAAAATTGGTTAGAAATGATACTGGCTTTAATATCTAAGAATTTTCTCAATTGTCACATTTTCCATTAAATTATTTTGTTAGGACAAAATAACTACAATTAAAAAAATTATCCAATTAATTATACTTGAACAATCCAGGCAATTATTTAGTGATCAAGTCTGCTGAGAGTCATACATTGATTTAACTCTTTAAGGTATGTAAGGAATTTGGAAGAACAGGAAAACAATTTTCTCAGTACTTTTCTGGAGTATTAGATAGTTTGCATATTATTTAAATTATCTTCTAAACACGATATGAAGAAAATAAAAGTCCTGTGTAATAGCCAGTGTTCAAACTCAGGAGTCTGACTCCAGAGCCTTTAGTTATTTAAAAATCCATATTTTGTAAAAATAAAACAGACTAGGGAAGCAATTTTTGTAATGAAAGCAACAAGGAATTAATTGAGGTTTCTAGAAAAAAGAAAGAAAACTAAATTTTCTCAGTAAAGTCAAATGGACATTTATTATAAGGAAGAAAAATTCTACATTCTGTTTGGAATATGTGTTATCATATTAACAGATGAAAAGAGAAAGTACATTTAATTAATAATAGTTTGCTCTTAGATTTTGTATAGAAAACTATGATTATTAATTACTTATATTTATGTGAGGAAAAGATAAAATAATCCTGTTTGCATACCCCAGTCTTTCTACTCAGTTTCCACTCACACTCTACAGGTAATCAATTTGATTAATTTCTTCTTGTCATTTTTTTTTTATTAGCGAGCAGATGGACATATATTTTATTACTTCTTCCTTTTTTTCTTACATGAAAGCTAGCCCATTATACATATGAATTTGTATTTTGCTTCTCTACTTAACAATATATCCATCTTAGACCTCACTCCACATTTGTATGTAGAGATATTCTTCATTCTTTTTATAGGTGTGTAATACTCTATTGTGTGGGTTCCATAGTTTATTTACCCATTTTTCTGGGTATGAGCATTTTGACTGTTTTCAAAATTTTGAAATTATAAATAATGCTGCAACAAATAACCTTGTATATATGCATTTTTATCTTGTTGGAGGTGTGTATAAACAGTAAATCCTTAGAAATGAGAATTCTGGGGCGCCTGGGTGGCTCAGTTGGTTAAGCGACTGCCTTCGGCTCAGGTCATGATCCCAGAGTCCTGGGATCGAGTCCCACATCGGGCTCCCAGCTCAGCGGGGAGCCTGCTTCTCCCTCTGACCTTCTCCCCTCTCATGCTGTTTCTCTCTCTCTCTCTCAAATAAATAAATAAATAAAATCTTAAAAAAAAAAAAGAAATGAGAATTCTGGATCAAAAAATAAGTGTATATATAATTGTGTTAGTTTATTGGAAATTTCTTTCCAGAGGGCACTAGCATTACCTTCTCAGCTGCAATGTATGAGAGTGCCAGGTTTCCCATTATCCTTGTCAACAGAACAGGATGTCATTCTTACTAATTTTCACCAACATGATAAATGAGAAATGCTGTCTTGTTGATGTTTCCTTTTATATTTCTCTAACTGTGAGTGAAAATAAATATCTTTACACGTTTAGGGCTATTTTTATAAATTTATTTATTTAAGATTTTATTTATTTATTTGACACAGAGAGAGGGAGAGCACAAGCAGGGGGAGTGGCAAGCAGAGGGAGAGGGAGAAGCAGGCCTCCGTGGAACAGGGAGCCAGACTCAGGGCTTGATCCTAGGACTCTAGGCTCATGACTTGAGCCAAAGGCAGATGCTTAACCATGAACCACCCAGGAGCCCCTATTATTATACCTTTCATGTGAATTGTTTTTTGTATCCATCTCCAAATTTTCTATTGGATATTTGATCCAGCATCCCCAACTTTTATGAGTTCTTTAAATATTAGGAATGTTCACCCTTCATTTGTAGTATGTATTGCAAACTTGCAATATATACTTTCAAGTTTCTCAGTTGTCTTTTGACTTTTTTTTGGTGGGTTTTCTTGTTTTGTTTTGTTGTAGTAAAATTTGCTGCCATTTCTAGATCTCTAACTTTTGAATTATGGTTAGAAAGTCTTTTCCTGATGCTGAAATTAAAGATGAATTCATATATGTTTTCTACTAGTACTTGTAGGCTCCATTTTTTTTTTTTTATGTTTTAAATTGACGATCCATTCGGAATTAAGTTCTTGAGTATGGTGGTGAAGTATGGATCTAATTTTATCTTTTTCCAAATGGCTAACCAATTGTCCCTGTACCATTTATTAAAATGTCCTTCTCTGCCTTGTTAATTTGAAATACCACCTTTATCATATGATATCTAATAAATTTCTATATATACTTGTAACTATTTCTGGACCTTTATTCCATTCCAACAATCTGCTTGTCTGTTTATGTGCCAGTACCATACAGTTTTAGTTAATAGAGCATACAACATTTTTTGTGTATTGATCCATTTGGTTGCATGTATCAATAGTTTGTTTGTTCACATTCCTGATAATATTCCACTGTATGAATACATCATAGTTGTTTAGTCATTTTAGCTATTTTAGCCATTTTCCTGTTGATGGACAGCTAGAATGTTTTCAGTATTTTGTTATTTTGAATAAAGCTGTGGAGAACATTCCTGTTAAAATCTTTTGGGATTGTGTGTTTCACATTCTTTGAGTAAATGCCTAGGATTGAAATTTCTGTAATATAACAGTTTTTTTGTTAGTTTGATTGTTTTGCTTTAGTTAGCGTTTTGAAAAAAAATTAAAAAAGAAACTGCCAAACTTGTTCTAAATGTAGTTTGCCATGTTACAATTCTACCAATGATATATGAGAGTTCTGATTTCTCCACATCCTTGCCAATAGTGAGTGATGTTAGTCTGCTTTTATTTTTTGCTTGTCTAATAAGTGTGGAGTGAGATCTCACTGTGGGTTTATTTTTTATTTCTCTCATAACAAATGCTGTAGAGCACTTTTCAGATATTTACTGACAATGTGTATGTCCTTTCTTCTGAGGTATTTACTACAATAATTGTTTCTTTTATTAAAAAAAAATATTGAGGTGGGGGCACCTGGGTGGCTCAGTTGGTTAAGCAGCTGCCTTTGGCTCAGGTCATGATCCCAGGGTCCTGGGATCGAGCCACGCATTGGGCTCCCTCCTCAGTGAGGAGTCTGCTTCTCTCTCCCTCTGTTCCTCAGCCTACCCCCTACTCATGCTCATCCTCTCTCTCTCTCTCAAAAATAAATAAATAAAATCTTAAAAAAAAAAGCTTTATAGACTTACAGATTTATGACCCAATTCATATTGTTGCTTATGGCCTTAATTATGAGTCAAGGTTCATTTTTATTTTACATATATTCTACAGCTCCAACACTACTTATTGTAAACTCTTTTCTTGAAATATTGTATTGTTTGGCATCTTTGTAAAAAATAGATACCTGGGGAGATGGGAGATGTTAGTCAAAAAGTACAAGCTCCAGCTTAAAATAAATAAGTTTTAGGGAACTAATGTACAGCAGGTCATTATAGTTAATAATACTGAGTTATCTACCTGGCAGTAGCTAAGAGGGTAGATCTTAAGTGTTCTCATCACACACACACACACACACACGCACACACACACACACACACACAAGAACTGGTAATTATGTGGCAAGATGGAGTTGTTAGCTAACACTATGGCAGCAATCATTTTGCAGTATATGCATATCAAACCAACAAGTTGTATACCTTAAAACTTACACAATGTTATATGTCAGTTATATCTCAATAAAGCTGAAAAAAAAAACCAATGACTGTAAAAATGTGGATACAGTTCTGGTCTCTATTCTTTTCTAGTGACCTGTCAACATTTATGCTGGTGCCACATTGTCTTGATTACTATAGCTTTACAAAAAGTCTTAAAGCCAGATAGTATAAGTCCCCTAACTTCATCCTTTTTTAAAGGATTTTTTAATATTCCTTTTTATGCTTGCAAATTTGGGGATCGGTTTGTCAAATTCTTGGGGAAAAATTTGTTGAGATGTTTGGGATAGTGTTACATCTATAGATCAATTTGGAATTTGTATCTTAAGTATACAGTGTCTACTGATCTTTGAACATGACATACCTCTCCATTGGTTTGTTTTCATTAGTTTCTCTTAGGAATGCCTTGTATTTTTCAGTTTAGAAATCTCAGATATGTTTGATTAAATTTATTGTTAAGTATTTTATGTTTTGGGGGCATACTACTTGTAAATGGAAATTTAAAAATCATCTATTTTCCAATTGTTAGATACTAAAGTAAGTACAAAGTTTTTATTTTTGTATGGATCATGTACCCCATGACAATGTTCAAATCACTTATTAGTTTTAGTACCAGTTTTGTTAATTTTCAAGATTTACCTCATAAACAATTGCTATCTGTAGAAGTGAGAGTTCTGTTTTCTTTCTTTTTTTTTTTAGATTGCCTTTTACTTCTTTTTCTTGCTTAATTGCAATGCCTAAGGACTCCAGTACAAGGCTGAATAATAGTGGTGAGAACAGACACCCTTGCTTGGTTCTCGATTATGGGAGGAGAGTTATTCAACATTTAACTTTTAATTGTGATGTTGTTTATAAGTTTTACATGCATGGTTCTTTATCAAAGGAAGGAAGCTTTTATCTATTCCTAAGAGTCTGAATTTTTCTCATGCATAGATAATGCATTTTGACAAATTCTTTTTCTTAATTTATTTCAATGACCATATGACTTTTCCCCTTTACTCTATTAATCGTATGCCTCATGAGCACAGATTTTCAAATGTTAAAGTAGACTTGCCTTTATGGTTTGTTATCTTTTTTATTTTTTGCTGGATTTTTTGGCTATTATTTTGTTAAGTAGTTTTGCATCAACATTCATGAGGGTAATCAGCCTGCAATTAAAAAAATTAATGTCTATTAACATTTTGATATTAGGTCATATTGTCTCATGTAATAAGCTTGGAGGTGTTCCTGCATCTTCTATTATCTGGAGTCTGTACTATTAGTGAAATTTGTTTAAGACATACTGGTTAGAATTCATCAGTGAAATCATGTGGACCTGGAATTTTTTTTATATGATCATGTTTGATAGCAAGTACATTTTCTTAAATAATAACTGGGCTACCCTGATTTTCTATTTCCTCTTGTGTCAATGTTTATAAATTGCATTGGGAAAAAATTTTCCCCTTAATTTAATGTCAAAATGTTTTTGGGATATAGTTTTTCATAATATTTACCTATTAGCTTTTTAATATCTAGAAGATGTAATGCTAGCCCTGGTTTCATTCTGGATATTACTAATTTTAGTTGTTGCTCTTATTCTCTTGATCATTAGAGCTAGGTGATTATTAATTTTGTTTATATATTTAAAAAAGAAAATTTGGCTTTGTTAATGTTATTTGGATATACTTTTCTCTTCATTATTAATCTTCTTAAAGAGAGACTTAGGGATTTGATTTTAGACCTTTCTTTTCTAATACAATAATTTTAAAGCTATTGATTTGTGAATACCTCAGCAATATGATTGACTCCCAGTCATATTACTTTAAAGAAGAGATTATTTTACAGCAGCACTAATAACATTTTGAACAGAATGTTGTGTGTATGTATGGTGGAATGTTTAGCAGCATTCCTGACCTGTACTTAGTAAATGTCAGTAGTTCCCCAACTAGTGGTGGCAATGGAAAGTGTTGTCAAGCATTGCCAAATGTCCCGTGAAGCAAAATCACCTCTAGTTGAACATCACCTCTTTATTCTCCATACATGCAGAGATTCCCATCAATTTTTATGGCATTACTTTTAGTGAGAACTGACTACCAACAACCCCTGACATTTGCTCAAAGACCCCACAGTAGATAATGTCTTAGTTTCAGGTTCTTCTTGATGCAAACTTGAGACAAATATTTGAGTGCAAGTAGTGGATTTGCAACATACTCATAGGAAATACTGATACAGGAATGGCAGACTGAGTAAAAAGAAAGGGAGAACATATTTGTTAGATTAATGAGGAGATTCTGATTATGGACAATTTTGTTGTACTCTTGTTGGAGATCTCTGGGAGTTTTCAAAATATAAGTGTTGTCCAACCTGAGAGCAAAAAAGTGGATTTATTTACCCACCAACTTTCATCGTTTTTTTTTTTTCCCTGAGGAATTAATTTCCTGGCATTTCAGCCTTGGAGTCTCTGCTCAATGCAGAGACTAAGGACTCAAGTCCAGAGACTTAGAACAGAGAGCAGTGAGTAGGAATTAGAAGAAATATATGTGATATTATGAAAACCTCTAATAGGAAGGCTAAATGTAATGAGGGGATTCAGAAAAGGCTTCAATGTGGAAGAAGCATTTGTGCTAAGATATGCAGGATAAAGTCATGGATAATTAATTGAGCATTTGAGAATTGAGGTACATTCCAGGCAGAAGAACCAGCATATACAGAATCCCTGAATTATGCCTGGAACAATCAAGAAATCAAATGAAGATTAAGCATGGTGAAGTAAAAAATGTAGGTAGGACATATTGAAAGATTAACGGGCAGTGATGGACAAGGACCAGATGCTGCAAGATTTCATAGATGATGTTAAAGATTTTAATTTGTATCATAAGGAAGGGAGTGAGGATTGAGGAGGATTACATTAATTAAATTTAGGTATTTAAATGGCTTCATTATGGATTAAAGATAGATATAGAGTGAATAAAAATATCTAATTGGGTTGCCATTACTGTGAACCAGGTAAAGGACAGTGGGGTGGGGGCATATATAAATGGGAGGCATATATCAGTGAAGTGGGAGTAAAGATAAAGAAAAAAATGAGTTTAGAGATATTTAAGAGGAAAATTAACTCATTTTAGTGGGAATAAAGTTTTCAGGAAAAATGTCTTGGTTTTTGTCTTGCAGAACTGATTCTATGACGGTGTGAATTGAGATAGGGAGCACTGGAAGAGGCAACCTCAGGTGCGTGTGTGTGTGTGTCTTTGTGTATTTGTGTGTATGTTTATGTGTGTATACATATACACAGGGAGCAACCGGGAATTATATGTTTGTATTTTAGAAGCATATCAGTGAAGGTCCAGTTAGGAGATAGAAGTAATGCCAGTTATTTTAACTCTGTGAATGTAATATGAAAAAATGAAAGAATGTTAACTAGATATTGAAGATCCGAGAAAAAAAGACAAAAAAAAAAAAAATCCTGAGTATCCTGGAGGTAGTAACTGCAAAAGCAGGTTTCCCTCCTGGGGGTTGTGGAACTAATAGAAAAGTTTGGAATTATTAAAAATTAAAAGCATGGGGGAGGACACCATGAAGCTAGATCTCAGGCTTACAGATCTCAGACTTGTTTGGCTAGTCCTAGTGTTCTGGAGCTAGGGAAGGGGTAATGTGAAGACAAGACCATGTAGAAGTTGCTAGCTGTAGTATTGTTGTCTCTGAGCAGACCCAGGGAGACTGTTTCTGGGACTGTTGGAAAGACAACAAACTGGGACAACTGCTGCTGCTGGTTTCAGTTGTCACTACCAGGATAAAAAACCACTGTTAAGCTGATGCTATTATAGAAACAGGAAGGAAAAAGCCTGACCTTGCTTCCTTCTCTAGTCTTCCAGTCCTCTCCAGCATCCCTGATTCATAGGGACTAATAGAAAGTCATCTATCCTTTAGCCAACTCTATTTATAGTATTATTATTGCCAGATATTATAGTATGTATTTTTAAGTCTGTTTACTTTCTCTTCAGTGCCATGTGAGCCCCATAAGAATGCATTTTTTGTTTATTTTATTTACTATTCTTTCCCTACTACAACAAGAAGTGCAATGCACCCAGTAGGTGTTCAATAAATATTTGTATGTTAAGGAATCAGTGGGTCCCTATAGCTCTCTTTGATGCCAGTTCTTTATTCTGGGATCCTGTCCATTGCTTTGTCAGAGTCCCTGACAGTGTAAATTTCTACCTGCTGTTGACTTTTGGCTTCATATACAATCTTTTCCATAAGGGAAGGTAAAATTATATTTCATAATCCCATCTTACCTTTAGGTACTTGGTATTTGCTATTAGATCTATCTTACCATTTTACCGATATGGCTATGTAAGGATGACTGAATAGTGATTTTTTATGTGTATGTGTGTGTATACATATACATATATATATGTATGAACTATCAGTTGTGACATTCTTTAATTATAGTATCTTAAAGTGGTTAAGATCATGGACCCGGATAAAAGGAATTCTCTCAGATTTCATTTTTTTATAAACTAAAAGCTTTGGTGATTTAGGCTTTTGTGTTTGTATTGTTATAATAACCTCATAAAATTTTAAGTATGTTTAGAGAGAGACAATGAATGAACCTACTTTCTGCCAAAAAGACAATATATAATACCATACAACATAATTTTAGTGTTTCTAGTATTAGATGTTTTCCCTTGAAATATAATCTTTACTCTGAATAATAAACCAAGTACTCCCCTTGAAATACTCAAAATATACTTCTCTACTAATCATAAGATGTTTTGACAGTTCCATGTTTTATGAGCTGAACTGAGGCCACAGTGCACCAGGATCTCTAAAAGAAAACATTCTCTGTGGGGGTCCATATATTTCATATAATGGTGGCATAATTTATTCTTTTCCATCGTGAAAAGATATCCTGGCACAACTACTAACCAAGTATAAAACACTGAAACAGGCAAGTTGACATGTTTACTAGAGTTCTATGACCCCATTATTTTTTTCCTTGGCAGTACTTGCACTCGAGATCTTTAAAAGGTCTATCTTTTTTTTCCTAAATAGTTGCTTCCCCTTAACCTATTACTAGTATTGGAGCATAAAATAATGTATAAATAATTTTGACCTTTTCCTAAAGGTCTGATGGGACCCGGCAAGCTGTCCTAGAGCTAATAATGTTACAACATTTCTTTGTTAAAAGGTGGTAAATAGGAATTTTTTTTTCTATTTCTAAAACTTCTACAATTTTGGGGGCTGGAAGAAACTATTGGGTCTAAGTAGAAAAATTCCTTTTTGTTTTCTGGAAGCCGAGTCTATCAGTCTAGTAAATTATATTATTACAAAGTATTATCAATGAGAAATATTCTAAATTGGAAATATACCACCATACAACCAATTATCTAATTATAATTACTTAAATTACATACTTTAGAATATTGAGGAAACTGTTTAAAAAGTATTTTCGTATCTTTTGCTGCTGGCTTCAAAGTTTCTCTTTCAATTTCAAGTGGTATAGTTTAGAGAATTCTTTTCAGCTCGGAATGTACCTAATAGGTGCAAGGTATTGTCAATCATATTTCCTGCCTTTATGCAGATAAATATGTGGTGGGGCTAATAATAAGACAAACAAGCAAAACAGTGTAATATTAGATAGAATAAAGCATGATAAATAGATAAACCAAATAAATTCTGAATAATTTAACATTCCATTTTGTTAAGAGAGGACGGGCATTGAAAGGCCAAATTGATGGCTGACTGCAATGATGTTGGATGCATCAAGGGGGAACATTAAGAGGGGAACCACAGAGCACTGAGAGAAAGAGTACTACAGTAGGGTACAGCAGGGAGGTAATGCCAAATTATGATAAGGTAGAGTGTAAAGGGGAAAAAGTGAATATCAACTAATTGAATATAGAAAACTAGACATAATGGAAAGTTAATAGCAAATTGGTTACAAGCCAGTTTGACTGGAAAAACAGTGGTGCTAGTAGCAGTCAGGAGGGTGGAGAAAGATGTGTCCAACAGGAAGTGGGGGATTATCTGGGGTTTGAGAGGGGTGAAGAATTGATTTGTTAATTCCTACAAAGTTTATGTTTAAATTTAGGAGAATTGTTAGGATGGGAATTTAAAGAGACGATAATATTTTTTATAAGATTGATTTTCAGTTTTTCTTTCTTCCCAAACTAGATGTGTTCTCTTTGTTCATTTCCTACCTCACTTTGTACCACATTTACAGCACTTACCATTCTTTGTTTTGTTTCATAATTCTTTGCGAATTTAACTCACCATTCTATTTGAGGTTCCTTGGGGGAAGAAACATTTATTTAACTTTCTGTTTCCTTCAGTGCCCTTAGTAATGCTTTCCATATAAAAAGAAGCAATAAATATTTACAGAACATAATAGAACAGAATACAAGAGCATTCCAACCCGGAAATTCAAAGATAAACTGCCTATATCTGGCTCATCTTAAGATCCCCAATAAAAACTTTAAAATTCCAATACCTTTATTTTGATTGTACCAGACTGAGAATTAAAAGTAGGACCACTTAAAAAATTGAACAAAACAAAGTAGAAATATGAGAAAGCATAAACGGGCAACTTTAGTTTCTCCATTCCTCACTGGCATATTTTCATTAATTTCGTATTGTTAGATTCCTCACGAGTCTGCTTGTTTTGATTACAATCCTTGTGGTTCATAGTCCAGGCATCAGAACTTTTCTTCTGTGGGCCACTCTGTATCTGTTGGATAAGGATGTCTCCCTTCCTCCTGTAGGTATTGCTGCTCCTGTAGAGCTCAGCTGTTACTCCAGTGGCACTCAACTTTGCCCTTTAATGGCTGCCCCTGGCCCCCAGAATCACCTGCTAACCTAGTACCCACTGCACCCTGGGAAACACTGTTGACACCCTGGCACCTAATGGTGAAAGTAGACATTAACCTGCATCAGTGTGACAGGTTGGTGTGAGGCCAGCTTTCACCAAATTGTTTTAGTTATATATTTTATTTATTTTACTTATTTATTTATTTATTTATTTATTTATTTATTTATATTTATTTTCTTGGCTTCTGGGAGCACTTCATTTCCCAGCTACCCCTGAAGTTAGTTGAGCAACTGCAATTGAATTATGAGTGGGGTGGTCAGTGGCATTTCTAGGCCAAGACTGTTAAGAGATAGTATGCCTTCTTTCAGGCTTCTCTTTCCCAACATTGTGACCCAGGAGATTATATGACCCAAATATTCTAGTTGTAAATTGAACAAAGACTTCCCAACTCATATCAGACTGATTTCTGCTTTTATCTGTTACATAGCATAGACTACTTATCTTGAAAGGTATATGGGGATGCATTCTTTTCCTTTTTTAAAAAATTATATTATTAGAAAGATCTCAAAAAAGTTCTGAGTATACCCAAAGGTTTTAAAGAGTTTAGTATATAATCTTTTTCAGCTTTTTGTTCCTGTTCTCTGCCTGCCATAGGACTGAGAATAACTCCATTGAGGGCTAAGCCAAATAATAAATCTGTAGGATAGTTACTGTATCATATACAGAATTTCTCTTTAACTCAGAAGACTAAGGCTTGATATTAGGTCAAGTTTGTTTGTCTGTCTATTTCTACCCTAAGACCTCTGTATAAATAGAATCTCTCGTAATGGTAATCAAACATGTCCAGAAGTGCCTTGGTCTTAGCAGCAAACAAAGCCTGGGTATAATTCATTATCTTAGTGTAGCAAAGACAAGCTGATTTACAGACATGAACACTGGTAAATGAAAAGTTTAAATAAATACATAATAGCTAGATTTGGAAGGCCTCCTCAGTACATGTGAATTAGAAATTACATGTTAAAGTATTCATGATTTCTTGGTTGGGATAACTTTTTATCATTCTTTGAATAACACAGTAGATGAAAAATACTGCAAATAAAGAGTCACATACATGTTCTAGAATTATGTGGATTATTTTACTAGTAGTTTTTATAGCATATGTTAGCATTTAAGTTTGAGTTAAATTTATGTTCCCAAATTTGAATCCTATAAATTCCCGTATTCATTTCTAAGAATAGAAAAATACATTGAATTTAATATTTCAAATTTTTATGTTAATGCACCACATTGCTCTGTGTTAATAATTATTTGAATATGGTATCAATCAGAAAAGTTCCAGTAATTTTCCTGATTAGGATAGTTTTCAGATAGTCAAAGCATTTTCTTTTCCCTTTGATTAAGAGGATTATGGGTTTCATCTTATTTGGTGGTTTTAAAGCCCATCCTTAGAAGATTTTTTGGGAGTAAACATCTATTTTTTCTTCCTGTGTTTTCTTCCAGTTACTTTAGAGAATGGAACTTTTGCATGATATCCCACCTCTAGCTTCTACTCTCCCATCTTTCTCTCATTGTGTCTTGTGTCTTCTTCCATAATAATACCCATACTATATGTATTGTTCTTTGAGACAGGGACCATGTCGTATTATTTTTATATCACTCATGTATATAACAATGCCTGACAAATAAGATCCTTAACATTGATTTTAATGAATGAGTGTGTGAGTTATCACATACATGAATGAAAATTGAAACACCAGTTTAAAGTGTTTCCAAGTCTATTATTGGAAAACAGAGCATGAGGAATCTAGGGATAGATCAAATTCTTCTGACCAGTGCTCATAGAACCATTCCATTACAACATTGGGTAAACTTGGATAAGCCTGGAGAAGACACATAAAACTTTCACACATTCCAGTTAAATTTGAATGGTCTGTGAATAAAGAAAGTAAAATAAAGTAAATAAACATGTCACTTTAACAAGCTCATTCCCAGGGTCTCAACACAGAATTCATTTCCTGGAATCTCTCAAATTCTGAAATCAATATTGCTTTCTTTGAACAAAGTTTTGCTGCTTTATCACTTTGTCAATATTAAAAGCCATCTTTTCAGTTCCACCAAAATCTACAATTCCTTCTCTATGTGTTATTTCATTTCAGACTTCTTTTTCTTTTCTATCCAGCCCAGATCCCACCATCTATGACATCAATTAATCTCTTTGCTTTTATACTCCATTCTATTACCTTTCTTACCCATTTGTTCAGCTGTTCTGGGTTTGTAGAACAGACTGCAAACGCTCCAAGGTAGTAACACAGGGTTTCTTTTAGATAAAATGATATAATTAATAACAAAGTGCTTAGATACAACTAAAATTTTTGTTCTCCAGTTTCAAGAGGACTATCAACTCCATCATCTACTGACTTGGTTTCTCAGTACCTTTCACACTTTCAAGATTTTTATCTCATCATTTCCTTTTTACTTCCCTTATGTAATCTTTCTTCCTGATTAGGTCATTAAACAAATATTCTCTCTACTTCCAACCACCAACTTTTTTCCATATTTACTCATTGCTCTATTCCTTTAGTCAAAACAAACATAGCCACCTTCATTTTGGATGCCAGTTTTTCCTGCATTACATCATATAGTTCTACAACATTCTCTCCATGAGATAAATTCAGCCTTTTTATTAACAATTAAATAATAAAGCTAAACTTGAAAATTAGAATGTGCGAATTTAAAAGCTAGATGTCATTTATAGAGACAGAACCTATTTTAGGTAACTGCCACATGGGGAATACCTAATTTGTATGACTTACTAATAGAGCTCCACCTCCAAACTGTATCTATAGAACAAGTGAAACAGGCTTCTGTCAATTAGCACATTAATTGGCTTCAGTATTGCCATTTAATCAAAAAGATGTACTTTGATCTTTGCTAAATATTCTGGGAAACAAATTCTTGTGATTTTCCAACTGAAGTTAAATGAGAAAGGAAATAGGATATCATGCTACTATACCTATCTTGAATGGAAAACTGGCTGAATATGGAGACTTATGGGAGGAGACAGGAGATGAGAAAGAGAGATAGGAAATCTTTTCTTGGTGGCATAAGATATAATTTGGGGAGCACCCTTTAAACCCTGTCTTTAGTCATCCTTAACCTTTTGTTTGAGTCATTTTGTATCAATAATTTGGAATTGAAAAAGAATTCAGTGATATACTACTTAGTGTGTAATGAACACTCATTTTACTTGAAATTAATTACTGATTACGGGGCGCCTGGGTGGCTCAGTTTTTATGCGTCTGCCTTTCGCTCAGGTCAGGATCCCAGGGTCCTGGGATCGAGCCCCACATCGGGCTCCCTGCTCGGCGGGAAGCCTGCTTCTCCCTCTCCCACTCCCCCTGCTGGGGTTCCCTCTCTGGCTGTGTCTCTCTCTGTCAAATAAATAAATAAAATCTTTAAAAAAAAAGAAATTAATTACTGATTACTTCGTTTGAATCTAATTATGAAGCATTACTACTCAATTTTAATGACTATAATTTTATAATACTTTTTTAGTAGCTCATGTAGTATGACCCCTTTACAACATTTAAAAAATAAATTTCCTGGTATTTACAAATATTTATTTTACTAGGTAAAATTTTATGCTCATTTATTAACTTTCCAAACCTAGAAAAAAAAACAAAAGTTAAACCAAACAAAACAAGAAAATAAACAAAATGAATTCTGACAAGCATCACAATGGATATCCACACTAATTTGTTGGGAATTTATGTTTCTGCCTTTGAAATATCATACAGAATGATTTTTATGTACTTATTTTATCCTTTTTTATGTCTCTCAATGGATTTTTATGATATCTCTCCATATAAATTTTCACATTTCTGGCTTATTTTGTTACTTCCTTTTTCATATTACTGTCATTGTAAATTAAATACATTTTATTTATTTATTAATTAAATTATTGAATTTAGGAAAACTGGAATGGGTAGGAGGATATAAGAAAATCCCTGAGAGTCAGTGGATGGGAGGCTGCAGTGTGTTCACATGTTGAGACCTCACAGTGAGAGGACTTAAGAATATAGTTTCAGCTTGCACCATAGAGCAGAGTGTTCAACTCAGATAGATTGTTATGAGTTCCCTCCTCATATCAGTGATATCACATGGGGCAAAGCTCCTCATTACTCAAAGAAATTAAACAAGGATCTGTGGTGACTGACTCTACGTGGGGCAGGGTTGGAATGGGTGATATGTTTTATTGCTTTTTCATTGGAAAAAAGATGAGATCAAATGAGAATAGATATAAATAGTAGATAACTGGAATCATACCGATTTTGCGAGCTTTAAAATTTAGGGGTAGAGCAGAACTCTTGTTTTTCTCATTGATATTTTTTATGTTTCTGTAAAAATTTCATGTTTACTTTTTTCGTTCTGTTGCTGCCATGTGATAGGAAAGAAATATTAGAGATGGTAGAGATAGGACTGGAGATCAGAGTGTCTTAAAGTTTTTCAGTTTGTTTTTTAAGGTATTTCATGTATGTCATTTTAAAGGAGTCAGTGTTTCCACAGCCATATAGGTAACAGAAATTTTAAAAATCCCAGAAACATAAGTGTGAAATATATATTTCTAAAGTATGTGATCAACATAAATTTTATACATGTCAGACTAATTCTCATCCCCATGTATGTTGTTGGCTGCTTTTATAATAATTTCCTAAATATCAAAGAGACTAAACTAAAAGTTAATGTAAGAAGGATGCCCATTCTTTAAAGAAACTCAAATTTACATTGATTAAATATCAATAATTCATGAAACAATGATATTTTGAATAAAATGAATGTGATTACACCACTTGTGTTGATTTAAACTTGAACATATTGATACTGATTTTAAAAAACACATTCACCTATTGACAGAAATATTAAATCTAGGTAATTATAGACAAGTTATTTTATTTTTACTTATTGAAGTAGAAATGGGGAATAATTTCTTATGGGATAAAGACCTATTAGAAGCTGCTAATCATTGGGGTGCCTGGGTGGCACAGTCCTTGAGCGTCTGCCTTTGGCTCAGGTCATGATCCTGGGGTCCTGGGATCGAGCCCCACATCGAGCCCTGCATTGGGCTCCCCGCTCAGCGGGAGGCCTGCTTCTCCCTCTCCCTCTGTCTGCTTGTGTTCCTCTATCAAATTAAAAAAAAAAAAGGAGCTGCTAATCATTAAACAAAACTATGTTAAAATATTTTTCCAGTAATTTATAAAAGGAAATGAAAAACAATGCTATAATATCTTGAGGAGACACAAGGACATAGTATACCAACTTGAATTATCTCTTGGCTTGCTGTTGAAATAACCTTTAGCGCAGTGATATTTAATGTGAGAAATATTATAATATGATAATTTTATATGTGAATAGGTTAAAAAGTTTAAAAAAATTTTTTGCCTTTGTTATCATTTTCCATGGCTTCTGCACTCAGATAATTCATTTTTCTTGAGTTTTGAGTATAAGAAATATCTTGTTGCAAATGGGAAACTAAGTTTTTACTCTTTCACATAAAATAACCAATTTTGCTTCAAATTCCCAATATTTCAGCTTTTATTTTCTCTGATTGGGTGAGCCTCAGGCATTTTTCTTGGCAAATTTGCAAGAACATAAAAGAGAGAATACATGGGGAAATGGAACATTTCATCATGAAATCTAACCTTTAGAATTTCATCATAATGTGGAAACATGTTATGGAGGTAATTTGTTGATTTCAAGGTAGTATATATAAGAGATTCCAGTGAATAGAAAGCATGAAGCTAATGTGAGAATGTCCTTGTATTTTTCATTCCTTGAGCTTTATTCATAAATGTAACTGTCCAAAATAAATTGAATTTATATTTTATGTGATATTAATATAACTCTTGCTTTTCTAAAATTAATGTCTTTGTGATCTTTTTCCAGTCTTTCATATCTTTTAAACAGACATATTTGAGGATAGTTTTAAGTTTACAGGAAAATTAAGAAGATAATATAGTTCTTTAATATTCCACATCTAGTTTTCCCTCTTATTAACATTGTGTATTAATATGGTATATTTGTTACAATTAGTGAACCAATTTTCATATACTATCTTTAATTATGGCTGATACTTTATTGAGATTCTTTTAGTTTATACCTAATGCTCCTTTTTCTGCTCTAGGATCCCATTTAGGATACTACATTACACGTAGTTTTCATAAATAATTTAGAATTATTTTGCATGGAGATTTGTCTTTTCTATTCCATTTATTTATATATTCAATCATTTATGTATATCGGTTCAATATGGAGTTATGGATATTTATTTTATACTTTAGGTTCTAGCTTAACATTGCTTTATTTTGTTGCTCGAATGTTGCAACTTTGGCCATTGGTAAATGTTCCTTTCAGCTCCTGTGTCTTTTTCACACTCCATAAGTGTAGGTTTTATTTATTTGTTTTTTTATCTGACTCAGCAAGATGTTCCAGTCTCATCACATAGATTTCTTGCTCGTCCTAGAGTCAGCCACTTCTCCAAGGAGCTTGGTTTTTTTTCTTGGGGAATGGTATTAGAAATTCTTTTCTTGGGGAATGGTATTAGAAACAAAGATACTGGTGTTATGTATACCCTTTGCTACTGGGATGTCCTTGCTTCTAGGCCAGAAGATACATGTGTGTATATTAACGTGTATAAATACATATATACATGTATAAAATTTCTTTTTGTAACCATCTGCATCTATATTAAGCTGAATATGAGTTCATACTGATGGTTACAACTATAATCTAGTACCACATGAATGGTTGTAGCCTCTTTTATTTATCTACAAATTCTTACTTCAACATTAAGAACCTGACTTCCTCCATTCACCATACATTTGCTTATTTGTTCAATTTCAGCATTTATGTATGGCAGTATAAGAATTGCTTTCCATGGGAAAAACTTTATCAACTAGAGTATAGTGCTTTTTTATAGTTTCTTTTACCCACTTGTTTCCAAAGTTACTTGTGTCGCCACATCTCCCTGTGCACATGCCCTGACCTCTTCAGTGAGGTGTTTCATACATATGAAATAACACTTAGCTTGCTGGGTTACATTCTTTATTCCATCCTGGGATCCTACAACTTCCTAAATAATTGCATACATTTAGGTTCATACTATGTGCCATTAAGTTCAGTGGGTTTTGACAAATGCATATTATCATGCATTCTTCATTGCAGTATCATATAGAATAGTTTCACTCTCAGAAGTTCCCTGTATTTCACCTATTCAACTCTCCCTTACTTCTCCCAAATCTTTGGCAACCACTGATTTTTTTTAACTCTAAGTTTTGCCTTTTGCAGAAATTAACATAATTGGAGTCATATAGTATGTTGTATTTTCTGGCTGGCTCTTTTCAGTAAGCTATATGCATTTAATATCCATCTATGTTTTTCATGGCTTGATAGTTTATTTATTTTTATTATTGAATAAAATTCCATTATATGGATGTATAATAATTTATTTATCCATTCCTCTATTGAAGAATAACTTGGTTGCTTCCAGCCTTTAGCAATTATGAATAATGTTGCTACAAACATTCACATCTAGGTTTGTGTGGGAAGATGTTTCAACTCAATTGTTTAAATACCTAGAAGAATTATTGCTGGATTATTTGGTATGACTACGTTTGGCTTTGTAAGAAACTGTGAAATTGTCTTCAATTGTCCAAATTAGCTATACCATTTTGTATTTCTGTCAACAATGACTGAGAGCTCTTGTTGTTCCAAATCCTCAAAAATATTTGGTATTGTCAGTTTTTGGTTGGATGTTAGCCATTCTTAAAAGTATGTAGTGGTTTCACATTATTTTAATTTGCCATTTCCTACTAACAAATAATGTTAAATGTACTTTCATATATTTGTTTGCCATGTTTGCCACATATTCTTTTTGAGTCATTTGTTCAGATATTTTGCTCTTTAAAAAAAATGGATTGTTTGTTTTCTTATTGTTGAGTTTTAAGAGTTCTTTTCATATTTTGGATATAAGTCCTATATGGGAGATGTGTTTTACAAATATTTTCTCCCAGTTATTGCCTTGTCTTTTTGTTCAATGTTTTGCAGAACAAAGGTTTTTATATTCATTCAGTAAAGTCCACTTTATCAATTTTAAAAAATAGATAAATTGTCCTATTGATGTTGCATCTAAATACTAATCACCAAAACCAAAATTATTTACTTTTCTTTTATGTAATCTTCTAGATGAATATATTTTGCATCTTACATATAGGTCTTTGATCCATTTTGAGCTAATGGTTGTGAAAGGTATAAAGTCTGTGTTTAGATTTCTTTTCTTTTTCTTTTCCTTCCTTCCAACATTTTTTCTTCCTTCTTTCCTTCCTTCCTTCCTTTCTTCTTTTTTCCTTCCTTCCTTCCCTTCCCTCCCCACTCTCTTTCTCTTTCTTTCCTTCTTTCATGTTCCAACACCTTTTGTTGAAAAGACTGTCCTTTCTCCATTACATTGCCTTATTCTTTTGTCAAAGATCAGTGGACTATATTTGTGTGGGTCTACTTCTGGGCTGTCTATTCTGTTCCATTGATCTATGTGTTTAGTCTTTCACCAGCACATGCTGTGTTGATTACTATTGCCTTATGACAGATATTGAAGTCATACACTGTCAGTCCTCCAACACTGTTATTTTTTAGTATTATTTTGGGCATGCTGGATCTTTTCCCTTCCCATTTAAACTTTAAAATCAATATTTCAGTATCTACAAAATACTTTGCTTGGATTTTGATTGGGATTGCTTTGAATCTGTTGATCAAGTTGCCAAGAATGATAATCTTAACAATATTATCTTCCAATCCATGATCATCCCATTTCTCTCCATTTATTTAGATCTTTGAATTCTTTCATCAAGCTTTTATAATCCTTTGTGGAAAAATTCTGTGCATATTTTGTTCAATTTCTAAGAATTTTATTTTTTTGATCTCTTATAATTTTTTTAAATTCAAAATCCACTTTTCATTGCAGAGATATAGGAATATAACTGACATTTGTATGCTTCTTATATTCTGCAATCTTGCTAAAATCATTTATTATTTCTAGGAGTTTTGTCATTAATTGTTTCGGGTTTTCTACATAGCTGATCATGTCATCTAAGAACAAAAACAATTATATTACATCCTTCCAAATTTGTATACTTTTATATTGTTTTCTTGACTTATTGTGGTAGCTAGGATTCCAGTATGATGGTGAGTAAGAGTGATCAGAAGGGAAATCCTTGCCTTGTTTGAAATCTTAAGGGGAATATGTCCAGGTTCTCACTATTAAATATAATGTTAGCTTTAGGTTTATTGAAGATATTATTTATCAAATTGCTGAAGTTCCCCTATATTCCTAGTTTTCTGAGTTTTATCATGAATGGATATTATGTTCTTAAAGGATTTTTTTCCTGCATCAATCAATATGCCTATGTGATTTTTAATTCTTTAGTCTGTTTAGGGAGATTACATTAATTGATTTTTGAATGTTAGACCAACCTTAAATATGTCGAATAGAGTTTGCTTTTTGTGCTAATTTATATATTATACATATATAAATTTTACTTTTTGTCATATATATAAATATATATATGTTACATATATATTTATTTTTGTACTAAATTTATATATATATTTTACTTTTTGTCATATATAAATATACATCTGTTATATATTATTATATACATATATATGTATATTATATATATATATATATATATATATATATATATATACATTGTTGAATGTAATTTGTTAATATTTTGTTGTGGAGTTTTCCATCTGTATTAATGAGAGATATTGGGCTTCTTTTTCTTTTCTTGCAATGTCTTTATCTGATTTGGTATTAGGGTAATGCTACTCTTATAAATGAGCTGGAAATTTTTTCTCTGCTTCATTTTTCTGGAATAGGCTGTAGAAAATTGGTCACTACTTTCTTAAATATTTGGGGGAATTCATCAGTGAAAACTTCTGGGCCCAATCCTTATTTTTTGGAATGTCATTAATATCAGTTCACTTTCTTTAATAAATTTAGGCATGCACAATTCAAGTATCATCTGAAAATTCATTCTAATTCATTTTTGCACTTTGCTCATTTCTGTTTCTTTCTTTTTTCATGCACACACAACAAACAAATAAATGCACATATGCATGTATTACATGAACAAACGAACAAAAAAAACCTATCTTACAACCTATACATCCAAAGAAGCCCACACATAGCAATGTATTTGCCCCTGGTACCTCAGATATGTTCATCCCATTTCAAATATGCATCAGATAATTGTACTCGAAACTGTCAGGCCAAAGTTTTCTGAAACTAGGTCTCAATGTTACTTCTTTTTTTTTTAAGATTTTTTATTTATTTATTCATGAGAGACAGACAGACACAGAGAGAGAGAGAGAGAGGGAGACAGAGGGAGAAGCAGGAGACAGAGAAGGGGCAGGGAGCCAGATGCGGGACTTGATTCCAGGACCCTGGGATCATGACCTGAGCCAAAGGCAGACACTTAACCATCTGAGCCACCCAGGCACCCCTCTCAATGTTACTTTTACTTTTGCTTTAGTCCTCTATAATTATTCTTACTTTATAAATTATGATGCTTATATTCTGCAATGCCAGAATTTCCATTTGGTTCTTTCTATATATATATTTCTTATAACTTTATTGATATTCTCTATTTAATGAGAAATTTTCATCACATTTTCCTTTAATTCATTAAACATGGTTCCTTTTACCTCTCTGAACCTATTTATAATAGATGCTTTCAGGTCTTTGTCTGCTAGTTCAATACCTGGGCTCCTCTAAAAGGCAGTTTTTATTGTCTGCTTTTTTTTCTATGGGCGATACTTTTCTTTCTTCTTGTATATTTCATGAGTTTTTTTTAAAGATTTTATTTATTTATTTGAGAGAGAGAGAATGAGAGATAGCATGAGAGGGAAGAGGGTCAGAGGGAGAAGCAGACTCCCTGCTTCTCGATGTGGGACTCGATCCCAGGACTCCAGGATCATGACCTGAACCGAAGGCAGTCGCTTAACCAACTGAGCCACCCAGGCACCCGCATGAGTTTTTTGTTTTTTAACTGGACATTTTAGATAATATATTATAGCAATATATATTGACACTGTCTCCTCCCAACCTGGGGCTTGTTATTGTTGTTGTTGTTAACTTGTTTATTTTTTTAAATGATTTGACTGGACTACTTCAATAAAGTAATTTCCACTTTAAAGTTTAGCCTCTGATACCACTCCTTAGAATGCATAGCATGAGGCATGCACACAGTTTTCTTAAACTTTAGGATCAGTGTGGTTTTGGCCAGGTTCTCTTTGTCACTTGCCCTGATCTCTCCATTAAGTATCTGGCTAATCTCCCTCTACTGATACCACACCTAGCTGTTAGCTTCCACTAACAGATATCTGATCGATCCATATTTTCAACAAAACTCTGGGTGTTAATTGATCCTAATAGGTTCTGATCACCCAGTTCCAATGTTTGTGTGTATGAGTTTTCCACACATCCACCAACCAATGCTCAGACACCAGCAGGGTATCCAATAATTCAACTCATTTCTGACACCATCTCCCAGGAGATAGAGTCAGATCCCACAGATTAAAGGCTCAGTCATACTGTGAGGTAGGAAGTAGACATGAATAGTGGAAGTAATGCCCTAAGCCAGGGTCCCAAATCCTTAAGGGGAATACTAGAGACAGGAGCTGGAGGCAAGAATGGTGATCAATAAGCTACAAATTAAAAGCCCAGGAGCACAACATCCTCGTGGGCCTGACCAAAGAGCCACAGGTGCAGAGCATGTGCTCTCTTCCACCTCTGCCCCAGGGTGACACCTAGATTCATTGTAATAGGTATGCATTGCAAGTACAGCCCCACCTGTTGGAAAAAGACTGCCATGATGGTTCCAGTACAAACCTTGTAGGGTCAAAAACTCTTCCTTCCAAGCTATGAGAGGAATTTCCCAAATGATTGATTGGAAGCAGCCTTCATTAAAGACCATACCACTGTATATTACAGCTCCTCCCAGCCCAGAGTGACTCAATAACATCCAATCCCAAAACAACCCAGGGGCTTGTTCTACCTTACAGAACTTGCTCATTCTTGCACCTTAAGAGTGTACTTTTGCTTTAATAAACTGCTTTGTGCTTGCTACTTTCCTCTGGCTGTCTTTATTCGAGGACAGATCACCATGTAAATCTTAGAGAATCCAAGGACTGAAACTTTCATTCACACAACACAGACTCTTTCATCTGTAACAATATAGAGTGCCTGCCATCACCTCCTCCCCCTTCAACACACACACAAACTTTAGACTCCAGTAGCAAGTTCAGGTTGTTACCTGTGCTTCTGATCTACCTGCTATATATCAGAGGTTTCAATTAATTTGTTAGAGTGGTTCACAGAACTCAGGAGAAATATTTTACTTGCTGGAACATAGGTTTATTATAAAATGTATAACTCAGGAACAGGAAAGATCCATAGGACAAAGGATGGGAAAAGGGCCGAGCTTCTGTGCTTTCTCTGGGCACCTTGTTTTCCTTGAATCTCCATGTGTTCACCAACCTGTAAGCTTTCTGAACCTTGTCCTTTTGGGTATTTATGGAGACTTTATCATAAAGCCATGGTTGATTAAATCATTGGGCATTGGTGATTGAACTCAATCTCCAACCCCTTTCCTCTCCCTGTAGGTCCCAGGGTGGGAATGAAATTGCTCCACTAGCAACCAGCTCCCATCCTTAAGAGATCTCCAAAAGTAACCTCATTAACATAACAAGAGATCTCTTTTCACTCTCACAATTTAGGAAATTTTAGGGGTTTTAAAAGCTCTGTATCAGAAAAGAAGACAAAGACCAAATATATATTTCTTATGATAAATCACAATATCATACTCTACAATCTGATCTAAATAAAATTAGATCCTTTCTCAGAGACAGTATTGCCAATTTCAGGCTTTCTTTGAACCCTAAGAAGACTCTTAGCTTCTTTTCCCTGGTTGTCTCTATTAAACTTTTCTCTGTTCTACCACGTTTCTTATTGCTAAAATACCTTGGAACTACCAACCTCCCTTTAATTTCTCACCTCTATGATTCCCAGTGTTTTCAGCAATGCCCTTAAGGCATGAATTCTCTAAGCTCTGAATTAGTTTAGAACTGTTGGAGCTGTGGAGCTGTCTGTTCTTAAATTCTACCTTTCCCCACTGGCAGAATCTTAGTGTTACAATTCTCCCAGCTGATAACCATAATCTACATGTCAGGTGTGGGGTCTTGCCACCTGGTCTTGGTTTGCCCCTTCTGGCAAGGAATTTCTATCTCACAGGGAACTGAATTAGAGGTGATTGGGTGCCAGGGCTCTCAGTCTGTCATGCACTGGGTAGAGCTTCTGTCCTTTGAATGGAAGCTGGGTGAAGAAAGGAACCCCAGTCTTTTTGGCTGCAGATGGCTGTATTAGGGATTCTAAAATACAGAGATGGGAGGGGTGTGAGAGATGCTGGTGGCTTTATTCTTCAGGGGGAAACCATAGCCCTTTACTGAGAACTTGGGAAAGCTTTTTTCTTCGCTTTACCTACCTGGAGTAAAGTTATTATACTAAGCTTGCCCTACTCCTTTCCTCTCTCCAAATGTTCGTCATACAATGCAAAAGTGTGTGTGTTGGGGGCAGTGGGGAGCATATGTAGATACCGTTACACTTTTTTTAATTGTCTTTTTTTTTTCCTTTCTTAATCACACTAATTGGAACCTACAAATAACGTTTCACAGACTTCATGAAAGGTCACAACCTTTCTTTGGTTCCAGTCTCAGGAGAAAGGCATTCATTCATTCTTTCCCAATCAAGTATGTTGTTACCTGTAAGATTTTGTATATGCCTTTCATCAGGTTGAGAAATTTCCTTTTCTTCCTAATATGCTGAAAACTTTTAATTTAAATGGGTGTTTTGTTCAAATACTATTTTTCTACCTATTATGGTAGAAATATGGGTTTTCTTCCTTATTCCTTTAATATGATGAATTATATATTTTTGATATTTTAACATCAAATCAATTTCCATTCCTGGAGAAATTGCCACTTCTTGAAATATATTATCCTTTTTATATGTCAGATTTTATATGAAATGTTTCATTAACAGTTTTTGCATCTATGTTCATAAGGAATATTCAACAGCAGTTTTCTTCTTCTTTGTGAAATTTTGTTGGTTGTGTTTCCCTTTCAGAGTATATATTTTCATATTTTTAGCCTCTGAAATAAATTTACTCAATTTTGATATGTCAAGGTAGATTAATATATCATTAATGATAGTAAACCCAAATCTTAGTGAGATAAAATAATAAAAGTTCATTTCCTGTTTATGCACAGTCCATTTCATGAGTTTTCCTGGGTAGTTTTCACACACAGGGATAGCTAAGTGATCCTGGATCTTTTCATCTAATGATTCCTCAAAGCCCCTTGTCTCAGAAATCTGATATGAGGGCGCCTGGGTGGCTCAGTTGGTTAAGCGACTGCCTTCGGCTCAGGTCATGATCCTGGAGTCCCTGGATCGAGTCCCGCATCGGGCTCTCTGCTCAGCAGGGAGTCTGCTTCTCCCTCTGACCCTTCCCCCCCTCATGTGCTTTCTCTCTCTCTCATTCTCTCTCCCTCAAATAAATAAATAAAATCTTTAAAAAAAAAAAAGAAATCTGATATGAGTGTACTTCAAAATATATAAGTAAAACTTTTGGAACTTAAAGGTAAAGATTTCATTTTATGTGTTGGTTAAGGTGAAAAGTTGTTTTAATTAATAAATGAGAAAAAATCAAGTTGGCATCAGAATTTTGACAGCAACATAGAAAGCTGGCAAAAGTGGAGAGGCATTTTCAAGAAACTCTAAACATACTAAAACACTAAACACTAAAAAATAAGCCAAGAATTGAATAATCATCCAAGATGTCCTCATTTAACAAGTCTCCAGAAGATCAGGTTTTTTTTTATAGGCAATAATATAAGAATTACTATAATTTCTTATATTTTAAGAAGAATTTTGCAGAAGATGAGCTTTCTTCAATTGAAAAATAATTGGAGCATACCTGTGGTAAGATTCTCTATTTTCATCTTGGTACTTGGTTGTGTAAAGTCTACATCTCTTACCTTTATGCCTCGACATGGCTCTGTTCAAGTCAGTGGAATTTAAATAGAGGTAGTATGTGCCAATACTGTAATGTGTCTATAGAGTTGTGCCCTGTCTTTCTTATTTTTTCTTCCTTTTTTTCTGGAATGTTGATGTAATAGCTAGAACTGGAAGAACATTTTTGAACTAGGTGGGCCAAGAGGCCATGCATTATGGAGAAACAAGTCAGAAGGAACCTAGATACCTGACAGGACAGAATTTTACATATAGACTCTAAAGTATATACATGAATATGGGAGTTAAGTACATTTCTAAATTTTAAAAGACACTGTTATTTTGGTTTCTGAGATTAGAAGTCGAATATAATCCTAATTAAAACAGAACCAGTCTATACATTCCTTACAAGCCATTTATATCATGTTCAAGATTATCCTAAGTGTAAGCAAAAACTTGCTTGTGATGAAAGAAGCAGCCATTTCCTAGGTCAGGGAACAGTGGAAATGGATCAGAACCACAGTGGTTGAATTTACATTGTTATTTTGGGTTTGCCTAAAAGCTCTATTCATTGAGTTTCTTTGCCAAACTGAAAAGCCATAGGTTTGCTTAGGTTACTGCAACTGACAGTGGGCACAGAGCATGGTCAGAAAGGAAATATTTACTGCCAAATAATTATAGTACCAATGTCTTTTTTATTGGAAGTTTTAACATTCCATTTAAAAATAAATCTCATGGAGTTCTATACCTGTATATATGGTTGCAATGCAAAAAAATAAGGAGCAGAGGAGAATTCTTTCGGTTTCAATTTTTGCAAGCCCTTTAAATATAAATGTTAGGATCATAAAAATGAAATACCAATATAATGTTTCAAGAAATAAGTTTTAGAAATTCAACTTTAAGATGGTTGTTCTTTAAATAGCAAATTTCATATTAATGGTGACAAATTTTTGTTTGTTCATTGTTTTTTGATTTAATTCAATTTATTTTCTATGATTTTCTGAGTTTTTTCTTGAAATATTTGTTTTAATGTTGTTTTTGTGCTGTTTCTCCAACTTTGCTATTAAAATATAGTAAAACTACCAATAAAAATTTTAGTGAAAAAACACAGTGGGTTTGGGTGAATTGACTTTTTTTTCTAATCCCAAGTCTGTAACTGTCTATTTTAGGCCAAACTGAGGTTCTACATAAAGCTGACCAGGGAAGGCAGCTCCTTTTACAGAGATCTTGGTTTGAAAAAGCATACATGGCAAAACTCTAAAACAAAGGTCCTAAACTTAACCTTATGTATGTACGTAATAGGTACATGGATTTTGAGGAGCTCTTAAACAGAGTAACATTTTATTCAGATTTCTTTTTCTTTTTTGTGTTATTCTGTAAACAAATACTTATATCAAATATGAAAATATTATTTTAAACCAGCAAGGTAGCATGATTTGTTCTTACAAAATCTTTATGCCTATAATATTATAGTGTTTGGAATATTTCCCAACTGATAACCTCTTGAAAATCGTGCACTGTAATTATTATGGTAGACTTTGTTCATAAATTGAATTATATCAAATAAAATAAAATTTTATAAGGATTATATGCTCTGGCAAGTTTTCATAACAGAATGTGGTGGAACACAAAAATTCTAGTTTTTTTTTGGCAAGGTTCTGATTTATGGACACTTGAAGTGAAGAGTTGATTACAATAGATAGAATGTTTTTATTTTGTTTTGTTTCTTGGCATGAGAAAACTGATTTGGAACTGTTAGGATTTTAACATAATTTAGAAACTTCAAGTCTTTGTCATTGAGACCAGAAATAAAGTTTTACCTGTTAGTGAAACAAAACTGTAAAACAAAAATAAACAGGTAAAAAAATAACCTTGGTATTCTCTGAAGGGATAGAGAAGTTAAATGTTGAACAATAGATATGGTTTTACTTCTTTGTTATTGAAAGAAATTTCACATACCACCATGTTGCAGTACTTTCTAAATTGGTGTTAGCAAAAAAAAAAAATCACAAAAAATTTTCAACAAAATCTTGTATTTTGCCCTACTCCTTTCCTCTCTCCAAATGTTCAATGTCATACTGACTTTTCAAGAGCCTTTGATATGAAATGGGAGCTAAATGTATATTATTCCATAAAACCTAAACATTAGGCACTTTGGTGAGAAGTTTGCCTTGTTATTGTTTCCTGCTATTGTGCATGGTTGAGCTCTATGAAAAGGAGTGCCAGATCCTTAAGTGTCATTTAAAAATAAAATAGAACATATTTTCTTTTTGAAACACAATTTGACCCTGTAAAATGACACTGCTTATTGATGCATGTTCAAAAGGAATAATTAAATTACACATTGATAGGAAAATCACAAAACTTCTCATTTTCCTTCTGTTTTTATAATAGCTGGAGTACCTAACTGATTATACAGTGCATCTCCTTTGGTTCTTAAATATGTAACCAAGTACATTATAGAGCACCAGTGTTATTTTGTTTTCCAAAATCCATGTGCTAATCTTTAAAATAGAAGTCGTCACTTGAAAATGGAAATCTCTTTCACACAGTAAGATGAATCTTTCTCAAAGATCATGCTCATTAAAGTGCTAATTTTGTGGTATATACAAAGTGTATTTATGGCAAGACCATACATTTTAAAATACAAGAAATGCACTAAAATACTTATAGAAAGGAAACTATTTTAATTTCCTGCCATATTAGCATTTGTAGATGGCTTCCCTAAAATCTTCTAGCGTTTGGAATGTGAAACAGAACAGATAGTGCTGTTTTATACACATTATATTATTAAGAGAAGAAACAACTTACCATAAGAATTTTATTTTAATCTACTTTGAATGCATTTAATTTTCTAAAGCCATTAAAGATAAAGAGAAAATAAAAGCCAGGAACCATAAATGTTTATTCTTTATGCTTTTAAGTAGTTAAATTGTGTATGACAATATACCATTTGAAATGATTATTCACTGATGACCTATTTGGGAGAAAACCATTTTGTTCTAGAAATCACACAAGATTAACAAGGGAACACATAAAATTTTGAATAATTATTACTAAAATTATTTCTCAAATTTACAGGGGGCTTATAAAATATTTTGTCCCCTTTACATGTATTGGGATTTGGTTGTCTTAACATACAAGAGATCGTTATGTTACTCTGCTACATGAGAAAAAAGGACTTATTTATTGGCATAGTATTATTGTTAATGTGTCAACATATGACTTACTGAATCATTATTATGAAGAATAAGCCATTATATAAATATGGCAATTAGAAAGGAAATAATATTGAAAATGTGAATTAAAAGTGAATGTTAAATGAATGAAAATATGTACAAAAAGTGAAAAAATTATTTTTAAATAATCACTGCTATTTACTTCATTTTTATTCTAAAAATATTCTTTAATTAGAAAACATTGATTTTATACCAGGAAGCCCATTCTTTGATGAATCTCAGGCTATTAATATCTTGAACAAAGTATGTAGACTGTTAGAGTTGAAGAGATCATAAACATATCCGCCCTGATCACTATTGTAAAGATAATTGACAGCTGCTTCCTTAGCTGCTACTGATGAAAATGATGATGGAGAATCTAATGATGCTAATGTAGAAGTATTGTTGATGAAGTGAAAATCTGAAAGAAACTTTAAGAATACAAATTTTTGAGCTTTTTGGAGCAGAAAGAATCAAGCTTCCATGAAGCATACAGGGAATATATGAGCAGGAATGGTCTTGGTATATAATCATTGGTTCCTGAAATTTAGTTTCAGAAATCTGTCAGCAAAGCCAAAGGCAATGGAGGGAAACATATGAAATCAAATGACCATTGGATAAATTCACTGCAGAAATTAAGCAGACCTCAGGACTTTGCCTGACCAGGCCTTCTCTGAGTAAGAATGTGCTTTGGGAAAATAACTGAGTCTGTGAGGACTTAAAAGTCTAAGCAAATTTTATTATGTAATAATCTTGTTAATGTTGAGGTATAATGAGGTTTCTGTAGGACATTGATAGCAGCGACAGCAATTTATTCATTACTCATAACCATTATAGTGTTGGACAGAAAATCTTATCCAAATATCCTATTTTCAGCCATTACTGCCTTTGGTAACATCTCCAGCAGCATGGGGGAGTTTATTGGTAGATGAGAGTCTACCAACCTCAAAAGGCAGAGCTAAGTTCCCACTTCTATGTTATAACAGAATAAATCAGTGCTGGACCTTGGGCAGGAACACCCAGGGTAATCTTTACCTGACTCGAGAATGACAATAGCAGCATTTGAGGGAAATTTCTCTAGACAGTCAATATTCTGGATGCCTCCGGCTTTGTGACTATCCCAGCAGTGTAGAACATTACTCTGAACCACCTGCTTCTGGTAGTAGTTATGAACTTAACAAATTTTCAGCAAGTGACTATTCTAAATCATGGTTCAAACAATGAAACAGATTAAATGACATTTGTCATTTGTATAAACACCTGAATGACTTTTGCCAAATAAGGAGGAGAGAGGGGCCTGAATGTTCTTCAATTTGAGCACAGAAAAGACCTAATTATATTCTTTGGAGCACTAGGTGAAGGTGGAGATTGAGATATTTTTTGTACCTAAAACTATAAATCATGACATCATAGTATGAGAGTAAGAAATTAAATACCAGTAAATGTTAAGGACTCAAAGCCATTTCTCTTTTATTCTAAAGTCTTTGTATTCTTACCATTTCATACTATCTTTGACATGAAAGAACAGAAAAAAAATGACTTGTTCAATTGATACAGCTTGAATTTCAGAAAACTTTAATACTCTAGATAGAGTACTAGAAAGGGGTGTGGAAGAAACATTGAAAGTCACTGGTGCTAGGCAGATAATAGTGATGACAAAATAGTAACAATAAGTGTTTCAACCTTTCAAAATGTGTTTATGATAAAATGAAAGCCTAGCACCAGTGCCATCTAGGAAAATAAAGTCTATTCAAGGTCTGTGCTGAAAGGTCTATATGAAACGGGCAGACTGTAATTGTTTTCTGGAAATGTTCTGTTATACACTGGTTATAGTGCAACCTATATAGGAAATCTAGATTGTATCAGTTATATTACAGATCTTGTGTTTAATAATTATCATTTATTTTATAGCACTTTGTACAGGACATCTGTTCCTTGTTTCTGTTTGCTTGCTTTTCCATGCTTCTTTAGGTGCCTTACCATCATACATTTTTCATGTTTTTAAATGTTACTGTAGAAGCTTACATTTCTGTGACAAAACTATGTTAAACTGTGCTTCTTCATTTTTTTCTTCCCTAATTTTCCTTTCTCTTGTTCTCAAAATTTGTGGCTCTTGTTTTGTTGCAGCTACTGCTGTATTTGGACCTTTCTTGCCTAGAGGTCACTTACCACAGATTAAGCCCCTGTTACTCTAGTGATGTGGATTTCCTTTACTGTTATTGTTTTATTCTATTGTAGAACAGGCTGAATAGATTAGTTGTACTGAGTGAATATACGATTATTGATAGGTTGTGCTTCTTCTATATTCTATCTATTTGCATCTTGAGAATTCCACTTGACCAATGGGGGGGAACTTGAGAGCTTTTGCGAACTCAAATTCAATATATCTCAGTAACTACTCATCAGTGACACTTTAATTATGGCATTGGACTTAAACATTGCACTGAAAATGACAAATGAGATCTCAGGTGTTTACCATTCTATTAGTTATAGCAGCCATTTTATTGGTCTTTGCCAGACCTGATGTGGGTTCATCCAACTCTACTCAGTCCATTTCCAAAGGAGTGTCAAATTGGATTCTGTAGTACTTGATCAACTAAATGAATTCACAATTAATTAGCTAAATACATCATATATAAAATTCGTATCTACTAATACGTATTTATGTGGTCCATGAAGGATTGTACTGGGTACCTTTGGGTAATTTGGAGTAGTTTATTCATGTGGTCTAGGAGGAGAGATATAATTGGACATTTGGGATGAGACTTTCTATGCAGCTAAAACTAGGAAGGACATGGCCAAACATCAAACATCTCAGAGAATATCTCAACTATTACATGTAAATTTTTTTCTATGTTCTAAATATTTTATATAAAATGGTTGGCCATGTTATAATTACTTGGCAATTACATTCAAGAAAGAATTTTGAGAACTATTTAAAGTTAAAAAAAAAAAAAAGCTTGAAAGAAAGAAATCCACAATGCTTCTATCACCATCTTCACCTCCCCTAAAATAAATATCTATCACAACAGGTGTGACTTTCTGCTGCCAAAAAGATGATAATGGTAGATCATCTGCAATGATGGCCACCAATACCTCCTATTCTTGTACTAGTACGCCATTCCTCCGATGAATAGGTGGAGGATATTTCTCTTCCTGTGAACCTAGGCTGGTCCTTGGGCTTTGATTTGGCCAATAAAATGCAGTGGAAGTTATCCTGTGTGACTTTTCTACCTAGGTCTTAAAAGGTCTTATAGATTTCATCCTCTTGAGATCTGGGCACCATGTAAAGAAGCTTAGGTTAGGCTAATGAATAATGGGAGTCCAAGGAGAGAAACAGGCAGAAAGAAGAGAGAGAGAGAGAGAGAGAGAAAATGAACCAGCCAGATTCTAGATATTCTAGTCACTCCAAACTGGGCCAGACCTAAGAATGAGGCTCTTTTGGATATTCCAGCCCTGGGCATTTTTCAGATGACTTCATAAAAGTGACTTCAGCAAATATAACATGGAACAATACTGTGCAGCTGAACCCAGTCATCCTACAGAATCATTAGTAAAAATACATTTTGATTGTTTCAAACTAATAAATTTTGAGGTGTTATTACACACTAATAGATTAATAAATTACCAATACAATAATTTTCTCTCTTTTTTTTTTACTGAGGATGTCAATTTCTGGTGTAATGACCACTGTCAAACTTTTTTTTTTTTAATCCTTTTTCCTTTCCTTTTTTTTTTCTCCCCAGGGAATGCTTCCTTTAGCAATTTCTCCAAATCTTGAAGTATGGCAAAGAGTCATTGTTATGTCCCCTCACTCATGGTGAAATCCCATGTTTCACCACTCTCTCCGTGCATAATTTCTTCTTAGTTGATGTTAAATTATTAGTTTTCCTTTATTCATTTTCATATATTTCTGGACACCTGAATGCAAGCATTGTGATTGGTTTTATAAATCAAAAGGATGACTTATTCCTGAATCTAGGAATATTAACAGCTTAGTGGGAAATACATACCAACAAAACTCTGCTAAAACAAATATAATAATGATAATAATAATAATAATGAAGTTAGTATGACATAGTTCATACTAAGTTCCAGACACTTTTATAAGATATTTACATCTATTTCATACATTTTACAAGTTGTAGAGATTAAGTAATGTGACCAAGGTCGGCCAATCCTTTATAGTATATTACAAGAGAAAAAATCTTCCTGGGAATCAGAGAAGGCTCATATTTGGAAGTGACTTCTGAACTGAACCTCAAACTATTTAATTTTAAAGTGGGAAAACACTAGGAAGAAAAATGTTATATGATTCTGAAAATGCATGCCTCATTCTGGGAACTGAAAATCAGCCAAAAGGTAATTTGAAATAAGGGATGAAGGTTTTCTGGACTTCATAATGATGACTCTAATATTATGTGCAAGAATTACTAGAAAAATATGAGAGAAATACATTAATTAGGATGATATTAAAATTGTTTTTAGGAAAAAATCAATGTAAGATTGAATTAAAGCAGGAGCAGTGGAACTGGAGAGAAGAGGTTTGGTTATAATTATGAGGTTGCCAATTGGATGGAATCAGAAAGTGAGAGGAATGAGAAATATATACAGTGCAAAGGAACAAAAACAACACATCTGAAATACAGACAGAGAAACAATGCCTAATATATAATTTTGCATTAATGTGTAATGAATTTGAGTTCTAAAATAAAAGACGTTTCTATAATGAAAGCCAATGTTCATTACCTAAGTTATTGTTACCAGCATGGCTCACAGCAGCCAATTTCTTAAGTTAATACTTGAAGTATGCATAATCAAATGAATGTATAGTGTGCCTATGGTTTATTAGGGGCTTTGGAGATTAGATTTCCATTGATTGTGAAATTATTTTAAACGATATATAATAAATTTCTCATTTGGACTTGTAACTGACTTTATAGTGATGATTTGAAGTGTGGCTTTGATATCTCCTCAGTATTATAATGAACTTAAAAATTACAAACTTTTTGACTTTAGTGAATATTATTTGAAAACAAAATAAGTTTCAGAAGGTAGCTAGTTTAAACATAGATTAAAAGAAAAAAAGAAGCATAAAAGGTTATTTACCCAAGCTCTGCCCAAGGAGCCAGAACACCTAGAAAGGTTAGTTTCAAGTTCTTAGTTAAAATGGAGACATAAAGATACATAATCTATTCATTTTTATTGACTGTTAGCTCAATAATTTTTTTAAAAAAGTATTTATTTATTCATGAGAGACAGAGAGAGACAGAGAAAGAGAGAGAGAGAGACAGGCGGAGGGAGAGGGAGAAACAGGCTCCCCGCAGAGTAGGGCCTGCCATGGGACTCAATCCCAGGACCCCGGGATCATGACCTGAGCCCAAGGCAGACGCTTATCTGACTGAGTCACCCAGGTGGCCCTGTTAGCTCAATAATTGATTTTGCCTCCCATCAATGTATACTTTCCAATAGTTCTGGCATAATATTTAGGTTTCTTAGAGTAAATTAGAATTTTGTTTAATTATTAAACTTTTGTGTGATTTTGTTGTTTTATCTCCTGAGCTAGTATCTAATGATACAAATTAATTCTTTAATAAATTGAATTTAGGGACTGGGTACCTGATGAAAATTAATTTACAGAATTTCAGCCAACCTTCTTTGAAGCCAGAATAGAGTAGGCAGTTTTCCTCCTTGTAGTAGAAAACCATCTCTCCCAAACACAAATAGTTAAGAGGTAAATAAGCCTCATGTGCTGCCATCAAAGAAGAAGAAAGGGATGTGTGCAGTATTTTGAGCATCTCCTATATACCAGATACTCCATTCACAACCAAAACATAAAGTAAGTGACGCTATTCCTTCTAACAGTGCAGCCCAGTGAAGTTTACAGGTTTAGTAACAATTTGTTAAAAGTTACTCAAGTAACGAAGGGGAGAGCCAAGTTTTTAAACAGGCTTAAAAGTACAAAACCAATATTCTTCCCAACGCATTTAGGAGTTTTCCATACAATATTATGGCTAAACAATCACTTCCACCAAAACACACTAGACAGTTTCAAAGTTGGGCAAGAGAAAGGAAGATCCTAGAAAGACAACTATAAACTTTTTCTAAGACATAGAAAATTTACTCCATTTTAAGACTGAGAGTGTGGTCTAAAAGAAAAGCATTGTATTACCTCATAAAAATAGTTCAAAATAAGATAAAGAATAAGCAGTCTAGGACCAACTGGCCTTTCTGTGTCATGAAAAATTAGTAGGTCTAGCTCAAAATAGACAATTTTTCCAGTAATTCATATATTAACTATAGGCCTTGGCAATTATTACTAAAAACACAAACATATTTAGAAATAGCATGTAAAATGCTGTATTAGCTAAGGGTAGTTAGTTAAAATAATAAATTTTGATTTAAAATAATTCTTCCACAAGACCATGAATGATTTTAACTCCATTGAGATTCTTATCTAATTATTAAAAAAGTGGAATTCAAATAGAATTTTTTTGCTTTAAACAATTTTTTATGAAGTGTTCAGTTTTCATTCATTAATGCATTCTATAAATACATTCAATGAATAGCTATTTTCTTTTTTTTAAAGATTTTATTTATTTATTTGAGAGAGAGAGAGAAAACACATGAGCAGGGGTAGGGGCAGAGGGAGAGGGAGAAGCAGGTTGATTTTTTTTCCTTTTTTATTTTAAATATGTCATATACGCAAATAGAACTTGGCTCCAGCAGTGTGTGAAAGTGAATTGGATAAGAAAACAAGAAACGCTGGTTTGATAATAGGACATGACTGCTTCTTGATTGGATGGATGTAAATCATTACACCTGTGTCTACATGTGTTTGTAAGTGCAATTCTTAGTTAATGATTCAAAATTGTTGAGTCAGGTAAAAACAATAATGATAACTAACATACTGGAAATCTTATAAGCAGTTACCTGTGTTATTAACTCATTTAATCCTCAGTATAAGAAAATTGAAGGCACAAAATATAACTAATTAGTCCAAGGTCCAATGACTTCTAGCTAGAGGAGTGTTAATGAGAACCCTGTCTAGCTCCAGAGACTAATCTCTCACAAATGGAATGTTTTTGATTTTTGCAGATAAAATGACTTTAAATTTTATATCTCTCAAATTCCCATATTTATATAAGCTTAAACCATAGTGAAATGAAACATTCACTAATCCAGAAATCTTTCTTCATACAAAAGAACACAAAAACAGGCAATTCACACAATGTGGATTATAAAATGAAGAAAAATATGGACTTGATTGGAGTAGAGGCTCTTCACAAGCCTTGTCAGATTTTAAGATTTTCACTGTTTTCTTCAGAAGAAATGAAAATTTTTATTAAAACCGTGCAGATAACATTAAGTAACAGGGATAGAGTCTCAAGGGTATATTTGGCTATGAAGTTAGATTATCAAAGGGTTAAAAAATTCTTAATGGATAATTATTGCAATTCTTTAGGGGAGACATAGGGAGAGTTGAAGGAAGTATAAAGAGTTTTCATTCAATCAATCTGAATTTGATCCAACTCAGTTGGATCCACCAGTGATCCAACAAAAATTTAAGTAAAATATTTGTGTTATAACGAAAAATTTTTTTGAAAAATCTTTTTTTTTAAGATTTATTTATTTGACAGAGAGAGAGAGAGAGAGAGAGAGCACAGCAGGGGGAGCAGCAGAGGGATAGGGAGAAGCAGGCTCCCCACCGAGCAGGGAGCCCAACATGGGGCTCCATCCCAGGACCCTTGGACCATGACCTGAGCTGAAGGCAGATGCTTAACCTACTGAGCCACCCAGGCACCCCTTGTTATAGCCAAAAATCTTGAATGAGATCTCTTTAACCAGTTGTTAGCCTGCCTATTAAAATAACTTCAGTATAATCTCCATAATATGTTTAAGACAAGAACTCCTTTCTCATGGAAGTTCTAAGTTGAGTTACTAGTGAAATGCTTATCTAATAACTTGCAAATATTTAGAGTAATCTCTTTACATGCTCACGTGTCTATTCATGAGCACAGGGGATGATTTTTATTTTGCCATCATTAAATCATTCATCATCACATTTTAGACCAATAGTTTTTGGGGAAACTGTTTCTTACATCTTCAGAAAATTCCTGATATATAACATTTGAAACCGAGTGACTCCCATTGATCAGGGCTGAGCTGATCCATGATCTTGGAGGTTTTCAGGAGCTGTTCCAATATGGGGATGTGCAATAGAATTTGAAGTACAGATTTTAAGAACTTCATTTACAGTAATAGTAGCCATTTACATTCTATCTAGAACTTCCAAATAAATGATATGTATAAATATCCTTAGAAAGACTTAATGTGAATATTTCTTAAATTATTATTTGATCAGTTTAATTCTACTTCAAACATAATGATAATAATATCTTTTATATTACATTACAATATTGAATTTTATATGGAAGGAGAAATATCTGATAATATGTAATAACTCAATGAAAAAGTTGAATAATGTGGGGAGCTTACAAAATATTATAAATTTCAGTAAATCCAACCACATTTAAAACATAGAGATACTGCATTATGAAGAAAAAATAGATTAAAAATATAGAAAAGAGTTGACTATTTGATCTGACTATATATGAGGATTTAATATATGACCAAGTTTGTATTTCAATTGAGCAAAGAAAAGTGAGTTTACATAATAAATGGGGCCATAATAATTGGTTATTTACCAGGAAGAAAAAATTCATGTCTACAACAAACCACAAATAAAACAAAATTTCAGATAAATAGTTACAGTTGTCAAATTTAATTAAGTATATAATAAATATCTTAAAATTTTAGTAGTGATAGACAATTTTAGCTAATACATGTAACTCTGGGAGATAAATTTTATGACAAAAATTATTTGGAAATATACAATATAAAATAATTCAGAAACATGATAAATTAGAATGTTTTCAGAAAATACAACAAATAGAGGGATAACGTCTATATTTTACAATAAAGCTTACAGACTGATTAGGAAAAGATAATAATGGAAGAGTGGGCAAGTATATAAATAAGCATTTCAATAAGGGGATATCCATATTCACAAATATGTGAATAAATGCTCAAATTTACCAGTAATTAGGGAATTGCACATTAAAGAAACAATGAGATATTATTTTTCACTCATCAGATTAAGCAAAAGCATAAATAGATGCATGAATGGATGCATGAAGGAATAAAAAAATTAAAATAGTTTATGTTGAATGGAATGACAAAATGAATAAACTCATAGATTACTATTAGGAATGCAAATTTTATTTATTTTTTTATTTTTTACTTTTTTTAAATATTATTTATTTATTTATTTGAGAGAGAGAGAATGAGAGATAGAGAGCACGAGAGGGAAGAGGGTCAGAGGGAGAAGCAGACTCCCTGCCGAGCAGGGAGCCCAATGTGGGACTCGATCCCGGGACTCCAGGATCATGACCTGAGCCGAAGGCAGTCGCTTAACCAACTGAGCCACCCAGGTGCCCCAGGAATGCAAATTTTAGAGTCATTTTGAAAAACAGCTTCTTAATATATATTGTTATAAATACACATATTTTGACCCAACAAACATACTCAAGAAATCTGCTTCATAGATAAAAACACCAAAACATAAGAATATGTACAAAACAATGATTATTACAGCATTATTAATAAAAGCAAAATCTGGAAACATAGTGAAAGTCCATTCATTAACAGATGCTTGAATAAATCCTGGTTTATCCACTTAGTGAAATATTATGTGGACCCCTAATGCCTTCATTATGCCAAGATGCATAAAAAAAAAATTCCATTTTTGTAAAGTAAAAAGTGACAAAAATAAATACAAGTCTATGTACACATTACTATAAGATTATAAGTAGAGTTGCTTCAGATTGGAATATTTACACACACACACAAATATATATATGCACATACATTAAAATATATGAAAGGTTTATTCTAGAATGCTAGTTGTGACTATCTTAATATGGTAATATTGAAGGAAATGTTAACTTTCATTCTTAAATTTTTTGTAATAGTTGAGCTCATTTAACATAAAGAAGTAGTATATGAAAAGTTAGAAAAATGTTATTTTTGCAAAAAAAAAAAGGAAATGTAATAAGGAAATCTAGTGTCTGTGATCTGAGGACGGCTGTGGGAACTTACTCTTGATCATCCAGAAGGAGGGCATGGAAGACCAAAATATAAAGACCTGCTTAAAAATGAATACATCAACAAGCAGAATTAATGGGGTCACAAAACAATTGATTCTAAATGCTGAAGAGTTCATTTTATATTGTTACTTATATAAACTGACTCTAATTTTAAAGACTAACTTTTAATTTCCATAAAGGGTAGAAAGAGAATAGATTTTTTAAAAAACAGAGCTAAAATAAACTAATCCCGTTTAAGAAAACAGGCTGTTTTTATAATTTCTCCCTCCACTGTGATGTAATAGTCAGGCTATGATATATCAGTCAAACTAGGCAATCAGTCAGCTGGTAAGCCACGGCCATAACCCTGGTCACAGAAAACAGAGCTTACAGTGGATCTCTTTTATTACGTAGAGAAGCATTTTTCTTTCCAGTTTAAACAGAGAATGAAGTTCTCATCACACAATTCAGAGTCTAAGAAAATATATAAAATAAAACAGAGAAAGTTGACATAAAAAAGTTCAAATAGATGTGGATAAGAATCAAGAATTACTCTGAAGGATTTATGCTCCAAAGTTCAGCTTTTAAAATTTTTATTAGAGAATAGTAAAAAGTCTCCCATATAACAAGTGACTTGTTGTTCTAAGATATTTGTAACAATATCTGTAAGAAACAAAGTTTATTATTATTTTGGAATAGAATAAGCAAAGGACAACTTTATTAGAAGCAACATTTGAGTATTCATGATTTCATTTATTAATAATAATATAAATATGCAAAACATTGTAACATGTTGGAGACTAATAAAATTAATGCCCTCTACTAAAATCATATTTAATATCCCTTTTATGAAGACATGTTAAAATAAGCTATGTAAATGAATACTTGTTTGCTTTTCAACAAGTTATATATGAAAAGGAAAAATCTCACAGACAAGAAAAGAATATGGTTTAAATGGTTAAAAAAAATCCTGCAAAGATACAGGTTTCCAATTATGGGATGAATGTTATGGTAATAAAGGTTACAGCATAGCGAATGTAGTTAATGTTAATGTGATAGTGTTGTATGGTGATAGAGGATGGCTATACTGTGGTGAGCATACCATAACATACACAGTTATTAAATCACTATGTTGTACACCTGACTCTAATGTAACATTGTTTCAACTAGACATCCATAAAAACATTTGAAAATAAAAAATGCAAAAAGTTACTATAGTATGATTACAAATAAATTAGGAATGGGAAAAATGGGAATGCAGCAAAGTATTAATAACAATTTGATTTAGTTAGACTAGTAATGCCATTAATTTTTCTATATTTTTTATACTTGCCAATTTTCTTAGCTTTATTTTCTAAAATAGTCATTTTTTTATTTTTTGATGGAAAGAAGTATCTAAAATAGTTTTAAATTGTATATAATTTTCCATCACAGTGTACAAGTCTAGTAATAAGTCACAGGGCAAAAGTCCTACAGTGGTATGCAACTTAGAATGATTAAAACCCTTATATAAGTGGAAAAACAGAAATCCTGGACTATTTATCTAGATAAACTCAGAAAAGTCATTTAGCACCCCTCGGGTGTTCCATCTTTCTAAAATTGGGTGTAATAATAATGCTCTAATTCTAGTTTAAAGAGTTATTATTGGCACAATGAAACTCCGCAAAGTGTACAAATATGTGAGTATGTTTTTTAAATTTTTTTATTGTTATGTTAATCATCATATATTACATCATTAGTTTTTAATATAGTGTTCCATGATTCATTGTTTGTGCATAACACCCAGTGCTCCATGCAGAATGTGCCCTCTTTAATACCCATCACCAGGCTAACCCATCCCCCTCCCCTCCTCCCCTCTAGAACCCTCAGTTTGTTTCTCAGAGTCCATCGTCTCTCATGGTTCATCTCCCCCTATGACTTACTCCCCTTCACTCTTCCACTCCTGCTATCTTCTTCTTTTTCTTTTTTCCTTAACATATGTTGCATTATTTGTTTCAGAAGTACAGATCTGTGATTCAACAGTCTTGCACAATTCACAGCGCTCACCATAGCACATACCCTACCCAATGTCTATCACCCAGCCACCCCATCCCTGTCACCTCCCACCACTCCAGCAACCCTCAGTTTGTTTCCTGAGATTAAGAATTCCTCATATCAGTGAGGTCATATGATACATGTCTTTCTCTGATTGACTTATTTCACTCAGCATAACACCCTCCAGTTCCATCCATGTCGTTGCAAATGGCAAGATCTCATTCCTTTTGATGGCTGCATAATATTCCATTGTGTATATATACCACTTCTTCTTTATCCATTCATCTGTCGATGGACATCTTGGCTCTTTCCACAGTTTGGCTATTGTGGACATTGCTGCTATAAACATTGGGGTGCACGTACCCCTTCGGATCCCTACATTTGTATCTTTGGGGTAAATACCCAGTAGTGCAATTGCTGGATCGTATGGTAGCTCTATTTTCAACTGTTTGAGGAAACTCCATACTGTTTTCCAGAGTGGTTGCACCAGCTTGCATTCCCACCAACAGTGTAGGAGGGTTCCCCTTTCTCCACATCCCCGCCAACATGTGTCGTTTCCTGACTTGTTAATTTTAGCCATTCTGACGGGTGTGAGGTGGTATCTCATTGAGGTTTTGATTTGGATTTCTCTGATGCCGAGCGATGTTGAGCACTTTTTCATGTGTCTGTTGGCCATTTTGATGTCTTCTTTGGAAAAATGTCTGTTCATGTCTTCTGCCCATTTCTTGATTGGATTATTTGTTCTTTGGGTGTTGAGTTTGAGAAGTTCTTTATAGATTTTGGATACTAGCCCTTTATCTGATATGTCATTTGCAAATATTTTCTCCCATTCTGTCGGTTGTCTTTTGGTTTTGTGGACTGTTTCTTTTGCTGTGCAAAAGCTTTTTATCTTGATGAGATCCCAATAGTTCATTTTTGCCCTTGCTTCCCTTGCCTTTGGCGATGTTTCTAGGAAGAAGTTGCTGCGGCTGAGGTCAAAGAGGTTGCTGCCTGTGTTCTCCTTTAGGATTTTGATGGACTCCTGTCTCACGTTTAAGTCTTTCAACCATTTGGAGTCTATTTTTGTGTGTGGTGTAAGGAAATGGTCCAGTTTCATTCTTCTGCATGTGGCTGTCCAATTTTCCCAACACCATTTGTTGAAGAGACTGTCTTTTTGCCATTGGACATTCTTTCCTGCTTTGTCAAAGATAAGTTGACCATAGAGTTGAGGGTCCATTTCTGGGCTCTCGATTCTGTTCCATTGATCTATCTGTCTGTTTTTGTGCCAGTACCATACTGTCTTGATGATGACAGCTTTGTAATAGAGCTGGATGTCCGGAATTGTGATGCCACCAGCTTTGCTTTTCTTTTTCAACATTCCTCTGGCTATTTGGGGTCTCTTCTGGTTCCATACAAATTTTAGGATTATTTGTTCCATTTCTTTGAAAAAAGCAGATGGTATTTTGATGGGGATTGCATTGAATGTGTAGATTGCTCTAGGTAACATTGACATCTTCACAATGTTGGTTCTCCCAATCCATGAGCATGGAACGTCTTTCCATTTCTTTGTGTCTTCTTCAATTTCTTTCATGAGTATTTTATAGTTTTCTGAGTACAGATCCTTTGCCTCTTTGGTTAAATTTATTCCTAGGTATCTTATGGTTTTGGGTGCAATTGTAAATGGGATCAACTCCTTGATTTGTCTCTCTTCTGTCTTGTTGTTGGTGTATAGGCATGCCACTGATTTCTGTGCATTGATTTTGTATCCTGCCACTTTACTGAATTCCTGTATGAGTTCTAGCAGTTTTGGGGTGGAGTCTTTTGGGTCTTCCACATACAGTATCATATCATCTGCAAAGAGTGAGAGTTTGACTTCCTCTTTGCAGATTTGGATGCCTTTGATTTCTTTTTGTTGTCTGATTGCTGTGGCTAAGACTTCTAATACTATGTTGAATAGCAGTGGTGATAGTGGACATCCCTGCCGCATTCCTGACCTTAGGGGAAAAGCTCTCACCTTTTCCCCATTGAGAATGATATTTGCTGTAGGTTTTTCATAGATGGCTTTTATGATATTGAGGTATGTACCCTCTATGCTTATACTCTGAAGAGTTTTGATCAAGAAACGATGCTGTACTTTGTCAAATGCTTTTTCTGCATCTATTGAGAGGATCATATGATTCTTGTTCTTTCTTTTGTTAATGTATTGTATCACGTTGATTGATTTGAGGATGTTGAACCATCCTTGCAGCCCAGGGATAAATCCCACTTGGTCATGGTGAATAATCCTTTCAATGTACTGTTGGATCCTACTGGCTAGTATTTTGGTGAGAATTTTTGCATCCATGTTCATCAAGGATATTGGTCTGTAATTCTCCTTTCTGACAGGGTCTTTTTCTGGTTTTGGGATCAAGGTAATGGTGGCCTCATAAAATGAGTTTGGAAGTTTTCCTTCCATTTCTATTTTTTGGAACAGTTTCAGGAGAATAGGTATTAATTCTTCTTTAAATGTCTGATAAAATTCCCCTGGGAAGCCATCTGGCCCTGGACTTTTGTTTCTTGGGAGATTTTTGATGACTGCTTCAATTTCCTTAGTGGCTATAGGTCTGTTCAGGTTTTCTATTTCTTCCTGGTTCAATTTTGGTAATTGATACATCTCTAGGAATGCACCCATTTCTTCCAGATTATCTAATTTGCTGAAATAGAGTTGCTCATAATATGTTCTTATACTTGTTTTTATTTCTTCGGTGTTGGTTGTGATCTCTCCTCTTTCATTCATGATTTTGTTGTTTTGGGTCTCTTTTCCTTTTGATAAGTCTGGCCAGGGGTTTATCAATCTTGTTCATTCTTTCAAAGAACCAGCTCCTAGTTTCATTCATCTGTTCTACTCTTCTTTTGGTTTCTAGTTCATTGATTTCTGCTCTGATCTTTATTATTTCTCTTCTCCTGCTGGGTTTAGGCTTTATTTGCTGTTCTTTCTCCAGCTCCTTTAGGTGTAGGGTTAGGTTGTGTATTTGAGACCTTTCTTGTTTCTTGAGAAAGGCTTGTATTGCTATATACTTTCCTCTCAGGACTGCCTTTGCTGTATCCCAAAGATTTTGAACAGTTGTGTTTTCATTTTCATTGGTTTCCATGAATTTTTTTAATTCTTCTTTAATTTCTTGGTTGACCCATTCATTCTTTAGTAGGATGCTCTTTAGCCTCCATGTATTTGAGTTCTTTCCGACTTTCCTCTTGTGATTGAGTTCTAGTTTCAAAGCATTTTGGTCTGAATATGCAGGGAATAATCCCAATCTTTTGGTACCAGTTGAGACCTGATTTGTGACCTAGGATGTGATCAATTCTGGAGAATGTTCCATGGGCACTAGAGAAGAATGTGTATTCCGTTGTTTTGGGATGGAATGCTCTGAATATGTCTGTGAAGTCCCATTTGGTCCAGTGTGTCATTTAAAGTCTTTATTTCCTTGTTGATCTTTTGCTTAGATGATCTGTCCATTTCAGTCAGGGGGGTGTTAAAGTCCTCCACTATTATTGTATTGTTGTCAATGTGTTTCTTTGCTTTTGTTATTAATTGCCTTATATAATTGGCTGCTCCCATGTTCGGGGCATAGATATTTACAATTTTTAGATCTTCTTGTTGGCTAGACCCTTTAAGTAGGATATAGTGTCCTTCTTCATCTCTTATTACAGTCTTTGTTTTAAAATCGAATCTGTCTGATATAAGGATTGCCACCCCAGCTTTCTTTTGGTGTCCATTAGCATGGTAAATGGTTTTCCACCCCCTCACTTTCAATCTGGGGGCGTCTTTGGGTCTAAAATAAGTCTCTTGCAGACAGCATATTGATGGGTCTTGTTTTTTAATCCAATCCGATAGCCTGTGTCTTTTGATTGGGGCATTTAGCCCATTTACATTCAGGGTAACTATTGAAAGGTGTGAATTTCGTGCCATTGTATTGCCTGTAAGGTGGCTGTTACTGTATATTGTCTCTGTTCCTTTCTGATCTATGCTGCTTTTAGGCTCTCTCTTTGCTTAGAGGACCCCTTTCAATATTTCTTGGAGGGCTGTTTTCATGTTTGCAAATTCCTTTAGTTTTTGTTTGTTCTGGAAGCTTTTGATCTCTCCTATTTTCAATGACAGCCTAGCTGGATATAGTATTCTTGGCTGCATATTTTTCTCGTTTAGTGCTCTGAAGATATCTTGCCAGTCCTTTCTGGCCTGCCAGGTCTCTGTCTATAGGTCTGTTGCCAGTCTAATATTTCTACCATTGTAGGTTACATATCTCTTCTCCCGAGCTGCTTTCAGGATTTTCTCTTTGTCTCTGAGACTCGTAAATTTTACGATTAGATATCAGGGTGTTGACCTGTTGTTATTGATTTTGAAAGGGGTTCTCTGAGCCTCCTGGATTTTGATGCTTGTTTCCTTCCTCACATTAGGGAAGTTCTCTGCTATTATTTGCTCCAATATACCTTCTGCCCCCCTCTCTCTTTCATTTTCTTCTGGGATCCCAATTATTCTAATCTTGTTTCATCTTATTGTATCACTTATCTCTTGAATTCTGTGGTCCTGAGACCACACTGTCCCGGGAGGATTCCACCTCGTGATCCTGTAGTTGTTTATCTCTCTTTTTCTCAGCCTCTTTATTTTCCATCATTTGGTCTTCTATATCACTGATTCTCTCTGCTGCCTCATTTATCCTAGCAGTTAGTGCCCCCATTTTTGATTGCACCTCATCAATAGCCTTTTTGATTTTGACTTGGTTAGATTTTAGTTTTTTTATTTCTCCAGAAAGTGTTTCTCTATTATCTTCCACGCTTTTTTCAAGCCCAGCTAATATCTTTAAAGTCATGATTCTGACCTCTAGGTCCGACATCGTACTAATGTCCGTATTGAGTAGGTCCCTGGCTGATGGTACTACCTCTTGTTCTTTTTGCTGAGGTGATTTTTTTCGTCTTGTCATTTTGTCCAGAGGAGAATAGATGAATGAGAGAACAAAATGCTAACAGGTTAACAACGTCCCCAGCAAATATACTGTATACAAATCAGAAAAGACCTGAAACCAGGGGAAAAGAAAGGGAAAGAAAAAAGAAATAGAAAAAAAAAAAAGGTAAAAACAAAAACAGAACAATACAAAAAAAGCAGAATATGATCAAATATGATCAGGCTAGTGCATAGATCAGTGCCACACACTAGATTTTGGGCGTATTTTGGTCTGTTAGAAAAAAGTGCCTCCTAAAATTTTAAAGGAAGAAAGACATATATGTACAAAATAAGGGTCGATACAATGAAGGGATGGAAGATGACTGTAAAGATGAAAATTATAAAAGATTTTATAAAAGAATTGATAAGATAAGTTGTTTGAGGGGCGCCTGAGTGGCTCAGTTGGTTAAGCGACTGCCTTCGGCACAGATCATGATCCTGGAGTGCTGGGATCGAGTCCCGCATCAGACTCCCTGCTCGGCAGGGAGTCTGCTTCTCCCTCGGACCCTCCCCTGTCTCATGCTCTCTCTCTATCTCAATCTCTCTCAAATAAATAAATAAAATCTTAAAAAAAATTTAAAAAAAAAGATAAGTTGTTTGAAAAAAGAAAGAAGAAGTTTAAAAAAAAAAAGGGAGAGAATGTGATCAGGCAGGAGACTAGAACAAAGCCATACACTAGTGATTTAGGGTATATTTGATCTGTTAGAAGAAACTGTATCTCAAAATTTTAAAGAGAGAACAACTTATATATATATATATGCCAAAAATAAGGGTAACTACTAGGAAGGGATAAAATATGACTCTAATAATGAAAAATAAAAAATGTTTTTTTTTAAAAGGGATTGATAAGATGTTGGTGGAAAAAGGGAAAAAGAAAAATTAAAAAAAAACAGTTAAAAAATTAACTTTGATGAACTAATGAATCATGGTAAAAAAAAGCCATGAATTCTATGTGCAGTATTCCCCTAGCGCTGGAGTTCTCCCGTTCTCCTTGATCAGTAAACTTGTTCTTGGCTTGCTGGCTGTTCCTGCTGATTTTCTGGGGGAGGGTCCTGTTGCCGTGGTTTCCAAATATCTTTGCCAGAGGCTGAATTGCCCCACCCTTGCTGGTCTGGTCAAAGCAAGCTGCTTGGGTTTGCTCTCAGGAGCTTTTGTTCCCTGCAAGCTCTCGGTACAGCTTTGGAGGACCAGGTCAAAAATGGTGGCCTCCCAATCTCTACCCGGAGGAGCTGAAAACTCGGGGCCCCGCTCCTCAGTGCGTCCCCAGAGAAAAGCAGTCATTCCTGTCTCCCTGGTCTCCGCTTGCACTCCGTGCTCACCCGGCCTGTGACCAAGCGTTTGTATCTCTGGCACCTGACCCCGTGTGGAGTCTCCAAACCCAGCAGATCCCTGCGGTGCGCTCCCGCGCCACTCCTCCCCGGGGAGGAAGGGGGGTCTCCCCAGCTCTGCCGCTTGTTGGGTCCCTGCTGGAGGAGCAGTGGCCGACTGGGCCGCGGATCACAGTTTATGGCAACCCTGAGCTGAGAGCCCGTGCCTCGGCTCTGTCTCTGCAGCTGGCTTCCCTGCTCTGATACCTGGGAGCTCTGCCGCCCTCAGGCACCCCTGGTCTTTCTGTGACCCCGACGGTCCTGAGACCACACTGTCCCGGGAGGATTCCACCCCCTGCTTAGCCACTGCAGCGACGTCCCTCAGCGGAGCCAACTTCTAAAAGTTCCGATTTTGTGCTCCGCGGCTCTATCACTTGCCAGAAGCGGACGAAGGAGGCCCCCTCCCCCACCGTCTATCCTCCCGAATATCGCCTTGGATTCACTTCTCCGCACGTCCTACCTTCCAGTAAGTGGTCGCTTTTCTGTTCAGAGAGTTGTTGCTACTCTCCTCTTCGATCTCCTGTTGAGTTTGTAGGTGTTCAGAATGGTTTGATCCCTATTCAGCTGAATTCCTGAGACCAGACGAAATCTAGGTGTCCTACTCCTCTGCCATCTTGCTCCGCCCCTCCAACATGTGAGTATGTTTAAGATGGCCCAGAATTGTGGCTATGATTCCTGACTTTAGAGTTAGAAAGATCTTGGCCATTTTCTTCATATGTAGCATTATTGTAGAATAATAAAAGGGATAATATATACATAGCACAAAATCAGAACCCATGAATGAGACTTTCCTCCTCCTTCCTTTTATTTAATGACTTGAAATATTCAGTTTTAAAATAATCTTAAAATGGAGAGGTATATTATGTCCATGAAATTAAAATATACTTACTAATTATACCTTTTATTCTGTTTGATTTGAAGGAATGTTCTTGTTACCTATATGTTATTATTCATGCCCTCTTTATTTTTATATATCTCATCATTCTTTTCCTATTACTATTTTGAATACACAAGCAGCTGGAAATGTAACCCTCCTTTTTTTTTTTTATTCTAACAAGGAAGTTTAAAAAGTCACATGGTGCCAAATTTATCTTTTATTTTCAACAACCTTATAATTTTGGAAGAAAGAAGTTCATATGTTGCTGGGTAAACAGGGTTGAACCTTATGTTCACTCTGATACACCACTGTGTATAATCCAACCAAAAATCAAAATAGCCTGGGTGGTTCTGTCGATTAAACGTTTGCCTTTGGCTCAGGTCATGGTCCTAGGGTCCTGGAATCCAGTCCTGCTTTGGGTTCCCTCTTGTGTGGGGAGTCTACTTCTCCCTCTTCCTCTGTCCCTCCATCCTGCTCATGCACACTCGCTTTCTCTCAAATAAATAAAATATTTAAAAAAATCGAAATAACACCTTTCATTGTTTTTTCAACCCTCTAAAAACAGGAAGATTGAAGTAGAAAGGATCAAAATTAGAGAAGTGATAGACTTTTAATTTGGTTGAATTTTAATATGACAATTTCTTATACAATGGAAAAAATATATGAATATACTTTGCTAATTTTTATTATGATCACATATAATCAATATGCATTTTAATGTCCTTTTTAAAGTATTTGCATTTCTTAGTCTCTGATAATGCTGAAATGATAAAATGCTACTTTCCAAGACTTTTAAAAAACATAGCAGTATTTAAAAATGACCTGAGATTAAAAAACACTTTCAAGTATTTTGTTGAATAGTGAATTAACAAATGTCTAATTCAATTTGCTCATAAAAATCACCTAACTTACTGGAATGAATTGATTTAAGATTATTTGATATTTTTCTTATTTGTATATGTCTCCCAGACATTTTTTTTGTTGCTTATTCTTAGCAGAAAAAAACCCCACAAAAATTTGAATACTTTTAATATATTTTAGGTCAAAATAAACATATTTTTAGATATTTTTATCATTTTATATTTTTGTTATTACAAAGTTTATATCACTTTATAAATTTTAATAGGAGTGTTTACTTGAAAATAATCATTGATAGTTCAGTTTGAATATAAAAGCTAAACAGTAGTCTAAAATATCAATTAACACTAACTACAATATGTTTAGTTAAAGGCTAATAAAGAGGAATAATATCCTACCTGATCTGATCATTTTGTTTGCCTTGACCCATTATCTTAAAAGATTTATATATTTACTGACTTGAATATCGTAAATTTGGAATTTTATTTAAGAGTGAAGTTTGCCTGGTTGTGCTTTATTTTTAAAGAAACTGATGGTCCTATAATAAAATAAATATTGAGCACTTGCTATAAATAGAGCATAATATTAAATATAAACAAAAGCAGTGTCCAAACTATATTCTCTTACTTGGGTTGGCAATAGGGACTCAAAAAGTACAAGACCATGAAAAATCTGTTACATGGGAAAATTCAGCAAATATTTAAAATTTGCAATCTTGAACTTTAAGGGTTAATATAATATACTGTTACAAACAGATCTGTGACTAATATATGAAGAACAATTTTTTTGAATCTTTTGAAATCAATCTTTCGAAGAAAAACACTTGGTTTCAATATAGTGTTATAGCTTTTGTTTGAAGGAGAATCTTTAATGCTTGAATTTGAATTTAAAAGTCAACAGCTAGTTTAACAGTTTATTATTGGTCTAAAATTGAGGGTCAGGGCACCTGGGTGGCTCAGTTGGTTAAGCGACTGCCTTCGGCTCAGGTCATGATCCTGGAGTCCCGGGATCGAGTGCCGCATCGGGCTCCCTGCTGAGTGGGGAGTCTGCTTCTCCCTCTGACCCTCTTCCCTCTCATGCTCTTTCTCTCATTCTCTCTCTCTCTCAAATAAATAAGTAAAATCTTTTAAAAAAATAAATAAATAAATAAAATTGAGGGTCAGAAGAAGATATTTTAAAATGTCAAGTTCTATAATCAATCAAAGAGGTAAATACATCTGATGAAGTCTTTTGTAAAAAGTGATTGCAGGGGGTCGGTCTACAAAGTTTGCTCTAGATTTTTAAATTTACATATGAATTCTCTGTGAAACAATGATAGCCTAAAACACCTTTTAATGCATACAAAACCAAGTTTATAACTGAATTGTGGAAAGTTGCATAAGTTTTTGTTGTCTTATAATTGTTTTAGTATTTACTCCCAACCAATAATAGTAGAAGCTTGGCTTTCTGTCTTTGTTGCAAGGCTTAGAGGTTTGTGAATAAATATTTCTTAAATTGACCTCTTTTCTAGGACTCACATAAATAGTTTTAAATAACTATTAAAAGAGGCAACATTTAACTGAATATTTACCAAATAAAAGGCAGCATGCAACAAATATTTAATTCCCACAATAATTCTTTGAGTATTATATATCAAGTTAAGACTGTGTGCAGCTAAAATTTACAGGAAACTAAAAGTAACAGTAGCTTAAGGCAGAGAGATGCTTATTTCTTTCATAACTGAAGAATTTATATGATGGTTCTATTCCATAAGGTCTTCATAAACTCAGGCTCCTTCCATCTTTATGGAAAAAATATATATTGTTGGACAGCTAGCATATTTATCAATATACTTTAAGGGGACACAATCAAGAGGTAGAAAATCATAATTTCCCAAAGTTGATATAATTAATAAATGGTTGATGCATTCAAACACAGAAAGTTTATCTGCAGATACAGTTTTTTCTTTAAAAAATATTTTTTAACTTAGAAATTCTGATGACTTTACATTTGGGCTGTTTTTTTACTGTGTGTTATGGTTACCAAGATTATAATGGGAATGAATGATAAAAAGTGAAACACAGAAAAGCCTCTCCAAGAGTAATAAATATTTTAATCCTACCAATCAGACATGACAGTTGCTACTGATTTGGGGTGCCTTACCTTTAATCCATTTCTCATTCTGTGTGTTCTTCACAGCCTATCAGGAATAAAGAGAAATGAAAGCTTTAGAAAATCAAGTCATAGTTATAAGTTGTATGTGTAATTAATTTATGGCATATAACCTTATTATATATACGGATCTTGCAACATACTCCGTCTGTATTGCTTAAATAGATAATCAATTAAGAAATGTAAACTATAAAAAATAGTGGATATTAAATGACAGATGAAGTGGAGAGGGCAAGTAGTTGAACTGAGTGGTGCTGAGTTATAGACTACGTTTATTTTGAGAAGCTAAACATTTCTTTATTTTCTCTATAGTAAAATGATTTGACATATATTTCAATTCAGAATATTTTTGCTAATACCAAGGAAAATGTGAGAACATGCATTACTCACCAAATCTGAATAAATGTATTTTGCAGCTTCTTGACAATAAGTGGTTACATAAATTCAAGCTAGTTGTGTTAATATCTACTTGTTCAAAGAGAACCTCTTTGAAAGAAGTCTGTGGACAGTAAATAAGAAAATCAGTTTATTATATAACATTTCAAGGCATACAATTTAAACAAATTGTTTTAGTTCATTATAATGATGATGATGTGATATTTATGGTTTCAACTTTAAAATTTGATAATTGAATTATAGTCCTTAGTAATTTAGCATATGTATTAGATGTAACTAATGCTTATGACTATCCAAATTTTCAGTTATCTTTTATGTACAATAATCTTTCATGACATATTTAAGATATTTTTGTTAAGATATCTGATATTTTATCTCTGGTAGTCTAGTTTGATCAACTTTTTGAACATGAGGGAATGAAAAGTATATTGTCCCATTCAATTTGATATTAATTTCAAGGAATCCAAGTGTGCTTCTCCCAGGCACATGGAATATGAAAATTTTAAGCTTTCTTGTAACATGCTGGGAATGTGTGACTATTTCTGGCCAATGGGCTGTAAAAAATATTAGTAGGTGTCATTTCTAGGATAGATGATAGGATAATAGTTGTGAGTTTCCCATATTCTCTCTTCCTGAGTTGCAGAAAATGGCAATCATATTGTTGAACCTCAGTCAATCTGGATTTATGGGTAGCTACTTAGAGCATTGTCCCTAACCATTGTCTAATTCTCTTGCATTAGACATTTAGTATAGATGAAAGAAGAAAAAAATAAGCTTTGTTGATTTAAGATATTGAGATTTTGATTGTTAATTTCTCTGGCACTGAAACTAACATATTCTGATTAAATACAGCTTGAAACAATTGAAGCTTTAAGTTTTGTTTATTTTTTTTACTTTAGTCTCTGAAATCATAGAAAAAAAGAGTTTTGAATATAATAGTGTTTTATGTACAGTTTGTTTCTGGTGTGGATCCAATAATTTCCTGATTATTAGTTTATAAAAATGTAATTAAAAGTGAGTTATAAATAAGATAAATATGTAAAATATAATTTTATTGTTCTACACATAGCTACTAATTTATTTAACATAGTATTTTGGCATAATGTTTAAATGACTAGTATGGAATAAGAGAGACCATGCATTCAGCTGTTGATTCACCAAAAATGTTGCAAATTTAGTCACAGTTATATTCAACATTCACATCTAAAATTAAAATTCTTTTAATGATAAAAATGTCATCCAATTGTTCCTTATTCAGTTTTTGGTTAACCAATTTGTATAGCCACTTAGAAAACCAGAAATCAAAGAGAAAACCAAATTTCTCATATGTTGCACAATTTTAAGGAACAAAATTCCAGCTTTCAATTCACAACCAAAAATTTGATTTTAAAGTACTAAATTTGAACATAATTTATGAAACTATGTTTTGTGATTGAGTTGTTGCTTTGAAGATTAGATGCAGAATTAAAAAGGAATAGCAGAGATGAACTCTGTCCTCATTATTTGAGGCTGTATGGTAATCTTTCATGACATATTTAAGATATTTTTTTAAGAATTCTATTTTGTCTCAGAGAGTCTTTTTTGATTCTCTTTCTGAACATGAGGGAATGAGAAGTACATTGTCCCATTCAATTGGGTATTAATTTCAGAGACTCCAAGTTGAAGTAAAGAGTGGCATATTTAAAACTAAAGCAGTAGTAAGCTCCATTATGAAACCCTTCAGCTTTTCTCAGATAGGTTTCTGTTAAGGAGTAAACCCTAATATCCTTAAAGATTCATTAAATATAATAAATTAACTGCTTTCCTGAGCATCTATAATGGTACTTGTTATGTTCTATTCTTGAAAAAAATGATAAAATAGTCAAATCATTTTCTATATTTGGTAGAGTTGTGAAAAGCTTCAAGAATCACTCCATACTACTTATAGGATAAAATCCAAGCTTCTTAAAATGGCACATAAAAGCCTCCTCGAACTGGCCTTGGACACCTTGTCCAGATTTGTCAGCAGTCCCTTCACTCTAGCCTACGAGGGATTGCTTATAGTTTTCCCCAACACAGTGATGCTTCTCACTTATAGTATTGAAATGTTTGTTTTTGTCAGTTCCACTTAACAGCTTAACATATATTCATCTCTTCCAAGTAACCGTCAGTGATCTTCTTCCCCAAGAGGAGGCTAACTTATTGCCTGTTTTTCTTGTTAAGACTTGTCTAGAAAATACCAGTCAGCTCCACTATCATTTTTGTTGTATTGTATTTTTCAAGGGCTAGAGAATCTGTATGTGCCAGTGTGCTTCCACCTGTACTTCATCCCTATCTACCATGGTGAGGATCTTAGTCATTTGGGAAGCGACACCATGCCAAAGGTTAACACCATACAAAGGGTTGTCACCATCCCATTTACCACAACAGCGTAATCCTTGTTGACATCTGATCAAGTGACACAATTGCCAAAGCTCATTCTGAAGACTGTCTTCTAATGCCACCTCTTATTCCAACTCTTTTACTTTGTAAGCCTTTCACCCCTCAACCAAAGTAAAAAGGTTGGTGAAACAGAGACAAATGCAGCTTATTAATTTGGAAAGTAGTCTTAGGAAGCACAAGTGAGTAGGGAAAGTGAGACAATGAAGTAAGGAAAAGAATGTGTCAATCATTTTACCAGTGTGGGAAACAGGGCTGCAATAACAATGGGGATACTCTGAGACTCTCTATGAGCTGTACATCACAATGGTCCCAATGGAAAACAGGACTACAAATACCAGTCCCTATTGGTTTAAGGCTTCTTCCGGTGTTGGTGTGTTAATTCCTCATTTCCACCTTGAGCCTATAGTGTTAGGTGAAGTAAGCTCCCAAAGTGCTGGAAAGTCTTGAGGCAAAGGATATCAGATGAAGCTATCAGCCTGCTGGATACTTTGGACCATAGCTGTAGATGAATTTAGATGGGTTGAGCTGATAAAGGCATGAAATTTATAGTGTCTGCTATATTGTCTCATGACTTCTTTGCATAATGTCACATATTTATAACTATCTGTATTTATATTTCCATGCTAGACTGAGAAATTTGAGAGAAAATTATGCATGACAGCCCCTGGCAAATGTTGTTCAGTGTGAGAACTGTCAACAAGTTCTATTGATTCGATTTCCCAACTGGTTCTTGAATTTGCCTTGCAAACTCTTCCCGGAACCTACACATTTCCCTATTTTTTTCTACCTGAGTACTAGAATACCCTCATAATTGACTTTCCTATTGCTTGTCTTGCTTTCCCTTTATCCAGCTTCCTTGTTCCTGCAATGGTGATCTTCCTAAAGATTCCACTGTTTAAACTTTTAAAATATCATGCAAACTCCTTATGTTGTATATTAATAGCTATCATTTATTAAGCCTATATGTATAAGACCAATTCAGAGCACTTTGCAAAAGTCATTTTATAATTTTACCAACTGATGGCATGTTCACAGGAAAATACCTGACTTTGGGGAAGAAAAATTTGTAAGGGCTAATGCCCTTTGTAATGTTTATATGTAACATAGGCCACACCAGGCTTTAGTAAAACCTGAGTTTCTGTAGCATAAGTAGCTTATATTTCTTGCTTCTAATCATCACCTATTACTTTAGGACCTTATTGATGTGGCACCCTACAAACTTTCCTACAATATTTCTGATTATTCTTTAGGAGTGACCCAGGTGAGTTTATGAAACTAATCTGTCAGCTTGCATGGGATACAACAGATTCAATAGATGCTGCTGCTGAAATAAAATCCTCAAAGTGTCCACTAAATATGACAATGTGGAAAAACAGCATATTTCTTATTTTTGTCTTGTTTTATTGAAAAAAATAGACTAAAAATAGTATTATTTTACACCTGGGGATTTTATAGCATTGTACCTGAAAATATAATCTTTTTTAAAAAAGATTTTATTAATTTGACAGAGACACGGTGAGAGAGGGAAAACAAGTAGGGGGAGTTAGAGAGGGAGAAGCAGGCTTCCCGCTGAGCAGGCAGCCCGATGTGGGGCTCCGTCTCAGGACCCTGGGATCATGACCTGAGCCAAAACCAGATGCTTAACGACTGAGCCACCCAGGTGCCCCTGAAAATATCATCTTTTAAGTTTCTATTCACAGGTCTCTCTCTCTCTTTCTTTCTCTAGAAGACACATGTTAGACCTCGAGAGGTTGAATTTGAACCACTCTAAAAGGCAGAGTTCTGCTTTTCTCAGAGACAACACTCATTTTTCATGCTGAGGATGTTGTAACTCAGCCATGCCCCTCCAGGTGCCTATCAAGAGTCTCTGCATTGGTTGGTGCACCAGTGCAGATGACATGGTAATATCTGCATCTCAGGAAACAATGTGGTTAAATTTCAATTGCATTTTCTGCTAAAAGTATATGCTCTTTATAATTTTTATTATATAATAAAACAAGAAAAATATGAAAAGTACAATTCTTACATAAAATAATTTTTATTTTACCTTCTAACCCATATTTGAATGTATATAAAATATAAATAAAATTTTTAAAGCTAAAAGGAAGAGAAATTTTATGAGAATAAGTTGACTTAGTTCTCATACATTTAAAACTCTGTTCTGAATGTATACTTTTCTTATAATATATAATATCATATATGAAAGAAACATTACTCTATGCTGATATGCACCCTGGGAAGGTCATGGATTCTTTTTAAAGTAGAAGAAGATAGGGTACATGACTGACTAAAGATCAGTTCAAAGCATGTGTTCATTTTGAGAGGATTTAGAGTCATGGTTGAACAATGTCTTAACCTCTTCAATAAAAGCTGTTCACAGAAACCCACAGAGCCATATTTGCCACATTTCTGCCAAGAGTGGCATAGAATTTAGAGAGCTGGAATTGTATCTTTTAGAAGTCAAGCTCTCTAGCACAGTTAATAGATTCTTTTTGAAATTCCCTCATCCTACTGTGGAATAAAAAAGATATCCTTCAAAGAGAAAACCTATAATGATCAGGAAGGTCATGAAGAGGATTTTTGCTTTAGAATACACAACCCCTAGCCCCCTTGCTACTTAAGTTTTTATGAATTAATGCTATTTTAGTTCCTATCCATAGTTCATGTCTTTAACATGATTTATTGTCAATTTACCTCCATATTTGCTATAGAACTTGCTCTGGGTTACCTTCAATAAAAGAAAGGTCAGTTGATGAAAAACGAGGTTAACATTATGATGAGAATTTTTTAACACTAAACACTAAACCCACCAAGAGAAGAGAATATTACTGAAACTAGCCAGAGATGTTACGATGTAACAGAAAATCTGCAAAATGGGTAATCCACAGCCAGGTGATTAAAGCATTACTAGACTGGACCTTTGAATTTGAGTATGAAGATAGTAGAATTTAGTTTGTGTGAATGCTTTTATGTGACTTTATGAGTTTTGCTAGCAACATGTATGTGAGGTCCTAGAAAACTGATGTTATCAGGGTGATCTTGCTGATGAGATAGAGTAAGAGAACTGCAGAACTCATCTGAGTCTGTTAGGTCTGTCAAATCCAAATTTCTATCAATATTAGTAGGGACATTTCAATAATAACAGGAAATGTCTTCACAGCTGGAGGTACTTAAAGGAATATTGGATTTTGAGTAAGTAGTCATATTTTTCTTTTAAAGATTTATTTATTTATTTATTTGAGCAGGGGCCAGGCAGAAGGAGAGGGAGAGAATCTCAAGCAGACTTTGTGTTGATTGTGGAGCCTGATGTGGGGCTCAATCCCATGACTCTGAGATCATGACCTGAGCCGAAACCAAGAGTTGGACACATAACTGACTGAACCACCCGGGTGCCCTGGTTCAGTCACTTTTCAAAATGCCTTACTTTAAGCAACTGATGTTACTTCTCATCTGCATAGTGAGATTATTAATACCAGTTTTCTAGAGCCATTATGAGGATTTCAGTAATTAAATGTGAAAATGTTTGGTACATGGTAGGAAACTCAGTAAGCCTTAGGTAAGCCTGAAACTATTCACTAAAAATTAAGAAAAATATTGTTTATCAAAAAAACTTTGAATCCTTCTTGACATGCTTCCTGTCATGCAAGCATCAGGACATTTTGATTTTTTCTTAAGATTTTAATTATTTATTTGACAGAGGGAGAGAGTGAGCACACAAGCAGGGGGGAGCAGCAGATGGAGAGAGAGAAGCAAGCTTTCTGCTGAGTGGAGAGCCCGATGTGGGGTTTGATCCCAGAACTGTGGGATCATGACTCTAGCCAAAGGCAGATGCTCAACTGACTGAGCCACCTACGTGCCTGAATCAAGACATTTTGACTCTTCAGAAAGAAATGATTTTTATTTATATGAAATTTGTTCAACAACAACTTTATTTCATCTGTGACTCTTGTGATATCATTAGTGTTTCCACACCTCCTCCCTAACTTTTACCATAACCTTCTCCTAAGGCTTGCACCCCATCTGTTCTTGTTTCATTATTTCTTCAAGGTACATCCTGCATTTAATCATCTAGGAACTCGTCCATAAACCTGGTCACAATCAATCTACCCTGATGATCACATATGTGGCAACTAAAAGATGGAGATGGAGAAATGGGGTTTGATACAAAGATAAAATGAGACTCTGAATTTATGTGAAGCATAGATTTAGATTTTGGTAAGGGATAGAATTTAAACATGTATTTTGCATGCACTATTTGATTTGACAAAAAAAAAAAACAAAGCAAAAACTTCTGGCATGTTTATATTAGACAGGGCCCATTTGACATATCAAAATATCTTATTATAAATGCACCTTTTAGAAGTTGGGTTGAAAACTATTGACATTGAGGCTAGTAGGCATTGACAGCTTATCTTATTTTCTTCCTTTATTAGTTTTTTTTTCTACATTTTTGAAGCCAGTAAATTGTGCCTGTCAGCACCACTTAGAAGAACAAGTAAATACTAATTAGCTTGAGGCTTTTGGAATTTCTTGACCTGAAGTAGCCTTTCCCCAAGCTAACTTACACATTTTGATTGCATGTTCAGGGAAACAGTACCATTCCTTTAAAATGGCGATTCCCTGTTGAATAGGGCATATTTTGCAGAGTTGATGATTCTTCGCATATACAGATCTATACACATGGAGTTTCATAAAATATGAATGATGCCTGATTTATAACAGAATTTCAGTCTTAACATTTACTTTCAATTGTTTGCATAAAACATGTTTATTCCATTCCCATTAGTAAATTAGGGAGACTGAGGTGGGTTTCTCAAGGCTTTTCTCTTCAAACTCAGAGAATTCAAATTCAAAAACAAGAATTAAATGTAGGTTCTGGATGTTATTATTTGTGCTCCTTGCACGAATTGCTTATTCGTCTCGGTCTCATTACCAAAAACACTCTAAATATTGATTTAGATAATAACTAAAAGGATCTAGGAAATAGTAAGTACTGGTCATATAATAGATTCCTTCAATAGACAGGTTATTAATGACTATGTTTTTCACAACTATATTGAATTAGGGCTTATTAACATGTCTTAAGAAATGGTATAATTTTTATAATATTAACAATAGTTATAGCTAAATTTATTAGAATTTTATTGTATACAAAGTAATTTTATACACATTATTTTATTTGATTCCCAAAGCTTATGAGGTTAATTAGTAAAGTAAAAAATAATTACATAATTTTACAAATGTAAAAGAACAGAAGTTCATAAAATGATTTGACTGACATCATAGACATAGAATTAGGACAAGAACTCAAACATTTTCGCCCTCAAATTTCAATATTTCCACGAAAATATGCTATAAGTTGTAATAATTTTTTAATTTGGGGGAACTAGTTCTTAGAAACTATGTTTCTCTTATTATATAAAGACAGCAAACGGTAAAATGTTTAAGCATTGTGATGTTTCTATCAGTCATTAATTACAAAGAAATAATGACAGTCTAAGATAATCCTTCTTACTGTTATTCTATATGAACACAGAAATACGTTAATATTTTTCTAGTTCTATACTCTGAAATGAATTAGTTATATAGACAATCTAAGAATTCTGGATTACTTTCTAATAAGTGATATAATATTCATACATGAATTGGTATTTACTTTACATGTCAACTTTTTATGTTCATAGAAGAGGTCTAATTGGTAATTGTGAATCAGAACTCATGACCTGAAGTGGGTAAGGTGATTTGAAACGAGATATTTAATTTGTAAGACAGAAAAATTGAAATGTGGGTGTATGTTGAATGCCTCTATCATATAAGATTCAACTTATATGTATATAACCAACAAGATCCTGTTTCTCTTGTACTGTATTCTTTTACTGTATTCTATATACTGTAATAAAATGGAAAGGATAACAGCTGCTTTATACACTTGAAATAAAAGTAGATCTTAAAGACAAAAAACTGAATATTAAAATTTTCCTTAACTTCCTTATCCTCAGGAAAGGTTATGATAAAATCTGAATGCCATACCTATTTTGTACCTTGTAAGTCTTCATAATATGATATTTTACATCTAAACCTGTTATTAGAACCCCAAATTAAATATCTGTTTAAAGGTCAATCATTATACCACCTAACAGTGGCCAAGGGAATTCTTAATAGCTTAAAAAGCAAGAGCAATATCAGCATGACATGATGTGTGTAACATTTTATTAGGTAAACAAAAACACAAAGACAAAAACAAGAGAAAGTTAACATTATACATGTATATTTATATAAACATTTATAACATGTAATAGGCATATTTGTATTGATGAACTGTCATTTGTTCTGGATAATCACTGTGATTCTATTTCATTTAAAATTATCTTAATAACAAAAATGAATTAAAAGTTCTGAAAAACAGATTTGTTTAACGAATCCCTAATTAAATGTATTGCTTTATATGTTTTAAGAGTTCCTAAAATATACCTAATCATAAGACCATCTCAACACAAACAGAGCAAATAAAAGAATTATTCCCTAAAACAATGCATCATTCCACAGAAAGTTAAAATTAGTATTTATTGGGAGGGTCTATTCTGTGGCTACCAGGAATGAGAAGAGAAAAACTCTGAAACAAAAGCCTTGAGGAACCACAAGTCAAGTCTGGGAAACTGCAATTAGTATGCAAATCAAAAAGGAAAAGGAAGACAAAATCAGGGAATGATAAACAAAGGTTGGTTGATGATAGATAAAACCGGATTGAATTAGAAGTGGGTCAAAACCAAAAGCAAAAACGAAAGAGCATTTAGAAAGATGGCTGTAAATGGCACTGATGTTTATTTCTTGCTGATCAGGAATTAATGAAGATTGAGTTGGCTTCTATGTACAAGACCAGGGAGAATAATCAGTGCCTTGTGGTTTTAGTGAGTAGAGATTATAAGATGGATTTTAGTCTATTTTGTCTGTGAGAAAGAGAAATAACTTGATTCCTATACAAATGATTCATGGATGCTCTGATGGATGGTGACAAGGAATAATATTTAATGATGTTGTGCAAGTTCTGAGTGATATTGGTTGACCATTTTACGGTCACAGTTGTGTCAGTTACAAAAGTAAGCAGTAAAAATACACTATGACAAGGAGTAGGCAACCAATAAACATTTACATTATTTGATTTCTTTCTGTAATTTCTTTTTTTCCCCTAAGGAATACTCTAACACAAGCTTCTATCAAGTCACCATATTTCAATATCTCCTCTACCCTTCCTTTCTCCCTGATATACTTTTTCTTTTTTCTTTTTTAAAAAGATTTTATTTATTTATTTATTTGTCAGAGAGAGAGAAAGAGACAGAGACAGAGACAGAGAACACATCAGCAGGGGGACCTGCCGGTAGAGGGAGAAGCAGGCTCCCCACTGAGCAGGGAGCCCAATGTGTGACTCAATCCCAGGACTTGAGCTGAGACCCATGACCTGAGGTGAAGGCAGATGTTTAACTGACTAAGCCACCCAGGTATCCCCTGATATACTTTTTCTACACTGAGTATACTCAAATGAAAGGCATAGGGAAAATAAGAGACAGTAATTAGTATTATCCACATATTGAATATACAGAAACTAAATAATAGCTTAAAATTTTATCAGTTGTGAAATTGTAATTTATTTAGTGACATGGAAGAAGCTTCATTTCTCTTGTTATCCAAAATAGTTTCTTACATTTCTTACCATATGTGATTTCTTACGAAAGTGTATTAATTTACCCCATCTTTGTCCTAATTTAGTAGCAGTAGCTCTCGTTAAAAGGGAATTTTACCATTAGGATATCCTTCTCTCTTCTGGAAAAAAATACAGATGTTAAGTCACTAGTATTGAACATAATAGTAGCTTATTAAAACTACAGGATGGAAGGTAATGATGTTGCCAGAACTATCAGGAATATTGTTCTCTGTGATAGCTAAACTTGCAAGATGTCTTCCAAGATTCCCCTTCTGATATGGATACATTATATGATCCCTTCTCCTTGAGTGTGGTGAGAACCTGTGATGTGATGGGACATGTTTATAGAGTCTTAAAAGGAGAAGAGAAAGAATGTGGTGACAAAATTTTGATGAGGTAATGGCTGAAAATTTCCCAAACTGATAAAGACAATAAGCCATATGTTAAAGAAAACCTGGCTCCAAAGTAGAATTTTAAACAATTTATCTATATAGTAATACAATAGAGTAAAATTGCAGAAAAGCAAAGACAAAAGAAATTTTAACATGCCCCTAGAGAAAAACAACAACAACATAATACCATCAAAGGAACAATAATAGAACTTAAATCTATTTTCTAACTATAATAAAAGCTAGAAGACAAATTATATTTTTAAAGTGCTGAAATAAAATAACTGTCAAGCTAGGAGTTTAAAGCTAGAAAAAATATTTCAGAATGAAAATGAAAGAAGACATTTACAGATACACAAAATTTGAAATAATTTACCATAGTAGAACTGAGTTAAAGAAAATACCAAATATTGCTCTTTAAACAGTGAGGGTATAGCTAGGAGATACAGGCAAAAATTAAGGCTAAATATATTGGTGAATCCAAATAAATATTGCTTCTATCAAAACAGTGATAATGATAAAGTGTTGATGAGTTTAAATACACAATTAAAATCCATAAAAACAGTGCATAGAAATTGGGAAAGGCAAAGAGTTAAAGTGCTTGAAGTTTCTTGCTTTGTCTGGAATAAAGCACAAAAGTTGTGGTTAACTTAAACCAGAATAAGTCAAGATTCAAATTTTTATCTCTGCAATATCCATTAAAATAATGGTAAACAAGCTTATAAGTTCTATGCTGTTTACTCTGTTTGTCATATTCTAGATAGATGACCTTTCTTTACCCTGTTCTTTATTCCTGGGAGGCTGACATTACAGGGGCATTCTTGCCCTTCGACCCTTCTTGGCTTTGGCTAACAGGCACTGGCATGAGGTATGAGGTTAAGAGAATAAAGATTGGGTATATCCCCACTTCAGTCTTTATCGCAGTTATTACATCCTACTAAGGCTACACACAGGGGAGAACTGTATTCAGTAACTCCAGTCTCCATCAACTCCCACAGAAAATATATGTGCCCTAAGGGACAATCAACCAGCCCTCTACTGCACTAGAAACTGACTGCAGGTACAAGAGTGAGCCCAGCTGAGAGCATCAGAGCCCAAGCCAAGTTGCTACCCCACAGAATGATTAGCTAATAAACTTTTGATCTTTAAAGCCCTCACTTTCAGGTAGGTTGGTGCGCAATGGGGAAAGGAAGGGAAGTGCGTGTGAGATCATCACGTGAGCTGGTAGACAGATCTGGCAGTTTAAACCAGACTGAACCTAAGCGGTCAGGGGCAGTGGATGTGGTCCTGCCGAGATCCCAAGATGGCAGTGAACCAACATATAGTCATCATCAGTCACCGGCCATAACCTGAGTCGACATGACTTGCTGACCTGGATCAATGAGTCTCTCGGAAGCTGAATCTGACAAAGTTTGAGCAGTTGTGTTCAGGGGCTGCCTACTGTCAGTTTATGGACATGCTGCTCCCTGGCTCCATTGCCTTGAAGACGAATACATCCAGAACTTCAAAATGCTACAAGCAGATTTTAAGAGAATGGGTGTTGACAAAATAATTCCTGTGGACAAATTAGTAAAAGGGAAGTTCCAGGACAATTTTGAATTCCTTCCATGGTTCAAGAAGTTTTCTGATGCAAACTGTGATGGAAAAGACTATGACCCTGTAGCTGCCAGACAAGGTCAAGGAAGGACAGTTGCTCCCTCTCTTGTTGCTCCAGCTCTGAACAAACCAAAGAAGCCTCTCGACTCTAGCAGTGCAGCTCTACAGAGACCCATTGCAACACACAGAACCACTGCAACCCCTAAGACTGGCCCGGCTGTGGTACAAAAGAAAGTTGGTGTGGGCAATGGGGATGATGAAGTGGTGAATTGATGCAGCAAGTCAGTGTATTGAAACTTACCGTTTAAGACTTGAAGAAAGAGAGATTTCGACTTTGGAAAGCTAAGGAACATTGAATTGGTTTGCCAGAAGAACGAGGGCAAAAACAACTCTGTATTGCAGAGGATGGTGGACATTCTGCATGCCAGAGCCGAAGGCTTTGTGATACTTGATGAAGGGGGCCCACAGGAGGAAAAAGAAGAGTGTCGACAGCCTGGACCAGCAGAGCAACATGCGAATTCTTCACTCCAAATCATGTGCTTAAGTATAAAACCTCCCTTTTATTATTCTTAGAGGACTCACGGGTTTCTTTTCATAAGCAAAAAATGTACCTCTTCTTAAAGTGCACTTTGCAGAAGTTTTACTTCTTTTCCAATGAGTTTGAGTTAGGACTTTTGTAGCAGAGCAGTGTTAAATTCTAGTTGGTTCACCTAGGGAACAAAGAGGCTGACCATGGGGCTCACTGCGTGGTGGCTGGTAACACTGATGGCTGGAGAAGGTGTTTTTATGTAATACACTGAGGTGGAGAGCTCACTACAGAAAGGTAAAGACTGATCTGAATTTTAAGCTAATGTGAAATCTTGGCAGAGAACGTTTTAATAAGTAAATGCCTTAAGAGTATTTGAATGTTTCCTTATTTCAAAATATAAAATGTAACATGACAGGATTTTATGTATTTGACATTGTGTCTGAGAAGGAAGAGCCAGATCTCTGGACCTTTGGAATCTGCTGTTCACAGGCCTTCCAGGGCTACTTGAATCCTCAAAGGCCTAGACCTTGGTCCAAAAGGAAAGTTCAAAAGTTGCTCTGTAGGGGCGCCTGGCTACCTCAGTTGGTAGAGCATGTGACTCTTCATCTTGGGGTTGTGAGTTTGAGCCCCATGTTGGGTGTAGAGATTACTTAAAAATAAATTAAAAAACCTTAATAATCAAGTGTATTCCATTGATTACTTGTATTAGAATCACCAGGATGATGTTCTAATGTAGATAACTAGAGTCATTTCTTTATTTTGTGAATCAGCTTCTCTGAGTTTTCAAAGTTACCATAGTGTTTCTGAACCTTTAGTGCACCTTTGAATCACCTGTATTCTTGAGAATCTAAAACTGAAGTACAGACATAGTAGGTGTATTATGTGACTTTTTGTTTATATTTTCATGAAGAATTACAGGTGGTCAAAAAAAACACATTGTATGAGGACTCTTGCTTCCAAAGAGCTCTTTATTAGTTTCATTAATTAATGAATCTTTGTTAATAAACTCAGTACGGTGCCTCATTATAGAAGGTGCTTAATTGATATTTGTCATTAAATTAATGACTCATTTGATCTATTATTCTTTTTCAGAATGGGCAAAATAATATTTTTAATTCTTAACATGGAATAATTTTATAATAGATATATCAATTATATGTATGCATATATGTATTTCATAAACTTGTTGAAGAAAAACATTTTCAATGACACTTATTAAACATAGTAAGGCAGATTTTATTCAGGATCATTGCAATATGTATAGGAACCTCTGTAATGAGATATTATAGTGGGGGAGAGAGATTAGGCTCAATGCCAAATACAGCATAAGCCAGTGGGTATTTATAGCTAAGGAGCAGTGTAGAGCATGGCCAGTGAAAGGAAAATTAGGACACATCAGGGATAAGGGAGATTCTGGCTAAGCTGACCTAACAGGATTCTTGTTGAGGACAGGCCAGAGTGATCAGACATCACCTGGGAGATGTGGAGGATGAGGAACCTGTTCAGGTAGCCAAGGTAATCAGATGTGGAAAGTGAGGAGTTCTGATTAACCTGACTTTTGGCAGAATTCTTGCTAAAACTAGATTTTACAAGGAAATGAATGGATAGATGTGCCAAAGAGAAGGTTCAGGGGCCTGACTAAAGTTTGGTCAAGCAAAGAATCTTTGTCATACTCCATATATACAGGGACATTAAATTTTATTTCTTCTGGTTATCATGTAAAGTGAGCTAAATGATGCAGGTAAAGTGAACTAAAAGATTATATATCAGTCTTACTGAATGATTAATATTGCTAAAACTTTATGAATTTCTAACAGATTCAAAATAAGAATTGATTTTAGGAGGATAATTAAATTGTATCTATAATGATAGAAGGAATATTTATCTCTCATTCTTTCTACGTCAAATTGCACTATCCCTACTTATAAATACTTAGTGGGTCATGTACTCCTTGTTGACAAGAATAAATAGAGATAGCTACATTAGATATAATCACTTTCTGGGGAAATTTTAAAATGTTACATTAATTTATAAATTGATATAATTGTTTTGTTTACAAATTGTTAGAATTTCAACTCATGATTAAAATAATGTGGCACAACCTTGCTTTTGTTAAGTGTGATATCCTTATTCTGCTAGGAAAATATTCTTTTAATAATGCTTTCTTCTTGGCCTTAGATTTTTAAGCTGCTTAAGATAAAAAAAAATATCATGGGGATCAACTGGTTATTTACAAAAATGTGTAATAGGTCATCTCTTGAATAAATACCACCAAAGATGTCGGTGTAATCTGAGCTAACACTGCAAATCATATTTAATATGTAATTAAAAGATCTAAATATTGAAGAAAGGAAGCGTCTGTGGAAGTTAATAATAAATTATATCAGTTTGCTCACCACCATACCTTTGAAAATTTCTGCCATTAAGAAACAAATTTGACCTTTATAGGGTTTTCATTTATTACTGTATTGCTACTTTTTTAAAATTGGTGTGATAGAATTTGGTAAATCTTATAATTTTCTTGATCATAATGCTTTACTAGTCAAGTGCTATAAAAATGTATATTAAAAAGCTAAATATAATGAAAAAACATGTGTAAATCTTTAATTCTCCTAATTATTATATTTTATTTGGGGCATTTTTCTGTAGAAAACTCTAAGCAGACTGTGAGGGCAAAGTGATTCAAGATATGTCATTAACAATGGCCAAGATTGCCTCTCATACACAATTTAGTATCTATTACTTTGGAAGAAACAGAGTCAATAGAATAAAGGAATGATATACATAACTGAGAATTGGGTTTGAATTCATAATCTGAAATTTCCTTGACCCTTCAAACAAAAATTTAAGTCAAATTAAGATAATATTATTGGGTTCTCAATACCATCTAAATAATAAATGAGTTGTATAGTTTCCTATAATTTATCTATTTTATCTTTAAACCTATTAAAACATTTGCTTCAATACATGAACTACTTTAAGAATTTTACATATTTCAAAACTAAATCATTATGTCAAAAACTAAATCAAAAGAGTCACTACACTTTTAAAAATCTCACTTGATGCTTTTCATGACAGTTCCTAAGCACATTAGGATGAACTTGCTTTATCTTATATACAGATGAAGAAAATGCGGTTTAAAAAGTTATGTTTTCTTCAAAGACTTTTTATTTTTGAATTTTTTTAATTTAAATTTTAGGTAGTTAACATACAGCGCAATATTGGTTTCTGGAGTAGAATTCAGTGATTTATTACTTACATAATACACCCAGTGCTCATCATAACAGATGCCCTCCTTTAATATCCATTACCCATTTAGCTCATCCCCCACCTACCTTTCTCCAGCAACCCTCAGTTTGTTCCCTATGATTAAGAGTCTCCTATAGCTTGTTTCCCCTCTCTCCTTTTCTTCTTTTCCCCTTTCCCATATGTTCATCTGTTTTTTTTTTTCTTATTCCACATATGAGATCATATGGTATTTTTCTTTCGCTGACCGACTTATTTCATTTAGTTTAATACACTCTAGCTCCAACCATGTCATTGCAAAGGGCAAGATTTCATTCTTTTTGATGGCTAATATTCCATTGTATATTTATACCATATCTTCTTTATCTGTTCATCAGTAGATGGACGTTTGGGCTCTCTCCATAGTTTGGCTGTTGTTGATAATACTGCTATAAACATTGAGGTGCATGTATCTCTTCAAATCTCCATTTTTGTATCCTTTGGGTAAATACTTAGTTGTGCAATTGCTGGATGGTAGGGTATTTCTATTTTTAACATTTTGAGGAATCTCTATCTTGTTTTCCAGAGTGGCTGTACCAGCTTGCATTCCCACCAACAGTGCAAATGGTTCCTCCTTCTCTGCATCCTTGTCAATGCCTGTTGTTTCTTGTGTTGTTAATTTTAGCCATCCTGACAGGTGTGAGGTGGTATCTCATCGTGGTTTTGATTTGTATTTCCTTAATGACGAGTGATGTTGAACATCTTTTCATGTGTCTGTTAGCCATCTGGATGTCTCTTTTGGAAAAGTGCCTATTCATGTCTTCTAAATGCTGGAGTTGAGTCTATTAGATATTGCTGGGTCATGGTATGAAATAAATAATCTAAAATTCTTGGTGATTTACAACATCAAATAGCTATTTCTCATTGAAGCTTTGTTTGCTATGACTCTGCTTTGGGGTGCAGTCCAGGTTGTTGTCTGCACAATATACCTTCACATTTTACCACCCCAATGGACAGAGCTTTCTAGCACATGTTCCTCATGTATCACAGGGCATAGGAACAAAACAGGAGGTGGAAACTTGCAATGCCTCTAAAATGTCTGCTTGGATGTGGCATACACATCCCATTAGCTAACACAAGATAATTGTGCAAAAGAAAGGAATTAATGATTGAAGTCAATGGGAGCAGGATTGTATTATCTGCCTATAGACAAAGAAGACTGAACAGTTGAGAACAATAATACATTTTGCTGTTCAAAGTTTCATGATCATATTTTCATAAACATAGTCTCATCCTCTTTTTCATATATTCATCATCAGCTCTGTATGATGTGTGGTATGTAAAAAAATGATTTGGAAATATTAGGGGTTTTGGTCTAGTTTTAAAAATAAGTAAAAAGGAATTATCTAAGAAAAATTAAAAGGTAGGACCAAGCAAATTCCAAGTACAGTAAAGTGTAAATTCCCTAGGAATTCAGAGAAAGAAAAATTGGTTTGTAGATGGAAGAAGATGATACATTGAGGAATTGGGAAAAATTTTAAGAAATGAAATCAATCTTTAAGAAATGATACATTTTTATTGGCATAGAATATATATGAGGACATTTGGATGTGAAAAAGAGCATGGACTTAGCTGATGTGACCTTTGATAGATATTGATAACATTTTGCAGATTTACTCCTCTCATAGGGAAGGCTTCTGCTGTATAATTAGGAGATATGATTGGATAGGTAAGGTAAAATTAGTTACTGCAGAATCTTGCAATACAGAAGGAGATGATATGACTTAATTCATAGGTAATAAAAGCCTTCCTTCCCAAAAGTATAACCAATGTTATGAGATAATTTTAGAGAACATGGCATGTCCTGATTTGTATATATTTTTAAGTTTTAATTTAAATTCCAGTTAGTTAATATACAGTATAATATTAGTTTCAGGTATACAATATAGTGATTCAACACTTCCATACAACACCGAGTGCTCATCATGACAAGTACACTCCTTAATCCCCATCACTTATTTAACCCATTCCTAACCCACTTCACCCTTGGAGACCATCAGTTTGTTCTCTGTAGTTAAGACTCTTTCCTGGTTTGCCTCTTTTTCTTTTCTTTTCCTCTTCTCACTTGTTTTGTTTCTTAAATTCCATGTATGAGTGAAATCATATGGTATTTGTCTTTCTCTGACTGACTTATTTTGCTTGGCATAATATTCTCTAGCTCCATCTATATCATTGTAAATGGCAAAATTTCATTTTTATAGCTGAATAATACACACACACACAAACATACACACACACACACCCCACATCTTCTTTATCAGTCAATGGACACTTGGGTTGTTTCCATAATTTGGTTATTGTAGATAATACTGCTGTAAACATTGGGGTGCACATATCCCTTTGAATTAGTATTTTTCTATTCTTTGGGTAAATACCTATTAGTGTACCTGAAAAACTGTAGTAATCAAAACAGTACAGTACTGGCACAAATATAGACCCATAGATCAATAGAACAATATAAAAACCCAGAAATAAACCCACAACCATATGGTCAGTTATGCTTCATCAAAGCAAGAAAGAATATCCAGTGGGAAAAAGACAGTCTTTTCAAAAAATGGTGTTGGAAAAACAGGACAGCAACATGCAGAAAAATGAGACTGGACCACTTTCCTACACCATACACAAAAATAAATTCAAAATGGATGAAAGACCTAAATGGGAGGTAGGAAATCATCGAAATCCTAGAGGAGAACACAGGCAATAACCTCTTTGACATTCATAGTGGCACCTTCTTTCTGGATGTCTCTTGAGGCAAGGGAAATAAAAGCAAAAATAAACTATTGGGACTCCATCAAAATAAAAAGCTTCTGCACCATGAAGAAACTAATCAATAAAACTAAAAGCAACCTACAGAATGGGGGAAGATATTTGCAAGTGATATATCTGATAAAGGTTAGTATCCAAAATATATAAAGAACTTATCAAACTCAACATCCAAAAAATAAATAGTCCAATTAAAAAATAAGCAGAAGACATGAATAGACATATTTCCAAAGAAGACATACAGATGATCAACAGACACATGAAAAGATGCTCAACATCACTCATCATCAGGGAAATGCAAATCAAAACCACAATGAGATATCACCTCCCACCTGTCAGCATGGCTAAAATCAACAACACAGGAAACAAGGTCATTGAAGGGTGTACACGAGAAACTTCTGAGATATAGGTAATTGTCTGTTTTCTATCATGTTTGGAGGTTAAGTGAGTGTATTACTTTTGTCATAATTCATGTATATGTACACTTGTTATTTGTGTACTCTTTATGTGTGTTATATTTTCATAGAAAAGTTTACTTAAGATTTTTTTCCTATTTATTCCTATATAGATTTTATAAACCAAAGTATTAGAATTCAGTATTGTTTTGGGGAAACTATATTCAGTCTCTTATTGATGAAGAGTAAAACTGTAGTGAGGGAAAGATGAATGACTGTAACAATAATAGCTGCTGAACCAGAAGCTTTAACAATACTCTAAAAATGCAGAAGGTGAATTCACCTTACAATTACTCAAGCAAATTCTCATTTAATATTTTTTTGCATATGTAAATAAAAGTCATTGTGTTTATTGAATCACTAATACACTTCTGGGTAATTTATATTCCTTAAATAATTTACATTTTTCTAATAAAAAAATTCAACAATGGGGAACATTTAAAAGAAATAATTGGGCTGGATACATGAGCAACTGTAGAGAAAAGAAATATTGCCTTTTAGATTTCCTATTTTCTTTTACATCTTTTGCAAGCCATTTAATCTTGAGCCTGTTGATTGGGTAGAACAGACAGGTAACTGCCTACGGTGACTATATAGAAACATTTTTAAAACATCAAGGGAATGGATTACAATACAGTGCCATTTAATGGTAGGTTTTATAAGCAATTCTTTATTTAACGAGCAAAAAGAAAGTGGAAATGCTTCAGCTACAATAAATACATCCACATACACACACACACACACACACACACACACACACACACACACACAAATGGGAATAATCAGATAGTACAGAAAAGTGTGAAATGTTTTACTAATTTTTTCATGATATTTTCTTTGAATCAATTAGGAATTAATAATTAAATTTATTTATAAATATAGTTTTTACTTATACATATTGAGTTCTTTCCATTCTTAAAATATTGAATACATCTGGTATAATATTGAAAAATAATGAAAGACTATCTATTTCAGAATAAACCTAATTATTAACCTGCCATGGCACCTACCTACAGGCTTCCATATCACAGTTTTTATACTGTTTGATGTATAATCTCTCCAGGTACTTGGCTCTGGGCATAGCATGCAGAGGAATGAAATGGAGTATTAACCAGCCTCAAAACCAGGAATAACTCTTCCAGCTTATGATATTAGCTGAGCCTTTGTTTGGAGAGCTATTGTTATTGCCTGAACAAGAAAGAAAGTTCTCTTAACAATATTGCTTATAATTAAGATCCAGAAACATCAGATAGTTGGGAGGAGGCACCAGCTCAGTAGAATATAAGGGATAATCATTCTCAGCAGAGGATAATAAACAGATCACATGGTGGTGATAATGTTAGCAGCAGTCCCTGATCCCACGGCATCTGTCAAGCAGGTTCTAAAGTAAACTTGGGAACCATATAAGAACTGTAGACATTGGACCATTGGCAGCCATTATAAGATGATATTGCAATGCCTGGCTCATAAGCATAAACAATGCATTCATTTTTACCATGTTAAAGCCAGCATTCTTGCTAATAAAAGAGAGGTGTGCAGGCGAGAAGCCTCTGATACAGGTATGCATAAGGTGAAATACGTCACAGAGATGACATATCAAATTGGAAGAGGATCAATCAAAGACCTAACTCTGAAGTATTACCAGGGTTTCATGGATTCCAATTGTAGGTAATGAAGGGGGGTTGACACTCTCAAAAATCAAATGATGAGCATTCTAGTAATTTGAATTTGGGGCTCTTGCCAGGGTGCTAAATCTTGTGTCATAAAGAAGGTCTCCTTATTGACAAACTCTCACATATTCAATTTTATATTATGCCACTCTTGTTCCAAGAAACCTCATGATCCACTCCTAGGGATATGGTCTTGGTTCCTGTACCTACTAGCCAGAACCTATGGCTTGCAGAGTTTATAATACCTTTCCTTCCATACTGGCTCAGTTCTTCCCCAGTTAGGCCATGCTAGTAATTAGTTTGGTGACCAGAAGGACATGTAGGAGCATATCCTAAGCAGGAAAGCATTTGGTTAGACATGTTTCTCATATGAAGTTTTACAATAATCTTCAGGAAGGGAGAGTGCTTTTTCCTAATGAGAGGGGTTTGGCCATTTCTATATCCTAAAAGGCTCAGGAAAATCTCTCCAATCCTAAGGTTTCCACTCCTTCCTTATCAAGGTCCCGGATACTTGGACACTTGCCAAATCTTTGATTTTAAAATTTTCTGCATTTCTGCTTCTCTTAGGATTGGGTCTTGATCCTGGTCCACATTTTAGTTGCCTTCAGGCTATACTCTATGAAGTTTACTTTAAATGCTTCCACAGAGGCCCCCTGGCTCTCACACTTTTCTTTTAACTGGTATTTAATTGCTTAAGCTTATAAAATCTTAAAAGAAATAAAAATAAAAATAAAAAAACAGCTTTGGTAGTACTCCATGTAGGCACTCGGTTTAACGGTCTATATTTATACTGTCATTTGCCCTATACGCTCTAATATCTGAGATAAGCCAGTTCATCTCCTTTCTCTCCCCCAGTTCACCACAGGTAAATATCTTAGCAATTGCATTCTATAGGATGTTAAGAAACATCAATATCCAACTATGGAGTGCCAGGATTCTCATTTTTACTAGCTGGAGAGAGAACAAACTCCGAAATCCCTAGAGTCTGCTTCTTAGGGCCATTCCTGGTACCAACAACTGTCTTAGAATAGGTTCCCTAAAAGCAGAAACTGAAACAAATATTTGGGAGCACAAGATTTATCAACGAATGAAAGCAGGATGACATAGTGGAGACCTTTGCAAGGATGTGGTCTCAGTTGAAATCTAAATTGCATGAATTGTAACACAGAGTTGATCCCATCTTCAGGTGAGTGGACTGAGATTTTGTGTTCCCCTTTGAGTCAGTCCTCAGCTGTGGGCTTCCCCTGGGTGGGCAAAACCTATCAGATGAGGCAGGTTCTATTTTGCCAAGGACAACTTTCGCAAGATGGGGGAGTCCGTGAACCATTAGCCTTTAGCACCCACAACAACTGGGGACTAGGTGCATTGGCTCAGAAAAGGTGACTGGTAACTTTGCTACAAGTGAGTTATGGCAAGAGTGAAGAACTGAATTTTGAAATTGATACCCAGTTTCAAAACTTGCAATCTGCCTGGTAATTGATATTTTTTTTCTCAAAAAATGATAGAAATATTTATACTGGATATGTTTTATTATCTCTCCATCAAGAATTGACTAGTTAAATATATTTTAAAATGATATTACATAGTAATTTTTCCTTATTTTTATAATCCAAGATTTTTATTACCTGTATTATAATTAGCAATGAGAATATTTAATTCTAGTAAGTGAATAAATTATTGGTAATATTGAAATCATCTTGAAACTGTCTGTCTTAGGTACAAAACTAAATAGTCTACATAATGGAAAAAATTTAACATGAATGCAAAGAAGTATTCTTGATTATAATGCCATATTTGTATAATTTTTGTTAATGATCTTATTTGAAAATAATATTCCCTTATGTCTAAGGTTGATGCTAAGATGAACTACCCATAAAAATAATATATAAATGAGGTTAAATATAAATTATTTGGAAAATCTTCTGGAATAACTAATAAAGAAGCAGTGTAGAAGCTGGACTTCTATAAACTCCTGTCTATTAACAGGAGTCCCTACTAACGGCTTCTGTCAGTATCCTGATGGATTTCACTGGATTTTATTTGTAATGAGAGACTGACAAGATGCTCTATTGTGAATGAAGGTCCTTCTCCACTAGATTTATCAAGTAGACACTCGTTACCAAAATCACACCACTCATTATTTCATCAATACATCCATGCTGATTTGCGTTCCCAGAGCAATTTCTAACAATAAAAGAAAGCCCATGAAATGCTGATAAAAATGTACATTTTTACAGTACTGAACAATCTTTCAACCACTGTCACATTTTTCCCCTCCTTTGATTTTTGCAACTGCCAAAAGAAGTTGGCAGGGCATACCATGTCTGGATTTTTGGTTTGTTTGTTTTATGTTTTTTTGTTTGTTTGTTTTTTGGTGAAAAGCAGACATTAAAACATATCCAAGGCAATACAGAAAGGAAGTGTTAGACCCCAAACCAGGCTCTAGCCCATTTCCTATTTCCTGATATCTCCAAAGCCTTTGAGCATTTATAATGTTACAGTGTTTTCTCTCAATAGATAACAAAGCATTTTACAAATACATTTGTAAAAAATACATAGCATTATTTTCATTTTATGAATGAAATAGATTGGTCACATAATCCTAGAGGCTTAATAACACAAAGTTAAGTGGGCCCCATTTGATACTTCCCTGAATTTGGAGAATGACAATTTTGCCAATTACTGCCTTTTCACTTGTTAGCAGCAGGACTTGGACTTGGCTGAGGATTTTAGCAATGGTATAATACTTAGTGAAATGGCCCAAATTTGAGAAGTGAGCTAAAAGAGTATGGCAGTACAGTTCAAAAGACCTTCCCAACAGGAAACAGCCTAACATGTTTGCCCCGTTCTGTTTACTGGGTAGTGCTGTTTTATCAGCTGCTTAACTTAAAGATGGCCCACATGCTTCTCCCCTCCCCTCTGACGGGGAGGCAGCAGGTGCAAAGATCAAATTCCTTTCCTGATGTGGAAACACGGCATTCGGCAGAGTAGGCAGGGACTCAAATCAAACAATAGTTGTCAAGAGCATCAGCCCTACAAAGCAACTGCCAACCTCCTCACCTCCAGCTTATTCCATCCTCCTCTTCAATCTGATCCTCAGGAATGATTCCAACAGGGGGCAGACAATAAAGAGCAAGGGTCCGAGAAAATAAGGAAATGAGACAGCTGAGTGCTTTTACTGCCCTTTTGGAAATCTGCATGCTCCAGGAAGTGTTATATTTGGTCACTGTACCACAAGGCAAAAAGGGGGAAATCGGGTTAACACCAGCTTCATGATGTGGCAGCTGGTTTGTATCTGAGGCTCTGTGCTCATGCCAGTCTCAGGCCTAGGTAATTTATAATAGCCTCAAGTTCCAATATAAAAAGCACATAGCTGCAGGGAGACATGTCAGCTTCCCTTACATAGCCTGTCATTTCCTTGGAAACATAATAATTAAGATGTCTGGTATAACTGCTTCTGCCAGAAATATTTTTAGATTTCAGCCCATTTCAAGAAACTCTAAATTCAAGGAGGGAATTCTTAAATACTGCATGACAAACTAAGGAAAGTACTCTTACAGGTTTGTTCTGTCAAAAGGAACAGATACTTCATCTAAATCTCATGACAGTAAGTAGAGGAATACCTAGACTTGAATTAAAAATAAAAGAATTGGCATCAGTTTGATTAGAGCAAAAGCAGTTAAGATGAGAGAAATATTCACTCTTAATCAAAAGCAGTTTTTCAGTCTAAAAGACTGACACACTTTTAAAGGTAGAATGGCACCATCCCACATCCTCAAATTAATGCAGCTGTTTCTTCTGAAATTCTGAAATATTCATAAACAAGCTACTTATCATAGCATGGGGGCACTACTGAGGATGTTACTCAGTATCCATTTGTTGTAACTATCAGAAGAGGCAGTGCATGACATTTGTATGGTGAATTAATTTCCTGCAGATATGATAAAACTTCCTTCTGCATTAAAATAATTTACCTTGTAATACATTTAACTCATAGAGGAATGCCATTAGATAGTTAAAAGGAAGATTTGAATTCAATAGGTTAAAATAATTTAAAAGAGAGGCTAAAAAGTACACTTTAACAGAGAATGCTACTTTTCTGAACTCTTTAAGGTTTTCTTAATAAAAATTCTTATTTTTAGGCAAAGACATACATTCAATTCAATTACAATAAAACAGCCAATAGCTATATGATAACAAAGATTGTATTACATTTTTATGATAAATATTAAGAGAAAGAGTAAAAAGGTATTCAGATTCAACTAACATTTGTTTAAAACCTACTATGTTCCAGATAATGTGCTAGGTGACCACCCCACTGACTATCTCATATAATTCTCAGAACCATCTATTGAAGGATTCATTCTGTACCCCATTACTAAGTAAGGAAGCTGAATCTCAACATCACAGTTATCATAAGGCAAATCTGTGATTTGTCTCTACCACTCTTAGTCAGTGACTCCTTTCTTTTTGAACTACATTTCTTTTTTTTTAAGATTTTATTTATTTATTTGACAGAAACACAGTAAGAAAGGGAGCACAAGCGGGGCGGGGGAGTGGGAGAGGGAGAGGGAGAAGCAGGCTCCCCACTGAGCAGGGAGTGCGATGCGGGGCTCGATCCAAGGATCCTGGGACCATGACCTGAGCCCAAGGCAGACACTTAACGACTGAGCCACCCATGCGCCCTTGAACTACATTTCTTTAAAAACCTTCTCTTAGTTTTCATGGAAGACCATTAAAAATACCGTGCTGAAATCTTTCTTTCCTCAAAAATAAATATTAAAGATTATAACTCAGATATTTACACTGTACAAAAGGGTCCTCTGAGAATGAGAAGAATTCATTTTGAGGAGCCATTGAAGTTACGGTAATACTAGGTTAAATAGACTGACTCTGCTTCAAAATGTGACTTAAAGGCTCATGTAGACTCTGCTAACACAAATCCAAGAGGTAGAACCTTAATGATGTAATGTTCATTTTCCTTATCTTGCTCCATTTTTCTTCTGCACTCGTCACCTCTCCACTCTAGCTCTACTTCTTTTGCTGTATCTGTTTCTATCTGTATACCTCCGTGGAGATGTATCCATCCTTCTGCCTTTCTATCTATATTTGCTGTTCCTCTCTCCACTAAAAAATGAGCAGCACCTTGAGAGTGGAGGACTGCCTGTTGGGTTCACTGGTATTTTCCCTCACCTGATTCATAATAAGCTCGATAAATATTCGTTGGATGAAGAAATGATGCACTTATTGACTTTCAAATAGGAATTTCTGGTTACAGGTGTAGTGTATTCCTAAAATTCATGCTTACCTGAAACCTTAGAATGTGACCTTATCTCGAGATTAAATCATCCTGGATTTAGAGTGACCTTAAATACAATGACATGTGTCCTTATAAGAACAGAAAAGGACACAGATACACAAGGAAAAAGGCCATGTGAAGATGGAAGCAGAGATTAGAGTGATGTTACCACAAACTGGGGACTGCCCGGAGCACCTAGAAGCTGGAAGAGGCAAGGAATATTCTCTAGAGCCTTCAGGGGGAGCAAGGCTCTGCTGACACCCGATTTCAGACTTCTTGCCTCCAAAGAAAATAAAATTCTGTGTTTTAAGCCCATCAGTTTGTGGTACTGTGTTACGGGCAGCCCTAGGAAACATACAACAGGAAAGTTCTTTTTGTGTTTCAGGAATTTGACCAACTTGGGCTACGAGAAGAATTTACCAGAGCCCACTCTTCCCAGACAATCAAGCAAGACATGTGGGATGCTGAGGTGAGTAAGATTAAGTGATACTTAAGGAATTTACTGTTCCTGACTCCAGGGGAGATAGGAAGAGAGCACATAGACAATTGCAAGTCACAAAAAATAAGCAAGTTTGCTAAATGACAGTGAAGCAATATAAGTTAGGAGATGTGAAAAAATCAACATTTTATTGGGTGTAAGAATCCGAGATAACAGCTGATTCTTCTTTAATATATATTCTGATTGCTCCTATCTTAAAATAAGACAGTATGGCTACTATGAGTACAGATACACCTGTGTGTGTGTGTGCGTGCTCATGTGTGCGTATGTGCGTGCGTGTGCGTGCGTGCGTGTGTGAGCACGCATGCGTGTGTGAGTATGTGCATGTGTGTGCGCATGCGTGTGTGTGCGTGCGTGCGCGTGTGTGTGCGTGTGTACCTACGAATCCCATATATACACATACGCACATGTATATACATGTATATGCCATGCACATATTGTACTCATCAGTTGCCTATTATATTTGTATTCATGTGTCTGTATATGCACACACACAGCCATGCATGTGTAATCATATATGTATATGTAGATAGAGACAGATTACTAGAATGCCTCGCCTAAAGTAGAAGTTTAAACTGGAGAGTTGTTTCTTCGTCCTGACTCACTTTTTAATTTCTTAATTTTGAATTACTATGTTTTTGTATGAATTATTTACTTCAGGTCCCCAGATAGATTAATCACTTGCTGATAGGTGTACCAAAAAGTGTTTAGAGGCGCCTGAGTGGCTCAGTCGGTTAAGCGTCTGCCTTCGGCTCAGGTCATGATCCCAGCGTCCCGGGATGGAGCCCCACGTGTCGGGGTCCCTGCTCAGCGGGGAGTCTGTTTCTCCCTCTGCCTCTGCTCGTCACCCCTGCTCTCTCTCCTCTCTCTCTCACTCTGCTCTCTCTCTCAAATAAATAAATAAAATCTTTTTAAAAAAAGTGTTTAGTCCCTCTATCTCTAACTTGTAATGATTAGTGCTAAAATTGTGGCATATGCACACAACCGTTCTCTTCTAGTCACTATTTTTATTTTCTAAGGTCTGCTGAATAAATCTCCACAGAGCACCAAACCCACTTGTCTGCAGATTTTGGCAGGTCCCTCTGCCTTGGTTGGGCTTAGAGGGTGCTTTCTTGATTTTGATGGCCTTCAGCAGGGACGTTATCATATTCTGGCCTGACTGCTGCTTTGGAGACTGTTTTCTAAAACACCTGTTCTTTGCAGTGTTTTACCTCTTCCCACCAACTGCAATAAACTTCCTGTCTTTGGGCCTGAGTTTAGATTGTTATGGTCTTGTGTGATTTCTTTTGCCAAATATATATCATCCCTTGGCACAGAGACATACTGCAGTGCATGCTCGATTTGAATAGGTGAGAGCAGGTAGCTGTATTTCACAAAGCTAAACCCTACAGGGATTACCCTCATTAAAATCTTTTCATTCTTTTGTCAGAGATTATGTCAAAGGTATACTTGACATGAAAAGCAGGCACTAAATGAGGATGAAGAGATAATTAATTGGAATCAGAATGCTTGCCTTCTTGGTCTTAAGAATGCAATTCTGTTGAGGAGCCTTAGTTCTTTGGGTCCAATTACAATTTCTTTTTTTCATCTTGAGAACAAATTGGTGCCTCTTCGGTTGTATATCAGATCACCAATATAGTAGTTGGAATGATGGTCTGGCAGTATTTCAAAACAGGTAAAAATTAAAGTTATTTTTTAATCAATACTGCTAACGCTAACACCCACCCAATGTTTACATGTTCTATCATCTTTACCACATCAAACTTAAACCTACCACGGTGTTAATTATTTACATTTAAACTTGCTTGTGGAGCTGGTGATGCTGGAAAGAAAATACTTAAAACTTTTATTAGAAGCTCTTGAGTTAATGAGGCCTTGAATTACAGTATTTGATATGTTTGTGTACTTGTGGTTTAGGGTATAATTTTAAGTTACAGCTACAATATAACCCCTGTTTAATTATAATTTATGAAATTATTTTTTTGGGGCAACCCATCTGGGTTTCTAAGGTTCACTTATATAATTCTTTGACAGCCACCGGCTCAGTACAAAATCAATGTTTTTCTATATTCATCCATACTGTTGCTAGCTGTGCCTCGCAATTCCCTTTTGGATCACATTTTGCTTCCATTCTACAAGTTCAAATCATGCCCACCATTTAAGAACTGACTTAACTGTTTTTTTTTTTTATATTCTTTTAATCATATAAACACATTTTCTATATTTTTAAAACTGGAAATACTTGACAAAGGCCAGATTTTTGTAAGCACAATAGTAAAGTCATTTTAAGAGCTAGTTGTATAATGGTTTCACTCCCTACTTATCAAACATCTACTAAAATAAGACTCACCGACTCTTGAACAGATAATACTACTACATACATGCTATGTCTGTAAAGATACGGCATAATGGTCCTATCTAGAATATTAGCGTGTATATTTGAGAAGACTGTTGCTGACAAGAGCTATTTCAGATTTTCATTGTGTAAGTTTTGAAATGTGTATCCAATTTGCAATCAAATTTGTCATCAGTGGCAAAAATATCACCAATCCTTTTTTATTGGGAAGCACTTAGGTCACACGCTCTGCATCATTACACCTCTTCCCTCTCACAACTCTATGCTTACACTTTTTAGCTCAGACCGTACAGTGGATTGCAAATGTCTACATCACTGCCATTCCCCAGCCTATGAATAGCATAAGGGCAAAGTCTGATTTCTTTCTTTCTGAGTCCTTAGTAACTGGCACAGCTGCAGAGTTCAACTAGACAACCCTTGCATTTTATAAGGATGTTTGAGTTTAAAGAGGTTAAGTGATTTGCCTCAGAAAATAAAACTGCCTCTTGACAAGCTAGACCTTTGCTTTTTTTCTAAACTAAACATTGATAACAAAGACATTGACAGAAGACTATGAATAATTTTCCACTCACTGAAGTGGATCTTTTGCCTGCAGTAGACAACATCACTCAACAATATTTAATAAAATTTGTTTCTGTCACTATAATATACACACTGTGGATTATCCGTAATAAATTACTCTTCTGACAACCACTGTATTCTAATTGAGCTCATCTTGCCATCAATTGCTGTTAGAAGAGGAACTGATTAATTTTAATTATAGAATATAAATATATTTCTAAATATAATTATGAAGCTAAATTTTCCTCTTTAAATTTCAGCCATGATGAAGGAAGCCACACTCTAGTTCTGAATGGGTGAATTATCATTTGATAATTTTCTTTGAAACATCTGAAAGGCAATAGTATGCTGCTGCCTATTTGTGATGTTTAAATTTGATTAATCCATGGTTATTTCATAAAAAAGTTTAGACAAATCTACAGGCCATGATATTTTTTTTTCCTAACTGGCAGCATCCAGTTCAGGCAAATCTACAGGTCATGATATTTTTTTTTTTTTTTCCTAACTGGCAGCATCCAGTTTAGACAAATCTACAGGCCATGATATTTTTTTCTTCCTAACTGGCAGCACCCAGTTCAGAAAGTACTCTGTGTGTCATTTATCTATAAAAACACTGAGGCTATGCTTAGTTTTATTCAGTTGTACTTCCCTAGTCCTCACCAAGAAGGAAATATAGAGGTGGATAAATTTCACATTGCAAAGTGTGGGCATGACTGTTCACCAAGGTCTTCTGTAACAATTTTTATAAGGATTCCAGCACTGATGAAGAGATTGTGGAGGAAATAGAGGACATCTCAGAATTTAGTTTACTTTATAAGCCACCTCTTGTCTACTTGATCAGGAAGGGTGGTATTGCATGCCATTAAGGAAAGTACTTTATTTTCCATTTTGACATTGCCATTTTCACAACCTCCTTCCTTTTGGTCCCTTATGACCCTCTCTGGAACTGAAAGCTGGACTATTGGCTATGGGTGGTGTCGCTTTCTGTGCCCTTCCCCTCTGACTTTCACCGAGTAGATATGCTGATTAACTCCCTTCAAATAGACATCAAACATTGTCATTAAAATCCCATCAATGAAATAGTTTTCAGAATTGCATTTGTTTTCCATGATTTGCCCACGGGGCTTTTCAATAAAAGGAAGATTTCCCATTTTAAAAGATTGTAAAATTGTTGCAAGCTTCAACTCCCTGATGACTTTAATCTAAATAAAGGTCACTGCTACCCTATTATAATAAGGTTGCTGAGAAGGACTAAGAGAAAATAAAATTACAATGGAATCTCTAGTCATAAATGTATTCGTAAAAGCTTATTACTTCAGTTGAAAACTCAGGATATTACTATTTCAGCTGTACCAATAACCAATAGCAATCTGAACTGGTGTAGATCTGTCTTTACACTGTCAGTACTTACTTGGAAAGACAAGAGCTTTGTAGCTTTTCTAATTACTGCCAAATTGGCAATAACAACAATGAAAGAAATACATATTTCTAAAAAAACCAAGGCTATGATTACGTCCAGTAAGAAAGTTACCAGGAAATTTCAATAGGACCAAACATCCTTTCTAATGATTCTGTTCCTTAGAAAGAACCATACTTTGACATTACTTTACAAATGTGGCAAAATAAAATATGTTTTAATAATCTATACTCTGAAAGATAAGAGGATAAACTCTGAAATAAAATTAAATAACATAATTTTATTAGAAGAAAAACAAATGTAAATGCACCTTTCCTCATTTACCTTAAATTCCTATGAAACTGGGGAACTAGGTTTATAAAAGTTTAATCAGTTTTATCAATATGTTCTGGCTATAAATTTTAAAGATCTTTGATGTGGTGAAAATTGCATACTGTGGGATGAGTTCTGACTCTTAGAACCTAAGCAGGTTATGTTAGGAAAATAAAGTCTTACAATAAGTTCTTTCCTAATTAGCAAAGAATATGTCTTTCATTATGTTTCCTACACACTTGTGTTAATTAGTACTTTAAAAGTCTACTTCTATATTAACCATAATTAGGTATCTATCTTTACTATATATTGCAGGACAAATTGTTATCTCAATGTGTATTATTTTAGAAACATTAAATAGAGTCAAATGTTAATGACATTACTATGCCTTAAAAAAAAACTTGCATTACTTTCAGTTGCAGATTTTGAATCTGGATCTGGATTTCCTCTTCCCAATATTTGTATTTCTCGCAAGATGCTATCTTGTGAGCTATGTCATGTGAATGATTTTAGAGGAAAATATATTTAAGAAAGTGAGTTTGAGCGTGAACTGGCAAACATTTTATTCACTCCTTTTTTAAAAAAAAATCAGGGAATGGAGTAACTATCAAGTTATCTGAACATTTTCTTTTAAGCACCAAATTTAGCATTTATTTTAACATAGCATTTTTCTAAAATTGATTGTACTATTTTATGCCTTTATGGAGAGAATATACCAATGAAAACTTTTTCTTGATGCTCAAGGATATAATTATAGATGTTATTGCATTCTTTTAAATAAAATACCTTTAAAATTACTGAGGTATATAAAATTGTCTACTCCTACACTTAAAGGCCCTAAACTTCTATGATTTGCAAATTCTGTACCAGTTTTTCAGAATCTCTGGCATCTTATTCAATGAGAAAATACCAAATTAACTTTCTTCTTATAACTAAAAGTTAGTATCCAGTAGTCATTAATACAACACAAGCTTTGCTTCAGAAAATCTGAGTTTGAGTACAGGGACTACTATGGAACTTGGTTAAGTTAATAATCTAATGAAGCCTCAGGTTCATCAACAGTAAAATGACAATAAGAGAATGTAACCTATAGTGTTGTACTGAGATTCAATTAAAATAGAGCATGTAGAGCTACTAGAGTAATGATAAGCAGTCTATAAATGTTACCTATTGCTAATTCTATGACTCTAGGAACAATGCTTATTAGATTGGACATTTGAACCGAAATCTGAGAGTTGAAAAGTCAGCTGTGCAAAGACTGATATAAAAATATGCACATAAAGTTGCAGCTGAGAAGTCCTTGAATTAGCAAGAGCATTTTTGAGTCACAGAGATGAAGTTAGTAAAATCTGAGATAAAGTGGGTGATGTAATGTAAGGACCATTCATGAAGGGCCTGTAGAACATGGTGGGAAACTTGATATTTTTCTTAGAGTGGCAAGAACCATTGCATGAATTTAAGTAGTGGAATGGTCATGATTTGACTTAAGTTTTAAAAATATTACTCTCATTGTTTTTTGTATAGGAAACTTTGTGTAGATAAAAGTAGTGAGATAACAAGAGGTGTAGTATAGGTAAAAAAAAAAATGGTGATGCAGATTAGGATAATTTTCATAGAGATTAAGAGAAACAGATGTTTGTCTCTTAATGTTTCATTGCTTGGATACCATACCAGATTGCTGGTTCTCTGTGAAAAGTAAAGGCCTGCTCATATTTTCAGCTGGGTGCCTTCCACATGCCAATGTTCTCCAATATAAATGTATAGCTATTTATGCATTAGCATTTTATGATTACAACATCCCCATGAGTTTGTTGTGGGTTGCATTATGGCCCTCTCATAAATTCATGGCTGGATGTTTTAACCCTCAGTACCTCGGAATGTGACCTTATTTGGAAATCGGTTGTTGCAGTATAATTAGTCAGGTTTAGATGAAGCCATTCTGGAGAAGGATAGGCCCCTAATCCAATGACCTCTGGTGTCCTCATAAAATAACATCATGTGAAGATACATTCGTGCGCACAGGGAGAACAACGTGTTTTGCTGTCACAGTCAAGGAACTACCAGAAACTAACAGAGAGCCCTGGGCCACGTCCTCCCTTGGTGTCTCTGGAGGGAGCACAGCCCTGTTGACTACTTGATTTTGGACTTCTAGTCTCCAGAACTATAAGACAACAATTGATTTTTTAAAAATCCTCTTGTTCTAAGGAGCCGAACCATGAGAGATGATGGGCTCTGAAAAACAAACTGAGGGTTCTAGAGGGGAGGGGGGTGGGAGGATGGGTTAGCCTGGTGATGGGTATTAAAGAGGACACGTTTTGCGTGGAGCACTGGGTGTTAGATGCAAACAATGAATTATGGAACACTATATCAAAAACTAATGATATAATGTATGGTGATTAACATAACATAATAAATAAATAAATAAATAAAAATCCTCTTGTTCTATATCCTGTCTACTTGTACTATGTACTCCTTACTAGTTGTAGATGTTCCAATGGTCAGCATTGATATTTAAAAGCATTCTTAATTTCTTAAACATTGTTCTTGCAACCACATTGCAACTTTATAAAGTTTTGTTTTTCTTGAAAAGGTATTTTTCTCAAATGATAAGTTTACCCTTAAATCGGAAAAATCGCCTTTCTTCTGTTCCCATTTCTATATCCATTGCTCTCAAGATATGCCCCCTAATTGGACAAATGGTGGTCATCTAATTAGCTAAACTCTAATTTTTAAATGTCTGCTCACTACCTTCCTCTTGAGTGAGACAAGCCCTCGGGATATGAAAGCTTGTCATTGTAGTTTCTGACTGTGAAGGGTTATAGTTCCTATAATTGCTGAAAGTTTTGTCATTCAGTTTTTTCCTTGCCTCTTGTTAGGAAAGTACTACTTGCCATAAAAATATATTTGTCTGTCTTAACCTTTCTGACCCAAGCCAGCTCTTAATCGCCCAAACTAGATCACAGTCACAGGTACACAGTTTCTAGGATGAAGGCAAAAACAGATATTATAATTTTAACCACTCCATACTAACTCTATGTTTTTTAGGGAATAAAGGACAAGGGAGAAGTTTTAGGTTGTCCCTTCTTCCCACTTACATTGCTCTAATGTAATGATTCCAGACCCAATTGAAAAATATCCATAATATTTTGGAATAATTTGGAAAATCTGTTGGATTTGGATGGTTGGCCATAAATATAGTGATGAAGCCACCTCAGTTTCAGTCATGCTGTCCATTGTCTGAATGTATTTCTCATTATCTGGTTTGAGGAGTATAATCACTGCCTTCTTTCTCTTTTCAGAACATAGCTAGACTCATCTAAGGAGAAGACAGTATATCTGAACAAATGTCCCTTAAACAACATGGTTCTTCTATGGAATAATACATTTTCTTTAGAAATACTAAGGTTATAGAGGTTATTTTACCAACTGACAGAAATTATTTAATGCATGCCAATGTATAACTTAAGGAAAATAATCATTGCAGTTCACATTACCTTTAAAATAGGATGTTCATCAGGGAGAAGGAGCTGTTTGACATCTTTCATATTGTATTCTGTGAAACACTTAGCACCACAAGTAATTTTCAGCAACCTTAGGGCATGCCTCCTCTCGGATTTCAGAAAAACAATGTTTTCCTGGCAAAGCAATGAACACCTAATAAGCATTAAGAAAACTCCTACTGGTTGATTAGCTGATCTGTCTTTATGAGTTCCATTCTTCCATTCATTAATATATTTGATGACTACTCTTCTAGGAAATGAAGGAAAATTATTTTTGCCAGTTAAAACATTAGCTAATCATGTGATTAAAGTGAAGTCCAAAAATGCAGAGTCCAATTAAGATTTTCAGTGAGTACATCAAATCTACCAAAAAAGTCTTGAAAATTTTTGCTGCCATATCCTCTCCTCAACTGGCTAGGATTCATGAGGTTGAGGAGACCAGACACTGAAATTCTTTGAATATGTACTCTTCTGTTCATCCTACATAGTTATTAACCAAGACTAAGTCATTCATTATACTAAAAATAAATCAGGGAGTACAGATAAAAACAAACAAACGAACAAACAAAAAATCACCCTAAATCTAACCACACAAAGTAAGCACTCCAGTTATTTTTATAAACTCTTTCAGATATTTTTCCCATGACTTTGTGTTGATATACTACTGGCATCACAACACACTCTGTTCTATAATCTGCATTTATTACTAAATATTTACTAGATAAATAAATACTAAGCAGACTCCTATTGTAGAGCTTAACTTGTTTCTAAATTAAAAAAAAATACAAAGAGCCTTCTTCTATGCGGTTAACCATATATTCAAAATGATTTACATGGGGTTGCTTGGGGGGCTCAGTTGGTTAAGTGTCTGACTCTTGGTTTGGGCTCAGGTTGTGATCTCATGGGTTGTGAGGATGGCTCCGTGCTCAGTGGGGAGTCTGCTTGAAGATTCTTTCCCTCTGTCCCTCTCCCCCAACTCACATGCTCTATCTCTCTAAAATAAATAAATAAATCTTTAAAAACTAAGATGATTTACATGAAATTTTATTGTTAGCATATACCATATTCTTGTTTTTGTAATTGGATATTGTCCTATATTTTCTTTTTATTAATGTTGACACATATTGATATTATTGCTATATTTTAATTTATTATCTCCCATAATACCAAATCCAAATAATTGATCTGTTTGTCAGTTGTTTCAAGAACAGTGGTGCTACAAAGAAAAAAAAAATGTATTTAATGTATTCTTCCCATTTTATCATATAAAATATTTTAGAAGGTGTGTGTACTAAATTGAATAAAATTAATGACAATATTTTATCAGACATTTCAAAAGTGAAACTGGCATTTTATTTTCCTGTAATTGGATGACTTTGAAGAATACAGTGACTATGTGTATAATTTGATGTCATTGCCAGAAATTTCACCCACCATTGCTTTTGGACCATCAGCGTAAATGCTAGCGTGGTGACAAAAAGACAAATAATGCCTTACTATTATTATGAAAATGGTTTCCACTTTAGGTCTCCCCCAAAGAAACTTAGGTTCATCAATCAGCCAGGAAATCACTCTTATCTACCAATAACTTAGAATGAGCTTGTCATGTAACCAACCCATGTGGTCTGTAGAATTATTCTCTCACCAGATATCTACTGAGCACATTTCTAGTCTGTGGGAATATATCAGTGAACAAAAGAGTAAGTTAAATTTATTGCTGTCTTTTAAAGGTCATGAACAGTCATTATATATAAAAATATTTTAAAATATTGAATAGAAGCTGATTGGGATTATTGCAGAATATTTTAGATGTCATTTCCAACAAATTGATTTTCATGGGCACTTAAAGTTTAAGTCTGGCTTAAAAAAATCTTGGTAATTGGCTCATGATTGATGCATTTTCTTCAGATAAATAGATATCTCTGGTGTAAACTTTGTTTAAATAGATCTTTCAGCTTTTGAGCCCACTTTGAAAGTTATTTACTAAATTAACTATTTAGAAATATTGGTGCTACGTATTTTTTGGAAAGCTAATACGGCTGAAATTTTGTCAGCTAATATAAAATAAAGAAAGCGGCATAGGCAAATGCTATAAGAATCCTATAAGAATCCTACAGTTAGTGTAATTTTCAGGAACTGAAGCTTAATCAATGGATTGCAAGATATATTTATGAGTTCTTAGTGTGCTCTCTCTTAATATCCCGGTAAAATACCTATTTGTCAGGAAAAATAGCACAAATGAAAGTGATACAATTAAATCAGTGAAAACTAAGACTATGGCCACCCTATTTCTAAAATCTGAGACTTTTCACTGGGTAAAAGCAAGTAACATAACTAGTGACTCACAGATGTTACACTGGCGATCAGGCAAGCGTGGTTTGCCTGGAATTAACTACAAAGCCTCAAATCTTCCTAGCAGATTGCTGCTTGCTAGTTTAGAGATGCCCTAGTTTATTTTACCTACTATAAAACCTGGACAACTAGAAATAAAGTACACTTTCATACTTATCAGTTTATACCTTCCAAAAGCCTTCTGAGACTTCCTCACTTACATTCAGTCTATCAGAATGTTGAATAGGTACTGCTGGCCATGGTTTTCTTCTGGAGTTATAGCTCCACCACATAAGATTTATAACCAAAAACAAAATCTGAAGGAGCCATAAGGCAATATATTTTCAAATTAAAATATCTAAAAGACAGGCTTTAGTGAGGCAATAGCACCCCAGTCTAGGAGATTTGTCCTGAATAAAGGTACTAAAGATGTCAGGCTTTATGTTAAGAGATGTATTCATCCATCTCAGGCTGTAGATTGGAGAGCTGGTTGCTATAAGCACCAGATGAATAGTGGGAATAGCAGAGGAATAGTCCCATTTTTATTTCCTTGGCAAACATTGGGTCTGTTTGGCCCTATGTTTTATCAAAGATAAGCAGAAAAAATACTTTAAAAAGTCCAAAATGTAGAATCTATTTTGAAAAACAAGAGAAAAGAAGTATTATAGACTTGTAGGAAAAGCTGCTGAAAATTAATCAAAGGGAAAATAATTAGAGATACTAGATTTATATTCTTAAAAAGTATAAGGAAATAACACCTCTCTGAAACTAAAGTGAGAAATCATAAAGCAACATCTGGAAAAATGATAGCAGACGAAAGATTTATAACATCTTATTGAGATACGAGCATTCCAATGAAAGTGGAGAAACTAAAATATAACTGAAAATATAATAGCAAAATTATGATCCATTCATTTAGGAGGCTGGAAAGAACACACTGAGGAAAATTACAACAGTGATTCTCAGGACATTTTGAGAAGCTCCCCCAGAATATCAAGGGTAAGGCCAATAACACAAGCTTTCTACGAATGAAATGGTTGGCCTTGGGGATAAAGAAAAAAAGGCACAAAGAGGCTATTATTAGCCTAATAGCATAAAGGGGAAAAAATAATCAAATATAATAGAAGTAAAACAACTTCCTGTTTTGATAAATTATTTTGGTAGCTATCTCTAAAGTGCTTACTGACTCTAGACAAAATTAATGAAAAGAGAATCATGCACTATATTTTGAGTCACAATGATAAAGGAAATAAGTACCAACATACAGCTGTGCAAGAGCTACCAGGTTACTTACAGAACAGAAAAAACATTTCAGATTATATCCAGGTTTTATCTCTGAAAGACTAAATGTCAAGAAAATGTTGATCAGTATTTAGAGACTTTAAAAAATTTATGTTAATCATTTGTTACCCAATAATTCTGATTCCAGATATGACATTGAGTACACAGAATGATCTCAATTTCCTATTCAATAATCACAGAAGAAAGAAAACTAAATTTGCCAATGTAAAATATGTGCCAAAAATAATGTGCCCTGGCCCAAGGACTTGACCTTTTTGCTTGCTGTGGCAAATACATTCTGATTTTCCAGATGGATGGCTTAGAATTTGTAAGCCTGATGATATTAAAATTTCAGATTATTGTACTATCTCCATTTACTCAGATTCTATTCTCCCCAAATAAATTTTTGTTTGCAGATTGACTGCGCATGTAAAATACCCACAAAGAGAAAATTTTCTAGCAGGAAAACTTGTGTCCAGACTTCCTTTGAAATTATAACTTTGCAGTTCTTGAAAATGGATAATTTGGCATATGATTTATATGTCAATCCAGAATATTTTTAAAAAACCAGTCCATCCCTATGGAACAGAAATATTCTTAATTTGTGAGAAAAGTCAGTGTCTAAAAGATTTAGGGCAAAACCTTGGACTGTGAAATACTTATTAATGGATATGAGGCTTCTGTGGAACCAACTAACTGATTTTATCCTTTTTACTTAAAATTTGGGTTTACTTTAACATTAGGTTACAAACATTGAATTCTTTAACTTTATAGTAACCACAGGAGAAAATCCTACTTTTTCTTCATGTTTTATGTGAGATAATTGAGCCTTTAAAAAGATAGGAAAATTGACAGTATTCATAGTTTGTTGCCTTGAAACCCTCCTTAATTCGTATATTTTATAGACATTTGTGCAATATGCAGACAATAAAAATTCATTTTCATATAAATTCTACCACCACCTTTAAAATCCTGTTTTCACAAATTGAAATTTATTGTACTCATTCTAGTTCCTGGCATTTGCCGACAAAGCATATAATATAAACATGTTATAATTTTTTTAAAAATGTTATATCTTGAAGCAAATAATATGATGGTTTCTGAAATTTGATGTGCAGTGAAATCTCATGAATCCTAGATCATTCTATCAACTCTTCTATTACCTCAACTTCTCCTAGATATACTCAATGGATAAAATTGAAAATAATAGTAGTCACAGTTTTCATACTAGTATTGTCAGTGAAGCATCTATCAACTGTTAAAAACATAAGCTCAGGTTTCTTAAGTGGGAGAGTACAGTTCATTTTGGGCATACTGCAACAATAAAAAGCGTAGGATGAGAAATCTACTCTGAAGGCAGCATTTTGAAAATGCCAGTTGGTTGATTAAGGCTCAAAATCTGGAAATGATACACTGTAGCTCTTGTACCTGGCCTCTGAGTAATTTCTCCATTTTCAAGAAATATACTCATGTATGCAGCTGAGTGGCCTTCTTTCTATTTTTCTTTGATAGATACTTGATGAATCAGTTTATATTTTATTTTTTAAAGATTTTATTTTTTATTTATTTGAGAGAGAGAGAGAGAGAGAAAGGTAGCAAGAGAGAGCATAAGCAGCAGGGAGAGGGAGAAGCAGGCTTCCTGCTGAGCAGGGAGCCTCACGTGGGGCTCGATCCCAGGACCCTGGGATCATGACCTGAGCTGAAGGCAGGTGCTTAACCGATTGGACCACCCAGGTACCCCAAATCTGTTTATATTTAACCAGAGAGTTAGTGGAAGCTAGTTATCCCTTGGCTAGAGTTATATACTATAGAAATTAATTGAGTCACATGTTGGAGGATGTGGTTAGTAGAATTGTACATTTTATTTGGATAAAAGAAAATAGAACTGAAGATGAATATACATCAAAAACAAAAGTTTTCTGAAACTGAAACTTGTATAAAGCAAGGACATGAAACTGGTTATTACATGTCCTTACATGTATGAAATAAGAAGCTTTTTTGTGGTAGGACTGCTAAAGTCAAAGAAAATTATTATGCCATATAAAATAGTTTTGTGGTGTGAGCTATATCTCTGTTATGGGGGAAATAGAGTGGAATTGCTTACTTATATGCATACACAAAGACTGATGAAAACTGTAATGGAAAATAAAATTATACTTTTTTATCTTGAGACAAAACTGCATAAATCAGTTATTTATGGCTGTATAACAAATTATCCTAAAACCAGTGACTTAAGATAATGATAACCATCTATTATCCCTCATAATTTTCAAGCGTAAAGCATCTTGTCTGAGCAGTTATTCAGTTGGGTTGGTCTGTCGCTCACTGACATTAACCAGGGCTATAGTCTTCTTCTGAAAGATTGACCTGGGGCTGAAAATCCACTACAAAGTTTACTCATGTATCTGGTTAGCAAGTTGGTGTTGGTTGTTGGCGAGAGGTCCCAGTTCCTCTACAAGTGGGCCTCTGTACAGGACTGCTTCAATGTCCTTATGGCATGTTGGATGGCTTATCCCAGAGTGAGTGACATAAGAGATGAAGGCAGAAGTTGTAATGTATTTTTTGACCTATGCGCAGAAGTCACATAGCATCATGTCCACAATATCTAATTGGCGCACAAATCAGTCTTGTTCAATGAGGGAAAGAACTACGCATGCCTGCAAATGCAAAGAGGTGAGACTCATTGGAAAATGGTAAGTTCAATCCATCTTTTGGCCTCCCAATGATTCATGCCTACATTCCTGCCTCTCATGCAAAATCTGTTTTATCCAAAGCCCCCCCCCCCGCCCCGCCCCATTCACATCTATTTTTAGCATCGGCTCAAATACAGGATCCTGTCTTTGATATCAGGCTCAGATATGGTTGAGACATCTCAGGTATGGTCCCTAGAGTGCAAGTCCTCTTGAGCTGAGGATCTATGACCTACAGACACAAAGTATTTGCTCCACTTCATCCTGTCCTCCATAAACTCAACATAAAATACTGGAGTAGGCAAAGAATCACTGCCAGAGACTTTCTTATTAATAAAGGGGAAGAATGGGAAACACACAACACTTTACTCTTCCTTTCTGAAATCCAGAATGACACAAGTTACCTGTTCCTAGATTAGGGCTCAGAAGTTTGAGAATGATATACTGTAACTCTAGGAAATGTCCTCTGTGTAATTTCTCCTTTTTTATGAAATATAATCCATGTTTGCTGCTGAGGGGCTTTCTTCATCTTGCTTACTACCTACAGAATTTTTTGTTTCCAATAGGCCTTTTTTTTCTTTTTTAAAATTGAGATCTAACTGACATATAGCATTGTGTAAGTTTAAGGTGTACAACATGTTGATTTGGTACATTTATATATTACAATATGATAACCACCACTGCAATAGCTAACACATCTAGCTCATCACATAATGCCCTCAAGGTCCATTCATGCTGTTAACACATGTCAAGATTTCCTTCTTTTTCACAGCTGAATAATATTCCATCGTGTGTGTGTGTGTATCTAACATTTTTTTTTTACATTTAAAAAGTGTTTTTCATTTAACCTTTGCATTAGTACTTAAAATACACATTTCTATTTTAAGATAACATTTAAAAATTATTCTAATAGAATGGCAGATAAATATAACTCTGCAATTACAAAAAAAGCTAAGCTGGGATCCATAGTTAAGTTATTCTCATATTTACAACTATGATTCTGAAATAAATACTACTTCTAAGCAGCTGTTATTGGCTTTTTTAGGTTTGGTTTAAATACACGTATTTTTCGTTGTGGGGAAGCTTATTATATTATATTCCACGCACTGTTCTGAAAGGGTTAAGAGCCAACCAGCCCTAAAAACTGAAGTACTCAGTCTGCAAAACAGGCAGAAAAAAGTTAAACAGGATTCCTACAAAACATCAAAAGCATGTGATATTCTGCAGCAACTGGGAGTACTCAGGGTTGGCAAACTGTCCTCTTTATAACTGATTATATCAGAAGAGTTTAAGAAGGAGCATATTTTACCACTATCAAGTACATTTAAAAGTGACATGTTTCTTTTGTTCTAATTTGACTCTGCTGAATGACCTAGCTAGTTAACTGGTCACTAGTAATTTCATTACCAGGCAAATCAAGCCTGCAAGGAAGGAAGCCAATATTTAAATTACTGTGTTATTGTGTGACCCATTCAAACGATTTATTTTCAACAGAAACATATAAACTCAGTATGAGATGCCTGGCTAAAGCAAGCACCACCAACAAAACCAAGACAGTGTTTCTTCTTCTAAGGTTTAGGCTTTGCCCAGAAACCAGTTGGAGCTGAAGCCCTGTCATTGTAGGAGAGAGGTTGCCATCCCCTTCCTTCCTGAAGGAGGGAGAAAAAACTTCTGCTCCGTTGACCAGTTGAACAGTTTACACTGATCCAGAGAAGGATTCCTCAGCCACTATGTCAACTGGCACAGACATTTCTCTTTCTTCATATGATGAAGATTCAGGGATCTAAACGTATCCGAAAAGCTAGAGAAGAACTGTTTGTTCCCATTGGAATGGCAGGGTTTGCAGCAAACGTTGCATATGGATTATATAAATTGAAGAGCAGGAGAAATACTAAAATGTCTGTTCACCTGATCCACATGCGTGTGGCAGCCCAAGGCTTTGTTGTGGGAGCAATGACTCTTGGTATGGGCTATTCCACATATAACATCTTCTTTATCCATTCATCCATCGGCATGCACTAAAATTGTGTCCATATCTTGACTATTGTAAATGATGCTGCAAAATATATGGGAGTGAGGATATCTTTTCAATATCCTGTTTTCATTTCCATTGGATAAATACCCAGAAGTGGGATTGCTGGATCATATGATGGTTGTATTTTTAACTTTTTGAGGAAGCTCCATACTATTTATAAAACTAGAAGAAAGAGGTGCCTGGGTGGCACAGTTGGTTAAGCATTTGACTCTTGGTTTCGGCTCAGGTCACGTTCTCAGGGTCATGAGATTGAGCCCTGTGTCGGGCTCCACACTTAGTGTGGAGTCTGCTTGAGATTCTCTCTCCTCCTTCTGCCCCTCCTGCTTGTGCTCTCTCTCTAAAATAAACAAATAAATCTTAAAAAAACAAAAACAAAACAAAACAAAACTAGAAGTAAACATAGAAAAGAACCTCCTTCTCTATTGGTTTTGGCAACGATTTTTTAGATATGGTGCCAAAAGAAAACCAAGCAATAAAAGCAAAATCAATAAATGAGGGGCTATATCACACTAAAAAGCTTTTACATAGCAAAAAAAAAAAAAAATGAACAAAATAAAAAGATAACCTACAGAATGGAAGAAAATATTTACAAATCATATATTGGATAAGGGGCTAATGTCCAAAATATATTAAGATCTAATACAACTCAATAACAAGAACAAAAGCAAACAATTGAATTTAAAAATGGGCAGAGAAACCGAATAGACATTTTTCCAAAGAAGACACCCAAATGGCTGACAGGTACATGAAAAGATGTTTACACTAATCACCAGGGAAATGCAAATCAAAACCATGTTGAAATATCACTTCATACATGTTAGAATGCCTATGATCAAGAAAACAAGATATATCAAGTATTGGTGAGGATATGGAGAAAAGGAAACCTTTCCGCATTGTTGGTATGATTTTTCCATCTGGTTCTGTCATTGTCTCTTTCAGTTCAAGCTGGCAGTACAATGCAATTCACATAAAACTCTTTTGCGTCTTCTATGAATGTTATTGGGTTAAATTCACTAAACAAAAGCCACACCTGCAAATCACTTTGAAATCAGGACTTTTCTGCATGTGCTTCTGCTTAGGCTGCTGAGCAATACTGCCTTGCATTCTTAGAAGCTATTACTTGTCATATCAGTTGTCCGAGGCATTGATTGCCCTAGGTGTGCCTGAGATTTTAAAAAAAGGATTTAACAGTCAGATCCTTGGTTTTATTATTAGACAGTTTATTAATAGACAACAGAATAATAACTTGCAAAAATGTCCTTGTCTCAGTCCCTGAAACCTGTGAATATGTTACTTTACATGGCAAAAGGGACTTTGCAGATGTGATTAAGTGAAACGTTTTGAAATAGGGAGATTATCCTGGACTATCTGGATGGGCCCAGTGTCATTACAAAGGTCTTTATAAAATATCCAGAGTCAGGTTCAGAAAAGGGGATGTGAAGACATAACCAGAAGTCAGAGTGATATGGCCATGAGCAAGAACTGTGGACGGCTCTAGATGCTAAAAAAAGCAAAGAACAGATTCTCTCCTAGAACCTCCAGAAGAAATGCATCTTTGGTGACACCATGATTTCAGGCCCATATGACCCATTTTCGACTTCTGACCTCCAAAATGTAAGATAATAAATTTGTATCGTTTAAAACCTCTATGTTTGTGGTAATTTGTTACAGCAGAAATTGGAAATTAATGCAATGTGTTTTCCTGAATATGCCTTGTATTGGGTTCTGCTCAGATGAAATTGCTTAATTTTAACGTGTTTTGCCACCTGGAGAGCCAGGGAATTTTCAAACCCAGAGATTGTTGTTCCCTTATGTTCAACCATCCTTTTTATTTTTCTTTTTAAAAATCATTCTCTCTCATGGTTACTATAACCAAGAAGAAAGTAGGTGGCACATTCAACACTCTGCTTGGAAACATCCTTATCTAGATCACACGCTACTTTAAGGAGTATTTTATCTCCTTTCCAATTATACCACACCCTATCTGTGACTACTCAAGCTCCTGGTTTCTTTCTCTCCCACCCCACCCCCCTGTTTTCCATTTATTATGAATAGATCACTGAGACTTATGTAAATGTTTATCTGCATAAGTTAAATTTTGTAAGAAACAGTTTTCAAAAGAGTGGGGCTAAATATGTACTATAGTTTTATATTTTGTAAAACCAGTGAAATAATAAAGAACTCAAACTAATTGGGCAATTCAATTTCAAAACTAAATTATTATGACTTAAAAATAATTTATTGATAAATACAAGGTTAATTTATATAATGGTTATGTTGACTTGGTCATTATAGTTTGTCAAATATTTAACTTATATTTATTCTATTTTGCTACAGTTAATGAAAATTTTATTTACTTATTTAATAATGTCTGTTTTCTTCAATACTATATTGAAATCCATATTCAATGCATTTTTAAAGGTGTGATTAAATTATATTTTGACTTGCACAGTAATACTATGTACAGTGTTTTTTAGCACAACATAATGTGTGATCCTGTAAAGCATCGACATACAATTTTATTTTATTTATTCAATTATGTGCAGGTGTCTCAGTGCTGGTTATTATCTTACAATAGTTTGGAGAAAATAAACTTGGAATTATATGCTTGCTTGGTAAATACATGTTATTAAGTAAATGGTTTCAGTGTAAAATATGATCTTTACTAAAATGATATATTTGGATTAGTACAAATGAAGTTTTTCTTAAAAGTTCTGAATATACTCTGATTATTTCTTTAGGAAAATTTCTACTAATCCTTTCTCTTGCTGTGTTTTACGTTAATTCATTTTACCACTGATAGACTATTGAATAAGTAGAACTTACAAATTACACTTTTTCCACAAACTGTTCTTAATTGGACAGAAACACAATGGGGTATGATGATATTTTATAGGTTACTGTTATGTACATGTATACTCAGCAAACATCTAGCTGATACAATTTCTGCAATCTCAAAAAGCCAACCTGCTACAGATAATCTCATCTGCTAGGTTGACATTCTGTTCCCATATCCTGCTCTAATCATCATTCTTTAAGGCCAGTTATTATTTTGTCTCTGGATATGTGAAGCTTGATAGAAATAAGACATTTAGATTGCTAACACATCCAGCTATTAGCAACAATGGGCATACATTCCTGAATTAGTTGGTCATGAAAGGGTCAGGGGCTAAATGAATATAACAGAAGCTAGGTAAATTTACTGCATCAGTTATGGAGTGTTAACCAAAAATTGCTGACTTGCATGGACATTGGAACAGGGAAAGTATATATATCAAGAGGTCAGGCTGAGGGCACTGAGTGCTTCAAGTTGGATCCAGGGATGCTGGAAGGGAGGTAAAAGGGCATTGGAAACTAACTTGGCCTACTTCAAAATTTTGCCTACAGCTGTAATACACCTCTGTAAATATCTCCATTACTGACTTGTGCCTGTCACACCTGTCATTTTGGCACATCATCATTATAGTCCACATCTTTTTGAGTGTGAAGCCTGACTGCTGCTAACTGCCTATCCCCATGCTCTTTAAAAATCTTGCATTTCCTCCCTCATCTCTGACTTTCCTCTGTGTCTCCTTTACATAAATGCATTAACATTTAACTTTATAATTGATTTCTATTCTTTTTTCCATCTCCCTCGTGATTCCCCACTTAAAATTAAACACCTCTTGGTACCTGTGATTTCTCTCTATTTGGAAACATGAGAAAAATAATAACCTAAAGGTAACTGCAAATTTCTTAGAGCAATACAAATTCAGTAATTAATGGAAAGAACCACGTAATTGTTGGATGCTCAATATAAAATAATTGAATGTGTGACTGAAAAAACTTGACAGGTTTACATCTGCTGTGTATAGATACATTTATTTGTTTTCTAGCTAAATCAACTTGCTAATTCAGATATGATAATTCCATCAGAATAAACTGAATCTGAGTATCATCATATCAGATCATGTTGTTCTAGTTTTGATCATTTTAGAATACAGGAAAATAAAACAAATTCTCATTTGTTCCCCAAAACATATTTTCTTGGTTCTATTTTTATTTACAGAAATGTCAAGTTAAAATTTTTGTGTATGAAATGTATGGAAAGAATACCTCATAAGCATCACCACACAATCATTCACAACAAAAGTTTATGAGTCATACTTGAGTCTTTTCATTTCCAAATTCAACCTACTAGCAAATCCTTTGGCATTACTTTAAAAATATATTTTAAATCTATCCATTTATATCCATTTCTGGTGCCACCATCATAGGCCAAATTATCATTTATCATAATCCAATTTCTTATATACTGTAGTAGCCTTTCAGGTTGGTTTTCTGCTTTGTTTTATTTTGTTTTGCTGTTTCTATGCTTGCCAACCTGCTGTTTCTATGCTTTTCCAAACTTCTAATTCATTGAGGCCATATTAACATTTCTCCTGAAGTCCTGTGGGCCATTTCTCAAAATAAAATATTTTGAATCACAGGGAAATAATTACATTTAAAAATCCCCTAAAATATTTGTAGAATATAAATTGATTTATGTCACTATCCTGTTCAATGTATTTTCACTGAATTAAAAGAAGAAACTAGGGGCACCTGGTGGCTCAGTGGGTTGGGTGTCCAACTCTTGATTTTGGCTCAGGTCATGATCTCAGGGTAGTGGGATTGAGCCCTGCTTGTCCCTCTCCCTCTGCTCTTCCCCCTGCTCATACTCTCCATCTCTAAATAAATAATAAAACCTTTAAAAAACAACAACAAGCAAACAAAAAACAAAAAAAAAAGAAAAGTACTAAACTACTTATCATGATCAGTGATCATGGCCTACCTGTTCAATATCATCTTTTCCCTTGCTTACCAGTCTCTACCTAAATATATTTTATTTTCCTTCAATTTCCAAATTCTTTCTGTCCTCATGCTGTTTGTTCTTTATTTCTTTCTCACATGTCACCTTAAATCCTCTGACTTCTATATTCTTTTTTCTTGTACACTCAGTTTCCATAAAATAAAGGTGCATAAAGTATTGGTTCTAATCCTATTGAGTAAATTAATAACAGTAAATAAAATGTGGTCATTGCTCTCAAAAGGCCACTTGTTTAAACCTTCATTCCAAGAACCTTTAGATTTTTTTATGATATTTGCTTTGTGTGAAAATTTGACATTTTCCAACACAATGTGTCATATACTGAATTTGGACATGATAAAAATGCACTATATTTTTTGATAAGAGTTACTGATACATTGAAGTAGGAGAGAATGGAACTTTTTACTAATTTTTTGAAAATGCTTGTCTATACTTCTGTAAAATATAAAAGAATAAACATACCAATAAACATCTTTTTTACAATATATGGGAAAGTCCCAAAACTTAAATATTAAAACTGATAACTTTGTGGTGTAATGAAGTATATAAAAACAAGGTTTTCCTTTAGCATACACTGTTATTGAAATTAGTGATTCATGAAAATATATCACTGCTTAATTGGCTAAGCTCAGCAGTATGTACTAATCATCAGTGACTAAAATAGGAGTTAAAGTCACTAACTGCCTGCAAATTATTGAAGGGTAGTTCAAGAAAGGATTAAGTTGGGCAAGAGTTATTTATGAAAAGAGTCAACTGAGACAAAGTGCAGTAGCATTAATTAAACTAATGAAGGGAAGCTCCTAAAATCACTCTTAAGGGCATTTCCTTAGGGTCAGAATTCAAACTAATGCCATTTTATTTTGATGTGATTCATTGAAACTTAGTCTGGCATTTAAAAGTTTGGACACATTATGATTGGAGTAGAAAGTGGCTGAGTTTCCTGTCAGAGATTTAAAAAACAAGTACCACCAAAATATAGTTCAAATTTCTGATGCAATTTTTTCAGAAATTTTTATCTAATTTATCTAAAATAACAAAATTTTGTCAACATTGCCCAAGTTTCCCTGTGGTTTTACTGCATTTGATTTTGGAGATTAAAGAGCAAAATTTCTCATCTTTCCTTGTGAATAGAGATATGAGTAAGATGAACACTTTATATAGGAAATAGTCCATAATTTATAAAGTGTATCAAGATATACTTGCTAATTTGTCTCTTTCCAAAGAGCATATTTATGCCAGTAAAACTAATATATATGTTTCCATATATATTTTATATGAACACCTGAATAAAGAACAATTCTGTTTCATATAACTTCAAAACTCTATGAATCTATTCTGAATGAAAGATGGATGGATACATGCTTTAATATTCTGTTATTTTGTTATTTCACCAAAATAATATAAAGAAAATAATAATAAATTAACACAAATAACAATGTGAGTAGCAAAGACCTTGGAAATGATGAAAACTTTAAGGTATGATTAATAATTTAGCTCAGGTCAAAATGATATGAATATGTGCAGTTCAATATTTTCTTGTCTTTATCAGTCCAGCATGAGTCCTTTAGAAAGATGCCTAAGAAAATATCTGTGATTGCTGGGTTAACACTGGCAAGGATGGGAGTATGTAACAGAAAGTAAGCTGTTGTATGTATGTGATAAGGTGGGGATAAGTTGGGGGGGAAGCCAGTTGTATTCTTAAAAGGTCACAGTTATAACATATCGTCATTTCTTGTGTTAACGGAACAGAGCTGGTGATCATAATTCAAAGATTTTGAAAAACAGTGAAACATTTCCTATCTATGCACTACTAAGCAGATTTGAAATTCCTCACCACATGAGAACATTGTAAATATATTTATATATGCTTTGTTACTAATGTGATTATATCCCTAGAATTCTAACACTTGGCTGGTCTTATAATTTGTTGACATCCCCCCCCAAATAAAAGAAAATAAAAAATAAAGAAAAAAGAATGCTTTTTTTACTGGGTAACAATATCATTATGAGAGAGTCATTTAGATATACCTTTATTTGAGCTAAGTTTCCTCTTTAGTTATCTTGACCAGTTTATAATTTCTATGGTTTGCAGTTCTTTTCTGATATTTGAGTACATTTTGAGTAGCATAGTCATGTGTTTGCGGAGTGCTCAAGAAAACATGAAAAAAAAATTCCAGTGGTACTTCAGGATCTTGTTATAGCCCACTGGGGATGAAAGTCCCAGCTTTCCACTCTGCCTTCACTGACACCATACCTAGAAGTGAGGGAATTGGGACTCCTTGTTACAGCCTGGTAAGTAAGGAAACCTAGGCTACCTCCTTAGTCTTTGCTGGTATGTCTGTGAATAGAGACACAGTTTTTCCTCCTGTGGTATTTAGCTAGCTAGAACAGTTATTCTTGAAAGTTATTCTTAAAAATATGCTGTGCTGCCCCTTCCCAGATCCTTTGGCTTTTGTTGGGGCTTTTAAAATTTTGTAGTTCATTCCCAGTTCTGAAATTCCACTTTCTTCAATATCAAAGTAGGCAAAAAGAAAACCCAGAAAAGCCATTACCATGTTGGTTTTGGGGACATAAGATTCCTTGTCATCTTCTGTCCACCTGTCAATGGTTTCATATATTTGTCTTTTAGGTAATATCCAGACTTTTTATTTGTACTTAGAGGGTAGAATAAGAAAAGGTGTATCAGCTCCTTCTTCTTGGAAATGGAAGTCCTCATTCTACTAATTTTCACTTTTGCTGCCCTGTTCTTAATTTCTAATTCTTTTTGATTCTCTTTGTTGCTTTATTAGAACATCACTGATGTTGTGTATATGGTCAACATATTCTGTTATCAATAGAATAATACTAATTATATATATATATTTAGAATTTTATTTTCCTTTCTAAATTAAATCTGTTTATTTAGAATTCCACTGCTTCTACTTGCTGGTTTTATTCTCTTTCTTTTACATTAGAGATATTCCTCAGAAAGCTGATAATCCTTGTCTGTTCACTTTTATTTATGTTTCCATAAGAAGCTAATCAGAAGTTCTAGTAGAGTGCACGGGCTTGTTAACAGACTGGACTAAATAGCATGATTGGGTAGGGACTCATCCATTACACTGGATTCCTCTAAGTACAATGATTTATAATTTTCTTGTTTGGACAGATGACATGGAAGTACTTGAGCCATTGCAGCAGGGAACAGAAAGAAAGAGAGAGAGAGAGAGAGGGAGGAAGGGAAAGGTTTGCAGAACAACTGAATATACTAATTCAGATTGCAAAGGAAAAAAAAAAACAAAACAATGGAAGTGATGAGAGAAAAGGAAATAATAGAAAAGGAAAAAGCACTCATGGAAAAGCAAGCCAAAATGTGAGTTACCTTCTATTGACATAATGGATCAATAACAATAAATACAGATATAATAGAAGTGTTTGGATAACAAAGTATTAGTGATATTCCAAGAATATGAAAGTAGACCAAATCCAAATGCAAACTACGAATAAATACCTTGATAAGAAAAAAAAAAAATTCTTGGGCGCCTGGGTGGCTCAGTTGGTTAAGCGACTGCCTTCGGCTCAGGTCATGATCCTGGAGTCCCTGGATCGAGTCCCACATCGGGCTTCCTGCTCAGCGGGGAGTCTGCTTCTCCCTCTGACTCTCTTCCCTCTCGTGCTTTCTATCTCTCATTCTCTCTCTCTCTCTCTCAAATAAATAAAATCTTTAAAAAAAAAAAAAAAAGAAAAAAAAAATTCTTCCATCAGTGCATGAAAACACAAACAATAACAGATTGGTTCTGTATTTATCTTTATCAAAATTAAAGTATGTGACCCATGGGTATTATTGGTTTATTTTATTTTCATAGTGACTAGCTATTTGGAACATTTTATATCTATTTTTTTTTTTTTAGTTTCAAGTTTTATTTAAATTCCAGTTAACTAACAGATAGTGTAATATCAGTTTCAGGAGTAGAATTTAGTGATTCATCATTTACATAACACCCAGTGCTCATCACAAGTGCCCTCCTTAATACCCATCACCCATTTAGCCTATCTGCCTGCCTACCCCCCTCCGGTAACCTTCAGTTTGTTCTGTATAGTTAAGAGTCAGTTTTATGGTTTTCCTCCCTCTCTATTTTTTTAATGCATTTACATTTTATTCACACATATCAGTCACCATTTGGTTATGCAGAAATCATATATTGAATACCTTAGTGATTATGACTTTTTAAACAATAGTCCATATATTTAAAGAAAAGTCACACTAGAGAATTTGGTATGTGGAGATAGTAACTCACTTATTTTGGATCTAATTTTTTAAAATACTCTATTTTTAAAACAATTTTAGGTTCACAGCCAAATGAAGTGGGAAGTAGAGTTGCCACATACTTCCTGACCCCACATATTGAGAGCCACTATCAATATCTTATGCTAAAATGGTACATTTGTTACAAATAATGAACCTACAGTGACACTTTATTCAAGTATATAGTTTACATTAGGGTTCAATCTTTGTGTTGTATGTTCTATGGGTTTTGACAAATGACATGTATTCACCTATATAGTTTCCCAGAGAGTATTTTCAGTGCCCTAAAAATCTTCTGGGTTCTTCTTCCCTCCCAACTTTGGAAACTACTATTTTTTTTAATTGTCTCTATAGTTTTGCCTTTTTCAGAAAGCTATATAGTTAGAATCATCTAGTAAGTAGCATTTTCAAATTGACCTTTTCCCAGTTAGTAATAAGCATTTAAGTTTCTTCCATGTCTTTTCATGGATTGATAGCTCATTTTTTTCAACAACGAATATTCCATTGTCTGGTTGAATCACAGTTTATTTAACCATTCAGTTATTGAAGTACCTCTTGGTTGCTTTCAAGTTTTGGCAATTATGAATAAAAGTACTCTAAACATTGTATAGGTTTTTGTGTGAACATAAGTTTTCATCTCACTTGACTACCAAGGAGCATTATTAGTGGGTCATATGGTAAGAATATGTTTCATTTTCTAAGAAACTACCAAACTGTCTTTTCAAGCGGCTGTTCTGTTTGCATTTTCACCAGCAATAATGAGGGTTTCTGTTGCTCCATATCCTTGTTAGCACTTGGTGTTGTGACTGTTTCAAGTTTGTGGTCATTCTAGTGGGTGTGTAGTGGTATCTCAGTGTTGTTTTAATTTACCATTTCCTAATGATATATGATTTTGAGCCTCTTTTCACATGCTTACTTGACATCTGTATATCTTCTTTGGTCAGGTGTCAGTTCAGATCTTTTGCTCACTTTTTAAATTAGGATTTTTAGATACAGAGGGGACTAGGGAAGATGGCGGAGGAGTAGGGGACCCTATTTCAACTGGTCCCCAGAATTGAGCTGGATATCTACCAGACAACTCTGAGCACCCACAAAATCAGCCTGAGATGTAAGAAGATCTGGATCTCTACGAACAGAATATCGCAGGTGGTTGGTTTCGAGGTACGAAGCAGGGAGCCATGATTCCATGGGCGGAGGAGGATAAACAGCAGCGGGAGGGAGCCTGGCCGTAGGGATCCTACACCTCTGGCGAGCGACAGCCTCGCACACTTGGGACCGTGAACAGACTAGCAGACCACACACCGGTAGCAGCAGCAGGGAAAAGACTTTAGGGCAGCTCCCGGGGTGGAAACCCTGAGCGGCGGGGTCGCGCCTGCGAACTGGGGGTGGCTGGCAGTTTTAGAAGCACAAAGGGAAGAGACGGGCTCCGACCTGGAGGCAGGACTGGGGGCGCTGCGGAGGGGCGCACAACCCAGGCTGCTGCAATTTATAGCAGCATGGACAGATGGAGACGGTGTGGCCTAGAGAGCTCACTGAATAACAGACTGCAGTCTCTCTGCTCTGAGGCAGAGGGTTGGAAACAGTCTCTTCTGCGCTGACTCGCAGAAGAGACGCAGAAAACTGCCAGGGAAAGCTGCCAGGGAAAGCCGCCAGAGAACAAAAGGCCCAAAAACTGATTTCCGCAGAGCCCATCCCCTGCCACAGGGGGTCAGGGCAACTCCGCCCAAACAGGGTTGCCTGAGTAACAGCACAGCAGGCCCCTCCCCCAGAAGACAGGCTGGGAAAACAAGAGGCCAGCAACCCTAAGGTCCCAAGAAAACAGGTGCATCTTGCTTGGGTTCTGGTCAATAATTTGGACTTTATACATTCCCTCAAACACCCATCAACAGAATGACTAGGAGAAGGATCCCCCAAAATAGAAAAGACTCAGAGATTATGACTCATGCTGAAGATTTACAAATGGATGCGGTTATAACCAAGATGTCAGAGAGGGAATTCAGGCTAGCAATTGTGAAGACAATGGCTAGAATGGAGAAATCAATTAATGGCAACATAAAGTCTCTAAAGGCAGAAATGAAAGCTGAATTGGCAGAACTTAAAAATGCTATCAATGAGATCCAATCCAATCTAGATAATCTAACAGCTAGGGTAACTGAGGCAGAAGAACGAATAAGTGACCTGGAAGACAATATAATAGATAAAAAGGGAAAAGAGGAGGCTAGGGAAAAACAACTCAGAATCCATGAAAATAGAATCAGAGAAATAAGTGACACCATGAAGCATTCCAGTGTCAGAATAATTGGAATCCCGGAGGGAGTGGAGAGAGAGGGAGAGGACTAGAAGATGTATTTGAGCAAATCGTAGCTGAGAACTTCCCTAATCTGGGGAATGAAACAAACATTCATGTCCTAGAGGCAGAGAGGACTGCTCCCAAGATCAAGGAAAACAGGCCAACACCCCAGCATGTAATAGTAAAACTTGCAAATCTTAGAACCAAGGAAACCATCTTAAGGGCAGATACGGGGAAGAGATTCCTTCATACAGAGGGAGGAACATCAGAATAACATCAGACCTATCCACAGAGACCTGGCAAGGCAGAAAGGCCTGGCAAGACATATTCAGGGTACTAAATGAGAAGAACATGCCGCCAAGAACTTTATCTGGCAAGGCTTTCATTTAGAATGGATGGAGAGATGCAGAGCTTCCATGACTGGCAGAAACTGAAAGAATATGTGACCACTAAACCGGCCCTGCAAAAAATATTAGGGGGGTTCTATAAAAGGAGAAAGACCCCAAGAGTCATATACAACAGAAATTTACAGGAATAATCTATAAAAGCAATGTCTTCACAGGCAACATGATGACAATTAATTCATATCTTTCAATAATCACTCTCAACATGAATGGCCTAAATGCTCCCATAAAACGGCACAGAGTTGCAGACTGGATAAAAAGACAACACCCATCCATATGCTGCCTACAAGAGACTCATTTTGAACCTAAAGATACATCCAGACTGAAAGTGAAGGGATGGAGATCCATCTTTCATGCCAGCGGACCTCAAAAGAAAGCTGGGGTAGCAATTCTTATATCAAACAAATTAGATTTTAAACTAAAGTTTGTAATTAGAGACACAGAATGACACTATATCATTCTTAAAGGGTCTATCCAACAAGAAGATCGAACAATTGTAAATATCTATGCCCCCAACATGGGAGCAACCATCTACATAAACCAACTGTTAACCAAAATGAAGAGTCATATTGATAACAATACGTTAATTGTAAGAGACCTCAATACTCCACTCTCAGCAATGGACAGATCATCTAAGCAGAAAATCAACAAGGAAACAAGAGCTTCGAATGATACACTGGATCAGATGGAACTCATAGATATTTACAGAACATTCCACCCTAAAACAACAGAATACCCACTTCTCTCGAGTGCACATGGAACTTTCTCCAGAATAGACCACATACTGGGTCACAAATCAGGTCTCAACTGATACCAAAAGATTGAGATTATTCCTTGCATATTCTCAGACCACAATGCTTTAAAACTGGAACTCAATCACAAGAAAATTTTGGAAGAAATTCAAACCCTTGGAAGCTAAAGTCCACTCTGCTCAAGAATGTTTGGGTCAACCAGGAAATCAAAGAACTTAAACAATTCATGGAAATCAATGAGAACAAAAACACATCGGTCCAAAACCTATGGGATATTGAAAAGGTGGTCTTAAGGAGGAAATACATAGCCATCCAAGCCTCACTCAAAAAAATAGAAAAATCCCGAATTCACCAACTAACTAACTCTACACCTTAAAGAACTAGAGAAAAGGCAACAAACGATGCCTAAGCCACGCATTAGAGGAGAAATAATTAAAATTAAAGCAGAGATCAATTAATTCGAAACCAGAAACATAGTAGATCAGAACAACGAAACTAGAAGTTGGCTCTTTGAAAGAATTAATAAGATTGATAAACCACTGGCCAGACTTATCCAAAAGAAAAGAGAAGGACCCAAATTAATAAAATTATGAATGAAAGGGGAGAGATCACGACTAACACGAAGGAAATAGAAACAATTATTAGAAGTTATTATCAACAACTATATGCCAATAAACTGAGCAATCTGGATGGAATGGAGGCCTTCCTGGAAACCTATAAGCTGCCAAGACTGAAGCAGGAAGAAATTGACAACCTGAATAGGCCAATATCCAGTAACGAGATTGAAGCAGTGATCAAAAACCTCCCAAAAAACAAGAGTCCAGGGCCTGATGGATTCCCTGGGGAATTCTACCAAACATTCAAAGTAGAAATAATACCTCTTCTCCTGAAGCTGTTTCAAAAAATAGAAACAGAAGGAAAACTTCCAAACTCATTCTATGAGGCCAGCATTACCTTAATCCCCAAACCAGGCAAAGACCCCATCAAAAAGGAGAATTTCAAACCAATATCCCTGATGAATATGGATTCCAAAGTCCTCAACAAAATCCTGGCTAATAGGATCCAACAATACATTAAAAAGATCATCCACCACGACCAAGTGGGATTTATCCCCGGGATGCAAGTGTGGTTCAACATTCGCAGATCAATCAATGTGATAGAACACATTAATAAGAGGAGGGAGAAGAACCATATAGTCCTCTCAGTTGATGCAGAAAAAGCATTTGACAAAACACAACATCCTTTCCTGATTAAAACTCTTCAGAGTATAGGGATAGAGGAAACTTTCCTCAAGTTCATAAAATCCATCTATGAAAAACCCACAGTGAATATCATCCTCAATGGGGAAAAGCTGAGAGCCTTTCCCTTAAGATCAGGAACAAGTCAAGGATGCCCACTCTCCACTATTGTTCAACATAGTACTAGAAGTCCTAGCAGGAGCAATCAGACAACAAAAAGAAGTAAAAGGTATTCAAATTGGCAAAGAAGAAGTCAAACTCTCTCTTTTCTCAGACAACATTATACTTAATGTGGAAAACCCAAAAGACTCCACCCCCAAATTACTAGAACTCATACAGCAATTCAGTAATGTGGCAGGATATAAAATCAATGCACAGAAATCAGTTGCTTTCTTATACACTAACAATACACCTGTAGAAAGAGAAATTAGAGAAATGATTCCATTTACAATAGCACCAAAACCATAAGATACCTCGGAATAAACCTAACCAAAGAGGTAAAGGATCTATACTCTAGGAACTACAGAACACTCATGAAAGAAATTGAAGAAGATGCAAAAAGATGGAAAAATATTCCATGCTCATGGATCGGAAGAATAAACATTGTTAAAATGTCTGTGCTGCCCAGAGCAATCTATACCTTCAATGCCATCCCAATCAAAATTCCAATGACATTTTTCAAAGTGCTGGAACAAACAATCCTAAAATTTGTGTAGAATCAGAAAAGACCCCAAATCACCAAGGAAATGTTGAAAAAGAAAAACAAAGCTGGTGGCATCACGTTGCCCAATTTCAAGCTATATTACAAGGCCGTGATCACCAAGACAGCATGGTACTGGCACAAAAACAGACATATAGAGAATAAAGAACCCAGATATGGACCCTCAACTCTATCGTCAAATAATCTATTTGACAAAGCAGGAAAAAAAACATGCAATGGAGAAAAGACAGTCTCTTCAATAAATGGTGCTGGGAAAATTGGACAGCCACATGCAGAAGAATGAAACTTGACCATTCTCTAACACCATTCACAAAGATAAAGTCTAAGTGGATGAAAGATCTCAATGTGAGACAGGAATCCATCAAAATCCTAGAGGGGAACATAGGCAGTAACCTCTTTGACATCACCCACAGCAACTTCTTTCAAGATACATCTCCAAAAGCTAGTGAAACAAAAGCAAAAATGAACTTTTGGGACTTCATCAAGATAAAAAGCTTCTGCACAGCAAAGGAAACAGTCAACAAAACAAAGAGGCAACACACAGAATGGGAGAAGATAGTTGCAAATGACACTACAGATAAAGGGCTGGTATCCAAGATCTATAAAGAACTTCTCAAACTCAACACCCAAAAAACAAATAATCAAGTCAAAAAGTGGGCAGAAGATTTGAAAGGACACTTCTCTGAAGAAGTCATACAAATGGCTAACAGACACATGAAAAAATGTTCATCATCATTAGCCATCAGGGAAATTCAAATCAAAACCACATTGAGATACCACCTTACACCAGTTAGAATGGCAAAAGTGGACAGGGAAAGAAACAACAAATGTTGGAGAGGTTGTGGAGAAAGGGGGACCCTCTTACACTGTTGGTGGGAATGCAGGTTGGTACAGCCGCTTTGGAAAACAGTGTGGAGGTTCCTCAAAAATTTAAAAATAGAGCTACCCTATGACCCAGCAATTGCACTCTTGGGTATTTACTCCAAAGGCACAGACGTAGAGAAAAGAAGGGCCATATGCACCCCAATGTTCATAGCAGCAATGTCCGCAATAGCCAAACTGTGGAAAGAGCCGAGATGCCCTTCAACAGATGAATGGATAAAGAAGATGTGGTCCATATATACAATGGAATATTACTCAGCCATCAGAAAGGATGAATACCCAACTTTTACATCAACATGGTTGGGACTGGAGGAGATTATGCTAAGTGAAATAAGTCAAGCAGAGAAAGTCAATTATCATATGGTTTCACTTATTTGTGGAACATAAGGAATAGCATGGAGGACATTAGGGGAAGGAAGGGAAAAATGAGGCGGGGAGGAATTGGAGGGAGAGATGAACCATGAGAGACTATGGACTCTGAGAAACAAACAGGGTTTTGGGGGCGGGGAGGATTGGTTAGCCTGGTGATTTATTAAGGAGGGCATGTACTGCATGGGGCACTGGGTGTATACAAAAAAATGGATCGTGGATCACCACATCAAAAACTAATGATGTATTGTATGGCGACTAACATAACATAATAGAATTTAAAAAAATAGGATTTTTATTTTCTTATTGTTAAGTTTTCATGGTTCTTTCGGATATGTCTTGTGCAAATATTTTCTCCTGGTCTGTGGCTTGTCTTCTCATTCTCTTGACAACATCTTCACAGAATAGAAGTTTTAATTTTAATGAAATCTAATCTATTTCTTTCATTGATTGTTTTTTGAAGTTGTATCTAAAAAGTCATCATCAAACCCAAAATCATACCTATTTTATAAAACATATTTGAAAGGCAAATTGACAATATGTATCAACTGTGAATCTTTTAAGTGGCTTTCAGTAGCTCAATCAAAGCTTGACTTACAGTGGTGATACTTTATAGGAAGTGAATGTTTAGATAATAATGTTTAGACTAGTTGTGAAAATGAAAGAATGCTTAGTTAGATGCCACTTAGTTATTTGGGTGCTAGGAGAAAGGTATTTGGGCATGTAACTGGTTGCCAGTCACCTTTTAACTCTGTGTATTTGAATGCATATCCCTCCCCTAACAACGTATACACACACTTTCTTCCTTGTTTAGAACTGAACTAATTCCTCGGTCAATCTAAATCTTGTTTTTCTTTTGGAGGTAGAAGGAAATAACTGTCTTGTTCTTTGAACTTTTTTGAACTTCTTTAAGGCATATAGGGTACACACTGTCAAACACTTTTCTATTATTTTAAAATTGTTTTCATCTTGCTTCATGGATGTGGTTATTTTCTCATCTTCTAGTTGGAAATTTCTTCAGGACAATACAAGGAAACTCTCTTTTACTAATTTTTATATTTTATTGCACCCATACCTGGGTTAAGATATAAAATCTGAACATGATGTAGCCAGCAGGTATCAGGTACTCTGCAGGAAAGGAAAGGAGGGAGACAAGCCTGGTTATTGTATGTCTCACAAAGACTTCTTATTCAAAACTGGATAAAGAGAAAAAGGAAGAGAAAAAGTTGAGGAGGAAACAGGGTATACAGAGTGAATGGGAAGAATTATTTCCCATGGTAGAAATCACTGAAAATTAGTACTTACTGTATGGGAATTGTGGAACAATGGATGCTCCCAGCTAAGACTTGATTTTAGGAAGATTAACATGAATCTAGAAAGGTAGACATGATGGCAGGTATTTAAATAATCCTCAGGGGATGTGCTTGGAAAAATGGTGCTCAAATCAGTAAGAAAGTAAAAGCTTAATTAAAAATTTTTCATTAGTCAAGAAATAAAAAAATCTGATTAATATTAATATATTTAATTAGTAATCAGATTTACTGATATCAGGTAATTTCGTTCAACTGTCAAAAAAATAGACGTTCCAATCATATCAGTAGCTCATAAAATATTTTATAAAAAATTTACAGGGAGTCTTTAAGATGATCTAAATTACCTAAAATATTAAAAATTTTTTTCAATAATCTTATAATTGTACAAGGAGCAAATTATTTCTGTTCAAATATTAATAGATTTGGTTTTAGATTTAAGTCTGGATTTCTATCATAAGACTTTCATATTTGAAGAGTGTTTAAACCTTTATATAAGGAGAGATATTTATAGAACTACAACTATTTTCCTGCCCATCCGGGCTTAGATATATCTCTAATGAACAAATTAATCTGAAAAACAGTAAGTCTAGAAGATGATATTGCAATTCCAAATGAGTTTATTTTATGTAATAATTATGAATCACCAGGTTACTATAGAATTTTATTTACAAAGAGGCTTCCTAACAGAGTTCCAGGTGGGCCCTCTACTAATTGTGAGAAGGATTCTGGATGTTTGCTGTTTATAGATAACATCTAGTTAAATCTGTTTTCTGGATCCCATGCTATTCAGACCTTTTTATAATAATTGCTTTTTTAACTTCAAACATGAGTAAATTCTTCCTGATATAAGGTAAATTCTTAGTAAAGCTAAAGTTTTGGTCATTGAAAATTAGAAGTTTTCTAGCCAACCCAAACTTTACCACATTTCTTCATTGTATTTACTAACTCACATTCTACATGTATTTAACATTATAGCAATAATTTATTAATTGTAAGTTTCTTTTGATAAAGTGTATTATTAAAAGAGTATTTTTTCTTTTTTTTAAGGTTTTGTTTATTTGAGAGAGAGAGACAGAGAGAGCATGAGTGGGGAGGAGAGGGAGAAGCAGGCTCCCTGCTCAGCAAGGAGCCCAATGCAGGACTCGATCCCAGCACCCCAGGATCATGACCTGAGCCAAAGGCAGACACTTAACTGACTGAGCCACCCAGGTGCCACAAAGGAGTAATTTTTTCTATTTAATTATATCTGAATCATTTCAAAACAGGTAATTTAGGTATGCTAGCTTTACCGTGTTTGAATTTTATTTATAGATATTTCTTTAAATAAAGCAATAATATCATAGAACAACACTTAAGGTTTTGCAAGTCTTTATGGTGTATGAATTTAGCAGTTTATTAGAAAACTTATGCAACTTTTCTTAGTAATCACTCATTAATTTATGAAACAACTATCTTGATAAGACAACTTATGAACAGAGGAATAGACGTTATTGAAAAAAGGGAAGAAACTATTTAAAAAATTTTCTTAAGTCCTAACCTAAAATACACAAAGTGCTCCTTTAGAAACAAGGGACATTGAGGAAAAGGGTAATGAATGCATAAATGTATATCTTGATTTGCCAAAGAAAATAATTGGGAAGAGGAGTAAATAATGTTTATAGATTTATTTACAAATTATGGATCATGAAAATAATTGGGAAGAGGAGTAAATAAAGTTTATACATTTATTTACAAATTATGGATCATTTTCAAAAGGGTGAATAAATTATGGTAAATATAGATGTTGGTGGTAATTAGAACATACGGAAGGGGAAATTACCCATTTGAAAAGGAAAACTGTTAAATCAGTCAAGATCTATTCAGGAAAATTAAAAGTACTCTACATGTGTAAAAATGAAGAATTAAATCAGGTAATCCTTTTTTTTCTTTCTATTTGAAAGCAGACGTGCAAATACAAAGAGTAGAAGGTGAGGGAAAACAAAAAAATTTAATAGCAGTGTGATGGTTAATTTTACATGTCAACTTGACTGAGCCACAAAGTGCCCATTATAATGGGTGCTTCTGTGAGGGTGTTTCTGAATGAGATTAACATTTAAATTGGTAGATAGTAAAGCAGATTGCCCTAAATTGGTGGGCCTCGTCTAATCAGTTGAAGGCCTGGATAGAGCAGAAAAACTTACCCTCCTCTGAGTAAGAGAGAATTCTTCTTGCCTGATGGCCTTTGAATAAGATAGTAGTTTTTTTTTTTTTTTTTTTTTTCCTGCCTTTAGACTGAAACACTGGCTTTTCCTGAGTTTTATGGCTCCAGGCCTTCAGACAGACTGGAACTACACAGTTGGTTCTAGTGGGTCTCGAGCTTGTCAACTCAACTTGCTGAACTTGGGTTTTGTCAGCCTCTTTGGGGATATATATATATATATATATATATATATATCCAGTGTGTATATATACCCTTGTGTATACATATCACACATATATATGTACATATACATGCATTATATATATAATACCCATTATATGTATATGTACATCCTATGGTTTTGTTTCCCTGAGAACCATAACTTATACAATCAGTAACAAAGCTGTCTCTATTCTTGTGGTTAGAAGGGCAAGAGGAGCATGTAATGCTAACAGGATCTGGGGCCATACAACAGAAGTTGGTAACCTACCTGGCAGAAACTTCCTATAATGGAGGTGCTAAATACAGAAACTAGCACCATGGAGAAGACTCAGTCTCTGCCAAACATGGTATCCAATGTAATGCATAAGAACACATTAGCTTCTCCTTCCTCTTGTCGTCCAGTCCATCCACCAGGACCTTTGATTGGCTGAAGAGAGCTGGAAAGTAGTTTACAAAGGAATCAAAAGAATTTTTTTCTAGCACCATACAGTACAGAAAGTGAGGAATGGAGAATGAATCTGAAAACAAATGCAGATGAACTGCTCATCTGTTAAGATAGAAGACAAAATACTGTTATAGATTTACATTTGCATTGAAATGAACTTAAAGAAAGAAGAAACACTGAAAATATTTGGAGCTCTTTTCAAAGTACTATAGAGTTTAAGTTATATGTATAAATCTCCTGGATAATATAGACCTTGTAATTTTATGTTATGTTTTTATAATATAAATCTTGCACTACCATATTGCATTATAAAGAATCAAGGGAAGACATTACAGAGTAAAAAACATTTGCAAAGACATATAATGAGTTTGGCTAAATGGGAAGGCAGGTAGCTGTCGTGTAGTGATTAAGGGAGCCAGGAGCATTAGATGAAGTATGAGATTTTTAGTAGAAGTCAAATTATGCAAGACCACGGTAAAGATTACAGAATTTTTGCTAAATGCAACGGCAAGCTATTAAAATATTTTAAGCAGGGCAAGGTAATCATATTTTCCTTTAATGAGACCAAGTGTGGTCACTAAGTGGGAAATGTGCTAGAAGAGTGGATAATGGTAACCAGAAACCGGTGTCATTCCAAGGAAAAGTGATGGTATCTTGGACTTAGAAAATATAAGTAAGAAGGGGCGCCTGGGTGGCTCAGTTGGTTAAGCAACTGCCTTCGGCTCAGGTCATGATCCTGGAGTCCCGGGATCGAGTCCCGCATCGGGGGTCCCTGCTCGGCAGGGAGTCTGCTTCTCCCTCTGACCTTCCCCCCTCTCATGTACTCTCTCTCTCTCTCATTCTCTCTCTCAAATAAATAAATAAAATCTTTAAAAAAAATAAAATATAAGTAAGAAGGAAGAGAAGAGGAGAGATTAGAGAAATGATTTGGAGGGAATCTGGTGGACTGGGTAATGCCTCCCCACCAGATGTCTACACCCTATTTCCTGGCACTTGTGACTAGGGTAATTTACATGGTAAAACTGGTTTTGTAGACCTGATTGAGTTAAGAATCTTGAGATGGGAAATTATCTAGGATTATCTGGGTGGCTCAGTTAATTATCAGATTAATTCACAAGAGTCCTTATAAGGAAAAGAGGGAGGCAAGAGAACGGGAGTCAGAGGACATGTGATGATGAAAGCAGAGGTGAGAGAGATTTGAAATGTTGCACTGCTAGTCTTGAAGATATAGAAGGGGCCACACACCAAAGAATGCAGGCAGCCTCTAGAAGCTGGAAAAGTCAAAGAAACAAATTCTATGAAGTGTTCAGAGGGAGCATAGCCTTGCCAATACCTTTATTTTACACTTCTAGCCTCCAGAACATTCATTTAGATTTCTGAGCTCCGGAACTGTAACAGAATAAATTTGTTTTGTTAAGTTTGTGGTAATTTATTATTATTATCTATAAACTGATCTAGAAACTCAGGGGAAGTTGATGTTGGCTTGAACATGGGGAGATGAAGGAAAAAAAGTGTCAAGAATATGTTTCACTGGCTAGTAAATGAAACATCTATTTGAGGTTTGGGAGACTGGAGAAGATTTTTTTCTGAAGATTTATTTATTTATTTTAGAGAGAGAGAGAGAGTGCAAATGCTTGAGTGGGTTAAGGGCAGAGGGAGATAATCTTGAAGCAGACTCCCTACTGAAGGTGGAGTCCCATGCAGGGCTTGATCCCATGACCCTTGAGATCACGACCTCAGTGAAAACCAAGGGTAGGAAGCCCAACTGACTGAGCCACGCGGGTGCCCCAGGAAGCATTTTTAATACGTGGACATGTTAAGTTTAAGATACTCATGAGATGACCAAGTGCTGTTTTTGTGGGTATAGAGCACAGAAGCAAAGATAATTCTGTCTCTATTAATGTTAGAATTACTCTATAGACAGAATTTTAAATGATGTCAATAAAAGAGATTCCTTATGAAGGAAGTGATGCGTGAGGAGGCTCGTGATTAAATTCTGAGATACTTCAATCTTTTGAAATCAGAGCAGACAGGACTACCACACAATAGTAAGAATTAATCAAGAAGGAAGAAGGAAAAACAATATGTTGTGTTTTAATGGAAGCTAGCATAAGAGAGTTGAAGGGGAAAAAATGAAAAATTTGAAAAGAATATTAAGGTGTACAAAAAACAAAATGAATATCTAACTCTGTAAGAAGATCCAGATACATTACTTTATCTCCCCAGTTTAATTATATGAAAGAAATCATACAAATGTAAGTCAAAGTATGACCCAAAGGAAAGTAAGATGGCTGGGGCTGTCCTGGTGTGCTTTCCTGTTCTGTTGAGTAAATAGGACTGCAGATATCAGGGCATCACTTTTAGTTTTCCACTTACATGCTTTGAGGGTGTGAGCCATTGGGAAAAAGATAAAATACATTTACTTAGAATAGCAATTCTCAATTATATCCCAAATCTACTAAATAATAAATCAAACTCCCTTATGTGTATAACTACGATTCTGAAAGATAAGAGGTGGAATAAGAGGAGTGTGACGGTTAATTTTATGTCAATTTGACTGGGGCATGTTGCCCAGATATTTTGTCAAACATTTTTCTGGTTGTTTTTATAAGGTATACTTTGAATGAGATTAACATTTAAATCTGTGGACTTTTGAGTAAAGCAGATACCATCCATAATGTTTGTAGACCTCCAAATCGCTGAAGGTCTTAATAGAACAAAAACTGACCTCTTCTCGAAAAAGAAGGAATTCTACCAGCAGATGGCCTTCAGTCTTGAAATGCTGTATTGACTCTCCTGGTCTCCAGCCTGATGGCCTCCCCTGTATGTTACAGACTTGCCAGCCATTGCAATTGCATGAACCACCTTAATATAAACCTGTGTGTGTGTGTGTGTGTGTGTGTGTGTGTGTGTGTGTGTGTGTGTGTGTACGTATATACACATTCTGTTGGTTCTTTTTCTGGAGAACCTAATACAGTGAGTAACAGTAGGAGTGGAAAAAACAGACACACCTGAATATAGAGGGAGGTAGAAGATTTTGTGTGTGTAATTTGAAACACCTGTCTTCTGCTTGTTTTGAATTTTTCATATAGAAACTAACCAATTTTTGACACTCCTTGAAGACAGTCCTTTTCCATCCTAATGGAAAGGGTGGAGGAGTGACAAGTCGGTATCACCAAAGGTTTTCCAATATAAAGCAGGGATGTTGCAGAAAGAAGACATACACGCTTGATAGGTGGTTGCACCTCTTAGGATCTTGCATGTCTGTGATTCTCAGTAGAAACAACAGGAAATCCTGGGGATGTTTACATACTGGAACACTTAATGTTTCAAAGTTATTTTTCTATTACACATATATGGTTCCCTTTTTGACTTCTGACACCACTTTCCATTCTGTTTTTCAGGCATTCTTTCTCTGCACTAGTGGTAGCTGTATCTTTCTTCAAATCCAATAGCTTCCTATCTCTATATTTACAGTGCAGGCCTTAGACACACACACACACACACACACACACACACACACACACACACACACACACACACACACACACCCAGATTAGACATCTAGAGTGGGCAAAGCTATTTTCCTCTGTTCAGGGAAAACTGTTCTTCCTCAGTGCCTGAGTTTTTTCAATTTGATAGTTTCTTTAGCTTAAAATAACTCTTCTTTAAAATTTTCCTCTTTTGAAGAGAAAAAAATGAACAAGATATGGTGCAGATTAAAAATCCGGCTTGGTTCTATTTTTCATTTCTTAATTCCAATTTCCAGTTAAATTGTACACCTCAGGGTTACAGTATGGAAGCATCTATAAATACATTTATCTGATTACCTAAGTTAAAGCCAGCTTTTCCATAGCACACATTTCCTGGACTTTGACCAGACATGTTCAAGTCTTTTGGCTTCCTAAATTTTTAAAAACAAAATGTACCATTCTTTGCCTCAGACATTGAAATTCTTCCCACACATTTGAATTACATCAAAAGAACTTCCACGTTTTATTTATTATTAAAATGATTGGTTAATCAGCTTTGTTATTCAGTGGAAGAAGATTTAAGCTTAGTGTTTCAAATCCCCAGTAAAAAAGAGTAAGAAGTCACTATTTAACATGAAAACTACTGTGTTAAAAATAAAACACGCTTTGGAATAATTGCTAGAAAAGTAATGACTAAAACTTAAGAGTTTCTTGTCCCACTAGGTTTGTTGAGTTTCTGCATTCACATCTGTTTATTCTTAAATAAATGTTTTTCTGTAACACATAGTATGATAAGCAAAAGTACACTGGATTCTATAATTAGTTTTGTTTTCTTTTTTTTATAGTTGTGACTTTGAATTTCTATTTGGTTTGACAGTTTTATTCAAGGTTGGAAATTTAAGTTGATTTTCTGTAATTCACATCTTAAAATTTCTTTAGTATAGTAATCCAAATTTATTTGTGAAAATTAATGTACTCTTTGGGTAATGCATGTATTCCTTTTTATCATTATTTGTTACAACCACTTGAGAAATAGAAATACAACTCAGTACCCTAAAGAAAAGATGCTTCTTCAGTGACCCAGATTTTTTTTTTCTAACAATATTTATAGGCTGCCTGAGTTATTTTGTGTATCTGATTTTGTTTTTCTCTTTTACCCACTTCTGTCAAATCTCTCAGGAGCTACTCAGCTTCTGTGTTTAAGAGAAGTTGACATTTGAATGGCTCTTTCTGAATGCCAATATAATGAATTCTTACAGTTGGAAATGTACTCAAATTGATAACTTGCATAGGTGGATGCCCTATACTTGTCCCATTTCAATAGCTGCAAGTATACAGTATTATGTATTTTCCCCATTATTTATAAATTGATTATGGTAAGTTCATTTTCACCATAAAGTAGATAATAATTTATGAAACAAAACAGAGCTGTTCACTATAAGTTTTTAATATTTGAAATAGATAAATTCTAGCAAGTATGTATGATACATGAAACAGAAGAAGCAGAGTTCTATGGATGAATCATAGAATTTTTTAATCAAACATTAGAATTTAGATAGTTAAGTGATGATGGTTAGGCATAAAAAAATGTCTTAGGGGTTAAAAAATAATAAACAGGAGCTATTTTTTTAGTAATATGTCATACCTGTGAAGGTAGTATTAAAATTTGAATTATATATTTATAGTTAATTACCAATTTAATATGTTAAATTAAACTTGCACTGATTTTCAGTAGTTTTATTGTATTATGCCTAACATAAAGCCTTGCTCGTAGGAGATGTCAGTTATTCAATCATGGGCAGAAGCCAACTCATTTGACCTTAGCTCTGAAATTTACTTTCAAATGAGTCAACCTATCTATAGACAATATAAACCTGATAGTCATTATATGTATATGTATATATATAAAATCTTGTTTGACCTTTGTATCAGTCCTTTAACTTTTTATATATTTATTACTTTTCCTAATAAACAATGGACAACAAAGAAATGTGGCAAATTCTTTTCCTCAAGGAACTAAGAACAGTGACATAATAGTGCAACATAAGCTAATGGGAATAACACTTATCTTGTACTTGATGGAATACCAATATACATGTGGTTAAAAGATGTAATCTACTGATTTCTTATCTCCATGATAAATTAAGCATACATATATATATAATATATATATATCACCAACTTAGGATTCACAGAAAATGTATGAAAGCACTCTAAGATCATTCTTGTTTATAGTAAATTAAATACTTCAAAACATATTTCTGCTGTGTAAGTTTTTTATATTTTTTGTAAAACACATTTTGTGTTTTTCTCTATGACAAAACCATATGAAAATATACTTTATGTTCTAAACTGTGTCAAAAGCTCTGTTTAGAGGCTAGAGGGTTGTGATAAACCCAAATATTGATTTTAAAGAGATTGTATATCCCTAGTTAAAATTTTTCAGAATACACATAGACAAAGAAAACAAAAAGATACAGCACAATAAACAATTACTAAATAAAATAAGCATATGGATGATAAATAAAAGAATGGCAAAAAAAAGACAAAGTGAAATATACTAGAGTACATCATTATTTGAGAAGCCATCAGTTAAGGTTTTTATAAAATTCGCAACACCAAAAAACCAAAACAGAACAATTTAAAACTGTTTACCTAAAGGAAGTTCCCTTAATCTAAATTCTTTTTAAATTTTCATCTTTCTTTAGAGTCTGAGCCAGTATACAATGTTTTGGAAAAGAAAGCAAGTCTTTAGAGATCACAAACAGCCAATTTCACACTACAAGCAGTAGTAAATAGAGCTAAATTCCCTTTAGTAGTACACTATTTATCTTTGTGCTTCATGGAGTTCAAAGAAAAGCATTTTTCAGAGTTTAAGCAATTAACTTCCCATTTTTTTCCCCTATTCTAGAAAGGACGCTATCAGAAAAGCATAGGATTAGGAAGCTACAGAGCTATCAAGAGTTATTCTTACTGTATGAAATTTCAATTTAGCAAAACATGTAAAACGCTGAAGGCGGTTAAGACCCAATACAGGGAACCCATTTTGTTTTCACAGTTTATTTATTTTGCATCATCGCTGACCCAACTGATTTTCTGCTACATTGAAATGAGTAGGTATTAGTTTCAGAAATTATTCTGTGCTGTGCATTTGTTACCAAATCAATGCTATGATTTACCTAGAAAATTCCCTGAAAAACCTTGTCAAAGTATTTGTATTAAACAAAGCTTACACTGTAAACATTTTATACATCTGACATCTAGGTTATACTTTCAAAAGAAGCTGAAATGCAGTAAACTTATTAAATATCTACTTCATATCCTTGAGGAACATTAGAAACTGATCTGTTAGCAGATGACTACTCTTTGGAATAATTATAATTTTTTGCCCTATGTATACTGAAATCTATATCCATTTTAATAGCCATAGATTATAAAAGAATTTATAAGATAATTCATAGATGCATAAATGTCAGTTATATAAAAATGGGATAAAAAGAGTTACAAGAAGAGGCATCTGGGTGGCTCAGTCAGTTAAGCATCTGCCTTTGGCTCAGGTCATAATCTCAGGTTCCTGGAGTCAAGTCCCTCATTGGGCTCTCTGCTCAGCGGGGAGTCTGTTTCTCCTTCTCACTCTCTCTCTGTGCTTTCCCTCGCTCTCTCTCTCTCTCAAATAAATAAATAAAATCTTTTTTAAAAAAAGAGTTAAAGGGGCACCTGGGTGGCTCAGTCCTTAAGAGTCTGCCTTTGGCTCAGGTCATGATCCCAGGGTCCTGGGATCGAGCCCCACATCAGGCTCTCTGCTCAGCGGGAAGCCCGCTTCTCCCTCTCCCACTCCCCCTGCTTATGTTCCCTCTCTTGCTGTGTCTCTCTCTGTCAAATAAATAAATAAAATCTTTAAAAAAAAAGTTACAAGAAGAGACGGTTTAGAGAAGTTGGGGATGACATGGTCATAGTTATTGCTTCATTTTCTCTTTCCAAATTATCCAAAAACAAACAAACAAACAAACAAAACTGCTAGGATAGTAAAACTGAGAGCCTTAGATAATATCTGGAGCAAAACTTGGTGGCAGAATATACTGCTGCAGACCCATAAATACCAGTCAGTGGGGATAAACCACTGACAGCTATAAGACTTAGATTGTGTCAGTAACTGTGGGAAGAAACACAAAGAACTAAACATGGCTTCTGCTGAAATGTCTGGTTACCGGGAAGTATGTTGAGGCAGTCTGAAAGAGCAATGAAAACCAGAGAGTTATTCCAGATTAATTTCATGAGTAATGCAGGAGTTAGAGTGTAGGAACAGTTTAACCCTGTAAACACTGCCAAGACAAAACTCCACGTTATGGAGACATTGCAGGGAGTAGAATCCAAATGGACTAGGGTAGGGCAACAAGGCAAAAGAAAGAAAGTTTCCTTTAAGGCAGAAAGGGAGGAAGAGGTGACATTTCTCATAAAGTTATGAATATAATTATTTCATTGTGCAACCATAAAAGAAGGAGCTGCTATGAGAATATAATTGTATGAAAATTTGTTAAGATGCAACTAAAACAAGGCTTAGAGGAAAAGCTATAGTTCTAAGTGCTTATATTAGAGGAAGAAATGTTCTAGAATCAGTGACCTAAAATTTTACCTTATGATATGACAAGAGAGAGAAAACTTACAAAAACAAGCAGAAGGAAGATAATAATGAAGATAAGAGCAGAAACTAATGCAATAGATAAAAGACTGAAAATAAATTAACAAAGCTAAAACTGATTCTTTGAAAATTTTGACAAAATTGACAATTTTCCCCACAGAAAACCCAAATGAACACTAGCCTGAATAAAATAAAGCTATTGTCAGCAAAGATTTTACAGTCATTAAAATGATAATCACAGAATACTATAAGAGAACCTCATGTCAACAATTTGAGAACTTATACAAATGTTTAAATTTGTTGAAAATATAACTTACAAGAAGTTATGTAAGACATAAAATATGAATAGGTCTGTATCTGTTGAATAAATTTAATTTATTACTAAAAGCCTTTCTAAAAGAAAACTTCAGACCAAGAGGCTTTCTCTGATGTATTCCATCAAACATCCAAGTAAGAAATGACATTAATCTTAATTTTTTTTCTTCAAGTAGAAAAGGAGGAAATATTTCCCTGCTCAATTAGAAAACTAGCATAACCTCAATAAGAAAATCTGACAAACCATTACAAAAATAAAATTACAGACCAATAATCCTTACGGTTATTGGCATAAGAGTCTTTACAAAATATTAACAAACCAAACAAGCTAGAAAAAGGATACTGTATCATGACTGAGTAAATTTGCTTCTCCCGCCCCTCAAACTCTTGGAAGCAACAGTACCATGCCTTAGCTCTGTAATGCATTGATAAATAAAACTTACACTTCTGGGTAATAAAACAAAAAATGTTCCCAGAGGGGCACCTGGGTGGCTCAGTTGGTTATGGCATCTGATTCTTGATTTCTGTTCAGGTCATGATCTCAGGGTTGTGAAATCGAGCCCCAAGAACCCTGGGCATGGAACCTGCTTGGGATTCTCTCTCTCTCTCTTACTTTCCCTCTGCCCCTCCCCTCCAAAATATTTTCCCAGAAATTCAAGCTTGGCATAGCAATAAAAGACTAATAAAAGTTAGTGAATTTTTTTTATGTTTTCAAGGAATATTGGAAGTGCTTTACATGCATTAAATATTACAATAAATATTGAGAAAATAGAGACATAATTAGCAAGTTTCAGAAGAGTAATACAAATGAAGAGAAATTAGCTCCAGAATCTTAATCACTATATTATGTTGTGACCAAATAGCTTTGAACAAAATATAGCAGATTTTACCTAAAATTCTCCCTTTGTTGTTTAATATTTAGTTTTATACAAGCCTATAGATTTAGGATTCACAATGTTCCTATATCCACATGATACACAGAGCATTTGGGGTTTTCCTTTGATATATTCTGTAATTAAGGCAATATTCACTATAATGAACCCAATAAAGTGAATTTTTTAAAAAGCAAATATAGTTTATATAAAGGAATAGTTAATTTTCTGCAATTCTTAACATAAATAATGATATAGAATCTTAATTTCAGAAGAAGATATCATTTCCCTAGAAATGCATATTCAGCCAAGATATCATTCATGAGAAACCAGAAAGATAATCCTAAGTATTCAACAAAACAGTACATCAATGATGCATCTTTCCAGAAAAGTTTTTTTTACTCTTTTAACCTCAGACTGAGAGAAACATAAAAAGTAAGAATTAAGGGTAGTAAAGGCAGAATAAAATGGAAATAACTCTAGTCAGAAAAATATAGCAATTCTACTTTCTTCTATTTTCCCATTTTACAATTTTTTGCTTAAGATAGTAAAATAGGTTACACACGTGTGCTGTTTTTTATCACTTGATAATGCTTTTCTTGGATGCCCTGTCAAGGATTCTGAGACTGTATCTTGAGCTATTCAAGAGAGGTTACCCTGATTAATTTAGGAAGTTTCTATTTCTATCATTACTGCTAAATATGGCCTAAAAACCTAATTGCCTTTAATTCCACACATATAACTGCACAGAAAACTGAATATCATTGCTACTTAAAATCTTTTATTTAAAGGAAAAAAGAGAACCTGCCTTAAAAGTCCTATTACCATGTTATAGATAGTGCCTCTATTGTTGTACTTTAAAATTTTTCTGTCAGAGATACATTGTAAATGGAATGGAACAAAATAAATTTATTCTCTCACAATTCTGAAGACCAAAAGTTGAAATCAGTATCACTGGACCAAAATCAAGGTGTCCAAAGCATTGTGCTTCCTCTGAAGCTCTAAAGAAATCTGTTCTTTGCCATTTGCAACTTCTTGTTGTTGCCATCATTCTTTGACTTGTAAATGCTTGTATCATTTTAATCTATATCTCCATTGTCACATTGCTTTCTCCTCTTCTGTTTGTGTCTTCTTGTCTGTCTATGTGAAATTTCCCTTTACATCTCTCTTATGAGGACACATAGAACTGCATTTTCAGCCCACTCTAATATTCCAGGATAATATCCCTTATCAAGATCCTTAATTTAATAACATCTTTTGCTATATACTGTAATAGTCACAGATTCTGGGGATTGGTGCCTGATATTCTGGCAGGGGGGGACATTTTCAGCTTACCACAAATGGGAATAGAAAAAAAATGGTATCTAAAGTTATTGAGTGCTTATTGTGTGCCATGCTCTGTGCTAAATGCTTTAAATATATTACTTCATTTATATATTATCTCATTTATCTTCATACAATCCCAATGAGATGTACATTTTTTATGGATCACTATATTGTAGCAATAAATAGAAAATTAAACCAACTTAGAAATAAGGGAGTAAATGCAATAGTGGTGATACTCATTGATGATAGGATAGATCCTTTAAGCAAAACTAGGAAATGTATTTAAAATGTGAGGTATAATGAAATATAACAAGCAAAATGAAATAGAAGCACAACAGAAATAAAGAGATACCTTTAGAAATTTGAGATAAGAATATTTGAATTTAAAAATAAATATCACCCAGGGCACCTGGTTGGCTCAGTCGGTTAAGCGTCTGCCTTTGGCTCAGGTTATGATCTCAGGGTCCTGGGATCGAGCCCTACATCAGGCTCCCTGCTCAGCAGAGAGTCTGCTTGTCCCTCTCCCTCTCCCTCTGCCCGTCTCCTGCTTGTGCGTGTGCTCTCTCTCTCTTCCCTTAAAGAAATAAATAAAAATCTTAAATAAATAAATAATATCTAAAAATAAGATGAAAACAGAGAGGGAGGCAAACCACAAGAGATTCTTAACTATAAGAAACAAACTGAGGGTTGCTGCAGGCGGGAGTGGGGGTTGGGGGGTGGGAGGAAGATGGTGTAAATGGTGTAAATGTAAATGTATTAAGGAGGGCACTTGAAGTCATGAGCACAGGGTGTTGTATGCAACTGATGAATCACTAAATTCTACCTCTGAAACTAAAATAACTAACTAACTAAGTAAGTAAATAAATAAATAAGTAAATAAATATCTAGCCAAAGTGTCATTTTTTGAGCAAACACTCAACCGTCTTCACATATGTTCCCTAAAACCTGACTTAAGGCAAAGCTTACATGCTTCACCTTTCTTGGTTACAATTCAGTGAAGCAAGAGTGATTGAAAAAAGGAAGTATTATAAGCTAAGAAGGAGAGAAAATACCATACATTGTATTACTAAGTTCATCCCAGACTCATATGAAACTTAGTTGTTTTCTTGGTTACCTCTGTCATCCTTGATGAGACCTCAGAACCATCTACGTGGACCAGAAGAAAGAGCAAATAATCTGCAGGCTTTTTCTTATCTCCTGCCTCTCAGTGTTAAACGTTTACCTTATGGCACTTTAACTTCACCATATCTGACTCCTGATCTGGCCCCTCGTAGCCAACAGAAATCCTCCGATTTAGGATTATGTTATTCAGCACATCTGTAAAAATCCAGTATCTGTGAGTTGGGTTTGTCAGACCTTGATGCTGGAGTTTCTGTGACTTCCAACGTGTTTATGACAGTGACAGTTGTATTGAAACCTGATTCTTGCCATGGAAAGAATATGAGAGACAGTGGGGTTAGGTGTAGAGTCAATGACAATGGTGACAAGGATTTCAACTGTGGAATTGATCATTAGCCAAGAAAGACACTAATTGGCCAAGGCCAATGGGAAAGTAGGGCTGACCAAATGTGGAGAAGTGCATAGACTACCCCTGCACTATTCAAATCTCATGGCACCTTCGTATTATACCTGAATCTTCTGTGAGAAAATGCTGCCATCATTTTATCCTAAAATGTTCGGACGCAATTTGGATTCTTAAAAGAGTGACAGGTTGGGATTCTATTAAGATATTTAAAGAAGCTAATCAAACCAAGCTACCTGTCTGCTGAAAGCTTCCACTGGTCCTGTGGCCTTAACTAATATTTGTACTCTTGCTTCTCCATCACCCATTTTAGATTTTCCTACACTTAGCCAGCAAGTCAAATAGTTTGCATTGCTTACCTGTAGTAACTGAGGTATTCATCCATTCATTTCTTCAGAATCCTTCTCAACATAGCATTCCATGAAAACACAAGCAAATGATTGGAGTCAGTACATGAGATCTAATCATTTCTTTTTTTTCTTTTCTTTTTTGAAAAAAATTAATTCCAGTATACTTAACATACAGTGTTATATTAGTTTCGGGTATGCAATACAGTGATTCAGCAATACTGTGTATCACCTGGTTCTCATCAAAACAAATGCACTGCTTAATCCCCATCACTTATTTAACCCATCCCCCACCTCCCTTCTGTTAACCATCAGTTTGTTCTCTATAGTTAAGAGTCTGTTTCTTGGTTTGCCTCCCTCTTTGTCTCTTTATCCTTTGTTTTGTTTCTTAAATTCTATATATGAGCGAAATCATATGGTATTTGTCTTTCTTTGACTTACTTATTTTGGTTAGTATTGTACTCTAGCCCCATCCAGGTCCCTTGCAAATGGCAAGATTTCATTCTTTTTCATGCTGAATAATATATATATATATATATATATATATATATATATATATATATATATATCCCACATCTTTATCCTTTCATCAGGTGATGGACACTTGGGCTGCTTCCATAATTTGGCAATTGTAAATAGTCCTGCTATAAACATAGGGGCGAATGTGTCCCTTTGAATTAATGTTTTTATATTTTGAGGGTAAATGTCCAGTAGTGCCATTACTGGATTATAGGTAGTTCTATGTTTTGGGGAACCTCCATACCATTTTCCACAGTGGCTTCACCAGTTTGCAGTCCCACCAACAGTGCAAGTGTGTTCCCTTTTCTCCACATCATTGCCAAAACCTGTTGTTTCTTGCATTGATTTTAGCCATTCTGACGAAGTGTGAAGTGATATCTCATTGAAGTTTTGATTTACATTTCCCTGATGATGAGTGATGTTGAGCATCTTTTCACGTATCTTTTGGCCATCTGGATGTCTTCTTTGGAGAAATGTCTATTCCTATCTTCTGCCCGTTTTTTAATTGGACTATTTATTTTTTGGGTATTGAGTTTGAGTTCTTTATAGATCTTGGATTCCAGCTCTTCATATGTAATGTCATTTGCAAATATCTTCTCCCATTCAGTAGGTTGCCTTCTACTGTTGTTGATTATTTCCTTCACTGTGCAGAAGCTTTTTATTTTGATGTAGTCCCAATAGTGTATTTTTGCTTTTATTTCCCTTGCCTCAGGAGACATATCTAGTAAAATGTTGGTACAACCGATGTCAGAGATATTAACTGCCTATGCTTTCTAGGAATTTTTTGGTGTCAGGTCTCACATTTAGGTCTTTAATCCATCTTGAGTTTATTTTTGAGTATGATATAAGAAAGTTGTCCAGTTTCTGTCCTTTGCATGTAGCTGACCTGTTTCCCAACACCATTTATTGAAAAGACTGTTTTTTTTTAATCCCATTGGATATTCTTTCCTGCTTTGTTGAAGATTAATTGGCCATATAATTATGGGTTTATTCTGGGTTTTCTATTCTGTTCCCAAACCATTTCTTATTAGTAATATCAAGCATAGAATAAAGATGATAAAACAGAGTATACATACTAATATGGCTGAATATCAAACATATAAGCCACGAGAATATATGTAATTACTGTAGTGAATAACCCTATTAATAACCCTTAAATCAATGACTGTCAGCTTGAAGTAAAAATTTATCTATGTGCACTTTACAAGAGAACAAATCATAAAAAGAAAGGTCAAATATGATGATATGAATAAAGATTTATAAGGCAAGTACACAAATATAAATATTTTTATAGTGATACTAGAATACAGGGCAATAATCATTAAACAGAAATAGATGGTCAATTTATTTTAAGAAAAAGGTCAATTATGTAAATATTATTTATTTCCTTTAGACACCATCTTTTGTATACAAATCAAAACCAAGTAGAAACCAAGGAAAGTGTTGGAAATTTTAATATGACATTCATCTTCTTTTATAGATTAAAGACAGCAAATACCTTTGTATATAGAAATCATTTTTTTAAGATTTTATTTATTTATTTGAAGTAGAGTGAGAGAGAGAGAGAGATCATGAGTGGGGGGCAGAGGGAGAGGGAGAAGCAGGCTGAGCAGGGAGCCCGATGTGGGGCTCCATCCCAGGACCCCAGGATCATGACCTGAGTCGAAGGTAGACGCTTAACTAACTGAGCCACCCAGGCACCCCAGTATATAGAAATCTTGATTCTTATTATTGTATAGCTGAATTAGAAGTTATTTATTGAATTTATTAATGTAAAATAAAGAATATATCCTAGTTCAAGCATCAGAAAAATTTTACAAACTTGGTCATACATACCACATATAAATTGTACAGGATGAAACGGATGCCTTAGAAGGAAAGATATATTTCCAAATTGAATTTTAAAAGGAGAAAGAAATAATGAAAGAATAATAGTGTGTTATTTCAGATTTCAAGGTTCATAGATATTTCATGCAATATTATTTTTCAAATTAGATAAAAACAAAGACAATTCCTGAATATATTTTATAAACATAGGCTTTCTCTGTTAGAAAACATCAGATTTAGAAAAAATTTTGTTCAATACAGCTTACTATATAAAAACCCTAACCAAAATAGAAAATGTTAGTCGATAGTGCATTAAAAAATAATTTCCTACTATAACTAAATAAAACACATTAGGAGTTCAAAGAGGCATAAAATTAGGTGATGTATTGATATAATATTTCACATCTTTAAGTCAATTAGAAAATTTAATGACCTAATTAATAGACACCAAAAATGATTTTGATATAATCTATTACTATTTGTGATAAAATATTTGGAAAAATTAGAATGAAAACACTGTGATGAATTAAGAGCCAGTATAATGCTTTAGGTATTAAGTATATTTATAAAATATTTGTGATATGCAAATATGAAAAAATAACATAATGAACATCTGTATAATCAAGTCAGCTCAATAAATAATACCAATTCAAGTATTAGATGTTATGGATTGGTATTTGTGCATGGTGAATATATTCTGTCATTTTTAAATTTTAATTTAGTTGTTTTTTAGTAGGCTCCATGCCCACTGTGGGGCTTGAACTCACAACCCTGAGATCAAGAATCACATGCTCTACTGACTGAACCATCTAGGTACCCTTGATGTTAATATATAACAGTGCAAATTAGTTACATTTCTTCAAAATTATACCACTTGTTCTTAGATTTTATTTTCCTATATAAATTATAGAATCAGTTTTGCCACATTCAATGTACAAAACAAACAAAACTCTGAAGGAATTTATGTTGGATTTACATTGAATTTTTAGATTGATATGAGGTAATTGTCATATTTAAAATTATGAGTCTTCATTGTCATGTTTAAGGTATATACTTTCCTTTATTCTGATCTTCATTAATATTACTCAATAAAGTTTTATACTTTCAGGAAGTATATTCTAATTTATCACAATAACTTTTATCGCTATTAGAAACTGAGTCTTTCTAAAAATGTATACTCAAAGGGTTCCATGAAGAATCCTTGTGGTGATGTAACTGTTCTGTATCTTGACTGTAATAGTTGATGCTAGATTATGGACCCCCACGTTAACATGCAATCTGAGATGTCCATCATGACCTGTATTTTGTATAACACACCAAGACATTATATTGAGTTTGTTAATAGCCCATTATCAACTGCATGTTGTATATATGAGTTTGATTTCAAGCAAGAGTTGAAGGCACAAGATGTCTGAGCATGTTGCCCAGAAGCAAATGGTTCTCATTCTTTCTACATCGCTTATTCCCTATCAACTGCCTCTATAGATTCATGGAGAATAATGGTTCTGGTTGGCTTATTGATAACATATGAAAGTATACAGCTAAAGCACTATGCACCACACTTAAGTGGCTCTGGTGAGGCAAAATTCTCTCAGTGGATAGAACAAGTAGTACCAGGCGTTGTTTATTTTCCACAGAAGATGAGATAGAAGTATTGATTTACCATGCTCATACACAATGGCTAATGGTTTGGCTGAATGGTCAATTATATGGAAAAAGCATAATTAGAAAATGAGGGATATAGGTATGTAGATAGAACTCTCTGAAAGGGAACAGAGTATGCTGATTTTTGTATCTTATGTGAATATTCATCAAAGACACATTTCAGTAAACAAGGATCTTATAATCAAGTGTATAGGATAAGTATATCAGTAAGCTTTTTTTCCTCAGCCAATAATGTCTATGATCAATAAGTTTAATAATAAAGTTGTCCTGGCTACAAGGCTCAAGTATACACATGGTTTTAACAGTGTGGACTTGCAGTCATTCAGGTTTGTCTGGGTAGAATCACTGCCTGTCTAGCCTGTCAAGTGCAGAGACCAAGGGTGACTTCCCAAAGTGGCATAATTCTAGTATAACCTGGCAGCGGACTAATTACCTATGAACACTTTCATCCTCGTGGAATAGACCCTTACATAACATGGATTTGGCATCTTTACACTTGGTGCTTTTGCCCAAACCACCACCTGTGGATCTCTAGAACGTGTTACACCCAATCATGGTATTCTCACAATATTACTTCTGACCACAAAACTCATTTTGTAGCAAACAAACTTACAATGGGCTCCTGCTTATGGGTTTTACTGGTTTTACCATGTTTCTTACTACTGTGAATTAGCTAGCCTAATAGAACCAGGGGATGGCTACTTTTTAAATAAGACTTTTATTGGTACATTTTAGACTTACTGAAAAATTGCAAAGATAGTGCAAAGAGTTCTTGTATATCCTTCACCCAGTTTTAGTTTCAGTTAATAAACATTCAGTTAATCTTATTGTGTCACATTATTATGGTGTATTTGTCAAAACTAAGAAATCAGTACAAAACTAAAAAATACATTTATAATGAACTAAACTCCAGACTTTATTTGGATTTCATTAGTTTTTCCATTAATGTCCTTTTTTCCCCCCAGTATCCAACACAGGTGACCACATTGTAATTAGTTGTCATGTCTCCTTAATCTCTTCTGTGACAGTTTCTCAGTTTTCCTTGGCACTCAAAAACAGTACTCGTCATTTATCTTGAAGAAGTACTCTCAGTTTGGGCTCGTCTGATATTCTTGTCATGATTAGATTGGGGCTACGGGTTTTGGTAAAGGTTGTTACAGAAATGGAGTACCTCTGTTCTTACATCATATCAGGAACACATGTCATCTATATGACATCACTGGTGATGTTAACTTTGACCATTTGGTTAAGATAATGTTTGACAGATTTTTCTACTGTAAAGTTACTATTTTCCTTTCCTATATTCCAGCTTATATATGACCCACCCTAAAGTTCTGTGAGATAAGATTCACCAACTGGAGGAAAGAGTATCTACATATATTATTCTTTACAGAAGAACTCTCTTTTCCCCATTTATACATTCATTTAACCATTTATTTAAAACCGTATGAACTCATGTTTATTTATTTTATACTATAGGTTATAATCCAGCACTACAATTTTCACTTAAATTATTACACTTCTGGCCATTGGGAGCTCTTTCCTGTTAGCACCTGGGTCTCTTTGACATGCCTTCACCTTTTTGTATTTTTAGCACATCCTTTCTTTCTTATACTACAAGATGCTCCAAGCTCATCTTTTATTTTTGCTGACCAGCCCTAGAATCAGCCATGAAATGACCTTTTAAAACTCAGTTACAGCACTGGCTGCATAGCAACCCCTTCAGAGGCTGAATTAATAAACATCACCAAAGATACATAAAAAATTTTGAATGTTCTTTTGGTAGGAGAGTTACCATGCTTTTGGTTTGCAGCAGATAGTTGTACTGATGTCATCTGGAAGTGTGATTTCATTGTTGTCTTTATTTAGAAGTATGTTTTAAACAATGAGTATATAGAGGGCATGTTGGAATAGTGTGGGCTGTGACGGCTTTAAAATGTGTCACCTCGTTGAACCAGAACTGCATTTTCAGAAATAACCTTTGCAGCATAATTTCAGGGTAGTAGGGGCCACAAAAAACATTTTGTGCACTCTTTGTACACCATATTCTTCTTATGCTTGGAAGGTTGGTGCAAGATACTATGTGCTGTTATAGTTCATGCACATTGTCACTGATCTACTAGCTCACTTGGTTGTCATGGGGCAGCAGCTCACCTTACTGATCCTGCAGTTCCCACTGGATTTATTCCTTTAGCTTTTCCGAGTCCTAGGCCAGGGTATGCAAATCTGGGGCAGCAGCATCCAGGCTCTCAGCTTCTCCTTGTCTTGCTGGATCTCTTCCTTCATTTTCTTTGGTTCCTAGTACAGGTGCCTATCTCTGTGATGAAAGCTTCTCTTGAAGGTCACCTGCAACATGAGGATAGAGGCTGGGAAACATTGAGAGCCTGGCATAGGCTCCAGCTCTTCCTTGCATGTTCCATTTGTTCTTGCTCTTACCCACTTTACATTCATCTTTCTTTCATAGCCATTTGCTCACCAGACCTTGGAGCCAGCACCTGATGAAGAAGCAATGACTGTAATCTGTGTAAAGATTTGTAAGACTACATATTATAAGGTTCAAGTCTCCATAGTCAATCCTCTATTTTATATCATTACTCATGATTCTATTTCTGTGATCGAATCCTCACTTATAAACTGTAAAAATAGAATATTAGGTTATCTAGTCATCCATGTATTTTCAGCAGTAATATAAACCCTACTCTACCCTACCACCCTGCCTCATGGAAGCTCTGAACTAGAACAGTAAGTGGGAGAAAAAGGATTTAAATCTATGCTATTTCACTATAAAGCTTGTACCCTTAACCACTGTGTTCGAATCAACATTCTCTTGGCAAATGAGGTAATGATCTACCAAACAAATTAGGAAAAATTTAATTAATTTATTTAGTTACCATAATTAACAGTATTCCTCTATAGAAAATAGGCATTGAAAACATCAACCTATAATCCTTAATATTAAACGGATGGCTGTATTTTTTTAAGATTTTATTTATTTACTTGAGAGAGAGAGCAAGCGAGAGAGAGAGAGCATGAACAAGGGAGGGGTAGAGAGAAAGGGAGAAGCAGACTCCCAGCTGAGCTGGGAGCCTGATGTCGGACTCGATTCCAGGACCCTGGGATCATGACCTGAGCAGAAGGCAGATGCTTAACCAACTGAGCTGCCCACGTGCCCCCAGATGGCTGTATTTTTGATAGTGACTATATTTTATGAAACCAAATTTGAATGAGTAGAGAAAAATACTACATTTTTGGATAATTGTTGGAAGACTTATAAAACTAATTCATTGATATCTAACTGCCATGCATAACAATGTTAAATATTACCTCTGTTGTGAGCATGATCAGCTATAATCCATTTTAAAAATATTATCGTCAATATGGTATAAATTGCAATATTTCTGAGGCATCCACAATATCTGCACAAATGTGTGTGTATGTGTTTAAAATTAACCCTGTTGTGATTAACATAGCATAATAAAATTTAAAAAAGTGATTAACATAACATAATAAAATAAAAAAAATAATAAAATTAACCCTGATGAATAATCAAAGAATAAGGAAATGCAGCTGCAAATCAGCATGGTGGAAAAAAAAAAAAAAGATCCCAAAGGAAATAAATCTTGGAATCTTCTTTACACCGTATACCCAGGTTAAGCCATCGGGCTTAATTGAAACTCTTCCGTAAAACATGCAATGCCAAATTCTCCTCCACTCTCCCTCACCATCCCAACAGTTTTTGACCTTTGTTCCACAGACCACAAACTTTTTTTCTCCCTCTGGTTCTTTGGATCAATTCTTTTAAAGAATAATTACTTTCTACCTTTCCAGGTGATGGATTTAAGATCAAGACCAACTCTTACAGGTAGTGAAAGTCACACTGGGGTTAAAGAAAAATATGCTTCTGCAGATATGTGCAGACCTTAGGGCCAGAAGATAAGGTTAGAATCCACAGAGTGACCCAATACAGCAGCTTTTTCAGGCTTTTACTCTTTAAGTGTCTTTACATTTTATTATGAGGGTGAGGTAGACACCTCACTTTTTTTTTCCTCAAAGACACTTCACATTTTACATACATGTTAATTTTTTTCTCCTCTGAGCTGTTATATGTGAAGTCTGAACACTTGAATAAGTTTATATGCTCATGAAAGTAAGAAAAGTAATCATGGAACACTACATCAAAAACTAATGATGTAATGTATGGTGATTAACATAATATAATAATAAAAAATAAAAAATAAATAAAAATAACCTATAGAAAAAAAGAAAAGTAATCATAAAAGGAGGTATAGACTGCTCTAAGTTTTTTCTTCTCTAACCTCAGGGGGCATTTGTATAAGTACTGACATTGCGCCTAATAAACCTTGAGTCTCTTTGTCTATACCATATGAACATTATAAGCACCAATGACCACGTGTAGAAAAGGACAGAAAGTTTGGAAAACACTCATCTAGTAGATGGCACCATTTGGGTCCTCCTCTCTTTCCAGATACATATAGTGGAGGTGGCCTTTGATAGACATTTAGGTTACAGATAGGGCATAGAAAAAACAATAAACCAAATACAGCTCCAACTATCTGTAAGAAAATTCATAATCATAAAATATGATAAGTAATCACTGTAAATATAGGTACTTGAAATAAGAAATCTAATGAAAGTTATGGTCTAAAATATATAGTTGATTCACATACAGGTTTTTGGAATGTTTAGAAGCATAAAAGGCAAGATTGTCATTTACAAAATAGAGACAGGAATGATTATTTTGTATCAAGTGCACACAAATGTGTGGATCAATTAGAGATTGATTTCACTTGAGGGAAAAATGCCTGTAAAGTCATTAGCTCCTTTGAGATGTTCTGGATGACTTTTAAGTCATTTTCTTACCTTCTGATTTTATTGTTATTTTATTCTGCAAATTACCTACATTCTATAAAAGCTTTTCTTAGAAAAATCATCTGCTTTTGAAATAATGAAGTTTTAAATTGATTAACAGAGACAAAAATTGTTTCTTCCTAAAAGCTCTAAGTTATATTGGGATAATAGATTTCTCCTAAAAATAAAATAAATTCAGTAGGAAAAAAATGCCTAAAATATCAGTTATAGTTTATAAAAATGAATTAAAATAGTAACATTATATAAAGTCCCAGGGATTTTTGTATAATTCTTATGTCAAAATCTTTCCACTTTCCAATTAAGATGCCTATGATATATAATTTTTGGTAAAAGTGTGCAAATGGTAAAACAAGCCATGATGCATTTAACTAATGTTCACAGCTTTAGTTTTACATCCTTTTTTTTTTTTAAGATTTTATTTATTTACTTGACAGTGAGAGAGAGACAGTGAGAGAGGGAACACAAGCAGGGGGAGTGAGAGAGGCAGATGCAGGCTTCCTGCTGAGCAGGGAGCTGGATGCGGGGCTCGATCATGACCTGAGCTGAAGGCAGCCGCTTAACTGACTGAGCCACCCAGGCGCCCTGATTTACATGCTTTTTAAAAGCAGTTGGGAAATAAAAGTAAATTAATTTAGAATGCTTTTGAATATATGAAAAATGCTAATTCTAGACTCTCTCCAAAAATGGAATCAATACAAGAAATCTAAAGTTCCCCTAAACATTATTTTTGCTTTTACTAATGCTTATTTTCTGTCAAAGTTTATGTTTAGGGATATGTAGCTTTAAGAAATTGTTGCCTTTGGGGCTTCTTTTATTATTCAAGTAAGTATTTAAGAGGCAATTAATATGTAATACTAACGATTCACTTTAAAAAAAACAGAAAATTATATTTCTACTTCTTTGCACACTGGAGACTTTGATATCATACACAAATTGTCGCTGTGCAAAATGCCATCAGTTTATTAATGAGCTAAATTAATCGAATTTTAGTTTGAAAAGAATAACTTTGACATTTAGAGAGACCTTTACACATTTGTTTCATATCAACTTCCAACATTCAGCAATGGTCTATTTTTGAAATTCAAATTTGACATAAACAGATTTCATTTCAGCCTGTTGTAATAGCATGTTATGATCCGTACATCCTCTTTACAACAAATCAAAATAATGTTGAAAACAAAGTATTTTCTTTCCTTCTACCCACTTTTTGGGCTTCAAATTTCAGTTGTAGTTTAAAGGTCACAAGGTCTTTTTTTTTTTCTTATTCGTTTTCCACTTCCAAAATAATTTGAAGTAGTCTATCGTTAAACTTCAACATAAAATTGACCTAACAATATAAATGGTCATATTTATAAAGAAGAACATTGAAAAATAATTTTGAGATTACTTACCATTTAAAGTATAAAAGAATCTTCCTTTATAGATTATTGTAATAATTAATTAAAATCTATCAAATAAGATATTATATGTCTCTTATAAGTCTTTCCAACACAAAAAGACATACATGCATGTATTAAATATTTATATGGAGAGGAACATCCACAACTTAAGCTGAAGCCTTCGTTAGCAACTTATCTTTATGCTTTATGTCAAACTTCCTATAAGAGAAGGCAAAAATGAGAATGAAAAGTTACATAACCTCAATGTATGCTAATTTAAAAAAAAAAAGGAAGCCAAGTAGAGGCAACATATTAATTAAGACAGGAAAATTTTTTATTCAGGTCAACTCTGAAAAGAATTAGCAGTGGAGGACTTTTTATATAACATGCATTGGGAGATAATGCAAAGTATATAATTGATAAAAACATTTTTAGCAACAAAAACCAAATGTACCCACATTTGTGTATGTTTTCTATATAGATTCTTTGTGAAAACTCTGCCAGTATATCAAAGAACATGAGAACATGAATCTAACATTACATAAATCTGGACTAGTCCTGCCCACTACCAACTAAGTGATAATGATCAAATTAATTCTCTAATCCTCCGCTTTTTTTTTTGTTTGTTTTAACTTCAAAACAGGGAAAACTGAACTTGTTCTTGCATTCCACTCTTCCAATAAAATTTTATCTTAATGTCATATTTTATGATTAATACTCTCATTTATTATGGTAGCATGCTTTTCTAATGATATAGTGATAAATAACATAATTAGTATTTATATATTAATACATATATAAATATGTATTATTTATATATTATTGTATACATTGTATTTTACTTATTGTATACATTATTTATTGTATTCATTATATAATGTATAAAATTTATTGTATACATTAATATATATGTAGTAATATATCATAAATTTGAAAAGAATATGATATAGTGATCCATAATATGATCAACCCTGTTATATCTTCTATATTCTGTATTGTATATATTGCATATCAATGTATAATATTGTATATTATTTAAATATTGCTATATTAATAATCACACATAATATTATTATATAAGCTTATTTTTAAAGCAAACTTAAATATAAAATAATTTCTTTTGTATCATAGATGTTAACATATTAATTCACATTGTTAATATATTGCTTTTTTGGTAAACATTACACATGAATAAACTTATTTTGAAATCATCTATTAATGAATAGAAGTAAAATTTGTGCTTCACAATTAACTCATTCATTTATGACTAATTATCACTTAATTCTAGTAGATGGATTTAGGTAAATTTCTGTTTGCTATATTTTGTTTTATAATGTAAGCACTAAGAAACATTCAAATAAATAAGTCAATGGAAATGAAAGGGATTTTGTTATAGCAACATCAAATAATTCTCTGGATTTCTTCCATGACTTTTTCCAAGCTCAGTATTAGTTTATCAATGAATATTATTTTTTATATTTTTAATTGAAGCATAATTTACAGATTGTAACATTTCACTGGTTTTAGTGTATAATTCTGTGGGTGTTGGAAAACATACACTGTCATGTAACCACCACTATAAGATATAAAACAACTTTATCCTTCACCCCCACAAATTTCCCTGTGCACTTTTGTAGGTAAAATGTTCACCTAATCACAGCCTACGACAAGCACTGATCTGCTTCTTTATGTAAGTTTTGCCTTTTCTTACATGTCATATAAATGGATCATACCATATACAGCTTTTTTAGTCTGACTTCTGTCATTTAACACAATATATTTGAGATTCAATTATGTTACATATATCAGTAGCTTCTATTATTGAGTAATTTTATTTTATGGATGTACCTTAATGGTTTATCCATTAACCAGTTGAAGAGTATTTGGTTTGTTTGAAATTTTTGGCTATAAACATTGTCATACAGGTTTTTTTGTGATCATAAAGTTTCATTTCACTTAATTAATATTTAGAAGAGGAATTGTTGGGTCATGTGTTAGGTGGATGTTTAACTTTTAATTAACATTTAAATTGTTTTAAACGGTATTATTTTGCATTCCCATTATTTTGCAATGTATGAGAGTTTTAATTATTCTACATGTTTGAGAGAATTTGGCAAAATGTTTGGAAATCAGTTGACCGCATGTATGGATTTATTTCTACACTCTTTATTCTGTTTTATTGATCTATGTGTCTATCCTTTTGCCAATACAAATTGTCTACTATAGCTTTCAATTATGACTTGAAATAGTGTAATTTAAGGCCTATAACTTTTTTCAATATATTTTGCCTATTCTAGTTCCTTTAGAAGGAATTGTTGATTTCTATAAAAAGAAATTCAGCCTGCATTTTTATTGGGATTATAATATATCTACAGCTCAGATTGGTGAAATTTCCATCTTCACAATGTGGAGACTTTCACTCCATGAACATAGTACGTATCTCTATTTATTTCGGTATATTTGATTTTTTCTTTTTTTTTAAGATTTTATTTATTTATTTGAGAGAGAGAGCACATGAGAGGGAAGAAGGTCAGAGGGAGAAGCAGACTCCCTGCTGAGCAGGGAGCCCGATGCAGGACTTGATCCTGAGACTCCAGGATCATGACCTGAGCCAAAGTCAGTCGCTTAACCAACTGAGCCACCCAGGAGCCCCTATTTGATTTTTTTCATCAGTGTTTTGTACTTTCCAGCAGGTCTTTGTACATATCTTAATAGACTTATAACTATTTTATATTTTTGTATTAAGGAAAATGGTACATTAAATTTTTAAATTTTCAATTAGTATTTAAAATATAATTGATTTGGGGGTACCTGGTGGCTCAGTTGTTAAGCATCTGCCTTCGGCTCAGGTCGTGATCCCAGGGTCCTGGGATCGAGCCCTGCATTGGGCTCCCTGCTCAGCAGGAAGTCTGCCTCCCCTCTCACACTCCGCTTGCTTGTGTTCCCTCTCTCACTGTCTCTCTCTCTCTCTGTCAAATAAATAAATAAAATCTTTAAAAATATATATAATTGATTTTGGCATAATGACCTTGCATGCTGTGATGTTATTAAATTTACTTATTAGTTCAAATAACTTTTTTTGGTAGATCTGAGACATTTTCTACATAAATAGACATATTATCTGTGAATGGAGGATTTTATTTATTTTTTTCTTTCCAGTATGTACTCCTTGTATTTATGTTTCCTGCCTCATTGAACAGGCTAGGACCTCTAGTATGATATTGAAGAGTATATATCCTCACCTTGTTCTAAGCTTTGGGAAAAATCAATTAGTTTTTCACCTTTAGTTGTGACATTCACCGTAGTGTGTGTGTGTATGTGTGTTTTATTGCTTTTGATGCTGTTTATCAGGTTGAGGTTGTTTTCTTCTATGCCTAGTTTCCTTAGACTGTTTATCATGGATAAATGTTGAGTTTTGTTAGAGAACTTTGCTGTATTATTAAGATATGGGTATTCATTTTTGTCTGTTAATATGGTAATGTACATTGTTTGATTTTCAAATGTTGAACCAGCCTTACATTCCTGGTATAAACTAAAATTGACTATGATGTATTATATTGTACTTTTTACATATTGCTGGATCTTATGTTTTATATATTGTATTTTAGTGAAGAATTTTGTGTTTTTTCATGAGGGACATTAGTCTGTAATTTTTTTTCTTCCCATTAGGTCTTTGAGTTTTGAATTAAGCAAATGGTAGTCTGCTGAAATAATTTGGAAAAGAGTCTTACCTCTTTCATTTTCTGGAAGAGTTTGTATAGAATTGGTATTGATCCTTCTTTAAATCTTTGATAAAATTCAATTAAAACATGGGCAGAAGACATGAATAGACATTTTTCCAAAGAAAACATACATATAACCAATAGACACATGAAAAGATGCTCAACATCTCATCATCAGGGAAATATAAATCAAAACTACAATGAGATATCACCTCACACTTGTCAGAATGGCTAAAAGCAACAACACAAGAAAAAACAGGTGTTGGGGAGGATGTGGAGAAAGGGGAACCCTCTTACACTGTTAGTGAGAATGCAAACTGGTATAGCCACTCCAGAAAACAGTATGGAAGGTCCCCAAAAAATTAAAAATAGAATTTCCTTACAATCCAGCAATGGCACTTCTGGATAGTTACCCCCAAAATATAAAAATACTAATTCAAAGGGATACATGCACCCCAATGTTTATAGCAGCATTATCTGTAATAGCCCAATTGTGGAAACAGCCAAAGTGTCCATCAGCTGATGAATGGATAAAGGAGGAGGTGGTAATGGTAATCACTCAGCCATAAGAAAGGAATGAAATCTTGTCATTTACAGTGACATGGATGGAGCTAGAGAGTATTATGCTAAGTTAAATAGGCCAGAGAAAGACAAACACCATATGATTTCACTCATGTGGAACTTAAGAAACAAAACAAATGAGCAAAGGGACAGAAAAGAGACAAAAAGAGAGGCAAATCAGGAAACAGACTCGTAACTATAAAGAACAAACTAATGGTTACCAGAGGGAAGGTAGGTAGGGGAATGGGTTAAGTAGGTAATGGGGATTAAGGAGTGCACTTGTGATGAGCATTGGGTGTTGTATGAAAGTATTGAATCACTATATTATACACCTGAAATGAAGATTACAATGTATTTTAACTAACTGGGACTTAAATAAAAACTTTAAAAATAAGTAAGTAATAAATAATAATAAAATTTTGGGAAAATTCACCAGAAAGCCCTGAGGTTTTCTTAGTTTGAACATTTTTAACTACACATACAATATATTTAACAAATACAAAACTATTCAGATTATTACTTTTTCTTGAATGATGATTACTAGTTTGTATCTTTCAATAATTATATCATATCATCTAAATATTCAAATTTATGGACATAAATTTGTAATATTTCCTTCTTATCCTTTTAATATTGGTAAAGTATGATGTGCTTTCTCTTCTTCCTAATATTTGTAATTTATGTATGTATGTTTTTCTATTAACTATGATGAGAATTTTATCAATTTTGGTGATTTTTTTCAAAGAATCTGTTTTTGGTCTCAATGATTCCCTAGGGTTTTTTTTTGGTCTTTTTTTTTTTTTTCAGTTTTCAGTTTCATTAATAGACTGTTCTTTAATATTTCCTTCCTTCTGCTTGTTTTGGGGGTTAATTTGCTCCTATTTTCTTCTGGATTTTAAATAAGCTTAGGTCATTAATATGAGGCCTCTCTTTTAGTAAGCATTTACTGCTCTCAACTTTACATCTTAAATTTTAATACACTGCACTTGTATTTTTATAGAATTCAAATATAATATTCTTTTCTATTTACTCTTTATTAGAGAATTTTGCTGTATCCATTAAGATAAGGGGGTTTCCTGCCCCTTCCAACGAGCAAAAGTGTTTTGTTTTATCCTCCTGTTTGTCAGTCAAATAGTTCTTTCCACACTGCTTTTAGGTGACAGAGAAATGTCTGTCCCTCTCTTCTGCCCATTTCTTGATTGGATTATTTGTTCTTTGGATGTTGAGCTTGGTAAGTTCTTTATAGGTTTTGGATGCTAGCCCTTTATCTGATATGTCATTTTCAAATATCTTCTCCCATTCTGTCAGTTGTCTTTTGGTTTTGTTGACTGTTTCCTTTGCTGTGAAAAAGCTTTTTATCTTGATGAAGTCCCAATAGTTCATTTTTGCCCTTGCTTCCCTTGCCTTTGGTGTTGTTTTTAGGAAGAAGTTGCTGCGGCTGAGGTCGAAGAGGTTGCTGCCTGTGTTCTCCTTTAGGATTTTGATGGACTCCTGTCTCACATTTAGGTCTTTCAACTATTTAGAGTCTATTTTTACGTGTGGTGTAAGGAAATGGTCCAGTTTCATTCTTCTGCTTGTGGCTGTCCAATTTTCCCAACACCATTTGTTGAAGAGACTGTCTTTTTGCCATTGGACATTCTTTCCTGCTTTGTCGAAGATTAGTTGACCATAGAGTTGAGGGTCCATTTCTGGGCTCTCTATTCTGTTCCATTGATCGATGTGTCTGTTTTTGTGCCAGTACCATACTGTCTTGATGATGACAGCTTTGTAATAGAGCTGGAAGTCCGGAATTGTGATGCTGCCAGCTTTGCTTTTCTTTTTTAATGTTCCTCTGGCTATTCGGGGTCTTTTCTGGTTCCACACAAATTTTAGGATTATTTGTTCCATTTCTTTGAAAAAAGTCGATGGTATTTTGATAGGGATTGCATTAAATGTGTAGATTGCTCTAGGTAGCATTGACATCTCACAATATTTGTTCTTCCAATCCATGAGCATGGAATGTTTTTCCATTTCTTTGTGTCTTCCTCAATTCCTTTCATGAGTATTTTATAGTTTTCTGAGTACAGATCCTTTGCCTCTTGGATTAGATTTATTCCTAGGTATCTTATAGTTTTGGGTGATGTTTATATTTTCTGAGTAACAGGTGGTAGAAAAATAAATAATGTTGCTTTTTGAAAATCAAGATTCCTGAATTCCATACTTGTTTTACTAAGAGAGTATTTCATTTATTCATAAGTATTGGACAGACGGATACCTTCAAAGGACTAAAATATTTTAAAATTATTCCTCTTTTATGCATGTATTCAAGCAATTACTTAACTGAATCCCTGAAATAATAATTATAAAATGATGAAAAAGTTGACCTTGGGTAGGTGATGTTGTGAAAAACCATAAAAGTATTTTCCACCTTTATGTGACTCTTATAATTGAATCAATTTTGAATCAATCATCTCAGAATATTCATGAATAAGTGAACTGCAAAATATGCATCCAAACTAAATAATAATAATAATATATAATTGATAGAATTGTAAAGTACTATCCATCTAAATGTTCACATAAGTCTTTCAAAGACTGTGATTTTAATATGGACATAATACATTTATGATCCAGTTCACTTGTTTAATGAGATAATTTCTGGAGTATGTGATTAGGGATGCATCACTGGTATTTAAAAGGCTGCTTATCTTTCCCAAACACTTAATTTTAATGACCCAATGGCCTTTCCATAAATACCTATAAGAACTTCAGCAATATGATGTTCTAAATTATCAACTAGTTGTGTCTCCTCCTTCTTATATTAAAATCTAAGTTTATGATCAGCCAGTTCATTTAGTCACCCCAGTTACAGTCCTCCAGTTCTCTTTAACAACTACTCTCCTTCACCATTGCAACATACATATCCAATAAGGCATTAACTTCTATTAATTTTTACTACCTAGATATTTTTCATAGGTCATTATTCTTCATTTGTCTACCATTGGATTAAATCATACCTGTAACAATCTTATTTGACATGCTGAAACAAATATGTTTGCTCTGTGGTCTCCTTACACTAGAATTTATTATTATTCAATAAATCCAAAAAACGTGATTACATTCTTATGCCTTTGAATTGCTGTGTGATAGGAAGAGAGTGGACAATCCCACTATAGGTGTAACTAGTCTTGTAAGCATTTCTGCCCTCCACAAATAAATTTAATTCCTACATTTTCTGTTCTAGTTGTGTTTGGTATACATTTCTATTTTAACAGTTTGAGTTCAGATTACATTTAGAATATAAGGTCTTGAGAGATAAATTTTCCTTGTTTTCATCCTCAGTGCAGAACAAAGTAACTAATAAAAGTAATCATTCTTTTTATTTATTTTATTTTACGTTATTTTGTTTTTTAAAGTTTTAATTTAAATTCTAGTTAGTTAACATATAGTGTAATATTGGTTTCAGGAATAGAATTTAGTGATTCATCACTTACATCACTCACATTACACACAACACTCACAAGTGCCCTCCTTAATATCCATCATCTATTTAACTCATCCCCTTGTCCACCTGCCCTCCAGCAATCCTGTTTGTTCTATATAGTTAAGTGTCTATTTTATGATTTGCCTCTCTCTCTCTCTTTTTTTCTTCCCCTATGTTCATCTGTTTTGCTTCTTAAATTCCACATGAGTGAAATCATATGATATATGTCTTTCTCTGACTTATTTCACTTAGCCTATTACACTCTAGCTCCATCTGCATTGTTTTGCTCTTTATTCTTTTTTAAAAAATGAAATAGAAATATTGTTATAAATAGTGATTTCCAGTGAATGTCAAAAATATTAATGAGTCATTTTCAGACTAACAGGCTTCAATGTGAATATACACAATCATTGGTAAGAATAGATTCATTATACATGCATACTTTAATCTATTATTAATTGAAAATATTTAGATTTCACACCTTAAGTTTTATAATAATTTGCATATATTCATACTTTATGACAAGGCTTGACAACCTAGAACCCACAGGCCAAATATAGCTCATCCTCTGTTTTGTAAATAAAGTTTTATAATAACCATCCTGCTTTCATGCACAGTTGAGTAGATGGAATGGAGACCTCTTACCCACAAAGTGTAAAAGTATTTTTTGGTTAGCTTTTTACAGAAAACTTGTGATAACCCTTGATCTAAAATATTGCTTTGGAACCTAAGGTTAAAAACCAAGTGATTCCTTGAGGATATGGAAATAATTTTTGGTTTTTCATTTGCAATATTGGATTTTTATGAAAGCAGTTTTTTTTTTCTAAATGGTAACTTCCTAAAAGTCATTTTCCATTAGGATTTTCAGGCAGGTAGAAACAAGTTACACATGAGTTTAGTTTAGTTTGTTTTAAAGAGTTTTTTAAGAAGAGTTAGACATTGTCTCTGAATGCACTCAAGTGATCTCAAAGAAGACAATAAATTTTTTTATGTTATCACCTAATAATATAGTGTAAATCAATTTCTACAGAATGACAAGTGTATAGACACACACACTCACAGGCACACACACACACATTCAGGCACGTATTTTCCCTATCAACAATGAGCCCTAAGCAAGTTTTCCTTTCTGTATTCTTGCTTTTTACTCAGGTATTCATGACATCCCACAAAAGCACAGCATCCCAAAAGAAATGGGAAAGCTAAATCAAATTTGATACAAAACCAATGATCTCCATCCATGGAGCATTTAATTTTCAAGACAGAAAAAAAGTGTTTATAATTTCTTAGTAAGATTTAGAGACCTGCCCCCCCATATGAATTCAATTCCAATCTTTCAAGTTTAATGCAAATGTGGGTATCTAAAATTCTATGAGTTTAAGTGGTTTTGAGTTCTGTAATGAAAAGTTTGAGCATTGTTCTCAGAGGAAACACTTCCTGGCAGAGCTTCAAGGAAAGAATACGTGATTGCAGGGAGATTAGAAATTCTTATCGCATTAGGTTTTCATCATTTTGTGGGATAGGCCTGTTGTCAGTGCTGTGTCAAGAAGAGTGACAGACCTGTATCCACAGCTTTTGTCAAAGCCTAAAATGGACGAGGCTCTATACTTTTAACATAGTAATATGTAAGTTTCTTAGGCATCAAATACAATAGCAATATTGAAACCCAATTTCTTATCCATTTTTTATTCTGTCATAGTTAAAAATATAGCACTTTTATTTATTGTCATTTAAATAAACATTTGTTACTTTCAATTTTATTAAAGAAGTTGGTGAATATAAATAGAATACCAAACAATTTTTTTCTATCTTGGCAATAAAAAAGTATATTTTCATTGGTGACTTTTAAAAAAGGAAACACTCAAAATTGATCCATTAGCAAACAAGACAGTATAAATGATGCAGTGATATTCTGTGACTGCCTTCCTGTCTTTAATTTCGGGGAGTCTAAATTGAAGGCACATATTCCATATGTTTTCACAATGAATGAAAGTATTTATGTATGTAACTAAGTGTAGTTTCCTTATCATACAGTATTATTAAACAATAAGTCTATCCATTTTTATGTGGAAGACACTTTTAGTCATTTTATTATTGTAAAAGAGATAGTATTTAACATTTCTAATATGCAGAAACTTAGTTTTCTTCATATTTCTTTCTATTTGATTCATTTTATAGGTTTCAAGTTTATGGAAGAAATACACTCAAGGTATTAATACACTTTTACTAATGCCATTTTTATTAATATAGTGTGCTTATTGGTCTTAAATAAAGTTTAATAATAAAGAGCACACAAAGATACTTGAACACTTAATTTCAAGTTGAGAGACCCTAAAAGAAAAGTGACACATAAAAAAAAAAGAAAAAGAAAAGTGACACATAAGCCATTGTATCAAGGGGGAAAAGCTGGGGTTCAGCCTAGGGAATCTAGGGCTTATGCTTTTCTGGTTCTCGGGTTATATCCCAGCTGAAGTAATGTGTGATGGGTTGGCTCCAAGTGAAAGTATGGTATATATAACCAACTTACCTTACCCTTTTCTCTATCAAATAATTACTTATATGACTATTTTCCAAGTATGGCAGAGAGATAAAGTTGAGGGAGGTGTTAAGAAGAGAAAATATGCTTACTATTTGGAATTTCATTGTCTCTGTAACTTCTAATTAACTTGATTCTTCTAACTCTGATAAATGTTTGATTGGTCAGGTTTACTATTATGAAAAGCATAGGTTGCAGGAAAGGTAAAGAGTTTGTATTTGTTCAATATTTTATAAGGAATCTGTACACATCTAAACAAGGACATGGAACAACACAAAGCATATCTGATGGAGTGATGAAAACAAGTAGTGCCATTAATAATGTAAGATTAGCTGAATTCATCCAAAAGAAAAGTATTTTGATAAATTATTAGGTTATGAATGAGGAAAATTGGGTCTTTGAGTTGTACTTGTACAGGACACATGCCTGGAGAACCTGAAACACCAGAAAGAAAGAGAAATTCTATAATTATGAAAATATAATATGAAAAATTATGGAACTTAAATTGCTGGTTCAAATATTATCCATATTTGAATGATTTCAATACATGTTAACAAAGTCTCCTTGCAAAATACTATACTGATCACATTCCAATCATCAGTGATAGATGATCATTTCCAAAACATGGTATACGCTACCTCAATTAATTTTTTTTAATTTTTTTAATCTATTTTTTCTTTCTTCCATTTTTTGAGATGTAATTGACTTATATCATTGTATATTGTTTTAAATTCTAGTCTATTTAAATGATCTTTGCATATTTTCATATACATTTCATTTCTTTTTTTTAAAAAACCTATTCATATTTTTTTCCATCAGGATATTGATATTTAGCCACTGATTTGTAGTAATTTTTATTAGTAAAACTACTTTTTATTTTTATGTCTATTTATTTTATGTGTACTTTATGATCTTATGAATTAATATAAATAAAATTATTTTTAAAATTCTTTGGTAGAGGGGTGAGAGGGATGGAGTGGCTGGGTAATGGACGTTGGAGAGGGTATGTGCTATGGTGAGTGCTGTGAATTGTGTAAGACTGATGAATCACAAATCTGTACCTCTGAAACAAATAATACATTATATGTTAATAAAAAAATTCTGTGGTAGAGAAGTCAAATAGAAAATAATGTTGCCTCTACCATATTAGTTAGTTTTAATTTTGGCTGCATATACCAGAAATAACTCCAAGTAACAGTGTTTTTTTTTAAGATTTTATTTACTTATATGACAGAGAGAGAGTGAGAGAGCACAAGCTGAAGAGGGAGAGGGAGAAACAGGCTTCCCACTGAGCAGGGAGCAGGATTTGGGGCTCGATGAGGGGTTCCATCCCAGGACCCTGGGATCATGACCTGAGCCAAAGGCAGACGCTTAACTGACTGAGCCACCCAGGCATCCCTCTAAAGCTTTTTTAATGTTTTCAAACACATGTTAGATTGCTAGCCTTTTTTTTTTTTTTAATCATTGATAACTTCTTTATGGTGAGGAGAAGCCTGGGTATAAGAAATTAGTATCCAATCCAAATTATTCTGAAACTCACTCTAAACTTGGATAATATTTCAATAGAAATTTTCAGTACTACTTTTGGTGTCTTATTTTCTCCTTCTTTCTAGATAATTTTAGTGGAAAGCTAGAATTAGCCACATTGGGGTTTGTTAAGCAGTTTTATAAAAGAAAACAATACAGAAAGTTAATGAACATTCTGATAATGCCTATGTATTCCTTCTAAAACTAGCAAACATTTATTTCATATTTAATTTTGCAAAGTTAAATGCCTATAATCCCACTATTTTAAATATTTTTCTTTTTAAAACAATTTGAAAATCAACCTCTATTATATGCATTGGTGTTAAGGTTTCTGATAGATAAGAGTCTATATAGTTATTATGTGATAAGTAATTGAAAAGGAATCCTGATAATCACTGAGAATGTAATAAATGTTAGTGTATTGAATAACATGAAAAGGACAAATTTGATTTTGAGATTTAATATAAATAATATACATTCAGATATTTGGATAAGTTTAGGCATACTTATATTTTCATTTGCAAGTAATACTGTAAAAAGAAATTGTTTTATAGTTCACACATTTATAAAATGCATTATTGGAATAAGACAGCTGTGTAAGAAATTATATTATTTATATTAATTTTAAAATATATTTTGAGGTTAATTTTGGATTTATTTTATAATGGAGCTTTTTAAAAAAATTTATATATAAGTAAACTCTACACCCAATGTGGATCCCAAACCTACAACCCCAAGATCAAGAGTAGCACCCTCCACCGACTGAGCCAGCCACTGTCCCTTTATAATGGAGCTTTTTATTGATTATACATTAAAATAAGACTTAGGGACATTTGGATAGTTTAAAAAGCATCGTGGACTCATCTGAACATAAAGGAATTTAAATCAAATTCTATACGTCCATGGACTAGACGGGTATACAGTAAATATTTATCTTGCAATCTTAAAATTTTTATGACTATTTTGGGATTATACACATTGCCTCTCTTAAAATAGAAGCCAAGTAAAATGAGAGGATCATTGCCTCTGGCATTTATAAAGAGTACAGGATGACTTGGAAAATACAGAATAATCTTCAGGGAATTTTCTTACTACTCAAACACCATCTTCGATTTCAATATTTTTTAAAGATTTATTTATTTATTTGAGAGGAGGAAGCGACAGAGAGAAAGGGAGAAAGAGAATCTCAAGCAGACTCCCTGCTGAGTGTGGAGACCAGAGCCCAACACTGAGCTCGATCTCATGACCCCAGAGATCATGACCTGAGCCAAAACCAAGAGTCAGATGCTCAACTGACTCAGCCACCCACATACCTCTTCAACTTCAATATTTTATTATTACCTGAACAAGTATTGACCATTATTTTTTATCCTAATATGACATGATATACATAAATCATTGTACTTTTTTTAAAGATTTTATTTATTTATTTGACAGAGACAGAGATAGCAAGAGCAGGAACACAAGCAGTGGGAGTGGGAGAGGGAGAAGCAGGCATCCCCCCGAGGAGGGAGCCCAATGTGGGACTCGATCCCAGGACCTTGGGATCATGACCTGAGCCAAAGGCAGACACTTAAAGACTGAGCCACCCAGGCGCCCCATAAATCAGTGTATTATCACTCAATTGTGAATCTGTGAATTGTGATCTGTGAATCTTTAGCAGAGAGTTAAATTCACCAATTTTAACCCCAATCACATTTGTTTTCTGCAATTTCTATTTTTCATTTATGCAATCCTACTCACCCATGCTCAAAACCCAAACTAAGGATATGTATTAAACTGTTTCTTTTTCTTTAGCACTAAAAATAATTTGTATTCCATCCAAAATTTCCTCCTTATAACTAACCCTTTCTTGCTGATTGCATGGTAATTCCATTAGTCTAGGATTTCACAATCCCATATTGGTAACTTCATAACAACCTCTTAATCTCTGCCTAATTATAGCTGTTCTCTCTTGCCAGTTCTCTTATATTTCTGAAGGGCAGAAGTCTAAAATAGCTAGCAGGATTGAATTTCTTCCCTAGGCTCTAAAGGAGAATACATTCCATTGCCTTTTCTAGCTTCTAGAGTCTGCCTGCATTCCTTGCTTTGTGGTCCCATCTTTTAACTTCAAAGGAACTAGAAGAGCATCTTCTAAATTCTCTCTCTCTTTCTGCTTCTGTTATCATAGCAATTTTTCTCTAGTTATGACCTTTCTGTCTCCTCTTACAATGACCATTGTGATCACATTGGGCGTACACTAATAATCTTAGATTATTTTCCTATCTCAATATCCTGAAGCTAATCACATCCACTGCAAAGATTTTTGACGTGTAAGATAATATATACAGATTCTCAGGATTTTTCAGGACATCGTTTAGGGGTAAGGACATTATACAACCTAGGACAAAGAGTCATTCCTTACCTAGAGGGTAAAGTCTAATCTTTTTATAATATTGCAACAGAGTTATATCTTGCTATATTCATTGCATGGTTCTCTGTATATGTCCCTTTTCTTATTCTCTATCACTTTTATACTGAGAGGTATTTTTCAAGAAAATATGAATTCAAAGACCTATCAATTTTAGTACCAAAACAGTAGACTTTCCAATGGGATCATTTTTCTCCTTTTGGGAATTAAAATAAGATATTCCTTGGAAAAGTGGGTAAGACAAACCAAAATGGCCACCAGAAACACTGGGAGCAGGAGAATAAGGGCAAGGATATCGATTTCAGAAGAATAAAGGATGTGAAAGGAAAGAACTCAGAAGATGACTTATTTCTGAGTTTTGCCTGCAGTTTACTCCACCAACTCATCATTTTTCAAACACCAATTGGTCCAGAATCCTGGATTACTGTAAATTTTCCTAAAACAAGGTGAGGGTTTTTGGATACCTTGTGTGTATGTGGGTGCATGAAGAGTTACACCGCATGTGGACCACGACAGAATTAGACTAATCCTTGGGAAAATCCCCTATGAATAGCAACAATGATGGGCAGGATTGATAAGTACAGTATTATTCAACGTTCTTCTTAACTCAGTGTACTTTTGATTTTATACCACAGTGTTTTCCTACCCAAATGCTCTATTCCAGAAATATTGTTATGTAATAGCTGTACAATGGTAGAAATACTCATGTTTTTAAAATATACACATTTCCTCTGTCCAAATTATTCTTTCCTTTCTGTCTGCCTATCTCCAATATGTCCTCCTACAAGAATGCCTGTAAGTTCAATCTTCTCCTTGAAAATTTCTCTGACATTACAGTTTGATTTTTTTTTCTAAAATGACTTGTCAATAAAATAAAATAAAATAAAATAAAATAAAATAAAATAAAATAAAATAAAATAAAAGTTAAAAATAAAATAGTAAAATAAAATGATAAAATGACTTGTTAACTTACCCATACCCAATCCAACACTTTCATAACTGGAATGAGTAGAGAGGACACAGTGGAATATTTCTCAATCTAAAAATTAAAAATATTTTATCTCATCTCTACTTTACCTGGATGCCCCTAAAGAGAGAATTAATAAAATTGTTTATGTATGTAAATTCCATGATATATAAATGTTGCCTGTCTTCATAATAAAATGAACTTTATTGAAAATTTAGATCAATAAACATAATGGTACTACATGTTAAGGATCACTTGTAGTGACAGAAAAGTGATTAAAATGACATTTGCTTGGTTATAATGATGGTTGAGGAAACTACAAGAGATCCAGTTATAACAAAAAATTAAAGTTAAAATGATATAGCTAAAAATTAAAAAAATAAGCATTGTGCTTTTTACTATAACTTTAATCATATTGATATTTGGAAGGATGGGTTTAACATCTTTCTTAAATTCTTCATATAGAAAACTTAATTTTGGGGGTGCCTGGGTGGCTCAGTCATTAAGCATCTGCCTTCGGCTCAGGTCATGATCTCAGGGTCCTGGGACTGAGCCCCGCCTCGGTCTCCCTGCTCTGTGGGAAGCCTGCTTCTCCCTCCCCTACTCCCCCTGCTTGTGTTCCCTCTCTCCCTGTGTCTCTCTCTGTCAAATAAATAAATAAAATCTTAAAAAAAAAACTTAATTTTTCTTTCAAGGGAGATACATACATATAATAGTTTAAAATTATCTACATAATATTCACACTAGAAAAAATACTATCTAGAATCTTCTCATTAGAGGACCAGATGCATAAAACTAGCTACCCTTAAGTTATTTCTTTCCATTTAACCCAGTATTTTACTTTCCATACCCTTGCTGACTCTGTTAATGCACTGCTGTTTTCCTAATTACTAAATCTTAAGGTAAGCCTTATATTTGGCTATTCTGTTCATACCTGGTCATCAAAACCTGTTCATCCTGGTGCATAACAAACCCCTGGCCTGCCTTTCCAGTTCATCTCTTTTCTTCTTAAAGCAAGTCCGTATTACCATTGGTTTAAATTAATTTGATATCAAGCAATCAAATTCCAGATGTCTAGTTATAGTTCTCATTTAACTATATTTTAATCCAAAGTTTTCTTATAAATTCACTGAATTTTTTTTCCTAACATCAACTCAAATTATAACATTTGCCTAACCTAAAATACTCTGTAATTTCTAGTTGTCTTACCAAAAATCCAAAATCTACAACTGAAGGTCTTTACAATCAGTTTTCAGAAAAATCTACTTAAGATATCATCTTTTTAATTTTTACTCAATCCATGCCCCTTACAGTTGGAAGTATTACACCTAGTATTTGAGTATTATACAATGTACCGGATGAGGTTAATAGCACTTAGCATGATAAATTTCCAATCATATCTACAGTTGATGATTAAACTTTGCCATAGAATGTTTAAATTACTTGCACAAAGTTACACAACTAGTTGATGGTGAAATCTGAGTTTGATTCTTGGCATCTGGCTTGAATCCTGTGCCCTTAAACACCAAAGTTTCATAGGTACTGTTAGGCAGATGCAAATTGTACTGGGACTATAGCACAAAACTACCTCATGAAAAAAAAGAAAAAACATAATATGTAATTTCTGTACTTCTTGAAGCACCTCATTTCATTAGGTATACAATTTGAACTATTACATTACATGATAAAGACCCTAACTAAAGTCTCTTTTAGCTTTTAGAAAAGATTTTTATTGGCGGATGTTAAGTTTTACACATATGCTCTTGCTCAGATTGGATCTATAATGTTTTGCGACTCCTGCATAATTCAGTAAAAATAACTCAAAGAAATTGAAACTGCCTAGGTATAAACACATACACACTATTAGACTGATAGACATTTTTCAATTTTCAGATAAGTGTAATGTGTGGATGTAGTATTTTATCACTCTGCCATTAGGTTTAATGATATTACCACAAAGAATTTGATGCTTGTAGAATTATCATGCCAGTATCCTATTTCTTAGCATCTTAATATTCATCAAGGTGTTCCAGTTTCTGTTCCTCTCTCATCCCAGAGGATGAGAGTGGAACAGCTGTTGCCAATTCATAGCATATGGACTTATCTTTTTCATTACAATATATTTCCACTTGAGTACATTGGAAGCTCTTACAATGAAATGTTTTTCTTCATAATCCAAATAATTGGAACATGAAAAGACCTACTAAAAGAGAGGCATAATTTGTCAGTTGCATTTCCTTAAAATATTCTAGAATTTACAAACATTCAAAAATATACAGTAGCTACTGCTATGTGTTTCTGTGATACTTTAAGGAAAAAGTTAATTACATATTTACAAGGCAAAGCCATATGTTTGATAGCTGACTTTTGGCATCCAAAGGAATCCCTTTGATGTCAATTATTGCTTTATGGACTTCTGGGAAAAACCTGCACTGAAAAAGCTGACAAAGGAAATCAATGATAAGCTCTTCATAATGAAAGAATTTTTCTTCAATTTTACTGTGTCAAAAGCATCGTTAGCAATGGAATAGTAGCAAAACTTTCCTTTTTGTTAGGTGATCAATATATTTTTATAATGAATCTACTTCATACTTTTTAATGTGAAATCTAAATTTATATAATCTGTTAAATGTTCAGTGATTTGAGCTTAACAAATTACTACCAAATATTATTTTGGTGATTTATAACTTTTATGGCTATGCACAAAAATTGTTTGACGTAACCAAACAAATGATAATAAAATCCACTACTTATGTTGTTTCAAATTAAAATACTGAATTAATATTATTTGATACCAGAATAGGAGCTTCATGAGAGCAAACTTATTTGTTTATTTACTACTATACTCTATGATCTAGAATAAAGATGGCATATTTCAAGAACATTACTACTTGCTGCATGATTTGAGGAAGTAGTAGGAATATCATTAAGAAAAATTAGATCTTGAGTGGTGAATGGATAATAGGCATTTTTTCCCTCTCCAATACTAAAAGCATTTACCATTCATTAAGTTAAAAAAAGAAAAAGTCTTACCGTATCTTTTTATTGGTGTGGGGAATTTATTATTTTTATTAAATATCTTTAAAATCTTTAAGAAATTTTATTTTTATTTTTTTAAAGATTTTATTTATTTATTTGACAGAGAGAAAGACACAGCAAGAGAAGGAACACAAGCAGGGGGAGTGGGAGAGGGAGAAGCAGACTCCCCACTGAGCAGGGAGCCTGATGCAGGGCTGATCCCCGGACCTTGGGGGTAAGGGCAGACGCTAAATGACTGAGCCACCCAGGCGCCCCTAAGACATTTTAAAACAAGTATTTAGATAATTCTAATTAGTATGATGCATTTGATTATTTAAATACTTTCAAAATATTTTATGTGTCTAATTGTTTATGCTAGTCAGGAAAACTATGATTATTTCTGAGGTACTTAAACTGAAAAATGTAGTAGGAATTTGAGTGTCAGCAGTCAGAGGGTGAGAAAAAAGTGAATGAGGAATATTTCTGGGTAAAATAAGGGATCAGTGGAAAATATCTTTTTTTATGAGCGAGCAAAGATATAGAAGAAAATTAAACCAAAATTGTTATAACAAGAACAAGAACTGAAATAACTTACCTTTTCCCCATTTTAAAAAGTGAACTATAATCAAGAAAAAGCAGACTACTGAATAGACACTGAGCTCCTGGAAGGGGAGAACACAGGAGTTCCAAGCATGAGCATGTAGTGCGGCAGCTACCAATGTAAGAGCAAGGACGTGTTTTCCGTGAAAAGCTAAGATGCTGTGGCCTGAGAAGAAAGCAAGAACAACCCCTAAAGGAGCGCCTGGGTGGCTCAGTTGGTTGAGCATCCAACTCTTGATTTTGGCTCAGGTCATGATCTCAGGGTCCTAGGATCAAGCCTCACATGGGGCTCCTTGCTCAATGGGGAGTCTACTTCAGTATTCCCTCTCTACCCCTGCGTGCTCTCTCTCTTTAAAATAAATAAGTAAATCTTTTTTTTTTTTTGAAGAACAACCCCTGAAGGCTTCTACCTCAGCCAGAAAATGAAAAGATGCAAAAATGATTGCAGTTGATACAAGCAACTTCTAAAAGTAGATAACATTAAGGAATTATAAACACTCCTAAAAGCTGCATAGCCAATGCATTGTTATATATTATTTTCTGTTATGTCTCTTCATTTTTATTATTTATTTTTTTTCTTCATTTTAATGTAATCTGTTAACAATTAAGTTTGCTGTCGTAGTTATTTTAAGAAGAAATGTAAAATGTCAAACTGGTGCAATTTTTGAAACTAATAACTTGGTTGATGAAACATATGTAAAAATGCAAATATACAGACATTATGTTAACTAATGATTACTTATTTTATAACTAAATTAATACTTCAGTAATTATATAAAGTAATAGTATGAGACTAAATAATATTAACTAAGCAATTACATTTAACTAAGCTATATGTCATATACATGTTTGTATATATATATAAACTATGTTATATATGTTTTTGTCTATAAAAATAAAAAAAGTTCTCAAGTTTCCCAGGCTTAAAGAAGTGGGTCATGTATATTGTAAACAGAGTTTATATTTTTAATTGAATCCAAACTTCTTTCTAAATATTGTAAGTTCATGAGAGAAGGAAAAAAAAAACCCAAATAGAGGAATAGCACAAAGGTCAAAATTTGGCCATCTGAATATACCCAGCTGATATACTTACTGAATTTTCCCTTTATTAAGAAAAATATAGGCTTCCAGTTAAACTTCTCTATTTCCATCCCATCCTCAAATCCTCCAAGCCCCAAACTGAAAGAAAAGGAATAAAAATAGAAACCCAAGGAGACAAGAGATATCAACACAATTTTGGAAGATGGAAACAACTGAGAAATGGCTGATGTGGCAGTATGGAATAATTTGAAATGCAAATGCTTTCAGACGGATATTCAAAAGAGAAGGAAGCTGATTCTTCCTACAAAAATCAGCAGTATTTCAAGAATCAGAGATAATTTTGCTCTATAGTTTCTCTGTAATGCAAGATACGAATGAAAGACTCATATGTAAGTCAAAATGAGAGGTATTAGTTTCCTGTGCAATATCTGGCTTGTAGTACCGTTGACCCTTCAACAACATAGGTTTGAATTGCATGGGTCCATTTATACCCAGATTTTTTTCAATAAATAAGTACAGTACTGCAAATGTATTTTCTCTTTCTCATGACTTTCTTAATAACATTTTCTTTTCTCTGTGTTACTTTATTGTAAGAATACAGTATATAATATATATAGAAAACATGCATTAATCCACAGTTTATGTTATTGGTAAGACTTCCAGTCAACAGTAGGCTATTAGTAGTAAAATTTTTGGAGAGTCAAAAGATATATATGGATTTTCGACTATGTGAGATTCGGCACCACAACACTTATGCTGTTCAAGGGTAAACTGTACAGGCATTTCACTTTTGGCTTATATATTCCTTCTCCATTAGTTTATAAACTCCCAGGGAACAGAGGCCACATAACTCTAGGTAGTCTTTCTTCACTGTGACCTGGACATAACATTGAGTGATTAAATGGAAAATAAGTGTAAGAAATGATAAATTTAAAATGGTATAGTTAAAACATATGCTTATTTCTTATCCCTCTTGAGACAACAATAATAAAAATGTGTAAACAGAAGAAATACATAAATCCAGATTCCCTACATACAAAAATGAAACTGGAGAAGGATTATCAGTGGATAAAATATGTTTAGAAATTTTTGAAATGAAGTGGTTTCAGAAGTAGTAATGGTAAGCAATGGAGCTAGACAGGGAATGTATATTTGATTGAATTAAAAAAAAAACTAGTCAGTTAGAAGATATAAAATTGTGGGAGTAGAAATAGGCATAACATTTGGGATGGGACCAAAGGAAATTCTACTTTATTCCTATTACTTTATTAATTTATTAAAAGTATATTGAAGGAAATATAGTTACATTTTAAAGTGGTAATTTAGGTGTCATACGTATGCCTTTTACATTATTTATGATACTTTTTCTTTAATAAAGCAAAACATTTAAGTAAGTGATAAAGCTAATATGCCATTTTGTAAAATAACACAGTTACCATAATTTCTAAGTACCATTTGAGTCCTGATGACTTCTAATCTTTTATCTTCAGCAAACCCTTTCTTCTAAATTGTAGACTCATGCACCCAGCTACTTAAATCTCCATGTAAGTATATTATAGGCATTTCAGATTTAACATGTGCAACATTGGGGTGCCTGGGTGGCTCTGTCTTGAATGTCCTGACTCTTGGTTTCAGCTCAGGTCATGATCTCACTGTCATAAAATTGAGCATTGGACTCTATGCTGGGCATGGAGCCTGCTTAAGATTCTCTTTCTCCCTCTCCCTCTGCCCTCTTCCCCCACCCACTCACACTCGAGCTCTCTCTCTCTCTCTCTCTCAAAAAAAAAAAAAAAAGAATCTCTGAGTTTGAGGATGTGACAATAGAAACTCCCAAAACTGAAGAGCAATTTCTTTGAAATGTGAAACAATATGACTGATAGACTATGTACTTTATTTAGTTATCTTATTTATTATCAGTTTCCTCATTTAAATGGAGACTGCATTAGGGTATCATTGTCTTCCCTTTGTCATTCTTTTGTGTTTTGTCTATACAATAGCCAGAATGGTCTGCTAAAACTAAGTGAGTACATTTTATTCGTGTTCACAGTTCAGTGGTTTCTCAAATTATTCAAAGTAAAAGCAAAAACTCTTAACAACCTGGGCCTGCATGGTCTGCTTTCCATTCCATCTCTGACCATGCTGCCATTTTTTTTCCTTGCACTAACCTTACTCCAGGCACCGTGGATTTCCTGTAGTTCCCAGATGCACTTGTCAGGCTTCTGCCTCAAATACTTGCACTTGATAGTCTCTCTGAAAGGAATAATCTCCGAGCATTGCCATGGCTCACCAGCTCACTTTCCTACGTCTTCTCTTAACTCAAAATTCACCTTGTCCTGAGGGTCTCTTGTCTATTTCATCTAAATCTTCCACCCCACCTTCATCCCATATCATCCTCACATGGTTTGTTTTGTCTTCTTAGCAAATTATCATTGATTAATATACTATGAACTCTATTTAGTTCTCTTATTTGTTATCAGTTTCCTCATTTAAATGAAGACTACATTAGGGAAAAGTTTACAGTTTCTACTATGGTTATTATTACTTCAGCATTTAAAACAATGCTTAGAACATGGCATATTCTCAAAAAAGATGTGATGAGTAAAGGATCTGTTTATTTATTTTTTACATGTTCTTTTTTTTCACTCCAGGTTTTTATTTAAAGTTAGTGAACATACAGTGTCATATTTGTTTCAGGTATGGAATTTAGTGATTCATCACTTATATACAACACCTGGTGCTCATCACAACAAATGTCCTCCTTAATCCTCATCACCTATTTATTAACCCATCTCCCCACCCACTTTTCCTCTGGTTTGTTCTCTATAGTTAATATAGAATCTGTTTTATGGTTTGTCTTCTCTTTCTTCCCCCTGTTTATTTGTTTTCTTTCTTAAATTTCACATATGAATGAAAACATATGGTATTTGCTTTTCTCTGACTTATTTTGCTTAGCATAATACTTGCTAGTTCCATCCACATTGTTGCAAATGGCAATGGCAAGATTTCATTCTTTTTGATGGCTGAAATTTCATTATATATACATGATCACCTCTTTTTTATCCATCCATCAGTTGGTGGACATTTGGGCTCTTTCCATAATGTGGCTGTTGTTGATAGTGCTGCTATAAACATCAGGGTGCATATATCCCTTTGAATTACTATTTTTCCATCCTTTGGATAAATATCTAGTAGTGCAGTTGCTGGATCATAAGGTAGTTCTATTTTTTAACTTTTTGAGGAACTTCCATACTGTTTTCCAGAGTGGCTGCATCAGTTTGCCTTCCCGCCAACAATGTAAGAGGATTCCCCTTTCTCCCCATCCTTGCCAACACCTGTTGTTTCCTACACTGTAATTTTAGCCATTCTGACTGGTGTGAGGTGATGTCTCATTGTAGTTTTGATTTACATTTCCCTGATGATGGGGGATGATGAGCATCCTTTCTTTGTGTCTGTTGGTCATCTGTATGTCTTCTTTGGAGAAATGTCTATTCATGTCTTCTGCCCATTTTTAAACTGGATTATTTGTGTTTAGTGTGTTGAGTTTTTTAAGTTCTTTATATATTTTGGGTACTAACTCTTTATTGGATATGTCATTTGTAAATATCTTCTCTCATTCTGTAGGTAGTCTTTCTGTTTTGTTGATTGTTTCCTTTGTCATGCAGAAGCTTTTTATTTTGATGAAGTCCCAGTAGTTTATTTTTGCTTCTGATTTCCTTGTTTCAGGAGACATATCTAGTAAGAAGTTGCTATAGCCGATGTCAAAGATGTTGCTGCTTGTGTTCTTCACTAAGGTTTTAATAGTTTTCTGTCTCCCATTTAGGTCTCTCATCTATTTTGAATTTATTTTTGTGTATGGTGTAAGAAAGTGGTCCAGTTTCATTCTTTTGCATGTTGATGTCCAGTTTTCCCAAGACCATTTGTTGAAGTAACTGTCTTTTTTCCATTAAATATTCTTTCCTGCTTTGTCAAAGATCAGTTGACCATATAGTTGTGGGTTCATTTCTGGGTTTTCTATTTTTCCATTGATCTATGTGTCTGTTTTTGTGCCAATACTATACTATCTTGATCACTACAGCTTTGTAATATAGCTTGAAGTCCAGAATTGTGATGCCTCCAGCTTTGTTTTTCTTTTTTAAGATGGCTTTGGCTATTTGGGATCTTTTGTGGTTCCATACACATTTTAAGATTTGTTTGTTCTAGCTCTGTCAAAAATGCTACTGATAGTTTGATAGGGATTGAATTAAATGTGTAGATTGCTTTGGGTAGTATAGACATTTTAACAATATTTGTTCTTCCAATCCATGAGCATGGAATGTTTTCCCATTTCTTTGTGTCATCTTTCTTTCATCAGTGTGTTATAGTTTTCAGAGTACAAATCTTTTATCTCTCTGGTTATGTTTATTCCTAGGTATCTTATGATTTTTTATGCAACTATAAATGGAATTGATTCCTTGATTTCTCTTTCTGCTTCATATTTGGTGTATATAAATTCAACAGATTTCTGCACATTGATTTTGTATCCTGCAACTTTGCTGAATTTGTGTATCAGTTCTAGAAGATTTTTTGGCTGAGTCTTCTGAGTTTCCTATATAGAGTACCATGTCATCTGCAAATATTGAAAGTTTTTCCTTATGGATTTGGATGCCTTTTGTTTGTGCTGTCTGTTTGCTGTAGTTAGTACTTCCAATACTTTGTTAAATAGCAGTGGTGAGAATGGATATCCCTGTCTTGTTCCTAACTGGAACAAGGAAAAACTCTCAGTTTTTTTTCCCATTGAGGATGATATTTGCTGTGGGTTCTTCATATATGGCCTTTATTATGTTGAGGTATGTTCCCTCTTATCTCTACTTTGTTGAGGACTTTGATTATGAATGGATGTTGTACTTTGCCAAATGATTTTTTTGCATCAATTGAGAGGATCATATGGTTCTTGTCCTTTCTTTTATTAATCTGGTGTATCACGTTAATTGATTTGTGAATCTTGAACCACACTTGCAGCCCAGGAATAAATCCCACTTGATCGTGGTGAATTATCCTTTTAATGTCCTATTGGATTAGATTTGCTAGTATTTTATCGAGAATTTTTGCAACCATGTTCATTAGGGATCTTTTTAAACGTGATTAGGTAACCTGGGTGATGATCAACATTGCGAGATCTTTTTTCATAAGTTGTATAATTACACAATGTTGGAAATTTCCCAATGCCTTTACTGTTCAAAACTGACTTTCAAAAAGCCAGTGTAGATCTGGTAAATGTTCATTTTAACACTGTCTTCTACTCCCCGCAGATAGACACTCTAGACTATTTTTAAGGATCTGCATTATCCTTCCATTATGTTCATCATCTTCCACAGAATAGTTTCTTTATAAAGGCTCCAGACCAGCTGACCACTAGTTAGGGGACATTTAATGGGTATAGGTATTCCATTTTTTGGGATTATATTCTGGTAAAAAAATACATAATGTGCAAAGACTAACTTTATTATTGTCATAGAAAATTGCAACAAATGGTCTTTTAATGTAAATAGTAATTAAGTAGTATGAAAAGGAGAGAACATACGTAACAGTTATCCTTAAGAAATACTTTATTAAAATACTTCCCAGAGCTGACTTCAAGTAGGAAGGCACTAAAACAACTTCCTAACATTATATTCAGATAGTTACTCTCATTTATGGGCAAATAAGTTATCTGCCTTAAAAATACAAAAGAATTTATAAAGCTGCCAGCATAATTGAGTCCCCAGAAAAAAAAGATAATTAAATAAAAAATAAAAAAGTTTTAAGTACATACAAAAATAGTGAAAAACAAGGACATCATTACTAAAAATGATTGCTTGAGAGACAAGCCATAATTTTATTGTAAAGATCTTACTATACTAGCATGCCTCTGTTATCTAATTAACATTCTTATTATATAGATAGGATATATCAAGTTGGTTATTATCAGTGTTATTAACCAGATTTTTATCAATTCAGTATTTATTAGGCAGTGTCCAATTAAAGTGAACCTTTTGGTCAAGGAATTTTAACATTTTTGGGCATTGGTTTGCTATATTTTTTAAATATACATAAAGTGTTGTTTCTAATAGAAATTTTTTCCATGAAAGATGATATGAAATCTTGAAAGTGTTTTATCTTTGAGACATTTTTTTCCTTTGGGGTTTTGAAACATGGAGACAGGGAGAGTTTTAGGCAGAAACAAAAAAAAAAAAAGAAGAAGAAGAAGAAGGGAGAAAGAAGGAAAACAAAACCCAAACCCTGAACTATCAGCATTCACTATTGTGTGCATTTATAAATATAAATGATTGACTGACTTTGGTTAATTTCTACATAATTTCCCTAATTTGATTTATTCTAATTTGTTGGGAGTTTAAAATAAAAGTGGCTTAATATAGTCACTTTTTTTTTTATTTCTGAGCTACTGAAACCTTTCCTCCTTTTTTATTCCACTTACTATCTTGTTTCTGAATACATTATCTATGTTACTGTTCCTTTAACAATTATATGCAAACTTTAAAGTTGCTTCTGTGTGAAAGAATGCAAAAATATCTCTCCTTATATAGTTTTATTTTATTTTGTGTAACAGTTCACAATTTCAATGGAAAATATGTTGTTTAATACATCAGAATTTAGGGGCATCTGGGTGGCTCAGTCGGTTAGGCATCTGACTCATGATTTTGGTTCGGGTCATGATCTCACGGGTCCTGGGATCAAGCCCTGCATTGGGATCCCCATTCCGTGGGGAGTCTGCTTGAGATTTTCTCCCTCTGCCCCTCCCCCTCATGAATGCTCTCTCTCTCTCTAAAATAAATAAATCTTTGAAAAAATTGCCTCAGAATTTAGATGTAGTAAAGTAGGTAAATCAGAATTAAAATATTATATAAGTGATCACCTCTGCTTTATTTACCAATGCAAGATATTTGAAATGTGAACTTTTTCATTTTATATTTAATATTTTCTAATTGATTTCAAATATTGAACTTGGTTTTCATCTATTACTATCACAAAATTATTTGTGTAGTGATCGGTAATTAAATGTACTCTACTACTGTTTTTGCTACCTGCTATGAGTGGCAATATGGGAATTATTGGTCAGACAACATTACAAACAAAAACTGAGAATATTCTTCTAATACTTTTTAACTTTTATACTTTTAAAATATTTTTCTATTGAGTAAATTTTTCTTTCAATATAATATTATTTTCCTTTTCAAAAATGTTAGTATGTATGAAAGTATCTATCTTTTAGTAATTTTTTAGAAATGGGGATAATGCAATTTTTGGAAGTGGGTTCACTGGGCTTTGAAAATTATAATTTGTGCTTTTCCATTAATGCTAAGATGACTAGTTCAAATATAAAGTCTGGATATGTAGGTTAATTTTGTCTTCTATAAAATTATTCTGATGCCAGTAGAGGATAAACAGATTTACTAAATGGTTTACAAAAAGCACCCTGTTAAAGAAAAATACATACTATCACAGTCATTAGGTGGATTTAAAAATTTGATCCATGAATTTTCTTAATGTTGATACAAAAGTTTTCACATTTGAAAGGTATACAATGGGTAGTATATAGTTACTCTAACCAGTAATTGAACAAATAATGATATAAATAATCAAATGAGATATAATTTGCTGAAGACTTTCTTAATTAGAAACAAAAAAGAAAATAATTTATCAGATTTATTTAGTCTTATTTGAATTCAGTGAAAATGTTGAAAGCATAATGTCTTATCTTACCTACCTTCTGAGTGCTTTAGGAATAAAGAAAACAATATCTGTGAAAAGACATTAATTTATTTAAAAAAATAATTTGTACATGTTTTAGGTGGTTCTCCAGAAGCAGAGTTGGGGATGGGTAATTGGATGTTACAGTTTATTAAGAACATCTCAGGAGAGGGCGCCTGGGTGGCTCAGATGGTTAAGCGTCTGCCTTCGGCTCAGGTCATGATCCCAGGGTCCTGGGATCGAGTCCCGCATCGGGCTCCCTGCTCCTAGGGAGCCTGCTTCTCCCTCTGCCTCTCTCTCTCTCTCTCTCTGTCTGTCTCTCATGAATAAATAAATAAAATCTTTAAAAAAAAAAAAAGAACATCTCAGGAGAACAGGTAAAAAAGTCAGAGAAACAGGATAGGGAATGTGAAGGAGCTCTGTGAGAATGTGTTTTCAGATGAAGTCTAGCTGATCTCATGGGGAACTCTGTAATGTAATTTGTGGTGCTGAGTTTGCTCATACCTGAGACAGAGCAGTGGGTCACTTCTACATGTATCCAACTCAGTTACTGCCTATGGAGCTGTGCTATCAGTGTGGTAGTGTGCAGCATAAATCCCAGGACCACAGGGCTAGGCAGCTTCAATCATCAAAGAGTATCATTCAGAAAGTTTGCATACATGAGACATTAGTCTCAGTACCTACACCAGGATCAACAAAGGGGTGGGGACACCAATTTATATGGTGATTTGGGGTATGGTACTATATTAGTTTTCTTTTGGTGTTGTATCAAAGTACTGAAAACTTAGTGCCTTAAATTCATCATCTTACAGTTTATTTTCTTAACAATTCTTACAGATCAGAAGTCCAAATCTTACCTTACCTGTCAGAAGTTCAAATGGGTTTTACTGAGTTAAGTCGTTTCGATAGTATTGTATTCCTTCTGGAGACTATAAGAAGAATCTGTTTCCTTGCCTTTTCCATCCTCTGGAGGCTGCCTATATTTCTTGGCTTATGGCCACTTCCTATATCTTCATGGGCTTATGGCTTCAATGCCTATATACCTATGGGCTTCAAAGTAGTCCTGTTGGTGTGGAGTTCATAGCCAAAAGAGCAGTATATTCCAATATTCCTATGAACCCTACTCTCCTGTCTCCTTCTTATGAGGATTTTTGTGATTATATTGGGTCCACATGAATAATACAAAATAATCATCCAGCTGTGAATTGTGTAAGACTGTTGAATCACAGACCTGTACCTCTGAAACAAATAATACATTATATGTTTAAAAAAAAAAAGAAGGTAGCAGGAAGGGAAAAATGAAGGGGGAGAAATCGGAGGGGGAGACGAACCATGAGAGACTATGGACTCTGAGAAACAAACTGAGGGTTCTAGAGGGGAGGGGGGTGGGGGGATGGGTTAGCCTGGTGATGGGTATTAAAGAAGGCAAATACTGAATGGAGCACTGGGTGTTATATGCAAACAATGAATCATGGAACACTACATCAAAAACTAATGATGTAATATATGGTGATTAACATAACAATAAAAAATAAAATCTTAAAACAAACAAAACAAAAACAAAATAATTACCCATCTCAGAAAACTTACTCATATCTGCAAAGTCCCTTTTGTCATTTAAGGTAACATAGTCACAGGTTCTGGAGATTAGGACATGAACATCTTTGGGAACCATTATTCTGACCACCACAGGCATCAAAAGACTCAGCTATAACAACTTATCAATAATAAGTCATTGTAATCATATAGAGATGTACTCTCCAAAAATTTCAAAAATTAAGTAGTAAGTAAGGCAATATGTATAAAAGTAGAAGAAAACATGATTGTTTCTTTCCTGACATCATGACCTTGCGACAAAGCTAAGCAGCTTGCATTGTCTGGAACTGGGAGTACTGGTTCATGCATTCTACATTTAGTAAAAAGCAAATATTGGTATGCTTATTTTGTTTCTGAGCTTAAGAGTTAGCAGATAATAAAAGTATATTGAGACATATTTGGTTCATTTCTAATTATGTCAGTAGGCTACCAAAGAGAGAGAAATTGGGGAGAAAAGGGAACCTTTTCAATTATTTATGTTTTGGCAGCACATATGCAGATACAACAACATTCTTTTTGTATTACATTAAGTATAGGCTAAATATATTAATCCTCAGAAAATAAAACCTTGGAAACATTTGTCTGGAAACTGGGAAGGAGTAGTGAGACATCTATAATTAAGTTCTAATTGAAACTGGTCTAAACAACAACAGCAGCAGTAACAATAACAATACAAGGAATTAAGGAATCACATCTTGAAAAGTCCAGAGGGTAGAGTTTAATTCAGACATAGCTGGGTATAGGTATTAAAATAACATTACCAGGTCTCAGGCTTATTATCTCCTTTCTGTCATGTAATAGATGAATCGTATTCCCTTTGGGACTCTCTTCTAGGAGTGTCAAATTGTAGGTAAACAGTAAGGTTTTACTTTATCTTCCAATCATTCCAAGCATATGCAGAAAAATGATGACCCAACTATCCAAACAGAGGTATCAAGTGAACTGAAGTCCCATGGACTGAAATTCAAGGAGGGATGGTTTTCCACAGTAAATAGGGTGTTGGTTTCAGAAGTTGGGTTAGTGGAAGCTGGGCATTCTTAAGCCACAGATGTGTATGACCTATGGGACCAGATAGATATGGCTAGCATATTCCAATGTTGTACATGGCTGCCTATGGGCTTCAAAGTAGTTCTTCTGGTGTGGAGTTAAGGTTCTTTCTTTGGGGTCATAGTGCTGCAAAGTAGATGGAGAAAGGTGAAGATTTGTTTTCACTTCCTCTTCTCTCTCTTTCTGACACATACACTACTTTTCATAAGGAAAATTTAAAATTAATTGGAAGCAGAAAAGAAAAGTAGAAGTCAATTTATGCCTTTAAAACCAGCACTCCATGTTTTGATTCTTATTTTTATGGAAATTACTCTTAACACTTGTCTTTAATTCTGATCACTTTCCAAACTATAAAAATGCATCTACTATTATGGATTACATCACTTGGAAATAAAAATAAAAATATGTCTAAAACATAAGACCCATGAAAAAGGACTCAGTTTTTTCTCTGATGAGCAACACAATCAATTTTGTAAACTCTAAATCTTAAAGTGTCTACCTCTTTTATTTATTTTTTCCCTTCTACATCAAAAGTCTTATCAATTGTGGTTACCTCTTCAATCGCAATAACATGTTTGTTTCTCTTTACCTTAAACTAATGAAGAAGATCAGGAATCCTTTCTTTAATTTATTACTGTCCTGGTTTCCTAACTTAACTCAGTCTTATTCTTCTGTACCCAACGAGAGAAGTACAAATTAATTTTAAAGTATGTATTGAATAAAAATTTACTTACTGAAAGAAAATAGCTCTTTATAAGCTATAAAATTAAGTTCAAGTTCCTAGCTTGGCATTCTAGATACTCCAAATCTAGACTAAGCTGTGAAACATCATTAAAATCTTTTTCTCCCCTTGAATTGTTACTACCCTTGAAATGCTGAACATTTTTTACAGCTGCCTCCTATGTAGACTCCATTAAGTTTTTCTTGGTAAATTTTACTTATCTTACAGAACGATGTTTCCCAAAGTGTGAACTGAAGTTCATTTGCTTCTGAATCATCTCCAATGTTCTTAGGAAATTCTGATTTCTGCCCTAAACCCCAGGCCCACTCAAAGGAAGTCCTGATTCTTGTCAAGCTTCCTTGTTGACTCTTTGATACATTAAAGTTTAAGATTCTACTTCAGAAGTTGACCCTCCATTTCCTTCACAAACCTCCTCAGTCACCAAAGTTCACCACAATATTAAAATTCCATTGTTGGAATTAAAACATCTTAGTCCCATTGCTGTATTTATTTTAATGCTGCATAGTTTTTATTTTTAACATTTTCAAGGACAGAGGAAAGTAACTGCTTATTCAACATTTTAACATAACCAAAGAAATATTCTGGACAATTCAAATTTTCCAAATCTTATAAAAATGTCTTTAAATACCACATTATTTTCTAGGATACTTATTAAAGTGTTGTAACTACTCAAATTAATCCATAGAAAATATTGAACATAGTTTAATCATTTTTGAGCTTAGGTATACTTAACATTCACATCTGATGTATTTCTAACAATTGTCTCTAAAGTTGATACTGTTATCTCCATTTTATCAATTCAGAAAGTAAGCCATTGGAAGTCCTGTGGTTGCAAAGTACTTATATTTTTCCCAATGTGATCACAAAGTTACTAAGTATGTCTCTGCCTGGGCTTTTGTCAAGTTATCTAACTGTAAACTTAAGTACTTTGCCATTATGAGACATTGCCTTATATAAATCATTCTATGTTGAACTAGCTTTTGGGGCTAGCCAGAAAGGCAAATGCCTAGGGCATAGATTTAAAGGGAGGGAGTGCTAAAATATTCTTTTAAACACATTGGTGTTATGGTGCCCATTAACTGAGGTTTGCATATACAAACCCCTATATAAATGGTTAAATGTATATCGATCAAACTCTTATGGATTCAGACAAGATATAAATTTTTTTTTCACAGATGGCAAAAAAATTTGTTGATGTTTTTTGGCAGAATGACTGTGAACATATTCACTCCAGTGAATAGAGAACAATTGCTAGCAAAAATCATCTGAAGTCAGAATTCAGTCTAAAACCAAATAATATATAATTTTGGTTTTGTTTGGTTAATGGGAATGGCTTGTTTTGTTATCTAAATTTTAAATAGGTTAAGAAGTAACTTTGGCATTAGAAAATCACATATTGAATATTAGAATAAATATTTACCTAAAATATAAGACAAGGGGTGCCTGGGTGGCTCAGTCATTAAGCATCTGCCTTCGGCTCAGGTCGTAATCCCAGGGTCCTGGGATAGAAAGCTGCATTGGGCTCCCTGCTCAGCAGGAAGCCTGCTTCTCCCTCTTCCACTCTTCCTGCTTGTGTTCCCTCTCTCGCTGTCTCTCTCCATCTCTGTCAAATAAATAAATAAAATCTTTAAAAATAAATAAATAAATAAAAATATAAAAGTGTGTGATTTTTATTTAGTAAAACATGTATTTCTTTTTACTTCCATTAAGTAGATAGTATACAAATATTGATAGAATATAATTTGAATCAGGACCCACACGATTGGTCTCTTAAGTATCCCTCATGTTTTAGTCCAGGCCTAAATATGTGTTTACTCTTTCGAGCTATGATTTTGCTTAAATGCGACATTTGTTGATACATTACATTGCTCTCAGAAATGCTATTTTCAACCTTGTGCATATTTTCCTTTTCAGTCTTTACTCCTTCCTCACTGTCAAAGATCAGCTGTCATTTTCTGCATTTGCGCTGTGACTCTACCAGCCAGATGAAATACAGCATTTAAAACTTAGATACCATATACCGAGATCCTTGAAAATGCTTGTATGTAATCCGATGTACCCTTGGAATCCAGATAACAAATTAGATTTTTAAAAAATCATACAGAAATTGTAAACATATTTAATTAAAGGAAACACTGAGGGAAAATTTCTTGAAAAATTGCATGAGTTTAAGTATTTAGCTATTTGGTCTCTGTCGTGGGTCTTCACATTTGTTTTACTTATTTGTAATTTCTTTGCTGTTTAATAGATTGTTGTTTATGTATGTATGAGGTTGAACTTCACATTGGACAGATTTTTTTATATACACATACTGACTAGCTTTTATATGGTTCAATGTTAATGCTTATTAAATTGTTGAATGACTTAATAAATGGATTATTCTATTATAAATTTCTACAGTAAAATCAACTTTGCTGTAAGTGGGAATATATCAGTATCTGTATTTGACAGATAGAGGATCCAAAATACATGGAAGATGAATGTATTTTAAAGGTCATATAACAAATAAGTGTCATATATTTTGAAGTACTTTGCATATTAGTTTCTCAATCCACAAACAGACTATGGGTTGCCTTAATGAGTAGACAGTGACATCATGAAGATGATGACATAGGTCATTCCTGCCTTCATTCTCCCTCACAAGAGCAATTAACAATATTCAAAACAAGACACCACTGAGAGAATCCTAGAACATGAGGTGGGATTGAAGCACCCTCCTATACCTCAGAGACAGACTGCATTAGAAGTATGAGAAATGGCTACACTTTGACTACATTGCCCCTTTCCCAGTCTAGCACAGCATCACATAGACAGGACTCCCCCTGAGCCTTCAGTTCCTCCAGTGAGAAAAGAGAATCCAGGAGGGAAAACCAGCCTCCCCCAGTATTGTGGGTTGTTTTGTGGGATCACCTACTCTTATCTCTTACCACAGCAATTGCAGGGAAATCTGCAGGGTTCAACCACTGGGAATCTGACTGTGACAGAGAACTGGGTGGGGGTTGTAACAATCAGCACACAGATCTTGGCAGAACAAACTGCCAAATGGCAGTGCCCAGTAGTAGTCCCAAACAGCACCTTTGCTCATCTGCAGAACCAAGTTGGGGTGCACTCTGACAAGGGAACACAGCATAGTGCAATTCTGTGTGATTTGGATCCTCAAAGAGTTTTGCTGACCTAGAGCCTGGTTTGCCCATGCCCATGCAAGGTGCTGAGTCACAGCCCTACCTGCAGTGGAGAGTGTCTTTCCACCTCATCTGCCAGAAAGGCTGGTGAAAACATCTGGAAACCATGCTGCCAAGAGGCACTTGAGCTGAGAGTCAGGTGAAGACAGCAGATTGCCCCCAGAGCAAAACCAGTATTGGGCAAAGAGTCTTCCTGTGTTATGCATAGGCAGGAGGATTAATTCATAGCCAAGGCTGAGGGTAGGTCCTGGCCACTCCCAACTGGAAAGACTTTTTGGGTAATTGAGAGTAACCTAGAGTGGTCCCTCCTCCTTCCACTCAGGCAAGGAGACTGAGACACAGCCTGACCTGCTATGGAGAATGGCTTCCATTTGATCAGAAGGGCTGGTGAAAATACCTGCAAGCTTTGTGACCCACTGGAGCTTGAGCTGAGAAAAGCATAGACAGAGTTGATAGTTTGCAGATTGAAGCCAGTGGCCATGCTCTACCAGGGAACGTGGGCTGTGGGTTGACTTGAGTTAAAAGAACAAAATGCGTTACCAGATTTAGAGCCACTTTTCCTGCTGCAAGAGCAGGGAATCTAATTTATAGCCCTACTCATTGCTAAATACAACCTGCAGCCTATCTGACCAAGGAACCTAGGGTCATGGGAAGCTGCATAGCCCATTGTTCAGCCTTGGTACAGTGACACTTAAATAGAAAGCACAGCCCATAGCTTCCCCTATTTGCATACCAAAACTGGTTGCCTGATCTGTGAAATCAGTGCACACTTAGGCTTGATTCAGGTTCCCAAACATTAAGCTGTACAAGGCCTAGGCCCTGGCCTGCTGCCCTATCAGGGCAGAGAAGCTAATTCATAATACCTACTATTACCCAATATAGTACTTAGAAAATAGCAACCATAAAAAAAAAGAAAAAAAAAAAACACAAGAAATCCTGGAGTTGAAAAATGAAATAACTAAACTGAAGAATTCAATAGTTTCAAAAGTAGATTCAACTACGTTGAAGAAAGAATCAGCTACTTGTAGGATAGGACATTGGAAATTATGCAGTCAGGGAAGCAGGAAGAAAAAGAATGAAAAGGAGTAAAGAAAGCCTATGGGAATTATGGGACACAATAGAAAGAAACAATATTTGCATTTTGGGAATCCCAGAAGAAGAGAGAGAATAAAGGATAGAAAGTATGTTTAGGACAATAATGGCTGAAAATGTCTCAAACCTGGAGAGAGAAATGGATATCCAGATCCATGAAGCCCAAAGGATCCCAAATAGATTGAACCTGAATAGGGCTACACATTATAAAGACATGTAATTACATGTCAAAAGTAAGACAAAGAATTTTAATAATGGCAAAAGAAAAGATAAACATTACATAGAGGGAACCCCCCATCAAACTACAAACAGATTTCTTAACAGAAGCCTTTTAGGCCAGGAGAGAATAGGATGAAATATTCAAAATATTAAAAGAAAATAACTGTCAACTAAGAATTCTACACCCAGCAAAGATACCCTTTAGAAATGAAGGAGAGAGGGGTGCCTGGGTGGCTCAGATGGTTAAACGTCTGCATTCAGCTCAGGTCATGATTTCAGGGTCCTGGGATCAAGCCCCGCATCAGGCCCCCTGCTCGGCGGGGAGCCTGCTTCTCCCTCTCCCTCTACTGTTCCCCCTGCTTGTGGTCTCTCACTCTCTCTGTCAAATAAATAAATAAAATCTTAAAAAAAAAAGAAAGAAATGAAGGAGAGATAAAGTCTCCCAAACAAACAAAAGCTGAGGGAGTTCAATACCACCAGATTTGTCTTTCAAGAAATGATAAAGGGAGTTCGTGGAGTGGAAGTGAGAAATTAATTAACATCATAAAAACACAAAATGGTAGCATAAATCTCTCTTGCACTGTAAATATATAGTCATATATAGATTCTGCAATATGGTAACAGTGGTGCATAACTCATAACTATAGTTTAAAAGTTAAAAAAAACTAAAATAATTATTATTACAATAACCTGTTATTAGTTAACACAATATAAAAAGTCATGGAAATTGTAACAGCAATAACCTGAAATATGAGGGAAAGAAGACATAAAAACGTAAAGTATATGAATTCTATTGAAGTTGTTCTCAGTTTAAAATAGGGTATTATGAGTTTAAGATATTTTATGTAAGTCTCAGGGTAAGCACAAGAGAAAATCTTGTAGTAATTGCACAAAAACACAATAAAAAATCAAAGCATATTAATACAAAAAATATCAAAACACAGCAGGTTAAGAAACAAGGAACAATGATACAAATGTAGGGATCTGAAGGAGTACGTGCACCCCAATGTTTATAGCAGTAATGTCCACAATAGCCAAACTGTGGAAAGAGCCAAGATGTCCATCGACAGATGAATGGGTAAAAAAGATGTGGTATATATACGCAATGGAATATTATGCAGCCATCAAAAGGAATGAAAGCTTGCCATTTGCAACTACGTGGATAGGACTGGACATTGTTATGCTGAGCGAAATAAGTCAATCAGAGAAAGACATGTATCATATGACCTCACTGATATGAGGAATTCTTAATCTCAAGAAACAAACTGAGGGTTGCTGGAGTGGTGGGGGGTGGGAGGGATGGGGCGGCTGGGTGATAGACATTGGGGAGGGTATGTGCTATGGTGAACGCTGTGAATTGTGCAAGACTGTTGAATCATAGATTTGTACCTCTGAAACAAATAATACATTATATGTTAAAAAAAAAAAAAAGAAGAAGAAGATAGCAGGAGGGGAAGAATGAAGGGGGGGAAATCGGAGCAGGAGATGAACCATGAGAGGCGATGGACTCTGAAAAACAAACTGAGGGTTCTAGAGGGAGGGGGTGGGGGAATGGATTAGCCTGGTGATGGGTATTAAAGAGGGCACATTCTGCATGAGCACTGGGTGTTATATGCAAATAATGAATCATGGAACACTACATCAAAAACTAATGATGCAATGTATGGTGAGTAATATAACATAATAATTAAAAAAAGAAACAAGGAACAATGGATCTATAAAACAACCAAAAAATTAACAACATATCAACAGTAAGTCCAAACTTATTATTAATTACTTTAAACATACACAGATTAAAATTTCTAATCAAAAGTTTTAGAATGGTTAAATGAGTAAAAAAACAAGATCCAACCTATGCTGTTTACAAAAGACCCATTTTAGTCTTGATAACACACATAGATGAGATTGAAGAGATAGAAATAGACATTTCAAGCAAATGATAATAACAATAATAGAAATAATAATAAAAAAGTTGGGGTAAATAATAATAATAAAGAATAGCTGGGATAGCCATATTTATATCACACAAAACAGACCAACTACAAATGGTAAAAAAAAAATCATTATATAATGATAAAAAGGTCAATACATCAAGAAGATATAATAGCTGTAAATGTATATTTGCCCAACAGTGGAGCACCTAAATAAATAAACCAAAACTAACAGAGATAAAAGGAGAAATAAACAGTGATATAATAATAGTTGGAGACATTAATACCCACTCTCAACAAAGAATAAATTATTGGGTTTTAACAACACAATAGACCAAATGGACCTTACAGACATATACAGAACACTTTATCCAAAAATAGCAGAATATACTATCTTCTCAAGTACACATGGAACATTATTTTAGGGTAGACCATATGTGAGGCCACAAAACAAGTCTTAGTAAATTTAAGAATATTAAAATCATGCTAAGTATCTTGTCTGACCACAATGACATGGAACCAGAAATCATTAAGAGGAGGGAAACAGGAAAATTCACATACACATGGAAACACTTTCCTGAACAACTAATGGGTCAAAGACGAAATTAAGTGAAAAATCAAAAGTTTTTGGATGATACAATGAAAACAGAAACACAATATACCAGAACTTATGGGATGCAGCTAAAGCAATTCTAAGAGGGAATTTCATAGCAATAAATTCCTACATAAAGAAAGTAAAGTTCCCAAATAAACAACCTAATTCTATGCCTTAAGGAACAAGAAAAATAAAAAGCTGAGCCCAAAGTTAGCAGTAGAAAGGAGATAATAAGAATTAGAGCAGAAAATAAATGAAACCGAAAACAGAAAAACAATAGAAAAGATTAACCAAGCTTAGAATTAATTCTTTAAAAAGATAAACAAAATTGACAAATGCTTAGCTAGACTAACCAAGGAAAAAAGAGAAAGGAACCAAATTAAAAAAAATTATAAGTGAAAAAAGGAGATATTGCAATTGACACCACAGAAATTCAAAGGATCATAGGAGGCTACTATGAACAATTGTACACCAACAAACTATAAAACCTGGAAGAAATGGAAAAATTCTAAGAAACATATAACTTACCAAGACCAAATCAGGAAGAAATACAAAATCTGAATAGACCGATTATTAGTAAGGAGTTGAATCAATAATCAAAAATCTCCCAACAAAGAAAAGCACAGGACCAAGTGGCTTGCGATTATTTAAAGAAATAATACCCTCTCAAAGTCTTCCAAAAATCTGAGTAAGGTACATTTCCAAACTCATTTTATAAGGCCAGGATTATTCTGATATCAAAACCAGAAAATGACACTGCTAGAAAAGAAAACTATGGCCAATATCTCAGATATATAGAGTTGTGAAAATTCTCAGTAAAATACTAGCAAATCAAATTCAGCAGCACATTCAAAAAATTCATTCACCATGAACAAAAGGGATTTACTGCTGGGATACAAGGATGGTTCAACATATGCAAATCAATAGATGTGATGCATCACATTAATAGAATGAATCATATGATTATCCCAAAAGATGCAAAAAAATATTTGACAAAATTCAAATTCATTCATGATAAAATATCTTAACAATTTAACCATGGAAAGAACATATCTCAACATAATGAATGTCATCTGTGACAAGCCCACAGCTAACATCATGCTCAATGGTGAAAGGATGAAAACTTTTTCCTAAGATCGTAAGACAAGGAGGCTCACTCTCAACATTCTTATTCAACATAGTACTAGAAGTCCTAGCTAGAGTAATTAGACAAGGAAAAGAAATGAAAATTATCAGAATTGGGGGAGGAAGAGGTAAAATTATCTCTATTTGCAGATATGACATGAAAATCCTATAGACTCAACCAAAAAATTGTTAGATCTAATCAATGAATTCATTAAATTGCACATTTCAAAATTAACACACAAAAATCAGTAACTTTCCATACACTAATCATGACATTTCTGAAAGAAGAAATAAAGAATTTGATCCCATTTGTAATAGCCTCAAAAACAACAAGTATTTAGGAATAAGCTTAACTAAGGAGGTGAAAGATCTCTGTGATGAAAATGATAAGATATCGCTGGCTGAAAGAAACCAAAGAAGACACAAATAAACGAAAAAGTATCCCAGGTTCACAGATTGAAAGAATTAATACCGCAAAAATGTCAATAGTCCTAAAAGCCATGTATAGTTTTGATGTAATCTCTGTTAATGTTCCAATGGCATTTTTTTACAGAAGCAGAAAAACACTCCTAAAATATATATGGAATCACAAAAGACCCCAAAAAGCCAAAGAAATCCTGAGAAAGAACAAAGCAGGAGGTGTCTCAGTTCCTGATTTCAAGCTATACTATAAAGCCATAGTCATCAAAATAATATGATATTGGCATAAAAACAGACAATAGACCAAAGGAACAGAATTGAGAATTTAGAGATAAGCCTGAGCATATATGCTCAGCTATTATTTAATAAGGGAGCCAAGAATACTCCATGGAGTAAAGACAATGTCTTCAATAAATGGTGGTGGGGAAAACTGGATAGTCACATGTAAAAGAATGAAACTGGATCCATATCTTACATTACTCACAAATATTAACTCAAAATAGGTTAAAAACTTAAGTGTAAGACCTGAAACTATGAAACTCTTAAAAAAAACAAAAACAAAAAGAAAGAGAACATAAGAACAAGGGTCTTTGACATGAGTCTTGGTAATTTTTTTTTGAATATGACATCTAAAGCACAAACAACAAAATAAAAAATATGTAAGTGGGACTACATCAAACCAAAAAGTTTCTGCAGAGCAAAAGAAGCCATTAACAAATTGAAAAGCAAACTTATAGAATGGGAAAAATATTTTAATCATAAAGCAAGCCTATAGAATAGGAAAAATATTTTAATCATATATCTGAAAAGGGGTTAATAGTCAAAATATATAAAGAACCCACACCACACAGTAGCAAAATAACAAATAACCGAATTACAAAATGGGCGAAAGATCTGAACATTTCTCCAAAGAAGATATACAAAAGTCCAACGGGTATATGAAAAGATCCTCAGCATCACTAGCCATTAGGGAAATGCAAATTTAAACTACAGTAAGATATTACTTCACTCCCATTAGAATGGCCATAAGAAAAAAATAGGGGGTAACAAATGCTGGCATAGATGTAGAGAAAAAGAAACTCTTGTGCACTGTTGGTGGGATTTTAAGTTGGTAGAGCCACTATGGAAAACGGTATGAAGGATACTGAAAAATATTAAAAATAGAACTGCCATATGATCCAGTAACTCCACTTCTGGGAATATATCCAAAGGTGATGAAAACACTAAGTCAAAAAAATATCTACACCCCATATTCATAATAACATTACTTACAGTAGCCAAGACATGGAAACAGCCTGGGTTTCCATTGAAGGATGAATGGATAAAGAAGTTTTGAGATTTTATATATATATATATATATATATATAAAATCTCAATATATATATGTGTGTATATACACTCATATATATATGTGTATATATATATATACACATATATATCACACACACAATGATTTCTTATTCAGCCATAAAAAATGAGGAAATCCTACCATTTGTAACAACATGGATGGATCTTGAAGACATTTTGCTAAGTGAAAAAAGTCAGACAGAGTAAGACATACTATATGATATTATTTGTATGTGGAATATTAAAACAAACAGACAAAATCAAACTCATAGAAAAAGAGATGAGATTTGTGGTTACCAGAGTGGGATGAGGGTAATTGGAGGAAGGTGGTCAAAGGGTACAATCTTCCAGTTATAAGTAAATACTAGGGATGTAATATCCAACATAACTGTAGCTAACACTGTTATATGATATATAGGAAAATTGTTAATAGAGTAAATCCTAAGAGTTCTCATCGCAAGGAGAATTTTTTCCGTTTATTCTTTTCTTCTTTCTTTACTTTTTATTATATCTACATGAGAAGATGGATGTTAGCTGAAACTATTGTGGTAATCATTTCACAACGTATGTAAATCAAACCATCACACTGTATACCTTAAACTTATACAGTGATGTATGTCAAATATTTTTCATAACACTGGAAAAATAAATGCAAACAGAAAAAAATTATTCAGGAAGCCATATATGGAAGATAATAGTAGAAAGCTTAAGCGATTTTTATAAGACATTTAAAAATACCTGTCACAAAGTGTTCAACCTGCATAATTCATTATGTACTGATACAATATGAAATCTGTTTATAAGTTTCTAAAATGAAAGATAATAGCCCTTGTATAATGCATAGGCATGTATCTTTTCCTGTTTAATAATATTTTCTGCATATGATTTATTTTCAAAGTGCTTTGGAAAATATTATTTTACTGTATATTCAGTGTATGAGAAAAAAATCCTTTCCTGAAGTGTGTGTATGTCAGTTTACAAATCATTCTCTTAAATCATTCTTTTAGGAAGAGTGCATAAATTCTGAGAAAGCACAGCACATATAAACATAACTTTGAATATAGATACAGAATAGTAATAAATAATCCATATTTTAGCTACAAATCCTTTTTAGTCATAATTATGTTTGAAGATATTATAACATTTGTAGATCAAACTGCTTATACATAAATGAAATAACAACATTCAAATTGGTCAGAATTTCCCCTTCCCCATCATAACAGAATATATTATTATTTTCTCTCCCTAGGATATAAATCACACACTTTATTTTTTTTTTAAGATTTAATTTATTTGTCAGAGAGAGCACAAGCAGGGGGAGTGGCAGGTAGAGGGAGAGAGAGAAGCAGGCTCCCTGCTGAGAAAGGAACCGCATGAGGGACTCCATCCCAGGACCCTGGGACCATGACCTGAGCCGAAGGCAGTCACTTCACCGACTGCCACCCAGGTGCCCCTAAATCACATCCTTTAGAAAGGAATATCAACATAAGAGAATGATGTCATGTAGGAAATTATCTCTTGTGAGTAGTGTGTGACATAGTTCTCCTCTTCTTTCAATGAGGATTAACAGTAGTAGAAGTTGTGACCTCCATATCAATATATCATTTGACATTTCTTTACCATGATGAGTTCTGAAAAAAGGACTATTTATAAAAAAAGCAATACAACTTTAAGACATTAAAATTATAAAAATAAGTTAACATTATAAATCAGTATACTAACTCATTTGTAAGGTTTTTAATCTTGATTAAATTTTGTCCTTTAGTCACAAACATCATGCACTATTCAAATAAAGGTACACAATTCACGTTGATGACATATGGAACATTTTAGAGAACAATGCAATTTGTTTGAATCTATATCCATATTTCCAACCAAATCATTGTTGAAAACTTGCCCATATATTTTTCTATCTCTATCATAAAAATAGGTAAGAAAACATCCTTAAATATTTGTTTTAAGGAAATTAATTTTTTTTCTTCTTCCAGATGAATAATTATATTTCCTTTATTTGAGACTCATTTAGTTCGATTTTTGTCATGGCAATATTAACTGAAGTTTTTAGTTTGTTTTAATTTAACTTTTAATTCCAACTCCACATTTCAAATAGTGTATTTTTAGTATATAAATTTTACTATAAATTAAACCCCTTATTTTTAAAAAGATTTTATTTATTTGACAGAGAGAGCAGGCTCACGTACAAGCAGGGGGAGAGGGAGAAGCAGACTTCCTACTGAGCAAGGAGCCTGGTGTGGGGCTCAATCCCAGGACCCTGGGATCATGAGCTGAGCCAAAGGCAGACACTTAACCAACTGAGCCACCCAGGCGCCCCTAAACCTCTTGTTTTTAAGAAGTGTTTGAGAGATATATTATAAACAAATAAGTAATATTACATTAAATATAAAAGATGAAAATATTAATTATAGAAACGTGTGAAACAATTCAATTATAATGAAACACATTTAAGTAGCTGATAAAAAATGTATGTCTGTACCAATAGGGAAATTTCTTTGTATAAAAAAAGTTACAGCATGACAATTTTAGAAACATCCCAAGGGATATGAATGAGAGTGAGAAAAATTCCTTATTATCTAAAGAATAGAGAAATATTCCTTCATCCAAAAAGGTGATCCCAGAGACCCACTGGAGTAACAATAATGGCATTGGCTCAAAGATAAGGCATGACTGGGCTCATGATCTTTAATTCATTTTCATAAATAGAGGGAAAGCAATAAGATGAAATTTTGTCCTTAGAGCATGGGGCTTTTAACGGTAGAACTTACAGAAATCTTCAGTTTGTAGTTAAAGGTTATTTTGTTAAATAAGGCAAAGTTTATCCTACAGGACTGTGAATCAGAGATACTAAGCTCTGTATCTGCTACATACTTAATTTCCAGGATTGTTATGAAGAGCAAATGAGAAAGTTTCTATGACCTGATTATTACCTACTTGCATGTGGATAATACCTAATAAATTTTAGCTATGATCCTTATTATAAGTAGTCAATTTATTTAAATTTTATGTCTTGCAATCTAGTCAATTAAAGAAAAGTATCTTTGAAGAGACTGGCAGTTGTTAATTCACTATCAATTCTATTTTACTTCCTTATTAAAAAACCCACATTTTGTGGTTTAGTGATGTGCTCAGTTTAATAGTGACAAATCCACTCCAGATTAGGATATCTAGTGAAATACGAAGAGAGGTTTTTGTGTGGGGATTAAGGGAAAGTTCCTAAAAGAGATCCAACTTGGACTTTTGCTCTGTATCCTTCCATTTTCTGCTTGTCTAGAATAGGATGTGATGCCAGAACTGTAGCAGTTATTTTGACACTACGAAAAAAAGACCATAAGGACTTCTAAGATCCCATGCCGACATTTTTGAGCATCTAAACCACTATCACCAATTGCCTACCTCAGAGCTGTTATTACATAAGAAAACTAAAGCATTTGTGTTTAGTCCAATGTAGTCATGTCTCTGTTGCTTGCAATTGCATACAATGCCTCATTAATTAACTAGCCTTGTGGGAAGCAGAAGAAGCTTAACATGTTTACAATCTGCAACTACTAAAAATACCGTTTAGTAAAATTCTTTTTTTCCTGCATCTTAATAGAATATTGTTTGTTTTACTAGACATGGTGATTCCAGAAACAGCATGAAATCTGGCCTGTCATTTCAGCAAAAATAGATTAAGGCTTTGATTTTTCATAAAATTAATATAAAAAGAACATTGTGAGATTAACTCTGGGAGAAAAATACAATGAAGTATCATTCACATTGATGACTTAAGATTCATAAGTTGAGGAGCAGGAATGTAACCCACTGCTATAAATAATACCAAAAACTACAATTAATTATCAAAGGGAAGTAAAGATAGTATTCCTGAGATCTCATACTCTGCAATAAGAACACAGAATTAATGGTTGCATCTTTCTTCAACTTGCACTGCTGGTAAGAATAATAGCCAATGGTACATTGCCTTCCCATTAGAGATAGTAACCTCCAGAGAGACTATGAAGGCAAAGAGCATTCCACAAAGTTGCTATTTGATAAGGGTCATTGGTGAGTATATTGAGTTTCTTCTCTGTGATTTCAGAGGGAGAATTTACAAAATGTTACGGCTGCTTATTTGCCATTGAGAGCCTGAGCTGGAAGTTTCATTTATGGATATATTAGAAGCTCATATTGCTGCATGGCAGCTGATATAATGTATTTTAAAATTTAAGGAAGTAAAAGGCCAAGATGCAAACCCAGCTCTACCCAGGGGAGGACTACCTATTGTGTAGGTTCATTACCTGAGTGAATAACAGGAAACTGTTCAGCTTCTGTGTTAAGGTTGATAAGCCAGACCATTTATTTTGAAAGTTCATATGCAAAAGATATGCTACAACTTCTAATACTACAAAAAATATCCTTAAATGATAAACTCTGAAGTATATACTATCTACATATTTAAGGCAGCATTTTAGAGGCAGAATTAAATTGCATAGTCACACACACGGACACACACACACACACACACACACACACACAACACACACAGAAACCCCATCCTTCATTCTCAAGACTTTTTATGCTATCTGATTATATAATAGGAAAAATATGGCTTAGCTTAAGACTATTGATAGCATTTTGGAAGGGCATCAATAATGTCCAGATTTAAAAGTACATACATTAAGATCCATTTAATGCTGACAATATGGCATTTATTTCATGCTACTTTAAATATCATAGATTGTGTCTACTATTAATACACTTTGATATGGATAGTTTGGGAAAAAAATTTAACCAAGGAATCTGATGTTTATTTATAGTATTGTTACTAATAGGTGGCCAATTGAATCAAGTTTTACTAATTTATTTTATAAATACATGAATTATTAGTTATTCTCACTCCTTCTTCCAAGCCAGGAAGTTTTCTTGTGATTATAATTTATCTGCTTTTATATAACCATGCAAAAAATGAGGTAAATATAAAAGAGAATATTTCTTTAATTCTTTAAGTTTGATGTTATCAAATAGTTCATTCATTTAATCATTTTTTATTCACTCAGAAAATATTGGCTGAATTTCTATTTTCTTCAAGATATTGTTAAAAGCTGCAAGGCATGCAGTTGTAAACTGTTGTTAATGTATTTAAAGAGGAAATTGATCTCTTCTTTTGAAACATTTGAAATATTTCGTCAACCTTTCTTTCAACCAAATTTAATTTGTTAGACTGAAGAGTGTGACCAAGATAGAGCAGATTTGTTAAACCGTGGCTGGAGAACCCCTAGAAAATCTATATCTGGGTTTTGGCTTTGACAAATCACTTGAACAAGTCTATTAATCAGCGTTTATAAATGTGTGTGTGTGTGTATTTTGGCAGGTAGAGAGTCTATAGCTTCTAACTGAATGCCAAAAACATACCCTACCTTTTGTTCACCTCTAATGTAAAATCACTGATGTAAAAAAAAGTATATTTCAGAATCTTTCTCTAGCACGTCACTTCAGTCATTGTTGTTGAACCACTGGTAATACTAATCCACAGGAATGAAGTAGTGGTGAGAAATAAAGACTCCTTTGAAAAATTTGTTGGAGATAATATTGAAAGAATAACTATGAACAAAATGTCTTGCTTTGGAGCCTGAAGCACTTCATGGACAGCTTCTGAGATAGACATACATATACGCAAAGTACATATTCCCCCAAAGACTGAACCCGTGGTTATTATACCTATGCATTTTATCCTTGTAATTTTTTTAGAATTTAATTTAATTTGAATAGATATGATTGAAAGGCCTAGCGGACTCATGTTAAGAGATAAAAGAATGGAAGAGTATTAAATGTATCGGTAACAGTAGGGCTTTAGAACTCAGACTATATTTACAGACAAATTGAAGATCTGGGTATAGTAGGGTGATCTGGGGAACTAGTGGTGTTTTGTTTGTGCACATCTGAGATCTTGTTGCAGGAGTTAACAAGGAACACCAGAAGAATTTGAGCATAGTGCTTAACCTTAGGTTTAACCACATTTGAGTTATAGAAACTATAAAGTTATTTTATCAAAAATTATAAAATCATTCCAAGTATTACTGTCAATCATGAGTTACATTATTAGTTCCTAGTTTGAATATACAAAACTAGAGTAAAATCTTTTTCAAGGCTGTTACTTTAAATTTTTTTCTGTTAATAAAAATTACTAGTAAAAACTATAAAGCACATATTAGGTAATGAAGTGAGAAATAGAAAGAATTTAGAAATTATAAATTACTTGGAAAAAAACTTAAAACTCCATAACTTCATCTTTAAGGTAGGATGTGGGTTTCATTACACTTTTAATTAACCAACAAATATATATTTATTTCTAAAACTAAGGTAGAGTTTTGATATTATCATACTCTTAGTTCATATAAAATGAGTTTCAATTGTACTTGAAGGCATTTTATATTGTTGTTGCTGTGGTCAGGTTAGAAGTGTGTAGTCTTAATCCTTAGTAGAAAAACACTATCGCTCTATTTCCATTGACTCCCAAAATTTTGGAAGGAGCAATAACTCTTTTTGGCCATCAAGGTATTACCTAGTCTACTGAAGCAATGCTTATTAAATAGTCAGTAAAATACTGCCTATTTGGAAGCTAACTACTTTTGGAAACTGCATCAGCTATTGCAGGTCACCAGTATAGTATTAAGTTACTGCTTCAGTGCACTAAATGGTACTTGGTGGTCTGAAAGACTAGAGGCAGCCTCTGAAGGCCGACTGATGAGTAGAGATGAGAGTGTAAATAGGATGAATCAGGTTCAACTAAGGAATTTTTACTTTAGAACCATAACTAATAGACAGGACTTTTGAGCCTTAAGGGGATAATAAGCTTTTTTGTTTACATGGAAATTTTAAAATATGGCCATTTAGAGTCTCAAGCTGTTCTTTTTTTCTCATTTTCCTCTTCCAACAGTTAAAATACAAGTTTCTTTTTTTTTTCAAGAGTTCCACATTAATAGCATTCACAGCATGTTGCTATGAGTGTTTTAATAATAGAAAAGAATTATTAAATTACTGATATTATATAGTAAGTTTTGAATTAACTAAAATTAAGGTCTAAAATAGAGCTTTTAGTGGTATTTCATTTTTATGAATTTGCATGTTTCAATTTGAGTTATATGAAATTTGCTTTTCTTTGTATTTACATAACAAATAGTGATCTTAAAAGCAGCATATATAATTGGAAGAAAAGTGTCCCTTGGCAACACTAATTCAAGGAACTTTTAAGAGTTTAAAAGACAGAGAGAGACAAATGCTATATGATCTCACTTATATGTGGAATCTAAAAAAAACAACCTCAGGGAACAGATTTGGGGTTGCCAGAGGCAGGGGGTGGGGTGGGCAAAGTGAGTAAAAGTGGTCAAAAGGTACAAATTTCCAGTTATAAGGTAAATAAGTTCTGGGGATGTAATGTAGAGCTTGGTGACAAATAAAAAAAAATATTTACTATACCCAATCTAAGATAAATGAGGATCTGTTTTTTTGTTTTGTTTTGTTTTTGTTTTTGTTTTTGTGAGGATCTGCTTCTACCCCACTGGTGAGATTCACTGATTGAGTAGATGACTTGCAGCTACCCAACAGTAGTTAGGGTGTGGGAAGAGGAGTTATCATCTCTGTAAAAGGAGGTTGCTTGACTGCTACTCAGGAATAGTGGTTTCCTTGATCTAGGTTTGTTTACACAAAGCAGAATAGGCATTGCAATAACAACACCAACAACATTAGCTAACATTTACTGAGAAGTTTCTACTTGCCAGAGGTATCCAATTATTTTATGAGCATTAATATTTCTAATACAAAACAGGTGGGCATTATTATAAACACTATTCTACAAATGAGGATTCCAAGGCACAGAGAAAGCAAGTCATTCCCAAGGTCATACTGATGGTATGTGATAGAGTCCAGAGCCCATACTCTTAACCAATATGGTATTTTGTCTTGCTTGTCTATATCTTTAGACTAATTACATAAATTATGCTTACTTTATACATAGAGCATACATAAAGTATAAACCAGATACATTTTTGCTAGGTGCAGAATAACATACAGAAAAATATCCAAGAAGTCATGTCAAACTAGGCATTGTTAGACTTTGTTCAGAGGCAAACAGGGCTGGGGACTAGATAGACTGAAAAGAAAGAGGGATTCTGTGGAAGATTTGCCAATGACGTCAAAGGAAATGATTGGTATCTTTTAAAAAATAAAGTTCTACACTTCATTCTTCCAACAACATGGGAAGTTGGTCACATACTTATGTTTCCCGAATAGAAATTAAGTCAAGCCTTTCTCTTTCTTTTCTTTTAATATAAAGGTAGATGATTTTAGTTATTGCTAATAAATTTTAATTTGAACATCCTTCAAGAATGGATACAGAAAACAGATCTCTGCCTCCATTGCATTCTTGTATGGAATAATTAAAAAGAATTGAAGGTACGTGGAAATAATGACAATATATATTTCTCAGAGTTATCTTGCAGATTATATATTACATAAGATAATATTATTGGAAGTGAAATATTTACCTTAACCACCCATATATTTTAGACAAATGATGTCAAAATGTTCAGATAATATTTGGATCTAGCTTATCCAATGAATTTTGTCCTAAAAATGCATGAATCCAATGCCACATTTGTATTTGAAAGCCCCAGCACTAAAGAAGATATATAAAATAGATATAAATTTTGGAATAAACTATAACATAAAATGTCACAACTCTTAAGAGCATTTTTCTGTAATACAAATTAATATTCTTCATATGTGATTAGAGATTGAACTTGGATTATTCCACTAAAATTTTATATTTTAAATTTATTACAAATTTAATTAAGTAGTGTAAGATTAGTATAATAGACTTTAGAAGAGGAACTGATAATAAGGGAAAGGAGTGACATTTTGAAGGCAACAGTTATTCTATTTTTTGTGGACTTGTGATCAGTGACAAAACCATTCAAATTTGCCTATCAGGATGGTAACTTTCCAGATATTAAGGATAATTTGAAAATATTTGTGATACTTGTTTTTATTTTCCGTACCTATAACATAGGATTGTGAATTAAAGTTTGTAATAGACATTTTCTTCTCTTTTGCTTTCTGCATGCTAATTCTTAGTGAAATATTTCCTCTTCTTGTATATATAAGCTTGACATGTGAATTCCTTCAACTCTATATTAATTTTCTTTAGTTTTATAAATTCTTTCTACCAGTTTTACTGAAAAATTTGCTTGAATGGAGGAATTATGGGGATAGATAGATGATAGATATAGAAAGATGCATAAACATGTAGATACATACATGCATACATACAGGTTCATTCAGTTCATTCAGTGATTTGCATTTATATATGGCCTTCTCATTTGAATGTTCCTCTTTATATTTACCCAGGTTTTGATTCCCAGTCTCATACTACCTCTGATTGGCTGAGCCTAAATCAGATTTGAAACACTAGATTCATCAAAGGATAATGGAAATAGAGATTTCAGTTTTTCTAAATGTGATCAAAGTGGGCACTTCAAGAGGAAATTAGAATAACTGTTGAGCAAGCCAATCCAAGTTTCAGCAAAAAGTTGCAAATATTTTTTCTTAAAAAAATCTCCAAAAGTGCCATGTTTTATATACCAACCTAATAGCAAATTTATTTAATAATGGAGTTTTATATCTTCAAAATTACTTTTTATGTAGCACCAACCAACAAAAGTAGATAAAATGTCTATTGTATTTTTTCAGTACTTTGTTTTCCTTGTGCATAATGCATTTAACCGATTAATTATCCCAATCAGAGGTGTACCTAAAATTCAGTACATATTTCTCTATAAAAGTATAGTTGGAATGAGCTTTCTAAAAATTAAATAGGGAAAATAAGTAATCTCAAATAGAGATGTGGATAGTTAAAGGAACAAGGATTCTTCAGATAGGTCTAATATTTCAACGATTATCAGTGTAAGAATATATGGAGTATATAAAGTTACACACTGAGTTCAGAAAAGAAATTAATAATCCAAATTAACTTCCATGCTGAGTAAAATAAAGAACTAGTGTTGTGGCAGGACTTGGCTTCAAATAACCCAATGATTTAAGGAATAATAATCATTTTTAGCAGGGTCCAAATCCTATTTCATTAGAATTCAAATACATTTGTCATTATGAAAAATATTATGGCTAATTTCAAATTCTAAGTCATTACAAAGTGATATTAGCTGCAATAAATTTCTGAGTACAAAATGTTGCTTTCTAAGAAATGATGTTAGCCTTATTTAATTTGGTATTACAGTATTAATTAGTATCAGAGTTATAATATTGCAGTTTTACCCTGGGCATTTTGCCACTCCAAGTGCTGTTTTTGAAAATAAATCTAGCTAGAAATAATTATTTTTATAGTGTGAGAGCAATGATTCTTTATTATGAATTAGATCCTGGAGATGATATTTCAAGAGCTGTTTGTGCCATAATATTGTTACCCACTTACAAATGCTCACAGAATTATAAGTACAGGAATGAATAAATATTCCATATGCACATAGAGAGGATGGATTTACATTTTTTTTCTCCTTTTAAACATACTTTAATCCCAGGAACTTCCACATAGTGACACTCTTTTGGGTATCCCACTTGGATAGTAACTGGTTCTCCTGCTCCTACAAAGCACTGTAGTGTCTAAAGTAGAGACTAGCCCTTCACATTGCCTCTTCTGTACTAACACTCTGTTCTTAATTTTCTTTAATGGTTTTCTTTAATGCATGTTGTACCTCTTTATCCTTCTACTTTTTATTTAAAAATTTCATTTTGAATCTTTCCCTAAAACAATTGGATATATATAGATATATATAGTAGCAATAAATAGATAGAAAAAAACAAAATTTCAAAATGTTCCTGGCAGCATGAAATTTTAGGATATTCTCCACCTGATCTGTAATATAAATGCTTGCTTATCATTAAAATTTGTTGATCCATTATATAAATTTATGATTATTTTTAAAAAATCTAATGAATTATAAATGTATTTTTTGTATTAAAAAATCTAATAAATTAAATCTCTTTTATTAGAGACTGTCAGGAAACAAGGTGCTATTGACCTGCATTGACTTTAATATCTCACCCACGCATCTAGCTTTCTACTTTCCTAAAGCTTACTAATACTTTGTTCTAGTTATAGTAGCTACATTTCTTTAATCTAAAAATTTAGTCAGGAAGCATAGGCACCATAAAATCCTTTCATTAGATTCATTTCAATAATGAGGAAATTTTGTTTAATATATATGGTAGATATTTTAATTTGACTAAACTGTTTATACCACCCAGAACAAAAGGAAAGTTTGGGAGAGAATAGTCTGATTTAATGCTAAATCAACTGTCTTTATTTTATGATATGGCAAAAAAAAATTCTTTCTTGTAATAAATAATTTGGACTTAGAGCAGGTCACTTCTGCCCAATCCCCAACAGAAAATACTACAAAATTTTCCATTTCTATGATCCAAATTCTGACAAATTATCATCCATCCTAGTGTCAAAATAAAGCTCTTATGGATTTTATTTATAATTTAAAATTTTAAAACTTTGTAATTATAAAATATCATGCATCCCAAAGAATGTTAGTTCTTTTTGATCTCTAGAAGGCTTCTGATTAGGAGATTGTATTAAAGAGGGGCGCCTGGGTCGCTCAGTCGGTTAAGCGTCTGCCTTGGGCTCAGGTCATGATCCCAGGGGTCCTGGGATAGAGCCGCACTGGGATCCCCACTCAGTGGGGAGTCTGCTTCTCCCTCTCCCTCTCCCTGCCTCTCTGCCTACTTGTGCCCACTCTCTCTCTCTCGCTGTGTCAAATAAATAATGTCCTTAAAAAATGAGATTGTATCAGAGAGAAACATAAAATCAGTGTGATTTGTTGTGAGTCTATAGCATAGATAAATAAATTTAGTTTTGCTCAACCCACTAACCATCCCACCCCCAAGGAACTCACATTAGCATTTATTTTTTTTCTTTATACTGGAACCATGAGGACCTGTCCTCTGAGTCACAAATTAATTGCATTCATTTTTGTAAATAAAGCCATCAGTCTTTTTTTCTGTGTGATCTGTTCATTTTATTAAACTTCACATTTATACAATATGACAGTAATACTTTGTTATAATTTAACAACTGTGTAATTATTTGATCACAGTGAGTAAAGAATAAATTCTGTTCTGTAATAAGTGTAAATGGTTAAAGACACTCCTTGCATGAACTCCAGTAACCTTTGGGATTCTTCAAATTCAGTATGCTAGTGAATCATCATAAGGTGACTTTCTCAGAAAATGAATGTTCCAAGGAGGCTAAGAAAACTGTTTATGTTTTTTACATAGTAGTGGAAAATTAAATGTCTAATAAGAACTAATGATGTAAATTTGAAAATATATAAATGTTAAGAGAACCAGATAATATTTACAGCAACTATATTTAATATTCTATAATATTTATAGCAAATGATTTTGAAGCTGTTAAATGTTTAAGGAAACAGCTGCTAAAACAAAATCAAAGATGGTTGAAACCAAGCCTGAGTGATTCCGAGAGATACAAACCCTCATTAGTTCTATAATCTTCAGAATGGAAATAAAAGTACTTGTTATGGCATAATAATCATAAAAGACTTTGATGATAAGAAAAGTAAAAAAAAATAAAAACGTTTTATATTTAGAATTTTATAAACTATAATAATGTGATAATATAAATACCACCCACAAATATAAATGCTGTTTCACTAATATTATAACTGCTCATAATCTTGATAAACAAGGAGTAATTTTATTTTAGCAAATTACTTCTTAAGATCATTTTTAAAATCTTCATTCTTCTGCCTGTATTATTATCATGTTTTGGATAAAGATGCTGTTGAATGCTATCTACAGATTTTGAAATTTTATTTTTAAAAACTATAGAACTATAGAAAAACTATAAAACTATAGAAATTTGGAGAAAAACCTGACGACCTGTGAAAATATGTTCCCTGTCACTTTTCAGAGATGCCTTATAAAATTACAGTGCCTTCTAAAGGACGAATATAAAAGCTAGAAATTGGCCAAAAATATCCTTGAGTATGGTGTGACTTCCTCATCTGAAAATGCACTGACAAACCATGAGAGACTATGGACTCTGAGAAACAAACTGAGGGTTCTAGAGGGGAGTGGGGTGGGGGGATGGGTTAGCCTGGTGATGGGTATTAAAGAGGGCACATACTGAATGGAGCACTCGGTGTTATACGCAAACAATGAATCATGGAACACTACATCAAAAACTAATGATGTATGGTGATTAACATAACATAATAAAAAAAATGCACTGATCTCACTGGGCTACAATTAAAATAAAATTTTAGGGACATCTGGGTAGTTCAGTCGGTTAAGCGTCTGCCTTTAGCTCAGGTCATGATCCCAGGGTCCTGGGATCGAGTCCCACATCGGGCTCCTTGCTCGGCAGGGAGCCTGCTTCTGCCTCTGTCTGCGTCTCCCCCTGCTTGTGTTCTGTCTCTCTCTCTGACAAATAAATAAATAAATAAGTCTTTAAAAAATAAATAAATAAAAAATAAAATTTTAATTAGTATAGCATTACACAACATACCAAAGAAACACACTGTTGTTTTCTATATAGTTATAAATGCTGCTATCTCAAGAAACTTTTATTATAAATCAGCATGATGTAAATGGATTATTCATATTGTGTAATATTAGGTAGTTACTAAAAATCTGAAGTACTGGGGATATTTACTATTTGAAATTGTTGCCATAGAATAAACTCCCTAACAGAAATTTATGAAATAGAATACCTATAATTCTCTGAGCCATTCAGGTACTTTGGGGCTACATAAATAAGGGATATAATTAGTTAATTAGTAGAGGTTTATAGTCCCACATATTTCCATTTTGTTCACCAGAAAAATACTGGCACTATATTAAAAAATATACAACCATTATGTACATTATACTGTGAATTTTAGTGTTTGTGACTTATGTACTGGATTGCAAAATAATAGTTTGAAGGCATTTGATGTGAGTTTAATGACCTAGTCTATAGCTTCAAGAAAGTCCCTGGTGTTGTAAGACAGACCCGATTTTTTATTATATCATGATAGCGTATACATTATTAAATGAAGGATATAATTAACTTATTTTCTTACCTACTTAACTCCTTAAAATCACCTGGCAGACTTTGTTGTTACTTGGTTTCATACCAACAATTTGACCTCAGCCAAGTTAATTAGATCCTTTACACCTCAGTGTATTCTTCAACAAAAAGGGAATAATGATACCGGTGATCTCCTTTGGCTAGAGTGAGGGAGAAGCTGAGTTTGTGCATGTAGATAACCTCGGGAACTGTTTGATATTCAGTATATACTTATTCCCTTCCATATTTGACTTTCAGGTATTTAAAATCTTTTCAACTGACATTCCTCTACAGATGTCCTAAAATTCATAGAGCTATTTATTATTCACATTTATCATGTATTTTTCTTCTAACTTTCTGTACTATTGAACAGCTATTTCCTGGGAGTGGAGGTCTCTTTCATCTCACCTGCTCCTGCTCCACACACACTAAAGTCCTTCTCATCCTTACATGTAAATTCTAGAGTGAAGACCATCTTTCCCCTGAAAACTTGTCTCCCAAGTTGTAATAATACCTTTTGAGTCTTTTACAAAAATTCATTTCCATTTCATTCTTGGCATCTTCACCTTGTACACTTATTTATGTTTATCTCTATCCCACTGGGATTTAGGCTTTTGAGGGTAATATCTGTTTTTAATTCCTTTTCATATTCTACTACCCCTAATTTTTAAATACTTTCTTAACAAATTGTCTATTCAAGTGTGAATAGAATTAACTCTATGTACATACAATAAAATCAGCATAAATGGCAAGTAATGTTTCATATTAACCTAGCAAGAATAATTTCCAGTTAGTACACTGTAGTAGTATCCATCTTCAGAGCTCTCTAGTCCTGATTCCCATCTATCCATCATCTGTTATCTCCTGTGTTGAGTCACTAGTGAGGTGAATAGTCAAGTAATATGCAGAGGTGTGAGACTCAGGAGGCCTCAGGCTCTAGTCAGGGTACAGATAGAGGAAGCTGGGACAGCATACTGGTCCAAACTAAGTAAATCCAAGTACTATTCAAGTACTTAGTCCTTTCTACACTTAAGATTGTGAGAGCTGATGGGAATCTGGTGAGCTGAGTTTTCTTCTAGTGATATGACACGAGGACTAGAAACTTTTCAGAAGCTTCTGTTCATCTCCTACATTTAAGGGATGGCCACTATTCACACGGACATGGATTGGATTAATAGACAAAGGAAAACAAAAACACAACAAAACAAAACAGAATAGGCAGCTCTTTATATTCCAACTGTTGGAAGAAACTAAAACAGCTTGAATAAAACATAACAAAAACACAAAGAAATTCAAATATAGCTACATGAAAAATTTTCTGAAACAAAAATTCATAAAAATGTGATATTTATATTACAATAATTCAGTAGCTTATTTGAAGTATATCAGTATAATATAAACATGTAGTAGCTTATAATATCACGTAGAAGAAATGTATCACTTGAAAGAGGAAAACATGAGGGTTAAAATATGAGGTAACTTCAATAGACAATCTTGTGTGTATTTCAGATATTTTCTCAATATTCATTTACATGTTTTTTCAAAGCTTTGTTGTTGTCTTATCCTTTTTATTCTTATTATATGTTGTGTTATCTCTTTCTGTCTTTTTAAAAAGTTTTTATTTAATTTCCGTAAGCTAACATACAGTGTAATGTTAGTTTCAGGTGTACAATATAGTGATTCATCACTTCCATACAACACCCAGTGCTCACCATGACAAGTGACCTCCTTAATCCCCACCACCTATTTAACCCGTCCTCCACCCCACTTCCTCTCTGGTAACCATCAGTTTGTTCTCTAAGAGTCTGTTAAAAGTCTGTTTCTCAGTTTGCCTCTCTCTCTCTTTTTTCCCTATGCTCATTTGTTCTGTTTCTTAAATTCCACATATGAGTCCAATATAGTTTTAAAAGGAATAGTTTGAGTTTTAAATATTCTGTTAATCGCAAAAACACATTTTAAATTAATATCCCTCTATATCCTTTGAATCATTTGTTGTCTTTTAAAGAATTTTTGACATTATTTTACTATTTCATATATGAACATCAGCTTTAAGGGTACTAAATAACTTCTAACATATTGTGATAAGAACAAAAACACATATTAGAACAAGTCTTCATTTTTCAAAAAAATATATTTTCATTACAATAGTTGAATGATACTTTTTGATTATGAATACTAATTTGCTCTAATTTTAAAATATGAACATATAATATTAGAATTATGTACTATGCTTCCTGTATTTGTAACTTGGCTTTTATTTTTGGTATCTTTCCAAGGGCCAGTTTCTTTTTTTTGTTTGTTTTTTAAATAATCTCTACACCAACATGGGTCTCTAACTCACAACCCCAAGATAAAGAATTGCATGCTCTACCAACTGAGCAAGCCAGGAGCCCCTCCAAGACCCAGTGACATTAACATGATAGCTTTTTAAACAATGTATTATATATGCAGATATTTAATATCCTATTTAAATCCTATTATATATGCCTTAAAGTATGTATTTTCTCTAATCTATAGACAGATATTACAAAGAATTAAATTGGACTTAAATGGCTATATTTTATGCAAATCAATTCTTTGGCAGAACTATAAGACCTAGAAGATTTATTTTTTTATTTAATTAAATACCAATTGGGTCAGTTTTCAAGTTAAGGACCAGAGATAAAACAAAATGAAGAACTCTGCAATCTACAAACTTATACTCAGCCAGGCAACAGGAATGCTGGTTCTATTAGGTATTGTGACAAAGTGGTTATAGCCAAAAATAATGTATAGACTATTGGAATTGTTAATGGTTCATGGACTTTTGTGCTGGATCAATATCAATTTGATGATGTTTAATGCAACTCTGAGGTTTTATTATGCCAAGCATACAACAAATAATACACCATTTTTCTTTATTATTCATAGCCATTTACTGTCTCATTGCCTCAGCCTATTGCTTTCAAATTATTTTCTAAATGTATCTTTGCATAATTAATAGATTCATTAAGGAACTTTTATTAAAAAATTGTTTTCACATGAATCCTGCTTTTCCTATAGAATTTAGAAACAGATGAAAGCATCTTTTAGGACCCCTCCCTTTTTTTTTCTTTTTAGCTGGTTAATGAGTCCAAATCATTAGGAAAAAATTGAGCCATAGGTAAAAATCATCTCTGAAAAGTTTTTGAGTGGGCTAAGCATACGAGAGTAAATATTTTAAACATTGTCATTCTGAAATGCAGAACAAAGTAAAGTTTTATGAAATCAGTTATTCTTCTCATGAGCTGCTATCCTATTACATCGTGTGTGGGAGGGTGTTTATGGGGCAGATAGTGTAACAACTGAAACTTGTTAATTCATGCTTTTGAAGTCTTTTCAATTTTAAAGAACTGTCTCATAGTTAACCATTCATTAATTACAGAATTTAGCTCTGTCTCATGACTGTTCCCTTTATTGCCCTCTTCCTTTGTAAGATGGGATCCAGATAACTGGAAAAACTAATCATATGATTATGAAGATAGTATTGGGTTTGGCTTTACCTTTATTATAGAGTGGCTGGTATCAGTAGGAGTATTTAGAAGTAGACATTATAAAGTAAAAAGTACATTCAACATTATGCAAACATGATTTTTTTATGGACAGAATTGTAAGACTTTGCTACTGATAATTTCTAATATTTTTTAAATTTCACATTATTATTTGATACAAACTTACAGAAAATTTGAATATCAAAATGCTGAAAGCTGTTTAATTTGATTTTAGTTAAGTAACAAAGCCACACTGTTTATGTTTGAAGAACTATTTGAAGTCATGAAATCATTAAATTTATATTGGAGTATACTGAATACTCCAATATAAACCAATTTCATCTTTTCTATTTATCCATATTCTTGAAATCACAAAAATCAGTCCCCTTTATTTTAACTCTGCAGTTCTAAAAAATGGCACGAAACTTTTTGACATCCTTCCCTTGGGAGTTGGAACTTAATCTTCTCCCCTTGGATCTGGACAAGATTGTGAATATTTTAGGTAACAGGGTATGGCAGAACTGATGATGACTTTCGTGCAAAGCAAGGTCAGAAATGACCATGACTCTTCTCCTTGGTTCTTCTGGAAAGATCACTTTCTTAGAAAGCTTCTTCCTGGAACTTTGTCATCATGCTGAAAACACCAAGCCACACCCTCTACTATCTGAATCTCAACAGCCCAGTGGTAGATATGAAGAGAAAATTTATCTGGAAATTGAAGCTCTCATCCTCAGCTTTTCCAGCTCCTAATCTTTTAAGGCATTCTTAGTCGTTTGAGTCAATCTTAGCCATTGTGTATCCCCATCTGAGGCTTCAAACATTATGAACAAGAAATAAAGTCATCCCTGCTCTATTATGTCCAAATACTCGAGCAACAGAATTTTTGAGACTAATCAAACTGTTATTTTATGCTACTAATTTTGATAGTTTATTATGCAACAATAGCAATCGGGAAAAGGCACATTGGTAGTTTGAATTAAAATTTGTATAATGTTATAGGGTACTCAATTATTAAAACAGAGATTTTTTTTCTTATTAATGAAATATTTTGTCCTTTTAAGAACTTGGAAACTTCCCCAGATCCTACAACTTAAATCCTCAAAACATGATTTACTTTTTTAACATTGAGATTTGTTTTCTGTATCATCTATTAAACAGTATCATAAGAACATTCTTATGTATTTGTATTCAATTGCTTTGTAGTTTTATATTTCATCCTAGTTTTATTGGATAGTAATCTTTCTTACAATAGCATAATAATTTCCCTGTCCCAACTTGTATCAAAACTATATTTATATGATGGATTTCTCATGTGCCAAACACTTCATCATTTTAGCTCACAGGAGTTTGACTTAAAATGCTGGTGACTAAATAGATAGCAATAGTTTCTATTCATTGCTCTCTCGATCCACATTTTCACAAGCAAATAAATATTCAGTATTTCTTTTATGACAGAACAACTCTGCTTAAGAGAACAGTTTATTTCAACAAAGAAAAATAACAATATAAATCAAATGCCCACTGCTAGACATATACTTTATTGTTTAACTCTTAGAAATTAATATATGGGGCGCCTGGGTGGCTCAGTCATAAAGCATCTGCCTTTGGCTCAGGTCATGATCTGAGGGTCCTGGGATTGAGCCTCATATTGGGCTCCCTGCTCGGTGGGGAGTCTGCTTCTTCCTCTCCCACTCCCCCTGCTTGTGTTCTCTTTCTCGCTGTGTATCTCTCTGTCAAATAAATAAATAAAATCTTTAAAAAATATAAAAATAAATTTAAAAAGAAAGAAATTAGTATATGGAAGTTCATATCGACTCAATTATTTTTTTTGAGAGACTTCTATTTCTTTCTCTCCATGTATCTACCCACACACATGTAGGCATGTACACACATATAATACACATATATTTCATCAAACATATGGGTAATGCATTCTATATATTTAATTTATGTATTTATTTACTTACTTATTTGTATTTTAAGTAAGCTCCACACCCAGCGTGGTGCCCAACGCAAGGCTTGAACTCACGCCCCTGAGATCAAGAGCTGAGCTGAGATCAAGAGTCAGATATTTAACAGATTGAGCCATCCAGGCACCCCTGCATTCTATATATTTTAATTAAGATTTATTTTCATAGACTATGATTACTTATTCCTAAAAATGGGACTTAAATTATGAAGTAATGGATGGTTCTTGAGAAGGGTATAAGTTCTTTCTGTGTCACTGAACTCAAATCAAGTAAATATAGCAGTCATTAATAGAATGGATACACTAAACATGGAATAGGCAATGTTCCAGGCTAAGTGAAGTTGAGATGTGAGAAATCCCAGGGAAAAAGATGGTACAAGGATTATAAGGCTCAGCAATGTCAGTATCCTAGAATGGATATACTATGTAGGTTTGGAAGACCCACCAAAAGATTGTGTTTTAAGAGAAACACCAGACCACAAACATACCATTTAACAAGTTTATAATGAATGTTCTGGTGAAAGGGGAACCAGTATTTTTAATTAATTCAGTAGTATTTTTCTTCTGTAAGGCCAGTAAGAGAGGCTGCTACAGAGCTTGTCTGATTAAAATGGGAATTATAAGACCTCAAAATAGTAGACAACAGATTACAACACTTAACTGTCAGAAGCCAGGGGACTGTAGCATCATCATATCTAGCAAGGTTCAAGTAGTGACCAGGGGGACTTGACTCACATAGAGTTAAGGAGATTGTTAGTAGAACCATCTCCAATCTACAAGTAAATAAGCGAATAGCTGTAGCACAGGAAAAATCAAGGATAGCTATCCAGAAGCCTGAGGACAATCATCTAAATAAAGATTCATGATCTCCATTCCAGTTTTCAGACCTGAGCATGAGATCAGACCTGGAATCCATGGACTGCAGAAGTGACTACATCTCCAGGAAGCAGGACTCTGCAATTCCAAGTCAGTTATACATGGGAATGAATTTATCAGTACTTCTTCAAAGGACTCTATGGCAATTTATATGGGTAACTCTGCCCTGGGGAATGGAGAATAACCAAACACTTTCAGGAACATGGGCAGAAGTACCCAATTGTCACTGATACCAGAGATCTGAAGGGTCATCATGACCATCCTCTTATGTTGTAGCTCAGAGAAGCCAAATAATAAATTAGGTCTTCTTTAAGGTCTGGTTTACACTGGGATAACATAGTCTCTTAACCCAACTGTAGTCATTTCCCTGGTCCCTAAATATAGCATTAGAATTGACATAATTGGTAATTTGCATAACTTCAACATTCCTAATCTGTAGGAGAGGCACTATTAAGAAGGAAAAGCAAACTGAAAGACTCTGAAACTAGTTCTCTCTCCAGCTAAGATAGTAAGTAAAAAATAAGATCACATGCCAAGATTATAGGGAGATTAGTGCCACTTTACTGACCTAAAGGCTGCAAAGATGGTAATTAGTCTCCTATGTCAATTCTGCTTTCTATCACAATATAGTCAGAGGACACCTGGATACCTTGGACATACTGCAAAATATCACATTGATTTATTACATTGATGATATTATTTTAATTGCATTTTATGGGCATGACATAAGTAACATGCTAGAAGATTTGGTAAGACACCCACATTCCAGAGTGTGGGACATAAACCCTGTGAAGATTCAAGACCTGACATTCAAAAACTATTTAAGAATACAGTTAGTCAGGAGTGTGCTGGGATATCTTCTCCTAAATAAATATAAAGTTGTTGCACCTTTTTTACCTACAAAAAGCACAACTCTCAAGGACCTCAAGGGGGTATACCCGTATTCTCTGTCAACTCACACCTGTACCTGGTGAGGAATTCCATATGACCTCCTGAATATGGAGAAAAATTTCTGAGCTTAGTTTATAGATGGGTCAGTCATCGCATGGGTGTACATAAAAAATGGACAGAAATTATATTATAGCCCACTCAGGGGTGAGCTTGAGAATCAGTATCTAAGGAAATTGGACATTCTACTTTTGTGGAAAAAAATAAATCAAGTTTAGGATGTAAACAGTTTCAAGAATAGAGACAAATATCCTGGATAGTTGGTCAGGGACATGGGAAAAAAAAGGTGGGAAGATGGGAGGGAAAGTATTCTGAGGTAAATGTATGTGGATAGACATAATGGAGTAAGCACAAAGTACACAGAACTTTATGTCATGTTACTGCTCACCAAATAGTTTTCACCATGGAAAAGGCACAAAACTATCAAGTAAACAACACTACCTGGCAAGTTGTTATCGGCCAGACTCTGTCAATGGCCAGGCCAGTGCTGGCGTAAAAAGTTAGACAGAAGTGGCCATGGTGGCAGAGACAGAGGCCCAACAAAACGAACTCACACTTACCAAAGATGATTCAACATTCTAGCAATAGACACCAACAAGGAAACTCCCAACTGCAACAGTCTTACAGGAAACCTACTGGAGACTTGGTGGCAAATTTATTACCCTTCCATACTGGTTGGATCAGAAGTTTGTTCTCATATGTATAGGTGTGTTTTTGAATATGGCTTTGCCTTTCTTTTCAGCAGGGCATTGGTTGGTACCTACATCAATAAGCTTATGGAGCATTTGATTTACTGACATAAGACCCCCAAAGATCAGACCAGGGGTCGCATTAAAATCAAAGATGTTGTGGGAGTGAAGCCATGTCCACAAGACCCAATATTTCTGTCACATATTGTACCACCCAGAAGCTCCTGGAATACTGAAGAGACATTTGCCTCACAAGCCCTAAGGAAATATTATGTAAGAATAGCATGCATCATCCAGGATGCATAATATGCATTGAATAGAAATATTTATTTTGTACTGTTTCTTCAAAGGAAGAATACATAAGTCTGAGAAGCAAGAAATGGAAAAAAGGAGCATCCCCTGTTATTATCACTTCTAATGACCCACCAGGAATTTTTATGATTGAAATTTCCACACATCTGGGCACTGTAAGATTTAGGTCCTTTATCCCAAAAGGAGCACACTTTTGTCAGAGGAAATGCAAGAGTCCCATTGAACAATTGTCTATACCTTCCCCCTGGAGACTTTGGGCTTTTTGTATCCAGGGAACAGCAACCAAGATGGAAAGTCACTGTTTTTTTTGCAGGTATTGACACGGATCATAAGGTGGTATATACTACTCAATAAATGTAGGAAAGAATAAAATAATCAACTTAAGGGATTTTTGATGCTATATTTCCCAACTGTGAATATAATTGAAAAAGTACAATAACTGTATCTTAAGAAGGTCATGGTGACCTGGGGCTCAAGCATCTTGGGGATGAGGTTCTGGGTCATACCAATTGGTAAGCCATTAAGGCAAAAAGAGGTAGTTGTTGAGGGTAAGGGTAATCTAGAATGAACAGTGGCGGATGGTGACAATGAGTATCAATTGAGGTCCTAAGGCCAAGTACATTGGCAAAGCCTGAGGTTTATTCCACTAGCATCCCTTTGTTAGGTCTTCTATCAGAAAGAAATGCTTAATGGAATTATGCAGTTGTTGCTCCACATACATATATGGAGAAGCAGATCCAAGTAGCACAAGTGATTGGAAAGAGGTAGACATGCTAATATGCCACCCAGATCCAACTTCAAGGAAGAGCTTGCTGCTCTGAGGAGTTTGGTCAGCAGACTGCCTCCAGCTACCACCTTCTTTAGGGTCTGCCCCAGCTGTAAAGAATGGCTTTGGCTGAAATCTCACTTCCTCAAGGAACCTTGTATCCAGGAACTAAGCAAGGCAGGTGTATAAAGGCCTGACCATTTTGGCCCAGTTGAGTAAAACTTGATGAATGCCACTCTCAGGAGTTTCTCCCCAAGCCTGGCCAAGTCTTTGTCCAACCTGCATCAGTGTTTGACTTGTTCGTCTTTCCCATTCTGCTTCTTCCCTCTTCTTTTTGCAGATTTTGATTCCTAATAAATATGTGACACCTCACTATCGATCTCAGAGTTGTCTTTTAGAGAACATACTGGACATTCCCTTTAAATGCATTAGTACATAGAAAAGGAACACTTATAAAGTGAATTCTTTGTTATTTCTGGTAGTACAACCAATTTCTGGGTAGAAGCAGTACCTGCCATTTGAATAAATCATCAACTTTCTTATAAAAAAATGTCTTAAACAGCCCTTTGTAAAGTGACTCTGGCAATTACTCATTTGTTCTAATTAAACGATGTGAAGATAATCCTGAATATCTAATGATAAAACATGATTATAATTAGATTTCCAGTTCTTTTTGTGCCTCTGAAAAGATCTTTTATATTCTACTCTACCATCTTAATTCTCTCTCTTACTAGAGCTGCTATGTTTCTGTATCTTTGACATGTTTAATGATTATAGCTTCAACATTTTTGAGCTGAATAATGAAGCTTCATCAGACAACTGCTACTGGTAACATATGTTTTATCTCTGAAGAATGCTCTTCACTGACTATACATTCCACTTTGATGTAATTTTGTAAATTAAATCAGATGTAAAAAATGTATTTTAAAATAAATATATCATTTTAAAGGGAGAGTTGGCATTTGTATCTGGGGTTCTGGTTAATTAATGAATTAATTCATATCAAGTATTTTAATATCTATAATAGTTGCCATGTATTTATTTGATTGTCTTTAAGTCAATCTCCTTCATCAATTCAACATTTCTAATAGGTTTTATTAATACATAGATTTATAGCAATTAAGATTTACTAATTAAGTTGTTAACTTGATACAATAAGGCATTTAAGTGATATTTCCTTTCATTCCCAGTATTGTGCATTTTTCAATATATTAAACTCTCTAACGTGGATTAATAACTTGATTTTTAAATTTGAAATATATATCAGAGTATAGTATATATTATATACACATCATATACATATGTATGAAAGTGTGCTCTTTTCTCTGTCTTTGGGATATAACAAACATGTTTACCAAAAAACAAAAACAAAGCAAAATTAACAAAAACTAATTTATCATTAGTAGGGCAATAATATATATGGCCAGGTTGCTAAGCATCCAGATTTATTTATAACATACAATACTAATGACAAGACTTTAAGGAAAATAAAATTGTGACTTCATAACCAATTTTGAGTTATAACAAAGCTGCCAAAATAAATAAATACCATGAAGCACTGTGGTTACATAAGGCATAGATTAAATTAATTAATGTATAGATATTAACTAATTCATATATACACATATACAAACACGTGTGTATATTTTCTGCTATTCTGCAAAAAAGATTTATTTATGGTTTCCCTACTATTCCTCCTACCATGTTATAGAAGTGAATTGTACACATTTATTCAGAATATTCTTGAAAGAACATAAATCAAATAGATTCTGACACTCCCTTGCTGAAAGCCCTTCAGTGATCAACTCTCACACTTAGCATAAAATAAAAACTGGTTAGTCAGTGTATTAATTTGCTAGGGCTTCTGTAACAAAGTACCAAAGACCTGGGAGGCTTAAACAAAAGACATTTCTCATATTTCTGGAGCCTTCGGAAATCCAAGATCAAAATATCAGCACGATGAGGCCTTTCTCCTTAGCTTCTAGATGACTATCTTCATGTTCACATGGTGTTCTCCCTCTTGGTGTATCTGTGTCCTAATTTCTTCTTCTTTTAAGGATACTAGTTATATTGGATTAGAGTCTACCTTAATGACTTCATTTTAACCTAATTACCTCTGTAAGACCCTATCTTCAAATACATTCACATTGTGATGTGCTAAGGGTTAAGACTTCAACTATCAATTTGGGGTAACACATTTCAGCCCTTATAGCCAGGACACAAAGCTCTACATCATCTAACTACTCTCTTCCTGGGACATTTTGTCTCTGTCAAAAGAAAATTCAGAGAGTTTTCCTTGAGCTGTTCATGAATAAGGAAACATCATACAGGAAACTGGTTTGCAGTCTGGAGGCATGTTATAGGTGGCGTACAAAGTGAAAATGAGGAAGTTGTTTAACCTCTGCAATTATTGTTTATTACAAAATGTGCATTTCCAAATGGCAGAGAAATGGTTAAAAGTGATTATTTTATACCATTTTAGTTGTGACTCACGTTTCATTTATGATTTTCAGAGCCATTTACAAGAACTAAATTTAATTTTGATTATGTTTATGAGCTAAGGTAGACTAAGTTTTTTTTTATGTAGCTTAAATGGTTTTGTCTTCCTGAGGGATCTTCAAGCCTGGTCTTCATTTTATTTTATTTTAACATCCTCTATGCACTCTGGTCTAGGCACAGACAGCCTAAATATGTTTACAGTTTTTCAAGTACTCAAATCTATTCTACCTTGACACCATTTCCTCTGCCATAAAAGCTATTCACAGTGATTTTGATTTTGCAAGACTTGCTCCTTTCTTAACATTTCAATTTTAAATGTCACCTCCTAAGATAGATCTTTCATAATAACAACAAAAGTAGAAATCACTGTATACCATAATGCTACTTTAATTTTCCTTTTTGCTATTTGAAATTTTCTTTTTTAGTTATGTGTTAAATTTTCTTCTCTCAGTTGAATATAAGGAGAGAGAGAGAGAGTATGTGTGTTTGTGTAAGAGAAAGAAAGAGAGAGAGAGAGGGAATTCTTTTCTCATGTTCATAACTGAATTCTCAGTGAATAGAAAAATCGCTGTCAGGTAGAAGGTAGACAGTAAATATTTATTTTATGACTTGAATGCATATATTAATGAATCAAAGTATTTTTTTTTAAGATTTTATTTATTTATTTGACAGACAGAGACAGAGCGAGAGAGGGAACACAAGCAGGGGGAGCGGGAGAGGGAGAAGCAGGCTTCCAGCTGAGCAGGGAGCCCAATGCAGGGCTGGATCCCAGGACCTTGGGATCATGACCTGAACCGAAAGCAAACGCTTAACGACTGAGCCACCCAGGCGCCCCTACAACTTTTGTTTGTTTTAAGCCACTATGTTTCCCAGATGTATTTAGGGAAAACCTAGAAACCTGCTTTGTAACAACTGGAAGTTCTCAAAGCAAGTTTTCTTTTTCTTTCTCTTTGTCTCTATTTCTCTATCAGATAGGTTTGGAAAATGCCTAAGCAGGCAGTTTTCTACAAGTCTTGTCCTTACCTTTAACCTCTAATATGTTTTGGGAATCTCGCAATCAGAGTTATGATATGCATCTTGTTTAAAATTATTTAAAAAATTATTTAACTAGGAAACACTTTTTTTTTTCTCTCCCTCATGACTTTTGCAACAAATCTAAGAAATACACATTGCAATATTCTTCATAAAATTTAATGGTGGTGTGACTATTTTTCTAGGACATTTCTTGACTGAGATCTAAATATTATTAAATAAAATAATAAAATGGATCTTGCCATTTCTTTCTGTTTTTTTCACCAACTATTTTAAAATAATGGATGATACAATAAATAGCTTGCAATATCTAATAACAAAAAATTAGAAAATTCTTTGATTTTTTATTCCATAGTTCAACTGAAACAAGCAAAAGAAGAAATTTACTTGCTTATTATAACTTTCCAATGTATAATCGAATGACTTTAGGACTATTTTTCATGTGTTATTAAAAAGGAATTGTTCACGGTACTATTATTCTAAATGTGACAATTTTTTATTATTTGTAGTTATCACAAGAAAATTTTATTTTTTAAACTTCAGATTAAAATAAAATGTACTTATACCTGAAAATGCTCAATTAGTATAATTTAATTTGTAATTATGTAAATCAGTCTTATGTTTTCAACCTTATACATAATTATACAGAGCAAAGAAGCATTGAGGAACAAAAAAATTACTTAGGAAAAAATGTCCATTTTAATTAATTAATAAAATAAAGTTTTTTAAAGTCATCTAATTGTGCTATTTTGGTTTTCAAATCAATTACATATTGAGTAGAATGAATTATTCATATGCTTTTTCACACTACTCTAAGAAACAAAGGGTTTTTCATTTATTACATTTTTTTCTATTTACAAGAGAAAAAAAACCTTTTGAAAAGAAGGTACTATTGGTTTTTGGATCTTCCTTACTCTAAATATATATTAACACCAAAACCTATGAAAATATGACAGTACTTGTTTTTTGTTGTGCTGGTAAATGTTGTTACATCTTCCAGGGTTTCAGGATACACTACTTCAACGATCAGTAGTAGATATTTTTATTTATTTATTTATTTGTATTTTTTATTTTTTTGATGTCTGATCTTATTTATTTGTCACTCTCAGTAGTAGATATTTTTATTTATTTATTTATTTATTTATTTGTATTTTTTATTTTTTTGATGTCTGATCTTATTTATTTGTCACTCTTAGAAAATGTCATTTTTGACTGGACTCAGACTTAGAGGTAGAGGTTCTCAGAGAAGACAGTCTCCGTCTCTTGGCAATCTGTTCCTGGCGTTTTTCTTTGGCCTCCTTCATATTCTTGGCCGAAAGTTTAGCATATTCTGCAGCCTCTTCCTTATTTTTCTGAGTGTGCTGCTTCTTCAAAGCAATACACTGACGTTTGTGCTGGAGGACATGTGGAGTAACAAGATGCTGAATCTTAGGCGCTTTGGTTCTAGGTTTCTTACCTTCTTTTTTTAGGGGCTTTCTCACAACATACTGGCAGACATCATCTTCTTTAGAGAGATTGAAAAGTTTGTGGATTCTGCTGGCCCTTTTGGGCTCCAGGCAATGAGGCACAGTAGTATCAGTGAGTTCAGGAATATCTTTCTCCCCTTTTTATACAATGACCAAGTTGAGAACACTGAGATTGGCATGCACAATGCAACCCCGAACAGATTTGCGTTTTCTCTCTGCAGTCTTCCTTGGTCTATAGCAGGAATGCCCCTTACTCAGCAGCAGGCGGACACGGTCATGGGTCAAGACACCCTGCCCCATGGGGAAAACCTTGTTTGTTATTGCCACCACTGATTCGGACCACATAACCCTTCCATTCTTCAGCCAGAGCATCAGCAGCAACTTCTGTGGTCATACACTTCTCATAAAAGGTACGAAGGTTGTGTTCATCATCCACTTCAATGAGTTTCTGGCAGCCAGTAGCTGGGAAAGAGATGTTCAGCTTCATCCTGAAGCAGGCTATCGCCTCCGAGGTGCCATGAAAAATAGCAGTAGTAGATATTTAAATTTATACAAATATTTTATTATAAATCTTTAAGGTAGATCTTTTTCCTCTCCAAGCTGATGTATCAATGATCTGGCCTTCCCCAAATAGACAATAGTTCTCTCAGAATTTTCTATCCATAGTTTTTATTTGATCATTCATAACCCACTCACCCTCCCATTTATCACAGAGTGTAACATTTCAGCTTGTATTGAAACTGAATTTTAACGTCTATTTTATTTACCCAACTAGATATTATGCTTGATATTAAATTACTGTAGCATAAAGCTTGGCCATTCTGTGCATGTATCCCTGGAATAACTTTAGCTAAATAATATGTATATATTTGGTGGAAGTTAAGTGTTTATTAATTTGCCGAGTCCAACAATCACCATTCATTTCTATTTTACCTTTATTTTCCTCCACCATTTTGCTGAGTAGTCATATTTCCAAAAGTGGAGCATGAGAACTCCCAGAGGTGCATGTTAGGGTGAGTTTAATGTGCTGAGTCACAGGATAAATATGGTCCAGTTAGTTCTTTTTGAAAGTTTGAGGAAAATTCCAAAATACCAGTAAAATATTTTTCATATTTAAACAAATATGCACATAATTTGGGATAGAATACAACTCAAGAAGTGTTGCATGTGTAATTGATCATCTTCAGACTCAATCTACTCACAAAAGTAATTCTTCTCTATCATTAAGGACACCATACAATGTGAAACTTCCTGCTCCTTTCCCATACCTTACCGTTGGTTCTGTTGCCTCTTACATTATTTTGGAGTGTCAATTTTTATTTTCAATAAATTTTATTGAATTGAATTTTATTGAATTGAATTATTGAATAAATTCAATAAATTTTCCTCGTCTATCGCTTAGGTCCTGTTACTATCACTGTCATCCTCAGTACTTTGTGATAATTTGATCAATTCAAATAAATTCAACTTTTGGAGGGTACTCTTAAAGTTGATATAATCTTGGTTGTATGTAGGAAGGCCTAGCATACAGATCAAATGTAGAGTGAGTCCAGTTGATGGAACACATTCTTTTCACCTTGCTTTTTTTTTTTTTTTTTTTTTTTAAAGATTTTATTTATTTATTTGAGAGAGAGAGAATGAGAGATAGAGAGCACGAGAGGGAAGAGGGTCAGAGGGAGAAGCAGACTCCCTGCTGAGCAGGGAGCCTGATGTGGGACTCGATCCCAGGACTCCAGGATCATGACCTGAGCCGAAGGCAGTCGCTTAACCAACTGAGCCACCCAGGCACCCTTCACCTTGCTTTTAAAGGGAATTCACAAGATTGACTTTTAATGTCTATTTTATCTACCTTGGGTCTTGAGGTGTTAGTTTGTGTATCCTGAGAAGTGAGTTTGCATATCACATTATAGAATTAATTTGTAGTTTTCTTGTTTGTCTCCTGAACTAAAGAGCGGATATTGTTAGTACTGAAATGGGACCACAGAAATGTTTGTTACCCAGGGTAACACATTAAGTACCAATAAATTACATACTGTTTCTAGTCAATGATTATTTATTGAGCAAAATGGATTTATTTCCCCTTACAGCAGAATTTAACAAAAAACTTTTGAAATAGTAAGCAAATATCACTTTTCCAGGGGCTAGACTTTTTGTTTGTTTGTTTGTTTGTTTGTTTTAAAGATTTTATTCTATTTATTTCAGAGGAGATAGAGCACGAGCAGGGTGGATGGGTAGAGGGAGAGGGAGAATCAGAGCCCCCAGTGAGCTGGGAGCTGGATGCAGGGCTCCATCCCAGGACCCTGAAATCATGACCTGGGCTAAAGGCAGCTGCTTAACTCACTAACCCACCCAGCAGCCCTCAGGGGCTAGAGGTTTTGTTAATGACATTTTCCTTTCTTTAATTTGTAATTGCTTTTACAATTCTCAGGGTCTTGAAATGGGCTTGCAGCAGTCTCTGCACTCAGTGCAGAGTCTGCTTCTCTCCTTCTTCCTATCCTCCTGCCCCTCCCCTGCTCATGCTTGCTCTCTCTCCCTCTAAAATAAATAAATAAATCTTAAAAAAAAAGAGAGAGAGAGAGAAAGTGATGGAATGGAAAAAATATATTCCATGCAATTGGAAAAAAGAAAAAAAAAGCTGGGGTAGCAATATTTATATCAGACAAAACAGACTTTAAAACAAAGAATGTAATAAAAGACAAAGAAGGACATTACATAATGATAAAGTGATCATCCAACAAGAGGATATAACTATGGTGTTCAATTATCATGAAATTCAGGCTAGTTGCTGCAGGTCCTGATTATATTATTTTCCACTATACTTCTCATGAGTAGTTGGCAAATATAAACTGTGAACATGCCAGAGGAGAGTTAGGAATTGAAGTGAGTCCTGCAGTTATTATTTTGAACTGTTTTTACTATAGGGCATAAAAGGACTAATATGAAAATTCAGATATGTGAAGGCATATTTGTGAATTATATATTTGTAATTCCTGTGGAATGTTGAAAAAAATCCTGAAGACTATATATAGTAGTTGCCTTTCTTTTGTTTTCCTCCCTCAAACTTACCATAGCTTTGGGATATCTTCTGTGTAGGGAAGAATTTTTCCACAATATTTTTTAAATGAAAACAACTAAAAGTCTTGCCTTATTTATCCATCTACCTTTTTTTTCCCTATCTCTCCAAGCTATGTATCACCAGTGATCATGAAGCCCTTTTTTTTTTTTTAGAGAAGTAAGTTTCAGTATTATATTTTAAATTATATGCAACTTTGCCTTTGTAACACAGCATACCACGCAGTGTGTCATCTTGGGTCAGAATCTTTATGGGGAAAAGCTATTTACTGAAAGGAAAGAAATAACATTTTTACTGTTGACATCAGTTCAACTTTTCACTATATAAGATATATGATGTAAAGTTTCAAGAGCATTATTTCACACTTTAAAATCAGACATGAAAATGAGAGTAAGAAAATGTGACTTCAATTTCCATGCTCCATAAAAATGATTGAGAGTGGAAAAGAAGTGTAATGAAGTATAGTGTCATAATCTTTTTAAATGGACAGGTCAATATTTTTTAGTTTTCCTAAAGGCAGAGCTTATCATATCAAAAAAGGCTTAGAGTTCCACAAAGTGATTCCTATGCACTAATTATGTTCCTTTTATATAAGCCCTAATTATGCAGACAGAAAGAATGTTTTGTAGTTAAGTTGTGGAAAAACATACTGATTAATATCAAAAATGTTCTTTTTCACTGCATGAAAAGACAATTGATTTGATTACATACAAAATTGTTTACAATGAAGGAAATTGTAGAGAGGTGATATACTGGATAAAATACTTGCAATGTCTAAAAGAGATAGGGGGTAATAGAATATTCCAAGAAATCTTTTAAGACTAGAAAATGAAATCCCAAGAGAAACACAGTCAACATATGAGAAAGCAAAAATCACTAAAGAGGAAATCTGAAGTGCAAGTAATTATAAGGAAGAGACGCTCAAACTCACTAGCAGTAAGAGATGCTCAAACTAAAAAAATGTTAATTTATAAGAATTAGCATGGCAAAAATTAGATAATAAACATTTTGGTTTGGAGATGAAAAATAAGAACTCATTCCTGGTGAAGGACACAGTAAGAGCTATTTTGGAAAGAAATATGGCACTTTTCATTATATTATACATATCCTGTGATCTCATTACTAAGTTCCACATTGAAATTTACACACAAATATTTTACAGAACATGTAATTTTGTAGTAATGAGGAGACAGGGGAAGTTTAGAGATCATCGTTTGACAACTGATAAAATATGGTAGATGCTACCACAGAATACTATGGTATGTGTTATAATCATCAAACATATGTAACTAAAAAAACATGCACATATCTCAGAAATATACTATTGAGGACCAAGTAAGTATAATGGAGTTGTAGAATGCCTATATCTTTCCTATAATGATGATGGAAATGTAAAATAGTACAGTCACTCTGGGAACCAGTTTGGCAGTTTCTTATAAAGTTAAAGATACACTATACAGCAATTACACTGTAGGTATTAATCCTAGGGAAATTAAAACTTTCATGTTTAGCAAAAATTTGTACACAAATGTTCATAGCAGTTTTATTTCTAATAGCCAAAAAAACCACATAAATTTTCTTCAACAGGTGAATAAACTGTGACATATCTATATAATGGAATAGAACTGAGCAGAATTCACCAATAAAAAGGAACAAAATAATTATTCACACAATGATTTTGTGAATCTCAAGGACGTTATATTGAACAAAAATACCAATCTGAAAATGTTACATATTGCTTTGTTCCTGTTCTATAACTTTTTTCAATGTTCAAAATTACAGTCATAGAGAACAGATCAGTTAGTATTTGACAGAGCTTAAGGTTGGGGACGGATAGGGCTATAAAAGGAGAGCAAAAGAGAGTTTATTTGTGATTATTGAACCGTTTTCTAATCTGACAGTTATACATGAATCTATACATGTGAAATTTCATGTAACTATACAGAATAAAAGAATGCAAGCAAACCTGGTAAAATCTGAGTAAGGTGTCGAGTTTTGTTAATAGTTTCAAAATGTCAAATTCCTGTTTGTTTGTTTTTTTAAGCTGATACTGTTGGGGAAGATAAAGGGCACAAACAAACTCTCTAGTATTTTTACCATTTATTTTGAGTCCAAAGTTATTTTTAAAAGGAAATTTAAAAATAAAGTAAAAAATATATTTGGGAATTAATAGCATTACATTAAATTTACTAATTTACAAATCGATTTCAGGAGAATTGATATATTTATATTACCTTAATCTTTTTCAAACAGGAACATGGTATCCTAATATTTCTTTACATTTATCCATTTATTCAAGTCCCTTTTTTGTACTGTTCAGTTAAGATTAAAAAATTATATACATGTTGGGCGCCCGGGTGGCTCACTTGTTAAGTGTCTGCCTTCGGCTCAGGTCATGATCCCAGGGTCCTGGGATCGAGCCCCGCATCGGGCTCCCTGCTCAGCGGGAAGCCTGCTCCTCCCTCTCCCGCTCCCCCTGCTTGTGTTCCCTCTCTCGCTGTGTCTCTCCCTGTCAAATAAACAAAATCTTTAAAAAAGAAATTATATTACATGTATTAAGTATATGTATTATATTATGTAGATTATATATGTATTATATCTTATATGTAGTAAATATATGTATTAGTATATACATATAATTTTTTCCAATTCAGCTTCTCTATGTTTAATTCTACTGAGTTTATACTTTTATATCATGGTTATTAATTTGAAGAACATATTTAACCTTGCAATATCAGATTGGTTATAGTCCTTGTCACAGACTTTTTTGTTTCTTCTAATGTTTGAACTTGCCCACATAATTCATTCCTATTTTATTAGTTTTTGTTTAATTCTATCAGTTTCTCCTCATATAAATCATAATTATTTCTAAAAATATCAACAGTCCTAATTAATGATTCAAATATTTCATAAATATAGCAAGTGAATAAGAGGACAAGCCACAGGATGGGAGAAAATATTTGCAAAAGTTACATCTGATAAGAAACTGTTATCTAAAATAGACAAAGAACCCTTAAAACTCAACAATAAGATAACAAATAGCCAAGAAAGAAAGAGGCACACCAAGAAACAGACTCCTAGCTATAGAGAATAAACTGAGGGGAGATACATTGGGGGATGGGTTGAATGGGTGATGGGATTAAGTGGGGCACTTGTGATGAGAACTTACTGATGTATCAAAGTGTTGAATCACTATATTGTACACCTGAAACAAATATGACACTGCATATTAATTAACTGGAATTTAAATTTAAAAAAATTTATTTAAAGATTGTTATTTATTTGGCAGAGAGAGACAAGACCTTAACAGATAGCTCACCAAAGAAGATATACAGATGTCAAAAAGCATATGAGAAGATGCTCCACATCTTATGTCATCACAAAAATGCAAATTAAAATAATGAGATACCACTGCACATCTCTTAAAATGTTCCAGATCCAGAACACTGACAACACCAAATGCTGGTGGGGATGTAAAGCAACAGGAACCATCATACCTTGCTGGTGGGAATGCAAAATGGTACAGCCACTTTGGAAGACTGTTTGGCAGTTTCTTATGAAATGAAACATACTTTTACTATGGGATCCAGCAATCGTGCTCCTTGGTATTGATGCAGAGGAGCTGAAAACTTATGTCCACACAAAAACCTGCACATGGATGTTTATAGCCGCTTTATTCAGAATTACCAAGACTTGGAAGCAATCAAGATATCCTTTGGTAGGTGAATGGATAAATAAACTAATACATCCAGAAAGTAGAATGTTACTCATTGCTAAAAAGAAATAAGCAATCAAGCCATGGAAAGACATGAAAAGAAGCTTAAATGCATATTACTAAGTGAAAAAAGACAGTATGAGAAGACTACATACTACATAATTCCAACTATACAATATTCCAGAAAAGGTAAAACTACGAAGACAGTACAAAGATCAGTGGTTGAGAGGGGTTGGTGGGGAAGAGATGAACAGATGGCACAGATTAATTTTAGGTCAGTGGAAATACTCTCTAAGATTTTATAATAATGGATATATCTCATTATATGTTTGTCCAAACCCATAGAATATACAACACTAAGAATGAACAAGGTCACCTATGGACATCAGGGGATTATGATATGTTGCTGTGGGTTCATCCTTGGAAAAACTGTACCACTCTGTTGAATAATATTGATAATGGGGAGGACTATACCATGTATGGGAGCAGGGCGTATTTGGGATATATCTGTACCTTTTTAAAAATGTTGTTATAGGGGCGCCTGGGTGGCTCAGTTGTTAAGTGTCTGCCTTCAGCTCAGGTCATGATCCCAGCGTCCTGGGATCGAGCCCCGCATAGGGCTCCCTGCTCAGCAGGAAGCCTGCTTCTCCCTCTCCCACTCCCCCTGCTTGTGTTCCCTCTCTCGCTGTGTTTCTCCCTGTCAAGTAAATAAATAAATAAATAAATAAATAAATAAATAAATAAATGCTTTAAAAAAATGTTGTTATAGACTTAAAACTGCTCCAAAAAAGAAAGAAAACAGAAGAATTAAGTTATCTCACTGAACTTGATAGTAGGAACTTAGTTGTTATGAGATGTATCTAATTATACCACAAATATGTATAGAAATACTGGGTCAGAAAAGAAAAATTACTTTTTAAATCATGTGATTTTTATAAGAATGAAGTTACTTTATAAATTGACAGAGTGCTTAGTAATTACCACCCCTGTCAAAATTTGGCTATGGTATTATAACAGTAGGAAGAAATAAGAAATTCACACAGAGACAGAGACATGAAAGTAGATTTAAAAAAACTCTCAAGGAGGAAAAACGTGTTATGTCTTAAGTAAGCTAGTGATAAACTTGATAAGAAAAAAATAACTGGCGTATAACTGTAAGAGCGATTTCCTGATACATTAGCCACTATTATCAGGACAAGGAGACTCATTCTAAAATTATTTAATACACATGCATAATTTAAAACAACACTAAATTCAGTAACATATGAATTTTAAAAGATGGGTAGTAGGGAATTGTCAGCTAGCTATGACTTTACTCCGGTGAAGCGGTGAGATTGACAATACACTTTTAAAGATTGATTTATTTATATTAGAGAGAAAGAGAGAGAGATCAAGAGCAGGGGAAGGGGCAGAGAGAGAGGGAGAGGGAGAGAATCTCAAGCAGACTCCGCCTGAGTGTGGAGCCCGACATGGGGCTTGATCCCAGGAACCTGGGATCATAACTTGAGCTGAAATCAAGAGTCAGACGCCCAACTAACTGAACCCCCCGGGGCGCCCTGGCATATACTTTTAAAGTTAATAAGGCAAACATAACCCGGTTTATTTGCAGTTCTTTGTAATAAGTAAAATAAACACAACTGTGAACAGTGGAATTAAAAAGGGGGAGGAAGTTCATAAATTTGTATCTGCCTCATTTTTCAAAATAGAAGAGATAGGATTTAAAAACTGGATACCAACTTTTGCTCAACTTAATGTAAGTATGTGTTCATTAACAAGATGATTCTGATTTTAGTGAAAGGATCGAAGAGCTTAACAAAGGATAAAGAATAATTCAGTGGGAGAAAACATATCATTCAAATGATACATTTTTTAAAAGTTGCAGGTAACTGACAATAAAGACCAAGACACTGAAATATTTTATCTCAGTCAATAAGTTCAGTAGTTTTTCAAACACAGATTTTCCCTGCTGGTCTTAAATGGGGTAAGTTTAGCAGTAAAGGATAAAGCTAATGAGCAAATGAAATTTATATGATAGACTGTGTCTAATTGAATGTACCACCAGCTGTCCATTTACAGTTCATTAGAAATGTAATCATGGTTACACTTGTTGCTTTCATTATGTTTATAGTTGTCTTTGAAGGTACTATGAGAGTTCTCTGTTCATAAATTTTATTTTATGCACTAATATAATCTAAAAATAGTATACTTTTATTTTTACATACTAAGTATTTTAAAATAAAATGATTAGTAACATGGTATCTAAAAATTTACCTTGTGTCTAGGAGTGAGTTAATCAATGAGGAATATTAAAGAACACATCATATATTTTTCTGTTACTATCCTGCAAAACCTATAAGGTATTGATGTGGTTATGTATTTCCAGTTAAGAAACTCTACTGCAGAGTTATTATTACATAACTGCATAACTGTGTATTATTACATAATTAAGTTAATATCATTTTTCATTATTTTGTTTTTACCATTAAGTTGTCACTTCAAGGAATTTTAGTCAACAACTCTTGCTGAAGCTATGTTCAAAATTGGTCTTCAAAATTGTTATTTATTACCATGCTTCTTATAAGAGGTATTAACACATTTTAAAAAATTAATTGTTCAATAAATATTAAAATAATATTATATGCATTTGGAAAAAATTAATGACTATTATATATTTACTGTGACATGCCATTTCACAATACAACATCAGTCTAATCCACTAACTTTCTTTTGTCAGAAATTTTTACCACAATCCCTGATTTTGTTTGCTTGAATTTTCTCTTACATATATGTGCACACTATACATAACACATGATATAAAGCTATCAAGCCTAATCTGAAACTGTACAGAAAATCTCTTCATCTATCCCTCAGGAAGTGAACCATTCATTGATTGGATTTTAAGGTTAATTCCATCGGGCTTAATTTTGTGGCTCATATTGCTGGTTTCTGTCAATTGTTTCAACATCATTACCCCATCGTTTTATACAATGGTTCTGTGATCCTGAATATGTTTATTACCTTCTTTCTAATAAATGTGCATAGGTTTTTGAAATAGAAGCTATCCTCTGCTTTCCCATTTCTCTATTATTTCCTTCCAATAATTTCCAGGGGATATTTAATGTAGCAATCTCTGTGCATTTCTGGAATTTAAACATTTTAAGTCTGAGTCACTCTCAGAGTTCTGTAAAATTGGAAATTTCAGGTTACTGTTTTAATAACCACTCAAGTTTTCTATATAACACTATTCCAGAGTTTCCTATATTAAATCTTACTAACCAACACTATAGTGCAGCAAATTCACACTGCATCTCAAAAGAATACATGGATGTTTTCAATATTAACAATTTGAAACTCCCTGATAACCTCATATGTAATAATAATAGAGGCTTCCCAGGATTTACTGTTCAATTATTGATTCGGTCCCAGTGGTAAACCTAGTGAAAATACCAGCTAAAGTATATCCGGTCAGTACGTGTGTATCTCTGTGTGTGTGTGTCAATGTTTTTGACACAGCTAGCAGTCAAGTTGTGAGTGTATGTTCGGCATATACACATGTGCTAACTGTAATACGTTAATCATTTGGAAAAATAACTTCTTTTATATGATCCATAAAAGGAGGAATTAAAAAAAAGAAGAAGATAGCAGGAGGGGAAGAATGAAGGGGGGGAAATCAGAGGGGGAAACAAACCATGAGAGACTGTGGGCTCTGAGAAACACACTGAGGGTTCTAGAGGGGAGGGGTGGGGGGATGGGTTAGCCTGGTGATGGGTATTAAAGAGGGCACGTACTGAATGGAGCACTGGGTGTTATACACAAACAATGAATCATGGAACACTACATCAAAAACTAAAGATGTAATATATGGTGATTAACATAACATAATAATAAAAAAATAAAAATAAAGCAATACTTCCAAATATCTCATGGGTTAAAGGAGAAATCACAGGGGAAATTAAGAAATACTATGAAGTGAATGATAATAAAAATACAACATTTAAAAAAAAAAGAAAAATGTTAAATTGCTGCTATACTCATACTTCCAATGGGGCACCTGGAGAATATGTAACTTCCACTAATGTACTGTACAGGTTTAATCCTTTAACGTAAACATGATACAAAAAGTAAAAAAAAAAAATGCTCTATTTGATTATTAGTAAATATTTGTTGGATAAATGCTTTGCCTCACTGTATAAAATTGTGACTGCACTATATATATGGCTTTAGGTATGTGTCCCTTTTGACTGCTTCAAAAAATAAAGTTAACAAGAGAAAATAAAACCCACTATTTATATTTATTTCTGAACTCTGGAGTTCACCAGGTTCTTAAAATCACAAATAAAATTATTTAATACCTAACATATCTTCCAATTTTCTGTAATAACTGAGAGGTTCCTGTATAGAATAGAGAACTTAAAAATGAGTATATCAATTCATTGAATTCAAACTTTATTTCTGATTTTCTTTACAACACTGTGACCCCAGGGTTTTTGCTTTCAATACAGTTGTTTTTAAATTTGCATAGAGCAAAACCCACACATTATCAGTGTGTACTTTGATGAGTTTTGATGAGGTTGAGTTTGGTGTACAAAGAATAGGATTATCCATCATCCTAGAAAGTTTCCTAATCATATCCTTTCCAGCAAATACTTCCCATATAGAGGAAATTAAAAAAAAAATTCACCATAAATTAGTTTTTCCCATTGTAGAATTTCATATAACTGAATAATACAGAAGGTACACTTGTGTCTGGTTTCTTTGCTTAGAGATGAATTCATATGGTATCATGCACATATTAGTAAGTCATTTCTTTTTATTGCTAAGTAGTATTTCATTTAATATATGTCAATTTGTTTATTTGTTCTTCTCTTCATAGGCATTTCAGTTGTTTCCTGTTTGGGGCTATTATGAATAAAGCTGCTGTAATAATTTTGGTATAAGCCTTTTTATGAGCACATGTTTTAAGTTACTGGGGTAAATATCTAGGCATACAATTATTTGATCATAGGATAAGTCTATGCTTATCTTTATAAGACATTTTCAAACATTTTTCCAAAGTGGTTGCCATATTTTACAGTGTCATCAACAATATAAGAATGTTCTGAATGTGGGTGCCTGGGTGGCTCAGTCAGTTAAGCGTCTGCCTTCGGCTCAGGTCATGATCCCAGGGTCCTGAGACCGAGCCCCACATCGGGCTCCTTGCTCAGTGGGGAGCCTGCTTTTCCCTCTGCTTCTGCTCAGATAGTCTGCTTCTCCCTCTCCCTCTGCTCCTTCCACCTGCTCGTGCTCTCTCACTCTCTCTCTCTCAAATAAATAAAATCTTTTTTTTTAAACAATGCTCTGAATGTTTTATATGTTTTGTATTCTTGCTCATAATTTAGACTTCTGTGATGACAAATACTAAATGCTTGTTCTCAAAGACTGAATGTAAAATTGGTTTTATTTATTTTTTATATATTAATACCATTCCTGAGTAAAATTATTGGCTTATTTTATTTGTGTGTGTGTGTGTGTGTGTGTGTGTGTATGTGTATGAATCTTTTTTTAAAATACAGTCTGTTTAATAGTTATGGATTCTTTAAGTTTTTTGTTTTATATTGTATTCCTTTGTTAAAGTTTTTATTCAAATTCCAGTTATTGTGTCCCTTTTGGTAAGTTATGCTTTTCAAAGTATTTGTCAATTTCTTTTAAGTTGTCTAGCTTATTGGCAAATAGTTGTTCATTATATTTTCTTATTATCTACTTAACATCTGCTGAGTCCACATTGTCTACTTTCTTTTCTTATATTGGTATTGTGTGTTTTTAAGCTTTCATTCTTTTTTTTTTTAAAGATTTTATTTATTTATTTGAGAGAGACAGAGAGAGAAATTGAGAGGGGAGAAGGTCAGAGGGAGAAGCAGGCTCCCCGCTGAGCCGGGAGCCTGATGTGGGACTCGATCCCAGGACTCTGGGATCATGACCTGAGCCGAAGGCTGTCGCTTAACCAACTGAACCACCCAGGCACCCTAAGCTTTCATTCTTAATGTCTTATTCGATTTTATTAATTTCAAATATATTTTCAAAGAACCATTCTGGGCTTATTTGTTTTCTTTTTAAAACAATTAATTGAGATACCTTTGACATATAGAAATTTTATATTATTAAGATGTACCACTTGATGTTTACATGTATACCTTATGGAAAGATCACTACAGTCAAGCTAAAAATCTTATCCATCACCTTTGTGTGCTTACCCTTGTATGTGTATGTGTGTGTGTGTGTGTGTGTGTGTGCATTAAGAAGATTTAATTTAAGATCTCTATCTTAGAAAATTTTCAAATGTACACTACTATGATAGTCCCTATGGTAACTATTATCACCATTCTACATATTAGATCTCCAGAATTTATTCACCCCACATAACTGAACTTTGCACCCTTTACCCAACAACTCCCCATTTCTCCCATCCCCTAGACCCTGGCAACCACCATTCTCCAATCTGTTTTTATGAGTTTGACTTTCTTAGAGTCCATATATAAGTAAGATCATGTGGTATTTGTCTTTCTGTGTCTGACATTTCAAGTAGCATAATGTTTTCCATTTTATTTTCTATTTCACTGATTCTCTCCTTGTCTGTGTTACTTCCATTCTGTAACTAAATTTGTTGTAATTCATTCTTTACTACTTTTGTTTAAAGCAGGGATATATACAACTAATTTGTCTGTAAACTTATCTCCAAAAACGGGTTTAACTTCTTTACACAAATTGTGATTTGATGTATTTTTATAATTCTCGGCTCAAAACATTTTCTAATTTACCTTATTTTTCTTTGACCCATTCTATACTAATTGCTGTGTAATTTTCACGTGCTTTTTTTCACATACTTTGATCTTTTTTAAGTATCTTAAAATTATAGTTTACTAGTTCAAGTATTTTGTGAGCAGAGAGCATTCTCTAAAGTATTTCAGTCTGTTCAAATTTATTAACATGTGTTTTCGTGCTCAGAATAATATTTAACATTATTATATTCCATGTATACTTGAATTCTACAGTTGTTGGTTGTAGTATAAATATCAATTAGGTCACTATGGTTAATGGAGAAGTACAGTATGTGTAAATTCTTACTGAAATTTTTGGGCTAATTTTCTATCAATTACTGAGGAAGGGATACTAAAATCTCTGTGATCATGTTTTTGTCTATTTCTCCATTTATTTCTATCCATTTTGCCCTCAAAAATTTTTACATAAATCAAATTATTGCCATATAATTTATACATGATAAAATACAGTTAAATATATAGTGTGATGAGATAGGACATATATAACCACTATATCATTCAAGGTATAGAACATGTTCATAATCACAAAAGCTTTCTTGTTCTCTTTTACTATGAATCATACCCACATCCATTGACTCCAGGCCACAAAGAGTTGTTTTCTTTAATTATACATTTGTTTTGCTTTTTCTACAGCTTTATAAAATTGGAATGATGTGTTCTTTCTTGTTTTTTTGCACTAAATCTATGTATATATTATTTATATTATTATATACTGTAATTAAAATATGGTGTTGTCTAATCAGTATGCCATTCCGCATACCACAATTTATTTTTTCTCATTATTTGTTTTTGAACATTTGGGATTTTCCAGTTTAGGCTTCTATAAGTTCAGCTACTATGAACATTCATGTGCAAGTTGTTTTGTAGAAACATGATTTTGTTTCTTTTTGGTAAAGACCTAAGTGTATAATTATATAACTATATTATATACTAATATAAAAATGTAAATGGATAATTAAAATTTATAAAACCTATCAGACTCTTTTCCAAAATAGTTGTCCCTTTTTTGATTCTAATCATCAATGTGTAAAAGTTCCAGTTACTTCACATACTGGCAGGCCTTTGGCATCTTCAGTCTTTTAAAATTTTGGCCATTCTCCTAGGTATATGTTAACCTCATATAGATTTCATTTTTATTTCTGTGGTGCCTCAAATTGTTGAGAATTTTTATGTTTATTTTGACCATCTGAATACCTTCTGTAAATTTTTCAAATGTGTTGCCCATTTAATAGGTTTGTCATCTTACCATTGAGGAGTAAGAGTTATTTATATATTATTTATATTTATATTATACTATATGAATATATTTTCATTATAACTATAATATATTTATAGTATGTAAATTCATGATATTATGAATATGGTATTATATATTACTATATTATACTTTATTTCATATATTTATATTCCTATTCATTTATTTATTATATAAATGCTGAGTTTTTTCCATCTTCTCTACTCAAAGTTTCATAGTTTAAGATTTAATGTTGTTTGTGAGTTAATTTTTGTATAGAGTGAGATTAGAGTTGAAATTCACTTTTTCTAAACAGATATGTGATGGCATCTTGTTATTAGCAAAATACATTTAATACTAAAATAATTTTGTTGAATACTTTTGTCATAACTGTTTACTGTTACCTGCATTAATGTTGCTTACCTTGGATTGTCCTAGCTTGATTTTTACTTTCAAAAAATCTATGTTATTGTACTATAAATTTATCTTTCATAGACATTCCATAGCGAGGTTGTGTTTTTTATTCCTTCTGACAATTTTTTCATTTAATTGAAGTACATTTATAGTTAATGTAATTATTGATAAGATTGGATGAGGCTGTTTTTCTGTTGTTTTTCCTTCTATTTGGTCATCTGCGTTTTTTCTTTTTCCCCAGTTTCATGTGTTTATTTGTATCAATCACAACTTTTTTCAATACTTTGTTGTAATCCCTTAACTATATGTTAGCTGTTTATTACTTTAATATGATAGTGTTTGCACTAAGGATTAGACTAGGTTGCCTTAAATTATCACAGTATACTTAGTGTTAATAATATTCCACTTCACAGACCTGTACCTCTGAAACAAATAATACATTATATGTTAAAAAAGAAGAAGAAGAAGAAGAAGAAGAAGAAGAAGAAGAAGAAGAAGAAGAAGAAGAAGAAGAAGGAGGAGGAGGAGGAGGAGGAGGAGGAGGAGGAGGAAGAGGAGGAGGAGGAGGAGGAGGAGGAGAAGAAGATAGCAGGAGGGGAAAAAATGAAGGGGGGGAAATCGGAGGAGGAGACGAACCATGAGAGACTATGGACCCCGAGAAACAAACTGAGGGTTCTAGAGGGAGGGGGGTGGGGGTATGAGTTAGCCTGGTGATGGGTATTAAAGAGGGCACGTTCTGCATGGAGCACAGGGTGTTATATGCAAATGATTCATGGAACACTACATCAAAAACCAATGATGTAATGTATGGTGATTAACATAATAAAAAATTAAAAAAATATTCCACTTCATATAAAATACGAAAAATTTACAATAGTATAGTTTCATGGATCCACTTCTGTTGACACTTTGTGGTATCATTATCACATATTACATCTATATACATTATAAATCTTCAAATAGTGTTACAGTTTTGTTTTAAAGAGTTATATGACCTTTAAAACTACAAAGGAAGAAAAACGAGCAGTCATATTTACTCTCAAATTTTTCATTTTTGTTGTTCATTACTTTCTGCACACTTGAATTTCATCTTTTGCCATTTCTCTTCAAGCTAAGAACATGATGTAGTATGTTTTTGTAGTGCAGATCTACTGGCAATAAATTCTTCCAGTTTTTATTTAACTGAAATTTTCTTCAATTTGCCTTCAATTTTGAAGGCTACATCAAGTATATATAAAATTATGAGGTAGTAGATTTCTCATGTTATAGCTTTGAAATGAATTCATTATATGACAGAAAAAGAATAATCTCTCCAATAATTCGTCCTAGTAAAATTTCCTAGGATGAATGCATTTAATAAATATGGAAACGCTTGTTAGTACTTTTGTTTATGTTCCCTATCTACTCCCTGTCCTTCTACCCTCTTTTGAACCCAATCCAATCAGGATTTAATCTTCATCCATTCATTTTAAAAGCTCCCTTTTCAGTCCCTAATTATTTCCACATTATCAAACTGCTCATTTCTCTTGACATCTCAGTAGAATCTGAAGTAGTTGTCCTCTCTCTCTCTCTCTCTTTTTTTTTTTTACAAAACATATCTTTAAGATTCTGAAACACTGTGCTGTTTGTTTGCTCAGTACTAAATGTAACTCCTACTTTTAACTCACTATTGCTGGATCTTCTACTTTTTCCCACTTAACTCTCTGTTCCTAGGTTTTCTATCACATCCTGTTCCTAAAGTTGGAGTGACCCAAGATCTAATGTCTGGTCCTCTTTTCTCTCTGTAGCTGTCTTTACTAGCCCCTTAATAAACCCAACATTTTTTCCTTATTACTTTTTGTTGACCTCTGAGAGTTGGGGACCTGGGGCGGTGAAGGAACCAAGAAAAAGAGACGACAGTATAGCAAGGCACAGGGGAGCCCGAGCAAACAACCCAAGGTGCCGAGGTTTATTTTCCATCCTCTTACATACCTGCTACAGCAGGGGCGTAGTAAGGCACATTCCTCCATGTATACAGGATTAGTCAAGCATGTAAGAATCTTTAAAACAGAATAAAGGAACAAAGAGGGGAGTGCCCAGTGTGCTGTTTACAGCTGGCTTCCTATCTACTAAACATCTGCTGCTGCGGACTTTAGAACTGACCACACACGTCCCAAGGGCATTTCACTCTGATCCTTTCGGGTTATTTTTTAACCCTGCAATCTCGAGTTTTCTCAGAGATCTTGGAGTCTGAGCAAACATGCACCAGTGGTCGTTGTGGCATTGTTTCCCACACTTCTGTTTCCATAGACTCTAGAATACAGTGCAAGAAGTAGAGTACTTTCTTGTGTTAGTTTCCTATTTCTGTAACAAATTACCAAAATATTAATTGGCTTAGAGGGCATCTATTTATTATCTCAAAGTTTTTGCAAGTCATAAGTCTAGGCATCACTTAACAGGGCTCTTTACTCAGGGTCTGTCAGGCTGAAGTCAGAAGGGTCAACAAAGATGCATTTTCACCTGGAAACTCAAATAAGAAATTATCCACTTCCAATACATTCATGTTGACAGAATTCATTTTCTCATGGTTGTAGAACTCATAGTGGCTTTTTTCTTCAAGTCCAGCTAACCATGTCTTTCTTTTGAGGTTTTCGCTTGATTAAGTCATTACCCAAGAAGGATTCTCACTTTTGACTAACTTTAACTCAATGGTCTTAAAACCTGAATTATATTGGTAAAATTCCTTCTCTTTTGCTGTATTCCATTGGCCAGAACTGCCACATATTCCACCCACATTCAAGGTGGGATGAGTTATACATGGCATAACACCAGGTATAAACATAGAATTCTGTCTACCATGTTGCTCAATAAATATTTGTTTAAAAAGTTAGTGAATAAAGATGGGGAAAGGCAATTATATATTATAATGGGCCTGTTTCATACTATTGATCCTTAGGTTTATATTGCAGTCTTAGCAAGGTTTTACAAAGATTAAGTAGAAAACAACAAGATCAGATTCATGTTCTAGAAAATTACTTTGATAGTATTTGTATAATTGATGGTAGCAAATCCTCATGTTTTAACTTAACATTGTGCAGCTAGTAATAAGCACCAGAATGAAGTAAAAGTTAGAGCAAGGAAAGTGTAAGACAAATACAGAAAATATTTAGTGACCAACTAGATGTGGAGATAATGAGCCTTCAGGGAGACTCTCAGTTTGCTAACACTAACAATTGAAAGAATGTTGATATTTTGTCAAAAATGGTTATACTAAGCAAAGTTTAGTCCAAGGTTCAGGGTCCCGAAGGTTCTCCATGATCTTTCACAACAGTTTTTCTAAATCCTGACATAGCTTTCAAAAACAATTTGTTTAGTATATAGTATTGGTACAATGCAATCATATTTATTCTTACTTTCTGACCTTTGTCAACGTACTTTGATATTCATACATTTTGTTGCATATATTAATAGTTAATTTCTTTTATTGCTGAGTAGTATTCTGTTGTATGAATTCTCTACAATTTGTTTATCATTCACCTTTGGCGGATTCATATTTTTGTTTTTCACTGACAAGCCTGCAATGAATTTTAATTTATGCCCAGATGTTTTATATTTTCAGTTTACCAGATTAGAATTGCATTACTAGGTATTTACCCAAAGTATACAAAATTATATATATATATATATATATTTATTTATTTATTTATATACCATTTCTTCTTTATCTATTCATTAGTCAATGGACACTGGGGATGCTTCAATAATTTCGCTATTGTAGATAATGCTGCTATAGACATCGGGGTACATGTACCCCTTTGAATTAGTATTTTCATATTTTTGGGGTAAATACCTAATAGTGTAGTTGCTGGATCATAGGGTAGTTTTATTTTTAACTTTTTGAGGAATCTCCATACTGTTTTCCACAGTGGCTGCACCAGTTTGCATTCTGACCAAGAGTGCAAGAGGATTCCCCTTTCTCCACATCCTGGCCAACACCTGTTGTTTCTTGTGTTGTTGATTTTAGCCATTCTGACAAGCATGTGAGGTGATATCTCATTGTAGTTTTGATTTGCATTTTCCTGAAGATGGGTGATATTGAGCATCTTTTCATGTGTCTATTGGCCATCTGTATATCTTCTCTGGAGAAATGTCTGTTCATGTCTTCTGCCTATTTTTAATTGGATTATTTGTGGTTTTTTGGTGTTGAGTTTTGTAAGTTCTTCATATATTTTGGATACTAACCCTTTATTGGATATGTTATTTGCAAATATCTTCTCCTGTTCAATAAGTTGACTTTTTATTTTGTTGATTGTTTCCTTAACTGTGCAGAAGCTTTTATTTTATTTATTTATCTATTTATTTATTATTTATTTATTTATTTATTTATTTATTTTTATGTAGTCTCAATAGTTTAGTATTGCTTTTGTTTCTTTTGCCTCTGGAGACATAGCTAGAAAAAAGTTGCTACAGCTGATATCAAAGAAGTTACTGTTTGTATCCTCTTGTAGGATTTTAATGGTTTCAGGTTTTACATTTATGTCTTTAATACATCATGAATTTATTTTTGTTGATGGTGTAAGAAAGTGGTGAAGTTTCATTATTTTGCATGTAGCTGTCCAGTTGTCCCAACATTTGTTGAAAAAAATGTCTTTTTCCCACCTTACACTTTCCTCCTTTTTTGAAGATTAATTGACCATGTAATTGTGGGTTTATTCCTGAGTTTTCTGTTTTGTTCCATTGATCTGTGTCTATTTTTGTGCCAGTACCACACTGTTTTGATCATTACAGCTTTATAATATAAACTGAAGTCTGGAATTGTGATACCTCCTGTTTTGCCTTTCTTTTCAAGATTGCTTTGGCTATTCAGGTTCTTTTGTGGTTCCATACAAATTTTAGGATTGTTTCTTCTCGTTCTGTGAAAAATGCTGTTGGTATTTTGATAGGGATTGCATTAAATGTGTAGATTGCTTTGGATAGTATAGACACTTTACCAGTTTTCTTCCAATCCATGAGCATGGAATGTCTTTCCATTTCTTTGTGCCATCTCCAATTTCTTTTATCAGTGTTATATAATTTTCAGGGTACAGGTCTTTCACATCTTTGGTTAGGTTTATTCCTAGGTATCTTGTTAATTTTGGGTGCAATTTTAAATGGCATTGTTTTCTTAATTTCTCTTTCTGCTGTTTCATTATGGATGTATAGAAATGCAACAGATTTCTGTACATTGATATTGTAACCTGGAATTTTTCTGAAATCATGTATGAGTCCTAGCAGTTTTCTTGGTGGAGTCTTTTGAGTTTTCTATATACAGTATCATGTCATCTACGAATAGTGACAGTTTGACTTCTTCCTTGCTGATTTGGATGCTTTTTATTTCTTTTGTTGTCTTATTTCTTTTTGTTGTCTTTTTATTTCTTTTTGTTGTCTGGCTAGGACTTCTAGTACTAAGTTGAATAAAAGAATTTTCGCATCTATATTCATCAGGGATATTGGCCTGTAGTTCTCTTCTTTAATGGTATCTTTATCTGGTTTTATCAGGGTAATGCTGTGCTCATAGAATGAATTTGGAAGTTTTCCTTCTTTTTTAATTTTTTGGAATTGTTTGAAAAGAATAGGTATTAACTCTTTTTTAAATCTTTGGTAGAATTTTCCTGTGATGCCGGCTGGTCCTGGACTCTTGTTTTTTGGGAGTTTTTTGATTACTGATTTGATTTCTTTGCCAGTTATTGGTCTGTTCGAGTTTTCTATTCCTTCCTGTTTCATTATTGGTAGTTTATATTTCTTCTAAGTTGTCCACTTGTGAGCAAATAGTTTTTCAAAATAGATTGTTTGCATTTCTGTGGTGTTGATTGTTTTCTCTCCTCTCTCATTTGTAATTTTATTTACTTGAGTTTTTTCTCTTTTTTTCTTGATAAGTCTAGCTAGAGGTTTATTAATTTTATTGATTTTTTTTCAAAGAACTATTTCCTGGTTTCATTGATCTGTTCTATTGTTTGTTTAGTTTCTGTATAATTTATTTCTTCTGTAATCTTTATTGTTTCCTTCCTTCTGCTGGTTTTATGTTTTATTTGTTGTTCTTTTTCTAGCTCCTTTAGGTGCAAGGTTAGGTTGTATATTTGAGATTTTTCTTGCTTCTTGAGGTAGGCCTGTATTGCTATAAACTTCCATCTTAGAACCACTTTTGTTACATCCCAAAGGCTTTGGATTGTTGTGTTTTCATTTTCATTTGCTTCCATGTACTTTTTTATTCCTTTTTTAATTTTCTGGGTGACCCAACATTGTATAGTAGCATGATGCTTAACCTCCATGTATTTGTGGTCTTTCCAGATTTTTTCTTGTGGTTGACTTCTAGTTTCATATCATTGTGGTCAGGAAACATGCATGGTATGACTTCAATCTTCTTGCATTTGTTTAGGCTGGTTTTGTGGGCTAATATGTGATCTATTCTGGAGAATGTTCCATGTGCACTTGAAAAGAATGTGTATTCTGCTGTTTTAGGATGGAATGTTCTGAATATATCTGTTAAATCCATCTGTTCTAGTGTGTCATTCAAAACTATTGTTTTCTTGTTTATTTTCTGCTTAGATGATCTATCCATTGCTGTAAGTGGGCTGTTAAGGTTCTCTGCTATCATTGTAGTAGTATCAATTCCTTCCTTTATGTTTGTTATTAACTGTTTTAGTATTTGGGTGCTTCTTTGTTGGGACAATAAATATTTACAATTGTTATATCTTCCTGTTAGAATGTCCCCTTTATTATTATATAATGTCCTTCTTTGTTTCTTTGTATAGTCTGTTTTAAAGTCTATTTTGTCCAATATAAGTATTACTACTCCAGGTTTCTTTTGACATCCACTTGCATGATAGACGTTTCTTCATCCCCTCAGTTTCAATTGGCAGGTGTCTTTAGGTCTAAAACAGGACTCTTGTAGGTGGTTTGTAGATGTGGATCTTGTTTTTTCATCCATTATTTCACCCCATGTCTTTTGATTGGAACGTTTAGTGTATTTATATTCAAATTAATTACTGTATCTGTCTATCTATTGATTGATCAATCAGTTGATCCCTCTACCTGCCTTTAGGTCTCTCTGTACTCCAGTTGCCTGTTCTCCCTAGACATCCAGCTCCATCTTTGCATTTCAGAAAGACCACTAATCTCTGCCTGGTTTCCCCTCTGGCAAATAGCCAGGAAGCTCTGTTCAGAGGATAATCTGGGCAATAGTAGTCTTCATTCATTTACTTATTTTTGTTCTTCATGAATCACTGGCCTTTGTTGCCTGATGTTCAATAGCATAACTGTTTCATATATATATTAGGGTTTTGTTTGTTTGTTTGTTTCATGTAGGAAGATAAATCTGACATTCAGAAATGGAAATTCTAGTATGGTATCTTTAATCAATTACCTGTATTCGATTTTCAGATGCTATTTATGTTTTCCCTTGATGATATATTATGCATAAGAATTCCAAAACTAATTGATTTCTATGAATTTTAATTTTTGCTACTACTTGTATCCTTCATGTACAGTCTAAAATTAAGCACAGTGCTAGGCACTCAAACCCCCATCCTAGATACACCATCAACTACGTTACTATTTGATGAGTATATTCACCCAACAACCATATCTCTGCATTACAATAAGGTGAGATACCAGTGACTATTATTCATACTAAATATGCCATTTAGTAAACTCTGCATCTTCCTTTGTACATCCTGGTAACAACTATCTTAAATGTACAGTGAAATGGGATGATTTCATGTAGTGTCAATAGGTGCCAGATAGTACTAGAATGGGTTTGGATAGCAGCAATTTAATGAATTACTTCACCAAACACTGCAAAACACATTAAGGTGTCATCCTTGGATTTGAGAAGAAAGGGGAAAATTCATTTCCTATGGCTTTCAAACTGGCTGTCTTTCTGCTCTGAGATGCAGAATCATGGTGATCGTGTGGTTGTAGCTATCATTTAACTAATAGTAAAGAAGTACAAACTTAAAACAGGAGACAAGTTGGTATGAGGTAGGTGGTGGAAACATGGATAGGGATTTTTGGAAGTGTATATCACCATCCAGGCTACCTCATTGCTAATAGATGCAAAAAGAATTTGGAGTCAATGTATTGTATCACATTGATTGATTTGCAGATGTTGAATCAATCTTGCAGCCCAGGGATAAATCCCACTTGGTCGTGGTGAATAATCTTTTTAATGTACTGTTGGATCCTATTGGCTAGAATATAGTATATTGTTGAGAATTTTTGCATCCATGTTCATCAAGGATATTGGTCTGTAATTCTCCTTCTTGATGGGGTCTTGGGAATCAAGGTAATGGTGGCCTGATAAAACGAGTTTGGAAGTTTTCCTTCCATTTCTATTTTTTGGAACAGTTTCAGAAGAATAGGTATTAATTCTTTAAATGTTTGGTAGAGTTCCCCTGGGAAGCCATCTAGCCCTTGGCTTTTGTTTTTTGGGAGATTTTTGATGACTGCTTCAATGTCTTTAGTGGTTATAGGTCTGTTCAGGTTTTCTATTTCTTCCTGGTTCAGTTTTTGTAGTGGTTACATCTCTAGGAAAGCATCCATTTCTTCCAGATTATCTAATATGCTGGCATATAGTTGCTCATAATATGTTCTTATAATTTGTATTTCTTTGGTGTTGGTTGTGATCTCTCCTCTTTCATTCATGAATTTATTTATTTGGGTCATTTCTCTTTTCTTTTTGATAAGTCTGGCCAGGGGTTTATCAATCTTGCTAATTCTTTCAAGAATGAGCTCCTAGTTTCGTTGATCTGTTCTACTGTTCTTTTGGTTTCTATTTCATTGATTTCTGCTCTGATCTTTATTATTTCTCTTCTCCTGCTGGGTTTAGGCTTTATTTGCTGTTCTTTCTCCAGCTCCTTTAGGTGTAGGGTTAGGTTGTGTATTTGAGACCTTTCTTGTTTCTTGAGAAAGACTTGTATCGCTATATACTTTCCTCTTAGGACCACGTTTGCTGCATCCCAAAGATTTTTGAACAGTTGTGTTTTCATTTTCATTGGTGTCCATGAATTTTTTAAATTCTTCTTTAATTTCCTGGTTGACCCATTCATTCTTTAGTAGGATGCTCTTTAGCTTCCATGTATTTGAGTTCTTTCCTACTTTCCTCTTGTGATTGAGTTCTAATTTCAAAGCATTGTGGTCTGAAAATATGCAGGGAATGATCTGAATCTTTGGTACCGGTTGAGACCTGATTTGTTACTTAGGATGTGATCTATTCTGGAGAATGTTCTATGGGCACTAGAGAAGAATGTGTATTCTGTTGCTTTGGTATGGAATGTTCTGAATATATCCATGAAATCGATATGGTCCTGAAAGAACAAGCACCGTATGATCGTCTCAATAGATGCAGAAAAAGCATTTGACAAGTACAGCATCCTTTCTTGATCAAAACTCTTCAGACTATAAAGATAGAGGGTACATACTTCAATATCATAAAAGCCATCTATGAAAAACCCACAGTGAATATCATTCTCAATGGGGAAAAACTGAGAACTTTGCCCCTATGGTCAGGAACACAGCAGGGATGTTCACTATCACCACTGCTATTCAACATAGTATTAGAAGTCCTAGCCACAGCAATCAGACAACAAAAAGAAATAAAAGGCATCCAGATTGGCAAAGAAGAAGTCAAACTCTCACTCTTTGCAGATGATATGATACTCTATGTGGAAAACCCAAAAGACTCCACCCCAAAACTGCTAGAACTCATACAGGAATTCTGTAAAGTGGCAGGATATAAAATCGATGCACAGAAATCAGTGGTATTCCTATACACCAACAACAAGACAGAAGAAAGAAATTAAGTAGTCGATCCCATTTAAAATTGCACACAAAATGATGATACCTAGGAATAAATCTAACCAAAGAGGCAAAGAATCTGTACTCAAAAAACTATAGAATACTCATGAAAGAAATTGAGGAAGACACAAAGAAATGGAAAAACATTCCATGCTCATGGATTGGAAGGACAAATATTGTTGAAGATGTCAATGCTACCTAGAGCAATCTACACATTCAATGCAATCCCTATCAAAATACCATCCACTTTTTTCAAAGAAATGGAACAAATAATCCTAAAATTTGTATGGAACCAGAAAAGACCCCAAATAGCCAGAGGAATGTTGTAAAAGAAGAGCAAAGCTGGAGGCATCACAAGTCTGGACTTGAAGCTCTATTACAAAGCTGTAATTGTCAAGACAGCATGGTACTGGCACAAAAAACAGACACATAGATCAATGGAACAGAATAGAGAGCCCAGAAATGGACCCTCAACTCTATGGTCAACTAATCTTCGACAAAGCAGGAAAGAATGTCCAATGGAAAAAAGACAGTCTCTTCAACAAATGGTGTTGGGAAAATTTGACAGCCACATGCAGAAGAAGGAAACTGGACCATTTCCTTACACCACACACAAAAACAGACTCAAAATGGTTGAAAGACCTAAATGTGAGACAGGAGTCCATCAAAATCCTAAAGGAGAACACAGGCAGCAACTTCTTCGACCTCAGCCACAACAACTTCTTCCTAGAAACATCGCCAAAGGCAAGGGAAGCAAGGGCAAAAATGAACTATTGGGACTTCATCAAGATAAAAAGTTTTTGCACAGCAAAAGAAACAGTCAACAAAACCAAAAGACAACTGACAGAATGGGAGAAGATATTTGTAAATGACATATCAGACAAAGGGCTAGTATCTAAATTGTATAAAGAACTTACAAAACTCAACACCCAAAGAACAAATGATCCAATCAAGAAATGGGCAGAAGACATAAACAGACAGTTTTGCAAAGAAGCATCCAAATGACCAACAGAGACATGAAAAAGTGCTCAACATCACTCAGGATCAGGGAAATACAAATCAAAACCTCAATGAGATATCACATCATACCAGTCAGAATGGCTAAAATTAACAAGTCAGGAAACGACAGATGTTGGCAGGGATGTGGAGAAAGGGGAACCCTCCTACACTGTTGGTGGGAATGCAAGCTGGATGTAGCCACTCTGGAAAACAGTATGGAAGTTCCTCAAAAATTGAAAATAGAGCTACCATATGGTCTGGCAATTGCACTACTGGGTATTTACCTCAAAGATACAAGTGTAGGGATCCGAAGGGGTATGTGCACCCCAATGTTTATAGCAGCCATGTCCTCAATAGCCAAACTAAGGAAAGAACCAAGATGTCCATCAACAGATGAATGGATAAAGAAGGTATGGTATATATATATACAATGGAATATTATGCAGCCATCAAAAGGAATGAAATCTTGCCATTTGCAACAATGTGGATGGAACTGGAAGGTATTATGATGAGAGAAATAAGTCACTCTGAGAAAGACATGTATCATATGATCTCACTGATATGAGGAATTCTTAATCTCAGGAAACAAACTGAGATTTGCCAGAGTGGTGTTGTCAGGAGGGATGGGGTGGCTGGGTGATGGACATATGGTGAGAGCTGTGAATTGTATAAGACTGTTGAATCACAGACCTGTACCTCTGAAACAAATAATACATTATATGTTAAAAGAAAAAAAAAGAAGATAGTAGGAAGGGAAAAATGAAGGGGGGAAATCAGAAACCTGTACCTCTGAAACAAATAATACATTATATGTTAAAAGAAAAAAAAAAGAGGATAGTAGGAAGGGAAAAATGAAGGGGGAAAATGAACCACGAGAGATGATGGACTCTGAGAAACAAACTGAGGGTTCCAGAGGGGAGGGCGTGGGGGATGGGTCAGCCCGGTGATGCATATTAAAGTGGGCACGTATTGAATGGAGCACTGGGTGTTATACGCAAACAATGAATCATGGAACACTACATCAAAAACTAATGATGTAATGTATGGTGATTAACATAACATAATAAAAAAAAGAAGCTAGTGAAAAAGTACATCTTCCTATAAAAATGTCACTTTTTATAATAAACATGATTATTGTGATCTAAATATTAAAAAAAAAGAAAAGAATTTGGAGTCAAACTAGAGTATTTGAAAACCATATTTTGGTGCAAATATAACTCCAGCAACAACAGTTAAAAATGCCTGGGTAATGTAAGGTACAAATTAGGGATAATAAATTATCAGGAGCCATTAGGAACCCGGTAACGAATGATTTCATTGCCAATCCTAGCTACTTCCTGTTTGTACTCTTAACATTATTTTGAGGTAGTCGATTGAGTTTTTCTGCATTCTAATGTTTCTAGTTTTACAACATGTGAATGTGTTTCACCAATTCAGGACCTCAGAAACAAGTTAAATATTTTATGATCAAATAATACAAATCATTATAAACATTATTTTAAAACATTTTGACTGTTAAAGACACTGATTCATTTTAAGCTATCAACAACTTCACAGTAAGAAATGTAGCTAATATTCTACTTATTAGAAACAACATGACATTTCTGCTTCTGGACACTAAAATTAGTTTGGTCACTTTGCTTGATTGATGAAAAGTATAACCTACAGTATTACAAAACTGATATGTAGTCTTTGATAACAGGAAATCACTGGACTAATGGCACATGCAAGAAACTCACTGCCACACTCAACCATAGTATGCATTCCTATGTTATTGCATATCTACTGCTATTATTCTATGGGTGTTACTTTTTTGAAATGTCACTTACCTCTAGACTTTTGCATTTGCATAGTTGGCAAAGATGAATTATGTGCTTCAACCTCTACTTGTTTCACTTCTCCTTATCCTCCTGGCTCCACTAATCTAAACTCACAATTATTATATTTCTTTATATGTTTTTTCCAAGATTGTATTTTCTCTTTGATCATCTTGTTTCAGATACTATCCTCTCCAACCCCTACCCACTCTAATTCACTAAGAAACTCATTATATCTCAGGCACACAATTTGAGCCCTCATTATTTTCATGATCCTATTTCTTGGGTTTCCTAGTTGTAGCTACACATAAGGGAAGCCATATTAAACACTATGGTCTCATGACAGATTGGTCTTTGACCACTTTGTTTTCTTAAATACTTATTTTTTAATGTGCTCTGTGCTCTCCTTTGTGCTCAGTCCTCAATCTCACTGGATTTCATCATGAAAGGATTATTAAGTTTGTATTGTGGATTTCTTCAGACAATTAACAGTTTTCAGGATGACAGCTTTAATCAGTATGTAGCAGAGAGATAAAACACATGCATTTTGCTGACAAAATGCCAGGGTTTGAAAATTTGGTGTAAGGGGCACCCGAGTAGCTCAGTCAGTTGAGCATGTGGCTCTCGGTTTTGTCTCAGGTCATAATCTCAGGGTCTTGAGATTGAGCCCCATGTCTGGCTCAGCACTCAGCAGGGAATCTGCTTGAGGATTCTCTCCCTCCATCTGCCCCTCCCCTCTCTCTCTCCCTCCTTCTCTCAAATAAATAAACAAAACTTTTTTTTTTTTTAAGAAAACTTGGCATAATATTTTGGAGAAATTAACCATTTGAAGCCGCAGTTTATTCACCTAGAAAATGAATACTCTGGAGTAATTTAGTAACTGTCATAGGTTAAATTGTGTTACTTGAAAAGATACATTGAAGTTCTAACCCCAATACCTCAGAAAGTGGCCTTATTTGTAAATAAGGTCATTACAGATGTAGTTAATCAAGCTGAAGTCATACTAGAGTAAGGTGGGTCCCTATTCCACTATGATATATGTCCTAAGAAGAAGAGGACAACATCATGTGAAGACAGAGGCACACAAGGAGAACGCCATGAGACAATGGAAGGAGAGAGGGAAGTGCTATAGTTGCAAGCCCTAGAGCACCAAGAACTGACAGCAAACCACCAGAACCTAGGAAGAGGGCAGGAGGAGTCTTCCTTGCAAGTGTCGGAGGGAGCATGACCATGTTAACACCATGATTTTGCACTTCTTGCCACCAGAACTGTAAGACAGTAACTTTCTATTGTTTTGCACCACCAAAACAGCAGTTTTGCTGTTTTGTTACAGCATTTATAGGAAACTAGTAATAATATATCACCTTTCAGTGCAGGCATCATTATTACTTTAAGTAATATATGATAGGCACCTAGTACAGAGTCTGCCTGGTAGAAGTACTATATAAATATTAGTTGTTGTCACCATTATTCCTAATATCTGCCCTTACAAATATCAAACTCCTTTTTTCCCCATGATTCTTTTCTATCTCAGCTGTGAAAACTAATATTTCTTTCATGAGTGTACTGCAGGAAACAAAATAGTCATATTCAGTATGCAAGATTTGTCACATTTAAACTGTTCCTATCCAATCAGAAAATCCCAAAATATTCAAATACTTCCTGCCAAAATATGAATGTGTTGCAACTATATTTCATATAAATATATATTAAGGATTTCTAATTTGTCTTTCGAAAAAATCATATTTTGGATTTCATCTTAGGGCATATTGTAGGGAAAGACTAGTGTAAAGGTGGAAGGCATAGACTTTTTTCTAATAAAAATCTTTGGCATTGCTATGGGATTTGCTGGTCTGTTTCCCTAATAGCTGTCGTACTCCACTGCTTCTGTCTTTGCCAAGACATTCCCTCAGATGATCCTCTACTCAGTGGCCAACACTGGAGCCCAGCAGATGGAGGAAAAAAGTGACAGAGGAGAGTCTGTGACAAGCTCTAGAGGATCAAAGACATACAATTAGCAGTCTTTGGATCTGACAATGAAAACTAAATATAACTGTTTCAATAAATGTAAAATTTTCAGATCATTATGAAAAAGAATAGATATTTTCACTTCTAAAGATGTATCTGCAATAGCAGGCAAGGAAATAGTTAAGATAAAAGAAGTAATTTGAAAATGTCACTTAATGGGTGTTAGGATAAACTGAAACAATTCTCCTAGGGCTAAAATTACTCCCCAGGAAAGAGTTAAGCACACAGGGCGGCTGCATTAACTCCATGATGCTAATGTGCCAACCAAAATCGTCAGAACCCCTCTCTCTTCAGTAGGAAATCATATCCTAGGAGAATTTGACTGATTATACTTAAATATGTTCATTATAATATATAGAGAAATATTGATCCCAAAAGCTTAATTGCTCATGATATGTAAGAGAAGAATTTGCCACATATACAAATGTCGATTTTGTCTTCCGTAATATTCCTATTGTTTATGACTTTAGAATGACAAAATAACGATGTATCAGAAATCAAATAAATGTGGCAAAGAAATACATTCTTTGGAACTTGTATTTAGCTATTCATACAAACATAATTTTAGGGAATAATAAGTTCATGATAATAATCAAATGTGCTCTCATGAATGTATCCCAAATTACTGTTAATAGTTGTATGTGCTCATTACAGGAAAAATTAGCACAACAGAAACAATGGCAATACAAATAAAAATGGCTGGTAGTTTGGTATAGGACAAACTTGAAAATATCTTAGTCTACTGATAACATACAAGCTCAGCTACGTTACCTTCCACAAATGGAGTTTTAAAATAAAAGATGGTTGTGTAAACAAGCCAAGATTTTCTCCTTTGTCAATACAATGCATATATTTGAAGTGTTGTTGATTATTTATCTTTATACATCAAACATAGTTCATTAGAGATTGTAAAATGTTCAATACATTTAATATTTTGCAACTCATGAACTTTATTAGTAACAAGAAGTAAAACAGGCAACAGTTAAAGTGAAACAGTTCCACCCCTAGCCTATTATATTTCAATTAAAATATTGATATAATTTTTATAGCACATATGTGATAAGAAAACTGGTTCCAGGGTATTTAGAACCTGACAATTTGTTTGCCACAATGTGAATCAGGTCCTTCTCTACAGGCAACCTATTAGACAGTAGATAAGGAAAACTTCATGCTTTTCATTCATACATTACCCATATTCAATTAAGAACTCATTCACTGGTCTGTTTAGGTAATTCATTATCAAATGATCCTGGAATGTTAAATTTTAAAAATAAACAGGTCTGGAGTGTTACTATATCTGTTTTGTATTCTTATTGGCAAACTTCAGTATTTTTTTAAATAAAACGTGATTATGACTCAGTTCATAACTGCATCTCTAATAGAATTGAACAACTATTCCTAATATATAATGGAGACATTGATATCATTATATAGAATGAAGACAATATCTTTAACCACAAATTTAGCTAGAAATAAATATTTCATGTTATGATCTTCAGTTATTTTTTATCTAGGACATATATTTGCACTAGCATCAAAAAGATATAGGAAAATGCATTATTTTTTTTATTTGATCACATTTTGACATATATAAAGAACTTGTGTCATCATCATCATCATCATCATTTTACTACCATTATTATCTAATCTCCACTTTGGTATTAGATTTCAGAATTTTGTTTATAAATTCTACAAACACAAAGTGGTGTGTTAGAGGTGACCCATAACAGTTCATGACAGCTGGATTAAATTTTCAGAATTTTGTGAGTTGTTGGAATCCACATCCATAGCTTGAAATCTGTCATATTGGCATTATTTACATCACAGAAATAGGAAAAACTACAAATCAGAGAGTTTTTTTCTCCTATTAGGAGAGTTAGGTTTTCAATATTTACCAACAAATCACTACAGACACAAATGTAAAATAAATCTTTATACTCTGATAGGAAGAATGGCCTTCCAAAAATGTAACTATGCTGTAATTACTAGGACCTGTGAATATTTTACATTACATGACAAAAGGTGTTTTGCAGATGTAATTAAGGTTATGGACCTTAAAATAGGGACTTTATCTTGGATTGTCCAGGTAGGCACAACCTAATCCTTTGCAGCTTTAAAAGCAGAGGACTTTCTCAGGCTTGGGGCATAAGAGATAGAGGGAGGTTTGGGGGTGCCTGGGTGGCTCAGTTGGCTAAGTGTCTGACTCTTGGTTTCAGCTCAGGTCATGATCTCAAGGTGGTGATATGGAGTTTCAAGGCAGCTCTGCACTCAGTGGGGAGTCAGCTTCCCCTCTCCTTCTGTCCCTCCCCACTGCTTGCGAGCCTGCACTTGCTCTCTCTCTCTCTCATTCCAAAATAAATAAAAAATCCTTTTAAAAAAAGAAAAGAAAAGAGGGAGGTTTCAGAGAGATTTGGAATGTGCAAAGGACTTGAGTCAGTGTCCATGACCTTGAAGATGAAAAGAGGCCTAAATCAGGTAAAATGGGAGGACTATAGAAGGTGACTCTAATCCTTGCTAAGGGAAATCATTCTTACAACTGAGAGGAATTTGTTAAATAAATAATTTGGCACTTTCAACGCTTTAAAAAATAACTATGTATATATATATTATAAATTATATGTTGATATATAAATTATATATATTTATAAATATACCTCTACATAATTTATGTATGTTTATATGTATGATTTAATTATCTTTATATATGATAAAAATATAGTTTATTTTTCATTGACTCTAGACATTTTGTTTAAAATATTTGCAATTTTCAATTAACAAGTTTGTTCTTTTTAATTTCAGGATTATTTTGGATAATAATCCTTAAATTGCCAAGAACAAGTCAGTACTACCCACAAACATTGATGAAATAAAATTGTATCTTTTTTAGAATTGTGTAACATGCTTAGTGATTATTCACTTATTTAATGGAATTATAGCACCCATTAAATGGAATTATTATAGATATAAATGCCATAATTTATATCATTTCTAAGTCTGGAGTTTCTATGTGCTTCTGACATACCATTAGTTTCAGATTCATAGTTATACATCATCAGTTAGAATGGACTGTATTTGAATTTATTTGAATGAATTGAAAATATTATTTTGAAAAATTTCATAGGTTGGTAAAGCCATGCTTTAAGCATGTTCATAAGCAATAGTCCCCCCAGTCTTCTTCTTTCGTGACAAGACCAAAGAACCTGGATGATGCTAATCTAGAAGGACATTCACAGCTCATGAAAGAATCATCACTTCTAATCAAATCAGAGAGAAAACCCACACTCAGCACCACTGGAGACATTTCATGTACTGAATATTTCATAAGAAAGGGGCTCTAGCTGAAGCGGAAATTCTCAACAGTTTCAGGTTGCGTGCAAATATTTACTTAAACATTCTAGCACAGTCCAGCTGGAGTGCAGCAACAACACCAGTGAGCCTGGAGTGATCCTTATAAATTATGGTAATTACATATGACATGATTCTTGCTAGGTCACAACAGCTTGCCTTGGTCCCTCTTGCTTTGCCAGCAATTCCCCTACTTGCATGATTAAGTGGGCAGGGTGCCATAGGAAATCGGATGCCAACACAATGACAAATGTCTGTTTTGACTGCTTAACTTTAAACTCAGTTGTTGATTTACAAAAACATTAAAACACAATCAAGGACTGACACTAAGCCCTTGAGTCAGGAGAACTGGTATGGAGGTAGAACTTGAAAGCCTTGGAAAAGACTATTCCAGGTTGTCAATATTTGCAACAACTTTTTGTTACAATGACACAAAATACCCCACTACCTTTTTTCTCTACACATTTAATGAACATCTTTGCCTCCACCTGAATATAGAAAAAAATGTTCAAAGATTCAAAAAAACCAAAACAATCATTTTTTATTGTTTCTAATGATTATTTTTGCAATGACCTGATGAGGCTTTGAATGTTGAATTTAATCAAGGATTGAAATATGAAGAATTAGCTAGGAATGAAGCATAGTAACTGAAAAAGTTGTAAGTTTGATAAGAAGAAATTCATTTGCATGAGTATTGACCAACCAGTCCATATTTGATTGTTAAGCATGGACAATGAACATTACTTCTTGATACCTTCTCAAATTTTAACCCTTTCTTTAGTTCTTTATTTATACAAGTGAAACAGGGTTTCTTTTTAACGCTTGTGTATATCCTAATGTTCTGTAATTGAAGTGTTTTTATTTGAAGTACAGTCTAAAAATAGGTTTTTAAGTATTAGTGAAAGGACTGGTAAGTGAACAGTGCAGAGAGAAGAAAATAATGTAGTGATGAGCTTACTACCTTAAATATCAAGGGTATAATAAATAAGGCAAGATAACAAAGTGATATGTGAGTAACATTTAAAAAATGAAAAATTTCTGTAAATTTGATGTGGATGAAGACCCCCATAAATACGTAAATGGGGATATTAATTGGTAGTTCTCATTGATGGCATATATTTATTTATCAAAAGTGAAAATTTAAACTAGAAAAATGGAAACACTGGAAATAAACTAGAGGGAAAATGAAAATCAAACTCTCAAATTTAAGGTGTATATAATTAAGAATAGAGAGCATTATGTTAAGCAAAACAAGTCAAAGAAAGACAAATACTATATGATTTCACTCATATGTGGAACTTAAGAAACAAAACAAATGAGCAAAGAGAAATAAGAGAGAGAGAGAGGCAAACCAAGAAACAGTCTTAACTGTAGAGAACAAACTGATGGTTACCAAAGGGGAAGTGAGTGAAGGGATGAATGAAATAGGTCTTGGAGATTAAGGAGTGCACTTGTGATGAGCACCAGGTGTTGTACCTAAGTGTTGAATCAGTAAATTGTACATCAGAAACCAATATAACATGGTATGTTAACTGGAATTTAAATAAAAACTTTAAAAAGAATAGATTTCTATATTAAAGCAAGTTTTTTTTTTTTTTAGGTTCAAATGAGAAACATAATATTGCACTGACTTGTTTCTGCTCTTGAATATCAGATGTGACTGAACATGGTGTGACATGTGAAGGTGTAAATTACAATTAAACAAAATATTCCCTTGTGGCTATGGCAAGTATTTTGCAGCAGACCAAGGCTCCCAATGAAAGCAACTATGCCTGATGTATAAACTCATTTAAAATATCATCTCACAAGCTTCCAAAGCAGCAGGAATTGAAGATTAATGATCTAGTAGTTAAAGAAAACTCAGGATTGCATCATCCTCATTGAATTTAGGGAACAGAGTTTGATGATAGAAGTGTACCTGACCAGCCAATGAACTCTGCATGGATGCTGGTACTCTTCTCCTGTGTGTGCTATCCTTAAGTGAGGGAGGGTTTTACGGGTACTTCCTAGAGAAATTGTTAGGTCATAAGCAGATCTTATGTGTTAAATTTACTCTAGCTTTCTAATATATCTAAGCTGCTGGTTTCCTTCTCTGAAACTATATCAGGAAATTTCTGTCATTTCACTGCTTTTATCATAGCCAACGACAGCTTTCTATTCCTTCTCCTCTGGTCAGATTCCCTTACAATCTATTCTCACATATATTCCCCATGTGTCTGTAAATATTATTTGGTGAAAATTTTGTGATTCTTTTGGCATGCGTTGCACCTCTCACAGGTCATATTTTGTATCTCACCCTTCATTGACTAATGGGACTTGAGTCTGGTTATATATCTAGAAGCAATGAGGTATGATAGGGTGTTGTTCTTATTAGGTTCAACAGTTCCTTGCAAGGCTGCTACTTCGGTGGAGGCCACTATAGATTCCACAGGCAAAGGGAAACTAATCTCTTTAAATGGGGAAGAAAGGGATGCTTCTAGGGGCAGTGTTTAGAGTTTCAGTGTCTCCAGCTTCAGCTGATTCAGCCCATATAACCCTACCCCAATTTTTAGTGTCTCACTTTTCCCAAAGTTTTAAATTTTAAAATAAGGGACTCTGTGAGATTAAAAATCAAATTTGCTTTGTAAGTCATCCACCGATATGAATAGACTGTGCACTTGGTTTTCAGAAATCATATCCTTAAGCTACAGGAGATAAGGGATTTTGCCATTCTATTTTTGTTGTTTCATATCATTTTTTAAATGGTCAGTTATAGAAGATTTTAGGTTCCTAATGCATATCATGAGCATGTAATTTAAAACAGTGAACTCATTTTTTTTCTTTTTTTTTTTTTTTTGGCCCAGATTTTCCAGCACACTTAAGGTCACCAAACAACTCCATTATACTCAGGGATTTTACTAAATTATTTTATGGCAGAAAATATTTGGTCACCCAATGCCTTGGCTTCCATATGCATTTGATTACAGGGGACTCACTACAGTAATTTCTTTGAGTAATTTCTTTGCCACCACATTCTGTAGATTACCAACATCTCTTTTCCAGTGAAAACATGGTTATTCATGTTTTTAAAAGCAAATCAAATATCTAATTTCAAATAACCCATCTTAAATTCATTTTCTTCTAAAACAAATTCTAGTACCAATTTTAAAATCTTTCTTCCTCCAGCCATTGTTATTTTCATACTCTCTGCCCTCCGTTCTTTCCACACAATATCCTTGTGACACACACTGCCACTTACATACTTGATGATTCTCACTCCATCACTAAACTTGCTTTGGAATTCTAGGAAAATATACCTAAATTCTTACAATATTCATTTTCTGTATTTGTTTCATAGACATTTCAAATCAATATATCAAATCAACATATCAATAATCTTAAACTCTTTGCCTCATCCTACAATATCGCTATTTTTTCAATGTTGCAAATCTTAGCAAATGATATTATCATTCTTTTATTTATGAAGGTCTGAAATCTTCATTATCCATGAGCCTTTTTCTTTATATCCCAGCCTCTAGCCAATCAATCCCTGAGACTTACTTTGTCTATCTTCTAAATAAATCTCTAATTTTATTATCTCTCCCATTGCCACACACTCTAACTGGTACAGAAAATAATCATCATACTCTTGAATCACTGAGTATCATAGTTTTATAGTTTTAATAATCTGAATTAAGCATCATAGTTGTTTCTTATTGTCCTGTGATTACATACCACAAACGAAGAAAGAATGGTATTTGTCTAACATAAATCTCATTGCTTTATCTAAAATACAAAGTTTCTAACAATGCTCATAGTAAAGCTAGAATGATTTATGTTACTTCACAAGACACTTTATGACAGAGATCAACTTACCAGTGTCATCTTTTGCAACTAGCCTCTATTTTCTGCAATCTGGCTCTACAGATACAGTAAATAATATTTGGAGCCAATAATAGTACTGTATTTGCCCAGTTAATTTTCTTACTGATTGTTCTTTCTCTATCTCTCATGCAACTGTGAATTCTCTCTCCTCTTCCACTAGCCTCAGGTTGAGAGATTATATATAACAACAAAGACAAATTCTTCATGTTGAGTTTCAAATAGTTTATTGAATATTGTAATAGAGATAGCATTCTTAGAAATATAAGACTTCAGGGGTGACTGGGTGGCTCAGTTAGTTAAGCGTCTGCCTTTGGCTCAAGTCATTATCTCAGGGTCCTGGGATGAGCTCCGCATCGGGCTCCCTGCTCAGCGGGGAGTCTGCTTCTCCCTCTGCCTGCTGCTCCCCCCTGTTTGTGCTCTCTCTCTCTGTCAAATAAATAAAATCTTTAAAACAGAAAAAAAAAAAGGAAGAAATACGGGACTTCAATGACAAGATCTAGTTTTATTTTATTTTTTATCTTTTTTTTTTTTGTGGCGGCGGTCCTGGTGGTGAGGTATATATGTGTGTGTATGAAACAAGGGTCATGATCAGGTCATGATCTCAGGGCCATTGGATTGAGCCCTGGGTCAGGCTCTGTGCTGGGCTTGGAACTTGCTTAGGGTTCTCTCTTTCCCTCTCTCTCTGTCCCTCCCCCACTCGCACTCTCTCTCTAAAAAAAACTATGCATTATGTGATAATATGATTTCATAGCTTTATATCCTGTTAAACTACTATAACTAAAACTTAAATGATTGGATTCAATATCTATTATGATGAAAGTTTCTAGCCATATGTTCTAGAGACGATCTTATTCAATATTTATATTAATGATTTTTACAAAGACATAGGCTATATGGCAATAAGATTCACAAATGGCACCAAACAGATGCATCTGGGTTAGGTACAAGCACTTTTTGTGACAACATAAGGAAAAAAAAACATAAAACAAAAGCACAGCAAACAAAAACTGTTCTCAAACACAAGGAAAAGATCAAATAGTAAGATTACACTCCATAAGAATAAATGTAAATTCCAGTACTTTGTTTATAATAATGCATTGATTATATTAAGAATGATAGTTAATGACACTGAAACAGTCTTTGCGACAGTTAGTTGGTTAATGATCCTTTTGGGATTATGACTTAGCAATACCACACACCTGTTTTTAATTATCTGCCTTAATTTTGCAGGAAATATCACCAGGTCTGACTTTGGTCTCACATCATCATCTAACAAAAAGAATAGAGCACACCTGTAACCCCTGTGTTAATAATCTGTTTGTCAGGGCTCTATTACCCATCCAGGGCTATTTCTAATTAGATGGAGGACTACTCTTAATTGTTCTTTCTACCTCAAGGCTGTTACATCAGAATCAGAGGCTTGTTATTCATTGGATTATTTCCTTCATTGCCCATTTAGATTAATAGAAGACACAGGGCCAAATATTTTCCACTTCTTTGGGGAAAAATCAAAGCAAATTTCTTTGAGGTCCTGTTAACCAATAACTTATCCCTGATTCACACTAATGGAAAGCATATAAAAATCTAATCATAATTTCATAATAACTGCTTTGTTCTTTCTTAGAGAAAATCATATTAAGTTATTATGTTAGAGATTTTCTTAAACAATTCCATACCTCTATCTTTGTGCATGCTTCTCATGTTAGGTAAAAGGATTACAAACAGAAAAGAAAGAACTTTCACGTACAGTGTGTGTTTTCCAGTACGATTTTAGAAAGTAGCAGTTAGAATTGCAACTGATGGTGTTCCCTTACCCCCATCTTATTCAATTTTCTGATCAGTACGACCCATCATTTCCTCAGACTATCAAGAAAGATACAAAATGGAGAGAACTTTCTCATTCCTTGCTGCATTCTTTTGTCAGCGCCAAGGGAATTTACAATAGAAACAAGCCTCTCCCCTTGGAAGCTCTTTACAAGTAACACTGACATTGTACCATAGGAAAACAGAATAACTGGTTGTAACATTCCTGAGGCAGGCAGTTTGTTATTATCAACCAGTTACCAAGGACAATTTTATGATCTAAGAGTGTACACTACACATATACACACCCATACACATATATCACAGATTTTATATTCTCCCATGTAGAGAATACGATCATAAAGTCACATTTCATTCAATTTGAAAGAAAAATAGCATATACTTTGGGCCTAGACTATCCAGACTATTTAATTTTTTTCTTTTTTTAAAACAGCTTTATTGAAGTATAATTAATATATTTAAATCTTAATATTTTTGCTAAAACAAAATATGGAAAATGTGAAATATATACCAATACAATATGAAAAATAGTTTTTTTGTAGGTTTTTCCAGTTCCCTTTTGTATTGCTGGAAACAAAATGGAAAGTCTGAGAAATAGATGCAAAGTGCTATTAGTCCCAGAGACCTACTATCTACACAGGTCTGTGTAAAGCAATTGAGAAAATATCCTCTACTTTTATATACAAGAGATTTACTACTATGTTCTAGAAGTTGCAAGATCTTTATGGAGAAATGCTAGCTTATTGTTTTATGGAGACTAAACTAATGGTAGAATTACATGATGAATCATATGCATTATTCGATCATGATTATGCAATGAATCACAATCCACCTATCTCTTATTTGTACCCATTTGTTGTAGTCACGTGCACTTTTTAAGCCCATTCTAAACTTCCATGTATTTGAAAGCCATTATAATCCTTTAATTGTTCATTTTCTTGAGACTAAACCAAGCTTCTTTAAGTGGTCCCCTTTATCAGGTTTCCTTACCTTTGCAAATTTTAGCCCAACTTCTCTGTGTGGCCTGTCATTTTTTAATACTCTGCTCAAAATTTGCTTTGTGGAACTTAAGTCTCCAAGTGCTGCTGACAAACAAGGAACACAATGGATTCATTAACTGCTCCCTTCTTCAGTTTCTGCTTCTATTAATTTTGGTCCAATCAAAGATTCCCTGCTGAAGTTGATATGAACTGCTGTTAATTTAGATATCTTCCATGCTTTGCATGGTGTACAGCTGCTTTTTCACTAAATAGAATATTTCATATTTATCACAATTATTCTTCATTCTGCTGATTGAGGCTGTTTACTTTAGATGTGCTTATAGTATTTATATATATATTATATATTTGTGAATAATGTTGCAAATATTCACTTGATATTTCATCTCTGAACAGTTTTTTTTTGAGATTTTATTTATTAATTTGTCAGAGAGAGAGAGCACAAGCAGGGGGAGCGGCAGGCAGTGGTAGAAACAGGCTCCTTGCTAAGCACGGAGACCTATGCAAGACCCCATCCCAGGACCTGGGATCATGACCTGAGCCAAAGGCAGATGCTTAACCGACTGAGTCACCCAGGCATCCCTCTGAACGGTTGATATCACCTTCAAGTTGAATATACTTTCTATAGTTTTGAACTGTGACTGAGAGATTTTTGATAAGGTCAACTCTGAGCTCCATGATACACTACTAGGGCTCTAGCCAAAATTACATCAAATCGTGGTCTCTGAACATAATTAATCATGAACTCTGAAAAAACCACACTATATTCAACTTTCCAATATCTGCCAGCATTTCTTTAGTGTCTAAAAGAAATTTATGTGAATGACCTTGCTCATATGTATCTGGGTTAATAATGGCAAGGAAAACAAGCTTTTTATCTGCGTCTAATCTGTAGAGTAGTAATAATGCTCATTTTACATGCATTAATAGTATTTAATGAGTAACTGTTAATAAAGCATAGAACCCAGAGAAAAGTAGGTATTTGATATGTAGGATATTATAAGTTTCATCTCTCTTAGAATAATTTAAAATACAGTAGCCTTCATTATTAAAATATGAGTTTAAATTTATACAGTATATGTGTGCTAGTCTAATTATATCAACATTAAGCTAATTAAAATCACATATATATAAATATTTTAATTAACTAAAAGCTGAGGAAAGCAGATGGAATTTATTAATTAAAATGTAGTTGTTGGCAAGTTTTATTAAATTAATATAGATAGCTATTTTTATAATACTAGTACCACTTTTAAATGGCTTTACTCAGGCACCTGGGTGGCTCAATTGGTTGGGCGACTGCCTTCGGCTCAGGTCATGATCCTGGAGTCCCGGAATCGAGTCCCGCATCAGGCTCCCTGCTCAGCGAAGAACCTGCTTCTCCCTCTGGCCCTCTCTCCTCTCATGTGCTCTCTCTCTCTCTCTCTCTCTCTCATTCTCACTCTCTCAAAATAAATAAATAAATCTTAAAAAAAAATAAAAAATAAATGGCTTAACTCATGTAATCATTTGCTAATATTTTCCTTAACTTGTAGAGGATTTCCTTATGCCTCAGTGATGCTGAAAAGAGTTATTTAATCTTTCTTTTGAAATATAATATTGATGTTATTGGAGTCAATATGAAATCACTTCCATGTTACCTTTTTCAATATTAATGATGATATAAATAAGTTTATTCAATAGGTGATTGTAATTAGAATGCATAATTTAATAATGTATGCACACATATATTCAAGCAGTATGTTTTCAAAAAGGATCATTATTTCCAACAAGTATGATGTACTAGGAACAGATTTTGATGACAAATCACAAGTAAAAATGTGAAATTATTTAGGATCCAAATTGACTTAAAACAGAATAACAAGGAAATAATACTATTTCCAAAGACAGTTAAATATAACTATGATTGCAGCCCAAATATTGTATTAATGGTTGTATACAAGTGTTAATAATCTTAAAATGTATTGTTCTGATTATTCTGAAAAATAAAAGTTTAACAGAGAGCTCATATGGTCCTTGCCTAATGTTCTTTTAGAAAATTGTGAAAAATGCAGGATTAAGTAATTTTTCTTTTTTTAAAATCAGCTTTACTGAGGTATAATTGATATACAGAAAACTGTACCTGTTCAATGTATATAATTTGATGAGTTTAGAAATATGCACACACCAGTGATACTATTACTACTATCAAGGTAATAAACAAACCCATCACTTCCAGAAAGTTTCCTCACGTCTCTTGTTTTTATATGTGGTGAGAATGCTTAATGTGACACCTGCTTAACAAAATTTTAAGTGCACAATATTGTGTTGCTAACTATAACCATTATGTTGTGCAGTAGATCTCTAGAATGTCTTCATCTTGCATAACTGAAACTTTATTCTGATTGAACAACTCCGTTTCCCTCCACCTTCCTTCAGCTCCTAGCAACCACCATTCTACTCTCTGCATTTAGGACTTTTGACTATTTTCGATTCCACATATAAGGGAGATCATACAGTTGCTATCCTTCTGAAAGTGGTTTATTTCACTTAGCAAAATGTTCTCCAGTTTCATCCATGTTGATACAAGTGGCAGGATTGCCTTCTTTTTTAAGGCTGAATAACATTTCATTGTATGTATTTATCACATTTTTCTTATCCATTCATCTGTCCAAGGAAATTCAAGATGTTTCCATATCTTGGTTATTGTGAATAATGCTGCAAAGAACATGGGGGCTGCAGACATCTCTTTGAGATCCTGATTGCAATTGTTGTGGATATGTACCCAGAAGTGGGATTGCTGGATCATGTGGTAGTTCTATTTTTAATCTTTTGAGGAATATCCATACTATTTTCCATAGTAGCTGTGCTATTCTACATCCCCACCCACAGTGTACAGGGGTTCCAATATCTCTATATCCTCACCAACACATGTTATCTCTCTCCCTTTTTAAGAACAGTCCATTAGAAAAGATTTATGTATTATTAAAAGTAAAAAGCACTATAGACAGTATGAATGGTATAAGCAAAAGTATAGATAAAAATAACAGAGCTGACAACTTGCAAATTAAGTGTTTGTTGTCATGGGACTTCATGTTAGTTAATGCTTGTGAAAAGTCTGGACAGATAGTCTTTTAAGGGTATGTACAAATAAAAAAAATTTCCCCTGTTGAAAATAAGGGAAAAGACTACTTCTGCTCCCTGTTTTTGGAGCATTTACTTTAGAAAATGCCTAATTGTAAGCTCTCTCTCTGCTTGAAATGTATGTAAATCTTTTTAAAAGGTAATTAAGGCTCTTAACAACTTTATGAATCAGAAATGGCTTTTTCAAGGACCTGGGAACCATGTCTTTGAAATGTAATCATCAACAATGATAGTCCCCCTTTTTTCCAATTTCTGTGGATTCTAGGACCTTAACTCCCATAGGGATTTTCTCCACATTACAAAACTACTTCTTGTTATGAAGATATAAGGAGTTTATTTTTCCTTTGGATAAAGCCAATTAGCTACATAGAGGGACATCCCAATTGCCAAGGAAATTTAGGATGAACTATGTGTAACAAATTGTGCTGTCAAGCTCCCTTACTTGGGGATCACTCGTTTATCATGAGAACTTGTACGGAACAGGTTGCATTTACTTGGAGAGGAGATTTTGTATTACTTTGCAACCTCTTTAGTGGGCTGCTTTGATGTGCATGACATTCTGGTTTAATGCTTTTTCAGTAAGAAAACTTTCTTTTGCCTCTGTTTGCAGAGAGGTTTTCTGGATTGAGAAGAGATTTTGTTTTTAGTTGCATTTCCCGCACAGTCCCCACCTGTAAATTGTGATGAAGCTTCAGATGCTAATATGTAAGCTGGATGACCTCTTATTCAATGACTTCTTTAAAAAATATTCTTTATCTTATTTTCTTTTTTTCTAAACATTGGAAAATGCACCATAGGTATGAAAATATTCCATAATGTTATAATCTCTTTTTACTTTTTTAAAATGAATAAGATAACATTTGTTAATTGTAAAAAATAAATAAATAAATAAATTGCTGTCATTTGTGTAAAGCAGTAGATATGTATACCTTACAATTAGATTGTCAATCATGTTGTTAAAAGAGAGCCTTCACACAATTTAAGAATGATATATCTAAAGTGAATACAAAATGCTCAGTATTGAACATTTAAAAATAATCCATATTAAATTATAATCACCCAAAGAAAACCACTTATAACAATTTGCTTTTCCATTTTATCCATTCTATGGTTTATTACTGTTTTGCTAATAGAGCTTTAAGTATATTAATATACTTGATTTTTATATGCATTTTGGACTGAAAATCATTGCAAGTTCATGTAGCATTGGCCAGAAGCAAATTATGGATATTTGTAGGCAATGTTAAATGAGAAAATAAAGTTCAAAACTTTTAAAGTGGGAATTTCCAAGGTAATTTTTAATCTGTTAATTTGCAATTTAAGAAGAATATACACATTAGAATTGCTTGATTGGAGAACAGTGTATTTATTTCTTTGAAAATTACACAACTTTCTTACCTTGTCATAAGTGAGTTAACTCCTTTTAATTTAGATTCTTCTGTAGCCTAAAAGAGAATATATTACTTAAAATCTTTGACATTGTAAGTGTAGGGTTTTATTTTTTGTACTTTCATTTTGTAACTTCTTGTGTACTGATATTACAGAAAAAAAATCTATTCAAAATACGCCAGAGGAGCAGAAATTTAGTGGAAAAAGAAAGAGGCAGAAAAATCAAATTTATCTTTTTTTTTTCCCATGGGGATTCATGTTGTTTTCCATTTTTCTTTCTTTTTCCACCTCCCATGATGATCAGAAGGTAAGGTTTTATGTTTTATAAAATAAAGTGTTTTAGTATAGTAGTTTAATTCCACTTTTAATTTTTCTAGATGATCACCATATATACAGTGAATATAAATATTGAAATTGAATATAGGAGAGGGTGACCCTAAGTTTGCTTCTTCCTTTGAAAATAATTGAGTAAATATCAAATCATTCTGAACACCCAAGAAATCATTCAGAAGTCTTAAAGAACAAAGTTGCATGTCTACAAACAGCAAAAATGATCCACGGAAGGTAGGAACTGTGAAGAGTTGATTTGTGGAAAAAAAGAGCTGTGGGTACTGCCGAGGGGAGGTAGCTGTAATAGTGGAGGGAGTAGCAAGAGAAAATGAGAGAGAAAAAGAGTGAAAATGCACATAGGGGACTCCACAAGAAAACTGTTCCCCAAAACCATTGACTAGGAAAAAGAAGAGGGTTTCAAAACAGCCAGGTTTTTCTAAACAGTGGAGCACAGAGTCTAAAGTTTTGAGGTCAGCGCCATAGCCAGGGGTCAGGCCTGGCAGTGCTCTGGCAGGAAAGCAGAGCAGAGCCCGGGAAGCAGGCAGCACAGTCTGAGGATTCCCTGGGTTGCAAGGGGAGAAGCAGTTCCCTTGTTTTGAGTGCATTTAGTAGAGGTGATATGGCATCTATGTGGGCAAAAGACCCTGCACAGACCATTGAGATACCCCATTCACCAGTATTGGAACGAAGATGCAGGCTGAGGGCAGCAAATCCTGGTACCTGGTGTATGTTGTGATTTACCATAAACTCCAAACTGCTGTGTGGTTGGTTGCACAACTGTTTTCTGGGAGAAGCTGGCACCGGCCACAGCACAGTGAGATCCTCCCCCAGGGGATCAGCGTGTGTCTGCATCATAGGGCTCTCTGAAGTGTTGGGTTTTGAAACACAGCTGTGCCCAGGATAAAACACAGGAGTGCTGCACTGCCTGGCAGGCAGACAGCTTGGTCAAGGACAGGGTGAAGGCCAGGATCTGACAGAAGCTGGGGACACAGAAGGGGTGATTGTTTGCATGTCTATGAGGGCTGCCTGAAGAGTGGCAGTCACTAACTTCCTGCTCCAGAGGCAGGAGAGCTGAGAGAGGCCATTTTCATCCCTTGCCCACCAGCACTGATTGACCTCAATGAGCTAAACAGCACCAAATGGAGAACGGAGCCACCACACCAAGCTCTGCCCCACACCCTGCAGATGCATCTCCACTAGGGCAAGTTCACCTTGAAAATTAGAGCAACAGGCCCTTCCCCCCAGAAAACAAGCACAGACCCCTTGCAGGCACCAAGTCTACTGATCATAGAGTGCTACAAAACTTGAGCTCTAGGGAAAACAGGACCTGGCTTCCTTTGGGTCTGTTTGTTTGCTTGTTTGATTTTTTTTTTTATTTTTGTTTTTGTTTTTGGATACAGAAAGCAATTTTTAAAAATTTTATTTTTTATTCTTTTTTTAATGTTTAATTTTATTTATTTTCTTTTTCTATCAAGCTTCTCTTTTTTTTTATAGATTTTTATTTATTTATTGAGAGAGAGAGAATGGTAGAGAGAGAGCACGAGAGGGAAGGTCAGAGGGAGAGGCAGACTCCCCGCCAAGCAGGGAGCCCGATGCGGGACTCGATCCCGGGACTCCAGGATCATGCCCTGAGCCGAAGGCAGTCGCTTAAACAACTGAGCCACCCAGGCACCCTCTATCAAGCTTCTCTTAACAAGCAGACCAAAACACATCTAGGAGCTGGCTTCCTTTTTTTTAATTTTTAAATTTAAATTTTATTTTATTTTGCTCATTTCTCTTCTTTTTTTGACCTCCAAAATGACAAGATGGAAAAATTCACCCCAAAAGAAAGAAGAAGAAGAATTGGTGGCCAAGGATTTAATCAATACAGATATAAGTAAGATGTCTGAACTAGATTTTCAAACAATTATAAGGATACTAGCTGGACTTGAGAAAAGCATAGAAGACACTAAAGAATCCCTTACTGCAGAGATAAAAGAGCTAAAATCTAGTCATGCCAAAATTAGAAATGCTACCTCCAAGATGCATGCACTTAAATGGATGCCATAACAATGAAGATGGTTGAAGCAGAGGAACAAATCAGTGATATAGAAGATAAAATTATGGAAAATAATGAAGCTGAAAAGAAGAGGGAAACAAAGCCAATGGATCACAAAGGTAGACTTAGGAAACCCAGTGACTTATTAAAACATAATAACATCCATATCATAGGAGTCCCAGAAGATGAAGAGATAAAAAGGGGCAGAGAGGTTTTTTTTTTGAGCAAATTATAGCTGAGAACTTCCCTAATCTGGGGAAGGATACAGGCATCAAAATCCAAGAATCACAGAGAACTCCCATTATATTCAACAAAAGCTTGCCATTACCAAGACATATCATAGTCAAATTTAAAAAGTACACAGACAAGGAAAGAATGAAAGCAGTAAGGGAAAGTCCTTAACCTACAAGGGAAACAGATCAGATTTGCAGCAGATCTGTCCACAGAAACTTGGCAGGCCAGAAGAGAATGGCAGGATATATTCAACGGGCTGAATGTGAAAAATATGCAGCCAAGAATACTTAATCCAGCAAAGCTGTCATTCAGAATAGAAGAAGAGATAGAGTTTCCCAGACAAACAAAACTTAAAAGAAGTTAGTGACCACTGAGCCATCCCTGCAAGAAACATTAAGGGGAACTCTTTGAGTGTGAAAAAAAGACCAAAAACAACAAAGACTAGAAAGGAACAAAGAACATCACCAGAAACACCAACCTTACAGGTAACACAATATCACTAAGTTCACATCTTTAAACAATCACTCTGTAAATGGATTCAATGCTCCAATCAAAAGACACAGGGTATCAGAATAGAAAAGGGAAAAACAAGACCCATTGATATGCGGCTTACAGGAGACTCATTTTAGACCTAAAGACATACAACAGCAGATTGAAAGTGAATGGATGGAGAATAATCTATCATGCTAATAGATGCCAAAAGAAAGCCGGAGTAGCCATACTTCTTTTGGACAAACTGGATTTTGAACTAAAGACTGCAACAAGAGATGAAGAAGGGCACTATATCATAATTAAGGAGTCTATCCATGAAGGAGATCTAATAATTGTAAATATTTATGCCCTCAACTTGGGAGGACCAAAATATACAAATCAATTAATAACAAACATAAATAAATTCATTGATGATAATACAATAATAGTAGGGAACTTTAACACCTCACTTACAGCAATAGATCATCTAAGCAGAAAATCAACAAGGAAACAATGGCTTCACATGGCACACTGTACCAGATGGACTTAACAGATATAGTCAGAACATTTCATCCTAAAGCAGCAGAATACACATTCTTCTTGAGTGCACATGGAACATTCACCAGAATAGAACACATACTGGGTCACAAATCAGCCCTCAACAAGTACAAAAAGATAGAGATCATACCATGCATATTTTCAGAACATAACACTATGAAACTAAAAATCAAACACAAGAAAAAATTTGGAAAGACCACAAATACATGGAAGTTAAAGAACATCCTACTAAATAATGAATGGGTTAGCCAGGTATTAATGAAGAAATTAAAAAATACATGGAAGGAAATGAAAATGAACACATGACAGTCCAAAACCTTTGGGATGCAGGAAAGGCAGTCCTAAGAAGGAAGTATATTGCAGTACAGGCCTACCTCAAGAAGCAAGAAAAGTCTCAAATATACAACCTAACCTTACACCTAAAGGAACTAGAAAAGGAACAGCAAATAAAGCCTAAAGCCAGCAGAAGAAGGGAAATAATAAAGATTAGAGAAGAAACAAATGATATAGAAACAAACAAACAAACAAAAACCCAGTAGAACAGATCAACAAAACTAAGAGCTGGTTCTTTGAAAGAGTTCATAAAATTAATAAACTTCTAGCCAGACTTATGAACAAGAAAAGAGAAAGGACCCAAATAGATAAAATCACAAAAGAAAGAGGAGAGATCACAACGAACACCACAGAAATACAAATAATTATAGGAGAATATTATGAAAAAAATATATGCTAAGAAACTGGGCAACCTGAAAGAAATGAATAAATTCCTAGAAACATGCAAACTACCAAAACTGAAACAGGAAGAAATAGAAAATTTGAGCAGACTGATAACCAGCAAAGAAATTAAATCAGTAGTGAAAAATCTCCCAACAAACAAAAATCAAAGGCCGGTTGGCTTCCAAAATTCTACCAGACATTTAAAGAAGAATTAATACCAATTCTTCTCAAACTGTTCCAAAATAGAAATAGAAGGAAAACTTCCAAATTCATTCTACGTGGCTGACTTTATCTTGATTCTAAAACTAGACAAAGATCCCACTAAAAGGAGAATTACAGGCCAATATCCCTGATGAACATGGATGCAAAAATTCTCAAAAAGATACTAGCAAGTTGAATTCAACAATACATTAAAAGAATTATTCACCATGATCAAATGGAATTTATTCCTGGGTTGCAGTGGTGGCTCAACATTTCAAATCAATCAACATGATACACCCCATTAATAAAAGAAAGGATAAGAACCATATGATCTTGTCAATAGATTCAGAAAAAGCATTTGACAAAATACAGCATTCATTCTTGATAAGAACCCTCAACAAAGGGGCGCCTGGGTGGCTCAGTGGTTAAAGTGTCTGCCTTCAGCTCAGGCCCTGATCCCAGGGTCCTGGAATCGAGCCCGGCATTGGGCTCCCTGCTCAGCGGGAAGCCTGCTTCACCCTCTCCCACTCCCCCTGCTGTGTTCCCTCTCTCGTTGTGTATCTCTATCAAATAAATAAATAAAATCTTAAAAAAAAAACCCTCAACAAAGTAAGGATAGAGTAAACATACCTCAACATCATAAAGGCAATATCTGAAAGACCCACAGCTAACATCATCCTCAAAGGGTAAAAACTGAGACCCTTTCCCCTATGGTTAGGAACAAAACAAGGATGTCCACACTCACCATTACTATTTAACATAATACTGGAAGTCTTCGCCTCAGTAATCAGACAACAAAAGAAATGAAAGACATCAAAATCAGTAAGGAAGAAGTCAAACTTTCACTATTTGTAGATGACATGATACTCTATGTAGAAAACCCAAAGGACTACACCAAAAAATTGCCAGAAGCAATACATAAATTCAACAAATTTGCAGGATATAAAATCAATGTACAGAAATCTGTTGCAATTCTATACGCCAATAATGAAGCAGCAGAAAGAGAAATCAAGGAATCGACTCCATTTACAATTGCACCAAAAACAATAAGACACCTAGGACTAAACCTAACCCAAGACATGTTAAATTCTATAGTGAAAACTAGAGGACACTTATGAAAGAAATTGAAAAGGACACAAAGAAATGGGAAAACATTCCATGCTCATGGAGTGGAAGAAAAAACATTGTTAAAATGTCGGTATTACCCAAAGTAATCTACACATTTAATGTAATCCCTATCAAAACACCACCAGCATTTTTCACAGACAATCCTAAATTTTTTTTAAGATTTTATTTATTTATTTGAGAGAGAATGAAAGAGAGAATGAGTAAGGAGAGTGGCAGAGGGAGAAGGAGACTCCCCACTGAGCAGGGAGGCCAATGAGGTTCTTGATCCCAGGACCCTGGGATCATTACCCAAGCCAAAGGCAGACACTTAGCCACTTGAGCCACCCAGGCAACCTGACAATCCTAAAATTTTTATGGACCCACAAAAGACCCCAAATAGCCAAAGCAATCCTGAAAAAGAAAAACAAAAATCGTGGAGGCATCACAATTCTGGATTTCACGTTATATCACAATGTTGTAGTCATAAAGACAGTATGGTTCTGACATAAAAACAGACACATAGATCAATGGAACAGAATAGAAAATCCAGAAATAGACCCACAATTATTTGGGCAGTTAACCTTTGACAAAGCAGGAAAGAATATCCAGTGGAAAAAAGACAGTCTCTTCAACAAACAGTGTTGGAAAAACTGGACAGCAACATGCAGAAGAATGAAACTGGATGACTTTCTTACACCATACATAAAAATAAGTTCAAAATGGATGAAAGACCTAAATGTGAGACAGGAAACCATCAAAATTCTGGAGGAGAACACAAGCAACAACCTCTTTGACCTCAGCTATAGCAACTTCTTAGTAGACACATCTCCAGAGGCAAGGGAAACAAAAGCAAAAATGAACTATTGGGACTTCATCAAGATAAAATCTTCTGCACAGCAAAGGAAACAACAAGACTAAAAGGCAGCCTATGGAATGGGAGAAGATATTTGGAAATGACATATCTGATAAAGGATTAGTATGCAAAATCTATAAAGAACTTAACAAACTCAAAACTGAAAATCAAATAACCCAGTTAAGAAATGGGCAGAAGACACAAATAGACACTTTTCCAAAGAAGACATTTAGATGGCTAACAGACACATGAAAAGATGTTCAACATCACTCACCATCAGGGAAATACAAAGGAAAACCATGATGAGATACCACCTCACACCAGTCAGAATGGTTAAAATTAACAACACAGGAGACAACAAATGTTGGCAAGGATTCATAGAAGAGGCAACACTCTTACATGGTTGGTGAGAATGCAAACTGATGCAGCTGCTCTGGAGAACAGTATGGAGGTTCCTCAAAAAGTTAAAATAGAACTAGCCTATAATCCATCAATTGCACTACTAGGTATTTTTAGGCTACAAAAATACAGATTTGAAGCTCTACGTGCACCCCAATGTTTATAGCAGCATTTTCAACAATAGCTAAACTATGAAGAGAGCCCAAATGTCCATCAACTGATGAAAGGATAAAGAAGAAGTGGTACATACATACAATGGAATACTACTCCACCATCAAAAAGAATGAAATCTTAACACCTGCAATGATATGGATGGAGCTAGAGTGTATTATGCTAAGTGAAATAAGTCAGAGACAGACAACATATTATTCCACTCATATGTAGATTTTAAGAAACAAAACAGATGAACATATGGGAGGGGAAAAAAAGAAAAAGAGAGGGAAAGAAACCATCAGAAACACTTAAAGATAGAGAACAAACTGAGGGTTGATAGAGGAAAGTCTGGGGGATGGACTAAATGGGTGATTGTTATTAAGGAGGGCACTTGTGATGAGCACTGGGTATTGTATGTAAGTGATGAATCACTGAATTCTATTCCTGAAACCAGTATTGCATGGCATATTAACTGACTAGAATTTAAGTCAAAATTTTAAAAGAAAAAAAAAGTGAATATGTATGTTAGAAGAAAGTGAGGTTACTACTAAGGAATGCCTTTTTTTCCCAAAGAAACACTTAATAAAGATTTGAAACAAATGCTGGTTTTAAAGCATTTCAGCTTCACTATCCAAGTTGATATTTAAGAAGGCTTACAAACTTTATAGTCTTCCTTTTTAGTAAGAAAAATTTTTATAAATTTGGATTGATTTTCTTTGTTTTCTGATTGTAATATTCAGTTTTGGCCTTAGGTCTTCTCTTTAAGATATTTTGTCTCTTTCTGGCAGTATGTTTTATTATACTCAGTCAAGAGATATTAATGACATTATTAAAGCAACTTAAAAATATCATTTGCCACTAAAATTTTTATCCTTTTGTGATATGTGCAACTTAATCTTGGTTATCTGTTCATAAATGAGGCAGATCAAAACCACAATGAGATATTACCTCCAAACTGTTAGAATGGTTACTATCAAAAAGACAAAAAATAACAAGTGTTGCCAAGGATTTGGAGATACTGGAACTCTTGTACACTGTTGGTGGCAATGTACAGCCATTATGAAAAACAGTATGGAATTTCTTTTTTTTTTAAAGATTTTATTTATTTATTTGACAGAGAGACAGCGAGAGAGGGAACACAAGCAGGGGGAGTGGGAGAGGGAGAAGCAGGCCCCCCGCGGAGCAGGGAGCCAGATGCGGGACTTGATCCCCAAACCCTGGGATCATGACCTGAGCCAAAGGCAGACGCTTAATGACTGAGCCACCCAGGCGTCCCCAGTATGGAAGTTTTTCAAAAAAAAATAAAAGATAAGACTACCAAATGATCCAGAAATTCCACTTCTGGGTATATATCTAAAGCAAATGAAATCAAGGTCTTAAAAAGATATCCATACTATCATATTAATTGCAGCTTTATTCACAATAGCCAAGATATGGAAATAACCTAAATATCACTAACAGAAAAATGGATGAAGAAAATGTGATATATCATATATATAGTGGAGTATTATGCAACCTTCAAAGAAATGGAAATCCTTTACAAGTGCATCTACATGGATGAACCTAGAGAACATTGTAAGTGAAATAAGCCAAATAAAGATAAATACTGCATAATCTCAGGTATATGTAGAATTAAAAATAGTCTAATTCAGAGATATAGAGAATATGATTGCCACGGGCTAGCGGAGGGGGGAGGTGTGGGATGGAGGGTTGGGGGTGAGGGTATACAGATGCTGGTCAAGAGGTACAGTTTCAATTACACAGGATGAATAAATTCTGGAGATCTAATGTACAGCAACATAACAATTGTTAACAGTACTGTATCATATTATTTACTTTTACTAAGAGGGTAGACCTTAATTACCACAGAAAAAGAAAAGAAAAGAGAATCATAATCATGTGTGGTGATGGATATGTTAATTAGATAGCTTGTGGTGATCATTTCACAATGTATAGGTATATCAAAACATCAAGTTGTACACCTTAAATATATGCAATTATTATTTGTCAAGTATAATTCAACAGAGTTGGTAAAAATAATTACCCATAACTGACAAAGGTAAAATAGAGACATCTATTTTATCATCATCAATTCCATTAAACAAAAATGCATCCTTTAAAAAATTCTAAATTTGTAATTAACCTCATGGACTAAAATTGTTCTAATAAAGTGTCATAAAAAATAATATTCTCATGATCTGATTTCTGTAAAGAGAATGACCTAGCCATGTTTAGATTAAGATTCTACTTGAATCTCCCCCAAGTTTGACACTTCATATGTTAAAACAAAACTCTTTTCTGGATAAGTACCCTTACTATTTTCAGAATTCCTTACTTTCTCTTAAATATGTCATCAGCAATGTTTATTCTCTGTGGTCTTAGTTCATTTTTCAAAAAGAAACATATTGTGTAGCATTCTGTAAGTTATGCTCTGCATGACAAAGCACAGAAATGAACAGCATTCATTGCTGGGGATTTTGCCCAACAGCTCAGGGTTTGAAGTCACTGTTTGGGGTCATTTGGAACAATCAACATTTTGATAACAACCATTTTCTTGCCGTTGTATTCATTTTCTGTAGTTCCTCTACTCTTTAAAGGCCTTGAGTTTCCTTGCTTAAAATATTATCCTCACCACTTTGAAAAGTTTACTGTTAGAGAATATTTAGAGAGACAGATTCTTCTCTCTCAGGTTTTGGCTGAAACATTAATAGTAGTATTTATATACCTTTCCTGGAACCTTTGATTCTATCTTTAAGAATACATGAAATGTTTGAAATATTTTATCAAACAGTTTTGTGTATGTGTATGTATAGAACTTCAAATTTTATAATACGACCAAAAGTAGATGCTAAAGGGGAAATGAGTAAATGTTTATGATTACATTATTTTAATAAAAACACATTTGTTTTAATGTTAGAAACATTGGAGGACATATTATTGGTGCACAGTCTAATTAAAACAAAGTCTGTAGCCAATAAACTGTAGTGATTATGGTTAGCTGGTGGTCTTACGATATGGGTATTAATGAGAGAAATCAGATTGAGATCATTTTATTAAAAAATTATTGTATGATTTCTATTTTATATGATCATCAATACCCATCAACTTTTCATAAGACTTAAATTTTCAACTACGGTGCTTTCCTTACTTTGAATGTTTTCCAACAAAGGCAACTGGATATTTCAGTAGCACTGGCATTGAAAAATATCACAGAATTCTAAGTTAATTTCTTAAGCCCCTTGGCCAGTAATAATTTGAGTAGTAAGTATTCTAATTCTATATGCTTTTCTTCTGCAGTTATTTTTGCCAGCATCACATTTTGATCCATGATAATTTCTCAATCACATACTTAATAGTCCAGAGAAATTTGGTACCCATTTGCTTTTTTGTCAATTTGTGTTAAGGCTCTTTGTCTTTTCTCTGGTCTTTAAATGTAACACACCTCTTTTGGAATGGCTAAGACTATTTTTAGTGGCCAGTCAAGTCGTTTTACATTCATCCATATTTTGAGTAGGCATGATATCTCAGCCATGTGCTCTGTTAATGAAACAAATATTCTTCCCTCTGATTACTTCTCTTACTGTTCTCAAATATCCCCTCTCCCTAAAAGTTTCACAGTTAAAATAGTGCTATGAATTTATTTCTAGATGTCTAAGTGATGTTTTCCAGTTTAGATATACTGTGAGCAACCACCTGCATGCTAGATACATTTTTACATAACCTATTTTAGTCAAAAACACCAAGCGCTCACTTAGCACATACACTAAAATTGGAACGATATACAGATCAGCATGACCCCTGCACAAGGATGACACACAAATTCATGAAGTATTCCACAATTAAGTATATACCTTCAAAAAACCCCACCAATTCCATTCCCTTAAACTAAACATTATTATAAAAATAGATGTGAGGGGCGCCTGGGTGGCTCAGTCGTTAAGCGTCTGACCTCAGCTTGGGTCATGATCCCGGGGTTTTGGGATTGAGCCCCACATCGGGCTCCCTGCTCAGCGGAAAGCTTGCTTCTCCCTCCTCCACTCCCCCTGCTGTGTTCCCTCTCTCACTTGTCTCTCTCTCTCTCTCTGACAAATAAATAAATAAAATCTTAAAAAAAATAGATGTGAGGATTAAATAATTAACAATTAGTAAAAAAATATCCTTTTCAAAATAGCCAGTGTTTGGAGACATTGATTTATAAAGTTCTCTAATAACATTTCATGGGCTTTGGGTGGCCTACATGATATTAAATGGTTATTTCAACCACTGAAGTGATCATGTAAGATTTCAAAAATATTCATTACTATTCCTTTAAGAAAGTTTGTTATGGGGGTCAATGAAGATTCAGGTAATTAAAAGGGTATATGAGTTATATGGTTATCACTGTTAAGGGCCATAGAAAAATCTTTTTAAAAATCATGTCAAAGGAGGTTTATTCCACATACTGAAGGAATTTATCACTTATGTGATATTTTGGGTAAGGCAATTAGTTCAGATTTAGTAAAGAAGACTAGAAATGGGAAGAACAGAAATAAAAATTTATTGATTTTGTATTTTATAACAATTCTCAGAAAAAAAAAGGTTAATATGGAACGTGAATTGGCTGAAAAAATAGATTTTTCTGAAACTGGTGTCCTTTTGATAATAACTTGTAGGTTATTTCTAGGGATAGAGTGGTCACATAATAAATCCATTAACTGTCGAATAATGAAATTATTAGATAATAAAAATGTCAAATCTGTAAAAGATTTAGTTATTAGAAATAAATTTGAAGACTATAGATAAAGGCATTTTGTTCTTACATGGAAATATTATAGTGCTATTTTTATTCTCTATATTTTATCTCAATTAATATCAAACTGAATTTTTTCTATTATACAGCAATCACTAAAAGCAATTTTAGCTGTCAAATAGATGATTTTAGGGAGGTCAAGTTAAAAAATGAGGACAGTTCTCCTTGAAGTGCTCTTATTCCAGAGAATTTTAAATTAAATTAAATTAGATTATTTAGGGTGGTTGATAATAGAATGACATCCAATGCCATTCTGAAGTAACTTTTTGAAAAGATTATAATTCAACATTTTAGTCAACATAACAAATGCACTTTCATTGGTTTTCTTGATCTAGCTATTGTACACTGAACAACAAAAGTAACCATTTATCTTCATTTTGAGTATATAAATGCTGAGAGTTAGAAATATTCTATTTATAGTTTTAGTACAAGGTTGAATGCACTTATCACACTTCATTGGTTGCACATTTTATACTTAGAAAAAGTGTTAAGAGTCTTTTCTATTGATTCACAGGCTAAGCAATTTCATTTTTTGTTTTCATACTTTGACCTACAACCCTAGGATCCATTAGGGCACTACAATAGCAAGGTGTAGACACATCAACTACAAAGAAATAGAACTAAAATGACAGTGTCTCCAGCTAGGGATGCATTAATAGACCTGAGAAATCAAACGTAGAAAAGGCAATTTTTTCCTGCTGGGAAGTGGAGTCCTCAAGAGAGACATTTCAGATTGAAGAACATGATATGAAAATCAATGAAGGCCCTATTGTGCTACTGATGTGTCCGGGAAGTGTCATTTTATATCTCGCTAGTGGATATCTGAAGGAAGTTAAAGCTACTTTGCTCATAGTAATTGGATGAATCCTCTTTTATCAGTGGTCTATTTTGCTGCTCAAAGTAAAAGTAAAATATACTGCGGGGTCCAGTTTGAAATGAGATATGAAAAAGATTTAATATGAAAACTGTTAGGTCTATTTGCAGACATGAAAAAGAAATCAGTGATCAGTGAGCAGTTTCAAAATTCCTCTAATTAACACATGAATTTAAACAGATAACTGTAAATACTTGGCCAATTGGCAGGAAACTGTGGTCAAGAAAACAGCACGTTGGCTAACCAGGGAAGGAAACTTAAAAGGCATCTTTGCAAATATTAGAATGATTTGCAGACACCAAATAGCTGATTTGAAGATTTAATTTTGTAAATATGTGTGCATTAAAACTAGAGGAGTTATATGCTTGGAAATTGTCTAGATATTAATTCCTGGAATTTTTATTGCTCATGCTACTAAATGCTATTGTTTACCAGATCACTATAATAAAAAGTTTAAGAACTTTATGGCAACTATCTTTGGTTTCCCCAAAAGTCACTTGTCAATTATCTCATTATTTCCCCCCAAAGTATATTTATCCTATGGAAAATCCTTATATGTTTTGATTGCTGCTATATGATATTTGAAAGAGACTATGTAAGGTAAGAGCAGCTATTAAAATTGGAGGTTTCTATTTAGATTCTACACTTTTCACCTCTTTTTACTTTACTTTATTCCACAAAGCATTTGTAATGGCTAAAACTCTTAAATTTACATCGTATACTCAAAAATTGTAAAGCTTTTGAATTTGAATGTTTACTTAATTCAAATGAGCTTCATTGTTTATTGGTTAGTGGGAAACTCTTGGAGTCAGAATTCATTAATTTATGTATCAGTTCAATAAGCAATTTTTGGGAGATAACTAGTCATAATGTAAAATAAAGAGCTTTTCATATATGAATGAGTAAATTGAAATAGAGATTGGAGCGCCTGGGTGGCTCAGATGGTTAAGCGTCTGCCTCGGCTCAGGTCATGATCCCAGGGTCCTGGGATGGAGTCTCACGTCAGGCTCCCTGCTCCTTGAAAGCCTGCTTCTCCCTCTGCTCCCCACCTCTCTCTCTATCTCTCATGAATAGATGAAAAATTTAAAAAAAAGAAAGAAATAGGGATTGGTCATTTACATGTATCAAGTCATGTGTAATACACTGGTGCCCAAAAAAACAATGACTTTGGGGCACCTGAGTGGCTCATTTGGTTAAAATTCTGCCTTCTGCTTAGGTCATGATCCTAGGGTCCTGGATCATACTGTGCATTGGGCTCCCTACTCAGCAGGGAATCTGCTTCTCCTTCTCACTCTGCTCCTCCCCTGACTTGTGCTCTCTCTCTCTAGCTTACTCTCTCTGTCTCAAATAAATAAATACAATTAAAAAAAAAAAAAAAAAAACAATGACCTCAAAGGTGAAAATGATCAAAATTAGGGGAAATGGAAATATAAGGGAACAAAGATTTTTAATTGAGAAACATGAAATTAAGGATGCTAGTATCTTTTACAACAAAGGTGGTAATAATTGGCCATTATTACCCTGACTATGTGGAACCAGCAGAGAAAGGAATTCTGCACTAGCTCTCTTATTCTTGGTAACACTCACCTGCACATTTCAGTTTTTGAGAATTCCATGGATCTCCCTAAACCTGTAACATCTTTTATTCATTCCAGATATGTATTCTTTCAAATGAGCTTTACAAAAGCAAAATGTTTTTTGAGAAGACCTGAACTCATATTATGAAAAAAATGTATTTTATCAATTCTAAGATACACATTTTTTCTCATTTTGTTATCTGTGGAATTGAAACCCATTCTACAATCAATGGCAATGTAATAGTTGAGCTGGAAATTCTTTTCTTTTTCTTTTTTTTTAAAAGATTTTATTTATTTGACAGAGAGAGACACAGTGAGAGAGGAATACAAGCAGGGGGAGTGGGAGAGGGAGAAGCAGGCTTCCCACGGAACAGGGAGTCTGATGCAGGGCTCAATCCCAAGACCCTAGGATCATGACCTGAGCCAAAGGCAGATGCTTAACGACTGAGCCACCCAGGTGCCCCAATTTATTTATTTTTCTTAAATAGCAACACAAAATCATGATTCAATATAATTTACAGCATCTTAGACTTGATATATGGAATCTAATTATATACATGGCAATTAAAACCAGTGAACAGCCATAGTTACACTATGGTTGAAATAGTAGCTATAATTTCTGTAAATAACAGGAAATAGAGTTTAGATTCTCCTGTATTGGCTCTATTACAAATTTCTTCCTCTTTTCCTCTCGCTGGTTCTGAATATTTTGTCTCCATTTCCTAAAATTGTCAACATGGGAAAAATGATTTTTTTCTATGTACATTATCCCCCATCTTTCCTATCCTCCATAGTGCTGATAGCTATATTTCTTTTTTCTTTTTTTTTTATGTTCAGTTAGCCTCTGTATAGTACATCATTAATTTTTGATGTAGTGTTCAGTGATTCATCAGTTATGTATAACACCCAGTGCTCATCACAACACGTGCCCCCCTTAATATCCATCACCCTGTTACCCCCTCCCCCCACACCCCTCCTCTCTGAAACCCTCAGTTTGTTTCCTGTGGTCCATAGTTTCTCATGGTTCATCTCCCTCTCTGATTTCTCCCCCTTCAGATTTCCCTCCCTTCCCTTATGGTCCTCTGTGCTATTGCTTATGTTCCACATGTGAGTGAAACCATAAAATTGTCTTTCTCTGCTTGACTTACTTCACTTAGCATAATCCTCTCCAGTTCTATCCATGTCAATGCAAATGGTAGGTATCCATCCTTTTTGATGGCTGAATAATATTCCATTGTATAAGTGTACCACATCTTTATCCATTCATCTTTTGAAGATGATGATGGCTTGGCTTGGCTTGGCTCCTTCCAGAGTTGGCTGTTGTTGGCATTGCTGCTATGAACATTGGGGTCCATGTACCCTTCCTTTCACTACATCTGTATCTTTGGGGTAAATACCTAGTAGTGAGATTGTTGGGTCATAGGGTAGCTCTATTTTTATTGTCTTGAGGAACCTCCATACTGTTTTCCAGAGTTGCTGTACCAGCTTGCATTCCCACCAACAGTGTAGGAGCGTTCCCCTTTCTCAGCATCCTCACCAACCTTTGTTGTTTCCTGTTGTGTTAATTTTTGCCATTCTAACTGGTGTAAGGTGGTATCTCATTGTGGTTTTGATTTGTATTTCCCTGATGGTTAGTTATGTTGAGCATTTTTTCATGTGTCTGTTAGCCATTTGTATATCTTCTATGGAGAAGTGTCTGTTCACATCTTCTGCCCATTTTTTGACTGGGTTATTTGTTTTTTGAATGTTGAGTTTGAGAAGTTCCTTATAGATCTTGGATATCAGCCCTTTATCTGTAATGTCATTGGCAAATATAGCTGATAGCTATATTTCTAAAATAAAAATTTGATCATGCTATTCTCTTCATTAAAATTTCTTAATCCCTCTGCATCTTCAGGATAAATTTCCAACTCCCCAAATGACATACAGAACCCATTATGATCAGAACCTCATTCTCCCTGTATTTCTTTTCTCTCCACTTTCCATATCCACCTTGTCTATCTTTACAAAATAATTTGCATATCCTCATTTGTGAAACTTTGATGTGATTGCACATGGTGTTTTTTTCCATGGGTATACTGTCTTGCACAATTATTGAACATAGTATTAAAAGCTTTTCATAAATGAATAAGTAAATTGAATTGACAAATAGGGATTGGTCATTTATATGTATCAAAAACATCAATCTAATTACTTGTGACACTTCCAAAGAGGTTGATTTCACTTGTGCAGATATTTTTAAAAGCCACACTTCAATTATCTATTTATTTACTGATTAGTGTATTTGTACATGTATGTTCACACAAAAAAACTCAGAATGTTTTATTCTCTACCACCAAAAATGTATTTTATTCTTACCTCTACAAAAATTATCCAATGCTGTGCCTCTGAAACAAATAATACATTATATGTTAAAAAAAAAAAAAAAAGAAGAAGATAGTAGGAAGGGCAAAATGAGGGGGCGGAAATCAGAGGGGGAGACGAACCATGAGAGACTATGGACCCTGAGAAACAAACTGAGGATTCTAGAGGGAAGGGGGTGGGCAAATGGGTTAGCCTGGTGATGGGTATTAAAGAGGGCACATATTGAATGGAGCACTGGGTGTTGTGCGCAAACAATGAATCATGGAACCCTACAACAAAAACTAATGATGTGATGTATGGTGATTAACATAACATAATAAAATAAAAAAATACACAAATATAAAAAAATTATCCAATGCTACAATACTTGCTCATATCTCTTTTATGCACCAATATGATTTTAGTGCTAGGTTTTGATTAGATGAAGAATAAGACATTTTATTTCAAGTATCTTAATTTCTATTTCTCTATCTTCCATTAGACTATAAACTCCAAACTAACATGATCCAAGTGTGATTTCTTTGCAGTTGTATTTCCAACTTCCAGACAACTATTTGGTTGGCTGAATAAAACTGTGTTTTAGCTTTGGTGCATTCTAAAGTATAAAGCTGTTATTTAAGTAGCAAACATATTCTTCTGTAGCTGAAAGTTTTAAGAAATTAGCAGTTATTTGAAACATGCCTATTGCTGTCAAGGAGAGTCAAGGTGATTTTTATTTTAATCATATTTAGTAAACAAAATATTTTAAAATAAATAACTGATTTTGAATGAAAAATCAGATTTTGTTATTATGTGAAAGTAATTTGAGAAACACAATGATTAATACTGAGGAAAGTGTTTGTCTTTCTTGTGTTTGGATTTAACCAAGAGTTGTTTATAGCTTCAGGAAATCACATCACCAGTGGCAGATGTACTTTTGATTTGAGTTGCCAATAAATGTACCTGTACTGGGGCGCCTGGGTGGCTCAGTCAGTTAAGCATCTGCCTTCAGCTCAGGTCATGATCCCAGGGTCCTGGGATAGAGCCCCGCATCGGGCTCCCTGCTCAGTAGGGAGTCTGCTTCTCCCTCTCCTTCTACCCCTGCCCCTTGCTCATGTTCTCTCTCTCACTCACTCTCTCTCTCAAATCAATAAATAAAATCTTTTAAAAAAAGTACCTGTATCAACTACACTTGGCTTTGTACTTTCAAAGTGAAAGTAGGTTATGAACCGTCATTATGAATCATTATTTCACTAATAATGTGATCCAGTAGTTACATGTTGAGCTACATATAATTTTACTAAAATTAATTTTCTTTTAATTTTTTCATCATATAATACAAAACATTATATGCATATACATGTGTATTTACAGATATATATTTGAAAATGTGAATTATAGATTTATTATATTTTAATTAGTGAAGAAATTGTTTCATAATATTTTTTTACCAAAAAAAAAAAAGACTTTTGTTTCAGCAAAGTGGGATCTATTGAGCTAGACTTTGAAGTTGCAGGTGGACCTGATAGCATAACAGTAAGAAACTCACACTGCATATTAAATTTTGTGTGGTAACTGTACTGAAATTTTAATTCTGGAATGGAGTCCCTCATTAAAACTACACAGGCATGAATAATAAGTATTCTCTAAAGTCAAAAATGCACTTTCAATTTAAGTAAATTTTATTCCATCCTTTCCCTATGTTTTTCCTTCTCTCCTCCATTATTTAAACATCTGTTCATATACTAATTGCCCATTGTATTTATTTTTTCTTTTCTTTTCCTTTTTCTACACAACAGATAATTTATTTTTTTCTAACATTAATCCATACATATTCCAATCATTTAGTAACATTTATTGGACATAAAGCCTCTATAGTGATTTTCATTATAAACAAAGCTTACTTTTTTTTTAAGGTTTTATTTATTTATTTGACAGAGAAAGACACAGTGAGAGAGGGAACACAAACAGGGGGACTGGAAGAGGGAGAAGCAGGTTCCCCTCAGAGCAGGGAGCCCGATGCGGGGCTCGATCCCAGGACCCTGGGATCATGACCTGAGCCGAAGGCAGACGCTTAATGACTGAGCCATCCAGGCGCCCCACAAAGCTTGCTTTCCAGGAGTCAAATGTTTTTGGTTTTTCGTTTTTTGGGGGGGTTTGTTTTGTTTTGTTTTGTTTTGTTTTTATATATATATTTTTTGTTTTATTATGTTATGTTAATCACCATATATTACATCATAGTTTTTGACGTAGTGTTCCATGATTCATTGTTTGCATATAACACCCAGTGCTCCATGCAGTACGTGCCCTCTTTAATACCCATCACCAGGCTAACCCATCCCCCCACCCCCCTCCCCTCTAGAACCCTCAGTTTGTTTCTCAGAGTCCATAGTCTCTCATGGTTCATCTCTCCCTCCGATTTCCTCCCTCTTCATTTTTCTCTTCCTATCTTCTTCTTTTTTTTTTTTTTAACATATAATGTATTGTGTCAGAGGTACAGGTCTGTGATTCAACAGTCTTGCACACTTCACAGCGCTCACCATGCCCATTGTATTTAATATGGACTTATGTTGTGTGGATATTGGTGGGAGTTTACAGTAGAGTCCATTCCTCCCAAAAGCTATTGTGATTATTTCCAATACGGAAGTATTTTAGTTTTATTAGTTAGCTTCAGATTTCAAATATAAAACTCCTGGAACGAGAATACTTTTTTAATTGAAGTATAGTCCACTCATAATATTACATTACAGCTCGGCGTACAGCATAGTAATTTGACAAGTCAATGCATCAGGCTATGCTCAGCACAAGTGTAGCTACCGTCTGTCTCCATACAGTGCTATTACAGTATCATTGACCATACTCCCGGGGCTGTCCCTCTTAATCCCCGTGACTCATTCATTCCATGACTGGGAGCTTGTATCTCCTACTCCCCTTTGCCCATTTTGCTCATGCCTCCTCTCTGGCAACCGTCAATTTGTTCTCTGTATTTATGGGTCTGTATCTGCTTTTTCTTTAGGTATTTATTAATTTCTTTTTTTAAATTTATTTTTATTTATTTATTTATTTTTAGATTCCACATATAAGTGAAATCATATGGTATTTGTCTTTCTCTTCTTAACCTATTTCAGTTAGCATTATACCCTCTAGGTCCATCCATGTTGTTGCAAATGGCACGATCTCATCCCTTTTTATGGCTAAGTAATATAAGAGAACACTTTTTTTTAAAGATTTTATTTATTTATTTGACAGAGAGACAGTGAGAGAGGGAACACAAGCAGGGGGAGAGGGAGAAGGAGAAGCAGGCTTCCTGCAGAGCTGGGAGCCTGATGTGGGGCTCGATCCCAGGACCCTGGCATCATGACCTGAGCCGAAGGCAGATGCTTAACGACTGAGCCACCCAGGTGCCCCAAGAGAACACTTTTTAATCAAATGTTTAGGATGTGCTATTTTGTCCACCTACTATCTCATTCAAATGAGAATTGCTTCTTTGTAAGTCATTTTTGAAAGCAAGTTTTTGGCTTGTTTTTTTTATTAAATACTTTTCCTTTTCACTGAGATGTTTGCACTTTGAGTGTGCTAGCATTATTTGGGCATTCAGTTCCTATTTATCACATTGTGGATTTCCTTTTTCCCCTCTGTTTCTGGTTAAAATTTATGGTTCTGTGTTCTTCATGGCAGCCTTGACTTCTGAGACACTATGGCCCTTGCCTTTCAGTTTCCTCTTCATGTTTGGTTGTTTATAATTTTGGGTAACTTGTTAACCCATCTATGCAAGTAAAATGTAGGTTTTAATTTACCAGAGGCATTTTTGTTGTTGTTTGTCTGTCTAGCTTTTGCATAACATCTAATCGGCTAACTTACCAATAGCTCAGTTTCAACAACTACATTTTCTATTCCAAAAGCCCTGCTTCACCTGACTGATGCAGATATTGCAGATATGCAATACTGACTTGATATTAGACAGACTTCTCTAGAACTGTTTTTTAGACATAACTTGTTTTATTCCTGTGTCTACTTTAATAGATAACTCTAACCTTGAACTTGCCACATATATTTGACTACTGAATATTTTATACTCACTATCTTTTTCTATAGCTTCAAATCTATATTTGAGATGCCTTCCAAAATAGCAAAGTCTCACATGTTCCACTCTAAACTTTTCTTGACATTCCTGATGTTTTAAAAGCCAGGGCCTAATTTTGCTGAGGCTGGTTATTCATTTGACCAATTCTTACTCCTAAAAGGGGAGAAATTGACATTTTTAAGAACAGAGGTGTATCTAGGAATAAGGGTTTGTTTTGTTTGTTTGTTTATTTTTTGCTTTCAAAAGATTAAATTATTATTGAATTTTTCAACTCAGTATTGGATTCTCTGTGAAAAAGGAGGATCATGATTTCATTTGCTCTATAGATAGCAAAGACAAGGTGTTTGAAGCTGATGAAGTAGGTCTAAAATGTTGCACCCCAAAAAGTGGAAGTAATTAAAAATCAACATGATAATTATGATAACAAACACTTATATACGTGATATTATTCTGAATACTTTGTATATATTAACAGTTTAATTCTTATAATAACCCTGTGAGGCAGATATATTATTGTCGCCACAATTTTTAGATATACTCTGGCCCAATGAGGTTCAGATTGATCACTAATTGTCACAAAGCTATTAAATATGGCTTTTGAGCACACAAGTTTCAGAATCACTCTTACGTCTATATATAATAGTACATGAAAATTGTTATTTTTATTTATCAAAGAAAAAAAAGAGATTGAAGAAGGTGAGAGATCCATTTGTAAGATTTATCAAGAAGCTGGACCTTAAAGAAAGGGTAGTTGGTATGTTATAATGAAGAGAAAATAAAGGAGGTCTTCACAAGAGGCTGGATACAAATCTCTGATTTGACATTTGCCAACAAGTTGCTTTCTTGGAAAATCTATTTAGTCTCATTGACCATGAATTTCATGTTCTGTACAATGGTTACAGCTATAACAACTCTTCAGTCTCTTGTGAGGACTAAAGGTTAGGGAACAAACACTATAACATAAATGTCAAATTTTCCTTTTTTTTTTTTTTTCCTTTTAAGTGTCACTAATGAACCAATATTTTTTAGATGGGAGAATTTTGGGGACAGGTGCTAATTGTATAAAGTTCAAAATAGTCACTACATGATCTGGAGCATTAAGACTAGTCTGGATATGTAGAAAAATTTCCTAAGGGAGACAATTCTGATATGACTCAATGGGAGGTTGGTTTCAGGTTCAGTGCATCTTCACTTTCCTTTTGGAAAGCAATCTACCAATATGCATTTTTAAAAATTTTGCATCTCTTTAGTAGAATAATTTCACATCTGGAAATCAAACTGGAGGCAATGATCCTAAACATGTGAGGGAATTTGCGAAGTTCATTATAGTTTTAATGATAAGTAAACAACTTAAATATTGACTACAAGTAGAATTAAATAGATGATGATATTTATTTATTTATTTGTGTTTTTTTTTTAATTATGTTCAATTAGCCAGCATATAGTACATCATTAGTTTTGGATGTAGTATTCATCAGTTCATTAGTTGCATATAACACCCAGTACTCATCACAACACATGCCCTCCTTAATACCCATCACCCGGTTACCCCATTCCCCACTCCCTTCCCTTTTATAACCCTCAGTTTGTTTCCTGGAGTCCAGAGTCTCTCATGGTTTGTCTCCCTCTCTGATTTCTTCCCATTCAGTTTTCCCTCCCTTCCCCTGTGGTCGTCCATGTTATTTAATATAATATTATGCATGAAACCATTTCTGAAAGTTTTGGTGTCTTGTTACTGTAAGTAACAAGTAACTTATGTGGACATTATTATTACAAATGTAGTAAAGAAAAAAATAAAATTAAAACTCTAGAAAAGTCTGGGGAAAAGGCAAATGCTGTTGGCAAAAAGAAAAAAGTTGCTAAATTGATTATCATATCTCTTCTGCTATTATTAATCTTCATATAGACTGATCTAAAGTGAATTGTTGTTCTTGCTCAAGCCAGGAAACATCATTCCAGTGCCTTGTCTATGGGACCACTGGACCTGCTTTAGACTAAAATTTGTACTTTATAAAAAAGTATCAATAGTTCATGCTTCCCCTTATTAATGTGATTTTACTGAATTAAAACACCGTCAGTTTAATTAAAAAATCTAAGTTTATTTTATTTACTTAATATTTTATGATATTATAATCCAATTTAGATAATTTCTCATCTAACTGCAATAGTAAGATGATTTGACATTCATTTTGCTTTATTTTACTTGAAAAGTCTCTTTTTAAAACTTTCCTGGGTGGTTCAGTTGGTTAAGCGACTGCCTTTGGCTCAGCTCATGATCCTGGAGTCCCAGGATGGAGTCCCTCATCGGGCTCCCTGCTCAGCAGTGAGTCTGCTTCTCCCTCTGACCCTCTTCCCTCTCGTGCTCTCTATCTCTCATTCTCTCTCTCTCAAATAAATAAATAAAATCTATACAAACAAAACAAAACAAAGAACAAAAAAAAAACCACACAAAAATCTCTTTCATTTTACAATATTCCAGAACAGTAAAGTGCTGTGGGCTGAACATCTAAAATAAACTGGTTCTGTACTATTTCACAAAGCAATTACTATGACTTACAGTTGCTCAGAACTGGCCTTGAAGGATTATCTCAGCCTTAGGTGCCACAGACAGTTGTATACCAAAGATTTGCAGGTTCTGAAAACAGCTGGTACCATTAAATAAGTTATTCAATTGGGATTACAGGAGTATAATTAAAGACTCTGAAGAAGGATCTAGAACAGATTTGTTTTCCTTCATGTAACAAACATTGTAATGATTGCAATGTATCCAGAATAATGCAATCCAAATGGGATTCAAATTTTAAAAATATATATATATATATATTTAAATTTGTTTCCCATGTCGTCTTAGATTTATATTTGACAGGAAAAGAGAAACATACACACAAATAACTGTGATACTAATAATGACTATGAGAACTTTCCTTTGAGCTTGTTGTTGCTTCCATTCTCTTTGTGATTAGCCATTTACAGATGATTCTCCTGAAAATATTTTCCAATCATTATGTTCATATTTATCACCTCTGTTTACTTTTCATTAGAAGTATAGTTATTACATATTCTGTTATGCCACCCTGAAGTAATACCAGATTTCAAGAGTGTAAACTCCACTGTCCCACCAGTATTTACAAAATGATCATAATAATCATTAATACAATTAGGTACAAGTCAGACATATTGACAGAACAAAATATTCCCAAATAGAAAAACATATGAAAAGAGAAAGAACATAATTTCTTTAGGTTTTTATTTAGATGAAAGGGAAGAAAAAGCTGACACTAATTAAGAAGTAGAAACATCGTATTGGGTCTCTCAGAGAATTATAAAAGCAAGAGAACCAAGTTTTGGGTTAAACTTTAGGAATAGTATACAAAACCTTGTATAGAAATGGCCTTTGGGGGCGCCTGGGTGGCTCAGTCATTAAGCATCTACCTTCGGCTCAGGTATCGAGTTCCACATCAGGCTCCCTGCTGGGCGGGAAGCCTGCTTCTCCTTCTCCCACTCCCCCTGCTTGTGTTCCCTCTCTCGCTGTGTCTCTGTCAAATAAATAAATAAATAAAATCTTAAAAAAAGAAAGAAAGAAAGAAAGAAATGGCCTTAGGAAATTTTACTACTTTAATTCCACCAAACATCAGGAGAAAAAAAATGACTTGTTGTCCATTAATTGCACTTTTGCACTGAGAAATTGAGTTTGTAAACACAGCATCTCCTGAAAGTGAGATACTGTCAAATTCACAAGCAAAATGAGTTTCAAGTCTATGCTTCTTCCCGTGGAAGCCTTGCATGAATGTATCATATGAGGGGAGCCTACATAATAAGTCAACATTCTAACTGGAAGGAAGTAGGGAAATATATATATTTTTTTAAATTCTGGGTTCTACCTTGATAGTAGGTCTAGAACAGATTTATTTTAGAAAAGTCTGGGGGAAAAAAAGAAAAAATTCTGTGGAGAAAGATGTAAATTTCCAAATTTCCAAATATGGCTAGAATGTTCCAAGGTTGCAGGACAGCTAGAAATCCTGTCTATCATAATATTATTTGGTTTTCTTTAAACTGAAATGATCAAATCCAATCTTTAAAAACATTTATAAAGTATTACTCAATAATTTTAAAGAATAAAATCACCAAAATTCAGTATATCTTTTTTGTTAGTTGTGATTACCTCTCACATGTTACAATACTTTACTAATTTTACCTCAATAGGTGACATTTTATTCAAACAATCTGAAATAAAAGTACCTCTCAGTGTTTTCTGAGTATGAATAAGTCTACTGTTATCAATAAATTTGTCCTGTCCTTATAGTTTGATAATAGAGTGTTTCCTTTCATATCAAAGAAGAACTTCCAGTATATGGCACCCGGGTGGCTCAGTCCTTAAGTGTCTGCCTTTGGCTCAGGTCATGATCCCAGGGTCCTGGGATCGAGTCCAACATCGGGCTCCCTGCTCCGCGGGAAGCCTGCTTCTCCCTCTCCCTCTGGCCCTGCTTGTGATCCCTCCTCTCGCTATCTCTCTCTCTGTCAAATAAATAAATAAAATCTTAAAAAAAAAGAACTTCCAGTATAACTATGCAACATAAGAAATAAATACAATTGAATAAAAAATTTTGATACCTGATATTTTAGAGTTTATCTTTAGTATAGCAATTTATTTGTGCATTATATTAAGAAAGGATAAAAGGGATCCAAAAAACATCAGTTCATAAAACATAACTGGTCCTATGAAATCCAAGTTTAAAATATTAATCATTCAAAATATTTACAAAAGAATCGTTTGCAAATTTATTCTAAGAAACAGGAAAAAGACCAAAAATATATCAAGTATTCAATACAAGGGAATGTGGGAGAATCAGTTTTGTGATATTTGAGGTAGTCAGACAACAAAATTAAATTTAAAAAGTCAATTGAGAGTCAAGTAAATTTAAAATAGTCAATTGATAGTCAAGTAAATTTAAAATAGTCAATTATAATACAAATCAAGAAAAGTAAATGAGATATTGCAAATTTAGAGAAAAAAGATTTCAACTATATTAACATTGCTGAATTCCGATTCTGTATAATGAAAGGCAAATTCGAGGAAAAAAATTCTAGAAATCAGAGATGAAAGACAAAGAATCAATACGACTAAAGAGATTAATTAATTAATTAATTATGTACTCATTCTTTGATTCAATCAGGAAACTTATATTGGGCGTTTGTTATTTGCCCTGAAATATTGTAAGTACTTTGAGTAGAAAACAAAATGGCAAATGCAAAATTCCCCTCCTGGTGGAGCTAATATTCCTGGAGTAGACAAAAAGAAACCACTGAATATGTGATGTAAATTCTGGTGGTAGTAATTGCTATGAAAAGAAATAAAGTATGTAAAGAAGACCAACAATAGTAAGTGATTACTTAAAGTTAGGATGGTCAGGGAATACTTCAAGGAAAACACCTTAAAAAGAGAATGAGTCACATCAAAATCTGTGGAAAGTGCATTTCAAGCAGAAACAAGCACTATGTACTATACCTGCTATTTTTAGTGGTTATAATAAATTTAGACAATCATGTTTAACATGATTGTTAAATATCTAAGTCTCCAAGTTTAATCAATACCGCTATTCTACTCTGGGCAAGTATATGAAGAATACTTTATGTCTATTATTATCTTGTATTATACTTTCACATTGTTCCAACCTCCAAGAAACCTAGTTATTAATGCTTCTTTAAATTTTCACATAAATTTACTAACATTTTAAGCATCTGTTTTTCTTTCTTTCTTTTTTTTTTGGACAAATATGCTGCAACTTAGGTACAACAGATTTTTGAACAGTAGATTTATGTGGGACTCACTTGTGGATTTATTTTCCTGGCAGTAGAATGACTTCTTTGTTCAGTCTTTTAAACTACCCCAAAATCTGCCTAATGAAATAATTTTAATTAGCTATTTTCTTTCAGAGTTAACTCTAAGAATGGCATTGAGGAGTATGATCTAGATAAGAGCTCGCTGATCCAATTTATGTTAATTCTTGAGAATATGGCTGGCCTTTGGTTAGTTATTTGAGAGGCAAAGGATACTGAAGTTCTTAGAAGAAGGTGCAGTAATACACAATCCATGATATAGATGCCTCTATAAATTAAAAGCATAAAATCAAACGTCGGGGGGAGGAGCAAGATGGCGGAGGAGTAGGAGACCTAAATTTTGTCTGGTCCCAGGAATTCAGCTAGAAAGGGATCAAACCATTCGGAACACATATGAACTCAACAGGAGATACAAGAAAAGAATAGCAGCAACTCTCTGAACAGAAAGGCGACCACTTTCTGGAAGGTAGGATGTGCGGAGAAGTGAATCTGAGGCGATATTCAGGAAGATAGACGGTGGGGGAGGGGACCTACATCAGCCGCTACTGGCAAGTGATAGAGCGGTGGAGCACAAAATCAGAAATTTTAGAAGTCTGCTCCGCTGAGGGACATCGCTCCAGGGGCTAAGCGGGGGGGGGGGGGGGGGAAGGGGGGTTTAAACCCTTGTGGGACAGTGTGGTCTCAGGACCCTCAGGGTCACAGAAAGACCCGGGGTGCCTGAGTGCAGCAGAGCTCCCAGATATAGGAGCGGGAAACCGGCTGCAGAGATGGAGCTGAGGAGTGGGCTTTCACCTCGGGGTTGTCATAAACCATGATCCGTGGCACAGTTGGGCCACTGCTCCTCCAGCAGGGACCCAACAAGCGGCAGATCTGGGGATACTCCCTTTCCTCCCCCAGGAGGAGAGGCGTGGGAGCACACCACAGGGATCTGCTGGGTTTGGAGACTCCACACAGGGTCGGGTGTCAGAGATAGAAATGCGCAGTCACAGGCCGGGTAAGCACAGAGTGCGGCCGGAGACCGGGGAGACAGGAGTGATTGACTGCTTTTCACTAGGGGCACACTGAGGAGTGGGGCCCCAAGTTCTCGGCTCCTCTGGGGCAGAGATTGGGAGGCCGCCATTTCACTCTTATCCCCCAAAGCTGTAAGGAAAGCTTCCAGGGAAAATAAGCTATGGAGAGCAAACCCGAACAGATTACGAAGCCCAGCCCCAGCAAGGCCAGAGCAATTCCGCCTCTGGCAAAGACAATTGGGAACCATGGCAACAGGCCCCTCCCCCAGAAGATCAGCAAGAACAGCCAACCAAGACCAAGTTTACCAATCAATGAGAACGGCAGAACTCCAGCGCTAGGGGAATATTGCACATAGAATTCATAACTTTTTTACCATGATTCTTTAGTCTTTCAAAGTTCATTTTTTTTTAACTTTTTGTTTTTGATGTTTTCTTTTTCCCTTTCTCAACCAACATCATATCAAACCCTTTTTAAAAAAATCTTTTTTATTTTTTATTTTTGGAGTCATGTTCTATCCCTTCATAGTAGTTAACCTTATTTTTGGTATATATATATATATATATATATATATATATATATATATATATATATGTATTTGGTATATATATATGTTGTTCTTTCTAAAATTTTGGGATACAGTTTCTTCTGACAGACCAAAATATACCCTAAATCTCTAGTGTATGGCTTTGTTCTAGTCTCCTGCCTGATCACAGTTTCTCCCTTTTTTTTTTTTAATTCTTCTTTCTTTTTTCAACCAACTTCTTATCTTATCAATTCCTTTTATAAAATCTTTTATAATTTTCATCATTACAATCATATTCCATCCCTTCATTATATTAATCCTTATTTTTGTACATATGTAAGTTTCTCTTTCTTTAAAATTTTGGGAGGCACTGTCTTCTAACAGACCAAAATACACCCAAAATCTTGTGTGGCACTGATCTATGCACCAGCCTGATTTGATCATATTCTGATGGGTTTTTTGTTTGTTTGTTCATTTGTTTTTATCTTTTTCTCTTTCTTTTTTTTATTCTTTTTTCTTTCTTTCCCATTCTTTTCCCCCAGTTTCAGGTATCTTCTGATTTGTTTAGTGTATATTTTTCTGGGGACATTGTTACCCTGTTAGCATTTTGTTCTCTCATTCATCTATTCTCCTCTGGAAAAAAAAACAAGATGGAAAAAATCACCTCAAAGAAAAGAACAAGAGGCAGTACCGCCTGCCAGGGACCTAATCAATATGGCCATTAGTAAGATGTCAGAACTAGAGTTCAGAATGACGATTATAAATACTAGCTGGGCTTGAAAAAAGCATGGAAGATATTAGAGAAATCCTTTCCAGAGAAATAAAAGAACTAAAATCTAAACAAGTCGAAATCAAAAAGGCTATTAATGAGGTGCAATCAAAAATGGAGGCTCTAACTGCTAGGATAAATGAGGCACAAGAGAGAATTAGTGATATAGAAGACCAAATGATGGAAAATAAAGCAGCTGAGAAAAAGAGAGATAAACAACTACTGGATCACGAGGGCAGAATCTGAGAGATAAGCGATACCGTAAGACAAAACAACATTAGAATAATTGGGATCCCAGAAGAAGAAGAGAGAGAGTGGCAGAAGGTATATTGGAGCAAATTATGACAGAGAACACCCCTCAAAATCAATAAAAATAGGTCAACCCCCGACATCTAATAGTAAAACCTATGAGTCTCAGAGACAAAGAGAAAATCTTGAAAGCAGCTCAGGACAAGAGATCTGTAACCTACAATGGTAGAAACATTAGGTTGGCAAGAGACCTATCCACAGAGACCTGGCAGACCAGAAAGGACTAGCATGATATATTCAGAGCACTAAATAAGAAAAATATGCAGCCAAGAATACTATATCCAGCTAGGCTGTTATTGAAAATAGAAGGAGATAAAAAGCTTCCAAGACAAACAAAAACTAAAGGAATTTGCAAACATGAAACCAGCCCTACAAGAAATATTGAAAGGGGTCCTCTAAGCAAAGACAGAGCCTAAAAGTAACATAGACCAGAAAGGAACACAGACAATATACAGTAACGGTCACCTTACAGGCAATACAATGGCACTAAAGTCATATCTTTCAATAGTTACCCTGAATGTAAATGGGCTAAATGCCCCAATCAAAAGGCACAGGCTATCAGATTGGATAAAGAAACAAGACTCATCGATATGCTGTCTGCAAGAGTCATTTTAGACCCAAAGACAGCCCCAGATTGAAAGTAAGGGGGTGGGAAACAATTTACCATGTTAATGGACACCAAAGGAAAGCTGGGGTGGCAATCCTTATATCAGACAAATTAGATTTTAAACCAAAGACTGTAATAAGAGATGCGGAAGGACACTCTATCCTACTTAAAGGGTCTATCGAACAAGAAGATCTAACAATTTTAAATATCTATCCCCCTAACATGGGAGCAGCCAGTTATATAAGCCATTTAACAACAAAAGCAAAGAAACACATCGACAACAATACAATAATAGTGGGGGACTTTAAGACCCCCCTGACTGAAATGGACAGATCATCTAAGCAAAAGATCAACAAGGAAATAAAGACTTTCAATGACACACTGGACCAAATGGACTTCACAGATATATTCAGAGCATTCCATCCCAAAGCAACAGAATACACATTCTTCTCTAGTACCCATAGAACATTCTCCAGAATAGATCACATCCTGGGTCACAAATCAGGTCTCAATGGTACCAAAAGATTCAGATCATTCCCTGCATATTTTCAGACCACAATTCTTTGAAATTAGAACTCAGTCACAAGAGGAAAGTAGGAAAGAACTCAAATACATGGAGGCTAAAGAGCATCCTACTAAAGAATGAATGGGTCAACCAGGAAATTAAAGAAGACTTAAAAAATTCATGGAAACCAATGAAAATGAAAACACAACTGTTCAAAATCTTTGGTATGTGGCAAAAGCAGTCCTAAGAGGAAAATATACAGCAATACAAGCCTTTCTCAAGAAACAAGAAAGGTCTCAAATACACAACCTAGCCCTACACCTAAAGGAGCTGGAGAAAGAACAGCAAATAAAGCCTAAACCCAGCAGGAGAAGAGAAATAATAAAGATCAGAGCAGAAATCGATGAACTAGAAACCAAAAGAAGAGTAGAACAGATCAACGAAACTAGGAGCTCGTTCTTTGAAAGAATTAACAAGATTGATAAACCCCTGGCCAGACTTATCAAAAAGAAAAGAGAAATGACCCAAATAAATAAAATCATGAATGAAAGAGGAGAGATCACAACCAACAGCAAAGAAATACAAACAATTATAAGAACATATTATGAAAAACTATATGCCAGCAAATTAGATAATCTGGAAGAAATGGATGCATTCCTAGAGATGTATCCACTACCAAAATTGAACCAGGAAGAAATAGAAAACCTGAATAGACCTATAACCACTAAAGAAATTGAAGCAGTCATCAAAAATCTCCCCAAACAAAAACCAAGGGCCAGATGGCTTCCCAGGGGAATTCTACCAAACATTTAAAGAAGAATTAATACCTATTCTTCTGACACTGTTCCAAAAAACAGAAATGGAAGGAAAACTTCCAAACTCGTTTTATCAGGCCACCATTACCTTGATCCCAAAACCAGACAAAGACCCCATCAAGAAGGAGAATTACAGACCAATATCCTTGATGAACATGGATGCAAAAATTCTCACCAAAATACTAGCCAATAGAATCCAACAGTACATTAAAAGGATTATTCATCACGACCAAGTGAGATTTATCCCTGGGCTGCAAGTTTGGTTCAACGCCCGCAAATCAATCAGTGTGATACAATACATTAATAAAAGAAAGAACAAGAATCATATGATCCTTTCAATAGATGCAGAAAAAGCATTTGACAAAGTACAGCATCCTTTCTTGATCAAAACTCTTCAGAGTATAGGCATAGAGGGTACATACCGCAATATCATAAAAGCCATCTAAGAAAAACCCACAGGGAATATCATTCTCAATGGGGAAAAACTGGGAGCTTTCCCCCTAAGGTCAGGAACACGGCAGGGATGTCCACTATCACCACTCCTATTCAACATAGTATTAGAAGTCCTAGCCAGAGCAATCAGACAACAAAAAGAAATCAAAGGCATCCAGATTGGCAAAGAAGAAGTCAAACTCTCACTCTTTACAGATGATATGATACTTTATGTGGACAACCCAAAAGACTTCACCCCAAAACTGCTAGAACTCATACAGGAATTCAGTAAAGTGGCAGGATATAAAATGAATGCACAGAAATCAGTGGCATTCCTACAAACCAACAACAAGATAGAAGTAAGAGAAATTAAGGAATCGATCCCATTTATAATTGCACCCAAAACGATAAGATACCTAGGAATAAATCTAACCAAAGAGGCAAAGAATCTGTACTCAGAAAACTATAAAATACTCATGAGGGCGGCCTGGGTGGCTCAGTCGGTTAAGCGGTTGCCTTTGGCTTAAGTCATGATCCTGGAGTCACTGCGAGTCCCGTATTGGGCTCCCTGCTCAGCAGGGAGTCTGCTTCTCCCTCTGTCCCTCCCCTCTCTCATGTGCTCTCTCTCTCTCATTCTCTCTCTTTCAAATAAATAAATAAAATCTTAAAAAACAAGAAAACTATAATATACTCATGAAAGAAATTGAGGAAGACACAAAGAAATGGAAAAACGTTCCATGCTCATGGATTAGAAGAACAAATATTGTTGAAGATGTCAATGCTACCTAGAGCAATCTACACATTCAATGCAATCCCTATCAAAATACCATCCACTTTTTTCAAAGAAATGGAACAAATAATCCTAAAATTTGTATGGAACCAGAAAAGACCCCAAATAGCCAGAGGAATGTTGAAAAAGAAAAGCAAAGCTGGTGGCATCACAATTCCGGACTTCAAGCTCTATTACAAAGCTGTCATCATCAAGACAGTATAGTACTGGCACGAAAACAGACACATAGATCGATGGAACAGAGTAGAGGGCCCAGAAATGGACCCTCAACTCTATGGTCAACTAATCTTCGACAAAGCAGGAATAAATGTCCAATGGAAAAAAGAAAGTCTCTTCATCAAATGGTGTTGGGAAAATTAGACAGCCACATGCAGAAGAAGAAAACTGGATCATTTCCTTACACCACACACAAAAATAGACTCAAAATGGTTGAAAGAACTAAATGTGAAACAAGGGTCCATCAAAATCCTAAAGAAGACCACAGGCAGCACCTCTTCGACCTCAGCCACAGCAAATTCTTCCTAGAAACATCGCCAAAGGCAAGGGAAGCAAGGGCAAAAATGAACTATTGGGATTTCATCAAGATAAAAAGGTTTTGCACAGCAAAAGAAACAGTCAACAAAACCAAAAGACAACTGACAGAATGGGAGAAGATATTTGCAAATGACATATCAGATAAAGAGCTAGTATCCAAAATCTATAAAGAACTTACCAAACTCAAAACCCAAAGAACAAATGATCCAATCAAGAAATGGGCAGAAGACATGAACAGACATTTTTGCAAGGAAGCATCCAAATGGCCAACAGACACATGAAAACATGCTCAACATTGCTCGACATCAGGGAAATCCAAATCAAAATCTCAATGAGATATCACCTCACTCCACTCAGAAAAGCTAAAATAACAAGTGAGGAAATGACAGATGTTGGTGGGGATGTGGAGAAAGGGGAACTCTCCTACACTGTTGGTGGGAATGCAAGCTGGATGCAGCCACTCTGGAAAACAGTATGGAGGTTCCTCAAAAAATTGAAAATAGAGCTACCATATGGTCCAGCAATTGCACTACTGGGTATTTACCCCAAAGATACAAATGTAAGGACCTGAAGGGGTATGTGCACCCCAATATTTATAGCAGTCACGTCCACAATAGCCAAACTATGGAAAGAACCAAGATGTGCATCGACAGATGAATGGATAAAGAAGGTGTGGTGTATATATATATACAATGGAATATTATGTAGCCATCAAAAGGAATGAAATCTTGCCATTTGCAACGATGTGGATGGAACTGGAGGGTATTATGCTGAGCGAAATAAGTCAATCAGAGAATGACATGTATCATATGATCTCACTGATATGAGGAATTCTTAATCTCAGGAAACAAACTGAGGGTTACTGGAGTGGTGTTGTCAGGAGGGATGGGGTGGCTGGTGATAGACATTGGGGAGAGTATGTGCTATGTTGAGCGCTCTGAATCGTGTAAGACTGTTTAATCACAGACCTGTACCTCTGAAACAAATAATACATTATATGTTAATAAAAAAGAAGAATCTAGCAGGAAGGAAAGAATGAAGGGGGGGAAATTGGAGGGGGAGATGAACCATGAGAGACTATGGACTCCGAGAAACACACTGAGGGTTCTAGAGGGGACGGGGGTAGGGGAATGGGTTAGCCTGGTGATGGGTATTAAAGAGGGCACGTATTGAATGGAGCATTGGGTGTTATATGCAAACAATGAATCATGGAACACTACATTAAAAACTAATGATGTAATGTATGGTGATTAACATAATATAATAAAAAAATCAAATGTCTAAGTGAGATTAAAATATATTCTAAATATAAATGCAAATACATATTAAAATCATCATATATGTGTATTCTTAGACACAGCCATACCACTTATAAAAATTAACCTAAAAGATTAATCAGAGACATTAAATTTGTTATGTTTTAGTAGTGAGTAAATAAAACTGCATATCTAAAAATATGGCAGAAATCTTTAAGTAAATTTTTAAATATTGCTTTTGGAGAATATTTTGCTGCCATCAAAATCATCTTACAGAAAATGTTTTAAGGAATGTATATATATGTATATATATATAAATTATAATAAACAGACTACAAAATATAGAAAATGTTTTAAGGAGTGTATATATATATGTATATATATATATAAATTATAATAAACAGACTACAAAATATCACCAAGAGAATAATAGTATCCTTGTAAATGAACAAAATAATTTCCAAGGTAAGTCATGAAAAGTAGCGATAGCATTTAACAAGATGTTAACAATAACCAGTTTTGGCAGTTAGTCATATTGCTGATTTTTCTTCTATCTCTTTATTATTATTATATTATCTTTATTATATCTTTATTATTATTTTTATTTTTGTATTTGCTAAGTTTACAATATTGGATATGAATCATTAATTAGGAAACAGTGTCCAAAACAAAAATTATAATTTAAAAATTTAATTTTTCACAAAATTCCTCCTGCTCTTCTTTTTGTTAAGGGAGTACAGGTAGAGGGGAAAACTGAGTCTTGAAATGTAACATTTTCTATGTAATATCTGAAATAATGAACTAATGGAATTCTATCACCTTGAGATTCATGCTTCTCTACAGTTCATGGAAAGGAACACGGAAAGCTAATGCTCTTCTCCTGGTTTCATGATCACACATGCAAGAAAAGTATGACTAGACCTTCTAATGGGAAAAATAGGTCCATTCATTCTATTTGTATTCTATTTATACCTCTGTATTTAAAAACCAGGACAGATACTCTTCCTTACAAACAAAACCTCTTAATTATATCAGAACAAGGTAGTTTAATAAAAATATAATCTCCTGAAATATTCCTTAATCCTAAACATGAGAGTTGGATTGTTTTACAAAGAACAGAATGCTAATGTATCTTTCACAGTTTCCATGCTAAGCAGAACCTAATTTTAATCATGAACATACGTTTGAAGGAATCCTACTGTTTCAAGAGAATGACTCTTGCTGCATCATTCTCTGTTGAGATAATAGTGTAGTTCATTTTCCAGTCAGGTATAATCTTTTGCTTTCAAGTAGATATAGTATTAATGACTTTCAACCTGAAAACCTGGCTAAAACCTATTTCATGATTAATTAGTCCTTTTAGAAACTCAATTAAATGCTAAATGCCACACAGTAAAATGGAGAGATAATGACTGACAGAATGGAGAAACATGGGTGTGCATAAATTGTCTCTGACCTGATTTAAAGACTTAAACTGAAAATTTAACATCAAAATGAATATTATAATAATGTGTCATGTCCATCATTCTCTCAGCCAGGGTAGCATCATCAGGTTTTACCACAGCATTAATACTGACATTGTTTCATTAAGTTTAACATTTGTTTTAGTCAAAGTACACAGTCCTACAGGGTGAGATATTGTAGTTGTCTTAGAGGATATCCGTTTTCATAGTACTGTGCAGACTTTTTTGTTCTTTGGTAAATTTTACTTTGAGATATTTTCAGGATGATAGTGGACCGTCACACTGAAAGCATAGAATCAGAATCCTGGAAATAACTGCTTGATGAGACTGTTGGCACTGAAAAGAACGTTAGTCATTTTGTCCAATTTTTCATTTTTTTTTAAATTGCCATACTCAGGTTCAGAGAGGTTTATTTGTAGTCGTAGTCATACAATACTTTTTTTTAATGAGTTTATTTTAATATCTGGGTGTCTGAACCCCAGATTCATCTGGCTTCTTTTAAAAAAAAATCTCTAAAATGTCTGTTGGTTACTTCTTTCATAAAAATAGAACCTTATATGTACAGTAATTGTCAGATGCCAGATAAGTTAATAGTTTTAGTTTATTTTACCTACACTCAAATATAAAAGTGTTTCATTTTATTTTTTAACCTTACAATGTTGGACATTAGTCATTTTTTCATTATTTTTAATACATACATACATGCCCTGTCTTCTTTTACTTTTGCCCTAATATCCAAAAGTAGTGCTTTGTAGCATTTAGTTTGAAGTACAAATTATAAAAATGCTGATGACATCCAATTGGGAAAAATAGCAAAGTAAGAATAAAAGCAAAATCACCATAATATTTTATTACCCATTACCTGAATACAATTAAAATTAATTTTGTAATGAATTTCACTTCCTTCTTTCCCTTCCCTCCTCCCTTCCTTCCCTCCTCCCTCTCTTCCTTCCTTCCTCCCTCCCTTTCCTTCCTTCTTTCCTTCCTTCCTTCCTTCTTTCCTTCCTTCCTTCCTCCCTTCCTTCCTTCCTCCCTTCCTCCTTTCCTTCCTCCCTTCCTTCCTTCCTCCCTTCCTTCCTTCCTTCCTTCCACCGTTCCTTCTTCTCTCTCTCCCTCTTTCCTCTATCAAATCGATCATCGAATCATCCATCTATCCTTTTCTGCCTTTTTAAACTTTTTAAACTTACTCCTCAAAAGAGTATTATTTTAAGGCTTAATAGTTCATTTTATATTCAGTCATATTTATAATACAGAAAAATATACATTTCATTGGAATGAAACAACCAGGAAAAAATGGCATTAAGGTCTCCAAAAAGAAACCTTCAATGGATAAATACAAACTAACGTAAGAAGCTTTTAACAAAATGTAATTATTGTGGTAAAATTGCAAGCAACAAAACTTATGGATCAAATAAACAATGGCAATTTGGAGGAAATATTTAAGGAAAACCATTGGCTTGGGGCACCTGGGTGGCTCAGTCAATTAAGCGTCTGCCTTTGGCTCAGTTCATGATCCCAGAGTCCTTGGATTGAGTCTGCTCAGTGGGAGAGTCTGCTTCTCCCCTTTCCTCTGCCCTTCTCCCCCAACCCCCACTCATGCTCTCTCTTTCTTTCTCTCATGCTCTCTCTCAAATAAATAAATAAAATCTTTAAAAAAAGAAGAAAAGAAAACCATTGGCTTGAAGATAACATTGCTGGCTAAAACTAGGTTCTTAGTGTACAAAATTAAATCTTTTCGTCAGACTCAACTAGAAGATCCAAGGTCCTCATTGAATAAGTGCATTTGGCAAACATTCTGGACATAAGAATTGTCATTAATGCACTTTGGTCCTGCCTTGTGGATAGAGATTACCATAGCAGATTCTCATGGAAGATCATTTAGCTTAGAACTCCTAAAACAATTAAAATACCTTTAGTAACTATAATATAGAGGATACTGGATTAGATGGATCATTAGTCTCAGCTGATATATTTGTTATATTTTTAGCATATTCTTGGAATATGCCACTTTACTACCTATACAATTTCCCTACCATCACTTAAACAGTATCGATTAGCTAAACCTCAGTTGTAACTGTCCATAACAAATACATTCTTCTAAGAATTCAAGATAACATTTTAAGGTGTGAGACTGTGCTCAAAAAAATATTAGCAATACCTTTTTAGTAATAAGATTGTGTGTGTGTCAATTATAATTATAGAGGTTGGTTGAGTCTTCTTATTTCTTAGCTACTCAACTCAATACAAAATTATAGCTTCTATTATACAAAAATAACAAATACAAATAATTAGCATCCTTGAACCTCTCAAGATTGCAAGTTGGCAGGAATATTTGTCAGACATTACAATCAGGTATCCACTAGAATATGAATAGAGAATACAGAATATTTCTCTTGGTACTTATGTCAACAAGCTCTAAGGACAAATACTTTGGACAGTTTCCAAGAAATATCTTTCCTAATTGTTATTAGATTGTCCAAAAGGAGTTCTTAAAGTATGAAGTCTTTTCTAAAAGAGAGTTATTTTAATTTAGTTTGAAGGAGTTAAAACACTGCTTACAAAAATAAGTTATGCTCTTGACTCTACATTACCTTTCTTTGAACTTAAGTTTACAATGTGAATGAGCATTTCATAGGCCAGATTTAACTAAATACCTTTGTAATCAATAATCACAAAGTACTCATTATCTGTATTTCTTCTAATTAGAACCCACATTCTAGAAATATGATGTGCATGAATTAAATACAAATGAATTTATTGACATTATAGTATTTAGGATGGTTTTTACTGTATGTATGCTGATAGTTTAAGAACTGACCAGCAGGCCCCAAATTGCAACAGGAGGTTTGAGTTAACACATTTACAAAAAACAGTATAAATGCATAGAAAAATAGTAAGTGTTCATGAATAGTATTTGAGTGAAGTCATAATTATTTTACAGAGTATACAGTTACATTCTCATATATAATATATAGAACAAAATATGATTATTTAATAAAGTGAAATGTTAATTCACTTTGAAAGAAATAAGTAAATAAATAAATAACCTTTGCTTCAAAAGGTAAAAACAAGTATCGACCTTTTTATCACTGGAATCAAATTCCTAATAGTTTAATTTAAGGATTATATTTTTGCCACAACTATTAATTATTAAAATCAATTTTTGTGGTTTCCATTTGATTATTTATTTCTATCATTAAACCATTTATGTTTCAACTGGTTTAGAAAGTGTATTTAAATTCTCTGAACATTCAGACTAGTATAAGAAAGAGACAGTGTTGCAATATTTTAATCAATATATTTGAAAATTATAACTGCATATTTAACAATTTCAAATTTTACTTTAATTCTTACTTATTTGCTCTTTTACAATTTAGCATTTACTGATGAGGATATGGTTTTCACAGGAATTAAGGAATTTGTCCAATATTATATAGGGTTAGCATGGGTGGTTAAGTGGATTAGAAGAGGCATTTAAACATATTTTTCTATCTAATTTTGAAGAGAGATCAGTATGGCTTTGCAGATATTTATTTTATACTTTGGATTATAATCCCATACTATTTTATTTCCTTATTAATCTTGTTCCAGGTTTGGCCATTGGGAGATCTTTCAGTTGATTCCTGTGCCCCTTTGACATAATTCCATCTCTTTTTTTGCATTTGTTTGTTGTTTCTCAGCACTTACTTTCTGGCAATATAAGTTGCTCCAGGCTCAACTTATATATTTCCTGCCCCTCTCTTAGAATTGTCAGTTTCTTCAAGGAGCTCTGGTTCCTTTTATTGGAAAATAGTATTAGAAGCTAAGATGATTGCTACAGTATGGTGCTAGTTGCTACAGAAGTGCCATTATTTCTAGGCCACTCAACTGACAGGGCAAGGAATTGTGTGTGTGTGTGTGTGTGTGTGTTTGTGTGTGTACATATATATCCACAAACACTTGTATTTGTAATCATCTGCATCTACTTTAAGCTAAACATAAATTCATATTGATGCATCCAACTTTAATCTATTTCAACATGGATCTTTCTAGCCTCCTCCCCTTGTTTATCTATAACTTCTCACTCCAATAGTGTAAAACCAGACTCTCACCATGTGGCATCTATTTACTTATTCATTTAATTCTGGTATAAATATATAATGATTTCAGAATTCTTAACCTTTACCCAATAGGAAACATCTTTATTATGTAGAATACAAGTCTGTAGTCTTTCTTTACCTTTGGCTTTCAAGGATCTAAACGTTCTGAAGTTATTTAGCTCAGTATCACTTCCCCCACTTCCTTCAGTAAAGTTGTTTCCTATATCTGTAATGCATTTAGAATCTTTTGTCATATTCTGCATTCCATGCTGAGATCTGCTGACCTGCTAAATGATTTTTTTTAATTGCATATATTAAGGTTTATTCTATCCACTGTAAAGTTCTATTGGTTTTGACAAAGGCATGGTGTCATATACTCACCATGACACTATCATATAACAGCTTCACTATCCTAAAAATATCCCTTGTGCTTCACTTACTCTACCCTCCTTCTCACCTTGAACCTGTGGCAAACCACCGATCTTTTAAATGCATGTATAATTTTGCCTTTTCCAGATTGACATAATATAATAATATAAAAAGGTAGCATTTATATACTAGCTTCTTTGATTTAGCAATATGCATTACAGATCAAACTGTCTTTTTGCAGCTTGGAAGGGCATTTCCTTTCCTCACTAAATAACACACACTGTATAAACGTACCATTGTTTATTTATTCATCCACCCATTGAAGGAAATCTTGGTTGCTTGAAATTTTTGCCAATTATGGGTAAACATTTGCATGCAGATTTTTGTGTGAACATAAGTTTTCAGCTGAGATGTTAACTATTCCAGGTGATCATTATTGTGTTCAATAAGTCCCTGAAGATAGGACTTTTTCCAGAAACTAGAGCTTGGAATAAGATCAAAGAGCAACAAGGTTGGGAATGAGGCTTTTCAAAAGAGATCAAAATACTATGTTTTCTGAGGATAGGGTTTTTAACAAGCTCCCAAAGAGGTAAATCCTTCTGTTCGCTGTGAGTCTGCCAGCCCTCCTGACTACCACACCATGGAGTTGGGGAAAGGAGATATGAATAACTCCAAGCAAAATGCCAAAGATTCCACTGTTCTTACCAAGTTTCACTAGTTTCTCTTGATAAATGCTTTTCAACTTTTTTTCTGTGCCTTTGGTTATTTGCAAAAGTTCTAAAATGTTTGATTATCATAGTTTGGCAGTATTTTTGTTTCTTATGTGAGAGAGTAAATTCACAGAGGTCATTAGTTCAACTTCTGAAGGTCCCACACCACTTTGGTAATCTCTTTTCTAATACTTTGCCAAATATAGTGGTCATAAACCAGAAATATGCTAAAAAATCTGCTTCCTAACATTCCTCTAGACAAATAAATTCATCCATCATACAGTCTACCTCCAAAGTTACTATGAGTGACACTTTAAGCATTTCTCCAGTGGGTATAATGGGTTGCCATCTTTCCAGTCTCTGATAGTAACTCATAAGCCACCAACTGCTCAACTCCTAAGTCAAAGGTATGCCTTTTAGTTATAATCATTGTTGTTGTTTTGAACACCAGCAACTCACTCCTAGGTACCAGTTTCTGAATTGGTTATGACAGATATCGTATTAAGTTATTTTCCTTGACAAATGATCCTCAGTCTCAATGGCATGAAACAACAATTTTTTTGTTTCTCTACTTCCCCCAGGGTATGTTGGCAGGAGGAGTTCTTCTCATGGTAGCCATTCTAGATTCAAGCTAATGGAGTTTCCATTGCAACAAATAATTCAAAATTGACAAGGACATGGGGACTTACTTGCTCAGAGATATACACCACTTTTGCTTATATTCCATTGGCAAAAACAAGTCACATGTACATAACCAACTTCAAAAGAGGAAATTGCAATCCAACCATGTACCCTTGAGAAAAGGAAAACTTATAGCAAGAATAGTGGAAATATACTCCCAGAACTCTAGCAATTCATTTATTTAATCATTCATGTTAGGAAGTAGACAGGATAGAAGATTTGCATTCTTTTGCCTTTTCTGAGTAAGTCTTGTGTCTGCACTGCTAAATCAGGAGAGTAGCTATTACTGTAGAGTAGCTCTAACCTAGAGATGGAAAAATGTATTTCATTTCCAATGCTGGCTTAAATAGATTGATAGCAATTGCCCAGGGTGGTATTTTGAGAAGTATTGTGAAACCTCTTCAAGGCTCAGTGGAAAAGATTGCCATGATTGATTAGTATGTTTGAGATAAGCAAAACTATTATAGACATCTGAAATAGGTAGTTCAATCATGCTACTCTCCAGGGCTCTAAGCATACAATGTGAACAGCCATGCACTAGCTTTAGAATAATAGAAATATTTTAAACAAAAATACCACGTCAAGTACTTACAATATTTTTATAAAATTTATAGTGATTATAGATATCTCAAGAATAGAAATATTTGGCATCTCGTGAACAATAAAAAGAAATACTATCATACCAACAGTAAAGTACTAATTACAGATAGATTCATATGCATACATATAATGCATATATATGTATACATATATATATTTGTTTAACATTAGCTTTGACTTGAAGATTAGAGAATGTTTAGCTATATGAAATTAACAACCATCAATTGAAACATGATAAATTATTTGACATTAGTTGAAAAGTTTCTAATAACTGTTTAATCAAACCTATCTAGAAAAAATTTTCCCAGGACAACCCTGGACTGAGAACAAAAGATTATGTTGAAAAAGAAAGTATTCCTCTTAGCTCTATCTCCTTCAACCTTTTGTACTTATCTCTGTGTTGATATTCGATGTGTTTACCCCCAAAAGATTTTACAAAGGAATCCCTGCCAATAATTTGCCATTCCCTTGCATCCCTTCCACTACTACTAGGCAAAATTTGGTCTCTCATGAATGAGAGCTGCTACTGTCACATGGTCACTAAATTTGTAGATGTTTAAGTAAAATACCTTAAACTGTATTGAAAATCCCTTTCTCTTCTAACAGTGGGACATTCAGATTGAACCATGTGGACTCATCCCATAGAATGAACTATTTACCTGAATGCTTTTCTATCCATTTGGCAAAAGGACCTGTGTTGAAGCCAATCCATCTCTTTTCCTTGCCTAAATCATATGGTGAATATAACCTAGTATTAATCTGGATCTTCTGAAGAACCGTAAAAAAAGTTTTAAAATGTCCATTCTCACTAGTGACATGGACATAGGCATACATTAAGTTCTGTATAATTGAACAGATCTTTAGTTACATAACCTTTACTTATATTACAATAAATTTACCTAAGTGGTTTTATCTAGATTGGCATTTACCATAATTATAAATTAATTACTTTTTTTGTCAATCACATGGTCTTACCAAATAATATCCATGTTTTTGCAGTGTCCCGTTCTATAATAGGCCATGTATAACGTTAAACTTAAAAAAAAATTGGGAATGATTCATATAAATATCCATTACAAAAAGACTTCTAGGAATTTAGTCCATTTTCTTACTTTTATAGAAAAGAGCAAAATCCTCCAAATTAAATGACTTGTCCAAAGTCACAAGTTACTTAGTGTAGGGCCCATACTGTAACTATTTTCTGACTGCTAATTCAGTACCAAATATTCCCTGATTTTTTTTTATTTAATTGATTTTAAATTTAAAAAAATATCAGGGGAATATTTGTTTCAGAGGTAGTGTTTAGTGATTCATCAGTTGCATATAACACTCAGTGCTCATTACATCAAGTGCCCTCCTTAACGCCTACCCAGCTACTCCCCTGATATTTAAGTTTAACAAAAGTTTTATACTTTATCCTAGATCTATGGTTAAAATAATTGGCATTTTGTATAACATCTTACCCCAAAATGTCGTTGTATAATACAATACATTATGTCATGAGTGTGACAAAATTTTGACCCGACACAGTAAGGACAGCTTATCCCCACTTAACAATGTCTAGTATAAGATTTGGAGGTCTCAAAGGGTGAGAATGGAATATTTGAAGGCTATTTCACTCAGATGTCTGACAGTTGATTCTAGGAAGATTCAAAGAGCTGGGGCCGGGCACAAGTTCTCAAGCAAATCTTTCTATCCCTGTGTGATCTCTCAAAATGTTATCTCCAGCATGGTGTCTTCCATGTACTCATAGTTCTTATATGTTATCTCAGGACACCTAAGACATGGTGTCTCAGGAGGGATACTCAGGTGAAGCCACATCACATTTTATGACTTACTTTTGTAAATCACTCAGTGAGATGTCTGACACATTTTATTTGTCAAGGTTATTACATAAGTCTGCCAAATTTCAAGGGGAGGGCATCTGAATCTTCTCTCTTATTGGAGGAGTTTCAACTTCATATAATAGGAAGAGGATGTATGATGAAATATTTATTGATATATCTGTTTTTGAAAAATACAGTCTGAAATGGTCCTCTGGTTATAATAACTCAAAACCATCTCACATTGAGGGGCACCTGGGTGGCTCAGTGGTTAAGCGTCTGCCTTTGGCTCAGGTCATGATCCCAGGGTCCTGGGATCGAGCCCCACATCGGGCTCTCTGCTTAGCAGGAAGCCTGCTTCACCCTCTCCCACTCCCTCTGCTTGTGTTCCCTCTCTCGCTGTGTCTCTCTCTGTCAAATAAATAAAATCTTTAAAAAAAATAAAATCTCACATTGAAAATACAGTCATCCCCTCCACCAAAACTCCCAAGTCTCACTTGTTATGGCATTATGTAGGATGTCCAGAGCATCCATAACTATAGCTCCTTGAAAACAGTCCTTTTAAAAGTTATCAGTCCCCATGTACCCTACATACAATGATGGGACAGATAAAGGAAAGCTGCTATAGATCCTCCAGTTCAAAAACTGGGAAACTGAAGGCACTTAAGAGTCATGGGTCCAGCATGGAACATTTTCCCAAATCTTTGATTAGGGTTTGTTCCTACTGTATGGTAAGATCTCTTTGTGTCTTGGCTCTGCTAAGTTACATAAATACATAATACACAGTAATGGTATGATAAAGGAGCAAGACAGACAGAAAGCATTGTTATGGAGTTAATATTTGTGTCCTACCAAAAGTCATATGTTGAAACCCTCATATGTTGACCTCCCGCCATGTGATGGTATTAGGAGGTGGTCCTTTGGGAGATAATTAGGATTAGATGAGATCATGAGAATCCTTATAAGTCCTTATAGGAGTCATGAGAGGGTTTGCTTCCTTTCTCTGCTCTCTGCCATGTGAAGATACAATGACAAGTCAGCAGTCCAGAAGAGGGCCCTCACAAGAACTTGATTATGCTGGTACCTTGATCTTGGACTTCTAGCCCCCAAAACTGTGAGAAATAAATTTCTATTGTTTATAAGCCACCCAGTCAATGGCATTTTTGTCATAGCAACCTGAGCTAAGACAGACAGATAGAAAACAAATAGAGAAATAGCAGGTTTATTTCTTGTAAATGGATTAAACACTCAGATCAAAAGATGGAAATTGGTAGAATAAAAAGAAGAAGAAAAGGAAGAAGGGGGGAGGAGGGGGGAAGAGAAAGAGGAGGAAAACACAATCCAACTAAATACTGTGCAATAGTTGGAGATTCAATACTCCACTTCAGTACTTGGTAGATCAACAACAATTAGAAGGCTTGAACAACACCATAAAGCAACTAGACCTTATAGATAGCTATAGAATACAATTATGTGGAAATTAAACACATATTTGGGTGAGAGATGCAATGGGGAGTGATTGTTAATGAGTATAGTGTTTCTTTTAGGAGTGATGAATGTGTTTTGAAGTTAAATAATGGTCATAGTTGCACAACTCTGTGAATATACTTAAAACCCCTTCAAAAGGATTAATTTCATGGTATGCAAATGCTATTTCAGGAAATCTGTTATAAAAAGTCACTTACAACTTATTAATTACATGACAAATTATACCATTAACAAATAGACAAAGGATCTGAATAGACATTTCTCCAAAGAAAGATTCAAATGGCCAATAAGCACATGAAAAGATGCTCAATATTAGCCATCAGACAAATGCAAATATAATCACAGTGAGACACCATTTCACACCCATTAGGATGGCTGTAATAGCAGAGAGAGAGAAAACAAGCATTGGGGAGGATGTGGAGAAAGCAGAAACCTCAAAACCGCTGGTGGGAATGTAAAACAGAGCAGCTGCTGTGGAAAAGAGTTTGGCAATTCCTAAAATGTTAAACATAGAGTTACTCTATGACACAGCAGTTCTATCCCTAGGTGTATAGTCAAAAGAAATGAAAATTTATGTCCACACAAAACTTGCGCATGAATATCTATAGTATCATTGTTTATAATAGCCCAATATGGGAAACAACCCAAATGTCCATCAACTAATGAATGGATAAATAAAATGTGGCATATACATACAATTGATAACTATTTGGTAATGAAAAGAAATGAAGTAGTGATAGACACTACAAGATTCATGAATCTTAGAAACATTATGCTAAGTGCAAAAAGGCAGTCACAAAAGACTATTGCATAATTCCATTTATATGAAGTGTCTATAATAGGCAAATCTATAGCAACAGTAAGTAAATTACTGGCTGCCTAAGGCTAGGGGGTGTGAGGAGGTTATGGCAATAAGGAGTAACTGTTAATGGTCCAGAGTTTCTAAATATTCTAAAACTCATTGTGAGGTGGTTGCAGAATTCTGTGAAAACAGCAAATAATCTACAAATGTTCAGTTTCTAAATGGATAAATTATATGGCATGTTATATATATCCCAATAAAGCTGTTTTTTAAAGCCCTTATTTTGGTCACATATGTGCAATTTCTCTTTACATCATATGGCATCCTCTGGGGCAGCTCAAAGGCTGGGGGCTAGATTTATCTCAAGGTTGAGAACTTCATACACTGAGCACCTCACTAAGACTCCTTGGGCTCTCTGTCCATTTCTATATATTCTGAATACATATTATTTCCAATATGACATTTTAATGTAGACAAGTTTTTTATTTATCAACCCAAGGCTGCCAAGATCCATGTTCAAAGAGAATGAGTGACCCAACAAATAGCACTAATCTTTTAATAAACTAGCCTGAGAAGTCACATGCTATCATTTCCACCATACTCTACTGGTTGGGGATGTCTTGAGACCCTGACCAAATTAAAGAGGAGAATCAGCATTTCTTTTTAAGAAGATATAGGATGCACATCTGAAAATAAGTTTATTTGACAACTACATATTTGGAAAATACAATTGCTGCAACTAATTAAGAGACATTTGATGTTGAAACTCTACCAGTTTGCCCCATATTACCAAGTCTCAAATTCTAACACACAATCTTGTTTTAAATTAACTTCTTTAACAAGATTTATCTATTTTAAGACTTGTGTCTTCTATTTTGCCTGTGGAGTTGCCTAGGAGGATCTCCTTTAGATTAAGGTTATGGTCTTCTACTAAGATCTCAAGATTTGTAGTCAGAAAACCTGAATTTGAAAGGATAGTGAACTTAGAAAAAGCATTTAGTAAGTTGGCTCTTCCATTTACTCACATGGACACGCGTTTAATATTTTTTCCTCAATGAGGTTTTCTTTGTTTTCTTAGGGGTGTATGCAGCCATGTTTATTTCACAAACATATTCAGTGTTTATTAGATGCCATTTGCTATTATTATCACTTTCCAAACGTTGACCAAATGAGGCAGGTGTACTATTTTCAGATGAAGAAATAGAGTCACATGAAAGTTAAATAACTTGTCCAAGCTTCCGGCACTAGTGCTGGGTTTCTGGCCTAGGCAGTATGGCTCCAAAGTCTTCCACTCATCACCATTGTGCTATGCTGCCTTTCAAGAAGAAGGTAGGAGCATGAAGGATGCCCCAGGAAGTGCTGAAGAGATGGAGACAACTGCAGATGAGGGAAGGAGATGATTTTCAGCTACCTGGAGACCATGCATGTTTGAGGGTCCTCAGAAACACCCTACAGGCACAAGGCCCTTGGATATTAAGGAAGAGAACTTGAGTCTGTTTGATTACACCAGCCTGGCACAGGGCACATACTGAATAAATAATAATGCTGGTAATCATTATTGTTTCTTCCAATCACTTCTCACTGCATGCCTGCCTGGAATTGCACATCTTTTGCCAAAAGGTCAAAGTTCAGTTTCCTACTTCTGCTTCAAGCTGGGATCAGCTTCTTTCCCCATGTTTCTCTCCAAACCCCAGGACTCACATCATCAGGAGAGGGGCCATTCCTGTGCAGCCTCGTAAACTTCTGGGAAGTCAGATGAATGCTGGGCCCTCCTCAGGTGCAAGGGATAGCAGACATCTTCCTAGAATGGCTCCTCCTAGGGGTAGTTGCTGAAGGGGCAGGCTAATTGACCTGCTTCCTCAGTCATTTGTGGGGGTGAGTGGGGGGGGGCGTGAGGGGGTATAAAAATAATTGGGAAAATTCATTTAGTTATTTGAAAATAATTAAAATAAAAACATGTTAAATTGAATTTCTATATGTTGGGAAATATGAAGCAAAGACAACAGAAAAATAGTTCCTCTCATTGGAATTGTGAACAGAAACATCTGAAATGAAGTCGGTACTTAGCGTACATTAAAATGGGGCCTGCAGGCCATTGGGGAGGTTAGTCCTATGCATGTTCACATCTAAATAACTAATTATTTAAAGCCAACTAATATAAGTTGTGGCTTTTGCCTTTATAAAGTCTGTCTTTCTCCTTCCCATTCAGAGCACGTTCTTCTAGAATCTGTTTCCTGGTTTTGAAATCCTAAAAACCTCAGATAAACCTTTGGTTTGTTTTATGACTTCAATTCTTTCTTTGAAAAAACTGAATATCAACAGTATTAAAAGTAGTAAGAATCAAAGTTTTTAGTTTTTGATTTAACGTTTTAATTTTTCAAGGTCCAAATTTCGTTGTTATCTCTATACACACAAATACCAACACTCAGTTGCTTGATAAATATGGTGAATAGTCATCAAATATTAAAAGATATATGTGTTTGTGTTGCAGAGAGGTAGAAGACAATTCTTTCTCAGACAATAAATATTGCATAATAAAACAATTTATAATAAAGGGAAGTTTCTTAATCTGATAGAATCAAATCATAGTCCTTAATCCTAGAAAACCTAAAGGTTTGGAAATTTTTGCTCACCTAAAAGATATTTATTGTAACAAAAAAATAATCTGCCAAATGTCGGTTAAAATAAAATAAATCATCTATTCCTATTTTGTTGAGGGTTTTTTATCAGGAAAGGATGCTGTATTTTGTCAAATGCTTTTTCTACATCTATTGATAGGATCATGTGGTTCTTATCCTTTCTTTTATTAATGTGGTGTATCACATTGATTGATTTGAGAATACTGAACCGTCCCCTACAGGCCCAGAATAAGTCCCACTTGATTGTGGTGAATGATTTTTTTAAATGTATTGTTGGATTTGATTTGCTAGTATTTTATTGAGAATTTTTGCCTCCATGTTCATCAAGGATACTGGCCTGTAATTCTCCTTTTTAGTGGGGTCTTTTTCTAGTTTTGGAATCAAGGTAATGCTGGCTTCTTCATAGAATGATTTTGGAAGTTTTCCTTGCATTTCTAATTTTTGGAGAAGAATAGGTATTAAATCTTCTTTAAATGCCTAGGAAGCCATCTGGCCCTGGACTTTTGTTTTGTGAGATTTTTGATTACTGATTCGATTTCTTTCCTGGTTATAGATCTGCTCAAATTTTCTCTCTTCCTGTTTCAGTTTTGGTAGTTTCTAAGTTTCAAGGAATTTGTACATTTCTTCCGGGTTGCCCAGTTTGTTGGCATATAATTTTTCATTGTATTCTCTTATAATTATTTGTATTTCTGTGGTGTTGGTTGTGATCTCTCCTCTTTCATTTGTGATTTTATCTATTTGGGTCCTTTCTTTTTTCTTGTTCATAAGTCTGGGTAGGGGTTTATCAATTTTATTAATTCTTTCGAAGAACCAGCTCTTAGTTTTGTCAGTCCGTTCTATCGGTTTTTTGTTGTTGTTTTTGTTGTTGTTTCTGTATCATTTATTTCTTCTCTAATCTTTATTATTTCTCTTCTTCTGCTGGCCTTAGGCTTTATTTGCTGTTCCTTTTCTTATTCCTTTAGGTGTAAGATTAGGTTGGATATTTGAGACTTTTCTTGCTTCTTGAGGTAAGCCTGTACTGAAATATACTTCCTTCTTAAGACTGTCTTTGCTGCATCCCAAAGGTTTTGGGCTGTAGTGTGTTCATTTTCATTTGTTTCCATGTATTTATTCTTTAATTTCCTGGTTAACCAGTTCATTCTTTAATACTATGTTCTTTAACCTCCATATATTTGTAGTCTTTCCAATTTTTTTCTTGTGGTTGACTTCTACTTTCATAGTGCTGTGGCCTGAAAATATGCATGGTATGATCTCTATCTTTTTGTACTTGATGAGGGCTGATTTGTGACCCAGTATGGGATCTATTCTGGTGAACATTCCATATGCACTCAAGAAGAATGTGTATTCTGCTGCTTTAGGATGAAATGTTCTGAATATATCTGTTAAGTCCATCTGGTCCAGTGTGTCATTCAAAGCCATTGTTTCCTTGTTGATTTTCTGCTTGGACGATCTGTCCATTGCTGGAAGTGAGATGTTAAAGTCCCCTACTATTATTGAGAAAAGAAACCATCAAAATCCTGGAGGAGAACACAGTCAAAACCCTTTTTGACCTTAACTGTAGCAAATTCTTACTAGACACATCACCACAGACAAGGTAAACAAAAGCAAAAATGAACTATTGGGACTTCATTAAGATAAAAACCTCCTGCACAGCAAGGGAAACAATCAACAAAACTGAAAGGCAGCCTATGGAATGGGAGAAGATATTTGCAAATGACATATCTGATAAAGGGTTAATATCCAAAATCTACAAAGAACTTACCAAACTCAACACCCATAAAACAAATAACCCAGTTAAGAAATGGACAGAAAACGTGAAGAGAAACTTTTCCAAAAAGACATCCAGATGGCAAACAGACACATGAAAAGATGCTCAACATCACTCATCATCAGGCAAATGCAAATCAAAACAACGATGAGATACCATCTCACCCCTGTCGGGATAGCTACAGTTAACAACACAAGAAACAACAGATGTTGGCAAGGGTACAGAGAAAGGGGAACCCACTTGCACTGTTGGTGGGAATGCAAACTGGTGCAGCCACCCTGGAGAACAGTATGGAAGTTCCTCAAAATGTTTAAAATAGAACTACTTTATGATCCAGCAATCACACTGCTAGATATTTACCCAAAGAATACAAAAATATAGATTCAAAGGGATACATGCACCCCAATGTTTATAACATTATTATCAACAGTAGCGAAACAATGGAGAGAACCCAAATGCTCATCAACTGATGAATGGAATAAAGAAGATATATATCTATATATCTACACACACACACAATGGAATATTAGCCATCAAAAAGAATGAAATCTTGCCATTTGCAATGACATGGAAGGAGCTAGAGTGTATTGAGTGAAATAAGTTAGTCAGAAAAAGATAAATACTATATAATCTCACTCATATGTGGAATTTAAGAAAGAAAACAGATGAATATATGGGAAGGGGGAAAAGAAAAAAGGAGAGAGTGGAAACAAGCCATAAGAGACTCTTAACAATAGAAGACAAACTTAGGGTTGATGGAGGGGGGTGAGGGGAGGGATGGGCTAGATGGGTGATGGGTATTAAGGAGGGTACTTGTTATGATGAGCCCTAGGTATTGTATGTAAGTGATGACCCACTGATTCTACTCCAGAAACCAATATTGCACTATATTAGGGTACTTAAACTTCAAAAACAATCAATCAGTCAATCAATCAATCAACCATGACAATGATAAACCATCTTGGAAACAAAGATCATCAACCAAACAACTAATTTTAATCAATAAGCATTTTATAATTATATAATTTTATAATCTATATAAATTTTATAATTTATAATTATTATAATTTTATAAGGTTGGGTGAGTACTTATGGATTAGTAATGAGGAGTTGTCAATTAAAATGGACCTTGGATATGAACATATAATACTGATTTTTTGCACCATACATGTGCCTCTCCATGCTATTAAGGCAGGCTTTTAAACTATGTTATGGCAATTTAGCAAAAATAATTTAAATTATTTATGGAATCATTCAAACATTTTGGTTATTTCTAAAAAAATCAACAGTTGTATACTGTACATCTATTGCCTAAAATTGAAATACACACACTCACACTCACAATAAGGTTTTATGATAAACATAGTGTTACTATATATATATCTTACATATTATTTATGGAAAAAAATAGAATGGTTCTTAAATTCTCAAAAAATATTTTTCACAATTACAGTGTATTTTTGCTTCTCCAACATTATTTTCATTGTTAATTATTTTTTACAGTATAATTTTATATATAATTAGATTTATTTTTAATCTATGAAATTTTATAAAATTTTGTTTATAGTTGCTTTGAGACATCTACTTTTGGTGTATACTTTGCCATCATTTTGTCGTGGTTTTCCACTTAGTCTGTATACTTCTTTAGGGTGATAACTATGTTGTGTTAATAGTTCCTGTATCATCTTATACCCACATATATTTATCAAATTAATTAATTTGTACTTACTGTGTATGTGCTATGTTTTCTAGATATAAAAACTAAAGAAAAAACTGGCTATAATTATTGTTTGATTTTTTAAAAAGGGTGGCAAAACTTTGAGGTTTCAATTATTTCCAATAAATTTTAATGCAAGATATAAAAAGATATATATTCAGCAGAGTAGAAAGCTGGCTACATCTACAGGTGAGTGGAGGTGGCATTGAGATGGAAAGTCATGCTATGTCACCATGTTGGTGAAATTATTTGAGTTGTGAAAACATAAAAATCATTCAAAAATATCTTCATGAAATAAATTATATTTCATTGAAATAACCTGAAACAAATCCAGGAAAAATTAAATCTGCTTATAGAGTCAGGTAGAAAATATAAGAAAGTGAAATATGTGGAAACTGAAAGATACTAGGGGAGGTATTGAATAATGCAAATGTGTAAGGAACAGCATTTATATTAGTATCTATTGCTGTCTTACAAATTATCACAAATGGTGCCTTAAGACAACACATTTATTATCTCACAGTTTCTGTGGGTGAAGAGTCTGAACATTATTTGGCTCCATCTTTTGTTTAGGGTTTCTTAAGACTGCAACCAACATGTCAGCCTTTATCTGGAGACTTGACTAAGAAAAGATCTACTACTAAGCTCACTTGGATTGTTGGGAGAATTATTCTTTGTGGCTGAGGACACTGTACTCTACAACTAGAAGCCACCCTCAATTAGAGACCACTTGTGTTTTTGGTTTTTTTGTTTTTTGTTTTTTTGGGTTTTTTTGCCATGGGGCATTCTCCTTAGGCACAGTCACAACAAAGTAGATTGCTTCTACAAAGCTCATAAATGAGAAAGTGTATACAGTGAATCAGCTACCACTATAGTATTTTACATAGTATAGCATAATTATGGGAGTGCCCTTCCATCATTTTTGCCATAGTCTCTTGGTTAGAAGAAAACCACAGTTCCCATCCAGATTCAAGAGGAAGATGTTACAAAACAGTGTGAATATCAGAAGTTGGCATCAACTCAGGGCCTTTCCTACACAGCATTTGAGGATCAAGAGCAATGAGAATTGCTGGCTCATATGGTTGTTCTATTTTTAATGTTTTGAGGAAACTTAAAAATGTTCTGTATAGTGTCTGAACCAATTTTAATTCCCACCAACTGTGGACAAGGGATCCTTTATCTCGACCTCTTCGTTTGTTATCTTTTGTCTTCTTGATGATAGCCATTCTAACAGGTGTGAGATGACATCTCATTGTGATTTTGTTTTGATATTCCTGATAATTAGTGATGTTGAGCATCTTTTCATGCATCTCTTGATCATTTGTATGTCTTTGGAAAAAAGTCTATTTACTTCCTTAGGCAATTTTTAAAATCTGGGTTTTAGTTATTGAGCTGTATGAGTTCTTTATATATTTTGGGTATTTGTCCCTTACACAATATATGGTCGGCAAATGTTTTCTCCCATTATGCAGTTTACTTTTTCATTTTCTGACTGTTTTTGTTTTGTTTTGGTCTGCAAAAGCATTTTAGAAAAGATAGTCTTGTCTTCATTTTCAAGTGAGGCCTTTCATCAAGGCCTTTTCACAGAAGATCTCCTGTTAAGTGCTGAATATTTGAGGGTCCCTGCTCTACCTCCTGAAGATACATATCAATTTCACAGAGTTTCTATTAAAAGAATGCAACACTTAACCAAGGTAGTATTATTTCAGGGGAAATTGATAACTCTGAGTAGAGTTTTCCCTTTAGAATCAATACAAAATATCAAATAAAGCTGTGTATGTAAACAGCTTTAAAATCTTCCAGAACAGTTAATTTCCTATTATCTATTATTCACAATAAAGTCCTTCATTCTAAAGAACTTGTTGACTAAATGCCAATGGTGGATACCATTACTGAGGTGCTGCATCACACTTCAGCACATGTTTGAATACCGTGGAGGATTGAATACTTATACCATAGCATCACCCCTACCATGAGTAAGCTGTTATACAGCCTGTAGGGACCACTTCTATTATAACTGATTATATAGAAACTTCCTTTCAGATGATATTTTTAGTTTCATAATTTTTATTTGCTCCCTCCCCCCAAAGTTTCTATTTCTCTATAAAAAGTGTTTTAAAATTCCTGTCAGCAAATTATAGCACTGGTGTTGCTGGGGAATTGCTCTCTGTTGATTGAATTTCCTCCTGACATTGGGTCACATTTTCATATTTCTTCATTTACAAAATATTTTTTATTGTATCCTGGACATTGTAGATGTTATGTTGTAGAGATTTTAGATTCTGAACATTTTTTTATTTTATTGCTATTTCAGAAAACTCTTGCCTTTGTTGAATTCCAAATATAAACTCTCTCTTTAATAGCGTCTCAGATCTCAGTTATTTCTAATTAAGCCGAAATACCTGGATTCTGTCCTATGTCTCGATATTTAAGGAGTCATCCAGATATTCGGGTAGAGTTCACACACAAAAAAATGGACAACACAGGGCTCTTTTCCAAGTGCCTGTCTATTTCCACTGGCTGTGATTTCCCCAAACTCTGTCCACTCTTTCTTCAAGACACAAAATCTATGGATTTCATGCCGGAGTTCTAGCCTTTCTGTGTAGTCGATGCCTTACTTCAGGCTAAAAGCATTAAAACTCAATCTAATCCAAGCCCATTTCCTTTTAAATGCTTACTACTCTCAATTAATTGTTCTGTTTGCCATGCTTTCCTGTTCATTCAAGTAGGATTTTTGTGCATGTGTGTATATTTTGACCATAGTTTATAGCTATTGTTTATAGGATGGTCAATCCAACATATCAGGAGTCCATACTTATATCAGGAGTGGAAGTTCCATGAAAAGAACCAGCAGTTAAAGGATGCAATTTAGAGTTGCAGGGTTTTCAGTGCTTTGACTCTGCCTTTCTTGAATCAAAAAATCCACAGGTGAATTAAACCAAGCATTTAAAGAAGAGTTAATACCTATTCTTGTCAAACTATTCACAAAAATTGAAAAGGAAGGAAAATTTCCAAATTCATTCTATGAGGCCAGCATTACTCTGATACCAAAATGAGATAAAGACACCACTAAAAAAGAGAATTACAAACAAATATCCCTGATGAATATAAATGCAAAACTTCTCAATAAAGTACTAATAAACGTAATCCAACAATACATTAAAAAAAATCGTTCACCAGGGTCGAGTGGGATTTATTCCTGGGTTGCAAGGTGGTTCATTATTCACAAATCAAGACTATACTGTCTTCTTTTTTTGTTGTTGTTGTTGCTATTCTTCATGAAATTATATTCTACAAATAAAGAAATAATACTAATAGTCTATAACTGCCAAATGGGAAGATACCTCAATAATTTAATATCACTTTGAAATTGCTTAGTCTGAATTTGCAGCCAACCTCATTCCCCTAAGCTTATATTCCCGAGAATTTCTTCAATAGGTACCAAACTTTACTTTTTCTCTTTTCTTAATAATTACAAATTACTTTTGATGCAGGGAAAACTAGAAATTATTGAACCTGAGATTATACTTTCTTTAGAAACACAGACATAACAATGTAGTGCAAAACAGAAATTTAACTCTTTTCATATTATCTATATGTTTTTAAATGGAGGTCATTAAGAATTCTTGAATAATTATTTGAATTTTGAATAAATAATCCTGTTTTTCCTGTATGTATTAATCCTTGGGTTAGCTAACAAGTGTTGCTTTTATAGCAGTGATATGACCATGATGTCTTTTCACACAGAATTTTAGAATATTAATAATTTGGAAATACCAAGGAATAACTTTGATATATTTAAAATGATTTAGGGCGCCTGGGTGGCTCAGATGGTTAAGCATCTGCCTTCAGCTCAGGTCATGATCCCAGGGTCATGGACTCGAGTCCCGCATCGGGCTCCTTGCTCATCAGGGAGTCTGCTTCTCCCTCTCCCTCTGCCTCTCCCCCTGCTTGTTCTCTCTCTGTCTCTCTCGCAAATGAATAAATAAAATCTTTAAAAGAAAATAAATAAATAAATAAATAAATAAAATGATTTAAATTCTCCCTAAAAATTAGTCTAAAAATAGGAACAAATTACTTCTTTTTTTTTTTTTTTTTAAGATTTTATTTATTTGACAGAGAGACCCAGCGAGAGAGGGAACACAAGCGGGGGGGGGTGGGAGAGGGAGAAACAGGCTTCCCACGGAGCAGGGAGCCCGACGCGGGCCTCGATCCCAGGACTCTGAGATCGGAGCCGAAGGCAGACGCTTAACAACTGAGCCACCCAGGCTCCCCGGAATAAATTACTTCTAATTCATATATAATAATTACTTGTTATTTCAATGATGCTTGTAAAATTCTATTATAAGGTAATGGACTAATGAAATATTAATAAACATTTTTCTCCTTAAGAGCAAATATATATTGGTGATCTTTTTGATAGGTACCCCTTTATGGAAAGTTTTCATTGTTATCAAATTGACACACCGGAAGGGGCTGGCTTAAGATTCAAACATGCCATTGTGCACATAGAGAAAAAAATCAGAGAATTCAGGTATTATGTCTGCAGTGGGAGTTTCAGGTCTTCTTCTTCTCTCCATTTGTATGCAAGGACACTTGTTTCCTGTCAAAAGTAGATTCTGTCCTCTGGTGCTCAGACCACCACAGACTATATAGTCTGAAGACAATTTAGTGATATTGCATTCACAAGAATTCTTAACCTGAGTGCTTGTCTTGGAACCCACTGGTCTCCACCACTCACATGCCTCTATAAGGGATTATACCATTTAACGAGGATTATGCTTAACTGTATTCAGAATAATTGAAGATACTTCACAAATTTATTATGATGATGATGCCACGGTATCACATTGGCAATTACCTAGTAATCTGTACTTAAGTGTCAATAGAAGGCATTGATGAATATATAGCATTGCAGCTCTGTTAGTGTCTTCTATTAGTGTCTTTCTGTTCTTTTTTTTCAGGAAAATGAGGTGAAGAACATGAAAATTTTATATTCATAATTTCACAAACCAATTTGGAAACTCTAAGAAACAAAAGAAAATGTTGAATTTTTAAGTGATTTCAAAAAGAAACAAGTTCAGGGGCATCTGGGTGGCTCAGTTGGTTAAGAGACTGCCTTCCGCTCAGGTCATGATCCTGGAGTCCCGGGATGGGCCCCACATAGGGCTCCCTGCTTGGTGGGAGTCTGCTTCTCCCTCTGACCCTCCCCCCTCTCATGATCTATCTCTCTCTCATCCTCTCTCTCTCTAATAAATAAATAAAATCTTTTTTTTAAAAAAAGAAACAAGTTCATACATTTTTTCTCATATTTTACTCAGGTTTTAACCAAAGAGTTTGTAACATTATATTAAATTGTCAGAAAATGGGCATTAAATGTGAAACAAAATATAATTTAAGATGGAAATTTTCTGAGATCTGTACATCTTGCTACCCCAAAGACAGATACTATAGTTAAAAATCATTGTGAGGAACAATAATTTTTATGGAATCAATATGATTTTACTTTTAAACAAAAGAAAGTCTCAAGCTTTTAGATCTACCTCAACTTTGGCATGGAGTTTAATAAAGATAATTGATAACATGAATAAGAAGAGGCATTTCTTACTGCTTCACACTTCAGCACCCTGAACCGTTTCCCCACTTATTTTGCTTTATTAATTTTAAAGAAAATGATACTTAAGTGCCGTATTGTTTCATTGATAGATAATATTGAAGAAATATTGAAGCATTTGGGATTTGAGTAGGAAAAAAAAAACCTACTGAAAAAGAGGGACAGATAATAAGAGCTAAACTGTTAATAAAAGTGCAGGACCAGATGGCTTCACAGGTGAATTAAATCAAACATTTAAAGAAGAGTTAATACCTATTCTTGTCAAACTATTCACAAAAATCAAAAAGGAAGGAAAATTTCCAAATTCATTCTATGAAGCCAGCATTACTCTGATACCAAAATGAGATAAAGACACCACAAAAAAGAGAATTACAGACAAAAATCCCTGATGAACATAAATGCAAAAATTCTCAATAAAATACTAACAAACTGAATCTGACAATACATTAAAAAAATCGTTCACCAGGATCGAGTAGGATTTATTCCTGGGTTGCAAGGTGGTTCATTATTCACAAATCAATCAATGGGATACATCACATTAATAAAAGAAAAGATGGGAACCATATGATCCTACCAATGGATGGAAAAAAAGCATTTGACAAAGTATAACATCCACTCATGATAAAAACTCTTAACAAAGTAGGTTTACAGGGAACATACCTAAACATAATAAAGGCCATATATGAAAAACTCACATCTGATATCATATTAAGGTCAGGAATAAGACAAGCATGTCCATACTCACTACATTTATTCAACATAGTACTGGAAGTCCTAGCCACATCAATCAGACAGCAAAAAGAAACAAAAGGCATCCATAATCAGGAAGGAAGAATTAAACTTTCACTATTTGCAACAGATGACATGATACTCTATATAGAAACATGAAAAACTCCACCAAAAAACTGCTAGAACTGATAAACAAATTCAGTAAAGTCACAGGATACAAAAATCAATGTACAGAAATTTGTTGCATTTCTATACACAAATAATGAAATAGCAGAAAGAGAAATCAAGGAATCAATCCCATTTACCATACCACACAAAATAATAAGATATCTAGGAATAAACCTAACTAAAGAGGAAAAGACCTGTACTCTTAAAACTATAAAAAACTAATGAAAGAAACTGAAGATGATACAAAGAAATGGGAAAACATACCATGCTCATGGACTGGGTGAATGTATATTGTTAAAATGTCTATAATACCCAATGCAATCCCTATCGAAATACCAATAGCATTTTTCATAGAACTAGAACAAACAATTTGTTTGGAACTAAATTTGTATGGAACTACAGGAGACCCTGAATAGCCAAAGCAATCTTGAAAAAGCAAAGCAAAGCTGGAAGCATCACAATTCTGAACTTCAAGTTATATTACAAAGCTGTAGTAAAACAGTATGGTACTGGCACAAAAATAGACACATAAAGCAATAGAACAGAGTAGAAAATCCAGAAATAAATCCACAATTACATGGTCAATTAATCTTAAAGAAAGGAAAGAATACCCACTGGGGGAAAACAGAGTCTCTTCAACAAACAGTGTTGGGAAAACTGGACAGTATCATGCAAAGGAATGAAACTGGACCACTTTCTTACATCACACACAAAAATAAATTCAAAATGGATTAAAGACCTAAATGTGAGACCTGAAACCATAAAAATTCTGGAAGAGAGCACAGACAGTAATTTCTCTCACCTAGAGGCAAGAAACAAAAATAAACTATTGCGACCATATCAAAATAAAAAGCTTCTGCACAGTGAAGGAAACAACAAAATGAAAAGGCAACTTATGGAATGGGAGAATATTTTTGCAAATGACATATACAATAAAGGGTTAGTATCCAAAATATATGAAAACTTATACAATTCAACACCCCAAAACCAAAAATCCTATAAAAATGGGCAGAAGACATGCAGACATTTCTCCACAGAAGATGACCAACAAACACATGTTTGTTCATCATCACTTATCATCAGGGAAATTCAAATCAAAACTACAATGGGATATCACCTCACACTTGTCAGAATGGCTAAAATCAATAACATAAGAAACAAAAGGTGTTGGCTAGGCTGTGGAATAAAAGGAAGTGCACCATTGGTGGGAATGCTAACTGGTGCAGCAACTGTGGAAAATAGTATGGAGGTTCCTCTAAAAGTTAAAAAATAGAACTACCTTGTGATCCAGTAATCACACTATTGTATATTAGCTCAGAGAATACAAGAACACTAATTCAAAGGGATACATGTACCCCAATGTTTATAGCAGCATTATTTACAATATGGAAGTAGCCCAAGTGTCCATCGATTGATGAATGGATAAAGAGGTGGGAGATATATATGCATATGTATATATATATGGAATATCATTCAGCCACAAAAAAGAATGACATCTTGCAATTTGCAATGACATGGATGGAGCTAGAGTATAATGTTAAGTGAAATCAGTCAGAGAAAGACAAATAACATATGATTTCACTCACGTGTGGAATTTAAAAAGCCAAACAAGCAAAGGAAAGAAAATAAGAGAGGGAGACAAATCAAGAAACAGACTTTTAATTATACAGAACAAACTGATGGTTACCAGAGGAGGGTATGGGGGAAATAGGTGATGGGGATTAAGGAGAGCACATGTTGTGATGAGCACCAGGTGTTGTATGGAAATATTGAAATCACTCTATTGTACACCTGAAACTAGTATAACACTGTATGTTAACTAACTGGAATGAAAAGAAAAACTTAAAATAAAAAAAAGAAATAAATTGTTGGTGTACCTGGGTGGTTCAGTTGGTTTAGCATCAATCTGCCTTTGGCTCAGGTCACAATGCCAGGGTCCTGGGATTGAGCCCTGCCTAGGGCTCTCTGCTCAGCAGGGAGCCTGCTTTTCCTTCTCCCTCTACCCCTCCCCCTGCTTGTGTGCATGTGCTCTCTCTCTCTCTCTCTCAAATAAATAAATAATAATATTCAATAAAGAAAAAAATAAATTGTTAAATTACTAGTGTTTGCCTTATAATTTGAATTATGAAAAATTAAAATATTTTTGTTTATTTTGTGGATATATATAAGTACATATATGTATTTTATGTGTGTATTTATATATTTATACATATACATAAAAAACAAAAATTAGCATTGTGCACATGGATTTTCATTTGAATAGCTATGGATAGTCAAATAATTTTGCATACTATGTTTTAACATTGCAAATTGTTTTGAATGTTGTGGATTTTCTTTATTTTTTTCACTTTTTAATATATATATATTATGCATTTGAATATCCTCTTGTGAAGAGTCTATTCCAGTCTTTTGCCCATTTTTCTATTTTCTTTTCTTTTTTTATTTTACTTCTTTTTTTTATTTAAATTCAACTAGTTAACATATAATGTATTATTGGCTTCAGAGGTACAGTTCTGTGTTACAGGTCTATGATTGATTTATGGACAATTTAATAAAAACTGACTTGCCCTTTTTATTTGGAAGTCAATATAAAATGCTTAGCATTTTGCTTTTATTAATTCATGTTGAGCCAGCAGAAAGCATTTAGGGAAAATATTACTTCTATGTGCCAGGTATCTGTATAGGTAAATTTTTTTGCAATGTGCAAAACAGCTCTCAAATATAGAAATTATATATTGATAAACATTAAAGATATTTTAAACACATAAAACTTTATATCATATGTAAATCATAAATATCAACTAAAAATTAAGTTGTGATTTTTACCATTTCACAATGACACTTTAGACAATGAGTGATTAATTGATGATAACACTTAGTAAATAAGTGAACAAATATATCTATCTGATTGCATCAAATAGCCATGGATTCGTAAAAATTATCTTCTTGAAACTTAGAAGAATTTGGTGGCTAGATATACACTGTAACAATAGCTTTTAACTATTATTATTGTGGACTTTGGTGGTCCTTATGCTTAGTGATTGAATAGAAAAAATGACATTTTGTATGAAACAAAGTCTCAAGATGCCTATATATAAACAGAAAATTTTAAATGATAATATTTTTACCAAATGAGATAAAATTTTAAATTCCACACCCATTAGGTCATCATTATCACAGAGATGTTAGTTTTTCTAATTTTATGTTAGTTTAATTATTGTAAAAATGAACTATGTATTGAAGCCAATCTCTAAAAGCTCATGTGGAACAGAGCTGAAACTTGATTGCAGCTATTCTTAAAAATGATTTAGTCCTCTTTGTGCTCTATGAAATTTCGTGGTTCTTTTTAAATCAACAGTTCGAAAATATGTAGGGACTCTGACTGAAAGAAATGGTTGATGTTGAAAACAGTTCTCATTGTTTGATTTGCCAATCAATGAAATCACCTTTGATTTAGGTGGATATGCCAGTTTCTTCCTGATGGTCAACATCTCATTTATGAAGTGTGTGTGTGTGTGTGTGTGTGTGTGTGTGTCTATTCACTCAAATTGGAAGCACAAAGCAAGTTCAATTTTTTACTGCTCCATGCACCTAAAAAATGTCCATTTTTCCATTCTGTATTTGAAAGTGTAGTAGAGATTTTCATGACATCCATATAAATAATGAATAATTTCCATATTATTTTACATATGGAAAGTTATAAAACTAAATTTCTAAGCTATAATAAAAGAATCCTAATTACAGAATAATAATTATAAATAAACATAACATTTATGTAATGATATAACCCTTTACAAGTTTTTAGTAGACAGAATTAACTCACAAAAGTATCATTTTTCTTTTAATGTGCAGTAGTATAGAGTCATAAGTTTATTAAGATACAGATCATAGACCAGAATGTCTCATGTAAGAAACATAATAATATCCATTCTTTTTTTAATTACTACTATTAATCCTATAATTACTCATAAGCCTACAAAGACAGCACATTTTATCCATTTATTTATAAAGAAATCTTCCACATCCACAAGACTACATTTCTTTAATCAGAAAAAATAATTCCAACAGAAGATAAATTTTGAAAAACTGCCAAAACACAAATGCCTAACATATGTTTTAAACAATCTGTATCTTGTCTTCCTAGAAATCAAAAATATTTTTTCTTAAAGAAAAGTTCTACTTCCACCAACCTAATGGTCACTCCTTTAGCCTTAGTTAATGCAATAAGATTTTAAAAGAAAAAAATACTTTTAGATCAATAATTTTGGACTCAAATAGAGTGATTGTTTTCTCTGTCTCTTTCTTTTTTCCTTCTTTATGTCATGCATGCATACATACATGCACACACCATAAAAACAGTATAACTCTACCTACATAAACTACAACTCTTATTTAAAATTAACATTTCAGTAAAACAGTTAACAGTGAATGTCAAACCTTCACCAAGATTTAACTGTGGTAATATTACTTTTTAATAATACTGAAAACTGGAAATAATCAAAGAATGCAATATAGGATTAGTTGAATAAACTTTACTGTTGACTAAACAAATATTACAATAACACTGTATAAATGTGTTTATAAGAATGCTCATATTCATGATATTTTAAGAGAAATCCTACTACAAGATGCAATGCAAAGAATGACCTATTTTTGTACAAATGTGTATACATATAGATATTTATGATAATTTTCACCTATAATTGAGGATTTTTAAGACTGTGATAAGGTAACAAGTAATTTTTTTATTACTGACTATAACTTTTCCAGTAGCAGTGTAATCATTTCTAGCCAAATGTATGCAATATTATCTAATAAAGATATAGAATAATTAAATTCTTGAGAGAAGTATATGACTAAAACTATGAAATATCGCAGTCAGAAAATGAAAATGCATTACAATAATGAATGATTACTTGAACAAAAATCTGATACCAGTGTTTGCTATTTTATAACTCATTTGTTAAAAATCAAAAGGAAATGACATTTTTTAATCATGCTCTCATATAAGGTAACAGTACTGAGATTCATTCTCAGACATAATTTTTGATTTATCTATATCCAATTATTTCTCAGAATATATTTGTAGATTTACTATACTTAAATGTTTACATACTATTTTTTGTAGTGAAAAGTTTATGAACACATTCTAATGTACATTTTGTTATATCCTATAAACATCAATTTTTTTTCCTGTGTCTGTTAAATGTTCTAACTTAACAAAGGAGAAAATTTTAAAATCCTGAGACCGGAGATAAAACTAGATTTAAGCAGTAAAATTAATCTGATATTTTAATAAAAACTATTTGCCAAGATTTACCATATGTTCTAACTAGTATTTGGCAGATGATTTGCTCACTATTTTATTGAAACCTTGGCTTGTTAACAGAAATCCTGAAGTGTGCACATGCACAGAGAAATGTAGAAATAGTGTCTCATAATTTGCAGCACACTCAAACTGTTCAAAAGGTGAGCTATGTAGAGGAAAACATTTACATCAAATTCCAAATATAATCTCTTTCTATGATTCTAAACAATTTTTGTTAGTGAATCAAATAGGTCTGTGATATATAAATGTGTGGAGGAAGTTAACTGCTTCCATCACCACCAGCTTTTTTTTCTCAATAATTATTTTTATTTTTAATTTTGGTAAAAAAACACATAATGTAAAATTTAACTTCTTATCCATTAAGTGCACAGTTCAGTAGTGTCAAGCATATTTACATTATTATGCAACAGACCTCTAGAATTTTTCAAAAATTTCTTGCAAACCTGTAACTCTGTACCCATTAAACAACTTCCTCTGTCCACCCCCCTAGCTGTTAATAATAATCATTCTATAATACTTTCTTATCTGCCTTGTGTCTGTGTGGTTTGATTTTTCTCTAACCCATCTCAAAACTTGCTATACAGGAATACACAAAGTCTTCTCATTTCCCATTCGGGCTGTCATTTCAGGACCTTAATCTACATCCCATTGGTTGAGACACTTTCCCACCTCTTGTATAGGTAACTTCTTTCCCCCCTGCAAATTTGTCAAGAAATAATTGGCATGCATTACTGTACAAAATCCAGGCATACAGCATGATGGTTTGATTTACATATATTGTAAAATAATTGCTACAACAAGTTTGGCTAGCATCTATCTCTTCATAAAGGTAAAATAGAAAAGAAAGAAAAAAGAAAAAAATACTTTTTCTTGTGATAACAACTCTCGGGATTTACTCTCTTACCAACTTCCCCATACGTCATACAACACTGTTAGCTATAGTCATCTTATTTTACGTTATATCCCTAGCACTATTTATCTTATAACTAGAAGTTTGTATCTTGACCACCTTTCTCCAACTCCCCTCCTCCACCCTTAGTCTATGGTAATCACAAGTGTTTATAACAGCATTATCAGCAATAGCAAAATTACGGAAAGAGCTTAAATGTCCATCAAGTGATGAATAGATAAGGAAGTTGTGGTATCCATATATATATATAGTGGAATATTACTCAGCCATCAAAAAGAATAAAATCTTTCCATTTACAACAACATGGAGGGAGCTAGATTGTATTATACTAAGTGAAACAAGTCTGACTTCTTTTTCTAAGAGTTAGGTGGGGTTTGTTTGTGTTTTGGTTTTATAGATTGCACATGTAGTGAGATCATATTAGTATTTGTGTTTTTCTGTCAGACTTACTTCACTGAGCATAACACCTTCAAGCTTCATCTATGTTGTCACAATTTCTTTTTTTCTGACTGAATGATACTCTATTGTATATATGTACCACAATTTCATTATCTATTCATCCATCAGTGGACACTGAGTTGTTTCCATTTCTTGGCTCTTTTAAGTATCCTGCTATGAACATGTGGTGTAGACATATTTCAAGTTAGTAATTTTCTTTCCTTTGGATATATTCCCAGAGGTAGAATTACTGGATTATATAGTAGTTCTATTTTTCACTTTTTGAGAATGCTCTACACTATTTTCTATAGTAGTTGTACTGATTCATAATTCCACCAACAGTCCACAGGGTTCTCTGTCTCCATGCCAACATTTGTTATCTCTTGATTTTTGATGATGGCCATTCTAACAGGAATGAGGTAATATTTCATTGAGGTTTTAATTTTAATTTCCCTAACATCTAGTTTTGTGGAGCAGTTTTTCATATATCTGTTAGCCTTTCATGTATCTTCTTTGGAGAAATGTCTATTCAGGATCTTTACTCATTGTTTAATTGGTTTGTTTTTTTTACGATTGAGTGACATGAGTTCTTTATATATTTTGTATGTTGGTATATGGTTTGCAAATATGTTTTCCCATTCCACGAGTTTTCTTTTTACTTTGTTGATTGTTTCTTTTGCTGTGCAAATGCATTTTAATTTGATGTGGTCTCACTTGCTTACTTTTTATTTTGTTGTTTATGCTTTAGGTGTCATATCCAAAACCATTACCAAGACCCAGGTCAAGAAGCTTTATTTCTGTGTTTTCTTCTAGGAGTTTCAGGTCTTACATTTAAGTTGTTAATCTATATTGAGTTAATTTTTGTGAATGGTGTAAAGTATGGGTTCAATTTTCTTCTTTTATATGTGGATATCCAAACATCCAGCACAATGTATTGAAAATAGTTTTTTTTAATTCATTTAATATTATTGGCTTTCTTGTCAAATATTAGTTGATTGCATATGTTTGAGTTTACTTCTGGGCTCTTAATTCTGTTCTATTGTTCTATTTGTCAGTTTTTATATCAATACCATATTGTTTTGATGATTATAGCTTTATAGCATAGCTTAAAATCAGGAAGTATGATGCCTCCGGCTTTGTTCTTTCTCAAGATTTCTTTGGCTATTGGGCATCTTTTCTGGTTCCATATAAATTTTAGGAGTGTTTTTTCTACTGTAAAAACTGACATTGGAATCTTGATAAGCATGGCATTGAATCTATAGACAGCTATTGCTAGTATTGACATTTTAACAATATTAATTATTTTAATCCATGAATACAAGATACCTTTCCATTTATTTGTGTCTTCTTGATTTTTTCATCAATGTCTTATAGCTTTTCAGTGTAGCGATCTCTTACCTCCTTAGCTAAATTTATTCCTAAGTATTTTATTATTTTTGATGCTATTGTAAATCATATTGATTTCTTTATTTCTTTTTCAGAAAATTTGTTGTTAATGTGTATATATGCTAATATTTTTATACATTAATTTTGTATCTCCTGCAACTTTGCTGAATTCATTGATTAGATCTAGCAGTTTTTTGGTTGAATCTTTAGGATTTTCTGTATATGAAATCAAGTCATCTGCAAATAGAGACAATTTTACTTCTTCCTTTCCAATTCTGGTAACTTTTCTTTTTCTTGCCTGATTGCTCTAAGACTTGTAGTATTAGGTTATATAGGAGCAGTAAGATTGGACATCCTGTCTTTTTCCTGATCTGAGAAAAAAAGCTTTCCACTTTCCAAAATTGAGTATGATGTTAGCTATGTGTTTATCAGATATGGCCTTTGTTATGTTAAAATATGCTTCTTCTATGTCTAATTTGTTAAGAAGTTTTGTCATAAATGGATCTTGAGGGGCGTCTGTGTGGCTCACTCAGTTAAGCATCTGCCTTTGGCTCAGGTCATGATCCTGGGGTCCTGGGATTGAGCCCGGCATTGGGCTCCCTGCTCAGTGGGGAGCCTGCTTCTCCCTCTCCCTTTGCTTCTCCCACTGCTTGCGCTCTCTCCCTCTCTCTCAAGTAAAGAAGTAAAATCTTTATAAATAAATAAATAGATCTTGAATTTTGTCAAACGCTTTTTCTGCATCTACTGAGATGATTGCATGATTCTTTTCTTTCATTCTAATGTGATTTATTAAATTAACTTGCTGTGATTCAGCTCTTTGCCTGGGCATGGCAAACCAGGCTCTAGGGTCAGCAAAACTCCCCATTTGGCAATCTGAATCAGGCAGACCTGGACACCACAGGGTTCCCTGGCCAGAGTGCACTCCCATCTTTGTTCTACAGATAAGCAAAATCTCTGGTTGGGATTGCTACTTGTGCCCTTACAGGTATAAACATGGTTTGACAAGATTTGTGTGTTGGGTTTCAAGTCCCTCCCCACCTTCACCATCAGAGTCAGACTACTAGTGGTTCAGCCCTGAAGATTCCCCTGTAATCCCTGTGGTATGAGATCAGAGTAGGGTCTCCTGCAAAGCAACTCACAATGTGGTGCAGGGGGCTGGATTCCTCCTGGATTCTCTTTTTCTACTGAAGAAGCTGAAGAAGTCCCCACATGCTGCTTTGCTGTTCTGGGATAAGGACAATGCAGTCAATGTGTACTTGCTTCTCCTAGTCTTCTAATGCAGTCTTTGTCTCTATGTTATGGGGGTTGCATCACCCTCACCCCCATGTCCTAGAGTTTTCTCAGTGGTGTCTTATTCCTGAATGGTTGTTAGTTTTTCTTGTGATGAGGAGCAAAGTCAAGAATGACCTATGACACTATCTCAGTGATGTCACCCAGTTGTGTTTTTTTTTTTCTTAAACTGCTTTATTGAGGTGTGATTGACATGGAAAAAGCTGTACATGTTTGATGTATACAACTTGATGTGTTAGGAGATAGGTATCTGCCAAAAAAACATTACTATAATCTATGCCATAAACATACATTTCCTAAGTTTTTATTATTGGTTTTATAATATGTGAAAAAACAAATAGCTTCCAAAGAAAATAATGCCTAATACATTATTTTTCTCTGGTAATTATTAGTAGCACTATACTTGGTAGTTTATAAACATATACTCTTATCATCCAATTACTTAAAACCTTATGATTTATATGATTTTTAACTCATTATTCTAGTTTGCTTATACTAAATTTTACTCTAAATTTACAGTGATTATTTATTTACCATTTCCCTCACACTCACTACTTAACAAGAAATACCAAAAATATTTTGGTAAATATCTGTTAAAATATTCTGCTTGTTGTGGGAGATCTTGATTTTCTGAAGAATGCTATTATACATAAATGCCAACTAATGTTTTATCTGCAGTATTTCATTGTATATAATATACTGATTGATTTTATGTAGAATTAAGTTCTTTAAACAATTTAGGATAAATATGATTTGCATATTTGTAGCTCAATGCAATACAATTTGAAAAATAATAAATATGATGTTTCCTGTTAGGTTCCTTTCAGCTTTTAACCTTATCATTCTATAATATAAACACTGAGGTTTTGGCAAAAGTTGATAAAAGTATGTAGGAAGTTTGGCGAAATTCCTTATTTGTTTCTCAGGAAACCAGTTAATGTATTTTTCGAAAATGCTAGAATATTTTAAGATAGGGTAAGTCTTAACAATGATGTGAGCTATCCCCAGTCTGCTGTTGACCTCTATAATCATGCCATTCTCTCTTTCTCTTGGGATTTTTATAATTATTTCCTAGAGGAGTGTGGGTCCAATACCTTAGGCAAAAGTCTTCTACAAGGAGTTCACCCAAAAAAAGTGTATTCTCGGGGGAACAGCTGTCCCCATTACAGCACTGCTCTAGTATTTCCTTCAGGCATAATTAATTGGGTTAACTCTTAAAAACTAGTATTCTGATAACCGAATTTTTTTCAGGGTTGATAAAAAGTGAGAGTGAGGATTTTTTTTTTTTACAACCAAGAACATGTAATGAATAAAAAGATAATTTTTGCCTCAAGATATTCACTTTTTTCTCTTTTTTCTACTCCATTTATATTAATATGACCCATCTGTATGTTTAATATTAAGTATACATTAAAATTTAGTATATATCTTGGATAGTATTTATCAAAGTGTAAACTACAGTTCTATTTCAAATAGATAATAATGAAGCTTTTATCTTGCAGACCATTTTTAAAACAGCTTCATCTTTCCAGCCCAAGGGATGATTCTGAGGTAGTTTGTTCTGTCTGTCAATGCTATCAGAGGACATTGGTATCTGTAATTCCTAAATGGCTTGTTTAGCAACAGATTCAACAATTTGTAAATAATGTCTCTCAAAAAAATGTACTCTTTTTGTATATTGTGGAATAAAATGCTTTTTATAGTAGCATAAAAATGGGTAATGTTTTATGAAGTGATCTATAGAAAATTTCAGATTTTCAAATATATTTCTAGAACAAAGAGATATTTAGAATGTCTTAATAGAGATAAAATAATTAATATTTCATAATGTTTCTGATGTTTTTATTGTGCTGTAATGACAAATATTAATACAATGACATTAATCAACTATTGTGAATGTAAAGAAAATCCTTTTATTTCTCATTTCTAATAAAATGTTTATCTGTCATGAAATATAGCCATCATAAGGCCAAGGTAAAATATCTTTGTTTCAAAAAGTCCCCTTTGGGCTCAAAAAAACCAAAAAAACAAAGAACAGAAAAATGAAAATAAGACATGGTTAATATGTTTTTAATTAATTAAAAAAAGAGATTACAGTCTTTCTTTCTGCTTGTTATTGCTGAGGCTATGATTTAAACTCAATATAATAATTACTTAAAAGTAAAAATACATCATGTGGATAAACATAGAATTAATTCTTAATTGAATTTGGCTTTCCCATTTGAATTTTACATTGTTTTCCAATTTTTTCGTAATTTTTTTATTCTCATTCATCATCTGGTAACTACTTTTTACTTGGATTTTTGTGTGTGCATAAACATCAATCTTTAAACCCGAGCTGTGAGATCCATTTTTTTTTACCCCGCTCTTTACCATATATCAACCTTCTCTACTTTTTCTGTTATCTATCTCTATTCTATAAATTGAAACTTTTTTTTTCTTCAGTTACCCTTGTATATTTTAGAATACAGGTTAAGCCGCTATACATAGAGCCCCTGGCTTAGATGAGACACAATTTTATTTCACTCTTAGTTAGAAGCCCTGAGGTGAGTGGTTCAGGCTCTTAAGGAAGCTCAGTTCCATGTAATCATTCATGCTGGAGCTGGAGGAATTCTTCCTTTGCATGATTGAGCAATAATTACCATTATTTTGGTCATTCAATCTATAGGAAGAAAAAGAGAGTGAAAGTCTAGGGCAAGCAATTTCCTTTCAAAGAAGAAACCAAGAAAGTTAAAAAACTCCCCCTCACTTTCTATTTATTAGATTTTAGACAAATAGCCATAAAAAGCTATGCACAAGAGAGACCAGGGAATATGGGTCAGCTGGGTGACCATATGCCCTGACAATTCTCTAATATCACATACAAAAGGAATAACACATTTTGGGTGGACATTAGCAATGTGCTATATAAAATTAGAAAATTTTGAGTAATATAATGATTTTCTTTCTTAAACAAACATTGTATAAGCGATTTTAATTCCTTCTATCTACAGGTTACTTGTACATTTTAATCATTTCTAATCCTCTAGACTTCCTTAATGACATCAAGGATATTGTAATAATTTTTTAAACTACTTGAATACTTAGGGCTGGTTAATTTTTCTACAGGATAACTTTGGAATATACTGACTATATTTAAGAAGTATTACAAAATATTCAGCAAACTTTTATCTACTTAACATGATTAAATTATTGGTGCCAGTCTAATCCTTCCACCAAATTTTAGCTTTATCTTTTATTGTTGCTTATCCATTCTTTAAATCCATAACTCTATATGTTAACCTTTATGGCTCTGCTTCTACTGTTCTCTTTGCTTAGAGTGTTTACTTTTACTTTTATTGGAAATTTTCCAAACCTATAAAGGCTGAGACAAATGTTAGTTTTTGTCACCTTTTCTTTTGCCTTAAGTAAGAACTGATCTCTGTCTTCTGAAACTCTATAGTATTTCTGTTTTGCTATTTATTTTACTAATTTACCCTGTCTTATGATAAAATAGGGAATATAATGTAGCACCGTAAGTTCTGGATAGGATGGAGTAATTTGCTGCAGACCAATACTCCTCTCATGAACAATAGAAAAACTAGAAAACTAAATAAAGATATCAAAAGTAATGAGGATGAGAGAAATTAAGTTTCTGGAGGTGTAGAATCGTATAGTGATGAGCTGACAATCTTCAGACACAGTTTTTCCTGGGGGTATTTGTGAATCTGTGTCATTTTCAAGAAGCTTAAAATATAAATTTGCCTGGGCAGAGTGGAACTTTTGTAGGCGATCACAACATTCAGGGCTTTGTTCATCTCATGGGCTAGAGAGAAAAGTAAAAGGAATTTTAGAGAATTCCAATATGTCATGTTACATGCTCTTCTTAAGATATTTGCTAAATTCTGAAGTCATGTGACTGGGAGATATAAGTTTTTACTTAAAACTTCTAAAAGTAAAGTGAGGCTTTCTAAAGTCTGACTGTATTGAGGAGACAAAGAGTTGACTTCAGGACTAGACAAAGAGGTAAGACCCTCAGAAGTAAAGGTCCCAACTAGAATCTTTTAAAGTGTAGGCACTAGGAAAAAGGCAAACTGGAGATACACTGAGACTTATCAAAACTGCAATTTCAAAATCAACTCAGCTAGATCTCGGAGCTGACTTGACCCCAATTTGTCTGTCTTGTAGAGAAAAGAATAAACTGTCCTTGAATGATAATAATATAGCCTTTAGCCTCTGTAATAGGTGATATTTTGGTGTCACATCATCTTCAACAAGATGTTCACATCCCTAGCTGCTAATAAGATTATTTGCTAATAATTAAGAGAAAGCCCAAAGAATTTTCCAAAGTATTTCCCCTGGCTAATGAGATATTCCTTTTCTGGGAAGTTACCTTCCCTTACGAGGGGGTCAAAACATAGCCAATGATTGTATTTTACAAATGTACAAAAGGCAGGCCTGTTTCCTCAAGTAGGTCCAATGGTACTAGACAATATACTTTTGAGACCAACCCCCATAGACTAAAATAAGATTGGACACCATTGAAAGCTATATATTTGCTCAGCTATCTCTTTCCTTATCCTATGTACTGCTTTCATTATGGGATTTTCTTGACAGGCACTCTATTTCAAGCTTTATTTCTAGAGAACTCACCTTAAGAGAGACTCTAAAATTATTTTTACAGTGTTCTGGATTTTATTAAAAATAACCAAGGAGCGCCTGGGTGGCTCAGTCAGTTAAGCATTGGACTTGTGATTTTGGCTCAGGTCATGATCTCTTGGGTCGTGAGATCAAGCCCCTCGTTAGGCTCCATGCTCAGTGGGGAGTCTGCTTAAGATTCTCTCTCCTCCTTCCCTCAGCCCTTCTCCCTCTCAAAATAAATAAATAAGTAAGTAAATCTTTTAAAAAAATCACCAAAAATGCAAGGCTTGGTATGATACAAACCAAAAAGCAAAACAAAAGCAGAGAACAAATGTGATCCATGTTTTTTTTTCAAGATTTTATTATTTATTTGAGAGAGAGAGAATGAGAGAGGGAGAGAGCATGAGAAGGGGTAGGGTCAGAGGTAGAAGCAGACTCCTTGCTGAGCAGGGAGCCTGATATGGGACTCGATCCCAGGACTCCAGGATCATGACCTGAGCAGAAGGTGTTTGCTTAATCAACGGAGCCACCCAGGTGCCCGTGATCCATGTTTTGAAATTAGCAGGCAAGTACTTTAAAATAAATACAATATGTGTAAAAAATTAGAAGAAAAATGGGAAGAAATGATAAAATGTATGGAGAATTTTACTGAAGAATTAGAATCTATTAAAACAAAATCAAAAGTAACTTCAAGAACTGTAATTGACATGTTTAAAGAGCAGAAAACATAATTACTCAACTGGAACAAAGATCAAGACAAAATACACAAAGTGAAACACTTTGTTATAGGTTGAATCGTGACCCCCCCCAAAAATGATGTGTTGAAGCTCTAACACAAAGTATCTCAGAATATCATCTTATTTGGAAACAGGATTATTGATGATGTAATCAGTCAAGACAAGGTCATACAGAAGGTGGGTGGGCCCTTCATCCAATATGAATGTTGTCCTTATAGGAAGAGGAGGAAACACAGAGGGAAACCAGACACATGAAGGCACAGAGATACAGAGAGAATGCCACATGAAGGTGGAAGCACAGATTGGAGGATGCATCTACAAGCCCATGATTGCCAGTTGTCCCGAGGGGTAGGAAATAGGAATGGAACAGATTCTCCTTCAAAACTCTCAAAAGTAAACACCCCTGCTTTTTCTGACTCACAAAAATTAAATGTTGTGTATAATATATGTTCATCACTGGCCAGATTTCTATAAATTGACAAAGGACATTGAACCAAATCATTAATTTCAGTCTGAATTTAGATATCACATTTGGACTGGAAACTACCATTGTTGTGCACAGGTCATGAAGTTATAATTGTCCTTGAGCACTTTAAGATTTCAGGTCCTTTGGATACTGTTCGTTGGACTTCTTGGCTGCCCTTGGATTTAATATTTCATATTCTTTTATGTTTTATCTTGGCTTCCCTCTTGCCTATAGTATTGTGTTGCTACAATCTCACTTGCTTTGAAGCTGGTCAAGAATACCCAAGAGTATTAGGGCGCCTGGGTGGCTCAGTTGGTTAAACGACTGCCTTCGGCTCAGGTCATGATCCTGGAGTCCCGGGATCGACTCCCACATCAGGCTCCCCACTCAGCGGGGAGTCTGCTTCTCCCTCTGACCCTCTTCCCTCTCATGCTTTTTATCTCTCATTCTTTCTCTCTCAAATAAATAAATAAAATCTTAAAAAAAAAGAATACCCGAGAGCATGAAAAAAATAATTTATTTTTTTGCCTATTAAATTGAAAGGGATTAGAATGTTTAGGAGTGCTTGATAACTAATTACTTCCAAAAAGGGATAGAACTAAAAACAGGTATTTATTTTAGCTAATAATGAAATTTAGCAGTTTCCTTATATTTTGTAAATAAAGTACTGATAATTGGTGCCATCATAATCAATATTTTTTAAACCATGGACAAATAAGGTAGAATAAAATATGGAGTGTTTTCTGCTTTCAGGGTAAGGCTGTGGTGAGTATATATATATATATATATATATATATATATATATATATATGGAACTAAAGATTGATAATTTACATTGTATAAAATTTAAATATTACTGTGTCAAAAATAACAAAAATAAGTAACAAATTGAGAAATATATGTAGCAATTTCATTCATTGAAAGCTCTGAATATATGTATGTTTATATGTATATAAATATATAAGAATTTTTAAAATCACAATCCTATACAAAATTATGCAAATAAAAATGTTTAAAGAATAACTATAAACAAAAGAAAAAAGCTTTAAATGTTCTATTAAAAGTAATTATAATTAAATATTTGACATAAAAATATATTTCTTTCCAACTTGAAATTATTTTATTTACATATTAGTTTAACAGTAAAATTTTAAAAGAACTCTCACAAAGTACCATTCCAGAGACATAAAAAAAATTTTAAGATGATCTTGTTTTTTTACTGAGTGACTCACATTTAATTATAGAATTATAGAATCCATGAGTTTATAGAAGTTTATATGTAAGTTTATAAAATAGCAATAAAATCATTTTAAATCAAACCATAACATTTGTTTCTTGTCAAGAACACTTTCCTATCAAAACAGTTATTTTCAATTAAGTATTAACCAAATAACAAGACTCTTTCACTTAAAACTTTTCCACTTTAAACTAGATCTTCTCTCAATATAGTTTAGTTTTGCCTGAACATATAGTTTTTACCTTGAACATAATATAAATTGAGTCATAAAACATGGACTCTTTTATGTCTGACATTGTATCAACATACCCCAATTTATCAACCCATTCTGTTCTATATGGATGTTTGGTCTTTTTCCAACATAGGTCTATTACAAATCATGTTGTGGACATGTTAAATGTTTTAATGAATATGCATCTGCATTACTATGAGGTATATATGAAGCAACAGAAATGATGGATCTCTATCTGTATCTAGCTAATCTATTGTCATTTATCTATCATCTATTTTTGTGTGTAATTTTTATTTTTTTTATAAATGAGTGGGTTTTTTTTAAGATTGTATTTATTTGAAAGAGTGTATGAAAGAGAGAGAGAGAAAGAACAGGGGGAGGGGCAGACTCTCCGCTGAGCAGGGAGCTTAATGCGAGGCTTCATCCCAGGACTCTGGGATCATGACCTGAGCTGAAGGCAGATGCTTAACCAAATGAGCCACCCCGGTGCCCCAATGTGTACTTTTTAAATAATTTTTTACAATTAGATCATGTAATTCATTGTGAACTAATTTTTATCTATACTATTAGGTAAGTGTCAAGGTTGACTTTTTTATATATGCATATCTGTCACCCAATATTATCTGTTGACTCCAACTTTTTCCTCACTAAACTGCATTGAGATAGTTGTTGTAAGTGAATTGATTAAACGGATAAGTGTTTGTTTCTGAATTATGTGTTCTATTACCTTGATCTTTTTGCCTATCAAGCACCAGTGCCATACTGTCTTAATTGGTATAGATTTAAAATTCTATTTTATATCATAGAAAATTTTATATAAAGAGAAATTTCTTTTGGCTTATTCTTTTTTCTTCAAACTTGCTTGACTGTTCTAGGTTCTTTGCATTTCCATATATGTTGTTAAATCAATCTGTAAGTTTTCACAAAAGTATCTTTGGGTCATGATGTCAAGCTTCATGTCAGGCTCCACACTTATCCTGGAGTCTGCTTGAGATTCTATCTCCCTCTGCCCCTCCCACTTGTGCTCTCTCTCTCTAAAATAAATAAATAAATCTTAATTTAAAAAAAAGAATTTTAATCCGGACAGTATTGAGTCATCCATGAACATAGTGTATCCCCACATCTATTAATGTCTTTTTTACTTTTTCTCAGTAATATATGTCATTTTTACTAGAGAGATCTTTTGCATCTTTTCATAGATTATTCCATGTATTTTGTCTTTTTGATGTTATTGTACATTTTTTTTCAAATTTAATTTTTCACTTATTTGCTATTAGTACATGAAAACGTAATTTCTCTATGTTGGATCTATTCAGCAAATATTCTAATTTTACATTTTTTTAAATAACGTGTTGATTCTTTGACGTTTCTATAAACCTGGTCATGTCATCTAAAAATGAGGGCTTCAAAGATACAGATGTAGTGAAAGGAAAGGGCACATGCACCCCAATGTTCATAGCAGCAATGTCCACAATAGCTAAACTGTGGAAGGAGCCAAGATGCCCTTCAACAGATGAATGGATAAAGAAGGTATGGTACATATATACAATGGAATATTACTCAGCCATCAGAAAGGATGAATACTCACCATTTGCATCGACATGGATGAAACTGGAGGGGATTATGCTAAGTGAAATAAATCAAGCAGAGAAAGACAATTATCATATAGTTTCACTCATATGTGGAACATGAAGAATAGCATGGAAGACCATAGGGGAATGTAGGGAAATCTGAAGGATGGGAAATCAGAGAGGGAGACAAACCTTGAGAGACTTTGGACTCTGGGTTTTGGGCAGGGGCGGATGGGGTAGCTGGATGATGAGTATTAAGGAGGGCATGTGTTGTGATCAGCACTGGGTGTTATATGCAACTATTGAATCATTGAACACTACATCAAAAACTAATGATGTACTATATAGTGGCTAACTGAACATAATTTAAAAAATAAAAATAAAAATAAATGAAAAAATAAAAATGAGGGCTTTTTTCCATCATAAGACTCACTAAGACATTTTTTGACTTATTACACTGCCAAAGATATCCAACAAACTACTGAATTAAAGCACTGATAAAAAATATCCTTGTTCCCAGTCTTGAAGGGAAAGATATCAATATTTCATTATTAAGTGTTAGCTACTGGTTTTCTGAAGGTTTTTTGTTTAAATTAAAGATTTTCTTTCCTAGTCCTAGTTTGTTGATAGTTATTTTTTTCATGAACTTGTGTTCATTTTTTCAAATGATTTTATAATATATTGAGATTACTACATTGTTTTATACTTTATTTTGTTAATATGATGAATTTCATTGCTTAGTTTTCAAGTTTTTGAATCAACATTGCATTTCTGGAATAAATGCTACCCAGTCTTGATCATATTATCTTCTTTAGAAATCTCTGTATTAAATTTGTCAATATTTTGTTTAGAATTTTTATGTCTGAATTCATTAAACATATTGGTGCAGAAAAAAAATTCTTTTTCTTGAAATGTACTGGCAAAGTTTTGCTGTCACCCTCATGTTTAGCCAAATACAATGAGTTGGGAATGGTCTTACTTTTCATATTTTCTGGAAAAATTGCTACAATTAATTGTATTTCTTCTTTAAAGATTTGGAAGAATACACCTGTCAATCTATCTGGTCCAGGATATTTTTGTTGGTAAGGTTTTTAATTATGAATTCAAGTTTTTAACATATATAGAATTATTCAGATTGTCTATATTTTCTTGTATTAATATTTATAAGTTGTATTTTTTAATTTATTTTCTATTTCATGTATTTAAAAACTTTTTTGACATACATTTCTTTATAATATACTCTAATTTCCTATATAATGTTGGGAAAATGTAGAATAATGACACTTCTCTCACTGTTGATGTTGAAAATTTGTGTTATTGGATATGTCTTTTCATGGATCAGTCTTACTATTTCTCTATAAATTTTACTGGTCTCTCTCAAAAATCAATTTTGTCTTTTTGATTTTCTTTACTTTATGGTTGGGTTTATATTTATTAATTTCTGCTTTTATTCTCCACTTTCATTATAATTTATCCTTCTGCTTTTCTTTCTATAGCTTTTGAGTGGGAAGCTAAAATAATTGATTTTCAATATTCTTTTCTAATACATAAATTTAGATTTAATATATATTTGATTTTTTTCAAGGTGCTTTGGCCACATTCTATGATTTTTTGGTAACTATATTTTCATTATAAGTTAGATTATAATATATGTTGCATTATAATTTCCTTTTTTTGAGTTATTTAAAAGAGTGCTGAATACTTTTCAAGCATTTGGGGATTTCCTAGTTATCTTTATATTATTGTGCTCTAACTTAATGTCATAGTTCTTAGACAACATACACATGTAATTTCAATCCTTAAAACATTTTGAGAGTTATGTTATGGTTCAAAAGGTGTTCTGTTTTTGAAGTCTGAATATAGGTTTGATGATTTATCAACTTTTGTCTTATAAAATTTGAAGATGTGTATGTTTATAAAACTTTATGAATTTGGTATCTTTGTCTTGAATTGATTTTCACTATTCCATAATGTCGTTTCTTACTCCTTGTGATACTCTTTTATCTTAGCTTTATCTTATATTCTTTTAATCAGTGTTTTCAAGGAATAACTTTTTCCATACTTTTATTTTCAACATTTCTGTGTCCTTAGTTTAAAATGTGCATCCTGTGTACATTATACAGATTAGATTGTGTATCTCAATCTACTCTGAAAAATCACAGAAGACAGTAATAGGAAAGGGTTTGGAGATATTTTTATCTAAAATAATGTAAGAAAATTCAGATTTCCATTCCAGGTCATTGATTTATCTTTATTTCGGACTCAACTGAAAACTTATTTACAGCATTTGGATTTATGTGAAGTTGAAAGACATGGTAAGAAGGATTTCTAACCAGGGGGCTTGTGTGGTACAGTCCTATAAGCATGCCATGCTGGGTTTCAGCTCAGGTTGGTATCTCAGGGTTGTGATCTCAGGGTCATGAGATCCAGCCCGGAGTCAAGCCCCGTGTGGAGCCCCATGTCCAGCCCTGTGTCCAGCTCCATGCTCAGTGTGGAGTCTGCTTAGGTTTCTCTCTCCCTCACCCTTTGCCCATGCCCACCACTTTCTCTCTCTCTGTCAAATAAATAAGTAAATCTGTAAAGTAATAATGATTTCTAAATATGTTTTAATAATATATGTTCTTTCATATGCAAAATTATCATCATTTTTTACATTTATATGTGCATTATATAGCTTCTGCTTTGTAAAGCCTTTTACATCCTCTAAGGAAAACCTAAACTATGACTCTATCAATGCCTCCATTTCACTTCCTATTTAGAGAAATATATTATGACTAAGCTTATTTATATAAAGCTATATAATAGATTGTCTACCATTTTCTATTATGAATGCTTGTTGCATAAAGAGAGCATTTTTCAAATTATATGAAAGGTGTCTATCTATTAACTAAATCTCTGCCATATTCTATTACAAAAACCCTGCTGTATATGCTGGCTAAGATTTTGTGCATTATTTTCAAATAACTTAAATAAAAGCTTCAGTAGCAGATTTATTTGGTCAGAAAAAAAGTAATTCCTATGTTTACCTATTTAATTTATTATTGTATTAAATTAGTACATGATTTATAAACACTTAATTCAAGAAGGTAACATTTTCTGACATCCTTCACATTGTGCCTTGATTTAATTTAGTAAACTAGTTCATCAAATAGCTACTTGTACTCTGTTTATACAAAGTAATATGTATTTCATGAAGTTAAAATATATTTAAAAATGATCTATGAGAGACAAATTTAATTTGTCATATAAATACCTTCCAATAAATATCATTTCCCTTTAGTAAAATACTCAGGTCTAACTAAGTGAAGTAATAGCCATTTAAAGGATACAACTTAAACTCTTTTATTTATTGATGTGATAATAAATGCTTGTGTGTTAGTTTTATTTAATTAAAATATGCTTTTATTTAGTTTGAGACTTTATTAACATTTATTGAATTAATTCCAGAAGACAAAAGATAGAATGTAATATTTAACAAATTGTGGTATTTCTGAAAATTGGGGGTCTCTTTGTGTCTTTGTCTGTCTGTCTCCAAATTGTACATGCTTATTTCCATTTAGGTAACTGAATGTCAAAGTGAAAATCTTCCTAAGTTCTCAAATAGTATAAACCTGCAGGCAGGTTTGAGTCTTATTCTAATTAAATTTAAAATATGTTCTTTCAGTTGAAAATCCTCATAACAAACAGGTAGATAATAGCTTCTGGTATTAACATTACTAAGATATGCATCACTTTATATACACACGTATATAAAGATATGTATATATGTAAATATATATATGTGTAGAAAGAGAGAGAGAGTAGTCTACCTAAATAACTTTAAAAAGAGCTATAAAGAAATATATTTAGGGGCACCTGGGTGGCTCAGTTGGTTAAGAATCTGCCTTCAGCTCAGGTCCTGATCTCAGGGTCCTGGGATCAGCCCTGTGTTGGGCTCTTTGCTCAGTGGGGAGCCTGCTTCTCCCTCTCCCTGTGGCTCCCTGTGTTTGTGCTCTCTCTCCCCATCTCCTTCTCTCTGTCAAATAAATAAATAAAATCTTTTAAAAAAAGGAAATACATCTAAATTGGATGTTAATAAAAGTATTTATATTTAAAAAAATTCAAGAAAAGATTACCCTGGGAGCATGTATCAGTGGTATTATTTTTTGAGAAACTGTTTTCCCCTAATACTTCCTCTTATCTGTTCTTATCAGCCGAAATCTTTTCAGCTGAAACCACCTATCCTTTTAAGGATCAAGTCTGAAATAACTCACGGTATTTTTTATGTTTGAGGAGACTTCAGTTTTTAAAGAGGAAAAACTTCAAACCTGGAGAGTGTATTTATTCCAGAAGCTCAGGCACAGCGCACCATCTGAGTCCATACGGAAGGAGAGGAGGAGATTTTCAAGAAAAGGCAACGTCTTTGAGATAAAAATGGACTGATCCAGCACAGTTTGGGGTGGGGGTGAAGGAAGCAAGACTCTGAATAGTAATTATCTCAAGATTCTGCTTGCTAGTGAAGTGATCCAGCTTGAAGTATAACTCTGGACTAGAACTTGTTTATGCCCTTCTGTTATGCCCTCTACGGCATCAGCCATCCGATCTTGCTAAAACTATGATCTTATGAACTTAAATTTCCTCTCCTATGAAAAGGAGCTTCAAATGCCTGCTCTTCCTCTTTTACAGTTGATGTGAACATAAAAGGGAAATACGCATGAATTGCCAGTCACTACAGAAAGTTCTTCAGACATTTCTGCTATTGTCCATCACGGCCATGGAGTTTTCTTTTTTTTTTTTAAGATTTTATTTATTTATTTGAGAGAGAGAATGTTAGAGAGCATGAGAGGGAGGAGGGTCAGAGGGAGAAGCAGACTCCCCGCTGAGCGGGGAGCCCGATGTGGGACTCAATCCAGGGACTCCAGGATCATGACCTGAGCCAAAGGCAGTCGCTTAACCAATTGAACCACCCAGGCGCCCCTGGCCACGGAGTTTTCTTTCTGGTCCCTTTAAATACTTGCATCTTTTTTTTTTTTTTAAGATTTTATTTATTTATTTGACAGAGAGATAGAGAGAGAGCACAGATAGGCACAGTGGCAGGCAGAGGGAGAAGCAGTCTCTCCGCTGAGCAGGGAGCCCGATGTGGGGCTCAGTCCCAGGACCCTGGGATCATGACCTGAGCCAAGGCAGACACCTAACGATTGAGCCACCCAGGCGCCCCAATACTTGCATCTTTTAATTGTTATTTCCATGATAATCATTGAAGTTTGAAAACAGAGTTAATTAGATATGTGAAGTAAAAGTAAAGCAATGGGATTAATCTCGTTTCTGAAAATAACAGAATGGTGTGTGTGTGTGTGTGTGTGTGTGTGTGTGTGTGAAGGGGTGGATGAGAGAACAATTGTAAAGTAGCTTTACTTCAATAAATCGAATAATTACTGTTAAAAATATTTCAGGGAGCCTTCATATTTGGAATGTTTTGGTGTAGGTGTGGGTTGAGCAGTGGCCTCCAAAATTATGTTTTTATGTTTATTTTTTTAAAAGATTTTATTTATTTATTTGACAGAGAGAGACACAGTGAGAGGGAACACAAGCAGGGGGAGTGGGGGAGGGAGAAGCAGGCTTCCCACGGAGCGGGGAGCCCAATGCGGGGCTCGATCCCAGGACCCTGGGATCATGACCTGAGCCAAAGGCAGACGCTTAACGACTGAGCCACCCAGGCGCCCCATGTTTTTATGTTTAAATCCTAATCCCTGGGACATGAGAATGTGAGCTTAGGAAAAAAAAAAAAAGGATTTTTGCAGATATAATAAATTAAGGATCTCAGGATGAGATTATCCTGCATTTAGCATAAGCCCTAAATCCAGTGATAGATGTCATTATAAGAAAAGGCAGAGAGAAATGAGAGGCAGAGAAGGCCTTACGAAGAACGAAGCAGAGATGAGAGTTAGGTTGCCAGAAGCCAAGGAATGCCTGAAATAACTAGAAACTGGAAGAGACAAGGAAGATTCTTCCCCTGAGCCTTCAGGAGTGTGGCCCTGCTGACAGGGCCTTGATTTCAGACTTCTGACCTCTAGAATTTTAAAGTAAAAATTTCTGTTTTTCTTAGCCACTCCGTGGGAATTTGTTACAGCAGTTCTACAAACTAATATGGTGTGCTAAATAATAGCATGCATAAATCTCTGACAAACTGAATTAATGGTGAACTGAATCACCTAGATTTAGACTACCCTTGGATCAAATGGCTTTTTGAAGTTTTTGGATCAAATAATTTTTCAAGTTTCCTTGCCCTCCAGTGGGCATTCAAAACATATGTGTAACAGATTGTTAAATGAAGGCTTACAAAAAATAGTGTCAAAAAAAAGCTTTGAACAATTAAAGCATTATTAAAGAATATAGAGATGGAGAGTGAGAAGTCATCAAATATGCATTTTAACTAAAAAAAAGCCTGGGTTATTCTTATACAAATCAGATAATCACATCACAGTCATTTATTTCCAAATGTATTCATTCACATGGACTACATTCATTGACCTTGGCTAAATTGTAAACAAAATTGGGAGTGAAATGGGAAACAGTAAATTCCTCCCCAGCTGTGAGGGATTAATACAAGAGTGGCTTATACAGGAGGAAAGGATCATCGCATCTTGAAGAAAAAAAGAGGCAGTCGTCCATATTGAGCCAGGAGAGAAGGAATTCCTTAGCCAAATTGACAATTTTATAGCATTGGGGAATTTAAAATGAGTACCAGTGAATATTGCATATAACTTATCCTTCGTCAATATTATTTTCATAAGTAAATCAAGAATGAACTATACAATATCTATTAATAGTGAAGAATACACCTAACATATTACTAGTCTTTTTGGAATTCCTAATTATAGGGTTTTCTTTTTACATGTTGTTTTAGTTAGCTCTTTAGAATGTATGAACACTTACTGAAAATTTCCCTGAAGGTTTTAGTACCCAAATACTAATTTTAAGCAAACCTACTTAAATAATGTTTCTTAAAGTATGCAGGGGAAAAACACAAACAAAACCCAAAACATATAAAAGCAACAGCAAAATAGGAATACATGTTAAAAATGGAAATTTCTGAGTCCCGATACAGGTCAGGTGAATCATGAATTTTTCAAAACCACTGCTACTTGAGTAAGGTTTAGGATTTCACTGTGTTGCAGGTTACAATGATTACATTCCAGGTATTTCTAGAAATACAGGGACACTTAGGGAGGAATCAGAGGGAACTGGCATCAAACATGCCATTTAAGGGTAAGTAGGAGTGCATGAGATGAACAACTCTCTGTGTGTGGCTCATTCGAAGAACAAGAAGTCTTAGTCACAGATTTGACAATACAGTAATGAGGATTTTTATTTGGTTGGATCTGATTTTGCCCTTGTAGAAAAATAGACTGGAGTCAGATTGTGAAAGAACTGATTTGCCAATTTAAGGAATCTGGAATTTATCCCTCAAGAAAGTGAAGTTTTAAATATGTAGCATTACTGAGCTAGTTTTCCTATAATAATATGTGTACATACTGTATGTACCATGAAGGCAAAGCTGTTAGAGTTCTCTGTTTTCAGTTGTAGGTTGTAACTGAGTTTACCTTTGTAATTTTGATTGGATTGAAATAAGCAGAATGGAAGATCTGAGAATAATGTAAATGAGGTTCCTTAAAAGAATTCATATATTAAGAATGTAGGTGTTCCTATCAAGTCTCTCCTACAGTGAAAGATATGGAATTAAAATATGTGATGAGATTGAACCATAAACATCAAATAAACATCAAACACTCCACATTGGACTTCTTGATTCTGAGGGATTCTGAGGTATTCCATGCACTTGGTGATGGTTTCTGGTCCAAAAGGGAAACCTTGTCCACGTAAGTCCCTTAGAGAAAGAAGGTGACAGGAGCTCAGCTGTGGCCTCTGAACCCTTACTGTGGGGCAGCCTGAGGCTGAGATGTGTATCCTTAGTTTAATACTATTGCTACATTGTGTCTTTTCCTGCAATAAATGTCAGATTTTTAAACATTGTCATTTTGGATCCTCTATGTCTTTAACTATTGAACTCTGTCTGACATCGTTAAAGCAAGTATGATTTTTAAAAAAATATTCACTATCAAAATTTGATCATTTCTATATGTATGAGTCTTAATTTAGGCTTCAGAATGTGAAGCCTAATTTACAAAATTATATTTATCAAATGTAAAAATTTACAATATTTAAATTACAATATTTATAATATTACCTTTAGCAAAAGTAAAAATAAATGTGTTTTGTTTGGAAATTTAAGAGTAATTTGGCCATAGTGTTCAAGTTGTATAGTGTAATGAAAACTTGGAGGATAAGAATTTAGTCTTATGAATGGCACATTTATTTATTTATACAAATATGTAATTTCCAAAGCTTTCTGATGAGCATTGTCTCCTAACAATAATAGGAAAAAAGTCTTGCTATCAGGTTTATATCAAATCAGCTATCAAACTTTCACTAGTGGGGGAGAGAGTAATTACATAATGCAAAGAAAAATACTATTTAGAAAAATATTTAGGACCATTTTAAAACAGATTAGCATTCATGTTGCTCATTGAGATATTGCTGTAATGGGTGTCTTGCACAATGTATATTTGATTTAAAGCACATCTCAGTCTGAAAAAAAAGTACATCTCAGTCTAGATAGCAGGGACATTTAATGAAAGGTGTAAAATCAATGTCAGAAACAATGACAAAGATATGAAGCTGGATTTGAGTAAGGTTTATCTCTTCATATGATGATTATAAATAATTGAATTATCTGATTGGAATTTAAGCTTTACAAATCCTATTGGGGTTACATATCACATTTTTTATCTTTTATATTCTGATGTTGCATACTGAGGAAAATAGGTACATAAAATATATAGAGTAAAAAATCTTGTACTACAGTAATTGGTAGTGTAACACCTTCACAAAATTTTCTAAGTATTAATAGAAGTTGAGCAACGAGGGGCGCCGGGGTGGCTCAGTCAGTTGGGCGTCTGCCTTTGGCTCAGGTCATGATCTCAGGGTCCTGGGATCGAGCCCCACGTCGGGCTCCCTGCTCAGCGGGGAGTCTGCTTCTCCTTCTCCCTCAGCTCCTTTCCCCGCTCATGCTCTCTTTCTCTCTCTTCTCTCGAATAAATAAATAAAATCTTTAAAAAAAAAAAAGTTGAGCAATGAGAACTAAATCCTTTCAATGACAAAATTTTACTATTGTTTATGGTAATATTGATACTCCAAAAGTTTAGAGAACTTATTTTTCACTGGAGTTAAGACTTACAATTTAGAAATTAAGAGGGTCATAGTCTAGGGTTTAGAGACCTTCTCTTTCAGCTAATGGACAGGGGAAAAAATGTGAAGAAAGGATACTCCTTCTTAACCACTTTTTCACAGATGTGATGCACATAAATAGATGTGATGCTTACATACCAATTGCAAGAACTTGTAATATGGACTCCAACTAGATGCAAAGGAAACTAAAAATGTAATCTCTAGTCAGGTCAAGCATTCCCTTCCCACTACATTCTTGAATGGGATATCTTTGATGCATAGTTGGTCATCTCTTGGTGTCTATCTTAGCCACTATAGGACACTATAAGGCCAACTAGCAATTTTGGGTATCATTACTATATAGTGTTTTCCAAAATATATTCCAAGGATCCTGTCTTGTAAAATAATTCATGAATAAAAAATAATTTCAATGTTTATAAAATCATCTATGTAATAGCCGTTTGCATAAAGTTTTGCTATTTATATTGATATCTATAAACTCTGAAAAGCCTGACAGTGAAAATACTTTTTGACTTTGTTCCAGTCAGATTTTTCTAAACATATTTTATAAGTTCTAAAAATTCCTACAAAGAAAAACCCACTGAACTTTAAATTTGTAGTTCCCAAACATGTTTACAGGTTTATTAATGCATAATCCACATACAACAAAATTGTAAATAGTTAAATGGTTTGTTTTGATAAATTTAGACATAAGTTATGTACCTGTGAAACCATAACCACAATCAAGATAGTGTACATACTCTCTTCTCCCCACAAAAGTTTCTTCATGCCTCTTTGTAATATCAGTTTCCCTGAACAACCACTGATTGAATTTCTCGGCAATATAAATCTGTTTTCATTTTCAAAGGTTCAATATAAATGGAATTATATAGTAAGTAAATTTTTTGGTCTGCTTTCTTTTATGCATCATATTTTGAAATACATCCATGTTGTGATATATTACTAGAAATCTTTCTTTTTTTTTTTTTGGTGAAGTGTATGTTCAAATGTTTTCCCAGTATATTTTTTGGGTTCTTTGCTTTTTTGTTAATAGAGTTGGATAGTTCTTTATATATTCTAGATATAAATCCTTTATCAGGTGTATGATTTGCAAATATTTACTCCCAGTCGGTGGTTTGTCCTTCCATTCTCTTAGCAGCGCCATTCCCTTTGTTAGTGAAGTGTATCTGTGATAGAAGGCACTGGGACTCCTGGCGTTAGTGCTTCAATTGTCATGTATTGCATGGCTGAGAATTCCTATAACACATGCAAGAAAATTAAGCTAATAAATATGATTAGATTTCACTGCTTTCAATTCATTATTCATAATATGCTACATGTTGTAACTTATAATACACGTTACCTAACTAATTGTTGGGTAATGTGTTCCTTTTTAAGAATGAATCATTACCCATGGACCACTTCTAAAGATGGTGTATAGGGATTATTACTCTTTTAAAAGCTCTTTATTTCATCAAATACTCATTTAAACAAGTTTCTATGCACTTTATTATATATATTGATATGAAAAATTATTCAAATTAAGTTGAGGTAATAACCATTGAAAATCTGAACTGGTAAAATCCTTGCGCTTAGAGGGAAGAAAGGAAAATGATTCAATGTATGCTTCTATCTGCCAGTTCTGTTACAATAAATTTTAAAAGCTTATCTCTCAATGCTTAATTATAAAACAAAAGCAGTTTAGAAGAATGCTTCCATTTTGACTTTCTACTTCAAGATATTTTCTGCCTTCTCTTTTCTCTATATTCATGTTTAATCACAGGAAAATCTTTATAAAAGAACATTTTTTTTCTTTTAGTGTCTTTATTTCTAAGAACCAAAGTACTGTTGTAGAAATTTGTAGTCTAGTTAATAAAGAACATAGAAAAGTAAGTCTGGAATATTTACTCTTTTTACAAAGCTTGTACTTGTTTTCTTTTCTTTAATAATAAGAATATGCTGGGATAAAAAAATACTTTCTTCCCCAAATCTTCCATATATCTCTTTTGTAACTTATGTGATTTTAAAACCCCTATTTCTCCCAGAAAAGAATATTTAGGTAACATGTTCACAGACACAGCTTAAAGTAAGTCAACATTTCCTATTTGGAGTGGGAATATTTGCCCTTTTATAGTTACATTTTATGTTCACACCCAAATCTCCTGCCCAAAGTTTCTTCAGGTCTGTCTGTGAAGGAAAGGACAGCAAATCTGAATTCAAATATGTATCTCATGTTCAAGGAATCTTGGATGAAAATTTTAGTCTTCTGATTGAAATGATGAGTTTAAAACAACTTTTAAAGAAAGGATTTCCAAGCATTTACAAGGCTGGGCTAATTTTGAACTTAAGATTTGTTGAATTTGAAGAAGGCTTGTAAATGGAGCGGTGGCCTAAAGAGAGCTAAATGTTTTGTACTTAAAATCATCAGGTCAGAGTGAGTCTTCTATCACTAAGCATTTTTGTGAGATATGCAACAAAGACTAACTAATGTCCAATTAGTCAAATTGGCTTCAAATGTCATTCAAAGCTATAGAAATTTAGAAACCTATTTGCTTCTTCAGAAATAACTTAGAAAATACTTAAAAATGTGTTATAGCATCTGAAGGAAAGTTTTATGTTCAAGCATTTTGCACCTGCTTATGTCCTATTTTTTCAAATGAAAAGTTTTATCTCACTAACAATATTTTTGATAATGCAATGCAAAATTGTCATTGACGAAATTGAAGTAAGTACCCATTTTTGTCATTGAAACATGCTGGATGATACACACCATTTTAAAGAATCATTTTGAATGATTTCTAATATTATGTGCCTGAATGTGTATGTAGGTATATGTGTTCACTGTACATATGAGATAAGAAAAGAGAGATAGACTGTTTTGTTTTATAATAATATACTACATATTTAATATTTGTTATAACATAAAGGGGAATGAAGAAGCTAAATTCTATTTCTAGTTCTGTTACTCCCTGTGTGACATTGGACAACTTAATTTCCCTTGATATTTGTTTCATTTTGTAATGCTCATTCCTTTTTTAAAAAAAGATTTTATTTATTTAATTGTCAGAGAGAGAGAGAGAGCACAAGCAGGGGGAGTTGAGGGCAGAGGGAGAAGCAGGCTCCCCACTAAGCAGGGAGCCCAATGCCGGACTCAATACCAGGACCCTGGGACCATGACCTGAGCCGCAGGCAGATGCTTAACTGACTGGGCCACCCAGGCATCCCATGCTCACTCTTTTTTAAGATTTCTGAGTTTTATGTGGTACTTTGAAATAAATGGGTTTACATATAAATACATTTTGGTCTTTGGGTAATTTAGTGGTGAAATCAACAATTAAGTAAGACCTTTATAGATAAGAAAACATCTATACAACAGAAAGTCGTATGATTTCTTTGCTTTTAAAAAAGAAACTGAGTACCAAATCTAAGAGCAGAGTTATAAGGACCAAAAATGAACTAAAGGTATGGATTCTGCTCTTCTGGAAATAAATCAGAGGTATTTTGAATTTATGTTTAAAAATAATTATAAAAGCAAAACGTGTCAATAACCAAAACAAATCCTTGAATATTATGAAAAGCAGCCAATTTTAATTTTAATTTACTGACTTAGACACATAAAAAACTGGCCCCTTTTAAACAGTTTTCATATGTTTACTTCACTTGGCATTCTCACCCGCATATGAGCTGTGACCATTTAACCAGCATAGAGTTAGAGAAGTGTGAGCCTCTTGACCTTGTAAATTACTAATTACCGTTAAATTGGTTTCAATCAACTTGAGTGTAATTGAAGTAGCATGGTTCTCTGTTTAGGTGAACAGCTTATTGAATGCTTATTTTGCTACATCAAGCTGAAAATGTTAAATGATAAGGCAATGTACTTCCTGAATCAATGTGAGACATGTCTCAATTATCAACGGTAAGACTTCAAATTGCATTGTTGACGTTTTGTGTGTGTGGTATAGGTAACTATGCATAGCCAACTACAAATCAAACCTATATGATTTTAGCTTGTTAGTTGATAGTTGCAGGTAAGGATGGGTCTAATATTTTTGAGGACTAGTTTTAATTTTTAAAATGGATTAAAGTATTGATCATAATAACATTAAATAATTCTAGTATAATAGGTATATTTCATAAAAAAATTCTGAATTGGTATTTCTACCATTTTAGTATAAATTCAGTATTAGAGAGCTCACCTATTAAAGACTGCAATATGTGGAATGTATCAGAATTTTTATTTTAATTTCATCAGTTTAACTGGGTATTGGATTAAATGTCTTTCATTTATCATCTACCATATGTTCAAAGAAGATTTAACCCTCTGTAGAATTTCATATATTATCTAATATTAAATGAAGTATAAAATATAATGATTTTGAAAATAAATGGTTCCAGGGAAAATATTCATATATCTTTATTAGCTTTACTGAGATATAATTCACATATCATACAATTCACCCATTTAAAGTACACAATTTAATGATTTTTTCTCCTTTAAAATAATTCCCAGGGTTGTGAAATTACCATCCAAATTTAATTTTAGAACCTCCTCTCTCTCCTCAAAGAGGGTATATACTCATTAGTATTCGCACCTTATTCCCTATCTAATCCCCCCTGATCCCCAACCCCAGCCCTAGGCAACCCTTAATTTACTATGTTTTTCTATATTAATGAGGTATAATTGACATACAATTTTATATTATTTTCAGGTGTACAGCATAGTGATTTGACATTCGTATACACTGTGAAATGGTCACCACAATAAGTCTAGTTACCACCTGTCATCCTACAAAGTTAATATAATATTACTGCCTTTATTCACCATGTTGTACACTGTATCCCTATGACTTATCTATTTTTTTAAATATTTTATTGTCAGAGAGATAGAGAGAGAGCACAAGCAGGGGAAAGTGCCAGGCAGAGGGAGAAGCAGACTCCCTGATGAGCAAGGAGTCCAATGCAGGGCTAGATCCCAGGACCCTGGGATCATGACCTGAGCCGAAGGCAGACACTCAACCAACTGAGTGACCCATCCCTGACTTATCTATTTTATCACTGGAAGTTTGTACTTCTTAATTCCCTTTGCCCAACTCACCCCCCACCTGGCTTTGGCAACCACCAATCTGTTCTCTGTATTTATAAATCTGGGTTTTGTTTTTTAGATTCCACAGATAAGTGAGATCATGTATTAGTTGTCTTTCTCCATCTGACTTATTTCACTTAGCATAATACCCTCAAGGTCCATCCATGTTGTCACAATTGGTAAAACTTAATTCTCTTTTATGGCTGAGTAGTATTTCAGTGTGTGTGTATGTGTGTGTGCGTGTGTGTGTGTGTGTGTATCACATCTCCTTTATTCATCAGTGTAATTTTCTTTTTGTCTCTATAGATTTGCCTGTTCTGGATATTTCATATAAATGGAATTGTCATATAGTAGGTGGTCTTTTGTGACTGGTGTGTTCCCCTTAGCATGTTGGGTTTAAGATTTATCTATGCTGTAACATGTATGAGGACTTCATTCTGTTTTATTGGTGAATAATATTCTAATGTATGGGGTATACCACATTTTAAAATCAGTTCATCGGTTGATTACTGAGTTGTGTCAACTCTTTGGCTATCATAAATAATGTGGCTATAAATTTTTGTGTACATGTTTTTGCATGGATGTATGTTTTCATTTATCTTGTCTGTATACCTAAATGTAGAATTGCTGATAACTCTATGTTTAAAAAATTGATGAACTTCTCAGGCTATTTGCAAAGGTTGCTTCACTATTTTACATTTTCACCAGCTGTATATGAGGTTTCCAGTTCCTACATATACTTGTCAAATTTTAACATTTTTATAATAAAATTACCCTCAGAAGCAAATGTCTTGCTTAACTCAAATATTTGTCAGCACTACTAGGTTTACTACAACATCATCCAAGTTTCCTGATGTATATAAATCAGGAAATCATCATAAAGATGAGACATAATATTATAGGTTGGCCTAGGCTATCTTTAAGGTAGATATAAACTGAGGAAGAATAAGGAGACATGCACAGAGCCACATTCATTTTTGCAGGTAATATTTCAGAAAGATAAACACATGTATTTTTGACTTTGAAAGATTGGCCACTTGCCCTACATATATAAATATATTACAAAACAATGAAATTTTTATATCCTATGACTCCGATGAAGTTGTAGTATCTTTATTCCATATGGATATAGTGACAAATATTTTATAGGCAAGTACTGAGTCTTTTACTTTAGATCTCAATTTTCTTATTCCAATTACAATGAATAAAAAGAGAGATATATAAATTTTGGTGAATTTAAAGTCTATTGAATATTAGTGATGAAATTAAATAGGACTAAGGGACATTTTAAAAAGCAATTAAGCATCATTTGGCGCGCCTGTGTGGCTCAGTCGTTAATAAATAAATAAATAAATAAATAAATAAATAAAATCTTTTAAAAAGTAAATAAATAAATTAAATAAATAAATAAAAAGCAATTAAGTATCATTAAAGGAAAAAGAAGAAATGACCAAATGTAACTTTGAATGTTTATTATTACTTTGATATTTTCTAAAAACAAAGTATTTTATTATACATTTTGATTTCCATATACTGTCTTTTGTTTTTTTGTTTCATGTGTAAAAGTGTCAAGATTTTTAAGTGTAGAATAATACACTTTGTATTTTTATAATAGAGTATCTATTTTGTATACCACATAACTTCGTAAATATTTTTTGCCTGTCCATCTCTTTGAATATATAGCTAAGAGTGGATGTTTTAAGTACAGAGTGGAAAAAAAAAAACCCTATTTCACAGATATTTCAGTTCAGCTTTTTAGTCAAGCATAAATTCATTTTTTGTACGACATGGGTATTCCCAATTAGTAAAATAGTAAGTTACCTTATAATATGGCTGTGTGTCTGGTTAGATAAAGCAAAACAAGTTTTTTAAAATTTATTTCTAAGGTTTCTATACATAATGACATAATGATTTCACTGCATTTAAGTTATGTTCTCTATATTTAATGCGTGTTTGAATATTTTGTATTCTCTGAATTTAGTATGCTAAGAGTAATTTAACACTAAATTTATATGCTAACCATAATTTAATGCCATATTTTACACAGAATTTGAAAAATTATATGACTAAATAATAATTTTGGTAAGCAAGTATATGCATACATATATTTTGTGTGAAGACATTATATTTAGATTCCACATTTCCACTGTTTTCATGATCAACATAATACATAATACTGTTTAAAATTTCACAGTTTTAAAATATTATTCATAGTATGACAGTGAGAATAATGTTTATTTCAAATATTCATGATATTTAAGAGTGTTTAGTTTTAAAGCTACACAACCAATTGAGCTATTTTTATATTTCATTAGGCTCAAATCTTGCAAACCAAAGAAACTCAGCTTAAATTATTAAATAGATGTCTTTCAGAATTTATCCAGAGCCTTTGATGATCATGGAGTATCATTATGAACACAAAAGAACAATGGAGTTTGAAAGATTCATTATAGCAAAGAATGATACACCAGGAATGTAAGTTAACAAAATAAACTTTAAGTTTTATTTCTAATTATACCTTGCATGAAGAAAGAGAAGGAAAATATTATCTTCAAAATTCCCTATTTTGAAAGTTATAAAATCCATGGAATTTGAAATTTACTGTATGATTTTAATCTAACATAATATGAAAAATGTAATCCTATAAAAATTGTCAGTATTTAAGAATTAAAATAAAACTTGATTATGCATTTTTTGAAATCCAATTATCTCTGTATAGTATTCAAGTAAAAGATGTGCTTTACTATAAAACAAGTGCTGGTACACTATATTTAGATTATTAATAATATTTAACATTATCTGAAATTTCTCCTACCCACTCCTCAATGAATGAGTTCCTTCTGGATCTAGATTGTATGCACATATTTGTGTCACTTTTTCCAAGGAGCCATAATTTTAAAAACTCATAAAATGGTAGACATGAAAGAGCAAGTATCAAATATTTCTTACTGGAAGATATTCCTCAGAACCTTGGGTGGCAATTCTCAATTGTAAGAATCACCATTTAGCAACAATCCCTAAGAACGCAAGGATTTTTGTTTTAATATTTTTAAGGACATTTTATTAAGAAACAACAAGAAAATAAGGACATGAGTTAGAGGTTTGTGGAATAATGCCAGAATTCTCCATTTCTGTTCATGAATATAAACCAAAAACATTGGGAAAACAAGAAATAAAAGTACAAACTATATTTTGGAAAACTAGAAGAAAACAAACACCATATGCAAAGGAAATTTTTCTTAAAAAGTTTCAGAAAGCAGTGAAAACCAAACAGAAAGATGTCAAAAGTATGCGGCTAAAAGAAAAATTTATGATTTTAAATCATAAAAAGAACGAAAAAAGTACATGTCAAACTTAAATGGTATACACACAGATGCAAAATCCAAATCCTTATTCCTAACAGCAAGAATGGAACGTCAAGGCTGACAGCAGATACTTCCCTAGATCTACATAGAATCACACATTTATCAAGCCACATGTGCATGAATTAAGCTTTCTCAGTGGCTATGGGGCACAAAAGAAATTTCCCATTGTGAAAAATTCAGTTTCTTTCTCCATTTGGTAGTGAGATACAACAGTTAAAGAAATTCACATTAAAAAAAAAACCCGAGTTTTGGAGAATAGTTTATATAGTTTTGAACACTATTGTGTGTGTTCATTTACAAAATAAATTTGCTCTAAATCACTCTTCCAGAATACAAACATGCTCACCTTCTTCTAAGAAGATAATTAAATAGAAAAGAGAATGGTATGTATGCAAAAATAGAGAAAAACATGGAGGATTAACAGAAGGTGCAAATGCTAAAGCATTAGCCTTACCCTTCCTCAAATATTGCTACTGGTTCAGTGAAAAAATTAGTACGTTAAAATATTTAAAAATTTATATAGTTAAATTTTTTTATTTTTATTTTTTAAATTATTTTATTTAAAATTTATTTTTTATTTTAAAATTTTTATTTAAAAATTTCATGAAAGATGTAAGATTCAACATAAAGGAAAACAGGGTGATACAGGTCTTAACAGAGTACAGAAAAGATGTGGAAAGAATAATTAAAAAAATAAAGGAAAAATTTGGTATAAAGGAAAAATATGTACTGATGAAAACACAGTAAGAGAAATCTAAAAATACAGGGAAAAGGAAGAATAATAAAGAACAAAATAAACTCTGTAAACGAACAAATATATGTACATGAAAATTTCATCCAACATCCCTACCAAGGTATCTCCCAAAGAATAAAAACTTAAAAATGAAAAATGACAAGTATTTACACGTTATAATACAAGCATTTTTTAAAGTTTAAATCAAGGTTTAGAAACGCTTGAAAGGGCAAAGTATTTTTCAGCAAAAAAAATAATTTAGAATGATATACATAAAAAATTCTATTAAAGTTATTGGATTTCAATGTAAAGAATCCATTTGCAGTAAGGCAAAATACAATGTCATTTATTAATAAAATGCTCATATTTCTCCAGTTGTCCAGGGCAGTGCCAGTCTAGTCCTTGTGTCCCAAGTCCAAGCATGTCATTTTTTAATGTGTTTTACTATTATAATTACTATTATTGCTATTAAGAGTTGCCTTAAAATAAATCAGAGTGAGTTAGATAGAGCTCCATTTTTGGTTCCAGTTTCTGTCCCGGTGTCCCTGATGGTGTATGAATACAGGTGCAAAGCTCATAATGTTCTCAACTTTGACAGGTGACTGAAAGAGGAAGACCAACAGGAATAACCTTCTCTTTGACCCTTTTCAGATACACCGTAACTGCCATCTCCCCCAGCACTGCATACACGGATCTTACTGGTAAAACAGAGTGCCCCCAACAGAGGCTGGAGACTTCTTGAAATCTTGCTTTTTGCAACGATGTGGATGGAACTCCAGTCTATTTAAAAGTACTCCACTCTTCTTTCTTATCTGGCCACTTGGTGTAGCAATCAGTTGTGCAGTGTGTGTGTGTGTGTGTGTGTGTGTGTGTGTGTGTGTGTGTGTGTGTGTGTGTGTGTGTGTGTGTGTTGGGGGAGGGGTATTTTATTGTTTCCTCACTCTTATTTTGCAGTAAGCCATTTCTTTTTTATCACTGAGCTGATAAAGAGAAACATGTATCTTTATTCAAAAACTAAGACCTGAATTTCCACTGCTCAATAAAGTTTTTGGTGAACATGTAACTTAAAACATGTTTGCCCGCATTTGCCTAGATTACTAGTGTTTACTGTTGAGTACCATAGTGCTGTCACTAACCATATGCAAATCAGAACACATGGCTGTGCTGAAGCAGCATCAGCACCACACTCTTGATTTCAGCTCAGGTCATGATCTCAGGGTCATGAGATTGAGCCCAGCATCAGGCTCCCCGCTGGGTGTGGGGTCGGCTTAAGATTCTCTCTCTCCCTCTCCCTCTGCTCCTCTCTCTCTCTCTAAAACTAATAATAATAATAATTTAAAAAAAAGAAAAAAGGAAAAGAATTCAAATACGTTTTAAATTTAGGGGTACATGTAGTGAAATCAATTATCACTGCCTCTTTTAGAATCCATCATTCTCCTACTGGTTTTAAGCCTGTGTGAACACTCTGAAGCATGCTGGCAGAAATTTATTTTCACATAGTTCTAGAGGCTTGAAGTCCAAGATCAGGGTGCCATCAGGTTGGTTTCTGTTGTGGCCTGTCTTACAGATGACAACCTTCTCACTCTATCCTCACATGGTGTTTCCCCTCTTCCCAAGTGTGAAGACAAAGAAATGTTTGGTGCCTCTTCCAGTTTTATAAAGACACCAGTTCTATAGGATTAGTGTCTTACTCTTATGACCTCATCCAACCTTATTTGCCTCCTTAAAGGCCTTTTCTCCAAATGCAGTCACATCAGTGGTTAGAGCTATAACATCCGAGTTTGAAGGGGACATGATTTAGTATATAACATTAGTGAAAGAAATTTTTTAAAAGGAATATGACCCTTGGATGATACCCTTTTAAGAAAAAATAAACATGGTGGTGAAGATGATGGCTGAGGTTCTTACGGTTATGGTTATGGTAATGAGACAAGAGACAGTAGAAAAGCACAATTTGGTTGCTGTATGGTCAGAGAAGCTGTTTAAAATGTCTTTAGGGTAAGCTATGTGAAAGGGAAAATAAGTAAGCAATTATAAGTAATAAGTAAGTCATTGTAAAGAATATCAGTAATTTATATCAATGCATGGTTATTAATTTGTGTTGGTATTAACATTATTTGTTAACAGATTGCATTTTATAATGCCAATGGAGAATTTTGCTTTATAAATTGTTCTACTTTGAAAATTATTTTTTTGTTTTTATATGTAAAAATAGACATTACCCATGCATTTACATATTGGTGCTATATGAAAATTATGTTTTTGATACAAGAATTATCAAAGGAAATTCTCAACTTGAAATTTAATAATATCTTAATATTTTTCTTATTTAGATAACATCTAAATAAATAAATAAATAGATAAATAAATAAAATCTATTATTACATCACAGAGTTTATGTTCAGATCTTACCACTTAATGAATAATTCTTAATATATTTCCCATTCAAGCACATCTGAGAATTATACAAATCTCCTTTCTGTAAGTATGTCTGAGATATAAAAAAGGAAGAGAAAAGATTATCTAACTTTCTTTCAGATGAGAGGAAAGAAAGAGTTTGAAGGCATGAATGTAATATGATTCCCAACCTGGTTAAGAATAATCAGACATGTTCTTCTTGCTTGCCTTATTTTGGTAAAAATTTTTAAATTATTTTATTTTCATTAATTGCTCAAATAGAGAAAACAATCTTTTATAAGCTAGAAATGAAATACTTCTTCTCTTTTTCTGGTTAATTCCTTCAATTTCTTGTGCTTGCTTGATTTTCATGAGAACTACAGACTCTTTCCAATACAGGTCATATATTATCATTGCTGCTTTCAGTGAAAATTAGGTAGGATTTATCCTTTTGCTTTAAGTCATGATACAAGTAATTCAACTTGAACATGTTCAGCTCTTTACCCACAGCTTATGTTAATACTTTAGCTGCTCTATGTTCATTTTCTGCTTCTGCAACTCAACCACTATTACTTGTTACTTAAGCTTTTGATGCCAGGCAGGTAGTCATAGCCCTGAAGTATGGGCTTGCTGCAAAAAATAAGTTCAGTTAAAAATACAGTGAACTTAGCATGAACTGATAAAAAGTATGAAGTTTTCAAAGCAAAAGCAGTTTTGTTTTTGTTTTTGTTTTTTAAGTGTTATATATCCAGAGGACTGGCTTCTCCAGGGATGAGTGGCAATCAGTGTAAGTTAATATATAGAAATAATTGAGTATTTGATTAAATTAAATGTTTACTATTGTACTTCAGGAAGGAAAAGGAATTTCATAATGCTGAAGTAGGTCTATGTTAAGAGAAATAAAGTGGACTTTGAGATTTATACACTGCATTAATACCAACACTCCTACTCACCATTTCTTTCCTGAAATGCAAACTCAAGCATTATCTAAGAAATCCATGTCCTTAGAATAAACCGCTATATATCTCATTGCATTTAAATATAAGTTAAACTAATAAGGAAATTGCTGTTCTGGAATTCTGTGAGCAAATGATGCAGATAATTAATGAAATTATTGTTTGGCCAGTTGTCATTTAGCCCTCATAAGTGTAATGAAGCCTAGGGATCTTTCACCAATGTTGACCAAAGGAGAATCGAACATGAACTTGAGCTGTTGGTACTTTGAAAAATTGCAGGTTCATTTGAAAAAATGTACAATGTTAGAGAGACTCTACCCATCCTGGAAAGTTCAAATCAAAATTGAAAACTAGATTAATTTTGTCTTTAGCTCCCTTTCACTCCTCAGGGCTCTTGCAAGGCACTCAATATGCCTGTCCTCCCCTGGCACACATATGGATTTGGGTAATTTGTTCAGTTAATCCCTGTAAAGGGATAACTGATAATTTTCTATGTTGTTTTATACATGACATGTTATTAAGGAAATATAGATTTGGAGGCTTCAAATCCAGAGGAACAAGTTCTTAGGGTAAAATTGCAAGACTTGTCATGAAGTCATTACTCCTGGCTGCAAATCCTTCACTAGACACTCACAGATTCCACCTATTTGTGAAGTCAAAGCTATTTCAATTGCCTTTAAGAAAGCTATTCTGTAATAATAATATTGATATTAATACAAAAAACAGCTAACATTTATTGAGCAATTACCACTTGCTATTATTTGTTCCAGTCATTTTACTTCTATTAATTCATCGCTCCTCAAAATAACCCTATGATATGAGCATTGTTGCCATCCTAATTTGACATCTGAAAAAATCTTAAGGAATAGAGACATTAAGCTATATGCCAAGATTACAAAACTAGGAAATGACAGATTCAGGATTCTAACAGTTCATGGTGCTAGTAATTTAACCTGAGCAGCTATAGCTCTTTTAAATCCAGTTTACAGCGATATTTTTAGATATTCTGCTTCCCAAAATATTTTCGATACTCTGTTTCCCAAGCCCTAATCTTAACTGCTATATGGCCTTCAAATACACATATAAGATGTATTTATGTTGTATGTATTCATGAAGTTCATATATTTATGTATTTATCTCATTTTTTACTAAGGTATAATTGACATAAAATTGTAAGATATTTAAGGTATAAAATGTGATGATTTGATTTACAGTGTGAAAGGATTCTCCCCATTGAGTTAATACATCTATCACCTCACATACATATGTATGTGTGTGTCTATATATCTCTCTATATATATTTTTCTGTATATTTTGGGGAGAGTATTTAAGTTCTACTCTTAGCAAACTTCAATTATACAACATGGTGTTATCAACTATAGTCATTATGTTATACATTAGATCCTCAGACCTTATTCATCTTACAACTGAAAGTTTATTTCCTTTTACCAACCTCTCCTTATTTCCCCTACTCTCTTGTCCCTGGAAACAATTTTCTACTTTTTTTTAGACTTTACATGTAAGTGACCATGCATTATTTTCCTTTCTCTGTTTGGCTTGCTTCACTTAACTTTAAATATTTTTGAGTAGAAGGCTGCAGTTTATAACACTTGATTCAATATAAATCCATAATGTTTTTTTAAACATAGCTGGAAAATAAACATACATGGAAAATAAACATACATGGAAAATAAATATACAAGTAAAATCACTCCAGGTTCAGGTTCATCCATGTTGTTGGAAATGGCAGGATTTCCTTGTTGTTGTTGTTTTTTTTTTAATGTTTTAAAAGACTGGTATGAATAAAATGTGTTAAAAGAATGACATGAATAAAATCTTAAAAATATATTTTCTAAATATCATTATGTCTTCTAGTTTCTATGGAATTATATGCAGACACCCTTTAAAATAAACAGCTATATTTATCTCATTGCATTTAAATGTAAGTTAGACTAATAAAGAACTTGCTGTTCTGGTTAATAACAAGTAAAGTAGAGTCATTATTGATATAGTATTAGCAAACGAACCCAATAAATCCATGCATTTTTTTGTTATATCTACATTCTTGAAACTCAACAGATAAGTAAATGACAGGAAAGTTCAGTTTCCTCCCTTATCAATACCAAAGTAAAGTAGGATTTAAAGTAGCTTTGAAACTTGAAACAGAATTGAATGGTGGGTAAGCAATTTTAGACCATTATAAGGAAAAACAAAAAGCCATTTCAAATGGAGGGACAGATAAACTATTGTTTACTTTAGTAAAACTTTTATTTAAGTAAATTTACTTAACAGTATTTTTCTTTAATACCAAAATCATATGAAAAATCTATGTTAAAATCATCTAAACTCTACGATAATGGAATGAAACATTTTTACTTTGTTTTTCATGCATCATCAAAAAAAATTATTCATCATAAATAATAAAAAAGGAATTGATGAGAAATAGCTTGGGAGTAGTATATTAAACGTTTCAGGTTTTAATAATCCTTGAAACAATTCAGGTATCTGTTTTATTGTATTATTGATGATTACACTAATGCTTTATTATTGTTGGCCAAGTTTGAATGAAAATCCAAGGATAAAAGATCATTTGTTTTACTTTTTTAATGGATTGAATTTGACCTTTAATGGCTCTCTTACAGGTATTAATAATAAAGAAAAATCTTTTCTGGGGACGCCTGGGTGGCTCAGTCATTAAGTGTCTGCCTTCGGCTCAGGTCATGGTCCCAGGGTCTTGGGATCGAGCGCCGGCCGCATCGGGCTCCCTGCTCAGCAGGAAGACTGTTTCTCCCTCTCCCACTCTCCCGCTTGTGTTCCCTCTCTCGCTGTGTCTCTCTCTGTCAAAAAAAAAAAAAAAAAAATTTCCCTATCATATTACCTCTATTTTATAAAGCATTAACTGTCCTATCATAGTCTATAATATTCTATATAATATTAACTATGGTTTTATTCACCGCTTAATAAACAACCATTTTTTCCTTTTAATGTTAATATTCTACATAATGTTAACTGTAATTTTATTTACTGGTTTTCTAGACTTAAGATACACTACAGCAGAAGGTTCATTGCATCCTTAAATTTTCTTCATTTTTCTTTGATCAGGATGTAGGAGTGATACCTGTTTTATGAGGACAACATTAATTCAGCTAAAGAGTTGTTCATTATAGGGCAAATGACTGCAGGTTGTTTATTCTTGTCATTTATTGGGGGCATGTATACCACATAATATTGAAATGGATTGATGGACATAGTTTACTAGTGACATTGTTGAATTGGTCAAGTTCAAGGGGCCCTTTTTCTGTCTTATGTCATTTAAACTGTTTAAACATAGCACCATTTAATAAATATATTTTTAAATTATAAATTATTATAAAAGATAAACATTTTAAAATACAAAACACAGAGTAGAAAATAAAATCTCTAGTGCCATCTTCACTACCACCAGAATGTTGTGCTGTGTTCCCTCCATTTGTACCTATTGTTTTATATTACTGATATATTACAGTAAGTACAGTTGCTTACTAAATTTTAATATTAACAATGGAACCAACTCTCATCTCCATAGTTCTCTTTTCAGAACATTTACTAGGTTGTAGTTACTTTAGTTATGTGTATCTATGGATCTCATCCCATATTCTTATTATATTTCTGAAATTTCTAAAAATTCTGCATATTGTAACATACTATTTCTTATTTACACAACGTTGGATTTAATATTTTCTTTAAATACTTTTGAGTAGAAGGCTGCCGCTTATCACACTTGCTTCAATATAAATCTATAGTGATTTTTAAACATAGCTATAAATATATGGAAAATAAACGTACAAGTAAAGTCACTTAGATCGACAAATATCTTTCTTTTTTTAATTAATTATTTTTTATTATTATGTTATGGTAATCACCATACATTACATCATTAGTTTTTGATGTAGTGTTCCATGAGTCATTGCTTGCAAATAACACCCAGTGCTTCACGCAGAAATCTTTCCAGTATGTAGTTTTCTAATAAACTTTGTTCCAATTTATTTAGCCAACAATCATTGAATACTTACTATGAACTAGACTCTAATGATTAAGCAGTGGAATAAAAGCAGTTTCTCTGCTTAAATAACCATACATATACTAGAAGGGCAAGTTAAGTGAAAAAGTAAAAGGATAACCAAAATAATTTTAAATAGCAGTATGTGCTTGAATAATATTCATATTAATACCTATCTAATATTAATACAGACACAGAATCATGCAGGATTATGTGTAGGTATGTAAGTAACTGCTGGTAAGAGACCTTCACACATTAAGAGAAGGATTTTCAGAGTAAGTTAGGCCTCGTGAGTCGTCAACGAATGGAATCAGCAGTGGGGAAGGTAGTGGGGTAAAGATGTTGGGCTTAAGGAATATCAAGTGGAAATGCACTAAGAAAGGCACTGTATTGATTGTTTTAGGAACAGTATTAAGGAGAATCTAGGGGAAGTGAGATGGGATTCACACATATTAAAGTGGGAACAGGAAGAACTTGAAAGCTTCAAAGAGGTCATTTTTATTTTGGTAGAGATTTTGGCTAAGTTTAGTGGAAAGCAATTGAAGTCTAAATCAAGATGACAGTGGTATGATTTTTTTTTTTTTTCCAAAGGACTATTCTAGATGCGGCGGTGGGGGGGTGGGGGGTGCGGAAGGGTGGGGGTATGGGAGGTTGTAAAGGGAACAAGTCAGTGGGGTCCACCACTACTATTCCCAGGAAATTTGGATGCCCTGGGAGGTTTCTGGGAAACTGGGTGCTGGGACTCCTGAGGCTCATGCCTGGGTGCTACGACTGTGGATGGCCCAGAGCGTGCCTCATTTGGGCCCTAGATTCAGTTTTTGCTCTGTTCCTTGGGCCTGGATGGTGGAGGCACAGTCTTCAGAAGCTATTGGTTCAATTTTCTACCCTGTTTTTAGCAATCCAGGTCTTTTCTTTTTTTTTTTTAAAGATTTTATTTATTTATTTGACAGAGAGAGACATAGCGAGAGAGGGAACACAAGCAGGGCGAGTAGGAAAGAGAGAAGCAGGCTGCGGGGAGCCCGATGTAAGGCTCAATCCCAGGACCCTGGGATCACGACCTGAGCCGAAGGCAGACGGTTAACGACTGAGCCAACCAGGCGCTCCGCAATCCAGTTCTTTTCAAAGCCCTAGAGGGAATCACAGTGGCAAGGAAAATTGTGCTCCATAAAGTCATTTTGGGATGGAATACAGAGAAAGTCATCTGAAATCTGAGAATGAATACTGGTTTATGCTCGGAAGATGTATTTAAAGCATGGAAAGAAAATCACATTTAGAGAGTATCTGTTCAGCCATTAGTTGACCATTAACCTCCTCTGAGACTTTAGTGACTGCTCATGACAAAAAATAAACTTAACATAATTAGGGCAGAAAAGTTATTAACCAAATAAATACCAAATAGCAACAACAATAACAAAAAACCTAAGGGTGGGAAGAATCTGATATGCACAGTTTGCCACTTTATTTAAAATGTGCAGTAGGGGCACCTGGTGGCTGAGTCGGTTAAGCAGCCAACTTTTGGTTTCAGCTGAGGTCAGGTTCAGGATCCTGAGATGGAGGCCCCCCCTTGGGCTTCCTGCTCAGTGGGGAGTCTGCTTGAAGACTCTCTCCCTCTACCCCTATCCGCCCATTGCATGCTCTCTCTCTCTCTCATAAATAAATCTTTTTTTTAAAAAATGTACAGTATTCAACCACAACACACTTATGAGAAATGCCAAAAACCCAGAATGTATGGCTCATACACAGGAGAAAATTAGTAAATAGATGTAAGAGAAATATTTTTGAAAACCAAGAAAAGAAGTAGAGAAACCAGGTAAGCTCCACCCTCACAGTTTACAATGAATAGTACCTCTATTTAGTACCATACTGATATGAAATAATTTACTCTCTGTTCTTTATTGTTGAACAATTTTATTTTAAGATTTCACCATTCTCTATACTACTGTGAAGAATATTATAAATATAGATTATTTTTTTTAAATATCTCTTTGGGATTAATAACTCAAACAAGAATTATTTCATTCTTGTCTTAATTTTTTCATGAGTTTTAATTTTTAATGTTCTGTACACTCGCAAATTAAAAGCTTTAGAAATATATGCTCCCAAGAGCTATGCTCAAGACTAATCAACCATCTTTCCTAATTTTATAAGCATTTGTTTTTCAATATTTCCAAAATATTAACGTGTCACTTACTCTTTTTATCATTAATACAAATAAACACACTCGCCTAACTGTATTTCTTCCTTGTAAATTGTTCATCCATGCCCTTTGCTTTCATTACATTCTCTGTGGTAATGATTTGAAAGAGTTCTTTTGATATTAACGAACTAACTGACTTGGCAGGAGACTTTTCATAATTTCAATATTCAAAATTGATCCACTGTTGTCTTTATAGGTTGAACAGAATTATTGATAAATCTTGTGTAAGATCTAGTGAAAGAAAGTTCTTGATAAGAGGTACTTACAATTTTTATCATTTTCTGGAGATTTTATTGTCATCTTTTGTGTGCTAAATTTAAATTTTAGTTCTTGAAAAAGCTATAGAAAATTAATGGATATTAGTAGAGAAATTTTTTTCTATTTTAAGCTAGATAGAACTATACAAAGCTGGAAATTTTAGTGTAACTCTCAAATATATTTTAATAAAATGGTGTGAATTATCTTTGTTATAGGAATCACCTGTTTGGGATGCCTGGGTGGCTCAGTCGATTAAGCAACTGCCTTCAGCTCAGGTCATGATCCCAGGGTCCTGGGATCGAGCCCCACATGAGGCTCCCTGTTCAGCAGGGAGACTGCTTCTCTCTCTCCCACTCCCCCGGCTTGTGTTTCCTCTCTCGCTGTTTCTCTGTCAAATAAATAAATAAAATCTTTAAAGAAAAAAAAAGGAATCACCTGTTCAAGAGTTTAAAAATGCTTAGTATTTTGTGAGGAATCATTGTGACATTAAATGAGATTTGTAGTTTCTTTGGTTTGTTAATTTTTATTTAATTGAACAATCGCTGGTTATTTTTATTCTAAACTGATAAAAGTCAAGATCCTATATTTAAATTAAAATAGAAATGCAGTATATAATTTCAGTATAAACCAGGAACTAATAAACCATATATGCATTTTCTGTCCAAATAATTTTACTCATATTCAATAGACAAAACCATTCATGATGTGTTCAATATTCCCTTCTTGCTTTCTCTCTTAATTAGAGAGAGAGAGAGAGAGTGCATGTGCATGGGGGGAGGGACGAGAGAGAAAATCTCAAGCAGGCTCCATGCTGGGCATGGAGCCTGATGTGGAGCTGGATCTCTCGACCTGAGATCATGAACACAGCCGAAATAAAGAGTCCAACACTTAACCACCTGAGCCACCCAGGCACCTCTCAATATTTTATTTCTAAATTTGTATAGATTAATCATCTGGGGGTGGTATAGAAACATATTAACTAGTGTTATTGTTTCTGTTATAGTTCATAATTTTGAATTAATTTGTATGCTGAAATTTAAATGGCAAATTATCAGAGAATTCATTAGTATATAATCATTATTGGGATCATATCCCTTCATTTTACTTGGATGTTTCTAAACACCAAAATTAGTATTTTTGGAAAATGTCATTTATTAATGCAAATCATATTTTCTTTAATCTGTTACAGACTTGATGGTGGCTTTGTATTTGGAGATTGATACTGTATATATGCATATTGTTTATATTATACATATAGCTAAATAAACAAATTGCTTTTTCTCCAGGACACTTGCATCATATATCCATTTGTTTCTCCTTATCATGTTTCTTTATTCAAAGTTTACTTCATGTGAATCCTATAGACATAGTATTAAAGATATTTGCAACCTGATGGCATTACATGCTTGCTAATTTAGTCCCATGATTGTTTTGCACAGGAAATTGTGTGTACAGATACCTTGATTAGATTCACATTCTCAGGCTAAGTTCTCAAAATTTATCATTGAAAAAGTAAATTTACATTTCGATGTTCTCCTGCTACAGCTACAAGTTAAATTCCAATTTAGCCCTGTCAACAAAAATTAAGCTTACATATACAAAAGTCTAATCTGATGGAGTGACGATCAGGTATGATGTAGATGACTTTGAATTTGATGTTAGTTAATACTTTCTAAATAGGCAGATAATTATAAGTTACAGACTGAAGCTTAGGAATTTGAATGCTGTTATATAAAAACTTCTAAATTGAGTTTCCCAAGTTTGTGATGAAAAGCTGCATTTGTGAATCAAGTGAAGGGAGTGAAGAGAAAGAGTGGAAAGGATTGGGAATGAAGGGAGGAGAATAATCTGTGACTGACAAGACTTCAGATTAATATTCCCAGCAAGTGGCATAGTTCCTGTTTTTAAAATGCTATGAATTATTTTAAAATGTGTACTTTTTTGGATTGCTATATCATCAAACCTTTCAGGAAGGGAAAGCCTTGAAATTATTACTTGTTAAATTAATGAATACTCATAAAAATGTATCTAATAAAGTACTCTTGTCTATACTTTGCACACAAGAAAAAATTGTAAAAATGAATAACCTACCACTAATTAGAGAAAAGCCTTTTCTAAAAATTCAGTCAAAGGGAGGTCATTAGAGTGTATGACTATTTGACAGAGTGGTTTTGTTAAATTTTTAGGCAATGGATTATCTACTCTAGGTACTCTAGGTATAAAAGACAACAAACACCAAAGAACAAAAAACAATGATGCCAAAACAAAGTACTAAAGAAATTTTTGAAATTTGTGTTAAATTCATAGAATATATTTTAGAAACTGTCATTTTTTAACTGCTTTGCCATGCTTAGATTTCATGCAAGTTTGCTGGTTATTATTAGTTTTGTTTTCTGAATCAAATGCTTATGTTCCAGTGATTTGAAATATGTTAGAGGAAGTAAGACTGGCACAGGGGGACTGATGAATGTGGCAGAACCACTGAAATCATTCAGGCTGAAAATAATTTTTTCGGTATGATGACTATGGTTATCCAAGTCAAGGTTCAGGGGACTTCGCTCGAGAAAGCACTAGGGATGTTAAATTGGAGCAGGGAATTAAAGAGGGAAAGTTTATAATGCCAAGAGATTAGGAGAGGATTTGTGAACAATTCTTAGATCTTAACTTCATATAGGGCCCCATGTAGAGTAAGCTGTGTAATATGTGCACTGTATTTGGGAACTAAACTTCAATCTTATCTTAAAGTTATACACAAAGTGGAGTGTACATATCATCTTTCATGATTGGAATACAAATTCTGCCTCTAACCTCATCATTCAGTACACAATTTATTTTGTTATTTGGTTGTAAGAATGTTTCAACGTTTACAGTTTTTTTAATTGACTGTTCTCATTGCCTTTGTAATTCCCATTCTCTTTTATGTGATTTTTCAAATTTTTACTTTAAAAGTTTTTGTGTTACTTTCTTTATACATGCAATATTTTAAAATGTGTATGTGTCTAAGTAGAATCCTTTTTCCTTTCATCTACTTTTCAAATTTGGGGAAAAATCTTATTTCAGCCCATGTGTATGTTTAAACATGTAAAGATTTTAAAGATGCAAATATTTTTAGCATATTTATGACACTGTATCCTTAAAATTGGGAAATAAGACAGGAAAAATATGTAATTTGTTCAGAAAAAGAAGACTCCAGCCCTGGAGAGCTGACAGTGTTACTTCCATGGACAGAAAAGTGCAACAGGACTGGGCACCGGCTATCCATGGCGAGCACAAGAATGGAGACTTTGGAGGTGTTCCTTGGGTAAGGAGGGACATTCTTAGATAACATAGAATGATTTAGAAGTGATACAATTTTAAAGCATATTTACAGCAAATAGTGGGGGCAAACACAGTACCGATTTTTGAAGTAATGATAGAAAATTATAATTTGAGTGGCAGAAGTGTTAATTTCTAAGCAAAACAGAGAGGGGATAAAATCAATCAAAAGGAAGATAAATAAGGTAGGCAGCAAATTGAAATGTAGAAATAAAATTCACTGTATGAATGAAGTTCATAATGGAGCCTGAAGAAAATTAAGCCAGAAAATAAATCCCTCCCAGAATAAACAGATAAAACATGGAGATAAAAATAGACAGAATATGATGAAGCTGAAGATCAGTTACTTGAGTACCTGTATTGAGTATTCTTCAAAAAAAAAGTATGACAATATTTAATATATAATGGAAAAGGAATTGTCTGAGAAAAATGAGAACAAATGAGTGCAAATTGAAAATCTCACTATCACAGAAAAAAGTCCATTTTTTTCTTTTAAAATGAAATCACACCAAATAAATCTTAGAATAAACAAATTTAATAATGAAGATAAATAAAATATTACTTAATTTTGTAAAATCTGTAAAGTAAAACTTAGTAGATGCACATAAGAAGTTAACTTTATTTTTAGTACTCTCTGTAATACTAATTTCCTGAACACAACAGGATTATGAAATAGCTTAGTTCAAAGAAGACCCACACATATTCTTATTGATATTAAATATGAAAAAGCACCTCAAACCTAAGAAACATCAATACAAATAACACAGAGCTGACTACTACAGTTTTCCTCCAGTATTTTACTAATGCAAATCCTGCATTTATGTAATAGACCTCATGCCCTGCATTGTCTTTTGAGTGTAACTTCCCAAGACTTTCAGTATTCCAGGAAAAGACAGTACATTGTGTGACCAATGGCTAATCTAGTTGAAACAGAAATACACCATACCACAAAGAAAGCAGACCTCTAATTGCATCTGCCATGTCCTAGTAACTAATCTATTTCTAATATACTATATTTAAAATATGTTAAATTTGTGAGCTATTGTCTTGATCAAACTATTTGCTACTAATTAAAAATAAAGCTTTGTTATTTTTATTATAATTGATAATCTGCTAATCACATTATTTCACATGTCTCAAGGTCAATACATTAATATAGAAACATAAATATATAATAGATTAATATATATGCTCTGAGACTTTAGTCTTTTAATGTTGCATAATTGTCATTACATAGTCTGACTAAACAAGTTCTTTGACAATCCATCTAGATTGAATTATTAGTATGTATGATAAACCAATCTTTGCACATCCCTGATTACTTTCTATGGATTTATTTCTAAATGTGCAATTTCCAAATTGAACTAGAAGGATGTAATATTCTTCTCAACCCAAAGTTTACAAACAAATATTATATAATATTGATAAAAGCAATAATCCCTTACTTGGTTCTCACATAAATGATGATATAAATGTTTTCTCAATGAGTACTATGCTGGATATTGACTTAAGGTGATTATGAAATAGCATGCTAATGACTAGAAACCATTAAAACTGATCAAATGATATAACAAAATTATAAACCTCTATGGTGGTCTTAAATATGCTAATAATAAATTTTTAAAAAAAAAGACTTGGAACGAAAGGTGTAAATGTTCATAATTTGGGTTTGTTGACTTATGAATATTTTTCTATATGTTTAAACATTTCCATAATTCCTACAGTTTCAACAGCCAACTTGTATTAATATTATTTCCTGAAGTGGAGCTCTAAAATAACTATAATTCAATATTAGTAATATTATTGATCTTTAAACTTCTAAATTAAACAGTTTCTTAAATTAACTACATTTGTACATTTCAGTGTGGTCTGGTATACTCCGCTCAACTTCAGGGAAAGGAGATATATAGTATGCAAGACATTCAATATCTAGAAAGAATAAGATATTTGAAATCATTAAAGGTTGAAATTAGAATATGTTTCACATGATAAAATATATTAAAAATTAATACCAGAGATACAGAAGGAAAAAATAGTTTATTTGGAGATGTACTATCATAGTATAAATTCAGTTTTAAAGATGGAATAAAAATTCAGATAGAACTTCCCTAACTGCTACCTATTTTTCAAGATATTGGGATCTACACAGTTGGGAATTGCCTAAAATATTAGTGTGTATTAAAATAGTTGTAAATTCACTTAGCGTTTATTCACTATTATGATTTGAGAGAAAATAAATTTCATCAAAAATTCATTATACTATACCCCTCACCTCCTTCCTTCTTCACGTCCCCCCCAAAAAAACTCATTACATTATCGGTACGCTTTATATGTTAGGAAAATGCATATAGTTCAATGTTTTACAGTAGTGTATACAAACTTAAACAGTACTGTATAATTATAAGCATACCATAAAATGTGAGGATATTTAAATGTATTATGTTTTTGTTCATTGAAATACTTAGTTCAGTGCTTTTAGCATTGTCTATTTCCTTTTTCCCTTCTCTTTCTTTTGGAATTAATGTTTTCTTACACCTTTCTAGTAAACTCCCAGACATTATTGAAAAAAATCTAACTGTATAAATTATCTAGGAGAATGACAGTGTGTTTTATATACTTGTATTCTCCAATGCGACTATCTCATGTGTTTCACATAGTAGGTGTTCTATAACTATTGATTAAATGCAGATAATTTGAGATCTATAAATTACACACAAATCTATTTCATGCTTCCTACTTAAATGGAACAGATTAGGATATATTTCAAACAAGGCAGGTCAATTCCTTTTGTTCATTTGTAATCTTGTTGAAGTTAATAGACCCCATAATTTACTCTCTGGGAGTAAGTAACTCAGTTGAAAAGACATATTAACTCTTTCAGTGCACAATGGAACCATTCATATTTTAGAGATGGAATTACTACAAGTCACTTAGGTACTAGTGATCATATGTTTATTAAGGAAGTTTAGGATACTGAACTGTCACTTGAATAAACAATATTTCATGTTAATATACAGTAGAATAGAAAAAATAAGAGCCAAAATTATACCAATGGTCCGATATTCTTATTGAGAAAAAGTTGTCAATTTTATTTTATTTTTTATAAAGATTTTATTTATTTATTTAAGAGCGAGAAGCAGGCCCCCCATTGAACGTGGGGCTCCATCCCAGGACCCCGGGATCATGACCTGAGCCAAAGGCAGACACTTAACTGACTGAGCCACCCGGGTGCCCAAAAGCTGTCAATTTTAAAAGAACTTCTCTGTCAAACCACTATTTCATCACACTACTTTTTAGAGTATGTAAATGGTTTAAAGACAAGGTGAAAAATATGCAAAATGTCCTCTGTTTATCACTCAAGGAAAATATGGCCTTCTAATGAAGAGAGGCAGAAATCCAGGATATGATAGATGACCTCTACCACCGACCCTCTACCCCTCCTCACACAGAGGGTACTCTGTTCCAAAGCAGTTAAGATGCTACTGGGATGTATGTTTTAAAAAATAAGAGGGACAAAGAACTTACTCTCCGTCTCCAAAATCCTGCAATTTTACTTTCTTTCTTAAGAAAATTTCATTACATATAGAATACAGAGAACTCATAAAGGTGAAGCATATGTATGTCATATTGCATCTGCCTACATGGGCAAAAGGAAATAAAAATTCTACAATTCGTTTGTTTTTATGTAACTTTAATGCCATATTCTTGGTCTTATGATCCTAAATAAATAAAAGCATATGGACATTATCCTCTAAGAACTGATGCTGACTTAAAAGTTAATATAAAATATCTAATTTGCTATTTAAGCCCATATGATAGCAAGATAATTTGATTTTATTATTAATTTTTAGGAGTAAAATCCTGAATGAAATTTCTTTCTCATTGGCACCTTCTCTCTTTTATATCTCTCATATTTATAGAGGTGAATGAGCATGGAAACTAAGAGGTTGTACAGTTTAAGTTTTAGTCCTAGGATTCAGGATACAAAAGTCACTTTTCCACCCTATCCCTACTTACATCTATAAACTTTAGCAAGGCAATAAAACTGTGGACCTTGGTTCTCCTCATACATAAAATTCAAGGATTTCATAGCAACTCAGTTCTATGACTCTCTATCAGCCCTTCCCTGCAAACATTTTTCTTCTCATTTATTACAGATTCCATGATTTCTCATCTTAATAATTTCCATACAACTAACTCATCCCTCTTAATTCCCTCTTTTTTTTTGTTACAATTACATGTAAATAACCAACTCTTGATGAATCAGCAAGGTGCTGTAAAAATGTACAATTTAATTAATATTTTTGATCAACTATGTAACAGGCACCTTTCAAGGCTCTAGGAAGCAGAAAATAACAAAATATACAAAGATTCCTGGGCTTGTGTTCTAATGAGGGAGACACATAATAAATGAGATAAACTAGAAAATTTTATGGTGATAACATAAGTGCTAAGGAAGAAAAGATAAAGCAAGGAAAAGGCATAAGGTTCGGGAGTGTGTTGAAAGAAGATTCATGAGAAGGCAAACATTTAGTAAGACCTGAAGGGAGAGCTGAAAGAAGTTAGGACATGATCTATACTGATATATGTAGGAAGAGCATTACTAGCAGAGGGAACAGCATGTGCAAAATCCTAAGGCAAGATCAGGCTTGGCACGTTTTCAAGTTGCAAGAAGGCTAGTTCACTTAGACAAAGGATCAAGGGAAATTATTATGCGTGATTAAAGTCAGGGCAGGTAATAGGACACAAGGGCCTTAGAACACACACACACAGAAACACACATGTGGCTAATGTGATGTGATTATTGGTGCTAGTAGGTTTAAAATCTGTAAGGCAAATCCAACACCCTGGAAACTCAGATAGGAGTTGTTATATAAATGGGCCAAAAATGACCCCTATACATTAGTGCTTAAATTGGTTACTTTTTCACAGAAAGCTAGGAATGCTAGCCCTGAGATTTCCAAAGGCCCTTCCACCATTCCATGAAACCGTCTGATTCAGGATGATGGGCAACATGGCAAGACCATGGAATCACATGAGCATAGGCCTTTTGCCACACTTTTTTGTTGTGAAGTGAGTTATTTTAGCAGAAGCAGTGCTACTATGACAGTGGGTAAGCCATTCTGCATGTAAGCAAGCAGTAGTCTTGACAGAAGCATTGCATGTACGGAGGATAAACCTGTATCCAGACTGAACTAGTCTCTTTTATGATGAAAGCATCCAAAGATATTAACCTGCAAATCTGGTAGCTGGCTGATTGCCCTGAAGAAAGGTGCCATAATGGGGACTCAGTGTTGGTCCCTACTGCTGGCTGATTGGTCATTCAGCAGTGGCTATCAGGTCAGGTCAGCCTTTGTGAATGGAAGTCTGTTACTGAGCACATACATAACCTCCCCTCATGGCCGTTTAGTTTTTGAGCCCACTGGGCAATAATACAAGGGCCTGGGGAAAGAGGCTGACTTGTATACCCAAAATGGGTCACCCTATGAAATTGATTATTAAAATCCTCCTCTGCTGAGGTCACACTTTGGTGAACATTGACGTGGCATACAAATATCTTCTCATTTTTTGCCCATTCTGAGATGTGTTTCCAGATTCTTCTTCCCTAGACCTTCTTGTCATCTCTGATTATTTTCCTTCCAAGACCTTGATCATCCAGCCAAACCATTTGGCCTGAATCCATGAGTAAGTATGCAATTGCTCATCTGACTATTTTCTCCTTGCTAGTAAAACAAGAAATCATGTGCACTGCTCAAAGTTCTGCCCACTGGGAGGATTTTCCTTCCTCGCTGTCCTTCAGGGATGTCACAAGAAGTAGTTTATAGTGCTAGAGCTCTCCACTTTCAGGTGGTACCAGCATATCCCACAGGACTACCTGGAAACCCCTGCCAAGTTTTCTCTTCCTCAGTCAATTGATTGTAGGGAATTCTCCTTGAGGCTATATGTGCAGGTTGGGAGAGAGAAGGTAATGTAGCAGGAATGACATGGACATTTGGGCCACTTTCTTAGTAATTGACTTCTGCTTTCAGAGGCTGCTGTAGTCCAGTTTTATATTATACCCCCTTGTATTTGATGAAGTGTTGCTGTGCGTGCCCAAACTTTATTGCTAGCTGTGTCAGATGGCACCCAATTCATAATGCTCAGATCACAAGGTAACTGGGGCTCAGAGTTAATATTTTATTCTCTACTAAGGGCCAGAGGACAAAAGCTGTTTCTCAAAAGGAGAGTAGTTATCTCCAGAAAATGGCCTGATTTGCTCCCAAGTCCTAAGGGTCTATGCTGTGATTCAACTAGAAGGGCTATTTGTGTTATATATGTACTATACTATATTTGGACGGCCAAATATGAACAACGAGTGAATGTGTATAAAGGCTATTCATGATTTTTCTAGTATTACTGCTGCAATTTCTTAGTTTGATTTTTTTTAAACATTATTTATTTGAGAGAGAGAGGGAGAGAGAGAGAGAGCACGGAGGGAGAAGGAGAAGCAGACTCCCTGCTGAGCAAGGAGCCCGACATGGGGCTCCATCCCAGGAGCCTGAGATTATGACCTGAGCCAAAGGTGGATGCCCACCCAACTGAGCCACCCAGGCGTCCCTTAGTTTGACTTTATCTCAACATATATCATTTATTTTCTCTGCTCGTTTCTCTCCCCTATGAAATTTCTATTTACTTTGAACTTGGTTCCCATTCTTGAACATAGTAAACACTTAACTTCTGTGTGCTAAATCCTTAGAAATAAAGTAATTTAGAAGTGGTGAAGGTTCATTTAAAGAAGGCTATGTGTTTATCCTTCCACAGTATGCGTTGTGAAAAGATGTTTTCTGATAGTTATTCCTTTGGTTTATAAAAATAATTTTTTTCATCTAAGCTATGACATCAAAATCTGTTGTCTTTGGGAAGTATTTTTGTTTAAACCCTTAGTTTACAAAATGTTTTATTTTTTCTAAAATGGGTTGATTCTTTCCTTCAAATAATAAGGAAAGTTAACAGAGCTAGAGAGACTCTTTAATACTGTGAAATAATTTGTTTTTGTTTTGTTCCCATTCTTTCTCCCACTTTTCTAACAGAACTTTGATAATTTTTCTGGACTATAATTTTGATATTGCTTAAATGCAGTATTTCCAAAGTGACATTTTTAATTTTTTTTTCTGCATCTTGGTGATCACATTTATTGAAAGAGTTGGAAAAAAACTAAAATGCCCTTTAGCTTAAGAATTTTTTAGTTATCCACAAATCAATTCGTTTCAGGAGTGGAAGAATCCTTGGTCATTTCTTTTTTTTTTTTTTTAAAGATTTTATTTATTTATTCATGAGAGACAGAGAGAGAGAGAGAAGCAGAGGGAGAAGCAGGCTCCCAAGGAGCAGGGAGCCTGATGTGGGACTCGATCCCAGGACCCTGGGATCATGACCTGAGCCGAAGGCGGACGCTTAACCATCTGAGCCACCCAGGCGCCCTCCTTGGTCATTTCTTAATATCAAAATTTATGCAGGTTTCTCTTTTGAGTGTCTTCTACATTTAAAGAGGCAATCATACAAAAGCTCCTATATTCCATACATGATAAATTCTTAGTTTCAGCCAACTCTTAATGGAGGGGCAACTAGTACAACCGCATCTCCCCGGACAAAAAGCATTGAAATATTACGTTTTGTTGATTTATATATATCTCTTCGTATGTTTCCTCATCAATTTCTATAGTAGTCACAGTTTCTTCCACATCTCCCAATATCATATTTAAATGCTGATCATAAGCATGTAATCTGCCTTGAAGCTCTCTGTCATTTCTCATTTTCACATAAATTCGCTCATCCAGGCTGAGCCTGATGAGATCCAGGGGCTCTTCTACAGTGTTAATAGTTTGTTGCTGGGCAATATGGTTCGGAAGCGCGCCGCCGGTAGGAAGCCGCAGGGACGCCAACCATGCGGCCAGAAGGCCAAGGGCTAGAGCATGGCCGGGCGTGAGGAGAACGAGGCGGGTGAGAGCGAGACCTAGCCGGGCTTAGGGGGCGATGCTGGAAGAGGGCAGGAGGCAAGGTGTGGGGAGCGGGGAGGCCAGACTCCTGAAAGTGGGGGGCAGAGGCTGCCTCATGCTCATCTGCCCGGAGGAGAGGACATTTTTAATTTTTAATAATATCTAGGGAGGTTCAGATAATTTGAGAATCTTGAGACAGAATCATCAAATGATTACTATTTTTTGGAATTTACTCTTTTTTATGGGAGCTTTCCACGAAACTAAATCTTTCCACATTGGTGAGAAACAGACATCTGTATTTCAAATGCATGGTATACATAAATTTGGACCAACTTACTTTTCTAATTAAAGTAATCAAAAACTTCATTTGGTTAAAAAGGGGCTCTTATAGCTCAAGAAATGCTGAATTTTGTCCTTATGGTGTAGCGATCGCTTGTTTCAATTCCAGGCTCTGTTTTGCACATTAGAAAACATTAGATAATTGATTCACAAGTTAGCTGAGCTAAACTTGGGAAAGCACTGAGGAATATTTGAAAGAATTAAATTGAGCACAATACTTTAACATTGGGAAGATGATAGCATCTGTGAGAGTTTGGGGGGAAATGTGTAGAGCAAATAAGTAGGAAGAAAATTAAACTAAAAGTTAGTTTTGAAAAGTTTTGTAGAAAAGGGCTGAGTTTTAAAATAATGTTGTTGTCTTTACCTCATATGTTGTTTCCATGATCCTTCACTTTCTTTTTAGTGTTTCTATGTTTGGTATGAAAATCCCACATTTTATCTTTATATTGTTTAAAAATTTTAAAGACAAAAAAAGCTCTTCTAATTTGTCCCTCATTATGTCAAAATAAAAATAATTTCATATAGCATAGATAAATATCATGAAACATTATACTTTGTTTCAATTAGTTAGGTCATATTTTAAATTAAAAATATTTTAAAGAGATATTGTATTTTCTAAAAAAACAAAAAAAAAAACCCCAACTTATTGCATAGGAAAGAAAATTGAAACACCACTAATCAAAAACAAATTTTAAAATTGTAATCTCAATGTAAAAATTAAAATATAATAGGTCAGCATTCTATAAGTAGTTTATTCTACCAATTAGTTCATTGGACTATGCAACAATTCAAATGTCAATAAATGCCTTTAGCAATAGTTCAAATAAAATAAATTATCAAATCTTCTACCTCACAGAGTGTTGCCTCATACTTTGAAAATATTTTCAATATTAGACAAACTGGTCATTAGTACTGTATTTAACATAGGTTTTGATTAATTTCAACCAATATATAGAAATGTATTTGTTTTTGCTATCTTTAAAAATTGTTGTATTCATAAATATATTAAGGATATATATTAAGAAAAATACCTATGGTTAGCCTGGGTTTTCTAATTTCAACTTTTTGTCTACTAATGTGTGTCCATTCTAAAGTGATTGCAAAGTATTCCTCCTATACTTAGCTGAGTGTAGACATGTAAGCGCTTAAGGTTATTTTCTTTCTGAAACAATCCATGTAATTAGACTCATTTTGTGTCATAATCTGTGTTCTTAATCAAATGCTCTGCAGGTTACTATAAAAGCTCTCTCTCTTAACTATAAAATTAATTAAGTTTTATTATTTTTGAGAAAAGGAGGATATGTAAATGGCAAGTACAAAGTTAAGTGAATAATGTCTATACTGTAGATTAAAGCATTTCTTAAGTATATCTATTAAATTGAGTTTTTGGTTTGTATTGCTCAATTTTCAGAATTATTATACAAAATACTGCAAATATTTATTGACAGGATAGTATATGCACAAAGCATATGATAAATTAATCAAACCTAATGGACAGGTATGTGTATGAGAAAAATAGGGTAATCAAAAATATGTTTTATGTTTTTGTTTGAGTGGCTGGTTGGTTAAGGAGTGGAGATTATTGTGAGGAAGACTGAGGGAACAGCAAGGAAGGTGAGTGAGTGTCTGTGGGAATGCACTGCATAGGAGTAAACTTTCATAGTTAGAGCATGTAATATTAATGTGCCTATTAGGAATTTAAGTTACAGAGATATTGACTAGATGTAGAAAGTAAAGTCAAGGCAAGGAAATCCATGTAAGCAAAGATTTGCATTTGTAAGATTGTATATAGCATTTTAAATCCATGAAATTAGGTGGGATTTCTTCAACATAATTTATAAGATAAGGAATATAAAGAGGTCTCAGGCAACCACACTCAGAAGTTCCAGAGGAGTCATGAAGAAAAGACAATGACAGTCCAGTCATGTTGAAGCATGGATGTCCCAAGGGGAAGGGGAAAATGTGCTTGAATAAAGATGGAATGAACCTCTCTTGTCAAATATTGCTAAAATAAAAATTCTGATAAGGACAGAGAAATGGCATTTGCATTTTGCAGTATGAAGGTCATTGTGCCTTTCACAAGGAAAGATTCATCATAATGGAATGAAAAAAATTGAAATATTTCAAGGAGAGAATATGAGAATAGGTAAGTATATAATGATGACAATAGAAAACTTTCTTTAGAAGATAGGAAGTGAAATAGAACAAAAAAACAGATCAGTAGTCCAGGGAAATTTAAAACAATAGCTTTTTTTCAGAAATTCTCAAAAACAAAACCTCTGTTAACATTTATCTCCAGGATTTCTGATTTCTCTTAATTTGGGGAACTGGTGCTCTATAATTCCATCGTGTTGTCCTTGTTCGATATCCTTTTCAATCCAGCAATTCATTTGTTTCAGTAATAACGTTGTTCAGGTCATCTGCTCTGGTCCATAGTCTGTTTCTTTATGTAGTTTTATTGGAACACAGCCCACCATTTCTTTAAGTGATCTCTATACTTGCCCTCATCCTATAGCAGTAGAGTTGAGAAGTTATAACAGAGACCTTAAAACTCATAAAACCTAAAATATTTTTCAGATATTTCTTTACAGAAAATGATTGCCAGTCCCTGATCAACTTATCCAATTGCTCTAAATTAAGTCCTTCTTTTACTTCATCCTTATTTGTCAATATTTAAAATGTCGCCCAGAAGACGCATCATGGAAATTTCTATTAGTTTCCAATGTACTGAAACACTTTTTCAACAAATCTGATGGTGGATTTACATTCATTTATGCCATTATATCAAATCTGGTTGCAAGGACACAAAAGTAAGGTACTAGTCATGTTGATGAAATTAAAAAACAAAAACAAAAATGAAGTTAAAATCACTGCCATTTTTAATGAAACCATGTTATCCACGATAGATTTAAATGTAAATGTAAGATTATTGAAAATAACTTTTTTCCTTCATCTGAATTTCAGAATATAATAATTGCTAGCAGATTCTGAAATTATATGGGATGAAATAAACCTCAAATTAAGCATTTTATATTTTGTTGCTTAAATGATTACCTAACTGATGGTTATTGAATTTCAATGTCAATCTGCACTAGAAGTCACAAGAAATAGTGTCTGAGTTAAGAAACACACACACACACACACACACACACACACACACCCCTATCCTGTGCCTTTGAGAAACAGGAATAAAGAAGCTTAGAGCAACAAAACAAAAGACCCTGTGGTCAGTTCCTTTTGAACTTATGAGTTTTTGTTATCTTAAAGCATTTCCCTTGAGAACTAGAAATATAAAATCAAAAGTTCCATGGAAAGAAGATAAAAGGGAAATTATTAACTGCTGAACAAAAGAGTGCAAATAAATTTAAGCAGGCTGTCATTAGACTTTCTAGTAATAAAACCATTTCTTTAACATTCTAGAAATTTCTATTCCTCTTGTATATTACTTTTGAAATAATGCTGTGAAAAGAAAAAATCAGAAAATATTTAAAAAGATAAATGAAAGAGATAAAAGATAAAAATAAGTTCATTTCTAAAGAGAAATTAAATATAACCAATGATATAACTGACATTAGAAAGATTATAAGAAAATACTGCATGTAATTATCAGGGCACATCTCTTAAAATCTAGAGAAAATAAATATTTATAAGCAAAATGTAAATCACTAAAATTAATCCCCAAAGAAGCGGAAACTTTAACATCCAAATAAAACAAAAGAGACTGGACAGACTTACTGAAACAAAGATACCAGGACCACATGCTTTAAAACTGAGAAAAGAAGGTTTTTCCCAAAATTATTTAAATGATTTCACAGCATAGAAAAATGAAAACTTCCCCCAATTATTTGTATACATTAGAATAATATTAATTCTAAAACTGTTTTAAAAAGTCCTATATGTGACTACCATATATGTGTGGTTTTGTGTGTGTTTGTGTGTGTGTTTGTATGTGTTCAAGTCCCTTGTTCCCAAAAACTTATTTCAGCTACTTTTCATACCACCTATTTTGTAAGGCTCCTTTTATTATTTTAGAATAAAACTCATTAATTGATAAACTATACTTATGTACACCAAAAATCAATATACTGTTTAAACTGTAATACAAGGAATAAAGGTAATTAAATAATAGTAATATATTTCAAATATACAGGCTCAGCTAAAAATTTACTAGAAAACAGTTTGATGTATGTATTCAGATTTAGAGGTCTGTGCCTATAGAAAGAAGCAATGTGACTATATGGTTTCAAATGTAGAAACATAGAGTTGGGTTGGACTATTTACTCAAACATTAGTATTGGTATTAGTAAAGGGATTTTTGGAAATGATTGCCAACTTTTAGTTTTAACTAGAAAAATTATAGCCTTTCCTCAATTCTTGAAAAATAAGTTTATTTAATAACTCCCTCCCCCAAGAAAAACTAATATAGAAGGCTTTCAGCCACAATTAGATATGCAGAAAATTTAGTATCATGTATTCAAAGAACTACCCTATGACCAAGCAGAGTTTTATATCAACAGTACAAAAACAGGAAAAGGTTTCAATATTAGGAAATGTAGAAGGGAAATTCATTATATTAACACATTAAATAAAAACTATCATTTTGGTAATGGGTGCTAAAATGTAAGTTGAATCATGTCAACAGCCATTCTAATAAAAATTCTAAGTTAAAGTAAAACAGAAGGGATTATCAAATGATAAAGACTATTTGCAATAGGAACAGCAAGAAATATGACCAGAGAAATTCTGAAATCATTTTCAAGATTATGTGGAATAAGCATTGACATGTATTCTTACCATGTTTTTAATATTGAAATGAAAGTTCAATATTGAAATGAATTTTTGAGAATTTAGTTAGGAAATTATACAATAACAAATAAAAATATCTCTGCATGCTAATGAGATATGGAAATTTCAAGAGACTTTTAAAAATTTACTGGAATAAATAAAGTAACTTGATAAAGTGGCTGGATGCAAGAGAAAGACACAGAAATCATTATTTTATTCCTATTCTGGCAATCACCAACTTGAAACAGAAGTGGAAAATAAACTCCATTCTGAATAGTCGTAAAAGCTATCAATTTAACAATAAAGGTATAGCATTAATAAACATTATACATAAATTTTATTGAAACAAGTAAATCAAAGGATAAACAAATGGAAGACTGGTAATAATGGTGGAATTTTGGTAATTTGGGGGCTAAGCATAATTCTGCATTTACATTGCTAATAATAAAATGAACGTACACAAGATACAAAACTAAACTGGAGTAGAAAAATATGAAACATCAAGTATCAGCAGCAAGTGCAAGTGTATAGCACAAACATATGATTTAGGTTCAAATAGCTTAAGTAAATGGTTTATTGGAAACTCACATAAGAGGGAAATAGTTTGGATCCACAAGCTCCTACTTTTTTATTGTCCAGTCAGGATTATGAACACAATTGTTACGTTCTTACCCTGATAAACTTGCTTCGTTTTGCAATGATGTTTCATTGCATGAAATCTATTGTTACCATCTGTTTCTCATGACAGGGGAAAAAAAAAAAGGCTGATTGCTTAGTGTCTGCAAAGTTATGGAAATGATGCCTGCATTCAGTTCTATAATAAACTAAATGACTTACAAGTTTTCCATCCCTGTCACCATTATACATTCTAAATTATGTTTCTCTGTGCTACTTGGGATCTTAATATACATACAAGATACCAGAAAAAAAAAATCTAAGTTTTCAAAATTATTGATAGTATTCTAAAAAATTAAAAAAAAAATACTCAACGTTCCCAGCTTAAGAATGATAAATCTGGGGCACCTGGGTGACTCAGATGGTTAAGCGTCTGCCTTCGGCTCAGGTCATGATCCCAGGGTCCTGGGATCGAGTCCCGCATCAGGCTTCCTGCTCCTTGGGAGCCTGCTTCTCCCTCTGCTTCTCTCTCTTTCTCGCTCATGAACAAATAAATAAATAAATCTTTAAAAAAAAAAGAATAATAAATCTGGGCAGTTTTTGACTGATAAAGAAATCTGAAATCGATATGTTAGGCAGTTAATTAGGCATGAGCTAGGAGGGATAAAGCAGGTGCTGGCCACACCTTGGTTAACACCCCTGAAGGTTAACAGCCACACCTTCAGAGCCACCTCTGAGAGCTAACAGAACAGGAAAGGCCTGGCCACAGAGCTGGCTTAAAAGCCACATGTGGACTTTCAAGAGCTGAGCATATGCACAAAAGGAACAACTTGTTCTTAACTACCTTTAATGTCACAACAAAAGCTCATTAGACACTCATAAATATACAATACATAAATAAATACAATTATCACAAAATGCATCACCGGTAGGCACATGCACAGAGGCCAAAATGTGATATAACCACTAGCTGTCGATCAAAAATGTCAACCCAATATCAAGTCACTGGGTGGGTCAGTTGGTTAGGCATCTGCCTTCAGCTCAGGTCATGATCCCAGGGTCCTGGGATAGAGCCCCACATCGGGCTCCCTGCTGAGCAGGGAGCCTACTTCTCCCCTGCCTGCCACTCCCCCTGCTTGTGCTCTCTCTCTCTCTCTCTCTCTCTGTGGGTCAAATAAATAAATAAAATCTTTCTTAAAATGTCAATCAAAGCTAAATTTACATATACACAAAGCAGGCTTAATAGGATACAGCTAGAGCTGCTCTGGGCCATTGCCACTCTTGCTCTGCTTTCACTCCTGAAAGTGTACTATACCTATCTACTCCCGGTGATGGATAGAGGAATCCAACAAAGATCCTGATTCTGGGTCCCTTTAGTTATATTTGAGAAACTGTTATTGATGATATTAGAAAAATTACCAGAGCCCCACCAGGAGTATCTTGGGAGGGAAATAACTTTAATACAACCGCAGATGAAATAGTAAAGAACTTGATTAAATGAATCCAGCAGTTTAAACTGTAATGAGGAAGTATCACAGATGTGGAAGATTTACCTCTGAATCAGCCAAGTCAGTACTTGCAGCCATTTGTTGTAGTACACAAGTCAACTGACAGACTTATCCAAATCAAATATATGAGGCAGAGCAATATCCAACCAACGTTTATCAGACTGTATTTCTGAGGGGAAGGAAAGAGAAATAAAATTTAGTAAAATCAGTAAGATTATTCTAGCATATGCCAGAAATCCTGAAAATTGTTCTGTATTTTATTTTATTTTTAATAAAAATTGCCTACTGGCCAGAGAAAAGGCTATATCTACTGCTTAGTGAAAATACTTCTATTAATAAATACTTTAGAGAGTGGGCCCATAGTCGCATAGCCTATGAAACCTCTAACTCTAAGGACTTTCTTAGAAAAGGTGAGACTACTCCTTCAGAAGCCTGAATTAAAAATGGTTACTTTGATTTTATATTCATTTTCAAATGAATGAATTTGAAAGGTAAAACACCAACTATTGGAATATTCTATTATTACTTCACATCTATATAATTGTAGATTTGGAAAAGATCCAAGAAAATATTCTTTACACATTGTCAATAATAAGAATTTTAAAACATGTCTCTAAGAGATTAGAATTGCCTCAGTACCAGGTGGTAGAGGATGATTTGTCTTTGTTGGAGATACAGACTTAGAAACTTGAGTGGGAATTTACATATAACCTGATTGAAACTCCTTTCCTGGATACACAAAACTATATATATTTGCCTTTGTATACATAAGTGATTTTAAATAGAATTCTCAGGAGTTATGGGGCGCTGCATGTGTTTAGATTTTTTAAAAGTAAATTTTCTTACTCTACATGCATTTACTATTAACCAACTACTTTGAATAACACTTACGCACTAAAATATTCCAACACCAATTTTCCCCTTGAGTCTAGGCCCATATTTAGAATATTAGCGTCTTCATGTCTGACAGGCATCTCAAATACATTTTCAACTGTTGCATTGAATGGTAGCTGTTATACAATATCCACTATTCCTTTCTTCTTTATCTGTTCACTTTTATTCATTTATCCATTTATTCATTAACTATTTTATTAACACATATTATGAGATAAGCAATATAGGCACTGAGGTTCTAGCACACAAAACCCTTCCCTTCATAAAGCTCACTTCTCAGTATAGTAAACATACTCGAAACTGGATAAATAATGAATTTTGGTATAGAATAATGATAAGTGAAATGAAGGGGAAAAAGGGAGAGGAATTGAAAATGTCATTCAGGGAAATAGCATGTCATACTGTTTTCCAGAGTGGCTGTACCAGCTTGCATTCCCACCAACATTGTAAGAGCGTTCCCCTTTCTCTACATCCTTGCCAACACTTGTTGTTTCCTGTCTTGTTAATTTTGGCCATTCTTTTTTTTTTTTTTTTTTTAAGATTATTTATTTATTTATTTTTCAGAGAGCACAAGCAGGGGGAGTGACAGAGAAAGACTAAGAAGCAGACTCCCTACTGAGCAGGGAGCCTGATGCAGGCCTCGATCCCAGGCCCTTGGGATCATGACCTGAGCCGAAGGCAGACGCTTAACCAATGGAGCCACCCAGGTGTCCCAATGTTGGCCATTCTAACTGGTGTAAGGTGGTATCTCATTGTGGTTTTGATTTGTATTTCCCTGATGGCTAGTGATGTTGAACATTTTTTCATGTGTCTATCAGCCATTTGTATGTCTTCTTTGGAGAAGTGTCCATGTCTTCTGTCCATTTCTTGACTGGATTATTTGTTTTTCGAGTGTTCAGTTTGAGAAATTCTTTATAGATCTTGGATATCAGCACTTTATCCATAATGTCATTTGCAAATATCTTCTCCCATTCCATGGGTTGCCTCTTAGTTTTGTTGACTGTTTCCTTTGCTGTGCAAAAGCTTTTTATATTGATGAAGTCCCAAAAGTTTATTTTTGCTTTTGTTTCTCTTGCTTTTAGAGAGGATTCCTCAAGACATTAAAAATAGAGCTACTCTACGACCCAGCAATTACACTACTAGGTATTTGTCCCAAAAACACAGATGTAGTGAAAAGAAGGGGCACCTGAACCCCAATGTTCATAGCAGCAATGTCCACAATAGCCAAACTGTGGAAGGAGCTGAGATGCCCTTCAATAGATGAATGGATAAAGGTGTGGTTCATATATGCAATGAAATATTATTCAGCCATCAGAAAGGATGAATACCCACCATTTGCATCGACATGGTTGGAACTTGAGGGGATTATGCTAAGTGAAATAAGTCAAGCAGAGAAAGACAATTATCATATGGTTTCACTCATATGTGGGAAGGGAGGGAAAACTGAATGTAAAGAAATCAGAGAGGGAGACAAACCATGAGAGACTCTGGACTCCAGAAAACAAACTGAGAGTTACAGAAGGGAGGGGTGGAGGGGTGGAATAACCGGGTGATGTGTATTAAGAAAGGTACATGTTGTGATGAACACTGGGTGTTATACACAAATAATGAATCATTGAACACGGCATCAAAAACTAATGATATACTATATGCTGGTTAACTGAACATAATAAAAAATAAAATAAAAAATAAATTGAGCCATATGAAATTACCAATAATTGACTCATTTTGAACTATGAAAATATTAATTTCATATGGTTCAACCTAAGTGTAAAATGAGATCCAGGAAAAAAAGGTACAGCAATCTAGATGAATATACTATGAATAAAATTGTTCTGTTTTTTTCCTGAAAAAAAAAATTAGGGTGGTCAGAGAAGGCTTCACTGGATAATTAAAATCAGAGCCAAGACTTGAGGAATATGGGCTATAAACCATGGGTTATCTGAGGGGAAGAAAAAAAAAAGACTTCAAGTAGAAGGATTGGCCAGTATGAAGACCTTCCACTATAGATACTGTTGAAACCCTATTGAAAGAATTTCGAGGAAGACAGAGTGCTGAGAGCAGAATGATTGAGGGCAGGGTAGTAAGAGAGATTGTGTAATGACATAATCTGAATTGCACTTTAAAAGGATTACACATTTAGGCTGATATATTGATAATAAACCAGTTAATACAGCAGTTAGAATAGACCAGTTAGAATTCTACTGTAAAATCCAGGTGTAGTTTTGGCTAGGGCATTAGCATTAGGGTTCATGAAAGTGATCAGAATATGGATATATACTGAGGTCAAGCAAACAAGAGGTTCACAGTAAAGGTAGCATGTGAAAGGAATAATTCAGTCATAACTCCCCATTGTTTAATTTCAGCAACTAGAATAATGGCGTTCCCCATTGATGAGATATAAAACACTTGATACAGAAGCCTGGGAGGAAAGATTACAAATTCTGCTCTGGATATATTAAGTGATATATATTAATCAAGTAATAAATACTAAACATTTGTTTTACAAATACATGTGCAAAGGTAATATCTACTGTACTTAAGTATAAATGTCAAATAGGCAGATGGATATAAAGTATGGTGTTCAGGAGAAAAGTCTTTACTAGCAGAACCATAACTTCATTTGTGGCAGCAATGTACCTTGCTGGAAAATCAAGATTTTTGAGATTCTGAGAATATGTGGTTATCCTTGAGATTAGGTTCCGGTCAATAGTATGTAGCAGATGCAGTCAGGTATGGTTTCCAGGTGTCCTTTAAAACGAGGATTTATTTATATAAAGGTCTTCTTTTCTCCTCTCCACATTTCTCTTCTTCTGCCTGGAATACAAACATTATGGCAAAAATCATAATGGCTATTTTCAGCTATGAGGATGCCGCCTTGAGTGTGGAAGGCCACACAGGAAGAATGGTGCAGCGGCAAGTCTAGAGGAAGTTGGATCCTAGACATCATGAAAGGGCCAGGCTAGCTCTGTATTGCCTTTCTCCTGATTTCATTTTATTCAAGGAAAAGGAACCCCTGTCCTAATTAAATAACAGGTTTTGGCTTTCTCTCTTTTTTTTTTTAAATTTTTTATTTATTCATGGAAGACAGAGAGAGAGAGAGACATGAAAGACACACAGAGAGAGAGAGAGAGAGAGGCAGAGGAAGAAGCAGCTTCCCCACAGAGCAGGGAGCCCAATGTGTGAGTCTATCCCAGGACCCCAGGATCATGACCTGAGCCGAAGACAGCCGTTTAACCGAATGAGCCACCCAGGTGTCCAGAAAACATGAGTTTTATACCTGAATGTGACTCATTTATAAACCTAAGATTACTGCGATCACTGAAATCAGCTTTTGTTTTGTTTGGTTTTGTTTTTTCTGAAAGTGAATCATTTAAATATCAAACTAAGAGAAATAGGAGCTCAAGATAGAAAGCACCCTAAGGTAGAGAGAAAAATAAAATTACATTTCACACACCAGAAGTTTGTGACTGAAAATTGATATATGTAATGTGATTCCAGGTAATTTTGTTCAGGTATCTTACCTCAGAAATATATTCAATATCTAGAAAACTTGAACTTTTAAGATAAGATATCAGGATTTTTTTTTTTTAAAAACTAGGTAGTAATCCAAAATACAACACATAATGTTTCCAGTACTTGATATTAACCGCATTGGAGGTAAAAAAAAAAAAAAAAAATATATATATATATATATATATATACTCATAAATATGTTCTCAGGCATCTTAAACAAATATATGCTATTTCTACAATAAAGTATAAGAAAATAAATATTTTCTAGATCCAAAGAAAAATTTAATTAAAAATCCATTACCTGCTATTTCCCAACTTAAAACATTCAAGCGTAAATCATACTGCTTGAATTAAAGATTGACTACTTGATGAAAGTGAGAGAACAAATCTCTCCATAATTTTACTATCAGTTTGATTTAAAGATCCAGAGCCCCTGATGGTGTCAGCTCACTCTTCTATCTTTACCAGTGATCCAAAGTTGTGAGTTAAGATTTTCTACATCCCAAATATAAATCATAAGTAAAAATAGAAACCTGAATGTGGAACTCACCCTACGCTTAAGCTGAATGTAAAATTGAATGTAGATAGTTGATAAAACATTATGAACATTTTTTGCTTTATTAATATTACATAATAATGATTACTAATGTTCTATATATTATATTTCAATTAAAAATATTTGGTGAAAATACAAGAAAGAACAGATTGAAGACAAAAATCGAACTACTGTAATTACAGTGTGTTATGTGAAAAAGTATATAAATGACTATCTAGAACTGTTACAAAGAAAATGTTAATGTATTAAAATACATTATCTAAATTGTGTGCTGCTAAAATTGTGAATCTTACTAAGTTTTTTCTTTTGAAATTATATTAACAGTTATTAAATTATTAGTTTAATTTAATGAGTTTAATCCTGAATCCTGGTACTTAATCATGCTGTATAAAATTCATTATACCTCACCTTTGCTTAATTTATAGCATAGATTAATGAAAATGTCACAGTTAAAAATATCTCAGCGACGCATTTGTAGAAATGATTCTGCATTTTGGTATGGTTTCTTATTTACTTACCAATCTCTTCCAGACAAAATTAAAAAACTCTAGCTGAAAGAATTATACTACACATTTGTTATATAGAGATAAATCAATATTGAGAAGGTTTGTTTGTGTTGCTAAGGATTTTGCTGGTACCCCTCTGGCCTCTGGCCACTAAATATAGGATCCCTTTTCAATACCACAGACAGATATTCATTTAGTGTCTGATGGAAAATATGTAGGGGACTAGATTGTCCTACTTTGGGGGGAATTTTTTCCTATATTTTAACTGTGTTGATTACTGTACCAAAAAAGACCCACCATTAATTTTCAACCATTTCTCTTTTATAGACATTCCAAAAAGTTTTAAAGACCTTTTTTTTTTTTTAGAACAGTTTTAAGTTCAAAGCAAAATTGAGAAGAAGGTAGAGATAGTTCTCATATGCTCCCTGCCCCTGCCCATGCATACCCTCCCCATTATCAACATTTCTCACCAGAATCCTATATTTATTATGGTTAATGAACCTACATTAATATATGATAATTATCCAAAGTCCATCATTTAACTTAGGGTTCATTCTTGATAATGTACATTCTATGGGTTGCAACAAGTGTATAATGACACATACCCATCATTATAATATTATACAGACTATAATAAAATCCTCTGTGTTCTGCCCTTTTATCGCTCAACCCCTGGCAAGAAACATAATTACTGGATCATCGGGTAAGAGTGGATATAGTTTTGTAAGAAATCGCCAAACTCTCTTTCAAAGTGGCTGGACCATTCTCGCCAGTGATGAAGGAGAATACCTGTGGCTTTACATCCTGTCAATATTTGGTGTTGTCAGTGTTCCAGATTTAAGAGAAAAAGGTACAATCTCACAGTGCTCTTGAGAGGTAGGTTGGAAACTGCAGTGTCATTCCCGCCACATTGCACGGTAAACTAAGTCACTAGGACAGGCCAAACCGACACTTAGGTGTATGGAATGGCGTGTGTTTAAGAGAAGAAAATGAATTGGTAATTACTATCTTTTACTCTATCAACCACAATCTATTATGCATTTGATTTCACTAAATCAAGCATGATTTGGTAATTTTGGTAATAACTAAATACTCCATTAATCTCGTTAAGAGAGAAAAGAAAATGAGACATAGAGGCTCCAAATAAAAATCAGTGGTAAATTGATAGATATAAATCCCATTATATTTGTCATTGCTTTAAATGTAAATGGACTAACAGGTATTATAAAACTAAGATTTTCAGATTGGTTTAAAAGAAACATGCGAGACTCTTGACTACAGGAAACAAACTGTGAGGGTTGTGGAAAGGGAGGGGGTTGGGGGCTGGGGGTAACTGGGTGATGGACATTAAGGAGGGCATGTGATGGGATGAGCATTGGGATTATGTGCAACTAATGAATCATTGAACACGACACCAAGAACTAATGATGTGCTATATGTTAGCCAATTGAATTTAAATTATAAATAAATAAATTAAATAAATATATGCTACTTACAAGATACATATCTTAAATGTAAAGATAAAGAATGTTTGAAAATAAAGGACAGAGAAATGTACTTCATTAAATCACTATATGCAGAAAAGTTGATAAAGACTTTAAGACACAATGTATTTCTAGAAATAGAGAGACCATGTGATGGCATGGCAGAAGTAGAGAAAGCTGCTTGAGGGCAAAAGAATCAATCAATCTGGAAAACATTTTAAAATTTGCATGCACCTTATCACAATCTCAAAAATAATTAAGAAAAAACATCAATAAAAATAAAAGTAGAAAAAGAACAAAATCCACATCACACCTGGAGGGATAGAACAAATACAAAAAAACCCCATCAAAGTTATAGAAGTTCTGAATAACACAATCAAACTCTATTTGACATATGTAAAACACTGCAACTGGCAATGTTCATGTGATCACATAGTAGATGATAAGGCTCAACAAATCTAAAGTCTGAAGACAAAAGGGTCAATGGCGATAGAGAAATTAATCCAGATCTTTATTACATGCTAAATGAATAATCACCAAATACTTGAAATTAAGAACACTTTTAAATAACTCAAAGAAGAAAACCCAATGGCAATTATAAACTACTCTGAATTAAACATTAAAAATTAAATCAAAACTTGTGGTAAACCGAGAGGAAAATGTATAGCCTTAATGTATAAGATGTAAAAAAACAAAAGGCTTGAAAAATGATCTAGATAGCCATCTCAAGAAGTTAGAAAACAAAAAACTGGGGAATATACCCACCCACTGAACTTAGAAGAAGGAAATAACAAAATAGAAAACAAACATATCATGAAGTAACAACACTGCCAAAGCTGATTCCTTGAAAAGACTGAAAACATTATTTAATAGAATGATCAGAGGAAAAAGTAAAAGAAAGAAAAAAATGATATAAAATATTAAAGGAAATATCACCAAAATATAACAAATGTGTACTAAATACAATAGTGTGTTTGAAACAATTTTTCCAATAATTTGAAAATTTAGAAGAAATGGACACATTTATTGAAATGCATAAGTTTTAAAAACTAAAAGAATAGAAAATTTGAGTTTTCAATACTAATTTTAAGAAAATAAATCTGTAATTAAAAAACCTTCCCCAAATAAATATCCAGGCCCAAATGTCTCCCTCAATGATTTCTTCTAAGCATTTACTATAGGTCTTAAATAGTCTCTTAGAAAATGGGAAGAATTGTTGAGTATTTCCATGAAGCCAGACACTTGTATTTCCCAAAACCTGACAAATACAATAAAAGAATAGAAAAGTAGCATCTGAGAGCCAGGAGCTGGCCCGGAGCTAGCCTCGTACTTTCAACAAGGCTTTGGTGTTGCTAAGAACTTGCATGGCACCCACAGGTACACCATAGCACTCTTTTTCATAAAAAATTTAACATCAGATTCAGACGAGGCCCCTCCGGGAATTCAATGGATCAAGACAAAGCAAGACCACTCCCTATTCATGTATAAATTTAGAAAAATAAATAATATTGTCCAAACTACAAAAATAGCCAAACAGTCCCATTTCTGGCTAATACAAATTACTGTTGCTTCTTTATCAATGACAACTTTAGCCTCATATTGTTCTTCCTATTTTCTAGATAAGAAATATTAAGATGCCAATTAATAGCATTATCTCCACTTCCTGATAGTATCCAATCTAGGGCAAAGCCCCACTCTCTTAAATCCTAGGAAAAATCCCACAACACAAAACAATTACCATGTAAGCAAAGACTGTTACTGGAAAGGTGTGCGATCGCCCTCATAGCAATGAATGAACAAATATCACTATATTCAAATACAGGTGTTCCTCATAATCCGTTTTTTTAAGGACATTGATATATCTTATATATTTGAGCTTAGCATTTTGTAAAAATGGTGTGAGAGATGTGAGATGAGATTAGGGAGTTGAGAGAAAGGAGAATGCCAGCCCTGAAGGATTTTAAGGAGGGTAGTGCGATGATTGCTCTTGACTTTTTATAATTTTATAATCTCCCCCCCAAACTCAGACATTTCACACTGTACTAGTTCAAGAATGAAGCAAAATTCATTTCTTACTGATTTGATCCTACTCCACTTTTAATTTTTGTCTATTAGATCAATTGTCAAGCTTCCTAGAGTCACTGAATGGGTAGGTTGTTTGGGTTAAGCAATTTTATAACAATCTACTTTTCGGATATTTTATCTATATCCTATTCATTCCAAACTAGCTGACATGGAAAATTATTTGATCCAAAACAGAGTAATTCTGACTAAAATCTGACAGAAAATTTATTTTGTGGTAACAAAACACAAGCCACTTCTCTAGTCTAATCCCTTCCCACTCTTGCCCTAATTGGCTTTTTGCTGATCTTCAAATGTGTCAGTTATGCCCCTACCCCCTCCTTGCCCTTGCCCTTCTTATTGTTCAAAACACTCTCATGGCAGACAGTCTCATTTCCAACTCCTTCACTCCAGTCAGGCTTCTGCTCAAATGTGAGCTGTTCTGACAACCTTAACGACAGGGTCACTCACAGCCTCTGGTCACTCTCTGGCTCCCGGGCATGCATTACACTTTTTTACTGCATGTGTCAGTGTATGGCCAGATTCTGTCCTAACACATCATAAAAGCTTAATATGTGTTTGATGATACATAAATTAGTTAAAAAGAAATTTGGAAATCCGTTTACAAACAAAAGCTGGTATCGTTCTGTTTCTATTCCTTGTTAATTCTGAATATAGTGTTTTTTTTTTAAACTTTGAGATAAGTGAAATAAAAACAAAATAAATTACTTAAACATGAAACCAAGTTCTTTTACTACTCATTTTCTCATTTTTACTTCATATTGAGCATGGTACATAGCTCTTAATTAATGGGTATGCCCTAACCTGAGAAGAAAATACTTTAAAAAAAACTTCAAGTATTTTCCCTTATCAATCTTCAAAGTTTTAGTGATATCTGGAGGAGGAGCAGCTATTGGGATGCAGGTTCATTTCAGCATGGTAAATGATCTTGAACATTCATTATAGTTTCTATTTACAGAAATTTTAACTCCTATAAATTAATGAACAAAATAGTAACTTGCCATCTTATACTATATCACAAGATAAATTGAAGGAGATGTGCTGCTTTCACCTTCCTGAAGAAACTCAAATGTGATAGATGGAATGTCAGAGCATTATAATAAATGCAAAGGCTCATAGCTTATTAATCCTACTTGCTATGTGATGGAGCAAATTAAGAAAGATTATTTCTGCACTGCATCTACTTTTAAATAGTCTTTAGCATCCTTGTCAGTTCGAAACAGTAGACTCATGGTTTACCATCCACGGTTTATCTATACAGCAAATTGGGGCATAGGAATTAGAGGTAGGGAGGTAGAACTATTTAAATCAATTCACTATTCCATATTAATGTTTAGAGAATAAACTATATTTAACATACACTTATAGTTATGTTATAAATATGTGTTTCTGTGTTATATATATATTCACATATATATTGCTATGTCAAAAATTTTTTATATATACACAGAAAGAGGGAGCTTGACTTAAGGACTGCTTTGAGATATTGAAGAATATAATTTTTTTAAAACCTCAGCTATTACTACATTTGGTATTATTTATAAATGATCAAATATCTATGCCATAAAATGTTACTTTCAGTTTTCTCTAAAGTAGAATGCCCCCTCTCTTTATGTTAAATATAATGCTACCTTAAAACACACATGAGGGGCATCTGGGTGGCTCAGTCTTTTAAGGGTCTGACTCTTGGTTTTGGCTCAGGTCACGATCTCAGGGTCATGAGATCGAGCCCCATGTCAGGCTCTGCCCTGCTTAAGATTCTCTCTCTTCCTCCCCTTCTGCCCCTCCCTTGCTCACTCCTTCACTCATGCTGTCTCTATCTCAAATAAATAAATAAATAAATCTAAAAAAAACCCACACTTGGATTTTTTATTACTTTCTTGTCTGTTCCATAATCATATGCCTACCATATTCACTGTAACATATGTTTTAATATTATATATATTTTTAAGTATGTGCATTGACATGAGCATGTAATAAAAAATATAGTATATGTAATTTGATATTTAAGCTAAAGATTTGAGATTCTTTTGATGCTTAACTTTAGTTTAAAAAAGAAAGTATATGATGACTGTGGGAAGTCTTTTTGTCTAAAACATTAAGAAAATTTTCAAAAGAATGATGAAAAAGATGGTTTTAAATTAAAATGTTGGGCGCCTGGGTGGCTCAGTCGTTAAGCGTCTGCCTTCGGCTCAGGTCATGATCTCAGGGTCCTGGGATCGAGTCCCACATCGGGCTCCTTGCTCCGCAGGAAGCCTGCTTCTACCTCTCCCACTCCCCGTGCTTGTGTTCCTGCTCTCGCTGTCTCTCTCTCTCTGTCAAATAAATAAATAAAATCTTTAAAAAAAAAAAAAAAAAAAAAAAAAAAAAAAATTAAAATGTTTTAGCTGTTGCTTCTATCCAGTGCAGTAAGAATTTGTTTTTTAATCTGTCCTAAAGACTATGGCAGATCTAGTAATTTACAAATTTAATATATAATATCCTAAGGAATAATAATCATTTTCTGATGTGTGGATGTATTTTCTGAGTGACTTCTCTATTCCTAATCCAAACATGACTGAATCTGAATTTCCATTATGATATTATTTCAGAAGTGAAATTATGTTTATTTAATTTGTCACTTATCATAAACTCCTGGATATTTTAAATCTTATAATCATAGAGGTTGTGTTGCCTTGCACTGTAAATTCTTATTTCTTTCATCTTTGTTTTAATCTTCTGGTGGGCTTTTGTGTTTTTATGGTATCCTAGGACACATTAAAATTTTCATTATGTTTAAGGTTTTGGACTTCTAATACATTTTGTTTTTACTCAATCTGTGGTCCTGCAGACAAATATTTTCATTGTTACATAGGTAAGAGATGACCACTGAGGTTTAAACTTTTAAAATCCATGCACCAATGTGGTTAGACATCCAATTGACTAAATTAAAGAAATTTAAAAGTCTTGGATTTCCAAAACTCTAGTCAAAGTGACCTAATTTTAATCTTAAAAATGTACAATTAGAGTATGATAATAACATCACAAGGGGAAATTTAATTTATCCTATTAAACCCTGAATCAAAAATTAATATGTGATTAAAAGAGATTGTCAGGATGAATCAGAAAATAGAAGGCTCAGGTCAAAAGTGAACAATTTATTCATTAAAATTCAGGGTAAAGAGACACTGTGTTCTCAGGAAAAAGGATAGAACTACCTTTACAAGATTCATAATTGCCTGAGTGGAATATTTCTCTAAAGTAATCGTTTCTTCTTACTCTTGATGCTTTGTAAGATTGATGCTTTGTAAGAATCCTGCTAATTATTATTTGGTTTTCCATTTTGTAGTAACATTAGAAAGATCTTCCAATTGAGATAATATAAGAATTGCAATTTGTGGAAAAGTTTATTTTTACTTCTAAATGAATGAAATACCAATTATAGTTATGTACTTTAGTCTCTTAGTGCGTTCTATTGCTATGTTTCCTCCCCAAGCATAATCATTTCTAGACTATAGAAATACTACTGTTCAGACTACAAATGATACATGTACAAAGGCTGTGTCATACTTGGAGTGAACTCTAGTCCTCCTCACAAGATATTTAAACTTACTACTGTGCCTTTTCAAACTTCAGTGTGGTGGCCTAGATCCAGGGATGGTTCACCAAACTTGATTCCAGCACTGTAAGAAACTTCATCGTGGGTGCCTGGGTGGCTCAGTTGGTTAAGCAACTGCCTTCGGCTCAGGTCATCATCCTGGAGTCCCGGGATCAAGTCCTGCATCGGGCTCCCCGCTCAGCGGGGAGTCTGCTTCTCCCTCTGACCCTCCTCCCTCTCATGCTCTCTGTCTCTCATTCTCTCTCTCGCAAATAAATAAAATCTTTAAAAAAAAAAGAAACTTCATCGTAAAGGATGTGTGCAAAGGAGAGGCAGGAGGAAAATCAACATTTTAGTGAAATGTGTGTATTATATACTAACAAGTCATTTGAAAACAGTGAACATGTGGAGTGACCTTGGTGGATAGAAGGAATAAATAAAATTTCATAGAACAGTGCAAACTCTCACCCTTCAATGCTGGTCCAACACCTATTCTAATAAATAACTCTCAAGCCCATAGTACAGTTTCTGTGAATTGCTTATGTTGATGGTGTGCAGCATGTCATTTACATTCCATGATAAATAATAAAACATCTCTGGTGCCATAGCACTTCCATTATGCTCTCTATTACAGTCTGTGACCAGGTTGAAATTGAATTTCAAATTTAAAATCTACCCTGGTTTATTGCAATTTTACAACTGAACTTGAATTATTTAAAGTTTTTTCATGGCATTTTAGAGACCACAGACCAGAGTGTAATTGCTAACTAATTAGATAATATGTCTGAGTAAAAGACAAATTTAAACAGATGGAAAGTTATAATATTGCTCTGATAAAGAACTGATGGATTAATGAGTTCTTCACCTACAGTACATTCAATATTCTTTCAAATTATCAGTAAAATTGGTTTCAACATTATATTGAATACCACATTGAATTTTGTTCTTTGATGCATAAAAAATCATTTTTTCTTCTGATTTTGAGTAATATTTCACCCTTTATCCAATTAGACCAAAGAATTTATGTGATCCAAATAAACTAGCTGCATATATGAGCAGCAGTATTTCAAAGGGAATATGCCCTCAGTGATTTATCAGAAAACCTTGTTAACTTGTAAGGATGATTCATAGGTTGCTGCACTCAAAAGCAAAGCAGAGTGTGTGAGAAAAACCAGGCAGAGAGGTTGGATTCTGAATTTGTATTGGTTTTAGTAACTATCAACACAATTAATACCCTAACCCCTTTTACTATGAAGTCTTGGTGAAATATGCCACTGTACACTGATGTCTAATTTTTAATGACTTAACCACCTAAAATTTGGTACTCGTGGGTTTCTCTTGATTTAACATTACTTTATTATTATTATTATTATTATTATTATTATTATTTAGTAAACCTTTTAGTATGTCCCAGGCACATTGCTAAAAACTTTGCATGCTTAATGCATTTGATTTTCACAGCAGCACAATAAGGCTGGTGCTCTTATTATTTGCATTACATTTGTAAGTAAACATCAGTTTATGGAAGCTAAGACAGGTAGAAAGACACAGAAGCAACTCCACCCCCAACTTTTTTTCCCACTGACTTTAAGTCATTATGCCCTGATTTCTCATTTTACATGCAGACAATTCCTCTCTTCAAATTCAGATTATAATTGTGCTAAGTGATAGGGTCACATTTTATATATATTTTTCTTTTTACTACAGCTCTTAAAGACAGTGCTCCTAACTGATTGCTTGATTAGTCGTTTTTAAATACTGCTATGGGTTGAATTGTGCCCCCCTCAAAAGACGTGAAGTCCTAACCCCCAGTAACTGTGATTATGACCTTATTTCAAAATGGGGTCTTTGCAAATGATCAAGTTAGGAGGAGCCGTTAACATTGGCCCTAATCCAGTATGACTGTAACCTTACAAACAAGGGGAAGATTTTGACACAGAGAAACATGCATACAGGGACAAACCATGTCAACATGAAGGCAGATATCAGAACGATACATTAACAAGCCAAGGAATGCCAAAAAATTCCAGCATTCCACCAGAAGCTACCAGAGAGGCATGGAGAGATTCTCCCTAATAAGCCACCGGTAGAAATCAACTGTCAGTAGCTTGATCTCAGACTTCTAAGTCTCAAGGACTGTGACATAGTCGATTTCTGTTAAGCTGCATACTCAGTTTGTGGTACTTTGATAGAACCATCCAAGCAAAAATACAAACATGCTGTGTTCTTTTACCTGAAACAAGAAATATAATACATGTAAATATGTCTGATGAAAAACATGAATGTAAATCACTGATATATTTTATTTAAAATGATGAAGATTTGAGGGGCCTGGGAATCTAAAAATTAAAAACACAGTATTTAATAGTGAAAATACATATTTTTAAAATCCAGTGACTATTAAATGTAGGATCTAAAAGTCTCATATTAAATTAAATTTCTATTTATCTCTCTTTTTTTAATATTTTATTTATTTATTTGACAGAGAGAGAGAGCACTTGAGCACAAGCAGGGGGAGTGGAAGAGGGAGAAACAGGCTCTCCTATGAGCAAGGAGCCCCCCCAGCTTATCCCAGGACGCAGGGATTATGACCTGAGCTGAAGGCAGAGGCTTAACCGATTAACCAACTGAGCCACCCAGGCGTCTCTCTATTTACCTCTTTGACTTTGAAATTAAATACAATTATGTATTTAATATAAATGTTTTAATTTACTGGACTGCAGAGAAGAATTTGTTGTGTAGAATTTCCTAACTATAATTTTTCACAATTATATTTGGTCCTTTCCAAGTGTCTAATTTTCAAGGAGATTTTAAAATAATGACCAGAACTTCTGATACAGTAGCACATTTTAAAATTCACTCAAACAGTTATGCTTCTTGGAAAATCATTTTAAAAATAGAAGAGTAGTTTTAGAAGAAACGATTTTCATTTGGACCCAGGCTATTTTTTACTTAGGCCCAGAACAATGCTTGTTTCATGTCTAAATTGAATTAGGAAAAATTCAGGCTGCTTTCCAACAACAAGCATTAAGAAAGTAATTTCATCCTTGGTCTTGGATTTCTTAAAAGCAAACTCCTTTTGCTTATTTTCTATGGGATATTACTACCAGTTTTTGATGAACTGTAAGAATCCATACATTAAGAATTATTTCAATGAGAATAATGTTGAACAGAAAACTATAATATGGAAGCTACTTAGCAAAAGTCACTAATGAAATACATAATTCATTTTCATATTAGGAACATAATTGTCTAAATTCATAAGAATAATGTCAATTTCATTTAATTCTAATAGAAAAAATGAATTTTCCATAAACTTCCTTGACATTAAACTAATTGTTCTATAGAGAATCTCACTTATTTTAATTACAAATGCCCTTTTTCTATGTGAAATGCTAAACTCATATCTAATTTCATGGAAAATATTTATAAAAATACTGATAATAATCAGTTGCTTGGAAAGAGTCTCAGAGCTTTTATTCTTAACCCCAGTAAATATTTTCAAACTTAATCAAGGTCAACAACAATAGTTCCTTCACCTCTGATCCACAGTTTCTTAATTGTTAGCTTTCAAGACCTAATTTAAAATAAATTGATGAAATAGGGTTTTAAATGTCTTCTAATTCATTTTGGCTTTTTGTTTTAATGAGCATTCTAGCAAGTCACTTTAACATCCTGCAAACTTATATTACATATGTAATTCAATTTACTCTTGGACAATAAAAATGGACTGGACAGAAATTATATGAGTATTAATATTTTGCGTTGAATATTGTTTAGTATGTTTTCAACAATATATGAAAAATATGCCAGTCTTTCCTTCCATTCATTTGATCATTTCAACCTCCTTCAGTACTGATATGCAAAATAATAATAATTCACATCTAATTATGATGAACATTTATATTTATGATCATGATCATACATTTCCTATACTTATAACTAAAATATATATCATATTTCCATACATAGTACATATTTTTTCTCATTTCATCGCATTAAAACCAATTATAGAAGTTAATGAAAAGTATATAAATATCAGGAGTATGTGGAGAAATTTTGACATGGTCCAGTTTATAAAACAGCCTTTATGACATTACATGTTCTGTCTCTATTTCCTGTCTTCCTGCATGTCTCTTTCTTTTAATGACAAGTTGGAAAAATCCCTTTGCCTGTATAAACATCAGTTTTCTTGTTTATGAAGTAGACAGGCTTGATGAAATACTAATGAAAATATCTTCCTATTTATGTTTAGTAATTCTATTTTTGTTTAGGAAAATATGTACTCCATTAGAATTCAGGAAATCAAAGTAAATATTTAAACTAGATTTATTGAATACATTTATGAAATATGAAACTTTTTAGTTAATATTGGCTAACTTATGTAATGGTAAAAATAATCATAGTGGCTCTATGAACACTGTTATCTATTGCCCGTTCACATAAAGTTTGACACAGGTCCAGATGATTCTCTAGGGCCATTGTGCTCCAAGAACCTAGTTACTTTGATCTTCAACTCCAAAATCTCAACATGAAGTGCTTTTCCTGGTGCCACAGCACAATAATAGAGCCCTTTAGCATTTCACACCAGCAATTACATGCTTGGGCCAGAAGTGACCACATGCCTTACTCTCATCATCCATAAACCAGTTACTTTATAAAGGATGAGGAGGTATTCCTGGAAATAGAGGTTTTGCCTGGACAAGAGAAGTCTCCATAACAAATCACGTTATTATTTCACTTTCACAGGTAAAAGAAGGTAGAATCAGAAAAACTAGTAAGCTGTTCAAGGTTGGACAGTGACTTAATAAAAAAATAATTTTTTAATAAAAGATAATTTTGAAAGATAAGCATTTTTAAACCTTAATTAAACCTCAAATATTTATATGTAGCTATATACATTAAATTAAATATATAGCTCTTTATATATAATTTCACCTAATAAGAATCACATTCCCAGGATGTGAAAATTCTGGGAAAGTGATATGCTTTCAAAAAATTTGATTACTCTCTATTCTGTGTGAATGGGAACAAAGCTTAAAAATTTCTACATGGTCATTTAAATGGTGATTTAAATCAATGTACACATATATAAGTGACAAATTTATTTATTCATTTTTTTATTAGTGTCTCTGGTAGCTCTTGATGACAGTTTTGGAAATGATTCACAGCAGGCTGACTTTGACTTAAACTTCATACCTGTAGTAAATTTTTATCAGTCATTGCTCTAGGGAAAAGAAATAAAGATGGAGCACTCAAACTGGATAAATTAAAAAGAGTTCGATAGTGAGATTATTTACATTGTAATAACAGGCTTATAGGCATTAAACAAAGAAAATCAAATAACCGGTGGCTAGTAGAGAGCTGTTACTAGCCTTAGTTACTGTTACTAGTTACTAATTAGTGTGCAAGGGAAGACAGCAGCTATTGGGACTTGAAGGTTTGTGCCGGGAATGGCCAACAATCCCTGTACCGACGGATGAGAGATGACTCCAAACTTTGCTGTGAAAGAGAGAAGAAGGCGAGCGGGTCAACACTCAGAGATGAAGACCCTTTGCTCTTCTTTGCTCCCGCTTTTATTGGTCCTTCGGGATATCCTTATCACTGTTTCTCAAGCACGTGATGTGTCACAGGGGTCTGACTGAAACTGAGGGGATTTATGGGAGAGATAAAATGCTAATCTGAGTGTTCTGCTAAACATAGCCTAGGGACAATCACAGGGCAGCTGTTTGGGCTAAGAGAGCTTCGGGGAAGGTAACTCCCCCCCACCCCGCCACCCCCCTCCCCGCATTCCAACCGCAGAGTGGTCACGCAGGCCCATGCCCTTCTCTGAAACCCTCCCTCACCCCCAGTGGCCTCTGTGTTACATTTTAGCAAGCCAGGTATTATGGCTGATTTCATGCTCTACATTAACCACAACAAGTTTGAACGGAAAGATCCATTCCATAGTGGTCAATATGCTACCGGTCACTATTCAGAAGGGAGGAAACTGGGAAAATGGATACCCTCGAGGATATCCAGCCCTGCCTTTCTCTCCTGAGGCTGATTGGTCCTGATGCCCCAAGTTCAGATCCTCTCCGGTTAATATCGTCACAGGGTAAATCAATTTTTGTCTGTCCAGTAAAAAGGCATGTTGCTTGACTGCACTGCCCTAGGGAGGGCATTTGATTATCTAACTATTCATTAAGCAAAATTTCAACTAATTTTATTATTTTCAGTCCTACCATCCCCTTCAGAAGTCTCTGATAGCTATCAAAGCAGAACTAAGACAACAATATCAATTAATTTCTTTTTAGACATGCATATGTTAAATTTCTAATTTGTATACAAGGGAATATGCATGTTTGCTTTTGTCTAGTACATAAGGGCATATTTTTAAATTCCTCAAGAGACCTCCAAAAATGGTTAGTAAAGCAAGAGAGCCACAGGGATTATGCTGCATAATTAAGACTGTTTAGATGTGGAGCTAGATCACCAGGCTAAAAATCCTGGCTCTGTCACTAATTAGTTGTGTGAATAGGAGTAACTGCTTAGATTCTCTGAGTCTCAGTTTTCACATGTGAAAGTGGAATTAATCTATAATTTACAGCGATATTGCATGTGACATTCAGTACAGTGCCTGGAACACTAAATTTGCCATTACTGTATTAATAACTAGATTTATTTTGTTTTGCTGTATTTTATATTGGATCATCTGCAGAAAAAAAGATCACTGGGTACCAGGAATGAATTCCAGGAAGGGGAGCAGCATTGTTGTAGAGGCAACATTCTAAAGACGTTTGTATTACTTTCTTGTTGTTGCTGTAACAAATTACCACAAATTTAGTGGCTTAAAATAACATGAAATTATTATCCTTATAGTTCTGGAGATCAAAAGTATGAAATGCTTTTCACTGTGCTAAAATTAAGGACCTCGATTTTAGGTGTTTGCCTTCCTTCTGGAGATTCTAGGAGAGAGTCCGTGAGAGAGTCATTTCCTTTCTTTTCCCAGCTTCCGGAGGCCACCTGCATTGATTGGCTTTGGCATTTCTTCAAAGCTATCAATGTGGCACCTTTCATTCTCTCTCTGACTCTGATCCCTCCGTCCCTTCCTTGAATTATAAAGAATTTTGTCCTTATACTCACCCTACCCAGATAATCCACCATAATCTCCCCTTCTCAATAACTTTAATTTAATCACATCTACAAAATTCCCCTTGCCATTTAAGATAACAAATTTACAGGTTCTGGGGACTGGGACATGGACACCTTCAGGTGGCCTTTATTCTGCCCACCATACTTCAGTCAAACACTGATCTACCTACTGCTGTAAATGCTTCTCAGATGCAATTAAGACTAATAATCAGCTGAACATAAAATATGGATATAATTTTGGATTACCTTGGATATTGCTAATTTTGCCTATTCATAATTACTTATTTTCAATTGCCCTTTAAACCATCTTAATATATGTGGGATTTTACACAATAGACATCAAATAATTTCTCTATATTTGCTCATGTCTTCCTAGGACTAATGAGAAATACACACACACAATACACATCAATACCTTTATATATATATATATATATATATATATATATATATATATATATATATATATATATATTTAATTTTGACAGAGAATTAACAGAACATTTAAGAATAAATTTTAGTTCCAGTTTGGCTAAGTCTTTCTTGAAAATAATTCCGAGGATATCCCTGTACCAATGAAAGACAATCTTCCTCGTAATTGTACAAGTTAGCTGACTACAGTGCTTCTCAAAATCCATGAGTTATGAAATTGTGTGGGGATAACTGTATTAATTACATCAATAGTTCCCTCCTCCCCTACCGACCATACCTCCCCACTACAGCAAATTCTTCTCATGGAGAGATGACACTCTTCTGGGATTTCTGGAAGGGAGTATAAATACTTTCCTGGACTAAACACATGCAGATTTGGAAATTACATGACATTTCTCCACAAATTATAGAGAGTATATTTTATAATTTATTTGCCATAACCTTAAATGAATATAAATGTTTGGAGTTAATACCTTCTTTATACCATTTATACCCCTTTGGTCAGTTTCGCATGAGGACAGCTTCGTTCTTCTGCTTCTCAGGTACAACTGCTCAGCCAGGGCCGCTGCAGCAGCAACAATGCAGCCCGGCTTAATCACACAAGCAGTCTCACTACTACGATCACGCCACCCGCAGCGACAACCAACACAGCCAACACGGAAAGCAGTCAGGAAACTAACAGAATTCCCAATTTCTTTTAACAAAGTTGAATGATTCTAAAATGTCTGAAACAGAGGACCAGTGCACAGAAAATGAGCGTACAGGCCGCAGGGCGGTGGTCCAAGGGCTCCTCTGTCCACTTCCGCCAGGAAAGAGACCTGGTCGTCAGAGGAAGATGAATGCAGAGACATGGTAGATTTGGGTGCTCCGAGCTGTGAAGATTTTGTACCTTTAGATGTTGCTTTAGAAAACCTACATTTAAAACAGAGTCATCAAGGCAATGAGCCTCCACCACCTTGACTTTGATGACATCCCGATTCACAAGGTCATCTATGCTGTATTTGCCGATGAAAGTGGGGAACAACTATCTTGGGTTCGTTTGGAGGTTGTAATTTCAGGTCTGTCACTCTTGTTACATTGTCTTTATTCAAAAGACGGAGAGAAGATATATACGATAATCATTTTCACTTAACTAATTTTTATTTCTAGCAGGTAAATGTAGGTAGTAGTGCAGGGATGATCTCTGCTTCTTCTACCTTGACATGCAAAAGGCTTTCCTGACACTCCACCTTTGAACAGAAGAGGAAAACTGAAATCTCTGATGAGGCTGTTGTATTTATAAATATTAATGAATAAAAACTGCTTGGATGGTTTACCTAAAATATATATACTTTTGTCCCACCAAATTTAGGATTTGTAAATTATAAAGTACCCACTATACATTTTACCAACAATCTATGTGTATACCTTGAAATAAGAAATCAGGGAAAGATGAATCAATAAATTTACATGTAATTTTTATTATGTAGCTCTAATGGCAGTATCATTTTCCGGCTACATGTCTTTGTAAAATCGGCTTTAATTATTATATTTTGCTTATTTATTTTAATAATTTCTTTATGTTTTAAAGAAATTTTAGAGTCACGGCAAAGCTGAACAGGAGTAGAGAGTTCTTATATACCCTCTCTCCCACACATGCACAGCCTCCCTCACCATCAACATCCTACATACGAGTGGAACATTTGTTAACAATCAGTGAACTAACAATGTCACACCATTACCACCCAAAGTCCATAATTTACATTAGGGTGTTGTACTTTCTATGGGCTTTGACTAATGCATAGTGACGTCTGTCCACCAGTATAGTATCATAAAAAACAGTTTCATTGACCTAAAAATTCCCTGTGCTCTACTGATTCTTCCCTCCTCTCACCAAAGTCTGGGCAACCACTGGTCTTTTTACTGTTTCAGTGGGTCTATTTTTACTATGAAAACAGTAAAAAGATTAGTATTTATGTAGTTGCAGTCATTAGTATGTAGCCTTTTAAGATGGACTTCTTTTGTTTAGTAATAGACATTTAAATTTCCTCCATGTCTTTTCCTGGCTTGATGGCTCATTTCTTTTTAGTGGATAGATACACCAGAATAAACACAAAGACTTCTATTAACTTTCAGTGAGATATAAAGTAGTCTAATTGTTGCCTTTATCAGTTTTAAAGTGTTTCTGTGTTTGTCTTTGCTCTCTGATATTCTGTTAAGAATATTGATAATAAAATTTTGAATCAGGTTATGAGTGATTTTAGATTTGACTGGTAAGTGAAACCATAATTTAGTAAATGCTTTATGTTTTAAAGCATCTGCTTATTCCTATTAGTAATATAAGTATACTGCTTGTATAAAATTTTCTCATTTAAATGATTTTTTACATTATCATGATATGGATTGCTACTCTGAGAGTTTTTGATTATTCTTCTTTAAAATTGTGTCTGCCACATAACAAATAGAGTATTTTAAATTAATCTTGTGTTGTCTATTAAGCATTAATTCCACTTTTAATTTCTATTATGTGTACCAAAGTGTCACTAAGACTGCTGTTTTATATTTCCTAGATTTCAAGTATTATTTAACATCACTTTTTAGACAAGATGTATTATAGACTGTTGGTGTCTTAATCATCTGAAGACTTCATTTGAACTTCTAAAGTAAAGACTCAATATAACAGTTTTCTTAACCCTAGTTCATATTCTCTAAACGTTATATACATATATAAAATATATAATAAATACATACTATATATTATATATAGATTATTTGAAAACATAATTCTTGAATCTCAAATAATTTAGTGAACATTAATTCACCTTCCAACTAACCATTTGCATTGGATTATGTGTGAATTGTGATATTTTACAGCTAAAACCCAAGGGGCAAATAAATAATTTAATCATTCTTTTATAATCAAGTATTCTCCTTCATTATGAATGACTATGGCTGGGTAGTTTTATTATAGGATGTGAAACCTCTGATACATGTCACCTGAGAGAAAGGAAACTTCCTCCATGAGAGCATTAGGAAGCACCCAAAGACAATGATGTTTTTCATCCCAGGCTCAGTTATTTGCAACTCATTTACAATTCTGTCTTTGTAAACCTTCACAAATTGATATATAGCATCTATTTAAGGAAAACTTATTAATGTAAAAGGGACCAACTTAGCTCTTGAATTTCAAACGTTATCTTAATTAAATTGGTGTTCTTGTACTACACGTGCCTGGGGGCCTGGGAAATAGATGAGTTCTGTAAATGAAAATATTAATAATGCACATGAATTTTAGTTTATGAAATGTCTCTGGATCCCCAGATATAGTCAGAACTATCTTAGTTAGATAAACTATCTTGTGTTTTCATTAAGGTGCATTTTTCCATTGATTGCCAACTTTTTGGACATTGTTCACAATTGCACTGATCTTTCAATTTTGTTAGTTCACAATACTTATAATCAAGTGTTTCTTATAGTACAGAAGTTATCTAAAGCATATTTTACTATAAATGAGGTAAATATATATATGTTTATGTGTGTGTATAAATGTATATATAGGGGCAAATAGAATTCCTTCTCAAAGACTTGCAGATTTTAAAATATTTAAATTCCTAGAAAGAGTGTATGGTACGGCTTTTAATCTTTAATATGGATTTTTGTGTTAAAACAATGATTGGAAGTAATTGGTTTCCAAATGAATATAGGTATTTATTCATTCTAATTATTTTTCTCCTTTTTCTTTCACATGAATGTCTCATTTGTCAGAACATATATTCTTTTTTTTTTTAAGATTTTATTTATTTATTCATGAGAGACACAGAGAGAGAGAGAGAGAGAGAGAGAGGCAGAGGGAGAATCAGGCTCCCAAGGAGCAGGGAGCCTGATGTGGGACTCGATCCCAGGACTCCGGGATCATGACCTGAGCCGAAGGCAGATGCTTAACCATCTGAGCCACCCAGGTGCCCAGAACATATATTCTTTGATTAGTGTTCTTATATTTCATTCACTCAATGTCAAATATTAAAAATGTAAGGATTTCAGGATAATAGTGCTTTTTTATTATTTATATGCATGGTATTAACTGGATTATGGATATTTGTGATCTGTTAATTGAATTACTAAATTATAAAGAACACTAAATATAGGAACACTTAGAGATACTAAGGCTAAATATATGTCTATTGCATGTGCATTGTATATGTAGATGCACATACTAGTTCTCTCTTTTCCACGAAATCTAGTCAGAAGTTAGTTTACATAAGGTATTAAAGAAGACAGTATATAAATGAATCTGAGTTTAAATTTCAGGTTATATATCACAATACTCATTTGATATTCTTCCAGTAAATATTCATTAAGTACGGATAATGGCATTGTGGTGTGGCTATGTAGGACACAAAGTCAGAAAATAAACTCTTCATGCCAATATGGAGATTATATTCTGGTAAGAAAAATGACTTTTCAAAAATTTAGTTAGTGTAAAGTAGATAGCATAAGAGTACAAGTGGGTTGGATGATCAAAATTATGAGAACATTATCAGCTGAGGGACCAGAAAACCTTTATAAGCAACATTTCACCTGGCCTTTGAAGAATAATTAAGATCGGAAATGTAGAGAAAAAGCAGACATTGGAACAATTCAGTGCACAAAAAATAACTGGAATGAAAAAGACAGAAAGGCAGGACAGTGTAGAGTGTATTCTGGGGAAATGAACTATTTATTCAGTTTGATGGCCCATGAGGATCTGATTGATATCAAATAATTTTTAAAATTCACATAAAATTAAAAAGCTTAGATTTTATTCTCTATTCCATAATACCATACTGAATGCATTTACCTAAAAGTAATGTTTAATTCCTATTTAATGAATAGTAATATAATAACAATGTATAGCATACATAGTAGATTGATTTTAAAAATTGAATAAAATATTTATTTGTCATTGTCATCTTCATTATAGTGGATTATAAATTACCCAGTAAAAAAATGCTTTATTTTTTCTCTCTCTCTCACAGTCTCTCATTAAAAAAGAAAAAAATCAGCTATACTTATTACACTAGGCTGAAAACTATATGGTTCAATAAATATGACAAATTAATGACCAGACTGGTTGATACTAAAAATCTTCCTGATTTAAGTTTTATAATTTCTCTATCTAGTCAATGCATATTATGACAATTCAGAATTCCTTTTCAAGCAGTCAGTATGGCAGACCACCAGTCCATTTTTACTAAATTCTATAAGCCAGATGACATTTAATATACATTGCAGCTAGCAGTATGTGAATGACAAATCAGAATAGATTGCAACCAGTATGCCATCCCAGTTTCTAGTGGCTGATTCTCAGCATTTACATTAAGTTTCAGTTTGACTCACTATGGTTAATTATACCTCACCCATGCCATGTAAATAACTATAAAGTTGAAGGTTTGAGTTTAATTTTTCAATAAATAGCTATTTTGTTTATAAGTATATTATTTAAATATTTTTCATGATCAAGGTGAAAAACTTACCTGGTATGTATTAGATTTTACCTCCTGCCTGAAATATTTTATTTACTCATTAAAACCCCTTTTTTTCTTTTTAATCGAAACATGCAAGTTCATTTTTCTTTTTAAAAAGTAATCATTGATTGAGTTTAGATAGTTACATCCTCTTGTAAAATAACATTTCAGTTGACAATAAAAAAGCAAATTAGTTTGTCTAATATATCTGATTCCCAATGCTGCAGCAATTTTCTAATATCTGCATCTATACATATTCATTAAATTTCTCTAATATTATAAAGCAAAAGGTTATCAACAATCTTGAAAGAGTTGGAAAGAAACAGAGGTTACAAGAGAATTACTGTACTTTACTTGGCTTTTGTAAATTTTCTTTTAGATATATACTTTGTATTTTTACTTCCAGTAAAAATTTTAAAAGAACACTCTAAGTAACCTTCATCAACTTTTTTGGAAGAAAATAACTTGAAACTTAAGGTGTTTTTTGGTCCTGTTAATTCATGACTGGAGGCCAGTTGGTCTAAATTTCACATCTATCAGGATTGCACTTAGAAATGAATGAGCAATTCTAGTTAATTTGTGTGTATGTGTGTGTGTTTCAAGAGACAGAGAATGTTTCCCTGACTAGGAAAAGTTTGTTATACTGGATTTATCTTTCCCTCTATTGGGCTCTTGCAAATGGAATCTATGTCATGAGATTTCCCTTTAAGGAAAGACTTGTTGCTCCAGCAATAAAGCTCCTTCAGCATTTGTCTTGGGTGTAGAAAGCCAAGATCCTCCTCAGAAGGGCCCATATCCAATAACTGACCAAGGCAGCACCTAAAATCCCTGGTTATTTAGTCCCAAATTAGCTGTTTTAAATACCAATATTAACTCCCAAGCTCTTGATGGTTTTGACCCATGAGTGTTTCATGGGCACGTATCACAATTTGACTTCTGGTCCCTAATTCTACTTCTCTAACCCTTCCAAATTTGTTGACACCTAAAAATACCCTGCACACCAAACGAAAAACCCAGCCTGGAGCAAGACATCTTCAGCACACAGAGAACCAGATGACACATTGCCAGTGCTGTTTTTCTGTCTCATACATCGAAAAAAAAACAGGATTAGCCCACACACTATGCCACATACTTTTTGTAATAAAAGAATATGTTAAAAAGGAAAAAAATATCCAGACAGTTCTTAATGGGTGAGGGTATGAACACAGCTATTTCAATGATGAAAGCTGGTAACTTCTTTCCCGTCTGTCCCTTTGGGCAGTTTTTCTAAGGTTCTTTGTTTCCACTGAAATGTGCCCCACAGCCAACCCATTTGTTAGCAGCTCTTTTGAAGTATTTCTCATTCTGTCAGGTCAATCAACTTGTCTCTGTGCAGAGACAATATCAATTTACAGTTTAAATGTATTCATTTACTTAAAACCCACTTAAATGAAATATACAAAGCATCATTTGATAGGCACCTGGCTAAGCAGTAGATATACTGTAGGCAAAATGTGTAAAATACACCCTTCTACTGAAGCAACTCAGTCTAATGCAGAGGAAAGGCAGGTAAGCAAATAAAATAATTGTTGTAAAAGAAATAATTACAAAGTACAGTAGAGCCACGAAGGAGGGAGCCATTTATTGTTACCCTTAATGTGTTTACTGATCTGTATCAGCTATTCTTACTCCTTCAACTGTGTTACTTCTAATTTGCTCTGGATGGGTAAAATCAACAACACTGTCATTATAATGCTGTATAAAGTAAACATCGATGAATGATATTCTGTGAAGGCTCACTTTTGACAAAATACGATTTTTATTAATGACACATTTTGAATATTTGAGAAAATTTTAAAAATAACTTTCTGGTTTTCATCTCTATTTCAGTTAGAAGATTTTCTGGAAAGCTAAGTCATATATCTCGTTATTGTACCACTGTATCTTCCACCAGATTGTGAGGGAGAAAAAAACCCTCTGCCATTAAACCAAATAGTTTAATTTGTTTCAGAGGTAGAGATCTGTGATTCAATAGTCTTGCACACTTCATAGCTCTCACCATAGCACATACCCTCCCCAATGTATATATTAAAAGAAAAGAAGAAGAAGAAGAAGAAGAAGAAGAAGAAGAAGAAGAAGAAGAAGAAGAAAGGAGAAGGAGAACGAGAAGGAGAAGGAGAAGATAGCAGGAGGGGAAGAATGAAGGGGGGAATCAGAGGGGGAGACGAACCATGAGAGACTATGGACTCTGAGAAACAAACTGAGGGTGTTAGAGGGGAGGGGGTGGGGGGATGGGTTAGCCTGGTGATGGGTATTAAAGAGGGCACGTTCTGCATGGAGCACTGGGTGTTATATGCACAAACAATGAATCATGGAACACTACATCAAAAACTAATGATGTAATGTATGGCAATTAACAACAACAACAACAAAAAACAAATAGTTTAAGATACCAATTGATAAGCCTAATGACTTAAGAGAACAAAGAAGTGGAGAATGTGAAGGGAAAGCTTCAAATTCTTCTGGCTTCTGGGAAGAGGGATTTTCTTTAAACATCCCTGGAACTTTGCCTGAACTATTTCTCTTTTCTGTAGAGATGGAATGAATTACCCTAATGGTTCATGTGAGGAAAGAACCATGCCATTTTATTTTTTCTTCCTTTCTTCTTTTTTTTTTTTCCATATATGGTTGCCTTCAGAAAGCCTTTATACATTCAACAAGTATTTATTTAATACTTACAATGTGCCAAATACTATACTTATTATTGGGAATACTGCACTGAGTAAATTGGACAAAAATCCTACTCCTCATAGAACTTATACTCTAGTAGAATTAGAAAGATGGTAACAAAATAAATAAGTAAAACATGAACTATTTCAAATGGTGATGAATTCAATGGAAAAAAATAAAGCAGGAAGGGGGATTGGATTTCATGCATGTGAAGAGTTTGTAGCTATTTTAAATATAATGGTTAGGGGGACACCTGGGTGGCTCAGTCAGTTAGGCATCTGCCTTTGACTCAGGTTGTGGTCCCAGGGTCATATGATTGGGCCCCGTGTTGAGCTCCCTGCTCAGTGGGGAGCCTGCTTCTCCCTCTCCCTCTGCCTGCTGCTCCCCCAGCTTGTGCTCTCTCTCTGTCAAATAAATAAATAAAATCTTTAAAAGAGAATACGATGGTTAGGGAAATTCTTATTGAAAAAGTGGTATGTGAGCCAAAAGTTTAAGGGGAGGGAGCAAATTATATGTATAACCATGGGAAGAATATTCCAGGGGAGGAAAGAACAATTACAAAGGCCTTACAATGGAATCCTAGCCAGGAAATTCAAGGACGAGCAAGAAGATCTGTGAATCATTCTATTGCTTTTCTCCATGCTATTAAATTTTAAGAAGCTGACTTATACACATTCAGCAAGAAGGGAAGGGATAGCTGCAATGATCCCTATTTGTCATTAGAACAAAACAGGTTCCGTAAATTCTGTGATTCAGTATTAGGAATATTATGTTCTTTCTATTTAAGGCATGTTTCAATAATTAGTGTGAAATTAGTGGAAGTATGCAGTTTTTGTCTTTCTCTGACTTATTTTACTTAGCATAATGCCTTCGAGGTTCATCTATGTTGTTGCAAATGGCAAGATTTCATTCTTTATCATGGCTAATTAATATCCCATTGTATGTATATGCCACATTTTCTTTATCCACTCATTCGTCATGGACAGTATGTTTCCATATCTTGCCTATTATAAATAATACTGCAATGAACATAGGGGTGCATATATCTTTTCAAGTTAGTGTTTTCATTTCAAGAAGTGAAATTGCTGGATGATATGGTAGTTCTATTTTCAATCTTTTGCAGAAAATCCATACTGTTTTCCATAGTGACTGCACAAATTTATGTTCTCACCAACACTGCATAAGAATTCTCTTTTTTCCACATCCTTATCAACACTTGTTATTTCTTGCCTTTTTGATAATAGTCATTCTAACAGGTATAAGGTGATATCTCACTGTGGGTTTGATTTGCATTTCTATGATGACTGGTGAAGTTGAGTGTCTTTTTATGTGTCTGTTGGCCATCTATATGTCTTCTGTGGGAAAATGTCTTTCCAGAACTTCTGTCCATTGTTTATTTATTTATTTATTTATTTATTTATTTAAAGAGTTTATTTATCTATTTGATTGACAGAGAGAGAGAGAGAGAGAGCAAGAGAGGGAACACAAGCAGAGGGAGTGGGAGAGGGAGAAGCAGGTTTCCCACCGAGCAGAGAGCCTGATGCAACTCTTGATCCCAGGACCTTGGGATCATGACCTGAGCCGAAGGCAGTCACTTAACCAACTGAGCCACCCATGTGCCCCAGATCTTCTGTCCATTTTTTAATTGAAATTTTTTTGCTTTTGTTTTACCATTGAGATGTGTAATTTCTTTAGATACTTTGGATATTAACCCCCTATCAGATATATCACTTGCAAATATCTTCTCTCATTTGAAGGTTGTCTTTTGTTTTGTTGATGGTTCCCTTTGCTATGCAGAAGTTTTTTAATTTGATGTAGTCTCACTTGTTTGTTTTTGCTTTTGTTACCTCTGCTTTTGGTATCAGAACCAAAATATCATCACCAAAAATTAGTGTAATATTTTGATTTTCTTTTTTTTAATATTTTGGTTTTCTATCTGCTATTAGATACTAATCAGATTTGAATGGATGCAGAAAAGGGGTTTATTTTATTGATTCACATAAATCCTAACACTTTTTAATATTCAATAATTTAGGCAAATAAATATAATATCTAGGAATTAGCTCTTAGAGCTACCTAATCTTTGTATGCAATATTTGTGTTTATAATATATATTCTTTTTTTAAGATTTTATTCATTTATTTGACAGAGAGATAGGAGAGCACAAGTTGTCAGAGTGGTAGGCAGAGGGAGAGGGAGAAGCAGTCTATCTGCTGAGCAGGGAGCCTGACCCAGGGCTCGATCCTAGGACCCTGGGATCGTGACCTGAGCTGAAGGCAGACGCTTAACAACTGAGCCACCCAGGCGCCCCTATAATATATATTCTTATTAACACAAAGATATTGCAAATTTGAATAATTTTTACTTCATAATTTTCTCTCTCCTCCCTTTTTTATTCCCTTTCTCCTTACTCTTTTCCTTTTACTTTCTTTGTCCTAGTCTCTCTTCTTTCTCTCCTTTGGTAAGTACCTCTATGCATAATTATATGAAAGTAAATACAATAAATCTCTGGAACTCACTTCTTTGTAATTTCAATTAAAAACAGTGTTGTGAGAGGATTTTGATTTTTTAGCATTTTATTTTGCATTTTTAAAAATTTTGTTATGTTAATCACCATACATTACATCATTAGTTTTTGATGTAGTGTTCCATGATTCATTGTTTGCATATAACACCCAGTGCTCCATTCAATATGTGCCCTCTTTAATACCCATCGCCAGGCTAACCCATCCCCCCCACTCCCCTCCCCTCTAGAACCCTCAGCTTGTTTCTCAGAGTCCATAGTCTCTCATGGTTCTTCTCCCCCTCCGATTTCCCGCCTTTCATTTTTTCCTTCCTGTTATCTTCTTTTTTATTAACATATAATGTATTATTTGTTTCAGAGATACAGGTCTGTGATTCAACCATCTTACACAATTCACAGCGCTCACCATAGCACATACCCTCCCCAATGTCTATCACCCAGCCACCCCATCCCTCCCAGGCCCCCACCACTGCAGCAACCCTCAGTTTGTTTCCTGAGATTAAGAATTCCTCATATCTGTGAGATCATATGATACATGTCTTTCTCTGATTGACTTATTTTGCTCAGCATAATACCCTCCAGTTCCATCCACATCATTGCAAATGGCAAGATTTCATTCCTATTGATGGCTCCATAATATTCCATTGTATATATATACCACATCTTCTTTATCCATTCATCTGTCAGTGGACATCTTAGCTCTTTCCATAGTTTGGCTATTGTGGACATTGCTGCTATAAACATCAGGGTGCACATACCCCTTCGGATCCCTACATTTGTATGTTTGAGGTAAATACCCAGTAGTGCAATTTCTGGGTCATAGGGTAGCTCTATTTTCAACTTTTTGAGGAACCTCCATACTGTTTTCCAGAGTGGCTGCACCAGCTTGCGTTCCCACCAACCCTGTAGGAAGGTTCCCTTTTCTCTACATCCCCACCAAGGGTTCCCCTTTCTCCACATCCCCGCCAACATCTGTCGTTTTCTGACTTGTTAATTTTAGCCATTCTAACTGGCGTGAGGTGGTATCTCATTGAGGTTTTGATTTGGATTTCCCTGATGCCGAGCAATGTTGAGCACTTTTTCGTGTGTCTGTTGGCCATTTGGATGTCTTCTTTGGAAAAATGTCTGTTCATGTTTAGCACTGAAGGATCCTGTACAATTACTTAATATTTTGTACATAATTCAGGAAAAATATCTACATTCCTTTAAAACAACTATTTGACAAAGGGATAAATAAGTTATAATGATACATTCTGTTGGGCAATAAGACTGAGGTGTTATAATTAAACATGAATCTCTCAAGCTTTTATGGAAGTCACTAGGTTTGGCCTCCTTAATTACTTTTCTGGATAAGTGTCTGTCTTTTTTTAAGATTTTGTTTATTTATTTGAGAGAGAGAGAGCACCAGTGGTGGGAAGGGGCAGAGGCAGAGGGAGAAGCAGACTCCCCACTGAGCAGGGAGCCCAACGTAGGGCTCCATCTCAGGACCCTGGGATCACGACCTGAGTTGAAGACATATGCTTAACTGACTGAGCCACCCAGGTGCCCCTCTGGATAAGTATCTTGACAAATAACAACACTGGCATAGCATTTTATTTTTGCCCCTGTTTCTGGCAGGTTTCAACAGTCATGTAGAGACTACTAAAAGATTGAGAAACAAAGGGTTGAATGGCAAATACACGATATATTTTTTATTTGATCTTTCCATGTATGTGTGTTTAGTTAAATGCATTGGCCTTAAAACCTAACCTTTTTAGTATTTCTCTAAGTATAAATTGACTTGAACAATTCTTATATCTTTTCAATGAATTGTTCAGTGAACTCTTACTCTATGATTTTCCTCTTATTAGAGTAAAGGAAACATAAAATCAAAAGTATAAGATGGAATACCTAACTTTAAGATTTGTACAATCCAATTATATAAGTCATAAATAAGTAAGTAAATAAGCAAGCAAAACATTTGTTTTGATGCCCCTCACATTGTTTCAGAATTTCTTTTCCTTTGGTGCTGGGGGTTCTTGGTCATGCAGCTTCAAAGAATGAAGAGGTAGACCTTCACTGGATGGAGTGATGGACAGCAAAGCAAAGTTTACTGGGTGATAGTACAAAACTCCCAAAGAGGGAGGGGGACCCAAGAGGGTTGTTTTTGGGGTTTCTGGGTCTAAGGGCTTTTATGAGCTCTTAGGCAACCAGGGTGTGCTAAGGCATGCCAATCAGGGCTTTGATCACACATCTATCTACCTTTTAGGTTAATGTTCATGTGCTGATGGTCTTGTCTAAGCTGCAAAACAGGATGTTAGTGCTGTTTTGTCTTAGCTTTTCGGACTCCATGTTTTCTCACTGGAGACACTGGCCCTGACACCTAACTGCCCAACTAACTCCTAAGAGCCTTACCAGGTTCACAAGTTTACTTCTATCATAAGTATCTCATATTCTTTTATCTTTTAACTACACTGAATGTTGACGCAATTCAACCAGACATTTAAGAATTTAATCTGTAATCTGACACTTTAGCCCTTAGATCTCAGGGTCACAGTAACCAATGGAGAAAGCATGGGTGTTGTTCTAATTAAAGGGCAAGAAAGATGAGCCTACACTAGTTTCCAGATTCAGAAATGCACAATGAATTCTTGCTCTCAGGCTAGTAGGACTTCTAGAATATCTGTAATGCCTCTAACACTAATTTCTTTTCAACTTGGTTAAAATAAGGCCACTTTAGACAGACTATACATATTCCTTATTTGTAAAAATTGACCTTGATTTCACACTAGTCTACTCTGTTTAAAATTGCTGTATGTTTACCTAGCCATGTGTCAAACTACTCTATCCTTCAACAATAGACAGAATGCCTTTTTCAAAGTAAGCAAACACTGGAAGCGTTACTTCACTTAACGCTCCCATTAACTGGCTGCCTTTAGTGTTGTGCTCTCTGTGAATTAAAATTTGCAGATTGAGGTCTGAATTAAACGCACTCTTCCTTCTTTGCATATTTTTTTATCATGGACTTATTCACAGCTGTTCATCTTTTTTCCTCCATTAAGTATGTTAGCACACTGCCACCCCATATTCTTGTTTTGCAATAGATAGAAAATAATTTTCATCTGAATGATATGCCTTTAAATTTTCATTTAATTACTCCATTTAAAAAATGGCACAAAATAATGTAAAAATCAACCTTCATCATCCTAACCAAAAACAATATCTGGCATTCATAAAACAATATCACAAACTTTACCATTAGTTGTTTAATTCTCACAATAATCCTAAGAAATATAGTATTTTAAAGAAAGTAAGTAGTCCATCAATGGTCATCAGATGATTAATGATCAAAACCTGGATTGATCCCATGTTTTCTGATTCTAAGTCATATCATTTGTTAAAATAATATTTAAAACTTTTAAAAAGTGAAGGATAACAAATCATAGAATAAATATTAAGCATTTGTATAATTTTATAGGCACATAATACCTTTAATATCAACAACTCAAAAAAGTCAGGTTACATTTGAAGAATATAACTTCTAAATAGTTTAGGGCTACCCCTGCCTCCAAAACTACAAGTAGTATTCTAAATTCTAGTGGAAACGGGTCTCTAGCATCACCAGGCCACTTAGCCTGTGGGGAAACAGAAATATATTTACACAAGGTCCTGTTTGTAACCATGAGAACACCTGACAATAGAATGACCGTATAATGACAGATACAAACTGGGACTCTCTTAGGCAAACCAGAGTATATGTTCACCTTATCTCTAATCTGAACTTTCCCGAGTCTTAAACTCTGGTTTTTCAGATAAAACTATTTTCCCTATCAGTTCCTTTGCTAACTGAAGTAGCACTCTCTCCCTCTCCAACTAAACTGACCTTCGAAATAAAACACAGCATCTTGCCAACTTTCAAAACTTCATGTTCTTTCCCTTCTTTTATCCATCTAGCATAATGGTTTTCATATGTTTTGGTCTCAAGATCCTTTTACACTCTTAAAAATTATTGAGAACCCTAAAGAGATTTTAGTTTATGTGAGTTATGTCTATTGATGTTTACCATGTTGGAGATTAAAAAATGAGGATATAAAAATATTTATTTACTTATTAAAAATGATGATAATATACCTTTTACATGGAAACATTTTTGTTTAAAAAATATTTTTTTTAAACAAAATAAAAATAAATGAGAAGAGTGATATGGGTTTGTACTTCATTTCTTAAAGATATGGCTTAACAGAAAATAGATCCTCATATCTCCTGCATTCAATCTATTGTGATATATTAGTTGGTTGAAATATAAGGAGGGGGTGCCTGGGTGGCTCAGTTGGTTAAGCGACTGCCTTCGGCTCAGGTCATGATCCCGGAGTCCCGGGATCAAGTCCCACATCGGGCTCCCTGCTGGGTGGGGAATCTGCCTCTCCCTCTGACCCTCTTCCCTCTCGTGCTCTCTCTATCTCATTCTCTCTCTCAAATAAATAAATAAAATCTTTAAAAAAAAAAGAAAAAAGAAATATAAGGAGGGAATCCAGCATCACACAGATATGTAGTTGGGAAAAAGAGGACATTTGAGTAGTCTTTTCGGATAGTTGTGAACATTCTTTGCTACTACACAAAAACATAGTAAATGGTAGTTTTTTTGAAGATTAGTTGTGTTGGCCAATCTGAAACTATATGAACAAAATTTTCATAGTTTGTTACATTAAAATATATTTAAATGTCTATATATATAATTTAAAATATATTTAAAATGATCTTTTTGAACTTTGAGTGGGTTATTTACCTAAGCATTATTTTGAAATATTATGCAATGGAAATTTGGAAAATACTGCTTCACTGAGTTACATAGATCTTCCACATATTACATATTTCATGATATAATATCAAAAACTCTTCTTTTAAAAAGTCACAAGCAATCTCGTAAAAAGTCTGTAAGTACTGGCTGCCAGGCAAATGGTGGTGGACGCAAGTTTTCTAAGGTCTAAATTTCACTTGAAAGCTCAAAATTTATCATTGACAACAGCTGCTGCCATTTTTAAAGCAACAGATTTATTTTGTTCGTTTTCCAAAAAAAAAAAACAAAAACAAAAAACAAAAGGTTGGCCAAATAGAAAACATTGTTCATTAATCATTCATTCTTTCAAGTAAAAATGGTATTTCATGGAAAAACAACAAAACAAAAAAGTTCATCCAAGAACACAGATCATCAAGCAAATATTTTTACTCTAAACAATCATATTTTTAGTACAATATCCCACAGAATATTAAATATAGGTGTATGCAGGTTATGATAAATAAAAGGAGTAATTTTACTGCTTCATAAAATACACTTTATTTTTAAGTAAAATTTTTAAAGTAATTTTAAGTAAATTTTTTTTCATTGTGAATATGTGGCCTTATAGAATACAATGACTGCTAGGATATTCTAGTGTCCCCAACTTGATTTGTCCCATGGCACCAGCAGTTTAACCCACCATTGTTTGTGTCCATCAAGGCAAATGTCAACAAAGTAAAAAGGGCAAATCACATCTCATCATTATTTTGAAAACATTCTTTGTCTATTACTCTAGAACAATGTTTCTTTAAAGATAGTGTGATGAAACACCTGGACCAGACTCCCCGTTTTGCATTAAAAGATTTCTTAGGCTCCATGCTCTACTTACATAATCAGAAGCTCTGAAATTGCTAAAAATTCATATTCCTCCAGAATTCATATTCCTCTAGTAGTTCCTAAAAGAGTGAAGGTTATACAAAAATTGCAAAGTCAAAGTTTACCACTCAGCCTTCTTTCTGCTTTACCTCTTTTGTTTTTTCTTATCCACCTCTAGGATGGATCTTAATGTGGTATCGTAAGTCTGCCTTTGGCATTTGAATTACTAATACATTTAATCTATTCAATAAATTCCTTACTGGATGTGCTTGTAATTAGTGTTTTATGCTTATATCTCTGGCCGGCTTGTAGGAAGATGTTCTTTATTCTAGGGTCCTGCTATTTTGGAACTCAGTGAGGAGTGTCATGAAGTAGGAAACAAGAGAGCAGGGAAGGTAGGAGCTTTTATTCAAAACGTCTCCTTCTTCATCCCAGTATCCCTAGACATTAGACTTTAAGCTGAAGGATAACTGGATTGAAGTGTTCAGATATCTTTTCACTGCTCAGGAAACTAAGTGCAGTTCTTGGTGCTGAGCATGTCCTGTTGTGTCAGACATCATCCTGACAAGGTTGTTGTTTGCTTGCCTGCTTGCTTTCTTCCTCTCTCTCCATCCCCCTCTCTCCCTCTCTCCCTACATCCCTTCAAAGTTTCATTTTCTCAAGTTCTGCATGCCAGATTATAGCCGATCTATATGCAAGTTTTCTCCTAAAAGGTGTCTGGGTACCATACAACAAGGGATATCTCTACGCACTATTCAGTTGTCCCTAAATATTCTGTAATAATTTAGGCTATTTCTACCTAGAAGATCCCAAAGTGATTAATTTTCTGATCTACTGAAATCTAATCTCACCAGACTTTCCATCTTTGACAACCTTGATTAATGTCTGAAAGAGGACTCACTTTATGTCTCTAACCTTGAGTATCTCCATACTGTCTTTACTACACACACACACAAAAAAAAAACCTACTAGTTAACACTTCCATTGTCTTTTATACACAGAGATCCTCCCGTCAGTGAGGCCATTTTGCAACTCCTTTTGCATTATGCTCTCTGCCACCACCACACCAGCCCATGGTTAAGCAAACTCCTATATCCTCAACTTCTGTACTAACCAGAATTTCCACTTCTTACTTAATGCTTACGTTTCCATTCTTCTTTCACTGTTTCATGGCCTCTTCTTAACCTTCTCAAGTCAGACTCATTTACACTCAGGATTTCAAAAATAGCCCATGTGCTCATGCTAAGTCCAAACACTGCTCTTGATTTCTAGGACCATATACCCAACCACAATATCCAATACTCAGATAATCATTACCTTCAAACAATTGTTGTACCTTACTATGATTAGACTGGGTTAGATGTCATTTATTCATTCATTTGTCCATTCAGCAAGGAGATATTAAGCTATCTCTTCTGCTAAGAGATAAGGAAATAAGACCCCTTGCACTCATAGGTTTACTGTAGGGTCGGGAATGATTTCTATGTAAAGAGTAATTGCAATATAGTGTTAGAGACCCCATGAAAGATGGGTATAGAGATAACTGTAAGTTCATGAAAAGTAGAACATTTGGTTATACTTGGACAGGTCACAAAAGTTTATGGAGAAGAATGGATCTTGAGTTGTATCCTAAAAGATTAACAGGTAGTAGCCAGATGGATGGAGAAGGGGAAATGTGGAATCATATTTGTCATATCATGCCATTGCTATATCATGAATATGATTTTATCCTTGTACTTATTAAGTTGTGTTTGTTCACTTACACTTCTCTCCTTGTGACAGAAACTGAACTTTTATTTTTTAATCCCCAGGTGTGGCATAAAATGTGACACATATTAGGCGTCCAGTAAATGTTTGTAATAAACTAGTGACTTCTGGTAGTTTCTGCAAGTCCTTAATAGAAGAGCTGGCACCAGAACCTAAGCCTCATTACCTCAGTTGGTTTAAAAAAATTATATTGTACTTTATACATATACTAGGATAGTGATAAAAAATGTATGATGTAAATGTTAACTGTTTTCCTATTTGGCTTTTAAATGGAGGTTTACAAACATCCACCAGTAGATGAGTGCCAAAGATTTCACATTTGTGAATTTTAATATAATCTTTGTTATACCTTAGAATTAATTATTTATGCAATTGTTGAGCCATGAGAAAGATGGAAGTTACACTCCAAAAGAGAATTTTTATCATTGACTGGAGACCCTTACCCCTTAACAAAAATCTCTAATGTAAAGCATTACATTACATGTAATATTTTCCTATCACATTTTTAGATGCATTTATAAACATTTAGAAATATAATGCTCTTCAGCTTTTTGAATCAGTTTCTTTGTTCCATGCCTGCTTTCATAAATAGTTTTCATTTATTTTCTGTCATGTACCTTTGGCTTGTGGTGATATTTATAATGAGTCAATCAGCAAAGGTGACTGACTGAATTGATTTATGCCAGATGGACCTATCCCCTTCACATATAAATGGCATGAACTCCATAAATCTAAGTTCTAAAGGTGTTACCCAGCTTTAATGAAAGCAGAGACATTCACCCAAGAGGAGTGAACAATGACTTTCCCCTCTGTTCCTTTATCCGTAAAGAGCAAGAAGAGTTCTAATATGTAGCTGACACAACTTTCCATTATTTCCTGGTTGCCACCTGTTTTATATGGCTTACATATTTTAAACTTTTGAATTTATAAATATTTCTCAGAATTATTAATATCCAAAGACCCTCAGGCATTAATTAGTCAATAGACATGAATAATATGACTAACAGTTATTGCATAACTGCTTTATACCACATATTGAGGTAAGTAATTTGCAATATCATTTATTCTTCACAAGAACCTTATATAGTAAGTACTAACATGGCCAATATCATTTAGCATTTGAAGAAACAAAAGCATTAGGGAAGTCAAGTAAGGTAAGGACTAGAGCAAGGGTTTAAAACTTTACAGTCTAATTCTGAGCCCAAGCTTTAAGCACTATACTACATGATACTCTTCAGACCTTTTTATCTACTACAGTCAGGACACTCTACAGATTTATAAGAATCTTATATTCTAAACTGCAGTCAGGACACTCTACAGATTTATAAGAATTTTATATTCTAAACCGAATAAAGTAAACTATAATTTAATACGAACCTATTTAAGAGAAAAAAGCATATATATTTAAAAGTTCAAATAATCACCAGAATAAAAAAAAAAAAAAGTGGCCATTAGTGGCAGAAAAGGAATTAGAAAAATCCTAAAATAATCTAAGCAAGAGATGAAAAAGTTCCATGACAGTGAAATGATACGGAAGCTGGTTGGAAATATGAATCTCATGAAGATACTCATTCTTATAACAAATAAGTATGACTTGTTATGTTTAATTTTGTTTTCTAAGAAATGTTATTAACTGGAAATAATTAAAGTGTTGTTTAATCATGGCTGTCAGCTTTAAGAATCTGTTCATTGTAGCCATGTCTCATAAATCCATTGAGAGAGAAAAGAGAGACCAGTCTGACTCGTGGAATCTTAGGGAATATTATTGGCAGCACGTTGCAAAGTATCCACATTCACAAAAATATTATATATGAGTTCTGCTATTTATTACAGTAATTTTGACTTCCAAAACTACTCATTACTATCTTGCTATAACAACACATTAGCCCTAATATTTCATAGTTACTGAAATTTAAAATGTATATATATTCAAAAGGGGTAACTTCTGATGTTTGTCTTTTGGTGATTATGAGTAATTTTCTAGTACTTCTTAATGAAGCACACTCTAAAATAGCACTTAAAATGCCTTGAATTGTTGTTCCACTTTTAAAAGCTTCTGAAGGTTAGTTAGGGTATTTTAAGGCCATATATGTTTTCCCTAGTTTTAGCATATACAATAAAAAGAACAATTATGAATTTTTAGCCTTTTTCCTATTATAGAGTTTTTAACAAATGATAATATAGAATATGAACATGTTTTCAGACCAGGGCTGCAACATAAAGTGATAGCGCTTATGCAGTTTATAACTCTATAAGATGCCACTCACAGCATCATCCATGTGACAGCCCCACTCTAGATGGAATATTAGAAATAAAGTGCCAGTTAGGAAATTCAGACTTAGAGAACAGAAGAAAAAAAATGACACATTTAACATGTTTTTCACACATCAGACTAAAAGTTTAATTCTTTTGGAATCTGGGGGTTTATATAATGAAACTTGGTCTCCTTAATATTCATTTAGATTTTGTCAGACTGAGTACCTATTCAAGGACAGAGACCCATGTGAGCCTTTAATTCTCAAGATCTGCAAGATATCTACATAGGTAACCTAGGAGAGGGAGGAAATGATAAGGATTTTACATCCCAGAAGAGTAGTAGATACGTAAGAATGTGTTTTATTCCTATACTTTGAGCAGTAGGTAATAGTTCCCTTTTATTTTTTGTGCCCTCAATATAGCTGTAATGGGTTGTGAAAAGTGTTTTTCTATTTGATTAGGAAAATATTAGAGACTGTAAGAGTCTTTCCATTTAAATTCCACTAGAGTTGCTAGTGAAAAATAAAAAAAAAACAACAGTCATTGTAAAAAGCTACCTTCAATTATTTGAAATTATCTAGAGCTATATTCAACATTTACAAAATGCTTTAGTAATCAAGCAAGTCACATATCTCAGAGCTCAAGAAGGATATAAACTGCAAATAGTACTTACTTCATATTAATTTTGACCAGAATAAGTTATTCTAATGGCTAGTTAAGTAAAACCAAATAATTACATCTGAACTTGCATCTATCAACAATTCGTTTATGTCTTTTATACTAATGTCTATTTAATGCTTTGTTGTCTATTGTTACCATTTTACTTCAGAACATAAGCTCAGTATGAAAAGACCATTTTAGACTAATATAAAAGTGTTTTAATAATGTGGATAATGGGGTTTATTATTTTTATTTGAATAAATATAATTTTGAGGTGATAAGTAAAATACCTTCATTCTAAGAAAATGTGGTACATAGTTAATTATCTTAACATTAGATATTTTTCTTATTTCTAATATGTCCTATCATTAAAAAACAAAAATTCTCAGCACAGAGAATTTAAAATTAAGGCAAGTCTGGTTTTGAAAAATATTTATGTCAAAAAACTTTCTTTCTTAGACATATTTACTGTATATCTCTTCTAGTTTCAGTGTGCTAGGTATATTCACTGGGGGTTCTACATAGGGAAGAGAGAGAAGGTATGAAGAAAGACAAATGTGGTCTCATTTGACAACTTTAAATAATACATGTCAAAATAATGTGTTCAAGCCTACGCTTCTCCCCCTAAAGTAAATGTGCCATGCTGGAAATGTTATCATGTTAGATTTTGCTTATAACTGATGTACCTACAGATTTATCTTAAGGGGATACATCCTGAAAATGAGAAGTGAGCCTGAGTTTGTAAAGAGTTATTTCTACTCACTATCTTTAAAAAAAAAAAAAAAAAAAAACTTACACTTAAAATGCATTCTTTTCAGAACTGGATGTTAACATAAAAATGCTGAGGGAATAGAGTATGAACCAAGACTTTGCTTAGAGTGCTTTTCTTGTTTGCTTGGCTGTTTTGTTCATCTACTGTACTATTCTAGTATCCAATGCCACCACACCTCCAATTTAGGAAAATGGTGAATCCTTTAGTGTGATGCACAATGGGGAAAATAACTGTAATTGAACTATCACTTTACAAGAGCTTCATTTAGGGGCTCCTGGGTGGCTCAGTTGTTAAGCATCTGCCTTCAGCTCAGGTCAATCTGATCCCAGGGTCCTGGAATCCAAGCCCACATCAGGCTTTCTGCTCAGTGGGAGGCCTGCTTCTCCCTCTCGCACTCCCCCTGCTTGTGTTCCCTCTCTTGCTGTGTCTCTCTCTGTCAAAAAAATAAATAAAATCTTAAAAAAAAAACACAAAAGCTTCATTTAGTCATTTATCATTCAGGAGATAGTTGTAGAGTACTTAAATGGGTCAGATACCATACAACATCCTGAAGCTACAAGTCCCTGCCCTTTAGGGGCTAACGCCTTAGCAGGGAAAGCAGGAAGCCTGTTCAATATGTTACATATTAGGTTCATAAATGCTCTGATAGAGATAGTAACACAATGTGAAGAAAATCAAGAAAGGTGGCATTACATTCAAATTACAGAGTCAAGGAAGGATTTGAAGAATAGATAGAAATTTGAAGAATAGAAGCTGGATTTAAAGGATACATTGAAGTTAGTCAGATGAAGATGTTTGGAAGAGAATAAAAGGGATGGAGGATGAAGGGCCAAAGTGTTTAGTTAGACACAGTGTTGTGTGCCATCATAGGCATGGAACTTGGAACTGCAGGTCTGTATAACATGTGTAGGAGCTATGAAGCTACGGAGATAGCTGTTTTAGGCTTAGAGTTCTTGGTTGCATTTCAGAACAATTGTTCTAATTGCAGTGATGAGGATAGAGTAGGGGAAGCTTCAAAGGCAATTAGATATAAAGATCCAGTGGGACATTAAAACAGTATCGCAGATAAGGAACAGTAAGGTTCTGGGCTAAGATACTGGTTTTTATAATACTAAGGCCAAGAACTAATTTGAAAGGTAAGAATCAACAGGACTCCTCTTTCAACAGAGATTGAAGAAGGAAGAGAAAAGATGGCTAATAAAGCAAGGTCACCAAAGAAGTAGGAGGGCAGGGACTCCAAATAAAAACTAGGGATTAGCAAATTGGAGGAGGGCTTCTTTTCTTAATTAGTTGATACTTAAAGCAGGTGAAATGATTTTATATGGAGTAAATCCTAAGAAGTGGAGTAGAAAAGTGAAGGAAATTTCATTAATAGCTTTCATTTTCTTAGTTAAGTAGAAGGCAAAGCTAATCCACTGCAGTCAAAGAGGGGATGGGAAAGGGTGTCAAAGGTTATTGGTAATTGTTTAGAATGACTGATGAAAGTAGTGGGGGAAGGAAATAATTAGGGATTTCTGAATACCGTTGAGGTCTCACTACTAAAGGAAATTATTTTGTATATTTTATTTTTTGTCTGCTTTTCAAAAAATGTGGTATAGTTCTGAGTAATAGCCAATCTAAATGTGACTTATTGGCATGGATTGCAGAAGGGAGGAAGAGTGGTTACTGGATTTGAAGAAGCTCGGGAATTTTAAAGGTAAAGTTTTAGATAAGTCATATGATAGACATTCACCTATAAGCTAAGGGAATCATTAACTCATAAAAGTGGGGGGGTTGGTATTTACAGTATGTTACAAATTATGAAAACATGAGAAAATATGTTTCTTCAAGAAATTTAAAATCTTATGAGGAATATGCTCTATATTTACGGTATCAAAGACTTAGCATTTGAAGTTATAATAGTAATTTCTGTTATTATAGTCATATCTGAAGTACTTGGAAATTCACGTTACTTTTTAGACAGTGCTACCATTATTAGAACCACATTTCTCATATCATAATAAGTATATATGCATATATGCATATTATATATACGAGATATATTTTGATTTGCCAAGTCATCCTGAAAGGAATATTGCTGATATTTTATATTGATATGATGGAGAATGACTTTGAGTAACTGTATTTCTGTGCTTGCACATACATATAGTTAAAGTTGAATATTTTACTCTCAATGTGTAAAAGGAATTACTACTAAGTAGTAAAGTGATTAGAAATGACTTGGAATAGGGACACGTGGGTGGCTAAGTCATTGAGTGTCCGCCTTCAGCTCAGGTCATGATCCCAGGGTCCTGGGATCGAGCCCTGCATGGGGCTCCCTGCTCCACCAGAAGCCTGCTTCTCCCTCTCCCACTCCCTCTGCTTGTGTTCCCTCTCTCACTGTCTCTCTCCCTGTCAAATAAATAAATAAAATCTTAAAAAAAAATAATTTACTTGGAACAAACTTTCTTCCAGATTCTTTATTAATACTCGTTAGGAAAGAAAGAGATATATTGAAAACATAGTTATCCAGTTTTTCATAAAATGGACCAAGATCAGCTGAAACATTTCTAAACTATCATGATTAATGTCCTAAACCTGAAATAATTCAAATAAAATATTATAATGTGAGTTCATTTTCTAAGCATTCTGTGCCATTTAAGTTAATACTTACTCTGCAAAAATAAAAACTTGTAGAAGAAACAGAATTTGAGTAGTAGAAGTGTCTGTATGTCAGGATTTTACCTTGAAGACATCATCATAGAATATGAAGTTCTAAAAGAAATCTTTTACCTCAGAAATAAAGGGCCTTTAACCACAATCCCGAAGAATGGTTAGAGGAAATTCTTTGAGGCAATACCTGAAATACATCCTCCAATCTGAACAAATCTTGGCCACCTCTTCCTCACTCTCAAAAGGGTCAAATACAAAAGAAACATAGTATAACAAATGAAAGCACTGGAAGACAAAATGTTCTTTTTTAGATGATGGAATTCTCTGGAAAATGAATCACATACATAGCTAATCCTGTGACTGGCATGTGGCAACAACTCAAGCATGTGTTGCATGAATGAATGAGTGAATAAAAGGAACACAAAAATGGCTTTTCTTTAGTATTAGACAAACTCGGATGACTAAAAAGTTCTGCACCAGTGAAACTTAAACCAGAAATACTCTTATTTGTAAAATGGGAATAGTAAAACCTCTTGCAAGTTTGACAAAAAGTTCAAGTGAGACTTTTATGCATATCACAGAATAGGTTTTGGTGTTTGTTTTTGTTTTTTGTATAATAGAAACATTGATCACTGAATGTAAATCCCTTCACTCTTCCTTCTTCAACATATTTCTGGTAACTTGATCTATTAATTTCATAAGGATAAGTTTCATTAACTATGGAAACAAGATTTAGTTTTTTTCTATATATAAATTACGTTGCATTAAAACATTTAAAATTTTCTGGTAGAAGATAGAAACTTGAAAAATTTAATAAGGAATTAGAGCATGTCACTGAAACAGTACAGAAATTGACATTCTTAGAGGGAGAGAAATGCTGGCTTATAATGGTCAAACTGTAGGGAGCATTGGAACTTCAAACAACACAAAAGTTCCATTTGTGAATTGAACCACCATACTGCTCCTGAAAGAGCTTACAGCAAAGTGGATTTACACTGTTATTTGTATGCTAGGAATTCATAACCTCACCTCAATGTGAAGGTAAAAAGTGTCTTACATATATTTTCATAGTGGAAAAAGTACCCCCGAAGTCCATCCCCAGATAAAGTAAGGCTTAGAATGTTAGGAAGAGCTAGGATCAAGTTCATGGCGGACCAATTTACAAACCTGATGGCTCAAACATCTATAAATATCACCACTGGATTCTCTCTCTTGGTAAAACCGATCAGGCATGAAAATGAACAAGTGGAAGCTGTGAATGACTCCCTCTGTGAATAAAAATATATGGTCCAGATCCTAAATAAAATTGTAAACTTGGGGAGCCAGAAATGATGCAATTGTGCTGTTAAGTGGACTCTGACAATGAACTCCTGGTGAGTTCAAATAATTAATTTCCCCAACCACAATTGAGATGGTCTCTAGAGTAGTGCCTCTCAAGATTGAATGTACATGTGAATCACTTTGGGATCTTGTTAAAAATGAAGACTTTGATTGAGTACGTCCAAAGTTGGGCCTAAGCTTCCACATTTCTTACAAATTCCTAGGTGATGTTAATCTTGCTGGTGTACAGAGAAAATCAAATAACAAGGATGTGGTCAAAGCCAGCCTTGGCATCAAATTGGTATCTGCAACATGTAATTGGTTTCCAGGGAAGCAGAGTATGTCAACAGTTAGGCTGCTGTGATTGCTAAATCTCACATTCTCTGGTATTTTAAAGATTGCAACAAAATGGAATAATATGATACTCACCCTAGATTGCTGAGAAATATCATGGTTCAAAATAAAACCATGTTCTATTTAGTTCAACAATGGCAGCCTTTGATGCAGTTGTTCTAGGGAGCCTTAAAAACTAATGACATGTGGACCTCATCCCAGGTTAGTTAAATCAGAAATTCTACAGTGGATTTCAATGTGAAGTCAACCTGGGTTAATCTAGTAGTTCTTATTCACCCTACTAGAGCCAAAAGCCTAGAGGAGAAAAGAATTAAGACCTAAGACCTCATGTCTCCTCAGCAATCCTCTTTTCTCAAGTTTGGACATTGGTGGGCACAGAGAGACAGACTAACCAGGAAACAGCATGAAGAATGTCAAACAGTATGATCATTTAAGCATAAGAATGAAGACATCTCAAGGGCAAAATTAAAAAAAAAAAATCAGGTTCTACTGCTCCTTTCCTTACACCACCCCCTCCCCAGCAAATTGATAGACATTTAGTTAAAGCAAACTGCAACGAAGATAAAAGAAAACCTATTAAATTATAAACTTTTATTATCTTTCTCTACCAACTAAAGAAAATTATTTCTTTGACAGCTCTGGCTTTCTTTGGAACCCCTCACCTACAAAGAGAGGTATTAAGACAGCTAGCCGGAAGGGGTGCCCGGGTGGCTCAGTCGGTTAAGCATCTTCCTTCAGCTGGAGTCACGATCCCAGGGTCCTGGGATGGAGCCCTGCATCGGGCTCCCTGCTCGGGGTGCGGGGAGTCTGCTTCCTCCTTGCCCCATCCCCCCAGCTCCTGTTCTCTCTCTCACTCTGTTCTCTCTCTCTCAAATAAATAAAATCTTAAAAAAAAAAAGACAGCTAGCTGAAAGAGGTGTTTGCTTACATAACAAAAAATAAGGAAAGTGAACAAATAGAACTGGAGGAGAAAGGCCAGGGGAATATAACCACACAGGAAGGACTCATGGCATTGTTAACTCTCTCTGCAAACTCTAACTGGCTAGACCACGCAAACAAAGCCTTACAGAATTTTTATTTGATGAGGAAAACTTAGATTTGCTGAACTAACTCATACTTGCTTTCATAAATAAGACATAATTCTTTCTTAAATTAACAAATGATTCTTCTTCAAATCAAAAGTGATAACAGGATTCTACTCTGTGATTTATTCAATTATTTTTTAATATTATGATTATTAAATGAAATGGCATATTTTCTATGATGCAAATTTGTTAAAGCCTGTCATAATTCATAATATTATATATAACCCACTAAATTCTAGTCATTGTATTCAAATATTTGCTGTTTCCCATTTATATAATGTTATTAAAGATTAAATACATATGGAAGTTTCAAATTGGGCTTTCCTGATTTAATTAGTGATCAATCAGGTAAATGCTTGATATTTATGTTTTATAGACATTCTGAGAGTCAAAAATGCACATTTAATAAAACATTCTTTTGAATCAAATACATATATCATTAGGCTATGGAATATATTTTCTTAAATTAAATCTCCTGTTTTTACTAATTCATTTGTTAAATTAAAAAAATCTTTAGTATGTGACTATATCTTTGTGTGAGTTTTGTGCACACACATATACACAGAAAAAAACTGGCTTATTACACAAAGAATGCTTTACAAATCTACATATAAAATGTACTACTAATTTCTAGTTGCAAATATGTTTATTTTCTATTGTTACTTTATGTTCTAGACACCTGCTTTCTCCCTATTATTATAAAGAGTGAATTTTAATAACTATTGCTTTTTACATGTCTATTGTACTGCATGCTCTGTTACTAGAAACTATCATTTGGCTTTTGCAAGTAAAGAGCAATTAGAAAACTTTGGCAATTTTCTTTAAAATACCATGTAATAAGCTACTTTTTTATTGTGCTAATAAAACATCTAAAGATATTTTTAAACACTACAATAGTTTTTTTGGAATCTGCTTAGTCGCTGCATCATATACTGCTATCTTACTTATCACAATGTTGGAAATTGCATGGGCAGCGGGAATTGGAGACCAAAAAAGGCAGGTTTGCCTTTAATAACTATTTTGCAAAGTATTTATAAGGAGAAGTGATTAATATTAGGTCTTCAAGACATTGTTGAAACCAAATGGCTGTATCATGAATCCAGGTAGTCATACAGAAGAAGAAATAATTCTTCCATGGGAAAAATTTTGACAAATGACCATACCTATTTATATCTTGTCTGACAGTTATTGTGGTCAGAAAAGAATATAAATTTGGATACTGTTTTAAAAATAAAGATAATCAATTTATAGCCTAAAGATGCTGTATGGAAGTGTTGAATCACTATATTGTACACCTGAAACCAGCATAACACTGACTGTTAGCTGGAATTTAAATTAAAACTTAAAAAATATATAGTTAATCTAGAATACCTTGAGTTCAAATCTCTAGATAGCATTTAGTTTAATATTTTCCACTTTGAGAATGAATTTTTTTAAAGATTTTATTTAATTATTTGAGAGAGAGACAGACAGAGATAGCGAGAAGAGAGCATGAGCAGGGAGGAGAGAGAGAAGCAGGCTCCCACTGAGCAGGGAGCCTGACGTGGGACTCAATCCGAGGACCTTGTGATCATGACCTGAGCTGAAGGCAGACGCTTAACTGACTGAGCCACCCAGGCACCCCCACTTTGAGAATGAATTTAAATCTTCCCATAATATTACTAGGATATGTGTTTTATATATATTTGTCTCTAAAACTTCTATTTTCATATTTATGTTTAGTTTTTAAAGCTGGGGGAGCTTAGAATCATGTAATCACACTGTATGATTTTGTAAATAATAAACCTGAGACCTAAAGAACTGAAGTGACCTTCTCAAGATCAGACAGAGGCAAGAAGAAAACTATGAATTCACCCTGGATCTACTGACTACAGTTATATTTTTGCAGCATTGGAGAACTTTCATAAATAGATGTATACGGTTGACTCTTGTATTTGATCATTCCATGACTGTGTTACCAAATGTTTCCTTTAGGGGATTGAATTAAAAATAGCATATTTGCTTTCTAAAACAAAGCACATACATCCTGGCCCTACGTAAGGTGATGTAAATACAATTTTATACAAAATTTATTTTGAGAATCTTCAATATTCATTTATATTATGGAAGTATACTAAAGCATCCCTAAAACCAAATTGTGTATTACTGAATTATAATAATTTCCAAAGATTTTAAGTAGTTTAACAGTCTTTTACTTGTCATTATTCTTTTGTTGTTATTGTTAATTTTTTCTTTGAAGCATAAGCATATGCTTTTGGAATCTACAGTGAATTAGCTAACAACTATACTGATATATAAATATGGAGAAACAAAAAATAAATAAATTTCTCTCTCTCTCTCTCTCTCACACACACACACACACACACACATACCCCTCAAATGATCATTTTAAACCATGTGTTGAAACATAACCAATATATTCTGAGTGTCAAGTTTAAGAGGTTAAATAAAATTTCAAATACTATTTCAGTCAGATTGCACTGAGTAACTACAATGTTCATTTATATCAGTGATTCATAAGCAGTACTTTTAGCTTCAGAACTCTGTCACCATGTTAATATAATTATGCTATTATTGCTGTCAATAAAAGCTAATCATTGAAAACAATCTTGTTCAAAAAATATCCAGGCATCATTTGTATTAAAATAAGCTCCTCCTAAGGGAACACAATAACAGGACGTTTCAACTATATGGAAATCAGCCAGAAGAGACTGAAATTCAAAAGGTTATCTTTGAAAGGCATATGGGTAAATTAAAAAGATACTCATTCTGAGTAAAATTTTAAAAACTAGTAAAAAACTACAATTATAACTGGTACTTTTCTCATTCATCCTATCAAAGGAAAAATTTCAAACTCTAAGTGATTTTTGTTCATTTTGTTGAAAATCACTTAGGTCTGTTTCAAGGCAACATTGTCCGTTCTGTGATCCAGAAATAAAGGTTATTCAAATACCCAAGAAATTTCCCACCAATTGCCTAAATGATTGTGAGACTACTGTCACTTTCTGAGCTGTGGAGGAACTATTATGATATTGTCCAAGGTCAAATGCCTGCAGTGCTTTATCTATGTGTAATGCCCATGATGTAAATTTTAAGTGCAGGCAATGAAACAGACTTGGTGTTTTTGCCTGTTTGTTTGTATAATTTTTCTTTGTCTTAATGTCAGCTAAGTTTATCATTCTATCAAAACCTGATCCAGAATGCAAGGTAGATCCATTTTATGTGGTATGTTGGAATACCACTTGTGAATTTTTTATTAGACCAATTTGTTGCAAATAGGTAGGACATTCTTCCAAAAGAAGATGCTTCCATGCTCATGGATTGGAAGAATTAATATTGTTAAGCTGTCCATACTATACAAACTCTACCAAAATTCCTAAGGTATTTTTCACAAAAACAGAAAAAACAATCCTAAAATTTGTGTGAAATCACAAAAGACCTCAAAGAGCCATAGCAATTTTGGAAAAAAGAAAAAAGAAAAATGAAGCTGGAGACACCACACTTCTTGATTTCAAACTATTACAAAATTATAGTAATCAACAATCTAACACTGGCATAAAAACAAGAGACATAAATCAATGAAACAAAAAGAAACCCCAGGAATAAACCCATGCATATATGGTTAATTAATTTATGACAAAGAAGCCAAGAATATACAATGGGTAAAGAATAGTCTTTTCAATAAATGGACTTAAGAAAACTGGACAGCCATATGCCAAAGAATAAAATTGGGCCACTGTATTATGCTACACAAAAGTCTCAACTCAAAATGGATTAAAGACATGAATATAAGACCTGAAACAATACAACTCCTAAAAGAAAACAAAGGAGATAAGCTCTTTGACATCAGTTTTTGCCATGATTTTTCAGATTTGATACCAAATACAAAGCCAATAAAAGTGAAAATAAAAAAGTGGTATTACATCAAACTAAAAAGCTCCTGCACAGCAAAGGAAACCATCAACAAAATGAAAGGCAACCTACAGAAAGGGAACGATCTTTGCAAATCATATATGTGATAAGGGGTTAATATCCAAAATATATGCAGAACTCATACAACCCAATAGCAAACAAAACAAAACAAAACAACCCCCCACAAATAATCCAAATAAAAAATGGGCAGAGGAACTGAATACGCATTTTTCCAAAGAAGACAAAGAAATGGCCAGCAGGTACACGAAAAGGTGTTCAACAAAACTAATCATTGGGGAAATGCCAATCAAAACCACAATGAGATGTAACATCTCACATCTGTTTAGAATGGCTATTATCAAAAAGACAAGCAGTAACAAGTATTGGCAAGGATAAGGAGAAAAGAGAACCCTTGTGCACTGTTGGTGGGAATGTAAATCGGTACAGCAGCTACTGAAAAGAGTGTGGTATTTCCTCAAAAAATTAAAAATAGAACTAACTACTATCTGTTCCAGCAATTCCACTTCTGGGTATATACCTAAAGGAAGTGAAATCACTATCTTGAAAAAATATCTGCACTCCCATGTTCACTGAAGCATTATTTACAATAGCTAAGACTGAGAAACAACCTAAGTTTACAGTGACAGATGAGTGGAGAAGATATGGTATATACCTACAATGGAATATTGTTAGCCATAAAAAGGAAGGGAATTCTGCTCTTTGCAACAATGTGGACAGACTTTGAGGGCATTATACAAAGTGAAATAGGTCAGACAGAGAAAATACTGCATGTTTTCACTTATGTGTAGAATCTAAACAAAACCAAACTCATAGATACAGAGAACCTGTTGGTGGTTACCGGAGATGAGATGAGACGTGGGGAGGGGGGCAGGTGAAATGTGTCAAAGTGGTCAAAAGGCACAGACTTCCAGTTATAGGATAAGTAATTTCTGGGGAGGTGCTATACAACATGGTAACTAAAGTGAACAACACTGTATCATATCTTTGAAAGATGCTAAGAGTGTAGGTCTTAAAAGTTCTCATCACAAGAAAAAATTGTAACTATGTGAGGTGATGAATGTTAGCTTACTATGGGAATTAAAAAAAGAAAAAAGATGCTATGATTGATTACTATTTTTTAAATTTATTTACTTATTTTAGAGAGAGAAAGCGAGAGAGCACGAGTGGGAGGGGCAGAGGGAGAGGGAGAGTGAAACCCGGGTAGATTCTGCGCCCAGTGCTGGTGATTGAGCAGTGTCAGGCTCAATCTCACCACCCGGAGATCATAACCTGAGCTGACACCAAGAGTTGGACGCTTAATGGACTACACCACCCAGGCGCCCTTGATTGCTATTTTGTAACAAATAATATTTGAACTAAACAAATAAATGAACTAAAGAAGAGCAAGAACATTCTTAAAAATTTTGTATATTTGTAGGATTTTTTCTGCTTAATTGAAGGAGCTATGAAAATCCAGCAATTCTTGATGTTTTAAATACTACTGTGGATGTATCTGATCTTTCATAAGTAAATAATAGTTTCTGGTCTCTTTTTGTAATTTTCTAATTGTTTAATTGTGAAATTTTTACCTATATAAGTGTCAAACTAGGTACAAAATCAAAATAATATTTTGAAATAGATGAATTTTTCTATGACTTTTTCAATGCTGGTATGGAGAATTGGAAAGAAGTACGTAGAATTAAAACATTTAGTTATTTTTGAAATAGGTATATCTAGTTATTTTAAAATTTGCCATTTGTCTATACTAAATGGTATAAATATTTTCTATGTTTTCATTTGTCTTTAATTTCATCTTATCATATTCTTTTCTATCCAGATCATACTACCCTAGTATATGGTATGATGTGAACAAAAATTTTTTTACATGGATTTATTTATATACTTTTTTTACAAGAACTACTAAAATGCAATTCAAGAAGGCAGTAGGACAAAAATTAATATATAAGTAACATTCATTCATGGAAACAGCATTCAGTTAGAATTTATAATGGAAGAAAGAATCCCAAAGTTGGTATTATCCGGAAAAATAATAATGTAATTTTTCCAACATTAAGATAGCATTATTTAAACCACAAGAATACAGCCACCAAAATAACTGAAAAATCAGCTAACAGAAGCCTATAATAATGGTTTTATTTTTCTAACATGGTAAACATGCAACATATGAGCTTTCTAGGACTGGTGAAGTGGCTCAACTATGCCAGCAGTGTCTCAAGCTCTTTTACACTTTCTGTTTCACTATGTGTAGGATGTGTCTTCATTTGTATATTTAACTTGTAGTCATAATCAAGCTGTTATAGATCAAGCAACAAATAAAATTGTTCAGTGCACAACACACACACATCACATTAATAAATATGGTTATTTAAGGATGAAATAAAAACAGTATTTTATTCTTCAATGTACATGTATTTTTTTTCAAAGCTACTAAATTAAGACATAAACACATATATAATTGTTTGGAACTAAGTACTTAATAAGCAAAATGATTTTTTTTTTCAGTATAAGCATCCTGAAAAAATTACAGAGACACTAAGGGCATTGTAAACTAAGAGAATTTGGAGACATTTTCTATAAGGTCAACTTCTTTTGGAAAGGAGTCTGGTAAGTCAAGTTTTTACTTTTTGTAAAAGTGGAAGCAGGCCAAAAACGGGCAGATGGGATGTGAATATTTTCACCTGTTGGTGCTGTCAGTCAAACTTCTACATATGCCTCAATCTTATTTTCCTATTCCCATACTTTATAAAATTGAAGTGAAGATCTGTGAGTAGATTTGTAGAGTAAGCAAGAGAGGGAATATCTTATGTAGCATGCTGGACATACCATCATTTATCAAAGAGGATATTTTGTCACTGAAAAATAAGATAGAATTTTAGCAATGGCAAAAGGATACCCTGTGTGTTTGAAGAGTTCGTAGTTATAAATATTTGGCTAATGACAAACATATTTTTGTTTTACTAAAGAAACATCTGCATCAATTGATTTTAACTAGCCTGAAAATCCATTGATTTGCATATAGAATATAACACTTGTTTGACTTTATATTGCTAAAATAAAGGAAATATGTTTTTTTAAGATTTTATTTTTAAGTAATTTCTACACCCAATGTGGGGCTTGAACTCAGAACCCCGAGATCAAGAGTCTCATGCTTTACTGACTGAGCCAGCCAGGTGCCTCAGGAAATATATTTTTTTAAAGATCTAATGGGACAATCATAGTAGCAAGTGTGAAGTACATGATGAACATTTGATGTTTCAGAGTTCTGGCAACTACACTACAGACCTATTCAGAAGACGGCTGCTACTCCACACCAGCCAATCTTTCCATTTACTTTCATAATAGTAAACAATGAGGCTTTTATTTTATTTTGTCTGCTGAGCTCAGAAAACATGTTTAATTTTCCAGTATTTCAGAAAGTAATAAATAAATAAAGTAAATAAATTCAAGTAATAAATTTGCTATCTTCTTTCCTAGAAATATAGTACTAAGAATTAAATAAAATAAAGCACTCTATATCTGCTTTATATTTTATAAGATAAAAAGTCCATTGTGAAACTTCATCTTGGGCGCCTGGGTGGCTCAGTTGGTTAAGCGACTGCCTTCGGCTCAGGTCATGATCCTGGAGTCCTGGGATCGAGTCCCACATCGGGCTCCCTGCTCAGCAAGGAGTCTGCTTCTCCCTTTGACCCTCTTCCCTCTCGTGCCCACTATCTCTCGTTCTCTCTCTCTCAAATAAATAAAATCTTTAAAAAAAAAAAAAGAAACTTCATCTTGCATATTGTTACCATAATTCACTTTTAAAGGGCTTCTGTATGCAGAAATAACTATGATAATATACCTAAAAAGTAGCAACTTTTTGTATAAAAATTAGTGTTCTTATCTATTCAAAGAATACTCTTGTCTACTCTGTAGTTGCTTTTCAAGATGGGGATAATGGTTTAATGATTCAGATAAGTTTAAGTAGCCTAAATAATGTTACCTTACTTTTACTTTAGGGTGTTTTTTTATTTTTCAATATGTTTTCTATATCTACATTCATATTTTATCATACGTAATTTTTCATTATGAGATATACTTACATACTACACATATTTAGTTAGTTGCAAGTATTTCTCATCACAACTATTTCAAAAACATATTTTGTTGATTCAAAGTGTTCATATATTTATTAGCATCTCTTCCACTCATTCACCTTTATTCAAAGTGGATTAATAGCTATCCCATCTCATGCAATGAATCTTAAGCTTTGATGGATATCAAAGTGATCCAGTAATAGTCTTTCACTTTTATTTCCCATTTGCAGTAAACATGACCCAGATCTTTGGCTGAATCCAGGAGAGAATATGTAAGCCCAGGTCTCCCCATCATTCAATGATTTGTTCTTTTTTTTCTTTTTTCCTTTTGGTGTTATTTTTTTTAGCTCCCCGGTGAGCTATGATTCAAGGAGGCTGGAGAAGAACCTTGCACAGATCAAACTTACAGGAGACTCTGGTATAAAATAGAATACCGGTGAGTGTATTTATAGCAGCAAATATAACTAACAAATAGGTCAGCATTCCACCAACCTTCTTGCTGTTGACTGATCACTGCATTTTCTTCAGGTCAAAACACACACACTTAAACACTCCATATTATCATTAGATGTTTCCTTATGAACACAGAATCAAGGAAAAAAAGAGTTGATCATATGGAATCAGGTTTTCAGATATGACAGTCACCTGTTCTATCAATAGCCCTTATAGGGAAACACGTATTTTCTCATCTGCTGAGCACTAGAAGCTCCTTGTAAGACTTCGATTTAATACTGACAAACTCTTGCTCTCGTGCTCCCCTTCATGGTTTGTTTTAAGAACCTTTTGCCAAGTCTTTTTTTTTTTTCAATTTTATCCTGACAAGAACACAGCGTGAAAACTACCCTCATAAGTGTGCATTAATTGTACAATATTGTACAGCAGGTCTCTAGAGAGTATTCATCTCACTTAACTGAAATTTTATACCTGTTGTTTAATAATTTCCTTTCTCCCCATTTCCAGCCTATGGTAGCCACAGCCTCCAGTCTTTGATTTTACAAATTTGACTATTTTAGATACCTCACTTAAGTGGAATTATACAGTACTTGTCTTTATGTGTCTTGCTTCTTTACTTAGCATAATGTTCTCAAGGTTCATCCTTCCTTTTGAAGGCTGAATAGTACTTCACTGTGTGTATATGTGGGTTTGTGTGTCCGCATGTGGGTTTGTGTGTGTGTGTGTGTATTGTGTGTACCACATTTTCTTTATCCGTTATTTGTTGGTGGACATTTAGGTCATTTCTGCATCTGAGCTATTGCCAAGTCTTTTTTTAAAAAGATAACATTCAGTGGTATGTTGGAGCTGGCTGAGACAGGTTCTGGAAAGGAGATTGTTAAATGTTCAGAAATTTTGCAACCTGCTTGTTAAACCACCTTGAAATCATCCATGGTGGGAATATTTACATCACAGGAATTGGCAAATGCTGTATAGCTGGGCTTTCTCCTGCCCCCTAGGAGATCCAGTTTACCAACACCATTGATACATTACTATATCTATTGATTAGGTATAGCAATATTTTAATACAATCAATTCTCTGACTAAAACTTAGTCAAATCAATTGCATTTTGGATTTTCCTAAAATTCTGCAGGCATAGATTTATATTACTTATGATGGTTCAAATCTGAATTTCACAGGCCTTAATTGTAATATGGCATGATCATTGATTAAAATTTAATTCTGAGACGGTAAGCTTACCTGGTTTTGAGGGTATATTGTTACCCTGCATTTACTACAAAAGTTACCAAAACAAGCTATAAAACACAAGACTTCATCTCATCTTTGTGTAAAGATTATAAATTACTTCTTGCTTTAACTTCTATTAGCCTCCCATCAGGGCTAGTAGAAGACTATATACTGCTGCTTCAAATCTCTCTTTCTGACTTTGACCTCCAGACCTTTTATTTTTATTTTATTTTAAGATTTTATTTATTTATTTGAGAGAGAGCTAAAGCAATCACAGAGTCAGAGGGAGAAGCAGACTTGCCACTGAGCAGAGAGCCTAATGCCGGGCTCAATCTCAGGACCCTGAGATCATGACCTGAGCTGAAGGCAGATGCTTCACTGACTGAGCCACCCAGGTGCCTCATAGACCTACTTTTAAAAGACTTACCTACTTAGGTTAGTCTCACCCAGGATCATCTTCCTTTTGATTTACTTAGAATCAACTGACTTGAGACCTTAATTACATCTGCCAAACCTCTGCATATAACATAACAGAAAATCAAAGGAATGTTATCCCATCTTATTCACAAGTTCAGTCCCTACTCAAGGGGATAGGATTACACAAAGCATGCATATCAAGCAGTGGAAAACCTAAGCCATCTTAGAATCCTGCCTTTCACACAGGATTGTGTATCTTTTACAGAAGAGCAAACACAGACATTGCAATGTTAACTGAGGTCATATCGGTATTAATTTGCAGAAGCAAGAATTCAAATCTAGAATGTCTGACTCCAAATACCTTGAGTTTATTTTTTAAAGTTTTTATTTAAATTCCAGTTAATTAACATACAATGTAATATTAATTTCAGGTGTACAATTTAGTGATTCAACACTTCCAAACAATACCCAGTGCTCATCACAAGTGCCCTCCTTAATCCCCATCACCTATTTACCCATTCCCCCACCCACCTCCCTTCTGGTAACCATCAGTTCATTTTCTATAGTTAAGAATCTGTTTCTTGGTTTGTCTTTATCTTTTCCCTTTGCTCATCTGATCTGTTTCTTAAATTCCACATATGGGTGGAACCTCTTCTTTATCTATTCATTAGTCGATGGATATTTGGGCTCTTTCCATAATTTGGCTATTGTAGAAAATAGTGCTATAAACATTGGGGTGCATGTATCCCTTTGAATTAGTATTTTTTGTATTCTTTGGGGAAATACTTACTAGTGCAATTGCAGGATCATAGGGTGATTCTACTTATAACTTTTTGAGGAAACTCCATATTGTTTCCTAGAGTAGCTGCACCAGTTTGCATTCCCACCAATAGTGCATGAGGGTTCGCCTTTCTCTCCATCCTTGCCAACACCTGTGTTGTTGATTTTAGCCATTCTGACAAGTGTGTAAGGTGATATCTCACTGTAGTTTTGATTGGTATTTCCCTAATGATGAGTGATGTTGAGATTTTTTCATGTGTCTGTTGGCCATCTGTGTGTCTTCTTTGGAAAAATATTTATTCATGTCTTTTGCTCATTTTTTCATTATAGCGACCATTTTTTGGGTGTTGAGTTTGATAAGTTCTTTACAGATTTTGGATACTCACCCTTTATTAGATATGACATTTGCAAATATCTTCTCCCATTTGGTAAGTTTCCTTTTAGTTTTGTTGATTGTTTCCTTTGTCATGCAGAAGATTTTTATTTTAATGAAGTCCCAATAGTTCATTTTTGCTTTTGTTTTCCTTGCTTCTGGAGATGTACCTAGTAAGAAGTTTCTATGGCCGATGTCAAAGAAGTTGCTGCCTGTATTTTCCTCTAGGATTTTAATGGTTTCCTATCTCATATTTAAGTCTTTCATCTGTTTTGAATTTATTTTTGTGTATGGTGTAAGAATTTTTCTGCAGGTTGCAGTTCAGTTTTCCCAACACCATTTGTTGAAGAGATTGTCTTTTTCCCATTGGATACTCTTTCCTACTTTGTTGAAGATTAATTGACCATATGGTTATGGGTTCATGTCTGGGTTTTCTATTCTGTTCTATTGATTTTTATATCTATTTTTGTGCCAGTACCATATTGTTTTGATTTAAAATGTAGTAAAAAATTTTTAAGACTATGTGACAGAGATTGTACATGGCTTGCAAAATCTTAAATATTTATTGTGTAGTCCTTTACAGAAAAAAAAATTGCTGACTCTTGATCTAGTGTGTTGCTTCAAGATCACACTCTTTACTAAGTGCATGTCCTTAGGCAAGTTACTTAAAACTCTTCATCATCTGTAAAATGGGAGCAGTATTGATCCTACTTCATAGAGTCATTGGGAAGACATATGGATTTATATTTGTAAATGTCTTCACATGTGGAGAAAATTTACAAATGTTGGCTCTTGATAAATGTCTGGTTGCAATATAATCTATAAAATAAGACACTTGGACTTAATGAGGGCAATAACCATCATCTGATTTTACAGAAATAGTAACTTTTAAGATATTGTTGAGAGGCTTAAATAACATATCTGGGTAAAAGTATGAATAAAATTCGTGGAAGTAAATTAAGTTAACATATGCATGTTGTGTGTGTGTGTGTGTGTGTGTGTGTGTGTGTGTGTGTGTGGCTTTTTCATACTAGCTACCATCTCCTTTGTGAGTCCTGTATGCTAGAAATGTGCTAATTCTGGCACATTTTGACTGGTCCTCAAAATAACTGTGACAGGAAGATTTTTATCAGATCCTAATCCCTGTAAAATAGTTTGAGATCTAGATAAACATGGAGGGAGATTGTTGCAAAACACTTCAAGGAACAACACATATAAAAAAAAAAGTACAGAATATGCACAGCAGGATTGGGTTACAAAAGAGTTTGAACTGTGATGCATTTGCAACCAGGACTTATGGCAGGTGTCTGTAAAGCAAGAATAGCCAGCCATGCAGATAAATTCAAAACTGCAACAATGGGGCCAGACCTTTTTATGCCCACATGAATCAGTTTTCAGATGGGGCTGACTTTGGAACAAGCAGATCTCTCTTGTTGAGAGTAATTCTTGGGAAGAAACAAAATTATAAAACTTTAGCCGGCAACACTCCTAGTAAGTGGGCTCCTCCTTCATCCTTAAAGGAGGATCATTGTGGTATACCACAGCAATTACTACAGCCAAGACTTCATGCAGAAATACTTCATTATAGCAAGCTGGCCTTGGGCACAGGTCTTTAAAATTCTCGTTTATCTCTTACCTGGGGAAATTTACATGGGGAAGAATAGTGAGACAAACTATAGCTTCAGTATCAACAGCTGGCAGTAAAATGTAAGTGATATTTATTATTTTTCTTCTTTATTACCCATTTTGGATGTCCCTCAACATCAACTAGCACATTGACTAGTTTAGGTGGCATACGTAGGATCTGAGCCCATGGTCACCGTCCCTCTCTCAGGTTTTCGCTGGCACAGTTGTTCATTAACCATCAAAATTGATCAGTAAAATGCCAAGAGGTATTCCATGGACCACATGGGTGCCGAACATATTTTTCTCTATCCCTTTACATAACATTAACCCTACTTTATCCCGATGATCAAACACATTTACCTCTGCCAGACTGGTTACTGCCCTCCTTGATCTGTCTCTTGCAACAAAAAACCTGAAGAGTCAGCACAATCACAGTCAAAATGCCAGGACTGGAGCGTATTATGCTAAGTGAAATAGGTCAAGCAGAGAAAGATAATTATCATATGGTTTCACTCATATGTGGAATATAAGGAATAGTGCAGAAGACCACAGGGGAAGGGAGGGAAAACTGAATGGGACGAATTCAGAGAGGGCAACAAACCATGAGAGACTCCAGACTCAAGAAAATAAACTGAGGGTTATAGAAAGGAGGGGAGGTGGGGGGATGGGGTAACTGGGTGATGGGTATTAAGGAGGGCACGTGATGTGATGAACACTGGGTGTTATACACAACTACTGAATCATTGAACACTATATCAAAAACTAATGGGGTGCTATATGTTGGCTAATTGAACATAATAAAAAAATGCCAGGATTTTTTTCAACAAACTACTTCTAAATTTATATGAAAAGGCAAATGGACTACACTGGACAAGCCGATGTGGAAAAAAAAAAAAAAAAGAGCTAAGTTGAAGAACTCACCTTACCTAATTTTGAGACTTCGTACAAAGCTACAGTAATCAAGGAAATGTGGTTTTCACATAAAGTTAGACAAAGAGATCAAGGGAATGGATTAGAAAATCCAGACATAGACTTTGTCTTAGTCCACTCAGGCTGCTATAACAGGATATAATAGATCTGGTGACTTATAAACAACAGAAATCTAGTTCTCATATTTGGTGGCTGGGAAATCTAAGATCAAGGTACCAGCAGTTTCAGTGTCTAGAAACAGTATACTCCTTGGTGTATAGATGCACTGTGTTCTTATATGGAAAGGGGCAAGGGAGCTCTCTAGGGTCTCTTTTATAAGGGTACTAATGTGATTCATGAAGGTCTGTCCTCATTACCTATTTGCCTACCAAAGCCCCACCACCTAACACCATTACACTGGGGGTTAGATTTTTCACTTCTTTGTAATTTATTATTATTGGAATCCATCTAAATGACAAAGGCTTAGCTATTTTATAACTATTGAGAGAATTCTATGCAGCATGGAAAGATGTCTTTGAATAAAAGTAGGTAAAAAGAACCCCCAAAACAGTACGAAAAGTCTGAGGTCATTATTTTCATTAATGAAAAATATATGAAAATGCATGTTAAAAATTCTAGAATATATGGGGCGCCTAGGTGGCTCAGTCATTAAGCATCTGCCTTCGGCTCAGGTCATGATCCCAGGGTCCTGGGATCGAGCCCCACATCAGGCTCACTGCTCAATGGAAAGCCTGCTTCTCCCTCTCCCTCTCCCCCTGCTTGTGTTCCCTCTCTCACTGTGTCTCTCTCTGTCAAATAAATAAATAAAATCTTTAAAAAAATTCTAGAATATATATATCAAAATGTTATCATTTTTTGTTACAAAATTATGAGTGATCTTTGCATTCATATTTACATTTTTCTGTATTTCTCGATTTCTTTTCAGTGGGCATTTATTACTTACAAACAAAAAAGAGGGTTTTCTTTGTAGCTATTTTTTTTAAGATTTTGTTTATTTATTTTAGAGAGAGAGCATACACGCAGGAGGGGGAGGTGCAGAGGGGGAGGAGCAGAGGGGGAGGGAGAGGGAGAGAATCCCAAACAGACTTCCCGCTGAGCATGGAGCACCACTCAGGGCTTGATCTCACCACACTGAGATCATGACCTGAGCTGAAACCAAGAGTCAGACACTTAACTGACTGAGGTTAATATACACATCCTAGTGGCTATTTTTATGTTAAATGTCCTAAACATATTATCTAGATTTATACAGAACAAAATTTCTTAGATGTATATTTAAATTGCCTCACAGCAAGAAATTTTTAATCATAGAAGGGGCTATATAAAGCTCTAAGTATTTGCTGCATGCCACATATTTCAAAAATTTTTTTTGGAAGTGATGGGATTATATTTCCCCATTGAGGTTAGACAGACCTGTAGCTTGTAGCTTGCTTTAGTTAATAAAAGGTAAGTACCCATGAAATGTGATTCTTCCTGGTGGAAGCTTTAGGAACCAGACATGAATCGCCATGTTTTTTTTCCTTCTCTGCAATAATCCAATTTGTGGCTATTCCCTCAGCCCAGAACATGGAGATGGGAGACCACAGATTAAACCTCTTAGCCAAACTACAAAGAATACATAAAGTGAAGAAGAAATTACCTTTAATGGTTTTATCATATCATCTTCTTCTTCCCGTCAAATATAGATACTCCCTAAAGAGATTTGCATATGAGAGCAATATGACATTTCTATTCAATATCTGTGACTGTCACTTTGTCACAGATTATAGAGGTTTACTATAAGAGAACTCCCATGATACCTGATGGGGTTTTAGAATATAGGTGAGCTTCAGTGGCGTGAGATCCAGGGCTGACGATCAAGAAAGAATTCTTAAAAAGATATCTTTGGTGCAAAATGCTGGTTTATTTATTTATTTATTTATTTTCAAAATGCTAGTTTATTCAAGCATGGGGACAGGACCTGTGGGCTGAAAGAGCTGATGCCCCAGGGTTGTGAAGGGTGGCTGATTATATACTTGGGAGTTGGGGGGAGGTGAGGAAAAGGGAGGTTTTCAAAAGAATAAAGAGGACCTACAACCTACAATATACCAGAGGCCTTGCCATTGTCAAGTTAAGGTTGTTTTTCCTTCTAGCAAGGCATTAACAGTAAGATAGTTGAGAGCTCCTGGAAGAACATTACACTTGCTTGCTTCAAGTATCTGTTAATGGGCTGCAGATTATAAGGACATTTAATTGTATCTACATTCCCTTCCGGAAGCTAGGACATTGATAGAAATGCTTTGTTCTTGTAAATTGCTAAAATATTTGTAAACTGAGGGAGACTAGACTTGGAGGATTGTGATCTCTATAAATTGACTGTTTTTCCTTTAGGGCAGCCAGGAGTGCCTGAGGAATGTCACATAGATCCCACTGGGCGGGGTGGGGGGGGTATTGTGAGGTGTCAGCTTTTGTCTGTCCTCAGCTAGCTTTCTGCTCCCTCATCACTATCCTTCAAACAACTCTGCAAGGGTTAATTTGAAACGGGATAGATTTGAAGAGTGTTTGTTTGAGAGTGAACAGTACTAAATACAGTGTTTCTTCTGCCTTCATGGTTTAGTTAACAGCTAACTGCTCTGTCATTATGTTATTTTTATATGAAGTAAAGAAGAATCAGGGAAATAGATTTTCAGAACAGATGAAACAGAAAAGAGTTTTGTAGCAATAACTGGCATTATGAAACAAGTAACAAAAGAAAGGAAATGACTTTAAATTGGAAAGACACAAAAAAGTAGATGTGAAAATGTATGAAAAGAAGGTGTTGTGCCAATGTATTTGAAGCAAAGATTCTTCCTGAAAAGTAGCCAAAGAAAAAATTACATATTTAGAAAGAGTAGTTTGAGAAGATGTTTTATATAAAAGAAGTCAAGAACAAATAAACAAATAATTCTTGATTTAAGCAAAGGAAAATGACAAAGAAAGAATCAGGAGGGGTAGTCAAATTATAAGTGACCATGTAACTTTCTTTTGTTCTTCATTTTTGTGTTGCTCTGATTGTCATCTCCAACTTCTCCTCTTCCATTTTTGTTTACCATTATAACCAGATATATTGTATTTTTGGTGTCCCTCACCATGCAAAACCTTGGAATGATAATGATAAATTTGTTGTTTCTTTTGGTGTTTTGAATTTTTTTAATAGCAAATATTTTTTATTGTAAATCAAATTAAAGATTGTGTTTTGTTTCTTGGGCTCCTGGGTGGCTCAGATGGTTAAGCATCTGCCTTCGGCTCAGGTCATGATCCCAGGTTCCTGGAATCGAGTCCCGCATCGGGCTCCCTGCTCAGAAGGGGGCCTGCTTCTTCCTCTCCCTCTGCTGCTCCCCCTGCTTGTGCTCTTTCACTCTCTCTGTCAAATAAATAAATAAATAAAATCTTTTTTAAAAAAGATTGTATTTTGTTTCTTTTGTTGATGGTAGCTTTCCATATATGAGAAAGATATACAGTGCATAATTTTATTTTTCTATATAAGTCTTACAACTTAGTTTATTTTTAAATTTTTGTAAAGGAAATTACTTCATTATTCTTAAGGTTCCTTATTAGTCTTCTTTTATTTTTCTTTCTTTTCCTCATTTTCTTTGTCCTCTTTTTTTTAGAAGTAAAAAAGGCAAAAGGTAAAATAGAAAGAATTGATACAATCCAAGGTAACTAGAAATTCAGAAATGTAGGAATATATTACCAATTTGATATAAATATGAAAGAACATCATAATTTTTGACTGCTCAGGATAATTAAAAGTTTTGTTAAATTCTTTTCCCAAATAATCCCCTAAGCAACTATGAGACTATAGAAAAGCATATTATTATAAATATTGTGACAATATTTTGTCTTGTATTCATTTTGTTCCACTGAGAAATAGTTATTTTTCTGCTCAGAGTTGTGAGACATTGGTGAGCTTGAATCAAATCAAAAGACTGTCAGGAATACAACTTAAACTCTGCAGAAGAATGCTTGCAGCAATATTGCAATAAGCAGGGCTGTTAAAAAACACACACTCACACACAGTCAATTAAGCCATTGGATAATAGATCTTTTGTGTTCAGGTAGCTAAATAAGCTATTCATTTAAAATATTCATTAGACCTTCTTTGTTTTCATTCACATTCAAGGATTTCAAAGAAATTGACAATGTTACTGCTTTCTCTAAATGATCTTCTTCTATTATGACTTATTGTAGAGCTCTTTTTTACTCATCTGCTTATGATAATGATAATGCTGGTTTCTCTGAGGGTAATAAAAGGAAATTACATGAGACTTACTCTCATTCCCTTGTGATAATTCTTTTCTCTAGTCTACAGCATTCATACTTGAGAAAATGAAACCCAGTGCTTATTTTTATGTGGTGACTACCATCATAGTCATTTTAATGTAATCACATTATTTACCATCTGTTTTTTGCTTAGCCAAAATTGATTTTCTATATAGTTCATTTGGACACTTGAGACAAATAAGCTATTTATTTGTGTCAGTTTAATGTCTTAGCTACTAGAATTTTAAAAAGAAATTATTTCTCACGAGACAATATATTTCAAATAGCCTTGAATGCAATATATTGTTGAATTATGCCATTTTTTTATTGTTTCTTAAAAGGGGGATTATGTATATGGTTCATTGTTTTCAAGGCCTTATATCATAATAAAAGTGACAATTTATTGTTTTAAAATGAACACTGATTTTTTTTTTTTTTGTTTACCCTAAAAAAAAAAAAAAAATGAGACAGGGTTTTTCTAATGTCTTGAAGCTGTTTCACTTTACATGACCTTCTCCTGACCAGTTAATTCTGTTGTCACATAACATCAATATGAGAAAAGTATAAGAATGCTTTAATTGTTTCTATATTGGACTAAATTTAACATAATACAGTATAATAATGCATAATAAATTATTTACTTATCAGTGTTGTGTCCATCAGCTAAAGACCACTAAGATCACACAGCCAAACACGGTTGGGTTGATCACTTTCTCCAACAAGAAGGAACACCATGAGGAATATGAGGAATATTAATGAGAGGCTTCCACACTGCTTTTGAAAGGATTTGAGCCTGTGGTAGGTGGATTTTGGAGATGGTTCAAGAAAGCAATGTTTGTTTGTTTGTTTGTTTTTTGCTTTTTGTTTTCTGAATTGGATGCTTTCAGAAAGTAAGAATAATTCTATCATCAGCTATTTTAGTTTCATTCAGTGGATGGGAGAAATGGAGCTAAGTTAAAGCTGCAATCAGTAAAGAAGTAACAAACAAATTAGCTAGAAAAAGTAGTTTTTTTGTCATGTGTGTGGTTTGCAAAGGGTTTTTGTTTTTGCATGTGAACTGACAAACAATCTTGTGTTTTTATCTGATGCTCTGTGAAGTTTTTTACACTCAGCTGGAGAATACCATTGTCTTGTTTAGTCACAAATCAGCTGGCAGCTTTCAGGGTTGACTGCAATTCACTTTCTTATATGTCTGCTTCCAATGATAATTGTTATGGACTGAACGTTTATGTCTCTCCAAATTCATGTGTTGAGGCTCTAACTCCCAATATGATAGTATAAGAAGGTAGGTCATTAGGAAGTAATTAGCATTAAAGGAGGTCATGAGGCTGGAGTCCCCTTAATGGTATTACTGCCTTTATAAAAAAATGTAGACAAATCAGTATTCTTCTCTCTCCACCACATGAAGATACAGGAAGAAGGAAGCTATCTACAAGCCAAGAAGAGGCTTCTTATCAGACAGTGAATGTGCTGCCATCTTGATCTTGCACTTCCCAGTCTCCAGAACTGTGAAAAATAAGCCTCTGTTGTTTGTGCCACCCAGTCTATGGTATTTTATTATAGCAGTCTGAGTTGACTAAAGCAATGATCAAATGTTTAATTCTTATATGCATTATTATAAAAAACTAGTAATCACCATATGACATTATGATTTATATTGACTTTTTACATAAAATTATGATTGATGTCATTAATTGATAATACCATTAATTAATTACCTGTTTGGGATGTTTTTGGTGTCACATGAATATTGACATGGTGTAACAAGTGAGAAATCAGTTTTCACCTATAATCAACATATAATGTGACTCTTCCAGCCAAACAATATTGAAAAAATCACTCCCAGTCCCTACAACACACAGAAGAATATGTATATAAAAGAAGACATAGGATGAAGACAAAGGATGAAGACATATAGGAATAAAGTCTATAGGTTAAGGGAATAGAGCTACAAAATCAGAGTCATTTTAATAAAGAAGGGGACCAAATATAAAAATAACATGTATAAGAATAAAAGAGAATTCTGTATGAATCAGTGTTAAATATTCAGTAATTTAAAACTGTTCTGAGTAAGTTTTTAAACAGACACAGCACTAAGAGTCTTAAATAATAACGGCATACTGAAAAGTGAATGGGATAGTCAATGGCATAGTTTTGATTAGGACAAGAATAAGTCAGGCAACTGTGGTTGATTATCACTATGCCTCTACTGATGTAAATAGAGACTGATATCAGAACTCAAAATATTTTTTAATTCCTTCACATAAAATGTTATCTTTCATTACAGGAATGTTTCCAGTCTTTTTCAACAATTCATTTTGGGATATGCACAAATCCCAAGATTAAAAACCTTTTGAATGATGGCTAACTATATCAGCTAGTCCAAGAAAGCCATATATTCTAGTAAAGATTTCGATACCCCGAATGGAATCAGTGTAAGCAGCAGCCTTTACATGGTTTGTTAATGCAACTTATTTCAGCTATGTATGCAGATTATGAAAATGGTGAAATACAAATATGGAATCAAAGATGAAGAAAATACATTGTGTGTGTGTGGCCACATTGTGTGAATAAAATCAGGATCACATAAAATCAAATGAACACTCAACATAGTTTACCCATAAAATATAGTAGTAAATATCAATTGAGTGGTATTTATGTAATAATATGATAATACTTATCAAATTGCTATAACTTTTTTTGTTCATTTATTAAATAATCATTGAATATTTGCCATATTCATGTGTGTAGCATACTTGCTAGTCTGCCAAATGCTACTGCCCAAATATGTTTTTTAATATGTTTTTTCTATCTAGTAGAATAAATAAGATCCAAACACAAACACTTGCCACAGTAGATAGAAATTGAAATATGTTAGAATGGGAAGGAATGAAGGAAAGAAAGACTTTATCCCATACAGGCAAGAAAGTATTAAGAGAAAAAAAAGGACATTTGAGTCAGGCTAGAAAGATGGTGAGGCAATGCCTTTTGTACTTTTGGAGACCATAAGGACATTCAGTGTTGTGAAAAGAGCAAGAAAACAAAAACAAAACAAAAACAAAAACAAACAAACAAACAAAAAACATGGAGGCAAGGAAACTTAGGGAAGCCAGAGAATAAAGTAAATTTTTGGTTAATTTTGTTTGTTTTTGCTTTCTGTTTGCTAGTGGCAGTACTATATTTCAGTTAACATCAGGGTATTTGATAAATCTGGCTAGGAGTTTATCAACTTCATTAACTTTTTCAAAGAACCAGTTCCTGGTTTCATTGATCTGTTCTGTTGTGTTATTTTAGTTTCTATGTCATTTATTTCTGGTCTCACAAATGAAAGGAGAAATAACAATTATTACCAAGAAATACAAACAATTGTAAGAGAATAGTATGAAAAACCATATGCTAGCAAATTGGACAACCTGGAAGAAATGGATAAATTCCTAGAAACATATAAACTACCAAAACAGAAATAGGAAGAAATAAAAACCTTGAACAGACCAATAACCAGAAAAGAAATTTAATCAGTAATAAAAAAATCTCCCAAAAATAAAAGTCTAAGATGGCTTCACAGGCGAATTTTACCAAACATTTAAGGAAGAGTTAATACTTGTTCTTCTTAAACTATTTCAAAAAATAGAAAAGGAAAGAAAACTTGCAAATTCATTCTATGAGGCCGACATTACTCTGATACCAAAACCAGATAAAGACTCCATTAAAAAAGAGAGCTATAGGCCAATATCCCTGATTAACATGGATGCAAAAATTCCCAATAAAATACTAGCAAACCTAATTTAACAGTACATTAAAAGAATCATTCACCATGATCAAGTGGATTTTATCCCTGGGTTGCAAGAGTGGTTCAATATTTGCAAATCAATCAACGTGACACACCACATTAATACAAGAAAGGATAAGAACCATATGATCTTTTTTTTTTTTAAAGATTCTATTTATTTGACAGAGAGACAGCGAGAGACGGAACACAAGCAGGGGGAGTGGGAGAGGGAGAAGTAGGCCTCCTGCTGAGGGAAGAGCCCAATGCGGGGCTCGATCCCAGGACCCTGAGATCATGATCTGAGCCAAAGGCAGATGCTTAACGACTGAGCCACTCAGGCACCCCCCATATGATCTTTTCAATAGGTACAGAAAAAGCATTTGACAAAGTAGGACATCCATTCATGATGAAAACCCTCAACTAAGTAGGGGTTAGTAATAAAGGCCATTTATGAAAAACTCACAGCTAATATCATCCTAAATGGGGAAAAAATGAGAGCTGTTCCCCTATGGTCAGGAACAAGAGATGGATATCCACTGTCAGTATTGATTTAACATAGTGTTGGAAGTCCTACTCACAGCAATCAGACAACAAAAAGAAAGAAAAGGCATACAAATCAGGAAGGAAGAAGTAAAATTTTCACTATTTGCAGATGACAAAATACTCTATACCGAAAACTTGAAAGACTCCACCAAAAAACTGCTAGAACTAATAAATGAATTCAGTAAAGTCACACGATACAAAATCAATGTACAAGAAATCTATGGCATTTCTATACACCAATAATGAAGCAGCAGAAAGAGAAATCCAGGAATCAATTCCATTTACAATTGCACCAAAAAAACCATAAGATATCTAGGAATAAACTTAACCCAAAAGGTGAAAGACCTGCACTCTGAAAACTATAAAACAATGATGAAAGAAATTGAAGACATAAAGAAATGGAAAAGCATTCCATGTTTATGGATTGGAAGAACAAATATTGTTAAAATGTCTGTATTACCAAAAGCAATCTATGCATTTAATGCGATCCCTATCAAACTACCAGTAGCATTTTTGATAGAGCTAGAACAAACAAATCTTAATGTGTATGGAACCACAAAAGACCCAAAAGCCAAAGCAACCTTAAAAAAGAAAAGCAAAACTGGAGGCATCACAATTCCAGACTCAAGTTATGGTACAAAGCTGTAGTGATCAAAACAGTATGGTACTGGCACAAAAATAGACACACAGATCAATAGAACAGAATAGAAAATCCAGACATGAATCCATAACTACGTGGTCAATTAATTTTCAACAAAGCAGGAAAGAATATCTAATAGAAAAAAAAGACGGTCTCTTCAACAAATTGTGTTGGGAAAACTGGACAGCAACATGCAGAAGAATGAAACTGGACCACCTTCTTACACCATACACAAAAATAAACTCAAAATGGATTAAAGACCTAAATGTGAGACAGAAAACCATTAACATCCTGGAGGAGAACACAGAGAGTAACTTCTTTGACACTGGCCATAGAAACTTCTTTCTAGATGTCTGCTGAGACAAGGGAAACAAAAGTAAAAATAAACTATTGGGACCACATCAAAATAAAAAGCTTCTGCACAGCGAAGGAAACAATCAACACAACTAAAAGGTAACCTATGGAATGGGAGAAGATATTTGCAAATTACATATCTGATAAAGGGTTCGTATACAAAATATATAAAGAATTTATAAAACTCAATTCCCAAAAAAATGAATAATCCAATTAAAAAATGGGCAGAAGGCATGAATAAACATTTTTCCAAAGAATACATACAGATGGCCAACAGACACACGAAAAGGTGCTCACCATCACTCATCATCAGGAAAATACCAATCAAAACTACAATGAGATATCACCTCACACCTGTCAGAATGGCTAAAATTAACAACACAAGAAACAACAGATGTTGGCAAGGATGGGAAGAAAGGGGAACCCTCTTGCACTCTTGGTGGGAATGCAAACAGGTGCAGTCATTCTGTGAAACAGTATGGATATTCCTCAAAAAGTTAAAAACAGGGGTGCCTGGGTAGCTAAGTCAGTTAAGCAATTGCCTTCAGCTCAGGTCATGATCTCAGAGACCTGGGATAGAGCTCTGCATCGGGCTTCCTGCTCAGCAGGGAGTCTGTTTCTTACTCTCCCTCTGCCCCTCCCCACAGCCCGTGTGCTCTCTCTCTCTCTTTCTCTTTCTCTCTCAAATAAATAAATAAAATCTTTTTTAAAGAAAGTTAAAAATAAGGGTGCCTGGGTAGCTCAGTCTTTAAACATCTGCCTTTGGCTCTGGTCATGTTCCCAGGGTTCTGGGATCAAGCCCCGCAACAGGCTCCCTGCTCGTCGGGAAGCCTTCTTCTCCCTCTCCCACTACCCCTGCTTGTGTTCCTTCTCTCGCTGTGTCTCTCTCTCTCTCTGTCAAATAAATAAATACAATTTTTAACAAAAATAAAAAAGATAAAAAAAGTTAAAAATAGAACTATCTTATGACCCAGCAACGGCAGTACTAGATATTTACCCAAAGGATATGATGCCCTGTTTATAGCAGTGTAATCTATAGTAGCCAAAGTATGGAAACAGCCCGTGTCCATCGACTGATGAATGGATAAGGAAGCTGTGGTATATATACATTATGGAATATTACTCAGCCATAAAGAAGAATGAAATCCTGCCATTTGCAATGATGTGGAAGGAGCTAGAGAGTATTATGCAAAGCAAAATAAGCCAGTCAGAGAAAGACAAACACCATAGGATTTCATTCATATGTGGAATTTAAGAAACAGAACAAACAAGCAAAGGGAAAAAAAGAGAGAGAGGCAAACCAATAAATGGACTCTTAAGGGTTGAAAACAAATTTTTGGTTATCAGAGGGGAGGCAGGAGGATGGGTTAAATATGTGAGGGGGATTAAAGAGGGCACGTGTGTTGAGCAGCAGGTGTTGTGTGGAAGTGCTGAATCACTAAATTATACACCTGAAACTAATACTACACTGTGTGTTAACTAACTGGAATTTAAATAAAAACTTAAAAATAAAAAAAAGCCCAGTGTGGCTTTGGATTAAATTGAGCATATTATCTACATGTGGATGTAGAAAAAAAAGAATAAAAATGAAACAAATAAATAAAATTTTAAAAATAAAAATAAAAAGCAATTTAAAAAAGGAAAAAAAATTACTGTACTTTAAAAATGTCAAAATCTTTTAAGTTCTCAGACTACACAAAACATGAAGTGGCTGAATCTGTCTTGTAGGCTGTACTCTGTGATCCCTGTGCTGGACTGAAAGAATCTACTTTCCTTGCCCCTGGTTACCTATAATGAAAAATGTTAGAAGAGAATATTTAACCTCCTATTGAAAGTTCTCTGTACTACATTACTTGTTGTCTCTGTAAACTAGAGATAACAGTATCATTAAGTGGTCTTTACTTATTACTATAAACATAGAATATTCAAGTAGACAATACTAAAATGCATCTTGAAGTTCCTAGGAGTTAAAGATTAAATGTTTGAAAATCACTTTCTCAAAGATGGAAATATGAATCTTAATATCAAACTATTATGGTTACACAGGTGCTCTCATTTAACTAAGGGATGACTTGATGTTGAATACATAAGACAGTTTATAATATGATCTTATGTCTACACAGAGAGACATTTTTAATCAGAGAAATCAGCAGTCCTTCAAATTAAATGCTTTAAGTACCATTTTCAATTAGCAATAACACTCTGTAAGTGTCCAATTCAATCTCACTTAAATCTTTATTTGAAACACTAAGTGTGATGGTATGTCCAGTAAGTAAGATATAATATTTACAGTTTGAAGATTTATGCTGGAGAAAAGAAGAAACTTTGTGCTCAGAAAAGCAAATTTTGTTTTGTGACTCTAATTTGTGTTTGGCATCTAAGTCATGTTTACTGCTAATTAACACATACTAAATCAAAAGTATAATCAAGTGGGTTTCTATATTTCTATTACATATTTATATATTTATATGCATATATATACTTTTATATAGTTATATATTTATGAATATACTTATTTATATGTTTTCAATATATAGTAATAGAAAGATGAACACAAAGGTAAAGAAGCCTATAGTTAATTATTTGCCACAATTTGTCCTGTCTATGAACTGTCAGGTAAAGAACAGTTATTGTTTTGCAGTAATATGCAGTAAAATGGCAAATGAATCGGTTATACTAGTGTGTATTAAAAGAAAGATCTCGCAAATCAGTGTTAAATAAATATACTGGTGAAATCATAATACAATACTCTGGGAAAGAAGTTTAGAAATCATCTAGTATAGGGGAGACGAACCATGAGAGACTGTGGACTCTGAGAAACAAACTAAGGGTTCTAGAGGGGAGAGGGTGTGGGGATGGGTTAGCCTGGTGATGGGTATTAAAGAGGGCACATTCTGCATGGAGCACTGGGTGTTATACGCAAACAATGAATCATGGAACTCTACATCAAAAACTAATGATGTAATGTATGGTGATTAACATGACAATAAAAAAAGGAAATCATCTAGTATAACATAATATCCAAGTGAATTCTTATAATAACTTTTTTGTGAATTCTTTTCTTTATAATCTAAAACAAAATAATTCACTGAAAACCATATTCTATAATCCATAAAGAGGATATTACATACTAGAAGACAGTAAAACAAGCCTATTCCTTTCATATCAGTGTTTCCTCCAGCTTCATTCCTAATACCTGGTAACGTTGAAAAAATAACAAAAGAATAAAAAGTATCCATTATATCTTTATTAATCACAATCTCAGGAGATGATGTAAAATCCATGCAATATTAAAATTTTGATCAATATTGTGTCATAGCCAGATTCATATACAGGGAATGGAGAAATCCAGATTCTGGGGGTGCTTTGTAGTTTCATTAGCTACATAAATCCCATCCATCCACTTGATGAGTCATCATGCATAAGTTTTGATGAGTGTTAAACTCTCTAAACATTAATTTTTTATCTGTGAAAAGGTGACATGAGATTAGAGAATCTTTATGAAAATTTTCAGCTCAGAATTCCCAGGGATGTAGATCTGACTTAAAATTCACAAGCAAGTTTCTAATGAAAAAAGCTCTCAGTTTTAATGGAGTATCTTGTATTTGTATTCTGTATGAGCTTGTAGACAAAAGCTGAACCTAGGTATCTGCTCTTCCTGAATCAACCTGATAAAGTCCCTATGGTCTTACCCAAATAGGCAAATAAGTGTGACCATGTAAAAACATTTCTGGCTATGACTCATCCAAGGTCAGCTCATGCTATTCCCATGTCTGAAGGGCTTATTGACAATTTAGGTAAAAGAATCCTGTTTGGGAACATCTAGATGTATCATTTTATTATAAATATTTCTGTTAACATAAAGCATAAAATTATAAATATTTTTGTTAACATAAAGCATAAAAGCATGAAAGGTATTGCATATAACTATTATTCAAATCTAGGATTCTTTATTTCTGTAGCCCAGAAACCAATATAGTACCTAATGCTTAATTAGTAGCTTTCGACACCACCCCTACCTACTATATGTCTGACTCTTCACATGTAAATCTAATTTTCTCTCTTTTTAAAGGCAGTGGTATGTGCCTAGAACATGATTTTGAAATTGCAATTATATTCTCAGATAAGACTTTTAATCAACTTAATCATACCTCATGACTAATGGGAAAAGCATAGAATCAAGATTTATATAAGAAAACCATGGAAGTGTTGAAATTCCAATATTAAGTTATATGTCAGCTATATTCTAAATTAGAATAGATTTACACAGTGCTCATTTTCAGAATATAGGCATTTGAATGGAGCCCAGTACATGAAACCTTATTTTCACAAAAGTATCATTTCTCTATTGATATTTTGTAACTGTCTGAAATTATGTATTTTATTCCTCAATTCTAAATAGAAATATTGATAAGAAAAATTTTGAAATCTTACAGGAAGCTTTATTTCCCAAAAGGCTGGAACTAATCAAAAGCATTCCAGAAACTACCTAGACTTTCATGATTTTACTTGAAATATTTTCAAGTTTTCAATCTTTTGCCTAGACTATGCTGAGTATTATTCCAATAAGATCACAATTTTCTTGATTGAAATAATGTCATTTGTGATATTTAAAAGGGGATATATTTTATTCAAGAGGATATGACTTGCTTCTTATCTTTTGGTGCCCATTATAATCAGACTCACTGGTGCCGCCATTTATAAAATATTTAAACCTAAAAAGCAAATTCAGCAAATTCTGAATGAATACTACAAGAAATTGTCATCCAAAAAATCTTCTAATTGTTTATTAACCCCATAAGTGGGGCTGGAAATAAGATAATGACCCCCCAAAAAAGATAATATGATTTCTCCAAGCTATTTTTCATTAATAATTTTTAATAGTGGGTTATTTATTGAAATATAACATAACAGTACATTAAACTGAGGATATTTTGTCATAAAAATCTCATAATAAAGAGAAATTTTATGATTAAAATATTTTAATAAAAATTCATGATTTCAAGGAATTATATAAAATTTATATATTATAATATATAATATATAAAATTTATATATTATATAAAAAGTATGTAAAACATGTACAAATTGAATATTATTACATTATTACAAGTGGAAAAATGCATGCATCTGACAGCATATTACATGTTTTTTTTAAAAACACAAAACACATTTGTAATAACTTTTGTTTAATGCGTTATGTGTTTTATATTTTCAGTCTTTAGTAACTTCCAGGAGGGACAGGATTTCTTTTGCTTAGTACTAAACTTCCTCTGCTTATTAATCATAGAGCCTGAAAAATATATTTTGAATGAATTAATGATTCAGGGAATGAATTACTGTGGGCTGGAATGAATCAAAGCAGTCTCCACTTCCCCTTTTCAGAAGGAAGTGATTTTTGAGCCTCAAAAAATGAATATGTGGAAGTGATTTTCATATCCCTCCTGTACTCTATCTACTTTAACTCAAGAAAACCTTCCTTTGACTGACAAATCAGAGTTTTGAACCTAAAGATCTAAAGTTTTACTTAATAGGGCCCATTAACCCACTGACACCCACATGAAGTAACGTTTTGGTTTCCTGTCTTATGTCTATAATGGTAATGATTCAGACCTAAAAAGGACTTCTTCAGGTAATTGTGTCCAAAATTGAAAATATGTTCCTATGAATACATGTTTCTAAATCTCTCTCTTTTTTCTTTTGTTTTCCAGTTTTTACCGTGGTACAACTTTCCTCTGACTGAGTAGTTTCCTCATAGGTATTTATATTCTTTCTGTCTGGGTTTTACAAAAGTTCTGACAACTCTAGAAAATGCATTTCTTCTAGAAATGATGATTGAATAAAAACTTAAAGTATGTCTACCATATATAGATGTTTCTATTTAAAAGCTCTGTTATAGTCTACATTGGAAAAAAAAAATCACTTACACGGTTGATCAGTCCATTATTTACTGCGCCAGAAATACTTTCAGTAATAAATTTTTTTTCTTATCGTCCCATTTATAATTGTACAAGTACTTCTTCCCCCCTTCAAATCAATTAAATAATGTTTCAGATAAAGTAAAATAAAAGAGATAAAATCTGGGTTATTACCTGGCTTCAGAAAAAAATGAACATTTATTTTATTTCCTAGTAAGGAACCTGGATACAAAGAATGTTAGTGTGAAAACAGAAAAATTTCTCAATGGAATTACTTTTTTTCTTGTAAAAAGTGATTAGATTTATGACAGAAATATGATCAAATTTATGACATAGTATAACTCTCCTCCTTAAATGCTAAGGTATGAGGAATTCCCTTTTATATGATGTTTATCATTTTTTCTCAGTAAATCAGAGAAAGCAAGCTAAAAAAATAAAGCAATCCTCAAAAAAGCAAGTAGATGCTTTGAGAGCATTCTATATTCTATATTGTATTTTAAAATATCTTAAAGCACTTTGGAGCCTTCAATATTTCTACCATTTTATAGAGATTACAAAATGCTTACAAATGCATACTAAGAAAAATGAAAATTATTTTTTAAAAAAATTGAGACCCTAATGAGGAAGGGAACTATTACTAAGTAACTACTCTGCTAAGTACTCTGTGTTCTGTGTCACTTAATATCCCAACAACCTTCCCCTAGTAGACATCCTCACCCCATCTTACCAATGAGGAAAATGAAGTTCATATTATTTCATTTGTTGAAGTTAAATGAAGCTAGAAAGTTTTAAGGCCACCATTCGACCAAGAGGTAATGTTTGTTTCCTTCATCTCTGTTGTTCATATCTTAGTCTCCCCCGCTATCATGCATTCAGTCAACAGATGTTTATTGAGTAGCTACTGTGTTTAATGTCCTGTTCTGGTCACCAGAGTGACAGAGGTAGTGAGGGAGTCTGTTTATAAGTCCACCTTCTGTCTCTTTAAATTGCATGTGTACATAATCGTCTCCTACTTTTGAGTTAAATAATTCTTCTTCATTAATTATCATGCTCCCTCAAATTTGATTCCTCTTCTGAGCAGATGTGGTCTACATGTAGTCAGACAAGCATAAACAGGTACATAATATTAGTTTTCTCTTACTATATATATTTCATTCACTCTTAAAATAAACCAGATGACTGTCATTAAAACACCTAACTCTCCCACACTTGTGGGGCAGATATAGGTCATTAAACACCTCTCTAATTTTATTATATTTATTATATTATATATATATCTATATTTATTCACAATTATTATTAACAATTATTAACAAGCTCTATTGCTGGAGATGTTAAAATATGCCTCAGAAGGCAGCTGGGTAAGGGCTTTTAGATTGCAAATTGATATGGCTTTCTCACTGTTCAAATTGCTTTGAAGTTTTAAATGAAATAGAAAAACAAAAAGAACCAGTTCACCTCTGATAACACAATAGTTAAAAGCCTAGTGTATCTATCTACAAGATACAATTGCCAAAAGACCTGTGACTTCTTTTTCTCTACAAATTGAAGAGATGCATCTTGGTTCAGTATACAGCCCCAAATAAGTGGCAAGTCAATTATCTGATTTTAAAAATGGTCCTGAGTCAATTATCTGATGTTTTTAAGTTGGGATTCTCATTCATGCATGAAAAATAAATTATCCATTTGGAAATTTGATAAGAAATCTTTGTATTATAAACTCAAAACCAGATTTATATAAAGTATATATTTTGTTTTGAATCTAGTTAGCCATGACTTAAATAAAAAGTAAATCCAGACAAACTTCATTACTTCTCAAATTATGTCTTGAACCATTGGCTTATTTCATTTTCAGTGAGTTAACTATAAGGAAAAATATTGCAGCTGAAGATAAGCAACTTATTTTCTACATATAAAACTATTAGATATTTTTGGCATACCTCCAAGATGTTTGTTTTTCTTATCATTATTATTTTGATTGACAGTTCCTTTAACACATTACAGAAATAAAATAAATTTCATAATTATTATGGCAACCATTTCACAACATTAAAATATTCAGCCACATTTAGAAAGTCAAGCTTTTAGGACATTCCCAATATTTTTCTTACTGTTGAAATTGATAAGAATGCCTTGAAATTCTTCAGATGAGCTAATTATAAAAGGCAAAGGAGGAATTTATAAATGCAGGACTTGACCTGATTTTAGGTAACCAATTAAGCCCAGAGCAATTAACTTAATATTAGAGTTTGTGTTCCTTCAATTTATGACCAACCAAAACCTCATATATAAACCTTCAAACTGCTGGTACATTTACTCATATTTTAAAAAGCAAAGTCTTTTGATGTGGGAAACAACGGAAGAAGAAAAAATGACTAAATTTCCTTACTACCTATAGCCCAATGACAAGTCCTTGAAACAGGCAGAGTGACATTCCTCTAGGGACTCAACTGCCTCAATGTTAATACTTTGTTAAGGCAAAAGGCAATCCTAGCCTGAGGCCCCCACCCGGACCCCCCCAGAATCCTGTAAGTCTACTTTAACATATAACATTCCTTTGGGAACTTCCTTTATCTGTAACCGCCCCCCGCCCCCCGCCCACAAGATACGTGTTGGCCCACCATATATACATCTGAAGGGTCTCACGACTAAGGTTTTATTAGACGGTAATAAAAGACCTTTTCCCAACACTAGCTAGCCCGCTCAAGGTCCTGGAAACCTTGCTTCCAAAATTCCTTGGAGACTTACGCTATCCCTAACCCCCTCCCAACTTGAAAGTGCATAATGGGCCACTCCTCATGACCCGGTGCAGCTCTTCCTGCCCACGGGTCCTGTCCCCATGCTTTCACAAAACCACCTTTTGGCACCAAAGACGTCTCAAGAATTCTCTGTTGGCCATCAGCTTCAAACCCTAATAACATCTTTCCTACATCATTTTTGATCTTATATTATTTCTTGCTATTTTTGCAGTTATTTAATATTTTATTTTTCAAAGCATTTGAGCCAATGCCTCAGTGTAGGCATGTGTATATAATTAAAATATATCTCTACCAGAATTAGTCTGAGACACGCCTAAGGCAAACCTCCCTCTGTATCTCTGAATGTTCCAGATCTCTTAGACCCTGTGGATCCATATTATTAAACATATTTTTAAAGGTAACTTCACCTACATTCCCCCTATGCTTCTATTTCTATTAACCCCAAGTTTGGTTTCACAGGTATATGAGTACAGATCCACATCAGCAATAATTACATCCTAGCTCTTAGTATTGTTTGTGTGTGTGCGTGTTAAGAAATAAATGGTAATCCTACTGTTGATGAACTATATTTTAAGAACAAAAACGAAAAGTGAGATATAGTTGCAATATTTTTAAGTAGTACCTGATGATTATTAAGTGTCAGACAAATTTGATGATTTTGGTGATGGTGATGGTGGTGGTAGTAGTAGTACTAATAGTCATAGTTTAGTAATTTTGTGTAGAATAAAAGATCAAAGTAAAAGGAGAATGAAGAAAAGAAAAAGATTGGAGAATAAGAAAAAGGGAAGAGTGAGCAGAGAAAGAAAAAGATGGAGGAGTGAAAAACTGTTAAAATGATGAAGTACCAGCCATGAATATCTTGCTTAGTAATAGTTATTAGTCTCTCAAAAAAACAGTATTTTAGAATCTGTTACCATTTAAATGATTAAACGTATATGCATATAAAATTCATTCACATAAATTCAAGAAAATGTCCACGTTATATCAGTTGATTAAATTTGGTTGATTTAATTGAATGTTTAAAAATAATTAATATGTATTGTATTGACTTTATCACTGTTTTATTAGTATACTTAGTACACTTATGCTTCTAGTTCATCCATTTCGTGCACCTCATTTAACAAAGGAAAATGTTGGAGATTTTAAATTTCACTTCGTGGGACTCTGTCAGTGCTCCGCTCATATCCGCCAAGATTCCTTTACCATTTCCAGGTCATCTTCGGTGTGCTTTCCCTCCAAGGGTCTCACCTACTATTCCCTTTACAAGCAGCACATAGCTAGAAGTGTCTGGGAGGTAAGTTGCTCTGCAGGCTGACTCCTTCATTTTAGGGTGGAACAAACTCTGAGGCGAAACTTACTTGCGGAGCCAGTGCTGCAGCGTGGTATCCTGTCTGCGCACCGTTGCCACAGCTTCCAAGTCCCCCTTTCGCTTCCCCTGACTGCTGCCTCTCGGAAGCACTTTCTTAGCAAATGACCCGCACACACATTTTTGTCTCAGGTGGCCTCTAGGGAACCTGACTTAAAACAGTTGTGAAACAAAGATATGAATTGAACAATTAAGTTTTGGATATTTTGTGAAAATAAAAAATTTAAAAATTGTATTACTAAGACCAGAAAATACTTAAAATGGGCATATGTAAAAGCCCAAACTGAATAAACGGTTTTTCCTGCTAGTTTTGGCTTGGGTGTTTTGGAGGTGAGTGTAATTTCAGTGGTTCAGAGTTAGAGGAGAGATTGCTAGTTCTTATTATTAATGCAAAATACAACCCCTAAAAATTATATAAGTATCACACTCGGAAATTGAGAGTAACGAAAAAGTTGGTGGTACTTATGATATTATATGGCATCAACAAATTTAATTACTACTATACAAAGATGAAATAACAAAGTGTTTTAAAGAGAATTGTGTGCTATATATGTATGTATAGTAAAGATGACTAGACCTGTGTTCATATCATTCTGTGTGCCATAACGTTTACATCTAACTTTACTGTAATATTTTTTTTCTTAGTTGATGGACTTTATTTTCTCATTATGGCCTTTTTATATCCTTTCCTTCATTTTTTTAAATTCCAGTATAGTCAACATACAGTGTTATGTGAGTTTTTTAGTTGTGGTTTTGATTTGCATTTCCCTGATGGTAAGCAAAGATGATGAACATCTTTTCATGTTTCTGTTGGCCATCTGTATTTCTTCTTTGGAGAAATGTCTGTTCATGTCTTCTGCCCATTTTTTAATTGGATTATTTATTTATTTATTTTTGGTGTTGAGTTGTATACGTTCTTTCTGTGTTTTGTATACTAATCCTTTCTTATATATGTCATTTGCAAATATCTTCTCCCATTTAGTAAGTCATCTTTTAGTTTTGTTGTTTCCTTTGCTGTACAGAAGCTTTTTTTTAAAAAAGATTTTATTTATTTACTTGAGAGGGAGAAGGAGAGAGCATAAGTGGGGGTGGGATGCACAGAGGGAGAGGGAAAAGCAGGCTCCCTGCTGAGCAGGGAGCCTGGTGCAGGACCCTGGGATCATGACCTGAGCCGAAGGCAGATGCTTAACCGACTTAGCCACCCAGGTGCTCCTGTGCAGAAGCTTTTTATTTAGATGTAGTTCCAATAGTTTATTTTTGCTTTTGTTTCCCTTGCCTTGGGAGACATCTAGAAAAATGTTGCTATGGCTGATGTCAGAGAACTTATTGCCTGTGCTCTCCCCTAGGATTTCTATGATTTTAGGTCTCAAATTTAGGTCCTTAATCCATTTTGAGTTTATTTTTGTGTATGGTCTAAGAAAGTGGTCCAGTATCATTCTTTTGCATGTAGCTGTCCAGCTTTCCCAGCACCATTTGTTGAAGAGTCAAGTTGTGTATTCTTGACTCCTTTGTCAAAGATTAATTGGTCATATCATCATTTGTTTATTTCTGGGCTTTCTATTCTGTTCTATTGATCTATGTGTCTATTTTTGTGCCAGTACCATACTGTTTTGATTACTACAGCTTTGGGGTATCTGGAAATCTGGAATTGTGATGTCTCCAGCTTCGCTTTTCGTTTTCAAGATCGCTTGGGCTGTTTGGGGTCTTCTGTTGTTCATACAAATTTTGGATTGTTTGTTCTAGTTCTGTGAAAAATACTGTTGGCATTTTGATAGGGATAGACTTTCTATATTCTTTTATAGTGCCTTCCCTTCAATGCAGATACTTTATGTGTACTCTAGTATTTCAAGAGGAAAAAAATTAAAGTGAACTTGCCTGTATATAGAGATAGAAGCATTGAAAATTTCTATCTCCTCAATTTCTAATTTTAAAGCTTTTATAAATTATTTTTTAGCAAACGTATTCAAAAAATATTATTGATATTCACTTTGGGCACAGTCTATAGAAAGAATTATTTGGACATTCATAGTTCTGTATTCTTTATTAGGAACCTTGGTATCATATGCTTCACACAAATTAGTTTTTAGTCAAGAATGAGAGATTCTAATTCTTTTTAGACTTTTATAAAGGAAATAATGCACAAAATTATTTACCCTATGTAATAAAGAAGTCCAGGGAAAGCTGGCTTAAAACACATCTGGATCTGAAATTCAATATATATTATTATCAGGACAGTATTTCTTTACATTCCTTAGCTCTGCTTATTGTACCCACATTACCATTCCTTTCACCTAATTCTCAAGTGGGCTGTTTCTATTCAGCAGTAAAAATGGTGACAGGCAGTACCAAACTTATGTTCTGTCAGGTAAGCAATTCTGTAAAAAGTGCATCCCTTTTTCCTACAAGCTTGACATAAATCCATGTGTCAGCTCAGGAGGTCACATAGAGATCTAACCACTGTATCAAAGGAGATGTATAACCTAACCTAAGCTGAACCATATGCATTAAGAGATGGAAAAGCTCTGTAATCAGAAGAGGAAGTGGATATCACCTAGATAAAAGCAAAAGATGTCCAGGATAGTATCAGACCCAGGATGTCACCGGGTTAAAGTCCTATCTTCAAATTACTAGATAGTAGAGTGTTCTCACGTATCCAAGAAATTGATTGGAAACCAGGCAGAAATCACAAAACTGAAATCCAGGAAATGGAAGAAGGTGGTCAATGTATATTGACTCTCTCCAAGTTGGTGTGTTTAGTCTTACAAGAAAATGTGCAGTTGAGTGCATCTGACAAGACTGAAGCAGTTTTTTTCTTTTCTTTTTGAAATTTCTAAAGTGAGACTCATTAACAGCTCTCTTAGTCTTTTTCTCTTTTATCTTTATGTACATCATTGTTGATTACATCTTACCTATTTTCAAATTTATAGCATTTGTAATAGATGGTGAGATTATTTATTTTATAATATAGACAATAATAGATTGCTTATTCATATCAATTCATTATTTTATTTGTCAATTTTTTATCTGTTTGGCCAATATTATTAATTCCTTACGAGGTGTTGGGAACTATTCTTAAGATAGGGCATGCAAAATTGTTAGCACTTATTTTCTCTTCTTAAAGGTCTCAGTGTCTAATTACAAGTGATACAGGTAAAATATCTCAGCAAGAACTGTATTCCATCATATTCACCTTTATAGTAAATGTATTTCACACAATGTCTGATACATAGTAAATGCTCCAGATCTTTCATAAATAAATCAGTAAATGCACAAATGCATAAAACTGGGTGATGGGAATTAAAGAGGGCATATGATATGATAAGCACTGGGTGTTATATTCAACTAATGAATCACTGAACATGATATCAAAAACTAATGATGTACTATACTTTAGCTAATTGAATTTAAATAAAAAAATAAAATTATTATCAAACATACTTTCTGTATATATAAATCATTGAAAAATACATAGAACATTTAAAATACATTTCAGACAAATCGTATTTTTCCTCAAATTAAAGGGTTAGACTAATACTCATTTATGTAACTAATTATTTAATTAACCATAAATATTCTTTATCCTTATGTTTTAGAAGGAATTTCATGGAGTGATTTGGATAGCTTTTTTGTCTTCAAAATTATGTACTAATTTAAAATGATGAAATTGTTTCCTAAGAAAATGTATTCTACTGGTATATAGAGATATGTAAATAATTTTATTATCCTTCCATTAAAATTATTACCATAGCATTTACTTGTGGACAACATTGCTGAAATGTCCCCTTTGATGGCAGAGAAAACTTAGGTATTTGAAATTTCACATTTTGGTGTTTGATTTCTCTTCATATCACTTACTTGACATTAAAAAAAATAGTGATTCAAAAAAAGTTATTCAAATTAGACAGATGAATGTGAGTTCAAGAGATCGTTGGGAATTAACTATTTTGCTCTGATAAGGTTGATAAAAGTACATGATATGTATTTACCAAAAATACTGATTATGTAAAATTTGTACTTTTCCAGAGGCGAGATCTTGGGTGCAATAAAAACAAACAAATAAATAGTTAGAAATTAGATGTTGTTAGAAATTAATTAGATCTCACTGAGAAGCAGTAAGGTAAAATTTGGAGTATTGAAAATAAGAAAATACAGAAACTAGTTTGGGATATGAGAAACATTCTAGTTATATATAGCAAACAACATCTTTAGGGGGTATATATTTGTTTGGGCTTTCATAACAAAATGTCACTGGCTACATGACTTAAAGAACCGAAATTTATTTCTCATAGTTCTGGAGGCTGGAGAGTCCAACTTCATGTTCCAGCAGGGTTTGGTTTCTGGTGAGGTCTCTCTTCCTGGCTTGTAGACAGCTGCTTTGTCCTTACCTGGCCATTCCTCTGAGTAGGCACTAAGGGAGAGAGGCTGCTGGGGAGTTTGGATTGGGGCTCCACTTTATGACCTCATTTAACCTTAATTACTTACTTAAAAGCCTCATCTCCAAATACAGCTATAATGGGTGTTAGGGCTTTAACATTTTGAGGGGATACATTCAGTCCATAATAATGTAAGTGATACCTTACAAAAAGATACTTATTTTAATTGTATTCTTGTTTTTACTTTCCCATGAATTCTTCTTAATTTGTTCACTCAGTCTCAAAATAATTAAAGAAAATCAAATTTTCTATAGTCAGCATGGTGACTATAGTTAATAAAACTGTATAGCATATTTAAAAGTTACTAAGAGAGTAGATCTTAAGTTTTGGGTCACAAGAAAAAATTTTGTGACTATGTATTGTGATAAATGTTAACTAGACTTACTGTGATCATTTAGCAATATGTACAAATATTGAATCATTAAATTGTACACCTGAAACTAATGTAACATATGTCATTTATATCTCAATAAAAAGAAAGAAAATAAAATTTTATCATTTACTACACTGAATTTAAGAAATGCAATTTTATACTATTTTTAAACCAAAATTGCAATAGGAAATACTATTAATTTCATTTATATAATGGTATTCAAGTCCATTAATACTATTTGCAGTTTTTCTTTAAAGCTTTCCTTAAAAAAACATTGGAAAACTTCTGTGGAAATTTGAATTTGGACACAGAATAATATTGTCTGCTGGGGGATAATGGAGAATATCTATTGGTTTCTTTTTTTTTTTTTAAGATTTTTTATTTATTTGAGAGAGAGAGAATGACAGATAGAAAGCACGAGAGGGAAGAGGGCCAGAGGGAGAAGCAGACTCCCCGCTGAGCAGGGAGCCCGATGTGGGACTCGATCCCGGGACTCCAGGATCATGACCTGAGCCGAAGGCAGTCGCTCAACCAACTGAGCCACCCAGGCGCCCTATCTATTGGTTTCTGCCCTCTGCTTTCTAGCACAGAGTTCCTGAAACCCCTGTATTTTCCTAAGTGATAGGAGCACTAGGGGCGTCTTTTTTCCAATATTTGGTCTTTGACTCCAGTTCCTGACACAGAGCTTCTGAAACCTTTGTAGTTTCCTGGGTGATAGGAATGTCTTTTGTTATAGTGAGGTGACTCTGGGTGGGCTGCTGGATGGCTCCTGGATAGGGACTGGTCACTGAAAGACCAAGCCATGATTAGAAGCTTGAAGATTTCAGCCCCATCCCCCATTTTCTAGAGAGGGGATAAGGGCTGAAAATGGAGTTAATGATTGATGCCTACCTGACTGAGCTTTCATAAAATTCCTAATAGTAAGGGTTCAGAGAACTTCTAGGGCGTGAACACGTGAAGGGTATGGAAGCTCCCACACCCCTTAGCACATATCTTGACTTACTCATGTCTACCATTTGGATGTCCCTTTATTATATCCTCTTATAATAAACCACTAAATGTAACTAAAATGTTTTCTGAGTTTTGTAAGTCACTGTAGCAAATTAATTGAACCTGAGGAGGGGATCGTTGGAACCTTCAACTGTATAGCTGGTTGGTCAGAAGTCCAGATGACAGTCTGGGTTTGGGACTGCCACCTGAAGTGGGGGTGGAAGACAGTCTTATGGGACTGAGCCCTTCCCTGTGAGATAGTGTTAGAATTGGGTTAAATTAGAGGTCACCCAGCTGATGTTGTGGGAGAATTGTGTGGGGGGAGAAACCTCCACACGTTGGTGACCTGAAGTAAAGTGTTTTGTGTCAGTAGGAAAGGAGACTGACAGGAAAGAAAAAATGTAGGAGGAAGAACTGTTTTTTTTTTTTTTTTCCCTACATAGGAAGGAAAAAGCTGAGTTTTTTTCTTTTTATCCATATTTTTAGTTTTTATACACATTTAGAATTTCTCCATCTTCTTGGAAAATGAGGGTGTTGTCTTTGGATCTTGCACAGAATGCTTGAACTGACAATCAACAAATACAATTTTTACCATTAGATTTTGTACCTTGAAAAAGTTATTTGATTTCTTAGCTTCCTCAGTTAAACAAAAAAGGTGAACATACAAGGTATATTATCTCTTTATTCTCTGGTTTTCTAAAATATACTTATGAATTTACTTCAGCTCCTTCTTTTTTTTACTGTTCTCTAATTTGCTCTATTCCTCAAAGTTGCATATTCCAAAGATAATTTCTTATGGGTTCAAGTCAGCCCTAATTTTTAAAAGAATCTTAATAAGATCAGTAGCCCTCATTGTCCAGTCAGTTACTTAGACCACAGTGATATTTCCTGAATGTTAATTCAGTGGGTCAGCTACTGATTCTGGGTTTTTCACTGGACCATTTCTTTCCTAATCCTTCCTTCTCAGGTAAAACTCTGAGACAGTGTGCTTGCATTTGGTCCTTAGACATTTTGAAGGAGAAAAGAAGGATTGAAAGGTATAAATATTCATTATATTATTATTGTCTTCTAAAATCTATGATAATGATAACCACTTTAAATAAATTATCTTTGTAACTTTTTCTATACCTTTTTGAAAGTAAGTCATAGGTATTATATATATATATATATATATATATATATATATATATACACACACACACAATGGAATATTATGCAGCCATCAAAAGGAATAAAATCTTGCCATTTGGAACAATGTGGATGGAACTAGAGGGTATTACGCTGAGCGAAATAAGTCAATCAGAGAAAGACATGTATCATATGATCTCACTGATATGAGGAATTCTTAATCTCAGGAAACAAACTGAGGATTGCTGGAGTGGTGGGGTTGGGAGGGATGGTGTGACTGGGTGATAGACATTAGGGAGGGTATGTGCTATGGTGAGCACTGTGAATTGTGTAAGACTGTTGAATCACAGACCTGTACCTCTGAAACAAATAATACATTATATGTTAAAAAAAAAAAAGGAGAAGATAGCAGGAAGGGAAAAATGAAAGGGGGAAATCGGAGGGGGAGATGAACCATGAGAGAAAGAGAGAGACTCTGGACTCTGAGAAACAAACTGGGGGTTCTAGAGGGGAGGGGGTGGGGAATGGGCTAGCCTGGTGATGGGTATTAAAGAGGGTACATACTGAATGGAGCACTGGGGTGTTATACACAAACAATGAATCATGGAACACTACATCAAAAACTAATGATGTAATGTATGGTGATTAACATAACATAATAAAATTTTAAAAAAGTCACACACACACAAAAGAAGTAAGTCATAGGTGTAGAGTTTGAATATCGAAATTCACCAAATGTTGGGATAAAAATTTAGATGTATCTAACTAAAATCCATACTCTCTCTTCAAACCATGTTAATATCCCAAATCAAATCTTTTATAATACTTTCTTTGCTCCATTATTCTGACCCAGTTTTACATTGTCTCTTCTTAGTTTCTGTTGCATTACTGACCACTAGAGGTCTCTCCACTTTATGGAAAGCTAAACCCCTGCCTCTAAATCTTGCCTATGTGGTACCTGATCTCTGTTCTTGCTTTCTCTGTTCTCAACGGTGCAGAAACATGTGGTGAGTTGATCCTACTCTTCCATCAATATTTCTTCTAACTACAGGTTATTAACTGATCCTATAGGTTCCCTGAATCTGTCCCTAAATCCTGAATTTATGAAGTCTGAGGCCTACTCAACTAGCAATGGTCATTGGATTTTGGGATCAGCAGCCATATCTAAAAACTTCCGTTCACATACCTCCATTTCTCAGATAAAATCTTTACAAACAAGTCTTTGGTGTAGAAATTTTCCCCAAATATAACCATATTCAAAACAATGATATACAACTCAGAAAATATTTGACTTGTGTATTTTTTATTTGTTTTGGATATTATTCCTGTGTAGTTACCAACATAATCCTTTTGTTGTTGTTGTCATCGTTGTTGAAAGTTTCCTCTCTTTCTGGGATCATTTGCTTGCTTGGCAGGTGGTGGGAAATATATCTTCACATCAAGAAAGTTTAAAATATGCATAGTATATAAACACCATACTTTAAAAAAAAACAGTATTAGTGTTTTTATTCACACTGATCCTTTTAAATATCTTGGTACAGTTTTATGAGTTGTGATATAATTGTAGGTAAAATACATTAAATTAGTTTTTTCCAGTGTTATTAATAACACCCTTGTCTTGTTTTAAAAATTAGACATTATTTAGTTGTGTGTACATTATTTTAATTTTGCCATATATTCATATTATTGGAAAGCTATAGACCCAGTGTTAAGAAATGCTTATCTCAGGGTAGTGGAAACATATGTAATAAATAAATTGTCTAATTTGTGCCTTACTCTAACTTCCAATGTTCTACATTGGAAATGGATTTCCTCTGTAATCAGCAAATAATACATAATGATGTTTCAATATGATAAAACAGTATACACATAAGAAAATATTTTTCGGTAAAATAACTTGTCATAGTATTTATTTATGTTTAGGATGAAATAATCATGCTGTAACAAATTTGTAATCTGTAGTATGTATTTTAGTAAGAGAAGAAGACATAACAATACTTGAACTGCTTTACTAGATGAAAATGAAAAACTACTATGTAGCTTTGCGGAAGATACTTATCTTCCTTAGGTAGTGATTCTTTATTACATGCCCCTTTGCTGATTTCTTTGGAAAATACTTTTTTTCCATTTCAAAGCAAGTTGATTTTTATATTTTCTAATAACAATGAAGGAATTTCTATAAGACACCACAGAATGAATACATGATGAACCAGAAAAAAAAGTAAAGAAAGCAAAAGATAACTCTCATCACACTATGCCACAAACACAAGAGACATTTATTTTATGCCACACTGGGGATCATATGTTGAACAAGGAACGTAGGATCTTGCAGAGCAAACAGCATTGTAGAATAGCATGAATGTGAAAGTACATGGAATGTTCACAGAACTTAAACATTGCATGGCTCACAGATTTAATATAATACAGTTTTGTTGCTGAAGCATAGGCTTCTGGTTTACAAGCATAAACATCACTGGTCATATTAACTGAAGAAAATATTCTAAGTTTTCAATGAAGGAAGAGGTTCAGTTTGTGTAAGGTGATTTTAGGTTGCTGATGGGCCAAGAGTAAAAAAGCATCTAATGGTCAGTTAGAAATATTCTTTCACAGTTTAGGAAGATGTGGGGAGTTGTAGATCTGGAAATCTACGAGAGTATTTTTTAATCCATAAGTGTAATTTTGCCCAAGATGAGACACTTAGATTTCTCATCATCCAAAAGAAAGGAAATGCCAACATCCTAAGGATTTAAAAAGCAGAAAGAGGAGGAATGCAAACAATATAGACTAGGAAGTAGTCTTTAGTCAGTGTAGAGGCTATTTAGGCAGACAATGGTGTCTGAAAACCAAAAGAGAAAATTTCAGGGACATAGGTCAACCTTGTTTTATAAAGCAAAGTGGATATAAACTTTCACCATTTCACAACTATGAATATGCTATATATTTTCTGTCATTCAATATTAATAATTTATATTTTATATGAAATACTACTCTAGTGGAAGGAAATAATCTGAGGTGTTAATTGATATTATGTTATATTATATATTATATTATAATATATTTTACACCAGAGAGTTAGCAGCTCCAGGCCTTCTTTTTTATCTTTATGGAAGAATATCATAGCCAGTATCCACATGGGAAAGAACCTATCACCCAGAATTACAACCAAATTTCATCTCTCACTACAGAATAGTTTGGTGAAAACTGGGGTTCAGAATTGATCTTCCAGTGTTGTTAGCTTTGTAGCTAATTGTATTACAGGAGAGCTTTGGAATAAACTGTACTAGGACTCTGGAAACGTCAGCTTTAATGTGCAGGGACCAAAAAAGTAGGTGAGAAGTTTTCAAGATTAAATTTAATTATATATACACAGCAAAATGCAAATTTTGATATATATAAGTTTGACTAGTATGGATTAGGAAAAACAATGCTGGACAATAAAAAAAGAAACTGAACGACATATATGTTGTTCAGATTTGCAGCCAACACATCTTTAGAACAAATGCATCTAAATCTTCTAGTAATAAATCGTGACGAATATATAGATTTGGGGAATGTAATAAAAGAAAAGTTTATATAGTAAATGTGATAGTAAATGTTATATAGTAAATGTTTCTTGCTTTTTTCTTCATTGCTATACTGAGAGATTTAAAAAAAAATTAACATTTCACCATTCTGTTGGAATTAACTACAGCCTTGGCTCAACTGTTGTTACTGAAATAGAAATATACTGGATAGACAAGTGTTTATGTTCTTGAATATCAGAAGTAAGAAACCAAAGAGAATTATTAAAAGGAAAAAAATTAGATTGATTTTAAATGATCTTTCTTTTTTTGAGATCTATAGTAAAAATTAAAACTTTTTTCTCCCTTTGTCTTTTACTTGAGGTTATCATATAAGAAAAGCAATCAATGTGAGAAGATTAACAGAATAGGGAGCTATAATGAAAAAATGATGTTGACAAATTAAAAAAAGGTATTTATCTTTGGAGAGATAAATAGATGCATATACCTATTTTTAAAGGTATAAATTTCCTTTTTAAATGTTACTTGTGGGGACACCTGGGTGGCTCAGATGGTTAAACATCTGTCTTCAGCTCAGGTGGTGATCCCAGAGTCCTGTGATTAAACCCCACTTTGGGATCCCAGCTCAGCAGGGAGTCTGCTTCTCCCTCTGCCTCTGCCTCTCTCCCGTTCTCATGCTCTCTGTCTGTCTCTCTCAAATTAATAAATAAAATCTTTTAAAAAAACTGTTACTTGCAGGGTGCCTGGGTAGCTCAGTTGATTAAGCATCTGACTCTTGGTTTTGGCTCATGTCACGATCTCCCTGTGGTGAGCTTGAGCCCTGCCCATAAGGGGGTAGGCACTCAGCATGGAGTCTGCTTCAGATTCTCTCTCCCTCTCCTTTTCCCTCTTCTTTTCCCCCAGTTCATGTGCTCTCTATATAATAAATAAAAAATATTTTATTTATTTATTTTAGAGAGAGAGCAGGAGTGGGGAGAGGGACGGAGGGAGAGAATCTGAAGCAGACTCCCCACTGAGCACAGAGCCCCAGGTGGGCCTCCATCTCACGACCCATGACATCATGACCTGAGGCAAAATCAGGAGTTGGTTGCTCAACCCAACTAAGCCACCCAAGCACCCCAATAAATAAAATCTTAAAAAAAAATAAATGTTATTTGCGTTGATTTTTTCATACAGTCATTATTTTATGTGTTTACCTAATAGTTATTTATTAAGGGTCTTTTATTGTAGAAATCACTCCAAGTTATACAGAAACTCAAATCTCAGGGACCCTGTGGGAAGCTTATCATGTACACAAATTTCAAAGGGTTTCACCATGTTCATCACTTTCATGGGACAGACACTGCTTGTCACAGGACCACAGCTCTTTCAGATGTCATGAAACCCAGTCTCTCTGTTTGGACATATTTTTGTTAGATTGGGGAAGTTGACAGAATATGGTTGCCACATAGGTCACAGGGCTTAACTATTTTAGGGACATAGGTAGACGGAACATTGGTTGAAAGGACTCTGCTATAAAAGCAGGTGTTGACAGAAGTCCTGTGCCAGTCAGAAGGACAACAGATATGTCTTCTCAACACAACGTGTATGGGCATGTTCACTCTAACAAGAACAGAGAATCTATTGGCATTGGCTCAGGAGCCATTATGCTCTGGGACCTGGAGTCCAGGAGCCTTGTGAGTGCAGGCTCCTTTCACTCCAAGAGCTACTCTGGGTCTGTTCTTCTTCTAGATCCCAATCCACTCTACTCCCTGCTCCCAAATAACCCTAACCCCTGAAGACTGGGTGCATGAATTGCTTTTCCTCTCCTTTCTCCTCAACCTGTTGTTTAGTATCTCCTAACTAATCTGATTTCTTTGGGATTATTTTTTTTTTCCTGGCAAATCAAAAAAACTTCAAGTTTTACAATTTCCATGTGTTTTCAAAAAATTATTTCTAATGTTAAAAAGGATAGTAAAGCAATATTTCTTGTTTCTTTCTCATTGGTTTCTTGATAAAACAATTCTGTTTCTCTGGATAGGTGATGTGGGTGTGTCTGACCCACTACACCTGCAGTAATTCACCTTGGAAGGCATTTGGAATATGTGTGAAGTGGCTTTGGTTTCCAAAATGACTGGGTCTTTTATTGGCGTTTAGTGAGCGAGGGTAAGGAATTCTAAAAATCCTGAAGTGTGGACCACAGAAAGAGAAAAATTCTCCCACCCAGAATAACAATAGGACAGTGTTAGAAAATATTGAAAGAGAGAAGGCTGCTTATAGGAATTGTAGTAAAGAAAAACACAGCAGTACATTTTGCAGAATATTTCCCTACCTATCATAGTAATTCTAGTATAATGGAGAACACTAGAGATCATTGTAGATAGGATAATTTGTAGAGATTAAAAGAGGTAGAAATTCACTAACTTCATCTAATAGAATGGTGGAATAGCTCATGGAAAGTATAAATTTAGAATGTTGTTGGTAAATAGAGAGTTCTTATTATGTACTAGGTTAATGATGAGAAACAGCAGACATGCTTTATAAACAGGGATCTTGCATAGTGCTGATTGTAGGTGCTCTGTAATTTTTTTTAAAGTTTTTATTTTTAAGCAACCTCCATACCCAACGTGGGGCTCAAACTCACAACCCCAAGATTGAGAGTCGCATGCTCCACTGACTGAGCCAGCCGGGTGCTCCTGTAATTTTTAAAAATGACATGCATTAACTAATAAAAATATTATTAAGAGTAAGTTCTGGTATATACACATAAAAGTGAAATGTTTCTAAGTTTATAATATAAGATACTGAAAAATATGTAGCATGGTATTTTGGAGAGCTGTTCCTCTTTTTAACCAGCTATTTAGTTTACTTGACACAAAATACAATGCTGTAATTTTCTGTTACTGCTGAAACTTTCTTTTTATTTCTTTTCTTTTTGTTTCTCCTCTTTAAAAGACGATAATCTAGCTCTTTCTTTTATTGAGGTTAACTTCCAGCTATTGAATAGTTGGTTAATTATTCAATGCACTTTTCTTCATTTACTACAATATGTTCAAATAGCACTGAAATAATTCTATAGCATAAGTTAGATTTGGAACTGGTCAGATCAAAGCTTTACCAATTAAAACAAACAAACAAACAAACAAACAAACAACAAACAAACAGTTAGGACCATTAAAAAAAAGTGAAGTGCCAAATGCACTTTTCTGGAGGACTATTAGCAGCTTGATTGTCAAGCAAACGGCGAATCCTTTAGGAGGTAGAATGTGAGGATAGATTTTGTTTACTTCTTTTCAAACCAAAAAAACTCTCTATCCGGTTATGGTTTCTTTATATACTGAAAGTTTAATATTCCTAATTGTGTTATATTTTAGCACATTTGAGCAAACACTGGACAACACAGAAACACAGAAAAAGTCTGTGTCTAACACATATAAGATGTATTCTGTAGTTCCTATTTCACTATCAGAAGCAAGGAAAACTGAAAAGAAGCAAAAAGTTACAATGTCGTAAGAAATAAACAAATGGAGATATAGAAACAAATATGTACTCATAATCAGGCAGCTTGGGTTCCCATTCTGGATCAGTCAGTAACTGAATCTTGACCTCATGCTTCTCTTTTGTAAAAGTATGTTGAAATAGGGGCATCTGGGTGGCTCAGTCAGGTAAGGGTCTGACTCTTGATTCCAGCTCAGGTCATGATCTCAGTGTCCTAAGATGGAGGCCTGCCTCCTCTGGCTCTCCTGGGCATGGAGCCTGCTTAAGATTCTCTCTCTCTCCTCTCCCTCCAGGTCTCCTTCGCCCCTCTTTCCCCTGTCCCGTATACCCGCGTGCACTTTCTCTCTCTCTAAAAATAAATAAATTTTTTAAAAAAGTATGTTGAACTAGAGAATGTCTTAAGATTCTTCTAAGACTGAATGCTTATGCTTCCATATTTAATTAATTGTAACTAATTAAAAAGAACTTGAGTGGCCCGAATTTTCTGGACTATCATGGCACATATTCATGAAGTAATCCATAAGTTAAATTTACTTTCTCCTTTCTGTCCATAATTTGAACATCACATGTATTATATTAGAATTATTTTTACATGTTCATTTACTCTCAGTGGATTTTGAGTTTCTTGAGGGCAAACAGATAATCAACTTCTAAGGTTTATATCTAGCACAGTGGCATATAGTAACTGCTTACTCAAAACAAACTAGACTAATACAAGAACTGTAATAAAGTCATGGATGAAAATAAAAATTATTCTCAGGTCGAGAATTTGAATATTCCTTGATGTTGACCATAATTTGCCTAAGATTGTGGTACTTCCTATATCAAGTACTACAAGAAGCTCTGTTTCTTTTTGCTGGTGTGTTTTGTTTTGAAAGAATAATTCAGCATTTATCTTGTTAGTTGTTCCTGAACAGTAATGAAAGACTGAGATCAAAATAAGTAGTGGTTAAGCTAAAGAGAAGACCACTACATCCACAAAGAGATTAGGATTTCACATTGTTTTTACCCATTGGAAGACAGGAAAAGGGCACTGATTATCTGGCAGTGGTTTAGTTTGAAAGCCATTTCCATAATGCATAGACATTTGTTTACACAGCTTGTTTTGTCCTTGTATTTTTCGTAAACCAAAATTATATATCAAAAGCAGATTGTTGTAGCATCAGTGTATTATAAAGCTTGCTTTCCAGTTTTGGTAATTGTAGGACTGATTTCTAGCTCATTTGTTATCATAGCAACACCCATCACCAGTTTCCCAGAAATGGAAGTGGAGCTGGCAAAGTGTTCACAAGTGATTTTATTCCCCTATTGAGTATAGAAAATATAGTCGTACATTTCAAACTGCTATAATTGTACTATAATTTTACCGGAGTTGTCATACAGAAATATGCTATGTGAAGGATCTTGGTGAATGGCCCCACGTTGAAAAGAAATATTTGCCAGCTTCAGTGAATATCGACATATCTTATTAACCTTAACCTGTAAAAACACCTCTTTCTCTGACACTCAAATTGGAGATCCTCCATGTGGGTCAAGATAGAGTGGAAGACAAGGATTATGAGCAGAAGTGATAGTGTGCCAACCCCAAGCAAATATTTCAAGAGGCATGCTGTGGTTTTGGCAGATCTTGCTGTTTTCTTAATGCCGCAACAGTGGTATGTCCTAAAAAGGAGTTTTTCTTGGACTGGACCCTAGAATAAGAAGATCTGTGGAACAGGGTAGCCAGTCTGTGGCAACTGATATGCAACATACAAAAGTAATATTTGTTGCTGTCAGCCACTGAGATTTTTGGGGTGGCTTATTCTTACAGATGATTCTGACTCAGAGCCTGGATTCCTTACATTATGACAAGAGGGGCCAACTTAAATTGTATAAATATTTCCCTCAACTTCCACTAGAAAGAACAACAAAGAAAAAAAAAGGCAAAGAAAAAAAAAGAACAACAAAGAAATTGATTTTTTTCAAGATTTTTTTTATTTCTATCCATGGAAAAATAAAGGATGAAAGTTTGAGGCCTTGAAAGTTTGAGACCTTGGCAGTTAAACTAATAAGAAGATAGGGCACACATAATATCCAAGGCAAATACAAGATTTGTCTTTCCTTATGTGCATGATATATTTTCATTATTTTTAGAGTTTTTATTTAAATCGCAATTAGTTAAGATATAGTGTAATATTAATTTCATTATTTTTTTTAAATGTGGCCTAATTTTCTTTTTTTCTCTTAATTTCTTATTTAACTAATTTAGAAATAGGTTGTTTGATTTCCAGATATTTGGAATTTTTTTTTCCTAATTTAATTGCTGATGGTAAGAGAATATTTCAAATTTTGGTATTTGTTTTATGGCTCCAGGTGAAGTCTACCTTGGTGAATGAATAATGTATGCAGTTGAGAAGTGTGGATTCTACAATGGTTGACTGTATTAGCCTATAAATGTAAATTAGATCAAAGTGGTTGTTCATCTTTTTTATCTTTACTCCTATCCCTCCCCCTTTTTTTCTTACTGAGAGAGGAGTGCCTCAAATCTCTATTTTGAATTTGCTTATTTTTTCTTAAATACTTCTATTTTTTTATTTATTTATTCATCAGAAAGAGAGAGAAAGCAAAAACTAGGGGGAGGGTCAGAGGGAAAGAAAGAAGCAGACTCTCTGCTGAGCAGGGAGCCCGATGAGGGGCTCAATCCCAGGACCCCAGGATCATGACCTGAGCTGAAGGCAGACGCTTAACCTACTAAGCCACCCAGGTGCCCCTTTTAAATACTTTTAATTTGCTCATGTTTTTGGAAGCTCCAGTATTTGGTGCATACACATTTATGATTGCTAGTCTTCCAGACAAATGTATTCTTTTATTACTATGAAGTATTAAATTTACCTCTGGTAATACTCTACATCTTGAAGTTTATTTATATTATGCTATTATTGCCACTGTAGCCTTCTTAGGCTTATTGTTTGTATGGTCCAGGTTTTTTTATTGTATTTTCATCCAGTGATTTTATATTTAAAGTACATCTCTTTAACACCAATGACTGCTTTGTTTATGGTTTTTTTCTTGATAAACACTGTTTTATAGTCATCAAACTAATGCAGTTTGACTGTAACTATTAGTAATTTATAATACCATACTAGAGGAACCCTAGTTGTAGGATAGACAGAAAAAATAATAAGGAAGAATTAATGTTCTCTCTCACTTTCCCTCTCTCTCCCTGTCTCTTCCTCTCTTTTTCTCTTTCTCTCTTTCTGTCTTTCTCTGTCAGTGTGATTCTTGCTTCTGAGACATTCCTGGACTTAGAAGGAATTCAGACCTTTGAAAAGAATCATATTCAGAAATATTTTGTCGTGTACCCAACTGTCACTAGTTGGTAATGTGATGATTCAGTTGTAGACATTTTGACGATGGATTTATATACAATTAATATTTCCCTTCATGATAAATCTTGTGTAAGTGAAAATACCAAAAGATTACATGTATGTATGTATTAAGTATATATTAGATTAAGGTATATAGACATTTCATTAAATGCATTTTACTTTAAAATGAAATTATTTCTCAATCAATTAATATTATATTAGCCTAAATACTTTATTTTCCTGAAACTAAGGCTTTTTTCCCTGACATTCAGTTGAGATCAAAAGCATATTTCTAAGTAATATTCAGGTTCCAAAATAATATGCTAATATTTCTACTTATTATTTCTCCCAGTAAATGCTGCTAGATGAATATGTTTGAATGACATCATTACGTTGTGAGGCTTTATGTTATATTATGGCATTGTTTTTGGCAAATAGACATGCCTATGGAATTTCTTATTAGCTATTTTATAGTGTTATTTATTATTGATACAACCTCAATTGAATTTACATTTAGCTCATGTTACTTTCTTGGTAATAAAAAATGTATATATATTTTCAAATGTTTTCTTCTTTAGATGTTCTAAGTAAAATTTTCATCATGTAGTTCATGCATAGTTCAAGTTAAAGATTGGTTTTTCAAAATATTTTCTATGAAATAATATCTGCAAGCCAGGAAATGTGTTTTCTATTGTAATGGTATATTTGTGTAAGTGATTTGGATTTAACAGCACTGAATATAAGCCAAAAAGTGCAAAATTTTATAGGCAGCTAATTACACTTGACTTCTTGCATTTTCGGAGGTATAATCCAGCAGTTGTTTGCTATTATTTTATTTTTTATAGATTAACACTGGTATTATTACCATTATATAAGTTACTAAGAAGGTTTTATAAACAAACTGATGTGGGATATTTTTGTTTTGCGAGATTGATGCTGCAGTTATATAATTATTAACCCTGTTTCTTAAGACATTGCAAAATCATTTCTTAGTCGACACTGTATTTAAAAAAAATTTTTTACAAGCCCAATTATTTTTTATACTTGGATTTAACAGACATAAATTAATCTGCCAAAATACTATAAAACTTTTAATTTCTGTATTTGTCTCCTTCAGATATGTAATTAATAATTTGAGAATAGCTCTTGTTCATATGTCTTTGAGTAGCCCTAGGATATAAAGATTCTTCAGGTCTGTCTGCCAAATTCTCTGACCAGTCTCATTTAAATCATTCCTTAATATAGGTTTTAAATATGTTTAAACAAAAACATTATTTATACTTCAAATTACAACTTATCACTTTTTTTATGAATTTGAAGCTTTTATTCAGAACTTCCAAAATTGCTAGTACCTAGAACTGATTTTTTTTCCATCATGATAATCCTTAATACCGAGAATAACAACACTCTCCTACATTTGACTTCGTTAGTGTGACTTGATTTACCATCAAAATAGTGAACCATTTATAAACATACCCATTTTCAGAATTACTAACTGCTGATATACCCACCATGATAACAATGCATCTAAAATCACTGAAAAACCGCTAAGTTCCAAGCCTGTATTTTTCGGGTGATCTGGCTTGGTTTGTTAGAGGGATGCAGATACCCTTAGATCCCAGACAATGAAATCTAACTTTCCTGGGATTAAACAGTAAACAAATCCCATCAAGAGGGTCTAATCAAAAGAGTTGGACCTAGAAGCACAAAACTACTATGAAATAAGTGAATAAAAACCAAAGAATGCTCATCTGAGTTTTCATTAAAGGATAGAAGGTACAGTTTGGCAAAAGTTGTTAGTTGCTCGAATGTGTAAAGGAGTATGTAGAAACAGGAATGGGACAATTCGTGGCAGGGAGAAATTTGTTTATAGTGTACTTGAAATCTTCTTTATGAGTAGGGAAGAAGATGTTAAGAACCATAACTTGATTTTGAGGTAGACGAAATCATAATTTAACCTAGTGTACCCCAAAAAGATTATAAATGCATATTCTGCAAAAGGAACAATTGGAAGCCTGTTGATAAACTTAATTGTCAGAGAAGTCTCCTGAAAAACTTTCCAGAATTTCTTCTTGAAATACATTTGTGCATTTTTGAGATTACATTTATATGTTTATTTCTGAGTTTAATCCTCCAGTGTGAATGTAAATAACAAATGGAGTCATATAGGTCTGAAAATAGAAGATGGAGGCCACAATAGAGGTGAACATTTTAAAACATTTGAATGCCATTTAAAACAAAGTCTTGTGAACAATATTCAACATTTGACTTTGACAGATTAGAAAAGAACACTGGAAAAGTCTTTAAGTATTTCAGCTCCAAAATGAGTTATTTTGGTTCCAGGTATAACCAACATGTCTAAGAATATTTAATTATATAAAAAAATTCCAACTGGATACCAGGTCAAAAATCAAACTTATTTACAATGCCATGGTAAATCTTGGCCTTATAAATAAATCTAGTTTAGAAAAACAACTTAATTCAAATAGAAAAATTTATAATTATATGTTTCAAGCAAACTTCATTTCTTTGCTTTACTCTTTCTACTGCTAAATTAAACTTAAGCTTTCAATTTAGAATCATAGAGTGAAAGTATGTTTTAAAATAAACTACCTTTAAAAATGTACTCTAAATTCATTAAAATGAGTATATATCATTCTAATATAATTTTTCAACTGCATTATAACATGATATGAAATATGTTAATGGCAATAAAGCTATTATTAGCAATGGCTATTTTATTTTCAGTAAAATTGCCTGTAAAGGCCATAGATCAAAATGACAATTACCAGCTTTCCACATTAAGAGGATGAACACATATGACATATAATATAAAAGAAATGCCCCAAATATAAAATAAATTACTTCTATCTTACAAACTAATAAAGGAAAATGACTTTTAAATCACTCTAAACCCTTAAATTACTTTTCAGTGTCCACTTCATACATTACACTGTAAGTTCATTATCACTGAGACATATGCTCTGCTAATTGCAATATGAAATAGCCTTTTAAAATTTATGGTCGAAACTATTTGATGAGTTACTGTGAATATTTTGCTAACACATAATATAAATCTAATGATTTTAAAGAAGTGTACTTTCTAAGTTGTAGTTTAGGTGATACTTAAAATAGTAAAACTTTAATTTAAAAAGTTCTTAATAAAAACTTCTTTACACTTGGTCAGATTTCAACTTATTCTAGTTCCTGTTACAATTGAGAAAAGTAATCCTGGTTCATACCATCCCTAAACCAAATGTTATTAAGACTTTCTCTAATTGTCAAACATCATATTTTAGTTTTATGAAAATATGTTTTATAAAAACTATGTGGCATTATCAAATATTAAATTATATTATATGTGAGTCCCTAGGTAAAAGGGAAATATTTAATTTTTCCCACTTAAACATCTAGGCAAAAATGCAAAATGCCATTATCCAATATTTATCATCTAGCACCATAATCTGTATGTTTTAGAAGGGCAACTGGTAATGTCAATGAAAAGGGATATCAGTGAAACATTCTTTTCACTATATTTACAGCCCGTATAGAGATATTAGAAACAGAATGATCTCACTTACCTGTGGCCATTTTGGCATAATATTAAGGAAAGTATTGGAAAATTCTCCAAAAATGTCTTGCTGATTGTTTTACTGATTATTTGTTACAGTATATAAAAATTTAGTATATAAATAAAATTTAGTATAGATTTGTGTTGTCATTCAATATAACATCTTTTCCCCAAAAGGGGATTGTCTGTTGTTTAGCAGCATCCTGAATACTTGAAGAGTGGGTATCACTCAAGTTTTAGTCTTTGAACTTAAGAAGCAATACCTCAAAACTAAGGTTTTAAAAAATATATTTATTTTACTGAAGAATGTCAGGGACTAAAATGATAAATAAATGTGAGGAGATATTTTCAGTGTCTAAAATCAACAAATAATTAGTGTCTAGAATAGACAAGAACTGTTAAAAATCAGCAAAAAAAAACAATTATAAAAGAAAAATTATACATGAAATGAGTAGGAAATTTTTAAGAGCAGAATCTATCAATGCTGATAAGATGAATCTATAAACCATTGCTGTAGTGGGATGAATAATGGACCTCCAAAAGATATTTCTATGTCCTAACACCTGGAACCTGTGAATATGATCGTATTAGGAAAAAAAAAAGTCTTTGCAAATGTAATTATTTTTTAATTTTGTTTTAAGGATTTTATTTATTTGACAGAGAGAGAGAGCACAAGCAGGGCAAGTGGGAGAAGGAGAAGCAGGCTCCCTGCTGAGCAGGGAGCCCGATGCGGGGCTCAATCCCAGGACCCTGGGATGACCTGAGCCGAAGGCAGACGCTTAACCAACTGAGCCACCCAGTGCCCCTGCAAAAGTAATTAAATTAAGGATCTAGAGAGGAGATTATCTTGGATTTTCTGGATGGCCCCTAAATTCAATGAGAAGCATCCTTAGAAGAAAAGAAAAGACACACCAAAGGAGAAGGCCATGTCAGGAGGCAGAGATTGGAGCTATGCAGCCACAAAGTAAGGAATGCTCAAGCTACTAGAAACTGAAGAGGCAAGGAAAGATTCTCTACTAGAGAATTCAGAGGGAGTGTGGCCCTGCCAACACCTTGAATTTGTACTTTTAGCCTCCAAGAACTGTGAGAGAATGAATTTTTCCCGAAGTGCATTTTTTTAAGCCTCTCGGTTTGTGGTTGTTATAGAAGCCCCAGGAAATGAATACAATTGATAGCCAGAAAAAATAAACGTCAAACAAGTCATTACACATATTATACATATTAGACTGAAAAAAAGAATGAGAGTCTAGATGGTTCCAAGTGTTGGCTGGTATGTGAAGATACAGGAATGCTCTTTCTACCTGATGGGAATGTTAACTAGTGTGACAATTTGGAGAGAAATCTGTGTAGAGATATTCCACTTTTGGCTAAATATCCCAGGGAGTTTTTACAAATGTCCAGAAGTAGACATGTGTAAGGATGATTTTTATAACATTGTTCATGGTGGTGCAGAGGGTGCAGAGTTGGAGGCAACTTAAATATGCATTACTGAGAGAGTGGAAAGAAACAATGTGGTGGATGCAAATAATGGAAATACACTCACATAGATATATACATATATACACATATATGTGCATGTATATTCAGGCAACATGATGTATTCACATAAAAATATAATAAACACACTGGGTAATATACCAACTGCAAGATTTATAAGATGGATTTTGTACAAATCAACAATTTTCTTTCTCAGAAAATAATATTGAAATTTCAATATCATATCACTAATACCAGCTGGGAGAGATCGAAATAATTTAGGCAAGAAAGAATATTTATTTTACTGTAATTCAACTTAGAAAACTAATAAAGCCTCAGATGGTTCAATATGTTTAAATTACTTTTAATTAGTCTCACTGAAGAAGGATAGTTTAATTTGAAAAGATCAGATATATGGATTCAAACACAACGTTCTATGTATTTAACACAAGAATGAATCCTATGAAAAGAAGATTTATCTTTTGTGTGTTTTAGTCCCAAAGAAGTTTGATTTATTGAAGCCAGCTTCTTCTTTCAGTAAAATTTTAAAAATGGAAAATTTTCCAAAGAGAAAAACTTCTTTGTAAACATAGAATGCAAAAGTAAAAAATAATCAGTAAGGCTTATCTGTGAAGAGTTTCATAAAACATGTATTTGTCTATCATCTTGGTATCTGTCTATATCATCTCTCCATCTTCACTCTAATAACCATCAGCAAATTTAACAAAGGTGAAAATTCAAAAGGCGTTCTTTATTTTCTGAGAAATGCTTAAGCTGAATAATAATAAATATGCTATTTGTTTTAATAAAAATGAGTTTACAGGTGACAATTTATCATAACTGTATTGTATTTACCCTTTGTATCTTTACAACTTTTCTTTTTATATTTAATGAATTCTAAACGAGTCATTTTGTATATTTTATTCTTCTTCCTTCCTGCTTGACTGCCTGCCTTCCTCTTTCCCTCCCTTCCTTCCTTCCTCTCTTTCTTTCTTTTTCTATTTTAATTCTAGTGTAGTTAACATGCAGTGTTATCATTCAGGTGTACAGTTAGTGATTCAACAATGCTGTACATTGCTCAGTGTTAATCATGGTAAATGTGCTCTTAATTCTCACCACCTATTTCACCCATTGTCCCACTCACCTCCCCTCTGGTAACCATCAGTTTGTTCTCTATAGTTCAGAGTCTGTTTTTTTGGTTTGTCTTTTTTTTTCTTCATTTGGTTTGTTTATTAAATTCCATATATGAGTGAAATTATATGGTATTTGTCTTTCTCTGACTTATTTCACTTAGCATTATACTCTTTAGATCCATCTTTGTTGTTGCAAATGGCGAAATTCCATTATTTTTTATGGTCAAGTAATATTCCATTATGCCTATATACCACATTGTCTTTATCCATTCATCTAATGATGGACATTTGGGCTGCTTCCATAATTTGGCTATTGTAAATAATACTGCAATAAACACAGGGTTACATGTATCTTTCTGAATTGGTGTTTTCATATTCTTTGGGTAAATACCCACTAGTAGAATTACTGGAATCATACGGTAATTCTATTTTTAATTTTTTGAGGAACCTGCATGCTTTTTCCACTATAGCCTCATCGGTTTACATTTCCACCAAAGTGTATGAGGATTTCTTTTTCTCCACATCTTTGGCAACACTTGTAGTTTTTTGTGTTTTTGATGTTAGTCATTCTGACAGGTGTGAGGTGATATCTCATTGTGGTTTTGATTTGCATTTTCCTAATGATGAGTGATATTGAGCATCTTTTCATGTGTCTGTTGACCATCTGTATGTCTTCTTTGGAGAAATGTCTGTTCATGCCTTCTTCCCATTTTTTTAATTGGATTATTTGCTGTTTTGGTTTTGAGTTGTAGAAGTTCTTTATATATTTTGCATACCAACCCTTTATTGGATATGTCATTTGCAAATATCTTCTCCCATTCAGTAGATTGTCTTTTAGTTTTGTTGATTATTTCCTTTGCTGTGCAGAAGCTTTTTATTTTGATGAAATCCCAGTAGCTTATTTTTGTTTTTGTTTCCCTTGCTTCAGGAGACTTATCTAGAAAAATGTTATGGCCAGTGTCAGAGAAATTACTTCCTGTGCTCTATTCTAGGATTTTAATGGTTTCCTGTCTCACATTGAGGTCTTTAATCCATTTTGAGTTTATTTTTGTGTATGGTGTAAGAAAATGTTCCAGTTTCGTTCTTCTGCATGTTGCTGTCCAGTTTTCCCAACACCAGTTAAAGAGACTATTTTTTTTTTCTCTTTACATACTGTTGCCTCCTTTGTCAAAGATTAACTGACCATGTAATTGTGAATTTATTTCTGGGCTTTCTATTCTGTTGTATTGATTTATGTGTCTGTTTTTGTGCCAGTACCATACTGTTTTGATTACTACAGCTTTGTATTTTAACATGAAATTTGGGATTGGGTTACCTCCTGTTTTGTTCTTCTTTTCCAAGATTTCTTTGGCGGTTTAGGGTCTTTTGTAGTTCCATACAAATTGTAGGATAATTCGTTCTTGTTCTGTGAAAAATGCTACTGGGGTTTTGGTAGGGATTGCACTAAATCTGTAGATTGCATTGTATAGTATGGATCTTTTAACAATATATTTTTCTTTCTAGCCATGAGCATGGAATATCTTTCCATTTGTTTGTGTCATCTTCCATTTCCTTTATCAGTGTTTTATAGTTTTCAGAATGTAGGTCTTTCACCTCCTTGGATAAGTTTATTCCTAAAAAAATTATTATTATTGGTGCAATTGTAAATGGGATTGTTTTCTTAATATCTCTTTCTGCTACTTCATTATTAGTTTATAGAAATGCAGTAGATTCTGTATATTCGTTTTATATCCTGTGACCTTACTGAATTTATTTATTAGTTCTAGTAGCTTTTTGGTGAAGTCTTTTGGGTTTCCTATATAGAGTATCATGTCATCTGTGAATAGTGAAAGTTTTACTTCCTTTCTTACCAATTTGAATACCATTTATTTCTTTTTTATTGTCCAATTGCTGTGGCTAGGACTTCCAGTACTGTGTTGAATAAAAGTGGTGGGAGTGGACATCATTTTCCTGTTCCTGATCTTAGGGGAAGAGCTCTCCTTTTTAACCATTGAGTATGATGTTCCCTGTGCATTTTTCATATATGGCCTTTATTATGTTGAGGTATATTCCCTCTAAACTGACTTTGTGAAGGTTTTTATGAATGGATGTTGTACTTTGTTAAATGCTTTTTCTGCATTTATTGACATGATCATGTGGTTTGTGTCCTGTCTCTTGTTGATGTGATGTGTCACATTGATTGATTTGTGAATATTGAACCACCCTTGCATCCCAGGAATAAATCCCACTTGATCGTGGTGAAAGATTTTTTTAATGTATTGTTGGATTCAGTTTGCTAATATTTTGTTGAGGATTTTTGCATCAGAGATCATCAGAGATACTGGCCTGCAGTTTTTTTTTTTTTTTTCTCTCTCTCTCTATTTTTTACTTTTTTGGTAGTGTCTTTTTCTCATTTTGGTATCAGGGTAATGCTGGCCTCATGGAATGAATTTGGAAGCTTTCTTTCTTCTTTTATATTTTTGGAATAGAGAAGAATAAGTATTACTGCTTCTTTAAATGTTTGGTTGAATTTTGCCTGTGGAGTCATTTGGTCCTGGACTTTTTTTTGTTGGAAGTTTTTGATAACTGATTTAATTTCATCACTGGTAATTGGTCTGTTCAGATTTTTTTCTATTTCTTCATGATTCAGTTTTGGGATGTTATATGTTTCTAGGAATGTATCCATTTCTTCTGGATTGTCCAGTTTGTTGACATGTAATTTTTCATAAAATTTCTTGACATACTTTGTATTTCTATGATGTTGGTTATAACTTCTCTTTTACTTCTCATTTTGTTCATTTGAGTCTTCTCTATGTTTTTAATGAATCTGCTAAAAATTTATCAATTTTTGTGATCTTTCCAAAGAACCAGCTCCTGCAGCTCCTGATTTCATCGATCTTTTCTGTTGGACTTTTTTGTTTTGTTTTGTTTTTTGTTTTTTAGTTTCTCTTTCATTTATTTCTGCTCTGATCTTTATAATTTATTTCCTTATACTAATTTTAGGTTTTGCTTGTTCTTTTTCTAACTCCTTTCCATGTAAGTTTAGGTTGTTTATTTGAGATTTATCTTCTTGAGGTAGGCCTGTATTGCTATAAACTTCCTCTTAGAACAACTTTGGCTGTATTCCAGATTTTGAACCATTGTGTGTTCATTTTTTTGTTTGTTTTTTTCCATGTATTTTTTTTATTTCCTCTTTGATTTCTTGGTTGACCCATTCATTGTTTAGTAGCATATGATTTAATTTCCATATATTTGTGGTCTTTCCAGATTTTTCCTTATGGTTGATTTCTAGTTTTATAACATTGTGATCAGAAGAGATGCATGGTACGACATCAATTTTTCTGAATTTGTTAAGGCTTGTCTGATAGGCTAATATACAATCTATTCTACAGAATGTTCCATGTGTACTTGAAAAGAATGTGTATCCTGCTCTTTTACAATAGAATGTTCTGAATATGTCTGTTAAATCCATCTGCTTCCTCTAGTTAACTGTTTATTCCATCTAGTGTATTTTTATTTTCAATTATTGAATGCTTCATCTCTGGTTGGTTCTTTTTTATGTTTTCTGTCTCTATGTTGAGGGTCTCACTGAGGCCCTCCATGGTTTTCTCAAGTCCAATGAGTATCTTTATGACCATTACTTTAAATTCTCTATCAGGCATGTTACTTATCTCCATTTCATTTACGTTTCTTGCTGTCATTTTGTCTTATTCTTTCATTTGGGACATATTCCTCTCTCTCCTCATTTTGTCTCTCTGTCTCTGTTTCTATGTGATAGGAAAGCCAGCTATATTTCCTGCTCTTAAAAGTAGTGGCCTTATGAAGAAGATGTCCTGTAGTGCTGTGAAGTACAACGTCCCCTATTCACCAGAACCTGGTTCTTCAAGGGTGTCTACTGTGCATGTTGTGTGCATGCTACTGTTGTGATTGAGCCATATTTGCCTTCAGTACAGTCATCTGCAATGGCTCTCTTTGCCTGTTGTGAGCAGGGTTTGGGGTCTGTGTTGTTAGTGGGCCACCTTGAGCTTGAGTTGAGTCAGACCACTCATTTGCCAGAGATACAATAGCACCAAACTGCAGGGTGCTTTCCCTGTGTTGTCTCCTGAGAAACATTTATTGCTATGTGGGCTGTGCAGTCAGACTTGATGTCTACCTCTAGCCCACTGCTTGGGCCACAGTTGGACTGGTTTGTGTGGTTTTCTTCCCCTCTCTCTGCTGCAAGAGTCACTTTTGAGTGGTGCTGGCCCTTACTGGGGCTCCTTTCTTACTGTAGGCTTGTAGCACTGCTTTGGATGGCTCTGGCCAAGGGTATATTGGAGGGACTGGTCTACAGGAGAGCATAGTGGCAAGGAGCACAATTTTAGCAAGATTCACACAGATCTGCTCTGGGAGGAGCCTGGAGCTGCTTTAGAAAACTGCTGCAGGGGTAGGGGGAGGATCCTTAAAAGAGCACAGGGTGGGGCATGCTGTTAGTAAAATAGGTGGAGAGTGTTGGCACTGTGCTGGTTCCCACAGGTGTGCATGTGTCTAGGCTGGGGTGTGGGGAGGGAAATAGCACCTGCCAGCTCCTTTATTCCTGGAGCAGTCTCCTAATAACTCATGCCCCTCCAGCCCTGGCTCTGAGATTAGTAAATAAATTTCCTTCTCATATACCCCAGGTGTTTTTCAAAGCACTGCTTCTATGTTGAATAATAGTGGGGCTGTTTGTTGTCCTGCCTCTTTAACAGGAACTCAGCTTCTTAACAGCCTCCAGGCTCTCCCAGAGCTGAGGCCACTGATTTTTAAAGTCCTAGGTGGTAAGCCCCACTGATTGTAAAAACTTGTGAAATTAGACACTTCTGGTTTCCCAGACCAAATGTTAGGGAGATTCATCTTTCCCATTCGGGTTTAACATGCCTGGGGTATTTGGTGTGAGATTCTATTTATCTCCCCTCTCCACACCTGCAGTATCTCTCCCTCTTGTGGACAGACCCTCGGGTCCATTTAGCTCCCAACCACCACATCTCCACTCTTCCTACTCTCTTTGATGTGAACTTTACTCTACATTTTGCTGTGGAGAGTCTGTTCTGCCAGTCCTTGGGTTGTTTTCTGGGTTATTTACACTGATGTGAGTGTTATCCAGTTATATCTGTGGGATGAGCTCTTCCTACTCCACCATCTTCCCAGGAAGTCTGGGGTTCCATTTGGATGGAGCCATTTTGTTCTATCAACATGGTGAATCTGTATTTCCTAAAGAGAATCTGCCTTTGCAGCCTATATAATTTTTACTGCAAAATATTAAACATATTAAATGTTAAATATATAAATATTAGCCAATTCAATCTGAATATATAGTTATTTTCCAGCTCTATCTTGCATTAATTTAATAAAAATATCAGTCAAGGTTGTTTAAAATGTTTTGAGTTGTACATGTATACATGTATAACTGATATATATAAATATACATATAAATAAATATATAAATGATATTTATTTACTTATTTCTTTCTTTATAGAGAGAGAGAGAGAGATGTGGAGAGGGGCTGAGGCAGAGGGAGAGAGAGAACTTTAAGCAGGCTCCACAACCAACACAGTGTCAGATGCAGGGCTCAATCTCACAACTTTGAAATCAGGACCTGTGCTGAAACCAAGAGTTGGACATTTAACTGACTGAGCCACCCAGGCACCCCTAAGTAAATAAATATTTAAAGAATTGGGTAAATGTGTAAACATAATCACTTATAGTTAAATTTATATATATATATGTATATATAACATAACATAAATAACATTATTTCTATATGTTGTGTATATGTTTGTGTGTGTATATATCAATATATGTCTAGATGTAGATATGTAGATATTTATATTTCTAATGAGAAACAGTGCCTATAATTCTCTAGGTATGTTTTCCATTATAATCATATTTATAGTGATAATAGTCATTTCTGAAAGTATCTGAATTTTAGACATTCTCTAATCCTTTTCTAAGACTAAATAATTAAGTTGTCATGTAGCATTTAACACTTTTCTTATGAGCAAATATTATATAGCTCTACATAATGAGAAATGTATTTCTATAATATATTTATTTGTAGTATAAAATAAATAATATTCCTTTTAATATGGGACTCCAGTTGCCTATATAACACTGTAAAATAAGCTCTTCAGTACAAATGAGATCCACATGTTTTTCCATACTTTATTCTGTATTTTTTATTCATATTTATGCCTATTGCATTAAAAATTTATTTCTGGACAAAAATATTTGTCTGACTGGTTGTCATTAGCTACTATAGAGTAGAAACCTAAGTAGAGATTCTTCCTTGATTCAGGGAATACAGATCTCTTTTGCTGATCTTTTCTCCTACTTTTAAAATATACTTGTCTATGTTGTACATCCAAGAGAATATGTTTGCCTGTGTGTGTTTATATTGCTTATTTATTGAACTGTGCTACCAGTCTTTCTTATATAATATGTGCTTTAAAATTTTAAATATTTTATTTTCTTGGGTATTTTAATATGTCTTCTTAAAAATGATTATTATGTGTTAATATACTATAAGCAGTTTGTAGGGTATTGGGTTATAAAAGAAATTATATGATTGATGACTAACATGAAATAATTGGATAATAAAATCCAAGAGTTGGAAAGAAATTCAGTCATTCATTTCTTATTTTATTGGCCTCTAAATCCTCCTCTGAGTAGTTTTTTAGACGTTCTCAAAGACTACTACTAAGAGGAACCATATCATCCTCCAAGGCAGTTCATTCTTTCTTTTGTTTGGTTCAAAATTTTACCTTATTTTGACCGAAAATTTATATCTGAGAGGATTCCAGACAATAGTATATGCAATTCTTGTTATCCCTTTTCCACTTGATAATCTTGCAATTATCTGCATAGTTACCAGTGGACCCTCAGAATCTAGAATGCATGACTAAACATATCCTCTGAAAAACAATTCTGCTCAATCATTCTTTTCTCTCCCTTTTCCTATTCCTATAGGAATTCTAATATGTGTTATCAAGAAATGGATCAAAACTCCAGGATTAGCTCTTTCAGTACAAATTAAAGCAATTTATTTAATTAATTTATTTATTTAAAGCTTTTATTTATTTGTGAGACAGTGAGTGAGCACAAGCCAGGGAAACGGCAGGCAGAGGGAGAAGCAGGCTCTCCGCCAAGCAAGGAGCCCAATGCAGGACTCGATCCCAGGACCCTGAGATCATGACCTGAGCAGAAAGCAGACGCTTATCCCAAATTAGAGTAATTAAAAAAATTTTTTTACTCATATTTTGACAAAAAAGTAAAGAGGCTCTCAAGTGGCCCAAAGAAGCAGGAATATATTTCAAGACAACAGGTAATCTGATAGCCAATCACCAGTAAAGTGATAGAATGGATATTGGGCACCAGAGCTGGAAATACAGGTTCTGGGATCCCACATGAAATTTTTACTTCATGGATTTTTTTTCTTTTGTTCTGTTTTTATGTTTTTTATTCTTATTCCACTTCAGATCGTCAGCTCTTTCCAGTCTTTTATCCTACTTAATCTTTTCTTTGTCTCATCACTTTACACGTTTCCAAATGACACTTTCACATTTGAGTCTACATGACCTTACTGCTTTAGTTTCTTGTAGATAATCAGTTGGTTTTCTAGGATCTCAATTCCAAACTCCCAGGAGGGGCAACTTGATTCAATTCTAAATCTGTCCAATAAGCTGGAGTTTACTGGGGTGAAGGGAGGCACAGATTTACATTAGCAGAAGGGATATAGTTGAGGTAATTTTTAGTCATAGGTATGAGATGAGCAGGTAATGAAGCATCTAATACAGAACGACTGTCATCTTTCTCAATTTAGACATCATATTTCTTTATTATAATTGTATTCATGCAACTGAAAGTTAGTTATTTTGGCACACACAAGAGTCTATTAAATTACATTGGAATATATATAATTTAGTCAACCATAACTTTTCTTCTTCAAATAACTTTGCCTAATTAATCCCTAAAAAAATGTTCAAAATGTATGTGTATTTTAAGAAAAAGGGAACTAATTGGAAGAAATATTAGATAAGATTGTTAAAGCTGCAGAAAGACACCTGCAAGAGTTGAACAGCATTTCTTGACAATTTGTTACTGCCTCTTTCATAGGAGTTATGCATGTTTATATATGGACAAAACCCAGTTAACATATACACACACATTTTTACATACCCCTTCATATTCATTCCTCATTGGGTCTATCAGCCTATTCTTTTAAATTTATCTCATAGCTTTTATGCAGAAGTTTCCACCCCTAACTCCAACATCATCTTTTCAGCTCTGCTCAGAGGCCACCTAAAATGTAGTATTATAATAAAGCATTTATAGTTCACTATTCTTTACAAGATTGGTATTTTTAGTCTTTTGTGCAAAATGTATCTCATTTCTTTTTCATCCAAAGTCAATAAAATTAATTCATGATTTTCTTTATTTATATATGGGTATATATATTATATCCTATAAATAAATAAATATATAGCTCACAGGGAATGTATATGACTGTGTGTGTATATATATTTCATAGAATTTTTGTTAGTTTTCTATTGCTGCTTAACAAGTCACCACAAATTTAGCTGCTTATAAAATACAAATTATCTTACTGTACTGCATGCAGGTCAGAAGGTGGAATAGGGCTCATCAGGATAAAAGTAAGATATATATTGGCAGGGCTATAGAACTTTCTGAGACTGTAGTTTCTACCAATAGGTAGAAACCAAGGAGGTATTATTCATGCATCCAATCACTCAAAGCATTTTATTAGGAACTCTTCTGGACACAAACTGTAGAAATACAAATAAGTTAAGTTCCCTTTAAATAGAAACACTTTTATATGTAAATGCAATTAAAATTGTTCAAAATTTAATGAACTCTCTTTATATTAATGGTCTACTTGTACCTGGAAGTATACAATGCTGGATAGCATAGTAGACATTCAATTTTTATTTGTTTGGCTTGACAGACTAAATTAAGCTAAGATTTACTGAATTTTTATTTAGGTGAGATAAGTGAGAGGTGTGTGTGTGTGTGTCTGTGTGTCTGTGTGTGTGTATACGCACCCATATATATATATATATATATACATATATGGGTGTGTATATATATGTATGTTATCACTGTATATCCTATGGGTTTCTCTCTATATTTGTATCTATCACTGAGACAAGTGTGCGTTTATATATGTGTGTGTGTATACCAATGCTTTGTAAGACAGCTATGTTTATTATGATCATTTAATAGATAATACAGTTAATGATTAGAAACATTAAATAACATAAAGTAAAAAAAAAAGAAACATTAAGTAACATCTAGTAAGTGATAAACTCAGGACTCTAGGGATCAAACTTTAACCATGATGCTTGGTAAGTTCCAGTCTTTGACAGTAAATTAAATTTAGGAATTGGTAAAATTAGATTTGTCTAATATATTTTGTAATACAGCTTGAAAACAGATTAAAAATAGTCACATATCTTTAAACTTTCTAAATTACATTAAAGATATATTGTTGAATTTCTTACTTATATATGCAATCTAATAAAAATCTTTAGAAGTAAAAATTATTAAATAAGTCATGTCAGAGGGAAGTGTAGTGTGTTTTCACGTTGTGGTATTAAATAAGCTCTTTGAACTTTACTTGCAAAGAGTTCTCAAATGCCATTAGTAGCATTTAAAAAAATGTGAATCTAGAAATTATTCATTACATTTTAATTTTAATTTTACATTCAATTTTAATTTTTATATTATTTTGATTTTAAATGAATTTTCAAACTTTATGTCAAATAAGCACATCTTAACCTTGAAATGTTAGATGTATTCAATTTTTTCTTGATAAATATTCTTCAGGTAATTTCATTGGAAGGATAATATCGATTTTCTCAAGGATAAGAGTTTTATTCTGCCCATATTTACAATACTTGTTAATTAGAATTGAAATAACAGTTATTATACTATATATAATTATAATTTTTATATTGTATAAATTTTAAAATTTATTAATATTATCTCACATACTGACCTTTGAGTAATTCCACAAAGACTTAAAGCATTTTTATTCTTATACCTCATAAACAGACTTTTTGGTGAATATCATAACTGAAGCTATTTTTGTATTATATGAGATTGGTTTGTAAATTAATTTCTTTACAGTAGCAGAAAGAATGATTAAAATAAGCACCAAATTAAAATGAGTACTATTAACATGCCTACATCTGATTTTATGATATCCCTTTCTAGAAACTATCACATTCCCCATATAGAGAATGGTTTCATAAAGAAGAGAGTGGTTTGTATGTAAGTGATCTTCACATTATATTCATAAATACCTCTAATCACCACAATTTTTGGCTTCACTTTAATTTCAGTTAATCATAACCAGTTACTGAAAATCCAAATAAGGATTAGCATTTGGTAATAATGTCAGTGGCCTACCCAAGGATCTTCAATCATTTAATTTGTTGCATAATTTGTTTAGAAAATTCTTAGAACTGTCTCACATTTAACATTTTTAAAATTCTTTTCTTACCTTTAAGACATTATAAACTATGGTGACTCAAGACATTAAGACAGAAAATATATTATTCAACAAGTCACGATTATGGATGACTGAAAGAAAAAACAATTTGCCAATGCCATAGAGAGCAGAAAAGAACTTGAGTTACATAGTGCTTTATTTCCTAGATTCACAATCTCTTTGGAGACATGTTAAATCCAATGATGTTTTAAAAACTATTCGGAAGGCAGCAAGCTTTTATTTAGAAGGCAGCTTAATATTATACTTAATGACTAAATAACAGACTATTTTGTCATCAGTATTTCAATTTCAAAGGCAGTGCCCCCCATTTATCTAAATCACTGAGCCCAATGTTAAGCAAAATTCTTCCTCAGTGAGATGGATAATGACTTCAGTTAAATAAAGTATTTTTGATTCATGTGTAGCAGCTCTCTCCAGTGAACGTCAACTCCATTTTTAAAAATTCTGTGTAATGAAACACGTTTTATGAAAATGTTTTAAAAATACCTTTCTGAGAACATCTAAATTACTCTCATCTTGAATTAGTAACTTAATGGAAAGCAATGATATCCAAATGTGGTGCAGCACACAATTACTAAGTTTCCAAGTATGGTGACATCAGTTATAATTTTGTATTCTAATATTATACATATGGCGTCTTTTATTAATTGCTATCAATTCACATTAATTACATATTAAAAATCGGCATCCTTTTGAAAACTTTCTTCCATTTTAAAGCACATTAGAATTAGCTAAGATACTTTTTTAAATTTATTTTTTAATTTTTAAAGATTTTATTTATCAGAGAGAGAAAGAGCGAGTGAGCATGAGTTGGGGGAGGGGCAAAGGGAGAGGAAGAAGCAGACTCTCTGCTGAGCAGGGAGCCCAGTGTGGGGCTGGATCCCAGGAACCTGAGACCATGAAGTGAGCCGAAGGCAGATGCTTAACTGACTGAGCCACCAAGGTGCCCCCCTAAGATACTTTTAAAAATAGTTTTGATCAGACAAAATGCAGTTATAATCAAGCTCTACCTCAAAATATTAAAATTAAAATCTTCAGGGAAATTGAATTAGATCACATTAATTTTATCCATTTCCTAATAACTTCATAGATTTCAAGGGTACTTTTTTTGTAAAATATTTTCCCCACAATATCATACACATTAAAATGAATTCTTTCATCATACATGTAATGTGATACTTTTAATAAGAATGTTCATATATTTATAAAAGGATTTGACATCAAAAATACAATTTCTCATTCAAGCTTCTAATTTCCAGATGAACAGGGTAACTTCACACAGCTGTGACAATGAGAACAAGTGTTTTAGACCAATAATAAAAGGTTCATGAAAGTATTAATTACTGACTGTTTCTAAAACTATTGAGGCAGCTAAACAGATTTATTCATAAGATTTTTTTTATTAGTTATAAAATAAAGGTCTTTTGAATGCTTTATAAAATTTAAACCAAAAGACTTATTATCATCTGAATTCATGTAATCTTCAGTATTTGTCTTGGTCTTTTCAAGACCTTCCTTAGGAAACTTCATTATTTATAAATGATTTCAACATTTGGTGAAAAAAGTGTGTATTCTTCCTTATACTTTAAGCCAAAATGAATTTAAGTTGATAAAATTTTCAATTAAAAAACAAAAGAAATTTGTAGAAGAAAATAAAATACATATAACCTTCATGTGAGGAAGAACTTTCTCAGCATGATTACAAAAGCAACATAATCCATGGTTTTGCAGAAATGCCTATCCAGACCATAGCTTCTTTTTTATTATGTTATGTTAATCACCATACATTACATCATTAGTTTTTGATGTAGTGTTCCATGATTCATTGTTTGCGTACAACACCCAGTGCTCCATGCAGAACATGCCCTCTTTAATACCCATCACCAGGCTAACCCATCCCCCCATCCCCCTCCCCTCTAGAACCCTCAGTTTCTTTCTCAAAGTCCATAGTCTCTCATGATTTGTCTCCCCTCCGATTTCCCCCTTTCACACCATAGCTTCTTACTTCACTGCTCATTTCAGTTAGGTAGCCTAGTAGTTCAGAGTAAGATATTTAGTCAGACTGACTATTCATACAGATCTTGATTCTGCTATTTACCAGCTTGAGACTCTGGGTATGTGTCTCAGTTTATCATCTCTAATGTAAGGATAGTAAGTATATTTACCTCCTCATGTAGCTCTGAGAAGAAAAAGTATATATTCCATGTCTGGCACACTTTAAGTGCCTTATCAATGTTACTATTGTTATCTAACCACACTGGGATTCATTGAATTTATCCATAAAGATAAACTCTGATTTCTACTCTCAGATATAAGATTCTAACTATGAGGTCATCCTTTGACTAAATACAAGATTTTGATCATATCCAGTTTTCCTATATGAAATATTTCATATTCAGTTTACTTCTTTGAAACTTTATATCAAAGTATTTCATCCTTGGACTTTTAAAGTATCAGTGACTACCAGTTAATAAAGAATAAGATTATTCAGATGTTTTGTAGCAAATTAATGTATTGTAAGTTTCAACACATTGGCCCGTTTCATTGTATTTAGACAATTAAGCAATGAGACAGAAAAGAGTGTGAATCATGTGGCATTTATTTACACATGATAGGTTATTACAGCCATGAGGCTGAAAGCCAAATGGTATCAAAATGAATGAAGTATGAATTAGGCATAACATGCCTGGGCTGACATGTCTAAGTGCATTATGAAATGGGACTCATAAAATCAAATTAACATATGTAGAAATGTTTCAAAATAATAAGGTGAATTAATGTCAGCAAAACCCATAACTAAGGATTGTGTTACTTGAACAGTGTTAATTAAAAGTTCAGAATCCTTGTTGGAAACACAAACAGTTGGAGTATTTTGTTCATTTATTTTTGTTGGAATTTATTGCTTATTTGGCTGTTACGTGAGATTTGTTAATATAGATATTAACATAACATGTCAAATAGTCAAACAAATTTAACAGTTAGAGAATCCATAGTACTGTTGTATTTATGGTGTTAAGCTTCATGGTTTGTTTAATTTTCCGTAGGCTCCATTTGAAATTCTAATACTAGCACGTGCCTACCCTGAGTTAACATGATTCCATTGTGCACCAATCCTTCTCAGATACATAGCTCCATATGTACTATTGTGCATTAGTATTACATGTACTATTATTACATATGCACTAATGTTATATGTATAATTTATAAATTTTTCTCTCTCTTTATTCACTTCTAGGATTTAGGGATACATTCAGCCAGTCTATGTCCTCAATCAGTCTGAAGCTCATAATTATCTATAAATTACATTATAAATAAATATACATACCAAGAAATTTAGACATGATTTTCTATTATTGTTTTAGGAATTACAAATTATCTAAAAAATATAAATTATACTCTTCAAGTGAATTAGCTCCATCCTTACATGATTTCAAAAGCAATGATCACACACATAGGCACAGATACACGCACACACACAGTTTTTTTTCATCTATTTTGTAATTTTTGTAATTTCAGTAGTTCTACAAGGAGTTCCCAAATATCCTTTACTCAGCCTCTTCTTATATTAACATTATTGTAATCATAGAACATTCATCAAAACTAAGAATTTGTTCTTTGTACAATATTGTTAACCAAGTTTAGAAGTTACTCAGATTTCAGCAGTTGCTCCACTAATATCTTTTTTCTTTTCCTGAATCCAAAAATAGTATTCCACATTACATTTAATTCGATTTTCTTAGTCTCCTCCAATCTGGGATAGTTCTGCAAACTTGTATTACTTTGGCACTTTGAAGATTATTGGTCAGTTATTTTCTCTAGGGTAGAAGTTATTTGGATTTTAGCAGTTGTTCTCTAGGGGAGATACCTAGCAAGATTATTGGGTCACAGGTTGGTACATATTTAACTTTATAAGAAATGGCCAAATTGTTTTCCAAAATGAGTGCACCATTCTACACTGTCTGCAGCATTATATTAGAGTCTCATTTGTCCTCCATCCTCAGTACATGATATTGTCAGTTTTTTTTTCCGGATTTTAGACATTCTAACAGGTGTGTAGTGGTATCTTACTGTGGCTTAAAATTTTATTTTTTAAATAATTAATTTTATTGAATATGCTTTCATAAACTTATTTGCTATCTGTGTATCTTTCTTTAGTGAAGTACCTGTCTAGATCTTTTGCCTATTTTTTAATTTTTTTAAATTTTTTTGCTTATGTACGGTTGAGCTTTAAGAATTCCTTATATTTTCTGGATAGAAATCCTTTGTCACAAACAAGACGGGCAAATATTCTATCCTAGTCTGGGACTTGCCTTTTCATTCTCTTAACACTGTCTTTCACAGAGCAAAAGATAATTTTTAAAAATTTTCATAAAGTCCAATATATAGATTTTTTAATGGCTCAGTGTATTTGGTGGAGACATTTTTTCTGGTAGACGCTTTAACTTTGCGTCATATGTGAGACCAATGTTGATGTTCATTTTGTATCTTCTGAGTGTTATTTTTTTCTTGCCTTTTTATATAACTTATAATGTTTATTGTTGTTGTTTTTTGAAGTTAAGAGCCAGACATCTCGTATGGAACTGTACTACTGAGGTCAGTGGTTTTGATCCCTGGAAATGGACACGCCTTTGACTGGGCATGTGAATTAACCCACCTAGAAGGTGTGGTGGGTTCAATTTTGTTGTCGCTATGATAACCTCATTTCTCTTCAGGTTTCAAAGTCCTATAGAAAAAGCTTGTAGTAAGGCAGTTGGCTTATCACAGCAGTATCTGTTCCTTCCGAGTGTGGGGTCTTCCCTTGCGCTGAGCCTCAGAGAGGTCTTCTCTGCACACGTTTGCTCCTCTTTGTCCCTCTCCCAGTCGTGTTCTGCTATTTGTTGTTATTCAAAGCTTGTTAGTTTGGTGTGGGGACGGTAGTGATGTGCGCAGTCTTCAGTTGTGCAGATTAAACCTGTCTTTGACTCGCACCTTGTTCTATTTCTCAAGGAATATGGCCTTCTTTACTAACCTGCACTGGTTGTAGGGCTCAGCATGTAATTCTGACCCTCCCTTTAATAGCCTTGGTCATCCCCATGTTGTTCCCATCTTCCCAGCTATGATGAGTTTTCATCAATACATTAAAGGTGGGAATGCTTATTGCCTCCCATTCCCCACCCCTCAAAGGCTTTTTGTTCCATAGTAGAGACAAAAGAAATAGATTTGGGTCAAGTGCTTTGTTGCTCCCACAGGCACAGTTGTTTTTTTTTAACCCAGGTTGACATCATAGACATTTCTTAGGGCTTTTTCTATTTCTTTCCTGTGAGCACCCGGCAGGGTTTATAGAGAAAAAGCCTGGTCTGTATTGTAGCACACTTAGCTTCGTCAGATGTCAACCTTTCTGGTAAAGTCTTAGTCCTATCAGGTGTTTACCCTAGATGAGCACATGCTTATTTTATCTTTGTCCCTGAACGGACAGTTTCTTTTGTCCTTGGGCCATTTGATCGTTCTATAATGATAGCTCTCCAGTAGGTTTGAAAAAAATTGTGATTTTCAAGTTGGTCCACATCTGTTGGGAAAGGCAGTCATGCCAGTCTCTTGAACCTCCTGCTGGGCTGCATGAGAATGTGCTTGGGCTTAGAATATTTTTGACTGGCAGAAAAGAGCCCTCATAGCCTGTGCTGTGAGGATAGTGTGGGATAGCTTTCCCTCTTTCAGACACGATGTGTTTTTTGTTTTGCTTAAGTCTGTGTCAGTGGCCCTTAGGCACTTCCCCAGCTTTCTGTATTTCAGACCTGATCACAAGAAGGGTCAGGATCCTGCCACTGCAGCAGGAGATGAGGTGCTTGGCTGCAGAAGGGGTCCACTGGCCTTGGAGGACTGACACTTTGGAAGGGGCTGAATCATATATACAATTTCTCTTTCCTCTTGCTGTAAGTAAATCCTGTACCTCTTGAGCCTAATGTGTGTGTTGTCTATTCTCAGGGACATTACATTATGCCCTGGTTTCTTCCCTGGGTAGCACTTATCTGCCTTTGAACCGTGGCCACATTCATGTGATATTCTATCCTGTGGCATAGCTTGACTGCTCAATGAAGAGTGAAACATCTTTTGCATTGTAAGCTGGGAGCCACACTTCTTCCAGCTTTTTACATCCTGCGTGCAGAATTTTGAATTCCTAGCATTTTTTTTCTTAAATACAGTAAATTAAAGTTTTCTTCATTATAAAATTGTAACTATACCTTAAAGTTGTTTATTTAGTACTAATTAATATGGAATTCAGCTTATGGTCTGAAAAAGCACTGAATCTGTAGAGGGTTTTTACTCTTTAATAGGATTGTCATTTTTGATGGTTTTTCAAAATTAACAAAATTTAAATGCAATATTATGGAAGCAAGCCCAGTTGGCTCAATTGCATAAATCAGTTTAATTATATGGAAGTGTTTTACTAATATAGTAATGATCATGCATTTCTCAACTCCACTAAATTAAACTGGCAGATGTGACTCAGTTTGCAGTCACCCCTTACTTATATTCTTCATGTTGTTCTCTGGATACAATAAAGTTTAAGAAAAGCTATCTTCGACTTTGCCTTTGATCTCTCTTCTAGAGCTTTAATTTTTTTCTTGAGTATCTAGGACATTTCTTAGCAATAGTAGGCTTCCTAAGATGTTGAATTAATGGCATGGTTACACACTGACACATTTACCTAAATATGACATTATAGGCCTAAAAAATGCTGGTTGAGCTAGCTGGAGTCTGGCAGAAATATTTTGAGATTTACATTGAGTGAGGGGCTCCAGGAGACAGACAGAATAGAACATTCAACATTGACTTTATAAGGGAGTATAGCAAAAAAAAAAAAAAAGTAGACCATAATCACTGAGTAAACTAAAGCATGCACGGAAAAATGGCACTCAGAGTTGAATTAGAGATATAGAACCAGTTGTAAAGAGGAAAATGAGTCATAAATCAGGAATATAAGGAAAATGGGATCTGGAAATAACAGGTATTATGAAGGAGGATTTGTAGCCATCCACACCAATGTCTGCTTTGTTCTACTCTCATTTGGTGTCAACTGCATGTGACAAATTCAAGACTAGTCGTTTATAAATAAACAGCACCAAAAGAGACATACATGTTCTCAAACTAGCCAATCTTTCAATCTCCAATGTAATATCAAGTAAGAATTAAAATCAGATGAATAAAGATTGACCTTGAAGTACTATTTGCTTATTACCTTTATGAATTTTTTTCTGAATTCAGAATATAATTAGGTTGCTATGCATTCACATCTTTGTCTAATTTTACTAATTGGTTTAAAATATTTTTGGGGTTTTGGAAACATTATTTACAAATACTAAAGGAGAATCCAACATGAATTTTATCATACATTTAAATGAATTATACTTTTAATATTCAGCCAAAAGTTAGGTGCTAAATGATATCTTTTTCTTATTTTGGAAGCATTTTATAAGCAATCAATTAAAAAATGTCCAGATTTTTGAAACTCATAGTTTCCATAATGTTAACAGTATGTTAAATAAGCATTCAGTTCTCAATATTGATTCATAATTACTACTTAGATATACAGTTTGTTTCTTCTGTATTGCACATTCCCTAAAATTTCTATAGAAATTTGTAGAACAAAAATACCCTAAATACTCGTCTCTATATTCCAGAATTAAAGTAGGAAAACAAGAATGAGGGTAGTTTAAAGGCTATTGATTGGGGAAGCAAATTTGTATTAAAATATGAACGAATGATCTATGCCATTAAACTACTATATAATGAATTGGATTTGATAGCATTTAGAAAGCTATGTACACCAGTATGGGTATAATTTGCATTTTAATATTGATGGCAAACATTTTTGCAGTAAAATATGTATGAAAAAAGGAAGAGCCTATTAAAGATGTATGTAAAAAGAAAAAGTTGATGACATTTGGAAAATAGCATGTCAACTATGATTTTATTAGAAAGCTTTTCCTTTTAAACTTGAGAATAGAATGAGAAAATCAGATTACAAAAAATGATTACTTTCTGATATGTTTTAAATTGTTCTGATGGCTTTAAAAAGGAGAATCTATGTTAGACAAGTATATTAAATAATGAATGAGAGAACTAAAAGAAAATGTACAATAAAGGATTGAAAAACCAACATAAATTATAAATCACTTCTCTAAACATTATTTTAAAAAAATGCTTCTCCAGGGTTAATGGCTATACTGGTTCAAGTAATATACAAAGAATAATTATAATATATCTTATTTTTCTGGATATATTATTTAATAAGATAGGTTTCTTGTGAGCATTAAAACATAGACTCATTAAAAGATGGCACATTCCTTAGGATATAGATGAATATCTCAGTGGTAAAGAATGGGATCCTTCAAAGGTTTTTTTGGATGCCTCCTACCTAAAATATTTTTTACCTCCTTACATGATTTTATGTTTACATATATTAATATTACAGTAATATTTTAATTTATTTACATAGTTGTAAACCCTCTCATTTCCAGTGTATAGTATGGATATTTGAAAATAAAACTCTTATGTGACTATTTAAAATGTATTTTGTGAAAACTAAATATACAAACCATAATCCATTTTAAAAATACATGAAATGAATAACATTGTTTCTGAGAGCCAAAATTTTATTTCATGATATTTTTTCATTGAATCCATAGAATTACTCATAATTCTATTCCACTTTCCCCACAGAATTTTATTCTAATCTATTTTTATTCTGAAATTCTTTTATTAATCACCCTGTCTTATTTCCCTGCAACAACCACTCAAAACTCAATGAATTATATTTTTCCTTCTTTGTTATTTTTAGGATTATTTTGCACACATTTTATCAGAGTAACTGAAATGCAATATACATTTTGACTAATAATTATGAAGTACAAAAAGTAAATTCTGACTGGAGATGCACTTTAAATAACATATATGGTCTTATAATTTTATATTGAAATACATTCAAATCAAAGAGATGGCTATAAAAGGAAGTTTCTGTTCTTAGGTGTTTTTCTAAACTTAAAAATGTCATTCAGTGCTTTGAATTCCTTCTGAGTAATATGTCAAGAAGCACAGTGATTGATCATGAAAATTACTTATAACAATCTGTTACCTTACCATTTAATTACTTCTTTAATTTTGTTGATAGAAATAAAATAAAATAATAAAATAAAAGTGAAAAGCAAATCGCCTTTCTACTGATGGGTTTGTGACTTAATCTTTAGTCATTCATTTTCTCAACATTTTCAGTTCTCACTCTGTTAGGTGTCCTGGACCTTGTGTCCTGTACCATCTTTCTTTGTTGTTAGCTTTGTGTTTGTTTTTAACAGTTTCATTGAGATATAACTTTCATACTGCAAAGCTTACGTATTTAAATTGTAGAATTCGGTAGCTGTTAGTGTATTTACAGAGCTGAGCAACTATCACCATGATCTAATTTTAGAACATTTTTATCACCTAGGACAATGAGAAGAAAATCATGTGCCCATTAGCATGCCATCCTATCACAGTGTAGAATAATAAAATTCAGTTTTGAGGTAAGGAAATGTCTTGATTGGGTTGTGATTTGTTCAGACAGGGAAAAGAAACTGTCTTATATCCAGATCCTTCTCAGACAGGTATTGTTAAGAATAGGGTACACACAGAAATTAAATATATGGGGGGGCCCTGGGTGGTTTGGTCACTTAAGCATCTGACTCTAGATTTCAGCTCAGGTCATGATCTTGGGGTCCTGGGATCGAGCCCCATCTTGGGCTCCACGCTCCACATGGAGTCTTCTTGCCCCTCTCCCTCTGCTCCTCCCTGCTGTGGGCACACATGCTCTGTGTGTGTGTGTGTATGTGTGTGTGTGTGTGTGTGTGTGTGTGTGTGTGTGTATATATATATATATATATATATATATATAAAATAAAATCTTAAAAACAGAAATTAAAGATATGGAAAAGGATTCCCATAAAACTCTCCATGCTCTGGTACATTTTGGGAAATCTTTTTATACATCTAGAAATGTATGTGCACAGAAGATACCAAGCTATAGTAAGGCATTATTTATCTTTTGAAACCTACTTATCTATTGGGGAATAGATAATAAAGTCAGCATATAAAATTTCAGTGTTTATTATGGGGACTAAAAACTAGTAGTTTGAAATTTTTGTTGAAATTACTTATAAATACTTCAAGCCAAAGTGTGGCTGTCCCTCTCTGAGTAGTTGTATAACCTGTGGATGATGAGAACATTTTCTTGCAATATGTTACCAGTGATAGCAAATGTTAAAATTCATATATTCCAGTTAATTTTAAAAGTATTTCACCCTTCTCTAAAGGTTTATGATACTCTTTCATCTGTACCTTAACATCTTCTGAAGGTATGGCTTACTGTCTTGTGACCGTATTTATGCTACATGCTGAGGGCAACTTACTGAGTGTCAGTTAACATAACAGGGTTACTGTGCCATAATTTTAACGCATTAGATGGAATAGTTAGCTTATGTTTTATTCAGTATCTTTCCAAAATGTATGTATTATTAGCATCTAATTTATTATCACTACATGACATTTGCACAGTTAACTGAGAAAAAAAAAGCAGATACACAGTTCTGACCTCATGTTTACTTTGGAATTGTTTAGTCAATAAAATGATAGCAAAAATACCTATTTAACTTTTTCTCTTTTGCTTTCTATTTTTCACTCCAACTCATGATCTTTCTTTCTTTAATGTTCTGTGGTATGGTTTTATAGAAAGAGAGTCTCAGAAGGAATACTCTTCTGTACTGTGTATATAAAGATGGTCTTAAAGGGTACTTTTTTGTACTCTTCTATACAGTTTCTTTTTTTTTTTTCTTTCTTCAAGGTTTATTTAAATTCCATTTAGTTAACATACAGTGTAGTATTAGTTTCAGGTGTAGAATTCAGTGATTCATCACTTAGTATAACACCCAGTGCTCATCACAACAAGTGTCCTCCTTAATACCCATCACCCATTTAACTCATCCCCCTACCCACCTTCCCTCCAGAAACCCTCAGTTTGTTCTCTATAGTTAAGAGTATGTTTTATGGTTTGCCCCTCTTTTTTCGCCCATGTTCATTTCTGTTTTGTTTCTTAAATTCCACATATGAGTGCAATTATATGGCATTTGTCTTTCTCTGACTTAGAGTTTCATAATGTCTATACATATGATCACTTCAGTAAATTTGGTGAAATATTTAATCCATAATCAATGTTGAAAAATTCCCTTCTGTGTAACTAGTTTAACCTCCTACTCAATGCTGGAATTTAAAAATGCATTCACTCTCTATTCAAAAATGTAAAAGGCATTGTGTATCGTAAAACACGCTAATTTAAGAGGCAGCACTTCCCAACTTTTGGATAAATATGATTGTTACAAAAACTTTCCTTGTTTTAACTTAATAACTACATATGAGTAATTTCATTCTCTTGTCTGATTTCCAACTCATAGGTGAATATAGGTAATTCCTTGGAAGCTAAACTTATAATTTAAAAAAAGAAGAAAAAGAGGTAAGCAAATCAAACTAAGATTATTGCATGATTCCAAGTCTCTAAGATTATTGAAATCAAATTATATGTTTAATCACAGCCACCATCACAGCCTTATAGATAGCATATGATTTTAATCTGTTTATTCAGTTAGAAAGCATTTATTGGGTGCCTGTTACTGTGCTTATCCATCTTTTTCTGTGAGGTAGCAAATGTAATTGGACCCTTGATATTTTTGTAAAACAGCAGAGAAAAAGTAAGAGGATAGAAGAAAGGAGAGAAGTAAAGAAACAGAAGGAAACATGTTTTTCTTTTATTCCCCCACATGACAGTCATGCAAGTTATATACTATCTTAGACTAACCAAATTTTCTTATACAAAATTAAAAATTATAAAATAACTGCAAATCCAAATGTATGTAATATAGGCTAAGTGAAATTATGGAAAATGTGTAATATTACAAAGAAATAAAGATAAAAGTAATAAATTCATTATTTTATAAATTATCAGAAAGTACTTTAAAGTTATATATGTTGGAAATTAGATAATAGCAGAATGAAATCAGTAAATTATTAACAATAAATTAGGGAATTAGGCAAAGAAAAAAAGTTCTTTGCCATGATGCCAAAAAGACACAAAACTATGGCAAACTAAAAAATATTCTAAATAAACAAAAATGAAAGTTAAGATGAGAATATAAGTTTTGTTTCCTGAGATGGGAGTAAATTGACATAACATGGTTATTATCTTCATGCTTTGAGGAGCTTCTGGTAATGTCAACACTTCACCAGACTTTCTACATCACATGTCCTCAGGATCAGAAAGTTGACTACTGAAATATGATCATATTTCAACTTTGGAAACAGATTAATTATAATTTCATGAGATATATTTATAAATCAGAATGCAAATATAGCTAAAACAAGAAGCACAGAAAAAGACCATTTTACATGGATAATAATTGAATGTATAATAATTTATGAGAAATCCAGTAATGTTATATATTAACAAAAATTTGAAGACTACTTTAGTTCCAAAGCTTCTATTATATAACATATAAAATCGAGTTTAATAGAAATGCTAATTATAAAATTTTATTTTTGTAACTATTAAGGAATATCTCCAAGGATCACGACAAAAGAAGACATTTTAGAAGACATAAATGCTGATTTTATAAGATAAGCATTAAAAATCAGAAAATTTGGGGCACCTGGATGGCTCAGTCATTTAAGCTCCTGATTTTGGCTCAGGTCATGATCTCAGGGTCCTGGGATTGAGCCCTGCATCATGCTCCATGGTTGATGGAGAGTCTGCTTGTCCCTCTGCCCCTCCCTCTACTCATTCTCTCTATCTCTATCTCTCTCTCTCAAATAAATAAATTCTTTTAAAAAAATCAGAAAGTTTAAGTTTATAAAAAATCACATAAAAGTGAAAATAATAGATTGGCAAAAATGTGTCTGCATTACATAGCAGTTAATAAATGATATAGGTGTGTGAATACATAGAGATTCAAATAGATGAGTGAACAAATACTGTCTTTTGTCAATGAACTGCATAAGGACAGACATTATTTTATTCACGATTGTATGCTTACATCTTGAGAACATGACAGTAGACAAGCACTCATTACATAATTGCTGAATACATGGTTGGGGGATCATTCAATGGATAGGTACTGAGACTTAGTTTCATCCCAATCTCTCCAATAAAATTGGATGAGGGAAAGTCAAGTTTCTGAATCTTTCAAGGTCAGGACAAAATCATGGTGATTTACTCCACTTATGTGACTGTCTATTGCTTGGAAAATTACTTGAGCATAACTTTCAAACTTGACAATAACCAACCAGTAAGAAATGTATGTGTTAAAGAGTAAATAACAAATATTTCATAGACAAAATAGACTTAAAGATACACCCTGATATTTTGTGTTCTGTTTTATCTCATTTCAACAAAGTTGATTGCAAGTTACCAAAAATATTCAGACTTGGTAATGAGACACAACTCCAATTTAGAGCAATCCCCAGATTTTGCAGTTGAGATCAGGAGAAGTACATAATTTACCATAGTTTATTCAGCTCAGTAATGTGTCATAACTTAAGTTTTTTGATGCCTAGCAGAGCGCATTTCCATCACTATATTCAAAGTCAGTATTTATATGCAGGCTTCAAATAAGCAAATAAAGCTATAACTAAATAGGAATTATATCTGTTGCAAGCTCTTCTTCATAGGTAATGCTACAAGTGTTTAATTGATTTTGTTTATTAAACATAGTGTGTTATGACTAAAGGAGATCGTTCAAAAATTCCTTTATATTCACATTTTGAGCAAGGCTGATAAATATTGTTTTTAGAAAAGGAATTTACCTCTCTCTTCTTTTTCCCTCTCTCTCTCTCAACATTATTCATCATCTTACCTTTATGCATCCATCCATCCAATCACACAAGCCCACATCAAAAATGCCAAACAGTTATTTAAATTCGCAAATCTCAAATGTCTATTAGAAACTTCTGATGAATCCAGAACTCTGTATTTCTCATATATGCTGATTTATGTGTAGTTCCTCAATGTGAGAAACCGAATTTCAGATAAAGCATTTGGATTAACAACTTCATTTAATAAAACATAACATTTTCACAAAAGGTTATTCATGTAATTCATCCACTTATTTAAACTCATCTTTTTAGAATGAATTAAGCCAGTAGACATTTCCTTAGTATTTAATAAATTATCATTTCTTAAAAAAATTTAGATATTTGATAAAGATATACTTATAAAGTATATAATATAATAAACCTATGTTACATACCTAATATAATAAGCCTATATTAATATACTTAAATAAGTATAGTAGAGTATCATAATAACATTTGTTGAAGAATGTAGTTCATTGAATCTATTTGCTTAAAAACTAAAAATATGAGAGATTCGATCAAAGCTTCAGTTTTATTATTATAAGACTATAACTAGACTATCAAGATATATTGTTTTACTGTTCAGAGGATTCATTTACTGTCAGTATGACTTAATTTAAGTTTTAAATTCCCGACCAATCTAAAACCTAACTGCAGCTTGGTTACAAAAAATTTTAAAGTAGGGAATGAGACATTTGTACTATTTGCATTAGTTAAATGAAAGAAAATCTATTAATTAGATTAATTAGAAAATGAAGAATGCAAGCCAATTATACTATTATGTAACATACATTATTGTGCAGCTATATAAAGTAATTGTGTCCATTATTTTACTGTGTTCTAAACAATATCAATTATATAATATCTGTAATTTAGACATCCTGGTGATGGGTATTAAAGAGGGCATGTACTGAATGGAGCACTGGGTGTTATACGCAAACAATGAATCATGGAACACTACATCAAAAACTAATGATGTAATGTATGGTGATTAACATAACATAATAAAAAAAACCTAAAAAAATAAAGAAAAATGTTACAAATCATTTTAATAAAAGCCTAAGATATTTAGTGTGCCTATTTATCAATGTAAAGTCTATATTATTTTACAGAAGGAAAAAATACTAAGATGTTTTCATATAATTTGATTATATTTGTATAACTAAGCTTTCAGTAAATCTTAGAATTGATGAAGGTAAATTCTTATTATTTGATGATATTTTCTATCTCCAAGAAGCAGTGTTCTTTGTGCACTTTGTTGATGGGAAATTTCCTGAGTCTAGTGTGTGATTGTGACACATTCTGCTCTACAAGATCATCTGTCTAATAAGATAGCATACTGCAAAGAATTGAGAAATTGATTTTGCCAAGTTTTAACTTAATGAAAAAACAACCTGGTTTCAATCACACTGGAAGGTGAGAGATAGAGTTGTTTATTAAGACTTAGGTACATTGGAAGTCAAGCAACTTTCTGTCTTTAGAGATAAGATGTAGCTGAAGAGAATGGTTTAAAACAAAACAAAGCAAAACAAAACAAACATACTGACAGAAAAGACACTGTTATGCTAAATGTGTTTTAAAATTTGCCAATAAGGAAACCACATAGGAAGTCTCTTATTATGTTTATTTTCTAGGTCAGCAAAGCAAATGACAGGAAGTTTGTTTCATCTTTCTTTGATGTAGGAAAAAATGTCTGGATATTAAATTTTTTTTCCTTTCTAAATAGTCCACCCCTATGCTGTCTCTCCCCCTCCTTCTCTCTCCTTCTCTTTCTCCCACTTGTCACCCTTCTTCCCTCTCTCTCCACTTAATGAAGTACAAAGAAACCTTGGCTTATTAGAACCTAGTCAATGAATGTCTTAATGATACAAAGATTCTAGATTTTTGTCTCTACTCTTATCATTGAGTCCAAGTATGTTCTCCTGAGGAAACATGTTGTCTTTTTTTATGATTCTGAGAAGTTTAAAACACCTTTACTAACTTCATCTGCATATGCATACAAATAGACTTTTAATCAGCAGTTATGCTTAAATAAATGGTAGTAGTAGGTAGTTATATAGCTAGAGAAAACCATGCTTCTTAAGGTTCACTGAACGCAAATTTTGAGGCAAATTCTTTGCACTTGATGAAAACTTAGTGCCCTTGCTTTTGGGTTTCTGCAGTCCCTTCATGAAAAAGTATCAGCCTAATGAGCAAAGGACTGCATGCTAAATGTCATAACTTGAGGTTATATTGTTATTAAGAGCAGAAATAGAATTTAACCTTCTTTCAACTCTTTTCTACCCAGGTTAATTACATTATATTCCTAGTTCAAGTTAGTTAAATTTTTGAAAGATTTGTGTCATCCTGTAAAAAAGAAATTGGAAGGGAGTTATTGGTATATTTTTAGTATTGTATGTCCAGTGCTTTTGAAAGCCAAGAATTCTTTGATATTTATAGGTATGGCAATATTATTTAAAAAGAGAAAATATAAGTGCTTTATTGATATACATATTGGGGTTTTGTTTTGTTTTATTTTGACTTTTTAAACTTTGAGATTCAATGAAAGGTGAGAAAAGTAATCTCTGACAGGGATTGTTTAATTCCCTTCAATATCAAGCTAGAGTTAGCAGCTATAACAATGTTCATTGATAAACCAATGATTTACTAATCTTACATAAGATACATCTGGAGTATAATATGGACCTTAATATAGACAACTGATTTGCTTTACAAAAGAAGTCAGTTAGCATATTTATTAGCCACACTTTTATTGAGTACCCTTCTCTGTATTAGAAAGGTGGATGGGAACTGACAATTTGGAAACAAAATAAAAAAAGAATACTATTATAAATGATACCAAAGCTTCTTCTAAGGAACTGTGTCCATAAGATCACTAAATTTCTCATTCTAATGAATCTATTACGGTTGCTTAAGGACAAAAATATAAGTTTGTGTAGTTAGCTGTTTTATTCAATATATTCCTTAACATCAAAATCAATGAAGAAAAGAAAGATTAGTTACTATGTTTTGAGATACAGAATCTAGTGTACTCAAACAATTATTTTAGAATTAATTATTCCTTCTTTATTTTTTTTCCCTAGTAAATGTGTAAAGACACAAAGGTACTGAGATCAGAATATGACCAATAATGTTTTTCAAATTGGAGAAGGATTTCAAGAAATTTGAAATCATAAATAAGAATTTTACTATATAAATTACATTTTTCCTATGTTCAACCTTTAACTAAAAGAGAGAAAAGCTATACAGACACACGTGAACCCTGAAAAGAAGACTAACACCCTTGTTAAATGTTGCAACACTAAGAAATTTTGTGCAGAATTCAGAATGAAGTATATTTCCATGTACTTTGTACTTTATATAAACATGTCATTGATTTGAGAGATTGTTGCTCTGCACAGGTATTTGTTTATTTGCTTATTTTAATTTAAGCTTAGCTACTTGCATTAAATCATGCAAATTGACTACACTTCTACATATGACACCCTGAATTGCATATGAGGTAGGGTAAGTAGATATGCTCTTGAGAGATAAATGTTACAAAATTACAACTGAACTTCAGATATTATAAGCAGCTTGGGGTTGATTTGAAGAGACTGATTGTTATATAAATTATTAATAATAATGAATGAGAGTTCTGGTTAGGTTTGTAATTAAACTCAAAGAAAATCATATTCTTCACTACAATCTCAGATATCAGAACTAGTACAAGTAAAGAGGACTCTGGTACTTCTTGATAAGCTTAAAATTATCATTTAAAACTTTTTTCTGTACAAAGAATTTTTACATTGGTGTGTTATCAATATAAATACAGAAATGAATTGATTGCTGACTTTACTATAAAGTTTCAACATTTATTCCTAACATTTATTCCAACATTTATGCTGACATAATATGTTCCTCTTAATATCTCATTTTATTGCTGATTGTTTTATAAATCAGTAAACTAAATTTATAAGAAATTAAAGTAATATTAATATTAATAAAATATACCACAATGTCTCATATTTTAGTCATTAATATTAAAAAATATTTTAGACTTTAACTTTACTTTGAAAATTAAGATTCTGTTATCTGCAGATGCTGAAAATACTTCTTTAATTAAAATATTTAAGCTTCATTTTTTCACAAAACCTTTGTGTATCTCTATGTGAGATAAAAATAAAAATTTACTGACTTCTCTATGAGCACACATATTTTATTCAAAGTGGAATCAATGAAAAATGCAATGCTGCCTTGTCTCTAAATGAGTAAACCAATATGATTGGAAATAAAATATAAAATAAGATATACATAAATAAAATATGAAATAAAATAGATAAAATATAATAAAAAATGAAATGTAAGTAGAGTATACATTATATTAACCAATAAAATGTATAATACTTCATTAGAAATATTTTAGACTTAATTGAAATAGAAATGTTTATATATCTATATATGCATTTTGTATTCCTTTGAAATTCATTGGGTTTCAATATTTTTAATGCATATACAATTCTGGATAACATTAATTTCTCTTTTAAAAAGATCAGTATTCTAAGAATTAAAAAGAATGAATTTTCCAGACTTTACTTTTGTGCCTACTATCACTGCTATAAAGAAATACTAGTCTAACTAGCAACACACAGTGGGTGACTATACTACTTTCCAATCACTGTTTTCAGTATATACTGATATAGAGTGGACTATATCTAGATCATTAAAAATAAAACAGAAACAACAAATTTTTTCATACAATAACTACAGGTAAGTTGTAGAACTGTAATTTAGTTTTGATCAGTAAACCTCCTAATACAATTAACTGTGGGATTCTTTCTTCCTTTTAAATAGAAATAACCAACACTGTGTGTGTAGGATGATTGTAGAATTTTTTGAGTATGCACTTGTAATTATATCACCTAGCCTTTGTCTTTGTATGCATATGTATGAATATAATAATAAATTATCTCAGTCTTAACTGTTCATCTTTTATCTAATGAACAATATGTAGTTGATAAGTATATATTATGTTATTTAATGTGTTTCTAAACCACATAATTTGACTGAATTGCATTTTAGCATTATATCATAACTTATTTTAAAAATAACTTCTTTGGGACAGTTAGGTTCTTATTTTTCATGATTGTTAAAAAAAAACAGTGATGAACATACAGAAATATTTTAGCATAGCCATGATTATTTCTTAAGACTAGAATTTGGGAGGGGTGCCTGGGTGGCTCAGTCAGTTAAGTGTCCGACTCTTGGTTTCAGCTCAGCTCGTGGTCTCAGGGTCGTGAGATCCAGTCCTTTGTCAGCTCCACGTTCAGTGTGGAGTCTGCTTGAGAGTCTCTCCTGATCCCTTACCCCGCTTGTGCCCTCTCTCTTTCTCAAATAAATAAATAAATAAATAAATAAAATCTTAAAAAAAAAAACAGAATAGAATTTTGGAAGCAGAGGGATGAATGGAAAATACCAAGTATTTAAGTGTTGCCAATGCATGTATGCATTCATATTACATTTCTAGGAACCATGTTTGAGATCATCCTTTTCTCTAAACCCTAGCAAACACCAGTTAGTGGATCCTTTTTTTATTAATTTTCAGTTTGCCAAATTAACAAAACTTCATTTCAAATGTATTTCACATTTTTTGTGAATTTGTTGTTTTGTATATATAGGCTATTAATCATTTATATTTTATACATATTTAAAATTTTTCCTAACTATGCTATCTCAACTGTGTTTTTGTTTTGACCATTTCTAAATTAAAATTATTAAAAAATGTATTTTAAGGAATATTTAATATCATCCTTGTCATTGACTCCCTCACAGTGAGAGTATAAATATTTAGCTAGTTTTTCTTCCATTAATTTTTTAATATTTAGAATTTTAATTCCTCTAGGATTAATTTTGATGTATAAGATAAACATGAACCATATCTTTCCCAAGTGGTTAGCTTTTTATCAAATCAACAGAATTATCTGCCTTTTGTTAAATGATTTATCATGTTATTAATTATTGAATCCTTAGGAATTTTTCTGAACGTAGCCATTATTGATTATTTAATACTTTGAACTTCAGAATTACTTTGTTAATCAGGAATTTGATTTAAAGGCCTGAAATTTATTTATCAATCTGGGCACATGGAGTAACATCCAAGAATATTGAGTACTCCCACCCACATATTATTTTCACTTTCTTTCCAATATTTATGAAATGTCTGCATATTCTAAATGTGATTTCTGTCATTATGGTATTTACAATGTAGGAGAATACTTGCAAAGTGATCAATAGAACAATTACCTATGAAGGTTATAATGAAGTTGCTGGGATCACAACATGTATGTGCCTGGGGGTAGGGTGCATTTTAATTTGATGGGTGTCCTGGGAAAGACTTTCTGAGGATGCAGAATTTAAGGAAATCTTGAACCTGTGCTAGATTTGGCGAAACAAAGTAAATACGTGATATTACAGAATTCCCTGCAAAGAGAGCAGCCTATGAAAGAGCTTGAAAGTGGAAAACAGCTTGGTGAAGGGAAGGCAAGGTGGCCAGTAAATCTGTTTAAGCTTAGTGGGGACAGGGAGAAGGCTTACAGTGATGTCAGAGATGTATAAAGGTACTAGATAATATGGAATCTAGATAAGTATGGTAAAGTGTTTATATTTTGTTTTTTCATAACATCCAGTTAAGATTTGTAGCTGAATTTCTTGTTTTTGGTTGTCCCTTTCAAAGGAAGTATTTTCCCATGGTATATTTTATAAAGTTAATCTTACCATAAAAGATTCTTACTGATTTTTGTAATTTTAATTGTATAATGGACCATCTCTTTGAATTTATTACATTATCAATAGCTTTGAAAACAATAATATGCTGTAAGTGTCTTCATTTTGTCCACTTTAATGGAAATGGTTTTTGTGTTTGATTATTATATTGGTGTTGAGTGTTGGTTTGAGATGTAAGTTTTACCATGTTGAAATAGGGATTTTTTTTTTCTTTCCTATTCAGAGTTTAATTTTACTAAACTTTTTTAGTCCCCAATTGATGAATTTTACAAAATGCATTTTTAGCATCCACTGAAATAATTGTGCCCCCCCACCTTTTGGTTTATTGATGTCCTTAGTACATTTCAAATAACGAGTAATTATTCTTTTCCTGAAATAAAAAGCTTGTGGTCATATTTCATTATTCTTTGATTGTCCTTATGAATTTTAATTTCTGTTAATTTCTTAAGATTTTTGGTGTGGTACTTGTTCTATTTGTGCTGATCCCTCAGCCTATAATACCATTCATTTATCTGTTCATCTCATTCTGTTCTTATTATCTTTTTTTTTTTTCTATTCTTATTACCTTCTTGCTTCTGCTTTGATTCCTCACACTCTTATTTTCATTCTGGGAGCACCTTACTTTGCCTTTCTTTTCTTTCTTTTTTTTTAAAGATTTTATTTATTTATTTAAGAGAGAGAATGAGATAGAGAGCATGAGAGGGGAGAGGGTCAGAGGGAGAAGCAGACTCCCTGCTGAGCAGGGAGCCTGATGTGGGACTTGATCCCGGGACTCCAGGATCATGACCTGAGCCGAAGGCAGTCACTTAACCAACTGAGCCACCCAAGTGCCTTTCTTTTCATTGATACTAGTTTTAGGGAAGCAATTCCAGTCAGTATCTCAGTCATGGCTCTCAGTTGTATTTGAGTTCTGGCGCCTTATCAGTTTTGATTTTCCTTTCAGATCATGCTATTTTGATCCCAGCTACACTTTTTTTGTGACTTTTCACTTCTGTTTCATACACTTATGTTTCACAAAGGATATGTCTTATTATACTCTACTGAAGATATAAAACAATTACCTGCCTTTTATCTAGTAAGCGAACTTTTTTTTTCCCTTTAGCCAATGAATTGGAAAACTGAATTATTTTTAGAAGTGTGCTTTTCAGATCCCCAGTTGCTCTTTTTTCTCTTTACTTTTCCACTATATATTTTGTGAGTTCCAACTTGTTTCATTATTTTTTACTTACTTACCCTTGACTAAAATGAGATATTTCCAGACTAGAGGTGATTAGAGACTTGATCAGTAAGATTCCCTTAACACAGACTTCCCATTTGTACACGGATAAATTTCCTTCTCAGAGTTTATGCTGGATCTCAAGGTACTGTGAGCAACTGTCAAAACTTTCAAAATCCCCAATTATTAATAATTTTAGATCTAGTACAAATCTACTCTCCTATGTAGCATTTTCTAATAACTTATTAGGCTGACTCTTAATGTTAGGAGTAAACAGGATGTGAAATACACAAATTGCCTTTATGTAAAATCACTCAAAACTTATACTTCTTATGCTTATTTACTTTAGGACTAACCATTCCAAAATACTACAGTTTTATCAGGCAGTCTTTTATTCTGCCAATTTGTTTTGCTTTGTTTTTTTTGTTTGTTTGTTTTCTTTTTGGATTACTAGATGAGAATAGGTGGGTGGGGAAATCCAAAAAATATTTCACATACTTTTGTAAGTAGTAGAAAAGGACTATGGTAGCTCAGTTTTCCTGATGACATGGTTTATGTAACTTCACATTGGGTATATAGTTTCTTTTTTGTATGATGCAATGGCTTTTTCCTTACATGCCATGGTACCACCATAAATTTAACCTTAGGGAGATTTTTCTCAATCCATTTCCATCTGTCTTAAAGGTACTATATGTCTCATCTAGATTCCAATATAGTGTTCACGAATCTTCAATTTGGGTGTAAGTTTTTTGTTTTTTTTTTTAAGTCTGTGTATAAGTATAAACATTAGAGGAAAGTTGGAAAAAGTTGTATCAGTACTATTGACCAAAATTCAGGGGGTGGTTTTCTCAGTAATTGAACTTTCTGAAATAGTTGCTAGTATATTCCTCCACAGGATAAGGATTGCAATATATATTAATTATCATGTTTAGAACTCTAACTGGAGTGGTTGCATGTTATTATCTGAAAAAATAATCAGTAAATATTTCATTAATAAAACAATTAAGACATTACCCAAATCAGAGACCCCAAGTTCTGGAAGGGACCTGAATTTCTGCAACTGAGGATAAAGTTCAGGAGACTTTAGGTTAGTGAGGCCATACATTATAGCATCAGATGAAAGTAATGAATATTTCTTACTGTCATTTAGAGTTTGTTGAACACTGTGAGATTTCAAATATGGAAAAAAAAGACAAGTGTTTAAATTCCCTAGGTAGTGCATAACTGGCAAAATAGTAAGTAGTTTTATATAACCCCTTCTTGTTCAATATTGTAAGAGAAGTGTCACTTCCAAAACCTTTCTTCAAACTGCTGAACACAGTAAGTGCTAAACAGAATTGTTGCTATCAATACTTGCTAATAGAGTTTTTCTTTGGTTTTCTCTTGTGTTTGTTTGGTTTGGTTTTATTCTGCTTGTTTTCTGAATGGGATTGGCCCTGTTTTCCTCTGTTTATTAGCTGTTGCTTATGCCTTTATTTTAGGAACTGCTTGTTATTAATTGGTCATTTTTCCAGTAATATGATTTATAATAACTATTTCTATAATGAAAAGAAACAAAGAACTATTCATTTCAAATGTGTTGCAAACATTGTTTCTTTTTTGTCTTTTGACTCTGGTTATAGTATTTGATTCATACAGAAGTTTTTATGCAGAAAAATTAAAAATTCTTTTCCTCAGTGCTTCTGGGTTTTGCTTAGAAAACACTCTCCCATTCTGAGATAATAAACTACATCTTATATTTCTTTCAGTTATTACATATTTTATTTTATTTTTTTTTAAGTAGGCTTCACACCCTACTCAGTGTGGAGCCCAATGCGAGGCCTGAACTCATGACCCTGAGACCGAGATCCTGAGATCAAGACCTAAGCTGAGATCAAGAGTCAGACCCTTAACTGACTGAGCCCACCAGGTGCCCCTTCATAGTTTTACTTTTATAACATTTAAACATTGTTCATTTGAAATGGAAAGCTAATGAAGATGAAGGAGAAGGCTATACTGATTTTATTATTTGGTGTAGGCAATTTGAATTTTTGTACCATACTTTTGGTATGTTTCATTGGTTTGCTTTCAGTATTTTTATTTGTTTTTATGAAAATATTTATTTAAATTTTATTGCCTAAGATAAAACTCTGCTGCAAATATAAAAATTGTTTGATTCTTACATTCCTAGAACATTCAACATTTAGGAATCATAGTGAAATACACACCAATCCAGGTATTGGGAAACCTGGGTTCTAGTTCTAAATCCGGGTTCTAGTTCTAAACCTGCTATTTGCTAATTGTTGCATCATTGGCCAGTTCCTTCTTCTCTCCAACTTAGAGTCCACACAGCTTATTAGAAATAAGCCTCCCCTAAACCCAGACAGGACAATAACTCTTTAAAACCGTCTTGTTTTACTGTACCTTAAAAAGCATCAATTGGTAGAAAACTGGCTTCTAGCCTAATTCTATCGTTGGAGTGCAGTTTCCCAGGGAAACTGACTTTGTCTTGCTACCCCTGATAACAGGAACTCATTTGTTTCAAACTCAGGACAAAGCCAGACACTCAATCCTTGCATTATTGTTTTTTTGTCTGTTCTCATGAAGGATCTGTTTCTATCTCTGGCTTCTGGCATTCATATTGCATTAAATTGCCAACTTCTCTTTTACTAATATCTCCATTGCATGCTAAACTTACCCAGAATTCTGGACATTACTAAACAACAGAAGGCATTCTGCTTCTTTCCATTGAACAACCAGAATTTGTTTTAGAAAATTACTTTATGCTCCTCATTCTCCAAGTTTTCCTTGGGTTTATGTATGTAAATATATAAGTAGGGGTTGGATTAGGCAATTTTCAAGCTTCCTTTGGTTCTGACAGCATATGATTTTATAAATCTGTATTTAAATAAGTGCCTCTCTAATCTTTTTTTTCAAAGATTCATGGACATTTTCTCTAATGCAACTATGATTTCATTTTCCCTTTAAGGAACATAGCTCATCTTGGACATTCCTCCTGTATAGAACCAAAAAGAATGAGTTTTTAATCACAGGACTTGCATTCTTCTAAATTTCATTGTCTTTGTTAGTAATCTTAACCCGGTCCATGTTAACAAAATTAAATTTGTAGGAATTCATTGAGTGAAAAACTCATTGCTAGTATCCTTGGATATAACCAGTAATTGAAAGATACCATTTAACTTTAAGGTTATAATATATTGAACAATCCAAAATTGAATTATCCTTATTTCTCTTATGTATTATTTGCAATTTGCTTTTCTATGTTATTCTAGAACACTGCACATATTCTTTCATCATATCATTTTCTTTATCATTTTGCTGAAGATTGTCTCACTCTATATTTATTCTTATGACAATCCAGTTAAATATAAACTTCCTATAGTTCAAAAAGAAGAAAAAAATATTAATTTGAAATTGACCTAGTTATTCCAAGTATGCTGTTCTTTCACATCAAATTCTGCTGAAACTTCTAATATTTGTTTTGTGATCCATGTTAGCCAGAATACAGCATCAGTTCATGGCAGAAGGGTAGGACCTTAGTAAATAAGAAGGTAAAGAAAGAGAAGGAGAAAGAAAAACTGGGGGATATTACCAAATTCTTGAATAGAAGACAGAAAATGTCATTTCATCTCTCTAAAATTTTTGTTTTGTTCCGGGCGCCTGGGTGGCTCAGTTGGTTAAGCGACTGCCTTCGGCTCAGGTTATGATCCTGGAGTCCTGGGATCGAGTCCCGCATCGGGCTCCCTGCTCAGCAGGGAGTCTGCTTCTCCCTCTGACCCTCTTCCCTCTCGTGCTCTCTCTCTCATTCTCTCTCTCTCTCAAATAAATAAATAAAATCTTTTAAAAAAAATAAAAAAATAAATAAAAAAAAATAAAATTTTTGTTTTGTTCCTAAAGTCAACATAGAGCATACTTCTTTTACATAATAACCTTGACTATGTGTCACAAGGTTTTTCTTTCTCTTTATAACAACAAAAGAACTTCAAACTCCTTAAATTTGATAAGAAATTTAATTATATTTTGTCATCAGTAATTTATGGCTTCAAATTATACTAAATTGGCAGCTGCTGATGTGAAGTACAAGTGAAATCAGGCCAATTCTAACCAAATCAGGCATAAAATCATATTTTAATAAACTTTGATTCCACTTCCTATTACCCTTTTCTCTTTATCATGCATGCCTGAGCTTCATGTGTAATTTGTGTACACAGATGCTGGATTTTATTGCTTTGGTAAATTAGAAACCTGACTCTTGAAAAGAAGATATTAGTATATACAGGCAGAAACTAATGAAAGTTATACATGCACACAGGATAGTGATAGAAATCTGTTTTTGAAATAGCTAAAGAGCCAACGAAGAAGAAGCAATGTATGCTTTTTCAATCTCTCAGTATTTCTTTTGTAGGATTAAAAAGTTGGATAGCCTACTAGCTTTTGCATTAATTATTTGTAAATTGGAGGAATTAAGGAAACACAATGGAGAATGTAGCCTTTAGGCCAAAGAAAAATGGTTAAATAAATTCAGCATGTCTTTTTATAGAAAATGGGGATCTGGAACTTAATATCAGAGAATACCATCTTTTTTTAAAAGATTTTATTTATTTATTTGAGACAGAGAGAGAGCACAAGTGAGGAGGAGGGTCAGAGGGAGAGGGAGAAGCAGACTCCCTGCTGAGCAAGGAGCCTGATGAGGGATGTGATCCCAAGACCCCAGGATCACAACCTGAGCCAAAGGCAGACGCTTAACCGACTGAGCCACGCAGGTGCCCCCAGAGAATGCCATCCTTAAAACTTGTACATACTGGCTAGGAATCATTAATAGCAAAATTAATGGTGGGTGATTAAGTTCAAATCTCTCACCATCTGGAAAAAAAATAGCAGTAACAAACAAATAACAAACAAAACTAGGTACAATCTATGCTTTTGGTGTCACTGAAAAAGAATGACAGAATATCTTTTTTTTTAAGATTTTATTTATTTGAGAGAGAGAGAATGAGAGACAGAGAGCACGAGAGGGGGGAGGGTCAGAGGGAGAAGCAGACTCCCTGCTGAGCAGGGAGCCTGATGTGGGACTTGATCCCGGGACTCCAGGATCATGACCTGAGCCAAAGGCAGTCGCTTAACCAACTGAGCCACCCAGGCGCCCAAGAATGACAGAATTTCAATCACTTGTAAATAGATTAATAAACAATTTTTCAGAGTTATCTCTCATCCTTCTGACCAAACCTTTCATTCTTAGAGAACAAAAGCAGTTCAAGAAAACCTTAGATAAATGAAAGAGTAGGAGAGTAAATGAATTAAGATTGACCTAAATTCACTAACAGAAAGAGGAAACCTCTTTTACTTGTAAAAATAAAGAAGAACATTTCCGTAGATCAGAAAAGTCAACAGGGAAGGAAGTGCAAAGTGAATATGGAACTTCAAAAGGCAGTCTTTTAAAAAGGTAAGTTTCAGGGGGACAGGGGTAAGAAGGAAGGGTGAATATTTATTTGAAAAATAAAAAGATAAGTTTAGTAGCATGAAAACCATGAAGGTTACCTAAAACTTAAAAGGCCTAGAACTCTGCTATTCTACTGCTCCTGCCTCAAAAAGTCATTCATAAAGAAGCCATGTTTTTAGACTAAAAATAATTTATTGATATTTCTTAATTTAACCCAATCCAGATGAAAATGCTATTGTAAAAAATGTACAGAAAGTTTAAAGGAGATTTTCAAGAGACCTACTAAAACAATCACTAGTAGAATCACCACTTTGAAGAAAGTTATTAGAAAACAAAATTGAAAATAAAATAAAAACTATGTGCAAACTTGGGGCAATTATTTATTTTTATTTTTATTTGTTTTTAGAGATTTTATTTATTTGAGAGAGAGAGAGAGAAAAGTGCATGTGCACAAGGTGGGGGAGGAAGGGCAGAGCTCAGAGAAGGAGAAGCAGGCTCCCCACTCAGTGGGGAGCCCAATACAGGACTAGATTCCAGGATCCCGGGATTATGACCCAAGCCAAAAGCAGACACTTAACTGACTGAACCATCCAGGTGCCCCTTATTTTTAAAATATTAAGAAATAAATGCAAGTTTTTCCTGAAGAAATAAAAAAGCTATGTTTTGTTATAGTGGAATGCACTCATGAAAATGGTGCTTTGTAAACCACCCAAACTGTAAGTCACAGAAATGCAAAGGGACAAATAAGTTTTTCTACAAAACTCCTATAAAAAGTAAGCAGAGACTAAGAAAGAAAACAATTCAATTTACAGGTTAAAACTACACAGCCGGGGCACCTGGCTGGCTCAGTTGGTTGGGCGACTGCCTTCGGCTCAGGTCATGATCCTAGAGTCCCGGGATCGAGACCCACATCGGGCTCCCTGCTCAGCAGGGAGTCTGCTTCTCCCTCTGACCCTCTTCCCTCTTGTGTCTCTATCTCTCATTCTCTCTCTCTCAAATAAATAAATAAAATCTTAAAAAAAAAAAAAAACTACACAGCCAGTTAGATTACTCCACCAAGCATTTCAGGGATATTAAAAAAAAAAAAAAGGAATATAAATAGAGGAAAAACAAAAAAAAAATTAAACAAATAAATTGAAGAAAATAAATGGAAGAAAAAGACAAAAAAATATCTGAAATGATTAATAATTGTATGTTTTCAATAACAAATAGATCTAAATGAAAACTTAATAAGGACAATTACAGAAAAACAGAACAGCCAAGAGCATGATGTAAAAGGAAGAAATAAAATATTGTCAGAGATCATTCTTGAAATGGAAGACAGACAAAAAAATCTAGCATATGTTTAACTGGATTTTTTGAAGAAGTCAACAAAATAGTTGACTAGAACTAATATTGAAACCTGTAATCCAGTTTTTTTTTTTTCTGGAAACAAACAATACCTGAATTTACGTATTAAAAGCCAATGAAGTATACTAGGGAAAATTAACCTGCCAAAATTGATTTTTAGACATTTTAGAGAAATTTTATTAAACTTTATAGTTAAAGAAAATTTCTTTGGGGCCTCCTGGCCAGAATAACAAATTACATGAAAGAATAAGAGATTTAGACTGACATCAGATTCCACCAGTGATGAGGCATTTTATAAAGCTTGTTTATAGAAACATGAATCAATGACTTGAAACTAGCTTAGCTGTCTTCCAAATGTCAAGGCAATAAAGCATTTTCTTCACTCAAATGACCAGGAAATTCTCTAAACATGAGTCCTTCTCAAACATTCTCTTAGAGCAAGAGTTCCATCCAACCTAGAAATGACTGGTGAAACTTAAGCAGGTAGACTAATTGTGAACATTCATTTTAATTGAAGACTAACACAAGAGTGGGTAAAGAGTGAACTAAGAAAAATATGTTGTATACTGTACAATATGCCATGTTTTATGTGTGATATATTATGACAAAGCAAGAAATAGAAGGGAGAAGGGAAGAGAAATGGGGAATAAGCTCATGAATTGCCATGTAGATAAAAGATTGGAGTTATATTATTTTAAACTGACAAACTGGATTGTAAAAGTTAAATTAGGAAACAGAAACAGAGTGTATTTAAGATATATATATAAAGGTAACTACTAGAACAAAAAAATTAAGCCGTCCTAAATGCAAAAAGACATTTCAGTAAAAGAGCAAAAAAGTCACATAAAGGCAAATGATATCTTATACCATAAAAGATGACAAAGTTGACATCAAACAAAAACCATTTTCATATCAATAAACCTAACTATGATGTAACTTGCGTATAAAAGAGAAAAAGATAAATTTAGCTAACAAATCAAAATGTGACTGTACGATACATAATTATTCAAAAAAGAATCTAAAAGGCTAAATAGAAATGGATGGACAAATGTATTCTGATAATTGGAAACAACAGCAAGTCTGCGGTTGTTATCACAATGATTTTAAGAAGAGAATTTAAACAAAAAACATTAAAAATGACAAGACGCAATTTTAATTCTAAAAGACACAATTTAGGGGTGCCTGGGTGGCTCAGTCGTTAAGCGTCTGCCTTCTGCTCAGGTGAAGATCCCAGGGTCCTGGGATCCAGTCCTGTGTAGGGCTCCCTGCTGAGCAGGGAGCTTCTTGCTCTCCCTCTGTCCCTGCCCCTCCCCCACCCCTGCTTGTCTTCGTGCTCTTTTATGCTCTCTCACTCTCTCAAATAAATAAATAAAATCTTAAGAATAATAAAAAATAAAAGACAATTTACTAAAGAAATATAACATTTATAAATGACAGTGCAAAAATCACAACAATCACCTTATAAAGCAGAAAATACAAAAGGAAAAGAGAGAGAAAGAAATCACACTATAAATAGCAGAAATTAACAGCATTCATAATATAAGGGAAAAAGACTAAGGAAGTATAACTAAATGGCAATCAATAAAATAGATATGGATATAAAGATAGATGATAGATGATAGGTAGATATGGATATATGTATTACTTATATCATAAAAATAAAGAATACAATATCTCAAGTGTTCATGCAACTTGGTGTATTAAGTCACAAAGAAAATATAACTATGTTCCTTAAAGTAGAAGTATTACAGACAAAACTCTCATCACAATGAAATAAGACTGGAGGTTACAAAAAAATGTAAAAAGCCATTTCATCTTGAATTTTGGAAAACTTTCTGTTAGACAGTTATTGGACTAAAGTGAAAGTACACTCTGAAAATTGAGTAAAAACATTCTTAAAAAGTACTAAATACTCTCTCAAAACATATGGACTCATTTAAAGCAGCAAATAGCATAATGTTATAGTCCTAAATATCTTGGTCAATGAAATAAATGAAAATAAATGAACTAGATTTGCAGTTTTTAAAAAAGACTAAAAAAAATGACAAAATAAGCTGATAGTAAGATGAGGGATTTATAAAGGTAAAAACAGGAATAGACACAAAAATAAAATAAATATGATTTTTAATTGAAAAAATTACTAAATATACAGCATTAGTTAAGGAAAAAAAATCCACAAACTTACAAAATAGAAATGACAATGTGGAAATGGTTATCAAAATAGGAGAAAATGGGAAAAATAAGAATACTCTCACATCTTTCTGCAAATAAATATATTCCTAGGGAAATACAATTTAGAAAACAACAGTGAAAATGAAAAAGAGAAAGAGAAAGCAGGAATGGATTTATTTATTTATAACTTAAATATAGGGAAATGTTTTCTAAAAGTGACTCAAAATATAAAAGGTGATAAAAGAAATGATTGATAAATATGAACACATAAAATAATTTCAATAATTTCTTGCATAGTAAAACATCATAATAAAAAGGTCAAAAGATAACTGAGAAACTGGAGAAAATATTTGCAACATATATGACAGATGAAGGGCTAATGTCTCATATATAGAGCTCCTAAGATTTTTAGGAAAAAAAGACAAACGACCCCATAGGAAAAATGGGGAAAAGTCGAGAATAGACAATACAAATAAAGATGTAAAAATAATTCTTCAACATATGGCAAGATGTGCCACCTACCTCATAATTAAAGAAATGGAAATAAGCCCTACACTAACATTTCATATATATGTGAATATATATGAAAACATTCTGTTGACAAGGCTTGAGAAAGCAGAAATTCTAATTACTGATGGAAATGCAAATTTGTACAACTTTCTTGGAGAGGAATTTATGAACGTGTAACAAAACCACAACATATACATTTACATTTTGGCTAGCATTCCAGTTTTAGGAATTTATCCTGAAAACACGCCTCCAACAATATGAAGATAGATATTTCATGATGGCATTATTTGTAATTGCAAAATATTGCAAACAACCTAAGAACACCCATACACAGCATGGTGGTTGCATTAACTGCGGTATATCATACATTGTAGAAAAATCCTCTCTAAAAAGATCTGTTTGAACTTATAGTGGGTAATTTCTAGAATATATTGTTAGATAAACAGGAAAAAAGTATGAAAGGGAGTCTATAGTATGTTAGCTTTTTGGTAAGAGAAAAAAATGAGAAAATATCTATATGTTTTCTCATTTGTGTAAAACAAACACAAGAAAAATAAACCAGAAAATAATTAGGTTAGTTTTTAGCAAAGGGTAGGTTGGAATGGATAAAAAGGGTGGATAATTGAGATAAATAGAATATATGGGGAGGGTGCCTGGGTGGCTTAGTTGGTTAAGCGACTGCCTTCGGCTCAGGTCATGATCCTGGAGTCCCAGGATCGAGTCCCGCATCGGGCTCCCTGCTCTTCAGGGACCTCTGACCTCCTTCCCTCTCATGCTCTCTCTCTACCATTCTCTCTCTCTCTAATAAATAAATAAAAAATCTTATAATAAAAAAAGAATATATGGGGAAATGACACATTTATGAGTATTTTTGCTTAGTTTTGATTTTTAGTACATAGTTTTTCACATGCTCAAAAAATATAGAAAATCAAGAAAGATAAGAAAAAACATGGTATTAAAAATAAGAGGCAAATCAGCTCATTTCAAAAGACCAAAATAACCACACTGAAGGAGGGGAAAAAAAACAAAAAAGCTAATCCAACTAACTCTTCAACATAATATTTGACTATATACCCTCTGGCTAAAGGCAAAAGAGCTATAAATAACTATTGAACTCTAGATATTAGTTCTATTTTTGACACTAATAACAGTGAGTAATTCTGAAATTATTTGATGTATCTTCAAAGAAGGAACAATAATGAACACATTGTGGGTATTGCTTACTGACGAGCGATTCACAGAACTCTCTTGAGTGTAAGGTCAGTGGGTGATTTTAATTTAGTCTTTGAGAATTCTCTTGGCCTTTGGATATAAATCTCTTCTTAGCCAGTGAAACTGTTGTCATTTCTTTCCATGTAGGATAGCACTGTCCTAATGAAGTACCCACAGAGAGCAAATCAACCTTTGGAAATGGAAGTATACATGATCTTGGAAGCAAATGATCAAATTATGTTTAAATATCCAATAATAATACTGGTTATATGCTGATACCTGTTTCCAGTTTGAAGAAGAAATGACTAAATGTATAAATTGCATTTCTTAGCATTTTACTTTTTCAAAACACATATGGTAACTTAATCTATGCAAGAACAAATAAATCAGATTAAGTAAAATTAATTTCAGTAATATGCATCAGGGTTTCCAAAAGTTCAGTACAATCAATTGGCAAATTTACTTTGCAAGTTCAAGTGCCTGTGCTAGTTTTTTTAAATGATGATATATCACAAGGAGTAATTGAATAAATTAAGTTTAATGAATCTGAAACATTATACTAATTATATTCATTTAAATAAATGTCTTTATGATGGGACTTTCATAAAAATATTTATGATATTTAAATAATCACCAAAATGCTCTGATTGTTAATGAACTTTGAATCTACCTTATGTAGTGTGTGTTTTCAAAGCCATGAAAAAGGAAGACTTGAAAGACTTTGCTGGACAAAAGAAGACTTAGTGGGTAAGTTTAAAAATAATAGAAACTGCACACTGTCAGGGGTTGAGGGGGTAGAGGTGGAATACTTGTAATACTGCATATACTTTCACATAAAATTATAAAGCCATACACTGATACATGCCATAAAATTTTCTTGCAGAAAGCTTTCTGACATCACTGATACTTCAAGTTCTCTGCTTAAAAATGAATCTTTTTTAAAAGGTGTATTTATGTGCTAAACTGTTTCCTCAAATAAATGGCAAAAATCCCAGTCATACTTAATCTGTTACTGGGTCATGGGTTATCTAGGTAGCTCTTCATAGAAATTATTATGAATGGCTTAGATATTAATGCTGTCATAACTTTTTATTTATACTAAATATTCCAGTCTGGGTTAAGATTTATTTGCTATTGGTTTCTGTCTTTATTCCAGGACATTTCAATAAATCATGGGATTCTTATACATCTGGTGTTTTGGTTTGGTCCTGTCAGCAATATTCCTTCACTACGGTGGACACCTGTTTTTGCTTGCCTAACAACTTTTTCAAAATATACCTCTTGTGTTTTTATTTTAGGATCTATTTATTTACTTGAGAGAGAGAGAGAGAAAATGCGTGGGAGCTGGGGGGAGGGACAAAGGCAGAGGGAGAAGGAGGAAGCTGACTTCCTGCTGAGCATGGAGCCCAACGTGGGGCTACATCCCACAGTCTATGAAGTCAAGACCTGAGCCAAAACCAACAGTAGGATGCTTAACCAACTGAGCCACCCAGGCACCCTCAAAATATCTCTTGTTTATTAGAGGCACCACTTTCCCTCCTGAACACTTGCATTTTTTTTTTTTATCTCTGGTGAGACCAGCCACACTTTCCAGAAGAGGCTACAAGACAGCACACTCTTTCCATGGTTTATATCCACTTTCACCATGAAGTAAGTTTACCTCATCTACAAAATAAATTCACTCCAGTTCTCCAAGATTTTGGTAGTTTTCATTTCCTGGAGAGCCTTACAAAAGGAACTTAAAAAAAAAAAAAATAAACTTACTGTCTCCACCACTACAGCTGGCTTGTTTCCTCCACTACTCATTCTAGATTCCCATCACCTTTGAATAGCATCTCTCCTCAGTGAAGTGACTTGGGTAGTGGAGTAACAAAAACTTACATCTCTGAATGGTCTACTTCTCTGGTGGCCCTTGGTCACCATGCTTTTCAGAGGCTCAGAATACTATATTTAAATTTAAAAAAAAGAACCCCAAGAGAGGCCCTAGTGATGATCTGGAAGCCAAATGTGTTATTGTGTTATTTTCTACTCCATTTAATAACAGCAACCTTACCTCTTTCTGAAGAATAGAGTCTTTTGCCCTTGCCATGACAGGTTTCTTTTCCTTTCTTGCTGGTCTCTTGGCACAAAGAGTCCAAGGCAAAAGGGCAGTAGCCATGACTTAGAGTTTAAGGGAGTTCTTTTTATTTCCCCTAATGGGAATTCTTCCTTTAGGGCTTCTAGACCCACATAGCCTAAGGCTGTGGAAACAGGAGGCAAAAATTCCTAAGTTGGTCATTAAGAGTGATAGTAAGTAGGCTTATTCCCATTTTAACCTTTTGGTACTCAGACCCATATTTTGTATCTCTAGGGGGAAAATGTGATCATAGAAACTTTATTGGTGTTTTTAATATTAATATAGCTTAGTTTTGAAATAGGAAGAATAAATATTATTATAACACCTATAATGGGCCAAATCCTGTTCTAATTACCTTACCTATTAAATCTTTAATGCTCAAAACTATTTTTGAGTATTCATACCTCCATTTTTTGGCTAAATAACTTTTCTAAATTCCCATAACTAGTAAGTAGTTGAACGTGACATTTGAACAGCCTAGCTCCAGAGATGATGAACCAAATCACTACGTTATACTATCTCTTAAAAGAAAGTGTTTTTGTATTGTTATTATTATTATAACTAAGAATGTTCCTATATTGTGGCTGTATTTGCATTATATAAACTTCAAATATATTCATAATGGAATTGATAATATTTTAAATAATTTAAGCATGCATTATAGAATATCATTCAACAGTACTCTCATTTTCATGAGGATATACAAGACTAAAAATGCTTTATAAAAATATAGAGAGGGTGCCTGGGTGGCTCAGTTGGTTAATCAGCTGCCTTTGACTCAGGTCATGATCCCAGGGGCCTAGGATCAAGCCCCAGATCGGCTCTCTACTCAGTGGGGAACCTGCTTTTCTTTCTCCCTCTGCCCGCCCCCCAACTCTTGCTCTCTCTCACTCTCTCTCTCAAATAAATAAATAAAATCTTTAAAAAATATATAGAGAGAAGATACGGTGAATTTGCTGTTGTTTTGTTAGATTAAGGAAGTGATTCTTTGTGTCACCCACAGATTTTGAAAATTCATCAAATATGTATGACAGAAAAACTAAATGAGACATTATTTAGAGATTTGTATCACAAACTTTAATGTACAAAAGACAACGTGGTAGAATTAATTTAAAAGAAAGCCCTGGCCCCTATTCCATGTAAATTTAATTTGTGAAACTTCCAGTTTTCAAATCTCAATATTCTTATACTCAACTGTGAAGACTGTAGAAATACCCATGTTTGGGCCCCACCCGGCAACTGAATCAATTGTTCTGGGGTGAAGGCAGGGCAATCAATACTTTTAAATAGTTCTACCCCAGATGATCCAAATGTGCAGGCAGATTTGAGAATCCCTGGTTTATGATACAGTCCAAACATTTAAGATTTTAATGTGTCTCCTGTGATTAGTTAATAAATATTTCATTGTAACAATGAATGAAATATTGACTAAAATTGAATATCAAAAGATGCAATGTTACTAATTTGAATGTTTTTACATAGGAGCAAAAGCTCTGCACTAGTTGGGGCTTTAAATTACTAAATACTACCTGGCAATGTAAGATACTGCTGAAAGAAATATGATTAACATGAAGCAATCATAGGGTGCTAAATACATCTGTGAGGTTGAAAATAGTTAAGTGATATGAAGAAAATGACAAGAAATTATTCCTAATGAATACAATAAGTATTCTAATTAAGTAAATATACCTGACTTTGATGAGAATTCGAACATAAAAATTGTGAGTGGAATTCTCCTAGGAATATATGTTTCTGTAATTATTATTCCTTGACTATTCCATTCTGGGAGATTAACAGGAGGCTTTGGTTTTGGGTTGCCTTACAATTGCCCGTATCTGCTGACCTTTTTAAATAGCTCTATCATACATGTAATTCCTTGGGAGTCAACTGCCCATAGTCAGTTGGAATTGGCTCCGACAAAATTAGAAACACCCAACTAAGTAAAATGCTGGAACCATCTATGTTGCTCTCTTTAAAAGTCAAAGATAGTGATTCGGTCTGAATATAAAGGACTAGATAATAGAGACAGCAGTAACTGAGCTGGATTAACACTATGTGTGTGCATCCCAAACTTTAAATTATAAAATTATCTTTTATTGGTAATTTAAATTTTCTTCTCTATAGACATTTCTCCCTAAGGCCAAAATGTTGGTGTTTTATTTTTTTTTTCCTCCATATCTCTCAGCCATAGAAAACCTTTTCTAAAACGATTTAATCATAAAGTGCCCAAATAATGTTTTTTAAAAGATCAAAATTAAATAAGGTGAAGTAATATTTATTCCTTCTGAGCTCACTTCCTAATTTATAAAGCAAAATAGCTATCTCATATAATTATTTTAGATTTTTGGTGAAAAAGATAGCTGGTTGGTGAAAAATTTTTCTATGTATATATTAAAGGCTTTGCCAGCTACCTAAGTTATTGGTAAGTTTAGAAGTTTAAACATTTCAGATGCCTTTAAAATTAACCTGGAGTCCCGGGATCGAGTCCCGCATCGGGCTCCCTGCTCAGCAAGGAGTCTGCTTCTCCCTCTGACCCTCCCCCGTCTCATGTGCTTTCTCTCTATCTCGTTCTCTCTCTCAAATAAATAAATAAATAAAATATTTAAAAAATTAACTTTGTATTTGTAGTTCACGTATTCCTATAAATTTTTGCTCAGTTTGGCTCAATTCTTGCTCATAAATTTAAAATAAAACAACTTCAGGAAAAGTAACATTAAAAGAGTTGGCATCTTAATATTCCTTAAGAGTTAGACTAGTTTTAAAGTATTAAAAGTAGTTTTCACTTCTTAAAAAATAATTATTTCTAGAAAGTTACTGTAGATTCAGATTATAACACTGTACTATAATTATGGTTCAGATGGTACTGTTATTCTTAGCTCATATTTTCATTTGTATATAACTTCATGACAAGTACCTTTTCGGGCTAGAATTTCTCACACTTTTCAAGCAAAAAATAGAATTTTTTTTCTGTAGATTGTTTAAATAAGCAACAATTCACCAACTGCTAGGATAAAAAGGGTGTTTTAGAAAAGCTGTGAAAAAGTTTTCTTTTACTTGTTTTTTCTAACTTTTAACTGTTCTTTTCAATTTATATTAGTTAGGCACTTTTATACATACTTTAAACTTTTCATAATCCACTACAAAAGTAATACGCTGAATTTAAAAAATACTATAGGAGGGAATTCCATGATTTTTTAAAATAAAAATTAATGAGGTTTTATATGATATCTATATCTTCAAGGAAGAATAAGGCAAACTATAGAATTTTTTTTTCAAATCAATCTAAAATTTTATCCTTGATTGAATTTTATGATTATTGATATCATCTGGACTGTTGTTTTCTGGAGAATCAATTCATTTGTGGTAAGACTCTAAAAATAGCTCAGGATGATAGTGAAGCTGGCAAAAGCCCAGAGCTATGGATTACAGATGCCATATATAACTGGATAACATTATAACTATGTTATAACATTATAACATTATAACTATGAACGCTCTACTAAGAGATAGAAAGTTGTGCCTCAGGAACTCCACAGTCACCTTATGGATACCAGGACCCACACCTGAATGTCAGCCACCAGGCACCCAGTGTTTACTACAGTGAAGCACCCACTTCGGTGCATGGAGTGGTGGGAAAAACCTCTGTAAATAGTGAAGTTCAATCTGCTGATGTGCCTTCTGCTTTCGGCACTGCTGTAGCATGTGTGACGGGATCTTCTAGACTTTGTCATGCAAAACTGCCCTATATTTAGTAGTTGCTATTTGTTGATGATTCTTATATACTGTTCTACATGTCTGTCTGCAGTGAAGCATTGGCTCAAAAATTCAGATCATTTTTGGTTCTTTACAGTCTGAATCATTCTGTCCAAATGCTGCTTCCCCTGTCTTATGTAGCCGTGTAGTCAGACTCTTGGAATTGGTGGATGACTCCATGGTGACCGTCTAATCAAATTCTGATCACCTTGTCAAATCTCCACCACTACCTAGTGCTGATCCACCTCACACTATAATAAGGATAATGACAAAATAATGACAAAAATAATAACACCCAATTAGTAAGTACTAACACTTTACTCACAGGGTTTAACATTGTCTGTGCCTAGGATCTATCACCAGATAGTCCTTGGTTCACAACCTGTAGGAGGCAGAATGATCCCATCCCTGCTCCCAAGGATGTCCACATCCTAATCGCCAGAACCTGTGAGTGTGTTATGTTACATGACAAGGAAAATTTGAAGTGGCAGATGGAATTATGGTTGCTAATCAGCTGACTTTGAGATGGGGAGATTATCCTGAATTATCTGGGTTGGTGCATTGTATTCTCAAGAGAGTGATAGTAGACTCAGTGTCAGAGTGATGCAGCATAAGAAAGAATCAACAGGCTATTGCTGGCTTTGAATTTGGAAGGAGAACCAGGCAGCTTCTACAAGCCGGGAAAGGCAAGGACATGGATTCTGCCCAGCAAACTGCAAAAGAAACACAGTTTTACTGACACCTTGATTTTAACCCAGTGAGATCCACTTTGGACTGCTGACTTTGAGAGCTGTAAGAAAATAAATTGTCATTATTTTTAATCACAAATGAAAAATTTGTGAAAATTTATTACAGCAACAATAGGAAACTAATACAACTTATCTCCAATGTGCCTGTTATTGTGAATAATGGAAGCAAGAACAAAGAGTGTAGGAGCACATAAAATTTCCTTAAAATAATAATTGGATAGATTACTAAGGGTCTGGACAGGATTGGAATTGCATGTAGATGGAGAAGGAAGGAATTTATAGCTGTTTTAAGGAAAGGGGGCAAGGTACAAATTGAGTCTGAACTGAGGTAATTAAAGAAGAAATAAAATATTTGAATTTGTGAATGGGTAAAAGTAGAAGATAAATTACATTCTTACAATTGTGCATGTTTTGCTCGTGCCATACATCTTATATCGTTTTTCTACCTAATTCCTAAAGAACAAGACTTTCCCAAAGTACTGCATATTCTAAGAGATGACACCATTTTTGAAGTTAGGGAAGCATGTGTATGGCACATATTAACTATTGAAGTGATTGATTAATGCTTTAGTAACATGGCTTCATTGCTAGAATGTGTCTGGGTATTATAACTCTGATCACCAGATAAAATTATTTCCTCCATTGCAAGCTTAGCTTGAAGTTACTGACTTATGTCACTTCAAAATTTCTCTAACATGTCATTTCTATTTTGTGGTAGCAAATTTGACGCTGAAGGTAGAACCCAGGTGTTATGGGCTGAATTGCCCCAATCCTAAAATTCATATGTTGAAGTCCTAACCCTTAGATGTTTCAGAACGTGACTGTATTTAGAAATAGGTCTTTAAAGAGGTAATGAAGTTAAAATGAGGTTATTGAATGGGTCTTAATCCAGTACAAGTGACGTTCTTATAAGAAGAAGATACTTGGACACAGGTATGTACAGAAAGAAGATTATGTGAAGCCACAGGGAGAAGACAGCCATTCATAAGCCAAGGAGAGTGACCTGAAATAGATACTTCCCTCAGGGTGCTCAGAAGAAAGCAATTTTGCCTACACCTTGATTTCAGACTTCTAGCCTCTAGAACTTTGAGAAAATAAATTTCTGTTGTTTATGCCACCCAATCTGTGGTATTGTGCCATAACCCGAGCAAACTAATACACCAGGTCAAATTGATCACAGTCAAATTTCTGTGGCTTTTTTTTTTAATTGAGGTATAGTTCACATACAATATTATGTTAGTTTCAGGTATACAAATTAGTGATTCAACAATTCTATACATTGCAAACTAGCTGTCTTTTTATTTCCTTCATAGCATCTTTTTTAATGTTTATTGTTGAAAGAGTAATCAGAAACAGTGCTATTAATGGACTTTATTATAACTGGTATCTGGCTGATGGGACCTAGAGTATACCAAAAAAAAAAAAAAAAAAAAAAAAACTATGACGGTGCCAAGTCAATAATAGAAGTTTAAAGAAATGCAAAACAAAAACTGGGAAGTAGCAACTAAGTCTTTCTATAGTTACCTAGAAATGAGAATGTTGTAAGCCTAGGAGAAAATTATGTCCTTCAGAAATTTCTGGACAACCTATTTGGAGAAAAGGAGCAGTCGCTTAAAAAACAGAAGGGAAAGCAAGTGCAGATTGCCAGCCTGAAATAAAAAGCCATAAGTCTGGAACTGATGGAAAAGAGAATTAGCCTGGGGTGGGGAAAGTGGCAGAAGCAGCATCTCCTCATAGAGCAAAGGCAAAAACTCATTTCATCCTCTGAGGTTTTTATGTTTTTACACACAACACGTTCATTAAAACCCTTAGGTTTGTGATTATTCCTGGTAGCAGAAAAACATAAAGTATAAACATATTTCTACTGTCTGTTTTCTGTACAGTCATAACATTTGTTAGATGCTCCCCAAACCTTAGTTTGTAAAGCCATTGAGGCATCTCTGTTTCTGCCCCAAAGTCACTTATATCAGGATGTCTCTGATTTCCTTTGTACCATAATCATTGTTTATTGACTTCCCTAACCAAGAGACATTATTAAAAAGAAAGAGGCAAACAACCTCTGCAATTCTTCATTATACTGTGCCCTCTTACTTCACTTTCCAAGTCTAGATTCATTCTGAGCTAAAGGCCTTTCGGGAATCTGCACTAGAGCTTGCAGCTAGAGATACGGTAAAGGAGAGATGTCAGTGAAAAACCAGCTGTCGGTATTGAGAGGAGAGTCTTTTCCATTCTCCTTGGCATCTTCCTCGGATTGTAGCCAGGTCAAAGAAGTTTCTGTGGTTCAGACCTGAAGACAATAGGCATCATTCTAATGTTTACTGTTAGGGGGTCCATTTCATAAGATGGTTACATGAGCACGCAAAGGTACTGCAACCTAGTGTTTAAAAATTAAGACCTGAGTTTCTTAAATAATTAGGATCAAAATAAAAAAGTTTTAAAATATTTCCTATAGAACAGTTTACAAACAATGCAGTGTTTCACTGAAAATAAGCAGCCACTTTGTGTCTCTAGAGCTTGGTAGCATTACAGTAGAATTATCTTCATATTTATTCCCATTTTTAAAAACATATTATTTAAGATTATCTACCCTAAGTCCTCTGGAATAGGCTAAGGCTTGTCTTGTTTACTGTATCCTAAATCCTGAGTTTCAAATAATACACTATCTCCTCTCTTGTATCTCCAGTAGCTCATACATTTTAATTTAACGATGTCTCCTTCATTCAATGTTTATTGAACATTTACTGTCCACAAAACAGTGTTGTTGTTCTCAGAGTGGAAAATATGAGTCCCAGTAACAAACAAATATCTAATATTTAATTAATGCTTAGATATTACTTTATATTTATAACTTTAAAAGTTTCCACAGGACAGCATGAGCAATTGTAACATTTAAATGAAATTTAAATAATCAAAGATATTTGGAAATTTGTTGTTTTGAGTTTAAATTAAATTTTTTAAGAATTGGACCTACAGCATGGGCAGTGTACGTATTTTCCACTCTGCTAAACTCTTTTTAAAATGAGAAAATGTTAATTAAATATTGTCATTCATTAAAATCTACAGGTCATGAAAGAGATAGTGCCAAATATCTTATTTGTATAATGTTACAAGTTTATTAGGAATTTTGCTACTACTGATTTGATTCATATGTAAATTGCCTCAGAGTAAAATTAACCTGTCACTCTTATAATTATTAATTATGCAATTATTTTATAAGCAAGCAACAAAAAAATAAAAAAGAATATTAGATCTATAACACACCAGAAATCAATTATAATATTATTTACTATACAAGTAATTATGGTTTTGATCTCCATATATTTTACTGTAATACTATATTATCAAAATATATAATTAAATTTATTAATCATCCATTACATAAGGGAGAGATGCATGGGACAGCTAAATTAAGGAAACCACAGATCATGGCAGTGTTAATTTCATAATATGGTAATAACCTCCAGTGTCAGGAGCATGGTCTCTGCCTTCCTATGCAGCTCATTTATAGCTTTGTTTATGATTCACCATCTAATTTAAGACATCTCCAACATAACAATTATTATTTGTTTAAAATAAAGAATTTGAAGACTGCAAATAATACCCTTTAGAGCATACTCCCTCCCCTTTAAAGTATTCACTGTCTTTATAAATATAATCAATTGTGATAAATATTTTTGATGACCTCTAGCAGTCATATCCTGAACACTAGTTGTGGCATGTATAACAGATATTTGTTATTTTTTGGAAATTATAAAACATCAGTGTGCTAGTATAAAAAAGTGTTTCCAACACGCAGCTTAGAAGAGCATGGATATTCACACAAACCTGGTTTCAACACAGGAATTTTTCATTTAGTACCAGCTGAGTGTTACTTAATTTGAGCCTCAATTTTCACAAAAAGAATAACAATTTCAAAAAGTTTTTGTGAAAATTAAAGAAAAGCATAGGGACTTAAAGAGTAATAACCAGTAGCACTCTTAATTTATTAGGATAAGTAGATGACAGTTGTGCAAGTATTAAAATTTAGCTGGCACTATATTGAAATTACTACTGGGAATCCAAATGTTTATATATACCAATTATATTCAACTTGCTTTTGTAATAAAATGTGTGTGTGTATATGTGTGCGTGTGTGTATGTGTGTGTGTGCAGCATGAAAATAAACATAAATATAATAAAAGACATAAAAATTAACTCTGAAGATGAAGGTACATTGTCTAAATTAGTTTGCAGTAATAGATTCTGAATCTTTTTGAGGTATATTTTTCTTAAAGTTAAGTAGAACTGTTTCATTTCTCCATGCATTTATCATGTGTATATGCTGCCCAGTTTTGTTTTAATGCAATTCTCTCGGATTAGAATTGCATGCCTCTGTGCTAATCTGGAAATGAATAAGGCTCTTAACCTCAAAAACTCATCTTTAAAGATTTATTGACAAAATTAATATGTGAAATTGTACTTCAAATGATTTAAATTATAGAATTCTATATTTGTTGTTTATAAGGGTAATGCAATAAATATAATCTTAAACTTTCAAAGTGTTATAGTGAATAATTTTGCCACAACCAAGGTTTCCTCAAACTTTAATTTCCTGAGATCAATTAATTGTGCATAAACTACACAATTTTTAGACATTATTTGGCACATAATTTTGGTGATTTAATTTTCCTGAACTACCTCTGTGGTCAGTGTTAACAAACAGAGTATGTGGACTGTAACTTAAAGAAAATAATTTATTATATAAGTATAATATGTAAGTATAATACATTATACTTGTAATTATAAGTATAATGTATTACAGGATAATATCGCTCATTCTCAGAGGAATATGAACACTTTCTTTTCCCGGATGTTATGACTTAATTTTCTTTTTTGATTACTTACCCTGAAGGAAGGCACCCTGCAACAACCCTAGCTCAGTGCATCTTCCTGAAATATGCTTGGCCTCCTTAGAAGAATTAAAAATATGCTGCTATCCCGGATACATTTTTCAGTACATTCACTATTTAATTTAAAAACTAGAATCAAGGGGAAATGCATTACTTTTTTTTTTTAAGATTTCATTTATTTATTTGAGAGAGAGAGAATGAGAGATGGAGAGCACGAGAGGGAAGAGGGTCAGGGGGAGAAGCGGACTCCCCGCTGAGCGGGGAGCCCGATGCGGGACTCGATCCCGCGACTCCAGAATCATGACCTGAGCAGAAGGCAGTGGCTTAACCAACTGAGCCACCCCGGTGCCCTTACTTTTACTTTTTATTTTCAGATATTTGTAATTGGAGGAGACTCCATGCTTAAGATATTCATACAAGTTTAAACATAAGTATATACAATAAATATAAACATGGTCCAAAGAGATGAGTAGCTAAATAACAAGTGAATAAAAAGTTTATTGGAGCTATTTTTTAAATTTATTCTTCAAGTCAATGACTTAATTAGCACTGGCTGCAAGAAAAATATTACATACTTAATGCAGCACATAATTTAGTGTTGCCAACAGGTTAGATTTCCTAACCAAACTAATCACCTTGATACTATATGGCTGCACATTTTGAACAGCAAAATTATATTTAGTTGAATAAATGCATAGTATTAATTGTGAACATTGCATAACACTGTGTTCTAATGAAACAATGAAATTGATTAAATATTTTCACATGTAAAAATCTAAGAATAATCACATAACCAAAATATGAGTGAGACTTTTTCTTACATAACTCTATTTTGAAATTTTCCCTACAATTAAAATTTAATTTATACTATTGTAATAATACTAATAATTGTGTTTTATTTAGTGTAAACTTATCTAATGTAAAAAGGAAGTAAAACACTATTATTTAGAGCTCAGTTCTATAAATTTAAGGGCAATAATAATCTTAGTACATAAATACAAGTATAAATATTCTCAATTGCTGATAATAATAGACATTAATCACATTATAAGATGAATTTTTTATAATGGCAGCATTGAAAAGTGAATAGACTCGGAGTGGCACTTACGAAGATTAATGCTTAGTCTGAATCTATCACTAGATTATTCTAGCTTATTTATAAAATAATGGCACTAAACAAAATAATGTTGAATCTTCTCTGGTTCTAGATTCCTAAGATTCTGAGGTTTATTCATTCAAAAAACAGCAACAGATTATTTGTTATAAACATAAAATATGCAAAGATTATCTTAAATAAATGATAGTTTAGTCTAGATGCCGTATCTGTCAGTCATGGTGCTGATAATGGCTTGGCCATTAAGAGAAAATAAACATATTTTAATATATAATTAGCTTCCTACTTGTGTTTACCTGTCCATTATTTCTTTTTAAATGCCTTTATATAGTACAAATTATAATGTGTACTTATAAATAATTAAATGTTTATCAAATTTTTCTGTGCCCATGTCTGTAGTGTGGAAGCATTTAATGTCAATTTTATAATATTAATTATGAACAAAGGCACCAGATTGGCTACTAAACATTTATATGACAATTATCTTGCATGGATGGATACTTTGTAATTAGTTAAAAATTTACTGTCAGAAGTTAATTGTGCTTATATGTGAAATACAGAACCTAAAACCTTATTTGAATAATGTGGTAGCTTGAAATGGTTGTAGTTATGTTAGACAGATGCACTGTTAAATATCTGGGATAGATAATTCCTTGCCATTATAATCATGTCTGTGTGTACCAGAGGTCTGAACTTGATTCTAAACTTTTAGACAAATCTATGCATAGCGAAGAGTCTAATAGAGTGTCATGTAAAGACACAACAAAACGACAACACAAAAACAAAAACCTCTGGATGAAAGGAATTGAAGCAAAAGGGCTTGAAGTATTAGAAACGGGAACTGTTCATATTAAGTCCAGAAATAGATATGTCAATCATATCATCTTCTAGGCAATTTTCATCAAATTCATACCTGAGACTTAGGATGAAAGGTTTGACAGTATTTTTTTAATCATAAATCTTGCAGGAAAAGTGAATGCATATTTATTAGCATTGGTTCCAGAAGTCTCGGTAACTTCAGTGTGTAATTATTGTCAAAATGTGTGTCCTTCACTCAAGAAGACTCACACAGTCTCTATCCCTAGTGTGAAGCATTGACAGCCCATCTTGGAGTTGCAGGAACGTTACCACTTTTAGTGGGCATAAATGGAAGCTGTAATCAATTTGATTGATGAAACCTCTTTATTTATATTATTTTGTGTTTTTTTAATAGCAGAAGCAATAGAGATTATTCTCAGAGAAAGACTGATTAAGAAGAGTTAGACTCAATGAAGGAAGTGTAGCTGATGGATCAAAATGTAGAATCCCCGCAATCCCTTTAAGGTAAAGCTCACTTATACGGGGCTTGGAAACAACACCAGAGATACTATTCTGTGACTGTAGTACTTTTAAGCCTAGGCTAATGTGACTTGGGGCAGTGGGAACAACTGGCTAAATATGACAGCAGTACAGCCCAAGACTAAATAGAAGTGATTTGAGAGTTGAATTAAAAAAAAAAGTTTACTTGGATAGCTATGAAATTCAGGAAAGTGTGTGTGTGTGTGTGTGTGTGTGTGTGTGTGTGTGTGTGTGTTTAATATATGGGTATAATTTACTATGTTCTAATAAGGAATTTCACATTTAGGTGTTGCAAAATCCTTTTGGGAGTTTAAATTTATATTTCAGTAAACAAGAATGTGATATGAAATTTTATTAGGTTTACATGGACATATTTAACCACATTCTGAAATCTAATTATATACAATTTGCTTTATTAGGGTATTAGAATAAAAATACACCTTTATTGCCCCCTAATGCCGTGAGGGAAAGTTTTCTTTGCAGAATAGACTATTTTAATGAAATAAGAACACATGGCTGTGTTGCCAGGAACGGCATATGCTTTCTGTTTTCTCCACACTAACCCCCAAAATCAAAAACAGCAAAAAAAGTACTTGTATATATCTTCAGATGAAAGAGTATTTTATCATGAAAGATAAGATACAAATAAATATAATGTATCTTTAAGTTTTCTGATGAACCATTTGAAATATTAGCAGATTAAATCAAGGAATTCTTTCTTTTTTCTTGGGTTTGGTCTGATTTTTTTCTAAAAATCTCTAGGTAGAAAAATACTCTTTAGATTTTCCTTTACAGAAAATTAAATGTAAGCTTGAATTATGCACATTCTGACATGTTTGCTTATTTTAATAGTAAAATGGGATAGTCCTTCTTGGTTTGTTTAATTCCTTAATGACCTCTCCCGGGCGCCTGGGTGGCTCAGTTGGTTAAGCGACTGCCTTCGGCTCAGGTCATGATCCTGGAGTCCCGAGATCGAGTCCCGTATCGGGCTCCCTGCTCGGCAGGGAGTCTGCTTCTCCCTCTGACCCTCTTCCCTCTCGTGTTCTCTATCTCTCATTCTCTCTCTCTCAAATAAATAAATAAAATCTTTAAAAAAAAAATGACCTCTCCCAAAGAGGTTTTTAGCAAAGATTAAGTATAGAAATTTTAAGCCAAAACAGACCTGTATTAGCTTATTATACTTGCTTTACATTTTTGCCTTGCTTTTAGCTCCTGTAAGTACCTGATCATGTTTGTCTTTTAAAAAATATTTTTAATAAAATAAAACATAAAAATCTCATGATGAGCAAGACAGGACCAAATTCATATTGTCCAGTGTAGGTGGATGTTGGTGACACCTCACTAATGTAGATGAGAAAAACTTTCAGGAACAGGATATTTTATTGTTTATTTTAGGAAAATATGCCTTGTCTTCTTTTCTGTATTATTTATCCAGGAAATTAATGATCTTCATTTTTATCATTGTTTTTATATTTTATATTCCAAAAAGTTTAAAGCAGATATATTTTGAAATGGCAAAAAATATATTAAATTCTTTCCCAAAAGGACAATTTAAGTCCGATAACAAGTATATAAACATACATAAAGAAATTTTCGAACATTTGTGTAACCCTAAAAAATCTAGAGTTTAGTCAGGTAACATTAAATAGATTAGAGATGAGTTTTTATGTGAAACTACTTGGAAAGTTTGTTTGTTTTGTTTTGTTTGTTTTTTAAATGGTTTGCAGGCAAATTTAATTCTTGACATTTCTGGGAAGACCTTACTAAAGCCAAGTCTACACAACAACTTTAACAATATGCACCTGCAAATCAATAGTTTAAGGGGTCAGTCAATAAATGAAAATCTAGAGACACCAGGAACTTTGGGGTTTGTCTGGGATGCCAATACTACCTTTGATTTGGGGTAGTATTGAACCTATAGGAATCATTTCCTTATCTTTAACAGCTTGAGGCTTTCATAAAATTAAATGTCACTTTAGATTCAAAACATCAGTTTTGTATGTGCATGTGTGCGTGTGCACGCGTGCACAAAAAGCAAATGTCACTGCCACATAATTCACTTCCTTGAGCTGAGATTATATATATATATATATATTTAAAAATGGTATTTCTTTCTAAATAACAAAAACTCATATTAGGAATTCAAAAATCTAAAGATTCAGATGTTTGCTTAATTCCATGTCCATTTTAACATTTCTCTTTGCCTTCATGTTTGTGATATCTTGTACCAGGCTTACAACATCTAGGTAAAAGCTTAATGATATACAAAATTAAACAACAGATTCCATATGAAGTAATATAAATAATATAATTCCATCAACTTAGTGATTATATTTCAGTCTTAAATCATATCAGAAAAAAAAATTACTTAGATTGTGCTTTTCTGTGCTTGTGGTGGATCTATTGTCTTTTATTTTCCCTGGGTGAAAGAAAAGATGCTGACAAATACGTTATGAGAGTTCTTATGTTGTTGAAATAGCCATGACCCTAAAATGTGAAATGAGATTAGTTTTAATAATATCTCAGGATTATTAGAATTATTTAGTTTTACTTTTGCCAATCCTTTGAAGAGAAATGCTTCTTAGAGAATGGTGAAGGTATTCTTTTGCAGATTTAACATTTGGGCTCCCAACTTGGAAAAGCCAGCAAAAAGACTTCATATCTTTTTGAGCAGGTGATTGTGCAGCCTAAAAAAATTAATCTGTTAGAGCCCATATTTGAATAATCTCGCAGATGATTTAAGGTAATTGAAAGTTGTTATATAAAACCAGAATGATAATAGAATTTTTAAAATCAAACTATAAAAGCCAAGGGAACCTGATTTTCATATCATCTGACAAACTTTTTTTCCAGTGGGTGAGCTATATGGAATTTGAAGGCTACTTGGTGATAAATCATAATATGTAGACTGATATATGGTTTAAATTAGTGGGTATCAAATAAGAAACTGGAAACTTGCTAGGAAATAAAATTCTCAGACTCCACCATTCCAGATGCGTCAGAATGAATTAGAATCAGAATTAGAACTGAAACAGAAATTCTGGTTAGGTTCAAAGAACCTATGTTTTAACAAGCACTCCAGATTACTCTAATACATGCTACAGTTTAGAACCACAGATTTAGATAGTAAATACCACCAGATCAATATCTTTCAGTTGTGGTGTAAGTAATAAAGGGATTGATTATGACTTAGCCCTGGCCTAGTTTGCATTTGATTGTCACTGTAGCTGTTTGAATACTAGGCAAAGTTAGCCTTTATGTTTTGTCATTAAATGTATTGATTGACTCTATTTGCAGTGAATGTTTTATATTGTAACACCTATTTTACACTTTTAGGTGATTGAATATCTCTGGTTATATCCAGTATGTCTTGATTTATAGATGACTCTCAGGCTACTTTATTTTTTCTATGTCTAATGTCTTATGTGAGCATATCATTGGTAGTCTCTTTATTCTCTCATTTCCTACAATTGTGGGCTGTTGAAAAACTGATGATCTCTAGTTAATGAACTCTCTGTTTTGCAAAAAAATACTAATGTAAAAGACCTTTTATCATTTTTAAGCAAAAGAACCTTGACTATGCCTAAGCATACAAAGGCACTCTGTAATTATTACAGTCTTATATAGAAGATTTTTTTAACTATTCTGAGTCATTACAACTAGTGGCCTTGACCATAAATACATTTTTAATATGGTCCCTGAAAAAATGCACTTTTAATGCAAACTGGTATATGTGAGGATGCTGAGTCGCTGGGATGGATGAAGGTTAGCTCCTCAAGACCAACGCAAATAAATATAAAAGAAAAAAAGCAATTTAAAAAGAATGCTTCATTCCCATGAAAGTACAGCTTTTTAGCTCCTCTTATATAGATATTTCTTTTGAATTTCACCTTGCAGGGCAGCCATGCAATCCGTCCCTACTCTTCCATGAGTAACTAAATGCATTAACACTTTATATGTGATTATTTCATATTCATTTAAATGATGAAAAATGTTCTAATTAATAATTAGTTAATATTTGCATATATAATAATAAATTGTGCTTTTGTCCAAAATGTTTTAAAGTATTTTTTGGTGTTCCTAATCCCATAATAGAACCTATACTTACAGAGAAGAAAGTTTGCATTGATCATGGGAGTTGGACATTTATCAAATGTATTTTACTAATTTATCAGATTATTGGTATGCAAGTGAAAAAGAACAAAGATGGTCTGATAGTCTGATTTTATAACCTTAATAGCACCTGTTTTCACAGGTCTTTATTTGACATTGGTATTATGATGATCATTTTGAAAAAAAGTTAATTACTAAAAATCTGTAATTAGAAAGCATAACATCATCAACTAGGTTTTGTGTAATTACAAAAGCCAGTCACATTTTAACATTCAACCTAAGTTATTTTTTGAAACCATTTTCTGGATGAAAGTGAACTGACCTGTTAATCGGTTTAGATACAGCTGTTCTAAAATGCAAAACTCACGGCGTAGGTAATATATGAGCCTGCAGATTCGGGTTCTGTCTCTCAAAAAGATTTTGTGCAGTATTTTAAAGGGATGTCCAGGAAGATAAAGGGTTTATTCTTGAGGGATAATAAAGGGTTTCCCCTTTGAAGAAAAGTAGATTGTACTTTGAGCCTATCTTTTGGGATGTTTGTTTGAAATGTTAATTAGAATAACTGGTTTAGCAAGGATTAGGACTAGAGTTAAACACCACTGACAGCAAGATATCTTCTCCTGGGAATCTTTCTGTTTCAGTGACTGCTATGGTGCTTAGAGTGCATGAAGTTACTGCATCCTTGCCAGGAAAAATATCACAAAGACAACACCATTTCTGAATGTACCTTAATATTCACTGTTAAACCAGAAACATTTTCATCTTAAAAATTAGTCGTGTTTGAGAAAGTTAAAAAATTTGATAAGTGAAGGAGTACATTACGCTAATGCCTCTTAATTCATGATGTGTTTGTATATCATGCAATTTCTTCATATGAGGAGAGCTGTTACTTCATAGAGTATTTTTTTTCTACAGTCTATCTGCAGAGACAATACTTTCTTGATTGCTGAAATTCAAATGTACAAACTCTAAAAACAATTCCAAATATTTAATTATTCATGGATTCATTTAAGAATTATTGAGACTTTAATTTGGGCCACGTATGGAAAAGTACAGACATGGGTCCTGACCTTATGGGATTTACACTTCAGTGGAGGCAAAGGTACAGTCGTAATATTGTGTGATGCGTGCTTGAATGGAAATAAGGAGAGAGGTACTATGTATGTACATAGAGGGGAAGTGTAAAAAAAATAAGGAATTGATGATTAGAGTCAGGTTTTTTTTAAGATTTTATTTATTATTTGACAGAGAGAGGCACAGCAAGAGAGGGAACACAAGCAGAAGGAGTGCGGAGAGGGAGAGTCAGGCTTCCCGCTGAGCAAGTAGCCCGATGAAGGGCTAGATCCTAGGACCCCGGGATCATGACCTCAGCCGAAGGCAGACACTTAACGACTGACTGAGCCATCCTGGTGCCCCTAGAGCCAGTTTTCATGATGTGAGCTGCTAAAGGTGTTCCAGCTCTATTCACTAAAGTAGGGAAATAGAGGGATAATTTAGGTGGAGATATAATTAAAACTATTGTGAAAATATTAAGCTTTAAGTGGCTGCTAGATATTTTGTGGGAGTAGGCAGTAAGCAGTAATATATAAGAGCTTGGAACTCAGAAAAACATAGTTTTTATATGTAAACTGGAAAACCAGCATCATTAAGATGATTATTTAAATACCATGGAATAATTGAACAACTTTGGGAAAGATATCAACTATGGGCATATATGGCCAATTAATATATTAGCAAACCAAATACAGCAGTATATTAGGAAAGAGAGAGTCTTAGAAAAGTGTATAGAAGGGGCAAGGATAGGAGGCTAAAATGAAACAGAGGTTTACTATCTTCACGGAGTAAGGCTTATGGTGAATGAATGAATGAATGAATGAATGACCTGTACAAACTAATGGTTCATAACTGGCCCAAATGGTTTGATAAGCATGTATTGATTATTGACCAAGGGAACTTCTGTAGTTCTCCCAATAAGTCCTTGGCACTCTTCCAAATCCAATAACCTGGCAAACATTATGGGGATACTCAGATACTCAGCTCAGGTATGCACAAAGATAGAGCTATGAGGGGATTTGGGTTATTTAGATGCCCCCTTCTGAGACTCTTGCTGCTTGCCCACATTCTTTTTCTTTCCCTGTTATCCATGGATTGTTTTTAAATAAAAGCCTCACTTAAATATACACTGTGGAGCTTGGTAAATCTTTTCAAATATCCAAACTGGGAAAAATGGTGCGCTTGAAATTTATTAGTTTTACTGTTAGGTATGGAAAAAGAAGCACTTGTTAGGTCAATTACTTCATGGCACATATAAGGTGCTACAATGACTTTTTCCAGGAAGGATAACAATTCCAGGAATGTAGTTATAATCAGCCAGTAATCAGCATCAGAATTTGATTGAGTTTGGGATCATCTATAATTTTCCTCCACAATCTAGCTTTTGCACTAACCAATCAGTGGTACTTAGATGTGGTAGGAATTATCACCCTTACAGTTTTTGAGTGTTTGATGGCAGCACTAATCTTTGGAATACTTCAAGGAGTGAATATTTTTGTTTACTGTCTTTGTAGGATGAGAGGAATTTGTCGGGGTTTACACTTGGGTCTTTTTACAATATTATCTCTCAATCCATGGACCAGACAATCAGCATAGGTTATCTACCAGTTAGTTACTAGTGACATTTATTCCCTGTATACATTCTGGAACTGGGGAAGGGAATATCAGGGTTCCACAGCCCCACTAACCCACTGATCACTTGGGCAAAATTGAATACTCACTTCCTAAATCCTTACTCAGGTCAAAGTACTGTCATGTGGTTTTGCATCTCCAGGGTGTAGGGTCATTTCAAAGACAATCTCTAATAATTCACATTATATTTGTAGACTCTCCATGCCCTAGTACAGCATAACTCTGAAAAATGAAAATAGGAGCCTTGGGGAAAATGGAGAAAAGAGTCAGGTTATTACTTTGACCCATTGTAGGGCACTTCAACAAAGTGAACCAAGAAGGAGACTCTGGTGCTATGAACTTTTCTGAACTAGTTGAAAGTAAGTTGCAGATATCATAAGTTTTTAAACCACAGGTAGTTCTGTTTATATTGCCTAAGAACAAGAATATTCTCTTAAGCAACGAGTGTGAAATTTTCAAATTCAGGGTATTTGCTAGTAATAAAATGCTATTATTTAATGTACAGTCTACAGTTAAGTTTTACCAGTTGTCCCAGTAGAATCATTTTCTTTTTGAGCCTGGATCCAACCCCAGAATAACACATTGCATATATTTGTCATGTGTCTTTAGTCTCCTTTAATCTGAAAGAATTTCTCAATCTTTTTCTTTTTTGACATTGAAATCATTAAAGAGGGCAGATCAATTGAACTGTTTTAGAATATGGGACATTGTAACGTGTTCTGTAATTTGTGTGCACTTAACTAACTGTTCCTCATGAACAGCCATGCTGTGATCACTAACAGAGTGGCCAAATTCATTATCCCCATTTCCCTTGTTCATTCATTCTTTAGACCTTCTTCCCTATGATAAGGCTGGGGGAGTCAGACATTTCAACATCAAAAATAGAGGCAGCTCCCTAGTACAAGTATCAATTAGCCTCCCTAACAGATCCTATAAACTAGTCCCTGATGAGTGAGTAAAAATATTAAATTGATTATCTGTTGATATCATCCATGTCAACAGATTTGACACCATCAAGACTTCTGTTTGCCTTTGTCTGGCACCTTTAAAGTCCATGCCTACCTATCCATACTTTCCAGACTTCTGCTCATAGAAATTGTAACACATTCTGCCAGTAGGTCAGTAACACAGTCAGTATATAGGCCATCCCCTCTGAGAATTCTCTTTGTGCTTCTCTATCTGGGATTTATTGGGCACTAATTCTCAGTATAAGCCTGGAGTCAGTGAAAGATGGTGGAAGTCATTCCCAGGAAGAATAATCAACAGTTTGTAAGAAAATTGCTTGGGGCGCAATCATTGATGCTTTAATGCAGGGCAGTCAGATTTCTTTAGAAAGTTGAAGTTTATACTCATACTTCTTATTCCAGTGTAGTAACACCATTTCTTCCTTGGCTTCTCCAGTTTCATAACTGTATCTCTTTTTCTTTTTTTGATTCAACAATTCTATAAATTTCTCAGAGCTCATCAAGAGAAGTGTACTCTTCATCCCCTTTATTTATGTCATCCATCTCTCACCCTCCACCCCCCTGGCAGGTTCACTGTTGCATCTCCTTTTAATTTGGCTCCTTACCTTAGATTTATCTGGACCTTAATAGTAGTCTACCAATATAGATCCAGTGGATCTGAAATTATCCCTCAAAAGAAAATCCAATCAATAAGTGTTATAAATTATATCTGAAATGTTGAATGTATTTTATTTGATAAGAATTTATAATCACCAATCTCATTATTAATAATTCAATTTTTAAAGAAGTTGAAAAGCAAATCATGTTATTCATTGCCTATTCAAGAAGGATTTTTGTTTGTTTTTTAGAATACCTAATCAATGCACATTCTTACTTAGAATTCTAAGAAATTTATCAACTGATATAATTGCAGTCATTTGTCCAATCTATTTTATTTTCTATTATAAAATTTATTACTATTTCTTTAAAGATAATGCCCATGCTTTTCATGCCACAAGAGTTTTGAAAAGCAAAGTATGCCAATAATTATCTCCACACTCATACAACTCCAAAAGATGAATTAAAACTAAATGTATATCTTTTTGACAATGCTTACCTTAGCAGAGAGAAGCCACAGTGGTAGGTGTTAAATTTGATAACTTTTATGGAGTCAGCCTATTTATGGTGCTATCTCAGCAATTTTCGGTGTAAAACATTAACCCTATAAACATGTAATAAGATGATTATTTCATGTTTGGTTAAGTAAGGAATAAAAAATACTGGTTAGCTTGGCAACCATAAACAAACAACAAAGAGATTTATAAACTCTGCATTAGCTGGGTTTTTAAAATCCTTTGAATCTTACAAGAAAACACCGTGATTTGACATATTATGGTAGAAAGGATTTCTGAAAGTGAATAATTTTCATATAACATTAAAAAGTTCTTTTCTACTTTAATAAAACTAAATTATAAATATCAATATGATTATCCAGTAAGTATCCTGGCTATTTTGTTGGGGTTTTTGGCATGCTAAGTTATTTTTATATAATATGTGAAACGTTACAGTGATAACTAATTTTTTTCAGTTTATGAGGTATGCTAGATTTATTCCTACATACCAAAAGCCCACTCCTGAGTAAAATGAAGTGTGGTCTTTATTAAGAATTTTAAACGTGTGTAAACAATTATATATATTATTTTTTCTTTTAAGTTTTTATTTAAATTCCAGTTACTTAACACAATGTAATATTAGTTTCAGGTGTACGATATAACGATTCAGCAATTCCATACATTACCTGGTGCTCATCACAGCAAGTGCACTCCTTAATTCACCATCACCTATTTAAACCATTCCTCCACCCACCTCCTTTCTGGGAGCCATCAGTTTGTTCTCTATTGTTAAGAGTGTTTCTTGGTTTGCCTCTCACTTTTTCTTTTCTTTTTTTTACCCTTTGCTCGTTTTCTCTTTCTTAAATTTCACATATGAGTGAAATCAAATGGCATTTCTCTTTCTCTAATTGACTTATTTTGCTTAGCATTATATTCTCAAGGTCCATCCACGTCATTGCAAATGAGATTTCGTTCTATTTTATGACTGAGCAATATTCCATTGTATATTCTATTGTGTATACCCTTTCTCTATGCATTCTTCAGTCGATGGTCACTTGGGCTCTTTCCATAATTTGGCTGTTGAGGATAATGCTGCTATAAACATCGGGATGCACATATCCCTTTAAATTAGTATTTTTGTATTTTTGAGGGTAAATACCTAGTGGTCCAACTGATAAGTCATAGGGTAGTTTTTAACTTTTTTAAAAATTTTATTTATTTATTTGACAGAGAAAGACACAGCAAGAGTGGAAGAGGGAGAATCAGGCTTCCCGCAGAGCAGGGAGCCAGACACTGGGCTCAATCCCAGGACCCTGGGATCATGACCTGAGCCGAAGGCAGACACTTAACGACTGAGCCACCCAGGTGCCCCTATTTTTAACTTTTTGAGGAAACTCCATACTGTTTTCCGGAATGGCTGCGCCAGTTTGCATTCCCATCAACAGTGCACGAGTGTTCCCCTTTCTCCGCAACTTCACCAAGACCTGTTTTTTTCTTGTTGTTAATTTTAGCCATTCTGACAGGTGTGAGGTGATAGCTCATTGTAGTTCTGATTTGCATTTCCCTGATGATCAGTGATGTTGAGCATCTCTTCATGTATCTGTTGGCCATCTGTATATCTTCTTTGGAAAATTTTCTATTCATGTCTTCTGCCCATTTTTTAATTGGATTATTCATTTTTTGTCTGTTGAGTTTTATAACTTCTTTATTTATTCTGGATACTAACCATTTATTGGATATGTCATTTGTAAATATCTTTTCCCATTCTGTAGTCTACCTTTTCCTTTTAGTTTATTTTTTTGTTTCCCTTGCCTCAGAAACATATCTAGAAAGAAGTTGCTACAGGTGATGTCAAAAAGTTACTGCCTCTATTCTCTTCGAGATGTTTATGGCTTTCTGTCTCACATTTAGGACTTTCATCCATTTTGAGTTTATTTTTGTGTGTGGTGTAAGAAAGTGGTCCAGTTTCATTCTTTTGCATGTTGCTGTCCAGGTTTCCCAACACCATTTGTTGAAGAGACTGTTTTTCCTTTGGATATTCTTTCCTGCTTTGCCAAAGACTAGTTGACCACACAGTTGTGGGAGCATTTCTAGGTTGTCTATTTTGTTCCATTGATCTATGTGTCTATTTTTGTGTGTGCGTTTGTGTGTGCCATTACCATAATGTCTTGATCACTACAGATTTGCAATATAGCTTGAAGTCCGGAATTGTGATGCCTTCAGCTTTGCTTTTCTTTTTCAAGGTTGTTTTGGCTATTCGGGGTCCTTTGTGATTCCATACAAATTTTAGGATTGTTTGTTTTAGTTCTGTGAAAAATGCTGTTGGTATTTTGATAGGGATTGCATTAAATGTGTAGATTGCTTTGGGTAATATAGACATTTTAAAAAATATTTATTCTTCCAATCTGTGAGTGTAGAATATCTTTCCATTTGTTCAATTCCTTTCATCAGTGTTTTATAGTTTTCAGCGTACAGGTCTTTCACCTCTTTGGTTGGGTTTATTCCTAGGTATCTTATTTGTGGTATAATTGTAAATGGGATCAATTCCTTATTCTCTTTCTACTGCTTTATTATTGGTGTATAGAAATGCAACAGACTTCTGCACATTGATTTTGTATCCTGTGACTTTACTGAACTCATGTATCAGTTATAACAGTTTTTTGATGGAGTCTTTCAGGCTTTATGTATATAGTATCATGTAATCTGCAAAGAGTGAAAGTTTTACTTCTTCCTTGCTAATTTGGATGCCTTTTATTTCTTTTTGTTGTCTGATTGCTGTACCTAGGACTTCCAATACTGTGTTAAGTAACAGTGGTGAGAGGCTGCCTGGGTGGCTCAGTTGCTTAAGCATCTGCCTTTGGTTCAGGTCATGATCCCAGGGTACTCGGATCAAGTCCTGCATCGGGCCCCTTACTCAGTGGGAAGTCTGCTTCTCCCTCTGTCCTTACTCCCTGCTCATGCTCTCTCTCTCTCAAAAATAAATAAATAAAATCTTTAAAAAAAAATAATAGTGGTGAGAGTGAACATCCCCATCTTTTTCCTGACCATAGAGGAAAAGCTCTCAGTTTTTGCTCATTGAGGATATCAGCTATGTTTTTTTGTTTGTTTTTCTTTTGTATGTGGCTTATATTATATTGAGGTATGTTTCATCTAACCCTACTTTGTTGAGGATTTTTATCATGACTGAATGTTGTACTTTGTCAAATGCTTTTTCTGCATCTATTGAAATAATCATATGGTTCTTATCCTTTCTTTTATTAATATGATGTAAAACGTTGATTCGCGAATATTGAATCACCCTTGCAACGCAGGAATAAGTCCCATTTGATCATGGTGCATGATTTTTTTTAATGTATTGTTGGATTCAGCTTGCTAGTGTTTTATTGAGAATTTTTGCATCTGTGCTCATTAGGGATATTGGCTTATAGCTCTCTTTTTTAGTGGTGTCTTTATCTGGTTTTGGTAGCAGGGTAATGCTAGTGTCATAGAATGAATTTGGAAGTTTTCCTTTTTCTGTTTTTTGGACTTGAGAGGAATACATATTAACTCTTTATATATTTGGTAGAATTTGCTTGTGAAGCCAGCTGGCCCTGGACTTTTGTTTGTTGGGAGTTTTTTGATTACTGATTCAATTTCTTTGCTGGTTATCAGTGTGTTTAAGTTTTCTATTTCTTCCTGTTTCATTTTATTTTCATTTTTAGAAAAGTAATCTCTAGGCCCCACATGGGGTTCGAACTCATGACACCAATATCAAGAGTCACATGCTCTACCCACTGAGTCAGCCAGGTGTCCACTTCCTGTTTCACTTTTGGTAGTTTATGTTTCCTGGAATTTATTCATTTCTTCCAGGTTGTCCAGTTTGTTGGCATATAGCTTTTTAATAATATTCTCTTACAATAGTTTGTATTTCTGTGGTAGTTGTGATCTCCCCTCCCTCATTTGTGATTTTATTTATTTGGGTCCTTTATCTTTTCTTTTTGATAAGTCTGGTTAGGGCTTTACCAATTTTATGAATTTTTTCAAAGAACGAGCTCCTGGTTTCATTGATCTGTTCAATTGTTTAATTTCTATATCACTTATTTCTGCTCTTTATTATTTCCTTTTGTTGTTCTTTTCTGCCTCTTTTCTGTGTAAGGTTAGGTTCTTTGAGAGATATCTTGCCTCTTGAGTTAGGCCTGTATTACTATGTACTTATCTCTTGAGACATCTTTTGCTGCATCCAAAGGTTTTAGACTGTTGTGTTTTCATTTTCATTGGTTTCCATGTATTTCTTTGTGTCTTCTTTGATCTCCTGGTTGAACCATTCATTGTTTAATAGCATCTTGTTTAACCTCCATGTTTTTGTGGTCTTTCCACATTTTTGCTTGTGGTTGATTTCTAGTTTCATAGCTTTGTGGTCAGAAAAGGTGCATGGTATGACATCAGTCTTTTTGTATTTGTTGAGGCCTGTTTTGTTACCTAATATGTAATCTATTCTGGAGAATGTTCCATGTGCACTTGAAAAGCATGTGTATTCTGCTGTGTTAGGATGAAATGTTTTGAATATATCTGTTATCTGTTAAGTCCATCTGGTCCAGAGTGTCATTCAAAGCCATTGTTTCTTTGTTGATTTTCTGTTTAGATGATCTGTCCATTGATGTAAATGGGGCGTTAAAGTCCCTTACTATTATTGTATTATTAATGAGCTCCTTTATGTTTGTTATTAATTGTTTAATGTATTTGGGTGCTCCCATGTTGGGTTCATAAATATTTACAATTGTTATATCTTCTTGTTGGAGTATCCCTTTATGACGATATAGTGCCTTTTTTCGTCTCTCATTATAGTCTTTGTTTTAAAGTCTAGTTTGTCTGATTTAAGTATTACTATTCCAGCTTTCTTTTCATGTCCATTTGCATGATAAATATTTCTCCATCCCCTCACTTTCAATCTGCAAGTGTCTTTAGGTCTAAAATGAGTCTCTTGTAGGCAACATGTAGGTGGGTCTTTTTTTTTTTTTTTAATCCATGCTGACACCCTATGTTTTTTGATTGGAACATTTAGTCCATTTACATTCAGAGCAATTTTTGATATATATTTATTGCCATCTTATTACTTGATTTTTCATTGTTTTTGGAAATTGTTTTCTGATCCTTTCTTGTCTTTGTCATTTTTGGTGTCTTCTTTGCTTCAAAGAGTCCCCTTTAATATTTCTTGGAAAACTGGTTTAGTGGTCATGAACTCCTTTGTTTTTTGTTTGTCTGGGAAACTCATTATCTCTCCTTCTATCTGAATGACAACTTTGCTGGATATTCTTGGTTCCAGATTTTTTCCATTCAGCACTTTGAATAATCCTGCCACTCTCTTCTGGATTGCCAAGTTTCTGTTGAAAAATCACCAACTGGCCTTATGGTTTTTCTCTTGAAAGTTAAGGACTTCTTTTGTCTTCCTGCTTAAGATATTTTTTTGTCACTATATTTTGCAAATTTAATTACAATGTGTCTAGGTGTTGGCCTGTTTTTTTTTTTTTTTTTTTTTAATGGGAGTTCTCTGTGCCTCCTGGAGCTGGACGTCTGTTTCCTTCCTCAGATTAGGGAAGTTTTCTACTATTCTTTTTTTTTTTTTTTAAGATTATTTATTTATTTACTGGGGGGGAGGAGCAAGCACAAGCAAGGGGAAGGAACAGAGGGAGAGGGAGAAGCAGACTCCCCGCTGAGCAGGGACCCCCAAAATGTGGCTCCATCCCAGGACTCTGGAATCATGACCTGAGCCAAAGGTAGATGCTTAACTGACTGAGCCACCCAGGCACCACTCTGCTATTATTTCTTGAATTAATTGTTCTGCTCTCTTTTCTCTTTCTTCTTCTTCTGGGACTCCTATAATATGAATGTTACTACGTTTGATACAGTCACTGAGTTCCTTAAGTCTATTCTTGTGTTGCATAGTTCTTTTTCTCTTTCGTTCAGCTTCATTACTTTCCATTACTTTATCTTCTAGGCCACTGATTCATTCCTCTGCTTCTTCCAGCCTTCTGTTCATTGCATCAAGCCTGTTTCCAATCTAGTTTTTTGCACTTTATCTTTGACTAATTATTAATAAATTAAAAGCATGTTATTCCTTTCCATTTTGATAAATTAACATAAAACTTTAGAATTTATGCATTTAAGATAACCTTCATTTTTGCAACAGAAAATAGCCATCATATATAATTAAGTATATCTAATTATTAGATTTATAGCACATTTTTATAAAAAATGTTTTTATATTTTATATTTATATTTCTCTTAAAAATACAGTGATGTGATCCTATATACTCGTTACAATAATATGTATTATGAATCCATTAGAGTCTTTATTATGAACACTAAAGTTTCAAAAAGTTAAAAAAATAATAGAAAGTGATGCTAAAACAAAAACTAATGGATTGGTCCTAGCAATTATGAACAAATAAATTCTATATATTGTAAAATGCTATTGCTATTGTATTTTGAATCATATAAATATTTATTTCCTTACATTTTGATTCCAAATGAGAGCCACTTAACTTTGACATAGGCATAATATCCAAAAATTTTTCTACTAGTGTGTTTATACAACTATTGCATTAATTTATGCATATTTTAATAAGATTCTATTGTATGTCAATACTTCAGAAGTACTCCAAAATCTGCTCTGTACCTAAGTGAACTAGTGAAACATTTGATGATTGAAATAGGATAACTATTAAAAGTTTAGGTTGAATTGTGTTTCATTTAATTGTTAAGTCAAATGCTGCAAAGGATCTGAGATGTTGCACCACATGCAGTTATATATTTGTGTAAATATAGAGGCAGATAAAATTACAGCCATAGTTACAGATATGAAGTTGAATATAGATGTAGGGCGCCTGGGTGGCTCAGATGGTTAAGCGTCTGCCTTTGGCTCAGGTCATGATCCCAGGGTCCTGGGATCGAGTCCTGCATCAGGCTCCCTGCTCCTTGGGAGCCTGCTTCTCCCTCTGCTTCTCTCTCTCTCTCTCTCTCTCCCTCTGTCTCTCATTAATAAGTAAATAAAATCTTTAAAAAAAAAGATGAATATAGATGTAGATATAGATAGACACTAGCAGAAAGACCAAGTCTCTGGGTGAGACATCACACTTTACACTCAACAATAACAGTGAGTAGAGTACCATTGCAACATGGATCATCCCGTGCACAGCACCCTGCTGTGAAGCGATGAAGGACACATGAATACATTTACACTTACAACAAGATTGTTCTATAGGAGAGGGATTCAGAAATATGAATTTTTGTATGTGTATAGAGGAAAGACAGTTGCCCCCAGGACCCTCCCGAGAAAGGGAAATAATTCGAATCTCCTCTATATAAACAAATTCCTCTGCAAAAGAAGGGTAAGATTCTAGGTCTTTATCTTTTGAAATTAAAAAAATCTCTCCAGGGGGAAGATAAGGTAAGTGTCTAGAGTTTACAAACCAGGTTTTTTTTTCTCCCTTTTGAAATGTAAACACATAGGAAGATAACTCTAAATTTCTGGAGGCTAAGGACTGTTGAGTCACTCTTTCTCTTAACCCAGGTCACTACCGTGGGATGCAGCCACTTAGTTGTTGGGGAGATAAGAGAAGGTTTATTATCCTTTGGATGGGATAATAAGGAGACAAATGGCTACACATTTACCACCCATGACATGTAAAAAGTAAATGTTTCTGGGGGAAGTAAAACCAAACATTGTCTGTCTTCACAGCATATCAATTTCCATATCTCAGGAGGCCAGCACTTTGCAGGAACACTGAGAAATCCAGGGAAGATTTATCTTTTCACATTAAGTGCTTTTTATGTTTTGTGTAATAGCCCTATTTGTATTGATCTGTGAATTCATGAGCATGTAAAAAGCATAAAATGTCTCAAGTCAAAAATAATCTCTCATGACTTTCCAAGGATTAGCTTGATAGAATATTTGCATTTCAAGACTACAGTGAGTCATTTAGAACACAGTTCTATTCATTCCAGATTGATTCTATCAGTAATGATGAAAAAATGTCATGCTAATTCCTGAATGACTGTAATCTACCATGACAGGTTACATCTCCCATTATTTTGAATTTTGTTTTTAAGGGGAAAAAAAGTCCATAGTGTTTTATTACAGTAACTTAATTATATGATTTAGGTTGATTGTCAGAAATAAGTTATTATTGTTTAAAAGGAATAAAAGAAGAAAGGAACGAAAGAAGGGAGAAAAACTCCCTGATAGCTGACTCTGTCAAGTGACAGCTGAGTATGACTAGGTTATAGTATTCTCAAGTAAACATAAACAATCTTCACAGAATATCAACAATAATCAGGTAAGGTCATTAATATCAATAATAATTAGATAAGGCTTGTGATAGAACAAAGACCAGGATAGGGCATTCAGTAATTACTAAATAAAATATGAATTTCGCTCTCTTGTCTGTTATAAATAACTGTTTCTTTACCAAGGACAAGTCTAGGCCTATGTTGTGCTTTCCATCTTCTATGTAAAATGTGTTGATGTTAAATTATGAATTACCTCACCTTCCTGAAAGGTTCCACTTAGGAACACATTTAGTTTTCTTAAATTGTCCCTCAAAATGACTCCAAACAAGTTCAAACACTATAGCAAGACATTCCTATCACCCTCTTATTAAGATGCCCCAGGGTTTTGCATGGTGTGTGTTCTCCCTGGAAGCATAATAAACCTTACTTTAAACATAGGTGTAATTCTGCTGGTCTTTGGGAAGCAAAGTATGAAATTCCATGGAGAAGAGACAGGAAAATAAAGGTTCTGATACGGAAACACGTGGCTCATTTCAGGAAAAAGAAGAAATCAGTGTGATTGAGGCAGAGAGAATGATGGAGGAAGCAAAAAAAGATGAGCTCAGAGAGCTAAGCAGGGACCAAAAAATAGGGGTAGAGCCTTAAAATAATGATGACTTTGAAATTTACTCTGAATGAGATGGGATGCAATATGAGGGCTTTGAGTAAAGTAGTGGTATTTATTGTAAGTTTAAACAGGATCATTCAAATTGGTATATTCATAATGTGTAAAGAAGCAGGTATTTAATGAAGGAGATCAGCTAGAAGGTTATTCTGGTAATAGGAATGAGTTGGGTCAGATTGTAACAGTTGTGATACATGTTTAAACTGTAGCCAATAACTCTGTACTCTGTATTGGTTTTTATTTCCCACTCCTGAAAGTGTAAAGTGTCCATTCATTGTTCTCTTTTCTCTGTAAAGGAAATTTTTTGTCGGGTGGAGGGGCTCAGATATTATAATATATTTTTGTACATATTGTTGCAATAACAGAAATGGAGATAAAATGCTTCAAAGTTTTGAAAATTCTAAACAATTTGATAATGTATCATTACTAACTAGTAATAGTTTCATTTTTAAAATCATTTATGATCAGGGAGAGGGGCAAAGATGGCAGAGGAGTAGGGAACCCTAGTCCAACTGGTCCCCTGAATTGAGCTGGATACCTACCAGACCACTCTGAACACCCACGAAATCAGCCTGAGATGTCAGAAGATAGATCTGGATCTCTACAAACTGAATATCGCTGACAGTTGGTTTCAAGGTATGAAGCAGGAAGCTGTGATTCCGCAGGCAGATATTGGAAGATAAATGGAAGGGGGAGGGAGCCTCCGGGATCCTGCACTACTGGAGAGTGAAAGCCTCCCGCGCTGGGGACCGGACACAGATTCGCAGACCTAGTGGCAGGGAAAGCACTTTAGGGCAGCCCCCCAGACTGAAACTTGGAGCTGCAGGGGCGTGCATATGAACTAGGGGCATCTGGTGGTTTTAGAAGCACAAAGGGCAGAAATGTGCCTGGACCTGGAAGCAAGGGCTGGGAGTGCTGCTGTGGGGTATACAACCCAGGATGCTCTGGTTTTAGCAGCACAGAAATGGAGACAGTGTGGCCTGGAGAGCTCACTGAAGAATCGACTGTGACATCTCTGTTCTGAGACAGAGGTTTGTAAATGGTCACTTCTGCTCTGACTCTCAGAAGAGATGCAGTTATGAAGACAATAGCTAGAATGGAGAATTCGAGGGGCGTCTGGGTGGCTCAGTTGTTAAGCATCTGCCTTCAGCTTAGGTCATGATCTTAGGATCCCGGGGTCAGGCCCTGCATCAGGCTCCCTACTCTGCAGGAAGCCTGCTTCTCCCTCTCCCGCTCCCCCTGCTTGTGTTCCCTCTCTCGCTGTCTCTCTCTCTGTCAGATAAATAAATAAAAATCTTAAAAAAAAAAGCACTGGACTTGCATTTATAGAATGGAGAATTCGATTAGTGGAAACAGAGCCTCTAAAGGCAGAAATGAGAGCTGATCTGGGAGAACTTAAAAATGTCATCAATGAGATCCAATCTAATCTAGATATTCTAACAGCTAGGGTAAATGAGGCAGAAGAAAGAATTAGTGATCTAGAAGGCAAACTGATAGAAAAGAAGGAAAACGGGGAGGCCTGGAGGAAACAGTTTAAAATCCCTGAAAACAGAATTAGAGAAATAAGTGATGCCATGAAACATTCCAATGTCAGAATTATTGGAATCCCTGAGGGGGTGGAGGGAGAGACGGGACTAGAAGATATATTTGAGCAAATCATAGCTGAGAACTTCCCTAATCTGGGGAATGAAACAAACATTCACATCCTAGAGGCAGAGAGGACCCCCTCCCAAGATCAAGGAGAACGGACCAATACCCCAGCATGTAATAGTAAAACTCACAAATCTTAGAACCAAGGAAACCATGTTAAGGGCAGTTGGGAAGAGATTCCTTATGTACAGAGGGAGGAACATCAGAATAATGTCAGACCTAGCCACAGAGACGTGGCAAGCCAGAAAGTGTTGGCAAGACATATTCAGGGTATTAAATGAGAAGAACATGCGGCCAAGAACACTTTATCTGGCAAGGTTGTCATTTAGAATGCATGGAGAGACGCAGAGCTTCCAGAACCAGCAGAAACTGAAAGAATATGTGACCACTAAGCTGGCTCTGAAAGAAATATTAAGGAGGGGGGGCGGTTCTATAAAAGAAGAAAGACTCCAAGAGTGATATAGAACAGAAATTTATGAAGACAAACTATAGAAACAAGGACTTCACAGGCAACATGATGACAATAAAATCATATCTTTCAATAATCACTCTCAACATGAATGGACTAAATGCTCCCATAAAATGGCACAGGGTTGAAGATTGGATAAACAGACAGGACCCATCCAGAGGGGTGCCTGGGTGGCTCAGTCATTAAGCATCTGCCTTTAGCTTAGGTCATGATCCCAGGGTCCTGGTATAGACCCCTGCATTGGGCTCCCAGCTCTGCAGGAAGCTTCTCCCTCTCCCACTCCTCCTGCTTGTGTTCCCTCTCTTGCTGTGTCTCTCTGTCCAATAAATAAATAAAATCTTAGAAAAAAAACAAGACAGGACCCATCCATATGCTGTCTACAAGAGACTCATTTTGAACCTAAAGATATATGCAGACTGAAAGTGAAGGGATGGAGATCCATCTTCCATGCCAACAGACCTCAAAAGAAAGCTGGGGTAGCAGTTCTCATATCAGCAAATTAGATTTTAAGCTAAAGACTGTAGTTAGAGACACAGAAGGACACTATATCATTCTTAAAGGTTCAATCCAACAAGAAGACCTAACAATTGTAAATATCTATGCCCCCAACATGGAAGCAGCCAGCTACATAAGCCAACTGTTAACCAAAATAAAGAGATGTATTGATAATAATATGTTAATTGTAGGAGACCTCAATACTCCGCTCTCAGGAATAGACATATCATCTAAGCAGAAAATCAACAAAGAAATAAGAGCTTTGAATGACACACTGGACCAGATGGACCTCATAGATATATACAGAACATTCCACCCTAAAACAACAGAATACCCATTCTTCTTGAGCACATGAAACTTTCTCCAGAATAGACCACATATTGATCACCAATCAGGTCTCAACTGATACCAAAAGATTGAGATTATTCCCTGCATATTCTCAGACCATAACGCTTTAAAACTGTAACTCAATCACAAGAAAAAATTTGGAAGAAATTAAAATACTTGGAAGCTAATTACCACTCTGCTCAAGAATGTTTGGGTCAATCAGGATATGAAAGAAGAACTTAAACAATTCATGGAAATCAATGAGAATGAAAACACATCAGTCCAAAACCTATGTCTGCAATAGCCAAACTGTGGAAAGAGCCGAGATTCCCTTCAACAGACGAATGGATAAAGAAGATGTGGTCCATACATACAATGGGATATTACTCAGCCATCAGAAAGGATGAATACCCAACTTTTGCATCAACATGGATGGGACTGGAGGAGATTATGCTAAGTGAGATAAGTCAACCAGAGAAAGTCAATTATCATATGGTGTCAATTATTTGTGGACCATAAGGAATAGTATGGAGGATCTTAGGAGAAAGAAGGGAAAAATGAAGGGGGGAAATCGGAGGGGGAGACAAACCATGAGAGACTATGGACTCCAGAAAACAAACTAAGTGTTTTAGAGGGGAGGGTGGAGGGAGGGATGGGTTAGCTTGGTGATGGGTATTAAGGAGGGCATGTATTGCATGGAGCGCTGGGTGTTATATGGAAACATCGTGGAACACTACATCAAAAAATTATGATGTACTGTATGGTGACTAACACAACATATGAAAAAATAAATAAAAATAATAAAATTTACAATACAGTTCCAAAAAAAATAAATAAAAACATTTGTGATCAATATTAGTGAGGACTTTTAGCTTTAATATTGACATCTTGAAATTTGACTTTATGGGGAAAAAAACTAAAGTAATTAGTAAATGTTTAGAATTCATCACCTATCTATTCAGTTACTTTGTCCTTCAACAGTATACATTTTTTTTTTTTAATTTGAAATGGCCTCTTTCTTTTACTTGGGCAAAATACTCTTAAATTTCTGAATCTCTATTCCTATTGGATAAGGTCAAAAGGCTTAGAACATCCTACAAGATCCTCAATCATCAGGTTCCAATCTCCTCTCCTGCTTCATCCTTTATAATCTGTGGCTGCTACTCCACACTATCATCATCCACCATGCCCTATAGGATTCTCATCTGCATTTTTTTTTCTTTCTAAAATGTTAATGCCCCATTTACAAGTTTATATCAATGAACGTACTATTTTCTTTGTTGGAGGTACTATTACCTAAAGATTTTTCAGAGAAATGTTGTTGAAGTTTAACATATATATTATAAAGGTCACAAATCATAAGTGCATATTTTGTTATAACTTTACGGAGTGGGCATACCTGGGTAGTCAGTATGGTAATCAAGTTATAGAAATTACTTACAAGTATCTTGGAAGCCTCTTTTATACCACATGTCAGTCTATCTCTCCCTCAACCCCATCAAAGGTAGCTGCTATTCTTATGTCTACTGACTTTTGTGGATATAAATATGCATCTGTTGACTATTTAACTACAATAATATAGTAAGCAATTGGAGAATATCTGATTGAACAGAATTGAACTATATAAATACAGGTGTCCTTGTTCTCCTTAAAAAAGAATCAACCTTATATGTATAAACAAACAAATGAATAAATAACAGTTACAAATAATAAAAATGCTTGTGAATTCCTAAACAACAGAAACTATATTATTTTTTCATCTGTGGCACCTAAATTAATGTCATGAATTGTATGTATTCAATAAAGTGAACATATACATAACAAATAATAATAATTACAATAAAGAACCAACCATTGTAACCTATGGTCACTTTTTAATTCTTCCAACAAAGACAAAGATAAATCCTCCATGTCATTGTATCCAGGAAGTTTTCCCTTATTGCTGATAAAAGTAAAATTATCATCCATTTCACTCTCTTGTATTTAGAATACAGTGTTTTGATATGACTCTCTATTCAGGTGACTGGTCTTTGAGAATGATTATTGTTCACTTAAACAGGTTTCTTGTAACTCTCAGAGTATCTTTTAAATTTACTAGTTGGCTGAAGGGAATTATATCTAGCAAATGCTGTGTAGCCATTTTGTATGTGTGCCATACTTTGTCAGCTTAGTTTGTGGAAAAAAAAAAAAAAGATTATTCTTTAACTTAATCCATCCAGATAGTCACACCCCCTCAAGGAAAATTTTGAGTAAAGCTTGGTTCTGAATTGTGCCCTGAAGGTCACCTGGTCTGGAGTATGTTAAATAACAAGTTGATTCCATTTGAAACATTAAAAATTCTTAACAAAATGTTAAGGCATCAAGTTCTATAAAAAGAGCATCATATAGAAAGTATATTTCATATTTAACTTTAATTTCTATGTAATATATTTATTTTGTTTTTTTAAAATTATATTACTTTTTTGTATGTTTATTCAGATATAATGATCAAAAGGACTGATTGGAAAAAGAAAAACATCTATTTTAATTATCTCTGATTTTCATCTGGGAGTATTCTTTTATTTGGCAAATTTAATATTTATGACATGACTACTATGATTTAGACCCTTTGCTAGAGTTTGTTGATCCTGTAGTAAAGACTGTTTCTTTCATCTCTGAAAGTTTGTCTTCAAGAAATGACACATAAATACAAGTAGTAATAAATGTAATGAAAGAAAAGCACAGACTGTTTTTAGAAATGGTGATATTGAGGAGTGCCTGGGTGGCTCAGTCGGTTAAGCCTCCAACTCTTGGTCTTGATCTCAGGGTGTGGGTTCAAGCCCCACGTAGGTCTCCATGCTGGGCATGGAACCTACTTAAAATAAAAGAAATTGTGATATTAAAATTTATCTTATTTGTTTACTTTGCTTTATTATATGTTAAAATAAAAATTATCTTTGATTCCAAGTCTGTACGAAATACTTATGAAATAAGAATCAAAATTAAAAATGGAAAGGCGGTGAAACACAAAAGAAGAACATTGGACTAAAAAGACCCTTTCTATATTCCAGTTTTAGGATTAACATTTGCGATACAGGAGAATCTGAAGAAGTTATTTAATGCCCTGAGATCCAATTTCTCAATTTGTAAAATGGGGATACATAACATTCCTATGAAATCGATGAGAGCTGTAGATGATCAAGTGGAATGATGTATGTACAATACTCTGTATGCTATAAGGCATTAAACAAATATGAGAAGTTAACTTAAAAGTTTGTTTACCGAAATGCAATTCACATCATAACTATCATGAACTTCATTCACTTGAAAAAAGATTCTCCCTCTTCCAGTATAATATTCATTTTCGCACACAGGGCTTTAGTTTACTCCAACTGCAAACTGAAGTATCACCAATATCACTATCAGTTGTACACTTTTATTCTGATACACAAAGTTATTTTCAATTTTCGTTTTAACTCAGACATTCCCTGAAACTGATAACGTACAAGGCCCCATGATATTATTGCTGCTGACGTTGAATTGTCAGATAAATGGCACGTCAGTTTTCATTTGTATTTCGGAATGCCTGCGAAGAGTGACAGTGGCCCGCAGCTTGTAATTTGGTGTCACGTCATCTCAATGAATGGAGCAATTTCCATATGAAAATACTTTTAAAATTAAACCTTGAATATCTGGATAGTGGTTTTTACTGATTTAAAATGAGACTAAGTAATACAAGGACTCATTTCATGATTCTGACCCTGTGTTTGAAGAAACAGGGAATGGGCAACTGAAAACAATTCTGAGAGACTGTGAGTACTCCATTTTTCTTGTGTTAGGGCATTAGATATATAATGTATTTGAACCACACTCCAGTATAAATGATATTTTGGGGTCCACACAATGTTATTTTTTTTTTATTTCCATGATTAAATTACTTTTAATATTGGTAAAAAATGACTTTTAAAATACTTAATTCTATTTCATTTTGTTTCAGATTTTCTTTTTTTTTTCTATTCTTGACATAGGCATGCTCCAGAAAGCAATTTATTTCTTCCTGAGATTTTATTCAAGTATTTCTTAAAGATGATACCATGCAGTGATGATGGTACATGGGTTGTAGAAATGTAGCTGGAAAAAACACAGATTGTTATTTAAAACAAAACAAAACAACGTTATAGCTGATTATGCTACATAGGTGGGTGATTGTGGATGGATGGAAGTTCCTCTAAAGGGAAGAATACATTTTATAGAGAGGAAGAAAGCCTGAATTAAACTTTGCTCACATCAAGGAAGGAATGACACTGAAAAATCTTTGCTAGTTCTTTTGCACTAAGAAGTGCTTTAAAGACTTAAATAGTTGGCCTTTTCATGATCACAATACTTTAATTTACTTTTGGATAGGGAAATAAGACCTTTTTTTTAAGTTTTTTTTTTTAATTTTATTATGTTATGTTAGTCACCATACAATACATTATTAGTTTTTGATGTGGTGATCCACGATCCATTGTTTTTGTATAACACCCAGTGCTCCATGCAGTACGTGCCCTCCTTAATACCCATCACCAGGCTAACCCATCCCCCCTCCCCCCTCCCCTCTAAAACCCTGTTTGTTTCTCAGAGTTCATAGTCTCTCATGGTTCATCTCTCCTGGAAATATAGACCTTGATCTGGGTACAGGTTAATACGTCAATGGACCCCATAAAATGAATGAATTTCTGCATTTCAGAGAGAAACCCAAGAGAGAAAGGGGGAGGCCTGTATCCCTATGGCAAAGAGGGGAAGAGAGGAGGAGTGGTCTGAAAAGGCCTAAGTATCAAGAAGGCAAGCACTTTGCCTGAAGAGCAAGTTAATTTGTCAAGTGTTTTGAGTGGGGGAGCTCAGGAGTAGCAAAGCACTTCTAAGAAAATAGACTCATGATATATTAGTGTTTTACTATTCTGTGCTTCTGTACAAGTCCTCCATTAGCATAAACTCTATTAAAATTTTGCTGCAAAACAATTTCCTGACTCTGGTAGTGTTTTATAGAAATCCAGAGAACTGGTTCACTGTTTGTTCCATATATGTTGGCTAACTTAGAAACGTAAAACTGTTGGGGCATCTGTGTGGCTCAGTCGGTTAACTGACCAACTCTTGATTTCAGCTCAGGTCATGGTCTCAGTGTCATAGGATCAGCCCCGTGTCATGCTCCTTGCTCAGTAGGGAGTCTGCTTGGGGATTCTCTCCCCCACTCCCTCTGCTCCTCCTCATGCTCATGCACTCTCTCTCTCTCTCTAAAGTTAATAAATAAGTCTTAAAAGTTTTTTTAAAAATTTCAAAATGTAAAAATGTTTGTGCCAGCCAATGGAGACAAGACATGTGAGATGAAGGATTGGGGAAAAGTATAACATCAAATTGAGAGAGATAGGATAGCTATAATTAAGCTTCTGAGATCCCTGGGGATGGGAGGCAAGGCCAGATTCGCAGTATAAATAATCAAATTGTATTGTCTTAATATAAGGGAGTTCTTCAAAATGTCTGGAGGATCCGGAGACAGCCGAGCAGCTTATTTTATGTAAGCAAGATAGTGTCTCCAGTAATCTGTGGCAGAGAGGATTCAAAGATAGCCACATGTTCAGAGTTGGCCTTTTTTATGGACATTTTTCTGTACTTTTTCTCTTAAAAAATGTTTCAGATGATAAGAGTATAGATTAAACATGACTTAGATCTTCCTATTAAATTCATGTAAACATGTATTCTAAAATAAGAATTTAAAAATCAAAACAATGCAGTCACAGATAAACCTTCTATATAAAGTAGAAACTTTTTAATCAAAACTTTGCTCTAAAATTATTTTCTAATAAACCTATTTTGCATTAAAATACCTCTGATCATAGGCTTAGTCTTTGAACAGCATTTCTGGGTATCATTCTATGTCCTCTAGTAAGTTGAGATAGCTAATAACCAGACATGGGCAACAATCAATGACTTATTAAATACAACTGCTTCTATGGCCTATGTCTGATGTCTTTGGGCTGTGTTCATCATAAGTAAACAAGACACAAAATCCTTTTGTAACTGGACTGAACCAAAATCTCTGAAGAACATTTCCTTTCTAATTCATCCATTCAGTAGTGTGGAGAGGACATATTCTATGTCTTAAGGGTAGTAATAAACCAAAAAAATAAGAATCTTGCCTCAAGGAGTTTACATTTTTGTGAGGCAAAAACATAAATATAACAATAGGGAAATTTAAGTTGAAAAGTGCTATGGAAATAGGAGGTTAAAGGGATTATTGTATTTTTCAGTGAATGGGCAGTGTAAGTCTTACTGTTAAAGTTGATATCTAAAACAAAAATCTAATCCTGTCAAACTTTTGCTTAAAATGTAAGCTCAACAACTCCCAATATTTATATATTTATATTGTGTAATAATGTGCATATGTACTCCACTCCCTTGTAAATGGAGAAATGTAGACTAGAACTTATGGCATATATATCTGTTATGTTGAGAGTTCCTCATTGCATACAACAATTGCACTGGTTTAAGCAGAAAGTGATTTATTAAAGAACCTGGGGAGCTCATGGTCCTCTGGAAGACCAAAGACACTTTCTTCAGGCTGATCTTCTGGGGACAGTTTCCCACACCTCATAATAGAACTGCCATCAGGGTTGCTGATGACTCTGCTACAAACTGGAAGCCACATAAATAGCAAAGTGCCTCCTAAGCTTTTGAGGACCACAGGACTTTGCTAACATTATGAAATTGTCAAATTAGGAAGACAACTGCTGAGTCAGAAAACTGTTCCATAATTGACAGTTTTGGAATTGTGGCAGTTCTGGTTGTTTGGTAACCAACATGCAATGAACACCAGGTGTCCTGCCTCTTTTCCCACATAAGGTAGGTCAACAGAAAAGTATTGTGTTAGAGGATTTGATAGGACGGATCTAAGTTACATTTAAATCCTAGGCTGGAAAGAAATCTAGAAACTATGGTATTTAGCTTCCCTGCGATAGGAGTTTTACTGAATGCTGGGTGAGCAAGCCAGTTTAGAGTATGTGCTGCAATATCATTAAAAGAAAAAAAAAGTCATTGTAATGAATACAAAGTAGACCTCAACTTATGTGGTACATGGAAGTCTACTTCTACTTTTAATGTAAATCTTTATATATAGCCTGATAACATTATCATAATAAATTAAAAACCTTTTGGAAACATTCCAGTTCATTTTTAAAGGAGGTTTTCAGCTCAATTGTGACTACAGATTGTCTCTGACATATGATGGTTGAACTTAGGGTTTTTGACTTTACAACAGTGTGAAAGTGATATGCATTCAGTAGGAAACATACCTCAAATTTTGAATTTTGATCTTTTCCCAGGCTAGCGACAGTGGTGTGATCCCCTCATGATGCTGTGCAGGGGCAGCTAGCTGCAGCTCTCAGTCAGCCACACAGTCACCAGGGTGAACAACTGAAACACTGAACAACCGTTCTATACCAAGAAAACCATTCTCATTTTCACTTTCAGTACAGTATTCAACAAATTATATGAATATTCAGCATTTTCTTATAAAATAGGCTTTGTGTTAGATGATTTTGCCCAACTATAGGCTAATGTAAATGTTCTGAACATGTTCTAGGTAAGTGAAGCTAGGTTATGATGTTTGATTGGTTAGGTATATTAAATGCATTTATTTTTTTATTATTTTAAAAGATTTTATTTATTTATTTGACAGAGAGAGACACAGCGAGAGAGGGAACACAAGCAGGGGGAGTGGGAGAGGGAGAAGCAGGCCTCTCATGGAGAAGGGAGCCCGATGCAGGGCTCTATCCCAGGACCCTGGACCATGACCTGAGCTGAAGGCAGATGCTTAATGACTGAGCCACCCAGGCACCCCTATTAAATGCATTTTTGACTTATGATATTTTCAACTTATGATTGGATATAGCCACATTGTAAGATGAGGAAGATCTGTATAAGACTTATTATTACCATGCCTTTGAAAAAAATATAATTCCACATTGTTCAACAATTATATTACTGCCCAAATCTATAATATACTTGGAATTTTTATTATTTTCACAGTCTAATATTATAACTTTTTCCATAAATATTGTATATTTTATTAAATACCTATCTTTCTTATTTTTTAGTCTTGTATTTGAAATAAAATTTTTAAAGAAAAATGACAACAATGGTCACTTCCAGATCATATGACTATTTATCCATAGAAACAAAATAATCACTGTTTTAAAAAACTCTCACTGTGCATATTATGATGAAAGATGGTTTGACATGGTTGAAAGAGTTAGGAGACAAGTCTTAAGTGCACCTCATGGCAGATGGCTATAGTCTAAGATTTAGTCAAGAATTTGGATAAATACCTACTCTAATATGGGTGACAATGATGATGTCTATAGCTCTTGGGATTCCTTGTTCCAAGAAAGTATCTGAAGGACATTCTCATTTAAAACAAAACATGAAGGAACATTTAAAAGTTTTTGTTGATTAGTTCCTATATATCTATAGAAGATGTTTCCCACATCTGGCTATCATTTTTAAGGTTTAGTCAAAAGGTGATTTAACAATTTCATGTTTGGAAAATGCACTTAATAGGTATAAATCAAACTGGTCATTTATACATACTTTTGTCAGGCTTTAAAACATTATAGAGTTATTTTTAAAGCCTTGCTTCAGTGATTGAAAGAGATTAGTACTAAGACAAATGAAAATATTGGCTCATTTGACCTGGGTGGATCAGTACACTCACAGTACATCAGAATATTTAGAATAACTGTAAAAATATATATTTATACATTTTAGATATACACTGCATTTATTATATTAGGCCCTGCCAGTTTTTATTTGAGCTAAATAAATATGTATTTTCTTTCATTCAATGTAGTTTTTCAGAAGTAGGAATTCCAACTTAATATAAGACAATAAAAAAGCATACTAAAGATAAGTACAAAAATATAATCTTATATCCATCACTTTAATCCCTAGATTTTTAAACTCAAACAGTTATAAAAGAAAGTGCTTGCACAGGCTTGGTGAGGCTTATAAAAAAGTAGCAGTCTTTTCTCATCATGTAAATCATGATGGAGACTCAGAACCATCCTTAAGTCTTAATTGCAATGAGACTTCAAAGTAATTCACAAGGTTATAATGGGTAGGTTAGGATGTTTAGGTTGTTTGTCATCATTTTTAAAACATCTACAGAATATATATTTAATTGCTTACTGTCACGGTGCTAGAAGTTATATTGTCCAAATAATTTTCAAATATTTTAAAATTAAAAATTATAATTTCTCAAAATTAATAGGAGAGCTAGTAAATGTTTAAATTAGGAGAAAATCAACATAAAGCGTATAGTTATGATGCAAATCATTATTTTCATATGTGAAACATTTGTATGGATCTTTTGTATAAAATAAACCTGTCATAGAATATATATTGAAAGCAAGTATGAATAGATCAGAGGGAGAGTGGAAGAAATGCTGTAATGTGTAGTTTATAGGTTGTAGTGTATTGGGGAGACCCTGGTTTTGGCTTGCTGCTTCATCAGTTCATTGCTAATCAATCATTCATGACTTAAAAACTATTAAGATTTTAATATGCAGGTGTTCAAAACACATGCCTATTTTATGTTTCCTTTTCAATAGGTGTCCAATAAACATTGAAACTTTCCTTAAATGCTTAAATGTTGTCCTAGCATGACAGACATATAATACTTGAAATTATACTAGGAACAAGGACACTTCAACAGGCTGATCAGCTGCTCTTTGATATTTATTTGCTTATTTTATCAGTGGGAGGTTGACTAATACAACTGTAAATGCTGCAATTCTAAGTTCTGTATCTTGGAAATTACATTTGGCATTCAGTCTTAATTGTGCTATAGTTATTTAAATTTTATATTGAAAAATTAATACATTATCCATTTCCTTCTACTCTAGAGTACTGAGGGAAACAAACATATCCTTTAAAGACATCCATTCATCTTTTCAATAAGTGGTTCTGTGTTAATAAGATATCCTTATGGGAGAAATTTTTTCTCATAGCTCACACTGTACAGAAAAATCAATTCCAGATAGATTACTGATACAAATATACATGTAAAAAGTACATCATTTAGAGGAAAACATATGAGAGCATCATTCTCACCATAAAGTAGGTAAATATATTTTTAAAAAATGCAAAATAGTCTTACCAAATCTTTAAGAAATTATTCAGTGGACCATATAGATATAAATAGTTTCTTTTTATTACAAGGCACCATTAAAGAATGAAAATGCAATGCATTAAATAAGATAAAATATTTCAATAACACAACTATCTGACAAATGTCTTTAGCTCTAGCTCTTGCTTTATATATGAAAACACTGATAATTCTGTAGTAAACGGGAAAAAGTCTGACACTACTAAAGAAAACACCCAAATGGCCAATCAAAATTTGAAAAAGTTTTACAATTCATTTGTGATATGGGAAATACAGATTAAAACCATAATTCAATACAACTGCATGTGCATCAAAATATCTAAAGATGGTGTAATGGAATTTAGGGTGTGCTGCACACATCTAACCTCAAAGACTGAAGCACTCATTCCCCAAACTGCTGGGACTGTGAGCAACTATCTCTTCCAGCTAATACTTCCTTCTCAGTTGGCAGCATACTTCTAATTACTGATTGATGCTGAAGCATAAAGGCCTGGCCACTTACCAGAAATTAGGACTACTCTGAAAAGCCACATAAATTCCAGAACACCCCATTGGATTGGCTGAGATCTTTGTTGTGATTGTATCACAGTTCAGCTTCACCTTTGACCAATCCTGCATCCTGCCTTACATACAGAGGTGTGATTCTGACAAAAGTCTCCAGAAGTTGTCTTCATTTCCTGCATAGAGTCTGCTGACTGGGGAATTTGACTGATGTTAGTTAATGTGGGGCATGGTCTGAGAAAGTAGACTTTAAAGTGGGATTTGGGATCTGAATCAACTGTCCTGGTTGACAATATGGACCCCATTACTGATGGTAGGTAGGATACAGTTATTCCCTGACATGCAGTAACAGTGTAACTGTTCAAACTTTCACTGGGATGGTATTCTGGAATATGAAAATCTGGAATATGACAACTGGTTTACCAATGTAAGAGTATGCAATTACAGGTAAAACAAAGCAGGCATTTGGAAAAGATAGGAAAAATGGTAATTAAAATAACCATGGAGAGGTGCCTATGTGGCTCAGTCAGTTAAGCATCTGCCGTTGGCTCAGGTCATGATACCAGGATGTGCCTGGGATCGAACCCGCATTAGGCTTCCTGCTCAGCAGGGTGTCTGCTTCTCCCTCTCCCTTTGCCCCTAACCCCTGCTCATGCTCTCTCTTGCTATCTCTCTCTCTCTCTCTCTCAAATAAATAAGTAAAATTTTTACAAAAATAAAATAAAATAACGGAAAATAATGGAAATCGATGATGGTGCTGAGGATAATAGTCAGTGCTTTAGAGAAAGACAATGAAAGGCTGAGAGTGATTAATTACCAATTTACCATGAAGAATGATTGTCTAAGAACCTCCTTAGCAAGGATATAAAGACACTTTCATCTCCTGCAGCTGGAGGGCAGAAAAAGGTGTGGATCACACCAAAGAATAAGAACAACTAAGGCTCCAGAGGAAGTTGTGCTCTCAAGTTTTGTAGGTTTGCTATGCCAAAATAAAGGCCCTAACTTGGAAGAGTGGGACCTTCAATTATGGAAGGGGCATGTGTGTTGATGCACTTGAGGATTATGAATTATCAGATTCTCCTAGACAATCTTGGCATTGTAAAATGGTTCACTCCTCCCTACTAAATACTGATTTTTCCTACTTATTGAAGAAGGTGCAGAGACCTCTGCTTTGTGAGAAAACCTGTCCCTTCACAGTCTTCACCTACTTTTCCTCTTGTACCTCAGATGAATGACTAATGGATGGAGTGTAGCAGATTTTACTATAGTTCTAAATTATATATAGACAATCTTTGTGAAGTATAGTCATTTTTTATTACCCCATTTAATTTTTGTTCATCTGACCAATGGAATGGGAGCAGAAATGAGGGTACACATCTGAGCTTAACCTTCCAAGTCATTTCTTTGTTTTACCTTTTTTTATTTCTTTTTCTTTTTTCTGACACAAGAACAGAATGTCCTTAATAGTGTTTACTTCTTCACTTTGGGATATGGAATAGAAAAAAGTGTGGAACAGAGCAGCAACCATCCCACAACCAACATGGACAACTATTGGGAAATAATGTTTAGTTTGTCACCACAGAGTAACTTAAATAAGGCTGGCTACTATAGGAACTATCTTAGAAAATGATTGTTCACAACAACTTGTCTTCTGCTTAAAGTGTACAAAATATGCATCTATGTAGTAATCTAACGTATTACAAGATTATTCTTTCTGAAAATGACTTCCTTTTGTAGTTTTAAGATTTTGTAGGGATAGTATCCTTTAATGTTTATTATGATATTTTATTTTAACTGCAAACAACATTGAGAACCAGGGGGGAAAAAAACCCCTGAAGAATGGTATGCCCAGACTTCTAATAAGTATTTCTAATATTTCTCCTCTCTTGATGAATAGTACATCTACAACTTCTCAACACTTGTTGGCTGTTTTAATTTTGGCTTTTCCTTTAAAAAAAAAATAAAAGTAACATGCAACAGTAAAGGGAACTGATGCCAGAACAAAATGCATTGCTTTTCACTACCTGATAAATAGAGAATAAAATCAGAATTGGGATATATTTTTAGTACAGACTGGGACACTAAATAAGACTTTCTCTAAAGTTTATTTTCATTATGTTGAAAAATATGTTTTATCCTTTTATGTTCTCAAAGATTTTCATTTCTGTCAGAACTGGGAGTTTAACATTGGAATAATTAAATTCTTTTAGTGGTAATTAGCTTTCTTTTTAGGAAGATTTTTCTTTTGAAAATTGCCTTACAGGTCTATTCAAAGAGTAATCAGATCGATTGTTTCTCATCTGTTAACAATATAAATTAAACCTCTGGGATGGTTGTTATTTTTATAAAACCTTGTACATGATTTGAGATAATTAGGTATGCTTTACTGTTTTCTAAGAATAAAGTGATGCATAGAAAAATAACATAGCTTACTTCTTTAAAGCAGGGCCTCTTAAAACCAGATTTAAAAAAAAATAAAGACCTATACACAATTGATTTAAAATTTTTTAGGCTCTCCTAAAAATCCTTGACACAGACACACACACACACACACACACACACACACACACACACACACACACACACAAAGTTAGATCTAAGAAGATGCTCTCTTATATGTAAGAGGACACTTATGTTAAATGGGGCAGGGAAGAATTATACTTCACAGATCAGCTGCAAGTAATTTGGAACAATTTGTACTTAGTAGGACACAATTAGGAAATGATAAAGGTAGGGGGGCTCAAATTTTCATACTTACTCCATGTTGTAAAAACTTCTGCTTGAGAATAAATCTTTTCTACCTGGAAGTTAGATGTATTTTTCAGTTTGTCAGTGACATTCTCTTAAAAGAACAATTTTGCTCACCTTTTGAAAAATTATTATTTAAATATTTTCCACCTCATTCTTTTGGATTAACTTTCTTCCTAGTAATTAAAAAACACAAAAGCAAATCACGATACAATAACAAAAAAATGGCAAATGTGTATTTTAATTGGTAAGTGCCTAATGATGACCCTTATAGAGTCAGACTCTATTTCTCATTAGGCCAGCCCTTGGCTGAAGAGATAATGAAGATATGTGTACGTCAGATAGTTTTATTTGTTTTTTTTTTTTAACTGTAAATGGCTTTCATTTAATGTATCCTCACATTCAACATCCTAGAGCTAAGATCATCCTAGAAGTGTGTTCAAAGGGAATTGTTTGGTTGGTTCATTGGCTGATTGTTTCTAACATGCTCTTTTTCTAGAAAAATGGTGATTATTCAACATTCTAAGTTTTTCTTTTGAACTTAGAATTTCCAAAACTCAACTGTTTTGCCGCAGGTTAGAATACATTGATTCTGAGTTACCATTTGCACACTTATGCAATTGGTGTTTTTATAAAGCCTATATAAACCTGAAATAGAACATGTTCAGAAGAAAATGCCTGAGTAGTTGTTAAGAAAATACATAAACAAGAGGAACAAGTGTATATTAATGAAGTGTCCCTTAAAATTGTCAAAACAAAACAAGATTTAGTCGTCTTCAGTATTAATGATAAAAAGCTTTTATCTCGCCATTAACATTTATTGGGTTGCAATAGGAAGACTGAGTTTCAACCACCGAACATTTCCAGGTATTATTGACCATAAATAATAACTCATCAAATGCCAGCTGGAATTCAAAACTTCTGATTAAACAAAACAAAGTAAAGCTAAAGTATTGGATCATGGTCCTAGAAGGAGTAGCAGATATAATTTCATCTTCTTCTTTTAACAATAGATAAAACTGGAAGGCAAAAAAATAGAATCATGAAGTATCAAATATATTATTAGTGTAAAATACAGGGTCAGAACTCAGATTTTGCTCATTCCCAATTCATATAGCATATGACTTATTTTGGAAACCTAGTTAATTAATAAGGGATTCTATAAGGTAAATCAAAATATTTTTATAGAACATTTCCAGAAATTAATTGATACATTTTGATATGTGCTATTATGTACACATAAACATTGAACTGAAAGTCATATAAACACAGAGATGATAAATAATATTCATCAGTATCTCACTGCTGTTGGTACAAGAAAGTACAGAAATGCTAAGAACTTTCTGCTGCCTATATCCTCTATTTGCATGTCAAAAAAAAATGGAATTACTTCAAAGTTTTAGAGTTATTTTTCACAAAATTTTTTGCAGAAAGAAAATCAATTGAAAATATTTGTTATATTTCTTACTCATAAGTGTTACTGTCACCTGAAATTTCTAGAATTTTTGACTCTTATATAATTTTGTTCAACTCCTATATAATGGAGCTAAATTTCATTTTGTTCATATAAGATTTTATTAATAGATAAATAAAATATAATGATGTAAGTTCCTTAAATGTTAAATTTTATTTTTCTTTGTATGAATGAAACACTGCACTTTGTTTAAAAATCCAACAAAGAAGAAAAAAAAGAAAAAATTCCAACAAAGAGTTTGTACTTCAGATCATGCTGAATGTTGTTTAAAACATATTTCATACAAACATTCTTATAACAGGATTAACCTTTTTATATAAAGTAAATATCAACTAAAACTCATTTTGGTTTTACTAAAAGCATGAAATACTTCTTGTTAAACTTTCAAGTTGAATCCAACTCTTCAATATTTTTTTGAACTTTCCTCCTTAAGAATCAAGATTTTACAGTAACTAATTCAATTATTTGACAAACCTAGAATTTTCTCATTTCTATTTTTGTAATTGATTTTAGAACATTGTAGATTTCAAGTAAGACAGGGCCAAAATATCAGGATATTAATTTTTAGTATAAATGTCTTTTCTCATACCTCTATCAGCTAAATAGCACCTTCTCTTTGCCTAATGGATTTTTTACCACATCTCAGCTTCTCAGGAATAAGAATTCTTTCTTCCTAGAGTTAAGAGACTTCATTGCAAGAAAATAGAAAAAGAAGTGAGAGAAAGGGGCACCGGAGTGACTCAGTCGGCTAAGTGTCTGCCTTCTGCGCAAGTCATGAACCCACGGTCCCAGGATGGAGCCCCACCTCAGCCTCCCCAGTCAGTGAGGAGTCTGCTTTTCCCTCCCACCTCTGCTCCTCCCCCTGCTCATGCTCTCTCTCTCTCAAATAAATAAATAAAATCTTAAAAAAAAGAAGTGAGAGAAAAAGGAAATTATTCATGGATAAATCTAGGGATAAAATTTGGGATTTTGCTAAGGAAAAACTATAAAGAAATTGGTGCATTAAGAATGATAACTTAATTTTAATATAGAAACAAGAAATCTTTGGGAATTCTCAGAGAAATGCAGGAATTGAACCATTTCATTAACTCTTTGAAATCTGTGCCCCTTGATTTTAATACTATTCTGAGACCACTTGCACTTTAGGATTTATAAGTATTATCCAATTCACTTTTCTGTGATTTTCAATGTATCATATGCCAGTAAATTAGAAATAAGTTCATTCTTCAATTATTATGAATAACAAAATACTTTCATCACACTTTTTCTGTTTTCATTTTTATGAGGTTGTCATGTAGGCATCAGGTACTCATTGAATGTCTACTCTGTGCTAAACAGACAAGAGAAATAGACCCGAATAGGAGCTATATTTTTAAAGCACGTAAGTGAAATAAGGATACTCCTGCTTCTTTAAAGATTGATTCTTTGAATTCTTTTCAGGTTTTATTCTTGTAAGTAAATTTCATGAACTTAAGACTTTACCTTACTTTCCTGATTCTAGTAATTCTAGAACTCTACCCTTGCTATAAGAGTTCAACATTAAGATTTTTTTAAAAGTTCATAAATTGTATTTTTATAACAAATTACTAACAATCATAAAGTCATGCCATAGGAACTATGAGTTGCCCTTAAAACTCACTTTGGAGGTAATTTCAAAAGAATTTATTGTAAAAGACAAAGAAAAGAAAAAAAATCCTTGGTGACAAGTCTGGTTTTTGTCCTAGTTCCATCAAAGTGAGGTGAGTAATGTGGGGTTATAAAATTGATAATGCTTCCTGTTTGTGCACTATGCTTATGGTTTTCAGGATCAAGTTAAATTTTATAGATGGGAGAGAGGAGTTAATTTATTGGCCTGAGGTCCATTTATCTTGCCTTATCATGGACTCACTGAGAATGAAAGTGGGTGATTAGGTCTAAACTCCCTATAAGTATCATGATAATCGACTAATATACAGACTAGTGATATTTATTTGTTAGTAGGGGATTCCTTAACTATGGAATGTTTTTGATATGGTAGTCCTGGTTTACAATTGCTTTTTGATAAACAAAATTGGCATCTGTGGAATCTTGGAAAGTTTTATGTAACATATAAAACTACTTGAACATAATATGGAGATATGTCATATCCTACAATTCTTCTTGCTGTGTGAAATAACCTCTTCCCATCTGATGTGGGACAGAGGACCCGAGGAGCCACACAAAATAGCTGACCTCTTTGCTTTGCCCATGCTGTTTGATTTTTTATGTTCTTGAGTTTATTAGTAATATTTGATATTGATTTGTGTGAGTCTGGTTTAAAAATTGTATCCTTTGTTTTAGCTCAGTAGAGAAAACCTTGAATCTAAACAAAATATGAAGCATTAGCATTATATTTGGTTTCAAAACTCTAAGCCTTCTGTTGTTTTAAAACAATAAAAACCCATTTTTCTCTTCCAAAACATAAAATTGCCTATGACAGTATTACTGAATATTTTAATTAAAAAGATCTTATTGAAAGTTCAAAAATGAACTAGAAAAGAAATGTCACAACACTTATTTATTTTTCAGCAAATCTTTCAGACTTTTTTTTTTCTCATTTCCTTATGAGGCTCATATTCTTGACAACCAGAGACTTATGGTAATAAAAAATAATTATCCTAGGAGATAGAATTAGCGTTGAAACTTGTGCTATAAAAAATGCAAAGCATTAACATTGATGAAAACAATCAATCTTTATTTTCTGATAGAAAATATACAAAATATTTTCCAATTTTAAAAGAACCATGGAGTGACATTGGAAACAGAAGTAATAACTTTAGTTCTAGAGATACAGAAAATGAGAGTGATGGTGAGAGAAAACTAATGGTGGACCTAGAAACTTGAATCAAAAGAAACACTTTGAATATTTATGGTATCTGAAGATTTGTCAACCCAACTTGATGACATAGCAGTAGACTGTGACTTGAATGTCTTAGACTAGGATCCAGAAATTGACCAACTAACAATGTAAGTGCAAATGTTGAAGACTATTGCTGGGGAGATTCTTGAGTATGACTACAGTGTTCTTGCAAATAGTAATCTTCTCTAACAGTTTATATTTTGGAGACACAAGGCAAAATTGAATAGTCCATCTAAAATGTGAGTGGGGCACAGAAATGGATAATTAAGGCAGACCGTATTTGGATAGCCATGAAGATAATGTCTTCACTGTCTGTTCATGGTTAAGATTAAAAAAAATAATAATTAATTAATTTTAAAAAAAGATAGTACTGTTATCAATCCTGAGTTTTGAGAATGGACTTTGCCTGTCAAACACTGCACTGACCTTCTAGAATTCATCAAGGAGAAATGGGAATTAGGTTAAGTTATTGAGATGGGAAGTGGCTGTGAAGAAGAAATAAAAAACCCACATATATGAACTTCAGTATAACCATGATACGACTCAGGCTAAATAATGTAGTCACAGGAGCACTATAATTGGAACAAGAACATCGTAAGCAATATAGAACAAATCTGAATTCAGGTCTATATGCCAACAAGTCGGTTATCTGAAGATAAGAGATATGTATCCTTCAAGATTTATCTTCTAAGTTTTAAATAATTCCCATTTCTTCAACTTTTGTTATAGGCTATAATGTCATGTCCTCACAACATGCTAGCTCTTTATATTTAGAAACCAGTCAGTTTCTCTGTAAAGTTATGACACATGTAAAAGTGAACACAGAACTTTGTGATTATTACATGAGTTCAGTAGCAGAAGTGTCCTTTTTGAAAATAGGATGATGCCAGTTCTGCCGCCCCAAACAACAATTATGTGTGTATGACCTTAAAGAATCCCTTGTCTATTTAATTTGTTTGATGAGGATGTGAATGGTTTTCCTATTAAAGTACATTTTAAAACATAAGGCATGATTCACTGTTTGCCCTTCACTATCTCCTATTTTCAATCTTTTCAAATTCTGCCCAGTATTAGATCGATTAAGTGCCACCGCAGACTAATAAATGGCATTTATCAGGGCTTATAATACTTAATTATAATACTATAGAACAATTACTTGGTCATCAGTGTCTTGTTCAATGGAGCCTCAGATTATATTTATCAGAATTTCCAATACAGGTATACACCAGGATATCCCGACAGTATACGTTGTTGCTTTCCTTATAGGAAATCAGTGGTAGAAACCACTGAATAAACGGACAAGTCAGTGAGAAGGTCAACACATTACCCAGTTGCTGTAACATCAGATTTAATACTTAAATACTCAGGTTGAAACTTTGCCTCCTTTGGACACCTCAGAGCAACTTACAACTCTCCCTTTTAATTTGTCCAAGGCTTCTTGTCAGTGGCCTCTGTTGCACCTGGGAGCTACAGCTATTACTCAGCTGGAGACTTAAAATTTTTCCTAAAATTATGGTGTCTATTTCCATAAATATGTCTCTTTAAGCCCCTGTTGCAAAATACATGATTCTCCTGTACTCGGATCTCAGCATGTTCCTCTAATTTTCAAACGAAATTTTTCATTACATATTTTTATAATTGAAATGTAGTATTAATGAATGATAAACTTTAAAACTGAGACCCAAATTGTGGACTAGGTCTGCAGTGACATTTCTTTAAGTCACTCATTTGGATATGAGATGTTAAAATAAAATAAAATGGAGACCAGGCTTGAAAATCGACCAAGCAAAATAAAAACATTTAAGCCATGTAACAAAACTACATTTAACTTGTTTCACGGACATAAGCAAAACTTAAGTTATTTCTTGTAAATTCATCTGATAGTCATAAACAAAACTTACATCATCTTCCAAAATGGTATATGACAATCACCTTTAACCAATCCCCTATAATAGAAATACCCTTTGTAATAACCAATAATTGTAAAGGTTAAACAACTTCCTTATGTTCACTTTATAAGTCATCCTGTAATGTCATGCCTGTGAGCTTTATACTGGTTTTGATTTTGAAAACTCCCAAATTGCTAACTGTGCCTTTGTGCACAGTAAACTTTTACTAAATACTATTTAACTTATCTGGTTTTAATTTTTACTGTTTCTGAATTTTTGGCAGAGGTACGAAAACTTGTAGGATTTTAAACTGGTATGGAACATTTACATTGGAATTGTATCATGCACTGCTGTACTCCGGATGCTTTTTATATGACCAGCACAGTTAATGTACATGCTATATGAAGTGAGAGTTATATTGATAGACCAGAGCTTCAAGTCATTGGACTGGAATTTTGGCACCAGCTTTATCCTGTGAACTTCCTATGTCATAGTTTTCTTAACTGGAAAATGGTTGTGATATCTGCTATTGTGGAATTGAAATATTCATACAAGACACATTTTGAAAACAAAAGTACATTGTTAAAATCAAGCATTATTTTATATTTTCCCACAGTCTTTTTTGTCAAGTATCTGCCAATTAATATGTTCAGAAAGAGGCTGCTTTATGCCATATTTTTTTCTTCTTGAAACTAACACAAAATTTCCTAACCTACTCTTTGAAAAGTGAGAAATTTTAAAAAGCAATTTGTTTTACAAAAGCACACTGATAAACAGAATTTCACATTCAAGGGGTGGTCCATAGTCCACTGTGCATGATGTTTTCAGTGACAAATAGGAAATAGTTTATTTGTTATTATGTTTATGACTTAAATATGATTTCTCAAGCTACTAGTAGTATATTAGAAAAAGAATTGTTCTCTCAACAGGTAAAGTTCTATAAACTGTTATTTAACCAAGTAGCATACAATTTTGATTATTATAGATTATTATTGAATATTTTGAATATTATCTCTAGGTTTTATAGCTTTAAAATTGTTCCTGCTCAAATTCTAATAAATATTGAAATAAGACTAGGGAATGATTTGGGATAGACTAATGGATTTTTTTTATCTTCTAAATTTGTGAAATTGTAACCTTAATAAATTTTAGAGATATATAGTTTAGAAAGGGTTTTTGTCTGCCCCCCTTTGATTTTTCACATAACATGACAGCATAATGGATTGGTATGGGATTATTATTATTGATGAGTGGATGAAGAATCGAAATCTCAAATAAAACCAGGAAATAAAGCCCTATAATGAATAACCTACAAATATGGATCTTGAATTCAATTTGAATTTAAAGTTGGGGAAATTAATTTTCTCAACACTATTTATTGAAGAGATTGTCTTTTCCATGTTGTATATTTTTGGTTCCTTTGTCATAAATTAACTGATCATATATGTGTGTGGGTTTATTTCTGGGCTCTGTTCTGTTCCGTTGATCTATGTGTCTGTTTTTATGCCAATACCATACTGTTTTTTTTAATTTTTAATTTTTTTAAGATTTTATTTATTCATTTGAGACACAGATACAGAGAGAGAGAGAGCATGAGCAGGGGGAGAGGCAGAGGGAGAGGGAGAAGTAGGCTCCCCACTAAGCCAGGAACTTGAGGTGGGCTCGATCCCAGGACCCTGGAATCATGACCAAGCCAAAGGCAGACACTTAACCATCTGAGCCACCCAGGCACCCCAATACCATACTGTTTTAATTATTATGGCTTTGTAATATAATTTGAAATCAGGGAACATGATGCCTCCAGTTTTGTTCTTTCTCAAGACTGCTTTGGCTATTCAAGGTCTTTTATGATTTCATACAAATTTTAGGGTTGTTTCTTCTGTTTCTGTGAAAAATGCCATTGGAGTTTTGATAGGGATTGCACTGAATTGGTAGATCACTTTGGGTAGTATAAACAATATTCATTCTTCCAATCTATGAGCACAGAATATATTTCCATTTATTGTGTCTTCTTAATTTTCTTTCTTCAGTGCCTTAACAGTTTTCGGTGTACAAGTCTTTCACCTCCTTGGTCAAATTTATTCCTTAGATATTTTTTTGTGTAATTGCAAATAGGATTGTTTTTTTAATTTCTCTTTCTGATAGTTTGTTATTAGTGTGTAAAAACACAACAGATTTTTGTGTATTGATTTTGTATCCTGACACCTTACTCAATTTATTTATTAGTTCTAACAGTTTCTTGAAGGAGTATTTAGGGTTTTTTATGTGTAATCGTATGTCATTATATATATTAAAATAAAATTAAGTCTACTAATAACCAAATGAGATTGAGAGAAATGTCTGAAAATAACTGATGACAACTAGGATGATGGTAGCAATGGCACAACTAGACCTGAGAAATTTCTATGTGTCAATAACAGTATTATATATGACATATATGTAACAGTATATTGACCCTTATACATACACATATAGTACTGTTATATATTAAGTATAAATATACAACAATATATACATATGCGTATATGCACATATATAAAGTGTAATAACCACCAATATATACAGGTACATATATATTTTAGTATTTAACAGTATATATACTGTGTGCATATATATACATGTACATATTGGAAATTGTATACATGTATATATTGGTGGTTATTTTCACTTAATATATAAGAGTATTTCCTGTATAAATGTACATATATACATGTGTATATTGGGAGTTATTTACATCTAATGCTAAAGAGATGGAAACTAATATTATCTCCACCTGATGAGAAAATTGTTGCTTAGAGGGATTAAATAACTTGCTAAAGCACAAAAGTTCAAACTGAGTTCTGGCTAACTTCAGAGCCGCATATGGCTATTAAAGCCAATGATAGGGATAAAAGAGAAAGTGCATTAATCTATTAATAATGTATTTGAATATATCTTGAAAAACAGAGTAATATCTTTATGTATAATATAGATCATATAGAAATATATGCTGCTTTACATTGCTTATGCCTTTTAGTTACAATGTCAGAATCTTGATTAATTATAGAAATAAAAACATAGTACGTTACAACTATAATGCCTGAAATAAAATGTGTATTTGGAAAAATTTTTGTATAATAACAGTGAAATAAATGCCAAGCTGGTTATTAGAAGACAGTCTTACTATAGAGACATTTAGAGCTAGTCATACGTCCTGTATGATCAGATAAATAAAGAATATTTTAAAAGGAAAGATAAGACTTTCATCTGAGATCATCTGTAGCATTACTCAAAGTTTAAATTAAAAAATCTAGTTATGGTTATGTAATATTTAATCAGAAAATAACACCATATCATGACATCTTTTTTTTTGTTTTAATTAATGTGAGATTAAGTTCCCAAACCAAGCATTTCTCTTATGTTTCTTGTTTTATTCAACAAGGCATGTATAAATCACATATAAATTATGTCATCTTTTAACTCTCAAGTAAATTGTGCTTAAGCTGGTCTGATTTTTATCACACACAAAGAGAAGCCCAAGAAGTGGCAGTTTCTTTGTTTTAGGAATGTAAAGACCTCAGTTTACTTTGAAAGATAATCTCGCTTCACACATATTAGTCTACCTATATCATGTGCACAAATTCTGGTAGAATGGAAAGGACAAAGAGATGTCAACTATTTCACAACCTTAGTTTACATGTCTTTGGAGCTTCTGAAACTTGCTATACATTGCTTCAGATTTTTGAAAGCTCTGATTTTTTTTAAATTTTTTTATTTGATTATCATTTCCAACTATTTTCCATTAAACCTGATCCACATAATTACATTCATTTGAAGAAAAGTTGTAGGCAGGCTTAAATAGTTAATTCTTCCTTCATGGAAGATGTTGTTACTATCATAAAAAAATAAAGATAGTCTTTATAATAAATGGTCATGGAAAAACTGGATATCCACATGCAAAAGAATGAAATTGAACCCTTACCTTGTGCCATACACAAAAATCAACTCAAAATAAATGTTAAGACCTGAGACTATAAAACTATTAAGAAACACATGGGAAAAGCTCCTTGGGGTAAAGCTCCTTGACATTGGTTTTGGCAATGATTTTTTAGATATGAAACCAAAAGCTCAGGCACCAAAAGCAAAAATAAACAAGTGATTAAACAAAATATTTATTTAAAATTTTTATTTTATAATCAATGAGTGAAAAAAATACACAGCTCCATTTAAAAAAAAATGTATACTTCCCTAATTTTATGTGTCGAGAAGATTTCTAAGCCTCTGTCATAAACCAGGGAAAGATCTTTACCAAATAAAACACACACACACACACACACACACACACACACACATAAAATACAAATCCTGCATTTAAAAAAAAAGTTAAAAATGCTTAAACTTGCAGCGCCTGGGTGCAGTCGGTTAAGCATCTTACTCGATTTTGGCTCAGGTCATGATCTCTTGGTCCTGAGATCCAGCCCTGCATAGGGCTATGCACTCAGTGTGGAGTCTGCTTGTCCCTCTCTCTCAGCCTCTACCCCCCTACCCCTCACCCCCATTCTCTCTCTCTCTCTCTGGAATAAATAAATAAAATCTTTTTTAAAAATTAAAAAAATGCTTAAAGTTTCAGGGTTTTTTTCAGTAGCATAATTGTCATAGAGATCTACTGTAAATATGATTAATTTCATCAGTTTTTTTTTTAAATTTTTCACTCTGTATGTATAGACAGCTGACCAAATGGCAAATTTCAAATGATAGTGCATCATGTATTTCTCAAGGCTTTAGTGTTTTAGGTTTGAAATTAAAAACCCAATCTTGCATTAAGCTCACAGTTTAGCTCTGTAGACACTAGCTGAGAATAGACATCTGTAACCTGGCCACAGGGTTTACATGAAATACAAGAATATAAGAGATCCATTCCTCCTGGCCTTACAGTGTTTTTAGTTTAGCAGTTCTATCTGTACTAGATTCTTATCTCCTCAAGATTAAAAGCCAGATTTTAGTTATCTTGTGTCTGTGTTCATTTTCTCCTTACACCTGGAATAATTTCTGATAAAGCAAAGTCCTTGCCTTGCTTGGGGCACCAGTTCCATACTAGCACCATTGACCCCTCTGAGAAAAAACACCTACAAGTACAGGAAAAAGCATAGATATATCCTGATGTCAAGACAATATTCATACCTCATTTTCACATCTCTTTTTTAATACAAACTATTAGCCTCACCAAGATACACAACCTAGACTTTGCGTCACTTAAACTTATGTCTTCACTTTCTGAGTAGAGATATCATCCTTGACTGTAGATCCTGACACTTTCTTGCCCACCCATCTAAAGCGTAACACGCTAATTATTATAAAATTTAATTTCAACACTTTGGGATTTTGCGATCCAAAGAAATGTATGGTGGTCTTCTGACTGACTAAAAACAGTAATTGATCTATCTAAAAGTTCTGCTTCCCAATGACTATGCAGAAATATGCTTATTCATTTCACACAGGGCAGATCAGTTAGGCCATGGAACATCTAACCTTCATTGCTCAGGTTCAAAGATATGTTGATTTGGGCCACTGGTCTCTCAGTGCGTTACGTTCTCTCAGTTCCAGGGACCCAAAATGGAAAGTGCCTTCTCTCTGTTTTCCTCAGACTCACTGTTATGACACAAAGTAAATTATTATGTTTTATAGAAGCTTGAATACATAGCAACATATAATACTTTAAAAAGCATGTTTCCAGAATGATAAATTTATGTATGTTATAAGTAAAAAGGATATCCATTTTTATGTAGCCCTTGAATAAAAATTGCCAAGATTGTAGAATTGACTTGTATTTTTAACTGTTTCACCTATATACCGTGAGACTTGGACGGTGATTTTCCTTTCTGAATTTCAGTATGTCCCATAAACTGGGATTGGTAAGCTTGCATCAGCTATTTTATAAAATATTTAAGCTTCAAATAAAGTATTAAATAGAAAATACTGTTAAAACATAACAGTGTAAAATATTAAGATGAGCAGTGGTTTTCTAGTACATTCTACTTAATCATTTTATCATTAATGAAATTCTGTTGTATATCTTTAGGATATAAAATGAACATAATACTGAAAAGCCTTGAAAGTGACCCTAGGTTCTAAATTTAGGAGTTACAAATTTCCCGAAATAAATGCTTCATTTCTTCTCCCTACCACTCATAAGTTATGACTGTTTTATTCTAAACTGTGGTATCTAAAAGTCCTCTCAATCCAGGACTCTAAGATATGGCATCGAATTCAAATATTACCCATATTTTAAAAAGAAAAATACTTACTTCACTTTCACCACAGCTGTTGTTTTTTGTGAACCAGGTGACAAGTATATTGAGTGCTATGTAGTGTAAAAATGGATTATGTACCCATTCCTCCCCACTCCCCAAAAAAACCCTTTGCATTCATTGCCTGCAGTACAGAGCAGCTCTATTTAACTAGTTGGCTAGGTGTCTAGCTACCTATTCTCTTTCAACTGATCATTTACATTTCACTCTGTGGAAGTCTGGCAAATCTGTTGTGTTTGTCGCTGTCTTGCCCAGCTGGCGCAACAGAAGATTAAGTTGCCCCAACACTCAACAGAATGATTGATGGCCAAGGTTTTCATATAGCAAAGTGCAGTTTTGTTACATAATTACCAGAATTATATGCAGCACTATATCTATTTCCCGACTATAAATTGAGGGTTGTTCTGTCTGAGTTATGAAAGAAATTATAAACTAATTTGTGGAAACAACATCTGTTGTGAACAGGCAAAAAGCTCTAGTAAGAAAGGAATAATTTATTTCCTTCTGTTTTGCAGCTACTTTTAAGATCAAGAGAAAATGAAAGTATTTTCACAGTCTATAGTCCTCTACAAAAATATTTATCTGCCCTTTTAAATTCTGTAAAAAGACAATGCTACCTTTTTTGGTCATTCTCAGAACAATGGAGAAAGCAAAATATTCAATTTCCCATAAATGTATTTCCTTTTAACTTGATATACAACAAGGCACTGATTTTATTAACACATTTTGCATATATGATAAAGGACATTTTTATGTTCTCTAAAACACTGCCACTCTTATGACACAAAGAAAATGTTATAGATATTTCTATAACGTTCAGAAGTGGGACAATAAATAAATTATCGCTCTGAAAAACAATGTACTATTTATATAACTCAGTTCTCTGAGTTCTCTGAGTTCCCACTCCTTTCTCACCCACTCATGCAAATTCTACCAGTCCTTTAAGCCTTCTTTTAAGTAAGAGTCGATCCTGGGAGTGGGTGAATTACGCTTGGTGTACAACATGAGGTTTTGGGCATGTGGGATCTTGGACAAATGGAGGACAGTGGATGCTTCATATTGTTTTACACATTCGGGCCAAATAACAAAAGTCTGTGGGTCTTTTGACAGTCTGTTGACTTTACTATATATTTTTTTCATCCTTAAAGATGACTTATAAAGTACTGAAGAAAAAGACAGTTGATTACATATATCCATATTTCTGTTCTTTTCATTGGTCTTTCTTCTTCCCTGATAATTTAAGATTGCTTTTTATCATTTCCTTTCTGTTTGAACAATTTACAATAGTCAACTTTTAGGCCTGCTTAGTGACAAATTCTTTTAGCTTTCTTCATCTGAGAATGTCTTTATTTCAACTTCATTCTTTTGCTGGATAAAGAATCCTGGTTTGAAAGTTCTTTTCTTTCATGACTTGAACACTGGTGTGTCACTTCCTTCTGGTTTCCTTGGTTTCCGATTAGAAACCCTCTGTCATTAGAATTGGTGTCCCTTATAGTTAATGTTCCATTTCTCTTGCTGCTTTCAAGATGTCTTTGACTTTTTTTTTTTTTTTGCCAAAGTTCAATTATGATGCGTTTTGGCATAGAATTGTTTGTATTTATCCTGTTTGTGGTTTGATCAGTTTCTTAAATCTGCTCTGTCTTTTGCCAAATTTAGAAGTTTGGGGTACTTTTCTGCAGATACTCTTTTAGCCCAATTCTCTTTCCTCTCTTTCTGAGTCTTTGATGACACAACATAGGATCTTTTTTTATCCCACTGATCTTTTTGTGTCTGTTCATATTTTTTCTTCCAGTTTGTTTTCTCTCAGTTACTGAGACTGGGTAAATCTATTGATCTGTCCTCAACTTCCCCGATTCCATCTTCCCTCTACCATTGAGTCTATACTGCTCTATTCTACTATTCTGCTATTTAGTCCCTCCAGCATGCTTTTGTTACATTATTGAGTTCTACAATTTACATTTGTTTCTATTTTTATGACTTCATTTCTGTGTTAAGATTTTATTATTTATTTGTGTTTGTTTCAAGAGTCTTTAATTGATTGTTAAAGCATTTTTATGATGACTGCTAAAAAAATCCTCATTGACTAATTCCATTTGATATATCTTGGTGTTGGTGTCAGTTGCTTTTATTTTCTCCTCCAAGTTGTGATGTTTCTGGTTCTAAGTGATTTTTAATTGCATTCTGGAACATTTTATCTATTAAGCAGGATACCTGTCCTATTGATATTCATTATTTTATCATGCACATTCCCTGCTTAAGTTTAATATACAGATCCTCGTCTACTTTTGTAGGCTCTGGTTCCACCAACAGTCTAATTTTCAGAGACTTGCAGGGTTATTTTGGTCTCCTTGGTTTATCTGGTGCTGCTGTGGCTGCCCAAGGGGGTGGGAGGACTGTCTCCTGTCTTGGCCACTAGGTGTCTCTCAATGAGTGGGATGAGTTTCAAGCACACAGGGTTGAAAAGGCTTCCTTATCCAGTCTCTAGTCTTGATGAATTCCCTCGTCTGTGGGGGAAGGAAGGAGTGTGCTAGCTGTGCCAGGCATTGTTGTGACAAGACTGTCCCTATGATATCCCAGCCACCCTCTAGGTCTGGGCAAGGGATCGGAGCCTAGGGCCACAGGGACAAAAAGGCATCCTGGGCAGGGTCTCTTATTTGGGCCGAGTCTTCTTTGTCAAGGCTGACTAGATACTCTGGTATTACCCCATGGGAGAGGAGAGTTCTAAGTCTGCCTTTAAGCACAAAAAGGCTTCCCACGCAGGTCCTTTGTGGTGGGTCTCTCTTTCCTGTGCCGCCGAGTCACCTGTGTATCTCTTGGTGAGCAAGGAAAGTTTCAGACCACTGGGGACAGATTCTTCCCCACGCTCTTTTCCTGGACAGTTTTTGGTTATCAGAGACCAATAGGTGCCTGTTGGTGGTGAGGTGGTATGGAGCTTGTTTGGCATTGTCTGAGGGCTCCAGTTCCATCTGGGGAAGGAATGAGCCTCCCTGAGCTGCCTCCTGTTATTAGGTTTTGGTTCAGGAAGCAATAGGGCTGAATTGCTTTCCTCTACTGGGACTAGGGACAAAAAACACCTTGCTTTATGTTGTTCCTCCCAGTTCGGAGATGCTGAACTAGGATCTAGAGTTCTTCTGTGGTTGCCCTCTGCATTATTGGCAGGATTTATACTTAGAGGAGAAGAGCAAGAAAAAATCTATTCCATCTTGTCTAGAGCGGAAGTGTTCAATACATTTTAAATTAAATTTTTCCTATTTAGGCTTGAGAGTACCATATCAAAATGTATTTTAAAATGTTTACCTTCCAGAAATAAAAATTAGAAGACAAATAAGCTTGGAAATAGATTTGTCAAAATATTACAGGAGTAAATTAGAGAAATCTGTTGGAGAAAATAACAAGAAGATCTAAATAAATAAAAATAAATCATGGATATAAATAATGATTTTATTTAATAATAACTTAATAAAGATGACTATTGTCCCAGAATTATAAATTAAAGATGATTCCCAAAAAATTCCTGCAGATTTTTCATTGACTCTCTACTGATTTAAAATCTCATACAGAAGCAAAAAGGGTCAAGGATAGCCTGAGGAATTTAGGAAAAGGGAGGGAAAAAAGAAAATGAGAAGAAGAAAGAGATAACAGAGGATGAAAAGGAGTGGAAGGAAAACACAGAAAAGAAAAAGAGATTAAGAAGAAGGAGATGTAAGGAAGAACACGTGCTACTGGAAATCAAGGTTTATAAATTTATAATAATTTAAAAGTTTGGTATTGGCATAAGGTACATCAATAGACTAATTGAACATAATAATAAAGAGCATGGGGTGCTTGGGTGGCTCAGTTGGTTAAACGTCTGCCTTCAGCTCAGGTCATGATCTCAGGATCCTGGGATTGAGTCCCATATTGGGCTCCCTGCTCAGCGGGGAGTCTGTTTCTCCCTCTCCCTTGCTGCTCCCCCTGCTTGTGCTCTCTTTCTCTCTCTCATTCTCTCTCTCTCAAATAAATAAATAAAATTTTTAAAAAATAAAATAAAATAAATAATAGCATAAAAAGAGTCATTTGTTATGTGATGGAAATATTTAAATTAATGGTGTAGAGAAAATTGCATACTTATTAAATTTCACTTATTATTTATTAAAGCATATTTATGGCAATGAAACATGTTTTATAAAAAACAAAATTTAATATAGTTAGAGAAATATGTATAACCAACAAAAGTTTTTATTGAGTATATGTACAAGAAAGTTTATAAATCAATAGGAAAAAGACTATTGGCACTAAAGGTCACTGGGCTGAGGATATGAGTAGGCACTTTTCAAAAGATGGCTTTCAAATGGACAATGGGTATATGAAAATGCACTCAACAGGGAAATGCAAATTAACAATAAGGTAATGTTTAAATTGCAATTTTAAGCTCATTTTTGTGATTAGAATAGTATCTGTGAACTCATAAGGACAGGAATCATGCCTTTTTATTGGCATATCATTCTTAGTTTCAAACCTAGTGGATTTATATATATTCTACCTGCTCAATATTTTAAAAATGAATGACTATGGTTTATGATGTTCAACAATTATGTTATTTGTTGAACAAATATTTCAAAACAAATTTACCAATCTGTCATTTCATGTAAATGACAAATTATAAATCCTCAATAAACCTTTCATAAAATTAAACCAAGAAAAAACATAACAAACTTTTAAATAGTGTATATTTACAATATATCTTTAGTCATCAATATTTCAAAACTAATTTCCATGTAGCAAATATTTGGTAACATTTATCATAGTTTTGCCTTCCTCCAGTAAGGTGTATTTATTTGCACATCATAGATGACTTAAATTTTAATCATCACCTAGGATAGGATTTTATGTTTAAGTCTCATAGAAACAGGCCATTTAAAATATACACATATGAGATCTTGCCATTTGCAACAACGACATGGATGGAACTGGAGGGTGTTATGCAGAGTGAAATAAGTCAATCAGAGAAAGACATGTATCATATGACCTCACTGATATGAGGAATTCTTAATCTCAGGAAACAAACTGAGGGTTGCTGGAGTGGTGGGGGGGTGGGAGGCATGGGGTGGCTGGGTGATAGACATTGGGGAGGGTACGTGCTATGGTGAGCGCTGTGAATTGTGCAAGACTGTTGAATCACAGATCTGTACCTCTGAAACAAATAATGCAATATATGTTAAGAAAAAAAAAAGAAGATAGCAGGAGGGGAAGAATGAAGGGGAGTAAATTGGAGGGGGAGACGAACCATGAGAGACTATGGACTCTGAAAAACAAACTGAGGGTTCTAGAGGGGAGCGGGGTGGGGGATGTGTTAGCCTGGTGATGGGTATTAAAGAGGGCACATTCTGCGTGGAGCACTGGGTGTTATGCACAAACAATGAATCATGGAACACTACATCAAAAACTAATGATGTAATGTATGGTGATTAACATAACAATAAAAAAGACATCAGTAGCAAAAAGATAAATAAAAACAACTATATGTTTAGAAATTAAATATATTTCTAAATAAATCATGAAAAAAAAGAAACAAGACACAAAAGAATACATACTGTATGCCTCCATATATAGCAGATTCTACATCAGCCCAAACTAATCTATGATATCTAAATAACACTACCAGTTATTTTAGACTTGAGGGAGATGGACTGCAAAGGAGCATAAGGGAACTTTCCTGTGTAATGGAAATGTTCCAAAGCTTAATTGGTGGGATTGTTATATGAGTATATACATTTGTCATCAAATCACACGTTTAAATGGACACACTTTAATGCATGGACAGTATACCTCAATAAAGTTAATTTGTAACAAAAAAATTAAGAAAAAATAAAATAAAATATACACATATGCACACACACACACGGACAGAGATAGAGATTTGTTATGATCAAATAAAAATCAAATTGTTTAGTTATCTTCTACTGATCACTATACTTATAGAACAACTAAGTTAACTAATGCTTGTCTTGTAAAAGTTACATAAAATTTCTAGATCTCAGTAAATGTTGGACTCTGTGATCTCCAGGCTATTTTATAGCTATTACAATAAAAGAAAAAGAAAAAGAAAACTTTTGTTTTTGCAAATATATCACTAGATTTGGGAGATCTCATCCACATGTTATTTATAAATTATATAAATGATATACCAATACTAATATTATCTACATTATAAAGCATAACTTAAAACAGAAAATAAAGCAAAGATAAAATAACTATAAATTATTTCATCAAAATATATAATTACACATATATAGGCATTAATAAATATGCAAATTTACGTGTTCAATCATATTTTACAACCAAATTTACAAAGGGATGCAAATATATATAGCTTTTACTTAAGACTAAAAATACAAATAAGTATAAAAAAAGCGGAACTCAGTTTAGAAAGAATTTATTTTTGTTAATTAAAGAGAAAAAGTTGAAAGAAAAGGCTACTCAGTATTGCATACAAATGTTTTTATCTTTCTTTTTCAAAATCATTACTATTGAATGATGGATTAAGCTATAAAATAGCTTATTTTTTTTACTGTAAGGTATTCACACTAGCCATGAAGTGATGTAGTGTTACTTGAAAGTAGACTTGATTATTTCTAAGTGGAGTTGGCATGACTGACTCTTCCTCTAAAGAAAATAATAAGGCTCACGTTCACATCATATTAAAAAGAACTCTAAATCTGGTTTTATTAGAAATCAATATGAAAGATTAAAATTATGCAAATAGAATATATTATTGGAGAACATTCCTTAGGATCTCACAGAAGTGAAAAACTTAAACAATGAGAAACACAGATGCCATAAAGCAAAGCATTGGCAGATTGATTTTTAAAATTCTATACTTTGAGTATGTCAGGCAAGACACTATTAAATTTTCAAAAAGGAAAACACTTTGACCTAAAAATTTTCCCTGTAGGAATTTATCAAAGAAAAAGCAGTGGTAATAAAATTGTAGTTCCTAAGATATTTATTTATTTATTTATTTATTTATTTATTTATTTATTTATTTATTTTAAATTTTATTTATTCATTTGAGACACAGAGACACAGAGAGAAAGAGCATGAGCAGTGGAGAGGCAGAGGGAGAGGGAGAAGCAGACTTCCCACTGAGCCAGGAGCCCAATGTGGGGCTCAATCCCAGGACCCTGGGATCATGACCTGAGCCGAAAGCAGACACTTAACCATCTGAGCCACCCAGGTGCCCCCTAAGATATTTATTAAAGCAGATTTTATATCAAGGAGAAAAATAAAATTAAAAGAGACTTGATTTTCAGAAAATGATTTAGGTCCATAGTTGTTGATCTGGAAAAGAGTTATATTTTAGCTTAAAGAATCCAGTTGTAAAATAACATGTATAGCAGATATTGTTTTTTATGGAACGGAAAATAGTATGAAAAAGTATGAAAGAAACGCATCAATTTCAACATTGTTTTCCTTAGTGAAGTTTGAGTGTCATTAAATCAACAAGCATACATTATTTTAATTAAAAATAATAAAGTTTTGAAAGGAGAAAAATATAATTCGGTTACTAATAACACACATGCAGCAAATGTTTTAATCTCATTAAGTAGTCTGTCTGTTGTATAAAGTATTCCTAATTGGGATCGAGATAAAACAATAGGATTCACAGGTTTGAAATTGTTTCCACTGTTGCAGTAAGGTATGAATATTGAAAATTTATTTTAAAATAGGAAAATACTAAAAAGAAATCTGAAATTTTAACTCATTTTCACTTGTGATCATTGCAAAGTTACATAATTAAGGAAGAAGGATACACTAAACTGTAAATATAAAAATTTACGTATGGAAAGATGTCCATATATGAGCTTTATTGTGGTGTACCCACTAATGATAACAGATTGAATCTGTGTGCTCTTGGACTAAGATTAAGACTGCATGGTCAGCCAGCCAATATTTTGTCAAGATGAATTATAGGCTAGATACTATATACCATAATATTTTCTTTAAAATGCATTTCTTGTTCCATAGGATCATATAGTTTAGTAAATTATATTATCTCACTGATTCCATCAAGCTCAATCATAGCCACCACCTCCCCTCAAAAAGAAAAAAAAATCAATCAATTAATATGTATTGAGTCTGACTGTGTGCAAAGTTCTGTGCGAAACAGTGATTGCTTCTAAAATAATAAGAAAGACATGGCCTGCAAAATTGGAAAATTTAATAGACCACTAAGTGGAATAAGATAAGTATTTTCCAGTGTATGTCATGACTAAAATTTGCCATCAGCAAAGCAGAGCCTGAGAAGAAATAATTTTATTCAGCAAGTAGTGATGAAGGGGTTGGCATCTAAGATAAAGCAGCAAAGCTGTGGCTGGTTACAGACCCTCAAAAGACCTCACAGATCTTTAATTAGCTGTCAGACTCTTCTCTGTGTGAAAGGACTCAGAATCTCATATTGGCTTCTTTATTATTCTCTTGCATATATAAACTAATATTAACATTATTTATTAAATTATTAGAATTAAACATATTCCCTGTGTGCATTTGTAAGAAAGGATGATGCTTATTCAACTTATTTTTTCTAAGGTGAGTCTATCTTTTTTGCAAATAAGAAGTAACCCAAAGATAAAATAAATTATGGATAAAACAAATTTGGTTTATGTGAGCTATTTGTAAGTAACCCTTCAGATTTCCAATAAGGTTTCCATCTCCCTGAAAAATACTTCTCAAAACCTGTACAGCTTTAAGATTCTGCATCCTTTCCAACTTACACTCACAGTTCCACTTCTAGGTTGGAAAACCTAGATGATGTTAACTTAAATGGCAGGTATTTAATACACTTCAATCACATTGTAGGCATGGCCTTTCATTCTCTTTGGGTGTTTCTCAAAAGAGTGTTCTCTTTTCAGCATGCACAAAAGCCTCAGAAATTGTTGGATATTAACACATTTCTGAACATCCCAATTCTTATAATCAAGGTTCTAACATTAGTTTATTTCATTAATGTTTCTTAGGGTTTTTTGTTTTTGTTTTTCACTTCAGTTGTTTTGCTCTCTCAACCACAGTTGGGTAGCTAACATCTAGACATTTATGGATAAACTCCTACAATGTCAAATGGCTGGTTGCCTTTTCTTCCAAATACCATTAGTCTCGGTTCCATGCCTTTGCAACAATTCATGTAATAGTGTATGGTTTAAAGAACTCAGTCTTAGGGTGAGTCAGATCCAAGTTTAATTCTCAGCTCAACAGTCTGTTGCTGTAAGAACATGTTCTGTGGTAATGGATAGTACAGATAAAGAGACCACACAAATTAGTATCTTTTTTAATGTTAATTAGGTATAATTTTGTTAACCAGGTGGCTTCAAGAATAAGAGAACTTTAAGGTATCATAGAGATGGCAACTGCAGAGAGTAGATACCCTCTTAGATCTAAAGAAAAAATGGTAAAAGGAGGGAATCATTAAAATTTAAGAACTTAAGGGCTCCATGGAGCTCAAACTCTGTCCAGGAGAATGTAGCACTCCTTTGATGAGGTCTCTTTGAACTCAGATAGGCGCCCCATTGGCTTGGAACGTAGACTTTGGAAGCGGTGGCCTCTGTTGACTGCTGCTGGTAGCTGTGGTAGGTATATGCAAGTGTTGGACAGCCTACAGCCTGGATTCATCCCCTGACACAGAAAGGAACTGCCATCAAGCATGAAGAAGCATGGCTGATGTGACCCTCCAAAGAACCATGAGGAGGCAGGAAGTCCACAGAAGCAGAGAAGAAAGAGAAAGAACCTTCTTTGTTCTCTAGCTTTGTGGTGTCCTTTCAGAATGCTCTATTTTCAGAGACTAACAGGGAGCCATCCGGTAAAGCAAAACTGGTTTGCTGAATCCCAACAGCATCCTGACAGCTCAGAGCATAGAAGGGTAAGGCTTTGGAGCTAGGAGACTGAGAACTTAAAACTTGTCACGATGGGGATAATATTATATGCTTAGTAATAAAGGATAGAGATGGACAATTTTTGGCTTGCAAAATAAAATATAAGATACGATATATTTTATATATATAAATAATGGCAGACAGTGCGTGAAAACCATATTAATAATAATTATGATGATAGTAATAAACTGCATATTTTGGCTCTTTGCCTGGGGATTACTATAACCCTTGAAAACATGTAACCCTAATATTAGATTGTATCCACTTCCAGCAGTATCTGCGCTAACTTTTTTGGACTTTGTCGCTAATTTTTCTTGCTGTAATTAACCACTGTGTTCTACCATATCCCAGGTTTGAGTGGAAACCCATGGATAAGAGTCCGAAAAATATGTAAAACATATAAATAAAAAAAATACTGAATACTAAATTCATAGAGAATTTATGTCTTGCAGTTTTTCAGTTGCAATTCATTGTTATTACACCTGACCTTATTGCTATGGCAGCAAGTTGTAGGAGAGGAGGCATGTTATGTGTTCTTCTGATTAAATCTTAGTCTATAGTGGGTATCTGTCTCAAGACTGTGACCTTCACAGTGTATCTCTTCTGGGTAGCGATTTTTTTCTTCTGCCCCTTGCTCCTTTCTCTGGCTGCAGTAATTTTTTTTTTTAAGATTTTATTTTTAAGTAATCTCTACACCCAACATGGGGCTGGAACTCACAACCCCAAGATCAAGAGTTGCGTGCTCCATCCACTGAGCCAGCCAGGCGCCCCTGGCTGCAGCTTTCTTAGTGTATATCCTTACAGCCTTTATCTCTGTTGTTTTCCTTTTTCACCCCTCTGTGAGGCAGGATGTTTGTAGTTGCTAGATTGGAGAGGAATCCCCTTCTCAACGACTGATAAGTTTCAGAGTTATCTTCTTGGCAAAGTCCTATCCTGCAGAATATAGGTCTTTTTTTATATTAGAAGTTCTATGTGTATTTTACAATGGTCACTTGCCCCCTCTGCCTGCCAGGGCTTAGAGGGGATCTTTGTTCCTCATTATTATAACATTATTATTTGTAGTTCCAAAAGAAGAAGTCCATGAAAGTGTAGGGGCTCCCTTAAAACTGCGGCCCCCAGGAATTTCTCATTCTAAAGCTAGTGCACATTCAGCCTCCAGCAATTCCTCCAAGTAATCCTTTAAGGGTTCCTACCAGTTTATAGCTCCAATGCTTTTATTCTAGGTCAGAAGGACTCAGTTGCTGTGTATCCTTAGATGCTCCTGTTTCTCTAGATTTTGAGCATGGTGGTTTGCACTATTGTCTCAGTTCTCTAAAGGGTCCCAAAATATTTTTTTCTTATAAGAACTGGAGAAACAGCTTTTGAGCTCTTCACATGTTGGAGCTGAAACAAGAAATCAGCATACTCATTATAAGGTGAAAATAAAAGTGTTCAGTAGCAAGACAGTAACTGAAATGAGTCAGTAAACCATGGAAGCAAGAAAGAACGTGCTTTGATTTGTCACTTATAATGTGGGCAGATTATACCAGTGATTACCGCTTTAGGTTTCATTCTGTTCACTGGCAAAATCAAGAGTGTAGACTAGTTAATATCAAGTGCCCAGTGTTCCCTTGATAATTAATTTTTTACCATCTTAAGAAATTAAAATATATCTGAAGGATGTTAAGTGGGGAATTTTATAAACATTTGTGTATTTTTTCCTGAACTGTATTTAGCACTCATCATGAGAGCACTTTATTACAAATCTCATTTTAAAATTTTTATTTCCCATTTTGTCCTTAAATCAAGAAATGTAATTAAAATATTCAAAAGTGTGTTTAACATACCACATTTTCAGTTCATAGGTTCTTCCTTCACCTTGACATTTTCACAGAATAACTTTCAATGTAAAAAAATCTCATGCTTAAAATAAACTCAATCTGAAACAAATAACATTTAAGAAAATTCTTTAAGTACAGTGATGCCCATCACAACCATTATCTTTTGATTTTAAGTAAAGGATTGAAAGTAATTACTTTTACGCAATAAGCATAAAAAAGAATTCCCTTTGAAGAGTAAGGCTTAATGAAAATTAAGTTTCATAAATGTAAATTTACATTAAATATCAGAATGAAACCCAGTGCAACTGTGTTTTGAAGAAAAACACAGTGCTTTACATGAAACAGATGACTCTACATTGATATAAAAACAACCTTGAGAATTACTTTTGATTTGTGTGTTATGATATAGCAGATACCAGATGTGGCTTAGAATATTACAGGCTTACTCCTGTCCCTAATTCTCGTATTTCTTGTATTTCCTTCCTAACATGCTTCTAATAAAAACAATGAACCCTTAATAATAAAATACCTATATAAATAACAGTGTGTTTACATTGTTTTAGTTTTCATTTATTTGTGTTATTTATTTATTTATTTATTTCTAATTCTAGAGCTGATCAGATCTACAGGATGGAATTTTCTCTCTCTCTTATATTACTGAAGGGACAGCTGTCTTGCCAGTGCCTCACTGATTTACACTGTTTTCTATCCACCTAAGTTTATAAGCAAGTACAAATATTTTGTGAGCTCCTTTTTTTAAAAAAAAGGAAATTGATTCTTTGCTTCACAATTCAACGGAATCTAGTTTTGTTTGTTTTGTTTTGTTTTCTGTAGTGATCTGGCACTACAAAAGGTGAAAGGTGATAGATTTGGGGGTCTCTTGGTCCAACAAGTGACCACTGAGCTACTGAGTATCTCCCAGAGACCTAATCCGGCTATTACTGTATTCTTAGAATGCTTTGACTGACAGTATCTGTACCATGTAGTTAGATTATTACATTACACCGTTTAAACTGCCTGTGTCATATAGTTTGCTTGCACATAAAAGACATAGGCCATATTTTTTTTAGTTTGTTTTATCACTCTCTCCAACTCTGGAGAACTATAGATGCTTTGGTGCAGAGACCATGGTGGAACTTTGGTTCACTTTTGGGGCCAGTCACTTTTATACTGTTTCTAAATCTAGGGAATTCAATCAACCACTATAAATTTGCAGCACTGTGAACCATCAGAGAACTGGGTAAGTCAGACTAAAATTCCATTATCACAAGGAGAATGAGTTTCTGGTGAAATACAGAAGTGTCTTGGATTCGTGATGTGTCTTATGTGATCTTAGGCAAGAGCAATCCCTTTTGATAAGCTGTGTGAGACAAGCTGTTGAAATTCAGAAAAATCACGCAAGGTTTCCTCCAGAAAATGATTAGCTTAATCTCAAAATCTATAATATGCTTACACTGTACATAATTTAACAGGGGTATATTACAAGGTATAATTTGCTACTTTGTGCATTTCCAGTTGATTTCATGAATATGTAAGGTACGAGGAACAAAATAAGTTCATGCAGAGTGTCCACATCTTAACTTACAGGTGGTGCTAGGTGTCACAGTGTATACCCATATCTCATGGCATCTTTTAGAATGGCAAACTCAGATACAAAAACAATTTAGATATTTAGATGATGGCATTTAATGGAAAAATAAGTACCAATTACAGTATAAACCTTTAAAATGGAGTCATCTCACTCAAATTGAAAAATTATGTTTTCTTTTTTTTCTGGTTAGAAAATGTAAAGTTAATTTTATTTCTGAACATAGGATCCTAAAATTAATATGTTCTTTCTTTTTCTAGAAATCAAACAGAAAACAAAACATAATTTAACTAAAACAAAATAAAATACCCAGACAAATTGGATTATATATCCCACAAAATATTAAAGGAGTAGTAGTGTTGAAAGCATGCAGAAGTCTAAAAAAGAAATAATGGAAAGGGGATTCAGGGGTAGCCCAATATCTGGGTTTTGTTTTATTTTGTTTTGTTTTCAAAAAAAAAAGTCATTATGATGTGTTGATTCCTGAGATGGGCATTAAATCCCTTGTTTGGAATAGAGGAAACAGGGATATACCTGGGGTTTCTTGGATCCAGCTTGGCACCTAGAACTAATAAACCAAGAATCACACATATATCCATGTATGTATAAGAATTCTGTCTCTTGAGAGCAGAAGGGAAGAAAGTATTTACACTGCAATCAACCCCTAGGTGCTCAGCTGCTGGTGTCCATTATCTAGAAACTTTCAAAAGCTAGTTTTACTCATACCACCACCTAGATTATAAGAAATAATGTGCTGATCCCCCTCCCAGTGGACATCTTACTACCAGCTGGTTAAAAACGAGTGATTGTGCAATGATGAATAATTAAAAAGGAAACAATACCAGGTCTATACAAAGAAGCTACAGTCCAACAAAGGAAATAAGTATATGGCAGATGAAATTTCCCCAGGCAGGAAGAAAATGCAATTTTACAGAGTAGATTAAACGTGAGGTAAACTTTGCCATGAATTAAATACATATAATTAAGTAATTGCTTCTATGATGGCACATAACAAGGAATATCTTCAAGAGCCCAGGGAAGAGATTGTAAGAAAACAGATGAAGATTATGATAACGATGGTAATCATCGTGATTATCAAATCTTACTAACACATTTAACAATTACTTCAGGAAATCTTAATTGTGGTTTAAACTGATTAGTGCCTCATAACAACCTTATGAGATAAGTACTACTATTATCCACTTTTTTTTTTGATGAGGAAAGAGAGGGACATAGAGATTAAAAAGATAGTCCAAAACTGAATAATGAAATATAAATGAGAGTCCAGAAACAGACCCATTTATAGGTAGTCTCCAGATTTGGAGACTTTGGAAAGCCAACACCAGTGTATAACAGAAAAGGATGTTTTTTGTTGTTGTTATTTTTTAAATAAATGATGGTGGGCCAATAGGATAGCCATAAGAAAAAAATAAAGGTATCTGTATTCCTGTCTCATACCATGTCTTCGAGTTCTTCAGAAACAGAACCAATAGGATATATACACACACATACATTTATATGTATATATATATTCACACACAAACATGAAAAAGGAAATTTATTTATGAAGAAATGGCTCACACAGTTAAGGAGGTTGAGAAGTCCCATGATCGGCTATCTGCAAGCTGGGGACCCAGGAAAGCCAGAGGTATAAGTCAGCTGGATTCCAAAGCCTGAGAACCAAGGGAGTTGACAGCATACTTCTCAATTGAGAGCAGGAGAAGATGAGACAGGATGTCCCATCAATCAGTGAACAATGTATGGAAAGTATTTTGTTAGCAGTTTTCATAATTTAATGAAAAAATATTGATAAAAAAGATGACATTTGGAATAAGACTGAGTTTACTTGGAAAATAGGATTATATAAGACAAAATGAAAAAAACAGAAGGTTAAGAGGTAATACTTGAAACAACAGCAGTTAGTCTCCAGTGAGGCAGGAAAAAGGAGTGGGTTCCTTTGCCTTTTGTTTTATTCAAGCCCTCAAAGGATAGGATGATGCCCTTTCACACTGGACAGGGCAAACTACTGAGTCCTACAGTTCAAATGCTACTCTTATCTGGAAACATCCTCACAAGCACACCCAGAAATAATGTTTAATCTGAGCACCAGTGACCAGTCAAGGTAACATATAAAATTAACCATCATACACCATATGTTAATATCAATTGCACAAGAATTGCAGATCCAAGTTTAGAAGTATAATAATAAAGTCTTTAAGAGAAAATATAAAACATCTTCAGACATCAGATTATTCTATCTTCTTAACAGAGTACTGTTAAAAAATGATTAAAGAAGACTATTTAGGTGACACGAAAAAACTTGATTTAACATTTCATGAAGCAGACAGTCTTTTTTCCAAGAACTACAAAATAAGCTGGAAGATGAGAAGGTTTTATAGAACAAAGAATGAAAAACAAAGAAGGGACAAATAGAAAATATCTGATTGGCTAAGGTCACAGAGTTAACCTCACTTGGGGTGAGAAGGTCCAGAGTTGTTTGGTCTTTGGTGATAGACCAACTAGCTATACTGCATTTCTGGTCAAGAAGAGCATTTACAGGAACACAAAAGTTATCAAACTTTCAGTTTGTTGTTGTGGCATCCTGTGCAGGAGCACCTTCATCATGGGCCTAGGAATTTATTTCAACAATACAAAATAATAAAAGAAATATGTATAAGTTGAACTATATTAAAATTCATAACATGATCATCAAGACATCAATAAAAAAAGGCAATTCACAGAATGGGAGAAAATATTACAAAATACTTATTTGATAAAAAGATTCATAGTCAAAATATGAAAAGAAATCTTCAAGTCAGTAAGTAAATAAGAGTATAGTAGAAAAATGGGCAAAAAGCTAAAATAGACATCTCACAATAAGGATATCAAAATGGTGAATAAATGTATAAAAACATTATTAAAATTGTTAGAGAAATGAAACAAGGAAATGTAAGTTAAAACTGTAGTGTGACACTGCTAACTGCCCCCTAGAGTGACCAAAAAAAAAAAAAAACAGGTGTCAGGAAACTATGGAGAATCAGTACTCTGATATATTGTTAAGAGAACATTAAAGAACAGCATTTCCCCTGAATTGGAAATGCTACACAGAACCTTGTAATAATGAGAACTTGACTCACAAATCACATGGAAACAAACTGTGGCTCCAATACAAGAGTCATGGATAAAGCAATGCACTGGAAATACGTATCCTTCTTGAAGTTATTGTGAGCAGTGGTTTTCACACATTGTTCTCAGAACCCCCTTTCTCTCTTAAAATCATTGAGGACTTTAGCTTTTGTTTGTATTTGTTACATCTATCAATATTTACCACATTAAAAGTGCAGAATCAAACATAAAAAAAGAACAAAACAAAAACAAAATCCAGCTCATAGATATAGAGAGCAGATCGGTGGTTGTCCGGGTGTGGAGTGGGGTCAAGAAGTAAAAAGAAGAAATATTTAAAAAAAACTAAAAAGTGTTCAAAGAAAGAAGAAAGAAAGAAGAGAGACAGAAGAAAGAGAGAAAGAGAAAGGGAAGGAAGGAAGGAAGGAAGGAAGAAAGGAAGGAAGGAAGGCAGGCAGGCAAAGAAAGAAAGAAGAGAGACAGAAGAGAGAAAGAGAAAGGAAGGAAGGAAGGGAGGAAGGTAGGGAGGGAGGGAGGAAGGAAGGGAAGGAGGGAGGAAGGAAGGAAGGAAAGAAGGAAGGAAGGAAGGAAAGGAGGGAGGGAGGGAGGGAGGAATTTTGTTGACATAAGCATACTACAGGAGACTGTAATTTTTGTGTGTTTTGTGCTAAAGCCTGACTACCTGTGTGATATGTAGAATCTGGGACATTTGTCACTTTTTTCCAGAATTCTGAGCACCAGTCTTGCTCACCAACATTGTTCACCAGACCCAGAGGAGAGCAGCCTAGGGTGGGGATGGTGGCAGTTGGGGAACAGAGCTCATTGTCTTCGTGTCTGGTTTGATGTAAGCAGAAGTACAGCATTCGAGTCCTGATTGTATGGCTTTTTAACTTGCTTATTCCTTGCTCCATTTCAACAGAGAATTTGGGCATGGAATGAGAAACTAATCAAATACTAGTAACTAATGCTAAATAAAAGTTTAAATAATCAATAAAGAAATTTGGGTAAAGGGAAAAGAAGGCAGAACAATAACAATAAAAAAATAAATGAAAACAGATACTTTAAAAACATCTTTACAGTAATTCACTTAAAAACTATCAAATCCTTGGGGCTCCTGGGTGGCTCAGTCGATTAAGCATCACTCTTGATTTGGGCTCAGATCATGATCTCAGGTTTGTGAGATTGAGCCCCACTTTGGGCTCTGCACTGGGAACAGAGCCTGCTTAAGATTCTCTCTCCCTCTCTTTCTGCCCTTTCTCCCCCCGACACACCCCCCCCACTGCTGCTCATGCTCTCTCTCTCTCTCTCAAAAAAAAAAAACACTATAAATCCATTAATAAATAATGTAGTTTTAAAAAAATAAATATATAATTATGACATTGGAGTAGGCAAAGGTTTTCAAAAAGAATATGAAAAAACAAATTGACAATAAATATATAAAACAAACATTAATCATCAGGGGCACCTGATTGGCTCAACTGGTTAAGTGGCGAACTCTTGATTTTGGCTTAGGTCATGATCTCAGTGTCCTGGGATGGAGCCCCACATCAGGCTTTATGCTCATCAGGGAATCTGCTTCAGGATTCTTTCTCTCACTCTGCCTTCCTCCTGCTAGCTTGCTCTCTCTCTAAAATCATTCAATCAATCAATCAAAAAAAAAAAAGAAAGAAAACCATTAGTCATCAGATAATGCTGTTTAAATGGCAATGGAATACATACCCTACAATGACTAAAATGAGAAAAGAAACTAAAAACCATGTTTGAAAAGCATATAATAATATTAAAATTCAATAAACTTTTACATATCTAACACTTTTAATACCAAATTTTGTTTTATAACTTGATAGGATCTTTTGTGTTTATTTATAATCATTCATGAGAAATTAATTCAGTATTTATCTCATTACAGAAAAAAATCTTACTTAATTTTAGTAGTATTTTAAGGTAATGAAAGTGCATTTCAAAACCTTTGGAACTACATGGTAATATTAGAAAGTAACTCTGCTTTCTGCTTTAATAGAGAGTAAAACATCAGCATTTGTTAGAAACATAGGTCACAAATGCCATTTTTGTGCAACTACATATCCAATAGCATATTTTGTTATGTCTCTTTGGGTGCGTAATAGAAATGTATATAAGTTTTAGACAAGCTTGTGTAATGTGTGAGCTTTCATAGATGTGATAAATGTCAATATTTATCAATCATATTTTCTACATGTATTTATTCTATTACTGGTGACATATTTTTAGATAAACAAGCTCAAGGGGCACTCGAGTGGCTCAGTCAGTTAAGTGTTGGACTCTTGATTTCAGCTCAGGTCATAATCTCATGGTTGTGGGATTGAGGCCCACATAGGGCTTCAAGCTCAGCGTGGAGTCAGCTTGGGATTCTCTCTCCCTTGGCCTGTGCCCCTCCCCCTGCTCACGTATTCTCTCTCTCTCTCAAAATGGACAAATTAAAAAAAAAAAAAAACAAACTCAAATAATCCATTTGTCATTGTAATCCATTCAACCAATGGTCAACTGTTGCTTAATGAATTGTCTAGTACTTTTCAGGTTCTGAATGAACAAAAGATGATCATCACTAAAGTTGTTAATTATAAAAAGGAAGAAATTTTTTAGGTAGAAGCGAGACAGGAGCAATAGAAGGAATGCCCTGCAGCAGAGTCCCAACCAGGGGCTCCAGGAGGGGTTCATCATGGGTCTCCACATAAGACCCACGCAAGGCTCCATCTCATGACCCTGAGATCATGACCTGAGCCCCAAATAAGAGTGGGGAGCTTAACCAACTGAGCGACCCAGGCACCTAGGCGCTTAACCAGCTGGGCGACCCAGGCATCACATTGAGTGATACCTTTTTAAAAAAGATTTTATCATAAGAATTTCAGCATAAATACCTAACATCCAATCATCTATGTGTATATATGTACATTACTAATCACTTGATCTAAAATTTGTTTAATTAACTAATAAGCCTAGTTTGTTATGATTTAAATCTCTTCCAACTCCACAAACCTCTGAAAAGAGAGACATGGCTCCCTCAGCAGGTGGGATATGGATGAAATCCACTAAAGCACAATATGCTTTAGGCTGATATATAGGTGAGATCTGTTCTTTTTTTATAATGACCTATTTGAAAAAGAGAAATCTCTTGTTTTGGGCTGATTATTTTCCTTCTGGCACCACCCAAATTACCAGAAGTATCCAGAACTACTGTTTGGGAATTGTATCTCTATAGATTACCACTTTTATGATAAGCATCATAGGAAAAATTTGTGACATGACATAAATTTAATGTCATAAACTAAATGACATAAACTTAAGTTGTGGTGACACTCACTTTGTACAAAATGATAGTTATGCACAATTAAAAAGGAACATATTTTTACCTGGGTGATGAATTAGGGTTTTAGGATACAGGAAAAAAAAAAAAAAAACTGATAAAAAATTAAGATAAAAATAAGGACTATTAAAATCATTTATTTCACAGGAAGATACACATTTAGCCCTGCCTGCTATATAAGCACATTTTTATTAAAGTTACCTAACTTGAGAATTTGATTAGCATCACAAGACAAATTAAGAGTGGGATGAGCATTAATATAGCAAGGTAAGCATAGAAGAAAATTTGCAAAATAAAAACCACTTCACAGTTGAACTTCTTGGATTTATTTCTAGTTTACTTTAAAAACATTTTTGTGGCCATTTTTCTAAGCAACTTTGTCAGAAGAATGACTATCTAATTTAAGTTTAATGCTAGTATTTTCAAATTTTGAATTATATATTAATTTGTGCTATACTTTTCCTGGACCAAAATATTTTATTTATGCTTCCTTCAACTTAAGTGTAGTATTAATATAACTTAGGAGTGAATATTAATAAAGAATTTATACCAGCAATTTAGTTAATATTTGAGTTTTATTGAAAATATTTTTATTTTCCCAGGTTTGGGGGGTCTTTTACAAATATAAATTCCCTGTAAATTATTCAAATCTGCAAGTTTCTTCTTATTATTTAACATTTTTGGGGGAAAACTAAACTTTTCCATTTTTTTAGAAACCTTGAAAAAAAGAGAAGCTGAAAGAAAAAAATACATGGAAAAAAATATAAATGAAACATAGGACCCTATTCATTCTGTTAAATAATTTTCAATCTGTTCTGAAGCACAGAACTTTCACACTTCTAGAATTATTAGAATATTCATCATTTTTAAATTTTATTCATATGCTAAAAGTTGGGCAGTTGCAAGGTCTTCTCTGATTTTATTTCTCCATGATATTTGCCAAGTTTTTCAACTTTATTAATGACAAAAATACACTAAATAGCCATGATTTTCAGAATTCATTTTTTTAAAGATAAAAATAAAGGAAAAACTAGCTTTGTGCTTTTGTAAAGTTATGGCCTTGTTAATTAAAAGTCTCCTGGCTATAGAAACTACAATAAAATTCAGAGGCTTTGATGACAGATGCCTTTTAATCAGAATCATTTTGGTCTTTGAGGTTGCTTTGTGACTATTATATAAATCCAAATGGAACTTTTAAAAAGGCATTAAGTGTAATCAAATGTGAAGAATTATTAGCTGAGATGCTAATGTTCATGATTTATATGAAAAAGTGTCTGAATTTCAGTACTGCCAAATGCATTATGTTATTTTGAATTATGATTATCAGGTGATCAATTGTTAATGATTCCTTATCGTTATAATTATTTCTCTACTGGGAAAGGATGCATAGTGGACAATTTCATGGTAAAATATCAACCATGAGATGGAACCATGTTTCATTTGAAAGAATTATATGATCAGAGAGGACAAATTTTTTTAAATGTGATTTTAGTTTATTAACGTTTATATTATGAAGTATCAGTGAAAAAGTTCTTATAGATAAAATGGATCTATAATCAACAAATTTTACCTGAATTTTTAAATTTTATTTATTTATTTAGTTTACAGAGAGAGAGTATGAGTGGGGCAGAGGGGCAGAGGGAGAGGGAGAGAGAAAATCTTAAACAGACTCCCGCTGAGTGTGGAGCTAGGACCCAGGACCCTGAGACCATGACGTAAGCTGAAATCAAGAGTCAGATGCTTAACCAACTGAGCCACCCAGGTGCCCCTTGCCTAAATCTTTATAAGGTAACTAATTACAATTATAATTTCATTTGTCCACTTCTTGTTTTAATGTAAGTTTCCTTAAGATACAGTTTTAAGAAAAGATTTTTTACTTCTTGAAATAAGTATTATGACCTCAGATCTTTGAGTATTGCATTGTTTCTTGATAAGATTTACAAGGATTGGTTGTGCTAAAAATATAAACTGTTTTAATAACATGGCACACAAATCCTTTATTTGAGACCATCTTAAATTGGCATCCCCTATTCTGAACACTTTTTTTTTTTTTTTTTTAATCTGCCTGAGCTGAAAGAACATGGATTTGGAGCCTTGGGATGTATTAAATAATATTACTACTCTTCTTGGGTCATGATTCAGCACTGATACCAGACCATTCCTTCAGGAAATGGTTTTGACTGGGTAGTTCCCTAGCAACAAAAGCCATAGCAACACCAAAGGAGGCATCAGTAATGCGAACTCTCCCAGGGAATTTTGATTGATATTATAGAACCTGCATTGCCGGTAGGAGTAGGACTCCTAAAAGTGACTGTGACCTTTATTATCTTCTCTTTTGATTTTTCTTTGTAGTCATTACAGCTGTTTTTCCACTGAGTAGTAAACTATGCCAGTGGGATCCTGAGACAAGACTTTTTTTTTTTTTCCAGACATATAGAAAACAGGAAACAGATGTATAGCAGATGTAAGACTTTTTTTTTTTTTGATTCATCAGGTGACTATTAAAAGGGAAGTTGGGATTGTTCTAAATAACATATGATAGAGAATAAATCTTTTCAATTTAATTTTCTGAGAGAGTTTTTTTAAATTTTTTATTTAAATTCGATTAATTAACATATAATGTATTATTAGTTTCAGAGGTAGAAGTCAGTAATTCAACAGTCTTATATAATACACAGTGCTCATTACATCACATGCCCTCCTTAATGCCCATCATCCAGTTACCCCATTCCCCACCTCTCCCCCCCTCCAGCAACCCTCAGTGATTTTCCTATGATTGAGAGTCTCTTATGGTTTGTGTCCCACTCTGATTTCATCTTGTTTTATTTTTTTCCTCTGTTCCCCTATGGTCCTCTGTTTTGTTTCTTAAATTCCACATATCAGTGAGATCATATGATAATTGTCTTTCTCTGATTGACTTATTTTGCTTAGCATAATGCCCTCTAGTTCCATCCACATCATTGCAAATGGTAAGGTTTAATATTTTTTTGATGGCTAAGTAGTATTCCATTGTATAAATATACCACATCCTCTTTATCCATTCCTCTGTTGATGGACATCTGGGCTCTTTCCATAGTTTGGCTATTGTGGACATTGCTGCTATAAACATTGGGGTGCAGATGCCTTTCGGATCCCTACATTTGTATCTTTTGGGTAAATATACAGTAATGTGATTGTTGGGTCATAGGATAGCTCTATGTTCAACTTTTTGAGGAACCTCCATACTGTTTTCCAGAGTGGCTGCACCAGCTTGCATTCCCACCCACAGTGTAGGAGGTTTCCCCTTTCTCCACATCCTTGCCAACGTCTGTCATTTCCTGACTTTTTAATTTTAGCCATTCTGACTGGTGTGAGGTGATATCTGATTGTGGTTTTATTTATATTTCCCAGATGCTGAGTGATGTTGAGCACTTTTTCATCTATTGACCGTTTGGATGTCTTCTTTGGAGAAATGTCTGTTCATGTCTTCTGCCCATTTCTTGATTGGATTCTTTGTTCTTTGGGTGTTGAGTTTGATCAGTTCTTTATAGATTTTGGATACTAGTCCTTTATCTGATGTCATTTGCAAATATCTTCTCCCATTCTGTAGGTTGTCTTTTGGTTTTGTCAACTATTTTCTTTGCTGTGCAAACGCTTTTTATCATGATGAAGTCCCAGTAGTTCATTTTTGTCTTTGTTTTCCTTGCCTTTGGAGACGTGTCTAGCAAGAAGTTGCTGCAGCTGAGGTCACAGAGGTTGCTGCCTGTGTTCTCCTCCAGAAATTTAAAGGATTCCTGTCTCATTTATGTCTTACATCCATTTTGAGTTTATGGTCTCTGTTCCTTTCTGGTCTATGTTAATTTTGGGCTCTCTCTTCCCTTAAGAAATCCCCTTTAATATTTCTTAGAGGGCTGGTTTAGTGATCACAAATTCTTTTAGTTTTTGTTTGTCCTGGAAGCTTTTTTATCTCTCCTTCTATTTTGAATGACATCCTTGCTGGATAAAGTATTCTTGGCTGCATATTTTTCTCATTTAGCACCCTGAATATATCATGCCAGTCCTTTCTGGCCTTCCAGGTCTCTGTGGATAGGTCTGCTGCCAGTCTAGTGTTTCTACCCTTGTAGGTTATGGACCTCTTGTCCCAAGCTACTTTCAGGATTTTCTCTTTGTCTCTGAGATCTGCAAGTTTCACTATTATATGTCGAGGTGTTGACCTATTTTTGATTTTGAGGAGGGCTCTCTGTGCCTCCTGGACTTGAATGCCTGCTTCCTTCTCCAGATTAGAGAAGTTCTCCACTATAATATGCTCCAATATACCTTTTGCACCCCTCTCTCTTTGCTCTTCTTCTGGGATCCCAATTATTCTAAAATTGTTTCACTTTATGGTATCACTTATTTCTCAAATTCTCCCCTCGTGATCCAGTACTTGTTTATCTCCCTTTTTCTCAGCTTCTTTATTCTCATTTTGTCTTCTGTATCACTAATTCTCTCTTTTGTCTCATTTATCCTAACAGTTAGAGACTCCTTTTTTAATTGCATCTCATTAATAGCCTTTTTTATTTCAACTTGATTAGATTTTAGTTCTTATATTTCTCCAGAAAGGGATTCTCTAGTGTTTTCCATGCTTTTATCAAGCCCAGCTAGTATCTTTATAATCATTATTCTGAACTCTAGTTCTGACATCTTATTTATATCCATAGTAATTAGGTCCCTGGCAAAAGGATAGGATGTAAAAATGAAAATTAAAAAAGATTTTTAAAAAGAGAGTTGATAAAATAAATTGGTTGAAAAAGGGAAGACAGAAAAAAAGTTAAAATTGAAAGACTAAAGAATCGTGAGAAAAAAACATGAATTCTATACACTATTTTCCCTTGGTGCTGGAGTTTTGCAATTCTGTGTGATTGGTATACTTGGTCTTAGCCAGATGTTCTTGCTGATCTTCTGGGGGAGGGACCTGTTGCACTGTTTCTCAGGTTTCTTTGCCCCAGGTGGAACTGCACTGCCCTTGCCAGGGGTCCAGGTTAAGTAAGCAGCTCTGGATTACTCTATGTGGTTTTGTTCCCTGAAGGCTTTCTGAACCGCTTTAGAGGATGAGGATGAAAATGGTGGCCTCCCAGTCTCCAGTTCCAGAGCCAAAATCTTGGGACCCCATTCCTCAGTGGGCCCCCAGGGAGTCAATCACTCCTGTCTCCCTGGTCTCTGTCTGCACTCTGCTCACCCAGGCTTGCAGAAAATGGTCACTTTCCTATTTGTAGAGTTGCAGCTATTTTCTTAGATCTCTGGTTGAGTCACAGGTGTTCAGAATGATTTGATAGCTATCTAATTGAATTCCTGGGACCAGACAAAACTAAGGTCTCCTACTGCTTTGCCATCTTAGATTATCTCTGCAAATATAAGACTTTGTTGGTTCTTATAAACAAAGGACTTGATAGAAGATTATATGCTACCCCTAGAACCTTTTGAGTTAACTTTCTTTTTTTCTAATGAAGAAAATATTCCAGGCAATAAATTCACATACATAGTTACTATCAATTATAGAAAACAATAAGACAGTTGATTAAGAGATTGATTAAAATTGATTGGCAGTTGATTGAATCTTTTGTAAAATATTTGTTTTCCTGTGGCCTATGAGGGAAAATGAAAACATGACTTGAAAGGTAAATTGATCAAGTTAATTCCAAAATTCACTTTATTTTTTTTTTTTTAAGATTTTATTTACCTATTTGACAGAGAGAGACATAACGAGAGGAGCACAAACAGGGGGAGTGGAAGAGGGAGAAGCAGGCTTCCCGCAGAGCAGGGAGCCCAATGCGGGGCTTGATCCCAGGACCCTGGGATAATCACCTGAGCTGAAGGCATACGCTTAACAACTGAGCCACCCAGGCACCTCCAAAACTCACTTTAAAGTAAATATGTAGCATTCTACTTTTGCTTAAGATTAAGAATAAAGCCGCAGTGTTTTCTATGATTACAGATTTGCCAAGCAGAGGCTGCAGTCCTTGTGTGGGAAGTGGTGTTGTGTTTACCCATTATACTATCCATTTGGGATAAGCATTTGAATATAATTCAAATGCACTTTCTTTTTCAGTTGAAAGCAATACTCTCAGTTCTTTCTCTGAACTAGGGAACAAATATACTTATTTGTAGCAGAAATTTGTTGGTGATCAACACAACACAATCTCAACTATTGACTTCACTGTTACTTCACTACTGAGGTTGAAAATCTGAGTGATTGCATCCCCAGCCTCCCTTATCATCAAGCAACACACTTCTGGCTCATAACGGTAAGCAGAAGTGCCCTAGGGGCTTCTGGAAAAGTGTTTGTTTTTCTTGTGAAAAGAGAATGTTTATTATTGGCACAACCACCACCCCCTCTGCCTTTTTCTCCCGCTCTCTTCTTTCCATCATTCTTCCTGCCTGAAGGAGCTACAGCAGTCCTGAGTCCATGAAGGAAAGGCACAGAGAGATGCCCAAATGCAGGCCTTGCTGGGCAGCTAAAACAATACCAGCAGTTTCTTCTTCCCTGCTTCTTATTCAGAAAGAAAAGAAGATGCAATTTCTTTAAGGTTCTCAACATTTGATTTGCTATTGTTGCTAGCTCTACCTTACTAATTCAACATAACTGGTTTGCAGTGAATGATTGTCTTATTGTTTTCTGCATATGAGTTTATTCTTCTTGCATACAATGGCAATTTTAAGGAGATAATTTTGGGTTTCTTTTGCTTGTCCAGAAAGCTGTATGGAGGATTAGACACTTGGGAAATGTAATAAATACCTTGACATTGTTTACCCTACGGCAGGGTTTCTTTGCCTCAGCACTCTTGACATTTTGGGCTGCATAAATCTTTGAAAGGGGCCATCCTGTGCATTTTAGGATTTTTAGGAGCATTCTTGGTCTCTATATACTAGAGACAGTAGCATCTTCCTCCCAGATATGACAATCAAAAAGTCTCCAGACCTGCCAAATATCCTCTTGGGCCCAAAATCATTCCAGTTGAGAAACAAAATACGTAAAGCATTTGGATAAGATACATTAAAAATGTGGAAATTCCCCTTAATGTTTTTGTTCTTCAGTTGTATTTGGTAAATATTTTCTGTATTGCAGTTACTTTTGCAGTACATATATTTTATTTTGCTCTATGAAATTGCTTTCTATAACATGACATGATTAGCTTCAAATAAAACTTGTAAGAAAATGCTGTAGAGTAAGTCTTTTTTTATGTGACATGAAAACCACAGGTTAAGTCTGTTAAAAAGAAACACTGAAGCAACGTAGTAAATAGTTGTTTGGCATTGGGTAGCATTGGGTAGTTGTCACCACATTACAAACTGACAGCAATGACCAAGTAGGGAAAAAAGTCTGTGAAACAGCTTTGACAATTTCTACTCTGATAGAAACTGATAGCATTGAAGTTAACTGAAGCACATTATCCCAAAGAATACTTAAATCCAAAGAATATTTAAATCCAAAGAATATTTAAATCCAAAGAATATTAAACACTCTACAGGCTAAAAAAATATATATGTTTAGGTATATTTAGGTATATTCAGCTACTAGTTTGCAACCCTTAAATAATTTTGTCTATAGGGGACCATAAAACCATTCCGTGCTCAGTTAGATGCTTTGGCATAAAATGTTAATCTTTGTATTGTCTTTGAGTTGGCTCACCTGGACAGTCTATTTAGTTAAATTGTGTTTTAAACTGGGTACCAGGAAAATGATTTATTTTTCACTTACATGCTAGGCTGTGTGTTTTGGTCACAGACAGGCAATAATTCTCAAACCAATATCACAGATGTTCTACTCCATTTCTATAAAATCATATAATACTTAACTGGCAAATAATGATTTAAAGTGGCTGTTAGTTATTCATTCATTCTTTATAACATGCAACAATTATTTATGTATTACCTATTTGGAAACCATAACTAGATCAGATACTGAGGTTGCAAAGAATAATAATAAATGATGTTGATCCAAAGGCACCCACTGCCAAGTAAAAATGGATATTAGATAAAGAGATAATTATAATGCTATGAAGTATTATATGATAATAATACAAACATTCATAAAAATTGTAGAATAGAAATGTGGAAAAAAAGCAGCTCATTCATTTTTATTGTTTACTTATTAAAATACACATTTTTATTAATTGTGAAGTGTTCAGAGCTCAGAACAAAATGTGTACAATCATTCAGAGAGGTTCTGAAGTGAAGCCATAAAAATTAGCAAGGTTTTGTGAAAAAGAATTCACTTTTAATAAATCACTTAAGCAAATAAGATTAACCATAAAAGATTCCACTGAAGCATACTGACACTTATTTCAATATTGTTATTATGCAGATTTGTGGTTTTAAAGCAACTGAAATCGATGTAACTCAAAGAAGTGGTCAGCTTCTTTCTCTATTTTAATCCATTATCATCAAGGGGAAACTTTTGAGGATAAATTAACTGATTAATTTAATATTAAGATAACATTATTATTAATATTCAATTGATTAAATTCTAATGGAATTTGTCTCAAGACAGAAATAGGCTAATATGAAGATGATCAGAACAGGAGTAAGTTTTATCCATTTAAGCTGCTATTAATCACAATTAACCCTCTACATTGACTATTTATCTTTGCAAGTAAAGTAGGTTGACTCTACTGCTGTGGACTTGAAGGTCCTCATTGTTGGAGGACCATTGGAACCACAGATTCTCTTTTTCTTCTCTTCTCTTTTTAAATTATTATACTTTCTATTGATTTCAGGAAGCAAATGGTGTTCCTCATTCTTTAGGTATTATTCCAGATACTCTTGGTGCTCCTCCATACCCCTTTGGAATTCACTAGTCCAGTGCATGCCACATTTGGAGGACAAATATACTAATTTTCTCCTTCAGGGTAGCATAATGTTAAAGCATCTTTAACATGTCTCCCAAATGTTCACATTAAGTCAGGCTTCAGATGAACATAGTAGTAATCTGCTAATAATATACCTTTTGTTGTCTCCCTTCCATTCCCCAACTCACTTCCCAGCATCCCCATCAATGCTTTCTGGGATCTCTATCCAAATAAACTCCTTGACTCAGGAGCCTGATATAAATAAGAATACATATTTATTATTCTATAAAGAAATATAGGCAATTTATTAAACTTAGACTCTATTATTCTTTATGCACATAATTTATATAAAATGATGTTGAGTGATAATTACTTGTGGATCTTACACTCTAGGATAGTTATAACAGTAGTAATAATAATAGTAAAATATGCAGTTAAAGTTAGTACAAAGCAACATATTAAAATGTTGTAATTGGTAAAAATAAGTGCTTATAAAAAGGGGAAAACTTATGGATGGAGTTATCGGGAAATCAGAGAAAACATTCATCCATTCTTTTACTCAACATGTGTTTAGTGTCTCCTATGTAGCAGGCACAAAGCTAGAAGATGTGAATATAAAACTGATTATAGTTGAACTGAACTTCTTCTTTTGTATGTGTCACAGATTGGCAACATTATCTCAAGACACGTATACATTTGAACATATTTTCATGATTCATGTGACAGAAGTCATTCATTTGATAATTTAAAGAAAAAGGGGCAGTGCAGAGACACAAGAAATAAGGAAGGGAGAAAGAGTGACTTTATAATTTATCAAAATACAAATTGCAGCATTTCATTTTTGAAATACAACCAAAGCACTGCAATGACTTTTAAATTGATAAGTCAAAAGGTATGCTAGTAGGTTCAAAGTGTCACATAAATGCAAAGGATAAAATTTGTGGTTTTTCTTGAGGGGAGGAATAAAAAGAATATAGGTCCTAGATATTTTATCATCACTGATCACATAAACCTGCAGAAACTGAAGCTAACACAGAGCCCTCTCTAGTGAATTTTACAGCTGAATTGGCTAATTTACTTGTCCTCTAAGAAAGACAATTAAAATTTGAAAGAAAGAGAGGTAGCTGAATGTAAAACAAAGTTGGAATCAATAGCTCAGTAATCACTAGTGTGATGATAATGGAATACTAGAATTTCATGTGATTTTAATTAAGCATTATGAATATGTACCTTTTAGAGCAAATTGCCTGTACCTGGTCAAGTTATTTGAAACCTGAAGATTCAGTCAAAGATACTGGATGTATTTCATTAAGCCTGCTACAATATTCCTAGATCCCCCAATTCTTAGACCCATCAGAATGGAACACTGTGATTCAGAACTACTAAATCTTTTAGTGACATTTAACTTCTTCGCATGATTTGAGCAGTACTTATTATAATACCTCCAGTCGGATATTTTCAAATATAGTAAGTAATGCCTGTGATTCTTTTGTTTTGAACTTTGGCTTTCTTATCTAAAAATGCTGGTATTAGGGCCTATCAAAGTTGCTTCTCTCTTTTTCTTTCTCTTCCTTTCCTTTCCTGCCTTTTCTTTTTCTTTCTTTCTTTCTTTCTTTCTTTCTTTCTTTCTTTCTTTCTTTCTTTCTTTCTTTCTTTCTTTCTTTCTTTCTTTCTTTCTTTCTTTCTTCCTTCCTTCCTTCCTTCCTTCCTTCCTTCCTTCCTTCCTTCCTTCCTTCCTTCTTTCCTTCCTTCCTTCCTTCCTTCCTTCCTTCCTTCCTTCCTTCCTTCCTTTCTTTCTTTCTTTCTTTCTGTAATATCATAATAAACAGAGTTGGATACTTACAATACCTAGACTTCTTTTTTATTGAAAATTAGACATGATTTAAAATCAGAAAAAAACTCTAAGCCACAAAATAGTAGTAAAAAGAATGCTATTGAATATTACTATAACTGTATGTGCTGGCATTTAATACCTTTGGAAAGTTTCATTATATAACCAGAAACTACACTTTATAATATTTAGTGGAAAATCTCTCACTGTAATTCAAGGTATTATGATTGAAAGAAGTTTTTAATCATCTCCACTGACCTCTTATCTGATTCTGATATTCATTTCTCTTGGTCGTTCCTTTTTATTTATTGATAGATATCGTCTAGGCAGAATGTTTATCTCATAATAAAGAGAAATTGCTTGCAATGGGGGAGATGACAACATCTAAAATATTTATAATGTCCTTCAGTTGGTGTGCAATATTTTTAAATGACTTATGTTTTTGGATTTAGGTGTTGTGACATATGTTGACACAATTTGAGGTCGAGAACGTGATGTTTTTGCATAATGGTTCTTCCATATGAATCCTAAAAAGGGCAAAATTGGTTCCAGGAAGAGTAAGTACTATATATTAAATTCATCAAAACTTATTTTCTTTAAGATCAATTCTCTCAGAAGACTTTTGCGATCTTTGCATTTCAACCTCATGTCATGCTGCTAACTGCAAGTTTGTGTGGGCATTTGGGAATTGAAATGAACAACTCAAGTGGCTAAGCATTTAGCCTCAATATGGACTGATAATAACTCCAGCTATAAAAAGTAAGTGGAGGGAACCCCCGCATACCTTTTGTTTCTAATGCAATGGTTGAGTGACAGGATTGCACATTGTCACAATAACACAAATGCTTCCCTATACTCATTGACCTTAATCCAAACACTCCGTAATGAACCTCTTTTCAGAGTGTTGATTATACCATTAGTTATATTTGAGCGTTGTTAGTTTAAATCCTGTTGCTTGCCTTTAGATGTGCTGCTTAGCTTTCTGATAGTACACATTTTTTTTTACTCAATGGGAGTTCTTTATTAAGGTAAGAAATCATTCAGTTTTTTCCTGCTTTCCAATCAGGACCAATCAATACCCCTGAGACTGAGAAAGGAAAACAAGATTACAGTGCTGCATATTTCAAGTTGATTATGGTGTGTGTGTATACAGAAAGAGAGAGAATGAGAGAGAAAAAGAGAATATGGCCAATTAAGTCCATAAATTATATCATAATTATGGTTCTAAGAAATAATGTATGCTTTTAGGAACATACTTTAATATAGCATGAAAAAAATGAATCAATAGTTGACTTTTTATTTATTTTAGATGGTTCAGTTTTTCCCAATGTTGTATTTTGAGATTTTTTTGTACCTATAGAAATGTTGTAAGAATGGTACATTAAACATTTGCATACCTTTCACCCAGGTTCACAAATTGTTAACAATTTGCCAGATTTTGCAGCATATCATCTGTTTATCTTTTTACTTTCCTTAGTAAAAAATTTGGGAGTTGCGGACATCGTTATATTTCTCCATTAAATTTAGAATACATTTCTCCATACCACAATACCATAATCACTCCCCCCAAATTTAAGACTGATAAATACATACATAAACACTGAGATATATACATATATATGTGTGTATGTGTGTGTGCTCAGTATAGTTAGTAGATATGTATATATACATTTTTTTCCTTTTTCTAATGTCTTTCATGACATTGACAATATTAAAGAGTCTAGGTCACTTGCCTTACAAAAAGCATATTTAATCTTACCTGATCTTTTCAACATTAGATTGAGGATACACACACACCACACAAATGTATTTTGTAATGTGTTTTCCATCGCATCACATCAGAAAGCACATAAATGTCAGATGGTTTGTGTTATCAGCAATGCTAAATTTTGATCACTTGGTTAAGGTGATATCCACAGGTTTCTCCATTTTGAAGATATAATTTTACTCTTATAATTAACATGTCATCTTCAAGGGGTGATATTATTAAATCATTTCACCTAGGTTTTAACATTTATTTGCATAGAACTATTCAAATTAATCTCCTTATTTCATATATAAATTTTAATTGTCAAAATTATCTAACATCATGAATTTCCCCCATATCATTCCCTTAAATCCACCTAATAAATTCTGATATGTAGCTTTCTCTTTATATATCTATATATAGAGAGATAGATAGATATCTAAATACATACATATTTAGAAATTCTATTTCATTTATATTTTGTGTTTGTTTCAGTCACTTAATAAAGAGATCATAAATTTCAAATAGGAAGAATTTTTTTTTTGTTATTAATATATAGTTCATGGCCTCATGATCAGAAAAATGTTATTTTATGGTTTGAAATTTGTGGATTAATTAGGTTTTTCTTTGATGACTTAATGGACACTCAGTTTTCAGGAGTGATTCATGTACAATTGAATGAAACAAAGGAAATGGAAGTATACAGAATAAGATGGGGCAAACGAACAAGAAAGTATATGCACATATGAGACATTTACCGTTTCCCTTCCATGAAGAGGAATGCTTATGGAGATGAGATTATAGGGGTATAAGAATTGATTCCTCATTATGAATTTGTTGTGGGGTTTTGAAACAAGGTCTCCATATGGTATCTTGGCATGATTCATCTATAGCATATTAAAAGCACACACAGTTCATGTGACAAAGTTTTGTCCTAGCTCTGTATGGGCCCATCTTTAAAACAGAGGGAGTAGCAGCCAAAGGCCAGTCATCAAAGACTGTTTTGTTCCTACATTATGCCAGATTTTTGCAGATGGCATATTTTTGTCATAAAAACTGAGTAATATTTTAAAGCAATACCTAAATATCGAATTGATGAGACTAAATATTTCTGTAGTCTCAAACACATTGGCTTAAAAATATTTAAGATTGTTTTTACAATGGAAAAGAAAACAAATGAATATTTTGGAGACTGGAAGAACAGTGAGGGGGTAACAACAAACATTAATCAAAATAATGTATTCTTAGTAACCAAGTATTTCAGTAAATTATTTCTGAAATGGTTAGCCTCACTATGGTATCATCAAATAATCTGGCTTCTCAAATTTGGATTTATACTAGTTTTTAAAATGACAAATTTTTTTTTTTAGGGTTTGAACCAGCTACTCTAGTGCTTTCTCTTCTTTTTTTTTTTCCCCTTTAAATTTTGTTATTGTTATGTTAATCACCATACATTACATCATTAGTCTGTGATGCAGTGTTCCATGATTCATTGTTTGTGCATAACACCCAGTGCTCCATGCAGAATGTGCCCTCTTTAATACCCATCACCAGGCTAACCCATCCCCCCACCCCACTCCCCTCTAGAACCCTCAGTTTGTTTTTCAGAGTCCATTGTCTCTCATGGCTCATCTCCCCCTCCGGTTTACCCCCCTTCTTTCTTCCTCCCTGCTATCTTCTTCTTTTTTTTTTTTTTCTTAACATATATTGCATTATTTGTTTCAGAGGTACAGATCTGTGATTCAACAGTCTTGCACAATTCACAGCACTCGCCATAGCACATACCCTCCCCAATGTCTATCACCCAGCCACCCCATCCTTCCCACCCCATCCCCACTCCAGCAACCCTTAGTTTGTTTCCTGAGAATAAGAATTCCTTATATCAGTGAGGTCATATGACACATGTCTTTCTCTAATTGACTTATTTCACTCAGCATAACACGCTCCAGTTCCATCCACATTATTGCAATTGGCAAGATCTCATTCCTTTTGATGGCTGCATAATATTCCATTGTATATATATATATATATATATATCACAACTTCTTTATCCATTCGTCTGTCGATGGACATCTTGGCTCTTTCCACAGTTTGGCTATTGTGAACATTGCTGCTATAAACATTGGGGTGCACGTACCCCTTTGGATCCCTACATTTGTATCTTTGGGGTAAATACCCAGTAGTGCAATCGCTGGATCATAGAGTAGCTCTATTTTCAACTTTTTGAGGAAACTCCATACTGTTTTCCAGAGTGGTAGCACCAGCTTGCATTCCCACCAACGGTGTAGGAGGATTCCCCTTTCTCCACATCCCCGCCAACATTTGTCATTTCCTGACTTGTTAATTTTAGCCATTCTGACGGGTGTGAGGTGGTATCTCATTGAGGTTTTGATTTGGATTTCCCTGATGCCGAGCGATGTTGAGCACTTTTTCATGTGCCTGTTGGCCATTTGGATGTCTTCTTTGGAAAAATGTCTGTTCGTGTCTTCTGCCCATTCCTTGATTGGATTATTTGTTCTTTGAGTGTTGAGTTTGATCAGTTCTTTATAGATTTTGGATACTAGCCCTTTATCTGATATGTCATTTGCAAATATCTTCTCCCATTCTGTTGGTTGTTTTTGGTTTTGTGGACTGTTTCTTTTGCTGTGCAAAAGCTAAAAATGACAATTTTTAATAAGGTCACTGACATGAAAAATGAGCAAAAATAGACTATTTAGCATCATGTGGCTATTCAAGCTAATTATTTAGGGATAGTGTACTTTGCCAAATGATATGAATGATTCATGCCATACGGATGCTGAGGGAAACTTTAATATATCTGAACAGCCAATTTTTATGAAGATCACATGCCTTTTTGTTAAACATTTTACTGAATTTGTAAATCCATTTTAAATAGCGAATGTCCCAGGCTTATAACATTGTCTTAAAAGACAACATAGGCTCTTAATGCTAAGAAAGTAAGTGACACTGGGCGCCTGGGTGGCTCAGTTGGTTGAGCGACTGCCTTCGGCTCAGGTCATGATCCTGGAGTCCCAGGATCGAGTCCCGCATCGGGCTCCCTGCTCGGCGGGGAGTCTGCTTCTCCCTCTGACCCTCTTCCTTCTCGTGCTCTCTATCTCTCATTCTCTCTCTCTCTCTCAAATAAATAAATAAAATCTTTAAAAAAAAAAAAAAAAAAAAAAAAGAAAGTAAGTGACACTGCCACCCATAATCCAAAAAATAAGAGCATGACAAACTTAAATGAAATTTAATATTAATAAATTAAATGGAATAAATATTAATTTAGTGTGATTTAAAAGAAGCAAATTAATATTGTTTATTTGGGATCCTCACCAATATTTAACAGACCACAGGGAGTTTTCAAAGAGTCAGACGTTTACACCATCCAAAAACTATTAAGAGATCACGATTGAATTTAGGATAATGGTTTCTAATAATAGGAAAAATCAAAATAAAATCTCATTTTATCGTTAGATGAAATATACTGATACAATAATAAAATAAGAATCTTCAATTTCACCATTACTGGAAACAGTATTTTAGTCAAGGAAAGATAATTGAAACCTAATCATATAAATTATTCAGGAAAGGAAGTACAATGCTGAAGACCAGATCCTCCTTGGAGCTGGGTAAATTAACCCCTCACTTTAGCATTTCCCAGATGATATCCAAGGCTCCTTAAGTCTGAAATCAATGTTAGGACATGACAATATGCTTGACAGCACAGCTATTTAGGGAATACCCTTACTGAAACTTTGGTCAAAGTTACCCAATGCAGTTCATCTTTATCAGTAATTCTTGACCTTTTTGGGAAAATCACCTATTTATCATTTTCCCAAAGCCATGAGACCACAAGGATAATGATGAGAGTCATAATCTTCTGAGTATGATAAAAATAAAAGAACCAGGTGGTGGATCCATTATCTGCTTGTTCTACCAGTGAATTGCAGAGGATTTTTACATAGAGTTGGAAGTATGTGTAACAATGTTGAACTTTGTAAGAGTATTGAAGACTGATAGGGAGATCTGCTTATGTTGGGGAATTTTACATAAGAAATACAAAATATTATTCACTCTTCAGTGGTGGAGGGTAAAAAGGAGACTTAATATCCAAATTCTTACAACAATATGCATGTAACTTCTAAAAACATATACATAAAGCAAGAGAAAATATAGGGAATGGGCTCTGGATTCTGCCAATATGGTTCAAGTCTCAGCTTGGTCACTATCTGGAAAATATTGTATTAACTCTACTTGTGTTCTGCCTACAAACTGAGATGATAATTATGAAGTTGTTGTCAAAATTAAAATACATTATGAGTGTAAAGAACATAATATATTTCTTAGCCCGTATTATGTCCTCAATATATAGTAGCTTTGATTAAAACTGTAGTTGAATGAACACATTCACCCCTTCAAACTACAAACTTTCATTCATTCACTCAATAAGAGAGTCCTCCAAGTGCTGCACACTCTGCCAGCCACTGGGGATACAGCAGTGGATAGCACAGGTTACCTTTGCTCTATGTAGCTTAGAGTTAATAAACGAGAGACATTTTAAAAATATTAACACAAAATTATATTTGCACAGCCACAAAAAGTCCTGTAAGGAAAAGATTACAAGATGCTCCAAGAGGGAATAATAGTTCGAACTAGGATAAATGCTCCAGGACCTCCAGGACCAAAGTCATTTGATTTGAACTTATTCGTAATTAAGTTTTTCCCGTTCAAGTCCCTGAGCAGTGATAAAGTGGCATTTGTAAATTCTTTCTAGGTTTGCTTTGTGCTCTGGTACTCTGTATTGCATCCAGGGGCAAATTTTATATAATAGATACTGTGATGGGAGGGGGATGGATATTACTTTAGAAGCTGGCTGGAGTTTAGTTAGTTGTTTATAATCACTAAATCGGTAGAGATAGGCCTTCGTTTTATGAAAACATTTTGACTTTTGTTCCTGTCTTTGTTATCGTGTTGCTGTTGACAGTCTTATTGTTGGCAAAGAGTTCGTATGGCTAGTTCCCTTGAGAAAGTCTCTAGAGAAAAAAAAAAAAATTAATTTGATCTGCACAATAAAATGGTAGACTATTGTGTTTCTAAAGTAAGCTAGTGGGGAGGAGTGAGGACCTGGAATTTCAAGACACGGACAATTAAGGAGCTATGCGACTCCTTGGAGGTAAGAACAGAAAAATTCCCTAAGGTGTCCTGTGGTGAAGTGACCAGTTAAATCTGAGAAGCCGTGATATCTGCCTTTTAGCCCCAAGCTGTTTCTGATTAGGGGCAGTACTCACCCTGTGTATGACCAGACCATCAACAGAGACAATGATGAGAGTATCGTGGAGTTCTTATTTGGGGTAATGAAAAGGAAACTGTGCCCCATATTCAGTTTAAAGTAGAGTAGAAGTAAGACATCAGCCATAGAGAATGAACTAGTATGGAAGGATCAGACATACAAATGGAGCAGGATTGTGGTGAGAAAGGAGGGTAGAGTAACATAACTTCCCTTCTCTCCTGCCCTCAGGACCTCATTACATTAGTAAGGGACGAAATGAAAAGGGGTTCTTACATAAGTTATTAAGATATTGGAAGCAAAGATAGCCATGAAAGATTGGAACACCTGGGGATATTTGAGTTGTAAGTGAATTTGAAAGCATTCACATGTTCTGTATATAATTTATTAATAATGAAGTATTTATGAAAAATATTAAAGGCATGTGACATAAATATTTGTGTTTAACACCAAAACGAATTTCATTGTCCAGTGGACAGGTATATTAAAACACACACACACACATACACACTGGCACATGAACCCAGACACATATACACACACAAATATACACAGAAAAATAAGACAAATCTACTCAAAAACATTTGTAAAAAGTAAGGCAGTGTGTGAAAATTTCTGCTTGAATTTCACACACCATTTGCTAAAAAATAGACAGTGTGGACCTTGTATTAACCACATTTTCTACTCTTCGTGATATCTGGGCCCTCCAGACCACAGAAGGTTAGGGAAATTCCTCATACAGCAAATGACTCTCCAGGGAGGATGCTGTTCAGATGCAAAGTAAACAATGGCCCATTCCTTCCCATTCTGCCTTTATTGGACTCTCACACTGGGGGCCTCTATCCCTTGCCCTAATCACCTCAGGGCTGGTGTCAGACAGCTAAATGCAATCCCTACACTCTAGAGCCTGCTGAAATTGTTCAAATTTGCTAATCCTAAACCTGATTGGATTGCTTACACTGCCATGCCCATTCCTTCCCAGGAAAACCACGATAAAGGCTTACCCCAAATTCCCTACTCTCTCTCTGTCTGTGACTAATACTGGTGTTCTCTTGTATGGCCTACATGGAGTGGTGTGACCTCCTCCTCTTCAGAACTATGAGTCATCAATGACAATCATTTCCTGATCTGCTGGCTTCACCATGCTTGGATAATAATAAATCCTACATCTTAAGACAGACCTATCTTATACAGATTAGTCAAGAAAAGTCAATTTCACACCATTATCCCACTCTTACGGACCCATCAGCTGATCTTTCTTACTCTTAGAAGCAATGCCAAGGAGTATATGTAAATAAAGGTGTGCAATGATACATTAAATATCAGTTAAAAGGAAGATAGCTGGGAAAATGTGAAAAGAAGGCCAATCTCCTTTGAATCAAATAGCAATTTAGCATCATTTAAAGAACTAGTGGTCATTTTTTCCCAATAAGTGTCCTGGGAGAAAGAATAAAAAATGTGCAAGTGCTGGTCTATATAAATTTAGAGGTTAAATTTTAAAGCTTTTTTTTTTTTCCCTTTTATTAATTGGTATAGATTGGAGCAGTGCTGTGAGGAAATGCTAAAGCATAAATCCAGTTGGTTCTGGATGCTAAGGAGAGCAAGATATTCAGCAAATGGAAACAGAGCTAATTAAAATCAAAACCATTCCTTGAACAAAGGCACTATGAGATGAAGAAGCACAGCCATTAGCAATAGAAATTAAAAAAAAGATTTTAGTTATAAACAATTTATCACTTGACCAAGTATAACTATCGCAAGAATTTATAATATTTGTCATTTTCAAAAATTAGTGTGTTAGTCAACAAGTTAATATTAAATCAATCAATAATAGTGAAAGCAGATTTTATACACTAACATGACATACATAAGAAAAGAGAGGCGCATCTATTAGATGAAACATGACATCAACACCAAAAAACAGCAACAAAAGAAAACTTCTTCTGTTTGTCCACTTAACCTGCCTAAAACATTGCCAGTTCATGGTTGGTTCATTAGGTGACCATACACTGAGAATGCCTAAATTGTAGCAGATTTACTGAGATGTGGTATTCTTCAACCTAAAGAAGCTATCCTTCCATTAATATTATTGTACAAATGAATGAAACCATTTCTATCAGTGATACATTTTAAATAGTACAATACGGTCAGAGGGATTTCTCTCATGAAGAGAACTGTCTGTTGATGAAGAGTAATGCATGTTTTTAAAATATTGGTTACCTGATTTTTTTTAGGTATTTAAATAACAACTATGAATAAATCATTTCTATTGGTTTTAGATGTTAAATACATTATTCAAAAGCTAACTCTGATCACAATAAGAATATAGTTTAACATTTACTCTCTAACATTATACTATTTATTTGTAATTGACAATTCCCAGAGACATATATTTTACCCTTCGAAAATCTATAGAAATGATATTAGCTATGGAGATTACATTCAGAAGTTTAGCCTGAAGCTCCTAGATTTTAAATTACACTCCCGCTATTTAGTAACTGGTTTTAGGAAAGTTTCTTAACCCATCTGAGTCTAATTTCTTCTTCTAAGTAAGGATTATGGAAGTTCCTATCTCCTAGGGTTCTTTTTAGGTTTAAATAGAAACAAAATGTAAAACACCTAATAGCTAAAGCTGTTTAAACTCCTCTCTTTTGCTCTGGCCCCTGCCACTTCAGTGTACACAAGTTCAACTTCCAAAGCTACACCTACATTTCTCTCTGTGGCTTTCAATGGCTAAGTCTGCCTTACTTCCTATGTAATCAATACCCTCCAAGAGCAGCCTTCCACAAATTACTCACAGAATGGGTGTGTAAATATCCCCATATTCTCATTTGTGTTTACACAAGTACTAGGAAATCAGTGGAAAAAATCTCTTGTTGTTTATGGTAGAAATTGGTTTATAAAAAATCCATGCCTCCCTTCCTTTCCCTGGGTCATCTTCCCACAGACCTAAATTCACGTGGATTCCCATCTCAGTGTCAGCATCTCCATGGCCTCATACTTATATAGTCAGTACCACAAGTGGTCCTAGAAAACAGATATCCAGGACAAGATTTTGAAATGGAAATAAGAAAACTATTGCTGTTGTTAAGTAGGGAGTTAATAATATTTAGCATGCTATAACATTGAAATTACTAAGATTTTCCCAGGTAGAGAAATTGGGATTGGATACAAGTAAAAAGGGATATATTAGTTTATGCAATAGCTCTAGTTTTGAGATACATAAGAGAATTATTTGTTTAGTGTAATCCAAGCAGTGAAGACAGAGAATGATAGACTCATATTAGCCACCTACCAATTCGGGCATGAGGTGAAAACCAGAAAGCACCTATGGAGGCTATTGAAATGCTCCTACAGTTGGAGACAGACTGGTCTGAAACTCACACCCAGGACTTTAGAGCAGCTTAGTTATAAAGGAGTATGAAATAGACTACTACTTTGTGTGAGATCCTAATCTGCATGTACATGTCTATTGAATATCTGATGTCCTATCAGCATAGGTCATGTCTTAAATTAACTCACTAGCTGACTGTGTTTCCCTGGGGGCTGCATACATTGCATTCATTAAAGGAATAAGGAATGGCTTTTTGGTGGGTAGGGAAGGAAAAATAATTAAGACAGTGGTATCGGTCTACTATAGATCAGGATTGACTGTATGTAGGAGAGATTTTTCAGGGAGATAAGCTCTCTATTGTAATGAGTGATGATAGGACTCTAGAGTAGCAGAGGCCCCATGGCAAGACCAGTGAAGAAAGGTGGATATATTCCTCATGAAGGGCATTCCTTACTGTAATTGTGAACAAAAAGCACTGAATCACAAAGAGCACTGAATCACAAAGTGCGTAATAGACCATGGTATTCCAAAGGCAATGAAAATTGCAGCCAATGGTGATTTTACTTGACTTATATAACCAGAAAGGGTCAAGATCTGGCGAACAAAAGGCTGAGCTTAGTGATTACATTGCATGACCTTTGATCCTGTTTACAGATCTGAGCCATTTCCTTAAAATGTGAGAACACAATAATATAGAGGACAAGACCCTTCAGTGAAAGACACTTCACTGCCCACAACTCCAGTCTTTCCCCAGTGAGCCTGTGGACATTTCCCCCACCCCCAAAAAAACCTCTTCTGTAGGACTACAGAAATAATGAGATCTTTTGAGGAATAATGGATACACTATCACCCTATGCTACCCTGGTTCTTCTGTTAATTAATTAATTTCAGACAGATCAGACTTTAAAGCAAGGAAAGTTATCAGAAATAAAGAAGGGCGTTATGTAATGATAAAAGGGTCAATTTTCCAAGAAGACCTAACAGTTCTTAACATGTATGTGCACAACAACAGAGCATCAAACTATGAGAGACTAAAACTGATAGAAATTCAAGGAGAAATAGATGAATCTGTAATCATATTTGGAGACTTCCATACCCCTCTCTCAGAGGTGGACAGATCCAGCAGGGAGAAAATTAATAAGAACATAGGTGAACTTCACAACACCATCAATTAACATCTATATGCTACTTTGTCCAACAACCACAGAATAAACATTCTTCTCAAGTGCACATGAAATAACTGCCAATCTAGACCACATTCTTGGCCATAAAATATGCCTTTTGAAATTTTTAAAAATAGAAATCATGCAATGTCTGCTTTCAGACCACAATGGAATTGAACTTAAAAATCAATAACAGAAAAATAATTGGAAAATCCTGAAATACATGCAGATTAACACCATACTTCTACATGACACATAAGTTGAAAAAGAAATCTCAAGCAAAATTTAAAAACATTTTAGACTAAATGAATATGAAAACACAACTTATCAAAATTTGTGAGATGCAGCAAAAGCAGCAACATCTTGAAAATCAGTAACAGGGTAAAGTGAATTTAATTTTGTGGTAGTCAGAATAATGCCCCACCCTCAAAGATGTCCATACCCTAATCTCTGAAACCTGTAAATATGTATGTTACCTCACTTGGAAAAAGGAACTTTATAGATGACATTTAATTACTAATTTTGGATGAGGTGATTATCCTGGATTATCCGAGTGCGCCCAATGTAACCACAGTCATCCTTCTTAGATGGAGACAGGAAGGTTAGGGTTGAAGAAGATGTGACACCTAAAGCAAAGGTTACTGATGCTTTCTGAAAGTGGAGGAAGGAACCATGAGCCAAGGATTGAGTCAGCTTCCAGAAGCTGGAAAAAGCAAGGAAACAGACTGCCCTATAGAGCCTCCTGAAAGAACATAGGCCTGCAATTCTTGGCAGAACTATTTAAATCTGCAAAGGATAGTCTTGCAGACAGAACACTGATAGCCCCTACAAACTCTCAGTATTTGTAGTTTAAATGTCCCCTTGCCACTGTCATTTATGTGTTCTTATTCATAAGTCTCCTAAGGGGCTCCTCAGCAGCTGAGCTACTGAGCATTTATCAATGACAACAGATATGATGACATCCTGGCACAGCTTACTTCACTCTTACAGCAAAACATCTTTACTTTTAAAAACAATTTCGGGGTGCCTGGGTGGCTCAGTCTGTTAAGCGTCTACCTTCGGCTCAGGTCATGATCCCAGGATCCTGGGATTGAGCCCCAGAGCCCCATGTCCAGCTCTCTGCTCCGCGGGAAGCCTGCTTCTCCCTCTCCCACTCCCTCTGCTTGTGTTCCCTCTCTCGCTGTCTCTCTCTCTGTCAAATAAATAAATAAATAAAATCTTACCCCCCCAAAAATAAAAAAAAAAAACAAATAAAAAACAATTTCATTTTTGTCATAAATCGATGGATTTGAAATCATATAAAACCAGTATACAATACAGAGCATCCGCCCACATATTCCCATATCTTTTGTCAGGTTCCCAGGTTTTCACAATTAGCTCCCTGACTTTGCTCTAACACATCAACTTTGAACACTCAACTGCTTGGAAATTTGGATACTCTGATAATCAAACCCTGGAGTTGATGTTCAGCTCTTCCTGCCTTCTCTCTATATATGAGATAAGGGCTTTTTTGTAAACTGCTCAAGCTTCAGAGCTACTCTCTGGCTCTACTAATTGGTTTTCAGTTGTGTGATAATTGCCCTAAGTTCTTCATTATCTTCCTGCAACTTAGTACAATTATTGTCCTCCTATTTATCATTTCCCCTGTGTATTTCACATCTCTGAATTGTCAGGTGGGCTAGTGCTTTCCCTCTACTATTATGCCATACCACTTTACATCCAATTAACAATCGGCTTTAACAATCGGCTGCCACTTTGTAGCTGGAGCTGCATACAAAAATTCTAGTCCCGGGGAGGGGATCCTTAGTACTGACAGAACACTCAGTGATCTAGTCCTCAAACTGCTTTTTATATCTGCTTCCTCAGACTACTCCTGGTAAGAATATATGCCAGTTTTGCACCTCCAGGAATCAGGTGCTGAGATGTAATTAGGAGTACAACACAGGCATTGGAAGAGTGATACTTGCGCAAAGAAAAGGGCAAATGGGGATTAGGTAGGGGAGTGATAAGGCTGGAGTGCAGGTCTGACAAAAGTTTCTGCCAGTTAATGCTGAGCTCTGGAGAAATGGTTGGTTGTTAAAGGAGTCCCCCCCAGTGGGTCTTGCTTAGTCGTGGCTAGCAGGTCATTCACAGGAAGGGGAGTGGCCTCCTCAATTCCTAACACCTTAGCTGAGTCATAGGCTGGGAACAGGATCCACAAATAACATGTCATTGGCTTGAAAATTGATGTAGAACATGAGGAAGCAAAGATCCTACCAGCCCCAATCCTCACAACTGGGTAGTAGTCCTTTTGTGAAGATGCCTCTGAACAGCACATTCCCTGGTCTGCCACAGATAGCTTAAAACTTCTGAGATTCTCGTGCTAATTTAGCTTGAATTGGTAGACTATGTTCTGCAAATGTACTTTTCCCCCTAGATTTCCGCCAAAGAGAGTTTATTTCAAAGCGCATAAGATACGTACCAATATTTTACTCCTGTGAATGAACACTCATGGACAGCAGTCTATGTAAAGTATTATATTTGTTACTTCCAAACCCCAAATCATGTATCCTTGACTGAAGAGTTACAGAAAACAAAAAGAAAAGTGTAATCATGTGCCTTTTCTTTCAGGGCTGCTTTATTAAGCTGTTTAATGGCTCTCCAAAAAATCTGGGAATGGGTTCAAATAGTATTGCAGACTTTTCTCTGCTTTGTCGAACAGAAAATGACATAGACTATTTTTAATTATTTTTATTCCATTTACCAAATACTTGTCTTTTTCTTAATCAACCTTCCCTTAGGTTTTTGGTTAATTTTTATTGTGTGAAAAATAATCCTTTAGACATTTCCTGTAGCACATTTTATGACTACACTATAACCTCAAATCTTTAATTTATTTCGCTTTTAAGCGTTTGACGAATGATTCTAAAAGGGTGTTTTTTTCTTCCTACGTATAAATTGTATAAAGTATTTAATGCTGTCAAATATGGTGGCACAGAGGATAGATATCAGCTGTTTCAGGTTTTTCTTTTCTGGGAAAGGGTTTTTATGGTGCTGTCAAATAACCATCACAGACATATCTCCATGTCACCAGGGTCTAATAATTTGTTAGATTTTAAGAAATTCAAAGACCTTTATTTTCAGCAACTTGGATAAAATAAGTTAAAATAAATAAGGAAAAAGATTTCTTTTTATTTAAAATTTGGATTTACAATGTCTCCATTTCTTTTCCCCAATAGGAATTTTTTTTCCAATTTAAAATTATGATGTAACATGTATATTTCCATGGCTCTCTTTGATCTTTTCTCTCCCAGGAGAACTAATAAAAATCATAAATATTATTCCCACTATCAGAGACTTACTGGAGGAGATAATAGGTTTCAACTGGGTTTTTTAATTTAGAGGATGTAGTGACAGCGAAATGGAAAAAGTAAGATAAAGTATAATGGGAGAATGCCAGAAATGTTCAAGGAAAGTTGCAGTGATTAACTAATATGTAATACGAGCTCTGTGAAATCCAAGGCCTTCAGTGCATGTGAGTATAGGTGGACAAAAAAATTGAAGCATCTAGCAACACAGCTTGCTTGGGAAACTATACATAAGGCACAGTGGCTGGGATGTAGCAAGTAAAAGGCTAATGGTAGAAAACAAATCTGAGCAGGCAGATAACGACAAACTTCCCAATGTCTGTTGTACATGGTAAAGAGTTTGGGTTTTGTAAGTGGAAGAGAACACTAAATAATAACAAAACCAACCATATTTCACTGCCTAGAATGTGTCAGACAGTATGTCAACCACTTAATAAGTGTCATTTCATTTAACCTTCATGAAAACCGTGCAAGGTAAATATCTCCATTTGGAGATTTTCTTTTTATTTTTGAGGGGACTCAGAAAAATAAAACTTGGAGACTACTAAGTGGCAGAGAAAATAATGTAATACAGTTGAGATATTCTAAGTGATATTCTAAGTGAGAGATAGTGAGTATGTGAGCCATGACTGGACAGTGGGGAAGGCAAAGATAAGACACTTAGATATTTTAGAATATATAGTCTATGGGGATTGCTCTACTGGAACTATTTGCAAATTTCAATAGAAACGTAAAAAATAAAAATAAAGCACTAAGACTCGTACTGAGAAAGTGAAAGAGGCTTTTCAGTCTGTTTGAGTGGAGACAGAGTTATACATGGGTATTTGTCAAGTGGGTGAGTAGAGAGAGAACATTCTATACCTGAAGCATAGTCAACTTCTCAACAATAGGGAATTCTGATACAGTAAGACTCTATGTTAATCCAATTGTCTTTTTAAGATACTCTTTGATCTGAAATATATGTTTTTGATTTGTTTTACTGAATTTGTAACATTTGTAGGGGGCTGTGTACCTAATATCTGTATCTGGATTAAAAGTAAAGTGTGAACTTTGTGAACATTTGAAAGACTGATTTTTTAACATGTTTGCTGTTGTAGCTATTGAAGTCCTGGTATAATATATAAGGAGAAACACTTTGGACAGGAAAATACAGCTCTATAACATTTCTAACTATTGCCAAGGAGAAAATTAATTTTAATTTTTTTTGTGTCTATAAACAGAAAGTATTTGTAAATGTGAAATTTAACTTGACATTCTCCAAAAGAAAGTAAAGTCCAACTTTTCTAAAAGTATTTCCCATGTATATGGCCAATATTATTCTTAGGTTTGAAGTGTTGCTTAAAAGAAAACACATCAAAGAGAATTTTAAAGACCTGAAAGAGAAAAGAAGTAAATCTTGTGTGAAAGCATTAGGAGAGTGTTGTGTGTAGTGGAAAAAAAAAAAAAACAAAACCATAAAATAAAAAAAAACAGAATATCATTAAACATAATTTTTTTCTCATATTAAAAATATAGGAAACAGTATCTGGTAAAAGAAGACAAAAATTAGAAGTAAAATTTAATGTATAAATATGAAGCAGGAGATAATGGATTTCATAAAAAGAAAAATGACTTCTGCTTGAAAGAAATAGATTTATGAGTGGAAATATACCTGGATCATGTATTAACTGAAATAGTTATTGTGACTATTTTATTTATTCTTTATACAACTTGAATAAAGTTAAATGATGACATCACAACTAAATAACACAAATCTTAACAGTAAAGACAGAGTTGTTTCTATTCATAATTGCATAATTGCAATGCCAGCACACTGCTGAAAAAAAACGGTCATATACCACGAACCACGTCTGGATTCCACAAAATCAGAGTTTGAGGCAAGACCTCACCTGAGGGGAATTTATTTGGAAGTCAATGACAGGCAGCAGGCATGAATAAGTAGGGAGAGTGAAATAGGAAAGGAGGAAAAGGCAATTAGGAAAAGCCAATAAAGGATTATTATAAAGTTGGCTACCACTGTGGGTAATGGTGTACAATCCTACTGGGAACGTCTGAGTACCCTTACAAAATGCATTTCAGAATTGTCTGCCGAGCAATGAAAGGGAGAATCATTTATCTATTGGCTCTTAACTCGTACTGATTAAGGATTGCCCTGGAGCAGGGGAGGGGGAAATTAATCCCTCTTAGTACCAGTTTAAAAATATGTGAATGTCAAGTGAGCTCCAGCAGGTATCCATGTCTGGAATCATAAAATCCTCAGATTGTGGGCAAGAGATGCTTGGCACATATTTGAAGTGAGGCAACGTAAGCTCCAAATAGGACAAAGGCCACACTGTTTTCTAAAGCTAAGGCTGAAATCAGATGAGGCCTCGATCAGATCAGGGCAAGCAGATGTGAAGCAATGCGCCTCATTTGAGGTACTCAGGTCTGTTCATGCCCCTGCACGAACTATTATCCCCTTCTCCAGTTTAATTAAATCCATCACCAAATCTTCAATGTGGAAATATCAGTAAACTCTATAGAAGACAATGCAGGAGAACTAGTAGAACAAATTATATTTATTTTGTAGTGGATTTACTCTAGTAAATATTACCTAAATTTTTGTTTTAGCAGCATTTTTAAAATTTTTATGTTGTGTTTTTTTGGTCACAGTTATAAATTTATTCCGAATTCCATTATAATTCCTTTGTGTTCCAAATATTATATAGACGTGTTTCTTTTCCCAAGTATAAAGTATTTTTAATTTCTAATATTTTGATTGATTCCTTATTTTAATGTAATGTGTATATATGTATTGTGGTAAGTATGAAATCTGGCCTTTGATCTCTGTTGAGTCTTTATTACCTTTATAATAGGGAATTTGTTTACAAAGAAATTTAACAGCCATATACAAACTTAAATCTGATAGAGTGTTAGAGTACAAAGATAAATCATAAGTTAGATGTCGTGTGAAAGCTCAAGTTAGCCAGATGGTTTATTCGCCTAGTAAATCTAAACCACAGAAAAGCAAGTCTGGATAACTTGTAAAGGCATTGGTAAAAAATTGGGAGAGAGACTCTCTAGTTGAGAAAAATACCAAAGTACCACAAGTACCAAACAGACCGGAAGCAAAGAAGTGGTTCAGTGTTCAGAAAGCCAAAGGTGTAGCAAGGCAAGAACACATTTCTAGTGGTGCATCTCAAAATTGCAAAGAGTGTGCTGTCTGGAAGGGACCTTTTAGGTTCTGAAAAAGATCATGGTTTCTATTGAGGCTTGCACATACCCACAGTATTAATGCAAGATTGAGAGATCAGGTATTTGATGAATGCCTGTATGCTTGCAGTGAGCCAGAATTTTTCTGAATAAATTGCGATGTTTTCACTTCAAGTAGTTAACACACTTAACAAAAATTGAAATCTAACTGTCTAACAAAGTTGTTAAACATTTTGCTACTTTTGTATTAATATAGCTCACATTTGTGGAGCACTTACTTCACTTTCAATATAGTATTTTAATTCTCTCAACAAATGTATGTGTTAGATGATATTTTCCCAGCTTTATAAATGCAAAAGAAAAAAAAAAGGTGCTCAGCTCTGTGAAGGAACTTGTCGACATTAAAACACCTAGAAAGTGTTAGAGGAGGATTTCAATACAGGAAATCTGACTTAGAGCTTGGGTTCACTTTTATGTTGCATAGATATTTGTGGCAAATTCAATAACAAAAAATATGTTATTTTCTACTGCAATGTGATAAAACTCTTTTTTTCATATAGATAAAGACACAGATTTTTTTTTCTAAGATTTTATTTATTTATTTGACAGAGAGAGACACAGCGAGAGAGGGAACACAAGCGGGGGAAGTGGAAGAGGGAGAGGCAGGCTTCCCGCGGAGCAGGGAGCCCGATGGAGGGCTCGATCCCAGGACCCTGGGATCATGACCTGAGCCGAAGGCAGACGCTTAACGACTGAGCCACCCAGGCGCCCCAAAACATAGATTTTTATTCTGCTACGTTTCCAGCACTTCAGTTTTATAAGAGAAATAGCCACAATATTATGTGCTGGGCGTATTAGATATAACTCTCCTTTCTTGATCCTGATCAGTATTTTCCACATTTTAAAGATATAGGACATGAAACCCAAAAAAATAAATTTCCCAGAATCACAATACTGTTAAGTAGAAAAGAAGAAAAAATGTCAATATGAGAAGAATCCACACTAGATGTAGCTATTCCGTGCATTCCCTTTTGTCTCCATGCTCGGGAAGTGCAGTGACCCCACCGACTGGATGCTGGGCAGTCATCCAAAAAAACATGTGAGAAAGAGCTACTAAATGCCATTACCAAAGCCATAGTAGAGGAGTGAGTCTACTCTCAGTATATTTATAAAACTTAGCCTTGAGCCAATGGGTATACGTAGTGTATGATCCCCAAAAACATAGCAATAGGAATGGCTCTGATTGAGAATTGCATTCTATCTCCTGACCTTATGGTTCACGATGATGTTGAGCATGTATAAAATGCAAAATATTTTAACCCTTTTTCCACACTAAAATGAATAAACCCAAACCTATAAACAGAAAATATTTGGTCTTTGGTATGTCTAGTTCCAGCTAAATGGTCTGGGTTACACAATTAACTATGAGTAAAACCATGATCATCTTACAGTAATTCAACACAGTGGAACAAATTATTGTTCAATCAAAGGAAACAATTCAACTAGTGGAAACTTTTCTTGCTGGCTTTTTGTTGCTCCAACTTAAAATCCTTTTAACTGCTTTCATCTTTGCTAGTTAGGAGACTAATCAATCCTATCTCTATCCTCTTTACCTGCGTGAGGCAGAACAGGCTTAAACTGGGCTCAGAAGATATTTTAAGTAAAGAGCTAGAGGGTAAATATTTTTGGCTTTGAGGGCCATACAGTCGCTTTCAAGACTACTCCACTCTAATTTTGTAGCACAAGAACAGAGACAATATGTAAGTGGTTATTTATGCCTCTGTTCCAATAAAATTTTTGGACAGTGAAATTTGGATTTTGTATAATTTTCATGTGGCATAAAATATCCTTTTTGGATTTTTTAAAAATTATTAAAGGAAATGTAAAAACCACTCTTAACTTGTGAGTTGTACAAAATCAGGCTATTGGCTGGATTTTGGTCCATAGGTCATAGTTTGCTGACCACAGATTTAAAGAATAAAATATAGAGAAAAAAGTGATGGCTGCTAGACGGGAAGGAGGCAGGGGATGTGTAAGAGTGGTGAAGAAAAGTGGGAGGCACAGGCCTCCAGTTATGCAATGAATAAGTAACGAGTGTGAAAGTACAGCATAGGGAAAGTAGTCAATGGTATTGTCATAGTGCTGTATAGAGACAGATGGTAGCCACACGTGTGAACGTAGCACACATAGAGACTTGTTGAATCACTATTTTTACTACCTGAAACTAATATAAAATATATATAATATAATATATAATAATATATAATATAACATTGCTTGTCAACTGTACTCCAAAAACACAATTATATAAAAAAATAAAATTGAAGAAAGGAAACAAGATCTTTATTAAAAGGGACTAATAGTCAATGTTGTCTATTGTTACTTTATTATTTGTCAAAGACATTTTAAAATAGGAAACATGTTTAGTGCAGTTAAGTAACTCTAGGGAGACTGGTTTGACTCTAAAAAAGAGCAAATATATAGTGTGAGCAAATTTATACAAGTTGTTGGCATTTCATTGATTGCTATCACTAATGGTTTTTGTAAACTTAAATAGGAGCATAATGTTTCTGTATCCTTATCAATCCTACTTGGTTATAAGAATAACACTAGTTGAATTTAAATTGAAAAAAAAAGAATCACACTGGGATTTGATTAGGATATGTTAGAGAAATGGGGAAATTATGAATTCCCCCTGAATGAATGAAAATTCTTTCTATTTCTCTTATATTACATAAAACTATAAATTGCTCATTTGTATAATGGATAGGAGAGCAAGAAATATGTATAATTTTGGTAATAAAGAATAAAAGAAGCATTATTTCAGCTGCATAGCTATATATATATACACATTCCAGAGTATAATTTCCATTCTCCATTACTTCCGCACAATGAAGGAAAGAAAAAATACACCACTAATAAATAGATAATAAAATATATTTGATAAAAACATCAACATATACTGTGTATGGAATATCACTATGTCATAGCAGTGGCAAGTAGTTAATTGTGATAATTCATTATAAAGAACTAAGATTCTGGGGCACCTGGGTGGCTCAGTCGGTTAAGCAACTGCCTTCGGCTCAGGTCATGACCTGGGATCGAGCCCCGCGTCGGGCTCCTCGCGCAGCGGAGAGGCTGCTTCTCCCTCTCCCTGTGCCTGCCACTCTGCCTACTTGTGCTCTCTCTCTCTATCTCTCTGTCAAATAAATAAATAAAATCTTAAAAAAAAAAAGAATTAAGATTCCAGTGAAGTCAGAAAAAGAACCAAGCCTTCAAGGAGATGGAAAAGTACAGTACTCAGAACATAGGATGTAAGGAACTTCTATCTGAAGGACATATTCAAAAGCGAGTATTTAGTGAAGAATTTTTGAATGATGAAATAGCTGACAAAAGATCTTCCTTTTACAGAGTGAAGACATTTAAAGATAGTGTCTCCTTCAATCTTTTTGTTCTTACTACTATGAGCCCAGAAGAAATGAAAAAAAAAAAAAGTGCAAATGGATTTTCTTTCTGATCTGTTTGAGTGTTTGGGGAGAGTAAACAAATCTATATCTCTGTTGAGTTACCCTTTTTTACCTCATCGATGAACTGGAACCTGACATGGTGTAAAGCCTATGTCTGAGTATCAGGGAGTCCTGTCCTCCACTTCTGAGGAATCCGATAATACTCTTCTCTTCTAGATGTACTTGAGATATGTTACATGGTCAGAAAATGTGGAGGCTGGTCAGTTGGGGCTTATCGGAGATGTAGGCAGAAAGAAACTCCACCTCTCTTTTAGAGTTCTTTTCTACTTCATGATGAACTGTTCAAAATACATTGTACACCCGAGACTAATATAACACTTGTATGTTAACTATACTGGACTTAAAATTTTTAAAAACAGAAGCTAACTAGGAAAAAAAAAAACAAAGCTCATTCTCTGTATCTGTTGGAGCATCCCCTCTATTACTTATGAGAACACTCTTTTACTCTTAGGATTTGCTTTGAGCTAATTTCTATGGTAGACATATGTTTCCACATGGTCTGTGGTAGCAACAAAGGTATTTGAGGAAGAATTTGACCTTCTCCTGGGTCTTAGTTTCTTTCTTCTTTCTTTTTTTTAAGATTTTATTTATTTTTTTGTCAGAGAGAATGTGAGCACAAACACGGGGAGGGGAGCGGCAGGCAGAGGGAGAAGTAGACTCCCTGCTGAGCAAGGAGCTGGATGTGGGACTCCATCCCAGGAGCCTGGGATCATGACCTGAGTTGAAGGCAGATGCTTAACCAACTGAGTCACCCAGGCGTCCCTGGCTCTTAGTTTCACCATTTAAAAAAGTGTCCCAGTGACCTCTTTTAGCTAATCCTCCATGAAATTTAAAGAAGTTCATCTTCCTCTGGTAGTAGATGTAAAACCAGGAAGTCTATTCTTATTCAGATATATGTGAAATTTGCAAATGAACTTTCACCTAATTCAGTGAAACCTGAAACACCTGCAAAAGCTTAGATTCTGTTTGGAGTCTCCCATTTAATTCTTTTCTGTGCTAAATGGCTCTTTGGGACCACACCTGCATTCTTTATTGATGATGAACACAACTGTGACATGATACTTTATTTTTTTATTAGAAAGGTGGGTGAAGAACTGATCAGGGAAATCCAGGAGGCTTACTCCATTTCTTAAGAACTATGGAGGTATTTGGAATCACACAATGGCCGTTGATCTGTGATATTTGATGTTTCTTTGATGAATGTTGTCACAATGCCTTTTTTGGTCCACTCACTTTGAGTAGCCATGCCATCATTTTTTAAAGCTCAACCCAATTCTAATGTTTGTTCTAAGATGTGTACCCAGAAGAGATCTAAACATTGAATAAAGGCCTCCCTTTATTCCAAGGGGCACATTTGAAAAAGCTGGAAAAAGAGCTCTGCAATGAACAATGACCAATCTTTTTCTTTTTGGTACATACTCTGGAGTATTCCATTCCATATCATTAATATAACAGACAGTGAGGTCTAATTATTTTGCTCATAATTGAAGAAAAATGCCAAAAAGTGATGTAGTCATTATATACGAATCCTCCAGCTCCCTCCCCCCACCCATTCATATGGAAACACTGCATCACCTAAGAAAACATCTTCCTCTTCCTCAGATATAAGTCATGATGGTGCATCTTTGATGAACAGTTTCCGTGATGCTGCTTCAGCCCTAACCAAGGATGTAACTAATGGTGTAAATTAGATCTGTGGAATTTCTCTTCCACCTTATAATGTACATGCTGCCTCTGAAATATCTATCTGGCCTCAGAGAACTTTGGGAAATATTTTATTGATGAACATCTTGATACCTCTTTCACCCTACTTAATGTTACTGTTGGAATAGTTTAAGTCTCAATAATCATGATCAGATATGTGGTGTTTCTCTTTTCTTCTGAGTCAAAGAACCATGACATATATTTACCATGGATTAGCCCCTCCCTTTTACAGCTTTAGAGTCTGGACAATCAGATCATGCTCTTTTTGGTGCCATTACAGAAGTCTTTATTATACTTCATTTTATCCCTTTCCCCCAAAATACAAATGACCTGCACCTCACCCCATGGAAGAAACAAGCACTTGGATAGATTCTTCCTCTTCCTCCCCATCTAAAAAAAAAAACATTTTGAAACCTCATTTCTGTATTTCATGCAACAACCCCAAGTTCCTGGATATCATATAAGAATGGGGGTAAATGCTTGCTTATCATCTCTGCCCTGATGGACTTTGCCCTTACAGATACCTGCTGAGGTTTCTAGCCAGAATGAGTACCAAATCCTTTAGAACATTTCATTTAAATAATTTTATTCACTAGGTTTTAAATATGTTTTACTTTGATTAGTGAGGCTGTTATTTCTCTTCAATTTATTTCTCTTTTTCTCTGAGAGTATACATTTTTGAGCCAAATACACTGTAAAGTTTGGCAAACAAAAATAGACTTTTTTGTCACAATGCAGAACATCTCCCGAAAAGTAGATACCTAAGGATTACTTACCAAAAGCATCCAAATCACCACGTTTTTCCTCCTTCATATTTCAATTTTGATTTCTTATAATAGCCTAAAGAATTTTATCTATGTTATCCCAATTTTAAAAAAGTCTTCTGAAATTTATCAAGAGATTACTATGTGTTTAAATTCATTAAGCACATGAAATATATGAACAGAGCAAATATCTTAGAATATAAATTATTTAAGAATGAACACTTACAGTTAAATTTTATTCAAAAGCTTTAAATATTTAATATTTTTCTTTAAAGTATTGCTTTAGATGTGCAGTCTAATAGATTAAAAAAGTGACTTCATATAACAGACAATTATAGCAGAGCATTATTGTGAATGTTTAATCCCATTTTTTCTTAATTTTACCTGAACAAATATATGTCCTAGGTTCCATCAGAAATAAGCATTTACAACAAGTCAAATCTCATAAACACACCATATCCCTTATAATATGCAATTCTTATTTCAAAGTCTGGAGAAAAATTATTAAATAAAAATTTATCATTCACAGAATAGTTTAAAATGCTTCATTTATTCTCAAGAACTTTTTCAATTGATTCCATTTTCCTAGTTTTTTTTTTTCTTTTCCACTGCATTGATTTGGCATCTTACAAAGTAGCTGTAAGTATATATAATATTACAGAATACTTCTTTATTCCATTTTATGTAAATATCAAGGGCTGCCAAATTAAGAGCCAGAATCTATAAACATTTTAATTTATTTTTATTTGTAAAGATAAATCTTCATGATTTGCTAAATTAGCTTTCTTCATTGGAAATATTTTTGCAGTATCAGAAAAAATCTCCTTTGAGTTTGGTGTCTTCTTAGGAAAGTGAAAGAAGTAGAGAGGGCGACTATTTGCTATATTTTTCAAAAATTCTTCACTTTACCATTTTTTAGAACCCCAGCTGGTAATACATTCTTCTTTGTGAAGTTTGTGACAATTATTTAGATGGTTGATGATCCGCATACCATTACATCTCTATTTGGGCCACAAAGCAGGATTGTGGTATTTCACCGCTAAAGGAAGCTGCAGTGTTAACTTGGCCATGGCTTTTTCATTTTGAGACAACATGGCACATCAGTAAGGTACATTACATATTATCTTACACACATAAATTACTCATAAATTGAGAACATTTTTATGATTGATTTTGAAACTTAATTTTAGAATTTATCAGACTCAAACAGCAAGACTTTCCACCTAAAATAAACTTATAAGTTTAGATGTAATTATGAATAACATCTTAGAGAAATAAGTTTGCTTCTGGTAAATATTGATATTTTGAAAATGTTACTCTATTTTAATTATAACATTTGTAAACTTTAAGTAAATAAACATCTACATTTTCTTAGCATTGGAACATATACCTTCAGTAAAGCATCTGTCATGGTCACTTCTATCTTGCTTCTGTTCAATTTAAGGTCAGTCAGTTTTGATAGCTTACAGAAAAGATTGATAACCCTTAATCTTTGTTAAGCTTCTTTATTGGAGACCATCAAGATTTAATTTTTTTTTTTTTTTAAGCTTACTACTCGGTAGATAAATGGCTTACAAGTCCCTTCTTTTCTAACTTTTCTAATTAATCTGAATGTCATTTGGGAAGGCAGGGAATAGGAGGGATTATTATTATTTTTTTTAAAGTCTTGCAAGCTAACTCTTACAAATATGTTTTTTTATCAATGTCAACTCCCAGATAATGCCATTTGTGCTAATCCCTAACAGTCTCTACTGTAGTGCTTTAAGTTGTCTTTCGCTTTGATTTATTAGACAGCTGACCCTGGCCTAACCCTGTCAGCTTTAGTTCAGAGGATCTCTCACAAAAGATAGGCCTCTGATCTGACAAATTGATTGGCTGCAAGGAACAGTTTAACTGGAAAAGGATCTCCCTAACAAGTGATAAAGCCCTTTTATTTCCAGTTTACAGCTTTGGGTATGTGGGCAGAATTTATAAAATGTCCAACAGAAGAAGAAAACATTATGAGTAATCTGGAAAGCTTAATATAAAGGGAAGCAATAAAAAGCCCACAGCTTTCTGGTTAATGATAGTTCTGAGAATACCAGCAACTATATTTTAATTAAAAGCCTTTAAGTGGAGGTTAATTGAAAATGATCATCCTAATTAGAAAACAAATATTAAAATTCTCTTAGTGTTTCAAAGCTAACTTAACTGGAGCATGATGATTTAGTACAGGGATAATAGATTGCAATCCATGGAAAAGCTATTGATCAGATTAAGGAACAAGTTGTCACAATATTCTTTGTCTGATAAAGCTTTTCAATAACTTCTGTCCATGGCACTTGGATTCTTGTCACATAATTTTGCTACTTGTAATCACTACTCCAGTAAATTTTTATCCAAAAGGTTTATGGCCACATTTCCATTAAGTTTCAAGAAACAGAATTTTTTAAAAATTGTGTTCTAATTTAGAAAAATATTTAATTTAATTTATTTATTTTTTTAAGATTTTATTTATTTATTTGAGAGAGAGAATGAGAGAGAGAGAGAGAGCACATGAGAGGGGGGAGGGTCAGAGGGAGAAGCAGACTCCCTGCTAAGCAGGGAGCCCGATGCAGGACTCGATCCCAGGACCCTGGGATCATGACTTGAGCCAAAGGCAGACACTTAACCATCTAAGCCACCCAGGCGCCCCAGAAAAATATTTTAAAAACCAATATAAAATCCAAAGGATTTATCCTTTAAAGTACTTGGCTATTTTAATTATACCTTGCAGTAAATTATAGATGTTTCCACCTTCTTTATTTTTTTAAAGATTTATTTGTTTTAGAGAGAGAGCAGGGGATAGGGGCAGAGCGAGAGGGGGAGAGAGTCCTAAGCAGGCTCCATGCCCCACTAGGGGCTCGATCTCACCACACTGAGATCACACCTCAGTGGCAACTAAGAGTCCGGGACTTAACCCACTGTGCCACCCAGACTCCCTTCCACCTTCTTTTTCTTGGCATTTCATTTTTGCTTTCCTTCACCTTCATTTTTTTTATCCCCTCTAATTGCACCTTTTTATGTACTCTTACTTCATAGAAGGTATGTACTAAATGAACTACAGTTTGTAGCCTATATATCCCTTTTATTCCTGGGTACATTCATGATGACCCACCCCTTTTCATGACATATGCCCAAACCAGACCAAGATCAAGGTTGGAGAAATTGATTATACCTTTTGATGGAAATAGCTGCAACACTGATTTGAGAATGGGGGGCAATAGATTATAGGTTGTCAGTCCTCCCTCCTGTCCGGAGTGGGGATGTGGGGCCCGGAGGAAGGAAAGCCATCCTGATGTAATGGTAACAGAGCTGAGAGTCTTGATGTGGCAAGGGTTACATGAAAAATGCTATGGCCATCCTAACAGCCATCCTAGAACTGGCATCGTTTTGTATATTTCCACCATAGCTAGCCTTCATTGATTTCTTTTTTTTAATTCTGATTTAGGCCTCTAGACTTCCTGGCAATCATGTTAACTACACAGTAGCTTTCTACTTCATTCTATTTCTGCCAAAGGTATCCAGAGTAAATTTGCATTATTTGCATCATTCCTGATCAGATGTTTTTGAAAGAGGGAAACAAAGACTAAATTGACAGACCCGCATTTTAAGGTTATGTCATTGGGACGATGTGGGGGACACTTTCTAAGAGGGAATACAAGTCCATTACTTGGAAAGAAAAGCTATGATCCTTTCAATGATCCCTTCCTATTTTAACACACTTTCTGAGCAGTTTTCTTGTTGATTGTAGTGCTGGTTGTTAGTTTAGCAAAGAAGAAAAAAGTATGACAAAAGTAAAGCAAACAAAAGAAAAATAATCTCAATGATATGACTCAGAATCAAGAGTTTCAGTAACATTGTTTTGAAATACTATATATAAGAAAACAAGGAAATGAAAATACAGTATATCAGGGGCACGTGGGTGGCTCAGTTGTTAAGCGTCTGCCTTCGGCTCAGGTCATGGTCCCAGGGTCCTGGGATCGAGCCCCGCATCGGGCTCCCTGCTCAGCGGGAAGCATGTTTCTCCCTCTCTGACTCCCCCCGCTTGTGTTCCCTGTCTCACTCCTCCTGCTTGTGTTCCCTCTCTTGCTGTGTCTCTCTCTGTCAAGTAAATAAAAAATACAATCTTTAAAAAAAAATAAAAAAATACAGTATATCTAATAGAATATGACCCTTGAACATACTTTGTATGCAGAAACTTAGGTTTGATTTTGTCCATTCCTTTGCTATATTAAGTGGAGTTTTTTAGTCCAACTTTGGAGTTTGAGGATTCGTGAGGAGAATATATGTGTAAAGCATCAAACTGAGATAGTAAATCAAGAGTGTTTGCATTGCAGGAGTCCTTGTCTACTAAACATTCTTACTTCATATGGATGGAAATTTCACCAATGACCTCATCATTTTACATTAGTTCCAATGGGAGAAGATGCCATTGTCCAACTGCCAGCATTCAGTTACCCAGAGGTATCTGCCCTCTGTGTGCATCCTCCTAAAATAATAACAAAAGCAAAGGATCCACGGACATGTAGGAGTTGGGAAAAATTACATATATGTAACTTGGCATTGAAAAAAGCAAACTAGAATGCTACAACCTGAGATGGTGGAAATGATCAACTCTCTTATTTACATTTTAGAAGCAAGTGTTGTCTTTTTGTTGGTTTGTTTTAAATAACAGACAAAAATTTAATCCTTAAAGAGTAAACTTTAATTGTCAAAATAATTAGTTTACTTAGAATAACATTTCATTTTTTTAAGATTTTATTTATTTATTCGAGAGAGAGAATGAGATAGAGAGACCATGAGAGGGGGGAGGGTCAGAGGGAGAAGCAGACTCCCTGCTGAGCAGGGAGCCCAATGCAGGACTCGATCCCGGGACTCCAGGATCATGACCTGAGCTGAAGGCAGTCGCTTAACCAACTGAGCCACCCAGGCACCCCACTTAGAATAACATTTCAAGAATATTTTTTAAATGAGGAGTTGTTGAGTTCATATTTAACTGCAGCCTATTTCTGTCGTGGTACCAACCTAAGTAAACTTTTAATTATCCTCTCTTTGACCTCTTCTGTTTCTCAACTCTGGCTTCTAGCTCAAAACACCTACTTGTACCTGCGGACTCCTCGCATTCCCAAGCTTTCATGAACCAAATATATCCATTTCTTTCTATCAATGCTCTATCTTCTTTCCTCCAATTGCACAATTGCTCTAGGTAAAAATAATAGCAATAATAATAATAGAAAAGGAGAGTGAGTGTTCCCTTTGTGCTATTTTAATCTAACATGTAGCTGATACACAGAAAGATTGATGTTCTCAGAGACACTATTTGATCATGAAGATTCCTTTGTGTTTAGAAATTCAACTGGAACCATTTGAATATATAGATCATAACAAATGTGCTATGAGAAAAAAAGATGTTAAATTAGTACCAAGACTTGTAGGATAATGTTATTGAAAATGCTGCAAAATCCCATCATAAAGTTCTATACTTACCTCTTTACACTTTTTATTAGACTACATCCCAAGTCAAATTTCTGTATGTAGCAAGGTATGGAGTATAGATTTAGTAAGAAAGTCTAAAAGATTTACTCATTGATAAACTTTTATTTTAGAAAAAGCTTCTGTACATCAGTCATGATAGTAGTTTGGGCTACAAAACTCTAATAGTATTTTATTAAATTTGAAAACATTTTGGTATATATTTATATGAAGATACAATGTTTCTATTTCCTTAAAGAAAACTGAGTGACCAAATTTTTTTTTTTAAGATTTTATTTATTTATTTGACAGGGAGAGACACAGCCAGAGAGGGAACACAAGCAGGGGGAGTGGGAGAGGGAGAAGCAGGCTTCCTGTGGAGCAGGGAGCCCGATGCGGGGCTTAATGACTGAGCCACCCCTTGAGTGACCAATTTTTTAAAAAGTAACTATTAACTATGAAAGCACAAAAGTTAAAAACACAGACTAGGCACGGATTCTTGAAAGTAAATTCTTTTTTTTCTTTATTTTTTAATTATTCTTAAAGGTAAATTCTTAAACATATTTTGCATCCAACTAATTTTTTAAAGAACTAGCATTTTAATATACTTTATTAAAGTTAATATTTCATAAGCTACATGTTTGTTATGTTTCTATCTGATTTTAGTGTTAAAATATATGATGTTGAATCATTCAATCAAGCTAGTTTTGACCCACATGGTTTTCAAGCCAGTTAGGTTGTTTTCAGCACAGCATGAAAGAATTTTCACTTTAATTCAAGCCATTTGTTTCATGTAACATCAATGTATACATGACAGCGTTAGCAAAGATTTTGCCAAATATGCTATAATATACAATGAAGAGAAGGAAAAGTACCAAGTTATATTATCTGTTTTAGAGTTGAAATCATCTTACCTAAGAAAGGTTTTTGAAGCCATACTTCCTGAACATTTTAAAATATAGCTGCTTCCAAAAACTTCACACAGGCATAATTATATTTTCTTATACTACTACCAATTGGAATGAGTTTATAAAGAAATGGCATTTATTCCTGCAGTTCTTAATTATATTTCAGGTGTACATAAGAATGTATCTTGCTGTCTAACAGATTGTAAGACTAATTCTCTAAAATGGTCCTGTTAAATGTATACATTTGTTCCCTCAACCTAAAATCAGGCTTGGACTATTTAATATCACTAGTTTCACATTTCACCTAAGGAGAAAACACAAATAGCTCTGCTATCCAGAGTTTAGCCCATGAAATGTTTCCTAACAAGCATTGCCATGTCAAATATAAGTGGACGGGCTTTAGAAGATTAGTCAAACTGCCTTACTATTTACCTGTGAAAATTGAGGTCTTGGGTTCACATAACTAAATGAATTCCCTTACAAAGTATTTCTCTGAGTTGCTAAGTCATAAGTAAATGTCCCTTTACAGAAACAAACAAAAAAGCATTTTCTTGACATATACCATGTAATTACTAAACTTCTAACAGCGGTGCCTTAAAATACATAAATTTATGTAAACATGGACCCATAATAATACTTTGTCAACCATTTTGCTTTTCTTTATCTATGGGTCAGAAAGTGTTTTATTGGATATGATTATTATTTTTTACAAATGGAAAAACTTGAAGCAAGTTTCAGATGTTTGGTCATTTTTGAAGTTATTTTTGACAGATGGTTTTCAAAAGGAGCAGCAAATACAGTAAGAGTAAACCAGTATCTGAATAGCCGTTGAAGACTTAGGTTAGATCCTCCACAGGGAAGCACATACAAATTACAATAATTTTTGTATATTGTCCAATATACTTTACAGATAAAACTCAAACCAATGCACATATTCTCAAAATCTTATTTAGGTAATAAAATGAAATAACAGATATTAAAAATATTTTTTAATTATTAGTTCAAGTTCCTTTGACATTTAACTGATTACTTTAGATCTGATTAACTAACTGACATCTAGAAAAATTATCATTGCTAGTTTTGCTTGAAAGTTATGGATGGTACACTTTTATATATTCTGGTATATTCATGTAAATAGTTTCTAAAATTTATTTTAATAAAAGCACAAATGAAAGAAGAGAAATAGCAACCCACACCCCAAAAATACAAACAATTATAAGAGAATATTATGAAAAACTATATGCCAACAAATTGGGACAACCTCAAAGAAATGAATAAATCTCTAGAAACATATAAACTACCAAAATTGAAACAGGAAGGAAAAAAAAAAAACTCGAACAGACGAATAACCAGCAAAGAAACTGAATCAGTAATCAAAAATCTCTCAACATACACAAGTCCAGGGCCAGATGGCTTCACAGAGGACTTCTACCAAACATTTAAAGAAGAGTTAATACTTAATCTTCTCAAACTATTCCAAAAAATAGAAAAGGAAGGAAAACTTCCAAATTTACTTTAATAAATTCTACTTTCTAGTAAAATGTTTATCAAATAGTATAGCTGAAATTGGCCTTTTGAAGTCATCTCATCAGATACCTGTTTCCTATAAAACCCAAGTATGACTCTCTTCTATTCTTGAAAATCTCTAGGAAATGAGAATTGTGTACTATTCCTCTAAATAAATGGATAAATTTTGCTTTTAATAAAAACACAAGGATGGGACTTACTACTCTAATGTGCTATCTCAGTCACAAGGTAGACTTCAAATAAATTGTTTGCTAATATATCAAGCAACCTTAATTTTTCTGTCATTACAACTCACAGAGAAGCACAAAGGGTCACCCTTTAAGAAAAGAACATACTCAATTTAAAATCATTGTGTGACTAGTTCTCTTTTGGGCAACACAATGCTCAACTAAGTGCAGAAGACACTAGACTGTCATGGGAACAAAATGGAGTAGGGAAAAAACATAGTTAAAGGCAGAGACAGTTGTAAAGTTTAACTGACCTATAAGTTTCTCAAAGGTGAGAGTGTGACTTGCTGTCCTAAGGAATAACATGGGTGAGGACAGCTTGCCTCTCTAAAATGGCATCAGTGAGGAATCAAATTAATAACAGACAACATCAAAAAATAAATCTGGCTTGCTCATCAGTTATACAAAGTCCACTGATTTTACATATATAATCACAAATAATTTTTCTGCATACTCAGACCCAGGTACAACCTTTTACTGAAATTGTGATAAAATTGCAGAGCAGACACATATACATTTGATTTTATTAAAAAAAAAAATAATTCCTTTTCTTTAGAAAAAAAAGAAAGAAAACCAACTACAATTATATTCACTATTGTTGCAATGTCATTTTCCCATTATCAGTGATCAAGTTATCTTATATTTTGTAATAATGGTACAACATCGTAATAAGACACCATGGTCAGCTGGTTTCAGTGTAACTCTCGACTCCACTTTCTAGCTTTTTGACCTGGGACAAGTAAATGAAAGGTTTTAACCTTCATTTCTTTATTTGTTAAAAGAGGATAATAATGGCATGCCCCAGTGAAACGTAGGTGAAGATCGATCGAGTAGAATTTAGTAGCATGCTTCCAGGAAATAATGAACAATATATAAGGACTGGCTATAGTTGCCAGTATTTCTTTTATTTTATGTGGAGAAACATGCATATACAAATGCAAACTATTTTGAACTTACTCTTTTCACATTCCCCTGTTTGTTTACTCCAGCCATTCTTCTACATTATTTCCCCAGTCGTACTAGGAATAGGGTGCATCTACCATAATTTCTTTATTGATATACAACTCTGTAGATATATATATTTATATATATATATATATTGCCCATATATATACATCAGGTTTTCCAGTCTTAGAGTTTTACAGAAGTAGGATTGTGTTATTTACATAATGCTACTTTGTTTTCACTAAAAAATAACTTCTGGATTCCTCTAGGTCATCTGAGATAGGCCTTTTATGTTAATGACTAAATAATATTCTCTGGAATATACATAACTGAGTCAGTTCTTCATTGAAGGCTGAATATTCACTTGGTTTTTAGGGTTTTTTTACTCTTCACAAATTTATATACTAAAAATGTTTAAATTTTAATAATTTATGCATAAAAGCACAATTATGAGTTACCAAACCTGGTTTAGAATTTCTGTGTTGAAATGCACATGCTTATTTAGTTTTAATTGATGTTCCCAGATTGGAGATTATGCTAGAATGGAAGCCCCATGAGGAGCTTTGTTGTTGTTCAACAATATATCTTAAGTGTACAGAAGACTATATGAAATTTTCTGTTATCGTTCAACAATGTGTTTAGAAGAGTGCCTATAATTTATTATGTTCAATACATATTTCTTGAATAAATGAACAAAAACAACATAATACTTCATGTTTCTACACCCAATGTGCTAGTGTGATTTTGTCCCATCTTTACCAGTAGATTGTATAATTCTTTTGTATATTAAAAAATTATGAATCTAAGAAGCATAAAGTTTACCTTATTGTATTTATTTTACATTTTCCTGATGTATTCTAGCATCTTCCTATTTTCTTTTGTAATTTGATTACAATGCTGTGAATTATGAATTAGAATACAATTTTACTTTTATTTTTATAAATTTTCTTCTCATTTTGTAAGGAATCTAGTATTACTATCAAGATTATTCTTGATCTTCTATCTGCCTTATGAATATACTTTAAATCTACCATTGCACATTGACTTTGCAAAATAAATATTTTGTTATTATTTTTGCATATTTGTGTTATCTAACTTAAACAACTAAACCTTTATAATAAATGTGTACTTGGGGCGCCTGGGTAATTCAGTTAAGTGTCCGATTCGTGATTTCAGCCCAGGTCATCATCTCAGGGTCCTGAGATCAGCACCACGGGGGCTCCAGCTTCAGACAGCAGTCTGCTAGAGATTCTCTCCTTCTGCCCCTCCTCCCACTTGCGTGCTCTCCCTCTCTCTCTCTCAAATAAATAAACAAAACTTTTTAAAAAATGTGTACTTATCCTTCGCTCGACTCCATTTGAATTATTTGCTTTGGAAATTAACTCTATCCTCTGATGCAAAACACAAGCCCTCACTAGAACAAAACTAAAAGTTCCTGTTATTTTTCCCGTTGGATTCTACTAATGTAGCTAGAAGTTGCTTTGTATATCTTTAGACAATTTTATCATCCCTTGTTAAATGAGTTATCATACTTGAGTCTTAATGTCTTCATGTATTTCCTTCCCAAGATTAAGTGATATTGTTTTTGTCTTCATGAATGTATTTTTAATTTTCTGGAGTTTCCTTATACAAATAGTTATTGCCAGCTTTATTTTATCAGTGGGAAAATTACTTAGATTGTGTAAAAAGTTAAGAGCTGTGGAGGTAATTTAGGTTTGAATGGTGTAATTTAATAAAATAAATACAAATATGAGGAAAAATTTTCCATGATAAGATACTATTTTATTATTTATAAATTGATTCTAGATTCATTTTTATAGCATTAACAGTATTTAACTAAAGGATATATTTAAGTCACCATCTAGAAAATTAACTTTTAAATGTAAAATTTTTTAAGAGTTTGTGTAACTAAAATGTGTGTAAATTTAAATGTGTCTGTGTATGTATGTGTATATACACATTTCTGAACACATACATATCTCTATATATACACACACATTCAATTTTGATGATTTCTAGTAATGGTGATAATAAAGAATTTGAAATAATAGGGAATAATTAACCCATTTTTTCCAAGTGGTTTCTTTTCATTTTATGCTATTAGTGTTTGTTTCAGATATGCTAAATTGACTGGGTTAAGTTTCTTCTTTTTTCCTTTATTTGACATTCCTTGGAATACTGTCTCTATAATTACTCATAAAAAGAAGTAATAGATGTCAGCAGAAATTAAAACAAGTAGTAAAATTAATATTTTAAAAATTAAATGGTATCATCATTGGAAATACATGTTATAGGATTCATAGAGTACAAAGATGTTACTGTAATCATAAATCACTGTAGTTTTATATATCTAAATCCTCTGTCCCCAAAATCTCTAGTTGCCCTTTATTTTACTTACTAATATTTTGATAGTCTAACCTCAGAAGTGAATACATATAGTCGGAGACTTCTAAGATGGATTTATGTATTTGTTACATAAATATTTATTGAAAATAAGCACTGTGTGGTACAAACTTCCAGTTATTAAAAAGATAAGCCATGGAGATGCAAAGTACATATCTTTATATACACATACTCTTTTATATATACAGTATATATACAGTCAATAATATACTGTGATAATTTTGTATGATGATAGATGGTGCTACATTTAGTATGGTGAGCATCGACTAATGCATAGAATTGTCAAATCACTGTGTTGTACATTTGAAACTGGACAAAAGTTTCACCCTTAGTAAAGAAAGAAAGAAGGAAAGAAAGAAAGAAGGAAAGAAAGAAAGAAAGAAAGAAAGAAAGAAAGAAAGAAAGAAAGAAAGAAAGAAAGAAAGAAAGAAAGAAAGAAAGAAAGAAAGAAAAAAAAGTGGCTCAGTGATTAAGTGTCTGCCTTTGGCTCAGGTCATGATCCCAGGGTCCTGGGATCGAGCCCCACATCGGGCTCCCTGCTCGGCGGGCAGCCTGCTTCTCCCTCTCCCACTCCCCCCACTTGTGTTCCCTCTCTCACTGTATCTCTCTCTCTGTCAAAATAAATAAATAAAATCTTAAAAAAAAAGAAAGAAAGGGAGAGAGGAAGGGAGGAAGAGAGGAAGGGAGGGAGGGAGGAAGAAAATAAGCATTGTGGTAAATTTTCATGAAATAATGGTGACCAAGATATAAATGACCAGGAAGCATAAAATCTAGAGGACTGGGGAAGCATTGAAAATGTATTTTGTAATATGAAAAAGGTGATAGAAAAAGTAAATATTGTTACCATACCATGTAGAAAAGAGACCATACTTCGTGTGGGGGTAATCAGGAAACTCCCTACAGAGAAGTCAGAAATAGAACAAATGTAGAAGTTGTTCAGGTTTTCCTTTCTCTCTCTTTCAACAGGAAACAGCTAGTAAAAACCAATCGTAAAGATAAAAATATCAGATAAACTGAAACAATAGGATAAATGTAAGCAGCATCATTGAAGAAAAAGTGCAAAGAAGTGAAAAGAATTCTTGTATGTTCAAATGGTAAACCGAGCAAAAGGTATGGAGGCATTTTGATTTTATTGTAAAAGCTGTGTGATATCATTGATGGAACAGATATGGTCAGAATTGTATCAGTCATAGCTCTTAGTCAACAGTGTGGAGAATGAATTATAATCAGTAAGAGTGGAATGTCTACTGTGAAAAATAAAGAAAGCATATCATGCTTTTCAGAAACATCTCTCTCTCACTCTCTCTCTATGTATGTATATATATTTGATTTATCTACAGAATGATATACAGCTTATTGTTATCTATGTATAGAAAAATGTAGGTGCAAAAATGTACATCATCTTCAAATTGTACAAAAATTATTTTCTTAATATGCTTCCATTTTGTATTTTTTTTAAAGCAGGCAGTTTGGGGTTGAAACCCAGAAAAGTCAGCTTTTCAATTAGATTTGATTTTGTCCTAATTTCAAGGTTATGATTAATCCATTAACTATCTCTCATGCCAAACAGCAGTCAATGGATACAAAACAGAAAAATCATGTCAAATACATTTAATTTCCAAATTCCACAGAGTTTTCTAAATGCTAAAGTTATTTTCTCACACTTTGACATTTTAACAAATTTGTGGGATGATCTCTATTTCTCTTGCAAACAAAATGCATTTCACTCTAATAACTGATCATTTCCTCCAGGTGTTGATCAGTTCTGTTTGAATAACTGTAGTTATCTAATTCAGAGTCAGGGACACTTTTTTCTTTGATTTTTATTTTTACAACTCTAAGGTCAAAATATGGAATTTTTATAGTTTCCTTAGTAAGAATTCTTCATAATTAAAATAAATTTAGGGGCTCTTGGGTGGCTCAGTTGGTTAAGTACCTGACTCTTGATTTAGGCTCAGGCTATGATCTCAGGGTCATGAGTTTGAGCCCCAGATCAGGCTCTGCACTGGGCGTGGAGCCTGCTTGATTCTCTCTCTCTCCCTCTGCACCTCCCCTTCCCCTCACCATGCTCCCTCTCTCTCTCTCAAATAAATAAATAAATTTAATTAATTAATTAATTAAATTTAGCCAATTGTGCTATAAATTCTTTTAATGGTCCCCAAATGCATTGTCTTTTTTAAGCAGTTACTTCCTAGGCAATTCCTTCACATTAAGAACATACTTCAAATATTATATACTTACTTGGTAGTGAAGCCACCCATATTTAAATTGAAGTTATGCCATGTATCCTAAACTAAGATTGTTGCTCTTCATAATCGTGATAAACATGCATAACATTGTTTTACAGTAGTTTATGTACAAATAATATTTATAAAAATGCCTCTTTTCTAACCAATATTGTATTGAATGTAACTGAAATGAACAAATTTTACAACACAATTGTGGTTCTCATATATATTATTTTAGTTTTACTGCTTATCTTCTTCATTTAGAAAATGGAGCCTTGCACATTTTTCTCTTCATTTACACAATTGAATAGGGTAGTCAGTATTCTTGTTTTCATGTGATTTTGTTTCCTCTTGTATTTGGGTTATCTCTCTAGTGCCATGTTAGGGTTAACGTAGAGCATGAAATCAGCCATAATACCTGGCTTGCTAAAATGTAACACAGAGGCCACTGGGGGTGAGGGAGGGTTTCGGAGAAGGGTGTGGGCCTTTGGAATGACCACTCTGCCGTTGGAATGCTGCAGGGAGTTACCTTCCCCAAAGCTCTCTTAGCCCAAACAGCTGCCATGTGATCTACAAGATGGATGCATTGTCCCTTAGGCTATGTTTAGTAGACCACTCAGATTAGTATATTGTATCTTTCCCATAAATCCTCTCAGTTTCAGTGCAAGACCCCTTGTCACACATCACATGCTTTAGAAACAGTGATATGGATTTGTGATTATCCTGAGGGACCAATAAAAGCAATAGCAAAGAAGAGCAAAGTTCTTCGTTCTGAGCGTTGACTCCCCCCCCCCCCCCCCCCCCCCCGCCTTGCTTTCTCTTCTCTTTCACGGCAAAGTTTGGAGTAATCTTTCATCCAACGGTACAGGGCTTGCTGACCATTCCTGTGAACTATTAAAGAACAAAGCTTCAAGGGTGGGGATTTATTTGTAACCTAGACAGATACTAAGACATATGTAGAAATTGAAATTTTTCACAATGCAAATCTGTAGTAATGACTCAGATATTTTTCTAATATGGATAAATATGCAGGATAAATTGACAGTGTTAGTAAATTGGCTACAAAACTACTTTTTAAAAAAATTTTGAAGAATGCTTTGCTGATATGGATAAATAGAGTGATTTTAACCAATTAAATTTCTATTTGAATTTGATGTTAATGCTACTGAGTTGATATAAGAGTTGGTAAATTGATATAACAGGGAGAAATATTTTTGAAACTAATACATTTTTGCTTCAAAGTCAAATCAATTTTTTAAAAAGATAAACCTATTTGTCCATTTGGATACAAATATTAAAGCAAAATTATTTTTAGCATTGAGTCAGTTATTGGAAACTTTTTTTAAAGATTTTATTTATTTATTTGAGAGAAAGAGAGCACAGAGGGAGAGAGCGAGAGAGAGAGAGAGAGAAGCAGACTCCTCGCTGAGTGGAGAACCTGATGTGGGGCTCAGTCCCTGGACCCTGAGATCATGACCTGAGCTGAAGGCAGACTCTTAACCAACTGAGCCACCCAGGTGCCCCAGTTATTGGAAATTTTTAAGTATGTTTCAAACAGCTTGGATATTTGAGGTTACTTTTTCATATGTAATTTTATGAAATCTTAAATAGAGATCAAATATTTTTGCTGAAAATTTAGCATTTGAATTAGATAAATTGCACATAACAAGTACATTTCAAATACTTGGAATTTTAAAATGCATTTTATATTTTACTTCTTGAGATAGAAATATTTTTAATATATTGGTTTCAATACAACATATTAAAAGTAATTTCAACAAAAAATGACATGTGTGACTCAGATTATACTTCTATTAGTCAATGCTCTTATAATAAGAAAGATTATCAGAGTGGGGTAAACTCCTATATAAAACATTCCAATGATATTCATAGACTTTTGAAATGGAAATGATTCACAGAACTCTAGAAATCTAGAAATATGCTGTGACACAGGGTTTTGTTTTTATTTTGTAATTGCTTGACTCCATAATCATGTGTATTTTCAGGTTAAAAAGAAATGTGAAGACTATATTAAATTTAAATTAAATAAAAAATTTGAAATATCTGTAAGAATACAAAAGATAGAATTGTTTAACTTAGTCAAAAGAAAGGCAAATGATGAACTTTGTGGATTTATTCATTTGCTTCACATTTTAATGAAGAGGATTGTTTTTCAATAAGTTGCCATAAACATATTTATAAGCCAAAGTTAGAAGAAATAGTGTTTACTGCAGTCATCTTTCTCTTTCTTTTTGAAGAATATGATAATGTGCATGGATTGTACACTACATACTAAAAAATGTTTCTTGGTAAGTTTCAGTTGTAATTCCTTCAAATGGTAAGTATGTAAGGATTTTCTTCCACTTTGAAAGTATCATTTGAAGGAAATTTTTATTAGTTTTGAAATTATGTGTGTTTTCTAAATGAATTTCTTCAGGGTAACATATATATATTTTTTGATTGTGTTATTTTCCATGTTTCTTAGTGGTGTGCAGAGAAATAAAAACAAAAAAAAAACTTTTATAGTTTCCTATCCTATGTGTCAAGAATGAGGGAATTAAAGCTGTAGGAAAAAAAAACAATAAAATTTCACCCATATAAGAATAATAAACCGGGTGCCTGGGTGGCTCAGTCATTAAGCATTTGCCTTCAGTTCAGGTCATGATCCCAGGGTCCTGGGATCGAGCCCCGCATGGGACTCCCTGCTCACTTCTCCTTTTGTTAAAATCTTTGTCAATAAAAAAAAGTAAGATTTTTTTAGGGCCTCTTTTCACTTTACTCACCAAAAGTATTAATTTATATTTATTTTCACCTACGGTGATATATTTGAATGACTGAAAAGGAATATTTGACTTCAAAGCCATATAAGTCCTTGGCAGTAGTACTGAGTGTGAGGCTATTTAGGAGAATCTCAAGGAAAACAGAACATAGAAAAATCTAAATTTAGTTACTTATTACACTTTTTCTTCCAGGATAGTTTTGGTGATCATAATCTGGAGTTAAATTATTGGAATCAATAAGAGACTTGTTATATATCTTTACCCACTGATGGTTCCAAAAACAGGAGTCTTATAGTATACATTAGAATGTTGACAAGAATCCACATTCAAATTTGTATTTTTATAAGGTTTTGCTGGAAGATTTTATTTTAGGCATCATTTATTGACAGTTAGGTTTGGCTGTTGTCTATGGATTTAAGGATGGAATTATTATGTGCAGTAGAGAATCCTTGCTAACTTCCTTAGAGAATCTGGAAGTGGAGTTAATCAAGGATTGATTATCCCCCAAAAATAAATAAATCCCCAATTATTCCATTCCAGATGAAATCAGAAGCTATGCATACCAGAAACTGACACTTCAAGTGTGGTGCTTTGTATTGCCAAGTTTATTCTTAGAATCACTATAGAGCTCAAGCCAAACTATCTTATTGTGCAATAATATAAGCATCAGTCTCCAAATCTAGTTACACTCAGCCGACAGGTAGCTATTTAGGGAGGCCATCCACAGGGAGTGATTGGAGTCCCATCTGTTTAAGAACTGTCTGCCAGTGATAGCAAAAGATAGGGAAGATCCATCATTCTAAGTGGGGGATCAATGGCTGAGAGCATACTGTAAAAAAGCAAGTCAAGAGAGTGTTATTTTGTATTGGGGAAAGTGAAAATGATATTGACCTTCTCTAAGTCATGTAGAATTGGATTTAGGGACATGGTTTTTATTGTGAGTGCTCCATGTAACTCGTTAAAGTCTTTCAAACAGCAGTAAGACAGGGCACTTCAAGTCTTTACCTATCATTAAAAAGAATAAAAGTATGTCTATTCAACCACTCTTCAGAGAAAAAGAAAAATGTCAATGTTATGTGACTCTTAGATCTCTCCTCTAGTATCTTTTGAAGTGAAACACACAGTACACATTTAATACTCAAACACAATTTTCTCCCATCAAGCAGATGGGCTGTCTACTTGAAGAGGGTATGGTTCAGTCAATCACGGAATCAGAGACTAGTAAATCAGGAGGATACCTATGATACCATCTATAAAACTTTCTCAAATTAAATGTGACCAAAAGAAACTAAGTGACTACCTACATGTTAAACAAACAAACAAACAAACAGAAAAGCTAGTGGAGAACAAAGGTGTAAACTAGAACCAAATATTCTTTTTTTTTATTTGATTTTTTTATTGTTGTCAATTACCATACATTACATCATTGGTTTTTGATGTAGTGTTCCATGATTCATTGTTTGCATATAACACCCAGTGCTCCATGCAGAATGTGCCCTCCTTAATACCCATCACCAGGCTAACCCATCCCCCACCCCCCTTCTTCTTCTACAATATGATGCCATTCTAGTAACCACTTACTAAGTAATTATATACTTGGGAAGATATGATCATTATGGATCAAACAATAACAAAGTAATGCAATAAAATCCACTTATGGAGAATATAGTGAATTGATATCCAATATTCATCCCTCTTCTTGATATACTCCATAAGCTGAAGACTAAAAAATTCAACTCCTCAAAATTTCTTGCAACTAGCATTTCCTATGTTATTAAAGCTCAGTCAACTGGATGAACTCATACATGTTTTAGAAGTTGACAGTATGGCAAATGCTGCACTTTTGCAAGCATTTTCATGGAAACATTTGAGTTTGGGGGGGGGTAATATTAACCAAGTTCTTTGCATGTATCCCTGGGTGTTGGGATTCAGGCTTCAATATTGCTTGGATCTAACAGACACAGTCTAATTCTAGAGTCAATAACTCTGGGAGATCTTTCTCATGCTTTCTTCACAATCACCAACAGGCACAGTGGTCTCCCTTAATTATGGTAGACTTAGCAGCTTCCCTATCCTCTCAGTTTAGTAGTATTTTCTGATGTCATTCCTGGATGCTCCATCAATGGAAAGTCTGTTCTTACCACTTTTTAAAAATTTAGTAGCATATATTTTCTATTTTCCTTTGTCAAATGTATTTCTCTTTTAGCTTGAAATATTTGGTGAATTTTTGTTATCTACAACTGAACCCTAACTAATATAAATTTGTTTGACATATTTGGTGTTTACTAAAATATTCAAACAAAGGAGTATGAATTAAGACTTGAATATTACAATAAGGCTTCAGAAAGAAAATGGATTTAAAATTAGACCTCAAATCAGCTACGATTTTGATAGCCTAAGGAATGAGAAAATGCCAATTCAAAGGTGAGAAGTAACCTGAATTGATGACAACAGAAATGAACTTGCATACACCTACTTTTCAACCATGTACTAAATGCCCATTACGTATCGAGTATTGTGAATACAGTAGTTCTGAATCACCATAAACACTGATTTGAATACAGTGGAGACTATGTTTGGGAGAAATGATGAATATACAACTGAGTTAATAGGAGGGAAGTAATGTATTGGCTAATTGAATTTAAGTTTTAAAAAAAGGGAAAAAATAAATGGTAGAATTAAAAAAAAATAGGAGGGAAGTAAAATAGAGAAGACCCTAAAACCGGGGAAGTTATTGAAAAAAATAGTCTTTGAAGGATTTTTGAAAAGGGAGTGACATGATAAAATCACTGTTTAAAACATAACATGGGCAGTGATATATAAGACAGTAGAGGAGCTTGACTAGAGGGATATTAAGATTAATGATGCTGGAAAGGGAGGCATAAATACAAGATCAAGGTATTTTAGGAAGAGATGATGTCTATAGCATAGAGATTCATTTTAGTGAGCAGTTAACTTTAGAATATAAACATTAATAAAGACTTTCATATAAGGCTCCAGTGGAAATGAGATCACAGGTATAAATAAAGGGCTGTATGGAGCTAGAAAGAAGGCAAATGTGTGTTCGATGATATAGGACTTCTCAGAAATGAGAGACGTTCTCTGCTGTCTGCAGGCTGTAGTGAAGTGGAAAGCTATAACAGTTGCAACTCAATGAAATAAGATGTTTGAGAAGTTTATTTGGGGAGTTCACTAGGTAAATGATTAAGGATATGGACCAGAAGAAAGCCAGACAGTATAAATTTCATATAGGCCAAATCTCCCCACAGTATTCTATAGCCCAGGTGTGACTATCAGAGAAAAGGAATTTAGATACTCTCTACAAAATGTGTGTAAATATGTTAACTCCAGATAATGTGGGAGATAAATAAGGTGAAATAAATGGTAATGTCAGGATTTCTAAACCAATTTTGGGGTTTAATATTAATACAAATAACCTCTAAGAATGCCATGTGTCATGATTCTCTAGTTTGTTTCCTTTCCCCCCTAAAGTTTTGAGGTACTCCACGATTTTGTGTGAAGAAGGCAGCCCAGATATTATGATGAGACTTTTGCTCCTGAATGAGGAGGGACAGAGTGAGTAACCCTTGATACCCAAATGGAAAAACTTACATCTCCTCACCTTGTCTAGTTAGCCTTGCATTAGAGACATCTGTAGCAGGCAGACATTTAGTTCCTAGGCTCCGAAGTTATCTTGTCAACATCCTCCTTGGCCTACATGAGAGGTAGGACCTGGAGGGCCCTAAGGACCAGAAAGGAGGCCATCTATCCTTCTCCACCTTACCTAGAGGAATCTTAGTGGGGAGTGGCCAGGAGTGGTCATTCCTAGCTGTGTTCCTGAGTGTTAATAGAGAGAGTTCAGTAGTATATTTGGGGGGTATAAGGGAGCAGGGGTTGAATTAAGAGAATAGGAACAATAAACAAGGGATTTTACAGGCTCTAGAAAAGGGGAAGAATTAAGCTGTTTCTGGTCCTATCTCCCTTAGGATCAGGGAGCAGCTTTCCCTCTCAGTATTTTCCTTTCATACTTTTGTTGTTGTTGTTGTTACATTAGTCACCATACATTACATCATTAGTTTTTGATGTAGTGTTCCATGATTCATTGTTTGCGTATAACACCCAGTGCTCCATACAGTACGTGCCCTCTTTAATACCCATCACCGGGCTAACCCATCCCCCATCCCTCTCCCCTCTAGAACCCTCAGTTTGTTTCCTGGAGCCCATAGTCTCTCATGGTTCATCTCCCCCTCCGATTCCCCCCCTTCATTTTTCCCTTCCTTCTCCTAATGTCCTCCATGCTGTTCCTTATGTTCCACAAATAAGTGAAACCATATAATTAACTATCTCTGCTTGACTTATTTCACTTAGCATAATCTCCTCCAGTCCCATCCATGTTGATGTAAAAGTTGGGTATTCATCCTTTCTGATGGCTGAGTAATATTCCATTGTATATATGGACCACATCTTTATCCATTCGTCTGTTGAAGGGCATCTCGGCTTTTTCCACAGTTGGCTATTGTAGACATTGCTGCTATGAACATTGGGGTGCATGTGGTCTTTCTTTTCACTACATCTGTATCTTTGGGGTAAATATCCAGTAGTGCAATTGCTGGGTCATAGGGTAGCTCTATTTTTAACTTTTTGAGGCACCTCCACACTGTTTTCCAAAGTGACTGTAACAACTTGCATTCCCACCAACAGTGTAAGAGGGTTCCCCTTTCTCCACAACCTCTCCAACATTTGTTGTTTCTTTCCCTGTCCATTTTTGCCATTCTAACTGGTGTAAGGTGGTATCTCAATGTGGTTTTGATTTGAATTTCCCTGATAGCTAATGATGATGAACATCTTTTCATGTGTCTGTTAGCTATGTGTATGTCTTCTTTGAAGAAGTGTCTGTTCATGTCTTCTGCCCATTTTTTGACTGGATTATTTGTCTTGTGGGTGTTGAGTTTAAGAAGTTCTTTATAGATCTTGGATATCAACCCTTTATCTGTAGTGTCATTTGCAAATATCTTCTCCCATTCCGTTGGTTGCTTCTTTGTTTTGTTGACTGTTTCCTTTGCTGTGCAGAAGCTTTTTATCTTGATGAAGTCCCAAAAGTTCAGTTTCGCTTGTGTTTCCCTTGCCTTTGGAGACTTGTTTTGAAAGAAGTTGCTGTGGCCGATGTCGAAGAGGATACTGCTTATGTTCTTCTCTAGGATTTTGATGGATTCCTGTCTCACATTGAGGTCTTTCACCCATTTTGAGTTTATCTTTGTGTATGGTGTAAGAGAATCATCGAGTTTCATTCTTCTGTATATGGCTGTCCAATTTTCCCAGCACCATTAGGATCTATACTGTGGAAACTACAGAACATTTATGAAAGAAATTGAAGACACAAAAAGATGGAAAAACATTCCATGCTCATGGATTGGAAGAATAAACATTGTTAAAATGTCTATGCTGCCCAGAGCAATCTATACATTCAATGCCAACCCGATCAAAATACCAATGGCATTTTTCAAAGAACAGGAACAAACAATCCTAAAATTTGTATGGAACCAGAAAATACCCTGAATTGCCAAGGAAATGTTGAAAAAGAAAAACAAAGCTGGGGGCATCACGTTGCCTGATTTCAAGCTATATTACAAAGCTGTGATCAGCAAGACAGCATGGTACTGGCACAAAAAGAGACACATAGATCAATGGAACAGAATAGAGAGCCCAGATATAGACCCTAAACCCTATGGTCAACTAATCTTCAACAAAGCAGAAAAAAATATGCAATGGAAAAAAGACAGTCTCTTCAGTAAGTGGTGCTGGGAAACTTGGACAGCTATATTCAGAAGAATGAAACTCAACCATTCTCTTACACCATACACAGAGCATTTTCTTTACAGTAATGACTTCCATCCTCATTCCAAACCACATTGTGTTTTGAGGATAGGGAATTCTCTATCCTCTCTCTTTCTCCCAGTATTCTCCGTTTTGGTAGTGTCCCACTTCCCATGTATATAGAAGAAAGAGGATGTATCTAGTTGCTATTGCCCACTGATTTCTAACCCCCCATCCTTTAATGCCCACATACCCACATATCCACACCCACACAAACACTCCACTACGGGCAATTCTTTTGAAGGCCTGAAGAACAGACCAGGAAGGAGAGGTCTTAAGCAGGAGAACACAGTGGCATGTATTTTCTGCACTGAGTTTGGACTTGTCCTTGGTCAGGAGAAGACTGAGAAGTCAAGACTCTGAGAATTTCTGCAATTCACATGTATCCCTGGGGCTTTGGTAAGTGACTCTCAGTACATATTTCTGCCTGAAAGAAGGCTAGAGCTCTCTGATATCTCAGGATCAGCAGTGCTTGAGCAGTGACAACCTGAGAGTGACAATGAAGGCACATATTAAAGAGGGCACATACTGAATGGAGCACTGGGTGTTATACGCAAACAATGAATCATGGAACACTACATCAAAAACTAATGATGTAATGTATGGTGATTAACATAACATAACAAAATTAAGGAAAAAAAAGAAGATACATTTGATACATATTATATCAAACACCTACTTAGATAGAGGCCTTTGGGGGCTAGCTGTTTGCATTGTGTACACTCAGCCAAGATCTTGTTTGCCCCATTCCAGGAAGTTTAGGCCTTATATTTAGCAACAAGCAGCTTAACATAGAAGAAGAACAGAGAGGGATGGGTGTTATTCATACCACATTATTAGCCTTATTTGCAGACAAATCAGTGAAACCCACACAGGCTAAGAAGTTTCTGCATTTGTTTAACAAATTAGTGAATGAGATGAGTATTGAACCTACTTGGAAATGAGGCCCAGTGTTTCCAATTAAGTCCCTCAACAAAAATTTACTGTAGACCATCTGTGGGCCCGGCACTGCATAATAATTGGTTCATGTCCTCACAAAGGTTATAATCTAATGGAGGAGATAGGTAGTATAGAAGAAAACAAACCAAGAAAAATCTATTGTATATAGCAGCAAGTAAAATCATAGTAAGAAGAATATGATATAATAACATAAAAGGAGCATGTTGTGGATACAGTGGTTGGCACTCAACACCCATTTTAAACTTCCTCCGGTATAGCTTCTATCCTGCAGAGGCTAGAAAACTTCCAGTCAGGGTTTTGGAAGTTCTGAGATGTTGAAGGCAAAAATGAGGCTTCTTGGGCTATTGTGCCATAAAGCTTAATTGAAGAGAAATCTAGTATGTTTTTTTCTGCATTGTAATTCCAGAATCTAGTCACTTGCTTTGTAGAAGTTGAGGGGATGTGGCAGTTGGTTGTAAATTCAGTTTATTGATGCCATGACTGTAGCAGTATAATCTTGAGGTCAGTACAAGTAATGGCCTTCTGATTCTCCATCTTCCTAATTATGGCAGAGGCAGTGAGTATCCTGGCTGGGCAGCTAGCTGCTCTTGTTCTGCGAGTAATTGCTGGTGGTCCATCTGACTGCTTAATCCTCTACAGCTTTCTGAAATTTTTCTCTAATAAATCTATTTTTGATTAAAATGTCCAGAGCTGTTTTGCATTTCCTCCTGTAATTGAGGCTTAACTGATAAAGGGGACTCATTTAGATTCATTTTTATTAGCAACAGCATTTCTGAGGACATGGCTTTTATGTTGATAAATGAGGAATGAGTAGGAGTTAACCAGGTAATAACTGGGTAATAGGACCTCTCAGGCAGGGGAAACAGCACGGGCAAAACCCTGACATTGGAAATAAAACTTTCTAAAGTACTGAAGATAAGGCAGTGTGATTGGACTGTATGGGGGCAGACAGGCCTCCTGGTGGATGATGCTAGAGAAGTAATTAGAGTATCATATTAGGACCAATGATTTGAGATTTCTCTAAACATAAGAGTTGGTGACTGAAGACATGAAAAGAATGAGGGTAAGAAACATTTTTGTTTGAAAAAGATTTCTCAAGTTGATTTTAAAAACTAGATTTAGAAGGAGCAAAAATCGTTGCAGGAAATGCAGTTAGAATACTATTGAAATAGTCTAGGTGAAAGTTGATGGTGATACAGAATAGGGAGATTGTAGGTAAGAAAGATAAACTGGCAGATTTAAGATACAGTTAAGTAGTGAAACTGGCAGAACAATAAGGCAGAATGATTTCTTTCCCCACGTCCTTTTAATTCCACACCCAAATCTTAGATGTTAATACAACTTGACAAAGACCAGCCCAAATCAAGGCAGCCAGGGAAGAGAAAACAGTATTTGTTCCGACAGACAGTGATTTTTATTTTTCTCCGAGGTTACAGCCTCATTCCACTAGTATTGAGTGTCCTCATTTCTGACCAATCTATACTGACTGCTTTTCAGAAGAAGAGCAAGGTGATAGGAGGAGCTAGGGAAATCTTCTGTCCAATAATGCATAATATGTTCTCTATTTTTGTCCTTTTCTAGACATAATCTCTTATTTCTATTTGTTGATTATTCTGAAATATGTACTACTTATCCATTTTTTTCCAAATATAATAAATATGCCTAATACCAATACCTCTGCCCAGCCAGGATACTCACTGCCTCTGCCATAATTAGGAAGTAGGTACAGGTACTGCTTAAACACTTCACATATGTTAATACAGTTAGTTTATTTCTTGCAGCCACCTAAATGTTAATACAATTATTTCCCTTATTTGAGAGATAAGGTAACTTGCCCAAATTCCCAGATAAAAATAAATAAAATTTAATCTGAGATAGTTTGATACCATGCTTTTAAATATTACTGTACCTGATTAATATAAGTTAAGAAGAAATATCTACGAAGTGTGTAGTTCTTACCTGGAAATAAGAGTTACTGTTAAATATGAATTTTAAAGTTTAAATATTTGAGGTATTGTGTGTTTTTTAAAAAAAGCACATAAAATAAAATCCTCTACTTAAATTTCTAACCCATAATTTCATTTTTAAGTCAGAAGTATCATCATCTGTCCTGTGGAGAAAAATAAACTTATTTTTGAAATATTAGCATCTTTAATTAAGTCTAAGATCCATTAGTAGAGTCCTCACTACAAATGTTTCTAGCAGTGATAATTTGCTATTGCTCTAAATACTACTCTTTTGTCACAGATTATCTTTGGTACAATTAGCACATTATTAGCCATTCCCGTCCTACTCACTATGTCACATACATGCACACAATCACAATACAGGGTTGTATGGAGGAAAAAAATGTGAGCTATTTTGTGAGACCAGGTCTCCAGTGCATGAAAGTTCATCTAAAGCTTGGAGCCCAAACTAAATGGTCACTTGAATTATAGTTTTCAGAGAGTGAAATATTTATTTTGCCTCTTTCTTTTCAGTGCAGAAATGGTAACTGCAGATATTGTGAAATAGTGCCAAGAACTTTGGTTGGGAATTTAGAAGGCTAATCTCTTGCTCTTCACAAAATACTATTTAGGCAGCTCTTTTTTAATATCCATGGATCTCAATTCCTATATTTCTAAAATGAGGAGCTGGAGCCAGATGATGTCCAACACTAATATATTTAGTTATCAATTAGAGATTTAACTCTCAAAATAAGTACTAAAAGAGTCCCCCCATAATTACAGAATGCAATTAGAGGGGATGCTACAATGATGTGATATTCACAGGGAAAATACTTTGCATCAGTTAGGTTTATCATTAGCAATACTTAAAATTGCTTTACACAAATTTGTCTCTATATATTTTGAGACCTTATTATCAATTGCCTACACATTTAAAATAAATACTTCCTTCTGGGAATTGATATCACTATTTAATAACTCTCTTGTTTGAAAATGCTTGGTCTTATAGAAAAATCTGCATTAATTTTACATTAATATAATTATACAAGCTTTTTTTTGACAATTATCTCTGCCAGAAATGCATTTTTTAAAATTTGTTTTCAACATTTTTGTTAAGTATATGTTTAGCTATGTCTCATGTAAGGAAAGGCTGGATTTTTTTTTAAAAAGCAAATCTCAAAACAATTGTCTTTTAAATGTATTGTTTTATCCATTTACTTTTACAATAAATACTCATATATTTGGATGCATATCTATCACTTATTTTTGTGATTTTGTTTGTTTTGATATTTCCATTTTTTTCTCTTTTCTTGCATTCTCTTGTTTTTTTGTTTGTTTTTAAAGATTTTATTTATTTATTTGACAGAGAGAGAGCACAAGCAGGGGGAACAGGAGAAGGAGAAGCAGGCTCCCCACTGAGCAAGGAGCCCAACGCAGGGCTTGATTCCAGGACCCTGGGATCATGACCTGAGCTGAAGGCAGTCACTTAACCAACTGAGCCACCCAGGTGCCCCTCTTGCGTTCTCTTGTGTTTGTTAATTAAATTTATCGTTCCATTTTTTCCTGAACTAGTTTGTTGTACTCAACATTCTGATTAGATATATCCAATATTTTTTTATTATTCTTTTCATGGTGAATCTAGATCACTTACCTTGCATATAATTCAGACTTTCCTTACTGAGAATCTGTTAGTGGGAAACTCCCACAGATTTGTCTGAAAAATATCTTTATTTTAGCCTTTGTATTAGTTTTTTAGGGCTGCTGTAATAAAGAACCACAAACTGAATGGCTTAAAAAACAGAAATTTATTATTTCACAGATTTGGAAACTAGAAGTCTGAAATCAAAGTACCTGAAGGGTTGGTTCTTTATGAGTCCTCTGAGGGAAGGATCTGTTCCAGGCCTCTTGGGTTGCCCCTACAAGGCTGTCTTCTACCTAAGTCTCTTGACATACTCTTTATGTGCATCTGTCTCTGGACTTCAGGATTAATTATGGTTTATTCTGAGAGCATGTCTAAGAGAGCCTGCATCTGCTTGGCTATATAAAAGGTTGATTTCTTTCTGCCTTTGCAATCCCCAGCATGTATATCACATATCTTTTTTAAATCTTTATTCAATTAAAAACTGTTTTCTTTCTCTTGTTTTAGGGAGAAATTTTCTAGGATTTTAATTTTATTTCTCCAACAATACATATTCAACCTTCTCAGTCTATGCTCCATGACTCTTAACCTCTCCTTCATGTATATTTTTTTCCTTCTCTTTGTGCAGCACTATGGAATTTTTTTTCATTTTTTCAGTTCTATTGAGGTATAATTAACATATAATATTGCATAAGTTTAAGGTACATAACATAATAATTTTTATATTTGTTTCACTTTATAATTTTTTATTTTTAAATTTTTATTTAAATTCTAGTTAGTTAACATACCATGTAATATTAGTTTTAGGTGTACAATATAGTGATTCAACACTTCCATACAACACCCCATGCTCGTCACAAGTGCCCTCCTTAATCTGTATCACTTATTTAACCCACCCCCAACCCTCCTCCACTCCATTAGTTTATTTTCTATAGTTAAGAGACTATTTCTTGGTTTGCCTCTCTCTCTCTTTTTTTCCCTTTGCTCATTTGTTCTATTTCTTAAATTCCACATATGAATAAAATCATATGGCATTTGTCTTCCTCTGACTGACTTATTCATTTAGCATGATACTCCCTAGATCCATCCATACTGTTGCAAATGGCGAGATTTCATTCTTTTTTATGACTGATAATATTCCATTCCACATCTTCTTTAGCCATTCATCAGTCGATGGACACTTGGGCGGTTTCCATAATTTGGCTATTGTAGATAATGCTGATCTACTTTTGAAGCTAACCATTTATCTCTTCGGCTATGTCTAGTCTGCTTTAAACCTACCCTTTGAATCTTTTTCAGTTAGTACTATATTTGCTTTTGCAATGTATTTTCTTTTCAAGCTTGCTTTTTCAGTTTTCCTCAAATATTTTCAAGTTGCTTTTTAATTTTTTTAGATAATAACAAGAATAGTCTCTTTTTCCCTTATATTCTGTTTCTGCTAATTCCAGTGTAATTGTTAGATCTGTTACTTCAATATTTATATACATTTTCAATTCAGCTGTCTAATTTCTTTGTGGCTTAGGAATATTTTATGTTAAATTCCTTATTTTCTTTTGAGAATAATATTTGTGAGAAACCCTTCAGAATTCTGTGAAAATTAAGGTATATTTCTCCAGCGAGAATTTCTTATTTCCATCAAGAAACCAGAGGCCTATTGGGCAGATACATGTTTAATTTACTGCTTGTTTTTCTAACCTCCTGAGTATTAAAGAATTTGGGCTCTATACTAAATATCTATTACAAAAATTAGCAGATGACAATGTTTCTGAAGGTTAATAATCTGGGAATGAGATGTTTTCTGGAGCCACAGAGATCTGAGGCTTGCCTGGTGCTGGAGAATCTTCTTATAAAAAAGCTCACTCATTTGGATGTAACATTTCTTTGACAGGTACTTCTCCATAGAACTGATCTCAACATAGAATTTAACTTCCAGTGTGAGCAATCTGAAAGGGAAGAGGAAAAATCTGGGCTTTGAAATCACAGACCATCACTTTGCCTTTTTTCCTATTTATTAGAAATCACTAAATCTAGCTATCATCGAGGGGAAAGAAAATAGGTTCTAGCTCTTAAAAGGAGTATCAAATAATTTATGGGCACGTATACAGTAGATTGTGAATTCAACTGAGGGCTGATTAGTCATTTAACTTCTCAGGCACAGCTGTTTCCCTTGCTGTGCTCTATACCAAGGACGGTTTTCTTGCAGTCATTTAAGAGAAGAGAGTGGTTGATGTTGGACTTGATTATTTAGACTGACAGCGTGGCCCTTTGGGATCACTTATTAGACTTTTCCTTTGGTCAGATCCTTGGTTTTGTCGTATTATACTCACATTTTGTTAAATTATTAAAACTACAGCTCCCTTCCAACAGTTTGGAAAATGTTCTTAGGCAAAAACAATGTTCCATTTCTATCTGAGTTTCTACCTTCAGTTATATTTATCTAACATGTTATATCTCACCAGCTCTTCTATGCTTCCAAAATGATTTTGTGTTTTGAATAATCAAGCATTTTTAAGCTTTTTATTTTTAAATAATTTTAGAAATAAAGAAGCTGCTAAAATAATCCAAAGAGACACAGGGCTTCCAGAGCCTTCTGTAAATCCACTCCTCCATAATAGAAATGGAAAAAAAAAATGGCAAAAATGCAAAAGTCAACTTTTACAGAACTATGGAAATTAACCAAAGCATGCAGCAATCTGAGACTTCTTTATTCAAGAAAATATCACTGACCCTTAGCAAGAGAACAGCAGGAATTGTGGTGTTTTAACTTGACCTACTCCTTCAGCTTTGTGAAACCAGCAGCCTGCAACCGTAGTGTAGCTCTCATAACCAGCAGCCTTGAGGCCACTGGAGGAAGCAGACTACATTTGAATTTTTCATAAATTTCCATTTCTAGAGCATTGTCATTATTTGACCTTTCTTCCAGTTCCTTGGGAAACCCTCCTTCACAAATGTTCATGTTATATTGACACATGAGTATTTCATTTTTTTCTCAGAGCAATTGCTAGTGGCATTGCATTTTTACTTTCAGTTCCTACATGTTTGTTACTGTTATATGGAAATATAATTGATTTTCATGTGTTGACCTTTTGTTCTAGAAATTTGAGAACTCACTTATTTGTTCTTGGGGTTTTTGATGACTCTTAGTTTTTTTTCTTAATGTACACAATCATAACATATGCAAATATGTTTTCTTTTTTTTTTCAATCTATCTGCCTTGTTTTCCTTTTCTTGATTCATTGTGCTGCCTAAGGCTTATAGATCAATGGACAAAAATAGAATCTAGAAATGTACCCACATATCCACAGTTATTTGAAGTCCCATAAATTCTCCAAAATAATGTATGACAAATGAAAACCTTACCTATTATGGTGTTGGGACAACTATATAATCACATAGTAAAAGTAAACTCTGACCCCTATTCTACCCTACACAAAAATTATCTTGAGCTGAGATTAGAGCCCTAAACATAAAAACTAAACATGTGAAGCATCTGGGAGAACAACTAGGGTACTATGTTGTCCATCTTAGGGTAGCAAAAATTTACCTGAGAGGACACAGAAAGCATTAACCATCTTGGAAACAAATTGATAAGTTAGACCTCCTCACAGTTTTTTAACTACATGAAAATTTAGCAACAAAAAAATGAACACAAGCCACAATCTGAGAGAAACTACTTATAATACATATGTTTATCAGTTTGTTTCCCAGAGTCCAGAGTCTCTCATGGTTTGTCTCCTTCTCTGATTTCTTCCCATTCAGTTTTCCCTCCCTTCCCCTGTGGCCCTCTGCACTATTTCTTATGTCTATCAAATGATTTGGATCTATAAGAACAAGAATACTCAATAATAAGGAGACATACAACCTACTTAAAATTGGCAAATTTTAAATTCAAAATTAAAAAAAAATTAAAAGAATGGTTACAAATAATATATACATGCAGATGATAAGCACATGAAAAGGTGCTTATTGATAGTCATTAAGACATTGAAAAATAAGATCATAATAAGGTATTTCATACCCACTAAAATTGCTAAATTTAAGAATACTGATTTTACCAAATGTTGGTGATACATGAATAAGCAAATTTATGATGATAAAAATCAAAACAGTGTTTACTTCTTGGGTGGCAGAGTCTTGTCTAGAAAAGGAAGCAGAAAGAAACTTTCTAGGGTAAGGAAAATATTTTGTATCTTGATTGAGGCTTGGATTTTGTTGGTGTAAGCTTGATAAAAATCATCAAACTTTATCCTTAAGACTAGTGTATTTCACTGTATGTAAATTTTACTTCAATAAAAGTAATCATGAAAATATGATCTATACACACATAGCATAAATATCACATATACCAATGTGAAGTAAAATTGGTTTCTCTTAAAACTAAATTATGGGTATGGGAGACCAGACAATGATGGCATGGCAGTGTGTGGGGATAGTGACAGAGAATGGCAGCTCTTTCAGGATTCTAAAATACAGATCAGAGAGTCAAAAGCTGGGACCACAGGTTCACTAGAGGAAGGTTTGTTTCTGGTTTGGATTTGGAGAATGGTCCAGATGGTGCAGATTGCCCTGAAGTGTCTCTGACCCCCGTTTAAATTAGTAAACAAAGTAAAAAGAGTTTTTGTGGATAGCAAAAAGATTTAAAATTGACTAAGAATCTGGGTTAACTGTGATCATTAACTAACATCTTAACTTGAAAATTCCCTTAAAGAAGGTTACTTTCTACTCTTTTTTCCTAGCCCAGTATCTCTGTGCATGCTCACACAACCCCCTACAGAGACCCCTTTATCAAGGACAGCTGGGCCATTCTTAAAGGTTTTACAGAGATTCTCCATGTCCCTTAAGGCAAAGAAAGCCTGGACATAGGGAATTTCACTCCACTTTCCCTGCCGTTTACAAAATAAATCTAGCTGAAGTAAGGTGTTACAGTTAAGGCTCCCATTTAAAGGCCAAACTTCTCTGTCATCAAATTTATATTGGGGCCAGAAGTTGCAGAAGAAGATGAGTCCCTTCCTCTTTAAGGTCTCAGGGTCAAAGAGCGACCAGTGGGCTAGGATGCAACCCAGGGGAACTTGGGAGGAATTGTAGAGGTTGGGTCACCCATCTGTAAGAGACACAATGAGGGAGTTAGAGAGCTTGGTGTCCTGAGGTCTAAGCTCTTGGGATCAAAAGGAGAGGCATCCCTTTCCCATAATGTTTGTACTGGAACTGTCATGGCAGCCTTCCTCCTTGGGGGGTACCCGCAGTGCAAATGCATTATAATGAGTCTAGGGGTAACCCTGGGGCAGAGGCAGAAGAGAGGGCATGGTCTGTACTAGCGGCTCTTGTTCTGACAGCTCCAAGGTCTTGAAAGCCCCAAGGTCAGGATGTTGTGCCCCTGGGCTTCTAATGTGTAACCTGTTTATCACCATCCTTGTCTTCCAGCTCATGTGTAACTAACTGCCTACTCTACCATTCCCCCCCGCTCAAAAACTTGGGACCCTGAAATCTTTCAGGTCAAGGGATGAAGATTCCTTGGGGCATTCTTTCCACTGCTCAGATCTAGCTTCTACCTAACAGAACTTGACTTTAGGCAGTCAGAATATTGTTCCTAACACTAGCATTTTTTCTGTGTCTCTCCTACTATGCTCTACTGAGAATGGATTCCCCAAGCTTGTTGCAGTAAACTGTAACTTCTAAAATATTTTCTTATCACAATGTTCACTTTGCTAAATTTTAAATGGTCCTTTGTAGGACTATAGTATATTTGGAATAAAAAAGATACTGAAGCTGACATTTAACCAAAAACTATTAATCAGTAATCATCATTCACTGATTTCTGAATTAAAAATATTTAAGTATTCTTCCATTTGTTAGAAATAGAAAAAAAAAATGTTGCCTGAAAGTGAACTTTTATTGTTGTTTTTGGTTTGCTTCTCCCATTTGAACCATTTTCACTGATGTTTTCAATTCAAGAAAATTTTATCAAACTTTGATTTGACAAGGTTTTTGTTTGTTTGTTTGTTTTGTTTTGTTTTCCAAATCTGTTTGTCTTAGACTTCTGAAACCAGTTATTTAGGAAAGTATTAACACTTTACTTCTAATTAGAATGCTGCAGGCATGGAGTGTATCATGCAAATTTGTGTCTGTTGGTCAAATGGACATGCTAATGATATATTACATCCATAGTAGCATGGCATTATTTCAAATATGTCAAATATACTGCAACTTTGTGATATCTGTGCAATTATATTTTGGGTGTTATGGAAAATGTCCATAAGATTTACATATATCCTGTTGTATTTGGTCTAACATAGCTTTAAATAAATACTTTATTGATTTGGGAAAGGTCATGTTATAAGTGCCCATGTAATTATCAAACTAATCAGTGGTAACTCAACTAGTACTACTTGCAATTTAAGGGCATATAAATAAGGAAAGCTCTTTTAATTTAATAGGGGGTTTTATGGTTTTAAAAATTGTATAATCACAGTTAATCCATAACATATCTACTTAAATGTGTAAGTCATACAGTATCACCTATGAGCGCTTTTCCTGAAGGTAGAAGTTTAAATCAATTGTCACATACTTAATTGTAATTTCAGAGATAATTCACTCAATTTTTACTGCATACAGTTTAAAGACTTTAGCAATTTCATATGAAGAAAGCCACATCCTATGGAGCAGTGCCCAGTGTCTAGGTTAATCACAACAGCGGCCTCTTCGGAGTGAGAAAGATTACAGAATCATCTGGTTATAACACAGAACATTAGTGTTCTGATTCAGATGTAATGCAAGTCCAATTATACCTCTCAAAATTCAATAATCATGTAAAAACTGATGGTGTGTAAGAAGATGAGAAATAAAATTAACAAAATATATTAACATGTTGAGGTTTAAATTCTATTTAAGAAATAAGTACTTAGGGTTTATTATCAAGAAAGCTCCTTGGTAATACAAGAAAGTGGGTATGTAGCTATAAATTGGGCATTAAGATAACTAGCACTATGGAATTCCTCTGGATGGTACCTATTTCACCCAGGCTTCAGAACTGACCAGAAACCTGAATGAGTCAAAAAAGGACATGAGGGAAAAGGTGTTTGGTAATTTATATAATTATAGATAGCTAAATAGACTAGTTTAAGGGCATCTGGAGATCTGAAGACTTGTTACTTCTGCTGACAAGTTACTTCTCCCATTGACCCTGTCAGTTCTTGGTAGTTAATAAATCTTTTAGATCTATATCCTCAACACCTTATCTATTCTACAAATTGGTAGGTTGCTTGGGGAAACCGCAGGATAGGAAAGTCTCACTCTTCTGCCATGCTGCACGAATCTTCCTGAGATAAGTCCAATCTAAGCATCCTATTGATGAGGAAACAGAAGACAAGCTGAGGACAAAGCAGAAGCTGAAACCCCACAAACTCCCCCCCATGGGATATAGGTGACATTCCTCCTGTACTCCTGGTTGCCCTAAAGCTAAGGAAGGGAAAAACAAACAGTTAAATTGTAGAGATCATAATCCTGCGAGACCTGAGTCTCCCTCAGTTTACAAATGTCTTAGCAATCTACAAGAACAAAGCATTTCTATCAATGGCCTAGCTGCCAGAAGGAAATGTAGATACAATTAAATGTCCTTATAACCTGCAGCCCATTGACAGATACTTGAAGCAGGCAGAGTATAATGTTCCTCCAGGAAGTTCCCAACTATCACCACGTTAATGCCTTGCTAGAGGGAAAACAACCTTAACTTGACAATGGCAAGGCCTTCGTATCCTGTGAATCTTCTTTAATATATGAAAAATCTTTCTCGAAATCTCCCTTTTTCCTTACTTCCCCCAACCCTGTAGTATATCATCAGCCACCCCCCACAACCCCAGGGCAGCAGCTCTTTCTGCCCACAGGTTCTGTCCCCATGCTTGAATAAACCACCATTTTGCTCCAAAGACATCTCAAGAATTCTTTCTTGGTCATCAGCTCTGGATTCCACTCTACTGAACCTCACCAATGTTCCAAAACCCCATCACTATTGCAGAAAGTGACATCCTTGCTCTTATTATCACGGAAATTAGGTTTGCCCGGCAACAGGCAACAATTTGAGTCAATAAACATGGCTTGTTTGTAGAGATGTTAATTTTTTCCCGTGACATCACAATCTCACTGTGTTATATTTAAAATACTAATGACAGGGGCACATGGGTGGCTCAGTCATTAGGTGTCTGCCTTCGGCTCAGGTCATGATCCCAGGGTCCTGAGATGATATCCGCATGTGACTCCTTGCTCAGCGGGGGGCCTGCTTCTGCCTCTCGTTCTTGCTCTCTCTTGCTATCTCTGTCTCTCTCTCAAATAGATAAAATAAAATAAAAAATAAAATACTAACGACAGTTTCAAAATCTAACACATAAAATTGTGGAGCTTCATTTGAAATATGTGGGTCTTGCCTTTGCTTACATTTCAAAAAGAATGTCAGTTTTCTCTTGCGTCAATTTGCTGCTAAATAAATATTTTCCCTTTCTCTTCCTAACTTCAGAACTGTAGGAATATCACTCTTTAAGGTATAAAAATCCCTTATTTTATTATACAAATATTTAAGACATATTAAAGTAATACACTGTAGATTTGTAATTTAAGAATAATCTTGCATTTACTTCATACCACTCTCAGAGTAACTCGGGGTGCCAGGAGATTGAGCATTTCCATGTGGGTGTAAGGAGGAACCACAGTAAGGTCTGATTTTAAGTTGGCACTGGTCTAATTTTTATAGCCCTTCACCCTTGTTTTAGGCTGACATTTATCTCTATGAGCTCTATTAGGAAAGGATTTGTTAATCAAATTAATAGTATACATAAAGTAAAATACTATTTCAAACTACTTAAGATAATAAGTGTTTTAGAGCTCTTAAAGCATTTTTGAAGCTCACATTTGCTGTCAAATAATTGAAATGCTAATCTTAAATGGTTCTTATCTAAGCAGTAAAACAGTTTCCCCAAGGGACTCTACAAAGTAAGGATTCTTCCCAAGACATACAGTATAAACTTGATAGTCTTAAAACTGCGTTAAAAAAAAAACAAAACTATAATCCAGGGTTTATACCAATTCAGAAAGGAATTTTCTCCAATTTTTATATTAAGTCTTTGCTATATTGTCAAAATGAAACTATTATGTACACACACACATAGTTTTTTTTTTAATTTTTGTGTTTGATTTGATGTGATTGATTTGACCTTGGTGTTTTATAGTATTATAGTATAAGATATGATATTTATGACACTGACCTACATTTTTAAGAAATAGAATAATCTTGTCAAGATATTTTAGTCTCAGAAGTAATAGACTAGTACTATTCTTTTCATTTTCCCAAGTGAAGTTGCAGATTAGTTAAAACCTCTATTAGTTAAAAAGCAATACTAGCACTAGCAATAGCAACACGTCATATCCTGTAGAAATCAAGAACAATGAAAAATCATTTAACAATAAATTATATAATTCTGAACGGTTTCCAATTTAGTGGCATGATTTTTATGTATTATGAATATATATTAAAATAAACAGGGGAAGTTAAATATGTGATCATAGAAAACACAGTTGATTGAATTATGGAAGTGGGAAGATGAGATGGAAAGTGAAGAAGGCATTTTAGATTCTAATGGATAGTATGACAAGTCCCTTTCTATAAAGTTATTAGCACAGCAAGGGCTCTATCAATCATAATCAGTGTTTGATATTACAGCAAGCATAGTCTCTCCCTCAAGAACTGATAAAAAATAAGACCATTTTACTAATAAATCCTTTTTTGCAATATATTTTTTCATGCTTATAGTTTGAAATTTATAGACTATACATACAGAATCATATTGCATATTCTAACAAATACATTACACATTCTCCTGGGACAAGGAGTGACTAGATGGTGTTACATATTTTACTATAGTAGCAGAACACATATTTTGGTTTATACTACTTTTTACTCTGTTAAATATTGTTTCCAATCCCCACACTTGTTAAAAGAGTGTCAAATAAATAAACTTGTTTAAGCCCTAGTTATTGTTTTTGTATCTTAAATATATAATATTACATAAAAATATGAGTACAATATAACATATTTAGGTCATGCTTATATGTTTTTTATATAAGGGGAATTAATTTTACAAAAATCATGTGACTTGGTTAAGCCTAGAGGCTAGTTAATGGCAGAGCTAAGATGCAATTCAAATTCTTCTAACTTCATGCCTTTCAGTGGTCTCACAGTTTTAAAAACAAAACTAGACTTCTCTTAGAGCTGTAAGATAAAATTGAGCTAATACATTGAAATGGGGAGGGAGAAAGCAATGAGAAAATAGGATAAAGTTCTTCTTACTTGGGGGTCAAACAAGTTTCTTATAGATAGGTCCCTTACAGATAAGACCTGAGGTAAGTCTGCAAGAAGCAAGGCCACGGACAAGGTTCTTGGGAAAAAATATGCTGATTAAAGTTGCCAAAAATTCAGAAATAGCAAAATTAAAACCACCAAATGAATTAATAGTATTGAGTGAGAGTTTATTGTGCATATATGAACAGTTCACAAACTGGGAACTTTCAAATTTAAAACTGGTATGTAGCTCAGGTACATGGCATTACGGGAGGGCTTATAAAATGAAAATGAGGGAATGGTTTGGGGTTTCCAGGTGACAGGAGATTGGTTAAAAGTGATTACCTTATACTATTTTTAGGAAGATGACTTAAGTTTCTTTTATGATTAACAAAGGTGTTTACAAGAAATAACCTGTTTCACTATGTGCTTGAAATAAGCTAGATTTAGTTTTGCTTGCATGATTTAAACTGTTTCGTCTGCTCAGAGGATTCCTAAGTCTGGCCTCTATTTTTAATTTTAACAAAGGAATCAATGTCTGAAAAATGGATAGAAGAATCTGAAAAATATAACTTGAGATGGAGATAGGATTTGAATAATAAGATCGTAGCATTTGGAGGCTTGAAGACAAAAGGCTGGGCAGGTAAATATATGCAAAAGATTAGGGGAATTAATTTCAGTTCTATTTATATTAAAAACAACCTACTATGAGCCAGGCAGCCAGGCACTCTCTGGGACTGTTAGAGACCAGAGAAGAACACACATGGAGGAACCACAGTAAGGTCTGATTTTAAGTTGGCATTGGTCTAATTTTTATAGTCCTTCACCCTTGTTTTAGGCTGACATTTATCTCTATGAGCTCTATTAGGAAAGGATTTGTTAATCAAATTAATAGTATACATAGAGTGAAATACTATTTTGTGAAAATAACTGACAGATTTATTGATGATTTCAATATATTATGGCTAGAAATGTGATGGAGTCAAGAGGATATAGGAGTCAAGAGGAGTGGCACACAGCACAATTTGGGAATTCCAAGACAGTCTTCTAGAAGATGGTAACTCTGATGTTTTGTGAGGTATGAAGCAAGGTCAGATTAGCAAGGTAGAGAAAGCAACAACAAATGTTAAATCTAAAGATGTTAAATACCAAAGATGCTGGAGGGGTCCCCTTGAGGCCTCCCATGATACGTCTCCATTTCTTGCCCCGAAGATGTCATTAGGACAACAGAACCTCTTTTAGATCTCCTTTCTAGTTGGGAATCTTGTGCCTTGTGTGCCCTAAATATTCCTTCTTTATGGTTCCTTATCCATGACTATGAAATCTTTCTCCCACCTCCACTTTGTTGTATCACTTTCCCCCAGTGTAATATCCTCCTGAGGCACTGTGCTCTGTCCACTCTTTGGCTATGGTTAAATTAACAGTGATGCAATGATTGAAGAGGGAGGGATTCATCTTGGTGATTTTGGAAAGAATTTTTAAACAAAAATGTTTACAATTTATGAGAAAAAGATGTTTTTGTGACCATTTTATCAAAAAAGAAACAGTTTCAGAAAGGTAAAATGTCCACGCACATGCAGCTGCTAAGTGATTGTGACATAGCAGGAGAGTAGAGTAACCTAGATGTCATCCCCTTGTTCTGAAGGATGGAGTGATCTGGACCATGTAAGAGAGACCCTTCGCGGACATCACTGCAGGCTCAACAGATGCAGGCAGGCTGTTGATGCGAGAACTTCATCTTCAAATGCAAGCATAGTTGTCTGACATATAAGGTGTCTCATTTCTGAGAGTGTGCTATTTCGTTCATTTACAGCAACAGAGGTCTCAAGTGGGAAAATTAAGAAAACCTCATTTAAAATGGAGCCAGGAGGCCAGCAGGGGGAGCTCTCACGTCATAGCACGGGTCCTCAATTACAGACCCAACAGGAAGAAATGGACCTTGCAAGACTACACTATTCTAGCTATTACCTTACTATCCCAGCAGTAGGAAGAAAGGTTTTTCTCCTCCCCTGGCAACAGCCCAGCCAATGAAAGACTCTCACAACTGAGCCAATGAAAAGCAAGTATATTTCAAACTCCAAGATTATTCCCAAGGACTTTTGTTTATAAAAGTCTTTACAGCTCCCCCACCTTTCCTGTATAAAAGAACTTTCCCATCCTTTGTTTTCCAGACTTGCCTATGGTTTTGCTGTAGCTTGCTTGTGCAGGCTTGCCAATTCTCTGCTATTCTTGAATAACACGTTTTTGCTGGTAAAATCATTGACAGTTTTATTTTTTAAAGTTAACAGAAGGAAAAGGAGAGGGCTCAGCAATCGAGTATATATTTGGAGTATTCATAGAAGAAATGGAGTAAGTTTGGAATGAGAGTAAACTTGACCACTTGTTTTGACCTAAATGAATACCTTGCTAAATGGAGGTGGGAAGGAAAATTATGAGTTAAATGACCCGGGGCTGTATTCCCTGGAATGACATGAAGGATTGTCAGAAAGAAGAAATGGAACAAGTGAGAATTGGGGCAAGTCCTAAAAGAAGTGGGGTGGTGGTATTTAAGTCCTAGGGAGAAAGTACTGCACAGGGAGAAGAGCACATGGGTAGTTAAGTGGTCACTCAGGCCCCCAGGTTAGTAGGCTGGGAGTCAGCAAGCCCACTTCCTCCTGCAATCAGTAACACCATGACCTAAACCCTTCCCATCTGAAGTGGAGTCAGTCCCTGCCTCAGGTCATTTATGTCATATAACATGTTGGGGTAGGAGTCCATCTGCATTATAATTGTAGCAGCCTCAGGATTCCAATATCTGTCAGTTATTAGATTCTAACCTGCTGGAAAGTGGTTTCTTGTGCCTGTATTCACTGGTGTTTCTAGATTGCTGGGTTCTTCAGCTCCAAATCTGGGATATGTGAGGCACAACCCACGCCCCCTCCTAACTCCCTTTTTTGGTGTTGCTTGGATCCCAAGGCCCACAGCCAGTTAGCCTTTTCTTTCTACTGTTCAGAGTCCTGAATTCTTGAATGTGTGTGGAGATCAGGGAAGACTCTTCACCTCTAATATATGAGAACTATTAGCCTAAAATGTCACCACATTACCATTTATTTGGGTTAAAAGATGGAGCAAATTCGACATGCACTTCTTAATAGAAATCACATGTTACCTTAGGGAAACAATTCATTGTCTTAGTGTATGCATCTACCCTTTACTTGTTATACTCCCCCCACCCCAACAAGGGGCTTTTTTATGTCTTGAACCAACTGAATTCCTTCTTACAAAACCATCTTTCCAAATTTTCTTTATACTGGTGTTTTCTTTCTCTGCTTGCTTAGCTGGCAGACTTCTCACTTATCAAAGGTTAGGTGAGCAATACCCCTAGTGAATTCTTCCCTAGTTTCCAATACCTCAATTCCCCTGTGATGCTCTCAGTTAATGAATAGTTATATTATTAAATATTATTTTAAATGAATTTTTAAAACACTTTTTTCATTTTTGCTGTTTTACATATATTTTAATATATATCTAGATTTGAAATCATATGTAATTTCACCACCCTACAAATAGTAAGTATTCCATTTTTAAAAACTCCAAATGTCTTGGAAATGGCAAATCATCAATGAATATTTTTTTAATTTAAATAGTGATTCCTATTCATAATGAACCTTGATTCTGATTCTTTTAAATAAGTAAGACATAAATATATGGAAAATGCTAAAAACTATGCAGATGTTCAGTTCAATTCCCTTATATTTCTTTTTTATCCTGTGTTACTAAAATACAGACTTTCTTGTTGAGTCACAAGATGATGAAAAAAATTCAGTATGATCATATATCTGATTCAAAATTTGACTTTGTGATGGAAAAATTTACTTAACTTCTATGAGCGCTTTTTATTCCAAATGCAAATTATTGTTATTTCTCTAAGTTGATACGACATACAAAATATACATAAGAAAAGTAGGACAAAGTAACCATGCAGTAGATAATATGCATTGATATCCTTTTACTCTGTATGTTATTTTACATGTAATTTTTTTCCTAACTGTAAACAAGGAAACTGATGATATCTCTTCATTCCTGGGTCCTTTACAACCAACACAGATGGCTATATAGTAAGTTAGTTTATGCTATCTGGAAAAGTTAAACTCAAAACTAATACTAAACAGAGGTAATGCTAGGAATTATGGAAGAATTCCCCATGACAACAAATAAAGAGTAGTTGTAAGGAACCAAGAAGGTTTTTGTTTATTTTTTTCCCCATCTGTAGTACATGTTTGTTTTATGCTTGGTTAAACAATATACAGTTTCACAATGATCATTCCCCAAATATTAATAAGTATTTTGATTAAACCATAAAACAGTGAAACCAAAAAATAAGTTTTAGTATGAAGATCTGAGCAGAATGTTTGGCAAGGTAAGTGGGGGATATGATTTAAAAATAAGCTTCATTTCATAATTTTTTTTTATTCTGTATGGGACTCAATTGTACAGTCCCTTTATATGATGATGATTATTATAGATATGTAGCATTTCTTTTTGAGCATGTTTTGGCAAGAGATCTGGAACCGAAGTAGAAAATCCAGCAGGGGTAGTATATAGACCTTGATTCTGAGTTATTTAGGAGATAAAAGGAAGACAGACAGTACATTCCATCTCCTAACCTTCTACATATGGCCAATTAAATTAATTTATTAATTGCAAGATCTTCATTGTAATTATCATGAAAGAAATAATGCAGCCAACTAATCTCCCTTTCTTGCCCTCAAGGGAGCATTCCTTCTTGGCCTGGGCATCTTCATTTTGCATGGATGTGGATGACAACAGTTGTGAAGGTAATGATTTAACACAGTTTATGATTTGTTTGCTGCTGGGCTTAGATTTGTTAGTATTTTCAAGGAAGAAATCAAGCGTGGCAAAATGACCAAGCTAATATGGCGTTTGCACTAATTATGTTAGTTTTATAGCTATCAGTAAGCTTCAATAATTAAAGATAAATGAGGAAGAGATACCTTCTCTCCTACTATATCACTACCAGGTAACATATTAAAAGAAAGCAAATCCAAGACTGATATTTTAAATGAATTTAACCATTTATTAAAAAGTGGTTGAGATGCGTATGTATGCTCATGTGCACATCCACACACACACACATACACACACATTCACCAGAACCTTACAATCTCATCCAGAAGCTCCTTTTAGTCACATACTCTGTCCTAATAGACATTGTTTAACATCTAGCCAAAACAAAACAAAACAGAAAAAGCTTTATTTGAGGCAAAAGGATGGTTTGTTTGTTTTTTTAAGATTTTATTTATTTATTTGACAGAGACAGAGACAGTGAGAGCAGGAACACAAGGAGGGGGAGTGGGAGAGGGAGAAGCAGACTCCCCATGGAGCAAGGAGCCCAATGCGGGGCTCGATCCCAGGACTCTGGGATCATGACCTGAGCCGAAAGCAGACGCTTAACGACTGAGCCACCCAGGAGCCTCAGGATGGTTTTAATGGTAAAATTCAGTGAAATCTTATTGGAGTTAGATGATAGTCTCTGAATGTGGGATGGCCCTGGAGAGAAGGCTTACCTTAGATCAAGAATAATTCCCATGGATGGACTCAGTTGTATGCCCTCAGTAGCCAATAATCCCAGCAGCTGGGACATGAGTGCCTCGGTCCTGAAGAGGAATCTAGGTGGAATATGACAATATTCACTACAGCCTATGTTTTATATGTCTTGAATCCACTTGTAGTATAATAAATTCTATACATCTGGGAAGGCATCTTGAAGGCATTTTGGGCAGTCTCTTTTTCTGGAAAAATTTTAAAAAAATTTAGTGGAAAAACCTATAGTCCTCACTGGTTTGGCTGCTTTCAAGATTATTATTATCTTTTCCCTCTGATATCAAATCTAAATTCCCCCTAAATCTAATCTAGATCAGCAGGGCCATCTAAGTGGCTTACCTGGTGGAGTGACCTGGACACTCATCTTTGTGGTGCCTGATCACCAACCCCTTCTCATGTTTTGACTGTTGCACTCAGTAATTTAAATTTAAATTAGAATTGGTGAAGGGAATACCAGGAGATGGCTCTGAAGCTCACTTAGATGAACAATGTCCTGGCAAATGTTTAACAACTAGCTCTCTGGAAGAAAGAAAATAAAAGCCCTGCTTTAAAGCATTATCTGATTTCTATAGTGAGATATTCCAAACATGGCTGGTTTCAAGCTCTCTATACTGCGTAACTGAACAAGGAATTGGGAAGAGAGGCAGATAACAGGCTCTGTTAGGTTTGTAGAGCCTACACTGGCACACCACTGCCTCAATGCCAAGCATATTCCTCTCTGTCCTGCTGGGGAGCAGCAGCTGTGCTTCCTCCTGATGGTCAGTCAATAATCTGCCAGGGTAATGTCTCCTTTCCTTGCCTGCTGGTCCCTTGGCACAGAGTCCAATAATAATTGGGTGGCAGCCATAGCATAAAGTTTAATTCTTGATCTTTCACTGATAGAAGAGATTTCCCTCTGGGAAAGAGAACCTTTAAATCTTCTTAGTCCAGAATGCAAGGGCAAGAAGCAGCACTCCCTCGACCCCGCCTCCACTGACAGTGCATCACAAGGCATAATGGTCAGCAGAACCTCCTCCACTTTAATCCCTCAGCTACCAGACCTTGTACTCTACCTTTGGGGACACAGCACCGTACAGTTGCCATTGATGATAGCAACAGAGCTTCTCAAGGAATTTAATCTCCAACTTGGCACAACAGCAGTGTCTTCAAGGGCTGTTTTATTGCTCTCTCAGATGGCAGCTTCTTGGAGACAGCAGGTGGTCAAAGTAGATCCCATGCTCATGTATGTAACACCATACCTCCCTTTTAAAAAAGGTTCCTTGCTCTGTAGTTATGTTATGCAAGACCCCTTGTCAGAGGTGAAATACTCTGTAAGCTCTCAGATTGAAGTAGGAGGATTTGTTGCAAAAATAGAGTGGGTCTGCTCCAAATTCCTTCTCCCTTTAACTTACCATTTGTTGGTGCCTTTATGATGTAGGTGTGTTGATAGAATTCCTCTGGATGACCTATAGTATATGTGAAGATTTTCACATATATTATAAAACTGTCTCCAACACTATAAACCATATATTACTCATGTTCTGAAAATGCAAAGATAAATAGGACTATTATATAGGAAGAGTTTACTTTGGGGGCTCAATAGCAATGACAAAAATATAAAAGGCACAATACCTGCATACTTCAAATAGCAGTTTGTATGGTTAATCATCAACAACAAAATATACAAATTAAATCATTGGGAATTACTACTCTATTATTTCTTTATTGTCTCTATTATTACTACTCTATAATATCTCACTATATACATTTTATGTATGGATTTATATATATAGGGATTTTGTGTATATAAAATCCACACCCCTCGTAGAGTTTTATGGTGTTTATGATGACTGGAATAGGGGGAAAATATCCTTTTGAAGACTACACTTGCTGGGCTATGATAAGAACTTTCATTCTTTTATGACAGAAGGAAGATTTTTGTCTTCCAATTGGGCACTAAAATATAAAAAGGTTAAAACTAGGGTAGACTAGTAATGGAAAAAATTAGTGTTTTAACCTAACAAGATTCATCCTGTGGATGATTAATAAAAGGCATGTATGTCCTTAACTACTATTCCATGTCCATACCATGGGAAATTGGTAGCATTAGAATCTTGTACTGAACTAAACACAGAAGAACCTATTTGATATAGTTAGTATAAGAACTAGAGCTTTCCAAATACATTGCTGTAGAGCTTTGCAGTTATAAAGCAACACTTAACCAGATGCAATGTACTATAGACTATTTAAAAGCTTCTCTACTTAAAAGGGTGAAAGAATAGTATAAGAGCCTATAGAAATATCACCTTTTGTGCAATTCATATTATATCCATCAGACTTAAAATTCTAGGTAATTAATTTAATTACTATATTTCAATTTTAACATTCAGAATGTTTTTATCAGGATAGCATTGTTTTGCCATCATTCATCAATTTCTTCTACAATCAAAATAAATTAAAAAAGCAGTTGATATCTTTCATATATGCAAAACCATGAATCATGTTCTGGGAGGGTTATAAAAGTGAAAAAACTCAGTTCCATCACTTATGCTTATAATAGAGTAGAAATTAAACAGTAGACTGAATTGATAATAATATAATTCTAAATATGATGTATATTATGAATGAAAAACCATAGGAAGTTGAGAAGGAAGGATTACTCAAGACTGAGGTAAATAATAAAGCTATAAATGAAGAGTGATTTAATCTCATATTAAATCTAAAATAAGATTAAGTTAATCTTCCATTAAATAATGGAATCATTTTTTTTCAACTGTTAAGATGTTCTAAGATAAGGACACATGAGTAAATGCATGAAAATGGAAAAATGTGGGGTGTTCTAGAAACAGCCAAGTTTCTCATAATTTGAGTATTAGTAATGAGCAAATAAAAAAAAAAAGTAAATCATGGTTGAACACTGACTACCAGGAAAGAAGAAGGGGAGAACAATATAAATCCTATATTAAGGATTTATCTTTATTTAGTAGGCCTTGGGAAGTCACTGAAATATATGAAGACAAAAAAAGTTCTTTTACATGCCACAAATATTTATTGAAAAACTATCATAGTGTAGATTCTACCTTTTTTTTTTTCCCTGAATATGGATAGGATCTACAAATAACCTTCTCCTAAGAAAATTTTCCTGTGGTAGTAAGGCTAATAGATTTCACAGACAACCATAATATATGATACATGACAAGTCTCATAATAGAAGCACAAAGATGCTTGAGTGGAAGAATCAGAAAAAGGTTTTGAAGGATGTATCTTTGAGATAAATGTTTGTCGATTTTAAAAGTTGATGAGAGGTAGAGACAGGTGGTATATTTCAGGTGTGGGTAATAATCTGCACAAACTAGTGGGGGGATAAATTCATGGGATGATCTTAGGTAACAGTTAATAGTTCTATGGTTAGACCACAGGCTCTGTGCAGAGTATGAGAAGGCAACAAGTTTGTAAATTGGGGTGTAGCCATATTATAGATTTATTTAGAAGGAGATTTGGATTGAATTCCATTACTCTGTAATGAGAAGTCACTGAGTTTGGCAGTGACAAAACTTAATCTGTAATCATAAAAGTTAAATGACCAAAGAATAAATTACAGTTTGATGAATTCTCATTGAAAATGATAAAGCTGAATCACAAAAGTTCCCTCTTCCAAAACATAATGAACCAATAAAAAAAAGTAATACCACTATTACCACCAGCAGCTATGAACATCTGTTGAATTTTGTATAGAACTTATTTTTTTAAAAAAAAGAAAGAAAAGAGAAGAGAACCTTTAGTATAAGCTTAATTAGGAAGTTATTATAGTATAAGCTTAATTAGGAAGTTATATAATGCCTTGGCAGAAGGGTGAGGAGGGACAGTTTATACTGAAAAGAAAACAGTCCAAAATTTTAAAAAACAGTGCAAAGGAAAAAATAAACTTCAATAATGGACTAACAGATAAAAAAAATGGATACAGTAATAAGTAGAATTACTACTATGGAAAATTAAATTAAAAAATAAAATTAAATCAGTGATGGTAAGCGAAATTCTCCCAGAGTACAGAAGAAAGGGAGACTAAAGATGAAAGCTAAGAGAGAATGTGACCAATATGTAGGGAAACAATGCAGCTCAAACATTTCTTGTTGGGTAAAGAATTTTTAAAAAGAAAACAACAGTGCTTGCTTCAGCAGCACATATTCTAAAATTGGAACAATGCAGAGAACATTAGCATGGTCCTTGCACAAGGATGACATGCAAATTCATGAAGTGTTCCAAATTTTTCTAAAAATAGAATTTTCATATGATCCAGTAATTACCAGATATTTATCCAAAGAAAAGAAAAACACTAACTCAAGAAGATATATGTCCTCTTCTATTTATTGCAGTGTTACTTACAATGGCCAAGATATGGAAACAGCCCAAGTGTCCATCAACAGATGGATGGATGAAGATGGGATACACACACACACATATATTATATGACTCAGTCATAAAAAAGAATGAAATCTTGCCATTTGCAACAATATGGATGGGCCTAGAGGGTATAATGCTAAGTGAAATAAGTCAGTCAGAGAAAGACAAATACCATATGATTTCACTCATATGTGAAATTTATGAAAGAAAAATATTTTTTTTAATTTTTTTTTTTAAGATTTTATTTATTTATTTGATAAACAGAGAGACAGTGAGAGAGGGAACACAAGCAGGGGGGTGGGAGAGGGAGAAGCAGGCCTCCCGCTGAGCAGAGAGCCCAATGCAGGGGGGCTTAATCCCAGGACCCTGGGATCATGACCTGACCTGAAGGCAGACGCTTAACGACTGAGACACCCAGGTGCCCCGAAAGAAAACAAATAAACAAAGAGAAAAAGGAAAGAAACAAAAAAGCCAAACTTAAATACAGAGAACAAACTGGTGGTTACCAGATGGGAGGTGGGTGGGGGATGGGTGAGATAGGTGATGGTGATTAAGAGTACACTTATCCTCATGAGCACTGAGAAATGCATAGAATTGTTGAATCATTTATATTTTACACCTGAAGCTAATATAACTCTGTATGTTAATTATACTTGAATAAAAAATTAAAAGAACAAATAAAATGATCAATTGTAACAGAAGGAAAAATCAAGGGCTTAAATTTTCCTGAGATAAAGCAGAGGCTGAAATGGGGAAGGGGAAAAAGATTTATAAATATTCAGGCTAATTATCAACAAAGCATCAAAATCTAAATGATCATTTCAAATGACAAGGGAGGGGCAGTAACAATTTATCCACCAACTGTATTATCATTCAATTCTCTTTTATATGTGAAAACAAAATAAGGATGTTTTTAAGATATGTAGGGCTTCAGAAAACATCCTACACATAAAAACGGGTAAGTTCTTTGAAGACACAGACAGTATCTATCTTAATCACTTCATCATCAGCGATCGATGGGGAGGCTAATAAATAATGTTCTCTAGGGCGCCTGGGTGGCTCAGTCGTTGGGCATCTGCCTTCAGCTCGGGTCGTGATCCCAGGGGCCTGGGATCGAGTCCCGCATCGGGCTCCCTGCTTGGCGGGGAGCCTGCTTCTCCCTCTGCCTGTCTCTCTCTGTCTCTTCTGAATGGATGAATAAAATCTAAAATAAATAAATAAATAAAAATAAATAAATAAATAAATAAATAAATAATGCTCTCTACATCCCCTTTATTGTATGTTTCTGGAGTTTTCTATTTTCTGTTGGCTATGCTGCATTCTGTAGCAATAGATAGCTGACACAAAGTAAATATATAATGTTTCAGATGGTGATATTTTCCAGGGAGAGAATGAAGCAGGCAATGGGGACAGGGAATGCTGGGAGCCGGGGGAGGTTTGTTTTGTAGAGAGTCAGCCCAGAAAGCAGGGCAAGAACATGCACAGTAAGTAAGGCCTAAACTGAATCTAGATCAGATCATTCCCTAGCCCAGGGAAAGTGAAACAGGGAAAGTGAAACAGGCAAATGACATTTGAGTAGAAATATGAAGAAAGTGAGAATTCCAACCAAGATAGCTTAGACGTTCCCCTCAGCTTGGCGAAATAGACAGGCTTCTCCCTGGCTCTAAGCCCCTGAACTGCCTTTTCTTAGAGCATATACTTCAGAAAACTTGTAATTGTAAATCTTTTCATTGCCTCTTAGAGATGCAAATCTCTTTTAAAAGCTTCTTGCAAGTTTTACAACCCGGGCCTGTCTATCTCAAGGACCTGGGAGCCATCTCTTTGAAATGTAATCAAGGAAAATTGTGCTCCTATCTCTCAATTTCCGTGGGAGGATCAGAGTCTAACTTTGGCAGGTACCTTGCTCCAAGTTACAAAACTACCTCCTGTCAGGAAGATAGGAGAAAGTTTACTTTTAAAGGCTCATTTGATCTGCATATAGAAATTCTTTTATTGGTATTTGGAAACCAGTGCTAAATGTAAGTTTTAAATAATTCTTAAACTGTACTATTTATTTCTTAGTGTCAGGAATGTGATATTAGGATGTGAATGTACTTTTCTTGTAAGGTTAAAACTCTCAAATAAGGCCCATAACATTAGGGGAAGAAAAAAAAAAAACACCTTTTCAAGGGTAGGCCCAACCAGTAAGCATTGTGGTGTTGGGGCTGTTGGGGGCTGGGGGGGGGTCTCTGAATTAAACTCTCTCCCCACATAACTTTACATTAAAAAAAAAAGTGAAGGCAGTTATTGAGACATAGGATAAATTTTTAATTAATCTGAGCCATTCATAGGAAACGATAGTTAAGTTTGTGTCCAGGTTAAAAGACACATAGGGCAATTATTTTAAAGAAAGTAAGAGAGATGGAAATGATTAGAACTTGAGGTGCTTTGCAGAAGACAGAGGGGGGATTACATATGAAATGTTCTAGGCAGGAGAGTCTCCAACCTTTGGAGCAGTTGAGAGAATGAATTAAAGTTATTGGAAAGGAGAAGAGGGTACAAAGGGGAGAGAGTCAGAGAAATATTTACTATTTGGTGGTGTTACATTTTTCTGTGAGAAAAACCCAAAAAACAAAAAGCTTAGACTTATAATGTAGCACATTAAGCCAGTCAACATATTTACCATGTTTCCACTATCAAGGTGTCTATTGGGGTAATACCAATACCACTCTGCATATTATATTCCTGGATTTTATTTCCTTTTTATTAACTAATTGGTTTTCTCTCATGATATAGTAGCATTCACCAAATCATATATTTTCAATAAGCATGTGTGGCTGTTTCTCCCAGCATCAGGTTACAGATGCCTTGAAATGACATGAACAGCTTCAGGTGATCTTGTAGAATAATGATCTGATCTAGATTCAGTTTAGGCCTTACTTACTGTGCATGTTCTTGCCCTGCTTTCTGGTCTGGAACTGTCCTAAAAGAAACAAGAGATACCTAGCAACAGTTTGTGCTGTGGGATGGAGGGTAGCAGAAGGGTCCCTTGGAGCAGGTACTCCTAGGTGCAATTTACTGAGCGAATATGTCCTGATTGATGTCTCCCAGCTGCTATGAGTAGTAGCTCCTAAAGGCTTCTCCTGATTATTTTTCTCAGCTGATGAGAACCACCTAAACTGGGAATGTATCCCCTCCATTCCTCCCAGGACAGCCTATTGCCAATGATGGATGGATACATGGGGTAAAAAGTCTAACTCTCTTGCCTCAAGGGGAGGGAGGAACTGTGGTCTTCTCCTTGTGGGTCAGTCTAAGGCTAAGACTCCATCACTCTTGGGGCCCCCGGGTGGCTCAGTCGTTAAGCATCTCCTTTCGGATCAGGTCATGATCCCAGGGTTCTGGGATCGAGCCCCGTGTCAGGCTCCCTGCTCAGCGGGAAGCCTGCTTCTCCCTCTCCCACTCCCCCTGCTTGTGTTCCCTCTCTTGCTGTGTCTGTCTCTGAAATATAAATAAAATCCTAAAAAAAAAAAAAAAAGACTCCCTCACTCTCATCTCCTTCCCCTTCTCTAACCGGCTCTATTCCATAACCTAAAGGTTTATACTGAAGAACAGTCCCTCCGTCTGCACCAAAATCCCTATCTCAGATCCTGTTCTTGGGAATTTCACCTGGAAAGGTAATTTTTCAAGTAGCATGTGGACACAACCAACGTGATAGAGCTTCTGTGCTCTTACTCCAAGACTCGGCTATTTCTGTTGGGGCACAAGAAACTCTCAGGCTCATCTAGCATCTATGAATGAAAGACTTGAAAGTAAAGTGTGGGGTAATTAATATTCTCTGGGTCAGATTTTGACTAATGGGAGAAAGGAGGCTATAGATGAGCCTGCTTCTCCCTCTGCCTCTCCCCCCTGCTTGCTCTCTCAAATAAGTAAGTAAAAATCTTGAAAGAAAGAAAGAAAGAGAGAGAGAGAGAGAGAGAGAAAGAGAAAGAAAGAAAGACAGAAAGAAAGAAAGAAAGAAAGAAAGAAAGAAAGAAAGAAAGAAAGAAAGAAAGAAAGAAAGAAAGAAAGAAAGAAAGAAAGAAAAAGAAAGAAAGAAAGAAAGAAAAAGAAAGAAAGAAAAAAGAAAGAAAGAAAGAAAAAGAAAAAAAGAAAGAAAGAAGAAAGGCTTACAGCGTAAGCTAGATATACAAGGAAGCAGGAAAAGTTAAAGTTCTCAATACATTTTAAGGGGGGGAAATGATTGCGATCATTTAAGTGACAGGTAATAAGCTTGGATAATGTTAGCAGCAGCTTCAGTTTCTAAAAAGATACTTAATTTTTTTGTTCTAGTTGTGATGATGTTGTTATTATTGTTGTTATTATGTTCCTGTCTGTAGGGAGCATCTATCCTGTAGAGCGAGCTGAGTGCTAAGAATCTTCGGCCCACATGAGAGGTCCGAGGAGTCCACTAAGACACAGAAGCTAGCAGCAAACAGGAGACAGGACAGGAGCGGTGGAAAATGATGGATAGCATGCCAAATGCAATAGGGGTGTTTATAAATATAGTGAGACAACTGCCAGGGATTTCAACCGAAGGAAAAAGAAAGGCATACATCATGGACAGGACTAGTCAAAAAAAGAAACCAAGTAGAGGAGAGAGGGTGTAAAGGAAAAGCCTTCAGCTTCCTCACGGCAGCTACACTTTGTTTTCTCTGGTCAATTTGAGATTTTTTTTTCCTCTGTCATTTTCTAACACATGTTGCGTCAAAGGAAGAGGATTGGGTTGTTACCTAAAAGAAGGAGAAGAGGGAGTTAATTGCCGCCGTTGTCGGTTTTCCATCGTGGAGTCAGAAATATGGAAATCCACATTCCTGTTAATCACAGATAACAAACCAGAGGGAAGCGTGGGAGCACGGCAACCACCGTCCTGACTGCTCGTGCCCAGGACTCCTCATGTGCAGCTGTGGGGGCTGGAAAAGTGACTCTGCCTAGGCTAATGAGGCAAGACAAAATAAAGGCCCAAGTCACAGAAGAGAGGATCTTAAATGCACAGCTGTATCCTCTGCTGTCTCTTTCTGCACCTGGTCTTCAATCGCAGGTTAAATTTTTCTCCGTTGCAATCTGCTTGCTTCCCTACAGGGCCCTCTAACATTTTCTGAGTCCGGTCCAAGCTGCTAGTGATTATTTATTGTGGGTACCCTGGAACTGACAAAATTTGATTTTCTCTTATTGGTGGGCCGTGAGCTGAAGTACCTGTCAGAATCCAAAGTCCATGCAAGTTGCAGCATCTCACTAAGGTGTTAAGAGTTCATTTTAACTATTAAACATGACTCTGGCTTGCAACTCTATACACGTCATCTATTATAAGGGCATGTTACAGGCAGCAAGCGTGTGGGAGTTTTAAAGAATGATAAATAAAACAGTTTTCATGCTCATATTTGGAACAAGTTGAAAAGGTTAAGATACGGGAGATGAACAGATGGCAGTGTTGCAACTAACGCTAATTTGGAATGGTGGCTTTACGTTATGGCTAAATGGACAGGCTCAGACTTTATGTCTGGATTAGAAAGACTTCTTACCTTAGTCACCGGCAGAATCGGACACCTTCGGCTTCTCATGGGCAAAGATTTTTCGTGTAGCTCTCTCTAAAGAATATGTGCTTTCTAAAGAGACTGTAATACTAATTATCATGTAATAGAATAATGGGTAGTAATAATAGTAATAACAAAAATGACCATACTGGGACTCCTGGGTGGCTCAGTCATTAAGCGTCTGCCTTCGGCTCAGGTCATGATCCCGGGATCCTGGGATCGAGCCCCGCATCAGGCTCCCTGCTCCACGGGAAGCCTGCTTCTCCCTCTCCCACTCCGACCCCGTGCTTGTGTTCCCTCTCTCTCTGTGTCTATCTGTCAAATAAATAAATAAAATCTTTTTAAAAAATGACCATACTAAAACAATAGCAACAACAATTATTTCTCACAATGTTTCCCTTTAGAGCCTAAAGTGAACATGTTAAGCTATTCCTTCTACCCTGGTAAAGTTGGAGTAAGAAAAGGAAACTAGAGGGCTTTACCCCCGATGTAGGAATGTTCTCCTCTCCACAGAAACTAGAGGAGGAAGGACTGTCTGTCCCTCCCCACAGCTCTCCGACGGGGCGGATCTCCTTCATGCGGAGCCAAAGACACAGATCGTGCAGTCCAGCAGACAGACCCAGGATGTGAGGAAGGACACCTGCGTGTTTCACCTTTGCCACCAGGCCTCCCTCCTATCCTCTGAGTCCAGGACAATATTCAGGCAAAGCAGGTGAACAGGAGTCACCTAAGAGCTGTTTTCTGGTGACATTTATAGGACATAAACCCATAAACACAGGAACTCCTTTTGCACACATCTTCAGCTGTTAGCATCTACTTCAAGCAATCTTTGGAAAGACCAGATTTCTGGCTCCCCTGTGGTAAATTGCAAGCACTTCTTATTGAAGGATTTTCAATAAGCTCCATTTCCACCAAGTCATATGAATTGTTGATTTCCTCAGAATTTAAAACCTTTGTTTACTCTTAACTCACACTAAAATGCTGCTTCAGCATACTTTCATTTGCTTGCTTCGGTCTTCAACTACTTTATGTTTTTGGCCTAGAATTGGGATTTGGGCATGAAGACTGGTGGTCCAACACAGAATATCACATGTTGAAATTGAGACTGGAAACAGAAACTATAGATGGTGGAATCAAAAGATGAGAGTTTTGATCTCTGATGAAAAATATTTCCATTCCATCAGTCCTATATGCCGTTACATACAAATTTGTTGTCATGAGAGTTAGAAATAAATGTCCATCTCCCTTAAACAACTTATATCTTAGGATGCTTTCTGTATATTTGCAGTTAAACTTAATTCAATAAATAAAATATTGGTACCAAAACCTGAAACAAGGTCTTAGTTTTAGTGACTGGTGCAAGGAGGTAGGGATAAAATATTTTGATATTACAAGCAGAAAAGCTTTGACCTGGTTACTTCATAGCAAAATGCTTGGCCAAACCATTATCTTCTGCACCTTAGAAGCATCATTCAAGTTTCAGAAGAATGCTATTGCCTGAAAATATTTCCTTTTGCCAATTGTTTAGTCAACATTTCCTACCATCCCCAAACTACTGGCAACTATTAATCTGTTCTCATTTCTACCATTTTGGATTTTATATAATGCTATATAAGTGGAATCATCTAGTTTATAGCCTTCTGAGTCTTGCTTCTTTCACTCAGTAAAATGTATTTAAAATTCAACTCTGTTTTGTGTATAGTTCATTTCTTTTTATTTATGAGTGGTATTCTGTCATATGGATAGATATACTGCCATTTTGTTTATCCATTCATGGAATGAAGGACATTTGGATTGTTTCCATTTGTTCAAATTATGAATAATGATTCTATAAACACTACTATACAAGTTTTAGTGTGAATGTAAATTTTTACTTTTGGCACAAATAACTAGAAGTGTGATTGCTGGGGTATATGTTAAGTACGTATTTAATTTTACAAAAACTGCCAAGCAATTTATAAAGTGTCTATTTTTTTTTTGTAAAGATTTTATTTATTTGACAGAGAGAGACACAGCGAGAGAGGGAACACAAGCCGGGGGAGTGGGGGAGGGAGAAGCAGGCTTCCCGCGGAGCAGGGAGCCCGACGTGGGGCTTGATCTCAGGACCCTGGGACCATGACCTGAGCCGAAGGCAGACGCGCAATGAATGAGCCACCCAAGTGCCCCCAAAAGTGTCTGTTTTTATTTTGCATTTCTACTAGTAATGTAGGATCTATAACCTCACCAACATTTAACTATTTTCAGCCTTTGAAAAAGTCATTTCTGATAGGTGTGTGATAATATCACATTGTAGTTTTAATGACCTTTTCCTAATAGCTAATTCATTGAGTTTTTTCTTATGTGCTTATCTGTATATCTTGTTTAACTGTTTATTCAAATTTTTTATCATTTCTAATTAGATATTTGCTCTTTTATGGTGGAGTTCTGAGATTTTTTAGGAATACAACTTATTTGTCACTATGTGATTTGCAAATATCTTTGTGCTTTGTTGTAAACACATCGAGGAATTCTGTCTTTGGGGCGCCTGGGTGGTTCAGTCAGTTAAGCCTCTGCCTTTGACTCTGGTCATGATCTCACGATCTTGGGATCGAGCCCCACATCAGCACCCCCCCCCTCAGTGGGGAGTCTGTTTCTCCCTCTCCCTCTGCCTCCCCACTGCTCATGTGCTCTCTCTGACTCAAATAAATAAATAAAATCTTTTGATAAAGAAAATAACTCTGTCCTTAACACATTGTAATAAAAAATTTATCCTACATTTCTAGGTAGAGATTTGCATTTTTTGTTTTACATTTAAGACTGATCCATTTGGAATAAGTTTTTGTCTAGGGTACAGGATATGGGTCAAGATTTTTTAATATTACTTTTTGCATGTGGTTATCCAAATGTTCCTAACGTTATGGCTTTGTCAAAAATCTCAACATATTTGTGTGGTCTGTCACTGGATTCTTTCTTATGTGCCATTGATCTATGTGTTTATCTGTTCACTAATACTACATTGTCTTAATGTAGCTTTTTATTAAGTCATGAAAAAAGGCAGCACAAATCCTTCAAATATATTCTTTTGTTTTAGCTACTCTGGTATCTTTGCTTTCCCATATAAATTTTAGGAAGAGCTTGTCAATAGCTACAAAATTTATGCTGGAATATTGTTTGGGAGTATAATGAGTCTATAGATCAAATGAGGGGATTGATCTCTTAATAATTTTGAGGCTTCGACTCATGAACAAGATATAGTTCTCCGTTTACTTAGCTTCCCTTTTATCTAGGATTTCCTTCACAAGTACTGTATAATTTTCAATGTAAAGAACCTACAATATTTTTTATATTTATACCTAAGAATTTCACCATTTTTTGGTGCTGGTATTACAGTTAGCACTGTTTATTTCTAGTATATGGAAATACAATTGATATTTTCATATTGATATGATTTCCTGCAATCTTCCTAAAATCACTTATTAAATTTAAGAGTTTTTTGGTATTTTTGTTGATTTTTTTAAAATGTAGACAATGATGTCATCTGTAAATAGAGACAGTGAGATACTTTATTTTTTTTCTCCTATTCTCATTTGTTTTCATTTCTTTCTTTCCTGTTTTGTTTTGTTTTGCTTTGTTTTGTTACTTGTTGCCCTGGCTAGGACTTCCAGTATGATGTTGAATGGGATGTTAAGAGAAAACATCTTTATCTTGTACCAAGTTACAGAGAGGAACTATTTAGCATTGTAACTGTTTGTTTTTGTAGTTTCCTTTCATTTTGTCATGAGTAGATGATAAATTTTGTCTTGTCTCTATGAGAAAATTGTTTTTCTTCTTTAGAGTCTTATGATAAATTAATTTAATTGTTGAAACAATTTAAATGTTGAAACAGCCTTGGCTCACCCAATTTGTGGTGATATATTACTCTTTTTCTATATTTCTGGATTCTGTGTGCTAATATTTTGTTGATGATCTTTCTATTTTCATGAGGGATATTTATCTATGGTATTCTTTTCTTTTAATGTCTTTGTCTATTTTTGTTACCAGTTAAGGCTTTTGTTTTATAAGGGAGAAGAAGCTGAACTATTTTTGTACCTTCCTGTGGTTGTTACTCTTTTCCTACCCCAGGCCTCTTTCATAAGGGATGCTTTCTCTGGACTTATGCCTATTTTTTGTGAATATTTAAATAAAGTTCATAAATAAGAACCTACAAATGAGTACAGATTTCCTTTGCATATTTGATCGCCAATGTTTCTATATTCTCTTGTTGGCCTGCACTTAGCCTTGAGCAATTATTTGTCACTTCTAGCAAGTTCTGTTGATATCTCCCCAGAGTCAGGATAACTTATTTTTCTTGAGACCTTGGTTTTTGATGGTAAAATAAAGGTTGTGTATTTTTAGTTTTCCAGCTTTGTTGTTGTTGTAAAGGATGGAGCAATGCTCTTTCTTTCTGTGTCTTTGTTATGGAAAGAAATCACTGAAAATGCATCTGGTCAATATTGCTAGCCCTAGGCACCATTGTTTAAGAAAAGTCTTAGAACTAAACAGATATGAGCCCACACGTAATGACACATCTAAAGTACCCTACCATACTACTAGGCCACTTCTTGGGCATGAACTTTCCTTCTCCCTGTTCATAATTTCTGTTTTGGTACCTACATTGAACAAAATAGTCAATTTGTTTTTTTTGTTTGTTTGTTTGTTTGTTTGAGAAGTATTTGGAAGTATAAGGGAAATATACCCTGTTTCCGATTGGTAAATATCTTGCATTCCTGAATAACTGTGACCCACAAATAATTCCTACTAATAAACTCAACTATTCATAACATGGGAAGGATAAAGTATTTTGCTAACATTTTTACATAGTCGGTTGCACTTTGTGAAACCTACATAACACGTGAGTTTAAACAATCTCATACAATTGTGTTTTTTTTTAAAGATTTTTTTACTTATTTGAGAGAGAGAATGAGAGAGAGAGAAAGCGCATGAGAAAGGGGAGCAGGAGAGGGAGAAGTAGATTCCCCACTGAGCAGGGAGCCCGGTGTGGGACTCGATCCCGGGACTCCAGGACCATGACCTGAGCCGAAGGCAGTCGCTTAAGCAACTGAGCCACCCAGGCGTCCCACAATCTCATACAATTGTATTAAAATCCTTCAGATTATATGTTATTGCAGTAAATTTTAATTTTTAGTATTATGAGTTTTTGCCTTAAAAATATTCATGTTAGTATTTGAGAGGGAAATTGGAAAGTAATGTTTCATGAACTACCAGCCAGATGCTACTTTGAACCAGACAAATTTAAGATAGGTATGAAACCAAATTACTATATCATAATTCAGTTTTCCTTAGTATCTTTTGTGTAAATGTCAGAAATGAGATAAAATGAAAGTACTTTATTAGTATTTATTTCAATTGATAAAGCATTTGAAATTTTTGTCTGAAATTAATAAAACTATTTTGAAACTTCTAAATTTTTATAAATTTATTTATAAATTAAAAAATAAGAAATTACTTGAAGTGCGGAAACACTTTTTGGTAGTGTAAGGTTCAGAGTTAAGTTCTCACTCCCTGTGAAGCACAGAGGAAGGCTTCATAAAATTGAAAATAAATAACACTTATCTGAATTTCATTTTACAGATGCATTGAAAAATTTTTAAACTTACTGAAACTGTTACAACAATATTTTTTATTCAAAGAATTATTGCCAGGCAGTCTTATAAAAATCATTGTTTCCTACCACAGAAACTTGTTAAAAATTGTGAATGCTGGAAAAAAATATTAAATGTTTATCTATTAAGGTTATGAAGTTTAGCAGAGACTTCGATAGCTTTTTCCATGACATATCAATAAAATTCTGAAATGAACTTTTAGTAAGCACAATAGGTTCTGGTAATGTCCCAGAAAAGACAGGGTAATTGAACATCTAGATCAGTAAATCATAAAATATTCAAACTTTTAGCATGCTTTATGAAAGCTAATCATTCTGTAGTGAGTTGTTAATGTCAATTTGAATTCTATGTGAAACTCCATAAAGGATTGCTTCTTGGAATCATAGAATAATGTACAACATTTGAAATAATTTTATATAATCTTCCATTCTGGAGAAGAAATAAATGCCCACATGTTAAGAGTACAGTCAAATACCTCACTTTTGATATTTATGGTAGAGTAATGTATAAGACCCTGGAAATATACATCCCAAGAGGATATTTTTTTAAGTGATAAAATTTTAGGATTTATTTTGGCACTTAAAAAAATATATTTTTTGGTGCCTGGCTGGCCCAGTCAGTAGAGCATGGGACTCTTCATCTTGGGGCCGTGAACTCAAGCTCCAAGTTGGTTGTAGAGTTCACTTAGAATATTTATAATATTTAAAATATTTATATAGATTTTATTTGCATAATCAGTCAACATATGAATATATTGGCTGATTATGCAAATAAAATCTTTTTAAGATATATCCCAATGAATCACTATATCATCTATAATTCAGTGATGAGAATTATTAAAATTAACAACTGCAACACAGCCTTTTTGTAATAAATTGATTCTATGAAGTCAGTCTAAAATTGATAAAGTGTACAGTGTTCATAAATTTTAGAGTTGCACTAATTCAACTAATATGTTTTATATTATTTATTAATAACATTCTAGATCTATGTTTAAGATTTAGATAATTAAAATATTTTGATTCAAAATTCTCAATATTTTAAAAAATATTTCAAATAATTATATTTTAATGCTCAAAAATTATCTTAAAAAAAGCACAAATAATAATCCTAAAAATTCTAAAGTTTCCTACTAAATATGTCTTTGATATCAGCATGTCTAATATATATTTAATATATGTTATAACGTGTAATGTAATAATTACATAATATATAACAATCAAAATAACAAAGTATAATCATATGTGAGAGATTTGACTTGAGAAATTACTAATAGTAGTTATAAAAATGAAAGTAATGGTTGCATTTTTTTGCTAGTCTATAAATCCACATCCTTTAAATGTGTTTTGTTTGGAAATTTCAGTTCAGACATCTATTTTATTTTATTTTATTTTTCCAAAAGACATGGCAGCCTTCAGCAGAGTGGCAATTTGCTTGTTCTTTTTTCCGGATTTCTTAAATTTGTATTTTGTTACAACTTACCTCAACTGATAAGATAATACAAAAAGAAACAAAAAAAGTGTATTTCCAAGAAGAAATGGATATATAATAAATATAAATCATATTTCAAGAGTATCTCATTGAATAACATCTTAAATGTAGACATCTCTACCGCAATTTACAAATGTATCATGATGAAACTAATACTAAAAATGGAGAGAGAGGACTTGTTCAAGAAATACCTGTCATTATTAGCGTTAACTTGGGTGTGCCATGAATTCTTTAATCTAAGTTTATTTATATAAAAAATTAATGTATAGTGGTACTGCCTTGATTTCCATGTTCTTGTGATTATTATATGGAATCAAGTATGTGAAAATGTTTATAAGCTTAAAATCTAAAACTACATTTGCTATAGGAGTTTTCCATACAGTAAAATTCATTCATCTATCTTTGGTTTATTTATGATATTTGTATATTTTTGGTCACTGCAAAAAACAACAGATGGTATATGAAAGTTTTCTTACTGGAAATGCCTGATGTAATGATGTATGAAGCATAAAATAAATTGTACGTTTAGACATATAAAATTACTGAATCATATTGTTTTGAGTATGAAAGGAGATAATGTATACAGATTACTTAAGCTAATACCTTGAATGCATTATGTACTCAATAAAATGTTAAAATCATTGTACGTATCAGTCCCAATAGAAGTTTTTTAATGCTTCTGGCATTAGTGTGATGAGATAGAAATTCAACATTTTCTCTCTTTAATATATAAAGCACCTCTTCTTCAATCATTTTTTTTACTTTTCAGGGAAGAACCTGAATACTAATTAAATAAGTATGGTTGAACATAGAAGCAATTTTAAAATGCCTCCAGTACTTTTTATTTTCTTTAATAAAAGCCAAAAAGCAACACTAACAGTTAAATGGCATGCATAATACTCTGAGCATTCTTGTTCTCTAGTTCTAGAGTTATTTGGTGAGGGCCTTGCAATTTTATGATTTGTTAGAAATACTTATTCTCTTGAAAGTTCTCAAAATTTTTTTTTTTTCTGAAGTGTGAATTTAGATTGTTGTATGTTATAATGTATCATAAAAAATTTAAAAGTAGCATCTGGACCCAAATCTGCTTGAAGTTTTTACCGAGTCTCTATTCTGTTGTTTACCTGATTATCATCATTTACATATTCAGTTTAAGCAAAATAAAAAGATCTTAAAATCCAAAGTAAATATACTTAACAATCCTTACAATTTCCTAAATTTGTGTGCCAGAGCATATGTGTTCTACTGTTCATTAAGAGACATTTAACTTATATGAAATTAGATACATTCTTTAATAATAAAGTTAATCAGTTAATTTTTGAGATAAAAATATCTAATATTTGTGAAGTTCACATTCTGTGGAGGTCTGAGAAAATTATATATTTTAAATTCAAACAATATTTGAAGTCAGTAAACATAACATTAGGTATGGATAAAAAACCCTCCCAGATGGAAAAAAAAATAGTTATTTTGTTAATATAATGTTGTTCTTATATAAAAATCCAAAATATGGGTTTTTTTTATTTACATTGTTTTTTAGCTTTTGCTATTTGTGTGCAGTTACTATGTATCTGTCCCTGGGAGTGGAAACCACTGGGCCATATTCTTTTCTCTCAGTTATGACAAGTATTTAGCCATATACGTACCCACTGGAACATTCTAGGATCATAGAATGTTATAGTTCAAAGGGACTTAGAAATATGTGATGCTGTCAAATTTTTTATTTCGATGAAACCTTCCATTGATTCAATTATATAAAACCAATACGAGTGTAATTGCTTGGTTGAAACTGGGCAGGAGGCCTAGAATTATACTTTGTGTTCACTTTCTTATCTATCTCCTTACCCTCACTCTTATGTGGCCCGGGAGGCTCCTACTCCAGGAGTACACTATAGTGGATATGATATATCTGAAGCTCAGAAAGTGAAGTACATGTTGATGGTCACACAGCAAAATAGTGACAACCTTGACTGGAATCCAGTTGTCCAGAATGCAAATCAAATATCCTTACTTCTTCACTACCTGCTACCTGGTGATGCTTAATTTTTATAAAGAACATGCAGCTTCTCAGTAGCAGTTTGGGTTCTATTTCCTGTTTCCTGATATGAGACTTTATTATGTTCTAGAACTTCACCCCAAACCATATTTCCCAAACTGGACTGTCTTTCCTTCCATGGCAGATGTTGAATTGTTCCCTACTTATTATCTATTTTTTCCATCTTCCTTGATTATAGTATTACTTGATTTTTTTTTAAAGAATGCCAATTGTCCAAGTAAAAGATTACAGTTTCTAATCTCTTAAAGTTAGATGTGGCCCTGTGACTTAGTTTTATGAAAGGAAATACTAATAATGGCTGTTAGAACTTCTAGAAAGTCTGGCTAAAAGAGGGACAAAGAGCTGGGTGAGGCATTGTGTGTCCTCTTCTACTTCTACAATCTATTAATCTCCTTAATATCACCTGTCTCAACACAATCCATTCTCAACAATAGCCATACTGACCTTTTACAAGTATCAGTCATAGGATCATCCCACTCCTCTGCTTAACCACTTCCAGTAGTTCGCAATCCCACTTAGGTTAAAAAAAAAAAAATCGCTTAGCTTCGCAATAAAATGTAGGTGTTTACTCCCTCTATATCTCTCAGAACTCTTACCGGTCTTTCCTTTTCTTGGTCCATGAGGCTTCAGGTTTTCAAATGTGCCAAGATCCTTTCTACTTTCTACTTACCTGGAGTTATTTTCCCCAGATCTGTATGGCTGGTTTCCCTTCATCACGGGAATCTAAGCTTAAAGTCATCTCTTTCAAGAGACCTTCCCTAACTACCCAATCTAAAGAAACTACTCAGTCACTCTGTCTCTCATGCTATTTTCATTATCTATCTAGGGTGGTACCTCTACATAATATAGGTTTTCATTATTTGTTTCTTTACTGTCTCACTACAGCAGCAACCTTGACCAATCTGTTCTCTGCTGAATCTTAGACCATGATGGACACTCAATAAGCATTTGTCAACAGAATGTATGAAGAATGTATGAATCCATGTATTTTGATATGGTACTCGTCATTTTCTACATAAAGCCAATAGATGGTCATATGCATCTCTTACTAATTCTATTAAAGTATAACCTTCAAACTGGAGCCATACTCCATGTATGTTTCATTTTTCAGAAGGCCAGTTTTACAATAACTTATTGTCTTTATCCCTTGAGTCATGTCATGAAAGCATTATTAGCTGGTTTAATGCAAGAACATTCTGTTGCTTTATTTTAGTATTTTTCACTTTATACTTTATTCACATTCCCATTTTCTTCACTCTTTTGGGAACGTTTTCTAGTATATTAAATGCATGTCCTTCCAATACAGCTATGATTGCTTTTATGGTTGTCTTTGATTAAAAAGTAACACAGGGCGCCTGGGTGGCTCAGTTGGTTAAGCAACTGCTTTCGGCTCAGGTCATGATCCTGGAGTCCCGGGATTGAGTCCCACATTGGGCTCCCCGCTGGGCGGAGAGTCTGCTTCTCCCTCTAACCCTCTTCCCTCTCATGCTCTCTGTCTCTCATTCTCTCTCTCTCAAATAAATAAATAAAATCTTTAAAAAAAAAAAGTAACACAGATTTATGTGTATGTTTAATTTACACAAGTTATGTTAAATATCTCTCCATTTCTTATTTTTAATAAACAGAGCTATGCTTGTGAAATCTATTCATGTTGCTTTGTGTACCTCCAATTAATTATTTCATAATGTCACATAGTATTACACTGTAGGCAAATACCATATTGTAACTAACTTATCTATGATAAAAATATTTTTCTGTAATTACTTTCTATCACTATATCTAAAACTTCTTATGTAACTCATATAGAGATGCATAATGGCCTAGAAAAATATATTTTTAACATCCACAATATATAAGAGAATTATTCTTTTACTGGTCAAGAAATTTCTGCACCCCATAGAAGCTCAGAAGTAAAATGGTATAGGACACGAATAGACAACTCTCTTGTCTTAGGTTTCCCCTGTATTTCCTACCTAACACATTGGTATTCCTTTATAAATATCTCATATAAAACACACACCACTCATTAATAACTAAATGTATGGATATGTGAAAATTCTGGGATAGTGATAGATAAATGACATTATTACATGGTCTCTTACATATGTAAGTAATCAGTTCTCTTATACAGATTAGGAATAAATTATCTTTAACTCAATTTAAGTTTATATTAAAATCAGATATTACATAAAGAAATTAAAAATTAAAATTTTAGGATAAAATACCACTAAATTCCACATGATTATTAACACAAGGTCCACTGAGAAATGTAAATTTTAATCAAGTTTAAAGAGATCAAAATTCCTGTGAAAATATGTTTTCAGAAAATGAAAACTCCTGTTTATATAATTACCTCCTTCATGATACATTTTTTTGCATGATCTAACACTGGTTTTATTGCATATGATTTTGTAGTTAAAAAATATTCACTTTATATTTGATAATTCTTTTTTTCATTATTATGTTTACATTGGTGTTCAGCAGATTTTCATTTTATTATTTGTTATTGCATTGCATTTCTTAATCCTCTAAATGCCTTTTTAAAACAGAATGTTCCTTAGTGTTTTACTCCTGCCCTTTGACCTTGGCTCTGTTGAATCCATCACTGATGGACACAGGAGGACACAGGAGGGCATCCTCTGGAATGATGGCACTTGGAACAAGTCTCTAAATCACAGAGTTGATTATAGGTTACTGGACAGTTTTTTTCACTGTAGAGTTTGCTATTAACAAAGCTGAACAAACATTATCCAGTAAAAAAGGAAAGAAAAATAGCTTTATTTTCAGCCATAGAAAATGCCAATTTTTAAGGAAATGTATTTATGTAAACAGAAGAGCTAAAGGATCAACAGGTAATAGAGCAGACCATTAACTTTGGGTTATAGTGTATGTTGTGCTAAGGAAGTCAGTTTGTTTCAAATTATTAACAATTCATTTTTCTACCAACCTTCAAAACCTAGACTGTAGATAAAGTTCATAGCATTTTTTGAAGAAAATATATCATGGCTTTAAAAAAAATCTAGATTCTCAGGTCAGCAGTAAAGTAAAGGAAATTACATCCAAAGCAAGACCCATATGGAGGTCACTAGCAATTCTCTTGGATGTTTTTCCTAAAATTAAACTACAAATACTATAAATAATCGTTCATATAACTTGGAGGAAATATTGCTTACTTAATATGGTGACCTCTGAAGTGACATTCTAGATTTAAGTGCACTTTATTCTCAGAAATAAGACCCAAACAACATGTTTGTGTTCAAGGGAAAAAGTAAGATACTCTAGTGTAAAATAGAGCCAACTAAAAGGAATTTAATAATAAGTCAAAAGCATTTACTTAAAGCAAAAACTCAGGACTTCTTATCTAATAGGTTACTCTGCATACTAATACTTTATTATTCATTTTTAAATTTAGTTTTGTTTATTTTGTGAATAGATATAAGTACACATAGCACATATAATTAAAAATCTCTAAGGATGCCTGGGTGGCTCAGTCGGTTAAGCATCCAAGTGGTGATTTCAGCTCCGATTGTGATCTCAGGGTTGTGAGATCGAGCACTGCATCAGGCTCTGTGCTGGGTGTGGAGTCTGCTTAAGATTCTCTCTCTCTCTCTCTCTCGAAAGAAAAGAAAAATCTCTAAAAAGTGTTGGTGGAAAATAAATCTCCCCCCCATTCCTTCCCTAAGCTACATGGTTCTTCTCCTGCCAGTGACAGACTCTAGTAAGACTGTTTCAGTATCCTTCCAGAGAGATTCTATCCCACGTTTCAATATAGGGACATATGGCAGACAATCTTAGCACTGTACAATACATGTACGCTATTTGCATGGATCACACGGCCTTGAAGTAGGTAGGTCTGCTATCAACAGAAGCACATAGTGACACAGATGGTAGCATAAAATACACCCTGTTCTGCATCTCTTTTTTTTCCACTTGCAATATTTTGGAAATAATTTCAAAGCACTCTTGGGGCACCTGGGTGGCTTTCAGTTAAGTGTCTGCCTTTGGCTCAGGTCATGCTCTCAGGGCCCTGGGATGGAGCCCAAGTCAAGTTGGGCTTGGGCTCCCTGGTCATTGGGGAGTCTGCCTCTCCTCCTCCCTCTGCCCCTCCCCCCACTTGTGCATATATTCTTTCTCTCTCTCTCAAATAAATAAATAAAATCTTTTAAAAAAAGTACTCTATGTATAATTACATTATTTTTCAGGAGCTGCATTATATTCCAATTTATGGAATTATATTATATTATAAATTAATTATATTTTTATAATTTTTATAATTATTTATTTAATCAACATTTATTAATAAGTACTTATTTGGTTTCTAAACACTTGATATTTAAAACAATGCAGCAATAAATTTCCTTATACGAATTTAATTTTGTACATATGCTGGTATATCTGTAGTATAAATTCCAGGAATTTTGTCTTCTAAAATACCTTAACTTATGAAATCATATTTTCAGCTTTTGAGTTTTTTTTTTTTTTTTAGAGAAAGAGGGAGGGAGAGGGGGAGGGAAGGGCAGAGGGGGAGGGTGGAGCAGAGGGGGAGGGAGAGAGAGAATCTCAAGCAGGCTCCATGCTCAGCACAGAGCCTAACACAGGCTCCATCTCACAACCCTGAGATCATAACCTGAGCTAAAATCTCTAGTTGTATGCTTAACCAACTGAGTGACCCAGGTGCCCCTCAACGGTTTTGAATACATGTCATATTTAGAAAGTCTTTTCTAAACTGAGAATATAAAAGAAATATCTCCAAATATCCTTTTCAGTGTTTTTATGACTCATTTTTCACTTTGAAATATTTTCTTTATTTCAAATATTTTTTAAGTGCAATCTGTTGTAGGACTCCAGTTTATTTGTTTACATATGTCTACTTGTTTGATCCCCCAACACTTAGCAAATCATGTATCTTTTCCTGATATTAAGATGATATTTTACTCTCTTATTTTTTTTTAAATTTTTTTAGATTATTTATTTATTTGAGAGAGAGGGAGCACAAGTGGGGGTGGGAAGGGGCAGAGGGACAGGGAGAAACAGGCTCTCTGCTGAGCAGGGAGCCTGAGGCAGGCTGGATCCCAAGACTCTGGGATCATGACCTGAGCCAAAGGTAGACACTCAACTGACCAAGCCACCCAGGCACCCCTAAGATGATATTTTAAAACAGATAATGTTTTAATGCTTTTGAGATTATATGTGGAATTTCCATTTTTCCATTGATCTTTTTGTGCATTCATGTGCCATATAAAAATACAACCATGAATTTGTGATTTAATATATTTTGGCAACATGTTTTCTTACTACCATTTTCTTTTCAGAAATTTCTTTTTTTCCCATGCTTCTCTATTAACTTACTTCCCTACTCATCTCCAATCCCATTGTTTATATAAGAAATATGATAACTCAGAGTAACTTAATGGGATGGTTATTATGGTGATGATGATGATGATGTTAACACTTTCTATTCAAAACATGGCATGACTTCTTTGTCCTCAGCAGCATTTATACACACACAGACACACACACACACACACACACACACACACATACAGAGTGAATGTGCCCATCCACACTTCTTGTTAAGTGTATCCCTGGTTATTTTTAATATATTTTTCATTATTCAAAGAATATTTATGCATAACATTTTTTGTAGCAGACCCTGCTCTGGGCATCATTGGAGACCTATAATTAGAACAGAAGACAAACCTCTGATAACTGGGCACTGCTTTCTTCAACATACCACAAGGCACGGTCTCTTCTATGCTAAGAGCAAATATAATTATTCCTGGATGATGTTTTTTTTTTATTTTTACTTATTTATTTATTTTTAAAGATTTTATTTATTTATTTGAAAGAGAGAGAGTGAGAAGGGGGAGGAAGAAGGAAAGAGAGCATCTCCAGCAGACTCTGTGCTGAGCACAGAATCTGACACGGGCCTCGATCTCAAGACCTTGAGATCATGACCTGAGCCAAAACCAAGAGTTAGACATTCAACCAAATGAGCCACCCAGGCACCCCTGAATGATAGTTTTTTAAAAGCAATATTTAAATCTTCTAAAATTATTTTGATGGAGAAGTCAGCCTTATTTAGATGCTCTGCTTCCCTGGTCTGCATAATTGCAGTGATTATTAAATAAGGAAGGGGATTTGCCAGTAGAGCAAACAAGCAAGGGAAAGAATTTCAATTGGTGAAAGGCAAGAGGAAATTAGAAATACTAGAAAAAATTTAAAAGGAGGAAAAAGATAACTATCAAATGATTACTGTATTTTTTTTAGTATAGGGAGAAATCAATTAGGAGATAAATTTGCAGTTGTTCCTCAACTCTTTATACAAGAAAGTCACAATAAAGTAATTTTCATTCCAGCCCAAACCCAGGAAACAAAGAAGTGAGGATATATACCCTCCTGAACTCAGATGAGACTTAAATCCAATTAAAGCATATTGACCATTCAATAGTGTGTTAAAAGTACACACACATCTTACCTCAATTGTTCATAATAATTCTTCTTAAAAGATGGTTCTATTTAATACTTTAGGAAACTGAAACTCAAAAGTATTTATGAATTCACCTGAAGACATCCAGTTAAGAGTCAAGGAACCAGCCCTCCACATCTAGAATTGGCTGTTATATTCTAATATACTTGCTTTATCACATATTTTCCATGTATTCATCTATCCATCCATCAATTCATTTATTTTTGATGTTTTACAACATAATTCAAAATACAGTGTGTCTTGCAAAAATACTTCACTGTACATGTCTTCATTAGAGATCAATTGTTCATGCCTCTTTTATTTTGAACTTACGGTGACCTAACAATACTATTTGGTAGGTGTAACCTTGACCCCCATTAAGATATAGAACATTACTATCATTCCAGAAAGTTCCCTTGTTCTTTTCCCATCAATCCCCACCCCTGAGGCAACCACTGTTCTGATTTTTTTTTCATCCATTTATTAGCTCTGCCTATTCCAGAACATCACATGAATGAAAGCATATACTATGTATTCTGTTGCATAAAGCTTCTTTCATACAATGTCTTTTAATATTCATGCATTTTGTGTGTATCTCAGCAGATACTCTTTTTTTTATTGCTGAGTAGTAAACTATCATATAAATATATCACTATTTATCCATTCTTTTATAGATACACACCTGGGATGTTTCTAGTTCTTGTTTTTTATGATTGGAGCTGCTATAGACATTTTTTTAAAGATTTTATTTATTTATTTGACAGAGAGATAGCGACAGCAGGAACACAAGCACGGGGAGAGGGAGAAGCAGGTTTCCCGCTGAGCAGGGAGCCCAATGCGGGGCTTGATCCCAGGACCCTGGGATCATGACCCAAGCCGAAGGCAGACGCCTAACAACTGAGCCACCCAGGCACCCCTAGACTTTTTTGTAAACTTCATTTTTAAGGACAAATTTTCATTTTTCTTGATAAATATTTAGGATTAGAATTGCTGGGTCATAGTGTAGTCATATGGTCATACCATGTTTTACCCCCACCAGTAATGGATCGGGGAAAACCCAGAGTAGTACAGCATAGAGTAACAATCATAACTGCCATCCTATGTGCATATTTTCCAAGTTAACAGACCCAAACCTATTCTTATTGTTCATTTAATGACTTCTCATACAGCTGTTTGTATATATATATATTACTGTTTCTTCCACACAAGGATGCCTGTGAACATATCCCTGCCCTAATGCCATATGGCCCAAAGAGAGGAAACTGTTTCTTGATAACTCTTGCCCACTGGTTCTCTACCCCATGGGCTTGCAGTTTTGCTCCCCATGGAACTTTTAACAATGAGTGGAGATATGTTTGACTGTCACACCTGTGGCGGAAGGTCTACTAGCACCTTAGTTGGTAGAGGCCATGGATGCTATTAAATACCCTACAATGCATAGGACACCCCCCCATCTCAATAGCGCAGATGTTGAAAAATTCCTTTCTAGCCTTAGTATTATTTCTTCATAATTTCCTGTCTCAACATGTCCTCTTCTCAGAAAGATTGACATTGAAAACATGTACCGTGTCAGGGAATTCCACACACATATACAAACCATCCCACACTAGACAGAATCTCGATTTAGTGTCAATCTTTGTTCCTCATGAAACAAATTACTTTGGAAGCCTTTCAACATCAGTACATTTGGGGTTATTCCAAATTAACATCAGCAATGGCATTTAATTCTTTTTTGATGTCCCTTTCTCTGCCATGAAATAAAGAACATGCCCTTTTATCTCTCTGTAGTTCCCTTTGTCCTATCTTGTCTTCAACTGGAAACAACTGTTCAAAAGAGAATATAAATAATTTTGCAACTAAAGCATCTCTTTGTATCACAAGACCATCTACATTTGCATAAAACTGAGGAACAGTTCACACTCTTACAATATTAAGAGCATACTCTTCTCCCAATTCAGCTCTCAGAATGAAAGAATTGGGCACAACACTAAAAAGACATTTATAAAATAACACTGAAGTTCTTAGTTTATATTAACACAGTGACATCACAGATTTCTTTTTTTCCCAATCAAAGTAAATCTTGCTCTACATTCCTTTAAAGGGACCAATCTAGTGGTTTTTATCAGAAAAGATGAGTGTATCCCAAAGTGGATTTTGGTATTTTTGCTCTTTCAAGACCAGCACTACTTACAACACCCTGATAATCTATGCTGATTCCTGATCCCACTCAATTTTATCAATTTGTCATTCTTTGTTGGAAAGAGTGCTTTGACTAGAAAACAGGTGTGCCAGCAATACTCTGCCGTCAAGCCGACAAGCTGATTCTCTGTAGTCAGTATTCTTTGGGATAACGAGAGGGTTAGATCGTCAAAAATGAGCGTGCAGCTCAGAGGCTGGTTGTGGAATTGTTTCCATCAAAGGCATTAACCAGGCATTTAACAGCCTGATGGACTATCCTTTTAGATCTGAAGGTCTGTCTCTCTAGTTTAACTTAAAAATCAACTATTGAGCCACTTACCCTGCTAAGCACTCCACTAAGAGTAGAGAATAAAAATTTTACAGGCTGTAAATCTAAAATCTCTTCTTGATCCCTAATTCTGACTTCTGATGTTTGTGAAAATTGCTTAATAAAACTAATTTCAGCCTTTTCTCTTTTATTGCCACTCATTTTCTGAGCTCTGACTTTCTAATTTGAAAACTTATTCTAACTATCTTGATTTGTTTGTTTGATAATTTATCTTGGAATTTCAAACCCTGGGGCATAATCTGCCTTCAGTTAACACTGACTCTTCAGGAGAGCCACTAGCATCTTTTTTTTAAGTTGCTACAGTAGTCCCCCCCTTATCTGCAAAGGGACCCTCAAGATCCCTTGTGGATGCCTAAAACAGCACATGTTATTCAGTTTTGATATTGCCAATTTTATATTAGACTTACATGCTTTTAACTGGCTAGGTCCTGCTCAGTTTTATTATGATTCACAATCACTTACCTTAAAAAAAATGACATAGGATATAGATGATGGATGTGGAAATAAGTACAGCTTTTTTGCATTTTAAGTGTGTTCTCTGAAATTTTGCTTCAGAAAAGAATTAGCATTACTCATTATATGTTGCTAGCCTCCTTGAAGGATGGCAGCTTGATTAGCAACTCTGTCTCCACTTATAATTTATAATTTGACAAAAGAGTCAGTGAAAATTAAAAGAATTAGATTCCCTTTTACAAAAGAAAAGGCAACAGTTTCCACAGAAAGGATAATAACCTAAGACACTAAATATTTTTAGCAACAGGTAACTATGAGACTCTTCTCTAAAGCAAAAGTATTTCCTGACCAGATAGTAATGAATTTCAGATAGAAGACTCAAAAGAGTCTAAAATTAACTTCATATAATTCTCACATCTGAACTCAATCTCAGCCATTAATTAGTTGAAAGCAAAAGACCTATAGCAAAGGATATTAGGAAAGGAATCTATAGGAGTAATAAAGAACATTTATCTTTCATAAATATTCTTTGTATTCTAGAATTCCACTCATGAAGTGACTTCATATTTAATGTTAAGTGTTTAGTAATTCACATTGTGGGAACATTAAAAAAAAGTCTAATGTGTGTTATTTGCATAATTTCCATTCAAGGTAACTTATTTACAAAACAAGAGGCATTCTAAAGTATGTATATTAATAATAATTACAAATAGCAATTATCGATTGCTTACTTTAGGCTCAGCACTGTTCCAAATGCTTTATGTGTATTCATATTCGCTTTTCACCATAATCCTTGTGATAGGAATGAATACAACATGTAGTTTACAAATTAGGACTGTGAGAATCACAGCCATATAAGGTGAAATTCTGGGAAAAGCTGATGTTGAGCATTGTTCTTTACACAATGAAAGAGTTTGATTTGGAAAGCCTATATATTCTAAATATAAGATGATATCACTTTAGTTATGTTTTTTTGGTTGTTTTGCAAGTGATCATTTTTTAATGATTATTTGAAATTACCATTAATTTATAGCATTAATTGTTCTCATATGAATTTATTTTATTTTTTGTATGTATTTAAAGAAGTCAATTTTGAAAATAACATTTCCTGTGAATTTGGGTAATATAATGCCATAATTAATAAAGATATTTTATTTCAAGAATGCAAGTCTGACTTTTGATAGATTCAAGTTTTAAGAACTGACAATTAAGATAATCTACCGCTAGTTGACAGTGATATCTTAGTTTTGGCTCTATTACCTAGTTAACAATTTTACGCAGTAGGCCGATTTATTTATAGTCGAGACATTTTAATATAATTAAAATTAAAATAGATGTATAGAGCAATTTTAAATTAAAAAAAGTCAAAGCACATTTCATTAATTTTGCCACCACCTTCCGATTCCTCATTTTAATCGAGTTTCACTTTTTTTAGTAAACAAATCCTTAGTTGGTCTTTGCCTAATGAGATGAGGGATCAAGGACATCCCACTCTCTCCTAACTGTCTGGACTAACTGACTCATGCTTTGCAGAAGAGCACAGCCTCAGGTAATTCTCCTGTAGTCCCTTTGTTGAGCATCGGTTGGGGGCCGGGTGCATACCTGCTGGGATACCTCCAGCTGTGAGCTGTGCAGAGGGCAGAGAGGATTGTACTGAGGAGGACAGAGGAGAAAGCCAGGTAAGGTGAAGAGGCCCACTTCTCTAGTGCAGTGGTCTTGCTTTTATGAATATCTACCCACTTGGTAGAAAGAACAATGTGTTATATGGATTTTCTTTTACTCACCTTTAACTCTTCATGCTTTTCCCTAAAGTGGCTTTTTCAAAACTCTGTCTTCTCAGATCCCCTAATTCAACTCACTTTGCATTTACGAGCTTTTGACTCAGTGTTCTGTTATTTTTTAATTCAATATTTCATGCAAACAAAGAACCATAGGAACCAGTATAATAAATACTTGTACCCACATAGAGTTTAATAACTAAGACATTACAGATAGAGCTGACGTTTCCTTTGTTTACACGTAATTGATCCCATTCCCTCGCATTATTTTAGAGATGACTGTTACTCTACATTTGGTGTCTATGACTCCCATTCTGTCTGTATAACTTTAAACTATAAAACATAAAAATATTTGGCATTATTTTGCATGTTTATAAGCCTTGTGTAAATGGAAATCTGATATGTATGAATTTTGCCCCTTGATATTTTTATACATCACTGTATTTTAAGACATTTTTTATGTTACATATAATTCTAGCTTATTATTTTCTGGATTACACTTTCAAATATTTGTCAACACATACATTCACATGGCAGGGTTTCTCTAGGATATATATCTAACAGTATATTTGCTGGGTTATAGAATAGATTTTAAGTTTCACATTATTAAATATTATTAAGTGGCTTCCAAAAGTGTTTTTACCCTATTTACTTTCACTTCTATGAACAATGTTGCTCTACATCCATTCTGAAATTTTATATCGGTGAACTTTTCTATTTTTGTTTAGAGTGATGGATATGAAATGCTATCTCACTATTACTTCAATACATTTCTCTTTGACAATTATTTAGGTTTTACCTGTTTTCAAACTTTTCTTGGCTGTTTTCTCTATAACTTGCCTGTTTCTAATCTTTTGTTCTTTTTTGTACTTGGATTATAATTAATTTGTGGAAATTAATTATTTATTTTTGTAACCGACCCTTTTTTCTGAGAGGTTTCTATCTATATATGTATACTTCTGTATATATATATATATATCTAGCATCTAGCATCTACGTATATTTATATGTGTCATAAATATTGTCTCACAAATCTACTAATTTTCACTGTGTTTTGTGTTTTGGCAAAGATTTATATTTTAATTTACTCTTATTCTCTTCCAAGCTTCTTTTTTTTTAAAGTTTTTATTTAAATTCCAGTTAGTTAACATACAGTGTAATGTTAGTTTCAGGAGTACTATATAGTGGTTCAGCACTTCCATACAACACCCATTGCTCATCACAACAAGCGCACTCCTTCATCTCCATCACCTATTAAACCCATCACCCCACCCATGTCTCCTCTGGTAACCATCAGTTTATTCTCAATAGTTAAGAGTCTGTTTCTTGGTTTGCCTCTCTCTCTTTCTTTTTTTTTTACTCGTTTGTTTTGATTCCTAAATTCTACATATGAGTGAAATCGTATGGTATTTGTCTTTCTCTGGCTGACTTATTTTGCTTAACATAATATACTCTAGCTCCATCTACATCATTGCAAATGGCAAGATTTCATTCTTTTTGATGGCTGAGTAATATCCCTGTGTGTGTGTGTGTGTGTGTGTGTGTGTGTGTGTGTGTGTGTGTGTGTTTACCACTTCTTTATTCATTCATCAGTTGATGGACATTGGGCTCTTTCCATAATTTGACTATTGTTGATAATGCTGCTATACACATCAGAGTGCATGTGCCCCTTTGAATCATTGTTTTGTATCCTTTTGTATCCTATACCTAGTAGTGTAATTGCTGAATCATAGGAGAGTTCTATTTTCAACTTTTTGAGGAATCTCCATACTGTTTTCCAGAGTGGCTGCATCAGTTTACATTCCCACCAACAGTGCAAGAGGGTTCCTTTTTCTCCATTTTAGTTATCATTTAGGTATCTGATTACAGTTGCAAACACTTCATATCCTAAGGATTATCTGTGTTTTTCCAAAGAAGAAAACCAAAAGTAAATTAAATAAAATTTTTGTCATTTCAGGAATTGGTTGTCAATCTTTCTACTCCATCTCTTCTTATACAACCAACTTTGTGGAAGCTCCCGGAGTACATTGTCCTTCAATCCTTCATTCATTCATTCACCAATACATGGAAAGAGGCCTGATTAGAAAGAAGGAGCAGAGAGAAAATAGCAACAGATAAATGAAGTGACTTTGAAATTCATTTGTTCTTTCCATATTTTACCTTGCATTATAGAATCAAAATGATAGCAACATTACTGGTGCTGTAGATGGTTATTATTTGGAGCTATAAAAGATACAGACTTTCTAATAGACCTAATGGGCCTTCCATTCACTATCTCCCCACATACCTGTTAACCTAATATAAGCCCACTGGATCTCTGGACACTCGGTAGAATGATGGTAAAAAACAAATGACCATCTTCACTGGGTGAAGAATTTTAGAGGAAATGACTTAGTACCTCTGAACTTAGGCACTCCATAAGTTTTTGAGGGCTTACTACTTTCTAGAAACTATCCTTGAGGCTGAAAATATCCAGATATAATATATATTATATAATATATATTATATGTATTACAGTCTAAATATAACATATATATTATATCTAGATATAAGTTTTTTCACTTAAAAATTTAAATCTACTTGCAAAAGTAAACTAAAATATTCAATTACATTTCTGTGGTTAAGTTCTATTGTAGTTTTATATTAGAAACAAATGATGGTTCAAAGCCAGAACAGAAAAACCTTTTTAAAAGAGTCCCAGAAGGTTCTCAGAGGAAATCATGATTAAGCTGAATCTTGAAGGCTTAGTGGGGATTTTTTTTTTTAAACAACAAGGGCAAGAGTAAAAAGGAGAAAGGACATTTCTAACAGAAGTGAAAACATATACAGACAGAGAAGCATTTGACTGGAACATCCTCTCAGCCAGGGAGGGAGACATAACCTTCAATAGAGCAGAAAAAGAAACAAACAAAATAATAATCCTTTTTTGAAGTTGCATGATAAAGTGAAATTAGAAAAAAGATCTACATTCAAATTCAGATAAAAAAAGAATAAACAAGCCAGAGTAGAATTACAAAATGGATCTAATACCAGTTAGTCAAAACAAAAGAAAGAAATTTCAACCAGCAGTTTCAAATGTAGGGTTATAAGGTAAGAAATCTAAAACCAGGAAGGCAAAAACTTGAGCAACAGCCCCACTGGCCTCTTTAAAATACTAGTTAAGAAATGGTACACATATTTTCTGCTTAATTTCTTGGGAAGAACATGTCACAAGGTTCTGTGTGTGTGTGCAAAGAGAATATTTGACAAGACAGTTTCCTCCCACCAATTCCTTAATTGGGGAGTTGGAACACAAATTGTTAATGGCAGTTAATCATCTCTACCATACTACCTGGCTTTATATTTAATCTTGTTTGGAGTCTCTTTCCTGTTTGAACATAAGTTTCACAAAATCAAGGACTCTGTCAATGAATACACTTTATTTTCATTTCAACCCATCAGGCTGATTCAACCATATTTTATTGGGTACTTCACTAGGTTAGACCTATTTCTCATTTAAAAAAATCATTGATATATATCTAAAAATTTCTGTTCAAAGTAGCAATTTGGTCTTTAGAACAATAGTATGACAAGAGCACATGGTGTTTAAGCCATTATTATTTCAAATGAGATTTTGCTTATATGCAAAGGCATTTTATAGTCACAAGTAGATGCTTTGCAACATACATAGATGGTTCTAAATCATTTTTATAAGCTGGGCCTTTAAATTCTAGTTCTCACTTTTCTAACTCTAGGGCTCCCGTATGTGTTTTGTTATTGTTGTTGTTGTTGTAAATATATACAAAAGAATTAGTAAAACTTAAATTTTTAGTATGTGCATTTCCTCTCATATAACAAATTTAACTTATACTCTAGCCACTTTGAAATCTTTAAGAAGAAATTACAGAAACATTAAATTTAAATTATTTATATCACATATCAAAAAGGAAGTAAGTCTTTTAATTTGACAAGTTGTTTTAATCTAGGAATATCTAGGAGTCTTGCGTGGCTTAGGAAAAGATATATTCGTAATTAAAGACACTGCAAATGTCTTTTAAACATGAGTGAATCTGTTACTCATACAAATATAATGTGATTGAATTTGGGTATATTTAACTTACTTACACTCTTTGTTAATGTAATTAATACAAAATGAATAATTATTTTAGTGGACATAATCAGTTGTCTCCATTTATAAAATTTTATATTAAGGTTTCTATAGAAAACAATATTTGAGGTGAACTGTGCACTCAAGGTATTCAGTAATGCTTCTTCACTAAAATACAATGTACTTAATACATCTAATTACAGAAAACTAGTTAAATCATTTAAACAGTACTTTTACAATGAACAATTTTAAAATAAATTCAGACTCTAAGGGTCTTCTTTGGCTGGTTTTGATTCAAAATATGGCAATTTGAATTAAGAGTTATGTAATATGATATAATATAATATAATTTAATATAATGTAATATATAATAACACTGGTCAACAGGAACAGCCATTTTTAATTCAGTGTTTAAACTGTCTATGTAGAGCTCAGAGTAGAATGTTCTAAAAGCCTCAGAACAGACAACTGCAGTTATGCAAATGATTAGCTTTAAAATGTGCTCTTCCTTGGGGAAGGGAGTGGGGAGATGGTTTGAATGGGTGATGGGGATTAAAGAGTGCACTTGTGATGTACAGGGTGATGTATGGAAGTCTTGAATCACTATATTGTATACCTGAAACTAATAAAACACTGTATGTTGAAAAAAAATGTGCTCTTCCTTTTAAACACTTTTATTCATGTATGTACACACTATTTTACCACTTACCAGGCTGTTTTGATGTTTTCCTTCCATATGTCTGCTCCTCCACACTTCACTCTAACCTCCTTGAGGACTGTCAAAGTCAATGGATGAATAATCTTTGTTCCTCAAGTAACCAGCTGTTTCTAGCCTGAAAAATATCTGTAGAACTAAACTAAACTACATCATAGGAAGAGAAGTTACTTTGGTGGTAGGTGCTTCATAGTTTCAAGAAAAGATGGGGGTGGTTTATTGAATTACACCTCAGGAAAAAAAAATCAGATAGGAAGTCCCAGGAGACTGTAAAATCTCATAATAGAGTTAGGCATTTAAGAAAATGGAGCAAAACTGAGACTTTGGGAAGGATTCTTTGTTTTTATAAATTTCTCATACTTTTTATTTTTATTCCCTATGTGTTTTCCTGTAGTGATTAGAAAAAGACCAAAAACCTAAAAACCAAACAGGATTTTTGCCTATTTGTAAAGAAAGCAAAGAAGTATGACACAAAGAGTGTTTCACAGCAGAGGTTTTGCAAATTGTGTATCATAGAATGCCCTTCGGGGCCCATTTGGAAACCACTGGGGCCAAGGGTGCTCAGCCCTAAGCTTCCCACTCCAACCTCTTCAATATATTTAACTTGCTGAAGTTTGTGGTAAGACTTTATTTGAAGAAAGAATTCCAGGGCTTTAAATTTTGAAAACCACTATTCTTAGTGAAGGCAAGTGATTTTGTTTCCTATAACAAATAATAAAAAATAATTTGCTCTTAGTATTTCTTTTTCTTTCCCTTAAGTTATTTCTTCTCCTCCAGAACTCATTATTATTTATGAAGAGACAGAAAGAAAGCTTATATACAGTAAACACTTTACCTTTAAGTTCCATTAAGTGAAAACTTTCCCAGTATATGAATTTTTCCAAATTGGTGGTAAACATTAAATGACTACATGAAGATTTAATAATATTTTTTCAGTTTCACATGAATAATGGGACCTTTATTAAGTCATTTGTTTGTCATATATTATTACAGCACTGTCAAATTACACAAACAAACTTTATTCAACAGACACAGAACAATTTTTTAGCAGTTACTTAAAAGGTTTTGAAAATATGCCCTAAATAAAATTGGTTCCTATCAGTCAATTTTTATTAGCCTACACAAAAACATTATCTCATTTTAAGATATCGTGGTTTCTTAAAAGGGAAAACATCATATTTTTGAAAAATATTTGAGAAAAGTGTATCTTAAGATCTTAGTAGAATTAATCTTTTGCAGTACCCTCAAGGCACATGGTATGTAGAGTGCAAATAAGATAGGTTCATGAATATTGAGTTCATTTATAAGAGAAATAGAAAATATGCTCTATCCACAAAATTAGGAATCTGTGACAATGCAGTAAATCGATGATCCATGACAAAAGAAATACAATAGATGGTAATATATGAATTCCTATAAGTTGTTTGTTAAGGGTTTTCCCCAAAAGCTCTATAATTTGTCAAGACTGTCTACTGTTCCATACAACTTGTCAATATCTTCAAATGAATAGATGGCATCTATAAGTGCTGATGGCATATTTACAGATGAGAAAATTAAAATATTGCAAAGTCTTTCCATTGTTCCTTCCTTTAAACTAAACCTTGAAGTTTTTTCAGATTACATAACCACTCTTTTATTTTAATTTATTCTTTAAAGCCCAGGGTAAAAGAAGGGAAATTAATAACAATGTAAACACACTATGTATGAAACAATAATTGATCTATTTCTCAAATGTCTATCTTCCTTTAACTTTCCCCCGAAAAGCAAACAAATTAAAAAAAAAATTAAAAGGAGTTAGTTAAACAAAAGAAACAAAACATAAAAAATGTTCCTAGCTACACATATTAAATGAGAACAAACTGTTCTCACATAATGAGCACCATCAAAAAGAAATTTCTTTGATGATGGAAAAATGTCTATCTCTGCATGTGCTGGGAACACTTGAAATGTGCCTAGTACAACAGAAAAAATTGAGTTTTCAGTTTATTTTATTTTAATTCATTTTAATTTAGATTTAAATAGCCACCTGTGGCTAATTGCTACTGTATTAAATGGTATATAGATAGATATTGTGTGAGCCAATATCTATCATCCATTTTTTGGAGGTCAATAAAGTATCTCAAAATAGCTGTGTTTCTACAAATCATGCAAAGAGTTTTTTGCTATTGACCTGATTCCCTTTCTTCTGATTGCTTCATAGCCCTTGTTTTTTCTTTTTCCATGTTATCCATTGCCCTGATCATATTTCTGTTGAGCACTCTAAGGTTCTCTCTAAGTGCTCTCTGAGGTCCAGGCTTGAGTTTATCCCTCTGGTTCTCTTTAATCCCATCTACCTTGGACAGCTCATAGCACATGATAGAAACACAATAAACAGACATTGAATAATATATATGTATAAAAGAATATGAAAAGTAAATGAAAGACTGGTATCCTGTTTATCTTTTAACTTATTTTTCTAGGAATTAAAAGTTTTCTCTAAAACTGATTTAGTTTCTATAAATATATATACATATATGCATATGTATTATATATTTAAGTATAGCACATATAAAGTATTAGACATTCAATGTCCTTAATTCCTGGAAATTTCTCTCTGTCTCTACAAATATATATATATATATATGTATATGTATATGTATGTATATATATATATATGTATATATATATGTATATGTCTCAAAAAATGGGAATAAAACTTATAATTTGAGAGAACTTACAATATGATTTATTAATACTTTCCAGAAGCATAAACATGACATACTCACACAATAAGTAAAGATATTTCTGAATTCCTGACACATAAACATACAGGCACATAATTTATAACTTCAATTCTACAACTTAAGCTGTGTGTCAATGGTCAACACAGAAACATTAAAAAAAAAAAAATCACACATCCAGTTATCAAATAGCTGTTTTCATTCCTGGTGAGATGAAATCCTTAAGTGATTTGAGCTCAAAATGAAATATATACAAGCAGATAAAGAAGGCTAACACACCAGATTCTCTGGTTTCTCACCCAACAGAAAATAGATGTCTACAACAAACAGAGCTCAACATATGGCCAGATCATAATACCAAATCTTCGATCATTGCTGCCACTAATGCCAAATAAAGTATCAGTTGTAAATGAACCAAAAAGTACAAAAACACCAAAATACAAAAATAATAGAGAAATACTAAAATTAGAAAAACAAAATCATCAAAATTTTATTTCCCCTTTGGACAGAGGCTGGAAAAGATGTTACTTGATTCTAACAGCCCATGAATTGCACCTCTGTGAAGATACAGTTTATTGCGGCTTGTCAGATCAATTTACTGGTCATCTTGGTGGGATTTCCAGACTATTAAAAGATAAATTTCCTGGAAAAAGAAAAAACCACAGATCTTATAAAAGTATAAAGCCCAAAGGGAATGAAAAGTGCAGAGCTTCTATAGAACCAGATGACTCTGAAAAATATGCACTGAACAACAAAGTCTTTCAATAAAGGATAATTTTTCTTCTGCCCAAGTTGCCTTTTTTTTTTCCCCCATAAACCTTGGCTCTGCTGTGCAGGACACTAGCTCTGGAAGAAGCCATCCCATTCTCTGGAGGAAAAGAGATTCAGGACAGACCCTGCTCTAGTGCTCAAGATCTACAAGAGATTTGATGGTCAAATCTCTTCCTGTGTACCTCTAGTGACTGACAGGGATCTGGTTTTAACTCAGATTGATTACTGGAAATACAATTTAACTACTCCCTTCAACATGTAGGTTGTCATTGTTTGTTTGGGTCTTTTACCACCATGCAACTGTCTATAAAATCGGATTTCTTAGAAATCAGTAACAGACAAATTGAAACCAAATTTATTATATTAATCACTTTGACATTATAATTTGGTTGTCTGGTACCCCCTTTCATCATTCCACACTCATGGTTTGCTCCCCTCTTTAAACTGCCGCCAACATCCATGTGTAAATAGACGATAGAGTTGCGTACCCATTGGCTGTGACTGAAGCAGAACTCTAGTCTATTAAAGTCTTTATTTTACAAATGAAAAAAATAATTAAATATTAAAGAAAAAAAATTAAATGTTTTTTTCAGGACAATAGTTGCAATTAAAAGATATTTCATTTGTTTTATAATACTTCATGCACTATGATAAGCACTGGAATAGACATTTTAAAAAAGTTATTCTTTCATCATTTGAAATGATGTTATTATGTAAGAAAGACATAAACATAAATAGTAAGTAAAATAAAGAATAAATTCAATGTACCATAAATGTCTAGTGCTAATTTCATTCCACATTTCTCAAATTATTGCATGTGAGAATACTGGCCCCTAAAAAGCTGACAAAAATATTAAAAATCATGGCTATTAAATGACAGCTGAAATGTGCAACAAATGTTATGGTTCTGACTTATTCTCATAAATTTACACTTACTATTTTAATTTCAATATTTCAATAATTGGAAGTCATAAATGCCCAGTGCAATCATATTTTTAAACATGAGAGCCAAACATGGCCTAATTTATACTGATCAAATTACATTTTATATTGAAAATGACATATTTAAGCAAATACATTTTCTTGAATAAATACATTTCTTTGTAACAATGAATTATGACAAGTACAACTATTATGATTCTGAATTATACTGTAGTTATATCACATAATACACATTGACCTCTGAGAATTAGAAACTAATCATTGCATTTGCTTAATGAATTATGAACGCTCATTGTGACTTAATTTAAAACCAGATATTTATAGAAATTTAGGTTTTACTGTCATTGTGTCCTTACAATTTGTAGAATTCCACAATGAAATGCTCTAATGCAGCTTACTGAGCATTATTTATAATGCCTACTATAATCTCAGACAAAAAGATGGTGGTAAATTCACAATAAAATGCATATGAAAATTTGATTGTTAATATAATATTTAAAAACTCAAGAATCATGTACGAGGTGAGTAAAAAAGGATAATTTGTATTAGAAACCAAAATTAAGCATATTTTGCTTTATTCATTTTCTCTGGGTTTCTTAACAACCATGGGAAGGAAAATTAATAGATTATATAGGTGCTATTATCAATTTTAATGAACATATTTACTTTTCAGGATAGACAAACATTTTTATATTTGATAGTGAACTCAAAGAGAAATATACTGTGTTAATTTTATTTAAAAGTTTTTAAACAATATAATGGACTGACTATGGGTTTAATCACAGGTTTATAAAAGATTCATAAACATTCCACTGAGTTTTTTATAACTTCTGATATCTGTGAGCGTATTAAATTATGATTCTATGGAGACATGTTCCTAAGTTTATATAGTATAGATAAGTAGCTTTGTTTGTGATCTAATTTATTAGAATGGCAGATTTAATTTAATACAAGAATTGATGGTTAGCATGACCATTTGGCAACTCTCTTCAGGGATCATTTGTTTCTAGGTGCCATTGTAAGCATGCTTTGTGATTCAATAGTGGTATTTTCATTAACATCTTATAGTAGGGCTATTTGTTCTAATAGAAAACTGTTACTGATTCATAAATACGTACTTAATTATTATCTAATAATACCAATGTGATAAAAATAAAGTGGTCCCTCCATTGAGCCTACTCTGTTGTCCCAAAGGACAACAAATATTTCTACAGAAATGTCTACTTCTGTTTTTCTTTAGTTCAGTTCTTTTCTCCACAAATATAATGATTATAATGGACCATTATAGGACCATTTATTTTATTGTTTTTTAATACTATCTTTTTTTCCCCCTTCAAAACTTGTTTTGTTGACCTTTTATTTAACAATTCTTTCATTATAGCCATACTCCACTGTGGGTGGTGAGACTAATGGCTCTCTTTGAAACTCTCCAGATAGTCCCTGGAGGTTACCTTTTCTGGAGGTGCCTGAAAGTCATCCTCCTGAGGGTCTGTGTTCAATGATTTACTGGTGCACTGACTGCCTATTTGGTGAGCTACAAACACCCATTTCCTTATCTCAAGATGGGAAAGACTCAGGAGTTCCCTGTGAGGTAATAATATAGCTGAATTTCACCTGAAACCACATTCTTAAGAAGTTCTTTTCTTTATTCTGATTCCCTACTTCTTAAATCAAGTACTTCTCCTGAGAGCACTCCCTCAATAAATCCCAAACAAACAATTTCCATTTTAGGCTCTGAACCTACTGAATCCAACTTAAGAAATTAATGTTCTGGAAGATTTGAATGTATTTCTCTGTTACCATTTTCACTCTATTATGGTGCATTTTTCCTACATCAGGCAGAGTTATCTTTCAAAAAATAAAATCTGAGTAGTCATTTCTCTAATTAAAATCCCATTACAATGAGAATAATATAAAAAGTCCTTACCATGGTTTATAAGTATTGATAAAATCTTGGCTCTGGTTAATTATCTGCACTAATTTCCTATTAGTATTTTAATTCCTAAAACCCTATCTATAAGTGTTGTCTTGTTGCATCTGAAAAATAGGAAGCTTATTCTTGCCTTGGCTCATTTGCATTATACTTGGTGAACTATTTCCTAGGGTTTTGCCTCTTCTCCCTGTTTATTTCTCAGAATGCCTTCTCATCCTTCAGATCTCTCCATAAATGTCACCACTTTAGAGTGGACTCACTTGAGTGTGATATGTATCTAACTTATTCCCTTATATTCAGTGATATCTTTCTCATATTCCTGTTATGAGAGGTAATTTTTACTGTAATTACCACTTTTTAACAGAATAGTTGCTCCTGTTTATTATTATTTTTCTCTTTATTAGAGTGTTGTGAACATTTTATTTTACTTATATGATATCCCTAAATCTCCATCAGTGCTTTATGCAATGTAAACAACCAATGCATTTTGTGGAATAAAATGATTGCTCATCAACTAAGTCACTCAAGTAGATTTTAAATGTTTAAAAAAGTATAAATTTAGAGGCTGGAAACCTGAAATAATTTTTCAGCCTGCCCATATTGACTTTTTTCATTTTCATTATAACCATCCTTCTTGCTTTTGCATTACAACTTGTGTCAATCATATGGGGACATGGAGGAAACATAATTTATTCTACTTGTAGAAATAAATATTATTATACTGGTAATGTGGGTAGTATTTCTGTATCCACATACTATATAAAGAATGTTAAATTATGATCTGTAAAAAACATATTTTTGTTGTTAAATTCGATAGTCATAACTTTCCCCCTTACCACTTCAGTAAAAATATGTCAGCATTTGCCTACTTTATTTGTAAATATTAGTAGGAATTTATTATTTCATCAATTCATAATATCCCCATATTTGAGGAACAAAAAAAACTTTCTATAGGAACATCTACTGTTCTTTGGTTCATTTATTTTTCTCCATAAAAGTAGTAATTATCATGATAAATAATTTACAATACCACTGATTTATTGTTTCTAAATAAATTTTTTTCCTTTGAAATATATTTTTCTGACTTAACTGCTTAAGATGCCAAATTGATTCCTGTACATGATATCCAGTCACTACAAAATTAGTAAAATGACAGAGAAAGTGAATACTTGAAAATATATGATAATATCCTACACAGTCAAGAAAAATTGGGGAACACTTACTCTTTAGCATGATATTTGTCTGTATAATTACTTTTTTCCGGTTCAGGTAACTTTTCCTTTCTCATCACCTTTTAATCTTAGGAGTGATAAGGACTCCAGGATGTTACAATCATGGGGGATTGTGCCATTCCTAGTTGCTTTTCCTAAATCCTGCCTTCACCTTAATAACTAATTTCTTTACTAAGTTATATTAAATCTATCTTATTTGAATGTGTCATCTGTTTCTTGCCTGGATTCTGTTATGTTATTAAACTGACACTTTTCGAAATAATGGTAATCATATTTCCTCACCAACCTGCAATAAAAGTAACCTAATAACAAAGTTATTAAAATAAACATTTAGAAATAAAAATACATTTCAGAATAATGTTTGAATCAAAGAGAAACTGGGGTGCCTGAATGGCTCAGTTGGGTTAGCGTCTGACTCTTCGTTTTAGCTCAGGTTGTGATCTCATGGGGTGTGGGACTGAGCTCTGGGTGGGGCTCCCCGTGCTCAGTGGGGAGTCCACTGGAAGATTCTATCCCACTGCCCCTCCCCCTACTTGTGTGAACACCCGCGTGCCTTCTTTCACTCTCTCTCTGTCTTTAATAAATAGATCTTAAAAAAAAAGAATCAAAGAGAAACTCAAACTATTAAGAAAATTAGGGTAAGGATGTTAAAAACATTTATAATTTGGTAGCCAACTCTATGAAGAAGACATTCTTGTGGATTAGGAAATCTAGTTACATACACGATCTACTTGGATCCATCTGGATTTCATACATGACCAAGTGAAAATGTATTTATACCTATATTGGTCCTTTTTTACTTTTACAGAACAGTATTATAATCATGTTGTATGGCATGCAATTAAGTTGACAAATAAAAAAAATGCCTGTGTATTATTTTTAAAAATATCCTGTAATTAGACTGGTTGTTTTCAATCCTCTTGGAAAGGAGGAGCTTTGTCTTGTATGCTGCTTAACTACCAAAGAACATGTGTGAAGAGTGTTTTATCTTCTAGCCAAACAATCTTTAATTTCTTTACTTGAAAAATCTTCACGATGGACTTGTACCTTTTTGAAATAATTTTCAGTAGTATTTTCTTATGAAATTTATTTTCTTAACCATGATGTAATCACATAGGCACCGAAAAGGTGCCTCTGCAGCATTCCCCTGCTTACCTCTCACTGTCACAACAAGAAATACATTGTGGGAAGGCTTGGTCATTTTCCCAGTGATACTAACCCCATATTGGTTCTTTGTATTTATGGCACTCTGGATGACTTCATCCAGTTATTCATAAGCCTTTGTTTATATAAGTTTGAAGTAGTAATTTAAACTAATGTGTATATGTATGTGTTTGTGTGTGTGTGTGTGTCTAGTGTCTTTAATGCCACAAGGTATATCAACTTGGCACTATTTAGACTGGCATGAAAGTCAATTATTTAAAAATTACTTTTTCTTGGGGCACCTGGGTGGTTCAGTCCTTAAGAGTCTGCCTTCGGCACAGGTCATGATCCCAGGGTCCTGGGATCGAGCCCCGCATCGTGCTCCCTGCTCAGCGGGAAGCCTGCTTCTCCCTCTCCCGCTCCCCCTGCTTGTGTTCCCTCTCTCGCTGTGTCTTTCTCTGTCAAATAAATAAATAAAATCTTTTTTAAAAAATTACTTTTTCTCTACCTAAGATGGATTTCATTAAATGGATTAATGTTTGTGTTTTCATTATGATTAAGAAACTGAGTACCATGTATAAGTTCTCAATTAGATTTCATTCGGAAATTCCTCTATAACATATTATGATAAAATGAGTCCGGAGAAGAAAATTACCATTCTAACCAAAGAAAAATCATTCTTTTTATCCCAATAAGATGTATCTAGTTCATGAAAAGATGTTGTTGTTCTTTAAGATTAGAAGACTTATCTTTTTGTTAAGAGAGGTTTTCTTGAAATTAATTCTTCTTAATTTTAGGTCACTTTGTAAGTCCTTGTTACCTTTGTCCAAATACTCTAATTACAGCCTATTTAATTGTGTTCACGGTTTTCATATATTTCTTTTTAAACTAGCTATATAAGTGATTAAAAATCTGCATTTATTGTCAAATCTACTAATTAAAAAAGACTTAGTCTTACTTGTTCTTATTAGTTGCTGCTTCCAGTAGCTTCTTCTCCCTGATCATCTTCTACCTCATCTCAAAACTATAAAATTTCTAGAAGAGAACCCACATATTAGGAAAAAATTGGAAGTGTGGAAATGTAAAATGGTACTGACACGTACCAAACATGTAAATGTTTAGAAGACAAACATACTTTTTCTAACAAAACAACATAATTTTACCAAATGATGCAGCAATCATGCTCCTTGGTATTTACCCAAAGGAATTAATATTGTACACACACACATACACACACGCACGCACACACACACACACACCTGCACAAGGATATTTATAGCAGTTTTATTCAAAATGGCCAAAACTTAGAAATGGTCATGATCCTTTAGTAGCTGAATGGATAAATAAACTGTGGTACATTCAGACAATGAAATATTATTCAGTGCTAAATAGAAAAGACATAAAGGAAATTTAAATGCATATTACTAAGTGAAAGCAGCCAGTCTGAAAGATTACATGCTGCATAATTCCAACTCTATAACATTTTGGAAAAAGCAAAACTTTTAAGACAAAAAAATATCAGTGTCTGCCAGGGTTAGGAGGGCAGAGCACAGATTTTTAGGACACTGAAAATATTTGTATAATACTGTAATGATGGATACATGTCATTATGCATTTGTCTAAATCTACTGAATGCACAACACAAAGAGTGAACCATAATGTAAACTATGGACTTTGGATCACTATGATGTATCAGTGTAGGTACATCAATTTAACAAGTGTACCCCTCCGGTGGGGGGAGTTGATAAGTGGGGAAAGTTGTGTGTGTGTGGGAGCAGGGGATATTTAAGAAATCTTTGTACCTTCCCCTCCGTTTTACTCTGAAACTAGTAATTCCTTTAAAAATATAAAGTATTAATAAAAATAAATAACAGGGCACCTGGGTGGCACAGTTGGTTAAGTGTCAGACTTTTGGTTTTGGCTCAGGTTGTGATCTGAGGGTTGTGAGATTGAGCCCTGCGTCAGGCTCCACACTCAGTGTGTAGTCTCTCCTTAAAACTCTCTCTCCCTCTCCCTCTGCTCCTCCCCTTCATGCTCTCTTTCTCAAATAAATAAATCTTTAAAAAATGAAAAATAAATAACAATATTGATAAATTAATCATATATTACTATATTACTCATGTTCAACTGGTAAGCATGTATCCAAGAGAAAAATGAAAGGGTACATTCATACAAAGGGCTGTAAATTAATGTTCATTGCATCTCTATTTGAAATAGCCCAAATGTGGAAACAGCCCAATAAGTAAATATATTTATAAATTTTGGGGGAACCATACAATAGAATAGTATTCAGAAAAAATGGAAAGGACATGACACAATAACATGGATGAATCTAAAAATAATCATGCCAAGTGAATGAAGCCAGACAAAAAAGGAGTACCTACTCTATTATTCCACTTATATAAATTTCTATAAAATTAAAATTAATTTACAATGTCATGGAGCAGAACAGTTGTTTACTTGGAATGTGGGAGTGAGAACCGTTCAAAGGTTGGATTTCAAAAAGCCATAGAGATATATTTTGAATTGTTGGTATGTTCATTATCTTGATTGTGGTTATGGTTTAATGGGTGAATAAGGCACAACATATCAAACTGTATACTTGCAACATGTGCAGTACATTTTGAGAAATTATAATTCAATAAAGAAGTTAAAAAGTGTGAAATAGAAAGTGGTATCCTGAAACAGGAAATATATTAAAGTAGGACTATGTATTTGAAGTGAAAATTCATAATCTAGACTAGACCTTCTATTGCAAGGCCTCCGTGGACTCCATGACTCAAAATACAAGTAGCTTTGATGGAAATGATGAGGCATTCTGCCCAGAAATACTGTGTTTAGAGTATAATCCTGATTTTAGAATGAAAAATAAATAAGTTTCACTCTGGAATGCTATGGAAAGCAAGGACAGGGAGGGACTCTGAGTATGGAGCAGGAAATGAGTTTCAGCAAGAGATTGCCGCAAATATTTCCTCCTCACTGCAGAGTGGTTGAATCATGATTAGATTCAAAAAAATACCCTTTTTCCCAAAGATGTAAGAAAAATGATTCTTAAAAACAGGACACTGCTCCTTGGGTAATAGAAAAAGTGCTTTTTAAATTTGCTTATCTCTAATACTATATACACTAATGAATAATCTGTGTATAGCAGGTATATTCTGATAACCTGCTACATCAATATGAAACACTGCAAATATTGGAAATTCAGATTTTCTTTTCCTTTTTTTTTTTATCCCAAAGTGAAAACCCAGTGATAGAAATATTTAATCAGAATCTGGGAAACTGGCACTATGTACTTCAATTTATCACTTGTCGACAGTTATGCCTTTCAGCAAAATAAAATTTAAAAACTGAAAAATATTTGTGAAAGATAAGTAAAAAAAATCCAAGTTGTGTAAATTAGTAAGTTTTAAAGTTTCTTGAAATTCAGTAATAGGACTGACTTATTAAAGACATAGGCATATAGATTCATCCTATTATTTAATATCGCCAGATTTGCTGATTTAATTAAGACTTTAAATGTTTTTATAATGTTTTTTGGACATACCAGGTGGGTTGATTAGGGTTTCTTTGAATTGTAAAATATTTTTTTATAAATCTGAATCTTTTATTTAAAGTCATATATCTAAATTTTAAAATGTGTTCTTTAAAATGTCCAAGTAATTTTTTTTACTTAAAGATTTTTTTTATTTATTTGACAGAGACACAGCGAGAGAGGGAACAACACAAGCAGGGGGAGTGGAAGAGAGAGAAGCAGGCTTCCCGCGGAGCAGAGAGCCCGATGCGGGGCTCGATCCCAGGACCCTGGGATCCTGACCGGAGCCGAAGGCAGACGCTTACCGACTGAGCCACCCAGACGCCCCTCTCCAAGTAATTTTTAAAATTGTAGTGTAGAGTTCTTGTACTTTTGGATTATTGTTTTCTATTTTTATGTTCTTATAAACACACAATTTTTAAACATTCAGCATTTTGTGTTGGAATATATAAATACAATTAATTTTAATATTGACCATGTCACATGACCTTGCTAAAATTACTTCATGCTTTTTGATGACTTGTTTTTACACATTATTTGGATTTTTCTATGTTTACTATCATGGCATGGAAAGATGGATAGTTTTTACCTTTCCTTTCCAATATTTATTATGACCTTTTTTTTTTTTTTTTGCCTTATTTCACTTGCTAGAAAATCCAGGACAAATGGTAGAATAAAACAGATAAGCTTGGACCTCTTTTCCTAATTCCCAAATTTGGGCAAAAGAGTAACTTTCACCTTTAAACATGATGTTATCTGTAGGATTTCCATATCCAATAAGTTTTTTCATGGAAATTAATAAAAGAGTTTAGTTGTAGACTTAAAATTACTTTCATACAACCACTTACAAAACTTCAGGATTGTAAATATGTCAAGAACGTATGACTTACTGAAAAATAGAGTAAGAGAAAAAGGATATTTACTTGACCAATATATGGTTCTTCTACGGGCAGGAAATTGTCATATTTCTCTGAACTTTGAGACTTTCTGCTTATTAATAATATTACTTAATAAAGATTATAAAAACATGCTTAATAAAAATATAGTTCCTAATCACTTAAAAATTCTTGATGGTAACTGCAATAAAAATATCAATGTAACTTATCTCTAAAGAATACTAAAAAAGACTTCCAAACTTTGGAAAATTCCAAGTGATCCAAGTAGATACTGTCACCACTTCTCTATAACTTTTTCAATCAAAACTTGTCCATAGGATACTGAGATATGTTGTACTTGTGGGCAGCAGAGTAGAAATCCCTGGGTGATAATACCTTTCCACCTCTTTACCCTCAGCTCTTAAACAATGACTGGAGGATGAGGAAAAATTAATGTACTATTGTCTTTCTCCCCTGATGGGGACAACTCTGAAGTGTGATCTCTGTGCTCCAGAGTTTGCTTCCCTGCAATATTGAGTTCAAGTTAACGTCCATGATATTTTGGCTTCCTTTCCTTTCAGAGTCCTCACTTTTTTACCATTTTCAACTGGAGGAAAGGAATCCTTAAATAAATCACTTTTACATGGATCTTGTATCAGTGTCAGCCTCTGAGGACCAACCTGAGACTGTGGCCATCTTCACTTATTAGCCAATGAGCAGGCTAATCATATGTCCCCACAGTGGATTGGTGTTTTGCATCAGTCAACATTTGCTAATCTCATTTTTTTTTGATGCTTGACCAGAGTAACCCAACATATTATGCATTTGTTAGAGACATTAACTGATGGTAGTATTGGAAGTAATATGACCATCTAATAACATTTAGACATGAGCTAATTAACTGATACTGTAATTGTTAATATTATCAAGAAATTTAACATTCTCAGAGTGAATGTAGAGCTAAAGCTCTCTTCTGTGTGCTTCCAAATTGCTCTTTAGTAATTTTTAATTATTGGTTTATGAGATTATTTCTTTTATATTTGACTATTAGATACTTGGAAGCAGGCATAATGTTTCATTTATTTGGAATTCGGTACATAATTTGTAAGTTCTTTTTTTGGAAAATGAATGAAGACATAAATGGACAGATAAGCCAGGATTTGTGGTTCATGTAGCCTTGAGAGCTAATAGACAAAATTGAGTCTCAAAGTCATAAATCTAGAATCAAAACAATTCACAGTAACTGGAGTGCTTGGTCAGCTGCTCTTTGCTTCTTCTTCCAATAGATATTACCTAAAACTCTGAGAAAACCAGAGAATGTGAAATCTTTTTTTCTCTTATTTTTGTAACAACCAAATGCTCAGAGGTGAATCTCATCTGGATGTATTTTGGTTTTAGTGATTTATCATCATACTACTTTTAGAGCTTAAAGTTGATTATATGTGGATTGATGACGAAAGGTTGACATTTCTTGGTCTTTGACTAATATCTGTGTTACAGGTTATAAAATAGCAGCAATAAGCAAAAACTCAGACTACACAATGCTTCCCCAGTGCACCTCTGGTTCATATATTTCTGAAGTATCTGCTAACAGACTGACAGTAAGCTAATTTTAAGTGGGTAAGATAATGTCATTTGAAAGCCAACAGAATGTCAGGATCACTGTACATCATGAAACTGAATTGAGTCATAGGAAAAATTCAAGTTAAAGAAAGAGAAATCGTTCTGAAAGTAGTATTTTCATTTTTAGAAAATATAGGGTTATTTTATAGTAAAATCAAATGATACTGACTTTATGGTTTTTTCCGTTAAAATTTTTTTATTATTATGTTAATCACCATACATTACATCATTAGTTTTTGATGTAGTGTTCCATGATTCATTGTTTGTGCATAACACCCAGTGCTCCATGCAGAACGTGCCCTTTTTAATACCCATCACCACCCTGCTCCCCTCTAGAACCCTCAGTTTGTTTTTCAGAGTCCATTGTCTCTCATGGTTTGTCTCCCCCTCCGATTTACCCCCCTTCATTCTTCCCCTCCTGCTATCTTCTTTTTTTTCTTAACCTATATTGCATTATTTGTTTCAGAGGTACAGATCTGTGATTCAACGGTCTTGCACAATTCACAGCGCTCACCATAGCACATACCCTCCCCAATGTCTATCACCCAGGCACCCCATCCCTCCCACCCCACCCCCACTCCAGCAACCCTCAGTTTGTTCCCTGAGATTAAGAACTCCTCATATCAGTGAGGTCATATGATACATGTCTTTCTCTGATTCACTTATTTCACTCAGCATAACACCCTCCACTTCCATCCATGTTGTTGCAAATGGCAAGATCTCATTCCTTTTGATGGCTGCATAATATTCCATTGTGTATATATATATATATATATATATATATATATATATATATATATACTACACCTTCTTTATCCATTCATTTGTCAATGGACATCTTGGCTCTTTCCATACTTCGGCTATTGTGGACATTGCTGCTATAAACATCCGGGTGCACGTACCCCTTCAGATCCCTACATTTGTATCTTTGGGGTAAATACCCAGTAGTGCAATTGCTGGATCATAGGGTAGCTCTATTTTCAACTTTTTGAGGAACCTCCATACTGTTTTCCAGAATGGCTGCACCAGCTTGCATTCCCACCGACAGTGTAGGAGGGTTCCCCTTTCTCCGCACCCCCGCCAACATCTGTCGTTTCCTGACTTGTTAATTTTAGCCATTCTGACTGGTGTGAGGTGGTATCTCATTGAGGTTTTGATTTGGATTTCTCTGATGCCGAGCGATGTTGAGCACTTTTTCATATGTCTGTTGGCCATTTGGATGTCTTCTTTGGAAAAATGTCTGTTCATGTCTTCTGCCCATTTCTTGATTGGATTATTTGTTCTTTGGGTGTTGAGTTTGATCAGTTCTTTATAGATTTTGGATACTAGCCCTTTATTTGATATGTCATTTGCAGATAACTTCTCCCATTCTGTCTGTTGTCTTTTGGTTTTGTTGACTGTTTCTTTTGCTGTGCAAAAATTTTTTATCTTGATGAAATCCCAATAGTTCATTTTTGCCCTTGCTTCCCTTGCCTTTGGTGATATTTCTAGGAAGAAGTTGCTGCGGCTGAGGTCGAAGAGGTTGCTGCTTGTGTTTTCCTTTAGGATTTTGATGGACTCCTGTCTCACGTTTAGGTCTATCAACCAATTTGTGTCTATTTTTGTGTGTCATGTAAGGAAATGGTCCAGTTTCATTCTTCTGCATGTGGCTGTCCAATTTTCCCAACACCATTTGTTGAAGAGACTGTCTTTTTTCCATTGGACATTCTTTCCCACTTTGTCAAATATTAGTTGACCATAGAGTTGAGGGTCCATTTCTGGGCTCTCGATTCTGTTCCACTGATCGATGTGTCTGTTTCTGTGCCAGTATCATACTGTCTTGATGATGACAGCTTTGTAATAGAGCTGGAAGTCTGGAATTGTGATGCCACCAGCTTTGATTTTCTTTTTCAACATTCCTCTGGCTATTCGGGGTCTCTTCTGGTTCCATACAAATTTTAGGATTATTTGTTCCATTTCTTTGAAAAAATTGGATGGTATTTTGATGGGGATTGCATTGAATGTGTGGATTGCTCTAGGTAGCATTGACATCTTCACAATATTTGTTCTTCCAATCCATGAGCATGGAATGTTTTTCCACTTCTTTGTGTCTTCCTCAATTTCCTTCATGAGTATTTTATAGTTTTCTGAGTATAGATCCTTTGCCTCTTTGGTTAGATTTATTCCTAGGTATCTTATGGTTTTGAGTGCTATTGTAAATGGGATCGACTCCTTAATTTTTCTCTTCTGTCTTGTTGTTGGTGTATAGGAATGCCACTGATTTCTGTGAATTGATTTTATATCCTGCCACTTTACTGAATTCCTGTATGAGTTCTAGCAGTTTTGGGGTGGAGTCTTTTGGGTTTTCCACATAAAGTATCACATCATCTGCAAACAGTGAGGCTTTGACTTATTCTTTGCCAATTAGGATGCCTTTGATTTATTTTTGTTGTCTGATTGCTGTGGCTAGAACTTCTAATACTATGTTGAATAGCGCTGGTGATAGTGGACATCCCTCCCACATTCCTGAACTTAGGGGGAAAGCTCTCAGTTTTTCCCCATTGAGAATGATATTTGCTGTAGGTTTTTCATAGATGACTTTTATGATATTGAGGTATGTACCCTCTATCCCTATACTCTAAAGAGTTTTGATCAAGAAAGGATGCTGTACTTTGTCAAATGCTTTTTCTGCATCTATTGAGAGGATCATATGATTCTTGTTCTTTCGTTTGTTAATGTATTGTATCATGATGATTCATTTGCGGATGTTGAACCAACCTGCAGCCCAGGGATAAATCCCACTTGGTCGTGGTGAATAATCCTTTTACTGTACTGTTGGATCTTATTGGCTAGTATTTTGGTGAGAATTTTTGCATCCATGTTCATCAAGGATATAATTCTCCTTTTTATGGGGTCTTTTTCTGGTTTGGGGATCAAGGTAATGGTGGCCTCATAGAATGAGTTTGGAAGTTTTCCTTCCATTTCTATTTTTTGGAACAGTTTCAGAAGAATAGGTATTAATTCTTCTTTAAATGTTTAGTAGAATTCCCCTGGGAAGCCATCTGGCCCTGGGCTTTTGTTTGTTAGGAGATTTTTAATGACTGCTTTAATTTCTTTGGTGGTTATAGGTCTGTTCAGGTTTTCTATTTCTTGTTGGTTCAGTTTTGGTAGTTGATACATCTCTAGGAATACATCCATTTCTTCCAGGTTATCTAATTTGCTGGCATACAGTTGCTCATAATATGTTCTTACAATTGTTTGTATGTCTTTGGTGTTGGTTGTGATCTCTCCTCTTTCATTCATGATTTTGTTGATTTGGGTCCTTTCTCTTTTCTTTTTGATAAGTCTGGCCAAGGGTTTATCAATCTTGTTAATTCTTTCAAAGAACCAGCTCCTACTTTTCTTGATCTATTCTACTGTTCTTTTGGTTTCTATTTCATTGATTTCTGCTCTGATCTTTATTATTTCTCTTCTCCTGCTGGGTTTAGGCTTTATTTGCTGTTTTTTCTCTAGCTCCTTTAGGTGTAGATTTAGGTTGTATATTTGAGGACTTTCTTGTTTCTTGAGAAAGGCTTGTATTGCTATATACTTTCCTCTTAGGACTGCCATTGCTGTATTCCAAAGATTTTGAACAGTTTTGTTTTCATTTTCATTTGTTTCCATGATTTTTTTAATTCTTCTTTAATTTCCTGAATGACCCATTCATTATTTAGTAGGATGCTCTCTAGCCTCTATGTATTTGAGTTCTTTCTGACTTTCCTCTTGTGATTGAGTTCTATTTTTAAAGCACTGTGGTCTGAAAATATGCCGGGAATGATCCCAGTCTTTTGGTACCATTTGAGACCTGATTTGTCACCTAAGATGTGATCTATTCTGGAGAATGTTCCATGAGCACCAGAGAAGAATGTGTATTCTGTTGCTTTGGGATGGAATGTTCCGAATATGTCTGTGAAGTCCATTTGGTCCAGTGTGTCATTGAAAGTCTTTATTTCCTTGTTGATCTTTTGCTTAGAGGATCTGTCCATTTCAGTCAGGGAGGTGTTAAAGTCCCCCACTATTATTATATTGTTGTCAATGTGTTTCTTTGCTTTTGTTATTAATTGGCTTATATAATTGGCTGCTCCCATGTTAGGGGCATAGATATTTACAATTGTTAGATCTTCTTGTTGGATAGACCCTTTAAGTAGGATATAGTGTCCTTCCTCATCTCTTATTACAGTCTTTGTTTTAAAATCTAATTTGTCTGATATAAGGATTGCCACCCCAGCTTTCTTTTGGTGTCCATTAGCATGGTAAATGGTTTTCCACCCCCTCACTTTCAATCTGGGGGTGTCTTTGGGTCTAAAATGAGTCTCTTGCAGACAGCATATCAGTGGGTCTTGTTTTTTAATCCAATCTGATAGCCTGTGTCTTTTGATTGGGGCATTTAGCCCATTTACATTCAGGGTAACTAGTGAAAGATATGAATTTAGTGCCATTGTATTGCCTGTAAGGTGGCTGTTACTGTATATTGTCTGTGTTCCTTTCTGGTCTATGTTGCTTTTAGGCTCTCTCTTTGCTTAGAGGACCCTTTTCAATATTTCTTGGAGGGCTGGTTTCATGTTTGCAAATTCCTTTAGTTTTTGTTTGTCCTGGAAGCTTTTTATCTCTTCTTCTATTTTCAATGACAGCTTAGCTGGATATAGTATTCTTGGCTGCATATTTTTCTCATTTAGTGCTCTGAATATATCATGCCAGTCCTTTCTGGCCTGCCAGGTCTCTGTGGATAGGTCTGTTGCCAATCTAATGTTTCTAACATTGTAGGTTACAGATCTCTTTTCCTGAGCTGCTTTCAAGATTTTCTCTTTATCTCTGAAACTCGTAAGTTTTACTATTAGATGTCGGGGTGTTGACCTATTTTTATTGATTTTGAGAGGGGTTCTCTGTGCCTCCTGGATTTTGATGCCTGTTTCCTTCCCCACATTAGGGAAGTTCTCTGTTATAATTTGCTCCAATATACCTTCTGCCCCTCTCTTCTTCTTCTGGGATCCCAATTATTCTAATGTTGTTTCATCTTATGGTATCACTTATCTCTCAACTTCAGTGCCACAAACTCTGAATAAAGTGTTCAATACATAGTAGATGCTCAAATAAATATCAAATGAATAATTCAATTAAAAAATATAAGAAAATCAAAGCTTAAGTCACATAATAAATGATAAAAATATGATTATAGCCTGGGTCTTTCTGATGTTAATATTAACTGTCTAGTTCCAGAAGGCTATTTAGAAACAAAAGTTATTTTCAGACAGAGATTATTCATTTGCTTTCTTAGAAATTCATTTTTAGTAGTTTTATGATTAATCAAATATACACCATTTGAAAACAGTGTGGGGAACAAAGCTTACATTTCATTGTGTTTTCACCTGTTAGTTGAAGAGAAACTAATCATTCAAAGAGAAGTCTTTGGATACTGTAATCCTGGATCTATAAATATTAAATTCTTTCCCATAAATATAAAGCTTTTACATTTTTCTAACCAGAAATATTCCACAGTAAATTAGAGATACTCAATCTTGTTTCAGTTCTATTTGTGGCTAATGACTATATGTGATTCACATAGAGTGAATCACAAAGAGACAGAAGTAATTTTTGATATGTATGTGGAAAATAATTTTGAGATAGGTATGCAAGTTGACAGAGTTTTTGGAAAGGTTTTTAAAAAGATGTAAGATATAAAAAGGCATGATCTTTCTAGGGAATGGTAAATTCTCCAGTAGTGTCAGTTACCATGGTGTTTGCTAAGGAGCGCTGGAAGATTAATCAGATTAATCAGAAAAAGTAAAGTATGAGGGGAATTTTATGCCAAGCTAACCCTGGATTGTGTTTTTAAGCAAAGGATGATGAAAATTTCTTGGATAGAAATTGAAAGAAGCTGATGAGCATTTTTGTTGTTGTTGTTACACTGTATATATTTTGTATGAGAGTTTTATTTGTGCATATTTGTTTCATTGTTCGATATAAAATGCTAATTAGAATAGAGATGTAAGGTGCGTTTATCTTTATTTTTTCAAAGATTTTATTTATTTTTATGAGAGAGAGAGAGAGAAAGAAAGAGAGCACACACTTGCGTGCGCCCCCTCACGCGTGGGCGAGGGAGGGGAGGGGCAGAGGGAGAAGCGGACTGCCTGTTGAGCAGGGAGCTGGTTTTGGGACTAGATCCCAAGACCTGAGATCATGACCTGAGCTGAAGGCAGACACTTAACTGACCGAGCCACCCAGGCAACCCCTGTAAGGTGCATTTAAAGGCAAAGTTTGAAATGTAATAAGTCTCTAAATAAAAAAATGACATTCTTGTATATTTTGGGAAAAAAGCCTAAGTTTCTAATTGACAAAAATAAAACATAACACTGCAATTAGTGTTTGCTAAATTGCTACAAAAAATTTAAGGAACTGTGTGTGTTCATAAAACCATAAAATGCAGTGGTATAAATAAACATTTAAAAATCATGATTTAGCTCAGTAGAGTGCTTTTTAAGTCAATTTTAATGCACAGTTTGGAATATGTACTTAAGTGATGTGTTGGTTGCTCTATTCTGTTTATTAGTTAATAGTAAATATATTTACTATGCACTATTAGTTTGATCTTTGGTTATGACATATTTGGCTTCACTTATTGCACAGTTATTAAATGTTCAAAACATTTTTATAATTATTTTATTTTACCTAGTATTTATTTTTCTAATTTTCTTCAACATTTAAGTCAATATATCTTTAGGGCGCCTGGGTGGCTCAGTTGGTTAAGTCAATATATCTTTAGAAAGATGACAAATTGAGCAGTTTTCTGCTAGAATTTTCAAGTTGCGAGAGCTCACTGGAATCACCATGGGTATGAAATGAAACTTTTCAATTATAGAAATGAATATTACAAGTGTGCAAAGTAAAGTGGCCTTTGGTTGAATTTTCACACACAACACACACAAGACATCTTTCAAAGGGTTACCCATTTAAAAAAAAAACAAAACAAGACTAGGTGTCAGACAAAAAGTAAATGGAATGCTCATTTTGTATTGTCAATTCACTATTTTCATGGTAGACTTTCTTTAGGAAACAAGATCAATAAGATCAAGATGTTGTATTAATATATAAGTATAAAAACAAAACCAAGTATATAAGTTATAATCGTTAGCTCTTTTCCTCCTTCCCTTTAAGATACTGAATAAAACAAAAACAGAAAAAAAATTCTCAACAGAAACTGCTAATACTGTCAGATGCCAGGAAGAATTTATATTAATTAAAATGAAGTTAGTGCTCTGAAAAAAGTGAAGAAGAATTTGGAAGTAAAAAAAGAGGGGACAACTTTATACAATGACCAAAATAAATAAAATTAATATAGCACCACATAAAAAGGTAAAATCTTTAGTAATACTCTGCTTTGTACGTTAATTCTTCATTGTCATTTCCATTAAAAAATATGTCTAAATTGGATAATCATAACCATTTGGACCCTGCCTCCTGGGATATGATTTTAGGCATAGACAGTGGTAAAAAACACAAAATGCAAGCGTCCAGAGCACACTGGGGGTTACATATTTCCATTCCCTTTTCACAAAGAAAGAACTGGATTCCTTTAAAAAGTCCACTAATAAATACCTCTATGAATAGTGGGAAAACTGGCAAAAGGAATGAAAATCCTCTCCAGTTAAACAGGAGGGTGGAGTTAGGTAGCACCTAGTAGACACTGGAAACTTGAATTGGAGAGTTAGCTAGGATGGCCCTTGAAGTTTGTGATCTGAGAGGAGTTTCAACTTTGAAGTAAAGAGTTGAAGACTGCATAGCAAGTCCAAACTCAAGAGTGCAGGCTTTGAGTGTGGGTAATTGTCTGTGCTCTGATTCTTGACTCTGCTGTTTACTTATGCTATAATTCTTATACATCACTAATACTTTTTGACCATGTTTTCTCATCGGCAGAACATTTACTACATGTAGAATCATGAATTAAATGCATGAAATATATCTACTATATGCCTAGCATAGGGGAAATACATGAAGAAAAGTAAACGTATCATCAGTGTCATCATCATATTGTAAAAAGCAATTATAAGATATATTTTAGTAAACTGAGATATAGAGCATACTAAAGAATGTATAAAAAAGACAAATAATTTATATATTGGAAAGTTGCACAATTGTTATAGTAATAAAGATAGAATCTAATTTACTTTAGTGGTTAAGAAAAAATATTTCTTTTGATATACAATAAAATAAAAATGTCTAATTTATTTGGTGTATTGGCTTCCATGGGACTGATTTAGTGTCTAAAAACAACATAAATATACTATTATTCTGGAGGTCAGAGTCTTAAATGGACATCACTGGGCTGAAAATCAAGGTGTTGTCAGGGTTGTGCTCCTTCTGGGGACTCTAGGGGAGAATCAGTTTCCAGGCTCTTCCAGCATGGAAAGGCTGATTTCTTAGTTCATGACTCAATTTCTCCATTTTCAAAGACTGTAACGTCATGTTGAGTTTTTTTGTGCTGCCATGATATTAAGAAATAGAGCCAAAGTAATTAAACCATCATATTCAAAGAGAAATAATATTATTTGCATTACTTGGATTTAATTTTGTACTTATTTATCCTTTCTATATTATGAAAAGAAGAATAGCATAATAATGTTTTAAAAGAAACCTTATAATACAGAGTATCAATAATAAATATTTCAATTACCTGTGATTACCATGAGATGGTCAATATTAATATGTTACATTAAACCTTTCTAGACTTCTTTTTTCCTTAGAAAATTATTTATAAAAGGCATTATAAAACATTCTACACATATATTTAATATAATTAAGAATTTGTGACAGAATAGATAAAGCCATACATCATCATTTAAAAGCTTGCATTCTATTATTTGTAGGTGTGTGTATACTTTATTTACCCAATATATTGGAGTGAGATATTTAAGTGCTTTCATTTTTATGCTAGAATGAGAATGCTGTGGTAAGTTCTATTACAGAGGGCTTGTAGTTTATTTTAAGGCTGCTAATGCTCCCTAACTAGACAAAGAGAGCCTGTGAGGTTACCCAATAATAGATTTCTACAATATAAAGAATACATACAGTTTAAACAGATGAATAATAAAGGAAGACTCTTACAGAATGAGGAAAAATTAAAAGTATTAGTATTATTTTTAAAATACAATGCAGGATAATTGGAGAAATTGCCCTAAAAATCTCAAATGAAAAAGCAAAAATAATGGGAATATTTGTTAATTGAAAGTGGCTGATCACATGACTGAGAAGAAAAAAGACACACTAATGATATTGCCTTTTGAACTTAAGGAAAGGAGAATAAAAATGAAAAAAAATTAAAGTTACTAACAGAATAAAAAACAAAGTAGAGATTCTAAATGACCAAATGAGAGATTTAGCAGATATATTTGACAAATGAAGCAAAAAAATAAAGCGTGATACACAGAAAAACTAAAATGGCAGCATAAGTGCAAACCTACCAATTATAATAATTGGTTAAAATGAACTTTGATAAAATAAAAACTCACATTTTTTTGGGAAAAAAAACAACAAAACTATAGCCATATATTCTATAGCAAAAAGAAGCTGAAAAGTTTTTTAAAACCTGCAAATTGGCTACTAAAATATTTTAAAGAATCAAGAGTGTTAACATAAGATGAAGCAAAAAAATCAAGTAATAAATAATTACAGAAAAAAAAACCCATAATTGTTTAATACTGTCATAATGGAAAACCCACCAAGATGATATGTGCTCAGAATAACATTGTATCAAAATCATTAAATTTAAAAAACAATTATTAGTAAATAGTCAAGCAGAGAAAGATAATTATCATATGGTTTCACTCATATGTGGAACATAAGGAATAGTGCAGAGGACCACAAGGGAAGGGAGGGAAAACTGAATGGGAAGAAATCAAAGAGGGAGACGATCTATGAGAGACTCTGGACTCCGGGAAACAAACTGAGGGTTACAGAAGGGAGAGGGGTGGGGGCATGGGGTAACTGGGTGATGGGTATTAAGGAGGGCACGTGTTGTGATGAGCACTGGGTGTTATATGCAACTAATGAATTGTTGAACAATACATCAAAAACTAATGATGTTACTATATGTTGGCTAACTGAATATAATCATTAAAATATTTAAAAAATACTATTAGAAATAGAAACATGCTTTGAAAAAACGCCTTATATAATTATTAAGGAGGCAAATATATTCTTCAGAAATTAATTAATTATTCAGCTGAAAAAGGCCAGATCCTACAGTCTTAGCCCTATCCATATTTCCAACTTCCTCTTTCCACACTCCATTTTGCTGACACGTCTCTAGCTGCACTCCCCTTTCTAACATGGACTACACATGGTGAGGTCATTCTTGCCTCTGGGTTTTTGTCGCTTCTGTTCCTTCTCTCTGAAATTATTGTCCCAGACTATCAGATGGATTCCCCCCCTTACTTCTTTCATGTATCTACCTCAATTTGACTTCCTCAGAGAGATTTTTTTCTGATAACTCTGCGCAACATAACTTTTTCAACATATTCTGTTTTTGATTATTTTCCCTTACTATAATGTCAATAGCTGATACTATATTGTGTGTATGAGTCTTTGTTTAATTTTCTGTCTCCTCTTAAATGTGAATTCTCTAAGTATGGATATTCTTTCTGTTTTATACGTTTATGTATTCTCAGTCCTTATGAGTGTCTAGCAACTAATAGTAAATACTGAAGACTTGAATGAAAGGATGGAGCTGGAATTCCAACAAGAGAGAGTCATCAAATGTAAAAAATAATTAAATATGATGATAAATCATTGAGGCAAAATAAATCCAGACCTGAGCCAGTTCTAGGAAACTACCTTTCTTTCTAAGTATTTTATTTTTTCAATGATATCTTTTAATTGAAGTTTCTTTACATTACTTTTTATACTTGGCATACTTTTTATGTTGAAGACCTATTGATTTTTACACAATTACTATTAACAAATGAGAAGTATATTTTAAAAGAAGAAACCATTTGTAATAGCATAAAGTATCAAAGTATCTAGAAATAATTATAAGAAAAATGTCCCAAATTTCTGTGATCAAAATCATACTACTTTATTGAAAGCCATTAAATTATTAAATAAATACATACAACTTGAATGTGAAGAGAAAATATATTTTAAAATTGTTAATTCTTCTTAAACTGATTTTTAGATTTAAAGCAATTTCAATAAAAATCAGTATAGATTTTCATGTATTTAAAAGAATTAACAGCTTGGGGCTCCTGAGTGCCTTGGTCGGGTAAGTATCCGACTCAATTTTGGCTCAGGTCATGATCTTGTAGTTGTGAGATCAAGCCCCACGTTGGGTTCTGTGCTCAGTGTGGAGTCTACTTGGGATTCTCTCTTCCTGTCCTTCTGCCCCTTCCCCTGCTCACACATTCTCTCTCTAAATAATTAAATAAAATCTTAGGAAAAAAAGAATAAACAGCTAAAAATTAATGAGCTACTTTTACAGAAGAGTAATTTACCATGTTTTATCCCATGGTAAATGTTAAAAAATCTGAAAATTTTAAGCATTGGAGAGTATGTAATCAATAGTATCTCATCCATTGTTAGTGGATGTGAAATTGACACAATCACATTAAAAAAAGTTTGTCACTGTCAATGTGTATATTCATATATGCAACCCAGATTTTTCACTCCTAGATATGTATTCAAGAGAAACCATTGGAATTGTGTACAAGGAGATGTAGGAAAAAAATATTCTGAGTAGCACTACCAGCACTACTAACAAAATATTGGTGGGCTGGAGGGAGAATCCAAAAGCTCATCAGCAGAATAGCTTAATAAATTTTGTTATATTCACAAAACAGACTATAACCATGTTTGACTTTTTATCCATACAATGGAATATTAATCAGCAGTTCAGATGAATAAAGCTTCATAAACAACAATAACAATCCAAATGGGGCTATCAACATAATATTGGGTAAACAGAAAATGTAGTAGAAGTTTACATATAGCATATTTCTTTTTTTATAAAATTTTAGAAATTGAAAATCTAACAGCAAATATTGCATAAATAAAATATATGTGGTCTCTTTATATATGTATATATGTGTATATATATATATGCATAATATCAACGCATAAAATTAATTTTTTCCATTGCCATACTACCTGTAGCTATATATTTGTAAGTCAAATGCAGACTTTATGACTGGCAGCTAAACAAGAAAAGAGGACTGGAGGTGAATTTGATAGCAAAGTGATTATCTCTGAATTGGCAGGTGAGAATGAGTGGGCAATGCCATTCTAGAAAATAATGATATGGCATCACATAATTCTTCTCATACTTGAAGTCCCCCTTCACAAAATGCTAAGACCTGTTTATTCATAATGATTCTCATTTGAAATTTTTATAACGCCATATAGACAGATAATGGAACACTTTGGGAGATCTTAAAATGCAAAATATAGGAGAATGTTGGCACTCATAATGAAAAATATCACATATAAAGAAGTTTTAAACTTTTTTAAAAGATTTATTTATTTATTTTAGGGGGGGAGAGAGAGAGAGAGAGAGGGAGTGGGGGAGGAGCAGAGGGAGAGAATCTTCAAGCAGACTCCCCACCGACCATGGGCCTGGCACAAGGCTTGATCTCGGGACCCTGAGATCATGACCCAAGCTGAAACCAAGAGTAGAGTCTTAACCAACTGAGCCACCCAGGCTCCTGACATATAAAGAAGTTGTAAAATTTATTCAATGACTGAGATTGTTAGAAAGTACAGAAATAAATGGGCAAGTTTATTGTTAGACAAATGGGATTTATGTTTTCTTTGATCGGTGTCATTATCAAGGTACTTAAAAGAATGCCATAAAAGGAAGGTCTTTAATAAATATTTATTAATTATGGTAACATTCATCAGGAAACATGGATTTGTTAATATTCTGCTGGTGTTTATAAAATGTTAAGTTAATTAAGAATACAGAGAAGATAATCAAAAGTGGTACGTAAACAGAGAGATGAAACATTCCCTTAGGGGATAGATGATAGATAGATGATAAATAGATGATAGATAAGCAAGAATGGGAGTTTGGAGTTAAATATGCTATTTTAGTTTCATCCTTTAAGGGCTGTATATCCTTTTGTATTTCCAAAACACCTTAAATCATTTAACATCTGATGTGAGAATTCTTGAGTATATATGTAATACAAAACTCACCCATTTTTGATCCCCAAATACTTAATTATGTAGGTCTGCCAAGGTACTTTAAAGTTTTACACAGGATGAATAAAAAATTACGTAGTGTTTTCAGCACTACCTCCTATAAAGCAGTGACTTTTCTTCAGAATCAGTATAAAATCAATCCATCCAACTAAACTTAGCAAAAAAGAATTAAACCAGAAAAGAAAGTCTGGACTTTCTCAGTGCTCATCAACATTTGAAAGTAAGAGTCTTAGGCTATGTTAAACAAACAAATAAAAACAAAGCAAACAACATCAGAGTAAATGCAGAAAGAAGAATATTAATTTTGCAGAAAATATTACACATACTAAATCATGCATGAGCCTTAACTGGTATAAATAATATGAGACTAAATTATTAAGAAAAAATGCCAGATTAGCATATATTAAATATCTATAAAGAGAAGATCTTACAGAATTTTACAGATAAAAGTAAAATCTACAAAATCACATATGATTTGGTTGGCAAAATATTAATTCTAAAGCAAACAATATCTTGGAGGAAGTGATTCTAACATACATACATATATGAGGACCAAATGGTTTCACACACACACACACACACACACACACACACACACATCTCTAGTGTGCTTAAAGGTGTAGAAACTTACATTCTTCTACTTCTAGCCAAGATGGATTAAATTTATCTCCACCATAAACAGCTGGAAAATAAACAAACTTTGTTAAATAACAGTTCTCAGACATTGGACAGCAATGCTGACAGCATTGTGATCCCTGATATAAGAAAAAATTAGATAAGTCATACTACAGAATTCCCTAGCTTACTGGAGAGAGTTATCAGGCCACAGAGTAGATATGTGGAAACCCAGTAGAGCCTACTGTTTTACCTGAGTTGAAGAGACAGAGTTGAGTATTCAAGACTTCAAAAATAGTTTGAAATTGTAGGCCAGGGAAGAGGAATCTCTAAGGAGAAGACAAGGTGGCAGAGGGCAGAACCCCAGTTACCTACAGAGGTTTTTCTTTATGTCTATAGCTGAATACTACAAATAAATGAACAAAGCATCAGCAATCTTTGAAAAAATCCTACTGATATAAAAGTAAATAGAGTTCCTGAAAGAGAAGAGAGAGTAGGAGGTGATAGAAAACTATTTTAAAAAAGGCAAAAGATGTATTTTTCTAAATTTGATCAAAACTATCAACACCAAATTCAAGAAGATTAACAAACTCAAAACTCAATAAGCATGAAGAAAACTCCAAGAAGGGATATCATAATCAGCATGCTCAAAAATAGGTATTAAAAAGAAGCTCTCAAAAGCAACCAGAGAAAAAGACACATTAAAGCAGGAAAAAAAAAAAAGGCAACAATGAGGGTAGATTTCTCATGAGAACCAATACAAATGAGAAGATGGTGGAGAAACATCTTTAAGTTTTGAAAGGAAAAAAAGGAAAATACTACCCTACATTCTATGAGATAAAAATCTCTTTTTAAAATATATATGAAATCAGGCTTTTTCAGACATTAAAAGTTGAAATAATTAATCAACAAGGGATCTGTACTTTAGAAAAAATTAAAGGAAGTTCTTTATGCATAAAAAACATACCAGATGCAAACCTAGATCTACACAAAGAAACCAACAGCAAGAGGAATTGTATATAAAAGCAAATAAAAAATGAAACTTAGAATTTATATGATATGTAAAGTAAATATAAAACAGAAATAGAATAAAGTATCAGAGAAATGAGATGGAAGGGAGGCTTACATGAGAATTTTGATGAATTCCTGGAGGCAGAGTGTGGACTATCATAAGAGTGTGGGACTACTAGGTCTTCAGTTTTAGAAGAGCCTCCCCAATTACATCTAGGGACCCAAACCATTTCTCACATTGAAGAGTCAAGAAAAATCTCCTAGCTTGTCAAGCAGAGGTAGAGAATAAGCAACCAGTTAAAATACACCTGGGCATTCTACATAAGAAAGCCCTACTTTAAAGGGAGGAAAAGATTTAATCAGAACCTATTTATCTGGAAGAAGGACCATCACCTAACTTCAGTCCCCTTTAGCTTTGGTCTCACATACAAGAAGAAGAAGAAAAATCTAAGAAACATTTGTGAATGTCACAGTGCGGAGACAGAGGCACAATAAAAGACTGAGATTTAATCATAAGATATGGAAGACTCCCATTCCCCCACATTTTACAACTGCACCAACAGGATTCCAATATAAAAACAATAGATTATAGGTTAAAGAGCCATATAGTACAGACTTAGAAGTACTTAGAGACACAAAAACAACAGGGGAAACCAAATGAGGACTCAGGCATCTATAGGTATATCAAAAAAAAAACACTTTTCCTAGCCAACAAGACAACTCCTAGCCACACAAGCATAAAACCTCACAAGAAAAGCTTATTTATCTCAGTTATTATTACCAAGTATATTTGACATTCAAGAAAACAATTTATAAGACATGTTAGAAAGTAAGAAAAAAACAATCTAATGAGACAAGGCAGATACCAAAAATGGATTCTGTTAAAATACAGATTTTGAAATTATCAGACAATGTATAATAACTATGAATAATATGTTAAGGGATCCAGTGAAAAATGCAGACAACATGAAAAAACAAAAGGTAATGTTAATGGAAAGAAAAAGAAAAGAAATGCTAGAAATTGAAAACAAGGTAACAGAAATGAAGGTCTTTGATAGGCTCAACAGGAGCTTCAACATAGATGAAGAAAGAACCAGTGATTTGAAGATAGGTCAACAGAAATTTCCAAAACTGAAATGCAAAGAGAACAAAAGACTGGGGAAAAAAAGACCAGAATATCCAAGTACTATGGGAAAATCTTTAAAAGAACAAAAGAAGTATAATTGGAATGTCAGAAGAAGAGAAGAGCTGAAGAAATATTTGAAGTATTAATGGCCAAAAGTTTTCAAAATGATATTAAGAACCAAACCACAGATCCAGGCAGCTCAGAGAATATCAAACAGGATGAATACCAGATAGGACTATCATATTTAAACTGCAGAAAACCAAAAACAAAGAGAAAAGCTTACATAAAGCCAAAGTGGAAAAACACCTTATCTATAGAGGAACAAAGATAAAATTTTACCAGACGTGTCAAAAAATAGGCAAGCAAAAAACAAAAACAAAAACAGTGGACTGAAATATTTAAAGTATTGAAGGATAAAGAAACACCAACATAGAATTCTATATCCAGCAGCATTAGCCTTTATGAGTGAAAGACAAAGACTTCATCAGTTGAGTTGACTTGTAAAAAATGTTAAAATGAGTTTCTCAAGCAGAATAAAATGGTATAGGTCAGAAACTCAGATCTATGTATAGAAGGAAATTGTGGGAGGAGTAAATGGAAGCATAATAAAAGATTTTATTTCTCTTATTCTTAGTTAATATAAAAACTACTCAAAATAATAATAGCAAAAATGTATTTTGTGGTTGTATCATATGATAAGTGAAATGGGTACAATGTTATAAAAAATAGAACACTCTTTTATAAGTTACCTGCATTATACATGAAGCGGTATAGTACTATTTAAAAGAGGATTTAGATTAGCTATAAATGTATATTGAATACTTAGGGCAAGCACTAAAACAAAAGTTTTTATAAATAAGTATAACTGATGTCCTAAAAGGAGAGAGAGAATGGAATCATATAAAATGTTGAGGTAAAACCAGCAAAGACAAAAAGGAAGGGAAGGATAAAATGGACAAAAAAGAATAAGCACAAGAAATAGAAAATAGTTACAGAGAAGTCAGATATTAATCTGTCTATATTAATAATTATTTGAAATATGAATGTTTTAAGTATATAAATTAAAAGACAGAGACTTTCAGAGTGGAAGAGAGTACATGTCTAGAAGAAACCCACTTTGTACATAAGAACACTCATAGATTAAAAGTAAAGGGATGGAGAAAGATACTTCACACAAATACTAATCAAAAGAAATCTAGAATAGTTATATTAATTTTTAACTAAACCAGATTCAGAACAAGGGGAATTTTCAGGGATAAAGAGGGACATTACATAATGTTAAAGGGGTCAATTCTCCAATAACATGACAATCATTAGTATGTATGCACTAGCAGCATGCCAAAATAGGTGAAACAAAAACTGATAGATTTTACAGGAGAAATAAACAAACCCACTATTAGAGTTGGAGGCTTAAACAACCCCTCATAATATAACTGAGAGACTTGGCAGGCAGAAAATCAGTGAGAATATAGTTGAACTTAGCAGCACCATTAATCACCTAGACTTAATTGACATTTATAAACTGCTCTATTCAACAACAGCAGAATCCACATTCTTCTCAAGCTCACATGGAGCATTTACCAAGATAGACCACATTCTGGGCCATAAAACACACCTAAATCAATTTAAAAGGACAGAAATCTTACAAAATATGTTCTCAGACCACAGTGGAATTAAACTAGAAATCAATAATAGAGAGATAGCTGGAAAATCACAAAATATTTGGAATTGAAAAATAGACTTTTAAATAGGCCATAGGTCAACATCTCAAGAGAAATTAAGAATAGAACAAACTAGGTGTAGGGCACATAGAAACTCTCTATTATATCTGTAATTATTTAGTACATTTAAGACTGTTTTTTTTTTTAAAAAAGGTCTTTAAAAAGAGTGATAGCTAATAAAGTGACAAAAGACTTAAAAACAGTAACAAAAGACACATCAATAATGCTAAATATGGAAAAGAGAAGAAACACTAGATGGGACAAATCATGAACAAATGACGAGATATTCACTTTAAACACAATATCAATTGTGTTTTAATCATATTAAATGTAATGTAAATGACCTAATGACTATAGTTAAATGGCAGAAATTATCAAATTAGAACAAGATCCAACTATACACTCCTTACAGTGAAGAAATTAAATTTAAAACAGAAATGCATCTAAATAAAAAAGAAAAATATACAACATCTACACTAATTAAAAGAAAGCAGTAGTGGTATATTATTAGTAGTAGATTTTAGAGAAAAAAAAATATTACCAGCAATAAAGAAAGTCATTCTATACTGATAAAAGGGTAAATTCATCAAGAGGATAAAAATCCCCTAAATGTTGATGCACCTAATAACAGAATTTCAAAATCAAGAACCAAATGGTATAAAAATTAGGGGACAAATTTGCAAAATCAAATTATGTTTCCATAATCTCACACCCCTTTCTCAATAATTAATAGAACAAGTACACAGAAAATCATTAAGGATGTAGAAGACTTGAGTAATGCTAATTTAATCTAATTGATAACTACAAAACATTTCAACTAAATCAACAGAACACATATTCTTTTTAAATTTACTTATAATATTTACCAAAGTAGATTATATTCTGGGCTATAAAGACAAGTTTCAAAAAATTTAAAAGGATTTGAATCATACATAACATGTTCTCTGACTACAACAAAAGGAAAGTAAAAATTAGAATCAATAAAATAAAGAAAACTGAAAAATTCCCAAATATTTGGAAAACAATTAACACGATTAAAATAATAATGGATTAGAGAATATATATGAAAAGTAGTTAGATCTGAATGAAGATGAAAGGATGACCTCAAATTCATGTGAGACATTTGAAACAGCTCTTATGGAAAACTGTGGCAAGAAACACCTCTACAGATCTTCCTTGACTTGCAATGGGGTTAAGTCCTGATAAACCCATTCTAAGTTGAAATATTTTAAGTTTGAGTTGCATTTAATATACCTAACCTACTGAATATCATAGCTTAGCCTTGCTTACCTTAAACTTGCCAGAACACTTATAGTTGCCTATGGTTAGGCAAACTCATCCAGCACAAACTTATTTTATAATAAAGTGTTGAATAGCTCATGTAATGTATTGAATACTATACTGAAAGTGAAAAACAGAATGTTCTTATGAGTACAGAATGGTTTTAAGTGTACTGATTGTTCACCCCTCATGATTGCATGGCTGACTGGGAACATCAGCTGGCTGCCAAGCATCATGAGACAGTATTGTACCACATAATGCTAGCCTGGGGGAAAAAAATCATAATTCAAAATTTAAAGTACAATTTCTATTGATGTGTATTGCTTTTGTATCACTGTAAAGTAAAAAAAATCATAAGTCAAAACATCATAAATTATGGACTGTCTGCATTAGAAAAGAGAGGAAGATCTCATTTAATGACCTAAGCTTCCACCTAAAAAAAAATCTAAAAAAGAAAAGTAATTTAAATCAATAAAATTAGGAGAAAATAGTAATGAAAAATCAGAAATATGTGCATTAAAAAGAAAAAAATCAATGAAACAAAAGCTCATTCTTTTTGAAAAGTAGCAATAAAATTGATAAAACTCGAGCAGACTAAATTTTTTTAAAGAAGGCATAAATATTTATACCATAACGAGTGAGGGCATTATAGACATTAAAAGAATCATGAAATTATTATAAACACATTTATGCCAATTAATTTGACAACCCAGAGGCTATTGACAAATTCCTTGAACAACATAAACTCACAAAGCTGACTTGTGGAAACTTGATAAATATCTATGAAAATTATTGGATTTCTATTTGAAAATCTCCCCACAAAGAAAATTCCATACCTATAGTGTTTGACTTGTGAATTCTATGAAATATTCAGGAAAGAAATAACACAAATTCTAAAATAACTTTCCCAGAAATTGAAGAGGAGAAAATACTTCCAAATTCATATTATACAAAGTCCCAAACTTACTTACCAATAATGCTCATGATCACAAAAGTCAATATTTTCAACAAAACATTACCAAATTTAGTTTAGCAATATACATTTAGTTTAGAAATATATAGAAAAAGTTTAATATTATCACAACCAATTTTTTTCAGACCAGAAATGTAAGTCTTGTTTAACATTGGAAACATTAATCCATAACATTTAACATATAAAAAAATTAAAATATCATTTCAGGGGAGTAGAAAAAGCATTTGATAATATTCAACAGTCATACCTGACAAAAACGTTCAGTAAACAATGAATACAAAGAGAATAGTCATCCTTGTAAACCTCATCCACAAAAGACTTGGAACTCAGGTTACAGTAAATGGTGAATGACTGAATGTATTCCTTTTATACTCCAGATATGTGATCTCTAAAAAGTGACATACTTAGGAATACATTTCAGCAAATATATGCAAGTCCAGTATCCCAGAAAATGAAATCATTGATGATAACAATTAAAGAAGAGCCAAATTAATGGAGAAATATATCATGTTTATGGATTGGAAAACTCATTATTGTTAAAATGTCTATTCTCTCAAGAAATGAACTTTTTCAAGGCAACTTCAATCAATATCCCAGCAGGCTTTTGTAGAAATTAGCAAAATGATTCAAAAATTATATGAAAATACAAACAACCTAACAAAGCCAAACTATGAAGTAGAGAAACAAAATTTGAGGTCTTGCACTATGTAACTTTGACTTGCCTTATTATAAAGCTACAGTAATTAGGAGAGTGTGTTGTTGGCATAAAGGTACACATATGGATCAAAAAACATGATGGGGAGCCTGGGTGGCTCAGTTGGCTGGCTCTTGATTTTGGCTCAGGTCATGATCTTCAGGTCGTGGATCAAGCCCTGAATCAGGCTTGCATGGAGTCTGCTTGAGATTCTCTCTCCCTCTGCCCCTCCCCCTGCTTGCACCCTCTCTCTCTCTTTCTCTTTCACACACAAAATAAGTAAATAAAATCCAAAAAACAAAACAAACAAAAAGCCAACCAAACAAAAACATGATAGTCTCTAAATAGAGTCCTAAAATAAATGATTTTCAATCAACAAAGGTGCCAAACCAATTCACAAAAGGATAGTCTTTCCAACAGAGTGCTAAAACAATTGGACAGATAAGCACTGAGTATCTTGATCCAAAACTAACTCAAAGTTGATCATAGACCTACACACAAGAGCTCAATCTAAATATTATTGAAGATAGTAGAGGAAAAGTGTTAGTGACATTGATTCTTGCAACGTTTCTTGAATACAGAATAAAAATCATGGACTATAATAGAAGTAATCAATTAGTTGGTTTCATCAAATTGAAAATACTTTCAAAGTACATATTTAACAATAAGTTCATATCCATAATATATAAATAATTCTTACAATTTAAGCAAAAGAAGTCAATCCAAGTTGAAAAATGGACAAATGATTTGAACAGACACTTTACCAGAGAACACATATACAGATGGCAAATAACTATAGCATCATTAGTCATTAAGAGGATATAAATTAAAACTACAATGAGATATACTACACATTCCCGAGAATGGCTAAAATTAAAAAAAAAAAAAAGATTATGTCATTTAGAGTGAAGATGTGGAGAAACTGGGCATCTTATACATCAATGGTTAGAATGTAATATTGTACAAACACTTTGGAAAGTACTTTTTTACAGTTTCTTTAAAAAGTTAAAGTTATTAAAGATACACTTACTATATAACCATCCATTCCTTTCCTAGGTATTTACCCATAAAAAATAAATGCACATGTCAACACAAAGACTGACCAAAATGTCCACAGCAGCATTATTTGTAATAGATCCAAATAGATCCAAACTGGAAAGAAGTCTCATGCTCATGAATATGTAATAGATAAATAACCTATGGTATATCCACAGAAGGGAATACTACCCAGTAACAAAAAATTAATTGCTTATTTTTATAGGAAATATGGACAAATATCAAAATAATTATGATGCGTGAAAAAAGTCAGACCAAAAATAATACATATTTTTTCATTGTCTTTCATTGTCTTATACAAAATTCTGGAAAATACAATCTAATCTATAGTGTAGAAAGCAGATCAGTGATTAGGGATAAAGAAAGAAGGGGAGAAATGGTTGGGTTCCAAAGGGGCACAATAAAACTTCTGGGATAGATGTATATATATGTTTATTAGCTTATGTGTTGATACTTTCACAGGTGTTTACATATTTCAGATACATGCAGTTTATATATCTCTATAATCTGAAAAAAGTATGAAAATATAGACATTCTCGGTCATTGTGTGACTGAGAGTAAATTGTTATATTCATGGAGAAAACTTAAAAAGTTTAACCAAAATTTTAAATAATGTTCATTCCCTTTGGCCCATTTCAACATGTAACAAATTAATGAAAGAATAAATAATAAATATCCATAAGAAACATTAGAAAAGTAGTCCAAACATAATCTGCCAAATTATACTCCCACCTCAGAACATAACTTGCTTATATTTACTTTAAAATGCTAGCTACAATTTACATTTAAATGCTTTTAGAATGTTTAGCACACACCACAGAATTAAAGCTTTTAAACAATGATATGTAAACAATACTGCTAAACATATTTTTCTAATGAAGTTACCAAAATATTTATATCTATCTTTTTTGTTTTAAGTATCACAATCAGGAAGATATAACAATTTAATGAATACATTTAATGAAGATTTTTAAAAATTGTTGAAAGCAATTGAATGTAAATTCTAAAGTGAGATATAAATATGTAGTCATATAGGTATCAAAGGTATAGATATCGGTAAAACAATAAATTATATGTTTTTATTATCCTTAAAAGAATTTATGATACGCTTTAATGAGAATAGAAAAGAGAAAATTTCTGTTCTGATCTGATTTAAACCCCTTCTTATATTGTTCCAAAACTGTACATCTTTTTCTCTTTGTCCCAACTTTCTTGCCTTGCGTGGCTCTCCACTGAGATATCATCCCTGTGGAAGTGAAAAATATATACAATGATAAAAATATGAAATATTTTTGTATCCTTGGTGTTTCTGGGAAGTTTTCACTTGTGTAGTTCAGATCACCAAGCCATTTTTATATAACATGAAGGTTTGGTATATGATGTTAAAGTGGGAGAAGAGAAAAGTTAGAATTAATAATAATAATTAGATAATTAGATTAGCAGTCTTTATTCCCATCCTGGACTAATTGATAAGCAACAACTTTTCTTGGAGCCATCAAGAACTGAAGTTACTGGGTAAACTGCCACCCTGCAATCCTGAGAAACAGATTCATCCAGCGAGATATAGAAATCAAGATCAATTTAATTAGAGCAGAAACTGTTGAGGAATAAACTAATAAGAACTCTTAAATGATAATTTTGATGAACTGCTGGAGACTGAGTTGAGACCAACATGAGAAGAAGAAACTCCCAGGGGATTCAGACTTAGGGGTTTCCCAACACTTTCTTGAGGTTACTTTCTGGAATTTTTACAGCGAATATTCACTAGATTTTTATAGTGGGTATCTAAAAAAAATCTCTTCTTATCTCTAACAGGAGAAAGCAAGAGTAAGCATTATGAAACAATCTCAGTGACATCTCCATAGCAATGGGCTATACTCTCTTGGGCAAAGAACTTAGCTAGCATATTCTGAAATTTGCTCTTGGGGTGAGGAGAAATTTCTCCCAAATTGTATCTCTTTGAATCTTGCTGCCTCACTAAAGTTGGAAGGCACAGTCAACAGGGCTCATGGCTTTATATCACTTCAGAGAAATGGGTTAGGAATACAGCAGCCAGGCAAAAAAAATGGAGAAAAGCAGGGGGAAGCTATGGAGAAACACTTGTGAAGGATAGATATCTCAGACAAAGTTGCAATACATGACTAAAGTTTAATCAGAAGTTTATAGAATGTTCATCCTCCCCTTTAAAGTATCAGCACAACACACATATATAATATAATATTATATTATATTATTATATTATATAGGGCAAATATAATAATACATAAAAAGAGTAACTGAAGACAAGCTCAGTGGGAGAAGTACATGAGGAAGTCAATATGGGAGACAAACATATGGCTAATACAGGAATTTGGAGCACCTGATATTGTCAAAGAAAAATTGCACTGGATGGAGTTAAATAGACAAGGAAGATTTTATTTAAGACTATTGCAAAAGAGGAGAGAGATGAACTCATCTCTGTTGAAACAAAAGGCAAGAGAGTTTTTAAGCACTGAGGTGAGCTTGTGAAAATGGAATAAAGTATTTTATTTATTATGAGATTTATTCAAAGTAAGAAAGGCAGGTTTATCATTTAAATATCAATGTAATCCACCATATTGTATCAACTGAAACAGAATAATCATTTTATGGAATCTAACACTCATCCATGATAAAAAACCTTCACCAAATATGAATAGAAAGAGAATTCCTCAACATGATAAGGAATATTTCCAAAAAACCTACAACTAACATTATACTTAATGGTGAGAGACTGGAAATTCTACCTTATTATTAGGAAAAAGTCAAGGATTTCCTATCTCACCACTGTAATTTGACATCAAACTGGAATTCCTTAAGCACAGTAAGACACAAAAAATAAGTAAAATATATACAAATTGGAAAGGAAGAAATAAACTGCCTTTCTTTTCAGATGATCTGATTGTCTATGTAGAAAAAGCCAAATAATCTACAAAAGAAACAGAGGAAAAAAAAACAAGACTTCCTGCAACTAATAAGAAATCAGAGCAAGACTACAGGATATACAAGGTTAATATACAAAAGTCCATTTGTTTCATAAATATTAGTGATGAAAAATTTGAGTTGGACATTAAAAGCATAGTACCATTTACAATCGCACCAAAAAAAAAAAAAAATTTAGGTATACATCTAGCAAAATGTGTCCAGGATTTATAAGTAGAAAACTTCAAAACTGATAAAAATAAACCAAAGATTTAAATAAATGGAAAAATACTCTGTGTTCTTTCACTGAAAAACCCCAATAAGAGTTAATTCTTCCCAGTTTGGATTCAATGCAATCAAAATCCCAGCAAATTCCTTCACATACATGGACAAATTATTCTAAAATTTACATGGAAATCAAAGAACTAGAAGCCAAGAGAATATAGTAAAAGAAAACCCAAGTCGAAGAACTCACATTATCAGATGTTAAAACTTATTTTGAAGATAGAATCATATAGACAGCACGGTATTGGTTAGACACATAAAAGAATGGAACAAGGTAGAGATCCTAGAAATAGACTAACAAAAACATAGTCAATTAAATTTTGACAAGGCACAAAAGCAATGGAGAGAGAGATGTAATTTTTTTAAACAAATTATACCAGAAAAATAGGCAAAAAAGACAGAGCCCAGACACAGATTTTACTCCTTCTACAAAATTTAATTCAAAATGCATCATAGAAGAAATTGTAAAATGTAAAACTTATAAGGGTCTAGACGAAAATATGGGAGAAAATTATGTTAACCTTGGGTTTGCTGATGAGTGTTTAGATGAAATAACAAAAGCATAATACATGAAAGAAAGTAAAATATAAAATTGACTTATTAAAATTTAAAATATCTGCTCCATGAAAACACTAGTAAGTGAATAAAAAGCAAACAAGCTAAAACTGGGAGATAATATTGTAAAACACATCTGATGAAGAACTTATATCCAAATTAGCAAAATATCCCTGGAACTTTAAGAAAATTAAAAACAGAAAAAAATTAAATGTGGACCAAAGATCTGAACAGACACCTCAAAAAGAAGATATAGAGATGGCATGTTAGCATATGAAAAGATACCCAACATTATTTGTCATTAGGAAATTGCAGATTAAAACAACAAGATGCATGTATTAAAATCCTGAATACCTGACAATAACAATTATTGGTGAGGATGCAGAGTACAGGAATTCTCATTTATTGCTGGTGGGGATAGAAATGGTATAAATACTTTGGAAAACAGCCTGGCCATTTCTTAAAAAGCTACAACAAAGTCTTAGTATACAATCATGCTTCTTTGTATTTATCCAGTTAACTTGAAAACTTGTGTCCATACAAAAACTTGTAAGCAAGGTTTATAGCAGGTTATTCTTTACAATTGCAAAAACTAGAAGCCATGAAAATGTTCTTCGATAGTTGAATAGGTAAGCAAACTATGTATATCCATACAATGAGATACTATTTAGTGACTGAAAAGACATGTTTCATCAAGACACACAAAACCCAAATGAATCTTAAATACATGATGCTATATAAAACATGCCAGTCTGAAAAGATATATACTATATAATTTCATTAAGTAACATTCATAACTTCTCACTCTTTATGTAAGGAAAGAGTAAACCACATATATTGACTTCCTTTTTTAAAAATGCAGTATAGAAAAGGAGAGAAACAAGTTACTTTACAATGGAAAAGAATGTGATCAGTTAAAAAGAAGAGTGGTAAATCATGCTGTTAATGTTTCTTGACAAGATGTGATGAGGAAGGCACTTTACCTCTGTGGTCTTCCTCCCTAAAACCCTTAACTCCAAAGCAATCATGAGAAAAACATCAAACAAATCTCAATTGAAGGACATTCTACAAAGCAGCTAACCATTACTCATCAAAATTGTCAAGGTCATCAAAACAAGGAAACTGAAAAACAGTCACAACCAAAAGGAACCTCAGAAGACATAATGACTAAATACAATATTGTATTCTGGATGAGATTTTGGAACACAAAAAAAGATGTTTGGTAAAAACTAAAGAGATTTGAATAATGTATAGATTTCAATTGATAGTGTATCTTTATTAATTCATAAATGATGTCAAATGTATCATATAAATATAAGATTTTAATAATAAGGGATACTGGGTAGGGGGTAAATCAGAACTTTGTATTATCTTTTTTTCCCCTAAAGATTTATTTATTTATTTGAGAGAGAGAGAGAGTGCTGTGGGGAGGGGCAGAGGGAGAAAGAGAGAGAATCTCAAGTAGCATCCTTGCTGAGTATGGAGCCTGAGGTGGGGCTCTGTCCCACCATCCTGAGATCAGGACCTGAACTGAAATCAAGAGCTGGCTGCCCAACCAACTGAGTCACCCAGGCGCCCCTCAAGCCTATATTGTCTTTACAATTTTTTGTACATCTAAAACTATTCTAAAATTAAATGTTTTCTTTTATTTTAATATATATTTTTATTTTTTTAAAGATTTTATTTATTTATTTGACAGAAGAAGAGAGAGAGAGGCAGGCAGAGGGAGAGGGAGAAATAAACTCCCCGCTGAACAGGGAACGGCCCCTCACAACATGGGGCATGATCCCAGGATCATGACCTGATCTGGAGGCAGACACCTGAGCTACACAGGCACCCCTAAAATTAAATGTTTATCTAAAAAAAAGAGATGAAAGGGGCGCCCAGGTGGCTCAGTAGGTTAAGTGGCTGCTTTCAGCTCGGTCATGATCCTGAGATCCTGGGATTGACCCCCGCATCAGGCTCCCGGCTCAGTGCAGAGTCTGCTTCTCCCTCTCCCTCTGCTGCTCCCCCTGCTTGTGCTCTCTCTTTCAATCTCTCTCTCTCATATAAATAAATAATATCTTTAAAAAAATAAAATAAAAAAAGAGATGAAAGAAAAAAATCTTATAACTGCTTAAAGAACCAGGGGCTATACGTTCTACATCAACTCTGTATTGAAGACAATGGAATTAATATATAAGTTATATTATGCAAGCCTTGAGGGTTTTTTGTTTTGTTTTGTTTTGTTTTTTGTAACCAGACAACAGGATAGCTTCTTCCCTTTAACTTATAATTTCCTTGAGTCCCAGCTCCATAAGCAATGGACTATTCCTAATATTAGGAGGTATTCTGGAAGCAATTTATTTAACAATACCAAAAAACCATAATGAAATAGGAAGGCTGAAATAACTATTTCTTGCTTTTCAATTAACATAGGGTAAATGACAGGATATGACAAATTCAAATTGACTAACCATTTTTTCAACATTATTAATTCCATGGTTGTACATCCTGCTACCCGGAATATTTTTTCCTAAATCCTGTTAATTTTTGGCTTTTATGCAAACTTCCATCATATTTTAAATCAGAAAAATGTCATCAATTATATATTTATTTACTCCTTGGTTAAATGTAAAGATCTATACAAACCTCTTTAAAATATTCATCTGTAACTTTATCACCTAATCCAACCCTTCTAAGATGTTCTATACTTTATTTCTATTTCTACCTAAACAAAATGAATGAATAACTCAATCAAGCAAATTATTCTTCAGGATGATCTACAGGTCACACACACACACACACACACACACACACACACACACACACACACACATTTACACATGCCCTACTTCCCCTTTTAGAGGACAAGCTCCTGAAGGAAGATATCGATTCTTTGCCTTTTGAATATCCCAAGCCCTCTGAGTTGTCATTAGTGACTAATTTTTGTAGAATGACATATGCTTGAGACCTATATGAAATCTATGAACTCTAAAATTAGACTGCCTGGATTTGAATTTTATCTCCTTACTTCCAGTGAGACCATGGGAAAATTTGTCTAATTATCCATTTCCTCATCTTTAAAAATAAAATAGTAAAAATAACTTATAGTATCAATAAGCTGATTGAATACACGAATGAATACAAAATACATAACACAATGCCTGACATAGTAAATATACAATAAATGATAACTACTCATTATTTCCCCCACTAGTTTATCTCACAACATCGTAGTCAATAGAGTCATTTCTGGTAAGAAGTACCTGTATTCATAATGAAAGGAACTATGTTTGGTAGTACTGAAGTGCTGAATACTCAACCTGAAGTGTTTTACCATGAAAAAGCCATATCATCTTCAGATAATAGGGTGCCTAAATGTTGGACTCACATTTTGAGATCAAAGAAGTACAAAAATTAGCTCCTGTCACATCCTTACATCAGAAAGGACAGATTGTAATTGCAAGTAGATGGATGTATTAGCACATTACTTGTGGCTAGAAAAAGTGAGAGGTACATTACGGCCAAACACAGTTTTTGTGATCATTATTTAGAAATTGGAATACTATCAGGATGCAGGAATCAAGTATTCAGAGTCAGAAATATTGGTTATTCTTCAGAATTATTTGGCATCAAACGTTATGGTGAGATGGATGATTTCCTAATGGTTTCCTGTGCTGCTTTTCTCATCAGTGGCTTAGAGACATAGTTTTTTGTTTTGGGTTTTTTTTTTTTTTTCACCACACTGGTACTGCATACAGAAAGAATAAAGCTTTTTCTCATATATATTTTCCTCACTTCAGATCTTGGTTATAGGAAATGAATTTTACAGTTATAGGAGAAGAGTTTCATTATCTCTGTCATATATAGATAGACTAGTAAATATTTAACAACAGACTCTCAAAAAATAAATAAATAAATGAAAGCCCTGACTTGTAGTGTTCTTTGATTCTGTGAAGAAAAAGCTGCCACCTGGACAATTTCAAGCTACAAATTTGATGTTGAGGAGCTCAGTTAGGAAGAGATATTTTGCAAAATTGAATCTTGTAAACCATTGCAACCCAGCTTCCACACAATACTCTGTGTGTGTGTGTGTGTATGTGTGTGTGTGTGTGTGAAATTTCCACGTGTCAGGAATTGTTTCAAATATTGGGGAGTTAAGAGAACAATAGAAAATGCCCCCCTTTGTGATAGGCTATGCACTGTCCATGGGGAGATACAGACATTAAATTAACAAATGAATAAATAAATCTAATAATTTCCAAAGCACTAAATATATAAAGGGAAAAAATATAATGATGTGATAGAAAGTGACTTGGGGGCTTTTATGGTCAGGAAGATTCTTCAGATAGTTATGTCAGTAAAGCCTTTTCTGTGAAACTGACATTTGAACTCAAACTTATCTGATATCAAGGAACAAGCCTTACAAAGTGTTGAGAGCAGTGTACTCAAATAGTCCTGGGGTGAGAACATGCTCAGTGTATTTGAGGAGCAGAAATAAGCCTGCAGGGAGATAGGGGCCATTAAAGGAAACTGAACATTAAAAAAGAAGAAGAAGAAGAAGAAGAAGAAGAAGAAGAAGAAGAAGCAGCAGCAGCAGCAGCAGCAGCAGCAGCAGCAGCAGCCGCCGCCTGGTGTGACAGGTAGGAAATGAATGGGTAGAGATGTAAAAGCTGAGGTTGGAGGAATAGGGCAGATTATATAGAACCCAATTAAGTATGACGTGCAGTTTGAATTTTAGTGCTACAAGGCCACAGTATATTAGGGTGGAACATTTGCCCCCGGAGAAACAGTTTTAGGGAGAGATTACAGAAATATATAAGAAATATATACAAAAATATATAAGATTACAGAAAAATATATATACAATATACTTGGCATTGAAAGAAATAGCAAGTTAACACAGAAGCCCTTGTTCTCCACATTTTCTTATGCTAACTAGTATTAAGATAATGAGTTTGAAATATTGCAGTGAAAGTCTTCAGATTTTGAAGAACAAGCACAAATTTCATTTTACATACAAGATTAAAAAATTAGGGTTCTTCCAATCGGTAAAAGCAAATTGTGTTCCTATACTCTTATGTCAAGACAGAACTCCGTATCTAGATAATATCAGTGACTTGCATTTGGCCACATAGGGAGATTTTCAACAAGTTTTCTAAAAAATTATTTTCACTTATTAACATAATTTTTCTATGAGATAGAAGAGCTTTTTTTTCATTTGAATGTTCTTTTTTTTAATTTTTTATTGTTATGTTAATCACCATATATTACATCATTAGTTTTTGATGTAGTGTTCCATGATTCACTCTTTGTGTATAACGCCCGGTTATAGAAGAAAAGAAGAGTTTTTTTTTAATCTTTCAAAATCACAATGAAGAAAGGGAGGATCAAGGAATTCTGGTGCCAAGACCATATAATTTCAAGCCTTTTCTACTTCTTTCCATGCTAATTATATCACACACTTCCATGATTTATGTTTATTTGAGACATCTCAATTATTTTTTTTCAGTGTTATTTATCTCACCAGATAAAAAGTAATGGAATTTAACAAGTTAGTTAAAAATGGATTCAATTGTCATGTTTAAAACTGGCTTAAGTCATAGTATAGTAGCTTTTTTCTCATAGGGCTCTACTCCTATGTAGTGCTATTCCTGTGAATTTTGGTTCTGTGCATATCTGTATCACTTAAATTATAAGAACCTGTTCAAATATTAAAGTCATCCCACAGAATATTGAGTCGTATCCACAGAAGCAGCCATGATTTTCTACTTCAGTACTTGGTTTTATGTAAGATATTCTGGAAATAGTTTATTTCATTACAGAAGTAGCCTTTACTTAGAAACTTATAAATGTCATTTTGACAGTTGTGCTCCACTAAGCTGTGGTATTTCAATGAGATATAAAATTAAATTATCTTGATTATCCTTCAAAGATATGACGAGCTCAAAAGCTTTAACCATTAATGGGAATAATTTAAGGACTAAGGGAGAAAAACTGGATACTATGAATGGTTATAAATTTCTTAATCTATGATATAGAATAGGGTTTATAAAATTGGTATTATTTATTTATTATGTACCTATCTCTTGTCTGCACCAAATATAGGTGCAGTCCATAATTCAATGCCATACAAACATTTATTAACACAGGGAGAATTTTTCATTTCTCACTGCTGCTTAAGGCTGCTTAAGTCCACTACTTCTCAGCCCCTCTTACTTTTGGGAGAAGGAGTTTGTAGTCTGATTAGAGTCTAGGTTGTCTACCATTCATATTTTACAAATAGAAAGGAATACTGTTAATTTTCAGTGCTGTAAATTAAATGGTACTTTGATTTTAATTCAGAGATTTCCCCATATGTGTAGATTTCCACTAAGAGCCCTCTTAAGAGATGATATAACTGGAAGGCTAAATTCAGGCATTCTTGGCTCTCTGATCCTACTGCTATTAGAATAGCACAAAAAAAACCCTGGAACTATACCTGGATTTGTGACACACTCGGTGGGGGAATAGTTATAAAAATGGAAGACAGTTTAGCTGCCTTCCAAATATTCACAATTTAATGTGGAAGACACATATAAATAATTAACTATTGTTCTGTATGCACCAAACTATAGGGAAGAATATTTTATTCTGCTTAGGTGTACAGAACATAAGGAATACTTCAACTGGATGTGATTTTTGACTTTGACTCTGAAAGGTGAATGAACTTTTTCTAGATGTAGAAAAAGAAAGAATGTAATAGGATAAAAGGAGTAAGTTTGAGCAAATGTTTTAATGTACATGACTATTTAAATAATCAGAGGAAGATACAATAGGGGTTGGAACAGAAAGTGAAGAATCAGGGAATGCTCTCAATAGATGAGAAACACGTTTTAGGGTAATAATAATGTCCTGGAATTAAGAGGAAAGAGTGAGGCAAAGAAAACTCAGGTATTTATGTATAATAGAGATCATGTTGGAGCCTATGTGGGAAATAAAAGAAGAGAAACATGTTTGGAAGGTGGTTTATGAGAAACTGTTAGAGAATAATTTGAGGAATTGGTGCACAGCTAATGGAAGAGTAACAGTTGGAAATGAATGTATGATGCTCGGGATAGAAGATAGATTTTATCAAACAAGACAAAACCAGAGAGGGAGACAAACCATAAGAGACTCTTAATCTCAGGAAACAAACTGTGGGTTGCTGGAGTGGAGGGGGGTGGGAGGGATGGGGTGGTTGGGTGATGGACATTGGGGAGGGTATGTGCTATGGTGAGTGCTGTGAATTGTGTAAGACTGATGAATCACAGACCTGTACCCCTGAAACAAATAATACATTATACATTAATAAAAAAAAAGAAGATAGATTTTAAGATATGAATTTGGAAGTCCTGTTATAGAAGATACACAGAAAGGTGGGCAAAATATATCTTGATATGCACTTCAACAAGGTGTTTTGGTTAAGTTGTGACCTAAAATATTCTCTTTATTTCTGCAAAGAATACTGTAAAAGTCTTGAATTGAAAGATGGACAAGGAAGAGTGGAAGATGTAGATAAAGCCTTCAGAGACTTACTAGGTTCTCCTTTTTGAGATTCAAGTAACCAGGAGCAAGCCAGATGCACAGTCCGGAATGGGAAATGAACTTCAATCAAAATCAGCACCTGGTTTAAAAAAAAATGGGAGTAGTGGGTCAGCCCCAGGAGAGACGGGGTGATCACAGGGTATTTCTGAGTCTATGAGGTGGTAAATATTAGTATCTCTCCATACAAAAGATTCTCCCCATGTAAATATATCTGAGGAGCTCTAACATTGTCTGGGAGTCCAGACCAGTGCGAATGTGGAATCTCAGCAGAACATAAGCCTGGGTCATTTGCTGCTACAGAGACATTTCTTTGGTCTTAGTATCTGTGCATGGGAAAAGTCTTTTTTATAACAATAAAGATTTAGTATAAATCTTGGAAGACCACATTCTTCTGTAAAGTGAGACTATACTAAGTATGGGCGATGCCCAAGTGAGAAGCAAAAGGTCACCATCAAGACAAGCAAGAGAAGTGGCTTGAAAAGCAACCTAAGTAGAGGGCTAATTTGAGCTAACTTTGTAAGAACTATGAGCAAGAGCAAGGCATGATGAAAATTAATCTGATTGTGTCTGAAGGTTAGATTGGCATGTTGACAGTAGGAAAAGGGAAGAGGAAGAAATATAGGATTGGTCAGAGTGTGCTGTAAAACTTCTCATGGAAAATGGGAAAAATAAAATACTTCATCAGCAAAGTTGAAGGGTATGAGCAGAAAATATAGGGAAAAATACTACAAATAGGGAAATTGACAACAGAAGACCGAGAAACTGGAAAAAGTTTGCTGAGAAAGTTTCCTATAGTATATGAGAACAGAAGGACAATGAAACTCATACACCATCAAGTGGTCATTAATTTGGGAAGCAAAGAGAAAGACCTAAAAAATAATTCATTCTCATGTTGGGTGTATAAGGTTGCAAAAGTTATACCACTACAAGGAATGTCATAGCAAGTTGGGCAATTAAAAATATGGCCTAAACATGGGAAATATAACAAGTGATATAATAATGCTTTGTATCAACAACTGATAAAATGCACATTACACAGAATAGTATCCTCATGCAGGTGAAGACTGAGGGCTTGCTACCCATTAGAATGAATTAGAGATAAATGACTAGTTTGAAATAAATTACTTTGATAGGGAAATGCCCTGGCATTTAGGGGGCAAGCAATTAATTTTCTACAAATAAGAAGGCTATATTTTAGAGAGCAGTGAGTGGGGGAATGACAGTGTTTTCAGAACTAAATTCTGGAACTTAAATTCATTTCTACATAGCTTCTGCTCGGAACCATCCATAAATATTTCAAAATATGTTCCTATATCCTATGAATTTGGAAGTCCTGTTATAGAAGATATACAGAAAGTTTCTAAAATCTAAAAGTTCTAAAATCCAGAAGATATACAGAAAGTTTCTAAAATCTAAAAAGTTCTAAAATCCAGAAGGTGAAACTCTGTGTAAACTTACAACTAAACATAAGAAAGCTCAGCTGTATACCTTGCAGAAGAAACAGAACTTCACACACCTGGGCCTTGGTTATCTGTCTATTTGCATGCTTTCAGTCATTAAGCAAGTTGTGTTGTGTGTACCTGATAGGGTAAGATAGGATATATGATAGTTCGTATCATCACACCTATGAGCAATAGCCAGACTAATTTACAAAAACTGATATCATATATACGAAATTAGAAGTCGAGGGGCACCTGGGTGGCTCAGTTGGTTAAGTGACTGCCTTCAGCTCAGGTCATGATCCTGGAGTCCCGGGATTGAGGCCCGCATCAGGCTCCCTGCTCAGCAGGGAGTCTGCTTCTCCCTCGGACCCTCCCCCCCCTCTCATGCTCTCTCTCTCTATTTCATTCTCTCTCTCAATAAATAAATAAAATCTTAAAAAAAAAGAAGTTGACTTTATTTTGAAAAACAATGAAAAGAAATTGTCAAACCTCATGTCTATTCTGCCTTACTGTCCATGAAGGTGTTTGAACTTGGTAGGTGTATGTAACTGATCATAATAGGAAATCATTTTACATCATAAAAACTTTTGAAAGGGCACCTGGGTGGCTCAGCCAGTTAAGCATCTGCCTTCACCTCAGGTCATGATCCCAGGGTCCTGGGACTTAGTCCCGCATCCAGCTCTCTGCTCAGCGGGGAGCCTGCTTCTCCCTCTGCCTGCCACTCCCCCTGCTTGTGCTCTCTCTCTCTGACAGAAAAATAAAATCGTGAGGAAAAAAAATATATCAGCCTATTCACCCCATAATTATTAAAGAGTATTAAGAAGAGGAATTCTGGATATTTTACTTGTTGGGCCTCATTTGAATTCTCTTGAAAAAGCCATTTAAAATCCTAACAAAATTTCACTTAAGTTAATCTTCCCATTCTCCCCAATGCAGGTATCCTGTCTTCACAGGAACAGGAAATAATCCAGATAAATAGTTTTCCTTATAGTCAAGTTAAAATACGTACCAATACACATGTTCAGACATAATCGGCAGGAATTTGTTATCAGGGACATCTGATCTTTGCCAGTATGTTTTGATAATTTCAATCTACCTCCAGGAATTTCAGATGTATCTCAAAATTATTCACTAGAGTGGGAGACTGAAGAAAATATGTACATCCTCAAAATAAAGAATGTCTTAGGCTTGGGAGAAAAACAAGCCAGAATATACATTCCTACTTCTATGAAAATTTTGGATTTTATTTTATTATTTTAAAGGTTTTATTTATTTATTTGGCAGAGAGAGAGAACAAGTAGGCAGAGAGGCAGATAGAGGGAGAGGGAGAGGCAGGCTCCCCGCCGAGCAGGGAGCCTGATGCAGGGCTCGATCGCAGGACCCTGGGATTATGACCTGAGCCGAAGGCAGCCGCTTAACCGACTGAGCCACCCAGGTGCCCCGGAAATTTTGGATTTTAAAATCGAGACAAATAGCACATTATCTTACCCATTTCATTACATTGTGAACTTATTTGCTTAAGAAGAAAACTCTTCTTGTTGTAGGTAAATCCTTTAACAATTTATCGTACTGTTATGAATATATTGTGAAAAATATCTATCAAAATACACACTGAGTAATATTTACTCTTATTGTATAATTATGTATTTCAGTAAACCTTGTATTATGAGATGTTTTGGGTTATGCTTTGGAAGAGAAGTAAAAAATAGCTTTCTTGTTTATAACTATTTGAACAAGGATTATGTTCATGTTCATTTCTGTTTATATAACATAATTCTCTGAGACTCCACGTGAACAAAAACAAATCATGCAACCAGAATCAAAAACCTTAAAGCATAGTTTTTACAAAACTTTTGTTCACCAGGAGAAAGTAAGATAATTTTCTCTTTTATTTCATAAGGTGCAAGCTCCCTAAATTAGCTATCTCTAGGAAAAAAATGGTTAAAATAAAATCAGCCTAAAATAATCCAACATTCTTTTTTTTTAAGATTTTATTTATTTATTTGAGGGAGAGAGAATAAGAGATAGAGAGCATGAGAGGGAAGAGGGTCAGAGGGAGAAGCAGACTCCCTGCTGAGCAGGGAGCCCGATGCGTGACTCGATCTTGGGACTCCAGGATCATGACCTGAGCCGAAAGCAGTCGCTTAACCAACTGAGCCACCCAGGCACCCAATCCAACCTTCTTTTGGGAATAGTATAGGAACAATACGAGCAGCTAAAAAATAATTCTTAAAATGAATATGAAAGGAAACTTGGAAGTATAAAGAAAAAGAAAGGTGGAAAATTAATAAGTAGGTTAATATTGCCAAAAGGTTGAAATCTTCTTTTTACAAGAGTAATACATGACAAATTCAGTAGTGAAATTACACATAAATTTATATATATCGGTCTGAATGAGATATCAAAACATACTGGCGAAGATCAGATGTCCCTAATAACAAATTCCTCCTGATTTTTAAAAATATATATTGATGTTTTTTCTGTACAAAACAAAAAATATCATTGCATGTATAAATGATTATCATTAGCATTATTATTCTTTTTACGTCTATATCATATTTACAAGGACTAAAACAGAGTTATTGAATTTATGTAGTATGTTAACTAGCAGGAATGTTTTGTCACGATACCTTTGATGTTGCAGCTTTAGAACAATAATTTATATGAAATGCAAATTGAAAAAAGTGACTTTTTCAGGTGAAGTAATAAGAGTAGCACCTGCTATAGAAGATATATACATAAATTCTGTAACATAGATGCAAGGAAAGTGTATAAAATAAATTATATGTTAATATATAGTTTCCCTTACACATCTATCTGGCATATCTCTTGTCCTCATATTTTCTGGTGTATATAAGAATTATATAAACTACTATACGGTAGTATATTACAATTGAACTGACTTCTTTCTCTCTAGTCTTCATCTATCTAACAGTGTTTTTTCTTAAAATGCAAATATGATTAAATCATTCCCCTCATAGAAGCCATCAGTGATGCTCCTTTGGCTCAGGATAAAATCCACGGTATTGAGCAAGGCATAGAAGGCCTTTTATGATCTGACCCCCACCTAAAGCTGCTGAGCTAATTTCTGATCACACCTGTATACCTATGCATATACATAAATATACACACTTACATTTTTACAACCCACAGAATAGATACTCATAGTTGCTAATCCTTACACATATCCTTTTCTCTATTGTCTATTGAATGTGTCTTTTAAGCTTTAATACTCATCCTGAAAGTTGATTTTTTTTCCTTGGAACTTTTGCCAATTGATTATAGTTTAATTGTGCTATTTTTTCTAATAATTCTCTGTTCATAGATCTGTCCAAACTACTATCATATTATTTTGTGATTAATTAATTTTCTCCCTACCCTATGGAAAATAGAAATAGTGTGTTATGCCTTATTTAATATCCCAGTGCTAGGAATAGCAGAGATATTCTAAAATATGTGAGTGACATATATTTATATTTATTGAGCATCTCATTTACTCTTCACAATACCTATAATGTTGGTTATTATCACTGTAATTTTATAGACAAAAAATTTTGTTTAAGATCACATTAATGGAGCTACTGAGATTTGGACTCAGTTTTTGATATTTCCAAAGTTTTTTTTTATGTTATACTACGTTGCTAAATTAATGTAACTGAATAAAATTTAGCAGCTCTTTTTGTTCATTTCATTCATGGTGCTATTGCTTTACTGGAAAATAAACTTTCAATGGCAATGTTAGGGAAGTAACTCTTCCATATTTTTCTAAACTATAAGCTGTTTGCAAAATCATGGTACACCTTAGGTAAGGCAAAACTGTATTCACAGTTAGAGGCAGTAAATCAAGGCTGATCTACTTCTCTATCTTTGATTTATGATGGATGAGCTTTTTTTCCATGGATGTTTGAGCAAAGTTGCTTCACTCACCCACGGATGATTTATTTTGGGTGATCCACTTGTCCAGTGAAGATTTATTGCAGAGGATCCACTATCCAGTGTGATTAAATATGTGCAGTTGGCTTGTCCAGAGGTAAGCAAGGAAAACTGAGACACACATGCACACCTTATCCCAAACTGAATTCACTGAGCCTAAGTAAAAACCAGGAAAGTAGGGTCTTTTCTCATGAAATTATAGGCAGCCTCTTTGCAATATGTATATTTTTATTTCATTATTTTATATTTTATTACTCTGTGTCATAATGGAATTATAAAATTATTAAATTGTCTTTGTCAACCCTAGTGGGCTAAAATAGTAAGTGAAATTTTGAGCAAATGATGTTCTAATGTATATTAGTGCAGAAATTTATAAATGGATTTCATAATGACTGATTAAGAATTGTGAATTAGGGGGGCGCCTGGGTGGGTTAAGCATCTGCCTTCAGCTCAGGTCATGATCCCAAGGTCCTGGGATCGAGCTCCACATTGGGCTCCCTGTTCTGCGGGGAGTCTGCTTCTCCCTCTGCCCTTCACCCTACTCATGCTCTCTCTCTCTCTCTCTCTCTTTCTCAAATAAATAAATAAAATCTTAAAAAAAAGAATTGTGAATTAGGTCTGTTCAGTATGAAGCAAACTAATGAATGGTTTCAATAAACGTGTATTTAGTGATTAATTCATGTTACCTGTCAACCATTTTTAAAAATCACTATATATTTTCTTTTCCCCCAAATTTCGCACCTGTGTTTATATTTTTATATATTTTTATTTTCGATATACATATCTTTCCTTCTCCCTGTAGAACTTTATCTAATTTTTGAAGTGATTATTTTCTCCCCAAAACATTTAAACTCATTTAGAATTCCCTTTTGTCCTTTTTAAAGGTAATCCTTTTCCAATTTTTTCCTCATATATTTAGGCCCTTAATGCTGAGGTAGATTTATTGATAACTACTATAAGGATTGAGGTAAAAGTTGTTCACTCATCAAGGGTCAATGATCAGATTTAGCTAGATTGTAAAGGATGATTTCATGTGGTATAGGATCAAAAAGCTCTAAAGAAATCAATACAGATCGTCTCTATTCTTTTCCTTCATCTATTTGACCCCTTTATCTATCATAGGAGGATATTAACTGAGGTTAGTACAATTTCATTTTGGAGTGCTGTTCATCCCTCCAGGTACTTATGTTTGCCTAGATGGCTGCAACTTGATTCATTATTTATTCTAATTTCTTTTCAAGGTTCCATGTTATGCTAATATATCTTCAATTCATATATCTATGTATGTATCTATATTTAAATCTCATTTATATCTATTTTTTCATCTATCTATGATCTATCTTTAAATTTGCCTTATAAAACATAGTATATATGCTTTCTTTTAGGTTTCAGGAGCTAAATAACTTTCATAATTTATCAAAATCATTGGTGATAACTGAAACAAAAAATTACCAGCTCCTTAAGACTCTTTGTATTTGTTGTTTTCTGTAATATTTCTTATTTATGTTTTCTTTCAATATTTCCATCACAATTTGCTGGCAGTCAGGCAATGTTGTCTCCTAATTTTATATGAAAGAGTCTTAAGAGAAAGGGAAAACCTTAACCTATGCCTTTACACTCTTCTACATGGTGTATTTATATTTAATAAATAGGATTTTTTTTTAGCTGTTAAGAAAAAAAAGAAAATTTTGCTCCAATATACTAGTTGCAATTCTTTCCTAATTATGTCATTACTTCTCTGAATCCATGCTTACAAGAAACATATTTCCCAGAAGCTTTCTGTTTTGACAACAGTTCTCAGAAATGCTTATTTATTATGATTCCCTCTTCTTTTTGTTTTAAATTAATATACTTTAATTTTGAAAGCAGTTTCGATTTTACAAAAAAATAAACAAAAACTAGATTTCCCTTATACTCCCTGCCCCTCACATGAACTGTGTCTTTTCCCACTATCAGCATCTTCACCATTACAATATCATGCAGAATAGTTTAATTACCTTAAAAATCCCCTGTGCTACACCTCTCCATCCCTTCCTTCTTCACCCTGAACCCCTGTTAACCAATGATATTATTACTTTCTTCATAGTTTTTCCTTTCCCAGAATGTCATATAATTGGAATCATACAGTAAGGAGACTTTTCAAATTGACTTTTTTCAGCTATCAATATGCATTTGTTTCCTCCCAGACTTGATAGCCTTTTTCTTTTTCTTTCTTTCTTTCTTTCTTTCTTTCTTCTTTCTTTCTTTCTTTCTTTCTTTATTCCGTCCTTCCTTCCTTCCTTTCTTTCTTTCTTTCTTTTTTCTTTCTTTCTTTCTTTCTTTCTTCCTTCTTCTTCTTTCTTTCTTTCTTTCTTTCTTTTTTCTTTCTTTCTTTCTTCTTTCTTTCTTTCTTTTCTTTCTTCTTCTTTCTTTCTTTCTTTCTTTTCTTTCTTTCTTTCTTTCTTTCTTTCTTTCTTTCTTTCTTTCTTTCTTTCTTTCTTTCTTTCTTTCTTTCTTTCTTTCTTCCGTCCTGCCGTTCTTTCTTTTCTTTCTTTCTTTCTTTCTTTCTTTCTTTCTTTCTTCTTTCATGTGTTTTTTAAAAACTTATTTCTTAGAGCAAGTTTAGGTTCACAACAAAACTGAGGATAAGGTACGGAGACTTCCCATATGCCCACTGCTCTGGTATCTTGTTGCCATTGACAAACCTACTTTGACAAATCATAATCCTACTAATTCAAATGCCAATCTCTTCTTGAGACACACTCATAGACAGACCCAGTAATATTTTACCAAATGTTTGTGCTTCCTTTAGTCCTCAAGTTGACACATAAAATTAACCATTACAATGTTTTAGGAATTAGTACTTGATATGAATGTTGGTCGTGTGTAAATGACTTGCTGTATTCTACCTATGAATGTGGCTGCATGAGGAGGTGTTGGCAGGCTTAACTGCATTATCTTGTAATCATAAATGGAAATGTTAAAATGATGAAGATAGCTAAGCATAGATATGGAAAGTAATTTGATGATGTCACAATGCTCCTGGTTTAATCATCCTTGAAAACACACAACCTCCACATTTCTTGTCATTTGAGATATTAATCTTATTGTTTGTTTAAGCTTTATCCAAGAGAATCCAACTGATCCAAATGTCCATCTGTAAGGTACTGGAAAAACAAATTACAGTTTATCTTCATGAAACCTTTTTCCTTGGTTAAAAAGATTGAATGGGATGCCTATATGCTATCATTCTGTTGTATGGACAAACACAGAGTTTATGATATATATTTATATCAACTCACACACTATATACCTCAATAATATACGTCTCTTAAAGTGTATATATGCATATGATATGTATTTTATATGCATGCATGTATGTGATATGCACTGGGTGGTATAGGAAGTGATTTGGAGGAATATACACTAACCAGACAACAGCGAATGTGTTTAGAAAATGTGGTGGGGACCAGGATGGGGAGTTCTTCAAAGTTGCCTTCATATTGACCTATCACTTAGAAAATATTTGAAGTTTAGAACATATTATTGCAAAATGCCATAAGTAAAATAATTACGGAAAAAATAAAGAAAAACTTAAAATATATTGTATAGAAAAGTTAAAAACTCTTCAAGATAAGTACTTTGAAGAAAATGTGTGGGTAGCAGATTATACATTACTGAAGCCTTAGGACAGAGAATAGGTAGGAAGTGAATCTTTATGTGCCAGTGAAGCAAATGTTTCTAATCACTTCCAGGTGACAATACACCCTGTCTGAGTTATCAGGAAAGGCAAAGCCCACCTGGCTCTCAGGGATCCATCAACCTCTGGCCATCATTAGCCTCTTATTTGATATTTCAACTTAGAATACCCTAGGCTAAATTTATCTTTAATAGTTGAAAAGTTCAGGGTTAACGTAAGAGACAAGTAAGTACTATAATAATTTAGAAACCACTTAATACACTGAAGTAGAAATTTTCTAAATGGTACCCAAGAGGCCTGAAAAAATTAATACATTTTCTAGAAGTACTTAAATTAATCCCAGGGTGTAGTTAATAAACTGTGAGTCACTATTTCAATTGCAGAAGGAATGAATTTTTGTTAACAAATTTAGTGGAAAGAATCTTTACTAAATCTTGTTGGAATTTCATTTTTAAACATTAATTGTTCATGTTTTATTAGGACTTTATTTTTTTGGCTCTTTTCTCAAGCTAGTAATTTGTTAATACTATTTAAGTTGTGAGCAAAAAATAATTCATTACTAGCTTCATTCTCATGATATTATCTTACAGGCTAGACTGAATCCTTGCAGTTCACTTAATAAAACTATTTTTAAATTATCTAGTGGAATATAAATTCTGCCATAACTTCTTTCTGGAAACTGCAAGTGCATTGTATTGATTGAAACCTTGCATACAGCAAGTGGTTTGATTTGTAGCAGGCAGAGACAAAGTCTTGTCAGAATAAAATTAAGCAAATATAATTAAAAACACATCTCTAACAAGGGAAGGGGTGGGAATAATTACTCATATAATCCAAATTAATATAATCCTAATATTTAACAACAGTTTTCTGTATTTGGTGATATATAGATGCCGCTTTGATGATTTTGATATTAGAATTTTCTATGCATCACAATTACCCTATCTGCAATTTAAAAACAATGAATTATAGAGGCTCTCTGTGAAATATCAGTAGCCTGCAATGTAAATTTATATAATGGCTTTCATTTCTATGCTTGCTTTTGATAAACCAGTTAATGAATCAAATCCAATTCTCTTTCCACAATGTATTCTCCAATTCAGAGGTGATATCAACTCTCCAGACACTAGCTCACCTTTAAGATTTTGAATTTGCCACACTCTGCAGTTGTGTGAACTAATTTCTTAAAAACAATCTTCCCCTTTCCCTTTCTTTCTCTCTCTTTTTCTTTCTCTCTCATGTGTACAAATGCATATATATGTAAATGAGACACAGATGAGATATATATATAATACATATATTATGTATATATATAATCTTCTATTGGTTCTGTTTCTTGGGAGAGTCCTAATACAGAATCTCCTGTTGCAGTCTCCCAAAGTTTAAGGATAAGATTCATACTGCTTCTCATGACATATAAAATCTTTTATTTTCTTTGTAATGTATCTAACTTCTGTGCCTATTCTTTTACTATACATATTTATTGGTACCATACCAGTTAATTTGCCATTTCTTGATATTCTATACTCTTGTATTTTATTATTGATTCACTTTTTTCGTGCATTTCTTTTGTCATTCATTTATACATACAAAACATGGCTTTGAGGAACTGCTATTTGCTAGAAACTGAACTGATCTCAACGCTTCGGAAAGCAAGCCATTCACTTGCTATGCATGTGCCAGATGGAAGGAATATTATCCTATCACTTCTAGTCAGATCTGTACAATATGATAATCACTGGCCTCATGTGTCTAATGAGCACTTGATATGTGTCTAGTGTTAACTGAGATGTATTGTAATTGTAAAATACACACTGGACTTCAAAGGCTTAGTATCAAATAATTAAAATTTATTAATCTTTTCACAATTTACTTTTTTAAAAGATATTTATTTATTTGAGAGAGAGTGAGAGAGAGCATGAGAGGGGAGAGGGTTAGAGGGAGAAGCAGACTCCCCACTGAGCAGGGAGCCCTATGCAGGACTTGATCCTGGAACTCCAGGATCATGACCTGAGTGGAAGGCAGACACTTAACCAACTAAGCCACCCAGGTGCCCCTTCACAATTCATTTTTTATTCTTTTTAATGTGGCTATTAGAAAATGTAAATTTACATATGTGGTTTACATTTCTTACTCCTCTGACTTCTAGGAGTAGTGATGGACTCTAAAATCATATCTCCTCCAAAATCCACATTTCATTTCCCAGACATTATATGAGACTTCATTGTGTTCTGATTTATATATCAATAGTTATTATGGTTTACAGTTGACCCTCGAACAACATCAGGGCTAGAGGCACCAATCCATCATGCAGTCAAATATCCATGTATAATTTTTACTCCCCCAAAACTCAACTACTAATCACCTACTGTTGTCCAGAAGCCTTACTGATAACATTAACTGTTGATTTTGTGTATGTATTATATACCGTATTCTTATAATAGAACAAGCTTGGGAAAAGAAAATGTTATTAAGAAAATCATAAGGAAAAGAAAATACATTTATAGTATTATACTATATTTATGAAAAAAGTCCACGTGTGAGTGGACCCACATAGTTCAAACCCATGTTCAAGGGTCAACTGCATATTATTTGTATTCATCTTCGATAAACTTATTAGGTAAATACTGTATTTTTCCCATTTTACAGAAGGAAATACTGAATCTAAGATTGTTTAATGAGTTATTTTTCTAACATCAAGTTGTAAAATTGTTGGAATAGAATTCCAAAGGCAATTTGAAACTATAACACCACCAATGTCTTCTGACATCTGTCAAAAAACATATTGGATGAACAAATTTAAGTCTGAAAAGCAGATATAAAGTTTATGTATTGTGATTTACATATGTACAAATTCAAATTCACACATTTTGTGCATAGCTTGGAGGATGAGAGGTATTATGTAGGCTTTGTCTCATCTGAATCATGACATGCCACTATTTATGGTCTTTCTGACCTGCCTTATGTTGCTATTCAGTTCTCACAGTTAAAGTGGGCCATTAGGCATAGCCTACCTCAAGTTTCAAATTCTCAAAATATCTTAAGTTTCTATATTCTCAAAGAAAGAACATTTTTCCCCTTGAGCAAGGACATTTATTATTTTATTTGTTTATTTGAACAAGATCCTTCATCTCTTCTTTGAATTTAACAAATAGATTAGTACATTCCTAAAGCTTCTAAATTTCTTCACATTCTTCCATCCTTACACCAAGCAAAATAACACCTCTACTCCATATCTAACAGAAATTTCCTTTATTACACACCCCACATGAATCCTCTGAGTAAACTACTTTCTGAATCCTCTGCTATTTGGCATGCTGGGATATACTAGTATTTTTTTTTCCCTCCTTAAACCTAAGATTACTTTCAAAGTTCCCTTTCCTTCCCACTTATTTTAAAAGTAAAAATTGTGCAGTGATTTATTTTTTTCTCTGCTGAAGTAATATACACGTTATCCTTAATTGTTTAATAGCTTGAGATGTGCAGAGCAAATAGTAATCACAATAATAATAAATACTTTGAATTAAAAATGCACTGGGCAATGCCTCAAAATATCTTCTATATTTATGGGTTGAGTTTTCTACTTTTCTTTCACTGTTTTGCCTTCTCTCTAAATATTAGAAGATCCATAATTCTGTGTTTGTACTTGAAATTTTCTCTCAAGTTTTATTTGTTGTAATTACTGTTTGTTTAAAACAACTTGTCCCTACTGTGGAAAAAGTGGGGTGCTGAATGTCAGAAAATGCTTGCCTCTCCATAATTTATATCCAACTCACAGCTTTAGGATTTGGATGCAAATACTAATTTTGACTGCCACTTTCATCGACTAGGATGCAAGGAGGGAGAACAGGTCTTGTTCCTCCCAGTGATAATCCTTAAATGTGATCAAGGACTCCCTGCAGCTTTTCCTATAGGTTAGGTCAGATCAAAGCATCCTCATGGTTACTTGCAGTCATCTTGTTCCGTAGCTTCTTCTAGTTTTATTTCTGCATAAAATTATTCCCATCAATCTTCTGATCTTTTGGGAATTACTCAAAACTATAATTTCCTGGTGAAATTTTGTCATTTTTTCTTTCTTTTTTTTTTAAGATTTTATTTATTTATCTGTCATAGAGAGAGAGAGCACAAGCTGGGGAAACAGCAGGCAGAGGGAGAAGCAGGCTCCCACTGAGCAGACAACCCAACTCAGGGCTCAATTCCAGGACCCTGGGATCACGACCTGAGCCAAAGGCAGACGCTTAACTGACTGAGCCACCCAGGTGCCCCTTCTCATTTTTTCTAATGGCACAATTAATCAATTGATTTATTCATTTTGAAATCCTTTTTTTTTTCTTTTTTCAATGAAGTTAGGGATAGGAGGGAGAAAAGATATTTGTACCCATTTGGCAATCTTGATCCATTCTCCAAATAATTTTATTTTTATTTTCTAAAACACAAATTTAAAATACCTTGATTGTTTAAAATCCTTGGTGACTGCCTATAACCCCCAGGGTAATAACCAAATTTATTAACACATCACACAAGACCTCCATGATTTTCCAGCTGCTTTAGCTTAAACTCTTGTCAGTCTCAACCCCCATCTTCTGTTAGTCGCAGTACACTACAGAGTTTATAATTCTTAAAATCAATATGCTCCTTCTCATCTTTTATGACAGTATTTTTTGCCTGCTCTTTGCCTGGCTTAAATTCTTTCAAGTTTTATGACACCACTATAATGCCAATCTGACATTACAGGATGGATTCTTTGACTTTTCTTTCAAACTAATGAGATTCCTTCTCTGTGCAATTTTAACATCTTAGGCATATAACTATTCCAAAGCTTGTTATTACATTATGTTGCAATTTTTCACATAAATGTCTCCCTACTAGGCTGTTAGTTCCTTAAACAAAGGCTATACCTTAGCTGTCTTCATAGTTTCAGTGCCTAGACTCTTACAATATATATGCTAAAATATTACTGAATAATTCAATGAACAATGACATAGTCACAAAATGTTGCATATATGGTAATAATATCAACACATGAGGTTATAATAACAATATCTCAGTAACCATTGATTTCAGAAAGACTGTGTCATACCAAAGTTAATCATAGGAACTTCACTTTAGGCCAGTCTCCACTTTTGGTTTTTGTGGAGACAGAGAATAACTTTTGATCAAATCTGAAAAGGAAAATTAAATCATTCTGATGAGTTATCTTAACCAATTAGAAAGCCTAAGTATCTTTTATCTTTGTATATAAGTATTCCTAAAATTTAGTCATCTTATTCCTCTTCTTTGGAATGTCTTTGAATTTCCTTCCTCTAGTCTTTATATATGTTTTGTTAAAGCAAAAAAGAAACAACTAAATGCTTTATATATATCTTGTTAAAACAAAACAAAAAACATAAAAACCAACCATATATTTTAAGGTTTAATGTTACCCTAATTAAAATACATAATTTATCACTGATAAAGATCACATGTTCCATTTTATAAGTAGCTAAATATTATTTTTCCCAGTTAACTCTATAATTACATTTATTTAAAGTTTGCTTTTCTATTCTTACTAAAATTTTTAATTTCTCTTCTGCCAGAGAACCTCTTACCCTAAGGAAATATATCTACTTATCTATTAATTGGATATCAATCTCTTATGAAAATAAAAATTTTTGTTAGTGATCACTAAAACTTTGGAAGTTAAGAAGGAGAAAAGGCAAAATGTACTTGGAGATAACGTCCTTGAAATACAGATTATTTAGGGACCATGTATTACTATTATATGGGAGTCTTCCCCCAGATCTATCAATAAAATTGAAACTTTTAACATACTAAAATCAATTAAGCAATTGATTAGCATCCTCACAACCAGATCAAAACCTTTCCCTAGGTTTCATGACATATGTATTTCAGAGTTCACTGTATCCATCAATAAAAATCATCATCTCAACTTTTTTTTATCCCAACTTTTTGTCTTAATCGTTTTCATTACAAACTCATTGTAGAAGATGAGTTTGTTCATTTCCTCTGTCAAATTCAAAAGGTAAACTCAAAGTATCACCTGGCAAATGCAACATAATTTCAGATGAAAATGATAACTGATATTATTAGTCATGGAACTGTGAAGATTAGCTTTTCAAAGTGTAAATACATATCTAATATTGTGTAGTTTTATGTTGACATGAAATATTTATTGTCAAGGGATAGATGTTTTTTTCTTCATATGGTTTTTAAATGTTATAGTCTTTGAGCAACATGCACATTCTTAGTCATAGTTTTGATACAAAGTTTACTACAGCTACAACAGAGGTCTTGGACATGATAACAAGGAAAGGAGAATGTGACCCTAATGGTGAAGAAATTCAATGGAATTTTGAGGGCCTCCTCTACTCTGCTGGATGCTGAACCCTTGTGTTGGGCAAACAGAATTTTATCCATAGTGCAAATACCAAGTTTTCCTGTGCCCAGTTATAGTTTAAGTGCTTTCAGATGTCAGTTCATCATTAGAATCATATTCAATTTAAAATAAGAGTTAAAGGAACTATTTTTTCAGAGAAGTGAATTAGTGCACACAGAGTTAGACAGCTAAGTTAATGGTAGGGTCGAAGATTTAAAGAAGCTAGGGAGTCTGTTTCTAGAAATGTGCTTTTATACCTTTAAGCCATACTCTCTTTCCAATCTACAGATGATATAGGTTAATGAAAAGAGATAAATTAAGAGAAACAAACAAAACCTCATTTAAATTTCTCCCTACTATCTAATTAAAAGACTGAATAAAAAGAAACACACTGTAATCAGATTAGATTAGTTGAAATTTAGACAATAAATTAATAGGGAGATATATATATAGTTCAAAAATTTATTTTGAAATCTTAAAATTTCTTCCTTCCTAAATAAAAATACCACAGGATTGTCAATATGCTCCTGTTTCTTGCTCACAGATGTGAAAGTTAACAATGATGTTTAATAATTTGTTTATCCTACCTATGAAGAGTGAAGAAATTTGTCTATATTCACATCATAATGAGTTACTTTTACCTAAGAATATAAGTTACAATGGTAAACTAAAATTATTGAATAAAATGTAGAAGTGTTTACCCTATTGTCCTCAAGTGAACTTTTTTCTCATTCAGATATCTATTGAAGATTTTATTTTCTTCAATTATGCCAATGCTTTCAACTTATACATGGAATCACGTGAGTATAACATGGCGCTATGTCTAAGTACACTGGTAACTTGGTACAGATTTTGAGGCAATCATATGTAGTTTAGTAAAAAACATATCTTACTTGCTATAATATTAATAGAGAAGGAAAAGTGAAGCACAAACTTTTGAATGTTTTTCATACTGAATCAGATTGCAATTTCAAAGAAAATTCATTTTTGAAATATGATTATTTACATATTTCATATATATACATTTTAAATGAAAATTTTTGAGAAGCAAATGGAAGAAAATCAAATTATAACTCTGATAAAACAACAGTAATGAATTATTACTAACCATACTTCCCAAAGGAAAATTGTTACTTTGAACTTTGTTGGTAAATATTAACCTATATTCTAGACAGTTCTTGAATATTTCATTACATTTAAATGTCAGTGAAGAGTATACGTTAGTGATTAGCATCATTCAAATAAATTTCCAAGAAATAAATTGAAGAAATTCACATTGTTTTCAATTTCCTTTTAACTCAATACCTTTGATAAAACTCTACTTTTGTCTATTAACCCATTATATTGCCAAGAAAGGAAGGAAGGAAGGAAGGCAGGAAGGAAGGAAGGAAAGAAGGAAAGAAGGAAGGAAGGAAGGAAAAAAGCTGTGTTTTGATGAACACTCTCCTGATTTGAAAATGATGATACTTGGGTGGTTTATCATGTTATTTTGATAGCATTTAATATAGAATTTAGATCTATAGGCAGGCTTGTATATAAGGGAACTTCTCTCTTCCTCTACACTCTTCTGTCATTGCAGCTCAAATGTACACACACACACCTACCCCTAGTTTTTCCATAAATTTACCTAGTTCTCCATAATATCTTATCCTTCTTCAAATTGGTAATATATCATTTTGAGTAATTTACTCACAATAGTTTGTTTCAGAAGTTATGTGGAGAATGCACACTGTTCTTTATTCAGTAAATCTATTGCTATTAATTGAGTAGTACATAATCATAGCTATAGATTCATCAATCTTCAAGAAAAACATTATGGATTTAATAAACTTCAGGGTAGTGTCTCTCTCATTGACCCATCACCAATACATTAACTCATACTGTCATGTAAAAGTGGCACCTTTTCTTTTTCCATTGATTCATTGGTCCCAAACAAACACAAACACTGATATTTTCATTATTATCATTACTGACCCAAGCCATGGAATATTCTTACAATGCAAGCCAATCACAGTTTAATTAAAACAAGTCAGTTTTAGGGGCGCCTGGGTGGCTCAGGCGTTAAGCGCCTGCCTTCAGTTTAGGGCATGATCCCGGTGTCCTGGGATTGAGCCCCACATCCAGCTCCCTGCTCTGCAGGAAGCCTGCTTCTCCTTCTCCCTCTGCCCCTGCTTGTGTTCCCTCTCTCGCTGTGTTTCTCTCTCTGTCAAATAAATAAATAAAATCTTTAAAAAAATTTTTTTAAAAATAAAATAAAATAAGTTTTAGATTTTTCTGTCAAATTGAAAATGCAAATATTCACATTTTAAAGTTTCATAAAATTCCTATTAACTTTCCAAATTTCATAGGCACATGAAACCATTTTCTAAAATATATAAAATCTATTGAAGCAAAAGGTAAACAAACACAGGACAAAGCTAGAAAAGATAAACAAAACTAGAAGCATAGGTGAAGAGCCTAAAGGTCTATTTTCTTATTTTGACCAGAAAAAGCAAAGAAAATTAGATTTATATAAATATGTAGCAATTTTTGCAAACTTATTTTCTTGCATCTGATTGCATTGCATTGTGCTTTCAAGGAAGCTCAGTTCTAGTTTGACCTCTATTAAATCTCAAAACATCCAATTGTTTTCAATGCCACCATTGTTTTCTATCCCTATGATTTTATGGGGTTTTTTATATGCTGTCCATTCTTTACAAGGCTTCTAGTGTTATATAACTATAAAATATCATTAAGTGGATGGAAAATTGGAGATTATCTCACTTTCCTTTAACAACTACAGACTTATATTGAATTGATAATTGGTTTAGAATCTCTCAATCTATAATTATATTCAAATTTGTAGACACATAGCTTTCCCTCCCTGAGAATTAATGCAAGTTGCTAGTGCAGGAAACAGATGTCAAAATAAATTGTTCATATCAAAACAGTGAGAGAAACTCTAACATGTATTCTAGTATAAAGATATGTAAGGAACATTTAATCACTGTGTTCTGTATGATATGGGAAGGAAGGAGATGGAGCAGAGTAAGGTTATGTGACATGTCACCAAAGGAGAGGAAGGGTTGCATTGATGGATCAAGAAAGAGTCACTGTCTTCTGAGTCTTCTGGTCTCTGCAGATGTCTTGTCTATCTGATCACCAAATTTGTTTCTGGCATATGGTACTATGGTCTATATCTTGGGAAACTCCTGATTCTAGAAGATATCCCCAAAAGGGGAGCAATAAATAAAATCCGTGAACGTGGGACTCCCTCCTCATTTTATTCACCTTTTCTCCTTGACTCCTTGGGAATGTGATTCAGGAAGAGGGAGGCTTGACACAAATTTCTGGTTATCTATGGCGACTGTACTTTTCCCATATATCCCCAGCCTGGAAAATAAGCTTTTCTTTTTCTCTTCCATTATAGCCACTGAATATATAATGATCCCTATACAATATATGATTCTTACATTATTGAAGAAATGCTGGAATTTGAGTTGGTTAGGTTTGACACTTGATATGAAAGCCAAGGGAACCCTAAAGAAGAGGAATTAAAAGGGTTGAACATAATTGCTTTCACATGCCAAAATATCATATCTGTTCAGGTATAACCAGAACATTTCTTAGAGATTGCTTGAGGATTCACAGGAAGTTGACAATGAGACTTCAGCCTTGTATTTCAATATCATTGCTTAATCCATGCTATGGTGGCTAATTTTACTGAAAGTTTTCTTGCTTCAAGGAGGTCTCAGTACTACTGCAGACCTGCAAGGCACATAGAAGGGAGATGAGTGTAGTAAGATAGTTAGCAGGGGATATTTGTGCAAGGCTTAGTATTTTCTTGTAAGGAGTTTAGATTTTACACAATTTTGGGTTGGTTAGTTAGTGTTTCAATTTACTCACACTTCCATATGGGAAATATGCTATAGGGATTGGACAGAAGTTATTGCAATAATTTAGTTCGGAAGAAAGGAAAACAATGAAAAAAAATAGTGGCCTAGACAAATATGAAAATAAAGTATATGAAGTTGTGGTAATTTTTCTAACATACACTTTGGTAAAGGAGACACATTCTAGAATTTTATGAATATTGCTGTGGAAAGAAAGTAAAGAAGGATTGTTTCAATGTTTTGTCCTATGCAATGAGTGAATGGCAGTGCTAGTTGATTGGGAGTGAGTTTGAAATGAAGACATGCTAAGATTTGACATTCAGGGAGCCTAGGTGGCTCAGATGGTTAAGCGTCTCCCTTTGGCTTAGGTCATGATCCCAGGGTCCTGGGATCGAGTCCCGCATCGGGCTCCCTGCTCCTTGGGAGCCTGCTTCTCTCTCTCTCCCTCTGTCTCTCATGAATGGATAAATAAAATCTTTAAAAAAAAAAAGATTTGACATTCAAGTGGAGATAGATATCAATTTATAGAACTAGGTCTTGGCAGAATTACAAAAGCTTCTAAAGTTATTTTTCTTTTAGGAAAGACTTAGATATGTAATAGAAACTTGATTGTTGACCTCAATTCTCATCTTAACCCTTAATGACATACTGTAATCTATTGAAAAATGAGTTTGAAAACTATTTACTTCATTCTTATTGGTAAGTTATTTTCATAAAAGGCTTACAATCAGTTCTAGAGAATAAAAGGACTATCTTTATTTTTACCAAGAAACCTATGGGTTTTTTAAGTCATATATTTTTTTAAAGGTAGCCCAAGTGTCCATTGAAGAATGAATGGATAAGCAAAAAAGTATAAACATACAGTGGAATATTATTCAACCTGAAAAAGAAAGAAAATTCTACTATATGCTACAACAAGAATGAAACTTGAGAACATTATGCTAAGTGAAAGAAGCCAATCAGTAAAGAACAAATACTGTATTTTTCCATTTTTATAAGGTACTTACAGTAGTCAAAGTTATGGAGACATAAAGTAAAATAATGGTTTTCAGGGGCTGGGAGGAGGGAAACTTGGAAGTTATTGTTTAATTGGAATAAAGTTTCAGTTTTACAAGATGAAAAGGGTTCTGGAGATGGATGGTTACACAACATTATTAATATGTCTAATACCACTGTATACTTAAAAGTGGTTAAGATGATAAATTTTATGATATGTTTACTATTCCACAATAAAAAGATGGAAAAAAATTTAAAAAAGAATAAAAAACAGGAAGGAATGCCAGGAACAGAAAGATGCCATATGTTTATTTTTTAAAAGTCTATAAACCTATTTGAAATAATTTTCAAATGACTCTTACTGGTATTTTAGAAGGCCAAGAAAATCACAAAATGAATAAATTATTTAGTAAGACTAAATTGTTTCTTATACATATACAAGGTGTTATTCGTTAACAGAAGAGAGGAGTAATACAATAGTTGATTTGTACTATAAAAACCCTTTCAGCATAAGATACTATATATAAATACATACAATACAGACAGATACACACAAGTACTTGTATATATGCATACACATGTTTTAAAATGTAGGGTTTATTATTTAGTATGGTTTTTATTTTTATTGTGCCCTCACAGACAAGGAGATAATTGCTATTGAAAGTTTAGTTTTTAGTTTTTGCTCCCAGTTTCCAAGAGCAAGGAGCATACCATGCCATGCAGGACCACATGGGGAAGCACCAGGATCAGTCAGGAGGCAGAAAGAGCAATAGGAAGGCATGGATGAGAGCTTGTATTGGGGTTTCCATGGTAAAGGCAAAGGGAAACCAGGGTAAGCATCTTAAGATTGTCTAGTTTTGAATAATTTCAGTGGGCTCTGGAGTGTAGAGGCTGTCCTGAGTTATCAATAACTCAATACCCCCTGGCTCTAGTGTTATATTGGGTAAAGAGATAGTGGACAACCTGTAAGAGCTTGATTAAGCAGGTAGTTTGCTACTATGGGCTCTGGATTGGTTCGTTTGCACATGAAAGGTGCACTCCATACCCGCCTTATACTTGTCATTTTTTTATCATCAGAGACATAATAAAAGAGCCAAGAGATAAGAAAGACAGTTAAATCACAAAATCTACAATGCAAGAGGAACAGAGGAGTGACACTTGACTATCTGTTTGCTCTTTCATAGGGCAATTATTCCTGAAAAGCTAACCTGATGCTGGGACAATATAAATTCTTTTAAAATACACTGAATATGCACCTGGTGCCAGGAACTATTATTTGCTAGAAACACAAAGATGAGTAAAACGTTCTCTGACCTTCAGGAGTTTATAAGTGCTAGAAACTACCAATAACCAAACAGGTAATCACAAAGATACTCAAGGCTTAAAATGACACTTGTGTATTTCTTGTTCACATCGTTGCTCAAAATCTGCAGGGCTTTTCACAGCTCTCCTCTACGTAGCTTCTATATTCTGGAATATAATCAAAAAGTTCAACCCCAGGGCGCCTGGGTGGCTCAGATGGTTAAGCGTCTGCCTTCGGCTCAGGTCATGATCCCAGGGTCCTGGGATCGAGTCCCGCATCGGGCTCCCTGCTCCTTGGGAGCCTGCTTCTCCCTCTGCTTCTCTCTCTCTCTGTCTGTCATGAATAAATAAATAAAATCTTAAAAAAAAAAAAGTTCAACCCCAGAAACCTGATGAAATTGCAAAACGGCTATTAACGTTTTTTCTCAGAATTGGCAGACTTGTCACTTCTGCTCTTATTTCCTTGGCCAAAACAAATCACAAACCTAGTTAGTTGTGTTACTGTAACAAAGCAATATAATTCTCCTACTAGAAGGAAACAAAATTACACAGCAACATCCGGAATATATGTATATATATAGAATATATATATGTGTGTGTGTGTGTGTATATATATGTGTGTGTGTGTGTATATATATATATATATATATATAGAGAGAGAGAGAGAGAGAGAGAGAGAGAGAGAATATATATGCTCTCCCTATATATGAAACAAGGAGGACCAAGCTGTATATTGTTACTGAGGACAACACCGGAGTACAACAAAGTAATCCATCAGTGTAAATACCTAGTTGATTACTTTATGCCTCATTTTCCCTTCCAACGGCTAATGTTATAATGAACAGCACAATATATGTTCCTTTATGGGCCTGTTCCAGAATTTTAGTGGGCTCTATACCCAGGGGAAGAATTTTGTAGTCTGATCTTGATCAAGTAGTCTTATTACAAAATCTGAATGACAGAGCACAGTTTTCTCTTCCCCGTGTTTCTGGTGTTTTTTCCAACTTTCTGAAATTTGACAATTTAATAGTATGAAGTGGTGTGCCACATTTTTAAACTGCCTGTTCTAATTTTGTCAGTTTCACTATTCGTTTTCTTGTTCTTTTTTGGCTTGTTAGTAGAAGTTCCTGTATTTATAGATGTTCAACATTGTCACTTTTAGACACTATAATTATCTCCTTCAAATGTTGTTTGTTAATTGTATCATCTGTAGTCATTTCTTTACCTCACCTTCACATCCAGCCAGCCAGTGAGTATTGTTCACTCTACTCTGCTATGTCTCTCAAATCTACCCACTTCCATCCTTCCCTTCTGCCTTTATGTTAATTTAGCTTTGTATCATTTATTGCTGGACTACTGTACTAACTTCTTACATTTTTCGCTGTCCCATTCATACATCTTTGCTGTAGTTTGCAAAATAAAACCAGAGTGATGATACTGTTATAAATAATAAAAATAACAACAGCCATCATTTATTTAGCATTTATCATTTGCAAAACACTATTTTAAGTCCTCCACATGTATTAACTAATGCGATCTTCAAAACAATGCCTGTGAGGCATGTGCCACTTAGACTCTCATTAATATTTCAGTTGAGTAAACTAAGTTTGAGGGCAGTGTAGCAACGTAACTAATACTAAGAACTCCAGCACCATACTGCTAGATACCACCATTTATTGTTTGTATACTGTCTCTCAAACTAAAATTCTAGTCATGTCATCCTACAAGTTAAAAAAGATTCGTGTTTTGACGTTACTTATAAGGAGTTCCAAATTTCAGCTCTTCTTACATTCTAGCCTGAACTTTTTGTATTTCTTCTTGTTTCTGAAAAATCTATGTGGATGGGTGGTTTCTCATGACCCCATGTTTTGTGTTTGTTGTTCTTTCTTCCTAGAATTCTCCCTTCTTTCCCACATCCATCTGGCTAATGCTTATTTAACATCCAGGCATCGAAGAAGTCACTTTCTCTGGAAAACTTCCCAGTGTCTACAGGTGGATGCATCTTCATAGTATCTCTGAACTGTCTCACCATAGAATAGATTTCACTGTATTTTAATGATCTGACTGACTTCCTTTCTGATATAGTAGGTTTTAAGCTTGGCAGAGACCAAGATCCCATTTTATTGTCACCTGTGATCCCCAAACACTATGCCCATCACATACTGGGCACTCGAGGAAATATTATTATGGAAAGAAAGAAGAACAAAAAGGAAAAGGAGGAATCAAATCAAAGCCAATTTCAAAATTATATAAATGATCTTAAAAGTTACATAAAACTGTTTCATCATGGAAAATAGAGTTCTCGAAATGGTAACAAAATCAAAAACAATGTGCACAAATGGAGAAAAGAGGGAGATCCCATGGTAAGGGTAGGGAAATGGCCTGCTCCTGAAACAGACTTTCTGTTCGAGAATGCCAGAGTCTAGTGCAAGCACAAATGGTGTCTTTCGTGTTGTTTGTCTGACCTGGTTCAAAGACATCTGTCATGTGTGAGCTGGCCGAAGGATATCAGCATATGCCATTTTCAAATTAGGGATAGGCTGCCAGGATCGGTTCTGGTCACTCGCCCTTGCCAGCATTTTGTGAAATACATCCCTGTTTTCTCCTTAGATTTGCCAGTCTCCAGCCTGCTGTGAGCCAGAGACTGAACAGGCTCCACCTGGGCCTCCATGAAGCCTTGCTTCCGGACCTGTCAGGCCTTCTTATCTTCTTTTTACATCTCTACTAACAGCAGAGTGAGAAATAACATAAATAACGTTGGGTATGCTGGTCATTCTTTTTTAATCTTGTTACTTTAAAACAAAACAAATATATTTAAAATGAAATGATTTGTCTCCAAGATTGACATAAATATAGTAATAATAAGTTTCTTCCTTCCTTCCTTCCTTCCTTTTCTTTTTTCTTTCTTTTTTCTTTTTTCTCTTTCTTTCTTTCTTTCTTTCTTTCTTTCTTTCTCTCTTTTCTCTTTCTTCTTTCTTTTTCTTTCTTTCTTTCTTTCTTTCTTTCTTCTTTCTTTCTTTTCTTTTTTCTTTCTTTTTTCTTTCTTTCTTTCTTTCTTTCTTTCTTTCTTTCTTTCTTTCTTTTCTTTTCTTTCTTTTTTCTCCTCTTTGTCAGTGGGCTCAGTAAGTCTGTTATAATGAAGAAAAGAGAGTTCAAGTCAAAAGGGAAAGTTCTGTCCATTTCTCCAGGCAGGAAGCTTCAACATTTCCTGAGGGCTGGCCATCCCCATATTCAACTGTTACTCTCACCCTGCTGTGAATGCCAATGGGGGAAAGAAGGAGAAGAAGCTAGATCCACTCAGCCTTGTATTCTTCCAGTCAACAGCATCCTACCAGCCAAGAGTCTCCTACCTGCTCTGGATGTAAAACAAAATTAATTGTTCACAAAAGGAAATTTTCCAGTCACTTGTTTACAAACTTGTGATTCCTTCATATAATTTCACATAAAATTTTAGGCTATCTTGTTTTCTTTTTTCCCCAGCTTTATTGAGATATAATTGACATGTAAGATTGTAAGTTTAAGGTATGCAATGTAATAATTTGATATATGCATACCTTGTTAAATGATTACCAGCATAAGGTGAGTTAACACATCCAACATCTTACATTGTTACAATTAGTTTTGTGTGTGGTGAGAACTTTTAAAATCTACTCTCTTAGCAACTTTCAAATATACAATACGATATTGTTAACTATAGTCATCATGATGTACAATCTATCACCAGAACTTTTTTATCTTGTAACTGGAAACTTGCACCCTTACAAATATTTTTCTCTGTCATATTCCTCTCCCTTTTTTGAAGGAGATAATTTTTTAAACATCTTTGGGAGGTTTTGCAAATTATGTGCGACTTCTTCAGTCTTTATAAAAATTAACTTCAAATTACTTTTGATATGGTTATGCTTACTCTGTTGGGCAATGCTTTTATGACATAAATCAAAACAATCTCCCACTAGAATGAAACAATCTGAAAGCAAATACACTGCAAATAAATAGTTAAATTTAAAGTGGAAAAGCATTCTTTGGGTAAATACCTAGTAGTTCAATTGCTGGTAGTTCTATTTTTAAATTTTTAAGGAACCTCCATACTGTTTTCCACAGTGGCTGTACCAGTTTGCAGTCCCAGTAACAGTGTAGGAGGGTTCCCTTTTCTCCACATCCTCTTGTTTCTTGTGTTGTTGATTTTAGCCATTCTGACAGGTGTGAGGTTATATCTCATTGTAGTTTTGATTAGTATTTCCCTAATGATGGGTGATGTTAAGCATCTTTTCATGTGCCTGTATATGTGGAATTTAAGAAACAAAACCAATGATCATAGGGGAAAAAAAGAGAGAGGCAAACCAAGAAACAGACTCTTAATTATAGAGAACAAACTGGTGGTTACCAGAGGGGAGGAGGGTGGGGGATGGGTGAAATAGGTGATGGGGTTAAGGAGGGCACTTGTGATGAGCACGGGGTGTTACATGTAAGTGTTGAATCACTAAATTGTACACCTGAAACTAATATTACTCTGTGTTACTAGGAATTTAAACAAAAACTTAAAAAATAAATAAATAAAAGCTTTAAAAAATAAAGTAGAAAGCCATGTGATTATCTTGATCAGGGAAAAGTACTTTATTCAACACCCATTATTGATTAAATCTGAACATAGCCACAACTTGATGCATTCTGTATCATAACAATGTGTCAATATTCAACTACCAAACTGCATAATTAAAGTTTTGAATAAAGAAGTTCTGAGGGCTCCTGGGTGGCGTAGTGGGTTAAGCGGCTGACTCTTGGTTTCAGCTTAGGTCATGGTCTCAGGGTCTTGAGATTGAACCTGCATCAGGCTGCATGTTCAGTGCTGAGTCTGCTTGAGATTCTTTCCCCCTTCTTTACTCTCCCCCTCTGCTCCTACCTGCCCCCCGTCATGCATGCTTGCGTTCTCTCTCAAATAAATGAATAAATAAATAAATAAATAAATAAATAAATAAATAAATAAATAAATAAAATCTTTTTTAAAAAAAGGAAGTATTATTCTGTAGTTCTAGGAAATCCAATTATAACCTATTGAGAGATAAGAAATAAGAAATTTATTGTAGAAAAAGTGCCTCCATAAAAATGAAAGAAATAATTGAAATACATTATTTAATATTTTCTTTTTATTATTAATACAACTGAAATATAATAAGTGAGAATATGGAAAAATCACTACTCTATACTCTGTTTAAATACTGAGCCTGTTCTCAATCTCAGAGACCATCAGTTGAAGAAGAGATCTGGCCCTCTTGAGAAAGAAACTGCAATGTGACTACAAGTATGTGTATGCATGTGTGTATAAATATACATATATTTTTTCCTCCCCCAACCATGCAGTTATTTAGCAGAGCAACAAAACACTGAGGAAGGAAATATCAAGATCTCTTGAGGATTTTTAGATCCAGGGATTTGTACCTGAGACCCAAAATGCTACAATGGGTCTCTTGGAATGTGGAGACCAGGTGATACATATCATTCTGGCCCACATTCTTTTACTTTGAATTCTGTGATTCTCAGACCCATCTTGAGGTTATTTTCCTGAACCTTTAACTTTTAATATATTACTATCTCTCAAAGAATCAACCAGTTTCATGTGGCAAGTTGGTTATATGGGATTCTTTCTTTCTTAAAAGAGAGATGAGTAACAATTTGTATTTACTGGGATTGTCACATATTCTGGAATATATTCTTGACTGTTCACATTCACTTTGCCAGTACCACTCTCTGAGGACTTGGGGTCAGGGGATCACACATAACATGGCCTCAGACCCAGGGAATCACTTTACAGTGAAGGCAAAGCAATGAAGAGCACATGATCATGGGATCAACTCTCTCTGCCTATATTACTCAGCTGCTGACCTGACAGATCTTTGAGGTGGCCCTTTAAAAGGCTCAGGAAAAGTGTTACTTTGATGAATTTATGATGTGGTGATGGGGTACACTGTTAAACCAACAACTACCCATACTGTTGCTGCTTTGTTTCCAGTAACTAAAATAGAAGATCTTAGGAACCAAAAAGTAGAAGTAGAAATGCTCCTTGTCTTCATCATTTTCTTAATCCATTTGAGGAATTTGGGTTTTCATCTATGCAATTTTTATTTTTTATTTTATTTTTTTAAGATTTTATTTATTTGACAGAGAGAGAGAGAGAGACAGCGAGAGAGGGAACACAAGCAGTGGGAGTGGGAGAGGGAGAAACAGGCCTCCTGTGGAGCAGGGAGCCCGATGGAGGGCTCGATCCCAGGACCCTGGGACCATGACCTGAGCCAAAGGCAGATGTTTAACGGCTGAGCCACCCAGGCGCCCCTCATCTATGCAATTTTTAGTTTGTGGGATTAGAGAGCCTGGTGTCCAGAGGTAGAATACTTTCACCAGAGAACACAAGGTCTCCAGTATGTGAAACATGATAACACCTCCCTCTTCACTCTGGGCTCCTCATTCTGATAGGTCAGAATCCAAAGACAGGATTTCTTATCCTAGAAGAGTTAATTGAACATTATTTACTTGATATGCTAAGATTACTGCTGCATAATCCAAGAAGTGAAAAGATTTGTCTGGAATTCAAGGACTACTGGGGGTACTTACTTGTGCTATCATTCCTTGTGATAGCAGTCATAAGTGTTTTCTGAGATCACTTCCCAAATACATTTTCTGCACCTAACTCTCTACCTTAGGGTCTTTCTTTGGGGGAACTCAGGTAAAGAGGTGGATAACAATAATTTACTATGCTGCCACAGATGCCCACAGCCCCTTCAAGAGTTGGTGCATCTGCTTCCCCAGCTGCTATATAGTTTGGTTGCTAACAGCTGTGCTTTCTTGGGAGACTTGCCACTCTTCTCCAACAGGTGAAGCTAACATTGCTCCTAACCGTAGACCTCAGCAAATGACCTGGCCTTAAGGTAGGATAAACTGTGTTGTATAATTTTTGTTCTAGAACCTGTTGGTGGTATTAGACTAAAGCTAGTCTTCAGAGGAGTCACATGCTCATTTCCTTAGCATTCTGCTCCTTTCCCCTGCCGCCACTTTATCCCTCACATTGTCCTCAGTGCGCTTCCTTAAACAATCGCTTGAGTAGATGAAAAAAAAATTGCTCTCACAGGCTTTTTATCTAGAGAAGCTGACCTAAACCACCCGACATTTCATCTCAATAAAGCCTTTACATTTGTGGGAACTCCAGACACTAGACAGACTTCATAGGTAGGAAAGAAGAAAGGGCTCATTAGGAAAACAAGGGCAGTTAGAAATTGGCATGCCATGTAAAGGAGGCTTATGTCTGCTGTTTCAAGGTGTTAAATCCTAAGGGGAAGCAGTGACCTGATTTCCAGAGAGCTTTGAAGGATTCAAAAACAGAGGGATTTCTCTGTATGTTTACAAAGCTGCAAGATTCCAGTAAGAAATGGCTCTGTGGTATTTGTACAGGACCTTGAGTAGCTGCATAGAATTTCTGGGATTCATCTCTGGTAAAAGGATGATTCCTTGACACCCATGGTTGACCAGTGTCAGGGTCCTGGGGTCCTGGGATTGAGCCCTGCATCCCATTGGGCTCCCCACTCAGCAGGGAGTCTGCTTCTCCCTCTCCTTCTGCCCCTTCCCCTGTTTGTACTTGCTCTCTCTCTTTCTCTCAAATAAATAAAATCTTTAATAAATAAATAAAGATCAAAAAGCAGAAATCCTAAAGTTGAAATTTCTCACTTCTATAGCTAGTTTATAGTAGATTTAGGACTTCTCAGGGATATTTCCACCAGACCACTCTGAGAATACTGAGAATCTTAGATTTTTATATGCCTTGGACATCAAAGTGTTTGGTTTTCCATTTAATGCCTCTTAAATAGTAACTATTAAATAGTTAATAGTTAAATAATTATTCTCACCTTTCATCAGATTACAATAATATTAGCGTGTATAATACCTTAACATTACCACATTGTGAACACTCAATATGGAAATGGAAAAAATAAAGTCAAATTGATAATAAAACATATAAAACCAGACTTAAGCAATGTTGCTGTGAGACTTGTGGAAAAATTGCAGTACAGGAATTCTTTTAGTAGTTTTATAACACACTTACTGGAAACTACACCATAAAGAACCTCTATGCAGTATAATTTCATTATAAACTACATGAACTTTATCCTTTGACATTTAGAACAATTTCCAGAAATAGCTCTTCAAATAACTTCTAATTTAACAGGTTTATTTTCTATCTGAAATTATTTGTCACATATGGGAAATAACTGATAGAAGATTTTTAAAACTGCAGTTATTTTAGATGACATTGGTAAGGTGCTTTTAAAAAAAATTTATTTATTGAGAGGGAGATCGAGAGAGTGTGCACATACTCTTACAGGTGTGCAAGTTGGGGGAGGGGCAGAGGAGTTGGGAAAGAGAATCTCAAGCAGCCCCACAATGTGGGGCTCCATATCATGACCCCGAGATCATGACCTGAGCGGAAATCAAGAGCCAGAGGCTTAACCAACTGACCCACCCAGGCAACCCCATAAGATGCTTTTTTGAATTACAATTACAATTACATATACAATGGTATATTTAGCTTACCTGGTACTATTTAAGGCAGTGATAATGTTAACCTTTTTTAATTACCATATTTAGCTTATTTTAAATAACACCGACATTTAGTCCTGTAGCCTTAAGGTACAATAATAGTAACACAAATTGCTAGTATACATCATAATCACAACTGAGTGGAATAAAAAAGTTTGAATTATATTTCTATGCTTTACCAAACCTTAGGAGATGGAATATTAAAGAGAAAAAAAAGTAATATGATTTCCCACACTGATTTGGAAGTTTTGATGGTTTGTAAATATTAAAGGTTTAGAACTGCAATTCATGAATTTGACGAATAGCAATTTCTCTGTGTGACAGAAACACAATGTTTGATGGACTGCTTAAATCACTTCATTCACCACTGAACTGAAACTAGGAAGAAACATCTGTACAGTACAAAGTGACATGACTCAAACATTTCAAGAATAGAAATGAAAATGAAATGGGTGATTCATCGTACCAAAACCAAAAAGTGAATTTATCTGTACAATATAATTATCTTAATTGGTGTTAGTTAAAAATGAGGACTAAATTTCCCAATCATATTAAATTACTACTACTTAATTATGGGAGAGTGAGGAGAAATTTTAACCCCAACAAACATGATTGCACCTGCAGTGCTGTTTATATAAATTCATGCATTTGAAATACAGCTTCAAGTCCTATCCTCTAGGAAAGAAATGATATAGTAAAATTATTATTTAATATGTGAGCATATTAGTGTTTCAAAGCAAGTTTTCCTTCTATTTTATTTTTAAAATTTTATTCAGTTTTTAAAATGTATCTTTTATATTCCTATGCTATTACATGTACTGGTATCAAAGTGATTTACACAAATAAAAGTTCCAAAAAACTAAAAAAATGTTCCAAAAATTATTAGAGTAAGAGTATTATATAATTATAGTATTTAAGCCAAAAATAAATAATTCCCTTTGCCTTTAAAGTAAGTCCTATGCTACTTGTTATGATTTCTTCTTTTTCTGATATCAACTGCCATTTTTAAACCCTTTGTTTTGAGATAACTTCATACTTACAGAAATTTTGCAAGAAAAATACAAAAAAAACTCATAAAAACTTCATAAAGATTTACCAGTGTTAACATTTCACCACATTTATCATTTCCCTCTATGTATACATGTGTACTACTATTTGATCAGCTGTTTAGTGTAATACCTTTATTCCCTTAAATAAGTCAGTTTGCATTACAAAAAAAATTTAAAAAAACATGCTACAGTGATCAAAATAAGGAAATTAACACTGATACAGTATTACCTAATCATTGAGACATTCAGATATCAAAAATTGTTCAGTGTTCTTTCTTGCAAAATACTTTTAATTTCTAGTCCAGGATCCAAACCAGTATAACACATGGCATTTAGTTGTCCTGTTTCTGGTGTTCTCAGATTTTCTTAGTCTTTCAGAACCTTGGCATCTTTGAAAATTATAGGCCAGTTATTTTGTAAAATATCTCTTGATTTGGCTTTGATGAGTACTCATGATTTGATTCAGGTTATGCAGTTTTGGCAGAAATATCACCAAAGTGATGCTCTGCTGTTCTCCGTGCACTGTAGCAGGAAGTGATAACTTGGCATTTTTAAATAGCCTAGCTTAAAGACTGTTTTACTTTTGCTGTCTTTCTTGTAACAGTATCATTCTTCTCAATGTATAGAATGTTATTTAAGCCATTGTGTTTGTTACTTATTGGGAGTTCAAGATTTTTATACTCTTTGATCAAGTGGACACTATATTTACTGCTTTTCCTTTTGACATTTTTATCCATTTATTATTCCAGATACATATTTGAAATGGATGTTTATTAGCTATTACTTTTTTTCTGTCTCAGCCCTTTTTGATTATCATTGAACTTGGCCTGATCGAGTGTTTTTGTTTTGTCTTCCATCAACCTCTGTGTAGAACCACAGGGGAAATCTTTAAAAGAAAGAAAGAATGAAAAAAGGAAAACTCTACACAGCTTCCACCTAAATTTTATGTTTTTAACCCTTCCTCATGTATCTTCTAGATATGACTTTCCTTCATAAAGGTCAATAATTAAACAAGGATTAAATCCTTTATACAGTAGACCAATTGTTGAGAAATAAATTAGGGTTCATAAAATTTATGAAATATCGGGATAGTCTTAGATATTCTAAAGTATCAAGAAATGTACTTTTACAAGACTTTTGTCTTAGGAAATGTGTTTTTTTCCCTGAATCTGAGTGGCAAAATAATGTATCTTATGGAGTAATGAATAGATTGATAGTAGGGTATCTCACTGAATAATTCTACAGATCACTGATTTGATCAAAGTGAATTGGTTCAAGACAGTCATTTCTCTTTTATCCACAACAAATCATGTAGCAGCCCTCCTGCAATGTAGAATATTCACTTAAAGAATTCTTTTAAGAAAGAAGAGTCAGTATCTGCTTTGAGTGGGGCCAGAAAGTTTTCTCTCATTTACTTCATATAATGAAATTCCTCATATAGCAATATTATGCTATATGTCAGATATGTAATATATGTGACTTTATTTTCTAAGATACTCAGAATATACTAGACACTGTTGTATACTTCTTTGCACCAGGAGTTAGCCACTTAAAAATAAGATTTTTAAAATTTTTTTAGTTTAGTAATTCGGTGTTACTCTGACAGGAAAGCTTAAAGGTATATCAGAAACAATTTTCTATTGCTACCCATTCTTATTCTTTGTTGTCTAAGTGTCTTATTTTAGTCCCTGAATTTATCTCAAGTAGCAAAAATTTCTATCAACACAACAGTTAATCCATGACATGTCATCTGAGTAAAAATGAATAAATTAATAAATAAATCTGCATTATAAAATGTTCCTCTAGCTTTATACTTTGAAACATACATTTTCAGTAATGACTACACTCTAAAAGACTTCACTGTGTAAAAGGAAGACAATCATAATTTTTCAAATGTCAGTTTTATTCTTGTGTAACGATTACTTTCACTGACAGAAAAACTACTTTATAGAACTCTGAAATGTAGTCAACTTTTTTTTAACTCTTGGGGGGAAAATCCTAACAAGTAAATAGAGCACTTCTTTAAGGAACAGGACTAACTCTTTTAAAGAAATAATTTTTCCCTAAAATCACTTTTTTATTTGCAATATTAAGAAGAATTTAGAAAATTGCTTATATGTTCTCTTTTTTTAAACATTTTATTTATTTGAGAGAGAGAGTGTGAGAGAGAGAGAGCACATGAGAGGGGGGAGGGTCAGAGGGAGAAGCAGACTCACTGCTGAGCAGGGAGCCCGATTCGGGACTCGATCCCGGGACTCCAGGATCATGACCTGAGCCGAAGGCAGTCGCTTAACCAACTGAGCCACCCAGGCGCCCTATATGTTCTTTTAAATCAGAGGCTGAAAAAAATTTTTTTCCCAATTTTTTTTTAATTTTATTTCTTTATTTGAGAGAGAGAGAGAATGCGAGAGAGAGCATGAGAGGGAGGAGGGTCAGAGGGAGAAGCAGACTCCCCATGGAGCTGGGAGCCTCAGGCGGGTCTCGATCCTGGGAACTCCAGGATCCTGATCTGAGGCAAAGGCAGTCGTCCCACCAACTGAGCCACCCAGGCACCCTCCAATTTTTTCTTGTGGTACAATACACGTAACAAAACTTACTATATTAACCATTTTTTAGTGGTAATTCAGTGGTATTATGTATATTCATATTTTTGTAAATCCATCCTCACCATCTTTCTCTAGAACTCTTTTCATCTTGCAGACCTGAAATTCTGTACCTATTAAACAGGGCCTCTCCATCACCCCCATTCCTCCCCTCTGGCAACGTCCTTCTTCTGTCCTTCTTCCCTCTCTCTCTGCCCCACCTCCTCATCTCTCTTTTCTTTATTCCCTTTTCCCCCATGCCCCAGCCTCTGGTAATCACCATTCTACTCTCTACTTTGTTGCTATGAGTTCAGCTTTTTCTCCCCCTCTCTTTAGATTCCACATATAAGTGAGATCATGTAATATTTATCTTTTGGTGTATAGCTTATTTCACTTAGCATAATATCCTGCAAGTTCATCCATGTTATCACAAATTGCAGGAATTCCTTCCTTTTAAAAACTGAATAATATTCCACTGTGTGTTTATTTCACATCTTCCTTATCGATTCATCTGTCAATGAACACTTAGATTGTTTCCATATCTTGGCTATTGTGAGTGATGCCAGCAATGAACATGGGAGTGCAGATATCTCTTCAAGATTGTGATTTTACTCCCTTTGGATAGTAGATTTCCTTTCCCAGATTGTCTGATTACTTTATGTTGAAAGGTTTTATGAGGATACAGTTTATTAAATTGTTCTGAGCACTGATAATATTTCTGTATATATACCTATACATGCATATACATACCTATCGATATGTATAATCACATACAAACATTTTGAAAAACATTAGGTTTATTAAAGTATGGAATATAAGAATGCATGTGCTAATGTATATGCAATTAAACATTTGGATCAATGATAATATAAAATGTAAAAGATTTCAATAGATCAGAATCTTGCCCAAAACAAATTAGTCATTTTGTATTTTGTAGTTCTATATTGAAACCATCAAAATAACATTGTAAGCAATGATAAACTATCCTTGTTTGCTTAAAAATAAGTGCTATGGTTCAAGGTCTTGTATAAATCATTAACAGAGATAATTTAACTTCATTTATGTTGGAAGTTATGAACTGTTCTAGGGTGTGCCAAGAGGACAAATAAAACTCCAGCCAAATAATGGCATATTATATCTTTCCAAAATCAAGTTACTCAAATGTCACATCAAGACAATGACAATCTTAAAACAAATTTGCAACATGTCAAAGCATAATTAGCAGCTATTGAATATATAAAATCTTTCTAAATTTTCATGAGATACCCTAAACATATTCTTTAAAAAATTTAAAGATAATAAATATGTTTTAGGTAGATGTTGATATTATTTAATCATTAAAATATTTTCTGAGAAAGATAAATACTATATGATTTCACTCATATTTGGAATCTAAAAAATAAAACAAGTGAATAAACAAAAAGCAGAATGAGACCTATAAATACAGAGAACAAATTGATGATTATCAGGGAAAGGGGGTGCAGGGATGGACAAATGGGTGAAGGGGAGTAGAAGACAGGATTCCAGTTATAGAATAAATAAGTCTTTAGGAATAAAAACTATAGCATAGAGAATATAGTCAATGATATAATAATAATGTTGTATGGTGGCAGGGTGGTCCCTACACCTGTTAAGCATGCATGAATCATAGAAATGTTGAATCACTGTGCTATATACCTGAAACTAATGTAGCTATACATGTAGTTATAAATATATATATATATATATATAATTTCAGTTTTATTTGAAATTATATAGTTATAATTTCAATTTTATTTGAAGTTGGTTGAATTATCCCTATGTGCAGAATCAACTAAATTAATATGTCAGGTTAAAATACTAATTGTAATATTAACAACAAAGGAAATTTTTTGTGTTAAATTTCCACTAGATTTGATCTTAGATTTGATCTCAATAGACTGAATTTAGTGTTTACCTTTAAACCATTTTGCTATATGGTTTGCTTTAATATATATCAAATCATGTTCTCAATTGCAAAGAACTCATAAATAAGGTGACAGTTTTAGAAAATATTTGAAAAAATAATATTATTGGATGGGGTTTTTGTCTGTCAAAATAATTATTAAAAAAAGAAAAAGATGTTCTACATTCTTTCGACAATTTCACCGACCATTTAAGATGTATAGATATTGGAATAATGATGAAAACAAAGCTGTTCTATATCTTCATTTTGTCATTTTTCTTTTCTATATCTCTGGAGAAGTAAAAGTCAGAAGGCGGCATAGTGAAAGTAGGACACACTACAGAACATTGAAGGAAAAGTTACCAGGTGATAGTAGCAAATGTCTGCCTAAAGATTATACAGTTGACACTTTAATTATTAACTAAGGAATGATGTTTGTAATAATTCATATCCTATGCATGAAAGATTTTAATATTAGCTAATAAGTAGAACAATTTATATTTTTAGACAAAATGGGGAAATGCTAGAAAAATTCTGATGTAAAAATTAGCTCAAGTGAAAATAAACTTACTTGTTTAGCAACAGAAGAATGTGGTAAAGTAGAAATGAAGATAAAAGTTTGGACATGATTCTAAAATACATCTATATATTTCTCTGTTATGATTTATGTACAATCATTACTTAAAATGTGACTATTTGTTTTATTTTATTTTGGTGCTTACCTGGTGTTTCTTCTGTTAAAAATCACTCCCACCATGTGGATGACATAGAACCAGATTACCCTGTGGTCCTTGGACCACAGTGATTGGTCCAATGTAGTCTAAACTAATCAAACCAGAGCTGTCTCTGGAAAGCTGACAGATTTCAGGGAAGAAGAGCCCTACATTCTGAATTTGCTATTTGAAAATAATGTGAAGTTGGACTGCCAATGGCCATGATGCTTGCTACCTGAAATGAGTTTATCTGAGAGATGAGAGAGTGAGCCCAAATGATATTGTTTGAAATTTCTGTATCTCTCTGTGTCTAAAGTTATTTTGCTTTGTATGTTTCAATTATGTGAGAGAAAGTTTCTACTTTTGCTTAAGATATTTTGAAATGAAGTTCTCTCATTGCAACTGAGAGAAAGATAAATTTAGGATTGACACATGTAGAATAAATCTGACTAGAAACACTTTCTATAAAGGTTTCACAGACTATTGCCTATAATTTTTTAAGGGCTACAAATTGTCAGCAAGATTTATAAGCCCCTATTTAAATGAAGTTATAGATCTGAGTTCTGCTTACCTCATACTGGATTTTCTTCTTGTCTTGACACGATTCTGGCTAATTTTGCCATATTATTTAATAATAAAATGATTGTTTCCATGTAGCAGAATCAGTATGAAAATCTGATTTCTCATACAAAATCAATTTCTTTTGCAAAATTTCTTACATTTTTTGTTTTGTAAATGTCTAATCTTCATAATTTGTGTTGCATTCCACATGTCCCTGTTAAACACCTGCTTCCTATTACTTATTACACGAGGAATGGCATATGCATGGAATTGCTGTTTTATCACTCACAATGATCATTTTTCTATCTACTTTTTTTGTCTTCTATTACAATGTAATTTTGATATAAGTAGTAACTTCAAGATTGACAAAAACAAACAAACAAACAAACACCAAACAACCACTATCAAACAAACCTGACTACGTGGTACTTTTTACAGAAGATAACAAAAAATTTTATGGCTTTATAAGAATTTGTTTTCACTCAGAAATTATTCCATGTAAAATATCCTGGGGCTACAAATATTCAACAGATGTGACAAAGTTAACATGGTAAATGACGTTCTCACAAATCATGCCAAAGAACAATTACGGTATATTTGTATACAAGTCTTAGTTTCAACTTAGATGTAAGTTAATAGTGTTAGAAAAATTTTAGGAGGTAGAAATAGGGAAGAAGATTGTAAAAATCATCTAAATACTTTAAAAATGGAGCAAAGAAAATAATGAAAGGCAGAGGAAAAAAAAGGTGTCAACAAAAATAAGAACTGAAACTACTGAAGGTACTATGGAGACTGAGCTATATGTGGAATTACTCAAGCCCAGAATAAGTGTAAACAAGGTAAAAGTTGGGGGATTTGCTCAAAAGCAATCACTTGGGGAACTTTAACTGGCTTATTAAAAATCCCCTTTGAACTTCAGTACTGCAGAAAGGAGAAGGGAAATGACAACAAAAAGGATTCTAGTTGATAAAAAAAATTCTAAAATTGTCATGAGAAATGGCTCAAAGTAAGAACTGAAAAATTTTGAGAGAGCCTGAGTGACCTATAGAATTAATATAGATATAGAGCCTTTTGAATAAATTGATTAATATTTCTATCACTGTACTTCCATACTCTGAGGTAATGTACTTGTCTACATATTTTAGACCCTTGAAACTGCATGCTTATTGAAGAAACTTTATGCATTATTCTTGCCACCATATTTAAAATTTCTTTTGATTTATAAAATATTATTGAAATCATTTCTTTTTTTGTACAACTCTTTTAAAAAAATATCAAAGTATAGTTGACAAACAATGTTATGTGAGTTTCAAATGTAGAACATACAAATTTGACAATTCTATACATTACTCAGTGTTTACCACAGTAACTGTAGTCACCATCTGTCATCACACATTATTACAATGTTATTACCTATATTCCCTATGCTGTATTTTTCATTTCCATGACTTATTTATTTTATAACTATAATTTGTATCTCTTAATTCCCTTCACCTATTTCACCCATCCATCTATTCATCTCCCCTCTAATAAGCACGTTTGTTGTGTTTAAGAGTCTGTTTATTGTATGTTTGTTCGTTGGTTTTGTTTTTTAGATTCCACATGTAAGTGAAGCCATATGATACTTGTCTTTCTCTGTCTGATTTATTTCACTTGTAATGTACTCTAGGATGATCCCATGTTGAGGCAAATGGCAAGATCTGATATTTTTGAAATGGTTTCAGGGCCACGTTAGTCTTCATGTAAGCCCTTTAAGAATAGATTTGCTTTTCTCTACTGTTCTATAATTTCCCAGGATGCACTCCCTTTTAATTGTCAAAGCCAAGTGTTTTGGGTGTTCATATCTCCTGTGCAGAATCTGAGAATTGGGGCGCCTGACATGGAGCTCAAATCTCTTACCCCTCAGAAAACAGTTCCATACGTTTGAGATCCCTCCCAACCATAGAATACAGAACCTTGAATGTGTTCCAGACTGTAACTCTGTTTCTTCTACCTATCTCAGTCCTGTCCGTTGTTATGGAGGTTTTATCCAATTTCTAGGACCCCCTCAGACGGGATTATTCCATATGTAGATATAGATTTGTTGTGCACATGAGTATAGGTGAACTCAGATCTTCCTATGCAGCTGTCTTGAACCCTCTGCCTCTGTTTTCTATTTATTTTTTATTATTTTCTATCCCTTTGTTGAAATTCTCACATTTTTATGCATTGCTATCCTGATTTCCATGAGTCTGTAACTATTATTTTAAACTCTACATTGGATAAGTCATTTATGTCCATTTCATTAAGATCGGTTTCTGGAGATTTGAATTGTTCTATTTTTGGAACATTGTCCCCTGCTTCTTTTTTTCCTTGACTCTCTATGCTGTTTGCTCTGCATTAGATAAAACGGCCACTTTTCAGTCTTAATAGACTGGTCTTATGTAGGATATGAACTTCATGGCATAGCTTTCCATTTATTTGTGTTGTCTTCAGTTTCTTTCATCAGTGTCTTATTGTTTTCAGAGTATACGTCTTTTTACCACTTTGATTAAATTTATTCCTAGGTATTTTATTATTTTTATGCATTTGTAAATAGGATGGTTTTATTAATTTATTTTGCTGCTATTTTGTTATGAGTGCATAGAAATGCAACAGATTTTTGTATATTAATTATATTTTTGTATATTAATATTGTGTTCTGCAACTTTATTGATTTCGTTTATTCTAATAGTTTTTTTGGTGGAAATTTTAGGGTTTTTTATGAATAATATCATATTCTCTGCACATAATGAGTTTTACTTCTTCCTTGCCAGTTTGGATGCTTTCTATTTCTTTTCATTTTCTGATTGTTTTCCTTAGCACTTCCTATACTATGTTGAACAAAAGTGGTGAGAGTGGACATCCTTATCTTTTTCTTGATCTTAGAGGTAAAGCTTTCAGTTTTTCATAATTGAGTAGGATGTTTGTTGTGAGTTTGTCATATATAGCCTTTATTATGTTGAGGTATGTTCCCTCTAAACCCACTTTGTTGAGAGCTTTCATCATGAACAGATGTTGAATATTGTCAAATGCTTTTTCTAAATTTACTGAGATGATCATGTTTTTTTATCCTTCATTTTGTTAATGTGATATATCATGGTGATTAATTTGCAGATATTGAACCATTCTTGTACCTTCAGAATAAATCACACTTGATTGTGATGAATGATCTCTTAATGCATTGCTTAATTCAGTTTGCTGATATTTTGTTAAGGATTGTTACGTCTATATTCATCAGAGATATTGGGCTGTAATTTTCTTTTTTTGTAATATCTTTGATTTAGGTATCTGGGTAACATTGGCTCTAAAGAATGTCTTTTGAAGCTTTTCTTCCTCTTTGACTCTTTTGGAAAATTTTGAGAAAGATAGGTATTAAATCTTCTTTAAATATTTGAAGTTTTAATCTATGAATCCAACTGGTCCTGAAATTTTTTTGTTGGGGGTTTTTTGATTAGTGATTCAGTTTTGTTACTAGTAATCAGTCTGTTCAGATTTTTCTATTTATCCCTGATTTAGTTTGGGAAGGTTACATATTTCTAGGAAATTATCCATTTCTTCTAGGTTTTTCCAATTTGTTGGCATATAGTTTTTCATAATCTCATAATCTTTTCTATTTCTGTGCTGTAAGTTGTTACTTCTATTTTATCTCTGACTTTATTTGCATCCTCTCCTTTCTTTTGTCTTGATATGAGCCTGGCTAAATTTTTATCAATTTTGTTTATTTTCAAAGAAGCAGCTCCTTGGTTTCATTGATTTTTTCTACTGTCTTTTTTTTTTTTTGGTCTCTAATTTCTTTATTTCTGCTTTGATCTTTATTATTATTTTTTTTCCTACTAACTTTATTTGAGATTTTTCTTGTTTCTTGAGGTAGGCCTATATCACTATAAACTTTCCTCTTAGAACTGTTTTTGCTGAGTCCCAAAGATTTGGGATCATTTGTTTCCATTTTCACTTGTCTTCAGGAATATTTATTTCCTTTAAGTAGCATGAGAGTTAAAAGGCAAGACGTTTTTAAGTGGCACAAGATCACACCTAGTGGCTATACATTTGGGCTCAATGCAAAAGAAGCAGATAAAAACACGCAAGTGCCAGTTTTTCTTGGGAAGGGATTTAACCACATACTTTTCCAGCTGTTTTTTGAAAGTCCATCTTCTACTCTGTCTGCATCTGGGTTCTGTGATCCTCCTCTCTGGGGACTCTAATGGGTTTTGGCACACCGTCAACTACTAGAGGCCTCTAAGAACAAAGACGGGTGAAGCCCCTGGGTGGCTCAGTCAGTTAAGCATCGGCCTCTTGATTTTGGCTCATGTCATGATCTCAGGGCTGTGACATCAAGCCCAGCATTGGACTCTGGGCTCAGCATGGTCTACTTAAGAATTTTCTCTTTCCCTACCCCGACTTGTGCTCTCTAAATAAATAAATAAATAAAATCTTTAAGGAAAAAAAAAGAAAAAGGGGATTGAGGTTCATGTTCAAGTTGGTGACCATAGGAAGGCCTGAACTCACCTCTTCCATGGGCACACTGAATCTGTACCTACATATAGAACAATCCCTCCTGAAGAACTGAGGGCTGACTGAACAGCTTTGTACAACAAGGGGTAGAAGGACCAAACAGAGAATGGCAGGAGAAATGAAAACACAGTAATGGTGGAAACCCCACCCCTGATGCCGCAAACTGCAGTAGGGAGGGATAGACCTAAAGGATCAGGAAGATGCATCTACCCTGGGGCAGAGCAGAAAAGCTACCATTTAAAAGGGGAACTAGAGGGGCACGTGGGTAGCTCAGTCAGTTAAGTGTCTGCCTTTAGCTCAGGTCATGATCCCAGCGGCCTGGGATAAAGCCCCGCATCAGGCTCCCTGCTCAGTGGGGAATCTGCGTCTCCCTCTGCCCCTCCCCCCTGCTCATGCTCTCTCTGTCTCCCTCTCTCTCTCTCTCAAATAATAAATAAAATCTTTAAAGGGGGAACTAGAATATAAAGTAACCAGCCCTTGAGTGCCTGCCTAATGGCCAGGGAGCCAGCAAACAGTTTCTGGGGTCAGAGGGGCTGGTGAACATCATTGTTCACTTTTCACCTTCCCCTTAATCATGCAGACAGAAGCAAGGTCCAGGCATTCTAGCCAGCCTGCTGCCCCTAGTCTACTCCAGCTCCAGGTACTGTGGGGCACAAGAAAAAGCCAGGGTTCAAAAGGGCAACTGGAATATAAAGGAATTAATCCTCTGCCAAATGATGGGAAACCTATTAGACTATTCTCCAGGATTGGAGTGCTGGCAAGCACCACTGTTTATGTCCCCCCTCTAGCTTGATAATGCAGATAAAAGAAGGGTCTGGATGCTCTGGATGGCATGTTGCCCTAATGAACCTTAGGACTCTCCTTGATTTCTTCATTGTCCCATTGTTTGTTTAGTAACATGTTTTTCAGCCTCCACATGTTGGTGTGCTTTCCAGTTTTTTTCTTATAATTATTTACTAGTTTCATACCATGGTGGACAGAAAAGATGCTTGGTATGATTTTAATCATATACTGAAACAAGATTTGCTAGTCCATTTCACAACCATTGAAATGGGAACCATGGAATGGTATAACTGATTTGTATCAGGAAATCTATTATAGCATTATTGTTCTAGCGTGTTTTTCTTTAGAAACATGTGTATTAAGCTAAAGTTAAAATAGCCTTGCATTTTCTGAGCATCCAGCAATGGGGTCAGGTAGTATGTGGTGAAAATATTTCATTCATCCCATATAGTCTTTGTAAATCTGAAATACTGATTTTAAAACATAGCTATGAACTATCCACAGAATTGATAATCCATACAAGAAGGTTCAATACAGAATATTCAGGGTCTTGCTTATTGCTTGAAGCAGGATATACACAATGATTTAAAAAGTTTTCTGAAGTCCAGGTAAATTTGTTCAAATATTTTCTAGCATGTACTACTTACTGTCAGTCGCTTAGTGTCTTTTTTACATACTAATCAATTATACAGTCTTTGACATAAAAACTCAGCAAAATTTAATTTTCTTTTGTAAATCACTTTTTTCTACAAGTGAAGAATCAAGACTCTATCAACAATTGAGAGAGAAAATTAAAAAAATAAAGTCAATGTTTAAGAGAAAGAATTGCAGTAATAGTAGTGACAAAACAAGAGAAACAAGCATGCCAGGTTATAGTAAGAATATTTAAGCATATTTTTAAGAAAGGCAAAACCATGTTATGTTGCAGGTATTCCTCTTTTTATTATTATATTCCTCTTTTAGGAATATGGATAATATTCTCTAAACCATGATCTTTAAAAATGTATTTCAAGCAATGAATATTTCAGAAACTTAGAATGTCATAAAACCTATTTCATTTTAAGCAAATATCTTTGTCATATCTGTTCATTTTGTCTTACAACAACCTTTGTCACTACATGTTCAATGAAGAGAAAATCAGCCTAGCACTGGTGAATAAATTGTCATGATCACTGATCATCACCTATTCAACCATTTGGCTGTAATTGACACTTGATATATTAAGTGAAGGGACATATGTATAATCTTGGAGTCATTTTTAAATCTACATTTTGAAAATAGTATTAAGGAATACTAATATAATATAATACATCCTAGTAAAGGAACATTCTATAAGGTACCTGAGATATGCTCTTCATAACTATCAAGGTCATCAGAAACAAGGAAGTATGAGAAACTGTCAAAGCCAGGAGGAGATTAAGGAGGTCTTCGTTGCTATCATAAAGCTAAAACAGCAGATTAGGTAAAAATGAAGGAAGTCTGAATAAAGTGTGGACTTTATTTTTTAAAAAAGTACAAGGTGTAAATGATCCTTTGAAGTATCTTTATAACATTAAAAATTATTAAATTACCTGAAAATGAAGGTTTTGTCATTTTGTGACTCACATATTTCTCATTCATTATCCTTTTATCCCCAGTTTTTTGAGATATAATTGACATATAACATTGTATAAATTTAAGGTATACAAGCTGATGAGTTGATACATGTAATTGTGAAATGATTACACATAGACACTGACACCTCTGTTACCTCACATAATTACCATTTTTTTAAAGTAGATGTGATGAAAGCTTTAACTTCTCAGCAACTTTTAAATATATAATATAGCATTTCTAACTATAGTCGTGGTGCTGTACATTAGACCCCCAGACCTTATTAATCTTAGAACTGGAAGTTTATGCCCTTTAATCAACATCTTCCCATTTTCTCTACACCCAGTCCTTGTCAACCACCATTCTACTCTGTCTCTATAAGATTGACTTTTTTTTTATGTTCCACTCACTGTGACATCATACAGTATTTGTCTTCCACTGTATGACTTCTTTCACTGAGCATAATGCCCACAAGGTCCATCCATGTGGTCACAAATAGCAGGATTTCCTTCCTATGAATGAATACTGTTCCACTGTGTGTGTGTGTATGTGTATCCCATAGACATTACATCTTCTTTATCCATTTATTCATCAATGGACACTTAAGTTTTTGTCTTGGCTATTGTGAATTATGCTGCAACAAATAGCTATACCATATGGTAATTCTATTTTTAATTTCTTACAGAGCTTCCATAATATTTTCCAAAGTGGCTGTACCAGTTTCCTTTCCCACCAACAGTGCACAAAGGATATGTTTCTCTACTTATTTGCCAGTAGTTCTTGTCTCTTTTAGATAATGGCCATTCCAACGTGTGTGAGGTAATATCTAGCTGTGGCATTTATTTCCATTTCCCTGCTAATCTGATTAATGACACTGAGCATTTTTTCATATACCTGCTGGCCATTTGTGTATCTCTGGAAGAATGTCTTTCAGGTCACCTAAACTTTTTATTTTTTTTTAGACTATTTGTTTTTTTTTTGCTATTCAGTTGTGAGTTCCTTATATATTGTAGATATTAACCCCTGATAATATATGCTTTGCAAATATTTTCTTCCGTTCTATAGCTTACTCAGTGCACACCACAAAAAGTGTAGTCACCATCTGTCACCGTGCAATATTATTACAGCATTATTGACTGGATTCCCTATGCTATACTTATCTCCATGACATATTTATTTTATAACTGGAGGTTTGTACCTCTTCATCCCCTTCTCCTATTTCACCTATCCACCCACATACCTTCCCTTTAGCAACCACCAGTTTATTCTCTGTATTTGAGTATGGTTTTTGTTTGTTTTGCTTTTTAGATTTCACATATAAATGAAATCATATGAAAGTATAATAGCTTTTGTCATTGAAGTCTTCTGTGGTTTCATACAAATTGTATAATTTTTCTAGTTCTATGAAAAACACTTAGTATTTTGACAGGGACTGTGTTGAAGTTGTATGTGTTTTGGATAGTATGGACATTTTAATGGTATTCTAATCCTTGAGCATGAAATATCTTTCCATTTGTTTGTGTTTTCTTTGATTTCTTCATTAATGTCTTATAGTTTTCAAAGCATAGGTCCTTGACTCTCTCAGTTAAAATCACTGTTAAGCAATTTACCTTTTTTGGTATAATTATAAATGGCATTTTCTTAATTTCTCTTTCTGCCACTTCATTATTAATGTTTAGAAACAACTAATTTCTGTGAGTTTTTTAAATTTACCTTTATTATATCGAGTTATATTTCCTCTAATCCCACTTTGTTGAGGGTTTTTATCATGAACAGATGTTGTATTTTGTCAAATATTTTTTCTACATCTATTGAGATAATCATGTTTTTTATTCTTTCACTTGTTAATGTTATATATTATATTGATTGATATGTGAATATTGAACCAGACATGCATCCTGGGAATAAATATCACTTGATTGTGGTAAATGATTTTTAATGTTTTGTTGAATTTGTTTTGTTAATGTTTTACATTACCTTCAAACTTTGTTGAATTTGGTTTGTTAATGTTTATTTGGTTTGAAAAATTTTGCATCTATGTCCATCAGAGATACTGGCCTGTAGTTTCCCTTTTTTCCAGTGTCTTTGGGCTTAGGATAATGTTGGCCTCATAACATGAATTCAGAAGTTTTCCTTTTTTTTTTTTTGGAAGAGTTTGAGAAGAGTAAGTATGAACTCTTCTTTAAATGTTTGGTAGATCACCTAAAAGCCATCTGGTCTTTTGTTTTTTGGGAGTTTTTTGATTACTGATTCAATTTTATTAATAGTAATTGGTCTATTCAAATTTTCTTTTTCTTTCTGATTCAGTTTTGAAAAAAAAATGTATGTTTCTAGGAATTTATCCATGTCTTCTAGGTCACCTTCTAGGTCATCCAGTTTATTAGCATATAGGTTTTCATAATAGTCTCTTTTAATTCTTTGTATTTCTGTTGTGTCAGTTATTTTTCCTCTCATTTCAGATTGTATTTATTTGAGCCCTTTCTCTGCTTTTCTTGATAAGTCTGTCTACAGGTTTATCAACTTTATTTATCTTTTGAAAGAGCTAGCCCTGGTCTCATTGATTCTTTTCTAATTTTTTTTCTATTTCTCTATTTCATTTATTTCCACTTTAACCTTTATTATTTCCTTAGTTCTAGTAGCTTTGGACTTTGTTCTTTTTCTAGGTGTAAAGTTGGGTTGTTTGTCTGAGTTTTGTTGCTGTTTCTCGTGGTAGACCTGTATTGTTATAAACTTCCCCTTTAGAACTGCTTTTGTTGTTTACTAAAGATTTTGGGCCATTGTGTTTTCATTTTCATTTTCATTTGCCTCCATATTTGTTTTTTTTATTTCTTCAATTTCTTTTTTTTTTTGGTTGACCCATTGGTTGGTTAGCAGCATGTTGTTTAGCCACCACATATTTGTGTTTTTTTCCAGTTTTTTTCTTATAATTGTATTTTAGTTTCATATCATTGTGGATGGAAAGGTGCTTGATATGAGTCAATCTTCTTAAATTTATTGAGACTTGGTTTGTGGCCCTACCTGTGATCTATTCCAGAGAATATTCCATGTGACCTTGAAAAGAATGTGTATTCTGCTGTTTTTAGATGGAATGTTCTATATACATCTGTTAGGTCCATTTGGTCTAATGTGTCTTTCAAAGACATTGTTTTCTTACTGATTTTCTGTTTATATGATCTATCCATTGATGTAAATGTGGTGTTAAAATTCCCTACTTTTATTATTATACTGTCAATTTCTCCTTTTATGGCTATTAATATCTGCTTTATGTATTTATGTGCTTCTTTATTAGATACACAGATATTTACACTTGTTATATGCTCTTGTTGGATTGATCCCTTTTTCATTATGAAATACCTTGCCTCATGTTATAGTCTTGGTTTTATTGTCTATTTCATCTAAGTATTGCTACCTTTACTTTTTTTTTTAACTTCCATTTGCATGGTATATATTTTTTTTCTCTTCACTTACGCCTATATTTATCTTTGAGTATGAAGTGAGTCTCTTACAAGCAAAGTACAGATGGGTCATTTTTAATTTATTCAGTCACCCTGTATGTTATATTTTGACAATTTATCTGTTTACATGTAAAGGCATTATTAAGAGGTGTGTACTTATTGCCAATTTGTTAATTATTTCTTGTTTTTGTAGTTCTCTGTTCCTTGCTTCATCTTTTGCTCTCCCTGTAGTTTGATGGCTTTTTTTAAAAGTATTATGCTTGGATACCTTTTTTTTAATTTTTGGTCTGTTGGTTATAGGTTTTTAATTTCTGGTTAGCATTGGGTTCACATATAATATGCATATAGCAGTTTGTATTATGTTGATAATTGCTTAAATTTGAACACATTCTAAAAGCACTACATATTTACTATCCCCTCCATGCTTTATGTACATATTTTATATCTTTTCATTTTGTGTATCCCTAGACTAGTTTTTATAGATAAAATTGATTTTACTACTTCTGTGTTTTAGCTTTCATTCTGACTTTATAAGTGATTAATCTACTACTATATGTTTGCTCTTACCTGTAACATTGTTTCCCTTTTATAATTTTCTTTTAATTATGGCCATTTTTTTTTCCACTTTAAGAATTTCCTTTAACCTTTCTTGTAAGGCTGGTTTAATGGTAATAGATTCCTTTCACTGTCTTTTTTTTTTTTTCCCTGGGAAATTCTATCTCTTTGTATTCTCAATAACATCCTTGTCACATTGAGTATTCTTTGTTTAGGGTTTTTTGTTTTGTTTTGTTTTTTAGTTTAGTTTAGTTTAGTTTTTTCTTTCTTTTTAGCATGTTAAATATATCCTGTCACTCCTTCCTGGTCTACAAATTTTCAGACAAAAAATTAGCTGATAGCCTTATAAGGTTTCTTTTGTGTATAAGTATTTTCTCTTCCCTTACTGCTTTTAAAATTCTCTTTATCATTACGATTTGCTCTATTAATTATTATGTGTCTCAGCATAGACCTCCTTGAGTTAATCCTATTAGGGTCTCTCTGTGCTTCCTGGACCTAGATGTTTGTTTCCTTTTCTAGATTAGGAAAGTTTTCAGCTATTAGTTCTTCAAATAAGTTTTTTGCCCCCTTCTCTCTGTCTTTTTTTTTTTTTTTTCCCCTTCTGGGATCCCTATAGTGCAAATGTTATTACACTTGATGATATCACAGAATGCCCTTATTCTTTGTTCATTTTTAAAATTCTATTTCTTTTGGCTGTTCAGCTTGGCTGTTTTCCACAATCCTATCTTCCAGATCACAGATTCATTCTTCTGCATCCTCTAATCTGCTTTTGATTCCCTTTAGTGTATTTTTTATTTCAGTTATTGTAGTCTTCTGCTCTGGTGGTTCTTTTCTATATTTGGTATCTCTTTGTTGAAGTTCTCACTGAGTTCATTTACTCTTTCTCAAGTTAGGTGAATATGTTTATGACCATTACTTTGAATTCTTCATCAGGCATATTGCTTATCTCCATTTAATTTAGCTCTTTTTCTGTGATTTTGACTTTCTTTTATTTGGTACCTATTCCTCTGTCTGTTCATTTTATCTAACTCCCTGCATTTGTTTCTATGTATTAGACAGGTCAGCTGTATCTCCTGGTCTTGAAAACAGTGGCCTTGTGTACAAGGGATCCTTTGGTTTCCTATGGTGATTTCACCACTGGTCACAAGAACCAGACACTTCAGTGCTGTCCCTTGTGTGGGCAGTCTGTACCCTCCTGTCATAGCTGAGCTGCAATTGTCCTCTGCCAAGTCATCTGCAGTGACCTATTTTGCCTACTGTGGGTACCCTGGGCAGGATTTGAGAGGCCTATTTATCTTTTCCATGGGCTCACTGGTGGGCATGCCTGGAAGTCAGCCTACTCTGCAGTTAGCCTCTCTACCATGACTTCAGGTGTACTGGGAGGTAAAACTTGCTCCTTTGTGTAGAAAAACAAAACAAAAAAAGTATTGAAGTAATATTTGTTTCAAAGAGCATATTTCTTCTTATGCCACTTGGTAATGTGGGTACATTAGGTCATTCAAATATATTTTCCTATCCCTCAATTTACACCTCAGAAGATCTCTTTTGCTGTCCTACACCAAGCCTTTAGAGCATGACTTACCTGGAAAAGACGGTAATATTTCAGAAGTTCTCTCAAATCTTCTGCCTTACTTTAAACCATAACTAGCCTGCCTTGCATTTGATAAAGTCCAGATTGTCTTGGAAGGATATTTTTCATCTATTTTCCTTCTTCCCATATTTCAGATGGCCTAAAAAAATACAATAATTGGTAGCCAGTGTGGTAACTACACATTGGCCTAGAATTCCTGAATGATTTCTTCAGTTCTCTCTAACACCAAACATCATGTTTTTCCTCCGTTTGTGCACTCAGTGAGGGCTCTTGGGAAAAGTGGATTGACATAAATAAATTTTTTGATCATGCCTTTTCGGTGTTCTAATATGTTGGGAAGCCCTCACATAGTCAATGCATATTAATTTTTAAAAATTGGCTTTCATTTGTCATATATGATGGATCCCTCCTCCCCTCTTTCCATTCCACCAGATTTGAAAGCGGCAATGTTTCCTTTGTTGGATTTAGCTTAACTAGGTTTATTTCCACCACCAGCTCTCTGATAGATTTTAAAAATTATGACTTTTTAATATATCCAAAGTGTTTATTATTGTTAATTTCTTCTACATACTAGAAGTCTGAACACTTTTACTTATTGCAATCCTAATGAGCATCAGGCATCATTCTTCATTGTTGGAATGGAGTATTGAGTAGACAAAATTTTTGCTCACAAAGCATTATTTTCCAGAAGAAAGAGGATATTTCAAATTGAGAGTTTGGTAAACAGGCAGTGTCACTTGATGCAGACTGAATCTCAGAAGGAGAAGTTTCAGGAGATTATCTTGCCATCCTGCAAAGAGACATTACTAGATCAGGACTCCACTGAATAGAACATATGTTCCTGCTCTAGAACATTGGCTTCACCCCTTGTTGCTCTCAATCTTTGAGAAGAATTATGACAATGCTTATGCAACTTCATTACTAAGCTGAGCAACAAGATATGTAAGCGCTGGTTCTTGCTGTTTAAAGAGCTTTCCTGAAATGTATACTGCTAGATTCTGATTATCTTGTGGTATGTTTGGTGTATAGAGGGTATCACTATGTATTTTTTTTCTTTCTTTTAGAAGTTGAATTTGAACACAGACTCTTCAGAGAGGAGTTATTAGTTCTTGTCATGAATGAGTGTTGGATTTTGTCAAATGCTTCTGTATCAAGTTTTGTGATTATATGAATTTTGTCCCTACCTGTTGATATTTTACATTTTATATTGCTGTATTAATGGTTACATTAATTGATTTTCCAATGTTGGACCAACCTTCCATACTCCTTCATACTTGAGTTAAATCTAACTTGATAATGGTATATAGTTATTTTATACATTACAGTTTTTTTTTAAATTGTATTTTATCATGTTATGTTAATCACCATATATTACATCATTAGTTTTTGATGTAGTGTTCCATGATTCATTGTTTGCATATAACACCAGGTGCTCCATTCAATACATGCCCTCTTTAATACCCATCATCAGGCTAACCCATCCCCCCATGCCCCTCCCCTCTAGAACCCTCAGTTTGTTTCTCAGAGTCCATAGTCTCTCATCATTTGTCTCCCCCTGCGATATCCCCCCCTTCATTTTTCCCTTCCTACTATCCTTTTTGTTTTTAACATATAATGTATTATTTGTTTCAGAGGTACAGGTCTGTGATTCATCAGTCTTACACAATTCACGCGCTCACCATAGCACATACCCTCCCCAATGTCTATCACCCAGCCACCCCATCCCTCCCACCCCCCACCACTCCAGGAACCCTCAGTTTGTTTCCTGAGGTTAAGAATTCCTCATATCAGTGAGCTCATATGATACATGTCTTTCTCTGATTGGCTTATTTTACTTAGCATAATAACCTCTAGTTCTATCCATGTTGTTGCAAAGGGAAAGATTTCGGGTTTTTTTTTATGGCTGCATAATATTTCATTGTATATATATACCACATCTTCTTTATCCATTCATCTGTTGATGGACATCTTGGCTCTTTCCATAGCTTGGCTATTCTGGACATTGCTGCTATAAACATTGGGGTGCATGTACCCCTTCGGGTCCCTACATTTGTATCTTTGGGGTAAATACCCAGTAGTGCAATTGCTGGGTCGTACGGTAGTTCTATTTTCAACTTTTTGAGGAAAATTCATACTGTTTTCCAGAGTGGCTGCACCAGCTTGCATTCAACCAACAGTGTAGGAGGGTTCCCCTTTCTCCACATCCTCGCCAACATCTGTCATTTCTTGACTTGTTAATTTTAGCCATTCTGACTGGTGTGAGGTGGTATCTCATTGAGGTTTTGATTTGGATTTCCCTGATGCCTATTCTATACATTGTTGAATTCAATTATCTAATACTTTGTTGAGGTTTTTACAACTATACTCATTGAAAAATATTTTTCTGTAGTTTACTTTTTCGTAATGTTTTATTTTGTTATGATGTCCAGGTAATACTGGCCTCACAGAATTAGTTAAAAAGTATTCCTTCTGTTTCTGTTTTGTGGAAGAAATTGTAGAGAATCAATATCATTTCATCCATAAATATTGGTTATATTTACTGGTGAAATAATTTGGCCTCATGCTATTCTTTTGGAAAAGTTATGAATTACTTATTCATTTCTTTAGTATGTAGGTCATTCTTTTTAATTCTAATAATTTTGTAATGGTATCTCATGATTTTAATTTTTATTTTACAAATAAATAATGACACATATTTTAAATACGCTCATTTGACACCTTTGCAAATCTATGTCCATTTTTTAAATTGAATCTTGAGAGTTCTTAATATATTCTGAATATAATTTCTTTATCAGCTATAAAATTTGGAAATATTTTAACACTGTCTTATAAGAATAAAATTTTTAATGAGATAAAGTTGTGTTTCAATTTGTTATTCATTGATCATATTTTTAATGTGTAGTCAGTAAATCTGCATAAGTGACATAATTTTATTTTTTTCTGGATGTATTATAGTTTAAATTTTACATTTAAATATTTAATAAATTTTCTGTTTTTCCATATGATTCAAGGTATGAGTCACACAATTTTTTGGCATCCAGTATTCTGAAATTTTTTTTTTGTACACAGTATCCTTTCTCCATGAATTTCCTTTGCATCTTTAATAATTAATATTAAAAATATTAATTCTCCCAATCAACAAATACAATGTACCTCTCAATTTATTAGGTCTCCTTTAACTTCTGTCTGCATTGTTTTGAAATTTTCATTGTATATGTCTTTCAATTTTTTTGTGTTATTAAATAGTTTATATGTTACATTCTGATAATGATACCTTTTTAAATTTAAAATTCAGATTTTTTTCATTGTACAAATAAAGTACAAATAAAAAGTTTGTATTGATTTTATATCTGCAAACTTGATAAACTCAATTTTTAGTCTAGTAGCTCTTTTGAAGTTCCCTCAGATTTTTTATATGAGTGATTATGTCATCTACCAATAATGATAATTTTACTTATTCATTTTCAAAATTGGAAACTTTTTCTTATTGTACTGGCTAGAACCTTCAGGAGAGTGGTGTGTATAATATCAAGATCAGACATTTTTGTATTATTTTTGATCTCATAAAAAAATCATTTAGTATTTCAGCATTAAGTATACTAGAGCTAGGGGTACCTGGGTGGTTCAGTTGGTTGAGCATCTAACTCTTGGTTTCAGCTCAGGTCATGATCTCAGGGTTGTGAGATCAAGCCCCATAATGGGCTCTGCCCTGGTCTTGTGGAACCTGCTTAAGAGTCTCTCTTCCCCTCTCCCTCTGCACTACACCCCATGCTTTCTCTCTCTTTGTCTCAAAAAAAAGTTTACTAGAGCTAATTTAATTTTCATATATGACCTTTTTTTTTTAATTTGACACCATTCCCATCTATTCATGATTTGCTAAGATATTTAAAAATGTGGATGTATCTTCAATTTTGTCAAATGTTTTTTTCTGCTTATATTTAGATATTTTTAATTTTATTGAAGTTGTTAACAAGATGGATTAGATTGATTTTAGAATGTTAAAGCGTTCTTGCATACTTTGGATAAACTCCTTTTGTCTTAATTATCTTTTTTATATATTGGATTTTATTTTAATTTTTTATTGCTATGTAAATAATCACAAATTTAGCAACTTAAAACAACATAAGTTTATTATCTCAGTGTTTCTCTGGGTCAAGAGTCTAGACACAGCTTAATTATGTTTTTTGCTAAGTGTCTCACAAGGCTGTAGTGTGGATATCAATCTGATTGTTCCCTTTCTGTAACTTAGGCTCCTCTTCCATGCTCACCTGGCTACTGGCAAAATTCAGTTCCTTGTGGCTATAAGACTAAGGTCCTTGCTTCCTTGCTAGAGGTCAGCCAGAGTGACTCTCAGCTCCTGGAAGTGTCTGCACTTCTTTGCAATATGCCCCTCTTACAGTCCCTCTTAGAACACATCAGCTTACTTTTTCAAAGTCAGAAAAGTAGAGCATAATGTCTCAATTATGCAAGATAAGTTCAAGAGATCTGCTGTACATTTTGCTTATAGTTAATAATACTTTATGATACACTTCAGCATTTAAGAGAGTATGTCTCATGTTTATTATGTTAAATGTTCTTACCACAATAAAATAATTAAAAAAAAAAAGATTTGAGTACTTTATTACACATTTTTACCTGTTTAAGTCAGGTCCACCCAGGATTATGTTTTTTATTAACTCAAACCACCTGGTTTGGAACCTTAATTATATATGCAAAATATACATCTTGTTCAAATTATTGTTTCATAGTTTACTTTTTACTATAATGTCTTTGGTTTTGGTATTAGGGTAATATTGTCCTTATAGAATACATTAGGATACATTACCTACTCTTTAGTTTCAAGAATTTTGTAGTATTTATATATATATTTTATTAGATATTTGGTAGGGGAATCACCTATAAAGCCATCTGGGCCTACACTTTTCTTTCAGTGAAGGCTTTTAGCTACAGTTCCAGATTCTTTAATTGCTATAGGGTTATCAGTTTATCAATTTCTTCTTGAGTTATCTTAGATCATTTTGGTGTTTGAAGGATTTTTTTATTTTTTTCTAAATTACTTAATATATTGGCATAAAGTTGTCCTAACATTCCTATCATTTCAATAACTGCAGAAACTATAGTAATGGTGCTTCTCTCATTCCTGATATTGAAAATTTGTCTCTTCTCTACATTTTTCTGGTTTGTCTGGCTAGAAATACACTAATTTTATTATTTCTTCCTAAGAACCAGCTTTAAGTTTCATTGATTTTTCTCTATTTTTGTTTTCCATTTTATTGATTTCCCTCTGATCTTTTTCTTTAATTCTATTCTACCCAATTTGTGTTCAATTTACTTTCTGTTCTCCTGTTTCTTAAGTTGTAATATAAAGTCTTTAATTTGAGAAACATTTTTGGAATATAGTAAAGGGTTACAAATTTCCATTCTAACTAATGTTTTAGTGGCATGCCGCAAAGTTTGGTATACTGTGTTTTAATTTTAATTCATCTCAAAAGAAATTTAATATTCTTTGTGTTTTTTTTTTAACTTGAAGGTATTTGGAAATGGGTTATTAAATTTTTAACTATTTGGAAATTTTTCAAATATTTTTGTTAGTTATTCTAATTTAATTCTATTGTACAGACATTTTAGCGGTGCCTGGGTGGCTTAGTCAGTTAAGCATCTGACTCTTGATCTCAGCTCAGGTCTTGATCTCAGGGTCATGAGTTCAAGCCTCGAGCTTGGCTCCATGTTGGGTGAGGAGCCTACTTTAAAAAAAAAGGAAAGGAAAAAAGAAAGCAGAAATTTTATTATTAGAAACTATTCAAAATATTGACGTTTGTTTTACAGCTAGAGTATGGGCTTTATCAGTTTTCTATGTCTACTTTAATAGAACCTGTTTTCTGTTGTAATTTGGTAAAGTGTCCTATAATGTCAATTAGGTCATGTTTGTTAATAGAGTGATTCAAATCTTCTGTATCTTTCTTGATTATCTAATTATTCTGTCAGTTATTAAGGAAGGAGTATTGGATTCTCTGACTATAGCTGTGGATATTTTAGTTTCTCTTTGCAGTTCTTTCAGATTTCCTTCATGAATTTTGAACCTCTGTTGTTAGGTATATGAACATTTAAGATTGCAATGTTTTCCTATTGGTTTGACCTCTTTATAAACTGGATCTTCTTTATACTGGTAATATTATTTTCTCTGAAATCTATTGGTCTGATATTAATAGAGCCACACCCTGGCTTCATTTGATTGTCAGTATTGTATATTTCTTTTCATCCTTTTTCTTTAAATTGATTTTTGTCTTTCTTTTTGAAGTATGTTTCTTGCTGACAGCATGTAATGAGTTGGTTATATCTAACCCTGCAACCTCTACTTTTTAATTGGGGTACTTATCCCATTTTAATTTAATGTTATTGTTATAGTTTAAGCTTTTCATCTTGCTATTAATTGCTATATGTTCCATCTGTCCTTTGTTTTTTGTGTGTGTCTCTTTTGCTGCCAATATATGCATTGGGAATTTTCTATGATTTAATTTTATTTATTGTATTCACTTATTAGCTGTAACTCTTTGCTCTTTTAGTTAGTTGCTTTATGACTTATAGCATGCATCTTTAATGTATCACAGTCTACCTTAAAGTAATATTGTAGAACTTTACACGTAAATTGAATTTACAATTTAAGTGAAACAGAAGGAATACTTTTTAACTAATTCTGTGAGGCCAGTATTACCTGGACATCATAACAAAATAAAACATTACAAAAAAGTAAACTACAGAAAAATATTTTTCAATGAGTGTAGTTGTAAAAACCTCAACAAAGTATTAGATAATTGAATTCAACAATGTATAAAATAGGCATCAGGGAAATCCAAATCATTTTCTACCCTACCTCCTGTGCTATTGTTACACATTTTATTTTTACATTTTTGTTAACTGCAAACTACATTGTTATTATTTTGGTTAAAACAATGCATTATATTTTGAAGAGATGTACAAAATTAGCAAAATACCTGATATATTTATCAACTTGGTTTCTATTTCTAGCTATATTTAATTTTAGTGAAGATCCATATTCTATCTTGTGTTGTTCTGTGTCTGAAAAACATCCTGTAAGTTCTTTTGTAGTGTGTTTTGCTGGTGACTAATCCTAAAAAGTATTTTGCCTTTGTGTTTGAAAAATATTTTCCCTGAGTATAGAAGAGATAGTAACAGGTTTTTTTTTTCTTTCAGTTTTTTTTCCTCAATTCTTTAAAGATACTTTACCATTATCTTCTCACATGTATTACTTCTAATAAGAAATTTACTGTCATCTGTATTTCTATTCCTCTGTCTATAACATTTCTTTTTTCCTCTGGTTGCATTGGCTATTTTACTTACCACTGGTTTTGATGAGTTTTATTATGATGCAACCCGGTGTAGTTTTCTTCCCGTATCTTCTGTGTGTTTGTCTTTGATATTCTTGGAGTCAGTTAAAATTTTCATCAAATTTGCAAAATGTCCGTATTTCTTGTTTGCCTTGCTTCAGAGGACATATCTAGAAAAATGTTTCTATGGCCAATGTCAGAGACATTTCTGCCTGTTCTCTTTTCTATTATTTTTATGGTTTCAGGTCTCACATTTAGGTCTTTAATCCATTTTGGATTTATTTTTGGGTATGGTATAAGGAAGTGGTCCAGTTTCATTCTTTTGCATGTTGCTATCCAGTTTTCCCAACACCATTTGTTGAAGGGACTGTCTTTCCCATTGGATATTCTTTCCTGCTTTTTTGAAGTTTAATTAATCATATAATTGTGAATCTCTTTCTGGACTTACTATTCTGTTCTATTGATCTAAGTGTCTATTTTTGTGCCAATATGATACTGTTTTGATTACTGCAGCTTTGTATTATAACTTGAAGTCTCAAACTGTGATACCTCCAGCTTTGCTTTACTTTTTCAAGATGGCTTTGGCTATTCAGAGTCTTTTGTGGTTCCAAATTTTAGGACTTCTTTGTTCATGTTATGTGAAAAATCCTGTTGGTATTTTGACAGGGATTGCACAAAATCTGTAGATTGCTTTGGGTGTTACCGACATTTTAACAATATTTGTTATTTCAGTCCATGAGCATAGAATGTCTTTCTATTTCTTCGTATCATTTTCCATTTCTTTCATCAATGTTTTATTGTTTTCAGACTACAGATCTTTCATCTCTTTGGTTAAGCTTATTCTTAGTTTATTCTATTCTTATTTTGGTGCAATTTTAAGTGAAACTGTTTTCTTAATTTCTCTTACTGCTGCTTCATTATTAGTGTATAAAAATGCAACAGATTTCTACACATTGATTTTGTATCCTGCAACATCATTGAATTCATTTATCAGTTCTGGTAGTTTTTTGGTGGAGTCTTTTGGTGGAGTCTTTCCATTTATAGTATCATTTCATCTGCAAATAGTGAAAATTTTACTTCTTCCTTACCAATTTGGATGCTTTTTCTTTCTTTTTGTTGTCTGATTGCTGTGGTTAGGACTTCCAGTACTATGTTGAATAAAAGTGGGAAGAGTGGACATCCTCGTCTAGTTACTGACCTGAGTGGGGGAGCTCTTAGTTTTGAGTATGATGTTTGCTGTGAGTGCTTTACCTATGGCCTTTATTATGTTGAGGTATGTTTCCTCTAAACATACTTTGTTGAGAGCTTTTATTATGAATGGATGTTGTACTTTGTCAAATGCTTTTTCTGCATCTTTTGAAAAGATCATATAGTTCTTATCCTTTCTTTTATTAATGTGATGTATCATGTTGTTTGATTTGCAAATATTGAGCCACTCTTGCAACCCAGGAATAAATACCACTTGATTGTGGTGAATTTTTTTTTTTTTTTTTAGTGCATTTTTGGATTTGGTTTGCTAGTATTTTGTTGAGGATTTTTGCATCTATGTTCATCAGAGATATTGGCCTTCAGTCTCTCTTTTTTGTGTGTGTGGTGTTTTATCTTGTTTGGGTATCTGAGTGGTATTGTCCTCATAGAATGAACTTGGCAGTTTTCCTTCTATTTTTTTGAATAGTTTGAGAAGAATAGTTATTAACTCTTCTTTAAATATTTGGTAGAATTCACATGTGAAGCTGTCTGGCCCTGGACTTTTGTTGGGCATTTTTTGATTACTGATTCAATCTCTTTGCTGGTAATCTATTCAAATTTTCTATTTCTTCCTGCTTCAGTTTTCATAGGGTATATGTTTCTAGGAATTTAGTAATTTCTTTTAGGTTGTCTAATTTTTGGCATATATTTTTTATAATATTTTCTTGTAATTGTTTGTATTTCTGTGGTGTTGGCTGTTATTTCTCTCTTATTTGTGATATGGTTTGAATCGTTTTTTTTTTTTTTTTTCTGTTAAGTCTCACTAGAGGTTTAGCTTTTTAAAGAATCATCTCCTGGTTTCACTGGTCTGCTTTAATGGTTTTGTTTTGTTTTTAGTTTCTATATCATTTATTTCTGGTCTAATCATTATTATTTCCTTCCTTCTGCTGGTTTGGGTTTTGTTTGTTGTTCTTTTTCTAGCTCCTTTCAGAGTAAGGTTAGGTTGTTTGAGATTTTTTTTTTTCTTGACGTAGGCCTATATTGCTATAAGCTTCCCTCTTAACAACCCCTTTTGTTGCATCCCAAAGGTTTTGGACTGTTGTGTTTTCATTTTCATTTGTTTCCATCTACTTTTTGATTTCTTTGATTTCTTGGTTGACCCATTCATTGTTTGGTAGCATGATATTTAACTTTCATATATATGTGGAATTTTCCATGAGAACTTGAAAAGAATGTGTATTCTGGATATATCTGTAAATCTATCTGGTCCAGTGTGTCATTCAAAAAAGCCACTGTTTTCTCGTTCATTTTCTGTTTGGATGATCTGTCCATCAATGTAAGTTAGGTGTTAAATCTTCTACAATTATTGTGTTACTATCAATTCATTCCTTTATGGTTGTTATTAACTCTTTTATGTATTTGGGTGCCCTATGTTGGATGCATAAATATTTACAATTGTTAGATCTTCTTGCTGGATTGTCCCCTTTATTATCAGGTAGTGTCCTTCTTTGTCTCTTGTTAAAATCTTTGTTTTAAAGTCATTTTGTCTGATATAAGTATTGCTACTACAGCTTCCTTTTCACTTCTGTTTGCATGATAAATGTTTCTCCATCCCCTCACTTTCAATACACAGGTGTCTTTAGGTCTGGAATGAGTCTCTTGTAGATAGCATATAGATGGTTTTTTTGTTGTTGTTTTTTGTTTTTTTATTCCACTCTGTCACCTTATGTCTTTTGACTGGAGCATTTAATCCCTTCACTTTTGAAGTAATTATTGATAAATATGTATTTATTGCCATTCTGTTACTTGTGTTGTTGTTGTTTTTGTAGTTTTTCTCCAACTTTTCTCTCTCTTTCATGGTTTGCTGGTTTTCTTTAGTATTAAGCTTGGATTCCTTACTGTTTATTTCTTGCATATCTATTACTGTTTTTTTTTTTTTGATTTGTGGTTACCATCTGGTTTATATATAACATCTTCTACATATAGCAATCTATATTAAGTGATGGTTGCTTAATTTTAAAGTCATTATTTACTTTTCTCCCCTCAACATTTCAGATATTTGGTATCATACTTTACAGCCTTTAATTTTCTGTTTCTCTTCACTAATTTTTTTACAGGTATACTTATTTTGTTTGCTTTTCTTCTTCCTGTTTTTCTTACTCTTACTTATGGTTTTTGTTTTCTACTTACAGAGTCACCCCTCCTTAACATTTCTTGTAGAGCTGGTTTAGTGGTCATGAATTCTTTTAACTTGTTTGTCTGGGAAACTCTTTATCTTTCCTTCTATTCTGAATAAACCTTGCTGGATAGAGTATTCTTGGCTACAGATTGTCAGTACTTTGCATATATCATGGCACTCCCTTCTGGCCCACAAAGATTCTGCTGAAAAATCAGCAGATAGCTTTATGGGGTTTCATCTGTATGCAACTATCTTTTATTTTTTCTCTTGCAACCTTAGGTTTTTTTTTTTTTTTTCTTTATCACTATTTTTTTTCCATTCTAATTACTATGTTTTAGTGTGGTCCGCCTTGGTTTGAATTTGTTAGGGGATTTCTCTGCCTTTGAGCCTGGATCTCTGTTTCTCTCCACAGGTTTGGAAAGTTTTCAGCTATTATTTTTTCAAATATATTTTCTGTCCCCCTTTCTCTCTCTTCTCCTTCTGGAATCCCTATAATGCAAATGCTATTATGCTTGATGGTGTCACTGAGTTCTCTAAATCTATTCTCATTATTCAGTATTTGTTTATCTCCCACCTATTCAGCTTGATTGCTTTCCACTAATCTATTCTCCAGGTCACTGATATATTCCTCTTCTTCCTGTATCCTACTATTTATTCCGTCCTTTTTATTTTGAATTTCATTTACTGTGTTCTTCATCTCTAATGTAATTTTTTATCTCTTTGTCAAGGGTCTCACTGATGTTTTCCATCTGAAGTCCAGTGGGTATCTTTATGATCATTATTTTAAATTCTCCATCAGGCATATTACTTATTTCTGTTTCACTGAGATCTCCTGCTGTGACTTTGTCCTGTTCTTTCATTGGGGACATATTCCTATGTCCTCATTTTGTCTACTATCTGTGTCTGTTTCTTTGTGTTAGGAAAGTCAGTTACATCTTCTCTTCAAAGTAGTGGCTTTGTAAAGAAGAGGTCCTTAGCGCCCTGCTAAGAGTATCCCCTGTTCACCAGAACAGAGCACTTCAGAGGAGTCTCCTATGTGTATTGCTTATGTCCTGCTAATGTGTCTGAGTCAGTTTTCCTTTCGGTCCAGATGTCTGCACTGATTGTCTGCCTGTTGTGGGCTATGCTTGCTTTCTATGGTGTTAGTGAGACCTAGGCAGGCTGTCTTTGAGGGGGTGCGACTACAGGAGAGCTCATGAGTTGGTTGGTGGTGTCAGCAAAATTTGCACCGAGCCCAGGGCCAAGGCCAGTAGGCTTGGACTAGGTGAGTCCTCAGGAGAACGTGTGGGCAGGGCACACTGCTAGCAGGTTAGGTAGCAAGTATGTGTAGTGCCACCTCCTGCATATGGCCGTTTTTATGCTACAGGGCAAAGGTGGAAAATGGCACCTGCCAGCTCCTATGTTTCCAGAGAAGTCCCATAACATGTTTCAAAATCTGAATACACAGATCTTCCTCCCATTTGCCCTAGGCATTGTGCAAACTGTCACTTCTATGTTGCCTCTTCATGTGCTACTGGGTCTTTAAGGGCAGGGGACCAGCTGTCATTCACCCTCTCTTCTTTCTCAGTGCTGAGTCAGCTGACTTTTAAAGCTCTAGGCTCCAGGTCCCACTGGTTATACAAAGTCATGGAATTCAGTCCCTCTGGTTTTCAAAAACAGACTTATGGGGATTTATATGTCTGTGTTCCCTGGTGCTTTCCTCTCCCCATGCCTGCGGCTCTCTCCCTCCTGTAGGTAGCTCCCAACCACCATTTCTGCCCTTCCTAAACTCTCAGATGTGGCTTCTTTTCTACATTTAGCTGTAAGTCTGTTCTGCAATTCTTCAGATCACTCTCCAGCTTACATACATGGATGTGAGTGATATCTAGTTATAAACATGGGACAGGATGAGCATAGGGTCCTCCTACTCCACCATCTTCCTAAGCTCCTCAGTTTTAATAGTTATTTTAGTATTCTTGTCTGGTATTTCTAACACCTAAGAGAAGTTTAGGTCAGTTTCCATTAATTGACTTATCTTCACATTACTATTCATAGTTTTATACATAGACAATTTTAATTAGATGGTGGATGTCATTAATTTTACCTTGTTGGGTGATAAATATCTTTTTTATTTTTACATGTATCCTTGAGATTTTTGTCTGTGGTGCAGTAAAGTTATGTGGAACAAGTTTGATATTTTGGGTCTTGCTTTTAAGATTTGCTAGATACTAATAGAGCACTGCTGAGCCAATGCCCCATGAATCTTGAGGTTGTCTGGTCTGTCTTTGGGAATGAGCACTATTGCCAACTTTACATCTATAATAGACACAATTACCACCGATTCTTTTGGTTAGTTCTATCCCACAACCTAAGGTGAGTTTCCCTGATGTATACACTGGTTAGTACTCAAACAAATGCTCCAGGGAAGACTTCTGCAGAACTCCTGAGTTTCTCAATGATCAATGCTCTGATCTCTCTGTAATTTTCATATTTATTCCCTTGAATAAGGGAAGCTGTCCATCTCCTCCTAGTTTCCCACTTCTGTGATGCATCCTGAAAACACTGGTATATATCATATAGGATATATTTCATATATGTTTCATGTGTATATATGAAAATTCTAATCATAAAATAATATCAAGTCATGATCATTCATCATTTCTTTCTAGAGATATAACAAGTAATAATTAGTTGAGTTATACCAATTTCTTATAGTCAAAGTGGTAGTAAGGAAATCTCTAAACAAATATTTAATATGAGGCTTATTTAAAATTAAAAGATGCAGATAGTCAAAATTGGGAATATTTGAAAAATATGCAAATCAATTTGTTGGTTTTTACACTTTAATAATGAGTTTTGCTTAGAATTTTATAAACTTAAACTTATTTTTAAGAAAACATTGTTTCATTATGTTGTGTTTGTACAAGTAATCTAGATATCTTTTAGAAATCATTTTCTGATTATATATCTAAATTCTAGCAAAATAGGGATAAAAATCAACACTGAGGAAGTCCCAGTTATTTTGATACTGACATTATAACATTATCTGAACCACTGGAAGTTTTATTATTTTCCAATCAGTAAAATCATCCCATAGATTCTATAAATTACTTTCAAGAAAAGTAAATCCAAAATCTGACTGCACACACTATGTGTTGAAGCTGTTTACATTGCTTGAATAGTGGGTATTCGTTCACCCCACACTAGAAAGTCCATGCTTTGAGGAAAATGCTTGCATAGGGCTGAAAAACTCTGTTCCATTCTGCTTCTCTTCTCTTGACAAGCTGCTGAAAAATGGTAATTTATATGCAAGCCAGTTAGCACCCCAAATAGTCAGATAATTTTACATCTCTTCTAGTCCATGAATTTAGTGATTTGCTTATCATTTTGACATGTCACAAGGAGTTGCATACTGAAACATCCTATTGTCCTAATATTTTCTGTTGAGCTACAGTGAGTCTTCAGTGTTTGCCAAATATTTAAGGGGGGTTTTTAGGTTTATTTCAAGGGCTTCCTTTACTATATTGCTTTCTCCTTTTTGGGATTCTTTCTTCAATTTTCAGCTATGCTAAGAACTCTAACTACATATTAAGATACTGTAGTCAATGAAATTGTGGCTTTCTATTTGAGCTTAATGGCATCAAGAGAAATATTTTTTTAAAGATTTATTTATTTATTTGAGAGTGAGAATGAGAGAGAGAGAGAGTACATGAGAGGGGGGAGGGTCAGAGGGAGAAGCAGGCTCCTTGCCGAGCAGGGAGCCTGATGTGGGACTCGATCTCGGGACTCCGGGTTCATGACCTGAGCCGAAGGCAGTCGCTTAACCAACTGAGCCACCCAGGCGCCCTCAAGAGAAATATTTAAGTGCAAATCTCAGTGAATTAAGTTCTTTTTTTAAAAAGTTAAATCATCTCAAATGGTTTTTGCCCTCCACCATGGCTTTAAATATTATCTCTGTAATTATATATAATTTTGAGTTTATAATTGCTGCTGGAATATTAGGAATATTATCTGAAGTGGATCTTCAAGGATTATTACTTATTTTATTCTTTGTATGGAATATTATCTTTCTTTTGGCCTGAAATAACATATTCTAAGGAATTTTCATGGGGTTATTTGTTTTAGACCCTAAAGATATATTGTTATGCATTGTTTCCAGTGTTTGAACATCTATATGATTTAGAGCTACTAATAGGCTATTTTTCATATCCAAAAATATAGGTGAGCATAGAGAATGTTGATTAGCCTCAGTCATTATTAAAATTATCTTTTGTCTTAATACATTCATCCAGTGCATTGCAGTTTTAAAAGGTGAACTCTAGAGAATAATGTAAGGGGTTGTGGTATGTGAAAACTGCCTGACCACAAAAAATTAATACCCTTCTGAATAAAAAGACAAGTGTGCTTCAGCATCTTTTATTCATTAGATTTATGCATTAAAATAGTTCTATTTCACATCCAAGTGAAGGTTTTCAATTATTTGCTTTAATAAATGAATGGTCTGAATGCCCAAGGTGGACAGCTATGCAGGACACATTCCATCATTAATCAGGTAAAATAAAGGGTACGTTGTAGAGCCTACTACTAGCTGCCATCCTTGGCTGCTGCTAAAGTCTTGCAGTTAAGAACAAGAAGTAGGGAAAGAAAATATTTCCTGAAGGTCTGGGACACAAGTATGCTGTAAAAATTTTCAGACATATTTGCATCACTGATATGCTCTTGAAGTCTAAAATGATAAATGTTAATTTCAAGTGGTCCCCCAAAAGTGGTGCTTCTAGTGACTAGTGAAGCATAAAAAAGAGGGTTACCAGTAATTTAAGTCAAGTAGCTGGTTAGATACCATGAAGATGGGAACAGCACTTACATTCCCCAAAATCAACTTCCAGAATGCAAATATGTCACGACCTAGACCTAAGCCATCACCCCTTTGAAGGTGCCATTTACCTCAACCCTCACCTTTATAATCTGAATTTCCGGGTTGGTTCAGCAAGCAGTTTCTAGAGTTAAATACTGATTCTATACCAGCAAGGGAAATATAATGATCTGTAATTGGGAATCATTGATACATTTCTATAATTTGTGTCTTTGTATTTCAAACAAAAACCAAATAAAGGATCAATTTCTCACAAGTAGAACTGAACTTCAGTAGAGGTTAATATTTTATTGATAGTACATCATTGACATAATTTAGCAAAAGTAATAGCTGTATGATTTTTGCATAGACTTTGTGTGGGATGTTTATTCATAAATACTGTCCAATGTGTCACAACACTACAAAGAGTAATAACTAAGAGCAGTTCTATTTGTCCATCAAATATATATATTTTTAATTTATAAAGAATCATGGTCAATTTTTAAGCTTAGCTTTTTGTGTTTCTACTGTATGTTGTGTTATTCAGGCAATTCAATTAGGTGAAAGAAATAAACCAAAATGATTTTAAGAAAGATATTCTTACATGTATTTACAGATGATATACCCTTGTATATACGTTAGTATAGGATCTCCAGAGTGTTACGAGAACTAATAAGTGAATTTAGCAGTTTGAAGGTTGCAAGGTTAGTATATGAAATCAACTTTATAAATTCAAACACACACACACACACACACACACACACAACTGGAAAATGACTAGTAAACCACCACCACTTATAATACCATAAATATATCTTTGAATGAATCTAATAAAAGTTATGCAAGTTTTCTGGACAGAACACTAGAATATATGCTGAAAAAGTTTAAAGACAAATGTAGAGTTATACTACATTCATGAATTGTAAGACAATATTTTAGGATATGCACTCTGCTAAATTAATCCATAGCTGCAAAAAACAAAATAATAATCCATAGTTTCAGTGTAATCCCATTCAAAAGACAAGCAAATATTTTGGAAAAAATAAACACGTGGTTTCATAAAAATGCAAAGAATGTGGAAATGCTAAGCCTTTTACAAAAGATGAACAAAGTAGGAGGAGTTGAAATAACTGATGTCTACTTTTGCTATAAAGATAATGCAATTATGATGGTGCTACATTAGCATAAGAATAACAAATGGATTGATATACTAATACAGAATTAGACTTATACATATATGTTCAATTGAGTTCCATTGGTGGCTTTTACACAGTTTTCAGGTCAAATAAATAAGGAATATTTGAGCAATTGGTACTAACAACTACGTAACTTCATGGAAAAATAAAACCTGACACTTCATTCTGTACATTATAAAAAATAATTTGAAATAGATAGACCTAATTATAGAAGACAGATTCAGAAATATATTAGAATAGAACATAATAAAATGTCTTCAAGAATTTGGGTTACATTTTCTTAAATGGTACATAGTAAGCACTAATCATTTAAAAAATGAATTTTACATCAAATAAAATATTTGCTAGTCAAAAGACATCATTAAGGAATTTATTACACAAGTCACAGACTAAAAGAAAATATTTGTAATACATGTATCTGTCAAAGAGCTCCAGAATTTAACATGTTCCTAGTGGGACATCTGGGTGGTTCAGTCGCTTAAGCAACCAAGTCTTGGTTTTGGCTCAGATCATGATTTTAGGATCGTGAGATTGAAGCCCCCATCAGGCTCCACACTCAGCACAGAGTCTGCTTAAGATTCTCTCCCTTTCCATCCACCCCTCCATCTGCTCTCTCTCTCTCAAATAAATAAATAAAATCTTTGGATTTTACAAAAAATACTCCTATATATCATCCCACAAATCCACAGTAGAAAACAAAAATAATAAAGGTTGGCAAAATTATGAACAGACATTTCACAAAGATATAGGAATACCCAACAAAACATGAAAGGGTGTTCAATATCCTTCTTTATGAAGAAAGTGCAAATTAAGCCCACATAAGAGACCATTTCATACACACTAGAATAGCTAAAATTAAAAGTACTTACGTTCCCACATTTTGATAGGATTGACACAATTGGAACTCTTGTACATTGCTGGTGGGAGAATAGCTATATGGCCACTTTGTGGAAACCTGTTATAATTAAAGTTAAATATACATTAGGTTATGATCCTGCAATTACTTTTCTAGGTATTTAACTATGTACATTTTAAAAGATGTTACAAAAATATTTGTACATATGTATTCATGAGAACCTATTTCAACCTAAATATTCATGAGAGAATGAACAAGCGCATTTGGTATATCCATGGTATGGAATACTATTTAAGTATAAAGCAAATGATGGATAAATTCAACATCATGGATGGTCCAAAAACAGTATATTGAAGAAAAGGAACCATGCACAATCATACTGATAATTTCTAACTTTGTCAGAAAATCTAATAATGATAGAAATCAAAACACAGTTGACTCTGGGAGAGATGGAATTGACTAAAGCAGAGCTTGTGGGAATTTTCTGGTGTGATGAAAATTTTTCTACATATAATTGTTGGTAGTGCTTACACAGGTGTACACAATTATGTGTATCACGAAACTAAATATTTCTCTGTATAATATAATTTACGTATTATAGTTCCATGCATGAAGCTCTCAAAGAACCACTATGGAAAATTAAGTTTACACCAATTTGATGAACTTCTTATTCTTATGTAAGTAGTCAGTTTTAGAGTATTGTTATTTATTTCCGGTACAGCGTTTGAGTTGGTAAACCAGACTAGGTTGTGCTTAGGAAAAACAAAAAGCATATGTGAGTGCCCAAAGTTCTGAATATATGACACTCAGTGTATGGGGTGGGAAATCTCATGGTAAAAATTGTCTGAGATTCAGTTTATAAATGTTGTATTTCCTCTGTTTATTCTGCAAAGCAATATATTCATAATTTTTATTGAATTTCTTTGATTTTCTACAATTCCCCAAATTTTCTGGGAAACTATACAGATATAGTTAATGACTTTGAAAGATATGTAGACTAACATTTATTACTTAATGGCTGTTGTTTATTAAATATATTTTTGTTTTGGACAGTGCATTAGGCCCTAGGACAAGAAAGTAGTATGGTTAGTTTTGATTAAATAACATAGATAAAAACTTACTAGCAGTGACGTTTTGCCCCTACTTCCTATTCTTTTAACTAAGATAATCTTTTCTGGCTCATTTATTAACTGTATTGTTTCTTCTTTCATCGGGTTCAAAATATTTTTATCTCATGTGAAAACCTGCCTATATAGTCTTATTTCCACTTTAAATGCTTATCAAACAATTAAACATTGTAGCCTATGTATTTTCTTGGGTTGTCTGTCACATTTATTTTCTCTGGGCATCTTTCCATTTACCTTTCTATTTCATCCTCTGTACCTGGACTATTTCTTTCTTTTTCCATCTGTTAAGCTAGCTAAGTCTTCCCTCTAGGACTGATCCTACCACAAAATTAAACTTCACTGCCATCTGTTTCTCACAAGTAAGCAGTAGCAAGTATACCTTTGAATATACCACTAAAACTCTATAAATTATTTTTCTCATTTAACAAAGCCTCATAGGGAAAAACTCAAAAGCTAAACCATTAATTCTCATATTATTCAGTGGATATTATGACTAACTTTATCTTTTATATTTTTTTAAAAATGTATACTTTTTTTTTTTAAACATAGTTACATTACCAGCTATGTTGTTCAGGTTATACAAGTTCTGATTTTATGTTATAAAGGCATAATCACTTTCTTTTTCTTGTTTTTTTTTTTAGATTTTATTTATTTATTTAACAGAGAGAGAATGAGATAGCACAAGCAGGGCGAGCGGCAGGCAGAGGGAGAGGAAGAAGCAGACTTCCCGGTGAGCAGGGAGCCCGATGTGGGGCTCGATCCTAGGACCCTGGGATCATGACCTGAGCTAAAGCCAGACGCTTAACTGACTGAGCCACCCAGGTGCCCTGTGTAATCACTTTCTAAGAAAGATACTATAGGTTTATTACTATAAGTACTTTAAAATTAAATTTGAGTCCCTTAATGAATGAAACACTATTTTGAGTTAGTGTCCTTAATCTTCAAGAAGATATATACATGCACATAATTTGTATTCTTAATTACTAAAATTATATCTTATCCAGCAAGCCTTTTATTTGATTAAAATTTATACTATTAGCTAATGAACCTAAACCATTTTGGCATTTTGTCCTAAAAGCATGTGCCTAAATAAGTGTGTAAACATGTAATATCTTATTTTCCCAAAATAAAACAAAAAAATAGCTAACAGAAAATTGGGCTTAAGATTGGACATAAAATTCATCTAATTGCTATTTTCCAAGGGTTGAATCATTTCCCAATACAAAAAAAAAGGACAGCCACTGAGTACTCTTTTAAATCATGTTTATCAATGTATAAAAATGTATGTAGTGCCAACAAGAATCTATATATATCTAGAATAATCAGCATCTTAGTTATATACAGTCAAAATGCAGAAAGCAAGTTACAAGTTGTCATGGGTTACTTGCTCCACAATTAACAGATTCTGCCTTCTAATGATGATGTTTTTTCAACCAAACTACAGATCATTTTTTGATATCTGACTTTGATGATGAAGAAAATGTATTTGGTTTTCCAATATTACATACAATTCATCTCCATTACCATATTTTGGCCACAGAACAAGACATTTGGTTTTGTGATATTTGACCAGTTCTCTGAGCTCTCTGGACCCTATAGTAGAATGGGAAAGACCCTCCTTCACCAGTTTAGGCACTTACCATGATGTAGGAAATGTGTTAGGTACTAGGAACATAGTCATAAACAATGGATTTTGTTCTTTGATATGTATATCACATATAAGTACATAATTAAAATATTATTTAAGTGGAAGTATTAAAGATTATAGAAACATATAACATTGGAGGATTAGAAAAGGCCACAGTAAGGAAAGTAAGGAAAATATATTAATGAATGATGAATAATGGCTGTCTTAGGGGTACCTGGCTGGCTCAGTTGGAAGAGCATGCGACTCTTGATCTTGGGGTCATGAGTTCGAGCTCCACATTTGGTGTAGAGATTACTTAAAAATGAATAAATAAACAAACAAACAAACAAACAAACTAAAAAAAACTGAAAGCCTTAAAAAAATGGGTATCTTGGGGCACCTGGGTGGCTCAATCACTTAAGTATCTGCTTTTGGCTCAGGTCATGATCCCAGGGTCCTGCGATCCGGTCCCGGTAGAGTCCTATATCTGGCTCCTTGCTTAGTGCGGAGCCTGCTTCTCTCTCTGCCTGTCACTCCCCATTTATGCTCTTTCCCTCTCTGTCTCTGATAACCATTTTTTTTATTATTTTATTTTTTTATCTTAAAATATAAAAACTAAAAGTCAGTTGGAGTAAACTAAGGGTTTGAAGTATAGTGGCTTCTCATTGGCTAAGCTATTGCCAGGGGGTAAGGGATCCCATTATTGCCCCGAAGAAATGTGAACCTTAAAAATAAAAACTAATTCTTTTACCAGCAAACATGGATTAATTCGGAAATAGAATTGCAATCCAGGAAAAACAAACTGCAAGCAAAACTGGGTGGGGAGGGAGGGTCCAAAAAACGAGATATATGCTTTTTTATGGAGAAAACAGGTTAGTTGGGTAAGGAAAGGGTATTTTCCTCTAGCTGGGATAGTAAAGTTGTATCCACATGCAAGGTCAAGGCTGTGTCTTCCTGTTGCATCTGCAATTGACTCTGAATGGTAGGGTATGAAAGCTCCCTCTGCTGAAATCTCCTAACTCCATTTTAGTGAGGTTTTCTGTTATTAATTTTCATAGCACTTAGCAAATAAAGTACTGATAAAATAAAAATTAGACTATTCAGAAAATATTTGAATGTAATTTCCAACATTTCCTTTTCATGAATAGTTTTTAATATTAAGAGTTGGTGAACATAAAATGTGCTTTTCAATGTTATTTTATCAACTGTTTTCGTTACTGTAAAATAGAACGTGAGCCAAAGCTGAAAACAGCCTTTGCATGATTTAATGTAAAACAGATTTCCTAGTATTGCTGACACTGTAAGGCAAACTTCTTTGCTCACACATTGGCTGAGAAAGCTGAAGACTCACATAAAATACACATTTCATTATGGGAATCAAAACAAATGGTTATAAAATTCTTTTAAATGAATGAAAGAATTTGAAGTGGGTTTTGATCTTAAATGTGGAGGTTTTTTTTTTTTTTGATGAGCTTCATATCAGCCAGAAAGATTCAGTGTTAATATTTATTAACATGCATTTGAGTACTTTGTCAGAATATGAGGACAAGGCATAGGCTACAGGGAGAAGCTGACTACAAAATAGACAATTTACTGTACAACATGTAAACACGGTGATAGAAATGGCTGTGAAATGAGGAATGGGAGTGTTTAATTCAAATCTTCATGGCCAGAAAAAAACATCACAGAAGGATAGGCAGGTGGGCACAACCAACAAAAACATGTTTTCAAGATGTGAAAACACCTGCGTGAAAATGAAAAGAAAAAAATAACTGATACGTTTTATTTACAAAACAAATGAGTACCTATGTACAACTGACAGTTTAATTTTGAAAAGTATTTTATTAAAATCTATTGGTTCTTTAAAAATTTATTTTTCTAATTCCCCTTTAAAATCTGATAAAAACAACAACAACAACAAAACTATAGACTGTGCTGAACTGAACTGGATTTTCCTTAACCAGAGCCTCTTTACATAATATGATATCTGGCAGGCCCAAATGATGGCACAAGGTTAAAATCAACAGTCCACAGGTTTTTCCTATTATCCAAATAGGAACCTCAGGGACCTCACCAACCTGACTTAGTGGTTCAAAGTAGTTTGCATAGCTTTTGTTTCTTTTAATTTGTGTAAATATTACTTTTATCATCCTAAGTAATTTAGTTGCTAGTCAACATTTTTTCCCTTAATGTATTATGAAATTTTACTTGGTTGAATTTTTGTTATTTAGCAAAGTAAATTTTAAAGATTTGGCTTTATTATATGATTCACAAATTGGCAGCATGCAAGTAGAGGGGAGTGGCCCAAGGAGGCATACAAAATGGAAGGTTTTTATAGAAAGAGGATGGGGCAAGAAAGTTAATAGCAAAAGAAAAGGATTGTTTTAGGCAAGGTGGCTTTCCTTTAAGGGAAAAGAAAGGGATCTTATAAAGCAGATTATCTAATCTTTTTTTGGATTGGGAGGGGAAAGGGCCCGCATGGCAGACTCACAGGTGCACACTGGAAAATTCTTGAATGACCAGTTTAAAATTATATTCATGGGGGAGTTAAAACTGCCATTAGATCAGGTATTAAGTGTCAGTTTGGGAACTTGGTCTAAGTGATACTGTTTTGGCCTGTGGTTTTCTTTTTGACGGTTTCCCCCTTTTGATCAGATTTTAAGCTTTACTGAGAGATGTGGTCAAAATTTAGGCAACTCAGCAACTGCTCTGAAGTTCCCACAGCTTTTTTACTCCTTTGCATGGCATCTGTAGACCCTAACATTTTTACTTACCTTCTGTGATATTCACAGGTCATATCTTCTGGTTCACATTCTTTAAGTTGGTTATTTTGTTTGTTCTTTAGATGTTCCAGTCTTGGGGAGATACTTTGCTTGGTGGTTAGTGGCTGCAAACACATTTTTAAAGTTTTAAGAGTGGGCGCCTGAGTGGCTCAGTCGTTAAGCTTCTGCCTTCTGCTCAGGTCATGATCCCAGGGTCCTGAGATCGAGTCCCACACCAGGCTCCCTGCTCGGCGGGAAGCCTGCTCTCCCTCTCCCACTCCCACTGCTTGTGTTCCTGATCTCACTAACTCTGTTTCTGTCAAATAAATAAATAAAAGCTTAAAAAAAATAAAGTTTTAAGAGAAATAACACACCGAAGATATTATTATTATTATTAAGTAGGATAATTCCCAATATTTGGAGTGTACTTTGGAGCCATGGTCTCCAAGACTCAAACCAATCAAAATCACATAAATCAAAGAAAGACCTCTGGGAAGTAGTCACCTCTTGAAGTCAAGTGGCTTGTTCTTATGTAATTGAGGTTTAACTTCCCCATAAGTGTTAATCCAGGCACAGCGGGTGTTGCTGTCCACAGCACAGACACCTCCTTGCTTAGCTAAAACATAATCAAGAGCTATTCTATTATCAAGGACAGCTTTGGCTAGAGAGTTTACGAATCTTTGTTATGCTGCTGTTGTTTTAGTGGTAGATTTTGTAATAATTTTAAGAATTAAGAAGTTCTTGATCATAGCCTCATTTACATTTATCCCTAGCCAGGGAAATAAGATCCTGCCCAAAGGAGTAAATCCTGAATCAGAAAAGCCTCCTGGTAGGTTTTTAACTCAACAATGTAAATTCAGAAGAGTTGACCAAGGAGATGTCTCCTTTTGCTTGGCAAAAATTATGGGGACAGTTAAATTTTCTCCGAGCCTGAGATAAAAGAGCTTATCCGCTTCCCTTAGCAATGGTCTGGGAGATACTGATGAGGGTATCTTTCCAAGCCAGTGGCCAAGTAAAGGAAAAGAAGAGAAAGGGTTTTATGTTTAGCTAAAATATGAAGTCATGATCCAACCATTGGGTGGGAAGCAGTCTACCTTGAAATCAGCTACTTCTCTTTCTCGTCAGTTTGATTTAGAGATCTCTAGTGTCTCTTCATTTTGCAGTAGTGTCCTTGGTCAGGACCACTTGGTGAGGCCACTTTCAATGGGCCTTGAAGATGTCTTCCTCTGATAATGTTTTGGACTACACAGTCATCAGGCTTTAGACTGTGACTGACAGTTTCCTTTGAATAAAGATCCAGGAAGACTTCTTTAACCTGCTGATAACAGGCTGGAGCATAAAACATTAGAGACTTATGGTAGTTGGTATTATTAGCATGAGATAACAAGCGATCCCCAAAAGGTTGCGTACTGATAGAATTTCAAGAAGTTTGTCACATTTTTGTTAAGGCTCCTATAATCTGTCGAGTGAAATAGGTGCCTTGGTCACTGGAAATGATGGAAAACATACCCTAAATGGGAAACACATTATTTTAACATTTGTTGTTGTTGTTGTTCATTTGTTTTTTCTGTGAGGGGCATCCGCTTTGCAGCAAGGAAAGGCTTTAACCCACCTGGAAAACACATATACAATAACAAGAACATATTGATAACCCATACAAAGTAGCAATTTAAGGAAGTCCAGTTGCGGGTGTTTAAAGTGTCCAGAAGGAGGTCTGAAGCCTCTGGGAACAAACAAAAACAGTTTTTCCAGGATTATGGACCAATCAAGTCAGACATTGCTGTTAGACTGTTTTTGCAATTTTATACAAGTCTCTATACCAATGTCTGTTTTATAATTTGAGTCATCTTAAATGTACCATGTTGGATGAAGGAATGTAGAAATTGAACAATGGGATTTGTCAGGGGGCCAAGAAGCACTAAGCTGTCATTTTGAGCTTCCCATAGCCCTGACTATTCACTGAATTTACAACCATTATTTGACCATCTTATTTTTATTTAAAAGCAGACTACTGTCCTGTCACAAGGACACCGGGGTGAAAAACGTCTGACAATGAAGGGCCATTTTTGTGGAAACAAAATGGACTTTATTTACACACATCACAATCTTACAAATATAAAGAAGTTTTAGGATTAATTATTTGACACATAAGTAAATTTGATAAATTTACTTATCAAGTAAGCATAATTAGTTTAACAATGTTTTTGACATGAATGAATGAAAGACTTCATACAGAATTTGATTTGGGGAAGTTTGTCAAAAAAAAGTTTTTAAAACACTTGCTTAAATAGGATCACAGATAATTATGAAACTTAATATTTAAAAGGTAAAGAAACAAACATCTCTATCAAAAGCAGACCAAAAGTCTAAGAAAACTTTGTCCTTTTAACAGAGAGAAAACAAAATTTTAATAAATTTGTTTTAATCTAATCCAGTTTTGTCAGTGGCAAAAACGTTGTGTCTCAGCTCATAGCACTGATGCAATGAGAGATCAATTGATCAAATTAGGGATCAGTACCCAAAGTGATAGCAGAAAGCAACCTTGTTAAAGCAACAGTATGTTCTGAAGGTGGGAGAGAAGGGAGGCCCAGAGGTGGGAATGGCCCTGAGTCTACAGGAGTCCTTTCCTTTTGTGTGCATGAGTCTTGCATCATGGGCAGTGTGGTCTCTAACCAAGGCTGCTTCTAATCATTTGGGGGACTTCTCCCACAGGTTGGGAGGGAAGTTTTTGAACCTATAAGATTTGTACCAGAACTGTCACGGCAGCCTTCCTCTATGGAGAGAGGGGTCTGTACCAGCAATGCAAATGTAGTCTAGGGGCTACCCTGGGGCAGAGGCGGAAGAGGAGAGCGCATGCTTGGACCTGTGGCTCTTGGCCTGTCAGCCCCATGGTCTTGGAAGCCGCAAGGTCAGGATGTTGTGCCCCTAGGCTTCTAATATGTAACCTGTTTATCACTGTCCTTGCCTCCTTCTCTTGCCTAGTCTCTATCATTTTCCCCTCAAGGACTTGGGACTCGGCAGGGCATTTCTTCCACTGCTTAGATCTAGCTTCTTCCTAACAATTTTAATTATATATATTAATTACAATTTTTAAGCCTTGGGAACTTTGATTTCTAGTGAAGACTAAGAAGTAAGTAATTGTGAATGGTCTTTCATATCAGCATTTTTTTATTTTGCAAATTTATGGATACATTTTAAAATTTCTAGAAGTATATGCTTTCTTAAATTTTCCAATGTAGCATTAACATATCCAAATATCTTTTAGGTTTTTTTTGGGGGGGATAGGAAGCCAAAAGTAGATAAATGTATGTTTATTAATTAATATTTTATCATTTTGTTTTATTTGGAAAGTGTCTGAATATTTAATAAATTTAGCTAAACTCATCATTTAACTTAGCAAAACTTTTAAGGTTTTAAGTTACCAGAGATCTTATAGCTAAAAGATACTTAAAATTTGTATTTATCCTTGGCAAGGCAAGAGTTTTAAATGGTCCTTTCCCCTTGTTTTTATTTGTTTGGAATTACATCCTTGGAATTTGCCTTTTAAAGAGATGGACTAGATAAAGAGATGCTAGAAGAGACCAGGTAGAACACTGAACATTTACATTTCAAAGTCACAGGCAAAAAAATGTAAGCACTTTCTGGAAGGACTTCTGTTCCCTTAAGGTCAGAATTTTTATAATACTTATAAGCCTTTTGAGATAAATAGGGGATATTTGGGGATTGGTAAAAAGGGTTGGTGGTCTGAATTGTTTTTGGAACCACACTTTTCATCCTCTAAAGACTAGGTTTGTGAAAAAAGGACAATTTAATTTTCTCCAAGATTTGGGTTGTTGCCTAAAATTCAAAGGACTGACACACCATCCATGTATGAGAATGTCTTCCTCTGGGTACATTTAGCTTAGGAGAGAAGGCCTAATTTTTTAAGGTCAGGTTTTGAATATCAGTTTCCAATTTGACCAAACTTTGGTTCAGAAAGTTAGATGCTCCTACTACGGGAACATTGTTTTCACTCCAAGGAATTTGTTATCCTATGAGAATGGGGTTTAAGATAGAAAGTGTAGCCCTGGTATCATTCAGCAAGATTTTACTAATTTAAATTTCAGTTTCATCTTGTCTGTTTAAGGGAATTCCTGGTAACAGTTTACTAGTGAATCCTTTGGAGTCTGTCAAGTCTGGGAGGGGCCCACAAAGGGGACCTCCTTTGGGTGGCACTCAAACTGAGGAACTTGTGTAAGTCCTTTGAGGGCAAACATTGATCTTTAGGCCATCATTTTGAAGGTGTACCCTTAGAGTGAAATGTGGGGGACCAGATGTTATTTTAGGTCTCTGTTCTTGGAGGTGTTGTAGCTGTAAAGCCAATGGTTTGGCAGATTTTTGTTTACAATCTTGCTCCAAGGCCCTTTCAAAATGCTCAGCTATAGCTATGAGCTCAGTCAGTTCTGTGGCCTCCCATCCTGTTTGTTTTTTTGTTGTTGTTGTTGTATTTTTTTGTATTTTTATTAACCCACTAATCTCTGGGGGATAATCCATTTATAAGTAAGGCAGCTAGAGGAGGTTGAATGACCTCTTTTATTGAATGGAAGCTGGAATACCACAGAAAGAGTACCTCCAAATGGGCTTTAGAGTCTTTCATATTCCTTTTGTTTACATGTTTAAATAATAGACCAATCAGTATGGGCAGGAAAGACTCTAGCAACGGCTTTTAAAAGACTGGATGGTATTTTGCAAGCTTTTTCTGATCCATAAGAGAACCACTTTAGAGACTGAGGATCTCAAATACCATTCTCAGGATAATGCCATTCTGCTCTCCACATCCATTTTTTTTTAGATCTCACCAAATCCTACCAACGTGTACGCAAGTTCATAAAGATGTGGCAGCCCAGGGTCCTAGGCCCTGATGAGGATTTTAAACATTTCAAAAGCCCTTTTGGGATCCTCCCTTTTGTGTAAGAAATTCTTTAATATAGCCCTTAGTTCAGCCTCTCACCAAAAAGTAAAAGCTATAGCAGAAGGGTTGCCTCCAAACTCAGGCAGTTTTATTTTAAAAGGTAACTATTTAATTGTCTCTTAGAGTAGGAAGGTAGTTCAGACAGAAAATTAGTAGACTATGACTAAAACACAAGAGGTACCCCTCTACTTTTCTTTACCTGAGAGTAGAGGGGAGCAATAGTATTCACATCATTCCTGTCCTCTTTTGTTTTAAGTACCTCTTGTGTTTTTAATTTTCAGTGGTCCTTTGTAACAAATCTTTCAATGAGGCTATTTTGGGATCTTGAAGCCTTTTGGAACCCTCTGCATACCTGTTAAAATATGCAACCCATTCCATTTCCTTAATTTAGGAATCCTTGCTTTCAAGTGCACTTCTTAAATGAACAATCTTGTCTAATTGGAACATTCTCCATAAAAGCCACTGTAATTCTAGGTTATTTTTAGTATTTTTTTTTTTTTCATCTTGTGTAGATATCTGCAACTCCCTGGACTAGAGTTCTTAGACATAAAATAAGCAGGTGTGCCCCAAGGTAGCACACTTGACTCTTTAGAATTGAAGAAATCCATTAACTAAGACTTCAGGTTTCTCAGAGCTGAACTAATACCTAAAAGACATATGCCTAGGTTTGGGGATTCTGTGTTTTACAGTGTATGACAGTGTATGACTCATTGCATAACAGTTTTCTTGAGGTGAGTGACCTAGTATCAGTCTAACCAGTTCTATGACAAACATCATTGTAATCCTCTTCAGGTGGTGAGCACTCTAACAGCCTTAAGTGCTCGACCCGTGCTCACCAATTTTTGTGGCTTTTTGGCCATGGAGATCCCCACCAGCCTGATAAAGGTACACAAAATAATATACAAAATATGACCTACAACCATGTGCACCTTAATGTAGTGGCAGTACTGGGTCATGGACACAAGAAGGCACTGTGTGCATTGCCACCAATTCCTGTGGTCTCTTACTGAGGTTCTCCACCTGGGACATTGTGGTCTGAAAGGCTAGGGGCATGACTCTGGGCAGACTCTTCTGCCAGCTCCCTTGGTCTCTGGGTAAAACTGCCTGCTCAGCTGGGCTCTGGGCAAACATGCTGGTTTACTTGGGCTCCAAGCATAACCACATGTCAGCTCGAGCTGACCTCCTTTATAAAAGAAAACCAATTAGATTAGGAGCTCAAACACACAGAAAAAGAGCAACGCCCACAACTGAGAGGAGCTTACCGACAGCCCTCAAAAATGGCAAGAAATATGGTGAATTCAAAGGGTTCATGGGTACCATTGTTCCTGGGTTAACTGGGGAGACCCCTAGGCCCTTTGGCCTCCACCCAGCCCATCGCAAGAGATGTCACCTCTTAGTCTTGTTACAAGAAAAGAATTCAAAGAGACCAGATAGTGGTTGAACAGGGCAAATAAAGAGTTTATTAAAGAGAGAATGAAGTATACTCTCAAGATACAAGAGTGGGTTAGCTCAAAGGAGAGCTGTGCTTGGGGTTTTATTGACAATTATTAACTAGGGTGAAATATTATTTGGGGAGGGGTTGTCTTTGAGAACAGGGTTTCACACCATTTTTCCCCCCTTACTTTGGCAGGGGGACCTTTGTTTTGGGCCTGTCTAGTTTGATCTGGCTTCTTGTGGCCTAGTTCGTGGAATGCCGCCAAGGCAGGTTGCTAACTGTCCTGATAAAGCGTCTTGACTCCCCCTTTGTTGGTGTCCAGGCATCCTGTTAAAGTCTAACTAACTCTCTACTCTAACACCATGCCCATGTTTCTCATTGTTTGTGAATGCTGCTAGAAGTTCACTTCTGATTCCATCACTACCACCAAATCAGTTAAATAACAAAAATTCAACTGCATAAATTGTAAAGATCTAATTGACTTTATTAAATGATTCATGCATTGACAGCAATCCATCTGGTAGGTAGAGTGAGGCTCCAAGGAGGTGTACAAGATGGAAGGTTTTTTATAGAAGGAGAATGGGCCAAGAAAGTTAGTAACAAAAGAAAAGATTTGTTTGGGCAAGGTGGCTTTCCTTTAGGGGAAAAGCACAGGATCTTATCATGCCTATTACTTCATCTTTCTTTGGGGAATGGGGAGGGCTCCACATAGCCGACTCATTGGCACTTTCTGGAAAATGCCAGACTGGTTAAGACATTTCTGGTCGAGGTTAGATTAGGTATTAAGCCTCAGTTTGGGAACTTGGTCTAAGTGACACTATGTTGGGCCTGTGTTTTTCTTTTTAACAACTTATACATTAATTTCTCTATAACAACATTATTCAATATATTATTATTTAATCTATGTTATTACTTAAGCAATATTTACTTCACACTTATGTGTGTACCTACCTGTCAAGAGCTCAGCTGAGCTAAAGAGAGATGAGCTGCCAAGTGCCATAATAACTGACAAAAGCAACAGCCAAAATGAAAATTAATGTCTTTATCATTTATTGTGTTAGTAATATTGTTGTTGTTATTATTCTTTCCTTGGACCACATTTGATATTATTTTCAATGCTCAAACTTTACAGTGAATTTCTCTGCCTTATTCTTACTCCAAAAATTATTGCCTAGAAATCTCCTTTAAATGGAGTCTGGTCCTATAGAACTACCAACAGTCAACACATTTATATTCCCACTCCTCTTACCATTGGTGTTATTTGCAAATTTTTTAGTGTTTTGCTTTTTTTTTTTTTAACCTTTGGACTCTTTGCCAAATTGTCTTTTTTTTATTCTCTTTGCATAGCCCCATTAACATTAATTACAGTAAAAACTTCTATCCTGTTGCATTCACTCAGAGTCATTCAGTTACTAGATATTTAGTAAGTTTTATTATTGTTTGATATCATGCTAAGGATTGGGGATACAAATGCAAAACTGATATACATGGCCTCTGAATAGTGAATTCTTTCTAGAGGTGAGTGAAAACAAAAACTTAAATCATAACATGATAATAAACCAAAAATGATTTACCAATTATGATAATTGCTATGACAAAAACAAGCAAGGTGTTCACGATAGAAAGTAGAATATAGAAATTCTGAGACTGAAATTTTCTTTTTTCATCTCAAATAGATTAGAAATTGGTGTGTTATGTGTGCCAACTCAGAGAAATAGGCCTTCTATAACCTGCCAGTGTTAGCAATCCAGTGAATAGGAATGCATTAATTCTGAATCCTAATAAGCACATGAGTGTCTTGATTGTTACATTTAAGGTATTTTAGAGCACAATTTCCATTACTTTCTAGTTGTTTCCAGGAACAGGAAAGGATAATGGGACAAATCTAAGTATCTTTAATTTCTAAAAAGTGTCTAAAAGTATGTTATTTAATAAAGGGGATGTGAGTTTTCTAAGAGCAATTTATATCTTGCAAGGCTATAAGCCATTTTCTCATCCACTCATCTGGCAAAATGATTTAGGGAGCTATAGGCCAGTCACATTCATATGACCTTGGACATCATCGTATCTTTAACAGCAGCTTTTATCTTTCTTTTTCTTAAGCTAATCTGATGTCCTGAAATGAATAACTGGGTATGTGTTAATATATGACCCTCCTGCTAATTAACATTAGATCCCTCAAGGTCTGGAACCAATTTGACAGTTGTCTGAATGTTATATATTCTTAAGACTTCATTAGCCCAATGCATAATTTCCAAAGATGTAAATGCCAAGATTGGCGATTTTTCTGCCAAAGCATCATTCATTGGTATTCTGAATTGGGAATTGCTTCCCTAGGGACAATTTCTCAATGGATAGTTGGCCATATTTATGAAAATAATCACTCAAGGTCATTTTTAAATCACCATATCCTGCTCACATCAACTTGTCTGATAAGAGAAAATTTAAGCCACTTCTGTATCAGGTAGACTATTTTTATTATTCACCATCTCTTTATCTCTAATCTTGTATTTTTTTTAATGTAAAATATAAAATATTTAACATGGACAATATAGAAACTTTAACATAAATGTTACATATCTATAGCTGCCATTAAACTGACAAAAGCACCCTACAACATTTTAAATGGGTCTATTATATTAACATATTTTATTTTGTAAAATATATTTTTCACATGAAACATTTATTAAAGAATAATATATGCATAGACAGGCCTTGAACTATTTGCAAGATTGTATAACAACCCACTACCTCTCCCTCCCTCCTCTGATTCAAACACTATCCTGAACTTGGAAAATCTTATGCCCATGAATGTTTTATTTTTCATGTTTATGAACATGAAAACATGTTTATTTGTGTAAACGTGTGTGTGCAAGCACATGTATGTTTGCATTTTCATTTTTACTGAGCTTTACACATATAGTAAAAATTAGGAAAGAATGCACACGAGTATGTGTGTTTAAAATCTATCCAATGCTATCTTAAAGGGCATATTTCATAATTGACTTTTTTAACTCTGTGCTTTTGCATTTTTTCCATATTGACATATGGATGACATAGGCAGGCTGGGTCTGAGGACCAGATGAAGGTCCTGAAGGATCAGCCAATAGGGTTCTTGGCTTCATGAAGGGTAGACATCAAACATGAGCCAGAAAAAGTGAAAAGAGTTTACTTAATAGTGTGAGTGACAGAGAATAGCAGATGGAGTGCCTGGGAGACTCAGAAAAGAAAGAAGACTGAGTCTCTCTGTCACTTGGGGTTAGGGGCTTATATTGCAAAGGGGTATAGGATACATGTTCCTCCAGAAATCCAGGTAGGGTCCCCTCAAAGGCTAGTGTCAGATGAACAATAGGTGGTCTTCCATAAATAAGTGAAGGCAGGGGATGTTGATGCTAGCAGCAGCAAAAGTTTGTTCAAAGCTAATGTCCTGGAACATGTTTGGGATCTGGTTCTTCTTACATGTTATCAGGTGTTTGGGCCTAGGAGAAAACTCACAGATTAACTTTCTTGCTTTCCCCTTGAAGTGGGAACAGTTTCTTTGGCTTATTCAGAAATGGGGCCTATCAGAAAAACAGCAGAAACGAAGCTTTTCTAAAATGGAGTCCCTTCAGCTTCCCTATCTCATGGAGACCTAGTATAGACATTCTAATTTTTTGCAAAGTATTCCATTATTTGAATAACTCAGTTTATTTACCCATTCCCCACATGAGTTGTTAGGCATTAGTTCTTATGCGGATGTAAATTGTTGTCTTCTCCATAAGTTTCTAGAGATGTAGAGTCATCCCCATCTTTCTGGTACAGTGAGGGAGACAGCCTTAAGAATGGAGAATTGCCCTATACATGTAAATATCTCTTACAAAAGGGTAACTTGTATTGGATTTTCAGAGATTTACCTGTGATTTGCCGTTTCTTAAAAACAATCAGAATAAAAGAATCTTTATGCAAAAGAGACTTATTTTGGAGCAGCAAATTCTGCCCATGGTCCTGCTTTGGAAACTTAGAAGCTTCACAATCCAAAAGCTAAAATGATAGACTGCTCCATATCTCATTGAACCAGTCTCTAAGACCTGAGAATAGGTCATTTTAGTTAAACAGTTTGTCTAATTTCAGGATGCAGGTCTTTCAGGGGGGCTTCCAAAGTTAGGCTTATATTGTTAAAAAAAAAAATCAGGTATTTAATAAGGCATTTCTATGGAAACAACAACAACAAAATCAAAGGTTAATGATTAGAATATAATATAAACCCATTCTGAATCCTGAGGACAGCCAGTTGAGAGATTTCTAGATGTAGGGGTTAAACTGTCTTCTGAAGTTTGACTGCCTCTAATGATAACATCAGGTATTCAGGTAAACTTTCTGAGTAGCTCACACAGCAACAGGCATCATTTGTCTAAACATGAGCTGTTATGATTTCTCCAAAGGTTATATAAAGTCCTCTAGCTTCAGTTTGCAGGGCTTTGGGAAAAAGGGCAGCTTTAGTTCTCGGTGATTCCAAGTCAAAAGAACGGGAGAAAATTGGAACATTAATTTGGAAAGTCTTAGTCAGCTATTTGAGGAAATCAGAAAATTTCAGGATCCAGTCCAGTTTATAGGCAAACAACAAACCCTCAAAGACAATTAATCAGAACTAGAATCTAATATCCACAAAGATATGTTACCAAAACATAATTTTTCCTTCTAAAATTACCCTTATTTTCAGCAAAGATAGTCAAATCAAGGTTGAATTGTTTGTAAAATAAGTCTAATTTCAATAAACTTGGCCTGATTAATCACATAAGAATAGCAATCAATTATGTAGGCTCTTTTAAATTCTGCTTTGCAGAAAATTTATAAGGAGTCTGACTGAACATTTATTTATTTATTTTCTAAGTAGGCTCCGTGCTGTAGCCCAACATGGGGTTTGAACTCACTACCCTGAGATCAAGACCTGGGCTGAGATCAACAGTTGGATGCTTAACCAAATGAGCCACCCAGGTGCCCCTCAGATTGAACTTATAAAAACATCTCCAGGATAAGAAGCCAAACCAAAGACTGGCCATGAGACTTGCCTGCCATCTCTATAGATGTGGGTGAATTCCTGTCCTTTTCAGCCTCCCAATATATCCTGAGGTTCCTGCACCTCCCAGGAAATGACCCTCCTTATTCACCTGATTAAGGCTGCTGGAAACCCTGTAGGCAAGTAACCAGCTGTTTTTCCAGGGGGGTTTTAGTGGCTTTGTACTATCAAGCATAGTTCCTTAAACCTGTTTGGTCTTATGAGTCTATGCATAGCTCTCTCAAGTACGACATTCCAGTCAAAGCTTTTGTAACATAACCAATGTTTCTAATTATATCCCATTACAAGAAAAACAGATTCTTATTGAACATATGCAAATAAATATATTGCATGAAAATCTAAGAACTCACTAAAAGTTTCTGAATTCTAAAGGAATCAGGTAGGGTAGAAAAAATAAATGTTTTAATTTGTTCACAGAGGTTTATTTTTATCAAAGTGCTGTAAGTCATAGTTAGCTTAAGAGAAAAAGTTTCCTTAAATGTGGCAAAACAAAACATTAAAAAATTAGCAAAACAAAAAATCACAAAAATTATAATCATCCTCATCGGGGGGCCTGGGTGGCTCAGTCGTTAAGCGTCTGCCTTCGGCTCAGGTCATGATCCCAGGGTCCTGGGATCGAGCCCCGCCTCGGGCTCCCTGCTCAGCGGGAAGCCTGCTTCTCCCTCTCCCACTCCCCCTGCTTGTGTTCCCTCTCTCACTGCGTCTCTCTCTGTCAAATAAATAAAATCTTTAAAAGAAAAAATTATAAACATCCTCATCAGCTCATTTAATCACATGCTATTCATTTTTGTTTTGGCTGAATCTAGTTTTTCCATTACTTCTGGAAATTCTTACCCCTTTAGTTTTATGATCTGAACATTATCAGAAACCTGTAGTCTAGAGTTCTTTCCATAAGTCTCCTTGAATATGAAGAACTTTTATAAACACCTTTTCAAAACTGTCAAATAAAACAGTAACTCTGTAAATGACAAAGACTTAAAGATCAGATGCAACTTCATTACAATGCAACAAAGAAATACAGTTATTTCTGTGACATACATTTTAGGATAACTAGAATTATGACTGATAACATTATACCAGGACATATCAGAATTTTAGGAATTTATTACAATATTTAGAACACTTATATTAATAACTATATTATTATGGTTACATGGTTGTAGTTATATAGTATACTATAATAACACTCATATTAATACCTTAGGTTATATTTTATGGGTAAATAATATATGAAGGTTTATCATCACTTATTTGACAATGCTTTTCACATAAAATAAGTTTAATTAGTTTGACAAATCTTTTGAGATGTTCCAGGGACCCTCTGGAATTTCCTACAGTTTCTTTCAGGTCAAAAAGACTTCATTTAATGAATTTAGTTTTGGGAAGTTTGCCAAAAATATCAAAAGTTTTTGGACACTTGACCAAGTAGGAGCATAGGTCACTGGGAAACAACACTTAGTTATCTATTTAACCAAACTGACAAAGACTTCATAGACAAAAATAGAAGGTTACATAGTTCTGGGAAAAATTTAGCAGTTCTAATATTGAGAGGAATAGGTTTACTTAAGTAATCAATGATCTGGTGATAAAAATGAAGCAAAGGAAATTATTCTGATAAAACACAAAATCTTTGCTTTTTAGACAGATTACTTCATAATGTTAGAAGCAGACAAATAGTACAAGAAAACATTTTCCTGTTATTAGGTGAAAGAAAATTAGCTTTTACCTTTACATAGCACATTACTAATATTTTTTTAAGATTTTATTTATGTATTTGAGAGAGAGAGAGAATGAGAGAGAGAGAAAGCATGAGAGGGGGGAGGGTCCGAGGGAGAAGCAGACTCCCCACTGAGCAGGGAGCCCGACGCGGGACTCGATCTCGGGACTCCAGGATCATGACCTGAGCCGAAGGCAGTCACTTAACCAACTGAGCCACCCAGGCGCCCCAGCACATTACTAATATTAAACCTTATTTTTAATACCCTTAAAATATTAATTCAATTTGAGCCTGCTTGATTACACAAAGTCAAATTTTTTCTCCTCTCTGTCCTTCTTTCCCTCTCTTTTCCATTTGGAAACAACCGAGACAAAATTCCTTGTTTTTTTTTTTTTTTTCTTAACAAAAACACATATCCATACCTCATACCTTTTTTTTCCCAATTTTTAAAAATATAGTTGACAGTTTTATATTACTTTTAGGTGTACAACATAGTGATTCAACAATTCTATACATTAGACAATGCTCACCGTGGTAAGTGTGGTTAACATCTGTCACCATGAATGTTATTACAGTGTTATTGACTAGATTCCAATGCTGTACTTTTTACCCCCATGACTTATTTTAAACCTGGAAGTTTATACCTCTGAATTCCCTTCACTTATTTTGTCTATCTCCTCACAACCCTCCCATCTGTCACCCACCTGTTTGTTGTCTATATAAGTCTTTTTAAAAATTGTTTCTTGGGGTTTTTTAGATTTCAAATATAAGTGAAACCATATTTGTGTTCTTCTGACTTATTTCACTGAGCATAATACCTCCTAGATTGGTCCGTTTCATTTTTTTTTTTATGGTTGAGTAGTAGTCCATTGTGTATATACTTTACACGTGTCAATAGGCACTTAGGTTCCTTGAAGCACTATTAACAATAGCCAAGATATGGAAGCAACCTATCTTTTCAAATTAGTATTTTTATTTTCTTTGGGCAAATACCCAGCAGAAGCATCCTGAATGGTATTGTATTTATATTTTTAATATTTTAAGTTCACACTGTTTTCCATAGTTGCAGCACCAATTACATTTCCATCAACAGTACACAGGGTTCCCTTTTTCCACATCCTTGCCACACTTATTATTTCTTTTCTTTGTGATTCTAGCCATTCCAACTAGTATGAGGTGATATCTGATTATGGTTTTGATTTGCATTTCCTTGATTTGTGATGTTGAACATCTTTTCATGTTCCTGTTGGCCATCTGCATGTTTTTGGAAAAATTCTATTTAGGTCCTCCACCCATTTTGTAATTAGATTATTAGTGTTTCTGGTGTTGAGTGGTATGAGTTCTTTACATGTTTTGGATATAAACCTCTTATTGGATATATCATTTGTAAATATCATTTCCCATTTAGTAGATTGCCTTTTGGTTTTCATAATTGCTTTCTTTATGGTGCAAAACTGTTTAGTTTGATGTAGACCCAATAGTTTCTTTTTGCCTCTTTTTCCCCTTGCCTGAGAAGACTTAACCAGAAAAGTGATGCTAAGGCCCACATCCAAGAGATTACTACCTGTATTTTCTATTATAAGATATATGGTTTCAGGTCTTACATTTAGATCTTTCATTTAATTTTGAGTTTATTTTTGTGTATGGTCTAACGAAGTGGTCCCCCAGTTCATTGTTTTTCATGCAGCTGGCCAGTTTTCCCAGTACTATTTGTTGAAGAGACTGTCTTTCCTCCATTGAATATTCTTGCCTCCTTTGTCATTGATTAATTGACCATCTAAGCATGGGTTTATTTCTGAGCTCTCTTTCATTCCATTGATCTAGGCATCCATTTTTGTGCCAATACCATACTTCTTTGATACTGTAGCATTGTAATTTATGTTGAAACCAGGGAGCATGATACCTCCAGCTCTGCTCCTCTGTGAGAATTCACAATGCCCGGCTAGCTAAGGTAGGATAAATACAATCCTCCTTGGGAGAGGCTAGCTGAACAGCAAAGGAGGAGAAACCAGAAAACTAGGCCTCCTTTTAGGTTTCTGGGCTGAAAACAGCCAGATACGAATTGTGGCTTAATGCTATCTCCCAGGGGACAGATGCTTAACTTAGGTTAGACATAAATCCTTAATAGTCACTTATGCCCTGCCTGCAGGTCACAAACATAGATAGTTCTAATCACACAATGCCTGTAAATGTCACCGCCTTAGTTACTGAAACTTCACATTCCTTTCTAATCTTGATTCTTTGATGTAACAATAACATACACAATAAAAATGGATGTAGAGCTTGACTCGAGGCCTTTCAGCTCTAGAGCGTTTGGTCCCCAGGCCCTTTCCTTTCTCCTACTTAGTGTCTGGAGTAATCTTTTCATTCACCATCTCACGGTTTGCTGGCCAAACCCGACATCTTCTTTCTCAAGGTTGCTTTGGCTGTTCAGGGTTTTTCATGGTTCAATACAAATTTTAGGATTCTTTGTTCTATTTTTGTGAAAAATACTATTGGTATTTTGATAGGGATTACATTATTGCATTGATACTGTAGATTGCTTTGGATAATATGGATATTTTAACAGTGTTTATTCTTCCAATCTATGAACATGGTATCTTATTAGTTTGTGTCATCTTCAATTCCTTTCATTGACATAGTTTTCAGAGTGTTGGTCTCTTACATCCCTGGTTATCTTTATGCCTAGGTATTTTATTCTTTTTGATGCAATTACAAATTGAATTTTTATTAATTTCTCTGCTATTTTGCTATTCCTATATAGAAATGCAACAAATTTCTGTAATTTTGTATCCTACAACTTTACTGAATTTATTCACTTAATTTTTTTTTTTTAATTTTTCGGTTTTATATTGGTGGCGTCTTTAGGGTTTTCTATATATACTATTGTGTCATCTATAAATAGTGACAGTTCTTCTTTATTATCAATTTGGATGTCTTTATTTTTTCTTGTCTGATGGCTGTGGCTAGGACTTAAAGTAAAACTGGCCTCATAGAATGAATTTGGAAGTCTTCCTTTCTGTTCTATATTTTGTAACAGGGAAGTGAGACAGCTAGGTTCTTATCTCATGGAGTTGAAGAATGAATCTCCAGAGTGAGTAAAGCGATAGAAGCTTACTAAGTGAAGACACAGAAAAAGCTCTCAAGACTGAGAGGGGTCCCCACAAGGGACCAGTGAGGGCCTTTAGGGTAAGGTCTTTTATAGAAAACTAACCAGGGAACTTAAATCCCTTTAACATCTCTATTGACAACACCTTCAGTGGCTTACTTCCTTGTTAAAGTCCGGTTATTCTTCGTTGATCACAGGTGATCTTCATAAAGACACTCACCCCACACCCCTATTTGCCCCCTTATCCCCGGTTTTCCCACACCTCCACATTTTGGGGATTTCTGTGAGCCTGATCACATAGCCTGCTACCTACCTTCCCCTACCTAGCTCTTACTCATTAGTTTGAGAAGAATAGGTAATAAACCTTTTTTTTTTTAACTATTGGTAGAATTTACCCATGAAGTCATCTGATCCTGGACTTCTGAGAGTTTTTTGATTACCAATTCAATTTTGTTGCTAGTAATCAGTCTTTTCAGATTTTTTTCTTTCTTTCTGTTTCTGTCTTGGAACATTGTATATTTCTAGAAATTTATCAATTTTTCTAGGTTCCATTTGTTGTCATATTTTTTTCACTTTATAGTCTCAATGTTTTATATTTGTTGTTTGTTACTTTTCTTCTTTCATTTTTAATTTTATTTATTTGTGCCCTTTTTTCTTCTTTGATGGGCCTGGATAAAAGTTTAAAAAGATAAAACTGATAAAGAGCTCTTTGTATTGATTTTTCCTACATTTTTTAGTGTGTATTTTATTTATTGCCTCTCTGATCTTATTTCCTTCCTTCTACTAAACTTTTGCTTTGTTTGCTTTTATTAGATTCTTTGAGTGTAGGGTTAGATTGTTTGAGATTTTTCTTGTTTCTTCAGGTAGACTCATATCACTATAAAATTCCCTCTTTCAGTGCTTCTGGTACATCCCAGATATTTTGGACCACTGTGTTTCCATTATGATTTGTCTCAAGGTATTCTTTTATTTCCTCTTTGAATTCTTCAGTGACCCAGAGTTGTGCAGTAGCATGTTGTTTAGCATCCTTGTGTTTGTGTTTTTGTCAGGTTCCTTCTTGTAGTTGTTCCTAGTTTCATACTATCATGGCCAGAAAAGCTGCTTGCTATAATTTCAATCTTATTAAATTTATTGAGACTTCTTTTGTGCTCAAACATGTGATCTATCTTGGAGAATATTCCATGTACACTTGAAAGGAAATACACTTTCACTATTTGGAGGTGAAGAGTTCTGAATATGTGTCATTTAAAGCCACTCTTTCCTTATTGATTTTCTGTGTTTTGTTGTATTCATTGATATAAATGGAGTGTTCAAGTCCCCTACAATTTTTCTATTATTGTCAACTTTTCCTTTATCTGTTAATATTTGCTTTATATATTTAGGTGCTCCTAAATATAGATATATAGATATTTACAATTATTCTCTTATTTGGCTGATCTTTCTATTGCTGTATAGATCTTCTTTGTCTTATGTTATAGTCTTTGTCTTAAAGTCGGCTTTGTCTGATAGAAGTATTACTACCCCACCTTTTTTTTTTTTAACTACCATTTGGATGGAATATTTTTTTCTGTCCTTTCACTTTCAATCTGTATGTGTCTTTAGGTAAGAAGTCAGTCCCCTTGTAGGCAATTTATAAATAGGTCTTGTTTTTTATCTATTCAGTCACTCCGTCTTTTGATTGTAGCATTAATACCATTTACATGTTAAATAGTTATGGATAGGTATGTAGTTGTTACCATTTTATTGTTTTCTGCTTGTCTTCATAGGTCCCTTTTTTTTTCTTTTCTTGCTCTCTACCCTTATGATTTATGAATTTTAGCGTTATGCTTGGATTCCTGTCTCTATTTTGTGTGTAGGTTTTTGGTTTGTAGTTACCATGAGTTTCATATGTATCATCCTGTGTAAACAGAAGTCAATATTATGTTGATGGCTGCTTAAGTTTGCACACATTCTAAAAGCACTTTTACTCCCTTTTCCATTTTATCCACTTTATGATATTAGCAGGCTTCAACTAGGTATTATTTAGCCAAGATTATGCCAGATGATGTCAACTTGAAAAACAGTGGTTTAGTTGTTGTATTTCTAAGAATTTTTGGAATACTTAATTTTTAAACAATACCAACCAGCTGTAGATAAATATCACACATCTACAATTTACATATAGGCACACATAAATATACAGATGCAAAGAGAAATCCTAACATTCTAGCCTCTAGTCATTACATAGATATAATTAATATAAAATTCAGTAGATATAAAAGAACAGTTGGAATGTGTTAAGTTTATCTGCTCAGATGGCTGAACACATTTTTTAATTCACCTAAATTTTATTTTATTTTTTTAAAAAACATTTAATGACTTATTTATTTGAGAGAGAGAGAGAGAGCACATGTGAGCAGAGAGGGAGAGGCAGATTCCCTGCTGAGCAGAGAGCGGGACATGGGACTCGATCCCAGGACACTGAGATCATGACCTGAGCCGAAGGCGGATGCTTAACCATCTGAGCCACCCAGGCACCCCTAATTCACCTAAATTTTATTTATTTATTTATTTATTTATTTTTATTTTTAAAGATTTTATTTATTTATTTGACAGAGAGAGAGATAGAGAGAGCAGGAACACAAGCAGGGAGAGTGGGAGAGGGAGAAGCAGGCTTCCTGCCAAGCAGGGAGCCCAATGTGGGGCTCCATCCCAGGACCCTGGGATCATGACCTGAGTCGGAGGCAGATGCTTAACGACTGAGCCACCCAGGTGCCCCCACCTAAATTTTAAATGAACGTTCCCTTTTTTGTTTTCCTTCTGATAAGAATTACCTACCTCCCTGAAGTTTGTAGAACACTTACATCTCAAAGGCACAGCGAAAAAATAAAAGTTCCTCCAAGAAGGACTTTGGTTTCCTAAGACCAAAAAAAAAAAAGATAAATGGGAAAGGTTTTGGGATTGGTAAACCCTGAATTGTTTCTGCAGTTACACCTCTGGTTCTTTAAAGACTAGATTTGTAAAACAAAGACAACTGTTTTTTAATTCCTCAAAAAATTGGGTTGACACCTTGATATCAAAGGACTGTCACATCCATCCACCTATGTTGGAATGTTTCTTTCTCTCTGTGCACATTTAGCTTAGGACAGAAGCCTTAAAAACTTCCTATCAGACTTTTGAATATCCGCCATGGTCAGGAGTTCACTCAGTCCTGTGGCTTCCCATTTTATTTTCTGTCTTTTTTTCTATCCACTAATCTCAGGAGGTAATCCATCTACAAAACCTTTTGAGAATCCTCCCTGGGTTTAAGAAATTCTTTAACTATGGCCCTTACTTTGGCCTTTGACCAAGGAGTGAAAGATGTCTGAAGAGAATTGCCTGTAGCCTTGGGTGGTTTAATTTTGAAAGATATCTGTTTAATTGTATATTCAGTGTGGGAAGGAAATTCAGACAAAGGATTACTAGAATAAGTCCTCAAATAAAGGACGATAGAAGGGAGCAGTAAGAATTACATTAATTTTATACTTTTGTTTTTAGGTACCTCTCATTACTTTAATTTTTAATTAGTCTTTTGCAACAAATCCTTCAGCAAAGCTTTTTGGTATTTTGAAAATGTTTGGAAGCATTTGCATACCAATTAAATATATATTCCATTTTGTTTGTTTGATTTGGAATTCCTTGCCTTTAATTCACTTCTTAAAATAATCTTACCTAGTTGGAACATTTCTTATAATGACCATTGTAATTCTGGGGTATAATTGCCCTCAAAGCTGGCAGCAGTTTGGGAGGACACTAGTCAAAATGAAGTTTAATCCACATTTTCTGTTTGGACATAACCACAAACGGGGTACAATTAGTATTTCAGTCTGGTCATGTTTTAGAGCCCCCAACCTGCTAGTTACCAAGTCAAGTTGACAGGACACACACAAAAAAATCTTAGTATGATTTTGCCATTTTTGTAGATATCTACAGCTTTCTGGACAGCAGTTCTTATAAAATAGACATGTGTACCAGAAGATGTCATATTTAATTCTTTGGAAATAAAGATGGGAATTTACATTGGATATGAAGATTTTATTTTAATTTCTGTCCTTTTATTCTGTCAAGGAAGTCCCTAAGGCTAGCCATTATATTTCTTTGTAACTATTTTTTAATTTGGGCTTTCCATAAGTACCCATTAGACAACTGTTAAGGATGAAAGCTCTCAAACTTTTTTTTTTTAATCTAGGAGTTTTTCAATTCGAAGTATCTACTCTCTGGGCATTGATGAGTAGGACCTATTAATCTTAATGCAAATCTTAATAGTGACTCAACCCAATAAAGCTTTTTATGTCTTAACCACAGATGTAAGAGGCATCCCCAAGGAAGGTTTAAAAGATGCAGCCCTCACAAGGTCCAGAGATAGTCTAAGAAAGAAAATACCTTTATTGTGACAGGTGGTAAGAATAGTATAGTGCAAACAGTGTCTCTAGTTTCCCATGAGAACACAAGACACCTCCAGTCACAGATCCACCAGTCTTTAACACTGGACAGGTGTTACTAAATTGGGGCTTTTCTAGCACTAACAAAATAACAAAGGTTGAGATGATAAAGGCCACTTATGGACCAGGATCCCTTATGACAAACTCCTCTGAGAGCTGGCCACAGTCAGAAAGGAAGGTAATGAAACAGCAATTGCATTGCTAAGTCTAGTTTGTTACCTCTGTTTCTGACCCACTGGCTTATTGGATCTGCAACTTATTTAGCTGTCCACCAGATGTGTGTCTCTACAAGCATCCTCCAGTCAGCAGACACCAGAGAGGATATTCTCATTGGTTATAAAGCCAAACAGAAACAAAATAATGACCATCTCTGGGAGAAAAAGATCAATAGAAAATGAGTACTCCTAATAAACTTTTACCAACGTCACTATACCTAAGACACTAATTCCACAAATATTTTCTTCTGCTATTCTAAATTTAGACAAAGAAAAGGACTCTCACCACTCTCAATTCCATTAGACACTGAAGGCAGAGATCCAGAAGACTAACATGGTAAAAATTGTTAACTTGTGCCAGCTTTTGTCAGAGGTCATAGAATCTCTCAGTTGCAACAGCCATAAAATGAGCAGCATCCAGCTAGTGAAGTCTGTCCCTTCATGGGTAGCATCTGTAGGGGCAGAAAATTTTTCCTTTCTTCCTTTCTAGGTTCTTTGGTCTAATAATTAAATTGATATAAGTCAGAATAGCAGGGGACGCCTGGGTGGTTCAGTTGGGTAAGCGATTGCCTTCGGCTCAGGTCATGATCCTGGAGTCCCAGGATCAAGTCCCGCATCGGGCTCCCTGCTCAGCAGGGAGTCTGCTTCTCCCTCTGACCCTCCTCCCTCTCATGCTCTCTCTCTATCATTCTCTCTCTCAATGAATAAATAAAAATCTTTAAAAAAAATAAGGCAGAATAGCAGGAGAAAACTAAAGTTAAATAATATTTATATATCAGAGAGACCCAGAAAAACTAACTCTATTATTTTTTTAAAAGATTTTATTTATATATTTGACAAAAAGAGAAAGAGTGAGAGAGCACAAGCAGGGGGAGCTGCAGGCAGAGGCAGAGGGAGAAGCAGGCTCCCCACTGAGCAGGGAGCCTGACATGATGCTCAATCCCAGGACCCCAGGATCACAACCACAGCCGAAGGCAGATACTCCAAGCCATCACATTTAATATCATCTTTAGCTAAATACCCAAGAAGATGTTGGGGTTAGAGAGCTAGTTATGAGAAATTACCAGGAAAAGCACAGTACACAAAGGTAAGTGTGTTATTCACATTTAAATTGTTGTCTTCTCCATTGATAAGTTTCTAAAGATTTAGAATTATCCCCATATACTTAGTATGGTGAGAGAGACACCCTTATAAATAGCTTTGCCTTGTACATGTAAATGTTCTCTTACAAAAGAGTCACCTCTACTTGATTTTCAGAACTTCTCCTGTGTTTGCAGTTTCTTAAAAAATAGCCAGCCTAAAGTAATCTTTATGCTAAAGACACATTTTAGGGTGGTAAATTCTGTTTCCCTATACTGTCAGCCTCGTAATAGCACTGTTGAGAACTTTGCTGGAAACTTTTCCCTGTGACTGACACCTATCTTAGTAGCCACCTTTTCTCAAACTCCTGCCAAAAGAAACTTAGAGCAGAAGAGATATAAGCACTGGGGCTCATGTCACAAAGCAGCAACAGGAGTCTGCCTAAAACAGTATCAACAACGATAAATATGTGCACATGCACACACACACATAATGAACATACCCATTTATGTACTGACTGGTACATAATGGGTACCAATTGGTATTTGATTGGTATTTCTCCCTAATTTTCCTCCTGTGTTGTTTTGGTTATAAAAATACCAATGATGTCTAAGACCTCATTTTGATTGCTCTTTGAATGGAGTAGCTTTTTGAAAATTATATATATGTTCATATATATATATATGTAAATATACGTGTGCTTACATATTTCTATTAAAATATTTTAATGTAAAATATTTTTAATATACATATCTATGTTTAAACTCTGTATATTCCATTCTGCTATGTAGCAGTTTAATCACAAACCATCTTGGAGAAGGAAAAGAAAGAATGTCTATACACTGGTACAACTAATCATCTCTTTAAATTTGTTACATGTGCCCAGAATCAAAATATCAAAAACCCTGCTTGGCTGAATGTGGGCCTGATTTTTTTCTGACTCCCTCCTCTTTCTAATTACCACTGCATTACACTTATTTTCTCAACACACACAGATACTACACTAAGGAATATGTTCACAGAAACATCCCTCCTCACTGTATTTGTGGTGTACTCAGACCCAAATTCATGTTAGGGCTCTGTTCTTGCTATGCTGGGTTGAATTATCTGATAAGTATTCACTGATGAGGTTTATTAAGACTTAATAAATCTCTTTCTTGCCTACATTCCTGGACCTTCTAGAAGGCTGCCTTTCAAAACCACTTTTTCTATCACAGAGATTTTTATTTAGTACCTATGGAATAAAGGAAACATATTTCTTTTAAACAGTTTCTCCAAGTTAGGGTTACTAATCCAAACTTATTGTTTTCCCTATGTTGGGGTAGAGAGTCATAGTGTTGGGTCTGTCTTATGATCTATAGAGATCTATGATCTAAAGGGAACAAAACTTCAAAATAGTAATTTCTAAGGATTCCATATGAAGAATTGACCTAAAACCAATTTATTAGGTAATTGTCAACACCTCTTACACACTCAAAGATCTAAGACTGGTAATAAGATAAAGTTCTAGTTTTAGAATCTATTTCTTTTTATTCTTCATTGAAGGTAATGTAAATTCTAAGATTGTATGGGGAAGGTTAGAGACAGGAATGATCTAAATGTTCTTTATTCTGAACAAATCAAACCCAGTTGATTTTACATAGTGGTTTACATAGAAAAAGTTTTATATGGGAATATTGTCCATCATATACAATTATTTTGGTATTCTGCAATAATAGCTGATTCTTTAATATAAATGCTTATCCATGATATATGATAAAAATTACTACATGACATTTTTATTTGAAGATCCATTTGCCATAAAAAATATTAAAAACTCAGATATTTAAATCATACCAAATTTTAAGCACTTTAAACAATTTTTTCAAATTCTGAATGCCAAATTTAGTTAATATATTCAGTCTACATAGCAATCTATACATTCTTCATGAAAACTTACCATGTGCTATTAAGTCTCCAAAAATGTCAAATTAGGGGCACCTGGGTGGCTCAGATGATTAAGTGTCTTGCCTTCGGCTCAGGTTACGATCTCCAGGTCCTGGGATTGAGCCTCATGTTGGGCTCTCAGCTCAGCAGGGAGTCTGTTGCTCCCTCTCCCTCTAATGAATGAATAAAATCTTTAAGAAAAAGTCAAACTATTTTAATAAGCAGTAGTAATTTAGAGACAAACTATCTTTGTTAAAGAGATATTTCCATCTCTGCTTTAATTGTGCCTATACATTAATATGAACATATCATCTTTAGGAAAAATAATCTAAAGATATATTTTATAAAAATCTTCATAGAGACATTAAAAAAACCAAGAAAATAATTTTAAAATGTTTGCAATTTGTTCTTAAGATGAAAGCCACATACACTTCCACGTACAGAGTGAAGATAATCACACAATAGCATTAACATTTTAGAAATCCTTACATAGGAAAGTAAAACATGCCTTTTGTAACATTAAGAAGCCTATTGATAGTTTATTGGTCAAAACATGATAAACTGCTATTCTATTTTCATTTTAGGCTTATTCCATTTTGTTCTTAAATTCCTGTTAAATCATGATGATGAAAAGTATTATTCTATGAAAACATGAGACTCAGCAAGTTTACATACACAACTTGTATGAGTTAATATGCCTAGAGAACATACAACTGAAAAAGCCAAATTTTATTGTGGAATCTTGTTTGTTTTCCCCTAAGAATGAATACTTAATGATACTTTCATCTTCCTTTAATCATGTAAATTTTCTTCTAGACTATAGTAAATTATTAGAGTTACATAATTTTACTGAATTCTTTTTGTAAATTTCCCACAAGTAATTTTTCCAAAAGTAAGCATTAACATTTATGCAAACTGAGTAAATATAGAATAAAAAGATAAGTAATTTCATAATATGAATTTATAAAACACATACTTCTGTATTCAGGCAAGATCATAGATATTAAAGATGATGTCTCTCTCAGGTAAATAGCAATTTTTTTCTTCGTATGTAACTAATTATTTACTTAAAAAGATTTCTAAAAGAAATATTCCAATCACTTGGGTATAGATGTTCTTATACTTTTATTCCTTTGGAGCTTGTACATATTTCAAATCAATTAAAATGTACTTTGTAGTAAATATATCTGAAAGATAAACAATAAACAAACAAAACAATATATTTTATAATTTCCCAAGATTATAAAAATAAGTCAAGTATTTCCTTATTTTTTGTTCCTTGGTTTAGGTTTTCCTTCTTCCCAACTTAAATTTTTAAAAAATTTTCCAGGAAATGTGAAAACATTAAAATAAGCATCCACATGTATACCCCTCCCTTGATAAATCTGTTAACATTAACTACATTAATTTTATCCCTCTTTCTTTCTAAACATAGCTCTAGTTACAGATATATATTTATTTTTGGTTGAATCATTTGAAATTAAATTGTAAACTGGATGATGAACATGGGGAAGATGGTAGTATAGGAAGATCCCGAGCTCACCTCATCCCACAGACAACAGTTACATCTATACGATTACCTCTAAAAATGATCTAAAGACAAAACAGACTTTCCACACTTAATCCTAGAGAAGAGGCCACATTGAAAAGGATAGGTGGGGCAGAGACTTGGTTGGGAACCAAACCCCTGGTGGGACTAACCACAAATGGGAGGCACATCATAAGCATGGAAAAGCAAGAAGATAAGATCCCACACCAGGTACCTCCAGCCTTGGGGCCCTGCACTGGGAAGATGAGTCCCCATACATTTGCCCTTGAAAACTTGTCGGGCTTAACTTCGGGAACTTTACAAATCAGTGGTCTTAAAGCTGCAGAGGTAGAGGGCAATAGAAAACTAAGTCCCTGCCTTGAAGAGCCAGTATATCAAAAACTAATGGTGTATTTTATGGTAACGAACATAACATAATAAAATTAAATTTAAAAAACAAAAAAAAACAAAAACAAAAACAAAAGAGCCAGTATAATAACCCTAACCAAGATGCATCATAGAAGCAGCAGTTTGAAAAGTACTTGGGTATATAAAGGAGATTTATTGGCTAATTTCATAAAATGTGCTGGAGGGGAAGAGATCTTCAGAAGATTTCTCAGGGTACAAAAGTGCTGGTGACTGGGGTGCCTGGGTGACTCAGTCAGTTAAGCATCTGCTTTTGGCTCCGGTATGATCTCAGGGTCCTGATTACCCTTTAGCCCAGCTGGCAGCAGTGAGCTGGGTCCTGGGATCGATCACTGTATCAGGCTCCCTGCTCAGCAGGGAATCTGCTTCTCCCTCTGCCCCTGTCCCCCTCCCCACTCAGGTTCTCTCTCAAATAAATCTTAAAAAAAAAAAAAAGTGTTGGTGGGTTCTATTTTTCTTCCCCTCCACCAGCCTAGAGTGCTGGATGCCTGCTATAGTAGGCACTCTCTACCTACCTTGTAAGTACTGTGTTCTCCTGTGGACCTACCACATCCAACCCCACCTCAGCAAGTGTCTCTCTAACGTTGTTCCTGTTTTGCTACACCCTGCAGGCAAAGCTGGCAGGGCCTGGTGCCACTGCAGTCACTGCTGCTCTGAGGAAGTGGGGAACTAAACTCACTCACTACTGTACCCACGGTTCCAGCAGTCCACCCTCTTATCTGTGCAAAAAGCAGGCCATGCCTTGTACTATACCTGAACTATGGCAGAGAGACTAATTGAAGACATCTAGGCTGATTGCCAGCCTTGCCCACCCATAAGAGCCTCTCAGCCACACTGAGCCCCTTGGTGCTCCAGCAGCTGAGACAGGAGGCTATGTGCAGAAACCTAGGGTGAGCACTGCCCCCACAAACAAACCACAATAACCTCAGGTCTCTAACAAAGTGGGGACCAAACCCTGTCTAGTGCAGCTCACTGCTGCCAGCTGAGCTAAAGGTAATCACGGCTCTGTCATAATAGTGGGGCACAAGCAGCCCACATAGGAGATAAGCCTGGAATGTCTGTGCTACAAGACACCACAGAAACTCTTTTGTAAAAAGGCATGGCTTTCAACAGCAGGAGCCATAGCTGACCTACCTAATACATAGAGAAAAACACAATTAAAATCAGGAGACAGAAGAATATGTCCCAAATGAAAGAACAAGACAAAAATCAGAGTAAAATCTAAATAAAACAGAGATAAGCAATATGCTTGATAATGAATCCAAGTTAATGGTCATAGGATACTCACTGGAATAGAAAAAAAATGGTTAAACTCAAAACTTCAACAATGATTTTAAAAATATTAAAAAGAACTAGTCAGAGCTGAAACATTCAATAACTGGAATAAAAAATACAGTAGAGGGAATCAATAGCAGATTAGAGTATGCAGAACAGTTCAACAATCTGGAAGGGTAATGGAAAGCAATCAAGCTGAACAACAAAAAGAAAAGAATAAAAAATGAGAACAGATTAAAGGAATTCGGTGACATTATCAAGCATACTAAATTTACATCATTAGGGTCCCAGAAACAGAAAGAGAGAACAGTGCAGGAACATTATTTGGAGAAACAATGCCTGAAAACTTCCTTAACCTAAGGAAAGAAATGGACATCTAGGTCCAGGAAGCAAAGAGAGCCCTAACAAGATCAACTAAAGGAAGTCCACATAGGGAAACTTAATAGCAAAAAGTAATGATAGAGAATTTCAAAAGCAGCAAAAGAGAACAGTTACATATAAGGGAAACCCCATAAGGCTATATCAGCTGATTTTGGAGAAACTTTGCAGGCCAGAAGAAAGTGGCATGATATATTCAAAGTACTTAAAGGAAAACAAGAAACAAACACCTATGACCAAGAATACTCTACCTCACAAGATTATAATGCAGAATAGAAAAAGAAATGAGTTTCCCAGAGAAACCAAAGTTAAGAGTCCATCACCACTTAACCAGTCTTACAGGGAATGTTACAGGAAGTCTTTTAAGTGGAAAAGACTATAACTAGTAGAAAATTATGAAAGGAAAAAGTTTCACAGGTAAAAGCAAACATATAGTAAAGGTTAATCACTTATAAAAACAGTATGTATATTTAAAGACAAAAGTAGCAAACTCAATTATATCTGTAAAACATTAGTTAAGGGATACACAAAAATCTAAAATGTGGAGGGGGAGTAAAAAATTAATATTTTTAGAAAGTTTTTGAACTTAAATGACCATTAACATAACAGACTTCTATACACATATATAAACACAATGGTAACCACAAATTTCCAAAACTACAGTAGATACAAAAAGAAAAGAAAAAGGATTCTAGGCATTAAAGAAAGCCCTCAAACCACAAGAGAAGAGTGCGAGAGAGAGAAAGGAACAGAGAAGAACTGCAAAAACAACCACAAAACAATTAACAAAATAAGTACATAGCTATTAACAATTACTTTAAATGTAAATGTGCTAAATGCTCCAGTCAGGGTGCCTGGGTGGCTCAGTTGGTTAAGCATCTGCCTTCAACTCAGGTCATGATCCCAGAGTCCTGGGATCCAGTCCCACATCGGCCTCCTTGCTCTGCGGGGAGTCTGCTTCACCCTCTGCCCTTCACCCACTCTTGTGCTCTCTCTCTCTCTCTCTCTCAAATGAATAAATAAAATCTTTAAAAATAAATAAATAAATGCTCCAATAAAAAAATATAGGTGACTGAATGGATTAAAAAAAAACAAGACCCATTTATATGGTGCCTACAAAAGACTCACTTTAGACCTAAAGATATAGACTAAAAGTAAAAGGATGAGAAAGCAGACCATATAATTACAAGTGAAAAAAACATCAGGGTAGCAATACTTACAACAGAGAAAATAGACTTTAAAACAAAGTCTGTAACAAGAGCCAAAGAAGGGGACCACATAACCATAAAGGGATCAATCCAACAAAAGGATATAACAATTGTAAATATCTATACACCCAACATAGGAACACCTAAATACATAAACAATTATTAACAGACATAATGGGAGAAATTGATACAGTAATACAATAATACTAGGGAAGTTTAACACCCACTTATATTAATGGATAGACCATCCAGAAAAAAATAAGGAAAGTATCTTTGAACAACACATTAGACTACATGGACTTAACAGATATGTATAGAACATTCCACCCAAAAACAGCAGAATACACATTATTTTCAAGTTCACATGGAACATTCTCCAGGATAGATCACATGTAGGGCCATAAATCAAGTCTCAATAAATTTAAGAAGATTGAAATTGTATCAAGCATCTTTTCCACCCATAATGGTATGAAACTAAAAATCAATTACAAGAAAAAAAAAAACCTGGAAAAAACACATGTAGTGGTTAAGCAACATGCTTCCAAACAACCAATGGGCTAACCAAGAAATCAAAGAGGAAATAAAAAAAAAAATGGAGGCAAATGAAAATGAAAACACAGTGATCAAAATCTTTGGGACACAGCAAAAGCAGTTCTAAGAGGGAAGTTTATAGTAATACAGCCTACCTCAAGTAACAAGAAAAATCTCAAACAACCTACCTTTACACCTAAAGAAACTAGAAAAACAAGAATAAAGATTAGAGCAGAAATAGAGACAAAAAATAGAAAAGATTATTGAAACCAAGAAGTGGTTCTTTGAAAATATAAACAAAATTAATAAACCTTTAGACAAACTAAACAACAACAAAAAGGACCCCAAAAATACCAGAAATGAAGAAAAAGACATGTCAAAATACAAAGGATTATAGAGAATATTATGAAAAATTATATGCCAACATATTGGACAACCTAGAAGAAATGGATAAATTCCATGAAACACACCATCTCCATTAACTAAATCAGAAAGAATTAGAAAATTTGAACAGACTGATTACTAGTAATAAAATTGAATCAGTAATAAACTCCCAACACACAAAAGCCCAGGAAAGGATGTGTTTACTGGAGAGTTCTACCAAATATTTAAAGAAGAATTAACACCTATTCTTTTTAAACTATTCCAAAAAAATATAAGAGCAGTGCCTAGAGAGCTCAGTCATTAGAGAATGCAACTCTTCATCTCAGGATTGTGAGTTCGAACCTCACATGGATAGTAGAGATTATTTAAGGAAATAAAAATAAATAAATAATATATAAGAGGAAGGAAAACTTCCAAATTCATTCTACAAGACCAGCATTATCCTGATACCAAAACCAGACAGTACAGGCATATATCTAATATATCTGATGAACATAGATGCAAAAATCCTCAACAAAATATTAGCAAACTGTATTCAACAATACATTTAAAAAATCATTCACCATGACAAGTAAAATTTATTCCAGGGATGCAAGTGTGGTTCAATATTTGCAAATCAATTAATGTGATCAAATTAACAGAAAGGATAAAAAAAGTCATCTCCAAAGATAATTTTTTAACAAAATGTTCATATGTATCAAATGAACAAATATGTTCAAATGTATCATCTATTTATGATAACTCTCAACAAAGTGAATTTAGAGGAAATATGACTTGAACATAATAAAGGTCATATATGGAGGCACCTGGGTGGCTTAGTTGGTTGAGCATCTGACTCTTGATTTCAGCTCAGGTCATGATCTCAGGGTCCTGAGTTGGAGCCCCACAACAGGTTCCATGCTCAGCAGGGAGTTTGTTTGAGATTCTCTCTGTCTCTCTCTCTCCCTCCCCGTCTGCCCCTTCACCCTCACTAACTCCCTCCCTCCCTCCCTCCCTCCATCTCTCAAATAAACAAATAAATCTTTAAATAAATAAGAAAGTAAAGGTCACACATGAAAACCCCACAGCTAACATCATACTTTCTGTTAAAAGACAAGGTCCTTATCAAAATGACAAGGTGGTGGAGCTGTGACAGCAACATTGCTTTCTGCAAAGACCCCAAACCAAAGTGGTATTTGGTCATGGAGGAGTTGCCCTTCTTTTGCTTTAAAGGAATCATAGCTCATACCTGAGTTGCTAACTTTTTCTCCTTTGACCTTCCTGTTGCCAAGGGATTGTCTCAGTTGTGTTCTGTTACTTTAGGGGGCTAAGTAAGTAATACTGAGCTTGGGCTTTCATTCCATTCAGTTCTAAAAAACCACATTATTCCAAATCCAGTACTTAATCACTCTCTTAATTAAGAAGGCAACAGTTCTTCCTTCAATGTTCATTCCTGGATATTGGCATAGAGTGCAATCAAAACCCCCTTTCCCTTCAAGGAAGAGTGTTACTGGAAAATTGTCCTGTGGCTCTACTGCAGAGCGCCTCAGGGCCCATTATGGCAGCCAGTGAGAGGGAAGGTCGGCTTCCCATACCCAGTTGTAACATTGCCTTATGTTTTTTACAGGGTCTCCTAGCTGAAAGGTGTAATGTGTATTTCAAGAAATGCATATCCACATCTTGATAGCCAGAAAAGAGATCCACAAGGAACTGTTCAAAGATCTTATGCAAATGACCTCTCCCAACTCCACATCTTTTTTTGTTGTTGTTTTGTTTTTAAACTTATTTATTTGAAAGAGAGAGAGTAAGAGGGGGGAGGGTCAGAGGGAAAGAATCTTCAAGCAGACTCTTGCTGAGCACACAGCTGAGGTGGGGCTCAATCTCACCACCCTGAGATCATGACCTGAGCTGAAACCAAGAGTCTGATGCTCAACCAACTGAGCCACCCAGGCACCCCTCCCAACTCCACATCTTAAATCAACTTCATACTGTTGTATATTAAACAAAACCAAGCAAAACAAAGACACAGAAGAAACATTCCCCCCCCTTCTAAATTAGTGAACTCATAGATTTTGTTTTACAGCTTATGGAAAATGATTTGGGGATCCTTCTGGTAAACAGGAGGTTGGCAACAAACAGAAACACCTCTGCTCACACTCCACCAGATCATAGGCAGGTTAGAGGAATCTGCCAGCTTGTTGGTACTTGTGTACTAAGAAGAATCTGGTATCTTGGAGGGCTCTGGCTTCATACAAGGGAGATCCCCAGTGCCAGGATAAACACATGCAATTTAGGCCATCAAAAACTCTCCTGTGCCATCTCTGACCCAAATTTAGCAGTTTTTTTTCCATTTCACTTTCTAGGATTGAAACAAAGGAACCAGTGTCCAGAGGCAAATGACACATGCCTCCAACTTGCTGCCATCTTTAATTTCTTCATAAACCTTACTTAAAAGAACAAGACTCCCATTTCTCTTTTTAAATAGATCCCTGCTGTCAGCCCCAATGGCCAATTGCAAAGACTTCTATTTCCCAATGGACAAGAGAGACTCCATCATCTTGGTCATGGTTGGGATGAGGTACATATGATCATCCACATACTTGGTCACACAAATCTCTAGCTGCAGCTTCACCTAAAGCTCTTTACTTCCAGCATCTGTTGAATTTTTGGTTTTGTCATTGCAGTGCATGGTGCATTGGGCCACGCAGTCCTGCAACTGCTCTAACTCACTGGTCACCAGGGCCTGGACTTGAGCCAGAAGTGCATGGCAGCGTTCAATGCACTGGTGCACCAGCTGCATGGAAGATCTGCTGTCCTCACAACAACTGGTGCTGTGCTGAAACATGAAACCCTGAATCTTCCAGGTGTCCCTTCCCTCCAGACTCTTGATCATGGAGTCCACTGCCTCCTGCACCCAGAGCTGCTGCAGCTCTGCTGTGGTGACCCCCGCCCAGCACTGGAAATATCCCATACCTTGTTTTAAATGATGACTATATAGATTTTATAATTGTCAGAACTCATATAAATACACATATAAGATCTCCAGATTTCAATATATGTAAATTATATCTCAATTTTAAGTTTATTTTAAAATGAAGCTGATCCCAATTTTCCCAGTATTTCTGTTACTGCATCTATCTTTGGCTTTGTATTGTTTTCATGTAGTAATCATGTGATCTCTTTAAAATTATAAAAAAAGTTAAACATAGATATTGTGTCTTCTTTTCCCCTTAACACCTGATACATGTTACATTTATCAGGTACTCACTAAATAATTGCTTTCTTTAATTTAGGATAAACATTTTTCATTGATACATAATAACATTAAAAGATAACTTTTCACGAAATAAGTGGAAGTTTCCATTCATTATTCATTCATCCATTCATCATTCACTTTGCACTTATTTTCTCTTTAAATATTTCTTAAGCATCTATTATATGTGAATGTATTACACATTATTTATACAATGGTGAATAAGACAAATGCGTAGGCTGTGCTAGTGGAATTCTGTCAGTAATAATATGAATATTCTTTTCCTGATCATTTTTTCCTATTATTTTGTTTTTGTTTCTGTCTTTTAATGATGTGGAAAATTTAAAATATCAGAACTGCAACTCTATTTTTTTTTCCTTTGACTATCCCTTCTGCCATGTTTTCTTTTCTCTTTTTTTTTTCTTCCCTGGTTTTATACTAAGAAATTCTCAATTATGTTTGAAAAAATTTAGCAAACTTTTTATACATAAGCCCCATCTCCATAGATTGTAGAAGACTTTATGTACTATCTACTGAATTAAAAATCTCTATATATCCTTTTATTTTGATAACAGATGGCTATTCATAGGGAATATAGATATATTTCCCAATTGTTTACATGTACATGAAAAATTGTAGTAAACGAATCACATTAAAGTGACAGCAGTTTCTGCACTTTGATATGTTTACAGCTTTACCTGATTAAATTTTCAGAACAAAATTGTTCCCCATAGCAATTTGTATAACTGCAATTCTAACAAATAACCTGTTGTTGGGAAGTAAAGAATATCTATGCCTACAACATCTGAAATATGCATTTCACTCAGACTTGAAGTTTAATTTACTCTAAGGCGAACAGGCCAATGATGTTAGACAGCTGTTAAAATGTCTAGCATATTCAAAGATCCATTAATACAAGATCTGTAGGCAAAAACAAGTATGTATTAATGATTTTTGTTAATCACCCATGACTCAAGTATTATACTCAGTTATAAGCACGGTGTTTTTAGGAGATGGTGATCAGAATAATAAAGGTTCTGGGAAATAATAGAAATTCATTTAATCCTCATGTTAACTCTGAAACAGAGGTAGTGTCATCCACAAATTTTACTGATAAGAGATAACTAACTTCCTGAATCTAAGACAGTGTTGTGATAGACACTGGGGAGGGCATGTGCTATAGTGAGCACTGTGAATTGTGTAAGACTGATGAATCACAGACCTGTACCTCTGAAACAAATAATACATTATGTTAAAAAAAAAAAAAAGAAGAAGATAGCAGGAAGGGAAGGATGAAGGGGGGAAATTGGAGTGGGAGATGAACCATGAGAGACTATGGACTCTGAGAAACAAACTGAGGGTTCTAGAGGGGAGCGGGTGGGTGGATGTGTTAGCCTGTGATGGGTATTAAAGAGGGCATGTACTGCATGGAGCACTGGGTGTTAGACGCAAACAATGAATCATGGAACACTACATCAAAAACTAATGATGTAATGTATGGTGATTAATATAACATAAACAAAAAAGACAGTGTTGTGAAGTGTGATGACAGAATACCTGTTTAGACATATCTTGACCATAAAGGTCATTCTAATAAACTGTCTTATACTATTAAATTATTTATCAGCAAATATTTCACAAATAAAATTTATTCACAACATTGTGAAAGCAACTTGGATGCAAGAGAAATGTTAACATTTCTTTTTCAAAAACCATTTTAAAGGTAGTCTGTAAATATCTAAAGCAAAGTAGAAAACAATGTTTATATAGAGAGAGTAGGTTTAAAAAGAGGCAGTGGATCCTATGTATGTGTGTTTATATATACACACACATATGCACATATGTTATTACACAGTTTGTCCTATATGTTATGTGTGATTTAATATCTGTTCTTGGCATAAAAAATACATTTAAGTAGGTTTCAGACAATCATTCTCCCCACCAGAAAATAGTCAGCAATCTTTCTGAAACACAAATAGATTTCAACTCTATAAAAGAGAGCCACACATTCTTGTTGAGATTTAATGTGAGAGAAAAGAGTACAGGTCATGACTAAATTTCATGCTCTCATGAACCTTAAAATAATTTACAGAGTTATCAGAACATTCATTCAGTGTCCTTATTACCTGGCAGTTGTAGTACATAGGTATGCCAGACTACAGAAAAACCTTTTAATTTCAAGCCAAAATAAACTCTACACATTTAGTGATTAACTTCTGGCAAAAATTACCTTAATATGCATATTTGACATGTCATAATTTGTATATATTTTATATCTGTATATGTTTAACTGTATTCAAAATAAGAATCTATAGATTTTATTTTAAAATATTTTATTTATTTATTTATTTATTTATTTATTTAGTGACTGAGAGCACAAGTGTGGGGAGGGGCAGAGGGAGATGGAGAGAGAGAACCTCAAGCAGAATCTATGATAAGTATTGAGCCAATGTGGGATTCCATATCTCATGACCCTGAGAAAATGACCTGAGCCAAAATCAAGTGAGATGCTTAACCAATTGAACCACCCAGGTGACCTCAAAATCTATAATTTTAAATTAAATTAAGACACTGCACTTAAAATGCATCACATTTTAAAGTTATTTGTTGTATTTTGTCTTTCTTTATAGAATCCGTAATGATCTCGGTCACCTAGTTTAGTCCAAGCATTTGTGTAGTCAGAATGGATCATCATATATGAAGCCAACGTTGGGAAGCAAACTTAATGAGAGGAATAAGACTACCTAAAACTGTTTTGAAAAAGAACAAAGTTTGTGGGCTCATACTACCAACTTTTGAGACTTGTATTATTGTTACACTAATCTAGAGAGTGTGGTATTAGTGAAATTATATATAGATCCAGTGAAGATAATAGAAAATACAGAATAGATCAACACAAATACAGTCAACTGATTTTTGATAAATGTACCAGACAACTCAATGGATAAAAGATAATATGTTCAACAAATGATACTGGAACAAGTATTCACTATTTTCTACAGAAAATGAATCTTGATCTTTATATCACATGTCATGAAAAGGACTTTTAAAATGGATAATCAACCTGTTATAAAATCTAAAACTACACTGCTTCTGGAAGAAAACATAGTATAAAATCTGCCTAATTTTGAATTAGGCAAAAAGTTTGGTTTTATATAGAACAACAAAAAATTACCATTAAGAGGAAAAAAAAACCTATATGATAAATGGGAAATAAAATTTTCTCTGGTAAAAATAGAGGTAAGAAATTTAAAAAAGTGGTGTAGACTTGGAGAAAAAAATGTAAATCATATTTCTAAAAAAACATATCCAGTATATATAGAGAATTCTCAAAATGTAACACTAGAAACACATTTAAAAAAAATGGAAACCACAATAACATACTACAGCACACCTAATTAGAATGCCTAAAACCCTAAAAGGCTAGTAATACCAATTACTGGTGAGGATGCATGTCTAGAAGAATTCTTATTCATTGCTGGTAAATTCAAATTCAAAACAGTCACTTTTGTTGACTGGAAGTTTCTTACAAAACTAAGAATAGCCTTATCATACAATCCTAGGAGGTATCATAATCCTAAGTATATTTACCCAACTGATTTAAAAACATATACTCCAAAATATGCACATCAATATTTACAGCAGTTTGATTCATAATTGCCCAAACTGGAATTAACTAAGATACCCTTGAATGAATGAAAAAAAAATGATATATGTACAATGGGTTATTCAATGATAGAAAGATATATTAATCCATAAAATGGTATGGATGAAATCTTAAATGTAGAAGTGGAAAGAAAGCAGTCTAATGAGGCTAGGTATCTTATAATTTCAATTATCTACAGTCCAGAAAAGCAAAACCATAGAAACAATGAGAACATTAGTGAATGCCAGTGGATTGGGAGGAAGGATGACTAGGCAAAGCACAGGTTTTGTTTTGTTTTGTTTTGTTTTTTTCCAGGTCATGAAACTATACCATATAGTATTGTAATGATAGATACATCACACTATGCCTCATACAGTTTTGCAGCACAAAGAATGAACCATAATGTATACAAATACAACAACAAAAAAAGGTCACTTAGGAAGCCAGAGGATCCCAGGAAAAAATGTGCACTGTGTTGAGGGAAGCTACCTACAGTACAAATGTATGAAGCAACCTGTGAAGAGGCTGGAAGAAAACATTTTAACCTAAGAAATTTTGGAAATAAACAGGGTCTATAAGACTGAAGAAAAAGGGAATTGCACATAAGCATTGTACTCTGATTGATAAATTTGTTTCCCATGGGGTATAGGTTAAACTTTCTGAAACTGCTATACACATATACACTGGAATTGAACAATTAAGTAAACCTAAAGGGAATAGGGGGAGCTAGTTTTCTTATTGTTGGAGTGGTAGTTTACAGGCAAATGAGGTAGGGGAAATCTTGAATGATCCATGAGGTAATGGATTTGGATTAGGGAAAAATCATGAGAAATGAATTCATTTAACTTTAGATACAGATGGTTACACATAGATCAGTATATGCATATACACAGGTTAGTATACACATATATAGTTCCTTTCTCTCTCAACTGAAAGCATCTAGATGAAATGACACTACGATAGTAATAAGGACAACTAGTGATCAGCTTCTGGTTTCTTAAGGGAAGAGTAAAAAGAACTAGGACTCCTGTGAAAAATTGCTTCTTCTAGCAATGGGGCATAAATATGCAAGATGAGTCTGGAGAATTGTGCAGTTTCAGAATGTAAGAAAGCACTGAAAAAAAAAATACACAAATGCAATGATAGAGATATATCAAAGTGACCCAGGAACCAACTGAAGCATCTCTTAATGGCCAAAGTTGGAACTCTTTGTACAGTATAAAAGAGAAGGCAAGAATAGTTTACAGTGGAAATATTTAACCATACAAACTCAGTCAGGAGACCAAGGTCAACTTCAACAATGATAAACCATATTAATAGTACGCACCCTTGATATGATGCAATAAAATGACATTTTCACATCTGTGATCTTCCTCACAAACATCCACAACCTCAATTTCAATATGAGAAAAACATCATACAATTCCCAATTTGGGGGCATTCTATAAGATACCCTGAGATATATTTCTCATAACAATCAAGGTCATCAGAAATAAAGTCTGAGAAACTTTTGCACACATGAGGAGCTTAAGGAGATATAATGACTAAATATAATGCAGCATCCTGGATGGGATCCTAGAACAGAAAAAGCACAATAGATTAAAAACTAAGGAAATTTGAATAGGATGTGGAATCTAGGTAATAATCATATATCAATATTGCATCATTAATTATAACAGAAGTAACATTAATGTAAAATATTGATAATAGGGGCAACTAGGCACAGAATGTATAAAATCTCCTTTACTATCTTGATTTTTCAGTAAATCTACAACAGTTTTTTTTTTAAAAGAAAACATTTTATAAAATTGTGCAAAAACTTTGGACAGATACTTCAAAAAGTAATCCCCCTAACACAAAGTTACCCAAGATAAATCAAAACATATTCACATGAAAACCTTTATATAAATGTTTAGAGCAGCACTTATTGATGATCACCCCAAACTGGAAATGACTCAGTTATCCATCAACTGGTAAAATGATAAACCTTGGTATATACAATGGAATATTTCTCAGCAATACAATGAAACATGCTATTTTTCACAAAACAACATATGGTGCATCTAAACTGCATTTTATTAAGTCAAAGTAGTCAGATCCAAAAGCTTATATATTGTATGATTTCACTTGTGTGTCAAAGGAAAAGATAAAACTACAGAGGTGAAATATATCTCAGTATTTGCTAGAGAGTGGTGTTGGTTGAAGGGGTGTGCTACCTAGAGACAACATGAACATTTCAGGGTAATGAGATGGATCTTATAATGATTGTGGTAGTGGATATATGGCTCCATGTCTTTCTTAAAACCCGCAGAACTCTACACTATAAAGGGTGAATTTTAATGTGTGCCAATTTAAAAAATCAACCAGGATATGTGTGAGGAAAAAATAGTCAATGCATGCTATGACATTTTAACATTATTACTAATGAATCACATAATAATATGATAGAGGTGCAGGAGATACCTAAACCTCAGTAATTTTAAAAAAGACTATTTTGATCTCGTACTCTAAGGCTAAAGACAAAAAGAGTTGATCGCCAACCCTGTTATATAGTTTATATATATGCTTCCAACAGGGTTGTGGGTTAACAATCTTGAAATTATTTTATGTGGATTCTAAAATTGAGCAAGTAAATAAATACTTTGCAGATTATAAATAATAGAGTTAGCAGTAAAATATCTCTTTCTTTTTTGATTAATAATGTCCATATGCAAATTCAATATATTAAATAATTCGTCCCTAAGTCTCAAGAGCACATAAAATATTTACAGTAAGAATTTATTTCAAAATCCATTTACTTTCAGTATCAATAACTTTAAGTGAGATTTAATAGTTCTGACAGTTCTAAAATGTGTTGAGAAGTAGGTTACATTAGTGACCAAACAAGCAGCCAAATGGGCACATATCTATATATGGATTCATTAGGTGTTCTATTCTTCTACTGATTTAAGTTGATGTGCAATAACTTGAGAGTCAGTAGAAATACTGAATTTAATTAGAAAGACATTTTTGTGACTGATTGCTTATTCATAGACTAAAACTGCATTTTTACTATTTTAACAAAGTAAACAAGGTTTGAAAGTCTCGGAGAAAAAAATTATCGCCTGACTCAAGAAAATTAATTATTCTCAATATAGTGCTTAGTAAAGAATAGGAAATAAAAGTAAAAGCTGGCTGCCAAGCATCAACAGACACAAAAAAGAAAGGAGATTAATAATATTCAATTTTTCATGTTAACTACCACACAAGTTAACAAATTGAATATGAATCCAGCATGCTACTATTATTGACTAAAATATTAACAGTACCAAAAGAAGAGATTTTAAGAAATATAATTATGGAAAGAAAATAGTTCCTACTGTTATTTTTTTTCTTTCCTTTTCATTTTAAATATAGGTTTTGTTTTAACTGTGGGTAGCTCCATGCAAGTGTGACATGAGGAAATATAGCTACTGCTACCACTATGTGTTTGTATTAAAATAATAGAATCTGTTCATCTTAAAGGTATAGGACAGACATCCAGAGCCACCTAAGATAGAGTAAGCACATTCCGCCCAATCTTTCCCAAAGACTGCAACAACAGCAAAATCCTGACAAGAATATATAAGCAACTATCTGCAGACCCTGAAAAGTAAATAATTGCAGGCAAACTTTGAAGAAAAATAAAAATTCAAAGGACAACCAATACAATGGTAAATTCCCTGTTTTAGTTTTTTGTTTTGTTTTGTTTTGTTTCATTTTTCTTGTTTTTTTTCATCCCATATCTCATGCCAGACAGCCTGAAGCCCAGACCTGCATAAGTGCATAACTGATACAGACAGAGCATTGCCAAGAAAACAAAACAAAAACATACCCTCTATCTTCTTATTGTGGAAACCAGGAATGGATGTTCTCTGTGCTATGACAAAGGTGAGAGGAATCACCTACCTCTCTCCTCTCTCCCTCCTCATCCCTTCCTATTCCCTAAGACACAATGATATTGAGATTAGGCCAATTAATAACCCTACAATAGCCTCTAAGTGTTTAAGCAAAAGGAAAAATCCCATGTCTCTCACTTTAAGTCAAAAGCTAGAAATGAGTAAGGTTAGTGAGAAAGGTATATTGAATGCTGAGATAGGCTTCTTATGCTAAACACTTAGCCAAGCAGTGAATGCCAAGGAAAAGTCCTTGAAGGAAATTAAAATTGCTTTTCAGTGAACACATGAATGATAAGAAAATGAAACAGCCTTATTGCTGAAATAGAGAAAGTATTACTGATTTCAATAGAAGATCAAACCAGGTACAGCATTTCCTTAAGCCAAAGCCCAGTCCAGAACAAAATCCTAACTCTCTTCAATTCTAGGGAGGCTGAAAGAGGTGAGGAGGTGTCAGAATAAAAGTTTGAAGCTAGCAGAGGTTAGTTCATGAAGTTTAAGGAAAGAAGCTGTATCCACAACAAAAACACAAGCGCTGATGTAGCAGCTGAAGTTACCTGGAGGATCTAGCTAAGATAATGAAGGTGGCTACACTAAATGATGGATTTTCAGCGTACACAAAACAGCCTTCTATTGGAAGAAGATACATTTTAGGTACTTTTAGATATCTTTTCATAGCTAGAGAGGAGAAGTCAGTGCCTGGCATCAAAGTTTCAAAGGACAAACTAACTCTCCTGTTAGGGGTTATGCAGCTGGTGACTTTAGGTTGAAGTCAATGCTTATTTACCATTCCAAAAATCCCAGGGCCCTTAAGAATTATGCTAAACCTACTCTGCTTATGTTCTGTAAATGGAACAACAAAGTCTGGATGACAGAGCATATGTTTACAACATGGTTTAACCTCATTGTTGAGACCTGATGCTCAGAAAATATTCCTTCCAAGTATCACTACTCATTGACAATGTAGCTGGTCACCCAAGAGCTCTGATGGAGAAGTACAATGAAATGAATGTTATTTTTATGCCTACTAACATAATATCCATTTAGTAGCCCATGGATCAAGTAAGGAGGAGTTTTGACTTTCAAGTTTTTTTTTTAATTTAAGAAATACATTTTGTAAGATTATAACTGCCATAGATAGTGATTTCTCTGATGGATGTGGGCAAAGAAAATTTAAGAATTTATGGAAAGGATTTACCATTCTAGATGTCATAAAAGCCATTTGTGATTCATGGGAAGAAGTAAAAATTTCATCAAGAGGAGTTTGGTAGAAGTTGATTCCAATCCTGTTGGATGACTTCGAGGGGTTCAAGACATCCATGGAGGAAGTAGCTGCAGATGTGGTGGAAATAGCAAGAGAAATAGAAGTGGAGCCTGAAGATGTGACTGAATTGCTGCAATCTCATCACAAAACTTGAATTGATGAGGTGTTGCTTTTTATGAGTGAGCAAAGGAGTGGCCTCTTGAGATGGAATATACTCCTGGTGAAGATGCTGTGTAGATTTTTGAAATAACAACAAACATGTAGAATATTACATAAACTTAGTTGATAAAATAGCAGCAGGGTTGGAGAGGACTGACTCCAATTTTGGAAGAGGTTTTACTGTGAATAAAATACTATCAATGCCACCGTGGATAAGATGCTATCATTACATACCACAGAGAAATCATTAATAAAAAGAAGAGTAAATTGATGCAGCAAAGTTTCATTGTTGTCTTGTTTAAAGAAATTTCTACAGCCACCACAACCTTTACCCATTACCACCCTGATCAGGCAGCAGCCCATCAACATTGAAGCAAGACACTCTACCAGAATAAAGATTATGACTCTTAAAGCTCAGATAATGGTTAGTATTTTGTAAGCAATAAAGCATTTTTAAATTAAGGTATGTACATTGTTTTTTCAGACAATGCTATTACACATTAATAGATAACAGTATGATGTAAATATAACTTTCGTATGCACTAGGAAACCAAAAAATTATTTTTTTAGATTTTATTTTTTATTTTTAATTTTTAAAGATTTTATTTATTTTTGTGAGAGAGAGAGGGAGAGAGAGCATGAGAGCATGAGGTCGGGGAGGGACAGAGGGAAAACAGACTCCCCATTGAGCAGGGAGCCTGATGTGGGGCTTCATCCCAGGATGCTGGGATCATGACCTGAGCCAAAGACAGATGCTTAACTGACTGAGCCATACATGTGCCCTTAGATTTTATTTATTTCTTATTGGAGAGAGAGAGAGGTTCTGCAAGCACAAGCTGAGGGAGGAGCAGTGGGGAGAGAAAGAGAAGCAGGCTCCCCTCTTAGCAGGGAGTCCCACATGGGGCTCTATCCCAGGACCCTGAGATCATGAACTGACCTAAAGGCAGATGCCTCCCCAAAATCAATTTGATTCTCCTTATTGTGATATCCACTTTATTACTCTGAGATAAATTATTAAGCTGGTAGCGACATGATTAAGAAGCATTCACACACCACTTTATGAGGATAAGAGGGCCATTCTACCAAGCAGACAGCATTTCTAAATGTGTATGCACCAAACAACAAAGCTGAAACATATGCAAAGCAAAACTGACATACTGGGAAAAAAAACCTGATATAACTGAAAGTAGTATACAAATCCAAATTTTAAGTTGAATACTTCAGCACTTCTCTGTCAATAGTTAACTAAGCATAAAATTTGAAGAGTGTATTAGATTTGCCAGAGAAACAGAAACAATAGGATGTGTGTGTGAATGTGTGTGTAGGTAGATGTAGATGTAGATATAAATGTGTATGTATGTGTATATGTATAGATATTTACTTCAATAAATTGTCTCAGCGATTATGGAGGCTTGGCAAGTTATAAAATCTGTTAGGGTAGGCCAACAGGCTGGAGTTTCAGGAAAGAATTATAATTCCAGTACAAAACCAGTCTGCTAGCAGAATTCCTTCTGGGTCGGAGGAGGTCAATCTTTGTTCTATTAAGGCTTGAGACTGATTGGATAAGGCTCACCCAAATAATGGGAGGTAATCTGCTTTACTCAAAGTCCACTGATTTAAATGTTAACAAATTAAAAAGAAATACTTTCACAGAAATATCTATAATAATGTTTGTCCAAATATATAGGTATCATGGCTCAGGCAAGTTGACACAAAAATTAACCATCACAAAGTGTTCAGGATAACTTATTTTATGTTTCCTTTTATCTTATTTTTTTATTTGGTATTTGCAAATTAGTTTAAATTGCAAATTAGTTTAAATTCCTTATGTAATAGTCTAAAATTACATATCTCACAGCTTATATGTATTTTCTGAAGTTCATGATATTTAGATAATGGAGTTCAAGCGGAATATAAGCCTTACCTCCCCATAGGATACAAAATTAATACACAAAAATTGGTTGCATTTATAGATACCGATAACAAAGTAGCAGAAAGAGAAACTAGGAAAACAATTGCATTTACAATGGTACCAAAAAGAATAAAATACCTAGGAATAAACTTAACTAAGCAGGTGAAAGATCTGTAATCTGAAAACTATAAAACACTGATGAAAGAAATTAAAGATGACACAAATGGAAATATGGCCTATGCTCATGGATTGGAATAATTAATATTGTTAAAATGTCTATGCTACCCAAAACAATCTGCAAATTGAATGCAATCCTTATCAAAATACTAACATCATTTTTCCTAGAGTTCAAACAAAAATTCTAAAATTTTTATGGAATCACAAAAGATGCCAAATAGCTAATAAGAAAGAACAAAGCTGGAGTTATCACAATCCCAGATTTCAAGATATACTACAAAGCTATAGTAATTAAAGCAATATGGTACCTTCACAAGAATTGACACATAGATCAATAGAACAGAATAGAGAGCCAGGAAATAAACTCACACATATAAGATCAATTAATCTATGACAAAGGAGGCAAGAATATACAATGGGAAAAAGACAGTCTCTTCAATAAATGTAGCTGGCAAAAGTGGACAGCTATAAGACAAAGAATAAAACTGGACCATCTTTTAACAGTAAACACAAAAATAAAATCAAAATGAATTAAAGAACCTAAATGTGAGACCTGAATTCATAAAACTCATGGAAGAAAACATAGGCAGTAATTTCTATGACATTGGCTTCAGCAACATTTTTCTAGATATGTTTCCTTTGGTAAGGGAAAAAAAAATTGAAGCTACACCAAAATAAAAACCTTTTGCACAGAAAAAAATATCAACAAAACAAAAAGCAACCTGCTATTTTGCAAATGATATATCTGATAAGGGGTGCATATCCAAAATATATAAAGAACTTTACAACTTAATGTAAAAAAAATAAGCCAGTTAAAAAGTGGGCAGAAGAGCCGAATAGACATTTTCCAAAGAAGACATGCAGATGGTTGACAGACACATGAAAAGATGCCCAACATCTCTAAGCATCAGGTAAAAGCAAATCAAAACTACAGTGAGATGTCACCCCACACCTGTCAGATGGTCAGAATAAAAAAAAAATTAAAAAAGAAAAGAAAAGAACGAACAAGTGTTGGAGAGGATGTGGAGAAAAAGAAACCCATATGCACACTGTTGCTAGGAACGTAAATTGATGCAGCCACTGTAGAAAACATTTTGGTGGTTTCTTTAAAAAACAAAAATAGAAATAACATATAACCAGTAATTCCACTACTGGGTATTTAACCCCCCAAAAATAAAACCATTAATTCAAAAATATCTGTGCACCCCTGTTTTATTGCAGCATTATTTACAATAGCCAAGATATGGAAGCAGCCCAAGTGTCCAGATGAATGGACAAAGATGTAGTATATATCCATAATGGAATATTATTCATCCGTAGAAAAGGGTAAGAACTTGCCTTTTGCAACAACATGGATGGAACTAGAGGGTATTACTTTAAGTAAAGTAAGATAGAGAAAGACAAATACCATATGATTTCACTTATATGTGAAATCTAAAGAACAATAAAAAGCAGAATCAGACCCATAAATACAGAGAAAAACTGGATGGTTGCCAGAGAGGAGGGAGTGGGAGGATGCAAAATGGGTGAAGGAGAGTGAGAGATACAAGCTTTCAGTTATGGAATGAATGAGTCATGAGGATAAAAGGTAGAGCTTAGGGAATATAGTCAGTTGGGGTTGTTACAGCATTGCATGATGAGAGATGGTAGCTACACTTATGGTGAGCATAACATAACAACAGATCCACTTGTTGAATCACTATGTCATACACGTGAAACTAACAGAACACTGTTTGTCAACTATAATTCTCTCTCACACACACACACACACACACACACACACCTTCCCTCCCTTTATATTTCTTTGCCCTTTCCAGTTTATAATAGTCAAATATTTTCTCTACAAATATTTAGGAACATTACCAGTATTTTTGCTTTAAACATCAACTATAACATATAAAGTTCAAAAGGAAAAGGAAAACAATATATTTTCCCTAATTTTTGCTTACTGTGTTTTTGTTCTTTTATGTCCCAACATTATTTCTCTTATCATTTCTTCCTACCTCAGAATTTTCTTAAGCCATTTTTTATCCTAAAGGACTGCTTGTAAGGCAAATCTGCTGATCATAAATTCTATTTTCCTTCATCTGATAATTTATTGACTTCCCTTCATTTCCCAAAAGATATTTTCACTGGATATAAGATTCTGGATTGTAGTTCTTTTAGTGTCTGAAAAGTATTGGGCTGCTGCCTCTGACCTCCATAGCTTCTGGTGAGAAATCTGTCAATCAAATAGTATTTCTGCTATAGGTACTGTATCATTTTTCTCTGGCTGTTGTCATGAATTTTTTTGTCCTTAGTTAATTATGATGTATTTTGTCATAGATTACTTTGTGTTTAACCTGTTTGTAGTTCTTTCAACTTCTTGAATCTGTAGTTTTATATCCCTTGACAAAATTTTGAAGTACTTAGCCATTATATCCAAGTACTTTTGCAGCCTCAAACTCTTTCTCCTCTACTTCTGGAGCTCTAAGAACATAAATATTAAATCTTTCATTATGTCTCCATTTATCGCCCTTGTTCATATTGTGTAATTTTGTTGTCTTTTTCTTTCACTGATTTTTTTGTTGTTGTTCCTTCTATCTGCTATTGTGCCTGACCACAAAGCTTTTTATTTTGGATACTGTATATTTCAGTTTTAAAGTTTCCATTTGATTGTCTTTTATTTCTATTTCTATATTGAGATATTCTTTTTCTTTGCTAAGCTTCTATTTTTTTCATTTTCTTTCAAGCATGTTCACAATTGTACGCTGAAGCATTTTCAACAAGACTGGTTTTAAATATTTGTTGGATAATTTTGGCATCTCTGCCATCCTTGTGTTGGCATCAATTGATTGTCTTTTTTAATTTTGTCATTTAGTTTGAGATTTTCTTGGCTCTTTGTATGATGAGTGATTTTTCTGTGGAAAGTTGGACATTTTCATGTTATGCTATGAGATTCTTTAAATCTTCATTTTAACTATCTTTCTCTGACTTTACTCTGGCAAGGGAAGGGGTACTGCTTCATTTCTGTCAGGTGTCCTTAGATGATAAGTAGGTGGAGGCCCCTCATAATTGCTTGGTTGGGGTAGAAGTCTCACTTCCTTACATGGTCTTTACTGACACTGTATTTAGAGTGTCTTGTTGCCATTTGTTATCAGGTATCCACGAGGCCTCCTCCAACATCACCCAGCATGGAAAGGTAGGGAAACTTTTCTACTGTACCTTTGAGGTAGATATCTAGGCTACTTATGTGGTCTCCAATGACGCGGAAGCATGGGGGAAGGAAAGATCTTGTTACCTTTAGCTGGTGATAAGTCTTGGTTTCCTCCGTGGCCCTCATTGCAGCCTCATGAGGATGAATGTCTAGGCTTCCCATTTTAGCTTTTTCTGGTGTGTATGGACCACTATTTTTCTATGGTGTTTGGCTAAAGTAAGCTGGTAATTTTTTAAAAATGTTTGGTCGTATTAGGCTCCTCTTTTCATGGTCTTTTGGCTAGAGAGTAGGCTTTTGTTGGAGTATTTTTTTTCTTTAAATCTGTGTGGCAATTTATTTTGATGAACTTCAAATGTACTTCAGCTTGAAAGGAGAAAGACTTTCTTATAATGAAATGGTGCTGAAATAATGACATATTTTTTACATAATCATATGCAAAACAAGATCCATTAAATAAAACAACATGAAATATAAAACTACAAAACTTTTATTGAAAGCTTAGGGGAAGAAAATTATAAACTTAGGTTAGGCAAGAGGTTTTAGATACCAAAAAAAGCACAGTCTGTATGAGGAAAAATATAAAAATTGAACTTTATATAAAGTTAAACCTTTTGCTCTTTGATAACTTTAGTAAGAGAATAAAATCAAGCTGCACATCAGGAGAATATATTTGAAATTATTTATTTAAAAAATTACTTATATTCAGAATATATAAAGAAATTTCAGAACTAAGCCATAAAAAAACCCATACAACCCAACACAAAAATGAGCCAAAATTTTGAATAAGCACTTCATCAAAAATTTATGCATTTGGCAAGTAAACACATGACAGGATGCTCAAAATGAGTCACTAGAAAGATGCAAATTAAAATCACAATGCCACACCTATTAGATTGGCTAAAATGAAAAAAATATATATATATTTAAAAAGTAAAAAATCAAACTGATAATAACAAGTGCTAGGTAGGATTTGCAGAGAACGGACACAGAAGTGAAATAGCTTGAAGGCAATTGTCTTTTTCTGTTTCATCTATTGAAGCAATGGAAGCTCAAGAATAAGGAAGTTGTTTCCATGTTTAGAGGGAATGAAAAAGAAAAGAGCTATTGCTTACATTGTAATGTATCCCCAATGCTAAGAGCAGCTGAAAGTGTCTGAAAGATATTCCTTGTTCAGGAACACCTGCCTCAGAAAGTCCATTTAACAAACTCATTTACATTCACCATGAATGCAAAGCTGTTATTCCTCTCACTCATATGCTTGCTTGAAAGCATAATACTGAAATGCACATTTAAGTATTGAATAGTAATTGTTAATATAATACGCAGTTTTAGGATTGTTGATGGGTTACAGGATTTTGTAGAAAGTATTTCACTGTCAGATAATTTTTTATTTAGGCCATAAAGACAATCAAATGCAATTCTGGTACAAAAGCATAAGTATTTAAGAATTTGGTAGATGCCCCACCTAATTTGCCTGCTTCTAAAAATATTTTAGATTTTTTTCAAGAGTATAAGTGGTTTTCATGGCCTTGTGTTATTCTACCTAAAGCTTCTAAGATAAAGCAAAGCCAGTGATTTACTGATTTACAAATATTTGAGTATATGGTGTGTTCGTGTGTGTGTGCACACATGTTTGTATGTGTATAGAGCTGCTAATTCGGTGTTATTGTAACAAAGTTATAGTTTGCATGATTTGTCAAACTAGAGACAGGAATAGTGCAATAAGATGTGAAACATAAGGATTTGGAACACTGAATTTAGGTAAAAGGAGAGCCAAATAATTTACAGCTCAATATTTTCTGTCCACAAGTAATTCTTCTTCCACAGTTTAGCAGGGTTTACAATGTAGACAAATGATTCATAAAGCAGAAATTGGTCTTGCTATGAAAATAGACACCATTCCTGCTAAGACACTCCAGGAATAGTGAACTGAAAAGGAAGCTGATCTATTTTTTTGTGAAAATTCATGTTGTGTTTTGCAAAAATCTAATAGAGAAAGATGAACTTGAAAATAATTCCCTTTTGACAACATCCTCACCTTGGATGTGACAGCAGCACTGAAATGAATGGAATGTGTTTCCATATGTGTTAATTAGATTTGTCACCACATACTGTTCATCTTTATAGGGGTTTAGTGTCTACCAGGAATATCAGCTTTCAACATTTGATATATTGATCTCGTTCTTTAATCTCTCACCTTAATTCCTATCTTTAGCATGATGTTTTTCTCTTATTACATTTGTTATTGCTGTGGATTCTGGTATACGGACAAAAATGACTCTAGAAATGTAAGATGATTAAAATGGACAGATATCTTTTTATCCTTTTTTTTTTTAACCACTTCTTTCACTCCAAAAAAAAAAAAAAAAAGGAGGTCAAAAGCAAAATAATTCATTAGAAAAACTCCCATAGTTTTATCCTATACCTGTTGGTATGGGATAAAAATGGAAATCCCCATAAGCTCTTATAAATCAAGTGCCTAATAATTCATTATGGCCACAGTAGAGAAGATAATGATAAATGTGTGTGAATATATATATATAAATAAGTGATATGGGTAGATGGATAGATGTAGATAATGTATCTTTCATTTTCTTTTATTAAATATAAATACTTTTTCCAAAGGAAGGAGATGGTTTTAAAAATACAATTGACTATCAATAAATTAATGATGAATATTGTGATTTAGGTTTTTCCAAAAGCAGAGCCTTAGGGAAAGAATTGTGTGCAGAAAGTTTACCTAGGAAGTGATTCTAAGAAGCACACGTGGATGAGGGAGAGTGAGACAAGTTAAGAGGAGAAGCCAACATAAGGATGGATAAGAGTTGCTGTTGTGGGGTCCCTTAAACACAGAAATCTTCCATCTTAAGGACTGAAGCTGGAGCATTTGTCCACCAGCTTCTGTTGCCAGTATATTCAGTGTTGTCCTTTATCCCATTGATTTTCCTGTGCTTCCAGGTAATGTTGTGTGGCAAAAATCAGAACAAGATATGGCACAAGATTGAGTCAGCAGATATGCAGCATGAGGTGCATCTGAGTAGGTCTAGAACTGCACACTTACTGTTGCTAAAATAGGAGATAACCCAAAGGCTTTGGTATGCCTGATTAAATACATTTTATATAATGGTCATTATTTTGACGACTTCTTTCTGAGTTCTGCTTTTGGGTTCAGGATACTATGCTGTGACAACTATGAAGGAAAATGAAGCAAGTAGAAAAGACAGATTTCATTGGCTCTTTGCATTGTGAAATACCTTTGTTGCTTGGTTGGTTCAAATGAGATCAGTAATGATAGTTAAAATAGAATTTTAGTGTTAGACTATTAAATTATTTTCCTTAATGTTATTTCCCTCATTCAACCAAACTTTACTAAAAAGTATGTTAATTTGTCTCTTCCATTTGCTAAGTTACAATTTTAAATACTGTCACTAAAATAATAACTTCAGGTATAAAGACTTGGTGAAGTAGCAAAGGTAGGAAATGAATCAAATTTGCTCTATACAGGGTCAGAATGTGTTTAAAGTGATTTCAATTTATTACTCAGCTTTTTCCCAGACTGCCAGATTTTAACAAAAATCACTATACCATCTTTTTTTTATAATAATAGAATCATGGCTGTACACTTCAGCACATAGTGAGATATGTGATTAATTCTATTCAGTTGAAGGTGAATTGAAACGCTCTGAACTGCTTTCAGTGCAGGGCCCTTAAAAGAATAGGTGTGTATTTTTTATGCACTTTCTTTCTCCTTCCTGGAAGTTGGCTCACAGATAGTAAGAAGAATCTAGGGAATGCTGGAGCCATATCATAGAAAGAACTCAGATCCTTGAATAAGGTATCTAATACACACAGAGCTTTCTCATTGGCCTAGGCAGCTCACCTTGGAATTGTTACATAACAAGCAATAAATTAGTCTTCTTGAAAGTGTGTTTTTTTGGAATGAATGGATAAATTAATGAACCAATAAATTCATCTGTTTGTTCATTCATTCATTCATTTAGGATGTCTTACTCTGCTACCATCCTGGGACACCAACATAAGATTTTTTTTTTTTAATCAAGATTATCATATTTACATTTAGTGTTTACCATTTAATTATATATTTTACATTCCTTTTCTTAGTTAATCCTCAGATAATCATAAATCAAGCATTTATTATTAGTCTTATTTGATAAATGAAGTAACTGAGGGTCTATGGTATTAAGAAATGTGTCTGATATTATACAGGTCAGAAGAACTTTATATAAAGTTCAATTTCAAAAGTCCTCAAACCACAAACATTTCACCTAGAAAGTTTTTAGAAATTTTTCTTTAAGATAACTACAATCTTTAAAAATCAAGCTTGATGCTGTTGGGTGAAGCACTGCTGGGTGCTAAGGATATACTGATGAACAAGGCAGATGTTGTTCTTATTATTCCTGCATATAAGGGCCTTCGTTTCTAGACAAAGTTAAGAGGAGGAAAAGATGGCAGAGGAGTAGGGGACCCTATTCCAACCGGTCCCCTGAATTGAACTGGATATCTACCAGACCACTCTGAACACCCATGAAATCAGCCTGAGATGTAAGAAGACATATCTGGATCTTTACAAACAGAATATTGCAGGAGGGGGGAGGAGCAAGATGGTGGAGGAGTAGGAGACCTAAACTTCATCTGGTCCCAGGATTTCAGCTAGATAGGGATCTAACCATTCTGAACACCTATGAACTCAACAGGAGAGCGAAGAAAAGAATAGCAGCAACTCTCTGAACAGAAAAGCGACCACTTTCTAGAAGGTAGGATGTGCAGAGAAGTGAATCCAGGCAATATTCGGGAAGATAGACAGCAGAGGGGAGGGAGCCTCCGTCAGCCACTACTGGCAAGTGATAGAGCAGCGGAGCACAAATTTGGAACTTTTATAAGTCTGCTCCACTGAGGGATGTCACTCCAGTGGCTAAGTGGGGGGGGTGGAACCCTCACTGGGACAGTGTGGTCTCAGGACCCTCGGGGTCACAGAAAGACTGGGGGTGCCTGAGTGTGGCAGAGCTCCCAGGTATCGGAGCAGGGAAGCCGTCTGCAGAGATGAAGCCAAAGTGCAGGCTCTCAGCTTGGGGTTGCCATAAACTGTGATCTGCAGCACAGTCGGGGACGCTGTTCTTCCAACAAGTGACAGATCCAGGGAGACTCCCCTTCCTCCCCCTGGGAGGAGCAGCACGGGAGTCCATCGCAGGGATCTGCTGGGTTTGGAGACTCCAAATGGGGGTCACGTGCCAGAGATAGAAATGCTCGGTCACAGGCCAGGTGAGCATGGAGTGCAGCTGGAGACCTGGGAGACAGGAGTGATTGACTGCTTTTCTCTGGGGGCTCACTGAGGAGTGGGGCCCTGAGGTCTTGGCTCCTCCAGGCAGAGATTGGGAAGCCGCCATTTTCACTCTCATCCTCCAAAGCTGTACGGAAAGCTGGCAGGGAACAAAAGCTCCAGAGAGCAAACCCGAGCAGATTATTGAGCCCAGCCCCCTGGCAAGGGCGGGGCAATTCCACCTCCGGCAAAGACATTTGAGAATCACTATAACAGACCCCTTCCCCGGAAGATCAGCAAGAACAGCCAGCCAAGACCAAGTTTACCGACCAATGAGAATGGCAGAATGCCAGCACTAGGGGAATGCAGCACATAGAATTCATTTTTTCCCTCTGATTCTTTAGTCTTTCAAAGTTAATTTTTTTAATTTTCTTTTTTCCTTTTTTTTTGGAATTTTTCTTTTTCCCTTTTTCAACCAACATCTTATCAATACCTTTTTTAAAAATCTTTTTTATTTTCATTTTTAGAATCATAGTCTATCCCTTCTTAGTAGTTAACCTTATTTTTGGTATATATATAAGTTGTTCTCTCTTTAAAATTTTGGGATACAGTTTCTTCTAACAGACCAAAATATACCCTAAATCTCTAGTGTATGGCTTTGTTCTAGTCTCCTGCCTGATCACATTCTCTCCCCCTTTTATTCTTTTTTTTTAAATTTCTCTTCTTTCTTTTTTCAACCAACTTCTCATCTTATCAATTCCTTTTATAAAATCTTTTATAATTTTCATCATTACAGTCATATTCCATCCCTTCATCGTAATTACCCTTATTTTTGTACACATATAAGTTTTTCTTTCTTTAAAATATTGGGAGGCACTTTCTTCTAACAGGCACATAAAAAAGTGCTCAACATCACTCGGCATCAGGGAAATCCAAATCAAAACCTCAGTGAGATACTACCTCACACCAGTGAGAATGGCTAAAATTAACAAGTCAGGAAATGACAGATGTTGGCAGAGATGTGGAGAAAGGGGAACCCTCCTACACTGTTGGTGGAAATGCAAGCTGGTGAAGCCACTCTGTAAAACAGTATGGAGGCCCCTCAAAAAGTTGGAAATAGAGCTACCCTATGACCCAGCAATTACACTACTGGGTATTTACACCAAAGATACAAATGTAGGGATCCAAAGGGGTACATGCACCCTGATGTTTAATGCAGCAATGTCCACAACAGCCAAACTATGGAAAGAGCCAAGATGTCCATCAACAGATGAATGGATAAAGAAGGTGTGGTATTTATATACAATGGAATATTATGCAGCCATCAAAAGGAATGAGATCTTGCCATTTGCAATGACATGGAAGGAACTGGAGGGTGTTATGCTGAGTGAAATAAGTCAATCAGAGAAAGACATGTATCATATGACCTCACTGATATGAGGAATTCTTAATCTCAGGAAACAAACTGAGGGTTGGTGGAGTGGGGGTGGGTGGGAGGGATGGGGTGGCTGGATGATAGACACTGGTGAGGGTGTGTGCTATGGTGAATGCTGTGAATTATGTGAGACTGTTGAATCGCAGACCTGTACCTCTGAAACAAATAATACATTATATGTTAAAGAAGAAAAGAAGATAGCAGGAAAGGAAAAACGAAGGGGGGAAATCGGAGGGGGAGACGAACCATGAGAGACTATGGACTCTGAGATACAAACTGAGGGTTCTAGAGGGGAGGGGGGTGGGGGGTTGTGTTAGCCTGGTGATGGGTATTAAAGAGGGCACGTATTGAATGGAGCACTGGGTGTTATACACAAACAATGAATCATGGAACACTACATCAAAAACTAATGATGTAATGTATGGTGATTAACATAATAAAATTAAATTAAATTAAAAAAAAAGAATATTACAGGAGGTTGGTTTCAAGGTATGAAGAGGGGAGTGGTGATTCCACAGGCAGATATCTGAAGATAAACAGAAGTGAGAGGGAGACTTCAGGATCCTGTACTGCCAGTGTGCGAAAGCCTCCTGAGCTAGGGACAGGGCACACAGTGGGGAAAGGACTTTTGGGCAGCCCCCTAGACTGAAACCTGGAGTGACAGGCTGCACGTGCGAACTGGGTGCAGCTGGCAGTTTTAGAAACACAAAGCACAGCGACATGCCTCGACTTGGAGGCGAGGACTGGGAGTGCTGCTGAGGGGCACATAACCCAGAACACTGCACTTTATAGCAGCACAGACAGAAATGGAGATAATGTGGCCTGGGGAGCTGCCTGAAGAACAGACTGCGATTTCTCTGTTCTGAGGCAGAGGGAAGGAAATGGTCTCTTCTGCTCTGACTCTCAGAAGAGACGTGGAAAGCCACGAGGGAAAGCCGCCAGAGAACAAAAGCCCCCCAAAACCGGTTTTTACTGAGCCTATCTACCACCACAGGGGGCAGGGCAACTCTGCTCAGACAGGGTTGCCTGAGTAACACTGCAGCAGGCCCCTCCCCTAGAAGACAGGCTAGGAGAACAAGAGGCTGACACTCCTAAGGTCCCTATAAAACAGGTGCATATTGCTTGGGTTGTGGTCAATAATTTGGACTCTGTACATTCCCCCAACCAGTCCTGAACAGAATGACTAGGAGGAGGAATCCCCAAAATAGGAAAGATTCAGAGACTGTGACTTCTGCCACAGATTTACAAATGGATACAGATATAACCAAGATGTCAGTGGAGAAATTGATTAATGGCAACATAGAGTCTCTAAGGGCAGAAATGAAAGCTGAACTGGCAGAATTTAAAACTGCTATCAATGAGATCCAATCTAATCTAGATAATCTAACAGCCAGGGTAAATGAGGCAGAAGAACGAATTAGTGATCTAGAAGACAAATTATTAGAAAAGAAGGAAAAAGAGGAGGCCTGGGTGAAATAGCTTAAAATCCATGATAACAGAATTAGAGAAACAAGTGTTGCCATGAAACGCTCCAATGTCAGAATTATTGGGAACTCTGAGGGATGGACAGAGAGACAAAGAGAGGACTAGAAGATATATTTGAGCAAATCATACCCGAGAACTTCCCTAATTTGGGGAATGAAACAAACATTCGTGTCCTAGAGGCAGAAAGGACCCTTCCCAAGATCAAGGATAAGAGACCAATGCCCCGGCATGGAATAGTAAAACTCACAAATCTTAGAACCAAGGAAACCATGTTAAGGGCAGTTAGGGGGAAGAGATTCCTTATGTACAGAGGGAGGAACATCAGAATAATGTCAGAACTATCCACAGAGACCTGGCAAGCCAAAGGCTGGCAAGACATATTCAGGGTACTAAATGAGAAGAACACATAGCCAAGAATACTTTATCCAGCAAGGTTGTCATTTACAATGGATGGAGAGATGCAGAGCTCCCAAGACTGGCAGAAAATGAAAGAATATATGACCATTAAGCCAACCGTGCAAGAAATATTAAGGGGGTTCTATAAAAGGAGAAAGACTCCAAGAGTGATATAGAACAGAAATTTACAGAGACAATCTATAGAAACAAGGACTTCACAGGCAACATGATGACAATAACTTCATATTTTCAATAACCACTCTCAATGTGAACAGCCTAAATGCTTCCGTAAAATGGCACAGGGTTGCAGAATGGATAAAAAGACAGGACCTATCCATATGCTATCTACAAGAGACTCATTTTGAACCTAAAGACACATCCAGACTGAAACTGAAGGGATGGAAATCCATTTTCCATGCCAATGGACTTTAAAAGAAAGCTGGGGTAGCAATTCTTACATCAGACAAATTAGATTTTAAGCTAAAAACTATAGTTAGAGACACAGAAGGACACTATGTCATTCTTAAAGGGTCTACCCAACAAGAAGATCTAACAATTTTAAATATCTATGCTCCCAACACGGGAGCAGCCAACTACATAAGCCAACTGTTAACCAAAATAAAGAGACATAGTGATAATAATACATTAATTGTAGGAGACCTCAGTACTCCACTCTCAGCAATAGACAGACCATCTAAGTGGAAAATCAACAAAGAAACGAGCTTTGAATGACACACTGGACCAGATGGACCTCATACATATATATAGAACATTCCACCCTAAAACAACAGAATACTCATTCTTCTCAAGCGCACATGGTACTTTCTCTAGAATAGACCACATACTGGATCACAAATCAGGTCTCAACCAATATCAAAAGATTGAGATTATTCCCTGCATATTCTCAGACCATAATGTTTTAAAACTGGAACTCAATCACAAGAAAAAATTTGGAAGAAATTAAAACACTTAGAAGCTAAAGATCACTCTGCTCAAGAATGTTCGGGTCAACCAGGAAATCAAAGAAGAACTTAAACAATTCATGGAAACCAATGAGAATGAAAACACATCGGTCCAAAACCTATGGGATACTGCAAAGGTGGTCCTAAGGGGGAAATACATAGCCATCCAAGCCTCATTAAAAAAAAAAAAAAGAAAAATCCCAAATTTACCAACTAAATTTACACCTTAAAGAACTGGAGAAAAAGCAACAAACAATGCCTAAGCCATGCATTAGAAGAGAAATAATTAAGATTAGAGCAGATATCAATGAATTAGAAACCAAAAACACAGTAGATCAGATCAACGAATCTAGAAGTTGGTTCTTTGAAAGAATTAATAAGATCTATAAACCACTGGCCAGACTTATCCAAAGGCAAAGAGAAAGGACCCAAATTAATAAAATTATGAATGAAAGGGGAGAGACCACGACTAACACCAAGAATATAGAAACAATTATTAGAAATTATTATCAACAACAATATGCCAGTAAATTAAGCAACCTGGAAGAAATGTACGCCTTCTTGGAAACCTATAAACTACCAAGACTGAAACAGGACAAAATTGCCCACCTGAATAGGCCAATAACCAATAACAAGATTGAAGCAGTGATCAAAAACCTCCCAAAAAACAAGAGTCCAGGGCCTGATGGATTCCCTGGGGAATTCTACCAAACATTCAAAGAAGAAATAATACCTATTTTCCTGAAGCTGTTTCAAAAAAATAGAAACAGAAGATTTCATTCTATGAGGTCAGTATTACCTTAATCCCCAAGCCAGGCAAAGACCCCATCAAAAAGGAGAATTTCAGACCAATATCCCTGATGAATACAGATTCCAAAATTCTCAACAAAATCCTAGCTAATAGGATCCAATCATACATTAAAAGTATCCACCATGACCAAGTGGCATTTTCCCTGGGATGCCAGGGTGGTTCAACATTCACAAATCAATCAATGTGATAAAACACATTAATAAGAGGAGAGAGCAGAACCATATGATCCTCTCAGTTAATGCAGAAAAAGCATTTGACAAAATATAGTATCCCTTCCTGATCAAAACTCTTCAGAGTAAAGGGATAGAGGGAATATTCCTCAAGTTCATAAAATCTATCTATGAAAAACCCACAGTGAATATCATCCTTAGTGGGGAAAAATGAGAGACTTTCACTTAAGATCAGGTACACGTCAAGGATGCTCACTCTTGCCACTATTGTTCACGATAGTACTAGAAGTCCTAGCCACAGCAATCAGACAACAAAAAGAAATAAAAGGTATTCAAATTGGCAAAGAAGAAGTCAAAGTCTCTCTCTTTGCAGATGACATGTTACTTTATGTGGAAAATCCAAAGGGCTCCACCCCTAAATTACTAGAACTCATACAGGAATTCAGTAATGTGGCAGGATACAAAATCAATGCACAGAAATCAGTTGCTTTCTTATATACTAACAATGCAACTGCAGAAAGAGAAATTAGAGAATCGATTCCATTTACAATAGCACCAAAAACCATAAGATACCTTGGAATAAATCTAACCAAAGAGGTAAAGGATCTATACTCTAGGAACTACAGAACATTCATGAAAGAAATTGAAGAAGACACAAAAAGATGGAAAACATTCCATGCTCATGGACTGGAAGAATAAACATTGTTAAAATGTCTATGCTGCCCAGAGCAATCTATACCTTCAATGCTATCCCGATTAAAATTCCAATGACGTTTTTCAAAGTGCTGGAACAAACAATCCTAAAATTTGTATGGAATCAGAAAAGACCCCGAATTGCCAAGGAAATGTTGAAAATGAAAAACAAATCTGGGGGCATCGTGTTGCCTTATTTCAAGCTATATTACAAAGCCATGATCACCAAGACAGCATGGTACTGGCACAAAAACAGACATATAGATCAATGGAACAGAATAGCGAGCCCAGATATGGACCCTCAACTCTATGGTCAAATAATCTTTGACAAAGCAGGAAAAAAGACAGTCTCTTCAATAAATGGTGCTGGGAAAATTGGACAGTTATATACAGAAGAATGAAACTCAACCATTCTCTAACACCATACACAAAGATAAACTCAAAATGGATGAAAGACCTCAATGTGAGACAGAAGCCCATCAAAATCCTAGAGGAGAACATAGGCAGTAACCTCTTCGACATCAGCCACAGGAACTTCTTTCAAGATTCGTCATGAAAGGCAAGGGAAACAAAAGCAAAAATGAATTTTGGGGACTTCATCAAGATAAAAAGCTGCTGCACGGCAAAGGAAACAGTCAAAAAAACAGACAACTCACGAATTGGGAGAAGATATTTGCAAATGACACTACAGACAAATGGCTGTTATCCAAGATCTATAAAGAACTTCTCAAACTCAACACCCAAAAAATAAATAATCAGGTCAAAAAATGGGCAGAAGACATGAACAGACACTTCTCAAAAAGAGACTTACAAATGGCTAACAGACACAGGAAAAAATGTTCATCTTCATTAGCCATCAGGGAAATTCAAATCAAAACCACATTGTGATACCACCTTACACCAGTTAGAATGGCAAAAATTGACAAGACAAGAAACAACAAATGTTGGAGAGGTTGTGGAGAAAGGGGAACCCTCTTACACTGTTGGTAGGAATGCAAGTTGGTACAGCCACTTTGGAAAACAGTGTGGATGTTCCTCAAAAAATTAAAAATAGAGCTACCCTATGACCCATCAATTGCACTACAGGACATTTACCCCAAAGACACAGATGTAGTGAAAAGAAGGGCTGTATGCACCCCAATGTTCATAGCAGCAATGTCCGCAATAGCCAAACTGTGCAAAGAGCCGAGATGCCCTTCAAGAGATGAATGGACAAAGAAGATGTGGTCCATACATACAATGGAATATTACTCAGCCATCAGAAAGGATGAATATCCAACTTTTACATCAACATGGTTGGTACTGGAGGAGTTTATGCTAAGTCAAATAAGTCAAGCCAAGAATATCATGTGGTTTCATTTATTGGTGGAACATAGGGAATAGCATGGAGGACATTAGAAGGAAGGGAAAAATGAAGGGGGGGGATTGGAGGGAGAAGCGAACCATGAGAGACTATGGACTCTGGGAAACAAAATGAGGGTTTTAGAGGGGAGGAGACTCAGGGGATGGGTTTTCCCGGGGATGGGTATTAAGGAGGGCATGTATTGCCTGGAGCACCGGGTGTTATAAGAAAACAATGACTCATGGAAAACTATATCAAAAACTAACGATGTATTGTATGGTGACTAACATAACATAATAAAATAAAATTTAAAAAAATCAAGTTTGAGCTTATTTTCTTCCTAGATTCTGTATCATCTGTCCCCCTCATGAATACTCATCTTGTCTTCAAATAAATGTATATGCTTTCCCTGTGCCTTTGTAAAAATTATCCTCACAAACCCCAGAGATGACTCACAAACCAGATTTACCTTTCTTGTTCTTATTTTCTTTAAAATGTAGATCAAAACTCATCCATTTGAAAGTATTTCTTAACAGAATAGTGGTCTCACAAAATCTGTATTCACTCGGTTAATTAATGTTAGAGGACGGCATTGTGTGGTGGTTAAGAATTGGTTCTGAAAAAAATGCTCAGATTTAAATTTTGACGCTACTACTGACTACCAGAATCAAATGCTTAGAAAAACTTATAACGTATAATAAGTGCTCAATAAATGTTAACAGTAACTTGTGCTTATACATGGTAATTCATCCAGCCATGCACAGAAATCTGGGCTATAGACAAGACTCATATGGGTCTATTTGTTTCCAATCAATACAGTATTTATGAAGCAGTTACCATTTATTAAACACTGTGTCTATTGCTGGGGGTAAAACATACACACACACACACACAACACACACACACACACACACACACACACACACACACACACACACACACACACACACCCCACTACCACCACCACCACCAAGAATAAGTGAATTCAGCAAATCTTTGTCATAGACTTTTTGGGTTTTGTTTACATGCCCATAGGTGTATTGCATGGATGGAGGTTTCTGTGATTTGTCCTGCATAACTGACCACCAGACCAGCACATACACAGGCAAGTTAGAGAATGTTGTTTGTGAGACCTGTGCTGCATAAGTGATTTCGGGAGCCTGGTTAGTTGACGTTAGTTGGCCTCCAGGTCAGAACTGGCCCTTATGGTCTAGACACCAAGAGCTGTAAATTTTGCTTTGCATCCCCTCCTGCTCCAGGCTGGCCGGGCCCGCCGCCCCCCCACATTGGAATCCAGGAGGGGAGGCAAGCACGCCTAGCCCAGGCTCCTTGAAGATGTAAAGACATGTTAACATAGAAAGGCAGCTTCCTCCAAACTGCATAAAGGCAAACAAATGTTTAACTTCAGACCCCATCAATTTGCCCTCTAAATATGGCTTTTATGGGGATGGTCAGTTGGAAGTCTCCCTGAGAGGAGGCGTTTCACCCAGACCTCTCAATCAGGACTCCAGCCTGGCAGTCTCCACCTGGCTTCCCCAGCTAATGAGGTTGGATCTTTTAAGTACCCGATTTGATGTAACTCTGTCTTATTCTCCTTTAGTGCTTACTTTTGTCCTCATCTCTGTGTAGATTTCCCTTTTCTTCTCTCTGTTTCTATTAGATATTTTATAATATCAATAAAGTGTTTTTTCCCCCTTTGAAACCGAGACTATGGCTTCCGAGAATCTTTTCTTCAGAACAAAAGGGGAAAAATTATTTGTTTCCTTTTAATAACCCACATCAGGCTTTCTTTACAATGTCTAAAAGAAAGAAACAGACAAATATCCCAGCATTCATACAAAGATAAGTTAACTGTATAGGTAGATAAAATTTAGGACAATAAGAGAATATCAGAGACAGAATGAAAGGAAAACATACAAAAAATACACTGTTACATTATTAAATAATAATAGACATTCACATGGTATTTCATAACATATATAGTATGTTCTTAATTCTCAGCTGGTCTTCTCACAGTTAAAAATATAATATATAATTATAATATTAATATATTAATATTTTCTTTGAAAGCAAATGGAGGATAAAAATTATATATTAATATTATGCATACATATATCAAATTTGTGGGTGATAGGACTTGGACTAAAACCCAGGACCATAACATAATGGTCTTTCCAGCAAATATCTGGAGAATTTTGAATAAACAAAGAAATCCAAGGCTCATTTTTGTCATTTTTTACATTTAGCTAAATGACTGTAGTAAAGAAGTAATATGATAACAGTGTGCTGGTTAAGTTTACTTTAAAGTAATTATTATAGTTATTAATGTTTGTAACTGAAATTTGCCTGACTCCTTAATAGAACAATATGTCAAATAACTAAATAAATGAAATTTTTAAATTGTCGAAAAATATGCATTTAAAATATTATGTTAAATACCTTCCATATCTATTGGTGATAATAATTTTTTTTTATTTTTCCATAACATATAATGACTGGCAGCATAGTGATTCACAACATGTGTAAATGTCTTATAATAAGTGAAGAACATATATTTACATAAATGTATTATTTCTTAATCTAAATTTATAGGGGAGGACAGAGATATACTTATATTTAGCATAACTAGTATCAAAGCATAAATGAAGCTCCCTAATTGGTGATTATGTTTAGAGTAAGGTTTAGTTGCTTAATGCTCATTGAAAATGTCAATAGAAAGCAACTGTGGGTAGGAGGCCATCCAAAATGGTAGCATAAGAAAACCCTGAACTCACACCCTCCACAGACACACCAAATATATACACACATATAGAGGAATTTCTTCTGAAGAGCTGAGGCTGACTGAACAGCTTTTGCATAACCAACAACAGAGGGTACACATAGAAAAGGATAGTAGAGATGAAGACATGGTAGTGTTGGCACACCTACCCCCAATGCTATGACCTGCAGTAGGGAGAGAGATCACTGTGCACAGACTTGCCCACACTCAGGATGAGCAAAAAATAAGTGGTTTAAAGGGCATCTGGACCATAAATAAAGGAAATCATTTTACTAATCCTAGCGGTCACTCAAACAGGTAGGGAACAGCTGGAACTCTCTTCAGGGTCAGAGGCTCCAGCAAGCATCATTTTGTATGTTTCCCTTCCACTTTAATAGTGTAAACAGGAGCAGGGTCCAGGTACTCTAGCCAGGCTTTTAGGGCTCCCCCAGCAAGCCCTGGACTCCTGGTCCACACTAGGTAGAGCCATCTTGCCAATGTGACCTTGGCACAGCATACTCTGGAGACCTCTCAACAGCAGATTGGATGATAAAAATATGATCATCTCATTAGGTGCAGGAAAAACATTTGACAAGATTCATCATGCTTTTATGATAAAAACCATCAACAAAGGGGGTAGAGAAGGAACACACCTCAATATAATAAAGGCCATAAATGAGAAACCCAGAAAGCATCATATTTAATGGTAAAAAGCTAAAAGCTTTTCCTCTAAGATCATGAAGAGGCCAAGGATGCCCAGTCTTGCCACTTGTATTCAACACAAGATGGGAAGTCCTAGCCACAGCAAACAGACAGGAAAAATGTAAAAGACACCCAAATTAGAAAGGAGGAAATAAAACTGTCACTATGTGGAGATAACCTTGTATTATATATATAAAACCCTAAAGATTCTATCAAAAAACTATTAGAACTAATAATTGAATTTATTAAAATTGCAGCATACAAAATTAACATGTAGAAATTGGTTGCATTTCTATATACTATTAATGAACTATCAGCAAGAAAAATTATGAAAACAATCCCATTTATAATTGTATCAAAAAGAATTCAATACCTTGGGATAAATGTAACCAAGGAGGTGGGACACCTGTACAGATATACCTCAGAGACACTGAGGGTTTGATTCCAGACCACTGCAATAAAGTGAATATTGCAATAAAGTGAATCAAATTAATTGTTTGGTTTCCCACTGCATGAAAAAGTTACACTATGCTGTAATCTATGAAGTGTGCAATAACATTATGTCTAAAAAAACAATGTATATACCTTAATTAAAAATACCTTATTGCTCAAAAATGCTAACCATCATTTGACCTTCCAGGGAGTGGTAATTACTGATCACAGATCACCATAACAAATATAATAATATTTAAAAATTTTGATAAATTGTGAGAATTACCAAAATATGACAGAGACACAAAGTGAGCAAATACTGCTGGAAAAATGGCACCAATGGGCCTGCTCAATGCAGGATTGCCACAAACCTTCAATTGTACTAAAGACAGCATCTCTGAAGTGCAATAAAGAAAAGTGCAATAATATGAGGTAAGCCTGTATGCCGAAAACTGGATGATCTTGATGGGAGATATTGATTACACAAATAAATGAAAAGATACACTGTGCTCATGCATTGGAAGAAATAATATTATTAAAATGTGTATACTACCAAAAACAATCTACAGACTCAATACAGTTCTCATCAAAATATCAATGGTATTTTTCACAGAACAAAGAAAAAGAATCCTGAAATATGTATGGAACCAGAAAAGATCCCAGATAGCTAAGCAATTTTGAGAAGAAAACAAAGCTAAAAATATAGTGCTCTCTAATTTGAAGCTGTATTTCAAAGCTACAGTAATCAAAGCAGTGGGGGACTGGCACAAAAACAGACACATAGACCAATGGAAAAGAATAAAGAGCCTGGAAATAAACCCACACATACATGACCAATTAATCTATGACAAAGGATGAAAGAATATTTAGTAGGGTAAAGATAGTCTCTTCTATAAATGGTACTGGGAAAACTGGATAGCTATGTGCAAAAGAATCAAACTGGACCACTATTTTATAACTTTAAAAAATAAATTCAAAATGGATTAAAGACTTGAATGTAAGATCTGAAACCATAAAACTCCTAGAAGAAAACATAGGCAGGAAACTTTTTAACATCTGTGTGAGCACTACTTTTTGGACCTACTCAGGCAAGGGCAGCAAAAGTTAAAATAAAAAAAAAAATGGTATTACATCAAACTAAAAAGCTTTTGCACAGAGAAGGAAACGATAAAATTAAAAGGCAAACTACTGAATGGGAGAAGATATTTGCAAATCATACATCCAATAAAGGGTTAATATCCAAACTACATAAAGAACTTGCACAACTTAATACCAAAAAACAAACAACCTGATTAAAAAATGGGGGGAGGACTTGAATAGATACTTTTTCAAAGAAACCATACAGATGGCCAATAAGCACATGAAAAAATTCTCAACAGCACTAATAATCAAGGAAATGCAAATCAAAATCAGAGTGAGATACCACCTCTTCCCTCTTGGATTGACTATTATCAAAAAGACAAAAAGTAACAAGTGCTGGCAAGAATGTGGGGAAAAGAAAAACCTCATATGCCATTTGTAGCAATGTACATTGATTCATCTACTATGGAAAACAGTATGGAAGTTCCTCAAAAAATTAAAAATCAATCCAGCAATTCTGCTTCTGAGCATTTATACAAAGGAAATAAAAACACCAATCCAAAAATCTGTGTATGCACCCTTGTGTTTATGGCAGTATTATTTACAATAGCTAAGACATGGAAGCAACCTAAATGTACATCAATAGACCAATGAATAGGGAAGATGTGTGTGTGTGTGTGTGTGTGTGTGTGTGTGTGTGTGTGTAGAATAGAATATTAGCTATAAGAAAAAGGAAGAGATTCCGCCATTTGAGAAAACATGGATAGACCTAGAAGGTATTTATGCTAAGTGAAATAAGATAGATAGAGAAAGACAAATACTGTATGATTTCAGTTGTATTGGGTAAAGAGGATTGAGAGGTACAAACGTCCAGTTTTAAAATAAATAAATCATGGGGATATAATATGTAGCATAGGGAATATAGTCAATGATAGTGTAATAACTGGGGGGTGATAGGTGGTAACTAGACTTACGGAGATCATTTCATCATGGATAAAAATACTGACTTACGATGATGTACTATTGATATAAACTAATAGGATATTATATGTCATTCTACTTCAGTAAAATATAGAAAGTGACTGTAAATGATGATCTCTATCCCTCATTCTGGGCAGATGAAAACTGATGTGGTTTTCTTTTTAAAATACATTTTGTAGGGGCACCTGGGTGGTACAGTTGGTGAAAATTCTGACTCTTGGTTTTGGCTCAGGTCATGATCTCAGTGTTGTGAGATGAAACCCCACATGGGGCTCCATGCTCAGCACAAAGTCTGTTTAGGATTCTCTCTCCCTCTCCCTCTGCCCCTCCTGCTCATGCTCACTCGTTCTCAGTCTCTCCCTCTCTCAAAGAGATAAATAAATCTTTAAAAAAATAAAATAGATTTTGCAAACACACACTCATGAAAATGAAAAGAAAGAAAAGGACCAAAATCCATCAGGTTGTTCTAAGATTATTTATAATGCATGCAATAGATAAACTTCAACCAATACTGTTTTTTGATGCCAAACATGTTGTTTTCTTTTAATTTATAAAATGTATTAAAAAGTTTTCTGTTTATATTGATAAGTATAGCCTATGTAATGAAATAAACATAATTCTTTTTTTTTTTTGCCTCAAAAAGTGACTCTTTGAATGAGTATTCAAAGAAAAAGAAAAAAAAATGAGAAGAGTCCATCCCTTGGCTCTCTTCCCTCCCCTTTCCTACTCCTCTTCAGCCCTCCACAGACTGAACCCTGGGTAGGGCTAGGTACCAAGACAGCCCCAAATGAGGTCAGTAACTTCAGAGGCATCTCCTCGATGAAGGTGTTGTAGAAGGTTTCAACATCTTGAAGAATCCTCTTTTCTTCTTCTGTCACCATGTTAACAGCCACACCCTTATAGCCATACCTGTCCACCAAAACATGGATATAGTTTTCCTGTTGGTGGGAAGGTCATAGTTGATGACTAAAAACACCTGCTGTCCATCAGTGACTCTGGCCAGCCAGTCTGTGGTAATCAATATTCTGCCAGAGCCAGAGCAGAACTCCCTCATGATTACATCTTGTTCCGTTTGGTCCATATCTCTGTGCATGGTGGACATGGTGAAGTCTCAGGTGTGCATCTTCTCGGTGAGCCAATGAACTTTCCCTCAAGTGTTGATAAATATGACTGCCTAAGTGATGGTCAGGGTTTCATACAAGTCACAATCTCCAGGTTCTATTCTTCTCATTCCACATTGATGTAGAACTGGCAGATACCCTCCCCAGGGTCAGCTCCTCTTTTTTGACCAGAATCTGAATGGGGTCCCTCATGAACTTTTTAGTCACCTCAAGCAATCAGAAGACATTGTAGCTGACAGCAAAACCACCTGGCTGTTGCTGTTGAGCTTTTGGAATATTTCATAGATCTGGTCCTTGAATCCATGGCTTAACATTTTATCAGCTTCATCCAGTACAAACATCTTGATATATTTGGGAAACAGATATCTCCAGTTAAGCATATCAAGCACATGATCTGGGGTACACATGATGATATGGGGAGCTTCCATCTACAGCTTCTGACCTCAGCATGTACATTGGTCCCCCCAAGGCAGGCATGGCAAGAGGCAACCATGTAATCCTCCAAGGTCATGACTACCTTTTTTGTATCTGCTGAGCCAACTCTCTCTTGGGCACCAGGACCAAGGCCTGTCTAGTCTTTAGATCCAATTCAATCTGTTGCAGAATCAGCATGGCAAAAGTGGCTGTTTTCCCAGTCCCAGATTGGGCTTGAGTGATCACATCATAACCCTTGATACAAAGAAAATGGTTCAATGCTGGATGGCAGAAGGTTTCTTGGAACCATAGGCATAGATGCCACAGAGAAGGGACTCAAGAGAAGTTCATGTCACCAAAGCTGTCAATCTCATTTCAGTTACTCTCAATGACCCCTTCAGGCTCCATCCCACTGGGGCCATTGTCTCTGGATCAGAAATCCTGATCCAAAGACGTGATCCTCAGAAACTCAAATCAACATAATTTTTTAAAAAGATTTTATTTACTTAGTTGACAGAGAAAGAGAGCACAAGAAGGGGTGAGTGGGAGAGGGAGTAGCAGGCTCCCTGCTAAGCAGGGAGCCTGATGTGGGACTCAATCCCAGGACCCTGTGATCATGACCTGAGCTGAAGGCAGACACTTAAGTGACTGAGCCACCCAGGTGCCCCTCAAATCAACATAATTCTTAATATTGAATTGAAGGAAAATAAAACAGAAGAAATACATTTCTTATGATAAAGGGCAGAGTATCGTTAAACATATTCTTAGTTGGAACTCACATAAGTTTGCTAAAACTCTATGCCAATGACTACACTGTCTCATACCAACTGAAGGTTGACATATGTATAGCCATTAAGCACCAACTTTCACCTCAGTAACATTTTTCTCATATTCTCCATCAGATTATTTTTAAATGTTTTACAAAAATTAGAGATGACAAAATTATAGGCAAATCACATTTCACTGATTGTGAAGATTCAACTCTTCTTATTTTAAGGACATATATTTTTCTTTATCAATTAATTAATTTTTTAAATAACTTTTGCCCAGATGCCCATGTGGCATATAACCATTGACTTGTAAGAACTTCTTTTAAAATTGTCACTTTATGGTAGACATTTTGAATATGTTTTCTTTACATATTACATTTAAACATGGCAAAATTTCAACATTACAAATGTATATGTAATACATTGTACCAGTTCCCATCAATAAAGGCAAATATGTTTATAAAATAATGGTGCCTATTTTCAGAAGATAAGTATGTTTATGTATATATACCTACCTATTTATCTACTGAGGTATCTCTCTAGACATAACTATTGATAGAGGTTGAATAAAATGGTATCCTAAAATAGATATCTTCATATAAATTAATTTTTTCAACTTACAATATATTTTGAGTATTTTAAATATATGATGATGTGGATAAATCACTTCACTATTAATGACAATAAAATATTCCATTCTTGGGATGTTTGGGTGGTTCAGTCAGTTAAATGTCATGGGACTCTGGATTTTGGCTCAGGTCATGATCTCGGGGTCGTGGATCCAGCCTCACATCAGGGTCCACTCTCAGCAGGAAGTCTGCTTGAGATTTTCTCTCTCTCCCTCTACCCTGTCTAAAATAAATAAATAAATCTTTAAAAAATATTCCATTCTTGATATGCTCTATTTCTATAAATTATTTAATAAGCTTACTGGCATTTGAATAATACTATTCAAGAATTTACTACCACAAATATGTCTTGCAATATATCTAAATTAGTAATTGTTTTACAAAAGTGTTTTGGTTAAAAGTTAAACTACAACCTAGATGAAAACAATAACAAGGTTTTGTGTTATGGTGTGTGTATGTGTGTATGTCTGTGTGTCTATAGGAAAAGAGGATAAAAAAAAGGAGATAAAATTAAATAGGTACTAATGTCCTTGCAGAGAGTAAAACTGGTCATATAAAACTTCAGCTTTTATTAGAAAATTTAAGTTTAATGTGATCTGTCAAATATGTACATAAAATTAATAAGAAAATTTTGAAATAGAATATGTAGGTTTAAATATTTTAACAGAATGAAGCAATGAAAACTAAAATCACCAAAATGTAGGAAATGGCACATATAAAACAAGCAAATAAAATGACAAATAAGACAACATAAAACAAAAATAAGAAATATATTTAAACTCATCAAAAATCAGTATGCATACGAATGGTTTAAGCCTACTGATTAAAACACACTAGCTTCCTATTGGAATCTTACTGTCTCCTCTCTAAAGCTATATATTTTTGCACAATAGGATTTTAAAACAAAATGATACAAAAAGTTTAAAAATAAACAGAATGGAAAGATCAACTAAGTATATATGCTAAAATTAAAGTGGATATCATATTATTCATGCTGGAAGAACTAATCAAGTATTTAAGATGTATAGCATTGAAAAAACAAAACATTTATATATATATTATAAACATGTAAGATATAAACATATATATGCATATGAATATATATATAACTTTCCACACAAATTGCCAACCCCATTCCTGTGTCCTTTTGATATGAATACATTCATATTTGATCAGTTCCTTGTGTGCATTTTTCATTTTCTCTATTTTCCCTGTTCTCAGACTTGGAAATAGCTATTTCTTCAAGTCTCACCTCTTCATTATATTGGAGAATGGTTTTTAGAATCAAGATCCGGGTGCTACATGTACATATTACTCCTGGGAGGTCACTGTTTCTAGGTTGTTTCAGTAGCAAAAAACCAGGGAATATATACACTTTAAATTACAACTTACATTCTTATTTCTAACTCAAATTTAACAAGGTTTTTATTTATTTTATTTAGACTTTTATGCTATAAAAACTATTTTATTTAATACTCTTATACTATTAAAACTAGTTCCAAATAACCTCAGTATATTTACATACTTTTTTATAACATACATTATGGAATAATTTTAAATTCATTTATACATTTACTGTAGTTTTAAAGAATGTACTTTAATGTAGCTTAAAATTACATTGTCAACATTATTACTAACAATAAACCTATTGTGCATTTTTACTGAAAATGTACCAAAAGTTTATTTATAGTTCATTTTGTTTACATATATATATATTCAAATCCATATAGAGAATTGTGTTAAAGTTACTTGAAATATTATTTATGCCTTACAGCTGTATTATCAATTTAATGTAGAGTTGGAGATACTTTCTAATGTTTGTGTTTAATTTTGCATTTATTTTTCCTATTTTCCTAAAATTTATTTATTTATTTGAGAGAGAGAGAGAGAGCACATGAGCACTGCTGGGGGAGAGAGAATCCCAAACAGATTCCCCACTGAGCAGGGAGCCTGACACAGGGCTGTATCTCACAACCCTGAGATCAGGACACAAGCTGAAACCAAGAGTTGGTCACTCAACCAACTATGCCACCCAGGCACCCCTATTTTTCCTACTTTTTAAGGTATTTTCCTATTTTTGTGGGTGAATTTCATTTTTGTAAATGTAAAAGAAATATGGTTCAAAGTCAAAATCATATAAATGTAACTGCTTCTCTGTACTCCCCTTTTTCTAAGTTTTATATAAAATTAATTAGTTCATATTTCATTCTTGTTTCTCTTGAGAAATTAAATATGTATGTTAATCTTATTTAGCTCCATATAGTAAAGAGCAAGAGCATACTATATTAGCTTTTCCTCCCACCTCCACCCCCCAAAGTTACTCAGTCTGACTTCATCAAGTTCTTCCTTATTCTTTCTCACAATAAAGTGATAGGTTTTTTGTAGATGACAGTAACACAGTTTAGACTCTAATGACAGGTTCTTTCTTTCACGCCCAATCTCCCTACAAAAATAAACAGAATAATTAGGTCTTGTTAGTTACCGTTTAAACACACAAACACACACACACACACGTATACCAAAAGATTCACACATGTAGAATACGGGTCTGAATCATTATACACGTACTTATATGGAAAAATTCTAAAGGATTTTATGGGTTCCAAACCAGTTTTCAGTATTTCCTTCCTTAAAAAATAGTGATAAAAAGCTTGTCTATGTCAAGAACATTTCTTCTGGTCTACTCTTGATCTGTGGTGTTTCACTGTGTGATAAGAGAGACTATCATTCTTACGACATTCTCATTTCTTTTTGCTTATACCTTGGCAAAAAGCATATTCTTTTAGATTTTTTCTGTGCTCAAGGGGAATGGCCAAAGTTTGTCTCTTTATTCTTACATAATCAGCTGTATTTTCTTGTCATAGTGATCAGTGTTGTTTCTACAGTGTTCTCTGCATACACTAAAGGAGCAGGACAGAGTGAAAGAATAATCTCATGGCCTGTGATCTATAACTAAAAATCAGTCTTCATTTTCCTGTTACATAGTGGTATATATGATGGGGTATTTACAAGAACTCATTCTAAAGATGTTTACAAGAATGTATTCAAGTGCCAGGTTTTGCCCTTATTGGCTGTGTTGTCTCAACCATTTTATTTTACTCCTCTAATCTTTGGCTTCATTGTCTACAACATAGAGAAAACGTAATAACATAATGGTTATTGTATTTACATAATTATTTGTATATTACTTAATTTATATAATATATAATACTATGACTAGATGGTTGTTAGAATTAAATGGGATTATATACATCATATAGGAAATAGTCTGACCCATAAGAAATGGTCAGTGTTAGAGCTTATTTGTACAGCTGCTTTATTAGTTGTAATTAAAGCACTCTATGAACACTGTTAGTAATAGCCAGAAAGCTATATGGTAACTTCATGCTAGAATTTGGTTAGCTAGTTATGTTACTATCATTAACATGAAAATATTTATGACATAAGTTTTACTGAAATATAAGAAGATGCAAATTTGCATATAGTGTTCAATGTAAAAATAAAAGAATATTAAAGGAACATAAAATATTACTAAACAACAAAGAAAGGTTTGTGATATTCCTCATGTGAATACTTTAACATAGGAATATATTTTAGTTAAGCAATAGGTATTAATATTATAATAAAATAGTAAATAAATTAAAAAAAAAAAACTTACCCAGAAAATCATATCATGTTTTTAAATAGTGGGCTTAGGAAATGATTCATCCTTTTTTCTCCAAAACACAAATATGTTTTTAAAAACTTAAACTGTTACTTATTAAGAACATGAAAGTGATCTGCAGATTTTACATAACAACGCATGCAGACCACCATACTTTGAAGGAGCATCTAAAGCCTTCTCTAATGAAATGTCAAGGTTAACTGTCTAAGCCATCTAGGCCATCCCCTCCTTGCCGACTGCACAATATTTATCGTGACAGATGTCAGCTTTATAACGCTTGTGAGAAGTTTGTGGCTTTCATTACCTGGATTTACAATAGTGTGCAACAGAGGCTTAAATTGCAGTATGAGCCATGACAGCTGGCAAAAACATGCCAGAGGACAGCTTTGTCAAACCTAGAAAGCTCAAGAGAAGTTCAGTGGAGTCAATGAAAAACTTAAAAGTTGCAGAGCCTAGAGACAAAAAAGAAGAAGACAGCTAAGTCTCCAAGCGCCTGCATTGGTGTCACATGTGTCTGTGGACAGAGTAGTGTTAGCTGCAATCATGCAGAATATGTGCAGAGTGTGTATATTAGTTACATGTATGTTCAGTGGATTTATGTCTATATTTTATCCTCCTGTATTTTATGCCTATATTTTATAAATTGATTTGATTTGCTTCAATTTGTGAATTTGCCAATAAAAAAAAGAGAAAGAAAAAGAAACTTCTGTCTCAAGTAATTCCCATGAAAATAAAATAGGTGAATGCAAACTTTCAGTTAGTCTTTGCCTCTTAGAAATTTAAAGAAAGATGAAGATCATTTAGAGGAAACTGTAGTTCTAAGAAACAAAGGATATTCTCTGAAGTAGAGAGGCAAAAGTAAATTATGAAGTACAGTTTCTACCCCTAATTGGAAGACAATCAGAATATCCTACTGTGGTTGTCATTGAAATAGTCTCATTAAAAATAAACTGGCAGTAAAAGTAAACCTACCTATATTGACTTCCGGTACAAAACAACAGTATATTTAAAATAGATATGGCATTGTTCTCTCTTTAAACTGAATTGAAAACAATCTAAAATATTATGACATGATACTAATCATGATAAACAGAGCTGTAATACATCTTTTAAGCACACTCATGAACAGATACAGGACAAACATTTCATTTAGTTTTTGGTTCTTTTGAGAGTCATTAGAAACAACTACTATTGGTATTACTTCATTTTTCTTTCCTAACACACATACTCAGACACATGCTTTTTGAGGTTTATTAATGTATCGGATGCTTCATATTTATTCACAAGAGTCAGTAGCAAAATAAAAAGCAAAAGGATTTTTTTTTACATATATTGGCATTATACTTGTGTAGTTAAAAAATGGAGTAAACACAGATATAAAAGTGGTATTATATACTATCTCAGCTGTAGGGAATTTTATGCTTTAATTTGTGATAGAAACTCTATGTAAATAAAATAATTGGACATTAATAAAACAGCATATAAGAATCACTAGCAAAGGAGATGAAACATGAACATATGCATATAGCTAAGGAAAACGAGGAGAGCCTTTGAAATAGTCAGGGTTCTCCAAACAAAACAGGTTGTGTGTATACATATAGAAAGAGAGAAGAGAGTGTGGGGGGAGAAGTTAAGGGAACTGACTCACAGAATTGTGGAAGCTGACAAGTGCAAAATCTGCAGTGTTATGTCAGCAGCCCAGAGACCCAGAGAAGAGTTGATGTTGCGGTTTCAATCTGAAGACAGGCTGGAGGCAGGATTCCCTCTTTCTCAGGTGACGTTAGTCTTTTTTTGTTAAGAACTTCAAATAACTGGATAAGGCCCACCTACACTGTGGAGAGTAATTTACTTTACTCAAAGTAAAGGGAACTAAATGTTAATCTCCGCTAGGAAATACCGTCACAACAACGTCTGAGTGATATTCAAATACCTGGGTTCTTTGGCCAATTTGACAAATAAAATTAACCATCACACTCTCTCTTGGGTTGCTTTTTCTGTTCAGTGGTTAGTTGATTTTTTTAACTAGTTTTTGAAAGATGTTGCAAGTACAAGTAACCGGGTAGACAGCTTTCAGATTTAGGTCACTACTCACTATTTCTTACCTATCTGTAGTATATACTCAGTAACCTATTTTGTAAAGTTGAGCTCTTCATGATTCTTTTTTTTTTCAAAGATTTTATTTATTTGACACAGAGAGAGAGAGATAGCCAGAGAGGGAACACAAGCAGGGGGAGCGGGAGAGGGAGAAGCAGGCTTCCCGCTGAGCAGGGAGCCTGATGCGGGGCTCGATCCCAGGACCCTGGGATCATGACCTGAGCTGAAGACAGAAGATTAACAACTGAGCCACCCAGGCGCCCCAAGCTCTTCATGATTATTTCACCTTGAGACAGAACTAACGAAATCAAGGACACAGTACTAATTTTCACAAATACACTTAGTGTTGTGATCTTTAGAACACTACATTAATGAGAAAGGACATAGACATTATTCTGAAAGTTTTCTTTCTTTTTTTCAGTAATGACTTTATACCATAAGCCTAATATTATTATTAGGAAAATACCATAAAAATATACCATTCTCTTTTTGCTGTTGATAAAAGTATACTATTCTTTTTTCCCCATTGAAAATTGTCATTAATTATGAAGGGGATTTTCCAAGGATGTCTATATATAAAAAATATTGCTCAAAAACTATGAAAACCTGTCCAGTTAATCAAAACAATTGGTTGAAAAACTCACTTTAAAAATTTAAGGACATCCAATCGATAAATGTATGGATTAAGAAGATGGGTGTGTGTGTATGTGTGTGTATATACATATATATTTATAAATATAAATACATATAATGGAATATTTCTCAGCCAATAAAAAAAGAATGAGATCTTGTCATTTGCAATAACATACCTAGAGGATATTATGCTAAGTGAGACAAAGATAAATACTATATGATTTCACTTATATGTGGAATCTTAAAATAATAAAACAAACAAAAAGCAGAAACAGACCCATAAATACAAAGAAAACTTGCTGGTTGCCAGAGGGGAGGGTGGGAGGGATGAGCAGAATGGAGGATGGGGAGTGGAAGATACAGCGTTTCAGTCAGGAAATGAATAAATTATGGGGATAAATGGTACAGCATAGGGAATATAGCCAATGGTATTGTAATAGCAATGTATGGTGACAGATGGTAGCTACACTTGTGGTGAGCATAACTATACAGATTTGTCAAATCAATATGTTATATACCTGACACACACATAACATTGTGTGTCAGCTCTACTTCAGCTAAAAAATAAAAACTCATAAAAAAAGAGAATAAATAGGGATATCCACATATGATTAAAATGGCAAAACTATTAGCAACTAGCCGCTCCTAATAACTATGATAACTATTTTCAAATAATGCATGATAAGCAAAGCAACACTGTTATCACTGAAAGAAGGAAAAACTGGCAGATGGCTCTGTAACCTCAGTTTTATGCCTAGAGACCTTTCTGGAGTGCTGCAAGTCCAAATAGAGCAGAAAATCACACTGAGTTGAAACTAAAGAGATCAATGTTATGTTATTGAGGCTATTGGCTTTATGGGGCAAAAACTGAAGAAGAAATTATACAATGAAGGGAATCCAGGAATATGCACAGGGGTTGTCTTCTGTTTAGCTAAATATTAAGCTGAGAGTTATACGAGGAGATTCTGCAAGGCTAACCACTCCACAACCAAAGGAAAAAAAGAAAAAGAAAGGGGAGGAAAAAGGAAAGAAAAAAACAAAACAAAATAAATCTACCAAAGAAGAGCTACTGCAGAGACGTGAGCTGAACAATTGTTTGGGTTCGAACACAGCTGCTAGATGTTCAAATTCCCATGAGCTAGAGTGGAGAGATCTAATTTATACTCCAGGCATTCAGTAAACTCCCAGAAAGGCAATGCATTAAAAATAAGACATATAGCCCTAGAGAAAGCAACCCCAGACTTATCTCAGAAAAATCTAAAAAGATCAAAACAATCAAGCTCATCTGCAAATTAATCAACTACCTGACAGAATAAACCTTCACCTGCTCTTAAGAGAACAAAATCCATTCATAGCCTAACACACGCAATGTTAGTATAAAATAGCAAATTACTGATTTTAAAAAGAGGAGAAAAGCCAATCAAAGGACAAAAACTCAGAAATGATAAGCATGATGGATTTTGCTGACACAGATTTAAAAATACTTTTTACAATTATGTTTAAGAATTTAAAGGCAAGGGGAATTAAAGGAGAAAATAAAGGACTTCAATACAATACAATCAATCAAATATATGAGAAAGAGAACCACATATAAATTACTGGGCTGCAAACATTCATATAGGGTTAAACAATAAATTCTCTTGAAAAAATGACCTTTAGATAAGCTATTTCAAACAAATACAAACTGAACTTGAAACCACTTAAAATAAAAACTATCTAAATAAAATAGGAGAAAAAAGACAAAAAAAAATCAAACAAGGTATCATTGAATTTAGCCAATAGCAATAACTCTATCGTATATGTATTAACATTCCCACATGAACAGAGAGAAATATTAGGGCAGAAAAAAAGGCATTTAAAGAAATAGTGGACATTTTTTTTCAAACTTAGTGAAATCTATAACCCTAATGATTTGAGAGCAGCTCAACAAACTCTAATCAGGATAAACACAAAACAAAAACACATTGGAAGATCATAATCAAATGACTAAAAAATGATAATAGAATAGATTAAACACAGTCCAAATAAAAATGAGACATTATATACCAGGAACAAAAATAAGGAATATCACTAACTTCTTAAAAGAAACAATGCAAGCCAGAAGATAATGTTTTAAGGTCCAAAGGAAGTAAGAGAGGACTGTCAAAATAAATTTCCTTATTCAGTAATAAATATGCTTCAGAAATGAAAAGAGTATAAACATCTTATAGAGAAAAAAACAAAACTGACAAAATTTGTAACTAGGAAACCTGGAAGAGAAAACACTTCATTTTTTAAAAAAGATTTATTTATTTATTTTAGAGAGAGAGAGAATGGGAGCAGGGGGAGGGGCAGAGGGAAAGGAAGAGAGAGAATTATAAAGCCGACTCCCCACTGAGCATGGAGCCAGGCATGGGGCTCAATCCCCAGACACTGAGATCATGTCCTGAGCCAAAATCAAGAGTTGGACACTCAACTGACTGAGCCACCTTGACACCCTGAGAAAATACTTTAAAGAGAGTTTTTAATGTAGAAGAAAAAATACCATATAGAGATTTGGATGTAGAAAAACTATGAACACTATTTATTGACATCTTAAAAATAATAGCAATATACTGTGGGATTTAATATATGTATAGATAAAATGTATGAAATCTACAAAGGAAGAAAGGGGCAAATGAATGTATGTTCTTGAAAGGTTTTTATATTATATGTGAAGGAATGTAATATTAATTTTATGTAGACTGTGATAAGTTGTGATTGAAAACTGTAATTCCTAGAGCCAACACCTACACAAAGTGATAGAACCAGTATGATATTAAGTAGAACATTTAAAATAAATTAATCCTAAAGGAAGCAGAAATAGAAAAAGATAAGACAAATATAAATCAAAGTTGGTAACGTTAAATATATCAATAATTATTTTAAATTTAAATGAACTGTATACTTCAATAAAATGTAGAAGTGTTTCATTTGTATCCAAAAGCAAGACTAACCTATATGCTAATTATAATACTTGCATTTTAAATATAAAAACAGGGGGGCCTGGGTGGCTCAGTCGTTAAGTGTCTGCCTTCAGCTCAGGTCATGATCCCAGAGTCCTGGGATCAAGCCCCGCATCGGGCTCCCTGCTCGGCGTGAAGCCTGCTTCTCCCTCTCCCCCTCCCTCTGCTTGTGTTCCCTCTCTCGCTGTGTCTCTCTCTGTCAAATAAAAAAAAAAAAAATCTTTAAATATAAAAACAGGACAAAAAAAAAAAGGACAGGAAGACAAAAATCAGCAAGTACTAATAGAAAGTTACCAGGAATATATTGTTGATTGTATTATTATCAGACAAGAGAAACTGGGCAATACCAAGAAAAGTTGCCATAGATCGGTGAGTCTCTTAATAAGGAAAGGATCATCAAGGAGATATAACAATTCTGAAAACCTAATAATAGAGCTTTAAGATAGATCAGTCTAAACTGACAACTCTAAGCTGAAAATAGACAAACTAACGTTATTATTGGAGATTTCAACATCTCATCTATCAATAATTGTTAGAAAAACATAAAAAGGGGCCCCTGGGTGGCTCAGTCATTAAGCGTCTGCCTTCGGCTCAGGTCATGATCCTGGGATCCTGGGATCAAGCCCCACATCCAGCTCTCTACTCAGTGGGAAGCCTGCTTCTCCCTCTCCCACTCCCTCTGCTGGTGTTCCCTGTCTCATTGTCTCTCTCTCTCTCTCTGTCAAATTAAAAAAATGTATATAAAATAAAAAAAAGAAAGGAAAACATAAAAAATCAGTAAGAATATGGAATATCTGAACAATTTTCTAACCAAATTGTCATTTATGTACTCCCAAAACAGCAGAATACATTTGCCATTGAAAGATACACCATAGATAGTGTGCATAGTGGTAAAGATCAATATATAGATCAATAAAAAAGAATAGAGAGTGAAGAAATAATCACAGATTTATATTCTATAAAATGCCATGTTAGTTAAATGGAAAAAAAAGATAGTTTTTCCAATAAATGATACTTAAACAACCGAATACCTCTATGGACAAAAAACAAAAACACTTCCTCAAAGAAAAAAAAAAAAAAAAAAGATGGGCAAACAATTTTGAATAGACCATTCACAAAAGAAGATTGATGAATGGCCAATAGGCACATGAAAATGTGCTCAAAATTAGTCACTCAGAAATTCAAATTCAAACCATAATGAGATAACACTTCCAAATTACTAGATTTGCTAGAATCAAAATGCTTGACAATACCTAGTGTTGACAAGGGTGTGGAGCAAAAAGAACTCTTAGAGATTTCTGATTGAAATGCTCAATGATACAGCCATCATCAACTTGTAAACAAACACATTGTGATATCCTAATTTTACAGAATATTACTCCGTAGCAAAAATAAACATATTTAAACATTGAAAAACATGGAAGAATTTCAAAAATCATGTTACATCAAAAAAAAAATCAAACACAAACAAGCATTATCATATCATTTATACAAAATTATAGAAAAGGTAAAATTATAGGGAGAAAAAGGTGATGACTGGTTCCCAACAGTGAGGAAGGAAAGCCAGAGGAGACATGGACTGCAAAGGAGCCCAAGGTTATATTTTAGTTGGTTGGAAATGCATTGTATCATGATTGATGAGATAATGACTATATGTAATTGCCAAAATTCATCAAAGGCACACTTAAAGGGTGAAATTTATTCTAGTTTATTTTTATACTGACTTTTTTTCAGCTAAAATAAAGTTCATATAATTCAGAAGCTGAGATTATACCTCTTCTTTTGTAAAAATTGAAACTCACTTTGTCCATGCATATATTTTCTGTTTCCTTATCACTTTCATGTACAGTGGCTACTGATGTGCTTCTACTCCTAATAGCAATTGCATCTTCTTATCAAAGGACCTGCCCTTAAGCCTGCCTGATCATATTCTACCCGTTTTAACAGGTGGGTAAGCCAGCATCCCCTCAGCCTTTTGTAACCCAGAGATTGACAAATGTGTCCGCTCCTCTCTTTCTGGTCAGAACCACTCTGAATTGCTACTTACATTATTCCAAGAGATCTCTGCACAATGAAACTAAAATTTTCCTACAAAGGACTTTGTCTTTACTGAACCTTGCCCCAGTTGAGCAATTTCCTTACTCTCCTTCTGATTTTTACTAGAAACCTCTTAATTACTTACACATAAATGTTTATCCTTGGATCTTCATTGATTTAACCCAACCTAAGTAAAAGAAGACATTCTTTGGTACTATTCACAAGTCTCCCAGTTGAAAGAAGAAAATCCAATTAGACTCAGATAAAGTTTAAAATAAAAAAGAATTGTGTTGGCAGAAGTGCCTGGACTGTCAAGACTCTCATGATCTTTTATAAGTCTTTCTTTTTCTTTGTATCAACCTAAATTTTCTTCTATTACATAGAGTTACCACTACACAATTTATGGGGAGATGAGGAAGGAGAAGCAAATATATCACCACCAGAGAATATCTGAAACCAACTCTGCAAGATCTAAAGTGACAGTGAAGGGATTCATTGTTAAGCTGCTATATCTTAGGGAGGTAAAGTAAATGTTTCTGTGTTTGTTTTAAATATTGTTTTCTCTTTCTAATGTGTTTCTATAGAAAAATACATATTGAGATATACTTGAGATACTGGCTTTACTGAAGGACAGGGAACATACTGCATTGTATATGGCAGGCATTTATTAAATATTTGTTAATTTCTTGTTGAATCATAGTAAAAAAGTGGTCTAAAAGAAAAAAAAAAGATGAAAATCTTCTGGTAGAAATCTGTTAAGCAAAAAAAATATTCACAGTGTTTATTACTTTAAAAAAACAAATGCATTTTACATGATTCTTAGGTTGTAGAATCCAAGTTTTTCTTGCCAATGTGCAGGCACTGATCTTCATGAAATGAGAGGGGAATAGCAATAAAGCAACAAAGTTGAGTTTTACTTGGTTGTTTGATTTCATTTTGTACTAAAATAGTGTTTTTGAGTGTGTTTACTTCAACTGATTATGGGGCAGACTATACATATGGAATATTGTAGGGATTTTTGGGGTCAAAAAGCATGAAACATCTGCATTATATAAAATGTATTGTTTTGAAATTTTTGTCTATTGCATTTGTATTTTTCATGATCAAATGTTTCACAAGTTGTCTAAATAATTATATTCTATTAAGATGATAATCAACTGAGTAAGGGAAAAATGGAGAATGTTAAAATACCTCTGCTTAGGAAAAGGAAATTACAAACAGTACAGCTACCTCTTTAAAGTAATACTAACTACAGGGGCGCCTGGGTGGCTCAGTCAGGTAAGCGTCTGCCTTCGGCTCAGGTCGTGATCCCAGTATCCTGGGATCGAGCCCCACGTCGGGCTCCCTGCTCTGTGGGAAGCCTGCTTCTCCCTCCCCCACTCCCCCTGCTTGTGTTCCCTCTCTCACTGTGTCTCTCTCTGTCAAAATAAATAAATAAAATCTTTAAAAAAGATAATACTAACTACAAATTTACCTTCTCCACTACTGGGATTATGTTTAGAAATATATACCAGATGCCCATCAGGTTTTCTGTTATGGCATCAAAATCCATAACCACAAAAAATAAGAAATATTAACATTGTGAAATGATCCCTGAATGGCCTAATGTGATATTGAAGTATGTGTTGTTTTGGAGGTAAATAATTATGAAGATACTGATAATAACAATAATGATAGTAGCCAACGAGGGAGAAAGTAGGAAAGGAAAATGTAGCATTGAAGGAGAATGAAGTTAGGAGGGAAAATAGGTGGGGATGAGGAGAAAATGTAGGAAATGTAGAGAAAGGGGATGTAGGAAAGGTGTCAGGGAAGCAAAGACAAAAATGATTATTTTATTAATTTTATTAAAATTAGTTGAACACTTTAGTAATTACTTTATTGGTCCTTAAGAATTTGGAAAATTCTTAGATAATTAGAAAATTACCTTTAATTTCACTCAGTACTTCTTTTGATTTCTTTGTATATGAGGGGTTTTTTTAAGTGAGGAACAAGACAATGTATTTAATAATTGAGATTCTAGTTTTAAAATGTCAGTGTCATGTGATAAATATCAACATATGTATATCTGTATCCATATATATAATACACATACATTCAGATAGACATATATTCTTATCTATATGTATAAGTATGTGCATATAGACATTGAACTAAACAATTTTCTTTCTAGAATAAACCACATTTTCCTTCATTATAATTCAAAAATTTCACATAAATTTGCACAATTTTGAAAGAATTTCTTATATACCTGCCATAAAAACTGAATTTGGTAACTCTTCTCTCATTATTCTCATATATAGAGACAGTGTAGGACTTCGCCCTTAGCATTCTCTGTATAATGCTTTTTATTGTTTTTGGCTTGATAATTGGCAGTTTAATTTCTTGGGAGTATTGACAATATGTGCCAATATAACACTCAGGGAATAAATGACATATCCTGGGGTGGCCTTACAGGCAAAGTACTTATAAATTAAGTCAAACTTAGAATAAGTGGTACCAGGAAAGTAATGCAAATTGAAAAGTGATAAAAATCCTAGTAAATGGCTACTTTGCAAAATAAATGCACAACTAAGTTAGCATGAGATACAAATATGCATTAGAAGAAAACAAAATTTCCCATGAAATATGCAAAATGTCTGTGACTTTTTAGGTTGGCTTTTAAGAGTTAATTTATATTCAGAGAGACCTGCATAGTTCTATTCTCCCTGCATAGTTCAATGACATAAACGCTATTAAAAGTAAGGGACAAGGAACGCTGGGTATATGGACAATAACTTTTTAAAAAATGCAGTCAGTGTTCAACACTCTAAGCTTCCAAGCTAAATACAAAGTTTAAAGATTCTCAGAACCTGGGGATTCTTCCTCAGCAAAACTTTTGCATTACTCCTCAGGTGAAGAAAAAAAAGTAATTCAAACCACTGAGGTATTGATTAATGTATGTACTAGGCCAAAAACAGCTGCAGTTGGGCCTACACTGAAGATTGTTCTATTCTTACTAGGAAAGTTAACAGGTTTGTGTGGAGTCTCAAAATATCTGAATAAGCAAAATGCATGTTCCTGTTCACTTCTTCCAAGTCCTTTCTATCAGATTCAGGTTATATTTTCAGTCACCTGCTTATTCCCAAGTCTTTGATCTCAAGGATGATATTCTTATCTCATTGAACAAATGTAAAACTTTAGAAATTAAAACACACATTTAATCAGATTATGTCACAAAGTACAGATTTAATTGTACCATTTAAGACAAACCATTTTTAGTCTATAAATCTTTTTTTTTAAAGATTTTATTTATTTATTCATGAGAGACAGAGGGGGGAAGAGAGAGAGAGAGAGAGAGAGAGAGAGAGACAGAGAGAGAGAGAGAAAAGGAGAGGGAGAAGCAGGCTCCCAAGGAGCAGGGAGCCGGATGCGGGACTCGATCCCGAGACTCTGGGATCATGACCTGAGCTGAAGGCAGACGCTTAACCATCTGAGCCACCCAGGCACCCTAGTCTATAAATCTTGAATGTTAATATAGACTTGCTTTTTGCTAAGGAAGATAGTAATACTTGTATGTAGCTCATCTTCTTGTTTTCCTTATATATTAAGCCAAAATATACTGAATATCTATTTCTAAATGTCATAATAAATTAAAATTCTATCAATTGTTTTTTTTTTCCTCCTAGAAGATAAAAATATTATTCTACTTGTAGTTTAGAAGAAATTTTGTGCCTTCTAAATCCAACTCCAGGGGCAGAAAAGTACTCAGAAAGTTTAACAACTAGTCTCAAAAATGGCATCGAACCAAAAATTATACAAAAATAAAGGACTAATGTGTAGAAAGAATGTGCTTATTTGAAAAAATATAAAACTATAAAGACTCTATAAATTAGCAAAGGCTCCTACATGCAAAAATTAAAATTATAAACTGTGATAGTGATTAGACACTAAATCTCTTATAAAACTGAATTTTTTTTAAAAAGGGAGGAAGATGATTTTCCCAAAATATGTAATAAACCTGTATATGCACAGGTACACACGCATGCACATGCGCGCACGCGCACACACACACACACACATACACACACAGAAATATTCACACAATATTATTTTCTCTTTCTATGGCCATACTTTCTAGAGTAGTATCAGTGTCTTCATTTTTCCTTTCAGTAGAACTACTTCTAAGCACCTGAACAGACTGAATATTTGAGGTATGTTTGAAAAAATTCTTTTGAAGAAAAAATGTTTGCAAAATAATATTAATAATCAGTATGCACCTATAGTGTCTCTCACTAAATATCTAAAAACGTTGTCTATTTTGATAAACAGAAATACTTGTTTTTAAAATCTAAAACATCATATGTCATAGTTATCAAACATCCTTGATTTAAAATTTCATGTTGTAGGGAGGCTTAGAACAGAGGGAGAGAGTATTGTTAGACTTTGACTAACTTTGAGTAGAGTTACTTAGTGTCCATAGTTGTCACAATACAGTAAAAGTTATTATTGAGCTACTAGCTAGACAGTGTGGGGAAGAATTACAAATAATGTGGGAAGAAAATTGTTTTAAAGAGGAAATTAAGGAATGGATGAATAAACAAGATTAGAAAAGTCAGGGAAAGATTTGGGTTTCAGAACGTAGCTTCAGAAAGTTCCAAAACATTGACTAAATAAAGCCAATATTTTAGATTTATATTTTTTAAGAATTGTGATCAAATATATAAAAAATATGTATCCAAATAACATAATTTTAAAGGAGTTTTAATTCATTTATTTATCTGAGCCCAATCATCTTGATATTTGAGATTCTTTGCAATATTTTAAATTTTGTATTGAAGGCTTTTGGAAGTCCTATTTCTATAACTTTACTAAAGCCAAATGTGCTCATGAGACTAATAGGGGGAAAAAGGAAAACTTTGGGTGTGCCTTGTTTTAATGATAACACATTCTGGATAATTGAAATATTTAATTTGGAAGAAAAAGTTGACAGGCAGCAACATTTATGCAGCACTCACAACTGCATGCATAATAGATGCCAAGCAGTAAAACAACTTCAGTAATTATCATGCACAGCATTTTGAATACTGTGATGTTCAGTAAAAGAGAAAAGAAATGTAGAAAACCTATGTTTTTAAATATACACTCATAATGAAAATATTGAGATCCTTTTAAACTAACTTTGTCACTTACTGAATTCCATTTTTATGCATCATCTATTTAAATGGCCTATATACAATTTGCTCTCAAAATTTTATGAGTTTATTATCAGAATGTAATTTATTCATTTATTATTTGCATAAAGCATGCAAGTTGTGCTTATGACCTGTATTAACACAGCTAAGGTTAAATAGCTGGTTGCATGATAGCTGTAGTGCTATTAAAATGTGTTGATACACATTTAATGAATAAAGAAAATATTCATTAAATTTTCTAATGTTTGTGTAAATTAAGTCTATTATATGAGTTATACAAAGACAAAATACCGTATCTCTAAGTTATTTCACCAAATTTCTGAGGTAGCATTGCAAAGCAGCTTTGGTACTTAGAAAATTGAACATAAATGCTCTCCTTATGCCTTTTGTAATCAAAGAAACAGAATAGCAGATAGGTGGAAGACTGAGTCTACAAAATATTTTCTAGAAATAATAAAAAGTGCAAGAGTCACAATGATTTGAACACTTACACCATACAGTACATTTTGTGCTTTTGTGCTATGTCCTTAATAGAGTTATCTTCCTGAAACATAAAGATTTTGTATGCTGTCAAATATGTGGTAACATTAAATGCTTTAAAATATCATATAAAATAATGATTGTTCCTACATTTTGCCAAACACGTGGCTAAAAATTTTAAAAGTACAGTTAATTATGCAACTGTTATTAAGCAGGTGGCAATTTGGCATCATGCAGATAAACTATCTGGTTGATTGACTAAAATTTCAAACTTTTCATAGGTCTCCATAGCATATAAATGTATCAGAGATTTTCAACATTAAAAAAAAAAACAGCTTTGCTGTCGTGTTTTAAAATACAGTGATGCACAAAGTATAAATGCACTCTATAAAAGCTTTTTAAAATAGTTAATAAATATTTACCAGGTTTCATTGAGATTTTTCTCTTGTTATTTTGCACATATGATTTCTCAGAAATTTTGACAGTTTACTTTCTGTAATTGTATTCTATGTATATTTAATCCCTCTTCACTTTCTGCTTTGGACTTGACCTATATGCATTGGTGGCCACCTTGATGTCAAAAGTGTTACAAGGTTTCAGTGACTGACTACTATCCCACTAAACAGAGATTTAACATCCTTCTATATTCTGGAAAAGATCTTTTATTTCTACTACTTAATATGTTTAATTATAAAATAATATATATTATATATACATTTTTATATATGTAACGTGTTGTATGTATATAATATGTATATAATACATGTCATATATAACATATTTCATATAACGTTACATGTATAATATATAGTTTCATATATGGCATATATATTTTTATATTTAATATATTTTATATGCCATATATTATATATAATAAATAAAATATATGTTATATATATGCCATATATTATATATGTATTATGTATTATATACAATATACATGTATGTAAAATCCCTACCAAAATATATAATATTATAAAAGAAAATCAGGGAATATAAGCTAGCAATAACACATATGGAAAATAACCACAATTAACTTTCTGGAAATATACATTCAATTAACTTTCTGGAAATATACAAACAAGGTTTTGTTTGCACATGTATGCACATGTACACACGTAAACATGCAGGTATTTCAATTTTGAACCAAATTAGGCTAATAAAATATAGAGTTTCAGAATGTATTTTTTCCAGGTTTTTATTTAAATTCCAGTTAGTTAACTTATAGTGTAACATTTGTTTCAGCAGAATGTACTGTTTTACTTAAAATTTTAAGATTTTGGAGTAATAATTCCTATGGAAACATGTTTTTTCCACCCTTAAAGGGAAATATACAACTTACTATTTATAGGTAGCCATAGAACATTTAAGAATATTTTTGAGTACTTTGCATATTCTTTTACAGGGTTAATGGAGGCAGAACTTATAATGTCAAAGTAAAAAGTTTTTCGCACAATACACGTTTCAATTTAGAAAACACTTTTCTCCTCCTACTAATTATCTGCGTATTTTAAATATGTGCCATTCTCCTCCAATAAAGTATATATTCCTTCACATGAGAAATGAGTTATATCTCATTCATCTTTGCACTCCTTTGTGAGGTGTATATTAGTTGATGAAGTTTTTATTGAATTAAAAAGTACCACTCTGATCTAGTCATTGGATTTATGTGTACAGATGAGGATCAGATACATTCTATTCCTTTTATTATTCCAAGTATAATCCACGAGTCCCTGTTTTTGGCACCGCACCTGTTTGTTTTTATCGTGGAACTAACAGAATTGTCTCTGTTTATACTATTTTGCTAATCCTACTGTGTCTGGTTTTAAACAGTGAATAGTTGTTATTTTTAACAATTACTGTTTTTAAACAGGATATTTACTGTTTAGTTAGTATTGATAAAAATCAAAGGACACTAACATACTGAAACTAAGATAGCATTAGAAGTCAAGGAAAATGTCAGAGTCAGAGGATCCTGAGCTCACTTCCTCCCACAGACATACTGAGGTTACAACGACATATAATGTAACTCACTCTGAAAATAACGTGAACACTAACAGAACAGCACTTCCACAGCTAAAGATATAAAGAGAAAGCCACAGTGAGAAGGGTAGGAGGGGCAGAGACATGATTGGGACCCAAACCCCCTGTGCAGTGACCCACAAGCAGGAGAGATATCACAAGCATGGAGATTCTCCCTGAGGAGCAAGAAAATCAAGCCCTACATCAGGCACACCCTACCCTGGGGAATCTGTATGGGTGATATTATGGGGAATCTGTATGGGATTCATTATGGGGAATCCCATAATGTCTGGCTTTGAAAATCAATGGGGCTTAACTCCATGAAACCAAAGGTTTATAGGAAATTCAGACTCTGCTCTTAACGGGCCAGTACACTATATCACTTAATCTGAGAACCAGCACAGAGGCAGTGATTTCAAAAGAGCTTGGGTTATAAGTGAAGGCCATCTGTTGACTAATTTTAAGATGTGCTGGATGGGCAGGGAACTGTAGGAACTTTCTCCAGGAATGGAAGTGCTCTTGGGCACGTCATATAATATGTTACATGTATAATATATAATATATATAATACATTTTTATATGTGGCATATATATTTTTATATATATGTATTTTATATATGTCATATATTATATATAATATATATTTTATACATATGCCATATATTATATATTATATATTATATACAATATACATGTATGTAAAATCCCTACCAAAAAATATGATAATAAAAAGAAAATTAGGGAATATAAGCTAGCAGTAACACATAAGTTGCCTTCCTTTCAGCCTAATTGGCCTGATGATGGTGGAAGCCCATTCTGACACTTCCCATTTAATTTGCTGATGCTGCACCCACCCTAGTGTTGCCATGCAAACCCAGCCCACATACAAACCTACGTTTGCAAAGTGCATACCCTCCTGCCACACCCAGTGGGCAGCAACAGTCAGGACCAGCATCCCCCCACAGTGTCTACCACACCCAGTGGATAGTCTCAGCCAGAACCAGTGCCACTACAAAGCATATTCTGCATCAGGAAGGTTGTTACATTCTGCCAACCTGCACACCTACCAACAGTTATAGCCAGAACTCTCAGTGAGCTGTACCAAGAGATAATCCTACCTACCAGCATGCCTGCACCAGCTACAGGTGGGCCGCTAGCCGGCTATGCTGGGGGCCAACCCTGCACATCAGCATGCCTGCTGCAGTTACAGCTGGGCATCTTAGCCAGCTGTGCCAAAGGCCATCCCTGCCAACTGGTGTGCCTACAGTAGTCACAACTAATCATTGCATCCAACTAGGCTGGGCCCAGTCCCACACACCAGCATACACATGTAGCAGTCACAGCCCAGTCACAACAGGAAGGCATGCAAGCCTAACAGAAAGCATTCCTGGAGCACCTGATTCTGGTAACTAGGGAGGATTGTACCACTGGACCCCACAGGATGCCTTATACATAAGGGCACTACCTTCAAGACCAGGAGAAAACAGCTGACCTATTTAATACATAGAAACAAACATAGAGAGACAAAATACAGAGACAGAGAAATATGTTTCAACCAAAAGAACAGGAAAAAAATCTCAGGAAAAGAACTAGAGATAATCCAATTACCTGATAAAGAGTTCAAAGTAAGTGTCATAAAAATGCTCACTGAACTTGAAAGAAGAGTGGATAAACTCAGTGTGAACTTCAACAAAGAGAACAAAAATATAAAAAAAAGAACTAATCAGAGTTGGAAGATATAATAACTAAAATAATACACTAGAGGGATTCAACACTAGATTAGAGGATGCAGAAAAATGGGTTAGCGATTCTAGAAGATATGGTAATGGAAAGCAACCGAATTGAACAGCAAAAATAAAACAGAATTTAAAAAATGAAGGTAGATTAAGAGACTTCTAGGACAACATCAGCATACTAACATTTACATTTAAGGCATCCTAGAAGGTAAAAAACTTATTTGAAGAAAAGAATAGCTGAAAACTTCCCTAACTTGGGGAAGGAAACAGGTATTTAATAGTAGCACAGTGAACTCAAAATGAGATATATGCAAGGAGGTCCACACCAAGATACACAATAGTTAAAATGTCAAAGTTTAAGATTAAAAAAAAGAATTTTAAAAGCAGTAAGAGAAAAAGTGATGTGTTATACATAAGGGAAACTCCAAAAGGCTATCAGCTGATTTTTCATCAGAAATTTTTCAGGCCAGTAGAGGGTGGCATGATACATTCTAAGTACTGAAAGGAAAAAAAAACAAAAAACAAAAACAAAACTAAACCAAAAATACTCTACCTGGCAAGGTTATCATTCAGAATTGAATGAGAGATAAAGGGTTTCCCAGACAAAAGTTAAAGATATTTATCACTGCTAAATCAGCCATACAAAATGTTAAAGGGACTTCTTTAAATAGAAAAAAAAAGCCATAACTAGAAGAAAATTATGAAAGGAAAATATTTCACTGATAAAAGCAAATATATAATAAAGGGAGTAGATCAATCACTTATAAAACTAGTATGAAACTTAAAAAATGTAGTAAAATCAATTATACCTATAATAATTAGCTAAAGGATACAAAAATAAAGATGAAAAATGTGACTTATATACACAAAATGTGGAGGGGGAATTAAAAATATAGTGCTTTTAGAATGTATTCAAACTTAAGCAAACCATCAACTTAATATAGTCTTCTATATATATTTTATATAGAAGTCTTCTATATATATATATTATGTATGTGTATATATATATATGACAAAGAAGGGCATTAGATAATGATAAAGGGACCAATCCAGTAAGAGGATATAACAATTATAAATAACTATGCTTCCAAAATAGAGCATCTAAATATATAAAACAAATATTAACAATGGGAGAAATAGCAATATAATAATAGTAGGGACTTTTTTTAAAGATTTTATTTATTTATTTGAGAGAGAGCATGCACATGAGCAGGGGCAGAGGGAGAAGAAGAAGCAGACTCCCTGCAGAGCAGGAAGCCCAACACAGAGCTCAATCCTGAGACCCCAGATCATGACCTGAGCTGAAGGCAGACACTTAACCGACTGAGCCACCCAGGCACACCATAGTAGGGGACTTTAACACCCCACTTAACATCAATGGATAGGTGAACCTAAAGAAAATCAGTATGGAAACTGGCTTTGAATGACACAAATGGACTCAGCAGTTATATATAGAACACTCCATTCAAAAACAACAGGATACACATTCTTTTTGAGTATATATAAAACATTCTCCAGGACAGATCATATTTTAGGGCACAAAATAAGTCAATAAATTTAAGAAGACTGAAATCATATCAAGCATCTTTTTCGACCACAATGGTATGAAACTAGAAATTAATTACAAAAAGTAAACTAGAAAAATACAATCACATGGAAGCTAAACAAAACGCTAGTAACAAGCAATGGCTCAACGAAGAAATTAAAGAGGAAATTAAAAAAGAAAAAGTACGTTGAGATAAACAAAAATGGAAACATAATGCTCCAAAACCGATGGGATGCAGCATAAATAGTTCTAAGATGAAAGTATACAGTGAGAGAGGTCTACCTCAATAAACAGGAAGAACATCAAATAAACCCAGTAAACTTATACCTAAAACAATTAGAAAAAAAAAAAAGCAAATCCCAAAGTTAGTAGAAGTAGGAAAATAAAGATCAGACTGAAAAATTAAATAGACATAAAAAAACAGAAAAGATTAATGAGACCAAGAGCTGGTTCTTTGAAAAGATTAACAAAACTTTAAAACTTTAGGCAGACTCACAAAGAAAAAAAAAAAAAGGACTCAAAATCAAATTAAGAGTAACAACGGATTCTACAAAAAACACAAAGAATTATAAGAGACTACTATGAAAAATTATATGCCAACAAATTAGACAACCTAGAAAAGTGGACAAATTCCTAGAAACACAATCTTCCAAGACTGGATTGGAAAGAAAGAGAAAATTTGAACAGACCAATCACTAGTAACAATACTGAGTCAGTAATCAAATAACTCCCAAAAAGCAAATGTCCATTACCAGATGGCTTCACAGATGAATTCTACCAAACATTTAAAGAAGAATATCTATCCTTCTCAAACTATTCCCCAAAAATAGAAATGAATGCTTCCAAAATCATTCTATGAGACCAGTATTACCCTGATATCAAAGCAAGACAAAGACACTACAAAAAAAAAGAAGAAAAAAAAAATTATAGACCAATATCCTTCCTAATGAACATAGATGTAAAAGCCCAACAAAATATTGGCAAACTATTAGTATATTAGCAAATGTAACAATACATCAGAAGAATCATTCACCATGATCTAGTGGGATTTCTTTCATGGATGCAAAGATAGTTCAATATCCACAAATCAATCAATGCAATACATCACATTAACAAAATGAATAATAAAAATCAAATGATCATTTCAATAGATGAAGAAAAACATTTGACAAAACTCAACCTACGTTCATGATAAAGACTCAACAAAGTGGGTTTCGAGAAAATATACCTCAACATAATAAAGACCATATATTTATTGAAATCTGGGATTGTAATACCTCTGTCTTTGTTAACCTACAGCTAACATCATAGTCAATGGTGAAAAGCTGAAAGCTTTCCCTTTAAGGTCAATAAGAAGACAAGAATATCCACAACATCCACTTTTATTCAACACAGTACTGGGTATCCTAGCCACAGCAACCAGACAAGGAAAAGAAATAAAGGCATCCAAATTGGTAAGGAAGAAGTGAACTCTTTGCTATTTGCAGACAACATGTTACATATATAAAATACCTTAAAGACTCCACAAAAAAATTCTATTAGAATTAATAAAAGAATTCAGTAAAGTTGAGGGATGCAAAATTAAAACACAAATCTGTTTCATTTCTCTATACTAATAACAAACTAGTCCAAAATGAAATAAAGAAAAGCAATCTCATTTACAACTGTACCAAAAAGAATAAAATATCTAGGAAAAAATTTAACCAAAAAGATGAAAACATACTCTTAAAACTCTATGACATTGATGAAAAAAATCAAAGACCTCACAAATAAATGGAAAAATACACCATGTGCATGTATTGGAAGAATTAACCTTATTAAAATACATATACTACCTAAAACAACTTTCAGATTCAACACAATTCTTATCAAAATATTGGTGGCATTTTTCACAGAACTAGAAAAAAATACTTCTAAAACTTGTATGAACCACAAAAGACCCACAAAGGACTTCAAATACCCAAAGCAATCTTGAGAAAGAACAAAGGAGGAGATATCACAATCCCAGATTTCAAACTATTCTTTTTTTAAAATTTTATTTTATTGTTATGTTAGTGACCATACATTACATCATTAATTTTTGATGTAGGGTTCCATGATTCATTGTTTGCATATAACACCCAGTGCTCCATGCAGTACGTGCCCTCCTTAATACCCATCACCAGGCTAACCCATCCCCCCACCCCTCCCCTCTAAAACCCTCAGTTTGTTTCTCAGAGTCCATAGTCTCTCATGGTTCGTCTCCCCCTCTGATTTCCCCCCGCTTCATTTTTCCCTTCCTACTATCTTCTTCTTCTTCTTTTTTTTTTTAACATATAATGTATTATTTGTTTCATAGGCACAGGTCTGTGATTCATCAGTCTTAAACAATTCACAGTGCCCACCATAGCACATACCCTCCCCAATGTCCATCACCCAGTCATTCTACAAAGCCAAAGTATGGTACCAGCACCAAAACAAACTCACAGACCAATGGAACAGAATAGAGAGCCCAGAAATAACCACACTTATATGGTTAATTAAAGGAAGCAAAAAAAAAAAAATGGGGGAAAAATCAATTTCTTCAATAAATAGTTGAGAAAACTGGATAGCTACCTTCAAAAGAATGATACTGGACCATTTCTTCTACTTCATATAAAGTAAAAATGGATTAAAAACCTAACATAACATGTGATACCATAAAACACCTAGAATAAAACTTAGGCATTAATGTTTTGGGAATTGGTCTTAGCAATATTTTTTTGGATATGTCTACTCAGGCTAGTGAAAAATAAATAAATAACAAATGGGACTATATCAAACTAAAATGTTTCTGCACAGTGAAAGAAATCATTAACAAAATGAAAAAGCAACCTATTGAATGGGAGGAGATATTTGCAAATGATATATCAAACAAGGGGTTAATATCCAGAATATAAAAAGAACTTACACAACTCAATATCTAAAAAAATAATAATAAAAATTTAAAAAAATTAAAAATAATTCAATTAAAAATTGGGCAGAGGGCCTGATAGACATTTTTCCCCCAAGAAGATGTACAGCTGGCTAACAGGTACATGAAATGATGCTCAACATTACTTATCCTCAGAGAAATTCAAATCAAAACCATAATGAGGTATCCCCTCAAAATAAAAAGTCAAGAAAAAAAGTGTTGGTCAGTATGTAAAGAAAAGGGAACGCTTGTGCACCTTTGGTGGGACAGTAATTTGGTGCAATCACTATGGAAAATAATATGAAGTTTCTTCAAAAAAATAAAATTAGGAATACCATGTAATCCAGTAATTCCTCTGCTGGGTTATTTATATTTACCCAAAGAAAACAAAAACACTATCCAAACAAAAACAAAAACAAACAAAAAAACCCCACTAATCTAAAAAGATATTTATATCCCTATGTTTATTGAAGCATTACTTACAATAGCCAAGATATGGAAACAACCTGTGTCCATCCATAGATGAATGGATAAAAAAGATGTGAGATATATATATGTGTGTGTGTGTGTGTGTGTGTGTGTTACACACACACACACACACACACACACACACACACACCAATGGAGTAATAGCCATAAAAAAGAATGAGATCTTGCCATTTGTGACAACATGGATGGAGCCAGAGGGTATTATGTTAAGTGAAATAAATGAGAAGAGAAAAACAAATTTCATGTATATGTGGAATCTAAAAAACAAAAACAAAAACAAAAAAACAAAAAACCCAAGCAAACAAAACAGAAATAGATGGTAAATACAGAGAAAAATTGGGGGTTTCCTATTGGAAAGCTACATGAAATAGGTGAAGGGGATTAAGAGATAAATTTCAAGTTATAAAGTAAATAAGTTAGAGGAATATAAACTACGGTATAGAGGATATAGTCAACAGTATAACAACTTTATATCATGACGGCTGGTAACTATACTTACATGATGAGCATTTCATAATGTACATAACTGTTGTACACCTGAAACTAATATAATATTGTATGTCAACTATACTTCAATTAAAAAAATGGCATCTACTTTTTATAAATATTGCATGTTTTATGTAATGCCTAATAGTCTCCCTGTTTTGTTTGATCATTATTTAAAATGATCAAAATTTTCATATATATTCATATGTAATATATATATTTCTCCTGTGAAATAACTTCATCAATGTGATTTAACCACATATAATAATGAGTCATCTTAATGATTAATTTCATGACATTTTTCTTTTGATATTTTATAAAATGTAGTCTTTATACCATATTCCTTAGAATCAAATGAAGTGGGGTTTGTGTTTGTTTTTTACAAATAAAAATATGATGTAGTTAAATTATAGTGGGAAATGCAAAAATAAGATGTAATCAATAAATTAAACAAATGGGGAGGACCAAGCGTATTTTTCATGCGAAAGAACACAGTTCAAAGGCAACAGGATATGTTTAACCTATTCACCTGACACCAAAACACCAGCACATAACAACAGCATACAACATAACATACTTTTTGTTTGTTATAGCAGTTTTGGGGTCACAGCAAAATTAAGAGGAAGGCATAGAGATTTTTTTATACACTCTATTCCTACACACATGCACAGCCTCCTGCCCCCATTATCAAACCATCTACCAGGATTGAACCTTTGTGACAACTGACAAACCTACACTGACACATCATCCTCACAAAAAGTCCATAATTTCTATTAGGGTTCATTCTTAGTGTTGTATGTCTTACGGGTTTGGGCAAATGTATAATGACATGTATCGATCATTACAGTATCAGAGTATTTTCATTGCCCTAAAAATCCCCTGTACTCTTCCTGCTCATCCTACCCCCTCCAGCCCAGTCCCACCTACCCTGGGCAACTACTAATCTTTTACTGTCTCCACAGTTTTGCCTTTCTTAGAATGACAAATAATTGGAATCATCCAGTATGTAGCCTTTTCAGATTTTCTTTCATTTAGTAATATACATTTAAGGTTCTTCCTTTTCTTTTTTTTTTATGGCTTCATAGCTCATGTTCTTACCAAATAATATCTCATTGTCTGGATATACCACAGTTTATTTACATATTCACCTACTGAAGGACATCTTTTTTTTTTAAATTTTATTTATTTATTTGAGAGAGAGAATGAGAGAGAGAGAGTACATGAGAGGGGGGAGGGTCAGAGGGAGAAGCAGACTCCCCGCTGAGCAGGGAGCCCGATGCGGGACTCGATCCCAGGACTCCAGGATCATGACCTGAGCCAAAGGCAGTCGCTTAACCAACTGAGCCACCCAAGCGCCCTACTGAAGGACATCTTGAATGTTCCCAAGTTTTGCAATTATAAATGAAGTTGGTATAAACATTCATGTGCAGGTTTTTGTGTGAACTTAAGTTTCAACTCCTTTGAGTAAATACCAAGGAGTACAATCAGTGATTATATATGATAAAATGTTTAGCTTTGTAAGAAACTGCCAACCTGTCTTCCAAAGTGGCTGTACTATTTTGCATTCCCACCAGCAATGAATGAAAGTTCCTGTTGTTCCACATCTTTTTCAGCATTTGGTGTTGTCAATGTTCCAGAGTTTGGCCTTTTTTTTTTTAATTTTTTATTGTTATGTTAATCGCCATACATTACATCATTAGTTTTTGATGTAGGGTTCCATGATTCATTGTTTGTGCATAACACCCAGTGCTCCGTGCAGAATGTACCCTCTTTAATACCCATCACCAGGCTAACCCATCCCCCCACCCTCTTCCCCTCTAGAAGCCTCAGTTTGTTTTTTAGAGTCCATCATCTCTCATGGTTTGTCTCCCCCTCCGACTTACTCCCCTTCATTCTTCCCCTCCTGCTATCTTCTTCTTTTTCTTCTTTCTTAACATAGTTGCATTATTTGTTTCAGAGGTACAGATCTGTGATTCAACAGTCTTGCACAATTCACAGCGCTCACCATAGCACATACCCACCCCAGTGTCTATCACCCAGCCACCCCATCCCTCGCACCCCCCCCACCACTCCAGCAACCTTCAGTTTGTTTCCTGAGATTAAGAATTCCTCATATCAGTGAGGTCATCAGAGTTTGGCCTTTTTAACAGTTATATAGTGATATCTCATTTCTGTTTTGATTTGCATTTTCTTGATAACACATAATGTGGAGCATCTTTTTATGTGCATATTTGCCAGTTGTGTATTTATTGGTAAAGTGTTAAGGTTTTTGGCCCATTTAAGGGCTGTTTTCTTATTTCTTATTTCTGAGTTTTAAGAGTTCTTTGTGTGTTTTGGATAACAGTTCTTTACTGGATATGTCTTTTACAAATATTTTTCCCCAAGTCTGTGGTTTATCTTCTAATTCTCTTGATATAATCTTTTGCAAAGTGGACATTTTTAATTTTAATGAAGTCTAGTTCATCAATGATTTCTTTCATGGATCATACTTTTGGTGTTGAATCTAGTTATCACCATACCCAAAGTCATCTAAGTTCTCTTATGTTATCTTCTATGAGTTTCTTAGTCTTGTGTTTCAGATTTAAGTCTATATGATCCATTTTGAGTTCATTCTTATCAATGATGTAAGTCCTGTGTCTAGATTGTTTTTTTATATGGATGTCCAGTTGTTTGAGCATTTGTTGAAAAGACTATTTTTGTTCCATTGTATTGCCTTTGATCCTTTGTCAAACGTCAATTGAGTATGTATTTGGGAATCTATTTCCACGTTCTCTATTCTGTTCCATTAATCTATCATCTACTCTTTCACCAAAACCACTGTTTGGTAACTGTATCTTTATGGTAAGTCTTGAGAAAATCAGGTACGGTCAGTCTTACAACTTTGTTCTTTTTCCTTCAACATTTTGTTGGCTATTCTAGGTCTTTTGCCTCTTAATATATACTTTAGAATCGGTTTATTGATTATCATAACATAACTTGCTGAAATTTTAATTGGGATTGCACGGAATTTATAAAGTTAGGAAGAACTGGCATTTGACAATATTGAGACTTCTTGTCTATGAACATTGAATATCTCTCCATTAATTTAGTTCTTTAGTTTGTTCATCAGAATTTTGTGGTTTTCCTCATATAGATCTTTGTACATATTTTGTTAGATTTATACTTATGGTATTTCTTTTGGGGAGTTTTTAATATAAATAGCATTGTGTTTTTAATTTTAAATTTCACTTACTCATTGCTGAAATAGAAAAGCAATTAAGTATATTAATCTTATATCCTGCAATTTCATAATAATCACTTATGGGTTCCAGGAGGTTTTTGAGGAATTTTTCATATTTTTACAAAATGATTAGGTTATCTATGAACAAGGTTTTATTTTCCCAGCCTGTACACCATTTATTTCTTTATCTTTTTGTGTTAGTTAGAATTTCCAGTACCATGTTGAATAAGACTGGTGGGAGAAGACATCATTGCCTGGTTCCTGATCTCGGGAATGCTTTGAGTGTCTCACCATTAAGTATGATGTTATTTATAGTTTGTTTTTGTCAATATTCCTTATCAAATTAAAGAAGTTCTTCTCTATCCCTTCTTTGCTGAGTTTTATCTTGAATAGGTGTTGGTTTTGTCAATTGCTTTTTCTGTATCTATTGATATGATCATATGATTTTTTTAACCTAACTGACTTTTGAATATTGAACCAGTCTTGTATGCCTAGAATAAATCTCAGCATAGTATACTTTTAAATAGGTATTTACTATAAATTTTCATACGATTTGGAATATAAATGGAACAAAAAAAAGAGCTATTATTTGTACATTTACTATGACCCAGGCATTATGCTATTAAACATGATACATCCATATCTTAATAAATTATTATTAGCCTGCTATTAGTATTCTCAAATTTATATAGAATAAAACTGAAAGAAATTTATTTGAAAAGTGTTAAATTAAGAAATTTAATGTGCAGATGATATTTAAAGCCCAGTTTTATCTTATCACACAATATTTTCTAGTCTGTGTTAAATTAAAAATATTGATTAAATTAGTCTGGTATCATATTTGCACTTAACTGGTATGTCTTTTTTTATTTTACATGTTAAATCACATAAATACATGTGCATATATATGAGGTTTCATATAAACTGAATTAAATACAATACACAAAGAATAATTTTAAACACAATTCTTAGACATTATTTTAGTGGACCATGTTCAAGCAAACATTTGCTCCTGTGTTACTAGGGTCTTTGTTATTGTTGTTGGTGTGTTACTATTACTATGAGTGCAATAAAAGTAAATCCTGATTCCATTTGTGGTTTAAACTAATGATCTTTTTTTTATTATTATGTTACGTTAATCACCATTATTAGTTTTTGATGTAGTGTTCCATGATTCATTGTTTGCGTGTAACACCCAGTGCTCCATGCAGAACGTGACCTCCTTAATACCCATCACCAGGCTAACCCATTCCCCCACCCCCTTTCCCTCTAGAACCCTCAGTTGATCTTTAAGGTACCTCCTCCCATTCTGATTTTCTCTTGTTTAGTAAAGACATGTAAATAATGTCACATCTCTTCACTAGGAAAGATGTCTTACTGTTGCCGCCCCCGCCCCGGACAACCAAAAGATATGTACTACAAAATGCATCTCTTCTATGTTTAGAAATTGGGATATTTATTTTAAGGAAAAGTAATTGCTTCTTCATACTGTACACTGTAATAGAATTTTCAGTCCAAAAGCAATTTAAGTCAGCAACATATTGAACTGTAATTAAAGATTTATGATTCCATTAAAAGGTAATGTTATAATTAATCCCTAATAACAAAATACTTCATAAAAGTTCAGTGTTATACACAATTCAGAATACGAATGTCAAGTTCTCCCAAATATTTACTGGGTTTGTGATTCCATAGAAAATGTTCACACTTGAATTTCAATAATATATTGCACTGGCTTTAGATTTAATTGTGGGATTATGGCTATCTCTCTTTAAATATTTGTGCAGAATCTATATTCTGGGATAGGATATATTTATGTAGATAACTGGATACTCTGAAAAATATTGTGATGCTTTACTTCTTTTCTATGTATTTTTATTCTTAAAATAATGATGAATTTCTGGGCAAGATGACACAGTATGTTCAAATTACAATGTCCTTTCTTAACTTTAAATACAAATAAACCATTATAAATAAAGGTAATTGAAAAGGGGTAGGCAGGGAGAAAAAAGAGAAATGGACAGAATGCATACAGTGTTGAAGTCATGGGTCCTTGACCATGACAAGTGATACCCAAGTGATGCCCAAGGATTTGGCTCTGGCATGATAAAGGGATACATGCACCATATGATATGGGAACAAGGGTCAGGCTCCCTACTTGAATGTAAGCATTATTTGTCAAGATCCCTATCTTCAGCAAATGAGTCTAGCCATACCACCAAAGGACCACCTTTCAAATAAGATTGCCACATTTAGCAAATAGAAATACCAAATAAAATGGGCACACTTCTATAAAAATATTATGCAGTTTGCTTTAAATTCAAATTTAACTGGGCAGCCTGTATTTTATCTGGGAACTGTACTCCTAAAGCTACAGATTAAAGAAACATGAACAACTTCAAAATGGAAAAAAATTGTGGAAACTTCATGTTTAAATTTTCTCCCCAATACCACCATACACTCAAAAGCCCAATATTTTATTAATTTTATAAGGCTGCAAAATTTCACCATCAGCCTTAAGTCCAAAGGACTAGTGGATCAGGGAATACACACTAGCAAACTGTTGTTTAGGAGATAGCAAAAGAAAATCAAAACAAAGAAAAAAATATGAATATGTTAAAAAGAAAACTCCTTTTCCAAAATGATACAACATATCAAATTCTAATAAAAGACAAAATAATGGTAATGAATAAAAACAAATTAACCACTGGTAAATAAATTAAATAGATTAAATATAATTTTATAAAGTGGTTTAATGAAGAGATCAAATTCAGCATGTTTGTGATGCTCAAATAGTTATATGAAAAAATAAAATTAAAATTAGTATTAGTAAATAAAAGAATAAAATAAGAATTTATGACTATGGAAAAAATTAAAAATTTTGGAAATACTAAAAATATTCTATATTGTCCTTAAGATAGAAACACAATAGGTAGGGGGCACCTGGGTTGCTCAGTCCTTAAGCATTTGCCTTCGGCTCAGGTCATGATCCCAGGGTCCTGGGATCGAGCCCCACATCAGGCTCCTGGCTCATCAGGGAGCCTGCTTTTCTCTCTCTCTCTCTCTCTCTCTCTCTCTGTATCTCTGTGTCTCAAATGAATAAATAAAATCTTTAAAAAATAAATAAATAAAATAGCAGATTGTTTTTAACCAGCTATAAAGAATATCCGAAAAAATATTAAGGAAAAGTAATTAACAACCTAGAATGTTATCTACACTGTAATTCAAAAGAGGGTAATATTAAGACTTTATTTTGAGCTATGCAATGACCAACGTAACTACCTAACAACCATCACTAAACATAATACAAAACAAAACTAATATATAGGATCTTCTTTATCTGGAATAAAGAAGGACAGAAATACTGAACAATTTAAAAAAATCTTGTATGGAATTCAAGAGTAGAACTATAACCTAAAAATTTCAAGGGGCATGTGCCTTTCTTATTGTCTTTTCAGAAATCCTTCAAAATCAAGAAGGATAAATAAGATGAAATGCAATCTCTATTTGCGATAATAATGGAAAATTTATGTATCCTTGTACTACATTATGTAAGGTAAGTCTGTTTAATGGAGGTAAATGGGAGGTAATGGCTTGGAATGATGTCAAGAGAAGATGCCCATGGTTGAAAATGGTATACTACTAATTGAGGCAAATTCTCCAAATTAAGTGATACCGCTTAAGATTCAAAGACAAAATTTGAACAGGGGATGTATATTACGGCTAGTGGCAGAAGTTTCCTCTTTCCAGGCTCATTTGGCACAAAGAAGAATCTGGAAGGTAGCTATGTTTGAGGAATTATGCAGAGACCCTATCTCCAGAAAGTAGGTTTTTCAGGGAAATGGGCCGGTAAAGGAGAACCATGCTGCACTGTGAGTAGACAATAAGCAACTGATCGTTGTTTGGCAGAAATATAGACTAAGAGACCATACTCAAATAAACGCAAGAAATGCTTTGCTATACTTATAATATGATGCTGGTGTTCCTGATAAAAATCAAATTCAGGAAGTAATTAGAACATTCAAATCTAAGTAAAGTATAAAATATCAAGCATAGAATCTACAAAATGTAAGGAGAAAAGAAAAAAAGAGAAACCAGATGGGTAACACTTCTCAGTTTTTTTTGTTGGTTTGTTTTTTTACCAGAGTAACCTCTATCCCTGTGCTTTATTTGCAGAAGATATGTTCCAAGAACCCCAGGGCATGCCTGAAACCACAGATAGTACCAAACTCTATGTATACATTTTTCCCCTTTACATACTTACCTAAGATAAAGTTTAATTTATAAGTTAGGCACAGTAAGAAGTTAATAATAACTAATAATAGAACAATTATCCTGTAATAAAAGTTATGTAAATGTCATCTTTTTCAAAATATCTCATTGTACTAACTCACCTGTCTACTTGTAATGATGTGAGATTATAAAATGCCTACATGATGAGATAAAGTGAGTGAGTGATGTAGGCATTGTGATGTAGCATTAACTTACTACTGACCTGACAATACATCAGGAGTATTATCTGCTTCCAGACTATGGTGAGTGCATGAGGGATTACTGTACAGAGAAATGTAAACACTGACCAAAAATGTTGTCATTGCATTTTTAAAAAATATATGATAAATCAATATGTCATTTTACTTTTGTGCAATTAGAGTATACAAAATTTCAGGAACAACATATCAAACTATAGAAATAAAATAGGTACTGGTTTTCTGAAAGGAATTTTAAGAGAAAAATGAACTATCTTAGAGGAAAAAATTACTTTGAGGTAGAACAAAGGATGGGAGACAGAACAAGAATGAGAGAACTATAAATCTACAAAATAAAAACATTTTAAAGGAGGTGAAACAATGAAATTCAAGAAAAACTAATGAAAATGTAGTAAAATTACCAAATTAAAGGATATACTGGATATTAGGAAAAAAAAAAAAACAACAGTGATCAGTTTAGAAATATTTTAATAAAGTTAATTGAGACATCAAGAGTAAATTCTGAATGTACTGTAGCAATGCCTGCAAATCCCCCAAATAAAGAAAATATAAACCAATAATTCAATGAGCATACAAATTATTAAAGACAAAAGTAACAAATCAATATTGTCAAGTATTCGCTGGCTAAAAGAAAGCCTTACTCATGATCCTTGAAGAAACTATTAAAAGATAAACTTCCAACAAACAATAGTGAAATGATTGCAAAAATATTTACAGTGGTAATGAATATTGTTATGTGTTATGATAGGCAGAATACCAACACCCCCCCCCCCACCATGCTCCATACCCACGTTTAATACTCTTGAGTGTGACAGACCTGAAACTTGCTTCTACCCAGTAAAATATAGCACATTTTAGGAATATTACTCTGGGCTTCTATTCAGTTCCATGGCAAAAGTGAAGGAACTTTGCAGATGAAATTAAGCCTATAATCAGTTGAGTTGAGGTTAACCAAAGAAGTCTATCTTGTGTGAGCCTGATCAAATCAGGTGAGCCACTAAAAGAAGCCTTTGGGGTAAGAGACAGAAGTCAGAGACTCTTTTTTTTTTGAGGCAAACTTTATCTAACTAATAGAAAATGAATCTTGCCAACAATAAAGTTAGAAGAGGATGCCAAATTCTTTGGTTAACATTGAAACAATTCTCTCCTCTTTAATTGTGTGTGTTTGCAATAATTTATAATTATAGTAGAATGCTGAAAACATGGTTTTCTATCATATTTATCTTCTAGTATAGTTTCTTGTACATCAATTCATATTCCTTATTATTCTCTCTCTTCCTTTATTTTTGTGTTTGTTTTGATCAGGCTCTTCAATCTATGAGTTATGTATTCCTTTTTTTTAAAGATTTTATTTATTTATTTGACAGAGAGAGAGAGACAGCGAGAGAGGGAACACAAGCAGGGGGAGTGGGAGAGAGAGAAGCAGGCTTCCTGCCTAGCAGGGAGCCCAACGTGGGGCTCGATCCCAGGACCCTGGGATCACGACCTGAGCCAAAGGCAGACGCTTAACGACTGAGCCACCCAGGCATCCCTGTATTCCTTTTTTGCAAAAATAAATTGGTCTAACAGTTTGGGACTTGAATAACCATATGAAATATTAACAAGTTACAAAAGAATTTCTTAAATTCATAATTTGTAATTTAGATTTTCATGATTTGCATCACTTTATGACAATGTTTTATGTCAGAAACACTGAGGCATGAAGAATTGATCTACTGAATAGGAAAATGTGCTGGATACTTTTAGATCTGTATGCTCAAATTTTAGTTTTTGAATGTCACATGTATAGGATGGATGATGTCTTTGATGTTCCTAAAAGGTTCAAAGACAATAAATACCTAATAGAAGAAAATGGGCACTCTGTTGACACACTGCTGATACTATGTAAATATCTTCATACAGTATCTCATTAAGATTTCAAATGTTTCTATAGCCATAGTCATTATTTGTTATCCTTCAGAGGAATATGGGATTTTAAATTGTGTCAGAACAGCTGTTCAAAGAAGCCACTTGAGTAGTAAGGGTTATTACTGACAGTCTCAGCATGATGATTGCATTACCGTGTGCTGGAATATGATTTTGAAAAATGAGGAATACTCCATTTAGGCAAAGAGGAATGACTCGCTCGCTGTTTGTTTCTGAATAATTCAGTCTGCTGAATGTTAGGTTGGAATAGATACATAAATCTTATAAAGATTACTGATATCTTGGTAGAAAGTCTCATTAAAGCAAACTGTAGGATATCTGAGGTTTTATATGTATTTATCAAACAACTGATAGAAAAATTGCTTTTTAAAAATGAAAAGATGAGGTTTAAGGGCATAAAATCCTCACACCTGGTTGTTACCAATGGTACTTTATTATCATTATTAATCATATTTTATTTCTAGAATGAATATAGTTCCAGTGACAGCCTACCTTGTAGCTATGTTTCAAGAGTTGTGTGAAAATTTTATTTTGATCATTCAAATTTTATTTTAAATACTCCATGAAAATACAGAACATAAACTACTACTGCTGTTATTGTGAAAGTAAATTTATTTTTTTCATGGAAATAAATACTGCTTGGTGTAATAATATTATACATCCATAGTTATATAATATTTATAATGGTATTATTAACCTATCCTTTTTCACATACAACTTCCATCAAAATAGTCAAGCAGTTAACTACTAAATGTTTTAAAGTTATTATATATACTGTTATAGGCTAATTTTACAATCATTCAAGCAGTTTACTAAACGGAAGGAATAGCTAAATTCTATGTTTTGCCATATTCAAAAGAAATCAAGGCTTATCTGTATCTTTTTTATATATAAAAATATTTATACACAAATAAATTTTTTATATATGAAAGGTTTATATACATCTTTTCATCTATATCAAAATACATCTATATCTTTCCCAAGGGAAGAAGTGATGTATAATAGCACTTCAGGGTAACAATTTAGAATGACACTAAAGGTTGAATACTTTCATATGTCTGTATATGTATATGTTTATACTTATATTTATTTCATATATTTACATGTAATTATAATACTAATTAGATCTGTAAATACATAATAATATATATTATACTTAAATAAATATATGTGATATTTATTTTTTCAGTGCATCTATTAACTCTTGATCCCTAAGTTCATCAAACAGGCTAACAGCCTTATTTAGGGCAGAGTTGAGAGAATAGATCCACTATAGTTGTTTCAAGCAGAAAAGAGCCTAATTTGGGAAGAAGTTGCCTTTAGTATGGTTAGAAGGGCTGGGAAGGTGGAACCCCAGGAGTGCCTTGTAGATTTTGAAACCAAGCCGCTGCACTTGCCACTCAGAGCCTAAGAAGTGTCTAGGGCCTATTGCTAACCTCTAGCTATCCCAGAGCCTCAAAGCACCAAAAGGTGGAAGACAGAATCTGGCCACTGCAAACTCAGGTCAGCTAAACTTTACATAGGAGCCACCCTAAATTCAAGAAGAAAACTTCTGCCCCTCTTCCTCTTCCCAAGGCTCTTCTGAGAGCATCTCACCAGAAAGACCTGAAGCACATCCAGAAACCTGGTGACAGGGAGTCTGGCAAATGTGTTTCCCAGCAGAGCACAGAAGAGATAAGTAGTCAATGAGAAATAGAAAAATATGTAAAGAAATAATAATAAAAGGACTGATTACTTCTCCTTAATTGTAAGAGTTTAGAAAAACAACCAACAGTGGGATTAATTTGTGCTTTTTCTTAAGGGATAAGAATTTATTAGGGGAGGCATTTGGAAAGATCACTACAAGCAGAGGAGAATGAATGTTCAGAACTACAGAGGCACAAAAAAGCCAGATAATGTGTAGTTAGGTTAGTGTAATTGGAGTGTAAGCTGCATGTCAGGAGCAAGGAAAAGATTAACAGTAGTAACTAATGTTGGAAAATCCTCAGGAAGGCTAACAGGGGATATGACAAATTGCAAAGGTTTAACTTTATCTCCACGGTGAGTGAGGCCATTAGACAGAGGGGCATGATTGGTTTTGTGCACTACCAAGGGTGGACAGAGGGGGCAGAAACTGGGATGTAAAGAACGAAGAAGAAATCTACTTCTAATATATATACAAACGTTCCCCTATGTTCATAGATGACAATTTCTACATAGACAAAAATAAGAGTTTTGTATACTAATTAATTCACTTGACTATTTCTTATTTAGATCTACTGAGGATTTAAAGGCAAAGCAGATTCCTACTCCAGGGTGGTAAGCCTGAAAATTGGCCAAATCTGAAATAAGCTAACATATCAGATGATATGGACTTTATAGTTTTCATGGGTCTTTTAAAATTATGGAACATTTGGTAAATATTCATTTTCTGTGAAAAATATAATGTCCATTAAAAGAGGACTATGAGCCTTTTTCCTCTTCTAGGAATGGTGTCCACAGGCATTCAGAATGATCCAGCATTTGACATATTTTGTAGGCTGTCCTACAATATATTCTCTAACAAAACCAGGCTGTCCCAAACCCCTGGTAATAGAGTTGTTTACCTTTGTACCAAGAAGCACCAAAATCTGAATGTGGCCTGTGCCCAGGCCAACTTTGAGGAGTTTGTGCTGTGAGACCTAAAGTTTGTATGAGGTTTTCTAAAACAAAAAACGTATCAGCAGGGCCTAAGGTGGTTTCACGTGTGCTAAGTGTGCTCCTGACAGGATCAAGTGTGCTTTTCTTATTGACGAGCAGAAAACCTTTGAGAAAATGTTGAAGGCAGAAGCACAGAGTCAGAAAAGCTAAAAAAAAAATGAAGGTTTTTTTTTTTAAGTAATAAAAAGTAAAAATAAATTAAATAAATAAATAAATAAATGGACTGTGATCCTCAAAATCATTAAAATGATCATTCAGCTAAAGAACTTTCAACACAGTCAAACTAAAGAATATGATATTATATACTACCTCAAATTCCTTAGTAACACAAGGTTAACATAAAATGACGAGTGTTGAGATAAAAAGAGCTCAGTCTGTAACTCTTCCTCCCATTGATCTTCCACTAGTCCCCTTCCCCTCACCTTCATCTCCTGCCCTCTGCCCTTCTCCCTGTTTCCCACGCAGACACACTCCTTTTCCCAGCTGTTCAGACTGTTGGCAACAATGCTTGTCTGCTGAATCCCTTTTAAGGAATTACTCCAACCCAGTAACTAGTGGATGTTGCCCCATCCCAGCCATGGTCTGATAACTGGACTCCAAGAGCTTTCTGGAGGATCAAGTGAGGTGTATTTCACAATGACATCTCAATTCAAATTAGTTTTTCTCTCTCCAATCTCGACATTCCCTGATAAATTTCCTCACACATATCTCCCTCTTGAAGTCTTTTTTCCAGGAAATTTAACCAATGGCTCAGAACATACAAACATGCACACATATAGGTATATACCCACTTCTTAAACACACGCACACACATGCGCGCGCGCGTGCGCGCGCGCACACACACACACACACACACACAAACCTATTTTGTTGCTTGCCTTTCTCCTATGAGTATTTTTTTAATGTTTTATTTATTTATTCATGAGAGTCAGAGAGAGAGAGAGAGAGAGAGGCAGAGGCAGAGGGAGAAGCAGGCTCCCTGCCTAGCAGGGAGCCCGATGTGGGACTCGATCCCAGGACCCCGAGATCATGACCTGAGCCAAAGGCAGACACTTAACCATCTGAGCCACCCAGGTGCCCCTCTCCTATGAGTATTTTTATTTATGCTGAGGGTATGTTTGGGAATGAAGAACAGTACTCCCTACCCTAGACCCTTTCTCTTACAAGACATGTCTTCATGATTGGACACTCTCTAATTAGTAATTAATCCAGTGCCTGGAAAATAGTGAGCAATCAATAAATATTGATATTGAATGATAGGCTGAATTAAGGAATAAAACCTGATTTAAATCAAGCCATCCTTTCTGTTTTCTGTCTTGAAGAATCCTTTTTTTTTTTTTTTTTTAAGGTTTGGAATAGACTGCTGTCCAATATGGTAGTTACATATAGCTACATGGATTTAAATTTATATTAATTAAAATTAAATGAAATTTAAAACATTAATTTTTTTCAGACTCACTAGCCACATTTCAAGTTTACAAAAGCCACATGTGGCTAGTAGCTACCGTACTGGGTGCTGAGATTACAGAATATCCCTCCATTGCAGAAAATTCTATTGGAAGGCAATTGTTTAGAGATCAAATGCCAGGGAATGCTATCCTACAGACATAATTTACCTTTAATGGAGCTTTACAATATTTGAGTGACTTAAGATGTTGGGATCTCAAAGTAAGATGCTTAGCAGAAGCATGGTTTGTGACAGTGTTAAAAATACGCTGAGTTCCTAAAATAGTAATTTTTTAAAAAGAAATGCTACCATTGGAGAATCTTAAAAAGAAAAAAATACAAAATAAACAAACATTTGTAAAAGACATCCAAATTTTGTGGTAGATAGTCTTTTTTCAAAGATATGTATCCTTTAAAATTAAATAAGTACACGAAAAACTAAAAAATCACTCAATGTTCCCATGATATTTCTATTAAATTCCAGTTACTAGGTGGAATAGCACTGCTGTTATATGTTTAATCCACCATGGCTCTGGGCCCATTGTAAAGAATGCTGTTGCACAATGATCCAATCAAACAGGTTATACGCAAATAATGAATCATGGAACACTACATCAGAAACTAATGATGTAATGTATGGTGATTAACATAACATAATAAAAAAAATAATTTCAAAAAAAAAATCATGTGGCCAATAGAACTTCAGTATTGTATATTTTTAGAAGATATCTATGTCTGGATACACTAAGTGGAGGCAAAATCTTTTTTGTCCCAGAATGGTATATTATGTACATATATACATATGCATACACATATTTATTGTATATACAGATATTAGACATACAGTATGCGTGTATATGCAACTATATACGTAAATATAATGTATATGTAGTAGATATGTAAATCATGGGCCACAAGAAAGGCAGGACTTGTGTGTAGGCATTAACACATTAAAGAAGTATTCATAAACCAAAATATTCAGGTACAGGTCTATATATGGAAGCAAAAGTTCTCACAGCATAAAAATATTCACCAAAGAAACAGCCACTCAGCAGTCCTCTTTCAAACATCCTTCCCCATTTTACACAAAGGCACATCTCCGTCACTTAACTTTACATCCCAACAAGCTCCATCATGACAATGGTTTTATTTTCCATCTACCTCTTAAATACTTTTTAAAATTTGTTCCTGTAAGACAATATAATAGAAATTAACTTCAACATGAGACTGCAAATATTTGAAATTTCATGAAAATTCTAAGCAGCTCCTAGTTTGAGAACATTGCAAGTCCTTTGTAAATGGGAAGCAGTCAAAGAAATTGATTTATATAAAAATAAATAGGCATGAAGAATAATGAATTCAATTAACTAATTTGTTGGTTAACTAATTGGTTTGGTTAACAAATGCTAAACCAGTTTCCATTATTTCCCATATTCTAGTTTCTGAGACTAAAACTGGAACAAAACACACAAATTCCTGTTGTCACTGGATCTGACATCCAGTAGGGAGAGGAAGATTCTCTTTCCCTCAGCACAGAGACATCTCTGTCCCAGGCAGATGTTTGGGAGGACAGAACTAGGAAATTGACATAATATGCCTACAGCAAAAATAATTTGTTCAGTGATCATGCTACAAAAATCTAATATGAAGTGAAGAATGGCTTCTAGAACTCCCAAATATTTGCCAAGAAAATTTGGAAAATAAAATAGGAGAGTAAAACAAGAGGTACAAAAAACTCCTGAATTGTACAAATTATAATGCAATATTGACTTAAACTTTATTAAATAAGGTTATAAACATGTTTTTATAATTTAATATTTTCAAAATAGCAAATAAAATCAGTGCACCATTGCAGTTATGACATGTGCTTGTTAACCTAAAGATAAAAAAACTAATTTATTTCCATTTTAAATTCCTACTTCCAATTTAATTTCATCTTGAAGATCAAAATCTCAAATATATATTTTCCCTATTAACAATTAAATTAAGTCTTCATGTTTCTAAAGTTGATAGACTTTAGTTGGTCTATTCTTACAAAAATTGTATCCACAGTGTAAGTAATTCTATATTACTGTATTGTACAAATGTAAGTAACACAATAAAAATTTCATCTCTTATATAAACAAAATATGTATCTCGCCATAGGCAAATTTCTTCATTACTATTTTTGACCTTATACCCTAGTGGGTTTTAAAACATATCACGTGGTTCATTGTTATATGTCCACTCTGCTCATTTTACACCTTAAAAACATGTCTATACCAATCATTGTTTAAACTTCTTGGTTCTCCTTCCCATCTATTAGTCCTTATTTTGTAAAATAACCAACTATTTTAATTTCATGTGATATTTTTGTTCTTTCCTAACCAATTTCCATTTGCAGAGTGTAAATCAACAGAGGTATGTGAGATGAATGAGTGATAAATAGCTGGATGCTAGCTACATGAATGATGTACACCTGGTGGATTCATAATCTAATATACATACGTGCCTATAGGCACGTATGTATATTTATAAGCTTTTATATGTATGTATGGGCATACCTTATTTTACTGCACTTTGTTGTGTTTCACGGTGTATTGTATGGATGGAGGTTTCAGTGATTTGTCCTGCATAACTGAACACCCCAACCTGCACATTCGCAGGCAGGCTAAAGAATGTTGTGAGACTTATGCTGCATTAAGTGACCTCGGGAACCTGGTTAGTTGACATTAGCTGGCCTCCAGGTCAGAATTGGCCCTTCTGGTTTGGACGCCTAGAGCTATAAATTTTGCCCTTACATCCCCTGGGGCTCCAGGCTGAGCTTCCCTTCTCCCCCAGTGGAATCTGGGAGGGGAGGCAAGCACACCTAGCCCAGATTCCTTGAATATGTAAAGACATGATAAAATAGAAAGGCAGCCCCCTCCTAACTGCACATAGGCAAATAAATGTTTAACTTCAGACCCCATCATTTGCCCTATAAAAATGGCCTTATGGGGATGGTCAGTTGGAAATCTCACCTAAGGGGAGGATGCTCTGCCCAGGTCTCTCAATCAGGACTCCAGCCTGGCTGTCTCCCCAGGGCTTCCCCAGCTAATGAGGTTGGATGTTGTAAGTACCCGATTTGATGTAACTCTGTCTTATTCTCCTTTACTGCTTACTAGTGCCCTCATTTATGTGTAGATTTCCCTTCTCTTCTTTCTTTTTCTATTAGATTTTCAGAATATCAATAAAGTGTTTTTTCCCCTTTGAAACTGAGAGTATGGCTTCTGTGAATCTTTTCTTCAGAACACATAATACTGTGTTTTTCACAGGTTGAAGACTTGTGGCAACCCTTCAACAAGCAAGTGTACAGGCACCATTTTTCTAACATTTGCTCACTTTGTGTCCCTGTGTAACATTTTGGTAATTACCACAATATTTCATTTTTTTCATTATATTTTTATGGTGATCTATGGTCAGTCATCTTTGATGTTACCATTGTAATTATTTGGGGGGCACCACAAATGGTGCCCACACAAGACAGCAAACTTAACTGACAAATGTGTGTGTTCTGATTGCAGATGTGGTGGACTTAGCCAAGAGAGCTAGAATTAGCAGTAATTTCTAAAGATGTGACTGAATTGCTGCTATCTAACAATAAAACTTTAACAGATGAGAAATTGCTTTTTATGGATGAGCAAAGGAAGTGGTTGAGAATCTACCCTTAGTAAAGATGATATAAAGATTATTGAAATGACATCAAAGGATTTAGAATATTCCATAAACTTAGTTCATACAGCAGTGGTAGGATTTGAGAGGATTTACAACAATTTTGAAAGAAGTTCTGCTCTAGGTAAAATGCTATCAAACAGCATTACATGATACAGAGAAATCATTCATGAAAGGAATTGATGCAGCAAACATGGTCTCATTTTAATAAATTGCCACAGCCACCCCAACCCTCAGCAACTACCAACCTGATTAATTAGCAAGCATCAACATCAAAGCAACAAAAAGATTATGACTTGTGGGAATCTCAGATGATGGTTATCATTCTTTAGCAATGAAGTATTTTTAATTAAGGTATACATATATTGTTTTTTAAATATAATTCTATTGCACACTTAATAGACTACAGTGTGGTGTTCATAACTTTTATATGTGCTAAGAAACCAAAAATAAATTATTTGACTCACTTTATTGCAACATTTACTTCATTATAGTGATCTAGAAACAAACCCACAGTATCTCTGAAGTATGCCTGTATATGTATAAGACATCTATGTGTGTGTATATGTGTCTGTGTGTGAAGAGAGAGAATACATAAATATGGTCTTTTTTCTCTCTTTAACTCAACTTGAAGCCAGTTATCATTCTTTTTTGCTTAATTCCAAGAGGTTTGAAAAAATTATGCTTGTATATTCTCTCCTTCACTGAGCATAATTTAACATATTTTAACATAAGAGCACAAAATAAAGTGAGCAAATGGAAGAGGGAAGATGAGAAGAAAAAAAAAGTACAGATTAAGATCATTCATTTTTTTAATGAAATGTAGATGCTATTTTCATCTCCTACACTAATCTTCTGATCTTCTATCCTGATTTCATGAAGAATGAGACTGATGTAAGATGAAGAATATAAGACAGTTCACTCAAGCTAGTTATGAGTTTTTTTGTTTTCTACCATGTGTTTTACACTTCTCTTCTGGGGTAGGAAAAGACTCTATCTTTTCCTCACCATAAAAATATTCTTACTTTTCAAGACACAACTGTGATATTTATGACATGATTCAAGAAGGATCAGAATATCCTCAAGAATGATATCCTCTGAGATTATTATGAATAAATAAATATGAAATTTAAGAATAATCAGGACAGTATAACATATTTATGATTTTATATATATATATATCTCCTCTGAGATTATTATGTGTGTGTGTATATATATATATTCATATTATTATAAATAAATAAATATGTAATTCAAGAACAATCAGGACAGTATAATGTATTTATAATTTTAAAACCAAACATTACAAATTGATTTCAGGACTGGAAACAATTAGGCTGGGAAAGCATATGTGAAGACCTTATTGCAGGAAGAAAATTAGAACTGAGGAAAAGCTAGAGAGCAAGGACAAACATGGTAAGAAACATTTGGGCATTGTTATGCTAAAAGCTAAGGGAATCTACTTATATTAGAATTCTCCAGAAAAACAGAACCAGTAGAAGATAGATAGATAACAGATGGTAAATAGAGATTTATTATGAAGGATTGGCTCACACAGTTACGAAGCCTAAGTCCCACAAACTGCTATATGCAAGCTGAAGCCCCAAGAAAGCCAATGTTAGAGTTCTAGTCCAATCCCAAAGGCCTGATAACTAGGAAAGCCAATAATCCTGTGCTGGGTCCTAAAGCCCGAGAACCAGGGGTGCCAATATGTGAGAGCAGGAGAAGATGGATGTCCTCAAGCAAAGACAGTGAATTCCCCTTCCTCTGTGCTTTGTAATATTTAGACCCTCAACAGACTAGATAATGCCTACTCACCTGTTGAGGATAATCTTCTTTAATTAGTCTAATGATTAAAATACTAATCTCTTATGATACATGTCTTTCTCTGATTGATTTATTTCACTCAACATAATGATCTCACTGATATGAGGAATTCTTAATCTCAGGAAACAAACTGAGGGTTGCTGGAGTGGTAGGGGGTGGGAGGGATGGGGTGGCTGGGTGATAGACATTGGGGAGGGTATGTGCTATGGTGAGTGCTGTGAATTGCATAAGACTGTTGAATCATAGACCTGTACCTCTGAAACAAATAATACATTATATGTTAAAAAAAAAAAGAAGATAGTAGGAAGGGAGAAATGAAGGGGGGAATCGGAGGGGGAGACAAACCATGAGAGACTATGGACTCTCAGAAACAAACTGAGGGTTCTAGAGGGCAGGAGGGTGGGGGGATGGGTTAGCCCGGTGATGGTGATAAAGAGGGCACGTATTGAATGGAACACTGGGTGTTATATGTAAACAATGAATCATGGAACACTACATCAAAAACTAATGAGGTAATGTATGGTGATTAACATAACATAATTAAATAAATAAATAAATAAATAAATAAATAAATAAATAAATAAAATAAAATAAAATAAAATAAAATAAAATACGAATCTCTTCTGGAAACACCCTGACAGACACACCCAGAAGTAGTGTTTTACAAGGTATCTAGGCATTCCTTAGCTCAGTCAGATTGACACATAAAATTACCCCTCAAACCACTGAATGTTTTTCTAAGTAACATGATTGGCTTTTGATTTGAACCCTATGGAATTGATAAGGGATAGAAGTAGGAAAATGTTCACCTTTAGCCCAGAAGGCTGACATATAGCCTGCATAGTTCTGATAAAGATCAAATATGTGCTGGTTGCTACATTATTAGAGGGTCTTATGAATGCCTGTACATCTCACTGATAGTTAATATTAAACTTAAGGAGGGCACATGTTGGGATGAGCATTGGGCATTATATGCAACTCATGAATCATTGAACACTACATCAAAAACTAATGATGTATTATATGCTGGCTAACTGAATATAATAATAAAAAAAAATATTAAACTAAATGATAGGCACCAAAGAAATCTTGTGAAAGTAGTTGCATGAGTAGAAATTCGAAGAAAACATTTATGATTTAATACTCTCTGCATGTGCCCTCCCCTTGAGCACTAAGTATATAACCACCAGCTTCATACAGCAAAAAGTACAGCTTTCTGCCCATGGTTCCTGTCTCCATGCTACTCAAACAATCTTACAATGTTGTACCATAAAAAGTCTTAAGAATTCTTGACTATTGTGCTCAACAATCCTGCAAAAGAATCAGTTGGAATTCATGTTTAGTTTCTTAACATTTTTCAATTTGGCAGTCTAAAAAATTTATCTAAGTGGACAGCTTACTTTCTAATCTCTGGAGTAATAAGAGTATCAGTAGTTTCAATAATATTTAGTCTTATAATAAAATTCCTTCTCAGATTTTCATCATGACTTTACCAAGTTTTAATCAGAGTCATGGGTCTGGTGTTTAACCAACCAATAATATACATGGGATAGTAGCTAAAGTATCAGAAATTATGATTGAATTTATTAAATTCGTAGATGCAGATATAGAATTAAATGGCCATTTCTTCAATAAATATTGTGTTGGTATGGTATTTTAAGACTACATCAAGTGCTAGAGAAACAAATAAGGAAAGGGTACGTGACTACAAAGACATCACAGTCTAATGACTGAGAAAGTTCAGAGTAAGTAGCATAATAAAACAAGAGAAGGAGATCAATGCAGGGGTTACAGGGCCTATGAGAGGGGCACAAATTCTAGGTTATTGGCTTGGTAAAAAAAAAGGTTCTCTAGAAAAGGCAATTTTTGAAATCAATTTATTCAGTTAGCTAGGATTGATATGGTAAAGAAAGAAGAAAAGAAAATTGAGACACTATGATAAGAATGTTTAAAAGGAAAAAATGTGGTATCTTTTGAAAAGAGCAGGTAATTCCACATTTATGCTATAAATTGAAAGAGAAACAAGATTATTTCTCTGCTGAGTAGGAAAAACCACCTAACTAGATAAGACAAACAATAGAATATACTATTTCCTTCAGATTGTTTTTGTAGGATTTCTTCTCCGGTGCCCACAATTCTTGGTCACACTGCTTCGAAGAATGAAGAGGTAGACCAGATGAAGAGTCGTGGGTAGCAAAGCAAAGTTTATTGAGTGATAGTGAAAAAGCTTCTGATGAAGGAGGAGACCTGAGAGGGTTGCCACTAGTTTCCAAATCTAGGGGTTTTATGGGCTTGTTGGCAGGCTGTTTTAATCCGATTAACCCTCCATGTGCCTGTCACCCAGTCAGGTTTTTGTCATTTACCTATCACATGGGAAAGGGTGGAGGGCTCCTTCCAGGGTGGTGTAAAATGATTTTAAGGGCATTTTCCCCTGGGGGGAGACAGGGAGCTACAGGATAGGAAAACAAATGCTACAATTAGAAGAATGACCACAAACTTCATAGTCAAGTTAATCATTTTTTAAATTTCATAGGAACAGTCTGTTTTGCTTTATATCCAAACTATGTAAATATATTTATAAATTATTAAATAAATTTATTATAACAACTTTTAAAAATGATTTTAAGATCTCATTCCTTTTTATGGCTGCATAATATTCCATTGTGTATAAACTACGTGGCTGGAACTGGAGGGTGTTATGCTGAGTGAAATAAGTCAATCAGAGAAAGACATGTATCATATGACCTCACTGATATGAGGAATTTTTAATCTCAGGAAACAAACTGAGGGCTGCTGGAGTGGTGGGGGGTGGGAGGGATGGGGTGGCTGGGTGATAGACATTGGGGAGGGTATGTGCTATGGTGAGTGCTGTGAATTGTGCAAGACTGTTGAATCACAGACCTGTACCTCTGAAACAAATAATGCAATATATGTTAAGAAAAGAAAAAGAAGAAGAAGAAGATAGCAGGAGGGGAAGAATGAAGGGGAGTAAGTCGGAGGGGGAGACAAACCATGAGAGACGATGGACTCTGAAAAACAAACTGAGGGTTCTAGAGGGGAGGGGGGTGGGCGGATGGGTTAGCCTGGTGATGGGTATTAAAGAGGGCACATTCTGCATGGAGCACTGGGTGTTATACACAAACAATGAATCATGGAACACTACATCAAAAACTAATGATGTAATGTATGGTGATTAACATAACAATAAAAAATTTTTAAAAAATGATTTTAAAATGGTATGCTCTATAAAAAGTTCTGAATGGTAGGTGGTCAGAACATTATTTGTTTGTTTGTATATATAATTCATTTGTCTCTTACCATATGTAGTTCAAAACCCTATGAGCTCTAGGAATGTAAAATGGTTCATTTAAAGTGGTTAAAGTTGAAATATATTTGTAGAACTATTATATCTATTTTTAAATAAAATCAGTATTAAGAACTTCTCAACAGAATCATGAGTAGAAATCTGGATTGTCTTTCATTCTGTGAAAAGATGAAAAAAGAAAAAATGCATAGCAAACATTTTCTAACATATACATAAATAGAAATTTCATCTAACCAGAGGGATTTCCCTTAGGGAATTGTGATAATTCTATTTAATGTTCTGAAAGCAAGCTTTGCATGATGTTCTCTATGCTCTTGGATGCAAAAAATATTTTCCCCACACTCTCACTATTTTGATGCCTCATGACCAATTCCCAAACTTTATTTTTTTCTTTCACTGTAGTACTAAAATTCTGGTTCTTCAAACTTCTGATTGATAGGGGTGGGTCATGTGACACAGTTCTGAAAAATAAAGTATAATAATCTTTCTGGGGATTTTTCATGGTTAAAAAAAGGTATGGAATGTATTATTGTTTTGTTTTGTTTTTCCTGCTTTCAATCTGAGTATGATGCAGCAATGTGCACAAAGAAATAAAACTATTTCTAAAAGAAATCCTACCATTTCATAACTATTGGAATGCATAAGAATTATAGTTTCTTACCATTTTACAAACACTTGGTATTTTCAATATTTTTAAAATTTTCTATTTTAGTTATTCTATTGGATATTTGATAGTAACTCACAGTGGTTTAATTTTTAATCCCCTAATGAGTAATAATTTAGAGCATCTTTTTATCTGCTTATTAGTCTTTCATGTGTTTTTAATTCTTTTACCCACTTTGAGCTGTTTGAATTATTACTGAGTTGTAAATGTTATTTATGCATTTTACTATGAACATTCTTGTGTGAGACTTGATATATCTTTTTGAAGAAATACCTAGAATTGGAATTTCTGGGTCATAGAGTAAATATAAGAAACTGACAACTAGTTTCCAAAGTGCTATTCAAGATATTTCTTTATGAGTTTCTATATTTCTATATTTCTTTCTAGCAAAGAAACTGACAGTATTTGTTCCAGACCATTTTTCCATTTTTTCTGTGTATACACATGCACACATGCACATATATATATATATATATAGAGAGAGAGAGAGAGAGAGAGAGAGAGAACAGACTTAGAGTTCACTCTCCCTCCAGATTCATTAAGTATCCAATGCGAAAATATGTCTTCCTAAAAGACAGAGGTCAGGCAGGTTTAGTGCACATTATAAAATAAGTAAATTCCTGAAGTTTGTGATTCCTCAGTTATGATGTGACCCACTGAACCCATCTTTTGGGATCACTCTGCATTGCTTTTATGGGACTTGGAGGGCAGAGGAAACATGCAAACATGAAGCCTATTTGCTTACTGTGCCATGAGTAATAAAGTCATTTATATATGACCAGAAATCTTGAACTTTCTGCTAGCATGCAGGAAATAGTAAAAGATTAAAATGTTTGTTTGCAAGTTACAGTAAATCTCAGATAATTCACAGTTATTGATAAGTGACAATACAATTTACATTTATCAACAATATATAATGCTATTGAATATTCCATATTCCTCCACAAATTTGATATTGTTCAATGTATTTTTAAAATATTTATGCTTGATAAAGAATTTTAAGTTGATTTTTTTTCATTAAGACCTTAATTTTTTTTTCCTTTTTATGGCTTCCATTGTTTCTGATAAAAAGACCAATCATTTTATTATTATTCTCTTTTATGTAGTATTTCTATCAGATTCCTTTGTGATTTATTTCTCTATTGTTTCCAAAAGCTAATTATGTACCATCCAATTTTATATGTGCTTTTCCTAAGAGTTTAAGACTTTTATAAGTTTTATCAAATTGGGAAATTGTTAAACATTTCCTTAAATGTATTTTTAGCCTACCTGAGGTCAATACAAATTGAATATATATTTGACTGCTTTATTTTGATTCACAGTTCACTGAAATGCTGTTCATTTTTTTCCTTTGCCTGCATTTTTCTCTTTGAGTTTCTGCTAGTTATTTTTGATCACCATGTCATTAAGTTCACTAATGTTTTCTTCAACAGGATCTAATCAGTTGTTATTCTCATTCAGTAACTTTTAGATTTCCTATAGTATAGTTTTCTGCTTAAGAATTTTCTTTGCTTCCTTTTTATATCTTCTATTTCTGCCCACATAGTCTTTTTCTTTAAATATTTGAGCAAGTTGATAACAATTTTTTTTGAAAGCAAGTGATGGAGGGTGTGCATGCACACAAGCAGTGGGGGATGGGGCAGAGGGAGAGGAAGAGAGAGAATACCAAGCTGGGCATGGAGCCCAATGCAGGATTTGATCTCACGACACTGAGATCATGTGACGTGAGCAGAAATCAAGAGTTGGTCGCTTAACCGACTGAGCCACCTGGGTGTCCCTAGGTTGATAATACTTATAATAGGTGTTTCAAAATCATGTTTGCAATCCACCATATCTATCATTTCTGTGTCTATTTGTAATGACTGATTTTTCTCTTGTCACATTTTCCCATTTCTTCATAATGTATTAGGTTTGTTTGTTTGTTTGTTTTTAAACTTCAGACCAACAATGAATGTTACATTGTTTTATAGAACAGAATTTTGTTTCTTTTTATTTAATGACAGTTGATATTTGTTTTGTCAGGCATTTGGTTATTTATAAATCAAAGTGATCTTGTTAAGACTTTGTAAGCTTTGTTAAGTATGTGTTTAAATGATTCTAATATTATGTTAACCTTACTACTAAGAAATGCCCTAGCTCGTTACTGAATTCCCAAGTATTCAATGAAGACATTTACACTCTGTGTGAGCATTGGGAAATGTTTATCTTATAGTATTCCTGACATTTGCTGTCTGGCCTCATATAACACTTTACCCTATGCATGAATGCATTAGTATTCAAGCAATAGATTCAAAGATACCTGCTATGGACAATATTTGTTTCATTCATATATTGAAGCCTTATTCCTAATGAAATGGTATTTGGAGGTGGGAACTTTGGGAGGTAATTAGGTCATGAGGATAGAGCACTTGTGAATGAGATTAGTATCTTCATAAGAAGAAACATGGGAAAGATGATCTTCCTTTCCAACTTATGGAGATACAGCAAGAAGGCATCTGTCTGCAATCATGAAGATTACCCTTATGAGGAACTAAACAGTCTGGCCCCTTGATCTTGGACTTCCTAGCCTCCACTATTGCAAGAAATTAAGGTCTATTGTTCTAGCCACTCAATCTATGGTATTTTTGTTATAGCAGACCAAACTAATAATGACAATACTTTCATGCAGATTTCTGGAGCTCTTTTTCTGTGCAGTCCATTCTTTCTATAGTACGCCCATTCCTGTCCACAATTTTCATCCAGAAGACTTCCTGAATTCTAATCTCCAGCTCTTCAACTCAGCTAGACTGCTATACTTTGCACCAACTTCCTAGATACATTACTGCCAGGGAAATCACCTCAGAAATCAGCCGGGGAAATTACAGGACTCTCATATGTTTCCCCTTTCTCAGAATCAGAGTTCCTGTGGTCCAATGCATGAAAGTACTTGTTTTGTTTTATATTTTGCCCAATTTTTTAGTAGCTTACGAAAAAGGGCCAAACTTTAGTACTAGTTATTTTAATAAAATGAAAACAGTCTCTGACACTTGTATTTAAATCAAAAATCAAAATTACAGTTGGGAATGGACCAAGATAGCAATATAAGAGGCTCCTGAACTAGCCTTCAACCATAGGTATATTGAATGTACAGCTCTACATGAAGCAATTACCACTGAACAAAATCCAAAGAGTAGTTGAACAACCCCTAAACACTGGGTAAGTGAGAATACAGTCACATCGAAGTGGGTAGGAAAAGCTGAGGCACTCCCACCATAAACAACACCTCCAGCACAGTGACATACAATTGGGAGAGAACCCCCTTTCCCCAACTCCCAGCTTCTCTCTAAGCAGCAAAGGGTTTGGATCACACATCTAGTGCCCCAACCTTTAAGACTTCCACCTAAGGGATGTGTCCCCCAATACACCCAGCTCTGAAAACTAATGAGGCTTACATCCAGGAGACCCACATGATTACAGCAAACATACAGCAGTTGCTAACAAGCACATGAGCACTTGTAGCAGCTATTCCCCCAGGCCTCAGTGTATAGGGAACAAAGCCTGATCATCTCCCAGTTTTTGTCTGAAAGGAGTCCAGCTACATACTTTAAAAGCTATGGATTGAGGGCCAGACTTCTAATTTAGCACATATTTAGGGACTATTTTCCCGAGAGACTGGGAAAAATGGTAGACATCTCCAGTTTCTCCCTCTGCTTCACACCAAGATACCAATAACTCCCTGGAAGAGCTTGCATACATTTATGGTTTTCAGCTTTTATGGCTCCTGTCTGAGGATCCCAGAGAGCCTGGCTCTAATAACCAGTGGGGCTTGCATTCATAAATCACACAGGACTGTAACAGATAAAGAAGCAGTTCTTAATGGGCACAAGAGCACCCAAAGAAATTCCAGGATCACATGGTTATGCTGGTAAAATTACACTAAATATTTAAAGAAAAACTAATATAAATTTTTTGCACACTATAATAAAAAAAAGGAAGGGATATTCCAAACTTATTTTATAAAGTCAGCATTACCCTGTTGATACCAAAGCCAGACAAGGACACTACACTAAAAGAGAACTGGAGGAGGAAGAACACCACTCAACTTAAATGTCAGCATCAAAGGCTCACCAAAACTGGTTCTAGCTCTGGGGGAAGAAGGTGGAATAGGAGGACTATGAGTGCCCCATGGCCTATATTTACAAATTTAAACTATTCACATCCAAGTCAATAAACTGGAGAATGATCTGAAGACTGGCAGAACATACACATAGAAAGGAACTAATTGATAATAATACAATAATAGTAAGGGATTTTAACACCCCATTTACATCAATGGACAGATCATCCAAACAGAAAATCAACAAGGAAAAATAACTTTGAATGATGCACTGGAAAAGATGGGTTTAACAGATGTATTCAGAACATTCCATCCTAAAACAGCAGAATACACATTCTTTTCAAGTGCACATGGAACATTCTCCAGAAAAGATCACATATTAGCCCATTGGACAAGCCTCAACAAATTCAAAAAGAGTGAAATCATACCATGCATCTTTTCTGATCATAATACTATGAAATTAGAAGTTAACCACAAGAAAAAAATCTGGAAAGGCCACAAATACATGGAGGTTAAATAAATGCTACTAAACAATTTATGGGTCAATGATGAAATAAAGGAAGAAATCAAAAACTACATGGAAACAAATGAAAATGAAAATGCAATGGTCCAAAAACCTCTGGGATGCAGCAAAAGCGGTTGTAGGAGGGAAGTTTATAGCAATATAGGTTTATCTCAAGAAGCAAAAAAACCCTCAAACAACCTCACCTGACACCTAAAAGAGCTGGAAAAAGAACAAATGAAGCCTAAAGCCAGCAGAAGAAAGGAAATAATAAAGATTAAAGCAGAAATAAATCATATAGAAACTAAACAAACAATAGATCAATGAAACCAGGAGCTGGTTTGTTGAAAAAAAATTAATAAAATTGATAAACTCTAGCCAGAATTATCAAAAAGAGAAAAACCCAAATAAAATCACAAATGAGAGGATGAATAACGACACCACAGAAACACAAACAAGTATAAGAGAATATTATGTAAAATTATATGCCAACAAATTGGACAACCTAGAAGAAATGGATAAATTCCTAGAAACATATAAACTGCCAAAATTGATCAGAAGAAATAGAAAATTTGAACAGATTGATAACCAGTGAGTAAATTGAATCCATAATCAAAAAGCAAAAGTCCCAACAAACAAAAGCCCAGGACCAGATGGCTTCACAGGCAAATTCTACCAAACATTTAAAGAAGACTTAATATTCATTCTTCTCAAACTATTTCAAAAAATAGAAAAGGAAGGAAAACTTCCAAATTCATTCTATGAAGCCAGCATTACCCTGATGCCAAAACCAGACAAAGACACCACTAAAAAAGAGAACCATAAGCCAATATCCCTGATGAACAGAGATGCAAAAAATCCTCAAAAAATACTAGTAAACCAAATCCAACAATACACTAAAAAAATTCATTCACCACAACCAAATGGGATTTATTCCTGGGTTGCAAGGGTGGTTCTATATTCACAAATCAATCAATGTTACACATCACATCAATAAGAAAAATGATAAGAAACATATGATTATTTAAGTAGATGTAGAAAAAGCATTTGACAGAGCAACATCCTTTCAAGATAAAAACCATCGGAAGAAGCAGAAGATGGCGCTCACCAGCTTTTTACCTGCACCTACTCAGCTATCTCAGGACCAGCGTGAGGCTGAAGAAAAGGCAAGATCCCAGAGATCATGACAGACCTCACTGGTCTCCTCCCGAAGAGAACCTCCCCCATACGGGTACTGGAAATGCTGGATACCTCAGTTATTAGAGGATTTTGGAGGTGGAGGTGCTTTTCCAGAGATCCATGTGGCCCAGTATCCACTGGATATGGGGTGAAAGAAAAAAAATGTCAAATGCACTGGCCATTCCGGTGGTTGCTGAAGGAAAAATTAAGTATGATGCAATTGCTCAGCAAGGACAGTCAAAAGACAAGGTCATTTATAGCAAGTATACTGACCTGGTTCCCAAGGAAGTCAAGAATGCAGATGACCCAGACCTGCAAAGACCTGATAAAGAAGCCATTAAAGAGATAACGGAAAAGACAAGGGTAGCCTTAGAAAAATCTGTATCACAGAAGGTTGCCGCAGCCATGCCAGTTCAAGCTGCTGATAAACTGGCTCCTGCCCAACATATTCGACACACACCATCTCAACAAGCAGTGGTTTTCAACTCTGGAGCTAAACAGAGAGTTATTCAGATGGTGGAAATGCAGAAAGAGCCAATGGAGCCTCCAAGGTTCAAGATTAATAAGAAAATTCCCCGAGGACCACCTTCCCCTCCTCACCTGTCATGCATTCTCCTAGCCAAAAGATGACCATGAAGGAGCAACAAGAGTGGAAGATCCTTCCTTGTATTTCAAACTGGAAAAATGCAAAGGGGTATACAATTCCATTAAAGAGGTCTGCAGACAGTTCATATCAATGAGAACTTTGCCAAGCTGGCTGAAGCCCTCTATATTGCTGATCAGAAGGCTCATGAAGTTGTAGAAACACGTGCTCAAGTAGAGAAAGATGGCTCAAAAAAGAAAAGGAGAAACATGAAGAGAAACTTAAAGAAATGGCCCAGAAAGCCAGGGAGAGAAGAGCTGGGATCAAAACCCATGTGGAAAAACAGGAAGGGGAGGCACGTGAGAGGGATGAAATCCGGCAACAGGCGAAAAGAGAGACTGCACGACGGGAATCTTTCCAGGGCATCTCCTGAGAAGAGGTAGAAACCACAGGGAAATGGAAATCGAGATATCAGTGAAATCATTGCTCTTGGTGTGCCCAATCCTCGAATGTCCAATGAAGTTCAGTATGACCAAAGGCTTTTCAACCAGTCCAAGGGTATGGACAGTGGTTTTGCAGGTGGAGAAGACGAAATTTACAACATTTATGATCAAGCCTGGAGAGATGGTAAAGATATGGCCCAGAGTATTTACAGGCCCAGTAAAAATCTGGACAAGGACATGTATGGTGATGACCTAGAAGCCAGAATAAAGACCAACAGATTTGTTCCCGTTAAGGAGTTTTCTGGTTCAGACCGTAGGCAAAGAGGCCGAGAAGGACCAGTTCAGTTTGAGGAAGATCCTTTTGGTTTGGACAAGTTTTTGGAAGAAACCAAACAGCATGGTGGCTCTAAAAGACCCTCAGACAGCAGCCACCCCAAGGAACATGAGCATGAAGGCAAGAAGAGGAGGAAGGAGTAGATACACCTCTCTTCAAAGTGAATGAACTTTTATCCATAACCCTAATGATGCAAGTCAGACGGGCAAACACTTTGCAAATGGCCAGGATAAAAACCATTTCTGAGTGTCAGACCCCAGCCCTACTTTTTATGATGGGAGCAAGGCGGGGGGGGGGGGGATGGAAAATTCTTTGAACTATTTAGTTTTTTTTTTTTTTAAGTGTAGGTTGTGTTTGTGCTTCTCCTACCTTTTGGCATTTATAGAACATACTGCCCCACACATGAAATAAGATCACTTTCTTTTATGTGACATTAGTACTTTGGGGTTAATATTTTGTGTAAGACTGACTGCTGATGAATAAAGTTGCCCCAACCACAGGGAGTAGAAGGATGTTCACATACTGGAACTGTCCTGCCAAATGACGTTTGCCCCTGTTAGGCTCCGTTTTAATTTGGAGTGGGGAAAGTAAGCTCTTGCTTGGTGCAACTATTTGTTTCAAATAAAAACATTTAGACAAAAAAAAAAAGATAAAAACCCTCAACAAAGCAGGTTTATAGAGAACATATCTCAATATAATAAAGGCCATATATGAAAAATGTACAAGTAACATCATCCTCAGTGGGAAAAAAACTGAGAGCTTCCCCCCAAGGTCAGGAAAAAGACAAGGATAGCCACTCTTACCACTTTTATTCTACATAGTACTGGAAGTCCTAGTCACAGAAATCAGACAATAAAAAGAAATTAAAGGCATCCAAATTGGTAAGGAAGAAGTAAAACTTTCACTATTTGCAGATGACATGATATTATATCTAGAAAACCTAAAAGACTTCACCAAAAAAACTACTAGAACTGATAAACAAATTCAGTAAAGTCTCAGGATACAAAATCAATGTACAGAAATCTGTTGCATTTCTATACACCAATAATAAAGGAGCAGAAAGAGAAACTAATAAAACAATCCCATTTACAATTTCACCAAAAATAATAAGGTACTCAGGAATAAATCTAACCAAAGAGATGAAAGACCTGTCCTCTAAAACCATAAAACATTGATGAAAGAAATGGAAGATGACACAGAAATGGAAAGAAACTCTATGTTCATGGATTGAAAAAATATTGTTAAAATGTCTATACTACCCAAGCAATCTACACATTTCATGCAATCCCATCAAAATACCAACAGAATTTTTCACAGAACCAGAACAAACAATTCCAAAATTTGTTTGATACCAGAAAAGACCCTGAATAGCCAAAGCAATCTTGAAAAAGAAAAGCAAAGCTGGAGGCATCACAATTCCAGACTTCAAGTTATAGTACAAAGCTGTAGTACTCTAAACAGTATGGTACTGGCACAAAAATAGATACATAGATCAATAGAACAGAATATAAAACCCAGAAATAAATCCACAATTATATGGTCAATGAATTGTTCACAAAGCAGGAAAGATTATCCAATGGGAAAGGGACAGTCTCTTCAACAAATGGTATTGAGAAAACTGAACAGCAACATGCAAAAGAAAAAAAAAAAAAACTGGACCACTTTCTTACACCATACACAAAAGTAAATTCAAAAGTATTAGAGACCTAAATGTGAGACTTGAAACCATAAAAATCCTAGAAGAGGACACAGTTAGTAACCTCTTATTGCCCATAGCAACTTTTTTCTAGATATGTCTTCTGAGGTAAGGGGAACAAAACCAAAAATAAACTATTGGGACAATATCCAAAGAAAAAGCTTCTGCACAGCAAAGGAAACAATCAACAAAACTAAAAGGCAACCTATGGAATGGGAGAAGATATTTGCAAATGACATATCCAAGAAAGTCTTAGTCTCCAAATTATATAAAGAACTTATTATACAGCTCAACACCCAAAAAACAAAAAATCTAATTAAAATATGGACAGAAGACAGAAACAGATATTTCTCCAAAGATAACAGATGGCCAACAGACATATAAAAAGATGTTCATCAGCACTTACCATCATGGAAATGCAAATCGAAACTACAATGAGATATTACCTCACACCTGTCAGAATGGCCATAATCAACAACACAAGAAATAACAGGTGCTGATGAGGCTGTGGAGAAAAAGGAGAAAAAGACCCTTCTTGTACTGTTGATATGAAGGCAAACTGGAGCAGCCACTGTGGAAAACAGTATGGAGGTTCCTCAAAAAGTTAAATATAGAACTCCCCTATGTACCAGCAATCACACTACTGGGTATTTATCTAAAGAACACAAAAACACTAATTCAAAGGGATACGTTCAGTCCTATGTTTACAGCAGCATTATTTACAGTAGCCCAGATATGGTAGCAACCCAACTGTCCATCAAATGATGAATGGATAAAGATGGGATACACACACACACACACACACACACACACACACACACACACAATGGAATATTTTTCAACCAAAAAGACCAAAATCTTGCGATTTGCAATGATATAGATGGAGCTACAGCATAATTCTAAGCAAAATAAATCATCAGAGAAAGACATATGATTTCACTCATATGTGGAATTTAAGAAACAAAACAAAATGGCAAAGGCAAAAGGGAGAGAAACCAAGAAAAATATTCTTAATTATAGAAAACAAATGGATGCTTACCAGAGGGGTGGGAGTGAGTTAATGGGTTAAATAGGTGATGGGGATTAAGGAGTGCATTTTTTTGTGATGAGCACAGGGTGATGTATGGAATTGTTGAATCACTATGTTGTACACCTGAAACTAATATAACACTATGTTAAGTACCTGGAATTAAAATAAAAAGCAAAAAAGAGAAGAGAAGAGAAAAAGAGAAGAGAAGAGAGAAGAAAAAATTCATTGAAAAAAAAAAGGAAGGGACGGAGGGAGGGAGGGAGGGAGGGAGGCCGGCCTCATAGAAATAGAGTAGAAAAGTGGTTGTCAGAGGCTGGGGGACAAAAAAAATAGAGAGAGGTTGCTAAAAAGGTACAAACTTTAAGCAGTAAGATGAAGGGCTGAGTACTTAATGTATAACCTGGCAACCATACTTGACAACACTCTATTGTATAACTGAGATTTGCTTAAGAGTAGAACTTACTTAAATGTTCACACACACCAAGTTTGATAATTAATGTATTAACTCATTGGGGGGGAATCCTTTCATAATGAGTGTGTGTACCAAATCATCACATTGTGCACTTTAACTATCTTATAATTTTGTCAGTTATAGTGCAATAAAGTTGAAAAAAATAAAAATCACAAAACAGCAACTACAAATGCACACAAACCATGATCTAGACAGTTTAAAATATTAACTTATCCTCCACAGCAAGACAAAAATATAAATAACTCTAAAATCCTGATAAGACATTCACTTTTTTACATAATTAATTTATGACTTAACATTTCTGTGGGTATTTTTGGATGTGTAAATTATATTGTCTATTTATTTCCTACCTCCTAAAATATAAATTAAAAATCAAACTCTTAAATAAACTTTTAATAATATTTGTCAAGGGATTGTTCCCAGAGTGTATTTTAAATATTTTAAAAAATAGAAGAAAAAACATACAACTCTCAAGTGTCACCATTAATAAAATTAAATGATGTGCCTGCTTAATTTATTGACTGTGTCAAAAATGATTATGATGAACAGAATGAAGGGAAAGAAAATATTATGCAAAGGGTATAACATGAGGAATTTTGAAGAGCTAAATCTGTTTAATATTCATATAACATAAAAAGTAAGCCTGAGTGATAAGGAATAAGAGTCTAAAGACAGCCAGGAAAAACATCATGAAACCATGTCTAATTATAATATTGTCAAATAAATCTATTATACATCACAGAGAAAATTTCTATTTTTAACATTTTTAAATATTGATTTTGAAATATCTCACTACCAGCTAATAACCTCCATAAAAACAGACTCAATCTTAAGCATTTTTGTATTTCTTGTGCCCAGCATGAGTCCCAGAATGTAGCTTGATAGTCATTGAATGAAAAAAATAAATTAATGAATGAATAGATAAATTAATGTGTATTATATGGTTGGTAGAATATTGAAATAGGATTCATGTGGCTGTTATCAATAACTGTGAGAAATACTCAGAGTAAAGTAATCTAGATAAAACACAAATTGCCTTTCTTTGGGAATTTTGCCCAGCCCACTCCAACACTCACCCTTCACCCCCCACACACCCCAGCCACCAATCAGAAAATAATTAATTGCTTAGGCTCTACTCTGGAAATGAAATGGACCCCTGAAATTATTCTAGTTATGTAATTCTGACTTCCATACTATTGTTCCAGTGGAAAAAAAAGCAATTCAAAATCAAATGTGAATTAAATTTGTTCAGAGCATATTACTTAAATCCTTCAAATCATTAAGCTGCTTAGACACAGTAATAGGGCACCCAATCACCTGAGTTAGATCTGATTAGAACCTCAAACCTTACACATGTGAAAGGCAATTTGAATGACTGACAGCTGTGACAGTTGTGAGACTGAGAAAAACAAAAGTAGGGATATAGTAGAATCTTCTCAAACATATGAGCCTACTCAGAGAAAGTATATTTTCTTATTGCCTATTGGTATTTTTCTGTTGAAATTTGAATTTTTTTTTTTTTTTTTATAACCAGTCCAAGAAGTTCTCATTCACATTACCACTAAATTTTCCATGGACCCTGGAAAGGGGTCACTTGAGAATGTCACACAACCAGACAAAAAAATTACTCAAGCTGCATAGATGTTCCCTTGTATAAAGAGGCAAGCTGAAAAAAGCAAATATGTAAATATGTTACCTGTAGGACAAAAAAATTAATAATGAGAATATTCTTTCCCCATCAATACATCTCCTTGAAAAGCCATAGAAATGTACTTGGAAGAAATCCAGGTTTTCTAGCAGAACATTAACAACAACAAAAAATAATTTATTTCACAATCTAAGCCTAGCTTCCTTATTTAAAAATGGCATTTAACTTTCTTATTGACTGCTTTCTTGGTTTTTAAAAAATTACATTGTAAAAATATGGGAAATTAGAAATATGCCTTTAGGGTGCCTGGGTGGCTCAGTTGGTTAAGCGACTGCCTTCGGCTCAGGTCATGATCCTGGAGTCCCTGGATCGAGTCCCACATCGGGCTCCCTGCTCAGCAGGGAGTCTGCTTCTCCCTCTGACCCTCTTCCCTCTCGTGCTCTCTATCTCTCATTCTCTCTCTCTCAAATAAATAAGTAAAATCTTTAAAAAAAAAAAGAAATATGCCTTTAATAGCTTTTTGCCTTTATGGAGATTTAAGAGAACCTAGACACCCAGCATAGTTTTTCAATCACTTTCAGAATTCCTGTTACAGAAGAGGCACCTCAGTGAGGTTTTCTTCTCCCGAAAGTATTCATAATGAATTTGTTGTGACCATCAGTTAAACCAGTCTCTTCATAAAGCAGTCTGCACATGCAAGCATACTTAGAGGTAAGACAGCTTATTTTTCCAAAGACCCTATTAAATAAAAATGAAATCAAATGGTGCCCCAACCATACATTGTATATCACACTCAGTCCACAACTGCATGGATTTTTGCATTTCTTTCATAAGGCAATTCTCATAGTGAACCAATTTTCTAGATACTTTGGTCTTGGCAGCTTTCTTTAACATAAATGTCACTCTAAGTGCATTCTTACACTAAATCTTGACATCATGGATGCCATTAGAAACTAGGAACAAAATATCTCTGCATCCTGAGAGTCATAAACCTGAAAGGATATTTCAGGTAGGTAATTCATTTTTACCTTTCTCTTAAGTACTATATTTTTCCCATAATTAACCCTGAAAGACTCAGGGCTCAGTGGCATTAGTTCAGAGGCGCTTTGGTGGCTCAGACAGCAGATTATGTAACAGTCCCAAGATAGAAAAAGAAAGAAACAGAATCAAAACTCCTGGGAATCTGAGGGCTATAAGGCATCTATCAAAGTCCTTTTTCTGTTTTCTTTCTTTCCTGGATCTCAGAGCTACAGGTACTTTTATATCACAAATAACTTACACTATTTTATGCCTTGGTGTTTCAGGCAAGTTTCAGTCCATTCATAGCATTTTTGTTTGTTTGTTTTCTTCACTGGATTTTATCTTTAAATTAAGATTCCTAAAATACCTCAAAATTTTAATGGAATTCCTTTACCTCACCATTCTTCAAATGAGACAAAATAATGGATTCTTTGAATCTATTCAGGGCTTCCTTTTTTTTAAGATTTTATTTACTTATTTGACAGAGAGAGAGAGAGCGCGAGAGAGGGAACATAAACAGGGGGAGTGGGAGAGGGAGAAGCAGACTCCCCGCTAGCAGAGAGCCGGATGTGGGGCTTGATCCCATGACACTGGGATCATGACCTGAGCTGAAGGCAGATGCTTAACACCTGAGCCACCCAAGCACCTCCATAGCTTCCTTTTATTGACAAATGCTAAACATCAGTCAAATCTATTCAGAAACACAGCTTAAAATAAAAATTTAGAAAAACAGTTATCATTGGTTGGGGCAGTGAAAAGTTGCATCAGGTATTAATTACCTTATAATACTAAAACCATGCGGTGCTTCTTCTGCCAAATGTATTTATTAACTCCGTCATTAAGAAAAGTATTTGTAATTATTTGTTTAGAACTTATTTTAAATCGTTTCTGAATCAGGAGTATTCCTCATAGTTACGTTTCCTAGATTTTTCCAGGACAAGGAAATCACATGATGATTTTTAAACTTTAAAAAAAATAATAGTAATCCTTTAGAATGTCTTTCCTGAACACAAAATTTTCTTTCATCGCTTGAGCCTTGTATTCTTCTACTCACTCATTTCTTTTTCTTGAAAATGTGTGTGATAGCTCTTTATTATCCACAGATTAAAAATCAACCACATAACCAAGGCATAGGGAACTTTTCACAATTTGATACCTTCTCAGTCACCAAATTCACATCCTGTTGTGTCTTTCAAACCATATTCAGAATTTTCCAATCAGAAAATGTCACATCTTTTGTGTCTGGGTGTATATGCCATTAACTCCATGTGATCCTTTCTTTGCTTTCAACCATTAAAATATGACAGTTGTGCCATCCTACCCACCTAGAGAATATTAGAGCTACCAGGTGCCTGGGTGGCTCAGTTGGTTAGGCGACTGCCTTCGGCTGGGGTCATGATCCTGGAGTCCCGGGATCGAGTCCCGCATCGGGCTCCCGGCTCGGTGGGGAGTCTGCTTCTCCCTCTGACCCTCTTCCCTCTCATGTGCTTTCTGTCTCTCATTCTCTCTCTCTCAAATAAATAAATAAAATCTTAAAAAAAAGAATATTAGAGCTACCATAACAAAATACTACAGAGTGGTGGCTTAAACAACAGAAATTTATTTTCTCATAACTCTAGAGGTTAAAAATTCAAGATTAAGGTGTCATTATGTTTGGTTTCTCTTGAAGACTCTCTTTGGCTTGCAGATGGTCACCATCTCAACTCTCCTCATATTTTCTGATATCTTTTTTGAGTGTCCAAATTTCCTCTCCTTATAAAGACAACAATTAGATTGGATTAAGGTCATACATATGACTTCTTTAAACATAATCGCCCTATGTCCAAATAGGTTATATTATAAGACACTAGGGATTAGGACTTCAACATGTGAATTTGGGGAGAGGGAACACAATTCAACCCACAACACAACGCTTCTGTAATTATACCTTTTTATCTTCAAGTTAGGAAATGAGCTTTTCCATAAAACTACCATGATCCAAAGAGATTCATCACAAAACAAAATAAAACAAAAAAGCATTCTTTCTGGTTTAATAATTGCAGGAACAGATAGAAATAATTAAAAATAGTAATTTTTACTCTTGTGTCTTAACAGCTACAAATCCTATAGGTGTATTCATTCCTACCAACAACATATTACAGCAAACAAAGGCCATGTCAAGTTAACAATGTATAACAAAACACCACTGAATTCCCACCACTGAAAACGTCAACCATGGAATAATGGAAGTGAACAGTAAAAATGCTACATTTAAAAAAAAATGAGATACTTAGAAAATCTTTCACATTTCTTGCTTTTTTTTTCAGCAATGAGTCATACTTGGTAACCATCTTCAGAGTGTTTTATATAAGAAAAAGCTTCAGAAAAAAAGACAACTATATTTGAAAAATCTGTATTTTTCACTTTCTAAAAAAAGACATTATTCAAAATGTACATTTTTAGATTGAACATAGACTGGAAAACAGGGCTGCTTAATCTCTTAGTATGAATCTTATATTGAAAATGTCAAATATAGGCATTCTGATGGAAGTAGTTTCAAAATCACTTAAATAAGAGATTTTACATTTATAAATAGTTTTAAATAGATATCCTTGTTTGATCATTATAGTAGTTAGGAATAACTGAACAATTAATTGCTCAAATCCATAGTCAAGCTTAAAGTAGAACAAAAACAATCTCTGTGTCAATCCTGTATTCATAGAAATGTGTGGTTTTTTTATGTTTCAGATTATTGAAGCCAAGAAATTCTCTAAATGAAAATTAACAGAATTACCAATTTACAGCTAAAAACGAAAAAGTTCTAGAGCAAGGAGTGATGTAGGCGGAATCCTCCAGCCTACACCTTCCTCCTGAATACTTCAAGGATTATTTCAAGCCTATGCACAGACAGGAATAAAATGCAAACAATCAATATGTCAGATACAGCTAAATTATGTATGCTTTAGAAGAAAAAAAAATTTTGAGTTCTGTTTTCCAAAGGGCAGGAAAGGATTGAAGAAGAAAGACCTAGCCATTTCAAATAGTTCCTGGAATTAGTTACATTTTAATAGAACAATGATATGAAAAGATATACAGAACTGTTTTTTTATCATACAGGTGAATTTTAGGTGAAACAATAAAGAAATAGGACAAATTCTAACATTCTTTTATATTCTTTTAGATATTCCTTAAAGAGCGATTATCAGGTTGATATGTACATACATGTATCTTAAAATATTCTACTGATTATTTGTTAGATGCATTCTGATTCACCTACGATGCTGGTTTAGCGAACATTGTCATTCCTTATACCTATAATGCAGTTGCTTATCTTCCGTTCTTTGTCAAACTACTGCTGAGCTATTGTCACAATAACCATTTTAACTGAATAGTTAATTCAGTTAAATTGGAATAGAAACAATATAAATATTATAATATACAATATATTCTATATTCTATAAAAAAGCTATTGCCACAATAACCATTTTAACTGAATAGTTAATTCAGTTAAATTGGAATCGAAATAATATAAATATTATAATATATAATATATTCTATATTCTATAAAATATATTCTATATTCTATAAAATGATAGAAATAATAGAAAATAGGGAATTTTCTTTCTATTTTCTTTATTTTTGTATTAAGTTCTCAAAAATTGCTTGGGTAGAGAAAACATTTCTTGAAATGAAGGCACCACAATTTTATATCTCTTTAAATCATAATATTGTTATTTTCTTAAGATTTTATTTATTTATTTGACAGAAAGAGAGAGTGCACACAAGCTGGGGGAGGGGCAGGTAGAGGCAGAGGGAGAAGCAGGCTCCCCACAGAGCAGGGGTAGCCTGATGTGGGACTCGATCCCAGGACCCTGGGATCATGACCTCAGCTGAAGCCAGTCGCTGAATCAACTGAGCCACCCAGGCACCCTCTTTTGTTTTGTTTTTTCTTTACAATTCTCTCAGCAGTTACCAGCATTGGCACTCTGTCCATTTTAATAAAAATATAAGTTTTCCCTGCTCTGGAATTGTTTTGTTGCCACATTTGCTAGGCATGGAAAATTCTCTAGGTTCCAATGCTCTGGCCTAATATCTTTTAGGATAATACTTAAAATAGCACTTCTGGAGGAATAAATGCTTAACTTCTCCTTTATAAAAGCAACAAATGATTTATCCATCTTCCTGTGTCTACTATAATTATCTACAAATCCATTTGCATGCATAAAATATGACCGTCTTGGATTAAAATGAACTTGATACTTATTGTTATATTTCAAATATAAAAACATATATGATTAATTGATATTTTAACAAGAATTAAGGAGTACTGAACAGACTTCCTAATGTAGACAATTATGATAGTGAAATAACATATCTCAAAAAAGTAGTCTCATAAACGTAAAGGTAAGCTGGCAAGAAAGTAGAGAATGAATATTCCCAAAACGAGGTGAATCTAGAAACCAGGAGAGGTAAGATGAGTGCTGAAACTGGCTTCGCTGAAACTAGATTCCCATATCATATAAATTTGAGCTTTGTTAATCACATCAGGGCATAAAGAAAAAGCATGGCAAGAGAGGAGGCTTCAGAGATACTAATGTTTTATATCTAAGTATCAGTTATACAAGATTTCAATATTTTTCTTCTTTATACCATACCTAGTCGTTTAAAAGTTCTTTAGCATATATGTTATATTTCCCAATTCAGTGCAAAATACCTGAAACACAGTATCAATTATAAGTGATCTAAGGTAGTCTTCTTGTCAGTATGCTGTACAACTTTAATAATACACAAACCAAAACACTATGTATCTTACATCTATAAAATTTTTCTTACCATGCCAAAATAATTACATATATAATTAAACTGAAAGTCCATGTTTGCCCATGCTTCTTACATCTGATATGGAGCAATTGTATATATAATATAAATTCTTTACATCTCTAATTATGCTTCTTTTTGCCATTTTTCTGATTTCTTTTATTTATCCTCTCTTATGTATTAATCTCAGCTCTCCTGCTAAGTAGGCAAACACAATTCTTAATTTATGCCTTGGCTGTCAAATCAAAACAATATCATCATTGTCATCATTATCATCCCCATCATCACATATACTTTAGCTGCTATGATTTTCTTTCTTAAATAATATTTTTGCTATAATTTAAAAGAATAATAAAGAATTATTAGGTGTGAATATCACTTTAAAACTGGGCTGAAGGTGGTTCTTGGGATCAAAATTGCTGAGTAGGAGGATCCAAAGCTCACCTCCTTCCATGGATACACTGAGGCTGCAACTACATATAGAGCAACTCTCTCCAACAATACGCTGAAGACTATCAGAACAACTCTTCCACAGCTAAATTAAAAACCGCATCAAGAAAAATAAGAGGGATAGAGATGCAGTCTGGTCAGGACCCACACCCCTGGCAGAGTGACTGACAAGCAGGAGGAATATCGTACCTGTAGAAGTTCTCCTGAGGAGCAAGAAGCTCAAACCACACATTGGGCACCCCCACCCCAGGGATCTGTACCAGAAAGATGGACACACATATGTCTGGCTTTGAAAATCAGTACTGGGAGCTTTGAAATGCATCAGGGCTTAACTTCGGGAGAGAAGGAGGACTATAGGAAACTGAGACTCTGTTCTTAAAGAGCCTGCACACAAATTCATTTGTTCTAAGACCAAGCAGAGATGCAGCAGCTTGAAAAATGCCTGGACCATACATAAAAGAGATTTATTGACTAATTTTAGGTTGTGTGCTGGAAGGGTAGAGATCTGAGGAAACTTTCTCAGAGAATGTATGCAATGTTAGGCAGAATTTTTCTTGCCATGCTTCTGGTTGTAGGAGATTTAAGCCCACCCACCAGTTAACTGACAGAAGCTGAAGTTGGGCCTCTCAACCAGCCTCACTTGGGGCCAGCACACCCATAGCAGTCACAGTCCAGCCACAACAGGAGGGTGCATGATCTCACATAGAGGATACTTCAGAGTACCTGATTCTTTCTTTTTTTTTTTTTTTTAAGATTTATTTATTTGAGAGAAAGACACACACACACACACGCACACAGAGCACATGCATAGGGAGAGAGGCAGAGAGAAAGAATCTCAAGCAGACTCCCTGCTGAGCACAGAGCCTGACATGAGGCTCAATCTCACGACCCTGATATCATGACCTGAGCCAAAATCGAGTTGGACACTCAACCAACTGAGCCACCCGGGTGCCCCCAGACTCCTGATTCTGTTGATCAAGGGGAATTTGTGCTATAGGGCCCCAGAGGAAGACTTCTACAGAAGACAACTCCTTCAAGACTAGATGTAGCTGATCTACCTAATACATAGAAACAAACACAGAGCATCAGACAAAATAAGGAGAGGGAGGAACATGTTCCAAATGAAAGAACAAGACAAAAACTCAAACAAAACAAAACAAAACAAAACCTAAACAAAATGGAGATAAGCAATCTACCTAATACATATTTAAAAAATTATGGTCATAAAGATGTTCACTGAACTTTAGAAGAGTGTCTGAACACAGGGAGAATTTCACAATGGGATAGGAAATATAAAAAAAGAACCAACCAGAGCTGAAATATTCAATAACTGAAATGAAAATACACTAGAGGGAATTAACATCAGATTAAATGATACAAAAGAAAGAATGGATCAGTGATCTGGAAGACAGGGTAGCAGAGATCATTCAGACTGAACAAAACAACTACAACAGTAACAAATCAGGATAGTTTAAGGGACTTCTGGGACAAAATCAGAATACTAACATTAACATCATATAGGTCCAAGAAGAAGAGAGAACAGGACAGAAAAATTACTTGAAGAAGTAATAGCTGAAAATATCAATAACCTAGGAATTTAGGTCCAGGTGCACAGAGAGCCCAACCTGGATAAACCCAAAAAGATCCACACCAAGGCACACAATAATTAAAATGTCAAAGATTAAAGATAAAGGAGAGTCTTAAAAGCAGCAAGAGAAAAGCAAATAGTTACATATAAGAGAAAGCCCATAAGGCTATCCGCTGCTTTTTCAGCAGAAACTTATCAGACCAGAAGAGAATGACATTATATATTTAAAATAGTGAAAGAAGAAAATCTAAACCAAGAATTTTCTACACACAAAAAAAATTACTATTCAAAATTGAAGAAGAGATAAAGAGTTTCCTAGACAAAGGTTACAGGTCTTCATCACCACTAAACTAGCCTTAAAAGAAATGTTAAGGTTGGAGCAAGATGGCGGAGGAGTAGGAGACCTGGATTTCATCTGGTCTCAGGAATTCAGTTGGATAGGGATCAAACCATTCTGAACACCTGCGAACTCAACAGAAGATCAAAGAAAAGAATAGCAACAACTCTCTGAACAGAAAAGCGACCACTTTCTGGAAGGTAGGATGTGTGGAGAAATGAATCCGAGGCAATATGCGGGAGGATAGATGGCGGGGGAGGGGACCTCCCTCGGCCACTTTTGGCAAGTGATAGAGCAGTGGAGCACAAAATCAGAACTTTGAGAAGTTGGCTCCGCTGAGGGACATCCCTCCAGTGGCTAAGCAGGGGGTGGAAACCTCACGGGACAGTGTGGTCTCAAGACCCTCGGGGTCACAGAAAGACTAGGGGTGCCTGAGTGCGGCAGAGCTCCTGGGTATCAGAGTGGGGAAGCCAGCTGCAGAGATGGAGTTGAGGAGTGGGCTCTCAGCTCAGGGTTGCCATAAACTGTGATCAGCGACACAGTCGGGGCACTGGTCCTCCAGCAGGGACCCAACAAGCGGCAGATCTGGGGGGACTCCCCTTCCTCCCCTGGGAGGAGTGGCACAGGAGTGCACCACAGGGATCTGCTGGGTTTGGAGACTCCACACCGAGTCAGGTGCCAGAGATAGAAACGCTTGGTCACGGGCCAGGTGAGCACGGAGTGCAGCCGGAGACCAGGAAGACAGGAGTGATTGACTGCTTTTCTCTGGAGGTGCACTGAGGAGTGGGGCTGCAAGTTCTCGGCTCCTCTGGGTCGGAGATTGGGAGGTCGCCATTTTCACTCCCATACTCCAAAGCTGTACAGAAAGCTTGCAGGGAATAAGAGCTCCCGAGAGCAAACCCAAGCAGATTACTTACCCCGGAAGGACAAGGGCGGGGCAATTCCGCCTCTGGCAAAGACATTTGGGAACCACGGCAAAGGCCCCTCCCCCAGAAGATCAGCACCAACAGCCAGCCAAGACCAAGTTTACCGATCAAGGAGAATGGCAGAACTCCCATGCTAGGGGAATACTGCACATAGAATTCATGGCTTTTTTACCATGATTCTTTAGTTTTTCAAAGTTAATTTTATTTAACTTTTTTTTTTTAATTTTTAATTTTCCCTTTTTCAACCAACATGTTATCAATCCCTTTTAAAAAAAACATTTTTATTTTTCATTTTTAGAGTCATATTCTATCCCTTCATAGTATTTACCCTTATTTTTGGCATATATATATATATGTTGAATATATATATATTTTGGCATATATATATATATATATATATATATATAGTTCTCTCTTTAAAATTTTGAGATACAGTTTCTTCTAACAGATCAAAATATACCCTAAAACTCTAGTGTATGGCTTTGTTCTAGTCTCTTGCCTGATCACATTCTATCCCCCTTTTTTTTTCTTTCTTAATTTTTTTTAAATCCTCTTTGTTCTTTTTTCAAACAACTTCTTATCAATTCCTTTTAAATTTTTTTTTATACTTTTCATCTTTATACTCATATTCCATCCCTTTGTCATATCAACCCTTATTTTGTATATATCTAAGTCTTTCTTTCTTTAAAATTTTGGGAGGCACTTTCTTCTAACAGGCCAAAATACACCCAAAATCTAGGGTGTGGCACTGATCGATGCACAAGACTGATCATATTGATCATATTATGTTTTTTTTGTTCTGTTCTGTTTTTATTTGTTTTTATCTTTTTCTTTTTCTTTTTTTTTTCTCTTTCTTTTTTCCTTCTTTCCCTTTCTTTTCCCCTGGTTTCAGATCTTTTCTGATTTGTTTAGAGTATATTTGCTGGGGACATTGTTAACCTGTTACCATTTTGTTCTCTCATTCATCTATTCTCCTCTGGACAAAATGACAAGATGAAAAAAATCACCTCAGCAAAAAGAACAACAGGTAGTACCGTCTGCCAGGGACCTACTCAATATGGACATTAGTATGATGTCGGACCTAGAGTTCAGAATCATGATTTTAAAGATCCTAGCTGGGCTTGAGAAGAGCATTGAAGTTATTAGAGAAACCCTTCCTGGAGAAATAAAAGAACTAAAATCTAACAAAATCGAAATCAAAAAGGCTATTAATGAGGTGCAATCAAAAATTGGGGCACTAACTACTAGGATAAATGAGGCAGAAGAGAGAATCAGCGATAGAGAAGACAAAATGATGGAAAATAAAGAAGCTGAGAAAAAGAGAGATAAACAACTACTGGATCACGAGGGCAGAATTCAAGAGATAAGCAATACGATAAGATGAAACAACATTAGAATAATTGGGATCCCAGAAGAAGAAGAGAGAGAGGGGCAGAAGGTATATTGGAGCAAATTATAGCAGAGAACTTCCCTAATGTGGGGAAGGAAACAGACATCAAAATCCAGGAGGCACAGAGAACCCCTCTCAAAATCAATAAAAATAAGTCAACACCCCAACATCTAATAGTAAAACTTACAAGTCTCAGAGACAAAGAGAAAATCTTGAGAGCAGCTCAGGAGAAGAGATATGTAACCTATAATGGTAGAAACATTAGACTGGCAACAGACCTATCCACAGAGACCTGGCAGGCCAGAAAGGACTGGCATGATATCTTCAGAGCACTAAACAAGAAAAATATGCAGCCAAGAATACTATATCCAGCTAGGCTGTCATTGAAAATTGAAGGAGAGATAGAAAGCTTCCAGGACAAACAAAAACTAAAGGAATTTGCAAACACGAAACCAGCCCTCCAAGAAATATTGAAAGGGGTCCTCTAAGCAAAGACAGAGCGTAAAAGCAACATAGACCAGAAAGGAATACAGACAATATACAGTAATAGTCACCTTACAGGCAATACAATGGCACCAAATTCATATCTTTCAATAGTTACCCTGAATGTAAATGGGCTAAATGCCCCAATCAAAAGACACAGGCTATGAGATTGGATTAAAAAACAAGACCCACTGATATGCTGCCTGCAAGAGACTCATTTTAGACCCAAAGACACCCCCAGATTGAAAGTGAGGGGGTGGAAAATTATTTACCATGCTAATGGACACCAAAAGAAAGCTGGGGTGGCAATCCTTATATCAGACAAATTAGATTTTAAACCAAAGACTGTAATAAGAGATGAGGAAGGACACTATATCCTACTTAAAGGGTCTATCCAACAAGAAGATCTAACAATTGTAAATATTTATGTCCCTAACATGGGAGCAGCCAATTATATAAGGCAATTAATAACAAAAGCAAAGAAACACATTGACAACAAAACAACAATAGTGGGGGACTTTAACACCCCCCTGACTGAAATGGACAGATCATCTAAGCAAAAGATCAACAAGGAAATAAAGACTTTCAGTGACACACTGGACCAAATGGACTTCACAGACATATTCAGAACATTCCATCCCCAAGAAACGGAATACACATTCTTCTCTAGTGCTCATGGAACATTCTCCAGAATAGATCACATCCTAGGTCACAAATCAGGTCTCAACAGGTACCAAAAGATTGGAATTATTCCCTGCATATTTTCAGACCACAATGCTTTGAAACTAGAACTCAATTACAAGAGGGAGTTGGAAAGAACTCAAATACATGGAGGCTAAAGAGCATCCTACTAAAGAATGAATGGGTCAACCAGGAAATTAAAGAAGAATTAATTTCATGGAATTAATTAATAATAATTAATTTCATGGAAACCAATGAAAATGAAAACACAACTGTTCAAAATCTTTGGGATGAAGCAAAGGCAGTCCTGAGAGGAAAGTATATAGCAATACAAGCCCTTCTCAAGAAACAAGAAAGGTCTCAAAATACACAATCTAACCCTACACCTAAAGGAGCTAGAGAAAAAACAGCAAATAAAGCCTAAACCCAGCAGGAGAAGAGAAATAATAAAGATCAGAGCAGAAATCAATGAAATAGAAACCAAAAGAACAGTAGAACAGATCAACAAAACTAGGAGCTTGTTCTTGGAAAGAATTAACAAGATTGATAAACCCCTGGCCAGACTTATCAAAAAGAAAAGAGAAATGACCCAAATCAACAAAATCATGAATGAAAGAGGAGAGATCACAACCAACACCAAAGACATACAAACAATTATAAGAACATATTATGAGCAACTCTATGCCAGCAAATTAGATAACCTGGAAGAAATGGGTGCATTCCTAGAGATGTATCAACTACCAAAATTGAACCAGGAAGAAATAAAAAACCTGAACAGACCTATAACCACTAAAGAAATTGAAGCAGTCATCAAAAATCTCCCAACAAACAAAAGCCCAGGGCCAGATGGCTTCCCAGGGGAAATCTACCAAACATTTAAAGAAGAATTAAATCTTATTCTTCTGAAACTGTTCAAAAAAATAGAAATGGAAGGAGAACATCCAAACTCATTTTATGAGGCCACCATTACCTTGATCCCCAAACGAGACAAAGACCCCATCAAAAAGGAGAATTACAGACCAATATCCTTGATGAACATGGATGCAAAAATTCTCACCAAAATACTAGCCAATAGGATCCAACAGTACATTAAAAGGATTATTCACCATGACCAAGTGGGATTTATACCTGGGCTGCAAGGCTGGTTCAACATCCGCAAATCAATCAACATGATACAATATATTAACAAAAGAAAGAATCATATGATCCTCTCAATAGATGCAGAAAAAGCATTTGACAAAGTACAGCATCCTTTCTTGATCAAAACTCTTCAAAGTATAGGGATACAGGGTACATACCTCAATATCATAAAAGCCACCTATGAAAAACCTACAGTGAATATCATTCTCAATGGGGAAAAGCTGAGAGCTTTCCCCCTAAGGTCAGGAACATGGCAGGGATGTCCACTATCACCACTGCTATTCAACATAGTATTAGAAGTCCTAGCCACAGCAATCAGACAACAAAAAGAAATCAAAGGCATCCAAATCAGCAGAGAGGAAGTCAAACTCTCACTCTTTGCAGATGATATGATACTTTATGTGGAAAACCCAAAAGACTCCACCCCAAAACTGCTAGAACTCATACAGGAATTCAGTAAAGTGGCAGGATATAACATCAATGCGCAGAAATCAGTGGCATTCCTATACACCAACAACAAGACAGAAGAGAGACAAATTAAGGAGTCGATCCCATTTACAATTGCACCCAAAACAAGATACCTAGGAATAAATCTAACCAAAGAGGCAAAGGATCTGTACTCAGAAAACTATAAAATACTCATGAAAGAAATTGAGGAAGACACAAAGAAATGGAAAAACGTTCCATGCTCATGGATTGGAAGAACAAACCTTTTGAACATGTCAATGCTACCTAGAGCAATCTACACATTCAATGCAATCCCCATCAAAATACCATCCACTTTTTTCAAAGAAATGGAACAAATAATCCTAAAATTTGTATGGAACCAGAAGAGACCCCGAATAGTCAGAGGAATGTTGAAAAAGAAAAGCAAAGCTGGTGGCATCACAATTCCGGACTTCCAGATCTATTACAAAGCTGTCATCATCAAGACAGTATGGTACTGGCACAAAAACAGACACATAGATCAATGGAACAGAATCGAGAGCCCAGAAATGGACCCTCAACTCTATGGTCAACTCATCTTTGACAAAGCAGGAAAGAATGTCCAATGGCAAAAAGACAGTCTCTTCAACAAATGGTGTTGGGAAAATTGGACAGCCACATGCAGAAGAATGAAACTGGACCATTTCCTTACACCACACACAAAAATAGACTCCAAATGGTTGAAAGACCTAAACGTGAGACAGGAGTCCATCAAAATCCTAAAGGAGAACACAGGCAGCAACCTCTTTGACCTCAGCCACAGCAACTTCTTCCTAGAAACATCACCAAAGACAAGGGAAGCAAGGGCAAAAATGAACTATTGGGATATCATCAAGATAAAAAGCTTTTGCACAGCAAGAGAAACAGTCCACAAAACCAAAAGACAACCGACAGAATGGGAGAAAATATTTGCAAATGACATATCAGATAAAGGGCTAGTATCCAAAATCTATAAAGAACTGATCAAACTCAACACCCAAAGAACAAAGAATCCAATCAAGAAATGGGCAGAAGACATGAACAGACATTTTTCCAAAGAAGACATCCAAATGGCCAACAGACACATGAAAAAGTGCTCAACATCGCTCGGCATCAGGGAAATTCAAATCAAAACCTCAATGAGATACCACCTCACACCCGTCAGAATGGCTAACATTAACATGTCAGGCAACGACAGTGTTGGCGGGGATGCGGAGAAAGGGGAATCCTCCCACACTGTTGGTGGGAATGCAAGCTGGTGCAACCCCTCTGGAAAACAGTATGGAGGTTCCTCAAACAGTTGAAAATAGAGCTACCCTATGATCCAGCAATTGCAGTACTGGGTATTTACCACAAAGATACAAATGTAGGGATCTGAAGGGGTACGTGCACCCGGATGTTTATAGCAGCAATGTCCACAATAGCCAAACTGTGGAAAGAGCCAAGATGTCCATCGACAGATGAATGGGTAAAGAAGATGTGGTATATATACACAATGGAATATTATGCAGCCATCAAAAGGAATGAGATCTTGCCATTTGCAACGACGTGGATGGAACTGGAGGGTGTTATGCTGAGTGAAATAAGTCAATCAGAGAAAGACATGTATCATATGACCTCACTGAAATGAGGAATTCTTAATCTCAGGGAATAAACTGAGGGTTGCTGGAGTGGTGGGGGGGTGCAAGTGATGGGGTAGCTGGATGATAGACATTGGGGAGGGTTTGTGCTATGGTGAGTGCTGTGAATTGTGCAAGAGTGTTGAATCACAGATCTGTACCTCTGAAACCAATAATGCAATATATGTTAAGAAAAAAAAGAAGAAGAAGATAGCAGGAGGGGAAGAATGAAGGCGGGGAAATCGGAGGGGGAGACGAACCATGAGAGACAATGGACTCTGAAAAACAAACTGAGGGTTCTAGAGGGGAGGGGGGTGGGGAGATGGGTTAGCCTGGTGATGGGTATTAAAGAGGGCACGTTCTGCATGGAGCACTGGGTGTTATGCACAAACAATGAATCATGGAACACTACATCCAAAACTAATGATGTGATGTATGGTGATTAACATAACAATAAAAAAATAAAAAAAATAAAATAAACTTAGAATGGATTAAAGACACCTGAAACTATAAAACTCCTAGAAGAAAACATAGGCAGTAAATTTTTGGATGTTGTTCTTAACAATATATATACATGGGGTCTGTGTTCCCAGGCAAGGGCAACAAAAGCAAAAATAAACAATCAGGACTATACCAAACTAAAAAGCATTTGCACTGTGAAAAAAAACCATCAATAAAACAAAAAAGGCAACCTACTAAATAGGAAAAGATATTTGCAAATGATATATCTGATAAAGGGTTAATATGCAAATATACAAAGAACTCATACAACTCAATACCAAAAACCAAACAAACCATCTGATCACAAAATGGGCAGAGGTTGTGAATAGACATTTTTCCAAAGAAGACACACAGAAGGCCAAGAGACACGTGAAAAGATGCTCAATATCACTAATCATCAGAAAAATGCAAATCAAAACCATAATGAGATATCACCTCATATCTGTCAGAATGGTTAGTATCAAAAAGGCAAGAAATAACAAGTATACATGAGGATGTGGAGAAAAAGGAATGCTCATGCTCTGCTACTGGGAATTTCAACTGGTGCAGCCACTATGGAAAATAGTATGGAGGTTCCTTAAAAACTTAAAATGGAGTATCATATGATCCAGCAATTCCACTTCTGTGTATTTATCTAAAGAAAATGGAAACACTAATTTGAAAAGATATGCACCCCTATGTTCATGGCAGCATTACTTAGAACAATATGGAAACAACCTAAATGTCCACTGATAGATGAATGGATAAAGAGCTGGTACACACACACACACACACACACACACACACACACACACACACACACACACACACACACACACACTGGAATATTATTCAGCCATCATAAAGAATGAAATCTTGCTATTTGTGACAACATGTTTGGACCTAAAGGGTAATGTGCTAAGTGAAATAAGTTGGAGATAGACAGATACCATATGTTTTCACTTATATGTTGAATCTAAAAAAAATAAACATAAAAAAAATGGAAACGGACTCATAAATAAAGAGAACTGGTAGTTGCCAGAGGAGAGTACAGCATAGAGACTACAGTCAATAATCTTGTAATAACTTTGTATGGTGAAAGACAGTAACTAGACTTATCATGGTGATCTTAATGTATATAAGTGTTAAATCACTATATTATATACCTGAAATTAATGTGACATTGTTTATCTACTTCAATAAAAAATAAAGCTAAAAAAAACTGAACTGAAGGTACATAAGTCAAGACGTCTAATAGCGCAATTTTATTGTGAATACATAAAGGCCAAAAAAGTCCCTGTAAGTGTCTCTGGAAATAGACATTAAGTTTGTAACGGTTGTCTTCAAAGTATTTCCCTCATGAAAAATTGTCATTGTTATGGATACACCATACTTGAACTTACCGAAACACACCCACTACTGAAGTTTTGATTTCAGAATCCTGAAGACATAGTTGTTTCTCCTTGGCAATTCTCATTCTGTAGATAAATGGCTCCAGTTTATTCACTGCAAACCCATCTATATCTGCTCTTCTGAGAGAATATTTTAAATCTGAGTCTGATTTATCCTCTCTCTTCTGCCTCAATTCCAAAGTTTTTGTTTTACTAACAGTAATACTCTTCTGTCCCAACTATACCTAACATAATATTGTTCTTTATATTTTATATGAAAGCAAGTTTAGTGAGGCTTTTGACTCATTTATAACTCAATAACTTTAAATTTTCTGGTGCATGTAGTAAATTTACTTTGTCCATAACGTTTTATTAAATTTTATAATTAGAATAAATTTTATTTTGGGATGAGTGCTTAATTTTTGTACTCACTGTAATATTTGGGGAAAGTAGATATTGATGGAAGCAAAAAATTAGTTAAGTATGTCAGAGACTGTTGAATAAAGCAGTAGCCTCACTCTTATTGAAGTAGCCTAAATCCTAAACTGTTTCCCCAGGTTATTTATTTTAAAAATATAATGAAACTAAAAACTAAAAAATATTTGCAACTGCTGTATTTTCACCTCCCAAAATGTATCGATATATTTAATGGCCAATAGAATAGAATTGGCCAATGGCCAATTGGATAGAATACTAGATTTCTCAGGAAAGTCTGCTTCCATGTAGATGGCTAGATCCTGTGTAGAGATAACTTGATTCATTCTGTCTAGGTCAGTAGCTTTCATTCTAAGTTCACACCAGAAAGATCTGCAAAACTGGATCTTAGAGAGTAATGTTACAGAGCGGGGAGACTGAGGAGGCTGCGTCTGGCTCCCGCTCTCACAGTGCACGCAGTACGCTGAGCTCGGTAGAGATCTTGCGGGGCAAGCGAGAGCCGGACGTGCCCTGGGCAGCTCTGCCTCACCGAGGAAAATAATTAAACACTGGCGACGGAGATGCGAAGAAGCCGAGAAGCAAAATGTCCCATACGCACTGTTTGTGCAGACTTGCTGAGAGGAGCACAAGAAGCACCCAGAAGCTTCGGGGAACTTCTCTGAGTGTTCTAAGGGGTGCTCCGAGAGCTGGAAGACCGTGTCCACTGAAGAGAAGGGAAAACCTGAAGATGTAGCAAAGGCGGACAAGGTCCGTTCTGGAGGAGAAACGCCAACTTATATCCCCCCTGATGGGGAAACACAAAAGAAGTTCAAGGATCCCGATACACCCGAGAGGCCTCCTTCGGCCTTTTTCTTGTTTTGTTCTGAGTGTCGCCCCCAATTCCAAGGGGAGCATCGGTGAGGTTGCCAAGACACCGGGCGAGACGCGGGGTCTCCCCAGGTGCCGGTGACCGGCAGCGGCACGGAAAAGAGGCTGCCAGGCTGAAGGGAGCGTCGGAGAAGGGTGTTGCTGCCTTCCGAGCTGCGGGAAAGCCGGACGCGGCTGCGAAGGGAGTCGTCGAGGCTGAAGAAAGCAAGAGAAAGAAGGAAGAGGAGGAAGACCAGGATGATGAAGAAGGAAGATAAAGAAGATGAAGAAGGGCGCCTGGGTGGCTCAGATGGTCAAGCCTCTGCCTTCGGCTCAGGTCATGATCCCGGGGTCCCGGGATCGAGTCCCGCATCGGGCTCCCTGCTCCTTGGGAGTCTGCTTCTCCCTCTGCTTCTCCCTCTGCTTCTCTCTCTCTCTCTCTCTGTCTGTCATGAATAAATAAAATCTTAACAAAAAAAAAAGATGAGGAAGGAAGATGAAGATGATGAATAGGTTGGTTCTAGCGCAGATTTCGTTCTCTTGTCTATAAAGCATTTAACCCCCCTGTACACAACTCACTCCTTTTAAAGAAAAGAAACGTACGCTGTATAAGATTTGTTTTTAAACCGTACAGTGTCTTTTTTTGTGTAGTTAACACACTACGGAATGTGTCTTTAGAAAGCCTTGTCCTGGGGGTACTTTGAGTAGCCGCTAACCTTGCCTGGGGCAGTGTGGGGTGGTACATTGGCATGGAAATTTAAGGCAAGTTCTTGTTGGGGCACAGGACAAGTTAGTTGTATGTGGGGATGGCAGTTTTCCATCTTCACTTGTCTCTGATGCAGCTTACACAAATACTTGTTGTTCGGTTACCTGAGTATCACTCTGTAATTGAAAAAAGTCGCAACTGTTTTGTTGACATTCTGAAAGTTTTCAATACAATTTATTAGGGAAAAAAAGGGGGGGAATCTTAAAGTATGGCTCCTAGACCAGCAGTTTCAGCATCACATGAAAAATGCAAGTTCTAGTGGCTCCTGGGTGGTTCAGTCAGGTGAAACTTGGACTATTGAGCCTCAACTCAGGGTCATGAGTTCAAGCCCTGCATTGGGCTCCATGCTGGGTGTGGAGCCTACCTACTTAAAAAAATAAATAAATAAAAATTTAAAAATGCAAGTTCTTGGGCCTAACCTCACACCTAACCAGAAACTCTTGGGATAGGGTACAGCAATTCATTTTAAAAAACTCTCTAGATGAATTGAGATAAATATAAAAATGTGAGAATCACTGAGATAAACTATTTTTATTATGTTCTATCATTCCTTACTCCAGGCTGAAACTTTTAGGAACAAGATCTTTCATGGAAAACACAATAAACATCTATAGCCACATAGTATAGTTATTAGAATAAGTTTTGTACCTGATCTGGCATATTTTAGAATTCTCCAAATGACTAAATCTCCCTTACCACATTTTTTACCTCTGGAATATGGGGATATTAGTATCTATCTCCTAGAGTTGTCACAAGGTTCAAAGAACTAATGTTTTTAAACTTTTAGTAGAGTGACCTACAAAAAAAAATCAATAAAACTGAGGGTTGCTGGAGTGGTGGGGGGTGGGAGGGATGGGGTGGCTGGGTGATAGACATTGGGGAGGGTATGTGCTATGGTGAGCGCTGTGAATTGTGCAAGACTGTTGAATTACACATCTATACTTCTGAAACAAATAATGCAACATATGTTAAGAAAAAAGAAAAAGAAGAAGATAGCAGGAGGGGAAGAATGAAGGGGAGTAAGTCGGAGGGGGAGATGAACCATGAGAGACAATGGAGTCTGAGAAACAAACTGAGGGTTCTAGAGGGGAGGGGGGTGGGAGGATGGGTTAGCCTGGTGATGGGGATTAGGGAGGGCACATTCTGCGTGGAGCACTGGGTGTTATGCACAAACAATGAATCATGGAACACTACACCAAAAACTAATGATGTAATGTATGGTGATTAACATAACAATAAAAAAGTAATTAAAAAATCAATAAAATGATAGCTATTGATATTATTATAGATTTGGGTATTATGTATTCTTTATTGTTAGTGTAAAATTATTTTCACTATTATTATTATTGAATCTATTTTGGGTTTGGCATTCAGCTGACATTAGATATTCCTAGCTTATCAAATAATATTTACTACTCCATTCTCTTTGTGTTGAGAGGATGTTACTAATTTTTTTTATAGTTTTTTTTCCATTTTGTAAGTTGTTAGGTGAAATCATGCTTTTCAAAGTTTTAAGGCAACAATCCTAAAAAGTATAATTTATTTGGTCACCAGGATGTGTGTAGTTATAACTGAAATAAAATATTATAAAATACTACATACAATTTATTTTGATGTTTTATATACCATATATTTGCTATATTTATTTTTGTTATATTTAAGTAAAATATTCTACTGCCACCCCATGATATAGATAGTATGAAATACCCTGATTAAGCCAAATGTAATTTAGTAAAAATATTCAACAACTGCCAATTATAAAAATTTTGTCAAATATGACAGAGTTGGTGTTTTCTTGTTTTTCCACAGCTTTTCTTAACAGTTACTACATTGCGTTATGTTTATGTTTTTAGCCCTCCCACTCAAACTAAAAAACTGAGTCATTCTAGTGTACAAGCTATTCACCCTGTCTAGTGTAAAATGCATGTTGAATGTAAGCACGGTCAGATAGCAAAACCACTGTGTCTGTATTTTTATATTACGGCTCAGCTCAGAGAGAAACATTGTTTCTAGTTTAAATGGTTACCAGTTAGCACAGTATATAATGTATAAAAATGGGTGGTAATTTTTTAAATTGTTTTATATATTAGAATTTGTTTTCTCCAATAAGGCATATGACTAAAATGTTTACTAAAAGAGCAAATTTTCAACATAGTGAGGGGAGAGGATTTCAAATTTTGATGTCCCATATATTTTTTCTTGTGATTTATATATCAAGATTATTATTAAAGCATCACTGTTTTGATTGTGCAAAGTAATATGGATTTTATCACACAAATCCTTTATTCAGATTCGTTATTATAATTAGCACGAAATTATTAATTATAAGCTTTCTTCTATAGTCAGATACATTTGCATTTTTCTTAATGTCTTCAAAAATGTATCAAAGGATTTTCCAAGCATTGACATGTTAAATATGTGTCAATTTCCATAACATGTCTTGAATTGTAGTCAGTTTTTCTGCGTTAAACATATACAAGCTCAAATTCACCTGGTTGTTGATACCTCATTGTTACATTTCCACTTACTATCCTAAGTCAAATAAACACATATACTCCAGGGTATTCAGAAACTGTTTTCTGTAGAGCAATCACTTAAACTTTTTTGCAAAAACTGTAATCCTCATATTTATTTCTTTCATGATTACTGATGAGATGGAAAAAAAAAAATGACCTTTTCTGGCTGACTGCCCAGTGAATTCTGCACTCAGACACTGAAGGCAGCTTTGATTGTGTTTTGATGTTTTCACCAACCTATTACTGTATTGACTTGATGGCAGCCAAAACATACATTTGTGATCTCATTTTTCTCCAGCAGTTTTTTCCACTCAATCAGGCATGTACACAAATATCCACAGGACAGAAGAATGCTTTTAACTGAAGCAAATCTCTTAGGAACAGTGTCATGCAAGAACCTCTTTGAAAGACTATAGTTTGCTGTTTATACCAAGCATTTTTCCCCTTAGTGAATACCATTGAAATTAATGCCAGAAAGAAAAGATGCTTTATAAACAGTGTTTCTGCTCTGCCAAATGTCCTCAGAGTGCTAAAGATTGAGTAGTAATTATATCTTTTTGATAAAGACCACAAGATTTTTACCATCCATTTGCTGTGACCAAGTATTAATGTGCTGCAGCTGTCCCTCTGAATTAGCATTAAGGAATATTTCTTGCTGATGTCATGGAAGTGCAAAAATGGGTCTTTTTTAGAGAGACACAAAATTCAAATCAGAATTGTCTTTCCCTGGCTCCCCTGTGTAGTTCATTGCTCACTACTATAATACTACTTTATTTCTGATGCCAAAATAATTAAATTACAGCATAAATCTACATGTTATTATTGCTAAAAATGACTTTAGAAATCCTTTTTTGGTTGTGTCCTTTCAGTTTACAGAAACCACTTAGGAAAGTTTAAACTCTCACTTTATAGTAAGGCTGAATATTGGACATCAAACAGTATATTTCAGTGATCATGCACTATATTCCTACTTGGCACCAAAAGACTTAGAGCTATTTCCCAAAATAAATTAGTCTTCAAACGATTAAAATTTTCTACTGTAATGGAAATTCAAAAAACATGCTTAATATTTAAAATAACATTTAATCACACAATGTGACTACTTTATAGGATAAAAACCTAGACAAATTTTTAAATATTGACTAGCTAAAGCTTCTATATCATTCACCACTCTAATAATTTTCCAGCATCAAACAAAACTTGCACTGACAAAAAATACCTGAGTTGAGAAATAAAAAAACAAAACTTTCTCTGAAGTTTGCCGAAACAGAACATATTCTGATATGGAATGCCTTATGATTCTGTGTAAAGGCTACCATGATTTACGAGATTGTTTTGCCATCATTAAATCTCCTCAAACTTCTAGTCAAACTATGTTCACCAAAAATCAAAATTTTCATTTCTCAAAAATCAATCATTTCTATATGTCCAATAATTTCTCTTTCAGACTTATTTGAGAGACAGAGAGAGCATGTGCATGCGAGTGTGTGTGCGGGGTGAGGGCAGAGGAAAAGGAAGAGAGAATCCCAAGCAGACTCTGCACTGAGCTTGGAGCCCAGTGCAGGGCTGGATCTCTGACCAGAGCCAAAGATCAAGAGTCTGATGGCTTAACCGACTGTGCCACCCAGGCACCTCTATATGTCCAATAATTTCTAACAGCAATTCCCTAACAACTTTTTCTAAAGTAAAAATCAACCTAATTAAGCATTTCATAGAACAGTTATCAGGGCAATGACTAGTAATTTTCTTTTTTTATTGAAGCATAGGGAATATACAGTGTTACATTAATTACAGGGGTACAGCATAGTGATTTGTCAAATCTATATGTTATTCTATGCTCACAACTGTCATTACCATCAGTCACCATACAACACTATTACAATACCATTGACTATATTCCCTATGCTTCATCCTTTATCCCCATGATTGACTAGTAATTCTTATAAGGAATTCAGATAGAATGCTTATGTTGTCTAAGTTGATTTCAACCAGTTACTTATAATTTAAAATGAAATGTGGGGAACCTGCTTCTCCCTCTGCCTGCTGTTCCCCTCTGCTTGTGCTCTCTCTCTCTGACAAATAAATAAATTTTTAAAAAAATAAAATAAAACAAACTGTCGTAAACTAATAGTAAAACAAATTGATTTACTATTAATATGAAAAATATTTTGGAGGGAAAATAATACTAAAAATGTACATAATATAATCTCACATCCTATATACATATGATCATGCTATTAAAAATACATACTGATACTACTTCATTTTTATTACTGATTCCTTAAAAATTTAAATTCATTAAAAGCATTAAAATCTGAAATTTATTTATTAAAGATTTATTCTTCATTATTGCAAAAGATTTCAATTCTAATTTGTACAGTTGTTTGAGCTGTATCTTTCTGAAAGTGTTCCCTTTATTTCTAAATACATTTTACCAATGTTAATTTTAATTCCCTCTCCTTATGTGTTCCTGAATAACAGCCTTTCTTTAAATAACCATCACTAAATTTCTAAAATGTGAAATTTAATCATTTCCAGAATTTTTTCTGTCAGTAAAATTATGCATGCCTTCACTCCTTTGTACTGTGACTATGCCCCTTTATATATATAAATATGAATTATCTTGCTTTGAATTAAATGTTAATGGGTATTTAATTAATTGAATGTTTCTGTTAAGTATTTGTTAGACTGTACAAAAACCATGGGAGTCATAAAGTTGAAAAAGACACATTCTTATTTTTTCTGTGGGGACGAAATAATCTTCCAGGATGTTACACATGGGAGAATGTGATCCCCATTGTGCTGAGTTTTATTGGAGATCAGGAAAGAGGAAGATACTCCTGTAAGGGAGGCATGTCCATGAGATAGTTTTAGAGGTTGACTTTTAAGCATCGTTGGAATTAATTATTGGAAATTAAAAATGAAGAAAGAGATAAGGCATCACAGTTTGAGGGATTAACATAAAACTATGGAAGCAGAAAACTGCAGAACATTTGCAATATCAGTCAGTCACCTGGTTAGTAGTCCAGGTGGTTAGTAGTCCAGGAGGTTAGACATGGAGTTTTTATACATTTCTCTACACCTGTCTACTTTTCCATATTAAAACCTTATTCCTTAACATTCAACTTCATATGCTGTTTCCACACACACACTACTTTGCTTATCTTACATACATATGCTAACTTATCCATGCTTTTTACTTAAAGTATGATCTTTAAAATGAGATACAATGTATCAGATGTGCTTAGATCAGTTTTAACTATAGTAAGGTTGTTCCCTCTCTTGATCCAGAGCCATTAATAATTGGTATTAACACACTTTAACCATTTTGCTAGTTTATCTTCAATACAAATTCCAAGATTTTTTTTCTTGCCCCTCCCCAAACCTGCTGTTAAACCAGGTCTTACCACCTGTGGATTATATTTATACCTAATTTGAATTTCTTGTTGCTCAATTTGATTTTGTATAATTTGGTTCTCTCTAGCAGCATACTTGTCTAGTTTTTCTGATTTTTTTAAGACAGTTTTGTGCATTATAAAAGAAGTATTTGGCTAAGTTATTTAAATACTATTTACAAACAATAGTCAAAGATCTCAATAGATAACACAAGAGTTACATTTAATTTATATTGATTGAAGGATTAATTTTGCAATAATGTCAAATTCACAGAGTTGTAGGTACTCCTTTAGACTTTGACATAGATTTATTTATCAAAATGTGCTTTTTTCTATGAAATTATTCTGAGCTATAATCTTGTGATTGTGTTTAAATATCATCTCTCTAAATTGTGAATTATAAATCACTGTTCTGTTTGTCCCATGATAGGTTAAATTACTTAAATGTTTAACAAAACTGAATACTAAAGTATGAAATTATTTTCTATATGTGTTATTTTCTATAGAAGTATACTAGTATTATTATTTTCTACATGTATTACTTTCTACAGAGGTATACTAGTACCATATGGAAATTAAGCTTTCAAGAAATACTTTTCACATGTTTCTGTTTGAAATTATTTTTATTCAATACTTTTTCTCCCATTTGGTGTAAAAGAAAGAATAAAATTAGAACTGAATATTACTATCATCCTTGTAAGTTATGTTATGGTCATACTGCAAATACTAGGACTTTCTCTTTCAAGTTATTCTTATTATACTGGTATCATAAAAGTACTCGCTTCATAAACCATTTCTTTGTCAAGATGTAGTCCCTATTAGTAAACTGTTATTTTTAACACAGACTTTTTTTTCTGAATTTAGAAAACTATATCTAACTTCCTATTAGAAAACCTCTTAGCACCTTTTAGGCAGTACAGTAAAAAAACAGCAAATCCCTGTCTTCCTGTCTTTCTCGCTAAAGACAAAATTCTGAATTCAGATATAATAAGACTTTTTTTTTTTTTTTTTTACATCCTACAAATTGTTTAGCAATAATCTTTGGAGCTCTGACAGGCAGGCAAATGTTTCTAACTTCTTCCCACTGCTGGAAGAATAGACACATTCTTATACTCTAAGTTAACTTCAGAAGTCATTTTTGAAAAATAATAACAGAAATCTCATTTCCAATTAATGGATTTGAGAAATTAAGTGAAAATAAATACATTGAGCTATTCTGTATTTTTAATAACAAACAGGAACTTATGGTGTAATTTACTAGTACATAATCTGCTTATATTATTTGCACTTATTTTTTTTATTTTTTATTGTTATGTTAATCACCATATATTACATAATTTGTTTTGGTGTACTGTTCCATGATTCATTGTTTGTTCATAAGACCCAGTGCTCCATGCAGAATGTGCCCTCCTCAATACCCATCACCAGGCTAACCCATCCCCCCACCCTCCTCCCCTCCAGAAACCTCAGTTTGTTTTTCAGAGTCCATCATCTCTCCTGGTTCGTCTCCCCCTCTGACTTACTCCCCTTCATTCTTCCTCTTCTACTATCTTCTTCTTTTTCTTTTTTCTTAAAATATGTTGCGTTATTTGTTTCAGAAGTACAGATCTGTGATTCAACAGTCTTACACAATTCACAGCGCTCACCGTAGCACATATCTTCCCCAATGTCCATCACCCAGCCACCCCATCCCTCCCAGCCACCCCATCCCTCCCACCCCCGACCACTCCAGCAACCCTCAGTTTGTTCCTGAGATTAAGAATTATTTGCACTTATTTTTAAGAGTCAATCAACCTTTGCTTCAAGAACCTAGTGCTAACAAGTTTACAAACCCAGAGTTTCCCTCTTATGCCAGAGAAAGGACTAGTAGTTTGCTTCTTTGAAAAATTAATCACTTGCCAATTTTCTCTCAAACATTTCATATCATCATCTGTTCTCTTTTTCTACAAAATAATTTAGAGTACCTTTGTATGACAAATTTTTTTGTTCATGAACCAGTTAAAATAACATAAACATACAGAAGCACAAGTAAAGTATTTCATGTCATTATTGATATCATAGAAGGCTTGAATAAGCAAGGAAAACCTCTGGTTTAATTATTATTTAAACATTAAGCTCCTTAACTCAATTCTCTCTACCTTCTTTTTAGCATGAAAAGGGGCTACAAATCCCTCTATCTACATGATATCAAAATCTATCTAAAGAATATAAAAGAGACAATTGGTTTAAGAGCATATAATAAACAACCCAAACATGACTGAATTAACTAAATTTTGCAGGTATAGATATCTGACAAACTCCTTCAGATTTTTTTCCTCCAAAATATCTTAATGCACATTTCTATTTAATTATATAATGCTGTTAAGAATTTTAAAGTTTTTAATAGAAATTAGTTAGCTAAAATTAATATGTAATACCACAGGTAAATTCTTCTTATCCCATTACAATTGGAAAACTATGTCATATGCTTATTTTGTCATCAAGTGGCTATAGCACATGACTCCAACCATAGGAGTGACAATTCCAGCAACATTGTTAAGTTTTAACCATCTGGATGATGGTATGTCGTCCATGTAGTGGTGCACACTTTTACGTAACAATTTCTAAACAGAAATTTACAGACTTTGTGAAGTAATTATCATTGATTTAAAACTACTGACAAGTTGATAGGACGAATTATGTGATGCTATTTGGTGCTTGCCTTTATAAGTAACAAAAAACTAAATTAGCAAAGCACACTTTCATGTCCTACATGAACTAGTTTTGTTTAACTGATTTTGGTAATTTAAACTGTTTAAATATTATTTGAGGACTTGCTAGGTTTTGGTGAAGTCATTAAAACAATATAAAACTATTAAATTTTTGGGGTGCCTGGGTGACTCTGTTGGTCAAGCACCTGCCTTCAGTTCAGGTCATGATCCCAGAGTCCTGGGGTCAAACCCCACATCTGGGTCTCCGCTCAGCAGGGAGTCGGCTTCTCCCTCTCCCTCTGCCTTTCCCCCTGCTCGTGCTCATTCTCTCTCTCTCTCTCTCTCAAATAAATAAATAAAATCTGTACAAAAAACAGAACAAATTGTTAAAACATATTTAGCACAAAATTTTATAATTGTTAAATTTTTTCAAGCATTTATATCTTCATAGCCTGATTTTATTCACAATCTCACAGTCCATTGTTTGAAATTATAGGTTTTTTAAAAATCGTATTAAAGAATAATTACACAAATGCAAAATGTGTTTACATGAGGAGGGAAAACATTTTGGTATGGAATAAACTGCATTTATCAATGTGTCAGTGCCATAAAGTCAAAATGTGATTTTTCCATGAAATGTTTAAAATAAATGTTTTATTTGAAACCATAGATCTTGTCAAATAGAAACATTTCCAGTCAAATCAATTAATTAGTGTCTCTTGAAGTCAGTTAAGTTGCTGTCATCCCTGTAGTTCCTGAATGCTTTCTGATACATAGCTAATATAAATTTGATTGATTGAAAGATACTACCTGTCAAACAAATCTGGTGGAAACAAAATTAAGAAAAGGAAAAAAAAATGTCCTACTTCAGCAAAGTGGCTCAGATCTTGGCAAAGCCAAGGGGCACATATCCACTTAAAGCAAATAAACTGAATTTCAACTGAGGGAAGAGAATTATCTTGTAAATGGTAAAAGGCTAAAATAAAAATGGTGAAAGGCATAAAATAATGGGTGAATATAAAGAAAAGGAAAGGATTTAGAGACTTACATATAGTGTATGTAGGAATTTAAGGTAACTTAATTGGATGATGATCACCTAAATGTTTTTTAAACTATGTGGTATGAAATGAAGGCAAGTATCCATTAAATGAGCAGAAAATTAACACACATGCATCAGCATAAAATTTGAAAGGCAAAGCAAATCTGTATGGTTGTATTAGACACCTTAAAGACATTATGTAAAGCTGACCCTGCTCCCCATATCTGTTCCTTGATGTCATGTTAATTTTACATTTTCCCTCTTTATGGACCTTGCTGATTTAAACACAGGCATGTAACTGCTCCCAGCATAGTCAGGCAGATCATTTCATTGCAGTATGAAATGATGACAATAAGACAGCCTGAGTGTCTACGTGTGGCATAAATTAAAATACGTGACATTATCTCCAGTGTGGGAGACATATTTTATGCCATATATATGTCAAAAAGGTAATGTCAATATTGTAACATGTCACCATCTATCATTTTTCACCTACCTGTGCAGTGCAAAATAATTATAAATAATCTCAGAGAAGTGAATATTTTGGACTAGCTCCAACAGATCTAGTCTTAGACTAATTTTCATCTCAAGTTCTTCTTTCTTTTCAATCTTCATAACTACAAACACCGTCTAGCTGCTGCTTTAGCAATCATAAATTCATATTAATATCCATATCATATTATAGTCCTATATAGCTTAGAATGGTAGGTGAAATGCAAGGCCAGCTACTTGATTTGCAGGGCCTAGTGTAAAATAAAAACATGCGATTCCTTGTTAGAAAAGCAGGGGAAAAATGATGTTCAATGTAACAAATATAAAGCTTTTTCCACCTCTTGTGGTTTGTTTTGCAAATCGTCGTTGTGATTTTAATTTGCTTTTTAATGTCATCTTAGGCAAAGAAAAATAAAAATTTAAATCATTAGCATGAATTTTACCATAAACTTTATATTGGGTAATGGCACTTTAAAATCCCTGAAATTATGTAATTTATGTTTTATAGCTCACACATGCATATGTATTTTGTATGAACAGGGGAAACATTGCAGAAATCTAACTCAATTGCTTTTATTTCACTTCTTGATATGTTCATGTTATACCAACACCCTCTACCTTTGGCTCTCTGATAAGTAAGGAAGGACTGAAAGAAAAAGGAATTCTGGATTGCCCTTTTTTTCCCTTCTATGTCATCATTTCACTTCTTTAAAAAAATCTACATAATAGATGTTGTTTTGATTTCTTTTGTAGAATTGAAATATTCTGCTTCATCATACATACACACACATACACAGATTCTCGCAGGCAAAAAGCAAAATTATTTAAAGCGAATAGCATTAAATTTTTAAACATTTTTTTAATTGTTTAACACTTAAAAAATTAAAATCAATGAGATTTAAAAGAAACTAGTCTTTGATAGGTAAAGAAATAAAAGTAAGGGGATGTAACTTAATTTGAATAGAATAAGTGTAACAAATGATGTCAACAACCTAACTCATCAGTTGTTCTGTCAAGAACAAGCCAAGACAAGGAGGGCAATATGAGTGAGGCATATATAGAGAAAGAAGGGAGATAGGAGAGAACTTTACATCTTTAAAGTTAGCCAAGAAAGAAAGTTGGCTGTTCCTCAAGGATCAATTGAATGATGAATGTGCAGATTTCTATTTGCAACTGCATCCCAAATGCTCATGTATGTCAACAAACAAGCAAAACAGATGTTATCCAAGTCACCTATGGAGCCAAGAACAGATGGGCCAGATGTATTGTGTGAGAACAAAAATTCACCTGTGATGTGATCTCACAGAGTGGAGTCCCATTGACCAAACCTATTTTATAGTAGGACAAAGCTTATTAAAAAGAAGATGACAAAATAAGATTGGAGCTGACAAAGCAGTTTAGCTGTGGTCGGAAAGAAAAAAAAAACTGATATACTGGCAAAATCTACAGTGATGGAAAGATAAAAATATATATGAAGGACTGTACCTGGAATATTAAGTATTTGTAAAATATTGAATAAGTGATCATCTATCATTATGACACATATTTTGATAATATTCTAGTACAAAAAAATAAATTATAATTACCAAAACTCCTGTCTATTCTATATCTGTATCAAACTGTGTGATACCTACAATGTTTAAAATTTATACTTTAAAAAAATGACATACCTTCTTGGAAAATTTAAAAGGTGTAAGAATTATGCATACCCACAGATATGCATATATTTCTTTCTCAGAAAAAAAAAAAAACTAGCAGAATACAATGAAAATACATATTATTCATTTTTTCATTTTCATATATTAAAATATGAATAATTAGTAATCAAAGGAAGAAAACAGTGTTCTTCCATCTAATGTTTATCTTTGACATAATCAGTTGCCCTTGATCAGAGGTTTCTATATCACTTTCTTCTTCATATGTCCATAATTCTATAGTCTACAAGATACCTATTCTCTCTCTCATGCTTCCAGTGAACCACCCTCTGTCTCAGGCTGGCGCAAGTCAAGGAGTTCTTTGAGTCCTTGGCAGGCCATATCCTAGCATGGGGGCTTCTTTATCTGAAACTGAAGGATTAGAGTTGTCCTCCAGCTAAATCTGGATGTTAAAGCCTACAAAGAACAATTCCATCCCTTATTACAATGATCCTCCTATTCTCTCAAAGGCAGAAAGCCTCCCAGATCATCATCGGCCACACTTACTTTTATAATGCCTTAAAAATGCCCTGAAATGACATATCAGGATCTGTCACCAACAAACTCCCTGTATCCTTATTCTGCCTTCTCAGTATTACAACCATCTTCTTGTTCTGGTAGAACTTGAAATTTGAACTAATATAAACATGTAAGCGTCAACTGGCCCCCAACCTCACCTTCCCACCAATAACAACTAAAAAGACTGGAAAAATACTAGGAAATCACTTGTACTAAAGATGAAAAAAAAAGGAAAAGAAAATTCCAGAAGAGACTGGAAGCTGGGAAGGAAGAAATAGCACAGCATGAGTTACTCTTTTTTGAGGCTTTAATCTGGTGTTGGAATAAAGTCAGGCCTACTAGTACATCTGAAACTGATTAAAAAAAAAAAGTCTTTTGGTCAGATGAACAGAGACTAACTTGGAAACAACCATAGTTGTTAGACCCTAGAATGTGAGATGGGAATATTAGAAAGGAGAATTCCAAGAGTAGGGAGCCCTAGATCCTATGTTATAAACCCTGCCCAATTCTTTGGGTGGTCCTGGAGCCATGCATTTGAAAGGCAGAATGAGATTTGACAACTAAATTGAGGAAATAATGAGTAAGAAAGATAAATTGTATTCAGCTACACAAAACAGTTGAGATTGAGAAATGTCTATCCAAATGACACAAGTCCAACTTTTTTCTCAAATATATGGTCAGTGTGTAGGATTTTTTAGAATGTGCACATACTTTATTTATACATATAATGTTTCTCATTAATAGGTTTTGAATTATTTTTCTGTGGTTGATAAATTTATAGAGTACAACTGCAAGTAACTGTTATAATTTTATTTCATAAATCCTAAATCTACTATGTTCAAAATATAGTTCTATACATTTTGAAATCATTAAAAAATGCTAAATTTCTACAAGATTCATGCCTCTTGCTAGGCAATTAAAGCATATATCTATGGAAAATTATTTATAATTAGCTAAATAAACAGATTGAAAAGGGAAATTGACAAAGACAGAGAAATTTTAAATTCCTTTATGCATCATTGTAAAAATAAATTGAAAACATCTCACATTCGGAAGAACATGGGAGAAACACATAACTGTAAAACTGAGATTGGTACAACTGATTTTGTATTAATGATCTGTACCATCTTCCCAAATGATCTTTAAAGAAGGTGTTAGGCAAGCTAACACTGTAAATATATTCAGTAGTTTTTTAGATAACTCTGGAATTATATAACAAGAAAGGTACGGGATACACATGTAAGCTACACACATACATAAATTATGCATATACATGTTAACAAATTTGCATATTTGTGGCTCTACAAAAACTTGTTAAAAGTTAAAACAAGGGTTACTTTACTTCTTGCTTCTAATAGTTTATATTATAGGTTTTACAAATTTAATGTACTTATTTTATTAAGATAAAGTTTCATAGTCCTTCCAAGAATTAGTATTAATCTATAAATTCACTCAGAGGACCCTCATTTATTTTTGCAACAAAAATTCTTATGTCTAGTGTGATAGAACTTGATAATGGACATCTATTCTGTGATATCTACTTGAAAGTTCTATTTCATCTGGTACCTAATAAAGTATTGCCTGTTGAAGGAAGAAATAAAAGATGAAGGAAAATAGGAATGACAAAAAGAAGGGAGAAAAGAGAGAAATAAAGATGGAGGGAGAGAAAAAAGGAAGGAAGAAGGAAAGGAGATAGTGAAGAAGACTGAATATTGGTATTTAATTACTGGTATTTAGTTCATGCTAATCTACTTCTGAAAAAATAACTGGTATATCAAAAATTATTTTGCCATTTCTGTACATTTTAAAGAGAATATACAGTAGATACAGAGTAAAAATAGAAACAACACTCACATGGCAAGCCATTTAATCATCATTTGTTTCTTTTGATTTCACAATTAATTTGAATGGCTGAGAAAGCAAACAATTGTTTTTGTCAACTAGAATTGAGCTGGAAAGAGATTATACAGTCTCCCTAACCTCTGAAACAGAATTAAATTTGGTTTCCTAAGGTTTGCAATGAGCTGAACACAAGTTAAGCTGAAGTTGAATGCAATTTAAATGACAGTTGAAAGTGCAAGCTAGAAGCAGCATGTTGCCTAAATAAATCAGTAACCTTATAATCAGGCACTACTTGCACTTTTCAAAGGCCAATATCATTACTTCATAATTGGTATGATTTTCCTCTCCAGTAAAATTTAAAATTTTTTTCAAGTGCAGATTTGTAAGAGCACTTAGAAGGACAATGTTCAAGGCTATTTTTCACCATATAATCTTCTAGATTGAGGGTTACCTTTAGTTCTTTCAAACTCTTCATCTTGAGAGATTTAGTCATTAGGTAGGTGTTGAAACTTTTAAAATTTAGTTTGTCAGGAAAACATACTGATCTTTTTCTTACAATGTCCAACTTAGTTTTAAAAATTTGACAGAAAACTCACCCTCAAAGTAGGCAATCTAAATATATCATGGTCTTAGAAGCTTTTGGTTTAAATCATTCTGTCTAAAGCTATAAAATATGATGAACACTGAGTAATAAATGGAATTGTTGAATCACTATATTATATACTTGAAACTAATACTCTATGCTAACTATACTGGAATTAAAATTAAAAAATAAAAATGCAAAATTTCACAGGAAAATAAAGGAGAAAAAGGGAATAAAAAGAATATGATTTAAAAATAACTATTCAGGTAGCCACAAGTCTGAGTGCCATTGAAAGCCATTTTTAACTATTGGGAAACACAGAAAACTCTTTCTGAATAAAAGTTCAGGAATATTGCATTCCTATTGGCCTAGAGGAAAACAAAACAGAAACACCACCAAAAAAGAATTCTAGAATATTTAGGTCATGGGATAAAAGAAAGACAGTATCTAATATAACCAGTTTAAACATGATCAACTATCATCATCATCTTAACCACCACCAATACCATTATCCAGATTATATCAACAAAATGCCAAGGGAGGTGATGAAGTAAAAGTATGTTTAACTTTTGGCTCATACAAGTTAGACTGAAGATATCCTACTTGATTTTACTTTAACCTTGATGATAAGAAGGGAAATGGTATTTTTAAAGTTTGCTAAAGGTAGCTACTAATGGGATAAAATGATATGTATCTTCAACTAAAAGAAAAACTAGCTCATATAAAAAGAGAGAAGAGTGAAGAGTTAGAGGACATAGCTAAAACTTCAAAATAACACCAATGAATTCACAGCACATTCATATAGTAAAGTAGAATATAATTATTAAAGTACTTATAAAAGTGTTCATACAAAATAGTCACTTATGTTTATAAATAATACAAGACTAAATCTTTATATGCAATATAATTTCAATTTTATTTAGAAATTCATCATAGTTGATAACACTGACAAAGATATTCCTGATTTATGGAATTATAAATTTAATCATCAAAATACTACTATGAAATAGGTACAATTATATCTATGATGCAGATTTGAAAAATTAATGAGAGTTTCTGAAATTTAAGAAATTTCATATACCTAGAAAGTTTTAAGGCACAATTCTAAATTATGACTGTCTCCAAAGCCTGAGTTTTTATGAAAATATTAGTGAACAAAATTAACCACAATGTTGACCATGTGTTCTCTAAATGAGGTTTTGCAAGAAATATGCATGACATTAAAACTCTAATGTGTCATATATTAAAATAATGTATATTTTTTAAATAGGTAATGTGTTAAATAGCATTTTATAGAAATGCTGTCTTAATGGTATCTTTTTTGTTAACTTTTTTTTCACCCAAAGAATGACTATATTTATCATCAACCCTAGGGGTTAGGAAGACTGTAAATAAGTGCTAGGTTGTCTGCACTGAAAAGCAATCAGAGCAGAAAATGGGGCCAACCAGAAAACGTTCTAAGTAAACAAAGAGTGCCACTCTCAGTTGCATTAGGAGGTTAAGCAAAGCCTCTGACAACCATAGGCTGAACAATAAGACACTATGACCCAGAGCAACTCACAGGAATCCAGGCATAAAATATAATCAAGAGGACTCTGTATCTAAGGATTCACACTCTCAGGAGTGATTAGAGTGATTAAAGAGGAAGAATTTAAGCTACTAGTCCCTGGGTGAAAGTGGGGCAAAATAACATCTTTCTATGAGAAAAGCTTCTAACACACACACACACACACACACACACACACACACACACACACACACTGGAAAAGGGTAAGCTCTAATTTGCTAGACATAAGCAGCTTATGCTGATCTTGGAAAATCTTTGAATAACAAGGCTAAAAGATAAAAAGAAAGAAGAAATCTGAGAAGGAAAAATAGAGGTACACTTTGCAGGGAAGTAGATTTCACATAATCAGTTTAGCCAAGTTATTAAACAAATAAGTGACCATGAAAACAATATCACCACCAGGGATTAAAGGTGAGTATTCAGAATAGCCATAATATATTAATATTGGTATATGAGCAGTTATATTATTAATTAAATATATATTATATATAATTACTAATAATATATTAATATATGTCTGTAATGTCTAGTTTCCAACAAAACATAAAAGATGAGAAGAGTAATAGGAAGGTGTGGCCCTTAAACAGAAAAAAAAGGTAATAAAATCTGTTTTTGAAGGAGTCCTTTAGATTTGACTAAAGACTTCAAATAATCTTTTATGAATATGTTCAAAAAACTAAAGGAGATAATGTCCAAAGAATATAGAGACAATATGATGACAATGTATCATAAGATATGTCAAAAAAGAGATAAAAATTATAAAAATAATCAAATGAGGGGCACCTGGGTGGCTCAGTTGGTTAAGCATCTGCCTTTGGCTCAGGCCATGATCCCAGTGTCCTGGGGTGGAGCCCCAGGTCAGGCTCCCTGCTCAGCAGGGAGTCTGCTTCTCCCTCTCCTCCCTGCTTGTGCTCACGCTCGCTATCTCTCTTGTTATCTCTGTCTCTAAAATTCAAATGGAAATGGAAGAGATCTAGGGTAGCCAAAATAATCTTGAAAAGAATGTTGGAGAACTCATACGTTTTCATTTCAAAACTTTCCAATAAAACTATAGAAACATGGTACTAGTACAAGGATTAACATAGAGAAAAATGGAATAGAATTGAGAGTTCCTAAGGAAAAAAAAAAAAACCTAACATTCATGATTAATTGATTTTTGACAAAGTTGCCAAAATAATTCAATGGGGAAAAAATCTTTTCAACACATAGTACTGGGGCAACTGGATATTCATATGCAAAATAATTAGTCAGGCCTCTTACACAAAATCAGAAATTAACTCTAAATAGAAAGTAGACATAAAAGTAAGATCTAAAACTATAAAACCCTTAGAAGGATACATAAGAGTAATTCTTTGTGATGTTGGTTTAGGCAGTGATTTCTTAGATGTGACACCAAAAACACATATGACAAAAGAAAAAGTTTAACTTTTTGGACTACATCAAAATTTCAACTGTGCTGCAAATAATGCCATTAAGAAAGAAAAACACAACACAAAGGCCTATTTGCAATCATATTTCTGATAATAGACTGTATCTAGAAAATTTAAGAACACTAACAAATTAATAATAAGACAAGTAGCTCAATTAACAAATGCCACCACAGTTGTAAAAGGGCCAATCCCCCATGCAGTTGAAGATCTGTATATAATTTCTGATTCCCCAAAAACTTTACTAATAGCCTCCTGTTGACTGGAAGCCTTATCCATAAGAAACAGTTGATTAATACATATTTTGTATGTTACATGTATTATACACTATATTCTTACAATTAAGCTAGAAAAAATGTTATCAGGAAAATCATAAGGAAGAGAAAATATATTTATAATGCTGTACTGAAAAAAATACACATGTAACTGGACCTATGAATTTCAAACCCAGGTTGTTCAAGGGTCAACCATATTTGAAATAACTGTCAATATTATTAGCCATTCGGGAAATGCAAATCAACACTACAGTGAGATATCACTTCACACTCACTACGATGACTATAATCAAAAAGATAAATTGCAAGTGTTGGCAAGGATGTAGAACAACTTGAACCTTCTTACATCACTGGCATAATGAAAATGGTTCTAAACTTTGGGAAAAACTGTTTGGCAGTTCCTCAAAAAGTTAAACATTGTGTTATCCTATGACCCAACAATTCCACTCTTAGTTTTATATACCAAAAAGACATGAAAACATGTCCACACAAAAACTTGTTTATAAAGCATTCATAGCAGCATTATTTTTTTTACAGATTTTATTTATTTATTTGAGAGGGAGAGAGAGAAGCATGAGCAGGGGTAGGAGCAGAGGGAGAAGCAGGCTCCCAGCTGAGCCAGGAGCCCGATGCAGGGCTTGATCCCAGGACCCTGGGATCATGACCTGAACCAAAGGCAGGTGCTTAACCAACTGAGCCACCCAGGCACCCCAGGAACATTATTTTTTAAGAGCCAAAAATTAAAAATAACACAAATGTCCATCAACTAAAGAATGAATGAATAGTGGCATACCCATACAATGGGATGTTTTTCCAAGTTAAAAAAAAAAAGAACTGAAGTACTAGTACATACTACAACATCTATGAAACTTGAAATCATTACGCTAAAAAGCTAGTCAAAAAGATTACATATTATGTGATTTCATTTACATGAAAAGTCAAGAATAAGTAAATATGTAGACACAGAAAGATATTAGCATTTGCTTAGATGGGAAGGGGAGGGAGGAGTGATTGCAAGTGGGTAGATGCTTTTTGCGGTAGTGATAAAAATTTACATTGTACCCTCACTCGCCTCCGACGGCCTGCCTCATGGGACCGCACGGTCCCTCACTTCTGCCGCTGCCCCGCAGAAATGCTTCGATTACCCGCAGTCCTTCGTCAAATTAGGCCAGTGTCCAGAGCACTGGCTTCTCATCCCACTCGGGCCTATGCCAAAGACGTAAAATTTGGTGCGGATGCCCGAGCCTTAATGCTTCAAGGTGTAGACCTTTTAGCCGATGCTATAGCCGTTCCTATGGGGCCAAAGGGAAGAACAGTGATTATTGAACAGAGTTGGGGAAGTCCCAAAGTAACAAAAGATGGTGTGACTGTAGCAAAGTCAATTGACTTAAAAGATAAATATAAAAATATTGGCGCTAAACTTGTTCAAGATGTCGCCAATAACACAAATGAAGAGCCTGGGGATGGCACCACGACTGCTACTGTCTTGGCACGCTCTATTGCCAAGGAGGGCTTCGAGGAGATTAGCAAAGGTGCTAATCCTGTGGAAATCGGAAGAGGTGTGATGTTAGCTGTTGATGCTGTAATTGCTGAACTTAAGAAGCAGTCTAAACCCATGACAACCCCTGAAGAAATTGCTCAGTTTGCTACGATTTCTGTAAATGGAGACAAAGTAATTGGCAACATCATTTCCGATGCAATGAAAAAGGTTGGAAAAAAGGGTGTCATCACAGTAAAGGATGGAAAAACACTAAATGATGAATTAGAAATTATTGAAGGCATGAAGTTTGATTGAGGTTATATTTCTCCATACTTTATTAATACATCAAAAGGTCAGAAATGTGAATTCCAAGATGCCTATGTTCTATTGAGTGAAAAGAAAATTTCTAGTGTCCAGTCCATTGTACCCGCTCTTGAAATTGCCAATACTCACCATAAGCCCTTGGTCATAATTGCTGAAGATGTTGTTGGAGAAGCTCTGAGTACACTTGTTTTGAATAGGCTAAAAGTTGGTCTTCAGGTTGTGGCAGTCAAAGCTCCAGGTTTTGGTGACAATAGAAAGAACCAGCTTAAAGACATGGCTATTGCTACTGGTGGTGCAGTGTTTGGGGAAGAAGGATTGACTCTAAATCTTGAAGATGTTCAGCCTCACGATTTAGGAAAAGTTGGAGAGGTCATTGTGATCAAAGATGATGCCATGCTCTTAAAAGGAAAAGGTGACAAGGCTCAAATTGAAAAACGTATTCAAGAAATCATTGAGCAGTTAGATATCACAACTAGTGAATACAAAAAGGAAAAGCTGAATGAACATCTGGCAAAACTCTCAGATGGAGTAACTGTGTTGAAGGTTGGTGGGACAAGTGATGTTGAAGTGAATGAAAAGAAAGTTACAGATGCCCTCAATGCTACGCGCGCCGCTGCTGAAGAAGGCATTGTTCTGGGAGGGGGCTGTGCCCTGCTCTGCTGCATTCCAGCCCTGGACTCAATAACTCCAGCTAACGAAGATCAAAAAATTGGTATAGAAATTATTAAGAGAACACTCAAAATTCCTGCAATGACCATTGCTAAGAATGCAGGTGTTGAAGGATCATTGATAGTTGAGAAAATTATGCAGAGTTCCTCAGAAGTTGGTTATGATGCTATGCTGGGAGATTTTGTGAATATGGTGGAAAAAGGAATCATTGATCTAACTAAGTTTGTAAGAACTGCTTTATTGGATGCTGCTGGAGTGGCCTCTCTGTTAACTACCGCAGAAGTTGTAGTCACTGAAATTCCTAAAGAGAAGGACCCAGCAATGGGTGGAATGGGTGGTATGGGAGGTGGCATGTTCTGATTCCTAGAATGGTGCTTTACCATTATTAATGAACTGTGAGAGGAAGCTCAAGGCTGTGCTCCTCAACCATAACTTCAGAGAAGTCAGTTGAAGGAAATGACTGAAGAAAAGGCTGGCTGATGTTTAAGAAAATCACTATAACCATCAGTTACTGGTTTCAGTTGACAACATATAATGGGTTCCTGCTGTCATTGTCCATGCCTACAGATAATTTATTTTGTATTTTTGAATAAAAGGACATTTGTACATTCCTGATAACTGAGTGTAAGAGCCATGTACCAATGTACTGCTTTCAACTTAAATCACCGAGGCATTTTTACTACTATTCTGTTAAAGTCAGGATTTTAGTGTTTGCCATCACCAGATGAAAAGTTAAGCAGCCTTTCTGTGAAGAGTAAGAATAATTGTGTACAAAGTAGAGAAATATCCAATTATGTGACAACCTTTGTGTAATAAAAATTTCTTTAAAGTTAAAAAAAATTTACATTGTAGTGATTGATGGTTGTACAGGTCTTCTTGGAATATACTAAAATCATTCAATTGTATATTTTATTTTTTTGTTTTTTAATTATATATTTTGAATGGATGAATTTTATGGTATGTGAATTCCATCTTAATATAGATGCTAAAAATAATTACGATACTTATTAAAATAAAATTTTCATATTAAATATACTAACATACTTTTAAGTGAAAGCTCAACATCATTTGTTAAAAATAATGTTTAAATGAAGTTAAACTGATTAAAATGACCTCTGTTAAAAAGATAAACTGAGGCATATTATAAATTGCAAAAGTTTATTTGAGCAAAAATCAATTTGAATTCTGCAGCACCCCAATCTAACAGATGGAAAGGAGCTCCGAGGAGCTGTACAGAATGAAAGACATTTATAGGCAGAAGGGATTAGGAACAAGAAAGTTATACTAGGCCAAAGAGTGGGTTGGTTATTGCAAGGTAACTTTCCTATAGAAAAATGCAAGGGCCTGTCAGGCTGATTACCTCACTTGTGTTGATAGGCAACTCCCGATCCACTGGTTTAAGATTTCATTACTGGGAGAGCCATGCTGTAATTAAGTCTTGGTTTGGTCATATGGGTCTTAGCATAAGAGACTTCATTTGGGGCCTGTTGTCTTGCTTTTTAACACTTCAGAAATTTCTCTGTCATTTTCTCTTGATAGCATGAAATACATAATAGTGACAAAAAAAGAAAAAAAACACGAAAAAAGTAGCTTAATCCTAGGTCACACCTACTTTTCGTTTGAGGTTTTGAATTTACAAAATAACATTTGATATTTTAAAATTTATATAATTTACATTATATAAGTATGAATGTAATGTTTCTGTTAAAAAAAAAAAGAGAGAGACAACAGGCCCCAGATGAAGTCACTTATGCTAAGCTCATGCCACCAAATCAAAGCTTGATATCTAACTTAATTGCAATTTCAACTTTCTCTAAGATTTCAGTCTTAACTGGTCAGTCTGGAATTTTCTGGACAGTAGCAATGAGAAAATCTGTACATAACTATTTTTTTAATGTCCCAAAGGAAGACGTAGTAATTCACTTTTTCCTTATCTCTTCCCCCTTCTGTCTATAAAAACTTCCCATTTTGTGCAGTTCCTCAGAGCTCCTTTCTACTTATTAGATGGGTGTTGTCTGACTCATAAATCATTGAATAAAGCCAATTAGATCTTCAAATTTACTCAGTTGAATTTTGTTTTCTGACAATTCAGTACTGACATAATTTAAAAGTGGTATAGTTCTGAATATCTAATACAAAACTTACTTAATGAAGAATGTAAAAAAAAACACCTTCCTACAAACTGAATTTAACTCTAAGCTATCAAATCTTTTTAAAAGTAAATTATATGCCTTAGATATCTGCATTTTCTTCAAAAAGCTCTAATATATAGGATAAAAAATAAAATTTCAATTAGCATTGCTTTTGTATTCATTCTGCTGCTTTATTCTGAATGTCATAAACTGAAATGAGAGTGAATATAGTGTTGAAAGAGGTAACTCTAATGCTCTCCCACACACTTTTACTTTCATACTAAGACTTGTTCATTTATCTGTTGCCTGAGAAGCTTAATTATCTCTAATGAATTCTGTTGGTATTTTGGGTTAATAGACTTTCTTCATTTCATTAAGCTTTTATGAGTTTCATAGGTTTTCAAACTAGGTTGGATTTATTCACACCTATGCTCAACTGATGATTTATTTTTATTTTGTTCATGTATGACTATAATAGGAAAGTAATTTTAAATTACTCTGTGTTTTCTGACCTTTTTACTAGTACTCTTACACATTAGTATTTCCCAGTTGCTCAATGAATCGTGGCCAGGTACATGACATTTTGACTTGAGACCAGAGGCTGTACTAAATAGAAAGCCACAGTCTATTCTGAGTACAGCTTTCAACCTTGCAAAAGGGCAGAAACAAAGACAAGGGAAGAGGAAAAAAGAGAGAGAAAGAAGAAACACACAGCAGGAAAGACAAAGAGATAGAAAAAAGAGAGGAACAGACGTAGACAAAGAGAGATGCCGAGGGAACCTGGGGTTCCAAATGGATTTAAACATGAATTTAAATAGATGTATGGAGGCTCTCACTTACAAAGAGAGGGGAGGCAGATTATTCTACTTTCATTAACAAGAAGCGTATTTTACTGAAACTTTGCTTCAAAGGAAATTTAAAAAACAAAACAACCACGGAACTAGATTTTTGCAAAAAAATTTATCTGAGGTATTAGTGTTTCTGGTAAGTAGAATAATGATCAGTAATGATTTAAAAAAAGAGAGGGAGAAAGAGAGAATTTCAAGGATAGCACTTCTTTGCTAACACTCTTCCTATCTTAGTTTTTCTTTCTTTGAGAAAGTAATCATACCATACCAGAGTTCTTTTAATTTCATATTTTATTTTGATAAAACTATCTCTAACATTTTTTTTACTATATCTGATCATTCTAGAAATAAGAGATGGAATGAACATAACCTGCTATTCATGTTTGCCACAAGAGAGATGGAATTACATGCCACATCTCCAGTGAACTGTCTATGAGTGAATAGAAGGTACATTTGCTGTACGACACATGCACGGTTAAGACCTGAATATCAGTGCAGTTATAAGTAATTTTAGTGCACATATTCATAACGGAGTCAAACCTGGGTACAAAAAAAGTTTGATTTGAGTCATTTAACCGTGAATGCTTATTAAAGAATTTTGGTTACAGTTCATTAGTCCTGAAGCAATCTACATTAAATTTCAGAGAGAGTACAGATTTATATTAACTTACACATAAAAAATTAATGATGAAAGGAAAGTGTATCTTGGATTACATCTTTACTTAAATGAAAACACGTATTTTTAATTTGAAAATAAATAACCCATGAACAAAATAGAAGACTAAACCTTACAGAGATTTTGAATGAATTTACAGCTTAAAAGATTGATCAAGAAATTAAACAGCCTCTGTTAAAATTTTCTGTATGTAATATTGAAGCCATAAAATGCTTTACTGATAAAGGCACATGAACATGGAAAGAAATATCCTGAAATCTGATTAGAGCTATAGGAATTGAGTGATTGACATTTATTAGAAAGGCAGAATAGCAGTAAATAAATAACCTAGAAACAACACAAGTACCCATTAATAACTTTTTTAAAAGTCTTATATCTCAATGGAATATTATAGAATTGTGAAAATGGAAGAAAAGAAAAAGCCATCAATATAAATAAATCTAATGGAGCTGTAAAATATAATTAAATTTTTAGAACCAAACTTTCTTGTTTCTAAGCCTGGTTTAGCCACATACTAGCTGTTCAGCTTTATGCGTGTTACTTAACCTCTCCATGACATATTCTCTTCATGTATAAAATGATTAAAGCAAACATCAAAGATTGTAGCAATATTAGACTATTTATGTTCATTTTAAGTATCATAGAATTGTTAGTTTTGCTCTCACAAATTTCCCCCAAAATATTACTAAATAAACAAATTTCAAAAGAATACACAAAACTTATAGCATACTGAATGTTAAAAACAAGCAAAACAATAGTAATTATTTAAGGAATATTTATATTGTAAATATATTTTTAAAAAACAAGAGCATAATCAACTAGAAAAAAAAGAGGATAGAAGTTAATGATTTAAGGGTCAGAAAGGAATAATATGGAGCTGTTATCAATCTATCACAGCTGCTGGCAGCCAGAGGAGGTGGCAGGCTTAAGCCCAACAAGTGACCTCTCCACTGGCAAGATGAACACCTAGAGTTTTATGGGAGAGGTTAGAGGAGGTAGGTGCAAGAAAGCAGTCAGAGAGTGTGTAATCATGGGTGGGGTTGGTATGTGTTCAGCTCATTTGCTGAAGGGGAGGGAAGTGATCTGTGGGATGTAAGTCTTCTAAGCATCCCATTCTTACTAGGGCTTTTTTGGTCTGGGGATTGGTGTGTTCTGGTCATTGGAAAATATTTTTGTCAATGCCTCAAGAAAGTGTGATAAGAAAGAAAGACAATGGGTTTCAGTTAGAACATGAGTTAAGTGGTCTTATCCATTTCTGGTTTTAACTATTGGGGTAAATAGTTGAGCAAGAGGGCCCGCTGACAGAGCAAGGAATACAAGAGTTTTCAACAATGTTGATAATATTTTATTTTAGTTTTTAAAAATTTTTTGGTAATATTTTATTTTTAAGCTAAATTGTACACAGTTGCTCAATGATTATTGTCCTTTGAATTGTAATTATGCTATATTTTCTTAATGTGAAATGAGCCACAATAATTTTAACTTAAAAAATAAATTACCTACAATTATTTATCAGTACTACTAAGTTCCACTACAATATAAGTTAAATTTCTTAAGAGCAGAAAGTTCTGTTTACTGCTGGATCTCTAGTGCCTACAAAAGTCCCTGGCAGAGAGTGGATGCTCAATGCATATTAATGATCCAATGAATGTTAATAGCTAATAATGACCTAAATGAGATTGGAGAAAAATTATGTTGAAATTTCACTGTAATATTACCAAAACTTCATTTTCTAAGTACCTAGGAGATAATTGAGTTTCTTCTTGATCTATATATTTCCTTTGACCCTCTTTTCCATGATATATTTGCCAACTCTAGTTTCATGGTCTTTCTGAGATTTGTCTCTTCTTCTGCATATAGCCCTTATTCCCACCTTTTCTTTTTTCTTTTTAAGATTTTATTTATTTGACAGAGAGAGAGACAGCGAGAGAGGAAACACAAGTAGGGGAAGTGGGAGAGGGAGAAGCAGGCTCATCGCTGAGCAAGGAGTCTGATGCGGGGCTCGATCCCAGGACTCCAGGACCATGATCTGAGTTAAAGCAGCCACTTAACCGACTGAGCCAGCCAGGCTCCCCATTCTTACTCCCATTCTTAGTACTGCCAGTATTGCACTCGAATTCATGCTCCACACTCAGTTATAAATTCTTGTATTTGAACAATCTTTTTATATTTTTAAGATTTTATTTATTTATTTTACAGAGAGAGAGCACAAGCAGGGGGAGTGGCAGGCAGAGGGAGAGGGAGAAGCAGACTCCCTGCTGAGCAGAGAGCCCCATGTGGGGCTAGATCCCAGGACCCTGGGATCATGACGTGAGCTGAAGGCAGATGCTTAACCGACTGAGCCACCCAGGCATCCCTCAACATGTATTTTTAAGCTACATGTAAGAAGTTAGGCAAAGAGCTCCCCACAAACCAGACAGTAGTCTATAAATAAAGGAGAGGGAAATATTTCCATTCATCTTATTTTTAATCATAAGAACTATTTCTAAAAAGGACAAAACTCAAAGCGAACATTTAAAAAAAATGCTAGGGAAAACAATGAAAATCATAGTTACTTAATTAGAAATTCTTTAAAAATACATAAATCTCAGAAAAATAACCAATCTCAAAATGAGGAAATTTGTCACATTCAAACACTGGATTGGAGAGAACTTTGTACAATTCTAACAAATTACTCTGTAGAAAATATAGTTTTAGCCCAGTAATCAACATGAATCCCACCTAAAAATAATCCTCAATCTAAACTTTCTCAGGAAGTATATGCTATGTAAGAAATAATTCACTCTTACTAGTTTATAATAGCTGTTATATGATTTTATAATTGATGTTTATAAATAGAAGTTAACTCAAAGTGGAAAATATAAATTCCATGTCAAATAAGCAATACATATATTAAGCACTTAATATTCATTTTGAGTACTTTCTATGTGTCCAGTATTGAGAAAATTACTAGCAATATAAAGATTCAGAAATGCATGGTCTCTACCCTCAAATAGTTTTAGTCTCCCTAGAAAGATAAATAACTATAGTACTTATTAAGTGCTGTAAATAACTTTCACAAAAACATGTGGGATCCCAGCAAACAAATTCTATCATAAATAGAAAAGCCAAGGAAAGAAATTCTGAGTAGATATCAAAAGTTATCAGTTTTCCAGGTGAAGACTGGGAAAAAGACGGGCAGCAGATAGATAGGAAAAGCATTCAGGTAGATGAAATAATGTACACAACAAGACAGAACTATCAAATCATACGGGAAGTCTGAGGAATAAAGTTTAACTACAGCATGAGTGTATTTGAGGCAATAATGAGATCACTATTGAAAATTCAAATTTAAATTTGAAACCAAACTTAAAATGCCTTACATGCATATTAAACCATATACCTCATGGCGCATAAATTTTATTTTGTTTCTCTATAATTAGTCTCTAGGTGATTGATAGGATATAAAATAATGTTTTGCAGCTATAGTGACCAAGGACATTTTTCCAGCATGTAATACTTTGTATATATGCCAAATCTGAAGTTTGGATTTGTTATAAAAATCGCAAGATAAAATTGGTGAATGAAAGTAACAGTCTGCTTGAGATACCTTTAAGAAAATAAATACTTTAAGCTCTATCATTAAGAGATAATCTTGAGTTTATAATATCGCAGTACTGAAGTTTTCTATTATTTATAGCTTCTCGAGGTCTTCTCTGTTCCTGGTTTCCATCAGGCCCATTTTGTAAAAAGTGAACATTAGAAATGTGGTTTCCATAATCCTATCAGTATTGTAGAAAACTAGATTTCCTGCTACATTAAAATAGAAAGCTTCATGACATTGATTTTGAAAATGATTTATTGAATATGACACTAAAAGTACAGGCAACAAAATGAGATCATATCAAACTAAAAAACTTCTGCGCAGCAAAAGAAATAATTAACAGAGTGAAAAAGACAAACTGTGGAATGGAGAATATATTTGCAAACTATATATCTGATAAGAGGTTAATAACCAAAATATATAAAGAACTCCTACAACTTCATGGCAGAAAAGTAAACAACCCAATTAAAAAATGGGCAAAGGACTTGAGTAGATATTCTCCAAAGAAGATATACAAATGTCCGAAAGATATATGTAAAAGTGCTCAACATCACTAATCATCAGGGAAATACAAGTCAAAACCATAATGAGACATCATGCCATACCTGTTAGGATGGCAATTACTAAAGAAAACAAAAACAATAACGAAGGTTAGGGAGGATGTGGATAAGTTGGAACCCTTGTACACTGTTGGTGAAAATGTAAACTGCTATGGAGAACAGTATCGAGAGTTCTCAAAAATTAAAAATAGAACTACCATATGATCCAGCAATCCCATTTCTTGGTATATATTCAAAGGAATTAAAATCAGGATCTTGAAGAGCTATTTGCACTTTTATGTTTACTGTAGCAATATTCACAAATACTAAGGTGTGGAAACAACCTAAATATTTATCAATGGATAAATGAATAAAGATAATGTCTTTTTATCCATAACAAAGAAGGAAATTTTGTCTCCCTATTTTATATTCCTATTGCCTTGCATAAGCAAGCTTTGACAGAATAAGGATAAAGCTCCTTCTTTAATTCTGATATTCCTTGATAGATTAAAGTTCTTTAGAGTTTACAAATAATTCCCATCCAATCCCCCTGATTCTCCAAGTGTAGGATAGCTGGTGAAGATTTGAATTATCCCAGATCAAAAGGATAGATAGATAATCCTTGCTGTTGGAGCTTTAGGATGTGACATTTATCCTTAGGCAGATTCTGACCTTGCACACAAACACGGACCTGATTCCATTCTTGGGACATGTTTTTAGATTCAATTCTCCTTTGAGACCCTGTTTGTAGTTCATCCTGTAGCTTCAAACTTACAGTGAAGTTTCCTGCTTCCAGACACAACATGTTGTATGAACCTTGCTGGCATTTTGTCCTCATTAATTTCAGTCTCCTGAACTGTGCCTCTTGCTTCAATCCCCACTGATTCATCTTAAAGCTGCCATGTCTAATACTGGCAAAGGACAATAAGAGGGCTTATCTCTAAGGTTGTTTTTTAGAAGCAGTGACATGCATTTCTAGGAACTTGGAGAATGGCAGGAACTTAGTTAATAAGAGACTGGAGGAAAAAGGTCAAAATCATACCAAGAACAGAACTGACAAGTTCAACTTGCTGAGTACTAAACTAGGAATTCTTAGGACTATAGGGGTTAGAATGATGTAGATACAGGATCCTAACTGAGTCTTGAACGAAAATATAAAATTTTACGTAAGTTTGATTTACATGCCATCCTCCAGGAATATATTTGACAAGGGTGTGAGGACGTCTCTGTGACTGTGAAGAGTAGAGGCAGAGGTGTGATTGTTTCCATTTGACTCATGAGAATGAAGAGAACAAAGTTGTCTGCTTTGAGTCAAGGCTGATATTTTTAAGAGCAGTTATTTATATTCCCTACATAGATGTAGATGTAGATCCAAGTGTTTTAAATACAATGTCAGTCATGGAAAAATTGAGTTATCTTATGAATTTGCAGACTTTCTAAATATTAATAAAAAGTAATTTGCTAGTAATGTTTATTTGAAATAATTTATAAAGACAATAAAGCTATTTCCCCCACATCTAAGATCAAAAAATCAGATACTACTACTGTCTTTGATGGATATGTTTGATTCATTGATTTTTCAATATTCTAACATTCCTTTAAAACTATTGTGTTAACTCAATAAAGTTGCCATTTAAAATTCGTCTATTATATTTTATTTGAAACTACAAAAATTGATGTTAACTACTAAGTATCCTTTTCTCTCACAAAGCAGTTAGAAGAAACAAGTATGAGAATTTAATGTAAATTACAATAATTACCTACTGCATGCTATTATAAAAATGCCTTGTTTCTGACCTAATGTGTTTCTTAGTGATATCTTGAGTCTTGACACATTTCATGTAGGTGGACTATTAATTCTACTTTAATACTAGACTATTTTGGAATGCCATTTCTAATTACAAATGCTACTAAAAATTTACTGTTATTTTTTATTATTCTGGTTTTATTAGTATGGACATATCTGTTATTGTAGTTTATATAAAATGATCTTACATTATAATGGGCCTTCAGATTTCAATCTTAGCTTTTTACATTATGATAATAATATTGAGTCTTGGAATTTTATAAGTGCCAACAGAATAATTTTTCATTGTGAAAAACAATACCCTGAAATATTTGGTAAAGCATATTTCTTTTATGTACTTACAAAATCATTTTAATCTAACTCATGGAGATAAAATAATTTCTATGTTAGTTTTAATTTTTAATTTTAGTGCTCAAATATTTCTTTTTTTTAATTTTTAGATTTTTTTTTTTAAATCTATTTGACAGAGAGACAGAGAGAGAGTATAAGCAGGGGGAGCAACAGAGGGAGAGGGAGAAGCAGGCTCTCTGCTGAGCAGGGAGCCTGATGCGGGGCTTGATCCCAGGACCCTCGATCATGACCTGAGCTGAAGGCAGATGCTTAATCGACTGAGCCACCCAGGCACCCCTCAAATATTTCAATTTATATTTGATCCATTGAAAAATTTGAAACTAAATTCTATACTAGAAACATAAACATTAAGATACCTGATTTTTGTAATCCTTTTAGCTTCTTATTTTTTTAAGATACTATTATTCAAAAAAGGTAAGTAGAACTGAAGCACATGTTATTTGATTAACTTTGTGCATAAATATGTTTTTTGTAATAAAACAGATGCATAAAAATGCATGTCCTTTCTTCCTCATATTTGAATGTTACTTCATAAAAACATAATTGTGTCTGCAAAGTTCAGAGAATTTCTGATTCCAAAAAATGATTTTATTTGCATTAACTTTCAATGACATTCTACAGACTAACATTTGAGACCCCCACCTGTTGCCATCCTATAAGAAATATACTACACTTTGGAATAGAAACACAAGAATACCATGGAAACATCGATGTGATGCTACTAAGTCTTAATGGTAAAACATTCTCCTAGTAAGTTTGTATAGTCTAAATGTCCTACTTAGAACGAGAAAATATTCCTAAATGTTAACTGTGGATCATTGAACTCTGGGTAGCAACTATAAGAAGAGTCAAAGACTTCCATAATGTTTCATAATGACATAATAGAAACACAGGCATTTCATTTATACCGCATTGCATTATGTACACCCATATGGTTTGAATTTGTCTTAAGAAATGCATGTTTTATTAAGATCAAAGCAATTATGATCAGTTGTTTATCACAGGCATCAATTCTTTAAACAAACTTCGATACTAAATAATAATGATTTTTTAAACTTTTTACTTTGACTCACATATTTGAGGCCTGTTCCACAAGCTACTTATAGCATGAATAACTTAAACAGATATGTAAATACTTCTAAGTACAAAAAATGTATATGTAAAGAACTATACATAAAACTTTTACCAGAATATTAAAAAATCATAAACTATGATTATTAAAGAGCATAGCTCTTAATGCAAAGGTTTCATAAACAAAAAATTCATCCTTCTTATTTCAATTCCACTCATTAGCTAATATAGTAAATTTTTACCGTAAGTTACACCTCTTCTACCAATATCTTAAAATACATATGTCACTACCCCGGAGTTTGGCACTGAAGATTGGAAATCAGTTAATTTGATCAACTCAGCAAATCTTCAAAAACTCATTATAACTTTCTTACTTGAAATAAAGTGAACCTGGCATCACACAATGAAATGAAATATAAACAGACTGGGTCCAGATGTTCAATCATCAAGATGCAAGATGGCTCATCTGCAGGAAAGGTATGTGATTTATGTGCTTTGACTGAGAGAGCTTTAGAATGGTTAGAATTAGATCAACGAAGCCAGGAAAATTATCAATATAAACGCTACTCTGAGTTATTTTTTTCCCAGCCAATACCTGGAGCATTCTGTGAGTAGTACAGCAATCAAATGAACCAATAGAACTTTCTGTCATGAGTGGCTTTGCACTCATGCCCTACTAATGAAAATTGACAAAAAGACGGATAGTAGGCAAAGAGGGCATAAAGGTTTGAAGTCTAAATTGAACAAATTAGCAGAGAAAGTTAATAATCCGGAAACAGCAATCGATGGCCCAAAGGAATAAACTGCTAGCATTGACTGAGTCATTACATGAAACTCAAAGGAAATGATACACTCTGAAAATTTTGCAGCAATGGAAGGGAAAGAAGGTAAAGTTTTGTGAGTTTAACTAGAAGCCAGTGAGAACTGTACATGCTCCACAAACATCAAATTTACCTCAGGGGATAGAGAAACAAACCAGGTAGCCTATTTGAAAAATAATGATTCCAAAGTCTTTAAATTGAATGCAAGATGCACTTAATTAATTCCTCAGGAAAGAAAGCATCAGAGCACCTATACTGGGTTTTTTGTTTGCTCCCCCCCTTTTCTTTTGGTCCTGGTTTTCAGAAAAAGTCTCTATGTTTTTAAGTTGACTATTGCTCAATAATCTAAAGTGATTTCAATTTATTATTTCAGAAATATTAGTCCAAATCAATTTCTCTCCTGTATGATTTTCATAGTATAATAAAACCCTAGGAGAATTAGTGAATGCATTAGCAAATGGTCAAATTAAAAATGGATTTGCCCTTATAAATAGACTCCATTATTTTTTCAAATTTTTTCCAGAATTATTTTATTGATTCTAGATTTAAATAATGCCCAAACAGTCCCCAAATTTTACAGGAATCATGCACAAATATTTGGAATTAACCAGACTGTCAAAAAAGTAACATATAAAAAAAATGGACTTTGTCAAAATGCCCTCTTCTCGGATCATACATTAAATTCACACAAAAACCCTTCTATTTATTTGATGGTCCTTCAGAGCATTCTTTGCTCTACTCAGTTCTCCTATTTGGAGACATTGTTCTACACTCTGAATAATTTGGAACTCAGAAAAAAAAAATCTGTATAGGGCTCAGTCAGTTAAGCCACTTGGTTTCAGCTCAGGTCTTGATCTCAGAGTCATGAGTTCAAGCCACACATTGGGCTCCACACTGGGTGTGTAGCCTACTTAAAAAAAAAAAAATCTGTATAATATGATATGTGATAGAAAACAGGTTCCTGGAACAGAAGTAAGATACAACAATCTGCATGCTAGGATTCACTGATAGCTTGGAATCACTAATACTGATATCAGAAGAGATAGTCAGAAGCTAGTAAGGTATATGTTAAAATAGATATAAAATTTTTATCTTTGTTCCACATTTGTTCTACATCTACAGGGTCACACTGACAAATTTTAACAGAAGACCAACAGGAATGACTACTTAGAGTAACATAACTAATAAGATCAGAGGTTTTTTTTTTTTCTGTAATGTTAATCACCATAGATTATATCACTAGTTTTTGATGTAGTGTTCCATGATTCATTGTTTGCGTATAACACCCAGTGCTCCATGCAGTACGTGCCCCCTTGAATACCCGTCACCAGGCTAACGCATCCCCCCACCCCCTCCCCTCTAGAACCCTCAGTTTGTTTCTCAGAGTCCATAGTCTCTCATGGTTCATCTCCCCCTCTGATTTCCCCCCCTTCATTCTTCCCTTCCTGCTATCTCAGAGGTATCATGTGACCTCACTCATATGTGGAAGATCAAAGGTTTTTAATTGGCACATGGGCCGGCCACAAAGGACTGTTCTGGAGTTCATTAGAAAAAACAAAACAAAACTAAACTAAACTAAATTACAGTAAAAAAAAAAAAAAGTTGGACCACAGAAATATTTAACAAGTTTTACAGGTGATTTTCATGCATATTCTTTGACTTGATTAATCAACGTTTTTGTTAAAAGAATGGTTTCTCTGAGTACTTGACATTGCCTATGTCACTGCCTCCAGATGATGGGTTTTGTTTGTTAACAGGTTTGTTTACTGTAACAAAAAGCCAAAGTATTTGGGGGATATTCTCCTTTGTTATTCAACACATCAGTGTTTTATATACAAAAATATATAGTGCAAAAAATAAACCTAAAAGAGTAATTAACAAAAAATAAAAAATGAGTAAAAAATCACTCTCTAGTAAAGATTTTGTTTCATATTTAAAATGTAATAAATGCTCATATGTTAAAAAAATTAAATAGAGGAGAAAAGACATAAATGCCTCATATTCCCTCAGAGACAAACACTGTCAACAAATTTCTGTATTTCCATTCTTTTTGTCAACACATTGATGTATAGATTCTACATATAAACATACTATAGGTATATATACATATGTGTGTGTGTGTGTATATATGTATATATAATTCTAGTTGTTTTATTAAACTTTAAAAAGGGCATATGTCCATTTATTTTCAACTAAATAGTTTAAATACAAACACACAGACACACACTAAAGAATGGTAGCCTTAGGAAAGAGACCAGATATATGTGTTTCAAAGAAATGACCTTCCTGTAAACACAGGAAACATAACTTCCGTGAGATTGTATGATCATTAAGACACAGGGCAAGGAGAAACTTTGATTAACCTGATGATTTCTTCATAGGCAAAACTAATAAAGATTCAAATTAAATGTGTAGACATGATTCTGAGGGCAGGGGAATCACTGAATGGAAACAAAAATCAAAAATGTGTCATAACTCTCTTTAGAAAATACATCCAGTATTTGTTTATGTACTAGGAAGAAGTGATTAGAGAGATTACAGTAATTAATTGAAAATTTCTACTTACAAGTTTAATAAAATATTGTTACTTTTATGACACATTCTTGAAAGTAAAGATGTATCTATTCTATTTTTCTATCAACAATTTATCTGACTTCGTTATAATTCTATCACTATTTAATTAATATTAACTCACTTGGCTGCCTTCGGAGGCAAAATACTTGAAAGAATGTTGAAACAGATGGATAATGCAAACATATCGCAAAAGAAGTTGTGAATACACTCAACTACTATTCTGCTTTATCTTTTGCACCAAAAGAAGGAATTTTTACTTAAAAATAGTAAGATGAAGATTGACAAGAAATTTGTTGAGATTGTTAACACAACATATATGAGAGCACTAGAATCCTCAAACTATAATTAATTTTAATATAAAGTACAAACTTTTAGATGACATGGCTGAACCACCTCAAGTATGCTTTGAGAATCATGTTTTGAATAAATCTTCATAATTGTGTTACTAACTTTACTAAAGCTACTTGGGAATTTAATTATAAATGGATATTCTGTTCATTATTAAAAAGCAAATTAATATACACTTCCGATTTGGGAAAAAGGACATATGAGCACAAAAATCACAAGGAAGTTTCCTTAACCTTCTTATAACTTAAAATAGCACAGGATTGCCAGAAAAGTCAGAATATTAGTACAAGAAGAATGAGTTTTTTCCTTACAGTTAGTTTAAATTTGATCATGGCACCACAAATTAGTTTGTCATTTAAAGAAAATCTGTTTTATTTGGCATGTAATGGGATTTATTAATACTCAGTGTAATTTTAACAATTAAGAAAATTATATCCAGAGGACAATTTTATGAAGCCCATAAACACAATGTAAAACTGTATTAACTTTATCTTTTTTTTTTACTTGTGTAGCCATTATTTGAGTTTTGTAAAATATAAGAGAAACTATTTATACATAAGAAAAATCCCCCAAAGGAAAAATAATTGATAAGCTATTTCCCTATAAAAGAGTGATGAGAAAAATGCCATAAGGTTTTTTGATGGGACCTGAGTTAGAAAGCTTCAAATTCTTTTGAACAAATATCCTATAACAAATATATAGAACACTAGTTGTTAAGTTTACACTGCAGATAAATTAAAGAATTCCAATCTTGAGAGTCTAATTCAGTAACCGTTTGACTAAATTGAACATAAACACTGTATATTTTGTCCTCCTATGTTTAACATGTTAACAAGCATGTTAGAAATAAGCATGAAATTTTTCAATTTTTACTCTTATAAGCTGCTAACATTATTGTCAAATTGTATTAAAGAAGAAAACTTATTTGCATGGATCTCTTCTGTGTATGTATATAAAAGTAAATTCTTTCCATGAGAGAGAAAAAAAACAATTTGTGCTCTTGTTTTTTCAATTGCCTGATACTCTAAATTACTTCTCTGGATTCTAAGTGGAAAATCATTAAAAATTAGGTCCACTAATCATTTAACTCTACCTCTAAACAGTTCAACAGGGGCAATAGTGTTTCTGTCCTTTATAATTAAGGTAACAAATGCTAATTTTTGTTTAATATCTTTACTAGACTTCTGTGGGTGTATGTGTGTGTGTGTGTATGTATGTGTGAGAGAGACACATACACATTGGTATTAATAAAACAAACATTTATAAAATTCTCTTTAGCTAATATGTGGACCTGCCTAATTATTTGAAAGTGTAGACCTCATCTCAGAGCTGAGGTCCAAATAAAGTATCCTGCCAACCTGGGAAGATACTATTAATGTTTGCATTATAAATAGGTAGAATAAATATACCAAGAACTCCATAAAATTTAAGGTAAATACTTTTCAGTTTGGATCTCTAAGTTCTAAGGCAGAAGGCAGAAGAAGAACCCAGGTATATGTGAGACTAGAATGAAGAGTTATTAATTAGGATGCAGAATACAAAATGGTTATATGTACAAACAATACTTTGGAATACAAGCTGAGAAATAAATGCTTATTACAGGACACTAGTGTGAATATTTTAGAACAGTTTATTATCATCAATAGCTTATCACTTTGAGTAGGCTACTATAGAGATACAGTGAATATCTCTTTCCCCAAAACATAATAGTGTAGGTCTTAATTTTTTTAGAAGTGTAACTATTCATTAAATAATTATGGAAAAAAAATAATGACTACTCAGTACAAAGGCAAAACACAACTATAAAGCTTAGCTTATTATTTACCCAAAGAGAGAAAGAAATATCCATAACCATCAAATATTTTGTTTCTCAAGAAAGCAAGATCAAATACAAAATATACATACCAATTTTTACATAGCACATCTGATAGACTTTTGTACAGAATAGCTGTAGATTTACAGAAAGATTGAGAAGATATATAGAGTTCACTATACGCCTGTACACGGTTTCCCCCATTACTTTCATCTTACATTAATAGGTACATATTTGTTATAACTAATGAACCACCATTGATATATTATTAAAGTCCATTTAAGTTATTTAGGTTTCCTTGGTTTGTAAACTAATGTCCTTTTTTGGTTCTAGCAGCCCGTTCAGGATAGCACATTACATTTAGTTGTCATTCCTCCGTGGTCACCTCTTTGCTGTTCCTCATTTTTGATCACCTTGACAGTCCCAAGGAATTGTATTGAGTACTGGCCAGGTATATTGTAGGAGGCCGCTCTATTGGAATTTGCTTATTTTTCTAATTGTTAGACTGGAGTTATGGTTTTGAGGATGATTACAGAGGTAAAGTGTCATTTTTATCAAATCAAGAGCATATACTACCAACATGATTTATGGTGTTAGTGCCAATCTTGATTAGCTGACTGAAGAAATGTTCATCAGTTTTCTCCACTATGCGGTGACTCCCAGCCCCCTATGCATACTTCACTCTTTGAAAGGAGGTCTCTATGCCCAGCCCACACTTAAGGAGTGGGGAATCATGCTGCTTCTCCTTTAGGGTGGAGTATCTACATGAATTCCTAGAATTTTTTCACTACGGGAGATTTTTCTTTCCTATTTATTAATTTATTCAACCATTTCTTTATATCAACATGTACTCATAGATATTTTATACTTTGAGTTAGAATCCAATACTAATTTATTTGTTTTATTGCTCAATTTGTTCCATCTTTAATCCTTGGGAGTTCTTTCAGATGACCCCTGTGTCTCTTAAACTCACATCCTTACGTTATAGCTTATAAGTGTTATGTTACATATCAGTCTTATATATCTCACCTTCTTATGTTCAGCACAAAGTGCTCCAGACTCATCTTGTATATTTACTACCCCAGTTCTAGAAACAGGCATCCAAGAAGCTATGGTACATTTTTATTGGAAGATAGTATTAGAAAACCAGGACTTCATTACTACCAAGGTGTCATTCTGTTAGGTCTTCTCACCTGACAGAGCAAGTAAGTATAGGAGTATATTAACCCATGTATTCACACATAACTATAATTATTTGTACATGTAACTATTTTAAGCTACCCACTTGTTCTTATGTTTCCAATGCTTGCTGATTTGTAAATTTCCGGTTAGACACATGGTTCCCACTAGCTGCCTCTCTCCACCTCCCACTTAATTTTTAAAATTCCTGTATTATATATACAAGTATCAGAATTGTTAACCCATATCCATATGGGAAACAAATTTACCAGTGAGAATGCAGTGTTTACATGTAGTGACTTTAGCCTTTGGTCTAACATCTTCCAGTCATTTCTAAAGTTCCTTAGCTCAGCACCTTTTCCACCCACCCCTTTAAGTGAGGTTGTTTCATGCATTGTAACAGAGTCTCTTGCTACAGACTGCTTTCCTTCCTAGGATCTCTGAAACTTCTATTTTTTTTTTTATTCACATACATTGTGATTCACACTTCATACACTTAAGATACATGTGTTTTGACAATTTAATAATGTCATGTATCCATAATTACAGGGTCACATACAATAGCTTGACCACCCTAAAAACCCTTGGTATCCACTGATATTTTGTATAGTGGTGCCTTTGCCAGAATATCACATAATTAAAATCATACAGTATTTAGCCATTTCATACTGGCTTCTTTCACTTAGAAATAGGCATGTAAATTTCCAACACAGGTTTCCAGATCAAACAGGTAAAAGCCCAGGAGTGTGGACGCTGGATAGTCTGGTAGCCCAATGTTTGGATTTATAAGAAAATGGTAAACTGTCCTCCAAAGTGACTGTATCATTTTGCATTTACATCAGCAATGAATGAGAATCCCTGCTGTTGTGCATCCTCACCAGCATTGGGTATTGCCAGTTCAGTTTTATTTTCATTATTTTTTCTCTTTTAATTTCAGTTAGAGAAGTTTCTATTGATTTATCTTCACTTCCATGGATTCTTACCTCAGCAGTGCCCAGTAAAATGATGAGTCCATTGAAAACACTCTTCATTTCTGTTACATTGTTTTTGATTTTTAGCATTCCCTTTTGATTCTTAGATTTTTTCTGTCTCTCTGCTTGCACACCCCATCTATTCTTGCATGTTGTCTATTTTGCTTTTCCATTAGAGCAGTTAACATACTAATCATTGTCATTCCAATGTCCTGTCTAATCATTTAAAAATCTGTGTCCCATTGAGCCTGTTTATGATGCCAGCTTTTCCCCTTCATAATGTGCTTTTTCTTGCCTTGTTAGCATGCCTCGTAATTTTTGTTGAAAGCTGGACATGATGTATCAGGTAAGTGGAACCGAAGTAAATGGGCCTATTGTGCAACGTTTTATGTTAATCTGTCTAGGAGTTGTGTTTTGTTTAATGTTTGCTATAGTTGTAGGTGCCAGAGTCGTTATTACCTCTAATGTCATTGTTTTACTTGTTCTTGTTTTGAGACTTCCCTAAGAATTCTTCCTTCCTTAAATACAGTCTGAGCTGTCAGCTCTCTCAGCTACAATTCACTGTTATTTTACTGAAATCCTGTTGATGTGGTGGTAATGGTGAAAAGGTGTAGGGAAAGGGAAACTATTTTCTAATCCTATGATTACATCTCAGACTCAGTGAGGCTAAGATGTGTTTCCGAACTTCCTCCCCCTCCTCCCTTATGCGAAACAGGAATGCTAGAGCTGGATAATTTTCCTTCCTCCAAGTCAAAACTTCTCTTTTTGAATAAATGTTTTGAAGAACTCTCCAGGGGTATTTCAGAATGGTTGCTTTGTCTTCCCCTTGCCAGAAACACAAAGGTTTTTTCCTGGGTTTTTACCATGAGAACATGGTGAGATTGCTGGATGTAAAACCCACAAAATTGTGGAGAACCCAGTAAGATTGTGTCCTTCAGAAATATCTAACTATGTTGCTAGTCTACATTCTGTTTCCATCAATTTGTCAGTTACCATTCAAGTGTTCCTATTGGCTTATGGCTCCAGAGGCTTCTGTTCCAGGAAAGCTGATCTTGGAACTGATTCTCTGACTCTTCAGATTAAACTGATGAATTGTTAATCTTATATGTCAAGTTGATTGGGCCATTGGATAGCTGGTTAAATATTATTTCTGGGTGTGTCTATGAGGATAATTCTGAGGTTAGCATTTAAATTGGTGGGACTGAGTAAAACAGATGCCCACCCAATATGAGCGGGCATTATCCAATCTTTTGAGAGGCTGAATCAAACAAAAAAGGCAGAGGAAGTTTAAATTTTCTCTCTTCCCTACTGAGCTGAGCTGACACATTGATTTTCTGCCCTTAGTGTTCCTGGTTCTTCCTGGAATCTATCCCATTGGCTCTCAGGCTCTCAGACCTTTGAATTACACCACTAGCTTTCTCGGGTCTACAACTTTGTTGGAGGAAGTAATTGAGAAGATGTGGCCACTCGGTGACCAGCAAGCTGGACCTAGGCAATCAGAGGCTCCTCCTCTGTCCTTGGAAGGTACATTCTTACCACCATTCCCATGGTAGGAGCTGTTTCAAAAACATAGCCTTGAGAAAATAGGATGTTAAGACTTCAGTATGGTACACATGACTGAACATACAGTTAAAGCCTGTTTATAAACTTTAAGTTTATGGTGGGCAAGTGTGGAAATCTATTTGTCTTATGGCTGCCCAAGACAAACCTTGTAAGTAAGTTCCCTTGCTTATTAAAACTGTTACCTACCAATCTGGAGTGGTCTGCCTCTTTCTTTGGTCTCTACTTGCCCTTTGCATATGGGCAAGCTTGTGAAGCAACAAGCTTGTAGAAAGTAGATCATAGGAGTTCTCAGCCTCCATAATTGTGTGAGCCAATACCTTATGATAAGTTATATTTCATAATATAAATATGTGTATACACACACACACACACACACTCACTCATACTCTTGGTTCTGTTTTTCTGCAAAACCATAACTAATATACTCTGCAACCTCATTCCACTGATAAGCAAAGAAAATCATTAATTTTATAATCAGTAATTGTTGTAAGGATGGGAGCAACAATATCTAAGCCTTTTACATGTTGATGGTAAAAACGGGAAGTATCTATGTAGCTTTTTTTGGCTATCAGTTTAGAAAATCTTTTAAAAATATTGAGAAAAAAAAAACCCATGTGTTGAGTGAATGCTTGGGTTAACGGACTCAAACAGTTGATGAGAATATTTATATATGTTGGTACAAGCTTTCTGGAGAACATTATAATAACAATTATCAAAATTAAAACTGCCTGACCTTTAGCATATATGTACAAAGTTGTTTAAATATAGGGATATTTGTATAAACCACAGAAACAACATATATTTCCAGTAATAAAAAAAGTGGTTCATTTATAAAATAGAAAAACTTTCGGGATGCCTGGGTGGCTCAGTTGGTTAAGTGACTGACTCTTGGTTTTGGCTCAGGTCATGATCTCAGGGTCATAAGATCAAACCCCGCACTGGGCTCCGTACTCAGTGGGGAGTCTGCTTGGGATTCTCCCTCTCCCTTCCCCTCTGCCCCTTCCTGCTGAGCACTGTCTAAAATAAATAAATCTTTAAAAAAATAAAAAATAAAAATAAAATAAAATAGAAAAACTTTCAATAAAAATAATGAGGTGGACATATGTACACTGTTAAGGAAAGAACACAAAAACATATTGCCATGTGACAGAAGTAAAAGAATTAAACCTATGTAAACATTTTTATTAAAATATTCACACATATATAGTAGACATGTGTAAAAATAAACTTTTTATATATTTTATATATGTATATATGAATTTATTATCTTCCGTAACTTAGAACATTCCCAATTGTTTAGTTTGAAGTGCAGTGAATCAACATTCAACATCCCAAGTGTACTTTCTACCTATTAGGTCATGATATAGACTTTCTGAAATCTATTCCTTGGTATATGGATAATACAGCTATATGATGTTTGTCCCTGACTATATATCAGAATTTTCTTGAGGTTCACGGCAGACCACTTAAATCAGAATTATTTGAGGAAAAGTTTACACATAAGTATCTTTAAAGGCACCTGTGATGATTCTAATGAGGGCTATCCCCATACATGGATCTCTAGTTAAGACAAATTTAATACACATTCTTAATATTATTTCCTTCTGAAATACCAACAAACATTACTAAGTCGAAGGGAACAGGAGAAATACAGCAAAGAACATTGGAAGCTTTCATGCAGATAGGCAAGTTGTAAAACTTATTTAATAGCCAGAAGAAATTGAAATTGAAGGCAGTAATGGAGGGATGCAGCAGACTAAACCTTGCTTGAACCTTAGAAAGCCTAGGAATAAAAGACTTCTGCTAACTAAATCAGGGGTTCAGATAGAGCCAAATATGAGGATTGATTGAAAGTCTACTGGAACATGTGCTTCAGTTTTTCATTAAAATATTTTATATTTAAAAATACTACCACTTAAGCGTACTTAAAATCTATAAGAAATCATAGTTAAAGAAAGTTATAGACAATTTACAAAACCATTTACTTTAGGGAAAAACCCAATTAATGGTTGTAAAATATGAAGACGACTTTCTGCTCTTATCCTTACACTCTACCATATTGGAATTTTTTAATGGGAACATATATTATTTGTGTAATTAAACCAATATTCTAAGGAGATTCAATCTTGCCAGTGTTTATCATTTTGCAAGTAAGGTTCTATTTTCTCTCCTGAAATTTCAGGAATTATACTCAAAGTTTTTATCCCTTCTACCAGATTGTGATATAAAGATATGTCATTATTTATGAATATAATGAACATATTTTCCTTTTTTATGATTAATGAGACTATGTCATGATGTGCTATCCAGAATCCCCTTGCTATGTACTAAATGTTTGTTTGCATTTGCCCCAAAATTTATATGTTGAACCCTAATCCCCAGTGAGATCGTATTTGGAGGTAAGACTTTGGTGAGGTAATCAGTGTTAAAGTAGGGCATGAGGATGAAGTTCTCATGATGGGGATTAATGCTCTTAAAAGAAGAGTAAACACAATATATCTCTCTTTTTGTGCACTCACCAAGGAAAGGTCATGTGAGGACACAACCAGGAAAAGGGCCTTTACCAAAAACGCAACCACGCAACCATGCTGGCGTTCTGATCTCAGATGCCCATCTCCCAGAGCTGTGAGGAAGAAATATTGTTGTTTCAACTGCCCAGTCTAGGACATTTATTGAAATAGCTCTAACTGACTAAGGTATCCCTTTAATGAAGGGCTCATGCCAGTTGGTAAAGATGCTGTTGGCATATATCCTTTTTCTGTCAGCTTCCTCAGGGATGACCTCAACTGCAGAAAGCTACTTTGACCAAACGGACTACTCCTGGAGCTCCTTGGATAGTTTTGGGCCTGTATGAGAATTGGACTGTTCCATCTGCACACTCCCACTTTCCTTCCTTCCTTTCCATAGCCATTGATCCTGGGGACACTCCTGCACACTAACTCCAACTACAGAACACTATCTCAAAAGTCTTTACAAAGGTGAAGTGTGTTTATCAGAATCTTTAGCTGCTAACTTATTATTCCTCTGTTTAGACTATGTTTGTCATGCTATATCATACCATTAATCACAAGTTAACATTTTATGGATCATTATAACTCAGTCAAAAAAAAATTCTCATTCATTAAATTTGTGTTTCTTAAAGCAAGTTAAAATTTCATAGCAATAATATTTTGGTCATATGTTCTATGGCTTAGATTTAGCAAATATAAACTAACGGGTAATGAGTCTTAATTGAGATGAAATAGGAAGACACACTATAAAAGATAGGATTCCTGAATATAATTGAAAAGAATGTCAATAATATAATATTCCCTGTCCTCTTCTAGCTTTTCAGAAAGACAGAATTCATGTAGCTCAAAAAATATTCTAGGAAGAACTTTTTACATTACATACTCAAAATTATATATCCTCAAAATTATATCTGATTTTTGTGAAATAAAAAGCTTTTACACAGTGAAGAAAACAACCAACAAAACAAAGAAGCAACCTACTAAATGGGAGAAGATATTTGCAAATGATATATCCAATAAGGAGCCAATATACAAAATATACAAAGAATATATACAACTCAACACCAACCATCCTCACCATCAGCATCATCATCACCATCATCAGGTTAAAAAAATGGGCAGAGGAACTGAATACACATTTTTCCAAAGATGACAGAGAGATAGCCAAGAGACTCATGAAAAGATACTCAGCATCATTAATCATCAGGGAAATGCAAATCAAAACCACCATGAGATATTGTCTTATACCTGTCAGAATAGCCAGAATCAAAAAGACAAGAAATAAGTGTTGGTTAAGATATATAGAGAAAGAATGCCTATGCACTATTTCTGGGAAAGTAAACTGGTTCGGCCACTGTGGAAAATAGTATGGAGGAGTAAACTGGTTCGGCCACTGTGGAAAATAGTATGGAGGTTCCTAACAAATTAAAAATAGAAATACCATACGATCCAGCAATTCCACTGCTGGGTATTTATCCAAAGAAAATTAAAACACTAATTCAAAAAGATATGCACCAGATGTTCATTGAAGCATTATTTACAAGAGCCAAAATATGGAAGCAACCTAAGTGTCCACTAATAGATGAATGGATAAAGAAAATGTCATATATGTACGTGTGTGTACACACACACACACACACACACACACACACACACACACACTATTACTTGGTCATAAAAAGGAAAGTTGGCCATTTGCTATGGACTTAGAAGACATGATAATTGAAATGTCAGAAAGACAAATACCATATGATTTCACTTGTATGTGGAATCTGGAAAAAAAAAAAGAACAAACAAAAAGCAGAAACAGATCCATAAGTATAAAGAGAACAAACTTATGGTTCCCAGAGGGGGTGATGGACATAATGGGTAAAGGGAAGTAGAGATTCAGGCTTCCAGTTATGGAATAAATAAGTCATGGGAATAAAAGGTATAGCATAGGGAATGTTGTCAACGGTACTGTAATAGCTTTATGTATAGATATATGTAGCTACACTTGTGGTGAGCATCACATAATGTATGGAGATGTCAAATCACTATGTTGTAAATCTGAATCTAATATAACACTGGGTGTCAATTATACTTCAATAAAAAAAATGAATTAGAGTCATTCCTAGTGGTTCAGTGGGCATTAAAGTATGTAAATGCTATGAGCAACTCTATGCCCACAAATCTGATAACATATATGATATGTTTCAATTTCGTGAAGAACACAAACTATTAAAAGTTATATTAAGAGAAATAACCTTCATTAAATATGTTCAATAATTTAAACTCTTCCTCCCTCCAAAAAAAGTACTGGGCTCAAGATTTTACATGTGAAATCTACCACTTATCAGAGTATAGCCTTTTTATACAGAAAGTATGAGAGAATAGTTTCTAACTCATTTCACAAGGTCAGACTTATAATAGAACCATAGGAAGATATAACAAGAAAGGAAAACTATAGTCCAACATTTCTCATGCACATTGACATGAGTATCCTTAACAAAATATTAGCAAATCAAATCCAAAAAATATATAAAAATGATAATATATCAAAACCAAGTTGCATTTATTCTACAAATGCAAGGCTCATTCAACATTTGAGAAGCATTTTAAATTGTCATTTTATCAGATTGAATGACAAAAGCCATATAATATAATCTATGTAGGAAAAAATCATGAAAAATCTCAAAAAAACAAGAGTAAGGGGTAACTTCATTAAGCTAGTAAGGGGAATATGCAAAACAAAATAAAACAAAACAACTTACAGTTAATGGTAAGAAATCAAACACTTCTTCCCTAACAATTTGGAGCAACCAAGGAAGTGCTTTTTCAACACTGCTTTTCAACATAATATTGGAAATCCCAGCTACAGTAGTAAGATAAGAAAATAATGGAATGTATATAGCTAGGAAAGACATATATAAACTATATAGATGGCAAGGTTGTCTATGTAGAAAAGCAAAACAAAAGCAAAAGCAAACAAACAAAAAACCCCAAAAGTTCTCGAACTAAGCACTGAGTTGGCAAAGGTCAATTGATACAAGGAAAATAAATGAAAGTCAATTCCTTTTTAATATGCCGGCAGTGAACAACTAGAATTGGAATTTTTTTAAAGTACCATTTAAAATCACATCACAGGGGCACCTGGGTGGCTCAGTCATTAAGCGTCTGCCTTCAGCTCAGGTCATGATCCCAGGTTCCTGGGATCGAGCGCCACATCCGGCTCCCTGCTCGGTGGGAAGCCTGCTTCTCCCTCTCCCACTCCCCCTGCTTGTGTTCCCTCTCTCGCTGTGTCTCTCTCTGTCAAATAAATAAATAAAATCTTTAAAAAATAAAATAAAATAACATCAAAAAATGAAATACTTAGGTAGAAATCTAAAAAAAAAATTCTTTAAGCAGAAAAATCAAAGAAAGGAAGTTCTACATAAATGGACTTTATTTTTTGTCCATGTATTAGAAGACACAATGTTATTGAAATGTCATTTCTTCTCAACTTGATGTATAGATTCAATGCAACCATGATCAAAATCCTACTGAGCTATTTTGTAGATATTGAAAAGTTGATTCTATAGTTGATGGGGATATGCAAAGGACTAAAACTAGTCAACACAATATTGAGAAGAACAAAGTTGGAGGACACCCAGTACCTACTTTTAAGGCTTACTAAAAAGCTGCACTACTCATGACAGCATAATATTGGTGAAAGAATATACACATAGATCAAATGGAACAGAACAGAGAACACAGAAACAGACCCACACAAATACAGTCAGCTGAACTTTGACATAAGAGCAAAGGTAATTCAATGGAGAAAAAAATAGTCTTTTCAAAAACGTATGCTGGTTCAATTAGACATCTGTATGCAAAAGAAAAAGAACACAGAGACAGATCTTCTGCCATATACAAAAATTATCTCAATTATATCAAAGTCTTAAATATGAAAGGCAAAAATATAAAACATCTAGACTAAAACCTATGAGAAAATCTAGATGACCATGGGCTTAGTGATGTTTTATATATAACAGCAAAAGCATGATCCACAAAGAAGAAAAAAAATGACAAATTTGATTAATATTACAAACTTGCTCTACAAAATTTACTCTTTAAAATATGGAAAAGTCACAGGATAAGAAATTATTCACAATATTTTTTAATCTGATAAAGAACTTGATGTACAAAATATACAAAGAACTCAAGATTCAATAAAGGGATCCAAAAGTTTAATTATATGTTCATAGTATCTGAACATACACCACACCAAAGAAGATACATAGATGGCATTTGAGCCTACAAAAACATGCTCATTCTTAGTCATTAGGGGAATGCATAATGAAACAAGATACGTTAGCCATTAAACATCAATAAGTTCTCAAAATTGTGAGTGAAAGTTTGATTAATAGGATATTTATAAGCCTCAAAGTACTTTCTCACAAAAACTACATCTTCTGTGATTTCATAAAAATATTTAGAAAAGCAAAACTTTAGGGGGAAAAAAGTAGATTAGTGATTACCTCCAGCGGGGGGGGGGGGGCGGTAGAATGAAAATTGACTACAAATGTGTCTATCAATCTTTTTTGGAGGTGATGGACATACTCTGGATTATTGTGATTGTTTCACAAAGTTATGGTAAATTTATTAAAAGTCATTGAATGGGACATTTAAAGTGGGTAAATTTTATAGCATTGTATGGTAAATTATACGTCAAGCCTTTAAAAAGTACTTTTTCTGTAGAGGGAAAATAAGTAACTTTGTAATGAAGGAATTGTCAGTCACCATCTTAATTAAGGGATTGAACTGAACATCATCAATAATGGAACAAACCAAAATCATGACCAGAAGCAACACAATATCACATCTACTGTATTTCTGGCAAAAACGCGTAATGTGAATCTAATAGAACATTAAGTGAACGCAACGCAAGGAACAGTCCATAAAATAACTGGCCTGTGATTTCCAAAAGGGTCACAGTCATAAACGTCAAAAAACAACCAATTAACTGTTATAGACTGAAGAAAAATAAAGAAACATGGCAGCAACAGAATGGTGGGGACATTGTGATAATCGAAACTTGCAAGGGCTTTAAAGATCACATGATGGTCATGGATCATTGTTAATTTCCTGATTTTGATCATTGTAGTATGGATATATAGAAAAATATATTTGCAAGAAATTCATACTGAAGTATTCACGGGCACTAAGACGTTATGTGAGAAACCATCCCAAATGATTCAAGAAAGAAATGGTGCTCTTTTGTAGCATTAATATAAGTTTAAAATTATTTTAAAGTAAGTAGAAAAACATGACCACTTTGTTTTAGTAGAAAAATTATCAGGAATCAACAAATTGCTATATATATTTAAAATTCTAATAGTATGCTTAATTTTGTTTTTCAAGGTTCTGTTAGAAAAAAACAAACACTAAGTTACCAGGTATGCATTGAGCCCTCAGAGTATGCATTTCATCAGGAAATTCAGGACGCTGCTCTCCCCTCTAAGCCAAGAGTCCCACACTGGTGTAACCCTCCCTTCCCCTTCTCACGTCAGATGCTCTGAGTCCTCAGCAGGAGGGGCTGCTGGGAGGCCTCCACACCCCTGTCCCCATCTTGTGTTTTCACACTGGAATCTTGGGTCTGAAGGGAGGTTGGGGGGACCCACTGGCTTTTTTTTCTTAATTTTAATAATTTTTTTTTTATTAGCAGCTCCATTTCCAGAACATGATGGCTGTTACCCAAAGCCTGCTAATGGTGAAGGGAGCAGGTTCCCCCTTTTTTTGCTTGTTTGCCCCGCTTGTTATCTAATAAGTGTTAATATGAGAAACAAATGGAGACCACGCTTAAAAACCCGCTGAGCAGGCGAAACCAGTTTAGTCTTATAAAGCTTAATTTAGCTTATTTTGCAAGACTATCTTGAACTACGTGATTACCTGTTTATGGCTCTAAAAATCATAAGCAAAACCTGAACAGTTTCCCAAGGTTGATATGAGGTAACTTATATCAACTCCCTGTTACTTAAGAAAATTCTAATATTCTCACCAATTGCTCTGAAGAATAAGCAGTCACTGACTCCTCACGGTAGAATTATAACATTATTCCCCTGAGCCTTAGTCCAGGTTTTGGTTCGAGTCCTTCCAGTTCACAAACTGTCTTTTTGGTGTATGCACAATAAACTTTCACTCACTGCTACTGTGATTCACTGGTTTCACCTCTGTTATTTCTGAACTTCTGACAGGAGGAACAAACACTAGCCTGATGTAGCTATCCCGCCTGGGCAGTGGCTTTATCCATAGACTGTAAAATCCCAAGAAATTTGAATCTGGCCGCCTGTCCTTCCTCCACACAGGGAACCTGGGAGCCTTCTGCACTGGCAGAGGCTCGGGAGGCTAAGGAAACTTTCTAAGAGTTTGGTTACTTTGTTTTCTTTTGTAAATTGTGCTCCTCTGCCCTATTCTTCACCTTTATGGTAAGGACTTTACTCCAGATGCAGGGAAGTGAGGCAAAGACTCTTAGTGGTCTGTGTTGATAGTCATCTACCTTCACCCACCTCATCATGCTCCTTGTGCATCCCTCCCGCCCACCACCAAGACTGAAGCCAGGCTGGAAGCCAGGAGTGCTTGGTCCCTCCGGTGCTGTGGAGCCGGGCTCTCTTCCAAGCCGAGAAACAACTTCCAGCAAGAACCTTTAGGTTGATAGCAAGGTGCGCAAGACCTGTCTTCCTGGATCCTATCAGAGGGTTTCAGCTGGTCCAGTGTCCCGCCCAGGTCCAAGCCTGGCTATGTTAGTGCCCCCAGGCTTCTGAAGAACAGAGTCTTTTATTTTGATAGATGACAAAGAATGTAAAGACAGACAAGAATTTATTATTATGATTTAAGATTTGTTAATAACCTCTGATTCTGTGGATTTGTCATTTTCTTTAAACGCCTGATTCCTTTGAAGATCTCTTCTGAATGTGAGTGCACTGAGCAAATTTGTACATTTATGCTAAGGCCTGAATATTGTCAACCTGCACTAAGAAGTTTGATCCCATTTTGATTTTAATTATCTGAAAATCAACCAGTGTAGGATTGGGAAATGAGTGGTGTCTAGACACCAACATCAACTTCGTTTTTTTGGTGAGTCTTAGTTTGTAATTTTATTTAAATTCTTCTCTTCAACAGTTGGAAATACTGTATTAGCTAAAACACCAAATCTGTACTCTTATGGCTCGTGTTCATTGATACTTCCATGGCTTTTGATGGCTCTAAAAAGTGGAATTTTTAGTCTTCCTAGTTAAGTTACAAATTAAAGCATCATCAAAGACTTCATTAATTTGTACTTCAGCAAATTTCTTAAAAAAATAGATATAATTGAAATACAACATTATGTTACTGCCAACATGATTCGATATTTGTATGTACTGTCAAAGGATCAAAATAAGTCTAGTTAACATCCATCACCATACATAGTTGTAATTTTTTTTTCTTTGTGATGAAATCTTTTAAGGTTTACTCCCTTAGAAACTTTCAAATATACAGTACAATATTTGTTAACTGTCCCTGTGCTGTACATTACATCCCATGACTTACTTATTTTATAGCTGGGAGTTCGTACATTTCAACCTCCTTCTCCCATTTCCTACCCCCCACCCCAAAACCACAAATCTGTGTTTTGATTAGTTTGGGGGTTTTGTTTCTATTTTTAAATAAAATCTTGCCTTTTAGACAACACGGATTAATCTTGAGGGCATTATACTAAGTAAAACAGTTAAGGTGGAGAAAGACAAATATCATATGATCTCATATGTGGAATCTAAAAAAATTTAAATGCGTAATGCATAATGTCTCCAGCTATGTTCTTCTTTCTCAAGATTGCTTTGACTATTCAAGGTCTCTTACAGTTCCACACAAATTTTAGGATTATTTGTCTTAGTTTGTAAAAATGCCATTAGATTTTTTTATAGGAATTTCATTGAATCTATAGATTGCTTTGGGTAGTATGAACATTTTAATAATATTAATTCTTCTAATCCATAAGCACAAAATATCTTTCTATTTAGTTACATCTTCAGTTTCTTACATCAATGACATAGTTTTCAGTGTGCAGGTCATTCACCTTCTTAGTAAAATTTATTCCTAGGTATTTTATTCTTTTTTATGCAGTTGTAAATGGGGTTGTTTTCTAATTTCTCTTTCTGATAGCTCATTATTAGTTATAGAAACACAACAATTTTTTGTATATTGATTTTGTATCTTGCACCTTTACTGAATTCATTTATTAGTTTAACATCTTCTTGACAGAATCTTTAGAGTTTTCTATGTATAATATCATGTCATCTACAATAGTGACAGTTTTACTTCTTTTTTTATTTGAATGCCTTTTATTTATTTTTCTTGCCTAATTGCTCTGCTTACGACTTCCAATACAGTGTTGAATAAAAGTGACAAGAGTGAGCATCCTTATCTTATTCCTGATCTTAGAGGAGAAGCTTCCAGGTTTTTACTGCTGAGTATGATATTAGCTGTGGGCTTGTTATAGATGGCCTTTAGAGGATGTAAACATCCTCTAGCTTGTCACTATTTATGATCTACATGTAATATATATTTAATTGTCCAACTCAACACCACTGCATACACTCTCTGATAAGTTTTTATCTGAATTGTCTTTTTTCTTTTTGATTTATGATGTTATATAAGCAATTTAACTTGGTCAAATATCCCCAGATATCCACTTTACTGAAAGCCATTGCTATTAGATTTAAGAATCCTTCAGTGGAGGAGGGAGTGAATTAAAAAATAAAAATAAAAATTTTTCTTTTTAGATAATTTACATATATAATTCATCACTTGTAAAGCATGTAGTTCTGCTAAGGAATAACTCAAAATATATTTATTAACATATGTAATACAATCCTCAACCTTGTATTTTACTTGGAATTATTAAAATATTTTTCAAAATTATTACTGTGCTTATTGGAAATGTTTTATTGAAATTCTTAATATTTTTATCAATATCAAGTAAGATTTTGATGTTGAACTACAGAATAGAATGAAAACTGTTATGTGATACCCCAAACAAATTTGGAAATGATAGTGAAGTCCAGAAGGTACACTATGGCATGACTCAAGTGGCACAGAACATGAACTTAGGAAAGATGAACTTAATTCCAATACTATCGCTGTGTGTCTGGCTTAGGGCTTATCACCCCGTTTGGTATTAGTTACCACATTCCTTAGGTAAGAGTTTTGATGTGACATCTAAAATCTCTTTCAGTTGTAGTAATCTCATATATACACTCTATGTGATCATTTCTAAAAATCAAAGTTCTGTCAGTCAGTCAGAGAAAGAAAAATTCCATATGATTTCCCTCATATATAGAATTTAAGAAATAAATGAGCAGAGGCAAAAGGAAGGGAGAGGGCGGCAAACCAAGAAAGACTCTTTTTTTTTTTTTTTTAAAGAACTTATCTATTTATTTGACAGAGAGAGACACAGCGAGAGAGGGACACAAGCAGGGGGAGTGGGAGAGGGAGAAGCAGGCTTCCTGCCGAGCAGGAACCCGATGCAGGGCTCGAGCCCAGGACCCTGGGACCACGACCTGAGCTGAAGGCAGACACTTAACGACTGAGTCACCCAGGCGCCCCCCAAGAAAGACTCTTAACTATAGAGAACAAACTGATGGTTACCAGAGGGGAGGTGGGTGGGGGGATGGGGTTGGGGATTAAGGAGTGCACTTGTTGTGATGAGCACTGGGTGTTGTATGGAAGAGTTGAATCACTATATTGTACACCTGAAATTAATGTTACACTGTATGTTAACTAACTGGAATTTAAATAAAAACTTAAAAAACATTCTGTACTAATTATACCTCATTTCAAATACAAATCTAAAGAAAAAATATTTGAATTTGGATACTTAGATTAGTTTTATAACACTTAAAATATTTTAAGATACATCATAGTAGTAGCTCTCATATGATATACAATTATAATATGCCATCAAGGTGATGAGGGAGCAGAAGCCTAGCTGAAGACAAAGCATAAGCTGACACCCTGCCACCTCCCCTCACCCCCACCCCTGGGTGGGACCTGTGTGACATACTTGCAGGAATCTCCCAACTGTCTTAATGTTAATACCTAGCTAGAGGGGAAAACAACCTTAACCTGGTGATGGCAAGGCCTCCCTTATCTTGTGGGTATCTTGTAGGTCAGTCCTCTTTAACATATGAAAGTTCTTTGGAAACCTCCCTTTTCCTTACTTCCCCCAACTCCCAAGTATATAATCACCACTCCTCAAGACCCCGGTGCAGCAGCTCTTCCTGCCCACGGGTCCTGTCCTTGAGCTTTAATAAAGCACCATTTTGCACCAAAGACGTCTCAAGAATTCTTTCTTGGTCATCGGCTCTGGACCTCACCCCACCGAACCTCACCTATATTCCAAAACCACATCAAAGGTATCATCAAGCAAATTATGGCCAAATATCATAGGTCACTATATGGACTGTTGTTTGATAAAGATGCTCTGAGATAATTCCTTTCATTAGTTATTTTTATAGAGTTCAGTTTTTCTCCAGTATGTACAGCAAGTTACTACCTGAATGCAAAAGTCCTCTGAAGGTTGAACTAACATTTTATATATGAAATAATAATTATTTAATCCAGACACAGTTCATTTGTTACATCTTTAGGAAAGATTTCTGCTAATTGCTAATTTCCACCGTGACTAGATTCTGTGCTCAGGTTGAGGAGGGATCATTTAATGTTTCAACAATGGAAGCATTGTGTGAATAAAATTGATGGTGTCTAATGTACCTTGAAATGTGCCCTAAAGTAGATTTCTATTAGTAGAGCCAGGGACTTGAAAGAAAATAGATCTTAGTTTCAAGTAAATTAGAAATCCCATACCACCTCAATTCATTAGTAAAAAACATATGTTGACTTTTAGGATGAATAATACACAGATACCCAGGGTGAAGCATCTTAATGGCCTCAGGTTGGTGGCATATTAATTATATACCACCATATTACTCTCGATGAACAAGAACATCTCATGACATGTGATAACAGAAATGTAATAAAACTTTGAATTAGCTCAAAGTCAAAATGATATTGTTAGCTCTTCAGAAGTATCGAAAAAAAGTTAAACTAATTTTTTAAAAATTCTAAAATTCCAAAATTAAGCTTGCCACAAAAGTGAGAAGCCTAGATCACAATGATCATAATAAACTATGCATTTGAAAATTTTGCACCAAAGGCAATGATGGAAGTTTAACTTTTCAGAATATCCACCTTTAAGTGATTAGTTAATAGTGATGAAGGCATGTGCAATTGCCACCACTAAATCCTTTATAGCTAACTAAATCCTACCTCTAAGATATATCCAGAATCCCAGGACATCTTATCATGCCTACTTGTTCCTACTCTGATGTAAGCTGCTATTCTTTCTCATGAAACTGCTTTCCTTTTTCATGTTAATTAATGGGATATATCCTAATGCATACCCTGCCCTTCCAGTTTTGTCCATATGCCTCCCACATACTAATTTCCATTCATCATAGATGCTAGAGTTATCTTTAAAAACATGTTAGATCCTGTCTCTGTGAAACCCTGCATGTTTTTTCATCCTGTTAAGAGGAAGAAGTCATGCCCAGCGTGGAGCCTTCTTAAGATTCTTTATACCCCTCCCCCGTTCCCTCACTGTCTCCCTCTCTTAAGAAAAAAAAAGGGGAAAAGTCAAAATTTTTTTCTAGCTTCTAGAAGATGACTTGATCTGACCTTGTTACCTCTCTGATTGTTTTTTCTCCTACTCTGCCCTGCTCACTCTGCTCCAGTTTATAGGTTATTTGCTATTCCCTACATGTACCAGGCAATATCTCAAACCAAGGTCTTTTTTCTACCTGTTCCCTGTGCCCAGGAAACTTTTTCCAGATTTCTGTATGGTTAACTCCTTAAAAAACTTCATGTTTTTCTTTGATGAGACTTACCCTCACTAACCTATTTTATACAGCAAACTGCTCACCTGTCACACAATGCCACCATTATCTTCTATTTTTGTTAAACTTACCTCTTTTCCCATCTAACATACTATATGGTATACTTAGTTATTATGCATATTGTTTATTGTCTGCCTCTCTGTGCTAGAAAAGGGATAATTGCAGTGGTATTCTGGTAAAATGGCTCTTAAGAAAAAAAGAAAAGGCCTGATCTGAATTGTTTGCATGATTTTCATGGTGTAAATATTCCCACTGTGGCTGATTGCAGTCAATGACTGGCTCACAAACATCTTAAATAATTAACAATCTGTTCTCATAAACTAGGACCTGCCAACTCTAGCCCACTGCTGGATATCTGTGGTTTTTGTCCACAGATATATCCCAAGTGATTACTGCTAGAATCACATCAAGTGGCAGATTTACTTATAAGTTTATAAAGCAGTTTAGCACATTATATTCATTTTTGTCTGTATCTTAAAATTAAGTCTAACATAAACCAGAAATAAATCAGTAATTTCTGTCCATTTATATCAGATTGAATATATTCATTACTAATTAAATATTTTAACGAGAATAGAAAAGCAATAGTGAAAATTATTTTAGTTCTTAAATTGTTAAATACTTGCACATTTCTTAATTTTATAAATGACCAACCTTGTATACATTATAGTTTCCATATGGGAAGCATCTACAGCTCTGCTTTACAAGCTACTGCTTTACTTTACAAACTTCAATAAAGATAAAGCTTTATTTTCAAATTATTACCCTTTAATATTACTTCAATTATCTTTATTTTTTAAATTTTTTTCAAAATTTTATTTTATTTTTCTTTAAGTAGGCTTCACACCCAGCATGGAGTCCATTGCAGGGCTTGAACTCACAACCCTGAGATGAAGACCTGAGCTGAGACCAAGAGATAGATGCCTAACTGACTGAGTCACTCAAGTGCCCCCATTTTTCTTCTGTAGGTACTATCATGTATATCTGTCATAATTTTCAAAGCAATGATTAAATCTCATTTCACTTTCTTGGTCTACATATGAAATTAGCTTTTGTTACTGTTTCTTACTGTGGGATTTGGTTTCTTGAAATAACTAGTTTTTTACACAAATTAGAAGTAGGCAAAGTTTATAGATAGATATAAATAGATATAAATATATTGATATATAAAATTAAGATAAATGGGATGCCTATTTTTATTTAAAATAATTAACTAATAATTTCTCTGAGAAAGAAAATGCCACATGATGAATGACAAGGTTAGAAAGAAAAATCCAATATTTGAGAGAAAATACATGTATTTCACATTTTAAAAGTCAATAACTTAAAATTTAAAATAACTTCAGTTTTATACACAAGGGTTTAAAATTTGAAAATTAAAGGTAATATTAAAACATCAAAGACATCCTAAGGTGTGTCTCTTTTAATGTGATAGCTTAAAATGAGAAAAAAAAAATTAACCAGGACGATTTTCATATGTATAAAAACATAAAAATGACAAAGAGTTGCTGGGAGCATGAAAGAAATTAAATGGTTTTTCAGATGTGGAGTAAAATTTCAATCTCAAGTGACATTGCAGTGTGGGGAAAAAATTCTTCCTTGTTTACTTAAATAACTTGTCAGAACCTTGAAAATTACTTGAATTATGTCCTATTTCCATAAAGATTAGGAATTTCTTTATGTCCTTGTGACTTGGAAGTTGCTTAAGAGTCAACTAAACCTTTCATTTATAATAATAAGTATAAGAAAGGCTTAAATTATGCCAAAACCAAATTTGTGGTTGTTGGCAGACAATACTAAATTATTCCATTAAGTGGATCAACATATGTAGAAGATTGACAGAACATTTAGCATCTGCCTTTTCCTGGAAGGTCCAAAGTTTTTAAAAAATCTAATATGCTTTAGAATAACCACGAGGTTCTTATCTACGAACTATCAGATATATATGATTGCATTTGTTTACACACAACAGAAAACCTGTCTATATATTTTATTTCTACTGTTCCTGTTTTATCCTCTTGTTTTCACATTCATTAAAATTATACAGTGCACTCTTGTAATTCCATGATATATTTTAATACCTGAGGGGTGCGTATTTCCCTAACTTTAATAATCCATTGTTTTTTTAAATTTTTCCCAAAATAAGGTAGTTATTAACAATATTGGGTTTTCTTCCAGATGGACTTTAGAAACTTTCTCAGATTTTACCAAACAAAAACCTCTTTTAGAGACATCAATTGAGATTTTATTAACAAGGTCACTTGTTAATACTCAGTATTGTTGGAAGGATATCTCTTCATAGTGAGAAAAATAAATTCCTGTTGTTCTGTTATACTGAGCATACTCATATTTGAAGACATTACTTTTTTGTACTTCATTTTAATATATCTAGTGTGTCTTCCCTAATCAGCTGTCATATAGACCTCTCACTATATGTAATTTTCAGCTCTTTTGATAGATGGCTTCCTATCCCACTAGAATTTACCCAAAGGTGCCCAAAGTGATTTTATGTATACCGTATATCCTACATCTTAAATAGATTATCCGAATTTCACAGACCAAATTTTACGGACTTCTGGTCTTCCCTTTAGGTAATACGTAAAATGACTATGTTTGAGTGTTTTTTTGTGGTCCTGTGAAGATAACAGTCTACATGTACATATATAATAAAATAACAGACAAATCAAGTGACAAAAACACGGAAAGAACAAGCATAAATTTCTGTAGATTATGTGTTATAATAATAACAAACGGTATTATGGAAATTATTTAAGTATGTTATCTTTTATCTTTCTCACAATTTTTATAATTTTAGGAATGGTAGATATGCATGGGAGGTATTCACAATTTTTATAATTTTAGGAGTCCTATATTTTTTAACTAATTTAAGAATTAAATTGGCAAGGAATCAAAAGATACTAGTAACTCCATTAATCCAAAATATAAAAATTATGATATAATATGATAGGAAACTTAGCTTACCTACCCAGTATTTAAAACTGGAGCTTACCCCAGGCACCTGGACAGCTCAGTTAGTTAAGTATCTGGCTCTTGATCTCAGTTCAGGTCTTGATCTGAGGGTCATGAGTTCAAGCCCCGTTTGTTAAAAAACAAACAAACAAAACAAAAGAAAAACTGGAGCTTACCTGATACACATATGTGTTTTCAGGGGGGAAAAAAACAAATAATCACAGCCAGTTTCTCAAACCTGTTGTGAACAGACCAGAGAGTGATCCCTTTCTCCCAACCACAGAAAAACAATGGGACAGTTTGGTTGCTTCCAAGTTTTATTATAAATAAAGCTGCTATAAACTTATCCAAGTTTTTTGTGGCCATACGTTTTTAACTCCTTTAGATATATATACCAAGAAGCACAATTGCTGGATTGTATGATAACAGTGTGTTTAGTTCTATAAGAAACCACCAAACTGTTTTCCATTTGCTGTTCCCACCAGAAATGGATTTGAATTCCTGTTGTTCCACATCCTAGTTAGCATTTGGTATTGTCTGTATTCTGGATTTTGACCATTAATATAGATGTGTAGTGGTATCTCATTGTGTTGTGTTGGGGTTTTTTTTGTCTCTGCCAGACTTTATTTTTTTTTATTTAAATTCAATTAGCCAACATATAGTACATCGGTAGTTTTTGATGTAGTGTTCAATGATTCATTAGTTCCGTATAACACCCAGTGCTTATCACATCAAGTGTCTCCTTAATGCCCATCACCCGGTTACCCCATCCCCCACCTCCTCCCTTTCTGCAACCCTCAGTTTTTCCCAGAGTCAAGAGTCTCTCATGGTTTGTCTTCTTCTCATTTCTTCCCATTCAGTTTTCCTCCCTTCCCTATGGTCCTCTGCACTATTCCTTATGTTCCACATATGAGTGAAACCATATGATAATTGTCTTTCTCTGATTGACTTATTTCACTTAGCATAATCCCCTCCAGTTCCATCCATGTCGGTGCAAATGGTGGGTATCCATCCTCTCTGATGGCTGAGTAATATTCCATTGTATATATGAACCACATCTTAATTTACATTTCCCTGATGACATGTATCATGAATCATTTTTTCTCAAAAAAGTCCCCCTTTATTTATAACATTTTCCACTTAGATTAATTTTAAGTGGAAACCAATTGATTTAATAATTAATTAAATAAATTAATTTAATAAGAATTAAAAACTCATAGTCTCACCATCCAGATTGATAACAGAATTCTGCAGTCTCTAACATCCTTTGTACTTTTAGCAATTGTGGTGCTTTCTCTCAACAAACCTATCCTTTATGTCCTTCTTGCCATCCACAAAACCACAAACCATGTTGTATTTGTCATCGAATTGGGTTTTCTTGGTTTTACATCATATGTATTTATTGTTAAAATACCATATTTTCATGTATTGACTATATTTGAACATTTTGTAAATGGCAACTGTTTTTTATTTTTTCTACTTAATTTTAATTTTCTTGGAATTCATCTATGTGGACATATGTAGTTACAGTTCATTAGTTTTTTTATTATTATATGCAATTTGATTGTATGAACAAAACACCATTTCTTTATTCATTAACCTATTGTTGAATATTTACCATCCCCAGCCCAAAGGATTTTGCTACTAAAACATTGTAATGAAAAGTTTTTACAGATGCAATAATCTCTTGGGAAATGCTTTACAAGATTGACACTGCGGCTAATTTATGGATTAGTAAATCAATTTAATGGTCTTAAACATCACTTAAAACAGTAAAATGGAACAGAGGAAATAAAACATAATAAGACAGAAACTACAAGAATGAAATGTCAGTAGTAAGGTTTACTCACTTACTGAACTTTGTTTTAGCTGTGTCTGTGTGTGTGACCTGGAAAATAATTTCTTTCTTTGAGTCAGTAGTCAAACACTCTGAGTCATCACCGCTCTAATGTATAGATCTAGGAGTGAATTGCCTTGGTCATTGAGTCAGAATTTTTTCAACTATACTACATTTTTTATTATGTGTATTTAACAACTCACTAAAAATATATACAAATTCTGATTAATTCATAGTTTCTTCAATACTTAATATTGGTGAACTTTTATTGCCACACCAATAGGTTTAAATATTATTTTACTGTATTTTCAGTTTGTACTACTCCTTACTAAGAAAGCTGGACCTATATTTGCATGCTTATTGCCAATTTCCCCTCTTGTGAAATGCACTTACATGTATTTACAAAAAAAATTATTCAACCAGTTTTCTTTGTTTCTGTTATTTTGTCTATCTTTTTTTTAAAATTTTTAGACATTCTTTAAATACTCAGACACCCTTAGGTAGCTTAGGTAGCTTTTACTATATTATATATGCTGTAAATATCTACTCCGAAGTTTAGATTTTTCACTTTCTTCATAATTCCATGTGACAGACATATATAACTAATTAAATGTAGTCGAATTTTTAACAATCTCCCCTTATGGTCAGTGCATTTTTCATATTTAAGATATTGTTATATCATATCTCCATAAACATTTATGTATATTTTAAATAGTTTAACTTTTTTCCCTTTACACTTATTCTTTAATGCATTCTGGATTAATTTTTCTACATGGTACAGTTTAAGCCTCATGTCTTACTATTTTTTCCAAAAACTTCAAAAATCATTAAATGAAGAATTTGTCTTTCCCCAGGTTGCAAGTCAAGCTCTGCCAGTAATTATTTTCTATATGTGGATCTCTTTAATAGTTAAAATATGTTCCTGCTTTTAATCATTTGCCATATCATCTCTTTTCCCTTGCCCACTCTCTTAATTATTGTAGTGATATGTCAAGTACTAATATCTGGTACTGGTACTTAACCTGAAGATTTTTTTTAAAGTTCCATTCAGCTTTATTTTGTTTTTGTTATTCATTTCTTTGTTAATTTCCTGTACCCAAATTACATGGCTTCTATGATATCAATTTATATTATTTTATTTTGCTTCAGTCAGATGTGTGGGATATTTCCAATATTTTGGTCTTTATCTGACACAACAGAAAGAATAGTTATCCTAAAATAGTTTCCTCAATATTCTTAGAAATTCAATGATATTGTTATAGAATTGTATGGTGACAGATGGTAGCTACACTTGTGAGCATAGCATAATCTATAGAGATGTTGAATCACTATGTTGTACATCTGAGACTAATGTAACATTGGGTGTCAACTATACTAAAAAAATCCTATAACTTCCAGATAAAGAAAAAGAAAACTTTCTTTAAATGCTAACTTGTTATATTCTGAGCACTTAATCTAAATAAGTTAGTTAATTTTTGTGAATTTAGTTTGCTCATACAAGTTAGATTAATATAGATTACAATGCCATTTGGTTGTTTGGTATTAAAATTAGCTAATACATGTCTGAATACCAGTCTACTCTACTAGCAGCGTTGGCCATGATTCTGGTTAACAACAACTTCACTGTCCACATTCAGTTTCATCCAGCTCCAAATTTTCTTAGCTTTTATGAAGATGGTTTTTTAATATTAATTTTTAATTAAAATTTAAATTGTAGGTAATTAACATACAGTGCAATATTGGTTTCTGGAGTAGAATTCAGTGATTCATTACTTTGATACAACACCCAGTGCTCATCATAACAAGTACCCTCCTTAATACCCATCACCCATCTAGCCCATCCCCACCCACTTCTCTCCATCAACGCTCAGTTTGTTCTCTATCATCAAGAGTCTCTTATGGCTTGTTTCCCTATGTCCTTTTCTTCTTTTCCCTCTTCCCATATGTTCATCTGTTTTCTTTCTTAAATTCCACATATGGGGGAAATCATAAGGTATTTGTCTTTTCTCTGACTGACTTACTCCACTTAGCATAATACTCTCTAGCTCCATCCAAGTCATTGAAAATGGCAAGATTTCCTTCTTTGTGATGGCTGAATAACATTCCATTGTATGTATATGCCGCATCTTCTTCATCCATTCATCAGTTGATGGACATTGTGAAGCTATAAGACAGGAAGCAGCACAGCATGTAGGGCAACAGCATGACTAGAACAGAAAAGTCCCATAACTCCCAAGTACAAATTCTCACGACTCAGTCATTCTGTATTGCCTGCAGGGTCACTGCAGATGACACCGAGTTGTGAAACAACTTCACATCAGACAAGCAGTCATCACTGGAGTCATCACTTCAACTTTTCTCTCAGGAGTATGTAACTAGCCAGACAAGCAACCCCGTAGAATATGTACCAGTTCCCATTCTCCAGTACAACTATAACTCAGTAAATACCAACTAGTCATTACCTAATTATCTAGGAGATATAGGTGTTTGGTCTGATGTATAAATCTTGGCCAGATTATCAACCATGCTGGATCTAGTATAGGTAAATTCTTAACAATTTCTTGAGTTATTGTTTCAAAGAGAATGTAGAGTATCAATTTCTTAGACATCATCTCTTTGACTGAAGGATAGGGCACAGAGCCCGTTGTTAATCATTTTCCTTCCACATTCAACTGCCAGCTGAGTGTTTACATGCAGAAATCTTAATAATGTTATCATTAATAATGTAATTTAGTAGTTTTGTATATTTTCTGTTTGAAATGTAAAGTGTGAAATAAAAGCAATATGATGTTTTTATCATAAAGCAATTGAGAAATTGTATTCCTAGCAGTATGGTGGAAAAGATCTGAAGACAATTCTAATATGAATAGCTCCTGGCTAAATTGAGATAAACAGTATTTTATTGCATTGCTAAGTTCACAGTAAAGGAGAGATCAAGGGTCCTCATAAAGGAAGAGAGAAAGGAAACAGGGAAAAGAAGGAAGAAACAACAACAACAACAAAAAAGCAAGAAAGAAGAAGGGGGAAAAGAAAGAGAAGGGAAGAAATAGTGAGTGGCACCAAGAATAATGGAACTCTTGCAACAAATGTTTTCAGTTCTGTGGGACCAGGAGACTGACCCTTTGAAAACATCACAAGTGAGAGAAACTAAATTTGAGTTTTCTATATTAAGACTAGAACTGTGAAGGCAACTAGATTTGTCTCAGCTCATTAGCACAGTGTGGTTCCTACTTAAATGATATTTTAAATCCTTCCTATTTGGGGTTAAGATTTCTCCAGTTTAGACCCTCAGAATACACACAGGTTAAATTCAACAAAATAAAACAAGAAAAAAAGCCACCATGAGTAAGTGTGAGAAAAAAATACAGAAGATATTTAGATCACCAAGGATTTTAAATATCTGAAATTTTAATTTATAATATTAAATGAGTGTGTTTAACATGTTTAAAGAAATAAAAGAAGAAATATAAGTAATGGAGTAACAATTTGTCATTAAAAATAAGAAGGATGATTTGAACCCCAACATAAAACAGTAAGAAATGGATTATATAATCATGGAAAATAAGGATTAACTGATGAGATTAAAATAAGACTGTAAATACCTGATGATACCATGCAGATATCTGCAATGCACCACAGAAAGATAAAGAGATTAAAAACATTAAGGTGATATCAAAAGACATGGAAAAGAGATGAGAAGATCTAATTACATCAAAGAAATGAAAATCAAAATCCAAAACTTTTGTAAGAAGAGAGGATATCTTTATGTCTATGGAATTAGAGATTTTCTTAAAAAGATACAAAAAAGCTAACTTGTAAAAATTTCTTTTATTCAAAGGACATAAAAAAAGGAAGTGAAAAGACAAACTATAAAATGGGAGAAATTATTTGAAATAAATGCATTTTCAGTGAGATTATGTCCTGAGAGTATAAGAAACTCCAACAAATTCATATGTAATAGAAAAATAATTTATTGGAGAATTTAACAAAATCATGTTAACAAATAGCTCACAAAAAATAAAATAAGAAGTAACAATAGACTGGGTGCCTGGGTGGCTCAGTCTGTTAAGCAGCTGCCTTTGGCTCAAGTCATGATTGCAGGATCCCAAGAGTGAGCCCCACACCAGGGTCCCTGCTCAGTGGGAAGTCTGCTTCTCTCTCTCCCTCTGCTGCTCCCCCTGCTTGTCCTCTCTCACTCACGCTCTCACTCTCCCTCTCAAATAAGTAAATAAATCTTAGGAAAAAAAAAGAAGCAACAATAGACAAAGTATTTAACCTCATCAATAATTAAGGAAGTGTAAACTAAGACTATAATAGGATACCAGTTTAAATCCATTAGATTGGCAATAACTGGTAAGACATCAATGTCATGACTAGGCATAGAGATGAGTACTTCTGGTATACTTGTATTGGAATCAATTCTGAAAACAATATAGTATCACTGCTTAAAATTGAAAATGTGCTGATTCCCCCACTTAGTGATTTAATTTCAGTATATACCCTAGGGAAATTTATAAACATGGATCAGGAGACATTTTAAGAATATACCTGGCTATCTTGCTTATACTACCAAACAAACAACAACAACAAAAAATGAAAAAGAAAAGTGGAAACAGCTCAAAGGTTTATCAACACAGAAAGTGGATTAGAAATAAAATGAGTATCCTCCTTCAAGGGGGATTTTACAAAATTAAATATTAGAGATCCACATCTACATAAAACATCATAGATAAATAATAGACATTTAATGTTGATAAAAAAGCTAGTCACATAGGACAATTTAGACTTAGATATCAATTTCTAAGTCTCAAAAAATAAAAGAAAAACTACATTTTGTTTTGGATTCACATATACATTGTCATTGAGGTGCAGACAGAAGCACAGAAACATCTCTATAGGAGGTAGAGAAAGATTAATATGGGAAATTAAAAGCTTACAGAATCCCTTGAAGCGGGGGGTTGCAAAGGGCAGGGAAAATTGCATTGACTTCAGAATATCAGGAGGCTGCAGAAATCTCAGGAAAATACTTAGCAATCTCATTGGCTGTTAGCCATATCAAATAGATGATTTATATTAAAATACATATACGCAGTTAAAAATCCTCCTCTTTGGAGATTGATGGGGTTTCCTTCTGTCTTCTAAATATTACATGCTTCTCAATATCAAAGTCTAACCCAAAATGCTGTTGACAGTTGTGTCAAGAAACATAGATCTAGGTTTCTTTCTGATGAGACAGGCAACATATGGGAAGATACAGTGGATGCTGTATTGTAAAAAGATAATCTGGCACAATGGCAAATGTATGTTCTTTTTAGTTAAAGCAATGATAGATACAAAATTCGGGATATTTGTTATGTCTGGGTAACAGAGGGATAGGGAATTGGGGGAATTCACATATGCAGTCATAGGCATTGGTCAAGCTCTAGTACTTGAGTCCAGGGGTGGAAGTTTACCTCTATCTATGCTTCAGAACTTTCATCTTCATCCTGTATCCACTTTAACAAATAAAATGTTCATTATAAAATTTGAAAGATCGGAAGAGTATTTTATTTAAATACTCAAAATCCAAGCTATGTATCACAAGTACATGGATTTAGTTTACTTCAGTGAAAATGTTTATAAGCTGCATCAGCACATATCTTAACAACATAAATGTTTTGATATATTATATATGAGTATATTAAGTAAGTACTATTTTAAAAATAACCTATTCTAATTCAGAGTTGCCCAAACAAATCACATTTGTTTTTACTCTGTTAAGATATATTAATAATTCTATTTTCCTTATCTGACTGAGTTTTTTTGAGGGGAAGAGAAACTGATTGTTCCTAGAAATAAAGATTGTTCTTAGAAAAATCCCAGGGGCGCCGGGGTGGCTCAGGTTTTAAGCGTCTGCCTTCGGCTCAGGTCATGATCCCAGGGTCCTGGGATCAAGCCCCGCATGGGGCTCCCTGCTCCGCGGGAAGCCTGCTTCTCTCTCTCCCACTCCCCCTGCTTGTGTTCCCTCTCTCGCTGTGTCTCTCTCTGTCAAACAAATAAAATCTTAAAAAAAAAAAAGAAAAATCCCAGAAAATAGCAGTTAGAAAATTTACTACACAGATTCAGGCATTAATCAAATTTTTAACAATAATATTACTTGTTAATAGTACAAATATCAAGTTTTCTTCTAGCCTATGTAAGATACCTCTTTTCTCCCTTCAAACCAGGAGCCATAGAACATAGTTTTGCCACATTGCTATTCCAAAATTGCCTAGGAATTAAAAAAAAAAGTATTTCCCTAAACCAGACAAAATTTCTATTTTATAAAATAATGTTAAAGAATGTATAAAAGGACACCTAAAGGACTAAAGTGAGGCTTATTATAAAACTAATCAAAGCAAAATAATAATTATAGTAATTATCTTAATAAACAACTTCTAGTTTTAAAAATAATTATTTTAATGAACCCAAAGGGGAAATAAAAACCAAATGTGAGATCATTTTAAGATAATCAGACATTGATAGACAAATTGTCATTGTTTCTAAATGGAAAGAAACTTTATTTCAAACTCACAGAAGTAGTCCTGGTTCTCTCTGCTCTTATATCAGGTAAACTAGTAGTATATATATGTACATATATGAGCTATTTAATATATACTTTTTCATTAAAATGGCATCTGGAAGAAAAGGATTTTCGCTAGACAAGAAAAAAATATTCTAAGTTCAATTCATACATTTTAAAAGATAAAAGATACATGCCGAATATATGTATATATACTGAATATATGAATATACATGTATACACACATATACATAGTTTACTTACCTGAAAAAGGTAATACACCATTTATCTTTTGAAAAAGGACAAATTCTATAGTGTAAAAGAAAAAAAGAATAAATGATTTGGTAGAACACCAGCTACTGCACAGCTGTTCTCTGTTCCTTTCTCATGCTGAGTCCTTTTCATTTGCCGAACAAATAGCCAGTTGCTGGTGGAGTGAGTAGAGCTATTCAGCTGTACCAGCTACTCCCACCTGCCGCAACTAATTAAATGTGATTATAAGGTAGTGAAGAGGTGGCAACATTATCATAACCACCTGAAATTCTTGGTTTGAGAGAGTGCCCAGAATCCCAGGGCATTCAACCAACAAAGACTAATTATTAAACTCCTGAGGAAGGTCTCCGAAGTCATTTATTTAGACAAGTGGTTTTTTGGCTGCTTATAACATCGGGTAAACTAGTGAATCAATATATTTAATCTGATATCAGATAATTCAAATCATCATGGAAGTCAAATCAACTGCTATAATCCAGCCGATTAGATTTCATTTCTTTCCATAAAAGGATTTCATTTATCCAGAAAGATAGAACATATGCTATTTAAAGTAGAAATTAGTCTCCCCAAATGATCTGCATTATAAGGTTTATCCAAAATTTTTGCTGTCTCACAAAGCAGTTGTAAATGAGTAAGGGTATCGATAAGCCCTAGTTGGTACAAAGAAAGTTGTTAATCCCTCTATATGTAAAGCAGAGCACATTGAAACCAATGCAATCAATTACTTTATCAACATTACCTGATGTGACTTATTGTCACTGAAAATAGAGTCCGCAGAGAAATATAAAATGGAAATACTTCAGAAATGACAATTAGGCTTGCAGTCTTCCAATCAATTCTCTCCCTCTGTGTGTGGAACTGTCATTAATACTTGTAATGTCTGAGTGTGGGATTGCCAATGCAACATTAAAGAATATAAATGTATAAAAATATAAGGGTATTAAGGAAATTATTTTTATAAATTTAGGCAAAAAGTGGGAGCAAAGTGTTCTTTTAAATCTAAATTGTGGGCTATTACTTATATTGAGAAGGCTATAGTCCTTTTTAAACAAATCACTTGGCAGTTTTATATCAATTCTAGATTCAAGTCCTTTATGAGATATATGACCTGCAAATATTTTTTTTCATTCTGTTGTCTTTTCATTCTTTCTACAGTCTTTTACTTAAAAAAAAATTATCATTTTTTTAGAGGGGGGGAGCGGCAGAGGGAGAGGGAGAGAGAGAATCTTAAAGCAGGCTGCACGCCCAGCACCACGGAGCCTGATGTGGGCTTGATCCCACAACCCTGAGATCATGACCTGAGACAAAATTCAGAGTTGAAGGCTTAACCAACTGAGCCACCTAGGCGCCCTTTTTTACAGTGTCTTTTAAAGAGTAGAAGGTTTTAATCTTCATAAAGACTAAATTGTTCTTTTAAGTATCAGATCTTATGTATCATATCTGAAAAAACATTTTCCAAACGCAAGGTGATAGATTACTCCTATAAATATTATAGTTTTAAGTTTTACATTTAGATTTGTGATCTAAGTTAAATTTGTATATGGTATGAAGTATGTATCAAGGTATTTTTTTTTTTGCAAATGGATATCTGATCATTCCAGTACAATTTCTTGAAAAAAACTATACTTTCCTCACTTATGTTGCATTGCACGTGTGTCGCAAATCAGTCATTTATATACTTTTGGGTATATTTCTGGATTTTATTCTGTTCAATCATCAATTTATCTGTCTTTATGACAATTCCATAACAAAATGATTACTGGAGCTTTAAATAGTCTTAAAACAAGATAGTGTTAAGTCCTCCAATTTTATTCTTTCTCAAAGTTTTGGCTCATGTAGCTTCTCTAGAAGAAATCTAGAATTAGTTTTACAATTTTTACAAAATTGTGTAGATACTTGAATTGGGATTTTGTTGAATCTATGGATCAGTTGGGAGAGAACTGGTATGTAAACTATATGTAGTCCTCTGATCCATGCACATTGTATAGCTCATTAATTCAGATCTTTAATTTCTCATAGAAACACTTATTTTTAGTGTTGTTTATACACTTGTTGTATAAACAAGTTGTTTCAACAACAACGTTGTTATACACTTTGTATAAAGTAATTGTACATCTTTGTCATATTTACTACTGTCTTATTTTTCAATATTATTGCAATAAGTATTGTTTTATTAATTTCAATTTCTTGTTTTTTATAAGTAAAAAGATTAACCTTTTATCCCACACATTTCTAAAGTCACTAGTTAGTTCTGGTAGTTTGTTTTTGTTTTTTGCATATCTCATTAGATTTTCTACATAAAATATATTTGAATAAGACATGTTTAGTACTTTTTCCCAAACTGAATGACTTTTATTTTTTCTTATTGCAGTAGAAAGAGCTTTCACTATCACTTTGAATATACATGTTCCTCTTGTTCTTGATCTTAGGTGGAAATCAATTAGGCTTTCATCATTAAGTGTGATGTTAACTGTAGCTTTATCATACATGACAAACTTCCATTTTAGTCTTAATTTGCTGAGAGTTTTCATCAAGAATCATTGCTAGAGTCTATAAAATGTTTTTCTGCATCTATTGAGAGGATTAAGTATTTTTTTTCTTTTTTAGGTTGTTAATGGTAAATTACATTGGCTTATTCTTTTTTAAATTTTATTCTATTATGTTATATTAATCATCATATATTACACCATTAGTTTTTGATGTAGTGTTCCATGATTCATTGTTTGCATATAACACCCAGTGCTCCATTCAATACTTTAATTGATTCAATACTTTAATACCCATCACCAGGCTAACCCAAACTTCCACCCCCCTCCCCTCTAGAACGCTCAGTTTGTTTCTCAGGGTCCATAGTCTCTCATGGTTCGTCTCCCCCTCGTATTTCCCCCTCTTCATTTTTTCCTTCCTACTACCTTTTTTTTTTTTTTTAACATGTAATGTATTATTTGTTTCAGAGGTACAGGTCTGTGATTCAACAGTCTTACACAATTCACAGCGCTCACCGTAGCACATACCCTCCCCAGTGTCTATCACCCAGCCACCCCATCCCTCCCACCCCCCACCACTCCAGCAACCCTCAGTTTGTTTCCTGAGATTATGAATTCCTCATATCAGTGAGATCATATGATAGATGTCTTTCTCTGATTGACTTATTTCGCTTAGCATAATACCCTCTAGTTCCATCCACGTCATTGCAAATGGCAAGATTTCAGGTTTTTTGATGGCTGCATAATATTCCATTGTGTGTGTGTGTGTATATATCTATATCTATATCTATCTATCTATCTATCTACACACATATATATATTATATATATATATATAATATATATATACACCACATCATTTTTGTCCATTCATCTGTTCATGGACATCTTGGCTCTTTCCATAGTTTGGCTATTGTGGACATTGCTGCTATAAACATTGGGGTGCAATGATCACTACATTTGTATCCTTGGGGTAAATACCCAGTAGTGCAATTGCTGAGTCTTAGGGTAGCTCTATTTTCAACATTTTGAGGAACCTCCATACTGTTTTCCAGAGTGGCTGCTCCAGATTTCATTCCCACCAACAGTGTAGGAAGATTCCCCTTTCTCCACATCCCCGCCAGCATCTGTCATTTCCTGACTTGCTAATTTTAGCCATTCTGACGGGTGTGAGGAGGTATCTCATTGAGGTTTTGATTTGGATTTCCCTGATGCCGAGCGATGTTGAGCACTGTTTCATGTGTCTGTTGGCCATTTGGATGTCTTCTTTGGAAAAATGTCTGTTCATGACTTCTGCCCATTTCTTGATTGGATCATTTGTTCTTTGGGTGTCGAGTTTGATAAGTTCTTTACAGATTTTGGATACTAGCCCTTTATCTGATATGTCATTTGCAAATATCTTCTCCCATTCTGTCAGTTGTCTTTTGGTTTTGTGGACTGTTTCCTTTGCTGTGCAAAAGGTTTTTATCTTGATGAAGTCCCAGTAGTTCATTTTTGCCCTTGCTTCCCTTGCCTTTGGCAGTGTTTCTAAGAAGTTGCTGTGGCTGAGGTCGAAGAGGTTGCTGCCTGTGTTCTCCTTTAGGATTTTGATGGACTCCTGTCTCACATTTAGGTCTTTCATCCATTTGGAGTCTATTTGTGTGTGTGGTGTAAGGAAATGGTCCAGTTTCATTCCCCTGCATGTGGCTGTCCAATTTTCCCAACACCATTTGTTGAAGAGACTGTCTTTTTTCCATTGGACATTCTTTCCCGCTTAATCACTTTTTTTTTAAAGACTTAATTTATTTGTAAGAGAGAGAACACGAGAGAGAGTGAGTGAGCATGAGTGGGGTGGGGAGGAGGGCAGAAGGAGAGGGAGAAGCAGGCTCCCCACTGAGCAGGGAGCCCAACATGAGGCTGATCTCATGACCTGAGCCCAAGGCAGATGCTTAACTGAGTGAGCCACCAGGCACCCATATAAAATCATTTTTAAAAGTTGTTTAGCGATATACACTAATGTTGAGCATATACATAATATGTGATTCAGCGATTTCAAACTCACACCCAACAGAATTGTATAAATCTGTCAAAAGACATATACAAGAAAGTTAATGTCATCATCTTTTTGCAATGGCCAAAACAATAGAAACAAGAATATATTAATCAATTGAGATAAAGTCAATACACAGCAATAAAAATAAATGAACCACTGTACCTACAATATTATGTATGAATCTCAAAGACATCAATTAAAGGAGATTAGATATAAAATACACATATGATTTCTTGTATATAAACATTTTTTAACTCTAAGTTATATTATTCAAGTAGTATGTTTTCTTTTCTTTTCAGTTTTCAATGCAGTGTTATTGCATAACAGGGTAGTGTATCTGTGGGGAAGGAGAGAAAGGATAACGACTGGAAGGAGAAGGAGGGGTGCCTGTGGCTGTTGGTTACATTAAAACTTTCTTTTTCCTGTATTGTGCTTTGCAGTAAAAACAAAAGAGATTTTTCTTTTCTGTTGTACAGTCATATAATCTGAAAGAAAACTATTTTTCAGAATGTTTATTAAATACTGAGTAGATACAATATAAAATTAGTTCTGAGTGAGAGAATTTATTTCAGTGAGAATCAGTAAACTATGATTTATAACACAGTTCCCTAATTTTCAAGGTAGATCTAAAATTCTTGTTGGCTCTGGTAAAAGATAAGAGCATTTTCAGGGAAGAAAATGATGAAAGAAAATCAGAGATACACTTGACCTCCATTATATTTTATTTTATTTACAGTCTACCTAAAAAAAATGTTGATCTCAAAAAAAAAAAAAAATGCAAAAAACTGCAAAATACCAAGCCTGAGCTTTTTAATTGGAGCCCAAATTTGGCAAAATAAGTGATCAGAGAGAAAAATCAATGATGACTACAAACATGCTAGAGCAAAATATTATTTATAAGTTAATTTAGAGGTAAGAACTGAAAGCTTATGTTAAATCATATTTTAAAAGTTACAATTTATTTTATGGAGAATTCCACAAACACTATTAAGAAGGATAGAAGGAAATGTTTTCTGCATAACATGTTAATTTATTGGTTACTGGTATCATATTCTATACTATATTTAGTAGGATGTATAATATGTACCACCAGAAACATAAAAATATTACAGAAATGAATTTTTAAAAGCAAATACATAGTCAGCTACATGGGCCCACAAATAACTTTATAGAAAAATAATCATACCATAATGACTCTACTTTTAATAATTATTCTTATCACTATAGGACATCCTACAATCCTTCTATGACTTACTTATTATTGGATTAAAATAACTACCTTAATGTACAAGATGTCATGTTTCACCAATACTTATATAAAAATGGAAATCTATGTAGGTGACTATCACATACTTATGATTGTATAAATGTTATGCTGTTTGATACTGTATAATGATATAGGAACAAAAATGAGGTGAAGGTGCATTAGATAATTTTGAAATTTAGATAATTTTAACTAGAATTTAAATTTTTCATGCAAGAAAGAGAAACAGACATTTGTAGAATTATTTCTCATTAGCTCTTTGTTGATAGTATTCGATGTGACATGTTTTTTGCACCTTGGAAATCTCATACAGTTCAAGTGTCCTTGAACATACCAATAGCAAGAACATACCTATTAAAATAAATAAATAAATAATTTTCAAGTGCCACTTAACTATATATATATTATATATATATATATTTTTTTTTGGTCAAAAGCAATTTATAAAACAAACCCATTAAAACAAAACAATGTGTGCTGCTTTTCAATGTACATTGTAATGGCATTTGATTTATAGTATTCAGAAAGAAGTGAATGCCTTAAGACAAAGTTTTGCCAGTTAAGAAATGCTTATGCTACACTTGTACTTTGCAAAGCATAGAGTTTTAATTACTTAGCATGGATTTGAAGTGGGTCAACTGAAAAATGTGGTCATTTGATGGTGATTACAAAATTTCCCTGTGAATTTCTGAAAATTAGTTGTCTTTAAGGTAATCAATGGTGGATCTAAAACTTCAGAAAGGTCTCTAAGGGATAGAAAATAATGTCTATATCCTATCAATAAGAAGCCTGCACTTATGAGGAAAACATCATATGTTCCAATGAAACAAGTAGGAATACGGTATGTCTGAATGTCATCATGTAAAGTCATTTGGAGAAATTAGCAAGGAACTGGTTCAGAGTATAGACAATTGAAAGAGACGGGGGTTGGGGGGCGGCCTATCCAGCAATGCCAGGTAAAATGGAAAGAATGCCATTGTTGAGTTAATTTTTTACTCTTTTCAGATTAGTTCATACTATTCTGAGTTATCCTAGTTCACTCAAGTTTTCTAATTATGTTCACAGGAGGAAAGAAGCTAAAATGCTAATTTATGATGGTGTGACACTTTTTCAAAAGTCTAACAGGTCATAGTGTACAGAAAATTAAAATAAAATTTCCTTTGCCCTGTGTTAAAATTCTTGTTCATATGATCTGACATTAAGAAATGAAAGTAAAACCTTTTGGGAGGAAAAATTAATTACACATTTCTTCCTACTCCTTTCCTGTCAGATATCTTCCTATTATCACATACGTTATTAGTTTTTAGACATTTTTTGAGAAATTTGCTATCACTATTTCTTCTAGTAAGATGGCCTCTGGATACCATGTTTAACTCATAAACACTCTAGACTTTCACTTTTGGGTCTTTTTGGGATAATTTACCCACTGGGAACAAGTAAAGCTGGATAAAATAGTTGAAATATTTTTGAAGGTATCTGAGAACTTGTGTGACAGAATTTGAGAGATCATGATCCTTGAAGAAAGGAAAGTTCATGGAAATAAACTCAACATTGTATATACAAGTACCCCCTTGGGTAATTTGGCAACTCTAATGTGGAATGGGTAATATAGAGAAAAGCACACTGTTTTTCTTTTACTCTCACACTCCACATCTGACACTAGATGTGTGTGTGTGTGTGTGTGTGTGTGTGTGTGTGTGTTTTCCCACACTGACCAATTCTGCAGCACCATCTGGGTGTCCTATAATTCAGCTCAATTCTGACACTAACCAGAGTTAGTTCAGACCCAAGAGTTAAAGACTCAGTCCCACAAGACTGCCATTCCCACTTCAGATCCAATTGCAAGTAATGGGTCCCTAGGTTACCCACAACTTCTGTCCCACTTGGTTACTAGTCAAAGGTTCCTACAACCTCCTCCTCAGGCTCACAGAACCAAGCAAAGCAGTTTACTTACAATTTCCATTTTGTTACAAAGGATATGATTAAAAAAATACAGGTGAAAAACCAAATGAAGAGATACTTAGGGTGAGATCTGGAAAGATCCCAAACACAGGAGCTTCTGTCCCTGTGGATTTGGGGTGCATTACTGTCCCAGAAGCTCTCTGAACACCATACCTTAGGATTTTTATGGAGGCTTCACCATGTAGGCATGATGGATTATTAATTCATTTTCTAGCCTCTCTTCCCTCTCTGGAGGATGAGGTAGGGCTGATAGTTACAAGCTAGTTGTGGCTTGATCTTTCTAGTTACCAGCCTCATTCAATCCTTGCCTCATTGAAACAAAAGACATTCCCATCACCCAAGAAAGTCCAAGGGTTTTAGAAGGTCCATGTCTGGAACCAGGTCAAAGATGAAATGTTAGCAGAAACCAGAGACAGGGACTATATATCTCTATAGATTTCTTATTATTTCATGGACATGAAGACTACTTGGAGGCAGACAGGACTTGCAGGGTCAAGATCCTAGTAAACAGGAGGTACAGACAATTAAGCCCAATTCTGTGCATTGACTTTCTTCACAAATATTTGTGATTCCTAAGCTGTTCATGACAAAAGCCTAAGAAGACCAACAGAAAGTGACAGAAAACCCGAGTGGAGCTTTTGCTATTCTTATACTGTGGGAGAAATTAATGGACAAGTGAAGAAATGGCCCTAGTAAAATTCACAGGCTCTCAGTTGGGACCTCTCAAGATCTACACCCTGCAATTAAACTAAAATCAGAAGTAGAACAAGCCATATAATCGTTGACACCTTGACTCAAGTTATCTTAGTTCCTGAATGATTGAGATCTCTTCCTACTGTAGCTGCTGACAAAGAACAGGATGAGAGAGAAAAGCACAGCAATCATCCAGAGCTTCTGTGATCGTTGTAGAATATTTGGCATTCAATAAAAAAGGACTAGGTATACTAAGGAAAAGAACCAGGAAAAAATAAAACAACAGAAATAGATCCATGGGAGGATCCACATGGTGGAAATATTAAACACTGACTTCAAAATTTGTAAATGGCAATGGCATATTTCATTTGTTTTTAGCTTAGACATAAAATGTTATGAAAGTAAGCATAGTATATACCAGAAACCAGGAAAATAGATCTATACACTTGGTATGTGGAAGTAAAAAGGTAAAGGTATAAAAGGCAACAATGGAGATTATCCCTCAATTTTATGCCTTTTTTTCAAGGTAATCTCATGATCAGCTTGCTTCCCCTTACAACAAATATACCTGCACATGGAGGGGATGTGGTAGAGGTAAGCCCTCTGGAAGTACAACAAATCTCCATAGGGCCTGCATCTTCAGTATCTTGGCTTGTTTAATCAGGGGTCAGACTGACACTCAGAGAATTACCTTGGCATATGGGGCAATGCAGTAACTATAGCTCGTATTAGTAATTGACCATCATGATTCTTGCCCTCACACGTAATAAATGTTCTGACAAAAAGAAGTTGGTGTGAGGGCAAGAATCATGTTGGCCAATTCTTAATATGAGCTACACTTACTGCAATGCCCATGGTTTTTAAATTGTGAGTTGGTTTCTCCCGATAAGTTCTTATTTATTTTGAAAATTCCATCAGACAATTACTATTGTCTTTGGTGGTCCCTCTTATTAGGGAGGCAAGTAAAATAAGTTACAACATACATTTTATTTATTTTTTCTATCCTTTCCACTAGCAGAATGTAAACTTCATGAGGGCAGAAATTTTCATCAGTTTGATCCCTGTTTATTTTTCCCAATATCTAGAATGCACTATGCCAGGCACAGAGTATTTGTGAAACATATTCCTATAAATGAACCCCATCAATTAATCATTCATCCTTTTCATTGGTCTATATATCATGCTGGCCCTAATACAAACTTGATTTTTTTAATGTAAAGCACTAAAAAAAAAAAAACCCAAAACCACTTAATACATGGAGACTTAGATATCAATATAATTTTTCCCAATATCAATGGTAGAGAAATATAAATTTATTGGCCAAAAAAACCCTAATACCCAACTAGACACTTTTCCTGTCTTAACTCTATCTTCAGGACTTAATAATCATCTATAAGACATTAAGAAATATGCCATTAAGGCCAAGCTCCTAACTTAAGGACTAATTTTACTAACTTAAAATTAGGTATGTTATTAATACCACAAAAAGGCTTTATAAAAGTAACAAAATCAACTTTTGCTTTTCATAGCCAATAAAACCCAAAATGCTTTTTCATAGGCAGATTTCACATTTGTTGTGTGCTCATGAGTTATCAAAATATTTTCATATTTATAATTTTATGTGATCTTCAAAATATTTTAAGGTACTAGTAGATATGATTATCCCCATTTTATAAATTAAAAAATTAAACAGAGAAATGTTAATGCTATTCTAACATCAGATAGATGGTAAAGTTCAGATTTGGAAATAGTGTAGCTTTGTCATAGATTCAACAATATAAAATATACTATTTCATAGTTTCATTTCTCAACAAAAGGGATATAGCTACCTAGTGTTTTGGGAAATGCTGTATATGTAGAAACCTCTTCTGATACTCAAATATTTCTTTCCATGGCTATTAATTTCCTGAAATGTCATGGCAAGGTCAAATGATGACATCCTGCATTTGCACATGACCAAATGGTGAAACTTCTGAATGAATTAGATTACATCATTTTGTAAAGATGTTCAGAAACTTCAGAATGAGTAGATTACTATGGCAAAAAATTAAGCACAATTTCTGATCTTCAATTGTCCCAGGATATTCCTCTCTACTGCATCATGAAAAAAACAGTGCAGTATGGATCATATTTTCCTATGGGAAAACTTTTAATAATTAGAGATGCAATTCCTGACTTAGGCATGATGGTATTGTAAATAAATTATAGCACCTAAAAAATTTTATAATAATAAAGAACAATAAAATTATATCCCAAACCTTAAAATATGAACCTTCTAGTATTCAGTATGTCCAATAAATGTTGAATATGATGAAATATAGCCCCAATGTACACTCAAAAATTATTCAATATATTAAATTGCAACTCCATCTTTCATCACAAATTTTACCTAAAACAAAGTGTACCTATAATAATTATTAATATATAATTAATTGTACACAGTCACATTTTAATTTTTAAGTATTTAATAAAGTATGACATATATTAAAATATAATGATTTTGTGCAATGTTTAGTTTTGATAACTATATGTAATCATGTAAGCACTACCTTAATTAAGGTATTCAATATTTTAATTGGCTCAGATATTTTTGTCAGTTCCCTAACCATTCTAAACCCCAGGTAAACACTGATCTGCTTTTTGTCACGATAGATTAATTGTGCCTGTTCTAAAATTTCATATAAATGAAATCAAACAGATACTCCTTTTGGATCTGGAATCTTTCCTTATTAAGATGCTGCTCTCTATGATTCCATCTATGGTTCCATCCATATTTTTGTGTCTATCAGCTGTTTATGCATTTATATTACTAAGTATATACCACGATTTATTTATACATTTACGTTGATGAATATTTATTTGTTTCAGTTTTGGGGCTACTGTGAATAAACCTGATGTGCATGTAGTATATAAGATTCTATGTGGGCATGTTTTCATTTCTCTAGAGAAGTACCCAGGAGTAAGATTACTGGATCTTATGGTGAGTGTATGTTAATTTTTGTAAGAAATTGCCAAACTGACTTCCAAAGTGGCTGTGCCACTTTATACTCTCACCAACAATGTATAAGGATTCCAGTTTCTCCACATTGTCACTAACGTTTGGTTTTATCGATCTTTTTAATTTTAGACATAATGGGGAGTGTGTTGCAACAGTTCATCATATTATTTTCCTATTTCTCTGAAGACTAAAATATACAGTAGCTATTTAAGTGCTTGTTGGAAATTTGTAGATCATATATTGTAAACTGTCCAAATCTGTCACCAATTAAAAAATGTGGATTGTTTTCTAATTATGGAATTGTAAATGTTCTTTCTATATTCTGGATATCAGTTCTATGTCAGATATATATACAGGGGTGTGTGTGTGTGTGTGTGTGTGTGTGTGTGTGTGTGTGTGTGTGTGTGTGTGTGTGTATTTGCTGTTTTCTTTTAGTTTGTGACTTGCTTGGAGTCCAATTTATCATATTTCTAAATTTTTATAATTCATTTTAATTTTACAATTAGTGCCTTTTATGTTCTATCTAAAAATTGTTTGCAATCTCAAGGTCATAATGGAGCAGTCCTCTAATTTGTTTTCTTCTAATTTGTTTTATAGTTTTAGCCTCTGTGTTAAGGTCTAATATCCATTTTAAGTTAATTTTTGGTGTATATTACTTAATTATACTAGCCTTCTATTTCCTCGAGTGTTTTCTTTATATGTCTTTACTTTAAAATGAGTGTTCAAGTTTGAACATCTCAGTCTGCTTGCTTTTTCTGATAGTAAATTTAACCTGTAGCATATAGAAAAATTCAGTGCCATTTTAATGACCAGAGAGCAGGATATTTCACAACTCTCCATATGAGATATGCTTCTCACACATGAAAATGCCAGTGGTATAGACTAATTGATGAACACAATTTTTTTTTGCAAATAAAAATTATAAAATTGAATGTCTGATCTGTTTCCCACATTCTGTCTTTTCAATATATTTACAACAGCAGATGACTTTTTTTTAATTTATTTAACACACAGAGAGGAGAGAGCACAAGCAGCGGGAGCGGCAAGCAAAGGGAGAAGCAGGTTCCCCACTAAGCAAGAAGCCCAATGCGGGGCTCAATCCCAGGAACCCGGGATCATGACCCGAACCAAAGGCAGTAGCTTAACCAACTGAGCCACACAGGGACCCCAACAGCAGATGACTTTAATTAATAGGACTAGAATCAGGCCAAATGAGCATGACAAATAACAAATCACTTGAAAATGACTATTCCTCAGCTTTCTTTGTAATTGAGAAGTAGTGCTTAGATACTACGTCCTTTAGGGGACAACTTTACCAGAAAACCCTGAATGCAATTGTAAAACATTTTTAAAATGTTTTTTAAAAGTAAATTTTAACTTGCCATTAAAGAATGCTGACCACATGCTAACCACATGGATCCACAGACTTTAATTAGGCAAATAAAAATAAAAAGTTTGGTGAATTGTTTAACAATATGACAATTACTGAAAAAGGAAGAATCTGTGCTGCTGAACATCCACTTATAGAAAGAATTTAAGCGAGTAAGATGTATTTTCAAAATCTCAAACTATAAAATCAATTGCAAACTACCTTTTCTATGTAGCATTTCAGTCTAATAATGTATCACTCTGATAATAGCACTAATTTATAACTCTCTGGAGCATGGAACATATTGGAAGTCCTCTCTGATCAATTCTAAGAATACCGCTGTTTACTTAAAAGCCACGCTAGCAATGATTTTCCCTTGCTTACCACTTTGATATCTTCCAAATGTATGTTCTAGTTGTATTTATCAGCAACATGTTATAAAATTCTAACCTCAGGTATTGTGGACATTGTGCATGTTCTTTAAAAACAACTAATGTAACATGTATATTGAGCGGGAAACAAAACATAATTTGCATTATCTACTCTGATTTTATAGGCAGAAGAGGGAAACAGCAAAAATCTGTCAATTATGTGTCTGACTTGGTATCTATTGTATAATGAGACAATTTAAGTTAAACATAATTGCATACTTTTCCTGAATATACCAACCATATTAATCATTTATATAATGATCCTTCTGTTTTATCTATACTTTAAAGATAGAGCCAAGGTTTTTATTTCCTGAATCTAAAGGTCTAACATTGTCTTTTACAATCTTAGGCTTCTGGAAGATTAAAGTTCTTTCCTATAGATCTTGCAGTTAAGTAGACATCAGTCTGGATAATTTATATTTTGCAGTAATTCATTTCATTCTGCTCATTTACATACTTCAACCATATTTCTTTTTCTTATATTTTATTGTCCTAATTTGCATAAGAAATACAATTTAATGCATTTTCCTATTTTGTCTACTTATTACTAAATCAAATTTTAATGTTTTACTAATATTTCAAATAGGAAATTTGAAATACTCCCTAGTATATATAATGAAAGGACATTAAAATAATCATTAATCATCAGAATTAGATATAAAATTTATAAAATCATTATAATCTGTAAACCTAAAAACATTTTTCATTTATTGAATACTTATACCATGCCTAGAATTTTGCTAATTGCTTTACACATATTATCTCATTTAATATTTACAAAAACTCCTCAAGAGAGGCATTTTTGCCATTTTATAGGTAAAATTGAAATGTTTTCAAATAGTTAAATAAACTCTCCAAGGTGACAGATATTCAGTTTATAATTCAAAACTCTATTAATAAAACATTTTGTTAAAAGATTGTATTATACTAAATTATATTAATATTTATATTTCTTTATATAGAGAATTATCCTTCTGTATAACTTTCTTTAATTTTTTTAAAGTACAAAATATGAATATTAACATTATTTCCTATAAATGATTAAGGATAAACGTATCCTTCCTTTTTATTTTTGTGTTGGAATTGAGATATTTGAACACAAAAAGTAGAACTTAACTCAAAGAAAGGTGTTAAACTACATGACAACAGTAAATAATAAGAGTAGATTTCTTGATACAAAAATACAAAGTGTATCATCTCTGACAACTGGGAAGCTCTGTTCCTAGTATTTAAGTGGAAGAATCAGGTTTGACTTCAAAGGAGGGAATTTATTGTGTGGATTTTATAGGCCCTTGACAATTGTTTGCATAGTCAACCAGCTTATTTTTTCCAGAGGAACCTAAACAAAAACACAGCACAATGTTTATCCCATTGTGAATTATAAGAGAAAGAAACACATGTGTAACAATCTATTCACAAGATGATATTAGATTTCAAGCTGTAGTATTGTTCATATCAGGTTTGTTATACAACACATTTCCAAATAATTTTATAAGAAAGTTGGCTAATCCCTAAACACAGATTAGTTGTGCTGAGGGGTACAAACGCTGAAGAAACTTATGTAGGGCATGTCAGTCTTAGGGAGACTATCAACAGGCATGAGACACTTCTCATGGGACCTACATCATCATTTACAGCAGTTAGCAAACCTGGCAAAAAAAAGATGTGGAAGAAAGCTCCAGTGATACCTTAGCACCGTGTTTGGCCAGTAGCCTCTAACAGCAGTGAGGAAAAGCAATTACAGGGCAGTTTATTTCCATAGATTGAGAGCTAATACACAAAGACAGTTAAAGAGCTAACAGAATTAAAAAAAAAAGTCATAGCATAATAAAATTTCTCACAAAGTTAAAATTACAAAAAAAACCTACTTTTTTGAGAAGAGAAAAAATAACAGCATATCATTAAAGAACCTATATTTTTTTCCTGAAAATATGAAAAAATGGTTGTCTACTTCCACTTCGAGTCACATCATTTTCACCTTTTTTGGGCCTTAAAATTAATTTATGGACATTATCACAACATAAATCAGAATACATGCTTTAAGTAAATAGATTCACATATAATTATAGTTACCACAAGATCCTTCTAGAGATTAGTTCCATGTATGTGACAACTAAATCCCTAGAGAATAAAGCAATTAAGAAAAACTCATTAAAAAAATCTTTTAAACATATTACACATTCAAATGGAAATGTACATTATTTGTCTTGTCTAAAGGTAGGTCAAAGAAATTTATTATCAACATACTCTTCTTGGATTTCAATATTAAATTGAAGTTCAGTTTAATCTTTTTATTATATCTATTTATTATGTTAAATGCTTTGATTCTTAAAGACTTGCATAACCTTTATCAAGGCTATATTTATTCAGTTTCCTCACAGTTTAGCTCCTCTTCTCCCTTTATGTTCTCTTTACATTTTGCCCAGATCAGATAATTTATTCCTAGTCAGACCAGAGACATGATCTTCTATGTTTGAGCCTCTGTCTTGAATAGCCTAGGTATTTATATTGTAAATTTTCAAAACTTCATATATTCCTACTGTATCAACATTCCCACAAATAGGCTGAGAACACCTTGCCCAGGTGACCAGGGGAACACCTTGCCTAGGTGACCAGGTGTACCAGTGTGATATGGCTGGTCCCTTCTAAAGGTTCTCCTTCTTGCTCTTTCCTCCCTGTGACCTACTGACATTCCAATACACCAGTGAAACCCCCTTATAGCTTTTGTTTGTATATTCCACTCTGATCTCCCTGACAGTAAAGACACTGCCCACAGATTCTCACTTTTTCTCTCCTTCCTCTCTGGGTTCCCCAGCCGATTGGTTGAGTCACTCCACTGGAGCTCTTCCAATGTGGCCCCTCCATGGCATGCTGTGCTTTTCTCTTCTAGATCTGTGTTACAGTAAATCTCTTTCACTGCCATATGCCTTTCATGGTGTTATTCACCATGAAATCATCAAAAAAACCAACCAACCAAACCAACCAACCAAAACACCACACCCTTTTGAATGACATAATTTTTCCTTACATCACAGTACTCTATCACTTATACTTTAATCTCTACCTCAGAGAGTCCATCATTTTTTAACAATATGTTAATAATTTCACCCCAAAAAATGATAGTAATTTTATCTATTTATTTATTCATTTATTCATGTATTTATTTGTATATATAGAGAGAGAGCAAGTGAGCATGAGCGGGGGGAGGGGCAAAGGGAGAGAGAATCTCAAGCGGGCTCCACCCCCAGCACGGAGCCCCATGTGGGGTTCAAGTTCACAACCCTGAGATCATGAGCAGAGCCAAAATCAAGAGTCGGGGGCTTAACCGACTGAGCCACCCAGGTGCCCCGATAATAATTTTATGTAATTTATAATAAAGACTTGTGCAAAAACAGACTCAGAGGGGAGGTGGGTGGGAGGATGGGTGAAAAAGGTGAAGGGGATTAAGAGCACACTCATTGTTAGGAGCACTGAGTCATGTGTAGAACTGCTGAATCACTATATCGCACACCTGAAACTAATATAACACTGCATGGTAATTCTCTTGGAATGAAAAAAGTAATAAATAATAAAAAATGGCGACTTAGTCTTTTTCTTTTCTATGATTAATACCCACCACATGTTGGAGGTAATATTAGATTTTTAAAACATCTTCTTAAAGATGCCGGTGTTGACATACATTTTCACATCCACCTCTCTTGAAACGGCATTAAAATTTTAGTAAAGAGACTTTAAATTATAAGAAAAATCAAAATGAATAATTAAAACAAACTACATTTTGGAAGTGGATAAAAACATGTAATATTTTGTAGACCCATCCAAACTGAAATTTCAGCCAGAAACAAATTGATTATATCTTAGAACACCAGAAAGACACAGGAATTAGGTCCTCCATTCAAAGGTAGATGTGGGCCTGAAAAAGTAGGATTGGAGTACTCTGTATCTTTTTGCACTGCGTGATAATTCCCATCTCTTGCTCCTGCAAAAATGCTGTATATTTCATTTACTAGATGCTGAAACTATGAGCACGAACTCCAGGAATGAAGCTTGCTCTGGTTGGAAGGAGTTTCATTAAAAATAGTGAGATTAAGTGAAAGGCTATCCACTCAGCAGTAAGAGTTGTAGCAGTTTAACCCTCCAAGCTCAGCTAATGGGACCATCAGGTATATCAGTTAGAATTCAATTAGAGAAGTTATTCATTCAGTATATATGACAATTCAGTCAATTTTCCCCCTCAAATCCACTGCCCATCTGTTGATTCCTCCTCTCTCTCTCCTAGTGGCTCACTTGTAATGGACCCGTCAATGGGTTTCATGTTTTCAGTTTGGGTTGGGTTGGGCCAATGGGCATCCCAGGTAGCAGGTCAGGGGGAGAAAAGAGAGTGAGGTTGAGGTTTGTATTTCCTCAGCTCCCTCTTTAGAGAATCACCCTTACATGGTGGCCTCATGGTTTAACTCCACCTCTCTTTCTGACCCAATTCTGCTACCACTCTCTCCCCTCCTAGATTTTGGCCAAGGATGGTAAGTGCTTGCCTAATTATAATCCCCAGGTCAATGAAACATCCCATCTGTTTCACTGAGAAACTATTGTTTTTTCCACTGTAACTAGTAACTGAGCTGAACACTAAATTATTTTTATGATTTAACACTAAATTAAAAAAATAATAGGAGTATTTAAAACTCCAACTTTGTCTCTAAGAACACCCCAAGGCATTTATTATAGTTTTTAACATTCAGCATTTGGTGATCTTCTGTCATCTGAAATTTTAAGTTTTATTTCTTTCCCTTTTCAAGAGCTCTTTATGCCTGTTTTGTAAAAACAGATAAGCCAAAACAGAATACTTTTTTAAAACGTAAAGTGTAGAAATTCATTTTTTTATATAATTTCCTTTCATTGGGGTTAAAGAGTGCAACATATTAAGTCTTCTTTGGAGAAACTTCATTCAGGATTTCATTTAGCCTTATATGATCAGTTTATACTCCATGGATACTTAAAAACTAGAGATATGTTTTCTTTGAAACATGTAAGCATTTTAGAGAAAAAGAACACAGAGATAAAGAGTGGATAGACACTAAAAGAATGACAGGGATGGAGAAAGGCAGAGAGGGAGAAAATAGAAAGATGGATAAAGGGACTGATATAAAGATAGGAAATAAGTATACAGACACAAAGACCATCTGATAGATTCAAAGGTAGACAGAGGTCTGTGTGTGTGTGTGTGTGTGTGTGTGTGTGTGTGCGTGTGTGCGTGTGAGAGAGAGAAAGAGAGATACTATGGTTATGTGTTTTTTAATATATATTTGATCCATCAAGAACACAAAGTAGTATTTTGAATTTTGACATTTAATAATTATATAAATTTCCTAGGACTGCCATAATAATGTGTTAGAAACCAGGTGGCTTAAGACAACAGAAATTTATTCTCTCTCTGTTCTGGAGGACAGAAGTCTAAAACCAAGATATCGGTAGAGTAATGCTCACTGCAGTTCTCTAGGCATGGATCCTTCCTTACCTCTTCCAGCTTCTGGTAGCTCCAGGTGTTCCTTAGTTTGTGAGAAAAGAACTCTAATCGCTGCCCCTGTCTTCACAGGGACATCTTAATTCTGTGTGTCTGGTGTCTATATCTTCTCCTTATAAAGGCATCAGCCAATATTAGAGCCCACCCTCATACAGTACGCCCTCAACTTAACTTGATGAGATCTGCAAAGATCTTACTTCCAAATGACATCACATTCACAAACACTGGGGGTGAAGTCTCCAACATATCTTTTTTGGGGACAAAATTCAACCTATAACAGTAATATACATTATACATTATTTTTTATTTCTAACACATTTTAATCTTTATATTTTGGAACTGTCTTAATTTTAGTATATTATGCTTTATAAGAGTCTTATCTATATATGACTAAATGCTTGTAGTAACTTTGAACTAATTTCATATTCAAGCTAACTATCTGCAAAAAAAATGTACAATTCCAAAATACACAAGATGACCTGAATTATTTTATAATACCAAAAAGTGAGAAAGTGCTAAAACAAACAAAACTTCAGTGATGGAAATTTCAAAGGGACGCAGGAGCCAACTTAATGAGTGCCCAGTCGCCAAAGCTAAAATAGTTTGAGTAAAAGAAATAAACTATTATTGGATTATAACACAAAATATAAAATAAATATTTACAAGTAGAGTGCATACTGATATAAGTAAAAGATTGAATAAATAAATGGGGCAGAAGAGAAATTTCTTTTAGAGAAACATTGAAGAAACTTGAGTAAGAACTCTAGATAATAATAAGAAGAAGAATGTGTCATTGGTTCATTAATTGTGACAAATAGGACACAGCACTGTGTTAGTAATGGGGAAAGTCGGTGTGGGGTATACAGAGATTCTCTGGACTATGCTGACAATCATTCTGTAAATCTGTAAAATAAAAATCATAAAAAGCCTAAAGTAAAGCAGTTCTAAAGATCTGAATAGTAACAAAATCAAATTACAAATTATAAACAGAAATTATTTCCAGTTAGAAGACACAGAAGTATTAACCTCTGACTAAAGAGAAATAAAAAAGAGGGCATTTAAATTGGCCACTTTTTGAATATGTTTTACCTGCTAGAACATCTGACAGAGTCACTGTTTATATATTCACCAAATAGTTCTAAGAAAAGACATGCTCAAAATTAATTGTTGAATGTGGTATTAGAAATCTAGTTCCAGTATATTTGTTCTGGTTTTGTTTCTTGTTGCTCTTTATTACTGTATTCATGTGTAAATATGTTTTAAATTTTAGGGAGAAATAAGTGTTGTGATCATTCTTTTCAGTTTTTGTGAGAAGGCTACCATCAGAAATATGTTTAAATTTCAGTTTTATTTCTAGTCCAAAGAAAAGTCAGGAAATGCATGGGTCCTCTTCTCTTTCTTCCTCTCATTTATTCTTTTTTTCTTTTTCTTTTTTTCTTTTTCTACCTCAGGGGGGAAAACCGTCTAAGAATGCACTCCATTAGAGTATCAATGGGTATACACTCTAGGAAGTGTTAGCACAAGCCTTATAAATTGTTGCACTTACTTTGAATTTTTTCTTTGTTAAAGCAACTGAGCAGTAATTTCAAAGCCCTCTTCTATGAATGAATTATCCCATCAACACAATGCTCTCCATTAACAAGAAAAATATGCTAGATGGAAGGGAAATGGCAGAGAAGCAAAATCACTTGCCAAAAATGCTTTCAAAAATAAATAGCAAGTCAAAATTAGATGGCTGTACAGGTTTTGCAGTTGTAAAATCAGGTCAAGACAGGAGGAAGAACATGAATGTCTCTTGGTCTTCTTGTTTTAAATAAAACACAGGCAAAATTTATACTCACCCTAAACTATCACAACTGGGAGGACAGTGCTGATTATCAACCTTTACAACTAATGAGTTCATCAAGGTTCTTTCTGTGCATTTGCGATTCCTTTTTAATTCTAACGTAACGTGCCTTTTCATTTTTAGTGTCATTGATCTTCCCTTTATAAAAATTTTATTTTAGGGCATTTCAAGGAGAGCTTGTGTGATTTTCTAGAGGCAAAGGGCTTGATAAAGACCCCAGTATAAAAGGGTTGAATAGTCTAATTTGGAACAGATGAATGCCTTAGTCATTTGGAACATTTGTTTAACAATTTGCCAGGACACATTTCAACTCACTTTCAAACAGTGATCAACACAAAACTAATTTGAGTGGTGCTGTGAAGTTGAAAATTCCAGTGAACACTCTATTGGCTTTTTTGAGGTTGTAACTTTTAAATCAACCACACAAGAGGGCAAGGAGCACAAAGATTACTGTAACAAAGTGTAAAATACTACCTGTATTGCCCAAAGAATTTTTTTGTCTCTTTTTTTCTAAAATAATATTGATCCTGTCAATGAAATGATATATAAAGGAACAATTTAACATATCTGATGTTTCAAATTTAATATGCATATTTCTTGCATGTATAAGATCACCCTAATTTTAGTGTAATATATATGAAAGTGAAAAACCAATTCATTACTTAAATGTATGTTTACACTGCTCTGACAATTTTCATCAGTGATTCAGTTTAAATTAATTATCTTTAATATAGAATTATAAGATCTTACTATTGCCTAAATTTTACAAATAATTAGGTACAGTTTTCTTTTATATGAGAAGCTCTAGCTAGTATCAATCAATCCTGCCATGGACCGATCATCAGGGTAGAATAAAAATTCATGAGTGATTTGTACATATAAATAGTATGACAACAAAGAAAAATGCCCTTTAATGAAATTGCCAATAATTTTGAATGATTATGAACTCAGACAGGAGTTGGATTTTAGATCAGTACTCAAAAAGATAAAATGATTTAGTTACCAAAGCGTGCTGTTATAGAAAGCCCATATATTAAATCTATCACGTTGCCTAAGACTATGAATCCAGCAGCATTTTACATGGAGAAGGGTCATTGGAACCTTATTATGCTAGGGTTAATTTGTGCCCTAGGATCCTGGAGCAATGACGAAAGCTAGATGATGGAGCCACAAGGGTTTTGAAAACGATTAGTTTATGTGGATATTTGGAGTGAATATTTTTATCTGGTAAGGGAGGCCATTTTACAAAAGAAGCATAAAATGAACCTTTAGCTTTTGGCTCTCCGTGGGATGAGTTCAATCCCATGATGTGTGGCTTGGCTTCCTTGTCCCTCTGAAAAGGTTAAGGGGAGACCTGTTTTACTCCCACCTCTAATTCACTGCTGTTCCAATCAATCCTCTGACCAAGATGTACCAGCCAGGGTTCTTGTAATCCAGTAGGTCTGGGTTTGAACCACTGTGTATACACTTACTAGCCACAGGAATATAAGTGAATTTCCTGAACATCCCAGAGTTCACTTCTTTTTTGATATTATTGTTTATCTGAAAATTACAGCTTACAATGTTTAACTCCTATGATTGCCATGAAGACTAAACATAGTGATAAAAAGTTCTCATCATTGAAGCTTTTTAATAGTTTAGAAGGGCTATTAGAATTATCAGAGATAAATATTGTATCTTAACAAAACTGATGTAATAAATCTGTTATAATGTTTACATAATTTCAAGTTTTAGTTTCATCAGTGATAATAATCTCATATTACTTATGTAATATTTCAAAATATTACCTAGTTATCACTCTAAAATCTTCCTATTATTTTACTGTCTTACAATTAGTTGTTTGCTAAAATTTATAAAATAGACCTCTCCAAAAGATGTTTTGCTTTTCTTCCTCTCATCCTTATTTAATATCTTTAGTGTAGTGATACTGTCTGGATGTTTCCCCTCCTCATTAACAAGTGGTATATAGAAAGTATAAATTGTTCTTGATCTTACAGATGAAGTTTGGATTCTGTTCAGATGACATGGTAAGTTATGCTAAGACCTTATCAATTTATATATGGATTTAATTAACCAAAATATTTCAGGCTATGGCCTTTTATAAAAGGCACTTCATAAAAATCAGTGAATTCTTTTTCTTAAATCATTACATAAAGTGGGAAAACAATGTTTCACGTAGTTTATATATTTTGTGAGTATCTTTGTCATTCGATATAATGCTTTTAGTCAAGCATACATTAAAATGGTCATTAAAAAATTTTAAATATGAATTTCCTGGGGTGCTTGGGTGGCTCAGTTGGTTGAGCACCTGAGTCTTGGTTTCAGCTTGGGTCATGATTTCAGGGTCATGAGATTGAGCCCAGCAGCAGGCTCCATACTCAGTGTGGAGTTTGCTTGAGATTCTCTCCCTCTCCATCTGCCCCTTCCCCCCCACTCTCTCTCTCTCTCTCAAATAAAATAAATAAAATCTTTAAAAAAATATGAACTTCATTCCACATGGCTCCAAATTTCTAGCCATCTTTGCACTGAGACTGTTACTAACGAATACGTATGATTATGTTTAAATATAAATGTTTACATTGTTATAAATTAATATTATGTGAAAATGGGCAAAGTTATAGATGAAGTGATATGATAACTTTCTTTTATCCAACACTCTTAATAAAGTGTGAAGAAAAACAGCTTGTAAGGCTTAAGTGATGTGACGATCGTCCCCAAACATGACAACCCATGGTGGTTTTTCACAGTTGTTTTTAGCAGTTATCCTTCTGCAAAACTAACTTGCAAGCAGGTTCTCATATATAAGTGAAGCTAAAAAAAATCATCATGGTTTTTCTTTCTCTCAGCATATGTTAGAGTTGAATGACGAAGGCATTTTTCCAAATGATAAATTAAACAACTTTTTTCTTTCCCAAACATTTCAGTATCACTCACCCATAGCATACTGTAGATCAAAATTCTGTTTACGAACTTACTTTTATAAGTTTATTTTCCCCATTAGGCTGACATAGAACAAGTGCTTGTTATTTAGGATTACCCAGTACCTCACTATTATTTTAATGCTTTTGGAAATCTTACTTTCTCTATTTTTTTTCAATCTAATTGCTTTAGTTATAAACTCTATCTTTCAAAATGCCCATACGATTTAGTAAAGTTTAACACTTACCCCATTTTGTAAAGCTGAGGTATGACATTTGGGAAGCCAAAATCTGAACTCATAGTAGTCAATCCCCTGAAACTCCAAACTGAAGGTAACTTGCTTCTTGGGACTTCATCTTATTCATTGACACATGAGGTGAAATTTCAGGAAATGAATATAGTTTGGATTCTAAGTATTCAGAGTAAGAAAAAAAAGCACAAAAGCATTTAAATATTTTCAGAAATAATAACTCAGTGGAATCAGAATATAGTGATTGGAATTAACTGAGGATTTAATTGAGGGTTTACTGGATGATAAACTGCTATCATCTCTTTTAATCCTTACATCACCAATGATGTACTTGCATGTTTACTTTACAGATGAAATAGAAATGCCTATGAATTTAGATAAATTGCTAAAGGTGACACAACCCATCATAACATTTTTACAACTAGGTTCTCACTGATTCTGGAAAATAACATGGCAGTGATGCAATCTTCCTTTTCTAACACTGACAAACTGCTTTCCTATTTTTTTAAAAAAATGAAGAAATAGGTATCTAAATACATAAATTTTTTGCACTTTATAAAAAAATTGAACAAAACATATACCTCATATGTTTTCATTTAGACTATGTATAGGTTTATAATACACGCACACAGGATACAAATATATGTATCACAAAGTCTGAACATAAAGTAGCAATTTCCATCTGCATAGACAGAAGAACCACAGGTCACTCCCCTGTGATGAGCAAGTCTTTAATCAGAATTGTGTAAAATAGGTAGGACCATCAGGCGGTGGAAGGAACTGCCTTCCGCTTGTTTGTTTTGTTTTTGATGTGCATTAACATAGAGTTCTGACTTCTGAAGAATATGCTTTCTAATTTCCTAGTATCTCTCAGAAAGCTAAGAACAAGTATATCTATATTTGTTTGTTTGTTTGAAATCACATATTGCAAGCCGTCTCCCGAGTAAGCATTGGAAACTGCATGGAATACTGCCATGTGCAGAAACTGCTGAAGTCCTCATTTGGCTCCAACAAACCTTGGTACCCTTGCAGCCCTGAAGACATCCTGACATAGAATGTAAAGCTAGGTTATTTGTTGATTAGTTTGATTCTTCTTTATTTTGGAGCATTCTTTAATTTATATATAACAGTCAAGAGCATAGACTCTGGAGACCGATTGGCCGCGTTAGACTACAGGCTCAGCCACTGACGAGCCGTGTGGTATCAGGAAGTTTATGTAACCTTGCTAAACTTCAGCATTCATACTGGTAAAATGAGGATACCTCACAGTATCATTATGAGGATATAAGGAATTAACATAAAAAAAACATTTAGAGTAGTACACTGAAAATAAGTCCAACGCTATTAGGGTAGTTACAACATATATGTAGACTGTAATGACTACTAATAAACAGAACACACCCATGTCTACCAGAGTTTAAGAAATTAATCAGAACCAGTAGCTTAGAACACTCCTGTACTCCTGTCCCAAATCCTACCCTCTTCCTTTCTTCCAAGAGCTAATAACTACGCTGTTTATCATCTCCTTGCTTTTTCATACTTTTACCATGCACATGTGTCCATTGCATGGTATATATAAACAATATATTGTTTAATTGATCACATTCTTGAAATTTTATACATGGACTCATAGAGTATAGAGAAGTCCAACTGGACTGGGAAAGCTCTATGCTTATCTCCAGGAACCCCTGGAAGTCCAGCTTTGACTTCGGGCTACCAAAGAAGGAAGTAGGCTAACTGATGAATGATTTATGTTTGCTTAAAGTCTAAAACTCCCTTGGCAGCACGCAGGCCACTGATGGCTATATTAGTCTGGGTTCTCTAAAGAAATAGAACCAATAGGAGGCTATATATAAATGTAAATGAGCTAACTGCACCAATTAAAATACAGAGAGTGTCAAAGCAGATTAAAAAAAGAAAAGTCAACTATATGCTTTCTTTCAGAAACCCATTTTAAGTACAGACTCTGATAGATTCCGGGTAAAGGATAGGACATGTTCAACAGTACTTAAAGAAAGCTGCAGTAGCTATATTCATTTCAGACAAAGCAGATTTCAGAATAAGGAAGATTATCAGGTATAAAGGGGGGCATTAAATAATCAATTCTCCAACAAGACACAGCAATACTAAATGTGTATAAATCTAACAATGGAGAGTCACATTTCTTTCTTTTTATTTTTTTAAAGATTTTATTTATTTAATTGACAGAGAGAGAGAGAGAGACAGCGTGATACGGAACACAAGCAGGGGGAGTGGGAGAGGGAGAAGCAGGCTTCCAGCCGAGCAGGGAGCCCGATGCGGGGCTCGATCCCAGGACCCCGGGATCATGACCTGAGCCGAAGGCAGTTCCTTAACCAACTGAGCCACCCAGGCGCCCCTGGAGAGTCACATTTCTATGATGCTGGAACTAAATTTTCTCAGAAGTATCAGTTTTGACATATATTAAATGTGACTCAAATATGATTAGACACAATTCCTCCAAACAAAAAATAAAATTCATGTTGTGAATAAAGCTGGGTACATTCTTCTTCTATTTAAGTCACTTGCATCTAACGCACTGACTTTGTCAAAAACAACATGGTTTTTCATGATCTCCTGTCTAGATTCTGAAGTTGTATTACATTCATCAGAGGGGCAAAGTTAAAGTGATGTAGGTAATTCCTAGATGCATCCTTATTGTTATACTTAGGAAAAAGGCATTTGAGATAATTGCTTTTTTTTTTTTACCTTGTTTCTGTCTTCAGGATAATTTTATTGAATATTGCAATCAAAAAAGAGAAAGAATAAATTCTTATTCTGTATTGCCCTAGAGCAATGACAATCAGCTGGTGAACAGTTTGCCTAATGAGGCAGTTACAACACTCAGAAGATTCTCTGAAATCAAGGTTATTTGGGCTTTTCAATAGTACTTCACAGTCTCTTCTTCACGCACTAGAGGATGAGGCCATAGAACACTACAACAATTTAACATAATCTCCTTCTGTTCCTCAGAATGTTTTTTTAAGATATATATTAATGCTCTTTTAGGGTTGGAGGTGTAGCAAACATCTCTATATCTTAAGAAAAAGAAAAAGAAGGAAGAAAGAAAGCTCTACCTTTAAAATCAAAACTGTCTTTGCATCCACTTTTATATTGGCGGTGGTACTTTATTATTCAAAGTAAACACTAAATACTTGTGCCATCAAAAAGTACTCTTATCTAGACCTTACTTACTGGCAATAATCATCATACTATATGCATACTTGGTAGTGATTATATAGCAGAGTGTTTCTTGGTATTATCTGCAGAGTCTGTTAGAAAACACACCTACTTAGATTCATTTCAGCTAAGTCTGTGTTGGGAGCTTATTCTGATGTCCACTGGAAAATAATATAAATTTTTGTTTCTATCCAATAATAACATATGTAAAAGAATTCAGGGGGTTTAAAACTACCAAGATTTATGTAAATGATACAAGTACAAAATGGCTGACATGCAATAGTTACTAAATAAATGTAATCAAATATTTAAAGCAAGAATGAGAAGATTCCAAAGACCAATTAATATAGAAATAGAATTATTCCATGCAGCATGTGTAAAAACCCAGGCAGGGAAATTGACTAAAAGGTCACAATATTTCAGTACAAGAACAAATAGAGGAATTATTTCTGCCTTCACTTTTCTCTAAAATTCTAGATTAGAATTAAGAAGGCTAACTGAAATATCCAGATCCATCTGTCTAGAGCAAAAGTTATCTCTGTCCCTATGTGCTTTTCCTAATAACAGTAGAGTCATAAGTTTAGACAAATAAACATAGGGCATCATAATCACCTTTGTTTTCTTCCTTTTCTCTGCCCAAAAGTTACTCAGGTTCACCATCCAATCTTAGTCAACTGTCCCTCCTGTGCACAATCCAATCGTCTACTTCAGAGAAAAAAGCTTTTCCCTCCATTTCTAATCTCAATATCTTGCTTATAGGAGGTGCTCAAAAATGTCAGTTTATGGCTAAAATAAAGAGGAAAAAATGAAATTTTTTTGGTTTATACCCTTGAGTCTTACCCAATTTTCCATTTACCAGAGTCACTGTATGTAGTCTGTGCTATTACCACAGGCTTCCAGCTGAACTTCTCTGTACCAAAAATCCAAACTACCAACAGATGAAGCTTCCAAGTGCTTGTGCCTTTCTCTTCTTCTTCTTCCCCTTCTTTTCCTCCTCATCTCTCTTTATAGATTATCCCCCATAGCCTAACAAATAACATCCGAATTCCTTTCTCCACTTGATCTTAGCCAAAAGGCCGAGAAGCGATCCGAATTCTTTTCTCAATCAAGTTCTTACCTATTTTGTTACAAAATACATTTCAGCCATATCAATAACCACACTAACCCGTAATTAATTTTGTTTGCCCAAAATAGATTACAGGATCTCTCACATCTCACACATTACTCGCACATACTTTTGCTGAAAGTGTGTCCAATGTTTACTATGCCAACTTTTGCCCATCAAAAACCTATCCTTAGTTTGAGAACCAGTTGAAATTCCAATTCTTTCAATAATCTTCCCCTCAAGATTGCTCCCACAACAAAAGAACCACAATGAAAAACAGCAAAACATGACATCCTCCTTTTTGGAACAAGGTACGTAAGTTCGTATGATTATATCCCACCTGATATTACAGCTATTCATAAACTCATTTTTATCCCAAATTACTTCATTTCTTTGTATTCCCTATAGCTTCATAGACTATTTGAGGAAGTAAGCACTAAGTAACTTTTTATATGAAAAATTGGATTATAAGTCAACATTTATTTCAACTGAGGATGTTGGAACGATTACTTCGATAACTTGTAGATAATAAATTAATTAAACAAAAGTAAAAGGAAACAACAAAATAGACTGTTGACCACGTATGTGAATTTACAAAAAAGATAGCCCAAAACGCAGTCATCTACCAGATTTCTCTTGGCAAGGATATTTTTAAGCTGAATTTGCAACATCAAATAATTCTTCTATTTAGTAATTGAAAACATCAAAGCATGTTTATAGTCCATATAAGAAAAAACCTATACAAATATTCATTCAGTGTACATTTCACCAATAAAACATCATCTTTTCTAGCTCAAGTTTCTGTGTGAATGATTACATTTAATACTTAGCTGACCACCAAGTAAACAAAGAGGGTTATACACAGTATTAAATTAAGATAGCAACTGATGGAAGTCAGTTTGTAAAGTTATTCTCCATAAGGAGCAATAATACAATTTCTTAAAATATAACATCCAATTAGTAAGTACATTACTGAAACAATTAAAAATAAATAAATTAGCTAGGAAAGGGTCAAAACCCTATTATGATTGCAGTGAAGTTTAAAAATTTTATCACAGTCATTAGGTAAAATTATATATACATTTAGAATAAAATGTCTAATATATGTTCAATGATTATATATTTCCTACAACACGCATTATAGCAAAAAGTATAATTTGAAATTGAATATTATTTAAAAATGAAGGTTACCATGTGCATTACTTTTAATATACATGTTTTTTACACTGGTAAAGTTTCTACTATTAACATTAAAACTGTTACCTGAAAATATTAGCATTTGATCATTTATAATTTTCTTTAGGAAAAAGTAATACAATTACTGGCTTTCATTCTCAAGAATATGATCAACTTTTGGAAAAATAAGGTGTTTGAGAAATGCAGTATAATGAAAAGAAAATACCAAGAATTAAGTCTTTAGGATAAAGACTATCGTGGAAGAGAAGAAACACACATAAAGATGGACAAACACACTCCAGCATGTGTGGGCACATGTACACACACACACACACACACACACACACACACACACACACACACACACCTTAAAATCACTCTTTCCTAAATTTCAAATTAGGGATACAGTAGAAAATTATTTTTTATCATAGCAGAAAATTACTTTGCCTCTCCACATATCCTGCATGAATGTTATGCAAACATTATTATTTTTTTAAAGATTTATTTATTTATTTATTTGAAAGAGAGAGAGAATGAGAGATAGAAAGCACGAGAGGGAGGAGGGTCAGAGGGAGAAGCAGACTCCCTGCTGAGCAGGGAGCCCGATGCGGGACTCGATCCCGGGACTCCAGGATCATGACCTGAGCTGAAGGCAGTCACCTAACCAACTGAGCCACCCAGGCGCAAACATTATTTTTAAGCCATATGAAGTACGAAATGCGATTTTCCATGTCTCAAACCCCATCGATCCTTTTTTATTCTTCTTTACTCTTCTTTCCCCCAAGGGCAGTAAGCCCTCTTTGAACATGCTGTTCTCTCACTTACAATACTTATCCTAACTAATTATTATTCTTTAAGTCCCTGTTCAGCCATTTTCTTTGAGAAGTTTAACTCAAGTCCTCAAAGTGAGTTAGTTGTACCTCCTAACCTTTGCTTATTCCAAAAAGTGGAGGAAGGGAGAAGAGGAGGTTAAGGGGAAAGGCAGAAAAAGGAGAGGGAGAAGGAAGCCACAGCAATAGGGAGACCGTTCCAACCATGAGATGTGCAGCATTTGAATGGTTAGCCAGTGAAGGGCCTTCTTTATGGGAGGAGTAAACAGAGCTAGACAGAACCGGGTATGGGGAAGGGGAGGGAGTGACGGTGGCATGAGGTCACAGTAGATCAGTGAGTGTTATAACCTGAGCTCAGTCCATTCTCAGGAGGACCTATTAAGTGACTATTGGCTTCAGGTAATGATGGGTTAAAGTCCAGGAAAAGTAAGTAACTAAAATTTGTAAAGTAACTAAAATTTGGTTGACAAGCATTTTGTTCTTATTGATCAGTGGAGACAAAGCAGTTCAGCTAATTATTTATGAGGCAAAGAAGGAAAATTAGGAGGATTTGTGTCTCACTTCATCATAAGTAATTAAGGGGGCATCTGCAAGTCTTATCTAAATTATACTGAAGCGGGAGGTTCCTTGCTGTAAGATCTTTGCTGGGACATAGAAGGGGAATGAGTTTCTTAATTGTCCCTGTTCTCAAAGAGCAGGGGGCTCAAGTAAAATTCAGTTTTGTCACATCCTACCATTCAACATGTTTAAAACTGTTGAGTTTTAAAATCAACAGCACTATATTCTTCCTATTAATTGGTCTAACTCTAAACTCAAGATCACTATCACCTGGTACATCAGTCCAGAAATCTATGATTACCATTTGACTCATCCTCGTGCAGATGGCCACTCTACCTCTATATACTGTCTATTCTCTGATTTACATACGGTTTAAACTTGTAAATATTTTTATATTTCAATAGCCATTTTCTTGTTCAGAGCTATTATCATTTCTCACTTGAACTACTATAACCCTTAGTCTAGTGCTTTCTCTCATTCCATGGTAGATTATCTTTTCAAAATGCAACTAACCTCAGACACTACTGTGTTGAAGTCTTCCTTCAGATATGGGCCAATATTTTTTTTTTTTTTTTGTGAGAGAGAGAGAGAAGGGGCAGAGAGAGAATCTTAACCAGGCTCCCCACCCAGCACAGAGCCCAACGTGGGGTTCGATCCCACAACCTTGAGATCATGACCTGAGCTGAAATCAAGAGTCAGATGCTTAACCAACTGAGCCACGCAGGTGCCCCACTGGCCAAAATTTTAAAGTGACTCTACATGAAATCTGACCTTCTTTACTTTCACATCCTCTTCATTTCCTGTCCACATCATTCTCCATATGGTACTTTAACCTCTTGACAAGATTTCCAGGTGCCTATTACCTGGATTTTTTTCTACCTTCTCCATTTCTTGCCACTACCCATCCCATTTGTGACCAGTGAGTCACCTATAGTGAACTTGTGTCTCTGCCCCAGGCTTATGTACATTGATTTGCCTTTTCTCCATGTATTTAACATGTAATATTCTCTACCTGCAAATGCAAAGCTTTTCTATTTTCTCTGTCCCTAAATATCTTCCATTTGTTCCAATCTTTCTGTAATTTTGAGAAGATAAGTTGTGTCTGTGTTTTGTACTACTGGGTATCCACTTAGTAGAAGTACATGGTACATAGCATGGACTGAAAAATGCATTGAACGGAAGAAAAGATGTATTAAAAGGTGTGCCTTGGGGTCCCTAGTGGCTCAGCTGGTTAAGCCTCCAACTCTTGATGTCAGCTCAGGTCATGATCTCAGTGTTGTGAGATCACGCCTCCACACTGGGCATGGTCTGCTTGAGATTATCTCTCTACCTCTGCTCCTCCTCCTGCTCACGTGTGCTCTCTCTCTTTCTCTAAAATAAATAAACAAAAAATAAAAATAAAAAAATAAAAAGTGTGCCTTATCAAATATGCAAAAAGATATAGCAATAGCTATCTGTTAGCTTCAAATATTTATACATGGCAGTGCTCATTGGAAAATATTTATTTTGAAATACAAACCAAGTATTTCATAGATGAAAGAGAGATAAGCTAGCTAGATTCTCCTGATAGCCTGCATTTAGTTATTTAACTTAGTGAACTGCACTTTAAAAAATTGAAAACAATATGGTTTGTGAACATACAGCATTTAGCTGCATAACAATTTAAAATTGCTTTTGTGGATTGAACTGAATGTCTAATCACACTAATAGTGTAGCTTTCAGCAAACAAAAACAAAAACAAAAGCAAAAACAAAAACAAAAAACCCCCCACAAAAACCAGAGAGCTAAAACTAAGGCAAAACCAAAAAGTTCTCCCCTTTTTCTCCCGTTGTCATTGTTTTGGTGGCAATCATTTAGGTCATGGTGAATAGTTTCTATTTTATACCAAAAGTTATCTTTTTCCTTTATGCCTTTACTCAAATGAAAGACTAGAAGCCTTTAAGGAAATAATTTATGCACATGAAAAGGCATATAATGTTTAAAAATCTATAAGAAAATACACGTATAAATAAGTATACGTGAATATCTGATTATACCTAAAATTCTTCAAAATAAATGAGTCACTTAAAATATTATTTCAGGTAATGATATTTTTAGAAACATATTTTTAAATTACATCTTCAGACATATATTAACATTATGTTTCCCAAAATTGTAAATAAGATGAAATTTTTTTGATTGAAGTCTATTCCTAGTAAAGAAATAAATTTACAAATTCTTTCATATTAAGGATAAAGTTGTTTGTCATTAGGAAAAATGTTTCCCCCCAAAAATATGCTAAACTGAAGTAATTTGAACAAATACTGTAAGAATACATGGACAATTATAAATGAAGGAATGATTGCTAACCAGAAAATAAATTCATTATACTGGTTTCATTTTTATCTGACTATGGTGTATATGAGCCTAATTAAAACATAGCTATTTTAAATTAAAGATAAGAGTCTCGGTTAAAAGTTTTAGCAATTATGTAGGATTTTATGTGTTTTTCTTTTCACTAGGGGAATCTATTTTTTCCACAGAAATAGGAGAGTTTTTTAAAACTCTCACACATGGGTGGGTATTAGTTTTCCGGTTTATAATTTTGTTTTAAAGTCCTCATTAACCTATTTTGGTGTCCCATGCAAATCTCTTAGAATCCCAGTTCCTGAGGTCATTGTGAAAGTATACAAATCTCTGGTAAAAAGAATAAATTTTTATTTTTAATTTTTTTGGTTAAAGCTTGTGGTACAATTAAAACACAATTTAAATAAAAATGTCTAGAAATTCTAATGATGTTTGTAAACTGAAATCACTTTATCTCAGTTTTTTTCCTAAGTTTATTATAAGCCTTGGAGAATATCTTTTCAAATGTCAAAAGAAAAGATGCATATTATTAGCTTGGGACTAAATGCACAACAAATTGAAGCTTATTGCATTGGCCAGTAAGATATTTTATGGCAAGATATTAGTTAAATTTTTGACGCTTTTGATATTAGTGCACATTCTTAAATCCTTTGTACACTGTAAGAACCTGAAAAAAATGTTTGTTTAAATAAGTCTTGCTTCCGCCTCTTATTCTATTTGAAATTGTGGTTGAATTGGTAGATGTTATAAGGGATTTTCACTAAGTATAGAATAATTTTTATAACAGTAAATTTTACTAAGTTAATCAGAGAGATCAAGCTGAATATGTTTATTTCATCTTTATTTTTCCCCCAGGTAATTTAATTAGTTTCTTTCTTTTTGAAATATCTTTACAAAGTTAGTGCTAATAGAGAGCAAGTATTATCTAGCCCAAGATTCTCATAACAATTTTGAAAGTTTTTGTTTGTCTGTCTTATACAGCTATAAACTTTTCTTATTCTGTATTTACTATGGTCTTCTTTACTCCATTGAATAGGTACCTGCAGTTTTATGCCTGGAAATTTCTCAGTTCCCACTACTAGGTTCCTGGTTTGAATTTTGGGGGCTGCCAATGAAGAAAGAAGTTCATAACTGATATTTGCTCCCCTTCAGGGAACTAATCTAAGAAGTAGAAATTTGAGCTCACCCATAGGAAAAAATGAGTTCACTTCATCTCTCTTAACCTTTAACCCAAAGAAAATCACAGTGGCTGAAGCAGGGGCCTATTTCAATTGTCTATCCTATTCTTTTGTTTTATTTTACTCAAGATTGTTTGCATTACTCTCCATTGAATGTGCTTTTAAGTAGTCTCACAGCATGTTAAGGTGAATTTTCAAAAGTTTTAATCTAGTTCTAGACAGAGGAAACCATCAAAATTGCAAAATTTTATAACAGCTTAAGCCTGTTACATTCTTAATATTATTATTCTCAATAGTGATAAGCTATTATTTGTTCTACAATAAAAATTATGAAACTTTCTGTTCTGGCTTAACATGTGAAGAGTTTCAGAGTTGTCACAGCATGCTTACAATAAGAAAAAGCTGGACAAAGAGAAAATCCGTGACTTTTCTTGACCCATCTTAGTTTGCACAGCAAATTACTACCCTGAAATCTAAAGAGACAAGCAAATCCAGGGTCATAGCTAAGACCAGCCTCCCTGGAACAGAAGTTGTGGGTATCATAAACTGGTAGGAATTCTTAAATAGTTGTTCTTGAGCTAGTGTCTGAGTGTGGACTACAGTGAAAGTGTAAAGTGAGGAAGCCCTTGGGGCTGCTGCAGTCATAGGAGCATCCTCACCCTTGCATGGTTTTCCTGCAGGAATAGTATCAGTCACATGGCAAAGAGCTGAGAAAGTTCCCTCCATGGCTCTGGAAGGTTGGGGGAAGGATATCCATTGTGAAATGTGTCCAGGGGATTTCATATAGCCAAGTACCCCACTTTTCAGGGAGAAAGACTTTACCAAAACTTTATCCAGCCTGGGGAAAGAAGACTTCTCCTTCTGCAGGTCCCTCGAGCCTTCCTATCTCTATAAAGAGTGAGGGGAACAAAGAACATGTTTGAAGGTTACAGCCCAGGCACATACACCCACTAAAAGACTGAGATTTAATCAGGATTACAGACTGCCTCCTATTCTTCACACCTCATTCTCAGCCACCAAGCCTCCAGCATAATCATAGTGGGTTATAGTTAAAGCAAAATGAACCATCCAGTCTCTATTGAAGGAAGAATTCTTAGATAAAGTCAAAGACAACAGAGGAGGCAAAACAAGACCAGCAGGGGTGTCCCAGGCATCTGACACACATAGCTACAAAGACCACTAAACACAAAGCAGAATAACATAAAAACACACACTTAAGTTTTCAACAAAAATTACAAGGCATGCTAAAATGTAAGAACATTCAGTCTGTACAGACCAAGCAAGCATAAGAAACAGACTCAGATATAACACAGATATTGAGACTACCAGACAGGGAACTTAATAAACTATGACTGACATATTATGGGCTCTAATGAAAAAAAGCAGAAAACATACAAGCAATGGATAATGTAAGTAGGGAGATGGAAACTACAAGAAATATCGGAGGAAATTAAATAGAAATCAAAAGCACTGTGACAGGACGGAAGAATGCTTTTGATGGGCTCATCAGCAGACTTGATAGAGACAAAAGGAAATTAGTGAACTTGAAGTTAGGTCACTAGAGACTTCCCCCCAAAAATGGAGCTGAGAAGAAAATCCATTTTTGAAGCCACAGAATTTTTAAGAACTGTGTGACAATTTCAAAAGGTATAACATTCAAAATCAAGAATTATAAAAGCAGGACGCCTGGGTGGTTCAGTTGGTTAAGCGACTGCCTTCGGCTCAGGTCATGATCCTGGAGTCCCAGGATCGAGTCCCGCATCAGGCTCCCTGCTCAGCAGGGAGTCTGCTTCTCCCTCTGACCCTCTTCCCTCTCGTGCTCTCTATCTCTCATTCTCTCTCTCTCAAATAAATAAATAAAATCTTTAAAAAAAAAAAGAATTATAAAAGCAAAAAAATCTGAATTTTGCCATATGGTATGCAAACTAAAGAAAACCAAGACAAACATAAAATCTTGAAGAAGATGGAGAATTAAAATCTCCTATCTGTTTAGAACAAAGAAAAACATTACAGTGGAATTCTCAACAGAACCAAACAAGCAAAAAGAATATAGAGTGCAATATTTGAAGAGTTGAAAGAAAAAAAAACAAAAAACAAAACCTCAAGAGTTCTATATTCAGTTAAATTATACTTTAAAAGTAAAGGAAAAATAAAGACTTGCTTGGATAAAAACAAACAAACAAACAAACAAAAAAAAAACAGAGATTTCATTGTCAGTATATATACCCTGCGAAAAAAACTTAAATAAGTTCTTTAGGGAGAGGGAAAGGATACTGGCCAGAAGTTCAGACCCTCACAAAAAAAAAAAAAAGGAAGTACATCAGAAAGTTAGAAGACAAGCCACATACTGGGAGAAAATATTTGCAAAGGTCACAGCTGATAAAGGACTATTATTCAAATTATAGGGGCGCCTGGGGGCTCAGTTAAGTTTCTGATTAAGGTCATGATCCCAGGGTCCTGGGATTGAGCCCTGCATCAGTCTCCCTGCTCAGTGAGGAGTCTGCTTCTCCCTCTCCCTCCCCCCGTTTGTGCTCTGTCTCTCAAGTAAGTAAATAAAATCCTTAAAAACAAACAAACAAAAAACAAATTATCTAAAGAACTCTTAAAACTTAGCAGTAAAAAAGCAACCCCATTAAAAAATGAGCCAAAGGTCTTAACAGACACCTCACCAAAGATTTTTGATGGCAAATAACAATAGGAAAAAATGTTCCACATCCTAATCATCAGGGAAATGCAAATTAAAACAGCAATAAGATACCATTATACACCATTGAGTATGGCCAGAATCCAGAGTGCTGATGACACAACGGATAAGGAACAAGGGGAACACTTATCCATTGCTAGTGGGAATGCTGAATGGTCCAACCACTTTGGAAGACAATTTGGCAGGTTTTTTTTGTTTTGTTTTTTGTTTTTATAAAACTAAACCCGTTCTTACCACACAATCCAGCAGCTGGGCTCCTTGATATTTACCCAAATAAATTCAAAATGTATATACACACAAAAATCTGTGTACACATGTTTATAGCCACTTTATTCATAATTTCCAAAACCTGGAAGCAAATAAGATGTTCTTCAACAGATGTATGGATAAACTGTGGTACATCCAGGCAATGAAATATTACTCATCCTTAAAAGGAAATTAACTACAGGGGCACTTGGGTGGCTCATTTGGTTGGGCATCTAAGTCTTAGTTTCGGCTCAGGTCATGATCTCATGGGTCATGGAATTGAGCCCCACATTAGGCTTCTAGGCTCAGCGGGGAGTCTGCTTAAAGATTCTCTCCCTCTGTCCCTCCCCCACTCTGTGCACTCTCTCTCTCTCTCACTCTGTCTCTAAAAGTACATAAATAAATCTTTTTATTTTTTTGAAGATTTTATTTATTTATTTGACAGGAAAAGAGAGAGTGCACAAGCAGGGGGAGCAGCAGGCAGAGGGAGAAGCAGGCTCCCTGCCAAACAAGGAGCCTGGTGGGACTCGATCCCAGGACCCTGGGGCCATGACCTGAGCCAAAGGCAGACGCTTAACCCACTGAGCCACCCAGGCTTCCCTACATAAATATTTTTTAAAAATGTTTTCAAATTAGTATGGTAAACGCCATCTACTCCACTCCATGGTTCCTTTCTAACTGATTTAAAAATGAATTAAAAAAAAAAAGAAATGAACTACATACCATGAAAGACATGGAGAAACCGTAAATGCATATTACTAAGTGAAAGCAATCAATCTGAAAAACCAACATGCTATAAGCTTCCAATTATATAACATTTTGGAAAAGGCAAAACTGTGGAAACAGTGGACTGATCAGTGGTTGCCAGGGGTTGGGAGGTGGGAGGGATGAAGTGATAGATCACAGAAGACTTTAAGGGCATTGAAACTCGGTTGCATGATACTCTAATGGTGGATACATGTCATTTGATATTTTTTCAATTTCATAGAATGTACAAGAAACTAATATAAATATGGACTTTAGGTGATATAAATGTGTCAGGGTAGGTGCATCAATTGTAATAGATGTACCCCACTGGTGTGGGAGCTGATAATGGGGGAAGATGTGTATGTGTGGGGGGCAGAGGTTATAGGGGAAATCTCTGTGCCCTCTGGCTCATGGTTACTGATCCTAAAACTGCACTAAAAAATAAAAGCCTATTAAAAATATTTGAGGGGCTCCTGGGTGGCACAGTTGCTTAAGCATCTGACTCTTGGTTTAGGCTCAGGTCACGATCTCAGGATCTTGAGATCGAGCCCTGGATCGGGCTCCACACTGAGTGCAGAGTCCACTTGAGATTCTCTTTCCCTCTCCCTCTGCCCCTTCCACTCCTGCTCTCTCTCTCTCAAATAAATAAATAAATCTTTAAAAAAATATGTATGAAACAATCTCACTGAATTAGATGAGGAAAATTGTATGAGTTAAGTAAATTTGGAAATGAGAAAAATCTTTAAGAGTAAACCCAAAAGAAAATATATGTAAGCATCACTCTATTTGATAATGTTGTTTTCCACCAGGGTGTGGGTTGGCAATTTTGCTACTACTGTATATGTATGCTATAATTCAACAGTTAAGTAAATGGTTGGCAGATGGTGGGAGCCAGGTTTATCATTGTTGGAGTGGGGATTTACAGGTAAGCCAGGGGAGAAGGCTAGAATGACCCACTCAGTCATGGATTAAAGTGGGAGACATTAAGTATGAGCTTGTATCTAGCTAATATAGATACAGATGGTTATGCATAGAAATATTTATGGATGTATGTTTTACACATAGGTTAGTATACACACATATATTTCTTTGCTCTGTCAGCTGAGGATGCTTAGAAGCAATAACATCCCAGGAGCAATGAGCAAACCTAGTGCACAGATCTTGTTTTCTAATGTCATTCTCCAATCTAAGGAATGAAGGTACCTTGAAGAAAAGGCCGATTCTAGGACTGGGGCAGGAATAAAATACAACATGAACCTGGAACATCCCGTGATGCCAGAGAATAAAGTGCTAAAAACAAAACAAACAAAAGAATACATTGCACACAGGATCCAAATGGAAAATGTTCCAATAGCCAAAGCTGGGAAAAATTTAAAAAGATATAAATAATACAGTATTAGATTATCCACCGAAATATGAAATAAAGATACATGAGGACCTGGTGATATAAATTAGTGACTGTATTAATAAATAAATGAAGAAAATATATCACACAAAAGAATTCAAAATAATTTGTGTAGACTCTACACCAATAAGAATGTGGAACATAACTACCTATTCCTTAAGTGTGGACTACACATAATGACTTCCTTTCAAGGAGTCAAAGAAAGAAAGAGGGAGAAAGATACTCTTCGGTGGAAAAACCTGACAAATATTACTTCAGCCAGGTGATCCAGATCAAATCAGCGGTGCAAAGTTATAGTGATCGTGTGATCACTATATCACATGCAATCACTATATATCACGTTGATATGATAAGATGAAAATAGCACTTTACCTCTTTGTTTTCCTCCCTAAAACCCATGACCCAGCCTAACAATAGGAAAGCAAACAAACCAACCAACCAATAAATTCAACTTGAGAAAAATTTTACAAAATACCAGATCAATACTCCTTAAAACTGACAGTCATCCAAACAAGGAAATTATTTTTTTAATTTTATTTTTTAAAGATTTTTATTTATTTATTTGAGAGAAAGAGTAAGCATGAGTGGGGGGAAAGGAGCAGAGGGTGAAGCAGGCTCCCCGCTGAGCAGGAAGCCTGATGTGGGGCTCGATCCCAGGACCTGAAGATCATGACCTGAGCTAATGGCAGATGCTTAACTGACTAAGGTATCCAAGTGCCCCCAAATAAGGAAATTCTGAGAAATTGTGACAGCCAAGAGAAGTTCAAGCAGACATGAGAATATGAAATGTTAGATGATATTCTGATTAGTATCTTGGAACAGAAAGAGTAACATTAGGTAAACCTAAAAAAATCTGAATAAGGTGTAACTTTAGTTAATAATAATACACAATATTTGTTCAATAATTGCAACAAATTTTCTTTTCTAATATAAGGTGTTGATAATGAGGGGAACTGGGTTCTAGTTTATGGGATATCTCTTTTTTATCTCCACAGATTTTTTGTTAAGTCTAAAACTGTTCCAAAATTTAAAAAAAAAGAGGAAAAAAGAGGGATAAGGCCCTGAAGTAATATCATTATAATTATACACACACACATACACACATAAGTTTTACAAAAAGGATTATTTCCATTTTTCAGTTTCCATAAAATTTTATCAATGCTTCTTGGCCTGCATAGATATACAAGTAAGTATATATATATATATATATATATATATATATATAAATATTTGATATTTAAGTGAAAGTATAAATATATTTTGGTATAAAATTTATTAAGCACTAGTCAAAACAATAATTTTCTTTCAGAAACTAATTATTCCATCTTCAGTTTTAATCAATAAACATTTATAGAACAATCATCCCTTCTCCTCACCCAAACTACAACTCTGCAAACAGCTATACATGTATAATCTGTTCTGGACCTGTTAGGATTATATAATTAATAAACTCTGTCCTGCACACAATCTGTGACCTGTTTTCTGAGCATCAGTCTCATGATCATGTAAATGTTTGCTTGATGCCCATACGGTTTTCTACTTGGTGTGTTAAATGTAATATAAAAACCAGAACACGGTCTTTCCCCAAATACTCTCTACTTCATCTCCTTCATCTGATATTATGAGTGTTCCAATTATTTGGGCCAAAATTTGCTCTATACCTCATCCAGTTTGCTTGCAAATCTCATCCTTTCTAATTTCAACACATATCTCCAATTTGACTACGTCTCACCACCCCCACACCTGCTCTCTGATATCATCTATTAAAATCTTGCACCTAACTGTTGAAATACTCATTTCATCCCTTGCTCCATTTTGCCCCTGACAGCCAAACTGTTCTCACTACAGCAGAGTGATATTTTAAATAGTTGTGTCGCTCCCTTGCTTCAAATGTTAAGTGCCTTGACACATATTTAGAATAAAATCCAACTGCTTACTGTAGACTCCAGAAGTATAAATGAGCGATCCCCTCCTCCTCTTTCTGAAGATTTCTCCCAGAATGTATCCTTCTCCCACTCTTTGCCAGGTACAGTGTGAGGACGTCCTCTATTCCTAGACGGAAAGGTTTCTTCTACCCTGACAACGTTGCCCTTGCTCTCTCCTCCGGAGGGAGCACTCATTCCCCCCACCTGTGTGGTTCACACTCATTCGCTTGATTCTGGTTTCTGTTATTTTTATTTTTTAATTGACGTCTGAAGTAGACCTGCCTTGGAGAACCCTATGTGTAAAGCAGCCCACCATACTTCTATCAAACTCTGAAATTATACTTTATTTTTCTCATGGGACTTTTTGAAAATCAAAATTATATTTTTATTCACATTTTTAAATGAATAGCTCTAGAATGTCAGCTCTGTGGCAGCATGGCTGTCCCTCTTCACTCTCCCTTTTTTTAACCTTCCTTCTAGCAATTCTTTACATCTAGCTACAGCACCAAGAACATTACAAACAAGTACATATTCTTACTTATACACATCATATAAAGAAACCTATGACACTGGAATCATTGTAAGTGAAACAGAAATTAGTTCTAAGAATTTACATGAAAGAAGTAAGCTAATGAGGACGTAGCTTTAAAAAATATTCTTATACTTAGCTCAACTCCTCAACCACTTCAGTCACTCAAAATTTTCATGCAAAATAACCCAACCTGACATGTCATTAGACATAATTTTCATAATGGTCTATTTACATAATAAAATGAATTTACACACACACACACACACACACACACACACACACACACACTCTAATGTATATGTGTAATCTGCCTATACAAAGAATAATAAACACCTATTTTAGACAATACTAAACTATAAATCACACTTTTTTTTTTTTAATAAACTCAATGTCCAATGTGGGGCTTGAACTCATGACCTGAGATCAAGAGTCACACGCTCTACCAACTGAGACATCCAGGCACCCCAAATCACACTTTTTATTAAGAAGGAAATGTGGCTAATTCATTTTAGAGAGCTCAAGAAGTAACTACTGGAAGAAATCTCTAGCAGGTTCATGTACCATTGAATCTCTGTAACTCATTTTTTGATCTTTTGAAAAATAAATGCTCACTAAAGCATATTGATAAGAGAAAGATAATTGCTTATGGCATAAATTGTAAACAATGTGTTGGGAAGATAAACAATATTTGTTTGCTTTGAAAAGCGAATAATATTTATTGTACAGGCTTCAGAATCTAATTTTCATGAGTAATTATCCTTTTCTTTTTAGTCTGACTGCAAAAAAAAAATCAACTTATATATAAAATTAAAGAAAAAGAAAATGGAAAAACAAAGGCTAGCATGATGAGCTCTTATCTATACTCCCAAGTATGAAAAGAAAAAAGAAAAATAACAATAAACCCCTGCCCCCAAATCTTGAATTTCCTCTCTTTCATAGTAATCAGTATTTATCTTTCTGGCTATCAATCAGGCACATGTATATTAGTGATGACCCTGAATTTGATTAATTATAAAGGTTGACTTACTGATATAGGGGGAAAAGCCTGGATGGCTGATAACTTATTTTCAAAATGGAATTTAATGGCTTTTTTTGGTCATATTCAAATAATTAATTTAGGTAGTTAAGGTAAACATAAAAAAATATACTTTATGGAAAAATGCTCTATGCTGTTACTGAAAGCCAGGCTAATACAGAATGAACTCTACCTAGATATTTTTCTTTTTATTTTATGTTACTCTATCTATGTATCTATGCATCTATATATCTATCTATCTACCTACCTCCTAACTACTGAGAAGCATTCTAGGCTCTAGGGAGCCTATGGTACTTGTGCCTTTGAGAGAGTCAGACAGTAAATACCAATAGAAATATAGTACCTTAAGGAAAGTGACATGATAAAAGAAAAAACGCAGACTGGTTTGGGGTGAGCTATGGATTTACTATAAAATGGCCAAGGGGAGCCTTTAATAAAGTGACAGTTGAAATGTGACCAAAATGGAGTGAGGGAGTGAATTGTGATAAAGCCTGAGAAATGGCTCTTAGCAAACACCTACTCTTTTGTTTTTATGTTTTTTGTTTCAAGTTTTTATTTAAATTCCAGTTAGTTAACATATAGTGTAATACTAGTTCCAGGAGTAGAATTTTCTGGTTCACCACTTACATACAACTCCCAGTGCTCATCACAAGTGCCCTCCTTAAGCCTCATCACCCGTCGAGCCCATCCCCCACCCACCACCCCTCCAGCAACCCTCAGTTTGTTCTCTGTAGTTAAGAGTATGTTTTAGGGATCGAACACCTACTCTTAACGGCCTTGATTAGTTCATATTTTTCTTAACATTTTCTCTAACTTATTTTTATTAGAATTTGTAACAGTTTAAAAGTACTTCCAAATTTAGCTTTTATTCTCATTAAATTGGTTAATCAATTGGATGTCTTTTAAGTAAACTTTACTTAATTCAGCTCACAAATTTGGTAAATTTATCAGTAGGACCATCTGGGCTTTATGCTTTATGAGAGGAGGAGAAAGACTTGATCGTTGATTAAACATCATTAGTATTTTGGATTATTCTGCAGAGTTTCAGTTTCTAGTAGTATAGTGACATAATTAAACAGGGTCAAAAATTACCAAGAATTTTATCATGAGAACAGTAGTCCTCTAACCCAATCCACCTCACCCTATCCTTAGCTCCGTTCCTCAGACCATAAATTTTAACAATATTTCACTATCATAAAAATTAAAATAATAAAAGTTCATAAACAGTATTATAATAATACAACACTTTGTTATGAAAATATTAGGGAAATGTTCAAGCATATACAAAAGTAGAGATAGTAGTGTAATGTCCCCAGTACGTTCTTTAGTCAGGTTTTTTTTTAAAGATTTTATTTCTTTATTTCAGAGAGAGAGAGAATGAGATAGAAAGCACGAGAGGGAAGAGGGTCAGAGGGAGAAGCAGACTCCCTGCTGAGCAGGGAGCCTGATGTGGGACTCGATCCCGGGACTCCAGGATCATGACCTGAGCCGAAGGCAGTCGCTTAACCAACTGAGCCACCCAGATGCCCTCTTTAGTCAGTTTTAATTATGATTATTTCATGGCTAATCTTATATTCTCTATGTTCCACCCACTCCCTTCCCTCAACAACCGTAAAATTTACTTTGAAACAAAGATAAAGCATCATCATTTGTCCCTTAAATATTTCTGCATGTATCTCTATAGATAATAACTAAATTTTAAACATAACCAGTGTACCAACACTCCATACACAGATACACACATAAATACACACACACACACACACACACAAGCCAAAAAAATAATTTAAAAAATATAACCAAATATCAAGGAAGTTTTCTCTGATTGTCCTCAACATTCCTTTGATTGTCCTCAACATTTAAATAATCCTGTTTGTCCTCAAGATTTAAAAAAAAACTAATTGAATTGGGATTCAAACGATGTAGTCTGCAATTAGTTACTTTGACTCTTAAATCTCTCTTAAATCACAGGTTTCCCCACACACCCCATCACAGGGGGTCCATAAAGTTTCTCTCACCCAGGTTTTGCTGGTTGCCTCTCTGTGATTTTGTACCACTTACTAAAATTTGACCTTGCTACTTTAGTCTAAAGTGGTTATAATTTTACTGTGATGTGATAAGAGATTTTTTTCAAATACCAGGTTTTGGCAAACATTTCCTATTAAGGGACAGATAGTGAGTATTTTTGTCCATAATGTCTCTGCCACAACTAATCAGCTCTGCTGTTGTAACATGAAAGCAGCTACAGACATATGTAAATGAAAGGATGAGGCTATTATCCAAAAAATTTTACTTGCAAAAGCAGATGGCTGGTAGGATTCAGCATGTGGGCCATAGTTTGATCCCTGATTTAAACCATGATTTTAGAATGTAGGCTGCTAAAGCAAACTTTACACTAACAATATGGTTATTAATCATACAGTGGTATAATTATTGAAGGAGGATTTTTAATATATTTTATTAGATAAAGTAGATAAAAGATAATTTTCTTATATTTTAGTGTTTTATTAAATTATTATTTTACTACCCATATTTTGTCTTTATTACAAAACAAAGTTTTAATGCAGGGTCACAGATCTAAACTTTGTTATATATAACCTATATGCAAAATAAGAGTTTGAAGGACATTTGGAGAATATTTGGACTAGGCTCCTCATTTATATAGAAAAAAAAACTGATGTCAAACAGATAAAATGACTTGTTAATTTTGAGAGTTACAAAAATTATTGATAATCAGAATAATGTTTTATTTAAAACTTGGAAAATTCATTTTATTTTTATTTTTTATTTTTTTAAGATTTTATTTATTTATTTGAGAGAGAGAGATCATGAGCAAGGAGGAGGGGGAGAAGAAGAGGGAGAAGCAGACTCCCTGCTGAGCAGAGACCCCCCCCCCCAATGCTGGACTCAATCCCAGGACCCTGGGATCATGACCTGAGCCGAAGGCAGACGCTCAACCAACTGAGCCACCCAGGCACACAAAAATTCATTATATTTTAAAAATTCCCCAGTTTTGAAATATTGGGACTTCATGAAGATAAAAAGCTTTTGCACAGCAAAAGAAACAGTCAACAAAACCAAAAGACAACCAATGGAATGGGAGAAGATATTTGCAAATGACATATCAGATAAAGGGCTAGTATCTAAAATCTGTAAAGAACTTATTAAACTCAACACCGAAAGAACAAATAATCCAATCAAGAAATGGGCAGAAGACATGAACAGACATTTTTCCAAAGAAGACATCCAAATGGCCAACAGACACATGAAAAAGTGCTCAACATCACTCGGCATCAGAGAAATCCAAATCAAAACCTCAATGAGATATCACCTCACACAAGTCGGAATGGCTAAAATTAACAAGTCAGGAAAAAACAGATGTTGGCGGGGATGTGGAGAAAGGGGAACCCTCCTACACTGTTGGTGGGAATGCAAGCAGGTACAGCCACTCTGGAAAACAGTATGGAGGTTCCTCAAAAAGTTGAAAATAGAGCTACCCTATGATCCAGCAATTGCACTACTGGGTATTTACCCCAAAGATACAAATGTAGGGATCCGAAAGGGTACATGCACCCCGATGTTTATAGCAGCAATGTCCACAATAGCCAAACTGTGGAAAGAGCCAAGATGTCCATGAACAGATGAATGGATAAAGAAGGTGTGGTATATATATATATATATATATATATATATATATATATACACAATGGAATATTATGCAGCCATCAAAAGGAATGAAAGCTTGCCATTTGCAACGACGTGGATGGAACTGGAGGGTCTTATGCTGAGTAAAATAAGTCAATCAGAGAAAGACATGTATCATATGACCTCACTGATATAAGGAATTCTTAATCTCAGGAAACAAACTGAGGGTTGCTGGAGTGGTGGGGGGTGGGAGGGATGGGGTGGCTGGGTGATAGACATTGGGGAGGGTATGTGCTATGATGAGCGCTGTGAATTGTGCAAGACTGTTGAATCACAGACCTGTACCTCTGAAACAAATAATACATTGTATGTTAAAAAAAAAAAAAAAAGGAGAAGAAGATAGCAGGAAGGGAAGAATGAGGTGGGGGAAATCGGAGGGGGAGATGAACCATGAGAGACTATGGACTCTGAGAAACAAACTGAGGGTTCTAGAGGGGAGGGGGTGGGGAATGGGTTAGCCTGGTGATGGGTATTAAGGAGGGCACGTTCTGCATGGAGCACTGGGTGTTATACGCAAACAATGGATCATGGAACACTACATCAAAAACTGATGATGTAATGTATGGTGATTAACATACCATAATAATAATAAAAAAAGAAGTATAATGAATGTTGTAGAAGATGGAAAGAAATAAAAAATACTGAAAAAATATTCCACACTTTTCCCCTTCTAAAATAAATTATTTTTTTGATTTTAAATGATTTTCTTCATATGAATGTTCATTCAGATGTAAAAAGAGGGTATATGTACTCTCCTCCCCATACAGGAATTTCTTTACATGAAATCCATTTATGGGATGAAGGGCTAGAGGGAGACTAAGGTGTCCTCCCAACAGCTGCTCTAAAAACATGCATTTTGGGACAATTCAGATTGTGTAAATCGTTCTATATTATAATTAACAAGTAATTCATGGCATTGTTTTAGTTAAATTACTTAGACACACACAAAAAAATGGTGACTTTTTTTTGCAGTGCTTTGAATACAGCTGTGTGAAACCATCATCTCTTGGTAAATTTTGTAAGATGTTAAATATATTTGCTTAGTTGTCAAAATTATGGCATTTCTAAAGACAAAGATGAAAGAACACTGAACACGGCCACAGTTGTGGATTTTTAAACAAAAGAAGAGTGAATCTCAAACTAGGATGAAGAAACAGCATGATTTTTTGTTAAAAAGTGAAAAATATAGTATCTCTATATTCCTACCAAGTGAGAGTATTTAAGATAGGATTATATTAGGTAAATATTTTTTATTGTGATGCTATCCACAACAAATTAGGATATTACTGTAAATGAGTTTGTATATGTGTTTATGTGAATTAATGTTTATTTTACACATTTATATGTATGATTATGTATATGCCTGAATATAAATATGTGTATACATACACATACAGACAACATATAATTAATGAGTAATTGAACCTATTAATTAGTAACAGTGGGTCTGTTTTAAGGTGTGCCAGATTTTCTTAAAAATTTAGAAGGATTGGAGCTAAATATATTTGCATGCCTGAAAGTTTCCTTGTATTTCTACAGTAGCTGGAACACTTGGATCATAGAGTACCCTTGTTCTGAGAAACTGAGTCTCAGAAAAGTTTAAAAATGTATTTGGATAACATAGCTAGGTAATAAAATGGTGTAACTAGAACCCAGACTTCCTGGCTCCAACAGAAGTGTTCTCTATATTATATCACTAAGTTGTTAGATCACATTTCTATTTGGAAGCCTGTATTTTAGAAAATATACAGAATATTCTGATCAGTCATAATTTTTAAGTTACTAAATATATTGAATTAGGCAGACAGTAAAACCACTGCTTAGATATGATAGAATAAACATTTTTTATGACACGGGTAGGGTATATCACTGGAGAGTAAAGGTCAAGTCCTTTGTTTGACTTCTACAAGCTCAGGCTGTTCTTAAGATCCAGTAATAATATTTTCTTTCTTTTTTTTTTTCCTTTCATACTATGTTAAGTCTATTTAATTGAAATTTGAAAAATAGGCAAAACTTAGAGGCAGAAAGATAAGTGATTGTTGTTTGCTGGGTTGGGACAGGGATTGATTTCAAAGCAGTATGAAGAAAAGCCTTGAGATGATGGAAATGTTTATTTTTATTATGGTAATGGTAAAAAGCACTGTGTACATTTGTCAAAATACAACCACTGTTCACTTAAAAATTGATGAATTTATAGTATGTAAATACACATCAATAAAACTGATGTCAAAACAAAAAATTATTTCTAGTTCCATGTATATTTCAAAGTACCATTGTGATAAAAAATAATTTAAGTTCTCAATAAAAAAATCTTTGAAAACTTTCTTATATTCTCTTTTTAAGTAAGATATATACTTTTTTGTATTTGTTGTTTCATATACTTTATTGAAGGTCTGTAGTTTTTTCTCTGATAAATCTGACATATTTCTTATTTTCTTCTTGGATATTTTATATGTTTTGTGGCTATTGCAAATTACAGCTTTTTCTCTTCTGTAACAGATGTTGGGGAAACTGGACAGCTATGTATAAAGGAATGAAATTGAACTCCTATCTTATACCACTCACAAAAAGTAACTCAAAGTGGATTTAGGACCTGAAAGTGTCAAACTCCTGGAGGAAAACAGAGGGGAAAAATTCCTTGATATTGGTCTTGGCAATAATCTTTGGATATGACACCAAATGCACAGGCAACAAAAGCAAAAGTAAACAAATGGGACAACATCAAACTAAAAAGTTCCTGCACAGCAAAAGAAACAAAGAACAAAATAAAGGGGCAACCTACAGAATGGGAGAAAACAGAACAGAGTATCCAAGGACTCTGATACAACTACAAAAGGTAGAACATAGTGCAACAGAAGTACAAGAAGGAGAAGAATGAAAGAAACAAGAAATCTTGGCAACAGTGATTACTAAGAATTTCTCCAAATTAATGTCACTCTTCATTTCAATTAAGAGTGTACTCGGAAAGCTCAGAGAACATCAAGCAGGCAAAAATGCCAAAAACTATACATGGGCATATCATTTTCAAACTACAGAAAATCAAAATAATCTGGAAAGTAGCCAAAGGAAAAAACACCCTACCTATAGAAGCTCAAAGATGAGAGTTACATCTGATGCCTTAGAAACCATGGAAATAAGGAGAGTGGAGTGAAATATTGAAAGTATCGAGAAAAAAAAAAAAAAAACATCCTAGAATTCTGTATCCTGTGAAGTTTTCCTTCATATGTGCAGGAAAAATAAAGACTTTCTCAGACAAATAAAAATTGAGGGCATTTTTTTTCTAGTACACCTGACTTACAACAAATGTTAACAGAAGTTGTTTATAGGAGTAGAAAATAATATAGGTCAACTTGGATCTACAGAAAGGAGGGAAGAGAGTAGAAGAAGGAATACATGAAGGTAAAATAAAAACTTTAACTTTTCTTGTTCTTAACCTAACAGAAAACAGTTTGTTCAAAATAATAGTAACAATGCATTTAATTACTTATGCTTATATATGCATTTTATATATGCATATATGCTTATGAATACTTAAATATAAGTGAAACAATAAATGACATCCATGATACAAGAGATGGGAGGAAGGAATTAGGACTATTTTATTATAAGGTACTCATACTACCTATGAAATGATATATATAGTGTTAATTGAAAGTGGACTTGCATTAGCTATAAATGTACATTGTAAAATCTAAGGCAACCACTAGAAAAGAAGTGTAACTGAAATACTAAGAAAGAAGAGAAATAGAATTACATAGAATGCTTATTTAAAACCACAAAAGACAGGAAAAGAATGGAAGACAAAAAGATTCTTCTCTCTCCAGGTAGCCTCTTCCAACATTTTAATATATTTTTTTCAGATTCATATACTTCTATCTCACTTTTGCTCATCTCCATATTTGAATAGCCTGATCTAATTTTTATTTTACTGGGAAAACAGAAATTCAGTATTGATTTCTTATAAATCAATCTGCATATTTTAATTTTCAAATTGAAAAAATTCACAACATATCATAAAATCATTTAATCATATTTAAAATATTCAATTACATAAGTCCTATAACTTGAAGGAAAAGGTTTAGTAAACAGGACTTTTTTTAATTGATAGAGAAATCTCAGCTGTAAGATACAATAAACACAGGTATTCCTAGTAAAACATATCAAAGAATAGACAGGAATTTTTAAACATCAAACCTTGAATGTCCCTTTTGCTTACCATATCAATATTTTAATTTAAAAAAGTCTTTCCAAGCTATTATATAATCACAATGAATTTTAATTGGATTTAAAAAAGTAAAGTGGTGGGAAGAGAAGTAAATGTGTTCTAAAGAGATGCTGTTTTTTATATGATATTATTTCAGGTAATTTGCCATTTTCAGATTGTGACTATCAAAGTAGAACATGTCACTTTCATGCGATTTTTTTTCAGTGAGCTGGAGTCAAACCTGACGATGATGCACAGCAGATGGTATTGTAAGTCGTCTAATTATTTCTATCAGGTACAATGTTTTAAATGTAAAATATTCTCAAAGAATAAAAATCAAACAATAGTGTTCCAGAAATGAAACTGATATTGAGTCAATTCAGCTTTAACACTTGTAAAATTGTTAATTTATTGATTGCACTCACCTGAGGAAAGCAAGTGATCAAAAAGAATAATGTAAAATCCACGTTAGCGCAGACATTACTTTGCAAATTTAGGGAAAATATAATCAGAAAACCCTTTAATAAGCAAAGTTAAATAATTCTAAAATTATTTGAATATGTGGGTTTTACTAATTCTCCATAGTGGGTTATTTTAATACATCTATTATTAAATACTGAATTCGTATTTGTCTGAAAGCAATATAAATATTAAAGTGGAAAAGCTTCTGGTGAATAAGGAATGCAGAAATCCAAAGTTATACACACTTTGTTATTTTAATTTTGAATCAAATCAATTTCTGCAAGATGTTATAAAAATGAAATTAAAATTCTTCCATATTTTTAAACATTTAAAAGTTTTTCTAGTATCTTTTAAACACTCATGGAAATAAAGTTGTGATTATTTTTATTCAGGATTTCTGTCCAAAGGCCAGAAGTATTTAAAAGGTATGGTATACTATGTCAAGGAGTAAAAACATACTAAGGCCCAAACTGTAGTCTTTTGAATGAATACTAAAGACATTAAAGTAAGCCAGGGAATTGCAAATCTGAATAAGAACCTTAACAGTTTAACTTAAGTTATATAGGGTAGTCAAATTACTAAATTTTTTTATGAACTACCTCATTTCATCTGCATTACCTCACTTAGAAATAGATTTTATTACCTGTGTATAGAGATATCACTAAGACTCAAATAGATTAAATAATTCACATTACAAAAATGGCAGAAAAGTATGAGAATCAGAATTCATCATAAGTGATCTTGCCAACAGTGTGACAAGTGATCTTGTCTCCTTTTGACAAGGAGATGATCTAGAGAAATTAGAGTGAGTCTGTTGAGGATGGGAAAATATTCAAATGGAAAAATTTCCATTTTGGAGATTATTTTCTGAATTCAAATTTCCTTTATTTTTTGTTTTTGTTTTTGTAAGTAGACTCCACCCCCAACATGGGCTTGAACTCACAACCTTGAGATCAAGAGTCTCATGCTCTACCAACTGAGCCAGCCAGGTACCCCATGAAGTCAAATTTCTATGAGTATTATTATGAAATGCCTGTTTTTCTTAACCCCGTGTTTGAAAGCAACACATGTGAAAATGACAAACATTTAATGTTGCATTTTGACAAATAGTCATTTTTAAAAGAAAGGGCAAAGGGTCTCTTATTCTTTCTTCTTCATTTTTTCTCAACCAGAAAATATACAAAATTTAAATATTATGGAACTATATAAATTAAAACATAATAACTCAAATATCTCCCAAAGTATGTGTTTTAGCACTTAGTTATCTATGAAGGAAGTGTACAAACATCAATTTTCAGCCCCACCACTAGTCAAAATGAGAGGGCATTCATCCTGATGGTGTTCCCCTTGAATACTAATAAATTCCACGTGGGTTTATAAGATAAATTTAGTTAATAGAGAGATCAATAGACTAAATTGTCAGAAGCTTTTTTCGGTAAGGTGATACTAATAAAAATGTATCTCAGAATGCTGACCTTTGAATTTTAGTTATTTTTTCAGCAAATTAGTCACAGATGACTGAAGAACAAATTTGCAGTGTAAAGTCCATGGACCTAGAATTTTTTTATCTTTTGACAAAAAAAATTAAAAGGAATAAAAGTTGAGAAATGATCACAGTGAAGCATCTAAAAATCATAAATGAGCATAATAGGCAGTCAATACACTTTTTTTCTTATTTCTTTCTTATTATAGTGTCAATGATATGCAATAAATACAATTTCACAAAACTGAAGCTGGGATTACTAACATGTGGGTTAACTATCCAGTTTGACAATCTCATTAATATTAAAGATGATGACAATTCACAGCTAAGTCACAGCTTGGATATATAAATAAGCCATATGTAAAATTTAAGGGAATTAATGGGGTTTTGCCACTTACAAGAAGACGGAGCACATTTCCCTCTTTACAAATGAAGTTGGGCATGATTTCACATAACTGGTTAAATTGTACTGAATCATAAATCAAGTGGCCATACCTAAGTTTTTTTTCTGGGCCCTGCGTTCTGTTCCATTGTCTGTCGATGTTTGCCGAATTCCATACATACCACACTGTCTTAATTACTGAGGCTGAACAAAAGTGTGTGACGAACAGAACAAATCTCCACCTTTATTTTTTCTTTGAAAATGTCATGCTATACTTGGCCTTTACACTTCCCTATAAATTAGAATCTGCTTTTCAATCTCTACAAACAAAGATAGAAAATGACTACAATCTAAAAAAAAAATACTAGAATTGCCAATTGAATTGCCTTGAAATCACTGATAAATTTTCATTAAATTGACATTTTTACAGTAAGGAAATTTTTAAACAATGATTATGCTATATCTGAAGAAATTTTTAGGTCTTCCTAATTATTTCTCAATTTATTTAATTGTTTTTCACATGGAAGTTTTTGGACAGCTTTTCTTGGATGTATTCCCAAGTATTTGATCTTTTTTGTTATATTTTCAACAGCTTTATTGAGGTATAACTGATATACAAAGAACTGCACATATTTAATCTGTGTAATTTGATGAGTTTGGACATATGCAAATACCTATGATGCCATCACCGCTATCAAGGTATTAGACATATCCAACACCTCCTAAATTTTCTTTGTGTTCCTGTATGTGTGTGTGTGTGTGTGTGTGTGTGCATGTGTGTTAAGGACACTTGAGATCTACCTGCTTAACAAGTTTTGAAGTGCACAATACTGTATTGTTATCCACAGTTACTATCTTGTATAGCAGATGTTTAGAATGTATTCATCTAGCATTAAAGAAACTATACCCTTAGGAAAAAAAATCTCCATTTCCCCCATTCCCCGGCAACCATTATGGGGGAAATGGATAGAAATATATAAATATCTAAAGTATCTAAATATATATATATAGTGAAACTCATATTTTCTGGTTTTCAGTGTAGAAATCATAAAAATATTTCATTAATCTCTTGGCATTTGCAATTGTAAATATTATTTTAATATTGTATTCTATTGGATTTTCTATACATCTACTGTTTGACGTATACTAATTTAAGACTGTTATTTATTCCTGTTGGATGCATCTGTTGTGTGGTATCAACATTAAGAGTTTTGGGGATTTTTTGTCTTGTTTGTTTTTTAAATCATACATTTATTTAGTATATCTTTTCCATTCCTTTGCTTTCCAAGTTTTTATATCTTTGCATTTAAAGTGTATCTCTTATAAACACCATATAGTTTGGTTTTAGTTTGTTTTGACTTTTTGTTTATTTTTCCGGTCTGACCTTCTTTGTTTTACAGTACAATATTACATTAGTATGTGATATCTTGGGGTTTATATCTACCAACTTGTTCAGTGTTATCTATTTATGGCACTATTTTTTTCTCCTCTATGTCTTATTTATTGCCTTCTTTTGCTCAATTGGGCATTTCCATATCATTTGACTTTTCTCATCTATTATCTTTAGGGTTCCCATTCTTTAGTTATTTTAGTTGTTATTCCAGAGATTACAATTTATCACTTTCTGAGCAATGAAAGAAACTTTCAACAGTTTAACTTTTTTTCTTCCCAGCTTTTGTACTATTGTTACTGCCCAGAAAAGAGTTAACAAAGGAGGCTTAAGGCTGCTATCTTTAGAAGGGCCTGCTGCCTAGCATCTGGAAACTTAGGTTGTGAAACGCTCCCTAACTGGTAAGTTGTACCTCTGTGCCTACAGTATGATTTATAGTGAACATCTGCTTTCCTTCTGAGAATCCGGTAGTTGAAAAAGGTATGCCCATGTTTTGCTTCTGATCAAAAACCTAAATTTGGGGTCTCAAATGCCCCTCTTTGAGTAGAAACAATGCACAAGGCTGCTGTATTTTCTCTGCTGTAAGGATGGTACACTCTGTGTGATCTCTCCTGGGAGGAAGAGGGTGAAGGAAGCCAGCACATGGATTGCTTCAGACTTTCCTATGTTTTTCCCTTTTTGAACCCGTGTGTATCTGGGGTTACTGTGTTACTATGTTGCTGTTTCTGTAATAAATCTGAGCTGTGGGACCAACTATATGCTGAGTCTGAATCCTTCTAGTGAATTGCTACAGATAGAGGTAGTCTTGGGCAGCCTGAAACAACTGCCATATATTTTATTTGCACATATATCTTAAATTCCACAAGGCTTTATCATCATTTATTTAAAAAATCATTCTATTTCACCCTTTCTCTGCCCTTCTTTCTTATATTTTCTATTGATCTACTTGGGATCATTTTCCTTCTGCCAGAACTCTCTTCAATAGTCCCTTAATATATATCTGTCCTCTGAGTTTTTGTTTTTTCTGAAAATGTCATTTTTTTATTTAAGAAAAATATATTTGCTAGGAATAGAATTCTAGGCTAGCATATTGTTTTCACATAAAAGTGACTAAATACTATTGAAACTAATGATTTTTCCCAACAGCTTTTTAGGCCTTTTTTTGGTTTGTTTTTATCAGCAGCTTAATTATGATGGAACTATATGTCATTTTCTTTATATTTGCACTTTTTGGGGTATAAAAAATGTATTGAATCTGTGGTTCGATGTATTCCATCAGCATTTGAAAATCTTTATACCCATTACTTTTATAAATATTTATTTTGTCCTGTTATCTATATTCTTCTGAGCTTCCAATTACACATATGTTAATTCCATGCCCCATATATCTTTATACTCTTTCCTGTACTTTTCAACTTTTTTGTTTGCCTGATGTAGGGCTCGATATCAGGACCCTGGGATCATGACCTGAGCCAAAGACAGATGCTTAACGGACTGAGCCACCCAGGTGTTCTTGGCATAGTTTTAAAAGCAGTGGTCTTTTACTTAATTTTTTAAAAATTGATTTATACAATTATTATATCTCTGTTTTATCTCTCTCCTAGGCTTGCCAGATTTGGCATAAATAAATAAATAAATAAATAAATAAATAAAGCATATACAGTCAAATTTGAATTTCAAATTGAAAAAAGAATCATTTCTTAGAGTATATATATGTCCATGAAATAATTGAGACATACTTAAATTTTAAAATCTTACTTTGTCTAACTGAAACTCAAATTTAACTGAAGGTCCTGCATTTCATTTGGCAAACCTATCCCCTCTTAAAGGCCAGGAATATATGTTGGTCAGAGAAAACAAGTTTTGTAAAGACAATAGGTATTTCCAAGTCAATTTATATATAAATAGAAAAAGTCAGAAAAAGCTGGTAGTTAATAAACCTGAATAATAGAGATGTACCAGGAGAACAAAAATGGCACTGTGAAGAACATAGTAGGACTTCCAAAACTTTAAGGATCAATAACTTGTCAGGAAAACCCTAGGGGGGAACAAAAAAAAACTTAGTGTATCTAATAAAACACACAAGCATTATATCGATATCTAATGCCAAGTCCTACCTTGTTCTAGGGTTGTTTAAATATGCTTTAGTAAAAACAGGAAAAAGTTCCCAATCACAATCTGATTTGACACTCATAGATGCAAGTAAATGAGAACATAGACTAGGGTGAGGATGAATGGGCGGAAGTAAAAGCAATTTCTGGAAGGTTGTAGTGTGTTAATTACCTGAAGTACCAGCATGAAATAACAGTGAACTTAGTTGATGGACATTTTAACTGATTTGTTTTTCATTAGCTATGCTAAGTTATAAGGTTGTGGTTTCCTTTAGTCTGTTAAATAAAGGCATTTTTGTATCAAACAATTTTGTACTAGAAGGAAATTTAAGTTAATCCATAAAAATTAGTTTCTCTTTATGGTGCCACAGTTTGCAAAAGAAGATGTTAAAGCCAAAATTCATGAAACATTCTGATTTTGAACTCTATTTTTGGTCATATTGTTAAGGATTTTTTTCCTATGTTCTTAAGAACTTATAATTCCTTAATCACTTTACCTCTTTTATAGCTGTTTTTTTTCAATTCATTTATTTTATGCACTTTTGGATTTCCTATGGTACCTTTTCTAATTGTTTTCCTCACTATTATAGTTCCAAATCCCAACATGCCCCAACACATCAACAAGTGAATGTTCCTTCCAACTTACTAAGAGAATACACAGGCATGAAATTCCCATCTTCCTCTCTCCACTTGAAAATATGTATGCAATAAAATCCTTTTCACTCTCTCACACTTTTATGCTCTCCATAATTTCCACGAGGGGCAAATGAATGTAGGACAGTTATAAAGGCATAAAGTATAAGATATAAGATTTAATAAATGCTCACATTTTTGGTAATTTATACAGTATGCTTACCTATACATTATTGTATTGTCACAAGTAAGTGTAAGATTTGATATTATATTTGGATGAGAAACTATCACAGTTTAGGTGACTTGCCTGAACTCATACAGAAGAAATTAAAGTTGAATTTAGGGAATTTCAAATACCTAGATCTACTCAATCACCCCCGAACACACTAAGTATAGATTCCATGGTCAAAATGCTAGATTTGACCGGATTGAAATTTGAGTCTTTCACAACCTCTGTAGTAGAGGAGAGTTGTTGTTTACATAAAGAGCATAAAGAATAAAGACTACTGTACGAACAAACTCTAAGTCTACATATATTAAGTTATATTAAGCAACTGTGCAAAGATAGGGAGCTCTTCATTCAAAGATTATTTGTGCATCAAACAACCATGATTAAGCATATAAAATATGTAAGTTACCTGAAGAGAATACATACTTGACTCTTGAGAGAGTACTGGGATGAGAGAATAAAGGAACTTACACTGAAAGGTACTTCTCTAGCCTTGACAACCTTCTATCATGTCAAGAACTTATCCACACCTGGAAAAAAAAAAAAGCCCACATTTAATAGTAGTGAGGAAAGATTACACCTATGCCTAAGGCTTTGACATACAAATATGGAGATCAAACTAATAACTTAATGTACTCAAGATGAAGAGCTGGATTCTTTCACTTTCAGGACTTTGTACTTGCAGTTCCCTCTGCCTAGAATTCTTCTTCCTCAGATACCCATGTGGTTCTTTCTTTCTTTCACTTTTTCTAGGTCAGAGCCCTAACATCACTCTGCTAAAATTATAGCTACTATCTCCATAGTTCTTTATTAATCTCCCTTTTCTGTAACACTCATTGCTATCTCAGACACTGCATATTTACTATTTTTTTTAAATTTGTTTATTCATTTTAGAGAGAGAGAGTGCTCGTGAGCACATGGGAGTAGGGGCCAAGGGAGAGAATCTTCAAGGAGACTCCCTGCTGAGCACAAAGCCTGAGGCAGAGCTCCATCCCAAGACCCTGAGATCATGACCTGAGCAGAAACCAAGAGTCAACCACTTAACCACTAAGCCAGCCAGGTAACCCTACATATTTATAGGGTGGCCAAACACATAATAATTGACACTGGAAAGATGAGATCGACAGGGGTTTATTATTCATATATTCTCCCAACCCAGGGGAAGGAGACACTGCCTACCACTCAGGCAACCCCGAAATTATACTTGGGAACCAAGCAAATTAGGGACTATGGGAGGCAAGATTTGTAGTACCAATAAAGTGAGGTTTTCCCTGGTCCCCACAGGAGGATGTGATTGGCCTGTTTGAATAATTCCATGGGCTGTGGGAGAACTGAAACCCACTCCTCAGGAATAAGCAGGAACTCTGCCTTGTCTCTTTGTTAAGGAGGGCTGTTTGGCTATGGGACTTCATCCATGGGAGCAGAGTGGGAAGGAGAACTTGTGGTTAGGACATTCAAGGTCCTGCCAATATTACCAGATACGAAGGCAGAACATGTTACTGGCCTTACATTTAGGCCCTGCACCACAAGCTAGTAAAATAAGGTTCCTATGTCTTTGTAGATATTGTTTGTTTATCTCAAGGAAGGAGAAGTTCAGGGGTAGGATGGGATAGTACACTTTAGTATTCCCTGTTGGGTTGTTGTCAACAATGGATACTTCATGGCCAGTAGCTTACACTGATCATGTCACAGTTGACTGCTATTAACTCAGACTTCAAGATGAAGGAAGGAAGAAGGAAAACAAACTTTGCCAACTAAAATTAAAAAAAAAAAATTCTGCAACTTCTTTTATAGAGAAAAAAATGTTATTTCATCTACAAAGTAAAAAAGGCAGATTGTCCTCAGATTCACTTTTAACACTGATAAAGCAATGACTACTGAGTTTTCAGAATTGAAAAAATAAGCCTCATGCACAAATTTTAAAACCCAAAGATTTTTCTTTGTTTTTGGTGAAGACAATGGAAAACAATTATATATATAATTTTAGAAAATATAGTATCTCTTATATTTCCAAGCTAAGTATTTAAGAATAGTATTCTGATGAAATAGATATTAATCAAAATAAGCAGCTAAAGAATGTGGAAAATGTTATTTGATGAAAGATACTGAATGAAATGAGTTAGACATAGAATAATGTCCATGATTACAAAACAATGTAAAAAGTTGTATAAAAGATTTTAATATTCATCATTCAATTACTTGACAAAGAAAAGAAAGAGAAAACTAAATTTGCTAAAGTAAGCATTTTACCTAGGACACAGTCAAGATACATATGTAAAAGCTTAATTATATTTGAATACTCTAAGCAGGTTTAAAAATATATATAAAATATGTGCTTATAGATATATTCAGTTATTCACCATTATATAAGATCATTTATATGTACACAAAATATGAGCTTTCAGAGATAATACATAGTGATGTTCCTGAAATATGTATACCTCAATATTAATATCTACATCTGTTGGCATAGGATTATGTGTCATTTTATTTTTATCATTATAATTTTCTGTACTACCTGCACACATTTCGATAAGAAACATTTTTTTAATTTCACAAAAGCAGAACAATAACTTCATTTGCGTTTTTGAAGAATTCCTGAAAATATTTTTAAAAACAAAACTTTTTCTTCATCTGCTCCTTTAATTTTTGTTCAGGTCCCTTCTGCTTGAAGTCTTAAAACTGTTGGTGAGAGGGCTCATTTATTATACCCTTGTGGAAATATTCTTGGTATAAGATCAATATTATTCTCTTTATTATTCCTCTGCTCTTTTGATCATTGAGTCCCAGAGGAGAATCACTCCCCACCTCCACTTGCCCCAGTCCACAAAATATATATAACCCCAAATTAAAAAATCTGTTTTCAAAATTTCAAGAGTTATTGTCATTACCTAATGGCAACTGAAGGGGACTGGGGATAATGGAACATTAAGAACAGAGAGTCTTTCCAGGTAAGAACAGCTGACTCAGAATCTCTAGGGAATAACTGTTTTTCCAAAGACTCTTTTCCTCTTCTCATGTTTGCTTGTGTGACTTGGTGCTTAGCTCAGAGATGCCTATTTTAATGAAATGTGTTATTTTCACAGTTTGTACATTGTGAGAAGTGCTTTTCTCCATGTGAACTTCATTGATTGCTGTCCTTGAAAGGTTTAAAAAACTAAAAGTTGTAAGATAAATAAGCACTCTCTCAAATATTCTTGAAACTCTTGCTCTTTTCCATCTTCACTTTTAATAAAAAACACTATAGCCATAACAAGACTGACATATTTGTAAGGTTTTACTGAAGTCAACATTCTGTTGCAGCCAATAATTAATTTACTTACCGTCATATGATCCCTTTTATATGCAGTATAAATAGACTTCCTTTGGAATTATTTCTATATAATTTATTAGTTGTCAACATAATAATTAGTAAAACAAATCGATTCAGTTCCAGGTTAGATGGCTGAAGTGTCTGTGTAAAGCAATCAAAAGCAGCCAGGCAGAAAAGAAGAGAAAGACAGTAGGCTTGCAAATGAAAAATGTAGGATTTTTTGAAAAACTATTTACTCTATTTCTAATCTTTATTGGCATCAGTTGTTAGGTTACCATAGGACAATTCTGAAGATGAACTCTGAAACACTTAGGTCCTCTGATTCTCCTGGAAACTTCCAACAATTCAGAACTCACATTTCCCCAAGAAATGCTATATTGATCTACTTTCCACAATTTAATAGGAATAAAAATTAGAATTACTGGCAGGGAGAAGATAAGGTGGGCCATTTCATACAAAGCCACCTTTCATCACATTAAGATATTCTTCTCCATTTGAAAGGAAAAAATAATTATACCCATAATCCCTGTTGTCCAGGCCGATACCCTTCTGTCTACAGGACTTGAAATGCCCACCGACAAAGTAGACAAGCAAGATGACATCCACCAAATGTCACATTCTCCTTACTTACCTCTGTTGATATGAAAATGAAAACCTCTGTGCCCACTCCTTGCTTCTGAACTCTCATTCCCATCTGTCCAATTCATGAACTTAGCTCATTAATGTTCTTTCCCCAACCTCTTCCCCCAGTCTGTTCCCTAGAATGTCAGTTCCTCAAGTACTATATATTCTCAAACTCATTTCTGAAGTTCCCCTTTGCATCTATTCCTTAAATAAAACATGTGTTCCCCTCTCTGAATATACTATTTCCCGTAGTCCTTTCAATTGGAAGCTATTTTTTTTCCCCACCATGCCATATATCTTAAATTTGAGAGCCAAATTGGTATTCTCTTTACTCTTCACTGTTGCTTCCAGATCATTATTTTTTCTCTGTCTTTGGAATTCTCAACATTTAGCTGTGTACCTGCTCTATACTTTCTCTTAGTGATGCTCAAAGATAGTCTCAGGTATTATTCCCCTGGTTACAGACCATATAAGCCAGCCCAGAGCACTTAAGTTTCACTCCATTCCTCTCTATGAGACTTCAATACTCTGTATATCTCATCTTATTCCTTAAGACCCTAACATATTCAACTCCAAAGAATTTTCCTTTATTTTACAATATCATAGTTACACTGTGCATGTTGTCATTATCATGAACTATCGTGAACTATCTTTAAACCACTAATTCAACTTCCTACTATAACATTTTCCCCAAATCAGTAAGAAGTCAAATATATTGATCTTGCAAATACTGCTATGTGACTTTCAGAAAATTATTTAAATCCTGTACGTCTTTGTTCCCTCATCTGTTAGATGAACATAGTAATACTACTTTTCTGATAGAGTTGATGTAAGGAATAAATTAATTCCTCCACATAAAATGCTTAAATAATTCCTGGAACATAGCAAATGTGCAATAAATATTAGCAATCACTGTTATTAGTGTTATGATACTTTTCTAATCTTCACTATCATTTTATTATTCTTTCTGTTCTTAATTTATTTCATAATCACTATCCTCAAATGGGCATTCTATACCACCCAGAACATCTTTTTTTTTTTTTTTCCCCTTCTTGGTAACTGTGCTTTTCCAATAGGACAAAGTCCATTTCATTCTATTACAACATTCCTCACACCTCTGGCTCCCATCTCACTTTCAAATGGTGTGTCTGAAGAAAAGAAAAGGCATCTTTCTGCCATCAAATTTATAACTCATCTATAGTTGTTAATATACATATTGTTTTCCCTCCATTTCTTCATTTGTTTACTATATTCACCTTATTTCTCATTATTTCCATTATGTTCCATATTAAGGACTTAATCTCCTTGGTGACTATGTCTTCTCAATCTTTCCCCTTCTTAACAGAATCATATCCATATTCATTCAGACAAGGTCCAGTACAGAGGTGGCCAAGGACCTTAAAGGACCAAGAAATTGTTTTCTAATTGTGATGAAGCCAGATGCAGGAAAGGAAGTGATGGAGCTCAACACAAACTCAAGAAGACATGACATGTGAAGGCATTACATTTCACTCTTTGAACTCTCTGCTGCCTACAAAACATACTAGAGCAGGGCAAATTCAGCCAGTAAGAGGCCAACTTATTCTCATACCTCCCACAGTAAAAACCAAACAGGAATACGATATACATGTCCCTTTATAAACCTCACATTATCTCTATAAAAACAGAACACTTGAAACCTATGCCTCCAAAAATATTTCTTTGCTGACACTGGACCACTGTTATGTGTGTCTCTCTCTCTTTTTTTTTTTTTTTTAGAGTCAAGTTTTATTTTGTTTGGTGTTTCAGATTTCCCTATTTTTGTAAGCTTAGGCTCCAGGCACTGTGCCTATGGCATGAGATGAGTAATGGAGACATCAATGAAAGAGCTGCTCATTGGGTCCAAATCGGGTAGGGAAGGTGATAAAACGAGCAGTGAGAGAATCAGGCATACGAGACAGGCTTAAGTGACTGGAAATCGTAGGAACAGTGGAGAGTAAGTGCCAGAGTCCAGCTCCAGCAGGGGAAGGGTCCTTGAAGGAAAGGGCGGCCTCGGCGAGTGAGGAGACACAGACACAGGATCAGGTTGCAAGCATCTCCCTTGTTATGTGTGTCTTATTTTGATATGCCCTAGACATCCTCATTTTAGTAATCAAAACCATTATTTACTAATTTATTCAAGCCATAAACATGGGAATCATACTTTACCCATTCCTTCCACTTCATTACCACATCTAACACAAAAACTTTCTAGTGGATTCTACCTTAAAAATATCTTACTAGATCAATTTCTGGCATGACAATGTGAGGAGCTCTATTGAGCTCCCATTGAAATTAGTGAAACTTATAAAAATCAACCATTTAAAGCCCCTGGAAATGGTCCCAAGGATTAAAAGCCAATAAAGAAATATCTACTCAAGAACACCTTCAAAAACTGCTGATAAAGGTGAGAGTCTATAATTTTGAACCAAGACTACTTCCTCCTTTCTTCTTCTTCCCTCTCATCTCAACAATGTGTAGACTTCCACAGCCAAGAACACAGCGATCTATCTCTTTCCAGATCTTAGAAGGATTTCTTTCTGGAAGCAGTAAGATGTCAGTGTCTGTCATCTAGCCTCCAGCTGGATGCTGGCACTGAGTCTCAAATGAGGTCATAACAAACTTCAATAAGTTTAGAAGAATAGAACAATATAAAGTACGATTTCACTTATACATGGAATCTCAGAAACAGAACAAATGAGTAAACAACAGAAAAGCAGAAACAGATTCATAAAGACAGAGAACAAACTGATGATTACCAGAGGGGAGGAGAGGGGAAGGATGGGCAAAATAGGTGAAAGAGATTAAGAGGTACAAGGTTCTAATTATTTTTAAAAAGAGGGGAGGGGTAAAAAAAAAAAAAAGAAAGAAAATGTAACCTACCAAATACGAGAAAATAGTTGGAAAAAAATGTGTCCAGTAATGGTTGCACATATCTGTAAATATACTAGAAACAATTAAATTGCACATTTTAAATCACTAAATTATAAGGTATATAAATTATATCTCAATAAATTTGCTAAAAGCATATCATAAATATGTTATTTTTCTACAATCCATGCCGCTATCTTATCTTAGTTAAAACTATAATATCCCCGTATTATTTTACTTATATTTTGGCTATCCCAATGATCTTTCTACACAGCAGAGTGCATTTTAAATAAATGTTAATTAAATCACATCACATAAATATATGTTTCCTTAAATCAAGCAATATACCAAATTTGACATCTTGACATCATTTTGCCTTACCAACCAAGGTGTTTAAAATGAAATGTAATCATGAAATTCAGAGTCTGTATTAACTTAAGATCATGATCAAATAGTTCCTCATTATTTACTTTATTTTATATGTATATCATTATTATTTTGATTTTATGCTCATATAAGCAGATGTCACTATGGGAAACACTATTCCAATGGTTCATGTTATAAAACAAATTACCTAAAAACTCAGTGCCTGAGTGCCAGGCCACTCCATTTAGCTCAAAATTTTTATAGCTCAGAACTTGAGGAACTTGAGGAAAGTAGGCAAAGAAGTTCTCACTTGCAGTCCCTCATAGGATGGTAGTCTGTTGTAAATGGCTTTGTGGTCTGAAGGTTTGCTTTGGTTGGACTTTCGAGATACTTTATTCTCAACTAGCTGTTCAACCAGCCTATTAATCAGAGTGCCTATATGTGGTCTCCAAGATCTTAAAATACTTCTTTTTACACCATAGCTTAATTCCTCCAAATGATGCTTTTAAAAAGACTCTTAAGAGTTATTTACCTTTTAGAACTGGATTCATGGAGAAGAGTCATTTAAGACTGTATTCCTCCAACTTGAGTCTTAAGTGTAGTAGTAAACTATCTACTTCCTTCCTTAAGCCAGTTGGAAGAAGATACATGGTAGTCAATCCTCTCAGCTTCAGCACTTTACCTTAGACTTTTGGTCAGAAAGCATTTGGCTCAGAGCTAAGCATTGCCTTCCCTTGCAAGTCCAAAGCCACTTTCCAATCATCGCATTGAGGGTATCTTGCAAGACACATCCACCAGAATCCTCTGTCTCCCTCCATCTTCCCCAGTAATCTTTACTACAGAGACTCTTGAATAGCTGCCTTGGACTTAACATCAACAAGAATTGAAAAATGTATTTTCTTTGGTAGAAATACAGAAAAAGATCTGGGGGATGGGGACATTGAGGAAGTTTTAAAATCAGAGTTGCTCTTATTGTTATCAGTAGAGTCTCAGGGGTCCCAAGAATGCTCCATTGGTGTTTGGGAAAAAAAAAAGGAACTAGGAAGAGGGAGGAGATGGTGGGTCTTTTGGAATTCCATCTCAACCATGTATTGGGATATTTCATAGGTGTTTCCAAGAAAGGTTTCTGCTTCTAATTTTTTAAAACTGCTAACATATATAATAGTCCAACAAATCAATTTATTTTTTCGTGTAACATTGATGTTACTTGTCCAGCAGTAAATAACCCTGAGGAAGGAGTTCACATTTCATTACTCTTTTGATCTTGTTCAGAGATTTTAACGCTTAGCTGTGTATCTGGTGTTGCAAAGACAAATGCTGTTGAGATACACTGTTTGGCTAAGTCATTTAACCCAACATTTCAGGCTGGCATTTGGCACAGCTAATACTTTAAAGCTGATATTTCACAAAAATCTCTTAAAAAAAGATGTCCTCTCCATTATATACTTTTTATAAAGGTTAAGTGCACAGTGTTTCACTTTTAAGGTGATTCTTGAATTGATAACAAAGTCACTCCCTTGTTTTAGAGATGTCAACCATAATACATGGTTCATTAAAAAATGACCCATGGTCTTTCTGGCTCTTAATGCCTTCCTTTTGGTATTTGAAGTAGAAACCTATGCTTGACTCCCTCATCTGAAAAATTTATTGTCATTGACTTTTCTATGTAAGAATTAAGCGGTATAATTCATCTTTTTGCACCCTACCTAAAATGATTTTTCTGTAAAAATCAAGCCAATCACTGGTCAAGGTTTAGGTATTCATGCTTCTAAATGTCTCCTTTGATCAACCACAAAAGATAACTCAGCGCAGAATATAATGACCCATCCATTTGAATATGAATCCAATATTTACATCCAATGTGAATATATGTATGTTAGCTAATTGTTTATACTTCAGATGATATTAGAATATGAGTAATGGCTTATTTATTGTATAAGGTACAATCAAAATAAATATTATTAAATTATGTAAATAGTATATAGATTTACTGTGAAGTTTCCTGTTCTTAAATTATTGAGATATCTCAAATTACATAGAAAATTAAAACACATGTATGCATGCGCACCAGCGCGCGCATGCACACACACACGGGGTTTAAATAAATGGCTTTGAGAACTTTGGAGCTCAATCTTAATATGCAAACAACACATTGTCTTCAGAGTTTTTCAATAATTCCACTTTTGTGACAGATTAGGTCTCCTTTAGGTCCTGAAAATGAATGCAAATTAAATGCATTTACTAAAGCAGATTGATGCTAAAGCTTTCTTTTCTTTCTCTGTGCCTGACAATAAAAAAAAAAAAAGACCTTTCTTTTGAACACTGCATCTCTGTGCTGATGTGTGATTTTAATATTGCTATCTGTTTTTCTCTTTTGATCACAGATTGATCCGATTGTGATCATTTGGATTTATGCAATTGTGAAACAAGTGTAGGTAGCAGAAGTGATTCTTTACAGACTGTCATTACTTAAATAGTGAATGTAAACTTTGGTTAGTGTAACATTCTTAAAGTATAGTTTTTAATTAGTGAAAATATCAATGCAAACTGCTCTTCTTACCTGTGAGCATAAGAAACTAAGACTTCTAGCGAATAATTCCGTTACAATTGTTTATCCTTCCCAATCCTTGTGTCATCTTCCTCTGTTCAAAATACTTGCTACTGCAAACGATCTCCTGTCTCCACATCAGGAAATATAGGGAGTTTCTGAGCAAAATTGATATAATCTCTTCTCTAAAGTATTTTATTTTTTAAAATGTTGACTGACAATAAATACACGTCATTTTTTTGTTACCAGAGCTCTTATTTAAAAAAAACTGTGTTTTGCACAGTGTGGACAGCTCTGTTCTCACTCTTTTGGCTTTTGTCATACAGCTGTGTCCTCCCCTACTCACAACTGCAACTCTTCTCTCCAAACTCTGAGTAAGTACACGGTGCAAGATAATGGACTCTTGACTTTGTACTTTCTCAAGCAGCATTTGCATGGTTAAATGCAATCCTGAAAAAGTGAGGGTAAAAAAAATACAGTATGTTTCATCTTTAAGAATATTGGAAGTCTTTATGTTTTATATACTATCACATGCAGGAAGGAGAATATTAGTGTTGGTTTCATGTATACTTTTCAAATGGGCAATATACATTGGAAATAATCTTTCAATTATCAGCCACAGCGAGCTCCATGAAGAACCCTGACTGTTTGGCTGAGTTTGAAGCAGTTCGGAGAATCTTTCCTAACCAAAGAGCTGGAATTTTGCTTTTTCACTTTTCTTAAATGACTTTCACACCAAGTCTCATCTCATCCTAGTAACCACAGTGGGATTTTACATTTTTTTTTCCTTCAAGCAAACTTAGATATCTTAAAATTGTAAACTTAAATAAAGTTGAAATGTGACAGCTATTTAATTACTCAACTTTGTCCTGTCTTTTCACAAACTCCTTGATAGCAATAAGCAATAAAATAGGATAAATATTTTTATACCTCAGATCAAAGTCTCATATTTGAAATAAATATACTTATGAAAAAAATGATAATTAAAAAAATATATATCTAGGGAAATGTGTTAAATCTCCACAGAAAAACCTGTTCTGAATCAAATAAGTTACGGAATCTTCCCTGCCTGGATGTTGTGGCTCTTGCAACAGAATGAGACTCGGAGACAATCTTCTGGATAAGACAAACTAGATTAATGTACAGGTTTCATAAAAATAATACATCCTTAAAAATTGAGACTAATCCTCAGATATTTTTGAATTATTAGATGTTGGTCAAACATCTGCACATGTAACCAAAATTCTGGTGTCCTAGTGGTGCTGTAATGACAAAAATTCTAGACGAGGAGCTAGAAAAGCTGGATTCTGCCACCAATTGACGCAAATAGGGGAAAGTGGGGCTCAATTTCTTCTGCTTATTACAAATCGGTCATTTTTAACTTTCTGCTAAATTCTGTATTTACATATTATTTACATAAGTATAGCCAGAGGAATGAACAGGGATTCTAAATGCACATTTATTTTGGTGAGCTGTTGCATCTGTGTAGGGATATTTACCAACATAGTACCAATTCCTGTTGCTTACTATTCTTTGTACAGAAAATGAACAAGAACCAGTACACCAATTATAGGGTCTAAAAATATTATGCTAATTGAGATTTCTAATTTTATTTACTTTTAGGCTTGAAACTGGTGATATCAAATGTAGTAAATGAAATATTTTACCATAGCCAACTAAAAACATGTTTCCCACCATATACCATTTATCTAATCTCTACCCTAAGTAGATTTTCTGAAATCATCAGAGTTGACAAAATAAATGGTTGAAGTATACAGCACACATCTCAGTGTTACAGTAACAAAAAAGGATTTACTCTTCCTATTAGAAAATGGTTAAAAAGATTATTTTTTCCATATCATGAAGCAATTTATAGCCATTAAATAATGTTTTTGAGTCATATATACTGGCTAAGAAATGTTGACAGTACATTGTTAAGGAGATAAAGAATACAAACTTTATAGATGGTGATACCAATCTGGTATTTGTGTGTAGTGAACACATTGGACTTGGTAACAGTATTTTAATTTCTTACAGTATCCCTAAACAATCTACTCTTTTTGCAGAGTTCTTCACCTTGGAGTTAGCTGGGCATTAAGGAATTAGGTTGGAACAAAACAGAGCAAAGAACCTAGTTATTAGAAGGAAAGAGGTGAAGTGAGAAATATGAAGCAGAGGTCCTAGCAGGATGTAACAAAGGAAATTCAAACCTCACAAAACCTGGCTCCCTAGTGGGAACACTTCCCAGGTGTACTCTCTAGCCAAACTTGCTCTCTGGCTCACTCAAACCAGCCTGGAACTACCTGCACGGGCCCCGCTCTCCCCAGGTTTCCCTTGTGGACTCCGAGTAATAAATTATCTTGCTGTTGGTGTATCTCCAAACTCAACATTCAACTTGTTCAGTGGGAAGGGGTGACTTGAAAATACTTAAATGGCTGTGCCATTTCCCTGTGTTCAGGTGGCAGTGCTGTGATAATTACAAAAGTAGAAAGTACCAAGTACCTGGAAAAATAGGAGTCCTTCTTCTAGCAAGGTCACACAGGAAGTACTATGAATTCACCTAAAACAGAACTTATTGCCCAGTTTTCCTATCATTTCAGTACCTCAGATATAAACTTAAAAGAATGGCAACATATATATGTTTGGTGAGAACTTTTGAAGTGAACCGAGAAAGGCATATAGATATATTATTCTTAGTGAAGTTGTTAATCATTTACATAATAATATAATATGTAATATATAATATATTAAGGAGTATTTTGTAAGAAATTTGCAAAGAGCATATTTTTACAATCAGTTGGTGTCACCACAACATCTCACTGAGTTTCTTCTCATTAATTATATGTGAGACAAAAGAACATAATTCATAAAAGTGATTAATGAAGATATTCCCATACTCTTAGGGGGAAGGTAAATATGTTTTGTCTGATCGTTTTTGTTTGTTTGTTTTTCAGCTCTAGAGCAGATAATGTCTGAGTCAAAGTAGTGGTTTGGTTGTTTAGAACATTGAGGCCCTTTAGGAGAGCCCACTGGTTTTTCAAGAGGGGTTAAAAAATAAAGCTTTATGTTTAGAGAATTGAAACAGCAAAATTAATGTGCAAGTTTGAATCTTTGAAAATTGAGAAAGGTTGGAGATCCCGAAAGTGAGTGCTAGTGGGAGGTGATACCTCAAAGGGGAAGACGGGTCACTTGGTGTAGTGACCATATAGTCTCCATGAGATTCCATGTGGCTGAGCTTTGCAGTACTGGTGTAGAGATGATCACCTTTAAATGGATCATCTAGACCAGGGCAAAAAGGGACCACAATTCTAATACTACAAATTTAAAAGTAGATTTTCCACCATTTTCCTGGGAGTACATAAGCCTCTTGTTCCGATATTTTACAATGGATAGAGACAGAGATCCTGAAAATGAAAAAATACTAGATTATTGCCAATATTGTTAAGAAGTTCAAGCTGAATTTAAAATAATTTAGAATAAATTAGAATAACTTAAAATAATTTTTACAATGTGGCCTTTATTGATATCCAATTACCATGTAGTAATTCATAGATTTTACACACACACATGCACACACAAAGCATCACTTCCTCTGTGCCAGGCAGTGTAGTAAGCATGAGGGACCTATCATTCAAGAGGACAGAGAAGGCCCTGTATTCATGAAATTCTATTCCAATGAGAGAGATGGGGGAAAGTAAGTTAAAATATAAACTAACCTCAGTGACAGATGCTATGAGAAAAAAATGAAGTCCTTTGACAAGTCATTCTCCAGACAAGAAGAACAGGCCCACAGAAGAGATGCCATGTAATCTGTGACCAGAGTGATGAAAAAGGTTCAGCTATTGGGATATCCAGTGACAATCAAGGAAGAGAAACAGTGAGTAGGGTCTGAGTGGGATCCGGTCCACATTTTAAGAATTCAATATATGCTAAAATGGCCCCCGGAATGTTACTTTCCATAAGATTTCTCTTTCATTATAACTTGCCTTAGGTTTCTTGAATGGGTACAATTGATTTTAGACTTTTCATATGGGATTATAGACCTCCCACCACATTTTTGGCTTAGTAGAGAGGGTCATGTATCTTCAGGATTCCCTAGTAGCTTAAATCTGCAGGAGTTCATAGGAGTGAGGAAGAATGTCCACATTCTAGAAAATATTAAAAATGTTGTCACTTACAAGAGTGATTAGGCTATAATGAGATATCTATCTATCTATCTATCTATCTATCTATCTATCTATCTATATATATATAGAAGTGACATGACAAATCTTTTAGAGATACATTTAGCCACATACCAAATTTAACAGTACCATTAAACTTAAGTAATATTCTTAACAACAACAACAAAACAAAAAACTTTCACCCATTAAACAAATTCCTTTCTATTACATAAAATCTAAGCCACAGGAAAGAAGGGTAAAAATCACCAAGAAACATAACTTATTTGAATAGAGCCAATGGAGCGAGGCATCAGATTTTTCATTATCAAAGTGTATTGCTCCGTAAAGCTGAAATCATTGCTCTGCTTTTAATTTGGATAGTTAATCACCTTTCTACAGAAAACAAAAGACAAACATTTACCAAGGTACCTTGGACATCCCTCTTTATGCATTTTTCTCATTTAACTTCTCTATAGATCATATACACATCTATTTACATTAAAATAGCCTAAGCATTACCTTTACATACAACTAAGACTACTCTAGGGAATACACTATTCTTCCCATTTGTGAACACTATTCCTCTGATTTACTTATCCCTGTTTCCCCCCAGTGCTGGGTCCTTGGAATTACTAGATAAGCAGGGTGATTTCTCTCACATTACTAAAACTGATGTTTCTCTAAAAGAATTTGTGAATTTGCCAGAGGTCTAATCTCAAGTATGCAACCCTGTGAAATACATGTTAATTCATTTTTAATTGTGGTAAAATAGTCATAACATAAAATTTACCACCTTAATCATTTTTAAGCATACAATTCAGTAATGTTAAATGCATTCAAGTTGTCACACAACCAGTCTCCAGAACACTTTCAACCTGCAAAACTAAAACTCTATATTCATTAAGCAACTCCTTCCCCCAGCCCCTGGCAACCAAGATTCTTCTGTCTCTGTGAATATGACTGCTCTAAGTACTCTATACAAGTGGAATCATACAGTACATGTCTTTTTGTGACTGGTGTATTTCAGTTAGCAAAATGTTCTGAAGGTTCATACATGCTGCAGCATGTGTCAGATTTGGGGTTTTTTAAAGATTGATTAATATTCCATTGTACTATATGTTACATTTTACTTATCCATTCATTCATTGATGGACACTTGGGTGGCCACCACCCTTTGCTTATTGTGAGTAATGCTGCCTTAAAAGTGGGCTTAGTCGGGGTGCCTGGGTGGCTCAGTCATTAAGCATCTGCCTTCAGCTCAGGTCATGATCCCAGCAGCCTGGGATCGAGCCCCGCATCGGGCTCCCTGCTCGGCGGGAAGCCTGCTTCTCCCTCTCCCAGTCCCCCTGCTTGTGTTCCCGCTCTCGCTATATCTCTCTGTGTCAAATAAATAAATAAAATCTTAAAAAAAACAAAATAAAATAAAAATGGGCTTACTCATATCTCTCTAAGACCCTGCTTTCAATTCTTTTGGGGATATACCCAAAAGTGAAATTACTAGGTTATATGATAATTCTATTTTTATTTTATTTTATTTTTTTGAGAGAGAGAAAATGAGAGGGGAGGGGCAGAGAGAGAGGGAGAGAGAGAATCTTAAGCAGGCTCCATGCCCAGCACAGAGCCTGTTGCAGGGCTCGATCTCACAACCTTGAGATCATGACCTGATTGAAATCAAGAGTGGGATGTTTAACCAACTGAGCCACCCAGGTGCCCCGATAATTCTATTTTTAATTTTTTGAGGAACCATCATACTGTTTTCCATAGCAGCTATCCCACGCTTTACCCCCACCAACAGTGCCCAAGGGTGCCAATTTCTACACATTTTTGACAAAAGTCTTATTTCTGTTTTTATTCTATGCTAATGGGTATGAGGTGATATCTCATTGTGGTTTTGATTTGTATTTCACTAATGTTTAGTGATGTCAAGTATCTTTTTGTATACTTATTAGTCATTTGTATATCTTGTTTAGAGAAATGTTTATTCAAGTCTTTTGCCCCCTTTTTTTTTAATGGGGTTGTTTTGTGTTGCTGACTTTTATAAGTTATTTATATACTGTGGATATTAACCCCTTATCAGGTTATAGTCAAAATAAAAGAACTCCCAACAGACAGAAATCCAGGACCAGATGACTTCACAGGTGAATTCTACCAAACATTAATTAATACCTTTTCTTCAGAAACTATTCTAAAAAATAGAAGAAGAAAGAAAACTTCCAAAATCATTCTATGAGGCCAGTACCACCCTGATATCTAAACCATATAAAGACACCACAAAAAAAAGGGTAACTACAGGCCAGTATCTCTGATGAACATAGATTATAAAAATCCTTGACAAAATACTAGCAAACCAAATCCAAGAATACATTTAAATAAATTATTCACCATGATCAAGTGGGATTTATTTCCAGGTTGCAAAGGTGGTTCAATATTCACTAACCAATCAACATGATACATCATATCAGTAAGAGGATAAAAACCATGTGATCATTTCAATAAATGCAGAAAAAGCATTTGACGAAGTAAAACATCCATTCATGATAAAAGGCCTCAATAAAGTTTAGAGGGAGCATACCTCACCATCATAAAGGCTGTATATGAAAAACACACAGCGAACATCATACTTAGTGGAGAAAAACTGAGAGCTTTCCCCCTAAGGTCAGGAACATGACACAGATGTCCACTCTCACCACTGTTATTCAACATAGTACCGGAAGTCCTAGTTGCAGCAGACAACAAAAAGAAGTAAGAGCCATCCAAATTGGTAAGGAAGAAGTAAAAATTTCACTATTTGCTCATGACGTGATACTATATATAGAAAACCTGAAAGACTTCCCCCCAAAAAACCTAATAGAAATGTTTAGGTTTTTGATGCATTTTTCCCCCTTTGGTATAGTTGGCAGGATTTTTGATGTATTTTTAATTAATTTTTGTATATAATGTAAGGTAAGGGTCCAACTTCATTTTTTTGCAGTAGATATCCAGTTTTCCCAACACCATTTGTTGAAAAGATTTTTTTCTCCAATGAATAGTCTCAGCACCCTTTTTAAAAGTCACTTGACCATATATGCAAGTGAAATACTTTACATATAAATTATATTTTGGTCTCCGGTAATTTGTGTTAGCCTGATTATTGTGTTCAAGTAATGCCAAAATCTAAATAATGAAAAGCGAGACTTACAACTTTTAAAAATGTTAGGCAAATCTGAACATCTTAAAGTAATATTTTTTCCCCACAATACATATTTTTTAGCATTTTTGAAACTTAAAACCAATGCCATGTTTTACAGATTAATTGAAAGACTGAATCCATTTGAAAACGAAATTAAAATATTAACATATTTCATATTTTGGAAGTTATTTATCTAAATGGCCAAAGAAATATTGCCTTTGTAAAATGTGATTTGTTGGAGTAACTGAATAAAAAGAAAACAATTATATTACTTTCCATATCTCGACTGCAGGTGGTTGTGATACACTACTAGGGCATCCTGGGAATACAGAAGACGGCTGTCTCAGCTGTCTGCTGTGTATCGGCACCTGTCTTCCCTACCAGTAACCAAGTACAAGCTCACCCACCCCAACTTTCAGAAAAGCATTATCCCTGATCCACTCCATTTCAGCATATTCGTAAATTATCAGACACCCCCTCATCTAATGTACAAATACACCTATGAGAAAGTAAGAGTCTATATGTAGGATTCAGGTTGGAGTTGATAGAATCTGAGTCAGGTGCCAGGATGCAAGAGGCAGTGTTTTGAGATGAAACTACAGTTAACAGCAGAGAGGCAGGCCCCATGTGGCATCGATCTGAAAGGAATGTTGTAACTAGCAAATTCAGGAAATAAATAAAGCCTTGTGTTGGGAGAGGCCATCAACAAGACATGATCCCTCAAGCTGGACCCAGGCAATTGGAGGTTCATCACCCCTTCCCTTTTTCTTGGAAATGTGCATTCCACTTGCCTTCTCTGCTTCCAGAAGCTCCCCAAAGATGCAGACTTGTGATAGTAACGTAATGATGAGACTATCTGGACAATCTACATGACTGAACCCAGTAAGGCCTCTATGTAAAAATCTGAGATTAGAGCAGGTGGGTGTGGAGATCTACTTGTCTTGTAGCCACCCAAGACTAGTCTCCTAAGTAAGTTCCCTTCCTTATTAAAAAACTGCCCCCAGGGTGCCTGGGTGGCTCAGTCATTAAGCGTCTGTCTTCGGCTCAGGTCATGATCCCAGCATCCTGATATCGAGCCCTACATCAGGCTCCCTGCTCAGTGGGAAGCCTGCTTCTCCCTCTCCCATTCCCCCTACTTTGGTGTTCCCTCTCTCACTGTCTCTCTCTCTCTCTGTCACATAAATAAATAAATAAATCTTTAAAACAAAACAAACAAAAAAACTGTCCCCTACCAATCTGGAGTGGTCTGCCTCGTTCTTCGGTCTCCCCCTTCTGGTTTCAGATTGCACCCAGGAAGCTCCCAAGGTTGTGAAGCAACACCTTGGTGTCCAATATCAAACAGGGAAATGTAAGAAACTGAAATTTACCCAGTGTATCAGATAGTGTTTAGGGATGCCTAGGATCTTAGTTTTACTTGTGAAGTAACCCGAGAATGATTAACAGACTGGAACATAGTTTAGGAATGTGAAAATTAGGAAGAGAGAATATGAGAGTAAGAAATGGAAGCTACACAATTCCTTCACTTATAGCAAGGAATTATACACCACACACACACACACACACACACACACACAGTCTTAGATAATAAGTGATAAGAAAAACTTAAAGTAGCAAAGAACTAAATAACATGATGAGAAAAAAAGTTACCATTTTAGGTAGGTGGTGGATAGGAAAGGCCTCACTGTGGCAGTAATATTTGACATCAGACCTGAAAAAGGGGTTGTATCCAGTCATGTGCTTAGCTGTGTGCTGGAGATGAGCGTTCCAGGTAAAGAAAATGGCAAAGGGCAAACACTCTGAGGCAGGGCAGGTCTTGTTTAACCCAGGAATGACAGGAGCAAAGTGGGGAATAGGAGATGAGCTTGGAGAGGTAATGGGCCCCCAATCATAGAGAGTCTCTTGGAATATTTATGCTTGAATAATGTAGGACCCCATTGTTGTTTCTGAACAGAAAAGTAGGATAAAAATGTATTTGAAGTGTGTTACTCAGGTTGTATTGTTGAGAATAGGCTTAGTGGGTCTGGCCAATCATTTAACTATGACTCCACAGTCCACATTACACGTGGCTCACTGTGCAGTTACAATGTCATAGACACTTTCAGAGACAGAGTCAAGTTTCACTCAAGTAATTTATTATATGAGACAAACAGAGAGAATATGAAAAAGAGTGTGTCTGCAACTGTCTTCACAGATTTGACAAAAGAAGTCAGTCCAATATGAAATTCAGTTCAATGGAAATATATGACTACCTCACAAGTCATATTTTTACCTAAAGCTTAGCATAATCTACAAGTTAAAATGAGATTGAAAATGATTGAATTCTAACTCACTTTCAGGGGAGATTTTCTGTCATTAAGCACTTTGCTGGCAATAAGATTTTGAATAAAAAGAGAAAAATTCAATTCGTTTTTAAAGAAAAACATCAGAGGATATAAAAATTCATAAACATGTGCAAAAAGACTTCTCTATCCTACCATCTGGGAAATTATAAAGATCATTTTACACAAATTCTATTGCAGGTGGTTGAGCTGAAAACTCTTGACATTCTGATAGTTATAAGAGCAATAAATGGTATATTCCCAGGGCTTAGAAAATATGCAGAAATATAAGCATGCTGTCTATTTATAGTCATACTGTAATTTGCTTTAGTGTACAATTATATGAAAACAGATGTTAGAGATAAGTATGTACTGAAAGAACAACCTCCATCACATGACGATAATATATCCTTTCTTCATTAAAGAGTTCTAAAATAATAATACATACAATTGCTATGAATTAATATGGTCCTTTTAATATTAAGCTGTTAATATTCATTGGTTTATAGTTGTTTTCACAGTTCTTATTGATTTCCTTTCTGCTTGTGCTAAGCCATCTGTTATAGACTTAGATTTATTTAGAAAAACACCTTCTGCTTGGTTAGAGACAATCAGAATTTAGCCTGTAATGGCATTTCATACTTCTTTTTGATCCCTGTAGAGAAGGAAGTCTCAAGTTGACCTTCATGTACCTATTTAAGGAACGCTATTATTGAACTGCTGTACTTGATAAGGTGATCTAATTCCACAGGAATAGTAAAACTAAAGAAGAGGGTAATCATATTTGAAAAAGGGTAGGCTTATTCATCCAACAGAAAATAGAGAGCAGCAAAGCAATATTAGGGATGATGTTCTCATTTAGCACAAGGTGAAAAGAGCTCGAAAACTTGACACTGGTTCAAATTCTTCCAGAATAAAATTTTTATATTATTTTTCTTGTAAACAAAGACCAAACTCCACACTATCTACCCTACATTCTTTGTGGTAACTAGTCACATATTGAGCAAATGACTAATTTGTGTCACGTTTGAGATTTCTATTAGAATACCCAGGCATATATTGTTATTTATAATATTTAAACTACAGCCCTGAAATATATATCAATTGGGGTTAGTATGAGTTAAAAATGACAAACTTTGATTAAGAAACAAAGGGAACATAGGGGTGCCTGGCTGGCTCAGTCAGTGGAGCATGCAACTCTTGACTGTGAGTTCAAGCCCCACATTGGGTGTGAAGATTACTTAAAAAAAAAATTAAAATTAAAAAAAGAAAGAAAGGGAAGATTAATGTTTTTCCCTCCAAAATCTTCATTTAATTATATGCATTTGATTTCCAAATAAGGTGCTAAGACCATAGAAAAACATATAATTGAAATGATAGACTTAACAGAGAACACTAGAGAACTTCCAGAAGTTTATAAAATCTTAAATTAGTGTTAAAACTAGTTAGTTCAATGCAGAGTGTTCCAATCTTCTCAAGAAACTGTTTCCCTCATAGTTATGGCCAATAATTACCCACAAGATGTGAGCTTTCATCCTTAATTAACCCCTCTCTTAAATTACCTGTATTCACTGAATAAATGCCAGCTAAAGTAACAGTTATGTGTTAGATTGAGTGATGAGAAGTAATGAATATTTCCTTCCTTCCAAGAAATATTCTCTAGGAAACAACTATAAAACTACAAGTGTTTTTACATCCTCTTGGAGATAAGTACAACATATTATGATAGTAAAAAAGGAAAGTAGGTTAAGAACTGATTTTTTTTTCTTTTGGTGGGATTTAGCAATTAATTGATTGACGGTATCTTGCCCAGAGAATTGTCACTGAATTGGTGGACCTAAACTTAGATTGTAGCATTATAACAAGTGGATGATGGTTGAGGTAAACAAGACACTGAAAGAAATGAGATGAAAATGAGACTGTCCCAGGAGGGAATAAAGAGTTAATCGGCTAAAATCTTAAAATCTTAAAGGGACACAGAGTTGTCACTGCAATTCTAAGGCAAATCGTTTGGAAAGCAACTTTTGTATAAATTCTCATTCAACTACTTAAGAGTTTAAAAAGGAAATGTTTATTGTTGTTATTTTACGGATATATATTCATATAATACAGATGTGCTGATAAATAACTTCAGAAGAATTTTTTTTATTTTAGTGAAATTTATATTTAGTTATTACAAATAAATGTATTGAATACAGTGGTGTTCATTGCAGGGTCTGAATACTCCTCAACTTCTTCCAGCCTGCAGTATTCTGAAATCATTTTAATGGTAAGATTGATAATGTGTTAATGAGTAGGCTCTCAGTCATCACCTTACCCCACATTCAATAGTACCCATTAAAAAAAATATTCAAAACGTGGAAATAAAGATGGACAATGATGGCATGTCCTTTTCATATCATAGAACACTGCCTAACAAAATCACCTAAGGGTTAATTGACTAGAAGAATCTAATTTTGTTTGACTTGTATTTGCTATTGATTGGAAACCAAACCCTACTTTAGTGGTTGATTTGTAGAGAATCAATAATGTGAAAATGATTCCTCATCTGGTGAAGTTATTTCATTAAAGATTACGATTTAATTCTCTTTGAGGACACTGACCAGTTTTGTGTTTCATTGAGCAATCTTTTTCTATCATCTTTATTTTTCATTTATTTCCTTTTTGAACCAGGATTTTTGCCCTGCTATTCCATCTTTAACAAATTTAGTAAAATGTAGACATATACTAAGTACTTACATAAAATATCATATTTTTAACATTTTTGAGAATTTAGTTTTGCTATATCTGGGACAGTCCAAGGAGACACTTCACATGTGATATTACCTTCAGATAGGCTCCATGATCACAAGTTGTAACTATTTTAGTTTACCCACCATTCTTTTTTTTAATGTATTTTAGTTTTCTATTGCTACTTAAAAAATTACCTCAATCTTAACAGCTCAAAATAATACAAATGTATTATCTCACAGTTTCCATAGGTTGGGAGTCTAGCATGTCATGGCTGGGTTCTGTGTTTAGGGTCTCACATGGTTGAAGTTGAGGTGTCATCTGGGCTTGTGTTTCATCTGAAGACAAAGTATAATCGCTTACCAAATGGTGCTAGAACAGTTGGTATTCATATGCAAAACAAACTTCAATCTATACCTAGCACCATACACAATTATATAATTTAAAATGGATTATAGACCTAATTATAAAATGCAAAACTAGAAAACTTCCTGAAGAGAACATAAGAAAATTCTTTGTGACCTCAGTTAGACAAAAGTTTCTTCAATAAGGTACCCAAAAATGATCTACAGTCAGATAGATCATAGAATCAGAGTTCTATGTTCTATGTCAGTGCAGCTTCTCTTGTATTCTATGCTGCAAATTCTTGCTATCTTTGTCTTCCAGGGTCATCACTTCCTCAATTCAGGGAATCCATTGTGCTCCACCTGAGTTTCCCTCCCTATACTGTAACCTGAGTACTCTCTCAAGGCAGTAATCTGGGACAATCATAGGACTCACCTCATTTGTTTCCCATCCTTCAGGGATCACCACCTTTCATCGTCTGATGCCCATTGTCTTGTCAACTGTTGTTCCATATAGTTCCCTTTGTTGGTTGTTTCAAGTGAAAAGATAAATTTTCTCTGTTACTCAATCAACTTAAGATTCTTGAGTCTCTCAAGAATTTTTACCCTCTTTATCTAAAATTCCCTTCACCTAAGATTAGAAATGGCACTTCAATTAGCTATTTCAATTGCAGAGATAGGGTGGCTGCTATTTCAGAACAGCCAAAGTCACCAAATTGCTAAACACCTTTTACGGTTTCCAATGATGTTTATTACAATATATGGGCATAGGGAAAATGGGAACTCAGAAAGGTCAACTTGAGGGTCGGTGATATTCTAAAGTGAGAGAAACTCGTATTTTGCACTTATGGTATAGGAAGCTGAGATATTGAAAAATAGATATGTTAAAAATAGTTTCATAGAGAACCTACGGGATTTTGTGTTCTCTGGGTAATGACAAGGGAAAAATAAATGAGAGGGTGCATCATCATAAAATAGAGAGAAAGAGAAAAAAATCAGATTTGACATGGATTGGGGAGATACAAATCAAATGATACAATTTTGAGTTAAGTGAGAGACTTAAGGGGATATATCAAGCAAACAAATTTATGAGTCTGCAGCTCAGAGTATAGGTCTCAGCTGGAAAAAAAAAGTGGGATTCTTCAGTTTATAGATTATATTTAAATTCATGATGTGATAACACAGAAAACTGATTATCAAAGACTCATAAAAATCATAATTTTTAGCCAACACCAAAAATAAATAAAGACTGTATTGATACAGAAATCCCTGAAGGGTTCTATCATAGGACTCTGCAGGTAGTATAGAAACCAGGTCTGGTATGCATGAACTCATAATGAAATTTTCCTCATCATGGTTTTGGATCTATCGGCTCATTTTGTCAGTGAACATTGCTATGCTGTTCTCTGTCTGTGGAATTTCTCCAACATTACCTCAGACATAATAGCTATTTCTGGTTTCAAAATTATCTGATATATTTCAGTGGCAGGAATGGTTTCCTTCAACACCCAGTAACAAGTTGGAAACTGTCTTTCAAATACGCTATAAAATTGGCTGTGTATGGCAATTTTAGAGCTCAAAACACAAGACATTTTGGATGAATAGTGGTATTTAATTTCTGCCAAAGGGTTCATTCTGCATGAGTTCTGGTGCAAGCACATTTAAAGCCTTACAAGCCATTTAGAATGTGCCAGTGAGAATTCCTAGATAACTACCTTTTGCTAATCTTTTAAAATGTCTACTCAGAACCCAATTCCAATTTAGATTTCATTTTGGTGACCTTATGTATAGAAGCTATCAAAGTCCTGGGTTCATTAGAACTCAAATTGTCCTACCAGACACTTGGAATATTTTTCAATAGTACGGTTAGAAACTATACATGTTTCTAATGTTTTCAGGAATACCCAGGATTGCATTGGCACACATACTAAAAATTTCACAAATTTGGCTGAACTTTGATATTTAGCTGGATTCTTCAGCCAGGCTTTTTTTGCCAAATGGATAACTCCAATCTTTAACTTGTCCTGCCCTTATTTCCAGGAGGCGTCAACAACCATGACCTTACCAATGCAGTGCACTGACTTATATAATGAATGATTTTCAAGTCCAGGTACCTACAACACCAGATTAAGATTGTACTGGTGAATTCAGATATCTTGAGTCAAGACCATGAGGGAATAATGCATATCATTCACATATCTATAGCCATGACAACTTTTTCTGGCTCTAGGCTCTATTGTAGCCTTCCTCAGTCCTTCCAACAAAATTTCACTCAGACACCTTTGGATGGAAAAATGGTGTCAAGGTATAAAATTAACAGATTAGTATCTGTTTCAGCTTTTTAAAAAAAATCAAAGAGATGAAAAGTCATTGTCATCTTGTTTGGTCAAGAATTAAAATGATGAAATATAATAATCGATGCAGTCTGGTATAAAGAAAAAATAAGAGTTTTAGAATCTGATGTAGGTAGGTTTCTATCTTCTCTATACCACTCAGGAACTGTAATCTGTAATATACTGAGAAACTCAATTGAACTATCTTTACCTGCAAACAATATTCATCACTGTTTTCCAACTAAAAATATGAATGGTAAAACATCTTATCTTGCAAGAGTACTCTAAGAATTAGAGAACATTTCTGGAAAGCATATGTCCCAATAGAGTAGAACCTCCCAAAAAGATTGGTGTTACTAATCTCAATAGAGTAAGCCAATACTTACATGGGATAAAATAGAATAGATTATTAAAAAGGAATTACTTGGTAGATTGGGCTAAATAACTAGTTAGTTCTGTTGATACACAAATCACAAAAAGACAAAATCAATTGGATGTTTTAATAAAATAGAGATTATGTTGATATGTAAAATGACAGTTAAATACTAAACTCTCATCACTCATGTTTTAAGCCGAATAGAAGTATTTTCCTCCATGATTTTCTTTGGTACCTGAATTGATTATAAATTCATAGCATTTTAACATTTTATTATGACCTTATATAAATGAATTTTTTGAAACTTAGAATATTTAAATATATATATGTATATATATTTCTACAGACATAGTTTCTACTTTTCTTCCTAGAATGAGGTCTCATTGTACCTGTATAATAGTATTTTAGATAATTGATTTGAGAAAGAATCACAAGAATTCTGCAAGGGGGAATCTTTTTAAGAACAATAATTACATTTCTACTTGCTTTTAATTTACATACAAAATGTAAGTTTCACAATTAGTTCTAAGAGGAGTAATTCACTCTGGAGAGACTGTTTCTTGATCTCCATCCTCCCACACACATTTTCTTCCCTCTATCCAGGCAAGTATAAGAGGCAATGATGATGCAGACAAGAATGTTGGTACGAGGGATTCTCGCTGGTTCTGTATGAAATATGTTACAACATAGACATCTAATTAGTAAGAGTAATTAAAAATAATCTTTTGCTCCTACCCCATTTCCTCTGGCCACTGTGGCATGCTTTGCTGACACTCCAGTAAACTTTCCACTTGCTAGTAGCAAATTTTGATCTCTATATTTCTGTAGATAACAAGACCCTGAACATCAGAATCAGTGATTGCAACACATTTTACTTTCCTTTTGTGCCAGGGGCTTCCTTGTGCTATTGCTTCTTTTTATCCCTCTTGAGCACCTGTAGCATCTTCTGCCCATTCAGGTTAATTCTTCAGGCCAGGAAATCTGCTCTGCACTACTGACTTAGTATGTTTTAATAAAAACATGCTGGTAGCAAACTGATATTTCTGAGATTACTTTGATCATAGAATTAAGATTTATCTTCAATAATATATTTTTATTTCACAATTATTAGCAGGGGAATTTATATGCAAATTTATATTATAATTTTCTACTGTTAATGAATTCATTTTGAATATGTTTTAAAACTATAGCAATTCATTATGGACACAAAACCCTGCTGAAATATCTAATGTTACTAAAAGTTATCTTAAAGGAATGTATAACAGGATTATCTCTAAACATACTGATATTTTTTAAAGGGCACTTCTGTGTTTGTATCACATTGTGATCCCATCTGCAGTACAGAATTAAATGTGAATGCACGAAAATATGAAAGAGTGCATGTATTTAAAAGTATAATTCTCCTTTTTCACAAAGCTAATAATTTTGCAGGTGCATAAAACTAAAAGCAAAGGAGTAAGGGAGGAGAACAGATTTGGGAGACATACAATTTATCATTTAAAAAAATCAAATTAAAAGAGGAAAACTACTGGGTAACAGAAACAGAAAACATGAATTTCTATCACTAGCACTGTTTTTTTCCAAATACCTGTACTATCTCTTTCACTCAGGAAATAAATAATCCATCATTCGATTTAAAATGTGGAAAGACTGACGTATAATCCTATATAAATAAGAAGTCAGACGCCTACACATTTAGAGAAGAGTGGTTTAAATTCAAGTTGTGGAAAATTCCAGAGGCTGTGTAGCTCTCCAATTGGAGGACTCTGGAGAAGCATTTGTGAGTCTGAGAGCCAAAGGCAAGCACCAGTTCACTGTCTGCCTCCCCACGGAATATCATCAGGCCAGAGGAGAAAGGCAGGAGGTGTCTTGAAATTATTTGAAGAAGCAGTTATGAGACTGGTCCATGATGCTAACTTCTTTTACAAATACATTAAAAACATCACATTTAGTCTCTGCCTTTATGAACCTTACATTTCAGAGAGAAGCTAAATCCACATGAAACAAGTTTTCTATTCCTAAAATGGGTAATGGAAGAAAATCATATATATATATGCGTATATATATATACGTATATATATATATATATAATGTATGAAAAATAAATTTAATCTGCCTTTAGAGTAAATGTTTCTTAGTCTTCAGATTTCACCCACTTGAAGCATATTGACAATGCGAAAAAAAAAAAGAAAACTTTATTTTCTGATTTTTTGAGAAAATTACTAATCAGAAAGTGCAAAATGTGTAATGACATCTGTTTTGCTTTTATTATTGAGCAATTAAGCCAAACACGTTCTCTGTTAATCAGTCAGGTGAGCACGGGAAGGAGCTGATCTCAGCAAGATCCTCTTTTCCGGTCCTTCATCAGTTACTGTAAATAGGAGTCTGCTAGGGTTGCAGAACTGTGTACTTGGAGAAGGCTCTCCCACTGTGCTTTTGTGTGGCTTCACTTCCAAAGTATGAAAAAAAGAAAGATCACCCTCTACGCTATAATACTGCTCTCAGTATTTGGCACTAGGTAGGCTTTCAGATTCCTGAACAAAAAAAAGAAAAGAAAAAAGAAAAAAAGGATGTTTTATTAAGAACAGAAAAAAAAAGAAAAACCGGCTTTCAATTTTGTCTAAAGTGAAAAGTGAGATTATTGATTTATGAAGTAGAAAAAGAATAATTCAATGTTAATGGCCAAACTATGATTCAGATATTAGATCAAATACTACCTTCAGATACTAACTATATTCTAATGAAATTGTCACTCTGATAAACGAATCCAAAATTCATTTAATAGAAACTTATTGTATACAAAATAACTATTGTTATGAAAAATGGATAAGAACAATTTCTCCTAGTTAAGCCTTTTGTTCTACATTAGTATTTCCCAAAAATAACATTTTTAAGGGCACTTATTTCAAAGCATTGCAGAAGTCTTCACAGAAAGAAAGAGAGGGAGGTTGAGGGAGGAAGGGAGAAAGGGAGAAAGGCAGAAAGAGAGAGAAAAAAGAAAGAGCGAGACAAGAAAAGAAGTAACTGAGAAACAGAAAAATTAATGTTTTAGAATCAAACAATGTAGTCTATGAAGTTAGAGTTTTCTATCAAATAAGACAAAATTTACATTACCTTGGAACTACTGTCGATATAGTATGAACCCATAAATATTTCTCAATTTCTTGAGAACATGGTAGTATGCCTCGATTTGTTTTTCCATGAGAAACCAGCCCTGGAGATGTTCCATGGGATGCGTGCCCTGCCGTCGGAAGACAAGAGTTCTGTGTTCAATAGAAATGACCTCTTCTATTTGCTTTATTTAATTCTGTATCTCAGAACTCAAGAACCTGGGCTTGGCACACAGTAACCTGCCAAAAAATAGTTAAATGAATGAATCTATCAAACTTAGAAAATTATGCATGGTAATTATCTTCTCTAGAAACATTTTAGAAACTATATTTCTATCTATCTACGTATCTATCTCTAAAACGTAAGTTACAACCTTTGAACTCAGATGCCCAAGAAACATATCTTTGTTTTCTGTAAGGTTTCAATTCTTTTTTTTTTTAAGATTTTATTTATTTATTGGACAGAGAGCGAGCACAAGCAGGGGGAGCAGCAGAGGGGGACGGAGAAGCAGGCTTCCCGCCGAGCAGGGGCTGATGTGAGGCTCCATCCGGGTTCCATCCGGGCCTCGCTCCCAGGACCCTGGGATCATGACCTGAGCCAAAGGCAGATGCTTAACCGACTGAGCCACCCAGGCGCCCCCATAATGTTTCAATTCTTAACCCCTTACAACCTAGGTGCTAAAACAGTTCATGAGTTTTCATTGCCTCTGAGGTGTCCCTGTCCGTCCACATGACCTTCATGTCCAGTGGTTCTCTGCTGCTCCTCTATAGTCTCTGCTCCTGATTTCTGTACAGGAGGGACATAGAAGTTGCATGGAAGAGAAATGCTAATGAACTTTTCTCAAATCATGTGTGTATATGGCAAGGCTTTACTGTGGAGTCAGTAACGACCTGTTCAGGCACCTCCCCAGCTATTCCTTGATGTTGCTATGAATTTTCCACTATGCTCCCAGGCTCAAAATCTTTTTTTTTGTATTTCCTTGCTTTGGTTAGTGCCTGGTAAATTTTTAGGAGGCCTGTGATTTCATCTTTCCAGATGCATCATGTTCTGCTCTGGAATTTTGACACTTTGGTAAATATGAGCAGAACATTCATTGCTGTTGTAGTCCTAAGAATCTCACTCCAGACCAAGCAAAATTATTCACCCTTCATGTTTTGTTGCAAACATACTGTCTCTGCACAAACCCCTTCATGTTTTAGCCCTTTAATTGTGTGGAGGGCCTAAACTTTTGGGGAAAATAAAATACCAAATGCTCATGTACTTTTTTTCACTCTATATCCCATACCTTTACCTGTACCCTGTTTAAATGGAAAAAAGAAAATATAGGGATAAAATGTTTACCCCATATCTTAGTCTGTCAGGGCTGCTATAACAAATACCACAAACTGGGTAGCTTATAAACAATAGAAATGTATTTCTCATAGTTCTAGAGACTTAAGTCAGAGATCAAGGCGTCAGCATGATTGGGTGAGAGTCTTGGGTCACAGACTTCCTTGTATCCCACATGGAGGAAGGGGAACAGAGGGGAACAGAGCCCTCTTTTATAAAGGGACTAATTCCACCCAAAGGCCGAGCAAGCAATGCTTTACCTTTTTTCATCTTTCGTATTAACATCCTATGACTGAGGGTTCTGTAGAAGACCTTTTGGGGAAAGCTTATTTAAGTACTTACAAAGATTGAAGGGTGAATATTTAGACTTGAGTTATAAAGTACCACTAACTAGTAGTTATGAGGTTACTGACAGGATATAAAAGAAATGTAAAAATGAGGATCTGTTTACTTTGAAGAAAGTGTCAAAATAATGATGGTCATCAAGTATAAAGTGAATAATTGGGGAGACCGGAAAACAATTGCTCTTTCTCTCCACTGAGGAAAGTAAAAGCAAATTTTGAAGGAAGAATTTAATTGAAAAAAGGTGGATTGTTCATTATAAAATGTGTAAATTGTAAAGCAGGTCACTAAAAAAAAAAAAAAAAAAGACATAGAATTTTAATCCCTGAAGAACTTTAAAAGCAAAACAGAAAAGTCTCTTAACTAACAAATATACAATTCAGCCTACATGCACGGAATAAGACAAAGAATATACTCAAACAATATTTTTTCCTCTTAATCCATCAAGTAGAACTAACCTACTATTCACCATGTACTCTCTTATGTTACGTTCATTTACCTTAGACTTAAGTTCTAATCTAATTTTACAGAAATCCTCTACCTCAGAAGGGAGCAAGGCCATTTGGTCACAAAAGGATTTCTTTTCCACACAAATCGAACAATCCTGTTGCGGTTGTCCTGCAGCTCCTATTCCTTCTTCATTTACAACATTCTTTCTGCCAAAATAATTTTCCTTGAGCTCCGGGCGCTAATTACTGATGCCTGACTTTATGAATTCTATTTTATTTTTAGAATGCTCTGATCATGGGGCGCCCAGGTGGCTCAGTCGCTAGGCATCTGCCTTCGGCTGAGGTCATGATGCCAGGGTCCTGGGATCGAGCCCCGCATCGGGCTCCCTACTCTGCGGGAAGCCTGCTTCTCCCTCTCCCACTCCCCCTGCTTGTGTTCCTGCTCTCGCTGTCTCTCTCTCTCTCTCTGTCAAATAAATAAAATCTTAAAAAAAAAAAAGAATGCTCTGATCATATCTACATTATCTGACTTATGGTATCTTTGCTCTGCATAGTGGATGCCTATGAACTAGTTTGACAGTTGGTTCTAAGATTTCTTGCTTTATCAAATCTGAATTGACCTCTAAGATTCTTCTTCCAATTAACTTCTACCACCGCACACCACCTTACATTTTCTCATGTCTAAACCTAAAATGTCTGTTCCAGCCCAAAACAAACAAAACATGTTTTTTTCTTTCTTTTAATGCATTATTATATGCCAGTAACTCAAGCTTAGGCTCTTGTCATATTCCAAGACTTAGAACGATAGCTGGTGCAGAGTATGCTTTCAATAAATATTTAAGAAAGGAATGAGTGACTGTATGAGTAAACAATTGAATGCCAAACATAAAGTTAGGGCCTGTTAAAACAGAGGCTGTCCATGGTGGCAACTTTTGGATCAGAATAGAGAGATACAGTCAATAGTGTTGGGAGAATTGGAAATACGACTAGGTTGAATCTACTAATCATGGAGGTACTTTCATATTTTGAAATCTGGAAATGTAGCTGGATGTTCTTCTCTGAGGACCCTAAACTTAACTTGAAAAGACTGGAGGCAGGTGCTCTATAAGGTACAGTGTCTGGGAAGGAGCATACTGGGATGACAGAACTAGATAGGAAGGGAGGATAGGTGGTAAGTTTGTGATTGCTTGTCCATTTGTCTATTTTTAATTTGTGACGCTACAGCATTAAAAGTCAGATGCAATGGAATAAGGGTCATTTATCTCATAACGAAGACTTTACTTTTGTATTTTCAATACCTGGTCTTAAAACATCACTGCTCCTGAATAGAGGGTAGGCCATGATTCTTATTCTTCTTTTTTTTTCTTTTTAATTAATTAATTTATTTATTTGAGAGAGAGAGAGCTCATGAGTAGGGGGAGAGGCAGATGGAGAGAATCGCAAGCCGATTCTGCACTGAGTGCAGAGCCCAACACAGGGCGGGATCTCACAACTCTGAGATCATGACCTGAGCCAAAATCAAAAGTCAGAAACTCAACTGACTGAGCTACCTTGGCACCCGAGTGGGTAAGCCATGATTCCTACATTAATTGCCATCTCCTATCCTTGACCATTAAATATGCCAAACACTCATACTCCTGCCAATTTTTACCTAATGATCAAAAGTGATGATTACTTTGGATGACACTTTTGCTGCTATCATAATGTGTGAGATAATGCAGATGCTCAAAACATATGTATATGCTTTTCCTAATTGATAGTCTTTACTTGCCTCAAAATTTACAATTTGTATAGCCTTTATAATTCTTCTTAACTTCATGTATTCCTTTCTTTTCAATGATTGATGTAAATGATTGATGTAAAATAGTGGAATGCCTTTTCTCTCATGAGTGATGAGTATCCAAGTTACAAAAAAACTGCACACAGAAATTTGCAAAAATTGTATTTGATACAGCATAGATTCTGAAATAGTAACAATAAAGTTTAATGCTTATTTTTTGAAGATCTGAACCATGAGTTCACACAAGACTTGAAAATAATTATTAAAATTTATAAAATCTATTAATAACTACCAACATTTTTCTACAAAAAGTGGTTTTTAAAACTTAATTTTTTAACTTCTGTGTAGTATTTATTGAATCTTCCAAATAAAGAATTTTGGAATTTTTGGTACATTTTACTATTTTATTTGGAAAAACAAACAAACAACAACAACAAAACAGAACAGCATCTGTTCCTCAATGAAGCAAAACTTTAAAAAATAATAATCAAGAATTTCACATAGTTCCAAACATTAAGTAAGCAAAATATCTAAGTAAAGTTCTGTATTTGTGTGATTCAAATATTACAATTAAAACAGAAAATTTTCTGTATCTAGAAAATATGTTTTTTAACTAGAAAAAATCATATTTTTAACAAACCAAATTGAAGCTTCTATCAGGTAACTTAATAGCTAAAAATATTTCTCTGTTAATACTCAAATTTTAGAAATGTTGCCTTATGATTAAAAAACAAAATAAAAAGCTATTTTCTGGGATAGCTACCCAGGGATACTAATGGGAAAAACAAGATAAAAAGAAATTTAAATATTGTACAATAGTGCTTTTGACTTAATCTTATAATCTCCCTATGGCCCCTGAATACACAAGATTGAAAGATGTCTAAAATATGAATTTTTAAAATAGTCTTTGAGATAACCTAAAAGAGGCAACAAATAGCTGCAGCTGATTTTATCAATCCAGGGCTATAAATATCACCTTCTTTTATCCTATCCATTGTCTGCAGAATAAAGAACACATTTATTTTGTAAAGGACTGGCTTCATGAACGGATGGGCGAGGTGATATGAGTTGAGGGATTCTATGGCGGTCAGTGCCTACAAAATACTCTCCTCAAATCCAGATGCTATCCATTGAATCCTGTAAGTTCTCTTACATGAGATTCTCCCATAAAATATAAATAGTCATAGGAGTTTTTATAATAATAATAATATTTATTACTAGCAGCGCAAATAATGATGACTATGATGACATGGCTAATACCTTTATTGTGTTTACTATGTGCTAGGGCACCGTTTTAAGCACTTTACATATATGAATTCATTTAATCATGGCAATAAATCTAGGAGGAGATACTATTAAATTCCCAACTTTACAGACACAAAAGTTGGAACACAGAGATGCTAACTTGTCTAAGGTCACACACCTATTATTAACAAACCAGAATACATTATACCAAATCCCTCTGTGGTGTCAGGGACCACTCAGAATCACATTTCTCCTAAGGGAAGGAACATAATGGACGACACTATGAATATATTAGGTGTCTAGGTAAGGAAGTATATATATACCTGAGGGTGGGAGATAGGAAATATAAATAAAAATAGTACATCACTGATGAAGAAAATTAAAATAATTCAAGAAAGGAAGAAAGTTTTCATGACAAGTTTTAGTTACTCCAGGTTTGTTTGTTTGTTTGTTTTTTAATCTTTATTTTTGAGTGAGAGAGCACACGAGAGCAGGAGGGGGGTGAACAGAGGGACAGGGGGACAGAGAATCCTAAGCAGACTCCACGCCCAGCACGGAGCCAGACTTGGGGCTCTGTCTCACGACCCTCAGATCACAATGGGGTTTTTAACTACGGCTTTAGTTTTAAACATTTTTTTTAATTGAATTTATAAAAAATGCTATTTGTTGAAAATCTCCTTTTACTCATCAACCAAAAATGAAATTTTAATGCTTTTATTCCTCCTTATTTATATTTAAAACTCAAATCTCTAACTTCCAATAAGGTGTTTACTATGTGTTTTGATCCAAATACCTTCTAATGAGTAAATACACTTCCTATTTAACAAGTAAGCAAATATTTTTGCTGTAGCTTCTGAGAATCTTGCTAATTTGTGTCATGAATCCTCCTGACAAGCTTTAGTTCTCTGCCCTGCTAAAGTATGATTAACTACAAAATCTCTCCAAAATACTGGTATTTCCTGGATAGCTCTTCCCAGCAGCACCCTTTGAGAGTTGGATCTAAAAGGAAATTCAGGCCAAGGTCAAACTGGTTGGTCTTCTAAAATCAGCTTTAACCTTGGGCTGTTCATTTAGAAGAGATTTACAGTGACTTATCCTTCATAAATTCATTCATTTATTGTCATTGCATTTTTATGGTCAACATCAGATGGCAAGAAGACATTTTAGAAATTGAACGATGATTTTCAAATAATAATAGCTAATACACATGAGCAGTTACCACATTCCGGGTATTAACTTTATTATAAAAGGTAGGTAGTATTATCATTGTCATTTTATGAATGAAGAACCCAAGCTAAAATGTTAAGCTACTCAGCTAAGTGACATAGTTGGTCAGTAGCAGAGCTGGAGTTCTAACCCACATAACCTGAGGCAGAATCCACATCCTTAACTTCCTCTACATCATGGAGATTAATAATTATGAACAATTAAAAGAACTATGTCAAGGTCTTTGGAAATTAAAGAGATTTAGTAATGTTTTACAATAACTCACAGTTCAAACCTCTTGGTTGTGGTAAATATGTTATAGCAGGATAAAATAATAATGTAAAGACTGAAAAAAAACTGGATAAAAAATTGAACACACATCCAGTTTTGTTGTGTTGTTCCTAGTAACTACTCTTATTTATAACCACCACCACAAGAAATGTAGAATATATCCATAATGCCACAGTTGCTTTATGACCCCTTCCAGTCCATATTCACCCTTAATAGGCAACCATTCCTTTGATTTCTAGTACTATCAGATTAGTTTTACCTGTTCTTGAATTTCATATAAAAATATATAGTATGTATTGCCTTGTGTCTGGCTTCTTTTACCTACATTAGTTTTCTTGAGTTTCATCTATGTTTCTTGTATGTTAGTATCTCTTCCTTTTTTTTTCTTCTCTTTTTTCTTTTTCCCTTTCTTTTCATTGCTGAGTAGTATTCCATTACATGAGTATACTGCATTCTGTTTTCCTAGTTCTTCAGTGTGGGCACACAAGTATGGCTAATCATATGTTCTCTCTCTGGACATAAAATTCTGTTGGTTAACACAAAGATACTGTCAGAATAGAGAGGTTATTCACAGTGGGAACACTGAGAGGGTCCAGAGGCAGCAAGAATCCAGTGAGAGTGACAGTGGTTACAATGGGATCCTAAACACACAATTTCAGTTGTGTGATCTTAACTACAGTTATTGTTAATAAGTTTTCATTAGTTCTGGTTCATTTTTCTAGACAACACCAGGCTTCCATGAATTCTCAATGTTTCTTGATATCCTTCCAATTAAGGTCCTGCTTAATTATCATAACTGCTTTCTATTGCTCGCCACCAAGAATCTTTATCGGCCAACTCATTTCCTTCAGTACTTTAAGATTACATATCCAACACCTTCATTTTACACACCGTCTGAGGTAACAAGTTTAAAAGCTCTGATCATAGCAATAGAAGTAGTTGCTGACAGAGTGGTTAAATTTCCTTGTCATTGGATCAATGATTGCTTTTAATTCTAAAAGACATTAAAGTCCAGGATCATGAATTTTCTTATGTATTTATTTACTTATTCATTCATTAATCAAAAAAATAAATAAGTACAAAATGATGATATAGAAAAATGCTCATTGCATGTTTTGGGATAAATGCTAGTATACATATGATCACATTATGTAAAAGACATGCCTACACATTTTTGTACATATATTGAGGTGCTGCTTTCCAAAATGGAAACAATATTTGTATAGGATAGAGATGATTTTTCAAAATCATATTATTAGGGATTTTTTTGTTTTTCATAATAAATACAAATTGCTTTAAAATCATAAAAATAGATTTTATAAAACTAAGTCAATGCCATGATCCTATTATAATTTTGTTCTCTTGATGTTTGAAAAAAGTAAGATATAGTTGTGCCATTGTATGCAATATAGACAAATATTGACACAAAGTGGTATCTTTTTAAATTCTCTCTGGAGTAAAGAAGAAGCTTCAGAGAGAAGGAAATATTGTCATTCTTCCTGGAAAAAGGTAGAGTGAAGGTACATGTTTTCAGGGAACAGGATGTCGCTAGAGTAATAGATGTGTTAGAAAAAGTGGCAAAAGAAAATTGGGAAAGAAAATTAGCAAATTATCCCTTAGAAAGATCATTTTCTAATCTTCTATTCCAATCTTCCAAAAAGAAATCTCAGTTTGGTTCAAAGTTGCATTAAAATATCTTAAATGATTTATATATTGATGAATCCCCTTTTAACAAAGCAAGAACAGCTTTTGACATGTAACAGTTTCTAGGGAGAATTTTCTTGATTTCAATGATTTTATTTTGACAGTTAACTTCTATTAATGACAATTGGTATTGAATACATTTTTTTTTAGAAAAATTTCTTGAACTGTAAAAAGTCATTGATATAAGATATTGATGTAAGAACAAGGTTGAATAACAGCATAGGTGGGTCTGATACAGAGATTTGGTAGAGTAATGAAGACATTGTACTACTAGTTGAGGTTTGGGAAGTTTAAAAAAAAGTAATTGAACAAATTCAGGTTTTGAATTGAAAAATTACTTTCCCAAATATAATTGTGCAATCCAATTCCTTTAAATTAAGTCATGTATTTTAAATAAATTTTCCATTTTTTCCCTCATAATCATAATTATAATTGAAGATGTGTGATATAGTGGAAAAAGAAGCAGTCAATAAGGAGGGCACGTGATGTGATGAGCACTGGGTGTTATACACAACTAATGAATCATTGAACATTATACCAAAAACTAAAGATGTACTATATGTTGGCTAATTGAATTTAAATTTTTAAAAAAAGAAGCAACAGTAGTCATGGGCTCAAGGTCTCTATTCTCTCTGAATATTTCTGAATATTTATCAAGCTTAGTTCTGTCATCTACCATGAGACCACCAATAAGTCCCCGGACAGCTGAGAATTTCTTCCTTCTTCCAGACTTTCCCTTTCCTTCAAAAGGATCCCTTTAAAGCATATTGATAAATGAAGGAACTGGATCTGTCATTAATTTTTAGGCCATGTTCTGATTTGAACAAAGATTCTGTGATGAAGGAGATGGGGTGGTTAGGAACAAGAATAAAGGACCTTTCTTCTTCATCTCCTCCACTCTCTCTCAACCTGAACAGTTCACAATTTATATATTTTAAAGATTTTATTCAGTGGAAGTATCCTGGAATTAAGTTTGAAAGCTTGAATTAGATTTTTCCAAATATCTTAGCCAATTTTTAAAAAGAAAAAGATATAGTCTATTGATTCCATGTGTTTGTTCATACTATTTTCAATTATTAAAATAAAATATATCTGCTTTGTTGGTATAATTAAGGTAATGTATTATAAAATTTGAATGATCGAAACCCATGTACCATTAAAATATGTAGGTTTACTTCTTTAGAAAAGAAGGTGCTACAGGTCATCATACAACTGTTTTTCTTGTGGATATCACAATTTGTTCCTGGGAAAGCATTGCAGAGCTGCCTAGTTAAATAAATTTTCCAGTAAAATAAAAAACAAATGTGTATAGTTCATTCCAAAAGGTTATTTGTTTTTCTCAGATTTTTCACATAAGACACATAGACACAAAATCTCATTCAAAAGTCTCACCATCAGAAAAATGAAGCAATTGAAACAGATTCAGATTCATTTTACATTTTGTTAAATAAAATGTAGTTTGGCATATCTGCAGAATAAATCTATTTAAACTCAATAGGGCACTTATCTCTTCCTTTCCCCGAGGCGATAGTGTTGGATACTGAGTAGAGTAGTATATAGCAATTACCATCATATTAAAATGACAAAATTTAGCTTCTAAAAGGATTAGAGGACTAAGGTATGAAAGAAAAAAAAGATTTTAAAACATGGAGACACACAGTGTAAAGCCATTAACCATTTATTCCTGCACACAGGAGAATTTAAAGATGCATTAAAGAATCTGGGTGTAGATTTTACCATCATTTATGGCAGGTGTCTAGGGAAATAGATTTTGATTTTGATTTAACTTTCACATGAATAATAAGACTTTGCAGATAAAAATATCTATGAAATGTAACTATTTAATAAAGGCTTAAAATGTTTTTTAATAGACTTTATTTTTAAATAGTTTCAAAATTACAAACAAAATGAGAAAATGGTACAAAGAACTAACATATACCCCCCCTCACTGAGTTTCCCTATAATTACTGTTTTACATTAGTATGGTACATTTGTTGCATTTAATAAACCAATATTGATACACTACTACTATATGTTTTATTCAGATATCTTTATTTTTTACCTAAAATCTTTTTCTGATCCAGAGTACCACATTACATTCACTTGTTATGTTTCCTTAGGTTTTCAGGCTTGTAACAGTTTCTCAGACTTTCCTATTTCTACATGTGATTTTGTAGGATGTTGCAAGATGCCCTCTTTTGGAATTTGATGTTTTTCTCATAATCAAACTGAGGTTATGATTTATTGGGAAGAAGACCATAGCTATAAAGTATCATTTTTTTTCACATCATATCAAAGATACATACTATCAACATGATTTATCACTGTTGACATTGACCTTGATTATATGGTTGGAATAGTGTTTGCCAGGTTTAGATCCATTACCAACTGTAAAGTTACCCTTTCCCCCCATGTATCCATATTGTATTCTTTGAAAGAAAGTCACCACACACAGATCACACTTAAAAAGGGTAAAGTATTCACCTAAATTATATAGAATTATTCTACAAGAGAGATTTGTCCTTTCTCTTCCAATTATTTATTTACAAAATTATTTATTTATATCATATGAACTCAGTTGGTTAAGCGTCTGCCTTCGGCTCAGGTCATGATCCCAGAGTCCTGGGATCAAGTCCCACATCGGGCTCCTTGCTCGGTGGGGAGCCTGCTTCTCCCTCTGCTGCTCCCTCTTCTTGTGCTCTCTCTCTCTCTGACAAATAAATAAATAAAATCTTTTATATATATATTGCTAAGATCAGACATTTCTCCAAGAAGCCCTTGCTCCTTTTTTTGGATAACAGTATTAGAAAACCAAAATATGTACATTGGTGTCCACACTGCTGCTAGAGTGTTGATATTTCCAGGCTCTCTTAGCTGACATAGCAAGAAAATATACATGTGTATACTAATCTGTATATATAGATATATCTATACATAATTTATATTCAAGACTATGTATCTATATTTAGCTGTGAGTTTATACTGTCTCCAACTATAATCCATTACCTATGAACTGTTCTAGCCTCCTCTAGCCTCCTCCACTTACATATCTGCAAACTCAAACTGAGAAACCTGGCTTCCACAACCTGCCATCCAGTTACTCAGTTGCTCATTTCCAGTATATACTGAAATCTATCTATCTATCTATCTATCATCTATCTATCTATCCATCCATCCATATATCTGATACTGATATGTGTGTGTGTATGTGTGTGTGTATTGTACTATAGTACAATTCTTATTTTATACACACACACACACACACACACACACATTGTACCATAGTACAATGCTTATCTGCCACCCTTTTGCCTTTAATCTTACAGATTCTACTCATTTCCAGTTTCTCTAAGGCTGCATCTTTCCCTCCATCCCCTTAGTGAAGTTGGTTCATGGGTTTATAATACAGTTGACTTGTTTTGTCACATTCTGCATCCCATCCTGTGATCTCCCACCTTTGAACTTCCACACTGAAACCATTAAATGCAAATGAGAATAAATTACCAGTTATGACTCTTTTATGCTAAGAGATTTGATAATGTGAACACAACTGAAACTTTTGTCTCTGATAGGCTTAGGGGCTTTTTTTTTTTAAGATAACTATTTGAATGATATTTTCTTTGACCACAAACAAATCATCCCATATTTTCCCTTTCTGTACCTACTTGCTTTGAATATGCATAATATACATCCTACATCAACATTTATGCCAAGAGTACATTACTTTCTCAGGTAATCAAGCTTTAAAAGAGTAACACAGATGCCTTTGTAGAGCTAAACTGGGCGAGGTTCAATATAACATAAATGATTTGTAATCTGTGAACAACTAATTTTTGATAATGTTAGAAATGTTTTTTATAAATTTAGGTGGATGTTGAGAAAGATGAAGAAGTCAAGATTTTCCACAAATTTACCATTATGCCCCCCTTACAGAAACAGCTATTTGTAAAATATGTATTTCAAAGCGAATCCATCTTCTCCTCTATGTCCAGGCCAATGATTTCCTATATAAAATCTTTGTATAGGAAGGAAACAATGATTAAAACTGCGTTCTTTTTCATCCAAAGAACACCTGGAACAGAATCGATGATGATGTTTACTAAATATGTAGAATTCTGGATTAGACCAATGAAATCAAAATGTAAGCATCTGGAATCTAAATATTGCCTCAGAAAACTAGAGAAGCTCTGGATTCTGTTAACAAGTAAAGTCACTTTTAAAATCTCTTCCAAACATTCAGACAGAATTGTTATTGGTAGTTAATACTGCTGGTTTACTGTAGAAAAGGTAACAAATCTCCTTAATGTTCCATTTTTCTAAATTTCTAATTTAGAAGATTTACTAAAATTCCATTATTACATATGAGATGTGTTGTTAGATTAACTGTAATGATGTCCAAATATAAAATTTAAATAGTATTAGATAAAATTCTGAAAATGTTTATCTGCTACACGGTTAGCATGAAAATCATTGAACAGAGTATCTTAGTAGTTACTTAATTTTTAAAAATACTGGTTCACCTCTCCAAAGACATATAATAATATACTCGGGAATATTTCTATTAAAATACAATTTGAAATAAGTATAATTACTTTATTTTAGACAATCAGAAAAAAATAAACTTAAATTGGGAAGCAGTGACATATAAAAATAACCATGGTTTTTCAAGCCTCTATTTCTTTTCTTTGTGTTCTAAGGGAAACCAAAGTATATTTAAGACCGACTTGTTTCATGATCTTTTAATCTTGTGCTATAGATGGGCTTCATGTAGCTACGGTAGCTAAATTGAGAAGCACTGTTTACTTTTAGGACTCCATTGATATTTCCACATCTGGTTTATGTGTCTCAAGACTAAAGCAATACTTTGTTAGCAAAAGAGTGAATTAAGAGCCAGAGTAAAATTTACAGTAAAAAAAGGTTGACCTGCAAAGAAAATGCTGGTAGTACTTGTATCAATGCCTAACACAATTCCTGGATAATTCCTGGACTATATTAGAAGTTCAATAAGTACTGTTGCTTAAAAAAAAAATACAATTAAATATAACAAAGTGCTTAATAGAATATTTAAATTGGATCATATTATAAATGTAAATACACTAAAATCTAAAATGAGTGAACACATTGCTTACAATTATTTTCTAAACCAAAATTAGTAATTATGTAGTTAAAATTTTTTCGTATTTGTCTTCATCTAATAATAACATAAAGATTTGAAAATGGTTTGTGTTTGAATAAATTTATATAGAATTTTAACTTAAAAAATCCTAACTGTATCAACTCAAAATTCATTTTTATGTATATATTCAAAAAACAATTTTTCTGCCTACATCTTTGAAATTATAAAAACAAAGAATTTTAGTTGAGATATGTCACAATGTTAAAATGAAAATTATATAAATAAAACTGACATTTTAAGTTTTTGATAATTTAATTAAATCTTTTCAAATGATTTCATACAAATAAAACTGAGTTTCAGCATTCATAGTCCATTTGGTTGTCAATATAAAGAATTACTTTTCAGGAAAGTAACACTCAACCTCTCACTATAGACAAATTTAAGAGTAACATGAAGTAATATTGCAGTATATGTTGCAGTTGTCACGTTCAGTTTTGGTGTACTACATTCATGCATATTACTTCCAGAACCACTAGCTGAAACATAAAGGAAGCAAGAAAATGGATACCTCACACAAAGAAGAAATAATGCTGGTTATATAGGGCTTTCAGCTATCTGAGAAGAACACTTTGACATATTAATGTATTTGTATTTCTCTAACTTAAAAGATTCTGCTAAATATACAATTTTTACTTGTCAAGAGCACAATTCACATGTAACTTTCAAGTGCAAGTATCTTAGGGTCTGTACACAATTCCATCAACTCTCTTTTCTTACCATGGGGACTGGTATTCCGGATGGTGGAAGCCACATCCCCTAAATTATTGATTGAGATGGAATTAGAGCAAAGGCCTCAGACAATTCACAATGGACATGCAATGAAAATGATCAATAAATTTTGTTGTTTTCAGCCACTTCAGCTGAACCTAGCCTATTTTGTTTAAAATACAGGAAGTTTTCTAAGTCTACTCATTTGAATTTTGCTTCAGTGAAAAGTTTATACGAAGATAAAAAGATGATCATGTACTTACTGTCATTTTTGATTGATGGTCCTGCCAAATAAAACAGAGAGGATTAAAATTATGTCATATATATAAATATACATATCAACTTTTTTCAACAAAGATTTAGTTTTATTAAATTTAGGAAAGTATATAATAAGGGCTCATTTCTATAGGGTTCCAGGTTACCTTAGCTTTTGTGTGTATTAAGCGTGTGTATATTTGTGTTTTCCTAAACAGCCAAATTTATTTTTTTTCAAGTTTTTATTAAATATCAATTAGTTAACATTCGGTGTAATATTAGTTTCAGGTGTAGAGTTTAGTGATTCATCACTTACATACAACACCCACTCTAAAGAGCCAAATTTTCAAAAGCAGAATTTATTTGTATTTACATGGGACATATTAAGTTATAAGCATTTTCTCACATGTCAAAATACTTCTGGAAGCTATTTAAACTCATCAAACTATGACTTCTTAAAATGCTAATAATAACCAGGATAAAGAATGGAATGAAACACAGAAATAACTGTATGCTGCAGTCTAAATGGATGATTTCAGGTTCCTATATGCATTCTAGACCACAGATGATCAATGTAATGAGAATCCCCATGGATTCCTGTGATTCAGGAAGTTTATGGACGGATATTCTATAATAATAATCAAAAATGTTGTCTTATAAACCCCATTTACTAATTTTACTGATAAGATATACTAAAAATAGAGGCACCTGGGTGGCTCAGTTGATTGAGTGGCTGACTCTTAATTTCAGCTCAGGTCATGATCTCAGGGTCCTGGGATCAAGCTCTGCATTGAATTCCATGCTCAGCAGGGAGTCTGCTTGAGATTCTCTCTCTCCCTCTCCCCCAGCTCTGCTCACATGCGCATGTGGGCACGCTCTTTCTCTCTCTCTGAAATAAATAAATAAATGTTTTAAAAAAAGATATACTAAAAACAATTAATTCTTATCTGCCTTTGTTTTTAGAATATTCTGTTTCCATAGCTGGAAAAGCAGCACAATATTGGAAAAGGCAGAATCTGAGCTTTGTGTGACACAGATACAGATCTGATTCCAAGCTCTTCCAATGTACTGACTGAGTAGGCTGAGACACATGAAGAAACTTCTTTTAGTCTTAGTATCCTATCTGAACATGGAAATTTAAATGTAGCATTTGTCCTATAATTGGTTCATATACCTAGCATGAATATCAAAGAGACAATGCACATAAAATATTCAGTATTTAAACCAAGTAGGCAATACATATTAGCTAATATTAGTTTTAGTAATTGTAGTAATAAAAGTTAATAGTTGATGATGATGCAACCACAAAGATAAAATGTTTTCATTATTTAAAAAGATAAATAAAAGTGATATATAATTCATGAAAAAAACACTTAAAACCATCTAACTCAAAATTAGTTGAAATATATGAGAAACAATAAAATTATGAAACTAACAAAAGAAGCTTAGAAGTTATTCCAAAAATTCCATTATATTCTCTGTGATCAAAAGTTAATATGTATATTTTACTTCTAGATGTTCATTTCCTTCCATATTGGCCAAAAAAGTATATAAAACAAGTCTAAAGCTAAAGAGTCAGTTTCCTAATGTCCACATTGATATTAAGATAGGAATTTTAGATTCATATGATATTTGTCACGGTGGTACTATTCCATAAGCTCAAGTTTCCTGTTTGCAAGGAATGAGATCTAATTCATAATCAAATATTTATTGAGAAACTACTCTTTTCCCGGAGTTCTTCAACATGAATATTTCTTAGCAATCAAGCTGAATTTCTTTTTTACTTTCTTTCTTCAGCTTAAGGAATAATCACCAATGTACAAAAGACTATAAATACTCTTGAGCACACACAGATACCCACTCCCACACACACACACTTTTGTAGTTAATAGCATTACACTTTTGTTAATACCAAAATAGGTACTTTCACCAACTATCTTTCCTTGTATTGATTAATTCTCCTATATCAAATACTAATTCTCCTATATCAAAAATTTTATATGGAATGCCATTTTATAGATCTGGAGATCTTCCAGAGTTGATATTTTGTGAAAAAACAAAATGCTTCCATGGCATCTTCCAAAGATTTGTAAATACAAAATTAAATGGATAGCAGTTGGTCCCTTAACATTTTATAATTTTTCAGAACTTTCCATTTAAACTTTGTTTATGTACTTACATGAATGTGTGTGTGTATGTGCGTATGTATGTTTTAATTTATGGAACAGTGGGCAAAAGAGAGGTGACAAAAATACAAAAAACACATAATCTAAAATATAACACGTCATTTGTCATTTTAATATGTGCCTTGGAGGGGTGCCTGGGTGGCTCAGTTGGTTAAACATCTGACTCTTGATCTCAGCTTAGGTCTCAATCTCAGGGTTGTGGGTTCAAACCTCACGTCAGGCTCCACGCTGAGCATGGAGCCTACTTGAAAAAAAAAATTAGAATGTATGCTTTGGAGCCATTGAGGTTTAGGTTTAGCATTTCAATCTATTTGACAATATCTGATAGTACTTTTCTGACAAATCTCTTTATAATATAATTTGTATTGTCTCAGATAATATAAAATACTTGACAATACAAAAATACTCGACAATAAAAACAGTATATTTTAATGAGAATTATTTTAAAATTCAAGTTTTAGCAGCAACTATTTAAAGGAATTATTCCACTCAAAAGTCACTTTATTCAACAATTCACCAGCTCAGTAGGCTGATCTCACTTAATTGATGTAATTCAGGAAATTTTTTCTTGAGTTTGAGATATTAAAAATAGTTTTATACCATTCTCTGATGATTTAAAAAATCCATGTTTTCAGAAAGTTTATCTTTCACATTTTCTAATTATTTGGTTATTGGAGCAGTGGATATTAACAGACATAAAGACACTGTAAAAGGCATTACGTCTGTTGGGCACCAAGTGCGGTACCAAACAGTACAAAGGTCAAACAGATTTTACCATATAATTGGAATCCAGGTTAGAGATACATAGAGATGCGTACCATTTCTTGCCTCCTTTGATCTCCTTGTCTCTGGATCCTTTATGCATAGCCTTCCATTGAATGGTTCCTGATTTCTCTTTATGACTAATTCCTTTGGAATCAACTTTCTATCTTACATGTACACAGATATCTATGTATAACTTCCCCATGGCCTCTGATGTCAAGTTTGTTAGGAAACTGAATCTCAGAATTTGTTATACTGCAACTCCCCTTTCTTTAGATTGTATATTACCCAATGGACTAGTCCCACTAACAAGACTATTGAATGTATTTGTTACAATTCCAGTGCTGCCCTACCCAATGACCCAATGTAACAGAATCCATTAGAAAGGATAAGACACATCCCAGCTCTTGGATATTTAAGGACACAAATTAAGAACCACTAGCATGATTAGATTGTTTCCACTTTTGATAATTCCTTAAGTTAGTTCATAGCTTCATTATAACTGCAAACTAAAAAATTTAGAATCATATTGAACAATTTATTCTTTCCACTCATATCCAATCAGTTAACATTTATTCTATCTCAGCAGAATTTCTTGCAATTGTCCTGCCCCTGTTCGATTCCACTGCAATTTCCTTAGGTCATCCCTTTTACTATTTCTCATCTATAGTCTTTAATTACTCTTACTCTGTTCTCCACTACCCACAGGAAATCAACATTCCCATACATATTATAGCCATGCCATAGTTATTTATCTAAGAGGAAAATAAAATTTATCAACTTTCTGCAAAAACATAGGTTGAGTTTTAGCTTTCTATGTACTAAGTAAAATATGAAATTTAAATCCTGACATACATTATTATTTACTAGTCAACTTCACAGCTACTTTGAGTTTCATCTCCCACGTCTGTATGTCCCTATGCTCTATTCCCTTTAATCTCGCTGTATCTCACACATTTTTTAATGCTTCTAGGCAATTCCCTGGGAATAGCTTGCTTAGCCTGGTTAAATCCTAATCATTCTTCAAAAACCAGCTTAAATATGAATCTTCTAATCTCTGCCTCCTCCTTTGTAACTCCATAGTATTTTACACTTATCATATTTTAGTACTTTATTTTCACAACTGTATCTTCCACTAGATTGTGATCCCATCAAGGAAAGGGACTGTATTGTTATCCCATATCATTGACCCCAAATAAGTATTTGTTAAAAAAAAAAGTATGTATCATTTGTGCAATTATGGGTCCAGTTCATAGCAAGCCCTGATGATAGTCTGCCTCACTCTTCTCATGATATGCATTTACCATAGATTCATATATTCTAGTTTTGAATCCAAAAAATAGTCAACATAAATTAAATTGATTTTAGAGCCCATATTTAAATGTTGGGAGTTCTGATTCAGAAGGTAACTATAAGCTCATGAAGTCTGAGAGAGTTTGGAGCCTATTCTCCTGTGTTTTCCCATCACAACTAATTTAAATGTAATAAAAACGTCTGCTTGGTTGTTTACAAGCAACTGGGGGTTTGAATTCCTTCATCCAGGGCCACAAGGGACTCTAGATAAAGTACTAGAATAAACAATTTAATGAATAAATAATTAACACACAATTAAAAAGTTATTAAAACAGACTGGCATTAGCTATCTGTGTATTGAAGGTCTCATAGGTCTCCTGTAGATTAGCATTTAATACTTCTACCTCTATTATTAATCTTGGTTAATGGCACTTACAGTCTTAAGGAGGAGAATTTTTATATTATTATTTCTCCTAAGATCAAAAGGTATATAAAGCCATGCAACCTAAACCGCCCAATTTTTTTGTATAGACTTTTAGAGCAATATAGCTGAATTATATCTGAACTTATTTTAAAAAGAATTTCTAGATGAAACACTACCAATTATTAGAAGCACATCATAAAACATTTTACAGTTGGCCCTTGAGCTGTGATGAGCTTATTGTTCCAGAAAGTCTGGAATGTAGTGAGCAAATTAGATGATTTTACTTCTAACCTCTTTAATTTCTAACATAACTTCTTAATTGAATAGTTTATAGGGGCTTCTCTCATAACTATGCTATTTCTATGCTATTGTGATAAACAGGGATATCCAAAGTACTTGTCCAGATTTCATCACCTGTTTCTTTAATCATTATGATACCCTCCTTAAAGTTAGTTTTAGACTTTCCAAGGCCCTAAAATAAATTATTTAGGCATAACTATTTAAATGTTCTAGATCTTCCACTAATCCGCCTGTGTGAGTGGGAGTTTAGAAGAAAGGAGAAGAAGCAGGTAGCATCTGCTGATACAGGTGGCCTGTGTTTGCACAGATGTTGGCTGTATGATTACAACATGTGGTATACAGTTAGAAAATAGCAATAGGTAATAATAAAAAGAGCATCATACTTAGGGAAAAGAAAATGGGTTCCTGATTAATATAATTAGGTTGAAATTCCAGCCCTGCAACTGATACCTATTAGATCTTGGTAAATAAGCTCCCATCTTAAGTTTACTCGTGTAGAAAAAAGGATAATAACATATAACTCACAGCATTGTTGTGAATACTAAATGAAAGTATATGAGGTCACTGGAAAAATGCCTGGTGCATTATTTGTGTTCAATAAATATTTCTTTCTTAATTCTGAAAAAAAACGAAAGAAAGGAGGAAGAAAGAAAGAAAATCAGGTCAATATTTGTTAATTTTTTTAAAAGATTGCCAGATAACTCTTTTATAAAATTCTTCAAAAGTTCACATTGGGTTATCAAAATATGCATGAAAGTGGATGCTTACAACTGTTAGGTACAAATGTGTAGATGCTCTGATGAATTCCCTATAGGTATTTTTATTCATAAAATGCAATAAATAACTTATGAAAGGTATTACTTCTTTCATAAAAGTTCATTTGGGGAACTTTTCATTTTTAAATTTTCATTTTGAAAAAGTTTTTGTTTTGCTTTTTCCATTCTACACTTACAAACGCTAATCATGGAGGATCTGAGTAGTTTAACAATAAGAGGAAGCAGATTTGCCCATTCATATGCTAATAGTTAGTTCTATAGATATGCAAGGTATCAAAGTGAATGTGAACAAGTAGGCAATTTTATTCAGTTCCACTGAGTTATGTAGGCAGATAAAGTAAAAACATGAACCTGTTTTTATATTACTATTACTGCTGTTATTGTTTTTCTTAAATTAGGCATATTGTTTGTTATTGTTTTAATTTAATTAGGGAAATCAATCAAGGGAATCCTTGATTGATTTCTAGCTTTCTGCTCTGAAACATTTACCAAAGACCTACCTACCGGAGTAGGGAAGATGAAACAGAGTGACTTTGCTGACGATGAAAGGGATTAAAATTCAGAAAGTCTGATGCAGCAGGAATTTCCAAGATAGAATACCGGAGAGTAGGAAGCTATACAGAAGAAAGACATCTAGGAAACTAGGTGTACCCTGGATTGTAGCTGAGTAATAAGGCACACATAAGGTAAGACTCAATTAGACCAAAAAAAAGAACAAATATCAAAGAGCTATATGCTGAAAAACTTCTAGAACTTGCAGAGGTTTGGGACATGTTCAAGTTAGAATCTGAGATCAAATTGTCCACACTGAGCACCCAACTTTCAGCAGTGAACCCATGTCATATCTTAGGAGTATAACTAACCTGGCCCTGAAGTTGGTCTAGATTATAATTAGTAAGACATGAAAAAACTCAAGCTAAGCCACAAATACTTTCACTGCTGATCAGAACAAAATTAAACATTGTAAAAGGAAAACAACAAATCCAGACACTCAACAATAACATTCACAACAAATTTTGTTTTGATCAAAAACAAAAATCAGTATGAGAGTAAGTATAAGAGAACAGAAATCACGAATATAAGGTAATTATCAAACATGGTTTTGAAAACAGCTGTGATAAATACATATAGAAATTTTTTAAATGAACATAATAAATAAAACAAATTAGAAGAAAGGAAACAAATGGAATTTCCAGATTATAAAATTCCGAAATGAAACACATTACTGAATGGGTAGAATAACAGATTAGACACTATAAACAAAAAAATATCAAGAACTAGAACTTAAAGGCAGATCATTAGAAATATCCAAAATGAAACATAGCTAGTAGAAAGTCTAAAAATCAATAGAAACTCAACGATCTAAAGGAAAATAAGTATCTTAACAAATGTGCAATTGGATTCTGGGGCAAGATAAGAGAAAAAAATATTTGAAAAAATAATAAACAAATATTTTCTAATTTTAAGAGCAATATAAGTCTATTGATCCAAGAAACTCAGAAAAATCAGAGTAGGATAAAAAAAAGAAAATAACCTCAAGAAATCATAAGAAAAATTCTGGAAACCAACTATCAAAAGAGCACCTCGATAGCAGTCAACAAAGAAAAATACATTATGTTAAGGGAAACAAATATAAACACAATGGCTAAGCTTTTATTGGAAACAATGTAAGCCAGAAAACCAAAGGATAAATTATTAATAGAGCTAAAAACAAAAACAAAATCAAAACAAAAACCTCTCAAATTAGAAGGGAAGGTTATATTCAGAAAATGTTTTTATTTTTCTGAAAAAGTTGAGAAATTTCACAGTATGAGAAATATTAAAAGATATTCTATAATCTAAAAGAAAATGATTCCAGAAACCCAAATCTTTAGAAAGAAATTAAGAATGATGCTAATGATAAGAAAATGAATAAATATAAAAATTTTTTCCTTTAAAACTTGCTTTAAAACATACTTGACCCTTTAAAGCAAAACCTTACCATTGTACAGCGAGATTTAAAACATAGGTAAAATAAATCATATGACCTTAATAGCACAGAGGACGGGAGGGACAGAAATATATTTTGTAATGTTTTTATTACTTATTATTGTTGTTGTTGTTATTTGATCAATGGAACAGAATAAAGAACCCAGAAATAAACCCCCCAGTACATGGTCAATTAATTTACAACAAAGAAGCCAAGAATATACAATGGGAAAAAAATAAATGGTGTGGGGGAAAAATGGACAGCCATGTGCAAAAGAATGAAACTGGACCACTATCTAACATCATTTACAAAAAATCAACTCAAAATGGGTTAGAGACTTGAAAGAACCTAAGACCTGAAGCTATAAAACTCCTAGAATAAAACCTAGGCAGTAAGTTCCCTGACAGTGGTTTTCACAATTATTTTTTGAATTTGGCACCAAAAGCAAGGGAACAGAAACAAAATTATCAGGTGGGACTACATCAAACTCAAAAGCTTCTGCACATAAAAGAAACCATCAACAAACTGAAAAGGCAGCTTATGGAATAGGAGAAAATATTTATAAATCATTTATCTCATAAGGAGTAACATCCAAAATATATAAAGAACTCATACAACTCGATAGCCAAAAAGCCAACAATCTAACGGTGAATTTTTTAAATTATAGGTAAAGTAGTACAATGGTATATTGTGCTATCTGAAAGTACATGTGATAAGTTAAAAATATATATTGTAGCCCTAGACAAAACTTCAAAATAGGAAAGGAGAGGAGAGGAGAGCAGAGGAGAGGAGAGGAGAGGGGAGGGGAGAGGAGAGGAAGGAAAGAAGAGGAGAGGGGAGGGGGGAGGAAAAAAGAAAAGGAAAAGGAAAGGAAAGAAAGGAAAAGAAAAGGAAAGAAAAGAAGGAAGAAAAAAAAGAAAGCTAATAAACAAATAGGGGAGTAAAAATAAATGTTAAAACATAATTCAAAAGAATTCAGGGGAAAAAAGAAGAGAAAATGGAAACTTGCAATTGAAGTCACAGTCCCTCCAGTTTTGTTTTGTGTGTGTGTGTGTTTAAGACATCAAGATGATTCCAAAGTATTTCAGGAAAAGAAAAAGAAAACAAATATAAGAAAAGAAGAAACAAACAAACAAACAAAAAAAAGGTTGGAAGAATGCTTGTGCTATTATTTCAAAGATATACCATACAGTTATACTAGTTTGGTAGGCAGAATGATAGCCCCTCAAAGATGTTCATAATCCTGGAACCTGTGCATATGTTACCTTACCTGGCAGAGATGAGATAAGGCTGCAGAAAGAATTAGGCTTACTCATCAGCTGACCTTGCAATGGAGGACTATACTGGATTATCTGTCTGGGCCCATGATAACACATGGATCCTTATAAGTTGAAAAGAAAGGCAGGAGAGAGAGGAGCAGAGAGATGGTAGCATAAAAAAGCATTCTGCCTGATATTGTTGGCTTTGAAAATGGGTGAAGGGAGCCACGAGCAAGAAAGAGCAGAAGTTGGCCAAAGCCAAGAAAACAGATTATCCTCTCTGCAGCTTCCAGGAGGAATGCAGTTCTGCTGACACCTTGATTTGAGCCCAATGAGACTCATTTTGTACTCTTCATATCTAGAACTGTAAGATAATAAATGTGTGTAGAAAAAAAATGAAACATTTCATCAAAATTAAACATTATGATCTTCAAACGATAACAACAAGGAAATACATAGGTAAGCCACAGACTTGGAAAAAATGTTTATAATATATCTATCTAATAAAAAGGATGGGAGGGGGTGGGGGGATGGGTTACCCTGGTGATGGGTATTAAAGAGGGCATGTTCTGCATGGAGCACTGGGTGTTATGCACAATGAATCATGGAACACTACATCAAAAACTCATGATGTAATGTATGGTGACTAACATAACAATAAAAAATTTAAAAAGAAAAAAAAAATAAATAAATAAAATAGCAAAATAAAATAGGATGGAACACTACATCAAAAACTAATGATGTAATGTATGGTGATTAACATAACATAATGATAAACAATAAATAAGTAATAAATAAAAAGGACTTATATCCAAAATATATATGGACATTTTTTAAGTCAAAAGAAAGAAGCAGAGGTCCACAAAGTCACTGCTACACAAATGTTCATAAACAGTTTATTCATAATAACCAAAAATGGAAACAAACTTAATACCAGTTAACTGGTGAATGGATAAATAAATTAAGGCACATGCATATAATGGGATAGTATCTGCAATAAAAATTATGAAATTCTGATATATATACAACAAAAATGAGTCTCAAAAAAAAAACCATGATGAGAAAAATATACCAGGCACAACCAGGCACAAACCAGGTACTACTCTGTAACCATTTCTGGGAAATCTAGACCAGGTCAAACTGGTCTGTATCTCTGATAGATTGGATAAGTGTTATATGAGGTTGAGAGGTCAGGGTGGATTGACTGTACCAACGAATGAGAGAACTCTTTAAACATATGTACAGTATTCAGAGATAACTTTTTTATAACTTTATTTTTATATAACTTTAGATTATAGATTTTGATTGGGTAGTACTTGCACAAGTGTATACATTTATCAAAACTTAATTGTAAATCGTAAATTGTAAATCTTAAAATGTATTTTATTGTATTAATTATATCTCTTATGAGTCATCTATAAAAAATGAGTCAAACTCAACCATTTGTCATATATCACCAATAATATGTGATTTATCATAAAATATAAAGTCTCTTGGTTGCAAACTCTCATTCAAATGTTGAACATTTAATATGAATAAGTCACAGATCGGATTCTTCTATGGAGCTCTTCTACTAGGAAACATATTATAAGGTAAAGTCCATTATCTTTGGATTTAAAGAGACCTGCGTTCAAATCTTGCCACTCTTTCTGTTAAATAAACAAACACTAAAATTGCATGAGTCCAAGTTTTTTCGTCTATAAAATTTGAATAATGATGCTTACCATGTAAGGTTGTTTTGAGGATAAAGATTATCTCTTACTCTTATCTGTTTTACTTCACATTTCTGAGATAGGCAAGTTCAGACTGAATTTAACTCACACTGCAGGACATCAAGTACATCAAATTAGAACAAAACTCTCTACCCATTCTCTTTCAATAACCTGGGATGGGGAATAATGTCAACTTCTTTGTGTATGGGATTTTTTTTTTTAATGGAATAGAGATTAGATAATCATATATCTAGGAGACCTAAAGAGGCCAAGTCTCCTTCACTTATGCCTTAGAAAGAAACAGAAAAGTGATGCTCAGAGTTCTTTTATTGACCGATTTTGTTTCTCCAGAACTAAAAACAACAACCCCCCCCCCTCCAAACTTAAGTAATATATTCTTTTGGTTGAGAGGTATCTTCCATTTTGTTTTTTTTTAAGTGTTTTTTATTTATTTATTTGAGAGACAGAGATAGAGATAACAAGAGAGAGCAGGAGCAAGGAGGAGAGGGAGAAGCAGGCTCCCTTCCGAGCAGGGAGCCCAATGCGGGACTCAATCCCAGGACCTGAGCCAAAGGCAGACGTTTAACCGACTGAGCCACCAGGCATCCTGGTACCTTCCACTTTGGAAGGAAAGTGGGGCCAGGATATGACCCAGGAAAAGAGGCAGTAATTGGAAATGGTTTTTCACACTTGGCTGAATTTTAGACTTTCAGGAAGATGAATAAAGAAAAACAAAATAAAACCAGGCATACTGCCTTTGTTTGCCAGTATAAGAAAGCAAACAGGGGGGCGCCTGCGTGGCTCAGTCGGTTGAGCGACTGCCTTCGGCTTGGGTCATGATCCTGGAGTCCCGGAATCGAGTCCCGCATCGGGTTCCCTGCTCGGCGGGGAGTCTGCTTCTCCCTCTGACCCTCTTCCCTCTCATGTGCTCTCTCTCTCATTCTCTCTCTCTCTCAAATAAATAAATAAAATCTTAAAAAAAAAAGAAAGCAAACAGGGACTATAGGTCTCATCAGGAAATTGAATGCATTGGTAGAGAGATGTAGAGTCACTAAAGCAGAAAGGAAATCGAGTAATAACATACGTGAAGAATTAGCACGGTGCCTAATTAGCTGTGTAATAAATATGACTTCCTTCTCTCTCCATCCTACTTGTGCTTAATCATCATTGCAATTACCAAGAATCTAAATCCGGGGGAGAGATTATTGGGACAGAAGGAAGCAACATTATTGCTTCTTTTTTTTAATTTTTAAATTTATTTTACTTTTATTCATTTAAAATAAATTAACATATAGTGTATTACTAGTTTCAGATGTAGAGTTTAGTGATTCATCAGTTGCCTATAACACCCAGTGCTCATTACATCAAGTGCCCTCCTTAATGCCCATCACCCAGTTACCCCATCCCCCCACCAACCTCCCCTCCAGCAACCCTCAGTTTGTTTCCTATCTTCTAATACATAAAAGAGGAAGCAACCTGACATCAGATGCTGAGTAATCAATCACATTTTGGCTGCTCCTCTGCTTTGGGACAGTGCTGTCAAACCAGGAATTGGAAGCTGAAGCCCATGGTTTACAAAGATGGGAAAAATAAAAACATTTCAATATATTGAGATTTAAGGAGAAGAGCTCCGAAAGGAAGCCCTTCTTTCATGGTAGATCCCCATAGGTTCTCAGTTAGTAATAAACCATTGATAGCTCAGGAAGTCTTCCTGCTCGATTTCCAACCCCACCATAATTCCAGTTCAATTAATTCAGTTAGGGGTAGAAATGATTTTGAGGTCACACTCATCTTAAAAATGTTTCAAAATACTGATCAAACAGGCCGTAACTTGAACCCCTGGGGGAAGGTTTTTGTTTTTTTCTTTTCCCCATCACTGTGTTTACCCGGTACTAAAATACAAACAAATTGTGGAAATAAAGCTCCAAACATGCTAAGTACATTTTTCCTTATTTTAAAAGAAATTGGATATTATTGCTATCAGAAAATTAGGAAGAATTCTGTATTTGTGCTCCTAAATTAACAACTTTTAGAAAGACTATGGCATCACTTCCAAAGCCACAGTGCAACATAAATAATATTCTGCTGTTTTCACCTCATTTATATAATGTAACTTACAAAGTGCATGGAACAAATGATGCAATATTTCTGTAAATACGCTAACATCACCTAAAGTACATAGCTCTTCTGTTTCAAGGAAAAATAAATTCACCCCTTATCCAAAATTTTATTGAAACCTAATTATACAAGAGATTACATCAAAAATTATTTTGTTTTGCTACTTTATAGTTAAGTAAGCTACTAAAAATTGACTGAAATCACACTCTCCACAAAGATTATCTCTGAATACTGTACATACGTTAAGGACTGCTTATCACACGGAAGCAATTATGTCATTTACCTTTGTAAATTTTTTGCCTTCTGTTTTATTAAGAAGCCCTAATTATAGATTCAAATTAGCGAAAATGGCATAAAAGAATTGTTATGAATATAAGTAAAGGAAATCTAATCATGAAATTTGAATATTTTTAAAATTCAGTTATAGTTTAGCCATATCATTCATTTGATTTTATATGAATTTTCTTAGATTTAATTCCATTTAACTGTAAGCAATTCATAAAATAGTAATCAATGCTTTCCTTATGGTTGTACATAAATCGATTTGTGATTTTGGTTGACTTTATTTTAAAACATTAATTCTAATCACACTATCCAGAAATAATGATAAATGGTGTCTTGAAGAATAGAACATAAAATATCAGAGGAATTATTAAATATTTTAGATGAGTTGAGAATATAATTTTTTACGTATAATCGATTAACACCATTCATACTATCTTTAGCTATAGCAATATCTCCATAAGCCAAATGAGTTATCTAAACTTCTTCTGTGTTTCATCTTTTCAGATTCTTATTCACTGAGAAAATAAAAAAAAAAAAGAAATTTGAGCAAGATCCTTGTTATGCGAGGGTCAGCTGTCCTAATAGCAAAATTGGATCCCAGCTGCACTGAAGTGCAAACCTTGGAGCCATTTGCAAAATCTCCATCTCTGCAACAAGTTCTAGTGCAATGGAATTCAAGAACAAATAGATAATACTAAAAGAGGAATAACAAAAAATAACATTCTCAAGACATTGCTGCTTAGGAAAAGAACGTAGGCAGTGTGATGTGAAGACGTAAAGTGGAAAAAAATATTTCCACAGTTTAGAGTGACTTCTGTTCCTTTTCTTTTCTGTGCCTGACAGAGTAAATGTTCAATAAATAAATTAACTATGTTGACTTGAACCCAGGGAAGACTAGCTTAGCAGGTATTTAGGCCATTATCTAGTAGTTATGGCGGAGGAAATCTCGGGAGACAACGTAAACTAAATGAGGGGAATGAGTAATGTCAGTAAGCCTCCTCATAGTGAAGGATGGAGCACTGGGGAATCCACTTGTAAAAAAGGTGCTCTTAAGCTAGAGCATGGAGACACCACATTTTATATAGATGTTCAGTAATTAAATTTAGTGGTCAATATTAATCAATGTTTGTGTTTTGTCAACGTATCTATTAACATATTCACTTTTTCTTTTTCTCAAATATTGGTGGAAAATAAGACAAAACAAAGGGGACTAAAAAAAATTTCATTCAAGATTCAGATTTATTTGCAACATCAAGCTTAAGTTCAGAATTTGGGATAGAGAAATCTGCATGAGCAATGTCATTTATATACAAATGAAAAAAAATTTTTTTCTGAAATTCCTACATATAGCCTGCTTCTACCACGAACTGTGAAGCAGAATCAGGTTATCAATGTATAATTTCGAGGAGCTCTTTGATTTTGACACTTCTTAGATTCTAGTTTGATTTTTAACTTGAATTTTTATATAAAATTAGAATATAATAGCACTCACTGCTTCTGAAAACAGGGAACAGAATAAATTTCTTCTGTATAGCTATAATGGAATATACACCACAACTGAATAGTGTGTGCTTGGCTAAAAATCTTGCAGCAGTGAATATCTAAGAGTTAACAAAAGAATATAAAGTTAAATTTATTGTTGTAGAGAATAGAACTAAGACCAAGATTTGGAAAATAGAGTTAATAAATTTCCACTCAACATAAGGAAGAACCTTTTAGCAATGAAAGCTATCCAAGCATAGAAAAGGCTGCATCTCAAGTAGTCAGTTCCCTGTCATTGGAATTATTCGAGCAGAAGCCAGATATATGACTATCATTTGGGGATGGTATGCATGTGGTGCGAAGTGAGATTATGTGACCTTTAAGGTTCCTTCAAACCCTGCTATGATTATAAGTAGATGTCTTATTGAAGATAGTTTAGGATACACATGGTGATGCTAAAATATCAACATCATCACATTCAGCCAGAGAAATAATAAATTGAAGATATCATTGTGAGGGGGAAAACAAGTATATTTTCTAAAATCTAATAGCAATGAGTTCCAGGGTAAGACACTGCAATGAATCAGTGCTTGGCATGAAGGAGACACAATGATTTAGTGCTTCAGCCTCAGTCCATATGGAGTTACTTATCAAATGGCAGCAATTTCTGTAAAGCATGCTAGAATGAGTCTGCTGCCCACTACATGAACACCATGTAATGTCACTGTCAATTGCAGAGTACTTGCTTCTACGTGTAACAAAAAGCCAGTGACCCTACCGGCTATCACTGTTTTGATTGTAGGGTCTAGCTAAACTCGATTTCAGTTTTCCAGATTGACATTAGGACTAAATCATATTAAAAATGAAAGTTTAAATAGTCGTATATTTAACCTTTATCAGACAGGGTAAACAGTTTTCAAGGATGGATATAGAACAGAACTGACATGGACTTTCAAATCTGCCCTACATCCTTGTCTACCCAGGTCTGTGCTCTGAGAGGCTAACCCGTATGTGGATAGATCAATGAACTTTCTTGCTTCTGACTTCCAGTTGAAATCTGACAATGAGGGGACTGGTGGGCATATGGAGGGAAGAAATAGAGAGAAGCCAAATTAATTATTACTCTAGCTTCTTCCCCGCAAGGTGGGCTTCACTTGATTGAGTACATGACCTAGGGTCCCAGCTTCTGTAAGGTGACCCTCTCCTTGGCCTCTTTGTTTCTGGTTTCAGACAATCTTCTTTCTCCTCTCCTTTTCTGTCCCTAGAAAAGAAAGAGGAGCCTTACCATTACTGTTACTAGCTCTAGGACATGGCCGTATACCTTAACATTACTCTATACTCTGTGTACATCTTTATAAATAATTTCTTTATTAAACTCTCTGCAAATACCCACTTATAGCTTGCTATCTGTTTCCCTCCAGGCTAATGCTCTTAGTGACTTGTTCCGTGTACTACAAATCCTGTTTGATCACTTAGGTTTTCACATATGTGTTAAGTAAATTCTTAACCTCCCATACAGCGTAATGAGAATGAACTGAAGAATTTCAAAAACTTGTGCTATATCATATTATTTGTAATAAGTATATTTTAGCTGAACATATTTGAATTTTTGACAATTTTAAAAGCCCTAAATATTAGATTGGCTCTTATAAGAAGTGATAATAGTTTGAGATACTTTCCTACAACCCCAAAGTACTAAATTGATTGATCACTCTACATTCATTGTACAGTCATATAGTGGGTATACGTGTGTATTATTTTCAGTTATGGCCAATATGATCAATTTTGTTATTTTTCTTTAGACTAACAATATAATTTTCTCCAAGAGTATTTGATAAACTAAACAGTTTGAACATAGCATAAAAATACAAAATAGATGTTAATGTTACTTATTTATTACATTCTGTATTGAGTTCGATAGTGTCCCTCAATTTCAAGTTCTTCCTGGAACCTCAGAGTATGATCTTATTTGAAAATAGGGTCTTTGTAATTAGTTAGATTAAGATGAAGTCATGCTGAAGTAGGGTAAGCTCTAAATCTAGTACCACTGGTGTCCTATAATAGAGGAGAGGAAACACAGAGACACAGACACGGGAAAAGGTGATGTGAAGAGAAAGGAGAGAAAAACATGTGAAGACAGGGCAGAGACTGGAGTCATTCGGGTACAAGCTAACGAATGCCAAGGATGGACAAAATCCACCAGAAGCTAGAAACAGTCCAGAATGGATCTTCCCCTAGGGCCTTCTTGGAGAGTATGGCCTGCTGACAGTTTGATTCAAATTTCTCTCCTCCAAAACTGTGAAAGAATACATTTCTATTGTTTGAGCCACCCAGTGTGTGGTACTTTGTTATGGCAGCCCTAGCAAGCTAACACACATGCCTATTTAATAAAAATCTTACCTCACTTGCTTCTCAAAAAAAAAAAAAATCTCATTTAAAAGAAATCTGTAATTTTGAATTTATGCAAGATTAAATTGTGCTTTCAAAATTATGTATATTATCTACAAAAGGAAAATAAACAATTTTTTTACATAAATTACTTTTCATTTTTTAAATCCAGATTGATAATCATTTGACACTGGTAAAATTTCATTCTGGTAAGATATCTCATATTTACACATGTGCAAAAATCTCACATTTAGGAATATATGTATTTAAAATCCAAATTACATTCCTTACATACATAAAAAAGCCTGAATATAGCTGAAGTTATTAAGATTAGCGTTTTATAAGATACTTTGTATATAAAACCATGTAATTGTTCTATCTATTTCAAAATTAAGGACAATATTTAAATTAACGTTGAGTGGAAATAAATTACATCTTTTTTATTTAGTCAAGTTTAATTTTTATTAACATTTTAAGCTTATTCCATCATTTCAGTGAGCAATAACAGAATATTTAAAACTCATAGCCAGCACTGTTTAAAGAAAAGGGCTTTAGTTCAATTGGAAAAATTCTTTGAAAACAAGATTTTTCTTGGTTGCTTTAAATACTAATTCCTACTGAAGCAATAGGTGTTTGACATTAATTTTATGGCAATAATGTTATTCTGTGGTTAATTTTTCTTCTGTATAAGAGGTATAGAAATGTATAGAAATATAATAATGATAAAACAGATGTTATTATTTGACATGGAAGAGCAGAGAGTAACCAGAGATTCTTTATTAAGTTATGTGAGGAATAAATAAATAAAAAGAGAAGCAAATAGGGACACCTGGGTGGCTCAGTCGTTGGCCATCTGTCTTCGGCTCAGGTCATGGTCCCAAGGGTCCTGGGATCGAGCCCGGCATTGGGCTCCCTGCTCCGCGGGAGTGGGCTCTCCCACTCGCCCTGCTTGTGTTCCCTCTCTCGCTGTGTCTCTCTCTGTCAGATAAATAAATAAAATCTTTAAAAAAAAAGGGGGGGAAGCAAATAGACCTGTGGTGATATTAAAATATATTTACTGATTATTTGGATATAAATACCAATTACATAATTTATCTGGCTAGTAATCTCAATTGGGGAATATGTAATCCTAAAGAAATCAAGGTCATTGTAAGAGTCAGTTAATTCTCCTTACTATTCATTTTTCAATATATGCATTTGTTTTAAAAAGCACAAGCAAGGAAAATCTATTTAAGAAAAAAAAAAGGACAAGCAAGGAAACCCACCAAAACTCTTAGAAAACTCCATTTATTAAGTTATTCAGTCAATTCATTAATTCATGAAAATATTTATGGTAAATCAGTTTATTCTAAGTAGCATTCCAAATACAACATGTGGCAGCCAACGAAGTATGCTGCATACAACTCGCTTGTGATAAAGAAAAAAAATATATATATGTGTGTGTGTGTGTATATATTTATATATATACATGTATGTGTATTATATAACAGCATTCACTCCAAAGCCACTGGGAACTTTCTGAAAATTGCATTGAGGATAGACGCTACTCTTTCTTAAAACTTTTTTTCCCTGTTCTCTTTTCACATGTGTCAGACCTGTGTTATGGTCTTAGGCACTCCCAAATTCTCTTGTCCCCACCTGCTTTTATCCTTAAGTCCTTAAATATCTAATCCATTTTAGCATCTTATTCTCTCCTCTCCTTGGACACCAGGACACCAAAGAATTTCTAGTCTAAGAGAAGTAGAAGGCATGCAAATAGGTGAATAGAAAGCAATTCTTCAAATACCAGTAAAAAAATTATGTGGACAGATGGCTCAGGAAACAAAAAGATGTCATCCTGAGGACCAGGAAACAGTTAATATTTGAATGTGCTATTCATAAGTGCCTACAGATGGATAAGAGTAAATAGGGAATGTAGTTGGCTCTTTCTGCTCTGCATCAGTTATTTCCATCCCTCTTACTTTCAGACTCCTTGTGCCTAACTTACATCTCAGTCCAATTGGTTAACGCTGGTCAGGATGCCAGAGAGTGAGACAGAGAACAAGGTATTTCAGGTAGAGGAATAACATCCTCTACAGTGAGGAGATGTGGAAGAGTGAAAATGTTAATGCAAATTAGTAAGAATTTCAGGATGTAAAGGGTGTAGATTTTATCCTGGTACATTTTTTTTAATGTACTTGATGATTCATTTACAGCTTTGAGACTTGTCTTTATGATCAGCCTGGCACCCGTGACTTCAATGACCAGGCATATGGCGATGATTTGCAAACCTACACTGTCAGTCCAAATTTCTCCCCTGAGCTCCAGCTGCCTCTGTATCTCTCCTCCTGTGCATATTATAAGCACATGCAATTCTTCATGTCCCAAACAATTCTCTATCCCATTCTCTGCCTCCCTCATCTCACCAACATAGTAAACATGTGTGTTCATAAATCTCAATGAGCTTTTCAAACCCAGGAGTACAAGCTAGAAGCTGAGGCATTATCCCGACACTCTTTTCCCATCATTATGTTCCCCAGCCCAATTTAATAATTTACCTAGTGGTAATTTACCAAGTGGTATTCTCTCTTTAAATTCTTTCAAATCCATCCTTTCTCCTTACCCCCCTAGTTACTGTCCCCAGTGCAGAATCCACTTATCTCTCATCTCAACCATTGCAAAAATAGCATAATTTGTCCTCCTTTTGTCTCTGTTCTTTCCCACTCTAATACTTTCTGTACATAACTACAAAGTCTAAAATAGATATCTGATTATGTTAATGTCCTGCTTAAAATTCTTTAGTGGATGTGGTATAAAATATAAACTCCTTTTTTACCTTATAGAAGATATTTCATTTTTTTAATCTTCATATATTTGTGTGTCTTTATTATTTATATCCCCCTATCTCATTCTCAAAATAGAGATGTGAACTTAAACATACACAGGCATACCACACACATGTGTGTGCACAATATGCAACTCCAAACTGGCTTATTTATCAAATCCTAGGTCATATCCTCTTTGTTTTTCCCTCTATAATTCAAACAGTAGTTTTCACTGGCTGGACTGTCCTTTACGCCCTCTTTCCAGGCCAATCCATTATCATCCTTGAAAGAGCATGTCTTTCTTATCTAAATTCAAATACATCGCTCAGAAATTATCTGCAAAAATTGTGTCTTCTTACTGATATTTGTGAATGTGCATGGCTCCTTGGCTCTGGGTACCAAAGCCTACACAAATACCAAATTCCCCTGAGTTCATTCTCAAAGCACCAATGCCAACAGTCATCATAAAATGTCATCAAGTTAAGCTGGGTGGTAACTGGCATAAAGAAATAAATGAAAGGAAAGCAAAGTGTTACATCAACAAGTCAACTGTGACTTCTAAAATAATTCTAAAATAATTTCAGTCACAGTGAGATTCCTATGTATAGATATGCTTTTAAATGTGTGCCACCATAAAAAAAATCTAGACAATTTTTAGACTCAAACTTAGGATGAAAAACTAAAGCCTTTGGATATAGGTAAATGTGTGGTCAAAAATATACTGGATTATTTTATAGTGGGGCACCAGCTGTAAAAAATAACAATTTGAGTCACTGTTGAGGTAGCAAATATAATGTAACAGCAGAGACAAGATGACAGTTTGATGTGAAAAATCCATCAACCCACATGGTTTGTATGATGTTGATTCTATGGAGTGGCTCTAACCTATCTATTCAGTGGAAATTTTATGAGCTCAGACAACCAATGCTTTGAATTTTATGGATAGAATGGCAGAAAAGAAAAAATATATATTATATATATTATTTGGATTCATTCAATGATACGTCAATTTTCAGCTTCCACGATTTATTAATGTAACAAGAATGCACAAATACCAAATAATGTTGATACTATTCTGAGGTGAAAAATAAGTTTCTGTGAGCCTTCAAAGCAACAGAGAACCCAGAATATGAGAAAAATACAGCATTTCCTCTACTTTTCACTAAACATACTGACTTTAAAAAGATGTCAGATACAGTTTGCCCTCTACATTTCAAATGGCCGTAACGTATTTCCACTTGAAATCTCATTCATTTATTAAAAAACAATGCGGTGAATAATATTATGTAACAGACATCGGTGCTCTCTATTAAGGATAGAAAGATGAAAAAGATATAATTCTGGTAGAAAAAAAACCCAAATCGCTTATTGTAAGCACCAAGAAGTAAAATATCCTGTTCCATGATTGAGAGGCAAAAAGTGCAAACTCTAAAAACATGACCTCTGAAGGTCAAATTGCTGAAATCTGAATCCTGACTCTTTTACCTACTATGTTGCTTTATACAAAATGCCCAAACTCTAGATGATTCTTTCACATTTATAAAATAATATGAGGAAAATAATAGTATTACCTCATAGGGTATTAAGAGGATTAAAGAAGTTAATACATGCAAATTGCTGTAAACAAGGCCTAGTATATAATAATGAGGTGCTCAATAATTTAAGCTATGATTAATTAAAGATTGACAATAGTGATTTAGAGGGGAAGGTCTTTGTGCACAGATGGTGGGCTGCCTGACTCTCTTTAGTGAGAAATAATTTGAAAATAATTCCCAGGAAATTGCTGCTTCTCCTGGAGTCTTCAGAAATGAGCAGTAATTTCCCAGGATGATAGGTGAGCGGGCACCGTGAACAGAGGGGGCAACATGTGCAAAGGTAAATAAATGAGAGTTCAGAAAATAGCAATAATTATAGTAGAAACTCTTATAAGGAAATTCATCTAATCCATTTATCCAAATTACCTGATAACTTTCTCACTCTGAGAAAGCGCTGAGTAGGACTTGCAGCAAATGCTAAATGCTCCTGAGCAAGTAAAGCATGTTCTTCTAGTAGATACACACACTTTTCTAGCACTTTAAGTCGTCAAAAGCAATTGGTTTTCTTTCTGTTTCTGTCACTTGCAATTATTATGGTAGCTATATAAAAATTTTAAATAACACTTAAATCAACTAAATGAGTTCAAAATAAATAACTGTTGTGATAAATAAATTAAGTGATTCATAAATACTTAACAAAGGTGTATAATTTAAAAACATTTTTAAATTGGAAGTGAAAAGTAATAGTGACATATTGGAAAATTAATCATAAACATCCAGAATAAATCTGGAAAACTTTTTTTGTTTTTGTTCTTCTTTAGAGAATACAAAACTGGAAAGTCTAGATTATGATGAAAATTTAGAGAGTAAGGTAATATCAGACTTTAATCAGCATCATTCACAAAGAGACAAATCTATGTATATGTTTTATGTTAAAATGCAATCTTTACAATGCCTATAAGTAATTTTAGAATTGTTTCTAGCTGCCAGTTATTTTTTTTATTTTTTTAAAGATTTTATTTATTTGAGAGAGAGAGAGAGAATGCACGAGAGAGAGCATGAGAGAGAGAGCATGAGCAGGGGAGAGGGGCAGATGGAGAGGGAGAAACAGACTCCCTGCTGACCAGGGAGCCTGACACAGCGCTTGATCCCAAGACTCTGGGATCATGACCCAAGCTGAAGGCAGACACTTAATGGACTGAGCCACCCAGGAACCCCAGCTACCAGATATTTTTATTTATTTTTTTTAAAGATTTTATTTATTTATTTGACAAAGACACAGTGAGAGAGGGAACACAAGCAGGGGGAGTGGGAGAGGGAGAAGCAGGCTCCCCGCTGAGCAGGGAGCCCAATGCGGGGCTCCATCCCAGGACCCTGGGATCACGACCCGAGCCGAAGGCAGACGCCCAACGACTAAGCCACCCAGGCGCCCCTACCAGATATTTTTAATAAAATACTACTCTTCCACATTGTTTAAGATGGGATAGTTTTGGCTGCTTTTGACTGTAACTTAGCCTGGTTAAATGATATGTAACTGTTGAAAATTGGTGGTAAATAAATCTGCAGATGTAAGCAAGGTCACATTATGAAGTATCATTTCTGCTTTTCTGAAAGTACTGCCCCAAACTTTATAAATACAAAGAATAATAAGACACAAAATAATGTCTTAATAATAAGATTTTTTTTGTGGATTTACAAATACTCTGATATGTTGTCAAGGTAGCCCTTCAATTTATATAGTTTTTCAGCACAAAGTTAATCACTCCCATTTTCTGAAGGATAAAATAAAGTTTAGAGAATGTCTGAAGTAAAATAGTGGCTTTTGGTTTGTGGGATCTTTTCATAATTACTCGCCCCTGTTCCTGAGATTCTACACATTTTTAAAATCCAGCTTATGGATCACCCACTGCATGAGATCTTCCAACTTGTCTCTGAGTTAGTCAATTATATCCCTATGTCCCCAGAATATTGTTAAAGGATCTCTGTTAAGTCACACTGTAGGATAATCTCTTAGTCTTTGTTGAAATACATACCACCATCCTATTCAAAGACACTCAAGTATTTTGCACAATATGTTCCAAGAGTGTATTAACAATAAAAGTTTGGCTAGGCTGGACAAAAAGCTGGATAAGACACTTCTAAAACCACTTCTAAAATACAAGTTTTATTTTGTTTTTGTTCTGCTCAAACACATCATGACTGTCCCATTGTCTATACAGGATAAAAACAAATGACATTTTCTTGAATTCTAGTTTAAAAATAAAATGACCCCACCTGGATCATCAGACTAAATATCTTGCTATAACCCCAACTGAAAGCCCTCTTTGGAACCAGGTTCATATCCTCACTGTCCTCCTCATGTCTCAGGATCTCTGTGTTTTAGTTCACAACATTTGCTCATGACCTACATATAATTATCCTTAACTGCCCACTTTCCTTCCCACATACTGCATTTTCTCTTACTGTTCTAGTTTATACTGAGGTATTTTTCATACATACTCTTTCCTGTGTCAGAAGCTCAGCTGAACGCAACAGACCTAAGCTGCCAGGTGTCAGAGTAGTTGATTAAGATGAGTCAAGATAAAACTAACAGTCAAACCTTTCAACTTGTACTGATTGCCTAAATCAGAGAAAGTACTGACTCCCTTGATCCATTTTCCCCCATGGAATGGCACCAGTGAAGATGGTCTCACAACAAAGGGATCCCAAAAGGATCTTGCAGCTTTATGGACCTGGGAGGCTTAGGAGAGGGAGAAGGAAAAAGGCTAGGAGTGGAAAAGCACTGAGTACTGTCAGAGTAGAGAAAAAGTGTCCTTGAGTTTCCTTGCCTTCACCCCCAACTATAAGGAGGCTTTGACATAAGTGCCTTTGGAAGGCCTCCAGAAAGATACCTTCAAATGAAGGTACCTCAGGTAGGAACGCAGCTGGGTATGATAGTGTGACTAATCGGGGATCCTGAGTTTTAAGACTGCAAATCTCTCCAAAACCTGCAATGCAATGGCTGTGTACCAAGTCTGGTGTGAGGAGAGCAGCTCTCCCCAATGAGGCCCGCCAGGTAAAGGCTTGGTAATTGAGTATGTGTATTAAAGCCTGAAATATCACACATAGCAATTGGGACTGAAGCTGGACTCCTCATCCTACAGCATGCAGTCCAACATTGCCTAACCTCATTATTGAACTCTTAAGCTTCTTAAGAGCAGGGACATCTATTCTTCTGTTTCCCACTGTACTATTCCAAATAATATTTCTTGATTGAGTTTAGGGAGCTCACACTTATTTCCTATCATTACATTATAGAGTCAGAAGGACCAGAAATTCTTTTTTTCTGATGGTGGTGAGTGTTACGTGAACAAAATTTATAAATATCCTGAGTGGAATAAGCTTCCAATAAATGTTGCTAGTCATAACAACCACCCAGGAAATACATTTGTTTTAAATATTGGAGGAAAATATAATTAGTAGATTTTGTAAGATAATAAGAGAATAGAAACCACAGTCATCTATTTCACCTAAGTGACTGAATTCTTAGTAATTATTGAAAATTGCATGCTCAATATCTCAAGCCTAGGAATTATTAGAAATTGTTCCCTTTTCACTGCATAACTGTTAAGTCTGAAAAAAAAAAAATGCCACACATCAAATACCATTAGACCAACATTTTGGAAAAAGGTAATATTTTTTCATGCATAAAGAATTCAAGGTGCATGAAAGAAAAGGTGTGTCTTACTCTGGCAAACTGGAGTATATTTAATGCTCTCAACTAGACTGTCATTGATGAAATCCCTGCCCCTAAACAATGAAAGTTAGCGTAATGAAATGTGTGCCAGCTTACAATTTCCAGATGTGAATTCCAAAGTGCTACTGAAGAGAAAAAGGGTCTTTTGCTGTAATCAGTAAAAATAATGGTACATTTCCTTATATCCAGCCTCTATATTGCTTTGCTTTAATTCCGTAAGGAATTAACCCATGTGTCTATTGTCTGCTTTTGTCCTATCAGGGCTACTGCGAAGAGGCATTCGGGGAGGGAAAAAATATTTTATTTGTATTTATGAAATACCACATTCATCAGGTAAAAAAGGACAAACTGAATGGCCAAACTGATTTTATTTTTGAAGCAGGGGCTACCAGGGAGAGTTCATATGACAACAAATAACCAGATAGATTCCTTAGTTCATTGAACTGTAAATTATTGCACTAAAATGACTGAGTTGACATATCTGGGGGGTTAATTACACAACAAATGTTATTTATTTAATTCCTTTGTGGATATTTTTGTTGGGTATATAGACTTTACAAAAATTTGTTTTGCTAACTCAATAGCATAAATAATGTTTGTCAGCTTTATTTTGAGGTTTTAATAGGTAAATAGAAAGTTGTATAAGTACACTAAAAAACTCCATTATAAAAAGGCAACCTCTAGCCATTTTCTGTTCAACTCGTGTCTCAAGAAAAAGTTTTTTTTTTCCACATAGTCATTTTTCAACAGTGTCTGAAATATTTAAATAAAGACTTTCATGTTGGTTCACTTTCTGTCATTCCCTCATCCTTAAATATATTATGCAGTACCTCAAAATATCTAAAGAAGATGGCATAGCTATTCATACTCACAGATGTGTTATGCTTTTTTTTTCTTTCCTTTCTCTGTTTTTTGGTTTAGTTCTTCTTAACTTAGTTTTGTTTGTAACCAAATGGTACCAAGACTTCACAAATTACTTTCCATGTTAAAATAAGTTATTTATTGTAAGCAAAATTTTCATGTCTATATGGAATTGTTCAGGATTGTGAGATTTCTATGGGCATTCTTTTTTTTTTGTTATAATCTCTATAGCATCTATCACATGTATCACAATAATTTGCATGCCACAAATGCTTAATAAATTCTGATTTGCTTATTTAATGGAGTTATTTTTCTGATCTGATTAAAAATGTCCCCTTAATGATGCCATACTGTCCTGAAATACAGTATCAGAAGTTTAGATTTATAGTTGGTATCAGCTAAAATTTTAGCAACTCAAAGCCTAGTTTTATCTACTGGAAATTGGGGTATTATTCATCCCCATACAAGTTGAATTTATTATTATGTAGTTTGCTCTTTTCAAATTGCCTGAGCATTTTTGAGAAAAACTAACAAATCAGCGTAATTCTTAAAGAAACAAAACTGTAAAAATAATCTTGTCAACTTACCAAGATTCTTTTAAAAGACCATTTTAAGAGCTGAATTACTGCAAGCTAATTTTATGATGGATGAAACAGTCATATCAAATGAAGTAAATCATCTTTTCTTCTTTTGACAGAAATTCCTTTTAAGTTCTTATCTAATGAAAAGGAACTCAGTGAGCACAAAATATATCCTTCAGTTCCGCCTTCTGAAAAACTAAAGCTAAGCTACTTAGAAAAATCATTTTAAAGATCAGGGATATGTAAGATCACATTTCAAGAGAATCTCTATTTGGTTTGGTACTGAAAGGCAATTGAGTTACTGGTAACATCACTTTGAATAGTTGGAAGAGAATTAGAATTTTCCACTCTCATGATTTGTGAGTTAGCACTGATGTACAGCAAGTCTGAACCGATAGAGGCAGTGTAGGTATTTAGATGTGCTTTGGTTTCATCAGTATCTATGCTGGACCAGTTTTTGTTTTTGTTTAAGATTTTATTTTTGAGTAATCTCTACACCGATGGTGGGGCTTGAGCTCACAACTCCAAGATCAAGAGTTGCATGTTCTGCTGACTGTGCCAGCCAGGTGCGCCTATGCTCGGTTTGTTTTTAAAAAATACTTTTGATATTTTTCATCATCAGCTGTTAAAGATTCTAATTTTGGTACTTATCAAGCAAAATAAACCTTGTCATATACAGCAACCAATGTTTATTTGTCACCAGATCCAAAATTAAAACACCAGAACCTTTATAGAAATATGTACAAAATAAATATATAGTTTGCATAAAGGTTAAAAAAAATACTTTTGATATTACCCATCCTTAGGGGAAACTCAAATAAAGTGTATTTATTTTTAGATTTATTTTTATACCTGTCTGAGGAATAATCTCTTTTTATTATATGAGAATATACAAGATATTTTTCTCTTTAAAGTTTACTTTTCTGATTTCATGAATTCCTTTTCCTTTGGTTACTCTCATTTCTAACACAATGTCCAAAGCAATTTCCCAAAACCACAGTTAGACAACAGAAGTACCAGGGTATTCTTCTCTTAACTGCAATGGGACCATGTAGATAAAGTTATATTCCAATTACTTAAGTTACAGGTATACCTTCTTTACCTACCCAGTTACCATGATGTGACCTAAATACTCTCAGAATCCTGTTTGAAAGTGTAAAGCACGTGTGGATCATTCTTTAGGTCACTTTGCATTCTTTGCTAACTTACATAATGCCCCCCATTGTCACCCACAGCCCATCACTCAAGACTTTTCTCTACAAGACCTAGAAAAGCCAACATAATATTGAAGAAGAGTTGGAAGACTCACTAATACATTTCAAGATACAGTGGAAAACTGCAGCCATCAAGACGGTCTATTATCTGTGAAAGAATCAATACATATACCAAAGGTGCAGAATATAGAGCCCAGAAATAGAACCACACAAATATAGTCAACTGATCTTTGGTGGAGGCTCAAAGGTAATTCAATGGAGAAAGGATAATCTTTTCAACTAATGGTGTTAGAACAATTGGCCATTCATCTGCAAAAAAAAAAAAAAGAAGAAGAAGAAGAAGAACCTGGACACATAACACACACTTTTCATAAAAATCAAAATGAATTATGCACTCAAATATAAAATAAAAAACTGAAAATTTCCAGGAGGAAACATAGCAAAAAATCTAGATGGCCTTAGGTTTAGCAATGAGTTTTTGAATATAAATAAGTTTTTAAATAAGTTGGACATTATTAAAATTAAAAACTTCTACTGTGAGAAATACACTTAACAAATATAACAAGTCACCGTCTGGTAGAGAGTTTTTGCAACAAAATACATTTCTCATGAAGTAGTTTTATCTAAAATATACAAAGAACTCTTGAAACTTAACTTTATAAAACTCAACAATAAGAAAACAATTTAATTAAAAAATAGACAAAAAATCTGAACAGATACTTCACCAAATAAGATACATAAATGGCAGATAAACATATGCAGAGATGCTCAACATCATTTATCATTAGGGAATTGCAAATAAAAGAATAAGATATCACTACACACCTATTAGAATGGTTAAAGTACAAAAAAAAATAATAAAATAAAACATGAAGATATCAATAGCCAGGGAAAATGTAGTATAAGAAATCTTTCTTACTGCTGGTAGAAATACAAAATGATAAACCACTTTTGATGATAGTTTGACAGTTTCTATTACAAAACTAAACAGCCTTATCGTACAATCCCCCTAAGTACTTATCCAACTAATCTGAAAACATGTCCACACAAAAATCTGCTCACAAATGTTTGTAACATCTCTAGTTTTAATCACCATAAACAGCAAGCAACCAAGATGTCCTTCATTGGTATATTTAGATATACTGAGGTATATCTAAATAAAAAGAATAGCATTTGATAAAAACAAAAATGAAGCATGAAGCCATGAAAAATACATGAATGATTCTTTAATGGATATTTCTAAGTGAAAGAAACCAATCTGGAAAATTTTTAGGGCACTGAAATTATCCTCTATGACACTAATGGTGGATAGATGACATTATGTTTATCAAAACCCATTAACATGATAGCACAAAAAGTAGATGGTATCATATGAGAATTTAAATAGAAATAATTTAAGAGTTAGGGAAATCCCTAGATGGAATGCAGAATGTGATGATAAAATCTAAATTCATTCCAAATGTATGAAACAACTCACTAAAGGTGGTGGGGTGTGGAGAGAGGTACTGACCTTAGTAACTCTGGAAATAAACAGGGTCTATAAAAATAAAAGTAAAAGAAGCTGTACATAAGCACGATGGTCTAATTGTTGAAGTGATTTCCTTTGTGGGTCCATATTTCTTAGTCATGCCATTTTTCTGAGAGGGCCAAGAAACAATGACACCCCTAACAATGCACATACCTGATACCCAAAGCTTGGTTTCTATCACCATTCTCTAATAAAAGGTAGGCTCCTCGAGGAAATGCCTGATTTTAGAATGGGGGCAGGAAAAATATAATATGAACCTGAACATCTTGTAATTGCTAGAAGGAAAAGAAGTAAAAATACTTCCCTCCACACACACATTTTGATAGCACTCTATCAAAGGGGCACAGGAACCAAATGAAAGAGCCCTCAAAGATCAAACCTGGAATAATTTGAATACATAAATAAATAAATAAATATTGGGTTATAATCCAAATTATTTCATTATCTACAAGTCCATACTATTTTAAATAAATAATTGGGGAATATATAAATAATATGGGAAAAGAGGCAAATCACCCTTGCAGAAGAATTCCAAATGATATATGTAATTGTCCACCCTCAAGGAGATGCAGTGTAACTCTGTCCTCCTTAACCATGAGCTTCATAATATGATTTTTTTCTCAGAATACTGGAAAGGGGGAATAAAAAGACATCTTACAGTAGAGACTTAACAACCACTACTACAATAAAGCAATCAATGTCAACATCAACAGTGATAAGTCATGTTGAAAGTATGTGCCATTGATATGATGTGATAAAGAGGTACTTTATCTCTGTGGCCTACCTTTCAAAACCCATAACCTCCATCTAATCATGACAAGCATTCTATAAAATACCTGATCGGTATTCCTCAAAACTGTCAGGGTCATCAATAACATAAGCATATTCTGAGAAATTGTCATAACCAAGTTAAACCTAAGAGACATGGTGACTAAATATGATGTGATATCCTGAAACAGAAAAAGGATATTGAGTAAAAACTAAGGAAATGTGAATAAAGCATACAATTTAATTAATAATAATGTATTACTATTGGTTCACTAATTGTAACTAATATACTATACTAATGTTAAATGTTAATAAAAGGGAACACCGGGTTTGGGTTTAATGGAGAGTCTCTATACTATCTCTACAAATTTTCTGTAAATCTAAAAGTGTTTAAAAAATAAAATTTGTTTTAAAAACCTAAGTACACTGGAAAATCCAGTATTTACCCTCCCTTTCCCTCTATAACCTATACTTTAGAGTAACAAATTACTGATAAAGATACTTTTTCACATTTTGACTTTTTTTAATTGAGGTGAAATTGATATATAACATTATGTTTCAGGTACACAACATTATAGTTTAACATCTGTATACACTATGAAGTAATCATGGCCAAAAGTCTAATTACCATTTATCATCATACAATTGACCACACTCACCCATTTCACCCACCTCCCCAACCTTCTTCCCCTCTGGTAACCATCAATTTTGTTCTCTGTTTTCTATGATTTTGTTTTTGTGCTGTTTTGTTTGTTTGTTTGTTTTGTATTTTAGATTCTACATATGAGTAAAATCATACAGTATTTGTCTTTGACTTATTTCACTTAGCATAATGCCATCAGAGTCTTCATGTCACAATTGGCAAGATTTCATTCTTCTCTGTGACTATTATTCAGTGTGTGTTCGTGTGTGTGTGTGTGTGTGTGTGTGTGTTTGTGGTGTGTGTGTAAAACATTCTCCTTGTCAATTCATCTATTGATAGACACTTAGGTTGTTTCTATATCTTAGCTATTGTGAATAATGCTACAATGAAGATAATGCTACAATGAAGGGGGGGGAATCAGAGGAGGAGAAGAACCATGAGAGACTATGGACTCTGAGAAACAAACTGAGGGTTCTAGAGGGGACGGGGGTGGAGGGATGGGTTAGCCTGGTGATGGGTATTAAAGAGGGCACATTCTGCATGGAGCACTGGGTGTTATACGCAAACAATGAATCATGGAACACTACATCAAAAACTAATGATGTAATGTATGGTGATTAACATAACATAATAAAATTTTAAAAAAGCACATATGCACACACTTATTAAATAATTGAGTAAATTTGAGCACTGACTAGATATCTGATGATATTAAGCTAAACTATAGGTCAAAAATGTTGGAATATTTGAGATTTTGTGTCAAATATTCAATTTGTGTTGCATTGCTTTAAAAAACTCAATTGTTAGCAGCAATGATGGTATGGCAGTTCATTTAAAAAAATAGAATCCTTATATGTTAAATCTATGTTCTAAAATATTGCAGATAAGGGACATCTGGGTGGCTCAGTCGGTTAAGTGTCTGCCTTCGGCTCAGGTCATGATCCCAGGTTCCTGGGATTGAATCCCGCATCAGGCTCCTTGCTCAGTGGGGAGCCTGCTTCTCCCTCTATCTGCTGTTCCCCCTGCTTGTGCTCTCTTTCTGACAAATAAATAAAATCTTTAAAAAAATAAATAAAATAAATAAAATATTGCAGATAAAATGAGATGACTTAATAAGTGTTGAAATTTTATGAAGCCCTCATGTGGATTCATATTATTTTCTGTATTTTCAAATGTATAAACTTTCTCAAAATTGTAAGTTTAAAAAATTAATGAATAAAGTATAAGTCCCTGGGAGCCCTTTTAATAATTTATAAATACATCCTTTGCTACAGCTAACTACCACAGCATAATAATTGATTCTGATTTTAGTAGAATCTGACTTTGGTATAAATTGATTGGTAATAATTCAATGCATTCACAGCATATTTTATATATACAGACACACACATATACACAAAAGTGGTATAGAGAAGAAAACATGTGCTATGTAACTTGATTTCCTCTGATAAATTAAGAAAGATTTTAGAAAAATTATAAATGTAAGTGTGCCACAATTCTTATAATTCACAAACTTCCTCTGTGTTAGCATATACCAAGCTGTTGCCTAGAATACAGTATTATTATTATTAGAAATTATCTTTTCCTAATATTTATTCTTTTCCTCTCCAGACTTACTCATGCATTTTTATTTCCCTTTTGACATCCCTTTTCAAGTGGTCCTTAAACATTGGTGTTCTCCAGCATTGTAGTTTCAGGTCTGTCTTTTTTTTTTTTTTAAATAGTCTCATCCACTACTCCCAATATCTAATGATTTTCTGTATATTTAATAATTACCAATAAGTTGATGGATCCCAAATTCATATCACCAGCACAAATATTGTTCTTTATTTTTAAACTCCCCTAAACAGCATTCTTCCTTAATGTCCTTGGAAGCTACTAATCTTTTTGAAATACCTTGTTACTATACTGATGGAGAAATCCAAGATAAATAAGTTCCCAAAAAATAGTATCTTTACTAGACCTAAAATAAAATTTGTTATTTAAATAATCATTTTCTTAAACGTGCTGAGAGCAGGGAGAGACTAATTAGCAATACTCATTAAAAATCACACTGTGTTCGGGGCACCTGGGTGGCTCAGATGGTTAAGCACCTGCCTTCGGCTCAGGTCATGATCCCAGGGTCATGGGATCAAGCCCCACATCGGACTCCTGGCTCAGCGAGGAGCCTGCTTCTCCCTCTGCCTCTCTCCCTGCTCATGCTTTCTCTCTCTGTATCTCTGTGTCTCAAATGAATAAATAAAATCTTAAAAAAAAACACACTGTGTTCAGCTTATTTTAGAAGGCATTACATAATAAATTCTCTCTTTGCTGTTTATAATGACCATCAATATAGCAAAGTCTCAGAAAAATCTTGGAGTAAAGAAAATAGTCTAGTATGACTTAAATCAGTATTTTCCAATTTTAACCTATAGTATTTTCCAATAATGCAACACATTTTAAAGTCTAAAAAATTAGGATTTTGTGGAATATACTCTAGGAAACCTTTGTCTGGATTTAAACTCTCCTTTGAAAGGACCTCCACAGAGAAAGTGATTAACCTCTGCTATGTCTGTTGTGCTTCAATTGATGGTGGCAGACACAGGTAAAATCTCCTTTGATAGTTCAACTGGAAAATGGCTGGGGCTGAATTGGAAAGCAATTGAGTTCTGGTGTTTAACTGAAGATTCAAGCGAACTCTGCTTCAGCCAAATCTTTTAAGATACATGCTTATTTTATGAAACAAAATAAGGAACAACAAATATTTAAATATATTATCAAGTGTCAAAAAATGAAATTGAGGGCACCTGGGTGGCTCAGTTGGTTAAGCGACTGCCTTTGGCTCAGGTCATGATCCTGGAGTCCCGGGATCAAGTCCCGCATCGGGCTCCCTGCTCAGCAGGGAGTCTGCTTCTCCCTTTGACCCTCCCCCCTCTCATGCTCTCTCTCTCTCTCTCTCTCTCTATCTCATTCGCTCTCTCAAACAAATAAATGAAATCTTTTAAAAAAATGAAATTGAAACTACATACAAGATTTATTAACATACAGTAAGTATTTTAAAATTTCTCGGTTATTTAATTAAGGATTTTTAAAATCTATGCCTTATTGCTTTATTGTTTATTTTATTTATTTATTTATTTATTTATTTATTTATTTTGCTTTTTTATGGGAACTTAGATTCATAAAACATGATTTTACATGTTTTTCATGTTAATGATAACAGCCAGTTTTTCCCCTTGGAAAGTAAGTAGAGAGGAAAAAATGGAAGCTATATGTATATTTTAAAGGAAGCATCATGTCATGGACTCAGTACAATCTTATTTTTGTTTTGATTTCTAAAGTAGTTTCACTTTGTAGATAGGATACATGCATATGAGAAGTGTTAGAAGAGACTACGTTTTTTTCTAAAACTAGTTGCTTTTGCCTATTACTGCAAACCACTACTACTATATCACAAGAAAATTAATTCCTAAGATTTTCCTCAATTGTTTTCTTTGCATTTAATCAAAATTTCCCAAATTCCTAATGGTAGAGGAATAAATAGGAATAAACCATCAAAATTACTGAGCTCGATAAGGATATACATCACCTTTCAAAAAGGTATAACTGAATTCAAGATGGATGCCTTTGAAATGGATGCTTCAGGAATCAAAAGCTTCATGTCAGACACTTATATTGTAATAAAAAAAATGCCAATTGTCAAGTACTTAGACTATACTAGGCTATACTAGGCTCCTCTCATCCCAGAAACACAACTAGATAATTATCAAATCCCCAGAAATTGACCTAAAGACTGACAGATGAAACTCACAACTAAAGGAAGAAACGAGGTCACATCAAAGAAGGTAGGAAGTGCAGAGATGTGGTTTAGGGGAGAAACAGATGGTGGGTGCTGCAGAGGGGAGGCAGCTGTGGTCACAGAGAAAGGTGAGAGAGAGGAACACACAGGAGAACATAAGGAGACCATTTCCCCAAAGCCATTGGCTTGGAAAACAAGAGGGGTAGAATTTCATGAGTTCTTACAACCAATGAAGCTTAAAGCCTGGAGTTTTAAGGGTCAGTGGGCTTAGCTGAGATAGAGCCAGGAGGGCACTGTGTTACTCCTAGAGAGGAGGAAGGCAAACAACCTGAGGGCAGACATCAGGGAAATAACAATCTAAAAAATGTTTGGAGCACACTGGGGCTTCTGAGACCACAACCTTGAGAAGCAGTGTTCATGGAGATGCCTCTCCTAGAACAAAGGAGCTGTCCAGCACCATTTCCTTCCACAACCCCTCAGAATAAATACAGAGCCACCTGTGGAAAGCAACACAGCACTGTCACCGGCTGCCTAACTTGCTTACACCAATTCCACCCCTTGCACTCCCATGGAACTGTCCTGCTCAGTCAAGCTTGCCTCAGTATCAATGCACAGGACCCTTCCCCCAGAAGACCATCACAAACCCCTGTCCACACCACTTCTCCAATCAGAGAGTTCTGCGGGGCCTCAGTTCTGGTGGAATTGATGTCAGGTCTCATTTCACAAGCAGACAAGAGAACACCTAGTTAAAACTCATCACATTCAGGGTGCCTGGGTGGCTCAGTTGGTTAAGCGACTGCCTTCGGCTCAGGTCATGATCCTGGAGTCCCGAGATCGAGTCCCACGTCGGGCTCCCGGCTCAGTGGGGAGCCTGCTTCTCCCTCTGACCCTTTCCCCTCTCATGCTGTTTCTCTCTCTCTCTCAAATAAATAAATAAAATCTTTAAAAAAAAAAAAAACTCATCACATTCAGACCAGGAACCAAACACTGTTTGAGCCAAGGAAAACCTCTGCAGATGATTGGCCTGAAGAATACAGCAGCCACAACACAACAGCGTGCACACAGCACACACCAGACACACTACTGAAGTACCAGGCCCATGGCACTATAGGAGGACCCCTTTTTCATAAGGCCATTACTTTGAGAAGCAGGAGACGTGACTCACTTTTCTAACACAGAGAAAAAGCAGAGACTTAGACATAATGCCAAGACAGAGGAATTTATCCTAAATGAAAGAACAAGATAAGGTAACAGCCAGAGATCTAAGCAAAACAGATATAAGTAACATGCCTGATGGAGAATTTAAAGCAACAATCATAAGGATACTCACTGGGCTTGACAACAGAATAGAAGACATCAGGGAGACTCTTACTACAGAGATAAAAGAGTTAAAAAAAAGAACCAGTCAGAAACGAAGAATGAAATAAATGAGATTGGAAACAGGATTGATTCAATGAATAGTAGGCTAGAAAAATTAAAGGAATGAATTAGTGATATAGAAGATAAAATAGTGGAAAATAATGAAGCTGAACAAAAGAGAGAAACAATTATGGAACATGAGGGTAAACTTAGGGAACTCAGTGACTCCATCAAACATAATAACATTCATACTATAGGAGGCTCAGAAGAGAGAGAAAATGGGACAGAAAATTTATTTCAAGAAATAATAGCAGAAAACTCCCCTAATCTGGGGAAAGAAAAGGACATCCAGATCCAGGAGGCACAGAGAACTCTAATGAAAATCAACAAAAGCAAGCCAACACCAAGAAATATTGTAATTAAATTTGCAAAATACAGTGATAAAGAAAAAAATCATAAAAGCAGCAAGACAAAAGATGTTCCTAAGTTACAAGGGAAGACCCATAAGGCAAGCTGCAGATCTCTCTACAGAAACTTGGCAGGCCAGAAGAGAGTGGCATGATATATTCAACATGCTGAATGGGAAAAATCTGCAGCCAAGAATACTTTTTCCAGCAAGGCTGTCATTCAGAATAGACGGAGAGATAAAGCATTTCCCAGACAAACAAAAACTAAAGGAGTTTGTGTCCACTAAATCAGCCCTGCAACAAATATTAAAGGGGACTCTTTGAATGGGAAAGAAGGACCACAAGTGACAAAGACTAGAAAGGAACAGAGAAAATCTCCAGAAACAATGACAAAACAAGTAATGAAATGACACTAAATATATATCTATCAGTAATTATTCTGAATGCAAGTGGACTAAATGCTCCAATCAAAAGACAAAGTGTATCAAACTAGATAAAAAAAACAAAATCAAAAACAAAAACAAAAACCAAGACCCATTTATATGCTGCCTGTAAGAGACTCATTTTAGACCTAAAGTCACCTGCAGATTGAAAGTGAGGAGTTGGGAAACATATCACACAAATGGATGTCAAAAGAAAGCCGGAGTAGCAATGCTTATATCAGACAAACTAGACTTTAAAACAAAGACTGTAAAAAGAGACAAATAAGGGCATTATATAATCATAAAGGTACAATCCAACAAGAAGATGTAACAATTATAAATATTTATACACCCAACATGGAGCACCCAAATATATAAAACAATCAATAACAAACATAAAGAACTCACTGAAAGTAATACTATAATAGTAGGGGACTTTAACACCTCACTTACATCAATGAACAGATTACCTAAACAGAAAATTAACAAGGAAACAATGGCTTTGAATGACACACTGGACCAGATGGATTTAACAGATATATTCGGATCATTCCATCCTAAAAACAGCAAAATGCACATCCTTTTTAAGTACACATGGAACATTCTCCAGAACAGAACACATGTTAGGTCACAAAACAGGCTCAACAAATACAAAAAGACTGAAATCATACCATGCACCTTTTCAGACCACAATGCTATGAAACTTGAAGTCAACAACAACAAAAAAGAATTTGGAAAGATCACAAATACATGGAGGTTAAACAAATGCTTAAATGCTACTAAGCAATGAATGGGTCAACCAGGAAATCAAAGAAGAAGTTAAAAAAAAAAAAAACATGGAAACAAACGAAAATGAAAACACCATAGTCTAAAACTTTTGGGATGCAGCAAGGGCAGTCCTAAGAGGAAAGTATACAGCAATACAGGCCTACCTCAAGAAGCAAGAAAAATCTCAAACACACAACATAACCTTACACCTAAAGGAGCTAGAAAAAGGACAATAAACAAAGCCTAAGTCCCAGAGGGGAGGGGAGTGAGGGATGGGTCAAATAGGTGATGGGGATTAAGGATGAACACTGGGTGTTGTATGAAAGTGTTGAATCATGATATTGTGCACCTGAAGCTAATATTACAGTGTAATATCAACAAACTGGAAATTAAGTAAAAACTTAAAAAAAAACTATAAATGGTCACATTCAAATAGTTTCAGATAGAAGCTAGGTCAAATAATTCTGTTGCATTAAAATGGGTAAAAACAATTTTAAAATCTCATATGAAAATGTTATCACTATCCTGTTAAAGGCAATACATTCATGTCTGTGATGAGGTAAAAAAAAAAAACTCTCCCACCACTGAACTCCATAGTAAAAATATTTTTTAAACTGGTACACCTAGGATATTTATCATTATTTATTTTTTTCCTTTAGAGTTTTCATGGAAACTTGAAGGGAAGATTATAAAAAGGAACAAGAATAAAAATAGAAAAGTTTTATATTATATGGTATATGCTTTAGGCAACTGTGGTTGCAATATCTAAATATGCCACGATGATACCATTTTGGGTGACACCTTAAAACTGAGGAAAATCAGAACCACCAGATGGATGTTATTTAACAAGTAACACTTTATGTTTTCTAGTCTGAATACTTTTAAAACGTGAAGCTAGGTGGTTAAATAAAAATGGAGCAACGGAATTGAATTTCTTGTCATTGAAAAAGGCCTATTTTTGAATAATGGTATTTACTTAATGTAGTGAAATAATTGCAACTTGTTAACAATAAAGAACAGTTTATCTGCATCCTTTAGATTTGGGCTACACTATATTATACATAATTAGAAAAAAGTGAAATAAGTATCATACTAACAGCTTTTGAAATTTTTCAAAGCTCCTTTATTCTTATTAGACTTCTCATTATCTAACACTTAAATCTTACCATTTATTACCTTCGAGTTCCAATTCTTTTGTGCTAGAGCAGAACAGCATCAGTTCCTGTCTATAACTGTTTATCTCCATACAAGCCTTGTCTTCAGGAAGATCAGAAGTCTTATGCAGAGCACAGAACACGCCAGTTTAAATGCACTAATGTGAGAGGAGAAAGGCAGCTCTCTTGACCATCAAAGCCTGTAAATTTACATTTGACCTAGAGATTCCATGTTATATTAATTTTTGGTGAATTCAGAAAAATGTTTGTGGCATGCCAATCATATGACAGCCAACTGTGTTATTTACTGAAGATAGTTTTGTAGGAAATGATTATGCCTCTCAACTCCCATGAGGAACTTAGAACATAGTGACAGAAGTAGATATGGAACAAAAAGTAATTGCATAAATATGTAATCAGTAAGAGATATGAAAGAAAAGTTCAAGTTACAGTAAAAGCTTTTATTGGGGCACCTTAACTTTTCTGAACAGCAAGGAAGACTTGCTTGAAGAATATTTGAGCTCTTCCCGGAAGGGTAAAAGGGAGTTAGCTAGGAAAAGAGGGAGTGAAATTTTCTTGCCTGCTTGTTTTGTGAAGCATGGCATTCTTTTAATGCAGACCAACTCTACTCCCAATTAAAAATAAGGTATACACTTCAAATATTCTTGAGAGAGATAACAACAATGGCTTTAAATACAACTAAAGAATAAATATGTGATTGATATTTGATCTTTTAGGAAGAGAAAAAACAGATTTTGATGGCCAAGTTTGGAGTGAAAGACAGAACCTTAGGACACCAGTTGAAATAAATAAATAAAAAGAAGGAACACAGAAAAAGATGCAGAAATTCATTGAGTTCGCTTCAATAAACACTAAGTTAGGCATTATGTTGAGGATACCAAGACATTGAATATGGGTTTTTAACTCTTAAGTATCTTATAATCTATTAGGGAGGTTGTTCAATAAATAGAGCCTCTTCATGCAATATAGTAAGTGCTAACGAAGAGGATTGAGCAGGATAACAAGAGAACCAAAAAGAAGCACTCAGAGCTCTGCCCCAGGTTTAAGGAAGCTTCCTAGACCAGAGATCTTCTCAGGACCACTCTGCCAGCCCCTGAACTTCATGAGGAGAGAAGCTCCTTTGTTCAGGACCTCACCATATGTTTCTCTTCATCTGGCTATTGATTTGTACCCTTTAATATCCTTTGTAAAAAAAAAAAAAAAAAAAAAAAAAAAACACACACACAAAAAAATTGGTAGTCTAGTGAGTAAGTAGTTTTCCTGATTTCTGTGAGCCCCTCCTAGTAAATTAATCAAATCAGAGGAGGGAGCTGTGAGAACCTCCAAAAGTATAGCCAGTAGGTCAGAAGCACAGATTAACAACTTGGTATTGCAATTGGCCTCTGGGGTAGAGGGCAGTCCTATAGACCTGAGCCATTAAACTGTGGAATCTGATGCTAGGTCTGGGTAGACGGTGTCTGAATTAAGTTGAACTGTAGGAGCCCCAGCTGGTGTGAGCCTTGTTTAGCAGTGTGAGGAACTGCACCACTCCCCACCCCCACAATGAAAGTGGTGAAGAAACAGCAAAGCATAATAAATATACGCTATCTGGGCTTAAAGAACGAATGCTTTATGGGGGATACAGATGAACAAATATTAACTACAATAGAGAGTGTGATATTTACAAGAGTGGAAGTATAGTGTTATTGTAGTACTTAGAAAGGCTTATGGCCAAAGGGATGGATTCATAAATGAAGTGATATTTAGGCTAGGATTTGAGACAAAATAAAAAAAACATAAGTTAGACAAAGGATGCTGTGGGAGCCAGGAAAAATGATGCTCTAAATTAAAGAAATAATACGTGCCAAGCCCAGCAGTGAAAGAGCATAAAATGTTAGAGCAAACGTTTGGTGAAAATGGAGTTGTAGAATTCAAGAGGTAGGTATGAAGGAAAGAGTTAAATAGGATAAAATATCCTCAAAGCCCTGTAAACCACATGAATAAACTGTTCTCCATACTGCAGCAACGTGCAATCACTCAAGTGTTTAAAACTATGAAATGCTACAATCATATTTAAGATTTACAATCATAACTGTGGCCATACTGTGGATGTTTGGTGGGAAGGACTGGTTAGGAGTCTACATGACATTTGCTGATGGCCTGAACTATGGGAAAGTTGTTGCAATGGAGAGAAAAAAAATGATTTATATTCCTTACATGCTATTTAGGTTTAATTTACCCTTACATGAATTTACCTATTGGGGGGGGGGAACATTTACTATGTTTCAGAAATACTAAAAGTTCTTAATAACCTTGTAACAGCAAACTGTAAATTGGAATACTACTACCAATAATAATGTAGATAATACTTGTTTTGTTCTTAAAACATCATAGAAGAGTTTATATTTAAATATTTTCTCAGAGTATGGTTAAGTTGTGGACAGGTCATGATTAAGGATAAGAGCTTTTCTGGTAAAAGAAAAACTGTCAGCTCAAATAATATACAAGTGCTAAGTGTGAAAGAGACACTACAATTCAGGGAATATAAATGAAACTAATGAGACACAGATTAGAAAAATAAATTGCGGCCAGTTTGTAGGTAATCTTGATATCAGTCAGAAGATTTTCACTTAATCTCATAGACAATTAGTAACTAGTAGATTTTTGGAGAAAAGTACATAGCATGCTGACTGCAGAAGAAAGGGCTTTTTTAACTTTATGAGAAGAGTGACAGATTCAGATTATTTTAGACATTAGAAGTAGAACAGTTCTATCTGAAATATTTCGTGTTACCTCAGTCTGAGGATTTCTGAAAAGAAGTAGAAAAAAGTTTCATAAGTGATGAGGATGTTGATGTTTGTCAAAAATATTCAAAAAGTCATCAACGCCTCTTTTACTGTGAGCAAAGGGAAGGTAGAGAGAAGAGAGAAGATTGGAATCTTGTGCTAAAGTTTTTCTAGAAAGTTGGACTACTGCCTGGGTAGGGATAGATAGTGTTGAGGGTCTGGGTTAAATAACAGGGTGTGTGAACATTGAAAAAGGACAGGTTGTTGAGACATGGTGACTTAATAGTGGTTTGTGAAATCCTTAGGAAGCAAGGATTTTGCAGAATCTTCCTCATTATTCCATGAGAAAGGGGGAGTGGGATAACTATGATCTTTAGGGGAACTAAAGTCATGAATCATATTCTTCACCAGGAAATTTCTCTAAGTCTGTGTAAAAGACTTAGTACTCCAAGTGGAAAATATTTTTAAAAAACCTTGTCTGAGAGCTGTCAATGATATATGGAAAGTCAAGTTATATACATATAAGTGTGTGTGTATATATATATATATATATATATATATATTAAGCCAAGTTCTAGGTATGCCTGAAAATAGGAATAAACTCCAAGTAACTCCATTACTGACAGCTTATTTCAAATGAACAGAAAGGAAATAATACAAGTTATAATCATTAGAGCAAACCCTGGTAATTAAGTTCAACTTGATTCCTTTTTGAGCCTTTTAAAATGTGCACATTGCATAGAATATTTTAAATTTGATTGTGATTTGGGGTCATTTCAGTGACTGAATTCTGTAAAACTAATTTCAGTTATGATAAAATTTATTTAAACTGAATAAAACAAAATTCAACCAGTTTATTAGTTTTCTGCTTTTAGCTGAATTCATATGTCTGATACCTTATGAGTAAATCATGCCACTGACATGTTCAGTTTTTCCCAAAATGAAATAATCTTCATTCATGACCCTCTAAAGCAGTAATATAAGTCACACTGTATATGACTTAGCAGAAAATATTTGCAACTTCATACTATAGATACAATTTTATACTCAAAATATACCATTCTTTGGTATATTTTTTCTCATTTTTAATAAACAACAAAAAACTGATTTTTAACAATATGATTTTAAAGAGGGAGGCTTAATTAAGGGAAATTCTATGATTCCTAAAAGAAAAAGCTTGAAATATAAAAAAGAAACTATAACAGCACAACAAAAGAAAAAGCTGCCTATTTACAAAAAAAGAAAAACAAATAGCACCAATTCAGCAGGCATATGTGTTAGATTCCGAATATTCCTGACAAGATTTTGTGGAATCCATAATATTTGAGTTTTCATGTAAAATCTGTTATATGCTTTCTCTCTTAAAAAGAGTGTTCTGTTAAAAACAACAGCAACAAAACCTATCAAGATATTGTGAGGTCAGCTCCGGCAAATTTCTCTCTCTTGGACATTAATAAAAGCACAAATATACTATTCCTGTTTTTGTTGGGTGGAAAACATCAGTTTTCAGTAAGGGTGGAAATAACCAAGGGGGAGAAAAAATTTACAAGAGGCACCAAAGGTAAAATATAAACTTGTTCCCAATTTGTGACAACTCAGTAGTGAGATCTGTTACCTGGATCCCAGTAGAAATGCCCATGTAGTCACTTACAGATCTGAATACCTACAGTTTATTCAGTGGTTGGAAGCTAAGGAACGAGGGAGTTGTTTACTCATGAGCCCTATGGCAGTGTTTCTCAAATGTTCTTTGCACAAAAATTACCAGAAAAGCTTGTTAAATGTAATTTTTGTTTCCATTCCCTATACACGGTGGTGTGCTTGCACTGACGCTGTCCAAGATATGCATTTTAACAAGCTCCCTAGCTGATCCTGATGTAATACCAGACTAGAGCTGAGAGGCACAACTAAAAACCATATAAATAACCAGGACTTCAACTTTCCTGGAATCCAAACTTTGCTCGCTATGAACTGGGTCCACTGTCAGACTTATCCTAATGTTTACAGGATGATAATAATAATAATAATAATAATAATAATAATAATGATAGCTAAAATGTATTAAGGGGTCTTTGTGCCCAGGTCTGTTCCAGGAATTTTATGTGTGTTGGCTTTTTTAAATTCCTAAAACAATTCTAAAATGCAGGTCGTATTATTATCATACCCATTTAGAAGATAAGAAAAGGGAAGCTGAGAGATTTGAATAGCTTGCCAGAAGTCATACCACTAGTAAGTAGCAGAGCAAGAATTGTAGCCCAGCTGCACTGGAACATAAGTTCTTAAGCATGACGTTGTTCTGAGACAGTAAGTAAAGTGAAAGCAGTAAAGGAGAGAAGAGAAGGTGGCTGCTAATGGGATTTTCCTGCCCCATATCAATTCTCTGCTCTACATTTCCTAGATTCCCTTGCCCTTTGTCTTCCTGTTACTTTCAGCCAAGGGAAGCACCCTTGGGAGATGGTAAGACAAGACAAAGGAAAAGCCAAGTACTCTTCTCCCACTTAGACAGCATCTCTAAAATGACTGGGTCACCTCATGGTCCTGCTCTGATTTGGCACTCCTGACAAGAATCAAGCCTATACCAGCTGGTATCCCTCCTGGCCGATACCACCTAGTGCTTTTATTCTTTCTGGCTCAGATTGCAGTGTCCTAGAGTTACTAGTCACTGTGTCACCTCAACATTCCCATCTGATCTTTCTGTTTTTCTACCTGTACCTGGTTCCCCTGTAATGGTTCCCTTAAACTATTTGGTGTGACTTTTGTTTTCCTGAGAGGAAACAGCTTGACTGCAGAAGGCAATATGGTGTAGTAAAAATAAAAATAAAGATAAAATTGACAAAATAAAACTTAAAATAAAATATACTGATTTAGAAATGATAGCAAATCTTCCTTTATATTTTGTATTTAAGATATGAAAGGTTATCCTCCTATAACACCTGTCTGCTAATCCAGTAAAACACACTGTCACTAAAAGAAGAATTAATAGATGCATAAATTAAGAACCATCAAAAGTTTAGAAAAATAAGGCGCCTGGGTGGCTCAGTTGGTTAAGCGACTGCCTTCGGCTCAGGTCATGATCCTGGAGTCCCGGGATCTAGTCCCGCATCAGGCTCTCTGCTCAGCAGGGAGTCTGCTTCTCCCTCTGACCCTCTCCCCTTTCATGCTCTCTCTCTATCTCATTCTCTCTCTCAAATAAATAAATAAAATCTTTAAAAAAAAAGTTGTTCAAAAAAAAACAGTTTAGAAAAATAAGCAGTTAAAATCTCCTGCCTCCTCAGACTCTACCAAGCTCTTCTCCTCGGATGTCAGTTAATGAACACTAATGTTTTCCTGTTTATTTGTTTATTTAATGAATTTTCAGAATTTTGGTAAACCATAGCAAACAGACCACAAGCATTTATAAATGCCTCTCTCTCCCAGAACTGCACTAACATTATGTAAAGAATAAAACAGGGTATATCCATAACAGGGGAGAAGACATTATGAAAAAGAAATTTATAATTTTGAAGGTTGGAAAGTGATTGTTGGAAAACTGTTTTTCCTTAACCCAATAAGACAAAAAAATAAAATGACTACGGTGACAACAAACAGGGGAACCCAAGATGAAGCTACCAAATTTGCCTCTCAGTGCTTCTCTGAGGCTGGTGGCAGCAGGGGATGAGGGGTTGAAAAATGATAGGGACTCTATCTGGACCAGCTGGAACCCCAATTTACCATCCTATAAAGACAATGGACTCTACAGCACTAGTTCTGGCAGAAAACAACAGTTGTAGTGACGGATAATTGCCCTGGAATGATACGGAAAAAGATTTGAGCAGACAGAGCCAGGTGCAAGGCTGGTATTCAAAACAAAAGTCTAAGTGAAAAATCTGGAAACTGAATTGTGAAATTATCAGCCATATTCTCTCCCTGCTCCCACAAAATCAGCGGCAAGAGTTCTCGATCCTAAATAGAGACTAGAGGGGTTTAGGCTACTGATGTTTTGTGAATAAACTGGCTTATTAACTTTCACTGAAGCCCACAAAAATAGCAGGAGATAAGATCAGAGTGCATACTAGGGTAAGACTGAGTAGAAACATTTTGCTGCATATCTTCATTTTGACCCTCTTGTCCACACTGCCTTATAACCTAGGGGTCAGACCTATATGTACTATGTCAACAGGTTTCCTTGTATGTAATTTGACAAATGAGGGATGGCTACCTCTTGCAGGTCAGATGATGGAAGGAAAGAGAGGAAATCCTATTTCTTTTCCTGACTCAATCTCATCAGTTGGTTTAGGATGACAGCATCTCTTTATCAAAGACTCAGCTGCTATAAAGTAGCTTTCTAAACAGCTACCCATTCTGGGCACCAGTAACTCTTTCCTCTCTTGCTCTGGCAGGCCTGATGATAGTAAGTATCTATATTATTTGGTAGACAGTGTGTGGAGCCTGCTATGCTTCACCTGAATTCCCCTTCCGCAAAGAACATCTTTCCCGCACTGCTGGGGCACTGTCACTCAGCACAAACAACTCTGAAGAGCCATCCTAGCTCCCGAGTTGCTCATGTGTTCAGCTGAGGTAGCCGCTGAGCCTGCACTGCAACTACACATTTACCTCTACTGCACACAGCTTTGTTCCTCTTTTTTTCACTGGTGTTGATCCTGAGGGCAATGCTTAATAAAATCATGCATGCTAAACTCAGCCTCAGAATCTGCTTCCCAGAAAATCCTACCTACAAAACCAGGAGAGGGCACTATCTCTTGTGGATTTCCATAAACCTTAACCCCACCTCTGGAAATAGTCAATGGTCAAGTTTGAAGGGGCCATCTGTTGCCACCAGGGAAATGGCTGGTACAGCCTTGTCAGACATTTTATACTCTCTGAGTGAGATGGAGAGCTACTGAAAAGTTTTTTGAGAGAAGGTTGATATGATGGGATTTAAATCAGACTGATTTCCTGTTATATGAGGAATATACAGCAGGAAGGCAAGGGCAGAAGGAGTGAAATAAGTTAGGAAGCTATTATAGCTAAATATCCAGATGTGAGAAGATGGTACCTTAGGCCAGGGTTGAAGTGGTGGTAAGAATAGTTCTGATTTGGAATACAATTTGAAAGTAGAGCCAATTATCTAAGAGATAATGTGAGAGAAAGAGGCAGTCAAGTCTAATTCCAAATGTGTGTATGTGGGGTAGGGTGATGTCAGGGAATTGGAATATTAGAGTTCCATTTACCAACATGAAGGTGGTTGCTAGAAGAGCAAATTAGATGTGGAAAGTAGACTTTCACTGTGAACATGCTCAGTCTTAGATGCCTTTAGATATGAAACTGGAAAGCCAACTAGACAGTTTTATACACAAGTTTGTAGATGATGGGGGGAGAATATCTAGGCTAGAGATAAAAATTTGGAAGTCATATTTAAAGCCATGTAAATCAATAAGAATGAGTATAAGAAAAGAAAAGTGGTTTAAGGGCTGAACCCTAGAGGACTACAACATAGTTAGATGAGGAAGGGCCAGCAAAGAAGATGGGAAAACAGAAGCCAATGGTGTAGGAGGTGAACCAAGAAAGAGGTGCTAAAGTGTTTGAAGGAGGAGGAAGTGAGCATTTGTGTCAAATTCTGCTGCTAGATTAAGTAATTAAAGACTGAAAATTAAACATTTGGTATAGCAAAATGAAGACCATTGGTGAGTTGGCAAACGCCATGTTGGTGCACTGGTTGAGAAGAAATCCTGACTGGATTGGAAATAAAAATAAATAATATCTAACGCCATGTTGGTGTACTGGTCAAGAAGAAAGCCTGACTGGAGTGGAAATAAAAAAGAAATAATATCTAAAAAATAATATCTAGGCAACTATTGTAACATAGTTTTCCACAAAAAGTCAAAGAAATGTATAAATATATGATTTAGATATATATAAACACCACAAGGGACAGCTCACAAATTTTAAAGTGTTTGCATCTGAAGGTATTTATAAACAAGTCTTGCTTGGTTCTTTATAGATAACATTTAAAATTTTAAAGATGCTCATGTATTACATTGATAAAAAATTCATTTTAAAGTATACTAATATATGTGTCATATAATATTTCAGTTTATAATCTTAATTTTCACAAATAACCTAGACTGTAAATTTATGACAGCAAGATTTTTTTCTAGTATAGTCACCATTATATCCCCAGTGCCTAGAATAGTAACCTGCCACATTATAAATATTTTATAAATATTTGATAGTATGAATGATATTATACCAACTTTTCTGCACCTTGCTTTTAAAAATTAATAGTCATATCATTTTTCATATCAAAGCACACAGAGGTAACCCTACTTTACTTTAATGTCTAATAAAGTTCTATTGCCTAGTTAATACTATTTATAGATATTACGTCTCTGTTTTCATTTTTTTAAACGATTTATTTATTTGAGAGAAAGAGACAGACAGAGGACACATGCATAAGCAGGAGGAGGGGCAGAAGGAGAGGGAGAGAGAATCTTCAAGCAGACACCCCAATGAGCCCAACACCAATGCAGGACTCGATCCCAGGACCCTGAGATCATGACGTAAGACAAAATTAAGTGTTTGATGCTCAACCAACTGAGCCACCCAGGTGTCCCTGTCTCTATTTCCAAACATCTTTTTAAATTGGAATGCTATTAATTTGTAATATATTAACTATATTGCTTAGAACTTGATTATATAGTCTTTCATTTTCAAATAAATTTAAGAATGAGTAATAAATATTCTTGAGTAACAAATAATTATGAACCTGAGTATTTATGTATAGAATATTTAGTCCTTGATTAATCTATGAAAATGAAATCTGACAATCTGTGCAATGCATATCCTCATTACAATACTGCATGGCAATTAGGAATAACTATTAAAGTTTGACATAAACACGAGTTTTTTATAAGCCATTCCATATATGTAAAACCTAAGAGTAATATATTGTCCTGCATATGTGAATGGATCTAAGCATCTAAATTCAACTGCAATGGTTGCCACCAATAAAACTATTTCAAAATTTGTAGAGTTGATTTTTGTTTGTTTTAGTTAGAAGATACTTGTAGAATAAGGTGTGTACATATCTTTTATACAAGGGAACTTCATAAATGGTAGCACCTGGTAATATTTTATTTCCCTTTACTAGGGTAACTAATAAATAGTAACAATCTAATATTTTATTTAAACATTATATCTTGCAAGCTAATTATTTTTTATGACATATTAGCTTTTGTCTTTGCCATCCCCCATGCTCTTTAACCTCCCCCAGTCTGCCCAGGCATAGAAAATTTTTTTCTAGTGATCCATAAAATAAAATGCAGCAAACATATTCACAATAATATGTCTTATTATTATCATTTAGTGACAAGTCTAATGCCTCTTAAAAATACTCACATGAAGAAAAAGCAGGATTGCAGCATGAAATTGTTATCTCTGTCCTAATTTAAGCTCTTCTCTTTCTCTAGGGATCTATATTCAGAGTTTATTAACTACAGCAAGAGATTACAGGAGGTAAAAGTAGGATATAAATGATTAATGTAAAAAATTCAAAACAACCCTATCATGTTTCTATTCTATGCATGAGCTCCCTATATATAGGATACAATTATTTTAAAATTATGTCTCTTCCACTTATTTTCCCCTGTCCAAATTGTTATTCAAAATGTGAAAAAAAATCTTAAAACCGTCTATTTACTAGATATCTAAATAATTGCACAAACAAGTTCTGTGTATTTTTCTAGCCATGAAATTCAAAGCATTGTGTTATAATTAGTAGGTTCTTTATGGTTCTAAAGAGACCGATATTAAAAACTTTTCAGTATTGCAGAGAGTTATGAGGTATAATGATGTTAAAAATATTTTGAAAGATAGGGACAAAACCTTAAGAAAACTGTGCATCCTAAAAAAAGATATTAAATCAGCCTAATATCATATATATTTCTTAAAAGCTAAGAATTTGTCATTATATACATTATTACTTAGTATTCTGCTAGAGAAGCATCAAAATAAATGGCACATAAAACTAAGTGTGTTTTTCTAATATTATTTGATTGCTTTGTAATCAGGAAATTCATTGTCATGGCTTCCTTTTACAATCAAAACACTTCGTTCTCCACATGACCACATAACACTTAAGTTCCTTTTTCAGAAAGCACTTATACAATATCTGAAGATCATAAATGAATTGTGGCCAAGTTATAAAAGATACATTTTTAATGCATATATGAAAAAATTGCCAACATTTTTCTGAATTTCTACTTATAAATGGAAAGAAAATGGGCTCACTTAAAGGAATTCATCTGTTTTAAAATCTCTAAGATCTCAAAACATGTGCTCAATCTAGTTTTGATTTTGTACTATAATTTGGCATTGATTCAAATGTGATCCTATGAATTTTCTATTGCTGTCTACTGATTTGTGAAGTGACAATAATTATTGGAAGATATCTCAATCTTTGTCATAGCTTACTTCAAAGATGGCTGCAGTCATTCCCTTCCCTTTATTACCCTTTGCAATTGGACTTTGCAGTTCCCCTCAAGTGGGGATTTATATTATCCCATGCCTTGCATGAGGACGAGGCTTGTAACTTGCTTTGGGCAATGTGGAATGCAGCCCAAGTGATGATGTACCAGTTCTGAGTTTAGGCCTCAAGAAGTGGTGCATAGTTCTGTTCTTTTCCTCAGAATCCTATTGCACCCATGTGAAAAGCTTAAGAGAGGCTGCTGGATGAAGATACAGGGCTCTGCCATCCTTATCACCCCAGCTGATTCCAGCTAATGATTAACATGAGGGAGGCCATATTAGACCAGTATGCTGCCAGCTGGCCACAAATGCCATGAATGAGTCCAGCAGAAATTAGCTGAGGCTCATTTACATCCAAAGAACTGCCTAACTGACTAATGGATTCATGAATAACTTAAGGGGTTGGTGTTTAAAACCATTACGTTGTGGGGTGCTTTATGAAACAGCAAGAAAAACTGATATAGCCCCATATAAAGTCCATGAAATATTTTTCTCAGTACTTCTGCAGTCTAAACAAAATGGGCTACTGTGACTTCTACACTCTGATGAATTTATTGCAGATCTGAGAAAGCATATATAAACTGGAGAAATGTAGAAGCTTTCATGTATTTGGGAGCTCCCGCCAAATTTTGGTACCTTGAACCGTGAAACGGAAAACTGAAGCATATGTGATAATTATGTTACTGTCCAAGGGATATGGATAAAATAGTGATACGCATGTTCAGTGAATCATAGAAAACTAGACCCAAGAGAACTGAAAGTAGTTTGAAGGAGTTAATTTGAAGATACAGTTAAAATAAATAAAAAATAAATTTGCACTAGAAAAGTGGCTCATTATCTTGAAAAGGGATACAAATAGAAAAGTAGACTTACCATTTTTAGGACCATTTTGTTTCGTTTGTTCTACATCATATGACACTCAAGTAAAAATTTGGATCTGTTCCTTTAACATAGTTTAGTCTCTTCAAAGGTGATTCTCAAACTGTCAAATATGGTGTTCTTAAGAGTAAAGGAAAAGGTGTGCCCTAATTATGCTCTCTCATTTTAACGCAATAATATATATTAAGTCAGATTTATCATACTAAAGATCTTTTACTCTTGTTTTATCCTAATGCTGCTGCCTTGGAATTACTGGTTGTATTCATACTCAATGGAAATCCTAGTATTAACATCTTGCAAATCTCGTACCAGTTTTTACAGTGTGTTTTCTGCAGAAGCCCACCTAGTTTCGGATAGATGTCTCAGGACAGTGGAAGTTAGAATGACGGTGGGAAAAAATGTGTGAAGTTCAACCTATTTCCTTATTTACTTATTTAAAAGATTTATTTATTTGAGAGAGGGAGAGAGATAGAGAACTTGAGGCGAGGGAGAGGGAGAGGGAGAAAGAATCTCAAGCAGACTCCCCGCTGAGCATGGAACCTGATGTGGGGCTTGATCTCATAACCCTGAGATCATGACTTGAGCTAAAACCAAGAGTTAGACACAACCAAATGAGCCACCCAGGTGCCTCCTTATCCTTTTAATCAGAGCACTTTTCTCTTTAATTTTTCTGATAATGGGGAAACCACATGATGTATCTAGGAAACATGTTATGTCACTATAAATACATATAAAATTACTTGAATGTTTTTGCAGGGAATACTCTTCTACACCCGTCTGGTGCTTGCCACAGGTACGTACTACCATTGTGACTCACTTGCAATTAGTAAAAAGAATTCAAGGAGAGAAAGTGTGTGAGAGAAACTCTTCTGGGATCTAGACCTTGCTGTGACCATAGAGAATTACTGATCAGAAACAGGCTTAAACTGACGAGTTAAGAATAAATATATACATACATATATGCAAACATACTTACATGTGTCCTTAGTAATTAAAAACTTTTTTAGCAAATTATATGAAATGAAAGATATGAAAGATCAAGAGGAAAGGTTCTCTGGCGAAATGGGGGCAAAATGCAATTAGAAAGAAACAGAGGCTACACCAAAATAAAAGGCTTTTGCACAGCAAAGAAAACAATAAAATAAAAAGGCAACCTACTGAATGGCAGAAGATATTCACAAATGAGAGAAGATATTTACAAATTCCAAAATATATAAAGAACTTATGTAACTCAACACACACACATGTACACACATGACCCCAGATAATCCAATTTAAAAATGTGCAGAGAAGGACGCCTGGGTGACTCAGTCTGTTAAGTGTCTGCCTTCGGCTCACGTCATGGTCCCAGAGTCCTGGGATCAAGTCCCACATCGGGCTCCTTGCTCAGTGGGGAGCCTGCTTTTCCCTCTGCCTCCTGTTTCCCCTGGTTGTGCTTTCCCTCTCTCTCTCTGTCTCTCTCTTTCTCTCTCTGACAAATAAATAAAATCTTAAAAAAAAATGGGCAGAGAATCTGAATAGACATTTTTCCAAAGAAGACATACAGATGGCCAACAGGTACATGAAGAGATGCTCAAGGTCACTAATCATCAGGGAAATGCAAATCAAAACCATAATAAGATATCACCTTATACCCGTCAGAAGGGCTAGTATCAAAAAGACAATAAATAAATAAATAAATAAATAAACAAACAAACAAATAAATAAATAAAAAATAACAAGTGTTGGTAAGGATGTGGGAAAAAAGGAAACTTGTGCACTACTGGTAGGAATGCAAACTGGTGCAGCCACTGTGGAAAACAGTATGGAGGTCCTCAAAAAATTAAAAATAGAAATGCTATATGATCCGGTAATTCCACTGCTGGGCATTTACCAACCCCCCCCAAAAAAAACCCTGAAAATACTGATTTAAAAAGATATATGCATCCCTGTTTTTATTGCAACATTATTTACAACAGCTAAGATACGGAAGCAGTCCAAGTGTCCATGGATAGATTCACTGGTAAGCGTCTGCCTTCAGCTCAGATCATGATCTCAGAGTCCTGGGATCAAGCCCTGTATTAGGCTCTCTGCTCAGCGGGAAGCCTGCTTCTCCCTCTCACTCTCCCTCTATGCCCTCTCTCTCTCTCTAATAAATAAATAAACTCTTAAAAAGAAAAAGGTGTGGTGTATGTGTACACAATGGAATATTATTCAGCCATTAAAAAAATGAAATCTTGCCATTTGCAACAATATGGATAGACCTAGAGGTTATTATGTTAAGTGGAATAAGTCAGACAGAGAAAGACAAATACCACATGATTTCACTTATATGTGGAATCTAAAAAACAAAACAAATGAATAAACAAAATGCAGAAACAGACCCATAAATACAGAGAACTGATGGTTATCAAAGGGGTGGTATGGGGGGGATGTGCAAAATGGGTGAAGGGGATTGAGAAGTAAAGTCTTCCACTTATGGAATGAGTAAGTCATGGGTATAGTACATCTGAAACCAGTGTATCATTGTGTATCAACAATATTTCAATTAAAAAAAAGAGGGGCTCAAGAGTCACACATCTATTATTTTGATTACAAGTGGATGCCAGTGTGTTTTCAATAGAGTTATTAATGGAATTATATGGATTCATTAGTGATTGCCATTGAGAAAGTAGATTAATCAATTGACAAAGCAAAAAAAGTGCAAATTTTTTTAAAATTGGACTAAATTATCAAAACATATTTCTACTTATATTGTTAAATTAACTATTTTATTTTCCAAATAATCTAAAGTAAAGCAAGAGATAGACTGTTTAAAACATGGCATTGTATACAATTCTTAACAGATACATTGCATCTTGAGTATTTCTATTTCACTGAGAAATAACATCGCATCAAATGGTTTTGCTATTGAGTTTCATTTCCAGATTATCTATTTTAGTCAGTTTGCATTCATGTAGATGGTACAGTTTATACATATTTCTCTTAATCTAGAAGGCTATTGAATTAAGTTTTCTACAGCCCTTAATTCAGATTTCTGTCCCATATATGAATATTGCAAGCACGCAAGCATCAGTAACTCCAATCACAGGAGAGAACGTGTTCTGAATAGAAGGTAATTACCAAATCACACAACTCTTGGGTCAAAGATAAATTCAAGATACCTGTGTATTCAACGAGAATTTTTTGAAAAAGTATCCAAAAATGTTTAACTAAACCTTGCTTACTAAAATGCATGCTATGAAATAAATGAACCTGGAAATGCGATAGACCACTTATCTAAAAAAGACTTCCATTTTATTGATAACCCTGAAGGCTAGTCTTTATTCAGAAAGTTACTCCACAGCATCTAGGGGTTTAACATGAACTGTGATTAATCTGACTCTGATCAAATACTGTGTAATAGAGATTTTTATTTGAATTTTTATATTAGCTTACTTTCTCACCATGCCTAAAATCAAACATAACTGATTAAAATTGAAATAAAATATAAAGCAAAGGGTAAATTTTGAATCAGAAATTATATTTTATCAATTGACTTTAACTTATTTTTTTTCTCATCATGTTGCAAAACAAGTAAGAGAGAAGTATTTAAAAAAAAAACACAGTATGACAATTCAGGAGAAACATTTTACTTTTTAAAGGAAATAATGGCAAATCATCATGTGAAAATATTCTTAAAATTCACTTCATGCTCCTATGCTTCTATTGTGAGAAAAAGGGCAAATTAAAAATAAGAGGCTTAATTCTCTCTGTTGAAAATAAGGGAAAAGATTTCCCTCTACTCCCTCCTTTTACTTTGAGCATTTACTTTAGAAAATTTGTAAGTACTTTCCCCTCTGTTTGAAATATATATAAATCCTTTTGAAGACTAGCTTGGCCTTTTGTCACCTTTATGACCCAGGAATGTCTTTCTCAATGATTTTGGAACATCTCTTTGAAATACAAATTTCAAGAGAGATACCCTTGTATCTTCCAGTTTCTGAAGGAGGGTAGGAGCCCAACTTCAGCAGGCAGCTTTCTCCAAGTTGCAAAACTACCTCTTGTCATAAACACATGAGCAGTTTGTTTTTCCTCTAGATAAAGTCAATTAATTAACACAGATGGTCACTTCAATTGGCAGGTGAAGTTAGGACGTGCTATGTGTAAAAAATGGTTACATCAAGTCCTCTTACTTGAGGGCTAGTTACTGTTTATCTTGAAAACACACATGTAATGTGTTGTATCTGCTTGGCTGTATGAGGAAGTGAACTTCTTTCCTGTCTTTGCAATTTCTTATCAGATTGCCTGTTACGGGTATTACATATTGGTTTAATGCTTATTCAACAATGAAAAGAGTCCTCTGTCTCTACTACCATTGTGGAGAAGATTTCTGAGATGGGAGAGAAGATTTTGTTTATAATTCCCCAATACTATCTTAGACTAAGTTCGATCCTTGAGCAACACTAGAGACTACTTGATGCCTCACGATGAGAAGGGAGGTAAACATGGGAGGAGATACAGAGAGGTAGAGAAATGATAGACTCACAGAATCTGTTTGGGATACTTGGGAGGAAAATTCTGTCAAGGAAACACCAGAAAATAATAACAGAAATGCTTAGCACATAGAGTACTTAAAAATTTTAAATTATAATACAAATGTTAAAATATTTTATGTTTAATAGAGTATTACATTTTTATTATATATAGTTTTATATTTGTAGGAGAAAAAAATTCCAAAGAAAGCATTTAACAATGGCATTTACTAAAATACCAGAATTTGGAAGGCTAGAAATCTATTAAGTTTTCATTTCTTTTCTCTCCCATAATTTATTTCAATTCCTACTCCCTAAAAATGAATCTCAATTTATGAATACATGATAAGCATAAGCTTTTATCCCATTTTTAAGCTCATTTAAAAATATTTTATCATAGATTATTCAAATGCATGTGTTTTAGTGCATGTATTTGACTGTTAATTATAGACAGATGATTATAGAGTATAACAGTAAATATAAAGTGTAAGTAGGTTCAGCCTAAGAAAATAAATCTTGGTTCTTACTAATTGTGTTTTCCTTTTTATACTAGGTCCTTCTACAACTGGATGGTTAAAATATTTGCATTTTCTTCTTGAATTCACCATGTCTTTAACCGATACATTTTTGAGATATTTCTAAATTATCATTGCCATGAAGAAGCTGGTCTCATCCATAAATCATATGGGTGTGCATAATTTTCTTAAAATTTTTAGAATTTCCAGATTTCTATTTTAAATGGTTCTGTCTTATCTTAATTGATGGCTCACTCTGTTCTCTGCAGCGCATGAAAAAAGTATCTTCAAGCTATAGGCTTTTTACTATCCATGTCTCTTTGAGAGTACCAAGAGTTCACTAAGCTAACTACCTTCTTAGATGAAACAATTATTTTAAAGGATTAAAAATTGTTGTTATTGTAATTAGATTTCAGATAAACTCAGTTAGCAACATATTTGTTTTTGATTTCTGCTTTGGGCTATTGCAGATGGAGGAGAGAATAAGGATTATTTTCTCAAATTGGTCAGAAAGATAAAAGGCCATATTAAACAAATCAATAAAAAGTCAGTTTTTACTGAAAACATTCAACCATCATGATGGTCATTGTGACCCCACACAAACCAGCTACAGATAACAGAAAAAGAATTGAAGCACTGTGGGGACAAAATGTAGAGGGAAGAAAATAGGTGAATTCTGTATTTTTATTTGATTATACCCAGTGAAGTTTCTTACTACTTCACTACTTCCCCAACTTTGTACCATCAATCAAGAGCATAATATTTGCATAGAAAATCCTAGCCACTGCATTTGTCTTCACTTCAAGATCACATTTGAGTTTTTCGAAAATTTTATTTTAATTTAGAAATTACAATAGAACTTAAGCGATTTCTTTTGTGAATAGTTACTCAGATAAAACATCCAAATTATTCAATCCCAAGCCATAACTCTTCAACACCGATAGGGAATATCGTGAATGTATTGTGTCGATTAAATTATATGGCTTAGTTAGTTTTAAAAAAAGGAAATTATTCTGAGTAATTTATTATATAATAAAAATTATTTTTAAAAGGTACCACCAAATATTTGTGGCAATATAAATTAATATCTAAGCATGCTGGAATGATCTACTCCCAAAAGTTTGGACTAAGCATTTTCTACAAGCTTCTCCCCAATTTTGCCAGATACATACTGTAATATAGGAGCTCCAATTGCGTAGGATAAGTCAGGAATGGGAGAGAGGGTTTTGTCCAAGCCCACAACTGCAAGACCAGTGTCCTTGGATTTGAATTCTAAAAAACTAATATCTAAATCTCAAACCAATGCAACTGCGTGTGTACTCATGAGCACACACACACACACACACACACACACACACAATTTATGTATTTTTTTTAAAAAGAGTGAATAAAATGATTTTATGGTAAGGATATATAAAGTAATGGGATTCACTTTTGCTTTTTTTTAATAGGAAATTGTTGTAGCTGAAACAATTAAAAACAAGCCCATTTATCTTATGCATTCACCTGTAGAATCCCAATTTCATGGAGCAGCTTGTTTCTTGACTTCTTACACTGCAGAGACTCTATTATATCAGAGCAAGAATATTAGTTGGGTTTGGTGAATTAAGATATATAGGATTGGAACTTAAGTGCTCAGTAAAAGTTTTTAGAAGATTAAAATGGAGTTGAACAATTAAAGCTTGCATTCACCCAAATAAAACAAAAATGATGAAATTACTTAACTTTGCAAAGTAAATGGTGTTAAAAGTCATAGGCTATGGGTATAATGAAATAGTGAGAGCACTACTTCTTTCTGCTCTCACTAAAATTTAGTTTGTATGATCCAAGGAAGGCCATTGATCAAGCTGCAGAAAATTATATCCTACACTATTTGTTAGAGAAACATATTACAATAAATATCCTCTAAAAAAAAAAATCTTCATTTGGTTAGCTAAAGAACCCATATCCATGGTAGTGTTCTATGGAAGCTCTTATTTTGGAATTGACTACACATGTGGTAACTTAAAATATATATGTATATATGTATCTTCAATATATTTAAATTTTTTTCTTTACTTAGTAATTACATTATATCAAGGTGTCCCCCAAAATAAACTCAAGTAATCAATATTATATTAATACTTTCAACTGAAACACATAAGAAAAGGGGTAGAGAGCAATAATCAACAGGGTAAACCCATGAGTAATATTATATTTGGGCTAAAATGAGATGAGACTATGAAGCAATAGGCTCATTTTTTTCCCTATCAATCATTATCTGGTTCTGAAAACTATATGAAAAAGGAATTCCTATCCCTCAAAATAAATAATTAATAACCCTTCCAGTTACTCTAAAATAATCAGTTACTCTTGTTTCAGTCATTTCTTCACTGTGCTAACATGAAAAATGTTTTATATGCTGGAATCTCATTTTCTTGGCCACAGAGTTTATTGTACTAAATATTGATGTTTCATAATAATAATGATTGATGGGAATGTTCTTTTAAGAAAGAAAGGGAAGGAGTGGAGAAAGGGAGCAAGTGAGGGAGGGAGGGAGGAAGGAAGGGCGGAACCGAAGAGAGTAAGGAAGGGGTCATGTTACCTTAGGTGCAAAAAAAAAAAAAAAGAATACCTAGAAAAAAGACATTTTTTTAATAACTAACTTCCAAAAATAACGCCAGTACATTCAGTTATTTCTCAAATGCAATTTGTACAGTATTTGTCCATTTATTTATGTTAAAACCAATGATTAAAGATTCAGGTTTTCTATATTCTAGGTTGATAGTTGACATTACAAAAACAAGAAATTTTGTCTCCTTAGAGCAATAAATTCTTCTGGCAAATAACTAAAACGAGAATGGTTTTTGAATCGAATTGTTTCCCAGGCTGCATGTAATATCTGAAAGCTCTCTGCTTGATTCATTTTTTTCATAAATAGACATCTCAGTGTAGAAATAAGCATAATAAAAAATGACATTGTAGACATTGATAGATTTTATACAAATGGAGTTTCATTACCCGACTCTTCTAGCACAAAGTGTCGGTGGTTAACTTTAAAAGGTCTTGCCTTTTATTTAATTGCACTGTATCTTTAGGCTTTATGTTATACTTTGCTATCATGTGTCTGTAGGAAGAGCCTGAAATGATTGGGAAATCAGTTTTCTTCCTTGGACCTATTTTTTTCTTTAACTTATTTACTGATTCATAGCTTTCCTTTCCCTGTGATCTATTTGTATTCAGAGGAGAATTGAATACCTCTCATCCTGCTAAGAATGGGGACTTTCTATCACATTACTTTTGTATTTAGAGAATTCCACTAGGTCTCAATAAAGCAGAGAATTTATTTTTAAGATCTTGATGTTAACTCTCCAGATTTACACATCATTCTATCAGTTCTTTTTCATTTTTTTTTTCCTTTTTTTCTTCCTTGCCAGAACAACATCATGACTTACCCTCTGAAAAGCTTTTGTCTACGTTATGCTCTATATCTTGGGGTGTTATAAGACCTCAGGCCATGAGCATTCACAGCATTACTTCTTCTTCTTTAATTGTATTTTTTAAATGATACCAAATAATCTATATTCTATTTACCCACTTTGGACATATTCTTATCTCCTTTGGACACACTAAGAATCAAGAAGAGCAATCAGTGAAGTAGGTTGCCATAACTACCAAATATACTAGATAGTTTACAGAAGTCACTTTACCAGCAGAATGGGCTCAATTTTATGCCCATTCGCTGATCCTTTCAATGAAGCTATGGACATCACATAGAATAATTGAAGTGACATGGATCATATACCACATAGTTTATTTGTAATAGTTGATCAGTTGTGTAGGACATACCACAAGTGTGCAGGAATGAAAACACGGTATCCCAAGTTTTATTTGTAATTCTGAGAAAACGGCTTCCCACAGCAAAAATGATTTCATCTTTGTTATGCCACCCTTTATTTCAACTCTCAAGTTCTTTCCTGGGATCTCCTTACAGGTAAAGTTAGCTATGAATCCTATTTAATGTATACTTTTTATGTGGCTTTTCTAGTTATTATTTAATTAAAGAATGAAATTTGTGATCAGTAATCAGGAATAGAAGATAAATAGTTTTGTCTTTGCTTCTTTATCCCATCCCCCAAAGTGTTCCTAGTTTACCCTGTTTTTATATGACAGAAAAGTAAATATTACCCAGCCCCTCTTCCCTTCTTGAGGACCAGCGAAATTTCAGCATGGCACACATAATATTTATTTTTCTAAATACGTGTCCCTATTTTTCTTTCCAAAAACAATTTATTGTATTATTCCACATTAATTTTGCTACCTAGCTCTTGAGACATGCAAATAATTGAACTGTCAAACAAGACTAATAAAACCAAACATCTTGCCCAGTATCAAACTTTACTAATAATTTGCTGTGTACAGGCAATAAATAGGTTCAGATGAAGTAGAGGCAAGTCTGGACATCAAGAGTAGCTCCCCAGGTCCTGTTTTCTCACCACAGAAATGTGTCTTCTATCCCAGAATAAGAGATGAGGTCTCCAAGTAAGGCTGTGGCAGGAGGAGTGTCTGAGTTTTCAAATATCTCCAGTTTGTATCCCACAGAGTTATACAGTTCCAGGAGCTTCTCCAAGGAGATGTGCCTCATGAATCCACAGATAACCGGGTTCTCTTCATTACAGGGAATTCTTAACCAGAGACATTCTGCTAATGGCATTTCAGAGATAAAGTCTTCCTCCTAACAATATCACTTGTCTTTTAACCCTGACTTCAGGCGATGGAGATCTAGTCATCTGCCATCTTGTCTTCCTTCCCAAGGTGCCCCAGGTAAAGGAAATGAATGCCCATCAAGCCATGTACCAATGTCCCTCCTTCACCAGAACTATACTTTTGTTTCAAATACAATAGATTTCCAAGACAATTTGGGTGACCTTATGAGATACAAAGAAAACTTCTAGCTCAAGTGTGTCATTTGTCCCACCACGTGGTGATCAAGGCAGGCCTCTCTCTGGTTGTATTCCCTGCCACACTCCTCCTCAGTCTGCACCCTCCTTCCTACCACACCACTGAGCTTCTGCCTCCTAGTGGGTTCTGCCACAGCAACAATGCTACCTGTCTCCTCTCTTTTGTCCTTGCTCCTTTCTCTGATGTGAACAGCTTCAACCAGTTTTCCTTGCTGCACTGATTCCAGTTTCTCCTTCATGATTCACCACAGGCATCTGTTACTCCAGAAGGTCGCCTATCTGACCCTGGTATGAGAAATCATGACCTTTCCCATGCCCCCTCCATCCTATGCCTCTCTTTATTTATACATTTACCACACTCTACTAACATTTTCTCATGTCATCCTTTCTTCTCTTAAGTATTTCTAAGATCTAATCCCTATTGCCACAACAAACATTACAATGTCATACATAAACAATGGAAAGTTCACAATTACATTATGAACTAATGAACACTGGCTTAATGAATGAAGCAGCTCTCTAATGCAATCACATTCTTTTTCTCATTAAAAAAAAAGAATTGTACAAGGTCCTGGAGATGCAGTCGCAAAAAAAAAAAAAAAAAAAAAAAGCCAGCACTCTGCTTTCACCTGACGGCGTCATGTAGTGTTCTCAGGAAGTTCTCTACTGCTCAGCTCTATCAGAGTCCCTTGTGGGGGTGGTAGGCCAGGAAACTAATTAAAAATGCAGATTTTCAGGCCAACCCAAGGCCAAAAAATTAGAATCTCTGAGAATAGATCCTACGAATCTATACTTTTCTAAGAATTTCCCAGACTGCTTATCATATATACGAGAAGTTTGAGAATGTCTGGTTTACTAGACATTATATTCCTAGTATAATTCAGTGAACTAGAGAGAAACTTCAGGTTAAATTTCACTGTATCAAAGCAACGAGGCCATAATAGATGTCATTCATCATTTTAGCAATTACAGGATTTCATCAGTCACAATAAAAATTTGTGCTGTAAAAGGAAATACACACATACACACAAACACACACATGCTTTCTTACAAGCAGAACAAATGTTCAAAATTACACATATTTCTCAGGACTCGGTAAACCCCGACTACTTACAAAACACAAAGTCCCTGAATACTACCGAATTTTTTCTTCTTTTTTTTTGTTTTATATTTATTAACAGTATCACTCATTATAATCACTATAATATACACTAACTTGCATTGCTATTAATTATTGCACATACTTTCTTCTGAAGACTGGCTATTCCTTAAAATCAAGGACTGAACATCTTTTATAATTCCTACTGCCCATAGCAAAATGAGTGAAACAGAGAACATCACAGCTGGGACTAAAATAATTCAAGAGTAAAATTATTTCACTTAAATGGCAAAATACAATACACAGATGATGAAACATCCAGTCAGGCTTTATTCATTTAATTAGTTTCGAATAGTGTGTTTAAAAATAAGCCAATTTATATGGGACGTTGTTTCTATGTTCTTATCATATTTTCTTACACTATTATTCGAAAATTGGAAAAGTACATTTGCAGTGGCTTGAGGACATTGTAGTTATATTTAGACAGAACTGAACATGAACCCTAGGATTATAGGAAAGATGGACCCTAGCTATCAGAAAGAGTAAGAGAGTGTTAATTTGAGTTTTTCCCTGAGGTGCAGTTTTATTTTTCAATAGGACAGAAGAAATATGTATCACCCAACTCAGCACTGTTTGTTTCTTCAAAAAGCTCTTAAAATTTTTACTCTTCAAATAGTTTTTTTTTTAAGATTTTATTTATTTATTTGCGAGAGAGAGAGAATGAGAGCTAGACAGCACAAGAGGGAAGAGGGTCAGAGGGAGAAGCAGACTCCCCGCTGAGCAGGGAGCCCAATGCGGGACTCCATCCCGGGACTCCAGGATCATGACCTGAGCCGAAGGCAGTCACTTAACCAGCTGAGCCACCCAGGCGCCCCACTCTTCAAATAGTTTTTATGGCAACTACAATATCATACTCACAGGATTATACTATAAGCTTTTCTCAGATTTCTTCAAAGAGCAGAGCTTTAACTGACCTTCCAGCTGGATGCATAAGCCCTTGATGCTTTGAGGTTTTTACTCAGTCTAAAGTAATAATGAGTGTTTGGGCTTTTTTTCTAGCTGATTCTAAAATTCAGAAAACTAAATTTACACATTATTAAATGAGAGCAATATTTATATTAATAAAATAATACCTATTAACATATGTATGAAATATTTTAACATGTCTTTGCAGTGACAAAGTCATTAAGCCTCAGATTTACACAAATATTTTATGTTGTTTTATTTATATTCATCATATGTGTTAAACATTTACTGAATTTCAGGTTCTAAGTAAGGTGTGACAGGGGTAGAAATATGAATAAGGCATATTTTATATATTCAAAGGAGCTCAGAGCTTATTAAGTGGATTAGAACATGTAATCAAACAGTGTCCTAGAAGCTAGAAGAGGTTAACACAAAAGAAATTAATATAAATTATGGTATATGAATTTTGGTAGGATATTTCATTGCTTTAAGCTTTCGTTTTCTCATTTGGAAAACAGAAATAATAATGCCAAAATGGAAGAATTACTTATAAGATTACAAACAATGTAACATAGTGTTATTTGCACTCTATAAATAGGTCCTCAAAACATGAGAACTATCCTTACTATTACTTGAGAAGTCTTTATCAAAGCAGAGGAATTTTACCTGGAATTAGAGGAAAGGGGGGAAAAAAAGACACAGATGTGATGTTCCCAGTGGGAGCTGAGAGGCAGAGAAAGCATCACAGGTAATCATAGGAAAAATATAGAGGAAAAGATAATAATAAAATCTTTTTTCTATTTCTATAAAAGACTGAGGATAAATTCTTAGTAGACAGTATCTCTACTGTGATTTCATAAATGAATATTCAGGGTTTTTTGGTACAGTTCACAAATTTTTTAGAAAGGTAGCCACCTAGACCATTTCATTTTCTTTGTGTACATTATTTTTCCTTTAGAAGAGAATGAAGGCTAGGCTAAATGACAATATAATTTGGTCAGAAAGCAAGAACTACATAAGCAAATAGAATAAAACCATCAAAATCTTTAGTAACAACCCACACATGGAAACCATTGTCCATGACTGATGACATGAACGGATGATACGATGTGTAGTTTTAAAAAAAGGTGATTGTCATTGGAACATAACTGCATCTTTATAATGAATGGTATATGTATTGGTTTTGAGGGTAGGGGTGAGCATCAGGATAAGAGAGCAGTCCTGTTCTGGGAAAGAGGGAGTAGCATACACTTGTGTTTGCTCCAAGCTGTGCATGCAGGGCCAATAAATTTGTATCAGTCACACTGGGAATATTGAGATAACTTTGGACAGCTCTTATACTCAAACTCCTCTTCCAAAGTTCTTCGACTAATTTCTAGTATCATAAAATAATATTTGTTACTGATTTGCTTAAATGAAACAAAACAAAAAGTATATGAGAATGAATTCTGGTAGAATTCTACTGTTTAAAGATTCTGCCAAGATTTATTGGCAGATATTTCTCTATTAACTGTGCCAAGAGAAACAGTAGGTGTTTCTCTTGCCGATCTTTTGGGGTAAAACTAACTTCCCTAGTCATTTTATCAAACCTGCTGATAGTACCACGAAGAATCTAAAAAAATAATATTTTACATTACTATTTAACACAATCTTAAGGAATAATATTTAAGTTTTCAAGAATAGAATTCAAACATATTTCTGGCTTTCAAGCTACAGATTTTTTTTTCCCTAGTAATTAACTTTCATTACAGGATTTTTTTTTTTTTTTTTGCTTTTTTAAAGGCAACATTAATACTTTTTGTTGCCAGTTCTTTCAGGGAGTTTAGAAATCTCGCATCCAGCTTAATCAGGTAAGACGTGCAATGTTGCTGAAGAATGCCAAGTTTCATTCTATGAGACTTTGGTTTAAGATAGTGCCTGATTTCACACTAAAACAATATGAAAACAAAGAGATGTAAATTTTCAATAGCACTGAAAAATAGATGTGATGATCAGAGATATGATAGGCTCCAGAAAAATATACATATATTAACTACAGCAGGCAAGATATCGTGAGGACTATTAGTGGAAGCTGAGAACAATACAGGAGTGGCTGTAACTCTTTGTCACTGTATCTACAGATTTACTTTAGGGGCACAAGTTCCTAATTGATTAAAGAGAGAGAAACCATCTCTTTCTTACTAAAGGAACATTATTTTCTGAGGCATATTCCTACTACCAGCATTCCCATTAGGACTTCTCTTTCCATATCTACTTTAAGATTATAGTTCACAATAATGTTATACAAATAGTACTATACAGTATGATTGGTGTTACATTGTGAAATAGTCCAGAGAGAAAATTAGGAAGAGCCACAGGAACAATAAACTAGCGATGCAGTATTTTTACAGATTTATGCTCACCACAAAGAATGTCTAGTTCTTCCAAAATAATCTTCCACACAGCCTAAGCTAAGCATGCAGTGAAAGAACTCCTTTTAGTACAATAAAGCCAGTTTAAATAAATGACAAACAAAAGAACTTAGCTATAGACTATGAATGACACTGATGTAAGAAACCAAAATCTGACATTTACCTTGTGGATAGTGAGAGGTGCCAGGATGATTCCAGCATGGGAGACTGAGTAAAATATATAATAATAACAATAATAATAATAATAATAAATTTTAATTAAACAAACATGGAAATATGAAAAATTCAAAAGCATAAGTTAACTGTTGCTTTTGAAAAGCAGAAGAAAGTCCTATTTTCAAATAAGTTTTAAACACTTATACTGAATACTTTTAAATAACTTGTTTCTGTTAATAACTAATAAGAGCATCACCTTTAAATTTTTAAGAGAAAGAACTTGAAAATAATAAACTCACAGGTCCAAGATAAAGTCAAGCACAGGAACATGAAAAAAATCATAATAAAATTGCTTAAGACCAATGATAACAAATAAGTCTTATAAGTAGCCAAGAAAAAAGACATTGTCTACAGATAAAGATGACAGCAGATTGCTCATTAGAAACAATTCAAGTGGGAAGACAGTTAAGCAAATCCCATAAAGTACTGAAAGAAAACAAGAGAAATATCTTTCAAATACAAAGGCAAAACTAAGATATTTTTAGACATGCAAAAGATAGAACAATTCATACGCATTCAGACATAGAAAACTTGAAGCAATTTTATGCCAGATAGAAAAATGGATCCCCACAAAGGAATTAAGAGTAGTACACATATAATTGTTTTTCTTACTACTTCAGTCTTTTTAAAACATAATTGGCCTTTTAAATAATAATTATAATGTAATATGGCATTTATAACATTGTACAAGTGAAGTGTCTAACATCAGTAGAACAAAGGCCAGAGGAGAAAAATAGAAATATCCCAATATCAAATTAAATATTCCAATTTATTTATTTTTTAATTTTTTTAATGTTTTATTTATTCATGAGAGTCGGGGGGGGGAGAGAGACAGAGAGAGAGAGAGGGAGAGCGGCAGAGGCAAGCTCCCCGCCTAACAGGGAGCCCGATGTGGGACTCGATCCCAGGGTCCTGGGATCATGACCTGAGCCGAAGGCAGAGCTTAACCGACTGAGCCACCCAGACGCCCCTTAAATATTCCATTTTAAAAATAAGATCTCCTTTTGTTTTTGACCAGTAACTTCCTCTAAAAATTCAGTCTAATGGATTTCAAACCAACTGATGTGATTGTATTTATCATCTATCAATTCTATATGATAATTACAATAATCTTTTACATTCCCCAAATTTAAAAACAGTGTTCAGATATTAGTGGCCGAAGAGAAAAGCTGACTTATTCTATAGCATTAGAAATAAACCACGTGGTGGCGGGAGAGGGAACGCCACAGCGACTCGGCCTTTCCTTTAGTTTTTCCCTCTCTCACCCCCGCGGAGGCTTTCCGGAAGGCGCTTGCGCGGGGGACTCGGCATTGAAGTGGCCGAGCTGTTGGGAGGGGCCTGGGGGGCGCTTCGAGGACCCAAGATTGTCTAAAGCCACAGGGAAAATGGGGGGAAATTCACGGTCGCCATTGCCAGAAAGAGCGATTTATGGCTTTGTTCTTTTCTTAAACTCCCAATTTGGCTTCATCCTGTATCTTGTGTGGGCATTTATTCCTGAATCTTGGCTAACTCCTTAGGATGAACCTATTGGCCTCAAAAATACTGGGCAGTTGCATTACCCGTCTACTTCCTCTACTTACTCTTATTGGGAATAAACATGATGAGTACCTCTCCACTCAACTCCATTCATACAATCACAGGTAACTATGTTAAAAATCAACAGCAGAAGAAATACCAAGAAGAGGCCATCCCAGCATTAAGAGATATTCCTATTAGTGAAGTAAACCAAATGTTCTTCCTGGCAACTAAATAACTTCATGCCAAAAACTAAATTGTATGCAGACTAACACCAAGCATTTACTATAATTTTTTATGTAACAATTTTGACCATAATATTTTTGACTCTCTCATACCCAATATTGAAATGTAAACAAAGTAAGTTGATTCTTTTAGATTAGGTTCTATTAATATTATAAAAGTTCTTGAGTATTAGTTATTAATGAATAGAATAAATAAAATACTGCATTACCATATAGCCGACTTGTTAAAAAAATAAATATCAGTAAAAACAAGAAGTCCCTCCAAAACAAAAACAAAAAAAAGAAATAAACCACGTGGCAATTCCAGTCTGATTTTTGTTTAGTTCATTTCTTTCTTTTGTTTAGTTCATTTCTGATTTTTGTTTAGTTCAAAAAGAAATGGTCATTTGTTATTTCTGAATTGTGGCCTGTATCTAAGTATGGTTTATAATTTCACAGCATCTTTTTCACAATTACACACCTTGCATGAACATTTTTCACCTTTACTAGGAGCAATGATTGAACTGAAACACATGGACCAGTGGTCTTCTAATTTTTCTACTTTTAATAGAAACAGGAGTTAAAAACTTCCTCTTCAATGTATAAGTAAGTAAGACAAACTCTGTCACAAATGGTAGCTGACCTCCTGCATTTGGGAGACTTTAAAGGAAGGAAGAACCACAACAGAGGAGAATATACACTTGATCTAAAACGAGCTGAGTTTCAGCAAACGATTTTCATATTAGATTGCTAGCCTGGCATTTTCACATATTTTTTTCTTCCAAAAGAAGCTGAAAATATGGATTTCTAAATGTGAATTCTCATGAGTTTTATGCATTGATAACTAATGTTAAAATTGATACGTCATGGGCCAAGACACTGTAGGCCAAACATATATGTGTGTATGTATATATGATAATGTATATATATAATGTGTCTGATGTGTACAAACATAATAAAACACACAAAAATCATGCACATGTATCAACAAACACATACACACATGCACACGCACACACACACACACACACACAATTTCACAAAACTGCGGGATATATTGGGACCCTGGGTCTATAGTTTTTTTGAGGGGGGTTGTTTTGTTTTGTTTTTTTAAGATGATTTTGTCTAAGTCGAGCATTAGGCTTTTATGCTTTGGAATATAAATATTTGGAAATATACACATTTGGAAAAAATAGTCTGGGGGAAAGTATCACGACAAAAGGAAGTCTATTTAATAAAACTAATTTAGCACAGGAGTTTTTTTTCACATCTCCATATTTGTTATTTTTTGTGGGTATAAACCTTGATTTGACCTGGCCCTTCAGTGGTTTTGTTTTGTTCTTTAATCTACTTTTTTGAAAAGACCTTTGAAATTCACTTTCCCTTTGTTGCCTGTTATAGGACTTGCACCACAGACTTGCAATGAAGCTTTCTGCCTCACTGAACCACTTTCACAGACTCTATTAAAAGGAATGGGTTCTTTCTTCCCTTCTTCCTTTCTCTAACCCTTCCCATGTGAGGACAAAGAATTCCTTTGAAGAAAGCCTATAGATCTCAACATATCATGAAAGAGGCTTGATTATGCCTTACTTTTTTTCCACAAACCCCATAAAGCATGAAGTTGTTGTTATCAATATCATTATTTTGTGGAAAATTTGAAACAGGCTGGACAGAGTGTGGCTCCAAATATAGAAACCACCTAGATTGCCCATGCTTTAAAGAAAGGTGAGAAATTAAATTTGAAATTCTCAATAACACTTTAATTGCTTTTTTACTTCTCTTAGTTTCAAATTATCTTTGGGTAGAAAAAAATATATATGGTAAGTTCAACAAAATAGCCATAAATGCTGTGGTTTGAAATAATGCTTATTATATTTACAGTTGTGGATAATAGGAAGGATGTGATATAAACATATATAATTATATCATGTATAACTGCAATTTACAAATGGCAGGTAGAATCTAACAAGAGAATAAAAGCTAGCAACCATTTAGTATTTATCATGAAGTAGTGGACTTCTAGAAGATACCACAAAGGATTATCCTTCTTAATTTTTTCTTTTATTAAAGTAATTTTAAGTCACCACCAGAAATTGGTGTACTCCTCTCATTAAAGATACATAGAAAGAAATGGATTTATTTATCTATTTATACCTTATGATAGAGACAGAAACAAATATTCAGCACTCTTGTGATCTGAACTTATGCATGGAAGGAAAACTTCTGAAGGCAGATGAAATTTGAAAAAAATATATTCACCTGATACATTCAGTGGCAAGTTAGAAGCAGGTATGTACACATTCACTGAAAAGGGGGAAATGGGTACTTTTGTAGGAGAAAAAAATTGAGCACCCAAATAGTCTATTATGCCTTGATTTTTAAAACCATCAATAGAAAATTAAATCCTAAAACAACTAAAAGGACATTTCAACATCATGTTGAAGTAGCTTATACAAGACTAGCCCTACCACCAAGATCAATTACAAAACCTGGAAAAAATTCACAAGGCAGACATTTAAGGGATAAAAATCCTTGAGAGGAGAAGGTCATACCAAGCTGAGCTCCAGAGTCACTTCAGCTTTTTCCTTGAATGATTTTCCAAATCATACCAGAGAAAGTACAGGCTTAACAAAAGGGATATCTGGGTCTTGTTTCAATCTTACCAAGTTAATGATAGTGAAGACATACTTTGAGACTGACTATCAGACTGAGATATAAGAAGAAAGAGGAAAGAGAGAACACCATAAATATGAGACTAAAATTCTGTTTCAGATTTGCTCATAAAGCATGAATTCGTTTGCTAAATCTGCCATAACAAAATACCACAACAGGTGGTTTGAACAACAGAAATTTATTTTCTCACAGTTCTGGAAGATCAAAGTGCCAGCATGGTTGAATTCCTCTAGGGCCTCTCTTTGTTGTTGTTTGTTGTTGTTGTTGTTGTTGTTGTTTTGAGAGGAAGAAGAGAGAGAAAGAGAGAAGGGGGGAGCAGGGGGAGAGAGAGAGAGAGAATCTTAAGCAGGCTCCATGCCCAACGCAGAGGCCCATGTAGGGCTCGATCTCACGACCCTGAGATCATGACCTGAGAAAAAGCATGTCAGCCACTCAACCTACTGAGCCACCCAGGTGCCCCCTCTCTCTTTAGCTTCTGAAAGGCTGTCTTTTTGCTGTCTCTTCACAGTTACCCCTTGGGCACGCACATCCCTGGTGCCAATCTCTCTTAACTGTATGGCAGTCATATTGGATTAGGGCCCCACCCTAAGGGCCCCACTTTAACTTAATCACCTCTTTAAAGACCTTATCTAGAAATATGTTACATTCTGAGGTACTGGGGTTCAACATATGAATTTGGGGAACACAATTCGGCCCATAATAAGGTATTTGCAGACACTTAAATTGCATATGCAAGGAGTGACCCACACAAAGCAAAAAGCAGTAGCTATGTGACTAAAGCACTCCACAAAAATTTTAGCAGTCTTGCAATGCTGAGGAAACAGAGGTTGGAATTCAGGTCCCACCAAGACGAAATTTCTTTAGTTAAGAGAAAAAGTAAAAGAAAAAAGAGAGCGAATTTAAGTTGAAATCACAGAGTGGCTAAAACCAAGAATTATTCTTTAAAGAATAATTGAAAATAACTAGCACTAACACACCTTGACAAACACCCTTACTGAATCAAGGTGATCTAGAATCTCTCTAACTGCTTTCCAGAAAAAAATTAAATCCTTTTAAGAGGAAGATAACATAAGGTAGAGCCTTGTCAACTTTTTTTTTTTTAAGTATCTGGCACTCAATAGATGATAGACATTCCAAAGAAGAAGAGCAAGTGAACCGAACCAAACAAATCAAAAGCAGCAAAACAAGGTAAAAAGACCCACAAGTCAACATACTGTTCCTACTAAAAGAGACTGGGGAATTCCAGCTTTGGCACCAAAATAAAAACAGTTTAGAAATCATCACTCCCATACTCATATGATGCAAAGCTGAAGCAAAACTGAAAGTAAAGTTTTTGACCTATTAGAGAACTGAGATGGCAGAGCACACTACCACTCCCAAATCTGGAAGGACAGGTGAATCCAGAGTCACAGGTTGGATCTTCTCACCTGGCGTAGAAGCCATCAGAGCCATAAGCACTGACAGGTATACTTACATGGTAATTTTGACTAATTGCTGAAGACTAGTATAGATTATTTAAGAGTGAGAAATTCCTGGGCCTGGAGTCCTTTAGGGACACTCACACTTTTTGCCCTGAGGAAACACACCAGGTTCTCAAGGTCAAGATCCAGGAAAGATCCCTTCATGATTGGCAGCAGGAGGACAAGAGTAGTCATTATAGAATGCAAATTTAGCATCCTGTCTAACAAAGGCCTACTCTGAAGGCAGATTTTAGCAGAGCCTTATCCCACCTGGAAGAAGGGCATGCCTCACATTCAAGCCCTTTCTAGTCTTACTGTCTCTCCCTTTTGATATAAGGAGAAAAATACAATAGCACTGAAGAAATATTCATAAAGGCTTTAGCCCAGAGATAAAGACCCAAGGAAAGACTATATTTATTCATAAGATTATAGAATGCTTCCCCTCCCCCACAACTCGTCACAGCACCAAGAGGGCTAGAGCATAATTATAGTGTGACATAAAAGGGACATTAGGAAAAACTAAGGAAATCTGAATAAAACATAGACTTTAATCAATAATAATGTATTAATATTGGTTCATTAAGTTTAATAAATGAATGCTATTCATGTAAGATAATAATAGAAACTGGCTGTGGGGCATATGAGAACTCTCTATAATATATAATTTTTCTATAAATTTGAAAGTGTCCTAAAACACAAAATTTCTATTTAAAATTTTAAAATATGGAAATTTTTTAAAAGATTTTATTTATTTATTTGACAGAGAGAGATCATAAGCAGGAGGAGTGGCAGAGGGAGAGGGAGAAGCAAGCTCCCCACTGAGCAGGGAGCCCGATGTGGGGCTTGATCCCTGGACCCTGGGATCATGACCTGAGCCAAAGGCAGATGCTTAACCCAATGAGCCACCCAGGCATCTCAAAATATAGAAATTTTTTTAAAAAGACTCATGGGTGATCTAGATATTAGAGATATTAGAAAGGGAATTTATGCAATCATAATTAGTTCAAGAATAAAGAATAATATTACAGGCAACTGTAATTTATAAAAGAGTTAAATAGAAATTCTAGAATAGAAAAAATACCAGAAATATAATTAAGATGCATCAATAATACGGTAAACATCACAAAAAATGAGGATAAATAATCTGGAAGATCACTTAGGAGAAAATATTCCAGTTGAAGCACAGAGAAAAAGAAGACTGGAAATTGAGAAAGAGTATAAAAGACTCATGAAACATAGGACAATGATCTAATATAAAAATTGGAATTCCATAAACAGAAGAGATAATAGATAAAATTTACCAAGTCAAATATACAAAATGCTCTATGAAATCCAGGAAAAATAGTTTCTAATTATTTCTAATCCATGAATAGATATATTATAGAAAGACTATTGAAAATGGTACTGAAAATTTAAGGATGCATACCATAGCAGAAATGCCAATAAATACATTAAAAATGGAGTTTTGATAAACAACAAGTCATATAAGAGGACTTGAAAGAGAGAAGAGAGAAAGCAAACACAGGAAAGAAAAATGGAAAAAAATGACAAAACGGTACACAGACCAAAATTCAATGGTATCAGTAGTCAACATTACATGCTAATGTTCTAAACACTCCAGTTAAAAAGTATATATTATCAGTGTGAATCAATAAGTGATGCTCCCTATGAAAAACAAACTTTAACAAAGACTGATAGATTGAAAGTGAAGAAATAGAAAAAGATCTTGCAAGAAATGATCTTGAAAGAAATTCTTGTTAGAATGAAAAAAGCTGAAGTTGCTAGTTTAGCATCAAATCAAATAGACTTCAAGACAAAGACTACTCCCAGAGATAAAGAAGAGCTTTTCAAAATGATAAGAATAATTCATCAGGAAGACATAAATTATGAATGTATTATAGTGTCTAATACAGTTTCAAAAAGCATGAAATAGATTTTGACAAAATTAAAGAAAAATCCAAAATCATAGTAAGAGATTTTAATCTGTCTTTTGTCTTAATATTTGTCTTTTGATAATTGATAAAACATATAGTCAAGGAATTAGTAAAGATATAGAAGACTTAATATAGTATCAAAAATCTTGTTCGAATGGACATCTGTAGAACCTTACACCCAACAATTCTGTATCTAAATTCTTTTCAAGAATACTTTCACCAAGAAAGCTCATATAGTGGGACACAAAACACTATCAATAAATTTTAAGGGCTAAGATTATGCAGAGTATCTTCTCTGGCCACAAGGCAATTAAATTTGAAACTAACAGCAATAGATATAGGAAAACCCCAAATATTTGCATATTATGCAACACACACTAAGTTTTCCATAGGTCAAAGACAAAATCATAAGGGAAATTCAAATATTTGAAAGTGAACAGTTACAAAAGTATAATATATCAACATTTGTGGAATGCAATAAACTGGTAAAAGAAAAGCAATAAAAAGGATAATATGGAGGAATGAAGGCTAAAAGGAAGAAAAAGAGAGAGGGAGGGAGGAAATGGAGAGACTGAGCTTTTGGCTTAGAGCTTCCAGCTCTGAGGCTGGTACAAGCCACGGATATTCTCTGGATGTGCTCCAGATGCCTTGGTGCCAGAAACAACTCATTTTTATAAAACAAAAGACAAAACAAATAAAACAGAGAAGTATGGATAGCCACTTTAATAAATCGTGTTGGGCCAACCTGGTAGCCGGGTGTAAAAGTATATAGTTACATATTTACCTCACCCTGTACATCAAGAAGAACTATAAATTGATCAGAAATTTAAAAGTTGAAAATCTATGAAACCATAGCCAAAATCTTACAACTTTGATATAGAAAAGCCATTTTTAAGTCAAAGGCATATGGTATGTTTGCAATTCTCATATTTATTAATAATAATCTGAATGCATACAGGAGGTTTCTGGAGCAGATGCAGCTTAATTATTATTTACATAATAGTGACTGCCCTGACTCTCTTTTGTACTAATTTTTGCCCCATGGCAATGTGATGAAAACCAGATGTCACTTGTGTGTAATGGCTCTGTGCTGTAGATGAAAACACCAACAAAATGAACCTGGATACTTATGTACACACTGTCCTTCTCCCCTCCTTGAAGGAGGAAGAAAACCGCTTGTTTCTTGGAAAGGTTCTGATTTATATCCTCTTTTGTAATGTAAATAAATCTCTCCTGGGGAAAGATAAGAACATTGTCTTCTGCTTTGCAACCCACGGGTCTCTCCCTGTCCCAGTTCTCAGAACTGTTTGAAAAGTAAACGTACACTTCTGGAGTTGAGTAAATCTCTCCCAGGTTCTCGCTGTTGTAAATTAACTTCTAAGACTTGCTCTTTTAGACTAGGTCCCAACCTTCAGTAAGATTTTTCGCAGAAAGCCCAAACTGTTCAGAAACATAAAATATATTCTCTATAACTCCATGTCACGAAATGGAATAGCATTGAGTACCTAAAAATCAAAATTCTTCCTTCACAAGAATAAGAAAGTAACATAAAATTATATAATTTTCAATACCAACTTTTTATTATTTTTTTAAAGTATACTAAACATGCTAAATTTTAAGAGGAATTTATCATATAATTTCTTATTTAGGATGCACTGAATGATATAATGGTCAATGCTTTGATTCATTTGAAATTAGTAAACATAACTCAAGGTAGGGAGGATATTTTATATCTTTGAATTCATTTATTCCTGAACCACATGATATTTGTGGATTTTTTTGGTTGATAAATACGTGTACACATACTGTTTTCAGTCAGAATGGAGATGCTTTGATTTCTCAATCCTGAGTTTATGGGGAGATATTAAAAGATAATTTTAGAAAACTACTTCTCATTATTTTGACTTTTGAAATTATAATCATGTTTAACTACTGGAAGAATATTTTTAAAAGTCTACCATGATAGCCCAGTTATTTTAAAAACTTGAGTTATAGAAAAAAAAAATATGTTCAAAGTTAATACCTGATTCAGAGTGGACTATTCTAGCCCTACGTTCCGTCCCTATAGTGGATAGAGAACAAAGGGAACACTTGGAGGGATAGTTTCTAAACCTGAGCTGCATGAATGTCAAAAACAAAAAGTACCAGCCAACAGAATCTGTCTTCTGAAACTTTCTGGAAGGCTCAGATATCAGCTTTTGCTTTACGTTTCCTTGGTGAGTATTATGCCCAGAACAACCTTTTTCTTCAGCTGGTGCCATGGAATACAGTTTTACCAGGATACAATGCTACTCCTGACACATTTTAGATTCTATTAATAAGGATGAAAGTAAGTAGATTATCAGTTTATTACTTCTGTAGTGATGTTCTATGAGGTCCATCACCGCACTGCTCTGAAGTTATACTTAAAATATAACCCAACAGTTGAACTAATAGAGGAAAGAAGAAATAGAAAATTGTACTTCTATTCAATTAAAAAAAAAGGAATTGGAAATATTTATAAAAAAGACAACCCATGTCATAAATGAACAGGTACAAATTTTATACAACTTCTTCATTTCACATGACAATGAAAATGGTGACACATTTGTAAATGTAAACAAATAACTGAGGACAATATTTTAATAGAAAACCATTACAAAAATTACTGTTAGTAAAAGAACAAAAGGACCTGGAGTTGGAACTACAATATCAAAGCTCCTCTTAAATGGTCTCATTAACTCTACCAAGATAAATTTTTGAGGTGAAACAACACTGATTCCCAGTGCATAGGGCTGATATTTGATATCAAAGTTTAAACTAACTGTTTATAGCTCAGGCCAATAGTGGCCTGACATTTGAAAGAAAGTATAGTCTCTGTGTTCTATTAGTTTACGCTGACCATAGTACAAATAAAAGTGGTGTGCCTTACAACATTTTCTGTCTCAGCATACCTTACAAGTTAGAAACTTTTGTAATTATCTCCCAATAGAGTGGAATTAATTCAGAGCAAAGTACTCAAAGCTGCTAATGACTGCATGATCAGGTAATTTTATGGTTTTAGCAAACAATGGTAGCATATATTTAAATTTCAGTTAACTTTGTTTTGATGAATGTGTATCTAATGAAAGAAATCTTAACTCTTTTGGAAGGTTGTTACATTTTATTAGTTTTAGTTTTAGTTTTTAGTTTTTATTTCCTTTGGTGAAATTTTAGTTTTTTAACTACTGCTACACTATAAGTAATGAATGCTTTACTTTGCATAATCTAAAGGTCTCTATACAAATATGATATGATTGCATTTTCTGGGCACAAACCTTTTGGTATTTTAAAAAAATTAAAATTGAACAGATTTTAGATTTCATTTTTAAGTTGCCCCACTAAGTTATAAAGAAGAGGAATTTTGTTATTCCTTGTAACTGATCTTTTCATTATTTTTATAAAGTCCTCTAATTTGAATCTAATTGTTCAATGACACAGTTAATGAATAATTTCATAAAATATTAAAGTAAAACTAATAGATGAATGGATATTGTACCCACTAGGAATACATTAAGAAGTGCTTGGCTGTAGTTTGTGTCATGTATAGTGTTTATTACGCTATTGCTGATAGAATGGAAAACATATTCATTATTCAAAAATGTCTTCAAATTTGCAATTTGGTTATTTTAAAGACATAATAAAAAATAGCATTACTTTGAAAAGTTGAATATACCATAAACAATTAGAAAAGTAACGAGAACATAATAGGGAATGAATTATTACAGTTCAACATGATTTTCTGGCCATAATGACTAGAACAACTGAATTTTATGCCTAGTTTATTCTTCTTTATTTGAGTAAACTAAAGAAAACTCACTTTTTAAAGACATGATAATAAAGTAGAGACAGGCATGTGGATTGAACACATTCATTTATCTCCTCTCCTATATATTATAATAGAATTGTAGTAGAAGCTAAGAAAAAAAAAAAAAAGGCCAACTTACAGCAATAAAAAAAGCAAAAAAAAAAACATTTTCTAGGTGGTATAAATCCAAATGGAGGAGTGGTACCTGATGAATCAGAGGAGAGAAAGTGATGAAATCACTTTTCACAATTAAAGGAAGTCACTGTGACCTGCTGAACCCTGAATATATTCTTCAGTTGCACTAGCCACATCTGAATTGTGCAACAACAAATGTCTAGTATCTATCATGTGGGTTAGCACTGTTTCATATCACCATAAATAAAATTAGATATTAAAGTTTTTAGTGTGAGTTTAAGAGGGAGCAGAGGTGAGCATGCAAATTTCTTACAAAAAAGTAACAATCTGGCTAGCATCTTAATTCTCATCAACAAAATTTTATGATAGAATAAAAAATAGATCTTCTGGGGTGCCTGGATGGCTCAGTTGGTTAGGCGACTGCCTTCGGCTCAGGTCATGATCCTGGAGTCCCGGGATGGAGTCCTGCATCAGGCTCCCTGCTCAGCAGGGAGTCTGCTTCTCCCTCTGACCTTCCCCCCTCTCCTGTACTCTCTCTCTCTCTCAAATAAATAAATAAAATCTTAAAAAAAAAAGATCTTCTAATTTTTGAGGACAAAAATTTTATATCCAGCTAAAATAGTACTCAGGTGGAAGTGAAGAATAAAAACATTTCAGGAATGAAGAAATTTCAAGTATTCAGAAATACTATTTCTGCTGCACACTTTGTTAAAAATTATTTAAATATTTACTTTGTCAAAGTAATTGAAGAGCAGATATAATATCAAGGAAAGGGTAGATCTAACCAATGACAACAATGTTGGAAAATTCCAGGATCAAAGATCTGCAGACTTATAAAACAACTAATTATACCAAATTAGAGTAAGATGACAGATGCTTCAGGAGGAAGTTAGAGGAAATTATTTGGGGCAATAATGTTTTCAAATATTCAAAAAGTATGGTAGTATCTATGAAGAAAATGAAAATACTGTGACAGCAATTAATTCAGAGTCAAGAAGAGAACCCATCAGAACTGGACTCTAGGATTCTTGTTCAATAATAGGAAAAAAATATGGTTATAGAATAAAATGTAAACTTATCCACTTAGAGAATATGAAAATAACCCTGCAAACAAAAGAAGTGTGATATTAAAAGTGGAGAGGAAAGAGAGGGAAGGATGGAAATATTTCATAATCATTTTTTAAGAATAGGAAATTAAGTGATATTATGACTGATTAAAAAATGAATATATACTATCATTTTGCTTGAAGTCTGAGGTGACCAGCAGAAGATCTAAGAATACTGATATAAATATATCAAAGGTCAATATGCTTTACTCAGTCTACAGTCTACCTATTCAAATGTTAATCTCACCTAAAACCACTCACAGACTCATGGAGAATGTTTGACCAAGTACCTGGGCACTCCATGACCCAGCTAAGTTGACACATAAAATTGATTATCACAGTCCTATCTGATGAATTCCAAAACTAAACATTTGTTGACACTTTTGCAAGCCTCTGTGAATGAGAAAAATATAATCAGCACCCTCAAAGGAGATAGACACATTAAAAAAAAAATCTATCTACCTACTTACCTACCTACCTACCTAAATTATGTTAAGTATTATGCTAGAAGAATGTGAAATGGAAACACAGAGAAGAGGAATTTGTGCTGTGGGATACTGAGAAAGTCTTCATTAAATGTGCATTTGATCTGAGCATTATTCTATTCAATCATTCAAAGTGGATCCCAATATCAGTTAATTAAGTTAAAAGTGACTTAGTTGAAACTTTCACATAAAAAAATGTCCCTAAAGATTTTTTTAGACTAATGATTTTATCTTTAAATATTTTAAAGATTGAAAAATATATTTTAAAGTAGTGACAAAAGTGGGAAAGAAATAGAAGATAATAAAAATAATGGCATTAACACATTGTACAGCACAGATTTAAATCTAGTATTATGGACTAAATCACAAGTTCATCATGAGATTTATGTATGTGAATAATACTTTCTCAGTTGATAATGACTTATCTGATGAAAAATACCTTTGAGACAATCTTTCTGCAACTATCACTAATATGGCCAATGATTTTGGAAAGATCTTGAATCATTTTGCTTTCACCACAACTAGCACATAGCAAACAACCAAAACATCAATGGCATATGTGTTTATTTCTCATAAGTCTCAGCATCAGTTGGAAGTTGATCTCAACCAGGCTTATTCTGGGTCAGTGGGTCAGCCCACTCACTCTAGTCTAGGACATCTCTAGTTTATGGTCTCTTATCCTTCATCTGAAACCAGCAGATAACCTGAGAATGTCCTTCTCATTGTGATGGTACAAGAACATGAGAGATAAAACCCAATCACACAAACCCTTTTTAACACTCTCCTTACATCAGATCGGCTAACATCCAATTGGCCAAAACATCACTGAGCCCAGGGATAGGGAACTATGTACACCCATAAAAGAGATGTAAAGCAAATATATAAGGCAAAGGTCAAGCACAGATAGGAATTAGTGAAGATCCAACTTAGTTCCATTGCTGAAATTTACTACGTATCTAAGGAAAGGTTTCCATTTTGAAAAAGTCATTGTGAGATAAAGAGATTCACAAACAATTCAAACATGTATCATACTTATGAAAAAGTACAAAATTTTCTAAACAAGTTATGTATGGTAGCTGATGGTATTATTGTCATTGTGGCTCCAATCCTGACAGTTAGTAATGGATATGCTTCTTGTATATGGGGAGTAAAAGAAATATGGTGATGCATGAAAGGTAGAAATAAAGGAAATGAGTAAAATCAATAGCTCAAGTAACATTAAGTTGAAGTGTGACAAGAAAAGGAAAAACTGAGTAGTACAAATATATTTATACTATAGAGAAAGATTATTTTGTTTCAAAAATACATGAGTTTCAAGTCATAATATATATTCAGGACAATGGAATTCAATTCTTGTTGAAATAAAGTGAGCTGAATTTGGCTAACTTTAAACTTAAAACATCTGACCAAAACATGTTTCTCAAATTTTCACATTTTAAACACAATAAACAGTGATTACTGGGAGAAAACTTTTAAGAAATTACTTAAGCCACCATTTAATTGAAGCCATTAAATGAGTTCTACTTGGGTGTTTACAGATGTACTGAATGATTTCTAAATTTTTTGTATTATTTATTTAATGAATTCAAATGTGTTGCCACTCGTTCACAATCTCCTAGAAAACAAAGGAATAAATATTCTCTTTCTACCAATTTAAAAACTTTATGGAAATCAACCAGTACACCATTTTAGGGTTAGACACTTATTGTTGATTTTAAAGTCATGAAATGTAAACTTAAATTCAAATTATATTCCAAAAATTTCTCAAATTTCCAAGAATTTATTTTATTTTTAGTAAGTGGACTATGTATGTGCCATAAGAAAGAGTTCTACATAAATCTTTCAGCACACTTTATTTTAGCTAAATTAGCTACACATATATTCAAAACTATATTGATCAGGGGTACCTAGGTTGCTCAGTCAGTTAAGCATTTGCCTTTGGCTCAGGTCATGATCCCAAGAGTTCTGGGATCCAGCCCCATGTCATCAGGCTCACTGCTCAGTGGGGAGCCTGCTTCTCCCGCTCCCTCTGCTCCTTCCCCCACACCCCCACCCCACTCATGTGCTCTCTCTCTTGCTCTGCTCTCTCTCTCAAATAAATAAGTAAAATCTTTAAAAAAAAAAAACTACATTGAACAAATTAGGAATCCGAGAAGCATATAGGTATATAGTTCCTAAATTTTCCTAAGTTTGATTAATGAAGCAGGAAAATGAGTCACTATTAAGAGAATACAGTTTTCATCCCATTGGACAGAGGTTGTTTAAACACAGGAATCAAAAAGCTTCATAAATTCAGGTTCACACAGGTTTCTCCTAAGTGCATGTGTATGCAGGGGGTGTGGGTATGTAGATGTGTATATTGACAGGTAGGTATCACAAAGAGATGAGACCTATATAAATCTATACAGTTATAGCTATTAAATGATGGAAATTTCTTTATGAACAATATAAAAATGTTTAGCCTTTTGTGTGAGAAACTATTTCTCCTGATGATGGTTAAAATGAAAGTTGGGAATTAAGAGAGAAAATGTATCATGAAAGCTAGACTTGCAAACAGACCAAAGTTGCTATTTAAGAGGAATGGATATGTCTTAAAAGCTTAGTAAACTAATTCACTTCTAAATCCAGAAGGAAGAAAAAAAAAATCACAGAAATTTAGAAACAAATGGAGGTTGGCAAAAATGTAGTTGACTTTTCTGACAAGAAAGTGAATTCCAATGAAGCTATACCAACAGGGTCACAAATTAGAACTGTGCCAGGACTCGGGCCCCATGTTTCCCAGCTTCATGCCCTTTCCACAATTCCATACTAACCTTGAGACGGGGGGATCCTAGTAATGCATTATTTTGTTGCTAACTCTTTAGGCTTTAAATCTGGAAAAAAGTGGGGGGAGGGATTGATGTCACAGTTGACTAGACAAAGCTGACAAAATATATGTAACTTTTTTCTTCTGTGAGCCACTTCCAGAGCAATTATTTTTGCAGAGAATTTCTGATACAGGAAGTGTAGCTTGAATGTCAGAATGTGACAGGCACCCAGGGTTGTCACTCCCCCAAAATAGCAGAGCTGTCAACACATCTTGATTTCCTCTATAATTACAGAGATTTAGTTTATTAACCACTTGAATGCCCAATGGACACATGATATATTCATAAGGCAACACCTGTAGCAAAAAATGAATTTTGAAAAATTACTTTTAAAAATAAAGCAAACTATGTTCAATAGGCACAATGAGTTCCAAAAGAATCTCTTAGAGAGTGCCTACTGGTACCAGAACAAATTGCTGATCAATTTAAGTAAACCAAACATCAGTCCATTTTGGGGAAAATAAAGCACCTGAATGAACTAATTACATGTTTTCTGACTCACTGTTATAAATGCAAACATTCTTCATTCAGTCTACAAAATTTTACCCATAATTAAAAAAAAATCTGTTATACTTTTCTTATTGCAAAAGTAATGTATATTTATTTCAAAATATGCCAAAAATACAAAAAATTATAAAAGTAAAAATCATCTACGATTTTATACTCACTATGAACATTTCAATATACATGCTTCCAAGATTTTTTTCTCACATGTTCATGAGTTATACTCTACATATTGTTTTATAATCTAAAATTTTTACCATAATCTAAATATCTTTCTGTCATTAATTTTCCAAAAACAAGTTTGATGTCTTCATATTATGAATGAATAAAAATGATTTAGCCAAGCCTCTGCCTTTGTAGATACATGTAATTAATTTCTTTTGAAAAAAAATATGGCTTACTTAAAAATATACATTTGTGGTAATTATAACACTCCTGATAGTTAAAAATCAGTGTGAACTCAATTGATTTTAGTCGGACTATTTCAATGACAAACCGTGAATAAATAACTTTATATTAACAGAATATTGGTTGAAAGATTTTCAATCTTGAAATCAAAGCATCTCACGCTCTTAATTTTTCCAGATATTTTTCATGAAAAAGAGTTTTGGACTTTTGTAAAAATTAGAGCTAATAGTGCATGATTGGCAACAACAGAAGAAGAAAGATAATGAAAATAGTCTCACAAGAAAGATTTAGATTTCTGATGTCCTGAAACAGATTTTTTTATATAATGTTAAATATATATATTATATATATACGTAAATATATAACAGGAACTTTAATAAAGCAACTTCATTTAATGTTTAAGTCAACCTAATAAGACAAGGATTATCACATTAGCACTACTACTATACAGACCCAGAAGCCATGGTTGTGTTGTTACACAGTTAATAAACTCTTCGTTGGCAGACAGCTAGTAAAAGAAAACACGGATATTCAAATCATTAAATCTGCATTTCTGTAATCATCATTTCCATACTGAAAGGATCTGAAGGCAATTTTACCTCCCTCCCTTGTCCTACTTTTCCTGACATGGATTAGAGTTATTAAGGCTTTTTATATGGTCTCTCAAGGTGTGATCTATTTCAGAGAATATTCCTTGTACACTTGAAAAAGATGTGTATTCTTCTGTTGTTGGATGGAAGAGTCTATAAATGACAGGTTGGGGCACCTGATTCCTCAGTCAGTTAAGCGTCTCACTCTTGATTTCAGCTCAGGTCTCAATCTCAGGGTCCTGAGATAGAACTCTGTGCTGTTCGTGGAGTCTGCTTAAGATTTTGTCTCTCCCTCTCCCTCTGCTTCTCCCCACCCAACTTGTGCACACATTCTCTCTCTCTCTCTCTCTCAAAAAAAAAAAAAAAAGACAATTGGGTCAAGTTGCTTAATAGTGTCATTCAAGTCTTCTATCTTACTGATTTTTTCATCTACCTCTTGTATCAACTACTGAGAGAGGAAACTTAGTCTCACCAAAAGAAAAAAAATTGTCACTATCTGTGGTGATGGATGTTAGCTAAACTTGAGGTAATCATTTCACTATATATATATAATATATGTAATATATATAACATATATATTATTATATTGTTCATTTTAAACTAATACAATGTTTAGGTCAATTATATCTCAATAAAACTGGAAAAAAGGCAATAAAATAATAAATTGACTTGTATCTGAAAATCCAAATGCTACGTATAAGTTTCACAAAAATCCTAGCAGTAAGAAAAAAATAAGATAAATTACATTACTATAAATAAAACAAAACAAAAAAATGCTAGATATAAAGGAACCCTAACAGTGGAAATTTTTTTTTCCACAGGATAAGAGCATTTACTAGTTGAATATATATTGCTGACTTACTTCCCCAAATGATGTTCCAGTTAAACAGGGTATGTCTATTTTCTCCACATTTCAATGAAAGAAAGAAAGAAAGAAAGAAAGAAAGAAAGAAAGAAAGAAAGAAAGAAAGAAAGAAAGAAAGAGTGAGGGTGGGAGGAAGGAAGGAAGGAAGGGAAAAAGAAAGAAACTGGTCTAATAGGAGAAAAATTATATTAGGTGTGAGTTATATTTCCCAATTAAGCTAATTTGACAAGAATCTATAAAATGAACAAGATACATCACTTAAGTTTTTATTTGGAAAGATCTCCAAGATATATTTTTAAGTGAAAAAAGTAAGATGCCAAACCATCTGTGTAAGATACAAATATGTTGGTGTAAATAATATATGCATTTATCAAATGATATGTAAGTTATCTTGAAGAATATTAGAAAGAATTAATAGTATTTCCATCTGGAAAATGTGACTGCGTTGGGAAGACAGGAAAAATCATCACTTTTTATTTCATACTCTTCTGTATCTGTTTTATAGTTTTTAATCATATGTGTTCTGTTTTACAGTTATTATCAATGATAATAATAGAAGAGAAATATTTTGCCTGCATTTAAAAATAAAAGGTATTTCTCACTAAGATGGACATGAATTCACTAACAACAAGAAATAAAAACTTATTAGTTTGCTTTCTTCAGAGAGTAGCTAAATGAGTAGATCAGAAATATGTAGTGGATACACTGCATTAGTACTTTAGTACTTTACTAAAGTTTTTGACAAATTATTGGTGATAATCTTGTACATAAAATAAATAAATATGGACTTATACATTATAGAATCATAACTAATCAAACATTTCAAGGCAAGTGATTAATATGTCAGTGTCAACTTATATGGAAATTTCCAGAAATATGATTCAGATTTTGATGTTCTGTATTTTCTATTGATTTATTTCATTAATAAGTTAGCAAATTTCAATTTAAAGCTTTCTTCCTGAGAGCAGGAACATAACAAAGGTCTCCATCATCACTAACCCTACTTAATATTTTACTGGTGGTCTACTAAATGATTTAAGGTAAACCAAGAAATTTTTTTAAAAAGTGAATTAGAAAGGAAAATCAACAACTGTCATTGTCTATAGTTGATATTATCCTGAATGTATCATGTAGAACATATAAAGTAGGTTGTAAACTAGTAGAATTAATAACTGAATTTAGCCATATGGCTAGACTCAAGATTAGTATACAAATCAATTATATATATTTTTATATAGCAGCAATTTAGAATTGACAATTTATATTGGGCTCAGCTGGGAACATCTTCTGGTTTTGGCTGGGCTTTCTCACATGTTGACTATTATCTGTGGGTGTATTAGGTGGCCTTGGTCATTTTGTTTGGACTCTTCCACATCTCTGGAGCCTTAGCTGGGACAACAGGGCTAACTCTACCCTGGTTCCTATGGTTTTTCATCCTCCAGAACGACGGCTATGACTTGTTCACATAGCAAAGGGCTTCCAAGAGACTGAGTGGAAGGTCACCACAAGGTCTCAAGGCCTATGTTCAGGTTTGACATACTCTTAGTTTTGCCACATTTGCTTGGCAAATCAAATCATAAAGAAAGCATAGATGAAGGAACATAGACTCAATATTTTGATGAGAGGGCCTGCAAAGTCACATTGCCAAGACTCTAGATACATCACAAAATATCTGGCAACAAATAGAGTTATCAGAGTACATTCTTTGAACAAAAGAATGGTCTCATAAATGGAAATGATCTCTATTTGACCAAACAGGTTATTTCCACATGTAACATCAAAATAGCATCTTTTGCAACAGAAGGTAAAAGTTACAAGACATCCTAAAGAACCGAAACATAAGGGCCATTTGAGAGCTTTTACCTTTGTAGATGAGAAATTCATTGTTTCCTGTTTTCTTTAACCACAAACCATATCAAATGCACAGCAAGTATGACTGCAAATATAGACACGTTTTAGAAAAGGCAAGAATATAAAGCCCTAAGGAGGGCAATAATTTCAGCTAGAAGGCACAGAGAATATTTCTCTCTTCTCATATTAGCAAAACAATAGGTTGTGGGAATGGCTTTCCTAAAATTTTTTTTTAAAAAATTGCTGACAGGGCCCATCCATAAAGAGAGAAAAAAAAGATAAAAAATCAGAAATATGCTTTAGTTTGTCACTAAGTAAACATAAGATTTTGTCAATGAGGCAATAATTAGAAAACAATCAGAAGGTGCTTTGAAGGTTGTCAGTCAGAATTTAATGCTGAGATAAGTTAGTGTAAGATGGCCAGCAGAAAGAACCAACATTTACTCTGCCATAAAGAGGGATGTATTTTGGACTTTAGGAGATGTGTTATACAGTACATGGAAATAGCCCCTGAGAGAAGATTCTAGAACAAAGAGGAGGAAGCCCTTACACAACAGCTGACCACTGAATATAAGAAGTTGGGCAAGTTCCTTGTCTTCTTCTTTAAAGTGAGTTTCACTGGGCAACTGGATATTGTTTGTTTTCATTAATTTACAAGACTATTCCTAAGGCACTCCTTCTTTAAGAGAACATCAGGTAAAAAATGTATTTTAATCAAGGACAACCAATCCCAAAGCTCTGAAAATGGTTTATTTGAGAATGACGATGCTTTTGTAGCTCTTTGTGGCTACAGATTTAGGTATCAACCTGAACTAAATATAATAGGGGACTAGCCTTTGTGCCTTTCGCACTATCCAATCTTTCCTGGGAAGGTAAGCATTCATGAAATTGCAGCTGACCTGGTGATTTGAAGGATAACCCTCACTTGGGAAGAAGACAGGAATTGCTCTCCTATAGGAGAGCAATGCTGTCCTAAGGAAACCATTCAGGATAAATACAACTGTTGTTAAGTCCTTAAAAGATGATGGTCCCTGGTGACTAAAAGTGAAATAAAATTATAGGGCTCCCTTTTAATGCAAATACTGAGGAGGAAGCTAGTATAAGTTCACCAATATACTGAATAAAAGATGGAATATACAGGAAACACAATGTTCTAAGAACTTGAGAAATTAAAAGAAACTTTCAGTGTAGTCTTAGAGAATTCTATTTTAAGATACTGGAGAAGTTCATGTGGAAAAGAACACAATACTAGACCACAAAGATTGATTGACTGATATAGAAAATAAGATAGTATATAACTTTACTACTTAGTGGGCATGGATTTCACAAAAACTTGCAAGTGAGTTAGTTTCAATGGGAAAAAGAAGCGATTTATCACAATTTCTGTCTGGTACAAATCTGTTTCTTTAATGAGATGTGTGATTTTTCATGACACTGTATGGAAAGCCTATTAGGAAAATTAAGAAGTGTTTTATCAGAATTTAGCATTATCTTAACTGGATGGATATATTGAATAATGAATTTATTTGATATTGAGAACAAAAATGGATAATAGAGTAGAAAGCATCTCTTGTGGTTATTTACAGAGTAGATTCTGAGACAGTACATGAGTTAAACTAGAATCACTCAGATTACTATTAAGGAGGAAATTCCAAACAGATGCTTCTTGAGGTAAAATAGATGACATACCCAAACTTAAAAAAAAAAAAAAAGGTTTAATTCTCCTAATAAATAGAGGAGAAGTAATTCTGTACGTGTATATCAATCTATGGTAAAATCCTGAAAAGATAAATAAACTACAGGATATGTTAAAACCTGGGTAAACTGTTAGGGGACCAAAGCCTCCAGCTCTGGGATAGTGAGTAATTAGCTTTAGGTTCCACTTAAGTATCTCAAACACGTTAAGTACCAATCTGCGCTAGTGGCAATGATGGAAACAATGGAGCATAAATGTTAATAAAATTCCCTCAAACTGCCCTAAAAGGGGAGGCATTTGTTGTGTATTTTAGACATTATTCCAATCAAGGGTTGGACTTTGGAGTCTGGAGAGGATTTTGAATATAGGATTGATTGGTTTTGTGTGTGTGTGTGTGTGTATGTGTGTGTGTTTTGTTTTGTTTTATTTTTTCATGTGGATCTTTCTTCCCAAAGGATCCCCAGTTCATTCCATCAGAAACATTTTAAAAATCCTGCCTTTTTGCCTTTCTATATTTCTACCTCTATGAATTCTCTGTTTACTTCCTGAAATTTTGAAGTTTTTAATTTATAAAACCATGAGTTTACTTTTAATAAGTTCCCTTTTCTCTTCCTGGCAATTTTTGCAAATACAGATTAGCTACTGTAATAAATTCAGTTAATGGTTTGGTCTGCCAAATAATACAGGTAGATCATAATTTTCCTTAAATTTTGCAAGTAAATCAGAGAACAAAAGCAGCCAATACCAACTCCAGAGCAATTTCTGGGGCATTTGCTGTATCTAAGTATTTATGAAAAAATGCTTTCCATTTACTCAGCTATTTTTCTCCTTTATTTTGTTTGCAGATATAATTAGGTGTCAGGCATTAATCCAATAAACTCTGTTAATATTCTTCAAAGTATACTTTTTATGGAATATCTAGCAAGTGGACCCTGACCTTGTTGAGACTGAGTTTTAGTACCAAGATCTTCAAAATGGGCTACTTTTCTTCTCTTTTGTTATCTTTTCTAATAACAAAGATCTTTATTGAATGCATAAATTGGTTGCTATCTGCTCGTCTAGTATAAAATGTTAAATAATCTCAATTAAAATCTCTTGAATATTGTCTGTGTCTTCTCAGACAGTGGTGGATTTTTGCTGAATTCTTAAGATCACAGGTGTCTACATATGTGTGTGTATTATGGCAATACTTCAACCAGGCATGAGAGTTCTCTTGAAGATATTTGCATGATTTTAGTGCTCTGAGGTTCTAGTAATAAGTCTGGCTTTAAACTATAGATGGCAATTGAAATGAAGATCGTACAAATTGAAAGCAGCAATAAAAAAGGAAAAAGGCAGATTTTCTCCATATGAGGAGCAGTCAGTACATTCAGGGGTGATTATGCTTGATGAACAAGGCAATGAAGCAACTCCAAGTTAAGTTTATACATTTATGTCACTGTTATAAGGTGAAAGAACCAAATTTAAAGCTATTGATTAATAAATAAATGTTAAGAGGATCAGCATGATATAGTTAATAAATTTAAATAAATGTTATACCCTTATAATATAGAATAAATATTATTTTCAATTTTCTATAAATGTCCCAGTTTATGTTTTATAGTCATGGGAGCAAGTACTTTAGTAAAAACTTACTGCCAGGGTCCCAAAAATGTGGGAGGGAGGAGCTCCAAACAAACGAAAAACGGTGGTTTGTTTATGTTTAAAAACCAGCTCTCCAAAACACAACAAAACCAAGGAAAACAAACAAAAAAAAACCCAAGTATTTGGAGTGTTCACTAATTTCCATGGTGTAGATATTCCCTCCAGGGCCAATATCAATAGAACATGACTAAAGCAACTTGGGAAGAGATATGCACAACCTGGATTGTATAAAAGTGCCTTCAAACCACCACTGGAAGACTTGGTTAGCAGAGAACCCAAATGTGTCTCTTACGGACAGTAGGCTCTATAATGCCTGGGTCACTGACTATCCTGGCCACTGGAAACTGCTTCTCACATGGATGTGCTCAATTAATAGTTGTTAAATAAACTCCAAATGAGTTACAGCTATTTCTGAGCTAGTTAAATCACATTTAGAGTACTTTATTCACTTCTGGATTTTTACACTTAAATAGAGATATAGACACAATGGAAAATATATCAGACAATACTGATAAAGATATTGATGCATACTAATAGTATCTAATAACAGGAATATCTGAAGAAAATGAGAAGATACTGCTTATAGAAATGGAAATGTAGAGGTTACATTATAATCACCTTCAAATATTTGAAGTGCCAGGGCACCTGGGTGGCTAAGTTGGTTAAGCCTCTAGCTCTTGCTTTTGGCTCAGGTTGTGATCTGTGGGGGTCATGAGAGTGAGCTGGTGTCAAGCCCAGCATGGAGCCCAATGTGAGGCTCCATGCTCAGCATGAAGTCTGCGTAAGACTCTTTCTCCCTCTCTCCTGCCCTTACCACACACCCCTCATGCTCTCTCACGCGTGCACACGCTCTCAAATAATAAATCTTTAAAAAAATACACCTGAAGTGACATTTTATTTTTTTTAAGATTTTATTTATTTATTTATTTGAGAGAGAGAAAGACAGAGAGAGCACAAGAGTGGGGTAAGGGGCAGATGGAGAAGCAGACTCTCTGCTGAGCAGAGAGCCTGATGTGGGGCTTGATCCCAGGAATGTGGGGTCATGACTTGAGCTGAAGGCAGATGCTTAACCAACTGAGCCACCCAGGCACCCCTTGAAGTGCCATTTTAAAGAGATATTTTATTTTCCCATATATTGCTTTAAGAAGTAGAAACAAAAATAATTATAAGTTGATTGGCTTATTATGAAGAAATTTTTCAATAATTTGAACCCTTCAAAGACATAATAAAACTCCATAACAATTAAGGAATCCATTAGCATTTCAAGGAAATGAAGGAACTTTGTTGAAAATTTTATTCTGGAAATTCAAATGTCTAGTAGGAGGTTAGAATAAATGATCCCAAAGCTTTCTGAAGTCTTTAGTTTTTATGATTATGTATAAATAAATTCCCATCCCAGAGAGATATAGACATTCCCTTTGATTGTAAAAGAATAGCTGTATGTTATTATATATTCTCCCCATAGGTGAAACTGTTCCAGATGGATGGCAAATTGTCTATTAGTGACTCAAACAAAGGCTTTCTGATTTGGTCTGGTTCCTGAGAAACCATGTTCCAACTCATAAGGACTGCATTTAGAGAAAATGAATACTTTATTTACATAACATGAATATAAAGCATGTCTCCCTTTAGTACTATTATATGAAATTATTCTTTTTGTATCTCAAAATAAAAATATTCTCTATCCATATAACAATAGAATCTATGTGTGTATGAAATGTAAAATGTTTTTCTAAACCACTTCAAATATTTTTTGTAGAGAACAAGCATCTCTGAGATCAAAACCTCTATAAGGTGCATACCTAATTCACTTTAAAACTATGCTTCCTGATTGGGGATATATGTCTTACCCTAGTTTATACATTCTAGCATTCTTTTTTACTCTGCCTTTAAAAATGTTATATTGGACTATTTTGCCTCGTGAAATAAAATACAGTAATTGTACTCGTGTTCATAATTTCATACATATATTTCTGGGTAAAAATATGATGATTAAAGCCCTTCTTTGATAAGAACACATTTTCTGAATAAGACATTTAATACCTCAGGCTGTCAGGGTTGTCACCTAGAAAATGAAGGGATTAAACTAGAAGAATCTAAGATCACCTCTATTTCTATAATCTATATTCTCCAAGAAATTATTTCAGTAGTTTATCAATGTTCTTTAAGTTGTTACTATGTACCAAGCCATAAACTAGGCACTGGTGACACAGAGGAATAAAACCTGAGGCATAGGACCTCATTAATATGCACCATCATCTAAAGTGTTGTTAAAATTTATACTCACTGTGCCCAAGTTACCCATGTAGGTACAAGGGCAGAGTGATTTACTCCATCAAGAGGATGGCATAGAGGAAATATTTTACAAAGGAGATAAAGTTTGAGCAGTTTAAGAAAGAGAAGTAAAATCTGCAAAAGTCTCATGTATCTGACCATTTGTTACTTTTTTAAAAAACCAATATACTTAATAACAGTTCTAGTTATCATACAAATAATTCATATGGTTCTACTTTACATGTTCAAATTATTTACAATATCCTTAAATGCTATTTACTTTCAAAATGATAAATAAATATTTGAAATACCTGGAGAGCATATGGCAATTTGTGCAAATACTCTTATAGTAGTTCTTCCAAATCTAGAATTTCATTAAATTGTTGAACTAATTTCTTCAGCTCCCATTAAGAAGAATATAATTTTTGCAAGGCCATCAGATAACAAATATACCTTCCAAGTTTTCCAATTCAAGGTCTTTTGCCATGAACATGGAAATCTGAATGTGACTGAAATATACTAGGATTCAAAAAAAATAGTTTTCATAACTTGAAGCCAAAAGCCACTTGCCTCTCATTGTACTTTGCCTTTCAGCTTTAGTAAACCTTGTGGACTGTCCCCTCCTAGAAATACACTCTCTTCCCTTCCATGTTCAGTTCATATTTCCCCTTTCCACCAGCCCCTCCATCACTTCATCTGGATTCGCCTTGCCAAGAAGACCACTCACTATACGTTGCTGCATCTCAAACTTCTGTTCTAAGACTTCTATTCTAACATACACCACTGCCTCCTTAGGCCAACTTCTCCATTCTCATGACTTCAGCAGCAGGAGTATGACAAAATGACAAGAGTCCAGACTCTCGTTTCTATACGTTCATTTGAATCTCTCACATAGCCAAAAATTTCACTTGCCATATTCTTCTCCATAAACTGCTTGTCTTCATCTATTTCTTATATCAAAAAATAGTGCACCCATGTAAGATATGCCTGGGTATCCGGACATTGTTCTTGTTCTTTTTCAAATCCTCACTTCCTATACGTTCGATCCATCTCCAAAATATCTTTATTTAAGATTTTATTTATTTATTTGACACACAGAAAAAAGAGAGCACAAGCAGGGGGAGCGGCAGGCAGAGGGGGAGGGAGAATCAAGCTCCCCACTGAGCAAGGAGCCCAGTGCGGAGCTCAATCCCAGGACCCTGGGATCATGGCCTGAGCTGAAGGCAGATGCTTAATGACTGAACCACCCATGCGACCCTGTCAAACATTATTTATTGATGTTGAAATGCATATGCACATGAAATACATATGAAATACATACAAATGCATTTGTCTTTTGAACAACGTAGAAGAAATGCAATTAAGAACAAGGTTACTAACACAAAATGCTACTTCAACTTGAAGTGGTTTGTTGATTTAGTAGCATCAAAAGGGACCATGGGAGTTGTAGTAACTAAAATTTTGTTCATCACCACATTCTACATATGCTACCTCACTGAATTCTCACGTGAAGGTGTGTTATATCTATAAATTATTTTACCTTTCCAAGGTCTCACAGCTTCTCTCATTCTATTTGATAATATCAAGCTATTTGCTATTCTATATGTCGCTCATTATACCAAATGGCCCTAGTTCCATTGCTAGATTTCGGCAAGCCTTAGATCTCTGTATTAAGCATCCCCATCCCTGTCTTGGAACTCTCCCATTTGTATGGTTGGTTCTCTCAAATTCATGTCTCCTCTTACAGGACACCTCAGACTTCCCATGGACAATCCATACAGGACCTGTTACCCTGTTTTAACCGAGGTTAATTTTCTTAGAATTATACCTGGTACGTATGTTTAGGTCATTGTGGACTCTCTAGAAAGTGTGGTTTTTGAAGGCAGAGAGAGTGAAAATATTATTTCTGTGTGCTTTATCTCTTATGTGATGACATGAAGAATACTTTGTGTTTTGGGCGCCTGGGTGGCTCAGTTGGTGGAGTGACTGCCTTCGGCTCAGGTCATGATCCTGGAGTCCTGGGGTTGAGTCCCACATCGGGCTCCCAGCTCAGCAGGGAGTCTGCTTCTCCCTCTGACCCTCTTCCCTCTCATGCTTTCTATCTCTCATTCTCTCTCTCTCAAATAAATAAATAAAATCTTTAAAAAAAAAGAATACTTTGTGTTTTAATATGGCTGCAAGAAATATTTCTAGAGACCCAAACATTTTGTTTATTGTCTTAAAACTTGGGCAATTTTGTGATGTGCCCGGCCACTAACCTACATGCTTGTCTGTCTCACGAATCTCTCCTAAGCTGCATCATAAGTTTTATGGTTCCAAAATCAAATTCTTTTCACTAAGGTAAGGAAACAAACATTTTAGGAAAAAGACAATAGGATTCATTAGGACAAGTTGGCAAAAACATTCACGTTTTGACCATCACATTTAAATATGGGCTTGAGAACAATTAACTCATATAGCTATTTAGGGAAAATGATCACGCTTGGGGCTCAACCATCTAGGTTTGACAGATGCTATTACTGTTTATACTGAATCCATTCTATGCAACATTTGGCTAGTTTTAACCCAAATTGTCTTATCAGCAACCTTTCCTTGTGACCCTGGTTAATCAAAAACTTCTTTTAATTGCTCTGTTATGCCGTGCTCTCTTTATTTTCAGTATACTATTCCACATTTTTTAGTTTCAGCATCCCAACTTTCAAAATTACAGTTACATTAGAACTAAATAGTCCATGATTTGACTGGTAATCAAACTTATCATTCTGATGCCTGGCATTTTCCACCCCAGTAATTCCTCTCTCTCTACTTTGCTCTTATCTCCATTAATCCAGTCATACTTAGTACCCTGCACAAAGCCAAGATATCCCATACCTCTCTGTATTCTTGTAATGAATTTCCATAAAAACCTTATTAAGGATTTTCCTACAAGTGCCAATATAAATTTTCACTCAGCTTTAATTATGATTACACATTTTAATTTAAACTGGTGGCCAAAGGTGAAACATCTATATTCAGAGTAATATGATTATAAGACTCACTGAAAACAAAGAATTCTCCACCTTTTTTTATAGATTGACTTATTGATTAATTTGAGAGAGAGAGAGAGAGAGCATGAGCAGTGGGAGCAGCAGAGGAAGAGGGTGAAGCCCTCTCCCCACTTAGCAGGGAGCCCGTGCGGGGCTCAATCTCAGGACCCTGATATCATGACCTGAGCAGAAGGCAGAAACTTAACCGACTGAGCCACTCAGATGCCCCAAGAAGTCTCCATTTTAACAAAACTTAGTTTTATCTGTATTCTTGTATTTAAAACCATGATATATCTGGGAAGTAATTGACTTGTGAACAGGCTATGACCTTCTAGGGCAGAGTGTGTTATGATGATTCAGTAAAAATGGCCTGAATCTCAAGGTCACATTAACCTAGATTTGATGTTGGTTCATAATCTTAGTACAGAATTAAAAATCAATATAATCTGCCTTGATGAAACAAACTTGGGTGTTTTCTTTCCAAGTCTGTGAAATGAAGGGCTGTTTCTGATCACTTTTTTTCCATATAAGAGACAAGTAAATCTCCTGGCATGAGCTAGAAATAGTTACACCTTAGGAACATCAGCAAACTGATTTCTTTCAATGGGCAGCTATCGACCCCTCATTCAAAATGAAGCTGCTAATCGGTGATATTTATAGCTCCATCAGTATTCATCAACCCCCATGATGCTCGTAAGATTGTCAGGTTTTGACCAAGTAATTTTCCAGCAAGTATTCTCCCAGAAGTTTTGGGCTTTTCCTTTGTATCTTAGCATCTCCACATAACAGCTCCAATGTACCATTGAGAGACAGTGCCATTGTTCCTACAACACAAGGAAAAACTCCCAAGCCCCATGTAAAAGTAGAATACCTTTTTTCATGTCTATCAGCTTTCTCCATCTCCACAGATATCCCATGAGTCCAAATCACAGTGCTTTCTTAATGCCATAGAATTCTGTGGGGATAGATCATGATCAGATCAATCATAGTCTCTTAGTGAAATAGCTGGCTACATGTATTCCCACCTCCTCGTTTTAGTTCCCCGTCTATTTTTGGTATTGTGATTTTATTTTGTATATATCTGGCCATGTCAACCACTAAATAAAATCCTATAGATGATTTTCTATTGCCTTCAAAATAAAGACCAAATTCGTTATTTGGATTTTAAAACTCTGTCTTATTCGGTACTAAGTCCCTCTCTTCAACCTTATTTGATGTCACTTATATGAAAGCTCTCCATAGCAGCTATCATGAATTTCTTTCCATTCTTTTAGTATATCATTTCCCCACCCCCAAAGCTATCGTACATATGTTCTATCTACAAGCAATGTACTTTCTTGACATCTACTTCACTTCCACTTATTAACAAACTAGTACTTGCGCTTCCGGTCTCAGATTTCCTTCACTGTCTCTCTCCAAAGACTATTACTTCTTTTGATTTTAGTATTCTTCACTTTTGCTTTCAGCACTTACTGTGCTTGTAATTTTTGTTTTAATGAACCTCTTTCTTCTAAGGTCTGCCTTAACTTAAAATGTCCTACAAACTTTACACTGTTTTAACTAGTCTAGATAGGTAAGCAACCAGTTTTATATTTATATGTATATACATATATAAAATTTAGCTTTTTAATCATTTCTTTTCTTTTTTTAAGATTTTACTCATTTATTTGACAGAGAGAGAGGGAGAGAGCACGGGGAGCAGCAGACAGAGGGAGAGGGAGAAGCAGGGCTCAAACTCAGGACCCCAGGATCATGGCCTGAGCCGAAGGCAGACGCTTAACACAGGCACCCTTTGTTAACCATTTCTATTAAAAGCATTCAGAATTATTTTATTAGGGCATATAAAAAATATTTAGATCTCTGCTATATGCTGGGATGGAGGGCTGAGAAGAGATGGGGGTGTGGGGAGGGAGAAAAGGAGCAAAGGAGGGAGGAAAAAAGGAGAGGAAGTGCTATGCAATTTTTAATTTTCAGGAAAATAAGAGCAGGGGAAATAAATATTATATGCCTGAGAACTGCTGTGTTCATACTGAAAAGTAAGAACAGTTTAAATCAGGCTCACAGCAATGATGGTTAAACATAGTTGCCTACAACTGCCTCCTAGCAGAAATTCACATGTGAGATGATACATTATTTTCCCTTAGAAAATTGTCTTCAACTCACAAAACTTGGCCAGTTTAATGTATGATATTCAATATATATTGATCTAAAATGCACATCTCCTCAGAGAATAATGAAGTGAAGAAATAAAGCAGTAATAGCAGATGACTCAAACCAAGAAACACTTTTCACCTGAAATATTGAAAACCGGAGGTAAAGTATTTTTATTTGCTAAAATTAGCCAGAAGTTATTAAGTCTCAAATTCCCTTTGAAAAGAGAAAGCCTGGATAATCATTCCCAGGAAAATATGCTTGTGGACTTGATACCTGCATTAACTATTTGAGATCAAGTATACGATGTTGTCACCAATCAATCCTTCTTGGTACTTTTTTGGTCTTAAGTAATTAATATACCTTCCAGAAATCCCAGATATCCTTTTAGAGAAGAGATTAAGTTTAGTTAAATATTTGCAAAAGAAATATTAAAAATACAACCTCTAACTTCTAGAAATTTTAAGTTTGACTACAGCCCTATGTATAAAATCTCACATTTTTTTCTTTATTTGTTTTCCTTTTAAATTAGCTATGGACTCATTGAAAGCCAGAAGAGAGGGGAAATAGAAGATGGAGGATAAGGCATTTTATAATGAATGAATATTATTATTCAACTACCAGAACACGGTATACTTCTTTCAGCATGAGAATTTGCATGGTAATGAACTATACCATTGAATACATAGTAGGATTCCCTCATATTCGAGACAAAGCAATAGGGAGATAGAAGTAAGAACAGATGATACAAGCTCTCTATAACACTATATCCTAAACTTGAAAATGTAAGAATTTTACATTACATTTTACAGAGAAATTTTACAGGGAAAAAATTATCTTGGAACTCTAAGGCTAAATAATGTTGAAATACAGTGTTATTAACATACACACAAATAGTCTCACTATAACGTCTTCATGATCATTAGTCTTATACAGCTACATAGAAAGCTAATACCAATTTTAAAACTAAAAAAAAAAAGATTTTAAAACCAAATCAGATTAATAGCTCCAATATAATATAATGAAACAGATGATGCTGTGTCTTGGTAAAACTAATTTGTATCTCACAACATGAATATAATACAGATAGTCACTATGATGTGTGTACTTACTTATACACAGTTAGCTCTGCTTTAATGCTGGTTTTATTTATTTTTTTTTTTAAGATTTTATTTATTTATTTGACAGAGACAGAGAGACAGATAGAGAGCACAAGAAGGCAGAGCAGCAGGCAGGGAGAGGGAGCCTGCCTAGAGGGAGAGGGAGAAGCAGGCTCACTGCAGAACAGGAAGCCCAATGCGGGACTCGATCGATCCCAGGACCCTGGGATTATGACCTGAGCCAAAGGCAGCCACTTAACCAACTGAGTCACCCAAGTGCCCCTAATGCTGGTTTCAAAAATGCAGATGTGTTTCAAGATGAATGACATATTAGGGAACAATTAAAACATAACACAAATTTCTTGTTTGCTTATGGGATACCCCCATGAGATGGGAAACACTACATGAACTGAAACTGGGTGAATTCAGCTGGAATAAATTAAAAACATGCTTCTCAAATACCTTCCAGCCACGTCAGTCCACCCATTTGTGTGTGTGACGCCAGTTCACATGTAGAGTTATGACTTCCCATCTGATTTCAGATAATCCTCCTTCCACTACTTCACAATAACCCCATGCTGCAATCTTTTGGTGCTTATTTCCACAAGCAAGCTTCAGGTCTTTTCCAATGTAAAGTACAATATTTATTATGGTATTTGGGTATTTCTTATCCATCTTTGTGTATTTCTAATTATTTCATACTCAGTTTTATGAGGTTCCTATATTTTTGGATGTCATTGACAAAGTTTTTGAGTATTATGTCCCTTGTCCCCATTTTTCCATAAGTCTTTTGTTTCCTATTGTGTGATTTTGCAAAAAGCAGTGGTTCTTAAGAACACATATGTTGCATTACAGAACTGACTACATTAGGGACCTGAGATGACTCAAGGCTCCTATCACATTTCTATATTCCAAGGCTCCACAGAAATTTTACAGATTTAGGGCACTACGACTTATGGTCTTCATGAGGAATGATGGCATGATTTATACATTTAGTTTACTTTGATCTTTTCTCCTTTGCCTAATAAAATTAAAGTATTATATCTGGCTCCAACAAAACTCACAAAGAGAATCATGACCCAATGGCAGTCCTTGAATAAAAAACAGTTATATTAGTGATTAAAATAATTTGATTACATTCTAGTGATTATTTTTTGGATTCTTTTCCAAGATTAAACATAACAGGCTAGAACTGCCCAAATTCTCAAATTTCACATGCCATTGTCTTGCAGATACTGACTGAGGTGGTCTTGGATTTTGGAAATACTCCATTAAATTTTCAAAGAATAACTTGATAACAAAAGAAACAACAGGAAATCTCTAAGACTAATTGCATTTTCAGATCAACCACATCCAGAAAAGTGTAGATGACCATTACAGTCTTAGTTAGCTCAGGCCACTGTAACAAAACACTGTATACTGGGTCCCTTAAACAACAGAAATTTATTCCTCACAGTTCTGGAGACTGGGAAGACTTCAGATCAAAGCGCTGGCTGATTCAGTTCTTGGTAAGAGCCCTCTTCCCGGCTTACAGACTGCAGCTACAGTTCTCTATCCTCACAGAATAGAGAGAAGAAAACTCTGGTGTCCCTTCTTCTTATAAAGGCATTCATCCCATCATGGGAACGCCATTCTCCTGACCTCCTCTAAACCTAATTACCTCTCAAAGGTCTCATCTTCTTACACCATCACATTGAGGGTTAGGGCTTCAACATGATGAGTTGGGGAAGGGGCTGGCAGAGCATTAGGTCTGTGACAACGCCTTTCCCAGGTATTTTCTTCATTGACCCCACAATTAAGAACATCACTGATTTCCTCAGTCTTGAATAGACTCTTATGGTGTCTGGCTCACATATGTCCTTTACTTCAGCTGTGGTCAATACTTCTTTTTATTTCTTTATTTATATACCCTCCAGCCCTCTGTTTCTGAATCTGATAAACTACATATGCTTCCAGCTGTTGATATTTCCGTAGTATGTCATGGTGCATATAATCCAACTCCTGTTGGATTCAAATAAATAGGATTTAAAAACTCCCAAGGTTTAAAATTCCCAAACTCCCTGGAGCTTTCAGGCAAAAATTTTCAGCTTGAGTTAATTACCCCAATTTTGTTTACTTCAGCTTGTCCAGAGGTACCTGGTATTTATAAGAACAGTTTGCTTTATCAGAAGAATTCTTAGTGAGGAAGGAGTGATGAAGTCAGAACAGAAAGGAATTTTTTTTTTTAATTTTTGCAATGGTAATTAGAACTAAACTGGAAGAGAGCCTAAGGCAAAAGTGTGTTATAAGAGTCAAGAAGTAAGATTATCAAGTTACAATTTAGTTAGAAATATGAGATGGAAAACGAAGGACGTCCAGTGGTGTTTTAAACTCATAGCACTACAGTTGTTTTGGAGTGGTAATATATGGAGATGTTTCCAATAATACCACCAATCTAAATGCTGCAAGAAATTGTAAATAGAGAGGAATCAAAGAAAAAAAAGTCCCATAAATCTATTGCTGAAGTAGAAGTTGTTTTTTTTTTTTTAATTTTATTTATTTATTTGAGAGAGAGAATGAGAGAGAGAGAGCACATGAGAGGGGGGAGGGTCAGAGGGAGAGGCAGACTCCCCGCTGAGCAGGGAGCCCGATGCGGGACTTGATCCTAAGACTCCAGGATCATGACCTGAGCCGAAGGCAGTCGCTCAACCAACTGAGCCACCCAGGCACCCTGAAGTAGAAGTTTTGTATCTAATTTTAGGTACCTTTTCAGTGGTCTTTATTGAAGGAAAAAGTACCTTACTCATAATGAAATGATGTAACATTAGAGTAATCATAAGTGAAAACTGAAAGTTTGTATTTGAGAAAACTGAAAGTTTGTATGTATAATTTCTGAAATAAATTGTGCTATGTTCAAATAAATTGCTTATCAAATATTTGTGACAATCCAACAATATACAAAGCAATTTTGAAGGATGATATTAATTAGTTCTGGTTGGTACATGAACATAGCATCATAAGTTCGTTGCAATAGAAAATTCTTGGAAAGATAATTAAGTAGGACCAAACATCGGGATCATTCAGTTTACCATCCATCTGCCTATGGCAGAAAGGCTCCTGTTACAAATGCCTGTGAAGTAGGCCAACCGTAGTTTATTTTTCTTAGGCTTCAAAGTACATGTGTAGTTCACGTCTCTTCAGAAAGCTTAATATAGGGCAGGGATAAAAAAATCTAAAAATAAAACTATTAAGCACACTTCACCAATCAGAAAACGTATGTATATCCACATTTTGAAAGAGCATGAGGGTATTCTTAGTAAGTCAAATCGTGAACTGTCTGGAAAATGATACAAACAACAAAAACCAGAAACTCTAACATGGGCTATTTCAAAGCAACAGATAAAGGAAGAAAGTTAAATTGTGAGGCATACTTTTTATTTCAGCAAAAAGATATGTGTACAAATGTACAAAATTGAACGTCTTGCTTTATCTGCACAGCAATAACGGTAACAGAATCTGGCCTCACCTGTGTCCATATTCACTTTCCCTAGTCTCCTTTTTAAATCATTTTTCTCTTACTTCCCACTTTAAGTAGCAATGGTTTAAATATCTGTTCTAAAACATAGCCCTTTTTTAATGTTAATTTTTAAAAATGTTTTGAGTTCTAAAACTAGTCTTTTCAACCACATAAAGTAAGTTTTATACTATGTCCCACTTTTTGAGTGTATCACAGTTTAGTACCTAAGGAATTTAATATTTGTCCCTTAACAGTGCAGACCGTGGCACTGATAGCACAAGATTACTACAAGGTGGTAAAAGGTGAATTTAGGCTGAGATGAGAAGAAACTCCACAAATAAAGGAGAATGCTACAGAAAAGAAGGAACACAGGGGCGCCTGCATGGCTCAGTCAGTTAAGTATCTGACTGGCTCAGGTCATGATCTCGGGGTCCTGGGATGCCCACAGCAGGCTTCCCTCTCGGCGGGGAGGCTGCTTGTCCCTCTCCCCCCACCCTCTCTCTCAAATAAATAAATAAAATCTTAAAAAAAAAAGAAAAGAAGGAACACAATTCTTTATGCTGATTGACACCCTCAGGATGTCGCAGCATTGAAGATGTGCCCTAAGCTTCAGTGATCACTGAATGTTAAACGGATTGGAAGTCAAGTAGAAACAACAGTACAATAGTCAAAAAGCCCAGCTTGCATGGGGTCTGGCAGCAGCTTTCCTCAGGGTCTCTTCCAATGTAAGGTTACTGCCAAATCGTTCTGAATCCACTTCTCATGTACTTTAGCTTTCCTTGGCAGCAGAGCACAGATTCGAGTAAAACCTGCCTACGCTTCTTGTTCAGAATTAATGCCAAGGTGAGTTCAATTTTTAGGGAAGTAAAAATTCTCTTTCGCTCTTTCTCCCGCTCTTCTTCTCTCCACCTCCCTCCTCTCTCACTCCCTTTCTCTTCTTAGTTCGGGGTAGTCTGTAGTAACCTGTTAGGTAATTAGCAATATTTACATGTAGATGGAGAGGAAATTCCTAAAATAGCGCACTATAAAAGAGAAATGGGACATTTCATGCGCAAAGATGAGACTCAGTTTTTGAGGGTAACTTACAATTTGCAAAAGAAAACAGGGCCTTATAGTTAAATGGGATCTTAGACATTATTTGGTTTCATTTTTTCCTTTTACAAATGAACCTAAGCCTCGGGAAGGTTACTGTGCCTGGTCTAATATCACAGAGGTACCAAAAATTGTTTTTATTTCTGATAATTCCTAATATGTGACTCAATGAAAGGGAGTCATATGTTCAAAATAGAGTTTCATCTGACCTATATAATAAATCATACTATGAAAGAGGTTTTACAAAATACATTTTTGTCCTTATGAAAAAGTGTGTCCATAATAAAAATAAAAGTGCTTCCTCTTAAATTTCATTAGTTTATTGGAAAACAAGACAAAACAAAATAAAACAAATCATTCTATCCCTTGTGGGAGCATGTAGTATTAGTTACTAAAGAAATATTTAATTTAAAGAGGAAAATTTCAAGGTTATTTGAAACAGAAGTTAAAAGCATTCTCTGAGTAAGAAATTAATAGTAAGAATCTTTATGAGTTTATTTTCCAACACAATCTTTTCAAATTCAACATAGATTATATGAAAGCTGGTTACTTAAATTTTTGAAAAATACAGATATCTTTCAGAAAAGGCAAATTACATGTGAAGCTAAAAGAATACAGTAGAGTTTTTATATTGATTTCTGTATTTTTCATGGAATTTCTGGTGGAAACAATGTATCAGAAACTAAATCATGGTAAGGTTTTTATTATAATATATTGTATTATAACCAGGATTTTCTCATTCAGATGTCATGTTTTTATTGGTTGCCAAGTTTGTGGCCTTATGTTGATGGAAGTCTAATTTTTTTATTGATTATTATTCTGATTTCTTACTTTGAAGATTATTATTTTTTTTTTACTTTCATGGCGCTGGCAATTACATCCAAAATAATATATGCAAGAATAATGATCATCTTGTTTAGTATTGGTAATTTAATATTTGCCACCACTTAACAGAACTCTCCTATCTGAAGCTTTGCCAGAAATCATTTTCCTTAGGTACAATCATAAAGTCAATGTGATATAGGACCGATGTTGTCTAAATTATAATTGACATAGAGTATTGAGTCCTAAAGGACAAGAAAAAATTTAACAAAAAGTCAACTCTACAAATAACTATAACTCATAAAAGGAAGAATAAAGATACTCAGCCCAAAGTGGCACAAATGGTCAGATAAAAACAAGAGGATCAAAAGAAAATAGAATCATGAATTCCCAGAGAAGGAACAGGGGAAAATGATCATAGGTGAAGAAACCAGCCAATCGATAAATCAGCTAGATTGAGGTTAGAGTTAGACACTCACACTGGATTTAGAGATGATTTGTAATACCAGTGAGAATAATTTGAGAGAAAAGGAAAGGTGAGGTTTTTATTTTTAAAAAATGCTGAAAAGAGCAAAAGTCAAAAAACAAGCATATATGTGTTCAAGTGAGTATCTGTATCAGTAAATATTTTAAAATCTATTTCTATATTTTTCAGCCATTTTAATAATATCATACCTTCTTCTCCCTCCAAATTTATTGTGACCTAATCCCTTAGTGAAATTGATCAGGCAACGATGGTAGCAGTAACTTCACTGCTTATGTATTTGTAATTAATGCTTCACTGAAGTTGAAAATTGGAATATAGTTTCATATTTTTTTCTACAGGGTGATCTGGTTACTCCTCTTCTCATGCTTTTTTTTTTTATTTCCTGTCTTCTATTTCCTTCTTGCTAGGGGTAGTGCTTTAGAAGGGAAATGTAGACTACTGTCAAAGTCTCAGAGTCCCCGAACCACACAGTCTTCTGCCAGGTAGGACTGCAAGGCTGGTATTAAAGATGCTCATCACCTCCATCCACCAAGTCAGAGCTCCACACACATCACTGCCCACTGCCAATCACAACAAACGTCCCACCTCACACAGATGTTTGGGGGAAACCAATTGATTAATAAATTCATATTATGGATAAATCAACCACGTTTATCTTTTAAACTTTGTGTAAGAGAGATTTTACAGCATTTTCAGGCCTTGTTAATCCTCATCAAGTAGTTCTTCCCACCCTTTAGTGTGGTTCTAAAAAGGCTTAAATGTTAGATACTGCAAAACAAAGCGCTCTGTCAGAGTTCTAATAATTCAGTTAAAGTCCAAGATTAGTTCAGTCTAAGACTTACAGACATGCTAATTTAGAGTTGTAGGTTTCCCTAACATGTATAACACGATAAAAAAAAAAACAATCTCTGCCTCTTAATTAAGGGTCACTAGGAAAAATTGGTAACAAAGAAAAAGATTTCAGACATTAGATCTTCAAAAGACTAGACAAAAAGTAATTGTTAAAATAAGTGAAATGATGCCAGTGCAGTGTCCCCTGCTACCTTATCAAATTAATTTTGTTACAGACAGCACAAAACAAAAGTGTATTTCTAGTTTTCTGAGTCAGACTATGTTTAGTTGAATCATATGTTACCTGTCAAAATACAAACCTGTCCAATTGTGACCCAAAGCCTTGCTTAGAATTTCTATCAAGGAGTCATCTAATAACACAGTCCTTATTTGAAATGGGCTATCAGGGCCTGGCCTCAAACTCGGTTGTAAAAACACAGAAGCCTGCTTCTGCAATGAGAATCAAGCCCTTGCTCTTGCTTGGCAAATCCCTTTATTGGCACCTCTACAACCATTTCTTAAATACAGATTTATTTGCCCTCCTTTTGATCAATGAATTAGTTCAGATTTGGTAACAAAGTAAATAGTCCACAAACAGAACCAGATCTTTATTTTTAAACCACAGTTCCAATTACTTGTGTGAAAACATTGGAATTATTTTATAAATAGGTCTAGAAAATATTTTGTTTCCTATTTGTGAAGGATCTTAGACTCCCTCATTTTAACTATACAGAGGGAAAGACATCCTGATTTTACAGTCCTTTTTAGTGACTACAGTTCTCTATTTTTTCCACAAATATATACATGTCTAACACTGTGCTCAGAACTATTCCAAATGCTTAATTCTGCAAATCGATTGCAGTTCTGTTTTACCTATTTCCATTTGAACCAAATCCTTTGAAAAGATATGGGAAATGCAAATCCTTTAACTAAGAAGGAAGCCTGATGCCACCTGAATCCTTATGAACTAAACCAAGTATTGTGGTCAATACTGGTTATTATAGGGCTAATGATGATGGATTAATTGATGGTAGCATTTCTAAGAAAATACAAACCTTAATCAAGAGTGTACTATGTGCAGTCACTTTTTCACTCACTGAGGCAATATAGTCTCCTTGTGAAAGAGTAAGATAAAACTTAAGGGGAATAAAGGCCAGATGCTACCCAGGTCTACATAGAAGAGCTTCTGGATTAGAAAACCTCCACTTAGAAAATATTATCTGATTTAATCTGATTTGTTGTATGGGAAATGATAACCATTATACTGAAACATGGAAAGAACCTAATCATCAAGAATTATCTTATTGAAACCTCTATTTTTTTACTTAAACCTTTAAACAGACCATAAGTTGGGTATTTTTATTACTATTATATAAATAAGAGACAAAAAAGCTAAAGAGATGTACTATAATTTGTATAAGGTCACAGAGTGAGCTGGGGTAGGGTTGGAATTTGAAGCCAGATTTATCTGGTCTCAGAAAGTCAATTCTTACCTGTCTATGACAAAGCAATAGCCTTATACAATTAAACAGAATACTTGGATAACAAACTACTTTTTTCAGTGTGCAACTACAAATCAATACCTATAAAGACTCTGAACATTACTAAAAAAAATGTTTGAATGTATAATGCACAGGCTGCAGTAAATAGATGAGAGTCATATAAATAGTACACACATTCATGGTTTGAACTTTTATAAAATAAGCTTATATGAAAAAGGATGAGTCAATCAATTCAATTTATACACTCTTACATGCCCAATAGTATCCTTGTGTTTCTAAAAGAAACACTAAAATATAAATCTCATCAATCTCTTTTAGTGGGTAACAATCTATACCCATCAGACACCTAGATATAAAAAGCCAAAGAGCAAAATTAGTGATGATAGGTTTAATACTAAGATTAACATTTATTTGAAGTATATTTTAAACTGTATTACTTAATATTTTGAAAATAACATTAAGGATAATCATAACACATACAATAAAATACTATTATTAATACACAAATTAAAGAATTGTAACACAGGTTCATTCTTACTCAAAATATAGTTTGAAAAAGGGTGTGTTCATGGTAACTTATGACTCTTAAAAAATTCACTATATATCTAGTAAGACAATTACATGCAAAGTCTTTTGGTCCTGATACTTTCATTTATCTGATTGGTACTAAATTTTGACAGGAAATGAAAAAGCAACTTTTTTTTTAAAATGGGGGAATCAAAAGATTCTAACAATTCTTCCTAAAAAGCATTCTTTGGGTTTTTTAATAAAATATCTTTATCACAGCTTTGGCTTTCCATCTTAGCAGACAAAGCCAAGTACATGGTCAGTAAATGCCATCAATACCATTCATGATTGCATGAATACAGCAAAACCACATGCATAATAAACAGCTCCTGCCCAAAATGCAAAATGCAAGACTCTCTTTTATAATGAATTTAATTTTTTAGTAGTAAATATTGAGAAAGTCTACTCCTTGACTTCCAGCCCAGATTGCCAATCATACATGAGCTTTTCCCTTTATCTCCAAAGTTCCCAGAATATAGATTTTAAATCCCTCTCAGGTTCAAATTCTTTAAAATAGTTTTCCAGAGTCAGGAGAGAGAGTAGGAATAGCTTTGAGAATTATGGAAGGATAGAGAAAAGCTAAAAGACATAATGTAGAGGCTAAAAGTTATAAGCCATAGAACCTAGGGATTTTGGCAAAGGAGTAGACAACAAAACCTAATTGTTAAAATGAAACACCAGGCCCAAAACAGAGTTACTTTAGTTAAGCCCCACCTAGACTTAATACCAAAGCTAATTACATTTTCAGCCTCTCCCAGGAGTGGAATTTTAAACCAATCAGTCAATATTCCTGATCAGCTCTAGTGAGATAATCCTTATAATAAAAGTCCCCTCCCTTCCCCCTGAGGGAAGGTGACTTTGCCTGAAACAGTCCTTTCTTTTGCTAATAATTTTCTTGTCCACACCATTTTTGCCTATAAAAGCCTTCCATTTTGTACAACTCCTCTGAGCACCCTTCCGTTTGTTAGATGGCATGCTAACCTGGTTCATAAATCATTGAATAAGGCCAATTAGATCTTTAAATTCACTCTGTTGAATTTTGTTTTTTAACATAACACATGCATAAAAGCATTAAGAAAGAAACTCAAAACATTCTTTCTGTTCACTACGTCAAACCTGATATATTTTCAGGTGGATATGACTTGGGTTTAGCCTAAATAATTAGTGTTAAAATGATCAAGTGTACTTATACAATTAATACGAAACCTGATTCTGATAAATGCAAAGAGGAAATGAGGGGAACTTCAGGGTCATCCTTCCATTTCACCATCATGATCTGAAGACTTGGATTTTTCTTACCTCTGGGAGATTTTGAATATTTCAAGTAATCTACAAAACCTTTCTTGGCATTATCAATATATAACAGATAGTCACTTCAAATCCTCTTTGGAATAAGCAAAACATAGACATGTAAATGGATAATTTACAGCAGATATCCATTTAAAGAAAAAAGAGAAAAAAATCTACATTAAGCTAACTTATTGATGGTAGATATAAAAATCCATCATTTGTTTCAAGGCTTGTCTAATGGTTCCAGAGAGGACTTAGAAATTATGCAGTAGAAGAAGTAGGTGTTAGGGAAATTAGCTAAATAAAACTATAGACAAATGTAGTCACACAGTATTACTAGTTCCCATGGAGATTTTTATGTGCATCTATTTAACCCACCATAATGATCAGGCCTTAAAATTGGAAAGGAGAGTAAAAAAGAAAAAAAAAAACAACAGCAATCTTTATCCCCATTGAAAATATCTCCATATTTTAATCTCAGAATCATGCAAGACACTATGAAAATATATCCTGGTTTCCCCAAGACATGCAAAAGATGATTAATTCTCTTATGGTTTTCCTAGACTGGAGTGATCGGGTACTACACTGCTTTATTTCATAATTTCCCTAAAATTAGCATTTGCTTATAAGATCTTGATAATTGGTCTAATATTTAAAAGTCTCTGTAATTCCTAAATCATTTTATTCTAAATATTCTTTGCAGTAAATATGTAATATTCTTTTAATTCTATTCTATAATCAGAATACCAGTGATAAAAAAAATGCTTTGCTCATAATTATTCTGTCAAAAATAAATCAACCCTGATTACATATAAACTAACTGATATTTCTCTTCACATTCTATTCCTACAGTTAATCCTGTAATTGATAAATATTATGTTCCAATCTTAAAGTATGAACAGAAAATGCAAACATTTTTTCTTACTATTTAATGTTACTCTAATTTTTAATCAGGGGTAACAGGTCATGAGGTAAAACATGTTACCTCAAACACTAATAAGAAAAATAGAAAAAAAACCTGAATCAAAAGGCACAAAAAATATGCTCTTTGACTTAGTCACCTGGAAATGTATCCTAAGAAATCACTCATTTACATAAAAGGACCATTTTTAATAATGTAAATATTCAATAGAAAATATTATTTGTAAGAGCAAAACTTGGAGATTAACTAAATACGCCATCAGTGGGAAATGGTTTCATAAATTATGGAACAGCCACCAGAGAGAAATTTAGGCATGTAAAGTCTTTTTGGAAACATAGTATGCATTATGTTTAATATCATTAAATGTCTGTGACAACATATGCATGGTATCATATGCTAACAAAAACATGAAAAGGGCACTTTTGTAAGGGTGGTGAAATAATGCTAATCTGCATGCAAATTTATATTTGCTGTTATGTGGTTTTGACAGTGAAAACTGACAAAATGGTAGTACTATTAAAAGGGGTGGAAATTAAAAGGGGTGGAAATTATCATTTTTATATTATATAAATAATTTATAATCTACCAATTAATAAATGCACATTTATTGATTCATTTTGAAGGTAAGTAGTCCTTGTCAGGTTAGAATGTAATTATTTTAATCCCTTATCTTTCTTATGTAGAGACAATTCATTTTCATGAAAGTTACATGTTAAGTGAACTTCCACCTTCCATTTTTAATTCAATAACTCCAGTTTCACAAATTCCAACTTTTATGGCACATAAATAATGCTAGAAAGGAACATGTGCTACATGCCTATAAATGTTCAACTGTTTCTGTTTCTGCAACTTTTCTCTATACGAAGGATAGCAGGTTATATAATTATAGAAGTGGCATTTATGACCGCAGGCTTTCAGTATTGTGTAATCATATCATGCAGTGTGATACATTAAACGTAAGGTTAAAAAAAGCAGGCAGGCTATACTTAAAGTCAACAAGAGGCCATCAACCTAGAAGAAAAAACAATGACTATGGCATGAATTATGACACATGGGGCTATGTGAAGGAGGCTCTTTCAACCACAACTATTAACAGCTTGTGAAAATACCATTAAAGGACTCATTTCAAAATGGTAATATTTATCAAAGGCAGACAGGTTTATATGGTGTTCATCAGATTTGAAACAGTACTACTGGAATTTCATTGACTTATGAAAGAGCACTGAGCCACAAAGGCTTTCTCAACACCTCTTCCCGGACCCCTTTTTATTTTATACTTATTTGATATTTTGTCAAGATGAGCACTACATGTAATTAAGAACACTGAGTTCTAAGTCTGATTTGGTTTTTTCTTTGCCACAAGAACTTGGACATGACATTTAACATGACCTCAATTTGCGCATGTAGGAAACAAAGAAATTAAAGAAAGATAGCATCCTTTAATAAATAATGTTTTAACTAGGATATCTCTTGCTTTTCATGGCTTGTAACATTCCCCTGAACTTTTTGTTGTTATTGTTATTATTTGAGACCTTATACATTTATGTTTGTTTCCATTTTGTTTAGCAGCTATCCCCAAAATAAAAATAGAAAATGGAGAAATATCAGAAATGTGTGTCTATGGAATACACAGGGGATCTTTAAGGTAAGGAAAGAAGAAATGTAGGAGGAGTAAAAATTAAATAATAATCAGAGTGTATGAAGTTTTACACTACCAAAACCCAAGTTCCTAGGGAATTCCATTCATGTCTCAAAGTAGAACCAAGTCACAGGAGGTGAAGACTACTATTTTGGAAAATGAACAACTGCCCATCACACCCAAAATCCACCATCATTGTCCTGCCTTTTTAATGAATCCAGACCATCTAGATTGGAGACAGTCATCCTCTACCTGTACCAAATGGAAATAACCTAACTAATCCATCTTTCTAGGCAGAGGAAAATGATTCCTAATTTGGACAACACTAAGAATATGGTCCACCCTTGTCCCCAGCACTGATTGGTTAAAAAGGATCAGTTCCCTGAGGACAGCTGGAGCTGTTATATCTTCTCCAGATGCTTTAAGAGTGGGAAGTGTCCACACAGAGTAAGGGGTAGCTAAGAACACGTGAAGAATAGAAAAAAAAGATGTCAATATCCTAAAGTCCCAGAATTTATCCATATGTTAAGTTACATGGCTAGAAAAAATTAGGCATTAACTAGTTTTTAGATGGCTGCTAATCAGATGACTTTAAAATAGATTATTCTGGATTATCCAGGTGGGTATGATGTAATCACAAGGGTTCTTAAATGTGAAAGAGGACAGCCAAAGAGTAGCCTCAGAGTGGGGGATGTGAGAAGGACTCACTGGCTATTGCTATCCAGAAAGGAATGCAGCCCGCTGACAACTTCTGATTTCTGGAATATAAAATAATAAATGTGTGCTTGTGAAAGCCCCCTCATTTGTGCTAACTTGTTACAGCAGGGATAGGCAACTAATACAACAGCCTTGCAGCCTCTAAGAAAAAGCCTATTTATGTTGTACAATTTCTGAATGGAAGCAAGTTTTCCCTATTTCTTGAGGAAAAGCTAACTCTGCTGAAGCTAAACTTTTCCTGGCCAAATTGCTATACTAGAGTCACACACAGACAGCATGGGCCTGCCTTCCCCTAATTGGACACCTAGCTCACCTTACAGCCTGATTACAACCCTATCTGTGAAGACCTTTGCCTGTAGCTAAACTAGTTTATATTTTTAACTCAAATCGCTTAGACTACTAGTTTTTTTTTTCTGTAAGTAACCTTGCCTATATCATAATAATGTTGTAGGAATTAAAGCAATGATTCAGAAGAGAGTTTTCCATATTTTGGAATCAGAAAAATATAAAGCTACCAAATATTTAACACTATTTTACCAAAAAAGTCTGCTTTGATAAAAATATAAATTGTGTTATAGAGTATTATGAAATTAGGATATTTCCAGTCAGTCAAATGGAAAAAACTTAAAGAATACTTTTCAAAAATTAGATCATAATTCATAGATCTACTTTCCCTCATATGTGGAAAGTTAATTGTATTCTCTCAGATGTTTCATTTGAAATCTTATGTTTTTGTTCATTCAAGTGACTGATCTTAGACAAACATGGGAAAAAAAATACCAAATCTGAGAATTCAACCAAAAAAAATTCTCAGATTTGGTATTTTTATCCTCCTTTTTTTATAGTCCCACTTGAATTCCTCACTATGTAACACTATTTCTTTGACTAATTTTTAGCCTTTTTTTAGAAAAGGATAACTTTATCCAGAGTTTTGTCTAAAATACTATGGTTGCCATTGCAAACTTATGTTTTGCATGTATTTCTTTGAAACAAAATCTTACCTCTTTGTGTCCTCTGAATTTAATCCTGGAGGATTTATCTCTTTGTACCTAAAGAATATAAAGAACTGCATTATTCCATTTTACTCGGCTTTCAGAGATTTCAAATCAAAACCACAATTGGTATGTGTCCACCCTTTTATCTAAATTGCCTCTAAAGCTGTATCTACACAAGGACAGCAACTTAACCAATGGGGCAACAGGCTCATCAGCTAAACAAAAATAATAGAGAATTTGTCTTTTTTTTTTTATAGAAAGTAAACATGTACAAGACTTTTGAAGGCTAATGCAATTTGTCTCTTAATTCCAGTAAGGAGAAACTTTTATCAATGTTTTGTTAGAGGACTATTTTTTTAAATACTTAAATATATTAAGTTGCTTAAAGTTCCCTTTGTTTAAAAGAGAATATAAGGTGACTTTTTATATTAACCATGTGTACAATGGGTAACAAAAAGTTGTAAGCGGATTTTTGGTTGATTTAAAAGCTTCTAGGGGCGCCTGGGTGGCTCAGTCGTTAAGCGACTGCCTTCGGCTCAGATCATGATCCCAGTGTCCTCGGATCGAGCCCCACATCGGGCTCCCTGCTCAGCGGGGGACCCTGCTTCTCCCTCTGCCTGCCACTCTGCCTATCTGTACTCTCTCTCTAACTCTCTGTCAAATAAATAAATAAATAAATAATCTTTAAAAAGTAAAAATAAAAAATAAAAGCTTCTATTTATCCTGCTATCAGTTGAAATCAACTGTCCTTGCAGTTTTAATGCCTGAGCGGCTGCATGTGCACCATTAGGTGACTGGTAGCGATTCTAAACTGCAAAGTCTGGATATGCCCTACATAAAGTCACAAAGTTTCAGTTCAACAAAGACATCTTCCAATTGAACCAGATCCAGCTCAGGATTGTGTTACAATGGTTGCAGAGAGGGGTAGTTGATGAGAAGGCTATTGCCTTTCCTGATGTTGTCTCTAAAAGAGTAATATATCCTTAAATATCTTAATGGTTCTTTATGTCCTATAGTATTTCAGTGTACTTACCAAGAAGGTTTTAACCTTCCCCTCAGCTTAACTAAACTTTAGACAGGCTTCTTCCCGACTCTAGCCCCCTGACCTCCCTTTCCTTGGAGCATTTACTTTAGAAACTTTGTAATTGTAAATTCTTTCTCTGTCCCTTCGAGATATAAATACATTTTAAAGCTCCTTGCCAGTGTCACAACTCAGAAAAGCCTTTCTCAAAAATCTAGGTGCTATCTTTTAAAAATGTAATCATGAAGGAAGATAGTGCCGAATCTCCGTTTCTGTGGGAGGGTAGGAGCCTAACGTCAATAAGCACACACAGAGTGCTGAATCACAAGGAATAATATTTCCAAATTCATAAATAACTCGAGGTCCTGGAAGTATCATTGGTGGACTTCCTCCCAAATGTCCTCCAGTATTCTTCTGCTAGCTCACTCGAGTGCTTAAAAACTCTCCTGGGCTTTGTTGCGGCAAAGCTGAATTCAGACTCAGTTATGGCCTTTCTTCGCTACTGCAGTAGCCTTGAATATGGTCTTCTTTGCTTGTTTCATTTTGTACAGCACAGTTTTTGCCTTGATGGTACCTAAAATTTCTGTTTAATATGTTCAATTTTCTGCTATTCTAATCTTTTTTGTTAACAGCATTCGGGGGGGGAGATAAACAAAGCTCTTTTAGTTCTCATTCTGACAAAGATGTACCCCAAAAGAGGCATGAAAAATCAAGAAATTTCTACATTTTAATAGTGCTTTGAGTTCCTAAGAGTGATTTCACTTATTTTCAGACTATTCCAAGGAGGCCAGAGAAATAGAAAATAGAAATGCATAAAGAGGTTTGGGAGATTTCTATTTCTCTAGCCTCCTTGGAAAAACCTCTTTATGCAGCCCCAGAACTGGGTAAAGCCACAGAGCTGTACCCAGACTGTCCAACAATGGATTATGTGTTAAAAGCATGGAAAAAATTTACATTTTTCACTGAAAGCTCAGGGTTGGTATTGGATCCAAAGAATTTGTTTACTTTAGGACTAAGAGGTGAGCTATAAAATATTCTCACTGGAAACCAAACAAACAAACCAAACACAAAAACAAACAAAACCTCAGAAAACAAAGCAGACAGGAGCTCTAACACTTCTTGGGACAGTTTATTGATTCCTTTTTTTTTTTGTTACTAAATCTACCCTCATGTAAAATATACTTCCTATGTTAGTAAATGGAACAATTTAGAAAAATTAGTAATTTTTAATCAAGGAAAGGTAGCTTGTTCGCTCTATTTCTAGTCAACCCTAATATATTCAATTAGCAGAAAGTTGGGGTCAAGAGAAAAATTCAAAACAGAAACTGAATAAGTTGAACAAAATGGGGATTGAGGGAGTAAGGATAATTAGGAAAGCATCATCACTGTGATTAAGATGGATGCCTTTTTTGTCTTCTTTTTTGGCTCCTTTCACGGTCTCCATAGATGTTATCCTTTCTCCAATTCTTTAAAAGATCTTTTCTGGGGCTCCTGGGTGGCTCAGTCAGTTAAGCGTCTGCCTTTGGCTCAGGTCATGACATCAGGGTCCTGGGATGGAGCCCCGTGTTGGGCTCCTGCAGGGAGACTGCTTCTCCCTCTCCCTCTGCTCCTCCCCCTGCTCATGATCTCTCTCTCTCTCTCTCTCATAAATAAATAAAATCTAAAAAAAAATAAAATAAAATATCTTTTCCACTCAGACTCCTCAGATTTTATTGTAGTGATCTATGGATCTAATTACCAAAATCTTTCTGCTGAAAACACCTTGCCTGAACTATTTAATCGGTACAAATATACCTGTGTATTTGTTCTTTCACTTGGCTTCATTACTAAAGAAGTAGACAATATCAGGTGTGAAAAAGACATGTTGGTGCAAATAAAAGGGAATGCTAGTCATACTGAAATCATAGCCATGTCCTCATCTACTGTTCTATTTTATTTTAAATGTCACTTGATTCTGTTAAATTATTGGGGCTTATAAAACAGTGACTTTCCTCATCAAATTATACTAGAAATTTAGAGACACATTTTATAATAGAAAAAAAAAGGATAATTTTTTACTGTCCTCAAGCAGACTGGACATTCTAAAATAAGGAATATGACTACTGTCAATGTCCTTTCACAAATACAAAGGTTGAAATGTTTTTCCCTCCCCTCCAACCACTACCCAGCACCACTGTCATATGGGAAATAAACTTTAACAAATGTGATCTCTAAAGAAGATATAACAAATGGCTATTCATCTCCAACATACATAATTTCAAATTATAGATTATTATCTAGTAGGAAAACCATAGTTGACATTATAGTATAGGGATGAGTCAGTTTCAAGGAATGAATGACATGTTACTGCTTATATTTAATTTAAGCAAACTCTTATTTCCATTCCTCTTTCTTTAACACTGCTTGGTCTTAGGGTGTTATGAACACCTCACTCAGTACTAGCTTTTCACTTTCTTAGAGTCCATAGCAGTGGAGGTAGTGAGATTTAAAGGCCCACGAGAATATATTCCAAGGGAAACCTTAATCTATTTTGAGAACTATAACTTCTGCTGAAATGGGAATTATTTTCTTAGATCAACTCTTATCGACTTAGTAGGTACTTGAGTGACTAGGGCTAAAGACAACGAACAGATTTTAAGCAAGCTGTAAATTGCCATCATGAGGTTGACATTAAAAAAAAAAGTACATGGCCTAAGAATTTAATCTGAGCAACCAACACTTTCACAAACGAGTCTGTGCCTAAAAAACATGCTTTGACCTAGATTAACCCTTGTAGCACTAGCAGTAGCTGTTACCAATATAAATTTGAAGAGTAAATTAAATATATAGAAATATTTAGCTTTTTAAACACTTTAGTAACTTTCTGCAGTAAGTAACCAACCACGTCAAATACATGAGTCAGTTGCTACCATTTGACCTCATTGAGCTATTTCTACTAGCCTAAGAATTGAAAAACCTTAGTCCTAGGCCCAACTCTGCATATAACTATGTGACCTTGGAAGAGTCATTAATCTCTACTGGTTTTAGTTTCCTTTTTTCTAAAACAAGAGCCATGATTAGTTCATCATTTGTACCCTTTCAGATTCAACAGACAAGTGGAATATTAGTTTTACTCTAAGGCTGAAAAAAATGTCTGAAGAGATAAAGATTACAATAAATTAAATGTGACAAAGACCTCAATTAATGAGTTATTAATTCATTCTTGCTGTGAACCATAAGCTACATTTTTAATATGGGAATGAAATAAGAAGTCTGTATGAGCTTTTAAAAACTCATTTTTGTAATAACTAAAATTTAAATAGTAATGTGTTAAGGAAAAACAAACAAACTTCTAACTATTGTTATAGATAGTTATTCATTGACACAGTCCAAAATTGCCAGACACTGAAATCACCAGTCTGGATTTCTACATTCATTACAAGGGCAATAAATGAGTTTTAGTTATTTTCCCCTTGTTCTCACTACTAGAGTCAGCCATACTGACCTACATAAAAGACCACATTAACTCAGACATGAGCCACTCATTGGTGAAGCACTGGAGGTGTGAATCAAAACAAAAATTGCACTGGGAAAAGTTAAACAGGCAAAGACATTTTTATTTAAGGCATTGTAATAGGGCATAGAGGCCAGAACTTTGAGCTCAACTCCACTAGAACAAAAGCCTAGAGAGATTTTTAAGAGCTGTAGTGAGTGGGGAGATCACAGGGCTTCTCCTATAACTGCTGTTGCTAATGGTAACATAAGTAAACATTCTCCTATCTTCAAGACAGAGGGTAGTTTTTCAACTTAGAGCAAGGCACCAACCCTCCCGCAGAAAATGGGATCTAGAGGTGCTATCTTTCTTGATGACTGCATTTCAAAGAGATGGCTCTCAGGTCCTTGAGAAAGACTTTCCTGGATATAAAACTGGCACAAAAAATTTTTTTAAAAGATTTACATCTTAAAGGATTAGACAAATAATTTACAAGGTTTCTAAAGTAAGCAATGCAAGAAAAAGGAGGTCAGAGGCCTCGAGTTAGGAAAAGGCCTGCCTATAATTTAGTCAAACTGAGAGGAACATTAAGGCCATCTTGGTTGGATGACACTGATTTGGCAGAAAAATTAATGCTTTGGAAACTATCCAACTAGAGTAGCAGGTTCTTATAACACATAGCTATATTTTCTGAGAAAATACAACTTGCTTCATGAGTCATCAAAAATTATTTTTAATGATCATAGCTTCATTTGTATCTCATCTTATAATGTATCCACTTTAACTATGTGTATACTAGCTTGCCATTTTTCTATTTTCTCGTAACAACTAAGGAGGGTTAAGTAAGTTAGAGAACATTAATCTCATTAGTTTAGAGATGAGATTGCTGGGGTTAAAAGAAGTCAACCCACTGGTTTAATCCACACATTGTAACAGAATGAGACTATAAGCCATGACACGCGTTGGTGTAAAAGGCTCCTCAATGTGGCGCTGTGTGTGTGACTCTATGTGTGTGATGGGTATAAGCAAAAGATGCAAACAATATCTACTTCTAATTGATAGGAAAGAAAATATCTTCCCAGGAACTCTGATAACTGTAAACCTAAATACAACATGTGTTAATTTAACTATTGCTTTTGCGGAGGCAAATATTTTTACTTTACTTTTCAAGAGTGTGTGGTCACTATAAGAGAAAAAAATACATTGCTTTTTAAGAGCTAAAATAACAATTTCTCTTAAAATATCATCATATGTCTAACATGATGTGAAAATACTATTACATATTTGATTGAAAAGAGAGAGGCCATATTCATCCAGCTAATCAGTGACATCCCAGAAGTTATTTCACTGAAAAGATGTTTTGTTTTCTAATCGAAAACACCTATAATCACCAGCAGAGAGCTTGGCTGCAACTTATTTGTAAAAACTTTGAGTTTTCCTTTAAGAAAATGTACTTACTTTGATCAATTAAATATTTTGAACCACTAAATGACTCTGCTGCCAAACCCTTTGTTGTCCTGCTAATGTTCTCAGTATTTTGGGTGGCTGAGCCAAGAAATAATGATGAAGTTATATATGACTAGAGGTAGAAAGGAAAGGCATATGGGAACACCTTCATATTCTACCTCATAACAGGCTAATAAATTTTAGACTGCCCTAAAGAGAAATGCTGGCTGTGTTAGAGAGGATCTGTCAGTATAATAGACAGAAGTTCTATAAACTTCCTGGTCACTGGCAGTTTAACTTGCTCCAGGTTTGAAAATCCCTGACAGCTCCATCTCTCCTTGAAGAGAAATCAAAGTTGTGGAATGTGAACAAACAACTGACAACATAAAATTCATTTTATTTGCACTCGAGATAATATATTTATGGGTAATATAAGTGCTATGAACTTTTGATCTACCAATGATGACCCTACCAAACAAAAGAAAAACGAAAAGCAAATAGTTTTAGAAAAGAAAATTTATTGGAAGTAGAATATTTTTGCAGAATTTTGTTTTCTTTTACAATAAATCTTGAGGTAGGCTACCTTTTCTAGAGTGTTTCTGAAATGAAAGCAATGCTTTTGAGGTTAAGGTTATAATTATATAAGCTTTCTGAATCGTATTCAACTTAGCACAAAGGTATATGTAAACAAACAAACAAATACATGAAAGACATGTATGTTTGCCATTTAAGCCTGTTCTTTTCCTGAATAAATTGAGAAATCAATTTAAAATAAAGTATGGGGGCATATAGTGTCGTATTTGTAAAAATGAGCAGTTTGGATGCACGCCTGTATGTTTCTCCAGCATATGAAAAATTTCACATTTGAGAGAACAAAGAGCAGGGTCGGTGAACATTCACTTGTTATCTATGCAGCTGGAGCTGATTCCCTTGGATAAACAGGATTCCAAGCAGCAGGGATGTTTGGGAAAGGCAGCCTACATATTGTGTTTGTATCAATTGAAACTGCATATGATTGTTTGTCAATAGGGAAAACTAAACGAGATGTAAAGATTCCAACAATTACATAGTTTCTTCAAAGGAAATGAAGAAATCACCTCTATTTCTGAAAACTAGAACAGGGTGGGGTGCGGGAAAGGGAAGGGAATGCTTATCTGAACGACCCAGCTTGCCTTCCTATTGTTCTGAAATCACTGATGGCTTGTTCAACATTCATACCATCACATTGCTTTGTTTATCTGAGGTTTGATATTCTCCAAGGTGTTTGATACTATAAGAACTATATTAATACTGCATTTATTTTTGGACTTAAATTTAATTTAATGCACTTTCATTGCATATCTAATGCTGAAACGTTTCCCAAGTGCTAAAACGGTCTGTCCTGAGTTAAGCAATATTCTTCTCTACTGAATATAAAGAAATAAAAAGTACAACCATTTCACTGGTGATGTGAAACTCAAATATTAATTGATAGTTATAAGCAAGTTGTATTATCTGACCAAGTAACTTTTATGGTGACATTTAGATTTTATAATGTCCTTTATCCCCAATATTTTTTTCTTTAAAATTAGACAACATAGAAAATTCCAATGTAATCATTACATATTTTATTATATGAAATTCATTTTTATTTTTATTATACAAAAATATATTTCATATTTACTCAGGAAAGAAAGATCATTCTCTTTTTTCCTCATCCCCATACAAGAACAGTCCACAAAAACCCTCCTATCATCACTCATGTGAAAACTTATAAACTTTATAAGTCCTTTAAAAAAATTGTGTCCATCTGTCAGCACGTTATGAACTGTTTGAAAAAGCACATATATAATAAGACAGATGTATTGATTTTGTAAATAATAATTGTCACAAAATGTCTCACACATTTTATTCAACTATGACAGCCATATTTTGGTATACGACTCAGAGAAACTCTAAATAAAAGAGCCTCAAATTGTGTTTGAATAGGATCTAAAATTTTCAGTATGTATCTGACAATCTCCTATGTTATTGATAATATTTACAAATTTGCAAAAACTTTTCACAAAATTACACAAGCATCATGAAATAATCATTGGTTTTTTATTAGAAATTTAAATATATATCCTTATTTATTTATCCAAATTTAATTATTTAGTTATTTTCTTTTATGTTTCTGCTAATTGCTGTGGACTACCAGGAGCGGGCAGAATTGGGGTGATGCAAGGTCATGACTGGTATAAGCATATATTAAAAGGAAACAGGAGAGAAAATATATATACAACGATTTTACTAGTTAGATCATGAAGAGGAGTTGGCTGGAAGAAGTATACTATGCTGAGGGGAGCCACTGACAGTGTGCCTGCTAAAGGGACTCCCTCCTTCACCATCCTCTTTATAAGCCACATCAGAACGTGGACTCTAGCTTAAGGGCAATGGAAAACCACTGAGGCATTAAGCGGGTGAGATAAATGAGTATATTTTATCTCAAGAATAATCATCCTAGCTGCAGCATAGACAAGAGATCCATAGAAGCAATAAGAAACATGTGGAGGCTTCATTAATTCAGGAGCGACATGCTAGTGGTCTAGTACCAGTGGCCTGAAAGCAGACATGAACCATGTTTAGAAAACAGAGTAAACAGTATCTAGTGAGAGATTAAAGAAAAGCCTGAGTCAACAATTGTTTTAACATTTTACCATTCACCAAGATTTGGGAGTGCAGAAATAGGTTCAGATTTGAAGGAGATAGATGATAACCTCAGAGGGGACCTATCGTATTCCTGTGAGCCCCAGAACAAGAAATCTGGAGTGGGAATAAAGGTTTTGAAACTAACACCACATGGCTACTGAAAAAAAAAAAAAAAAAAAAAAAGGAATGGATGGTGGTCAGGGGAAGTATATGGGGAAAAGGTGACATTAGTTGTGATGTCTCCTCTTTCATTTCTGAGTTTAGCTATTTGAGTCTTCTCTCTTTTTCTTCATTAATCTAGCTAAGGCCTTTCCAATTTTGTCAGTCTTTAAAAAAACAACTTTTAATTTTATTGATTTTTTTTCCTATTGTTTTTATATTCTCTTTCCTTTATTTCTGTTCCAATCTATTATTTCCTTCCTTCTGCTAACTTCAGGATTAGTTTTTTCTTCTTTTTCAAGGTTCCCTGATGTGTAAAAATAGGTTGTTGATTAGAGAGTTTCTTGTTTTTTGAAGCATTAGAGTAATATGTATTTGTCTATTTACTGTTACCAGTGAGCTTTATAATTCATGCTTTTGTATTAATGTCTAGTATCCTTTCATTTCAGCTTGTAGGAACTCCATTAGTATGTCTTGTAAGGTAGGCCTGGTCGTAATGAACTTCCTCAGCTTTTCTTTTTTCTTTTCTCTCTCTCCTTTTTTTTTTTTTTTTAATCTGGGAAAGTCTTTATTTCTCCTTAATTTTTTCCCCATATTTTAAATTGTAGTAATACACATATAACATAAAATTTACTGTCTTAACTAATTTTAAGTGTACAGTTTAATGACATTAAGTACATACTGTTGCACCACCATTCATCTCCAGAACTCTGTTCATCTTGTGAAACTGAACTCTATATCTGTTAAACAACAATACCCCATTCCCCACCTTCCCCCAACTCCTAGCACTCATCATTCAACTTTCTGTCTCTATGATTTTGACTACTCTTACAGACCTCATATAACTGGAACTATAAGTATTTGTTTTTTTGTGTCTATTTCACTTGGCATAATGTCCTCAAAGTTCATCCATGTTGTAGCATGACAGAATTTCTTTTCTTTTTAAGGCTGAATAATATTCTATAGTATTTATATATACCACATTTTGCTTCTTCATCTGTCAAGGGACACTTGGATTGCTTAAATGGTTTAGCTACTGTGAATAATGCTACTATGAAGATAAGTGTACAAATATCTCTTCTAGACCCTGCTTTTGATTCTTCTTCTATGTTTCCAGAAATGGAATTGGTGGATTATATAAAAACTCTATTTTTAATTTTTTGAGGAATGGCCACACTGTTTCCACAGTGACAGTACTGTTTTACCTTCCCACCAACACTGTACAAGAATTATAATTTCTCCACATCCTCACCAACATTTGTTATCTCCCGGGTTTTTTTTTTTTTTTTTTTGGATAATAGTCATCCTGTGAGATACTATATGTTATCTCATTGTAGTTTTGATTTACATTTTCCTAATATTCTAATTAGTAATGTTGAGCATCTTTTCATGTGCTTACTGGTCATTTATACATCTTCTTTGGAGACATGTCTATTTAGGTCTTCACCCATTTTTTAATCAAGTTGTTTTTCTATTGATGAGTTTTAATATCTGGATATTAATCCATTATTAGATATGTTATTTACAAATATTTTCTTCCATTCCATGGGTAGCCTTCTTACTCTCCTGATAATGTATTTTGATAAGATTTTTTTTTAGTTTTAATAACCCACTGGAAATTTGCGGTCTAATATATGGTCTACCTTGGAAAATGTCCCATATATACTTAGTGATTGAGTCCTATTGTTAGGTAGAGTATGCTACATACGTCTATTAGATATTCTTGGTTTATTTTGTTGTCTAACACGTTTATTCCCTACTTACCTTTTGTTTGATTGTTCTTTCCATTACTGAGAGTATGGTATGGAGGTCTCCAACTATTTTTGCTGAAATGTCGTTTCTTCAATTGTCAATTTTTGCTTCATATATTTTGATAGTCTGTCATTAGCTGTGTGAATATTTATAACTATTATATCTTCTTGCCATATTGAAATTTTCATTAATAAACAATGTTCTTCTCTCTCTCATAATCTTTTTTGATTTAAAATCTATTTTGTCTTATATTAATATAGCCACCCCTGTTCTTTTTTTGGTTATTATTTTCATGGAATATCCATTTCTATCCTTCCAACCTATTTAGTGTCTTTGGATCTAAAGTGAGTGCCTTGTAGACAGCATATAGTAGGATTGTGGCTTTTTTTTTCTTTTTCTACATTACACCTAAATTAAATTTAATTAGGTCTCAATGCATAAATCATGCTACCTTGTATATTAAACTGGTCATCCACCACCTTGGTAACATAGGCAATAAAGTTTGGGAGCTGTAATATTTTTCGCAGTTGTCAACTCAGCAGGCAAAAATGTTGCAGATCTGATTTTTTTTTTTTAACGTAAGTCTGGATGCTTTGTGGTTTATCATTATGGCTTATCATTTTCTGATTATTCTACTAATTTGTTAATTAAGTTTTTCCGCTTGAGGCAGAGGTTCACTAATTTAGGCCTGGCTATGTAGGGTTTTAAGAAAAATGACATAACTTGAGGATCATAAATGATAGTCCTATATATTAAAAATCCAAAAAAGTACAACAAATTGGAGTACTATTTTAATCTATATTTATTCCTTAATAAACTACTGTGATTTATGAGACAGTAAGCCTAATCTTCTGTTGTGGAAAATAAGTCAATGCAGTCATTTAAATAATTTTATCATAATATTTAAGGATGTAAAATCAATAATATTTATAAAGATCCAACTACTAATTATCAAAAAATGAAATAATTATTTCAAAAATAAAACATTATTTCAGAAAACTAGTCATTTTGTAGGCATCTCACCAAAGAATGAATTTGACAATTTTGTTTTTAATCTTTCCAGTTCTATGTTACATGGACATAAACTGAATGGTAGGTTTAATCATAATTCTTTCTTTGATTACATAAGAGAAAAATATTCAATTATTCATTGATTTGGAAACTTTTTTCACCAAAAAAGTAAAAAAAAAATAGAATTTATCCATATATTATCTTTAACTAATTAGTGCTGTTAACCCTGTAAAGGGTAATTCCCAGAACTAAATACAAAGGAAGAAAAAATAGTTTGAATGATGTACTTATTGAGAAATCATCTGCCTCATTATTGGCAGTGTACTCTTTTTATCCAGGTCTGAATATTTTCAAGTGATAATGTCTTCCGTTTCATACCACCTCTTTCACCTCTAAGTATCAAGGATCACACTCTCTGTTGAACAATAATAATAATAATTATTTTAAATAGAGAAAAACAAAGTTTCAGGGCACGGAGAAGCTTTACTTTTGCAGCTGAGTCAAGTTGCAATGAAATGCCATCACTCAAGAGCTATGAGAAACACAGTCAAGCAACCCCTCAACCTTGACAACACACGGCATCCTCAAAGGTAATAGATAATTAGCAATCATTGGTTCATGTAGCTCACTGTAATTGGCAATGGGCTGTTTGAATTAAATTTCTAGATTCTGAGTCTGCTTTTTTGTTACATTATTCTCCTAGGAATTTTGCCCCCAGGTACATTTCCCAAGTCTCAGTCCCTAGCTACTTCCGCCAAGGTGTACCCTCATCCCAGCCTTTTCTAAAAATTTATTTATTTATTTGAGAGAGACCAAGAGAGCAGGACTGGGAGGGGCAGAGGGAGAAGGAGAGAGAATCTCAAGCAGACTATGTGCTAAGCATGGAGCCTGATGCGGGGCTTGATCTCACAACTCTGAGATCGTGACCTGAGCCAAATGTTTAACTGACTATGCCACCCAGGAACCCCTCTTCCCAGCCTTTTCTGTTAAAAAGACCAACTAAATTGATAAAGATCTAGCGAAAAGGATGACAGTAAATACAGTTTACTAATACCAGGAAGGAAAAAGGCAACATCACTACAAATCCTCCAGACATTAAAAGGATGATATGGAATGTTCTTATGCCAATAAACTCAACAAGTGAAATTCAAGAAAGTATTGAATATATATTAAATAATAATAAATATTTAGTATTACTTTCAGTAACTTGCAATGGTTAAATTCCTTGAAAATATGCCTATCAAAACTCACTGAAGATAATGATAGATAATATGAATAGTCTTATGGCCATTATAGAAACTAAGTTTGTAGCCAAACATCTTTTCACAAAGAGAATTCCAGGCTTTGATGTCTTGACTGGTCAATTCTCCACAAACCCAGAAAATAGGAGAAAGAAATACTTCCTAATGAGTTTTATGAGACCAGCATTACCCTGACACCAAAACCAGAAAAACACAATAAAAAATTGCTACATAATAATATCTCTCTTTAATATGAATGTAAAAATCTATCACATAATGTTGACAAATCAAACCAAATAATATATAAAAAGGATAATACATCTTAATCATGTGTAGTTTATCCTAGGAATGCAAGTTTCATGTAATAGTAAAACAAAACAAAAATGTGATCATAATATTAACAAACTAAAAAAAATCAAAACAATAACATAATTATCTCAAAAAGCACAAAACAATTATTACAAAATTCCACAACCACTTAGGATTAAATAAGAAATCACTCTCAGCAAACAGGGAATAGAGGGCAACATTTTTAAATTGACAAAGGAAACCTACAAAACTTCCAACTAACATCACATCTGATGGTAAATATTTGAATGTCTCCCTTCTCCTAAGATCATGAACAAGGCAAGGATGTCCAATTTACCACATCTATCCAACCTGTGAGTCCTTGCTAGTGGAAAAGTGCAAGAAGAGATAGGTGGCATACATATAATTTCTATGTAAAAAAAAAAAAAATCCTAGAGAATCTACCAAAAATCTACTAGAACTAGTAAGTGAGTTTAGCAAATTCAGAGAAGCAAAGCTAAATTTACAAAACTTGAATGTATTTTGAAAATGAATAATTTTAGCAATGAACAACTGGAAGTTGAAATTTTAAAATAACTGTTTACAATAGTATAAAGAAATGCACAGCACTTTTGGATTAGTCAACAATATACTGTTGAGAATATTAAAGAAGATAAATAGAAAGATATACCATAATCAAGGATCAGAAATATCAGCAGTGTTCAGATGTCAATTCTCACTAAATTGATTTATAGAATAACTGCAATCCTTTTTTTTTTTTTAAAGATTTTATTTATTTGACAGAGAGAGACACAGCGAGAGAGGGAACACAAGCAGGGGGAGTGGGAGAGGGAGAAGCAGGCTTCCTGCTGAGCAGGGAGCCCGATGCGGGGCTCAATCCCAGGACCCTGGGATCATGACCTGAGCCGAAGGCAGACGCTTAACGACTGAGCCACCCAGGCGCCCCAATAACTGCAATCCTAATTAAAATTTAAGATGGCTTCTTTGTGGACATTGATAAGCTGATTCTAAAATGTATATGCAAATGCAAAGGACTAGAAATACTTAAAGCAATCTTGATAAAGAACAAAATTAGGAGAGTTAACTTTAGCCTACCTAATATAAAGCCTTCAGTTAACAATACAATAACCAAGACAATGTGGTATTGGTCTTTAAGCATACACATACAGACCAATTGAACAGCACAGAGTCCAGAAATATTTCACACATATTTTTTCAATTTATTTTTTATAAAACTGTAAAATATCTAAAGGAGAAAGGATGGTCTTTTCAATATGGTATTGGAACAATTAGATATTCACATGGAAAAAATGAATATTGATCCTGGACTTAAACTATATGTAAGTATATACATATACATTATTATATGCAGTATATACATTAACTTGAAATGTGTTAAATTTACACATTTAGGTAAATATGTAATTTACCTAAATGTAGAGATAAAACTAAAAATTCCAAAAGACAATATAAAGAAAATGTTTGTGACCTTGGGTTAAGCAAAATTTTCTTAGGTAGAACACAGAAAATTTGTAACCATAAAAGAAAAAAAAAATGATAAATTAGACTTAAATTTTTTCAAATTTGCTCTTCAAACGATACTATTAAGAAAATTTAAAAAAGGAAAGGAAAAGACTGGGAGAAAATAATTTCAAAACACATATTTGATAATGGATTTATATTCAGAATATATATAAAATTCTTACAACTCAATAATAAAAAGTTGAATTAAAAATGGGCAAAAAATTGTACAGATACTTCAAGAAAAGTTATACGAAAGTACATATCATATGAAAAACATGCTCAACATAACTGTCATTAGGAAATACAAATTAACAACTATAATGAGATAGTTTCACCCTCACTAGAATGACTAAAATTAAAATAACTGACAACACCAAGTGTTGGAGAAAACTGGAACTGGAACTTTTATATATTATGGATGAGAAGTCAAAATGATTTCAGTAACTTTGAAAAATAGTTGGGCAGTTTTGTTTTAAACTTAGACATACACTTATTGTAGAACTCAGCAATTTCACTCAAGAAAAATGAAAATCTGTATCCACAAAAGGCTAGTATATGAATGTTTATACTCACTTTACATATTTTACAACCCCCCTCATTGGAAATAATATAAATGTTCATCTACTGGTGAATGATTCCATAAATTCTGATATACCATAACATGGATTACTCTTCAGCAATATAAAGTAACTATGAAGCTACTGGGAAAATCTGAACACAGCCCAGATATTCAATAATATTGAGGAATTATTTTTAATTATTTTGGGTTTTATAATGAGAAACACAATAAAAATGATAGATAACCAATATGTAAAGATGTAAATATTTGACCATAAATTAATAATTGTTGAAGCTGAGTGGGATTATATTGGATTCATTATACATTCTCTTGACTTTTGCAAATGTTTGACATTTTCCATAATAAAATGTAAAATAAAGTTCACTATATTCTATATAAAAGTAATCATTCTAAAATATTATGTGAGAATATTGTCTCAAAGCTTCCTCACTAAAATGAACTACTTGTTTATTTTTTCCAATGTAATTATTAAAAATGGAATTATGTTAATTTGTAATTACTTGGTGATTATATTTATTGTACATTTTTATTTCTTGTTTATGATTTATCTCTTCATGTCAGTAGTTTTTGAGTCTTTTTTCTTTTTTGTTTCTGCTTTACTCCAAGTTGAAAAAAAGCTAGTAATATTTCTAGGAAATATTTACTGAGTGCTAACTCTTAACAAAGGATTTTGTCAAAAAAATTAACTCAAAATTAGTTCATTAGAGCCATTCTATGGGTTGAACTTCATTGCTATCTATACTCTACAGGTGAGGAAATAGAGGTTCAGTATGATTGTATAATTGACCAAAGGTCATATAGCTAAAAAAAAGGAGCCAAAGACTTAAATTTTATCTAACTATAATAAGAAATTTTGATTATTCTATGCCTGCTTGCTTTCTTGATTGCTTGCTTGCTTTCTTGCTTTCTGTAGGCTCCATGGAGCCCAGTGTGGGGCTTGAACTCATGACCCTGATATCAAGACGTGAGCTGAGATCAAGAGTCAGTTGCTTAACCGACTGCGTCACCCAGGCACCTCTATGCTTCTTTATTTAACATGTACATTCGTTTCATTTTCTCCATGCTCTTTTTAATACCCCAATTTAAGACCTAGTTCTTATTCATGCAAAGAAAGCTTCTTTCTCTCACTTTATGCCTTTAATTTTTCTTTCCTCTATGTCTGTTTTTGTACTGGTTACAAAGTATGTAATCATAGTTCAAAGGCAACCTCCTTCATAAAGCTATCTAGTGTAGTGGTTAGTATAACTGATTGTGTAATCATTATCTGGATATTGAACGTGTCATTCATTGGCCATATACTCTTGGATAAATTACTAAATATGTCTGTTTTAATTTTTCTCATCTACATAATGGGATAGTAATATCCAAATTACATTGTTTCTCTGGAGTAAATTAGATGAGTTTGACAATGTTTTTAGTCCAGTGATTGACACAAAAATAATTATTAAGTATAGAAATCCTTTCTAACAAGCCTTTGAAGTATAATTCACCATCATGGAAAAATAAGTTATCTTAATCGCATACTCCTCCAAGCTTCTGTGGCAGGCAGCTTCTAAGATGTCCCCAAATGATCTTCACCTTTTATTATCAACAACCTTATGTAATCCCTTCCCTTTGTGTAACTTGCTTTTATTTTTTATTTTTTTTAAAGATTTTATTTATTTATTTGAGAGAGAGAGAATGAGAGATAAAGAGCACAAGAGGGAAGAAGGTCAGAGGGAGAAGCAGACTCCCTGCTGAGCAGGGAGCCCGATGTGGGACTCAATCCCGGGACTCCAGGATCATGACCTGAGCCAAAGGCAGTCGCTTAACCAACTGAGCCACCCAGGTGCCCCTGTAACTTGCTTTTAAACAAGAGGATATGGCAACGCTGAGGGGATGAAACTACCATGATTAAGTTATAAGATATGGTTATTTTCACCTTGCTAGCATTCTCTCCCCTCTATTTCCCATTGGCTTTGTTGAAGCAATCTACCATGTTAGAGGGCTCTACATGGCAATGAATCAGAACCGTCTTCAGCCAACAGCCAATAAGAGAGAGACCGAGGCCTTCAATCCAAGAACTATCTAGGCACTGAATCCTGCCAACATCCAAGTAAGATTGGAAAATCATTCCTCAGCCCTAGATGACTTCTTGACCAAAGCTTATGAAAGATCATGAAGCAGAGTGCCAAGCTAAACTGTGCCCAGATTTCTGACAAAGAATCTGTGAGATAATAAATGTGTGTTGTTTTAAGTGATAATTTAAGGTAATTTACTGTGCTGCAGCAGATAACTAAAAAATGTCTTTTTGGTCTTGTGCTAAGTATTTATTTTGTCTACCATACAAATCTGTGAATAATTAAAGTATATAATCTAGGTCAACATTTCTTATTTGTTCTATTAATATTGGCTTGATGGATATTTTGATGCATGTATGAATGGTTATTGTAACCCTGGCTTATTCTGTCTTTACCCAAAGTACCTAAACTACCCCCTGATACATCACACAGCTCAATTTCCAGAGCATTTTCCATTTGCATGATGCTTCACAAAACATCTGTTATGGAGGCATGCCATGAAAAATGTTTTCTATTTACATTGGTTGAATGCACAGTGAACAAGATGCAGTGATCCAGATGGCATGCGACTTAACTCGAATCAATATACAACTTCTTTCTTAGTGTGTCTTAAATATTTTTGTTCAATAGTAATTAAGTCCTACTACTGTTGCACAAAATCTCCCATACACATAGGGATTTGGTACATTAAATCTCAATTGTTATAGCATTGCTTAAGGAAAGAAAACCACAAGCTCAGCTATCCAAAGTGTGCTTGATAAGCATAAATAATTTTTGATAAAATAATTCCACATGTAATTTGAATCTCAGTTTAAAATTTTGACATTCTTCATCTGGTTCTGTATCTTTTTTCTTTTTAAAGATTTTATTTATTTATTTGACAGAGAGAGAGAGAGGGAGAGGGAGAACACACAAGCAGGGGGAGCAGCAGAGGAAGAGAGAAAAGAAGTCTCTCTGCTGAGGAGGCAGCCCGATGTGGGGCTTGAACCCAAGACCCTGGGATAATGACCCGAGCCAAAGGCAGACGCTCAACGGACTGAGCCACCCAGGTACCTCTGGTTCTGTATCTTGATGGAAAATTATGCCCAAGAATAGCTATAGCAGGAACTTAGTATGTATCTGTTGAATTCAACCAAAATGATTTATCTTCTTTCATAGATTCTTTTTTGAATAAAATTTCCTCGTGACAGAATAAGCCACTTTACTAAAGTATCACATGCAGCAAATTGTCTTAATAAGATGAAAAAAAAATTCTATTTCAACAACAGTAATATGGATAATATTATATTTTAGTACAAATAATAAGAAGAAAATATCTCATCAGTGAACTAAAAAAAGCAAATTTAATGAAATATCTATAAATTAACAAATATGCTAAATGGATAATGTTCTGTTGAAATAATAGAATCACTGACAATGTAAGATTGTTGGCATGTCAGTGATTGGAAATTTTACTTCTCTTATTACTGATTTTAAATTTAAATATATATTTTACTTATATTTGGTTACATTGGTAGACAACTTTGGCTGAAGAGTTCTAGTGCTTTAACAGTCACTATGCATGCTTTCTTTCCTTCCAGAAGTTTTGGATTGAGGTTTTTCCAAATTCTTTATGCTACTATATAAACTAAAAAGGAATCTACACTTAAACTACCTTTTCAAAGAAATAATTATATTAGCATCAAATCCATGAAAATTTTGTGCCTCACTTGAAGAGGACTAGCCCCATGCCAGACCCCCGGCCAACATACTTTATTCTGTGTCACTATTTAAATGTGTATTATCCCTTGAATCCTTAATATTGAAGTTATTGATTATTTTAGGAGGGGTTTTTTTTCTTATTTTTTTTATACTATTTGTCAATCATATATAGAAAAATACTGTTCTTTGCAGACATGACAATTTGGGCTCCCTTTGGGAAAATTATCTTTCTGGCTGAATTCTTTTCTTCTTCATTTGAACTTTATGGAATGTTTGGATATAGCTCTGAAAGACTTGGAGATACCTCACAGAGAACAAAGTTATATGTCAGGAAGCAGTGTAGGAAATTGGTTCCTAGTACTGTAAGAGACTAAAATTTACCAATATATACCTGTACCAAATGAAATAATGCTTCATAATTCAAAACCTAATAAGTTTGCATTTCGTTTCATCGACTATTAGAGGCAAATTGTGTTATCGTAATTTTTACGGGTGAAACAGTCTGGGTGAACTTGTGAAAAGGAGCAGCAAAAGGTATATATGAATACTACCCAATCCAATTTCCTAGAAACCATAGCAAATATTCTATTTAAGACTGGATATGACTAAACTTTATTAGACTTGAACTGTATTCTGGGTAATTGTCCAGTAATAACCTTTGCTAAATTATACGAAGTCTTTACTTTCCTTAACAGAGAACACAGACTCCCCAACCTCTAATATTATCATCTTTCAAGATAATGAGCAACACAAACCATTCTATTACCAATCTAAAAGCAATAAATGTCAAAGTAAAGAAGTATGCAATATTCTGGCCTGAAAGAACAAAGGACAAAAGTAATGATAATACCTCTTTATATTTGCAGTCTATTATATCATGCATAACAAATGATGCCGTAATTGTAGACAGTGTAATTTTAACAGGTTGTAAGGAGAAGGTAGTGGGGGATGTGAGAGAATGTTTTGACTATTGCTCTAAAAAATGCTTCCAGCTTCTTAATTTAAAATAGCTAGCAAGAGGTGGATATCATTTTTTAGAGTGCATTTGGTTTTCGTTCATCTTGGAGTCATATAAGCTGAAGATTTCAGTGTTTGATTAACCATCCAACTCACTGCATTGGTGACTTCAAGGTAGTTAGAACATAGGACCTAATACAATATATTTCTTTCCAACTAAATGATCATCAGAATGAATAGGGCGCAGATAAATAATCTCTTAACTAGTTATTTCAGTCTAGTGGGAACCAATGTTGGAAAGGCAAATGTGGGTTAAGCAAAGAAATTCCTGTTTCTCAGTGAATATTGAAAAATAAAAATGATGTGCATTTACAGCTTATGTGTGTCTTTGTCCAAGTGAAATCTTAAGGTTTTGAGACTGTGCAGGAGAAGGCCACTGGGGCCACAGATGAGGAAATCTTGGCTCAAGCTCTGTTTCCCCTAGCTAAAATATAAAACTATTTTTTAAATATGCTTTTCAAGTGGAAAAGGACTTGAAGATCCTGTAGTCCACATAAATTACATAAAATACAAGGATAGACAGGAAGTTCTGATGTATGTGAAAGTTTTTCACGCAAGTTTTGGTCTTAAACCTATCGTCTCAAATTTATCCAGAGACATGGGGTGATGCGTCGATTCTTTGTAGAGAAAGTCTATTGATATTTGATGGAAATCTCCCCTTTCTAAGGCTTTGATGGCATTCCAAACTGGTAATGCTATCAGCTTCTCTCTTCTTTAAGTTCTTACCCTCCCCTGCACCACTGAAAATTAGGACAATATAATCCTTTAAGTTCAGGATCATAAGAAGAGGTTGAAATTCTTTCTTTTTGGTCCACAAACAAAATTACCATTGTATCTGTGTCCATAATGAACAGCATCCACAAACTGTTTTTGATAGCAATAAAATAGAACATATTTTCCCCCTTTGAAATATGTACAAGTGGTCATAATTTACAAAGAATGACTAAGTTGAGTGTGTAAATAAAATCACTGATTGCAACTGGAAAACTCACTAAGAGAAAGGAAACGTTTTGCTTTATAATAATTGCATTGGCTCTACCCTCTGGGTGTGACATTTTCTTAGGTACCTTCTGCAGCAGGATTAGTATAGGAGTTCATGTCTCACAACTTTGTAAATGCTCTGTGTTGTCAGTTAGCAATCCCTGCTCCAAGTGCATTCCTATACTGGTTGATAGGTGATATTTTTGCATGTCTTTGTGCATTAATCTCATCTTGTGCAGAAGTAGTGCTTTCTTTAAAAAAGTCACAAATGAATAATATGTCATTATAGCATTAGTATATAAATGAACAATATTCTAAGGAATATAATTATTTCAGTCTCAATTTTGTTGCTATATGGGGCATATTTTCCTTCAGTGAACTTTATTTCAGAGTTAATGAGATAATTTCTTTCTTTTCTCTCTTAGAAGGACCAGAATGATCTGTATATATCAGAAGCTTATAAATTAAAAAACTTGTGAAAATAGTATTTTTTAATTTTTATTTCAGCCAATATTTAATATACTTTCTTTAGAAATAGCATATTTTAAGGGTGTCTTTGGAAGTTCTAATTATTTGCTGAATGCATTTGTTACAAAATTCAATATCTTTGCTTTTCCCCTCCTTTACTCCTTTTAAGAAAAATGTTTACTTTGAACAATCTGGAAGAAGATTTTTAGGAGTATCCATCTCTGGCAAGAACAGTTTGAATTTAAGCTGATGATGTTTACCTTACATGCTATCAGACTCTTATTTAGTCATGTACAGGGTCCCTTTCAATGAACTGTCTCTTGAGAACAACCTGATAAACTTGCTTATGATTGATGATTAAAATATTGCTTAACATTTTTATTAAATTAAATTTGCTAAATAACATAAACAAATAACCTCCCAAAGCATAAAGTTTTATAACTCCATCTTCTCAGAAAACCATCTTTGAGGTAGAATTTTTCAGCATTAAATCAAAGTCTGCAACATATTTTGGATTTCACATAGGATGATTCCTTTTTGGGGTGCCCTAAAATTATTCCAGGTATAATACGGCGAATTCAGAGTACAGTTTGTCTTTTACTGGATAGTTCTCATTTGACTCTAAGTTCATTAATGGCAAGAATCTCCAGCTTTTACATAGTGCACCTGATACTTGGAACTCAACAGATATTCTGTATGTATTTCTCCAGATAACAGAAATGAAGGAAAATCTTAGTCATTCCAGATTAATGTGGCTAGCAAAGTAGCAAATTCAATACCAAACAAAATATTTTTGGTTTTAGTGAATTTGTGGGGTTTAATTCAATTCTTAGGTTGTTAAGTTGGATCTGAAATAATTAAGAAAATGAAGCATTACAGACACACTGGGCTAAGCCAAAAATATTTGACCCAACACTTCTTTATAATAAAACCACTAATTTATAATCTCTCTAATCAAAAAGGGCCACATCCTGCTTTTATATATTCAGGTAAAATTATGTATGATTACTACAAGAGTACAAAATAAGTTCTTGACAGCAAAATTTAGCCCAGTGCATTTAATTAAAATTAACAATCCATTATGATGTGTTCATTATTTAGAAGGAAGAGCTAATATTATATATCCAGACTTTAGTACGATAGTCAAAATGAGAGGGGAATAGGTTTGGTAATAAAACAATTCATTGATGATGCTACTTTAAGTGACTTTTAAATTCACTTTTAATGTGTCCAAAGAAAACAGAATATGTTGCTGCATTCTTTCCTACCTGAAGCTACCAATTAATAAGGTGCTTGCATTTTGAAATACATTTGAATTCCAACTTTAAAAAAAATTAAAGTTTAAGGCAATTTAAAATATATCCCTAACACTATCTTATAAACTCTGTCTCTCTCGTACTTACTACTGTCTTATTTGGCTCTAGATTTTGTTACAAAAGTAGAGAATAAATTACATCTGAATAGTTGGATTCATTCTTTAATTTTCATGGCATATTCAAAAATGCATTTGCTTTAGGCTATTAATATTTTTAAATAAATACCATCTTCCATTTAGTCCCTCAAAAACCACAATGCGTATTTTGAAAACATGAGCAATTTGTTGTTAAAAACTAATGTGTATTATTTCTAAACCAAAAACAAACAAAAAATCTGAATATTTATTTGTTATTGTGCAGCTGAGTACTAACTGCTGTAATTTATGGAAAATGGTGCTAGACAATGACTGTACCCAACCTGGAAACATGGGAATTTTTTTCCCTGTTTTACAGATGAAGAAATTGAGGCTTAAAGATATTTCTTAAAAAACTGTTGGAAGTCAGACACTTGAAGTAAAATCCAGTTTTGTCTGAAGTCAACATCTCTTCCAAGCATGATACCACAGTGCCTCAAACCATACTATCTACAATTTTGTTCACTGTCCTGAAAGTGTGAGTCACCAAACCTGAAGAGAGAACATGGTTCAGGGACCAAAAACCCTAAGGGAGAGATGTCCTAACAAATTACCCCAGATGGATGTCAATTTGGCTTTACAATGGAATATGAGAATCTGTTAAGAGAAAAAGAAATGTGCTTTTTACTCCCCTTCTTTGTGTTTGGTAGAAGATAGATCAGACTGGTTTTTGTTCAAGTTAAAAACCATTGAGCCCTTCCCATGCAAAAATAATCTCTTCAGCAATAATGATTATTTTTAAAAAGTTAAGAATACCTACTTGTCAGGGCGCCTGGGTGGCTCAGTGGTTAAGCCTCTGCCTTCGGCTCAGGTCATCATCCTGGGGTCCTGGGATCGAGTCCCCCATTGGGCTCCTTGCTCAGCGGGAAGCCTGCTTCTCCCTCTCCCACTCCCCCTGCTTGTGTCCCCTCTCTCGCTATCTCTCTTTCTGTCAAATAAATAAATAAAATCTTAAAAAAAACAAAGAATACCTACTTGTCTAATAAAAAAAAACAAATAACATGTAAGTTTCTTCTGGATATTATGCAGGAGAGTGCTGGCATCAACCTAACATATATTATTTCAAAATTTGCAAGCTGAGAATCTCGATGCAAAAGTAAAATTGCATGTAGCAAGACCAATATGTACAACAAATTAAAGCAGAGTTTGGTTTGAATGGTGGGAAGAAGGGTTGCTGGAGCTTCCATTCACAAGTCTCTCCAATTATTTGGGGATCGGGGTGTTTCTATGGAATCACTTGGTGCTTCACATCAGAATAGTTTAAGAATCCTTGATCTAGATTTTTAAAATATAAATTTGTAATATCTTAAGGGTGTCAGTTACATTTTAATTTTCTCTATTGGGAAAAATGAAACATGACCAAGACAGCCAAGCAATACTTCTGTGTTCCATGAAAATCAGTGCAGGCCGAGTCTTTAACAGGCAGATTATATTCAGTAAGTAGTGGGTAGATTGTGGTCAATAGTTCCAACAGTGTGAAACCTGGATAGAGTCTCAAGACTGGGATAAGAAAGGACTGTGAAAGGAAGGGTTACGAAGATAGGACACATCTCTGGGACTAAGATGATGGATTCTACATGAAAATAAGAAAACCCTGAAACAAAGTAATAGCCCGGTCAGTGGACTTTGTCTAATGCCTTTACATTTCTTTCCTTCTCAGGTTACCATGTAACCTTTCCTTCTGTAATGTAGTCTGTTCGTTTGGTTTATTTGGTATGTACAGGAGAAAACCTTAGATGATTGTATTAGTTTCCTGTAGCTGCTGTAACAAATTCCTACAAATTTGGTGGCTCAGAAAATACAAATGTATCATCATATGGTTCTGGAGGCCAGAAGTCCAAAATCAGTTTCAATGCATCAAAGTCAGTGTTGACGTGTCTGGCTCATTCTGGAGGCTCAGGGGAGAACCTGTTTCTTTGCCTTTTCTAGCTTCTGGTGGCCACCTACATTCCTTGCCTCATGACTTCTTCCTCAAACAACTCCAACCTCTTGCTTTAGTCAACACATCTCCTGCTTCCTCTTGTGTCTTTATGTAAGTTACCCCAAGATCTCCATAAGATTACTTTCTAAAGAAGACAGGGGAAATTATCAGGGAAAATACAAATAAAAGATGTTCCTTGCTTCCATGCCTTTGTACCCCTTCTTCCCAGAAAGCCTTTCTTCTTTCCAGGCATATTTGGTCTGTCTAACTGTTTATCCTTTATGACTGAAATGAAATATCAGGTCCTAGAGGATGGCTTTTTCATTACCTCCCCCACATTTTCAGGCCTGATCATATATCTTTTTTCTCTTTTCCCTTCATATATCATACTAATTAATGCATTGTCCCTCCAGAAGTAAATTTATCCATTAATTTGTCTTTCTAGACTAGACTCTGAAATCTTTAACGATAGAGACTATGGCATTAAATTTTTTTCATCTACCCAGTTCCTAGCACAGCACCTGGTGCATATAATTATTTGATAATTGTGTGTATGTGTGTGTGGTGGAGGGTAGTGCCAATCATGCAAATAGAGTAATGTTTTTTTTTATGGTATATGTGTGTGGTGGGGGGTAGTGCCAAACATACAAATAGAGTAATGTATTTTTTATGGTATATGAGCACTTCCATTTAAGTTAGTTTTGAGAAAAAATTAAATAAATTCTATATTTTATTTTAGTGTATCTCATTTTCCAGTTTAATGCAGGGATTAAACATTTTGCTTTTCAAGCCATGTTCTTTTGATTCAAAACTTTGCTTTTCCACCCATAAGTGATGTGTTCTTGGCAACTTACTTAACTTTTATTTATATTAATTCCCTAAAATATAAATAGGAATGTTAATAAACTTCCTACAAAGAGTTGTTACCATGGTTGAAGATTATTTGAGCCAAACTCTCTGTGTTCTTTTAATTACCACTGAATCTCTTAATAGGTCAAGTAGCATTCAAAACACTGCCTGATATTTTATAATCAGTCAATAAATGTTGATTAAGATGATGATGATGATATGGATTCAATGGATTTGATGATTCAAAAATATTTATTATTCAAGCAAATTAACTACACTGTGTTAACTTAAGTCATATCTTAGAGACCTTGAAATTGCTAACTTCTGATCTAAGCTTTCCTAAAGACTCTTATCATTTATTTTTAATTAATATCTTAGTTTTCTCTTCAGTCTCTTAGTTGTCATTTCTTGCTATTGTCAGTAGCCTAAATTCTAACATCACTTTCTGTCAGTTAGTGCATTTAGGTACACAAACAGTTAAATAATATTGTTTGAGAGTATGGCTACTTGACCAAAGAAGGGAATAGCAGAGAAGGAGTAGACTAAGTCAAGGTGACTGCACAGTTTGTTGAATGGCTATTTACTTCAACTAGTTCAGGAAATAGTCTGATAATATTTGAGGCAGAGACCACAGTATGATGAAAAAGGCTTTAGTAAGTGGTAATTTTAAATCCATGTTACCTCTCAATTTACTATGTCTGCACATTAAATATTAAATTATATACTTTATGTTTATGAATATGTGTATGTTTATCATTAATTTATAACTCTGTTCTTCATTACTGAACATTGAATTTAAGTTGAAGCAGCAACTTTTAGAAAACAATGGAGTCCATTTCCATTTCCTCAAATTCTGACTTATCTCAAGAATTGATCTATTTTTGGAAATCATATTCATTTGCCTGTGTTTTTTATTCTTCCCCAAATTGGCAAGGATGTCAAGGCAGCAGCTTTGTGGTGTTCTGTGCCTGAGAACTCTCGCTGGTAGTCAGCCACCCTGGGAATATGATTGGCAGGTGCCATCTAATCTCCAAGTCATATCATTTCCCTTCTTCCTGATTCTGCCAACCTTTGACTATGAACAGCCATTCCAATAGTGAAGAAAGAGAAGCAGAAAAGAAGCAAAAAGGAGATTTCATTTATTGGCTTACTAGTCTTGTTGATAAAAGTGTTTTTGGTGAAGTACACTAGAATTTATGATTAATCCTCCTTCGTAATCTTAACTAGCACGTTGGTCATCGGTATCATCTGTGAAGTGGGGCATCAATACAAATTCAACAAATAATCTACTAAAGGACATTAGAAATACCTTCTTCTTTTTTCACTTGTGTCAGAAACCACCAACTCAATAGTTTAATATATTTTCTTTTAACTTAACTTTGAAAGAAATATTTGTGCATATAGTCATAAAAACAGAGAAAAAACTTTTTCTAGCAATGTTGACTTTTAACATTTTACAGTGGCTTAGATTAATTCTCATTAACTTGTTAATTTATTAATAATTAATTAATTCTTTATTACTTCACTTAATGAGATCTGAAATCTTTGGGCCATTATATCAGAGCTTACTTTATTCCATGGAAATTTGGGAGCTGCCACCTTTCCAGACTAGTTTAGGGAAACAAGTCTAATGCTTTAAGTTACATTCTCTGTTCTTTTTCTTTCCTTATCGCTTCCTAAAGCTTAATTTGTGCTTATACATTTCTATGACACAGCAAAATCAATAAATGGAGGAGGGAATATAGTTAATGATGATTTTTTTTGGACTACATAAAGTCAACCACCTTCTTTTATGGATGTTTTTTCATTGTATTAATTCTTCTGGTAGGGAGTCAACATAATCAATAAGTATATATAGGCTGGAATTATGTTCTTCTGTTATATGTTTACATTCCTCCCAGATGGTTATGTGCAGCTCCATAAGCTTTTAACACATTTTTAAGGAACCTCTTAATCATTTTCTGTGGCTACCACATAAAAAACAGTGCAACTCAAATGAGGATTTTTATATTTTCCCATACCATTCCCTACATATGCTGAAATGTCCATTTTTTGATTTGCAAATTATCACAAGCTTTCGTTTCTTGTTTGTCTATAATGGGAAATACATGTCAGAATATGATTTTAAAGGAAATAAATAAGTTTTAAAGGACGTGGCTGAAATTATTTTGACATACTGGGATGGTGTTGGTGTGAACTCTATTTCACAGAGTTTGAACCATAGTAGACACATGAAGACGACAATGTAGACAGGGTAATATTTAGGTAATGAAAAATAAGGTACTGGGAAAATGGAAAAAAAATTTTAGATTATAAACATTAACCAAGGCAGTTCATCACACTTAAGTGATAAATCTGTGTTATAGAAATCCATAAGATTAAAAAATTGAAAAATGGCTTACTTAACAATGTAACCTTCGAAAATATGTGAAGTGCAGTGCCATATAAATGATATAAACATACTCAGAATGAAGTAACTTACAATTTTGATTTATGCTTAATATACATCATCATTTAATTTAAATGTAAATCCAAATCAAAATGTGAATGAAATAATATACTACCTTTAATATTTAAATTTGTTTTATCATTTGCCATTATTAATCTATTATCTCTCAATGCCAAATCTATTCTGCTGCATTTTGCTTTCTCATACTGAGGGTAAGAACTCTACAATTACCAATTCTTTGCCAGTTGGCCTTCTATTATATTCTGCCAATAAGGAGCACTAAAGACATATTGGAAGCAGAGGCAGAAAAGAGAAACTTCTGTATTTCTCTTTGCTTACTGCAACTTTACCAGAGTTTCAGCAATTCCTCACAGCTTCCTGCTTCTTTTTGGCACACTCAACCAGCCTCCTTGGGCCCATGAGATGCCACGATGATTAGGTCATAGACTATTAATCACCCTGAGCTCTAGCACCTTTGTTCCTCAGGCCCTTTGGGTGGAAGTTATTTTCTGAAGTTAATAATTTTGAGTCTTTATTAAAACCCAGATAGTAAGAGCCTTGTTGCTCTTTCACTTCCACATACTTGTGTAAAAGTATTCCTATATTAAATTCCCTCTATTCAGATATCTAGTGCGATTTTTATTCTCTAGACACTAAGAATCATGTTTTTATGGTCTGACTCCCCTATATTTTTTGTTTGTCTTTCTTTCTTTCTTCTTTCTTTTTCTTTCACACAAGCTAATCAGAATTAAATTAAACATAATCATTGGTTCTTTATATACTATCACCATTGGTCCATTTGTACTCTATTTTCATTTAGTTGATTTTTTAATTTAATTATTTTTGACAATGTAATTAGCACCAAATAAAAGGTAGTATAGTGCAGTAGGGACATGGCTGGTATTTTCAATGAATGGTAGCAGGTCAGTTGGATATGAATGTGAGGAAAAATGTATCTTGATTTCTACCTCATACCACAATCACAGATATAAGTCTAAAGTGAAAGGAAATATTTCAAAGAAATCATAGTAAATTATTATGAGTTTGGAGGTGAAAAATATTTCTTCAACAACAAAGTTTAATAACCATAAAAAAATTCTGCAAATTGGTCTGTAGTAAAAATAAGATATTTGATTACTAAAAAAAACACTAAAAGTGTAAACAGGCAACACATAGAGTGAAAGCAAGTTTTTCCAATACATATATGTGACAAAAGATTCATATCTAAATATAGAAAGAGGAACGAACAAAAAAAAAAGAAACTCAATAGAAAAATGGCAGAAATTTGCATATGCATTTCACAAGAGTATATCAAATTAACAATAAATTTATGTAATGAATTTCAACTTCATTAGTAATAAAGAGGATGCAAATTTAATCTACAGTGATACCCATTAAACACATATGAGAATGGCTAAAGTAAGAAGAAGAAAAAGAAGGAGATGAAAAAAAAAGAAAACTAACTATTGTTAGCACAGATAATGGAGTATGATAGTGATGATAGTAGAACATGATAGTTCAAGTTGCAATTTTGAGAAACTCCTTGGAAGGATCTACTAAAGTTGAATATCTGTAGACCTTATGTCCCAGCAATTGCTCTTCTAGATATCTGTTCACCATATATACATGTACACATGTTCACCAAAAACTAATACGAGCATTATTTGTACAGGCATTATTTGTAATAACCTCAAATTGGAAAAAAATAAGGTTTGATATAATCTCACAAAGAAACTATGCAGCAAGAACGAGCCCTTTATAACTATATCATGAAAATATGGATTCATCTCACAACAATAATGTTGAACAAAAGAACCTGATAGTAGAGTATATACCATCTGATTTCAGTTATATAACTTACAGAAACAAGCAAAAACTAATCTATGACGTTAGTGTTAGGATAAATGGTCACCCTGGATGGGAAGTAATGACTGAAGTAATGAAGTAATGACTGAAAGAAAGCCGAAGGGGTATATTTCTAGTTCTTAATGCCCTAGTCTTCAACCTGAATGTCAGTTAAAAGAGTGTTTAGTTTGTAAAAACTCACTGGGCTATCCATCTGTGAAGATTGTACTTCTCTATAAAAATGTTACACTTGAATACAAAGTTGAAGGAAATAAAGAAAGCTAGGACTTGGCAAAGCTCTAACCATATGCATTCACCCAACCTGTTTTTTTTTTTTGCCTCTCACTAGCAGAGGTATTCATCATCCAGAATCCTATGTGGGCTTCCTTTTCCTGGGGCTTTCTTAGCATATCTATTCACTCCCAAAAAGTATTTTTAGGAATACATGGAATAATTGTTGTTAACTTTATAAAAGGATACTATGGTGTCTATGTAATGGCTGTTGAGATTCACTTTTTTCCCCCATATATTATATTGTTTAGATTCAAATTTGAGTACCCAAATTGACACTATAGAGTGTCTTTGTGTGCAAGTGAGTGTATGTGCTTATGTAAACATGCATTTGCCTAAATATTTAGATACATAAATAGTTAAGCTCAATCCCAGTGTTTTGCTGTCTGATTTCTTATGTGTATTATTCAACAAAATTAATTAGAAAACTGGCTCTTCACATAGGAAATGTGATATACTTTTCATTTAATTTCTGTTCAAACAGCCACATATTACTATCAATTTAAAAAGTAGTTTTAGATATAAAAAAGTTTAAATTAGTTTCCCATTTTTTACAAATTTTTACTTTTTTTGGATACTCTCTTTTTATTAATAGTAAGAGTCAATTCCAATTATCACATATGGGTGTAATAAAGTTGTTAATCAACCTTCTGTCTTACTATTGTTAACATTAATTTGGCATCACACATACTAATATATATAGACAATAAATATTCACTTGCTAGGCCATAATCAGGCTTTTATTGATTATAATCACCAGATACATTGAGGGACATAATTTGACTTATGGTTTATATGAATTCAAGCAATAGCAAACATGTTGAATTAAATTTTAGTATACATAAAAATTAAAACTAATTTCTTAATTAATTATAGCACTTGATTTCTAAGAGTGCATACTGATAACGTGTTCTAAGCATAATTTCTGAATGATAAATGCAACATTCTTGTTATTACCTTTTTAGTCACATGAGGATTAGAATAGGCTATAATCATCATTAAAATGAAATCTCTCTATTTCTTAGAAAAGAAGAGGAAGAGCTAGCATAAGGAGTGAAATACAAAATTCACAGATGGGAAAATGATATATTTTAATCTGCTTTTGACATAACGAATCCTGAACAAGGGCCTTAACATCATAGAAAATTTATTTATTCCTCAGAGTAACATTTTCAAGGCTGGTTGGAGATGGAAATATTTTCATTTGTTGGAAAATAGTGCTCCTTAGAAGATTTTTTACACCTGCGGAAGATGAAAACATATTTACCCCTGTGGGAGTTTGTCTGGAATATTATAATTCATGAAGAAATGCCTGAATGAAACATAGTTTATTTCACAGACCTTCATTTTTATATTAAATTCGAAATGGAAATAAAACTCTTCATAATTAAACATGTCTGCCTTCATTTTTTCAACACAACCTTTCTATTTCCAAGTGAACAAAAACCCCTAAAATTAGTATAAAAGAAAGTGTTTTAATCTTTTCTTAAATTTATTCAAACCTGCATCAGCAAGTAGGCAAGACTCCTATTTATGTGTGCTCTTTTATGAAATTCTTATTAAGGCCTTCCTAAAAATTCGTATCAAATAGTTTACTTAATAAAGATAAATTCTACAAGGTTTCATAAAGCTTTTCCTAAGCAGATTTTTCTTTCCACTGTTTTTGTATCTTGTTGATAATTAGTTCTTTTAACAAGGAGGAAAACTATTAAAATATGTTCCTTTGAATCATGGTCCAATTTTCTTCAAATATACAGAGAAGATTATTCCAATATACGTGATTTGTAGTGTAGCCAGAGACCTGCTTTCTAACATATTTGGTTTGTCTTAGAGTCTAATTTATTTCGTTGGAGTCAAGTCTTTAAATTACAGCCCTTTTTTTTTTAGAATGATTGTAACATGTGACATAATAATGCATTAATAACCATTTTGTCATGTTAGCCTATGGTTGATTTTTATAACAATCTATTCTAACTCCTGGATGACAACTCTGGAGATAACATGACATGAATCCTGGAAGGAAACTCTGTTCAGGATGCTGAGGTAACACAAAGGATCAGATTGAGAAATCAGACTTATGAGAAGAAGATTGAAGTGATTATAGGGCATAGAAAAAGCAAGGAGAGGTCTGGAATCACAAGTGCAGTCTGGTCCTTCCTTGCTTCATTAGAATGCTCTCTGGTTCAGATTAACATAAGAAAATTCTAAGTAATTATGTGGCTATATTATTTACACAGGAAGGAACCATTTCAGCATGAAGCATCTTTATTTTAAACTCAGATTAATTCCATAGTTCATGTGACATTTTCAGTAAAACCATGCCCCATAAACTCCTGATTTCCAGGTTTGTTTAAAATAAACAATCTTAGGGGCGCCTGGGTGGTTCAGTCTTTAAGCGTCTGCCTTCGGCTCAGGTCATGACCCCAGGGTCCTGGGTTTGAGCCCCGCATTGGGCTCCCTGCTCAGCGGGAGGCCTGCTTCTCCCTCTCCCACTCCCCCTGCCTTTGCTCCCTCTCTCGCTGTGTCTCTATCAAATAAATAAATAAAATCTTAAAAAAATAAAATAAAATAAACAATCCTAGACAGACTAGGTATACTCTGATAAAAGATTGCATAGCTAAGGTCTCCCTGGCTTACAAATACTATTAGTTAGTTTTCAAGGTAGTCTGTCTTTGAAAGTTTACAGGGAGGGTTGAAGGGCTCCTTCTTTGTTTAGAGCATCTGCCCTTGTAAAAGGAAAGAATGGAATGCCCATTGCTAATCATTTTCTCCCAAACATTACTGAATGGGAAAGAGAACCAGATGAAGTAAAAGAAGTTGGTGATAAAAGGAGAAATAGGGTGCCTATCAGATAAAACACCAAAATGAGAAATAAGGATTTGGGAAAGAGGAAGTCACTTAGGAGAATATTTGCCTATTTCACAAATCTTACCTATACCTACCCTAATATCTGTATAAAATTATTTAAGTTACTATCACCTCCCTGTGAAGAACTTTTTCAGTTTATGTTTTGTTTTCATTATTGAAATTGCCTTAATTTACTGTGTTGTTTCCTTGGTGAATATTACTTAGGATTTCAAATCAGAGCACTAAATATTACCTTATGATTTCAACCAGGGTACTAAAAAACATAATGGAAATTCTGTGCAAATTAATAAATTTTATTATATTTACCAGGTTAGTAGCCACTAAAATGATTGAGAACATTCTGCTATCACTTCCTTGAGAATAATGTATGTTGATTTTAATTCTTTAAAAAAAATAAATGATACAGTTAATAAAACACAAATTATACCTAAATCATAAGGTTAACATAATTTGTGTGGGTGGTTATCCTACATGGCACTAAATCTTGTCACAGTAAAATCAAAGCAGTGAAGGAACAGCATCCTTGAAAATAATGTGACTCTTAAATTGCCCCTAAGAACAAAATTATTATGTCTGAAGGAGAAAATACAGTTTTCATATAAGCAGATTTTCACCCTACCCCAAATGCTTGTCTGAAGTAGCTGCCAAATATAAATCATCTCTCTTTCTCAATAATGTATCAGAAGCATATTATTATTATGTCAGGAAATTGGAGAAATCTCTATTGGAGATCTTGAAAAGCAGGAACCAGAAGAAATACTTTTTATTTGTAACTGATTCACAACATAATAATGTATGTTTTATGTATTCAGTAGATAATGTTAAGTTAATGAATGTCTTACTACTCCTCATTAAGAGTTACATGATTTTGTATTTATGATAGGTGTTATGTTGGATTTCATTGTGAAGAAACTGAAGAATGTGTAAAACTAAAACTACAATTCAGATAGCATTTTTGACTATTATGTTTCAGGTGGGTACATAATAATTGTTCATATATGTCTGAGGACATATGTGAAGTGTTTTACATAAAATGTTTCTAAATTTTTCCTTCTTGTGATATTCTGTCAAATTGCAACTGTCCATATATTCTTTCTTGATCTCATGATTTCCCATCAACCAATAGTTGCCAAAAAAATCAGATCTTATTATAATCCAGAAAAATAAAATCTATGGTTCAATCTTAAATGCCAAGTGTGGAAACACAAGGTTAGTAAGCAAGGTGAGAGCTCAATATCTTGGGAAAAGATTTAAAAAATTGTGACAGAAATAAAACATATATCTCAGATTTAAAATGCCACCATTCCAGGGAACCTGCGTGGCTCAGTCAGTTAAGCCTCTGAGTCTTGATTTTGGCTCAGGTTATGATCTTGGGGTCATGAGATCAAATCCCACATTGAGCTCCATGCTGAATGTGGAGGCTTTCTGGTATTCTCTCTCTCTCTCTTTGTCTGTCCTCCACCCCTAGCATGCTCTCTCTTTAAAAAAAAACAAACAAAAGAAAGAAAAAAACAACTGCTACCATTCCTTATGAAAGTAAAGCAGGGGTAATACCCTTATAAGTACTTTAATCATATTTTACTTGGTAAGACTATTGGATAATAGTTTGAGCAGATAGCCAAACATGCCTTAGTAATTGATCCTGATTAATAATAGTGGCTAAGAAGGGAATAATGAAAGCATAATAAGTAATTCACATCAAAATAGACATGCAGAGTTAATAATAATTTTATAATGGTAATGACAGGAATTCTTATAAAGTCCTTCTCAGGTTAAAAATAAGTAAGTGTCAAGACTTCTGGGAAGATGGCAGAGTAGGAGGACCCTAAGCCCACTTCCTCCCATGGACATACTTAGATAACACCCACATCAATGCAGCTCACCCAGAAAATGACTTGAAGACTAGAAGAACAGACTTTCTACAGTTAATCATAGAGAGGAGGTCATATCAAAAAAGGGAGGTAGGAATAGAGATGTGGTTGGGAACCAAAATCCTGGCAAGACTAACCACAAATGGAAGAGACACTACAAGTATGGAGAAAGGGGAGGAGCAGACCCCACACCAGGAACCCCAGAAATGGGGGACCTGACCTGCACTGGGTATACAGGTGTTTATAATATTTGGCTTTGAAAACCAGTGGGCTTAACTTCCTGAGTATTTATAGTAAATAGGGCTTAATTATGGGTACTTTAAAAATCAACCCCATCAAGATGCAGCAGTTTGAAAAGTGCCTAGGGTATTTTTGAAGATTTATTTATTAATCCCAGAATGTGTGCTGGAGGGACAGGGATCTTTAGGAAATTTCTCTAAGAACAACAGAGCTAGCAGGGCTCCATTTATCTACCCTACTCCCCAGCCTGTGACCACATCTCTGGCAGATGGACTTAGGCAGGCATGTGCTCTGACTACTAACACCACCCAACTACATGTACAGCAGCCCCAAGATGGGACCCTAACAGCAAAGGGACCAAACCCTGCCCACCACAGGTAAAGTGGGCCAACTGGATTAAAGGCAAATATGGCTCAGTCACAATAGTAGGGCACATGCAACTCACATAAGAGATACCCCTGAAGAGATAACCCTCAGTTGGTTAAGTGTCCAACTCTTGATTTTGGCTCAGGTCATGGTCTCAGGGTTGTGAGATCGAGCCCTGCATTGGGCTCCATGCTAGGTATGAAGTCTGCTTAAGACTCTCTGTCTCCCTCTCCCTTTACCCCTCCCCACTCTTTCTCTCTCTCCTCTCTAAAAAATAATAAAATAAAATAAAATAAAGAGATACCCATGAAGCACCTAGTTCTAGTAAACAGCAGACATTGTGCTACAGGGCACCACAAGAACTCTTAAAGCCACTAATTTCACAATCAGGAGACATAGTTGATTTCCTAATACATAGAAACAGACACAGAGAGCTAGACAAAATGAGGCAACAGAGAAATATGTCCCAAATGAAAGAACAGGACAAAAACACAGCAAAAGAGCTAGAGGAACTGGAGATAAGCAATAAACCTGATATAGAATTTAAAGTAATGGTCATAAAGACATTTACTGTACTTGAGAAAGGCATATAGGATCTCAGTGAGACCTTCAACAAAGAGATAGAAAATATATATAAAAAAAATCAGAGCTGAAGAACTCAATAATTGAAATAAAAAATCCACTAAAGGGAATCAATATAAATTAGAGGAGGGAGAAGAATGGATCAGTGACCTGGAAGACAGAGTAATGGAAAGCACCAAGTTGAACAGCAAAAGAAAACAGTAATAAAAAATGAAAATAGGTTAAGGGAGCTCAGTGACATCATCAAACATAACATTCACATTATAGGAATTCCAGAAAGAGGAGCGGCAGGGGGGTAAAAAATTCAAGTGAAAAAATAATAGCTGAAAACTTCCAACATCTGGGGAAGGAAACAGAAATACAGATGCAGGCGGCATAGACAGTCCCCCAAAAAATCAACCCAAGGCAGTTCAGACTAAGACACATTATAATTAAAATGGCAAAAAGTAATGATAAAGAGAGATTTTCATCCAAAAACAATAGAATATACATTCTTTTCAAGTGCACATGGAACATTCTCCAGAATAGATCATGTGCTAGGCTACAAAACAAGTCACAATAAAATTGAAGTTTTGAAATTATATCATGCATCTTTTCCAACCACAATGGTATGAAACTAGAAATCAATCACAAGAAAATATCTGGAGGTTAAACATGGGGGTTAAACAAAATGCTACTAAACAATGAATGGATCAGCCATGAAATCAAAAAGGATATTAAAAAATACATGGAGAGGGGTGCCTGGGTGGCTCAGTCATTAAGCGTCTGCCTTCGGTTCGGTCATGATCCCAGGGTTCTGGGATTGAGCCCCGCATCGGGCTCCTGCTCCGCGGGAAGCCTGCTTCTCTCTCTCCCACTCCCCTGCTTGTGTTCCCTCTCTTGCTGTGTCTCTCTCTTTGTCAAATAAATAAATAAAATCTTTAAAAAATAAAAGTAATGGAGAGCAATGAAAATGAAAACTCAATGTCCAAAATCTTTGGGATGCAGCAAAAGTTCTTCTAGGAGGGAAGATTATAGCAATACAGGCTTACCTCAAGAAGTAAGAAAAATTTCAAACAGACAACATAGTCTTACACCTAAAGAAGCTAGAAAAAGAACAAACAAAGCCCCAAGTCAGGAGAAGAAAGGAAATAATAAAAATTAGAGCAGAAACAAGTGAAATAGAGACTAAAACAAACAAAAACAATCAACAGATCAATAAAACCAGGAGCTGATTCTTAGAAAAGATGAAAAAAATTGATAAACCTTTAGCCAGACTCAGAAAAAAAAAAAACATAAAGAGAGAGAAAGAGATAGGACTCAGATAAATAAAATCAGAAATGAAAGAGAAATAACTGACACCACAGAAATACATGCAATTATAAGAGAATAATATGAAAAACTATATGCCAACAAATTGGACAACCTGGAAGATATGGAAACATATCTAGAAACATGTAACTTACCAAGATGGAAACAGGAATAAATAGAAAACTTGAACAGACTGATAACCAGAAAAGAAATTGAATTGGTAATCAAAAAATGCCCAACAGAAGTCCAGGACTAGATGGTTTCACAGATGAATTCTATCAAACATTTAAGGGAACGTTAATACCTATGCTCCTCAAACTATCCCAAAAATGGAAGAGAAAGGAAAACTTCTAAATTCATTCTCCAAGACCAGCACTACCCTGATGTTAAAACCAGATAAAGACACTCCAAAAAAGGAAACTACAGGCCAATGTCTCTGATGAACAGAGATGCAGAAATTCTCAATAAAATATTAGCAAACCAAATCCAACAATATGTTTAAAAAAAATCATTCACCATGATCAAGGAGTGATATACCACATTAACAAGAGAAAGGATAAAAGCATATGATTATCTCAATAGATGCAGAAAAAGCATTTAACAAAGTATAACACTCATCTGTGATAAAAAAAAAATTCTCAACAAAATAGATTTAGAGGGAACATACCTCAACATAATAAAGGCCATATATGAAAAACCCATGACTAACATCATACTTAATGATGAAAAACTAAGAGCTTTTCCTCTAAGGTCAGGAATAAGACAAAGATGTCCACTCTCTTCACTTTTATTCAACATAGTACTGGATGTTCTAGCCACAGCATCAGACAAGAAGAAATAAAAGGCATCCAAATTGGTAAGGAAGAAGTAAAATTTTCACTATGTGCAGATTACATGGTGTTATATATAGAAAACCCTAAAGACACCCAAAGACTACTAGAACTGATAAATGAATTCAATAAAGTCAGAGGATATAAAATTCATGTACAGAAATCTGTCACATTTCTATACACTAATAACAAAGTAGCAGATAGAGACAGTAAGAAAACAATCCCATCTACAGTTGCATCAAAAATATTAAAATACCTAGGAATAAACTTAACCAAGAAGGTGAAAGACCTTTATTCTAAAAACTATAAAACACTGATGAAAGAAATTGAAGATGACACAAACATGTGGAAACATATTCCATTCCCTTGGGTAGGAAGAAAAAATATTGTTAAAATGTCCATACTATCCAAAGCAATCTGCAGTTTTAATGTAATTCCCATCCAAACACCAATAGTATTTCCACAGATCTAGAATAAATAATCCTAAAATTTGCATGGAATCACAAAAGACCCCAAATAACCAAAGCAATCTTGAAAAAGCTGAAAGTATCACAATTCCAGATTTCAAGATATACTACAAAGATGAAGTAATCAAAACGGAATGGTACTGGCACAAAAACAGACACATAGATCGATAGAACAGAATAGAGTGTCCAGAAATAAACCCACATTTATATGGTCAATTAATATGTGACAAGGGAGGCAAGAATACCGAATGGGAAAAGACAGTCTCTTTAATAAATGGTTTTGGGAAAACTGGAGAGCTGTATGCAAAAGAATGAAACTGGACCACTTAAGCCATACACAAAATCAAAGTAAATTAAAGACCTAAATATGAGTCCTGAAACCATAAAATTACTCAAAGAAAACATAAGCAGTAATTTCCTTGAAATTGGCCATAGAAACATTTTTCTAGATATGTCTCCTTGGCATGGGAAACAAAAGCAAAAATAAACTATTGGGACTACATCAAAATAAAAAGATTTTGCACAGTGAAGGAAACCATCAACAAAACAAAAAGGCAACCTACTGAACAAGAGAAGATATTTGCAAATGATAAATCTGGTAGGGGTTAATAAATAAAAAACACAAAGACCTTATACAACCCGCAAATAATCCAATAAAAAATGGGCAGAGGATCTGAATAGACATTTTTCCAAAGAAGACATACAGATGGCCAACAGGTACATGAAAAGATGCTCAATATCACTAATTATCAGGAGAATGCAAATCAAAGCAACAATGAGATATCACCTCACATCTGTCAGAATTGCTAAAATCAAAAACACAGGAATAACAAATGTTGGTGAGGAGGAAAAAAGTACCCTTATGCACTGTTTGTGGGAATGCAAATTGGTGTAGTCACTGTAGAAAATATTATGGAGATCTTTAAAAAATTAAAAATAAAATTACCTATGATCCAGTAATTCTACTACTAGGTGTTTACCCAAAGTAAATGAAAACATTATTTCAAAAAGATATCTGCATGCCCATGTTTGTTACAGTATTATTTACAATAGCCAAAATAGGGAAGCAGCCCAAGTGTCCACTGATAGGTGAATGGATAAAGAAAGTATGAGATACACACACACACACACACACACACACACACAATGAATATCAGCCATAAAAAATAATGAAATCTTGCTATTTGCAACAACATAGATGGATCTCAAGAGTATAATGCTAAGTGTAATAAGTCAGTCAGAAAGAGAAAAATACCATATGATACCACTCGTATGTGGAATTTAAGAAACAAAACAAATGAACAAAGGAAAAAAAGAGACAAACAAAAAAAGCATAGGTATAGAGAACAAACTGGTGGTTGCCAGAGGGGAGGCGGGTAGGAGAGTGGGTGAAAGAGATAAAGGGGATGAAGGGTACACTTATCTTGATGAGCACTGGGTAATGTATAGAATTGTTGAATCATTATATTGTATACCTAAAACTAATATAAGACTGTATGTTAATTATGCTTGAATAAACCACAAAAAAAGTCAAACTAGAAAGAAAAAAAAAACTACTACTAAAAATGAATATCTCTAATTTTTATAATCACCACTCCTTTCACTTGCAGATTTAGCTACACTGTGAATAATACTTTTCTACCCTCACTTTAGGTCAGAAATAGACTCAGGGATGAAGATTTGCTTGCAGCTGCTCTATAGGGGAGGGCTCTTGGAATAATCACCAGTGAGGGAGCGGGATTGGGGTACAGGAAGATATTGAATTGTGAAATATTTGCAACAAAGGCCTCAGGTGATCCCATGGGCAGCTTTATAGGTCGAACATGACTTCTGAGTTGCCCTCCCCTCCATCACTGAAGCAGAGGGCTTGGTTTTTGTATCCCCATTTTGACCAGTTTCTGGATGAAAGTAGCCCTGAGGAAGAGGCTTACTTTAGCTATGGGTGAAGCAGTTTTCTTAAGCCTAGAGTAATTTCTGGGGAGAGACTCAGCAGTGAGCTGTCTATAGGCAAAACTCCTAGAAGCCAGAAAAACTAATGCCTCAGTCCTAAAAATGAGGAAAATATAGTGTTCATTCCACCCCTTTAGCTAAATAAATAACATAAGAAAAATCCTTCAGAAAATACCAGCAATTTATAACCACAGACTGTTTCACAACAGCTATTCATATAAAACTTACTTATCAGGAAAACTTGTATAATTCAGTCAAATAATAGAGTCTTTTGGAAGACTGCAGATATATTTCTTTATTACTGTTTTTCATGTTGGATTTTGGCTGCAATTTAAGATTAGAGGAATAAAATATTTACCCAGTGTAATGGTTAATTTTATACATCAACTTGGAAGATATTTTTGGATGAGATTAACATTTAAATCAGTGAACTTTTGTTAAAGCAGATTGCTCTCCAAAATGAGGGTGGGCCTCATCTAATCAGTTGAAGACCTTAATAGGAACAAAACAAAACACCTCCTTGAGCAAGAGAGCCTCCCCTAGCAGAGAGCCTCCCTTAGCAAACTTCTTTAGCACTGGAACTGTGTCATCAATTCTCCTGGGTCTCTAGTCTGATATAAACATATCCTATTGGTTCTGTTTCCTTGGAGAAACAGATTAACACAATTAATTTAAAAATGGCTATTAATCTATTGATGAAAGTTAGGAAATTATCACAGTGATTTTCATATAATTATCTTCCATCTCATTTTGGTCTCATTTTGCACTAATATTGTATTCCAAATAGATATTCCCACATAACTAAATTAGGATTTAGTGCAAGAATACTCTAACCTTCTTTTATTTGTCATGGGGATGCTCCTCAATAAAATTATATCTAAAATGCACGTCTTTGACTAGAGTCAAATAAAATGGGACAATGTTAGACAGGGATTTAAAAACATTTCAAATATTAGTTTTAGTCTTCTCCTTTATTGCCTTTCCCAAAGACTGGATATAGGTCTTGTAATGAAATTATTAAAGCTCTAAACTCAATTAAATATTTTTAATGTGCATAGTGTTTTGTCCATATGGTCTCACTAGTTCATTTCTATAAATAAAACTGTAAACTATATTTGTTTAACTTCATGAATCTCATTATAAGCTAAACCTGAAATTGAATCTGATGAACTCATAAGGGACCAGAATACTTGTCTCCAGTGATAGTCTTTGAAGGCAACTAAAATAATAAATTAAAAATGAAACATCCTGCTGCCTTATAAATAGAATCAATATATTCAAATGTATATCGGGTACTCTGACACTGTATATATGAAATTTATATATACAAATTCAAACTACTCAAAAACTCTTGGAGTGGTGCTCAGCAATTTCTGTTTTTAAAAGCCCTCCAAGTGATTCTGATGCATGCTAAAATTCAAAACACTGGCTAATACAATCATTAAAAATAAAACAATGAGTTATCTAGGAAGTGATGATTGAAGATAAAATGGAATTATTCTTAAAAAATCAAGTAATCAAAAAGAAAGCAGGAAAAGAAAAAAGAAGGAACATGAAAAGATAGGACAAATATAAAACACATAATAAAATGATAGATTTAAATACATTATCATATTGATAATGAATTCAAAGTAAATTACCTAATATTCCAATTATAAGACAGAGTTTGTGAAACTGGATAAAATGGCAAAATTCAATTAAGTGTTGCCTGGAAGAATAGTGTTACTAAAATAATCATAAATATTCATTTACCATAAATATAATATATAGTATATAAATATAAGATACATATTTCAAAATATAAAAAGTATATTGTAGATTAAAAGCAAAAAGGATAAAAAAAAGATGTACCATAAAAATATTAATCAAAGGTACACTGTAGTGGCTAAATTAACATCAGATAAGGTAGATTTCAGAACAATGAATACTATCATGAGTAAGAAAGGACGAAGATAAGAATGGTGTCAATTAACTAAGAAGACAGAACAGTTTGGGTTTTTTTAAAGATTTTATTTATTTATTTGACAGAGAGAGATAAAGCAAGAGAAGGAATACAAGAAGAGGGAGTGGGAGAGGGAGAAGCAGGCTTCCCGCAGAGCAGGGAGCCTGACGCAGGGCTCGACCCCAGGACCCTGGCTGGGCTCGACTCCAGGACCCTGGGATCATGACCTGAACCGAAGCCAGATGCTTAACGACTGAGCCACTCAGGCACCCTGAAGACATAACATTTTTAAATGTGTATGCACTTAGTAACAGAACTTCAAAATACTTGAAGCAATAATTTATAAACTACATGAAGAAACAGACAAAACCATAACCAGAATTGGAGAGTTTACCAATCTTCTTTTAATATTAAATATATAGATAGGAAATCAGAAAGCATATAAACTGCTTGATCAATACTACTGGACAACTTGACCTAATTTATACTTGACCTAGATGACTTAAGGGTGAAATACACATTTTTTTCCAGTGCACATAAAACATTCACTAAATTAGAAGTCTTAGCCATAAAAATAGGCTAAATGAATTTTAAAGGACCCTTATCATACAAAGTATATTCTCTGACTATTGTAAAATTTAATTTGAAAGCAATAACTGGAAGATATCTGGAAAATTTTCCAACTATTTGGAGACTAAACAATGTGTTTCTGAATAGTCTATGGTAAAAAGAAATCTGAAATAAAATTTGGAAACATTTTGAATTTAATGAAAATAAGAACCCAACACATCAAAATTTGGAGGAAACAACAAAACTAGTGCTTACAAGGAAATGGATATCACTAAATATTTTTATTAGAGAAGAAGGAAGTTACTGAATCAATTATCTAAGCTTCTACCTTAAGAAACCGGGGAAAAAAAAGAGTACAAATGACAGAGAGCAGAAGTTCTTGGAAAATAAATTTGCTCACAAATTTAGATCACAAGACTGCATCCTTCCTTTCTCCTTTGGGACCTTTTCTGTTATTCTTCTCTCAAAGATAAGCAAGCAAATATCAAAATATGCAAAACCTCTGGTTTTTGAAATAAATTTTTTTAGATTTCAAAACGTATTTCTAACAAGACATACTGAGCATGTTTTGGATTTAGAAAAGAAAAACTCTCCATTTTCTTCAACTATTTCATTTCAGTATAACTAAACTAATTCTCAATGCAGTCTACATGTTCTGGGTGATACATAAAAGAGTCCAGTAATAAGGAAGTATTAGGAGAAAAGCACATTGACAAATATCTCGAGGTACGTTCTTAACACACAAAATATCATATTTTTAAATGCACTTTAAATGCATTGGTATTGACAGAGCTGCACCTTACACCAATGATTCACATTAGGTATACATGTGAACTAAATAATGTCTTTTTAAAAAATCTCATGCAATTGCTAAACAGTATCTCTGCCATCATTTACTTGTACATTAAGGGTTTTAACCCAGGGAGGATTTTACACTGAACTCTACTTAATTTCATCTTTTTTAGATTCACCCCATTGCTACAGCTTTAGTGCTTATTATAAATTCAGATTCTGACACTGTTAGGGTTGCTGTACCAAAGTACCCAAACTGGATGTCTTAAACAGCAGGAAGTTCTTGTCTCACAGTTTTGGAGGCTAGAAGTTCCAGATCAAAGTTTGAGCAGGATTACTTCCCTCCAAGGGAGAATGTGTGCTATGCCTCTGGTGGGTTGCTGGTAATCTCGGGTTTCTGGTGCATCATTCTAATCTCTGCCTTCATTCTCCTGAAATTTCCCCTCTTTATAAGGATACCAGTCACAGTGGCTAAAGGGCCCACTCTACTCCAGCATGACCTCATCTTAACTAATTACATCTACCAGGATTCTGCTTCCAAAGGTCACGTTCTGAGGTCCTAAAGGTTAAGACTTCAGCATATGAATTTTAGTGGGACAGAATTCAACCCATAACAGAAAGCATATTCTTTTTCTTACACCCTCCTTTTATTTAATTTTATAACACCTCTTAATGGCTTCCCCATTGCAATTTGAATAAAATCCAATATATCAATATATTCTGGAAAAACCCTGCATCATCTGACCGCTGCCTGTATCCTCAGTGTCTCCTCACACCACTCTTTGCTCTTTAAGTTTCATTTATACTTCACGTCCTAAATTTTTCTGGCATGATATCTTGGCATCAGAATTGCTTCACTTTCACTGTTTTCTCCACTTAAAGTCCTCTCTACTATGGTCATCTATTTATTCACTTAGCTAAGTGAATATCTTCTAGATATCCTACCACCTACCTTCTAGACACATCTTAAATTATCGCCACCATATGCAAACATTTCCTCGGTCTAAACCCTAGTCCGAGTTAGCATTTTCATGTGTATGGTCCAGTAGATACCTTTGTAAGTGTAAGACACACTTAAAATTGTGTATATTATGTCTTCTTTGCTGCTTGTAAGTTGCATAAGGCAAGAAATATGTTTGTTCATCAGTCCATTCACGATGTATGGTAACAATGCATTTGCCACTTGGTTAATGTTTAAAAAATTAACTGAATGAATACAAGAGTCATATACTCCACAAACAGCCTGCAATGAAGTTGTTCAACCTGTGGCATAATAATCACATTCATATTTCTTCCTTATGTCTAATGTATTCCATGAATCTTTAACAAATAATTTATGGCATCTAGACTCAACTAACATTAATGATTATCAGTGCCTAACACATTTCTCTAGTCTACCAGAATAACAATCCTTACAGAAAAAAAAAAAAAAGGCAAGAAAATTTAAGGCTAAATAGTTTGTGTTAAGTGAACCAATACTGACTCCTGGTGATTACTGCTTTTGTTTCAAATGCCCATAAATTAGAACATAATAAATGTTTGAGAAATGTTTGCCTCACCTATGTTAAATGAGCCATTCTTTATTTTACAGAAGACAATTAGGTCTATTTTGGAAAACTAGAGTTGTGCATTTCAAATCATTTTGTAGGATGATTCAAGTATGACAAAAAACAGTTTGAAGATAATTATAAGTTAACACCATTCCTGCAAGTTCAGGAGATTTTAACTAATTTCAGAACAATTAGCTTTTATCATAAAATCTGTTCTACACAATAATTTAGCTATGTTAAGCCTTATGTTGTTCTCTATGTAAATTCATCTTAAAGCCCCTTCCAGAATAAAAGCTTTGTAAGAGTAGAAACCCTAGGTTATATTTCCATGCTCCCTCCAGTATTGGCTCATGCTGAGTGCAAAGATGGCTCTGGGTAACACCTCTCTAACCTCACGTCCCGAGCACTCTATCATTCCTCCCTCAGCTCCAGCCACACTGACTTTCCTGCTGCTCCTTGTATATGACAAGCATGATCCTCCCCGGGGGACACTGCCTTTACTCTTCCCTCTAGCTTAGCACAACCCTCCACCAAATATGCACAGCTTGTAGGTGTCTACCAAACAATGTTATCAGAGAGGCCTCCCAAATGGCCCTCACTAAAATCACTTCATATTCATCCTGCCTTGTTTTTATTCATAGTAGTTTTCACCATATAGCATATGGTTTGTTTATTATTTGTTTACCCTGTGTTTCTCCGGACCAGAATGAAAACAGGAATCTTTATTGTTTTGTGACTGTTCTATTGTCAGTACCTAGAACAGTGAATGGCATGCCATAGTAGGCACTCAATGAACACTCGCTGATTAAATGAGTGAATTATAAATGAATAAACAAATGAAAGCATTGAATGGTCATAAGCAGTTCATCTTTCAAAATAACTCACGTTAAATCTCTTTCAAGCTATGACCAAATCTTGATACTGACAGTAACTCATACCTTCTACACAATCCAGGTTAGTATTGTCTGTATAACTATTAGCAAGAAAAATGTAATTGAATTTATTTTGTAATATAACATGGTTTTAGAAATTTAGAGACAATGATAGAACTGTGAGTGGTCAAACCAAAATGGTTTTCTCTGGGAGATTTAAAAGTTACCATATTTTCCCACTCATAAATGGGTTTTATAATATACACAGAGCCTTCAATAATATTGACCATCTCTTTGCCATTATATAGCTGCAAAATCTAGTTGAAATTTTATATGGACTCTTATTTTAAAATGATTTTAGTAATATCACATAGAAGTAGCTCAAATCAAGTAAAACCACTTCCTCTTCATTTCCATTTCCCTTTTGTTTTTTTATTAAATAAGACTCATAAGACATCAAGAAAATATGATTCTATGATGCAGAAATGAAAACGCTATTAAAGATATCATTACAGCTTTTTGTGCATTAAAAAAATTTTGCAAACATAAAAATTTGATGGCTTAAGTGTAAATGAATCAGAACAGCTGAAATCAGATTGTTCTTTCAGTGTTTAGTAATAAAGGGATGTGATAATAGATAAAATACTTACTTATGATTTGAGTAGGTATTCCATTATAATTGGAAACCTAAATAGGCATTTTAAAATCTGCTATTCAGCAGAAGATAGATTATCAAATAAGTATTTTCAATGTATGTTTCTCTTTTCAGGATCTAAAGTAATATATTCTACAAATTTTCTCATAAAATATCATCTAGTTTGAAAGTAGGGAGAGGGAATCACCTTCATAAGAAATCACTTTTCATGGAGTAGTTAGGTTGGCCTTAGGAAATTCCTTATTACTTTATTCAAGTCTATATTAGCAACATATGTCTCTTAAACATAATGATGCCTCAAAAAGAAAACTGTATTTGATGGTTAGCTGGAAGACTCCAATATCAGGTAATATTTTACATGAGGAAGTTACCTCCACTCATTACAGAGGAAGTTTTAATTCACAGAATATATTAATTACATCATGTACATTTAATTCTTTTAAAAATTTTCAGCAATAATTGTATTGGAGGTACTAATTAATATTTTAGGCTTATATATTCTCTCCAGTCCATTTACTTTATCAAAATAAATTTTCACTCTGTCTGCTTCTTATTATGGTTGAAAATAATGCTGAAAATTTTACTGTGTATAGTCAGAGAAAATGTGCATCAAGCAATCAGAATCCACAGAACATCATTCTTTACTCCCCAAAACCCCTTCCCAGAAGCATATATTTCCCATTGACTGTTGCATAGCTATCTAACCCATTGCTCTAATGCATCTGAGATGAGTATCAATTTGATATTTTCTATAAGTGATAAGATTAAAACAGAAGTTTTCATTAACAGTTGTTAATAATTAGAATTTGAGTCTTAGAAGTGATGACACATGTCTTGCCAAAGTCTCAGTATTATTTCCATTTGTATGTATGGCTTTCCTTCCTCTTAACCCTGTCAGCTTGGTAAGTATAGTGTTAGAAAGAAAAAAAAATAAGTAGAGATTCAAGAACTATACATATTTCCTATTTTTCTCTCCTTTAGTTCAGTTGTTAAATTAGTACCAGTGTTTTAATTTGGAATAGATCTGGATGTAATTCAAGCTCTTCCTTTTATTTACCAATAAAATCTTGAGCTCTAGCTAAAATATGTCTCAAATACATTTGATGTCCAAAGAATATCGTGCCCTCCCCCTTCTTGCTCTTTTGTCTATTTTCCTGGATCAACTTCATTAAAGAAGATACCTGTCTCTAGTCATTTCCTCAAGATTCTTTTCCACTCCAAATCTTTGAATGTCATAAGAAGGCATAAAAAATAGAAAGTTAAAAAAAAAATGTAATGCTAACCAAAATAGGAAACTGGACCATCTGGAGAAAGAATAAATAATTTTCATTCAAAAATTATTAAATTAGTATTTGCTATTCTTCCTATGGCTCATTCAATTATAAATTGTTAAAACTTAAGGGTTTCAGAAATGCCTTACTTTAACTTTTCCATTTTTGCAAAAAGTGAAGAAACCAAAAAAGTAATTTGTTTATTATTTTCTCATAGTTGTCCTTCAAAATTAATTTAAATTTAAATAATTAAATGCATGCTACATGAGTCTTCAGGGGGTTAAGTAATCTCAACTGAGTGACCACCAAGACCTAGAATCAAAAGAACATGCCACCAGCTTGCTGGCCTACTGTTTGCCCAATATCCTTAAGTATACCAGTAAACTAGTATCCTTAGGAATCAGTGATCTGTAGTTGCTTCTAATGGCAATAAAACTTTTAGAAAGTGCTCTTGCCCTAAAAACAAGTGAATAGCTGAAAGCCCCAGATAACATTCTCTTTTCCTACTTTGTCAGAATTGATGAACCACTCAGAAACCTGCAAAAAAAATTTTTTTAAAGAATAATAAATTCAGATAATTAAGGAGCTTGGGTGGATTTTTAATTTGCAGTTGTAATTATAACTGGCTTGCAGCATAACCAAGTGCTTGCAATGTAGCACAAAGGAGACATAGCCCCAAGGGTCTAAATGGACAGCTATTCAAAAATATGGGAAATAATGGTGATTCTAGTCTTGTCTGCTCCCTGCAGATGATATTAAATGCCTCTGCAGTACTTCAGGAGAGCATAATAAGATATAACCCTTTAAACAAATATCTGTATGAGTGGGTGCTAGACAAGTATGCATTTACAAGTAAAATAAATCTGTCTACTACTTATTTGATACCATTTTCAGGGATATCAAAAGTGGTATCATTATTCCACAGATGACTTGTTCTGGGCATTGTATCATTTATGTAAAAGAGATGGCACTTCTCCCTTAATGGCATGTCTGGTAGGTATGGATAGCTTTCAGCCAACAAAAGTTTTACAATAAATTTCAGATGGTCTGCATAAAAAGGACTTGTGTCTCTTGGCAGCTGTAATAGAGGCATTTGCTGCTTTGTTTAAGTCTGTTTTTTCTTTTCTTCCCTGCTTTGTTTTATCTTTTTTTGTAATTACCATTGTACATCTCAATTAACCAATCATATAAATATTATTATTGTTATGGATATGAATATGAGTATCGCTACTTAGAATTTGTCCCTCTGGTCTGTAAATTGGTGATTTTGTTGGTTTGATAGTCTATACTTGATAGTAAATTTCATCTCCGGCCATCACTCCCAGAGCCAAACAAGGTTCAGCATAGCTAGGGCAGCATTTTTAAATAATTAGGGTAAGACTTAAGAAGAACTTATAATATGCTTGTGCTTGCAAAGGAAACTGGAGTTTTATCCTCTTCTTGTTATGTATAAAGTTTCATCTGTCAAACACTAAAAAGGTAGTCTCTCCACAATATCTGTCTTCTAGTTGGGTCAGTGACTTATCACAAAATTTTGGCTTTAGACTTGTAGTACACAATGTTCAAAATAGTAGACATGTTAATTAAACACAGAATGCATAAAATGGGTGAGTAGGAACTATATTGTATAACATAATTAGGATCTAGAGATATAGACAACATCTAGAATAGTGGACAATTTCTATGAAGATAAAATTTAAAATAGGTGAAAATCATATTTGAAAAATAAAATATTCAAAAATTACATGATGAGTCAGTCATAAATAAGAAGCAGGATGGGGCGCCTGGGTGGCTCAGATAGTTAAGCATCTGCCTTCAGCTCAGGTCATGATCCCAGAGTCCTGGGATCGAGTCCTGCATCGGGCTCCCTGCTCCTTGGGAGCCTGCTTCTCCCTCTGCCTGTCTCTCTCTCTCTCTGTCTCTCATGAATAAATAAATAAAATCTTAAAAAAAAAAAAAGAAGCAGGATGAATGGACAAGTCCCAGTAGTAGTATAATTTGTTCATTACACTAGCTAATGTGATGTAGGCCGCATTTAGGAAAAAGAAGGAAGCTAGTTATGATTTCCCTGTATGCAGTAATAATTGCTAACATTTACAGAGCATTTTCCAAGTAATAAACACTATATTAAATTCTTTATATCTGTAATTTTATTTAAAACTCACAATTAAGGATGTACATTGCTTCTTTTATCATTAATAGGCAACGAGGGTAATGCTTAAATGTATCATTAATCAGATCATTTTTGGAATACTGCATCAGTTTGGGAATAACAGTTTGGCAGGAATATAGTGGAAGCTGAGTATATTTAAAGAAGTGAAATCAAACTAGTGAAAGCTTTAAAAAAAAAAAAGTTCACATTACTTGTTTGTGGTCCATCTCCTCCACTGCATGGTGAATTCATGAGCACAGGTCCAGATCTCTCCAGTCTAAGACTGTATCTCAAGTACCTGGCACAGAGTAGGTCATCATATATCTTCTGATAGACTTAACAAAATTAAATTTCCCTGCATAGACAATCAATATTTGGGGTTCCAGGGCAGCTGTCCTGAAATAATTTAAGAGCTTTTCTGTGGAAGATTAGATTTATTCTGCGTGCTAGTGGTAGGAAGAAAACAGCAAAAAAATTTATTTAAAGAAAAAAAAGGTAAGTCATTACTCCCCCCAAAATAGAGGAAGTAGAATGAGAAGCAATTATTTCACTGTCACTGAATAGTACAGCATAATCTGGGCATAAGTTGTCAAGAGTAATGAAAAAGTATTTTACTCTCCAAATGATAATAGGTGTCCTACGCATTAAGGTCATTTATAGACTGAAATACCTTGGTGTTAGTTTGCATTCCAGAAAGGAAGAAAACATCTAAAAGCTTTTAAGTCTACTAGGAATAGTTTGATGATATTTTGAGTTTATGTTAGAACTATTTTCACTTATAATTATTATATTACTCACAAATCATTTTGGAAAAATCATTCAGTAATAAAGTAAATAAAGTAAATTAGATCATTCAATACAATGGTGCAAGTGATCAGTTTATTTATATGAGAATAATTTAAATGTACAATTCAGGAACTATAAGGTAATTTATAATGTAATTTAATTACTACAAAATTGTTAATTGTATCTAATTAATGGCAGAAGCTGTAAATGTGAATCTGTTTGATTTTTATAGGAACCATACAGATTCTAAGCCAAATTAATACTCCTTTCCCTCTAAGTACACATCACATAAACACAGACACATATAAATCATTTGAGTCAACCAATACATTTTATTATACACCCTATATATTACAAGTTAAACAATTCCATTTCCATAAAATAAGAAGGAACTAAAGACTAAAATGAAGATAAACATTATTGTATGCTGGAATATCAAGGAATGTTCTTTCAATATATTTTCACTGCCTATGGGAATATTGTCATTTTTTTCAACAAATATATATTAAGTTCTTGGTGGCTCTCAGAACCTTTGTAAATGCTGAGGATATGCAAATAAATAAGGCAACAAGTATAAGTCTTTAGGGATTTCAAAGTCTTCTGAGGATCAAAGACAGGGCATCCAAATAGTATTTTGTAAACAATAACCCCTATAATGAAAACAGGTATCAGTATATCAGGATGTCCACAGAAAGAACAATTTTCATCGCTTAGTGAGAAATGCAAGAGTTTATGAGAAAGAATAAAGGTGATGTTTGAATTGGACCTAAAAAATACGCAAGGATTTACAAGGGAGATAAATATAAAAACATGAAAATGCATCAGAGTCTTCTGAGGATCAAAGACAGGGCATCCAAATAGTATTTTGTAAACAATAACCCCCATAATGAAAACAGGTATCAGTATATCAGGATGTCCATAGAAAGAACAATTTTCATCGCTTAGTGAGAAATGCAAGAGTTTATGAGAAAGAATAAAGGTGATGTTTGAATTGGATCTAAAAAATACGCAAGGATTTACAAGGGAGATAAATATAAAAGCATGAAAATGCATAGCTTATTCAAAAAAATACAAGGAACATAATGTCCAAAAAGCCCAGGAAACTTTGGGCTGTATTAGTAGCAAGGTGGTTAGAGTCAAATTCTGAATATACTTATATGTGATGATGACTATGGATTTTAACCTGCAGAGTATGCAATGCAAGAATCAAACTTTTATTTGGAATAATTCATAATTTATTCAACTATTTTGAAGACTGATGGTGGTCATTCTAGAGATAGCCTAGAGTGGAGGAACAGTGGATACAAGCAGGCCCCAAATCAGCATTGTGATTGAGTTTTGGAGTGATTTTAAGAGTGGTTACAGTTGTGGCCATAGTTTTCAAGTCATGACCAATAGAGTGTGATGGTTTTGAATCAGTTTTGTTAAGCAGAAATAAAATTTCCCAGTGTCATTCCTTTCCCTGTGTCCTTCCAGATTAGGTTGGCCACAGAGAAATTTCCATGAAAAGCAAATGGCATTATGCTTTCAAGGTTAGTATAGGGCACCAAGTGCTATTTCTGCTCATGCATGTTGTCCTCAATCTCTCCCTTTTTACATCTAGTTGGTCCCAAAGCCCATGCCACAGGTTTCAGGTTTCTGTTAAGGTAGAACCTCAGTTTTAGAATTAAATCATTTTCTGGTATTGTACTGCTGAGTAACAAGCTACCCCAATACTCAATGGCATAAAACAACAACCATGCAATTGTGTTCACAAGTTTGTGGTTCAGGAGTTTGGGCAGGGCATATTGGGGATGGCTTGTCTTAATACTATGATGACTGGGACTCCAGTGGAGTCGCTCAAATGGCTAGATATGCCTGGGATGGTTGAATAGATCATATGTCTTGGACCCTGGTTCTAACTGCCATCTGGATTCCACAGTTCTCCATACTATCATGGTGGAGGCCTGGAATATTCGAGAGAGCCACTTCACTCATTTGCTTAGTACCTGGGCTAGAATAGATGTAAAAGCTAACAGCTTTTTTTCTCTCTGGGCTTTTCCCTCTTTCCATGTAGCTTCTCAGCGTGGTCTTCCTCATGTTTGGGCTTCCTCATTGCCTAGTAGTCATTATAATGAAAGTCAGACTTCTTACAAGATAGCCAACTTGACCCACAGCAAGCATTCCAGGGGACCTGTGTGGAAGCTGCCAAGTGTCTAATGAGCTAACCCCAGAGGTCCCAGAATGTCATTTCCATTAGATTTTATCAGTCAAACTTACTAAAGCCAGTCCCAACAAAGGGAAGGAATGTTGTCTCTCAATGAGAATAGCAAAGAAGTTTCAGTAGTCTTTAATCTACCACAGACTAAACAAAATCACATGCAGAAAAAGCAAAGGTAAATGGAGTCAGGAATTAAATTAATTATCTCATTAATGGACAACAAGGTCCATGCTGGCTTCTGTGGGTTAAGCTTGAGGCCTAGCACCTCATTTTAGCTAAATGCCTAGAGATCAAACACTATTAACCTACACCCTCATCATTTTCATATATAAGACATAGGCTAAGAGAGAACGCAAATTTAACTTCATGAGAACCAGTAGGGTAGTACTTGATGTATGAAAGAGAAACAATTTTAGATACATTTTATTATGCCCTTTTAGCGTTAAGACCAGATTTTTTGCTAATGATAGTTCGTACATGAAGAGAAGCTTAGAGATCCCATTCATTAGGTTTCTGCAGGATATGTCAGCAAATGGCTGCGCTGTGGATGTTGACAGACCAAGAGTCTCAGTATCACATTAGAATGAGAAACTGCCTGTGTCTCTGCTTGAACTGTGAAAGTGTGGAGGGAACGCGGCTAATCCCATGACTTTTTTTTAAATGCATGATTTTGTTTAGATTATCCTTACCTTTTCTCATTTAAAGTAATCATAAACCTGGGATTTTCAGGAGAAACATTATTTTTTAAAAATTCTAACTATTCCTCCCTACTATTTAGACCACATATCTGAGCATTAAGTGTAAAACGTTGGTCACTATAAATACACACGAGACTCCATGCTCAAAGGGAATAAGTCTCCAAGATAAGGAATATTTGTCTTTAGCCAAAAGTATATGAGAAGTTGGTCTGTTGTCTAATGCCAAAATAAAATAAAATTTATATCTTATAGAGAAACAAGGAAACAGGAAAAAGTATGTATTAAGTGTGAAATACAAAAATGACTTCCTACTAATTAATGACTATGAAAGCATATTTTGATTTATCAACACCAATATATTTTACTTTCTGTAATGGTTGTGAGGAGTACTACTTAGGTTTTTTGAAAACACTACAGAATAAAATATTTCCTGGTTCTTCACATCATGAGAGTCTTTTTTTTTTCCTTTTTCCAAAATATTAAATTATTCCCTAAATGTATATAGAATGCAAGTGTTTTGCTCAATGTCAACATATGCTTTATGTGAGTTTAACAGAGGTAAATATTGTCAATTTTGAGATAGGAAAAAAAAAAGCAAGAGAGAAACTAATTTTCCAATGATCACTAATAAAGACTCGATGAGTAAATTTATATCATGTTTTACAAATATTGGCAAAACTATTCCTGAGTAGCTTTAAGTCAAAACTGTCATTTCTTAGCTGATGAAAATGTGAATACAAATTCTTCCAAATGCATGCTAATTTTTGCCCTCACATGAGACCTGCAGCTGGTTTTCAGAAAGGTTGCAAAAGGAATGGTTTGGAAAGAGTTCTGCTGTCAACAGTGTCGCTAAAATGAGACTCATCTTTTGCTGTTCAACAATCCAGGCATTTAATCCCATTATAGCCCATGTTCAAGTAGACAAAGGGATGATCAGGACAGGGAAGAAGAAAACATAATACCTACAGACTCTGTGAAATGTCAGTATCACAAGGCTTAGTGCGAGACCTTCAAAACCAGATGATAAATGTGTACCTTTGTCAAGTTGTTATGGGTTATGGTCAAGGTCTCTCTGGTCATTTCTTTAAAAGTCAGGTTTCTTTTTAGAATGAAAGGTTGAAGAATCATCTTCTTCTTTGGAGAATTTTAAGGAAAGACTATTTTAAAGGATACTTGCAGCAGAGTTTGTTGTACCTCAGAGAATGAGCTATACAAATTCCCAAAGTCTCATCTAGCTCTATAACAGAATAAGGTGACAAGATATGTAATGATATGCATATAATGTGACAAGATCATAATATTTTGTAATGGATAAGAAGGCACAGATTAACAGGCAATAGAATCATAAATTCTAAGGCACAATTATCAAAGAAATAAAAGTAAAGTGGAGATATCATAATACAACTCTGTCGATAAACATATACCTCTAGACAACACAGATAAGCATCCAGATAAGTCAAGGCAAATGATTTTTCTTTTTAATTAAAATGTTATTCTTTGAATTAATGGGATCATTAATTAACCATTCCAATGTGTTCTTGCTAAAATTGAATATATTTTTTTCATAACATTCGAGGTTAGAATAAAAGAAACAGAGAAAAAAAAAAAGAAAGAAAAGAAAAGAAAAATTTAAATATTAAAAGTTTATCCCTGACCAAAATTTTTGTGATGGTAGCATAAAATCTATGATCATTTTTACCACTATTCCATTGATCTAGGTCAAAGCCCTCTCAACTATAACTTTTTTCTCCTTTTTATTGAAAATGAATACTGACATTATAGAATCACTACTAAGGTTGGACAGATGACTGAAATGAAAAATCCCTGTTTTAAGGGTGAAAAAAGACTGTTCTTGGACGTCTGAAATAAATTATTTGCTGGGACTGTGTGTATATGCACACAATAGTCTTTTCAGCAACAGACAGAAAAGCTTGCCAGGCTCATAAATCTGAGGAAACAAAAGGGGAACAAATACCTCAGAAAACCCAGTCCCCACTAAATCAAACAATGAATAATCTCTCTCTTACTTGGAACAGAAATGTAATGTGAATAACAATAATATTACAGGCAAAAAGTGCATAAAAACCTGCTGCTAGTTTATAGAATTGGATTCAAATACAGAGGTTTTTTTTTTTTTAATCCATATTATTTTGCTGTATTTGAGATTGTTGTAAAAATTGAGGTGATTTCAGATTTAACACTTTTCAAAGCCTTTTCAACAGCCGAGACTGAATTGCATAGGTATTAAAAATGTGGATATTCTATATGAATAATAATATCTACATAGTGCATAGTGTTTTAATGCCCTCTACCCAAAGACCACAGAGAATCCATCTGTGGTTGGACAAGTTGCAGTGAGGCAGACCATGCACCATCGGAAACTATGAGGTGTCAGTAAGAGGGTTTTATTTTTCTTTATTTTTAAAAAAATTTTGCAAAAGATTTTATTTATTTATTTGAGAGAGAGAGAGGGAGAGGGCAGGAATAGGGGCAGAGGGAGAAGGAGAGGGACAGGCAGACTCTGCACCGAGTGTGGAGCCTAATGTGGGGCTCAGTCCCACTACTCTGAGATCATGACCTGAGATGAATCCAAGAATCAGATGCTTAACCGACTGAGCCACCCAAGTGCCCCTATTTTTCTTTTTTTTTTTTTAAGATTTTATTTATTTCAGAGAAAGAAAGCAAGTGTGAGCAGTGGGGAGTGGCAGAGGGAGAGGGAGAAACAGACTCCCCACTGAGCAGGGAGCCCAACGTTGACTTGATCTCAGGTTCCCGGGATCATGACCTGAGCCAAAGGCAGCCACTTAACCAACTGAGCCACCCAGGCTCCCCAGTAAGACTCTTTTAGAGAATGCTTATTACAGGCTGTGTGCTATGGTTAGATGATTTTGGAGGGAGGTTCAAGAAAGGAGACGTTCACTCTAAAGTGAGTGAGGTCAGAAAGTTGGGAGAATTCTACAAACGTGTATCTTAATAAATCTCAACTAGAAGGAAGAAAGACTGGAGTGAGACTAAAGTTGTTAATGTGTAAAGAAGCAACGACGACCCATGTTCCTTGGGAATGAATGCTGTGTGGGAAGGGGGTACTTAGACAAAATCGTGTTCATCTTTTTTTTTTTTTGGTCTCATTTTATCAATGTCACAAAGTGGGCTTATTTGATGTCAGTGTTCTGTGAGATCATTTATGTCCGACAGGATTGGACAACATCATGACAAGCAGCTGTATGTGCCAGACCAGTTCCCAACTGTCAAAGGAGTTTTTCTCACTCTCAGGTGTAATATTTAGTTAACCATAAGGTGATCAATAAAAGTGGCCTGAAAATCACATACATACACACAAATTAAGCGTATCATTTAATGGATTTTATAAAATAATTTCAAACACAGTTATTTAATTTTATGGAACTCTTACATAATGTACGACTCAATCCACCCGAACTTTCCAAGTATTAATTCATTTAGTCTCCATAAAGTAAGTATTATTTCTACCTCAATTTTTAAATATCAGGAAACTGAGCCACAGAAAGATTAAGCTACTTGCCCAATTATGCAAAATTAATAGGTAGGAAAGTTGAAATTTAAACCCAGGCAGCTGGCTTCAGAATTTAAACTCTTTACTCTATGTTATGCTGCTAGTAAAAGCTGGCTCTACTCTTTTGGACTTTAAATCAATTTTCACATTATACACATAAAATTATGAGGAAACCTATCCAAAGTTTGTTTCCCTTAATATTTAACCATCCCCACCTCCTGCTCATTATCAATGTTCTAAAACTTAGCACACTTTGTTGTTGCTTGATTAGGAAGGAGATAGTGCAGGCTACTCTGGGTTCAGCTGTTGTACTAGCTATTATTCAACCCAGAGGGCTGATTAACAGGGATAGGCCAAGCAGGGGATAGAATGGAGAATGAGCAAAGAGAGATCAACCTTGACCTAGCCCCATTAGAACAAAAATCTGGATTACCCAATTACTTCTACCTTTCAATATTTACTGTGTTTTGTTTTAATTTAAAGTTGCCGTACAGCTAGTCTGCTTTGGCCAATCACAATTAGATGACTATTTCTGTGCTTCCAAACATCATTGTAGCCCTCAATGATATTTATTTGATTTGAATTAAAAACTAAAATTGAGGCTTGGGTAATGAGTCTGTGCTACTGACTCAGCTGCTTCTTCTATAAAACCTTTCTATCTGCTCTGCCCTATGTGTCAATACTCTTATTTTTGCTAACATGACCTATTAGCAGTTATGATGTACACAGCTTGTCCACAATGATAAATACAGTATAGATTCCCTTAAATAAAATTTTAAATTCCTCACGTAATAGACCCATGCATTCTGGAAGCGTATGTATTTCATAGGAAGAACTAAGGTCTTTCAGGTTGTGATAAAATTCTACAAGCTGCCTGTACCAGTTCTGGACTTTGTATTACCCTCAGTTCTAACCACTGAGGTCTTTCACTGGTAGATTCAGCTTATCACATTTCCTGTTACTAAGGAATGGGACACATTGATATACTCCTCAGCTTTGTTCTGAAAGTCACATGTGGCCTAAAATTTCTTATCTGGTGTCTTTGGAATAAGTATTAAATGTCCAAGTTTAGGTAAGTTGGATCTTCCTCCTGTTTTGTCTGGTGGCTCCCATTTTATCACTCAGCTCTTAGAACTGGGTACCACTAAATATCTGAGTTATTTTTTCAAGTGAATCCTGTATTGAAGACTGTGCTTAGTATCAAACATTACAAATCACAATAGGTCACTACCATGTCTGATATTTTTCCAGACACTGAACATAAAATGAACTACAAAGTAAACAAAAATCCCAAACTTGTTGAATTTACCTTTTAGTAAGAGATTGTATTAGAGCAGGCAGCTATAAAAACAAATAAACCACAAACTATATAATGGCTCAAACTATATAATGGTTCAAATAATGATTCATTTCTTATTCAGATAAATAGTCAAAACTGCTCCTTTGGGGCAAGGTGGAGGAGGGGTTACATTGCCCCACACATCCATTTAACATGTGGCTTTAAGATAGTATTGGGATACAATATGTAGACAGAAGAAGACAAACAAACATGCAGACAAATAAAGGAGTGCATGTGGAATCTCTGTATGTCTTTATATCCCAGGGGCTGGAAGTAATACTCTTTACTTCTGCTTATATTCCATGGCTAGAACAAGTAATGCCCTTAAACATGGGCACATAGGGCCTCTGTCTTATGCCTTGTATCTCTGGAGACCAGTGCTTTAGGGTGCTTTATTTGAAATTTTCTAAGTCCCCTGGCACTGACTTGGATTTGGCAAAGAATACTGTCCAAGTAGGACACCTGGATCCCAGACTAGGTCCTCTGTGGACTCCCACCTCCATTTCTCACCTGGAGTTACTCTGTGATCTTCTACCTCATGTGTGGGGTCAACCAGATGCTGCAAGGAGCACCTGGACTTAAGTCTGCAAGGTTACCCTGATCCTCTGCCCAGGCATTGGCTCCAGGAGGGTGCCTTAATGAGTAAATCACTCCCACTGGCTAGTATGTTATATATATATATATATATATATATACATACACACACATACACACACACATATGTATATAATTTTTTTTTTATTTTCAGAGGTAAACTAGTGATCCATCATTTGCATATAACACTCATTACATCAAGTGCCCTCCTTAATGCCCATCACCCTGTTACCCATCCCCCCCACCCATCTCCCCTCCAGCAACCCTCAATTTGTTTTCTATAGTTAAGAGTATCTTATGGTTTATCTCCCTCTCTGATTTATGTTATTTTTTTTTCAGTGTTGCCTGAGATTAGGGTGCCTAAACTGGTTGCCATGCTGATATTGAATGACTCACTCATGTTGGACATTTGTTGAGTTTAGAAGTCTAGACTACCTATGACTAGCACCAGAACTTAAGCTTGAGCCACATGTATGAACCCATACATTAGCCCTTTTATATCCATCAGCTCTCAATGGTCCAAGTTCTGAGCTAAGCCTGGTCTGTGTACCCACAGGTTGTAGCTAGTAGCAGAAGGTGTCTTTCATTCTGTGAGCTCCCTTCTGCTAGTACCAAGTACCCCCATGTCAGGCTATCCTCCAAGAGTGGCTACACCTCTTCCTTTCCTAGGATTTTGAAATTTTGCTCCACAATGACAAAAGGTCCTTTGATTGCTGTTTTCTTGCCTCTATTAGATGGAGCAGCACTATGCTCATCCAAGTCAATCTTAAGCCATGCCGGAGGACAGATGGACATTTCTTGTGTAGACATAACTGCTCTTCTTACTTCACCCACAGGCCCCTTATCTATCCTCTCCACTGGTGGTGATGTGTGGAAGGCAGTGATACAATCAACACTGTAAGAGATCACATTCCAGAATATAGTGATTATGGATTAAAGCGTTCAAGAGAAGACATGGTTGGAAGATGCACTATTATTCTTTCCAAATGGTAACTGTAAGGTGATAAGAAAATGAATCATCTTTCACACTATTCTTCATTCTCTGGATAACACTTGCATTTTTGGTCATCACCAATAAAGCACAATAAGAATCTCTGAAAAAGTCATTGAAAGCTGGTACTCTTAAACAGTATGATGGATAATGCAGTGTTTTGAGTAATGATGCAATCAGCATTAAATAAATGGTATTCGGACCCACAGAAGAAAAAAGATATATATGATTTAAATACAAACAGTTTCAAAAAAAACATGGCATTATTAATAATAATAGCATTGCTACTTTTTTCTCATAGTGGAAGATAAGAAATTATCCAGGAATGTCACATTTGACAATAAAGTATCTACAGAGGTTTCTTAATCTTAACAGGAGATGATGGTACCTGGATACTGTAGAGAATGTTTGCATGCATTTGTTGGATAATAAACCAATACAGAAATAATTCTTCTGTGCCCATTATTCTAAATGTTCACAGATAAGTCACTGTATCTCAAATGGACTCATGAATTCCTTAATATATTTTAATCAGATAGTTTAAATAAATGAAAATCCCACAAAAATATTTTCCTGGGTCTCCACACACCCCAAGGGTGGACAAGACTAGAATTCATTCACATGGACACATCTAAGAATGGAAAATGTAGTCAGGCTCTAAGTCAAGGAAGAAATAGGGAGTATTTGTGTGTGTGCACGTGCACACAGCTAGCAATGCTGTCATTTATAGTCAAACGAAGAATATGAATGTGCAAATTAGCAAGTATATTGTAGTATAAAATGTGCTATGGAGAAAAACAAAGTTAAGAAGAGAGATGGGGAATGCCTAATCCATGATAGACTCAACACTGGGAGCAAGATGCTGTTCACCGATTGCTAGATTTGATCTTGATTTTGTGCCAAAGGGACTACTTTCTTACCTCCATTTAAACTTGTGTCTATAGTGAATTCTCCTCTTCTTTGATTACCTAGATTTAGTTCATTGTTAAATCCAGATCAATTAGCATTTATTCAATCAACTTTCTCTTCCCATTGATCGTTCCCTCCTCTAGTTTTCCCTAGCATTTTGTTGATGTTTCAGCTACTCCCTGATACCAAGATCCATTACTTTCTTTTTTGTCTTTGAGTTTCACAATGCTCACTGCCACTGACTTAAGTTTAAAAAGTCTTCTACAAATGTTTGTTGAATTGGCTTTTTGGCCTGCTCACCTGGAAAGGTAACAAAGACTTACACCTAATGTAAATAGACCTAATAGAACAAAACCCATAAGGTCTCTTGACTTTGGCCATTTAGACCAGTACCTTTTAATCCTAAATATGGAAATAAAAACACCAATAGGGATAATAACTGAAGGTAATTACAATAGCAAAGAAATGGAAATAACTAACTTTTTAGGGAAAACAAACCCACATATACACTTAATAATCTGTTTACTGTAAATAATAACCCCTTTTCAAAACCTAATCCCTTTAATAGATGATCTGATGATAAATGAAAAAGAGAAAGCCTGATGAACCCTCTATAGGAACTCAGCAGTTTCTGTCTCCTGGCCAAGGCCTGAGAAAAATCACCCATATGTCACAGTGGCCATGTCAATTGAAACCCCATTTGTAAATAAAAATATTACATATGATACTAGATTGATAGATATTGGATCACAAGTAGCAAAGATACAAGGACATCCTACTAATATAGAAAGCCTTAAAATAGAACAGGACTAATTGAGGGAATAGGAAGGAAATTAACTCCAGGGACATGGGTGCATAGATTTCTAACACTTGATGATAAACCCTCCTGTTAAGTCTAAATTAGTTAAAGGTCCCAATTTAGAAAACATTCCTGGAATGGATGTGATAGGACATCATATAACAAATAAGGATTTAAAAATTCCTAAAACTAATTTAGCTATAGCAAAATGGACTGCAATTAAATGATCTACCCTGTCTAGAATAACAGATGTAACCCAATACAATCTTAAGAGCGGACATATTCAAATTAAGGAGATAATTCAGAAACTCCTAAAAGAACAAATTATTGTGCCTACTATTTTACCATATTATAACCCAATCTGGCCTATTAAAAACCCAGAGAAGATATAAATTTATGGTAGATGTTAGGAATTTAAATAAACACTCTCCCAAAATTAGGGAGTACTCCAAGATACAAGCACTATCATAAACAATATCACCACTGGATCCTTAACTTATTGTATAGTAATAGATTTATTAGACATATTCTTTGCTATACCAGTTGATGAGGAGAGCCAGCTCATGACTGAATTCATATGGGAAGGTAGACAATATCAGTTTAGTAGATACCTTAACAGCCCAGTGATAGCCCAAAACCTTCTCATACAAGACATCCAGTCCTTTCAGGAAAACACAACACACACAAACCATTATTTCCTATATTGATGACACCCTTATTTATGATGATAACTTGGAAGAATAGACTAGGGTCAAGAGAGAGTTAATTGAATTTCTTACACTCAGAAGATGGATGATCAACCTAGGTAAGGTCCAAGGACCCCAAAGTACAGTAAAATTTCTAGGCATAATTTGGTCCTCTGAACACAGGAAAATGCCAGAGCCAGTCATAAACAAGATAGATTTCATACCAACTTCTACCACAAAGGAAGCAGTTCAGAAACTGATAGTACTGTTTAGATACTGTATACAACATATACCATATATGAGAATAATATTAAAACCCATCTTTGAAATAACTAAGAAGACCAGGGAATTTAGGGGACAGAGACTCAAGAGGCAGCTTTTACTTATTTGAAAAAATGCTATTGGAAATTTAACACATTAACGAGGACTCTGAATATAAACTAGAGTGCTTATTTTCACAAGGGTTTGCAACATGGTCACTGTGGACTAAAACACCACAAGAACCCAAATTTTGCTCAATTGGATTTTGAACTAAAAAGTTCCTGTGGTCTGAGAATAGATACCAACCAAATGAAAGGCTTACCTGGGCACTCTATGAGGCCCTACAAAATACAGAGCCACTAACAGAAAACAAACTAATTATACTTAACCTCCAACAGCCTATTCTGGATTGGATAAACAGATCCTGTTAGAGGGAAATTATCCCTGATCATAAAGCCCGAACATGGAATTGGTATTTTTCAGAATGGGACATTCGAACAGATGGCCAACCCTATGCATAATCTGAGGAAATCTTAGCAATGCCTATAGTACACTTATCAGTATTCCCAAAGGGCAAGCCTATCCAAGCTCAAGCAGTTGGGTAATGAGGACCATCATTGGTCCACAGCACTCAGCAATGCATGGCTTATAGATGGATCAGCCTCCATGACACTATCCAGAGTATGCTGGTAGCCTATGGCCTTGAGGACTAATGATGGTCTAACTGACAAAATCAAACTCTGGAGAATCAGGATCACATGCTGATCTAATAGCCATAAAATTGGTGATTGAACAACCTATTAAGGAAAATCAGAATGAGGTATATCTTTTCTCAGACTCATGGGCAATAGCTAATGGAATAACTATTTGGAATGGAACGCTTATTTCCTACCTGGAAAACAGGAAATAAGGACATATGGCAGAAAACAGCACTGGCTGACATCTCCACATTCATCACACATGTCTGCACATCAGAAGTACAACTCTGAAGAAACCAAATTTAATAACCAGGTGGACAAACTCAGTAGGAAAACTATGAAACAAGGATTCCTAAGATTTATCTTAAGAAACACAATGATTCATGGGTAAAGAAGAAACCAATTTAAAACATAACCATACATAAACAAGAAGGACAATGGAATATAAAATCTGAACAAACAGATATGCCAATTGATAGGATTATTACATGGGCACATCACCAAACAGGTCATGCAGGTACACAACAGCACTAGTACATGGTTAGAAACAAGAAACATGCATACACCTAGAAATAGCTCCAATTTCAAAATAAGAGATATGAGAATTGCCAGAAGTTTAAAGTTTGCAGTTCATTAATGAATATTCCACATAGGATCAAATCTGACAGACCCTTCCAAATTATACATACTGATTATATATGAATCCATGCCTATATCAGAAAATAAACTATATGCATGCACCATTGTAGACAAATGGTCAGGAATAGGACTAGCCTACCCCTGCAGGAAAAAGTGATCAAAAATCCACCATCAGAGCACTGAATATCAGGATTGCCTGCTATGGTATCCTAGCCATCATAGAATTCGACAAGGGAACCCACTTCACAGAGAATATAATAGAAAATTGGGCCAAAAAACAGAGCATAATGTGGAACTTCTACTTAATCCTATAACCCAACTGCCTCTGCATCAACTGAAAGGTACAATTACTTGCTCAAACAGAAGCTTAGTTTGCTTACTAACAATCTAGATATGAAAGCACAGACTAAAGCAATCAGGGAGGTGGCAAGTTCTCTAAAAAATAGATACAAAAGGGACAGAAAAATTGTTATATTAAATCAATACTGCAGTCACTCACAGAGATAAGAATCAGCACTAACAACACCCCAGTATCTAAACTAAAAAGAAAAGTATTAATTAAAAATTGTAATAATGTATATATTACTGGAAATTATAGCACCTGTCACTAATGAAAACCTACTGGGTGACCAAAGAAAAAGGCATATAGTATCAAATTAAAGAAAATAATATGATGCTTCTATAAAATTCTCAGGCATGAAGAACACCATCTTAAATTGTACCAACACAGGATGAAGGTGCTAAAACCATTGATATTTATTCTGTTAATGATGGCAGAACACCTAAGTAATGGACACATTTTCATACACATCATTACTGGATGCCTAATATTTATCCTACCATAGTGCAGGGCTATTATGTTGAGAGAAACACTGTCAATAATGGCCATAACAGCTATAGATTTCCTTGAGTGGCAAGAAAAACAACAGGAAAGAATTAGACATTTACAGGAAACTCTTCATTTTGCAGGCATGAACCCTCTAAGCATGTTGAACCCTATAATTATTGCCAAGGGGGTCAGTGTGACATGCTGCCTATTGGCCACACTATTTTGCCTATTACTCACTATTGGATGCCATACTCATTGCAGCTATGGATACTCCACAGATAGCACTGATGAGAGCAGTTATGCAACCACTCCAAACTGAAATTCCACTCTCTGGTCAGGAGAGAGTTCTACCATTTGTGACATCCTCCACTTCCTCCACAGGTCACCATCCTGTCACCTTATTATAACTGAGAACTCACCAGCATGACCAGCATCACTAAGCCCAACTTCTCCATCCCACCCTTCACCATCAGCACTGTCTATTCACTGGGAAACCTTCGACCGATGGAGAAACCAAATACGGAGGGAAGCTAATGAAGTAGTGAAGATCTCCATTTCAATCTCTACAGACACCAAAAAGGATCCTGAACAATGCCTTCTCCGAGATACCAACTTAGAAAATGAGGATTGGCCTGAGAACTAGTGACTGACTCTTGCTCTTATAACCCAGCATATATACCAAGGCAACCTGGTACTTACCTTATTCTTTATCTCTATTTTGGCTTACTGAATTAAATGCATTATTGGATACATTTCAGGGACTCAGAAAGTAAGTCGGATTTAATTCTTGATTTACTTTATGTGCTAGCATTTTATTATAAAAGAGCAGCTGCTAAATATGCAGAATGGGCACTTGGATGAAACCCAAGCCAAGACCCCTTCCAAATCTTATCACCACTTAGGCCAACTTGTTGCTCTGCTCATTCAGAATCTGGAGACTAATTACCCATCCATTTGGTATTCCTAGACATTGTGTATTGTTTAAATTGCTTATTATCTTCATTTAAGGGGAAAAAAAGGCCTACATGCTGATGGCATAACTATCTCTGTTTCATACTCTGTACACTCAGCCCCCAGTTTTTGTGCAGCTGCATCTCCTACACATACTTTCTGTGTAAGTGAAACATCTCAAGTTAGCCCTATCACTGATCCTTACCTGGTAGATCAAAATCTCATGCAATATAAAGGCAAATATTTGGCTTCAGGAATAGATCAAACATGGCTACAAGGTATCACCTAAATCCCCAGATATACACAAGTTGATAGGCATTAATAGAAAAAATATTCAAACCCTTTTGTAGAAAAATGTACAACATCCAATTTAATACCCCATGCTCTGAAAGAATCAAACATGTAGTGAGCAGAAACTTCCATTTACCACACTGGTGAGACTATTGCAGATACTCTAAATATAAAAGAGAGAGGGAGAGAGATAGAGATTATATGTAATCTCTAAACACAGACCCAAAAAAAGTGCGTTTGTAGAAATACAGCAATGCTTCACCATTACAGGATGTTCTTTGAACTTATTTTACCAACTGGCAGAACAAAAGATGACAATTCTAATGACACATATGGAACCATAGTTTGAAACACATAGATCATGAAATTGGTACTTAGAAGCCTCATCTAAAGGACTATATTATCTGGCCATCAGCAATGGATATCAGCATGGGACAAAGCAGGAGATTATGAAGAATTCCATTATGATTATGAAGAAAGAGGAAATAAAGAAAACCATAGAGGAAATAGAAAACACCACACAGACCACATAAAGTACTCCTGTAACACAAACATCTACCATATCAATTGATATATTTAATGAGACAATTATTGATTCTACCAAAAAGGTACCTAAAATAAACTACAAACCATCTCCATTTCCAAACAAAAAAAAACATCTGTACTTAGGAGTCCCATGGGAATACGGTACCAGTGATGGCAAAGAGGTTAGACTTTATGTCACAGAATGGCCTACCTTATTCCATTCTTGTAATTTAATTTTTTTTCATAAAAGCTTTTATTTTTTATTTTTTTAATATTAATTTTTTATTAACACATAATGTATTATTTGTTTCAGGGGTACAGGTCTGTGATTCATCAGTCTTACACAATTCACAGCGCTAACCATAGCACATACTCTCCCCAATGTCTATCACTCAGCCACCCCATACCTCCCACCCCCCTCCCCTCCAGCAACCCTCAGTTTGTTTACTGAGATTAAGAGTTTCTTATGGTAATTTAATTATATGTGAGACAACCATTGCCACATCCAGTGCAGAATTCTGTAACTCTGATATATTTTTTAAACCCTACACTGATTCTCTTTCACATTCTGAAACACGTAACTTTTCCATTGGTACTAAGAAATTTAAATTATGCAACATCTAAACATGGCTTATCTCATATATGTAAGAACCCAACATGTTATTCAAATAGTAAAATTATGTCACAGTGTATAACTTAAAGAAACTTTCTGCTCTATAAATGTTACAGAGATGACTGCAAACCTGGCAAGATGGCTGGATCTAAGAACATGAGCAATCTGGGGAGAAGACCAGTGGTTCCTGGACAAAATAACAATGGTACCACAATGAGTAATAAGGCATGGCCAGGTAAAACTGAACAAGTAGCTATATGCCCATCTTAAATGTGAGCAAAATCTATACTTAATGTTTCCTCTGGGCCTGATAGTATAGAACCATTCATACCCATATTAAAGGAATGCAGATTATCAGTTTGGTGCTATAGCAAAATACACATCAATACAGCATTGTCATAAACAGATTATAATCTAAGCTTCAATTTATTAAATTATACTAAATGCTTAAGTAATGAGGTGCTATAAAACATAACCATGAACCAAATATTATGGTGGTCTATGCCAAAAATTACTTACTCTACTTTGAACTTTACCAATAATATTTTCATTAAAAGAAAATGTGGAGTATTCTGAATATAAGCCACAGGCAGATTGTTATAAATAGTTATGAAACCAGTTTCACAGAACCAGTACATGCATTAGGATGCATGAAATCTAACACAGACATAAACACAACAGGATGCAAAACAGAGCCTGGAGTTTTCAATGAGAAAATCTCTACTATACTAATAACATCTCAAAGATTACTACTGGTCTAAAATAGTAGTTTATTTATGGAACAGAACACACGGAGAGTCTATAGATGACTGGTAGAAACCTAGGGTTGGAAGTAAAATGTTGAGTTCAAGTGTGTGGAACAACTTGCAAGCAATATTAAGATCATGCCAATAAGAATTTACTATTTGGAATTCTAAGTATCTTACTGTAACCATGGGCAATGATGATGCCTTACGGACAGATACTATACATCCTCACAATGATTCAGTTACAGCACACCCTCACAGTGATTCATGGGCCATTATATCATTGAATATTCATAAGCCCACAGTAGACCACTTACAACATCCACAGTTTACATTTTATAACCCATATTCACCCACTAGAAAGCTAACTGTGGATCCACGGACCCTATTACTTCAAGAAAACAGGAAAACCATGTAAAATACATAGAGGACACATAGGAAACCTAACATATAATGCTTATCACTATCCATGGTGGTATACCACAGCCTTCTACCTCCCCCCTAATGTCTCAATGCCCCAAATGTGGGAACCTGTACCCATTAAATCCCTTATTGTAATAACAGAGGTCATCAGAGTAGCATATACTTTAAAATTCAATACATGGGATTTTAAGGCCAGAAACAGATCCCCTAATTGTGCTTAATTTTATCCATCCAATTTTATGCCTAACCTACACCTATGCCAAAGCTTGATTCATTAAAGGTAAGAAAACTCCTACAGTTACTTGTTGGACTTGTGGGAGGACCAATGGCAGCAGCCTTTTCACATTTTCAATTTGATCAAACTAATTTGGACTCTAAAAATTTTGAAAATAACTTATTCCACGCGCTGTCACAGCTTTATCATCATTGGGTACATAGATGGATATGACTAGTAGCATCTTGTAAAACATAAATGATTTTCAGAGCAAAACAGGTAGGGCATTAGATATTCTGAAGAAAGCATTAAGGGATAATTATAAAAATAATAAGATCCTAAAAAAAAATAAAGGATATTTTTTAAAGGTTGATTGTCAATTATTACAGTTAAGGTTGGTAAATACATGGAATACACTTAGAACAGCCATGATCTCTGGACAATCTCAGTCACCTGAAATTGCAGATAATCTGATTAGAACCAGAGTAGATACCACACATCCAGTTGTCTGGGACTCCCTGGGCAACTGTGAAATTAGAATATTGGCACTTAAAGTAGGAAATGTGACTTTGGGTTATCAAACTTCTGTGGTTCCCCAATATGAAAAGGGAGAGGGAAAGTTACAAGCCACAAAAAGCTCCCAAAGATAGAAGGAAAATATGTTCCTAAGGATATATTGGTAGAATAGAACCAAAATACCTTTATCACTGCTAGACCTTTAAATATACCCATGGTACAAGTACCCATGACTATACCCTTGATGCCTCCTCAAATAGTATAACATGGGAAATTGGACCATGATTCTCTGCTCTAAGCCAAACCTTACCCTAACCAATTGGAATCAGGGGGAAAATAAGAAACACAACATAATGGGATATGTAAAAATAGAACAGGTAATGTGACGATAGAAGGAAAAAGGTATTATTTGAGATCAATAGAAGATAGAATAACTATTAAAATAACCAGAGAAATATTCCAGACTGAGTCTTCCAAATTTAATCGAATAAATATAAATCATACATTAGAAAAATTAAGACAAATAAAAGAACATCTAAAAGATAAGATTAATAAAAAAATGACTTAATAGGAATTGGCAAAAGAACAAAAACATACCTTCCTCAAAATAATGACAGCCCTGAATTCTGATGTTATGGCAATCAAATACATGCTTGGTAGTGCTGTGCAAGTCTGTACTTCCTGGGGCTTCATAAACATGGCTTTTACATGGAAACACAATTGTCAAGGAAGCTTACTGAACTGAGTAGTTTAAGAACATTAATTTTTGGTCTTTTGGAAATTTAATCTAATATATTAAAGAATTCTTATGTTTTTGCTAATACTGGAACTTGATTTAATAAAGTTTGCAGTAACAAAACTATAGAAAATTAAATTAAAGGATAATTAGACTGTTAGTGATGTAGACTTGCAAGGTATATGATATTTTCAGGAATTTAGATTTGTATAGGGCACTAAGCCCTTAGGATTAGTAGTGTCTAAGTGATTTAAAATCACAGAGTGGATTGTGTACTGGTTTGTTATGATTTCAAATCCATTTTTTTTGAAGTTTTTCTCTAAATTCCAGTTAGATAACATACATTGTAATATTAGTTTTAGGTGTAGAATTTAGTGATTCATCACTTAGATACAACACACAGTTCTCATCACAAGAAGTGCCCTCCTTAATACCCATCACCCATTTAACCCATCCTCTCCAGTAACCCTCGTTTGTTTTCTATAGTTAAGAGTCTGTTTTCTGGATTGCCTCTTTTTTTTCCCCTATGTTCATCTGTTTTGTTTCTTAAATTCCATATATGAGTGAAATCATATGGTATTTGTCTTTCTCTTGACTTATTTTGCTTAGCATGATACTCTTTAGCTCCTCTACGTCATTGCTAATGGCAAGATTTCATTCTTTTTTATGGTTGAGTATATAATGTGTATGTGTATATATATATATATATATATATATATATATATATATATATATATATAATCACATCTTCTTTATCCATTCATCAGTCCATGGACATTTGGGATCTTTCCATAATTGGCTGTTGTTGATAATGCTGCTATAAGCATCAAGGTGAATGTATCCCTTCGAATCAGTATGTTTGTATCCTTTGGGTAAATACCTAGTAGTACAATTGCTGGATCATAGGGTAGTTCCATTTTTAACTTTTTAAGGAAATTCCATACTGTTTTTCAGAGTGGCTGCACATGTTTGCATTCCCACCAACAGTGTAACAGGGTTCCCTTTTCTCCCCATCCTTGCCAACACCTGTTGTTTCCTGTGTTGTTAATTTTAGCCATTCTGACAGGTGTGAGGTAATATCTCATTGTAGTTTTGATATGTATTTCCCTGAAGATGAGTGATGTTGAATATCTTTTCATGTGTCTGTTGGTCATCTGTATGTCTTCTTTGGAAAAATATCTATTCATGTCTTCTGCGTATTTCTTAACTGGATTATTTGGCTTTTGGCTGTTAAGTTTAAGATCTTTGTAGATTTGGGATACTAACCCTTTATCAGATATGTTGTTTGCAAATATCTTCACCCATTCCATAGGCTGCCTTTTAGTTTTGTTTTTTCTTTCACTGTGCAGGAGCTTTTCATCTTGATGAAGTCACGATAGTTCATTTTTTGCCGTTGTTTTTCTTGCCTCCAGCAATGTGTCTACTAAGAAGTTGCTAAGACTGAGGTCAAGGAGGTTTCTGCCTGCTTTCTCCTCTAGAATTTTAATGGATTCAAGTCTCACATATTGGTCTTTCATCCATTTTGAATTTGTCTTTGTGCATGGTATAAGAAAGTGGTCCATTTTCATTCTTCTGCATGTTGCTGTCCAGTTTTCCCAACACCATTTGCTGAAAAGACTGTCTTTTTCTCATTGTATATTCTTTCCTGTTTTGCCAAAGATTAATGGACCATAGTTGTAGACCCACTTCTGGGTTTTCTATTCTGTTCTATTGATCTGTGTGTCTGTTTTTGTGCCAGTACCATACTGTTTTGATCACTTGAGCTTTGTAATATAACTTGAAGTCTGGAATTTTGATACCTCCAGGTTTGCTTTTCTTTTTCAAGGTTGCTTTGATAATTTGGGGTCTTTTGTGGTTCCATACAAATTTTAGGATTGAAAAATGCTGTTGATGTTTTGATAGTGATTGTGTTAAATGTGTAGATTGTTTTGGGTAGTATGGACATTTTAACAATATTTGTTCTTCCAATCCAAGAGCATGGAATGTCTTTCCACTTCTTTGTGTCATCTTCAATTTTTTTCATCAGTGTTTTATAGTTTTCAGAGTATAGGTCTTTTACCTCTTTGGTTGTTTATTCCTATGTATAATATTGATTTTGGTGCAATTGTAAATGGGACTGATTCCTTAATTTCTCTTTCTATTGCTTCATTATTAGTGTGTAGAAATGCAACACATTTCTGTACATCGATTTCATATCCTGCAATTTTATGGAATTCATTTATCAATTCTAGGAGTTTTTTTTGTGGAGTTTTTGGGTTTTCTATATACAGTATCATGTCATCTATAAATAGTGCAAGTTTTCCTTCTTCCTTACAGATTTAGATGCCTTTTGTTCTTTTTGTTGTCTGATTGCTGTGACTAGGACTTCCAGTACTATGTCAAATAACAGTGGTGACAGTGGACATCCCTGTCTTGTTCCTGACCATAGAGGAAAAGTTCTCAGTTTTTCCCCATTGAGGATGATATTTACTGTGGATTTCTCATACGTGGCCCTTATGATGTTGATGTATGTTCCCTCTATCCCTACTTTGTTGAGGTTTTTTTAATCATGAATGGCTATTGTACTTTGTCTAATGCTTTTGCTGCCATCTACTGAGAGGATCATATGGTTCTTACCCTTTCTTTTATTAATGTGGTGTATCACATTGATTGATTTGCTGATAATGAATGATCCTTGCAACCCAGAAATAAATCCCACTTGTTTTTGCTGAATGATTCTTTTAATGTATTGTTGGATTTGATTTGCTAGTATTTTGTTGAAAATTTTTGCATCCATGTATATCAGGGATATTGGCCTGCACTTCACTTTTTTAGTGGAGTCTTTGTCTAGTTTTGGAATCAGGGTAATTCTGGCCTCACAGAAAGAGTTTGGAAGTTTTCCTTTCAACAAATCCACTTCTTTTTTTTTAACTCTTTATTTAAATTCAATTTAGTTAACATATACTGTATTATTAGTTTCAGGGGTAGAATTTAGTGATTCATCAGTTGCATATAACACCCAGTGCTCCTTCCATCGAGTGCCCTCCTAAATACCCATTACCCAATTACTCCTTCCCTCCTTTCCCTTCCAGCAACCCTCAGTTTGTTTCCTAGAGTTCAGCTTCTCTTATGGTTTGCCTCCCTCTCTATTTTCATCTTATTTTATTTTTCCTTCCCTTCCCCTATGTTTATGTTATGTTTCTTAAGTTCCACTTATGAGTGAAATCATATAGTATTTGTCTTTCTCTGACTTATTTCGCTTAGCATAATGCCTTCTACTTCCACCCATGTCCTTGCAAATGGTAAGATTTCATTCTTTTTGATGGCTGAGTAATATTCCATCATATATATATATATATATATATATATACACACACACACACACACACACACACACACATATATATATATATCACAATTTCTTTATCCATTCATCTGTCAATGGATATCTGGCCTCTTTCCATAGTTTGGCTATTGTGGACATTGCGGCTACAAACATTGGGGTGCAGGTGCCCCTTCAAATCACTATGTTTGTATCCTTTGGATAAATATCTAGTAGCACAATTGCTGGGTCATGGGGTAGCTCTATTTTTAACTTTTTGAGGAACCTCCATATTGTTTTCCAGAGTGGATGCACCGAGTTTGCATTCCTACCGACAGTGTAAAAGGGTTCCTCTTTTTCTGTATCCTCACCAACATTGTTGTTTCCTGACTTGTTAATTTTAGCCATTCTGACAGGTGTGAGGTGGTATCTCATTGTGGTTTTGACTTGTATTTCCCTGATGCCAAGTGAAGTTGAGAATTTTTTCATGTGTCTGTTAGCCATTTGTATGTCTTCTTTGGAGAAATGTCTGTTCATGCCTTCTGCCCATTTCCTCACTAGAATTTTTTGTTTTTGGGTGTTGAATTTGATAAGTTCTTCATAGATTTTGAATACTAGCCCATTATCTGATAAGTCATTTGCATATATTTTCTCCCATTCCGTAGGCTGCCTTTTAGTTTTGTAGACTGTTTCCTTTGCTGTGCAAAAGCTTTTTTCTTGATAAAATCCTAATCCTTCATTTTTGCTTTTGTTTCTCTTGGCTTTGGAGATGTGTCTAGCAAGAAGTTGCTGTGGCTGAGGTCAAAGAGGTGTTCTCCTTTAGGATTTTGATGGATTCCTGTCTCACATTTAGGTCCTTCAACCATTTTCGGTTTTCATTCTTCGACATGTGGCTGTTCAGTTTTCCCAACACCATTTGTTGAAGAGACACTTTTTTCCATTGGATATTCTTTCCTGCTTTGTCGAAATTAGTTGACCATAGAGTTGAGGGTCCATTTCTGGGTTTTCTATTCTGTTCCATTAATCTATATGTCTGTTTTTGTGCCAGTACCATACTGTCTTGATCATTACAGCTTTGTAAGACAAAGAATTGTGTTGCCTCCAGCTTTGGTTTTCTTTTTCAGCATTACCTTTTTTATTTGGGGTCTTTTCTGGTTCCATACAAATTTTAGGATTGTTTGTTCCAGCTCTGTGAAAAATGCTGATGGTATTTTGATAGGGATTGCACTGATTGTGCAGATTGCTTTGGGTAGCATAGACATTTTAACAATATTTGTTCTTCCAATCCATCAGCATGGAATGTTTTTCCATTTTTTGTGTCTTCCTCAATTTCTTTTATAAGTTCTATAGTTTTCCGAGTACAGATCCTTTACCTCTTTGGTTAGGTTTAATCCTAGGTATCTTATGGTTTTTGGTGCAATTGTAAACGGGATCGATTCCTTGATTTCTCTTTCTTCTGCCTCATTATTAGGGTATAGAAATGTAACTGACTTCTGTGGATTGATTTCATATCCTGCCACTTTGCTGAATTTCTGTATCAGGTCTAGCAATTTTTTCCTGAAGTCTTTTGGATTTTCTACATAGAGTATTATGTCATCTGTGAAGAGTGAAAGTTTGACTTCTTTGCCGATTTGGCATTTTATTTCTTTTTTTGTCTGATTGCTGAGGCTAGGACTTCCAGTACCATGTTGGTTTTGGGATCAAGGTAATGCTGGCCTTGTAGAATGAGTTTGGAAGTTTTCCTTCCATTTCTACTTTTTGAAACAGTTTCAGAAGAATAGGTATTAATTCTTCTTTAAATGTTTGGTAGAATTCTGCTGGGAGGCCATCCAGCCCTGGACTCTTGTTTTTTGGGAGATTTTTGATCACTGATTCAATTTCTTTGGTGGTTATGGGTTCAAATCCACTTCTTTATGGCTTAAGTGAAGTAATTTAGATCTAAAGGTGAATTTGTTTATATTAGGAAGGCTCTGTTAGGATGATGTCATCAAAATTGTGTTACTGAATGCTTATCAATATGAACATATGAGAGAGCAAATATGATGTAATGGACATTGAAACTTTAAATACCAAGAATTTGTGAAAACTTAGTGAGAGTGTTAAGTCTGGGAAGGGCTACACTTTGCTGATCTAAAGACCTATGGATGTAAGCTACTGCTGCGGCAAGCCTACTCCTTCCAGAAGTGGGGAAAACCACGCAATGGCCATGTGAAGAAGATCAACTTGCCTGAACAACCCCTTTGTTCAGCTAGCATTGTTCTCTAATAATAAGGGACTTTCTATTTTTGCTGGCAGCTGAACATCAGCTGTTGGTCAGCTAAGCCAAATCTTCCGGGAACCAAGTCACAGAAAAGTATATCTCAACTAAACTTGGACTTTATTTATTTTTTTCATCTTCCCTATCCCTGGAACAATGGTGTAATTAATCTATCATTGGCTTGAAGTATATTATCAGCTTATTAAGAGATATCCTGTATGCTATGAGCATGTGAACTATTATTATTATAAATTTTAAAATTCGTGCAGTGAATCTGTACTAAAATTATTGGCAATGACATTCTCAGTCTCTGAACATAATTTTCCATGAACAAAACACTTAACTCTTTGTTTTTCAAATACCCTTGTATTTAAAATTATGCTGCATGAAGAGTAGGAAAACAATTATGAAAGAATATAGCAATGATTTATTAAAATGGGCTTTTTTCTGATGATCAGTAAATAAAGATATATCAGCCTGGCCCGTTAAGTCACTAAATATCCAATAACATTTTTGTTAATAATTCTAACTAGAAACAAAATTGCTGAAAAAATTATATAGTCACTTGAACCCTAATTCAGAAATACTGATTTCAAAATGCCAAAGTGATCATAACTCTTATTACAATATTTGGAGATAGAGGGATGATGGGGATGGGAGCTCATATTGTGAACAAGAAGGAAGTGTCAGGTAAAAATTGGAAATCTCATGTCCAAACCCTTTTGCCTGAATTAAAGATAGCATCTTTGGCAGAGGCTTGAGGAACGGGACAGGCAGGAATTCTTAACCTTACCTTTTTACTCCCTTTTCTCCATGAGCCCCAAATTGGTGAAAGTAAGAGGGTGTCAGTACATAATTTATCATTCCTGACATTCCAGGATGCACAATCGCTGATCCAGAGGGTGGTTTTTCTCAAGTCTGGACCTCCAGTTTCCAAGCTAGAGGCAAATTTCTCCACAGTGGCAGTGGTTTGGTAAGTCATTGGACATTCCTTAGGGGCAGCAGTTTGAATTACAGCTGAAAGTGTCTGGGCAACAGGCACAAGGACTTTAATCCTGGAACAGAACTTCTCTGGAACATTTTACAAATTATCTGCTGACTGAAGACCAGTAAGTAAGGTTTTGGTCCTTTGGTGCACTTAGATCACTTCCAACAGGAGGATCATCTTTTCTTTAGACGAAAATGTACATTTACTATATTTTGCACAATTATCATTAGTTATATTATTAATTTGTTAGACTTTGGCAGGGAAGAACTATTATTCCTTTCTTTGATGGAGACTCTGAAATGCCTTTTTGTCTTATTCATCTCATCCTTAAATTGTTAGCCACAATGTGGGCACTGATGTCAACCTTCTTTATTACTTGGGAATCTTATAATGCCTCATATTCATTAAAATGTTTGATATTCCAAATAGCAGTCAGTACTGGGTCTCACTGCTAACCTCCAAGCTCAGATCCTTCATTGTCCCTGCTAAACATTTGGTTTCTCAGCTTGGTGCTGTGTGCCTGGCATTTGTTTCTTTCCTTTTATAGCTGTGTGAATTTCATATGCATACCTAGAGACCTGTTAGCAACAGACCTATTTTGAAAGAACAATAGAATAAATAAATTCACTTTCAGTTCTTTATATCATACTCAATGTGTGGGCTTAAGGTTGATGCAGGAGCAAAATCACAGACAGGCACTTCTTTTGAATTTAATGTTTATGAAAAATGAAGACTGTGGTTTCGTGGGGGTGGTAAAGTAAGTGGAGTGTGGGGAGGCTGAGAAAGAAGAGGACTGTTTAAGAAGATAGGACTGGTGGGAGGACTTGGAGAAGATGCTGGTCAGCTGGAGTTTGTGGCTTAAGGAGATGGACCGTGCAGCTTTCAGGACAGCAGAGGACTGGAGCAAGGGCACATTTACCTACAAAATGCCTACAGTTGCACACCATCCAGCAAGGTAATGTAACCCTTGAAACTACACTCCCTGGGCTAAGAAAAATAGAACAGAGACAAAAATCTTTCAGTTAGATATCCCTTTTTTCTTTAGTGGATGGATCAATATATACAAGCAGCAGATATATTCACAATAAGGAATATCGATAATTTGAGCTAGTGGGGATTTGAAGTGCATATCTGCACATACATAAATTGACAAAGTTTAGTTACTTTCCAGAAAAAAATCATAGCCTGTACTTGATAGACTGTTTTGTCAGGCATGTGCTACATCCATTTGCCTTCAAATATAATCATTTTGTTATTGTTACTATGAGCTGAGCTTAGAAGCGCAGCATCATTTAATATCTAATAAAATATTTCCCCTCAAATGGTTACTTGTCAAAGATATTTTGGTGAGGAATTTTATCTACTGGAGCTCTTCTGAGAGAGATGTTCATTTCAACTGCTTCTGCTTCAGGCTGTATGTTTTTTATCTGGAAACTCCTAAAAATACCTAAGTTTGAGACATTGTTTACTACATTATAATATTGATGTTATATAGTTAAAGTTGTTTTGGGGCATCTGGGTGGCTCAGTTGGTTAAGCATCCAAATCTTGATCTTGGCTTAGGTCTTGATCTCAGGGTTGTGAGTTCAAGCCCTACACTGGGCTCTACACTGGTCATGGAGCCTATTTAAAAGACATAAATAAATACATAAATACATAAATAAAGTTGTATCAACTTTGCATGCCTGGTCTATGTTCTTTTTTTCTTTTTAAGATTTAATTATTTATTTATTTGAGAGAAAGAGAGAGAGAAGGGGGAGAGGGGCAGAGGGAGAGAGAATCTGGAGCTGATTCCCTGCTGAGTACAGAGCCTGATGGGGGGCTTGGTCTCAGGACCCCGGATCATGACCTGAGCCAAAATCAAGAGTCAGATGCTTAATGACTGAGCCATCCAGACGCCCAGCCAGTTCTGTGTTCTTAACTCATACCAGTCTGTTATTTTCTATGTCTTATTTCTATTTACTATTAAGTATAGAGTTTTATATGTATTACAAAGAAAGACATTGATTTAATATTTCCTAAAGCCATAACTTTTTACCTGCTAGGTGCTTAGAAAAATTATATAAAAATTTAATCTAAATATAAATTAATATATATTGATTAAGATATAATTATATATAAAATTTTGAATTTGCTATATCTCTATCTACCCATCATCGATAATCCCCTACCTTACTGAATTTTTGTGATTCTAATGAAGATGAAGACAAAAAATTATGTGAAAACATTTTGATTGATATTTTTTATAGCAGTTTTGGGTTTACAGACAAATCAAGCAGAAGGTACAGAGATTTCCATATAACCTTGCACTCACATAGGCACAGCCTCATTCACTATCAAAATCCCTCACTAGAGGGGTACATTTGTTAAAATGATGAACCTACACTGACATATTATCACCCAAAGCCCATAGTTTCATTAGGGTTCATTCTTGGTTTTGCATATTCTTTGGGTCTGGACAAATGTATAACAACATGTATGCACCATCACAGTATCATACAGAGTAGTTTCAGCACTCTAAAAATCCTCTGTGCCTCGTCTATCCAAACCTCCCTCCCCACTAACCCCTGGCAACCACTGATTCTTTTATTGTCTCCATAGTTTTGTCATACCGTGGGAATTTTACAGTTTGTACTCTTTTCCCAATGACTTTTTTCACTTTGTAATATGTATTAAGTACATGCATGCATACTTAGTAACATGAATTCTCCATGTCTTTTCTGGCTTAGAGCACATTTATTTTAGCACTGAACAATATTCCATTGCCTGGATGTACTACAGTTTATTTACCCACTCATCTACTGAAGGATATTTTGCTTGCTTCCCAGTTTTGGCAATTATGAATAAAGCTACTATAAACCTCTGTGCGGAGGGTTTTGTGTGGACATAAGTTTTCAGCTCTTTGGAGTAAATACCAAGGAGCATAATTGCTGCATTGTATGCTAAGAGTATGTTTAGTTTTATAAGAAACCACCCAGCTGTCTTCCAAAATGGCTGTATCATTTTGCATTCCGAACATTACCAGTGTTTGGTGGTGTTAGTGTTTGGATTTGGGTCACTCTAATAGGTGTCTTGCTATCTCACTGTTGTTTTAATTTTCAATTCCCTGATGACATATGCTGTTGAACATCTTTTCATATGCATATTTGACATTTATATGTCTTCTTTGGTGAGTTGTCTGTTCAAATCTTAGGTCATTTTTAAATTAGGTTGTTTCTTTTCTCATTCTTGAATTTTAAGAACTCTATGTGTATTTTGCATCTCAGTTCTTTATTAGATATGTCTTTTGCAAATATTTTCTCTCAGACTTTGGCTTGTCTTCTCATTCTCTTGAAAACATGTTTTGCAGAGCATAAGCTTTAAATTTTAATGAAGTTCAGCTTATCAATTATTTCTTTCATGAATTGTGCCTTTGGTCTTGCATTAAAAAGTCATACCCAAGATCATCTAGGTTTTCTTCTGTGTTATCTTCTAGGAGTCTTATAGTTTTACATTTTACATTTAGGTCTATGATTCATTTTGAGTTAATTTTTGTGAAGGGTAGGTTGTGTCCAAATTCATTTTTCACATGCACATGTTCAGTTGTTCTAGCACTATTTGCTGAAAAGACTATCTTTGTTCCTTTATACTGCCTTTGCTTCTTTGTCAAAGATCAGTTGACTGTATTTATGTGGGTCTACTTCTGGGCTCTCTTCTGTTCCACTGATATACTTGCCCATTCTTTCACCAATACCATACTGTCTTGATTACTGTAGCTTTATGTTAAGTTTGAAGTCAAGTAGTTTGAATCCTTTGACCTTGTTCTTCTTCAAAATCGTATTGGCTATTCTAGGTCTTTTTCTTCTCTACATAAACTTTAGAATTAGTTATCAGCATCCACAAAATAACTTGCTGGAATTTTGATTGGCATTGCATTGAATCTATAGATCTAATTGGTAAGAACTGATATCTTCAGTCTGCTTATCCACAAAAATAGAATATCTTTCTACTTATTAAGCTCTTCTTCAATATCTTTCATCGGAGTTTTATAGTTTTCTTCAAAGAGATCTTGTACATGTATTGTTAGTTTTATGCCTAAATATTTCTTTTGGGCAAGTACTTATGTAAATGGCATTGTGTTTTTAATTTCAAATTCTACTGTTCATTGCTGGTGCATAAGAAATTGATTTCCAGGAGCTTTTTGTTGATTCTTTTGGATCTTCTACATAGACAATCAGGTTATCTCAGAACAAGAGTTTTATTTCTTCCTTCTCAAACTGTGTACCTTTTACTTCCTTTTCCTCTCTTATTGAATTATCCAGGACTTCTGGAAGGATTTTGAAAAGCAGTGGTAATAGGGGACAGCCTTGCCTTTTCTCAGATCTTAGTGGGGAAGTTTCAAGTTTCTCACCATTAAGTATGATGTTAGCCGTAAATATTTTGTAGATGTTGTCTATCAAGTTGAGGAAGATTTCCCCCACCGTCCTAGTTTGCTGAGTCTTTATCATGAAAGGGTGTTAGATTTTTTTCAATTTTTTTTTTCTGTACCTACAGATATAATCATGTGATTTTTCTGTTTAATTTGATTTGCTAATGTTTTGTTGGGGATTCCTGCATCTGTGCTCATAATATATATTGATCTGTAGTTTTCTTATAAGGTCTGTTTTTGGTATTAGAGTAATGCTAACTTCATAGAATGAAGTAGGGAGTATTCCCTCTGCTGAGACTGTAGAGAATTGATATAATTTCTCCCATAAATGTTTAGTAGGATTCACAATGAACCTATTTGAGCCTGGTGTTTTGTGTTTTGGAAGGTTATTAATTATTAATTCAATTTCATTAATAGATATAGGCCTATTCAGATCATCTATTTCTTCTTGTTGGGTTTGACAGATTTTGTTTTTCAATAAATTGGTCTATTTTATCCAGGTTATCATATTTGTGGGCATAGAGTTGATCATGACATTCTTTTATTATCTTTTAATGCTCTCTATTTTACTGTTCAGAACATCTAGTTTTAGGGGCAGCTGGGTGGCTCAGTCATTAGGTGTCTACCTTTGGCTCACCCAGGGTTCTGGAATCAAGCCCCGCATCAGTCTCCCTGTTCAGCGGGAAGCCTGTTTCTCCTTTTCCCACTCCCCCTGCTTGTGTTCCTTCTCTCGCTTTGTCTCTGTCAAATAAATTTAAAAAGTCTTTAAAACAAAACAAAACATCTAGTTTTAGGACAGTTTTTAAAGTTATCGAGGCAATTATTAAATCTAATCAATATTGTCCCCTAATCTCATATATGCCTTGCAAAATTACAGTGATAAAAGCAGACTAAGTACAAAATATGAGAAAGAATTAGAGCATTTAGTCATTTTCCTTCGTTCTGTAAAATGACAGAAACATGAACACAGTATTAGGGTGTTAAGAATGGTCCTTATGGGGCACCTGAGTGGCTCAGTTGGTTAAGCATCTGCCTTTGGCTCTGGTCATGATCCCAGGGTCCTGGATCAAAGCCCCTCATTGGGCTCCCTGCTTCTTCCTCTACCCCTGCCATTCATGTTCTTTCTCACTTGCTCTGCTCTCTCTCTCTCTCAAATAAATAAATAATCTTGAAAAAAGAATGGTCCTTATATCATTCATCAAGAAACATTCATATTGTGGGTGCCTGGGTGGCTCAGTTGGTTAAGCAACTGCCTTCGGCTCAGGTCATGATCCTGGAGTCTCAGGATCGAGTCCCGCATTGGGCTCCCCGCTCAGCGGGCAGTCTGCTTCTCCCTCTGACCCTCCCCCTTCTCATGTGCTCTCTCTCTCTCTCTCTCTCATTCTCGCTCTCTCAAATAAATAAATTAATTAATTAAAAATTAAAAAAAAAATCTATCCTTTGGGCGCCTGGGTGGCTCAGTTGGTTGGGCAACTGCCTTTGGCTCAGGTCATGATCCTGGAGTCCCAGGATCGAGTCCCGCATCGGGCTCCCTGCTCGGCAGGGAGTCTGCTTCTCCCTCTGACCCTCTTCCCTCTCTTGCTCTCTATCTCTCTCATTCTCTCTCTCTCAAATAAATAAATAAAATCTTTTAAAAAAAAGAAACATTCATATTTTCCTGTTTGATGAAAGTTTGTGGTTAATAAACCTGGATTAAGAGTCAGCAAATTATTTTCTTGGATTTTCTCTTTCTCAGGTTTCCCATAGAAAGGAAACAGCAAATGAACCTTCCCTATAGTCAAGTGCTGTTGTTTTAAATGATATGAAGAATTATAAAGAAAGGGTTGTTTTTACTCATATGCTTCATGTCATCCATTAAATGACACTTGCTTGATAACCATAAAATTTTATAGAGGACACTATTTTATCTTCACACTCTTTATTGAATAGCTAAATAATAAAACTACTATTGCAAAAACTTAATTTTTTCTTATGTAACAAAACAATGAGATATTTTCATAACTCCAAATAATGCCTTTTGCCTGGTTTCATTTGTTCCCTGAAATATTTCCTAGCCTTCTATAGAGAGTATATTAAAAAAAATCTATATTATAGTTTCAAATTTTTAAGTTAATAGCAACATCTTAAAAAACAGTTGACAAAACTACTGGTCATGATTTTTTCCTTAGTTATGGGGTCATTTCAGGATGAGAGCCAGAGAAATCAGGATACTTCAAGAAGAAAATCAATAGTAATGACATTAGAGAAAGTCCTTCTGGGAAGTAATATAAGATAAGAAGCCCCGATTAATTGGAAAAATTCTTAAAGCTGGGCTTCTAAAGATGTTAGGTCTTTCATTAAAATTTTTTTACATCAGCTTTATAATAATATTCCACAATTTTAGAGCATTGTACATTTCATAGCACTATAGGAATGAAACAATCACTGTTATTCCCATAACACATGCATGCACACATGTGCACACCCATACATACATACATCACACGCATTACATACAGGTTTTCATCCATATCCCTTTCCACCCCTAGTGAATACTACTGGTTACCTTAAAAAAAAACCAAACCTACAGCCTTCAAGTTCAACTATAGTCATGCAGGGAGAGAATTCTTGACCTTACACAGCAGCATTGTGCAACAGAATTTTCTGTGTTGATGGAAACATTATATAAATGTGCTTTAAGACTATAGCTGCTAGCTTCATGTGCCTATTGAGTATGTGGAACATGGCCAGTATGACAGAAGAATGGAATTTTTAATTTTATTTAATTACCTTAATTTAAACTAAAATTTATACAGTGACATGTAGCTAGTAGCTACCATATTGACAGAATAATATATAGACTCTAGACTTCTGTTCCTTTTGATTTCCCCAGGAGTGAGTTCCTGCTTTACTGCTCTATCACAGTTGTACTTTACTCTAACTGCACATTAGATTAGCCCAGGGAGTTTTAAAAATATCAACTTTTTAGCATCACTTTGATGATTTTATTGTGAATCCAAGGTTCAGAATAATTACTGTAGCTGAAGTGTGGACTCACAAATCTTTCCTTATCTCTATTAGTACAGGTACAACCCATTTAAACTAGAAGTTATTGAAAGCTTTGTGATAACAGGATGAGAATAGGCCCAGAGGATACATCCATCCCAATCAGTAATTCGCAAAATGTGTTTAGTAGGACAGTAGACTCATAGGATGCTAGCAGAAGTTTTGTTATCAATTAATCTGGGATATTTGTGGTAAAAGAAGTCAAATGATTTTCTTTACTGTAGGATTTCTCAGAAAGTATACCTGCTAGTATGTTAGGAAATTCTAAGAAGGATAAGTTGTGCCAAGATTGCTTTTTTTTTCCCCCATAATTTACATGGCCAGGTTGTACTGTGGGCCATTCTTCTAGAGTAGTGTTTTGCTAATTAGACTTTGGAAAACAACAATATTGATTATGTGGTTTATGAAGTAAAGACATCCTCCTATTGCCAACCTGGGAAGATCAAATTTGATTTTGCTAAGGGAACTAGCAAATTTATTTATTATATTTATACTAGTTTATTTTTAGCTGGCTCCCTTAGTAGACATTGTGTGATATTCAAATTCTTGGTTTCAAGTGAGGCCTCTAGAGTCAGATGGCCCAAATTCTAATATTATTTCCACCATTTTCAAGAATTGTGAAGGATCTGAAATTTTACCCTCCTTGTAAGCTAACAAGTTAGACATAGTGTCATAGATGCTGGCAGAAGGATTAAGCCGTCTAGTCAAAAACAGATTTATCATGCAAGGCACAACAGACATCATGAACTCCCTGTTCACATCAATTCCTCTTGATCCCAAGTACCATGGGTGTTAAGCAAAGAGGCCCAAGTAGATGCTACATGCACAACATGCTTGGTATCACAGTGAGGAACTGAGAGCTTAGGAGGCCCCTATCTTATGAGTGGTTGTTGTAATACCTGCCCAGTCTTCATCCTGTAGGGAGACATTATCTTTGTTTTCCTAGTCTGAAAACAAATCTGCTCTGGAGGAAGACAATGCTATTTCTATCTTCCAAGGCTGTTTGCTATACCAACATCCTTGAATAAATAGTCTAGAACAAAAACTATCAACACCTCTCCACAAAATGTATGGAAATTCAGAAAACTGATGGAGAATTGTTTTCTGACATTATTCACTAGCTGCATTACATCTCTAAGTTTCAGTGAAAGTAACAATTGAAGTAAAAATCATGTCTCCTTCAGTAAATTAAATAAAGTGTTCCAGTACTAGTAAATAAAACTCAGCTTAGCAAAATAAATAAATAAATAAATAAATAAATAAATTTCTATAAAATTTTACAAGGAGGCTTAGCTCTCAGTCTTCTAATTTTGTTTAACAATGTTAATTTATTTATTATCAAATAATTATATTATTTATATTATATTTTTATCAAAGATAAAATGTCATTTTCCTGTTGTATAAAAACTCCACCAATTCTGAAACCCTTTTTTCTTCCTTTTTTCTTCCCATTGTTTCCCAGATATGACCCAAAATCCTGGGACCTTACATGTAGCTCTGATATTAAAAAGATGTATCTGGCCCAGAGTTTTCAGAACTCATCCATTGTGGACCCTTACCTAATTTGTGAAATCCCCATTTGTTCTCAGATATCAAAACCTATTGTGTATTAGTCCATGAAAATGAAAGATGGAGCCATGAGCCAAGAAACACAAGTGGTCTCCAGAAGGTAAAAAAGAGCAAGGAAATGAGTTCTCCCCTAGAATTTCAGAAGGAATACAGCAATGTTGATACTTTGGTTTTAGGACTTCTGACCTCTAGAACTGTAAGATAATAAACCTGAATTATTTTAAGCTGCAAAATTTGCAGTAATTTTTTAGAGTAGCCATAGGAAATTAATAATTGCATGTTTGTTTGTAAGCCCTGTCCAAGGACATGATAACAATATGGTAGCTAGGGTTTAAAAAATGTTCTCCAACTCTCTCTTCCATTTTTATCTTACATTCCATATTCTATAGGAGGAGAGGTAGAAAAGAAGCAAGGAATCCAGATATTTTAAACTTAATATAGAAAGATATCCATTCAGATGCTATTCAAGTTAGAACTTGTGGTAAGGGATGTTCTTGGTACAAGGTGGCAGTCCAATTATTGAAATATTCACTGGTACTCTGTTGGGTTGGCCTGAGGGAGAATACTACCCTGGTCAGTGCCATGATTTAAACATTTGAAATATACAAGGTAAATAATAGACATAAGAACTGAGGAATTGGATGTTGTTACTAAATTGCATTGATTCTTTAGATAGATAATGAGGAGTTGAAAGCAAATAACTGAGAACTGGAAACTTAGTGTGAGAATACACTTAGTGTGTGTTAGTAGAACTTAGTGGAAACACAAAGGAGCCTTATCCTATGCAGCAGTCAAACAGAAAAAGGTGAATGGTAGCTTAACAAATTCCAGACTAACTGTATGTAATTGTGTTTTTAATAAAAAGAATGCATATTTCCTATAAATTTGCATACAGGTGTACAATATTGTGTGTTTGTGTGTCTAAGTCATGCAGCCAACTTTGTACCAGCTATTTATTATAGGAAAGCTTTGATATGATCATGACCATCAAAACTGTACCTACTATAGACGATTAAAACTGAAAAAGTCTCAATAAAACTATGAAATGTGGAAAAAAGAGGAAGAAGAAGCTACCAAAGTGGCTGAACATTAAAGATCATTAAATGTTGAACTGAGGTAGGTCTGTTATGCCAAATTCAGGACCCTGTTTGGGAAGACCTAGGACCTGACACATGGTTTCAGAATGTCTGTTATAGATGTCTCTGAAGATTTTGACTCCTTGGATTTGTCTGGACCACTTGAGGCTAAAGAAGTGCCCCATCCTCCTCCACCCTTGTTAACAGTTAGTGCTTGTTTCAGGAAGAAAATACAGAATTTTTTTTTTTCTCACAAGGTCCTACTTGCTACCTTCCAGAAATGCCACCATCTTTTTCTCTGCAAGCCTATAATTGGAGTTAAGTTGCTGCATATCTCAGTCAAGCCCTGCTGGGACTAATGGGACAGCAAAGAGACTACCCTAAAGTAACTGCTGGAATGAGAAAGCATTTATCACTAGGAGCTTGCTCAGGATACAAGATTTCACATCCTGACAAGACCCCCAGGGCATGGTGCAAGCTTACTGCTAAGACCAGATCTAGGAGCTTAGAAAACATAATGGCCACAATGGGTGAGATTAAAATGCCTAAATTGTTAGAGCAGAAAATAAGGGATTAAAGGCAGGGAAAGTGGGCATACTGGAATGGATATATTAAGTGGGGCCTAAAGATTATGTGAGGTCACTCGTAGAATTATGAGAACATCCAGAGAATTATGTTCCATGACCTTAAAGACACATCATTCACCCAAGGCTATCAGAAATGTGCTCTCGAGATAAATGCTTAGTGCCAGGCATCAATAAGAACTTCGGTTATGGCTTTCCATAGTCAGGTTAGGTCAGGGCTGATGGCAGAAAGGCTGTCATAGAACTTGCTGAAAGAAATGGGAATGACGATGTGGTCTCAAAGTAATAGGAGGCAGGTGGCAGTGTTGAACCACCAAAAACCAGGGGGTTGTCTCACTGTAATGACAAATTTGGAGTGGTCCCCTCGGCTAAGGGCACTTGACACATAGAGAGTCATGAATGATGTTTCAAAGACCACAGGGGTCAAATAAATGACAGCTAACAAAGGTACCACTCTATGTGTGTGTGTGTGTGTGTGTGTGTGTGTGTGTAGGTGATGAACACAAAGTTGAAAGCGGTCGCTCCAATAAAAATTATAACACCTTGCCCAGTTTCCAAATCTAAACAGATTTCAAATCTCAGCCAGAACCTACTTCCTGAACAGATGACCTGATCCTCAGAGGAAAGACTGAAATATCATAGCCAATATAGTAATTCCCCTAGTCCTTCCTCAAAGGGAACCATGGGTACTTACTTGAATGACTCTACACTAGGTTCAGAGGAATATACAGACATTGCAAGGATCATCAGATACAGGGTTCAGTTGACATTGATACCTGCGGACTTCAAGCATTATCATAGGTCCCTCTTTGAGTGGGAGTTTATGAGTGTCAAATAACAAATTAGGTCTTGGCCCAATTCTAGCTTCCAATAGGTCATGTAGGTCTGTAAATCCAAGTATTGGTCATCTGGAGGGTTCCCAAATGGATTTTTTTAAGATTAACACAGTTGGCAGATTTAGTGATGCCCACATTGGATCTTTGGGCAATGGGATAAGAACTATCATAGCAGTGGAGGCCAAGTGGAAGCCTCTGAAACCGCATGCCCCTCCAGTCAGGAGAGAATAGCACTGCCTCTTGGGAGTGGGAGGAAAAATAAAGATAAATGCCACTCAAGATCCAAGAATACAAAGGAATTGATTTTTATCATATTTCTATTTAACTTACTAGTCTGGCCCCTGCCAAAATTGAATAGATCTTGGAGAATCAGTTTAGACTACCAAAAGTTCTATTAAATAGTAGGACCAATCACAACTGCCACATCTGATAAAAGTATTGTTACCAGGGCATACTAATATAGCCTCAAGTACATAAGATGCAGTCAGGGACTTGGGGCTTTCTAGTCTATCCCAATCAGGAAAGAAAATCAGAAGCCATTCACATTCACATAGAATGCACCACAATATTAACTTAGTTTTGTCCCATGGCTAACCATTCTATTCTCTATCTTAATAAATCATACAAAAATGTAGATTATCTGAACATTTCATAGAATATCATGCTGATTCATTACAATGATGACATCATGCTGATTAGGCAGGGTGAGCAAGAGGTAGCTATGTGATCTTGTCAAATTACATGTCCTTCAAAGGGTGGGAGGTAAACCCCAAGAAGAATTAGAAATCTGATACTTCAGCCAAAAAAAAAAAAAAATTAGAGGTCCAATGGCCAGGGGTATGCCAATACTTCTCCTTCAAGGCAAAAGACAAATTACTGCATCTTACATCCCTTACAGACTAAAAACAACACTCAATGCTAGGTAAGTCTCTTAAATTCTACAGATAACACACTCCACACCTAGGAATGCTCTTCTGACCCAGACACAGGATCATATAGGATGCTATAAGTTTGAATGAGACCTGGAGCAAGAAAGGTTTTGGCACCAGATCCATGCTGCAGTGCAAATAGTCTGACACTCAGACAATCCAGTATACCATACTGTTGGAGATCACAGTGGTGGAAGAAAATGCAATGTAGACCTTACGGTGAGCATCAATGGAAAAATCACAGGACCCTCAGTTTCTGGAGTAAGGCCATGTCATCTCTGGTAGAGAATTACACATGTTTTAAAAAAAGAGTTACTTGGCATACTGCTAGACTCTGGTAGAGATGAAATGTTTGACTATAAATAACCAGAGAACCTACTTTATAATGAAAGACATGTGGAAGGAGCTCCATGAATATGGAATCCACAGTCTAAATTCACCTTCAACAAGATGGCACCTATTAGAACATCAGAATTGCCTGGTATAGGTGTAGCCAAAGTAACATCTCAGAGTCAATACCTGAATGAATTGAGTAAGCAATTATAATTGTGAATGAACAACTACAGCAATGCTGGCCTTAAAAATATATGGCTACCAAGAGCTCAGAATCTTAAGAAATGAGAATTTGGGTCATACTATGAGGTAATCCACCAAGATCAATAGAGGTGACACCTCAGGGTGAAGGAAATTTATTGTGGTTAATGGTGAGTACCAATAGTAGCCTCAAGACCAACTGTAGAGAGGTCTCTGATCTCCTCCCTCTTCCAGGTTTCTCCTCAGAAAGAGGCCCCACCAATGTTTAAAGGAGCGGTTCCCTGAACATGTGTGGTAAAGTGAAGCTACGTGGTTCAAAATGTGGACTGTGCAGACATGGACATGAGACATGCAGATTCACCTACAATAGAGAAATTGCTGCCCACTTGTGATGAGTGTGACTAACTGACAGTCCCTAGCTGTTTGCTCATACAAGATTCACCTCAGATTTTAAGGCAGAGTCCTTTAAGTTTCACAGTGGCCTTCAGTGATTGTGCAAGGTCTTGGGCAATAGTGTAGCCATTCTTTCTCCACATAGGACTCCTTCAATGCATAATCTTTGCTCTGTTGCTCCACATTGGTTTAGCAAAGATTTTGTAGGGTCAGTGACAACTACCCATACCTAAACCTTCCTCCTTCTCTTTCTTTCCACAGGTATTTCTCACCTATGAGAAATAAATCTTTCACACATAACTTCATCTTAGCATCTACTTTCCAGAAAACCCACCCTGCCTCAACTAGTTAATCTCCATACTTTCTCTATGTAATTAAGGAGACATCTTTCAGAGGATTATACTAATGTCATCATATTGCAACTAGATTAGTAGAAAGCCATGATATGGGATTGGCAACTGTGACATGCAATTGTCTAATTATGGGGGCCAAACCTAGATTTTAGTATAGAATAGGTATGTATGTGTATGTGTATGTGTATACGTATATATATGTACATATATATATGTATGTGTATATATTTGTGTGTGTTTATAGAAAGAGAGAAAGAGACAAAGAGAGATGATAAAGTGAAATATTTTGGTAAGCCTCATGATGTATTATATTGTCAAAAGAGGATAAAAAATAACAAAAGAAAAATTTATGACTGAATAATGAAGCTATTAGTTTTCAACTTGCTGGGTAAAAGAGTCATAATCTCATAGCTTTGTATCAACAGCTATCTTTGAGTACCCAAGAGAAAAATAGTGCTCATGATTAACACCTACAAATTGAGAGAGGTATAAATTTAAAGCATGGCAAAGACAGAAAAAGAAATATATTCTGATTTTAACTCTATTCCATGAATCATTTTGAGCAGAAATTTATAATTTCCAAATAATTGAAAAACAAATTAATACAAAAATTATTTTCTAAGATAATAAAAGAGCCCTTTATTAGACAATACAAAATTGATTTGAAATATGCTGGGACCAAGTGCTTATTCTTCATATAAAGTGAAAATATAATCTCTTTGTCCTCCCATAGCTATGATGAGAGTATAATTTATTATACTCAGAAAGAGCACATGTTCACAGAAATTATGCCCTTTATAATTCTGTTGGGCATTTTATTACCATGTCTTCAGTGATATGTATCATTTCATGGACAATTGGCACTTCAAAAGGTTCAAACATTAACATTTTAATTCATCTGCAGACTTATTCCAGAAATAAGCTATACACAACATGGATTCTCTATTACATCTTCCCTTGGGCAACTGTCAACTTCTACATGTAACTATTCTTTGTGGTTTTACCTTTTCTTGAAAATGGGTATTTGACATTTGATTATTCATATAAAGACATTTTATTTGAAAAAAAATAGAGTTGTGGATGTGGACATTATCAAAGGAGTGAATTAAATCAGGTTTTGAACAAAAGCTTAGTCAAATTATTTCCTGGATAGTCAAGAATTTTGTCCTCTTTACATTAAAAAATGAACATAATCCAGTATGAAAACAAAGCTGTAAGGGGCAATATAAAAAGTAACTTTCCTTTACACATATATGTTCCATAAGAAAAAGTTTTTTGCTTTCTAGAATTTGATAATTTCCACATTAGAAATATAAATTTTAAATGATAGGCTTCCTATGGATGAATTATTTTTGTCCATCAGCTGCCTATTGATTCATTGAAGTTTGCATTTATGACAAGGGACTAAAGGTGTTGGGCTTATTTCATCAGAATCAGAACAGAAAAAAAGCAAAGTAGTAATTTACTTGAGTAAACTCTAGCAGAGAATGGTTATGTAAGAAGGCTACTGATCAAATCATTCTTCACTTCAGAGAAGACAGAAGTATTAATAAACAGGGTAGTTTGGCGGCTCATAAAGTAAATAAATCCTAGAATAAGAAAGAAAGTAGTAGAATTTCTCTCCTTAGAAATCTTTAATGAGAGAGATATTTTTCCTTGGTTATCTTTAAGTTCTACAATTCTTTGATTCTGGATGGCTGTGGTATTTATTTCTTGAAGATCATTTGATTAGTTTCCACCTACTTTGACAAAATGCTTCATGTATGCTACTTTTAAAAAATCAATGAACAGATTTTGTTTTTCAGAGCATTTTTAGGTTTATAGAAAAAATAAGAAGAAAGAATTCCATATACTCCCTTTCCTCTCCACTGCTACAGCCATTTTCCTCTCACATTAAACATCTTGCATTAACATGGTACATTTCTTACAACTGATGAATCAATATTGATACATTATTATTAATTGAAGCCCATAGTCATATTAGGGTTCAGTTCTATGGGTTTTGAAAAATGCATAAATATCATGTATCCACCATTACAGTTTCATATGGAATAGCTTCATTACCCCAAAAATCCCATGTTCTATCTATTCTTCCCTCCCTGGAAACCACTGATTATTTTACTCTCTATGGGTTTTCCTTTTCCAGAATGTTGTATAGTTGAAATCATACTATTCTAACATTTTCAGACTGGCACTGCCCTTTCAGTGCTGGGTCCTCCATCCCTGCTTTGTAAATCAGCGTGTCTCTTAAAATAGAAAGTGAAGAATCTTAAACAGCATGTGCTTTATTACATAGGTGATGCTTACATTTAAGAACTAACTTCTACAGATTTTATCCAAATGTTTAAGGATACTAATGATAATATAACATCAAGTTCTAGCTAGATGACCAAATATGAGTTTATTTTGAATCATAACCTAAATCAGTATGTGCTTTTTATACACTAGTGTACATGTACATTTTTATTTGGTATATTTAAGTTATTAAGAATTGTTTTTAGCTTTTTTAGAATCTGACATCTATGGAAAAGCATATTTTTCAATATTGAATATCATATACAACCTGAAGCAAAATATTGTTAATATGTCAACTACATTATGTATAATCTTCTTTCTCAATTTTACTGTCTATAGTGGAATACATCACTAATGTATTCCCCCCTCTAATTATTGTTGAGGTTGTGGGATCTTTTTTAATTTTCATAATATTTTTTTGTCACAATTGTTTAAAATACTCCTTTACCCCCTGATTTTTGAATATGATGGTTATGTGAGACCGTGACTTTAATGACTCTATAAACAAATCACTACTTTTACGTTGTGCTCTGTTCATGAGACCAGAAGAGGAAGCCTTTCATGATCATCAGAAATTCAAATTATCTGTTTCACTCTATTAAATATAGAACCATGATAGTTATGTTATCTTTATCACTTTAAAAATATAGTGTAGTCTACAAAATATAGAAGTGCTGTAGGTGCTAATTTACATCCTGTTAATTAAATGAAATAGCTTCAGAAAGACAGAATAATATTTTTTCCCCTTAAGTCCATTCCTGAAAGGGATTCCCAGAAATTATGGAGATTTGAGACTAAAAATTAAAGCTCTTTTGAACAAGACATCCTATGCATTCTATCCCTGCAATGAATGAAGCCAAACGTTGCTTAGCACAGAGATAGTGAAAAGAAAATTACAGTTAAAGTTACTAGTTATGTTTTCAGCACTATGACATCTACATATATTGCCTTATTATTTTTAAATATTTTACTTATTTATTTGAGAGAGAGAGAGAGCATGAGCAGGGGGGAGGGGTAGAAGGAGAGGGACAAGCAGACTCCCCGCTGAGCAGGGAGCCCAATGTGGGGCTCCATCCCAGGACCCTGGGATCATGACCTGAGCTGAAGTGAGGCTTAACCAACTTAGCCACCCAGGCACCCGTATACTGCCTTATTTTTAATCTTCATATAAACTCTATAAAGAAGAATCTAGTATCATACCCATTTTACAGATGAGGAAACTGAAAAACAATAGGTTTACCTTTTGCAGACACAGCCCAAGAAAGAAGAGATATTCACACTAAGGCAGCAGTATCAGGACAGACAGTACTGAAGTACTAACATGTTGCCTACATGCTCTTTTACTGACTTATTTTCTTTATTAAATAAATATATTACAGAAAATAGATTTTAAATAATTATTAATTATTTCAAAGGGGTATTATAGAAACTATTCAGTTTCTTTTTTTTTTTAAACTTTTTATTTATTTATTCATGAGAGACAGAGAGAGAGAGAGAGAGAGGCAGAGGGAGAAGCAGGCTCCCAAGGAGCAGGGAGCCCGATGCGGGACTCGATCCCAGGACCCTGGGATCATGACCTGAGCCGAAGGCAGATGCTTAACCATCTGAGCCACCCAGGCGCCTGAAACTATTCAGTTTCAAAGCAGATGAGGTAAGCTGATATAGTCAAAGGAGTAATATATCCTTTTAGAAAGCAGATTTTATTGGCTAGGTCACATTTTCATAGAGCCTCTTCTTTAGAAGACCAATAAAGCTTCCATTTTGCTTATCATAAATCCATTCCTTATTTAAAATGGCATTAGTTAGCCATATATAATATTTAAAACTTAGATGGTTGTACACTTTGTTAACTTTCTGAATATTTCCAAGGTAGTGTTTTATAAAAATCTAATTTATATTTGTACAAAGATAAAAGAATTAACGAGAAATGATCTTGGAGGATCCTTGACAAATCAAACCGGGCTTCTTATATGAATTTCTTTTGCTTTTTTTTTTCTACAGAATTTATCATTCTCTCTCTTCCTTTTATTTGGAGCCTAGAAATGTTAGGAAGCTTTGTGTATACAAACTTTTTAATCACAGAATCACAGATATGAACTATTGTGATATACTGTGCCAAATGCTCAGAGAGAGACACAGATCTATGGCTTTGTTCCTGTCTTCAATAAGTTTATCATTTGGTGAATAAATAAAACAGAAGTGACAACAAAATGCACATATGAGAAGTAAGCTTTTATTCATAACTAGGGTCTGTATATTGTTTTCTGCAAAAATCCATATATTAAATATTTTAGGGTTTATGGGTCTTATATGGTCTCTTATATTTAACTATTTAAAAAAATATATCTCTTTTAAAACATAAAAACTGTGCTTATCTCTTAAGGTATATAAAAAAAGAAAAAGAAAAACAAACAAACAAACAAACAAACAAAAACAAACAGGTGGCAGACCAGACTTGGCTTGTGAACCATAGTTTTGTCCATATCTGACCCGTAGCAATATATTTATAACACACTGCATTTCTACTGTTAACAATGGAGTTACAGACAATGAACTAATTTAATAATTTTTTCACTTATATACAACACAAGAAACCTACATATTAATAATAAAATCTCCCCCATTGGAAGTTAGACTACAGTAAATCTAAACTCTTCAATATACTGTCTTGAATTAAAAAGTTAGTAAATAAAATCTCTGTGTACACACACACACACACACACACACAGAGAAACCTGTTACAAAGCCTCAGGACAAAAGTTTTCTCTTTACCCCAGAGGGAACACTCCATGACTCTTGTACATAAATTTTCTGCTCACTAGTATAGTTTCTTTATGATTTTGTTCTGATTTCCCTGTCCACCCTCTGTTAGAATCAATAAACTAGAAATTACAGAAAATCTCTAATAAATAGACCTCTTACAATGGCCCAAGGAGAGTTGTCTAAAAACAGAAAAAGAAAAAAAGAAAAGAAAGTCTCACAAATGTAAATAAAGCTGTACTATAAACTACAGTAAAGTAAAATAGAAAATGTTCATATTGGTGACTCTATTCTAAAGCAAAATTATGTTCAATAGCCTCTTTGAAAAGATAGGAAAGTAGCCAATAACTTTTAGAAAAACTCTTATTCAAATACTTAGAATTGTAACATTTGAAGTTATGATAAACCCAGGAATAATCTTTGAATTCTTTTTTTTTTTAAGATTTTTTTTTATTCATTTGACAGAGAGACAGCGAGAGAGGGAACACAAGCAGGGGGAGTGGGAGAGGGAGAAGCAGGCTTCCTCATAGAGCGGGGAGCCCGAGGAGGGGCTCGATCCCAGGACCCTGGGATCTTGACCTGAGCCGAAGGCAGCCGCTTAACGACTGAGCCACCCAGGTGCCCCTAATCTTTGAATTATTATCTCTCTACATCCATTCAAACGTTCCATCAATGTCTCTCTGAATATATATTTCCAAATTCATCTTCCCTTCTCCATTTCTACCACTATATTCTAGATTGTCTCTTGTTGGAACAACTGCAACTGTTTCCTAATTGGTTTATCTGACTCAGGTTCCCTCTTAGACTCTAATTCATCTTCCACTTATCCATCAGAATTAAATTTCTAAAACAATGATCTGATCCTGTTGCTTTTCACCTTAAATATTTTCAATGGATTTGCATTCCCAACCTCCGACTCCAACCTTCCTATTACTGCATTCCATATCTAGCTCAACCCCATCCTCTCTGTTTGGTCCCCACTAATCTTCTCAGAGAGGCTGTGTTCTAAGAAGCTCCTGTCTTCTCACAGACATCCCCCTACTTTGTGTGCTAAACTCCACTCCCTGCCTCCCTGTCTGTGATCCATCCAGTCATTTTTCAACACAAAGCTAATTGCCATCTTACATTTTTGAAAACTTCTTTGACAACCCAAGATTGAAACCATTACTAACTGCCTTCTGCTCCTGTCATAGTTTATACAATTAGTGTAGCACTTGTCAAACTGTGTTTTATTTATTTGTATATATATCTCCCTTGCCAGACTATGAGTTCTTTTATGAGATTATCTGTTTTTGCCTTCAGATTTCTAGCACAGTCCTAGCACAAAGCAGGCACTTAATCAATGTTACCGAATTGAATTAATTGGCATTTGAGAGCAGGAATGTCTGGGTGCTTATAACCAGGACAAACAGTGTGTCCATGTAAAACAGAAAACTGATTATGTCTTAGATTTATGGACCAAAAGAAAGGTTATTACTCAAAATAATCATTTTTCTGCTGATCAAGTAAAATTGAAAGTATATGTGAAGAGTTTAGTCATTTTAGGTTAAAAACTTTTCTCATTAAAATACAAACCCCCTAAGAGTAGAGTGAAATGTTAAGCTGTTATGAGATGTTTAATCTCAAGAGTTAATCATAGATCTGGAAGCAGACTAGAGGTGAAAGGTAAGAAAAAGGATTTGGAGAGTCCTAGACTTCTTTATAAATTTTGATGGTGAATTTTATGTGCCAACTCAGCTAGGCCATGGTACCTACATATCTGGTCAAAAACCAGTCTTGATGTTTCTGTAAAGGTATATTTTAGATGAGAGTAACATTTAACTCAATGGACTTTGAGTAAAGCAGATTACCCTCCATCATGTGGGTATGCCTTATCCAATTAACTGAAGATTTTAAGAGAAAAAAGATGAAGCTCCCTAGAAAAGGGAATTCTGCCTCCTGACTGGACTGCCTTTGCATTGGAGCTGCAGGATAACTCTTCCCTGTCTCTGTTTCTGTCTATCTGTCTGTCTCTCTCTCTCCAAATATATAAATTTTCTTAATATATATATATATTAATTTGTTTAAAGAAGAGGAGAGTAGGTTACTGGCTACTCAAAAGAGCTTTTTAAAAATATTCACTACTACAGCCAGTCATGCACAAGCCTGATTCCCAATATAAGGCTTTTGAAAACAAACATAAAATGTGGGACCTCAAAATAAAGTAACTGTCAAGTATCATAATATGAATCTCAAATAACACATTTTACTTTATTTTAGTTTCTCTTCTCAGCAATTGGCCTGCATGCATTATCTCATTTTTCTCGCAAGTGGAACTTTCCGTGTTGTTATGTGGTCAGTTTACAATACCTAAGGGAGAATTACACATTTCATAGGCTGGGCTCTCAAACTGGCTAGGTGGCAATCCTGTTGCTAGTAGCACACGTTTGTTATTTTCTTCCTAATATGTTACAAATCTCTTAGGTTTCAGTGTTGTTTATTTTTCTAGTAACTGTTTTAGTAGAAACTATTCTCTAACCTCCTAATTTTTTTTAACCCAACATCATCTAATTGAAATGCTTTCTCATAACCAGTATTTTCAGGTATAAATTTTTATCATAGAATAAGAATATCTTTATGCTTTAATGAGAATATCAAATTAGTTTCACCTGCAAAAGCAAAGCAAACAAGAGTTCTAACCAGAGGAACATTGCACTTTTCCTGTATTCTTAGCAGCTACATCTCCTGAAAGACACATTTACCCATACATTATATAATTCTCTGTAGCTTCATTTGAGCTAACATACTTTCATTACTGAAAAGAATTATATTTTCTTTTGCAGTCTATTTCCCTGGTTCATACAATCTTAAAACCAAAGTGCCTGGTAGCATTATGCAGTTCATTCTCCAGGATCCTACCCTCTGGCAGTGAACTCATCCAAGACAAGGATTTCTCGAGCTACATAAGATTTTATACCATCAACCTAATAATCCTATAGATTTCCAGAGCATAAGATGACGTGTATGTGTGTGGAAATATATGCATATAAACATATATACATATTAAGCTTGTTAACTTATTACATATTTAATAGATTTAAGTGGAACTTTCCACTAAGCATTTTGTTCTTTTGCCATTTCTAACCAGAAGTGTGACTCCTCCCTGATATGGGGAGTCTCTTGGCTGTATCTTTTGCCAATATCATGCATAACATGCTTAGACATTTCCTGTGAATGAGAAATGCATTGCCTCACAGCAAAGTTAGGAATGTTGAATAGTTTAGTTTTAGAAAGTTGTGTCACATACTACACAGAGCAGTTTAATCCCACCCCACCCTCCCCCTACCCCATTGGACCATCTAGAATTACATCTGCCATCACCGTAGTAACCTTGAATTTATCGACCACACCCACACAGGCTTATACTGGAATCATTTCAGGTTACTAAACAAATCATTTTGGAAATTGGTTTTAAAGGAGTCTCAGATTTCAATTCCATAATTCAGGCCACCTATTCATTTTTATGGTATTCATAATTGGATTTCAAGAGTTGTTACTTTTTTACTTCTACTGCCAACTTATCTACCAGAGTATCTACCAATTATGGACACTTTATCCTAGTTCTTGACCAGTAGGATTCTGCCTTGATAGGAATTCTAGTCAGGGTTCAGTTTTAGGAAACAGAACACACTTTATTTTTCAAAGAAAGAGATTTAAGAGAGTGTTAGGTATGTAAAAAATTACTGGAAGAGCTAGAGCACAGAATTTTAGGCTAGCCCAAGCTTTCCAAAGGAGCTACAATTTCTGTCCTAGTCAGATTGTTGGGAAATTGAGTAGCCAGTACCAGAACTTGGTTTTAGAACCAAAACCCATATGTGTTGTACTACTCTGTTTTGGCTAGGTCATGTTGTAATAAAAAAGAATTCTTAATCTCAGGAAACAAACTGAGGGTTGCTGGAGTGGTGGGGGGTGGGAGGGATGGAGTGGCTGGGTGATGGACATTGGGGAGGGTATGTGCTATGGTGAGCGCTGTGAATTGTGTAAGACTGATGAATCACAGACCTGTACCTCTGAAACAAATAATACATTATATGTTAAAAAAAAAAAAAAAGAAGAAGAAGATAATGGGAAGGGAAAAATGAAGGGAGAGGAATCGGAGGGGGAGACGAACCATGAAAGACTATGGACTCTGAGAAACAAACTGAGGGTTTTAGAGGGGAGGGGGGTGGGGGGATGGGTTAGCCTGGTGATGGGTATTAAAGAGGGCACATACTGCATGGAGCACTGGGTGTTATACGCAAACAATGAATCATGGAACACTACATCAAAAACTAATGATGTAATGTATATTGATTAACATAACATAATAAAATTTTAAAAAGAAGACATTTGGTAAAATCTAAGGAAATTTGAGTAATATGGGCTTTAGTTAATAATAATGTATCCACAGTGGCTCATTAAGTGTAGCAAATGTGCCATACCAATGTAAGCTGTTAATAATAGGGGGAAGCCAGCTACAGGGTAAATGGGAAGTCTCTGTACTACCTTTGAAAATTTTCTGGAAATCTAAAACCATTTTAAAATTAAATGTTTATTTAAAATAAAAATTTAAAACTAAAAAAAAAGAAACCTCAAAATCTCATTGCATTAAAACAAAAAAACACAAAACTTTATTTCTTGCTCACATAAAGACCACCGTAAGTCATGGGGATTCTCTTGGGCAGCAGCTTTCTATGAGATGGCTCATGGTTGTGTCTCTATGTAAATATGGGGCTTGTGTGAGTACCATGGCAGGGGGAAAAAGAGAAAACAGTTCAATGGTTCTTAAATACTTTCCCCCAAAAGTTACATATGTCACTTTTGCTTGATTCTCATCAGTCACAGCCAAGTCACATGGCTACCTCTGACTTCTAGTGGTCAGGAAAATCTACCCATACCTTGCATCTGGAAGGAGAAATATTGATGAGCAGTACTAGTGACTACCATAGTATGTCCTTTTAATGCTCCAAAATTCCATCTAACTGTCGCAAGAGACTCAAAGACAAGACTTCTTGGTGTTCATGACTGTCTCTATATGAGGTCCAGATGTGCTTGCTCTTAATCCAGAGATCTACATACTAAAGACAGATTATATGCCTTAACATCAAACTAATAGACATGAACAGAATTACTGCAATGAGCACTTCCACTTTATGAGGAGAAGAATGGAGGATACATAGAAGACACTGGTCTGTAGCATTCCAAATTCCCAATGAACTTAGGTGTGGAAATATTCCTTCATTATGCCCTTTTCCTACTCATGAAGAGTATCTCCTCTGACTGTGGTCCCTGAGAAATTCTTCTTTTGCCATTTTCCTCCTTGGTTATGCAACACCTGGGCATTGGGGAAAATGACTTTCTTTGTTGCAGAGCAGCTTTCTCAGACCAATTCCTGCTTGTACAAGTTCGTGAGCCAAAGGTTCACTTGAGGTCTTCAGTTAGAGATTACTTTTAGTTTGGTCTTTGCTTCCTTTGGTAGGAACCTCTTGAAAAATTTAGTAGACTTTTGACTTAATTACAATCAATAGCACATTCTAATAACCAAATCCACTGTTCCTCTCAGGACATTATTTGCAAATTTGTAGTATTTATTTAGTTTCTGTCTCACCAGCATCTCTCTTTTTTGACCAAGTTGTGATTCTGTATACCTTGGTTGTGGTAGCTCTGTGACTGAGATGTAAATTAATCTCATTTCCATGAGACACTTTAACTAATTAAAAGGTTTACTCAGCCACACACTTAATTGCATCTTAAATCTGAGATACTTTAATCCGTTCAGAGATTATAATAACAGATGTAATAGTCACACCCTTAATTTGATTCCTGTCATTCAAAGCCTTCTATTTTTTCTTTAATATGTTTTACAAGTATGTGAATAGTGAAGGCCTGAGAAATAGCTGCCTTTTCCAACCCTGGAAATCCCTAAGTTTCTCGTTTATTTCTATTCCTTTTTACCTCGTTTGTTAAATGGTCTACTTCTTTTCTGAGCTCATTTCTTTCATACACCTTCCAACCACAGTCAATAGTAATTGATACACACTACTTATGTTCACTTTGCTATCTTATTCCTCAAGTACAAGTCTTCCCATGTTTCCTTAAAAGTCCATTTTACAAATTATTTTGTCAATGAATATTATGGACTATCAATTTTCAAACTCAAATAACAGTCTTCTCATCACTTCTGTCAAGCCACTGATACATATTTTAGGCTTTGTTATCACAACATTCTCAACCTGGAATCAGCATCTATAGTATTGACATTAGCCTGGTTCACGCTATGGTAACAAATTATCCCCAGATCATGGTGATTTAAAATAACAATGGTAAACAAACAAACAAAAATGATAGTACATTTCTTGCTCAGACAAGATTTACTATATATCTGAAGACTGTCAAAGGCAGTGATGCATGTGATGGCTTAATTGCAACTCCTTTTCAACACATACTTCTACCTTTGCTGTGGCCAAGAAAAGGAAAAAGGTAAAGAATTACATATCAGCTCTCGTATGCTTCTACCTGGAAATGATACATACCACTTTCTTTACATTCTCTTGGTCAAAGCAAGTAATGTGGCCCCACCTACTTCAAGAGGTTTAAGTGCAATCCTATCACATGTTTGGAAGATAAATCCTCAAAATATTGGTGCATGGCACTGATGAGTAACACAATTGTGACACAGGAGTAAGAAAGCTATTCCTGCTGCCTCTGTAACTGCTCTTCAACTACTACAAGTCTTGTGATTGGACATTGAAATCCTGAGTCTAGCTGTCTCTGATGACCCATCTGTTTCTGGGCACTCACAGTTTTATGGAATGAACAAAAAATCCAGAAAGATGGCATCTACTTCTATTCTGTCTGCACAATTTTATATGAAGAACATTATTTTATAGAATCTAATTTGTATTTAGAAACATCTAGAAGAAAGTCTGAGAAAGGTGGGTTTTAGCTTTCTAGAACCTGACGTATAGGACAGCATACTATAAGAACCTGGACTGGAAGCTGAGGGCTAACCTATCGTATGAATACACTGTTTCATGATCTATATCCTGTTTCTTCAAAGATTCTGTAGCTCTGTATAATCTTATCTCTGTCTGGTAGGGAATAGTATGTGACAACAAGTCTAATTTGCTTCCTGTGATATTTAAAAAAATATTTGGCCTCTTCAAGTCTCCCTTTGCTCATAGCTAAATATAAGTACTTTCACTGTTTATCATAACATATATTTCTTCAACCTTTTGTTTATCCAAATTGGAATCCTTATAGCTTGTCAATAACATCTACCTTAAAAGGTAGATCCAAAATCTGAATATAATCTTCTGGAAAAAAAATCTGTAAAGAGAAAATATACAATGTTTTATCCTTATTATTCAAGTTATACTATTACTCATGGAAACAGAACTAGTCTGCTATCACCTGAAAAGTATCAAAATATTTTTCATCATTGTTTGGTTTTGCTTAAAAAGCAAACTAATTGGTAGGAAAATTGCAAATCTTGCTCAATATATTTGTATTTTGCATAATTTGAAAAATGATTGATTAATTTTTGATAAGAAGATTGACAAAATGAAATTTTCAAGTGAAAGACTATCAAGTAATTAAGAGAGAGTGAGAGGCCTTTGGGAAAATTGAAAAATATATAGGCAAAAACAATCTATTTCATTATCCTTCTACAAAAGTATAAAATAAGGTAAAGTTGTTATATTGGCTTATATAATTATGACAAAAAACTACACTAATGATGAAAAGCAATTTTTTAGATCATAGATTCAGGAATGTTTTCAAACACTATGATTATATCCCATCTGTTATGTTTCATTTTTCATCTGTTTTTAACACTGTCGAATGTTCTCTCCTTGAAAATCTGTCCTGGCCCACTATCTATGACCTCTCCTTAGTGACTTATGAAGTCCCAGGGCTATAAATTCTGCCCATGTGCTGGTAATTTTCAATTTAACCTCTCAATTATGATCTCTTTGCTAAATTCCATATTCCAAAACAAACTTTCTACTTGACATCTTCATTTTGATATGAAATTATTTCAACTTAAATGTAAACTCTAATTTTCAATCTCTCTCTCAATTTATTCCTCACCTACTCCTTATTAGGGCACTCCACCATTTATTTACCCAGTATCTCAGATGAACATTGGAATTAATTTTCTTCATTTTTTTTTTTAATACTAGTAAACCCTGTTGGTATTATTTCTAAAACATTCCATGAATACCTCCAGCTCGTCTCCATTTTTCTCTACAGCTACCATCTTGATTACAGGAAGCAGTTTGTAATCTATTGTTTGGATTACTGATTAGTCTACTGTTTTTGTAAGTTTTTTATCCACTTATTTTTCTGCTTCTTTACAACGCGCCCTCCACACAAAACCAAAAATATACTTCACAATTTTAAACCAAATAATGTCTTTTTTTTTTTTTTTTGCCTTAAAATCCCAGCATGGATTCTCATCTCAGGATAAAAGCCAATCTTTTTATGACCTGATGACTTCCAGAAGAAGTTATGGTTCAAGAACAACCAATCAATAATATACAAACAAGCAAAACTACTTAAAAGTTTCAGTGATTTGATTTTTTTTTTCCCTCCTTAATGCTATATATCCATTATGGGTTACAGGAGGACTTTGTTTAGTAGAGTCTCTCAGACCCTAAGCTAATAGAACAACCACTCTCTTGAATGTTGCCAGTTGCCACACAAGAGTGAAGAAAGAGGTTTGAAGAGACTTTGATGGGCAATTAAATGCTGGACCCAAAATATAAAAATGCCACTCCAGTTCACAATTCGTTGTCCAGAATTGGACAACAATACTGACATGGTCCCATTTAATCACAAGAAAGCTAGAAAATGCAATTCTACCTTGTGTCTGCAATGTACGGAAATGGAAAAACCAAAGTATTTCACAAACATCACTAATGACTATCAAAATATATATGATCCAACCCCTGTATTGTTTTAAGTATTCTTATTTTCAGAATGTGCTGAAAATATATTCTGTTATGCTAAAACACTGTGCTTGTTCTCATTTAGGAGACTTTTCAGTTGCTGGTCCCTTTTTATAAAATTGTCTTTCCTCAACTCCATGCATAGTTGCCTTTCTGTTATCATTCAGAATTTAGTTTAATATAAAGTAGATTCTCTAATCTCCATATTTTTTCATCATATCATTTTGTTTTAAATTCTTTGGCATACTATCTATATGAAATTTTTAAAAAGTTCTTTGTTTACAAATTTTCTCCCCCTGCCACCCAAGAATGTAAGTTTCATGAAAGTAAGACATTTTATTTTATCTCTTTTCACTGCTATATCCTTAGCATCTTTGGAGTGGATCTAATATGGTTTTTACATGAATGGAATTTGGATTAGCTTGGCATGAGTTGTTCTCTGAAAGTGAAAGTAAACTTCCTGAACAACCATGCTAATTGAATAAGCAAGAGTCACAGGATGCAAAATTGAACACACATTTATTTTCCTCCTCGACTACCCATTCAAACCAGTTCTGTGGAACTAGTTATTTCTCCAACTTCTGATGAAATTTGACGCACATTTTATATCATTTTTCAGTCTTAGATGATAAAATATTTTCTGGTTACTTCAAGCCAAGCAGTCTCATTTTAGTCAGTAAAATGTCCAATCATTTAATACTTCAAATTCATATGGAGTTTTACATTCTCACTTCCCTCCCCTTGGTCTTCGGGCTTGGAAAGCCTACAGTGGCACGAGGGATATGATGGGCTGTAACACTCACCTCTAACTTCTAACCTCCTCCATCATTATAACAGCACAAGGCTGCCTTTTAGTTTCTCCGGAGCTGGAGAACAAGAGAGGGAGAAGACAGATTTGAGGGTCGGGGGAGGTCATGTTTGCCTGATACCAAATTTTCTCTGGCCAGCTATTGTCTCTTCCTGATTCTCCCCAGACTTTCTAGACATTCAGAGCTGAGTTTGCTTTCATGACTTTGCAGAGAATTCCTTCCGTCACTGGGGACCTTTCTCTTGCAGTCCCCTAATTCTGACTGACAGTGTGCAACAGTATTCTCAGCTCTGGTTTTCTTAATACAACTAAAAAGTTGCTTGTTTTCCTAAATGACCAATATCTGGACTATGAGAAACACTCTTACTTCCTTGACAAATTGGGCAAGGGATTTACAACATTGTTTCCTTTCCCTGATCCACAGGGAGAACAACTAGTTAGCTCTCATTTCTCACTGATAATGCTTTTCTAGGTGTGGGTCTCATACTAGTATTTAACTGAAAAAGACTCCAAGAGATATAGGAAAAGCATTCTAAGTAGTCACTTTTAAGCTTCTTCTGCTATGCAAAGGTGGGGAGAAATGAGCACAGCAGGCCAGGCCAGGCAACAAGAGATTCATCAGTGGACAAGACAGGGTCCTTACTATCAAAGAGTTTGGAGTAGACAACTCGTGTTTGAGTGCCTTGAATCACTCTTAACTGCCCCCCTTGTAGATTCCTTGACTTCTGGATTCAACACTTCCTTTCTCAGCTTTTTAAAAAAATATTCTTTAATTTTTATTTATATGTTTAACTATGGTCAGAATATCCTTGATAACTTTTTATAGACTTTTTCAGGAAAAAGTCATATTCTTTCAAACTTTTCATCATTTTCAATTTACCAATCCAGTATTTTTTGCTGGTTAGAATGGAATAAACAGTACTCTTTCCTCATATTGCTCTTTTAATCTGTGTAAATATTATCATCAAGGAAAACATCTTTTATGTTTTCAGTATGACCAGACTGTCTATATTGGGCCTACTCAAAGTGACAACACATAATGAAGTAAGGAAGTTGTATCAGAACGTAATTCAGTTTGCTGCTTTCTTCACTGATAGAGTCTCTTTATGAAAAACAAATGCCAGCTGACCTAAACAATGTGTTGATGACAGGGGATTTTCATTCTGGCATAAGCTCCTATCTTGTTGGCCAGGTAAAATTCATGGACTGGTTGTGGTAGCAGATCACACTGTGAGAAGCTCTGATCTAAAGAATGAATGAATGAGTCAATATCACTTCAATCTGATTTTCCTTTCATCTTGCCCCCAAGGTAAATCTAATGGAGTCCTAGAAACGAATATACATAAAACCATTAATATGTTCCCAAAAGTCATATAGGATATTTTATAGGGGTCTCAGAAACTTTTAGAGCTACTCACTTTCTGAAGATCATGTCCAAAAACAAATTTATACAATTAATGAAGATCATCAATGTCCAAAGCAATGGTTATGGTAATATTAATGGAAAGGAACTTCTATGAAGATCAAGAAATCTCTTGCTTTCAATTAATTCCTACCTGTTAAAATAAATTTAGCTCAAAAGGAAATAAGAAAAAAGAATTCAATTTATTTTTAAGTGGAAAGATATGTTTAAATTTTGTCTCCAATAGCTAATTTCATTAAAAAGCCTAGATATGCAGTTAACAAGCTAAAAATAAATCTAAAAATTTGAGTCATTAAATCGGTCTTCAAGATTTGTGTTCTAAGAGCCTTATGACTAAAAGAAAATACCAGTTTTCTCAAAGTATCTTGGTTTTAAAGAGATCTAAATAGCAGTAAAGAAAACAGCAATCACCTGATTCTTGGAAATATTCATTTATTTAACTTTAAATATGCCATGCGTCTTTGAAAAAAAAGGTAAACAAGTCCCATGTGAAAATTGTTAAGATATTTCTTTTGTAATGTTAATGTTGCTGTCTTCATAAATCTCTGATTCTAGCCACAGCCCCTGCTCTCTCTGTCTTTGATTTATGTAGAAGCTGACCTGTGTCTAACCCTCTCTGGGGCCAGCCTCTAGGATTATGGGACTATGATCTGGTACATTCCTTAGAGGAAAAATTTAACTGAGAAATGTTTTTTCCTGACAAGTGATAAAGCCCTACTCTTTTTAGGTTACACCAAAGACAAAGGTGTGGTTAAAATAAATTGAGACTAGGAACACAGTATGAATTAAGGAGACAACTTAAGTAGAAGATTCTGTGTGTAAGAAAGCAAGATAAGACAAAGGAAGGGAGACAGCACGTAAATTGCCTGGAAGCTATCAATTCCTATTTTTATAAAGCTTAGACTCTAGGAGAGTAATTAGCATCAAGGCCAGATCAATTTTCCTAGACACAGTATTTTATTAGATTGCTACATGACAGCATACTAATTAAAACTGATTGGTCTAATTAGAATCCCATTAATAACGAGAAAGGTAATGACAGATATATCACTACATCCACAACACCTGATGAATCAAATGCTCCAACATTCAGGCAGTTCAGATACAGGTTTGGGTGGGTTTTTTTTTTTGTTTGTTTGTTTTTCTTTTTTGTAATTTGTTATTTTAAGAAAGGAAGAGAACAAACATGGTAGAGGGGTGATGGCAAGGGACAGCAAGCTCCCCAGTTCTCTGGTAGTGAAGACCTTCAAAAAACAATTAGTGAAAAACGAACACGAGAGAAAGCTTAAATAAATAATCATTTCAAAAAGGCTAAAGTAAGAATATAATGTACTTAGAGACTTGTAGGACAATAATAAATTCTCAATGTAATTCTGAAACAAGCTACCTGATTTAGTTTCTTACCTAAATACCATGGTAAAAAAAAAAGCAAAGATGAAATTAGATCAGTATAATATTTTTTCATAGTTATAATAATATAATCATAGTTTTGGATAGATTATGACATCAGAGTCTAATCTTGAAACACAATATTCTCTTTCTGTTGTTTCTTAACATCGAATCACTGTTCCCGCCCCAAGAAAAAATCCCAATTATACATATATCAGCATACAGACTGGGAGGCTAAGGCATATTAACAAAACATATTTATTACTCATTGAATAAATACTATTGGGTACCTTCCCCGTGCCAAATGTTATTCTAGGTGACAGAGATATAATCTCTGTCAAGTTTAGTTTCATAGGAGGAGCAGCAGTGAAAGAAAAGAGGTAACCAATTAAAATGAAACAAAATAAAAGCCAAAAAAAACCTTTGTATTCATGTAAAACCTTATTCTTGACCCCCTTCAGCAGCCTCCAAGGAGTACCTCAGTGTCCTTGAGCTCCTGTACCCTCTCTACTCCCATCTTTCAGTTTATCAGATGGCCTATCATTAGTTTGGACATAATTAAATACGAGCTATTCCTCAGGACCCAGGAATTTCCACAAACTTACCGAGTGCTGGCTTTCTGCATCTCTCTAGGACTCATGACACTACTTTTTGGCCAGTTCTGCCCTAGTCTCCTGGGCGTCTAGAACTCCTAGGTTCTAGCATTTTAGGGACATTCTAACTTCTACAATAACTACATGATAGATTTGGCCTATATGAGGTCCTATGTCTCTTTCTGCCTTCTTTTTTTATTCAAAAGAATTTCTTTGTATTGAGTACTCTAAGTGGGTTGTAAACCTTCATTATATATGCTAGATTATTCGATGAATTTCAAAAGCTCTGTCTAGAATTTTTCTGTATTTTATTTTTCTTTCCATGATTAGATTGGGTCTTCAGGATAGAAGTGGGAATATTTTAAACTTACTCCCAAATCATCATACACCATCCATTCTCAGTAAATTCCCCTCCTATAGGCTTGGCTCTTTTTTTCCCCAGATGACAAAGATAATATGGATTTTTCAACCTATTTCTTGGAGCAAGTTTTTATATAATTTATACTATAACTATGGGCCTCAAATGTTTCAGGCAGTCCCAATTTCAATTTCCTGTGTATGTGTGTTTAATAGAAAATTCTAACCATGTAAAAAACAAACTCCAGATATCAATAGCTTAACATAGCAAAAGTTTATTTGTTTATTCCAGTCTGTGCTGGGTAGTCGAGAGTAAGGGAAGAGAAGGGGACTCTACTCAAGCTGTTATTCACAGCCCCTAGTTCATTCCATCTTGTGGTACCATCATCTTTAACTCCAACCTTGGATTTTCAAATTTTCCGGCAGAATGGAGGAATAGATGGTGGATAGTATCTGACAGATTTTCATGTGTCAAGCCTGGGAGCAGCTTAGCTCACTTTTATCCATATTCCATTGGCCATAACTCAGGTACATGGTTCCAACCTAACTGAAAGGAAAGCGTCCTACATTTTTATGTGTCTAGAAAGGAGAGGGAAAATATTTGTAAGCACTAGCTTTCTGTGCCACATTCTATCATTCTATAACCAAATATACTTTTGTTCCTTTCCTTCCACACACAGGAACACCCTCTTTCCCTTCCCCAAAGGAGACAATCCCAAATTCCATCTAGTCTTTGCATCCAGCTGAAAGACCAGAAATTTTAGATGTTGTGTTGTTTAGTCATCTCTGTTGGGGTCAGATGTGGTCTTCTCGGTCTAGCAAATTTAGGGCTAAAAAGCCAGTTATATGCTTACTCCTCAACCCCACACTAAAAATTCAGTAATGGATCAGAAATAAGATGTCCTTTGACATATTTGAAAAGTAGATTTAGGAGCATACCTTGTTTGGGTTCTGCACAAATTTTATAATGAACTTCCTGCTGGATCAAGTCTGGGGGCCTGAAAGCTCTTTTACAGCTAGAAAGGTCAAAAGCTTTTAAAATCTGAGATCAGAGAACCTTTATCAATATAGTTTCATCAAAATCTTCATAGACTTCTAAATTATTTGGTTCTAATGATTCCATGTACCAGAAATACACTTGAAGTTCTTTTTAGACACGACTCACATTGTCTTCAGATTTTCCTCCTTGTCTCCATGTTTCTCCCTCTCATCATACTAGAGGCAACATTGAGATTATTGCATGTGAACGAGAGAGAGAGCCATCTTTTATCTGACCTTTGAAGAAGACTGGGTGTTAATGGACCTTCAGTGGTAAACAGAATTTTCCATCCTATTTCCAAATATATGATATTTAGGAGCAGTTGGCTTTTCAGTTAAGGCCCTAAATTTCTGAAATATTTCTTTTTATTTTTGCTTTTAAACCATCCAATTTCTAAAGCTCTTCTTTACTCATCACTTGTTGAAATACAATGCTAAACATAGCCAATATCAATACTCACTAACACTTTTTTCCTCCAGCCAATTCTCTCAGACATACTTGCTCAGTAGGTATATAGATTGTCTTCAAAGTTAATACAGGTAACATTTTTACCTGGTAAAAAATACCTGGTATTTCCTTTACATGTATCACCATATTTTCACTCCCCAATATCTATTTATTTCCCACTTTTAAGCAATTATGCCAATATCATCTATTTTGAGTTATTTTTTTCTTACACCAGCACCCTAACTCAATATTCCAGTTTTACTTTGTTTATATGCTATTATAACAAGCTGCCACATGCTGTTACAACAAACAACCCCAAAATCTCAGTAACCTAACTCAATGATGGTTTACCTAATAGTCACATCTTTCTTTTGTTTCTCTTTCCACACACAGAACATCCTCTCCAAAGGAGAAAACTCAAAATTCCATCTCATCTTTGCATCTAACTGAAAGACTAGAAATTAAAATGTTGTGTTGCTCAATCACATCTCTTGGGCTCAGATGTGGCTCCTTTTGGGACAGTAACTTCCAAAAAGAATCCATTAGGTGAGAGAGGAATGCTATGTTATACAGAGTCACTTAGGTACTCTGGTGTTTTCATGTTATACACTATGATTTTCAATGTTGTCTCTACCATTGCCATGCCATGGGAAAAGAGAGTGGAAGTTTACACATAACAGTTTTATGGGCTAGGCCTCCAAGCGCTCTGTATTACTTTTGTACACATTCCATTGGCCAGAACTCAGTTCTGTGTTCCTAACCTAAGTGTAACAGATCTAAGAAACACTGAAGAGCACTGAACATAAGAAAATAAAAAGAAACACAAGGACTGATGAGCATTCTTTGTCCTAGCCCCATAAATGCAAGAGGTTGTCATATCAACAAACACAATGATTAAGTTTCAAAGATATTTACTGTTTTTTGAGGAAATCCAGGACAGTATTTGGAGAAAAATTACAATCAGATTGAGGAGTGACTTTATCAGAGAGCCACTTCAAGGACCTTATATCTCCAATAAAACTTTACCTAAATTTTTAAAAAATCTTGATTATTCTTATAGAGAAGGTAGCATGAAAATACTGAGGGCATTAATTATTATAAGAATGCTGCTAACATAAATTAAAAAACGAGGTTTTTGTTTTTATTGTTAGTTTCAAGATAAGCAACACTGAAAACACTCAGAGTGGAAAAGGTCATATGAAAAGGATCAATGGGCTTGTTCCCTGAAGGAGCGTGGCTACATCAGAAGTAGACCGAAGCCAGAAAGCTAGCTTGAGTAAAACCCAGGAACGTAAAGCAGGGCTTCTGCCATATTGTAGAAATCTTGGCAAAATCTTAAACAAGACAGATATGTGTAATGAAGTACGAAGATCCAGGATTTGGTACAGGCTACAGTAAAACTCTACTCAGATCTCAACTGGCTATTAACACAGTGCACTGAAGTAACAAGAGACCATACATAGTTGGTCGGACATCTCTGAGGGTTCAAATTTTTACTTTTCATCTCCATACTAACTGTGTTCTTAGTCAGTCTCATACCCATCAGCAGATGCATACTCCTATATCCACAGACATCTTATGCTTCACAGCCATATTATCTCTTTTAGGAACAGAGATAGCTATATTTTGTGGAATCCATTTTCTCAAATTCTTCATCTAGAATTTCACCCTTTTTGGTACCCAAGGCTGGGGATGGCCATATTCTCAATGCTAGGGTTACCACTATGTCCTCTAATAGTGATTTAGATGCTAATATTTCATTTCTAAATTTCCACATATCAGTACATCATTGTAATATCATAATTTTGCCATGATAAGAAACCCACCAAACTCTTCCTATAATTTTTCAGTGAATTGTTTGAATTACTTGAATTCCTTCTCTACAAAATTCTGATCCACTTCCTCGGCTACCTTGTAAAACAACACCCTTATCCATGAGTTTATATCTCTTTCTTCAGCCCAGGAGATCTTTATGTTTAACAAAGATAAATGGGCCTTCTCAGGGCAGATATGTTTTTTTCAAACTAATGACATGACTCTGTATTTTGTTTACCCTGTCTTCATAGTGTCAAAGAGCTAAATTCAGATTCTGAATCTAGTTAACCAGTAAGTAGATGGCAAATAAAACTGAGAGTTAAGCCCAGCAGTTTCATGTGATGTTCAGACAATATTACTAGTAGGAATTTCAAGGACCATGTGAAATAATATCTGCCAAGGGTGATTTGTGCAAATAAGGTTGACTCTCACTACAAAACTCTTCCAAGGCTTATGTAAGTGTGATATGTACTTAATATTTATATAGATTTAAAAAAAATCAATTTCCATTGCACTTTACTTCTATTCTCAAATATTCATAGTCATAGAAAAATGTTTAGAAAGTTTACATTTTAGTTTTTATCCCTAACAAATAAGAGTTCACTTGATGACAAATTCTGGTGTACCATTAGGGAACCTGGCCTGCCACATCATATAACTGACAATTATTTTTGCACATAAAGTTTATTTATATAAGATGGAATATACGGACAATGTGAAATAATACATTTAAAAAGTCTATCTGTACCTTTCTCATTCCATTTAATATCTTCAACATTGTGTTATATTTAGCAAGGACAATGTTTTCTATTTTCTATCCTGTAGTATTTCAATTACTTAAATGTGCCTGCAACTTATTTACCTCTGTATCATTTTAAAGATTTTTTTTTTTAAAGATTTTACTCATTTGACAGAGAAAGACACAGCGAGAGAGGGAACACAAGCAGGAGGAGTGGGAGAGGGAGAAGCAGGCTTCCCGCGGAGCAGGGAGCCCAATGCCGGGCTTGATCTCAGGACCCCGGGATCACCACCTGAGCCGAAGGCAGACGCTTAACGACTGAGCCACCCAGGCGCCCTACCTCTGTATCATTTTAAATGCTTATTTTATGCCTAGAATATAGCAAATGTTCAATTAGATAAATTATAAATGAAAGAAAAATAAGAGAGGAAGGAAAGAAAGGGGAAAAGGAAGGAGGATGTCAGAAGAATTGAAGAAAGAAATGAAGATTTTTTTAAAAATAGAAAAAAATATCACTTTATTAGTTTTCCATTGTTATTTACTTCATTCCATCACATAATTAGTCATTTCTGAGCCCTACAAGTATGATGTTATTCTAAACTTCTGGATCTACTCTTAAAGAAAGGAAATTGTGTGGTACTATAATATTTTGTAGATGCTAAATTCATCAAAAAAAGGAATGCTGAAGAAAGCAATTGAACAGTATTTCATAAGCTTTCCAAATGTAACTTTTGTGTTGAGGATTCCTAAAAACACCAAATACAATTGTAAATTGTTTTCACTGAGATTTTCAACAGAATAAAAGTAAATGCTAGAATGTATGTAATGTTAAAAGGAAATCAGTGATTTCAAATCATGGTTTGCTACCTATAAACATATCTTTGTTTAATAGACATCTCAAACTTAACATTTCTAAATTAAACTGGATCTTTTCCCAAAATTCTGGCTTTACTCAGAATATCCCAGATCAATTGGTGGCAACTTCATCCTCCCAAAACTTTGGAGCTATTTTTGAATGCTCACTTGTCTCATGACCCATATTCAATGTTTCAGAAAATTGGTTAGTTCTACTTTGCAATGTACCCAGAATCACACCAGATTTTGCCAGTTTCCACTGCAACTATCACCAATCCATCATCATTTCTTTCCTGTATTATTGCAAAAGTTTTTGGTTTTTGGTTTTGGGGTTTTTTTGATGTTTTTTGTTTGGCTGGTTGGTTTTGGTTGTTTAACTTTTTATAAATTATTATTGAGGTATAATTGACTTATAACATTATGTTAGTTTCAGGTGTACAACATGATTGGATATTTGTACATATTGTGAAATAATCACCACCATTAGTCTAGCTAATGTCCATCACCATATGTAGTTATAAACTTTTTTCTTGTGGTAAGAACTTTTAAGAACTACACTTTTAGCAACTTTCAAATATGCAATAGTGTTATTAACTATAGTCATCATGCTGTATATTATATCCCCATGACTTATTTATTTTATAGCTGAAAGTTTGTACCTGTTGACCCCCTTCACCCTTTTTACCCACCCCCACCACCTGCCTCTGGCAACCACCAATCTATTCTCTGTTATCTGTGAGCTTGGTGTTTTTGTTTTCTATTTCTAGATTCCACATATAAGTGAAATCATATGGTATTACAAAAGGTTTTTAACCTGTCTTTTTGTTTTCAATTCTTTCTTCCTACAATCTGTTCTCAAGCTAGAGTGATTATTTATCTATTTATATATTTATTTTTAAGATGTTATTTATTTGAGAGAGAAAGAGAGGAGATAGCAAGAGAGAACATGAGCAGGGCGAGGGGTAGAGGGAGGGAGAGAAGCAGACTCCCTGCTAGGCAGGGAGCCTGCCGCAGGGCTCAATCTCAGGACCCAGGGATCATGACTTGAGTCGAAGGCAGACACTTAATTAATTGAGCCACCCAGGTGCCTTAGAGTGATCTTTTATTTTTATTTTATTTTATTTTATTTTATTTTAATGTTATGTTTATTTTTATTATGTTATGTTGGTCACCACACATCATTAGTTTTTGATGTAGAGTGATCTTTTAAAAACATAAACCTGACCATGTCACTTTTTCTTTTCAACCATCCAGTAGTATCCCATGTCATCTAGAGTAAAAATCATAGTCCTCCCAAAGGCCTTCAAGGCCCTACTGAACCTGAAACCCACCATTTGTGGCCCTCTCCTCCCTAACTAGGAGCCCCCAGCCATATTCATTCTGTAATAGCTATACTGACCTCCATATTACCCCTGAAAAATTCCAGACATACTCCCACTTTATGGAATCTATTTAGAGAATCTAAATAATTCAAAAGTGATTCAACAGTTTTTACTATTTGGGAAATAGAAGGGAACCATTAAATATTTGATGGACATAATGAATGAATAAATGAATGAACGAATTTGATACTGGATATATTTCACATTGGTTTTGAATCCCTCTAACCTAAGTATCTTTACATTTTAAATAATACCATAAGCTATATTGTAGATTTCATCTCTGTTGGGAGGTTTTATTTAAGAGATTTTAATTATTAATAATGGAATTGACTGTGCTTCAAAAAATGTATTCAAAATAAGGATGGAAATTATTTTTTTAATTAAAATAAATATTGGATTAATTCATAACAGCTCCTGTTAATGCCTTACACACAGAATTTACCCACACTTAATCAAAACTCCAGTAGCCTTTAGGGTAAACCCTGACCAACTTTGACCTCATTCAAGTACTTCTGTTCAACAACTGTTGATGTACTAACAGAAGTGATTTTTATCCGTCTCACCAAGGTTATCTACATTTATTTGCATATAATATGAACTCTCACTTCTTGAGAAAAGAAAAATGTGTTCAATAATTTAGCCATGGAAATTATTTTCCTATATACTTTGATGATTCCATTCCTATTGCCTAAAATTACCTCCCTCTTTTCCTCCCTTGTCCACTTATTTCAGGGCAACCTAGAATTGAAATCTCAAATATTTCTTCCTTCACAAAGCCATCACTAACTCTTACTCCATGCTTCTGAAATCTACCTCTTATAACTTTGTAGTCAAGTTCCTACTTTCAGAGGTACTTGTATATTCTGCTATGTAGATAATTTATATTTTATAAGTAGAGTCTTCTTTCCACATAGATACCACATCTTCAGATCAAGTACCTAGTTGGATTTACTGTTTCTATGTATCCAACAGATACTAATCTTCAGAATTTGAGAACAAAGATTGGATTAACCAGGAATTCCTAGGAATTCCTAAAATCTTGAATTTTTCTGCATTTTGTAGCATTTATAAAGGGAAGATTAGTACTTAGCATTTTAGTAGAATATGTAATAGTACTGTTGTTTACTATTTCAGTAGTATTTTAGTTATATTTAGTGTATATATACATGTATATATATATACACTAAATAAAATATATATATATATTTATACTAAATATATTTATACTAAAAATTTAATATAAAATTTATACTAAAGAATTTTAACCTAAGCAAGCTAAAATACTGGAAAACATCAGTGTACATTACTGGGAAGACTTTGAATGACTTAATGTTCTGATATCCTAGCAAAGTAACAGCAAGATTCATAATCATGTGTCAAAACTGCCAAAAATTCATTTAAGTAACTATTTAGCACCCTATACTTGTTATTTATTATTTCTTGCAATACCATTCATAAGATTTGTACAAAGTATAAAATCTATCAATCTATTTATCTTAATTTGCAAGAATGATTCACCATTAGCAAAAGATAAGGTCAAAAGTACACATTTTAACATACTAACTGCTATAAAAAAGACTGCCTGATTATGTGGTGACTGGTTCCTCCCTACTTGCTCCTGTTCCAGTTCTCGAAAATGCTGACCTTAATATTCAATGTGTATCAATGTTTTCTGCTCTTGCTGTTGACTTGCTATTAACAGATTCTTCAAATCAGTAGTCTACATTTATAGTTACGGTCTAATTCTCACAGGAGAATTGTAAATAATTTTTATTTTTCCAATTTGTCTACTGCTTTTTATCAGGATTTGAGATTTAGAACAACATATAAATTTTCCAAGAGAAGTCAGGAAGATGCTTCTGCATGAATTCTCTAGTTGGATTACTATATTCAGTCACCCGTAAATATTATTTAAATATCTAATTGAAATATTTAATATACGTCCTTTAATGTGGAAGATACTGGAGATTAAACAGTGAATGTCATGTAGACCCTGATAGAGCTTACATTCTAGCTATAAAGACTAGCAGTTAATCAAGAAAGTACAATGAGGTATGACAGAAATACAGTTGGGGAGGTGCTAGATATTGTTGTAAGAACACATATTAAGAGTTTGGTATCTCTTCATATTAAAACAAAATATAAGCAATTAGCATTTACATAGGCTGATAATAATATTATGCATTTATGTGATTAAGTACAGAAAATCTGAATTAAGGGACGCCTGGGTGTCTCAGTCAGTTGGGTATCTGCCTTCAGCTCAGGTCATGATCCCAGGGTCCTGGGATAGAGTCCCTCATCGGGCTCCTTTGTTCAGCAGGGAGTCTGCTTCTTCCTCTTTCCCTCTCTGCCCCTTCCCCCTGCTTGTGCTCTGTCTCTCTGACAAATAAATAGATGAAATATTAAAGGAAAAAAAAGAAAATCTGAATTAAGAGTAAGTACTGTGGGGGGACACTTTCTGTGTCATATCACTGAATATTTCTCAGACAGCATGTCTTTCATTTTCCTGTGAAAACCAAATAAAATGGACTGTGTTTCATTATTTTACTTCAAAATGATGCCACTCATAGATTATTTATTTGCAGTTCATTACTAGATAACCCTCTAATAAAGAAGCTTAGTGGATTGCCCATAAATAGAGAATGGTAATGATACACAGGAGAATCAGAATCAAGATTAAATCTTTTTTTAAAAAAATCTGAAACTTACCCTGATCTAGAGAGTAAAACCACAGACTTAAGAGTATTTGGAGTTTAGTGAATTATGTACTTAACTTTTACTGAATTCACCTGGAAAAGCAAAGTTATGTGTTCGAAGAGCTTTGCACAAAAGGAACACCCCATAAAAATAGCATTCACACCAAGATATACAATGCTGGTAACTAAACCCCCCCTTGTATTACTTCCAGGCTCTCTCCCTCACCCAAAATGGCCAGCATTATTTCTATTAGTACTGATTGATTTTGTATATTTTAATACTTTAAAAAAATGGACTTCAGCATATACTCTTTGTGTCTTGCTTCTTTGGCTCAAAAACATTTTGTGTAATCCATCTATGTTGCTGCTATAACAATAGGTCATTCATTCCCATTACTGTCTAGTGTTCATTTTGCTGACTACAATATAATTTATTTATCCATTGTACTGTTGATAAACAACTGGGTTCTTTCCAGTTTGGGTTATTACATATAGCAATTCTATGAACATTCTGGGATATGTATTTTGTGAATAAATACACACATCTCTGTTCAGTATGTATCCTTAAGAGTGAAATGTTCATAATAGATTATGATGGTGACGTGGATTCTTTAAGACAACAACAAACCATGCTGAGGGCCTTTATCTCCGACTGAATCCCCTATTCCATTTTCAATATTTTCTGAGGCTTTTGAGTACACACAGCTTGAGTATGACCTAAGGCCAAATAGGAACTTTTCCAAGTCCTGGCAGAAGTCTGGATTTGAACCAGAACCAGAATTACCTCCAGGTGGCAGGGCATAAAGGCAACATTTAATAAACCTTCTCCCTAAGTTATTTGACATTTTGTCAGAAATCAGAGTCCAGGAAGCAACACAGAGAATATAAAAGCAAAATCAAAGAAATTGTGTGTTCTTCAACTTTAAGAAGAGAAAATCAAATAAGTTACTAAATCACTTGAGCCCTCAGGCCAAGCTCAGGATACAAACTTGAAAAGGTTAGTGCATTTTCTTCACAATTAGTTAAAGGCACATTGATTGACAACTAATCTGTCACAGTCAAAGTAATTACTTCATGAATAGACAACTGTCATTGGGAAGAGCTTCCTATTTCTCCTAAAAAAGAAGCCCCCCCCAAAAAAAGACTAAGAAATTCAGATTCTGCCAATGATTACAGTATTCTCTTGACAACACACACGTGATCGCGCACACACATGCACACAAATAGTTTGAAATACTGAAGTAAATTCCTTGGTCATGTTTAGGTTTTAACATGTAGTAGCAGCTTTTGTTCAGTTTTAACAGTATTTGAAGGATCTGCACCAGTAAAACACACACACACACACACACACACACACACACACACACAATAGCTCTTTAAAAAATCATCTAGCAAAAAATACCAAAACAAACAAACAAAAACGAGAAATTTTGTATGGGATATTTTTCCTTTTAGTTTACCCAGTAACTAAACCTCCATGTTTGGGGTGACTTTGTAAGTCCATATGGGAGGAAAAACTTATATCAATAATAGAAATATTCACTTTCCAGACTTTTGCAGCTTGGGTGTAAGCATATGACATAGATTCTTCCAATAAGATCCAAATGCTTGCCCCTTACTGTGAAATAGGAAAAATGACTTGTGTTTCCTAGATGCTATGGCAGTGAAAATAAACAGTTCCTAAAGGAAAATACAGACAACTCTCATTCCACAGCATCCAGAGTCCAGTGTGCCTGGGGAACAGGTTTCAAGTTAGGGTGTGTGCTCATGGTAGAGAATGGTGCCCTCATTGAGCTAGATTTGTGGTTTAATTTTGGATACAATCAGGCTGCTTAGTCTCCTAAAATCCTAGCAATACTCTGAGCTACCTAATATCCTTCTGACAAATTCATTTTCAAGTAATTATAGCCAAAGTCTTTTCTGTGGCTTACCACTTGAAGCCATGGGTAATGGGGTGAGGGTGATCAACAATCAAATGATGATTATTTTCTTTTAAAATGTATAAATTATTTAGGAAATGATTCTTAATTTCATAATTCAAAGTTTCCTTTTTTTTCCCCCAAGAAAAACACACTGTATATTTCTACCTGTTCTATTCCCTCATCAAACATTCGATAAAAATTGATGATAACCATAATATGACTATTGACCGGAAGTTCCATTAAAAGGTTTGGTAATAAAAGAAATCACTGTTTTAGAGAAAATGAAGCTCTGGGACGCCTTGGTGGCTCAGTCAGTTAAGCGGCTGCCTTTGGCTCAGGTCATGATCTCAGGGTCCTGGGATGGAGCCACACATCAGCTCCTTGCTCAGCGAGGAGTCTGCTTCCCCCTTTGCCTGCCACTTCCATTGCTTGTGTTCTCTCTCTCCCACCCACTCCCTCTCTCTCTGACAAATAAATAAATAAAATATTTTTTTAAAAATAGAATGAAGCTTCATTATTACTTGGGGATTTGGTCTTTTGTGCCATTCTTTTTCATTAACTTAAAAAGGAACAGGTGGGTATTTCTAAAATAAAACTCAAATAATTATAATAGTGTTTGCATTAAAAAATGAGAATTTTTCCATTTTTTTGTAGCTGTGTTGAGTCTACTTAGGTAGGTACACTGTTTTAAAGACATTTAAAGATGACATTCGATCACATTTGAAGAAAACATATTAGAGGAGGAACAGGAAACAGCAGCAGAGAAAGTGTTCCACTACAAAATAAAATGACATTTTAGCAGCTGAGGTCATACAGTCGGTAGTTAAACAAAAAACAAAAACAAACACGGAAAAACACCGTCAGCGACATTCTTCCTAGCTCCATGGCTAGCGAAACTTTGTGCCAGCCAAAAAATAAAACTTTACTTATCTCAAATCTCTCCTAAAATGAAAATTATTTTGACCCTGGAATAATAATTTTCAATTAATAAGAATGGATAGGGTAAAATCCTAAGCATAGCTCAATGCATTTTTTAATAGTTCAAGAGAAATCAGAGAATACCTGTATCAGAAAAAAACCCCACCTATTTACAATACCATTACTTCTCAAACTACAGAGCCACAAAACTCCATCAGTTATATATGACTGCTCTGGTACCAAAGGAGAACTGTGTGTTAATAAGTCCATGTTTATGAACTTCAGAATGGTTACTATGAGGGCATTCTGTAAAAATTACTCTCTGTTGAAGTTAAAGAATGCCAGGAACAGAAATCTTCTTCCTGAGGCAAGGTAATTCCTCTGAGTAAATAAAAATACCTACAGCAGTGAAGACAAATTATGATGACATTTTACTACACACACAAGGAGCTTCCTTTAAAATGTAAGATTTGCACAAACCCTTTAGAAAAGCCATTAGAAAGGTCAAATTGTAATCCAGTCGTTTCAGCTACAGTGCAGTGACAAATTGGTGTGTTATAATCAGTCATAGGGATGCGTTACAGGTAATTCTTTACAAACAATATTTAAGTACCACAGTGTGGGAATGATTTGCTTTTTATGAATTACAGTCTGGTCCAGGTTATCCACATAAATAACATCATTCTTACTTACATCTCAAACACCATCTAGAGAAGGACTATGTCTTTCATGGGAAGTTTATTCTTCCTAGGAAGCATTGGGGAAACAATGTAGAGAACTATAGGATTTTACCATTATATAATAGATCAAGGATGTTAGGGAAGTAAGTCATTTAGTTCAAATGTTTTACTTCTTAGAAATATTAAAAATAAATTTAAAATAAATATTGATAGGGTATAAAAATGTTGTTTCATATAATAAAAGGAAGAGAAAATGTCCTAAAGCTATTTATGCTAAACTCTAAATTTTAAAAAAAATGACTAACAGAGAAAGCAAAACAACAACAAAAACAAGAGATTTATTACAGAGTTGATTTAATTTAGTTTTGTTAAGATTATCCATAAAGAACAGTAAACAAATTGATAGCATGATGGAACCTGATGAGTTATTAATTATAAGCATAAAAGAAGGGGCACGTGAGTGGCTCCCTCGGTTAAGCATCTGCCTTCTGCTCAGGTCATGATCTCAGGGTTGTGGGATGGAGCAAGGAACCCGCATTGGGCTCCTTGCTCAGCAGGGGGTCTGCTTCTCCCTCTTCTCCCTGCTCCTGCCCTCTCTCTCGCTATCTCTCTTGCTATCTCTGTTTCTGTCTCTCAAATAAATAAATAATATTTTTTAAAAATAAGCATAAAAGAAGAGAAAAGCATTATAAAGCCCCAATTAATTAAAATTCTTACAAAATTTGATTGTATATTTTTCCCTATATTGTGAAATTATTACCTTCATGGCTATAATTGGCTATAATTATTTCTAGAACTTATTCAAATTTTTTATCTTATTCTTTTTAAGTATTATTTTGCCCCACATCAAAAAACAACTGAATTATGAAGTATGGAAAGATGGTAATGGCAACATAGTTCTTTCATGTCTTAGAATCCACACCAAGCAATAACAAAACAAAACAGAAGGATATGAGATAACAAAAACATGGACAACATCTACACACAAAATGGCCATAAATTATATGCATGAATCTCAAGCATATGCAGGTGGAAACGAGACCACCACAGGTCCCACACACTTTCCTGATCTGTGTAGGAGGAAGCAGAGGAAAGCAATGGAGAATCTGGCAGACCTGGAAACAGAACTCCCCAGTAGCCAGAGATGTTCCCTGGAAAGCTCTACATACCAAGAACAACAGCTAAAACTGACAGCGCTTTTGCCCAACCTAAATTCCAGTAGCAGCTGAGTACAAAAAGTCCATGATTAGGCCTGAACGACAATTTGTTAATAATGTGTCTGATGTCAAGCTATATTTCTGTAAATTTCTGTAAATTATTATAATGAAGAAGTGGGGAAAGAATGATTAAATTGAGCTGTATCTTTCGTGTATTTTTTTTTTATTGTTTTTGTTCTTGTTTTCTTTGCATACCTCTGAGAGATATAGGGGGATAGCATTTATGATGTATTTCTCAACACATGTAACCTGTTGGAGCCTCTTTAAGCCCAGTTTCTATTTCTAATTTCTGTTGTTTCCTACTAGGGATCTGAAGAGTGTTCTTTACATGTCGCTGGAGGAAGGAATTTAGGGTTTCCATTTGCTTCCCTTCACTCTTTCTACTCTTTTCCTTTCACCTCATCATTTTCCCTCCAAATGAATATCCCTGTGGGGATGGGGGTATGTTCCTTGCTTTCTCCATTCTCAGAGTTAGGAGATAAATTTTAAAAAAGTTGAGTACAATTTAAACACGATTTTATTTTGCTCAGGGAAATGAGGAGGAAAAAGACAGGGCGAAGATAGGAAAGAAAAACCCCACTTAAGGAAGGCTCTGCCCCTGGTACTTTGTCAATTGCACCAATAACAGTGATCATGAAATTAATCAGCAGGATTCAAGAAACAGTATGGAGGCAGAATAAAGTGCTATACATGGGGTAGAGGACTCGGACATTTCCATGGACCAGAAAGTAATAAAACTGGATAAAAGAAACTAAGTAGAGTGGTCTAGAAAGCATGTCCCTTGATAAGGGAGCAATTGCTCTCAGTCGCAGCCAATTGTTTGCAGGCGGGAACCAAAGAATGCAAAGAATGCTGCCATCACGCTGCTGATGATTTATGGGTAAACTTTGACTAGGAAATATATTTTTTAAATCATTTTCTGGATAAACCATGATGGCAAAAAAATGCATCTGTGGACAGAATTCAGCTCATGGATCATCAGTTTGATAACACTGTCCTAGTTTCATTTTTTCCTTTATTATTTGACAAATAGTTCAAACTAAATAGGGCTCTGATATAAGAGCTATCACAAATAAAAGTCATACCCACTTTTGAGGTTAATAGTTTGATGTGCTCACACATCGATCTTAATATAGCTACTTGCTGAGTTAAATCAATAGACAAAGATGCTGTATTGGACGGGTTCTGTGTTGCTAGGAAAATGGCCAGCATTACAATTAACCATATGTGTGCAGGATGATACACACACACATTTTTTCCCAGGTTACAATTTCAAAATTTTGTAAAGTCAAGTTTCAAACTAACGCATATGGACTATGTCAACAACATTCCTAAAGTCTAATCCTAGGAAATATACAGATATTGTATATTTTTATGATACTTCTTTAAAGGGATTTTATTAAGCTGAAAACAGTCTCTGTTTGGATTTGGATATTTTTACAAATAAGGGCAAAAGAAACTCAAAAAGTTTGAGTAAATTGCTCCAGATCACACAGAAGCTGAGTTAATAGAATGAGTGTAAAACTCCAAGTAACCTCTTTCTACATACAGTACTACACTGGAGCTTCTACTTAAAAGTCCTGACAGATGATCAAACAATTGTTTTTATGGCTTTCCAGTGGAGTATGAAGTGTTTTTTTTTAAGATTTTATTTATTAATTCATAAGAGACAGAGAGAGAGACAGGCAGAGGGAGAAGCAGGCTCCCCGCTGAGCAGGGAGCCTGATGCGGGACTCGATTCCAGGACTCTGGGATCACAACCTGAGCCGAAGGCAGACGCTTAATGACTGAGCCACCCAGGCGCCCTGAAGTGTTTTAATAATTGACGTAATTCTGCAATATTCTGCAGGCAGCTCTCTAAAGTCAATAGAAATATCTTGCATATCTCTGATTACTAAAAGAAGTAAAAAAGAAAAAGATGGTATTACTTCAAATTTTTTAGATACCTCTTATTTTTAAGAATCATAAGTCATTCAAATAATTGGCCAAAATGTATTAATATTCTAAGAGAGAAAATCACATTATCTTTATTTAAATATTGCAGGATGGTCAGTTTAGGGAACATTTATCAAAACTTTGAGGCAAATTTATATGCTTTGTGTATAATTTATAGTAAGATCAATCCCCGTGCATCATATGTAAATATATATATAATGTCCATTTAAGTTTCTTTAAGTTTTAGAATTCTAAGGTCAATTAAGATAAATACCGTTAAACTTCTTCGTGCTTTAGAATGTGAGGTATTATGGCTTTGATTGAACTGCTATTGAGTTCTTGATCAGGGACACAATCTTCACTTAAATAAGAATGCAACACATAGCACAAGGATCCATTTTCTAGTTGTTTCCCCCTCCTGTTTTAAAGAAACATTTGGCAATAGAGACTGCCTAGGGTTTATAAAATAAATTCATATTTATATTATATTTTAAAGGAATTTAAACTCTATCATAAGTAGTTGGATAGATCCTGCAAAAGGACTAGAAATAAGTAGCCTAAGCAATATCTTCTTTCATATAATACACAGGAGTGAGAGTGTGTGTGTGTGTGTGTGTGAGTGTGTTAACAATGGCCAGTTCTCATTTTTAAATATATGAATGACATATGGAGTTATTTTGTATTTTATACTGTCCTGTATTATAAAGAAATAATAAATGTATATTAATTTTACACTCAGAAAAAATTTTTTTAAATGTATATGGTTTTTTTTTTATAAGCACAAAACTGGTTGTTTATTCAGCCAAAACAGTTGCTGAATTTGTCTTTCAAGAGAACCTAAATAGAAGCAAGAGTTATAAAAGCAATTTCTATTTTTAATTTTGACCAAAATGATATTAACTAACACACTTTCCTTAATTTCCCTCCTCTTAGAAAACCTTGACTGTCACTAGGAGAAGATGATATTCAACTGGTTCTCAAAGAGAGAATATGGATTTTAGCTCCAAGAATTTACATAAAGGGTCCTGAACAAAGGAGAGGGTAGTCTTATACTACTCCTTGTTTTGGTGAACATGAAGGAACAAAGTAGCAGCACACTGAGTGACACTCTTCATTGGAGTCAACTCGCTCCCTGAAGATGATGGGAAATTCCACCTCCATCTCCAAAGGCTCCCCTCTGGGATGTATTTTCAGACACTATAATCAACTCCTATTAAAAAGCCTAAAAAGAAAAATGTTTATGTTCTTTTGTAACCCTGCTTGGTCCCAATATAAACTAGAGGATGGGGAAATCTGACCAGAAAATGATAGTCTTTTTTTTTTTAAGATTTTATTTATTTATTAGTGAGAGAGAATGAGAGATAGAGAGCACGAGAGGGAAGAGGGTCAGAGGGAGAAGCAGACTCCCTGCTGAGCAGGGAGCCCGATGCAGGACTCGATCCCGGGACTCCAGGATCATGACCTGAGCCGAAAGCAGTCGCTTAACCAACTGAGCCACCCAGGTGCCCCAGAAAATGATAGTCTTAACTATAACACCATACTGCAACTTGATCTCTTCTCTAAAAGACAGAGAAGTGGACTGAAACCCCATATAATCAGGCCTTTATGGCCCTATACCAAACCCTGACCCACATTCCTTTAGGGGGTCCAAGGACACCACTCTCCTCACCTTCTACCCTTCAATCCACCGATTCAGCTGCCTCGGACCTTTCTAGTTCTGTTCATCTGCCACCATACCTGTGTTCTTTCAAGTTCTCTATGTGTCCCCCTTTGTCTCTGTTGTAAACAGGTTGCCTTCTCTGGCATGATATGGACTGCCTATTTTCACTTTTTGTTGGTGGAAAGAAAACATGCATCTGTTCATCTGTTTGAGCTGATGAATTTTAAGACCTGGAGTCCTCTTTTGTCTGGGCTTTTGTCCATCTCCAGCCTTGCTGGAGTCAACTTACCTCCTCTGCTTCTGCTTTCCTCCTCCTCATGCTTTTTTCTGCACCACCCATGGACACAGCTTGTAGGGCCGGCTCCTCTACCATCCTCAGTGCCTCTGTACCATCGACTCCTGCTCCACTTAACCTCACTCACAAGGAGCAAAAACTATCCCAAGCTATTGGGTCACCTCCTTGTGAGGTTCAAACTGAAGTACCTCCCAAATCAGCATGAAGTGGCCCAAGGGCTCCCTTGGATTTAAAAAAATCTAAAAATTAGAAGTCATGAAATGTATTCATAAATTTCCAGCCTAAAGAATTCTGGTTCACAACTGGTTACTACTTAGTTTTCGCTGGACACTAAGGTTTCTCAGAGTTAAAATTCTGCTAAATGTAATTAAGGGTGATGGAAATAATGAAAGCAACTCTGCATGTAGAGAGTAGAAGATGTATAGAAAAGGTAAAAGGAATGGGAATACATTTTTTTTTGTTGTTGAGGGGGAAAAAAAGAAAGAAAGTAATTTTGTCCTAAAACAAGCCTGGTTATTTAGAGAGAGAGGGCTTAAGACAAAATCTGAATGAAAAATAAAGTTGTAGAAGGCTTGTGAAGGAAAAACTTCGGAAAAGAATTTTACGTGTGGTCAGGAGTGACTAAGATCGAAATGAATGGATTTTTAAAGTATACTGGTATACTATTGAAATTCTGCTTTTCTCTCTGCTAAAAAGACAAAATGTTCTTGGATTGTTGGTCTGTTCTTGATAAACTATAAACAAAGTGTCTTTTTTTTTCTTTATCTGCCCAGAAAACCAGTTTCTCTATTTTGTCTTTATCAGATCTTTAAGTATATGAAATTCCTGAAGTTTTAGTGTGTCCTGGTATAAGGTCATTAAATATTCTAATTATTGAAATGCTGTATGTCACAGAAATAACCAAATTTTCTTGTTAACTACGTTACAATGAACTCTCATCAGATCTTTAACCATGTCCATTTTTGAGTCTTTTGTCATTTATGTTTATTGTTCTGATGTTCTTGCAAAATGTGTTTCATCATCAAGGAGATTCATGAAAAGGACTTTTGACAAATACAGGTATCTGATATCTTTAAAATCATAAAATTAAACTGGGTAAAAATTTCCAGAAGAGCTGCATTCAAACAAAACAAGAAATAATGACATGGGACTGAATGAATTGAGGAAGATGATTATAGTTTTTATGACTATTGTTTGAAACACTGCTGGTTCTCCAATGTTTGCTCTTCCAGATTTAAGGAAATTTTCTCTTAAGGTATCTATGACCTACAGAAATATGGTAAAATATTCCTTTGTGAACAAATTGAAACATTTATGTTTTCTCTCTATTTGAAACCTTCAGAATTCAGAAAGTCACAGTGAGTATTTTTCTTTCATGGCAATTATAATTATTTGCATAAGTTCAATAAGAATCTGTTCTCATTATGACAGGACACCACTGGAAACATTGGTATGTTACCAAGGCTTTGACTGGAATGTCATATTTGAGAGACACATGCATTGACTCAGATATGACTAGACAGCTTTAAAGGATTAAAGTTGATTTTATGGAGCCAACAAAGCCCCTTGGAAATGTTGGCCTCATACCTTGCTCCAAGAGTTTCCAGTACCCTTCCCAGGTGAGTAAAAAATGTCATTTCCTGGCAGATGCAGGAAGCTTCAGAATATTTTGGGGACCTCAAGAAGAGAAATTCACTTAAATCTATAAGTATTACAGGCAAGTCTGATGGCAAGTATTTGGCTTGTTTTCTGGCCTCGAGACACTCTTAAAAGTTCAATCTGAAATTCCTTATAAAAAGTTCCAGCAAAGCAGATTTTAAAGAATCTATATGACCAATCACTATTCTTGCTGAGCTTGTGTAAATAATTAGGCCATGTTTCTTAACACCGGATTTGTTTTACAATCAAATTAGTCTTGCCTTGGCTGTCTTTGATAGAAATGAGGGTGATTTTAGAGAAAGATTATGTTTCAATAACACACTTTTGTGGATGTTAGATTCTAGTTCTGATTAGTTATCTTTGAGTGTTTACAATTCAGAGGAATTGCCACAAAACTCAAGTACAGACAATCTTAGTGCCTATTGCTCTATGGGCTACTCAAGGGAATCACCAGAGACATCTGAATTACAAACTAGCACAACAACAAAAACATCAAGATTGCCCCTGCTTGCTCCCACTCCATCTGAGGATGCTTTGAGCCTGACATCTAGAAATCTCACTGGTAGCACTCTGGAGTCAGACACTAGGTTTGTAATTTGCTCCAACCATTAACCTATGTCTTCCTTTCGTTTCCATAGAAATGCCTCTTATTAATGACCTGATTGCTTGCTGAACAAAACAGAGACTACATGATGCATAACAGCACCTTCTATACCTGCGTTAACTCCTCCTGGAAAGTAAAAACCCATATAGATAAAATCAGGCAGCAAGCCACTTGACTACAAGAGGCCCTTCATTGCATCCTTCACTACATTCTCACAGAAATGAGGGAGTCTACACAGTGGCTAACACATCATGCTGTGTATGAATCAATTCTTCCAGAGAGGTTAAAGCCTCCAGCCAGGGTAATCTCCAGGTGCTGGTCTGCAACAACCCTAAAAAACAAAACAAAACAAACAAACAAACAAAATCAAAACAAACCTGAAACAAATGACTATCAACACCGGGTAGACCAAGCCACAACATCCTTCTACTCCTCACTGTCTGTCCAGTTTTCCTAAAACTTAGACAGCAAGGACTTCGGGGGCCTTCAGGCAGGGTCAACATTCCACATCAGCATGAAGCAGTTAAAAAGATGGACCATCACCCATTTTCCCTTACAAGATTTTTAAAGGTCAGATTCCTTGGGTAGGGAATGTTAGAGTAAGCACTTAGTTAGGTTCTAACAGGATGCCCGGAGGCCAGCAAAGGGGGAATCAGGGTCACTATGGGGAAAGTCAGATGCCTGTCCGGCAGCACTCCACTGATAAGGCCAAAGAAGCCAGATCAAACCCAAGACAAAGAAGGCCAGAGAGCCTGACCAAGTAAGAGAGAAAAGGGGCAAAGTCTTGCACCCAAAGAAATCCCCTCCCTAAATAATAAATATTCCACCCCCTTGTTAACAACTGTCAATAAAAAGTAGAAACCTGAGCCCCAGGGAGGTGTGCAGGTGTTCCTTAGGCTCACCGGCCTTCACAGCTCCAGAGTGTACTCTCACTTTAATAAACTCTTCTCAACTGCCCTGTCTGGTCCATTCTTGAATTCTTTTCTTGCAATGAGACTAATAGCCTCCAGCAATGTCCCTTGAGAGGCTGGGTGGAGGCCTCAGGTTCTGGAGGTTTCCCTAGTCCACCTGGCAACAGTTGATGTCTAGATTCTAACAATATTTTCATTTTTTGCAGCACACTTTAAATGGGAAAATGATGAACTAAATTGTGTCCACACGAGAACAAGAAAGAGCCTGATGGTCTGTTCCCTTCTGGAGAGACAATTGAAAAAACAGGGAACCTGTAGATGTGAAGGGGACCCATGACATCAGCCTTCAAATGCAAGGAGGACTGTCACTGGAATAAACTGTAAGCCCAGACACAGAGAAAGGATGCAGATTTCGGCTTAACAAAAGAAATGAGCTGCCTTAGTTACTAAATCCCTGGCACCAAGGCCATGCAAAAATGAAAGAGGACTTGGCTGCCTCTATTTGACCTCAGGCTTTCCAGTTGGGTTCTTCTTTCCAGCTTATTTCTTGGTTTAGGGGGAAGACTTGAGGACAGAGCATCCCCTGATGGGAACCAAAATTACCCCCTCAAGAAATAAGGAAGGCCCTGAGCCTGCAAGACCCCACCCACCCCGATGGACTCCAAGATGCTGGTTAATTTCACCTTCACTGCTTACCTGCATGTACCCACCCATCTTTGGCCCACATTTTCCTTATATAACTTGGAAGTATTTTTGGCCCTTGGAAGACAGTCTTTGAGATACTAGTCCACTGTCTTCCTGGTGTTGGCCCCACTGAAATAAATTCCTTTCTTGTTTCACCACCACTTATTTCCCTGCCTTGGGATTTTATTAGCCCCAAGTGCCTGAACCTGGTCTGTCTGGGACCCCTGCAGCCAGGTGCTCTGGCACCTCTGTGCCCCAGCTACAAAAAGAGCATGAATTTGGCTCAAGATTCAACCGATAGACTTAGCTAATATTTTTAACTGTCTCTGTTTCAGTCACTAAGCAGCAGATCCTTCTTCCAGTGTTAAGACAAACACCATAGTGACACAATTCATTCACCAGCAAAGACTAAGACTCAGTTTTAAAGTTTTTTTTCCTAACAATTAAAGTTTATGACCTGATTTTATACTCATAAAAAGTTGGAATATTTAATGCACAGTGTTTATTTGAGGGTGACCTATATCGGGTCATAATTTAAAAATTAATACCCATATGCATTTATACCTCAAACACACACAACATCACCTGGCAAAGTATGTGTGAATACAGATTTCTAAAGAAACTATTAAGTAGCAATTTGTGCACGCATGCACACACACACATACACACAGTTATTACATACAGATTAGTGTAAGAAAATGTAGAATTAATAAAAATATATTCAAGTTCCAAATCAATGTAAATATACTTCACACCACTGAATTAAATACTTAGAAATGATTTAAAAGGTAAATTTTGTTATGTGCTTTTTACCAAAATGAAAAAAAATTAAAAATTATATTCACAAATGTCACTTATCAAAGAGTTTTATTTGGATAGATAATGCTGCTTAAAATAAAAAATCAAAATAAAATGTCTTAATATAAAATATGTTGCATTTTGCAAAAAAAAAATATGATATTTTAAAAATACTCCCCAAAAAATTCTATACCAAAAGATTGATAAAGGCCACAGCAGTGATTAAAAAGAGTAATTAATAAAGACTTCCAATACCTTATCTTATTGTGTAAATTAAGTGGTTCCTGTCTGAGGCTAATGAAAAAAGGAATTACTTCGGAAGTTAATGCATTCTGGTGATATGTATTAAAATAGTCAGGGACGGCATGTTGATCAGAAATTACTAACAGAATGCCGGTGAATCATTCACATGGTCATCAACTGAGCCCTGGGCAGCAGCAAACAGCATGCCCTAATGAGGGCCTGACTCTTACTGTCTGCATGTCCCAGGTGCCATCCCTTCATGAAGTGACAGAAAGCTACATGAAAAGACCATATGTATTGCACTGAAAAAAACAAGAAAACCAAATGGTGTCCTATTATTTTCCATAAGTCAAGTGAGAGCTTAATATATAACTGCTTCCTGGGAAGAATTGTGATATGATGCTTAGTCATCTAGAAATAATTTCTTCACTTTTTTCCAGGCTTACTCCTTGTTTACTTGATTTTAAAATCATGCTGATTCTGCCATTATCGTCCTCTCCCGTCAATCTGCTTGTTACACTTAAAATATGATTTTAGACTGATTTTGTGCCTGCATTTCTGAGCATATTTAATCTGCGTTGTATTATTGTTAGGAGTCAAATTGCATCCCCCAAAACATATGCTGAATCCTCACCCCCAAGTATCTCAGAATGTGACATTATTTAGAAATGGGGTCACTGTGGATGTAATTAGCTAAGGTAAGGTGAGGTCACATTGGTGGACTGTGGGCCCTTAAAGCAATGCAACCTGTGTCCTCTTTATAAGAAGAGAGAAGAAATAGACGGGAAGAACACCCTGTGGTGACAGAGGCAGAGATGGGAACGATGCAGCTGCAAACCACGGAACGTCAGGGACTGGCGGCCATCTTAAGAAGCCCACGAGAGGCAAGGAAAGTGTTTCTCCTACAGATTTCAGAGAGAGCCTGGCCCGGCTGTTTGGATATCTAGCTTCCAGAACCGGGAGATGATAAATACATTTCTTTTGGCTTAAACCACTCAGAAGTTTGTGACACTTTGTTACAGCAGCCCTGAGAAAGGAACAGTCATCTAGACCAAATGAGCAAAATAACTAAATTCTAAAAAGAGAGAGAACACTTGTGTCTAATTATTTTACAGATAGTACAATTCTTTTAAAAAGGTCATACTTCTATCAAAGTTATTTTGGAAGCTCATTTAAAAATGGTAATTATGAGGTCTCTATTCCCTCTGATATCCAAATTATGTTTTGTAACTTGCTTAATCACTGAGTTATATTAACACTAATATAATATACAAAATCAAAGCAAAAGCCCTAGCGAAGGAACTCAGGCTCCATAAATGAATGTTAGTTGATTATAAGAAAGAGTTACCGCCATGATTTCACATATTCGGGTCATTTTTGTTGAGTTTTGGCTATTAGTTGTGTTACAAAAATGAGTTAAGGCTAGGAAGGACTTGAGAAATTATTTAAAGCAATCACTCCATTTTGTAGTTGAGTCAATTTAGACCTTGTCGTGGTCAAATAGTTGATCCATGAGATCCTTGAGACTTGAACCCACTACCTCAACTCCTGGGACAGTATTTTTTTTGTTAATTCATTACCTTCCTCCTCCTTCTTGACATAATAATGATTATAACATAAAACGGGCTGTTTGGCCAATTAGAACTCCAGGCACAAATTCAAATATGCAAAAAAATAGTTCTATCTTTCTGTAACTGAGTATTTTTTTTTTTTCAATTTCAAGTTTCCATTCTGCCACATGGCACAACTGTCCTCATTTATCTATTGTTTTAAATAGTATTACATCCTTATGGTACAAAGTTCAAATGACATAAAAGTTATTCCCCCTTACGTGAGGTTAGGGAGAAAAAAAACTAAAACCACCCGGAAATATAAGAACATCCTCTCTAATAAGAGTTTGCAAACCAAAATTTTAAGTTCATTAAAGAAGCTAAGGTCAATAAAGATATCTTACAAACCAAATACTAGCAACAGCACCAACCAGAAAAAAATATTATATATCCACCCATGTCTCTTCTGGCATATTAAAAACTTTTATCAGTTTCTCATGTGTTTTTCCAGAAATACTTTCCGTATATACGTGTGTGTGTGTGTGTTTCTAATCAAATTACAGATTTTCAACATTCTGTAGCTTTTTTCACTTATTAGAGAACATTCTGTGTTAGAACTAAAAGAGATTTTCTATTCTTTACACAGTTGGACAACGAATGCTCTCCCCAGATGGACATAGTCCAACTGTGAAAGTAATTAATACAAATAGATTTAACTCAACTTAACAATATAAAAATTAAAATTTTGTAAAATCCAGTGGTGTGCTTATTACAAAAGGTAGAAAATAAAGTTATATTAAAATAATAAAAATTAAGGGTTAAAAAATAGGCAAAATCTAATTAAAAGATACCTGGTTTAACTTCAAGAGTATAAGATAAAATGGAATCTAAGACAAATGCCTTAACCTAGTGAGGAAAACTTCATGTCAAAAGAAACAAGTTACCACAAGTATTTAACAGTGTGTGATATAATATACAATATAACCTAAACAGCAAAAAACTGCCAGAATTTTCAAATTGGGTTTGGGATATATGGGAACTCTCTACTATTTTCATTTTTTTCTGTACATAAAAAAAATTATTGTAAAATTAAAGGTTTATTTTTAAAAAGTCACTATTTCTTCTCTCACCACTTGCCTCATTGTAAAGAACCAGGCATTAGTGGTTGCCATAGATATGAATCATAAAAAGCCTACTCTTATTAACAAAGTGAACTCTCGCTCAGACAAGCCATGAATTTGACTGAAGATTCAGAATTTGAATTTTCTTGCTCATTAAACTGAAAAGAGAATCTTAAGCATCTGTTATAATAAAGCAGTAAGCAGAGAAAATACTAGTTTTAGAAGGTTATTTCCTTCCATTGTGTTTTTCATCTAAGATGTAACTGTACTGCCCACCTCCAGCCACATATTTCAGATTCTCTTTATGAAATTATATGAAATAAAAATCCAATCCTTTTCCTTATCACTTGTAATTTAGATTGCCAACATTCTTCCAGCATTTATTCTCTCTCTAAAATCAGGTGGTTCTAAAATTCTAAAATGGTGATGAAGTTTGAGATAGTCAAAAACATTAGTAAGTCACCAATTTTAGAAGTGTATATCCACTAAGAATGCCTGCTTTTATTCTTGTCAAGGATGCTGTGATTGATTACTATCACATTAAATATTAAACATTCATATCTGATTTTCTCATAATTAATGAGCCAATGTTGATACATTAAGATAAATCCATACTTTATTCAGATTTCCTTAGTTTTTTTTAATTTTTATTGTTATGTTAATCACTATATATTACATCATTAGTTTTTGATGTAGTGTTCCATGATTCATTGTTTGTTCATAACACCCAGTGCTCCATTCAGTACATGCCCTCTTTAATACCCATCACCAGGCTAACCCATCCCCCTACCCTCCTCCCCTCTAGAACCCTCAGTTTGTTTTTCAGAGTCCATTGTCTCTCATGGTTCGTCTCCCCCCAGATTTCCTTAGTTTTTAATTAATGTACTTTTTTTTTCCTACTCCAGGATACCACATTACATTTAGTCACCATGTTTCCTTAGGTTCCTCTAGATTATGAGATTTTTGCTTACTGTTTTTGATGATCTTGACGATTCTGAGAAATACTGCTCAGATGTTAAGTCGAAGGTCCCTCTGATGGTGTTTGTCAGATATTTTTCTCATCACATCATATTAAGAATTCTTGCAATCTATATGACATCACTAATGATGTTGACCTTGATTATCTGGCTAAGGTAGTGTTTGCCAGGCTTTTCCACTGTGAGGTTAGTCTTTTTCCCCCTTTCCATATGGTAATCTTTTTTTTTAAGGATTTATTTATTTATTTGAGAGAGCAAGAATGAGAGAGAGAGAGTACATGGGGGGGGAGGGTCAGAGGGAGAAGCAGGCTCCTTGCTGAGCAGGGAGCCCAATGTGGGACTCGATCCCGGGACTCCGGGATCATGACCTGAGCTGAAGGCAGTCGCTTAACCAACTGAGCCACCAAGGAGCCCTCCATATGGTAATCTTTGAAAGAAAGTCACTCTATGCATCCCACAGGTAAGAAGTGAAGAGTTGGGCTCTACCTTCTTAAAAGGGAGGTGGGTTGGGATGCCTGGGTGGCTCAGTCGGTTAAGCATCTGCCTCTGGCTCAGGTCATGATCACAGGGTCCTGGGATTAAGTCCCACATTGGGCTCCCTGCCCAGCAGGAAGCCTGCTTCTCCCTCAGCCTGCCTCTCCCCCTGCTTGTGCTCTCCATCTCTCTCTCTCTGACAGATAAATAAAATCTTAAAAAACAAAAACAGAGAGGTGGGTGGTTGTGCAAATTATTTGAAACTTTTTAGTTAAAGAGACTTGTCTATTCTTCCTATTTTTAATTTAATCAATATTTTCTTCCTATCAGAAGGGACATCTGGATATTTATTTTATACTATTATAATCCAATTCTATTTTATTTATGTTGTTCAAATTGTTCCAGTTTTGGCCACTGGTAGCTTTTTCAGTTCCCTCTTGTGTCCCTTTACCTACTCTCACTACTGTGTGTGTCTGGTTTTTTATTCTTTTATTTTTCAGCACTTTCTTACCTCCCGGCACTGCAAGACGCTGAAGGGACATCTTACAATGTCCTGCCCCTCTCCCAGAATCAACCAATTTTCCAATGATTCCCCTAGGGTTTGCAATATATATTTTCAAATAATCTAAGTCCACCTTCAAATAACACTATACCACTTTATGTGAAGTCAAGTCATGTTATAATGAAGCATTCCCAATTGCTCTCTTTTGTCCCTATAGCATGCTGTCACTCATTACATTTATTCGGATGTTATAGCCACTTGATACATTGTTATTATTATTGCTTTAAAGATACAGTTATCTTTTAGTTCAATTAGGAATAAGAAATATAGGGGCCCCTGGGTGGCACAGTTGGTTAAACATTCGTTTCTTGGTTCTGGCTCAGTTTGTGATTTCAGGGTTGCAAGATCCAGCCCCTCATGGGGCTCTGTGCTCAGCACAGACTCTGCTGAGATTCTCTCTCCCTCTGCCCCTACAGCTCATGCTCTCTCTCTCTAAAATAAATAAATATATCTTTAAAAAAAGAAGAAAAATAAAAGATAGTATTTTACCTTTATTATTTTCCTATACTCTTCCTATCTTTATGTAAATCCAAGTTTCTTGATTATTTTTCTTTTGCTTGAAGAAATTCATTTAACATTTCTTATAAAACAAGTCATCAAATGTCCCCAGTTTTTGTTTTTCTAAAAAACTTTATTTCTCCTTTACTTTTGGACAATAATTTTGCTGGATGTACATAATTCTAATTTGGTGGCACCTTCTTCAAATACCTCAGTCCATTCTCTACTGGCTTGCATGATTTTTGACAAGAAGCATGCCATAATTTTTATCATCGTTCTTTAGACAAAGTTGATTTTTTTTTTCCTCTTGCATCTTCAGATTATGCCTTTAGTGACTTCTCTTTTAAGTAAGCGGATCTTAGTTGCTATATCTTTAGGCCCTTCATGAGTTTGGGTGGTGGTTTGCCCTGGCATCAGTTCTTTGACAAATCCAAGTAAAGTGATTAATTCCCAATGTGTTCAGCTTGTTCTTTTTGTAAAAATAGGAGTGATGACCTCCAAGCTCTTGACATGTCAGAATGTGAACAAAAATCTTATAACTTTTAAAATATCTTTTTGAATAAAGAGACAGCTTACTTGAGAATTATTAAACAAAATTTTTTAGCCTTATAAACACATTCAGGATGAAAATGCAGGGGAAAGAAATAGCTCAACAACTCCTCAATATAGTAGTGAAATGACAGAAAATAAAATAAAACCTGAAAGATTCAAAATGAGGCAAATAATATCATTGTGAAAATTTTGCAATAAAATATTTCATAATAGACAATTCTTACCTCATAATCTAATATCAACTTGCTCATTTATTTTTTATTTATTCAACAAATATTTAATAAATTCTTAGTCTGAACCAGGCACTGTTCTAGATGCTAAAGATGTGGCAGGGAAAGAAAAAGAGTCATTTGTTATTCAAACTAGTGGTCTTTTAGATATTGATGGCAATGTGAAATATGGTCACAGACTTTTAAAAAATATTTTATTTATTTATTTGAGAAAAACAAAGAGAGCATGAGCAAGGGGGAGGGGCAGAAGGAGAGGGAGAAGCAGACTCCCCACTGAGCAGGAAGCCATGTAGGGCTCAATCCCAGGACCTTGAGATCATGACCTAAGCAGAAGACAGACACTTAACTGACTGAGCCACCCAGGCACCCCTGATCACAGACTCTTATCTAACACCCAATAAGTTGGAAAACATAGAGGGATTTTTTGCCAAAAGGGACCAGCAGCACCAAACAAGGAAAAGTCTTCTACCTTGTATAATAAAATCTGAAAAGTACATTCAGAGAAGGAAAGAGGTTTTATTGTTATACAGCATAGATATACCTCTGATTTCCACTGAACTCAGTTACAAGCAATGATAGAAAGTGATCCAAATCAAAGCTATATTACATGTTATATAACTTTAAAGTAAAGAAAAAATTCTTAATTTATTCTGGTCTAAAACACAAGCTACTTATGGGGGCAGGGAATGCATCAGGCTGGCGGCAGACTCTACAATAACAGAGGTCAAAATTCCCTAGATAAGAAAATAGCTACAAAATCCAACATAACAATAAATGAATAAATAAATCACAGCAACTGAGAAATTTACTTTAGAATAGAATCTTAGTGAGTAACTAACAAAATAAATATAATAAAAGCAAAAATAAAATTGATTGCCCATGGTGTGCAAGAGAAAGAAAATGTAAAACTGCTAATTGCCGAATAGTTTGTAGTAGGGAGTTAATCTCTACTGTCATTAATTGAAATTGTTTTTAAAAATAAATCTCTGTCCCCTTCACAAGGTGATCATTTTTTACTTAATCTCAAAGAGACATTGTTGAATATATTGCATATCACAGTAAAAATAAATAAGTAAATAAATGATCTAAACAGTGATACATCACATTTCTTTTGTATAAAGTAAATTTAATACTTCTCTATGCAAATGTCTTAAATATTATAATTTCATTCTTATAAAACTCCCTCTCTTTCCCTTTTACCCTTTCCCCCCTCCCACCCCAACCCCATACACCACACAGAAGCATACAGAAATGTTGTTCACCAACTGTAACCAATGTTATTTCTGAATGGTGGTACAGGGGCTGTTCTAATACATTCCATTTTTTTTCTCAATTACCTGATAATACTATGAAAAACGATGTCCTATTTCAAAACAATACATTTATGAACATTATAAAAGAAAGGGAAATAATGAAACAAAAAGAAACCTTGTTCATTGCACATAGATTTAGTTTCCTCATTGACTCAAATTACTATTTGTTCTAGAAACACTACAAAATGTCACACTGATTTCCTCTGACTATTCTGTTTCTGTGTATAGAATACTCTCTTGACTCCTGAACTCAGTCCAGAAAAGTCCTCATTATTCCATGTGCAGGTGAATGTCAGCCTTCATCTACCGCCTTTCCAAACTGTCCCTTCCTCCCAAATCATTAGTTATATATGTTCTTATGGTTCTTTTCATATCTCCCTTATATTTATGTTATAATAGTAATTCTTTTGGAGCTCCTAGAGAACAGAGATTATTTCATTCATCTTTGTACCACAGGCACAGGGACTGGACATGATATATGTTTGGTAAAGTGCTTTTGATAAATTATGATGGGACAGAGATACAAGTAAACCAACAATTGCAATTCAGTGGAATAGGTGCAATGTTGACATTACACACAGAAGAACGGAAGAGAACTCTCAACTCATCCTGGCAGGAAACAGGCAAAGGAAGCTTTGAAAACATTTTGGACATGAGATAAGGTCTGAAAAATAGATGGGAGTTTGGGGCCTCTGGGTGGCTCAGTTGGTTAAGCGTCTGCCTACTGCTCAGGTCATGATCCCAGGACCCTGGGATGGAGCCCCACATTGGGCTCCTTGCTCAGCAGGGTGTCTGCTTCTCCTTCTCCCTCTGCTGCTCCCCCTGCTTGTGCTCTCTCATGCACTCTCTGTCAAATAAATAGATAAAATCTTTAAAAAAAATACATAAGAGTCAGTACAGTAGTGAACCTGGAGAGTTAAAATTAAAATATGCATATACATATTATGTGTATATACACATAATATATCATACATTTTTGTATATTTATATATATTTATATTTGTTATATATATAGTTATATTTATTATATAGTATAAATACATATAGAAGAAAGTATGATCCAATCAGAAAATTGAGAGAATATGCTTGATGTAGCTGATGTTTGGGCCACAGAAGGAAAAGTACAAAAGAAGCTGGAGAAACAGGCAAAGCCTGGGTGGCAAAGAACCTGTTTATGTTATGGAAGAAGGCCATCATTTTTCCTGAAAGCAATGAAAATCTATTGAAGACTTTAATTGGAAGAGCCATATGTTAATATATGCCTTTCAGAAAATTATCAGAGAGAAACACAGCATACTCATACACTGAATATGCATATATTCATTGCATGAATAGGTTGTTCAATGTGAATTATCAATTTGTTAAATAACAATTGCATGATATAGGCAAAAAGTTGAAAATGATTCTGAGAAATGGCCATAATATGGTCATTTAGCCAGAAGACTTTAAAAATAAGTTATTCCTTAGGTATCCTGATTAAAGTATCAGAACCACTCCATGTCTTTGAGCCTCCATGGACTTTTGGGATTCTTAGATCAAAGAGAAGGTGGATTTAATTTGACTTTAAAATCATAGACTATTTTATTTATGCCCTGATGTTTGCTACTTAATGGAGACAAGACTATGAAATCTCCCATCTGGTTCAAAGAACTACCTTTGGACTAGAAATAAATATAAATCTCTCTCTCTCTCACACACACACACACACACACACACACCCCTTTTTTCTCATTTTGGCATTTCACTGCCTTATTCGAACTCCTGTTCTCCTGCAAGTATTATAACAAGAGAAACCTTAAGTCAGTCAGAAGAGATATTAGCAAGAGATATGGAAGGAATCAGCCTATGAATGTAACACTCTCCCTTAATTAGAGGTGATTATTCTCCAAGGTCTTATCTTCTTCTGCAAGCTCTTGGCATCTCATCTATTCCACATAAAAACTGAAATGTTTCCAAACAGTTCAGGCCTTTATTTGACATTTTGATACTTAAAATATCTCGTAGGTATTCTCCAATTTCCAAAATTAATAAATCATATCAATACAAAAATAGCATTAATTTTCTGCATCAGCTTGGAAAAAAGTGAAAGTAAAACATTCTAAGCAAAAAGAGGAGGCATCGCCCTGTCCAATAGATAAAGGTAGGTAATAATTGAGTATTCTAATACCTCCAAATGCTAGAGAGTAAACCAACAAATAAACAAGAACAAGAAAATTCTTAAAAATAGATAAATGAAGTAGTTTAGGTTATAAATTATTATTTTTTAAGATTTTATTTATTTGAGAGAGAGAGAGAGCACGAGTGGGGGGAAGGGCAGATGGAGAAGAGTAGACTCCCCATTGAGCAGGGAGCCTGAGACCGTGACCTGAGCCAAAGTTAGATGCTTAACCGACTGAGCCACCCAGGGGCCCCTAAATCATTATTTTTGAAGTGGATGTTCCACAGCACTCCCAATAGCTGACACTGTTGGTATCCATTCCATATTTCCTTCCATCCAAACTTTTTGACTCTTTCAATGTGCTGTCTTCCTCTTTAGTGTGCCTTTGCCTCTTGTGGTCCACATCTCTGATTTTCTTTTGTGTGCTGTGTGGAGGTTGCTGGGCCTGTTTGTCTTCACAGCAGAGGCCTGGAAACCTGGAGTTTATGATCCAGTTAACAAATGACTGCAGGATGTGGAACTTTAAAAGCATAATTCCAACATCTGGAGTGTGATTTACACCAGAGTCATCTTCCAAGATCAGGAGAAACAGCCGTCTGTGGGACTCTGCCTGAACCATAGTCTTGTAGAGATTCTTTCCTTAGTTTGTCCTGGTTCCTCTATTCGTTTACTGATTTCTCTTGGAAACAGTTTCTTAATAAGTATGGTCAGAAGTCTGGATATTTGAAAGATGAAACTACTGAAATATCTATGTAGGTTTACAGCATGCACAGAACTTAGAAAGAAGAGAAAAATACCAAATACGGACAGTAATGTTTATTCTTCATCTTTAAGTTGATCAGTGTTCTAAAAAATGACTATTTAGGAGCACTACAGGTGACAAAAGTTTTGGTTCACCACCCAGGTCTCTCCCTGAGGATGCAGGAATTCATTTTCCCAGCTTCCATAAATGAGTCAGTCCCCATGATTACCTTGTCTAAGAGTAAAGCCCTTCCTGAGAAGTCAGCTTCCAATAATGGGTCAACACATGGATACAAAGACCAAAGCCCTTACCGTATTTTGGAATATCTCTGAAAAACCTCAACCTCGGAGATCCCTGAGAACTCCTTCTGGTCGCTCTTCATCACAGTTTAAATTCTTTCTCTTTCCAATCGCTTCTTGGCCTTTTGGCTAAGATCAAGTGTAAATTCTTTCTCTTTCCAATATTGCTTTGTTCAGTCTTTTGTGAGTATTATTCCCAAGAGTACTTCCTAATCAGTCACCTGCATGACCATGCCCTTTCCAGCAGTAAATATAACATTCAAATTATAGTCTTGGATTCCTAGTGGATCTCGGTAGTGGAGGACCTGATTATGGGACATACAGGGACCATGCAGGTAGAACTATTCTTCAAAATCTGAGTGGTTAGATATAGAAAGTAATAAACTTATGTGAGGTCAACAGCAATTTATCATAAGATAGGATGGTACATCTGGGAATCAGACATAAACAGGGTCAGAAGCACAAGTAAGATGCATAAGCAGATGACTCAGAGGCCATGGCATCATCTCTCCTCAACTCACTTATTCTTAACTCATGCTTATGGACACATATCAGGAAGGGGGTATCCTTAATGACCAATCGAAGGAGAAGAAAAAAGAGCTGACTTGGTTCACAAAATAGTCAGCTCAGATGTTAGTGCAATACAAAATTTCTCCAACACTTTAGTGGCCTGAAAAGCAGCAGTGAGGAAAAACTTCCCAAATGCTAGAGCTTGGGAAAGTACACCTGGTCATTCATTTTGTGTGAAAAGAAAAGGGGCATGAAGCAAGAATAGAGAGCAATTAATGGGCAGTGGCAAGTGGTTTGGTTGATTTGTCAGTGATGTGAATGAAAACTAACTGGCAAATTGAAAACGGGAAATTTTAGGGAAGAGGCAAGTAAATAGATCTATCATATGGAACACAAAGTGTGAAAATCTTCGTATCATATTAGTAGCTTCTACAAAGCATCAACCATTGAAAATTTCCCAAACAGCCAAGTACATCATAATGGGTAGTTGATATTAGTCAAACACTGTCATGATCCACCTCAATACCAGTACAATGGCCCATGGTGGCAGAAATGGAGTCTGTGAATAGATTCAACAGCACAAATTCTCACTCACCAATGCCAATGCAGTCACTGCTGTCACCAAGTGACTAAAATTCTCACAATAGAAACATCACTTAGGAAGACCAATTAGTGAGTTGGCAACAGGTTGATTGTCATCAAACCCATCTACCCTGCAAGGGAAAGATTATTATCATCTTGACAAATACCAACCAACATTCTGAATATGAATTTGCTTATTCTTTCCACAGGGCCTCAACCAATACCACCTTCCAAAGGCTTACAGTGTTTGATTCACCAACATAGAATCCTGCATCATATTTCATTGGACAGAGTGATCTGCTTTAGAGCAAATGAGGTTCAGCAGTGGGTACATAACCATGGGATCCATCAGTCCTCTCATATACCATACTGCTCAGAAGCTGCCAGTTGACAAAATGATAAACAGCCTTTTGAGCTGCAATCTTGGAGAGAAAACGCTGAGAGGAAAGAGAACCATCCCCCAACACGTAGTGTACACCCTAAATCAATGAGAAAAATTTTAACCATGATAAAAATGGTTAAAGATAAATGAATAAATAATATCTAGTGACTAGAGATAAAAGGCAAAATAGCTTACAAAGAGAATATATACATTTCTTTATAAAAGAAACTTTATTTTAGTCTTGCATTGTCTCTATTTATTTATGGTGGAATAAAATACAAAAGTAGATCTTGGAGCTCAAGGTTTCTGGATAAATTATTGCTTCTTGTAGAGATTTACAAGAATTTCAGGTGATATAATACTACATAGAGACCTTTCTTTTAAGTAGAGTAGAACTATGGGCTATTAAAGCTTATTGAATGATTTTCACTAGTAAATGAATAAAAGAAACTTTCATAGGGAAAGATCTCACCAAAGAACTTTATCCAATACAAGCTCAAAGATTTTCATTTTCAAGGAGACACTGGAACCTCACTCAGTCTGGTTTTCTCTCAAGCAATATTCTCCTCCTCATTACTTTCAAAGGTAGGACTGCTGTCATTGCTCCAGTCCCTTAGCATCTTAATCATCAACTCTTCCTTCCAATGGCTTTTGTCTCCTCTATTTAAGTATAAAATTCTAGGGATATCAAAATCAAATTCTCACTGAAGAAAGCTTTAGAGTGTTTAATCCAAAAAGCAAAGTTTTTGATACAAAACAAGAGCTGCTTCTACACAATACATGATGAAAAGCTTGACATGTTTCAGTTTTTCCTATAACCAGAACAAAAATTCTCAAGAGGAAGGTTAAAATGCTGTCATGATTATATTTCAGAAGACAGAATGTTGACTCAGTCTAGGTACACATGGGCAACATTAATTCTCCTCTATGGAAAAAAAAAACAAAAAACAAGCAACTGTATGATCTTGGCTAAAAACAAAACAAAAACAGAGACACTGAGTTGTCACATGTATAAAAGGCTCAGTTTGATTTTAACAATAGAACCCCAAATTTTCAAATAGTCAGAAACAGTAATTTTTACCAAGGGGATTTTTGACATCCAATATATATGTCATTTTCTTTTCCTCTATCTCTTTTAACTATAACATATTTGACCTTGAGGATGCATTTGATCAAAAAACATAGTTCCCCTTTGATGAGAATGTCTTTCTGAGATGCACCCCTCTCTGAGCAGCATAATGTGTCCACTTCACAGGGAGCAGCTCTGATTCTGTCTAGTAGAAAAGACAAAACTGTGTTTCTGTTACTGACCAAGCCTGGGGAAAACTGTGTCTTTCAAAGACAAAGGCAATATCAAGACAATGAAGCTTTTGGCAGCCATTATGAGCGTCAAGCTGCGTCTTGTATTCAGCAGCTGAATGGATACTACACGAAAGCTTTAGAGAGATTTGTTGGTCACAGCTGCCACCTCATCTATCAGCCATTACAGGAAGAGCATCAGAGCGTACACTTAGTTTCCCAGATGAAGGTTGAAATCCTTGTTAGTTCTGATTTACCCTAAAGAAGGTAAAGTTTTGGCAACACTGCATAAACAGCACTGAAAACACACACACACACACACACACACACACACACACACACACACACACACCAAAACACACAGGAACACAACTTCTTTCTTTCTCCTAATGAATCAAATTTAAATAGTGGTGGGCATTTCTGGTGTTCCAAGTTCTTTCTGTGACATTGCACATGCATTTTAACAATTATAGCTAGACTTGGGGAGAGAGATTGTAAGCTATTAGTATTTGTTTCTGCCTCTGATAGGCATGCTGAGGAGAGAACAAGAACTCAGGGAAGTCAATATTTTTGAAAAGGAAGAAACGGGATGAAATTCAGTAAGCAGTTCAAGGTTGAGCTCTACCACATATTAGAACCTAAAGAATCAACTTCCAGTTGTTAATTATATATGTTAATACTGTATTTGTGTGGAATTTTGCAGTTAAATGCTTTATATTTTTACCTCATTTCTGATTTGCTGTTCATGCAATGCTTGACTGGAAATAACAATAGCAGCATGTGGAGGTATTTCAATTGTGAAAAGGAAAATTAGTACAGTAAATCATTGAGAAGTTTACATTCTCCCACCCACCTATATCAATACAGCTCCAATGTCAGCCACTGTGTTTTGAAATGTCTTTTAAGAAGAGAAGATTAAACAGCTTTTCAACAGAGAGCAGCTTTTCTCCAAAAAACAGATACAGAGAAAGGATTTAGTTCCATAAAGAAAAAATTAAAAAGTAAAAACAATAGTATCTGGAAGAGTCCTTTGGAATCAAGCTTCATCTCTCCAGATATGTGTCCATATGCACCCAAAATTAATCTAGGTCACTCAGCTGTTCAACAAAATGTCATTTATTCATTTGTTCACTGCCTCAAAAATTCATCCAAGTCTTACACATATTTTCTACATAGATAATCATGCTATCTGTGAAAACGGACAGTTTTATTTCTTCCTCCCCAACCTGAATACCTTTTATTTCCTTTTTTTATCTTATTGTATTAGCTAGACTTTGAGTGCACAATTGAAAAGAGAGAGCATCCTTGATTGGTCCTGATCTTAGTGGGGATTGCTTTATATTTTTAATCTATCCTCCAAAAATTATCCCTTCTCTGCACTCTTTTAATAAAGAAATATGAAAAAGAATTCATTGTTTGACAATACAAAGCTGGCTCTAAATTGTGGCAGGTTACAAAATAGTCACTTTAATATGAAAAAAGAAGTTTAAAAAATAAACCAGTAACTGGAAATAGCTATTTTTAGTATTTTGAATATATTTAAAATTATGAAAACATATGTCAGACAGGTCAGAAATAAGTGGCTAAAAATGACTTTCAGGGGTTAAAAACTCCCCAATATTCCAGATCCCTTTCTTTACCTCAAACTATTTTTAATGACTTATATTTATCACTTAAAGTTAAATTTAAATTCATCATAGAAAAAATAGGAGAAGCCAGTAAAAACACAAAAAAGTCACCTATTAACCCAAAGACAATTCCTCTCCCATGACCTTATTTTGTTCTATTTAAGATTTTCTATATGTATTTGATATAGATCTTTTCCAAATGCACATGGTTTTAGAAGCAGAAATTGTAGTCAACCAATTTGCTATTATGAAGTACTCAAGTTCTCTACAAATTTTACTTTTTGGGGATATTTACATTGCTTCCAGATTTTGCAATTATATGCTGTGGCAACCAAAGATAATTAACTTGGAGAACACTTTCAGAAAGATAAAAATGCTCCAGTCATACAGAGAACTTAAAAGCAGCCCCTTGTTACACTATTGGACATAATACTTATAATACTTAGAAGAGGAAACCCTAAAGGTTTTTATTTTTAACCAAGTTTTAGTTTCGGTGAAATTAGGTGATCAATCAACTTGTTTTCATCAGCTGATTGACTGTGTTCTTTGGGGCCACATTACTCGAAACTTAGTGAGTTGAGTAAGGACACAGTAAAACGAGATTCACATTTAAAAAGGTTTATACTGTCAACCATGTGGAAAACTGATTAGAGGGAAATGAAATAAGTGGGTCTGGAATACAAATTTGGATGCTTGTTGTATTAATCAAAGTGAAAATGAAGACCTAAATTAAAATTCTCAGAAGACACATGAAAGGAAGGTAAAAGTCCATGACACACTGATAATATTAGATTTGTAGGGTAAGAAAGAAGGAGTAGATAAAGACAATGTTTGAGTTTCTATAACGGGCAATTATGTGAATTTTTGTGCTATTAATGTGGAAGTAATTTCAGGGGAAATATGATGAGTTCAAGAATAGAAAACAAATTTGAATTGTTTATCAGACATCCCAAGAGTATTCTGATAGATGGCTTAATTTATGGATTTTAAGCCCTGAAAAAAGATCTGGGTTGGAGATACTTCTTCTAGAATCAAGAGCACAAAAGTGGGAGATCAACTGAGGAATAGATACATGACCCAAGTACAGCATATAATGCATAAAGAGAAAACGAAGAATGGAACTTTTAAGAGCAACTCGTTTAACGAGTTAAATATAAAAACTCATGAAGGACTTTGACAAGAAACAGTAAAAGATAAATGCTAAAAATGAGAATAAAAGAGCTGTTGCCATGCTTAAGAGAGAGAAGTTTAAGAGTGTACATATGATAATTCTGTCATATATACAAAGAGCTCAAGGAGAAAAAGTGTTACAAAGGGACCTCCTATACCCTGGTCTCATGAGTCCATGTAAAGGAAGTGCTCTTAAAGTAACTTTCCTGGCTTCTCTTTCCCCAGAGAAAAGTGACTGATGAGAATCTTGAGCTGGTAGAAGGAGCCTACAGTTACCATGCCTTCTCTCACATTCCTTGCCATGACAGAGGGGGTTTGCCTTTGTGAAGGAAGCTTACAGCCTGAGATACGTTTGATTCATGGAAGTTTAGAAAGCCTATCCGACTGCACACAGAATCCATGTCCTTCAACTCAGATGTTGTAAGTGATAATGCTGACATTCTAATCTCCCTTTCCACTGACCCATGTCCTATTTCTCAACTGTTTCAGAACTCAGGCATGAAAGAGAATGCTGTTAGGTATTGACTGATTCAAACATCAGTAATAAGGATTGAATAGCATTCGTCCACCTAACATTACAAATAACCATGTAACCATAATTAGAGCAGTTTTATTGGAAGCCAGACTGTAATATGTTGGACAATAAATGTGTTATAAGTGGTGATCAGAAGGATGGATTATTTCTACCAGAGTGTTGGCTTTTGAAAGAAAAGAAACAGTGTGTTCACTGGGGAGGACTCAGTGCTGAGGGAGTTCTGCGATGAGGCTACTGTTACTGCTTTTTAATATGAACAGAGCACAATATGTTTAACGTTTTAGGGTAAAACAAGCTGAAGGCGCAAGGAGACAGAGTGGACTTGATGAAGTGTAGTCCTTAAAGTAGTGAGAGGACATAAATTCCAGAGCATAGGTGGACAGAGCAAGGCAGGTAAGGGCAGGTTTAGGAGAACAAGGCGCTAGGAACACAAAGCCAAGTAAGACAGGAGCTTTGTTTGCTAGGAGCGCATTCTAGGGGTTGGGGGAGACCAACTGAATCAAGCTCAGCATAATGCAAGGTGTAAGATAAGATTTGAAAATCCAGCTCTTCTCCTATAAACTGACTCTTCTCCAATCTCATAGTGCTCATTTATTTTCCCACAGGAAATAAACAAAACTGGAGAACGAACTTCTGATGCAGCCTCTACGCAAAGACAGTTTAATACTTAGGAAGAGTGCTATCACTCAAATCACTGTTGTGTAAATTTATGTCAGTCTTTTAAGGCTTCTTCAGTATCTTTGCCTAATATCCTGCATAAATACTCAAGAAGTAGCCTATTAACTGTTAAAGAGTGTGTGTTAGTTTGGGGAACTTCTGAGATTGGACAGTTTAACATTTTTGAGATTTCTGTCCCGCGTATATATGAGAAGAAATTTAGTTTGAAAATATTCTGAATCGAGAGTGTCTTCAAAAAAACTACAATGTATATAATCAAGACATTTGTCTGCCAAAGCCTGAGTCAGCACATGAATGTGCACAAGGCAGAGAGATGTCAAGAAGGCAGTAAAGCAAAATAAGATACTAAACCTGCCTATAAGACTGGTTTGAGTCCATCTTCCCTTTCCCTAGTTTGATCCCTGGCAGGTTGCTTAATTTTTTCTTTTAGTTCCTTTCTTTGTAAACTGGGGAGGGAAAGAAGAGAGAAAAGCAGTTAACTTTGTTTACTGTGCTCTGCTGGAAGATTTATTTACTAGAGAGCTGTAAATGTTGTGGTGATGGATATGAAGTCTGGAGCCAGGCTTTCTAAGTTTGAAGTTTGGCTCCCCCACTGAATAGCCACATGACCTAAGTTCGTTTCTTAAATTCCTTATGCCAATGTTGACTCACCTGTAAAAGGCCAATGACAACAAAGGTTGATGACTAATCTGTAATACCTTGTGATTATTAAGTGAGCTACTTTATGGAAGCTCTTCCAACTGTGTCTAGAACATGGTAAGCAGAACATAAATACGAGTTATTTTATGATTTACCTCACATGGTGGTTGCAAAAATCAAATGAAGTAATAGAAAGAAAAAAAAAACACTGCTTACTTAGCACAGTGCCTGGCACATAAAAATTCATGATAAATGGTCCCTATAATTATATTTTCTAATAAGATTTCGTTGATAATCTTGTCATTGGGTGGTATTTATAACATTTTCAAGATAATGCAACTAAACAATACAATTCCAAGAAACTTTGAAACATTACAAAGTAAAATCCAGAATCCAAGTCCTATTCTAAATATTTTTCTAAAAGTCTATGCTCCTTCCATTAATTGACTCTATATAATAGGGTCAAAATTTAATAATGCCTACTTCATAGTGTTATTGTAAGGATGAAAGGAGTCAATATTTATAAAATGCTTTGTGAATGGTAGGAGTTGAATTGATCTAAGTGTCATTACATCCCATGGAGAAGTCTATATTCTCAAGTCCTACCTACCGTCATATTCCAAGAGAATATGGACTCTAGGTGTGGACCACAATTTATGATATCACAACATAACCTGTCTCAAAGTCTCTCCTAATTTGGAAGAGAATTCAGAGGAAGAACAGATAAGGTGAGTCCTCTGAATCTACTTTGTGGATAGCTGCATAGGCACCAGAATTGATATAGAATATGAATATTATAGCTTCTATGTGAGGCAAACAAATGAGTACCTTTTTTCCTACCCAAATCCAAAACACACATGTTCTTTTAAATAAATGATAATATACCACCATGTGTGAAAAAAGAGATTTATACCAAGATGTAATAAGTATCTGAAAAATAAATCAGTGAAAACGACACTGTAGGGAAAATCAATACTAAAATTTGGAGCAATACAAGAGGAGTAAGTTATGTAAAAGAATACATTTTTCATAAATTGAAATACAATTAATTATAAATGTGCCTAATTCATTAAAAGTTAAAAGGCATTCATTTCAGCTAGCTTATAATATGTAGCTAGCTTATAATATGAGCCTGGAAAAGCTTGTTGTTTTTTAATTTCAATATACATTTCATTTTCTATAAATATTATGATGAACATATCTATAACATTAACAATAGCTAGGAAAAGCAATGCCTAATAAACCTAGTATCAAGAATTATTGAGTGCAAATTAACTACACAATTCAAAAGTGGTGTAATTAGTTTTTAATTAATAATCCACTTGACCTTTTAGGAAGTAGATGATATTTTTTTATTGCTGATTCACACTAGAGACAAGTAGGAACTATTCTTCAATATTTGCCTCAGGTGGCAAATAGCCTGAATGATTAGTTGTCATGGTTAGTTTGCCTGAAAAGTAAATATTTTTCCCTACCAGCATTTTTTTGAGAACATGAAATTTATCTAAAAAGAATTAACCAATGTTCGGTATTTATTTATTTTTTAAGATTTTATTTTTATGTATTTATTTGACAGAGAGATAGAGAGCACAAGTAGGCAGAGCGGCAGGCAGAAGGAGAGGGAGAAGCAGACTCCCCGCTGAGCAGGGAGCCCGATGTGGGGCTCGATCCCAGGACCCTGGGATCATGACCTGAGCTGAAGGCAGACGCTTAACCGACTAAGCCACCCAGGCACCCCCAATGTTCAGTATTTAAAGAATGCTAAACCATTTTTAGAATTATGGGACCATGAGATCCAAATGATGAAGAGTAGTTATTCCGAAAAATAAGAATATCTCAATTGATTAACAAATTTAGAGTTTACCAATATTTCAGAAAGGAACCACATGTAATCCAAAATAATCAGATACTCAGCATCAAGATGGGATTCCTTAATATAGTTGGGGGTTTTCCCTAAAATATAGTGTGAAGCTTGCTCAGACTCTATTTTTTTTTTAACATTTAAGGAATTCTGTTTATTACCTTTGTCTTAGAATCCATAAGAATTTATAATAGACTGTTCTCTGGTAAACCATGTAGAAGCTGAAAGGAATTGTATATAGTATCACCACAGAAGCATACAAGCTCAGACTTCAGAAAAACAAACAAAAACAAAGATTCCTGATAAAATCTTTCTTTCTCTCTCCTCCAATCAAATGTTTTAATTACCACTTTCTAGTCTGTATTATTTAAAACCTTATCTAGAATAGTTCTGCAATTCTTTCTTTCTTCTTATCTATCCATCCATCATCTATCATTTGTCTATTCATCCATCTATCATCTATATTAATTTATTATAGGATGGATTTACATGTTTTTCTCACTTCCAATTTAAAGGTATCACTGCCTAAGTAGGATCCATTCCCAGATTCTTCCATTACATGAGTCAAGAATAATATTTCATATTATTTAAAAATAAATAGGGGTGCCTGGGTGGCTCAGTCAGTTAAGCGTCTGCCTTTGGCTCTCAGGTCATGATCCCAGGGTCCTGGGATCGAGCCCCGCATCGGGCTCCCTGCTCAGTGGGGAGCCTGCTTCTCCCTCTCCCTCTGGTGCTCTCCCTGCTTGTGCTCGCTCTCTCTGTCAAATAAATAAATAAAATCTTTAAAAGAAATAAAAAATAAAAATAATTTATTATATTAAAAAGACCAGTCAGAGTAATTAGGAAATATTTCTCTATTTCATTAATCCACACAGAATAATAAACTATAAAAGAAAATGTGCTAAGTTGGTACTCCCACTTTTAATTCAGACCTTCACAGTGGATAAGCTATGAGCTCCTGAGAAGAAGGAAAAACAAAGTGGTTTAGTTTAGTAGTTGGTATAGGAATTCATCTTAGTTTGGGAACTATAATAATTTGGAAAAGTAGTTTAACCAACCCTATGGTAACAATTTAGATCCAAGAAAAGCAAAGGTGTTACAAAGGCTTCAGAGAAGACCAAACTGTCCTATTTAAGCTGAAGAAAGAAAATGTCTCTGTTGTTGCAAAGAGGGTGGAGAAAAGACAAAGTGAGATGATGTGAGGGGAAAGATGCTTAAGTGCTGCTATAGAATAAATGTTTGTGTCCGCCGAAGTCATATACTGAAATCTTATTTGAAGGTGGAGCCTATGAAAAGTGATGTGGTTATAAAGGGTAGAACTCTCATGAATGGATTCAGTGCTCTTAGGAAAGAGATCCCAGGAGCTCCCTCCCACCAGTGAGGACACAGCAAGAAGACAGTGGTTTATGGATCAGGAATGGACCCTCTCCAGATGCCGAATCTGCTAACTTCATCTTGGACTTCCCAGCCTCCAGATCTGTAAGAAATACTTTTTTTAAAAAGATTTTATTTATTTATTCAACAGAGAGAAATAGCGAGAGAGGGAACACAAGCATGGAGGCGGGGCGGAGCTGGAGAGGGAGAAGCAGGCTCCTGGCCAAGCAGGGAGCCCAATGCAGGGCTCAATCCCAGGACCCTGGGATCACAACCTGAGCCAAAGGCAGACACTTAACAACTAAGCCACCCAGGTGGCCCTGTAAGAAATACTTTTCTGTTGTTTATAAGGCACTCAGTCTATGGTACTCTGTTATAGCAGCCCAAACCCAAACATCTACCAATAGATGAACGGATAAACAATATGTAGTATATGCGTACAATAGAAAATTATTCAGACTTAAAAAGGACTAAAATTCTGACATGTTACACCTGCTACAACATTAAGACATTATGTTAAATGAAACAAACCAGATACCAAAGGACAAATACTATAGAATTCTTCTTATCTGAGGAACCTAGAATAGTCAAATTCATAGAGTGGAATAGTGGTTGCCAGGACTGGAGGAAGAGGAAAATGGGAAGTCAGTTTTACTGCTTAATGGGTACAAAGTTTCAGTTTGAGAAAATGAAAAGTTCTGGACTATGGATGGGGGTGATAGTTGTACAGGATTATGAATGTACTTAGTGCCACTGAACTTCAAAATGGTTAAAATGGTAACTTCTGTGCAATGTCTATTTTATCACAATGAAAAATATTCTTTGGAAGTCAACAATGGAGGGAATGTGAAAGAGATTTTCAAGAATAAGGATACCTACAGTTCCATTTGAAGTTGTTTGTGATACAAACCCCACTGTTTTCTACCACTGAAGTCTTTAGAAAAATACAGTGTGCTCACACTGTAAAATTTTAAGAGGCCAATGTTGATCAATATGGTTCATCAGATACAGAATCAGAAGCCCAAGAGGCAGAGAAGACTGAATATGTAAGTCCCCCGGGGAACTTGCATCAATCTTAGGAAGAATTTTGGACTTTTGTAAATCATGCTATTAAGAGACATAAGGTAACTTTTATCCCTGAGATGCAGAGGAGGCCCCCAGCTGACATATGCATGACCTTTCCAAAGAAAGGTCCAAGAAAAACATTGTGGTTAAACTCCATGAAGTAAGAGGTGCCTAAGAAAGAGTTTTCTGCTCTGTGGGTAGATATCTTAGGGACCATTTCTTGTTTTGTCCAAGAGGATGCATCAAATTAAAAACAAAATCATTAACAAAAACTATATGCTCCCCAAAGAGTCAGACATACTCCAAAGATATTGTATGTTTTAGTTCTCATTTTAATTAAGACAATCACAAATGTAGTTACACTTACATATAATAAAAATAATGCATGAAATATTACTTATTTACTCTGGAGACTTCCAAGTTTTCTTTGGAATATCACTTTTATTAAAAATAAACATGTGACACCAGTTAGTGATCCACGTAGGGTGTCAGTTTGTCAGTATCAGCAGTTCTTTTTTTTTTTTTTAAAGATTTTATTTATTTATTTGACAGAGAGAGACACAGCGAAAGAAGGAACACAAGTAGAGGGAGTGGGAGAGGGAGAAGCAGGCTTCCCGTGGAGGAGGAAGCCCGATGCGGGGCTCGATCCCAGGAGCCTGGGATCATGACCTAAGCTGAAGGCAGACACTTAACCATCTGAGCCACCCAGGCGCCCCAGTATCAGCAGTTCTGAGAAGCAGCAGAGGAGCTAAGAGAACCCAGGTATGAAGTTAGACAAAACTAGACTAGTATTCTGTGGTCTTGGAAAAATTGCTTCTATCTTTTTGCTTAAAAGACTGCTATAGACACAGCGCCATCACTTCCCCTGGTGCTGCCCCCTCCCTCTGGACCCTGGTGACTCATGCCTTTGTTTGCCCTTCCTGGTAGAGGCAGAGTGCCTTCTGGTGGAGTGCTGGGGTGGGGAACATGATATCAGGAAGCTTTACCACCTTCTACATGGGGTGAACTGGGTCTCCCCCAGGGGAAACCCCCCCCCACCATCCTCACCTCCCATGACGTGGGCCTCAGTCACAAGCTATGGTCCAGTACTTTCTTCAACTTTGAGGGCATGCAGGAGATCCCCAAGCACTTTGTGGTGTGCCACGTGGATGTCCCTGGTCAGCAGCTGGGGGCTCACAGTTTCCCCAGGGGAATCAGCTCCCCTCCATGGAGTAGCTGGCTGCCATGCTCCCCCATGGGGTACAGCACTTTGGGTTCAAGTATGTGATTGAGTACAGGATGGGATCCAGAGCTTATGTGCTGGCCAAGTTTGCACTCATCTTCCCCAACCTGGTGGAGGGGCTGGTGCTGATGAACCCCGATCCCAACAGCAAAGTCCAGATTGACTGTGTGGCCACCAAGCTCTCTGGTGTGACCAGAACTTTAGCTAATACAGTACTATCCCACCTCTTCTGCCAGAAGGGGCTGGTGAACAACATGGAGCTACTTCAGAGCTACTGGCAGCAGATTGGAACATAGCAGATTGGAACATTGGCATAGCCATGTCAATCCACAGCTCTTCTGGAACATGTACAACAGCTGCAGAGACCTGGACATTAACCTGCCTGGAGCAGTGCCCAATGCCAAGACACTCTGCCTGGTGATGCTGGTGGTTGGGGATAAGGTCCCTGCCGAAGACAGGGTGGTGGAGTGCAACTCCAAACTGGATCCAACCACCACGACATTTCTAAAGGTGGCAGATCCCAGAGATCACACAGATCACACAGCCAGGCAAGCTGACTGAGGCCTTCAAATACTTCCTGCAAGGAATGGGCTACATGCCCTCGACCAGCAGGGCCAGCCTTGCCCGCATTTCTCACTGGCACCAGCTCAGTGGAAGGCAGCCACCCACAAGCCTGTACCCACTCAGACAGCAATGAGGTGCTGGGCCAGATCAGTCACACCATGGAGTTGTCCTGTTGGAGCCCATGGCCCAGCAAAGACACATGCCTGCCCCTGTCCAAATACTGCAATCCTCCTGCCAGCTCATTTTCCCTGTCTGAGCCAAGGCCCTGAGGTAGAAAGTTGCCTGATCCTCCATCTCCATGGGGACCTGACTTGGGGGCTGAGGTTAAATGCTGGTATAGCCCATGAGGGTTGAACACACCCATGAGAACTTCATGCTGTCTGCCTTTGGGAGCCAGTATGTGGCTGAGGCTGTGTTGGCTGAGGGTCACAGTAGATCCCCATTTTTGCCCCCAGGTTCCATGGATGACAACCCAATTAGCAGCAGTGTGTCCAAGGCCACCAGAAACGTGGTGTTGCTAGGGAGAGTTTTGATTAAGCTATGCCAACATTTTATGTGGGCATCACTAAGGAAGAAAAGAGTTTATTTGGAGAGATATGATCCAAGGTAGTGAGACATCTGCAGGCCCACATCACCATCTCAGGACTATTAGAGTGGCTTGGGCTGGGGCTTGCTGGTCCTGGGGTGGGAAGTGAAGGTTCCTGAAGTGAACATGGGCCACACTGAGGAGAAAGGCTCTCCACGTACCCAGGTCCCCTCCTTTCACCTGAAGCCCAGGACTGTGCCATACACTTCCTGCCCACCCACACTATCAGGGAGAATCTCCTGGCCCAGAAACTAGAGCCATTTGTGTTGGAGCTTAATTGCCACAAACCCTAAAACAAGTGAAGGAGGGGACAAAGCAATGAAAACTGCAGGGCTATGGAGGGGGCAGCTGTGTGGGGGGTGCTCTGAGACTGAGAGGACCCCCTGCATCCACATTTCCTTTGCACATATCACCCCCTTCTAGAATCTTAGGTCAGTACTAGACTGTTCTGGAGACTGGTGGGGTATTAGTCTGTCCCCAGCTGTATTCACTGGCATGCTTCCTTTGAATATCAAATGTGATGGTTTGAAAAGCTGGTAGAATTAATCCTTACTATAGATAGTGCTGCAAATCTTGGATTTTTTTTTCCTGTGTTCTTTCAGATGAAATATCTATAAATATAGATATATCGGGTTCTCCTACGTGTGGTTTTCCATCAGAGGTTGTCTCTTTGGTCAAGGTGAACTTTTAATGGAGTTCATTATTTTCCTCTCTGTATAAAGTAAAGAACCTAATTTTGTGTATTCTGGTGGCTAATGTCATGAAACTATGATATGACAAAATGTAAAATAAATAAAAACCCTTGTCAAAGTAAAAAAAAAAGATTGCTATGGGTATGAAGGGGTTTAAAAATATTGAGTCTCATATCTCATTCAGTTTCACAATAAACTGTTAAAGTTATTATTGTTTATTGTCTGTTACATAGAATTTTAAAGCACCTCGCACAATTAGAAGATCAAAAAATACTTGTTGGCAATTTATGATTGCATTAATTTCCTATTGCTGTTGTAACAAATCACCACAAATTTAAAAGCTTAAACCAACACCATTTTACCATTTTACATTTCTGTAGGTTAGAGATCTAACCCAGATCTCACAGAGCTAAAATGTTGTTGGCAGAGCTATATTCCTTACTGAAGTCTCCAGCAGAGAGACTCTTTAGCTACTAGAGGGTGCCCTCACTTCTTGGCTCATGGCACCTTCCTCCATCTTCAAAGCAAGCAACCAGCGATATTGTGTCTGTCTGATCCTTTTTCCTTTGTCACATCTCCCTCTGACTCTGAGCTCAGTCCAATAATAAGGACCCATGTGATTAGTTTGGACTCACTTGAATAATATGAGGCTATCTTCACATCTCAAGGTTCATACTTTTTTTTTTTTTAAGATTGTATTTTCAAGTAATTGCTACACCCAACATGGGGCTTGGACTCACAACAGCAAGATCCAGAGTCACATGCTCCACAGACAGAGCCATCCATGCACCCCTCAAGGCTCATAGTTTTAATCACATCTGCAAAGTCCTTTTTGCCACGTAAAATAACATATTCACATATTCTGGGGATTAGGGCATGGACATATTTGTAAGACTATTATTCTGCCTACCACATTGATGTTAAAGTCATAATGCTGAGATGATTTTAAACTGTGTTTTCTCTCCATGAAAATCCCAACACAGTACATGAGAGTTGTAAGCCACCATTCTATAGATTAACTATATCCCATGTGATTCACCTATTTTAGGGAAAATGATGGTGGAATATAATCAACTGGCCAAGTAGGAAGTCAGTTATTTTAAGTATCTTTAGTATGCCCTAATCAGAAAGGCACTGCAATTAGCTTCCCACTGGGCACAATCCTAGCTGACTTTCAGTATATTTCAGGCTGATTATAGTATCTATAATGCATACTTCATCTGATGCTTTTATCCATAAACCTCAATAAACTTTGCAAATACCTGCAGTCTCATTTTCCATAACCTCCAAAATACTAATTTCATCATGCCAATGCTCATGTCAAAAACACTGAACATTCACAAACTTTCAACAAGACAGACATGGTTTTAGCCCTAGATGAGCTTCCCATCCACTAAATGGGAATGCATCCTTAGAAGCTGAAAAAAAAAAAAGTAGTTTAATTCAACAATAAAAAATGATTACGTTTCTTGATGTCTTAGTTTGCTAGGGCTGCTATAATAAAATGCCATGCACTGGCTAACTTGGAACAACAGAAATTTATTATCTCACAATTTTGGAGCCTCAAAGTCTGAGATCAAAGAGTCAGTAGGGTTGATTCCTTTGGGGGGCTGTTAGGAAAAAATCTGTTCCCTGCCTCTCCCCTAACTTCTGGTGGTTTTATTATCAGTCTTTGGTATAGAAGCATCACCCCAGTCTCTGCCTTCGTCTTCATTTTACATTCTCTCTCTCTTAGCATGTCTGTCTCCAAATTTTCCACTTTCTGTAAGAACATGAGAGGACCTCATTTAACTTCCCTACCTCTGTAAAGATCCTATTTTCAAATAAGGTAACATTCTGAGATACTGGGCATTAGGATTTCAACATATGAATTTTGGGGGCCCACAATTCAACCCACGCTCCATGTTAGATATTAACTTTTACATATAGATGCCACTTGGCATCATTACTTTGGTACAATGTCTGAGAGACAGAAGTCAAATTTCATTGTGTGACTTGACATCCTCACATGGCAAAATGATCATGCAAAACACAGTTTAGGAAAAATAACGGTATGAAGCCACAAATCTTCAGAATTTTATTTTGTGCTATATCAGTACTCAAGCACTTAAAAATTGCAAAATTCCCATTAAGAACTCTGTGTGGTAGGTCACTTCACTTGTTCCACTTAGAATTGACCAAAAGCTACTGCTACCTGCCTGGTTCACTGCAAATAAAATCTGAATACACAGTGCAGAGTGCAGCCTAACTCATACCAACAGTCAGCACCAACTAAATCATAGTTTTCATGTCACAGGCAGTAAACAAAGCACAAATCAAAAAGCAGTGAAACTAGAAAGTACTACCATTTTAAGCTATTAACAGCAAAATTCCTTATCATTTCCCTGCCAAGGTTAGAACTAAGCAACTGATACACAAAGAAGTTAAAATACGTCTATCTGTGAAGATGACTTAAGAATGGCTTAAGGTCAGATTCTTACCTAACAATTTTTTTTTTTTTTTGTCTCTGCTAAGGAACAATTAAAAAAAAAAAAAGGGACCAGTCATCTGTCACCCACTACATAAACCTCAAAACAGTCTGAAGCATCTTTGTATTCAAGTCAGTTAGACATTCAACGAATATTTATTGCTCATCTATCACATGCCAAGCATTCTTCTAAGCTCCATTACATATCTAATAATAAATAAAACACAATCTCTATTGATAAAAAAATCTTAGTCTTTTTAATCATTCTAAATCAAATTACTTCTTTACAGTTTCTAGGAATATGCTCCTACCAACAGATTGGAATTGTGTGTGTGTGTGTGTGTATGTGCTTAATGTTTTTTGGCATAAGTCTTATATTCTAGATTTTAATTCTTACAGTTAATATTAAAATATATTTCTTCTTAATTTAACACATATTTAAGTTTTTAAATTGAGTATTTTAATATAGGCTGGTTCAAATATTTTTAAAAGATATTATTTATTCATTTGTGAGAGAGAGAGAGAGAGAGCACGAGCAGGGGAAAAAGCAGAGGCAGAGGGAGAAGCAGACTCCCCACTGAACAGGGAGCCTGAGACGGGGCTTGATCCCAGGACCCAGAGGCAGACGCTTAACCGACTGAGCCACCCAGGTGCCCATGGTTTAAATATTAATACATTTATAGAAGGAGTGTATTCTATAGAAAAGTGGTACTATTAATAGACTCCTAAGTCAACACTAGGAAGGAAAGCATAATCTAATGAACCAGTATTTTCCAAATTACCAACACATGATAATAAAAAAAAAAAAACTTGCATGGGTAAAAGACAGTCTCCAGTGCAAGAAAGAACAGCAGATTTCAATGTAACAGAGTATAAGTTTATTGATACGTTTCAAAATACTGTAACTTAACCTTTCAAAGACTACCACTTGTCAAATTTTGTATAGGATCAAATATCCACAACTATCTGAAAAGGCTTTTGAAATACTCCTTTTTACAACTACACATCTACATGAAGCCAGATTTTCTTCGTATACTTCAACCAGAACAACATATTACAACACGTTGAATGTAAACAGTGTATTAGAACTTCTCTGTCTTCTCGTCAGCCAAATATGGAAGAGATTTGCAAACATATAAAACAGTGCTTTCTGGGCACCTGGGTGACTCAGTAGGTTAAGTGTCTGCCTTCGGCTCAGGTCATGATCCTGGGGTCCTGGGATCAAGTCCCGAATCAGACTCCCTGCTCAACAGACAGCCTGCTTCTCCCTCTGCCCCTCCCCCCCACTCATGCACGTGTGCATGCGTGCACTCTCTCTCTCTCTCTCACACATGAAAAAATAAAATCTTCAAAAATGTATATATATATAAAACAGTGCCTTTTATAAAACAGTTACTTTTATTAAAAAATGCTATTTATGTTAATATGTAATGGGCTTATCATTTATTTTTAATTAATAAATAAATACAAGAAACTTTCTCATTTAATTTCTATTAGAGTAAATATTGATAGTTATAACCCATATGAAACAAAACCTCTCTGAGGTCCACAGTAAGTATAATGGAGTCCAGAGACCCAAGAATTTAAGAATTACTGCACTGATATATATTTATTAGCGCATTGCAATCAGCAATGCAATAAAAAAAAAAAAAAAGAAGATGGAACCATTGCCTACCTGGGCCCCTCCAAGCCTGGCCCAGAGTGGGGATGATCCTCCCAGAGCCAGGGGAACAGGTGGCAGATGCTGCACTTCCCAGAACCTAATGCCATTAAATAGTGTCATATATTCTTTATCTCAGCTCCATATTCACCAAGCAAACTTCTGATAATATGATTTTCTAGTTTTTCTGCAGGAAAGTACTATATAGTTCTACAGAGAATTTCATTTATTTAGAAGGTATATTTTTTTCATTATAAATAAACAAACAGATTCTAATTTTAACCATCACAGCTATTTCAACCACTGATGATAGGGCTTTGGTCACTTCCGCACAAACACTAGGCTCTTAAATCCTTTCCCATCAGTGGAACTTGGTAAGGGTCTTTCAGATTTTCCTAATCTCACATCATGATATTAGTCCTATATATTCCAGAAAGCCCTGGAACACCTTTGCAAATGTTTCTACTCCACCTGAAAGACAATGAATTACGAGGAGTCTCAGAAAGGGCAGGCAGCCTCCAGGCCCAAAAGCTTCTCAGGCTAATCTGCAGAACCACGATGGTGGCTGCCTTAAGAAAATCTGCTTCAAGATAACTTTCTCTGTGAAGAATAGAACCTGAATTTTTTATTTCTGAGAAGAAAAAAATTAATCTCTGCCTCACCAATAATCAGGTATGTGTTTTTAGACATCATAGTTTAATGACTTAACTGGAATTGACAGGATTCAAGTGTGCTGATTCACCAAGAAGGATAAACAAGAATTTCAGAGCATACAAATTCACCAAAATGGAACCCAATTGTGAAGATATCTTAATTCACATACATGTGAAAACAAACATCTTTGTAGAGACTTGTGAATTCACCAAGATATAGTGTAATAGATTGTTTTATTAGGAACTTCTGGTACTTCCCAATGAAGGAAGTGGTAATAAGTCTTTATTAACATGGCTAAAGGAGTTTCCATTTCCTGATCTCTGCGATTTTTCTTTTTGTAAGCATCTGTTCTCTTTTTTAATATTCTACTCTGTAACGCCATAATGCCCAACAGTCTGCTTTGGGATTGCAGCTTTCAGGAAAAATTGTAGGAAATCTTTAGTCTATGCACTTGAAACATAATTTTATTTTATGACAATTTTATCATCCTACTGTTAAAACTTTCCACTTTCTCCTATGCACTATAAAAACACCAGCAGCCTCCTCTGCTTTTAACAAGAAATGGTAGAATCATGCTGTAGTTCCGTACGGTGCCCTCAGCTATATTTTGCTTCTTTGTGACAGTATTCTCTACTCTTGCTATAGAAGGCTTATCTAAATTCCACTGAAAGGAATGAAATGCTACTCAATGGTGTTTTACTCAACAATAGATGCCCAGTTGAATAAAAATATGGACATCTGGGTACTTCTTCCAATATTATTAACTCCCCCTACTCCTCAGTTTGCATTCAAAGGGTGTTCACTTTTAATATTTATACGTTTAATATGTATCTTCCTAGAATATCATATTTATTGTTCCACCTTCTAGGACTTGATGATTTATTAATTCTTGGCACCATTCATTCTTTCATTCAACATCACATGAATCTAAGTGTTGTGATGGATTCTGAGGATACAAAAATGAATTAAGCATTATCCTTGTTCACTAAAAATTTTAAGTTCAAACATGAAGAGTGTGACTACCAGTATAAAATAAAATAAAATATAATATAATATAATATAATAATATTATAAATAATATGGTTAGTTTATACAAAATCCTGTGAAAGAATTGAGAAGAAACAATTATTCCTGGAAAGTAACAAGGGAATATCTTACAGAGAAGAGAGTATTTAATCTGTATATTGAATGAATGACAAGTAGAAGAACTTCACTAAGGAAATGGGGGAAAGGTGGGATTATTGGGGGGTGTACAAACTCACAGAGCAGTGCTAGAAATGCGTGCTTGGGGAGTAAAGAAGAATGCAGGCTGCCTGCAGGGTTACATGTATCACAGACCTGAAAGGCATGACGAAGTGACATTAGGCTGTGGGCAACTACGAATGCCATCTAAGCAATATGGTTTTTTTGTCATATAAGCATCATGAGTGAGACGTTCAGTTTTGTATTTTAGAAATGTGAGTCTGACAGGAATATGGACAATGGATTATAGTGGAGAGAATATGGGAACATGACTAAGTTTGATAAGGCAATAAAAACGCAATGTTACAGGAAGGAAATTCAAAAGAAATATTCTGAATTAAGTTTTATTGTTAAAAGAAAATTGGGGATATCAATCATCTAAAGATTGACATAGATAACTCTTTTCCTGTGCTATGTTTTCGATTCTCTTTCTCATTCTTAGTACATCAACAACCTATAGAATTTTTTCTTGTAGTTTTCTCTTAATATCCACATTTTTATCTACTTTTATATAGCCAAAACATGTTTCAGTCATGAGTCCCATTAGATGATGATGTAATAATAATAATGATAATACAATAATAATAGAGAAAAAGTACTTGTGCACAAGAATTTTTAACTATAAACTCACTTTCAGGGGTCAAAATTTATAGTTATAAAATTCACAAATATTAAATTAACTTTGTCCAAACTCAATAGAAATGCCCATAACCTGGGAGAAGCAAATAAAAAATTCCCTTAAAAAAGCATCTTTAACTATGCTAGAATTAAAATTAAAATTTTTTCACTTTTTCCTTGCCTCTGGAGTCCCACAGATCAAGTACAGCCAAATATATGTTAACTACCAGGAACTACGTAAAACCAAAAACCACAAAAAACAAAAAAAACATAATTGAACAAAAATGACAGCAAAAAATTTTAAAAATTAGACTCTCCAAGAACTACAGTTACTAGATTTATCACATGTAGAATATAAAACGATTTGTGTATAAAACCTTAAAGATACATAAACACACTTGAAAACAGTATGCAAGGAACACTGGACAAGTTTTAAAATGAACCAAAAGGAATTTTAAGAATAAGAAATAGCATGATTGGGGTGCCTGGGTGGCTCAGTCGTTAAGCGTCAGCCTTCAGCTCAGGTCAGGATCCCAGGGTCCTGAGATCAAGCCCTGCATCGGGCTCCCTGCTCAGCGGGAAGCCTGCTTCTCCCTCTCCCATTCCCCCTGCTTGTGTTCCTTCTCTCGCTGTGTCTCTCTCTGTCAAATAAATACAATCTTTAAAAAAAAGAAAACATTTAAAAAAAAGAAATAGCATGATTGAAATAAAAACTCAATAGACAAAATAAACATCATATTAGACATTTAGACTTACGTTAGACACATATTTCCGAGGAAATAAATAGTGACTTGGAAAACATATATTTGAAAAATGCAGCACAGACAGACAAGAAAGGAATATGGAAAATGCATGTGAATCTAAGAGACGTGAAGGTTGAAATAAGTTGCCAAACCCAAGCTAAAGTGGAGTTTCAGCATGTGAGGACAGAGAGAAGAGGAGAAGGAAAATGTTTAAAACAATACTAGCTGAGAATTCTCCAAAATTTGTGAAAGATGGGAATCATGATATGCAAGAATTACAGTGTATTCTGAGAGAGAGAGAGAGGTGAGCAGGGAGAGGGAGAGGCAGTGGGGAGGGAGGGGAGGGGAAAGAGAGGAGAGGCGAGGAAGAAGGAAAGAAGGAATAGAGAAAGGAGAAAAATGTTAAAAGGCCCTGGCAATTGGTTTAGCTTGGGAAAGACATCTTAAACTGTTAAACTGGACCTTTTACATGCTTTGTTTTAATGTAGATCTTAATGATTGCTTTCATACATCAAGGTCTTTTTTAGTCTACATTCAGTATTTTTTTTTTCAATTCAGTAGAAAAGGATTACATAATGGGCTTAAATAGAAAATCTATGCTGGACTGGAAGCATCAACATTGCAAATGTGTGTCAACATGAGCAGGTTCCTAATTTTCTGAGCCCAAGATTCTCTCAACTCTAATTGCTTTTGGCATAAAATGCAGAAAGGCAGAAGCACATCTTAGTTTAGCTGTGTTCTTGGCATGAACAGTTGAACTGTTGATAGCATGGGACTTTTTGTAGGATTTCAAAGTCAGTTTGCTTAGAAATATGCATATGTCTAAGTTAACACTTTCCTCAATACCAAAAGAGAGTATCACCCGTGTATGTGTCCAGATATTAAGACAGAAAGTGTGGAATTTAAGAAAGACTCCAACTCTTCCTTCCAAGATCCTATTCACACTGAGTTTTCCAGAGTTCTAAAATTAGTACATTTTTCAGACCTATTGGAAATGAAAGAGAACTGAATGGAGTGATGAATAAATTCTGCATTGGAAAAATGCGGTTAGTTTTATATATAGGATACTAACTAAATTCTTCTAAATAAGAAACCTTTTAGCCTTTTCTCTTCCCCTTCCTCTTTTCTTTCCATTCCAGACAACTCAGTTATAAAGCCATTAGATGGACCAAGCAAAGCAGGCTTTCAAGCGAACAGGGGTGAGGAATAGAAGTTACCATGACCTAGATTTGTGTGTTACAGTCTGAATGGTGTAGCAAGGCTGCCTGGCTCAGAGTGTCAGAGCCTGAGCAGAGAGAGGAAGACCTCCACACAAGGTGTGGCCCAGCATAGGGTGTGAGAACACATTACTTAAAGAAGACATGAGGGAGAGAGTGTGATCCACATAGTGTCAGAGCCTGAGTGGGGTGAGAAGGGCACCCATGGCAACCAGCCTAGGATGCTGGAGTGCAAGTGGAAAGCAAAGACCATTCTTTGGGGAGACAGTAGGCTGTATGATGTCAACACCTAAGCGGAGTGGGTGATGCATCCGCATGTGGGATGGGAGGCAGTCTGGCCTCAGGAATCATAACCCAATCAAGACGAGGAGGGTGCCCACACAGAGCCATCACCAGGCATGGGCTGTCAGTGCCTGAGCAGAAGGACACCACATGCCAGGCGTAGGTGTGGGCTAGTCCACTGTAAGATGTTAGTGCCCAAGTAAGATGAGTGAGGGGGGATGGCCCATTAAAAGAAGACGTGTAGGTTTTCGGAGGGAGCCTGAGTATTCTAAGGAAGGTGTACACACAGCCCAGCTCAGAGTGGCAGAGCCTGAGAAGGGAAAGAACAGCTTTCACGTGGAAGGTAGAGCCCCACATAGGGTACTGGAGCCCAGGATGGGTAAGAAGAGTGTCTGCCTGGGGGAAGCACAGCATGGAGGGTCAGAGCCCTAGTAAGTAAGAGCACCAGCCTGGGGCAGGGTGTGGCAGTAGATATGGGAGAGTGGTTGCATGATGAAAGAATGATCAAATTATTAATCAATGTAATGGAAATCAGATTTATCACTGTCAGAGAAGGAAGCTAAAGGAAGAAAAGGAAGAAAACTAGAATGAACCCTGTTTGATTGGATTGGAATTGGAAATATTGATAGGAATTCAGTGTTTCTGATGGACAGAGATAGAAAAATGAATGTAAATAATAAGGTGTATATGTCATGTGCATGTGTGTGCATTATATTATGCATATAGTTTATGTTCACACATATGTATGTATGTGAGTATGCATATGCATGAGTTTATTCCCTAATTCTGCCCACTGAGGGAATATAGAAGAAGCAAAACCTCAATAATAATGAGCACATCTGATGCTAGGTGTTGGCTTCTAAACACGATTGTCCATGAAAAGGCATAAGGCTCCTCAGAGAAATGCTTGACTCTATGGCTGAGGTACAGAAAATAGGAGGTGAACCAGGAATACCTGTTTGTGTCAAAAAGCAAGGAAGAGTTCCAAAAAAAAGTCTGGCACATATAAAAAGGAAACAATAGAACCATGGCTTGAAAAGGCTCCTCCTGCTCATATCAGGGACAATTTAAACATCAAAATAAAAGCTGATAGTAACAGATCAAAACCCACTGAATAAAATAGGAAATCATAAATCCAGAGAAATATTAATTAATTAAATATCTAATGAATATAAAATTTATAAGGATTGGAAGTAACTGCCCACAAAATACATAGTAATTACAAAGGGGAAAGAGTAACTTTACATTGGATAAGCCGGACATGCACCATCTTAATCCAGTAATTAAACTGAACATCATATATAATGAGATAAATCAAAATGTCTTCCACCTTAATGCAAATGAGAAAAGCAAATCATTTTTATGATTATTCCAGCCAGAAATGCATAACCTCACTCTAATTATAAAGAAATATCAAACCCAAACTGGCTCACATCCTACAATAACTTTAAAAAGTACCAATGTGAGGAAATTCAAGGAAAGACAAAGTAATATTTCCAGACTGAGATATGAACATTAAATATAAGGGGTTTGACTTGGAGCCGGGTCCACTAGACATAAAGTACATTAAGACTATTAGTGTAACTGGTATGAGTCTGATGATTAGATGATAAGAAGGTATGAATATTAATATCTTAATTTTGATTATTATAAAGTAATTATAAAAGAGACTGCCCTTTATTTGCCCAAAAGTATTTTTGACAGGTGATGGACATCAAGTTAAGAAGTGAAGTGACAAATCTAAGCTTGACATTCATTACTCATTTTTTTCATACTGATGATTTCTATGCATATGTAGAAGATTTGGAATACATATTCATACCTGTTTTGCCATGATGAAACTTCTTTAAAAATCCAAAATGGAGCCACATTCAAAATAAATTCTTCCCCTCTCTGCTTTAGATCTCCCTGATGCATCCATTCGCAATGAGTTCCCTGAGGTCACATAGTTTGCTTCAAATGGAGCATGCAGGTAAGGTTTTCCTAGGTGAGGTGAGCTTGGGTCCTTCACCACATTGATTTTGTATTACAAAATATGACTCTTTTAAAACCTTCCTTTGGAAGGATTCAGGAGCCTACTCAATAGGAAAAATACATATATATATCCCTGATCTCCTATCATGAGGTAAAATCGTTCAGAAAGAAACTGAGGGAAAAAGCTATATTCACATAATAAGAATATGTGATAGTATAACATTCATAAATAATAAAAAGTGAAAAATTCTATCCACTCCATAGTACATTGGCCCACAAACCCCAAGTAGCCAGATATAAAACTGTACGTGATAACATAAATTGTTCTTTAGTCTAGCTATCTGTAGTCAAGAGAACAAAATATAGTAAAACCCCCTAAAGAGAGTAATAACAATGTCAAGAAATCTACAAACAGTATAGCCACTCATTCAATATAATATTGAGAAGAGTTGGAGAACTCAAGACCTTAAAAATTACTTATTCAAACATAGCAGCAATCTTCAAATATCTGAAGCAGTATCATGTGAAAGAAGAATTAGAACTAATAAATGGAAATTATAGAAAGACGTATTTCTACTGAGTTAAAAAGAAAAGCAAACTTTGAAATGTTTCAAAATGTAAGAGGCTGTCTAGGCAAGTGACTAGTTCACTAGAATATTCACAACACAGATTAATTGCTTGATAAAAGGGGTAGAATAACAGGCTGGTCACAAGGGATCTTTGATATGTAAGCTTACTTCTGATCTTATAATTCTATTGTTTTATATATTCAAAACTATCAGAAATAAGCTAGTAACACCAAAGTTCATATATCAATCTGACCTTAGAAGGTATATATTACAAGCTTCATTGCTAAAGGTTATTATACAAACATGGTCATTTTTTCTAAAAATAATCTCTCTCATAAGACAAGCTATGGCCAAACTTCATAAATCCCCTGAAATAGGTTTAAAAGTGATAACCTCAATAGGAATTATATACTGGAGGGCAGACGTTGATTGAAAGGAAATATGTTGGCTTTTGATACATTGTGTTTAATAGTGGTTCCACTGCTGAGGAATATTCATTGTCCTGCAGCTAGCCAATTTTACATTGCAGTGACATGAACAAAAACTATTTTTTCAATACCTTTTTATTGTAGAAGAGTGTGTTTGTTTCCTTAATCATAATTTAGAAAGTGACATTCAAGGACAGGCATGTTTGGGAAATCAGAGCATGACAAATTGCATTACATCTTCAAATCAGGCTTTGGAGTTAAAAGAACAGGTAAGCAGGTGCCTTTATGCAACTTGCATTTAAGAACTAATTTCTTTGGTGAAGCATTATTTAGGATGTGTATAATTTACTATTAGTATGCCAAACTACCCAAATTGTGTTAAGATAAAAGTCTATGTACCTATGACAAAAAATGTACCATCAAAAATCAAATTATTTCTTTTTTTAATATTTTACTGACATAACACTGTATATCTGTATATATGGAAATATATGAATGACTAGATGAATTTATGTCTTTTCATCTGAATATCTGCATACTGGGCTCAACACTTCTTTATACAGAATTGAAGCATCTTCATCCATCCATCCATCCATCCATCATAAATTCAGCCATAAGTAAGGAAAATGCCTTAGCCAAGAATGTGTGGTTGGATTGGAAATATAGTTTATGAATTTAAGAATGTTAAGTGTATATGTATGTGTGTGTGTATCAGAGACTGAAGTTTTAAAAAAAAGATGAAAAAGAAGTAAATCTAATCCAAATATAGAATAGTAACTTGTAATAGTAGTAATGGTGAAGGTTTCATGAGAGAGGGTAACCATATAGTAGAATCACCATCAAGAAGTTGACTATTCTTCACCACATAGGAGCCATATCAGAGACTCAGTTTCTGCTAAGTTGAGCACTCAGCAATGGTGATAGCCAAATTGGAAATGCTTGCTATTTTAACAGGGCATAATTCCAAGGCCTTATTTTTCATTAGGCCTTTGAACAAGTACCAGTTTTACAAAACAAAGAATATAGATCATCTCTGCAGAATGGACCATCTTGTTCACTTGATTTGAGACTCTTTATAGAGGTGATGTTTTTTGGTAAATATTCACGTGGGATATCAAAATTTCCAATTCTGAGTTTATTCCAAAGTGCCCTTCCCTATAACCCTGTCAAAATTTCTTCCCCCAAAGTATTAATTCCAAGACCTTTATAATCTGGCATAAGAATGTCCATTCCCTATATAAGAATATAAGCTTTGATGTCTGTTTGCTTCAGAGTTTATGAAATACTGGTCTCATATATATCACTTAACTGAAATGCTGAACAGAACATTTAAACTTTTCAGTGGATAGATACAAGAACAATTAGTTCAAGATAGACATTTTGTCATACACGGACACCTTGGGGTGCTTGTTCACTTGTGCAGGAGTGCTCAGGCATTTGATCTTCACCAGAGTCCTCTAGAATAAGGGGAGTTTTCTCAAAATGAATCTATTGAAGAAGGTACAGCATTTCCTGAAATCACAGAAGACTCCTCAGTAAATCTCCTGTTTCCCATGGATTCCAAGCAGCATATGGATCTGCTAGAATGGGCAGACACTGACTCTAGGAATAAAATAAGTTCCTTTATTTTGAATAGGTTGACAAGAATGCCCTAGAACACTGAAAGTTTATTTGTATTACAAGTGCCCTTTGCTATTCCTACGTTATTTGTCTTTCAACTCCCATTAGGCTTGTCTAATCAAGACATAATGATTAAGGCTAACATTTATTCTCTCTTACTATGTGGCAGGTACTCTTTTAAAAGGTCTAAGCACTTTCAATATATGAACTCACTGGAACTCCAAAATAACTCTATGCGATAACTACTATTATTAACCACATATTATGGATAAGAAAAATGAAATACAAAGATGTGTCCCCAGTCAGATAACTAGAAATTAGTAGAGCTCAATTTAGACCCATTTATATTTCTCTCACATTCATAATTACTCCTTTCTCTTTTAAAACTTTCTTTCCCTTTATTACCTTTTCCCTTTCTTCCCTCCACTAGTCCACTACATGGGACTTGCCAACATATTTTTTTTGGAAACATGATAGCTTAACTTTGTCTTAGAATACACTTTAAAGCAACTTATATAGACCTCCCTTTTCATTACTTACAGAAAGCTAATGACTTAAGAGTGTATTTTGTAGCCTGAGTTATTATCCTTCTCTCTGCTACCTTCATTTTAGTTTAAATATGAAAGATTCACTATGAAGAGTAAGCAAATTAATCCTAAGGGCATTGTTAAAATATAAAACCAAACAAACATATGTGCACCAATGAATTTTTGCCCAATAAAAAAAAAATATATATATATATATATATTCACTTTCTTAATGTCCTGGGAAGATTGTGATATAATCACCAAATATCACTGGGAAAAATTTGGGGATGTTAAGAAAACGTCATTCTGGGAAAGCTCCCAGAATGTAACCTTAAGGCATACCCTGGTGATAGATCCTTATTTATCACTAGCATGTTCTTGAAATTCTCTCACTTCCTCCTGTCCACCATCAGGTATCCTCAGCTCTATTCCCTATGAATGTCACACAATAAAAAAACCAAGTCGTATTTTTCAGTGAGCACTACAAACCATTCCCCATTTCTTCACCTTTCTCTAAGTTAAACTGTTGGCTTCCTGAACAGAGTGACCTTTCCCCAAGTGGTTTGTTAAGAAAATTCCTGTGACGGATCAGGGATTAGTGCTAGTGACAAGCTGACAATAACATACTCCTTGTCCAGGAGTGTCATGTTTTGTACCTGAGTGAGTCATAATAAATTGAAAATCTTCTGCCTTCCCCCCATCATGTGCCAAATGTTCTGGTAGGCATAATCACTCATTCACCCATTGCTTACGCAGTGATATGTAATTAAAATGGCATCATACAAATAAGACGAGAAAGTGTGAATTCCCATCAGATAATAACAACTTGCAAAATATTGCACAGCACATCTTATTTCATTTGTTTTAAATTTTAATCAAGCATGATAAAGTAAATGTTTACAAAAGAACTAAGCTATCCATGTTAAAATATGAATATCAACACATCTTTATAAGTGCATACATATCATATTTATATTCATTCAGCATTCAAACAGAAAACATTAATTGAACATTTACTGAGCACTAAGCACAACATACATCCTATGGCCCTAAAAACATCAGTAATGATTATCCTTGGGTAAGATGGTGGAAAAGTAGGGTGACCCTAAGCTTGACTCCTCCCTTGAACAGAGCTAGATAAATATCAAAACATTCTAAACACCCAAGAAATAGATTGGAAGTCTTAGAGAACAAAACTGCGTGTCTACAAACTAGAAAAATGACCATGAAAGAAATAGCAATTTTTAATTTTATTTTGTTTTATATACTTTTAATTTTTTTTCTTTTCTTTTTCCTTTCTTTCTGTCTTTGTTCTATCAAGCTTCTCATAACAATCAGACCAAAACACACTTAGGATCTAGTTTCCTTTATGTATTTAATTTTATTTTTTAATTTTATTTTTAATTTTTTAGTTTGTTTTATTTTGCTTCTTTTTTCTTCCGAACTGACAAGACCAAGGAATTACCCCCAAAACAAAGACCAGGAAAAAATGATGGCCAGAGATTTAATCAATACAGATATAAGTAAGATGTATGAACTACAATTTAAAACAATTATAGGGTGGGCGCCTGGGTGGCTCAGTTGGTTAAGCGACTGCCTTCGGCTCAGGTCATGATCCTGGAGTCCCGAGATCGAGTCCCACATCGGGCTCCCTCCTCGGCGGGGAGTCTGCTTCTCCTTCTGACCCTCTTCCCTCTCGTGCTATCTCTCATTCTCTCTCTCTCAAATAAATAAATAAAATCTTTAAAAAATAAAAAAATAAAAAATAAAAGAATTATAGGGTGCCTGGGTGGCTCAGATGGTTGAGTGTCTGCCTTCAGCTCAGGTCATAGTCCCAGGGTCCTGGGATCGAGTCCCATGTCGGGCTCCCTGCTCTTTGGGAACCTGCTTCTCCCTCTGCCTCTCTCTCTCTCTCTCTGTCTTTCATGAATAAATAAATAAAATCTTTAAAAAATAAATAAATAAAACAATAATAACAGGGCACCTGGGTGGCTCAGTCAGTTAGGCATCCAACTCTTGATTTTGGCTCAGGTCATGATCACAGGGTCATGAGATAGAGCCCCACACTGAGCTCTACGCTGGGCATGGAGCATGCTTAAGATTCTCTTCTCCCTCTCCTCGCCCTCCTCACAAAAAATAATAATAATAATTAATTAAATAAAACAATTATAAGGATACTAACTGGGCATGAAAAAGATAGAAGACACTAGAGAATCCCTTGCTGCAGTGGTAAAAGAACTAAAATCTAGTCAGGCCAAAATTAAAAATGCTATAACTGGGATGCAAACATGAATTGATGTCATAAAAACTAGGATGGATGAGGTAAAGGAACAAATCAGTGATACAGAAGATAAAATTATGGAAAATAATGAAGCTGAAAAGAAGAGGGGAAACAAAGCCCACTATCACCAAGGCATATCATAGTCAAATTCACAAAATACACAGACAAGGAAAGAATCCTGAAAGCAGCAAGGGGGAAAACATGTCCTTAACCTACAAGGGAAAACAGATAAGGTTTGTAACAGATCTGTCCACAGAGACCTGGCAGGCCAGAAAAGAGTGGCACTATATATTCAATGTGCTGAATGGTAAAAATATACAGCCAAGAATACTTTTCCCAGCAAGGTTGTCATTCAGAATAGAAGGAGAGATAAGACTTTTCCAGACAAACAAAACTAAGGAGTTTGTGACCACTAAACCATCCTGCAAGAAATATTAAGGGGGAACTCTTTGAGAAGGGGGGGGAAAGAAACAAAGACAAGAATGGACCAGAGAACATCACCAGAAATGCTAATTCTACAGGTAACACAGTGACACTAAATTCATATCTTTCAATAATCACTCTGAATGTAAATGGACTAAATGTGCCAATCAGAAGACATAGGGTATCAGAATGGATAAAAAAAACATGATCTATCAATATCCTGCCTACAAGATATTCATTTTAGACACACCTACATATTGAAAATGAGGGAGTGGAGAACCATCCATCATAATAATGGACATCAATAGAAAGTCAGAGTAGCCATACTTATATCAGAAAAACTAGATTTTAAAACAAAGGCTATAACGAGATGAAGAAGGGCATTATATCATAATTAAGGGGTCTATCCATCAAGATCTAAAATTGTAAATATTTATGCCTCCAACTTGGGAGCAACAGAATATATAAATCAATTAATAATAAACATTAAGAAACTCTTGGATAATAATATAATAATAGTAGGGGACTTTAACACCCCACTTACAGCAATGGACAGATCACCTAAGCAGAAAATCAATAAGGTGGGGCACCTGGGTGGCTCAGTTGGTTAAGTGACTGCCTTTGGCTCAGGTCATGATCTCAGGGTCCTGGGATCGAGCCCTGCATCAGGCTCCCTGCTGGGCAGGAAGCCTGCTTCTCCCTTTCCCACTCCCCCTGCTTGTATTCCCTCTCTCACTGTCTCTTTCTCTGTCAAATAAATAAATAAAATCTTTCAAAAAAAAAAGAAAATCAATAAGGAAACAATAGCTTTGAATTACACACTGGACCAGAAGGACTTAACAGATATATTCAGAGGATTTCATCTAAAGCAGAAGAATACACATTCTTTTCAGTGCACATGGAACATTCTCCAGAACAGATCACATACTGTGTGACAAATCAGCCCTCAACATATAGAAAAAGATCTAGATCATACCATGCATGTTTTTAGAGCACAACACTATGTAACTAGAAGTCAACCACAAGGAAAAATCTGGAAAGACCACAAATACATGGAGATTAAGGAACATCCTACTAAAGAATGAATGGGTTAACCAAGAAATTAAAGAAGAAATTTAAAAAGTACATGGAAGCATATTTTATGTGAAAAGAGACTCAAAAAAAAAAAAGTACATGGAAGCAAATGAAAATGAAAACACAACATTCTAAAATCCTTGGAATACAGCAAGGGCAGTCCTAAAGGGAAGTATACTGCAATACAGGCCTACCTCAAGAAGCATGAAAAGTCTCAAATACACAACCTAACCCTACACCTAAAGGAGTTAGAAAAGGACCGGCAAATAGCCTGAAGCCAGCAGAAGAAGGGAAATGGTAAAAAGCAGAAATAAATGATATAGAAACAAACAGTAGAACAGATCAATGAAACTAAGAGCTGATTCTTTCAAAGAATTAATAAAATTGATAAAGCCCTAGCCAGGATTATCAAAAAGAAAAAAGACCCAAATGGATAAAATCACGAATGAAAGAGAAGATTTCACAACCAACACCACAGAAATACAATTATAAGAGAATACTATGAAAAATTATATGCCAACAAACTGGGCAATCTGGAATAAATGGACAAATTCTGAGAAACTTACAAACTACCAAAACTGAAACAGGAAGAAATAGAAAGTTTGAACAGACCCATAACCAGCAAAGAAGTTGAACCAGTAATCAAAAATCTCCCAGCAAACAAAAGTCCTGGGCCAGATGGCTTCCCAGCGGAATTCTACCAGACATTTAAAGAGTTAATACCTATTCTTCTCAAACTGTTCCAAAAAATAGAAATGGAAAGAAAACTTCCGAACTCATTCTATGAAGCCAGCATTACCTTGATTCCAAAACCAAAGACCCCACTAAAGAGAATTACAGGCCAATATTCCTGATGAATAGAGGATGAAAAAATTCTCAATAAAATACTAGCAAATTGAATTCAACAGTACGTTAAAAGAATTATTCACCAAAATCAAGTGGGATTTATTCATGGGCTGCAGGGTGTTGTTCAATATTCACAAATCAATCAACGTGATATACCACATTATTAAAAGAAAGGTAAGAACCATATGATCTTGACAATAATGCAGAAAAAAAAATTTGACAAAATACAGCATCCATTCTTGATAAAAACTCTCAACAAAGTAGGGATAGATGGAACATACCTCAACATCATAAAAGCTATATAGGAAAGACCCACAGCTAATATCCCCAATGAGGAAAAATTGAGAGCCTTTCCCTGATGGTCAGGAACAAGACAAGAATGTCCACTCTCACCATTACTACTTAACATTAGTACTGGAAGTCTTAGCCTTAGCAATCAGACAACAAAAAGAAATAAAAGGCATTCAAACAGGCAAGGAAGAAGTCAAACTTTCACTATTTGCAGAAGACATGATACTGTGTAGAAAACTCAAAAGAATGCACGCTATAACTAATACAAGAATTCAGCAAAGTTACAGAAATAAGATCAATGTGCAGAAATCTGCTGCATTTCTATATACCAATAAGGAAGCAGCAAAAAAAAAAAAAAAAAAATCAAGGAATTGCAATTGCATGAAAAACAATAAGATAGGAATAAACCTAACTAAAGAGGTAAAGGATCTGTACCCTGAAAAGTATAGAACACTTATGAAAGAAATTGAAGAGGACACAATGAAATGGAAAAGCATTCCATGCTCATGGATTGAAAGAATAAACATTGTTAAAATATCTATACTACCCAAGGCAATCTACACATTTAATGCAATCCCTATCAAAATGCCACCAGCATGGGGTGCCTGGGTGGCTCAGTCAGCTAAATGTCCAACTTTTGATTTTGGTTCAGGTCGTGATCTCAGAGTCGTGAGATCAAGCCCTGTGTCTGGCTCCACATTTAGTGCAGAGTCTTCTTGAGATTCTCTCTCTCCCTCTCCCCCTCTGTCCCTCTTCCTTGTGCTCTCTCAAATAAATAAATAAATATAATCTTAAAAAAAATACCACCAGTATTTTTCACAGAGCTAGAACAAATGATCTTAACATTTCTGTGCAACCAGCAAAGACCCCGAATAGCAAAAGCAATCCTGAAAAAGAAAAACAAAACTGGAGGCACCACGATTCTGGATTTCAAGCTCTATTACAAAGCTGTAATCATCAAGACAGTACAGTACTGGCACCAAGAAAAGACACACAGATCAATGGAACAGAATAGAGAGCCCAGAAATGGACCCACAACTATATGGTCAACTAATCCTTGACAAAGCAAGAAAGAATATCCAATGGAAAAAAAACAGTCTCTTCAACAAATGGTGTTGGGAAAACTGGGCAGCAACATGCAGAAGAATGAAACTGGACAATTTTCTTACACCATACACAAAAATAAATTTAAAATGGATGAAAGACCTAAATATGAGATAGGAAACCACAAAACCCTAGAGGACAACACAGGCAGAAACCTCTTTGACCTCAGTTGCAACAACTTCTTAGTAGACACATCTCCAGAGGCAAGGGAAACAAAAGCAAAAATGAACTATTGGGACTTCATCAAGATAAAAAGCTTCTGCACAGGGAAGGAAACAATCAACACAACTAAAAGGCAGCCTACGAAATGGGAGCAGATATTTGCAAATGACATATCTGACAAAGGGTTAATATATACAATCTATAAAGAACTTATCAAACTCACCACCCAAAAACCAAATAATCCAGTTAAGAAATGGGCAAAAGACATGAATAGACATCTTTCCAAAGAAGATATCCAGATGGCTAACAGACACATGAAAATATGCTCAATATTACTATCATCAGGGAAATACATATCAAAACTACTTGAGATATCGCCTCACACCTGTCAGAATGGCTAAAATTAACACAAGAAGCAACAGCTGTTGGTGAGGATGCAGAGATAGGGGAACACTCTTGCACCGTCGGTGGGAATACAAGCTGGTACAGCCACTCTGGAGAACAGTATGGAGGTTTCTCAAAAAGTTAAAAAATAGAACTACTCTATAATCCAGCAATTGCACTACAAGATATTTACCCAGAGGATACAAAAATACAGATTCGAAGGGGTACATGCACCCTGATGTTTATGGCAGCATTGTCAACAATAGCCAAACTATGGAGAGCCCCCAAATGCCCATTGACTGACGAAAGGATAAAGAAAATGTGGTGTGTATATATATATATATATATATATATATATATATATATATATATATCCACTGTGTGTGTGTGTGTGTGTGTGTGTGTATAATGTGGTGTATATATATATATATATACACACACAGTGGATATTACTCAACCAACAAAAGTAATGAAATCCTGCCATTTGCAGTGATGTGGATGGAGGTTGATTGTATTTTGCTAAGTGAGATAAGGCAATCAGAGAAAGACAATAGATCTCACTCACTGGTGAGATCAGACCAGAGAAAGACCAGAGAAATACCATACGATCTCATTCACATGTGGACTTTAAGAAAGAAAACATAAACATATGGGAAGGAGGGGAAGGAGAGAGGGAAACAAGGCATAAGAGACTCTTAATGATAGAGAACAAACTTGAGGGTTGATAGAGGGAGGTGGGTGGGCGATGGGCTAGATGGGTGATGGGTACTAAAGAGAGCACCTGTTGTGATGAGCACTGAATGTTGCATATAAGTGATGAGTCACTGAATTCTACTCCAAAAACCAATATTGCACTGTATGTTAACTAAAATTTAAATTTAAAAAAATACAAATGTATGGAATTGTTGAATCACTATGTTGTACACCTGAAACTAATATAACATTGGATATCAACTAGACTTCAATAATAATTTTTTTTAAAAAATAAAGAAAAAATAATGATTATCTTTAGATGGTGAGCTTTCAGGTGATTTTTAAATATATATTTCCTCCAAGTTTTTATGATTATTGTCTTTTTACAAATATTGAAAATCACTAATTTTTAAAGCTACAAATTTTGATATATGTAAATAAATGCATAAGGAGTCTCCATTTTCACATAGCTTATTACCTGTAGAAAACTCCAAAGGTAGCAAAACCAGGTTAATAATTATTAGCTAGTTTATTTTTTAATGTTTGCCAAAAAATGACACTACTGTGCATGTCCCTAAATAATAATGCTGTGAAAATAGGTTTCAAGTAGGGCTAAAATTCTGCCTTTTAAAAAAACTGGCAAACTGGGAAAATGACTGATTGAGAACTCTGACTTTTATTCTCACTGGATTTCTAGTCCCTTTTAACTGAGTGAAACTTGACCTTTGATTTACTCATGTCCAGTAAAAACTCAGGTATAGTGTACCTGTTGAGCAAAGAGGATAAGAAGCAATTTCCCAATTGCTTGAAAGGGGCCAATGGGGCATAAAAATCCCTATGAAAACAGTAAAGGGAAATTTGTAAAGAATCTGATGGTGTGTTCAACACTGTGAGGTGGTATCATTGGCACAGGAAGAATCTTGCTGGGACCTAAAGGCAAAGGAATCTTTCCAAACTGTAAGAAGTGTTACTGTGTTTTTGGTTTTGTGCAGCTATTTCAGTGAGGTAAATTTTTATTCTTTCTCAGTTTAAGTGAACATACATCTTTGGTTGTGAATGTTTGCTAACTTTCCATCCATTACATCATTATTCCATTAGGACAACAGCCTCCATGAAATGGAACTTATATATATATATATATATATATATTTTTTTTATGTTAGCCACGTAGAATCAAAAATCAAAACATTTTTTAATTATCTAATCTATTATTTACTATCTAATCTACTATTATATGATTTAATCTACTATCATCTAATCCACTATTATACTATTTCTATTATAAAAATATATATTTTTTTAAAGATTTATTTATTTCGGAAAGAGAGAGAGAGAATGAGAGAGTGAGCAGGGGGGAGGGGCAGAGAGAGAGTGAGAATCCCAAAGCAGACTCTCTGCTGAGTGAGGAGCCCAAGATGGAGCTCGATCCTGGGGTCTCAAGATCACAACCCCAGCAGAAATCAAGAGGGGGCCACTCAGCCAACTAGCCACCCAGGAGCCCCTTTATCCATATATTTATCTGTGTAGTGTATAATTACTGATTGTCTCCTCAGAAGCATCCCTACATTGAACTTTTGATAACCTTCATTTCCATTTTTGCAAGTTAAATTTATGCCGAATTCTGCAGGGGCATGTGTAGTTTAGGCTAAGCCAATTGAGCATTCCATTCCTCTAGCCATCATGACTGGTTCAATGGTAAGTATGACTCCTGATCCTGTCCACTTAAAATGAAATTCATGACATTACGTGAGGATACTGGGGAAAAATTTCCCTATCATTCCTAAAAATAAATAATGAGGAGTCAAGTAGACTAGGAACTTCTGGAAGACCTTTAGAAACACATAGAGAGTTCATCTTGGTATAAAGCAGAGTACAGTGACCCTTAAACAACATGGTAGTTAGGGAAGCCAACTCCCACCTCGTCAATGTCAAAAATCCCCAAACACCTTTGACTCCCCAGAACTTAACTATTAATAGCCTAGTGTTGACCAAAAGCCTTATCCATAACATAGTCGATTAACATGTATTTGGTATTTATATGTATTATATACTGTACTTTAACAATAAAGAGAGTGAAAAGAAAATACTAAGAAAATAAGAGAAAATAAATTTACAGTACTGTACTTACCAAAAAATCTGCGTGTAAGTGGACCCATGCAGTTCAAACCCAATTGTTCAAGGGTTAACTGTAATTGAGAATTAAAAAAAAAAAAATGGGTTCCATGTTAAATAATTAAATCATTAAATTTTCTTTGAAAACAAAAGCATCTACATTTTATACAAATAATCTCATATAAGACTCTTAAAAATTACAAATATCCTATCACCTTCATATAAAATAAAAATGTAAATCTAAATTAGTACTACATGGAATTTCTTGAATCAAAGCCCAATATCATTCAGTAAGGTGTGCTTACCAAGTGCATGTGTATTCCAACCTTGTTTATGTTTAACTTGATTATCGAATATTTATTTCTTTTGATACATGGAAAGACATTCAATAAGCTATAAGGATATATTGTTGTCCTATTTCTCACTTGTTTCATCTCAATTTTGGGGATAGCACAATTATCTTTATATGACATTAGGAACTCTAATTTGGAAGAAAGTTCATACACTGGTGTATATCCCCTGGCCATAAAAATACAGGTCAGAATGTCATCTCCTTTCTATAGCTTCTCCTCACCTTCCACAACTGGCTAAAGAAATGACTCCAAATAGCTCTCTGTAGCATTTGATGGGTACCTGATGCAGTATATTCCATTTATTTGTCTAGATGCCTATCTCTTCTTCCGAAATGCAGACTTTTTGATAGCAAGGATTATGTCTTATCTATCTCAATATTTTCATTTACTAATTTCCAATTAGTAACTATCATTACTAACATAACATTAGTAATAATGTTCCTGACATATAATAGTTACTCAATAAATATTTGTTAAATTGTGTTAAGAGTAGATCAATACAGTGAAGACTGCTTTATCTGTTTTGGTTTGATTTATACAGTGAAGAAATTACCATGGCAATTCTTCTCTTTCATGTTGTAAGCGTAGCCTTTATGTTGTACAAACACAGCCTGAACTTAAATTTGTTTTGATCATTCAGGGGAAAAAAAAAAAAAAAAACATCTGTGACAGGCTAAAGAAGGCAAGTCCTCTATCTTTTTAAGACAGTCTATATTTACATACATTTTAACCAATAAGATTTAGCATTTGTACATCTGAAGGGGATGTTATAACAAATTCATTTTTGTAGGTTCCTTGTTGGTTTCTTTCAGGCACTATATCGTGCAAACAAATAAATAGAAAAAACATTATTTTTATTTCATTCTAAAGCTCACTATGGAGGCACCTGGGTGGCTCAATTGGTTAAGTGTCTGCCTTCGGCTCAGGTCATGATCCCAGGGTCCTGGGATTGAGCCCGGCATTGGGCTCCCTGCTCAGCAGGGGGTCTGCTTGTTCCTTTCCCTCTGCCCCTCCCCCAGCTGGTGCTTGTGGGCTCTCTCTCTCTTTCACAAATAAAATCTTTAAAAAAAAAATAAAGCTCACTAGAAATATAAGAACAAAGATGTTCAGAAATACACTCCACTTGGCTATGCTCAACAGTAGAGCACTGTGTACATAGTACACAGCATCATTTAAGAATTCAACTATTGCAGCTTTTTTGGCCTGGTAACAATTCTAAACTTGAAAATAACAGTGTAATATATAAAATATTCATGTTTTTCTTTTTAGACTGTTTAAATCTACAGGAACAAATCATTTAGCCGTCAAGCGAGAAGGTAAAGATATATAAATAGTTTCGCTCCCATGTCTTTCACAATCCTGATGTGACTTTCTCCAAACAAGCACCTTAGATTCATTGATTATTTCAGTGATGAAAATCAAGACAGCAATCCTTTTTCCTTTGTATCTCAAGAAATACAATAATGATTAATATTTATTGGAAGACATATGTAGAGAAAATTAGTGATCCAAAAACACAAATGTGGTAGCTAGATCCTAAAAAGCAACCACTTTTTAAATCACACCTCCTGGTATCCAGACTTTCACACTGCATAGGAGCTGTCTCTGTGTATCAACAGAATGAGGGTGAAAAGTGACAAGGTGGGGCTTGCAAGGTTATCAGAAGCCTTGAGGCTTCTGCTTTGGTCTCTTTTGGATACTCTCTTAGGAAAAAGGTACCTGTGGAAGTCCTACTTCCCTGACATGGCTCCAAGCCAGCTATGTGGAGAGAATGTGTAGAGAACGAGATGCCGGGTCAGCCTCAGCTGTTAGAGCCTTCCCAGCCAGGGACCCGGACACGTGAGTAAAGAAGCGTTTGGACATTTCACCCCAGCAGACTGATGTGTAGATGAATGAAGGAACTTGTCTGACAGAACCCAAGACTACAGAGATGCTCAGCTATCTTCAGCAATTTAAACCACAGCACTTGATCCCCTAGTCTTTACGGATCAGAGATAATACTGCTCTTGCTGAGCTCTGCCCAATTTTCTGACTTCCAGAACTGTGAGTACAATAAAGTTGTTGCTGTTTCATACCACTATGCTTTGGAGGGTTTGTTAGGCAGAAATAGAAAAGTGGAAAAAATCAATGAGGGAAAAGAAGAGATAGGCATGAATAATAAATTTTGATAAAGATATTAGTTTAGTGCCAGTAATTATTTTCCAAAATAACATTCACCAGTTACTTCCTTCTAGTGGTCTAGAAGGGAAGCTAACTTTTCAGAAGTATGACACATATGCTGGATCTACTGACCTACCTCTACAGGAAATGAGGCTTCTAGGACACCTGAGATATAACAGATGGCCTGCCAGATCCAATTGAGGCTTGTTTTTGCTTCCACAACAGGACTAGCGACCCCTGAAACTCAGCTTGTTGCAACAAGATTTGGTTTCATGTGTTTGACAGTGTCTAAGGGATTTCTATATCCTCTTATTCTAGAAAACAAAGCAATTAATTGAGAAGACATAAAGATGACTTGATAAAACACATAAAGTGTGAAATAATACATATATGAACATTACAAACATCTGAGTGTTTCCAAATCCTTCACATTTTAACATTAAAATATGGTGGTAATAGCTAGTCCATATCACCTATACTATGGGAAATACTGTACTCCATACTTTCCTAATAAAAAAAAAGGAAAAACCTGAATAGCCCTTTTATTGACCTCTTTATTTTCTCTGTAACAAATTATGTTTGAACTATTCAAAATGTCAGAGTAATCCCTATGTATGTAAACACCCCCTTCCCTATGTATGTGTTCAGTGATTATGTCAATAAATTATGTCATTCTGATACCTGATTAAAAATAAACATTTCATAGATCTTCTAGATTTTTCCAACATCTGGTAGTATATGAAGAACATTTTCCATGACTGACAAGATATTTTAAATACTTTCTATATTTAAGCACCCTTGCACCTAGATTAGAGTGACTTGGAGAATACATCTGGGGTTTATAATTGAAGATAGAATACACAGATAACTCTTAAGTACCTATTATTTATTTACCAAGCACTGTGCCAGGAACTGAGAATACAGCTACAAGCAAAACAATGCTTTTGTCCTAATGGAGTTTAGAGCCCAGGGTAGGATTCAGTTATTACCTATAACACATGAAAAAAGTGCTACAAAGAAGAAAGAAAAAAACAAAGAGCTTTGTAATATGGGTGTCAGTAAAGACTTCTTATAGAAATGACCTTTCATCTGAGGTGTGATGGAAAAGAAAGCATGTTCTAACCAGAGCAGGTAGCAAAGTGACTCATGTTCTGGGTCAGAAAAGAGTATGTGGAAGGCCAGTAAATGGGAGAGTGCACAGGATACTCAAGCAACTCAAGGAGACACAGGCTGACGGACTGAGGACATAGTGGTATGGGACAGGCCTGTAGAAATAGACAGACCAGATCTTACATGACTGGTAGAACCTATTAAGGATTTAATTATTGTTTTATAAAAAATGTGAGGCATCGGAGGATTTTAATCAGAGAAATGACAAGATTTGGATTAAAAATGCAATGTTATTGGCTGTGTTGTAGAAAATTGTGAATGAATAAATAATTTAGAAGGCTACTAAAATAGCCCATGTGATAAATGATGGTAGCTTCTAACATGTGTTGTATAGAGGATATGGAAATGAATACACTCCAAGTGTTTACAAGAGGAAGAATTATCTGCATTTTGAACTGAATTAAATAGGACAAGTGGGAAAGAAAGGTGTTAAAAGGGTTTGAGCTTGAGCAACCGTAAATATGAAGGTGGCTCTCAGCGGAGGTAAAGAACTCTGGAGGAAGACCAGGTTTTCTTGTGGGAATATTTGATATACTGCCATCTTATATTTGTGGTGCCTTTGGGCACCATTAGGGATATAAAATCATCAATTGAATATGTAAACAAAACTCAGAGGTGTGTCCAGAGCTGGGCATAAATATTTGGGAGTTACTATATTGGTGATTGAAGTTATGGTAAAAAGAAGAGCACCTAGGAGGAGAATATAGAATGAGAAGAGAAAGGAACTTTGAATAACCTGAAATTCAAAGGCTAGATAAAAGAGCATAAGCCAGCAAAGAGACCGGCAAAGTGTGGCCAGAGATTTTGGAACAAACCCTGGAGAATGACATGGAATCCAAAAGAAGAATTTCAAGAAAGAGTGTCAAATGCTGCTTGAGAGGTTAAATATGCATTGGCTGCAGTTACAGGGAAGTTATTGGTTACCTTAGTAAGAGGCCTGTTAGGGAGGATGAGGAGTGGCGGTAATGTGAGATATAGATTAGAGTGACTTGGAGAATACATCTGGGGTTTATAATTGAAGATAGAATACCCAGATAACTCTTAAGAAATCTAGAAGTGGAAAGAAAGCAATAAATAGAGGAACAGTAAAAGGAAATGTGGTATTGAGGAGGTTGTGGGCATGTGTATGTATGTGTAGAATGTGTATTTTTTTTTTTTTTTTAAGATGAGAAGAGCTGAGCATGCTTGAATACCTTCCCCCCAAGGGGACAATCTGGCCAAATTGCTCCAGTAATGCAATAAAGGCATTGCAAGAAGGAAGGAAGGAAAGAAAGAAAGAAAGAGAAAGAAAGAAAGAAAGGAAGGAAGGAAGGAAGGAAGGAAGGAAGGAAGGAAGGAAGGAAAGAAAGAAAGAAAGAAAGAAAGAAAGGAAGGAAGGAAGGAAGGAAAGAAAGGAAAGAAAGAAAGAAAGAAGAAAGAAAGAAAGAAAGAAGAAAGAAAGAAAGAAAGAAAGAAAGAAAGAAAGAAAGAAAGAAAAAAGAAAGAAGAAAAAAAAGAAAGAAAGAAAGAAAGAAAGAAAGACAAGGACTTAGTAGGAAGGGATATGCTGAAATAGAAAAAAAAAAAAAAAAAGAGAAGTAATTCTAGAGTAAGGACCCAGAAAAGCACAGGAACCAAAAACAGGTGTAAACAAATGTCTAGCAGAGCATGATCACATCAACCAGTTTATAAGTATTTTCAGATAGGGTGTATTTCCATTCTTCTGTCCCTATCTTCCAAACTCCGTAGCATTAAATCAGAACACTAACATATTTAAATTGCTATGAGTAAATTCACATCTCCATTGTCATAGGAACAAATTTAGTCCACAAATAATACAAATAAACATGTTCAATTGTAAATTTTTTCATAAATGATTTAATGATTCGATATTTAATATAAATGTATTGTAGTTGAACAACAAGTAAAATTTTTGGAAAATTCCTATTGATTTCTAGAAGTTTGTATTTCTCATTAAATCACACCTGATTAATAATTTATTTTTATTAAAAAATATTTTAAATCCAAGTTACTGCAAATCCATAGGAACATAATGCTGGTTTCCTTGTTACTTGAATTAAAATGAGTTGTATTTTTCTTTTACTTCTTAGTTCTACAAAGAAGACATTAAAATTGCTTTTTAGACAGCAACAAAAAGGAGAGAACTATAGCTACGTGAAACATCATAAGAATCTCAAAAACATGTGAGCAAAAAAAGCCAGTTACAAAAGAGCTCTACATTTTGATGTGTTGGTTACATAGCATATGCATTTTTATTATCAAGCTATATACTTAAGATCTTTGCATTTTATTGCATGTAAATTAGGTCAATACAATTGCACTTAAGTATTTCCATTAGAATTCAATAACAAAAGGAATTTTCTATTTTTAATTAATGCTGTTTTTGTCCTATTACTTTCCAAAAGAGATCAGTCTCCCTTCAGAATTGGGCTTATTTGGGGAGGGGGGGGCATCCATTCTTCCCCAGCCTGTATTATCTGTGGTCACATTTCTATGATAGGCATTAAGCCATTTCAGAGTCCCCATGTTTATCTGAGAATCAAGCAGGGGACACTCTGTTCTGTCAAGAACAAACAAATACCTCAGTCTTGTTTCCTCTCCCTCAGCCTCCACACTTAACCACCATTCCTGACCATCTGGCAGCTTAGGAACCACTGTGTCCCTTCAAGAAGAGTCTGACTATTGGAGGAGGTCAACAAGAAGATGTGACCATCAGTTGACCCACAAGCCGGACTTGGGCAAATGGGGGCTCCCCATCCCCTCCTGTGTCCTTGGAATGTGTAGTCCACTTGCCTTCCCTGCTCCCAGAAGCTGCACCCAGGATATAGCCTTGAGATAGAAATGTGGTGTTGAGGCTAGGCAGACCGGGTACATAACTGAACCCAGTTCAGGCCTCTATATAACTTCTAAGATTCTGGAGGGTGGGTGCAGAGATTTACTCTTATTGTGGCTGCCCAAGACAAGCCTCATATGTAAGTTCCCTTGCTTATTAAAACTGCCGCCTACCAATCTGGAGTGGTCTGACTTTCTCAGGTCTCTTCCCAGATGATATCCAGGAAGCCCCCGAGACTGTGAACTAACAATGACTCTACACTAAGGTGGTTTATCTGGAAGGAAGTAAAAGAGGAGTACCCTCCTTTTGCCACATTTCCCAGTCATGTAGCAGGCTCAACTCTTCAGTTCCCTATTATGGCTGAGATTTCTTCACTGTGTACTTACTGCCCTAAGAGCCTAGTGATCAGCCTTCCCTTGCCAGATCCAATCATCCTGAACAGGAGAGCTCTGAGTATATTAATAATTGTCCATATCTTCAGCCATCAATTCCTACCCAAGGATACCCCTCATCACAGTTTGATGATTCTGTGGGAACAGTTGTTGCTTTGGGAAAAACTACAATCCCCTAAAAGCAGAGTTGTATACTCCACCATGCATCCAAATAGGACAAGTGCATCAGAGCTGAAGAGTCTAAGTGCAGGACAATTTCTTTTATCTAGATATAACTACCTACATACTAACTGGTGTTGAACTTTACAGAATAGCAAATTCTTTCTTAGCTCCTTCTTCAGCAAGAGGTGATGATTAAAACTAAGCATCTTCCTACTTTCCCAACTCTTTCACCTCTTCATCTCAGACACACACACACATAATCCATACAAAGGAAATAAAAGAAGTCTCCAACACATAGCTGTGGCACAGCCATTGATAATATTCCACATTATTGGATGAGAAAACTGGATTCTTAATCGAAAATATAAGTGCTTATGATTTCACTGTTTATTCAGTAATGATGGGTGGTTTTATTGGCTTCAAGAGTGTAAACAAGGCCCCTTATAACACACTTTCCCCTGAGCATTTCCACCCCCTTTCAAAAGACTTTCTCCAAATACAAAATTCAAGGATCCATTCCATGAAGAGACAAAAGTTTCTTCAAGTCTTTAAACCATAGTTCTTATCAGTGCCTGCCTTTAAATATTTTTTTAAATTCTTAGGGAGAATTTGAGATAGTTCATTCTGTTGCCAGAACAAAAAAATCATGCTAGCATGTCTTTCACAACCATTTCAAAAACCACAAAATACGAAAACTTTATTTGAACTTTATTTGAATGTATTAGTGAGTATATCTAGGTCCATCTATATCCTACAAAATGGTACCAATAGAAGATTCATTTAGTATGTGAATGCCCTAATAATGAGATTTTGAAGGAAAAATGAAGTTAATAATAAAAAAAAAAAATCAATGAAAAAGGGGAAAAGGGAACTGGTAAAAAAAAGAAGAATGAAAAAGTAGAGACTAAGAACAAAAGGTGAAAAGTGTAGGAAGATGACCATGACTGAAACATATTTAAATTTGTATCACTCTTTACAATAACTTCATAGAGCATCTTCATACTCTTGTGGTTTTCAGTAAGAAGTTCTAAATCTACCTTGTAGATTTTGCTTTCCTCTATTTTAGTTAACAAAATAAGCAACAGAACATGTCATTTTTAAAAATGAACATACTTTTCTCAGATTTAGTCTTCATAAATTAATTACATGCTCCATAGTGTTTTCACAGCACAACATCTAGGAAAAAGACTATATTTCCACAGCTACAACTTCATAGCCCTTATTTCTCATTGTTGTTATCTGCAACAATGTAAAGAGATCTAACTTCCTTCCTGGACAAAGGAATGAAGAGAAAGATAATAATAAGCATATTGATAACAATAAGAACTTAATAACTAACATGTTGTCACATATTGAGTCAAGCTCTTTATAAACCTTACCTTTCAAGAGCTTATCAATAATACTGTCAGGTTGACATTACAGTTGAGGAAACTGAGACTCACAGAGGTTAAGAAACTTGATCAAAACTCTAGACGGTATCAGAGTCCAGTCTGTCTTATGGTCGAGTCAGCACACCTTCCACTACACCATCTGAGATTTTTCAAGAGATTCTCAACCATGCCTTTCCTAACCCATCAGGGGATACCCACACCATGCCTTACTTTTCATTCTGCCTCTTCTACAAATCCTACTTATCATTTATCCTGAAAATCTAAAAAGCCCTTAGGTTTGTTCATTCTATTAGCTCCTGCCTAAAGCTAGGGTGATTTTGAAAACAGTCATGAACATGGCTCTGACTCTGTTTGTGCATAATAACCCTGCATTATATTGACAGTGAACTCTTTCTTTCCATTTATTATGGGCCACAAAATCATGTCTAAATTGCTAGTCACATTATTGATAAGACTCTTCTCATTGCAAACATTACCTAAATACATTCCCAATGGACTATGTTCTTGCTGGATACACAGTTTCTTTTTTTTTTTTTTTTAAGATTTTATTTATTTATTTTGAGAGAGAGAGAATGAGAGATAGAGAGCACGAGAGGGAAGAGGGTCAGAGGGAGAAGCAGACTCCCCCGCCGAGCAGGGAGCCCGATGTGGGACTCGATCCCGGGACTCCAGGATCATGACCTGAGCTGAAGGCAGCCGCTCAACCAACTGAGCCACCCAGGCGCCCAATACACAGTTTCTTTAATGTGTGGGACTCCTGAGGTAGAACTAGACAGTCTTCTGCATGACAGAAAATTGTGGTCTTATGAAGCCAGTTTCTACAAGGCTACACAGACAGACATATAAAGACAGACAGCAGGACTGAGGATGTCAAAAGTCATTCCTGAGGGAAAAAAAAATCCTCTCTGATTCATATATCTGCTTGGCCAAATTTCTATTCAAAAATCAAAGAAATGAATTGGGAGCTCTTGGAAGAAAGCCTTTGAATGCTGTTCAGCCAATTCCCCAAGATAATAGCAGGCACTGTATCATGTTTGTTTGGTCCTTAACACACAAAACCACAAAGCTTGTTTTTATTTTTATTTTTTTATAGAAAAGATGGTTAAATGAAAAGTTACTGCCTTGTTTTGCTGAAAAGGGAAAAGGGATACAGGTTTTTATATGAACTGAAAGCTATTTCAAAATATAGAATAGTCCAAGTATAATAGGAAGGAAATGAACAAAGGGCTTAAACTTCTATCTCTTTTTGTTTTGACACATCCACAATTGAACATGTCATTCAGTATATCTTACAATGATGAAACAGAAGAATACAGTAGTAATGAACAGTGCTTAACACTGTCTGTTTCATTTTCTGAGACAGAAATGTCCTGTAGAATGAGTTTAAAGAAATGAAATTTTATAAAAAGGAGATAGAAGGGAAATATTGGGCAGAAACTGTGACCCTTCTAAGTTTCTGAAGCTGTAAAGCAGAGAGAAAAAAAGAAAAAAATAAATAAATCTATGAAAACGTAATGGCATGCAACCTGTTTAGAAAGAAAAAGATATTTGAACAAGAACTGTATTAGCAATTACTGGAATCCTGATCTTGTAACAAGATTTAGAAATGAAAGAAAAAGATAAAAACTAATAAATAAGGAAGGAAACTAAAGGAAGGAGAAAGAAAAAATAAGTTGCAGAAAACATGAGAAAAAGTTTAGACATCTTTTAAAGAAAATAAGTTTTTTAGGGTGCCTGAGTGGCTCAGTTTAAGTGACTGCCTTCAGCTCAGGTCATGATCCTGGAGTCCCAGGATCGAGTCCCACATCGCATCGGGCTCCCTGCTCAGCAGAGAGTCTGCTCTCCTTCTGACCCTCCCCCCCTCATGTGCTCTCTCTCTCTCTCTCTCATTCTCTCTCTCTCAAATAAATAAATAAAATCTTTTTTAAAAATAAAGAAAATAAGTTTTTTAAAGAAAAAAATTGTGCACATGGTGAAATATAGGGATAACACATCATCATTAGTTGCCTAAAGGTATATCACCTAACATTAAAAAAGAAATTTGGACAACTTCACTAACCCCACAGATAATTCCTAATTATGCCAAAAACAAAAACAAAAACAAAACACCAACACCAAAAAAGCAGCAATTGTTCCTGTAAACATTCATGTTAACTGTACTCCTAAATGAATCCATAAAAATTTTAATACAGTAAATTTACACTTTATATTTAATGGAGTCGGGGCTTTCAAATTTCTTCTCATGAACCATTTGAATACTTACTAAGTAAATTATTCAACTGATATAGACTGCTAAGAATTAAGACATTTTAGATCTGGAAACAGATCTAAAACTCTAGACGGTATCAGAGTCCAGTCTGTCTTATGGTCGAGTCAGCACACTTTCCACTTAGAAACAAGCTTGGAGTTCATATAGTCATAAAATCACACAAAATTAAAATTGAAAAAAGAGATCATCTCATGTATACGCCCATATGGGAATGGATTTCTCCATATACTTTTTCCGTTAGATAATCATTAAACCTAAGTCTCAACTACTCACTTATTTTCAGATCCTTCATTTTACAGGATACCACCCAAGGAAGATTAATATTTTGTTTCAGTTTCAAAAGAGTGCTGTGATATATATATAAAATTCTTAGAATCAAATAGATTTTGAAGATGTTGAACTTTAAACAGCATTAGAGATGCTAATCCACTGCAAGGCATTGTAGGACTTTATTTTACTAATTTACATTATTGTTCCTCAAGAGAGAATACAGTGTGACGGTTTCTAAAAACCATCAAATATTTGTTTTTGTTTTGATGAAGTTGGGAGTAGAGAGTGAGATAGGACTTGCGGGGTAGAATTTTGAGACTAGTTTTCCTCCGAATATATTTTGAGAATATTGATCTAAGTGGCTTTTCCAAACACATATTATGTGTAACCTAAATCTCAAAATTCTCGGGTATTAGTTTTAAGCCCATGTGTTTTTGTGCTTGCATTAGACATGAAAATTAGCTTTCGATCATTTTCTACATAAAAGATTTTCAAATTTCTTTGAGTTCAATGAACTTCCTTCTATGACCCTGTGGATGGTTAAGCCACGCATGTCCATTTGATGAAAATAAAAGAGGGGACTGGAGGATTGCTTATGTGTTCCTCAGTCTCAAATGATCTGCCTACACCTATCTGGACCTGACTGATCAGAGGTTGATTTGAATGCACTGGAAAGTAGAATTTGTACCCAGAAAGCTTGAGTTTTATGTGTCATCCATGCCTCTGTATTCTAACTGACAAAGGTTTCTCTGAGGAAATTAAAGTTCTGTTAGGAGAGACCTGAGTAAACTGTCAAAATAGGAGTTAATAGGTATCAAGAAAAAAGCATAAGGAACTACACATAGCATAAGGAAGGTAGAATCTAGAAACTGGAAAGGAACCGAAGAAAATATCAGGCAGAAAATTAAATTCTGCCTAGACCAATACGGTAACCCGATGCTGCTCCATTAATGATAATTCTGCTCTTCTAGATCCTGCTGAAGTGTTCTGTAGTATTCAGTGTTCAGTTTGAGGGCTCCAAAATTTGACACAGGACTATATTAGGGTTTTTATTTAACATAATTTTTTTTTTCATTTTTTCACAGGCATGTGTCATTTTGGCATTGTGAAAAAAAAATCTTCTAAAATGCCGAAAGATACTTAAGAACAAAATCTATGCAATATGAGAAAACTACAATAGGCCACTTACATGACTCCATATAATCAGAAAAAAACTTCATTAAATTTTCATGATCCTATTCCCTAATAAATTATCTGCTGCCCTTTCTCTTTAACAACGGCCATAATAGAAGTCACAGAAGAGAACAACTTCCTCAAAAACAAACGACAGAAACCCCACTTCAGCCACTGTTTAGCAATGTGACTTGGTGACCAAAGACAAGTATTAAGTCAAAGATCAGAAGTCTTAATATAAGAAAATGTGGCAGTAAACATATCATGGTAAAACATTTTTTTAGGCGCCCCATGATTAAACAGTTTATGTCAGCTGATATAATTATGAAAAGTGGCATCCTTCCCCATGTAGAAAAATCTCAATAAAAATTTCCTAAGAAGAAGTTTATTTGATTTGTATTACTCTCATTCTATTACAAAGCCCAACGGTATCACCTAGTGCCAATAATGTCAACTACTGGTCATTCCCTGTTTAGGATCATTATTGCCAAAGGAATAAAAATGTCACTGAATGATGTTTATTCAATAACTCAAAATATCAAAAACAATTTGTCTAATTCATATAGTGCTTGACTCTTCCACATATACCTTCCCTAATTTTCCTTTAATTCAACATTCACTAATTAAACACATGTTCTCACCGAGGCCCAGCCCTCAGTCTCCACAACCTACCCATGCTTCAAAGCTACTCTAAGAGCTCTGAGTGAAAGAAAAATGCTGCTCTAATTTCACTTAAAATGAGAACAGCTAACCTGTGATAACAGCCAGAGCAAATCGTGCGTTGACAAGAAGTACTTTACTTCAAGATTTAATTTTGACCTCAAAAGCGTATCATTGCCAAGTGTCTAAAAAAGGACTCACTCCAGGTGTCAGTAAACTGACTTCATAAGCCACATGGTGACATTCAAGTACTTGGCTAAATGTAGAACCTACATGTCCCCCCCATGCTTTATTGAGAAATAATTGGTATACGTCCCTGTTTAAGTTTAAAGAGTATAGCGTGATGGTTTGATTTACATATATTGTGAAATGATTACCACTATAGGTTCAGCTAACACCCATCTTCTCATACAGATACAGTAAAAAGAAAGAAGAAAAATGGAAAAAAAAAAATTCTCCTTGTGATGAGAACTCAGGATTTAATCTCTTAACAACTTTCCTGTATGTCATACAGTAGTGCTGGCTAAGTCAGTTGTGTTGTACACGACATCCCTAGTACTGACTTATCTTATAACCAGAGGTTTGTACCTTTTGACCACCTTCCTCCAATTCCACCACCCCCACATGCTCTCTCTGGTAATCACAGATGTCTTTTTCTATGAGGTTTGTTTTTTTTTTTCTTTTTAAAGATGCCACATATAAGTGAGATCATACAGTATTTATCTTTCTCTGAGTTATTTCACTGAACGTAAATGCATTCAAGTTCCCTTTGTTATAAATGGTAGGATTTCCTCATTTTTTATGGTTGAATAATACTCCATTATATATATATACACACACACACACACACATAAGTATATATATACACACACATATATACTTCTGTATCTATCCGTCTCTCAGTGGACACTGAGGCTGTTTCCATGTCTTGGCTATAATAAATAATGTTGCGGTGAACCTGAGAGTGCAGATATCTTTTCAAGTTAATGTTTTCATGTCCTTTGAATATATTCCCAGAAGCGGAATTGTTGGATCACGTGCTAGCTCTATTTTTAATTTTTTGAGGATCCTTTATACTGTTTGCTATAGTAGCTGTACCAATTTACATTCTCACCAGCTGTACTTAAGTGTTCCCTTTTCTCCATATCCATGCCACCACTTACCTCTTGTCTTTTTTTATGACGGCCATTCTAACAGGTGTGAGGTGATAGCTCATTGTGGTTTCAATTTGCATTTCCTGAATGACTAGTGATGCTGGCCTTTCATATATCTTCTCTGGACAAATGCCTACTCAGGTCCTTTGCCCATTTGTTAATTGGGTTGCTTTTTGCTATTGAATTGTATGAATTCTTTACATATTTTAGATCTTAACCCCTTATCAGATATTTGGTTTGCAAATATTTTTTTCCCATTCTGTAGGTTGTTTTTTTACTTTGTTGATGTTTATTTTGCTGTGCAGAGATTTCTTCGTTTGATGCAGTCCCACTTGTTTTATTTTGTTACTGATGCTTTAGGTGTCATATTCAAAAAATCATTGCCGAGACTCATGTCAAGGAGCTTTGTTTCTGTTTTCTTCATGGTTTCAGGTTTTACGTTTAAGTCTTTAATCCAGTTCAACTTAATTTTTGTTACTGGTGTGAGATATGGATCCAGTTTAATTCCTTTGCATGTGAATATCTAATTATCCCACAACCATTTATTGAAGAGATGGGCTTTTCTCCACTGAGTATTCTTGGCTCTCTTGTCAAATATTAGTTGACCATATATGTTTGAGTTTATTCTGGGCCCTTGATTTTGCCCTATTGTTTTGTCTATTGTTATGGTTAGCTTCCCTGGTTAGACAGACTAAAGGCTATATTCAGCAATGACTAGGGCAACAAATTAGATTTCCTGCCCAGGTGCAGTGGAAGAAGCTTTAAAGCTGGTAAAGCTCTTTGTGTGGCGCCTGGGTGGCTCGGTCGTTAAGCGTCTGCCTTCGGCTCAGGTCATGATTTCAGGGTCCAGGAAGCCTGCTTCTCTCCCTCTCCCATTCCCCCTACTTATGTTCCCTCTCTCCTTGTGTCTCTCTCTGTCAAATAAATAAATAAAATCTTAAAAAAGAAAAAAATCTCTTTGTTTGTTATCTCAACTCAAGCCAACCTGCATCTCAAGTTCCCTGGCTGAGCCAGGGCCACTGGCTTCGTTTTACCAACTACTGATGCTGTTTTCCCTTCACTAGATTGGAGGACGGGTGGATTGCACAGCTTCCAGGAGTTGTCACCCCATCTCTTCTGGTCAGATGGGACTGGAAGATACTCTCCACAGTAAGAAGGGCTATGTCTCAGCTCTCTTGCCTGGGCAAGAGGGGAGGGGCCACTCTAGGCTACACTCATTTTCCCAAACAGACTCTCTGATTGGGAGGGGCTGGGAGCTACCTTCAGCCTTGGCTATGAATTAAGGCCCCTGATTGTGATAGCATGGGGAGTCTCCATGCCCAGCACTGACTTAGCTCTAGCAGTGATTAATTTTGCCTGAGTGCCCCAGGGCCACACAGCTTCCAGGAGTTGTGGCCAGCCCTTCTGCTCAGAAGGGGCCAGAAGACCCTCTCCATAACAGGGGGACTGTGATTCTTCTCCTTGTGTGGGTGTGAGCAAAACAGGCTTGAGGGTAGGCAAAGTTTCTCTTTTGAGTATCTGAATCAGGCACATGTACACCCCACCAAGTTCCATGCTCAGAGTGCATCCCCAACCCTGTTCTCCAGATGAGCAAAACCACTGGCTGGGATTACTCCTGAGCACTGCAGATGAGAACTCAGTCTACTAGATCTGTGTGCTGGTTGTTCTGAGCTCCTCCCTGCTTCTCTGTGATTACCACTGGCTGAGCCCCCAAATATTTCTCTGCAATCCCCATGGTGTGAGAACAGAGTAGAGGTTCCCACAATGTGACCCTAATGCTGGGCGGGGGGAGGGAGCTGGCTGTCCCCTGCCCTGTTCTCTTTCCCACTGGAGAAACCAGGGGCTCAGGGGAAACCTCTCAAGGTGCTGGGCTGGGCTGGCCTGGAGGAGGGACAATGCAGTCAACATGCAGCCACTCCTCTAACCCCTCCAATGCAGTCCATCTATGTCTCTGTGGTACAGGGTCGGGGGGTGCTTCAACCCCACCCCATGTTTGAGGATTCTTCCAGTGGTGTCTTGTTCTTGAATAGTTATTAGTTGTTCTTATGAAGGAAAACAAAGTCAGTATCCTATGTTGCTATCTTATGACATCACTCCCATAACTTAATAAACTAGGGGAAGCACTGAAAGTCAGGCTTCAAATCTGAACTGTACTTTCATTTCCTGTCTTTACTACTACAGGATTTATGGCTCCCGTGGCATACATGAGAAGAATCAAGGCAATTCTGAGCCAACAGTCTCACACAGATGGCATCTCTTCTGTCATAATTAGGCAAAATGTACATCATGAGAGAGGAAAATATAATTTTTTTTTGCATATTCTCCCTTGAGCTTTTGCTCCTATTCTTATGTTGTTTGCATTGCCAGTGTGGAAGGAAATCGTCATTATGCATGTGCTATGGGTTGTAGGAGAGACCTTTTTTTTTTTAACAAATCAAACATTTCAGAAGTTTCCTTCTAGTAGATTTTTTTCATTTTCCTGGTAAATGTTTAGTCCCAGTTTGAAAATGGAGACTGACATTAAAACTACTCTTTTGTGATTATAGCTGTATTTTGGACTAGATTTTTTTCATGTGGAAAAAAAAAAGGAAACAAAAAAAACATAACAATACTTGAGCAACAAAATAAAATGAAACAAATTTATGTTTATAAGTAATTTAGAGAAAATATTGCCAGCATAGAAGAAAAAAAGAGGAAGTAATTATAAGAACACACAGATTATATCTAAAACACCTCAAAAAATTTAAGTTTGGTTGAGATCAGTAAGATATTTTCCATGTCTCTCTTGCTCTGTTCTTTGGACTTACTTCCCCCACATACAGTCCTTTGCTCAGCCTTGGATCTCCACATTTCTTAAAATACAACCTGAAATCACAACAAAAGAATCAGAGCCTATCTTGTCCAGGTCTGCAAGCAGGTCATTTTTGGTAGCAAATTCTCTTCATTACAAGGCCTCCTTTAATGGAGGCCTAATGCTATGATATGTTGATTATTTTTAGCCCCAGCAAGAAGTACCAAAAGCCATCCTACCTCTGATAGAAATGATATAGTAAGAAAAGGAATCTGATAGAATTAGAGATCATTTTGAGTTTGAAGTAATGATGGGAAATACCAAATAGATATATGAATAGGGAATATAGACAGTAATATTCCAAAGACTTCTGCAAAAGGTAGAAATTGAAGTGAACAGAAGGTGTTTGAATTGTTTGAGCTCCAACAGAAGTAGATCTTGAGACAGGATTCAATGCAAATAGTTTTATTAGGGTTGATTTGGGAAATACCTGTAAATGAGGAGGAAAATAACAAAGGGAAGGGGAAACAATCAATATAGAATGCATTACCCTGAAACTCACGGCTGGAGAATGATGGGAGCCGTTTTAGAGCCCAGACATCTAACTTATCCGATCAGACTTGAGGGAGATGGTGAATTTATGCAGCAGCTACTGTCAGTAATTGGTCAAATGCAGCTGCCAGGGGAAATCATTTCTTGGCACTTCCGGCTCAAGTAGAAAGGGATCCCACATACACAGATAACTCTCAGAGAGATGCAAAAACCAGCTGTTGGAATTGAGGGCAGGGTGCAATGAAACTGTATGGTCATAAGAAACTTGGACAAGGCAACAACAGCTTTGGCCAGAGGCAGTGGGGTGTTGAAGTCAGCTCGCACTCACTTCCAAGATCTTCCTTCCTTCCTTCCTTCCACATCTTTCCCTAAGTTCCCATTTGGTGACTTCACATGGGTAGCTTGAAAGCAGCTGTGGTGGAAGGATTTACACCATGGAAATCAGGAAATGCTGCAAATCAGTCTTTTTTTTTTTTTTGTCTTTTCTTTTGAGAAACATTCTTTTGGTAAACATTTACCAGCACACCACTATATAGAGCAATATTTACTGAAATATACAAAAGATGAAAATCTTGCTAGAAATTTTTTTTTCTTTAGAGAGGGAGGGGGGAGGTGCAGAGGAGAGGGAGAGAGAGAATCTTTTTTTTTTAAAGATTTATTTATTTATTTTGAGAGAGTGAGAATGAGAGAGAGAGAGAGAGTACATGAGAGTGAGGAGGGTTAGAGGGAGAAGCAGGCCCCTCGCCGAGCAGGGAGCCCGACGCAGGACTCCAGGATCATGACCTGAGCTGAAGGCAGTTGCTTAACCAACTGAGCCACCCAGGCGCCCCAGGAGAGAGAGAATCTTAAGCAGGCTCCATGCCCAGCACAGAGTCCAATGCTGGACTCAATCTCACAACCTCGAGATCAAGGTCAGACACTTAACCAACTGAGCCACCCAGGCACCCCCCCCACTTTTTTTTTTCCTTGCTAGATAATTTTTTTCTAAGTTACCTGCAGAACAAATATTATGAATATATGAATTCCAATGAGCTTCAACACTTGTTTGATACTCTCTTTTCAAAACATCTTCAAACTTTTTATAACATAACTAATGCTTAAAATGACTACAAAAATAAGGATTTAGATATCCTTGCTCTGGGTGAAGTGCTCTGCTAAATGTGGAGTGAGTATGTAGGCAGTGAAAAAGTAGCAAGAAGCAGCAAAGAACAAAGGCAGGGAGATTCAAAGAGTGACAAGGCAGAGCACCTGGCCTCTGGAGCTTGTAAGCAGATAGGAAGATAATTCAATCAATAATACTTGGCATTTCTAAGATATTGCTAGCCTCTTTCAGAAGTTCACAACCAATAAGAGTGAAGCTGCATCACATCAAAATGGATAGCCCAAATAGATGATCTAATATTAAAATATCACCCTTTCTTTAATGTCACATTTTTGGAATAGTGCTTGCCAGATGCAGGTGGGGTGGGTGGCATGCAAAATGGGTGAAAGTGATCAAAAAGTACAAATGTCCAGTTATAAAATGAATCAGTCATGGGGATGTAATGTACAGCATGGTGACTGTAGTTAATGATACTATATTGCATGTTGGAAAGTTGCCAAGAAAGTAAATCTTAAAAGTTCTCATCACAAGAAAAAAAAATTTCCTAACTGTGGATGATGACAGATGTTAATTAGACTTAACTGTGGTGATCATTTTGCAATATATACCAATATTGAATCATTGTGTCATTATGTTGTACATATGAAACTGACATAATGTTATATGTCAATTATACCTCAATAAAAGGAAGTCACTTTCTTTTTTTCTTTTTCTCTTTCTTTCTTTCTTTCTTTCTTTTTTTTTTTTAGCTTAATGATATAAAAGCTTCCCTCTCACTTTAACAGTTTAAAAATGGCCAAAGTTCACAATTTTCTATTTTTCTCAGCATTTGAGCCAGGTGTCTTTTACAATTTCAATCTCTCAACAGATATTATTACCATAATTATTATTCTGATCTGCACACAATCATCACTAGGAATTTGCTTCACCAACAAAAGCAACCACATTGTCTGTTACATTCTGAGTCTCAGGAGAGTAGCTTTCTGCAAGCAGGAAACCCCTGTATATCGGATTCCGTTTTTTAGCTTCAAACAAATCTTCATAATCATTATACTGACAATTTTAGCACTCAATTTAATAAGGCAGAAACTAATATCATATTAAATTTCAAAATATCCAATAAATGAGAAGCAACAGCAGGACCTGAACAGTTTCTCAAATACATTTAATTAATTTTTAAATATCTAGGGCACTTGCAAATTTTGTTTCGAATGATCTCCCCACAAATTATTTGAATCCACTGTGTACTACTTTAAAAAATATTCAAATGCTAATACCACATGGCATTTGACATAGGATATTAAAAAAAAATTCTTAAGTTACTTCTAAAACAGTACCCTAGCAACAATCAAAAGCTCAAAGAAAAGAACCCACGAAAAGGTAACTGAATTTGGGGTTGACAGACACTAACATGGCAAACTATACAAAGTCCTGAAGGCAGAAAGACTATTGGCAGCAACAACAGTAGCAGCAAGAGGGACTGGTGACAGATTGAGAAAAGGCAAGTCAGCTGGTGTCCCCACTGGCACACTAAGGAGATAAGAATCTGTAGTTTATTCTCGTGCAAAAGATCAGACACTGTCCTTTCCTTAGGAGAAATACTTAGCTGAAGAGGGTCCTAGCTTCATATTTGACTATACTCAGGACTTAACTCATCTCCGAAAAACCCATAAGGATCTCAGTTTTTCATTTCACTTTGCCCCTGGAGATAGCAAACATTGGGCAAAAAACACCTAGTTGTTGACAGAAAATAATTTCCACTCTCAGACAGCTAAATAAGTGCCTACTTTGAATGAGATATCATTAAATGCATCAGTTTTCCAAAAGTCTTTGCATTTGCATGTGAATTGTCTGGGGATAGACATCTTACAGTTATAGTGAGGTGAATTCATTCCAAGGCACTGTGCTCAATACTGAAGAGGATAAAAAATGGAATAAGAACCAATAAGAACCAAGAACAAGCTAATTTGATTTTGGAAATTGTGTGTGTGTGTGTGTGTGTGTGTGTGTGTGTGTGTGTGTGTGTGTGTGTATGGAGTGGAGAGGAACTATTAAAATCACTAGTAGGGTCTCAGAGGTTAATAAAACCTGAAGATCAGTGGTGAGGTCTATCAAAACAAATTAATTTTAGAAGTTCAGACTATAGATTATCTATGTTCTTCACACTGTGTATTGTTGAGACATCATTGGCTTATTTCAGAATATAAGATATTCTTTTTTTCTATTTCAAATTTTAGTTTTTCATTGGTTTACATTATAATTATGAGAGAACATATAATTTTTTCATTACTCCATATTGTGTTATACAACTGGAACCAGACTCCCAACTGAAAAACAAATTCCCAGTTAACAGTAAGCTTTTCCTCTGTTGGTACAATGTGAACAGAAAGATTCTTCCAGATGACTTTGTTGACAGGAGAGCACTAAGAGCTCCCTGAAAATATAGGGAAATTAATTAAAATCTGATTCATATCCAGGCTTCCTTAAAGCTTACTAGCTGTTTTTTTCTCTCTGTGATAAAATTTATTAGGTTGAATTCATTTATAATTACCAGTTCTCCCATAACCTTTTGGATTGATTGCTTATTTTTAGTCAGCTTTGCCAATCTCTCCTTTTCTCACTTCACTGTGACTATTATATTATGGTTCAGCTATAATGACCTTAAAGGAGAGAAAAAAAACAAAAAAAGGAGCAAGGAGAAAAGAAAGGAGAGACAAAGAAGTAGAGAGGAAAAGAATCAACAGAAAGAATGAGGCAGATGTGTGTGTGTGTGTGTGTGTGTGTGTGTATGGTGTGTGTGTGGTGTGGTGTGGTGTGTGTGTGTGTGTGTGTGTGTGTGTGTGTGGTATGTGTGTGTGTGTGGTGTGTGTTGTGGTGTGGTGTGTGTGTGTGTGTGTGGTGTGTGTGTGTGGTGTGTGGAGTGTGTGTGTGTGGTGTGTGTGTGGTGTGTGTGTGTGGTGTGGTGTGTGTGGTGTGTGTGTGTGTGTGTGTGTGGTGTGTGTGTGTGTGTGTGTGTGGTGTGTGTGTGTGTGGTGTGTGTGTGGTGGTGTGGTGTGTGTGTGTGTGTGGTGTGTGTGTGGTGTGTGTGGTGTGTGTGTGTGTGTGTGTGTGTGTGTGTGTGTGGTGTGTGTGTGTGTGTGTGGTGTGTGTGTGTGGTGTGTGTGTGTGGTGTGGTGGTGTGTGGTGTTGTGTGTGTGTGTGTGTGTGTGTGTGTGGTGTGTGTGGTGTGTGTGGTTGTGGTGTGTGTGTGTGTGTGTGTGTGTGTGTGTGTGTGTGTGTGTGTGTGAAATAGAACAGCGTATAGACATGAAGAAAAAGTGATAGCAGAAAACAAGAGCAAGTAACCAGAGCCAGAGACATTAAGAGAGCAGAGCCTTCCTAAAGAAACAGTCCCTTCCTGGATCGTTAGGATTGTACTGCTGATAGTATTTTACCTTTTGGGACATGTTTACAACCCTCCGTAGGGAGATTAGGTAATAAAGCCCTGTCTTACCACTCCTTCATCCCCTCGACCTGAACCCTTCACACAAGAAGCTCATCCTTGAACTCCATTTGACCTTCACCTATTGGTATAAAATCTCTAATTCTGCCTCTCACCCATACACCATTCTAAGTTCCAAAACCAATGCCAGATTTTCCAGCAAATGGGCCATGATGCCATTCCAAACCCTACTTTGCCATATTTAGCAAATCAAATGACCTTCCAGAATCCCTGATATAACAAATTTTAAGCTATGTACAGCCAAATACAATATTCAAATGAAATAATATGGTTTGTTTTTATATATTTAACATTTGTACATATACTGAAAGGAATTTTATTTTTGCCAGGAAATGTTTTTTCATGAGCAGTGGCCATAAAAACAGACCATTCTCATCTCCTGCTATGGGGAACATAATCGACAGACAGCCTCAGCTGCTGTACTCTGAAGCCACTGCAATTGTACTGAGACCATGCTTCCCACAGCTGTTCCCTGTGGAGCTTTACTGAGTATGGCAGGGATACTAAAGCAGGTCCATTCCTATGAGAAGTGGGACTCCCCTGTCGAGTGACTTTGGTTTAAGGACTCCCCATGGGACTGCTCAAAACTTTCCTAGAAATGTATTGCACTCTGAGACTCCCTCTATACCACCCTTTCTTCTCTACCCCATAGGGGTTATTCCTGCATTATGGTCTCATAGTTTTACCTACCAGTTCCTCTGGCTCCATCTCATTTTCCCTTATAGGCATTTTCCCCAAATAAATCCGTATATATACAGTCCTGTCTTAGCACCTGCTTCTCAGAGGACCCAAACTAACACTAGTGGTACTGAGAGTGGTCCAAGAACACAGGCAATATTTGAATTTAGGACTCATTACACAGTGGACAGAGAAGACAGATGAGGTACAGATAGTCCCTGGCACAAGACAACAGTTAAAACTTTCCTTAGTAGTGACCTGAGAAAATGTCCCAGTAGAGGGGAATGCCACTCTAGGTCTAGTGATCCAAGCATTTGGAAAATGGGGGGAATCCACACATACAATGACAGTGAAGTTGACTGGTTATCGCTAACTTGGATGAATGGCTTGAAGATAGATTATGAGAAACTGAAAACCACTGACAAGTAGTAAATGGTTTATTTTGAGAAAGCTAATCAAGAAAGTGAAAACTGATAGAGTTGCAGAGCTCGAGAGATGTTTGAATCTCAGCCATGGCAGATCTGTTTTGTTAGGATCAGGGCCCTGGTTATGAGTAATGTGGGATTTTGAGACATGACATAAGGACATCTGGATGAACTCCCCTGGGGGGCTCAGCAGATGACCTCCAACCCTTCAAACCTGACAAAGGCAGTCCTTTCCCCATTCTGGAAGATGTTTCAGATGTATCTCCCGAAGAAGGCAACAAGTGGCACAGATCATTCATCAAGGTCATTATATATGCTCTAGTGAATGAAGGACCAGTATAAATAATAAGTCCAGTATGGTCCCTTCCACAGGTCCGGGTTGATGGAAGGAGACGCAGTCATAGAGCTGGTCTCATTAATATCCATGGGGATGATGGGATCAGGGGTCAGTGCTTAACTACAAGAAGCCAGGAGGCCCTAAGGTAAGGTAAGGCAAGAGGAACACTGAAGCAGGGGCTGTACCCACTGTACAGATAGTTAATAAAGCATGGTGACATCCCTAGCAGCAAACTAGACAATATGTAACACAAGTGCTGATTAGAATCCAGTACAAAAATGTAAAAGACAAGAATGAAGGAGAAGGGATTAAAGGACAGTTGTCCCAATATAAAGTCATGATCTATTGCTAAGTTCCCAGACCTAAGTTTATTTTCAGATCTAGAACACATTGATACATATATTGATACATATGATACTGTGATAAGTATTTAATATGATGTAATGATTTCCCCAGTCCTTCCCAAAGGAACCCAAAATGATTTACTTTGTTTGACTACACTGTGAAAAGGAGAATACCCAAATATTTTGAGTACTGTTGGAAATAGGTTATTGATATCTAGAGATCCAAAGCATCATTATGGCCCGCTTTTAAAATGGGAGCTAATGGGCACCATATAATAAAATGGAATTATGACTAAAGTCCAAATAGGAGTGGACCAATTGGGTCTGTATAGCAACCCAGTGGTCATTTCCCCAGTCTCCAAGTACATAATTAAAATTGCAATACTTAGCAGTTGAAGTAAAATAAAATCATGTATAGAATGATGTGCCATATCACTAGGCTCTGGTAAAGACAAGCCATTTAACCATGTCATTACATGCTTATACTTATGAAGCTGCTTAGTATGAGTTGTGTTCTGTTGGATGCATCAATTCATAAAACAGGATGGGTCCAATAGCAATCCTTAATAAGAAAGAAAATGTATGTCTGGGATAGATCCTGAACAGAACCAGATGTAAGCGTGAGCAGAAAGCACAAACGTCCATGTCACTCACCACAGTTGTACCAACACCATTCCCTGGCTTGCACCTATGACCTTATAATATAAGAGGTCCCATACAACCAGCTGAAGGAAGGAGAAAAACCTGAGTTTGGATTTTAGATATGCATGCAAGCCAAAAATAGACACTAGTTGGATTATAATTCGGGATTACAATTCGATTACAATTACAATAGAAAGACAGTGGGAGAGGGAAAATATTCTTTATGGGCAGAGTAGTGAATGGTGCACTTAGGCATTTACTTTATATAAAAAGAGAAGTGGCTCAAGGCAAGAATATATAGAGATTTCTGGGCAGTTGCTAATGGTATGACCAAACGATCAGAAGTAAAAAGAAAAAAAAAAAGTAGAAGATTGAAGACTAGGAAGTCTTGGAGACAAGATGGAGAAATGAAAAGGGGCAAAATGTGTGAAGGTTTTTGTATCATGGAGTATTTTAGTCTATCACTAAATAATTACCCTCCATGGAAGAGGCACCACACAAACAAGTAGACAAAATGACTAGGCCAGTTGATGTTACCTGGCCTTCCTAACTGGCTACTCCAGCACTGGCATGATGAGCACTTGATAGAAGTGGCCACAGTGGTAGAGACAGAGGTTACACATGGGTCCTCTAGCCCAGACTCCCTCCTAGCAGGGCCAGTCTAGCTACTGCTGACCCTGAATGTCCCATCTGCTCCCACAGACACCAGTGCTGAGCCCCTAACGTGGCACTACTTAAACTTTATCAAAATTAAAAGTTTTCTCTTTGGAAGATACTATTAAGAAAATGAAGACATAATCCACAGACTGGGAGAAAATATTCTCTGTGTTAATAACTGACAAAGAACTTGGATCCAGAATAATATAAAGAAATTTTAAACTCAATAATAAGGAGATAATCAATGGAAAATGGACAAATATTTGACCAGACACTTAACAAAAGAAATACAAGAATGGCCAATAAGCACATGAGAAAGTGAAAAGGAGCAAATCAGCGGTTGTCTGGGGACAAAAGCATTGGGAGGAATAAAATGTAAAGGGCATGAAGAAACTTTTAAGGGTAACAGAAACGTTTTATTTCTTGACTGTGGTAGTGGTTTCATGGGTGTGTGTATCTGTCAAAACTCATAAAATTGTACACTTAAAATAGGATGCTGTTTTTGTAGATAATAATTATACTTTTATTATACCTCCTTGGAATTGACAACATAGCATCACTAGGTAATTTGAAAAGAAAAATCTATTTTTTTTAAATCCTATGTGATATACTGGGATAGAAAGGATAAATACACAGTTATTATTTATTATTTTAAATTATTTTTTCCTATTTGATTTAACAGCAAAATATTCCTTTCCACTTATGTAAACAATGAGATAATACTAAAAATTGTTACCTTCTCAATATAGTTTCTCAAAGGAAAGATCACCTGAATGAAAAACACCAGAATGCTTATTGAAAATGGAAGTTTCTGGGCCTTATCCCATGGCATTAAATTAAGATTTGCAGGTTCCATGGAAGCATTACCAGTATTTACAGACAGATGTATTTTACCTGTTGTAGCAATTCACATGTTTGGCCACGTGGGGAGAAGCAATCCCTGCCTCCCACCTCTAAATTATAGACAGTCACAATATTAGAGTAGTCCTCAAGCCTCAAAAGCTCCCTTCCACTTTGAAGTTCCTAGAGACAGCAAATTCACCACTTTATCCTCCTCAAAACTGAGCATGTTGAGATTTCCAGTTGTTTCCACAGATTGCCAGCAGAACTCTATTGTGAGAATCACATTGAGATTTCCCAGCACCTCCTGGGATTGGGAGGAATTCCACCACGACTACCTGGTATGGAGAATTCTTCAAATCCCACTCCACAAAACCCACATGGGTTTCCTAGGGCTTTGGGGGATATGCTATGTAGTGTGAATGACACAGTGTCCCACAGAGAAGTCTTATATTCCTCTCACTTTCGGTCTCTATTCAACTTTAGCCAGGATCTTCAGCGAAGGAAGGGTTCAACTATTCTAGAGTTCTGATGAGCAGAACACCTGGATTTCAGTTGTAAAAGCAAAATAGCACAGCACACATGTTTTTATTGTGTGTTGTTGATTCCCTAATTTCAAAAAAAGAAAGCATAGTAATTAGTGTAAATCACTGTAATTATGTACAGATTATATATACAAATTATATACAAATACAACTAAAGTAATGTTATATACAAAACTAATAACAAATTTTTAAACAAATCAATTTAATTTTTTTATTGAGACAGAAAAGAGGAGTGATGGGTAAATATCTACATGTATACAGAAATGTGTATTTACTCAGACATAAAAGTAAATCTCTAAAAAATATCCACTAAGTAACATGGACTCTTGGCATTTCTTTGTACAGTTTGGACAACAGCTACAAAATGCTGGTTATACAATTCAATGTAAATATTTTGCTTCAGTTGTTTAGACACCTGTAACTCTGTAAGCCTATCTGGAAAAAAGGCTAATATTTACCTTTCTGGTTAAACCACAGAGCAGAGAGAAGGCTGGTCCAACTAGGTTGGAACAGTCACTTTGAATGTGTTTTGTCCTCTGGTCTCTAATTAGATAATGCACTTAAAAAGATGATGAAATCATGTATCACGGTCGAATGTTTCAAAAATAGGGTTGCTGTAGTTAAACAATAAAACTTTAGGTGGTGGCGGCTAGGAGGAGACAGGCAATATTTTATCACAGGAAATATAAGTAAATCAATGACATCTGTGCAGTGGAAGAAACTCTCTCAGTTTAGCTTCATCTTGGAAGCAGTTCTCTTCTTGCCAAAATCAAGGAGCTGTGAAAGTCCTTCTACCAAGTAGCTTAGTTTAGCTGAGCCGGGGGCTGAGCTCTTATCACAGGGCAGAGTACAGAGGCAGGAGCCCAGCATTTCGTAAAGACCATGTGTTGGGAAAGGGAGCATGCCTGGAGAGATTCAGTGGCGAATATAGTTAGTAGAAACCTTTAAAAATTGTTTAAAGTGATCCTGAGAATTCCCAGGTAATGACATTAAGTTCCTTGATATAAGAAAATGGCCCTCCAATAGATCAGAGCATAAATTAAGGAAATCAGAAAAAAGCAGACTCCAATGACCAGATCCAGAATATCAGAATGACGAGAACAACAACAGCAATCACAGCAAACAAACAAAACTGAACCTAACAGGTCTCTTTGAATTGAATTACCCGGTGACTAAATTCCTGAAGTATAAGACAGGAACAGAAATTAATAGCCAAATGCCACAGTGCATATTAATTTTACTTTGTTGCCTGCGCTCCTATTAATGCTTGCTATATACTTCTCATCGCATGCTATAGATTCCATTCTTAGCCTTTTTCTTTTCTATTATCTTTCCAACGTCCCGATTTAAAAGATCCTACCATGTGTTACTAGAAAAGATACCCAAAAAAGGTAGATCCTAACTTGTAGTGGCATTTCAAATTCTGGTTCCAGAGTGTGAAGAGAGGAAATTTCTATCTTAACAGAATCTTGAGGGAACACACATCATAAGACATAAGCCACTTGAACTAAAAGTGTACTTATGAAGGAAATAAAACCTCCTCTTCTTTGAGTTACCGATATTTTGTAATGACATTCATCACCTTTCACATGTCCCCCGTTACAGAGGCATATGACTTATTTGTATAAGCATGCATGTGATATAAGATATACATATTTATAGACTTAAATAACTGAATGAATGAATAATGTGTGATATGGGTATTATTTTTGTCCCTCAGGGCAATTGAAAGAAGGGGAAAATATACTTGGGGCAATAAATTCTGGATTTGCATCCTATTTCTGTGGGTATTAGACATTTGGCCTTGGGCAAATCATATGACCTGTTTAGGCATCTCTCAAATTAAAATTTTATTTATTTCTATTTTTTTTTAAGATTTTATTTATTCATTTGAGAGAGAGAGAGCACGAGCAGGGAGGAGGGGCAGAGGGAAAGGGAGAAGCAGACTCCCGCCGAGCAGGGAGCCTGATGCAGGGCTCGATCCCAGGGCCCTGGGACCATGACCTGAGCTGACGGCAGCTGCTTACATGACTGAACCACCCAGGTGCCCCTCAAGTTAAAATTTTATTTGAGTGATGTGGAGGATATTAGAGAATTCTACTGTTATGAGTTGAATTGTATCGTCCCTCCCCAAATTCATATATTAACATCTGAACCCCCAGTACCTCAGAATGTGACATTATCTGGAGATAGGACCTTTATAGAAGCAGTCAAGTTAAAATGAGGTCATTAGGATGGGTCTTTAATCGAAGATGACTCTGGGAAGTGGGAACTTCAGACCCAGAGACACATACAGAGGGAAGACAGACAGAGTGAAGAGATACAATGATAGGCACATAAGCCAAGGAGGAAGGCTTAGCATAGACACTTCCCTCACAGATCTCCAAACAACCAACCCTGCCAACATCTTGATTTTTTACTTCCAGCCTTCAGAACTATGAGAAAACAAATTTCTGCTGTGTAAGTCACCTAGTCTGCAGTACTTTATGATGGAAAGCCTGTGGGAGCAGTGTTGGTAAGAGAGATCTTTATAAATTTTATAATGTGGTTCTCAGCAAATTGTCCTACCTAGTTCTAGAGCAGAGATCAGCAAACTCTTTTTCTGGAAAGGGCTAGACTTCAGGCTTTGTAGGCCACAGGCAGGTTCTGCTGCATATTCTATTTTAATCTTCTAAAAATGTAAAAACCATTCTTAGCTTGTTGACTATGCAAAATTGGGCCGTGGACCACAGAGGCCCATGGGCTTTAGTTTGCCAACAGCTAGAGCAGCGTCTCCTGTCACAGGTCAGGTTTTAACAAATCTTGTTTGGTAAATCCTAACATGCCATTCAAATGCATTTTACAAACAGTACAAATCTAGTTCAATAAAAGCTTCTCAGTTATTTTCAGGAAAATGTTATTTTTCATTCAACCCCCTTGTCTTTACCCCTCAAAAGCTGTAATTAGGCCTTAAATTCTTTATTCCTCCTTTCATCAACTATGAAACTTTATTTTTTAAAGAAATACTTCAATATTAGGTTCTCATTTCAAGTGATATGAGTGACAAATAGAAAACTTTTCGTGTATCTGTTTAAATGAACACATAAATTTGACAGCTTGATCCTCCCTACCCAAATATGCCATGATTTAACAAGTTTAGTATCAACATGGCACTAGACATTGCCTTCAATACAGAATTAGCTATATTGATTCCTCAAGGATGTCAAAGTATACTTTGGGTAAAAAAAAATATATATGTATATGATTAATATAGCCTGTAAAAGACTTTACAGACCAAAGCCCCAAAGCCACTTCAAAAATATATAGTCCAATAAGCACAGGCGAGGCAGTTTGCTTGCTAATCACAAAATCGAATTTGCTCCTAAATGCCGAAATGTATGTGCTGGAGTCATAACTGCAGCCCCAGTGCTCACTACTATTTCTTAGGAAATCAGTTATTAGGTTTGTGAAGTGATAAACAGGTCCTTGTTCTGCTAAAGTAACTAGCTTTTATTCTTTATAGATCTATCTCTAGACATTAAAAACAAATCTGTCCTGCTGAATGCAAAAACTTTTTTTGTGTTTAATTCTAACCAAGCTTCAATTGTGAAAATGAAAATAGAAACTTATTGTTGGCAGATGAGTAAACTAGCACCCAATTTTTTAAACCAGCAGATATTTCCTCCTTTATCTATGAACATCTTGTCTTATTTCCTTCCAATTACATTTTTTTTCCTTCCATGAACAGCAAATATGTCATTTCTATCATTCTCCTGCTGGTGGCCTTCTGGAAGATGATTGAATTACCCAATCTTTGGAAGGAACAAGCTGTTTTATGTCTCGAGTACCATGGATTTCGTAGATTCTCTAGCTCTGGGGTCTTTCTCAGGTTATTACAGATTTTAAGCTCCTTTCAGTGAATAATGTTCTCCTGAAGGAAATGAAGGAATGACAACGCTGGCTACATGCAGTTCTCCTGGGCACAAAATCACAGTGATTAGCTTTTCCTACAACTTAATGAAAGATGGAAATTGTGAAAAGTAGTTCAGGGTTTCTCAAACTAGTTAAGGAACTATCTGCATCAAATTCCCCTGTATTATTTGTTAAATTACAGACTTTGGATTCTGATCCCAGATTTTCTGAATCAAGATCTACAAAGGCGAGTCCCATGTATTACTTTTCTAGTGCTGGGTAACAAATCACCACAACATAGTTGCTCAAAACAAAACACATTTATCATCTTGTACCATCTCAGAGTTCCTGTGGGTCAGGAGTAGTTCAAGCTCTTAGAAGGCTAAAATCAAAATGTCAACCAGGCGATCTGCTTTTCTGAAGCTCAGGGTCCTCTTCCAAGCTTATATGGTTGTTGGCAGAATTTAGATTCTTGAGTTTGTAGTTATAGGACTGAGTCTTAACTTTTTAATGACTGTTGACTGAAGGCTATCCTCAAATCCTAAATGCTGCCTGTGGTTCTCTGTCATATGTCCTTCTCCATAGGCAGTTCATAACATGGCTGTTTGCTTCTTCAAGGCCAGTAGGAGGCTCTCACCAGTCTGCTAAGATGGAGTCTAAATTATAAATTTAGAATTTAGAGCCAGAATTCTAAGAATGGCTCCCAAGATTCCATGTCCTAATCTCCTGTATTGGTAATATACTGAGATATTATTTCCATGAGTGTTATTTTATACAGCACAAGTTTACTTCAACATAGGAAGATTATCCATGGACCTGATTTAAAGCACACAGGCCCTGTTAAAAACAAGAAGTGAGGTGGAAACACAAGAAGGGACTTCAACATGCCATTGGTGGTCTGAAGATGGATCAGGCCATGACAAAAAATGAGGCCAGCCTCTAGGAGCAAAGACCAGGCTCTGGCTGACTGCAGGCAGGGGAATGATGATGGACCTCAGCCCAACAACTGCAAAGAACTGAATTCTGCCAACAGGGAGAATGTTCTTGGAAGCAAATTCTTTCCCCTTTTTCTTCAGTTCAATTCCTTGGAAGGAAATTCTTTCCTTTTCTTCAGTTAGAAGCAAATCACAGGTTCCACCTGCACTTAAGAAGAAGGGATTACTCCAATGGGAATAATTCCTACCCTAGAGCCTCCAAAAGGAACGCAGTCTTGCTGACAAATTGATTTTAGCCCAGTGTGAACCATTTTGGACTTTAAAACTATAAAATAATAAATTTGTGCTTTTTAAACTCACAAAGTTTATAATAATTTGTCACAGCAGCAAAAGTAAATTATGCCTTTCCTGCCGATTAGGACCTCAATTATTTTTTTCAGTCTTTCACATTTTCTTTCATATTACTCTTCTCTCTATCCTTATAAATCTTAGTTTCTAGCATCAAATGATACTTAGTGTATGATGTTCTCAATCATATAAATTTAAATTTGTCTCTCCAAGTGTTAGCTTCTCTGAGGCAGGAACAATATTTAAACAACTCTACATCCAGCACAATAACTGGCACAAGGCCCCTGGTGTTCTGGAAACGCCAACTGGAAAAGTTGTAGTTGACTATTCTACAGCAAAAAATAATTTTTTAAAATAAAAATTTAATGATGTGGGTCCTGGGTGGCTCAGTCAGTTAAGCATCTGCCTTCAGCTCAGATCATGATCTCAGGGTCCTGTGATCCAGCCCAGAGTTGGCTTGTCCCTCTCTCTCTTCCCTTTCCCTGTGCTCTTTCTCTCTCAAACAAATAAATAAAATCTTAAAAAATAATAAATAAATAAATAAATAAAATCTAATGACAAGATGTTGATAAAATTTCTCTCTAAAAGAGAAGGATTCAAAGTTTCTTTGATATGGCATTATTCAAACATTTGCTAGAGATCTACATGCAAAAAGAATGACCAAGTACATCCAAAATATAAATATTGTTTCTGCCAGTTACTTGTATCTAAGAAAGGAATGCATTCAACTGAGAAGATGAGAGATTTACTCAAGTAAGAGAAGTTCAGATATCTTAATTTAGTTTGAATCTTAGTCTTGTATGGCTGCAGACATGTCATATCTTTCATAGGGTTCTGTTCTGAGAGTGACCAGGACATTCTTGCAAGTATTTACAAATTTACTCCGATGGTCTTTTCTCCTCTCTTGTGCTGGTGCTCTTTCAGCAAGTTTAATGTTACTTTTTTCAAGAGTATTTGCAATCCATATGCCAGTTAGGGAAATTCTGTTCACTAAGATAGATACAACATTGTTTGAATCTTATTCCAAGGGATTTTGTTAAGATTTGTACTCTCCCCAAATTGCTGGATTCCTAATGCCCACACATATACTTGATATAAAGGGAGTGCTCAATACATAATCATTGAATGAATGAATCATTCACCATTAGTTTTGAACCAGATTAACCTTCTGAAGGATTAATTCAGTGTAACATCCAAGTGTTGTCATTCCCTGAATTCATTACACTTTCCACTTCATACCACTTCCATGTAGACCAACCTCCCCGACCAAAACAAACACACATACACACGCAAAGCCAGTTTATGTATGTAACTAATTTTCCTTAAAGCCTTAGAGGAAATATTATTTACATCCTAACAACATAACTAATTTTAAATTGCATGCAAAATATCCATACTCATATGAGAAACAGAAATTTGAACACTGACTAAATATTTGATGATGCCAAGGAATTATGTTTTGTTACATTGTGGTAATGAAGTTGTGGTTATTATATATATCAAGAGACCTAATCTTTAGAGATGAAATGATCTGATGCTGGGATTTGGTTTCTCCCTCTGCCTCTGCCTCTCTCTCTCTCTCTCTCTGACTTTCATGAATAAATAAATAAAACATTTAAAAAATAAAATAATAAAATAAAATAAAATAAAATAATCCAAGTGGAGGGAGGAAGGAGCAGAGTATATAGATGAAACAATTAGCAACATGTGAAGTAGAGATAGGTACATTGCCAGTGGCAGAGGGGACGAGATTCATCATACTATTTTCTCTTTGCATGTTTGAAAAATTCTATGCTGAAAAGTTCTTAATCTTCTTCTGTAAAATATAATCTAATGAAAGCTACCTCAGATACTCTCCCTCTTGAATTATGGTCTCCTCACATGTTTTTTGACCCTTTCTCTCACTGTCTTTGCTGTTACTTCTCTCTTTTCTTGCTCTTTCTCTCAGTAACCATAACAACACACAAATGCTTAGATTTTAACATGAAGAGCAATATACTTCTTCTAGTCCTTAACTGTAAGCTCAGACCTCCATTTAAATATCTGAAGACCTAGGTCAAATAATGTAAATAGGAGCTAATATTTAGCACTTACTGCATGCCAGGCTGGTTTTTTTTTTTTTTTTTTTTTTTTTGATGATTTTTTTAAAGCATTTCTTTTTTTTTAATTTTTTTATTTTTATTTAAATTCAATTTAGTTAACACATACCGTATTACTAGTTTCAGGGCAGAATCTAGTGATTCATCAGTTACGTAAAACACCCAGTGCTCATTACAGCAGGTGCCCTCCTCAATGCTCATCACCCAATTATGCCTTCCCCTCATCCACCTCCCCTCCAACCCTGTCTGTTTCCTATAGTTAAGAGTCTCATGGTTTGCCTCCTTCTCTATTTTTATCTTATTTTATTTTTCCTTCCCTTTCCCTATGTTCATCTGTTTTCTTAAATTCCACATATGAGTGAGATCATATGATACATGTCTTTCTCTGACTGGCTTATTTAGCTCAGCATAACACCCTCTAGTTCCATCCACATCATTGCAAATGGCAAGATTTCATTCTTTTTGATGGCAGAGTAATATTCCATTGTACACATATGCGACATCTTCTTTATCTATTCATCTGTCAATGGACATCTGGCCTCTTTCCATAGTTTGGCTCTTGTGGACACTGCTGCTATAAACATTGGGGTGCAGCGCCCCTCAGAATCACTATGTTTGTATCCTTTGGATAAATACCTAGTACTGTGATTGCTGGGTCATAGGGTAGCTCTAATTTTAACTTTTTGAGGAACCTCCAAACTGTTTTCCAGAGTGGCTGCACCAGTTTGCATTCCCATGAGAAGTGCAAGAGGTTCCCCCTTTTCTGCAGCCTCGCCAACATCTGTTTTTTCCTGACTTGCTAATTTTAGCCATTCTGACTAGTGTGAAGTGGTATCTCATTGTGGTTTTGATTTGTATTTCCCCGATGCTGAGAGATATTGAGCATTTCTTCATGTGTCTGTTAGCCATTGGATGTCTTCATTGGAGAACTGTCTGTTATGTCTTCTGTCCATTTCTTGACTGGGTTCTTTGGTTTTCTGGGTGTTGAGTTTGATAAGTTCTTTATAGGTTTTGGATACTAGCTTTTTATCTGGTAAGTCATTTGCAGTTATCTTCTCCCATTCTGTAGTTTGCCTTTTAGTTTTGTTGACTGTTTCCTTTGCTGTGCAAAAGCTTTTTATCTTGATGAAATCCCAATAGTTCATTTTTGCTTTTGTTTCCCTTGCCTTTGGAGACATGTCTAGCAAGAAGTTGCTGTGGCCAACATTGAAGAGGTTGTTGCGTGTGTTTTTCTCTAGGATTTTGATGGTTTCCTGTCTCACATTTAGGTCTTTCATCCATTTTGAGTTTATTTTTGTGTATGGTGTAAGAAAGTGGTCAATTTTCATTCTTCTGCATGTGGTCGTTCAGATGCTAGACTCTGTTTCAAATGCTTTTACATCATCCTCACCACTTACGTCTGATAAAGGGACAATTACTACATCCCCTTTTAATGTTGGGGAAACTGTGGCAGAAAGAGATTTTAAAAATTGGCTAAGCCACACAATGAGGAAGTAGTGCAACTGGGATTTGAATCAAGGCAATAGGGTTCTAATCAACTACTATACAACACTACCTCTGTAATTGGAAGACTGTAGGTAGCAACTGATTCCAGGAGAAAGGCTATCACCTCCTGTAGTGGCATGGGGTAGAGAAAGGGACTGTTTAGTTTTGTGTTGCTAGTTAAATATTCACTTCCTTTATAGACACATGACTTAACACATCCTAAGCTTTGTTTCTAAAACCTTTCAACATTTTCATCTCACATTTTTCTAAGTTTTCAAATTTACACTGCATCATGTTCTTATTTCATATATTAAGATACCTCATGAGTGAGGAGGACTATTTACCAGAACAGACAAGCTTTCAACCTCCATTACTTTCAGAACTACTGAAGGCAAGCCAGCCCCTTAGGTTGTACTATTACACTGCAATGCTAATTAGTTTGTAATAAGTGTAATAAACTCACAAATGTGAAGTGCACAGAGCGATGTTTCATTGAATCAGTTATGCTGTCTGAGCATTGATAACTCAATTCATAGTTAATTACATATTTCAGCTTTTATTTGTCTATTTTGAAAATGCTTACATGTGTTCATAATTTTAATAAGCAATCAAAATGAATTTTTGGTATCTTTCTGTAACATTATCTTTAGCCACCATAAGAACTACATAAGTTCATAGATATATCTAAAATACATAACTTAAAAAAGATTTACATAGGTGACAAAAGTTTTCTATAGATGTTTTCATTTTAAAGTTTCTTATATTGATGTCTCTCAGAAAAATAAAGTTGAAGATAGATGATTAGTTGATATTCTGAGGAGTTGTATTTTTTGTCATAGGAAACTTTGTAAGTGCTCTTTACAAAGTCATCATTTTTCTTCACATTTACCAGTGAAATTATTCAAAATGTGGGCAACGACTACTGCCTCCATTCTTTACTACCTATTTTATCACTAATCCCAAGTCTGATTTAAATTATGGCCAAACCATTGACAGTTCGCCAAAAAGGCCAGTGATTCCTTGTGAGATTATCCACTATGCATTTACTGATTCTTGCCCTGTTCGGTTTTTCTTCTGCTATCACGGAATAATTGGTATAGTCTCAAAATAAATTCTTAGCTTCTTCAACTCCCATAAAAATTTTCTCTAATTTTTCCTCTACCCCCTTTCTTTGACTCTCTTTTTGTTGCCATTTTTTTTCTTTCTGACATGCATATGATGGACACCTTAAAGTTGAAAACTTGACTTCCAGTTTCTAGCTGTACACATATTCATCCAAAATGACAGCTCTTCCGTATAAATGATTTTAGCAGTCACTTCCTTCCTTTCGACTTCAGCATCTAAGTTCTTACTCTTTGGTCCTTCATTATCACCTGCCTCTAGGTAATCTCCTCTTAGATATGTCATCAGCAGAAACTCAGTTTAGAACTAACATTTTAAAGTAAAATTTATACTAAAGTACAACATAAATACAAAATAAAATATACAACCATATTTGCATAATTTAATGAATTTTTATAAATGGACCACGAGGATTTGTGGGGCAAACATATGAAGAGTATATCAGTAGCATCCAAGAACTCACTGTTGTGCTTTGTATTAGCCACTATCCCTTTAACAGTACTCATTATCCTGACTTCTAACATTATCAAATAGTTATGCCTTTAATTGTATTTAAGTGGAATCACAAAGTATATACTCTTATGCAACTGGCTCCTTTCATGCCGTTATATTTTAGATGTCCATTATGCTGTTTGAGTATAGTTGCAGTTTGTTTATATTCCTTGCTAAGTAAAACTTCATTGTATAAATATACTAAATGTTTAAATCCATTTTATGGTTGAGGGACTCTTGGGCAGTTTCCAGTTTGGGACTACCATGAATAGGGGGGGTTCTTGTTAATGGCTGTGGAGTATACGACATTTCCATCATTTCACTACCTGTAGTACTGGCATGACTAGGTCACAGAGGATATGTCTATTTCCCTTTAATAAATACTACCAAACACTTTTCCAAAGTGGTTGAACTAATTTGTAATTCTATCTAATTGTATATCTTGTATTTGTAGAGCTAATATTTTTAAGATATCCATGTTTTTACTCTTCTGTTACTATCAAGTGACAGCAAAATTCTAAAATTATAAATATAGGAACTCAAAGTTATGTTTAACCCCTTTATTTGTGTGTCATTTTTGCACACTAATGAGTTATTCAGCAAACATTTTTTAACTCTTATAAGACTTCTCAAATAGTGTGATTACCACAAAAGTTACACAAAAGTATTATGGGGAAAGCCAAAATACTAACCTAGATCCATGCCTCTAGGACTGGACTGCAGACTATGAACATTTAGCGACACTAGAGAAAATGTAATGAGGTGTTTAAATACTCTTACAGCAATTTGACATTGCTACAGCTCCCAGCAAGTGATAATTATTCTAATATAGAATTTTTATTGAATTTTATAAAAGTATGGCCCACAATGGATTAAAAGAAGGAAAAAAAAGAAAAACTGGCCTTCTCCACAGATAGTTTAAGAATCACTGGCTTAGATAATAATGTTGAAGCTAGAATGTAAAATAGGTTGTGTGGCATTCTGAATTATTTGAATTTTATCCTATAAAAAAAGTTTTAAAAATGAGACTAGACACATATTCACATGATAGAGAACTCTAGCAGCTGTGCAATGGTGGCATCAAAGGAAAAAGACACTGGTAGCCACAAACCTGTTAGAAAGTGATTATAATCATTCAGGTAAATGACAGTGAATACTCGAAGAAGTCCAGATAGAAATAAAAGAGTAGACTTGAGAATCATTTCAGAGCAAATTTACTAAACTTGATGATAAATGGCATGGGTAAGGAGGGATGGGTTGTCAGGAAGAAGTGTTAAGTATAATTACAGGATTTCCATGTTAGAGGATGGTGAGTGGAAAGTTTATAGGGACAACAAAAGTGTTTGGTTTTAAACATTTTGTGTTTGAGTTGACTGTGGAACTCAGAGGCAGACAATGGAATAAAAAGGGGCATCTGAGATAGAGAATGTGAGATAGAAGCCCTTGATATGCATGAGATTGCTTACAGAAGAGGCATATGTTGTAAAGAAAAGAGATTTGAGTTCAGAACCCTCCTTATATTTCCACTGAAAAGGCAGACACTATTCAAGAGAATGCCAACACTAACAAGTGAGCTGAAAAAGAATAGCCAGGAGAAAAAAAAAAAAAGGTGGAGAATAAAAAAATAATAATAATCCAAGTTAGGAGAAGAAACAGGAAAGAAAAAGAAAAAGATTTTGCTAAGAAGAAAATGGTTTCTAAGAATATGAATACAGTGAGGGTGATTACTCTTTCAAGAAGTATGTTGTAGCAAAGGGAGGTGTCAAGATCTTTTTTGGGTAAGCAGCACCTGGGTGGTGCAGTCAATTGAGCATCCAACTCTTGGTTTTGGCTCAGGGTCATGAAATCGAGCCTGGCATTGGGCTCCACACTGGGCATGGAGTCTGCTTAAGATTCTCTCTCTCCCTCCCCACTGTGCTCTCAATCTCAATCTCTCTTTCTCTCTCTCTCAAATAAATAAATCTTAAAAAAAAAAACACACACACACACATTGCTTAGGTAAGACTAAAAATTTAAGGAAATGTCTTGTTCATGGATGAAGATGATGGAAGCCAATCTGTAAATTTAGGAGAAGCCAGTAGAGATGGACAGAGAAAAAGTATGAATCCAGTCACCATTATTACTATTTTTTTTTAACACATTTCCACAGGAGACTTGATAACGATTGCTTCTTACTCACGTATTGCCATACTCTGGGGGTCCAGGCTCTCTTACTACCAGCCTATTATCCTAAGATATCAACTTTCTGCATGTTTCAGAAATCCGTAGGCTATTCTAAACTAGCTGCAGCAATCTACCCCTCTGCTCAAAGATCCTTTAGCTTTAGGTTAAGGCTGCTCAGTCTAGCTCAGCTTCCAACTCTTGCCCTTCACTTGCTTCCAGCTCAGCCAATATTTCAAGCAGAGCAGTCACCAAAGTGTACCCTGTAAGAACCTCCATGTTATTTTACTATCTCAACATGCTCTTGTTCTTTCTATCAATACATATATTTTTAATGTACTTCATTTTTTAAAGTTTTAGGTTAACAGAAAAAATTGAGTGGAAAGTAAAGGGTCCTCAACACCCTACATACGATTTTTCCTATTATTCACATTTTACAGTAGTGTGGGCATTCTTTTTTGTAATTGATGAGTCAATATTGATATATTATTACTAACTAAAGTCCATAGTTTTAGTGTTCACTCTTGGTGATTATTTTTCTGGTATAATCTTAGCCAGGTTCTTGGTCATCATTTTGCCTCTGACATGCTATGAAGCATTGTTAGCCAGCATTCTCATGTATACTGAAGGCTTCCAGGCATCTTAACAATATATCCCTTAAAAAAAAAAGTCTAAATTAGCCCCAGTTGTTTGTAACAAAGAAATCTGTCACAAAAACTGGTACCAGGAGTGAGATTCAGGATCCAGACCCTTAGGGAAATAAAAGAAATGTAGGATACATTATCTATCTTAAATGAATCTAAAATCACTGAAAATCTATGAATATTCAGAAGTTAGAATTTTATCCATACAAAGGAAAAGCCATTAACTGAATTATAACTTGGGTTTACCTGGAAGCAAGACCTATGGGGCTGCACATGTAGCTGGAGCCAAGAATATGTTATGGGTTGAATTGTGTAACCCTGAAAAAGATGCATTAAAATCCTCACCTCCAGCACCTCACAAAGTAAAATTTTTTGGAAATAGGACCATTGTGTATGGAATTAGTTAAGTCAAATGAGATCATACTGGAGGAGAGTGAGACCCTAGTCCAATATGACTGGTGTTCTTATAAGAATACAGCCATGGGTGGGGCGCCTGGGTGACTCACTTGGTTAAGCGTCTGCCTTCAGCTCAGGTCATGATCCCAGAGTCCCGGGATCGAACCCCACATTGGGCTCCCTGCTCAACAGGAAGTCTGCTTCTCCCTCTGCCCCTCACCCCACTTGTGCTCTCTCTCGCTCTCTCTCAAATAAATAAATAAAATCTTAAAAAAAAAAAAAGAATACAGCCATGGGAAGACAGAGACACACAGAGGGCATATGACAATGAAAGCAAATGCGATGTGACAATGAAAGCAAAGATTGAACTTATACAGCTGTGAACCAGAGAACACTGAGGACTGCCTGCAAACCATCAGAAGCTAAGACGAGGTAAGGAAGGTATTCTCTCACAGATTTCAGAGGAAGAACGTACTGCCAACAACCTGATTTAAGACTTCTGTTCACCAAAACAGTGATAGAATCAATTTCTGTGGTATTTAGCCTCTTTGGCTTTGTGGTATTTTGTTATAGTAGACCTAAGAAACTAATACAAGATATTTCTTTAAAAAATGAGAAACTCAAGAAATGTGGAGCAATGTGATTGCTCTTAACACTGTTTGACAGATTTAGAGAGCACAAAATCACATTCCTAAGTTTTTAGCTCAACTAATGCACTTAAATCTGGAGACTCTTTGATGGTGTTAAAATATCTATTATCACCTGTAGTCACAGACAGATAGTTGAAAACCAAATGCAAAGATTAATCCTGTAAGTTGCTGATTTATAATGACAGTTGCATTTGCAGCCAAGCTCTATCTTTTGTATAGGATATGACTCTGTTTTGGAAAACCTAGGATCCTAAAAACTAGAAAGTACATATTTGCACATCTGAATGGCATGGAATACTCTTTGATATTTCCCCAGCAGTCCAAGCAGCCCCATGTCTGAAAATCTTTTTTCCCCTTATTTTAAAACCTTATCAGAAAAAAAAAAAAAATCTCAATGCTCCATCCTCACTCCCATTTCTTACTGACTCCGGAGATATAACTAGAACCAAATTCCAGCATGACTGGTATGGGATTGGGTAGAATAGTCAGGTCATGCCAAGGATAAATGGCTTATGCACTAAAGTAATCCCAAAGCTTGCTAATTTTGTCAAGACATTTGTGAGTAGTATGAGAAATAAATTAAAAGAGGTGCTCCAGGGGCACATGGGTGTTGCTGACGGTTAAGCATCCAAATCTTGGTTTTGGCTCTGGTCATGTTCTCAGGGTCATGAGATCAAGCCCTGCATCAGGCTCTGCACTCAGCATGGAGTCTGCTTGAGATTCTCTCCCTCTCCCTCTGCCCCTTCCCATGCACTCTCTTGCTCTTTCTAAAATAAATAAATAAATCTTTGAAAAAAAATAAACAAAATAAGAGAGGTGCTCCAGAAGCATATTTGAAAAGCATTTAGGGACTGTTCTCTGTAGCCTTTACAGCAATGTCAGGGGATTTCGAACCCATGCTTGTTTACATTTCTAGTTCTTGAAGAAGATACTGACTGGAAAAATTCCTACATGTCTTCTTGTCCTATGAAGGAGAATTATGATTCTCCTGGTACAAATAACAAAGATAAATTCCTATGAACTCCTGCTTTCTACCAAAATAATAAACCAGATGGTATATCACAGAACTGGAAAAATGACAGAGATGAGTACTACCACTGAAACTTGAAAGATGAATATAATTTGCTTCACCAAATTAGCTGGATGAGTATTTGAAAAGGAGAGTAAATTTTTATAAACTTTACCAGAGAGTGACTCCAAATTATAATTACTATTCCATATGTGGTCTCATTTCCAGAACAATTTAATTCAATTCATGAATCAACAATATATTTTAAAAAGATATATGAATGAGAAAAAGTTAGAAACAAATCCCATAAAAAATATGTTTCAGGTTTTAAGCATATCAGGACATCCACCTGAAAATGAAGGGTAAGTTGCTGCACCCTCATTCTCCACAATTAAGAAAGAGACAATATTTAGAGAACATCTTTGTAGTTTCAAATAACATAAACTACATTTGGTGAGCCAGTAAGACTTATTTACAGATATCCTAAAAACCTATAGTCTTTGAACTGGATCCCACCACCACCAAAAAGAAGATTCTCTTGCATAATATAGGCTACTGGGCAAGTAGTTCCTCCTCCAGGCTATTAAGACTTTACAGAAATCAATTGTGCTCAAAGATCTCCAGTGCATAAGAAAGTTGTCTGGTATCTGGGATAAGGTCAGTGCGTATTCTGAAGGTTTGGTTGTATGTCTCCTTTACCAACTATCTCTCCTTGGCAAAACAGTTTCTGATTTGCTGAGAAAACCTGACAGAGCCTGAGCAATTTATCATGGAATAATAAATGACCTTTTAACCTGTCTCTAGTCATGAATTAGTTATTTTTATCCTGACAAATATTTTAGTAGTGCAAAATATCACTTAATTATAAAGTAAAAGTCATACATATGGAACAATGCCCAGTCTTGTGCAGAAAGTACAGATGGTTCACACTGGAAATTCCTTCATATTTCCAAGGCATGTATTCCAGCTATAACTCAACTCTCCATCCACATAAACCAGTGAACCTATGAGGACTCTGTCATCAGTTGAGGCTTGCAGTTAGGATATTTATTGGTCCCTAGGCAGTGACTAATTGTTTAGTTTAGATGTTCAGGCATTTTTAAGAATGAATATTAGAAGATTGTTGACCTGGAGACTTGGAAAAGGAGATTGTGTGTGGATCTCTCAAATGGGCCCACTTTTAAAAATATTTAAGTCTTGTTTGCACTCACATTCAATAGATTGCCATTTTGTATAAAGATCTGAATAATCAAATGGAAGATGAACCACTCTGTACATGTTTGTCACCATACTTTCTCAGTCACTATAGTGCATGTTCATTGATGTCATGAAAAAGCATCCCTAGCAATGGAGATAGTCTATGCATGGGCCCACACAATGGCCTTGCCCCCATTAATCCAATCAATACCAATACTTAGTATAAGATTTTTCCTTAGCAGCCATCAAAAATGCAGTCCTTATGGGTTTCTCAAACTTTAGTGTTGTAAGAGCCATATAAAAACTTGATAGCAGGTTGATTGCACTGGAACCCCACCCATAAACTTGGATGAACATTTTCCTTTACTAAAATAGATACTTAATCTAGTTGTGGAATTGCATTCACCATAGACCAACTAAATGCCTTATATGCCATTATAGTAACACATACAACATTGATTTAAATTAAGCAACTTAATTAGTAGCAAGCAGTTAAGCAACACTTTTATGTCCAAGGGCTCACCATCTACCACATCACACAAAAATGGCTGACCTTAGGGAAAGGAGGAATGATGTACTATTACTTTAAGTATCAACCACTACAGTGCTGCAAGACAGAGTGTGGTAAGCTCTAAGCCAATAGCCAAGATGTGGTGCTGTTTCTCCAACAATTCTAATAGAACCAGGTGGTATAAATAGGGATCATAATTTTCCTTATACACCTAAACACTTACTGAAATATTTCTTTTCAATCTCACTATTCTCAAATCTGTGAGAAGTCTGATGCCCAAGAAAGTAATGCTTCCACTAAGAGACACATAAATGGCTCCACAGAATTGGAAGCAGAGACTCATTTAGCCTTTTAGGGTTCTTCATGCCACTGAATAAACTGAAGGGGAAAAATAAGGTTTCTGCATTTTTTCTGATAATTCCTTTTGATTATAAAAGAAAATATGTGTTTTGTATTAAAAAGCAATACAGGAGCACCTGGGTGGCTTAGTCGTTAAGCGTCTGCCTTAACAACTGCCCAGGGTCCTGGGATCGAGCCCCGCATTGAGCTCCCTGCTCAGTGGGGGGACTGCTTCTCCCTCTCCCACACCCCCTGCTTGTGTTATCCTTATCTCTGTCTCTCTCTCTGTCAAACAAATAAACAAAATATTTTTTTAAAGAAAAAGCAATACAGATGGAACCCAACTGATCCCTAGGTCTTCTCCTTATACTAATGTACACAGTTTTACAGTTTAATGGAACACTATATTAACCCTACACAGAACTACAAAGGTTCAGATCCATCATGATATGGTAAAGAATCCTACCAACTGGGCGCCTGGGTGGCTCAGTTGGTTAAGCGACTGCCTTCAGCTCAGGTCATGATCCTGGAGTCCCGGGATCGAGTCCCGCATCAGGCTCCCTGCTCAGCGAGGAGCCTGCTTCTCCCCCTAACCCTCCCCCCTCTCATGTACTCTCTCTTTTTCTCATTCTCACTCTCTCAAAATAAATAAATAAATCTTTAAAAAAAAAAAAAGAATCCTACCAACTGTGGTGTTGGCTGAAGTAAAAAGGATCTTGAAATGTGTAGTGGGAGGGAAAAATCTGAATATAAGTGGAGACCAGAAGACAAATGTTTGTGTGTGTACCAAAGACTTCAGCAACATGGACAGGCTTCTGCATATTCTATGCCCCTATATTCATTGACTACATTTTCTTCAGCCTCAACTGTTCAAATGATCCCTTAACTTGTCTCCCTATCTCTGGGCTTCTTTAAATAAATTACCTAATTTTGAAAAATTAACTATTATTATTTATTTGTGTTACCACATAGTGATCATTTTATATGATCCATTTATTTAAATATTTTGAAGATTTTCTAGATACTGCATTCTTTCACATATAAGTTTCCTGAAAGAAGAATAGCATTTTCATATTAATTTTATATTCCCAGTGTTGTACACGAAATGGATGTTTAATAAATGCTGGTCAAAATTGAATAAATCAATAAAAATTTATGTTGTAGATTCAGAACATATTATTAAAATCCATGAAAGAGATATGATCAGCATCAGAAAATGTCCAGAAATACACATCTAAGTTGCTTTTCAGGATTCCCATCAAAGTGGCACTCTACTGATACAGAGCACTTAGGGTTTTGGTTTTTTTGTTTTCAAATAATCAACTATATTCACAAGCTTTATTTTAACACTCTTCTTTAAAGAAGAAAGAACTGAGAATTCTGCCTTTACAATGATAAATGTTTGTACAACTGAATTATATCCATCCATGCCACTGATTTCATTTTGACAACTGTCTTCCCCAAATCATTTGTAAAGCATTTGCATTTACATCTCTCCAAGAACATATTGATGAGAAGCAAATAATTTGACTATCCTGAAATTGTGAGGTTTTCATCTTTTAGTTTCTTTGCTGTATTTATTTTTGTTCATTTATTTTATTTTAGTGTAGGGTAGCATGGATAGATTCAGTCAAACCTAAACAAAATTTTTTGATGATTACTAATATATCTTTCTTTCTTCTTCTCATTTTCAAAGATCAATAGGATTGCTATATGACCACACAACTTTAACTGATTCACCCACTGAAAAAAGATTGAGTGGATACAATCTCTAAGCTTAGCACTTGTTAGTATACACTAAAAACATGAAACACAGAAAATGATTCTTCAACTCCCTAATCAACCACTGTCTCTAGTAGGAGAAATGCAAACAAATTATTACAAAAATCACTGCAAAGAGGTATACTTAAAAATATTCTGAATATTCTGAAAGCACAAAGCAACTATTTCGAATACAATACAGATTTAATAAACTCATTCATGAAATTAAAAAATATTAAACATCATGTTATTAAATGCAAGTGCTTTTTTTTTTTTTTTACTGTTATAAAATCTCCAGAAACTAGTCAGTCTCTAACTTTTAAAGGGATTCAGGGCATTTTTGGTGAATTAATGAATATGAATGACCACAATAACAAATGAGAGCCCAAGTCATTTTTGAAGTTTTACACTTTGAATGGTTTATAATATTGTTAGAACACATTATCCAATCTATAATTCTACCTTTTATGAAATATATGGTAAGTCTGGACTCATTAAAATTCTGTCATCACCATACTGATTTGATTACTACAGCTTGTAGTGTATCTTGAAACCTGGAATTGTGATACATCCACACTTGTTTGTCTTTCTCACAATTGCTTTGGCCTTTTGGGGGTCTTTTGTGGTTCCATACAAATTTTAGTATCATTTGTTCTAGTTCTGTGAAAATTACTTGGCATTTTGATAGGGATTGCATTGAATCAGTAGATTGCTTTGGATAGTATGAACATTTTAACAATACTTTCTTCCAATCCATTAGCATGAAGTATCTTTTCATTATTTGTATCATCTTCAATTTCTTTCATCAATGTTTTACACTTTTCAGAGTGAGTCTTTTACCTTTTTGGTTAAGTTTTTTCTTAGGCATTTTATTCTTTTCAGTGCAATTGTAAATTGAATGGTTTTCTTAATATCTCTTTCTGCTACTCCATTATTCATGTATAGAAACACAACAGTCTTTAGGGTATTAATTTTGTATGCTGTAACTTTACTGAATTAATTTATTATTTCTAATAGTTTTTTGGTAGAGCCTTTAAAGTTTTCTATGTATAGTATCATGGCATCTGCAAATAGTGACATTTTAACTTCTTTTCCAATATGGATGCCTTTTTTCTTTCCTTGTCTGATTGCTATGACTAAGACTTCTAGTACTATATTGACTAGAAGTGGTGACAGTGGACATCCTTATCTTGTTCCTGACTTTTTATAGGGAAAACTCTCAGTTTTTCACTACTGAGTGTGATGCTAGCCATGGGTTTTTCATATATGGCCTTTATTATGTTGAGGTATGTTCCCTCTACACTAACTTTGTTGAGTTTTTATCATGAATGGATATTGAATTTTATCAAATGCTTTTTCTACATCTATTGAGATGATCATATGATTTTTATCCTTTGTTTTGTTTATGTGTTATATTACATTTATTGATTTGTAAATATTAAACCATCCTTGTATCTCTGGAATAAATCTCATTTGATCATGGTGAATGATTCTTTTAATGTATAGTTCAATGCAGTTTGCTAGACACATAGATCAATAGAATGGAATAGAGACCCCAAAAATAAACCCACACTTATATGATCTATTAATCTACAGCAAAGGAGGTAAGAATATACAATGGAGAAAAGGCAGTCCCTTCAATAAATGGTATTGGGAAAACTGGACAGCTACAAGCAAAAGAATGAAATTGGACCACTTTCTAACACCACACACACACACACACACACACACACACACACACACACACACACAATTTTAAAATGGATTAAAGAGACCTGAAACCATAAAACTTCAAAAAGTGAACATAGGCAGTAATTTCTGCTAAAAAATTCTGCTAAAGCAACATTTCTCTAGATATACCTCTTAAGGCATGGGGTGGGGGGAAGCAAAATTAAACTATTGGAATGACACCAAACTGAAAAGCTTTTGCACAGCCAAGGAAACTATCAACAAAACAAAAAGGCAACTTACTGAATGGGAGAAGATACTTGAAAATAATATATCTGATAAGAGTTCATATCCAGGGGCGCCTGGGTGGCTCAGTTGGTTGAGCGACTGCCTTCGGCTCAGGTCATGATCCTGGAGTCCCAGGATCGAGTCCCATGTCGGGCTCCCTGCTCAGCGGGGAGTCTGCTTCTCCCTCTGACCCTCTTCCCCCTTGTGCTCTTTGTCTTTCATTCTCTCTCTCTCAAATAAATAAAATCTTTTAAAAAAAAAAAGAAGTTCGTATCCAAAATATATAAATAATGAATATACCTCAACACCAAAAAAAAAATTAAATAATGCAATTAAAATAGACATTTTTCCAAAGAAGACATACAGATGGCCAGCAGGTACATGAAAAGATGCTTAACATTATTAATCATGAGGTAAATACAAACTAAAACCACAATGAGAGATCACCTTACACCTGTCAGAATGGCTAGAATAAAGAAGACATGAAATAATAAGTGTTGATGAGAATGTAGAGAAGAAGGAAACTTTGTGTGCTATCGGTGAGAATGTAAACTGGTGCAGCCATGGTGGGAAACAATATAGAGGTTCCTCAAAAAACTAAAAATATAAATACCATGTGACCCAATGTCTCCACTATTGGGTATCTATCTATCTGAAGAAAATGAAAACACTAATTTGAAAAGATATGTGCACACCTATGTTTATCGCAGCATTATTTACAATAGCTAAGATATGGAAGCATCCCAAGTATCTATCAAAATGGATGGATAAAAAAGATGTGAATTATATGTATGTGTATGTGTATACAGTGCATATATATATATATATGTGTGTGTATACAGTACATATATATATATTCCATTATGTATATATGGAATATATATATTATATATTATCTATAATGGAATATAAAATTACATATATATTTTTTCCATATATATATAATGGAATATTACTCAGCCATAAAAAAGGATGAGATCTTGCTATTTGTGACAACATGGATGGACTTAGAGAGTATTATACTAAGTGAAATAAGTCAGAGAAAGACAAATACTATATGATTTCATTTATGTGTGGAATCTAAAAACAAAACAAATGAATAAACAAACAAAAAGCAGAATCAGACTCATAAATACAGAGAACAAATTGATGGTTGCCAGAGGAAAGGGGTGTGGGGGATGGACAAACTGAGTGAAGGGGAGTGAGAGGTAAAGGCTTCCTGTTATGGAATGATAAAGTCAAGGGAATAAAAGGTATGGCATAGGGAATATAGTCAATGATACTGTAATAGTGTTGCATGGTAACATGGTAGCCACATTCCTGGTGAGCACAGCATAATGTTTAGAGATGTTGAAACTCTATGTTGTATACCTGAAACTAATGTAATATTGTGTCAACTGTACTCAAACAGCAACAACAAATTCTGTCTGTCACTATTTTACTTTTCTTATTCCTCTGAATTTCAGATAGAATAATCAACCAGAATTTTCTTATTCCTCTGCATTTCTGATAGATTAGTCAATCAGAGTTTTAAAACTTGAAATAAATCTTGATTTTTGTAGTTCACCTAGGAAACAATATGATTACTCTCACTTTATCCACTTTTCCCTCTAATCAATCAGTTAGAAATCATTAAATACTGCTTTAGAATATTCAGCCTGTATTCTGAAGTTATGGTGACAATTAAAGTCAAAATAAATTATTTGTAAACAATAGTTTCAATTTATTTGGACTTTTGAAACATTTAAGCAATTTGTGTTTGCTTTGTATGAAGCAGACCACAAGACAAATAAACAGTAGTTTATTCCATGGCCTGCATAAATAAGAGCAAATCTTCAATGCGGTTTTTCTGAGGTCAAAATGCTAAGAACCCTAGGTTAATTTTTTGCTGTTATTAGAATTACAAAGAAGTCTGATTACTTAAGACTTCTAATATCAGAGACTAATAATTCCTTTCTAGGTCTTCTATAGCCTGGTTTTGTGAATAACTAAAATAACTGGTATCAGCTAAACTTTAAAACTCTGGCTTTGCTCCTAGTGATTTAATCTGTATTACACTTGACTTTAACTGCTATTTATTAGGAACAATCCATAACTGTTCTTCTCAATGGCATATTTTGTCCATCAGCTGAGTCTTTTAACATGAAATATTCACATTTCCTTCCAGATGGACACAGCGTGAAGGTTGAGAAAATGTTCTTATTTTTAGCCTTAAATCAAAGTATAAATAAGAAAGAATTAAAACTAAGCCATAGACAAGTATGCACATTATTCACTATTGCATTTTTTCCGCAAAGACATTTTTATTTCCATCTAAGCATTCATGATTCTGATGTCTCATATTACATCAAAAAATGAAGGAAAAAAATAGTGTGAATCCCAGTTGTTGTTACTGGTCCTTTTGTTACTAACATAGCACTAGTTTAAATAGAAATTCTCTTCCTGTCTCTTTTCATCAGTTCTACAATGATGCTGAATTTTAAATGTTCCAGATCAGTGGTATTTATTACTGTGAAGTAAATGTGGCTTGCAGGTTGAACATGCTGCTTTAACTTACATATTAAACTAAAAGGTAACAGCAGATGGAGATGTTGGAAATGTTTCCACTATAAATTTTATCTGAGCAATATATTTATCATTATTGCTTATAGCAGAGCTATGAAAATTGAAAGTTTCCCCCAAAGTAGAGCCCAGATTGCTCTAGTTTCCTTGACTTTTAAGTGGCTGTACCGTAGATAAAAAGAATGAGGAAACTATAAATTATTTCAGCATGCATAGTGAAAGGGACTCATGCGGAGCTGTCAAAAATATCTGACCCTAAATGTATACACAGTGTCATATAATTTAAATTACTTTATCTTACAAAATAATATTATTTTATAAATCGTATATAACACACCACTTAATCCCAGATCAAACTTATTTGAAATCAAATTTATGTGCATAGCTTTACTACAATATATGCTCTCAGCCTACTTCATATTTTCAAAGAAGAAACAAAAGACGATTATAAAGATCAAATTATTCTTTAATCTGAGGAAATTACCTACATGCTATGATAGAGCTGGAGATCATTTATAGGATAAATCATAGCATCCCAATGTCTGAATTTCATGTTTGCACTGAAAAAGTTGGATCATTTGGTAAATTTGAGCAGCATAAACCCAAATACAGTCTCCAGGACTGAATCTCTTATTAATGCTATTTTCCTGAATCATATAATCACTATGTTAAATACACATGTACTACCATCTTTCTTGTGTGTACGGAGCATCCTTAGGACATTTGGTAACTGTTGCATCTTAGAAATTACAGATACACCCAATCAGGGAAAAATGAAATTTCTGGCTATATTCAGAATTTCATAAAAAGTCAATGAAAATAAAGTGCGCTTGGCATCTCCACCCATTTGTCCCTCCAGTTCCACTCTCTTCTCTGTTTCATCTTACTCTGTGCCTCAAGAGGCTGACCTGTTGAAATACATCATCAGATCTCCTGTGCCCTCTACTTCTAGCTGGAGAGGCCCAGGAAAATTTTGGAAGAAGGGATGAGAGCAAGGTCAGCTTTAATTCTCCTGATTCCCTTCCTTTGAAGTCACCTCAGGCTGGCTGTCCCTCCTGAATAGACAGCACTACTGCACTCAGGATGGCCCATTTTATATTTCCTTCCAGTCCTGAAAACCTCTCCTACCACACATTTTAGACCTTTATACCTGAGGAGGGTAACATTTGCTTCTGGTAGCAAGGTTCTAGGATTCTGCACTTATCTTTGTGGTTTTCCAAGACTCTAGCCATTGCTTTTTTTTTTTTTTTTTTTAACATCCAAATGCATTTGTTTTATTTTATTTATAATTTATAACTATGTATAGGAAAAGATATGAAGAGGTTAAAGAAGTTGCATAAGATTGCTAAAATAAAAATAGGAAATCAAACCAATATGAAAAAGGTACAAACAAACATACTAATCACATAGGCTAATATGATAACCATAATTAAGAATCAGAATTTAGATTGGTCCATCCTCAGCACCTGGTTGCACTGAGGCAATTGGCTTCATAAGGTGATGAAATCATTTCCAGAACTATCTTGTTTTCTTTCCTTCCTTCCAGATATGTATCAAGGCTTATATCTCAGCATAGTTCAGACAGTGTGGTACAAGGTCTGTTCTAGAAGGAAATAATGTATACATCAAATGAGTTAAAATCATTCACAAATCTAAATTGTTGGGAGTCTGGGAAGCATGTGCAGTAATTGGCTCTAAGCCTGTTAGACCACAGATATAATTTAAGATTCATTAGGTTCTAATTAATGGCATGGATGCACTCACATTGGTTTCAGAATTTGTTGTGCAGGCTTGAGCACCTGTGCAGGACATAAATACTCTGCTAGGTTGGCTAATCTAAGCCTTCACAACAAAGAGTTATGGTTAATGAAATTGAAAGGCAAAAAAACTACCTGTCATACTCTAAAGGAAAATTGTAATTCTTAAGAAAATAGACTTGATGGAATAAATCTGTTAAGTGGAACCTTCTCAGTCACTGCCTAGCCATATCCACCTGGGATATCTGGGAGCACATTCCCTCAACAAGACATTAAGAAATGCCTTCGTGAGGGGGTCATGGGTATTCTCAATGAGGTCTCTGGTGGTTATACTCTGTAGGCCAGAGATGCCAGTATGAGATGCTACAGTAAAAGCTGCCTCTATGATCTCAATGGCAATAATGGGACTCTAGATTAATGGCATCTGGAGGCATGCAACTACTAGAGAAAAGGTGTGCCATACCATAATGGTGCCATACCATTAGCTGTAGGTAGAAAATGGTCATCATCACCATAGTGTTTTCACTCATAGTAATCTGTGGTTATTACTAATTATTCATAGCTTCAGAAATTAAATAAATGGATCTCTAGGAGTCAACTTAAGTGCTATATATGATGATAAAGTCTAGATTTGCTGGGCAAAAATTTGACCGTAATTTACCTCAGTCAGTTGAAGACAAAACATAGCCCATGATAAAGGTTGAGGCTGATCAGTTTGAAAAAGAAACCTGCATTAGGTTCCCAAATGGACCCATTACCATTTACCAGAATGCTTTTAGAAAGGGAAATACCCATACATCAGAATTTATTAGATACTGGCTCTGAACTCATGCATATTCCCAGAGACCCAAATACCATCATGTTCCACTAGACAAAGTAAGTCTTGTGTTGTTCTAGCAGTGGTCCTAGAGCTTATAGTGGAAACCAAATATACCAAGCATGCAGGATTCTTATACTGGTTCCCTAATACTTAGAACAGAGCTATTACTATAGAACCAAAGAAAACCCTCTGTATTTCTTCTCTCCTTGAAAATAGTAAACCAAAACATCATCCCTGGGAGAAATACAGAGATTATTGCTACCATCAAGGACTTGAGATATGCAAGGATTGTGATTACTAGCACAGCACCAATTGATTATTATGTTCAGTCAGTGCAAAAGCCTACCAGGTCATGGAGAATGACAGTAGAATATCAAAAACTTAATCAAGTGTTGATTCCCATCTGCAGCTATGGCTCCAGATTAGGTATCTTTACAGGCACAACTCAACACAGCTTTTAGTACCTGTTATGCAGCAAATAATTGATTTTCTATTAAAGTCAATAAGCAAAATCATAAACACTTTCATTTACAAGTCTGAGACAACTTTGTAACATCACTGTCTTGCCACTGGGTTTTGTCAACTCTAGTTTTCTTTCCTAATAGAGAGTTTGTTAGTTTGCTACTTAGCTAGCACTCTGGACAAGTTAGTACAACAAACCTGTACCAAAAGAGAGGAGATAAACCACTACTGTTCATCAATCTGTTCTGTTGGTGGGGTTTCCAGGAGTCCAGTGACTTAGGTCATGTCAGAATATTCTTTCTAAACTAAAAGACAAGACCAACGTCAAAAAAGAATAAGCACATTGTTCTGTAGATATATTTGGATTTTGGAGACAAGATATCTAGTATTTCAGTGAGCTTCTTGCACCAAGTTACCAGGTACCTCACTTGCCTGTGTTGAGTGTGGTCTGGAACATGAAATTTCATTTCATCAGGTTTAGGTTGTAGCACCGTTCTGCTACTCCTGGGCATAATGACTCAGTAGTTCAAAGGGTTTTGGAATTGTCTGTGGCATACAGACGATATAGGAAGTTTTTGGTAAACTCCAGAAAGAAAATAAGCAAAATCCCTAGGGCTTTTTGAAATAAGATCATGTCCTCCTCTTTTGGCAACTGTTCCACATTTGAAAAGCAGCTCCTGGCTTGTGAGTAGGCCCTTGTATGGACTAAGTGACTGAACGTGAGATATCTAATGACCATAAACCAAAATGCCCATTATGATGATATGTTTCCTGATCTAACAAACCTTAGCAACGGTTTGCACAGCAGCATTCCTTTATAAAGTAGTGATGAGATATATAAGACAAAGCTCTAATAGGTCCTAAAGACATAGGAACTGCATAAGCAGATAACTAAGACTTTGGTGGTACCTGTTCCTACTGTTTAACTGCCTCTTTCTCAACCTACATCTTTGGTCTCGTGGAAAGTTCCCTATGACAAGTTAATAAAAGAGGAAAAGGTGTGGACCTTATCATGAATGGATCTGCTTAGTGCGCTAAAATTAGATGCAAGTATGTGGCTAGTGTTCTACCACCCCACTCAGAAATGGGTCTGAAGGCAGAAAAGCAAACCCTCTTGTATGGAAGTGACTTTCCACATGGGTCTGCTGGAATGGAACTCAGAACAAAGTGGGAAAGTTAATGATAAAGTGACTGGTAAAATATAAATGAGAAAAATTGCTGTAATCATGAAAAGATTCAAAACTTAAAAGGAATTAGCACCCAAGAAAAACAGATCCATTCCCCTATTCTTAAGTAAAACAAAAACCAAATGTTTTTAAAATATAGAAAAAAAAAATGAGCATCATGAAAAAAAGAATAACTTTTTCTTAAATTTGCTGCCAGTAATAGCAAGGCTATGACTAAGCTAAATTTCTCAATATAATTACTTTTTTTTGTTGTTCCCTTGAGCAATTGTCAACATTTGCTTAAATTTATCAGTGTAACAATACACCGAATCACATTCTTGATCATATAGGAGCATAATGATCAATAATTATTTCTGCCGTTTTTGTAAATGCTAGAAACCAGTTTTATATTTTGAGTTACTGTATAGGCCATGGCTCATTACATAAGGGGCAGGAATGCATGGTCTGTATAAGCCCAATTTAACATTGAGTTTTGCTACTCCATAGATCCTGGTAAGTGGTTGCTTAGGGCAGTTGCAGGGTCATGTCAAGGTTCTTGAGCTCAGGAGCATTTCAACAGGCCTGCATCATGACAGTGTTTAATTAAATTAAATTAGTGTTTAAATGCCCTAAGTTTTTATCAAGGCCTGCCGACATCAGTGCAATCTTAGCATTTTTCTCCTGTAATTAATAATATTATAATTGACTTAATTTCTTTCTCTTATTATTAAAAGATATAAGGCCTCTCTGCCAAAGGACATAACAATATTGGTCAGAAATCTGCATTTACTATGATAAGAAAACATATTATTTAACCAATTAAAAGTCAAACAAATATTAAGAAATATTATCAAGACCACTTAAAAAGAGGACTACATCTGTTCACACACAGATTGTTTGGACATAACCCCTTTGACTTATGAATCCAACAGAGAAGTCCTTTCTTTGCATCATAAAAAAGCTTAAGTTAAGGGGCGCCTGGGTGGCTCAGTCATTAAGCATCTGCCTTAGGCTCAGGTCATGATCCCAGGGTCCTGGGATCGAGCCCCCCCCCCCCCCCCCCCCCCCCCCCCCCCCCCCCCCCCCCCCCCCCCCCCCCCCCCCCCCCCCCCCCCCCCCCCCCCCCCCCCCCCCCCCCCCCCCCCCCCCCCCCCCCCCCCCCCCCCCCCCCCCCCCCCCCCCCCCCCCCCCCGCATCAAGCCCTGCATTGGGTTCCCTGCTTGGCGGGAGGCCTGCTTCTCCCTCTCGCACTCCCCTGCTTGTGTTCCCTCTCACTGTGTCTCTCTCTGTCAAATAAATAAATAAAATCTTTAAAAAATAAAAAAAAGCTTAAGCACAGTAGGGAAGCTATCATTGTGCCTTTCTAAATTCACTTTCAACATACTCTAAATAAAAGGACATTCTTATAGTATGTTATACAGCAAATTAGGATTCCTTCATTCATTTACATAAATTATTTGTCTTGAACTGTGCATATCGTATAGGATATGCAGGGGGCAAGGCAGGAACATAAGAGAGAGTACACAAAGCCTGTTCCTGCCCTTGAACGTCTTACACCCTGGTAAAGACTGATTGAATGCCTGCTATGAGGTAATCTCTAGTGCACAAGCAATTAAACCCATAACTCCCTCAAGTACGTGCATTCACAGGTACACATACAGCACTTAGCTTTGCCAGTTGTTAAATCCCAGCACTGTTCTCCTTCAGGTAAGAACAGCTAAAGTACTCTCTAGACTTAGAGCTCAACACAAATCCCTAGGACTTGTATATACAACAGCAAATAATCTTAACCTGCAACGTTAGAGATCATTTGTACATGGTTTCCCTGGCCCCTTGACCTAATTTGGCACTCTGGCTGTTATCCAGCATTGTAATTTGAGAAATGCTTAACCACTGCTCCAAAAAATTACAACAGTAACAATGATAATAGTAAGTGAAAAAGTAAATGAGAGCTTGTAAAAGTCTTTAATAAATTTGCAGCTAAAAATCGTTCTGAATTTGATTAGTCTAAACTGAATGTACTCCCGTGGTTAGGGGTTTGGATGAACTAGGAACATCTTCAGATCTTAAGGACACCTAATCAGATTTTTCAGAGCTCTTAGCATCAGGGCCTACAAATTTGCCTGAGGGAAAAAAAAATATTTAAAATACTTTTAATCATCAAAATTTGGGCTTAAGCCTTTAATAAGTGATTTATTTTTAGAATGTGGTTCTTCTAAAAGTCATCAAACTGATACATGAATCAGAAACTTATACCAGATTATTCATAAGGCTGAAAGTAATATTCTTAGGTCATTTAATGCAGGGTACTCATGAGGTTCACTGTGGTGGGCACAGGGAGATTATAAGACCTCAGATCATTCTGTTTCCAGGGACAAGAATGAAATGCTGTAAGGATTTAAATTCTAAGATCTTATTTGATTGGACAGATGTAGAGGATAAAATATTAAAATAAAATAGAAATATTGAAATTATTAACCTGGAATTCTCATGTATTTCTTTCTGTACCCATTAAATATGACCTCCCAAATAATAAAATATTATTTATTACATATTTCCAAGTTGCACAGACAATTTGCATATGGATATAATGTATTAAATGGCTAACTTATTCAATGTAAAACACATTCATACTAGAAACATTTTTTCAAGTCTCCCAATATATTACTATTAATCCATGTTATAAATTCTAAAATTTGTAAAACCAGATCTAGATACCTTGAAACTGTCACCTATTTTTTAGATGCTTCCTTATACAACCAGCTGTGATTCCGATGGCCATAAAAGTAGATATAATGTTTTCTTCCTTCTCTTATATTCTTCTGTATATCTCTATGTTAAATAAATATAAAGATATATCCCAAGATTATTTGTAATATAGATGTAACATCCCATAAAGCTTCTTCCAAATTGTTCTAGTGTTATTTTCCTTATTTGAAAGAAATGGATATTGAGGAGGAAGGGATTCATTCAATTAACTATAGGACATTTTTTGCTTCTGGAGCCTACACACAGAGATAAGAAATACATGGAAACAATATAAAAGCCCCATTTCTTGGGTGTCTGGGTGGCTCAGTCAGATAAGTGTCTGCTTTCAGCTCAGGTCATGATCCCAGGGCCCTTTGAATTGAGTCCCACATCAGGCTCCTTGCTCAGCAGAGAGGCTGCTTCTCCCTCTGCCCCTTCTCCCACTCATTCTCTCAATCTCTCTCTCTCCCTCTCTCAAATAAATAAATTAAGGGCCCTGTGTCTTAGGAAAATGTTTAGAAAAAAATATGTTTTAAACTGTAAAAAATACAATGAGTATAGTTTTATTGTTTGGTGACCCTGACTGGGTGAACTTAGGAAGAAAAGATAAACCTATCTTTGTTTAGTAAAGAAAACTTCAGAGGTTTTAAATACAAGGATTTAAAACCATTTTCATTAAAAAATGTGAAAATGTACTTAAGAGTAGAAGTGGGAACAGAAGAGTGCAAAGTAAAGGAATATTAAGGAAGCCAAAACATGTAAAACAAATATATGTCATGTGTAAATTCTCAAGATAACATTTTTTTGGTATATTTTTAAAACCAATTGAAATGGAGTTTTCCAGTCCTCTTCCCCAAAGTTCCTGAGTGTTTAGCTGTCCATAAATTGGCCATTTACTATTAATACAATGCACAGTACCACAGAAGCACCGAGGACTACCCTAGTGAAAACGCTGGGCTCTAGACTAGACACTGCTGGCTCCCACTGTGTAGTATCAACCCTAATGCTTCATGGTAATTTTCATTAATTACTTCTGGCAAAACAGGAGTTCCTATTTTTGCTTGTTGGTCCACTGTGAGGAGGAGCTCAAAACAATTGGATGCTATATAAGCATCCAATTCAGTGATATCCTTTGTCCCCTGGGCTGACACCTGTGCTACCTCCCTGAAAACCAGGATCCTCTGTTGAACCTAAATCTGCAGACAGTGTAAGGATGTGGATAAGAACCAATACGTTTTCCAACATGTGTTGCCTGAAATTATGTATTTTAGCTTTGGGAGACACCCCAACAGAAAATAAATGGTTAGTTCAGTACATATATAGCCTCTTAGATATCCATGTCCTGCTTCTGGAGGATGCTGTCCATATGCTTGTGTCTTAGCTATGCCTTTAGCAGTCCATTCCATCATTCTAACGGATCACTTGCTTCTGGTGGAATCTATGGTTCTGTTTTTTTGTTTTGTTTTGTTTTGTTTTCTTTATGCCTCCTTTGCCAACAGATGGGGCCCTGGGTCTGAGCAATGTCCTGTGGGATAACATGTTTATAATCCAGACATCCTGTAAGTACTTAGACGGTGGTTGCAATGGAAGTATTATGGATAAAGAACCAGCCCATATCTAGAATAAATATTGATTGTAAAAAGGAAAATTGCCTTCTTATCCAAGAGGGAAGAGGTCCAATGTAGTCACTCTGTGATCAATAGCTGGTTGTTTTTCTCAAGGAATGGTGTCATATGAAGAGCTTAGTATCAATCTCTGAAGTTGGCAGATTAGACATTCAGAAAAAAAGTAGTAGCTAGTAAACCCTGGTAAAAAGAAGACTATGCTATTGAGTCCATTTATAGCCTCCATCTCTGCCACCATGGCTGCTCTGTTTATGAGTTCATCGTACCATCTTGTGCTGGCATTTTAGGAATCAGATCCAAGTGCTTTACTCTCCTTTCAGTTAGTGTAGGGAATGACTTTGGAGATAGTAGTTGAAGTGCAAGAGTAGTAAATACCATGGGATTCTAGACCATTTATTCATATAATTTCCTTGTACCTTCTGGATCTAACTTGGTCCAATATCAAGTGTACAATTTCTATTATTCAAAAGGTTGTTGTAGTCATACCTGAACTTATAACACAGAGGGTCTAATATTCAGATTATTCCAGGCAGCAGTGATTAAAGCTATCACCTGCTTAGATTAAAATAATCAACCTAATCCATCTGGTTTTTGCATGTACTAGAAAGGTGAAGTTAAGTAGAGAAATGATGGGGACCAATAACATCTGACTTTATCAAGTTATTGATTGTATAGATTCCAAAATTTATTTGCATAAGAGTCCAATCCAATTTTTTCTAGTTGTTTTCAGATTAAGTAAACTATTCTCTCTCACTGAATTTATATATCATTTTATATATACATAAAATTATCATATGTACCAGAATCTATTTATAGATTATCTTCCACTGATCTATCTCTTCCTATACTAAGATATAAATTTGATTATAGTAGATTTGTAGTATATTCTGAAATCTGTTAAGTCACAAATCATTATTTTTATTGATAATGAAATTTCTTGGCTATTCTAAATCATATAGTCTTGCATAATATTTTGAGGTTATTTGATCAAATCTGTATCCTCCCTAAACAGGGCTTGGATTATAAAATATTAGCTATAGGAAATGTTAAGTTTCATATGACATTAAGTCTTCTCATAGAAGAACATGATTTTATTTCCTTTTGTTATATCCTATTTTATATCCTTCTATTAAACTGAAAATCTATTTTCCTTGAGTTCCACAGCATTCTTAATGAAGTTATTCCTAAAGATGCCATAGTTTGGGTATTCATACCAAAAAAGTTTGTTTCCAATTTCCACTATTAGGTCTTTATTTCCAGTATCAAAAAAAGCTACTGCTGGGGCGCCTGGGTGGCTCAGTCGTTAAGTGTCTGCCTTCGGCTCAGGTCATGATCCCAGGGTCCTGGGATTGAGCCCTGCATCGGGCTCCCTGCTTGGTGGGAAGCCTGTTTCTCCCTCCCCCACTCCCCCAGCTTGTGTTTCCGCCCTTGCTGTCTCTCTCTCTCTCTCTGTGTCAAATAAATAAATAAAATCTTTAAAAAAAAAAAGCTACTGCTATTTGTTGTATTAATAAAACTGCATAACCACATTCTCTTATTAGTTTTATCAGCTTTATTGAAGTATAACTAAGGTATAATAAACTGCACATATTTAAAGTGTACATTTAATAAGATCTGGCATCATATGTACCTGGAAAACAATCAAGATTTGAACATATTGATCACCCCCAAAAGTTTTCTCATATCCTTTATAATCTCTTTTTGCCATCCCATTGACCCCATTCCTCACCCTACCTTCTATTTCCAAGCAACCAATACTTTGTTTTCTGTCACTATAGATCAGTTTGAATTTTTTAGAATGTTACACAAATGGAATCATACGATATGTACTTGTTTGGGCCTCACTTGTTTCAGGATAAGTATTTTCAGAATCATTCCTTTTGTATCACGGATCAGTATTTCATTCCTTCTGATTACACAGAAGTGTTCCACTATGCGGTTATCACAGTTCATTCATTCACTCACCTGTGAATGGATATATGGGTTGTTTCCAGTTTTTTTTTTAAACTCATTACAATGGCTACAAATATTTGTGTACAAGTCTTGCTATGGGTGTATGCTTTCCTTTCTTTTGATATATGGAATGTGGAGAAGGTCTACATCACATGATAGGTGAATGTTAAACTTTTTAAGAAATTGTCAAACTTTTTACAAAATTGTTATACAATTTTACATTCCCACCAGTAGTGTACAAGACTTCCAGTTTATTCACATCCTCACCAACACTTGGTACAGTCAGTCACTTTAGTTTTAGACATGCTTATAGGTTTGTAGAGGCATCACATTGTAATTTTAATATTCATTTCCCTAATGAAGTTGAGCATCTTTTCCTGTGCTTATTTGCCATCCATATGTCTTCTTTTTTGCAAGTGCCCGTTCAAACCTTTTGACATTTTTAAATTTGATTTTTGTTGTCATATTACTCCATTTTGAGAGTTCCTCATATATCCTGGAAATCATTCCTTTATCAGATATATGATTTACAAATAATTTCTTCCAGTCTTGGCTTGTCTTCTAACAATGCTTTTCAAAAATTAGAATTTTTCTATTTTGACGAGTTTAACAAAAATTTGTATTTTTATGGATCATGGTTTTAGTGTTGTAATGCAGGATCACAAAGGCTTTCCTCTAATGATTTCATCTAGAAGTTTTATAGTTTAAGGTTTTCCATTTGGGCTAATGATCCATCTTGAGTTAAATTGTGTAGATTGTGTTAGATGGTTGAAGTACATTGTTTTGCATATGTTTCCAGTTGTCACAGCACCATTTGTTAAAAAGACTATTTAGCCTTTCTCAACAGAATTGTCTTTGCACCTCTGTCTAAACCGTCAATATGTGAGTTAGTCTACTCACTCTATTCTCTTCCATTGACTTATATATCTACCTTTATGCAATGCCAATAAAAACATTACTGTAGCTTCACAAATCTTATAATTTCTTAAAGTCAGGTGGTACTATTTGTCAAATTTTACCCTTTTTCAAAGTTGTTTAAGGTTATTCTAGGTCCTTTGCATTTTCATATGAATTTTAGAATCAGCTTTTCAGTTTCTATGAAAAAAAAATAGTCTGCTTGGGTTTTTATTGGGATTAAGTTGAAACTACAGATCAATTTGGGAAGAATTGATATCTTAACCAAATTAAGTGTTCTGATTCATGATCGGAGTATATCTCTCCATTTAAATAGGTCTTTTAAAATGTAGTAGCATTCTGTAGTTTTCAGTATATAAGTTTGCACATCTTTATATTTATCCCTAGTGATTTCATATTTTCTGACGCTAATATACATGGAATTTTTTAAAATTCTGATTTCTGAATGTTAAAAATATATAAAAATCCAAAAGTTTTCATGTATATTGATGTTGTATCCTGCATTCTTGTTAAATTCACTCATTATTCCTTGGAGCTTTTGTGTAGATTCCATTAAGTTTACAATCATATCATTAGCAAATAATGACAATTTTACTTTTCAAATCTAAATGTCTCTCATTTTTGTGCCATATTGGACTGGCTAAGTTCTTTCTCTTTTTTGTTTTGTTTTGTTTTGTTTTGAGAAAGAGAGAGAGAGAGAGCAGGGGAGGGGCAGAGAGGGAGAGAGAAAATCTTAAGCACGCTCCACACACAGTGCCAAGCCCCATGAGAGACTTGATCTCATAACCTTGAGATCATGACCTGAGCCAAAATCAAGAGTCAGACACTTAACTGACTGAGCCACTCTGGTGCCCCTCATTCTTCCTCTTTGTAGCTTTTTCATCTCTGATACTTTGCTCCATAAATTCTATGCACTTACCATGCCCATCTTGGATATATCTCTAAACTTATGGAGACCACTGGGCTTATATTTATAGACATTTATATTTATACTTATACACACATACACACACACATATGGTAGGATGCATTAGAGAGGAATCCTGAGTTTAGGATACTCTAATCTTATATAGTGTGGTTGGTGATATATCTATCCTCTTCTGGACAGAAAGAATAGACCTTATCATTAATTTGGAAACACCTGACAATTTACTATTAGAAAATCTCCTTATATAAACATTCCTTAACTTGGCTGTAAATCTCTTCACTCAGAGGATCCATACTGTGCAGAAGAAATGTGAGACATTTATGAAGAATTGTCTCCCAACAATAAAGCAATGAAAAGAGTTCCAGTATGTAAAGGAAGATACTAACTTAAGGGAAGAAGATAAAGCTGAACAACTAGAATTGCTCCTATTGAAGAAATTTAACTATTTTCACTAACCTACAATTGTATCACTGTAAACTTACCAAAACTAAAATAACAATAAACTAAAATACAAAATGGTTGAAACTGGAGAAATAAGTTGCTCTACTTTAAGAGCGCTGTCTCAGATTCTTGATCAAAATCTCAAAGAGGTGGGCATGAGGAAGGAAAAGGTAAGAGATTTGAAGGTTAAAATAAAGATTTCATATTGTATGCATATGTCTAAACTCATCAAATTGCCTATATTAAATGTGCACATTTTTGTGCATCAATTATACCTCAATAATTATATATAATATATAGGTTCTGGGAATTAACAAAGCTAAATCATGAAATACCTCAAAGAGAAAAATACAGAAAGGATAAGGCAATAAAGCATATATCTTGGTATGCTTAATTAGGGGGGAAAAGGAAAACCACATAAAATAGTGAGTTAAGATTTAAAAAGAAAAGTAACCAAATACACATATTATAATAACTATTAGTTTATTATATACATATTTATAAAAATGAAGAAAAATTATGGAGAAAGTTGAAGAGTTTTAATCTAACTATAAATTACAAAGTTAACTTGAGACAGGAGACAAAATCTGAATAAAAAAGGACTCTAAATTTTAGCATTAATAAAGGCTCGAATGAAGAATAAGTTCACAACAAATTCTACATAACTTTAAAAGATCAGACAATTCTTATATTATTTAAAATATTCCGGAACATATGAAAACATAGAAATGTTCATAAAATGCCACAATTTTATTAAGACAATAAAATACAGCAAAAACATAAATCATTATTGTGGATATATGTGCAAAGATATAAGTGGAGTTTAACAAATAGAATTTAGTATTGTAGCTTTTTTTTTTTACGTAAGCTCTATACCCGATGTGGGTCTTGAACTCTCAACCCAGAGATCAAGAATCACATATTCTACCAACTAAGCCACTTGGGCACCCAAAACCATAGGCCTTTAATTCCAGGAAATAAAGGATATCCAAAAAAGCCAATCTATCAGCATAATCCCTATTTAAGGTGAAAAAAGTCATATAAATATATGCTGAACAGTATTTAACAAGATTCCAGAATCCAATAAAAACTCTAAAAGGTAAGAGCAGAAGAAACTTAGATATGATGAAGACTACCCTAAACCAATTTTAGATACTTCAAATAATTTCTTAAAATTATAGATAACAGGGAAGTCATTATCACTGTTATATTTCAATATTTTATAGTAATGCTAGAAAATGTCACAGATAAAAAAGTGAAATAATAAGTACTAACGTCAGAAAATAAAATACAAGAAATATATAGATAGATACACACACTTACAGCTGTATTTTATGGCTTATTGTTGTTTTGCTTTCTAATTACTAATGTTAAATGTTTCACTCATTTATTTTCAATCTTTCATAATTAACAAAATTAGTTAAATATAAATTTTCCCAAGACTATATCATTTGTTGTCTCCCATAATTAAGTGAGTTTCTTTTCATTGAGTCATCAGACTTGAAATGCAGGAATTCCACCATGTTATCTAGGTAAGTCCTTCCATTTTCAAAGATTCAAGTTTTTCTTCAAAATTCTTCTGCTAATTGATTAATTATTGCCTTTACCTATTCTTTTTTTCTTCTTCTTTTAATAGTGAATCTTTTAAAATATCTCTTACAGGTTTATTGAGGTTTAAGTATTCATATATAATAGTTCTATGATTATGATTCATGAATGTCTGCTTCCTTCTCTGATGCTAATGACTTGCATTTAAACTTAGCACATATTTTCTCCCTTTATTCTGAAGCAATACTGAAGAACTTCAATGAGATTGAGTAAAACTTTTATAAAGTTATGGACTATTGAATATAGACTAGCTTGTCTCATAAAATCTTAGGAAAACAGACGTGAAAGAGATATCAAATATACCTCACTGATATGAGGAATTCTTAATCTCAGGAAACAAACTGAGGGTTGCTGGAGTGGTGGGGGGTGGGAGGGATGGGGTGGCTGGGTGATAGACATTGGGGAGGGTATGTGCTATGGTGAGCACTGTGAATTGTGCAAGACTGTTGAATCGCGGATCTGTACTTCTGAAACAAATAATGCAATATATGTTAAGAAAAAAAAAAGAAGATAGCAGGAGGGGAAGAATGAAGGGGGGCAAATCGGAGGGGGAGACGAACCATGAGAGACGATGGACTCTGAAAAACAAACTGAGGGTTCTGGGGGGGGGGATGGGTTAGCCTGGTGATGGGTATTAAAGAGGGCACGTTCTGCGTGGAGCACTGGGTGTTATGCACAAACAATGAATCATGGAACACTACATCAAAAACTAATGATGTAATGTATGGTGATTAACATAACAATAAAAAATTTAAAGAAAAAAGTTTTCTGCCATTAGTAATGATAATGGAATTATATTGAGCTATTTTTATTTTCTTGACCTATGTCTCTGATGATCAGTGTAGCCTGTTGGTAAGAATACAAGATTACATATAATTATCTGTAGAATGAGAACAGTCTATATGGATGTTAAACCTGTAACTTTGACATGGATAGTGTTACACTCACTCAAAAGAGTTTAGTAGGCTATGTAAAAGTTTTGATCTCCATGAATAGAAAGCTTGTCAGAAGTTATTAAAAAAAAAATCCATTTAAAAAAAATGCTTAGTTGGTTAAGTGACTGCCTTCAGCTCGGGTCATGATCCCAGAGTCCTGGGATCGAGTCCCGCATCAGGCTCCCAGCTCAGCGGGGAGCCTGCTTCTCCCTCTGATCCCCTCCCCTCTCATGCTGTTTCTCTCTCTCTCTCTCTCAAATAAAATATTTAAAAAAAATTAAAAAAAAGCTATCAGTTATGATTGACCAAAGATTCAGATTTGACAAAAGAAAAGAAAAGAGAAAGAAAGAAAGAAAGAAAGAAAGAAAGAAAGAAAGAAAGAAAGAAAGAAAGAAAGAAAGAAAGAAAGAAAGAAAGAAAGAAAGAAAGAAAAAGAAAGAAAGAAAGAAAGAAAGAAAGAAAGAAAGAAAGAAAGAAAGAAAGAAAGAAAGAAAGAAAGAAAGAAAGAAAGAAAGAAAGGAAAGGAAAGGAAAAAAGGAAAGAAAGGAAGAAAAGAAGAGATGGGATTCTCATGGAAAAGGAATCTTGTACTTGTGAGGTTCAAACGCATTCATTGAAAAATCATATATTAAGCATCAGAGTATTCCAAATACATGGTGACCATGAGATGTGGGGGGAAAAGCTACCCTAAACTTCAGATAGAAAAATGTCAAAGAAGTCAAGTGAAAGATGTAAATGGTCATGTAGTTTCAGACTCTTAATATAGGGAAGTTCAGAGAGTTTGGAAATCACTTGAAATTGAATTTCCACCTTTGAAATTACCAAAAAAAAAAAAAAAAAAGAAGCCACCTCATCGAGGAGATTATCTGAAGATTCACAGTGACTTCATAAAGACCACTTGATGGTTTAAACTTTTAAATTTACATGTAGAAATGGGTTTCAGAGGCATTTAACCAAGCACAAATATGAAAGGAACATGAGCCTGTGAGAACAGTGTGGGAAAACCAGAATGGACTAAGGTTTGTGAATAAACTGCATAAGGAAAATAAAACTCTTTAAAGTGACAGTTATATCCAGAGCAAGAACAAAGAGTTTACCTATAATATGTCTAGCAGGATTTTATAAATTTGACATGTGACACAAAATTGGATTCTGAATTTTTTCTTTTACTTCCATAGTCTCTGACCAGGAGAATCATCTTTAGCCTGGAGAAGGTAGAATCAATATTGGTAAAAGCAATTGAACCTCAAGATATGTAAAGACATGATAAGATAGCATTTAACTTCTCTAAATGATTTCAAGTCTCCAGGCCTAAGAAGATTACATACCAGAGTATGGTAAAAACCTGCAGATGAGATAGTGAACTGCATGAACAGAAATTTCTTATCTTCCAGCCCCTGGGGAAAATAGGAGATGTGACCAGGAATCCAAAGTTAGAAACGTTGAGTCCTAATGTTCAAAGTGAAAGGAAAAGATAGTGTCTTAGAATTTATTGTCATAATTTGTGTGTGTTCTCACTGTTCTAAACCAAGAGTAAGGCCATTAATACGTCCCCACCTTTGAGATGTTTACAAGTAGAAAGCAGACAGGGTTTATGATCAGTGGCTCCTTCATTCTTTTGTGAAAATCTATATTCCTTGAAGAGAGGATGCTGAGTTGCAGATGCCACTAGTGCTCATCAAATATTCAAAATATTCTTCTATAATTCCTGCCTCCTTAGCATTTAATATGGAACCATGTGACAAGTTCAGGCTAATGAATTATGAGCAGAAGCAATATTTTTTATTTGTAGACCAAGACAGTTTAAAAGCCAGATTCCCCCTCTAACTTTCTCTTTCCCTGCCACAGATTGAGGCAGTGACATCATAAGATGGAAAGATCCTGGTTCTCTGAGTCATGAGAGAGAGGATAACCTCTGACAATTCACATCAGAAATTATGTGAATAAAATAGAGGCTTCTGTTGTGTTAAGCTACTTGTATTCCATGATATCCTAGGGTAGTAGCATTAATTTCCCTCCTTTCATATAATAACTCATATGACTAAAAATTTTAGAGATAGAAAAAGCCTTGAATATTGTTAGAGCAGAATTTTAATTTCATTTATAGGATGTTTTTATCAACCATGTGTTTTGGTTTCATCCTCAGGCTGGTATCCCTCACAGTTGCAAAGTAGCTACAAGCAGTTCCAGGCCTCACATCTGCTGCATATCTTATTATCCAGAACAAAAGAAAGAGATTTCTTTTTTCTCAACCTAATATTCTATCCTTTACTCTGAGTGGGCTGTCCATGAACCAATCATTGTGACATAGATTGCTATATTATACCGATCAGCTCCGACCAATCAGGGCCCAAGTCTAGAGATGATGGATCAATCCCTCCCCAATCTCACTGTTGCTCCAGGTCAAGGGGAAGTTGGAATGGATCAATCCTGGGGAGAAAAAGCCATGAAATATACTAATGAGGTCTCGAATACTTGTTAGATTTTTACTCTGTCTTGTTCAAAATGCTCATAATGATTTAATAGCATGTTTAGTGGAGTCATAAAGCTTGTCAAGAAAGTCAGTATGATAGATAACACAAACAAGGTTCAAAATGTTTACAATGAGTTCGAATAATAGTTTAAGTCCAACGATGCAAATATTTCTTAAATAGAAATTTAAAAACGAATATCTAAGATACACCTCCTAAGCACCTGGACTTGGATTTAAAAGGAGTAATCATAAAATTTTAAGACCAGGATTGATAAAAATTAGTACTAGTTTCTGTAAAATATTAGGAGGTTTATAGTTAACAGGAAACACAATCAATCAGCAATGTGATGAGACCATCCAACAAGACAGAACTTTAAATTTTCAAATGGACAGGGCGCCTGGGTGGCTCAGATGGTTAAGCATCTGCCTTCGGCTCAGGTCATGATCCCAGGGTCCTGGGATCGAGTCCCGCATCAGGCTCCCTGCTCCTTGGGAGCCTGCTTCTCCCTCTGCCTCTCCCTCTCTCTCTCTCTGTCTGTCTCTCATGAATAAAAAAAAAAAAAAAATCTTAAATTTTCAAATGGACATAAAAAAATGATCGAGTGAAAAATCACATTTTAATTTATGTAAATGAGACCACTCTTGGAATCTATGGAAAATTATGGGAATCACATTTTAAGAGGAATACTGAAGAATCAGAATCTATTTGGAAAGAAAAGAACAAACTAATAAAGGAACTCAAAACTACATCAATTTTGGAGTAACCGAAGAAATTATGGATGCTTACTCATGAGAAAGGGGCTTAAGAAGAATTTGTTTACTGTCGTCAAATTGTCTGAAGTGCTATCATATTGAAAAATATACAGCTTGTTTAGAGGGAATCACTACGATAAAATAAAATACAAAGGCACAAATTTCAACACTAGACCAGAAGGCTTTTGTAACCATCTTAGATATTCACAAATGAAAGAGGCTGCCTCAGGGCAGAAAGCTTTCTCATCACTAGAGTGAGTTCAAGCAGAAGTAGGACTTTAACTTGTCAGAGATGATACAGAAAAGATACCAGCATGTGATGATAGTTGAACAAGATAATTTTTATAATCCCTTTAATGTCAGTGTTTCTAGGATAATATGAAATAAACTAGATTTCACTACTTTGTAAAAGTAGTCTATTTTAATGCTTCATTCCCTAAAGATGCTGCAATTTCACCACATAGTTTCAGAGAAAAAGAAAATGTCAACTTTAAATGATCTCTGCTTTTCTAGTTCATGAGGGATTTCATAAATTTTGCAATTCCTAAGGACACAGAGAACATGCATTATTTCCACTAAGAAAAAAATTTCATGTAAGTTAGTATCGACTCATGAAATGCCATATTCTGCTCATTAACTGCAATGACAATTTGGTTAAAATACAGTGTTTTTAAAGAACTTTATCTATATCATTTGTTTAAGGCTAGACTGTCTTCCAAAGCCATTTACTCTGTTACAGAGAAAGATAAAACCAAGCCAAGGAGTGAATAATCTTTACTTCTGCAGTGCATTCACCTTGCAAAGTCACAGGCCATTGTCTGAGTTTTCCAGCTATGACCAACCAGTTTGGAATGAATTTTCTTTCTTTCTTTTTTTTTTTTTAAGATTTTACTTACTTATTTGTCAGTCAGAGAAAGAGAGCACACAAGCACAAGCAGGGGGAGCGTCAGGAAGAGGGAGAAGCAGTCTCCCCACTGAGCAAGGAGCCAGATGCAGGACTCCATCCCAGGAGGGATCATGACCTGAGCCAAAGGCAGACACTTAACTGACTGAGCCACCCAGGAATGGATTTTTTACAGCATTTCTCCCTTAGCCTCAACAACCAAACCAAACCAAACCAAACCAAACCAAACCAAACCAAACCAACAAACAAAAAACATAGTATCAATTTGTGTCATTGTACTTCCTTTTTTCTAGGATGAAGCCACCAAACAGTAACAGTCAGATTCTTAGATAAAGTTTTAGATAGCACGACTAAATAAAAATGCAGTTTTCACCAATGGAAAATTATCTCATTGTAATAAAGTAACATCATACATATTTCCTACACAGAGCAGTAGCTACAGAAAGTCCTTTACCTAAAGTATCTGCACATTTTTTGCACCTTTTTAGAGATCTTTAAAATCCACCAAAGGTATTCTGGCGAAAGTTCAAGTCTATAAATGTGAATGAGGGAAATTCCCTAAAAATCTGCCTACCACCAAGTTTTTTCCAAAGTTACATTGTTTTTATAAAGTTAAAGCTGCCTCTTGCTATACTTCTGTGGTATGTCCAAAAGGCATTATTCTCTGGAAGCTTTCTAACAGCCTATATGAAATAAATGGATAGATCTTAGCTCTCTAAACAACCCTACTGATAATTCTGAAGGAAGCCTTAAAGAGTTCACATTTTACAAGTGAATTATTTGAGGTCATTTAAACAAGTTCTCTTTGCTTTCAATAGGACTGATCTAAGAAGCAAGGAAAAAAAGAGAGGAAAGGAAGGAAGGAAGGAAGGAAGGAAGGAAGGAAGGAAGGAAGGAAGGAAGGAAGGAAGGAAGGAAGGAAAGAAGGAAGGAAGGAAAGAAGGAAGGGAAAGAAAGAAAGAAAGAAAGAAAGAAAGAAAGAAAGAAAGAAAGAAAGAAAGAAAGAAAGAAAGAAGGAAGGAAGGAAGGAAGGAAGGAAGGAGGAAGGAAAGAAGGAAGGGAAAGAAAGAAAGAAAGAAGGAAGGAAAGAAAGAAGGAAAGAAAGAAAGAAAGAAAGAAAGAAAGAAAGAAAGAAAGAAAGAAAGAAAGAAAGAAAGAAAGAAAGAAAGAAAGAAAGAAAGAAGAGAGAAAGGAAGAGAAAGAAAGAAGAAAAGAAAAGGAAAGGAAAGGAGGACTATTCCTTGGGGAATAGTCCACATTTCAAAAACAATTTGATGAAGACTTTATGAAATTAAAGGGAATATTCAAGAACTATTCCTTGATAAGCATAATAGGTGAGACCTTTGGCTTTCAAAGAGCAGACATATATTTGGAATTAAACTATGAAGTACATTAGATTACTTCCCAAATTACTAAAAAGGAATGCTGATTCTATTTTTTAAGTCGATCCAAATTTTTCATGAGTTACATTGTTAAATATTTATGTTGACACATTTTTTAATAAGTACTTTTATAAAAGTAGGGGAAATTCCATATATCTGACAACTTAATAACATGGACATTTGTAAATTTCATGTACATTTAGCTAATATCTATCTAGGGTTTTGCTTTTTTTGTTTTTCAGTAATATTATTCATCAGGGTAACAACAAAAATGCTATCTACATTACTCAAGACTAGTCCTAGTTTATCTGATACTTAGTCCCTTAGCATCAACTTGATGGGTTTAGGAACTTGGTGCCTCAAGGCCAATATGTAACGGAAGGAAATGGATGTGCTGAATGGGACCTTTTCAAACCTGAAGCACTCTTGGCGTGGCTAAAGGGAAAGCCACTACCCTAAATTCAAGCAACTTATTCCTGTAGAGGGATTAAGAATTTTTTCCCAAAGAAGCCATAACTTAGATTTGTGGGTAAAATTTCTCAATTTTGAAATATTAGAATCTACCTCAAGATTGTCAAAACACTATGCAGAGCAATATGATGAGAATTGAGCACAACACACTTTCAGCAGAAGGAAACCTAACTGCAGTCCACAGCTAGGGTTTGCACCTCCTGTCTAGAGAATGAATGGAGCATTAAGAAGAGGGAATCACAGCTCTCAATCTCAGCCCCTTCTTCACATTCTTCCCTCCTTTCCGTCCCTAATGCTTCAAGTACTATCTCTTCTTCCTTCCTTCCCAACTCTCCTCAGCATGTTTTCCTTCCTTGAAGAAAAGCAAAGAAAACTTGAAGAACATAGTGAGAAGCATAATAGAAAACCAACTTCAAGCTTTTCAAATAGGCGTTAAAGTCCACAAGTACCTCTTCTTTTTTCTTTTTCTTTTCTTTTTTGCAGAGATTTATTTATTTTTACTTTTTTTAAAGATGTTATTTACTTGAGAGAGAGCACAAGCATGGGGAGGGGAGGGCTGGAGGGAAAGAGAGAAGCAAGGGCCAGACTTGAACCCAGAAGCCTGGGATCATGACCTGAACCAAAGGCAGACGCTTAACCAACTGAGCCACCCAGGCGTCCCAAAGTTTTATTTATTTGAGAGAGAGAAAGAGCACGTGCACTCATGGGCTCGGGGAGGGGGCAGTGAGGGGCAGAGGGGGAGAGAGAGAGAGAGAGAGATTGAGAGAGAGAATCTCAAGTAGACTCTCCACTGAGGACAGAGCCCAACTGGGGGCTCAATCTCAGGACCCTGAGATCACAACCTAAGTTGAAACCAAGAATCTGACACTCTACTGACTGTGCCACCCAGGCACCCCCACAATTACTCCTTTTCTAAGGATACTTTATAGCTCTCCTTAGGTGTTCGTCCCTGGGCCTAGACTTAACCTTAATTGTGAGGCATAACCTTCAGTTGTATAAGCACAAATGACCAGAAAAACTTTCAAGATGAATAAAACCACTTAGTAGAACTTGACTTTCATAGTGATATATGAATCTTCATATTCCATGCTTGTTCTTCAAAATGTAATTAGACAGATATTAGATTAGGCAACACCAAAAAGGTTGACACACTCTAGTAAGAATGTATTCATGTTGGTTTTCAACTCAGTTTGCAAACAAGCATCATTGACATAGGTAAATAAGGAACAACTTCCCTATCACACTCCAATAACTTAGGCATGCCTGAAGTTTGAGTTGTTAATGAAGCCCCCAGAAGAGTAAGAACTGAAAGCAAAAGGCCAAAGCCTCAGGCTTGCTGTCTTTTTTTTCCATTACACCAGAAAAAATGTCTTGATTACAAAGCTTGCTAAGCCAGTTACTTTCCTCCATATCTACTACAGGAATTACAGTAGTCCCCATTTTAACATATCACACATGGTTACAGAATAGTTGCATAAATGAGAATGACATCAATTTTTAAAATGTTAAAAATTAAACTAATGAAATATACAGCAAGGAATAAAGGAGTTTAGAAAAAGAAACAATTTTATTCGCTAGAGTGATCAAAAAAAAAGTTTTGTTTGCAAGAGGGAACTCAAACTAGAGCATGAGGGAAAGTCCTCTCATTACTTACAAAGAGAATGCCATTTCCCATTCAGAGAATTGCATGAATTTGCTATTTGGTTAGGAGACATAGCTTAGGGGAGTGGAGGGATCTGTAAAGTATAAAGAAGTTTAGGCTGAAATAATGGACCAGGATCAGTGTGAGAGTTTTGAAAGCCAAATTTCAGGCTAAAAATTTCAAATTTTATTTAGGCTTTAAATTTAGCCACCAGGACTTTCTGTAAATAATTGGAAACAATTACAGCTAAATTTAAATTTTCAGAAAATACGTGGTGAGCCACTTATCAGACAGAGAATTTGAAATTTCTTTCCCAAACTGATTTGGCAAAAGCACACATCATTTGACCTTAATGCAGACTGGAGGTCCATCTGCTCAGGCCAGCCCACCCAAAAGGGCATACTGAATACCACTGCTCCTTGGCACATCTGTGCCTTTTGAATCACTGTTTAAAAAAAAAAAAAAGTATACCCAGAACTGTAAACTCTTCCGAGGCAGCATAAAAGGCATCTTTTATAAGAAAAGTAATTATGCATGTTTACATATAAAATCCACTCCACATTTTTAATTAAACTCCATTTAACACATCAGAGGTCTTATTTTTCAATGTAAAGAATTTTACATTTCAATGTAATAATTTAATTTCTTAAATTCACAAAAGAAAAAAAAAAGTATATACTAACCTAACAGATTTGGGGAGGAAAATAGTTACTCAAAAGCATGCAAAGAGAATAAATTCTAATATAAAAATTATTATTGCTTGTCTGAGGAAATGCTTTTTTTCTTTGGTATCTATAAATCTATACCTAGAATTTATACACATACACACAAACTGGACACATACACATCTGGACAACATAGGTGGTCTCAAACTACAGATTTTTGACAAGAATGTAGTGTTGGATGCAACATGCAGTGGGGGCTTAAAAAATAAAAATAATAGATATTCACACAGCGATGGAGAAGAGAAAGTTGGAAAGTTTCTTTCTACCCACACATACACGTACATTCTCCCTTTCAAAGGAGATGTAGGCTGTGGCAGGTGCTTTACATTTTCTCTTCAAGCAGAGATAAATCAGATTTACACAAAAGAGATTTCTCTTTTAAATCTGTGGCGCATGTCAAGCTACATATATCTGAATTTTGAAAGCAATGTTTTATGGATTTGCATACATATACACTGTTGATGTGTCTCCATTTGTTTGAGGTTATTTGGAGATCAAATTAGAATGTTGGTACCTATTGTTTCCTCAGTTCTTAGAACATCATCTACAAGGGAACATATCTCTGCCAACTGTATGTTACCTGCCATCTGCCTGTCACATTATACTTGCTAGTTAAATACTCCTTATATTTTCGTGCTGAATCTTGATCACGTTCTAAAATTGATCACACTAAACTTCTAGAAACCAGACAAGGGGTGCTACAGATAGTTCCAGACCAGTTTCTCCTGCTTCCAGATAAATGCTTCTTCCCAACTAAATTTCCTAGCCAGCTTTTGGGAAGTAAATCCTAAAACCATTAATAATGGAAATTGAGTTGCTGTTTACTTTCATTAACTTGAAGCACTATGACTTGAGAGTTAAGGAATTCCAGTTTATATAGGCTGACACACCCTGGGAAAGTAACTTAACCGTCTGAGCCTCGGGTTACCTAAATAAGGATTATAGTAATAGATTGTCTTCATTCACTGGGGTACTCTTAGTAAGATATTGTACATAGAGTACCTGGCATAGCCTAGGGGCATTTTATTATTAATTAACTAAAAATAGATATTAATAGATGTAAAAGTAACATCCCAAAATATAAAAAATACATTCTTTAGAATGAAGTTATTTAACATAATGTGATAACAGTTGGAACAGTTCCTAAAGGATAGTCCCCAATCAGTTCATGTGGCAATTTATTGAAATTTGAACCAAATCCATCTTCCTTCAAGAAGGAGAAATTCACTGGCTGTAAGGTAGAAAATATTTACTTGGTGAATATTTACTAAGCTATTACCTTTTGCATAGCCTTGTATGGGAGGCTTTTCAGCAATATCTCCTTTCTTTAAAAACGTATATAATTTATTTTGATATGTGCCCATAAAATTGAACAGCAAATGACAAATGAAGAGAATATGTCAAAGGAAGGAGAGGAAAGAAGAAACTTACAACATAAATAAAGGAAAACATGCTTTAGGAATACTGAGCAGACTGGCACAATTGAAGTTTGTCAAGGTTGAGGCTAGCTACACCCAAGGAGCTTGGATATATAAAGATTAAGAGTCTGGATTTTATACTGTAAGAAATTGAGCACTACTAAAGATCCAAAGCTGAACAGCGATGGACTCAATCTGACTTTTAGGAAGATGGATCTGCCGGTAACGCTTTTAGATGTAGTGAGGTGAGAAAAGACTAAAGACATGGAAATCAGATGGAAAACTGGTTTGTTCATCTGAGGAAGACATCGTAAGGAACAAAAAAGGTTAGTGTCCATCAAAATGAAACTTTCAGAAGGATTATTTTAAAAAATCAATAACCTTAATAACTAGTTAGATGCGAAGGGAAAGAAAGAAATTACAGATGCCTATTACTGTCTTAAGGTGCCACATGAATAAGTCAACTCAGATACGATGACCTTGGATGGAAGTTATTAGTAGAAGCTAGCTCTCATCCAGCATATGTGTCAGATACTCTTGTCACATATATTAACTCATTTAGTGCTCAGAATGATGCTCTGAGTCAAGTATTATTATAACATATCTTAGCTAAAACCTGAGGCAGAGACGGAGGTTAAATGAAAACACCAAAGCCACACAACTAGTAGGTGACAATGCCAGCTTTGAACCCAGGTGGTCTGTCTCCAGGGCACATGCCTTTACCCACCACACATCTTGTCCCTTGCCATTTCTATAGGAAAGACAACACATTGCTCTTATCAGGTGTGAACCTCACAAAAACTACTTCCTCCTGAGATTGTTAGAGGATTTAAAGAGTATTCCTTCATTCTAAGTTTCTGCTTCAAAACTCAGTACCAAAAATCATAATCCATGAAATAAGATCAGTCAGAAATTGTATTTTATCCTTATCTTTTTCTTAAGATCTAGTCAAAGCCAAGGAGATGAAAAACTGCCAAATATTATAATTAGAAACAGTAGTCTGCAACTGACAGCATAATTACAGGAAGTTAGACATGTCAGATTTCATGAGTGGTCTTAAATAGAAGACTCTCGTGCAAAGACCTTTATTTTTTCCATATTTTATACCACAATGTTGACTTTTATAAGTTATTGCGTTTCAAGAAAAAACTAGAGATTTAAATTTAGTGAGTTACCAGAACCTTCTAGTAAAAGGGCAGTGCTCCTGGATGCATAGTACAGTTGTAGCCCACAGAATATTGGCCATGAGTGATTAAGGAATAATTTTCTTGGAATTGCTACACCCCTGTTGGGGGAGGAGGTGGTGGTCTAGTGTTTCTTGTTATCACAGTGTCATGCAAATGGGATCTGATTTCAACTAGGGCTCCAGGTTGTAATTGACATTTCCTAGTTTAGAATATTTCTTCATTCACCTTTGAGTAGAACAGTTATGGCTTGTAGTGCAAAGATGCAAGACAAAATAAATTAAAGACAGAGTTGAAGTGACATGCAGAAATAAAACCGGCAACCAATATTTTTTTAAGAATACTGGAAAACCATTTTGTAATCAAACTTGTAAATAATATCTATTCAATGCATACAATGTTTTGCACACACATGCACACACGCACACATGCATTCCTATTTAATTCTCGTAACATCTCTATGAGGTAGCTACGATTATTACCACCATTTTATAGATAAGGAAACTGAGGCACAGAAATATTAAGTAACTTTGCAAGGTCATGTAGTTTGTAAGTGGCAGAGTCAGGATGTACATCCAAGCAATTTGGCTTCAAAGTAGAAACTCTTAACCTCTCTATATAACCATTTATCAGTGCACATTGGAACAAAGCAGACTTTTAAAATATAGTCAACAGAGGTTTCAGAAAGTACTCTTGGACATTTGCAAATGAAAAGACTCAGAAATATCTGCCATTAGTACTGAGGGCTCTGAAAGAAGACATCCCAGGCCAGAGCCTCTGAGATAAGATTTGAAAAACTGATGTTGGAACTGGAGTAATGCAATAAGAAGGAAACCAAATTGGCACAGAATCAAGACGGCCCCCCTAATCACACGGATTTAGAATAATTACCTAAAGCTAGTGAGACATAAATAGAAGTTCCCATTCCAGGATTTCGGGAAGGCATTCTCAATGAGTCATTTTTAGTATTTCCGAATTCCCAAGTAGTAGAACCCTTGTAGAAACCAAGGGTATTTAAATATCCCTTACAGAAGTCTCTATTAACATAAATTAAGACTGTCTAGGTCTATTAAAGAATATACAAATAAATGAGTTAAGAATGTGATTTTATTCTAATTATGGAACACTGCAGAGCACTAATCTTTGCAGTTTTCAATAGGAATAGAAATTGGTCAATGTTCCATGCAAAAACCAACTACTATTTTTGGACATACTGAAACTGAAACTAAGCCCACCTGGCAGATTTCAGCTTTTAACATTTTTTTAAACAGGAAACTGAGAGATTGGTAGTAATCTGTGTCTTCTTGGGGAGAAATGGAATTTTTCTTTGGAGTAGACTTTCCTTTGCACTAAGAAGGATTGTTTGGGCAGTCTTATAGGTTGTGGAGACACTCCAGTGAGAAGTTACATCGAAGCTTAGCAATGCTTCAAAATACTAAGCTACAAAAGAGAGAAACAGTATTAGTTTGGGATATACATGTTTTGACTCTTTCCTGAGACCAGATTATTAGTTTGGCCAGCAGAACTGACCCTCTCTCTACTTCACACTAAAGAACAGACTTTGAGAAGGGTCTTGACAAAACAACCAGTCCTGGACATTTGGTATCCAGGATGTAATGTTATTTAAGATTTAATAGACCAAAATACCAAAAACCTGCCATCAACTATTGTGACTGTCTTGTACCAGCCACATGGCTAGTGCTGGAATGGGGATTTCCTTCTGAAGGGAGTGGATGTTCTCACTGTCCATCATGTTAGAACATGTTTAACCCTGAGACAAGACTTTAAGCAATGTGTGATATCAAAGAACACCTCTTCTTTCTTGAGTTGGGAGGACAGGAGTACAGAGGCTGAAGACAGGGATGGGACCAGGGCAGGTGAGATATAGCAATGGTTTTGAAGAATCTCATTGGTGTGGGGCAAGTGGGTGAGCTTCCACTATCTATCTGGAGGCATACTTGGGGTAAACGGGAATTCAGATTTTGAATCTGAAGTCTGAGAGTTCTAATAATAAGAAACACAAGTAAGTCACAGCTTATATTTGTACTTGTGACATTTAGGGATGGCTTCTAAAAAGTTGCAGCCTGGTTTGCTTGTGCTCTGGAGAATAAGAAAAAACTCTTTTTTCCTCCCAGAGGCCAGATAGGCAGTGTCATGGAACTCACCACTGGGAGATGACTATGCCAACAGAGCAGCCACAGTAGAGGCAGAAGAGGTGACAAGAGGGACCAGAAGGAGGAGACTGGAACAGAAGACCCGAGGGAAGTTATGACTGTCAGAAACCTGTGAAAAATCACAAAACGACTAGAACACTCTTGGAGGGATGCAACTTCTGTTACTCTGGTGCTTGTAATGGAAGAATTTAATATAAACATAAATCTGTATTTTTCATTACAGATTTGTGAAGCCAGTTTATACCAATGATGATGTTAATGATTATGATGATGATGGTGGTGGTGGTGGTGGTGGTGGTGGCAGCAGTGGTGGTGGTGGTGGTGGTACTGATGTGGGGGAAAAGGCAGAAGGGAATGTAGATAAAATGAAATGTCCTTCCATGGAGGGGATTATGTTAAGTGAAGTAAGTCAAGCCGAGAAAGACAACTATCACATGGTTTCATTCATATGTGGAACATAAGAAATAGTACAGAGGACCATAGGGGAAAGGAGGGAAATCCAAAGGGGGAGAAATCAGAGAGGGAGATGAACCATGAGAGACTATGGACCCTGGGAAACAATCTGAGGGTGGGGGGAGGGGATAACAGGGTGAAGGGTATTGAGGAGGGCACGCGTTGTGATGAGCACTGGGTGTCATATTAACTAATGAATCACTGAACACTACATCAAAAACTAATAATGTACTATACAGTGCCTAACTGAACATAATAAAATAAATTAATTAATTTAAAAAAATTAAATGTCCTTATAACCTGCAGCCCATTGACAAATACTTGAGGCAGGCAGAGTAGGACATTCCTCCAGGAAACCAACCATCTTAATGTTAATGCCTTGCTAGAAGGAAAAAAACAACCTTCTCTTGACTATAGCAGGGCCTCCCTGATCCTGTGAGTCTTTAGCATATGAAAGTCCTTTTGGAAATTTCTATTTGTCTTTATTTTCCCCAACTCCAAAGTGTGTAATCAGCTGCTCCTCACCACTCCAGGGCAGTCCTTTCTGCCCAAGGTCCTGTCCCAATATAATAAAACCACCTTTTAGCACCGAAGGCTTCTCAAGAATTCTTTCTTGGCCATCGGCTCCAAACCTCAACTTTTCCTACATCAGTATTAAAAAACATTCCAGACTTCACCACATTATAGCTCAGCTTCTCCTTTAATGTTCAAATTATGACAGTTTCATCTGCAACCAGATTTCCAATATTCTAATAGATTCCAATCTGTATGGGTTCTTGAGAATATATCTAAGGAATACTTAGGCGTTCTTCAGATTTACCCTGCTTTTTTACAAATCATCTTAGCCAGCTGTCAGGCTTATGATCACTACTACCCCTTCCACAATCCACCTCCCATTTTCTTGAGACTGGGGACCCACAAACCAATGTACTTTCCCTGTAACACACTGTCCCTCACACACTGGCACCAGCCCTTCTTTGATTCTCCAGAGTGACTGGTGACCAGGCTACAACCCATGTAAGGATTTTCCAGAGACTTGGTAATAAGACAAAAGAATTACAAAGCTGAGGGCTTAAACCTGTGCCCTGTGGCATCCTCAGATTTTCAGCCTTACCCCTCCATTAGGCATTTCTTCCTGTGTGGCACTCCCCCTACGACCTAGTGTCATTGTACGTATCTTCCCCAGGCTAAATGCACAGAAGTATGTCTCCCTCCACTCAGGACCCAAGCCCTAGCTACCTCGGTCCTGGAAGAAGTTAACAACTTGCCCTATTACCCCATTCTAAGGCTTGTAGCTTAGGCTACCCATTTCTGCCCTAGGCTAAACTTCTTCCCTGGATGCGTGACAATATGAATGCGTATTTCTCCCTACCTTTACTATAAGGATTGGCTTTGCCTAAAGTTGCTATGAGGGCAATTCATCAGAATCTAACATTCTTGTATTGTTTCCCTAGTCAGGTTACTTTATTCTTAAATACCATCTCAAAGAGTACTTTGACCGTCAAAAATAAACACAGAATCTCAAATTGTGCCCTTTAAGGGTCTCTCTAATTACATGCTGTGAATATATGTCCCCATATCCTGGCTGCCATCTTTAGGTCTCCACTTCTGACAACACTATGAGATGGGTTCCAGTATTATACCTGGAGATACAGACAGGTTATATAGCTTGCCCAAAGTCAAACAGTAAATGAGAAATCTGTGATTCATGCCCAGGTAGAATGACTTCAAAACCTTCTCTCTCAACCACTATTCCAAAACTGCTTTAGAAAAGAATTCATCAAGATGATGCAGTCTAAACATCTATTTAGAAAAGAAATACTTCTTCCCAGAAGAAACAATCCATAGATTTTGAACTCTGCCCATAAAGATTAACTTTTATTTTATTATTGCAGAGTAGTGACCATTCTCATTTTTAAAAATGTGACTTTTGCTTTACTTTTAGCCATAGAGGGATTTTTCCCAAAACAAAGGAGCAGTCTTCCCCCGTACCTGAGCTCAATCTTCCAACACTAGAGACATAGAAAAACTGCTTGTGGCTTTAAAATGGAAGTCCGTCCCACTTATAAATGATAATATATGCCATTTATCAAGTAGAAACTATTTGACAATCATTGAGCCCTATTTCTAAATACATGTGTTTGTGTGTGTGTGTGTGCTGAAAACAAAAAATTTAGAAGGCATTTACTCTTAGCCCCATTCCACCCAGGAGATACAGAAACATCAGAGGACATGACTACCTTGAGATTAGTTAGGAGCTCAATGGATCTGGAAACCAAATCTTCTGATTCTTAGTTGAGTGCTCTTCCACTACATCTGACAGCCTTTGAGCCATGCAGAATAACTCTTTATTGTTTTAGATTGATTAAATGCCTTGGGTGGGCCTCTAATCATGGAAGGCACACTCTGTGAGGTATCCTGAGACGCAGGCACACCCTCAGTATGCTTTCAGCTGGAATGTTAGGGATGTACCATAAATGTCTTGCTCTGCAAAATGTTGAAATAGATGATATCCCGGTTTTCATGTCTATCATTCTCCGAGGCAAGTGAAAATCATTAGCTTCTTTTAGGAAAATCTTACACTGTCAGGGTGAATAAAATGAGTACAAGAGCACTGGGGCTGTCGCTTAGATTTCCCCAGCACCAGCTATCAGACTTGCCAAATCCTATCTTCATGTATATGAAACAGAGAAAATGCCAGCCACTTCTATCGCGCAGGTTGGCTTGGGGGCATAAATGAGATGAAATGCAAAAGTGCACTTTATAAGCACGACTTTTTCTTTTCTAGATATGTCACTGTAAGAGAACCCAAATGTGGTAAATTACAAAATAAAATAGAATGTCATTTCACATCATCATCCTAAAAATGGGATATAGCTATCATTTAACACGGGAACCTGATGTGTTCTTAGGAGGAAAAAAAAATGTTCCTAAAGTTAGAATATAATATGGGTGACTATTTGTTCCACTGATTTCCATTATGCATTTTTAAAATTACTTTATGCTGTGAAGTATATGGGTATATACATATAAAAAGTTATTTAAGGATTTTTTTAGAAATAAGGCTCAAAAACAAATACACAAATGTTGACACTGGTTATCTTTGAAAAGTGGAATTATAAATTCTGTGGATAGTGCTAAGAAGTTATTCCACATTTTTGTCAAAAAGCCTGCATTATCTGTGAAATTATAAGAAAATGTATTTGATAATATTTCCCTGCTACAGGAGAACTCCTAGAGTATTAGGTATAAAAATATGGTTGCAAAATTAATGGCAGAAAAATAATAAGGTAAATGAGAGCAGTGATTAGAACTTTAACTCTATTGGTAGCAAAAAATAACAGTTCAGTGACTTAAAATAAAAGAATTATTCCTTGCAATGAGATCTTGTCATTTGCAACGACGTGGATGGAACTGGAGGGTGTTATGCTGAGTGAAATAAGTCAATCAGAGAAAGACATGTATCATATGACCTCACTGATATGAGGAATTCTTAATCTCAGGAAGCAAACTGAGGGTTGCTGGAGTGGTGGGGGGTGGGAGGGACGGGGTGGCTGGGTGATAGACATTGGGGAGGGTATGTGCTATGGTGAGCACTGTGAATTGTGCAAGACTGTTGAATCACAGATCTGTACCTCTGAAACAAATAATGCAATATATGTTAAGAAAAAAAAAAGAAGAAGAAGATAGCAGGAGGGGAAGAATGAAGGGGAGTAAATCGGAGGGGGAGACGAACCATGAGAGACGATGGACTCTGAAAAACAAACAGGGTTCTAGAGGGGAGGGGGGTGGGGGGATGGGTTAGCCTGGTGATGGGTATTAAAGAGGGCACATTCTGCGTGGAGCACTGGGTGTTATGCACAAACAATGAATCATGGAACACTACATCAAAAACTAATGATGTAATGTATGGTGATTAACATAACAATAAAAAATTTAAAGTAAAAAAAAAGATTATTCCTTGTGATATATCTATGATAGGTTGCTCCTATGATATATGGAATAACAGCTCCATGTCACTCTCTTTTAGAGACCTAGACTCCATCATTTGGAACCTCACTGGATACCATGACAGAAGAAAAGGGGAAAAGCATACAATTGCAGGAGATGTGATACATGTCACTTCTGTTCACATTTCACTGGCCAAAGCAAATTACATGGTGATTAAGAACTTAGTTCTATCACTCACAGTTCTTTTTCAGTGAATATTGGGGAAAAGAGAGATAAAACTGTCCTTGTCCAAGAAGACTTGTCCCTCAGGCATTTTATTTATACTTTTCACAAAAAGTAGAACACAATTCTCAAATTTATAATCTATGAACCACTTAAGAAATATGTAAGTAATCAACTGATTTTAGAAGCCAATAATAAAATTACTAGCATCCTTCTTCTCTTCCTTCTAATCAATAAGCATAGATTGACACCCTCAATGCTGGGCTCTAGGAATACAAAGATGAAATGACCTATTATCTTTCTGTATGGTACTTTATGGCCTAGAAGAAATAGAAAACATCTTCTTTCTGTGCAAGAAAATATCCCTGCTTCATGACAGAGCTAGAAGTTAAAATCTGATTTGGGAAAATAATAAAACCTGGCTTTATTCTCTTGGGCAAATTAAAGGCTCTCCCTCCCCCCCCACCAAGAAAAAAAAACAAATTGAAATCATTAACATCATCCTCCAATGAAGAGAAACTATAGAATACCTGAAAGTAATCTCAGTATCACCAAGAATCGTCACCACTAGAGAGAGTGGCTAACTAAGAAGCATATAAAAAGTCTGGAAGGAAGAAGTTCTGGCCTGCTTATTGCCTATACTTTCTGCTTCCCAAAGAAATTACAGCTACAAGGGAAACCCATACATACAAACTGCGTGTATTCCATTAGCCTATGTTTCTCCCTGTTGTCCTCCAAAAACGTGCGTGTACTAAAGTAGATCAGCCCAAGAATTGCTGTTATTTCTTCGAAAGCAAAGATAACAGATAATAATACTCTAAGTGCAAATTCATTGCAAGATACTTGCAATTTGATCCCTCGGTATTGTTCGCTACAACTTATGAGGTAAAATTTGCACATTGAATTATTGCACCACAAAATATCTGTCCTTGAACTATAATTCTCTTTGCATTTCTTACTCCTATGCTGAATGAAAATTGTACCATTAAGATAGAAATCCATCATTTATATTAAGTTTCAATCTCAAATAGGCCAATAAAGATTGCTTACTATATCATATGGCCAACCACTTTCACCACACTGGGTATCTCTTCAGGCAGAACCAGTTTGAAAGTTGATCATGTCAGGGAACCCAACACACTTTTTTTTTTTTTAAGATTTTATTTATTTATTTGACAGAGAGAGACACAGCGAGAGAGGGAACACAAGCAGGGGGAGTGGGAGAGGGAGAAGCAGGCTTCCCGTGGAGCAGGGAGCCTGATGCGGGGCTCAATCCCAGGACCCTGGGATCATGACCTGAGCTAAAGGCAGACGCTTAACAACTGAGCTACCCAGGCGCCCCACCAACACACTTTTTTAATAGCCACATCCGGTATTGTCTTTCTAGTTGGTTGAAGCAGTGAAGCATTAAAGGCAAACTACACACTTAAAGAATACAATGGGTCCTGTCAATCAGTACTCATTATTTCACCACAAGAATACATAAGTCCATTGGTCTGAGGAGCTACTGAGGTGAGTTTACATTGATAATATATGAGAAACATCTCATCCGTTCTGGATAAGGAAGCTTGGATCTGTGTTTCCAGTGTGATAACCATGCTCTGATAGCTTCTCTCTATAACCTTGTATGGTGTTAACTAGATTCATCTCTTGGTAACTAAATAGACTAGGTCGAAGTTTTACAATTCTGGCTTTAGCACCCAAAACTCTTGCAGTTAACACCTACAGACCATCCCAAAAATATTTGGAGAATTAAAAATAACAATAGCAACAAATACCCTGTTAGGTCAACTAAATATCCATGGAATTATTAAACTAAAAAGGATCTTGCCTAGACATAGAGATTAGCCAACCCAACCCTAACAACAGGCAGACACCCCCTGAAACTGCCTTCATATTTAGCACCCAAAATACCAGAGAGAGATATATATATATAGTAAGTCAGTTTTTTTCACAACAAACTATTGTTCTCTTGCAGAAACCAAACTCCTTAAGAAACCACCACAGCAAAGGTTCTTAATAAACTCAGTGGTCATTACTGCAGTCAGTCTAAGGACTGTGTGCTATATTTGTTTTCCTTGTCCCATTTATAAACTCAAAAAGAAGTTTAACTACATAACAGAGCATTAAAAAAACTGGAATAACAAATTCCAAAAAGAAAAAAAAACAGTAACTTTTCTCTTTGAAAATCAATATCTTTAATGATGTTCCATTCTATCATGTGAAGTCTAATTGTATTTTTCTCCATTGTACCAGAGCAACCTTGATTATTTTTAACACATCTATTTCAATTAAAAGTGCATTATCTGATCTAGCTGCTGAGGAGAGGGTCAGAAGAAGTCATACTCAGATTTTTGTTGCTATTGCTTTCTTTTTCTTTTTCTTTTTTTTCCCTTAAATGAACTATGTTCTTATCAATGAAGCAACATGGCAAACATAGAGGCCAAAGATGCTTTTCCTCAAAATGGAAGCCCAAATTGGCAAATAATAAATTAATCACGTGTCTTTTGAATCGTGAAATGACAATGAAATTTAACAAGAAGGCAATAAGAGAAGGGCATCAAGTGAAGAAAAATACGAGTTGTTTTTTTTTTTCAGTGGTATTATTAAATGAAAGAGCACTGATTCAGTTCAAAACTCCCTATTAAGGAAGATCAAAGCTAACCACTTAGTTTCACTGTGTCTATGGCCACTGCTTCATAGCCTGGTTAATGTTCCATGATTCCAACCTATGGGCCAGATTCGAGGATTAAACAAGGAAGTTACATCCATATTCATCATGTTTGTAAAATTTACTCTAATTTCACATTTTCCTTTTGATGGGTTAAATGTGTTCATTCATATTGGCGGAAATGTTTTAGAACTCTATGTGTGTTAAGAAATGCCCAAGCGTTTTCCTTAAAAGTACAACTATATCAACTATACTTGAATAAAGATTATTTTCCTCTCCTACTCTAAATTGATTCCATATATCTAAAGAACAGTGAAGTACAAGATTGGTTCTTTTATTACCAATAAAGTTGTAATAGTCACCACTTATTGAGCACTTACCAAAAGCCAGGCTTATGCTTAGTACATGTATTACCTCATTTAATACTCATGATAACTAGATGAAACATTATTATTATCATTTCCATAACCATAAGTACTTTATGAGGTGTAATTTATATTCAATAAACTATAGATTTAAAGCATAAAATTTAATAAGTTTTGACTTATGTATATACCTGCGAAACCATCCGCAGAATCAAGATAATGGACATCCAATCATCATTCCCCAAAGTTTCCTAGTGCTCATGTGTAATCCATCTCTCCCTTCCATCTCTCCTCTCTCCTCTTTCCTCCTATCAGACAACCACAGACCTTTCTTTACTTAGATTATAATGTGGAAGGACTAGAATTCTCATACACTGCCGGTGGGAATGTAAAATGGTACACATATGTTTGGAAAATAGTTTGGCAGCTTCTTCGAAAACTAAACACACACCTATGTTGTGACCTAGACATTTCACTCATAGGTATTTATCCAGGATAAACAAAAGCATATGTCCCTAGAAAGACACATGCACGAATGTTCATAGAATGTTTATATAACACATGATATGGCTTATGTTTCAAAGAGATCCTTCTGAAAGCTGAATTTGGACTAGGCTCTGGAAAAGTGAGGAGCAGAAGGAGGGAGACCAATTAGGAAGCAATTACAACAATGTGGATAGGGATGACGTGGTTTAACCAGTGTGGTGTGATGATGAAGTGGTAAGAAATAGCAGATCCTACATACATTTTTGAGAGACATTAGTGTATTTCCTGATATATTGGATGTATGCTGTAGAAAATGGAGAAGTGTCAAGGATATCTCCTAGGCATTTAGCCTAAGTAATTGGAAAAATGGAGCTGCTGTTAACTGAACAGGTAAAGAATCAGGAGGAACAGACTGGGGGAGGGAGAGATCAGAGGTCGGTTTGGGATATATTGATATTGAGGTACCTGATAAATGTACAGGGGAAGGATGGCAAGAAGACTGTCAAATGTGTATGTCCAGACCTGAACTGAGAAGTCAGGGCTGGAGATAAAAACTTGGGAAGTTTTTGGTAAACAGATAGTGTTTAAATATGAAATGTAGAAATAGAAAAGATGTAGTCTGAACTCTGAGTTTTAAGACTATCCATGGAAATGTCTAAGAGATAAGGAAGAGCAAGCCATGCTGATTGAGAAGGAACAGCTAGCTACAGGAGGAAGGACAGGAGAGTGTGATACCCTGGAGACCACTTTTTAAAAATTATTCAAAGGAGGAGGGAGTAATACACCCTCTCAGATGCTACTGGTAGAGTTATTAACATGAGAAGAAAAGGTGGGGCATTGAATTTAGCAATATGGCCAATGTTGACTTTGATAAGACCAAGAAAACTGGAATGATGGGCATTAACTACTGATTACGTATATTCAACAGAGAATGGGAAAAGAGGAGTTTGGAGACAGGGAGTAGAAATGAATCTTTCTAGATTCTCTGTGAAGGAATGCAGAGAAACGAAATAGTAGTTGGAGGAGGGGATAGGATCAAGAGAGGTGTTTTTGTTTTGATTTTGTTTTTTGTCTTGTTCTGTTTTAGTCAACCTGGCAGTACAAGTTTAATGTATTTGGTGGTCTTTGATATGTTAAAATTTGACATCTAACATTTATTGTGTGTATATTATTTAACTTTGTATTTTGAAATGATTATAAATTCACATAAATTTGCAAAAATAATGGGACAAAAAACCCTTTTACCCAATTTTCCCCTTATATAACTATTATACAATATCAAAACCAGGAAAGTGACTGTGGTGTAACATGTATATACAGCTCTCTGTCTTTTTATCACTCGTGTAGATTCATGAAACCACTGCCAGCCTGAAAATACAGAACTATTCCATCACCACAAAGATCTCCCTGGTGCTACATCTTTATAGGCACGACCTTCCTCTTCCCTGCTACCATTCCTAACCACTGGCAACCACTAATTTGTTCTCCATTTCTCTAATTTTGCATTTTCTAGAATGCTATATAAAGGCAATTATACAGTAGGTGACCTCTTCATATTGACTTTTTTTTTCCACTCAACATAATACCCTTGAGATCCATCCAAGTTGCTGCCTGTTTCAATAATTAGTTCCATTTTATTTCTAAGTAGTATTCCACGGTATGGATGTACCATGGAATACTGTTCAACCATTTACCAATTGTAAGATGCTTCAGAGACGTTTTACGTTGAGGAAACAATCCAGTACAAAGGGGGAACTTGGTGATGCAGAATAGTGTGAGATTAGCAGAGCAATGTCCTTGGGTGAGCACACAGAGCTCAAGGGGAGACCGTGGATATTCATCCAATGCAAAGCTAATGAACTCAGCATACGGATGTGGTGGTGAGAGATTGTGGAAGCTCTTTTCTGATGGCTTCCACTTTCTAAATAAATAAGCAAGCAAGGTCATCAGTTGAAAGTAAAAGTGGTGGTCAAGTTGTTGCAGGTTTGAGGAGAAAAAAAATGCATTCACCACACATCTGGGAGAGTGGAGAGTGGAGATCCAGAGATATGTAGATATGTTATGCTGCAACACGAAAGGCCCACAAAGCTAATAGCTGTGAATTTAAAGCCAAAGCGACCAACGTGGCTCTGTGTTTTTTTTCCACCCTCATTTAGCTGCACAGATGCAGGTGCAGAGAATGCAGGAGGAATAAAGACTTAAGGTAGGCAGAAGAGAAATCAGAAAAATAAGAGAGAAAATCTAGAGTGTGGGAAAGCAGGTTGTTTTTGTTTTTAGAAATGTAAGGCACATTGTAGCCAGTAGATGTTTTGTAAATGCAAACAGCTTGAAAGATATGACAGGATGCCTTGAATTATACAGAGCAAGTCAATCCTATTTATCTTCACTATTAACCAATACCCCAGGTGTAAGCCCAGTAATGATTCCATTGTCTGTTAAGGTATTGACACTTAGCACTTAATGCTGCCCTTTCTCCAAGGAGGGTTTCAGCTACCTTGAGTCAGCTCCCTTGGTCACTGGTAGTTCAATTTCTCCAGCCATTTAAATATCTATAGGCCTCTGGCTCTCTTTTATGAAACATCATACCTTATCTTCCGCAGGCATTCGGATAAACCACTGCTATTTTTCCACCTGCCAGGTCTGACTATCACACAGGGAAAGAGAAGTCTGGTGAAGAGCTTCTGTGGGAATTTCCATTTTTCTGAGGGACTCACTTGGCTGGGGTGTTCAAACACAGGAGCTTTGTAAGTCCTCCCACACAATGAATATGATGCAAATATGTCAGTGGCAATCCTGAGCACATTATGCCCCTTGTGGCCAGAGACAAGAGCACATGAAACTGCCCGGCGTTGTGCGGTGTGCCTGTGATTTCTCAAAGCAGGCTGCCACTTGGCTGAATACAAATAAGATATTTCTAGAAGCTCTGGGAAAAAGACACAGAACCAATGCCTCAGATCAGACACACTTCCTTTTTGTGTTGATACAGCCCTCCCAGCCTGATGCATCTTCCAGTATCAGTTGTTGAAAACACAGTGGTGGGCACCATTTCACTGCTACCTCTGCTTTAACAGGCTGGCAGCTAGATAGCGAATTAATGTCCTTTGTTTAAAACAAATTTCTGGTGTTCAGTTTGGTTATAGGCAACAAGGACCAAGAGCTTCTTAGGAAACAGAAAGCCACATCTGTAATTTGTTGAATCGTCTTGCTTTGTTTTTGTATACTCACATACACCCTCTCTCCCTCCCTCCTGTCCGCTTCCCCTCCTCCTCCTCTTTCCCTCCCCACTCCCCTCTCCCCAGCCTCACCCTGCCTCTCCCAGAAGATAAACAAGGAGTCACAGTACTTATCTGGGTCATGATACTTTGTTACTCAGGCAAAACGGAATAACAAATGTTTTAAATTCTGTCACTAGCAGAGGTCAGAAAGATGACAGAATCAACTCTGTGGGCCTTTCATTAGGGGCCTTCATTTGGCTCTGCTTAATTCCCTTAATTGTCCAAGTTCCTCCAAGTCAGCACACAGTTCAAAACACAGCCTAAAGTGCTCTTTCCCCAGCTATCAGCATGTTTACTTTTACCTTTAATCATCAAAGACTACAAATATGACCTTCCATTGACCTGGCTGATTCATTTTTAAGAGACTTAAAGCAAAACTGACTGAGCAAAGCAACCTTGTGGGGGGCTGCAAGGCCAAGAGCAGATAAGCTCCTCAAGCAGAAACAGCCTGTAAGGGAAAAATGTTCCAACAGAGAGCCCTTCACAAAGCTGTTTTCTTGGGGTCTGCTTTGGCAACTGGAGAATAGAAATGCTTGCCCAGGGCTCGCTAGAAATAAGAGGGACTGGGATAGGGGTGGGTAGGTGATGCTGAGGTAGTGCACTAGTGCAGGCTCCTCGCTTGCAGATGGTCCTTGGGCCACAGGTCAACGTGGCCCCATAAGGCACTACATATAAAAAGAATTGGGAGTTTTGTCAGGTCTGTCTTCAGCATTGTTCCCATGACTCTTTGGCACCTTTGTGCACCTATTCAGTGACCTCTGCTGCCCCTCCTAGGCCACATCAGCTCTCTACATATATATCTCATTCCCATCATGGTAGCCACTGTCTTTGCTACTGTCTTCTCAATTCCTTCAGTGTGGAATTCCTTCAATTGCGGAGCTTGAGCATATTGCCTTAAACACTCTTCGTTGGTTTGGTTCCTTCTCATTGGCTGGGTCTCAGCATAAACATGACCCTATTCAAGAGATGACTTCTCCAACTGTGGACTCCAAATTAGGTCCTCAGCCCATCACTACCCCTCATCACTCCCTGGTCTGGTTCTTCTTTGCCATAATTTGACTTTTTCTACTATTTGTTCACATACAGTCAGAAAAAAATCTATTTCATTCACCATTGTATCAGTACCTGGTACAGTGCTAAATAACACTCAATTTTAACAGAGTTCATTGAGTACCTATTATATGTATAAAAACAAACAAACAAACAAAAAACTTCTTAATTAATTGCCGCCTTTTCCCCCCAGTAAGCTGACCAACCCAGGCTTCCCCAGCACTGTGCCATGACCTTGAAATATATCTTCTCATTTAATAACTAACACAGCAATGGAAGTATGTCATATTATACCCATTTTACAGAGAAGAAAACTGAATGAACAATAGTTACGTGATTTTCCAAAATGTTTAGATACACCAATGTCCAAATGAGAAGTTATGTAAGTATTTCAAGCATTATAGCAGGCCAATAGGATCTCATCAATATGAGATACAAGCTATATAAGGACCATTTTAAAGGACGCTCTTTTAGTAACTTGATTCTTTAGCAAGTTCAGGAAATAGAGAATGATGAAGAGAAGGTATCAATGGCTAGCTAGAGCCATCCCTGTAAGTAAGCCATCACTTTAAGTAAGTATTTAAGAAGGCCCTATTGACATCTAAGAGAATGTGAGGTATGTGATCAACAGAATTGTGGAAACATAGTACAGAATATTAATGCCAATAAAGGATGTCAACTCAACCTGTGACTATACCAGCGTAATATGGTGGTTAAGATTAAGGACTCTAGAACAAGACAGACTTGAATTTTAATCCATGCTCTATTATTGGCTAATTTTGACTCATTTTCCCATCTGTCAAATGAATATAACAATCTCATCTCCCAACATTGGTGTGAAAACTAAATTATGTATATAAATTGGTTAACATGAATGTCTGACACATAGTAAGGATTCAATAAATATTAATTTTTATTATGGTAATTATTATTAATGTTATTATTATCTTTAGCTTGAGTTGCCACTGTAAGACCAGAAATTTTAGCACTCATCTCTGAAAGTATACATGTTAGATCCTCTGTGTTGGCAGGAGGTGAGGACATTCCTTAGAAGGATGCTATAGCAGCAGTCTCTCCTCCGTGTGAGAAATACTCTATAATAGAACATTTGCCTCTCTATTTATCAAGATTGAAAAAAATCCTTATTTGAAAAAATGTCATTTGATAGTATATACCAAATCTTTCCCATTTACATAAATGTAGTGGAATTTACAAGTTTATGGTCATCAAAAAAAAATCTTACGATTTCACTTTTATTTTTGTGAGGTGGTTTTAAATATATGCTCAGTACTTCCTTAAGTTCTGCAAAAAAACTCCAATTTTATTATACGCCACCTGACAATTGCCTCCCTTGGGGATTCATTTGTTATCATCCTAATTATCACTTTGAAGCATTCTGGACAATTATGCTCAGAACAATTTGCTCAACCACACCTTGTTTGGGCTACATTCAGATTTGACTTTGCTGACTATATAACTAAATCAGTGCATTTGTACTTAAAACAAATTTGCAATTACCTCCACAGGGATTTTTAGAATCACTTCATGTGGTGAGTAGAAACATTAATCTGGGTGCTTAACTACTGCTTGGGTATTAATTGGCACTCAGATAACATATATTGAAGAACATTGCATGGCATGACTTAATATAAAAATAAGTTCTGCTCAATAACTAGCTCTGAGAGCTTATGTTTAAATACAGAATGATGCTAATGATTGAAATTATCATTTGAACTATACTTACTGCATTAAAAATAAGCCTATAAGAAGTCATGAAATTTAGAGCTTTGCTATTAGCCTTAAGAATTTTCTTCATTATGTAAGAAAACCATAAATAACAGTTTTACTATTACAACGATACTCCAAAAACATAATTTAATTTTGCTTTTAAAGAGATTTTAATGTAGATGGGATGATTAAAATCAATGCTTGGATATTTTTAACCCCAGGTGTAGCTTCTATGCAAGATAAACATTCATAATTTTATGCAATATTCTTTCCTACAGAAGACTTTATTTTCCTTAGATATTTTGGGTGCATAAAACTAATAAAAAATAAATTGAGTTCTTTTCAAGGTGTGAAACGTAGTGTGATTGCCTAAGTAAAGAGAGAATATTAAAAAATGTCAGTGCATGAATCAAATTTTCCCAAAATGACGACCGGAGTTAATGCCATTTTAGGTTTGTGATTCATTTACTCAATCACTCATTCATTTGTTTATCATTCATTTAGTGATCGCATATTTATTGATGATCATATTATGTTCCAGGCACTATTACAGCCATGGGAAACAAACATAAACTAAACAAAAATTAATTCCTCCAGAGAGCATCCATTCTAGTTGGTTATGGAAGATGGTCAATACACAAAGTAAATAAGCAAATATATAGAATCGTGGATGGTGATTAACTCCAATGGAATAAACAAAGCAGGAAAGGGGAATAGAAAATGTTGGACATGGACTTGAAATTTTAAAGACGAAGGTTACGGTAGGTCTTACTGTGTAGTGACATTTAAAGAAAGACCTAAAGGAGACCTAAAGAATGGGGCAAGTCTTGCCGAAATTTTTGAGGAAAGGGAATTTTAGAAGAAGAGTATTAAGGACAAGGGCTCAGAGGTAAGAGAGTGGCTGGTGCTTGGGAGGGATATCAAGAATGACAATATGGCTGGAGTGTCATTAGAGAGGAAGAGAGAAATGAGAGACAGAGATACAGAGGTTCCAGACATCAGATCTAGTAAAGCCTTGAAAACCATTGTAAGGACTTTTTCGTTAAAGCTGAGTGACATAGGGTATGGCCCAACCTATGTCTGGATACATTTTAATCATCTTCTGTTCCTATAAAAATGTTCATTTGGTAGTACACTATAAGGCTCATGGTTGAACTCCAACTTTTAAAAAAATTTCTTGTTGTCACAAACTGATCAATAATAAAGCTGAAATAAACCAGATTTTAAAATTAAATGCATTCTGAGGATGGAGAGAATTTTGCTAAAACAATTTGTCTTCAGTTAAATTTTTCAGAAACTGCTAGTGGTTCTCCAATGTCCATCTTCCCCTTGGCTCATTAATAGATTTCCTGCAGGCCTTGTAACTAAGGATGGGCTAATGGGATGCAAGCAAAAGATACAGGTGCCAACTCTCGGTCCTAAGAGAGAATGCAAGTTGCTATTTTGGCTCTTTCCCCTTTGTGGCTGCCGACAAGTCAATGAGCACTGGAACAGAGATGGAAGTAACTCATCAAAATGAGCAAAATTTTGCAACCAGCTGTGACTGCTGGTCGGGAATATGATAAAGAGACAAAGATCTATCTTTTTACAGCCTATATTCTGAGGTCTTTGGTTGGTACCAGTTTAACCTGCACTCTCTATATATTAGCAAATATATTAGCAAAACAAGAAGCTAAATCAAACAGAACTCCTAAAACTCTAAATTATTTCATTATAACCTTTAACCCAGTGATAATTCATTTTTAATTTCTTTACTATGTCTCACAAGGAGAAATGAAACTATATTTCACTTTGGTTTTTTTTAAACATAAATAAGAACTAAGAAGTCCCCAGTCCTTTTACTCTAATTTTTAATACACATTTGATGGAAAAGGAAAGAGAGGGACTTTGAAAATAATTTGAAGAGCTTCTCAAAGAAAAACTGGATTTTGTGGCACAAAAACATTTCCTTTTTTGTTGTGGTTGCTAATTAAGAGTGGTAGTTATATCAGATTTTTTTTTAGGACTATGTGGGTAATGAGAGTCACATATGGTACTGGGAGGCATTCACTGAACTTTGATATTTTAATATAGCTTGCTACAGAGAGAGAGAAAGAGAAGAGATAGACTGAGAAAGATAGAGAAAATAAAATAAAAAAGGAGGATGGGGGTAGGGGAAACAGACTGAGAGATACAGGCTAAAGGCAGCTGAGGGAGAAACTTAGAGAGACTCAAAGATAACCAGACATGGCAGAGGACTTAAAAATCATGTATGGGAACCTATTCATTCTCAGGGGGTTTTTTGTTTGGTTTTTTTTGTGTGTGTGTTTTATTTTGTTTTTGTTTTTAAGCTAGTAGCTGTGACAGATCCTCACTAAACTCAGAAAACAATGTAGAAGTGAGAACTAGTTGAGTTGCCTTGGGGGCGGTGGGCGGCGGGCGGCGGAGAGGGGGGGAGAGAGAGAGAGAGAGAGAGAGAGAGAGATAGAATCCCAAGCAGGCTCCATGCCCAGTGCAGAGCTGGATCTCATGACCCTGAGCCAAAATCAAGAGTCTGATGCTCACCCAGCTGAGTTACCCAGGCACTCTGTGTTTGCTTATTAAAGTTACTAAAGAAAATATCCCAAGGACTCTCTTACAAGTATCTTTTAATGGATTGTATTCTACCTATGATTTTGTCAGAGGTACATTACTTACATGAATATGTCCAAGTTTGTTGATATTTCTATTTTTGTTCTTCAACTTTCCTAAATGATTTTGTGTATGTATTAGATTAATTGATCTATTTCTCATACTTGTTAGAATTAGAAACCCAGTAAGGTTGGGGGGGGGTTGAGGAGGAGAGAAAAAAAAACCCAAAAACAAAAATCTCACTGCATACCTTTTTAGAGTACTTCAATGTCACTTATATGATTCTAAAGTCAACTGAAAGAGAAACTTAAGATATAAGTATCTATTGAATTCAAAAAGCATTATTTTTTTCAAAAAGCATTATTTTTTAATATTTCTGATATCATGTTTTTAAAAAATATGGCCCAAAGATAATTTTGGAGTACCTACTTGGAATGGTGAAGAAAGCAGCATGTAGATACCATCCAACATCTTATCTAGTCTTTTGAAGGATGTTATGAGGACTCTCAAAGGATAATCAATTTAGTATTTAGTGTATTATTATTTCCTCTTCTATGTTAACTCCTAAGGAAATTTGTTTGTAAAAAGACAGTTTGAAGAACTTAGCATGCAAGAATATTTCTAAGACAAATAAAATAAATTAACTGCTTCATTTTTAATTCAAAACAAAATATGAGCTGATAAAATTGTTTTAAAAATCCCAAGTAGGAGGCACAATCTGTTTTTTAGATTGCTCATGTTTTTCTTTTTCTAAAAAAAAAAGGAAGAAATTAAAAAACAACAAAAAAAAGTCAAAAGTCCTGATGACATGTAGATCTGATAGAGCAAATCTCAGAAAATTTAAAAATAAACAACCAGCAACTGCCTCCTACTTTGATTTGCATGTCAAGTGACCTGAGATGAAGAGACAACTCCCAGAACCCAAATTTCTACTCCTTTCTGTTATGATGAGGCTTCAAAACAGAGTATGCTATGGAACACTAATTATCCGATCAGCTTCGATTGTTCATAGGGCTAAATTAAATGATAATAATTAATCAGCCTAATTATTCTATCATCTAAATAACAGATGAGCTTGCCATTCTTTCATTTAATCTGCAAATATTAACTTCCTATATAATCTGAGTCTAGCACTATAAAATATAAGAAATTATAAACGAAGTCTTTGCCCACAAGAAGTTAACAACCATCTGGAGAAAGAAGGAAACACCATCATCTTCCAGTAGAACTACGACGAAGGCACCGTGGTCTCTGTTAAATCCATTCTCCACGATGCATGTTGGGTGATCTTTCCAAAGGGCATATCTGAGTACGTCCTCGCCCTCCCCTGCCTCCACCCCCAACTAAAGGCATGAAATGTTTCATTGAAATACCAACGCACTTAGCCATAAACACAAAACTCCTTGCCAGAGTTTTCAGTGTTTGTGAGCCTGCCCAGGAGGGGCAGCCTGGTCTCTCCTGGGCTCACCACCTCCACTTCAGCCACACTGGCCCTGCTTGCTCTGGCCACCGTCTCTGCAAAAGGTGGTTTTACTTCATCAGGGTAACCTCCTGCTTCACATCTCGGCATACCTGTCATTTCCCTGACCTCCCTTTTTAGGTCAAATTCCTTATATATAATATCTCATAGCACCATGAACCTCTCTTCTGAGAACAGAGGTTGATGACAGCTTTCTGTTTTTGTTATTAACATCTATCCACCTCCCTAGGCTATGAGCTCCAAAAGTAGAAAAATCATGTTCATTTCTCCTCACCCTCGTAAAAGAAATGCTTTCCTAAGGAGCCTGCATTCTGTAATCCCTTAATAAACCTTGGGAGAATGACTCTTATTGTTAAGTGAAAAATGAAGCTGAATTCAGTAATTCTATCAATGGAACTTCCGAAAATTCCCTGCTAATGTTAATAATGTGTTTCAGTCTTTGGCTTAAACTAGTCCGTGGGGTAGTTGATTGGATTTTATTTCTTTATTTCTTTGTTTTTGAAAAACAAACCTTGAATGGCTCACATTAACAAAAAGAATGCGTGCCTCTAACCATATTGTAAATATTTATTCTTTCATGTATTCAACAAATACAAAAAAATATATGTGAATTCAAAGGTGCTTCACAGGTTTCAATCACTCAAGAGCATCAATTATAGAATGTATTTGAAAATAAACGTAAATCAGATTACTTTTGAAAACTCCACTGGCTCACTATGCCCTATTTATGGCAGATCAAAACTGCTTGATAAACTAAATTGTGAGTTAAGTTTGCACTTCTATGGCATAAAACAGACTTAGTGCTCCTTCATTTACCTGTACTTACATTTTCCTTCCCAGTATGTCCTTGTCCCTTGAGTGAAAAATTAGAAGTATTTTTTTTTTTTAGTTTTGACAAACTAAGTCACTTAACCCTACCAAGTAGTCCTCTTCTCAACTGCTTTTATATTTCCTACTGTTGATTAAACAAGTTTTCCAGTAAATAACCAAGCACTTACAATGTGCTCGGCTCTGGGCAAAGTATTTGACAGCCCGTTCTCATTTAAACAGTACAACCACCCCTTCATGTAGAGATGATTATTGAATTCTTCTGATAACTAGAAAAAGAAGTTCAGTAAGTTGCCTCATCATCACCCGGTTAATAAAGGGGCCTGGCGGGGGTCTTAGACCAGTTCTTCCTCCTTCCCAAAAGGTAACAGCGAAGACAGAAAAAACAGTACCAAGGAGGCGAAAAACCCTAGACTCAAGAGTCTTTTAAAAACCCAGAGAGAGAAGCCCTGACATTGTGACCAACTGACAAGTCACTAAACTTCTCTTTAATCACCTTTAAAATAAGGAACATGTATAATATCAGGGGCAAGAACTATTGTCTGCCAAGTGAAAGTTAATTGATTCTCTACTTACCTCATCTCCCCTTTACCCAGCCCCAAAATTAAGTCCACAGAAAGAATGATGAATGGCTTAATGATCATGCATTGTACAAGTAGACGGGAATGTAATCATATAGTCAGCATTTTTCATCTTCTAAACCATATGCTTATCTTCACAGAGTAGAATTTTTAGATTAGTAGCATTTTTTTAATGTGGTGTATATCATTAGGAGATAAGACTACTACCAGCTGTTTGAATGAAATAGGAGTTTTAGTAAAAGAATCCATTGGAAGGAAGTGAATAAGACAGATTGGTGATAGGAGAGGAAATCAAGTCTAGCAGCTCCATTTCTTATCCCAACTCCCTATTTTTCTCACATGTTGCAGGGACTTTTGTAAAAGATTTTAATATCTTCATTTACATCTCTATAAACTGTTATAAGGTGGACATTTCTACTTACATAAAAATTCATGCTTGAGAAGTACTTTAAAATCCTTAGTATTTCAAGCATTTTAAACATGCATCCAGATCATAATATAGTCTGCTATCCCATAAAATGTAGTAAAACAATGATTTTTCAATAGTTGATGAAGAAACCTTAATTAAACAGGCTGGACTCAAGATGAAGGACAAAAGATTACAGTATTGGTGCATGGCAGGTGTGTTGAAGTTGTGCAATATAAAAAACATTTACATCAGATTTAGATAATATGAGATTAAATTCCAGTCTTCAATTTCTTGATTGTATTTTATGACTATTAAAAAATAATCTGTCATAAACTCACAAATTTTTAATCTCTCATGCAAAAGCAAGCTAATCAAAACTAAGTTCTTCTTATCTGATTCTTCTGTCATGCCTTCCTCAGTGCTCAAGCTCTGACCATCAGATCCCTATTAGAGCTGGTGAAAGGAGGACAGAGAGAAAATGAGGTCATATCCCTGCACATACACTGATACGGTATTTGCCAAACCTTAGCCACCGTTACAAAGGAAGCTGGGAAATACAGTCTTCATTCATGGCCATGTACTTCATCCAAACTCCAGGAATATATACTGATAGAAAACTAGCAGTCTCTGCCACAGTGACCTTATGCAAGTGATGTAAGATCCTAAACAACAAATCCGTCATCTCTAACAGGCATTTTAATGTCTATGTTACCATAATGTAATGATGATGGTATGTTCTATTTGAAAGTATCACACCTGTAAAACAATGTGTTTACATTTAAGTCCTATGTAGACCTAAGGTGTTATTTGGTTATAAGAGTCTATGAATAGAAAAATCTGCAAATAGGATATTGTATTACCAATAAAGAGAACACTTTGGACAAATGTCAATGCATTTTTTTCTTAAAGATTTATTTATTATTTTTAGAGAGAGAGAACGTGTGCGAATGCATGAGTGGGGGTAGGGGCAAGGGAGAGACTCTTCAAGCAGACTCCCCACTAAGTGTGGAGACTGACAAGGGCTCGATCTCAGGACCCACGAGATCATGACCTGAGCTGAAAGCACGAGTCGGACGCTTAACTGACTGAGCCATCCAGGCGCCCCCATGTCACTGCATTTTTAAGGCATGACTTTTGCAACATGATTTTAAAGATTCTGTTTATAACGAAGAAAAGACTTCAAGTATTCATCACTAGATTTAATATACTTTTTTGCCACTTGAAGTTTTCTTAGTATCATTCTTTATCTTTCTCTTTAGCAAGGACGGCTTTTCCTAATTCAAAAGCTCTGAAACTCTTCAAGTGTGGGCTGGGGTTAAGGTTTAACAAGAAGTAAGTGAAGCCAATCCTGTCAGATTGCTCTGTACCTTTTCAAAGCCACACATCTGAAATGCTCAGGAGGAATGATTGTATTTCAGTCACATTCCTGTGCATATAACACTTGTACCTTCCTCAGAAGTCTCTAATAGAAGCAGTCTCTTTTTAACAGTAATGAAACCTCTGTGAAAATGGATTACCTTTTTTTATGGTGTGAGGTACCAGACAGACAAAAGACTGATACCTGAAAGCAAGGAAACTCCCACTTCCATTGATGGGGGAAGTGGAAAGCAGCTGCAGACATAATAAAGAGAAGCCACTGAGTGCAAAGTTAAGGTTTGAATTCTTTTTAAGCAAACATGGGGGAAAAAAGTTAGATCATTTGTCCTCAAAGAAACTACCTCAGAACATTGAAGTTCCTCAGTGGATTCAAAGAAAGACTATTGCTGACAATTGGTAAAAAAGACACAATGAACCAGTTGTCAGACGTGCCTACTGAATGCCAATTTGTAAAATAAAACCCTTTTGAACAATCAGAGGATGTTGGATGTTTTAAAAGAAGCTGCTGATTCAAAATGAATAACTTCACTTTGCTATGTTTTCTGCTCTTGTATAGATCATCATTACTATTTTTACTTTCTATTTTCAGCAGAAATTTGAGTTAACCTTTTGTTCCATCTGTAGCCCGCCTTCTGAAACAGCACCGCCTCCTTTTCATTATTCCTTTCAAAAGAACTGAAATTTGCAAAATGTGCCATTTTCCTCCCTCACTCTGTGGAGGAGTAGCAGAGCCAGCTTTTCAAGCATGAAGATTCCTAATAATCAAAGGAACTTGAGGACTAAAATGAGTATGCAGAGCAGGTAACACCCAACGCCAGAGCAGACAGGATTGGAGAGGCAACAAAAATACTCTTGCCCTAAAATGCCATCCTCAGGGGCACCTGGGTAGCTCAGTTGGTTAAGCGACTGCCTTTGGCTCAGGTCATGATCCTGGAGTCCCTGGATCAAGTCCCACATCAGGCTCCCTGCTCAGCGGAGGGTCTGTTTCTCCCTCTGACCCTCCCTCTTCTCATGCTCTCTCTCATTCTCTCTCTCTCAAATAAATAAAGTCTTAAAAAAATAAAAATAAAAAATAAAAAAAATAAAATGCAATCCTCAGAAGCCTGTCATAGCACCTGGAAATCCCCACCCTGACTTGCTACAGACTTCAAGCCTCTAATACAAATTAAAAATATTTTCATGAAGATATTATTCACTAAACCACTACTGACCATAAATGTCTCAATGCATACTGGTTTATCTAATTATCCCTACCTGAGACCATTATACTACCCTCCAAACCTTTTCCTGAATAAGGACACTGGTAAGACACTGGGGTGCTGACTCCCCAAATAATAGTATTCATTTAGTACATTAGATAATTTTAGTATTTGAGAAAATAAAAGACAAAAATTTACCCTGAACTGGTGTCTTAAAAAAATATTTTTTTTCCTATTCACGATAGTACATTCATATATTTGAAATATAGCTGAATGTTTGGCGGTATGTGCTTATGGAATACATATGTCTCCAATCCTCAGAAAGTGTTCAAAGCAAAGAAATATTTCTGGCCACTCATAGTAATATCTCAGCACTTCAGCCAGCTATGCTTTCTAGAAAGCCAGGCTGTGCCAGGCTGAGTGGTATCACAGGGAGAAGCCTTGGTTTGGGTGGGGGCACGTGGAAACTGAGCAAAGAAGGCTGATTCTGACTCCACTCTAAAGAGAGGTAAGACACCAATCCATTCACCAAAAATCCTGTATTGCCAATTTATCCATGATCAAGAGTTTCCCACATAGATGTGGAATGACACAGTAGGTGATATAAATGTGTACTGTAGAATAAGAGTTAAGGAATGGAAAAGGCCTTGGAGGTCACATAATCTAATCACCAGTTGAAAAAGTAAAGCCAAAGTGACTTACTACCTCATGTCTTATAACTAGTAATGGTTAGGGCAGGACCAAAGCACTCTTTCTATGAAACTATTGGCGTTAATTAAATGTGAGTCAGAAAAATACTATCAAATGCAATGCTTGCAAATATGCTGATATTGTAGGCACTAAATACATGTACTACCTAAAACGATTCTGTTGTGAATCCTTTTAATGTCTCCTATCACAGATAAGACCCAGAACTACATATCAGAAGACTCATATGCTAGCATTACTTCTGTCATAAATTGCGTTGTTTTTTTAGCATATCATCACACTCTGATGCATCTTTTTTTCTTCTGAAAAATACAGGGATTATTTTTTTTAAATCTTTAAAGTCCCTTCAACCTTATGATTCTGAAAAAGTAAAAATTCCTCCCAAATGCAAAATATGTCCCCATAATTTATCTGGATTATTGTCACATTCCCATTCTAGAAGAATATTAAAGGAGATTCATCTACATGTCTTTCTCTGGAAGAGGCAAATTTAGATAGATGGTGTGATTAATAATCAAAATTCTATTATTTTTTTCCAAAGGTACCATCTTTTCTTCAAAATATTTTATTTATTTATTTATTTGAGAGAGAGTGCATGCACACACGTGTGAGGAAGGACAGAGGGGGAGGGAGAGAATCTCAAGCATATTCTGCACTGAGTGAGGAGCCCGAATGGGGCTGATCTCACAACTCCAAGATCATGACCTGAGCCAAAACCAAGAGCCCACGTTTAACCTAGTGAGCCACCCAGGGTCCCCTCAATGGTACCATATTGCTGATATGCCCTAACAACCTTGAGAATGCTTATGTGAGACTGAAATTATATAGTTGCGTTAAAAATATAAAAGCTTGTCACTAGAGAGTGATGGCATTGCAAAGATATTGTGCTTTTTGAGATACCTTTGATAATAGTAACTAGTAACTGTTGAGGAGCTGGCCCAACACTCAAGTGACAGGTTTTCCTATTTGTACAAAGAGATAGTGATAATGTTAAGTTGATTTTAATCATTCTAAGTATTAAGGCCATGTGAAATGTAATATTTTCTCTTTGTAAGCAATTAAGGCTGTATATCCAGTGTCAGAATTGTAAAAATGAGAACAAGGAATATGTTTTTTGGCCCCAGTGTCCTAGATTGGCATGTGTTTAATCTCCTGCAACACCATTTAATTCCCTTTTATTGTTCAAGTGTAGCCCACTTGAGTAAAAGGATAAAGGGCATAGGAAATTATAATTAACTCTCTATGAATTACATTTGACAGGAGAGAGAAATAAGCTAACACTTGGCCCTGAGGCTATTTCTATATAAAACTATCACCAACTACTGAAAAAAATTAATTAACTAAGCAGTAATTTTTGCTATGAATTACCCAATATTTTTACTGATTTTTCCTTCAGACAATGGGCTGTTCATATGGTATTATGTAAACAGAGCTTAAGAAAAGCTACACTAAACTGAAGTTCACGTCCAGGTTTGTTTGGATTGTTGTAATGAGATGTCCATCTCCTGTTTATTTGGTTTCTAAACATTTCTTGGATGTATAAGATATTTTGAAAAATGTCCTGTGTATATCTAAAACTTTTTCAATTAATCATTGCAAAGTTCACTATACCCCTAAGGCATATTCAACTACAACAAACATATTTAGTTATGTAAGAACACGGAGAAAAATGGTGGCATCTATGAATGTGACATAAAACCCATTATATCAGGAATGTACAACAGAGGACTAGTCTTTCAAGTGTAGAAGGAAGTGGGCTGAAGAGTAGGATAAATCGCTGGAATCGAAAATAATATTAAATTGTACAATATGATGGTCAGATCCATCTGTATTGAACTCAAAGCATTACCCCAATGGGAACTTAATGTTGATTTTGTTTATTGGAGGGTTAGGGGATAACACTGTTGTTGCAAGATTTAAAAGTTGTTGCTATTAAATTTGGGCTTCTGAGGAAAGTAAGAGACGATGACAAGTACCCAAGAGCTATTAACTCTGAAGCATTTTGTATGTTTAGTTGTTAACCAAAAGAAAAAGGATTTGAGTACTAGGAAAACTGTTCTTTCTCTTTTTCAAACTGTAAAGCGTTTGACTGATTGATTGATTGATTGATTGATTGCCTGAATCAGTTACAAACTTCAAATAGCAATTAATAAAAATCAACTATAGTTTCAAGGGATTTATTTGGGGGAAAAAACAAAACAAAACGGGGGTGGGGGGTCTCACAAAATCCATAGGAGTGCAGTGAATCGGGCTTAAAATAGAAAATAGAAGCTAAGGCAACTTTTAACATGCACAAAATATAAAGCACAACTAACAGAACAGTGTGGCCAGGATATCAGCTACTCCAGCTAGTCAAGGACATATGACCAGCACCTACTGATACGGCTATAGCACCACTGCCGGAAATATTCCATTTCACCTCTGTGAATTTATTCTCTTTAATGTCCTAGTACCACTCACTGAAGCATCAAGGTCCTAGGGAGAAGTGTCCAATTGATCCAGAGCAGACCATGTTTCTGAGAACTGGAGAGCCACTGTATTAGTTACCTGAGGGTGCCATAAAAAAGTACCACAAACTTGGGAACTTAAAACAACAGAAATATATATTCCAGAGGTCAGACATACAAAATCAAGACACTGACAGGCCTGCACTCCCTCTGGCGGCTCTGGGGAGATTCCATCCCTTGCCTCTCCCAGCTTTGGGGTGGTTGCCAGCATTCCTTTGGCTTGAAGCAACAGCACTCCAGTTTCGGCTTCCACTTTCAAATCACTTCCTCCTCTTCTCTGTGTCTCTCAAAACCCCCTTTGCCTCCCTCTGATGAAGACATTGGTGACGGCATGTAGGCCTCACCTAGATCATGTCGGTAATGTCCTCATCTCAAGATCTTTAATTAACTATATCTGCAAAGTCCTTCTTCCAAATAAGATAACATACACAGTTTTTGAGATTAGGACCTGATGTCTTTGAGTGCTCAGGTTTCAAGGACCCCATCAACTGTTGGTGAGGATATGGAGCAACTAGATGTCTCATACACTTCTAGGGATAACGATTTGGGGAAGCAGTTGGCAGTTTTTGAAAAAAGGTTACCCATATACTTACCATACCATCTAGCCATTCCACTCTGAAATTGTATCCAAGAAAAACTAAAGAATCCATCCATACAAAAAGTTATACACAAAATTAATAGCAGCTTTATTTTTAATAAGCAAAAGCTAGAAACAGCCCAAATGTCCACCAATAGGTGAATGGATAAACATTGCGGCAGATCCACAGAACTGAATACATTCAAACTAATGTAGAGTGACGGAAAGTAGATTACTGATTGGGAAGTGAGAGAGGAATTGGAGGGAGGCATAGAAAGGGGTGCAAGGAAACTTTTGGATGTGATGAGTGTGTGCCTTATCTTGATTACATAGCTTCATGTATATACACATATGGCAAAACTTTGTCCACTTTAAGTATGTGTGATTTATTCTATGATGATGATACTTCAACGAAATTGGTAGAAAACAGCAGTAGAGAATAATGTCATTCTAGGCCAAAGAAGCAAAATACAAGAAAAATAGGGCTGCATCTGAAAGAACGCTTTCAGCTGCAAGAAACAAAAGGCCAAATTTAAACTGATTTTTAAAAGGAAAATTGGCTCATAATTATAAAACTAGACTAGGAAACTTTTTACCATAGGAAAAAGGAGTTAGTAAGGGAAAATTAACCAAAGTTAAATCAGCAGTGATAAAGCACAGGGAAAGGACAGGATAATAATCTGAAAGAGGCTACTTTAAGTTCATTCATACTCATGTATATGAAGCATACCTCGATGCCACAAATCTGTTTTATTTTACAGACTGCATTCCGGTATTCTGGTGAGTGGTCATAAGTTATATAAAACTGAATAGGAAAGCCATGGAAATAAAAATAAGCTTAGATGAGCATTCGTTTATTGCATACCCTTACCATGTGCCACATGATAAATAATAATGATAAATAACTCACAAGCTATCATCATTATCTTCAATCACCTGGGATTACCCATTTGATACTGATTATTTGGAAAACCAGTCCCCAGAACTATGAAGGAGAAAAGAGCTCAAATCTCACCTTACCTTCATATTTGTGTTTCTACAAGAAGCTGGTGAAACTCTGGAAAGTTACTTCACCTTTCTAGAGCTGCTCATGAGCTTTACTCCAACTCCAGGCAACATTCGTGAGTAGAATAATGCAACCTATTTTATCTGAAGCAGCACCACTCTGGCGTGTAACATCCACTAGATACAAGTCATTGATGAATAGAGTGATAGGTAAAGGCCACTGCACAAACCGGATGGAAAGAAGCATTATGAGGGGACTTGTTCAACAAACTGGGAGCCTATTGACATGATGTGCACAAAAGGAAGCTGCAAAATTCTTGATTTTTATCAATTCTTTTTTTTTTAAGATTTTATTTATTTACTTGAGACAGAGAGAACACAAGCAGGGGGATGGGCAGAGGGAGAAGCAGACTCCCCGCTGAGCGGAGAGCCTGATGCGGGGCTCGATCCCAGGACCCTGAGATCACGACCTGAGCCAAAGGCAGATCTCTACCTGACTGAGCCACCCAGGCGCCCCTATTAGTTCTTTTTATTTTTTACAATCAAGACATAAGATAAATCTACATTATAGTCAAAATCCAATCGTCTGAGACTTTCCCATAACCACGGTATTTTTCTAAAGGAAGAAAACATGTGAATGTTTTACCAGTAAGCCACTTATTGGCCTACAAATCAGAGATGCTGTGTTTCCACTTGAAGTGCTCCTGACCCCACCTCTTATTCTGGCTGATGTGCCAGTAACCCATTTTCACTAACTTCGATAAGCTTCACATAGGTGAAACTTCAGGTCATTGCTTCATAGCTCTTGTCTTTAGGATTTTTCTAATGCCACAGCTTGGGATGTCTGCAGGTGCCTGCTCAGCATTTAGGCATGACCAATCTGGAAGTGGGGGAGAGCGAATGCCCGGGAGTCATCCTTAACCAACGTGAGATGAAAGCCAAAGGAAAAATGCTTCCTCCTTCATCCCCCAGGCAGATCGTTCTGACACATTTCATAAAACACTCCATAAAGTGCAACAAATTCAACCCACGATTTCTCATACTGATTGCCAACTTAATGATGCATCTTTATTTTAGTTTCCCTCCTTCCCTGTTTTATTCTCCCACCCCTCTCTCCTGTTCTCTGCCTGTAATCTTTTGCCCCAGGCTCTGCTTTCTTGGGTACCCTCCTAACACACTTGGTACTTGAACTGAGTCTACATAACCGAACTTCAGAATGGGTTTTGGAAGCTGAATCAAGCTCTATCAGTCAGGTGATGGTATTTGTGGTAGGACCCTGGCATACAAGAGCATCACAGTTAGTAGGAATCTCAACTTAGGTGGATTAGAATGGTATACACATGGAAAGTTCAAGTGTTGGTATCCATGGCTATTAGAATGCCATTTTACAGGATGTGATATTACAGAATGGATTTAGGTGTCTTTAACTGATTGCTTCGGAAGCCTTGAAAAAAGAAGTGCCAAGCTCAGGTTGGCTTTTCATCAACTCAAGGCATGCTTGAAAAGAAAGAACTCTAGAAGAGTGTTTGAAGAGATCCACATCTCCTATAGCCACAGAATACATCTTACTGAAAACCAGACCCAAGATTTTATTGAGCTGCAAAAGGACTCAGCATATGGCCTTGATAGATCTGCTAAATCAGAATCAGAACACTGCTAAAAAATTAATATATATATTTCTATAATAAAAATATTATTAAATATATATATATTTCAAGGTGAGATATATATATATATATATGAAAAAAAATATATATATATATATGAAAATATATATATCTCACCATGGAAACCTGAAGGTGGAATCTTCTTGGTGGAAAATTTTAAAAATCTCAAACCGAAAGATATCCCTAAATGCTTCAAGGCAATAGAAGCAGCCTTCTCCCCCTTGATAAAGAAAGTAGCCTTCCCCTTCGCAATGACTCTGCAAAGACTCTAAGGCAGATTCCTAGCCAGATTTTGCTTGTCCTCTTCGCAATATATATCCACACCTCCTCACTGCTTTCAGACCAAAAAGCAAGGTTAGGTCTCAGTACAGCCCAAACAGGGAAATGAAATTTCTTACACATTGAAAGAATTACAGGGGCTGCTAACATGTACAAGCAGAAACAGAAGAATATACATGTGAGTGAGTGGTGGGTGGGTCTTGAGGCTACTACACTGGGCAGTGGTCAGTGGGTGATAAAGCACAATATATGGTTGAATAGAGGATAGTTTATTGGTTTGGAAACCTGTGACTCAGATTTCAATGTCCTAGGAAGGACAACTGCTTTTGGTCCTAACACACCACAGGGTTAGCTCTTTGAAGCTTGGTCTATATTAAATGAGTTAGAGATTACAAAATGTCCTTGGAATGGTACTGAAAAGGGGATCAGAAGACTTAAGGAAATAAAAATATTTAAACGAACTTACTATTAGCGATTGAAAAGCCTACTACCTGATTATGTTCCCTGGGAGGACCTGGAGGACATGTCTTCATAAAGATAACAAGAAATGAAATAGTGAGAGAGGCACTGGCATCTTTGAAAAACTCAGTGGGAATGACTTCCACAGGCAGGGGATGACAATAGGAGATACTTTGTACTGAACTCACTAATATCAATAGCAGTTACAGAATGACAGAAGAGCAGAGGTCAGGTGCAGCACTTAGATGTTAGAGTAAAGCCAGAGAGACAGAGTGTCTTAACCCATAGAAATTAGTGGTGATGCTTGGCTAAGAGATTATGTACTTGAAGAGGCATTATGGATGTACAGCTGATTATGAGGTTACTTTTCTCTATGAACCTAAAAATAATACAATTAAGGTCTGGAAGTAAGAGGGCTGAGATGAATTGCTTTATTGCATAATCACAATCCTTCACCCAGCTTCCAAAGCCAAGTCAGTCCACATACCCAGACTGCATTACTTAAAGAGTCTAGTATTTTGCTAGGGCTGCCCTAACAAGGTATCACAGACTAGGTGGCTTAAACAATGAAAATTTACTTTCTCACACTTCTGGAGGCTAGATATCTGAGACCAAGGTGTTGGCAGGGTTGGGTTCCTCTGAGGCCTCTCCCTTTGACATGTAGATGTCCATCTTCCCCTTATTTCTTCATTGATCTTCCCTCTGCTCCTGACTGTGTCTAAATGTTCTCTTCTCATAAGGACACCGGTCATATTGGATTAGGGCCCATTAAGGTGGGCCCTACCTTACATCTACCTTCTACATCTACATCTACACCTACATCTACCTTCAGTTCAGGTCATGATCTTGGAGTCCTGGGATCGAGCCCCATGTTGGGCTCCCTGCTCAGTGTAGAGCCTGCTTCTTCCTCTGCCACGGTCCTTCCCTCCCCCACACACACTCATGTGCTTGCTCTATCTCTCTCTCTCCTGTGCTTTCTCTCTCAAATAAATAAATAAAATCTTAAAAAAAAACTAAGCAACTTAATTACCTTCTTAAAGATGCTATCTCCAAATAGTCACATTCTGAGGTTCCAGGGGTTAGATTTTTGACATAATATGAGTTTGAGAGGAACACAGTGCAGCCCATAATAAAGAGAATGTTAGATTCCCTTGAGAAAAGACCTCCACAAGCATATATGATAAAATGATAAACATTCTTTTTATAACTCCCTAAAGAGATCCATGACCCAAAGTGGGGAAAAGATAGGACTCAAAGTTGTTTTTTGTTTTTGTTTTTGTTTTGTTTTAAGACGCTGATATCAGAGGACATGAAACCCCATCAGGAGTCTCTGATTTGTTAAAGGATTTATAAAAAACCAGGTAATAAAGATAATTTTGGTCCAATTCCATTTCACAATGGTCCCAAATTCCTGTTGATTGATTCTGGTGTTAATTCTCCAGTGTCTAATTCCATCGTTGACAGGCTATAGGAGGCAGTGGGCACACTCTTCACTTTAGTTCTCCAGCCTCTGACATAAGAAAGAGCCATATGGTAGGCTGGGCAAGTGGAGCAACTGAACCTGCCGCTGCAGTCTGGCCGGATGGCAAAGAAAAAGCGGTATTTCAATCCAGGAGGAATTTAAATACGACTCCCACTTCCCACAAACCTATTTTTCAGTTCACCTGTTCGCCTCTGAAAAAGCAGATGGATTGTAGCAAATGAAGATGGACTATTATAAATATAACCAAGTGGTAGCCTTACTCACAGCTGCTTCTGTGCTAGAAGTAGTTCTTTACTGAAACATATCAAGGTAGCCCCTGGCACTTTGTATGTGGTTATTCATCTACTGGATACATTCTTTCCAACCACTACCAGTACAGAAGATAGAGAGCAGCTCTCCTTTGCTTGGAAGAGAGACCAGTACACATTCCACATTCACTCTTTCCTCGGGACTGTTAACTACCCCACTCTCTGTCCTCAGGGAACAGTTTTATTACACAGAGAATTTGATCATCTTGAGATTCTGCAGAACAACATTATCGGTCAATTATAACGTAAAATACTGCTAATTGGCACTCAAGAGTGGTAAGTAATCTGGTAAGACAGAATTGCCAGAGGGTAGAAAATAAATATCATGGTAATTCAGGGGTGTCCTCTATTGTGAAGTTTATAGATGTCCAAGGGTCGGAAGAATACTGAGACGTTCTGTTTAAGATAAAGACAATATGCTGCATTTTGCACCCTCTGTGATGACAAAAGAAACACGTCAGTTTGTAGCCCTTTTTGATAGCTGGAAGAAATTTGAAAATTCTGTTTTGAAGTATTTATTAAGTAACTTATGATGCTGACAGTTTTTAATAGTTCCCAGAGTAGGGGCGCCTGGGTGGCTGCGTCAGTTAAGCACCTGCCTTTGGCTCAGGTCACGATCTCAGGGACCTGGGATTGACCCCTCTGTCAGGCTCCCTGCTCAGGGGGGAGTCTGCTTCTCCCTCTGCACCTCCCCTCTGCTTGTGTTTTCTATCTCTCAAATAAATGAATAAGATCTTTTTAAAAAAATAAAAAAAGAAGAATAGTTTCCAGAGTAACAGAAGCCCCTGCAGGAAGTCTCAAATGAGTGGAAGCTGTCCTGACACTCAGGTCATATGACCTAGCATGTCTGATGATGCTAGAAATGGTGGATTCAAAACAAAACAAAAAAAAATCTTTGCAGTGTCTCTGGTAAACCACGACAGAGGAGTCCCCTGTACAAATTCTAAGGATTTTGCAAAAAGACCATGTTTTCTGTGGCAGAACTCCCAGCCCTTAAAAAACACCTCCTGTGTGAATGAGTCTTAATAAAATCTTAAGACCTAATGGGAGATACTAAGTGATTGTGAATTGGAGCTGCCCATCCCGTAACAGAGCAGGCAGCAATCAACCAACCGCATCATAGAAATGACACATTCAGAATGATGCCTGAGCAAATCCGAAAAATGCAAATAAGTTACAAGAAAAAAAGACCCAGGCCCCATGTCAGCTAACTCAGATGTATACTTGGTCTTTTTGGAGACATGCCCAAGAAGGAAAATTCTTAGACCTGTTTTACAGAAAGCTGGTGTTGGTACTGGCCACAAATTGAATGTTGCTACACTCTACTCTCATTCAGGGATGGCTGTACATAACAAGGGTGATAGGAAAACCTCCACATAGCAAAGTTGTGAGCAGTATGCTTGGTCATTAATTCTGTATGCAGAGGTTCTCATCCCACAATAAGGCTCATAAGAATGTATCCACTGCAGAGAAAAGATGGAACATTCAACCAGGTAGAATTACATGTCCCAGGAATGCTGGCCTTTTTCCTCAGCCACCCAATGCTGGAGAAATAAGCCATGAATGAAGGTGAGGAGGCTGACCATGGACCCAACAGCATGGGTTCCCTCTCAGCAAGATGGATCAGACTACTGCCACTGCTAAATAATCAACTGACCAGCAGCAAAAATGATACAATGCCTTCAATCTGGCATCATCCCTCAAGGGGAATAGCTATCCACTTTTTGGCACTTTGACTACATCTGACCTTTAATATCTTGGAGGGTAAGTCACGAATCCTTACCCAACTCAGTATCTATTCTGGAATATGGATCTGTCCTTCCTTTCACAAATCCCTCTTCTAGCGCCATCAGTCATTCACATCGTGTGTTACACAGTAGTGTCCGAGAGTAAGGGGCTTATTTATAACAGAAAGAGGTATAACAATGGGGAAATGGCAATGGATCCTCTGGCTTTATTACAAACCTTGCCACCCAGAACATTCAACCCAGTAGAAACATGCTATGTATCCTGTTAAAGACTCAGCTATGTGCCAGCTTGGGGACAAGATCCTGTAGAGTCCATGCCCTTACCTCCAGAATGAGTTAATGAACCAAAACCAAAAGCTAATATTGTGTCCCAATAATTAGAATACACAGGTCCATAAACCAAGGGGTTGAAATATGATCAACCCTTATATTCAATCCTCCCACTAATACACCTGCAGAATTTTTGCTTCTTATTCCCACATTAGAGTAGAATTCCTAGAGGAAAAAGAGGTTGTTCCAACAGTAAAGGCTCCATTGAACTTAAACCTATAACTATTATGTTGGGATTCTCACATCAAAGAATCAACAGACCAAAAAAAAAAAAAAAAAAGAATTACTATACTCGGGGAGTTATTTTTTTTTTAAAGATTTTATTTATTTATTTGACAGAGAGAGACACAGCAAGAGAGGGAACACAAGCAGGGGGAGTGGGAGAGGGAGAAGCAGGCTTCCCGCGGAGCAGGGAGCCTGATGCAGGGCTTGATCCCAGGACGCTGGGATCATGACCTGAGCCAAAGGCAGATGCTTAATGACTGAGCCACCCAGGCGCCCCTACTTGGGGAGTGACTGACCATGATTACCACGAGGCGCTAGGATTGCCACTACCACAGTGAGTAAGTGGGGAGTATGTCTGGAAAAGAAGTGATTCACGGGGGCATCTCTTGGTGCTTCTGTGCTCCCTAACAGCTGTGAACAATTACAACAACTATGGTACAATAAAACAATTCAATTAAAAAGTCAGCCCCTTTGGATCTGAAGGATTATTTCACTAGACAAGCAACATAGATGAGTTGAAATTCTGACCGAAGGTGAGATAAATCTAGAATGGATATTTGAAGAGGTGGGTAATGAATATCAATTATGGCCTCAGGACAAGCTTTATCATTGGGAATACTACCTCGTTCAAATAATCCTGGGAATTACAGAGTCTGAAAAGATCTGAGTGCTACAAAGATTAGACTGCATATACATCTCTTATGCCTAATTTCAAATCTTCCCAGCATCGCTACTTATTCCAGCTGTGGTAGCCAAACCTGTGGAGGCTAAAACCAGCACCTCACCACAGACTCACCATGTATGTACACCACCCACTTCCTCTATGAGGGTTTCTCCAATAGCACACTGTGGGATGCTAATGGGAACATTCACTACCCATACAATTGTAACCTGGAAACATGAATGAGATACTGCCTATAGAATCATGCTAGACCAATAGGGGACAGGAGTTGACAGACATATGCCCTCCTTTTTGTCAGAGAGGTCTAAAACACATTTTTTGGTCTCCTCAGAAAGTTGCACTGTATACCCCTATCCATCATTCCTGCTCTGTGAAATCCTGTTCCCAACTAAACTATCTGTATGCAAAACCTTGCTTCAGCACTGCTTTGGGGGAATCTGGGCTGAGGCAGTGACTGCCCATTTACTCTCAAAAGCTTATATTCTAAGGATACATACTTAATATAAAACAGTTAGACATTTCCTCTTAAATCAAATGTGCTACATTCTCATGCATTTCAAACTCCCCCTCCCAAACGTCCTCCTTTATAAGCAAAAAAAAAAAAAAAAGTGTTTCTTAAATTTAGAAGATTAATGTTTTCTACATTTTAATGAAATTCAACCATCATGTCAAATATAATTGACCTACCTTAAAATGTAAAGACATCAGCTATTATTAATGAACTGTTTTAAGGCACAATTTGGAACATGATCACAGTTAGAATATATATGAAGTTCTATATGATAAAAGATTAACTTATTAACCTCGGAGAATTTTCTCTGCATCAGCTAAGTTTTAGAGTATTAGGAGAGAAGCAATATCTCAAATAATTTGTAAAACTTTCTTTCACAACACATCAAAGGGAAAAAATAGATAAGTCGGTTTCAAATAATGAAATCTGCTTCTCGAGACACCAAGTTGCCAAAGAAGTAAAACCCTCTGGTTTGCTCCCTGTGGCTGCTCATTACATCACCATCACCTATTGTCTATCACCTCTTTGACTTTGGAGAATTCTCTTTAAATGTGTTTACTAAGGCAAAGAGAAGTGTAAGGGAATTATCAAAGAGAGATGGGGCAGCATGGTGCACAGAGAAATAAGCACTGTGCTTATTTTTCCCCTTTATCTACAGATTTCCAGTATTTGGCTTATTTCCAATTTTAGATGTCCTTCCTTCTTCCATCATGTACCTCTTGATCTACAACCAGTATTTCAATACCATACCCAGATGCACATTTTCTCCTTCATATTAGTTTCTATTTCTTCATAGATCATTTATTTTCTGATACTATAATTCTTAATTTCTTGGGTACACTTCTATTTCTTATACAGATTTGCATATAATTCTAAAATTCTTTGCAAACTCATCTCTACAGTTTGAAGTACCTTTGCTTATATATCAGTAGGATCTTTTACAGTTTGCCAATTCTAGATTTTTTGAGGTTGTGTTTTGCACATTTTCTTAAATCTCAATGAGTTACTTGATTTTGTAAATATATTGCATTTTTAAAATCCTTTACTGTCAACTGTATAAATTTACTGAATTATATATTTAATGATAACAAAATATAACATAATCCTTAGGTAATTTTTAAGATATCTTGTTCCACACAGGTGAAATTCTAGTAATATGGGCACTCAAACGTTGCTGTTGAAAATTTGCTATAACCAACTCTGCAAGACAAATCAGTCCTTTTAAAATGGTCATGATTGTTTGATCCATAATGTATGTATCTCACCATCCTATGGAAATTTCCAGAGATGCAGTCAAAAACTTCTTACCTGGCCTTAAAAAAAGAATGAGATTTGCTGTTTGCGACACAGATGGACCTAGGCGGTGTTAGGCTAAGTGAAATAAGAGACAGAAAAATACCATAGGATTTCAGTTATATGTGGAATCTAAAAAACAAAACAAATGAAAAAACAAAAACAAACAAAAAAGGAAACAAACCTAAATGAATACAGCGCACAAACCAGTGGTGGCCAGAGGGGAGAGGGTGGGGGGGTGGGCAAAATGTGTGAAGGGGAGTGGGAGATGCAGGTTTCCGGTTGCGGAATGAATAAGTCATGGGGATAAAAGGTAAAGCATGGGGAATACAGTCAATGGTACTGTAATAGTGTTGTATGGTGACAGATGGTAGCTACATTTGTGGTGAGCAGAGCATGATGTGTAAACTTGTCAAATCACAATGTTGTACACCTGAAACTAATATAACATTGTGTGTCAACTATATACTTCAATAAAATAAATAAATAAATTTGGTAAAGAAAAAAAATTGGGGGTATGTATTAATTTCAGCATTATATATACTGGGAGAAAATTACAAAAAGCTTAGAGAACTTACAGGATTTGTAAATAAAATATGATGCATCTATAATATGGAATTAATGCTACCATTAAAAAAGCATATTTGAATCAAATTTTAAGGTAATATAGTAATGTAATTTTAAAGTCCTTATGATATAACATTAAACAGAAAACAAATACTGAATAGAATATTGAATATCCAGTATTAAATTTTGGAAAAAATAAAATTAGATACATTGATTGTAAATGCATAAAAACCAGGTATAAAATAAAATACTATTAATAAAACTTTTTCAGAATGATATCAGATGTTCTTTTATTTATTTCTTAAATTTGCCTGTATTTTATACATCTGCCCCTAATCAACATGTACTTTTTTATATAAATCAGAATAAAATTGTTTAAAAGATTAAATCAAATTTCTGCGTTCTATTTCTTCTACAGTTAAGAAGTAGACTGAAGCTTTGTCACCACAATATTTAATCACCTAAGAGATGAACTGTTAATAAGATTTCTCAGTGTTCCTGATGATGGCATTGATTAAACAATTTTATTTCAAGTGATAGAAACTCAAAATATGTTATAAGGGCCCTGAGACATCTTATCAAACCTAATGAGTGGGAAATGGAGGTAGTCCCCAGAATCTTGCAGAAAAAGACCATTTTCTACATATCTCATCTCTGCTTATTTCACTCTTCATTTGTATCATTTAGATTAGCTTGGTTTTCTCCATAGGGCAGAACACATGCACACTATATGATCTTGAGCTTCTCACCTAACAATATTGGCCATCTAGGCAGAATATGATTCTTTGACTCAATTGCAGAATTCAGAAAGCTTCTGACCAACCTAGTTTGAATCAGTTGCAATTATCTGTGGCTAGAGGTAAGTTAACAGGGAAGCTTCCATGAAACTACATTTATAGAGCTGAAAGTCAAAGAGGGCGATTCTCAGAAATGGGAATTTGTAGAAAATACAATGTGTCCAGTACAATAACCATAAATACATAAATTAATAAACTACTTATAATTGTATTATTTCATTACTTTTTTAAGTGGACTAAACGTTATAGTACTGTACAATGGTGATTTGATCATGCAGGCATATTCCTAAAAGTTTTTGAAAACCATTCCCCAGTGTGTATATCATATATTTATAATATATAGGATATCTTTATTGTCTAGACAGTATATATTTTTAGAGAAGCTCTTTCTAATATAAATATAATGTGAGCCACATATGTAATTTTAAATTATTTAGCACACATTTTTAAAAAGTAAAGATGAACAGAGAAAATTAATTTTAATAGTATATTTAATTTCACCAAGTATATCCAAAGCACTACTATTTCAGTATGTTACATTAGCTACATTTCAAGTGCTCAAAACCATCTCTGGCTAATGTGTACTCTATTAGATAGTATAGATGTGTATGGTCTATAAATGAAAATGCATAGAATATATGCTCTCTTTATATAGGTATATATATCAAATATGGAATACATTTATTCAAAAATTCTATATAAATATATTTGTTCACACATTCTATAAAAGTATTGTATTGCTTTACTATGCATATCATTAAACATACACAAACATTTTTAATTACAGAACGATATAAATATAAGTTCTAGTGGCTTCCCTCACATACCATTGCATTGTGGGTGGGTGCCTATGACTCTGGAAACCAATGCTGTAGAGATTCAATTCACTTACAGAGGACATAGGAATCTAAGCACATTTGCGTGAATCAATGAATATAGAAAATAATTTGATCAATAACAGAAAAAGTATACAAAGAATGAGATAGGTATAGGATGCAATTTTTAAAAAATTTCTGATTACTCTTCACTTGAGTTTAATGATGACTCACTAAAGTTGTTTTATACCAGAGAAATGTTTCTTATGAAATAGAACTTTCCAAAGAATGGTATCAAACAGAGTGAAGGTGACTTGGTTCAAGAGAACTTAGAACAAATATATCATTTTCTTTTTAAGAAAACAAATTCAAAACACTTTCTACTCCATAAAATGCTTCATAAGCAATGTTCATAAGTGGATTTGAACATTACTTGCCACCACAAGCAAAATCGGGAGATCTTACAGTCAAATCAGAACTAACTACAAAATGATTTTTCACTCTCTCTCTCCTTCTCTCTCTCCGTGTGTATGAAATTCACAAGGGGAAAAAAAAGAAATCAAACCTGAAACTCTCCTCTTATCTGAAAAAAGGGTTGAATCCACTTTGGAAATGACTACACTAATTTCCAGGCAGTCTTTCATTTCCAGAATATCTAAGGAGAATTTAGAGCTGAGGATACTGAGGCACGGGTAAGATGCAAAGAGCTTCTAGATGCAAAGAGCTTCTAGAAGGACCTGGCCAAATGCCACCAAGTCCTGTAAAACAGTGATGGACATCAGGAGGGCTTATAAGGAGCATTGCATCTACCTACATAGCTCTGTCTTTCTTTTCTTTCCTAGTGCCAACTTAAGTGATCCAGTTGAGAAGGGGGCTTGGCTATCATGGACTGAGAGCAGGCAATTTCTCACTGCTGTCACTCATCTCATCTCTGCTCTCCTCCTCAGCACCGCCTATGAGATTTAAGAGTGCCTTTCGAATGGTAAGAAATAAATGTGCAGTGAGAGTCTCTGCCCTACTGTAGTTGGTCTAAGGATTAAAGAAAGTGAGAAGGAGCAAACTGACCTCTGAACTCTGCCAAAAATCATCATTTTAAGTATATTTTCTCTTTTCAGCTATGTAATTAGAGGGGGCACCTGGGTGGCTCAGTCAGTTAAGTGTCTGCCTTCGGCTCAGATCATGGTCCAAGGGTCCTGGGATCGAGCCCCACAATGGGCTCCCTGCTCCAAAGGGAACCTGCTTCTCCCTCTGCCCCTCCCCCTGCTCATGTGCTCTCTCTCTCTCTCTCTATCAAAAAATAAATAAAATCTTAAAAAAAAACTGTAATTAGAGGAATGGCAACTGTTAGCACATAAGAGCAACAAATGCTCTTTAGGGTTGACAATTCTGTATTTGTCCCTTCCCTGTATCTGCCATGTAGGAATACAGACAAGTAAATTCATGCAGTCTTTCCCCACCTTGGGAGTAACCAGACATTTTATGGAACCAATGAAATTTGGATATACATAAACATAACTTAAAGTGGTTAAGGTATTAAAAATTTCTTTGAGAACACTAATCACACCTTATGGACCTTCTGAAGTTAGTAAATGCTTGACTTAAGAATAATAATAAATTCCCCAAATACAATAATATTGTGAGTTTAAATCAGATTTTAATAAACATCTTTGGCACGTATTAATTGCCAGGCACATTAGGGATCCTCAAAATAATTTATACCAATAGCCCCATTATAAAGGGGGAGTAAAATACATATTAAAAAAATGACCTTGTCAGAGGACTATTGTCTATCCTTTACATATTCTTGCTTTGACTATTTTGGGTGTGTATTGCTGATAATTCATGCATGTCTTTTGAATTTATGCAATTCCCCTTTGTTAGAGAACTAGGACTTACAGCTCTGATTGCAGCTTCTTACAGAATCACCTTTCCTTTTTCTCAGCAATGTTCCATCACAATCACCACAATTTTTCCTTTTTTGAGATGTTCCTGCATACTCTTCTCCTCCTGTCTATATCGCATGCCGGCACATAATGTTCTTTCCAACTGCTTGGCTCTATTCCCGAAGCTTCCCTCTGTATGCACTATAAACACTCTCTCTCACTTACATGCACCCTCACAGAATTAAATTTTGTCCCTTTATGTTGTTCTTATGCATTCTGAGCTCAAACCTTTTTCTTTATGGATTTTGTCTGCCTTAGCCCCAAGACAGCATCTTTTAAGTGGTGTCAGGCTACCCTATAGACATGGGCACCTCCCTCCCCTGACCCAAACAATCTGGACATTCAGGTCATTCATTTCTTTGAAAACATTTTCCCGTTCTTTTTTTCCACATAAGGAAAGGAGCTACTTGCTTTTGAATGAAGCAGCATCATGTTAGATTAAGAAAACTGGCTTTTATGTTCACTATCACCAGAAGGACCATCACTTAAGGAACAGATATTTTCAAGTGTTCTTTTTCAAACTACATGACAAATTGAAAATAAAATTCTTTCTCTGGATCTTTCAAAACTGGCAAAACGGATTTTTTTAAAATAAATGTTTGCAACCCACTACAGGTGAGTTACAAAGGCACAGCATGCCCTGCTTTCTTATGATAATGGCACAACAGGACACATTTAAAAGGATCTGGACTTTAATCATGTGTCCACAGATCTGGTTCCTTAGTGAAGTTTTTAAAAATTTCATAACCTCAGTAAAATAAGGATTGAAACAAAATATAAAGATTTCTCTCTTTGAATAATGCATGTAGTGAGGTCCACACTTGATGTGTTTGTCTGATCTTGAAGCACCGTATAAGAAGAGCATTAACTTTCTGGGCACCTGGGTGGCTCAGTCAGTTAGGCAGCTGGCTCTTGATTTTGGCTCAGGTCATGATCTCCAGATCCTAGGATGGGGCTCCATGCTCAGGGGGGAGTCTGCTTGAAGATTCTCTCTCTCCCTCACCCTTGTCCCTCCCCCTGCTCCCATTCTCTCTCTCTTTCTCTCTAAAATAAATCTTTTTTTAAAGAAAAAAGATAATTAAAAAAAGAAAATTATAATTTTACAAGTGTGTATTTTGTAAGTCAGACAGAAAAAGAAATACTGTATATGTTCTCCCTTATATGAGAAATCTAAAAAAGCTGAACTCATAGAAATAGAGAGTAGAAAGGTAGAGAAACAGGGGCATGTTGGTCAAAGGGTACAAACTTCTAGTTATAAGATGAGTAAGTTTTGGGGAACTAATGTGCAGTGTAGTAACTATAGTTAACAATACTGTAGTACATACTTGAAAGTTGCTAAGAGCAGATCTTAAATGTTGTCACACACCCACACACAAAATAGAAATCATGTGAGGTGATAGAGGTATTAACTAACCCTACTGTGGTAATCATTTTGCAATATACCTGTGTATCAAAATCATTACATTGTACAGCTTAAATTTACACAATATTTTATGTCAATTACATCTCAATAAAACTGGAGACAAAAAGAAAAAAGTCATTCAACACCATGGCAGTTTGCAAAAATATCACTCTTACATCAAAAACTACATGGGCAAAGTGTAATGCTAAAGCCATCTTTATTCCTTTGGTTCAATTCTTCCAATATTACCTATAGTCATTTGATAAATAGTTTATAAAAATGTGTATTTCAGTAGCATTCTGTACATTTGAAGTACTTTTACATGCAAATTTCATTTACCTTGGTATGCCCCTGTGAGGTTGTAGGTCAGACACTGTTACCTCTTTTGAGAAATGAAGAAAGTGAGGCTAAAAGAAGCTACAGGAGCTTAGGTGACTGGACCCAAGGAGTCACGTTCATGAATGGTAGAGACAGGACTAGACTCCAGGTTTACTACAGATTCAATCTCTCAATAAATCACTCTAATTTGCCAGAATTTATGCACTCAACAGAGAATTATTCAATTCTCATTCTGCATTAGGCTTGATGCCAGAAGGGATCAAGAAACATTGTATTCCAAGACAGTACAGTAGATAAGCACTGAGAAAAGTGTCCTTAATGCTCCTTCCTGGGGGGAGTTAGGAAAGATGTCAAAGAGGAAGGGGTGCTTTCACTCACATTTTATACCCTAGGGATGGCATTCTGGATACACAGATGGATGAGAACAGTCCAGGAAGATAATATGTAAGGACCAAAAAAAAAAAAAAAAACGTGATGGACAATCATTTGCTTGATGTGGTTGGAATCCAGGCAAGTGAAGCAGTTAGAGCTGGGGGTGGAAAAGTAGAGATGATGGGGGATGGTAGAGTTAGGAGATGAAATTTTAAAGGTGGGCAAACAGATATTTCTTTCCTTTGACTCTCCTCCCATTGGGAGGCAGGGGCTATGTCCCTTCCCCTTGAATCTGGTGGAGGCTGTGACCACACAACCAACAAAAATGATATAAGTGTTGCTTTGCTGCTTTTGCACCTTCTCTCTCCACTTGTTCAGGGCACATAGCTGGAACCAGGCTGTGATGAAACTCACAATGCTCTGGGGAGAAGCCCAGGATGAACTCCCAGGCAACAGCCAGCACCAAGTTCCCAACCACAAAAAACAGTCACTTGAAGTGGACCCTCAGCCCTGTATAGGCTCCCAGGGATCCCACATAGAGAGGTCACGCGCTCTCTTTAGAGCAATAGACAGTTGCAGATTCACGAGATAAATAATTAACTGTTGTTGCTCTAAGCCACTAGGTTTGGGGTGATTTGTATACAGCCATGGACCATTGGAATATGTGGATTCATGTTCAGCCTTAGAGAAAGGGTTCATATGTGTGATGGATGGATTGGCTACTTCATATGATGAGATGAAGAGATGGTAAGGCAGGGGAAAAATGATTAAATGTTCCACTAAACCAGAGGACATTCATATTTTTGAGCCTAGATGATAACGTATGGATTTTAATGATTCCTAAAAGCATTAGAATTTTAGGAAAGCTCCATATTACCCTAAGTTGAGAATGGGCCACAAAATAAAATTCACACTCTAAAAATGCTTTGCAATCATTGAAAAACCTTATCATAATGACAGAAAAAAAAGTTATGCCCTGAACACAGGAATATGACCCCAAAATATGAAAATTTACTGAACCTCAAAGAGGTTCAGTAATTTGAGAGTATTTGAGATATTTGAGAGTATTCCTTAAATCCCAGAATAGAAGCTAAAGCTGTTTGAGAGCTACCTAAAATACCCATTATATATATTGTTTTTAATTCTGGGTTTTCCTCAAGAACACACCATTTTTATTATAATGTACAGCACTTGATTAATAGTCCTGAATAACCTTTAGGGACATAACACTTTTTTGCTTGCCCCACTATCACCTATCCTTTTTGAGAAGACTTGTGAATTGTTTGCTTTTGGTTTTGGTTTGTGTTTTGTTTATTAAAGGTTCCTTCACTTCTATAAATGATGGATGGTTTCGTAAAAGGCTGTTATCCTTGGAATTCCTATTTTTCTCCATAATTACAGTGTTGAAAATTCACCACATATTCCTGCAACATCTATTACCAAAGCAAGACCCTTTTCTAAATAGTATTGCTGGGCATGTCTAGTGGTCATTTATTGTCACAGACGTGTTATGTTTTAGGGACAGTGATTTGACATGTGGATATTGAAATGTATTTTGTAATAAGCCTATTGTTATGCTTCCTACATTCCTCCAATGATGCATTTAAGGGGAATTTCCAAAAGCCAATGACAAAAGAAAAACGATCAGTTAAGCTCTAGGTAAAAGAAAAGAGAGTTGTTTATCAACTCACTAGGAAACTATCTTCTAGGACTTAGGGCAACATAAATCACACCTCACTCCGCCTCTGAGAAGTTTGCTCTGGGCTAGGAACAAAGGCTGCTGAGATAGTTACATAATTATTGAATTGAGGACTATCTATACTGGAAAAAAAGATGCATAAAAAGTTGAATCAGCAGCCATAATGTAAAAATCAGGAGTTTCCATCTAAGAATTTGGTTTTCTAGTTTCTCTTGAAAACAGAATAACTGACAGGCCCGGGGCCCACACTCCCACATGGCAGTCTCCAGCTAGGCAGCCGAGTGACTGCCCGCTTTAGAAGGGGGCAGGGAAGCTCCAGTCCCCATCTCTCTGGGTTCGCTGGCCTGAGGCATCGTGTCCAACTCCCATCTATCATCTCAGCCCGTTTTCTTTTCCTTTCGTTTCTTTTCTTATACAATTATGAGAAAGTGAAATATTTTTGTATACACATTTCTAACAAAAGAAAAGAAAATGTAGTCCAAGAGGGCAAATGCTTCCAGGAATATTTCTTACATCCAGGTTACTCTGCTCATTTATTTATTCTATTCCTGGCCTTCAGAGGAATTCGAGTTTACTTCCCCTGATTTCAGACAGTCAGGATGAATTACTGGAGCCAAAAGAAAACTGTTGACTCTGTTTCCCAGGCCTGAGGAACTTGATAATATATCAATTTCCATTTTATTCTCTCTCAAAGAATCCACTCACCAAGAAAGCCAATCCAATTGTCCTTGCACTAGCCTCTGAGCCACTTAACGACATAGTCATTTTTGGTTTTGGCGTTACTTGACCCCCTCAACAAAGATGCCAATCTCAGCTCTACACTTCTCATGTATTTTTTTTATTATTTTATTATGTTATGTTAATCACCATACATTGCACCATTAGTTTTTGATGTAGTGTTCCGTGATTCATTGTTTGCGTATAACCTCTCATGTATTTTAAATACTTCCCAAGCTTTAGGTTTCTCCTGCCATTAGCAGACATCTGTCTTATGGCCCGTTAACCCATTCAGCCATTCCCAAGTATCACGAACAAAGCCAAGGGTAGTCAGTGGTATGTGTCTAGTCCCACAAAATATGTTATTCCTACATCCAGCTGCAGTTCCTAATTTCCTCGAACAGTCTCCTTATCCAAAGACAGCAATCCAACATAGGCTCCAAAAGCAAAAATCTCCCCATCATTTAATAAAATGAATTTTAAAGCAAATTATTCAGAAAAATCCCTGAATTTCTTATTTTGTGTTGTCTTGCTTAGTAAAAATAATCTTGTGACCCCTGGGTGGAGGTGGAGATATAGAGTCGTGCCTCATGTCAGAAAATGACCACGCGGGGCGGCTGAGTGGCTCAGTCGGTTCATCATCTGCCTTTGGCTCCAGTCGTGATCACCGGGTCCTGGGATGGAGTCCCGTGTCCCCTTCCCCATCACTCGTTCTCTCTCTCAAATAAATAAAATCTTAAAAAAAAATAGAAAAGAAAAGAAAATGATCACACCTACAAATCCAATGTGAGTGGCCGCAAGCGCCTATGCAATCAACAATGGCCTTGGGAAAGCAAGAGGCCCTGAGCAACATCATCTATAATGAGGTAATGTCAGCAATTTTAAAAAGTAAACAGACCCTACTATTAAAATAGATACAGATACAGGTAGATATGGATACAGATCTAGAAATATCCACAGTTTTCCAGACACACAAGAACCAGCAGAAAGCATTAGCTGACAATCAACAAAAGCCCAAGCAGTGATTAAGCTGTTCTCAGTTTCGGGGTACTGTGTGGTAATTAACATCTGTCTCCAGACTGCATAGGTAGAGGCAAGTTAATAGCTTCGTGGCTCAGGCCTTATCTGCTTTCTTTTCTCAGTAGTAGTTATTCTGATTTCTAGGTCTGGAGGCAGAAGAGAAATTGGCACCTGTTTCTGCATCTCTATTGAAGCTTAAAATGGAAAATAATAGCCTAATTAAATGAGAGGATTTTCCTCCCGTCCTGGAGCTGCCGGGAAGAATGCAAACCATTCATCGGAGTGTTCAAGTTTTTGTGCGGCGGAACAGATGATGGATAAAAGTTCAGGTGCTCTGCAATTAGCGCTGGGCAAGTGCTCCTGGCAGACATCCAATACCCAAAGACACAGCATTGCTATGGTCTGCCAAACTACGTCCTTACAAAACCTCATTTTCCATCCTTTCAAAAGTCTGAATTGTAATTGCTGGATTCCGAGACAAATGAAAGAACAATCTGCCTCCTCAACAGTGTGCACTTCCAGAAGGGTTCCTCTCTGGGTCTGTCAAGGAGCCAGCTCTAATCCTTTCCCCATCACTGAGGGCAGCCGTCATTCCCACACCAAATGCATGAAATGCACCACCTGGTCATTATTTATCCAGGGGAGATGTGTTGATCGTTCACATCAGAACCATGGAGGGGAGAGAAGGGGTTAAAATGTGGATCCCTGGGCCTCAGACCAGACCATAAAATCAAAATCTCCCAGGTGGAAATTCAGAGTCTGTATATTTTAGCCATATCTGAGATTCTTATCCACATTAAAATTAGAGATCCACTAATCCTAGTGGATTCCACAAAAATCCCTTTAGGCTCACTGGTACTATTTATTCAGTAGTGAAGGCCACAGACAATTTACACTCTCATCAGACCAACAGCCTTGCCAAATAGAAAGTGAGTAAGTAAACAAGTCTATCTATTACAAATCTTGATCATTACTATGAAGTAAAAAAAGATGTATCACCAAGGGCACATGGGAAAGGCAGGAAACTAGCCAACGAGAAGAGCCCTTTTTAAGGGGACATCTTCTCCCCATCCCCCCACCCCCAAAATGTCACTTTTCTATAATATGCCAAAACCCTAGTTTCCTTGCCATGGCCTTAGGAAAATGTCAAGTCAGTTTTAAGGAGGTTTGGAATAATACCGCTTTATTTTTGTCTATAAATATCTATGAATATTCTATTATACTGGATCCTCATAGCAAGTCTATCAGGTCATCAAAGCAAATACCACCATCCTCACTTACAGGTTAGGACAACTATGGCATTGAGTAACTTGGCCATGGTCATAAAACATATTAGTAGTGAACCTTCATTTTGGTCATGGGTCTTCAAGTTGACTTCACAGATGAAGAAGAGAAAATTCAACAGTGACCCAAAGTAGATGTTGCAGGCCATCCCAGAAACATGTTCTCCACCGCAGAAAGGTAAATGTGTCTTAACAGAATGGAATGCCTGCTGCCTATAAAATTATCACTGACATCCAAAATGCCTTTCCCTTTGTCTAGTCGTGTGACAGCACTTTATCAACACTCTAATTTTAGAAACTGTCCTGAATTCAATTTAGTTCTTACCCTTGTAATGAGAGGAGAATATTGTGCTAGGTCTTATAAAAATGATTAATACCTGGTCCTATCTCTCATAGAACTTACAAACTAATGAGCAAGAAAAAGATACAATAGTTATATATAATAAAACCCCAAATTAAATAAGTACTAAGTATGAAGTTTGGCATGATTAACTTATTCAACAAATATTTAATGAATATCTACCATATGAGAAAGAAGCTCTTTATGACAAGCTGACCAAGCAAAGCATTTAAAGCAGGTGATGTTTGAACTATGCTTTTTAATGAGAAAAATGGAGATTGATGGGTAGAAAATTAGGAAAAGGAGATTCCATGCTGAGGGCAGAACACAGACAAAAAAGTGATAAAATCATAGCATATGTAGAAAATATAAACATGGATTTATTTAGGGTTTGTAAAATGATGTCGTAGAAGAAAATGGGAAGTTTGAGATTAGATCAGAGAAAATCCTTATTGATTTGGTATGCGTTTAGGACTTTATTCCAAGGTAAGGGGAAGCTATAGCAAGTTTTAAGAGTGGAGAAAAACACTGCAATCCATAATTGGGGAAGAAACATAACTGAATTGCAAAAGGACATGTAAAAAAACTAATACCTTTTCTCTTTGGGTTTATAATTCTTTCGTGTGCAGATATATCCATATATGTAATATATATCACCCAAACTGTAAATATTTAAGGCTAGGAACTAGATACATGTAATTCTCTTTGAAAATCACATTTTGTCAAGAACCAGTTCAGTTGATTATTATACGGTCATGAGGTCTCTTCTCCAGGAAATGGACAAAGTGGACTGGAGATCTCATCTCATCATAAGCCTGCCACCCAGCTCACCTGGGCAAGCACTGGGATTTCTCCATACTTACTACAGTGCCTGGCACATAGCATTGATGTTTAATAAATGAATGAACACATAAATGATACATAACAATGCTGGTATAACCAAGCTAGGAACTTTGATATTTTCAATTATTTTATACAAATGGTTTGCTGATATTTTTCTGAGCATGCCACTTGCAAACATGATGAATCTTCACCAGATTACATCCTGTAAATAGCCTTCTCACTTGACTATAAACCATTTGAAACCAGAAGGGTAAACTGAGAAAGTGGTTAATGTGCCCTTCCTCCCGGTCTTGCTAAGATCAGTAGATATAGATGGATAGATAAAAAATAGATGATACACACGTTTATACATAGATACATCTATAAGCACACATATACATAATTTTCACCTTTAAACTGTTTGTTTGATTAAAGAATATTAAGAAATACTTTTAACCAAAGATAAAAACTTACTTTTACTTTATGTCATCTTTTCCAGATTGAAATCAAGGCAAATAAAAGTATACCATATTACAACTCATTTAAGCAGAATTTAACTTAAATTTAGATAGCGATATAAAGTCATCTTATCAGAGGAGTCAAGTTTCTTCTTACTGAAACTTTTTTTATATGGCAACTGCCATGTCCTTAATTATCAAAATATCTGAAAATCACTTCCCTGAGTGAGGTTACTATTTTTCTTTTTTATGCGATGATTAAATCTCCCTAGAAACATACCACATTTTACTTCCAAATAACCTCCAAGACTAAAAAAAAAATCATCACTAATTTGGGAAAAGAACAGAAATGGCATAAAATCTTGCCCATCTAAAAAATATTGGGAAGGAAAATGATTTGTGTTCAAAGAATGTCTATTACAACTGTTGGCAACTCTGCAAAGGAAGAAACACAAAGATGTTAAGCTATCAAATAGTTTTATTAGAAGGTTATACACTTTGAAATTACCATTATCAGCATGGAGCGGAATTCTATCCAGCTGCTCTTTCTTGCCAACATAGTGGGTGAACATTCATTTTAAGGTACTCTTTTTTTTTTTTAAGCTATCCAATTACCAGTTTTTTGAGTTGAAAATACAATAATAAAGGGTTGAATATGTATATGAGACAGCAGATACAGGATTTTTCTGTGGTCTTTTAGAAGTACATAGTCTAAAACCACAAATAGAATTTTAGGTTCGGTTTTAATCACCAAGATTGACTAAATAAAAATGAAATACTTTGAATCAAGGAGGTTTGATGATGTATTTAGCACTTTAGCAGGTAGAATACACAAGCATAATTATTTAGGTGAACAATGCATATCACTTAATATTTGAAACAATGCTCAGTTTTACACTATACTAGATTGACTCTAAAAATCACCTTTCTTCTAACCATGATATCATGCCGTATAACTTTGAGAGTCTTGTCGCTCTCACTCTGAGCTTGCACATGATTTGTTTTGGACAATGAGATGTTAGCAAATGTGATACAAGTAGAAGCTTGAAAAGTGCTTGTGAGTTGGGAGTTGTTCTCTTCCTACTTTTGGAAACCCAATTACCATCACCATATGAACCAGCCCAGAGTAGCCTGCTAGGCGATGAAAGACTACACAGACCAGAGTTGAGCTGCCCCAGCCAAACTCTCCTACACCAGCAATCTATCGACTAATCCAGAAGCTACCTGCAGATAACACAAACAAGCCGAAGAGAGATCAGCTGAGCCTGGTCCCATTAGCAGAAGCACCCAACTGAGCCCAGCACAAATTGCCAACCCACAGAATCGTAAGTTAAGTAAATTGCTGTGTTTTAAGCCACTAAATTTTGGGATGTTTTCTTTCAAAGAAGAAGTTCATTGATACATATGATCAAATGAGTTTTAACAATCTACTGATTTTTACAAATTGAAGTTCCAGATACTTGTACATCAATCGGTCTAGTGATAATTGCCCTATAAACTGCAAAGGACTATACAAGTGTCATTATTTTAATGCAAATAAAATTTCATGGATCCCACAACAATTTAAAAATAATTTCCCCCATTCCACATCATAAGGAGGCCAAAATGTTACATTCTGCTGGAGTGAGGATCTTGAAAATCTGTATTTGAAATGTGCACAATTTTAGGAGTAATATAGCTATACAAGCTTCAATGAAATCTCTAACTATCAAAATATGAATAGATGCTTTCTGAGAGTTTTCTAAACAGGCAACTGGAGTGGCAAAGAATTCTGTCAATAGATTTCCATGAATCGTTGATAAGTAGACTTCAAACACTACTATTTAAGAACTGCAAGTCATGTTTGTTTTGTTTTGTTTTCTTGTTTATGGAAGAGACCTGAATGAAGTAAAGTGACCTGGATGTCGATACTTCATACTAAGAAAATTAACAGTCTGTCTGATAATTTCTTTTCTTTTTTTAAGATTTTGTTTATTTATTTGACAGAGAGAGACACAGCGAGAGAGGGAACACAAGCAGGGGGAGTGGGAGAGGGAGAAGCAGGCCTCCCGCGGACCAGGGAGCCCAATCCGGGGCTCGATCCCAGGACCCCGGGATCATGACCTGAGCAGAAGGCAGACACTTAACGACCAAGCCACCCAGGCGCCACCTCTCTGATAATTTCATTTGGGTATATATTTTAGCAGGATGCTGACTCTGAAGACTATGTTCCTTAGTTGAGGGGGAAAAAAAAAGTCATTTTTATAGTAAGCATTTTGATAAATACATATATATATAAGATTTCTTTTTTCCTAAAGATTTATGTGCATACGTCTATAAGTGGTAGTTTGCAGGATATTCAGAGCTGAGACAGGTAGCTACATGACCAATGTAAAAGGAGTTGAATTGAATTGAGCAGTAGAACCTGGGTCGGGCTGTCATCTTAAGTGTAATGTTACCTAAGACTGATTATCCAAAATGGACTGCTGCAGAGCTTTTTTTTTTTTTTTTTTTTTTTTTTTATGGCTATGGTGAAAGGCCACAACACATGGGTGATTTCTTTCAAATCAATGGAAGTATCATGATTAATATTACATGGCAGATGTCAATGAAGCAATGGAAATAAGGATTTGGGAGATGGATCTCTTAGTTAAAAGTAACAACAAAGCTTCTTTCTTCATTCTGGAATCCTTTGGTTGGATGGGGTCCCACATCAAGGTAGCACAGACATGGTATTATAAACTTCCACTGAAGGCAAGAAGGTCATCTGGCCCTCCCAAACGATATTAGATCAAGATCAGTGAGGAAAGCACATTCAAAAGTATTGCAAAGATGAACCTAGACTTGGCCTTGAGTTGTGTTAAGTTACTCTATTATAACTTTTCCCAGGATCTACATATTCTTAATAAGTTGTTACTTAAAACTGTAGTCTATTCTCTGCTTTCATTGTTAAGAATTTACAGTTGAATCTGAGGATGAAGGGCCACAAAGAAGACATTGACTGACAAATGAACAATGCTTCATAGGGAGGGCTGAGGTATGGCACAGAGCCCAACGGATGGCTCAGGTAAGGAGAAACTGCCAGGACGATTTTGTGGAATAGGCAAGCATTCTAAAATGTTTATGTTTACAAATATTATGGAATGTTTACCACAAATATCTAGAGAAGGGAACTTAGGAAACAATTGGAATTCCTTGTGGAGACATTATTTTGAATCTGCTGTTGGTCCTTTTCACGTTTGAACTGCTTTACAATACCGGCAAATTCCTTAAATTTTGATAACATTTCTGACATGCCCCAGATTATTGATATATTTTTTAAATACTGTGACTCCTTATTTCCTGTATGTTAATTGCCTTACTAAAACAGGTCCACCTTATTGATTGATGGTTTTAAAAAAATACCTCAAGTCCTGACTTTGCAGAACATATTGTAACTACAATTTTAACTGTTCAGTTTTCTTTACATATTTCACTCAGTCCCTCCCTAATCTCTCTGCCTTTCCTCCCTTAACTTCTTGTATAAATTGTATTGTTGAGCTTTCATAGTGGATGAGGCTTATTTGGATTCTTCCTAGGAATCCTTGCCTAACAACCCAAACCAAGGACCCGAAGAACGATATTTGGAAAGAGAAAAATTTAAGACCATGTGACTTCTGCCAGTTGAATCATACTCTACCTACAGATAACAGTCTCAATTGCTCATACCCTTCAAACCCTTGGTTTAATCAATTTTAAAGGACTCCATAATTTGTGCTCCTTTAGGGTTATTTTCACTTGGATTTGGCAAGAGGACTTATGGGGAACATGGTGTTTAACTCCCTCTCAAACTAAAGGTCATCATGCAATTGGATTATTGGCTACACCTATTTCATTATACAATCAATCAGAAATTCAACGTTGGGCATCACATTTAAATTTCCTTCACAGACTAAAAGCATGACACTGGTTGCATGCATAGTCCAAGGGTGTTTGATCCTGGTGGTGTCAACCTCACTGAAGCTACCAGGTTTGGAAGATTACTTTTTCCTTTGGTAGGCACTGCGGCAAAGAATAGATGATCAGAAATCTATCTAAAACTCTAGGAGAGGGCGCCTGGGTGGCTCAGTCGTTAAGCGTCTGCCTTCGGCTCAGGTCATGATCCCAGGTTCCTGGGATCGTTAAGCGTCTGCCTTCGGCTCAGGTCATGATCCCAGGTTCCTGGGATCGAGTCCCACATCGGGCTCCCTGCTCCGCTGGAAGCCTGCTTCTCCCTCTCCCACTCCCCCTGCTTGTGTTCCTGCTCTCGCTATCTCTCTCTGTCAAATAAATAAAATCTTTAAAAAAAAAAAATTAAAAATTAAAAAAATAAAAAATAAAATAAAACTCTAGGAGATATTGCTAAAGCAATAGCCACCCTCAAAAAAAAAAAAAAAATTCTCTCAACTCACTCACATGAGTTGTATTAGATAATAGAATTGCTCTTGATTACATCCTAGCTGAACAAGGTGGGGCTTGTTATGCAATAAACAACTCCTGTTCTATTTGGATAAACACCTCTGGCAGAGTTGAAACAGAACTAGATAAAATCCAGGCACAAACCAGATGTTAAATGCAGTACCCACTGATAATCCCCTGGGTCTTTGAATTTCAGCTGGCTGCCCTTAGGAATTGCTTCCTGGTTCAGGTCAATCTTCCATTTTGGACTCAGCATTTTGTTTATTATTCTTGGAATTGTCATCATTGTGAAACTTTGTCTCCTCCATATAGTTCAATGTTATAAAGACGCCAACCAGACCATGGCTACTCAGTGTTTCAAAATGATTTCTAAGGCTTATGTGATATCATATGAGGAAGCTGCAGAAACTGCAGAAGAGTTTTGGCCTTAAGGGAACTTGTACATAGAGCCTTTCTCTGCTCTGGTGCTCTCCTTGCTCAAATGTGGCCTAAGGCTCCAAAGGAAATCACTTTCCCTCCTATGTGGGACAGGACACACTGGGAATGAGCTTCCTGACCACAAGGGATCAATAATGCTTGATGGATGATCAACAGCCCCTCTTAATAGTCGATCACCAATACCTTCTAGTGGCTGATCAACTGTGCTTTCTGAGAAAGATCAAGATCAAAGGGGGGAAAATCTGAGAAACTGACATGACTGGAGCCATTTTAAAATAGAGCCAGAGCAGCCACTGCAGAAAAACTGCCCTACCTCTTTTTTGTTCGAACTGGGTCAAAACTTCTGGACAGGGCAAAACAGCAAGTATTTTACACAATTGCTTGAGAAGTCAGTGGGAGAACAGACCGCGTGATCACAAGATTGATGGTTACCCACATTCTGCAGATAAAATCAGTAGTCAGTATAAAACCCAGAGTAGCTTAGCTGGTTGACATCCATAGAAAACTTTTTATTCCTTTTTTTTTTTTCAACTCATGTAATTATCCCCCTTCCTTTTCCTCATAAAAACTCATTGCTTTTACCCTACAGGCAGGACACTATTTAAGTTTCTACCTGAATCCGGTGCTTTCCCAATTGCAATCCTTTGATCCCAAATAAATGTTTGTTTGCTTCTCATTGCAGCTATTTTCAGGTTATCATTTAAATGTATCTTAATTTAATTTATAAAACTGAATCAAATTTTAAGTTACACTTAAAGCTACATTCTCTTTAGTTTATACAGAAAGCAAAAATAAACAAAATACTACTTTGTTTCCTAATTGTCATGAACAGTATGCTCCAAAAAACAAATGTTTGAATACAATCCCATTATACCTGGCTAAATTCTTCCAATTTCAGTCCACAAAACCTCTTTAATCTTCCTGAGACCCAAGCCCACCTGGAATCCTACAGCCTAAGCCTGAACCCCAAAATCAGAACACCAATCTCCCAACTGCTCTAACCCTCAACTTTGTGCTGCTTTGAGCCCTAGACCTCCCTTCACTCAGATTCTGAACCATGAGACTGAATTCCTAACAGACTTGTAATAACAAAGAGGATTATTTTATCAAAAAGGCAGAATGTCCCCAAATAAATCACAAAGCACTAGTGTGCACTGAAACTGACAAAGACATTTTATCAGAACTAGCTTTTCTTTAGGGCTTGATTCATGTGGAAAAAGGAGATTGTCTAGGCCTGGAAAGTAGTGTTTAGTGACAGAAACTCCATTTCCTTCCTATCTGAGTAAGATTGGTTAACCTGGTCCTGAGAAATGCATCCTTTTTTAAAGTCCCAAACTGTAATCCAAATACATTATTAACCTCAGCGTGACCTCATTGCTAATTGTTTATGCATGCCTTTAGGGGCTATGCTTTTTAAGGAAAATTTGTGATCTTTTGATATGTTAATTTAATATATTTGGTAATTTCCTTTTGTTAATGGTGTCCTTTTGTACATTGGAGTGCTAATGATTGTAATGGCTTTTTACTTAACAGAATATTCTTCAGATGAGAAAGAATTTAAATGAATATTTCAAGCCTGTACAGTTCTTTATCACTTTTCTAGAGGTCACTATTCCCTCCATCATTGAAGTAAACAGCAGCTCGGGTAATACCCAAAGGCATCACTTCATATTACAATAATTCTTTTTCACAATTATGATCAAAACATCAAGAAAAAAGTAATTGTAAGAATAGTTTTTAAAGGCAGTGATATTAGAGGCCGGATACAGTTTGGATTGCAATCTAAAACTTGAATCTGATCTTTGTCCTGTGCCTAATGAGATGTTTAACTTTGACTAAGCCATGCAATCTCTGGATCTTACCGTCATCTCTGTAAAATTAGCGTTGTTATATATACTAAGATCATAATAACTCTGCTTCTAAAGTACTAAATTTGTGGTCTAAGTTGTCAGCTCCTCAATCTCTAAGCAATAAAATCCTCTGAGTTCTATAGGGCACAGCAAAAGATTAGCAGAATTTCCAATAATTAAGTAGATCTCATTTATGGAAGTTTAGACCAAAGAAAGAGTAGTACACTTAGAAGATATGACTCTTCTTGCCCAGCAGCAGAGAATGGAGGTGTCGCCAGGTGAACTGGGGAGATCCCCAGGCCCGGAGGCCCCTGCCCATCTTGTTCCTGTGATGTCCCTGGAGGTTCTGAGTGTGGTCACAAGAAAGGATTCAAGGACAGACCAGACTCAATAGTGTGAGTGGGGCCAGTGGGAAGGTTTATTAAAGTGAGAATATACTCTCCAGATGTGAGAGCCGGTAAGCTCAAGGAAGAGCTGTGCACCCCAGGGATGGGGTTGCTCTCTTTTATTGACACTTGTCAACTGGGGGGTGGAATATTCATTACTTGGAGAGGGAATTTCTTTGGGAGCAGGGTTTCCTGCCTTTCTCTCTTACTTGGTCAGGTTCTTGGGCTTTTTTTGTCTTGGGCCTGTCTGGTTTGATCTGGCTTCTTCTGGCTTCGTTTTTGGAGTGCTGCCAGGATAGGTATCTGACTTTCCCATAGCTGACCCTGACTTCCCCTTTTGCTGGCCTCCAGGCATCCCCTTAAATCCTAACTCACTGTTTACTCTAACACAGTCAGCAGACAACCCCCACCTGATAGCTCCTTCCAGGGCCCAGAACCTGGTTCTATCTCAGCTACACAGAGCCTCTTGGCTCAAGATCAAACGCTTTCTAGGGTAGACCACATCCAGCAAATGGGGGAGGTGATAGCCCACCATGGAACACTCTGATGGGCCCTACTCCCTCCAGACCACTTTATTAGATAGGCTGGGGTTTTGCCAGTCCTCCCTCAAATTCATCCTCCTTTCTTCCATCCTTTTCCATCCTTCCACTTTTTTTTTTACAAGGGTAAATCCTCTCCTAGGCATTGTATGTATCCACATTCTCAAAACCTAAAGCAATGAATATTCAATAACTTATGGAAAGTCACCCATATTAGCCACTAAGAAAATGACTCCTAAAAATATAGATCTCTGGCATTTTCCTCAGCATCATTCTGTAAACCTATAGAGTAGAGGTCCGAAAAAGAGTTTACTGTAAGTGAAAGTCTTGTGAATAGAATTGTTAAGTACAGGGATAATCAGTTCTAAGTTATCCATTTTTAGTGTGATACAACTAACCAGAAAGCTGTAAAAAGTCAATTCCAAAATCTCTCATTAATATTGAAATGTTATACTATTCTAAATAAAAATAGTTCAAAGATTAAAAAAAAAAAAAAAAAAACCGTCACCAGAGTTCCTACTCTTGACATAACAACAAAGGGAAAAAAAAACAGAGCTTCACCTCTAAGCCCAAATCAATCTTGCTGATTTAAAGTCCATAATGTTTGGTCAATGACCCAGGAATCCTACCCACATCTCCCAAATAATCCTCCCCCTGAACTGTTTTAATTGAAGTTTATCAACTGAAGCAGAATTTATTTGAAATAATGATTTTATTACTACTTTAAAACTTCAATCTGAAGTTTGACTTTAATAATCTTTAATGTTGTAATAACTTTTAATGTTAAGATTGTTTAATGTGGCCACCTTCCATGACATATTTCTAAAAAACTTTGACATTTGGGGGATTCCTTACAATTTTAACACAGAGAAAAGTAATGTTTTGTTTAAATGCATTAGGACCAAACAACTGAATACCACTTTTCAAATGTCACAAAGCCCCAGATCTTGTGTGTGTATGTGTAGATATGTGCACTGTATATGTGTGTGTGTACACACATATACACCCCATGACTTCTCCTGGGTGTTCTAAGGTAAGCTTCTACAGAGGCATCTCTCCTGGTGGAGGAAGGAATGGGAAATCCTGGTACCTGGCAGATAAGAGTCTGGAGAAAAATAAAATGTGTGTTTGTGTCTGTGTGTATATGTGTGTGTTGGCAAATAATAACAATAATAATAGTATATATTATTACTACTAGAGTTTCATTCACACACCACCGGTGTTTACAAACTAAAAAGAGCTGCTTTAGACAGCTGAATAAGCACTGGATAAGTCAATTCATCTACATCAAGCGCTTATAGAACACCTTTGATGTGTAAGGTGGTAGACTGATGGTTAAAAGGTTCCATAACTAGTTCTATAGCCTTGATTCTGCCATAAATTCACTAAAGCACCTTGAACAAGACATTAACCTTCACTGGGCTTTAGTTTCCTCACCCATGAAGGAAGAGGTCTGTGCCAGACAACCAGTTCTAATGCCCCATGCACCTGTGCCTCTTGTGAACAAATGCATGGCTAAAGTAGCTGATATTCCAGCTTGAAAAGCAGACCAAACTCATATGAAATGGAAAACAATAATGCATGCAAGATCCTAAATTGAGTGGCACAGTATGAGAAGAGCCAGGACTTAAAATGTCAGGAAAAATAAAAAACACAAATGCTATTCCAATAGGCATGATAATGATGAGGGAACAGAAGGCAAGCTGAGGACAAAGCAGAGCTGACACCCCACAACCCCCCCCCACCACCACCACCATGGGTTCTATGTGACATTCCTTAGGCACTCCTGGCTGCCCTAAAGGAAAAACAAATAATTAACTTATAAAGATCCAATCCTACAAGACAGGAGTCTCCCTCAATTTACAAATGTCTTAGCAATCTACAAGAACAAAGCATTTCTATTAATGGCCTAGCTTCCAGAAGGGAATGTAGATACAATTAAATGTCCTTATAACCTGCAGCCCATTGACAGATACCTGAAGCAGGCAGAGTATAATGTTCCTCCAGGAAGCTCCCAACTATCTTACTGTTAATGGCTTGCTAGAGGGAAAACCACCTTAACTTGACAATGGCAAGGCCTCCGGTATCCTGTGAGTCTTCTTTAACATAAAAATATCCTTTTGAAACCTCCCTTTTCCTTACCTCCCCCAACTCCCAAGTATATTATCAGCCACCCCCCACAACCCCAGGGCAGCAGCTCTTTCTGCCCACAGGTCCTGTCCCCATGCTTGAATAAAATCACCTTTTTGCACCAGAGACGTCTTAAGAATTCCTTCTTGGGTCGTCGGCTCTAGACTTCACTTTTATTCTAAAACTTCATCATTTGGCACCCAACGTGGGGCTCTGAATCTTTACATCTGGACTCTGAGCTTCGGTGCAAAATTGGTGAGTACTTTCTCTCTTCCTTTACTCTCATTTCAGGGGCTCTTCAAGGGGTATGGTCTTATTGAACACTTTCATATCAATTGGTCAGGCTGGAATCCTCTAGCCCATGGCTATTCTATGGGGAGGAGAAAGCCTGCCTTTTGGCTGGAAGTTGGTACCTGGCGGGGATGGTAATAAGATCCAGAAACTTGATGCCCTCTCTTTATTCCTGTCCGTATACAAAGTTGTCTGTCTTGGGCACGGGACAGCCACCTAAGTCACCAGGATGGCTGCCAATCTTAAGACTCTCCTGTGAGGTTTCCTCCTGATTGATCTAATGTGATCCCCTTCACATCCCTGGTCTAGCTAGCCCTTCTGGCTGGGGGAACTCCACTGGGAGCCGGCTGAAACCAGTACCCAACTGAATTAAAACCCACCAGGGGACCATTTCCTAGGGAAGTTGGCTGTAAAGACTACCTATGTTGGAATGTCACTTAGACCGTAATGGATTTCAATCTTTACTGTTCTCTGTCAATGTTCCTCCACTAACTAAATTGGGTAGTTTTCCTTGTAAAACTTTTCTAGCATTTTCCATGGGTTAAAAATGACAGGGCAATAACACTACTTTCAGGGTATAGGACGACGCAGTATCTTAGTCCATTCGTCAGCACCCATCTGTAGCCTAGGATGCAGTGGAGAAGGGGAGGGATGCCGGGCATCCCTCCAGGGCCTTTTACTGCAGGAATGCCTTCACGGGAAGGCAGGATGGCGATCAATAGCGATTTTTGTCTGAGGGACGCTTCCGGTCGCTTTTGACACCTGGAACCTCTGACATACCCTGCGTGGGACGCCACCCAGAAGTCGGGGGGGATTCTGGTAATGGACTTTCTTTACTTTTCTAGGAACATGGGGTCCTCTTCTTCTGTTCCCAAGGATTCTCCCTTGGGATGCCTTTTAACCCACTGGAATCAATTTGAACTGCAAGATTTAAGAAAGAAAAGAATGATCTTCTGTAACACTGTATGGCTTCAGTACTCCTTAGGAGATGAGGAGAAATGGCCCATAAATGGGACATCAAGGTACAATTCAATCAGTTAGACCTCTTTTGCAAGGAGAAGGGCAAATGGACTGAAGTCCCATCTGTCCAAGCCTTTAGGGCCCTAAGTCAGGATCCAGACCTGAGGGCCTCTTGTAGAATGTGTCTAACCCACAACCAGGTTAACAAACCCCCCGGAAATACTGGATGATGACTGCGCAGATCTTGAGCCCCCGACTACAAAAAAACAACTCTGTACTTTTCTAGCTATGGCAGGTTTTTGCTGCCTGTGGATTCCTGGATTTGGACTCTTAGCCAAACCACTGTATGACTCAATTAAAGGCCCTGATGAGGAAACTTTGCTCTGCACTAAAGCTCAGCAGACGGCCTTTCAAACATTAAAAGCTAAACTTTTGTCAGCTCCAGCTTTGGCATTACCAAATTTAGAAAAACCTTTCACTCCATACGTAGCAGAAGAGCAGAGCCAAACCTTGGGAGTTCTCACCCAAAAATTAGGAAATGAAGCAAGACCGGTGGGTTATTTTTCAAAGTACTTGACAGTGTAGCCCAAGGGTGGCCCAGCTTGTCTTCGAGCAGTAATGACTTCACAGCAGGTCCGGAGCGTCTTAGAGACCAAGGGCCGTCAATGGATGATGGGAGGCCACCTTACTAAATACCAGGCTATGCTTTTAGATACACCTGAAATAATACTGAAAACGTGTCAAACTTTAAACCCAGCTACTCTTATGCCTGGACCTGACCATCGTAATGCTACGGAGCATAACTGTACAGAGATCATTTATCTTGTCCATTCCAGCAGGCCAGATTTAAAGGACTCCCCTATTAAAAATGCAGATGATAATTGGTTTACTGATGGCAGTAGCTTCACGGACAAGGGAGAAAAAAGGGCTGGATATGCTACAGTCTGATTAAAACTATTGAGACAAAACCCCTTCCAGTAAATACTTCTGCCCAAAAAGCTGAAACAATAGCACTCACCCGTGCTCTTCAATTGGCAAAAGGTCTAAGAATTAATATTTATGCACTCTCCAAATATGCCTTTCTGGTACTACATGCCCAGGGAACTATTTGGAAAGAAAGGGGATTATTATCAAGCCGTAACTCCCCAATCAAATACGGGCCTGAAATCATTACCCTTCTCGAAGCTGTACACCTGCCCAAGGAGGTAGCCGTGATTCACTTCAAAGGACATCAAAAGGATATGACCTTAGAATCTAAAGGAAACAATTTAGCAGACCATGCAGCCAAAGAGGCAGCAAAAAGTAAACAGATATTAAGCCTTATACCAGTCTTAACTCCAATGGAGTCCACAACTCCAGTCTATTCAGACCACGAGATTCGCACAGCTCAGGAGCGAGGATGTACTAAAAATACACAGGACTGGCTTGTTAACAATGAGGGAAAAATCTTTATATCCAAAAATAGCCAATGGAAGGTAATGCAAGGCCTACACCAGGCTACTCATTTGAGCAAAGATGCTTTAAAATATTTAATTAAAAATATATTTGATGGAGTAAATGTAACAGCCACAATAAAACAGGTCTGCCGATCCTGTATTGTCTGTGCCCAAGTAAATCCAGAAGGCGCAGCTTGCCCTCCCCCTCTTTTAAAACGAGTCCAACGGCGTGGATCCTATGCAGGAGAGGACTGGCAACTTGATTTCACACAAATGCCACCTTGCAAAGGCTATAAGTTTCTATTAGTGTTTGTTGATACCTTCACCGGATGGATCGAGGCCTTCCCATATAAAACTGAAAGAGCTGTAGAAGTAACTAAGATTTTGTTGTGAGAAATTATTCCTAGATTTGGCCTTCCTCGATCTCTTCAGAGTGACAACGGTCCTTCTTTTACAGCTCAAATAACTCAACAGATAGCCCAGGCTTTAAAAATTAAATATTTCTTGCATTCAGCCTGGCATCCACCATCCTTCAGGAAAGTAGAGAAAGCGAATCATACTTCAAAACGCCACCTTGAGCTGACAACATGCACAACTGTCTCAGTCCCACCTACACAGCTTACAGAACAGAGTGATTCCCTTAAAAGTAACATCAGAGTTCTATCAGCCCACTTCCTTAAAACAGCTCTGCCAGACTGTTAAGGGGCTTGATTTTGCACAAAAAATGATATTAAAGAGATAGAGCAAGGCAGCCTTGAGGCTTGAAGGTACATTAGGTTGAAATACCTGAAATTGTTGGCTTCTACCACTGAATGGCTTTTGAGGCCAGGCAGAGGTTAAACATCAACTTCTTGTTGCAGAGTAATACATCCGCCCTGGGGCACAAGGCAGGTTATCACCTGTAAAATCTGTTCCAGTCCCCTAAAAAGAAGCCTGCTATTTAGAAAGCACTCTTGCCAGAAATGTGCTCTAACATATGGACTAAAGCACACTTAGGAGACAATTTTTGTGGTCAGGCAAGCTAACTAGGGCAGGCTTCATGTCCCTCGGTGTAGTTTATATAATCGCTGCCCAAGAATCACTTGTGAATGAATGGCTGTACCATTTGCATGATCTGTCTGATTCTGTATTCTTACTCATGTTCTTCCTTTCAACCCCCCACCTACTTCCTTACTCAGTGAATCCACAGATACCTAATTTAAACTAACCATTGGTGTCTAGAAAGAACCATTTGGATTCTTCAATCATTGTCGTTAACACCAATTCTCTTTTGAAGGTATGAACATTCAGTGTTTGAAGAGAAACACCTGAAAGACTGGAAGAAAGACTTCAGGCATGTTCCTCTCGATTCTAGGATAGCAAATGAAGGCAACTTGTGTCCAGAGCACCTACAATTTAGGGAGACACTACTACTGGTTTCTACTAAAGTGGAAGATGATACTGTACCGTGCTAGAAGGAGCACTGAACTGACAATAACAAAAAGTGAGTCAGAGTCCCAACGTTGCCACGCACTAGCTATGACATTGGGAAATTATAAAGGGAGCAGAATGCACCACCACAGAATATCCTGCTTTGCCATGTGAATTATTTCGAGCTGAAGACAGCTGGGGCCCAGCAGACTCAGGAAGAGCTTTTTACCTCTCCCTTAAATGCCTAAAAGAATTGAGATAGGAAACCTGCATCAGGAAAAGAGCTTGTACCAGAGAGAACTTTTTTATCAGAAAGACTTAAGGGCAGGGCATGACAAACACCGGTTTACCAAACATTGCTCTTCTCATCTTCCTATGAATTGTCTTCTTTCCCTTTGAAGCTTCACACCACCCCCTCCCGCCTTAGTTCAGGGTGGTATACAGGCCTCAGTTACCTGACTGCTGGGGTGTCTCATTTTTATGGAGCTCTCATGTGTACGGAATTTGTTTTTCTCCTGTTAAATCTGTCTTACATCAAGCTGATTATTAGTCCAGCCAAAGAACTAAAAGGGAAGGAGGGAAAAGTTTTCTGTCCCTCGAGTTACACTGAACTCTTGGTGTCATCTAATCTGCAAAATGACTAATAACATCTGTCCCACCACCTATCTCCCAGGAATGTTAAAAAGATCAAAATAAAATTATAAATATGAAACACTTTGCAAACTTCGAAAACAGACAGTATTGTTATATTTAAGGTTTTTCTAGGCCTGAATGTACCACTCCTTCACTTTAATTTCTAGGGAACCGGTCATTACCATTTATTCATTTAAAATTCATAGATTTGAATTCTCATGCTATGCTTTATTCATTTCATTAAAATAGATAAAAACCCTACCATGTGCCTAAAAAATGCTCTGCACGTAGGAAGAGCTTAATACATTTTAATTTGAGCACATGGTTTTGCCTGCCGTTCATCAGACTGTCAATTAGGCAACTGATGGCTATCAATAGGGATTATCTGAGCAGTAAATAAAGTAAAAGCTATTGTGTTAGAGGCCTTCTCCAGGCTTGCTATACTCAATTCCTGCTAGATTTCACATAACAGGTAAAATTCACTGAGAGCACGCACATGCAGATTGGTCATACCTTGATGCCTGCAATGTATATGGAAAGCCTAGTCACTATCATATGACCCACGGATAATGTAGCAAGAAAGTGCTGGTGTCAGAAACAAATTCTTGCTGGAGCTAGACAATCAGAGAAGCTGGAACTACTTTTTGTATATAGGTAGATAGTTTCAAGACAGGGTGGTTGAGGTAAAAGAAATTGGGGTAGCCCCTACCTGGAAGCTCTGGGAACTTGGTAGCACCTCCTCCCGGCCAGGCTGAATACCATTCCCCACCAAAGCACACCTCCTTTGAGGAGAAATGGAAATCTTGTAAGCCAGGCCCCCTTCGCTGCTGCCAACCTGAAGTCCCCAGCTATCCCTGCTGAAAACATATCGCTTGGGCTTATGGCAGTGAAACGTGACTGTTACGAGACTTGTGTGGCAGATTACTCATTTCTGCAGAAGCTAAACCCAGTCCCTAAAAGATTAACTCAGCAAAGGGAATGTGAATTGACAAAAATACTCCTTGGGTAATACAAAGTAAACAGTAAGTCCAAAGGACCTTCATATAGCCCAGCATATTCATTCAGTCATTCATTCATCAAACAATTTTGAGTTCAGGGAACTTGCTAGAGGCAGGGAATAGAATGAGGCAGGATATGCATGGTCTCCTCCAAAATGGAGCCATCATTTATGGTTCATTATTACAAAAATTTATATTTGGCACGTATGGGATTATAGTTCCTAGGATACCTATACATGCTATCAACCTGATCATCTGTCAGCTTTGTATCTATAGATCATAAAGGGCAATGCTTGGAGAAAGAGAAGGTATATACAGGAAGGTAAATATTTAATCCAGGTTGTGTCACTGAAGTGCTCTTGGAAGTCATTTAATTCTTACCAAATCAAATAGTTTCCTCATATTTAAAATATGGACTATTGTGTCATGAAAATTATATGTAAAGTTTCTAGTGCATAGTAGTGCCTCAATAAATGACAGTTATTAATATTGAATGTCTGTATTCTAGATATTCTGCACATCTTAACTTACCGAACCACTCCCTCGACACATACATACACAAAAATACACTAGAATGTAAGATTCATGAAAGCAAAGGCTTTATCTTTTTTGTCTCCTGCTGGATCTCTTAATTCCTAAAAAGAGTCCTGGCACATAGCGGGACCAGAAAAATATTCTTTAGTGAGTAAATAAATGAAATATAGGATGCATTGACTCCGTTTTGAAGCTACGAAAACTGAAGCATTCAAAGGTCATATGGTTAGACGCCAGTGATACAGAGAATCCCTCTGTATTTACTGCTCTATCCTGAGACTAAGTGGATGGGCTGACATGTGGCTTGGAAAAATCCCCCTTCCAGTTTCCCAGGAAGGAGGTGACACACTGTAATATGTTCCCGTGGACCTAATGTCTTATGCTTTGTTTTCCTCTATTACCTGAAGCTCAATCCAACTTCTCCATGCTTTTAAATTAGCTTAAGGTCTTCTGTGCAAATAGAAGCAGAAGAACAAGTAGCCCACTACTTCTCAAGGCACTGGCTCTGTCAACTTAAGAGTATTTCTAAACACCCTGAGTAGCAGACAGGCAGACATTGTTTTCAAATACTTCAGAGAAAAAGACCTAAAGAAGAAAAGTATTCAAAACCATCTCTTCCTATTGATACAAACAGAATTTGCTATATTTTAACAACATGTATTCTTCTTTATGCTCTTGAAATTTGAAAAGTGCTGCCGTTGTTATAACTCATTGTCTATCCACTCCGTCAGATGTTTAATAATAATCAGCCCATTTTACCATTTTGTTCATTAAAACAAAACATAAGTTTTAAACTGTTTAAATCTTTAATAGTGGTTACAACTCATTTATTCAACAGGGCTAGAATTTAATGAAGTAATGGAATGGCCTTCTGGTTAACCCCACAGAGGAGACAGAAGTTAAAGTGTTGATCTCTCCTGCTCAGAGTGAACAATATAAAACGGGACACCAGAAACACTTAGAAGATGATAGAGACAGCCTATGATTAAAAGCCATAATGAGAGGATGTGATAATAAGTGTTCAAGGCATTCAGAGTATGAAGAGATCAGGGGTTGGAACGATCAGAAAGTTAACAGTAGAGGAGGAACTTTAATGGGAGTCTCCCAAGATCTGTAGATGCTCCCCGCTCTCCATACTCATTTTCTAATCATTACCCACAGTAATGAGCATGGTACATTTAGGGAACAGTAAGGAACCCTGCCTGGAAGACTGTTCAAATGCAACCCTACAGGCACTCCCACTGGTTACCAACCCATCAGGCTGACAAAGCAAGCAGTTAACTCTTCCTTACCTGAGATACTGACTTCGGTACACTTCTTTCAATGCCAAGACCCTGCCCAAAGGCCAGGGTCACTGATTGGGGGTTGCACTTCAGGTGGTATCATTTCACAGAGAATCTGTATGGAGGCTATGATACACTTAATGGGAAATTTTTAACTACCTCAGCTTGTCTGCTTGTAAGCAGTAAAATAAGAAAGAATTTTAATAAATAAGTTTATTACAATTTAAATGGAGAATTACACATTAGAGTTGATAGTCCTACAAAAGCCTAATACTTGTTAGAGAGAGACAAATAATGTCCACATACACGCCTAGCAAGCTCCAAGAACCAGACTATAGGCTAACTGAAAAAGGAGCTTCCATCATCAGCCATTGTTAGGAAGAGTCATTATTCATCCCTTTGCAGAATTTGTCGATGCAGACATTGTCAGGTATTAATTTCCATAATGAACTATTAAAATATAAAACCTGTAATGTCACTTAGCTGTAAGAATGGTTCCCATAAAATATTCTCCTGTTAATATCAGCCACCAATTGATATGAGGTCAATCAGGCACAATCAAAGCCAACCGTTCTGATGTCAATCAGTGCTGTTCTGTTTGCTGCTGTAAGTAGGAAGCCTTTTTTTTTTTTTTTGGTTTTTGTGTATTTTATTATCAATTTTCAGAATTCATTAAGTAAACTATATGGTAATTGATGTCACACTTTGTAAGTTACACATTATCAGAAAAAAATAAATTAGTGACTAGGAATAAAATAATTTTGCACATTGTAAAAAATGTGCACAGGGAATATGTGAGAGGAAAGAAATTCTGAAATAGGTTCTTAAAAAGGACACAAATAGTTGTGACAGAAGGAATTTAACCAGCTGCTTATTTGACTTTCATGAAGAATCTAACTCAAGAACTGTCTCCAGATGTAAACTGAAAGTCCTGTCATTATGACATATATATATATATATATATATATATGATCATATCATATCATTTTCCTGCCATTATGGTATATATTTCACTTACAGTCAATGCGGGGAAAAATAAAACAGGGAGAGTCAGGAAGTCTTCAAATCCCAAAGCAGGAGCCCTGAGTTGTAAGGGCTAATTTGTTGCCACTTAATCCTAATTAAGTGCATATACCAAATTTCCCCCAAATTGACGGTGACTCATTCTCAAAAATCCCTAAATCTCCATTAGGAGATCTGCTTGATTTCCCCACACCATTTCCATCTTTTCTTTCTTCCATTTTCATTTTTTTAAGACTTTATTTATTTATTCATGAGAGACTGGGGCGGGGGGCGGGCAGAGGCAGAGGGAGAAGCAGGCTTCCCTGCTTGATGTGGGAGCCTGATGTGGGGCTCGATCCCAGGGAGCCTGATGTGGGGCTCGATCCCAGGACCCTGGGATCATGACCTGAGCCGAAGGCAGACGCCTAACCATCTGAGCCACCTACGTGCCCCTTTCTTCCATTTTCTTATGCTGTTCTGCAACTGTTATCTCCTCTACTCCGCTGCCTATTCCAAGATGTGTATAAACAATAATATCCCGAGCCTCTGAGAGGTTCCCCCTAACACTTGAATCACACAATCCCCTCAGTCTCTTTGATTCATCCGCTGCAATTTCATGATAATGTCTGGAAATGGAGCTCTGTGGCCCGGAGAAAATTTGAGAAGGCAGTGCTTGTCTTTGCACACGCCAGAGTTCCTTTTCTGCCTTTTTAGGGTGCTGTGCAGTTCTCTCTCTCACACTCCTTGTTTCTTGTGTCTTGTCTACACTCCCTGTGGTCAAAAGTCACTCCCAGTAGAGAGTCAGTTATCAGTCATTCATTCTTCTATTTGAATTTAAATCAGAAAAATATATATTTCAGGATAATTGAACTCATCACCAATGATATTTTGAAAGGCTTAGCATACAGGTAAGAGATCTAAATGACAAGGAGTAGAAAAGATCTTTTCAGGGAATCCTTTCAGAAACCACATTTTCTATCCACCTGCTCCTGGTGGAAGATACTGTGAAATTCACGCAATCCTCCCTCCCTTCTTTTCTCTACCCTCTGAGTTGGAATTACAGACTGCCTCCTTCTTTGCTGAGCTTTCACTTGTATATGTCTGTTCATAGCCGACACCTGTCTATCAAGCAAGTTCTGAACTCCTGAGAGACATATCCAGGGGTTGGGAAGAGATTTATTCCAAAGGGATCATGCTCTTTATTAATGTCAATCAGCCCACATCTGAATATCACCCCTCACTGTGCAGATTCCTTACAGGACATGTACCTACAATGCCTTGCTATGTCAGACATTTCAGTCATGGAACGAGAGAAGGAAAGAAGGAAGGGAGGAAGGGAGGGAGGGAGGGAGGGAGGGAGGGAGAAAAATAAGGAGAGAAAGAAATAGTACTCATATCCTCATAAGCATTTCTTCTAGTACCTAATTATGTGTATCTGATGAGGTGCACACTGGAGGGGAAAAAAAGTTAAACATACAGAATGCGCATTTATGAGAAATGTGTTGTTTTTTAAGACTTACTTATTGGGGCATCTGGGTGGCTCAGTGGTTAAGCATCCAACTCTGGGTTTCGGCTCAGGTCATGATCTCAGGGTCGTGGGACCGAGCTCCACCCCGGGCTCTGTGCTCAGTGTGGGAGTCGTTCCAGACCCTCTCTCTCTCCTGTTCCTTCTGTCCCTCCCCGCAACCTGCGTGCGTGCTCTCTTTCTAAAATAAATAAACAAATCTTTTTTTAAAGATTTGTTTATTTTAGAGAAGGGGGAGGGGCAGAGGGAGCGGGAGAAAGAGTCTTTTTTTTTTTTTTTTTTAAAGAAAAGAGTGGAATTTAATCTTTATTTACAGGACACTGCAAGAGAGGAGATTCTACATAGAAATAAGAAACCCACTGAGGAAGAGCTTCATACAGGTTGTACAGTTTGGAACTGGTCAAGTAGAGTTTTGTTGTAAAAAGTGCTACAATAACAAAACACATTTCAAAAGAGTTCTTAGTAGAGAAACAGTAAGACAAACTTCTACCAAACAGAGTACACAACAAACAACTTTCTGCCTCAGCTGTACAATCTAAAAGTTAAAAGTCCCGGGAGTGCCATCCTGAACTTGGAACGTATAGCCTTCAGAGGTAGTTTCTGGCACAACATTCTGATCTTCCTCTTCCTCTACAGAGAAATACTTCTCAATCAAGTTTAATGAAGCTTTGTACACAGACTCATTTTCATGGTTTTGTAGAGCTTCAATTTTGTCCAAACCTCCACATTCTTCAATCATTATACTAAGTTTCTCAGTTTCACCTAGTTTCTCAGCAGCCTGAAAGATGTTTGAAATGGCATCCAGAATAACCAGAATAATTTTGGTGTCTTTTGCAGTTAAGAGGTTCATCAATGGTTCTATTATGCCACAATGAACGAGGTATACAATCTGTTCAACTGTCCCACCACTTGTATAGTTGGTCACAGCCCAGACAGCTTCCTTTTGTGTCTTAAAGTCTGCCTTAGAGAGAACACCAACGAGGAATGGGACTAATCCATGATTCACAACTTGCTGTATCTGGTCCTGGCGACCAGCTGTAATGTTTGACATTGTCCACGTAGCTTCCTTCTGAATATTAGTTTTGGGGTTCGTTAGGAGGCTGGGAAAAACAGCAAGTGCTCCTGCATCTATTACAACCTGAGTCTGTTCATCCGTCCCAGTAACGATATTTCCTATGGCTCTTAGTGCAGGAGTCACAATGGGCAATTCAGTAGCTCCTAGAAGCTTCACAAGCTGGGGCACAACTCCTGTTTTCACAACCATTTCAATCCGTTCATTTGGACCATCAGTAAGGTAGGAAATGGCCCAGCAGGTATCTGCCAATACTTCTGGATCATCATGATGCAGGAGACGAACTAAGGTAGGAAGAATCTGCTCAACAGCATCTAATGGGGGTGCAGGATTCTTGTTGCGACAAAGGTTTGAAAGTGTCCAAGTAAGGTTACGTAAGTAACCACATGCTAAAGATGACATATCAGGAACTGCAAGGAGAGCCAATAGTGGGTCAACTGCACCATACTTGATAACCAAGTCTCGAAAAACTGAACCATCACCTGCAATGTTTCCTAGAGCCCATACAGCTTGTTCACTGATGTGGGCATGGGAAGATGCCAACAGAGAAATGAATGCTGGGATAGCACCTCCATCTACCACAGCCTTGGTCTGTTCTGACGTCCCAGAAGCAATGTTAGTGAGAGCCCAAGCAGATTCAAACTGAATGGGACTACAGTCAGTTCTGCCCAAGAAGGACACAAATTTTGGAATCAAACCAGCCCGGATTATGTTGTCTATGGGGGGCTGTTTTTCCCTAGAAAGCAGTTTCCTAGCAGCTTGAGTAGCCTGGAGCTGGCTTTCCAAATTGTTGCTATTTATGCCTTTGACAATGTCATCAACAGACCAATTTACAGTGCCCTGGTTGTTGCGGTTTTCCTGTAGTGGAGAGGTAGCATCATCAGGAAACGAGCTTACGTTTCTCCTTTTCAGCATCTGGTCATCCTTCTTAGCTTTCCTTAGCTCCACATTAACTTCTATTCGGCGCCGCCTCATTTCTGTACTGTCTTTCCCCTTGTTCTTGAATCTGTTAAGGCGAGCAGCTGGTGAATTAGCATTCTCATTGGTGGACATGGTTATGAGACAAAGGGAGAAAGCTACACAGCCGGCTCAGGCTTCCACAGGAGGCGGTCCGGGGCGCGCAAGCCGCAGGACAGCTGCCCTCAAAACGTCCACCACGGATCACCCCAAAGACGGTGTGCGGGAGAAAGAGTCTTAAGCAGACTCCGTGCTGAGCAGGGAGTGTGATGCCAGGCTGGATCTCACCACCTGGAGATCATGACTTGAGCCAAAAACTAAGAGTTGGACGCTTAACTGACTGAGCCACCCAGGCGCCCCAGAAATGTGATGTGTTTTATAAGCTTGAAATATAGATGTGTCACTTTTAAAGTGATGTCCCTACGCAGCAGTGAATGAAATAGAAACGCAAAGCAAAGTAGAGCCATTGGTAAAAATTGTGAACCTAGAGTATCTTCTAAAGAAATAGTCTCTTAGTAATAGTTTAATCTGTATTATAGACATCTGGAAGTCAAATCCATTGTATTATTCATTTCCATTTCCTTAAAGACACGTCACTTGCCAAAGAAATTGTGTAATAAAAATCTCTTTGAAAATATAATTTTTAATGGAGAAACATTGTCTGAGTCAGACAGGGCCATCCACTGAATCTCAAATTCTGTCTTTAGCTGTGATCACAGAAAATCCATAGGCAAGTACTGTTGTTATTCATTACAACAATCTCAAAATACTGAAATGGAATAATAAACATTCCTAGCTTATTCTTTAATAGCCCACTTTGGCCCAATTACCCATGCAGTTATCAAAACATGCTTTCACTTTATGTTCAGAACCAACCGTAGGTTATTCTATTTATTGAAAATGCTCTTACAAGTCACCTATAATTCGGAGAAGATTTAGATGATACACATCAAAATCACATAAACTGCTTCATAAATTTTTCTAGTACATATACTCAGTCTATCTTCATAACCATTCAATATATACGCTAAGTTCAGAAAATAGCTTTCCCACCATAAAAGTTTTACAATTTCTAAACTGGTTTGTACTCTATGATGGGAAAGATGAATTTCAAGAGCTAACAGTTTTGATGACCATAGTCAATTGACTTTAGAAATACTGAATAAACCTGCATAAGGCAATATTAAAGATTTTTAAAATAATTTAATTACTGGAAATAAACATTTATTTTGGTCTATGTTACTTACCTTATTCAAGCCACTCAATGTTTCAGAATAATGTGCATGCCAATTAAGTATACAGAATACCGATCTCCTAAACTACTAGGAATACACAGGGAATCATAGCATAAAATGAGTAAGAGAAGACAATACTGCATTGTTGAGAGTTGATATCTTATTCTGGAAAATACTGTGTTCCCCCCGTGCCCCAGGGTGAATACAATAAAGTCTCTATTTCAGGCTTCATTTTTCCAAATGTCCATTTATTTGTTCAATAAATAAATACTGAGCACTTATTTTGTACTTGGCTGAGTGGAGGGATGTGGTTATTTGTCTCAAGGTAATCACCTAGTGTCAGAGAAAATACACACACAGGAAGACCAGTCGGCAATAAAATGAGCCAAGACATCACGTGATGTGTCCTGATACAGTTATAAAAGTTGTTGCTATTTCAAGGGCTAGAAAGCTCCTTCCATCCAGGGAATCGGGGAAGGACTTTTAAACCAACTCTAGACATACACTGTAAGTAGGATTTCAAGAGCAATGAGGAGCATTTAAGTTAAGGGAATGAAAACGCCAAGGCCCAAACATGGGAAAATACATAAATGAAAATATGAGAGATAAGAGCAGGTAAGAACTTTAGAGCTTGATCCCCAGAGGGCCTTAAATGTTATGCTTTTAACAACAGATTTTATTTGAAATGAAATGTAAGACTTTCAGAAAAGTAAGTAGAACACTGGGAGCTGCCTTCAGGAGGAACACAGAACCAATGCTCCTGGACTAATCCTTCCCCATGATGCCTAGAAGATTGAGTCAAGGATACATTCCTGTATCTATGACGTGCCAAACATACTAGGTACTGGAGGGGCAATGCTTATGTTCTGATGATGGAGAAAGACATTAATGAGTAGATAAACATAAGTAGACTATTTAATCAAGAGATGAGACATGGTCTTAACATTTTAACTGAAAAAAATTCTATGAAGCTTTCAGCTCAGAGTTTGGCATAAAGTCAACAAATTGCTACAAAAATTTCTATATCAATTTACTTGGGTACAAACAATCCATTCCTTTTCTTAAAGTTTGTTGTTATATTACCCAGATCCAGAAAAACAGTTCTTTGAATATTGTGAAAATGATACATGAAGACAGAAATTCTAGCACATAAAGATAGAAAGCAAACTGTGTATGAATGGCACCCAAGTAAAAACTTGGTCCCGCCTTTTCAGTCAAAACAACAACAACAAAAAGTGAATGATCTTTTTGTCACCAAATAGAGGAAGCAGCCAGCTGATTTTACCCTTCCCCCACACTTCCACAAGATGCGGCATCAGACACAGCATAGTATGGTCTGCCTTTCTTTGATGGGAGTGATTTCCAGGAAGTTGAGTTGTTGGTATGAACTGAAGAAATTTTCAAATGACAATGAACTACTATTTTTCTCAAATATGGCATTGCCTCTGAAGCCTGTTGACAGTTATCAACTGTCATTTGCCTCATCTCATCTGTGCCCAGGTTGGACTACAACATGCTGAGAGAACACTCCGGGACCATGGAGCCACTCTGGTGAATCTCCATGAAGAAAGGACGGAGGCGGCCTGAAAATGCTCTCACTGTTCCAAGCTGTTACTGGGCAGAGGCAGCTGTGATTTTTACAGCAGGATACGGAAGTCTAGGAAAGTATCTGTGGTCTTTATAATGTTTTCTAGGGATTTGGGCAAGCATTAGCTATGGTAAAGTGCTATTTTTATTGAACTTTCTGTTACACTTTGATTAAAAACCAAATATAAACCAAATATAATGAGTGAAAACATTTGAAGCCATTTCCCTGCAGGTAGACTATTAGCTGAGACTTTAGAAAGAGACCATATTGGGACAGAAAAAAAAGTAAATATGGATGAAGTAATACAATCAAAACATTAGGATATTTATGTATTAGTGGTTCTTTGACTTCAAGATGCACAACAATCACCCCAAAGACACAAATGCAACAACAGCCCAATGAATGAGCCACCCAGGAATCTGTACTTTAACAATCACCCCCACAAACTTAGCAATCACCTCCCAACTTCTTTTTTTTTTTAATATCTTATGTATTTATTTGACAGGGAGAGAGAGACAGCTAGAGAGGGAACACAAGCAAAGGGAGCAGGAGATGGAGAAGCAGGCTTCCCGCTGAGCAGGGAGCCTGATGCGGGGCTCAATCCCAGGACCCCGGGGGATTACAACCTGAGCCGAAGGCAAGGCAGACGCTTAAGGACTGAGCCACCCAGGTGCCCCACCTCCCAACATCTTATAGGAGGTCTCCAAAACATACTCTGAGCTCCCGATATATACATAGGGAAAAAATAGTTTAGGGAATTAGAGTAAAAACACAATGGTGCTTATTTCAAAATAGTAGGATTATAGATAATTAGCATTTGGTATATATCTCTCTACATTTTTATATATCTTTGAATTTTTTTCCAAAGGTCGTCTATCATTTGAAAACTTAAAAAAATAATAAAATAATTTATAAGTGAAAGTCTTTTTTTTCCCCCCAACACACAGACTTTTACATTGGGAACATAGAGGGATTATCTTAATATAAATAGAAAATTAAGTCTTTGCGCTTTTTTTTTTTGTCAATAGCAACTATGTCTTACCCTTTTCTGTATTCTAAAATTTTGTTTAGTGTAGAACATGATTAAATATTTGAAGGTGACAGAAGAAGATGCATGTATGGCTGGATGAAAGAAAATAAACATTTTGATGGCTAGATGGAAGAATGGATAGATAGATAAGAAAGAACAATAGATGGAGAAAAGGGATGTGTTAACAAACAGAGGAAGAAGGACCAATAGAAAGACCCAGAGGGCTTGATGGAGAACTGTTTATGTGCACAGTTCTGGAAGAAAGGTAGTAGTTTCAATGTCTGATTTATATCTGTACATACCCTATTTTATTTGAGATTACAGTAGAGATGGAAGACTTGGTCTTTAGAGGCTATATAACCTATGGAGCAGTCATAAACAGAAATTCCATCAGGCACAGATCTAGGAACTGATCTGGTCCCATTGAATAGGGGAGTCTCACATGACAGAGGAGTGAGAACACACAGCAAACCTAGCTGCCTTCCAGAGCACCCATGACAGTATGTCTGAAAGATGAATTTTCCATGGTGACACTCTAGTGGAGTGTAACTTTCTGGCTTACTCATATTCTTTGGCAACAGTTAAGAGCCACAAGAGTCTTATTCTCAATTTTCATCAACCATTAAGGAAATTGTAATAATAATAAATAAAAGAATTTTCTGTCATGTTCAGCTCTACCATTTGTTCCATCTGGGAACATCAGAGAAGCACTTCACTTATTAGAATTAGGGAACTCCATCTCTAAATGGAGGGCTAGAAGATGTCAGATAATTTTTGTGAATTTTTAGGGGGCTGAGCCTCATGAGTAATTGAAATGTTTCACAAGCATTTCAAGTGACTGGAAGGTTATGTGTTGATAAGTAATAAAAAGGATGACTCTTCAGTCTACTTTGAGCTCTCAAATTATATGCCTTTTCCTTTTCCGGGAAGAAACTAGTTGTGTCAAGGAATCTAAGAAACTCAGTTTACACATTTCCACATGAGGTACCATCTAGCCAAAGATCAGAGAGGATTTCTCATCCAATTTGCAATCAACCTGGATAGTTTAAAAATACTTTAGAACATTCATACACAACTTCTGATCTCCTTTAGTTCTATGAAGCTGAATGAAGAAGGTGAAATTAAGGCACAAGTCAGGTCACACACAAAATGAGAGACTCACTAAACTCCCTGAGAGATTTTCAGATCATGGAGAATTTTCAGAAAGATCACAAGTATTTCTAACACATTTGGAAGATTAATTTTTTTTAAAGATTTTATTTATCTGAGACACAGAGAGAGAGCACAAGCAGGGGGAGTGGCAGACAGAGGGAGAAGCAGGCTCACTGAGCAGGAGCCCGATGTGGGACTTGATCCCAGGACCCTGGGATCATGACCTGAGCCAAAGGCAGACGCTTAACCAACTGAGCCACCCAGCATCCTTGGAAGATTAAATTTTCAAAGTTGTTTCATCACAATGAACCACTGACTTTTTCAAGTACATATTTTTTAGACCTTTGCTCATTTGATGGTAAATTTTGTGTATCAACCTGACTATGCTAGGGGTACTCAAATTAAACATTATTTCTTAGAGTGTCTATAGGGAGGGCATTTCAGATGAGACTAGCATCTGAATCAGTAGATGGGCATCCTTAATGAATTATTAAGGGCCTGATCAGAACAAAAGCCTGAGGAAGGAATAATTCACCCCTAGTGCTCCTTGCTTGCCTGCTTGAGCTGGAACATCAATCTTTTTCCTGCCTTTGGACTGGAATTTATACCACTGGTTTCCCTGGTTCTCAGGTTTTCAGACTTGCACTAAAATTATACCTCTGGCTTTCCTGGGTCTCTGACTTGTAGACCGGAGATTGTGAAACTTCTCAGCTTTCCTAATCACAAGAGCAAATTTCTCATAATGAGTGAATGAGTGAGTGAGTGAATGAATAACCTACTGGTTCTGCTTCTCTGAAGAAACTTCACAAATCTGTCATCATCCACCATTACCTCTTAGAATCCCCATCTCCCCTATCCACCTGGAAAGTCCCTACACATATACTTTAAGATTCAATTTGATGTGCAGCTTCTCCCTGAACTCTGGGGAAAGAAAGCATGGTCGTTCCATTGCCTAAATTCCCACAGTCCTTTACATATGCCTTCACCAGAGCACTTGCTATGTTTTAGTATACCTATTGGTTGAAATATCACATCGCCCACCTAGAGTACTTAGAATGAATGAGAAGAAAGAGAAAGGTAAGGCAAGAGTAGAAGAAACAAAAAGATGCTGCCAGGAACATCAAAAGATGGTGTGCCATTTGTTTACTTCAGTTATAAATGTTGAGAAGGCTGAGAGACCTTACATGTAACTTGTTGAAACAACCAAGACACCATTCAAGATCGAGTGTTTAATAAATACTTTGATGATGTTGATGTGGCTCAAAACACTTCCCACACGTTGCTTTGTTTGCTTTGAACACAAGAAATACAGAGAAAGAATAAAAAAATATCTTTGGCCAAAAACAATTTAGCATATTTGAAATTACTTATTTCAAAGCATAGACCTAGTAAGGAGAATTTAAAATAGATGCTTTAAAATGGTGTCATTTTGGCAACTACATCCTATCGAAATCTTCCCCAGTTGCCTCTTGATTTCAATGGCCTTCCCTAGTTATTCTGAGAGCAGAAAAGGATGCAACTCAGTACACCCAAAAGCAAAAAAGTAACTGAAAAAAACAACAGGGTAGAAGTCTCCACAGGAGCAAAGATCCCTGAGCGGCAGCCCTGTCTGAAGAGAACAAAGTCAGGGAGTAATCCAGACAAGGACCCGCCTAAGAAATGGGTCAGGTTCCGCATCGTCGAGATCATGGAATCTGCAGGAGAATAAAAATTGATGCTAAATGGAGACTCTGACACACAGAATAGGCAAGATAATGAAAAGTCAGTGGAGAATTCTATACCCAAGGCCTCAAGTATTTTCTGTCAATGGGTCAAAGTAAAAAGAGCATTTCAGAGGAGGCTGTTTGCAAATGAGAACTCAGAGCAGAAAGAAATCCTTTAGGTGCCCTGGAAGAAAGTTCCCATTAAGCTCCTTCTTCTAAAGGTGGGCTGGCTGAACCAGTATAAAAGAGTAGGAATGGGACCCAAAACCTATAATTTAATCATTACCTTAGAAAGAGGCTTGCCCCCCCTGCCCCTGTTTTCTGATGCCAATACCCATAGCTATTTGATAGTGTTCAACACCCTGTAATTCAGAGTATAACTACTTCTGTGGAGAAGTGAGTCCTTGAACTTGAAGAGGCAAAGCAAAAGCATGTTAAAGAAAGATGAACAGGTATGTACTGCCCCCCATTCATCTCTACGAACTCAAGCATTTATTGTGCAGTGTGGTATGGGTGACGGATTGAGTGAGGTATTTCCACACACTTCAACTCCTTATGTAATCCTCCTAAAACCCTCATAAAATGATCTTCCACTGTACAGTGGGGGAAATGAAGACCCAGAGATTTATTAACTTGTCTAAGTTGACAGAGCCAATAAGGAAAATTTCTAGGATACAAACTCACATATAAAAGCTACAAAATTCATCAACCCACGCTGAAAGAAGAAACCAAACTCACATCCATTTTGTATTCACATAAAATGAACCCTTGGTTAAATTTTATTAGCATTTCCTTCATTCAGCATTACCTACATATAACAACATAAACTTTAAGCCTGCTGGAAAATGTAATAAAGAAGAGAAGTTTTATCACATTTTAAATATTAAAAAGGAAGAAAAAATTACTTTGATTTTTGATAAGTGATGAATTTGTTGCAAGTCAAAATCCTGCCACAGGATTAGGAACTGATTTAGTCTTTCAAAATATGTGACCTTTAGTTAACTCATAAAGATAAGCAAGAAATTAAGTAGGAATGCCATAACACATCAAAATGTGTTATAAAAACTGAACCAAATATGGTGTCTTGGTAAAATACCTACTTGTGTAGAAATCTAAAATATGAACTTCTGCATCTTTTAGTTTTATCTTCATCCCTACTATATTCGAAGCGTGCTGGCCTTATTTCTGTCCCATAAGTACATCAAGTCACTTCCACTTAAGAATCTTCTCATTTATTGCACTTTTTGTCTGTCCTGTCTCAACTTAAATGCTACATCTCATCTTCAACGTTCCTTCCTCAAACATACTTTTACTGAACATCTTAGCTAAAGTAGCACCCTCTTCCAACCCGTCCAAACTCTATAAGCATATGAAATTAAATTATTCCATTATTTTTATGTGTGTATTTTCTTCTTCCTGACACTAACATGCAAGCTCCATGAGGGAGCGTATTTATTTCTATATGACCAGAATCTGGAACCATGCATGACACATATTTATGAACTGACTGACAAAATATTAAAGTTGCCATGTGCAAAAGGATTCTATTTTTTGCTGTCCTGTGATAACTAAAGGTTCTGGAAGCCTTGAAACATATTATAAGTGGTTCCCTATTATCTTACTTTTACATATAAACAGAACTAAAAGCAGATCAGAGAGAGGCCATATATATCTGAGAAAATAGTCAAGTGTGAAAGACCTTTAGTAACTCAAGAGAAATCATAGTTTTCATCTTGTGTCTTCTGTTTCACCATTAAAGAAGAGAGAATGGTATAGGTTCATAAACCAATCAAAAGCAGCAAGTTGAATCAAGGAGAGAAACAAAACCAAAACTGGGTCTAGTTTAGCACTAAGTTTGGGATCTTGGATGAAGCAAGCAAGGCAAATAAAAATTAAAATCAGAAACACAGGAACTACACCTCTAGTTTGTCAAATCAAGATCAGATACACAGATGTGAGAGTCAAACCCATACTCAGGTCCAGAAAGGCAAACACCGATGGGCAAAATGGGAAGAAACACATAAGAATGATTTCACTAGGCAGGGTTCCTGCTATAACCTGAGGCTAGCATAACTTTATTTAAGGCCACTTTCTCAATTTGAAGCAGCTACTGTCTTTCCTCACCATCTCACTTCCTCTTCCGTATCCACTCCTCTGCCTATTCTAGTTTTATTCATCCTTCATTTTCCATTTTATTCAAGTCCTATCTTTGATATTAAACATCCAGTAAATCCAACCCCTAGATTTCTTTCTTTCCTGAATACCTATTACTATGTCTATAGTTAGTACCATCATGTTTGCCATTTAATTTTTCTCGAAATAAGAAACTCCCTGGATTTTTTTTCCAGAAAAGCTTCTTAGGATAGGAATGATTTTCTTTTCTATATCTTCCTATAGGGAGACAACAAAAAAATGTTGATGAGAGAATTTGCTCACGTTTCCTATAAACAGAAGTATTCCTACTATCTATAAGTGTGCACAAAAATCATGGAACTCTTCCCGCCTTTGGAAATGCCAAGGACAGGTGGGTTCAACGTAGCAACACTCAGAGCTCAAGTAGATCAAAATATACCAAAAAAAAAAAAAAAAAAAAAAAAAATGCTAACTCTTAAAGAGCTCCAAACACTGGGAAGTGAGAGAAGTGTCATTGTAAAGAGAAAGAAAAAAAAAAGGCTCACAATTTTAAGATAACTAGGTCTTTAAGAGAGTTTAATGTGCGAGTGGGTGGAAAAGGAAGTTGAATGAAAGTTTTAAATATAGGTCAAATATCTACTATGATTGGAAACTAGGTAAGATATTAACACATGGAAAGGAAGTAGTTCATGATACTACAGAGGGTTTTATAGTCTAGTAGGAAAGAACAGCAAATGAAAGAAGAAATCACATTTTTTAAATAGGATAGTTAATTTTATCAATTACCCAGTTTTAGTCCTTAAACCTACTTGCATTTAATATTTGGCTATTAAAGTGAAAGAGAAAACTTTATAATGCAAGGAATCAAAGTGAAGAAAGTTAGCAAGAGAATGCAAGAACACATTGCTTTCATAGCAAGCCATGAGCTGCTCTCAATAAAGATGATGTATGACCAACCTGGAATCAATATGAAGGCAGATAAAACTTACTCTTTCCACTGGCCTATTCTATTACTGATACATACCTTGCTGAATATTTATCATTTGAATGCAGAATACTGTTTTGCCAGTGCTCAATGTACAAACAATAAATACAAACATTGCCTCCCTCGCTATTTTTCTCTTATTCTTGCTCTGGCTTTTCCAGGATAAGGATAAATGAATAGTAAAGACCTACCTCACAGTTCACGAAACATAGTAAAGGAAGCATAAATCCCCAAGATAGCATTGCTAACAATCTCTAAAAGAAGTAAATGGCCCATGGATCCTTTAAATGTTCCAAGTACAGCAGTTGAATGAATATGAGTCATACATTAAGTGGGATCATTTGGAAGGATGAATGGATCTTTAAGGTGAAAGGGTTTCTTGTCCAAAGCTGACAGAAGTATGCAAATATCTTTGCCTTTCACATTCTGCAATATGAATATAGTTGTGAATGTGTCACAGCTCATTTCAATGTGGCCCCTAGCCATTTACAAAATGAAATCCTCAAAATCAACCCTCTCCTCAAGGGTCATGAAGCAAATTGACTTTGCATTGGTGGTCCCAGTAAAGCCAGAGGTTTTGTTTTTTTGTTGCTGTTGTTGTTGTTAGATATTTCAGTAGCAGAACTGGAGGCGATAGAAATATAAAACTGAAATAGTAAATTCTGTAAGTCAATATCAAGCACTACAAATGCCTTTTCTTGAACAAAGATGGAGCCATAGCTTCTGTCCTCCCAGAATCCTTTACCCTTTCTACAAACAACATCTAATGAATCTCCAAGTCCTGTATCTTTTGTACCTCCACATTACCTTTGAAACTCATCTGTTTATCTCTTTCACTATTATCACTGCCCTGCTTCATAGGACGAGTCTCTGTGCCCCAAAAGACACTTACTTGGATTTCCTGTCTCAAGACTTGCTCCTTTTCAAATATTTTCCCCATTATCAGCACAATATTTTTGCCCTCTGATCATTTCATTCTACAGTTCAAAAACTCTTTGAAGTGTTTCCTATTGTCTTGTGGAAAGTCCAGACTCCTCAACATGGCATTAAAAAGGCCCTTAAAATTGTAATCCTAATTACTCTTCAAATTCATGTCTACCATTACTACTCTGTCATAATCAGTCCAAGATTATTGCAAATGCTTTGTTTATCCTTCTCATCCTTCTCCCTTTGAACACCCCCTCTCCACCCTACTCCATATCAATCTTTCAAAATATCCCAACTTAGAATTTCCAATAGAGCCAGGTAATACCTGTCTTGTTCATTGTGGTATGTTCAACACTAAGTAGCACCAGGGTCGATTCATTTTGTTGAACTGAACTGGGCTACGGCAAGCCAAGATGGATAAACTCCGATTCTGGGATTTTAGGGCAAAGATCAGAGAAGGAAAAAATAATTTTAAATCTCTACAGTGACCTTATCTGAAGCATTGGATTCTACCCATATTTGAAGCATCTCTGCACAGTTCAAAACATACATTTCTGATGTCTTCCCTGACACCTCGATACAAGGTAATTTTTCCTTCCTCTGAACCATGATGAATATACTTTACATGGCATTCAGCTTCTCCAGGATCATTTCAAGTCGTGTCAGGTCACTTGTGAAGCATTTATTTGATCAATCAAACAAGAAGAAAGTCATCTTGGATTTGTTTTTATCTGAGGCCATGACTTATGTGACAAACCTTAGTCTGACTGACCTCCTACTCTCTGAGAACAATGTCATATAGTCTGTGGGGAATGTACATTTACTGCAGAAGTCAGAAAATGTTTCTCAATTCTTGCTACATAATCGGATGAAGTAGGAAGCTCTGAGTCCCTCGCCAGACCAAATGAATTCAAATCCTTAAATATGGGTCTAGACTATTTTTTCAAAAGATCTCCAAGAATTCTGTGAAGTCTGCAAACCATTGGGTTAGAATGATGGGTCAGTAAATTGTTTGTAAAAAGACTCAAATAGTAAATATTTTAGGCCCTATGGTATTTGTTACAACTGCTCAACCATACTGTTACAGCTTATATGCATAGACAATACACAAACTAATGGTAGTATACATGTTCCAATAAAGCTTTCTTTACAAAAACATGCAGTGGACTGGATTTAGCATACAGGTCATAGTTGTCAACCTCTGAATTAGAAAATTCTATATCTTTTCCCCAGCTAAATAACTATTTTATTGTTTTATTTCCCATTTTGTTACCAATAAGATATATGCCTGTTTCATTAAAAAAATAATAGCCAAAAATAAAGCCTACTAAAATTTGATAGAGAACTTTTGTAATATGAGTAAGAGCCAACATGGAGAACATTCTACTTATAAATGTATTTGTAATTTATGAAAATATGCTAAACTACTTTATATTTTCATAGCATCTTTCATTCAAAGCAACTACAGACTCTTTACATTTACCCTAATTATTTATTGGGAAAGAAAATTAAAAGGAATACTGGTGTTCTTGCCTTTATTTATGTATTCCAAATGACAACAGTAAAACACAGCTGTTTCTGGGGTGGAGACAGCAGGGAACACTCAAGCAGAACTGAAACAGCCTATTACCTGCAAAATCACGTCCAGACAGACGTCTTAGAAGACTGATTTCAGCAACACCAACGGACTGTGCACTACATTGTTGTATTACAGCCCAGGTTCATAAAGTTTTATAGTGCAGATGAAAAAAAACATGAAATAATGCTGCAGATGGGATATACAGAAATTCTATTTGCCTACACACTTTTACAGTCTTTAAGAGAGAAATCCAAGATCAGTTTCTAGGACTGAAATTTTAATGATGACTGCTAATGATCTGCACAGGTTACAATGAGGTCAACCCACGGTAACCATGATGTAAAATAATCACTTTGTATACTATTTTGATGATAACCAGTTGTTTGCAACTTTTGAAAACTGCACAATAAGGCGCAACGAGGTCAGATGTCATCTGACTTCTTTCTGTCAGGACTGGAACAAACACTACTCCACTGAATGCAACTTGACATAAGTAGTCTTATGTCACACAAAGACACATGACCACTGGACTGCTTTTTTTTTTTAAGATTTTATTTATTTATTTGAGAGAGAGACAAAGATAGCAACAGAGAGCACGAGGGAGAAGAGCAAGCATGAGTGGGGAGGAGAGGGAGAAGCAGGCTTCCCGCTGAGCAGGGATCCCAATGCGGGGCTTGATCCCAGGACCCCAGGATCATGACCTGAGCCAAAGGCAGTTGCTTAACTGACTGTGCCACCCAGGTGCCCCTGGACTGCTTTTAAAGAAGCAACTTTAAAATAATGTATATCCATATGTGTGGGGTACAACAACTGGGGTACTTCTTATGAGAGATTCCTGAGTCTCACCCAGATCTGAGGGACTGTCAAGTGATGCCCTAGTGAATATCATACATCAAAATTTAAGAATCACAGCTTTCTGAGACAGTATACTATTGTGCGAAGAAACTCAAACACCTGGATTCTAATTCTTGATCTGTTATTAACTACCTGAGGAGACGTAGAGAAGTCATTTAACCTTATCTCTGAGAAATCTTATGAATTCTACCCTATTGTTTTACAGAAAATAGATAGGCCTGTATTTATAGCCAAAATGAGTTGCAGTTAATAAGGCCTCTGAGTGGCTTGTGGGAAAACTAGGAAAGAATGAAAGTTTGCTTATTTCAGGTTATGATTTGTATTTTACTTTTTCAACTGAAGAGCTTGAACTATTTCACTTTTCCCCTTTGCTTGCCAATGTACACCACAAGGAGTTAAATTACCTTGTAGCCTAATCACAGCATAAAGTTTTATTCCAGGAAATACCTATTCTAAAAAAAACTTAGAATAATTTAAAAGCAATTAAAATGGTCTCTTATATGTATTAATAAAGAAAATTAATACATAGTAAAATTTCATGAAATTCATATTCTTCTATCTATATCAAACCTATAGTAAATGATACTCAGCAACTTTGTAGCTACATTCTCAACTGCAATGTGTCTCATCAACCTGGATTTATTATTCAAAGAAGTTATAGTAGCAGATACAATAAGAAATACTTCTTCCTTAAAAAAGGAGTTAAACACTAATAATTTGATATCTTTCTTGTCCCATGAGAATGTCAAAATTGAATTCTTACAACTGCTACTTACTTTAAATCAGTTCTTATGGGAGATTACCTTTGTAATTTTAAGAAATATACTCAAGCTATTTTTTCTTTAGTTATTAGACTGAGACACTATCCATTTATCATTCCCTAGTACAGAAAGTAGGTACATGGGAATTCCTAAACTTCCTCCCCACAATCTACTGATTTTCATTTATGTCCACATTTTCAAGGTTCATAAATTTGTATTCAGTTTTTTAACCATAATTCTCATTTTTACTTGGCATTAGTTTTGTTTTACACAGGCTCAGTGCTCACCATCAGCCCATTTATGACCCACCTTCATCATTCCTAAACCCTTCACTTTTGTCATCTCTGGACTTCATTATCAAACATATAAGATATGTTCTTTTAATCAATTGGAATACAGACCCGCCTTGAAATTTACAGTCCTGGTGATATGAAACAGTGGGAGAAACAGAACTAAAGACACTTTATTGAACAATGAATAGTGCCTGAAGGGAGCCAAGAGCAATAATCGTGTCTACCTTAACAGAAAGTTTCCTTCCCTTCTACCCTTGCAACCGCTATCAATGTAGTGGAGGTGGCTGAGGAGTTGGAGAAGGTTCACAAGTGATGTAATTCAATGGGTTATAGAGAAGATAGAGTAGTGAAATGAAAAAAATGACAATGAAATTTAGAAAAGTAAGCATGGCACCAGATTACTTAAGAGCAATATTGGATGCTAAAAGACAGTGAGACCAAGCATCCAAAAATTGAGAGGAAAAATAATTTTCAATCCAGAATATTCCATTCAGCTAAACCTATCAGCCAAGCATACAGGGAAAATAAAAATTTTCACATAAAACAAATAGCATTTAACCGTGGCCAAATGCCCTAGTAATAAAATAAAACAAGAAAGCATTAAGCAGACCTTGACTGCTGATATAGTCCTTCCTACCAAGCAAATGGAATAAAAAGCAGCAAGCATCCAGTTCATAGTATTTATGATTTTGATGTTTGTCCACTATGTGCAGGGTATATTGACCATAGAATTTTGAGCACAATTTGGTCTACAAACTCATTTACACCTCACCTATTTTTACAATATTATTTACTGGTTTAGTATAAATCAAAGTAAAAGTAATTTGAGCCGAACCCAAGTAATCTTTCTCTCCAGTCTTAAGCCTAGATAAGCCCTATGATGTGGCCTAATTCAGAAAGCCTCAAAATATTAACTTCCTTTCCAGAAAGCTAAAGAATGTTTCCAACCAAATGAAGGAATAAGGCAAGAAATAGGAAGAAATAAGAATCAAGAAATGGGATATCTAACAGAGGAAAGAGATTAAAGCAAACAACAAGATGACATTTGTGCATTGCTTCTAGAAAGGAATTCTTCCAGATTGGAGCAGATGGGTAGAGATTGGGAGAGGAGGTTTTCCAAGAAAGTGAAATGGAACTGATAGATTAATAAGTTGGAGTGTTTAGAAATATGATCATTGGTATTTATTAGATTGCATTGGAAAATTTTGGGGAAAAAAAGTTTGATCATAGGTATATACAAAACCAAGTAAATGGAAAAATTAGAGAATTATTAAAGAAAAAATGAATGGGTGAGTGGGATGAGCAGAAGTGATAAGCTTGATCACTGTAAAAGTGATGACACCTCAACATCTTAATAAGTAGCAGGCAGATACTGCCTAAAGCTGGGTTTTTTTTTTAAGATTTTATTTATTTACTTACAGAAAGAGAGAGAGTGTGTGAGTGAGAGTTGAGGGAGAGGGAGAGAGAGAGACTCTTAAGCAGACTCCACCCTGAGGAGAGCCAGATGCGGGGCTGGATTTCACAACCCTGAGATCATGACTTGAGCGGAAATCAAGAGTTGGACACTTAACAACCGGAGCCACCCAAGTGCCAAGTGCCCCTAACGTTGGTATTTTCTAAAACTGAATACACATATTAAAGAGTTATTAAAGTAAATGATAAAAGTCATTGCTTAAGAGTTTGAAATATACTACCTCTGGGAATTGAATTTACAAAGCTGGAGAGGCAGTAGTGCAGGAGATTGTGATTTTTCCACATAAGCACTTTAAAACAAGATAATAGTTTATGTTCACAACATCACTTTGATTTAAAAAAAATCTTAATTTTCAAATGATGTGTATATAAGATAATGTCTGTGAAAGTATTTCTTAAATCACAAAGCACTTTGTTTCAGCCTAAGTCCTCTAGAGAGCAGAGCCTGTAGCAAAGATTAAGGGGAAAATGCTTTATGTGGGGCCATGGAAGCAAGCAGGGGAAGCAAGGGTAGGGAAAAGAAGGAAAGGAAGCAGGCGGAGAGGTCAACCAAAGTGACGTGATACAGTGCCCTACTGGCACCACATCACCATGAGACACAGAGAGACAGAACGTCAACCATTCTCATGGCACACCCTCTGAAAAGGCTACAAGAAAGCACTTCAGAGTCTAACCTTCTATTGCCTACCCCCCGCCCCCACCCCACTTCCTGTTTCACTCCCTGGGTCTCATTTCTGCTGCCTAACATACTTTCAAATACACAACTTGCACTTAAGCTGTTGTTCCATGTTCTGTTTTTTTTAGGGCTAAGAAACTCACCAAAATATAGAAAGGGAAAAAATAAAAATAAACAACAGGTCATTCAATAAATAAGCTAGAGTTCAAACTAGAGGTTATAGGCATGGTCTGGCAAAACAAGAAGAATACTGGTTCCAAGGCTTTGTTGGAGACAATTTCCCATAAACTTCTTGAATTACTGCATATTCTAAATCTTTGAATAAAGGGCATGCTTGAATATGGAAGCTAGAGATGGTGTATTCCACCAGAGAGATTTAGGGACATTTCAGGAGAGTAAAAATAACGGACTTTTCTTTCCTCCCTGGAGATACTTGCTTATATTCCAGAGCTGGAGATTTACATGCCTTCCTTTGCTAGCCTGGAAGAGGCTTTTTTTTTACATTCCAGGTTAAGAAGTAACCTCTCTCCAGGATGGAGAATAGGGACATCAGCAACTGCGCCTGTGAAAACTCAGAGTCTCTTTAGTTTGGGGTTCTTCTCATGTGGTGCAACCCACTGCACATGCAGATAACTCTCTGTGCCTTATCATCTTGCCCTGTGGGAATTAGGACATGAGAAGCCAGCACATTTTATTGCTGTGGCTGCTACTTTTTGCTATAAGAAAAAAAAAAAAAAGATTTCTCTGACCCAGAGAACTTTTGCTCGTGTGTGTGTGTGTGTAAACTGTGGCAGACTAACTTGTTAATTTGCAAGAAGAGTAAAATAGCAGACCCTTCAGTTTCTGACCTAACAGGTTGTTGGCACTGCTCTTCTTCCTCTTAAATGGACTCACTTCCCCTACTTAACAGAAATATTTTAACTTCAGAAAGTTTTTCCTTACATAGAAAACCTACTCAACTGAAGGCTAGTCTCAGGTTTGACTCTTGCTGACAGCTGATGTATTTATTGACAAAGTAGACTCCTCCAAGACTGATAATTGAACAGTTTTGTCTCTGAAGTGATACAATGTGAAGAGCATGGTCTTTTAAGTTATATATTCACATATTTGAAATCTATTTCCAGCATGAAATCATTGTGTAAGCTCAAACACCTTGTTTAACTTCTCTGAGCCCCAAAGTCCTAACAAGAAAAATGTATCATGAAATTATGGAAAAGATAAAAAAAATTCATGTGTGTAGAGCAACTGGCTATTTCCAGGCAGTCAATACTTTAAAAATGTTAATTCCTTTCCCTTTGAGGACTACCACCAGGTTTTTAAAGTCAAACTGTATATTCTATAAATTCTTTGGTATTTTAAATTACTCACAAAAATAAAAAGTTCAAGAGATTTATTTAATACTGGTCAGAGAGAATCTCTTGGAGTTGTCATTGGTATAATCATTTGAGTACGATGGAGCGTGATTTGTTTTTTGATGTTGTTTTGGGTTTCTTTAGTTTCACTTTTGATTTTGGTTTTGGTTTACAGTTTTCTTCTACAGAGTAACCAAAATGTAGGGGAAGCTAAATTCTTTGGTAAAGGAAAAGAGACATTAATATGAATGATATCTTTTCCGAAGTTATTTATTTAAAAATATGGAAAACTTATGGTGATAATAGAATTAAAAGTAGTGTCCAAAGAAACAGCTTTCCATGTACCATGAACTCAACTGCCTCTTCCTTTCTATACTGCACCTGTTCCTTAGAGGAGGATAAATCAATAGTTAAACATATGTTAAATAAAGATAGAAAATGCTTTCAAAAGTTATGTGCTTATTAGTACTATATATAATTTACAGATTTTTCAGCTTACTAGACTCTTATAAACTTACATACTTTAAATAAGGAAAACATGTTAATCAACTCATACCAGCCTTTTCATCTTAAATATTTTTAATTTCTCTAAAATGATATTATTTTCGGGGCACCTGGGTGGCTCAGATGGTTAAGCGTCTGCCTTCGGCTCGGGTCATGATCCCAGAGTCCTGGGATCGAGTCCCGCATCGGGCTCCCTGCTCCTTGGGAGCCTGCTTCTTCCTCTGCCTCTCTCTCTCTCTCTCTCTGTCTGTCTCTCATGAATAAATAAATAAAAATCTTTAAAAAAATAAAAAATAAAATAAAATGATATTATTTTCATAAAGTATGAGAATTTTTTTTCATTTTGCCATTGGAAAGACAGTATGAGCAAAACTTTTCCAACACAATAAAGCAATCAGTATTAGAATAAATTAAGCTATTGAAAGCATCTAATTTATGAATTAAAACTCTGATCAAAGAAAAGTTTCTTTGAAGAAAATACTCCTCCTGATTTTTATTCTATTGTTACTCTATAATAATTTAGAAACCTATTATTATTGTTTTTAATTAATGTAAAACTTAACCTTTTTTTGTTGTTGTTAAAACTGCAATTACCTAATATGAACTCAGGAGAGTTCCCAGCATTGACTTGACATCATTACAGAGTGGAAGGAAATAAAAAAATAATGAATTCTTGATTTATTCCCAGAAAACAGTAAAGCTTCCTCATTAATTCAAATGCTATCAATGATGTAATTCTGTATACGATTTTTTTTTCAGTTAAATTTATTACCTGAAGGGAAAGTGATGATGTTATGGGCCATATTGGCTACGGAAACATTTTTCATTAGAAATCAATTGTCTCCTCTGTTAGAATCTATGGTTATAGATGAGCAAAACAAGTGTCAGCAAATTAGAAGCATGATCTAAAGCATGATCTGTGCCTCAGAATTATACCTTTTCCCTAATTGTTCAAGGATCTTCTGTCATGGGGAAGCAAACTTCTAGGATAGCTCCAGAAAATATGTTTGCCACTGTATAGCTCTTTAGGGAAAATTAGAAAGCACCTTTCTGTGACTTTCTGGTAGGAACGGTTCATTATAACCAGAAAGAATGACAATCTTTTCTTCAATCTAATGATGTTACATTTTATGAGATTTCAAGTCAATGGAATTATCTTTGATGCCAGATGTTACTTATGAAGCAATGGGTGATCTATCTTAATCACAGATTAGTCATCTCTGAAAGTATGATATCTTTCCAATGATGTTCCCCATAATAAGAAGTAAGACACTGAGAAATAAATGAAATCCAAGATAAATAGCCACCCTGAATCAGAATCTACATTCATTAACACATAAGAGAAAAGGATGGAAAAAAACCACAGGCAGGAATATATGTGGTGAATTATAGCTGGTTCCACTCCCCACCAAGAAGCAGATATACCGCACCTCTGATACATGAATTCCTGAATGTTTAATATCCTACAGTGTTATTGCCACAAAATAAAGCGATTCATTTATCAGAAGTCTTTTTGCCTCCTTCATAGTGCGAAATTCTCTCATTTATTGACCCCACCTTAAACATTTTCCAAAGCAAAACGTGAAACAGGCAACAAAGCAGCAGAAACACAAGCAGTCCCCAGTTTATGAGGAATGGGGACCCAAGTTCATTTACACATCAGTGATTTGGACGCACTAATATGTTTATTCTGCATACACAATGATCACATTCCCAAACTGGCTCATTAAAACCCTAATTCCCAAATGAAGTTTCATAATTATTACCTTTTGCTCTTTTATTAAGGAATTATAGAGAGTAACCACTTCATCCTCTCAGTTTCCAGTATGTGTTTGTTTTGATCACTTGTAGAATACCTTCCCCATACTGGCTCCTCATTGTTTGTGCACATGCCACCTGTCCTTCTACAGCGAAATATCTTACAGTATTCCAGGGCAGGCGAAACTGAAAAACACTTTTTGAACAAAAAAAACTGCTGAATTAGTTATACACAGGATGAACACAAAATGATCTTTGAGAAGATCTTTTTGACCTTTAAACTCCTAATTAGCCTCTAGATTAAGCAGTTAATTAGACAAGCAGCTATTTCCCCAGGGAAGTGTAAAACAAGTCGCTGTGTGGTCTGACAAAATCTGCCTCTTGCAAACATTTTGACTCAGATTTGGTTCTTAAGGGTAGTTTACATAGGGGTCAAGGTGACTTTGGCAAAAGGAATCACATCTTTGACACTAATTTCCAAGTTAATATTAGAGATCTGATGGATTGAGATGGTCTCCAGAGAGGACTGCTAATGGGAAAAAGAAACACAAGGCTCCAAACAAAACTATAACAGAAGAAAGGGGAATTCAGGCCTGGGACTCAGGCTCAACACCGAAGCTAAGCAGTTGATAAAGGCCAATTCCATCCCCCTGACAAAGTGGTCAGTGTTTGGGAACTACACATTAGTAAAAGTTTCATATACTTCAGAACCCAACAGGCTGTAACTATTTCAGGTCTGTGCAGTGATTTGAACCTCAAGGCATTTTTGTTTTGTTTTGTTTTGTTGTTTTGTTTTTAAATCACAGAGTAGACAATGTTGTCTTTATCTATAAAGTTCAAGTTTTCAACCATGTTAGAAGCAAAGGCCCACCTAATATTTGAAAGCAGCACTGACTTCTTTTGACTGAATAAGTACCTTGTTTGTTTGGACAACTTGAAAGAGGAAAGCTTCAAAAAGGAGGTGAGAGATTCTTCTACTGGTCAAAAGTATGTGCCAAATCACTGGGGAAGGGAGGAAGAGAGAGAAATGTAATAAAATTCTGGTGCCATACTTTAACTGATATTTTTTTATTCAATTAGTATTTGCTCTTATAATTCTACTTTTTAAATTTTTTTTATTTTTAGATGTATGTGAGAGACAGAGAGAGAGAGAGAGGGCGAGTTGGGGGAGAGGCAGAGGGAGAGAGAGAATCTCAAGCAGACTCCCCACTGAGCCTGGTGCCCAACATGGGGTTCGATCTCATGACCCTGTGATCATGACCTGAGCCGAAACCAAGAGTCAGACACTTAACTGACTGAGCCACCCAAGCACCCATAATTCTACTTTTTTTACTTTTTTCATTAACTGTTGCTGTTTAAAAAACAAGTTAAATTAAATTTGATTTGCAGAGATTCAGACTGAGAAAGGTAATTTTAAAGAGACTTTATTTGATGGTAATAGTGATTTCTTTTGATGTTTTGGTGCATTCTAGAACTCACAGTTGGTTTTTTCCCCCTCACTGGTGTATTTTCAATACTATCACTACATTTACCCCTAACCACTTGGGCAGGGGCATTATAACTCTCATATGACTCTCATATGGAACTCTCAAATCAGAGATGATTTTTCTGAAGTAAGTCATTAGGGGCTAAAATTTGGGGTCAGAGGAAGGAAAATGAAGGTAAAAATCTACATGTACATGTAAGAAAGAAATGTTTGGAACAAAACATTTTGCAAGTGAAAGAGGAGTTGGCAGTATGTAAAACAGCCCAACAGATTCCTTAAGAATGAATGATTACTAGCTTTCCCACACATGGCTGTGGTGACTGGTATTTTTCCACCAAACTTCCCACTGAGAACATTTGGAGAAGCTAAATATAATATTTTAAAATGAGTTTGAAGACATTAGCAGCTATCACAGCAGCAGAATTTAGGACCCAAAATCCCAGGGGAAAAAGAAGCACGGAAGACTAGTATTTGGTGTTGCTTTTCCCCAGTAAGCATGTGCTGATTCATAAGCTGTGGCCTGTGTCGAAATTGCAGAAAGCAGTAGGCATGGATCTAAGCAGACGTGGGGCAATCCCATGAGGATGAATGACACTGAGGTTCAGGTGGCACCAAAGAGGACTACCTGGTCAACACCCCCAAGCTCTCTGTTGGCATTCCTGAATGATTGCTGATACAGAGCTAACTGAATAGTTCTGCCTTTAGAAAACCTGAAATAAGGTTATCTGCATCTTCCATAATATTTTGCCAAAAGCAACAATGAGTTTTCCCTGGAGGAACAGAAGATCATTCAGAGCAATAAATACCACCAAAACTTATTTATCACAATGTCCAACATCTGACAAAAATTACCCATCATATAGGCAATAAAACCAAAATACTAAAAAAAAAAAAGTAAAAAACAAAAAAGAGATAATAGAAACATTCCCACAGAAGAGCCAGATATTGGAACTATTAATTATAGAATTTTAAATATATATTAATATATTCAAGAAAATAAAATACAAGTTGGAAAATCAGTAGAAATGTAGAGTATATAAAAAAGAAAAAAAATGAAGATTCTAAAACTAAAATTCTAATAACTGAAATTAAGAACTCAAAAATTGATTTAATAGCAAATTAGACAGACATAGCTGAAGTGAGGATTGGTGAAATAAAAAATAGACTAGTGGACACTATTTACAGTAATGCAGAAAAGGATGGAATATGTAAAAAGATCACAAAAGAAATACGAAATATGGTGAAAAGGTCTACCATATATGCAGTTAGAATCCAAAGAGCTGTATTTGAAAGATTGGGCCAAATATTTTCCAAATTTGCAGATATTAAGCATCAGATTCAAGAATTACTATTAAATCAGTTTTCTTGATAAAGTATCTTCTATTTGCAAAATTTTTAAAATCGTACTTCTATAATAATAATAGTAATATAATATAATAATAGTAGTAATCTCTATTCTATAGACCTTATACATATTAACTCATTTAATGCTCACAACTCTACAAGGTAGCTGTTCTTTTTTTTTTTAAGATTTTATTTATTTGACAGAGAGAGACACAGCAAGAGAGGGAACACAAGCAGGGGGAGTGGGAGAGGGAGAAGCAGGCTTCCCGCTGAGCAGAGAGCCCGACGCAGGGCTCGATCCCAGGACCCTGAGATCATGACCTGTGCCGAAGGCAGACACTCAATGACTGAGCCACCCAGGCACCCCAAGGTAGCTATTCTTATCATTCTGATTTGCAGTTAGGAACTGTGGCTCAAAGAAGTTAATTTTCCCATGGTCACAAATCCAGTAGTAGCTAAATCAGTATTCAAACCCTGGCATCAAGTTCTAGAGTCCAGCTCCTAACCACTATGCATATTTTAATGTAAATGATGAATAACACTTTTATATGAAAGCGGTGATCAAAGCCTTCCCTGAGGAATTTAAAACCCAAATTAATTTTTATTGTAATTAATTACAGCAAGTCTTTAACAGAAAACTGCGCAAGAGTCCATTGCTTAAAACAGTATGACACAATTTTTAAAAAAATGAAATATGAACAAAGTTAATTGCTTTAAAAATTCAGCACTTGATCTGCAGGTGCCAAGGAGTATACACAGTTACTGTAACTGGTAGATGATTAAAAATTTTGCAATAATATGACTGGTTCTCTGTGCTGTAGTAAATGTTGGATCTAACTTCTATTGAGTAAGACTTACATTCTCATTTCATGTTCTCTTCTCCAATGAATCTGTTTAGTGGGATAAAGCAAAGAGTTGAGATCAGTGAGAATACTATAGTTCATCAAGCCACATCATTACATGATAATAATTATAAAATATTACTTACTTGTATAAACTAAACATCTGTATGATTGGAGTTTTCCCAAAGTATGCAAGTATTTTTCAATATTGAGAAACTGGATTGTTTGGCAACTCTAGAATATATATAATTTTTTGGAAAGTGAGGGAGATAAAGAGTACTGATGGTATTATGGTCTTTGTTATTGGCCATATAAGTCCCAAGACTGTCTCAATTTTCTAAACTTCCTAAGACTTGAGTGGTTACCTCTGCCATTGGCTCCATTAGCTACCACAGCCTCCTTTCAACAAATTCCTCTTACTGCTTAAAGTAGTTTAATTTACCCTACTTTCACGAAGGGGAAAAATGAATCAAAGACAGAAGAAACTTTGAATAAGTCACCTGACACCTTTGAATCTTTTTTTCCTTACCACTAAATTGAAGGATAATAACCGCACAAAAAATTAAAACAATGATAATCTCCGGTTACTGAGTACTAACTACATGACAATCAACTTACAACCATTAGTTAATTTAATGCATAGAACACAAACAAGAACTCAACTAAAAGAGCAGAGGGGCCTGTGCTCAACTGGTTGAGAAAGGTGTCGGCTGGTTGGAGATGCAGCTTTTGGACAGGTCCAGAACCAGGCCAGAGTATATCCCAGCATTAACGACTTACGCATCAAGAAAGTTATGTGAAACTTATTTAATTAGATATAATCCCTATTTACAGGAATAAATGATTACTATAGTGATGTTCCAAGGTATCTAAATAGCAAATTCAATAGACAGCAGGTAAAATTTATTAAGTGCTTATTCACAGCACTAGAAACTATCCTAAAGTATTTTACATATTTTTTATCATTGAATCTTCACAACAACCATGAGAGGAAGGGATTAGCATACATATTTTACAGATTAAAAAGCTAAGAATCAGTGAAATTAAGAAGCTTTCTCTAATGACTATGGATATAGATGCAGTTAGATTCATTGCTATTGATGTAATTTTTCCCCCGTTAGGAGAGTTGTTGTTTACCCTAATTATAGCACAGCTAAGCTACTGTTAAGAGACATAAATAAAATTGATTAATAAGATCAAAGTTTATTTCTCAGTCACATAGAAACGAGAGCTAAAACGGGGCCTTCTACCCTTTCAACACACCATTCTATCTCTGGGTCCCCGGAATGTATTATACTATTTACCTTTGCCCAAAGAGAAGAGAGCGTTTACCTTTCAAGACACAACCTAAAAGTCAAACACACAAATCCGTGGCATATAATGTGGAAGAGCAATTACTAAAACATTATGTACATATTGGGTTTTGCAGTAGGCAAGGCCATGCATATATGCAAAGCATGTGAATAAGCTTTTTGCTCTGTGCAGTATAAGGGAGAGAAGTGCCTGATGTCTTTTTCTATGGTTTATTACTAGAAAATGTGCTACAGGGAGTAATATTTTTCTTTTGTAGTGTACACTAGAAAATATGTGCTGGGATAAATTTTAACAGAGCAGCATCTCTGTGTCTTACAAGGAAAAGCACCACTTCACAATTAAAAAAAACAAAAAAAAGAGAAAGAAAGAAAAAAAAAGGTTATACATGAATGTCAATCCAGCACACTGTCATATTCACAAAGAAAAAATAGTCAAAACTTTTATTATCATCACATTTCAACTACTGAGCATATATGATTTTCAGCATGTTGTGTGAAGAAATTGGCAATAAATACGTAACTAATTTTCCTCATTAAAGTATAATAGCAGTCAAGGGAAAATACATTCACCAAATTCAAAACAGGGTATGAGATGAAAAACACTACTTCATGACAAGAACAATGACTGGCAGAACCATTTACACGATTATGTATGACTTGCTTTATTGGCACATCCCAGTGAAATGTTTAATATCTTAAAGAGCCTAAAGCTATCATTTTGGCATCAAAATACCGCAATTTGTTGAAGACAAAAACAATACAGAAGAATTTCTGTGAAATCAGTGAGTTTCACTCTTTCCTAGCATTTTTTTTTTCCATTGATTGAAGAAATGGATTTTAAAACAATTGTTGGGCACATTGACAAACAACATCCAAAAACAACAACACAACAGACTTTGCAGAATTGGAAGTAAACAAAGAATGGATCAAGGATGAATGGATCTGGCTTCTGAATGAAAAAGCTTCATTGACTTAAAAGGAAATTTGATTTGAATACTCAGAATGATCTAACAATTAGAGCCATTCATAATGCCCTTATTGTAAGATAAGATTTTCTGCTTTAGTTAAAAGAAAAAAAGACAAAAAATCGGATGAAGAATATAATCTATAGCTCAAGTGAAAAATTATCAAACTTTATACATATACATAATCTTGGTGAAAGGTTACAAGCAACTCATCCTTCTAACAAATACAGAGTTGGTATAACTATCAATTTTAAATATTATTTAAATGTTAAAATTTATAATTAATCTAAAATTGATAGTTTACATGTATGCTGAATGTTCTTATGAGCTTTAGTTGAGAAAAATGGTCCTTAACTTTTACCATTATTTCTATTATTCAGGGAAGATTTACAGGATGAATAAAACTCCCACTTGGCATTTAATTCAACATCAAAACAAGCAGAAATTACAGAAGTGTGAAAAAGTGGAAAACCATACCATGAACTTCAGAAAAGTGTACATTTGAATATAACTATTTTATTCCTACTGTCAATACCATCAATTTTCATCAAAGTATATGCTCATCATACATTATCATAATGACAGTTTTTGAATTCAATATTCCTCATTATTTGAACTGTTTTCCTTTTGACATTTACACTACTTTTATTGATCCTTTCATTGATTCTCTAACTAGTTTTATGTCCTTCCAACAGTGAATAAAGAGAATCACCATTTATCCATGTATCTTTTAATACGTGTAATGGTCTTCCTTTAGCTACCATCTCCAGCACTGTATCGTAGAGATGATTGAAGGAGTTTCGAGTTCATTTTGTATCAAACTACGATACCTTCTATTGTTTTTGAGAAAAGCAAGTTGATTTTTCATTTATAGGATAAAACTGGGTTTTTTTTTCCATACTCTCATCCATATTATATTTTAATATTTCCTGGACCCACACACCAATCAGAAAAATAAGAGGATTCGGCATCTTCTTTGACTTTCCCTACTTGATTCCTCCTATTTTCAAAACAATCATGTAGCTGAGACCCACGGCTGCAAAACAAGATGAATTGAGCAGAAGATCATTAGAAGGAACAATGTGGCACTCATCATTTTGTGCTGTCACAACACCATCTGTGTCGCACCAGACCAGAGTAACTTTGACATGACAAATAAACCTCTTAGGGGAAATGAGGATTCTATTAATTGCTCCACTGTCTGTCCAAACACTGGTGATATACTCTCCTCTAACGTAGCACCATACACAACTGTTATTATTGAATTAACAATAGCAATGAATTATGATTTTTAAAATAACATTTATTTCTTCTGGATGAAAAATAAGATGTAAAGTATTACACTCCCACTGGGTGGTGTAAATATATTTATGCAGCCTTGTAATTATATTTATATCTCACCTGGGGGACTGAATCCAGAAATACTGTTTTCTTTACCCTGCTAATAAATATTGTTCAGTGAAATTACATCATGTGTCCCTCATGGCAGCCGTTTCCCTCAACTGCAAAAAGTGCTGAGGTTAGTGGTTCAAATCAGTTTTGATCTACAGGCACTGACCTTCTCCTGACCGTTACTATTATCAACAACGACGACAACAGCTGATATCTATTGATGTTTCTGTGTACCAGCTGCCCTGCTATTTATGTGGATTATTTCATTTAAACCTCACAGCAATCCTGTGAGCTGGAGGCTTTTATTAACCCTGTAATTTTCTAGATCAGGAGTTAGCCAACATTTTTGGTAAAGAGCCAGAGATTAAATATTTGAGGATTTGCCAGCCGTACAGTCTGTCACAGCTATTCAATTGCTAGTGTGGTACAAAAGCCATGCAGACAATACACCACCAAATATATGTAACTGTGTTCCAGTAAAAGTTTATTTACAAAAAAAAGCGGAGTGTGGGCTGGATTTTGCCTGTAAGCAATTGTTAGCCCAGTCCAGATGATGAAACTGAGGTTTAACAAGGTTAAATAACTCACCCAAGGTCGCTAAGTAGTGAGGCCAACATTTAAAAAGAGACAAACTACAGGGCACCTGAGTGGCTCATTCGGTTCAGCCTCCGACTCTTGGTTTTGGCTCAGGTTATGATCTCAGGGTGGTGAGATTGAGCCCCACATTGGGCTCCCTGCTTGCAGGGAGTCTGCCTGAGATTCTTTGTCTCTCTCTCCTTCCCCCTCTCACCCTCCTCCCCCGAAAAATAGACAGACTACAAATCTGCGCCCCTAACTACTATCCACACTGCCTTCAGGTTCTGTAATGTCTCACATCCTCAGTGATGAACGGGCAGATTGAGGAAATGTGAAAATTGTAAGGTCTTAACAACTGGCTCTGGAATTTCTCTTAGAGAAGGAATTCATTTGTTCTAAAGGAGTCTTCCTAAGTCACCTGGGGAAAGTTGAGAACCAGAAGACAATTGTCAGCAGGCCTCACGGTAAGAGAAAGGACACAAACAGCAATCCTGAGGTGTCGCACAGGCGAGCAGAGGAAGAGAACCGTTGAATGTTTTATGGGTGATTATAGCCTGAATTACAGGAAAAAGCACCAACAGATATGAATGATTTAAAAAAAAAAGAGGGGATTGAGAATTTTTAACATTGTTAGTTACGCTACAAGTAATAGCACTACTCTAACAGGCTTAAAAAAATATAGAAAGACAGTTTCTCACGTAAGCTAAATCAAAACATGGGATGGGCTCTAGGTGTAGTGTATTCACAGATCCCCCTCTGTTTCTCCACCATTATCTCAGCTCTCCCTTCTTCTAGGTGTCAGTTCTATAATTAGAAAGGCGTTCTCCGTGATTGCCTCCAGCAAATGAGGCTCATGCTTCCTTGTTCACGTATGGTGAGGAAGACTGGGAAAAAATCCTGTCTCCCAACAATGGGAGAAATATCCTTTCTTCCCATCTGATTAGGCTGAATCCCCTCAATTAATAATTACCTGCCACCCCCCTCCCCAAAAATAGTTCTGAGTGCCCGGGGTTTAATTATGGATTCTCAAAACATTCCCTGAAAAGAGGATGGGTTTCCTAAGAGTGTCCTACGAGACTAACCATCACATGGCCATGCAGCTGCAAATGTAGGCATTTCACTGGAGTCATGGGAGCTGCAGGGGGACGGATGGCTATCAGGACAAAAATGGGATTCTTGTAGAACATAGAAGATATACATCTCTAACTCATATGATGAAATCCTATGCCGCTCTGGAATAAAACTGACTTAAAACAACAACAAAAAGAAACAGGGCTTGCCATGAGCATGGAGCTTCTCTCTCTTTTAGAAACTATCACACTGCAGTGTAAGTCAACAACAAGGAGGTTTTACTTTACACTACGCAATGTGACAGAAGTAGGATACCAAGAAAAATGGGCAGTCACTTGCAGGAGAAGCATACAAACTAACATTTTGAAACAATCTGCTGGGTGGATTAATAGCGGCATACTTGGAGTGCTATGGGAATGCTTCAGACTAAGGGAGTCAGGGAAATCTTCTAAAAGACATCGTTTCATTCTCCTTTATTAATTTCATATATAGAAATTAAGGCTATATTACACATTATACAAACACACACACACACATATCCAATAATAAAATGTTTTCCTTATAAAAAGTATAGACAGGGGGTGCCTGGGTGGCTCAGTCAGTTGGCTGTCTGCTTTGGGCTCAGGTCAAGATCTCTGGGTCTTGGGATCCAGCCTCCCATCAGGCTCCCTGCTCAGCAGGGAGTCTGCTACTTCCTCTCCCCCCGCCCCTCCTCACCCCCCAGTCGTGCTCTCTCTCTCTCTCTCTCTCTCCCCCTCAAATGAATAAATAAAATCTTTAAAAACAGAAAGTATAGATATGGCTATCTTTCACAATATCACAACATTCCTTGAAAGGCACTATGCTAGGTATCAGTAAAAGTCAGAAGTGATATGTGCATAAAATATACACAAATATAGAGACATACATATAGGCAACTCAAATGCTTAGCACCCCTAGAGAGCATGAGTATGTGCGTTCATTTGCATCCCCTTATATATGTAGAAATCAAGCTTAGGTATGAGAAGTGAAACTTTATGGTGAACACAGAAGTAGAATTTTGATTTTTACAGAAGAAACATATTTGGAAAATTCCTTTAGCATCATTTAAATGTGTAATTTATTTTGAAATGGGAACATATTTTATCTACAGGGTATTCATTTTCTTAATAACTGAATCTGGCATAACTTGCTGAGAAGACAGCATGCACTTAAGGGAAGCACTCGTGGTTATATGTAGTTGAACATTTTAGAAGGGAAATCATTTAATCTACTCAGTTTAGAGCTTTAGAAGGAATACATTAATGTGTAAAAGAAAGAAGACCAAAGCATAAATGTTTTTAAATTATCTTTTCCTTAGATAAAAATTATAGTACCATGGCTTTCAAGCATACATTAAAAATTCAACAATATAGTCTTTTTCTTAGAATTACTTTAAGACAGGTTTCCTCAACCACAGCACTATTGGTATTTTGGGCTGGATGATTCTTTGTCATTGAGTCTGTCCTGGGCATTGCGCGATGTGTAGCAGCGTCCCTGGCCTCTATCTACTAGATGCCAGGAGCACCTCCCAGCCCTGACAATCCAAAAACTGTCTCCAGACATTGTCAAATATCCCCTGGGGGGCAAAACTGACCCTGGCTGAGAACCACTGTCTTAATAAATAATTTTACTATCAAACTATAGTTTAATAATATTATGTAACAATTAAATCCCTATTAGTTTTCAATGTATAAATAACCATTTGTGAAAAATGAGCAAGCCGCTTCCAAAGTTAAATTATGAAATAATTTCAAAATCTGGATAAACCAGGAAATCTTCTTAAGAGCAATGAAAATTAGAGGGTCAATAGAGATAAGTCAATTCACAGTGATTCCAAAATTGATTATAACATACAAATATATCACTTCTAGTCATGGACTTATGATCTGTTAACACACACGCATGCGCACAGACACGCACGCACACACACACACACACACACACACACACACACACACACACACACACTGGCCTGCATCATCCAAGAAATGTGATGAATGATGAGGGAATAAACAAGGCAAAGTTTAGGATTTGGGAGCAATTAAAAAGTAGTGGTAAATAGAGGTTTCAAATCAAGACTTAAAAGCAAAGGTTAGAAGGAGCAGGGAATTTCAGGGAGTCAAGCACTAAGCAATAATCAGGACCCCCTTCTGTACTTATTTTGTGTATTGGCTTAGGGACCTAGAGAACGTTAAAAAGATAGAAACCAGTCTGGCTTGAAGAATCCTTGGAGACATTTTTTACCATCTTATAGGGAAATATCATTAGATGAGGCATTTCCTTTTTTTTTTTTAACTAACATCTTTATTTTATTTTTTTATTTAAATTCAATTAGCCAACATATAGCACATCATTAGTTTTTGATGTAGTGTTCAGTGATTCATTAGTTGTGTATAACACCCAGTGCTCATCACATCACATGCCCTCCTTAATGCCCATCATCCAGTTACCCCATCCCCCACTCAGCTCCCTTTCTGCAACCCTCAGTTTGTTTCCCTGGAGTTAAGAGTCTTTCATGGTTTGTCTCCCTCTCTAATTTCTTCCCATTCAGTTTTCCCTGCCTTCCTCTATTATCCTCTGCACTATTTCTTCTATTCCACATGTGAGTGAAACCATATGATAATTGTCTTTCTCTGACTTATTTCACTTAACATAATCCCCTCCAGTTCCATCCATGTTGATATAAATGGGAGATATTCATCCTTTCTGATGGCTGAGTAGTATTCCATTGTATATATAAACCACATCTTTATCCATTCATCTCTTGAAGGGCATCTCGGTTCCTTCCACAGTTTGGATAGTGTGGACATCGCTGCTATGAACATTGGGGTGCAATTGCCCCTTCTTTTCACTACATCTGTATCTTTGGGGTAAATACCCAGTAGTGCAATTGCTGGGTCATAGGGTAGCTCTATTTTTAACATCTTGGGGAAACTCCATTCTGTTTTCCAGAGTGGCTGTACTTCTTAAGCCTAATTCAAATGTTTCTGACATACAAATTAATGTATACATATTCCTGTACGTATACCATCATCTCCTTCAACCTGCTCCCCATTTGAAATGTCAAGCACATTGCCTGTCACATAGCAGACACAAATAAATATTTTAATGAACGAGTATTTGATAAATGGCTTCTGTTTCTTCTATCACCATAACAACCAACATTCCATAAAGAACAGCTTTTAGGGTGCCTGGGTGGCTCAGCCGTTAAGCGTCTGCCTTCAGCTCAGGTAATGATCCCAGAGTCCTGGGATCAAGTCCTACATCAAGCTCCCTGCTCCGCGGGAGGCCTGCTTCTCCCTCTCCCACTCCCCCTGCTTGTGTTCCCTCACTGTGTCTCTCTCTGTCAAATAAGTAAATAAAATCTTAAAAAAAAAAGAACAACTTTTAGCAAGAAATTCCCTCTTTTAGGAATCTTTACCTTTTTTTTTTGACATCCCCTTATTAATGTACTCCCCAAAAGCAATCCTGATTCCAAAACCTTCAACTTTTCATGACTTCATAGTATCCACAATAGCACTTTTAATACCCTCATACTCCCAAGTAACCTATGGCATATGTTAGATAAGGAAAAATTAGTTTTTTTATCAGGGCAGCCAAAACCAATATCATAGAGGGAAACAAATGTTATAAGATCTGATATATAGCATTGCAAAGCACTTACCTGTGACATAAAAGAATGATCATACATTAATAAAATAGATTCAAATAATTGAATATGAACTCAAGTAAATTAACATAATTCAGTTTTGAGTAACTAAGTCTACATGGCACTCCTCTGGCTAGGTTACACAGAAAGTCCCAACAGGTTTTAAATGCTACACTACAGCAATGTTTTCTTAAATTCCCTTCATATTTTAGGACTCCATGGGCTTAAACGTCAGGACTCCCTGACATTAGGTCTCTAAACAAAATAATGATTACTATTCAGAACCCAGGGATCTCTTAGATGCTGAGGTGAGAATGTAGCAGGAAGTTGAAGCCAGATATACCCTCAAAAGGACAAAAACATATTCATTTTCATGTTCCTATAGGACATAAGGAGAGTGGTAGTTTTCAACTCTGCTTGCATATCATAATCATGGGTAGAGCTTAACATAGCACTGCTGTCCATATGCCATCCTCAGAAATTCAGATTTAATTAGTCTGGGTTGGGGCCAGAGCCTCAATATTTCTTAAAAGCCCCACAGGTAATTCCAACATGCAAGCACTGAGATATAGGTATAATGAAAAGCCAAGTAAGCCGTATCAAGAGTAAGGAGTTAGATATTTCAAAAAGATATCATCTAATCTTTTATTATTTGTTAGTATAGTTCATTAGATGTATCATAGTCTGAAGCCACGAGGCAAATTTGTCAGTATATGCCAGTAAAAACACAGAAATGAGAATTTTGGTTGCTGCATAACAACATGAATTACAAATATCTTCCCCTTCCTCTCACTAAACCCTTTATTAGCACTGTCAAAATCTTAAGACATTCTTCAATATTAAAAGATCTAGTACTTTATTGTGGAAACCAATACAGTTCTTTTGGTGAAAAGATTTCCCCTCCTCTAAAGCTGATGGCACAAAATATGTAGAGAAGGCCCTAGCTAATACCAATAAAATCAGTGGTCAAGGTATTCATAGTACTATAAAGAGTTGATGACATGAAATGATCAACGGATTCTCAAGAAAATTAAGAGCTTAAAAGCAAATGACTGTCTTTTATCTGAATTTGGTCATTATATCAACTGATCTAAAAATTAACTATATAGTTTTTGATCAACACTGATAAAGCGAAAATCTTTTCAAGTGCAATTTCATCAGAGCAACTGCACAATCTTGGAATAGGGCTAAACCAGTTGTAGGTATTTTATTTTTTTTTTTTTTTTTTTTTTTTTTTTTTTATTTTTTTTTAAAGATTTTATTTATTTATTTGAGAGAGAATGAGAGATAGAGAGCACAAGAGGGAAGAGGGTCAGAGGGAGAAGCAGACTCCCTGCTGAGCAGGGAGCCCGATGCGGGACTCGATCCCGGGACTCCAGGATCATGACCTGAGCCGAAGGCAGTCGCTTAACCAACTGAGCCACCCAGGCGCCCACCAGTTGTAGGTATTTTAAAGACCAATGGTCAAATGTGATTTCATTTGAAATACTCCTACATTGGGGCACCTGGGTGGCTCAGTTGTTAAGCGTCTGCCCTCGACTCAGGTCATGATCCCAGGGTCCTGGGCATCGAGCCCCGCATCAGAATCCCTGCTCAGCGGGAAGCCTGCTTCTCCCTCTCCCACTCCCCCTGCGTGTGTTCCTGCTCTCACTATCTCTCTCTCTCTGTCAAATAAATAAATAAAATCTTTAAAAAAAAAGAAAGAAAGAAATACACCTACGTGAATCTTAAAAGACCACACAACGGTTAACATATACACTCTCTGAGTCTGCAGTAAAATGAGAGAAAACTATTTTCTAAAAAGTGAATAAATAAAAAAAGTATAAACATCCAAGGACAAATACAGTGGACTACAACAGCAGCAACATTTGGAGAGCTGGAAAACAATTTGAAAAAGCTCAAAACTAAGCCTGGAATGAGGGGATCAAGTCTTCGAAAGTAGAGGCACTAATTATCTTCCAGAGCAACAGCACAGAATAAAAAGAAGCTATTGCTCCTCCCCACTCCCAGTAGAAGAGGAGAGTTTTACTCGGTGGAGAGGTAGATCCAGAGAGACTCAAACCTGGCCACTGATATTATACCACTCCTACACCCCAGTGCAACTGATTCAGGGGTGGGGCCCTCCAAGAGTTTCTTGAATAGAACTATCAGAGAAAAATCATTCTTTCTTCAAGTTAGGAATTTGAAAAGACATAAACCAGGAGCTACGAGGGATTGTGTATACTACCACGTAAAGGAATCTGAATGAATACGATAACCAATAGAGAAGCTGTAATAAGAATTAGATGATCTCATTGAAATAGATTTTAAAGCTTTAGGGAATCAGAAAGTGCCTGTTTTTACTGCACCTTGATCTCAGGGGTTGGCACATAGTAGTTCCTCAAAGTTTGTGAGATAAATGAGTCAAGTCTGATTTCTGCCTCTGATATCCTGAGGTTTTTCCTGCCTGCCTCCTGTAGCTATCCAAGCAGTCATCTCTCAAAAAAATTATATATATATATATATATATATATATGTTTACATAAAATATGCACACATACATCTCTTTTTGCTCAAACTACTTGAATTAGGTTTTTGTTACTTGCGAATAAATAATTTCAATAATTAAATAAAGTTATATACAAAGAGGAGAGTGAAAAGTTATAAAGTTATAAGACAAAAACATAGAAGTGGCTATTCAAGTTGGACTAAGGGATAGTGGATACTCTTTCATCCCAGGATGGGAAAAACAACTGCTCTAAACCAGTGAAGCAGTTCATTAAACAATTTGTCTCAAATACGTGCCTGCCTAAACTCAATCTTTAATGATAGAAAAATATTAGAAGACTGGAATGCTGGCTTCCTTTCCCAGGGTTCAGTAAAGTCCTACATGTGAGAGACAAGCTTTAAAACAAGCTTCCCCATCTGGGAACAGAAAGACCACTGCTAATTTAAACAACTTTTTAAAAGAGATACATTTTCTGCCCATGGCCATTAAACTGTAATTTTAAAAACTCCTATCTAATGCATCCTAAAGAAATGCAACAGCTGAATTCTCTGCCTTGTATTAAAATTTGTGTTTGCAAAGTTTAGGAAGGAAATGCTACGGCAGCTAAGACCAGAATCCAGAAAGAACCAGTAGAACGTCCTATTCAGGCTACTCTCAAACATCTCTTGGTCTGAACTCCCTACTTGGCAAAGGTTTTAACTTTTTCCTAAAAGAAGCATCAAATTTGTCACTTGCAAATAGGAGATGCAGGTATCTGAACATGGGGGAAGCTCTGTCTCACCACTCCAGCCTGTTTCTTTATCCTGATTCAGGCAGTGGCTTAAGCCAAAGGCATTGAGCTGAGACCTGAGAAACTGAGAAGGTGGAAGACCTGTTGCTAAGAAACAGAGCCTGCAAAGCAGAGATCCAGATTCAGTGTTCCTGACCTCACAATTTCTATTTTTATTTACTGCTAAATCATTGCCATCAAATGAAATTCATAGGCAACTATATGAGAGAGAGAAAGAGAGAGAGAGGGAGAGAGAGAAGACAGGGAGGGAGGAACAAGAGGAGGAGGAGGGAGGGAGGAGAAAAAGATGACGCAAGGAAGGAAGGGGGGCAGGAGAAAGGAAGATCCTTAGGGAAAGAAAAACCACAAGCTTGCTAAACAGTGGTGCATGACTATTTAACTGCAGAGGCAATCCACATGGTCATGACAGAATTGTTCTCTGGAGGTAGACCATTCTGAAGCTGGTGAAGCCTCATTAATAGCCTGTCAGGTATGTCTATAAAGAACCTTGGACAATGGACGTTTTCCCACGGGCAGAATAAGGACAACTGAATATCCGATCAAGAAAGCCACTCCACTGCCTAGAAAGTGAGTCAACATGTGCATGCAACTTAATGTTCCAACTTAGCCAGATGAGAATGATAATAGCCAACATTAGTGGAAACGTCTCTTATTATGTGCAGGCACTGTGCTAAAAGCTCACTGAATCCTCAAAACTACCTTATGAGATTGTCCCTAGCATTATGTTGGTTTTGTGAAAATCATACAGGCTTACAGAAGGTGAGTCCATTTTCCACAGTTAGGAAACTTTAAGTCAAAATCTAGACACAAAGAACCCGACTTCGGGCCCAGTGATTGTAACTACTCCCCTCTAATGAGTATACAGTAGTGGTTTTGGACCCTTGACAACTCTTATGTTGCATCCCATTCTCCCCTTATTTCAGCGGTTCTTAACTGTGGGCGATTTTGCCCCTTAGAAGACATTCAGCAATGTGTAGAGACATTTTTGACTGTCACAAACTTGGGTGGGTTGGTGCTACTGACATCTAGTGGGTAGAGGCCAGGAACGCTGCTAAACATCCTACGATGCACAGAACAGCCCTCCAAAAGAATTATTTAACCGAGAATGTCAACAGTGGCACTGATGAGAAACCCTCCCTGACCTGGATGGAAACACTTTGTTGTTTCTTCGTTGTATGCTGTGAGTAGCACAGGTGGCCAAATGTACCACTCGCTATGTAAGTTGCTGGCTCATAAGAAGCCACATCTGGACTTGAATGAGATGACATCTCATTGCCCAGAGATTCTAGATTTGGGGCAGGATTCAGTCACCCATGACTGTCCCCCCTCCATGTAGAAAAAATAAGAGAGTTTCTGACTATACATTCTGACTATACTGGATTTAAGAGGTCTCTAAAAATTATACATGTAGAAAAACAGATATAGGTACTGTGCATTCACAGAGTTTACCCTTGTGGGTATTTATTATTTTTGCTACCTATAACCATTCCCCGTCCTTTAGTGTCTAAAACTGTGTTTCTAAATGAATTGTCAATTATAGGGGCCTACTCTTCTAGCCAAAGATGTGAACACATGATCCACACATAGTTGTCCCTCAATCTCCTGGTGCTGAGATTATTCCAGAGATGGTTACATGTCAATACCAGTTGAGTAATAAATTATTATTTTTCTAAATGAATATTTTTGAGACAATTTCTCTTTCCTCTCTAATCTTTAATCTGGAGAAATATTTTCAGATAGAAAAATCTAATATGCTGAAACCTACACCCAAAGAAAGGTAGAAATAAGATTCTAAGAGGAAAGATCCTGGCAATATTGCGTCTCCAGGTCCAGAGTATAAGAGCTGCAGGATAGCCCTTTTTCTTCTGTGAATTACATCATTTTCATTCCAATCATTCTTTTCTTTCCTTAAGTTAGATTTCTGCCCATTAATACTCAAAGAATATTGATGAATACAACAGCCCATGGGAATGGCTTTTCACAGACCACTAATTCAACAACTTTCAAGTTGACTTTTTTTTCAAATATTTTCAAGTATAAAAGTTCTATAATTCTCATGGAGTTTTGCCTTAGCTTTGAGCATCATCAAGCAAAATTAGCAGAGCATTTGAAAGAAACCAAGACTATATTCATACATTCTAGAAATTACCATGCCATGTATGCTACAAATTCTAGTTTTTCTAGAAACTCTGAAGCTGCATTCATTAGTCTCCCACAACTGTAACTGAAATCACAGAACAAAGTTCACCGAGGTAAAAACATCATGTCACTGATCAACCACCACTTCCTAGAGGGGCCTATCTATAGAAAATAAATAAATAAATAAATAATAGAATAAAGTAAAATAAAATAAAATAAATAATAAAATTAAGTTAAAATGAAGCATCTTCTCTAAAACCACATGCTCCTATGTTTTCATTTCCTGGAAACCCACCAAGTATAGTGAAAGGAGAAGCAGTAGAAACTCTTCTCTGATCTCAAAAATTATATTTCCATGCAGTCCACATCTAGCATTTGTTTCAGAAACTATAATTCAGACAGCCTTGCAAAAAGACCATCGTTTGGAATTTAATCAATAGGTTGGATGGGGGAAGAGATACTAACTGCAGATGAAAGAATTTATGTATGCCAGGAAACTATGAGATTTCACGTTCAGCTAACATCATCTCACTTTTCAAAAACAATGAAGAAAATCAACTCACATGTTTGAATGTCAAATGTCAATCTTCTGCTACTTAAAATTTGCTTGGAAATAGCAAAAAAAAAAAAAAAAGTACCTAGATAGTCCTACATATTCTTTTGTATGTGTGTGCAAGAGAAAGAGACAAAAGGGAACCTTTTACAAGTAAGTAATTTGGGAAGGATTCAAAGAAATACGTGCATTTTAGATCCTGATGGAGACTTGTGTGAAGAATGGGAAATAAACAATGATGAATAAAGCTAGTGGAAGACAGAAAAGTACATGGGAAGGAGTAAAAGAGAACAGAAATTAAATGCATAAATAGACATATATAAACACACAAATATATATGCATATATATATTTACATATATAAAAAAGACTTATTTTTATCCCATATATAATAACCTCATGCCTGCTGCTTTTGTCACACATTGTGTGACAAAATATATACTTTTTAAAAAAAAATTTTATTTATTTATTTATTTGAGAGAGAGCGAGAGAGAGAGAGAAACAGCATGAGAGGGGAGAGGGCCAGAGGGAGAAGCAGGCTTCCCACTGAGCAGGGAGCCCAATGTGGGGCTCCATTCCAGGACCTGGGGCCATGACCTGAGCTGAAGGCAGACACTTAACCGACTGAGCCACTCAGGCATCCCTAAAATACATACACTTTTATAAAAATACAAATCTTGTATGTAAACCAAGCAATTTTAGATTACAAATAATCTGACAACTTGAACTAGTCTAAGAACAATAAATACTAGTCTACAACATTTAAAGATAAAATAATTCAGTTAAAACATTCTGGAAGAAAATTGTAAAATAAAATCAGATATGCATCAACATTGCCATTTCTTCAAAATGTATCCACAAATTACTTCAAGTTATATCATCTATATAACTCATCCTCAAGTACTAATTTTACTACTCTTGATAGAACATTGGTGAGCAGATATGGCTTTATCTGATATGGCTTAGAGCTCAATACAATCTGGATTGTTCAAAATATGTTTATTTCATCCTTTTATTTTAAACCAGTGTTATATGTACTGTGAGTAATAAGACAGCTAAGTGGCCCAATAAATCTGTTAGAATATAGAGTTTAAACCCCTGTAGCCTGGATTTTTTTATTAATTTAAAAATAAAAGTAGATATTACAGTGAAAATTATAAATACTACACCAAACACATCATATAATGCTTAAAATTTTGCTGGGTAGCTCACATTAAAATGAATATTTATTATTAAATTATATAATATATTAACTATTGTTTAATAAATGTAGCTAAATAGCTAGGAGTAGAAATTCATTGCCACTCCATTCTTCTCCTTGGAATCAGACCCATTCAAGTGATGTCCAAACAAACTATGAGATGCATTCTATTGAGCCAAACACTTATTTTAGTCAAGTGTGTTTTTCAGCTTGTTCATTGTTGTTATTTGGGAGATATTGTAAAGGAATTTGACTATTGCAAAATTTGTAGGCCATCCTCAACAGGATTTATAATGGCATCACAAATTTGAAAGGTTTGAATGTATTGTAGCTACACTGAACTACCTGAAATCCCTTCTATCTCCATCCTGCAAATGCTAGATTAGGATAGTTTGCATAGTTCTAAAACTAGTCTTTAAGGTGAAAAAATGGGTAGATAAAATAGTAACCAGATAACAACTGCCAAAAGTATATAGTTCACATTTCTTATAATCTCAGCATTCTTCCATGTTACAAAATGAATTGTGGCCCCCTCCCTCCCCCACCCCCTGCCCCAAACTCATATGTTGTAGCCTTAACTCCTAATGTAACTGTATTTGGAGATAGGGCCTTTAAGCAAGTAATTAAAATTAAATGAAGTCACGGGAAAGGGCCATAATCCAACAGGACTGGTGTCTCTATAGGAAGAAAAAGAGATATCAGAGATCTCTCTCCCTTGAGAAGGCAGCCATCTGCAAACCAAAAAGTGAGGCTTCACCAGAAACAACCCTGACAGCACTCTGATCTTGGACTTTTTGCCTCCAGAACTGTGAGAAAACAAATTTCCATTGTTTAAACCACCCAGTCTATGGTGTTTTGTTATGGCAAACTGAACAGACTAGCACATCTGCAAACTTCCACCTCTGGTTTATTCAATCATCACTTGCACACATGTTGGCATTCATTATCTTTATGCATGTATCAATTTGTTCACTCAACAAACATTTGCTGATTGTCTACTGTATCCTAGAAATTGTCTTGATTCCAATGTCTTTATTCTCTGTATTAGTCAGGGTTCTCCAGAAAAATAGAACCAATAATATATATATATATATAACATATTATATATATATATATATTACATATTATATATATATGGAGATTTATTGTAGGAATCTGCTCACACAATTATGGATGCTGAAAAGTCCAATAATCTGCCATCTGCAACCAGGAAAGCCAGTGGTATAATTCAGTCTGAGGCCAAAGGCCCAAGAACCAAAAGCAGGAAAAGATGGATGTCCCAGTTCAAGAAGAGAGACAGAACATTCACCCTTCCTTCACCTTTTTTTCCATTCAGGTCCTTAAATGATTAGATGGTGCCCACCCACACTGGTGAAGGCAGATCTCTATCTACTGAATCAAATACTGATCTCTTCCTGAAATGCCCCTCCAGACATACCCAGAAATAATATTTTATCAGCTATCTGGCACCTGTCAACCCAGTCAACTTTAACCCACATAAAGTTAACCATCACATTCTACAAAGATTCTGAAATAAGATGTTCCTTCTCCTAGAGCAGAGACACTGGAACTAGCTCACCTCCTTCCCACTGTTCTCCTATCTTCATAACCACCCAATTAGAAAGCTGAGCAATATCTACACAGTTGCCAAAGCAGGTCAACGTATGGACTTCCTCCATCCTTGGTCCTCTATTAAGAGGGAGAAACAAAGGAAATAACATTTATGCAAACACTATACTAGATATTGTTTGTATTTTACTTAGCAAATATATGGGGGGGGAGAATCTTCAAAAATTGTATTCCTTTTAGAGTATTCCAGTAGATTAGAATTCAAAAGGCCAGTAATTTGAAAAACAAGTTTCAAATTAAGAACTTTTACTTCAAAAGAAAGGCTTGTAACCATCTCAGCAATAATGATTTCTTCCTCCATAACATTCCTACAAAGACTGTCATGCATCTTGATCTTCCATTTTACTTCAGCTGTAATTTGACTTTTCCAGTACCGCATGCAAAAATTGAGAGACTAACACAACACAGTAGTCCAAGCTGGATAAAATGGACATGTATAATTAAATAGAATAGTGGCTCAAGGTAGCCATATACAGCATTTAAATGCTTCTATCATCTACAGAGAGAAAGCAGTTAGAGCTTTTTAGCAGCCTTCTTGAATTTTAACTTCCATGCATCTGCCATTTTCTCTTCAATCAGTAGATGATATACAGCACAGTGGTAATCTTTTTTTTTTTTTTTTTTTAAAGAGAAGGGGGAGAGGGAGAGAGAGATCCTAAGCAGGCTCCACACCCAGCACAGAGCCTGACGTGGGGCTCAATCTCACAAACCTCAGATCATGACCTGAGCAAAAATAAGAATCGGCTGCTTAACCCACTGAGCTGCCCAGGCGCCCCACAGTGGTAATCTTAAAATCTGTTATTTTTGGTTTTCTATGTTTAGTTTTCTAAGCATTTGGGAATGCTTTATCCCATGGGGATATAGCCATGATTTCAAGATACGTAGTAAAAAAAAATAAAAATAATTTTTTTAAATACATAGTAAATATAAATTTTCCATCTGCATTATACATAGTAACTTGAATAGGTTATATGTGGAACAAATCCTTAGTTCATAGGACAATCCTTATAATAAGAAAGAGAAACAGAAATATGTTAACATGTTCTCAGTATATATCTGTCAACAAGTTTAATTTGAACTCCTAAAATACTCATCCCAGGGCATAAATGCCAAGCAACATTTTAGGTTTTGCCAAATTTCCATAACTCTTTCAAAATTTCACAACAAGCTCTGAATTCTACTAAGTGATATTTCCCTTCCTCTTAATTTGTTTGGGTTGCAAAGGAAATGACATTTTCCAACATATTTCTAACTTAAATTTGTGTTTTCTGCTATGCAAACATAATTTCTCATCTTGGAGAAACTCAGCATTTCTGACTCCAAACAGCTCTCCTGGAAGCAGTGGCTGTTCATGAAGCCTTTGAGGATGATGTGCTCCATTCAAAGGGCAAAACAAAAACAAATCTGAGTGAGGATAATACAACTCACATGACACATCAGGTCCTTAAGTAACTGAACTTCATTTAAAACTTCTCATTTCTTTAATTCGTCTATGAAGGAATTGGACTGGTGGAGAGACTGTAATACATTTGTTTTTATAAGTCTGTGTGGTGGTGTTTTTTTAATTTCCCAACAAGAGTTTGTCTTCTTACTGATCTAAGAGATGGATAAGTAAAGGACCATAAGAGATGAAGGGGGGAGAAAAACAGCAGTACAATTTTTGGAAGGGTTCATGTGCATAATAGTTTTCCAAAAATGCTTATTTGTTTATCCATCCTGTTTTTTGTTTTAAATGGTAATTGTATTAGTCAGCTCTGGCTGCCATATGAAATCCCCCAGACTGGGTGGCTTAAACACAGAAATGTATTTCTCACAGTTCTGGAGGCTAAGAACAGGGTCTGGTAGGGCCACTTTCTGGTGAGGATTCCCTTCCTACTTTACAGATGGCCCCATCTTACATGTGCCCTCACAAGGTGAAGAGAGCTCTCTAGTGTCACTTCTTATGACCTCCCTAAAGGCTCCATTTCCAAATACAGTCACATGGGGAATTGGGACTTCAACATAAGAATCTGGGGGGTGAGAGGCACAATTACTGTTCATCCCCAACAGTGGTACTGCACCCACCAGAGCAAAGGATCTCGGCACACTAGGTTTGATAGGACTTAACAAGCAGCTGGGAGGTTGTCTAGTGGACCGTTGTTTAAGCGGAATGCTCTTGCACTTTCTCTGTGAGTCAAAAGGAAGCACAGTCTAGTCGTTAATACTTAGGATGATGCGGATGTTCTCACCCTGCTTTGTGGAGATAGTAAACTGTGCCACACAGTCTCCAGAAATTCCTATAAAACCGATAAACACATGATGCCTGTTGAACATTTCAGTATATTAATTTTTTCAGGCCCCTCATGTTCCAGGCTGGATTATCTTTTTTTTAAAGATTTTTTTATTTATTCATTCGAGACACAGAGAGAGAGAGAGAGAGAGAGAGAGAGAGAGAACATGAGCAGGGGGAGAAGCAGGCTCCCTGCTGAGCAGGGAGCCCGATGCAGGGCTCGATCCAAGGACCCTGGGATCATGACCTGAGTGGAAGGCAGACGCTTAACCATCTGAGCCACCCAGGTGCCCCTGGGCTGGATTATCTTAAGCATGGGTTCAACAAAAAATACTGACAGAAGAACCAATAAATCAAATAAATATTTTCTGGGCCCCTATTATGCGAAACCATTACTAGCCATTATAAGAGGGTTCTTCCACAAGATCTATATGGTTATTTCTAATAGTTTGTAATACCAATAAACACCATATATCCAAAGCTCTGTGTAATGACTACATTGCTGCACATGAGGTTTTTCCACTGTGCCGTTTATTATTACAAATATAAAATAAAAGGATCTTGCTGTAAAGAAGGAAATGGATCAGGCAACACTATATACTACATACAAAAGAAGTACAAGTTCTTCTCCTAAACATTTGCTTAAGATTTCAATAATTTCATTTTTCTGTTTCTCCTTTCCATAGGGATAAGGCAAAAGGCTAAGGAAAACATTTTCTACTACACAACATTCCCCACAGCTGGCTCCACAAGAAGCAAAATTTGGCTGTGCTTTATCCGAGTTCAGGAGAAGCTTCCCTGAAGAACACTTGTTTCTTAAGTCCTGGTTCTACCATTAGCTAATAATATGAACCTGGGCTGGTCATCTTGCAGTTCTGTCAGGTATCAAGCCAGGGCTTTGCAGGAGAAAATACCACCGATCTCTTTCAGTTGTGCAATGATGCAATCTGGTTTTAAAAATTTCTTTTTAGCCCATGTAAAATGCAATGGCATTAGTTTATAGAATTTTCTACCCTACATTATGGCCAAAACCTTCACAACAACATGTCAAAAGTTTATTACATGCTTGTAACTGTTTGTTTCTCCTAAGAGAGAAAATAGAAAGACTCTGGTAAGAGTTGACATTATTTTCCTCTCAGGCTGTATGTGAATAAGAATTAAGTTATTCAGAAACCCAGGTTCTCAATGTGCTGACATATCTCAAGGGAGAGCTTGGACATTTTAATTGCCTCTGTTACACAAAGCCTGCTTAACTGGTATTGTAATAAAGTGCTACAGTAGCTTTACCCAAATGTTTTTGAGGCCTCAGGGTTTCCCAATACAAGTACTGGTGAAAGCTTAAGCTCTTAAGACTGGGTTTACGTCAAAGATCGTATTTTCTCTCTTGTATATACCCAGCTCAAACAATGAGCTTTTGCAAATGTTTATTTGTTCCTTTTTGAAAAACCCTAAAAACTGTGAATTTGGTAGTGTAGTAAAATTGTATTCCACAAAACAAAATGTTTTTCCCCTCAAGTCGCCAGATTTCTCATGTGCCACATTTTTCAACCTTATTATTCTAAATATTTGCTTTTCACTTTCTGAATGTTTCCTCTGGTAAGATGTGGCATTTTGTCCTTGAGAAGTGAGTGCAAGTTACTATATTTTCCTTCTCAGCCATCTCGTGAGACAGGCAGTGAAATGCCAAGAATAATGTAAACTATACAGGAAAATACCATGACGTACTACACCTAGAAATATCTCAGCTTAATAGGTGTTGTGCCATTAACGGTGAATTTTATGGAGGTAAGGAGATGTAAATCTGTCAGGTAGACAAAGATTTACAATAATACCCACTTCAGTGGATGATTTTCATCACAGTTAGGACCGTCAGGCAACTTGCGTATTTTCGAGTCTGTTAAGTTATGAAGGCCTCCTTGTATTAATCCAAGGTTGGTATCTTGACCTTCCTGGAGTTGATGCTGATAATACAGTTTGCCACTCTTATCTTCTATTATCACTGATGTGATTTCAGTTGGTAGGGTGGGGTTTTACTTAAATAAAACTTACTTAAGACCACTGGTTAGAAGTTAATGATCATTTTCTACAAACAATGCCCTTTTTATTATTGCTAGAGTATTCATGTAACTCATTCTTATATTTCTTTGTAAGTCATATCTGGACATAGACTTCATTTTCAAAAGATACATATAGTAAATTACCATAAGAAAATACTTGCTTTTGCACTTTTATACACTAATTTCACAGTTGTATCAAAAAATTGAATGATAATTTTGTTAGCTATTAATGTGAAGTCACTGGAAGGTAAACATCTTATTAAGTATGCTACTTACAGATTTGGGGGATACCATTGCATTAGGAAAAGAACAGCAATGAAAACCATGTGTTCTGGTCTTATTCTTCATAAAGTAAAAAAAAATTAACAGAAAAAGTATAATAGCCTTTTTAAGCTCTTTTGGTTACAAATTTGAATTTTTAACTCAATGTGCTAGATAAACATAGGATTTTTTTTAAAGATTTGTTTATTTGAGAGAGAGAGTGGGGGGTGAGGGGCAGAGGAGAGGAAGAGAGAAAATTGTAAGTAGACTCCATGCCCAGCGCAGAGTCCTATAAGGGGCTCAATCTCAAAACCCTGAGACCATGACCTGAGCTGAAATTAAGAGTCGGACACTTAACCAACTGAGGCATTCAGGCGCCCCAACATAGGATTACTTTTTAAACCCATACTCTACTCATCTCTATGTATCTGAATACTACAAAAGACAGAAGAAAATTGTATGGGACATGATTATATGTTATATTTATATATTTATTAAATATATATGTTAAAATACTTTTAAGTGAGATTTCTAGGCCATTGTCTACCTTGGAGTCCTACCTTCCTGAGTTTAGAGATGTTACTCATCAGATGATAGACAAAAATTTAAGGTAAAACTACATGGATGCCTTTGACATGCATATGTGTATCGTAGAATGTATTTAAGGAGAAGTGAAATAGCAAACAGCTTTAGCCACAGCTGTTGTCACCGTGACGAGATGCTGACCATAGGGTATAAGTGTTACGTCAAGGTTCTGAAGATTGTTGGTTGGCTGGTATTCTGCCAAGAACACAAGTGACTCTCTTCCTAGCAAAAAGCCAAAGACGGGACCCTAGAGGAAACTGAAGTAAAGCCAAAAATGAAGTCAAGCCAAAATTCTGCAAAGAAGAATGTCCTCAGATTATTTTCATTCCCCCACAATTACAGCCACCATGTCTTCTATGTGTGTGGTCCAGTTTCCTAGTAAATAAGGGAAGGGAACAAACTGCCAAGGCCCCACTGGAGAACACCCATGAGTCCTAAAAAAAAAAGAGTATGATGCAGAAAGACCGATGGAGGTTCAGTGAGGTTTTGAGCAAGGAAAGAGTTGCAGAAGAGTGTGAACCAGAGGACCACCTCCCTCTTCAGCCAGGATACAAGGCGCAGGAAAGAAGAGTATCGGCCCCTATTCCAGTCTCTCCCCACATGCATTATTTTTGTTTTTAAAACTAAATGTATTATTTACAAGATATGATATGATGGGGAGATAAAACATACTCCTTGTCAAGATACTAGATAAAAATTCTCAAAGGAGGAAAGTTGGTTGAAATTTCCCAGATATTAATATATGTAATACCATAAACGAAATCAATTGAGATATTCATACAGGCTACCACCTGGTGGTTGCAGGACAGTCGGCATAAAAGATACAGTATTTTCAAAGACCTCAGTCATGTGTTTTAAAATATTCAAGATCTTATTTAATTTTTAATTACTGAGTTTTAGTAAACCTAACTATGAGTTTCTTCCTAGATAATAAATGACACATGGTTACTGCAGAAGACATGGTAATTGACATATGCAATTAGCATCTTCAACTCCAGGTTTCACTCATTCAGTCCAACCCATGGAGGAAAACATGTTCACACTTAACATGTAGGCTTTAGGCAAGAGCATTTCTAGGCACTTGGGGATTTGGTAATGAGCATTTTGGTCCTCATGTCTGCCACACATAAATTGCTTTGAGAGACTTCAGATGAACACTGATGAGCAGGTATGATACAAAAGATTCTGCCTATTAAATTAGTGATCCTGACCATTTAGATTTATATGAAAAACCAACTCACTCTTTTTTTTTTCTCAATACCCTTGATATTTTTTTTTTTTGATGTTCATGCAAGGTTCTTTTTTTTTTTTAATTGGAGATTTCACAGTGTTTTATTTTTTTATAATTTTTATTGTTATGTTAATCACCATACATTACATCATTAGTTTTTGATGTAGTGTTCCATGATTCATTGTTTGTGCATAACACCCAGTGCTCCACGCAGAACGTGCCCTCTTTAATACCCATCACAAGGCTAACCCATCCCCCCACCCCCCTCCCCTCTAAAACCCTCAGTTTGTTTTTCAGAGTCCATCGTCTCTCATGGTTCGTCTCCCCCTCCGATTTGCCCCCCTTCATTCTTCCCCTCCTGCTATCTTCTTTTTTTTTCTTAACATATATTGCATTATTTATTTCAGAAGTACAGATCTGTGATTCAACAGTCTTGCACAATTCACAGTGCTCACCATAGCACATACCCTCCCCAATGTCTATCACCCAGCCACCCCATCCCTCCCACCCCCCACCACTCCAGCAACCCTCAGTTTGTTTCCTGAGATTAAGAATTCCTCATATCAGTGAGGTCATATGATACATGTCTTTGATTCACTTATTTCACTCAGCATAACACCCTCCAGTTCCATCCACATCGTTGCAAATGGCAAGATCTCATTCCTTTTGATGGCTGCATAATATTCCATTGTGTATATATACCACTTCTTCTTTATCCATTCATCTGTCGATGGACATCTTGGCTCTTTCCACAGTTTGGCTATTGTGGACATTGCTGCTATAAACATTGGGGTGCACGTACCCCTTCGGATCCCTACATCTGTATCTTTGGGGTAAATACCCAGTAGTGCAATTGCTGGATTGTATGGTAGCTCTATTTTCAACTGTTTGAGGATCCTCCATACTGTTTTCCAGAGTGGTTGCTTGCATTCCCACCAACAGTGTAGGAGGGTTCCCCTTTCTCCACATCCCCACCAACATCTGTCGTTTCCTGACTTGTTAATTTTAGCCATTCTGACGGGTGTGAGGTGGTATCTCATTGAGGTTTTGATTTGGATTTCCCTGATGCTGAGCGATGTTGAGCACTTTTTCATGTGTCTGTTGGCCATTTGGATGTCTTCTTTGGAAAAATGTCTGTTCATCTCTTCTGCCCATTTCTTGATTGGATTATTTGTTCTTTGGGTGTTGAGTTTGATAAGTTCTTTATAGATATTGGATACTAGCCCTTTATCTGATATGTCATTTGCAAATATTTTCTCCCATTCTGTCAGTTGTCTTTTGGAAAAACCAACTCACTCTTATGTGCAATACATAGTTTCCATTTTAAGCACTAATTATTTAAATTTCTATATATTTAATAAAGAAAAAGAATAAATATTCATGACATAAATGTGTATAAATTTTTTCATATTTAAATAGAAAGAGGTGTAGTATAAAAGGACACAGATATGTTTTAAATCTATTGTCCCAGGAGAAGCACCAAGAGAAAAGGACTTCATGTTTAAATGGTAGTACAAAATGCAGTTGGTTATACCTCATTTTAGAGATTCACAATACTATATTTGCATTTTAAAGTTTCTGAAAAATTATTCTGTAAAGAAACCTGCTTCACCAAGTCTAATCCATGCCATTGTCAATTCATTTAACCATATTACTGTTCTTTAAAAATCTATTACCAAGACATTTTGAAATGCTACTCTAATTATGTCATTGAAAAAGTGTATATTGATATGGGGCTTGACAGAATGCTTAATAGAGAAAATACTTGTAGGTAGTTTAAATATATAATATACAATCCTAAATATTCTATTGAAACTATTGATTTGGTGGAAACATTTCTCTTTTGACTTAGGATGCTCATGAAAACCCTTACTTCATTTCTGTATATTCCCAAGAACACATTGTTCAAGCAAAAAATTCATAGACATCAATAAACAAAAAAATGGAAAAAGGAACTACATGGAATAAACCTTTCTTTGATCATTGTTCTTTCAAACCATCAACTAATCTAGAGCATGAAATAATACCACATAATTATCAAGGCAACCAGAGTATTTTGCTTATGGCCAATAATGACACTTCCATTTATAAGAAGTGGAAACCCTCTAATCACTCTTCATATTTCTCTCACCCCAACATACCCACAAGATGCCATTTATATATCAAGTCTTCTACTCAGAAATTACAATACTATAATGAAATTTAATTTTGAATTTGATTTTAATCAAAACAGCTCAAATTTTAAATAATTTAATAATTAGCAGAAATCCTTAAAGCTTGACTCTAAGGAAGCCATGGCTTATCTCCAGAGCACTTGTGCAACATATATAATTTTATGTGTGTGTATATACATATAGATCACTTATGAACATTTTTATGAGGGGGTTCATAAATTTAAAAGCATTGGACTTCTGGAAGCCTAATAAATTGCACTGATATTCCATATTTCAGTTCAGAAGCAAGTGAGAGACAGACATAGGAGTCCGGTAGATGGACATTCCCAACTAACTACTGACAAAGTTGTTTGGAAAATGTGGAGATTAGAAGCTGCACGAGGATCGGGGGACTAGGCTTGAGGTGGTGCAAAATGGAGCTGCTGAACTTGAGTCCACTTTGAGGAGTGACCAGAAAAACTCCATTAAGCAATAAAGAGAAAAGATATGTAACTTACCAATATTTGTCAGGGCTCTGGATGGAAAAGATTGATGATGATGATGATGGTGGTGATAAAGATGATGAAGATGATGATAACCACAAAAACACTACTAATAAAATCTCCCCTGGATATTTGCCCTCATAAATCTATTCTTACCCTGAGGTTCACCAGCTCCACAGTTGAGAAAGCCTCAAATTGAAAAATTTAAATGGTCCCAGATCCTTCACATACCTTGGTGACCAGCAGAAGTAAATGCAAATCCTCTGAAAATGTACCTTCAATCCAGGCCCCAAATTCCTACAAATTAAGTACAGTTCACAATCACAATCAAAACTTACTGAATAAACAATGAAAGAAGCTACCGTGAATGAAAGTCAGTTGAAATAATAAAAAACAGCTTTAGATTCCTCAGTGACTTCAGAAGATATAAGATACAGAATATAAAATAACTACCTAAGAGGTCTTTAAAGGAAATTAACCCCCTCTTTGATTTCTCAGCTCCACTCTATCCAACTCTTTGCCTAATAAAATTCATCACAGGATAGACAATGAGATCCAGGGATTGGCAAACAATAGCCATAGGCCAAATCTGGCTGTGCCCATTCATTTACATATTGTCTATGACTGCACGTGACAGATTCGAATAGTCGTAACCAAAATACATGGGGCTCAAAACCTAAAATATTATCTGGCTCTTTACAGAAAAAAAAAAAATTGCCAAAGGCTAGACTATACAAATACTTAAAGACACTCAAATATTAAAAATGCCAACAACACAGAGATCCCCACATTTGGGGGGTTTTTCGGCACAAAATGGTGGTTTTATTAAAGCCCGGGGACAGGACCCATGGTCAGAAAGGGCTGCCAGATCCCCACATTTGATTATAAACTCCTCCCTGTGATTACATGCCAGTAGTAAAATTATAGTTCAAACTGTAGAGGACCAAAGAAAGTAAAGACTCCTAAAGTACCCTAGAATTTCTTTTGGGTATAGCAAATATTTTCTCCAACTCTGTGGTTGTTTTCATTGATTGTTATTATTATAACTTCATTAAAAAGTGAATTATATTTTTTGAAAGATTTTTTTGAGAGAGAGAACATGAGCGGGGGGGGGCAGAGGGAGAAGCAGACGTCCCACCCCCCACCCACCCCACCCTCCCAACCGCCCCCCCAGCAGGGAGCCTGATGTGGGGCTCCGTCCCAGGACACCAGGATCATGACCTGAGCCGAAGGCAGATGCTTAACCAACTGAGCCCCCTATGCACCCCAAGAGTGAATTATATTTTAAAGAATTTTTTAATGTAGAAAAATACTTTTTTTAATACCCATGTATTTACAGTTTCTGGCACTCTTTCTCTTCTTTATAAATATGAGTATCCATCTGGCAACACTTTCTTCTGCCTGAGGAATTTCCTTTAACATTTCTTATTCAGGTCTTCTGGCAATAGAATCTCTAACCTTTCCCTGGTCTGAAAATATTTTTATTTTGCCTTCATTTATGAAGGATATTTTCAGTGGATAGAGATTTCTAGGTTAATAATATGTTTTGTTTTGTTCTATTTAACCAGCACTTTAAAAATGTTATTCCACTGCTTTCTGGCTTGACTGCTTCTGATTCTTATCTTTATTCTGGGTTTTGCTGTCTTTCTGTAAAGAATGTTAAATGTTGTGGGGGTTGTTAAATAACTTCTGGGTCAGCTTTATCCTTTCGAGGCTTGTCTTTAAGCTTTCTCAGGACTAGTCAGGTGTATTCTTTATTCTAGGTCTACTAGCAAAGCTTGACTCTTCTAGGATCTTAAACACCCCAGATATTCTTAGGTGTCTCCAACCTGGCTGCTCAGAGCTTAAGCATCTTTCAGCCTGTGTACATTATGGAAATTATTCAAATTACAACCCCCCAAGAGTTTTTGATTGGCCTCAGGCACTTTCACTTATGCACGCCCAGCTTGGTATTCTGCAAGTTTCAAAGAGAATCTTCTCTACATTCCACTCCGGTACTCTGCACTGCACATGCTAACAGCTAAGTCTTCCTGGACTGCAACAGCTCTCTTCTTAGCTTAATAAGACCACAATATTCTTCTCAGGTCCCAATACCCCTCCCTCCCACACACATACATATATTGGGCACTTTGCAGAAGAGTGTCTAGGCAGAAAGATAGGGCAATCACAGGGTTTATCTTGTTTATTCTCCTTTTTTCATCACAGTACTGTGCTACCTTCCGTCCAATGTCTGAAAACATCAGTTTCACATATTTTGTCTGTTTTTCTAGTTGTTTATAGAAGGGAAGTGTGGTATAGCTACTCAAATTTGGCCAGAAATAGAAGTTAGCAGGTTGTTTTAATCATGATGATGGGCCTCCATATTCCAGCCTGTCTCAGTTACTGAATCCTCCTAAAATCTCCTAGAACTCCTGGCATATGGCTGCCAAGAATGATCAAGCCATCACATATTGTTGACATTGGATATTTTAATTTCCAAGTACTTGGGGGTTTCCTGATTATTTTATTTTTATTCATTCCTAATTTAATTCCATTGCAGTCAGAGAATTTTTCTGTTTGATTTTCTTCATTTTAAATATATTTAGACCCAGGTAACATTCTCCCTTTCAATTCATGGTAGTATTTCTCGTAGGATACCTGAAAAAAACCCAAAGTGGTAAATAAAGGCTACAATTTGTAAGCCAAACCGTAGCTCCAGTTAGCTTCTAGTAAGTTGATGTGACAGAACTTCATTATAAAGAAGGGCTTTTAGGAAGAACCCTTAACTTACCAGTCATCTGTTTCTCTTCTCTGCATAAAACGATTCAAGTGGCTTTTCCCATCAGCCACTCCGTCATCACAAGACCTGAGAGAATTAGTTAAGAGCAATATTTTCATACTCTGACTGTCTCTTGGGGATAGTATAACTGCATCCCTTCTTGGGTGCCCTTCCCATTTGTCTCTCTTTCCACCTTTTCCATTTAGTACCTGCTTTCAGCCATATCCTCCCCACCATGGTGTGGTTCTCTGGTTGGAATCTAATGCTTACCCATAAAATAAACAACAACAGACATGCCAGTGTCTCTCCTATGCCCCATTTCCAGGAAGAGATCATAGAATTTTGCAGGTAAAAAAAATCACAGACTATCTTTACAGTTTGCCAATGGGATTCCATTCACATTTAGCCCTAATTTGATTTTATGGCACAAAACTATTACCTACTCCCAAAGTACTTTAGGAATATGCCCAAAGTTAATGGCTGGGATAGCATGTCTTACACAATGATCCCTTCCTCCCCTGGCATGTGCAAATTTGATCCTGGTCCCAGGATAATGAAATCAGGCAAAACAAAAGAAATATATGTGCATTCCCCACTTTACCCTCTCATATTCAATGTATTTAATTGACTAAACCCTTTCAAATCCCACCACCACGTATTTTAAATATGAAATGTTTTAACTTCCCATTCCAATTTTTGGTGAAAACACAGCCCAGTGAGTCAAAGAATGTAAAATGTTCATGTAATGTTATATCTTCTTGCTCTTTCTTATACATTAGCAGTAAAATGTTTCGGTTGATCAAAAGAAACCTATCTTGGTGAGTCAAATTGATAGAGAATTTTCCATGCAAAACTTGAACTGTACTCTCTACTGTTCCTTCTCTTCCAGGATAAGCAAAGCCTGGAATATCTAGATCTATTGAGATCTGTTTATCTATTATTTATTTATTTATTTATTTTTATTTCAGTTAGCATCCAGTTATACCCCGTAGGAATTACATTGGCTAGAAACCCATGCAGTCCACTTGCCAGATGTAGAGAAGGTAAGCCTTGTCCTCAGGAAGTTCTGCCTACAGTCATGTTTGGGTGATTTCTTTCCTGCGGACATTGGTTTCTTCAGGTGCAAGAAGGAATGCATTGTCATTGGGCCCAACCATGCATGACATGGCTACCTGCTTTTTATTTTGAAACTGGCTGGGTCTAGGGCTCTAAGGTCTCATTTATCGTTTTCCCTCACACTTCATTTCTTTGAGATTTTTGTTCATTATTAACTCATCAGAGACTTCCCTGACTATATGAGCAAATAGCATTCTCATCTACCATACACACTGCCGCCAATCCCAGCATGCCCCCATCATCTTGATTTTTTCTCTAAAACATTTTCTCAACATCTAAATTATTATAAGTATTTTATCTATTAAAGAAGTTACCACTCCCCATACTAGAATATAAGCACCATCCCAACAGGAACGTGCTCTTGTTTGTTCACTGCTGAATCCTTAGTGCCTAGATGCTGAGCATACGGTAGATAAATTGTTGATGGTTGAATGAAAAAATAAATGCAGGAATCTTTCTAACTGAAAATCACCCTTACAGATTCATAAAAATCAAGCTGCAATAGCTGTTGCCAAAGCCCGTATTCTTGCTGGCCTAATGAAAGCCAAAACCTCTCCAGTTATGATTATTCCTCAGTAGATGCATGTTTCAGCCCTTGAATAGCATTTAGGTCACAACTTTTTCTGCAGTGGCAGGATGTACCCCTAGTGGTTTATTTACTTTTTATACCATCTCCATACTCTTTCAGAGAGGCACAACTGAGCTATAATATTTTAAACTCCTTCCTAAATTGACCCTCCTCCTGCTCTTATACATAAGGTTGTTTCTGGATCTGGCTACCTTCTTTCCTTTTTCTTTGATTTCTGGTCCAGATATTTTGTTTCCTAAAATATTTCTGTAGAATGCCCCCTTGGAGATGCTGAAAGAGATAAAGCTAGTGAGCTCTAAATCTGCTACAAACATCTATTGTTTGAATAAATCTTGTGCACCTTCACCTCCCTTGGTGCAACAGTGGTTAACTGCATGAACCCTGGAGCCAGACCATCTTGATTCCAATTCCAACTCTACCGTTTACTAACCGCATTGCTTTGAATAAGTTACTTAACCTCCCTATACCTCAACTGCTACAGCTGTAAAACAGAAACCATTAGAGCAGTGCGTGGCTGGCCCAGCATGCTACTCTTGATCTCAGGGTCGTGAGTTCAAGCACCACCCTACTTTGGGTGTGGAGCCCATTTAAAAAAAAAAATCATTGTAGCACATCTGTCACGTAGGATTTTTTTTTTTAAGATTTTATTTATTTATTTTGAGAGAGAGAGAGAATGAGAGAGAGCACATGGTGGGGGGTCAGAGGGAGAAGCAGAGGTCAGAGGGAGAAGCAGACTCCCTGACGAGCAGGGAGCCCAATGCGGGACTCGATCCAGGACTCCAGGATCATGACCTGAGCCGAAGGCAGTCGCTTAACCAACAGAGCCACCCAGGTGCCCACGTAGGATTATTTTTAAAAATAAATGAAATATACATATAAATGTATAACATACACATAATGTTTGGAACAACATCTGACATGTAGTAGGTACTCTATAACAATAAGCTCTTTCTATTAGAATCCGGTGTAGGAGGTATTCTAGCAGATTAACATTTTACCCAGGGTTGAGTTCAATCTAATTTGGTCCCACCATGCTCTCATTTGACATTTCTTATCCTTTCCTTTAGAACATTGGTTCTTGGAGCACCTGGGTGGCTGTCAGTTAAGTGTCTACCTTCGGCTCAGGTCACGATCCCAGGGTGGATGGAGCCCCATGTCCAATTCTCTGCTCAGAGGGGGACCTGCCTCTCCTTCTCCCTCCCTCTCCACCTGCTTGTGTGTGCGCTCTCACGCTCTCTCTCTCTCTGTCAAATAAATAAAATCTTAAAAAAAAAAAAAAAAAGAATATTGGTTCTCAAATGTGTTGCCTGGGTCAACAGCATCAACTTAACCAGAACTTATTAGAAATGCGAGATCTTGGGCTCCACCCCAGACATATTAATTAGAAACTCTAGAGTGGAGATAATCAATCTATTTTGACTAGCCTTCGCTGTGATTCTGATAGAAGTTCAAATTTTAAAACCACCGCCTTAGATTCCTAATTCAGTATTTTTACTATGTTCTCTCAGTGAACAGGCAGTGACCCCATAACTTTTTCACCCTGAAAATATCCACTTGGTATGATTTTTACACCCTTTATGAGGTAGTTCCCAAATTACTCATTTTGACCCTTGCATCCCACTTTAGAGATTATGATCTAATTGGTCTGGATGTGCCTTGGCCATCAGGATTTTTAAAAAGAGGGTTTCTAACATGCAGCCCAGTTTCAGAGCACAGATCTATACTCTCGTTTCGGCACAAGCGATTCTGAATTTCCTTTTTGCTGGATCTTAGTATGAAGACAGTGTTCCGCAGCCTTCCCTGGTGACTTAAATAATTGAAGTCCTTGATACAAATACAAATTCCAAAGCCCTATCCCAGTCCCAGTAAATCAGAATCTCCCAGAAAGCCCCAGGAAGTGGTATTTTTAAACAAGTACGCCAGGTGATTCTTCTCATTATGGAAATTAAGTAAAGAGTGATACATCAAAAATAAATAAATATGTATGATTCTTGCTACTTTTCATTGAGAGATAAGAATACTGTCTAGATCAGTGCACTGCATTGCAAGTCGAATCACACCTCTTAGTTTTCATGTTTTTATCTTTTTACTCATTAATTATAATGTCATAAACCAAGTAATTATTCTATTTGGGGTCCCAAAGGAAGAAAGTATGTGATTTGGATTTATTTTATAGAAGGAAAATAAAACTTCGGAGTATTTTTTCATCAAGAATGAGACCTAAATCCCTTGCTAACCTTGAAAGGAGATTACTTGCTTGCTCAGTTAGGAAGAATGACCAAATTCATTATGCCCTGCATAAAAAGTCCACTACTCTGAAAAAAAAAAATAAAATAAAATGAGCGGTTATTTTAAATGGAATAAAACTTCATTTAGAGATTATAACTTTACTGGTTATATGATAATTAAATACCAATTAATTATTACAAAGCTAGCATTTGTGAGGTTAAATAATTATTTGGCAAGAAAAGATTACGAAATCCAAATTAAAACACCAAGAAATTTAATATATCAAAATTACCATAAAACTTGTACAGTGTGTCTTTGGAATTAATGAGACAGAACTCTGTGTGGTAGTGACATTACAGAGTAACTTTATGTATTTCTAATGCAGTAAATGTGCTTTTATCAATTAAATACACAGCTTTTAGTATTTAGCTTGTTATAGTTCTCTTGCTAAGTGACAAGTACATTCACTAGGTTGTGTGATTTAATTTATTATCATATAATTTATTCTGCTTTATAGATGCTTAAAATAGCTGAATTCATTTCACCAGATTCAGGATTCATTCAGAGAACATAGCTTCTAGGATTTGCTTGAAACTTTAATCTTGAGATCATTTGGCTCAGGCAAAATGCATCTGTGGATGGGCCTAAAGATCACAGCCACCTAAAGAATATCAGATATTTCCACCTTGAATTATTCAACAACTATGTGTCAATCTGTCCAAGCTTCAAATTAAGGAGGGCTCAGAAAGTGTCTATCTGTCCTAGCCATCAAGCATTAAAGCATGATGAACAAACCATAATAATTTGTCAAAGCAAAATCCGAAGTATAAACGAATTACATAGAATATTTTTAACTGGAGAATAAGCAATATGGTTTAACGCTTTTCAGTATCAGACAGAAAGGCCCCTGGATCACTGTGAAATCTGCCCTGCTTACCTTCATAGCCAGTTCTATCCCCAGCTTGTTCCCAAGATGCCTCGAGCCTTCCTTCCACCACCATCTTCCCACCTAATGCTGGAATGGCTGTAGCCCACCCTTCCATCCAAATGTTCCTCTTCGGGGTCCTACTCTCCTTCAGAATGATAGCTAATCTCATTAGCTAAGCACCTGTAACTAAATCCAAAGCGTTTGCTAAAGCGGTGCTTCTCACACTCTAATGTGTATATGGATCACCTGAGCATCTTGTCAAAATGCAAATTCTGAATGAACAAGTGGGGTGGGGCCAGTGATTTTGCAATTCTATCATGCTCCCAGGTGATGTTCCTGTTGGTCCACAGATCACGTTTTGAATAGAAAGAAGCTGATAGGTTTTTTTTTTTTTTTTTTTCCAAGTTAGAGCAGGGTCTTTCCTGTCTAGTCCTAGGACTTAGTGCTTCAGAAAAAAAAAAAAAAAATGCAGATTTCTGGGCTTAATTCCAGACCTACTGAATCTGAATCTCTGAGGAATGAGCCCAGGAATCTGCCATTTTAATAACCTCCTCAGGTGAATCCTGTACATCCCAAAGGCTAAATTACAGGTTCATCTCCAACTCCATTCCTAGGGTTTCCATGTCATAGCTAGATGTTCTGAGAGCTGCTTTCTACAGAAATTGTCCTAATCCAAAGGAGCAAATCAAGTACTGGAGGCAGCAGATAAAATGACAGGTTAGGTGAGAATAGTTTTAGAAAAGTAGGACACAAATCATCAATGGAGCCATGTCTTCATTCTAAACAATAAAGCAGCCCTTTTATTTTCTCTGATTTGGGCACCTCGTAGAGTACATAAAATTCCTTGTGAATAAAGTTCTTTTGTGTTACTAGCAATAGTGGGAATGTTTGCCAGAGCATGTGAGTCTCTGAGTATCTCACTTGGCTATCTCCAGCTTGCCAATTTTCTCTTATTGACATTGCTTCCACTTGCCATTACTTGGTACCACATGGCAGGTGCTAAGTCATTGCTGGTAATTACATGCTTCAGTGGAAACTTAGATCCTGCATGCTCAGGAGAGTGTAAAAGCTGTCATGAAAAATTAAAAATAGAGACTCAAGCATGTGGCCTCTCAAAAGATCTACATGCAGCTTTCAACAGCAACATTTCAACAGAAGTGAACATGCTCCAAATTAAGCAGCTTTGTCCGAAAAATGTAAAGATTAAATGTATCCAGGTTAGTATTTTATGGAAATATCCGCTGAAAAAAGCCATTAATGAAATGACTTTCTGAAAATGCAGCTGCTGAAAGTAGCCCACAAGCATACAGGGATAATAGAGCCTTTCCCCTCCAATCACACTGTCAACCGCCCTCCCTTAGAGAAGTCACTGACTGATATCAATTCCATTCATTCGCTTGGCTTAGAAGTTTGTGGATCGTTATGTTGAGCATATTGAGATCTTTCTGAGAGGAGGTGATAATCTGAGTAATATTTCTTTCAGACATTACTTCAGTGTTCTTCAAATGAGCTCAGTTTTAAGCATGGTGTGTTTTGGTGCTCAAAGCAGAAGCTGGAAGTAAGTCAAGATTTCACAAATCCTGTACAGAGGTATGCAATTTAAAACTTTGACATTTTCAGAAATGTGTATGGATTCAAGTCAAATTTAGTTTATTCTAAATCACTCTGCCTAACCCTGGGGAAAATCAAATAGAAGAAGAATTCTTTGACATCAGGGAAGAGAAACAGCTATTGCTATATCTACATGAAGACATAGATAGCAAAAATGAAGGAAGGTTAAAAGAGAAAAATGAATCTAACTAAAACAGAACTCCAAAGTTGAGCACTAAATTTTCTTAATATACTTGATCGTAACTAAACAGCTCTTTAATTCTACTCCTTATTTTAACACTCTACTTCATTTTATAAATGAAATGCTTTCTTCTAATGTATGTCAATAAATGAAAATTCAATTCTGTTTCCACAAAAACAAAAATAAGATGCCAAATTAGGCTTTATGGGGGATGAAATTATAAAAAGAAACTATTCTCTCAGGATGACTGTGATCTAGTGCCTGGGGTGTGAGGAGAGGGTTGTTAATAAAGTAACCCTACAAATATCTATATTAATAATCTGGATATAAGTGATGTGAGAGGATAGAGAATGTTGATGTGATTCAAAGGACTGGTGTCTTCACGTTGGGAGATCAAGGACTGCTTTGTGGAGTAGATGCTTTCTCATAAGATGCTTGTGTAAGATTTTAGAAAGACTGATAAGAAAATTGAGAAGAATTAGCAGACACTACAACAAAAATATAAAGGTTGGAGAGCATAGGATGTGTTTGGCTGAAGTGTGTGGGTTTGTTTTCCTATAGGGGTTCATGTAAGGAAGAAGTGGAGGGGTAGCTAATGATATTGTAGGGAGCCATGTTATGCAGGCACATGGCTAGCAAGCTTGAGGACATTTTTCCTGACTTAACAATGGCAAATCTTTGCATTACAGTAAATAAATGGCAGAACTAGTCGTTCTATATGACAGATTTGAGTGAGGAGATGACTAGTTAGGAAGTTACTATGAAAGAGCTATATTGAAAAGATAGAGGAAGAGAAAGTCAAGGGGGAATCAGATGGATTCATCCTGAGATATTGAGATAGAAACTATTGCTATAGTTTCTATCTGGGTTGGATATAAGTTTAGGCACACAGATAAGAAGGAGGTGTAGGAAAGGCAATTCAAAACTGTCTTGGGATTTCAAGTTTAGATGTCTAAGAAAATAGAATATTTTTTTCCAAAAAATATGTAAAACTGAAAAGTAAAATGTATAAATAGAAATTTTGCCATTTTATTTCAAATTTAAGAAGGTTTGCCTCATTGTTTTGTTTTACTTTAACAATCTAGGGGCGCCTGGCTGGCTCAGTTAGAAGAGCATGGGACTTTTGATCTCAGAGTTTTGAGTTTGAGCCCCACACTGGGTATAGAGATTACTTAAATAAATAAATAGACTTTAAAAAAGTCTAGATAATTACTTCAATTATCTCCTTTTTATATACTAGTATATATGTAGTCTTTTTAAGATAAAATGGATGGATTACATTATAAAGCACATAAATTGAAAAACAAGTAGTATCAACAGAAGTTATTTCTGTATTGATTGTTTTATTAAAATCATTGTTTTATACTTTTAAATCATAGATATGCAAATAAAATTTTAAAATGTGCACACTATTGAATTTGCTTCACTAATCTTGCTTCATTTTTTTTTTTTTGAGTATAGTTGACAATGTTACATGAATTTCAGGTGTACAACAGAGTGATTCACAAGTTTACACATTATGCTATGTTCAATACAAGTGTAGCTAACATCTGTCCCCATATATCGCTGTTACAACATCATTTTATTCCTTATACTGTGTCTTTTATTCCAGTGACTTGTTCATCCCATAACTGGAAGCCTGTATTTCCCTCTCCTCTTCACCCTTTTTGCCCAGCCCCCCAATCCTCCCCTCTGGCAACTATCAGTTTGTTCTATTTATAGGTCTGATTCCGCTTTTTTGTTTATTTTGTTATTTTTTTTTTTTAGATTCCACATATTAGTGAAATCATATGATATTTTTCTTTCTCTAATTTTACTTTGAATTATACCCTCCAGTTCCATTCATGCTGTCTCAAATGGCATGATTTCATTCTTTTTTATGACTGAGTAATATCACTAAATCAATCAATCTATCTATCTATACAATATCTTCCTTACCCATTCATCTATCTGTGGACACTTAGGTTGCTTCCATATCGTCGCTTTTGTAAATAATGCTGGCAATAAACATAGGAGCTCTATATCTTTTCAAATTAGTGTATTCATTTTATTTGGGTAAATACCCAATAGTGGAATCATTGGATCATATGGTATTTCCATTTTTAATTTTTTAAGGAACCTCCATACTGTTTTCCACAGTGGCTGCACCAATTTACATTCCCACCAACAGTGTATAAGAGTTCCTTTTTTTCTATCTTTGCCAACACTTTTCATTTCTTGTCTAGCCTTTCCAACATCTAGAAGGTGATACCTCCTTGTGGTGTTTATTTATTGGTTTGTTTCTAAGTAGGCTACATGCCCCGCATGGAGCCCAATGTAGGGCTTGAACTCAAGCAACCCTGAGATCACGAGTTGGACACTTAATCAACTGAGCCACCCAAGCACTCCTCATTGTGGTTTTGATTTGCATTTCCCTGATGATTAGTGATGTTGAGAGTCTCTCCACGTGTCTGTTGGTATCTGTATGTCTTCTATGGAAAAATATCTATTCAGGTCCTCTGTCCATTTTTTAATTGGATTGTTGGTTTTTTGGTGATGAGTTGTAGAAGTTCTTTATATATTTGGACATTAACCCTGTATTGGCTCTATCATTTGAAATGCCTTCTCCCATCCAGTAGATTGCCTTTTTGTTTTCTTGATGATTTCCTCTGTTGTGCAAAAACTTTTCATTTTGATATAGTCCCAATAGTTTGTTTTTGCTTTTCTCTCCCTTGTCTCAGGAGACATGTCTAGGAAAATGTTGCAATGGCTGATGTCAGAGAATTTACTAGGATTTTTATAGTTTCAAGTCTCACATTTAGTCTTTAATCCATTTTGAGGTTTTTTTGTTTTTTGGTGTGTGTGTGTGTGTGTGTGTGTGTGTGTGTGGTGCTAAAAGGTGGTCCAGTTTCATTCTTTTATTTGTAGCTATCAAGTCTTTCCAGCACCATTTATTAAACAGGCTATTTTTTTCCCCATTATATACTCATCTCCTTTGTCATAGATTAATTGGCCATATAAGTATGGGTTTATTTCTAGGCTCCCTATTCTGTTCCATTGATCTATATATCTATTTTTGTGCAAGTACCATACTGTTTTGATTTATACAGATTTGTATTATATCCTGAAATCTGGAATTGTGATACTGCCACTTCGTTTTTCTTTCTCAAGATTACTTTGACTATTTGAGGTCTTTTGTGATTCCATACATATTTTAGTGTTATTTTAGTTCTCTGAAAAGTGTTGTTGGTATTTTAATAGGGATTGCATTGAATCTGTAGATTCAATCTATGGACTTTTTTTTTTTAGGTTTTATTTATTTTTGACAGAGAGAGAGTGTGTACAAGCAGGGGAAGCAGCAGGCAGAGGGAGAGGGAGAAGCAGGCTCCCTGCTCAGCAGAGAGCCTGATGCAGGGCTCGATCTCAGGACCCTGGGATCATGACCCGAGCCTAAGGCAGACGCTTAACCCTCTGAGCCACCCAGGTGCCCCTACTATGGACATTTTAACAATATTAATACAGCCAATCTATGAGTATTCCATATGTTTGCATTATCTTCAAATTATTTCATCAGTGTTTTATAGTTTTCAAAGTATAGGTCTTTCATCTCTTTGGTTAAGTTTATTCCCAGGTAATTTATTCTTTTTGGTGCAATTAAAACAGTGTAATTTCTCTTTCTGTTACTTCATTTTTAGTGTATAGATATGCTACTGATTTCTGCACATGAATTTTGTATCTTGCAACTTTACCAAATTCATTTATCAGTTCTGGTAAAGTTTTTTGGTGGAGTCTTTAGGATTTTCTCTGTACAGTATCATGTCATCTGCAAATAGTGATAGTTTAACTTCTTTACCAATATAGATGCCTCTTATTTCTTTTTCTTATCTGATTGCTATGGCTAGGACTTCAAGTACTATGTTGAATAAGGTACTAACCTTGCATTAATAAGACAAAAAAACACAGAAACTGAGTTGACATATAAGCAGACTTAAAATTTTTTTAAAAATTTTTTTACCTAAATTTGCTTATATTATTTCATTTTTAGGAAATATTATATGAGTAAAAATTGATAGTATAGTTTTATATATGGGACATTTGTCATTGAAACAAGAAATTCACTGATATAGGTTATATTGTACATTTATTAGTACACTTTAATGATATGATAAAAGTTAGCTATAATTTGGAAAATCAATAACCTTTTCCTAAAACAAATATGCTGTGTTAGGCACCATGTTAGAATTAGGCGCCAGGTTTCAACCATGAAAAGAAAGCAGGCCCATCCTAAAGGAAGTTATTGCCTGAAAGAGTAGAAAAGTCACCAACTATAACGGAGTTTGAAATCTAAGGACATAGGGCTATGATGTACAAGACATAGGCTCTTAATGCAGGTATGATGGATCAGAGAAGCCTTCTTCAACCTCAGAGTAAGGAGTAACTGGACCAACTGAAAGAAGTGAGGTGGACATGGAAGTTTCTCAGCAAAGGAGATGAAATGAGAAGACCTGGAGGCAAGGAGCTGGACAGCAGAAAAGGTTGGTGGACAGCAGTGGGGGAAGGGGTGGTAAAAGTAAGGATAGAAGAATGATGAAAGGATTGTGTGCTCTGTTGAAGAGTTTGGGATTCCACCCAGAAAAAAAGAGGTCACTCAAGTTTTAAGCAGGGAAGTGACACAGTCACATGTGAGCCTTATAATGATTATGTCAGGTGCAATGCAGAGAAACAGATCAATTAGATTGAAAAGAGAAACTGGCTTTGAGGATATTGCAGAATATGAAAAGAGATACTGCTGCCTTCTAAACACTTAAAAGTGGATATAAATATGATATATACAGTAAGACTAGCAGAATGTGGTAAGTGAATAAATATGGAGATAAGGGAAAGGGAGAAGCCTAACAGCAGATCTAAGATAATATCAAGTCCCTTAAATTGGGTAACCAGGGAGATGGTATTCACTAAGACAGGATCAGTAGGAAAAGACCAAATCTGAGATGTAAGATATGAATTGAACTTTATGTATATTGCACTAATGATGCCTAAGTCGTCCAAATGGAGGCATCCTATAGACAACTGGACACACAGGTTTGAAGCAAAGAAGAAAGGTCTGTTCCAGAGACTGAGCATCAGCATATATATGACAATTGAAATAAAGGGAGTAAATGAGATTGTTCAGGGATACTATTTAAGCTGACAAATGGAGCCTGAATAACACCAACAATTAATGCCAAAGGAAAAAAAAAAAGTAGGGATGAAATTAGAAAATGAGAAAAAGTAAAATGTGATAAAAGCCACAAGAACTGTTTTGAAAAACGAACGCATTAATGCTACTGAGTGGTCAAGGATGATAAGAACTGAAAAGTGTCTACTGGACTCATTAGCAAGAATATTATGAACAAACATGGCAATAATGTGTCTGTAGATTAATGGGGGCAAGTTAGTTTGCAATGAATGACAGAAGGTAAATTTCAGAAAGCAATTACAGATAGACAACTCTTTTAGATAAAGCTACAGATATTTAGTATATGTGCAGCCAAAGTGAGCACAAGCTTCAGAAATATCTAAAGAGAGACATAGAAGAGATATGAGATTGTCTATATTGCCTGGCATGGTTAAATGTTCATTAGAGATATGAGTACACAATGACATCAAGGATACAGGATGGAATCAAAACACCCCCAAAGTGAAATAATTAACTTTAAAGGGGTGGGGGAATTTTTTTTTCTTATGTAAAGAAGAAAATGATGGATTCAAATTTTTTCTTAGTCCAGTGTATTATGTAAAAAATTGCTATGTAAAAAATCACTACAAACTTAGTAGTTTATGACTATACATATTCTCATCTCACAGTTTTCAGGAGTCTGAACACTGGTTAAATGGGGCATCTCAAAGACTAACAGAGTGAAATCAAGTTGTTTGTTGGCTGGGGCTGTGTTCTCATCTGAGATTCAGGGTCCTCTTCTAAACCCACTGGTTCTTAGCAAAATCTTTCACAGTTGTTCCTTGCAACTGTGAAAAAGGTCCCTGCTTTTTCCTGTTAGCCAGGTGTCGTTCTAACAAGCCATTTGTCCCTTTCATGTCCTCTCTATAAGATGGCAACTGCTTCTTCAAGGCCAACAAGAGAACATTTGCTGCTTCAAATCTCTCTAATATTAGAAGAGCCCAGTCTCTTTTAATGGCTCACCTGATTAGATCAGGACCACCCAGGATAATTCCTTGTGATTAACTCAAAGTCAACTGATTTGCAACCTTAATTCCATCTGAAAATTCCCTTTACCTTTATGATATAATGTAACCTAATCGCAGGAGTGACATCCAATCTACTCACAGGTCCCATCCACACCCAAAAGGAAGCGATACGACAGAACATGTACTCCAGGAGGGGGAAGTCTGAGGGCCATCCCAGAATCCTGCATAATACACAACAACAAAAATATCACCTTAAATTTAAATATTTTTCTTTTCTTTCTGAAAGGGAGCTTTGTTCACTACTCACTTAATATGAGGGTACTCATCTCTAAATACATACATATATACATTGTTTTATATCTATCTTTTATGGAAGTAATTCTCAGTTGTAAAAGAACAAAATCTACAAAAGAACTAAAAATTTACCATTTATTGAAAAAAGCAACATCATTGAAAACTATTGGGACCCTTCTAAACCAGAATTAGGCAAAGAGTGTAATTGCGGAGAGATCTCATTAGCGTACATAGGGATCTAAATCATGGCCTTCAATAACACTAAAAAAAAAAAAGTAACAGGAAAATGAAGGCAATTATTGCAACTCTTTGATACAGCTTTTCCCACCTGTCTTAATGAAATTATCCTTGGGAACTTCTGCTTTGGGTTGACACTAACTGTTGACCCTCTTTGGTACAGTACAGGCCTAGTTCTTTAGGTAGACTATCTCTCCCCATTCCCTCATATGTATATTCATAAGCACACTTGGTTTTGGACTTTCTCAGCACAGAAAAAGAAGACTCCTGTTGGGGGACTCTTTTCCCTTTGGATTCGGGATCTTTTTATGAAATGAGTAGAGACTAACCAGGTGAGAATTAGGTACCTGTTTGTAATAGAACCTGATTCTACTCAGTATCAGCCCTCAAAACATTGATAGCACAAATGAATTTCCCACTTACTTTATTCTTCTAGTATTGTACAAAATTAAAGTGTAATAAAACTCAAATGGAAAAATTGAGAAATGATGAAACAAATGTATCTTTTCTTGCATGTAATGTGTCTTGGAAGTCATAACACGTACCAAACAACAACAACAAAACATAATACAGTATCTCCCTCAGCAAATTAGTAAGATAATTCGATTCTAAGACTGTTTGAACACAGTGAAACACAGTGCCATTATCAATCTACAGTGTCTTCAGGGTTGTGGAAAGAGGATGAGGGTGGAAATGCAAGTACGTGCAATTAAGATATATTTGCCACTCATGACCCATGAAAATAATGTAGGATAGATAAGAGAAAAGAGGATAAAAATAGTACTTCCCACTAGTTCTTAAATCTCCATGCTGTTATAGTCATTATGGTGGATACTTTAATTTTTTATTTAAATTCAATTTAGTTAATATATAGTGTATTATTAGTTTCAGTGGTAGAATTTAGTGATTCATCAATTGCATATAACACCCAGTGCTCATTACATCAAGTGCCCTCCTTAATTCCCATCACCCAGTTACCCCATCCCCCCACCTACCTCCCCTCAAGCAACCCTCCGTTTGTTTCCTACAGTTAAGAGTCTCTTATGGTTTGCCTCCCTCTCTGTTTCTATCTTATTTCATTTTTCCTTCCCTTCCCCTATGCTCATTTGTTTTGTTTCTCAAATTCCACAAATGAGTGAAATCATATGGTATTTGTCTTTCTCTGACTGACTTATTTTGCTTAGCAAAATACCCACTAGTTTATGGTGGATACTTTAAATACATTATCACAGACCTTCACAATGACTTGGCAAGTAGGTATTTGTCTCAATTTTTACATTTTTACAAGAGGGAGAGACAAGTTAAGAAACTTACCCAGGGACACAGAAGGAGTGAGAAACTGTAATGTGTCCCCAAGTTTAGCTGACTTCAAGGCCTGCGTGATTTCTCATGTATCACATCTCCTCGGGTTGGAAGGAGCACTAGTGAGGAGCCTGATGTCGTATGTCTCCAGAGTACTGGAGTAGCACAGGCTAAAATAACTTCAGACTCTTCTGGATGCTCAGTGACCTTGTTTTTTAGAAAAGTACCACAAAACATAAGTTTAACATGCCCTATTGCCCTGAATATGATGAGATTATGTCCTATAAATTGGTTTATTTTCATAATAATATTTTTAATAAGACAGATCTTTTAAAAAATATGTACTTTATCCATAAAACATTTTTATATCTGAGATTTCATAGCTGATTAAATACTTGGATTTGGTCATTTTTTTTAAGACCCCCGTTAAATAATGCTTTAAATATGTAAGGCACAATACCTTAGTTTCCCAGGCTTCTTCCTATGGTTTAGCTTGTACAAATCCTCACGATTTTCATTCTGAAAAAAAAAATCATTATTTGAGGGGAAAAGAGACACATTATATCAGTAATGTACATGTGAGTATTAGGAACAATTCTATAGCTCTTGTGTTATATAGCTTGACATAATTGCTGTTTCCTCTAGTGTTTCTCCTTCCCCTTTGAGAAGCCAACATAAGACAGACTTCTGCCTGCGCATCCAGAGCCAGAAACTCATTATGATTGCAGCCCTGCAAGGCAGTGCTGAGAAGCAACTGTGAAATTGTGATTCCTCAAGTGGAGTGTGGGAAGCCCTATGTACTGCTAGTTTTCTAATGGATTGAACCACACAATCACAGCAAACAGAAACCCTGAAGGCTGATTTTGTGTGTGTTTATTTTAGTGGTGTTCAGGAGAAAACTAATCAGAGGGAAATTTATTAAAACAAATGTTTCCTTGGCTGAGAGATGTCTGCTCTAAATATTTGCCTTTCATTGATGTTTGACATGCATTTTGACTATCCTTTAAAATTTTTATTTTTCTAAAGAATTCCTTATGACAGAGAATATGAGGAAAGAAAAATTGGTGGAATTTGTCAGCTGAACTTAGCAAAATTTTATAATAAATCTGATCTTTGGTTGTTCCTCCTCTTGGACAGACTCAGGAATCAAATGGCCAAAATAATCAGCCCTCCTGTCTACTTAATTTTCCTGCAACAATTATATAAGAAAACAAGATAAATAGTTTAAAACCAATATAGCATCATTCCATCTATTGAGCCTGCATATTTATGAAGGGATTTGTGGAACTCAAGAACTATTTGATGTAAGCTGCAACTTGGATGAGTTAGTAGATAAAACTCCAACTTGCAAATTCCAAGAAATTTATCTAAAGCTATGACTGCCTAACGTAAATGAATTCATATAAGTTGGCTCCTACTTATTGTTTTATATTTGTTCTTATAACAAAGAGTGCAAACTTGAATGTAACAGTGAGTAAGGGACAGGTGGCTAGGTAGGGAAAGACGGGGGGGGGGTGGGGGGGGGGGTGGGCATGTGATCAGGCTCACAGAAATCCCAAAAATGTGAAGGTGTGGGGAAACCAGAGATAAGGGAACAAACCAGATCACCCTGCCCTAGGCCTGTGGTGTGGATGTCTTTTTTTATGATAATCACCTGGGACCAACAAGGAATTAAACAGACCCTAAAAAGGAAGTAAACCATTGAAGGTGTTATCACTAGTGCTTGCTCAATGGTGATATAGAGAGGTTAAAAGGATTTAAGGTCCCCAGTTAGCTTTCTATAAAAGACCAACCCTAGGGCGCCTGGGTGGCTCAGTTGGTTAAGCGACTGCCTTCGGCTCAGGTCATGATCCTGGAGTCCCGGGATCGAGTCCCGCATCGGGCTCCCTGCTCGGCAGGGAGTCTGCTTCTCCCTCTGACCCTCTTCCTTCTCGTGTTCTCTATCTCTCATTCTCTCTCTCTCAAATAAATAAATAAAATCTTTAAAAAAAAAAAAAAAAAAAAAGACCAACCCTACAGGCCCTCAGGGGCAACCCTGTTGGGACCCCTCTCATTCTTGAGAGTTTTTTCCTTATCTTCACTTAATAAACTTCTATCACTTTACTCACTCTCCTTTGTCCTCGAGATTTCGTTCTTCGACTCCCTGAGACAAGAACCTAGCTCTCTTGCTTCAACAGGACTCTAAAGTGAACAATAGGTCCTTGATTTTAAGTCAAACAATGGTATTTTAATTTGGTATAGGCTATGAGATGTTAAAAAGATTAGCGTCACTCAAAGGAACAAACATTAAACACTCATATGCATTTAAGTGTGAAGAGTAACCGAAAGAGAATTGCCACATATCTGAATCATTTCAGTCATTCCTTCCAAATTCTATTTCCCCTCTCTCTGCCATGCATCTCTCCGGGTCAGATTCTCTATAAATATCCCACCTCCCTTTCCTTATTCTTTGATCTTTTAGGCTCTAGAACAGGGATTGAAAAGTTACTAGTGGTTGTTTGCTAGATCACAGGCCAATATAAAGAAGGTAAAGTTTGTTTGAGGAGTAAAATTGGAGTAAAACATTATTTCTTATACATCACTACTCCAAACAGGTGACTGGTAAAAGGTACTCAGGTAACCTAAAACCTACCTCAGAATAATGGATGCATATTTGAGCTTGAGCCTCCCCTCAGCACCAGTGAGCAGGAATATTCTCAGTGTTCCATACAGGTACTGTTGCTGGGGTGGTGGGTGGTGGAGGGGCCTATTACCCTGTACTCATTTACCAATGTTTAGGCCCCTGTGTCCAAAGCCAGTATTTTGAGTGGGATTTTATTCTTAATGATACTCCATTAAAAAATAAACAACCTTAAAAATGGATATTATTCAAAAGAAAGGATATGACAGGTAACATAAGAGCTAACATTATTCATCACTGAAAAACATATTTTAAAAACATCATTAAATCGGGGAATTATTGCAAAAACAAAATAATTCAAGGTACACTTATATACATATATGCACACAAATATCTATTACATATTTATGTATTACAAGTGTTACTTCATAAATGTAAAGAGAGCCGCTATTTTAAAATGATGTGCAATAAATGCTGATAAAGGAGCTATATAAAAAGATTGGCAGACTACATTATATAAATATATCTATGTATAATGATAATAAAAATGATTTTATAAGAAGGGAAACAGATCCATACAAATATTTGCAGCAAATTTTCTATATAGTTAAAAAAACAATATCTGTACTATATAAAAAAGGCTCATGCAAATTGGTATAAAAAAACACTAAAATATAAAAAAGGATATGAACAATTTAAACTAGCGTTAGTAAAGTAAAATATCTATATAAAAATGTTCAATTCTCAGAGAAGGGCGCCTGGTGGCTCAGTTGGTGAAGTGTCTGCCTTCGCCTCAGGTCATGATCCCAGGGTCCTTGGAAGGAGCTATGAATCTAGCTCCCTGCTCAGTGGGGAACCTGCTTCTCCTTCTCCTTCTTCCCCTCCCCACCCTTGTGCTCTCTCTTATGCTCTCTCATTTATAACACATTACTTGGCACATAACATAACAACAGCACAAAAAACGTGAATGGCCAAATGAGCACACCAGGGGCATTTTTCCTGTAAGTCTAATGCTCCAGCAATTCTCACTTTACAACAGACACAATTTGCCCTCTGCTTGAGTGGTGACAAATTAAGATAACCTCTGAGAACACACAGGATTTCTCAAACAATATGCTGAATAAGTTGGTAAAAATATCCAGTTCAGCCACGGAAACACCTTCATTCCTATTTATTTTTACTAATTTAGGTTTTCCTGTTTTTGTTTTTGTTTTTAAAGGTTTACTCTTCTTTATACTTATTACTACATAGCATTTTCTCTTTTAATCTCAAACATCAAGTTGATTTGAAATCTGCTGTTATTTTAACAATAGGGCAGAGTTTGATATTTGGAATTCATACAAACATTTCTGAAAAGGCCACAGCTAAATAGAATCTAAGCTTTTCCTGTTTACAGGAAATATCACAAACATTAATTATGAACTCAAGTCTTTTTACTAGTGGTTTATTCTACCAGTGTGACTCAAACATGCAGAATAATTTCACTTAAAAAATAGTTACTGAACACCTCTTGCATGTGAAGTGTTGTGCAAGGCCTACGGGGGATAGAGAGCAAAATAAAGCGTAGCCTGTCTTCAAAATTCTTACATTCTATTTGAGAAACTGTCATGTGAGGTAATATAGTTTGTTATGCACAGTATACGTACAGATGTTGAGAATTTGAAAGAAGAACATATAAAATTCATGCAAATAAAATCCCATGGATAGGTTGGCTTTTGAGATGTGCTTTGCTGTTGGCATAGGATTATAATAGAGGGAGATGGGGAGACAAGGCCTTGCAGACAGTGAACAGCACAGAACCAAAAAAGAAAAAAAAACAACAACATGATACTTTTCAAGAAGAGTGCAAGAACTACATTTGATTTACATGCACACTAAAATTGAGAAGCAAATTTAGGCACCTGTAGCTAAGTGAAAGAAAAGGACAATTATTAGCAAGGTAGTTTGGAGCCATTTCCTAAAGAAATTATGCTTTGACAAAAATCCACCATTAGCCACTGGGGACCCCTGGCAGCCTTTAAGCATGTGAACCTTTAAGCATGTTTGTAGAGTAACGTGCAAAGACTTTCAGAGGTAGGGAGACCAACAGTTCATTCTTGCAATGGTCTGGGAAGAGTTAATAAAAGAGATGAATTAGGGCTGTAGGGAAGAAATGCAAAAATGAGGCTGGATGAGAAAACTTTTCAAAGGAAAATTTGCAATTCTTGACAACTTTTTGAATTTCAAGGGTAAGGGAATAATATATGACAAGAAAAAATTATTCCTAGGCCCTGAGCCTGAGGAACTGGGAGAAAGATGTGTCACTAACAGAAAAAGGAAAATAAGGAGGACAGGCTGGTTTAGGATGTTGAGGAGATAATGAGTTTTCAGGCTTGGATATATTAAACTCGATATACCAGCAAATGCCAAAATGAGCCAATTTACCAGGCAGTTAGAAATGCAGTCCCCACTAGTTGGAAAAAGGCTGAAAGTGCTACAAATAATGTAAGTGGAGATGATTGTTGATGTTGCGGAAATATTTAGAAAAACAGAGTATGGGATGGAAAGTAAAAGAATCAAGAAAAGAAACTTGGAGATTGTGAACTTTAAGAGATAGGAAAACGAGACAAAGCAAAAGTTCTCACAGGATATGTGGGGAAAATGAGACTAGAATATGCCACCAAGACAGGGTAAATCTGCCTTTCCAAGAAAGAATCAGTCAGCATGGCGAGGCTGCCACGGGGTCAGGAAAAAGGGTGCTACTTGATTACAACTGAAATCAACTCTGGCAATCAAACACTCACTACCGTTGTAATCAAAGCTGTCTTACAACATGGCCTCCTCTTTTCCCCAGTATTGCGAAAGGACCACGAAGTATTGGTAATGCAAAGCAAACATGAGTATTGTGGTACAAATATCAATGCAACAATATTGATATGTTTCAATTTATTTGATATCGTATCTGGGACAAAAATATCAGTTATATGGGGTGGCTGGGTGATGGACATCGGGGAGGGTATGTGCTATGGTAAGCACTGTGAATTGCGTAAGACTGATGAATCACAGACCTGTACCCCTGAAACAAAAAATACATTACATGTTAATAAAAAGAAAAATATATCAGTTATACAAATAGTAGTATGTATTTTCTGTATATAACTTTAGAAAAGATCAATATTGGTAACTCAGTCTCTTTGAAGCCATTAACAAACCAGGGAGGGTTTTATTCATTGTTGTTACGTGCATAACGATGTAAAGTAACCCACATCCTGAATAGAATTACAAAAAAATATCAGCTGTGAACTTGCTTTGTGAACATGGGAAAGTCATAGCTTCTCTGGCTTCACTTCTTTTTTCTGTTATATACTGGAGGGGCTGAAGAAATGTCTAAGGCATCCTACTGACTTGATGTATAGTCAATATATTCCTGAAGTATCTTTTAACTATTTAAGGGAGGGAAAGCAGCAAGCTGAAGAACAATATGCTGAACAGTAGGTCTCATAAAAATAGCAAAAAGGGTGTAGTAGGCTCAAAATACTTTATTGAAGAGAGGCTCCAGATATACGATAAGAGGCAGAAAATACAACCATGGACGTTCAGCCATGCTCTTTTGCCCGAGGGAATGACAGGATGAAATAGCAACATTGTTCCCAAAACAGCATTATTTTAAGAAAAATATTGGAAAAAACCTGAAATCTTCTACTGGGGAATATCCTGCAAATATTAACACAAGTTTATCAGAGCTCTGACACTGTTAAAAAATTAACACTTAATTATTTTTAAAAATAGATGCACACACCCAGGTCCTTCAAGGAGATTCTCTCATTCCAAAGAGGCTGGGCTAGTTCACTACATAGGTACTTAGAAGTCACGTGAGTCTCTGGCAGATGTTTGTCCAATCTCAGCACTACCATAAGCCGTAGAAGACCTCGATATCAGGGCCTGCATTTTAGAAATCTCTCCTCCTACAGCAGGTTATAAAACTCACTTTGAGCATATGTTAAAGATGGTTTAGGGAGAAATTTACCATCTATTCTCAAATATATTCAGTAATATACAGAAAAAAACATTAAACCAAATCTGGCTTTTTCCTTAGCTTCTTAATTCTTAATAGCCGAAGAAGATAAAATGACTAATTGGACTAGTTCATCAGAATAAATAATAAACGAATGCATTGCTGGTTAACCTCATAGCTATTGTTAAATACAGTACTTCTTTCATTTATAGAAAAAATTTGAAATAGCTGATCAGCCATAGTGACTTTTCTACCCTTTGGTCAGCCAGTGGTACAGTTCATATAAGAAAGCAACATAAATGTCTTATTCTTTCCCTTTATATGCCATTTCTCAAGATAAGTACTGATCCCTTACATCTCTAAAAAAGTGACTAATTTTTATAGCATTATAAACCTGTTAGGGAAAGCTAGATATGAGCAGTGGAAGGAACACCCAGATGCAGAGGTCCCAAGTCCTTGAAGGGGAATGACAGAGACATGAGCTGGAGGCAAGGATGGTGATTAAAAAATAATAATAATAATAAAATAATCTACATATTATAAGATGGAGAGCTCAACATCCTGACCTTGTAGCTTCTAAGACCTTCCACCTGATAGATCAAGAGTCACAGGTGCAGAGCATGCGTTCTCCTCTTCCACCTATGCCCCAGGGTTACCCCTAGACTCATTATAATACATTTGCATTGCAGGTACAGCCCCGCCCACAGAGAAAGGCTGCCACAATGATTGTGGGTAGAAACCTTGTAGGGTCAAACCCTCCCCCGCTCAACCTGTGGGAGGAGTTCCCCAAATAACTGGAAGCCAACTCCAGTAGATACCATCCCCACTATAGTCCATGTCCTCCCAGCCCAGAGAGACCCAATCATATCCAATCCTGAAACAACCTATGGGCTGGTTCCATCTCATGGAACCTGCCTACTCTTCCACTTTGACAGTATACTTTCACTTTAATAAACTGCTGTGTGCTTGCTAGTTTCCTTCCAGCTGTCTTTATTGGAGCACAGATCCCCAGGTAAATCTTCTCCTGGGAAATCCCAGGACTCCAATCACACAAAGCAGACTCTCTCTCACCCCTAACAAACCTATGTATTTATAAACATACTGAGTTTAATACGTGTATTTCTTATGCTTATTGGAGTTCAGCTAGGGAGCTGACCCCCTGCACAGTCAAAAATCTGCATATAAATTTGACTCTCCAGACTTAACTAACAACCTAATGTTGTTGACAAGAAGCCTCACCAATAACATAAATAGTTGATTAACACATATTTTGTATGTTATATGTTATAAACTATAGTCTTGCAATAAAGTAAGCTAGAGAAAACAATCTTATTAAGAAAATCATAAGGAAGAGAAAAATGCATTTATAGTATTGTACTGTAAAAAATCCAGGTATGAGGGGATCACTTAAACCTGTGTTGTTCAAGTGTCAACTGTATTAGCCAGTGAGAAACTCTTTAAGTTAATGCTAATTCCTTTTGACAAGATCATAGAAAGTCTCTGGTAGCTCCCTTGCTACCCAGTACAACAGATTTAACAAACTCATCTTGTACATTTCTCCATTTCTCTCGAAAGTTATAAGGTATTTCAACACACAGTTTGATCCCCAGAAATATGCACTGATGCTGGCAATGTTGTCATTGTTCCCAGGCCTTTTCAGTGTGAATATATATATAACACACACACACACACACACACACATACACACACACACACACACACTTACCACCTTTAAACTTACTTGAAATAGCATGTTATAACTTTGATTTGTTTTACAGGCATATCATTCCGGCATGCTTTTATTCTCATTCTCTTTGTATTTTGATATTTTTTTAATGGTATTTAGCCACAACACTTTTTTGTTGTTCATTTTTATGTGAAAGTATTTTCCGGAACTTTTAGAAGGGATCTTGGTTCAAATGGTATTTTCTAACTTCAGAGAGCTCCTTCTTCCAGCATTTGCAGGTAGTGTTAAAAAAAATATATATGGTGGCTTGCTTTCTGAGGTTTTCTAGTTCTATTTCCCTTTCCCACTTTTATGCAGATGTCATTTTCTCTTTCTTGTTATTGTCCCTATCCTAACCAATACTGATTCTATTTTTGGCAGTTTCTCCCTAATAAGGGACCTTCTCCTGGAAGGAAATTCTGGTTAATCAGTTTCAAGAGTTATGGGGGCTCTGGCTCCAGCTCCTTAAACTTTCCAGTGAGTACTTGTTGGCTCTTTTGTGGGTTCCTATGCTCAGGTCCTTCAGTCATTCTATCGCTACCATATAGCTTCTTCCAATGAAAATGCTGTTGTCAAAAAAAAAAAAAAAATGAAAGAAAAAGAAAATGTTGTTGTCATACAGGTTTTGTGGCTGTGGATTTGTTTCCAATGCTTAAATTTTGAGTTTCAAAGGAATAGCTCATGACCCCGTTTTGTTGTAAACATTGACAATGAGTTTTTTGAGTTTCCTTTCCAGTTGCCACCATGTTCCCAGAGTTTCCCAGCACATGCTCCTTTTAGAAACAGATATGGGCACAGCTCGAGCTACAGATGTAGATACCGATGCGGAGCTGCAGGCATAGGTACAAGTACAGTGAGATACGGACATAATTTCCCAGAAACATGTACAGACAAAAATGACTAACAGAATAAGCATGGAACATGTATTATCGGGTTGATGGGAAGACGAGTGAGTCTTTTAGTGGTATTTTTTGTTTTTAATAAAAACAAAGACCAAAGCTAGTACTTGCAAGTCTAGGAGAATTACTATCATCTGCTCAGCATCCCATTGGTATCTCATGGGATGTCACATCAAGTTCAGTTATCTCCTTCAGTTCAACTAGTTGTACTTTTATCTTCTTTATGATAGAGAAAATGGTCCACTGTTCATTCTCCTAAACCCTTTGGTTTGGGGCAAGAGTTCCATATTTGAGTACTCCAGTTTCCTTGATACACATTGAAATGCAGCTTCTGCTACTTCATTACAAACCTCTTTGTCTGAAGAGTGCCTATCATTTGCTTTTCAAACATTCTTCAGCTTTCATGTTAATATCTAATATAAAATTATAAAAGCCTACTCTGGAGCTATAAAGTCAAAAATTTGACTCTTTCAGAATTCTTTTTTATTCCATTTTTCCCTAAGGTAATGGCCCTCATACTCACGTCTCATTTAATCATGAAGACTACAGATTTAAAAGACAATGACCAAGAAGGAAAATGAAGTGGGTAGTATTTCAAAATGTTATCCATTTTCATTTCTCTATACAAAGAATTGTCTCTGGAGAGTCACAATACCCTTGGTTACAGTTGTTGCAATGTTGACTCTATCTTGTGGGCATTAGCTCACCATTTGGTTAATATCGGGCTTTTTCATAATATTTTTGAGTCCTTATTATAGTATATTTAAACCTGTCATTAATTAAATTTGGCTATTGCTACTCCGAAAGAGCAGATGAGAGAAGCAACAGTAACCACTAAAATAACACTTGCATTTAAAATCATTCACAAGAGGGATGTCTGGGTGGCTCAGCGGGTTGAGCGTCTCCCTTTGGCTCAGGTCACGATCCCAAGGTCCTGGGATTGAGTCCCGCATTGGAGCGGGGAGCCTGCTTCTCTCTCTCCCTCTGCTTCTCCCCCTGCTCATGCTCTCTCTCCTTTCTCTCTTTCTCTGACAAATAAATAAATAAAAACTTTTAAAATAAAATAAAATAATTAAGAGATAAACTGAGGCATATTAAAATTTAAGAGTGCATTTGAGCAAAAATTCATTGGAATTAGGCAGTGCCAAACTGGCAATGGTCAGTAGTGCTCCTCTGACAGAAGCAAAAGAAAGACTTTTAGAGAAGCAGCAGAAGCAAAGGAAAAAAAAAAAAAAACTGATTGACTACAGCTTAAGCAGTTGCCTTATTTGGGTTGCCTTAGTTGACTGTTTGTGATTGGTTGTCCTTAAGTTTTGATTTCTAAACCTTGAGGTATTACAGGCTTAGAGCCTGGTTTGCTTATGTAAGCAACTGAGGCATTAAAGCCACCTCAGCCTAAAGGCCTCCTTGTCTAATTAATTTAACCAGGTTTTCTCCCCTCTACTGATTTTTTAGAGGGATTTCTGAAACACGATTTCCCCTGAAAAGTGTTCCTTTTTCCTCTTTGGGTTCACTGCTCCCTCTGCTTTCCCTACAGTTTTTACCATGTAAGATAACTGATACTCGAACATTAGGTAAGTGTTTGTAGGGGGGTATTCTGGAATTCTCACCTGGAGAGACAGCAAATGCAATGATGCTCTCCTCTCAGCAATACTCCCCAAGAAGTCTCAAAGAGACCTTATCTCACTCAAGTCTACCAGGAATTCAAAAAGTTAAGGAAAACCCCATCATGACCTTTTCCTGAAATTATATTCCAATAAGTCTGTTCCCTTCTTAGTGGCTATGCTTTAGCAAATTTGGCTTCTGATTAATTTAGCTGTTAATGACTGACAATGAAAGCCACTGTACATCAAAAGATACCCCATTTGTTCTTTTACCCAGTGGAATGAAAAAAATCCAAGATTATAAAGTCGCTTTTTAAGTGATTCCAATTGTTTACAAATAGAATTCACTCCTATAAATAACTTTGAAGGTTTATAGATAAGGTCAATCTCAATAGACTGCCAAATGGAATCTTAAAAATATTGCAAATTTAATGTTTCCATAATGTAGTTTTAATTTACCTGTTAATTTCTGACAGTAAAATTTGAAACAAGATATACTCATATCATGGAAGAAGATAAAAATAATCATATTTGTATAGTCATTCACAATTCTTTCATATACATATTTCATTTGCTTTTTAATTCCATATTCTCTTTAATGAGTATTTACTCAGTGTCTGTCATGTGTCAGGCACTAACTTAAGAATAAGGGAGTACAATGAAGTATAACAGCCCTGAAAAACCAATGGTCAAGAAGGCCACTCTCTAAAATATAAGGAAGCAATCTCAGAAAGATTAAGCAGTTGGCCAAGCTTACTGATTGGTAAATTGATAATAGAGTTGAAACTAGTTTTCACTTTGTGAGACTATGATTTCATATCAACTAGTAACACTCCTACTGCATCATTTACTCTAATAAGATGACTATATATTTTTTCTCATCCATAATAAAATAAAAAACAACACTTCTGGCTGAGGAAAAATTTGCTTTCACTTGAAACCAAATTTTCATGCAGATACGTGTCCCTGGCATAAAAACGTTTTTAAGCACAATCAAATGAACACAAATTCCCAATTCTAAATCGTCAAGCTTCAGTTTATGCTGTGTTTGGGTACTCTGGGGTAAAAGGAGTTGAAGGAAGAGAGACCTTTATCCCTGAATTGAATTTATTAATCCCAAACTATTCTGGTGCTCATTACCTATTCAGTGAGTCACTAGTCTATCAGTCTACTGTAGAAATAAAAGCTGCATTTACTTTTCTTTCTTTAATCTCTTCCTTCTTAATTGCCATATTGACAAAAAAGAAACAGTTGTTTACCTTCCAAATTCTCTGGAGCACCAGCCAAATTAATCCTTTTAAGCAGTGTTTCTTCAGCTCTGGAAACAAGTAGCATGCAAAGTAGCAAGAGGCTCCCTTAAGCGGCAGCAAACTCGAGATGCCTAGACATTAACCTTGACTGGGAGAGCCCTGCAGGTGTTTGCTTCTTACTGTGGAAACAGCATGGAGGTTCTGGAGAGAGGGGAGAGGTAACTAGGGCTGGATTAAGGAGGAGGCCAGTTGAGCAGTTCCCTGGGGTGTCAATCTTTAAGGGAAAGCTTGATAAACATAATTGATTTCCTCCTCTTAGGCATTTCCCCTTCTTGATAACAGAATCCTAACTTTATTCGTAACAACTATTTCTTTAATATGAGTGATGAATCATGATGTCTGAAGTAATCTTAGTATCTCATTCTCTTTGGAAGATACTTTCATACCTAGCCTCCTTTGCAGCTACAGGTGACAATTTGACTCAATTCTGGAAAATAGTATGAGTGAAGTTAGAATAGTGTTGGCTGGTACTATTCCTTCTTCCTCCTTGTTTGGGTCACTGTTGTGATGCTCTGCCCAAAGCCAAAAGGTGGGGAGAAAGGCATTTCAGAAGAAGTGAGACGTAAATGTTAAGTAGACACTGATGTGGGAAACAAAGGCAAAAGAAAATTTCCTTACAGTATACTCACAGCCCAACCAAAAGTCCTTAAAACAGGCAGAGTGACTTTCCTCTATGCTGTGTTTGGGTACTCTGGGGTAAAAGGAGTTGAAGGAAGAGAGACCTTTATCCCTGAACTGAATTTATTAATCCCAAACTATTCTGGTGCTCAATGTTAATATTTTGCCTCAATGTTAATACTTTGCTAAGAGCAAAAGGCAACCTTAGCCAAACCTCAGGATCCTGTAAGCCTACTTAAAACATAAAAATTCCTTTGGAAACTTCCTTTATCTCTACTCCCCAAGATACACGTTGGCAATCATCCCCCAAGTGTATGACCCACCGATATACATCTGAAGGGTCTCACGACTCAGGTTTTATTAGATAGTAATAAATGACCTTTACCCAACAATTGCTAGCCCCCTCCAGGTCCTGGAAACCTTGCTTCCAAAATTCCTTAGAGATTTTTGCTATCCCTAGCCTCCTCCCAACTTGAAAGTGCATAATGGGCCACTCCTCATGACCCCGGTGCAGCTCTTCCTGCCCACGGGTCCTGTCCCCATGCTTTCATAAAACCACCTTTTGGCACCAAAGATGTCTCAAGAATTCTTTCTTGGCCATTGGCTTCGAACCCTAATATCTTTCCTACATCAGAAACTATCAGAGTAAATGGGGGGTGGGGGAGGAGTGGGGAATAGGTCTCCAGGAAGAAAGAGTACTCTATAAATGCCCAGAGATAAGAAACAGCATGGAATCTTGAAGAAACTGTAAGAAATTTAGTATGACCAAATTATAAAGCATGAGGATGGGAGCGCTAAGAAATAAATTGGAGAGACAAACTATGATCAGACCATGAAGGGCATTGTAAGCCACACTAAGGAGGTGATATGTTACACTAAAAACAAATGGGGGCTATTGAAAGCTTTTAATCAGAAAAGTGACAGGACTAGAATAAAATCTTAGAAGGGAAATGCATGGGACTTTATTAGGGTCTAGGGGAAACAAAAATTAGTTTTTTAAAGATTTCTTTTATTTATTTGACAGAGAGAGATAGAGAGAGGGAAAGAGAGAGCACAAGCAGGGGGAGCAACAGAGGAAGAGGGAGAAGCAGGCTCCTCACTGAGCAGGGAGCCCCATGCCGGGCTTGATTCCAGGACCCCGGGATCATGACCTGAGCCAAAGGCAGATGCTTAATCAACTGAGCCACCCAGACACCCCAAAAATTACTGTTGTAATAGTTTTGATAAGAGATAACAGGGGCCAATAAAGGTAGTGAAAGTGGTACTAGAGATAATTGGGTAAAATGTACAAAGATTCAGAAGGCAGAAAAAAATATGAAACAGTGAATGAATCTTGGGGAAAGGACAGAAATTAGAGTTACCTCCCCGTTTCTGGCTCTAGCAGCTGTCCGGATATAAGTGATGTCAATCACTAAAGAAGGAAAAGCAGGAGGATGGCCAAGTTCAAGGGGGATTTGACACTTTTGTGAGCCCTCCACTGAGAGACAGAAGTCTGAGCCTCAGGAGTGAGACTGGAATGGATACATGGAGGCCAAGAAGAGGTTAAGTGCATTTTTAGACAGTAGGGAGAATTCTGGTGTGACTGAAGCAAATTGTGGTAAAACTCTGAAATAGCCCATCATTTAAGGAGGATGGGTTAGCCTGGTGATGGGTATTAAAGAGGGCACGTTCTGCATGGAGCACTGGGTGTTATACACAAACAATGAATCATGAAACACTACATGAAATAATAAAATGTATGGTGATTAACATAACAATAAAAATTAAAAAAAATAATTTAGCAGATCTCAAACTTTACTGTGCTTAAGACACACTCAGAAACTACAAGGCAGATTCTCAGGCTCCACCACTAGGAGATTTCTCTTTAGAAGGCCAGAACTAGGGTCAAAAAAGCCGCATTTTTAATAGGAATCCTATTATTGATTATTATACATGCAGATGAACAAAGAATCACACTTAGAAAAATACTCATTGAAGGGGAAAATGAAGACATGGAAGAACTTAAGAGACAGGAGGAAAATCAAGAATAGTGTGCTCTAAGGAAGAAGTGAGAACATTTCACAAAGTAGAGACAATCAGCGGTACGAAAATTAGGAGGAAGCGTTGTGCTGAATTTTACTTTAGTATTTTAAGCAAGACTAGAAATGCCCTCAAATGCAATGGAAGAAGTCACCAAATGGAGGAAGAGTTGGATGTTTTCTTATTTGTTTTTGTTTCGTTTTTATATTTAGTTGCAATTCACTAGTTACTATTAAATATTTAAATCCACTTTTTCAAATATCCTATATAGAAATTTTTTCTTATAAACTGCTTTTAGCTTCTGTTGAAAATACTTCAAAATTATTTTCCCTTTAATCGTAAAAATAAGTTATAAATATCACCAGGGTGTGAAAATATGCCACCCCAAAATATGCCTCTTTGACATAAGGATTATTTTGAACTGATTGAGAAACAGCAGACATGAGAGAAGCTCTGAAAATACAATAGAAGTTACCCTTTTATAAGGGAAATTTACATTTATAAAGTCCCCAGTGTAAGGATATACCAAAAAGAAAAGGATTATTCACTAGAAACTCCTATTGATGGAGAAGGAATCAACTTAAATCTAAATAACAAATCTTACTCTTATTTACCATACTTTTCCTGCTTACCTCCCTACAACTGGCCTTCCTCACACCCTTCTCCCTTTGTCTTTAGCTGAAGACGGTATTTAAGCCTAAATTCCAAGCCACAGCCAAAAGTTAGTCATTTTTCCCTGGGTATCTCCCATGTACGCAGGAGTTAGATATACTAATAGTGAAGGATACTCCAAAGAAAGGCAGGCAGGGACAAGGGGACCCACCCTAAAAGGAAACCACCCTTAAAAGGATTTTACACCACCCTGGAAGGACACCTCCATCCTTTCCCACTTGAACAACTACCTGACAGGTAGATGAGAATGTACAAAAACCTGATCAGGTGACAGGTGCAGAGAGGGTTAATCAGATTAAAACAACCCAAACCAAAGACCCCAGAAAAACCCCTAGACTTAGAAACTCTGGTACCCTCTTGGGTCCTCTCCCTCATTGGGAGCTCTGTACTATTGCTTAATAAATGCCGCTTTGCTGCCCACCACTCTTGGTCTGGTCTGCCTTTCCATTCTTTAAAGCAGCATGACCAAGAACTGTGGGCACCAAAGGAAAAGAAATCCTGCAACACTAATACGCTTCTGTTTTTTGTGTTTTTTTTTTTTTTCTCATGTCAATCTGTCTTTTGTTATAGGGGTCCCAGCTGAGAACTTAGAAGAGTATAGGGAAAACTATTTTTTTTTCTTCCCTATAGAACATAGGATTAATACCTCAGATAAAGAAAATTACCTATTCCATTACCAAGAAAAGGATATATAATTGACATAAGGACATACAAATTTGTTATTTTTGAGTTTTAATAGATAGTGTACATTAAATTTGGCTTCTGATTATAAAACAAAAATATTATTTTTGTTATTAAGGGGAAAAAAATCCAAGGCTGTATAAGAATCATAAAATATTCTAGTCTCAATAAGACTCCATATTCATGCATTAAGATCAGGTTGCATATTAAATGGGAGAAAAAGAAATAGGAAATAGATTATGAACTTTCTGCTTAGAAATAAATTAAGAAAATGTATAGAGTATCATTGAACAAATTTTTAAGAAACCAAACTTTCTGGTGTTTTTCTAGTGGCTTATAAAGCAAAAAAAAAAAAAAAAAACAGGCATCTGGGTGGCTCAGTCGGTTAAGAATCTGCCTTTGGCTGGGGTCATGATCCCAGGGTCCTGGGATGGAGCCCCGCATCACTGAGCCCTGCTCAGTGGGGAGCATACTTCTTCCTCTCCCTCTGCCTGCTGCCCCCCCCTGCTTGTGCGCACGTGCACTCTCTCTGTCAAATAAATAAATAAAATCTTAAAAAAAATAAAGCAAAAAAATCTGGTCAATGATGCATGAAAAAAGTGACAGAGTTGTGAAGTATAGACCATTTCTTTTGGAGATTAATTAATTGAAATCAAGCATACACAGGTGCTAAATTCATATGACTGAAACCTGGAAGGTAAAAGTAAAATTATAAGATTTCCCTTTATCCAAGTTAGCCAAAGGGGGGTGGGGAAGAAGGAAGGAAGCAAAGATGGAAGAAGGAAGGAGGGAAGGAAGGAAGGAAGGAAGGAAGGAAGGAAGGAAGGAAGGGAGAGGGAAGGAAATAAGGAAGGGAGGAAGGGAAGAAAAGATATTATTCGGTTAGACTATCATATAGTCTGAAAGCTCTGCAATTGCTTTTTTCCACCACAAAAATCCAACTCCTAAGTCCATAAACCCAATTGTCTTTGAAAAACATCTTGTCAATTATCCTTCTTTTTCACAGTAAAACCAATCCAATTTCATAACCAAAACTGTTCTTCCTCATTATTTTACCATGCTATATAAATTCCAGTAAGAAATGGATTTGAATGCCATTCAATCTGATGATCAACTTGAGTACATTGTTTTCACATTCTACTTATGATTAGTATTGTGATCATTCCTGAGCCTGTCTTATAACAAATACTTTACACCTTGGGCAACTTTTCTTTAAACGCCAGCCCACCAGAAACTTCTGTGATTTGGCTGGGGAAAAAGTGGCAAGTTACCATGACTTCACACCTCTTGTATCATGACTCCAACATAACAGGGTCATTCAGATCAGAATGACATTATAACAGCAATTGTTCTGGTCTCTCCCTTGTCACAGTCATTATCTTTGGTCATTTTATTTAAATGCATCATTTAGTTTGACAGCAAATTGTATGACAGAATAAAAGGGACCTTGAGGGAGGGGTGAAAAAAACATCCCTAAGTAAAACTGATTTAACATCAAATAACTTCAAGGTTAACTCTGCACACTGAGTTGCTATCTCCTCTACGAAAAAGAATGCTGGCATAACTAAACTGGGCTATTTAACCTTGAGGGTTAGAGGGAAAAAAAAAGTGTAGGCTGTTGAAGGCTTTAAGGACCTATGTATAGAAAACCCAACAATTATTAAAAAGAGAGAAAGAAAACTAATTCATTTACAAAAAATGTATTTCAAATGTTCAAAGTAGGGTTAAGTCATGGTTAGGAGTTTTAACTTATTCTCAATTTAAAAGTATAGGCTTTGAAGTTACACAAACTTGAGAATTGTTCTTAGGGATTAAGTAAAATAAAAAGACTCTACTTAACGCTGAAAATACCTAATAAATTGGGAACATTTATTAATGGTATCACTGTAATGTAACTAATAAGAGAAATGATAACCCCTAATCAATCAATAGCAATGTTTAAGTTCAAGATTAAGTTTGATGACTGGTGATTACTTCCATATTCCTTTCCACTTGGCTTATAGATCCAGGTGTGCCTTTAATCAACATCAATTCTTATCCAATTCCATTTCTTCTCCTTTAAAATCAGAGTAATGTGAATTTTTAAAAACAAACATGATGCTTCCACTGTCTTGTGAAGAGTAGGAGAGGAGAGCAAGGAATAATACATGACATCAATAATATAGTCTGAATGAAGTTGGTACCTCAAGAAGCGTGAAAATAGGGCTGCCAACAGATTTAGAAGTGAGAAATAAGAGAATAGAAAAGAAAACAAAACAATTTCACAGTTTTGTCCAAAGGTCTCATAAGCTTGGGTTCTAATAAAATATTTATATGCTGGATACTTGCTGTAGGGTACCATTGCACGAGGTATGAATAAATCTGCACTGAGTCTGTTGAGGGCCTAGAGACCACCCTCTGTCTGAGACATATCATGACTAAAGATGCCCACTGAACCATTTAGGAACATGTGGAAGAATTGGCATCACCCAGAATTTCTTGCTAATCCTAATTTTTGTCTCAATGAAATGTAATGAATTTAATAATTCAATGGTCTCCTGGGGGTTAATTCAATTCCTTTCAGGTTATAACTCAGTTCTTCAGATTCTTTCTCCTTAGGCTACCTTCCAAGAGGTATATTGCAAGAGTGGGCAAACTTGATCTGTAAATGGCCAGACAGTATATTTGAGGCTTTATTGACCATATCGTCACTATTGCAACTATTCAACTCCATCAGGAGGAAAGTAACCATAGTCAAGATGTAAATGAATGAGTATGGCTGTGTTCCAATAATGCTTTATTTATGAATGCTTTATATGAAATTTTATCTTCATATATCATTCAAGGGCTGCTCTAAAATATTTTGGGTTTTTTTCAACCATTTAAAAATGTAAAAGCCAGGGTGCCTGGGTGGCTCAGTTGATTAAGCGACTGCCTTCGGCTCAGGTCATGATCCTGGAGTCCCGGGATCGAGTGCCACACCGGGCTCCCTGCTCAGCAGGGAGTCTGCTTCTCCCTCTGAGCCTCTTCCCTCTCGTGCTCTCTGTCTCTCATTCTCTCTCTCTCTCAAATAAATAAATAAAATCTTTAAAAAAAATGTAAAAGCCATTCTCAGCCTATAGGACATATAAAAACAGGCAGCAAGCTATAGTGGACCGTGGGCTACAACTTGCTGACCCGAAGGTGTGTTGTATACTACTGGGGACTCTTTAAGTGACCCTGGGCACTGGGACAGGGAGGTTCTTAGCCTCAAGCTAATCTCTGGGTGTATTAGCTGGTGATCACTAAGAGTTTGCCTATTTGTTAGATGGCTGTACTCTTTTTTTTTTTTTTAAAGATCTTATTTATTTATTTGACAGAGAGAGAGATAGGAACACAAGCAGAGGGAGTGGGAGAGGGAGAAGCAGGCTTCCCGCTGAGCAGGGAGCCAGATGCAGGGCTCCATCCCAGGACCCTGGGATCATGACCTGAGTCGAAGGCAGACGCTTAATGACTGAGCCACCCAGGTGCCCCTAGATGGCTGTACTCTTGTGATCTTAAATTTCTCAGCTTGGTCGGACCTCTTAACCCTCCAACCTGACCCTGCTTCCCCTCTGTTCCTGATTCTGCAGACCCCTCAGAACTGGTGCCACATCTGTCCTATCCTTGGCCCCAGGTTGCTCTCACCATACTAGGCTCTTTTGTAGTCTTTAAACCAGTGCCCACACATTCTGAAACTAAGAAGCAAGTACAAGTCAATGAAATCCTCTCTCCACCAAACTGAACCACCCACTATTTTGACTGCTGAGCTGCTGCATATGAGCCCAAGCAGTCCTGGAACCTTAGCTTCCTAAACAACTACCAAATGCTGAGCAAGACTATAGCCTGTCTGCCCTTAGTTTTCCTGTTTATGCATGCAGCAAGCTTCCTCCCCATTCTGGGTGGGTCTTTGAAGCATTGGAAGGTAGGTTAAAATTCCATTACTTTTGTCTCCAACATCATATTCTCCTTCTTTCAGAGAGAGTATTATCATTCTCTCCTTCCATGATAGTGGTCAGCCCGCAGAGAAAAATCAGTTTATTAATAAGGAAATTAATTATTAAAAATATTTCACCCTTAATATGTAGATTTCCATGGAAAGAAATGAAGAGGTTAAAAATTCTACCAAAAGAGAACAAGATAAATAAAAATAAATAAATAAAAAAGCAAACAGAAGATTGTCTTCAAAAACACAGACTTCATTCAAAAGCAAAATCCTTATTTTATGATTTGGTGCAGAAACCATTCTAGGATAAAGAACCAATTTATAATGAGGCATAATAACCTTCATGTTAATTACTAACAGAGCTTTTTCCAGATAGCATTGTGCTCAGAGAGTATATTTACTAGGAGAAAAGTAATACTTTATCATATGTAAACTTGTGTTACAGAAGCATTTTTAATACTGGGTTGTTTTGTGATGAATAGAATAAAACCCATGTTGAAAAATTTTGTTAGTGAAATAGGTTTTATTTTTTTTTTAATGTGGCCATGAATTAATATAACTAAAAAAGATTCTGGTGATAGTTTAGTAAATACTCATTATTTACTAAATAATTATTCAACAATATTTACTGAGTACTTGCTATATGCCAAGCACTATTGTAGGGCCAGATATCATGTAGTGAACAAAACACAGTCAAGCAGGAGACAGACAATAAACAAGATAAATAAGTAAAATATACGTGAATAAATGATGTGTTGTAAGAAGGAATTATAAAACAGAGAAAGCCCCATGAAATGTGAAGTTAAGCATTAAAATTTTAGATCAAGTGGCCAGTAAAGTCCTATTAAAAGATGATTTTTGAATAAAAATATGAAGAAGTGAGGTAGCTAACCATATCAATGTAATAGGAAGACTATTCCAAACTGCAAATATACTGAGTGCAAAGGACTTCTTGAAAGTATGTCTGATATGTGTGAGAAAGGACAAGGAAGCCAGAGTTGCTGAAATCCTAAGAGGAAAAATTGAAGGTTGAGAGGCCATGTGGAGCCAGATCACATGGAAGGAGTTACAGTGAGGCTTTTGAGTTTTACTCTGAATTAGAAAGCCATGGAAAAATTTGGTGCAGGGGAGTAACCTAATCTGATGATAATTTAATAGGATCACTCTGGCCACTGTGTTCATAAATAGTCTGTAGGAGTACAAGATTGGACAAGAGAGGCCAGCTGGGAAGATGTTAACAATAATCCAGGCAAGGGAAGATGGTGGCTTGAACTTATATGATAGCAGTAGATATGATGAGAACAGTCAGATTCAGGATATATTTAAAGGTAGAACCAAATAGATTCCCTGTGAACTTAGATATGAGGTTCAAGAGAAAAGAATGAGTCAGGCATGTCACCATGGATTTTGTTTTGAGAAGCTGGGAATAGAAAATTGTCACTTACTGAGATAGCAGCAAAATGCTAGAGGAGTTGGCTTGGGGGAATATATCAGGAGCTGAGTTTTAGACAGGTTAAGTTTTAGGAGCCTATTAGACATCTAGATGCAAAAGTTAAGGGGCCATCTGGAGCTAAGGAAAGAAACATGAGCCAGATATATAAATGTATGAGTATCAGTACACAGGTGGAATTTATAGCCTGGACACTGCATAAGATAAAAAGAGGAGAAACCAGCAAAAGAAGTTGAGTAGGAATGGAGTACATTCATTCAAAAAGGTACAAAGAAGGCTAGATGAGTCAAGTATGTTGGAAAGTAAGTGAGGACAGTACTTCAAAAGTAGTGATATATCAGATATTGAGACTGGAGATCTATGTGTCCAAGTTGTTAGGACATTCTGGTTTGCTTCTCTTTCATGCAGTCTTTGGATTAGTGATGCTGGACTGTAGCTGGTTATGTCTGATGACCCACTGAATGAGTAAACATATTTGAACACGGGCCTTGAAAATAGTGAATGAATGAGTTGGTTAACCAAGAAAATTTGCTACTAGGATGTTTTGGATTAGCTTAATATTACTGAACAAATATTAAGTTACTACTGTTTTCTTTTTTTTCTTTTTTTTATTAACATATAATGTATTATTTGTTTCAGGGGTACAGGTCCCTGTAAGTTACTACTATTTTCAAGATGTCTGGAAGTCAGAAAGATGAGAGAGATGTAACCACTATCCTTTGGGAACTCACATTCTAATAGAATTTATTAAAGCTGACACACAATATAAATATTAAATGTAATCAGTATGAATCTTAATCCACAAAACCCAGGTGAACAAAAACTGTAAATTTGCTTATTTTTCAATATTTTAACTTAATTTTTTAAACTAAGTTTTTATTATTTTTTATTATTTTATTTTTAGATTTATTTATTTGAGAGAGTGAGAATGAGAGAGAGAGAGTACATGAGAGGGGGGAGGGTCAGAGGGAGAAGCAGACTCCTCGCCGAGCAGGGAGCCCTATGTGGAACTCGATCCCGGGACTCTGGGATCATGACCTGAGCCGAAGGCAGTCGCTTAACCAACTGAGCCACCCAGGCGCCCTTTAACTTAATGTTGTATTTTGATCTCTATTTGATCAGGTGATGAAAATAAAATCTTAATCAAGTCAAGCCATTTCCTTTATTCCAGGGGTTTTGCCATAAATCTAGTGTTCTTATGTAATGCCTTGGTATCAAGGAATGAGGGGATGGTATCGGTCCTTACTCAGGAGCTCTTCCTGTCTGTACCCTCTGAGATGAGCATGTTCCCATCCAATCCTCAGACACTGTTGAAGGCAGGTTGCCTCTGCATTTTCTCATGTTCCTTTCTTTAGCAATTCTCCAGGTCTGGCTCTCTTTCTATTACTTATGCAGTCTCCAAAAAGCACAGGAAGCCACCAAATGCTCTCCCTCAAAGCTGAGTTTGAGGAATTCTGTGGAGGCTGCTCCAGGTTCTCTCATCTTAGACATGCTATCCTAGGCTGACTTTTGTTTCCATGTGATTCTGGGAACAAGGTGGAGCTCTGGATCATGGGACCTGTTTGGGTACTCACTGAGAAAGAGGAAATGGATCTTGCTCTGAGATCTTGGATCTGTCTATGCTTCCCCATTTTTCAAGCAAGTGTAGAGACACGGAACAGAGGGGCTCACCATACATAAACTTTCTTGCTTATCCTCTAGTTATCCCTCCCTTCTTTTCAGTCCAAATAGATTTTATTGAATCTGTGAGCATGGAAAATACTGATTCTGTCTATTCTATTCATCACAAAACAATTACATTGTTTGATTTTTTTAGACAAGCTTTGGAAAAGTCCAAAAGGCCTTTCTCGTAATGAGGAGTTTCAAAGGTCCTTTCAGAAGTTGTTTATTCTTTTCTCTCTTATTTGTGATATTGGTTATACCCACTCCCTGAAACATTAATATTGTAGCTTCCTTCTCTAGAACAAATGTCATGGACTATAAAGAACTACAGTTAATATCTCAAAGTATTATCCTATTTATTTATTTTTCCATTAGTAAATATTTGCAAGCTTGAAAAAAAAATTTTTTTTTAATTTCAAAGACCCCTCCATGCTAAGAGCATAGGACCTTAGTTGAATCTGTTTCTGCAGAATCTTACCTCCTACATACAAACAGCCAAGAGAACTGTTTTCACCAGGCTCTCCAAGATTGGGTGATAAGATTGAAAGTTGTGTGGAGTTTTCACCTCACTCTACTAAGGTTTTGGGAGATAATAGCAAATATCTGTATTGGTTTCTACCCCTGGTTCCTGACACAGAGCTCCTAAGACCCTTGCTAAGTGACAAGAGCAGTAAGAACATCTTTTTTTCTAATGAGGCTACTCTGAGTGGGCTCCTGGATGGGGGTTGATCACCAGCAAGACCAAGCCATAATTAGAAGTTTGCAATTTTCACACACACACACACACACACACACACACACACACCCTGTTCCCACTTCTCCAGATAGGGGAGAGGAATGGAGTTAATGATCTGTCATGCCTACATGAGGAAGCCTCCATAAAAATCCTAATAGTCCAGGGTTCAGAGAACTTCCAGGCTGGTGAACACATCCACACCGGGAGGGTGATGCACCCCAATTATTGGGCACAGAAGCTACTGTACTCAGACCCTCCAAGACCTTATCCTATGTATCTCTGCATCTGGTTGTTCATCTGTATCCTTTATCATATCCTTTAATAAACTGGTAAACCTAAGTAAATATTTCCCTGAGTTCTGTGAGCATCTCTAGAAAATAATCAAATCTGGGGGAGGGGGAGTCCATGGGAACCTCCAATTTGTAGCCAAGTTGGACAGAAGTTGTGGCTACCCTGGGGACATACTACTTGTGGTAGTTATCTGAAGTAGGAAGCTGTCTTGTGAGACTGAGCCACTAACCTGTGGGATCTGATGCTATCTCTAGGTAGATAGTGTCAGAATTAAGTTGTAAGTCACCCCGCTAGTGTTATAGAATTACTTGGTATGGGGAAAAAAACCCACACATTTGGTGACCAGAAGCGATAGGAGGTAAAGTGCTATTATGAGGTATAAAGAAGGCACATAGGAGATGAAGTTCTGGCTAGTTTTTTTTCTAATACAGATCTCCACTCACTGTCTCAGGAAACTCTCTTCACTCTTCATTTTATTCTCACCCAAAAGCTGGGCCATTGTTGTAGGCAGAACTTCACTACCTTCCTGCTACCAGAGTTAGCTGAGACTAGTCTCTAAGAAACCTCATGCTTTTGTGCAGTGGTGGTTCTCAATTGTCTTTGCCCAAAGTCAGCAGCATGAATTGACTTCCTATACCAATCTCTATCCATGCCTTCTTCTAATAAAGCCATGTCCAGCACCTGAGTCTCAGCTATCTGACACAGAAACAAAATGGCTTCTTGACTGGGTTTTTGCAGTTGAGCCTCCCACTCTGGCTTTCTCCTGTGATTCCTCAAGTCCCTCTTAGCTTCCACATAACCGGTGGCAAATGGATTCTCTTTACAGATAGAACCTACCAGCAAATTGTTTGATTTTCTCATAGGCAAGGCAAAGAGAAGGGTGTCTGTGAAGCTTTTAAATACTCTTCTTTAGTGTTTCCCCTGCAGGACTGAGGCCTAATTTCCCACAGTTATTGGGTATTAGAGTTTCTGTAATTCACTAGCAGAAATTATACTACAGGTGAGAAGAATCTAGTTAAAACTACCTCTAAAGTTGGTACTGTTTCCCATTTTTCAGCTACTTTCCCTTTTACTAAAATAAAAGAGCACAGTAGCTGAAAAACTGGATTAAAGTGGCAAAAATAGCATACTTTGAAAATCCATTTTATTTATAGGAAAATGTTTTCTGAGAGGACACATTGATCTTTATTCTACTTTACATGTCTAAAAACTATCCAATTCTAGGATTAAGGAATTTAAAAATTCTTTGATTCTAATTAATCAGAACATTTTCTTTCACTTAGTTCTGGAAGCCCATAAAAAGTTTTTAGCTGTCAGCAGCTTCAATGCCAGTTTATTAGAGGCCCTTATTTGGTGCCTGCTGATAGTTATTGTGAAGGCTGAAAGGTTAACAAGAATGGGCTGCTACCAACCTCCTTGCCAGGTGTTTTTCCTGCAGTTAATGGACCTGAGCCAATTGAAATTATCACTTTAGAACTAGTCACAGACACTCTTAATCTTTGCGTAGAAACATTGATGGGGGAAGCTGGAATTTGTATTTTGCTTTTCACCATCATCACATTTGAAACAATTAAAACAAAGTATAGTTAATCTTCTATTTGTAAATGAAGGCCTGACAAATTCAAAAAGAAAGAAACCTTTTAAAATAATATGCATGTATAACATGTTCCATTAAAATAATAATAGTCCCTTCAACGAAACAATGTCTTGTAAAACCTATTGCACTTTTTTTGAGTAATGGTAGTTAAGGGCAACATAGGTATTAATATGCCTAAGTTTTTTTAATTGCTGGGTTTATAAATCTGAACAGTTGTAATGAAATAAAAAGAATCAACCAGATGGAACTGAAGCCAGTCACTGTGGGAATTTGAGACATGCATGCTGTTTGGGGGGACTGAATATGTACTTATCCAATCCAAAACAGAGCAGATGGCAAAGCGAACAGGTAAGCACTTGCTTTATCTTTCAGATATTGTGGTTCACTGAATATCCCTACTTATTTGGGAGCTTTAGAACACCTGTAAAAAATCAGATGAAAGACAAACAGAAGTGACTGAGAAAGACTTGAATGAGTACGGAATTTTAGAGTTTTCACGTTGTCAGATGAAGAAAGACTCTCATCCTCTGCCAATCCTTAGGAATCATGGAGAATTTTAGGTAGCAGCATTTGAAGTTAAATAGCTGAAGAAAATACAAGAGAAGAAAAGCTATTATTGTATGAAATCCAAAATTAAACAAGTGGGAACAAGAGTAAGAAGAATGGAACTAAACTGTATATAATAGAAGTGAAAATTGCTCATGCCCACCCTCACATCATTGTGTTCATCTAGTGCCAAGATCTTGGTTTCTAAATACCATTCTCCACATAAAGGAACCAGAGTTCCTTGGAGAAATGGCTGAGGCAAGGAAAATCACTGGTGAAGCTAAATGTTCTTATAGTGTCAGAAAGCAAGAGAATACTCAATGATTAATGGGGACATAACAAAAAACCATAGGGAATAGCTTCAAAGATCCAACTGGCCAAATTTGGGACAACTGGAACATTTATTTTTAAAGGAAGTAAATTATAACATTGCATTTTAAAAAAGAGTCAAGTGGTGCCTGGGTGGCTCAGTTCATTAAGCGTCCAGCTCTTGATCTCAGCTGAGGTCTTGATCTTGGGGTCATGAGTTCAAGCCCCACACTGGGCTCCATGCAAGGCATGGAGCCTACTTAAAATTTAAAAATTTAAAAGAAAATGTATGGGGGAGGGAGAGGAAAAAAAAAAACCTCTGTAACAAAAGAAAGCTGGCTATTTTGTGTAGAAGGAATGATAAAATAAGAAAATCATCAATTTGCAAACAACAGTGTAAGAATTGATTTATGTAAGAATCACCAAATGATACTAAAAACCATAGGATGAAGGATCCCCACATTTTCAAAGTTTCACTTAACATATTATACATGATTACAAAGGGGGAAAAAGGTATTTTTACAATATGAAAGTGTCTTAACCAAGGGATCAAAGTGGCATCACCAGTAATGGGTCAAATTAGCATTATGTATTTTCTGATATGATGCAAAGGAAAGTATGCAATACCACCTACGGCTATGTGACAAAAAAAAAAAAAAAAAAAATTTAACCTGAAGGTAGTCATGAGAAAACAAGTTCAGATGGTAGAATATTTCATAAAACAATTGCCTTGGATTTGACAAACTTGTCAAGTTTGTAAAAGAAAAAAACAAAGCAAAATAAAAACAGGGAAAAGAAAAGAGGCAAAGGAATGGTTATAGATTAAGGGAGACTAAGGAGACATGACAACTAAATGCAAATTGAGATCCTTGATTAGATGCAAACAAACAAATAATAAAAGCCACATTCACACAATTAAAAGGAACACACATGGCTGGGACAAATGGAGAAATTGCATATTAGAAATTATAATTGTGTTAATAAGCAATTTTCTAGATATGAAAGTGATAATGTGTTCATATAAAAAGAAGTCCTTGTCCTTATGAAACACATGTTGAAGTATTTAGAGCAAAATATCATTATGTTTGCAACTTAATTTCAAATATCCCAGCAAAAAAGGTATAAATTTAAAATGCATATATTGAGCATTTTAGAGCAAATGTGACAAAATGATAAAAATTAGAACTTCTAAGGGAAAGCTATATGTGTACCCATTATACTATTCTTTTAACTTTTTGTAGGATTTAATTTTTTTAATTTAGAAAAAATAATGCTCATCTCTAAGTGGCTTAATTCAGTTTCAAGGAAGGACTTCACTGACATCCCAAATAAATAAAAAGTCTCTTGGCTGCTATATCAATAGATCTTCTGCAACTTCCCACTGGAACATAATGCTACTTGGTCATCACATGCCACCACTGATGGACAAAATAAAAACACAATGTAAATAATATCAGATCAGAGAGTTTCATTCGCATTCAAGTCACATCTGGCTTTCTTTGAGAGCATGGCAGTAAGTGACCAAAAATCCTTGTTAGGTACAAAAAACTATATAAAACTTCTTGGAATTGATGGTGGTCAATTTGTTAAAACTGGTGGTCAGTTTCCCCAGAGGACACGGTAATTTCTGAATAAAATTGAAAAAAAAAAAAAAACCCTGCTTAAACTGCTAAGACTGCTAAGTACAAACTGACCCACCATACCACTCTAAAGCTCCTGAAAAATAAGCTTTTTTTTTCAATATGGAGAATTGAAGTTACCTGATGGTTTAGAAAATCATTCATTCAACAAATACTGATTGAGCAGTCTTCTAGGTGCTATAAGGCAAATATAATCAAATATGTAATATAATCTCAGTGCTATGGGGGAAAAAAAAACAAAGCAGGGTCAAGAAGAAAAAAGACAGCAAGGAAATAAAAAATAATAAAGGATATTTTTGGTAGAGTGGTCAGAGAATGCCTACAGAAAGGAAGAATTGAAAACAGTGAATGTCCAGGAAAATATTATAGTCAAATTTGGCCTTGCTAGCTAAATGTGTAAGAAGTTTGATTTAAGGATGACAATCATGTTGGGGAGCCTGGGTGGCTCAGTCATTAAGTGTCTGCCTTTGGCTCAGGTCATGATCTCAGGGTCCTGGGATCGAGCCACGCATTGGGCTCCCTGCTCAGTGGGGAGCCTGCTTCTCCCTCTCCTACTCACCCAGCTTCTTCCTCTCCCACTCACCTTGCTTGTGTTCCCTCTCTCGCTGTGTCTCTCTCTGTCAAATAAATAAATAAAATCTTGAAAAAAAAAAAGGATGACAATAATGTTGGAGCTAGGGCTTGGAAGACTTAAATACCAAGCTAAGTTATTTAGACTTTAAACAATGAGGAACACATGAAGTGAAGTGATGTAATCAGTGTTGTACTCTTATTTTTTTTCCCAAAGAATTTGATACGATATATTAAAGTTTTACAAATGCAATTTCTTTAAACCTCAAGTAGAAAGCAACTTAATTTTCTTTACAACCATATTTCTATTGATTATCCTAAAGGAAAATGTATATATTTTAGTCAACTCTCAATTATCTGCACAACACGAGAGCACTGCCAAGAATAGCCCAAAATTTGTGTGAAAGCCACACTGTCAGATTGGGACCATGATCTGATTTCCTGAAGCAAGAAAATTTGTATGAGGAGCAGTTTCATAAAGCTGTTCTTCTGGACAGCAAGCGAATAGAGAAACCTGACACCGTGAGGGGTTATCCTGAAGCCACACGAATGCTTGTTTTGCTTCTGCTCAATAAGCTTGTTGGGGAGGAAGTTTCTCTACCCTTCAAAATTCTTCTGGTTGGTCAAAGAGTTAAACTGACATGAGACAGATTTACAGGAGAAAATTTTAACTTTGGATGTTTAGGAATCCCATATATGAAAGATTCAAAAATAGCAAAGTAAAATGAGGTATATACACCATCCTGAACTAAGGATAAGGGGGTAGAGGTGTGGGACTTCAAAAGGAAGGAAAGGCAGTCACAAGAGGTGAAAAAGAGTAATGTTTGGTAAATAAATGTTTGCTGGGCCATACAGAAACAATGAGACATACAGAGGAATTTCAACAGACTCTAAGCTAAATTCCTCCTTGTCTACTACCATCTACTACCTCTAGATCATATTCTAATATAGTTGGTGATAGCTCTATTTCTGGAGCAGGTCCTCTATCTAACTTCCTTTAGGCAATTAGGGGAAAAGTAAAAGTTTTGGGCCTTGATTGTTTTAAGCTCAAATAATCTGCATGCCAAAGTGGCACATCCTTGGGGCAATTCATTCTAAACTCCTACCAGCTAAAAGCTTTGATCCTGTGTCTCTTTACAAGTATCTCAGTCAACTGGGGTAAATCCAGATAAAGGTGATACAAAACACATTACACATTTTCTTTTTTTTTTTAAGATTTTACTTATTTATTTGAGAGAGAGAGAATGAGATAGAGCACGAGAGGGAAGAGGGTCAGAGGGAGAAGCAGACTCCCCGCCGAGCAGGGAGCCCGATGCGGGACTCGATCCCGGGACTCCAGGATCATGACCTGAGCCGAAGGCAGTCGCTTAACCGACTGAGCCACCCAGGCGCCCTACACATTTTCAATAGAAAAATTAACATGGAACACAGATGATCCTTATATATAGTCAACAATGCAAAACACTGATACCATACTATGTAGTATCAACAAATATCCACACTTCAATACGTTGAATATGCTTGAAGATAATAAAGAAATAGTTATTCTAAATTACCAAGGCATTAGCTTTTCCTCTGTATTTTATTACTGATTCATTTATTTGTTCATCAAACATTCACTGGAGTATCAGATATCCAAAAGGCATTGCTATGAACTGTGAGGAACAATGTCCATAATTATTTCCATTTTCCCAAAAGGAATCTGTTATAATTCAATGTAGCTTTACAATTTTAAAATAAGAGTTTTAAATTCGATAGCTATACAATCTAAATTTCTCTAGCATGGTCTTATATGTTGAGGCTTTAGACTCGTAAGTTTTCCATTTATAAGTTCTGTGACCTTGGATAGGTTATATATCTCTCTGGGGATCATCTTCTCATCTGTGAAATGAAAATAATAAGTGCTCTCTGAGATCTGCTCTTACTGAAGTGGATTAATGATGAAAATAGCCAAATTTGAGCATCAGAAGACCTTCCAGTCTACCTGATGCATGATCTGCATAGTTCTGAGAAGTAAAAGTAATTTAGAACAATAAAGGCTTATGTCTGGAGTTTGTGTGTGTGTGTGTGTGTGTGTGTGTGTGTGTGTGTGTGTGTGCGCAAAGGTGTCAGTGTGTAACTGATGACTTGAATGAGGTTGGGGTGAGGGTGGAGACGATATGTGTGTATATGAAAGACTGATCAGTTCTGAGCAATGATGGAAAGGTTTTACTACTGACATTTACAACTATGAAGGTTTCTACACTTGATCTGAACTCAAGAAAAAAAATAAGTGTACATATTCCATTAAGTTGCTTAGAAAAGAGATTAGGCTTATGAAATATTTAGAGAAACTAGCATTTAGCAATAACTCAGTAAATGTTAGTTATGACTATTATTTGTAATTATTATCATTAGAATAAAGAAGTCATGCCTTTATTAAAAGTATTATTACTAGAAGCTCAGAATAAAGTTTTAAATATTTGGATTATTCTGAAAAACACAGAGATTCAATATGTATGTGTTTGTCTTATAGCAAGAAGTGAAAAGATGACATAGAACCATGTGACAAATTACAATATAATATTATGTATTTATAGTTTCAAGTTATAAAAAGGAGTGGTTTAAATGCCTAATTACCCCCTCTTTGGGATTAACATAAAGTCACTTTTCCTGATCATTAGAGGGTACAGTTTCATCCATAAGCAAGGACCAAATGAATAATGAACAGATCCACTGATAGACACCTTGAGAAATATGATTATTCAGATGTTCAGACCAGATACCTGAGGCACAAAATTCATTTTATAAAGTCATCATAGTTATGCTAGCAATGAAATCTCACATCTGTTTTTAATTTTTTTTTCCTTTGGTAGTTGCCATCAGTTATTGTAGGTGCTTTTCTCCCTATGTATTTGATATCCACAGGGCAAATGTTTTTACTCTGCTCAGTGAACTGTGCTGAAACGTCTTTCTGAAACCCTTCATTATTACCTTTAAAGGGATATAAGCCTTTAAAGTCTCTTTAAAGGGAACCTATGTGGGGAAAAAATAATTCTCATCCTTCCATTCGCACATGACCATCATAAGCCCCCTGCTAAGTATACACTAACATCTCATAGTTAACAAAGACAATGCCTTATACTTGCCTTTTTCCCACTTCCATAAAGATGCTGGTTCCGGAATTTTCTAACACACTGAAGAGAATTTTAAAGCTATTACGGAATTGTGAAGAAATACTGATCTTGGGGCGCCTGGGTGGCTCAGTCGGTTAAGCTGCTGACTTCGGCTCAGGTCGTTATCTCAGGGTCCTGGGATCAAGCCCTGCATTGGGCTCCCTGCCCAGAGGGGAGCCTGCTTCTCCCTCTCCCTCTGCTTGTGCTCACTCTCTCTCTCTCTCTGTCAAATAAATAAGTAAAATCCTAAAAAAAAATAAAAAGAAATACTGATCTTAAGGTGTTGTGGTTTTTTGTTTTTGTTTTTTTTCTATTGTCTTATTTGTATTAAAAAGAGTTTAAATAGAGAATATATGGCACTGTAATCAGAGGGGTAGAATAAATTGCTTCTAAGGAACTTCCTCAGTTTAACTGTCTTTTCCAACCTCACACTCTTCCAGATCATCAGGCAAAATAGAGTATCTATGCCAGACATCCCTAACCTTACACATACTTCCTTTCCTTCTGAAACTTTCTTGCCTGTTATCCTGACATTTTTAACTGATAAATGAGGAAAAACCCAAGTGTACATTTCCAACACCTGCCTGGAGAGTATATTCTGTGCTCATTCTAGAATCATCCCATGTTATGATGGGAGGTTAGACAACACTCTCCTAAATATAGATGGCAAACGGTAATCTGTTTTAGTGGTTGGGAGCAAATTATTTAGATTTAGATACCAACCCCAGTCCCAGATTTCAACTAAGTAAACTTGAAAAAGGTAGTTTCATTTTTTTATGTTCCAATTGTAAGCACAAACTTTCAAGTCAGTCAAACCCAGTTTCAAAGAATATTATGTATAAGATGTCTGCAGTAGCATTCACCTTTCTGAATCTCAGTTTATTCATCCATTTTCTCAAAGGTACTTTGAGTATTAATTAAATGACCATAAAGTTCCTAACATATATACTAGAGCTTAATACTCTGTAAGTGGCAGATATAAGTGGCAATTTCCCCATTTCCATTAATATATATCCCAGCTAATATAAAAATGTTGTCAACATATGATAATCATAAATCTGAATAATACTGTTGACTAGTCTATTCTTTACCTTTCATTACCTGCCTACATTGGAAGGCCAGTTGGAAACATAATGGTCTTGGTGTTGGCAAATAAGATACTGGGATAAGTGTCCTGGGAAGCCTTTCTGGAAGGCTTTTGCATTTCCTAATAAATGGGACAGAGGAGGCTGATTCTATTCTCCCCGCCCCCCCGCCCCGCCTTTTCATGCTTTAACTGCGTCCATGATTTCTGGACCTGCAGTAACCATCTTGAGACCAAGAAAGAAAGGCCAATATAATTTCAGAGATAGCAACCCTGGCATTATTACATAGATAAACCAATGCCAAGAACTGCCTATTCTGCATTCCTTGTTAACCAAGATAGTAACAGTATAGTTTGGAGAAGTGGAATGTTGTTTGGGTTTTCTGCTACTTTTAAAGTGTTATATCCTCGTAGAGATACTAAGCCTCCTCTTGTCTACAAATTAGCCCCAAGAAACTAAAAGAAAAGAAAATATAAAACCTTTACCCCTGCTAACAATTTGAATCTAAATTCATTTTACTATGTATGCTCCTGGCCAGATGCTTCCTTATTCTTTATTCTAACATTTCTGAGAATTGGAATACAAAGTGATGCATGTAGGTAATGGTTTATTTAGTTATCCTTTTTAACACTTACACTTTCTGAATTCTCTTGTTCTTACACTTTAGAAAGAGGGAAAACTAGATACATAAGTACAAGGATGTAATGAATTTTAGAGTGATTCTTTGAGGTAGGTTCTATTATTATCATTCCCATTTTATAGATGAGAAAACAGGAATTGAGAGGCCTAAATTCCCTTAATTTGTGTATTATACTATTTATGCCTCATGTTCTTTATCAATAAAATATGATGGTTTTACTGGTTGGCTCCTAAATTTCCTTTCATGTATTTTCTACTTCTTTCAGAATATTAACTGCCAAATTTCTCTCAAATTAACTGCCAAGTCCTGCTGTCCTCACCACCACAATTAGAGAGAAGCACCATCAATAGGGAGACAGTTTGGTACAGACTATGGATTTAAACATGGCCTGTCTTAGCCACTTGTACAATGGGAAATTTACCTAACTTCTCAAGCCTGGTTCTCTCATTTGTGAAACTGAATGTGATATCACATAGCGATTTGATCTGAGACTTCAATGAGATCATCCATATAAAGTACTTATTCCATAGGGCTTGGTACATAATGCTCCACAAATATCAGTCAACATTTTTATTGTTATGGCTATTAGGTTAACCTCTGAAAACTTGATTTCAAGCAAGCTGGTGAGGATTTTCCTGTGAATTAAAATCTTTTGTCATAAGAAAACCATCACTGACATATTTGATAAATTTCATTAATCTTATTCATAATATCACATTATGAAGTATTTTATTTGATGCATGTTCTCATCTTGGGAATCCTGAGAAATAAACTTGAAAATTCACTTTCATTTTACTAGGCTTATAGCAAAAGAAAAAAAAAAATCTACCGATGAGACTAACAAAACAAAAGCAACCTTCCTTTAATTTCCTATACCTGTCAATAACTAGATATGTGATAGGGTGGTAAAAGCAGGACAAATTCATATCAAACATTACATTAAAAACTGGATTCCATCTAATTATCAGATCCTAATAACACACATCCCAAGCTTCTTAAGGAATTGGCTGAAACAATTACTGAGCTACTAAATATTATTTATGAGTTTTTGAAGGACATAGTACCTCTGATAGCAATAACTTATCATCTTTCTTTTAGAAAGGGAAAGGACAATTCTAAAAGGAATAAGGCAATCACCTTGACCAGTTGACCAGTGGATTTCCAACCAGGCTCTTCAGAGCCTTCAAAAGAAACTTTCTCACACGCTGTTATCTATATCCCTCTTTTAGCTTCAGTTGAAGTATACATATATATGAAATTTATATGAATATGCACACACAATATGTGTTTTACAAATTGGACTTTGTTTTTAAGAAAAGTCTTAAGGGCTAAGAAGCCAACGACAAATGAAATTTTTAATTACTATAACTTAGACTTAAAAGAGACAAGAAAAAAATCACCAAATTGTTTAAAATAAATAAAAAAAAACATATTTTTTATTTCTAAGGCTTTAGATTCACCCCAAGGCTTTAGATTCACAACCTCATGTCATGTGAGAGTACGTACTACCAGGATGTTGGGATATTGGAAGCGGGGTTTATTCTTTGCTCTTTAATTCTGCCATTCAGAGTATTAATGCTTAGCTATTACTGAAATCAACAAAGCCCAAAGTTGGGATTTATTTAGTTAAGGAAAGAGCATCCCAACCATGATCTCCAGACCACAAGAGTGACTATTAGTGAAATAAGGCATTTAAAAAAGAATGTGCTGTTGGGAAAGTGTTCCTGGCTCTCCTGACAGGTATGGTTAGAGGAATAGCTGAGCAGTTTGTGGTATTAAATGAATTCAATATTGCTATCTGTCTGGGCCTTTTAACTCCTTCTTTTGCAGTATACCAGGTAAATTCCAGCTTTAACACTTTTTTGTTAATAGGCCACCAATGTCTCTAGCCTACAATTAGCCAACCTAATTGATTAAAATCACTCCTAGGTGCTTATACCAGCACATTAAATTCTGTAACTTTTTTGGGCATATGCATATCAGTCATTTTTGTCCAATCAAATAACATCCATAGAATCCATACTTACAATGCTTCTGATTCCTGCTGATACAAACTAATGTGGTCCTACAACCCTTTGGGTATATAAGCTATACCCTTTGGAGTAGGCTTTGTATGTCTCCATCAGGTCCATGTCTGGATCTAACTCCTATGGGTAGAGGAGCCATGAAGGGCAGTGGTGGTCGGTCCCTGGGAGAACTGGCACTTCTTTGTGAGATATCGCACCCAGCAGCAGTCATTAAAAGTTTCATTTCAAGGGGAATCTTTTCCCTCAGATGGGATAGGGAGGTAAGAGCCTTTGTCCCATGGGATTAAGACTTGAACTGGCACTAAAACTCTGCAGCCTTTATAAGCAGGCCTTGGGATTGGTCCTCAGCCATATCTGCCCTGTGACTACAGGAATTAAGAGGCCTCCTCCAAAAATGCTCTTGAAGATTTCTGGTTTGTTTGTTTCTTGTTTTTAAGATTTTATTGATTTATTTGACACAGAGAGAGGGAACACAAGCAGGCAGAGGCAGAGGGAGAAGCAGGCTCCCCACTGAGCAAGGAGCCCTATGCAGGACTCAATCCCAGAGCTGAAGACAGAGGCTTAACCAACTGAGGCGCCCTGAAGATTTCTGATTTCTATCTTGTACTCCGGGTTATATTTTTATGACTTTGAATTTGTTCCTTTCTGTATGATTTCTAGGATCTTCCAAAACAGCCAACCAATCCATAATCTTTATAGTCTCTCTTGTTACCATAAGACCAAGTGCTGCAGCACTTGATTCCACTGCCTTGCTTTCCACATTCACTTAAGCCTGTGCCATATGGGTGGCATTTTGAATAATCATAAAGACACCATAAGCCATGGACGATTAGGGTCCTATTCCTCCCTACCAAAAGATTATCTATGTGTTTCTCAAACTTACGGAGCTACCCAATCCATTTTTCAGGCCACCCCAACTACCAGAGATTTAATCAGTCATGTTCCTAACAAAAAAGAGATGGCACATATAATCTGGTTAATTTGTAAAAAGTTTAATAAAAGACTACTTACAAAGGAGTGGGCAAGAAGCAAGGAAATAAATGAGGAAAGATATAGTTCCTCCAGAGCTAACAACCAGTGGAAAACCATTACCACCCGGCCGGAAGGTGCAGGGGAGTGAGCAGTTATGAGAATGTGCAATAACTAGCTGTCCATCTGAAAGGAGCTGGGGTAACCAACTGCAGGAAGTTAACAGTCTAAATGCCCTGACCTCACTCTGTTCCCACTCAAATATCTGAATCTGAAGAAGTAAATGAAAATTATCCATCAAACATAATCATAATGGGGAAGACATTTCAACTGGGATCTTGTAGCCGAAAATTAGGAGTTTGGATTTCATTCTAACTGCAACGCAAAGCCACTTAAAATTTTTAAGTTGAGAAATAGCTTGAAATTCAATCGATGATTTAAAAATAACCCTCTGGCTATTCTGTAAAAACTGGATTGGAGAGGGTCAAGAAAGAAAATGGGATGATGAATTTGGAAGTTATGCAGTGGTTTAGGCAAGAAATGATTGTCTTTTTGCTTGTATTACAAAGGTAGCAGTAGAGATGGATATAAAGGAGTGGCATGAAGCACAATTTGGAGGGAGAATGCAGATGATTTAGTGGTAAATATAATATGGAGAATGAGGAAGAAGATGTCAAATATAAATCTCAATCTTCTGGACTCACTAACAAACTAGAGAGTGGTATAATTTACTGAGATCTGTTCAGCATGAGCTAGTTGAAAATTAAGTTTGAGAAAAATCCCTGAAGAGAGAAGAAAAAAAAATGTAGTGTATAAAAAGTCACACAAGCTGCATAGTTTTCTAGGAACAAAGCACATTTTATTATAGTCTATTTCAGCATTTTGGAATCTAACCACAAATAAAAAAAGTCGGCTTTATGGCTGTCTTCTGTCACTGGCAAACGGGAGCTTTTAAGGACGTCTGCTCACCTCTTTGAAATAAATGATACTACTAACTGAAGACAATAAAGTTATTTGTGACAAATGAATTGAATATTGATTTTATTCTATTTTCCTCTGGTAATTTTTTAAAGAAATATTCATAAGAAGCTAGGTTCCAGGCCCAATCAATTGAAAATAACAACAAAATCAATTTATTGTTAACTAACCCATTCTCAATATTTCTAGAATCTGTGTTTATTTGGCTATAGTTTATACATCTTCCATCAGTCAGAATTTTATTAATTCTTTCCAGGATTATGTACTACAAAGAGATTCTAAGGAATGACGCAGAGTTTAAAGTTTCAATATATGCCTTATCTTCTTCCCAAAATTTCTGAACATTTTAACAACTTTCCTAAGAGAAAACTAGTCATACCTTCTAATGTGAAAATCTTGAAAGACCAATGTTCTTCTCTTTTTCATACTGATTAAAGTCACTTACATTGGATTATCAGAGAATGGCAACCCTCAAACCTTATAGTTCACCTGCTACTTCCAATGATGATTTCTTCTGGTGCCCTCAAGTAGGTAACGTTGTCACTGGCTTTTGCAGGGCTTTTCACAGAAAATTGTGGCAACTATAGTGCCAACTGAGACAAGTCCTGCTTCAAGTTCTTAGCATTGGTGCCCAGAAAGAATGAATACAGCCTGTTGTAAGCAGCTCCCACAAGTCACTCCAGTTAACTCCAGTTAAAAAGACTAGTACCTAGAACTTTGTGACACAAAAGTCCAGAAATTGGTATGTCCAGAAAATACATCGTTTGATAAGTCCTTTGCTTCCTTGGAGTCTAGAATGCTCTGGAACAGTTCCTGTATTTAAAGTTTCAGTATTAAATAATCCATGATACCTTGACTGCTAACCCCACCAAAAGCTGCCATGTGAGCAAAATAACCAAGGGCTGGTCCTTTGGAGTTGATGGTCATGATTTTGTGATGTGACCTGAAATTCTGGATTGACTTGACTAAGAGTGGGTGCTGACCCCTAGAGGCTGACAAATGAAGGCACTCTCTGTGGGGTTTTGACAAGTAGACCAAAATCAGACCCTCTCTCACAGAGTTTGTATATGAGACATGTGCAAGAATTCAGACAATAGAGTAATCCACACACCAAGAGTCAGCTATTGTTGGTAAGAACACAGAGGTAAACTCATAGTAGATACTAAGGACAGAAAGTGACTAGTCAAAAACAAGACAGTTTTCTAAAGCTACTGTTGGGCCACTAAATCTATTGTGGTAAACCCAAAGATAATCTATTTATCCATAAATTCTGGCCCTGAAACTATAGAGGCTGGTTCCAATTCTTTCTTATTTTCCAGTTTATCTTTCCAATGAACTATCACCCAAAGTATTAAAAGCCTATCTTGATTCCTTAACACATAAATCTCCTAACACAAATCCTTATTTGATAATCATTTTTTAAAATTTATCAATAAATTATCACTTTCAATGTAGTACGTGAGCACACTGTCTTTGGAATAAAATAACCTTAATTTGAATTGTGGCTTTTTTTACTTACCTATGTGACTTTGCCTAAATTATTTAACCTCTCTGATATTACAGGTTTCTCATCTATAAATGGAAGATGGGACCGGTGTCATAGTTGTGAAGTTTAAAATGTTGCATGTAAAGTATTTAACAAAAAGTAATTTCTTATTGTAGAATATTACATTTTCAAACGATGGCTGTCTGTTCTAAAGAAAATATTCACAACAGCTGCGTTTTCAATTTTGAAGGGGAAAAACACTTTATTGATATTATAAAGTAAAAACCTAGTGGAAATGAAGAGAAGGAAAATCTATGCATAGATCAGGGCAATAGTAAGCAGTAAAAGAGAATAAGACAGTTACATCAAACTGGGTACTTAGAACATCCAAACACATTAGCTGGGGAAGCCCCATGGAGTTAGACTGGCTGGAGTCCTGATTGAGAGGCCTGAGTGGAGCATCCTCCCCTCAGGTGAGAATTCCAACTGACCATCCCCATAAGGGCCATATTTATAGGGCAAATGACAGGGTCTGAAGTTAAACATTTGTTTGCCTACATGCAGTTTGGAGTGAGCTGCATTTCTATGTTATCATGTCTTTACATCTTCAAGGAGACTGGGACGTATGTGCTTGCCGCCCCACCCAGATTGAATTCTGGGAGGGCCAGCCCAACCTAGAGCCAGAGAAGATAAAAGGCAAAATTTATAGCCATTGGCGTCCAGACCAGAAGGGCTAGTTCTGATCTAGAGGCCAGCTAATAATCGATTAATCAGACTCCCAAGGTCACTTATGCAGCACAAGTCTCACAAATGACATTCCTTAGCCTGCCTGCATACATGTAGGTCTAGGTGGTCAGTTATGCAGGACAAATCACAGAAACCTCCATCCATACAATACACATAATATATATACATATATATATGTATATATACACACAATATAGTATGTTATATACTATATATCTCACATTCTACACTGTCTTCTTATAGTATGATACTGACACTCTTCCATTAGGAGGTAGGCCATTTTACTTCTTCTTAAAACTGGGTAAATCTTTGTAACTGCATCAACACAAAGAATGTAGTAGAAGTAATGGTACTTGACTTCTGAAGCTAGATCATAAAAGATGTTATGGCTTCTGTCTGGTTCTCATGCTCCCTTTGAACCTAGCCACGAAGTTGTGAGGAAGCCCAGGACACATGGAGAGGCCATGTGTAGGCATTCCAGCTGAAAGTCCCAGCTAAGGTCTCATTTGATGGCCATCATTAACCACCAGACAAGACATATGAGTGAAGAAGCATTAGATCATACCATCTCAGCCTTGGAGTCTTTCAGCTGAGACTTCAGCTATCCTAGAGCAGAGACAAGTCATCTCTATTGTGCTCTTTCCAAATTCCTGGCCCAAACAACCTATGACCACAATGAATCATTATTTTACATCACTAAATATTAGGGTTATTTATTACAGCATAGTAACCAGAACACTTGATAAATGATAATTATTATATGATATTGTGTCAGAACCCCTAAAATGTGATGCAATAACATTATTATAATTACCATTATTTTCATCATCATCATCATCGTTACTGTATTGTGAGGCTCCTACATATTTTATTTCTATAAATATATAGTCAAGAGGAAAGTATGACTCAATTTATTTAAAGATTCTTTAAAATTAACTTTCCTGGAGCACATATTCCCTTAAATGGAGAGCACCTCTAGTATTTATAACATGTTCTTGCCACTACAGGCCTGAGTCAAGAGAAACCTCCAGAAGTGTTTGACAAACTGTTTGTGTTTGAGAGCTTTATTTTAATTGTGCTGAACAATCAAGAGAACTGAAATAGAATGCTATAAAGACAAGCATTTTTTGCAAGTTCCCAAACACAGTGCTTGTTTAATATGCTTAACTTTTTATACCAGGTATAGGAAGAAAAAAATGATCTAAGACAAGCTCTTTCAACAGCAAAAAGAGGTGGTTTTTTTTTTTTGATAGTAATTGGCAGGAAGACAATTTGCTGTAGTTTATTTATAGTAAAATTGTAGAATTGTTTTTAAAGAGCAAAGCTTTACTCCTAGCAGAAAAATGTATACAACAGTATTGTTTTGTGGGTACCAAGAAGTAACAGATGCTAGTAATGTGGTCAGCTTCCTGGATGAACCTTAGTTCTTTGTTGGGTTAATGAACTTTTTGTGGTTACACTTTCTTCTCCCACCTTCTACCCTTAAATGTCTTTCATTTCTACTTTGCTGAAACTTATAAAGGTGAAATGTCTTTTAAAATATGTGAAATAAAAATAAAATAAAATAAAATATGTGAAATAGCCCTTTTTCATTGAAAGAAAAATGCCAGTACCAAGAAAGAAGAACAGGAATCAATAGTTGAAGCAGAAACCTTGAATTATTCAATAGATGCAATTCTGAAAAGTTTAGCATAACTTGGATTTTGATAAATTATATTTTAGGTATGCTATCAGAGTTTGATACTGAAAAAACTTCTTATTAAATCTTAGTGTATTTGTTTTGTAAATATAAAAGTTCAAATATTATTTTTATTTATAATAAGCAATGCCTATAATAGAAATTGGATAGCATATATAAATTTAATTACAAATGAATAAAAGTCTTAATGCTAGAAATAAAATTAAAAAACAAAAAGTATATTTTATTTCAATATGGAAAAATATTTATCCATTTTTGGGTAAATGAAGAGATTCTTTTTAATGTTTATAACCATAAAGAGATCTTTATGGTGAAAAATAGATTGGTAAGTTTGGTTTAATAAACATTTGAAACCTATATCCATAGGATATAACTCAAATTAATTTTAAAAGTAAAGTGAAAGGTAAAAAAACAATTGCAACATATACAATAAATAATTTCAGGTATATGAATATATGTAAATACAGAGAGACAGAGAGCCAAGACAGAAAAAGAGCTCCTACAAGTCAAACACAGTAATAGAAAAAGGTGTCAAGGTGTAAAGAGGCAAATGTAAGGGATAAGCAAATAGTTTAACTAATTAAATTGTTTAAACATACATGTAACAAAATATATAAATATCAAAACAAAACCATAATGAGACATATTTTTAAATCTACCTAATATTCAATCACTGAAATAGGGAAATCAATATTCTCATACAATTTCATACATTGTTATTAGAACTATAAATGTATGCCACCATTTTGAAAGGCAATTTTGCAAAATCTACTAAAATTATGTTTTGTATCATTTGACACATCAACTTCACCTAGTGAATTTGATAAAATTGATACATCCCCACCAGTGAGTGAAGATACATGTATAAGATATAAATTTTTAAAATTTTAGTAATAGACAAAGACTGAGGAAAGAACATCTGACAGCAAAGGATCAGTTAAACAAAGGTATACGAATACACCTATTAAAAAGAATAAAGTGGGAGGGCGGAGCAAGATGGCGGAGGAGTAGGAGACCTGGATTTCGTCTGGTCTCAGGAATTCAGCTGAATGGGGATCAAACCATTCTGAACACCCACGAACTCAACAGGAGATCGAAGAAGAGAGTAGCAACAACTCTCTGAACAGAGAAGCAACCACTTACTGGAAGGTAGGACATTCGGAGAAGTGAACCCGAAGCGATATTCGGGAGGATAGACGGCAGGGGAGGGGGCCTCCGTCTGCCGCTTCTGGCAAGTGATAGAGCCGCGGAGCACAAAATCGGAACTTTTAGAAGTCGGCTCCGCTGAGGGACGTTGCTCCAGTGGCTAAGCGGGGGGTGGAACCCTCGCGGGACAGTGTGGTCTCAGGATCCTCGGGGTCAAGAAAGATCGGGGGTGCCCGAGTGCAGCAGAGCTCCCAGGTATCAGAGCGGGGAAGCTGGCTGCAGAGACAGAGCTGAGGCGCAGGCTCTCAGCTCAGGGTTGCCATAAACTGTGATCCGCGGCCCAGTCGGGCCACTGCTCCTCCAGCAGGGACCCAACAAGCGGCAGATCCGGGGAGACTCCCCTTACTCCCCTAGGAGGAGTGGCACGGGAGTGCACCACAGGGATCTCCTGGGTTTGGAGACTCCACACGGGGTTGGGTGCCAGAGATAGAAACGCTCAGTCAGAGGCCGGGTGAGCACGGAGTGCGGCAGGAGACCAGGGAGATGGGAGTGACTGCTTTTCTCTGGGGGCGCACTGAGGAGTGGGGCCCCGAGTTCTCAGCTCCTCCTGGTGGAGATTGGGAGGCCAGCATTTTCACCCTGGTCCTCCAAAGCTGTACCAGAGCTTGCAGGGAACAAAAGCTCCTGAGAGCAAAACCGAGCAGCTTGCTTACCCCGGACGACAAGGGCGGGGTAATTCCGCCTCGGGCAAAGCCATTTGGAAACCACGGCAACAGGCACCCCCCCCAGAAGATCAGCATGAACAGCCAGCAAGCCAAGACCAAGTTTACCGATCAAGGAGAACGGGAGAACTCCAGCGCTAGGGGAATACTGCACATAGAATTCATGGCTTTTTTTTTACCATGATTCATTAGTTTTTCAAAGTTAATTTTTTTACTGTTTTTTTTTTAATTTTTCTGTTTCCCTTTTTCAACCAACATCTTATTAATCTCTTTTTTAAAACAACATTTTTTATTTTTCATTTTTAGAGTCATATTTTATCCCTTCATAGTAGTTACCTTTATTTTTCTCATATATATATATATATATATATATATAAGTTGTTCTCTCATTAAAATTTTGAGATACAGTTTCCTCTAACAGATCAAAATATACCTTAAATCACTAGTGTATGGCTTTGTTCTAGTCTCCTGCCTGATCACATTCTCTCCCTTTCTTTTTTCTTTTTTTTTTTTTAAATCTTCTTTCTTTTTTCAAACAACTTCTTATCTTATCAATTCCTTTTATAAAATCTTTTATAATTTTCATCTTTACAGTCATCTTCCATCCCTTCTTGTATCAACCTTTATTTTGTACATATACAAGTCTTTCTTCCTTTAAAATTTTAGGAAGCACTTTTTTCTAACAGACCAAAATACGCCCAAAATCTAGTGTGTGGCACTGATCTATGCACTAGCCTGATCATATTTGATCATATTCTGGTTTTTTTTTGTATTATTCTGGTTTTGTTTTTATCTTTTTTTTGTTGTTGTCTTTCTTTTTCTTTCTTTCCCTTTCTTTTCCCCTGGTTTCAGGTCTTTTCTGATTTGTATACAGCATATTTGCTGGGGACGTTGTTAACCTGTTAGCATTTTGTTCTCTCATTCATCTATTCTCCTCTGGACAAAATGACAAGACAAAAAAAATCACCTCAGCAAAAAGAACAAAAGGTAGTACCGTCTGCCAGGGACCTACTCAATATGGACATTAGTACGATGTCAGACCTAGAGTTCAGAATCATGACTTTAAAGATACTAGCTGGGCTTGAAAAAAGCATGGAAGTTATTAGAGAAACCCTTTCTGGAGAAATAAAAGAACTAAAATCTAACCAAGTTGAAATCAAAAAGGCTATTAATGAGGTGCAATCAAAAATGGGGGCACTAACTGCTAGGATAAATGAGGCAGAAGAGAGAATCAGCGATATAGAAGACCAAATGATGGAAAATAAAGAGGCTGAGAAAAAGAGAGAGAAACAACTACAGGATCACGAGGGCAGAATTCGAGAGATAAGCGATACGATAAGAAGAAACAACATTAGAATAATTGGGATCCCAGAAGAAGAAGAAAGAGAGAGAGGGGCAGAAGGTATATTGGAGTAAATAATAGCAGAGAACTTCCCTAATGTGAGGAAGGAAACAGGCATCAAAATCCAGGAGGCACAGAGAACCCCTCTCAAAATCAATAAAAATAGGTCAACACCCCGACATCTAATAGTAAAACTTACGAGTCTCAGAGATAAAGAGAAAATCTTGAAAGCAGCTCAGGAGAAGAGATATGTAACCTACAGTGGTAGAAGTATTAGAGTGGCAACAGACCTATCCACAGAGACCTGGCAGGCCAGAAAGGACTGGCATGATATCTTCAGAGCACTAAACAAGAAAAATATGCAGCCAAGAATACTATATCCAGCTAGGCTCTCATTGAAAATTGAAGGAGAGATAAAAAGCTTCCAGGACAAACAAAAACTAAAGGAATTTGCAAACATGAAACCAGCGCTACAAGAAATATTGAAAGGGGTCCTCTAAGCAAGAGAGAGCCTAAAAGCAGCATAGATCAGAAAGGAACACAGACAATATACAGTAACAGTCACCTTACAGGCAATACAATGGCACAAAATTCACACTTTTCAATACTTACCCTGAATGTAAATGGGCTAAATGCCCCAATCAAAAGACATAGGCTATCAGATTGGATTAAAAAACAAGACCCATCAATATGCTGTCTGCAAGAGACTCATTTTAGGCCCAAAGACACCCTCAGATTGAAAGTGAGGGGGTGGAAAACCAAAGAAACACCAAAAGAAAGCTGGGGTGGCAATCCTTATATCAGACAAATTAGATTTTAAAACAAAGACTGTAATAAGAGATGAAGAAGGACACTATATCCTACTTAAAGGGTCTATCCAACAAGAAGATCTAACAATTGTAAATATCTATGCCCCAAACATGGGAGCAGCCAATTATATAAGTCAATTAATAACAAAAGCAAAGAAACACACTGACAACAATACAATAATAGCGGGGGACTTTAACACCCCCTGACTGAAATGGACAGATCATCTAAGCAAAAGATCAACAAGGAAATAAAGACTTTAAATGACACACTGAACCCAATGGACTTCACAGACATATACAGAACATTCCATCCCAAAGCAACGGAATACACATTCTTCTCTAGTGCCCATGGAACATTCTCCAGAACTGATTACATCCTAGGTCACAGATCAGGTCTCAACTGGTACCAAAAGATTGGGATTACTCCTTGCATATTTTCAGACCCCAATGCTTTGAAATTAGAACTCAATCACAAGAGGAAAGTCGAAAAGAACTCAAATACATGGAGGCTAAAGAGCATCCTACAAAAGACTGAATGGGTCAACCAGGAAATTAAAGAAGAATTAAAAAAATTCATGGAAACCAATGAAAATGAAAACATAACTGTTCAAAATCTTTGGGATACAGCAAAAGCAGTCCTGAGAGGAAAGTATATAGCAATACAAGCCTTTCTCAAGAAATGAGAAAGATCTCAAATACACAACCTAACCCTACACCTAAAGGAGCTGGAGAAAGAACAGCAAATAAAGCCTAAACCCAGCAGGAGAAGAGAAATAATAAAGATCAGAGCAGAAATCAATGAAATAGAAACCAAAAGAACAGTAGAACAGATCAACGAAACTAGGAGCTGGTTCTTTGAAAGAATGAACAAGATTGATAAACCCCTGGCCAGACGTATCAAAAAGAAAAGAGAAATGACCCAAATCAACAAAATCATGAATGAAAGAGGAGAGATCACAACCAACACCAAAGAAATACAAACAATTATAAGAACATATTATGACAAACTCTATGCCAGCAAATTAGATAACCTGGAAGAAATGGGTATATTCCTAGAGATGTATCAACTACCAAAATTGAACCAGGAAGAAATAGAAAACCTGAACAGACCTATAACCACTAAGGAAATTGAAGCAGTCATCAAAAATCTCCCAAGAAACAAAAGCCCAGGGCCAGATGGCTTCCCAGGGGACTTCTATCAGACATTTAAAGAAGAATTAATACCTAGTCTCCTGAAACTGTTCCAAAAAATAGAAATGGAAGGAAAACTTCCAAACTCATTTTATGAGGCCACCATTACCTTGATCCCAAAACCAGACAAGGACCCCATCAAAAAGGAGAATTACAGACCAATATCCTTGATGAACATGGATGCAAAAATTCTCACCAAAATACTAGCCAATAGGATCCAACAGTACATTAAAAGGATTATTCACCATGACCAAGTGGGATTTATCCCTGGGCTGCAAGGCTGGTTCAACATCTGCAAATCAATCAACATGATACAATACATCACCAAAAGAAAGAACAAGAATCATATGATCCTCTCAATAGATGCAGAAAAAGCATTTGACGAAGTACAGCATCCTTTCTTGATCAAAACTCTTCAGAGTATAGGGATAGAGGGTACATACCTCAATATCATAAAAGCCATCTATGAAAAACCTACAGCCAATATCATTCTCAATGGGGAAAAGCTGAGAGCTTTCCCCCTAAGGTCAGGAATGCGGCAGGGATGTCCACTCTCACCACTGCTATTCAACATAGTATTAGAAGTCCTAGCCACAGCAATCAGACAACAAAAAGAAACCAAAGGCATCCAAATCGGCAAGGAGGAAGTCAAACTCTCACTCTTTGCAGATGATATGATACTGTATGTGGAAAACCCAAAAGGCTCTACCCCAAAACTGCTAGAAGTCATACAGGAATTCAGTAAAGTAGCAGGATATAAAATCAATGCACAGAAATCAGTGGCATTCCTATACACCAACAACAAGACAAAAGAGAGACAAATCAAGGAGTCTATTCCATTTACAATTGCACCCAAAACCACAAGATACCTAGGAATAAATTTAACCAAAGAGGCAAAGGATCTGTACTCAGAAAACTATAAAATACTCATGAAAGAAATTGAAGAAGACACAAAGAAATGGAAAAACGTTCCATGCTCATGGATTGGAAGAACAAACATTGTGAAGATGTCAATGCTACCTAGAGCAATCTACACATTTAATGCAATCCCCATCCAAATACCATCCACTTTTTTCAAAGAAATGGAACAAATAATCCTAAAATTTGTATGGAACCAGAAGAGACCCCGAATAGCCAGAGGAATATTGAAAAAGAAAAGCAAAGCTGGCGGCATCACAATTCCGGACTTCCAGCTCTATTACAAAGCTGTCATCATCAAGACAGTATGGTACTGGCACAAAAACAGACACATAGATCAGTGGAACAGAATAGAGAGCCCAGAAATGGACCCTCAACTCTATGGTCAACTAATCTTTGACAAAGCAGTAAAGAATGTCCAATGGAAAAAAGAGTCTCTTCAACAAATGGTGTTGGGAAAATTGGACAGCCACATGCAGAAGAAGGAAACTGGACCCATTTCCTTACACCACACACAAAAATAGACTCCAAATGGTTGAAAGACCTAAACGTGAGACAGGAGTCCATCAAAATCCTAAAGGAGAACACAGGTAGCAACCTCTTCGACCTCAGCCGCAGCAACTTCTTCCTAGAAACATCGCCAAAGGCAAGGGAAGCAAAGGCAAAAATGAACTATTGGGATTTCATCAAGATAAAAAGCTTTTGCACAGCAAGAGAAACAGTCCACAAAACCAAAAGACAACAGACAGAATGGGAGAAAATATTTGCAAATGACATATCAAATAAAGGGCTAGTATCCAAAATCTATAAAGAACTTATCAAACTCAACACCCAAAGAACAAATAATCCAGTCAAGAAATGGGCAGAAGACATGAACAGACATTTTTCCAAAGAAGACATCCAAATGGCCAACAGACACATGAAAATGTGCTCAACATCGCTCAGCATCAGGGAAATCCAAATCAAAATCTCAATGAGATACCACCCCACACCAGTCAGAATGGCTAAAATTAACAAGTCAGGAAACGACAGATGTTGGCGGGGATGCAGAGAAAGGGGAACCCTCCTACACTCTTGGTGGGAATGCAAGCTGGTGCAACCACTCTGGAAAACAGTATGGAGGTTCCTCAAACAGTTGAAAATAGAGCTACCATACGATTCAGCAATTGCACTACTGGGTATTTACCCCAAAGATACAAATGTAGGGATCCGAAGGAGTATGTGCACCCCAATGTTTATAGCAGCAATGTCCACAATAGCCAAACTGTGGAAAGAGCCAAGATGTCCATCGACAGATGAATGGATAAAGAAGAAGTGGTATATATACACAATGGAATATTATGCAGCCATCAAAAGGAATGAGATCTTGCCATTTGCAATGACGTGGATGGAACTGGAGGGTGTTATGCTGACTGAAATAAGTGAATCAGAGAAAGACATGCATCATATGACCTCACTGATATGAGGAATTCTTAATCTCAGGAAACAAACTGAGGGTTGCTGGAGTGGTGGGGGGGTGGGAGGAAACGGGTGGCTGGGTGATAGACATTGGGGAGGGTATGTGCTGTGGTGAGCGCTGTGAATTGTGCAAGACTGTTGAATCACAGATCTGTACTTCTGAAACAAATAATGCAACATATGTTAAGAAAAAAGAAAAAGAAGAAGATAGCAGGAGGGGAAGAATGAAGGGGAGTAAGTCGGAGGGGGAGACGAACCATGAGAGACGATGGACTCTGAAAAACAAACTGAGGGTTCTATAGGGGAGGGGTGTGGGGGGATGGGTTAGCCTGTTGATGGGTATTAAAGAGGGCACATTCTGCGTGGAGCACTGGGTGTTATGCACAAACAATGGGTCTTGGAACACTACATCAAAAACTAATGATGTAATGTATGGTGATTAACATAACAATAAAAAATTTAAAAAAAGAATAAAGTGGATCTATACAAACAGCTATGTTCAAATAGGATGTATGTTAAAATATAAGTTTTAAAACCATATTTATAGCATGATTTAGTTTCATATAAAATAATATTAATAAAAATAATATATAGAGGGGTGCCTGGTTGGCTCAGTCGGTTTAGTGTCTGACTCTTGATTTCAGCTCAGGTCATGATCCAGGGGTTGTGAGATCAAGCCCCATTGGGGCTCCATGCTGGGCTGCTGAAGATTCTCTTCATCCCTCTCCCTCTGTCCCACCAGCCCCGCTTGTGCATTCTCTTTCTCAAAAAAAAAAAAAAATATATATATATATATATTTCTATATTTTCCATATATTCTATATTTCTATATTTTCTCTATGTAATATATAGAAAAAAATTAAAGAGTATGCACCAAGCAGATGATAAAATTTATCTCCAAAGATGGAATTATGAAAACTTTTACTTTCTCCAATCCATATCTTATGATGATCAAACTTTTACATGATGGACATGTATTATATTTCTTAATTAAAATATGTAATAAATTATAATAAAACAAGAAAAGAGAAGATTGAATTTTACCTGTTTATATGCCACCTACAAAACAAATTGATCTAAAACTCCAAGGAACTCTTTGGCTCTTTTTGTTTGAGTGAAACTTCCTCTCATTAAGAGTTGCAAGAGGAAGACATCAACAAGATGGTGAACTAGCAGGCTCCTGACTTTCCTTTCTCCCATGGAGCTCCCTAAATAAACAGCTACGTACAGATCAATGCCCTCTGAAAGAAATCCACAAATTAGTTGGCTGACTCCTACTGAAAAAATACCCATATGAAATGGGTAGGAAAAGTGGAGGCACACTCACATCATAAATCCTACCACCAGCCCAGGACCTTACAATCAGTAGGGAACCCCCAATGCCCAGTTTCTTCCTGATGAGTAAAGGGTTTGTGTCAAACATCTAGTTCCCCAACTTTAATTGTACCATCCAAGAAATTGGCTCCCAAATCACCCCACTCTGGGATCCAACAGGGCTCAGCATTTGCAAGCCCCCAGTGTCACAGAAAACAAGGTGATTTTAAAAGGACTTCTCACTGCTCTTCCCCAGGCTCAGCACAGAGTGAGCAGACAAAAACACCTGGCTCTGTTTCTCCCAGAAAGGGGTTTAACTATATACCTTCCCAACTGCTATCTGGGGTATGCTTCTAATCACCTTGTGTCTGGGAGCTCACTGGGATTCCCTGGGAGCCTGAAAGAATTTGTGGGCACTTCCTACATCTTCTCCCCCTGACTTGTTCCAGAGAAAAACAAGTCTCCAGCTTTTCTCTAGAAGATCAAATTCATTCATCTAACACCTCTAGTTTTATGGCTGCCACCTAAGGGACTGGCTCCAAAAATCATCTAGCTCTGAGAGCTGTTGGGGCTTAGCATTCATGAGACCACCTTGGCCACAGAAAAAAAGTGGCATTTTTTTTCTTTTCTTTTTCTTTTTCTTTTCTTTTTTTTTTTTTTTTTTAATGAACACACGAGCATTTCCTAGGGCTATCCCTCAGGTTCAGCATAGAGAGAACAGGCAAAAACCTAAGGCTCCCAGTCTCTCACTGGAAGGAGTTTAACTACATACTTTCCCAGCTGCTGCCTGAGGGTCCTTCTAATTTGTGTGCCTCCTTACCCCAGCTTGCCCCAGGATAAAATCAATTCTTTAGCTTCTCTCTGAAAGGTATTGGTCCAGACATCTCTTGCCCCAACTTCTACAATTGCCACCTGAGACTAGCTCCTAAATTACCTATTGGAGCTGACAGGGTACAATTAAGGTAAGTCCTCCAGGAGCCTAAATAGGCATATAGGCATCCCCCACCCCCCCATTCTGGGCACTGACAAGACTTGGCATCTAATCTCCTGGGAGCCACTAAGAACAAAGATGGCAACTTCCAGGGAAGATGGTGTAATAGGAGGACCTTAGGCTCATCATCAGTGTAAATAACCCAGAAAATGACCTGAAGACTGAATAACATCCCCCCCCCCCCCGGCCCAGTGCAGCCCACCTCAGTCTGGAGAGAAATGGTGATGCAAAGCTTACTTGCACCACTGTCATCACATGGCACCACTCCCCAGCACTGTGCTTCAGTGGATCTGCCCTCTCCAATACTCTCTTGGCCAGCACCCATACAGGGAAGTGCTGCAGGCCTGGCAATATGCAAGCAGCCCCTACAGTGATCAATACCACCCCACAGTGACTCCTGCCTCAGAGAGAGGAAAAGATAGACAAACACACCTGTCAGAGCCCCGGCAGTGGGCTGGAGGTAAACAAATGGTCTGACTACAGGCCCTGACCACAAACAAAAGCTTCTCAGGGGACAACACAGGAAAGCACCTGGCAATTTGGTGCCACTGCATCTCTGGCAAACACTTCTGTGACTCAACTCAAGCCCAAGGCATACCCAGACTGGCTCACTAATATTACAGGAAGGAAACACTGCCCACATCAGGCAAAGAGAGACATTGCAGATGACTGAACTGAAAGAGAAAGTGGCTCACCCACAACAGCAGGGCACACTCATCACACATAGGAAACACCCCTGAGGCACTAGGTTCTGTAAACAGGGAGCACTGCACAGGAGGGCATTACAGGAGCTATTCTTCATAAGGCCACTACTTTCAAGAGCAGGAGATGTAGCTGTCTCTCCTAACACACAGAAATAGATGCAGAGAGTTAGACAAAATGAGGAAACAGAGGAATGTGTCTCAAATGAAAGAAAAGGACAAAGTCACAGGAAGAGACCTAAGTGAAATGAAGATAAGTAGTATGTCTGATAGAGAATTCAAAATAATGATCATAAAGGTACTGAATGGACTTGAGAAAAAGAGTGGAGGACATTAGTGAGACCCTTAACAATGAAATAAAAAAGAACCAATCAGAGATGAAGAACACAATAAATGAAATTAAAAATACAGTAGGTGGAATAAATAGTAGATTAGATGAAACAGAATGAACCAGTGACCTGAAGAACAGAGTAACAGAAAGTAATCCAGCTGAGCAAGAGAGAGAAAAAAAAGTTATGCAAAATGAGAATAGACTTAGGGAACTCAGTGACACCATCAAGGGTAATAACATTCACATTATAGGGATCCCAGAAGAAGAAGAGAGAGAAAAGGGGGCAGGAAATGTATATGAAGAAATAAAAGCTGAGAATTTCCTGATTCTGGGGAAGGAAAAAAATTCAGATCCAGGAAGCACAGAGATCCCCCAACAAAATCAACCCAACTCCATCCACACACAGTAATTAAGACAGCAAAAGTAGTGATAAAGAGATAGATTTAAAATCAGCAAGAGAAAAGAAAGCAGTTACATACAAAGGAAACCCCATAAGGTTATCAGACGATTTTTCAGCAGAAACTTTGAAGGCCAGACGGTAGTGGCATTATATATTCAAACTGAGGGTTGCTGGAGTGGTGGCGGGTGGGAGGGATGGGGTGGCTGGGTGATAGACATTGGGGAAAGGTATGTGCTATGGTGAGCGCTGTGAAGTGTGCAAGACTGTTGAATCACAGATCTGTACCTCTGAAGCAAATAATACATTATATGTTAAAAAAAAAAAAAAAAAGAAGATAGCAGGAGGGGAAGAATGAAGTGGGAGGGATTCAGAGGGGGAGACGAACCATGAGAGACTATTGACTCTGAAAAAAGGAACTGAGGGTTCTAGAGGGGAGGGGGTGGGAGGATGGGTTAGCCTGGTGATGGGTATTAAAGAGGGCACGTTCTGCATGGAGCACTGGGTGTTATATGCAAATAATGAATCGTGGAACACTACATCAAAAACTAATGATGTAATGTATGGTGATTAACATAACATAATAAAAAAATGCTGAAAGGAAAACATCTGCAGCCAAGAACACTCTATCTAGCAAGACTATCATTCAGCATAGAAGGATAGATAAAGAATTTCCTACACAAACAAAAGTTAAAGGAATTCATGATCTCTCAATCAGCCCTAGGGGGAAAAAATGTTAAAGGGGACTCTGATTGGAAAGAAAAGCCATAAGTAAGAATAAAGAAAGTAGAAAGCATAAAAGAAGCAAAAATAAGTATATCAGTAGAAATCAGTCAAGGGACTCACAAAATAAAAGGATGTAAAGTATGACACCATATACCTAAAACGTGGGGAGTAGAGGAGTAAACAATGGGTTCAAACTCAGGTGGCCATTAACATAATATAGACTGCTATATACAGAGGATGTTATATATAAACTGAGCGGTAACTACAAATCAAAAACCAGTAATAGATATGCAAAAAATAAAGAGAAAGGAATCCAAGTATATTGCTAAGGAAAGCCAGCTAATCACAGGAGAGAGCGGGAGAAGAAATGAATGGAGAAAAACTACAAAACCAAAAACAACCACAAAATAACAAAATAGCAATAAATACATACTTATCAATAATTATGTGAATGTAAACTAAATGCTCCCATGAAAAGACATAGGGAGACAAAATGGATTAAAAAAAAAAAAGATCCAACTATATGCTGCCTACAGAAGACTCATTTCAGACCTAAAGACACCTGTATATTGAAAGTGAAGGGATGGAGAAGTATTTATGTGCAAATGGTTGTCAAAAGACAAAAGAAAGCCAGGGTAGCAATACTTATATCAGACAAAATAGACTTTAGAACAAAGACTGTAACAAGAGACAAAGGACACTATATAATCATTAAGGGGACAATCCAAAAAGAAGATATAACAATTGTAAATATTTATGCACCCAACATAGGAGCAGCCAAATCCTTAAAGCAGTTAAAAACAAACATAGAGTAAGTAATTGATAGTAATACAATAATAGTATGAGACTTTTACCACCTCCACTTACATCAATGGACAGATCATCCAAACAGAAAATCAACAAGGAAACAGTGGCTTTGAATGATAGATTGGACTAGATGGATTTAACAGACACATTCAGAACATTCCATCCAAAAACAGCAGAATACACATTCTTTTCAAGTGCACATGAAACATTCTCCAGAATAGATCACATATTAAGCCATAAAACAAGCCTCAACAAATTCAAAAAGATAGAAGTCATTCCATGCATCTTTTCTATCCACAACACTATGAATTAGAAATCAACTGGGGGGAAAAAAAAAAAAGGAATGATCACAAACACATGGAGGCTAAATAATGTGCCACTAAACAATTAGTGGCTCACCCAAGAAATCAAAGACAAAATAAAAAAATACACAGAGGCAAATGAAAACACTACAGTCCAAAATCTTTGGGATGCAATAAAAGCTGCTCTAAGAGGGAGGAAATTTATGGTAACACAGCCTACTTCAAGAAGCAAGAAAAATATCCAATAAACAACCTAACTTTACATCTAAAGGAGCTGGAAAAAAAAAGAACAAACAAAATTCCACATCAATAGAAGGAAGGAAATAAAGATTAGTAGAGCAAAAATAAATAAAACTGAAATAAAAAACAAAAAATAAGAGAATAGATCAGTGAAACCAGGAGCTGGTTATTATTCAATATAGTACTGGAAGTCCTAGCCACAGCAGTCAGACAAGAAAACGGAATAAAAGGCATCTAAATTAGTAAGGAAGAAGTAAAACTTTCACTATTTGCAGATGATGTGATACTCTATTTAGAAGATCCTAATGACTCCACCAAAAATCTACTAGAAGTGATCAATAAATTCATTGAGGTAAAGGATACAAAATCAATGTACAGAAGCCCATTGCATTTCTATACACTAATAATGAACCAACAGAAAGATTTATGATTTATGATCCCATTTGTGATTATAATAAAAATAATAAAATGCCTAGGAATAAATTTAACCAAGGATGTGAAAGATCTATACACTGAAAACTATAAAACATTGATGAAAGAAATTGAAGACAACACAAATAAATGGAAAGACACCCTATGCTCATGGATTGGAAAAATTAATATTGTTAAAATGTCCATTTCCCAAAGCAATCTACAGATTTAATGCAATTCCTATCAAATTACCAATAGCATTTTTCACAGGGCTAGAACAAACAATCCTAAAATTTGTATGGAACCACAAAAGACCCCAAATAGCCAAAACAATCTTGAAAAAGCAAAGTTAAAGGCATCACAACTCCCAATGTCAAGTTATATTACAAAGGTGTAGTAATCAAAACAGTATGGTACTGGCACAAAAATAGACACATAGATCAATGGAACAGGATAGAAAGCCCAAAAACAAACCCATAACTATATGGTCAATTAATCTTTGACAAAAGATGCAAAAATATACAATGAGAAAGACAGTCTCTTCAACAATGGTGTTGGGAAAACTGGACAGCTACATGCAAAAGAATGAAACTGGACCATTTTCTTATAGCATACACAAAAATAAACTCAAAATGGATTAAAGACCTAAATGTGAGACTTGAATCCATAAAAATCTTATAAGAGAGCACAGGCAGTCATTTCTCTGACATCAGCCATAGCAACATTTTTCTAGCTATGTCTCCTGAGGCAAAGGAAACAAAAACAAATATAAACTATTTAGAGTACACAAAAATAAAATGTTTCTGCATAGTGAAGCAAAGAATCAACAAAACTAAAAGCCAACATACTGAATGGGAGAAGACATTTGCAAATGACATATCTGATAAAGGGTTAGTAACCAAAATATATAAATAACCTAATACAACTCAGTACCAAAAAACAAATATTCAAATTAAAAAATAGGCAGAAGACAGGAACAGACATTTCTCCAAGAAGACAAACAGATGCCAATGGATACATGGAAAGATGCTTAACATCACTCATCATCAGAAAATGCAAATCAAAACTAAAATGAGGTATCACCTCATACCTGTCAGAATGGCTAAAATCCAAAACACAAGAAACAACAAGTGTTGGCAAGGATGTGGTGAAAAAGGAACCCTTGTGCACTGTTAATGGGAATGCAAACTGGTGCAGCCACTGTGGAAGACAGTACAGAGTTTCCTCAAAAGTTAAAAAAAAAAAATTAAAAATAGAACTACCCTACAATCCAGTAATTGCACTACTGCATATTTACCCAAAGCATACAAAAACGCTAATTTGAAGGGATATAGATATAGATAGATTAGATAGATAGATAGATAGATAGATAGATAGATAGATAGATGATATAGTAAAAGGATAAATGGACTAGATACAGATATAAAAAAGAATACAATCTTACCATTTGCAACAACATGGATAAAGCTAGAGAGTATAATGCTAAACAAAATAAGTTGGAGAAAGGCAAAAAACATGATTTTACTTATATGTAGAATTTAAGAAACAAAAAAGAACAAGATAAAAAAAAAATAGGGAGAGAGATACAAACCAAGAAATAGACTTCTAACTATAGAGAACAAACTGATGGTTACTAGAGGGGAGGTGGATGAGGAGATGCATGAACTGTGTAGTGGGGATTAAAGAGTACACATATCATGATGAGCATTGTAATGTATAGCATTGTTGAATCATTAGGTTGTACATCTGGAACTAATATAACACTGCATTTCAACTACACTGGGATAAAAATAAAAAACTTAAAATTAAAAAAGAAAAAAAAAGAAAGAACAAAAATGGAAGTTTAGATAAACACAAAGGTTTGAGAAACACCCAGAATCTCAGGCCAGGTTGATTGGCAAGATTTATCTGTTACATGAGGCCCATCTTCCAAGACTAGGAGGGGTAACTATTTCAGGAAATGCACAGAAACCAACACAGAGGATCAAGGAAAATGAATAGGAGAATATGTTCCAAACAAAGAGTAAGACAAATCTCAAGAAACCAACCCTAAGTAAACAAAGATAAGTGATTTACCCAAAAAAGAGAATGCAAAACAACAATCATAAAGATTACTGAGATTAGAAGAGCAATGCATGAACAAGCAAGAATTCCAATAAAGAGAAAGAAAATATAAAAAGAGTAACAAACCAAAATCATAAAGCTGGAGAATATGATAAATGGACCAAAACATTTAATAGAAGAATTCAACAGCAGACTAGATCAAGCAGAAGAAAGGATTAGCAAACATGAAGATAGGTTAGTGGCAATCATTCAATCAGAGGAACAAAAAGACAAAAAAATGAAATAGAGTGAAGATTGTTTAAGTGACTTATAGAATACTATTAGTGGAACAGTATACACATTATGGAGTCCCAGAAGGAAAACAGAAGGGGAAAAGGGGAAAAAACCCATTCAAAGAAATAATGGCTAAAAATTCCCCAAACCTGGGGAAAGAAATAAACATCCAGATTCAGGAATCCCATGAGAAATTATTAAAATGAATCCAAAGAGACCCACACCCAGTATAGGTTACAATTAATTGTCAAAATTTAAAGAGATTAACACAATTTTGAATATAGCAAGGAAAAGCAATTTTTGCATATAAGGAAACCCCCATAAAACAGAAGATTTTTTAGCAGAAACTTTGCAGGCCAGAACTGAGTGGGAAGATATATTCAAACTGCTGAAAGTAATAAACTGCTAACCAAGAATATTTTATTTGGCAAACTTGTCATTCATATTTGAAGGAGAGACAAAAGCTAAAGTTCATCACCCTTAGACCTGCCTTATAAGAAATGCTAAAGGGAGTTCTTGAAGCTGAAATGAAAAGGTTACACTAAGAAATATAAAAGTATATAACTCAGTAAATACAGTCAAATTCAGAATACTCTTATATTGTAATGGTGGTGTGTAAATCACTCTAACTCTAGTAAAAAGGTTAAAACACAAAATATTAAAAATAACAATAACTACAATTTTGTTAGTGGTACACCATATAAAAGGATGTAAATTATGAAATTAAAAACATAAAATGGTGGGGGAAGAGTGTAAAAAATGTAGACCTTTTGTATGTATCTGAAGTTAAGTTGTCATCAGCTTAAAATAGAATTTTATACCTGGTATGTTTGTATGTAAGCCTCATGGTAACCACAAAGCAAAAATCTATAGTGGATATACAAAATATAAAGAAGGAATCAAAGGAGAAAATCATCAAATCACAAAGGAAGACAGCAAGAGATTAAGCAAGGAACATAAAAATCTATAAACACCCAGAAAACAAATAAATGGCAGTAGTAAGCTCTTACCTATCAAATCACTTTAAATGTAAATGGCCTAAGTTCTTCAATAGAAAGATATAATATAATGTGAATAGGTAAAAAAAAAAAAAAAAAAAAAAACAAGACCCAGCTATATAGTGCCTATAAGAGACTCACTTCATGCATAGACTGAAAGTGAAGGTATGCAGAAAGATGGTCCATACAAATAGAAACCAAAAGAAAGCAGGGGTAGCTACATTTATATAGGACAAAATAGACTTTTAAATAAAAAACTGTAACAAAAGACAAAGAAGATCATTATATAATGATAATGGGTTCAATTCAACAAGAGCATATAACAATTGTAAATATTTATGCACCTAACATCATAGCACCTATATATACACAGCAGATATTAACAAGTATAAAGGGAGAAATAATAGATAGCAATACATGAATAGTAAGGTACTCCAGTACCCCACTTTCAACAATAGATCATCCAGGCAGGAGATCAGTGACGAAACATTGGATTTGAACTATATGATAGACCAAATGGACACAACAGACATATATAGACTATTCCATCCCACGGTAGCAGAATACCCATTTTTCTCAAGTATTATATAAACATTCAGTAGGACAGATCGTGTGTTAGGCCACAAAACAAGTATTAACAAATTTATGAGACTGAAATTATCTCAAGTACCTTTTCTGACCACAATGGTATGAACCTAGAAATCAATATAACAGGAGGAAAACTGGAAAATTAAAAAACAAAAAATGTAGAGAATAAACAACTTGTACCTGAACAATCAATGGGTCAAAGAAGAAATCAAAAAGAAAATCAAAAACTATATTGAGACAAAAAAGATGGAAGCACATCGAACCACAACTTATGAGATGCAAACAGTTCTAAGAGTTTAGAGTAATAAGAACCTACATTAACAAAGAGCTAAACAATTAAGTAAGAAAAACAAAGCTGGAGGTATCACATGTCCCCATTTCAAACTATATGACAAAGCTATAGCAATCAAAATAAAATGGTACTGGCATAAAAACAGACACATAAATCAATGGAAGAGAATAGACAGCTCAGAAATAAGTCCATACATATTTCGTCAGTGAATTTTTGACAAAGGCACCAAGCAGACATAATGGGGGCGGGACAGTCTTTTCAATAAATGGTGCTGGGAAAACTGAACGGCTACATGCAAACGAATGAAATCAGATGCTTATCTTACACTATATGCAAAAATAAACCCAAAGTGTATTAAAGATTTAAACATAAAATCTGGAACTATAAAACTCCTAGAAGAAAACATGGGGGGAAAGATGCTCAACATTGGTCTTGGCAATGATTTTTTGGGTTTAATACACAAAGTGCAAGCAAAAACAACAAACAAACAAAAAAACCAAATGGGACTACATCAAACTAAAGTCTCTGCACAACAAAGGAAACAACAAAATGAAAAGGCAATCTGCAGAAGGGAAGAAAATATTTGGAAACCAAAATATATAAGGAAGTTTTACAACTTAATGGCAAAAAAATAAAATAAACTTTAAAAAATAACCCAAATAAAAAATGGGCAAAGGACTTGAATAGACTGTTTTCCAAAGAAGATATATAAATGGCCAAAAAATACATGAAAAGATGGCCAACATCACTAATCATCAGGGCGGTGCAAATCAAAACTACAATGAAATACAACCTCATATCTGTTAGGATGGCTATCATCAAGAATTCAAAAGATAAGTATTAGCAAAGATGGGAGAATAGAGAACCCAAACCTTATGCACTGCTGGTAGGAATATAAAATTGGCACAGGTATTATAGAAAACAGTATGGAAGTTCCTAAAAAATTAAAAATATAACTACCATATGATCCAGCAATCCCATTTCTGGGTATATATCCAAAAGAAAAAACCCACCACCTCAAGGAGATATCTGCACTCCCATATTCATTGCAGTGTTGCATTATTTACAATCGTAAGATATGAAAACAACCTAAATGTTCATCAATGAATGAATGAATAAATAAAATGTCACATGCACACACACACACAGAGTAGAATATTATTCTGCCCTTAAAAATAAAAAAAATCTTGGGCGCCTGGGTGGCTCAGTTGGTTAAGTGACTGCCTTCGGCTCAGGTCATGATCTTGGAGTTCAGGGAATGAGTCCCGCATCAGGCTCTCTGCTCAGCAGGGAGTCTGCTTCTCCCTCTGACCCTCTTCCCTCTTGTGCTCTCTATTTCTCATTCTCTCTCTCTCAAATAAATAAATAGAATCTTTAAAAAAAAAAAAGAAAAAATCTTCCTTTTACAACGTGTGAAACTGCAGGACATTATGCTAAGTAAAATAAGTCAGACACAGAAAGTCAAATATTACATGATCTCATTTACACGTGGAATCCAAAACAAAAACCAAAACCTGAGCTAATATTAACAGAGAGTACAATGGTGGGTTACCTGAGGCTGGGGTGTGGGGGAACAGAGGCATTTAAAAAAAGAAGAAGAGAAGAAAGTAGAATGGTGCAGGGGCTGGGGGTACAGGTCATGGGGAGTTATTGTTTAATCAGTTCAGAGTTTCTGTTTTGCCAAACGAATAGAGTTCTGGCACGGATGGTACACTGACAGTTGTGTGATAATATCAATGTATTAAATACCACTGAACTGTATGCATAAAAATGGTTAAAATAGTTAAGTTTGATGTCATGTGCATCTTATAATTAAGAAATTGGAACAAATTGCTATTAAAAAAGCAGGAACTACAGAATTAATAGGAGTAACAACAACAGCAATGATGATGATAATGACAATAATAATAATACAACGTGAGTCTTCATTTTAAAGAATGGAGAGTCTCTGATAATCATTTAAAAATTTTAATTCTAATTTTAATTAAAGAAAAGAGGCACAATAAATAGACTTGTTACTGATTAGAGCTTGTTTTATTAGGATTTAATCCATATTTGATGCATATATCATGTCCATCATTACCCAGGCCTGTACTCCATAACTACAGATAATAAATAAACAAAAATAAAATAAATAAATGGAAGAAAAAAACAAAAATGAAGATCCTGTTTAGAAGTATGTTACAACAGTCTTTAATACAGATTCCATAGGCTCAGATTCTTGGCATTTAGAACAAAACTTCCCCTTGACAACTCTATAAAGAAAACAATTGATCAAATTCACAATGCTAAAAAAGGAGGATAGTTAAATTATTTCAGAAGAAAGTTTGAAGTATATTTAAATAATCCATTTACAGATAAAGTAAATGCTAATGAAACAATTAGAAATTTTGCACATGTTGTATTCTGCATATACTCAGTACTTTAGAACTTGCCACCAGTTCATCTGGCCTCCTCATTCCAACCAGTTCAACTCTGAGATTTTTTTTTTTTTTGAACACTGATAATTCAATAATTCAAACACTGCTTCTAGGGGTGGATTCTGGTTTTGTGTGGCTTCTACAATTTAGAGAGCCCTCTCAAAGAATAAGATCAAAAAGGAATAAGTCTATGAAAATGCATTGCTAGTGTCCTTCTTGCAAGGATCATTAGCTGCATAGTATACCTGTCTCTCCTTTCCTCATTTTATTATCAAGGAAGAATAGTTTTCTTCTGCTTTAGTGCAATCATACTCTCTCTCTGAAGAACTAAGAGAATACTTTTCTTTTCTAACAGATCTTAATTTACCATCCAGACTTTTTTTTTTTTTCCAGCAGGGGTTCCCTTCTTTCAGCAGGAGGCCTCTCATGAACGCTTTTCTGCTTCATGTTTTTGAGAACAAAGCCCACAGTTCATTTTTCCTTATAATGACATGTTCTTGTGACTGCAGAGATTCCCCTTTAACCATACCCCCACTTTCTCCTAATTTTGTAAAATGAAGATCACAAGAAAAGAGCGAAGCAAATGTTTCTATGAGTCCCTCCACCAATAAGAAACAAGTTCAGCTGTTTCTCAGAAGATTACAAGGCAAGCAAATGGCCTTTCCCTGTGTTAATATGCCAGGATATAGAATTTTACTACCTTGTTAAAACACTATTAGTAAACAGGATGCAAAAATGCAACAGATTTATATTTGTACTTGGATAGCTATAAATGGCAGTAGAAATTGCTCAAGGAATTGCTCAAGGAATCTGAATCACAAAGGAGAATATAAAATCAAGAGAATATAAAGACAAATGTAAGCCAGAGTAAGACTTGCAACTTGTCTTTGTTCTCTAGTTGCAGTGTCATAAACCATGAGAGAGATGAAAAATGGAGAATGGAAAGAAATGAGAGTGGATAAGAAAAATTACTACTGGGGGCACCTGGGTGGCTCAGTAATTAAGCATCTGCCTTCGGCTCAGGTCATGATCCCAGGGTCCTGGGATCGAACCCTGCATTGGGCTCCCTGCTCCGCGGGAAGCCTGCTTCTCCCTCTCCCACTCCCCTTGCTTGTGTTCCCTCTCTAGCTGTCTCTCTCTTTGTCAAATAAAATATTAAAAAAAAAGAAAAAGAAAAATTACTACTGGCAAATATTGTTAGTACTTTAATTTAGTACAAATTATTATCACATTTAAGTGAGTGAACCATGCATGTACAACACATTTTGAAAGTTTAAATCCATTAAAATGAATTTTAATTCAACATTTTATTTTTCTTTATTCAGCATTTTCCTACATGAAAAGCTCTCATGGAAAGTCTGGCTACATATTTCCAATTTTTTCAGTTTCTCACCCAGAAATCAAGAGTATATGCTCATTCAGGGAACCTGGGTGGCTCAGTCAGTTAAGCATCAGACTCTTGATTTTGGCTCAGGTCATGATCTCAGGGTCATGAGGTCAAGCCCTGTGTGGGGCTCCGTGCTAAGCACAGAGCCTGCTTGGGATTCTCTCTTTCTCTCTCCCTCAGCCCCTCCCCGGCTCATTCTCTCTCTCTCTCTCTCTCTCCCCCCCCCCCCCCCCCCCGTCTCCCTCTCTCTCAAAAAAAAAAAAAAAGTAAATGCTCATTAATTTTAAACCATTGATTCCAGACTAACAATGAGTCAACATACTGTATGTGCTGGAAAGGTTGACATGGAAAGAGCTTTATTCAATATTTGTTTTTATTATTATCTCCATACCATCTTACTAAATAGACTACTTATGAATATGGTAATGAATAATTTGTACTCATAGTTTGCTTTTGTTAAACAAAGCAGCAGACTCTACCTCAGGGGAATCCTGATTTAAGTCTCAGCTTAAAACATCCCTGTCAGTTAGGAAGCTTTAGACTCCAAGTTTCCTCCAAGCCCCTGAACTGAAACTTCATTGATGTTTTGTCATTTCCTTGAGAGACAAAGAGGCTACCTCCTGAGAAAACAACTGTAAACGGTTGAGCAAATAATCGCTGCCTTGTAATACTACATCATGCTTCAGGATCTCAGGGCTTATGTCTAGGAGATAACACCTGAACTGATGTACCGGCCAAAATCCATAAATCCTAGGGTGAAACATAGCATGTGCCATCTATTTCCTAAGAATTACTAATTTTATAAAAATAGAAAAAAACACTACTTCCATCACTCTAACAATGCACATGACAGCCCACATGCAGACCCCCAGAACATGTGTGGGGAGCCATTGGGGATGATCTGTAGCAAAGAGATAGAGCCACCTCTCCTTAGAGCAACCCCACAGGAAGCATGAGCTAGTTACATACATCAAACCAGGGGCTGCTAAACATCCCTTCCTATGGCTTCGTCTCTCCCACTCCTTCCCTCTCAAAGAAAAAGGTTATAATTTTTTTAGTGTTTGCAACTCAACTATTGATTATTACATTTCATCAATTTCTGGACCCCATCAAAGGCAATATAAATTCTATTCTACTTAAATGTAGAGCAGTTTATATTTTGGCTCCTCCTAATCAACCTTTGGGAAACCAAATCTGTTTACCAACATTAATTACAAAATAGATTTTCAGGGAAAGGGGTGAGAAGATCTACCTCCTCTGACTCTAAGTATTTGTGACTTCTTGAGCTCTGTGACACGATATTACAACCTTTGACCATGATTCACACTCTGTAGCATAAGGATGTAACACAGTGTGGTGGTTGAGAGCGTGACCTCTTTGGTCTGATCTCAGTGCTGATGCTTTGTTACTGAGTAACATTTGACAAACGACTTAACTTCCCAAGTCTCAGTCTTCTCATCTTTAAAATGGGAATAATAACAGAACAAAAGTGAGATTGTGATTCTGGGAGTATTAAATGAGTTAATGCAGGTAAAATATTTAGAATAGTAACTTCCACAGGATAACACTCTATAAGTACCAGCTATTGTCTTTAGAGAAAGATTCTCTTATAGGAAAAGCATATGGCCTAAAAAAGATTTTATGCATATTCAGGGACTCCACCACATGTCCACCCCCTTCACTTGAGACATCCAAATTCTTGCCACTTTCTTTTTTCAAAATTTTTCAAATTCATAATATGTTCTTCTCCAAATTCCAAAATCCCTTTGATATCTAAAGACAGCCAGGAGCTACAGGACAGCTTTGGCCCAAGTGATCTTACTTATTTGTTCTTAGAGAAAACAATTTTTAAATACATACTATATCCATGCATTGTGTTAGCCATTCGGATTGTAGCAAAAGAAATGAAAGACATTGTCTCAAGTCTCCTAATTGAGGTGAGGAATGGGAAGATAAACAAGTGAATCAGTAACAACAAGCTTTCTGCATCATCCTTTCCTTTAGTGTATAAGTGATAATAGTCCAAATCATTATCCTGTCTTGTGTCCTATATTCTAATTTGTTGTTTTTGTTGTTGCTGTTGTTTGGAGAATTTCCAGTAAGTTAGCATACCCCATGATTCATTTCTGATTGCCATCAGTCATCCCTCCCTCAGACTGCTGCTCTGGCTTCTATCTTGTGGAGTGTTCTCCAAGCCACTTTGTTTTCTAGGCTCAACTCTCTGATCTGCTTCATCTCCAAGCATGAATAGAGGTAAAACTGAAGGATGTAAGAAGGCAGGGACCATATATGGGGATTTGTACATTATTATAACCCCAGAACCTACAAGCACAATGCCTGGCCTCTAGTAGGTGCACTATAAATATCTATTGAATGGACGAAGGAATCATGAAAGAATTAGTGAACAAATACATAAGACAATAAAGAGGAATTTTATTTTTCTCTCTTCTCTCCCTAAGTCCTGGGCCGCCATATATAGATGGTCAAGAAGCATTAAAAAACATTAAGTTAATATATTAATTTCTGGGGCACCTGGGTTGCTCAGTCAGTTGAGCCACCAACTCTTGGTTTCAGCTCAGGTCATGATCTCAGAATTGTGAGACTGAGCCCCGAGTATGATTCTCTCTCTTCTTCTGCCTCTCCCACCCCCTCTCCAATAAATAAATAAATCTTTAAAAAATATATGTTTTAATTTCTATAATGCTACCCTCTGCCCCTAAGGGAAAAAAGGACAAACTTTGTTTTATATTATTTAATGGTATTCTAATATCAAACATCTCAGTGTATCTGAGGTCTTGTATCTGTATAATTCGAAAGGTTCTCCAAAGTAGCTCTTTTTTTGTTTTGTTTCTAATTTTTTTAAATTTTATTTTATTATGTTATGTTAATCACCATACATTACATCATTAGTGTTTGATGTAGTGTTCCAGGATTCATTGTTTGCGTATAATACCCAGTGCTCCATTCAATACGTGCGCTCTCAAAGTAGCTCTTCTCAAAACAAAGGTAGTGCTCTCTTCTTCTCCTCAAAGGATGAATTTCAACTTCCATTTCCCCCTCTCCTCCAATGTAGAAACAGTTGAAAATTTTAAAATAGTTCATATTGGTCCCTGCTACAGGATGGTGGTAGTGGTGATAATGTTGACCATACAGTTAACTTTTATGTAAGTACTTTAAATATAATATTTTAATGCTCCATAACAAGCTGTCCATGAACTAGGAACTATTTAACTCCCATTGCATTCAATGGGAAAGTCCCATTAAAATCTCACAACTACTCTACCTAACCCTGCCTCTATTACAGGTGACAAAGCTGAGACCTACAATGAAGTCATGAAGCTTGTAAGAGCAGAGACAAGATTTCAATACAATCAGTCTAGCTCCATAATCTGTGCATCTGAATGCTCAGTAATGTTATTTTCTTGTTACAGGAAAAGTGAAACTTTTTTTTACACTGAATGAGAAAGACTGTAGAAGAGTTTGAACTTATACAGATCATCTTGTGAGTGGAGAGGAGGTTAAGGACGTTCTGTCTGATATCAGTGGTTCTCTTTGAAAGGTGATGTGAGAGACTGAGGGTGCTGGTGGGAATGTGGGATTGTTAGTAGGCGGAAGAAGAGAGAGACTTGCACATGAAAGGATTCTAACACAAAGTGGAGAAGCCAGCAGTGATACCATTCTGTCTAGTGATGCCACTTCTTCTAGTAGTGGCTAGAAACTCAGGTATAAGAAATGCACACAACTGATGATGGGCCTGATTTAGAGTTGAGCGCTCACGGGGCAGGTATAGTGAAAGAACAAGGACATGAAGAGCCAGAAGCCTTGAGGAATAAGAGGAAGAAAGCAAAGCCAGAAGAGATGAGTAAATACTCCTCCAAATAGCCATGGACAGTTATTTCCCCTTCTTTGGCCCAGGTAAGAGGTAGAAGTCCCATAACTTTTACCCTTATATTTTCCTCTATTATGTAATACTTTTCCTCATATCCCTCTCTTTTGGTTGTGTAAGACAGAAAGGTATTGATTTTGTTTTTGTTTTTTTCTCTTATTTATTTCTAAACCTATCTCTATAATCTTATGACATTACACAGTAAGTTACAAGATGAGGTTTAGGCAAAATTACTCTGTAGGCTCTGGGAGATAAATAAGAAGCATACCCAGATCTATGCTTACAAAAATAAACAAACAAAACAAAATAGCCCAGCAAAAGTCAAGAATTGTTTATTAATCAATCCACAGAAATATCACAGGTAACTGTATTTAAAACATGTCTTCTAGTAAGTTGCAAAAATGATACTAATCCTTCACTCCAATCTGAATCCACAACCTTCTCTCATCAAGAAGGGGACCTATTTCTCCTCCTCCTGAGTTTGTACCTGCCTTTTGATCTGCCTTGGCCAACAGAATACAGCAGAAGTAATGACATGTCAGTTCCAAGCCTAGACCTCAAGAAGTTTTGCACACTTCTTCAATTTCTCTTAGAATCCTAGCAGACATCATGGAAATAAACCCTGGCTTGCTAACTAGAGGATGAAAGACAACATGGAACAGAAATGAGTCATATCAGCTGAGAGCATCCCAATGAGCTGGCTCCCAGCCAACTGGACATATATGCATGAGTGAGCCCCGCTAAGACCAGAAGGATCTCCTAGCTGAACCCAACCCAAGTTGCTGACTTGCAAAATTATGACATAAGTAAAAAAATACCACTAATTTCAGAGTAATTTGTATGCAGCATAAGTTAACAGATTCTTGGAAACTATTGATTGGGCCTTTTGGCAGATCCTGGATCTGATCCCTTTTGGCAGGCCTGGAGCTGAAGAAATATGTCTTGGTCACTACTGGTCTCTCAAGTTTGAATTGGCAGTAGTCCCAAGGCTACAAGACAATGCCTGACAGATCTAGGTTAAGAGGACAAGTTATGTGGATTATCCTCTGCTATCCTGAAGTCCCAAAGCATACAAATGCAGCTAATTATGTGATCTGCCTGTACTAGAAGAGACTGTTTCGCCTTGCATTTAGGTTTTCGTGGTCTGGAACTTAGTGTTATTATCTGTCAATTCTCATCTATTGTTGGCCCAAAAGACGACTAGGCAAGGCCAAGGCGTTCCTTCCCAAGGGAAATGATGACAAGTCCATTTTTAAGAGAGACTATATGAAACAGGGATCAAATGCTGATCATGTCCCCAGTGACAAGGTATGAAAAAAAAAAAAGACATATGCTCCTCACTTTGGATTGAATATAGAACATATCAGGGGTCTGGTAGATCAGTGGCAATGCCTAGGAGCAGTGACAGAATAAGAGATTGACAGTGATGGCTGGCTAAGGAAGGTAGAGGCTCTGTGGAAAAGGTAGGCAACATGGTGCCCAGCTATAAGGAAACATATTGGTGAAGATATATTAAGTACTTCCTGAAAACACCAAGAAATAACCAAAGGCAACATATGCAGAGAGTAAACCCTGAATAGAACTATTAAAGTGGTCCTACCTGGATGCACAGGCTGGAGCTAAGTTCGGAGAAATTTGTGGTACTTTAAATATTATGAGACATGGGGCACCTGGGTGGCTCAGACGGTTAACCATCTGCCTTCGGCTCGGGTCATGGTCCCAGGGTCCTGGGATGGAGCCCCGCATCAGGCTCCCTGCTCAGCGGGAAGCCTGCTTCTCCCTCTCCCACTCCTCCTGCTTGTGTTCCCTCTCTCACTGTCTCTCTCTGTCAAATAAATAAATAAAATCTTAAAAATAAATAAATATTGTGAGATATTACATTTGCGAACGTCAGTCAAAATAATTTAAAATATTACCAAAGTCTGGAAAAGAGGCTGTGAATCAGGTTTCTGATTTTCAAGATCAACAGCTTGCCAACAACATGAGAAGAACAGTGATTTCTTGCCTTTTGAGGAAACATGAACTCTGTCTCCATATCCTCTCAGCCACTGCAACCTCTCCTGGCTGCCTCTGTCAATCTAACTGATAACGCCACAGTCGGTGAAGTCAGCTGGTGTCCCCCATGGTGAAATCTTTTCTTCAGTTTCTAATTGGGCCACTTGCTTTGGCATCGGTGCTGCTCTCCTAGGAAAATGATGGCTGAGCCGTCCAAGAAGGCTGCCTTTGTTCCCATCGCATGACTTGACACCCCATAGTAAGAAGGCCACCCGCTCAGATGCCAAGCAAATGCTCTCAACCTGAAAAAGACAAGGATGTTTTCACTGACCTCTGCAATCAGCTTGTCAAGTTGGAGGAGAGGAAGTTGGGGGAGAAAAGGAGAAAGGGCCTTCCAGGGCACACCCTTCCACACCTTCTTGTCAAAAGAATTGTAACTGCTCTGTTTGTTTACTAACAAGGATGCCAAAGGCCTCTTCGTGCCTTGGGTATTACATATTGATAATATCAGGAAGAAAATAAGGTAAAGAAAAAAGACTGGCATTTTTTTTATTATTATTATTATTCTCTTCTTTGCCTAACAGAATGTCATCAAAGAAGCATGACTTGTTACTCAGGAAAGTGAAGGTATTGCTGATATGGCCCGAGGAGATTTTACTCTTTGCAAATAATCACACCTATGAGGTGTGATTACAGGTTATTACACAGGCTCATTTTCAAAATTCTCTTTTTTAAATACGACAAATTCCAGCAGAGACAAGGATCTAGGATTTCTCTGCTTTTGCAATACATAATAGTAATGTATTTTTTTTTCCTTTACATTCTTCAACACCAGACTCCAAAGTGATTTAAAACACACTGAATTCACAGATTCCTTTGTCCAGTACTGAAATGCACAAATAGGACAGACAAATATATACAGGTAAGATTATTACAGTTTCCAACCAAGAAATAATTCAATAGGTTGAATTTAAATTTTATTAGCATCATCCTGTTGGACCCTTTAAGAAGCAATGTTTCCAGACACAGAAAGGATCCATGTGTTGATATAGGATACAATTGACCTCTGCCTATCAGGGGCAGGAAAAGGTTAAGAATACACACTCCTAGACCCAGAATGAATCAGCTGGTAATTGGTTACAGTTACCAGTACTTTAAATAGTCCCCCGAAAGATCCTTACTTAATAAACCAGATGCAGTCTGCTGTATCTGTGACTGAGACATCGTCAGACACCAAGATGTTATGAAGGCAGACACTCAACAACTGAGCCACCCAGGCGCCCCCACCAAGATGTTATTATAATGTAGCTTCTTTCTGTTTGTTTGTTTTGCATTTTTAAAAAATGAAATGCCTATGTTTGCAAGAGCTATGGGAGTTGGAAAAGACAACATCCCTGCCTTCTAGAAGCTTTATAGTAGATACGCCTGATGCATATGAACATGTAAAAATCATATTTGCCCACAAACGACAGGTGAGCTCTAAGACACTTGATAACGGATAACTTGATTCCTGAAATGAAATTGGCAGTTGGTAGTGGAAAAATGAACTGTGACTTAACTTTCCCCAGTGAGGAAATCATTCCCCCAGGAGGACTTCAGTGTCCTTTTCAAGGAGATGGGGAAGTGTGCCTGACAAGTTTAGCCATATAAGGCTTGGAAGATGTAATGGACAAAAGAATAGGGGCTCACAGGAAGAGTCTCAAAGGAGAACAAAGGCAGATAATACAGCAGCTATTCACCGTAAAGGGCTTTGAAAGGTTCACGAAAACGTATCACAGTGGAAAGGATCTGACAAGGGAGCAGAAGACTCAGATTTCATGGTGATACCAAGGTTGTCGTGGGGGGAGTCTTAGTGCCCCTACTCCCAGTTTCTACCAACCTCCTAGCTGCCCCAGGTGTTTTTAATAGTAACGACATCCTTTAATATGGACAATCAACAATTCTCCCCCTTTAAGTTAACAATGAGTAAATCATCTTTAGAAGACTTTGTCATTTTTCGGGGCACCTGCGTGGCTTAGTCGGTCAAATGTCTGCCTTTGGCTCGGGTCATGATCCCAGGGTCCTGGGATCAAGCCCTGCATGGGGCGCCTCACTCAGCAGGGAGCCTGCTTCTCCCTCTCCCGCTCCCTCTGCCTGTCACTCCCCCCGCTTGTGTGCTCTCTCTCTCTCTCTCCCTGTCAAATAAATAAATAAAAATCTTTAAAAAATAAAAGAAAGAAAACTTTGCCATTTTTATTGATCTGCAACATAAATCTAATTTTGAGAATACATATGCTGGACATAACAGAGCTTCAAGACAACCTCCCTCATTTTCCTTCTCATTGACTAAGCCCCCTCTAAATGGAAACATTGCTTTTGTTTTAGTCCTGACTTAGAAAAATTTCTCATTCTCTTTGGAATTTTTTTTCACCCAACAGAAACATTCAGGGTTGGTCTGTGTGACTTCTATCACCATAGAGCTAAAATATTATACTTTTCTTATTCTCATGCTATAAAATATTGCACTTTGTTATCACCAAACCAAAACCCCAAATCATCTTATGCTGTGCTCCTTAATTTGTCATGAGACTCTGCTTGTTCTGATTTGATCTCTTGATACTTGCTAATCTTCTGATGGAAGAAAAAACATTAATTCCATAAATGGGCCTCTGGTGATCTGGGGCTCTGAAATGCTAAGCTTTATTTGTTAGCAACTCCATCCTCAGCATGAGTCGATTTTTCTCTTTGCACATACCACAAATTCTATGTCTGTTTCTGGGCCAGCTCCTGGCAAACACCCACACCACCCTCGCTCACTATGATCAAGTTAAAATGTGTATCAAAATAAACCCTAAACATTGAAAAGTCTCACAGAAAATTTTCTCCATCTCTATTTTTCTGAGTTTTGCTAATACTGTAAATTTTGTTTTTAACTGATGGATGCCATCCTGTGGGGAAACGTGGTAATACGGAGCCATTGCTAACTCGTCTCTGGTCAGCTCTGATGCAATTAGCAATAGGCCAGGATGCATTTTACACTCCACTAGCACTGGGATTGGGCTGGAATAAACTCAGGATGGTCCCCACCAAAAACTCTGACTCCCATTGGTGATTGCAGCCTAAATTATTTATTGAAAGGCTGCTAGCAAACTCAATAAGGGAACTGGTTTCATTCCACAGATGAATTATATTTCCTACCACGAATACAAAATCTCGTGTCTTCACAACGTCCCCTGAAAAGTCCGCATGGTGATTTCTTTCCTTCAAGAAGAAGAAAGAAAAAAATATGTGAGGTTATATCTCAGTGAGGTAAGAACTCAATTCTGTTTTATAACTGAGCTTACTGCCCACCTCACCAAATGAATCAACCTGATTAGCTGTCGAGTACAAACTGCTGAGAGCCCACCACAGAGCGGTCACCTTTACACTTAACAGCACAGGAAAATTACAATTTCAAAAAAAAAAAAAAAACATTTAGTCACTTACTCTAAAATAGCAAATCCAGTCATTGTCATGAGTGTTGCTTAACACAATTTCATGCCCTCTCAGCCTTGCTGAGCTGTGTTTTCTCTTCACTGTCTCTGCACCGGGGAAGGTGAATGATTAAGGATTGGCAGCCTCACCCCAGGCAGCTGCTGGCAAGCCCCTAAAAACCCACAAGAAGTCTGCTGTCTTAGAGATGCCACGAGAGGAAAGTGACAAGCTGGGAGTGACCGTTCCGAGGAGCCATGGTTGTACAAGAGCATTTACCCCAGGGGTAGGTCAACCGTACGTTGTCCCTGGATTCTAAGTTTATCTTCTTTGTCCTGTGCTTGAGTAGCATTGTGGTGATGCCACCATCACACATGAGAGCTACTCCCTTGTACTAAAGAATCTGAACGTTTTCCCATCTCCACTATTAGATTACGAACTCCTGCAAAACAAGAGAAAAGCCTTACACACCTTTGAATCTTTCAAAAAAAAAATAAACAAAAAAACAAGTAGTACTTTGTAAGCATTCATTACTTAGAAGTTGACTTTAAAGAGAAAGAGATACACTTAAGGATAATGCAGTCACCTCTTGGTTAGGGAATATTTCTCTAAATTGTCTGATTGCATCGCAGGGAAAAATTATGCTAATTTTCAAAATTGTCAATTTTCCCCAATAACAAAGGAAAATCAAAACCTTAAACAAGAAGCTCTTCAATAACTGTAAACACCCAGCTCACCCAGCACACAGAAGAGGGACAAACCATAAAAGACGGAGCAAAAGTGAAAGAATGGGTGACAGCTAGATCATCAATTTCATTTGCTACTACTTTATATGGTTAGAACAGGGTTTTTTGAGTTTGGCACTGTTATGAACATTTTAGGCTGGATAATTCTTTGTTGTGAGTGGGGCGGGCGCTGTCCTGTGCATCATAGGACCTACAGTAGCGTACCTAGCCGCTACCCATTAGACACCAGTAGCACCTCTCCCACAGATGTGACAACCAAAAAATGGCTCCAGACAATGCCAGATGTCCCCTAGAGGACAAAATCAGCCTGGTTGAGAACTCTTCCAGAAAGAGTACTGGAATTCAGTCAAGATGGACCCCTGAAGTCAAGTTCATCCCTGAACCTTGTAGTGACGATGGCTACAAGAATGAAAATGCTGACTAGTTTGAGCCATCCAGGGCTAGTCCCGTATTGAAGATAGCGAGCAGATGAGTGATGGATAGAGACAAAATAAAATGTGGCTGTTATTTGAAAGGGAAAAGGAAGGGAGTGCGTTCTAGAAGTGCTACTAATACTATCTGCTACTACAGTTAATATTTTTAATGTTTACATTAAAAAATAACATTTAAAGCAAAAGTTACAATGTAACATATTTTGCTATTTGAAAGGATTAGTATTTTGAAATACTAATATTTTGAATACTAACTAAAATTAGTATTTTAGTATAGGATTAGTATTTTGAAATAAATAGCAATTCATAGTGAAGTGGGAGAGTGAGGTTCTTGTCTCATGGAGTCAAAGAATGAATCCCACGGACAAAGGAGAGTGAGCAAAGCGATAGAATTTTATTAAGCAAGGATACGGAAAAAGCTCTCAGGAGTGAGAGGGATCCTGCCAGGGTTGCCACCATGGATCTCCACTAACAGTCTTTTACTTAGAACTGACCAGGGAGCTTGTGGCCTTACCATTTTTGTGACATCTTGGTTCAAGTAAGGACTGGTGATAACATCTTTAATGGCTTAATTCTTCTTTGGGGTCTGGTTATTCTTTGCTAGTCACAATGTGACTGCCAGAACAAGACCCCAACTCTGACACCCAGGGCAGGGTAGTCTGGTTTGTTCTTTTATCTCTGGTTTCCTTACACCTCAGCATTTTTGGGATTTCTGTGAGCCTGATCCCATAGCCCCCTACCTCTCTCTCCCTACCTCGCCCCGCCTGTCCCTTATTCAATGAAACCCTTCAGATGCTTCAGATGTAATACTGGTGGGTCATATACTTGGGGGACAATTGCCAACATGTATCTTGGGGGGGTGGTTAGAGATAAAGGAAGTTTCTAAAGGAATTTTTATATGTTAAAGTAGACTTACAGAATCCTGGGGATCAGGCTAAGATTGCCTGTTGCCTTTAGCAAAGTATCAACATCCAGGCAGTTAAGTCCCTAGGGGAATGTCACTCTGCCTCTTTCAAGGGCTTGTCAATGGGCTGCAAGAAGTAAGGAAAAGTAACAATTGTTCTTCTGCCTCTGTTTCCCACATCATTGGGAAATGATGCTACATTGATTTGACTTAGCAATGAACACAAGTTTGAAGTGTAGGTTGATCATCTTTCAATCATTTATGTATATAATTGCATATTATTTCCTCATTTTGAGATTATAGCAAAAGCTATAAATTTGAGACCCTCTCTGGATGTAAGACTCTGGCCAAATGGCCAAACAGCAAAAGGCAGCCCGCACCAACACCACCATCGCCAAGGTTTCTATCCTCCTTATAGCCCTTGCAGTTGTATTAGGAAGCTTTCAAAGATGCTCACAAAATTAGAAATAAGTTCACGTTCAAATGATGAAATGAAATACAAATAACCCTGCCTGCAGTGTATTCAGAAAAGTAAACTCCCTGTTAGGGAGAATTACTTAACAATTTCCATGAAGGTAAGTGCACACTGCAGTAAAGAGCTTTAGAAACTGGGGAAAGGCTAAAGTTAAGCTGAGCTCCCTGGAGGATTATCGGAGCAGTTTATTTTAAATATGCTAAAATGTTAGGGTATTATCTTTCTAATAAGATGAGATCAAAGAGGAGTCAACAAACAGAACTGAGAAAATAGATGCTGTTTCAGAGTTCAAAAGTTCAAGGGTTTGTGTGCCTTCCAGCTTCCTGCTGACTTCTAGTAGGGCTTGTTGGGACGTTCAAGAATTCCGAGAGAGCTTGGAGAGAAGCCAATGAGGATTTCTTTGATATTTCTAAACCTAAAGGCACCCTCCAGCTTCCACATGGACTATGTTCTGAGAGTTTAGGTTGTGAGTTATTTATTTAAGACCTAGTTTGCATTTTCCCTAGAGACAACCAGAGAGCTAAAACCAACCACTGAAGCAAAGTTCTGTCCTGAGCATCTTATGAAACCATGCTGCAATGTTCCTGCTAGAAAATGAATCCGAGTCGCAGCTTGGAAAGTCAGGTCATATTTCCCATCAGGGTAAGTTTAAGTCCCTGGGCCAGGGGCCTGCGCTCCAAAAGAGAAAAAAAGAATAAAATATGGGAATGATAGGGAATCTAAAGGTGGAAACCTCTGGACGTTAGAGAGTAGGAAATGTTCCTCTCTCTTCACACTTAACCCCTTTGACCTCCACAGCCCTGAGCCCTTCTCAAACTGAGATTTGAGAAGTTTGCTTTCCTATATGACCATTTATAAAATCATGCTTATCTCATCTTCCTTGCTTTTTATTTTGTCATAAAATAAACACATTACCATTTGGAGAGTTCATACAGGCTTATATTTTAGGCAAAAGTAGACAGCAGCTATTAAAAACAATATCTCTGGGGGCACCTGGGTGGTGCAGTCGGTCGTGTCTGACTCGGTTTCGGCTCAGGTGGTGATCGCGGGGTCATGAGATCGCGCCCAGAGTTGGACTCCATGCTCAGCACAGAGTCGGCTAGAGTTTCTCTCTCCCTCTTCTTCTGCTCCTCCCTCCGTGCGCTCTCGCTCTCGCCAAAATAAATACATCTTTAAAAAAAACTTTTTTTAAATAAAGAGAATATCATCTCTTTTGCCTTTACTTTTTATTTTTTTACTTGGACCACAGAAATCTGTAAAACTGCCATGAATTTTTAAAATATCAATTTTTCACAATGTTTGAGGTAAAACACGTTGTAAGAAGTCCCTTACTAGCCTTATAGCCATAAGATAGTTAACAAATCTTCCAAAGTTGCCAGGCTTCTAAAATATACTTAAATCACAGGAGAATACAGGTTAATAATGCACTACCTATTTCTATTACTGGGTTTTAAATGGTTAAAAGTTATTGGATGTTGCATAATTCAGAGCTGAAATGAAAATTTAAAATTGGATATTTGATATAACTGCGAATAGATAATATACTCAAGCCAACTCCAGAACTGATTATGCTAATTTGCCAATGAGTCCATAAGAAATAGCCAAATGAGACAAGAAATGATGCTCAGGTTTAAAAAAAAAAAAAAAAAGCTGACGAAAAGGACACTCATGTTGCACAGAGAAGGAGTATAAAAAAAAAGTGATTAAGAAAAACGATTGTTTTCCAGAGAGAGAGAAATGGTGACTAAAAGAAAAGGGCAGGATTTCTCTCTTTTTCAGAGGGGTATTTGGCAAGGACTGTATAGATTTCAGAACTGTCAAGACAAGGAGAACAAAGTAGATGATTTATCTTGGCTCCCATCCTTGGGATGGGGGCAAGTATGCCTGGAATTTGTACAGGAACATTAAGGATGACACACGCATCATCAGCCAGACACCGTGGCCAGTGTTTTGGCCACTCTCAAAATCTGGAGTTTGCTGTCTTAGGGGAAGTAGAGGCTATTTACCAACCACTGACTTGCCGTTATCAGTTGTTTCACAGTAATAAGCATTAATGTTATTTTCTCAAAAAAAGTGTTAATATCCCTGCCTTGTATTAAAGAAATTATCAGGAACACTAGAAAAAGAACATGTGCCAGGACTGAGGATCCATAAAACTAATCTGGGAAAATCATGGAAGAGAGGACACTAATGCAAATGATACTCATATAATAACATTAAGGAGCCTTTTCCTCTTCCTTACTCTGAAAGCACTCCCCAGATTAAGGCATAAAATTATTTCATGTTTGAAAAAAATCTTGGGGAATTTCTTCACCATGACACAACCAACTACTTTCTGAAATTTTCTGTAACATACAGAACTTTTTATCACAGACAGCTTACTGAAGCTGGCTTTCCACAGTCAATGAGAAGCTAGGGTGAGATGAGAAAGGATTTATAGGTCTATTTTATTATTAAATAGAAGCCACCAGATGGCACTGTGTCAGGCTTTATCCCAGTAATTTTCATTAGGCAATAATGTGTTTGTGGTTGGACCTTGGGGAAATGCAAGATAGCACTTTGGTGTAGTATCTTATAGGAAATAAACATGCCAGTAAAGCTTGTTCTATTGCTGAATCTGTGACTACTATCATTTCTTTGCTCTCTGCTACCTGCAGCGTAGAAATCCAACAACCACAACTCTCTGTGCTACTAACTGCCTAACCAGAAAAGGAAAGAACTACTTTGGGTAGGTGGGAGGGGAGTGTCTTGTGGTTGTTGGATTTCTGCACTGTGGTCAGCTGATGGCGAGAAATTATCTCAGTCACAAATACAACAGCGCTATGGGCATCTGATAGTTTATCTAAATAATGTTTATTGTTTCACATTGTGTACTTTACAGACATGATTACATTGATCCTGAAAATATCTCTGAGAAATGACCAAGTAGAGATGTTGCTACGATCTGTTATAGAGAACTGTTTGCCAAGCAACAATTTTGATAAGAACTCAAGTATTGACAAAACATAAATTCTGATATTTAATTATTTAGATTAGGACTTGGTAATTTTGGGGGATGTCACGCCTGTAAGTGGAATTAAATTCTACACAGTGCCACGACATGTAGAGAATCACAAAGTATTTCAACACACTACCTAAAGCCCTGACTAAATAATTAATTAGTTTTGTGACTTTGGGAAGTTCATGTAACCTCTGGTCCTAAACAACTACATTGTGAAATCAGTAGGGTGGAACTAGATCCACATGGTGTCTGCAGTATAGTGAAGTGTTTGCAAGTATGGACTTTGGAGTTGGAAAGACTCCCATTTGAATTCCTGCTCTGTCACTCAGCTGTGAGAACTTGAATATGTATTTAACCTTGTGAGCCTGTTTCCATACCTTTAAAATGAGGGTAATAATACTACCTATCTCAGTTTTCTTGTTGGGAAAATTAGGTGCAATAAATAAAATATTTAGCATAGTTCCTGGCCTATATTAAGCATTCAACGAATATTAACTATTATTATTGACAAATAAGGTTCTGCCTTATACTATGAAAGAGTTTCTTTTTGGATTTTACTTATTGGGTGAAACATGCTCTAGGTTCTATAGCTGATCCAGGCTCTGCCAACTCATCATGTAGTGCTACTTAGTTTTTAATAAACTTAAGAAGTATTAGCTTTCTTTGTCAGCTCTCTCTATCCCTCCTATTTTGAAAGGGGAGTGAGTAGGTCTAGACAGAAAGTTAAGGCAGATATCCAGAAATGCAGAATAAGTGACTTAATCAAAGTCACAGCTGGTATGAATGTCAGAGCTTTATCTACCATTCCAGAAGTTTTTGACTTGCAGTCAAATGTCCTTGGTCCAGGCTGCATCTTGCCAACCCAAGTAATATTTCAAAAGTTGATTTAGATTTGGCTGCTCAAAGCATAGATCACTACTCCAATCTTGATGACGTTTCCAGCCCAGGGCCAAGATTCTACCATTCTTAAAAGTTATAGCCATAAACAAAGCAGTGGTACATTGCTAAATTAAAATGGGGAAGGAATTATTATCCACATGGAAGTGTATTTTAGTTATTGCACCAAACTTAGATCAACCCAGTTGATTTGGTGGTATTTCTCAATAAGATCTGTATTTTGGCAGTAGGGGAAAAGTTCAAAAGTGGCCCACAATGGTCTAAATCACCTCTGACAAAGAGTAATATCTAGCTTCTCTACTGTGCCCACTAAAGTACCTATGAAGATTCAGAAGAAAACACACAGTAATAAACATAAAGACTTAAAGCCAACATTCAAATCAGAAGCTGACTAGAATTTTCACATTGTATCAGAGTAGGGGATACAAATGAAAACCACAATTAGTAAAAATCCCAGTGTGGTAGATGCATGTTCTAAAGATGATCACACCAATTTATTCCATCCCATATGTTCTTACAATGTTACCTTGACAGTCCTTCATCAAGAGGTGGGGTTTATTTCTCCTTCCATTGAATACAGACTTCCTTAGTATTTTAAGTATTTGCTTTTTTTTTTTCTTTTTTAGAGAGAGAGCACAGGTGTGTGAGCAGGGGATGGGGGAGGAGAGGCAGAGGGAGAATGAGAGAGAGAATCTTAAGCAGGCTCCACACCCAGAGCAGAGCCACACACAGGGCTTGATCCCATGACCCCAAGATCAGAACCTGAGCTGAAATCAAGAGTCGGATGCTTACCTGACTGAGCCACACAGGCGCCCCTAGTATTTGCTTTTAACAAATAACATATAAAGGAAGAGACACTGTGTGACTTCTGTGGCTAGGCTGGAAACGTCAATACTGATTCCACCCGGCCGTCTGTCTCTTTCTTTCCGTACCTCTTCTTTGTAATCCAGCCACCATGTTGTGAAGAAGCTCAGACCACATTGGCCACCAGTTACTGTTCTGGCCAACAGCACCAGCTAAGGTCTAAACCAATAGCCAGTGCGGTCAAACACTAGATACATAAATGAGTAAACCTTCTGATGATTCCAGCCCCCAGACTCTGAGATGCCTTAGTTGAGGCTTAGTGGAGAAGGGATGACCTACCCTATTTCTTTGCCTAAATTTCAGATTTGTAAGCACAGTAAATGTTTTTTTAGCCCACTCAATCTGGCAGTGGTTTGTTATACACTAGTAGACTACTAGAAGACCCGGACGCACATATTGCCACATAAAAGAGAGGGATACTGGGCACCTGGGTGGCTCAGTCATTAAGTGTCTGCCTTCGGCTCAGGTCATGATCCCAGGGTCCTGGGATCATCGGGCTTCCTGCTCAGCGGGAAGCCTGCTTCTCCCTCTCCCACTCCCCCTGCCTATGTTCCCTTTCTTGCTGTCTCTTTCTGTCAAATAAATAAATAAAATCTTAAAAAGAGAGAGAGAGAGAGAGAGAGGGATCCTGCTTTCTTATGCTGGAATCTGAGATTCTGTGTTCTTTCACCACTGGTCCCATTGTTCAAACAACCAGATTCAACCGGAAAACTGGACTGCTCTCCCTCCATTGGCATAGTTACCGTGTTTAGAGTTTAGCAGAATATTAGTAAAAGCAATTTAATACCAATTATTAATATTGACTGAGTGATTATGATTAACTAGGCATGGTGTTAATTGTGTGATTGAGTGATTTTGCCTTCAATTTCTCATTTAATACCTTCAACAACCCTGTGAAGTATTTAAAACCAGTAGGCTTAACCACATGGAAATTTAAAACTATTCTCCTAAACTCTTGTATCAATGAGGAAATAAAAACTTCGTTGGGAGCCCCCTTGGAAAATACTGATAAAGAGAACGTGATAAAATGAAATAATACGTCAAAATTTATGGGACGTGGCCAAAGCCGTACTCAGAGAACCAGAGTAAAATGTACTCAGGGTAAAATTAATAGATTTAAGGGCTTTCACTTTAAACAAACAAAGAATAAAAATAAATCAACCAAGTATTCAATTCAGTAATTCATGAAATCAATCTAAGGAAACTAGACTGGATTATTATCTTGGTTAAAGCATAGATTATACAAAATAAAAAGGCTTGTGGTATTAAAAACATACAAAATAAATCTAGGAGCAGTGTCTCATGAAAAAGCAAAAGTTGTAAATATTGGGTGTATCAGTCAGGGTAGGCTAAGTACTAGGAAAACAAAACAAAAAACAAAAAAACAACCCAACCTTAAAGTTTCAGTCATTGAATAAAAGCTTATTGATTGTTTATGCCATAATCTAATGAAAATGGTGATGGGATCGACAGGGCTTTGCTTCACAAACTTGACTCCTAACTCCAAGGATGCCCTCAAATAGGAAGAAAATGAATAATTGTTCATGGGCGATTTTTATGGTCTAGACCTAGAAGCTGTACTTAATACTTCTGCCCACATTGCTTTCACCAGAATCCAGTCATATAGCTTTATCTATCACAAGTTGGTGAGGAAACTTAGTACATCAACATGCCCAAGAAGAAAAAGAAATGGGTTTGGTGAACATACTCCATTGTCTCTGCCACAGTCCTCTGCTGTGGTGAAGAAATACCCATTTTGCTTTTCATCCCACCGTGTAAAACACATTTATCCACTCCCAAGGAAAACTCAAAGTCCTAAGCATTCATTGCAGTCAACTGAAAGTTTAAGAACTCCTGATGATGCAAAGTCCTTTTTAACTTGCCTCATATTGCTTCTCATAGTCTGGTGAACCAAAAAGATAAATTATTGGCCTCCCTCTGACACTCACTGCACAATGGTGGAGCAAGGGCAACGTAACCGCAATAAACATTCCCATTCAGAAAAGAGAAGAATGGAAATCACAAAGCAGTATTGGTAACACAGCAATTCTGAAATCCTATGGGACAGATTTTACCTGATTGTGTTCTTTGGAAAGAACATTTCCATCCATTGTTCTTTTGATCCCTGGCCTTCTGAGTTGGGAGAGATGATTCTTTCATGTCAAAATACTCCACAGCCATATTTAAAATAAATTTTGGATATTCTCCTCGCTCTGGAGGCAGAAAAACTTTGGAAACCTGGTTTCTGCTCATTGAAGGCTGACGTTCCAATACTTGATTTAAAGTTTAGAGAGTTTTAGTCCCAGCTTATTGCTTTTTTAGGCTTCTAAATTATTTGTTATCAATTGGTATGTTAGCATCTGACCAACTCGTATGATGCACAGCAAACGTAGCTGATGTCCCTTTATGGACACAGTTCCCAAATCCGATGTATTTATTTGCTTTTTTTGCCAACAGGCCACTCCAACCTTAATGCCTGCTTTTTTGAGTCTATCGAGCTTGACTAGGAAGACCATTTTCAATAGGCTTCTTTTGCTCACAATATTTCTCAGTTACATATGGCATCAAATCTTATATCCAGTTGTTTCAGAGCTAGAAACAGTCAACTTTTCCAACTCTTCAAGGAGCTTTTTTCTAGACTTTCTCTATTTCCATTCATTTATGCTTACAAGTTGGCCAATTCTTTCCTGAGGTCACTTCATCTTTGTCAACATGAATTAATATGAGCCAAAACTAACAATTTTATTCTTTTAATTCACTTCCCTTACGCCTGTCAGCTGAGCAGGCATATGGTCTGCCTCCCACATGTGCTATCAGTACTTTATATGAATCGCCATATTTCCAGCCTTCAATATGTGTTTCTTTGAATTCCGTCACCCAAATGTTAAACCATTGCCATGTATTTTAGATTTTTATGATAGCCACAGCCCACTTATGAATAAATTAACGTAGGTTGTTGCTTGGGGAAAAAAAAAATAGACAAGCCTCCAAACTTCAGAGGCTTAACATATCATACTCCAAAGCAGATTGACAACACAGTTTTTGCTGCATGCAATCATTCAGCAAAAGAACCTTGTTCAGTTCCACTCTCTCCAACACATGTTTTCACAATCAGTCTAGCATCAATCAGCCAGCTGAGAGACAGGACAGAGAATGAGTGAGCATGAGCTTAGCGAATACACATCTGCTCTTAATTGGTTTAAACTGAAATGGGCACATTACTTTTGCTTAAATTCTATCAGCTGGGACTAGTCTTACTGTCCCACCTAAATGGAAAGATCTGTGAAGTACAGTTCAGTTGTGGAGTCAGGCAGAGGAAGTGGGTTTGGTAAACTTTTGACCAATATTTCCAAGTGGAGAAAGCACATACATCTGCTGCTCTTACAGAGCTTACACTCTAGACAGGGAAGATAAGGCAGGAAATGGCTCTACTCAAAATAGGGTGGAAATTCTTACCAGGAACAAATATTTGTGGAACAGATATTTAAGACAGTGATTTGGACAACTGGAATAACTGGATTTAAGGCCTTGATACCTAGTCAGAGAAACAAAACAAAATTGCTCACTCTAGAAGAATGGAAACTAGAAAGAGAAACTCAAGTTCCAGAAGACTGGATCACCATAGACAGAGTAGAATCACCATAATTTTATTTCAGTTTGAGGCATGTAAGGTTTTTTGTTTGTTTGTTAAATATTTTATTTATTTATTTGAGAGAGAGAGAGAGCACAAGCAGGGTGAAGGGCAGAGGGAGAAGCAGACTAACCGCTGAGCTGGGAGCCCAATGTGGGACTCCATCCCGGGACTCCGAGATCAAGACCTGAGCCGAAGGCAGACGTTTAACCGACTGAGCCACCCAGGCACCCTAAGGCATGTAAGTTTTTAAGTAGGCTTATATATTACCACTTAGAACACTCCTAAGATCAAGATGGGTTCTAAAGTATGCAGAACAACTAAGCCTATACATAGGGGTTAACCTGACAAGTTAGGATAGATGTAGAGATAGAAACCAAAGAACTACGCTAGTGAGACTGAAAAAAGAAAAAAAAAATCAGAGACAAAGTGAGAGGGAAGAGAAGATCTATGGAAGATGGTACTCAAATTTCTCTAGTCCCTATTTTTTTGAAAATTTACCAATGCTGAAGACCCAAAGGTGACTAAAAATCATAACGCTATTCTCAGGGGACAGCTGACATTCAATTGCAACGCAGAGACTAACTGAGGAAACAGTACACAATCCAATGGAATCAACCTATTTCTTCATTTCCCCATTGGTTTCCTTCTATGATCATTTCATTCAAATCAGTCTCTAAAGCTTTGACACGAACATCAAAGAGCATTAGACAGTGTCACATATTAAAGGGCACTAACTTTTATTTGGGGAGAGGCTGTACTAAATATAAAATAATTTTTAATGCTTTGAATCCCCAGTTCAGCTCCCTGTAGAATGGATACTTGCTTCTACTTGGGCATCCAGGCTTTTGCCATTAACATTTGTTCTACTAATTAGAAAGAGGGTGTGCATCAAAATTAATAATGTGAAGTAAATAGGTCTATTTTATTCTGTATTTTATGAATGATATTACATTCTCATATGTTGTGACTTGCAATAATCATGTTATCTATTTTGCATCAGTAAATAGTGTTTTATTTTTCTGAGGTTTTAATATGATTTATTTTTGCTAGTAGTTTAAGTACCCATTAGTTAATGCTTTGCTGCTGCTGACCTCAGTAGATTTTTTGGTAAAGCTTTATATAGCATTTATAGGTCACAAAAATGCCAACAGTGTTCATTATGGTCATTTTCCAAACTACCTGACAGCAAAATGTTTTCCCTCAACTCATTTGTATGTATATCCCTTAGTTAATGTTTCACCTCATGCCAAATTATAGTGAAATTCTTGTCACTTTACATGCAGCATGACATTTACACAAATATCTACTGAATTTATCATGAGCAATGCACACAGAATTTGTATCCTGTGGCTTGAGGGCAGACAAACCATAAACCTGGATCCAAAAACCTGCAGACTGAAAACATTAGGGAAATTAGAAAAGTGAGAATCTTTGAAAAAATGGAAAAATGTCTCCTTTGCCATCCTCAAAGGCATCATGACTACTGATTGATGTCAACAAATATACCTTCTAAATCCAGTATAAATAATAATAAAATAATAAATAAATAGATAAATAAATAAATAAAACCAGTATAAAAACTCTTTTAGGAGTATTTTCAGAAGTTGATATTTTGTATAAGAAATATTCCTCATCTAAAAAACAGGTGGACTTTTTTTTTTTTCAATCAGAAAAGGTGTTTGAAAGACTCCTCAGGACTCAAAAATGGAGAGTGCATTAATCCATTATGGAACAAGTCCTGTCTGGAGATGAAGGGTATTTCAGTGATGCTATTTGACTATTTGTGGAATAAATATGCATTGGAAACATAAAAGAGTTCAATAAACAGAATTCTAAAATTTTAGTCCAACTGAACTTCTGGGTTAGGAAAAATAAAGTGCTGTCATAAGGTTGATTACATGAGCTGCATCTAATATAAGAATTTTCCAATAGCCCCACTTTATTTAATGTCTTAAGCACAGCAAAAGCATAAGATGTAGGGTTTAGGAGCATAGGCTCTGGAGCTCAGTCATTTGGTTCTTGGTTTTTCCCCAACTCACTGTGGTACTTTGGGCAAATGATCTAACCTCTTTGTTGCTTCAGTTTCTTCATTTAGGAAGTAGAGGAGGGCTTATAACAGTAATGACCTTGTGAGTTTTATGATTAAATGAGTTAATACACGTAAAGCAGTTTAGAATGATGCCTGGCACACAGTACATATTCAATAAAAGTTGGCTATTACTAGTATTCCTAATTTACAATGAGGTAACATTAGAGATATGAAGTGACTTCCAACGTGCACAGCTGCTTACTGGCCATCACAGTCCCCTGAATTCCAGATCCCATTTTCTTGGTGGCTTTCCCCTGAAACTTCTCATACAAATTGAAATAAAAACAATCTGGGTTTCAGCAATATTACTAATTTTCAATTCCATTCATATTCAAACTATTATTGGCTAGTTGTACTTGGCAAGTAAATTGCAGTTATTTCCCAACTCACAAAATTTTTTCCCAGCCTTCTTTTCCTTTACCCAAAAGTGTCTGAAAACCCTTTTTCTTAATTAAAATACAATCAATTACAACTCAGACCAGGCTCCGGATTACATTTTACCTTGACCTTGCCAAAGATCAACACTTACTCAGGGAAGGACTAAACCACAAAGACCAAGCTAAATGAGCGACCTTTTATGGTCCAATCTTAAGTTACTGGATGACATGTTAAGGATTAAAACTCCAAGCTCTACAACTGGGCATCACATGCAAATGAAGCCAGACAAGATGTTAATAGACCATCTATCCTGAAAATATCTGACCCCAAAATGTCTGACTGTAAAGATGCCATACAGTTAAATAAGAACAGTATAAAATCATGTAAAAATGACAGATTTGACTCCTAGCTTTGGCTCTACCTCCAACCAGCTTTCTGTTAAACAGAAAAAGTTGGAATAAACAATATGTACGTCTTTAAAGATTTAAGATTCTAGCATGATTGTGGGTTGTTTTTGTTTTTCTTTTGGAGGTATGTTTAAAGACTCTATGTTGCTTCCTGGTGATCTCACATATCTTTCTCAAATATTTTAAACGTAATGGTTTTCTCCATGAAAGGAAAACAATATATGGCTCTCCAAGCAGGAATTAGTTTGAAAATAATCGTCTAATAAAACAAACTATTATGCAGAATACTCATTAGCTGAGGTTTTCACATAGGACTCTTTAAAACACCTACCTAAAGAGAAAATTTAATTTTGCTGATAAAATTAGGTCAATTCATCAGTTAGCTATGCAATGGATATGTCTCATACATGAGGGAATATCAGCTAAATGATCTTAAAGAATTTTTTAAAAAAAAACAAGACGTCTTGCTAGATCTCCTTAGGGGAAGAAAAGGCAAGGCCGTTGTTCAATGTTTTAAAATTTATTGAGTGTCTTTATAACACTCAATATATTTGCCATTTATCAAAATTATTAAGATGAAGTCATTAACCTGATGACAGTTTAACAATTATTCTTTTTTATATTTTCAAAAATGACAGACTCCCTTTACAAACCGAGTTTCCCTTTTGTGGGCTGTGCTCATCATATGTTATGACAATTAATTGTATTTAAAACATATTCAGATGTTCCTAAAATGATCTATGTTGCTAACTCTGGGCATATTCTTTTTGGCAATGGTGCAATATTCCTTGGGTAGGTCCACTGAAACCATACTCAAAAGGTACTAAGGAAAGATAAGAAGGTAATAAAATTATGTATTTTCATAGTCAAAGAATTTATACAACATATATAGATATGTCCTGCTAGAATTCAGACACTGATGGCAAAAATGAGCAAATATACAGTGACATATGCCTTTTGACTCACTCCAGGTAGGAGAAAAATATAGCGATTATGGAGAACAAAACAAGAGAGAGACAGCTAAATTCTCTGAAAGTATATGTTATTACAGATTAAAGGAAAGATGATTGATTAAGCCTGGAATAACTTGAGAAGTAGACAAAATTAAAATGTTCCATTAAATGGTATGGAAATCACTCTAAATATTTATAACCTGTGTGCTAACAAGAACTAAAGATTTGTATCATGAAGCCTATAATCTATTTGAGTGCTAATATTTTATAAACCTGCAATAGACTCAAGAGTTAAGCATCCCTTTGAGGAACTGCTCTGATACCTTACCCTGAGACACAAAGACATGCATGCAGATGATACCTTCTTGCTATATCTTCACCTGGCCTTTCCTTCTGTGCACACGTAGTGTCTTTCCCTCTTCTTAGAAGGACACTTGACATATTGTATTGAGGCCCACCTATATGTTCTCATTTACCTCTTTAAAAGACCTATCTCCAAAGACAGTCACAATCTGTTATATACTGGGGGCTAGGGGACTTCAATGTATGAATTTTGCCAGGACAGATTCTGTTCATAACAGAATCTATGCCTCTATAATCACTGTTTTTTTCACCTATCTCAGTCTTTCTCAAAGATGTTCAATACTGAACATCCCGGGGCTCCTGGATGGCTCAGTCAGTTAAGAGTCTGCCTTCCACTCAGGTCATGATTCCGGGGTCCTGGGATCAAGCTCAGCAGGGTCCTTCTCTTCCCTGCTAATGCTCTCCCTCTCATTATCTCTGTCTCTCTCTCTCAAATTAAAAAAAAAAAAAAATCTCAAAAAAAAAAAAAAAAGAAAAGAACTGAACATGCCTTTGTGATGAAATTTGCTGGAAGATGGACCAATATCTTACCCACAATGTTTATCCAACAGTATGAAGGCTCATCCGCTTAATGCTCCCTTTTCTTTTGGCTGGTGTACGGCAGCTTTAGCTGCTGTTAAGGAAACTGAGGACTTGAAATTTACTACTGACTTAAATTTACTACTGGCTTGGTAGATTTAATCTATTCCTCAGACTGAAGTGTTTGAATTGGGGAGAGGCCAGAAACAGGAAAACTGGTTAGAATGCTGATGTTTAGCTGAAGAAATGGAAAAGAAAGAGTAAATTCAGGAGCTATTAGTAGATATCTTAGTTGGACATGCTGAGCTTGCAGATGCAGGAAAAGAAGACAGAATGAAAGTGGCCTTAGTAGGAGTCAAGAAAAACTAGTCCACCTATCCAGGGAAGACCAGATCCCACAGTTCCTTTGCAGAGGACTGCACAATGTTGGCAATGGAATGTTTGACAAAAGTAAATATTTATTTAAGAGTCAAAATAGAAATGAATCTGAACACCCTCACCAGCTTTAAAATGATATTTCATGAGGCCGTATGGTTCCACAGAGGAAAACAAAGGGAGAGGGACGTGGGCATCATTCATTGCCAAGGCAGCTCTGCTTTTCCTCTCCAGTAGAAACTTATTTAAAAAAATAGGATTTGTTTCTACATTACTCTCCAAATTTTGAAAACCACTAGGCTACACAATATTTAAATTATCTTTCCTTTAAAAAAAAAATCGGGAAATCCTGGGTGGCTCAGTTGGTTAAGCATCTGCCTGCGGCTCCGGTCACCATCCCAGGGTCCTGGGATCAAGGCCCACATCAGGCTCCCTGCTCGACGGGGAGTCTGCTTCTCCCTCTCCCGCTGCCTGCTGCTCCCCCTGCTTGTGCGTGCTTTCTCTCTCTCAAATAAATAAATAAAATCTTAAAAAAAAAATCTCTGAAATCCTGAGTCTGAAAATACATTGAAAGTCCTAAATCAGAATTTTCAATGAGTAGTAACACAGCCCTTTTCAATAAAGAATTCTTAAAGTCTTGGTGTGCCTGAGTGACTTGGTCAGTTGAGCATCTGACTCTTGATTTCAGCTCAGATCATGATCTCAGGGTTCTGGGATCAAGCCGCATATGGGGCTCTATGCTCATCGGAAAGTCTACTTGAGATTCTCTCCCTCTCCCTCTGCCCCCCCCTCTAATAAATAAATAAATCTTAAAAAAAAAAAAGAATTCTTAAAGTCCCTGTTAGCTGAATATATCTGGTCTGAAAATTGGGTCTTAAATTTAAAATGATCACCTCAATATTTGTGATGGAAAATGGAAGTTTAGGAACTAAATTTACTTCCCTAAGCAGCATCACTCATAAATAATAAATTGTCTCTCTTAACCATCAGATGAAGGAAAAAATACTTACTGTTTAACACTTTATACAGGTAAAATCAAGTTGAAAAGAACTTCAAGTGCAGCAGGAGGGGTAGGGTGTTGTAAAGGCAAGAGATAGGCCAACCTCTATGATGACCGTAGAGGTTTGAAGTGGGGCGGGGGGAGGAGATGTGAGAAGATGAACTGTGAGTTGGGAGGTGTGTGTGGCTGAGGACAGATGACAAGCAGGAGAAGGTTTGGAGGGATCCTCTGAGATACAGAAGGAAAAGTCCTACGAGGCTAATAGCTCCCAGAGCTCCAGAGCTCTTACCCAACAGATTACACTTGCAAACAGTAACTCCGGGCTCAGGAAAATCCTGATTTGCCATACCCTAAGAACTCAGAATCATTTATCATATCACAAAGATATAATATTTTGCTCTTTGAACTTCCATAAAGAACATAAAAGGCAATTTCTTTAAAAAAAAAGAAGAAAGAGAGAAATGAGAAAGTACCATTAAATAACACATATCTTAATAGTCACACGCACTCACACTTTCTAAGCACTTGCAATCTAGAGCACTTTTTCTATCTAGTCCCTCAAGTGTAGCCAAAATTTAATAAATAAATAAATAGATAGATAAATAAATAAATAAAGGAAAGAAAAAGAAGTGGAAAGAAAAAAAAGGGGAACAGATTTAATAACATTTAAGAGAGAACCAAGTGACAAACTACGGTCAGATACTACTTGATTTCTACTTGAAAGCGAACATCAGATTGCAGCAAACTAGCTCCAAAAAAGCTCACACTACAGAACTGACATTTCATTCCTAATTGAGCTTTCAAGACAACAGAACATTTTCAAAGTCTGATTCCTATTTTGTGCACTTATTTTTCCGCTGCATTTTTAACATGTCGAGATATAGTGAAGTTAATGAGGTCAACAGTATCAATGTCTGTGATCAAACTACTAATCAATTAGTGTTTAAACTAGAGAACGAATGTTTAAACTGCATTTTTCATGTACTCCTGACTACCCCAAATTGTCAGCTTGTGAGCATATTTCTTCTGCCATCAGATTTTATGCCAGCTACTAATTTATCTATGGTGACTGCTAGCATGTTTTGAAGTTTATATAATTAACCCTGCACTAGTGGGTGATACTTAGCAATATGGATCTTGAATTTATTTTTAATAAATTATAGTTTTGTGGGAGAAGCAAAGATTACATTCAGCCTTGTTGAGTACTTTACTGTATTGATTAGGTTCTAGCCACCAATTGAGCCAGGTTCTCTCGCTGAATAAATCCATATTTTTTTCTACAGTAAGCAAGGACCCTGAGAATAATTCAATTGATAATTCTTTTTCAAATATAACCTTAATATTATAATTTTAATATTTGAAAGCATTACTGAACTCTTCTTTGTGAACACTGTGCATACTTTTTTTTTCCTCTTCTTTCTCCTCTTTCTCTCACCCACATTCCTTCTATCCAAACAGCCTTCACGGAATAAAGAAGACTCAAAATTGTAGGAGAAAAGCACAAAATTATGCCTCGTTGATGACACTGGGGAACTACAGGATCAGTGTTTATCCACCTCAGTCAGAAGCTGTTCCAGAATTTCTATAGAGTTGGCTTGGGAAAGTAGTCTGGTGGGAAAAAGGTAGTGGGAAAGGCCCAGAGAACTTACAGTCAGGCTGTATTTCGTAGTGATTAATTATTTATTTGCCCAGGGCGCCTGGGTGGCTCAGTCGTTAAGCGTCTGCCTTCGGCTCAGGTCATGATCCCAGGGTCCTGGGATCGAGTCCCGCATCGGGCTCCCTGCTCCTTGGGAGCCTGCTTCTCCCTCTGCCTCTCTCTCTCTCTCTCTCTCATGAATAAATAAATAAAATCTTTAAAAAAAAAAAAAAATTATTTATTTGCCCAGGCTCAGGGCTAATGCTGATGTAGATTTTACCATTCCCCCATTCCCCAAACCACTGCTATTGCTACCACTACCTCGCACCACCAAGAATCACATGCCAGGGAGAATGGCTGGCAGAGACTGCCAAAGACAGTAAAAGCATAGTGAAGTTCAGTGTCTGTGTTAGACAGCAACAAATGAGCAAAGCCAGGAAAGTTAATCAAGAAAGTGGTGCAATGGAGCCTCTGGGTGGCGCTGACGGTTAGGCCTTGGACTTTTGATTTTGGCTCAGGTCGCGATCTCAGGGTCAAGTCATGATCTCAGTGTCCTGAGTTCAAGCCCCCCATAGGGCTCTGAGCTCAATGAGGAGTCTGCTAAAGTTTCTCTCTCCCTCTCCCACTGCTCCTCCCCATGCTCGCTCTCTCCCTCTCTCTCTCTCTAAAATAAATAAATCTTGAAAGAAAGAGAGAAAGAAAGATAAAGAGAGAAAGACAGAAAAAGAAAGAGAAAGAAAGAAAGAAAGAAAGAAAGAAAGAAAGAAAGAAAGAAAGAAAGAAAGAAAGAAAGAAAGAAAAAGAAAGTAAAAAAGAAAGAAAGAAAGAGAAAGAAAGAGAGAGAGAGAAAGAAAGGAACAATTGCAATTACAATTGTGGTTGGTGCCTCCATCGAAAAGTCCAGGATATAGTGAGTATGTAAGAAAACCTAGACTAGGAAGTCAGGATGGAATTTTCTAAGGAAACATTTTACATTCACCTGTATGGTCCACACCTAAGCAAATGCAAATGAGTAAATTCGTTGATTCAACAAAAATTTCTTGAACCCCTACCATGTGCCAGGCACCCTTCTGAGTGTTGGGAAGATAGCAGTAAATAAACTAGACAGAAATCCCTGCCTCTATGTCATTAAATTCTGAACTAAAGGACAAAAGATGAATCAGCGGGGGATGGGGTTTAGTGCTCATCGTTAAGGAAACAAGGCAGGAGGATGATACTCTGCATCAGTCAGAAAAAATAAACATGCTTTACTGAAACATGTATAGATTTCTTAAAACACAGTATTGAGTTTAACAACAACAACGACAAAAAAGATATAAAATGAGCTCCAAAACATAATATCATCAAAGTAAATTAAAAAGACCTCCCACATAAAACGACACTACCCGTATTCCAACGATTTATACCTATCTATCTCAAACCTTTCAGCACTGGTCACTGAGAGAGGAGCAGAGTGGGAAAAACAATCAAGGTTGACCAGGGAAGCAACAGTAAAGCCAACCAATAGGTAGATTTTACAAAGTTGATGGTAATGGTGTGCCCAGAACTTGGGGATGGGATTACCTTAACTCTTTGAATTCAGGATTCCAAAAACAAAAGGAAAAACAAAAAAACAAAAAACAAAAACAAAAACAAAAGACAGGAAACAGGTATTGTTTCCTATTCCATATCACATCTTTCCTTGAGTTACTTTGTAACAGATGCAGTACAAAAAAATAGTTTAACCACACATTTTCAGTTTTCCCTAAAGTTGAGTAAGAAACTGGTCAAAAATTAAATTCAAAACTACAATTGCAAAGAGAAGGCCTTCCATGTTTCATGCAGATAAAATACAAGGATACAAAATGAGTTCAGGGGCACCTGGGTGGCTCAGATGGTTAAGCGTCTGCCTTTGGCTCAGGTCATGATCCCAGGGTCCTGGGATCGAGTCCCGCATCGGGCTCCCTCCTCCTTGGGAGCCTGCTTCTCCCTCTGCCTCTCTCTCTCTCTCTCTCTGTCTCTCATGAATAAATAAATAAAATCTTTAAAAAAAACAAAAGCAAAAACAAAATGAGTTCTGTTCTTGGAGGTGGGCATTAACTCCTTCCACAATTATGGTGTGTTTCTTGTACAGAAATCACTTTCCAAAGTGATAAATTATTGCTCCTTCATCTACAAAGTGTCCTAGTTATTCCCAAGAAGAATACAGACCTATTATCTAAATTATTCAAAAAATGTAAGCTGATTGTCTTAATTACTTCTATAATTCATGAAAACTCAATTTTGTGGGTCTCTCTAAATAAAGCTGTGCATGCATTTTTAGGTAATTGCTCAGTATCTGTTTCTTTGTATCATGAACAGAAGTATAATTCAGGATAGAGTTTTCTGGATGGCTAAGGGAAAGCTAGATGTGCCACATTCTGCAGTGACATCTTACAACTGGGTCATTCAGAGTCATATTTCCTGGCCACCACTGTTTTTCCGGGGGTTCACAGACCCAACCCTTCATTAAAGGTGGGAGAATTATTCCACCCCTTGATTAGTTGGAGGGTTGGGATTCCTACTGCCTTCCTGTAAGATGGGCGTATATATCTATTGCCTATTTAGCTAGTTCTTCAACCTATTTTACAGCTGATTAAAGATGCAAAAGATTTCTGTTGAAAAAGGCTGATTCTGCCACACATACCAAAAAAAAAAAAAAAAATCAATTTCCTTTCATTTGGTTTTAGATCTAAAAGTCTTTGAATGGTATAAAATCCTCTAATAAGATTTTCCCTTTCTTTTCCTGTGGGATCTAAGCCTATGAGTTCTGAAATAAAGGAAGGGAAACCAGCAGAAATGAAAACAAAAAGTCCTGAGCAGCCTCCTCTTATGAGATATTCTGACCAATTTTAGAAGCTGTCCCAAACTCACAGCTCCCAAATTTTTTGGTTCAAGTCACTTCATATTTTTAAAATAACTATTAAAGACTCCAATGAGCTTTTATTTATATGGGGTATATATATATCGGTGACTAAAACTGAGAAGTAAGTTTATTTATTTATTTATTTTAAAGCTGAAAATTTTTAAAAACACAAGAATGCACAAGCACACATTCTATTACCTGTCAGATTGATGACATCATATATCATGTAGCCTCTGGAAAGCTCTACTGTGTGAAGATTTGAGATGTGAGGAAGAGAGTGAAAAAGGTAAATAATGTCCTAGCATTGTTAAGGAGACAGTTTTCACCTTGAAAATCCCAACAGTGTTTTAGGAACCTACAGGAGTCACAGATCACATTTCAAGATCCACATTCATGAATGAATTATTGCTGAGATATATTACTGAAAGAATTACTTAGCTTTACATACAGAAATCTGCTGAATGTTTCCCCCCGCCAAAGTGATTAGGGTAGGACCAGATAGAAGGCAAATATGAAATCTACTTGGGGCACAATGAAACAAGAAAAGTATATATTGGTCTTTGCCCTGGTTCCTGACACAGAGGTCCTAAAACCCTTGTAATTTCCTAAAAAATAACAGCACTAGGAGTATCTTTTATTCTGGCATTTGGTCCCTGATTCTGGTTCCTGGTTCCTGACACAGAACTCCTAAATCTCTTGGAATTTCCTTAGTGTTAGGAGTTTATTTTTGTTCCAGGGAGGTGACTCTTAGCATCAGGATGGAGTCTGGTCACCAGAAAGACCAAGTCATAATTAGAAGCTTAGAACTTTCCACCCCATCCCCCACCCTCCAGGAAGGGGAGAGAGGTTTTAGACTGAATTAATGATTGATCATGATTACATAATGAAGCATCCATAAAAATCCCCAAAGTACAGAATTCTGAGAGCTTCCAGGTTCGTGAAAACACCCACATGCCAGGAGGGAAGCTCACCCCAACTCCAGAGAGACAGAAATGCCCAGGACCCTTCCTGACCTTACTCATGTGTCTCTTTATCTGGTTGTTCACCTGTATACTTTATCATATCCCTTACTATATAGTAAGTCAATGTAATGAAGTGTTTCCCTGAGTTCTGTAAGCTGTTCTAGCAAAGGATCAAACCCAAGAAAGGGGTCATGGGAACCTCAGATTTGGAGCCAAGTCAGACAGAAATTGCCGGTAATGTAGGAACTTACTACTTGCAACTAGTATCTGAAGTGGAGGGCAGTATTATGGGATGGAGCCTCTAACCTGTGGGGTCTGCAATAACTCCAGGTATTGAATGTCAGAACTGAATTGAATTGTAGGACACCCAGCTGGTGTTGGAGAATTGGTGTGTGGAAAACCCTCACATCTGGTGTCAGAATTCCTATGAGTGTGGTCGTAGTGTGGAGGAAAAAACAGAGTTTTTCCTACACAGGTACATTCCACCGATGGCATTCTGTTCTGTCTGCCCCCAGGTAGCCACTCCCTTCTTCTCCCACCAACTGCCAACCAGGGCAGCCACTCACCCTGACCTCCCTTGCCTCTCTCCCTTCGTCTCTTAAACCTACCTTCCTTTTGTACTGTTTCCTTCCGGATCCCTCCCACCCAAAGAAATACAATAAACTGCCTTTAAATGCTCACTGATAGATGGGAATAACATGCATTTGCATTTTAAACTGAGAGCTTTACAAAATGCCTTTAAGCTAAAGGAACAAATTTCTATTGATAAAAATTCATGAAGGCAGGGATTGGTGGAAAATTTCACCTGGCAGGAAATTTTTCCTGGCAAAAAAACATGCCAATGGCAACCACTTTTTTCCTAGATACAAGAACAACCCTGACTTGAAAGATGCTTTGATGTTTTCAAGTATCTACAAATCCAGCTCAGTGCTTGGCACCTAGCAAGTCCTCATTAATGTTAAAGTGAATTCCTCCGAATTCACCATCAATCTCTTTGTGTACAAACAGAAATATCTGAAGGCTGATGGAATTCCCTCAAGCTATTAAGATGCAATCTACTGCTTTCAATGCATGAAAATGCACTTTGAGTGCATTTGCAAAGTCAAAGCAATTTCCGTAGGTCCTAAATTTAAAGATTTGGATAAATGAATCCATTTTTTTCCTCCTACCTTTCTTCCTTCTATCTCCCCCCCGCCCCAACAAATAGTTATTATGCACTGTCTTACTTCAGGCTGCTATAACAAAAATATCAAAGCCTGGGTGGCTCAAAGGAAAAACATTTTCTCATAGTTCTGGAGGTTGGATGTTCAAGATCAAGGTGTTTCCCAGAATCACCTTCCACGTATGATATTGGTTAGGGTTGGCCCAAAGTCAACTAGGAAGTCCCCTAATCTGCTATCTGCAAGCTGGTGGTGTAAGTCTGTCTGAGTACAAAAGGCCTAAGAATTGGTGAACCAATGGAGTAAGTCCCCAATCTAAGTCCAAAAGCTCCAGAACCAGGGCAGGAAAAGATGGATGTCCTAGTTCTACCAAAGAATGCAAATTTGCCCTTCCTCTGCCTTTTGGTTCTGTGCAGGCCCTCAACAGATTGGATGATGCCCATCCACACTGGTGAGGGTGATCTTTACTCACTCATTTTACAGATGAGTAAGTTAAGCTTCAGTGCTCACACAATAATGACAAGCAAGTATCATGGAGACCCGGCCTTTCTGCTAACTTCTAATCTTCTATTTTTTAGGGCATATATTAAGATCCAGTTAAAGGGCCCAAAATTGAAACTTAGGGATTGTCTTTTTTTTCTGGGCAGGATTATGATTAATACATTTATAAATAGATGTGGACCACACCCATGTATGAACTTCACTCTGCAAGCATCAAGGAGCCATGCAAATTTTACCAGTGTTTTGGTGGTGGGGAAGTGGATCATGTTTGTTTCACCAGGCACACCCCATCTGAGTCCTATTAAGTCCCATCCATCACCACATTCTACTCCACAAAACACCCTTGGTTTCCCCCTAGTTATTCCTTTTTCAACACCAACTCCCTACCTGTCCCACCTCCCACATCTGTACTCCAATTTTACAAATGTTTCCTCTAGGCTCTTGATATTTCACTTTGTTTCCAGAGCAGTTTGACACCATCCCTGCTTCTGAAATGTTCTGTAGTCATACATTCAACAGGCTTCTTCGGTTCTGTGAAGAGCCAGCAGGCCAAATCTCTCTAATACTAGGATGGAGATTGACTCTCTTTAGATGGTACAGAACATCATAAAACAAAGTTTTTCTGCAAATGTCTTCCCTGTTCTAAAGGTATCTTATGTGGGAAGATATAGAACATATTGTAATGAGCACAACACTGGGAGTGGGGGAGTCAAAAAAAATCTGGATTCTAGTCCTGTTCCTACCATGTGATGTCATTATCTTCATGCAGGGTTTCTCACCCATAGCAATATTGACATTTTGGTTTGGGTAACTCATTGTTGTGGGGCTTTCCTGTGCATTCCAGGTTTAGCAGTATCCCCAACCTCTACTGACCAGGTGCCTCTAGCACCCCTCCCCTAGCTGTGACAACTAGATATATTTCCAGACATTGTCAAATGTCCCCTCAGAGTCAAATCGCCCCCAGTTAAGAACCACTGCATTAGTGAGATAGGTCTGCTTTCATTTTTGTAAACTGAGGAGATCATAGTATCTATGTCACAGTGTTGTTCAGATCATTAAATGAGATTCTACATTTTAAATCACTCCACAGATACTAGTATTGACAAAATCCTTCATCAGGAATCGATTTTTCCCCTATTTAACCACTTGCTTGGGATTTTTCTAAGTCATCTAACCATAGACACTAATCAAATATTTCATCCAATATTTAGAGTTAAAATTTAATCTTTTTTATTTACAAGGTAAGGTAAATAATCTTGGTCTGTGCTCTTCTATCAGGAACAGAGTTTCATTTGCCATTCAATTCAACAGTTACTTGGTTTTAGAAACACTCACTGGGGTAGACAACCACCACTACATCTGACAGTGTCTTTTAAACTTGGGCAGCTCTAGCCCCCTTATCTTCATTACAATTCAGTAGAGGATGATCTACCAAAGGAGAAATGGTCTGGACAAACTTCTGATTAGCAGGAGGTTCCAAACAGCGGTGTCTCTGCCAGACAGATGTCAGCAGAATCCAACCTCCCAACCTTGTTGCAACTGCACATGGGAGCTGCCTAAGCAGCGGTGCTTTGACATGCCCCTCATTAGTTAAGATTTCATACAAAGGCTGTTTGATAATAAATCCATTTTTTTCAGAGGTCAGTATGTATTGGCCCCTCCAAAACCACCCTGGCATCAATCCCAGGACATAATTTATTGCCTGATAAGCAAGCAAGCTTTTCAATTATTTCCTCTCCCCCAAATCTCACTCCCTGTGATTTGACTGTCTTGCTGCCAAATCCCAGAAACCTGAAGCTAGGCGGGGAGGTGAGGGGGAGTCTTAAAGAGACAGTCAATTCTACGCAAAAGTTTGGAAAAAATGAGAGCACCTCTACCTGACTTGGATGCAGTCACTGATCAATTTGCACTGTGTCATTCCAATCCCTCTTTCCAGAAGTCTGAGTGTGTGTGAGTAGCTTCCCAACAACAGCTGGCCTTTCGTTCCCATTGACTACTCTCTTTCACCCAGAAATTCCCCCACTTCACTCTACCTACAGACCTGGTCTAGCCACCCTGGGGAAGTTCCTAAGTTAAACTGCAAGTTTTAGCTTCTTCTGACTAAGGCAAAGGCTCAGCCTGGAACAAAAGCCATCTTTGACTCCCTGCATCAGGTGTCCCAGCTAAGTGCTTTGCTCTGCCTTCTCTCCGCAGATCTCCCAGATGCCATCAGGATCTGCAGTCCTCCCTCCATTGTTAGTTCTAACTTATGGCCTGCTCCTTCCCTAACCCTTATCCCTTAGGTACATCCTGACCTCTGGTTCTCACGAGTACTGACTCGGATGCCAGGTTCAAGTTACCTCCCTACATGTGATGTCATTGCCAGTCTGGTATCACAACATCAGAGGTGGTAGATAATGCTGAAATAGATGACGTTTGACAAGATCACATAGCTTCTGAATTTCTGGACAATTATGGGCCAAAAGAATTGCACATGAGGAGAAAAATAACTCCCAATTGATACAACTCATCCACTTTACAAGTATTTTCTTTCTAGCATTTTAACTTGTAATCATATACTAGAAACCACTAGAAGATGAAAGCTGGAGAGTGTGGGAGAATTTCTAGCTTAATGAACTGTTACTCATATTTTTCTGAAATAATCTACTTCTGGAATAGAGGTTTTCCAAAGAATGATGATGGATTTGTACTGGTTCATCAATATTCTCTTTCCTCCCCAACTAGACTCCATGCCCTACTTGGAATCACTGAGTGGGATGTAATATACACCTATAAATACAATCAAGCTTAACCTATTACATTTAGGTTTAATCTGAATTTAATTACAATAGCACCAAGTGGATGCTTAAAGGACAGGACCAGTTTCTTCATACAGGGCTGTGAGGATGCCGTGAGAAGCTAACACGATAATGCATGTCAACATATCCAGAAGATGGTATCTACAGCTCTGTCTATAACAGCTGGGTATTTTGGTTAATAAAGAAGTTCTGGGTGAAAGAGAGTAGTCAATGGGAACGAAAGGCCAGCTGTTGTTGGGAAGCTACTCACACACACTCAGACTTCTGGAAAGAGGGATTGGAATGACACATTGGAATGAAAAAGAAGTGTAAAAACAGACAATGAAAGAACTCTTTGATAATTAGCTGAACAAAAGGATAATGTGGGGGCAGAAAAACTGTTATTTTCATGTTCTGTCTTCTGGACACCAAAGAAAAATCACTGCACATGGTAATCACTGAGGTGGGAATTTGAGACATTCCAGGTGTAGAAATTCAAAAGAAAAGAGGATTACCAGGCAACCAGTAGGAAAATGATGAGAGATTGCTTCTGCACTGCCTGGGGGATGAAATAGGCCGTCTAACAAGAGGCTCACAGGGTGTCACTCATTAGCTTTGTGGGATAAACTTCTCCCCAGGTTCTAGTCCACAGCCAGTCCCCTTATTTTGTCAGAACATCAAGGGTAGATCCATCTTTCAGGACCACATTCTTATTAACAGGTTTATGAAGAGGATATATAAAACCAAATGCCAATATGTTATTATTCGAACCTCGGTGATTTAGCTAAGCTGGCACTATATTTCCCATAATTCCCTCCCATGTTATCCCAAAGAGGCTTTTGGCACAAGTTTTGGAAGGCCTATTTGAAGCAGGAGCCACACTGCTCTCACCTTCAGGATGATTCAGGGGCACCAAGTGCTCTTCCATCTCAAACTCCTGGATGCTTCAGCTGGCCCTCGACTGACATGGGACAGAAGTCCCCTCAGCTACTCTTCAGATTCTCTGTCTCCTGCCCCAATTATGTGTTTAGCTCTGTGATAAAGGGCATCAGATTCTCCTCCAGATCACCCACACCATCAAAGTGGGAGGCAGTAAGGGACCCAGGTTCCAGTCCATCCTTGTGGACTCCCGCTTGTGACAATGGTTTCCAGCTTTTCCTTGCTCTCCCTCTCTTTACATCTTTTCTTGATTCCATGTCCTGCAGACTTTAAGCTCCAGAAAAGATGCAAAGACAACATCTTTAACCATCTCCCACAATTGCATAAGATAGAATCTCTCTAAAAACATCATGGTGGTTCTGTCTTTCTGACCCAACCCTGACTTAAGTAAAAAATAACTATAATTGATCTTCAGTTCTTAAAGCCTATGTGACCAGCACATTCCTTCTCTATAGGAAGAACTACTCAGGAATGAAATAGTAACCAGAAGTTCGCTTAGAAAGCTTGGAAACAGAGCAGAGTTAGATAATCAAATATTTAATGTAAATTAGATCTGTTTTAATATAGGATCTTCTTGCCATTCTAAAGAGATTCCTAAAAATTGTTATGTATGGCATCTTTTTTCCTGAACTCCTTGCTGAAATGAGCTTCTGTGACTGTTCTTTTCAATACTTTCAAGAGTGACCAGTCTCTAATTGAGAACTTTTTGCTTAAATGTGTTACTCATTCAACTGTAGTTCCTTTTTTTTTTTTTTCCGGTCAGCTCTTTTCTGATCTATTATGATCCAAATTACTGAAAAAAATGGAAACATCCAAATCTCTTTCCCACCATTGAAATTCTTTACTTCATTTCCTAGGTTCTGCAAATTAGAGATAAATTTAGCTTCTCAAGCAACCTCTTTTACAAAGCAAATACCCCCATGGAGGCTAGCAGACTTTCTCCTCTTGGTATGAATTAACTCCATCTGTTTGCTTTCCTCTTGCTGTGATCAGCTGTGCTGAAAGAATTGGTGTTTTAGCTGGCGATAGAAAGGAAGAAAATTATTTTAGAATATTGGATCTTTAAGGGAAGAGGAATCCAGTTGAGTCATCACAGGGGGAGCCCACAGATATAGGCAGTATAATCACTCAGGGCTTCTGAGGAAAAGGAGGAGAGACAAAACTGTCAAGATACTTCTTCCGATTCCAAATTCTGCAGTCATAAGTACTTCAGTAGACAATTTAGACTCAGCAATAGAGTCTTCCCAAATCTCAGACCTTGATTGAGAAAATCAGAGAGCGAATTCTAGTTCCAATGCTAAGTATGTGAACAGCTCTCTCCCCAGTCAGATCTCAATGCCATCTACATAAATGGCTCTCATTAGGTGACATTTGAAAGGCTTTGGCACAAATGTATGGCTGTGAGAGATCTTGAAAATTTCAAAATAATCAAGCTGTAAGCAGCAATTATTGACAACATACAAAAATCACCGCATTTTTGTTGTCATTAACTTGAATACAACCTCCAAATTACATGCCAAATGGAAAGTTTTTCTGCCAGAATTCCAAATATTAGAGTTTATCAGATTCTTAAAAATAATATTTTCAGCTTGAAAAGAGCCTGGAATTATTGGAATAAAAATGAAAGAGTAGAGATAACCGTATTTTCCAAAATTCCACTTTCAAGCAAACTTTATGAAGCATTTTATTTTGTATAGAAACTTTGAAATAGCCTAAAGGCTTTCTTTGACCAGCTGTATATTCTATCTGTTAAATGTCCTCAGAGTGAAAAGATTCGCTCAGCAGAGGCACCTGCAGGATGTGCAACGATTCATTTTTACTCCGCGTGTTGGTTCTGTGGAAGCATCCACTACACTGGCTCATCATTTACATTCACAATGGACATCTGGAGCCAGCAAAAGGGAACATTAGACTTGTTTGTGTTGTCAAATTAAAAAGGGAAAAGAGAATAGTTTAAAGTTCTGAGAGTCTCTGTAACATTTAATTATGCTTCTGACTGCAGTCCAATCAAAAATATGCTTTTGCAGGAAAATGGGCACTAAGAAAAAACCTGCTTTGCTATTCAGATTGTTGCCAGGTCAACCTCTCAATTCCTAAGCTTACAGAAAAGCAGCCATGACACAATTATAGGGTCTTTCCTCTGAGGAAGCTGAAGAGCTTCACCACAATTCTCAACAAAATTGTATTTCCTTCGCATTCCCATCAGATGTTATTATCCCTCTCTCCTGATTGAGGAACTTACAAACTGGTAAGCCAACTAAGCTTAAGAAGGTAACTAGATCTGCAAGTTTGTGCTGTCAATAAGCCTAACATCTCATAGAATAAATTCAAATCCAAGACGTATGACTGGATACATATTTGGTAATGGACAGTTACACAGCTCAAAGAGTAATGTTTCAATAATATTCTTATGGGAAGTTTGTTTTATTTTAGAAAAATTTAATATGAGAATTTTAGTAATTTTCAAAATCCCTTCTCTGAAAGAAAAGGGATTTGCCATACCAAAAAATAAATAAATAAATAAAATAGGGCAGTACTAACAACTGGCTGCTTCCCAATGACCTTTAGACTGACTATTCCTAGTGAAACTGTTTCAGATATTAGGCTGTTTCCATCCTAACCCCAAATTAACTCAATCATCTGTCAGCTGAGAGGCTGATAAGAAAAAGACTTCACTATACAGATGACGGTATTGGTGAAAAAAGTGGTTTTTTTCCCCCTAGCTTATCCAGTGATTGCATAACATTTAATGAGCCTTTACTCTATTTATTGCACTGTACTAAATAACATGAGAATTAAAAATGGAGCTTACAACCCAGCTAGAAAGAAAGAAACAGAAATAACAGGATGATTTCTGAAACACTCATACTTCACAGAGAAGTTTTGTACAAGTGAATTTTAATTAGTGATATTTCTACCTCAACTCCCCCTATGCATGCACACACATACACATGAAAATCATAGATGGACCCAATGGAGAAGGGGGGATATTGTTCCTCTGGAAAAAAAAAAAATCCATTTTAATAATAAAATAAACCTCTTGAAACTTAGGTTTTTAAAGAAAATTGAAACATATTAATAATCAAGAGGTTATTAACATAAGCATAAAGTTATTAATACAATCTCATGGTTATTACTACCATAAGAGAACATGAACACCAGGCAAAACTTTGTTGAATCACAATTGTTTGTCTCATGTTGTTTATGTTTAGTATTAAAAGTACTAGTGCTTTTTTTTTTTAAGATTTTATTTATTTAGAGGGGGGAGGGTCAGAGGGAGAAGCAGACTCCCTGCCAATCAGGGAGCCTGATGTGGGACTCTATCCCGGGACTCCAGGATCATGACCTGAGCCGAAGGCAGTCGCTTAACCAACTGAGCCACCCAGGTGCGCAGTACTAGCGCTTTTAAATAAACTTTTCATTGTCCTGAATGACTTCACATCTTAATTTACATTTAATTCTAAATTCTTTTAATATTATACTAGACCTCATTTTTGAGGGCTTGGGATTGTGATTTTGCTTTTCACATTTCTAAACCCATTATACTTCATGTCACCTGGCAATATCTTTGTGAGGCACCATGGATTTTTATTTTTAACAAATGACATGGACTTGGTACAATGTTCCAGCTTGAAAATCTGTTCATTGCTTATTTGTATTTTTTGACATACTTACCAACAGCTAGTCCTTACTTTTTTTTTTAATTCAGAAAAGTATTTAGAGTCTATTCTTTTTTTTTTTAAATTTTTTTATTGTTATGTTAATCACCATATATTACATCATTAGTTTTTGGTGTAGAGTCTATTCTTAAAATTGTTTTTTTACTTAACTTTTACTCCATGTACAATATGGAGATAATAATATAGCAGAACATCTTTACCAAACTAGGGTGTTGCTTGCAGTTATCTTGTTGATGCCTACATGTCCCACATCATGTAAGGGGTGTAACAAGTATGGAGAGGTGTCCCCTGGATTTTGTGGCCCCAGTCTCGGCACAGCTGATGCAGTTATCAGACCACCCAACCTGCATGCTTGCTGTCCAGGAAGTTCCAGCAAATGTCCTAGCAGAAGAACAGGTTTTTTGTTTTTTTTTTTTAAGATTTTATTTATTTATTTGAGAGAGAAAGAATGAGAGATAGAGAGCACGAGAGGGAAGAGGGTCAGAGGGAGAAGCAGACTCCCTGCTGAGCAGGGAGCCTGATGCGGGATCCGATCCTGGGACTCCAGGATCATGACCTGAGCCGAAGGCAGTCGCTTAACCAACTGAGCCACCCAGGTGCCCGAAGAACAGGTTTGATAGACAAAATTTATCATAAAACATCATGGCTTCATTTCTGTATGTAACCTCCAAATGGTTATATCATGAAGTGTAGATTGCATTTCTCCACCTTTTCCTGTATATTTATTAGCTGGATAGAAGCACCTGTAAAGCTGGAGCTGCCTCCCTCCTCTTGCTCCGTGATTCTCAAACTTCAGTGCACATCCCCTGGAGGACTGGCTGGGCCAGTCCTGAGAGTCTGGGGTGGAGCCTGAGATTTGCATTTCCAATGTGTTTTCACGTGATGATGATGATGGTCCAGGAATCAGGCTTTCAGAACCACTGCATGCCTTTTCTGCTTATTCTGAGATCATACACAATCCTTCAATCCATTTAAATCACAGAACAGTCCCAATACAGATACTAAAAGTATCCAAGTATCCAAGCTGAGATATAATCTCAATTCAAGATAAGAGCTCTCTCCAGTATTCCCTCATTAAAATCTGGGACACCAGGGGGTGGGGGCAGGGGCGGGGGCCAGGCGCAGAATGGGGAGGAAGGGAGTTAAAATAGCCATTCACTCAATAAATCCAGTTCCAGGAAAAAAAATTAAAAATAATAAATAAATAAATAAATAAATAAATAAATAAATAAATAAATAAATAAATCTGGGACACCAGGGGGCTGTCTGCCTTCTGGAAAGGTGGTACTGCCAACCTCTGCTCTCTCTCTCTCTTTCTCTCTCCACTCACCTCCTCCCCACTTGCAAATCATTGGCACACATCCTACAAGCTGAGGCAAAGTCATAAGAAGTGAAAAAATAAAGGGAAATAAGATTAGAAAAGTTTTAATTGGTTGCTATCTGTTGCTGTCCAAAGCCAGCTTTTTGCACCCTAGGCCTGGCAGATGTGGAAAGTTGACTCTGTTTCCTGAATACTTTTGGGGATCCTTTGGAGCACCCCCATAATGAACCTATCTGATTAAAGTCCCCATGACCAGGGTGATGGCACTTCTTTGACTAAGAGCTGTTATCTGAGCCCTGCGCCTTTGGAAGTTGGGTCCACTCAATGCATTCTCACATGCGAACTGCTCACTCTCCCTGCGGGTTCCTGGGCCAACTCTCTCTCCAGACTGGAGCCATGGAAAATAGTCACACACACCTTTCCCCCGTGCCAACGAGGATGTTAGAACTTCTCTGAGATCCTACTCTCTCCCTACCCTGCTGCCCGCCACATTGGCTTTCTCAGCCATCCATGGAAGCTATACCCTTAATGTAGAGAACACACGTCGGCCTCTTTGATTTGGTCCTGTTGAGCTTCTTCCTCACCAGGCCTTGAAGTGAAGTGATGGCCACCATCCCCCTGCCCATTTAGGAGTGACAGGGTAGGGCAGGGCCCAAAGGGTAACGGTCTCTTATAAGATCCTCTCCACAGAAGTAATTAACTGCAACATCATTGTCCTCTTTCTTTGCTCCACTTCTTCCTTTCACTCCCTTCTTCCAAGGTCAGAGCCTTCCGACCTGTCATTATTTTCTTTGAAAATCTGCATTTTGGTTGGGCGTTTCACTAGGAATTTCCTAGCTCTTGGCTGTCTGGGTGTCTCATCTCAAACTTTCTGCTTTAACATCCTGTAAACAATGAGAATCTTGTATCCTCTTGAGCTAACCTGGTTACAATACTCAGGACCAAGACTTTGTGTGTTCCAGACAATTCACTGATGCAAATGCCTTGGTGAAGAGTGTAGATTTTATTGAAGATGTTACAGGGACAGATGAAGGGCTAGATATGGGCTACACCACTGTGTCCTGAGGGCCTCCTCTCTTATTATTCCTCTCCCACCCTGGTTTCAGCTTCTCTTTCCCCTCCCTAAACCCTTCTGATCCCTCCACAAGACTATCAAACCCCTCTCTCCTGTATTATGCAGAGTCATTTGCTTCTTCTTCCTCCTGCAAGCTGGATCTAGCAGGCATCAGCTCCTTCCTGGCAATCATCTCTCAATAAAATCAAGTACTTTGTTTTTACTCTTTATTACTGTAACTATGTTATCATGTTTCACCTTCAGGAAAAACACTGTGAGTAAAATACTAGAAGGGTTCATCTTACAGATTCTGAAATTGGGATGCAGAGATCACAGGCTGCCTGCCCAACTTCACAAAGTAGAAAAATGGTTAAACGTCTTAGAGGGGTATTCTACCATAAAACAGTGAATTCCATGCCAGTGTGCCCTACCCATAGCCTTCCTCCCTAGTTTTCCCAAGTGTATCTTGACAGGCTGGTGCCAGAAGTAGAAATGGGTGCAAGCAGATAATCTGGCCGAGGAACCCTGATGGCTTAGTACCAACCTCCCAGAATCAGCACTGGAAGGAGAAATGTCATTGCTTTTTAGCCAGTAACTGCTATCATCAACAACTGTATTGGCCACCACTTCAAAAGATTAATTTTAAACTGCTTGTATTCCAGATTTCCACCAATTAGCTCGGACTGACACAGGTTTACAGCATATTGAAACAAGAGGGGGCAGCCATCCTCTCCTATGGAGGAACAAGGGATTTGCTTCTGAAGCTGCTATTAGCAGTAATGGGGTTGTGAATTTACCTTGTCTCATTTCAGTGGGAGGAGAGACCTAGCCGGATGATGAATGTAGATAAGATTATTCTATTCAAAGCATTGCTTGCAATTTCTATTAGTAGCCATGGTTTATCTCCTTGTATGTCTTTATGAACCAAATTTTGCTCCAAAGTCATAATGCTTTAGATTATCAGCCGTATCAGGTAATGTCACCAATGATAAGTGCCTGCTGCTAAAATAAATGCTGTGTTCTGTTCTGCATCTCAACTTGTTTTTAACAGACTCCTAGGGGCTTGTGCAACAGTGGGAATCCATTTATCGGCACAAAACAGCCTCTTGTTTACACATGATCACTTGGTAATCATGCAGCCTGTGTACAAGAAGTCAAGAAAAATAATAAGCGTGGCTCAATCTCAAGGCTGGAACAAGGGGGCTGTCTTTTGACAATCAAGCACTATTTATAAGGATTAATGTGGCTTTTGATAAACTGCCAAACAACCACAGAGACCAGATTTAGAACAAGGCCCACTAAAGACCTTTTGGGCTCTTCATTTTCATGAAGGCTCTTCTTAGAGCATGCTGAGCAATTGCTTAATAATTGGAAATCAAATGTATTAAAAGAAAGCATAGCTACGTGCTCTCCCTGAAAACCCAAATAATCTCGTTTTATCCTCTTTTTCATACCAAAGAAATCATATTCTACAGTCATAAAAGGTAAAGATACTGTCTCCTTTTCCCCATAAAACCCAATGTCCCCAAAGCATATGCACACTTTCCCTGAATTAGAATTTATGCTCCTGGTATGAGTACAGCTCCACAGAAGAGGCTATTGCCTATGTGACATGACTTCAGAAATGATACAAAGCCCTGCCAACTCCAAAACTTTCTGTTCACCTTTTCACCTGGCTGAAATGGGATTAAAGTAATATTTTCAAGGTAAGTGTTGGGAGACAGTCCTTCGTGTTTTTCTCATGCTTCTATACATCTTGCTCAGTGTGCCAGGAATAAAAAGGCCATGACTACTCTTTACACAGTGCTCTTTATCAGGGTCATGTTTGCAATGAGCAATCTTAGGGGATGAAGTAACATTTTTCCCAAAGGACAGACTTGCTTACTGCTTGCTATAAAAGTAGTGAATTCTCCCAAGTTACTATTTCCCAGGTGTGATGCAAACCCACCATATGTGAGGCATCCATCTGCCCCATACTGCATGAGACTTGGGGCAAGGGAAATTGATGCAGACATATGATGCTCATGCTGCCTGCTGTACCGTAAGTAATAAAGCCCTTGTCTCTGACAAAGGAGCCTCATGTCTTCTGCCAGCAACCATCAAACAATAACATGATAACACATTAGTCAGAAGTAGGATAAAATCAAACTTCAAGGCTGGAACTAAGATGTATTATCTGCATATGATAGAGATATCCAGAAGATTGCTGGTGAAAGAAGGAAGAATCTTTCCATTAACATATGAGCACATATTTCTTTATTGGATAGTCACTTCCTCCCTTCCTTCCTTCTTTTCCTTTCCTTCCTTCCTTTCTTTTTTCTCCTCTACTCTCAGTTCATGTGGTTCAGGCGGGTCCAACCTCTTTTCTCCTCCACTCCAGAACTGGACACATGGTCCAGTCTGGGTGTTTGGAGCATTCCATGCTCCTGTTTACACCAGTTGGTTCAGGAATGTGGTGCAAGCCAAGTAAATGAGACTCAATTTATTGAGCACCAACTACAAAATAGGAACTATTCTGGCAGCTGCAAATATATTTGGAAGCAAACAGAAAAATTCCTTCTTTGGAAGAGCTTTTACACAAGTGGAATTTTCCTGTAATTATTAGGAAAGAATGGCTGTCTTTGAGCTGTGGTTGCTAAAATGGTAGAACATAAGACTAAAGTTGCAGTGGCTGGGGCGCTTGGGTAGCTCAGTTGGTTAAGCCGCCGCCTTTGGCTCAGGTCATGATCCCAGGGTCCTGGGATGGAGTCTCACATAGAGGTCCCTGCTCAGTGGGGAGCCTGCTTCTCCCTCTTCCTCTGCGCCCCTGCCACATTCGTGTTCTCTCTCTCACTCGCTCTGCTTTCTCTCTTAAATAAATAAATACATACATACATACATAAAAAAACATTTTAAAAACTATAAAAAAAAAATAAAGTTGCAGTGGCCATCCTTGTCTCCTCGCTGGGAGATCCTATTTGATAATAAACTTACCCCAGAGGAGAGCAAATGAAGAGACCTATTTCTGATGATTTATGGGAATACTCTATGTAGCCATGTATACCTGAAGCCAATCTACCCCTGGATATTTTAGTCACATTAGCAGATCAATTCCATTTTTAAGTCAAGGCATTCTGAGTTGTGTTTCTGCAACTTAAAATCAAGAGCCCTGATAATACTGGAATTAAGCAAATTTGGGTAATGCTGCATACTACACCAGGGATTTCTAATGCAGATTAGCATATTAAAGTCATGAGAAGTCCTGCTGTAATAAAAGAAAATGTTTAATTTTAACTTGGGATTTCTCATACTATTTTCCATAGACTTTCTCTCACTTTTTTTTTTTATTTTAAGTATCACCAACAGTTTATTATAAAACCAATGTTCCATGAACCTCACTTGGAGATTACTAGAATATTTTTCTCTCCGAATGCATTAGAAACTCATAAATCAGAAAATCAAACAGAATAAACAAAAAATCTGTGCAAATATTAAAGCTCTCGTCTATACAATCTTGTACTTATTCTAGCAGCATTTAATTAAGACCCACTGTGTGTCAGAAAGTGTGGAAGACATTAAAAACATCAACTCAGAAGGGAAATTAGAGGAGAGTATTACACAAAAAATCAATACCTTCCCACTGAACATTTTAAGTGCCTAAAAATATTGGCATGTTTCATTTCACTAAGGAAATTTGGTATCAAGCTTTATCATATGAAGTCCATATTAAAACAATGAAAAGTCAATCTATTTTCTTGATTTTTTTTAGGAATTATAAAGCAAATTTCTCAGCATATATATATGGTCATGATCTCTCAGAAGACAACTAGAAATGGCTGAAATAGTTAACCTATTTAGAACGTGAGGACAATGTAATTTTGCGATAGGAAATCTAATAATATCAGATTTACAACACAATTTATAGTCCAAATGGTTCCAGTCTGGTCAGGAAATAAAACAAAAGTCAATAAACTGATGTGTTAAATATTTTAAAAAATGAATGGAAACTACTTTGCAATGTTATAAGATAGAAAAAAAACACATAAAGGAAAATATCTGTGTAGCACAATGTAATCTTAAAACTAGACTTACTGGGAAATGAATTATTTGAATCAATTAGATTTAACACTTAAAATGGGGGGATGTACTACCATTTGTCTAGTCCTATGGTAGGCAATTGGGGATTTTTGTTTGTTTGTTTTTAAAGATTTATTTACTTATTTTAGAGAGAGAGAGAGAGAACACATGTTAGCAGGGGCAGAGGGAGAGAGAATCTCAAGCAGACTCACTGCTGAGCATGGTGTTCAATGTGGGGCTCTATTCCACAACCCTGAGATCATGACCTGAGCCAAAACCAAGAGTCAGACACTTAACCGACTGAGCCACCCAGGTGCCCCTGGGGGATATTTTAAAACACGAGAAATAATACGGCATTCTATGGCCATCTTATTTAGTTTGAGTAATGAATTTGTAAGGCAGATATCATTTTTGACTTGCCCTTTAAGTGCCCACAGAAAATCAGAGAATAGAAATACATCTACACAATTGCAAGCTGTCAATACAAGAGGTTGAGGAAGGGAGAAATGAATTAGGTCAGAAAACTTCAAAGAGAATCTCAAGAGAAGAAATTAATATAAGCAAAACCATGAGAAGTTTTATTTTGATTTGGTTTTGGTTTTAGTTTGTTTATTTGTTTTTAAATGACAAAGTGTACATAGCATTGCTTTGAATGGGGCAGAGGGAAAGCATTTATAAGTAGCTAAAATTAAGTTTGGACACAAAGTATAGTATCAGTGACAGGTAATAAAAAGAAAAGAGAAATATCTTATGCATTTATTTCAACAAATATTTCTTAAGTAACTACCATGGGGAAAAACATTGTGATAAGCCTTTGCAAATATATAAAGATTAATAATATCCAAATTTGTCACCAAGAAGTGTCAATAAATCAGATACAGAAGAAAGCACACTGAAGGAAGCGTGCAGCAAAGGTCAAATGACTGAGATAACTACATGCTATTGGAGGTTCAAAATGGGTAGATTCCTTCTGGTTGAAAGGTAGGGAAAACTATATACTTTGAGTCTTAAGAAATAAAAGATTTTGACAGGTGGAAAAGCATATGAGGAAGCATAGATAGAACTTGATAATCTGTTGTATAGAGAGAACAGAGAAGTCTTTCTCAAATGACATTAATGTTTCTGAAATCATTTTGAATTAGTCAAGCACAACATAACTCGTAAAGAATTACACAGTGGCCTGGGTCAACTCACTTAATATGGTTGAGCCTTGGTTCTTCAAATGCAAAATGGGAACAGTCATGAGTCCTCTACCTTTTTCACATGACTTTTTTTAGAGGCTTAATAAGAAAATGTACCAGGAAATCTTTCTGTTTGTCACAACATGGACCTTGAGGAGATTATGCTAAGTGAAATAAGTAAAGAAAGACAAAAACACCATATGATCTTACATATATGTAGAATCTAAAAAAACAAGTAAGCAAACAAACAAACTGAATGCATAGATACAGAGAACAGATCAGTGATTACCAGAGGGAGGTGGCAGGAGGGGCTAAAATGAATAAAGGTGGTCAAAACGTAGAAACTTTCAGTTATAAAATAAATTAGTCCTAAGAATAAGGTACAGCATGGTGACTGTGGTTAATAATACTGTATTGTATACATGAAAGTTGCTAAGAGAGTAGATCTTAAAAGTTCTAATCATAAGGGGGGTGTCCAAGATGGTGGCATAGGAAGATCCTGAATTTAACTTCCTCCCACAGATATACCAAATCTACAACTGCATATGGATCACCATTTCCCTCCGAAAAAGATCTGAAAACTAGCTGAACTGCTCTTCACAACAAGGAATAGAAGGACCTCATTGAGACAGGTAGAAGAGGCAGAGACAAGATCTTATTTAGAGAAAACAAAACAAACAAACAAACAAAAAACATGCCTGAATCAATGACACTTAATAAAAAGGGATCTCGGGCGCCTGGGTGGCTCAGTTGGTTAAGCGACTGTCTTCGGCTCAGGTCATGATCCTGGAGTCCCAGGATTGAGTCCCGCATCGGGCTCCCTGCTCAGCAGGGTGTCTGCTTCTCCCTTGGACCCTCCCCCCTCTCATGCTCTCTCTTCTCTATCTCATTCTCTCTCTCAAATAAATAAATAAAATCTTTAAAAAAAAAAATAAAAAAAAATAAAAAGGGATCTCAGCATACAGGCACTTCTTCTGTAGTAGTGAGGAGTTGGTACCCCATATTGAGCACCCTGAACCCTAAGATTAGCAGTGGAAAGATAAGCCATCATTACATCTATCTTGGAAAACCAGTGGGGCTGATGTAAAGGGGCCCCAAAGTGTTATAGGAAACTGAGATTCCCCTCTTGGAGGCCTCCCAAGTGGTCTCACTTGCCCCAAGACCTAGTGTAAAAAAAAAAAAAAAAAAAAATGCAGTTTGAAAGTATCTAGATTATATGTGAAGGAGATTTATTTGCTAATTTGAGGCATCGGCTGGAGGGGTGGGGAATAGTTGAGATTGTCCCCAAAATGGAGGTGCTGGCAGATGCCATTGTTGCACTTGCCACTTAGCCTGCTGGCACAGAGAGATGAACTTGGATATAGCCATCTGGTTGGGACCAGCAGTGGGGGCAAGACCAGAGAGCACAGGTTGTTGCAACACTTCCCTGTCCCCTGACTGGGTCTGGTGAGCACAAGTGGTCATAGCATCTTCCTACTCCAAGCTTAAAGTTGGCCCTAGTACACAGATAAGGCTCTTTGTTGTTGCACTGCTGAAGCCTGAACATTCATGCAGACTAGATATTTTCCAGCTATTTTTCAGAAGCCAGCAAGCATGTTTCACCCATTACATTTCCCAGTGGCCTTGCTAAAGCCAGAGGACACATGCCATCCACACAGGGGATACTCCTTGAACGCTCTGCCTGGGTGACCAAGGGGACAGGTGTTGCAGAGCTCCATGGGACTATAAAAATTAGAAAGACAGCTCTTAGCAGGCCATCACCCCTAGGACACGACATAGATGGCAGACTAAAACACAACTACAGGCTTCCTGTGAAAAAGTTTATTTACTTGGCCTGGAGCTTCAGCCTGAGGGACAGGCTTCCAGTTTCCCACACATCCAGATGCTAAGGGGACACACCCAGAAAACATAAGCAGGGAGACACTATCCTTGTCCACTACTCTGACCTCACTACAGCTCAGCAGGACTTCCCAGAAAGGAGCTTATAGACTCAACTGGAGCTCCCAGTTTTGCAACTGTCACCTCCAGATCTTCTGGTATGGAGACCAACAAGGATTATACTCGCAGCCCCGCAGGAATACATACATTTGCATTCTTTAAAAGACACTGCCTTAGGGTCTGGCTTCCAATTAGCTTGAAACTTGAAACTAGGTGCTAAATGAGATTCCTCCCCTAGCATCACTGACAACCTTTGGTAAATGCTCAACAATGAGGGCATATCAAGAATACATTAGGCAGCTTGGATAATCACAAAGGTTTCAGAAGCAACCAAGAGCTAGGGCAAGGTTGAATGAGAAGGATCATCACCTACACGAGGCCACTTATTCAAGACTGAGAGAGGTAGCTGTTTTGCCTAATACATAGAAATAAACATAGAGAACCAAGCAAAATGAAGAAACAAAGAAATACATGCCAAATAAAAGAATAAGACAAACTCTCAGGAAAAGGCCATCATTATGCAGAGATAAGTAATCTACCTGATAAAGAATTCAAATAGTCATAAAGATGCTCATCAAACTCGGGAGCATAATGGATGAGCACAGTGACAACTTCAACAAAAAGACAGAAAACATAAAAAAATTACCAAACAGAAGTAGCAGAGCTGAAGAACACAATAACTGAACTGAAAAATACATTAGAGAGGTTTAACAACACACTGGATGAAGTAGAAGTATGAATCAGCAAGCTGGGAGGTAAAGCAATGGAATTCATTCAGACCAGCAAAAGGAGAAAAGTATTTTTAAAAAATGAAGATAATTTTTTAAAAATAAAGATAATTTAGGGGAATCTCTATAACAATATCAACTAAAATAATATTCACATTATGGAGTCCCAGAAGGAAAAAAAAGGGAGAAAGGGCAGAAAACTTATTTGAAGAAATAATGGCTTAAAGCTTCCCTAACCTAGGGAAGGAAAGAGACATCCAGGTTCAAGAAGTCCAGAGAGTTCTAAATAAAATGAACCCAAAGAAATAAAACACACAAAGACACAATATAATTAAAATGCCAAAAGCTGAAGATAAAGAGAGAATCTTAAAAAGCAATAAGAGAAAAACAAATTGTTATGTACAAGGGAAACTCCATAAGGCTATCAGCAGATTTCTCAACAGAAACTTTGCAAGCCAGAAGTAACCAGCATGACATATTCAAAGACTGAAAGGCAAAAAAAAAAACTTCCAACCAAGAATACTCTACTCAGCAAAATTATCATCCAGATTTGAAGGAGAGATAAAGAATTTTCCAGACAAGCAAAACCCAAAGGAGCTCAACACTATTAAACCAGTCTTACAAGAAATATTAAAGAGATTTCTTTAAGCTTGAGAGAAAAGACATTAATTAATAACAAGAAAACAAATGAAAGGGGAGCCTGGGTGGCTCAGTTGGTTGAGCGACTGCCTTCGGCTCAGGTCATGATCCTGGAGTCCCGGGATCGAGTCCCACATCAGGCTCCCTGCTCAGCAGAGAGTCTGCTTCTCCTTCTCACCCTCCTCCCTCTCATGCTCTCTGTCTCTCATTCTCTCTCTCAAATAAATAAATAAAATCTTTAAAAAAAAAAAAAAGAAAACAAATGAAAGAAGAAATCTTACCGGAAAGGTAAATATATAGCAAAGGCAGTGGATTAACCACTTACAAAGTAACTAAGAAGGGGATGCCTGGGTGGCTCAGTTGGTTAAGTGTCCAACTCTTGATTTCAGGTCAGATCATGATCTCACGGCTGTGAGACTGAGCCCCACATTGGGCTCCACACTCAGTGAGGAGTCTTCCTGAGATTCTCTCCTTCTCCCTCTCCCTCTACCCCCACTGCCACTCTCTCTCTCTCAAATAAATAAATAAATCTTAAAAAAAGCAACTAAGAACACAAAAGTAGCAAAATTAACTAAGACTATAATAATTAGTGAAGAAATACATAAAATAAAAAGATGTAAAAAGAAACATCAAAAACATGAAATATGGGTGGTATAAAAATGTAGAATTTTGATTGTGTTCAAATTTAAGTTGCTATCAACTAAAAACAGACTATAATAAATAATATATATAAATGATACATGTAAATCTCATGGTAACCACAAAACAAAAACTTACACACAAATAGACACACAAAAGAAAAATATAAAGGAATATAAACATAACACTATAAAGGAAGCCATCAAACCATAAGGGAAGAGTAAAAGATAAGAAAGAAAGAGAGCATGGGATGATATATTCAAAGTGTTGAATGGGAAAAATCTGCAGCCAAGAATACTCTCAAGCAAGGTTATCATTCACAATAGAGGAGAGATAAAGAGATTCCCAGACAAATAAAAACTAAAGGAGTTTGTGACCACTAAACCAGCCCTGCAAGAAATATTAGAGGGGATTCTTTGAGTGCAAAAGAGAAACCAAAAGTGACAAAGACGAGAAAGGATCAGAGAAAATCTCCAGAAACAATGCCAAAACAAGTAATAAAATGGCAATAAATACATATGAATAATTACTTTGAATGTAAATGGACTAAACACTCCAATCAAAAGACATAGGGTATCAGAATGGATCAAAAAAAAAAAATCTATATGTTGTCTACAAAAGACTCATTTTAGACCTAAAGACACCTTCAGATTGAAAGTGAAGGGATGGAGAAACATTTATCATGCAAATGGATGCGAAAAGAAAGCCAGAGTAGCAATACTTATAATGGACAAATGAGACTTTAAAACAGACTGTAAAAAGAAACAAAGAAGGGCATTATATAATCAAAAAGGGGACAATCCAACAAGAAAATATAATAATTATAAATATTTATGCATCCAACAAAGGAGCATCCAAATATATAAAATAATTAATAACAAATATAAAGGAACTAATTGATAACAACACAAAATAATAGTAGGGGACTTTAACAACCTACTTACATCAATGGACAGATTATCTAAACAGTTAATAAACAAGAAAACAATGGCTTCGAATGGCACACGATACCAGATGGACTTAACAAATATATTCAGAACATTCCAACCTAAAATAGCAGAATGCACATTCTTCTCAAGTGCACATGGAACAGTCTTCATAATAGATCACATACTGTGTCACAAATCAGGCCTCAACAAACACAAAAAGGTTGAAATCATACCATGGACCTTTTCTGACAACAATGCTATGAATCGAGAAGGCAACCACCAAAAAAATTTGGGAAGACCACAAATACATAAAGGTTAAACAACATGCTACTAAACAATGAATGGATCAACTAGTAAATCAAAGAAGAAATTTAAAAAAAATACATAGAAACAATTGAAAATGAAAATATAACAGTCCAAAACCTTTGGGATTCAGCAAAAGTGGCCCTAAGAGAGAAGTATATAGTAATACAGGCCCACCTTAAGAAGCAAGAAAAAATCTCAAATATACAACCTAACCTTATACCTAAAGGAGCAAGAAAAAGAACAATTAATGAAGCCCAAAGCCAGCAGAAGGAAGATAATAATAAATTAGAGCAAAAAAAAAAAAAATACAAACTAAAAAACCGATAGAACAGATCAATGAATCCAGGAGATGATTGTTTGAAAAAATTAATGAAATTAATACACCTCTAGTCAGACTTAACAAAAAGAAAAGAGAAAGGACCCAAATAAGTAAAATCACAAATGAGAGAGCAGGAATAACAACCAATGCCACAGAAATATGAACAATTATGAGAACAATTATGAAAAACTATATGCCAACAAATTGGACAATCTAGAAGAAATGGTGTAACATGATATACCATATTAACAAAAAAAAGGATAAGAACCATATGATCATTTCAATAGATGCAAAAAAAGCATTTGACAAAGTACACATCTATTCATGATAAAAATCCTCAACAAAGTAGGTTTAGAGGGAACATAAGGGAACATAATAAAGGCCATATATGAGAAACCCACAGCTAATATCAGATTCAAAGGGGAAGAAACTGACAGCTTTTCCTCTACAGCCAGGAAAAAGACAGGTATGTCTACTCTCATCACTGTTATTTAACATTGTATGGAAATCCTAGTCACAGCAATCAGACAACAAAAAGAAATAAAAGACATCCAAAATGGTAAGGAAGAAGTCAAACTTTCACTATTTGTAGATGATGTGGTACTCTATATAGAAAACCCAAAATTCTCCACCAAAAAACTGCTAGAATTGATATATGAATTCAGAAGTCACAGGATACAAAATAAACGTACAGAAATCTGTTGCATTTCTACACACCAATAATAAAGCAGCAGAAAGAGAAATTAAGGAATCAATCCCATTTACAATTGCACCCCAAAACAATCACAATCCTAGGAATAAACCTAACCAAAGAGGTAAAAGACCTATACTCTGAAACCTATAAAACACTGATCAAAGAAATTGAAGATGACAGAAAGAAATGTAAAGACATTCCACACTCATGGATTGGAAGAAAAAATATTGTTAAAATATCCACACTACCCAAAGCAATGTACACATTTAATGCAATCCCTATCAAAATACCAATAGCATTTTCCACAGAGCTAGAACAAACAATCCTAAAGTTTGTATGGAGCCACAAAGGACTACAAATATCCAAAGCAACCTCAAAAGAAAAAAGAAAAGCAAAGCTGGAGGCATTACAATTCCAGACTTCAAGTTATATTACAAAGCTGTAGTGATCAAAAGATATGGTACTGGCACAAAAATAAACACATAGATCAATACAACAGAATAGAAAACCCAGAAGTAAAACTACAACTGCATGGCCAATTAATCTTTAATGAAGCAGGAAAGAATATACAATGGGAAAGACAGTCTCTTCAACAAATGATGCTGGGAAAACCAGATGGCCACATGCAAGAGAATAAAACTGGCCCACTTTCTTACACCACACACAAAAATGAATTCAAAATGGATGTAAGACCTAAATGTGAGACAGGAAACCATGAAAATCCTAGAAGAGAACACACACAATAACTTCTTTGACATCAGTCATAGCAACTTTTTTGTAGATATGTCTCCTGGGGCAAGGGAAACAAAACCAAAAATAAACTATTGGGACTTCATGAAAATAAAAAGCTTCTGCACAGCAAAGGAAACAATCAACAAAACTGAAAGGCAACCTACGGAATGGGAGAAGACATTTGCAAATGACATATTTGATAAAGGGTTAGTATCCAAAATATATAAAGAATTTACACAACTCAACACCCCAAAACTGAATAATCCAATTAAAAATGGGCAGAAGAAATGAACAGACATTTTTTTTTCCAAAGAAGACATACAGATGGCCAATAGACACATGAAAAGACGCTCAACATTACTGATCATCAGGGAACTACAAATCAGAACTACAATGAGATATCACCTCACATCTGTCAGAATGGCTAAAATCAATAACACAAGAAAAAAGAGGTGTTGGCAAGGATGTGGAGAAAGAAGAGCTGTCTTGTGCTGTTGGTGGGAATGCAAACTCATCCTCAAAAAGTTAAATATAGAAATAACCTATGATCCAGCAATTGCACAACTAGGTATTTACCCAAAGAATACAAAAATACTAATTCAAAGGGATACATGCACCCTGATGTTTTGTTGTTGTTGTTGTTGTTTTTACATTTTTTGCAAATCTCTTTAATGGTTGGCTTAATTGGCATCCTGATGTCTATAAACATTATCTATATCATTATCTGCAATAGCTAAATCATGGAGATAGACCAAGTGCCCATCCACTGACGAATGGATAAAGAAGATGTGGTATATATACACAATGAAATATTACTCAGCTATAAAAAAGAATGAAATCTTGCCATTTGCAATGACATGGATGGAACAAGAGGGTATTATGCTAAGTGAACTAAATCAGTCAGAGAAAGACAAATACCATATGATCTCACTCATTTGTGCAATTTAAGAAACAAAACAAACAAGCAAAGGGGAAAAAAATAGAGAAGGAGCAAACCAAGAAACTGACTTTTTTTGTTTGTTTTTTTTGTGTGTGTGTGTTTTGTTTTATTTATTTATTTATTTATTTTTTAAAGATTTTATTTATTTATTCGACAGAGAGAGACACAGCAAGAGAGGGAACACAAGCAGGGGGAGTGAGAGAGGGAGAAGCAGGCTTCCTGCAGAGCAGGGAGCCCGATGCAGGGCTCGATCCCAGGACCCTGGGATCATGACCCGAGCCGAAGGCAGACGCTTAACGACTGAGCCACCCAGGCGCCCCTGTTTGTTTGTTTTAGAAACAGACCTATTGAGAACAAACTGATTGTTAACAGAGGGGAGGTGGGTGGGGAATGGGTAAAATAGCTGATAGGGATTAAGGAGTGCACTTGTGATGACAGTATAGAAGTTCCTCAAAAAATTAAAAATAGAGTTGGGGCACCTGGGTGGCTCAGGTGGTTAAGCGACTGCCTTCGGCTCAGGTCATGATCCTGGAGTCCTGGGATCGAGTCCCATGTCGGGCTCCCTGCTCAGCAGGGAGTCTGCTTCTCCCTCTGACCCTCTTCCCTCTCGTGCTATCTCTCATTCTCTCTCTCTCAAATAAATAAATAAAATCTTTAAAAAAAAATTAAAAATAGAGTTACCATAAAATTTAGCAATCCCACTTCTGGGTATCTAGCTGAGGAAAACGAAAACACTAATTCAAAAAGAGTTATGTACTCCTATGTTCACTGCAGTGTTATTTACAATAGCCAAGATGTGGAAATCTAAGTGTCTACTGACAGATGAATGGACTAAGAAGATGTGATATTATGTATATACACAATGGAATGCCGCTCAGTCATAAACAAGAATGAAATCCTACCATTTGCAACAACACGCATGGACCTTGAGGATACTAAGTTAAGTGAAATACCTCAGAGGAAGACAAATACTGCATGATTTCACTCATATGTGGAATCTAAAAAACAAAACAAACAAAACAAAATAAAACCCAGACACACAGATAAAGAGAAGAGATTGGTAGTTGCCACAGGGGAGGCCTGTTGGGAGGGGCAACAAAATGGGTGAAGCTGATTAAGTACAAACTTCTAGATATAAAAGAAGTCATGAGGATGTAAGGCACAGCATGAGGAATACAGGCAGTAACACTGCATTAGCTTTGCAGGATGGCAGATGGTAACTAGACTTACTGTGGTGACCATTTCACAATGTATACAAATGTCAAATCACTATGTTATATACCTGAAACTAATACAGCACTTTATGTCAATTATACCTCAATAAATTTTTAAATAGGGGTGCCTGGGTGGCTCAGTTGGTTAAGCATCTGCCTTCGGCTCAGGTCATGATCCCCGGGTCCTGGGATTGAGTCCGGTGTCTGGCTCCCTGCTCAACATGAAGTCAGCTTCTCCCTCTGCCCCTCACCCTGCTTGTGCTCTCTTGCTCGTGCTCTCTCAAATAAATAAATAAAATCTTTAAGAATAAATAAATAAATTTTTAAAAAGTTCTCATCACAAGAAAAAAATGTAACAATGTGGTGATGAATGTTAATTAAATTCATTGAAGTGATCATTTGGCAATGGACACATCTGAAACTAATATAATGTTATATATCAACCATATCTCAACTTAAAAAAAAGAAGGGTGTCAGCATATTTTCCTCACCATACATATTTCTTTTTAAAACAGCTTTATTGAGATATCACTAGTATGTAAAAAAAAGACTAGCTGTAATTAATATAAACAATTTGATGACTTTGGACATAAACACCCACAAACCATCACCGCAGTCAAGATAATAAACGTATCTATCATCTTGAAAAGTTTTCTCATGCTCCTTTTTGTTGTTGTTGTTTTCTGGGGGTTTTATTTTGTTTTGTGGTAAGAACACTTAACATGAAATCTACCCTCTTAACAATTTTTTAAAGTGTGCAGTACAGAATTGTTAACCATCGCCACAATGTTGGACAGCAGATCTCTAGAACTTAGTCATTTCACAAAACCAAAACTTTACATACATCCAACTTCCCACTTCCCTTTGCCCCTCCGTCCCAGGCACCCCCCACCCCATGCTACTCTCCACTTCTAAAAGTTTGATTATTTTAGATACTTCATATAAGTGGACTCATGTGATATTTTTCCCAATAACATATTTTTTAAATTATAAATCACTTTAAAATTGAAGTTTATGAGTCCCAAACCCAAACCTGGACATTTAGGTAAGCCAGTCAACTTTAAACAAAGTTAAAATTAAAACAGAGGTGTCATTTCCAAGAAAAATCCACATGGCCAAAGCAAAAATCTTCTGACTAAAGATGCAAATATGAAAACCAAAAAGAAATAGGCTTAACAGAGCAAAAATGAAAGATCTGCCTATCCAGTAGCTTACTCACAATACAGTTTTCTGCCATAGCCTCAGAGAAATTCTAATGTGTTTTGACATATTTATCTGCGGGAGACTCTGCCACTGCATTAGCATTCTTCAAATTATTTTTACATTTAAATTGATTTCAATTACATGGACATTTCAAAACATTAATATTCATTTGAGATATTTCTGATATCTTCTCAGTGTGCTAAACTTTTTTTGCCACTGGTTCATAATTAACCCACTCCACATGTAACTGCTAAAGAACAACCCTATGAAATTCTGATTAGTAGAAGAGCCTTTTTGCATATGCTCGAAGTTCCTAAATTATAAACATTCCATTGACAAAGAGTTCACACATACAAACTATGTCACCAAGATTTCACTTTCAGATTTCCCTCTCCCATTGTCTAAGAATAAGTAACTTGGATGAAAGAAAACCTCAAGCAATGAACACATTCATTCTGTTATTATAAGAAGGAAGGAGGCATTTGACTGGTCCTTTGGAGATTTGGGGGAAGGGAATAAAGAGTTTGCGGGGGGAGACAATAAACTGACCCCTTCGTGTAGACCCTAAAAGACTCAGTGTGAACAGAATGGATGTCCTATGGAAACTTAATAGAAAAACTAAACCGATTTCTGCAAATAGAGGCAGCATGGACAATTTCAGAAGCCATTGGCAAAGGGAACCATGGGCATTTAACACAGAGAAATTGACAGAATTTGTGGATTGGAGTCATGGAATTACTAACGTTTGAAATAATGCCTTCTAAATCTCACTGGGCAGAGAAACCTACATGTTATCTGGGCTACATGAGAATTAAATGAAATAATATATAAAATACTTGGCACTTAGAAGGCATTTAAAAAGCAGTAGTTGCAACTATTATATTATCTTATTTAGGCTTCACAATTTATCTAAACCTGAATTCAACAAAAGATTTGGGGCTGCATTCCCCAAGAGTACTAGGTGGCAGTGCAAGATTAGGCAACACTGCCCCCTCGTGGTTTACTTTGTCCTCCCGAAAGCCCAACCTCATTAGCAGACACTGACCTGAATGTAAGGCTGCATTCCTGCATTTGGTTGAGGTCCAATGATCCATGGGAAAGAAGGTGTACTTATATTCCAATTGGAATGAGATCTTGTATGAAAGCCTGGAAGTTTCTGTAAAATTGTATTAGACAGGAGAGAACTCTTTAAACCAGGGAAAAGTGCACCGAGTTGAGAATGGTCCAGATGGCGCAGCAGGTAGAGATTTTTAGAAGAACCAGTAGTTTCAGGGGAAGGTCTGACCAGGCTTCATCGTCCCTTGACCTGGCCTGCCGAAAGTTCCGTCCTCTGGGAAATAGAAAGGTGTGATATTAGAAGAAGTCAGCATCACCTGGGATGTAAGAGCTTTAGAGTTGAAAATAGCAAGGTAAGGTGATTTCCTGGCTAGTGGAAAAGAAATTAGTAAGTCAGTGGGGTAAAGGAGATGGACAGCAGCACAAACAGGTTCTGTGAGTGGCACAGAGGTGGGCACATCAGGGGATCTCAGCGCAAGTACAGGCAGAGGTTAAAGCTGGTCCAGCTGGTCCAGCAACAACAGGAGTAGAGAGATTGCTGCTCTGGAGGCAGAACTTTTCAGAATTGTCCTTGCTCATCCTGAGCCAGGGATCCTAGAGGAAATGCCAAGGAGATCAAAAGAAGGAGTCTTTCATTAAGGCTTTGTCATGGAACACAGTCACTGGCCAGGTTACAGTTTAAATCCATTTAATAGATATGGATACTGAGATTCAGAAGCTTGATCAAATTCACACAAGCACAAAGATAAGGACATGGATCTATGTGATATTAATTTATCTTTTATCTATACCAATCTGCCTCCTTTCAAAAAAGTCTCGGGTACCAAGAGATGTGTATTTCTCTGCTCCTTTCAATTTTAAACTTTTTTTATTTTACATTATACTTAGTTACATATGTTTCTTCCAATCATTTTCTGGAATAGGCAGGGTATAAATATTACATAAACACAATGAATGATATGTCTATGGGAAAATGTGTTACAAGTACTGAACAACAACTGGCCTATATACTACAACATTTTCGTGACTTGAGATCAGAATATATTGTGGTCAGTCAGAGGATCCTTTTATAATCTACCAACAGGTCCCATTAAAATAATTGTAAATAAGTAATGCTCTGTATACGTCAAACTACTTTGAAAAGACTATTCTGAAAAGTTCTATTACCTGACCTTGATGGATATCTTCCAGTACATAGTGAATTTAAAAAGTTATATGTATTTTAAAGATATCTAATGTGACAAAGTTATACTCCTAGAATTATATATTACCTTCTTTCAGAGATTTTTGGTCTAAACTTCCAGTGAGACAGAAATAAGCAGAATTGAAAATCATGGTTCAGTCACTAAGATAATTGTTAGTATACTTAATGTAAAGGAGGATTTTCCCATAACAACATAAAAAAGGCCAATAATTAAGGTTCTTTAGGGGAAAAGAGGCCAATAAATGTTTTCTAGTTTTTCCATAGGATGACAGCATGGACAATAATAGATTTAAATTAGATAGGCGGGGATCCATTGAATTATAGCTCTGGATGCTATATTATTTATATATCACCTACCAGTGTGAGTTTGATTTCTGGATAAATAGAAAAGTTTTCGTTTAATTATTTACTCAAAGAGGTTAATTTTTTCTCTAACCACTCCCCTTTGGAAAGTAAAGGCAGTCCTCAGATAATTTACATTTGACTCCTGAATTTCCCTCACACGTCTGTGTGGAGCAACATGCTTGGTTCAGTGGAGCTTGACTTCCAGCCCTCAAACCACACCCCACAGAGAAGCTTCCGTCTGAGAGCTACCATGTTTCTCTCAGTATAGACAAGAGGCACTTAAAATCCTGAGAAAAATGTGGAACAGGAGAAGATGCGTACAAGAGCAGTCATGATCTTGTCATTCTAGTATTTCAAGCAGAAAGAGAATTAATACAAGAGGTTAGGTGCTTTCCAACCTGTCAGACACTCCAGAGAAATAGAGAGGCCAGGAAATTCGGCCACTAGCATTCATTACCCCTCAGGACTCGAAAGTGTACAGTACCCGTTAGTGCTGCTAGTGATCAGAGCTGCCTCTAGCACTGAAGTGAGTCAGTCACAGGGTAATATTAAAGGCCCCTGACCTCACATCAGCTGAAGCCCACATACCTGACCATGATTGCTAAGAGGAGTCATAATGGCTTTCTCTCACCTTCCAAATCTCATACAAATGCGGCTGATCAGAAAAATCTGTGCTTTCCCTGTGACGGGCTGGAAGTTCTCAGGCAGTGTCCAGGCTTACAGTCACTAGAAGGACTTTGGCAGAAAAAGACTCTAGGGTCCTCTAAGAAACACTCACTGTTAGGGAAAAGGAATCTGAATTGGTGACTCAGGCTTATTCAGGAGGCTTTGTTCTGGCACAATGTGTAGCTGAGGTTGGCTGTTCATTTTAGCCAATTCGGGCCACACTCTGGAAACAATAGCTGAGCACGTGACTATGAGCCAAAAAGATGCAACTGTAAGAGACAATACAGAGCACCCCTGGCTGAAGGAGTGAGGTTAAGCTCCATCAGAGAACCCGTGCAAGGAACTGGACCAACAAAGCATAAGCACAGCAGTGAGCTCTGCCAAACCAATTGACGAGAAAAACACTGTCCACCGGCTACAGAACAAATGGAAGCAGACAAATGAGTCCCACTAGTGAATCAGCCAATTTTCCAATTTCCTCTTGTCGAAGCAATTATAAGCAAGATCTGCCCCTTTGAGTAATCTTCTGGAGTCACAGAGCAATTCAGAAGAGAGGGGAAGAAAGGTTCTAGATGTCCTGCTATTTTGGAAATTATGAAATTGAGTTGGTTTTAATTTAAATTTTTTTAAGTTTCCAGATAAACATGGTGAATTAATGCATTTATAGAGCCTTGCTGTCTTCTAAAAGCCCAATGTACTGTATTTTTTTTTTTTAATAAAGGCCTAAAGATGCATGAGCAAAGAGTTTTTGGAAAGGAGACAAAGACCACACAATTTTGGAAGCTGGAAAGCAACTGGATGAGTGGTAAATTACTTGGCAAATCTGAGAAAGCTGAATTCTAAGCCAGCAGTAGAAAAAGCTGAGAAACGACCCAATATATGCTACAGAATTCCCCAAAGACCCAAGATTTAGTGGACCAAGTACCTTTGGAAGATCCAGGGGTAAAAGTGATGATAAAAACTGCAGGATCATTTGAAAGTCATTTCTGAAAAACATAGAGACCTCTTGGACCCTCACCAAACTTGTGAAGCTGGACAGCCATTCCTTGCTCTCCCTGGCAAACTCGAATTTACTCTGCAGAGAGTGAAACTGAGGTTGTCTCTACTAAAGGGCCACCAGGTAGAGTTGCAGGAAGAGGTACCATAATAAAAACAGGGGACTTAAATGCAAGTTCCCAAACTGAATGTTGAGATGTCAGCATTCTCCGGTCCCACAATCTCCCCCTGAATCTATCTCTCAGAATGCCACGTGTGAAGACTATACATCCAGGCAGGAGGTCAAAAGCACCTTTTCTGGGCAATCTTGCAAATCCAAGAGAAAGTCTTGAAAATACTCTCCTAAAGGATTTCCCAAAGAAACATTCTAGTCAATTTACTCTACTCTGAAGTCTACAGTCCATGCACCCCCGCACATGCACACAGTTTCCAAGGAGGATTTTTTGTTGCCCTCTTCTTAAATATGAATGGCCAATAAAGATATTTGAGGCAAGCATCCAAATGACAAAGAGTGGTCAAACCAAACACCCATAAAAGCAACCTGAGGAAAAACAAGACTACACTGGAGAAAGAGTAATAAAATTAAAAATAGCATTAATTTTCTCAGAGGAAAAAATGTTATTACATCAACCGATCAAAAAAAGAATGAAACCTTAATTAAGGTAATACTAACTGCTATAATAGAGACAACACCTTGGCATCTCAATAGCTTAACATCATAGATATTTATTTCTCACGTATATAGAGTCCAATTAGTAATGATATAGGGGAAGGGCTCTGTTCCACATAATTACTCCAGGCTCCTGGCTCCCTCCTCATTTGTGACTTCTCCATTCCTTTTGTCCTTAGAGTTCTATCTACTTATGTGACAAACAATGAAAGAAATGGCAAAGGAAACATACTTCGTTCCTAACTCTTTGTCTCAGAAGAATATACGCTATTGTTGTTCACTTTCCAATAGCATGATGCAAGGGGAGATCAGAAATGCAGTCCCTGCCTGAGCAGTCACTTCCTATCAGCAACTTTATTTCAAGGGAGGAATACAAGTCTATATCGGATACCTGAATGCCTGTGCCACACTACTGGGGGAAAGGGAGAAACGAAGCCGTTCAGAAAACAAAACCAAAAAAAAAAAAAAAAAAAAATAGCTCTTGGAAAGCAAAAGTGTAACAGCAGTTATTAAATACGCATCGTAAGAGTTGGAAGACACAATTGAAAAAATATGAAACAAACAATTGAGAAAACCTGGCAGAAAGCATAGCAAATAGGACAGGGCAGGAAACATTAAAAAAAAAAAAATAGAAGTCAAGCCATAGAATCTAATATCAAAAGGTATATATGTATCAAAAGAGGGGGGGAAATAATAACCAAATAAACAATTCAGGACAAATTCACAGAACTGTGAAAAATGAATCAACGGATTGAAAAATGTTATCAAAGGACTGACATAAGAGAGAAAATAGACTCATGCCAAGATGTTTCAGATCACCGGGGACAACAAAAAGATTTGAAATGTCTTAAGAGCAAAAAAAATCATAGTTCCCACGGTGATCAAAAATTAGAGTGGCCTTGGACTTCTCGATACTAAAATGGAAGCTGGAAGAGAGGGGAGCAGTGAGTTACAAAGAAGCACTCAGCCTCGAATTCTGCACCCAGCCAACCAGGCAACTGAGAGAGATGGCATGATAGTAAAGATGGTGTCACACACGCAAGGCCTCCAAAAGTTTACCTGTCATCCAACCTTCTTTCAGGATGCTGCTAGAAGTTGTGTTCCACCAAAACAAGGAACGAACTGAGGAAAGAAGCAACGGAGAGCTAGGAGGACAAGATCCAATCTGAGAGAAAAATAAAGAAAATCCACAGAATGACGGAGAACAGAAATTTCAAGACAGTTCCAGCATCAGGCCTAGATTTCCACCGATTTCCATAGGAGCAGAGAGACATGTTATTAAAGAAAGAGATGACATTCATAGCATGCCTGCAATACTGACCTGATGGTGAGGGAATATTTCAGTAGTGGCAGGCAAAGTTGGAGATGTAGTAAAGGTAGTAATAGCAGCAGGAGCAGTGCTAGGATTACAACAGAAATGCATTTTTTTAGAGATTTTATTTATTTATTTGAGAGAGAGAGAGAGTGCACATGAGTGGGGGGGTGGGGGGGCAGAGGGAGAAGCAGACTCCCCACTGAGCAGGGAGCCTGCCATGGGACTCCGTCCAGGGACTCGCAGATCATGACCTGAGCTGAAGTCAGATGCTTAACCAACTGAGCCACCCAGGTGCCCCAACAGAAATGACTTTAACTTAAACCTGGCTGAAGGAAAAGAATAAATTACGGAGCATAAGAGCATGTATGAGATACTAGTCATATATGATTGAGTAGTCAGGTAAAATTGCAGGTTCTGTAAAATGTCTAGCTCTGCCTTAAAGCATAGAGGTTGTTTTCATTTTTCACATTCCGTGCCATTGCACTTTTCTGGAACCCATCCCTGAAAGCAGAAGAGGGCCTATGTGGCCACTATGGAGAGAGACACATATTTTCTTTCCAGGGGTGGCCTAGGTTTTACCTTCTCACAAAGGCTGCCTTTAATATGCACCATTAGTTGAAATCATTTGGTGGCTTCTGTAAAAACACTGGCAACAATTTCAAACTTTTATTAAAATTTTGATCTTTTAAAGTTTAAATTATGTCCTTTGAGGAAAGGTATTGGCAATTCTCTGTGAATGTTCTGCAAAATAAAATTAATCTTTAATAATTAAAAACAGGAAAGGCAACTTGGAACTCTGCAAAAGTAGGAGACTTACCTATCCATCTGGTACAATTTGTGCCAGCCATGGCAATTAGTACAGATTTAATACTTAAAAGAAAATTCCTATAAGTAAAAAAAAATAAGTCATATTGCCCTGACCTGGATTACTAAATTTTAGGAATCACCTTTGATATTCATACCATAGCAGGACTTATGTGAGTGGAAAATATAAACCCTATCTTAAGCGAGGTTTTTTTTTTCTTATATATACATCTTCACTCCATCTCTAACTATTAAAGACACCAAAATACACTCCCACCCACCTCCACACCAAAAATTGCAAGTTTAGATCAGATAATAGTGTGAGGCACTGGTTAGGATGAAGGTTCAGCAGGGTTTCTCAAAAGGGAACTTGTGAATCACATACCTAAGAACTGTGTGGAGTATTTGCTAAAAATGCAAATTCCTGGGCCCTGCCACAGAACAACTGACTCAAAATCTCTATGGTAGATCTGAAAATCTGATTTTTTTTTTAATTTACCAATATGCCCTGTGATTCTCATGCAGCTGAAATTTAAAAGATGCATTGCTTTAGGATGTGGGATACAAAGGTCAGATCACTACAGAAGTCATAGTGCCACAGACTCCAAGCAAAGTCAAGGGACCCTCATTCTCAGACACAGAAGCAGGATCAGGTTCCTTCGGAAGCCACAGTCACTAAAACTGGAGAATAAGGAAGCAAGCCTTAAAGATACAGTTTGCAAGGGCTGAGCTCAACATAAATAAGGTTCTTCCTAATTTTCTGCAGAAGTAGAGGCTTGTGATTGCGGACATTCTCGCATCTGCATTATTATTTTATTACTTTCGTGACACTAATTTTCTAAATTTTGTTTTTAAATAAAGAATTGAGAGGGCGCCTGGGTGGCTCAGTTGGTTAAGCGACTGCCTTCGGCTCAGGTCATGATCCTGGAGTCCCGGAATCGAGTCCCACATCGGGCTCCCTGCTCAGCAGGGAGTCTGCTTCTCCCTCTGACCCTCTTCCCTCTTGTGTTCTCTATCTCTCATTCTCTCTCTCAAATAAATAAATAAAATAAAATAAAAATTAAAAAAATAAAGAATTGAGAGAAAGCAATGGGGGCTGTGTGTTTTGGTGTCTTTAACTGTTAGGACTGAGTATAGCTGCCTGTGTAGGAAATAACCCTGGCTTAAGCAAGATGGGAGTTTTATTTTCGTCTCATTTAAGAGCTGATAAAGCAGGTCCATAATTTCTTCAGGGGCCCATGCTTCTTCCAGGTCTCTGCTCTACTATCCTAATAGTCTGGATGCTCGTGCTTATGTTTATATTATGGATGCTGGGCCTCTAAGCATCGTGTCCTGTTCCAAGCAGCAGGAAGGAATAATGGCAGAAATGTGCATATCAACCAAATCAGCTTCCTTTTTAAGATGCTTTCTCAAAAGCCCTACAAAACAACTTCCAGCTACCCTTCATCAGCCAGTTTCCATTGGCTATGCAAAGAAGCTTGTGAAATGTAGTTTTGGCTGGGCATATTGCAACATCCAGCGAAACTGACGTTCCATTGCACAAAGAGAGGAGGAGAATGGATATGGAGTAGGTACCTGGAAGTCTAAATTCTGTCCTGTACTTAATATTTGGCTATGTGAAATTCACCCATCTTCCCTAGGCCTCAGTTTTCTCATTTGTAAAACAGAAACTGACACTTTTCATGATTGTTAAAACATTTAAAGATAACATATGTAAAGATCTTGACACACAGTAGGGATTTAATAAATGATAACCCCCAAAGAAGCTCTAACTTCTAAAATATATTTGTGTGCTTACTGAACACTGTTGTTGAAAGGTTAATTATCTGATCACATACAATGTCATCAAATACCAAACTACATCACACTGCCTTGCAAGGGCAACTCAACTACTTCGTTCTATCTCGTTTCATTATCTCCGTCCTACCCTCTGGAGAGGTACCAATTAGGAGTTAACACACTCTCCCAAGGTTAGTCAACTGCTGAAGAAAACTATCTAGGAATAATGGAAAAGATGAATAATAAGGAAATCCACACAGCATGTGTGATATATGATCCACATCCATATAACCTTTTACTCTCCACAGAAGAAATGGCCTCATTAATCCAATAGACAGTTTGTCTTAAAACCATACCACTTTCCTTTTTAAAAACTGCAAGTCCAGGCCTCTCCAGTCATGTTTCTACCAGGAGACTACAGGATCTAAGCATTTCTATTCTACTATTATTCATTTCTCAACTTGTTTTTTTGTAGATCAAAAAATATGACCACAAAATCCTCCCATCCCAGGAAGCATGCCCCTTTGCAATGTGACTTATTAATTCTTCTATCAAGAGTTAGTCTATTCCTTTACCTCTTGAATCTAGGCTGGTCTTGAACTCGCTTTGACCAATAGAAGGTGGCAACACTGACATAATGCAACTTACAAGACTACGTAGGTCTTAATAGGCTTTGGCTCTGTCTTCACCCACCTGGAGCCCTGTTCTGGGGCTGCCATGTAATAAGAAAGCAGGTCTGGTCTATGAGGAGGCAACACAGGTGCCCTGGAGGACAGCCAGCACCAACGACCAGACAGGTGACTTAGACCATCTCAGACCTTCTGGCCCAGGCTGAACGCAGCTCCGAGTGAGCAAGCCCAGAAGAAATCAGCAGAGGGACCACCCAGCCAACAGACCAAATGGTGAGAAGTAATAAATCGTTGTTATTGTAAGTCATTAAGCTTTGAAGGAATTTGTTACACAGCAATATAAACTGAAATATCACCTCGAGAAGAAATACAGTGAAGCTTTTATTTCCTTTCCAGTGATCTTTACACTGTGAAAAGAAACCTAATACAGTCCTAGCACATGGTGGGTGCTTAATAATTACTGGCAGAATGAATGAATGAATGAATGAATGAGTCATGGCAAACTCCCTTTAACTCAATAAAGATCTACAGTCTGTAATCTGCTCATCATTAAATCTCCACAAGAATCAAGATCAGAGCACCATCTATTGGTCAACAGATAATTGTGAAGAGGCAAAGCAGGGAAGAGTTCACACTCCCTTCATTTTAATGTGAAATTTAATAATTTGGTAACACTTCGGAGTGAGCCATATGCTTGTCTTAGAGAAGAAATATGCTTGTCTTAGAGAAGAAAATCATTATATAGATGCACTGGGTGTCTTTTTTGTCCCTCTCTTCTCTCTCTTTCATAGTAGGAGCAGCTTCAATATATAATGGTTTCCCCTATTTTATTGTTATTTAAAAACCTACCCCCAAACCAAATTCACCCTTTATAAACTCAGACTGTAGTATCAGATAAGATTATTTATAACTTTTTCTAATTTTAGATTAGGAAATAGTTAATATTAGAAATCCCCAGGAATTTACATGGCTCAAAGTAAATGTTTTAGAAATATCTTACTGAGAATTGTTTTTAATTGCCACAATGGAAGATCAGTAAACTACCCTTTGAAATCTTTCCAGTCAAAAATCACTGTGCCTATGTTCTATGATGTAGAACTTCAGTGCATCAATTGCCCATCTGAGTGTTGAAGTAAACCCAAATTGCCTTGCTAGGAAAATCTTGGCCTTTTGCATAAAATCTCATCAGGCACATATCCATGGAAGATCATATGGCCTTTGAATCAGAAATATGTGCTGTTGGAAGAGAAGATTCTCCCCTTACTGCTAATCTTTATGCAGCGAGCAGAAATGAGAGGGGCACCCAGCAGTACCTCATCTCCACAAGCCATTTGGTTCCTTCCAGTTGGCATTTACAGACCTAATTCCCAGCTTGAATAAGCAGTCAGGGATCCCTTTATAAAAACTGGCTTCCTCTGTGGTTAGGGGTCCCCTTTTCTTATAACTGTGTTTGTTGTTTCTTCTGTGGTCATCGGCTTCTTGTGACAGGGTAATCCTTGTGGTATAGGAGTTCCTTGTAATACAGGGAAGGTTGTGGTTAGGGTACCTTGTAACACAGCAGGACTCTGGACAGACATAACTTGTTACCAAGAGGGATTTGGGCCAGAGGTGACATAGGGTGAGCCCAGACACTCTCAGAAGAATAGAGGTGATGTGGTCCTCATTAATGCTTAAATGACACAGGAGATATCAGTTGACTTTGAAGTATATACAGAATTTGTGCACTTAAAATTATTACCAGGAAATACAATCCAAACTCTCTTTTATTTCTTATACAAAAGCGTGTGAGTGTGAGTGTTTATGTATGTATGTCTGTATGTGAGGGGAACTGAGAGAGAAAGAGAGAGGGAGGAGATACAGAGAGAACAGAAAGAATACCTGGAGATCTGCCTGAAGGCTATGCCATACTTCCATTTCTCTAAATATTCTAAAATATATTCCCAGATCAGTCAGACCATAAGAGGAAAGGAAACGTGTATTTCATGATTTTAACCATCACATAATTTCTTTCATGTGAGCAACCATTATTTTTAGTTATTTTAGTTAGGACTTTCTGCAATGTCCTCTTACCTGGTCTTCCTGTATGTTTTTCCATATCCCTCTGATGCATTCTCTACATGCCAATCAGGCTGTTCCTTGGAAACTGCAAATCCTATCTTGTCACATGTCTGCTTAAAACCTTCCGTGACTTCCTACTGGACTTTACATTAAAGACAAAATCTTTGGGGCGCCTGGGTGGCTCAGCTGTTAAGCGTCTGCCTTCGGCTCAGGTCATGATCCCAGGGTCCTGGGATGGAGCCCCGCATTGGGCTCCCTGCTCCGCGGGAAGCCTGCTTCTCCCTCTCCCACTCCCCCACTTGTGTTCCCTCTCTCGCTGTGTCTCTCTCTGTCAAATAAATAAATAAAACCTTAAAAAACTTTAAAGACAAAATCTTTAACATTCCCCTTTGGGCTACGTATGACCTCATCCTTACTTTCCTCTTCAGTTTCTTTCTAGGTCACTTGGCCCCCTTCACTACGCTGATGGAATTATGAAGAAGGAGGTCCAGCAAATAATGTTTCTCTTCCCTATACAAGTTCTAAACCAATTGCTTAGGCAAAAGAACAAGATAAATGAGAGGCTTCTCTTCTCCCCAACAGCAATTATGCTGTTGGGGAGAAGAGAATATAGCCTTTAAATGAAGGGAATTTCTGAAGGCTAAACCTGAGAATTAGGTTTACCCTTCCAGATACAGGCAGTACTGAATGACTTTCCTCATGCCTGCAGCAGAGCCTCAGTTACTAAGTTTAAGTCCTGGCTATAGTTTAGAAGAGCCTAGGTTATGCTGCAGTATCAAATGATTCCCAAATCTCATTGGCTTGAAGCCACAAAAGCACATTTCTTTCTCATTTACTATGTCCATCGTAGGGCAGCTGAGACTCTGTTCTATATTCTGGTTCTGTCTCTGGGACCCAGACTGAAGAACAACCACTATCTCAAAATTTGCTGGTTGCCACTGCAGAAAAATAAGACAGGGCCCTGAAAGTTTCTCTTTCTGGCAGTCACGTGTTCTGCTCCAAAAGTGAATCACACCACTTTCAATCTCAACCCAGGGGTCAGAACTAATAAAATGGCCCTACCAGGAAATTTTGCCCAGAGAAGAAGAATGGATGTTGGTAAGCAAAAACTTTAAGTATTTCCATGGCCAAAGGCAACTGTGGACAGGCGCTCTCCACAGGCATGCCGGCCTCCTAAGAGACAGGGACGTGGAAGGTGCTAGGCTCCACATACCAAAAGTTGCCAACTCAGAATTTCATGGAGATTGATAAGACTTCTTTAGGAGATATCTTTCTCATGGAAACCAGATAAATAGGGAAAAGGTATTCCCCCTTTGAAGACCAATTGTGAAAATTTGAGGTTTGAGCTCAATTGGGATTAAAAATTAAGCACAATTTGATTAGTCATTCTTCTAAGAGTGTGAGCAGCCTCGAATGGAGAAATACATTAAGTAGAGCATGCCAATTATGTAGGAGGCTCCCAACAAATGGTATAACCAAAGTGGATTCCAGAAATTACAATATAGAATCATTAATCCTCAAGGAACAAAGAGAGAAAGTTGTTTTTGCAACTCAATTTTCATAAGTTTTTTTCCATAATTTCCCAAAAGGGAGGTTTTGGACAACTAGCAGTTCAGTATCATGGTATTTTCCTTGACATGCTTTAACTGAAATATTACATGCATACAGAATGGGCTCAGTGCCTGCGTGGATGAGGGCATGGAGGAATTCTTCCCCAAAAGGCTGATCCAGAAGGATCACCTCTGGGTCCCTGAAGAGGACCTGGCCAGTTGGGGGGGGTGCCACCCCTGTTCTTATACACTGTGAAAGAAGCTCAGACATGCTTTTAACTGAAATATCACATGCCTACAGAAAAGTATACAAATCATAAAGGCCTGATATGTTTTGACAAAATGAACACATCTGGGTAACTTAGCACATTATGTTACCTCAGAGCCCCTCCCCCCTCTTGTGTTTCTTTTCAGTCAGTAAAATAGCATGTCTCCACACACTACACTATAGAGAGCAATTATGCTGTTGGGGAGAAGAGTGGGAATGAAAAGGTAGGTAAGGAGGAAATTTCACATTTGCCATGTGCTGTTTTAATTTTGCCTATCAAGAATATAACTATATATTACCTCTGAAATAAAACAATTTACACCCTCCCATCTTAACCCAGTGATTCCCCTTGATGATCCTGTATTACTGTGTTCCATTAAGGTACAGTGATTATGAGCACAGACTCTGAAGCAATATAGAAATGAGCTGATGTCATGTCTTACCAATCAGGAGCAGCTTCTGGGACTCAGCCAAGTTACTCGAATTCCCAAACCCTGAGTCCCATCATCTAAAAAAATCATGATAATAATAACAAATTCATAAAGGATTAAATAAAATAGAATTTGTTAAGTCATTAATATAGTACCTAAAACATACTAAGGGTTCTCTACATTGTACCTATTTTATTCTATGGAATAAAAATGTCGGGTAACTGGCCTTTGGAAATTGAAGAATATACTTTAAGTCATTAAATTAAAAATACAGTTATTCTTTTTTTACTTGGAATAGTTGAAGATAATGAGTGGTATTTAACCATTCACCGTGTCTGAGAAACAGAGCTAGCTAACGTATCTTAGAAATCATCCGATTCATTTATTTGCTTGTTTACACAAATGAATAAACTGAAACCAAAACAGACAACGATTTGTTTTTACTCCACCATCTGCTCCAAAAAAGTAAAAAAAACCTGATTTCAATTTCTCTGACTTCCAGTCCAGTGCTTTCCCTACTATGCCATGATCCATTCACTCAGCCATACCCTAGTAGAGCTAACAGTTATTGAGTGTCTCATAAGTATATTGCCAGTAAAATTCAGACTAAAATGGCTATCCCAGGAAAAGATGGAAAAACACTTTCTATTAGATCAGGCTGACTTCCATTTATTCCATCAGCAGCATCTGTGCTTACTGGAAGGGACTTCAAGGAGACTACCTATGTATTAGAAGATTGCTAATATGTGGTATTAAAAATTAATTCCATTTCTGAATATACTGAACAAGAGGGGATCTTATCAGCCATCTGCTGCTCAGTCCTCTGTTATCTTGGTTGCTTATATTTATGCTAATAAAAAATCAACCCACAGGGCTGCAGAAATCTTTCATTCTTCTCTCTCCCTCATACGCATTCTATCAAGTTGTGAATTCAACTTGAGTGGAAAAGTGTAAGGAGACAAGCTGGGGCTTGAGGAAGAAGGGAGCAGGTGTCATGGAAGAATTTCCTGAAGTATTGCTGGCTTTGGTTTGGGGGTGGGAGCTTGTGATTCAATTGAGAAAAGAGCTTCAAACTTGGGCTTGAATCTTGACTTCCTCATGTTGAATCTTACTGTTCATTCTGTGGCCTTGTCTTAGTCCCTTCTTTTGCTTGGCATTCATTTCCTCATCACTAGAGTACCTTTTACAACTCATCTCTGAAACTGTAATATAATTGTCGGCAGCTATAAGATGAAAGAATTTCAAACTGTGTAAAATATGAAGAAAGTGCTAATGTTTCAGCCACTCAACATACTATATAGCTAAATCATTCTCATAATTATTATTTCTATTATTCTTTTTTAAACTTTATTGACAAATCAGGAAAACCTTAAAACTTTTTTTATTCCTTTAAAAATATCTAAGGGGTGCCTGGGTAGCTCAGTCAGTTGAGCATTTGACTCTTGATTTGGTTCAGGTCGTGATGTCAGGGTCCTGGGATCAGGCCCTACGTTGGGCTCCCCGCTCAGCAGGGAATCTGCTTGAGATTCTCTCTCTGCCCCTCCCCTGGCTCTCTCTCTCTCTCTCTCTCTCTCTCTCTCTCTCCTGCTCTCTCCCTCTTGCTTTCTCTAAAATAAATAAATAAATAAATAAAATCTTTAAAAATAGTTAAGATTGGGAACAGCACATTTCCTGTATTTTCTTTTAATAAATAGGAATACTTTGATCAGCAAAGAGGATGCCTAGACATGCATATGTTGGCAGATCAAAGAAAGATTAATATTTAATACACTGAAATGAACATAAAGGAGTAGAAAAACAAAATTTTTCTTAACCAGAAAATGTATGTATTTTATCAAATGACCATATACTTTATGTTCTTTCAAAAGCATAACACATAGCATCAATAATTCCAAGTACTTATTTTGTTAATGGTATATTCTTGAAAATAAGTAATAACACCCTATCACCTTCTGTACAGCACTTCAAAGAGATGTATTCCTTATGTATGCGTTGATAGTACTGACTCTCAAAAGTGAAGCATATAAGAATCAATCTCAAAACAAACTTTGATTCCCATTTTAATAGTCTGGCATATTTGTAAAAGTAACATTTTCAAGGAAACTTACTCAACAAAGCATTAAAAACTTGGTGGTTATTGACTAGAAAGGCTTAATTAATCTTTATTATAAAGTTCACTTTTTTCTCTATTTACATTCTTTACAGTGAACAGAATCATTGGGTTATATCATCCAAAGAATAATAGATGAAGGAATTGTTTCTAAAGTAATTCTAACCACTCTGGTTATGAAATACCATACTCACAAAAAGTACATTAAACGCAAATACACAGTATGGTGAATAAATATAAAGCAAACACCCATGTATCTACCACTTGGGTCAGACAGAGAGTAAGTGCTGACAGCCCTATAGATATCCCCCATGAGTTTCTTCTTTAATATACTCCTCTCTCCCCATCTGAGATAACTATCATGACTTTTACTATAATATCTCTTCATTTTCTTTATACCATTACCACCAATGTATTTATATCTAAAAATACAGTTTACTTGTGCCTGTTTTGATCAGGATATATGTATTATCTTGTGACTCTGGCTTCTTTTTTTTCAACATTATGCTTACATAATTAATCCACATTGCTACAAAGAGTTGTAGTTTGTTCACTTATGTATACACTGTGTACGATTTCATCATATAAATGTATAAAATGTATTTATCTATTCCAATATTGGTACACATTTGGTTTAGTTCCAGTTTTTGGATATCACAAGCAATTCTATTCTGAATATTCTTATAATGCACCCTGGTACAAATGTGCACAAGTTTCTCTAGGTGTCAAAAACTGTGGAGGGTCAGAACTCATACCCTGCTTGCAAGCTAACAGGTCAATCTGCCAGTTTCATGAAGACTGGTAGCAGACTTGAGACTCCTGGATCAGAGGCGAAGGATAGTTTCTCACAGGAATAGTAATAAGCAGAGTCAGCATTTGCACCAATTCCCTGAGCCTTAATTCCCACAAGATGACACAAAGAGGGCCAGACAGATGCCTATAAACAGTGGGCTACACTACAGAAGAGGAACCCTAAGCTCAGGGAACTCGAATTTTTTTTAATGGACAGTAAGCTTGGCCAAATGTCGTTCCAGTAGGGACACTATCTCTATCTTCCAAGTGTATTTTCTGCACAACTATTCTGGAAAAAAGAGAAGAAAGGCAGTTAGTAGCTCTGCTCAAAAGATGCATAGAAATGTAAGAAAGCCATGGAGAATTACCTCCCAACATTAGGGAAAGATTACTTTATGAGAAAATTAACCTTCCTATTTTTCTTCTACATTAATTTTTTTAAAGAAACATTAGTTTCTGAAACATGAATTTGTGAAAATATTAAAGTTTCCCCTCACACATATATTTTAAAACATGAATTATTAAAGGTAAGTTTTTATTTTTTTTTTAATTCTAAATTTCATGGCTTAAAGATAGTTCAGAAGAGAATTTTTGTTTTGTTTTCTTTTTTTTTAAGATTTTATTTATTTATTTTGAGAGAGAGAGAGAGACCGAGCAGGAGGGAATGGTAGAGGGAGAGGGAGAGGGGGGCTCCCCACTGAGCTGGGAGCCAGACACAGAGCTAGATCCCAGGACCCTGAGATCATGACCTGAGCTGAAGGCAGACATTTAACCAGCTAAGCCACCCAGGCATCTTCTTTTGTTTTATTTTCTTACTTAAAGCTGGTGAAATAAAATTCTCCACAAACTCTTCTTTATTTCCTCAAATTCTTAAGAAAATTTCTAATTCCATGCTCAATTCTCTAATCCATTTTAGGCAACATTACTGTAAATGCACTAATCATTTGCACAGGGGATAAAAGTGAGCACAGGGAGGAAAATACTAAATGGATCATGATTGAAATCCTTTCCCAGCACCAAGGTGAGCCCCAGGTGCCATCATGACCCCCTATGTATCATTTTAGCTCTAATTGCTCCCTTCTCAAAGCACTCCTGCATAGCCATGTCTGTCAGAGAAGCTGTCCTTAAAAACAGATTACATTAAGTAATAGCCTTGCACAGGCACCTATGGAATTTGGCAAGTGCTACAAATCAGGTTGTGTTTTGTTGGTGTTGTTTTTTAAACATTACCAACTGTATTGAACATGTCTTTTTCTCTGATGTTTTGACATCTTGCATGACAATAGAAGAGACTGTCCTTTCCAAGGTTAGCCAATTTTCTAGAGACAGCTCCCATGCCTGGGAGCATGCTTTTCATATGCAAACCAACAAATCCAAAGCTCAGACCCCACAACTAACCTCTTTAACTAGTTCTTGTATTCAGGGCCATTATCCACTACCCCAGGGAGAGGTACCAGACAACTAGAGAAAGCCCTTATTTCCCTGAACCCACCAAAATTATTCAAACTAGCCAATCCTAAACTTGCTTCCCCTACCTCACTTATTTCCTATCAGTCTTCTAGAAATCTTAGTCAATATAAGACATGTAAGTCAATGCAAGACAATTTCAGAAAGAAAAAGAATAGCTCTCAGATTTTAGTTTCTAACATTCCTCCAAAAAAAGGAAGCAGGGCTCTTGGAGGAATGAATTTTGCCCACATTGCCTTCTGCTCCCTCTGCCTTTGACCAGCCCTGGTGTTGCCCTGTGTGACCCAGCATGGCATGCCATGTTTCATGTTTCTAGAAACTGGTGAGTATAAAAACTTCTTTCATCATGAAAGCCATTTCTTTGTCTATGTGTCTTACTCTACCTGATTAAAACAAATCTCAGGTACATCTTAAAACACCAGCACCCCTTTCAGCGCCATCAACTCTAACTACACCCTACCCACACAAACATATTTTTATAGTCAAGAGGTCCCTCTGTTCCTGCTTATTTTCTCATGTTGGTTTAGAAATAATGAATGTAGAGATAGCACACACTTTGACAGCACACACTTAAATATAAGAAAAGAAGTCAATAAAGGGTGAAGCTCAGCATAAACTTTGGCAAGACCAACTCACTGCTAGGCTATATCCAAGGAAGAAGAATTCTAGTATAATTACCAAGCATGGTCTCTAAAGAGTTTTCAGAAGTTTTTTAAATTGAGTTGCTGAGGACAACAAAATTTATTGTCCACACACCTCTTTCTGCCAATCCCTGTATGTGCCCTAGTATTTGTCTCTGTGACACACAGAAATGGAGATCATGGGTCTTTCCAAAATTGGAACTCTCCTATAATCAATTTCTCAGAGATTTTGCAAATGGTTATCTGGGGAAGAGTTGCTGGGGGGTGAGTAAGCCAGCAACAGCCTATTTTGCCATGAGCTTCGGAGGAGTGATTCAGGTTTCATATTTAAGGAAATGCATCCCAACATCTAGCTACAATGAGCTTAGAACTGGTGAGCCCCATTCGGAACAAAAAGAACCTGTTACAGCTAGCATATAGGTGAAACCTATTCTTAAGACCCCTGAAGAATCTTAAAAGAGTGTTGAGTTGAATGAACTTATCACTTATGATGGAATTTCTTTAAGAAGATACCTACTCAGATTTATTATAGAGCCAGATTCAGTATTGAGAGCTTGAAAGAAAATCCAGCAAGAATTTGATAAGCAGTTATCGCCTAAGGAAAAGATGAAAGAGAGGAACACAGACATCTAGGAAAGAGTACTGACTATGGTTATGGCTGGGTTACTAGAGGAATTAAAATGCACAGAAAAGAAAGAGAAATGCTCATGAATGAAGAGGACAGAAGATTATTACTGTACTCACCTCCCCGTTTCTCACAGAGCTAATAAGAAAAGCAACCCACTGATCTGAAAAGATTGCAGGCAGGAAGGTCAAGAAGGAAAGAGGCAGGATGCCTTTGCATAAGCAAGTCATTTGGGTAGTATCTAGACAAGAAAGCAAATTCTATGTTCCTATGGTGGCTCCAGAGAAGAACACTTTTACAAAAGCCTGTCAATATAAATTAGATTAGGACATTTGTTTACCCAACTATGTGCCAAAAGCAGAGAAAGGACTGCATAGACCAGATAGAACAGCACTTACTACATTTAACCAAATCCTATTGTGAACCTGGGAATCCTATCTAGGAGCAAAAAAAGACAAATAAGAGAAGAGCAAAAGAGCAGTCAGGCATTTGCTGAATCACGCGGGAAATGACTAAAGACACTGTGGAGACAATGACAATCTCCCTAGCGTGAGATCATGGACTTCAAGGTAATAAACTGAGTGTGCCCCAGCACCCCCCCCCACAAGATTCAAAAATAATAGTTCTCCAGCCTCTTTAACAGTCTCCCAGTCAAAGGCTCCAGTGCTTTCATTTGTCAGACACCATCAAAAGATCAAGGAGCAAAGAGAGGAAAATGGATGCTGTGAGTAGCTGGGTGCCTATGAGCATACAAAATAAAAATGTGAATATTGCATTTAATTTGATTTTCCTTAAGAAAGGTCCTTTCCTTAAAGGACCACGAAGGTAGACTTAGGGAACTCAACTACTTATTAAAACGTAATAACATTTGTATCACAGGAGTCTGAGAAGATGAAGAGAGAGATAAAGGGGCAGAAGGTTTATTTGAACAAATTTTCGCAGAAAACTTCCCTAATCTGGGGAAGGACACAGGCCTTAAAATCCAGGAAGCACAAGAACTCCCATTAAATTCAACAAAAGCTGACCATCACAAAGGCATATCATCCTAAAATTCACAAAATACACAGACAAGGAAAGAATCCTGAAAGCAGCAAGGGAAAAAATGTCCTTAACCTACAAGGGAAGACAGATCTGATGCACAGTGGATCTGCCCACAGAGAGTTAGCAGGCCAGAAAGGAGGGGAAGGAAATACTCAATGTACTGAATGGGAAAAATATGCAGCCAAGAAATCTTTATCCAGCAAGGCTGTCATTCAGAATAGAAGGAGAGATAAAGAGTTTTCCACACAAACAAAAACTAAAGGAGTTTGTGACAACTAAACCAGCCCTGCAAGAGATTTTAAGGGGGACTCTTTGAGTGGAGAGAAAAAAGACCAAAAGCAATAAAGACTAGAAAGAAACAGAGAACGTCACCAGAGACACCAACTCTACAGGTAACACAATGACACTAAATTCATACCTTTCGATAATCACTCTGAATGTAAATGGACTAAATGGGCCAATCAAAGACATAGGGTATCAGAAAGGATTAAAAAAAAAAAGACCCATTGATTATGCTGCCTATAAGAGACTAGACCTAAAGACACCTGCAGATTGAAATTGAGGTGATGGAGAACCACCTAGCATGCTAATGGCGGTCAAAAGAAAGCCAGAGTAGCCATATGTATATCAGACACACTAGATTTTAAGACAAAGACTGTAACAAAAGAGGAAGAAGGGCATTATATGATAATTAAGGGGTCTATCCACCAAGAATATCTAACAATTATAAATATTTATGCCCCCAACTTGGGAGCACCCAAATATATATATCAATTAATAATAAGCACAAAGAAACTCACTGATAATAGTACAATAATAGTAGAAGACTTTAACACCCCACTTATAGCAACGGACAGATCATCTAAGCAGAAAATCAACAAGGAAACAATAGGTTTGAATGACACACTGGACCGGATGGACTTAACAGATATATTCAGAGCATTTCATCCTAAAACAGCAAAATACAAATTCTTCTCAAGTGCACATGGAACATTCGTCAGAACAGACCACATACTGGGTCACAAATCAGCCCTCAACAAGTACAAAAAGATCAAAATCATACCGTGCATGTTTTCAGACCACAGTGCTATGAAACGAAGTAAAGCACAAGAAAAAATTTGGAAAGACCTCAAGTGGAAGTTAAAGAACATTGTACTGAAGAATGAATAGGTTAACCAGGAAATTAAAGAATAATTTTAAAAAAGTACATGGAAGCAAAAGAAAATGAAAGCATGACAGCCCAAAACCTTTGGGATGCAGCAAAGGCAGTCCTAAGAGAGAAGTATTTTGCAGTAAAGGCCTACCTCAAGAAGCATGAAAAGTATCAAATGCAAAACCTAACCTTACACTTAAAGGAGTTAGAAAAGGAACAGCAAATAAAGCCTGAAGCCAGAGAGGAGGGAAATAATAAAGATTAAAGCAGAAATAAATGCTATAAAAACAAAGAAAACCAGTAGAACAGATTAATGAAACTAAGAACTGGTTCTTCAAAAGAATAAAATTGATAACCCCCTAGCCAGACTTACCAAAAACCAAAGAGAAAAGACCCAGATAGATAAAATCATAAATGAAAGAGGAGAGATCACAACCAACACCACAGAAATACAATTATAAGAGAATACTATGAAAAATTATATGCCAACAAACTGGGCAACCAGGAAGAAATGGACAAATTCCTAGAAACTTACAAACTATCAAAACTGAAACAGGAAGAAATAGAAAATTTGAACAGACCCATAACCAGCAAAGAAATTGAATCAGTAATCAAAAATCTCCCAGCAAATAAAAGTCTTAGGCTGGATGGCTTCCCTGGACAATTCTACCAGACATTTAAAGAAGAGTTAAAACTGGGGCCCCTGGGTGGCTCAGTCGTTTAAGGTCTGCCTTTGACTCAGGCCCCACGTCTGGCTCCCTGCTCACTGGGGAGCCTGATTCTCCCTCTCTCTCTGCCCTTCCCCCTGCTTGTGCACTCTCTCTCTCTCTCTCAAATAAATAAATAAAATCTTAAAAAAAAAAAGAGTTGAAACCTATTCTTCTCAAACTGTCCCAAAAAATAGAAACAGAAGGAAAACTTCCAAATTCATTCTACAAGGCTAGCATTATCTTGATTCCAAAACCAGAAAAAGACCCCAATAGAAAGGGAATTAGAGTCCAGTATCTCTGAAGAACATGGATGCCAAAATTCTCAATAAAATACCAGCAAATCGAATTCGATAGTACATTAAAAGAATCATTCACCACAATCAAGTGGGATTTATTCCTGGGCTGCAGGGGTGGTTCAGTATTAGCAAATCAATCAATGTTATACACCACATTAATAAAAGAAAGGATAAAAACTATATGATCCTCTCAATAGATGCAGAAAAAGAATTTGACAAAATACAGCATCCTTTCCTAATAAAAACCCTCAACAAAATAGGGATAGATGGAACATATCTCAACATCATAAAGGCCATATTTGAAAGACTCATAGCTACTATTATCCTCAATGGGGAAAAACTGAGAGACTTTCCCTATGGTCAAGAACAAGACAAAGATGTCCACTCTCGCCATTACTACTTAACATAATACTGGAAATCTTAGCCTCTTCAATCAGACAACAAAAAGAAATAAAATGCATCCAAATTGGCAAAGAAGTCAAACATTCAGTATTTGCAGATGAGATGATACTCTACGTAGAAAACCCGAAAGACTCCACCAAAAATATTGTTAGAACTCATATGAATTCAGCACAGTTGTAGGATATAAAATCAATGTGCAGAAATCTGTTGCATTTTTATACACCAATAAGGAAGCAGCAGAAAAAGAAATCAAGGAATTTATCCCATCTGCAATTATACCAAAAACAATAAGGTACTTAGGAGTAAGTCCAACTAAAGAAGTAAAAGACCTATACTCTGAAAACTACAGAACACTTATGAAAGAAATTGAAGAGGACACAAAGAAATGGAAGAGCATTCCATGCTCATGGACTGGAAGAACAAGTATTGTTAAAATGTCTATACTACCCAAAGCAATCTACACATTTAATTCAAACCCTATCAAAATATCACCAGCGTTTTTCAAAGGGCTAGAACAAACAATCCTAAAATGTGTATGGAACCACAAAGGACCATGAATAGCCAAAGCAATCCTGAAAAAGAAAAACTAAACTGGAGGCATCACAATTCTGGACTTCAAGCTGTATTACAAAGCTGTAATCATCAATACAGTATGGTACTGGCACAAAAACAGACACATAGATCAATGGAACAGAACAGAGAACCCAGAAATAGATCCACAACTATATAATCAACTAATCTTCCACAAAGTAGGAAAGTATATCTGATGGAAAAACAATCTTTTCAACAAATGGTGTTGGGAAAACTGGATAGCAACATGCAGAAGAATGAAACTGGACCACTTTCTTATATGATACACACACAAAAAATTCAAAATGGATGAAAGACCTAAATGTGAGACAGGAAACCATCAAAACCCTAGAGGACAACACAGGCAGAAACCTCTTTGACCTCAGTTGCAACAACTTCTTAGTAGACACATCTCCAGAGGCAAGGGAAACAAAAGCAAAAATGAACTGCTGGGACTTCATCAAGATAAAAAACTTCTGCACAGACAAGGAAACAATCAACAAAACTAAAAGGCAGACTATGCAATGGGAAAAGATATTTGCAAATGACATATTTGATAAAGGGCTAGTATCCAAAATCTATAAAGAACTTACCAAATTCAATGCCCAAAAAACAAATAATCCAGGTAAGAAATGGGCAGAAGACATGAATGGACACTTTTCCAAAGAAGACATCCAAATGGCTAACAGATACATGAAAAGATGCTCAGCATCACTCATCATCAGGGAAATACAAATCAAAACTACAATGAGATATCACCTCACACCTGTCAGAATGGCTAAAATTAACAACACAAGAAACAACAGGTATTGTCAAAGATGCAAAGAACCCTCTTACACCATTGGTGGGAATGCAAACTGATGCAGCCACTCTGGGGAACAGTTTGGAGGGTCCTCAAAAAGTTAAAAATAGAACTACCCTATGATCCAGCAATTGCACTACTAGGTATTTACCCAAAGATACAAAAAATACAGATTTGAAGGGGTACATGCTAATAGCATTATCAACAATAGCCAAAATATGGAGAAAGCCCAAATGTCCATTGACTGATGAATGGATAAAGAAGATGTGGTGTGTATATATATATATATATATATATATATATACACACAATGGAATATTATTCATCCATCAAAAAGAATGAAATCTTGCTATTTGCAACAATGTGGATGGAGGTAGAATGTATCATGCTAAGCAAAGTCAGTCAGAGAAAGACAAATACCATATGATCTCACCCATACGTGGAATTTAAGAAAGAAAACTGCTGAACATATGGGAAGAGAGAAAGGAAAAAAAGGAGAGGGAAACAAGCCATAAGTAACTCTTAACGATAGAGAACAAACTGAGGGTTGATGGAGGGAGGTGGGTGGGGGGAATGGGCTGAATGGGTGATGGGTATTAAGGAGGGCACTTGTTGTGATGAGCACTGGCTGTTGTTATGTAATTGATGAATCACTGAATTCTACTCCAGAAACCAATATTGCACTATATGTTAACCAGCAAAACTGAAATTCAAAGAAAAATTGACTTCCCTTGTCAGCAAGGCAAGGATTTTCTTCTAGATAAAATAACTCATGACCTTGAAGTACTATGAATTATATAAACAATGTTTAGAGTTGATGGGATTAAAACTCCATATTCAGTGATTTCAGAGCCTCAGTGATTTTGGGTCTCCAAATAGATCATGTTCATTTTCTGTCTCAGCACATTCACTTATTTTCTCTTCTTTACTATATCCTCTAAACTGCCCCTCTCCAAAAACAACCTTCAATTTTCCACTCCCACTCCTTTGAAGTGGTTACGTTTTTTTGCCTTTAGTGATACCTCCTAATTTTTAAATTATATCAGTTATATCACAGAGATTACCACCTCATCATTTTCTGATTTGTCCATGTGTGCTAACTGCCATTTCTCAACTAGCTTATCAGAACTTTGAGGAAAGGTATCATCTCTCTCTCTAACCCCCTTTTAATTCCCAGACCACCTGGAATAGCACTAAGGCACAAAATAAAGCCTCCATAAAGAACTGTTTTTAGAGGGGTACCTGGGTGGCTCAGTCGGTTAAGCATCTGACTTTAGTTCAGGTCATGATCCCAGGGTCCTGGGATCGAGCCCCACATCAGACTCCTTGCTCAGAGGGGAGTCTGCTTCTCTCCCTCCCTCTGCTCTCCACCCCTAGCTAGTGCTCTCTCTTGCTCTATCAAATAAACAAATAGAATCTTTTAAAAAATAAATAAAATAGGGGCGCCTGGGTGGCTCACTCCGTTAAGCGGCTGCCTTCGGCTCAGGTCATGATCCTGGGGTCTTGGGATTTCTCCCTCTTCATCTGCCTGCCACTCTGCCTACTTGTGCTCTCTCTCTGTAAAATAAATAAATAAAATCTTTAAAAATAAATAAATAAATAAAAGTAGTTACCTTAGTACATAAACAAGTGTACAAATGAGTGATACAAAAAGTAAGTCAATGTGAACAATCAAAGATTTAGAGGTGGTAGCAGTGGAATACTGGTTTAAAAACTGGTTCTGGTGGGGTAGGGAATCCTGATTTTTACTGTTCACCAATTGCTATTGTGCAAATATTCCCAACACAGCTGATTCCAAACTACTGGAATGATGTCACTGGACACAGAGTTGAGAAGAGATACACACACTTGATAGAGTTTCCAGCACACCGATGTTGGAATTTGAGGAGTACCTTGACTGCCTGAATTAGAAAAGATGTTGGAGAGTAGAAGTTCCAAGTCGAGAGGAACAGCTGCAATATAGCCTCTGAGTGAGGAGGAAGCACAGAGTATTAAGGGCATTGGTGGGAGGTCAGTCTGATTCGAGTATGAATGGTGAGTTTGGGTAAACTTTTGGCAATTTCAAGTAGAGTAGACGACAGGGTCCAAACTTCATTCAGTTGCAGATGAGGAGTCAACAAAGATTCATGAAGAGACAGCTGATCTCCTGAAAGTAATCATTTAAGACTAGTCCTTGGTCTGTTGCTGTCTGAGACCTGGAGAACCGGTACAAAATGAGAGCAGCAGGACTCCAGTGGCAGCACTGAGTGAAGACGCGGACAGAACTGGAAGTGATAAGGCAGGGGGAAAAATTCTTTAAGATTGTATTTATTTATTTTATTTTATTTGAGAGGGAGAGAGAGCAAATGGAAGGGAGAGGCAGAGGGAGAGGGAAAGAATCCCAAGCGGACTCCTCGCTGAGCATGGAGTCCAACGTGGGGTTCGATCTCACAACCTGGAGATTATGACCTGAGCTGAAACCAAGAGTCTGACTCTCAACCCACTGAGCCACCCAGGTGCCCCACGGGGAAAAATTTTTTGATGGCATCTTAAGATTTTTTGGATATGGAAGATGAGGAAAGAGAAAAGAGGACAGTGGCTAAAACTTTCAGTTCTGGGCTCAGAGTTAAATTACCATCTCACTGAACAATTGAGGAGATACAACGGAGCCGAAGCTGGTTTATGGGGTCAACCAATAACTTCAGCTTTGGACATACCCACTTTAGAGCCCAGCAGTGTCAGCTCTACCCCCTACCCTTCAGAATTTCACAGGCCACAGAGATCTAGGGCCCCCTCTCCATCTACTGGGCCCTGTCATTCTCAAACCCCAAACCCGACACTGGAATTCTCTCCAATGAAATGATACAGCGGAGAACTTAAAATCTTTTTCTTGCTGAAATAATCTTCTCCCCTCCCTTCCTTGTTATCCTTTCTCACCCTTTCCCTCCCCAATTCTGAGGATCTTTCTTTTATAGTAAATATTCTCACTTAAAAAAAAAATCCTTTCTGTAGTTAATTCCTATACTAAAACAGTGTTATAGTGTTATAATTTGTATTTTTAATATCTCACTTTAGACATACTGGTATATTTATTATTCCATCCATTCTCCTAAAAAGTCCTATGGGATAAGTGAGGGTAGCTATAATTAACCTCCTTCTGTAAAGGGAGAACTAAGGCATAACAGATAATTAATATAATCAAGAAACTGATTCAGAGGCAATCGCTGATTTGCAAATTCCTTTTCAATATCCTACCCAATAAACAAAATGTTGCTTCCAAACTCTTCTTTTCCTTTAAAAGAAAGATGCAACATAAATTTAGTTTTGTTGTGTAGGGTAATTCTAATTGCATCTCAAAGCAATATAAGGTAAAATCTAAACAAGAATTAGGAATAAATGCCTTCTAATCAAAATCCCATTGCCTTTTTCCAAACTTCACTTGTTTTCTAAGATTATCTACAACAACGAGGGGGAAGACTACTAAACAAAATTCTAGAAGAAGATGATCCTAATACTTCTTGATCTTGTGTGCCATAATTTACTACTCAAATAGAATAAGTTAGGGAAAAAAAAAAAGCACTTGGTTTCCCTTACGATCTCTAGCCTGGGCATAAAAACCTTATAATTTCTAGTGTATGTTTATTAGCAGTAGAGTGTGTTTAAATACAAACAACAAGATATAAAGACAGAAACTATGCAAGGCAGTTTCAGGTCCAAAAGGTGCTTATTCTGTAAGTATCTCAAACTGCAGTCTCCTCACGTCTCAGATTCTTAGCAAAAGGCATGCAATCAAGCCTCCATTCTGAGCAGAATGCTTCTAACTTATTAATTCTAACAGACAAGATAAGGGGAAAGAAACCCTCTGAAGCATGTAAATTCCATTGTTTTAATGTCTAAGTAGTTTTAACCCTACAGGGTAGCTCACCAACTACTGAGGAGCTCTTGAATGTTGAATGATGTTCTTCAGTTCTTTAAGTTCAACATAATTATTCTGTATATGAGCAGTTGTTCCTGAAAACAATGGTTTTAATACTTAAACCAGTTGTTCTCAACACTGGGAGGCAGACCTCTGAGAAGCAATGGGGTTACAAGGTCTGAAACAATAAGGGTATAAGCACATCGAACGTAGACTGGAGTGAATAACATTCTGCATTTACAGAATGAGGTTAATTAGAGCTACCCTCACTTATCTCACAGGATTTTTTTTTTAGGATAATGGATGGAATAAAAAATATTCTGGCATAATTCACAGTAAATTTTCTAATTACATATTTTCCAATCAACGGACCTAAAAATGCAAATTCTATCTTTTTGGCATATTCATAATATTTTGCTACTGCGCAAGAATTTTCATACTAAAAAAAAAAAAGTTGGGATCCATTATTTGAATCTTGGAGTGGACAAAGTATTGTACTCCTGATAGGATTATTACTATTTAATCTTTTGTGATATTTTCATTTTATATATCTTGGAAAATATTTTTTAATCAGCAAATATAAGAACCATGTATAATAAACAAAACATGTAAAATATAGAGGGGAAAGGTGATTATCGGGGTCCCTCAAATTTGGCTGTTACTGTGAACTATCTCTAGAATATGTCCCACCCAAAAAATGGGAAGATAGTTCCTTTATAACTTCCTTATCCATGGAAATTTTTTTTAACATTTAAAATTTTTAGATTAATAGTGAAGTCATATCTATGAGTACATTAAACTCCTTGTAGAAAGGGACTGTGTAAATGCAAAGCATCACTATTATTGCTCTGCAATAAATCCCAGCTAACATAGTAGGTAATTAAGGATGAGAGCTAGGGAGTAATTAAAAGTAATTGATATCTCACTGTCCTTGCAAGGTGCTGCTTTTGCTCTTCCTCAATACCTTCAGAGCAGTGTCAAGTACAAAAAATAAATAAATAACTCTTAAATGAAAGGAATCTGTCAAGTCCTCTTTTTCCAACCTTAGCACTGTAAGACACAGTATCACCACCTTAGAGGGGTTCTCAGGAACTCACAGACCCCGTTATTAACAGTGAAACTTCCCACAGTGTCATGTAGGGTCTTTGTGCTTCTCACATGAGGGGTGACTGTTAAAGCATTGGCAGGAAATAGTCTGAACACTTAAATGTTTTCTGATTTCTTGCCAGTTATAAAGTAAGTTGCCTAGTGCTCAAAAATGCATATTGCTGGGCCCCTGGCTGGCTCCGTCAGTATAGCATGCAACTCTTGATCTTGCGGTTGTAAGTCGGAGTCCCATGTTGGGTGTAGAGATTACTCAAAAATGAAATCTTTTTTTCAATTAAATCTTTAAAAAAATTTTTAAAACCCACATATTGTCTAATCATGTCAGGTATGAGGGGCTTGAAAGTTTGTGGGTGCTAACATCTTCTCACAGAGATTCCTCCTGCCTCCTCCATTTCTAGTTGAAACCTCTCTACCTGGTGTTTATACTTTGACTAAGCCAAGATCATTCCCACTGCCATGAATTTATTCATTTCTCAACTAAGCATGGCCTGCTCATTTTTCTTGACTCACTCAAATTTTGTCCATCCTTCAAGGCCTACTCTCCCATGATTGCATTTTTCAGACAGAATTCAGATGTGTCTTCCTGGGATCATATTCAGAATTTTTTGCTCTAAAATCTTAGTGATTCCTAAAGACACTAGCCACACAATAACAGAAAGTACAGATATTTAGGAAATATTTTCTGACCATGGTTTCAGCTTACTTTCTGGAATAGAGGACCAAAAGGAGATTTGCAAATCTTCGTGTAATCTTTCAGACTGTTAGAGTGTTAAGTCATCAGCAATCCACATGAAATCATGCTGGAGTAAGGCAGGAGGTAGGGCAAAAGTGACCAAGGCCAGTCAACTGTCATGCAGGAGGAGCCTCCTGGCTTGTTTTAGACTCGGCTAAACCCAGGCATTAATAAGGGCATGAAACAGTTTATTTGTTCTGTCCTGACACTGTATCTCCAGATTGGCTTTAGACTTTCCTCCAGCTACGCCCTTGCCCGCATGTTTGGTTATCAACACAGTTCCTTCAACAATAACCCTTCGGTTTTCTCCCTGCCCTCCTGTAACTCTTTGTGATAGCGACTCCGGAAGTTATCCTATCAATGAAGCCACCACCTCCACTGGGACAGCTTCCTGCCCAAGATAGCACCGCTGCTGACTGTGGCCGGCAGAGACTTCCCGAGTTAGCACATATGTCTCGAGAAGTCAGAATCTTAGGGAGGCCATTTCTGTCCAAGTTGAGATTCCCAAAGAGTGAACAGCTAAGGTAGATGTAAAGAAGAAAGAAACTTCTATTTATAGGACTTGGTATGCCAGGTATTAATGCTGGTACAGTTAGTCCTTACAATAATCTTCTTGAGGACATAGAGACTTGAAAAAGTTAGGTAATTTTCCCAAGGTCATATTATTTCAGAGCTAGAATTGCAATTCAGGTCTGTGTCACTTCATTTTTTTTAAAATATTTTATTTATTTATTTGAGAGAGAGAGAATGAGAGATAGCACGAGGGGGATGAGGGTCAGAGGGAGAAGCAGACTCCCCGCTGAGCAGGGAGCCCAATGCGGGACTCAGTCCTGGGACTCCAGGATCATGACCTGAGCCGAAGGCAGTCACCCAACCAACTGAGCCACTCAGGCACCCAGGTCTGTGTCACTTCAAAGCCCTTCTTTCCACTGTGCACTTTTTTTGTTTGTTTTTTGTTTGTTCGTTTGTTTGTTTTTAAAAGATTTTATTTATTTGACAGAGAGATAGAGAGCACAAGCAGGGGGAGTGGCAGGCAGAGGGAGAGGGAGAAGCAGACTTCCTGCCAAGCAGGGAGTGAGCAGGGAGCCCGATGCGGAGCTCCATCCCAGGACCCCGGGACCATGACCGGAGTGAAAACAGATGCTTAACGACTGAGCCACCCAGACGCCCCTCCACTGTGCACTTCTGCTTGTCTGACATCCAAGAAGCACAAAGCCCACGGAGAGTGCCAGATAAGGGAGCAGCTGAGTGAGCTGGGCTATTTGCTCTCTGAACTGTTTTTACTGCTGGGTGAGTGTAGGGATTTTGGACTTATCCATGGTGACTATAATCAGATGGCTTCTAGAAACTGTAGGTGAATAAATCTGCCCTCCAGGGATTCTGGAACAACAACAACAAAAAAGATGGGATTTCCTCTTAAATGTGAATGGAAAGAATAAAATAAATAAAGGAAGCCAACACTATGCTCCAGTCTTTGGAGAACAATTTCTAGGTCAGTAATTTTATATCAATGGCTACTGCAGACATAGGGATCTCTGCCACTGTGACACAGTTACCTTTCTCATTGACAGCACCCCTTAGGTTGAAGCACCGTGAGACACACGAGAAATGCATGCCATCAATCAGATATTGGCTTGCTATTTTCTATGAATTTGACACGCCCCTGTTTTCCCATATGCCTTGCCTCTTCCTGCTACACATTGCCTTCCCACTCTCCCTCCCCCTCTTCATTTGTCACCTTCTGTTCCCTTCCCTGCTTCTTCTGCTTTCAATTTAGTGTTGTTAAATATTTTAAGTGTGAAATAACATGCATAATACTAAGGGTCTTCAAGAGAACAATAGAAATACATAACCCATCACTCTGTGTATGTGTATGTGTATGTGTCTCTGTGTGTGGGTGTGTGTATGTGATTATGGTGTATGACCATAGTAATAATAATATAGCATGAGACCAGAAAAAATGTAGGACAGGTGAGTTAAGGTGTTAATAAAAACACAGAGTATGTCTCAGAGCACTCTAACTGTCCTTCTTTGGACCTTGATATCCACTGCTATCCATGTATCATTACAAAAGCACTGGCAAACGCAAGAAGCTCTGATAATTATTTTGCAGAGTAGTGTAAAGGTCTGTGTGGCTCTGAAATGTTTTGAATATATCAGCATGACAACATAGCATCTCTTTGGTAGATATAGTAAGGATGTGGATAAATTAGAGCATTCTATATTTCTTCGATGTTAAAGAACCTCAGGCACTATATAGATGACAACCAAATTTACAGACAGAGATCTCAAGCTCAGTTATACATAGTGTCCTTTGTATGAGTAGTCTTTAAAAAAACTGATGATCTCTGAGACAGGGTTCATAGTACAGTGATACCTGAATTAATACAAATCTCCCTGAATCAAAGGTTCAAGTATGGACATGGTTGGGATTATAGCTGCTGTCCTTAGCACAAGGTCAATAGAAGGAACAAATGAGGAAGAGAAATGGTGATGATTTTTTCAAGTAAATCATTTCAAATGACAAAGGCATATTCTGGACACTGGCAAAGAGCTCAGTGGGTTGGGGAGCCAGGGGAAGGCAGGGTGCTGCTGGGTTTGATCTTTTTTGCCTCCAAGAGAAACTTAAACATCCAAACACTCCAGGATTGAGAATGCAAAAGCACAAACGGAGAAATGAGCAAGGAGAAAAATTCCTTCCCAAAACAATTACAGGAAGGAATCTACTTTTGGAAAGATTTCCCAATCCTTCCTGTATTACTCAGTGGCAGGACTTGTAGTGGAGACAGACTCAGCAAGAAATAACTGCAAGTCAATGTGACAAATGCTATAATACAGCTATATAGAAACTGCTATGGTGGTAAAAGACAGAATCCTTTCCTTGACTTTGAGATGTGAGGATTTTAGGGAAAGTTCCAGAAAAGAGGTTATGTTAGGACAGATATTAAATCTTGAGTTGGAGTTTGGGCAGAATGGCAGGGTGGGAACTCAGGTGGTAGGGAAAGTATATGTAAATACAAGGAATGATAAGGATGATGATAAGGAAGTCAGCGATGAGGAGGACAGGGCAGGTTGTGGGAACTGCTTAGAACAGAGTTCTGAGGGTGGCTGGGTGGCTCAGTTGGTTAAGCAACTGCCTTGGGTCATGATCCTGGAATCCCTGGATCGAGTCCCGCATCGGGCTCCCTGCTCGGCAGGGAGTCTGCTTCTCCCTCTGACCCTAACCCCTCTCATGTGCTCGCTCTCATTCTCTCTCAAATAAATAAATAAAATCTTTAAAACAAAACAAAACAAAACAGAGTTCTGAAATGTCTGATAGGGTGAGGTACTGAGGCATTTTTTAAGCCAGTCTATAGATTTTGGACCTGGGACTAACCTTAGGCAGGAGTGTGACATGATCAGATTTTTATTTTTAAAAGGTAAGTTGGAAAACAGTGTAAATCATGAATTATGAGGGTGATGAGATTTTGGTTAACAAATAAAACTGCTGAATAGATACTGAGGAGTCAAAGCAATCAAACTGATACTGGAAGTATAGAGAAAGTGAGGAGGTGGAGAGTCCAGGTAGACAGATTAGATATAGAGTGTTAGGAAGGAGAAGAGACAAGTAAGACATTAATATTTCTCTGCCTAAGGGACAAAGTAGATGATGCTTTTAACCAAGGCAGAAAATATAGCCCAAATGTTAATTTTTCAATAGCCTTCCATCTGATAGCAGCAGACCCTCAGCTTCATCCACAAACCTTTCATTTTTTTTAATGTACCCACAAACCAGTAAGTCAATTGGAATCATTATGTTGCACCTCCCATTTCCTTTTTCTCTTGATTGGGCTCCCACTCACTCACATCTGCTGCCTGCAAAGTAATTTGGAACTTCTCCATCTGCCATGAGAACATGCCTTGTCAATGACCATCTCAAGGACACTATTTCTAAATGACCCTATGGCTTCTATGTTTCCATCCTCCATAATGGCATTGTGTTCCATGCCAAGGCAGAATACTGGGCAAATTTGGGCTCACCCACTAGAATTTCTCCTCCATTAGAATGTATACTCTATAAGTGCAGAGATTTTTGTGTTTCATTTACTGCAATATCTTCTGTATCTACAATAGTGCTTGGCATATAACAGGACTCAATAAATATTTTTTTTAATTAAACTTAAGGTAATTATAGCCTCACATGTAATTTTAAGATATAATACAGAGAGATCCAATGTACCCTTTAGTAATTTCCCCCAATAGTAACATCTGGAAAAACTATAAGACAATAACACAACCAGGATATTGACATTAAAGCAGTCAAAATACAAAACATTTCTGTCACCATAAAGATTCCTCATGTTGCCCTTTTATAGTGGCACACACTCCCTCCAAAGGAAAGTTGCTACAAATATTGCTATCAAATGAGGCCTATGAGAAGCAACTATAAAAGACTGGAGAAAATCAAGAAGAATTCTATATTAAATTGTTTCACAATTAACTTAATTTTTACATCAGTTTAAAGAAACTTAAATGTGACAAATTGAGGCTGGCTGTGGTTTAAAGAAAAACAAGATAAAGATTTCTAATCAGTGCAGCTAATTAGTTATTGGCCCTAAATCAAAAGATTGGCAAATCATTTTTACTTATTTATTTAGGTTAAAATAGAATTAAAGATATATACACTTCTGTTAAGATTATTATTCCATGAAATCCTGCCATTTGCAACAACATGGATGGAACTAAAATATATTATGCTAAGTGAAATAAGTCAGTCAGAGAAAGAGAAATATCATATGATTTCACTCATATGTGGAATTTAAGAAACAAAGCAGATGAACGTAGGGAAAGGGAAGGAAAAATAAAATGAGATGAAAATTGAGAGGGAGGCAAACCATAAGAGACGCTGGACTCCAGGAAACAAACTGAGGGTTGCTGGAGGGGAGGTAGGTGGGGGGATGGGGTAACTGGGTGATGGGCATTAAGGAGGGCACTTGATGTAATGAGCACTGGGTGTTATATGCAACTAATGGATCACTAAATTCTACCTCTGAAACTAATTTTTTAAAAAAGATTATTATTCCATATTTTATAAAACTTTTTCATTAAACAACTACTGATCCCAATCATCTTGAATAAAAGGCCTTCTGCCAGAGTCCATCAGGGTGGTTAAGTCACTCACTCTCAAAATGAGGCTCAAACGTAGTTCAAAGGAACTGTTCGGCACAAATGCCCTCTCTCCTGTTTCACTTTTCTGCTGTTCAACCCTTCCTCTCATCCCGAGTTTTGTTCTCCTCTTCCAATTTCAAAACAAAGATGTTCATGAATATGATTTAAAATACCGATGTGAGATGCTAAGCAAGAAAGGTCAACATCTTTAAGCAGCAGCGAGCCACAAATGCTCTCTTACTTAAAAAAAAAAAAAAAAATGAAGCAACAGGAAGTGTAGGGGGAGTTGGCAATCAGAAAATGGGTTCAAGATTGAAGATGATATGTTTTAAGACTTGTCCTCTTTATATCCATCCCACCGGGAGCCAAACTTGGTGATGTGACTCCCCTGCTTGCCTCCCCCTACCTAAAGACAACGTCCGAAGTCACTCACATGACCTATTGAGATACTCTGTGTTCTGATTCCTGGCCGTTTCTCCAGTCTTTTCACCTGCTCTTTCCTGCCATGTACTTCCCTCTCCAGAGAAACCATAATAAAACTCCTCTCATAACTTCTATTGGTGCTATTTCTTCTACCCTGACTGCCTCCTCATACTCACCTTTGCCCCTTACTTCCTCTGACTAGAGCCTGATTCTTATTCATTTAATAATTACTAACTTTACTCATTACTTCTTCCACAAAGCTTTCCTGGAAGTCTCCTCTGACAATTACTGAGTTAGATGACTTGAGTCTATTAATCAATATTCTTTTTCTCCAAGCCACAGAAACTCAATTCAAATGAGCTTAGGAGAACAAAGAAAATCTGTGTCACTCAAAAAGAAATTATAGGAAGAACATCCCATGGGAAAAGATGTCCATTTTACTGTGAAAATATGCACTATTATACTAAATACATGGTATTATAATCTGTTTATGTTTCTATCTTCCTCAGTCTATATGCCTGAAGGTACTTATCTTAGGTTTTTCCAATGCCAAATGTAATGTCCAGTGTGGTCAGTTAAATGCATGTTGATTTAATAACAGTCAGTTAAACACATGTTGTTTTAATAAAGGAAATCATTACATTTTGGTCGAAAATTCAGAAAAGTAATATCTAGAGGGAATATTCTATATACAGGAGATCTTGTTTATCAGTACAGATGAAGAACTTGATGCGGCGCCTGACTGGCTCAGTCGGTGGAACAGACTCTTGATCTCAGGGTTTTGAGTTCAAGCCCCTTGTTGAGTGGAGATCACTTAAAAAAATAAAAATCTTTTGAAAAAAAGAACTTGATGAATAGTTTCAGAATGAAAAAAATTATAAAAAATACCTTTAAGGACAGATGATGATTCTAGACTTACAGTTTAACCTTGGGGAAAAACAGGGATGCCTTTCCATCGAGATGAGAGTAAAGGAGGTAAAGGTCAGTGATGAGGCAAGATCAGGAGTGAGGAGACGAGTTGAAAGAACTTGTGCCTGCTGGCTACTCTTTTCCCTCGAAGATAATGTCATCTGCTTCAGAGCGAGAAGACAGTGGTATTTGAACTGAGGTAGGAGGACTGACAAAAGTACTAACTTGTAGGAAAAACTTCTCAGGAAAATGGGACCAGTTTCTTTCAAGGGACAAGGAAAAGTGAAGTGGAGGGAAGATTTAATACCTGCTTTACCACAGACCCCAGGCCTCACAGCACAGCCACAACAACCTGGCCAGGAAATTCCAGGAATGTCCACGTGTCACTTTACCCACTAAGTTGGTTCTTCCTAGAAAGCAGTCCCTTCTACTTACCTCTATACTTATACCCATATTTTTACCCATCTTTAACCTCCTTTCCCTCTTCCTATGAATATGCTCAAGTCTTACTCATCCTAAAGACAGAAATTTTTTGTTTCCCTGCAACTCCAATCTTTTCTCCTTCTCATCCCTAGAATTTTTGAAGAGTCATACTGATTCCCTCTCTCATGTTACTTACTTTCCATTTACTCTCTCATCTGCTGCTCTTTGATTTTGGCTCCAATGCCACTGAAACAGCTTTTACAAAGATCACTATCATCTAGTTACAAAGAACCGTAGCCTTTTTTCTTAATCTTCCTTCTTTCTGGCATTTCTGAAAGCCATTGAGCCCACTGACAAGCCCCTCCTTTGAAGCATTCTCATCCTCTGGCTCTGGACATAGCAATCAGAATCACCATACAAAACAAGACACGATAGTGGTACAATGCAAAACCTGTGGCCTGAATCCAGGCCATGCGGTTTCCCCACTGTGTGGTGTTGGAGAAGTTAGTTGGCTTCTCCACATATCCATTTATGTAGCTACAAAACAGATATAATACCTACTTAGCAGTAATGCCTTCAGAACTTAATCATGTGACACTTAAGTATCGAATGCCAACTACATACCAGGTACTCTCTTGAGTGCCTGGAATACATTAGTGGAAAAAGAAAAAGACAAAAACTCCTGCATTATTCAGCTGGGAAAGGGAGACAATAAATAATAAATATAACAAATACGTGTATGGTATGGTATGTTAAGAGGATGATGATGATATAGAAAAATAAAAATTATGGAGGGGGATTAGAAGAGTCACAATGGTGGAATGGACTGTGATTTTAAATTAGGGAGGCCAAGGTATCGAGAAAATGACATCTGAGCACAAATTTTGGAGGCAAGGGAATTAATCATGTAGAAATTTGAGAAATAAGAGTTCAAGGCAGAAGAAACAGACTGTGTAAAGTCAGCAGGAGATGCGTTCAGAGAGGTAAGGAGAGTGGAGTGTGCTCTGGTAGGTCATTATGAGTAAACTGTCTTTTATTTTGAGTGAAAATGAAAGCCTATGCAGGGTCTTGAGTGAGAGGTAACATAATATTTAAATGCTATAGCAAGCCCACTGTGGCAGATGTGTAGAGAACAGACTACCTGGGCTAAGTACAAAAGCCAGAGTCCAGGGAGCTCTTGCAACAATCCTGGTGAAAGACGATGGTAGTACGTATCAGAAAGATGGTGACAAGTTGGCGGAATGTGGTAGGAAGTGATTGGACTGCCAGGCAGATTTTGAAGGTAGAAATTCAAGTATTTTCTAGTATGGTTGACTCTAAGAGGAACAGAAAAGAAATGCATCATCCCAAGATTGCGTTGGCCTGAGCAACTGAAAATGAAGTTAACATTTTCTGTAATGGAAAAGACTAGCACAGGGAATGAATATTACATCATAAAATTTTTATATCAAAATACTCCCCTGTGCTTTTAAGACAATGTACACATCCCCCTCCTGATCACACAGTGTTACAGCATTCTTGAAGTAAATTCATATACAAAATATCATTTGTTTTGATATTTATAACCATTTTTTTTAGAAGGGCAGGAAAGATATTATTCCCCATGTAATGGATGAGATGACTAAGGCTCAAAAGAGCTATGAGATTAACCTAAGGCCCCAACGTGGTTAGAATGGATTATACAATAGAATACTGGTTTTTTTGTCTCTTTATCTGGTTAACTTTAGATCATATAGTATTTTCTAAGAATGGGGGCAGTGCAAGATAACTTCAAGACCATGCAGTCCAAACCCCTCTAGATTACACCTGATGAAACTAATTCAAGAACGTAAGCAGCCTACTTTGAGTCACCCTATTTTTGCTTTTGAAACCTCCTAGGGATTCCCAAAGACTAGATTGAGACTCCATTTTGGTATGCTGAATGACTAATGTACTACATTGTTTGATCAGAAAAATGCCCAGTGGTATAAGAAGGAAGCCAGAAGAAAGTAATGTCCTAGGAGACAAATGAAGAAAGTGTATGAGGGAGAGCAATCTACCTCACCAAATGCTGCCAAGCAAGAAGGATGAGTCCTGAGAATTGGCCACTGGCTTTGGCAACATGACGATCACTGGGGACCTAGACAAGAGCAGTTTCAGGGTAGAACCAAAAGCCTGACTGGAGAGGCTGAACATGAAGAAAAGAAGAAACTTGAAAGCAGCAAGCAGTTCATTACAAATTGAAGCATTGAAAAATGAAATCAAAAGAAAATCTTTTTCTCTCTTTTTTATTTATTTCTTTTTACTTATTTTATTTAAATTCAATTAGTTAACATATAGTGTATCGTTAGTTTCAGATGTAGAGCTCAGTAATTCATCGGTTGCATATAACACCCAGTGCTCATTACATCAAGTGCCCTCTTCAATGCCCATCACCCAGTTTCCCCATTCCCCCCACACCTTCCCTCAAGCAACCCTCAGTTTGTTTCTTATAGTTAAGAATCTCTTGTAGTTTGCCTCCTTCTCTGATTTCGTCTTATTTTTCCCTCCCTTCCTCTATGGTCCTCTGTTTTGTTTCTTAAATTCCACATATCAGATAAAGGGCTAGTATCCAAGATCTATAAAGAACTTAACAAACACAACACCCAAAAAACAAATAATTCAGTCAAGAAATGGGCAGAAGACATGAGCAGATATTTCTCTAAAGAAGACATACAAGTGGCCAACACATGAAAAAATGCTCAACATCACTCAGCATCAGGAAACTATAAATCAAAACCACAATGAGATACCACCTCACACCAGTTAGGATGGCTAAAATTAACAAGTCAGGACAAATGGTGGCAAGGATGTGTAGAAAAGGGAACCCTCTTACACTGTTGTTGGGAATGCAAGCTATTACAGCTACTCTGGAAAACAGTATGGAGGTTCCTCAAAGAGTTAAAAATAGAGCTACTCTATACACCCAGCAATTGCACTAGTAGGTATTTACCCAAAGGATACAAACGTGATCCAAAGGGGCACCTGCCCCCCAATGATTATGGCACCAATGTCCATAATAGCCAAATTATGGAAAGAGCCCAGATGTCCATTGACAGATGAATGGATAAAGAAGTGGTGTGTATATATACACAATGGAATATTACTCAGCCATCAGAAAGGATGAAATCTTACCATTTACATCAACGTGGATAGAATTGGAGGGTATTATGCTAAGCTAAATAAGCCAATCAGAGAAAGACAATTATATGGTTACCCTTTTTTAAAAATGGGGGTAGGTCTTCTGTGGGAACAGCCTAGTAGAAAGGAAAAAAATACTGGTAATATAGGAGATAGAGGTAAAAACTATGGGGATGATGCCCTTGACTGTGCAAAAGGGATGAAATCTAGTGCCCAAGGGGAGAGACTGACATTAGAATAAGATGTGTGTAGTTCTTCCGTGTAACAGGTAAGAAAATAAAGTATACAGATACAAAGGCTGTTGGGCAAAGTAGATCAGGGCAGTCTGCAGAAGTTCCTGAGTGCTTGGAAGTACACAGTGAAGCAGGAAACAGGTCATATGCAGAAAGTGAGGATAAGGGAGAAGAAGCTGGAAGTCAGAGGAGAGAGAAAGTGGGAGAGTGAATGAACTAGACAAAGACAGCATGACTGTCAGGTACTTGGTGTGCCTGGTTCAGAGCCATGGGAGTGTCCACAGTCTGGGGTGGTCCACAGTCCAACCGCTGCACCCCGGGTTCCCTGTGTGTTGAGCAAGTGGTAGCTATTATTATTGCGTTATTCAAAAGCATCCTCTCCCTTAATAGAGGTATTAGAGAACACTGAATTAACTACCTGAAAATTGCTTGACATATTTTTTAGGCAGAAATTTGAAAATTTCTTCTTTAATGTCCAATTTCTTGGCATTTCTATAATCCTTTATATTTGCAAATTGTTCCCTAGTCATGCTTATTATGTATGCTTCACCATATCCCTGACTTACACATAGAATAAAATCAAGTTAAGTAAATCAGAGGAGGCACAATGCTTTGTTCAGTCAGTACTTGGCAGCAGTGAACAGAGAGGAATTACTCATCATGGATTCAACAGTTAAGAGCAGCATTTCCTCACAGTATATTCTGTGGACCATTCATCCCAGCAGATGTTCCATGAGTCAAGAGTTCTAAGGTCAAATAAGTGTGAGAACTCTACATGCTATATTTCAACTTAGATTGTTACAGTGTTCATCAGCATCTCTGTTTACCCCTGGTGTTAAAGAGATCTGCTTAACTTCATTTTGCACTTCTGAGCCTTATTTGACCACAAAATTCCTTTATTTATTTATTTTTTTAAAAGCTGAGTCCACTTTAACGGGTCTATGTAGCAGTCATCGATATAGCCAATTCTCATATCCATCCATCCCTTCTCCCTCATTAGCCCAATCCAGCCTTAGCTGGGCACGCTTCTACTTAGCCAAGAGATTAGATTTCCAGCTCCCCCTGCTGTGGGTCTTGGCCACACAACTAAGTTCTAACCAAGGAGATGTAAGTGGAAATGATATGCGTGACAACCTAGAAATAGCCTGAAAGGTAAGGAGCACTCCTTTCTTTGTGCCACTCCCTTCCTCCTTTTGGCTGACCAGAATGCAGAGTGATGGTTTCAGCCATAGTAGTTGAACCTCCAGAATGTTCAGTAAAGACCAGAAAGCTGCAAGACAGCAAAAACCTGGCTCCTTGATCATTGTGGAGCACTGCACGAGCCACAGAGTGCCTAACTTCCAACTCTTTTACGTGAGAGAGAAATATCTTCGATTTGGTATACAGGCTGTTGTTTTGTTTTTTTCCTGTTACACCAGGCTGAATCAAGCAAGCCCTAACTAATACAGTGTAACACCTCTCAGAGGAGAGAAGCGCTGGTCAGCCACGTAAACTTCGGGACTCTTTCCACCAATATGTATGTCTTTGTCTGCCTCCACACACATGGAATCTTCGTTTCTGTCTGGTTTTTATATTTGATTCCAAATATTTGCAAACAGAAGGCACCAGGTAAATGGAAAGAACAATGGCCACATCACACAATAAGCTAACTCTGCTTCTTGACCTTAGGCAAGTACTCTAAAGTCTCTGTTCCTCAGTTTCCCTGAAGGTATCGAAGAAATAGTATATTCTTGGGACCCCTGGGTGGCTCAGTCATTAAGCATCTGCCTTCGACTGGGGTCATGGTCCCAGGGTCCTGGGATCAAGCCCCTCATCGGGCTCCCTGCTCAGTGGGGAGTCTGCTTCTCCCTCTCCCACTCCCCCTGCTTGTGTTCCCTCTCTCGTTGTGTCTCTCTCTGTCAAATAAATAAATAAAATCTTAAAAAATATATATATATTGAAAAGAAAAAGAAATAGTATATTCTTTGCTTCACAGTGTTGTTATAATAATAAAATACACACCAAAAAACAAAAAAAACACTGAATGTAGCATACTACACAAAAGCTCTTCCTGCTATTCCACCAACCAGAGGGAGCTTTGGTCCAAACCTACTAATGCATAGGTATGCACACCTGAGCTCTCTCACATCATTTCTCTAGATGTCACTTCTCTGTGAACAGGTAGAACCAGAAAGCCTCCTTGGTCCCATTCTTAATGCAAATTCTACATGCAAATGGCATTCTTGGAATCTTAAGGCTAGAATGCAACCTTTGGGAGACTCTTTAAGTCTGGGTTTCTACGTTAAGGTGAGATAACACCTAAACTATCTTGGAAATATAAATTTATTAGCTTATACAGACCTTGAGAGAATAAATTCTAAATCCCCACCTTCAAGAGAATATCTGAGAGTTTAACAGTTCTCACTATAAGAAAATCACTCCTCAGAATTAAATTTAAATTCCTTACTCTAAGTCTCAGGTTCTCTTGTGCATACTTTGATAGTCAGCAAAAAGCTGGTACAATTTGTTCAACATTTACCCTTTATGTGTTTGACGACAGTTCCTAAGACAATCTTCATGTGAATATTGAGTCTAAAATTCACACTTGCCATGGCAACTGTTGTTTCTATATTTAAAAAAACAAATCATGCAGGATATCCAACTCACTGATGAGGACTTTCATGAACATAATACAAGTACTTTATTTCTAAAGTTATGGATATTTAGAAATCTATTTTTAAGAAAAGAGATTGGGTAACAAATTTGCAAATCAAAACATGCTTTAAAGCTAAAATTATCATTTCTAAACTAAGTAGCTGAAAAAAATAAGGCTATTAGTTAAAATAGGTACATACATTATTCAAATGATAGAGCTAACATTTTAAGCTTAAAATAACTGAAAAACAAATGTCTAATTGATATTCATTTATTCTTGTCACTATATAACCAGAACAGTGCAAACTAGTTTTGTATGGCATCATTCACAGAAAGAGTATTCCAACATCCTTTACAAAATTAAAATAACGCATAATATTAATTTTGTTTGTTTTCAGTTTCTGGGACATGTCTGACATATATTACCAGATATATTCAGTCTCAGTTTGCTATTTTTATTGTAAATCCTGATGAAGGGTGTTAGCATTGCACTCAACAAAATCCATTAAATGATTGATTTTCTTAAACCAATATGAAATTAGCCTAGTAAAATGGAGTTACTTAAAAACATTAATTAAATGTCTGTGTTTGCTTATCAACCCTGATCCCCTGTGCACTATTTAACTGCATAACTCTACAGAACTGGTAGTCTCCATTTTTCTCTATTGACAAACTTACCTTTATAAGATCTGAAATGCCAAGAAGGTAGTTGAAGTTAGAAGTAGGGAGAGGGGGGCTATGAAAGTCAGTTTTGGGGGCACTGGGTGCCTCAGTCGGTTGGGTGTCCAACTCTAGATTTTGGCTCAGGTCATGATCTCCCACTGTGTGGAGGTGCTTAAGATTCTCCCTCTCCCTCTACCCCCCCCCGCAATTCACATGTACTCTCTCTCTCTCAAAACAAAACAAAACAAAACAAAACAAAATTAAATTAAATTAAAATTTTTTTAAAAAGTCAATTTTTGTATATAAAGGTATTGTGGAAATGAGATTGAGTTTTCTGTTAGAAGAATGAGTTACACATAATGAAAGAAGGCTAGAGTGAAATCTATGGTGGTAGATTAAAATCAAATGTATCTTATCAGTTTTTAATATAAAAATGAACAGATATAGGAATAAATACAGGTATGTCTATATGCATAGGTTAGTTTACATACATATATTGCCCAGGTATGTCCACTGAGAAAACCTAAGTAGCAATACTAGTCCAGTAGTAATGAGAATATCTAGCTCCCAAATCTTGGTTTCTAAATACTTTTGTCCAGTGAAAAATACCCAGAACACTTGGATGAAGAGTGGATTCCAGGGCCAATGTAGGAAAAATATGAGACAATTCTGGAATATCTTGTGGTACCAAAAGGAAAGGAAATGCTAGAAAATGATGAGAACACATTAAAGAACAACTTGAAGAATTTTGGTGGCCAAATCTGGGTCAATTTCAACAATGACATAACTGATATATTGGGTTATAATCCATAGTTCATAGTGATATAAACAAATAATTGAATAAATATATAAATGAGAAGTGATGGCTTTTATTACAGTCAAATTCTAATTGATAGATGTAGATGGAAGGAAGGAAATAGAAAATCACCCTTAGGCAAACACCACAGTAATAGTTATTGCAGGCAAGAGTCACAGATGGATGCTAACATTAGTAGATAAAAATAGGATAAGAAACAGGATATTTGCATCATTTCAAAATATCTCCTCAGAAGACACTTATTAATTACAAATGAAAAAACCTTACAGTGAAGAAACATGGCAGATCCTATCTTAAACAAGCGATGAAAATTGGAATTGCATAAGATCTCATGAATTAAGAGATGTCTTAATACTATACCTCCTGATAGAACATACTGAAGAGATTTCAACATTGCTTCTGTGATATTCCTTGCCAAAAAATGCATAACTTGAATTAAATCATGAGGAAACATCAGATAAACCCAAATCAAGTGACATTCTACAAAATAACTGGTTCCTGCTCTTCAAAATGTCAAGGTCATAAAAGATAAACAAAGAAGAATTATAATAGATTTGAGAAGGCTAACAAAATATAACAACTTAAGGTAACGTGGGACTCTGGATGAAATCTTGGACTAGAAAAGTAGCACTAGTGGTACAACTGGGAAAATTCAAAGTCTCTAGATTAGTTAATGATATTATTATACAAAGTTTATTTTTTTGCTGTCATTAATTTTACTGTGATTATGCAAGATGCTAACATCAGGGGAAGCTGGGTTAATAACATATAAAAGCTCTCTCTTTTTGCAACTTTTAGTAAGCATAAGATGATTTCAAATTAAAAGTAAATTTAAAATAAGTCCATCTCCATCTCCATGCCCATGAGCTTCAGGTGACAATACTTTACCTTTGTGTTGTGGTTGTCTCTTGCTGTGAAATAAACCACTCCAATCTTGACATAAAACAACATTTATTATTGTTTCTCATTTTTAGGGGTATTAATATGAAATCACCTTATGCTTGCTAAAGTTGCAAAAATAGCAGAGAGAGCTTTTATATACCATTCACCAAACTTCTCGTAATGTTAATTTCTTATATAACCATAATAAAATCAATGAGCCTAAAAAATGAACATTGATACAATAATACTATTATTATTATGTGTCATGATTGTAGGGGTTGATTGGACTAGACTGGGTGGTTCTCACTCAGAGTCTTCCATGTGGCTAAGTTCAGACAGACACTGGCTGGAGTCATCTGAAGGCTACAATGACCACGCTTGTGGTATATGTTCTGCATTTTGGGAAACACTGATCCACCTGAACTCTCTCCAACATGAGTGTTCTTGATTGTTTACATTCTCTTGCTATCGTCATTGTTCTCTCTCTAATAGCGACACACTCTTGGGGGATTTTATCAAATATTTGCAAAAGACACATTTACTAAAAGATTGCTACTCAAAATATACAAAGAACACTTAAAACTCAACAATAAGAAAACAACTCAGTTAAAAAATGGTCAAAAGACCTGAAAAGGCACCTCATCAAAGAAGATATGCAGATGGAAAGTAACCGTATGAAAAGATATTCAATATCATGTCACCAGGCAATTACAAATTGAAACAACAATAACACACCATTACACACCTATTAGAATGGTCAAATACAAACACTGACAATACCAACTGGTTGTGAGGACATGGAGCAACATTCACTGTTGATGGGAACGCAAAATGGTACAGCCACTTTGGAAGACATTTTGGTGGTTTCTGATAAAAGTAAACATCCTCTTACAATATAATCCTGCAATCACACTCCATAGTATTTACCTAAGTGAATTGGAAACTTGTATTCACATGAAAATAACTCTATCCATAGTTGTTCATCATTGCCAAAACTTGGAAGCAACTAAGCTGTCTTTCAGTAAGCGAATGGATAAATGTGGTACATCTAGGCAATGGAATATTATTAATCAGTGCTAAAAAGAAATGATCTATCCAGTCATGAAAAGACACAGAAAAAACTTAAATGCATATAACTAAGTGAAAGAAACCAATCTGAAAAAGCTACATACTGAATGATTCTAACTATGTAACCTTCTGGAAAAGATAAAACTATTGAGACAGTAAAAAAAATCACTGTTTGCCAGGATTAAAGTGGAGGGAGGGATGAATAGGCAGAGCACAGAGGATTTTTAAGGCAGTGAAACTATTCTGTATAAGGGTTCCCCTTTCCTGACTTGTTAATTTTAGCCATTCTGACTGGTGTGAGGTGGTATCTCATTGAGGTTTTGATTTGGATTTCCCTGATGCCAAGCGATGTTAAGCACTTTTTCATGTGTCTGTTGGCCATTTGGATGTCTTCTTTGGAAAAATGTCTGTTCATGTCTTCTGCCCATTTCTTGATTGGATTATTTGTTCTTTGGGTGTTGAGTTTGATAAGTTCTTTATAGATTTTGGATACTAGCCCTTTATCTGATATGTCATTTGCAAAGGGGAACCCTCCTACACTGTTGGTGGGAATGCAAGCTGGTGCAACCCCTCTGGAAAACAGTATGGAGGTTCCTCAAACAGTTGAAAATAGAGCTACCATACGATCCAGCAAATGCACTACTGGGTATTTACCACAAAGATACAAATGTAGGGATCTGAAGGGGTACGTACACCCCAAAGTTTATAGCAGCAATGTCCACAATAGCCAAACTGTGGAAAGAGCCAAGATGTCCATCGACAGATGAATGGATAAAGAAGATGTGGTATATATACACAATGGAATATTATGCAGCCATCAAAAGGAATGAGATCTTGCCATTTGCAACGACGTGGATGGAACTGGAGGGTGTTATGCTGAGTAAAATAAGTTAATCAGAGAAAGACATGTATCATATGACCTCCCTGAGGAATATGAGGAATTCTTAATCTCAGGAAACAAACTGAGTGTTGCTGGAATGGTGGGGGGTGGGAGGGATGGGGTGGCTGGGAGATAGACATTGGGGAGGGTATGTGCTATGGTGAGCGGTGTGAATTGTGCAAGACTGTTAAATCACAGATCTGTACTTCTGAAACAAATAATGCAACATATGTTAAGAAAAAAGAAAAAGAAGAAGATAGCAGAAGGGGAAGAATGAAGGGGAGTAAGTCAGAGGGGGAGTCGAACCATGAGAGACGATGGATTCTGAAAAACAAACTGAGGGTTCTAGAGGGGAGGAGGGTAGGGGGATGGGTTAGCCTGGTGATGGGTATTAAAGAGGGCACATTCTGCGTGGAGCACTGGGTGTTATGCACAAACAATGAATCATGGAACACTACATCAAAAACTAATGATGTAATATTTGGTGATTAACATAACAATAAAAAAATTTAAAAAAACTATTATGTATAAAAGTACATTGATGAATACATGTTATTATGTATTTGTGATTCATAAAATGCACAACACCAAGTGAAAACTAATGAAAATAAAAAGAGTGAACCCCAATGTAAACTAAGGACTTTGGGTGATAACAACGTGTTAATATAGGTTAATTGATTGGAATAAATGCATCACTCTATTGTAGGATGTCAATAGTTGGAGAGGTTGTACATGGGTGAGGACAAGGGGTATATATGGAGAATTCTGGTACTTCCCACTCAGTTTTGCTGTGAACCTTAAAACTGATCTAAAAAATAAAGTTTATTAATTTTAAATTTTAAAAAATAAAAATGGGCAAATATGATATTGTATGGAAATTCTTCTTAAGCAAAATACAAAAAGTGCCAACCACAAATGAAAAGACTGATACATCTGATTACATTAAAATAGAAACTTCTGTTAACAGAACATCAGAAAATTTTTTTTAAAAAGCTACAATCTGCAAGAAGATATTTGTAATTCATGCATGTCCAGAACACATGTAGAGAAAAATACAAATTATTCAATAGAAAAGCAGCAGAGAAATGAATAAAAATTCACAAATGAGGGAACCCAAATGACCAACAGAAATAAAACAGGTTATATCCTTACTAGTAATCGAGAAAACACAAGCTAAAAACCTCAATGAGATATCATTTCACAATCACCAATTCAGTAAAAAATTTCAAAAGCCTAATATTTAGAGTGGAAGTGGAGAAATACAAAACTTCTATCCAGTGACGGAAACATAAATTGGTATATCCACTTTACAGAACAATTTAGCAATACCTTATAAAGTTAAGATGAAAATATTCAGCTATACCTAGAGATACTTTTTCCTATGGAAACAAAAACGTATGTACATGAAAGGTTTATTACAACTTTGTTTAACCTAAATGTCTACCAGAAGGTAATGATAAATTGTGATATAGTTATTCAATGAAGCACTATACAACTGTTAAAATGAATGAACTAGAATCACATGTATCATCATGGACTGATTTTAGTATATGGGCTGCCAAAGCGAGCACCATCATGGACTGATTTTAAAACCAGAGTTAAATGAAAAAATTAAGTTACTGAATGATATGTATAATATAATAGTATTTATTTAAATCTAGCAAATATGCAGAATAGTGCTATGTATTGTTTATAGATACATGCTGTTTTAGTTATTGTATAAAAATTTGGGATGATCCATACTAACTTGGGCTTATCTCAGGAGAGGGAGGGAAAGTTAGATTGGGGAAATGTACCCAGGGTAGTCTCAACTTTATCTATAAAGTTTTATGTTATTTCTTTTTTAATTTAAAGCAAGTAAAACAAAGGGTTGTATTTTCTATAACATTCTTTGAAATGTTCTATGTGCTTGAAATATGTCTTAATTATGGGGAAATGTGATAAAATTAAGTAATTAAAAAGTCTATTTTCTCTCTGCTCATTACCATCTATCCCAGCATTGGCAGGACACCGTTCCTGAATTTCCCAGTTGGGATAGGGGAAATTTTGTAATAATCTGATTTTAACCAAAGGAAATAAAAGTATGAACTAAAATCAGGACATGGGGCACCCGGGTGGCTCAGATGGTTAAGCATCTGCCTTCGGCTCAGGTCATAGTCCCAGAGTCCTGGGATCGAGCCTGGCATCAGCATCAGGTTCCCTACTCAGCATGGAGTCTGCTTCTCCCTCTCCTTCTGCCACTACCCCTGCCCGCTCATGCTCTCTTTCTCTCTGTCTTTGTCTCAAATGAATAAATAAAATCTTTTTAAAAAATAAATAAAAAATAAATAAAATCAGGACATAAATTGGACAGAAAAATAAATGGCCACGAAAGCCCCAAACCACCATGAAAATGAAAGCATGGCTCAGGCATCATCTTTCATTATTCAGTAAGAGATGATGCCTGACAGAAACCGAGTATGCCAACACAATATTTTATTTGGTTCTCTTACTCCAACTAGTTAGTAGAGGAAATTTCACTCAGGAAGTGAAAGGCAAAATTATACAGAGATGCCATGTGAAAGTGTATGTCATTTTAATAAACCAAAGGCTAGCCTTTCATCCTGAAATGAGAAGTTAAAAATCATACCTAAGTGAGAGCCTAAATTAATATGCAGTAATTTTGTACCTTGTGCTTGAAGGTGGAAGTTTTCTGCAGAAGTGGCAATGACAGAACAGAGTCACCACATGATGATCCCAGAATTGAATCACCACTAGGGAAAAGAAAAAGCCAGTTATATTCCAAAGAGAAATGTGTTTGTGAAAAACTCAAAAAAACTGTTGATTAGCTTCCCTACTCCTTCCTTTCTTATACTTTTATTCATTCCTCACAGATTGGTTTATAGATATTCTAAGGCTGAAAAAGCGTCCTGTATTCTTGTGCTGGAATGAAAAGGTGGAAAAGCAACACCGACCTCAAATGCTATTGTTGCAAACTGCACAGACACCCTTCCCAACTCCCTACAGAGTGAAGCCCAAGAAGGAAGTCTTCTACATCCTGGAGGTTTTGCACAATCTCATTTAAATTATATTTTAGGTTTTGTTGTTACGTTTCAAGTACTCAGAAGTCACTATCATTTTTATCAGCTTTCCATTCTAGGGCTAAAGAAAGAAATCCTAAGCTATTCAACTATTTACTCTTTAAAAATTTGGCTCTCACTGGGGTGCCTGGGTGGTGCAGTTGGTTAAGTGCCGGACTTTTAGTTTTGGCTCAGGTTATGATCTTGGGGTTGTGAGATCAAGCCCCGTGTGGGGCTCCACCCTCAGCATGAAGTCTGCTTTAGATTCTCTTTCCCTCTGCCCATCCTGCTGTTCTCTCTCTCTCTCTCTAAAATAAATTAATTAAAAAAAATAGGCTCTCATGTAACTGGGCTCTTGCATTGGTAGTATAAATCATTCCCAAGTAGCAGCTAATGCCATCTCCAGACATCCAGATTAAAAATGTAAAGATTGGGGGAGAGGAGCAAGATGGCAGAGGAGTAGGAGACCTAAATTTCATCTGGTCCCAGGAAATCAGCTAGATAGTATCAAACCATTCTGAACACCTACGAACTCAACAGGAGATCAAAGAAAAGAATAGCAGCAACTCTCTGAACAGAAAAGCAACCATTTTCTGGAAGGTAGGACGTGAGGAGAAGTGAATCTGAGGCAATATTCGGGAAGATAGATGGCGTGGGGAGGGGGCCTCCGTCAGCTGCTACTGGCAAGTGATAGAGCAGAAGAGCACAAAATCAGAACTTTTAGAAGTCGGCTCCGCTGAGGGACGTCACTCCAGTGGCTAAGCGGGTGGTGGAACCCTTGCTGGGACAGTGTGGTCTCAGGACCCTCAGGATCACAGAAAGACCAGCAGTGCCTGAGTGTGGCAGAGCTCCTGGGTATCAGAGCAGGGAAGCCGGCTGCAGAGATGGAGCCGAGGCGCGGGCTGTCAGCTCGGGGTTGCCATAAACTGTGATCCGGGGCACAGTCGGGCCACTGCTCCTCCAGCAGGGACCAAACAAGTGGCAGATCCAGGAAGACTCCTCTTCCTCCCCCAGGAGGAGCGGTGAGGGAGCACACTGCAGGGATCTGCTGGGTTTGGAGGCTCCACATGGGGTCGGGTGCCAGAGACAGAAACGTTCAGTCACAGGCCGGGTGAGCACGGAGTGCGGCCGGAGACCAGGGAGACGGGAGTGATTCACTGCTTTTCTCTGGGGGCTCACTGAGGAGTGGGGCCCCGAGTTCTCAGCTCCTCTGGGGCAGAGATTGGGAGGCCGCCATTTTCCCTTTCGTCCTCCAAAGCTGTACAGAAAGCTTTCAGGGAACAAACGCTCCTGAGAGAAAACATGAGCGCCCGCCCCGGGGCAATTCCGCCTCCGGCAAAGACATTTGGGAACCACGGCAACAGGCTACTCCCCCAGAAGATCAGCAAAACAGCCAGCCAAGACCAACTTTACCGAGCAATGAGAATGGCAGAACTCCAGCGCTAGGGGAATACAGCACAGAGAATTCATGGCTTTTTTCCCAATGATTCTTTAGTCTTTCAAAGTTAATTTTTTAAATTTTCTTTTTTTCTTTTGAATTTTTATTTTTGCCTTTTTCAACCAACTTCTTATCAATACTTTTTTTAAAAATCTTATTTTTCATTTTTAGAGTCATATTCTATCCCTTCATAATAGTTTCATAATAGTTAACCTTATTTTTGGTATGTGTGTGTATATATATATATATATATATATATATATATATGTTGTATATATATATATATGTTGTTCTCTCTTTAAAATTTTGGGATACAGTTTCTTCTAATAGACCAAAATATACCCTAAATCTCTAGTGTATGGCTTTGTTCTAGTCTCCTGCCTGATCACATTCTCTCCCATTTTTTTTATTTCTCTTTCTTTTTTCAAACAACTTCTTATCAATTCCTTTTATAAAATGTTTTATAATTTTCATCTTTACAGTCATATTCCATCCCTTCATCATACTTACCCTTATTTTTGTACATATATAAGCTTTTCTTTCTTTAAAATTTTGAGAGGCAGTTTCTTCTAACAGACCAAAATACGCCCAAAATCTAGTGTGTGGCACTGATCTATTCACCAGCCTGATCATATGTGATCCTATTCTTTCTTTTTTATCTTTTTCTTTTTTTTTTTTCTTTTTTCTTTCTTTCCCTTTCTTTTCCTCCGGTTTCAGGTCTCTTCTGATTTGTTTACTGAATATTTTTCTGGGGTCGTTGTTACCCTGTTAGCATTTTGTTCTCTCATTCATCTATTCTCCTCTGGACAAAATGACAAGATGGAAAAAATCACCTCAAAAAAAAGAAAAAGAGACAGTACCGACTGCCAGGGACCTAATCAATACGGACATTAGTAAGATATCGGAAATAGAGTTCAGAATGATGATTATAAAGATACTAGCTGGGCTTGAAAAAAGCATGGAAGATACTAGAGAAACCCTTTCTGGAGAAATTAAAGAACTAAAATCTAACCAAGTCAAAATCAAAAAGGCTATTAGTGAGGTGCAATAAAAAATGGGGGCACTAACTGCCAGGATAAATAAGGCAGAAGAGAGAATTAATGATATAGAAGATCAAATGATGGAAAATAAAGAAGCTGAGAAAAAGAGAGATAAACAACTACTGGATCACAAGGGCAGAATTCGAGAGATAAGTGATACCATGAGATGAAACAATATTAGAATAATTGGGATCCCAGAAGAAGAAGAAAGAGAGCGAGGGGCAGAAGGTATATTGGAGCAAATTATAGCAGAGAACTTCCCTAATTTGGGGAAGGAAAGAGGCATCAAAATCCAGGAGGCACAGAGAACCCCCCTCAAAATCAATAAAAATAGGTCAACCCCTGATAGTAAAATAGTAAATATTTTAATATTTAGTAAAATAATAGTAAATAGTAAAACTTACAAGTCTCAGAGACAAAGAGAAAATCCTGAAACCAGCTCAGGACAAGAGATCTATAAACTACAATGGTAGAAACATTAGATTGGCAATAGACCTATCCACAGAGACCTGGCAGGCCAGAAAGGACTGGCATGATATATTTAGAGCGGCCAAGAATACTATATCCAGCTAGGCTATCATTGAAAATAGGACAGATAAAAAACTTCCAGGACAAACAAAACTAAAGGAATTTGCAAACACAAAACCAGCCCTACAAGAAATATTGAAAGGGGTCCTCTAAGCAGAGAGAGCCCAAAAGTAACATAGACCAGAAAGGAACACAGACAATATATAGTAACAGTCATCTTACAGGCAATATGGTGGCACTAAGTTCATATCTTTCAGTAGTTACCCTGAATGTAAATGGGCTAAATGCCCCAAGCAAAAGACACAGGCTAGCAGACGGGATAAAAAAAACAAGACCCATCGATACACTGTCTGCAAGAGACTCATTTTAGACCCAAAGACACCCCCAGATTGAAAGTGAGAGGGTGGAAACCCATTTACCATGCTATTGGACACCAAAAGAAAGCTGGGGTGGCAATCCTTATATCAGACAAATTAGATTTTAAACCAAAGACTATAATAAGAGATGGGGAAGGACTCTATATCATACTAAAAGTGTCTATTCAACAAGAAGATCTAACAATTGTAAATATCTATGCCCCTACCATGGGAGCAGCCAATTATATAAACCAATTAATAACAAAAGCAAAGAAACACATCAACAACAATACAATAATAGTGGGGGACTTTAACACCCCCTCACTAAAATGGATAGATCATCTAAGCAAAAGGTCAACAAGGAAATAAAGAATTTAAATGACACACTGGACCAAACGGACTTCACAGATATATTCTCCAGAATAGATCAAATCCTAGGTCACAAATCAGGTCTCAACTGGTACCAAAAGACTGGGATCATTCCCTGCATATTTTTGGAACACAACGCTTTGAAACTAGAACTCAATCACAAGAGGAAAGTGGGAAGTACTCAAATACATGGAGGCCAAAGAGCATCCTACTAAATAATGAATGGGTCAACCAGGAAATTAAAGAGGAATTTAAAAAGTTCATGGAAAGAAATGAAAATGAGGGGCGCCTGGGTGGCTCAGTTGGTTAAGCAACTGCCTTCGGCTCAGGTCATGATCCTGGAGTCCCGGGATCAAGTCCCACATCGGGCTCCCTGCTCGGTGGGGAGTCTACTTCTCCCTCTGACCCTCTTCCCTCTCGTGCTCTCTATCTCTCATTCTCTCTCTCTCAAATAAATAAATAAAATCTTTAAAAAAAAAAAATGAAAATGAAAACACAACTGTTCAAAATCTTTGGGATGCAGCAAAGATGGTCCTAAGAGGAAAGTATATAGCAAAACAAGCCTTTCTCAAGAAACAAGAAAGGTCTCAAATACACAACCTACCTTACACCTAAAGGAGGTGGAGAAAGAACAGCAAATAAAGCCTAAACCCAGCAGGAGAAGAGAAATAATAAAGATCAGAGCAGAAATCAACAAAATAGAAACCAAAAGAACAGTAGAACAGATCAACGAAACTAGGAGCTGGTTCTTCGAAAGAATTAATAAGATTGATAAACCCCAAAGAAAAGAGAAAGGACCCAAATAAATAAAATCATGAATGAAAGAGGAGAGATCACAACCAACACCAAAGAAATACAAACAATTATAAGAACATATTATGAGCAACTATATGCCAGCAAATTAGATAATCTGGAAGAAAGGGATGCATTCCTAGAGATGTATAAACTAGCGAAATTGAACCAGGAAGAAATAGAACAGACCCATCACCACTAAGGAAATTGAAGCAGTAATCAAAAATCTCCCAACAAACAAGAGCCCAGGGCCAGATGGCTTCCCAGGGGAATTCTACCAAACATTTAAAGAAGAATTAATACCTATTCTTCTGAAACTGTTCCAAAAAATAGAAATGGAAGGAAAACTTCCAAATTCATTTTATGAGGCCAGCATTACCTTGATCCCCAAATCAGACAGTTAATCAGGTGATTAACATAACATAATAAAAAAAAAGATGACAAGCAATGTTCAGACTAAAAAAAAATAAAAAAATAAAAATGTAAAGCTTCACGAAAAATCTAGATGTTTTATGTTTAATCATAGAAAATATATATTAGGGAGGCCTTCTAGATAAGTAACTGGATTTTTTTTTCATTCCTATGTTTGATATTTTTTACCTTAACCTATACAACAGATAACATTTTTGCAATGAGAAAATGGATAGCATGTTACTAACTACTTATGAGATTATGGGCAGTTAATTTTCCGAACAACTCTTTTCTTGAGATGTCTGCTACAAGCTCAAACCACGCTGCGTGCATCACAAGATTCATGAGAAGCCTTGGGGCGCCTGGGTGGCTCAGTCAGTTAAGCGGCTGACTCTTGATTTCAGCTCAGGTCATGATCTCAGGGTCCTGGGATCAAGCCCCACATCCGGTTCCGCCCACAGTGCGGAGTCTGCTTGTCCCTCTCCCTCTGCTCCTCCCCCCCATGCTCTCTCTCTCTCTCTCTCTAAAATAAATAAATAAATAAAATAAAAAATTTCATGAGAAGACTTTCTGTTTGAAACAATGGAACACTTAGAGCATGTTGTCTTATATTGTCGGTTACTTTACATCTTCCATAGAAAGAGGATAAGAAAAGTCTGTAGTACTGATGTTGGAAGTACTTGAGTCCTTCCCATTCACCACAACCCAGAATAATGAACAAAGGAATTACACTTAATGATCCTCATACTCCCTGCCTCGTGCTGCCTTCTGATTCAGTTACAGGTCTTAAGAATATAGACCATATCGTTGCATTAGCTTTCTTACATTAGTGGAGTTCCTGGTCTCTACAAATAAATTCTCAACATTCCACAGATGTGGAAGCTAAGATTCATCAAGGCAGAGGGCTCTGTGCAAGGTGGAAGGGCAAATCTCAAGCCTGGTGACTGCAGTGGGGCCCTGGCCCTCACCCTCACCCACGGTAAGGCATGGAGGGCCCCTAGCATGACACTGCCCTGGTAGGCAGCTTCCTCTGAAGACTGCAGATATCTCAAGTTCCTCAAGTGAAAGATGGCTCAGAGAGGGGGATACTTAATTCATAGGATACAATGTGGCAAAATCCCGTTTACTGACGGTGATAACATCCTGCCCAGATAAACTAGTGATGACTTATCTGACTGCTGCCTTCCTTCCCAAAGCTGCTAAAAAGGGTAATTTTCTGTTCCGACATGATTAAAATCCCTTGAGATCCATTTATGCTGAATGAAATCTAAGAACAAAAATGAATATTGCTCCCTACCACATGTGCTTTATTATGTGATAGACACCTTTCAGGAGAGTCTGTGTCAAGTAAGAGAAAGCGACCGTAACTGTGATTACAAATATTTAAATAGGTGCGATTTCCTGGCTGTGTTTAGCCAAATCTCCCCCAGACCCTTTCCACCCAGCCCCTCTCAGTTCAGTCCAGGTAGACTGGTGTACATTACAGTTAACTGTGGCGCAGCAAGCTTCCAATAGAATCTTGTCAGTGCAATTTCACACAATGAGTGGGAATGTGTGTTCTGCGTATTAGGAAAGCTCTTTGCTAAAGCAACAGGTATTTTTTATTCTGAATTCATTTAAAGCCTCAAATCAGGTTCCAATGGTAAGTGCTATCAGAAAAGAAAAAGTTAACAATGACAGTCGCAGTTCTCAGAATATCTTGGCTTCATCAACCAAACCATTTAGGCAGTGAACTCACTCTACTATGGTCTGTTCATACTTCTTGCTCTCATGATGGCGATTTGGATTAGTAAGGGTCTGATTATTTTTATTAATGGAAAAAAATTGTATTGTTTTTTACTGCATATAAATTAAACACGTAGGGTGTTGGAATTAACTCCCATTTCTTACTTCATACATTTTGCACAGTTTGAATTTCCAAAAGCATGTGCTATCTTCATAATTTTATATATTAATGAAATAATTTTTAAAACAATGACATTTTCCTAAATTAGAAAACATAAGCAATACTTGCTTGTTTTTCAGTATAGAGACAGTAATAAAATATACAAAATAGAAAGCAACCATCATCTAGAGATATCAACTGGCATGTACACATTTATTTAAATTAAACTGTGAAAACACTTTTAACTTGGCTAATACAGTTTTGTTATATATTCCTTTCTCTTATAATGTAGAATGATCATCTTTCCATATAAATGTGTTTCTGCAACATTATTTTTTTTAAAGATTTATTTATTTATTTGAGAGAGAGAGAATGAGAGAAAGAGAGAGTACATGAGAGGGGGGAGGGTCAGAGGGAGAAGCAGGCTCCCTTACTGAGCAGGGAGCCCGATGTGGGACTCGATCCCGGGACTCCGGGATCATGACCTGAGCCGAAGGCAGTCGCTTAACCAACTGAGCCACCCAGGCGCCCTCTGCAACATTATTTTTAATAGCTTTAATATATTCCATTATGGGCATGTCTTTTTTTTTTTTAAGATTTTATTTATTTGAGAGAGAGAGAATGAAAGAGAGAGAGAAAGCACATGAGGGGGTGAGGGTCAGAGGGGGAAGCAGACTCCCCGCTGAGCGGGGAGCCTGATGTGGGACTGGATCCCGGGACTCCAGGATCATGACCTGAGCTGAAGGCAGTCGCTTAACCAACTGAGCCACCCAGGCGCCCCTGGGCATGTCTTAAATAATCTTTAGCCAATCCCCTAGTAATATACATTTAGTTTGCTTCCAATTCCTTGACATTATAAATAATGTCACATAAGCATTCATGCACTTCTCTGATTAATTCCTTATAAGGAAGAAGAAAAGGGTGTAGATTTTAAGATTTAATGTTGCAGGAGCATCATGTAAAAGGTTCAAGCCATTTGTATTCCTACCCACCACATAATAAAGCTACCATCCATTTATAATGGTTCTATTTCACCATAAAAAACAAAGAAAAATAATTAGATTTTAATTAGTGAAAATGGAAGCTAGAGAATCAAAAGTATTAACACCAGTTAGCGTAGTACTCTCACCAACTCAGTTTAAGCACCAGTATAGCCTTGTTCAAATTCCTTTCCTTGGGAGGAAGGAAAGAACTTACTGCAATTTGTTGAGTACCCATAATGGACCAGTCCCTCTACAAAATGCTCAACATAAGGCATTCCATTCAGTCTTTCACAACAGCCCTAGGAAGCAAGTACATATATATTATTATCTCCATGTTACAGATAAAGCAACTAAGGTTCACGAAGGCTAAGCATCTTGACCAAGTTTACCTAGACAATAAGTTTCAGCACTGATACATAGGCAGATTTGTCTGACATCATGTTCTTTTGTCATTCAGATTTGGTGTTCTCCACCAGATTTCCAACTCTTTATCATGTTGGTGACACGTGACCTTGTTGAGTTCCCTATAATGCAAGGCACTCCTGGTCTCAAGTCTGGAAGAAATACCTGCGTCAACATTTACAGGAAAACACGTTTTATAGGAAAACACATAAAGCAATTCAACGGGAAGTGAGTATATTATTTTGAAACATTTTCACTTAATTTTCAACTCAGGTCATTCATACTCTGTAAAACTCAGTTTCAGACGTAGAACTTTTCAAATAGGTTTTGGGAAAAGATTTTCAGCTACACGCATTTGCCTTGAATTTCTTTTAAAAAACAACTTTAACTTACTAATGAGTATGCACCTTGAGAAATAAACGTCAGAGAAAAACAAAGAGCCAAAATGAGAGCCGAGAAAGCAATGCTGGATGCTGGGAAATATACACTTAAGAACAATAGTTGGGTGCCTGGGTGGCTCAGTTGGTTAAGTGACTGCCTTCGGCTCAGGTCATGATCCTGGAGTCCCGGGATCGAGCCCCACATCGGGCTCCCTGCTCAGCAGGGAGTCTGCCTCTCCCTCTGACCTTCTTCCCTCTCATGCTCTCTCTCTACCATTCTCTCAATAAATAATAAAAATCTTTAAAAAAAAAAAAAAGAACAATAGTGACAACTTCTAATGCATAACCCACATCCCACACGCCCATATGAAAGGCAAAATCTTAAGTAATAGACTTAGCTGTCAATTATACTATCTGTTCTCACATTTAGTGTTAATGAAACTGGAGCAGCAGGAGAATGCACATATTTTTTTTTAAAGATTTTATTTATTTATTTGAGAGAGAGAGAGAATGAGAGATACAGAGCACGAGAAGGAAGAGGGTCAGAGGGAGAAGCAGACTCCCCGCTGAGCGGGGAGCCCGATGCGGGACTCGATCCCGGGACTCCAGGATCATGACCTGAGCCGAAGGCAGTCGCTTAACCAACTGAGCCACCCAGGAGCCCAGAATGCACATATTTTTTGTTAGAAACAAATGGGTGACTTCATTTTTTCCAACTTTTTAAATTCCTTTTGTTCACTACACTTTCAGATTTTTTTGATGTTGAAATTTAACCATAAGGTCATCTTTTCTTAAAAGAAAATTATCACCTTAAAGTACTCAGTTCAGTTTCATGCCAAAATGTATAATTTCAGTTAAGTTTCCTACAAAAATAGTTACCCCTTAACCTGGCATTTTAATGAAGTAGGCAGAGCAGCAAAGATTCTGTAAGTTTTTCCTAGCCCCCAACAGTAAGGCAATTACAAATCCTAAATTTTAAATCAGCTGATTATGAAATCTCATATTTCTCTTTATTTTAATAATGTTTTTCCTACTTCTCCAACATTGCAGACCATAATATATTGCATATATATGCAGTACCCTAATTATTATAGGAAATTCTGGAAATTCATAAAATGCTAATCTTGCTTTTTATTTCACAATTTCAGTTTGCAAAGTGGCAAAATTAAAGTCAGAAAGGAAGGAAACTAGGAAAATCCTAGCTGATTTACACTTGGGAGAGAGAAATTTTTTTTTCTTTTTCTGTTTGCACATATAAGCCTAAAAAGAGACAAATTTAGGAGCAGAAGTGATGCTGGCATTCTCCTCTAATCTGATATTTGAAAAGCAAATCTTCATTCTTATTTATCTATGCTGCGGGAAATCAGTTTTTCCCACACTTTGACAAAAGGCATCCTCCAGAATCCTGACATTGATGCACATAGGGTGGCTATCTTCAATCTGAGACCAAGTTAAAAGGGCCCCCTGCCCCACCCTACCCCCCCCCACACACATATACAGAGTACTGGCTTCCCTCACCAAAAACTTCTGGGATGCTCCATGGCATTCACCTTGTGCTATCACAGCACACATCTCAATTGAAGCACTTCCTATATAAAACAATGGTTTCAATCTGGGAAAGAAATCTCCCTAAATAAACAAATAATTGGATAGTATGACAATATTTTTACCTAAGAATCAGAAGTTTGAGATTCAGCAATGTTCAGTATGGTAACTAAAATCAATGAGTTCCCTCCAGATACAAGACATTGGCATTTGTTGTCCACACTATAAAAATATACAAAGTTATGATTACACAGTATCTGATGAAGCTGCAAATAAATTCAGTTTGATGTCATTTGAATTGGTCTGAAAGCATCCTTCAATTTTCTTAGATGTATTGGGAACGTAGCCTCATCTTGCTCTCATGTCCTTGTGTCCACAGAAGTAGTGTTTCCAAAAGTGAGCATTCTGCCATTAGAAGAACGGGTAAGAGGAAGGACACTTGTGTTCCCATTAGCATACAGTGTTCATTAGAACTCTGAGAGCTGAGGTCTCTCCCCAACTCAATTTAAGCAACTTTTATTTACTCAACACTTAGAAAACCCATAAAGAAAGCATAGGTGGCCTTCAGGCTATTCCTAAATGACCTCAGAAGTGATACACCTCCTCATTTCTGCTGGGTGGAGAATCTACTTACTTTTCCACAGAGGGACTCTATTTTCTCTTTCACTTTTATTGACAGCAGCATGGGTCTGCTCCTACTGAAATTCAGTCCCGGGGGGGTATTTGCAATTACAGCAAACAGAAGCTTCTTTACATCCTTTCCACATTATGATCCAAATGCCCTAATAACCTGTGTGGGAGAACCTGGTGTTCATATACAATTTATGTAAGCATCTTTGCAGCACTACAGAGATGTAGGATTGGAACACTGAAAATCACGGAGAGGGTATACTTAAAATCATTTGGTTGCTTTCTGGACCGTGAAAACTACCTGTGATCTAGACCTGACATTAACCTTCAAAATGTACTTAAGTCTTGGATGGTGGGGAAGAACAGAGAAGGAGGTGGGGGACTTGCAGATTAGGAAAGGGAAGGCAATGAAAAGTTTACTCCACTTTCTGAATAGTTGTCACCTCTTGTAAGTAAGAAGTATTTGAAACATTTTAAAGTTTACATTCAATGTTTTATATACTTCAGAAAAGACCATTTCAAAGTATCTATGCTATCTGTATATTAATGGGCAAATATGAAGAGCAAGTGCATGGGTGAGTACTATTGTTACCATACTATTTATAGGTGAGGGAACTGAAAGTTTAGGTAATTCACCCAAGGTCACACAGCTAGTAAACTAATGGTAGAGCTGGATTCCTACCAGGCATTCTGGCTCCAGAGTTCACTCTGTTTACCACCACATTATACAACCTCTTTCAGTTTTCAGAAAATTTTTTTTGAAGTTTTGAAAATCTTATTTCCCTTTTAAATCATTATACAGAGATACTAACTTGATCCAGTCTCAGCTATCCAATCCCTCCCTCTACCTCCCAGTCCCCTGACTAGGTTTACCCTAAAGGCATGCACATTGAAGTTTTTATTTTCTCGGAGATGATTTTGTAAATACCATAAAGTTCTTTGGAATTCCCAAATAAATGCAAATAGAGTTTTGAACCAATATTTGAGGCACTAGCAAGCTGTGCCAAAGCAATTTTTATCACTATAAAAAGCAAGTTTCAGTGGCCTGACGATTCTTTTATTTATTTATTCAATTATTTATTTATAACATCTAGAGCATATGATCTTTCGGGTTAATCTTACAGTTGAAAAGTCTCATAGAGAGTGGAGAAACAAACAGATGGCATCATTCCAGGAAAGGCCAGGAAACTTAGTAGTTTCTGCATAGCAATTTAAAATTCACATCAAAACTGAAGCACATGACTAGTTAAAGCAGGCAATCTGTTGTCTGGGTTAGAGTTACCAGGAGAAAGCCCAAGTATCACCAAAAAGCAGATCATCTCTGACCCCAGGGATGTATCCATACCCTCTAATTGGCCATTCTGTACTAATCAATAGATTACAAGCACCTAATCGGCACTCCTTCAAATCCTGGCAAAACAACTCACACCACAGAAAGCATCATAGCCCTGAATATTCATACCCAAGTGCAAATGTTAATTCATGCAGTGCTTGTGTTAAACTGGTCTAATTATCTACTGAAGGAATCTATTAAAGGCATGCTGTCAATCCTACAGATTGGGTTCGGCAAAGTGAAACTGAATTGGGTGACTTTCCAGCTAATTACAAAATTCTGCCTGACATACTTTATGAATGGTCAAAAAAAGTACACATGGCCAACATTCAGTTCCCCGACAGCATAGCATCTCCTCTTGTCAATCAAGGAAATACAGAACACAATGTTAGGAAGAGAGGCGCAGTCTAGGAGACCATGTGTCCTTTCATTACACCTATCATATTGTCCCATAAGAAATGCAACCTGCCACAAATAACCAGATTTTTAAAAAATCTCCAGCTGCCCATAAGTGGTTTTTCATTGCATAGTTTAAGCTGATAACCAATAACTTTTAAACACTTAGAAATATTCCTCAATGGCTAGTCTATATATTTGGCTTTTAAAAAATCTGTTTATAGAATTCTTTTTTTCCCTTTGTCTCTAATATTAACCTAAAAATGAAAAAGAAAGTATGATTCTTCCCTTTCTGCCTCCCCCATTTTCTCTAGGTCTTAAGTTTCCCTAGGTCTCAAGTTACTACCTGCTCATGCCACACTCATATAACACTGAGTAGACCTCATAAGGATGGCAGTTTACAATATAGCATCTAGATAATGTTCCAAAATATTGGTGGCATGGAGCCAACTTATTGTCAAAATCAGACATTCTTGTCCTCTACCTTGTAAATGTTCACTGCTGCTCAGCCCAACCAGATTTCCCATATCTTTTCTCCTGACATACGCACACCTTAGGTTTTATACCATCCACATCTGTATTTAAAACACCTATATAAAAACTGAAGTTCAAATCATAACCCTGAGCCATCAAATAGGCTGATTTGGCATCAGCACACTTTTATAGAACACATGTAGCATTTAAGGAAATTTTACAAAGATTACCCTTAATGATGGATAAGGGATTGATGATTAAATTATTCAGACAGTTCACTATATAACTCATATCTTTTCCTCTTTCTATCACATAACATGTCCAAAATATCAGCAGATCTCATTAGCATTACTTTAAAACTATATCCAGAGTCTATCTACCTCCACTTTTTCAGCCACGTTCAAGGTACCATCATCTCTTGCCTATAGTACTGCAATGGCTTCAAAACTTGTACCTCTGCTTCCTCCTTTGCCCTTCTCTTAGTCTATATTTTCTCCACATAGAAGTTATAACAACAGAGGTGCTTGGGTGGCTTGGTTGTTGGCATCTGCCTTTGGCTCAGGTCATGATCCCAGGGTCCTGGGGTCAAGCCCCACATCAGGCTCCTTGCTTGGCAGGAAGCCTGCTTCTCCCTCTCCCACTCAGCCTGCTTGTGCTCCTGCTCTCACTATCTCTCTCTGTCAAATAAATAAATAAAAATCTTAAAAAAAAAGAAGTTACAACATAAAGATAACATAATAAGTCAAAAATATAAAAGTCATGTCAAAGTGAAATCAGTCACAAAATGACAAATACTGGATGATTCCATTTAGATGAGGTATCTAAAATAGTCAAACTCATAGAAGAACAGTGGTTGCCAAGGGCTGGGGGGAGGAGAAAATGGGGAGTTGTTGTTCAATGGGTATAAAGTTTTAATTTTGCAAGATGAGAAACAGCTAGAGATCTGTTATACAACAATATGAATATAGTTAACACTACTGAACTATACATTTAGAAGTGGTATTTTTTTTTTTTAAACATGGTAGAGCTTATTTTTCTCTTCAGAAAATCTTCCCAAGACTTCACATGTTATTCAGGAAAATCCTGAAACTTTTCCTTGGCCCACAGGACTAAGCATGATTGGACCCCCACTACTCTCTACAGTGTCTGTGCTAACCCCCATACCCACTTGCCCGACCTCATTCCCCCACTTTCCCCTCACTCATTCTCTGCCAAACTGGCCCCCTCTCCTTGTCTTTAACACACCAAGCCCACACCATTGTGAAGCAAACACTCTTCCCTTCAGAGATTCACACTATTCATTTGTTTTTTCATGTAGGGCTCTGATCAAAAATCACCTGACAGTGATTATGCAACTGACATCATCAACCTAAAATTACACCTGTCATTGGGTGCCTTTCTCCTGGTTTACTTTTCGTCCTAGCATTTATTAGCACCCGGTCAACTTTCTGTCTATTTCTTTCCTGTCTCTCCCAACTAAAAACAAACTCCAAGAGTTCAAAACATTTGTTTTGTTCACTGCTCTATCTGTACCTGCTCAATAAATATTTATTGAATAACTGAATGAATAAATGGCATGAGTTAATGTGATTATGGGTAATTGCACAATAAAAAAAATAAATTTCTTTTTTTTTGTCTTTACCCCAATTCCCGACCCCATTTCCTAAGGATACTCAGCTTAACTCAGTATTCTTTTATTAAAGTGGAAAAATTATTTATAGAGATAAAGAAATATGCTAATATATGAAGTACAAAAGTTGTCTAGTTTTTGATGTTGTATATTCTTCATTCTTCTGAGATCACAATATGCCCACAAGTTACCATGTGATGGGAGCAGCAGTGCTTATCAAAGCTGCCTTGTAGCACAAGTATACAGTAGTCTCATTTCTGTGAGGTGCTCATAAATTCCAGGCTGATTCACACACACACACACACACACAGTCTGGGTGTTGTCTAAAGCTAAACTTATTAACTTAGACCTGCAATGCTGACTGTTGATATGAACTGGTGCCAAGAGGCCTGTGACGATGAAGAAAAATAAAAGTAGGAATTTAAATAAAGAGGGGAAACAGTGAAGAAAACTGGAGCAAAATGTAGAGACAAAAGAACACTAAATCTGTAGCAAAGAGGTAAATCAGAGCCTCTTTAAATTGAAAAAATTTAGAAATGCAATATCAGAAGTTAAATAAGGTCATTCATAAGAGAATATCTGTAGCATATTTCCAACCTACTGTGGAGATAAAATTCATGAATAATGTTAAAGGTATTTACATGATCCACTGTTCTCCCGAATAGTGTTTGCCTAATGTAATAAGATCCAGATTGCTTAAGAAAATACAAACTTGAGGTTGTAAGAATTAAACCTGATGGCCTACGTTAGTCAAAAAAGAAGATGAACTTTCTCTTAATGTAACAGTTTACATCAATATTATCACTTTATTCCATTTATGTTACAGGTTATTGTGATTAAATTACTACTCTGTAGTGGTTATACTATATGACCCTTAACAGAGATTCTATTCTCCTTTTTGACTATACCTTGATTGTTAGTTTCATTTAAAACAAAGTCTTAAAATTCAAATTTAACTCAAGCAATTCCTATCTTCCTTTGTAAAGCAAATAGCATTTGAAAAATATAGTCTATCCTAAAGACAACAGAATATTCTTTAATAAACAAAAATCTGAATAAAAATTACTCCTCTTTCCAATTTTCCTAAAGTCAGATTTTTTAAAAACATATATCTACCTCATTTCCTTCCAACTCTTGAAAGTTGATAGAATTACATTTACAAATGCAAAAAGCAAATTCTTAAAGCTAAGGAACTTTCCTCTTTTTCTTTCCATCGTCTCTCAGCATATATTTATATAAAACATCCTTGGGCAAAAATGAAAAAAAAACTGTGTTATTAATATCAGAGTTTTCTAGCAGTAACATGTCTCTCAAACTCTATAAATGAAGATAGCTTGCCTTTACAATTTATCTGTATTTTATCTTTTTACCTGGACCTCATCTCCAAATAGTTAGGGTCTCCTGGGAGTAATTTAGATGCTTTCCCTGGAAGGCTTGTTTCACTCTATTAACCTCATCAGCCTGGCTCAACTAAGGCAAGTGTCCAATAGATATTTTTTACCGCAGTTTCCTACTTCCCCCAAACACACACTTTAGCTCTACCTACATTAACTTCACTGTGACATACGGCAGGACCTCTGGTCCCTCTGCTTCCCTTCCTAGTTGTTTTGTTGCTGTTCTATAGCCAGCATTTTAACTATCTGAAGAAATCAATCCTTATCTCTTCTTAGAAACACCAGATGACTGTCAGTGAGTCAAATTTAATGGATTTCAGCTCTTTCCCCCATCAAATAGGAAAGCATATCAGCTAACCAAATAATATTGGGAAAGCACTTTAAGTTAATGTTTCACATTCCTTTTAAGTCAAGTAGATGTGAAAGGACATCTCACTTTGACACGACCCTGCTCTTTACTGCAGATTCATATAATTGATTTAGTGAATCATTGATTCGGTCAATATTTTGAGAGTTTGTTCTGTGCAGTGCGCTGTGCTATGTCCCATGGAAGATGAGAAGATGAATTAGGAATGTTCCTTGTCCTCAAGAAGCTCACAAAAACTAAGGGGTTTACATTTTAGTTTTATGTATCACAGGAAGTTATGAAACATATACAGAAATAAGATAATTGGGTACAATGACTGGCAAGCAAAAACCTCTGTATAAGCATTCCATCAGATACTCAATCTGCAAAGAAGGAAACTGTGGTAGGTTGATTGCCAAAATGTCCTCAATTCCCCACCCCTTCTTCATGCCCTTTGCAATGTGACCATCTGTTCCCATCAAAAGGCAGAATCCATTTCCCTACCCCTTGAACCTGGACTAGCCTTATAACTTGCTTTGGCCAACAGATGGTGCCAGAAGAGCCCATGTGCCAGTTCTGAGCTAAGGTTCTAAGAGGCTTGATCTCTTATGTTCTCTCTCCTGGAACCTTGTCACCAGACTGTGAACAAGCCCAAGCTAGATGGTTAGATAGTGAGACATATCTGGCCTGGTTACCTCCATCACCCCAACCAGCAACCAGCACACAGCCAGACATGAGTAAGGCTATTTTAGATGAGGCAGCCTCTAGCTCATCTGCCAGATTTCCACTGTTGTGTGAGTTAACCCAGCTGAGATTGGCTGAGCCTGATCCAGATCAGCAGAACCGTCAAGCTGACTCATAGATTCATGAGAAATAATACAAACACTTCTTTTGAGCCACTGAGATGGAGATGGCTTATTGCACAGTAATAATATATTGTTATGGGATTACAAAGCCAATACAAGGTAGTGGATATAGCATTTGTAAATGCACAAGGAGCCATGGTTTTCTCTATTTGTAGTATGCAACTACATCTATATAATTTAAACTGTATATACATTTCAGTATTTAAAATATGATTTCAACAAAAATGCAATGAAAGAAACACAAGTTCCCAAGACTATGTTTTGTTTTGTTTCCATTTTGTTCACTGATAGAGTGACTGGCACAGAGTAGGTGCTCAAAAAATTTTTTTGTTGAAAAACTAAATGCATTTAACCAAATATTTATTTGATTATCTCTGAACACAGAATTAAAGCCTGAGAAAAGGCATTTAAATGGATTTCAAGAAAGTGAGTACAGTTCAGGAAACTAGAAGTCTGTAGTGACACTCCAGATATGCTATGATGAGATATTAAACTGGGTTGGTGAGAGCAAGAACGGAGGAAGAAGAATAGATCAATTTGGCCCCATTATTAAATGTGAGCTTGCCTCCAAAATGTGTGTAACAACCTATTCTCTAGAATCCTTTCATATATCCATTTCAAAATACCAATGAAACTGTGATAAAATTTCTAAATTCAAGTATTCACAGTCTAATGATGGAAATATTCCAGCCATCTCCTTTCTGTATTACTACCAAATTTGACAGTGCTACCATAAAGGTAGACACAGACAGGGACTGGTGATGCAGTACAGAAGTTTTCCTGGAAAAAAAGGTGATCCAATGCTGAGGCCAAAAGAAGTATCCAATTAAAGGATCAAGTGGAAAGATGTGTCAGGGAGGAAATTCAGCAAACACAAAGAACCAAGGAAAGAGAGCGCATGGTAAATCCTAGGAATTGCAAATAATTCAGTGCGGTTGGAGTAAAACTTCAGAGAATAAGTGAGGCAAGAGAAGAAGAAGTAATCAGGAATGAGTCCATAAAAAAAAAAATTAGAACTTGATAAATGTTCAGGTTTATTGGTAAGCAATGAGGAACATCCGAGGGGTCTTCAGCAAAGCAATGACATAATGAGGCTTAGAGTTTAGGAAGATCCTCTTGCATGTACTGTGGCAGTTGAATGGAGAGGAGCAAGAGTGATATCAAAGAGAACATTCAGCAAACAGCTACAGCAGTCCCAGTGGGAAAGGCTGGGTGCCTGAGCAAATGTAGTTTAGCACTGGAGATGTATGCAAGTAGGTAGATTGGATATTTTGGAAAGAAAATATGAGAGAGTAAAGAGTGGATAAGTAAAATTCTGACTTTTGCAACTTGTGGATGGAAGGGGCAAGCATGAAATGAGAAGACATAGTAGGGCTAGCAGGCAAGTGGGAAGACTGTAAGTTCACTCTTTGAAGTTCATGCACCCTGTGTTTGAGATCATTTGAATCCTAAAGTAAAGATGTGCAAAGAGAAGCCATCAATTTATCTAGCATTTTGTCTAGTTCTGCATGGTACCTGACCAACAATAAGTGTTCAATAATTCATTTGTCCATAAATAAACAAAAAATCTTGGAAAAGAGATCTAGCCTTGAATCTAGAAAAGGGAATTAATATATACCTGGGAGAATTTATGCTGTGGGAGTATATTAAATCAGTTCTGCTAGAAGTATGGACTTCAGACAATGCTGGTCGTCAAGCTGTCATGTGTCTTTAAGATAAAAACAGATATTAACAATAAGCATTTGGAAACTTCTATAGCAATTTAATGGAGTAATTTTGTCTGTTTTACTAAGATAAAAAAATTGAGCTCATATTTTGTATGTTTTTCTTTTTTTATTTCATTTTTTTTCAGTAATATAAATCTTTTTTATTTTTACAAAAATTTTGGTATGTAATAGATTTGATTATAAACAAACACATAAATAAAAATCCTGGCCTATTACTACAGGTACTTTAAGCACTAAATTAGACCATTCGAGGAAAATATTTATGGCAGCTCCCCTTTGACCCATTCTCACCTCCTACTCTTTCTTCTTATCTGTTTTCTAAACCCAATTTGATTCCTTCCCTAGAATCCCAGTAGTAAACTAAAGTGTCTTTTGTGCATTTCGTATGCTTATCCAATTTGGCTACAAAATTGTTCCAATAGCATGGATAAAAGGCACTTTTTTCCCTTGCTTGAGTCTTATAGAAAGAACAGTGTGGTAGGCAAAATTCTAAGACAGCCCCTTGGTGTTCTACCTTGTATAATCCGTATCTTTTGAGTGTAGGCAAGACCTACGACTTGCCTCTAGCCAAATAAAACAAAACATGGTAAAAGTGATTGGATACCACTTTCTTGTTTCACATAAATAGATGCAATAGATCTCCTATCAATTTCAGTATCACAATGGCACTGAAGAAGCAAGCCACCATTAGTTCTAAAGCTATATAGCTATAAAGCTATAAAGCTATCCTTCCCACCAAAAAAAAAAAAGGAAAATAATTCTACCAATAGCTTGTGGGCAGTTAGAAGTGAATCATTTCCCAGTTGAGACTTCAGATGAGACCTCATTCTCAGCCAGGATCTTTACTGTAGTCTTATAAGTCCCTCAGCAGAGGACCCAGCTAAGCCATGTCTAGAATCCTGATCCAGAGAAAATGCAAGATAATAAATGTATATTACTGTAAGCTGCTAAATGTGTGGTAATTTATTCTGTAGCATAGAAAACTAATACAATTAGGTGGTAATTGCTTGGATTCAGGTGAAGAGAAACTTGGGTAAAGGGGGCACTGGCAGTACTATTTCTATCATTCCAGACATGAAGAAAAGAAAAAAAATTATGAGAGGAATAAAAATTATTTTAGAGCAATAAAACTAATAGAACACCTAAATACCTTATGATTAAAACTTAGATACAAGTTTGTTGTCAAGTATTTCAGTGATTCATTATAAAACAAAACATCATGCAACAGAAGAATGTAGAGAGGCTGGAAAGAGCAGTGGCAGAGCCAGAAGAGTCATGAAAAGGTCTTGGAAAATGAGAGGAAAAAAATCACGATGAAGAGAATTGAAACAAGGTCAAGTACTTAAGAGATGTCAAAAAGAAGAACTATAAAAAAAAGTCATTATATTTCATAAGAGAATGGAAAATGGGCATGGGAACCTTTGAGAGAGTAGCTTCACTAGACAAGGGAGCTTTGAAATAAAGATTTTAAGGAGCTGGGGAGGGGATGGATGGTGCACATTTAGGGATACTGAATATAAATAAATAGAACAATTTTGGAAATTAAAGAAAGATGTTCAGTGAAAGTTGGGTGATGCTGAGTGTAGGGTTAAGGAATGTATATTTCACCATGGTGAAAGTAAAAAAAAGATTAATGATGCTGGAGTGAGAGGTGATTAAGGCATGACACCTGGGATTCGAGTGGAAGCATTAGCTCTAAAGGAAAACACTTCTTACTCTCAGACTGTAAAAAAAGAAAAAAAGACATGTGAAAAGAAAAGAAGAGGCATTTTTTAAAAAAACACTCCCATAGGATAGTCTCTAACTTCTTGACAGAGACGGGAAGCTGTCCACTTCAAAGTGAAAAGGAAGGATGGGCCCCTGAATCGGAAGTGAGCGAAGGTTTGGAATAGCTCTTGTGCAGACTATGTTAGAGGATCAACAACAGATTAATGAAAGGATTAAGAAGCAATTAAAGTCAGGCAGCATGAATTGGTTGTAGGCCAAGTCTGCAGAGTTTTGCTTGAAATCTGTCACTGATGCTGGGTAACAGCTAGTAGAGAAGCTGGATTGATGGCGGTTCGGCGGCTCATAGAAAGCACAGCATACATCACTAAGGATGAGACGTGCATACACTACTTGATTTGAAAAGGACAGCCGGAAGATTGGAGATTTTAACAACAGATGGCAAATGTACTTTCAGCCAGCTATGACATTGGTAAATTTTAAAATCCAACCACTAGGAAACAGAAAATGCCCTAAAGCATTTTAATCACAGCCTATTTTAGCGTTGTCCCTAACAGTCCAGCTAACTTCCTTAGTCTTTTTTTCTCCTCTAATTCCTTATATATTAAAATATTTTAAACAGAAGCAGCATGGTCTTCTAGGAATTTGTATGTAGAGCTTATTAGCATCCTGATTCTGTAACTTAACTAGTTGCATTGGGAAACTTATTTCATCTCTCTGTCCCTTAGGTTCCTTATCATAAGTGGGGATAATTAACTCTCAGTGCAGATGTAATCATTAAATGAGATAATTTATGTACTGCTATCATGAGATGTATGATGGATATTTAAATAATGTTATTTAATTTGTTTATAACCAATGTAATTCCATATATTATTTTCATTTTCTAGAACAAGCCAGTAAAAAATACTGAGATAAACAGAAACCACAGTAAAGTAGAAAAGAAAGGTAAATGTGATCACAAATCCATCATCCAAGCATTAAAACTTTTAATATTTTAGTACCAAATATAAATTTTTATAACTCGAGAGACAGTTTTGAGGCCATAAAGTTCATTCTCTACATTTTACAGATGAGAAAACGAAGGCCCAGAGAATACAGCTGGCTTTTCTAAGGGCACTAAACTTATTAGCTATAGAGCCGGGACGAGAAATGAGGTCTTCCATCTCCAGTGCTTTTCTACTCACTGTGATGAGGGAGGTAAAATATTGCACTGTCAACAACCAACATCTACTGGGTCCACACATACTTAGGGCATTCACCACTCTGAGTGTATAATCGTTATTTGTTATGATTTCACACCTCCTATTATGAAACCAATCAAAAGTGTACATGTAGATCAGCAAAAAGACAATCCTTCCAAATAAAATAGAAAAAAAAACACCTTATACCTATGCCTGTAGCATAAACTGTATAAAATTCATTTCCTCCAGTATCATAGTTTGCAAAAAGTCTATTTTTGCAAGAGAAAAACATCAATTTTTCAACTATCCTTGATATCAAGAAAAGCATGACGGCTGTAAGTCATCCACTTTGTAAGCTCTTAAAACTCAGTCCCGAGGGCTCTTGTGCCTTATCAACAGGCCTAAATGATGTAAATTAGTCCACTGAAGGTTCAGAAAAAATATTCTCATAGATTGTTTAAGACCTCAAGCCCAGTCCACGGACGCCACACTTAGCCTGCAATATGTAAGATTTAAACTAGCTTTTATAGGTGAACAAAGAAAAAGACACAAGGAGATATACATTGACTTCAAAATGATGTCTCCTGAAGGTTCATGGTTGAGTTCAACTTGCAGATGATAATTTAGCAAAGAAATAACTGTAGCATATCCTTTTGTAATGATTCAGGCATTAGTCCCCAAAATCTTGTTTGCACAACTTTAAAAAGGCATTTGTAAATAGAACACTTCTGTCTGCTTCTTTTATAACAGTAAGGAGTTAAGGATTATTAATTGGACAGTGTAACAAGTATTACCTAGGCCACCAGCCTAAGGGTATCCCTCCAGCTCAGAGTATGTTTATGGAGTATGAGACCTGTGTCTATGGTGAAGGCAAACAGCAAACTTTGGTCAGAGAATTTTCATTTGGTTTATTAAACACCTATTATCTGCCTACTCTATCTGTTATTTTAGACACCTGAAGATACAAAACTAAGCAAGTCCCAGGTCCAGCCACCCAGAATTCTATAATCTTCTGAGGGAGGCAGACACACAGACAGAAAATTTCTATATGTTAAATTAGAGATAGAATGAGGGCTCTATTTGTAGCACAGAAGTGAAGGGGGCATGGAAGGGGAAGTCATTAACCTCATCTTTGGTTCAGGATTCCTGCAGATGAAGATGGCTAATGTACTGGAGAGGATGAGTAAAGAGTTAGCAAGGTGGTAAAAGATGAGAAAGACATTCAGGCATGAACAAAGACCTAAGGCATTCACCAGGATGGTATGTTCTGAGAAGCATAAGCTGTTAGATATTGCTAAATAATAAAGTTCAAAACAAATCACAGGAGGGGACAAGGATTAAGAAGTACTGAAAGACAGTTATGGGAGAGACTCATGTACCACAGTGAGTAGCCAAAGAGCTTGGGCTTGATGCTGTAACTCACCAGGAGCTAATCACAGCAGCAGAGTGTGTTAGAAAGTTCACCCTGGGCCGTTGAGGGAGGGGAGGTTGAACAGAGAAGGGACTGGATGAGAAGGGTGGGGCCAGCTAGAGGGATCCAGATATGGTATGAGGATCTGGTGCAGGGCAATGACAGTGTGTATGAAAGGAGTTAACAGAGGAAAGAATGACTGAAGAGGGAAGCAAGCGTGGAGGACCCTGGGATGTGTCAGAGGGGGAGAGGGAAGAGTTCAGGAATGACACCATGGTTTCTGGCATGCCTATCTTGATGTTATTAACTCTGGTTACAAAGAGCAGGGCTAGGGAAAAGAAAATGAGTTCAGTTTGGGACATGTTGAAAGCAAGGTATCTGTGAAACATCCAAAGTAAATGGTCTGGCAAAGAGAGGTTATATGAGACTGATGCTCTGGGGTTTCTCTTGATGTCCATCTTCCTCCTGTTCTGGTAATTTGTAGCAACTTTTCCTGGCTACCTGCCCCAGAAAAAACTAACACAGAGAATCCAAGCAGAAGCATATCCTCTTGCACTTGGGATATATTTCCTCCTAGGAAGGCTCTGGTACCTTGGATAAAAAGCTGGACAATAGGCACAAAGAGAAGCCAACAGGATTACGTTGCAGATAAAACTGTGGTGCCTCACAGAACCACTGCCAAACCCAGCCAATTACTTCTCTGTCTCCCTGTGTCTCCTTTTCTACTGACCATGTGGGACAGCTCCAGGCACTGAGGAAATAGGGTAGCTGACCATACCCCCATACCCTCAATCCCAGTACATCTTGTGGCCTCTTCTGTTTTTTCTGTCTCCCTACCTCACAGAAGAATCTCTTCCAATGAAATTGAATTGCTCAAGAACACTGCATGTCTAATCTGCACCTCTCAGAAACCCACCTTTCCCTCTCCCCTCACTTCATGTCAGGCACCTCCCTTTCCCATCACCTTAGATTAGTCATCTCATTTGGTCTTGTGTTCACTCAGAACTTGAAAGATTCTAGATACAGATATCTCATGAGAGATTTAATTTTTCTCCTCCCATTTTACAGACTCTGCAGTTCACTTCTAAATTCAAAGACTTTTGGGGCACCTGGGTGGCTCAGTCAGTTAAGCATCTGCCTTCAGCTTAGGTCATGATCCCAAAGTCCTGGGATGGAGCCCTGCCTAGGGCCCCTTGCTCAGCAGGGAGTCTGTTTCCCCTCTCCCTCTCCTTCTGCCCCTTCTCCCCCACTTTTGCTCACTTAGTCTCTTTCTCTCCTCTCTCTCCCGCCCTCAAATAAATAAAATCTTAAAAAAAAATAAAAATAAACTCAAAGACTTTTTCTTTGTGTCAGTGTGACACACTGGACCTGAATTTGAATCCCAACCCTATCACCCAGTGAGGCAAGTCACATAAACTTACTTAGTTTCCTTATCTGTAAAATGGAGGTAAACATCGTTTCTTTTCAAGATTGTTGTGGAAATTAAATGAAGAAGCATGATAAACGTGGCAGGTGGTAGGGTAGACAATGAACACTGTTTCACTTCCTGTCTTCTCTTTTAAATTCTCTCATGTCTTCTTCACAGTGTATCATTTTTGTTTGTGTGCTTTCATATTTTCTCGAGTTTCCTTCAACCAGTGCTCTAGTTTCCCTTCCCTCCTCTTAGTAACTCCTACCTAGCTTCACACTCCCAGTGCAGAGATGGGGTAGAGCTGTGGAGAGAAACCCAGACCTTACAACATGTACAGTTACGATATCATGGTCTTCTTCTCATATCTCTAATTTCTCTTGAAAATAAAGTCTCCATGAGGGAGATGTCTTTTGTTGATTTATTTCTACAGTTAAGTGGCCATCAATTTTTCTAAATCATTGCTGATGTTTATCTCAGTTGATTAAATATAAGTGTGGCTCCTTTTTCTCCACCAATTTTCTTTGTTGCTCATCTTGTTCCCATACTATAAAACAGAGGTACTCTGTTTATGAGTACCTGTGTTTCTCACCTGGGTGTCCTGAGATGCCTTCTCTAGAACCCAAGGTTGAGGAATCCTTTCTGTGTTCATTAATAACCAACCTGTGGCTATACAGTTCACTCCACAAATTAAATTACATGGGTTCATAAGATCTCAGGTCTCATAAGTTGTTTGTTATTTCTTTAACCATGCTTGAAATGAAAGGAGATATTTTGTATGCTGTTTAATTAAAGCATTAAGGAAGTGCAATCTCCCCCATAAGCAAAACTCTCTTTCTGCAAATTCAGAGTATTCAGTTACATCACATACACTTTCAGCTTCAGTTAAGAAACTTGACTAGAAGCGGCTTAAAACTCTATCTCATACTTTAAAAGTCCAGAGGTAGCACTCATTTGTAGTTAATTCTGTGGCTCAGCCTTGTCATTAAAGATCCAGGTGCTTAACATCGCTCTAATCTGCCATCTCCAGCATGTCAGTGATCCATCCTTCATAGTTGTAAATGGTTGTAGTAGGGCTGGGCATCATTTGCAAACAAGACCATGTTTAGTGAGGAACAGAGGATTAGGGAACATACTTTTCCCAGAAGCACCCCAGCAGAATTCCCTCAGGTCCCACTCACCGAGATTAGATCCACTAATGGGAAACAATCACTGGCAAGGGGTATGGGGCACCATGCTTGCCTTAGACTTATCCTAATCACCTCTTAGGGTAGGTCAGGAGCCCATTCATGAACACAGAGCTCCGTGAAGACACCTGCACAAAACTCAGTCTGTATCAGCACAATGAAGTGGAGAGAAATAGCTGTTGCAGTTGTGCAGAGTGTCTTGCCACTGTCAGAGCAAATACTGCTAAGTACAATGCCCTGAAGAATGCTGCAGACAAGGGCTGAAATTAGGGCACCTGGGCATTTGTGTTTGTAGGACACAAAATTTAAGGAAGCATTCACCCTGTACACTTGCAGAGCCTTGCGAGTAAATGCCTTCTTAAATTTTGTGTCCTACAAACATTGGCTGGCTTTACCCTAGCCTTGGTCTTGGCTATGGACATGATATAATACATCCAATAAATGCATTTATTTGATTTTAAAGTGTGTTAGGAAACCTATTTTGCCCATAAACATCTCAACTGATTCTTGAAATTCTATCTCTAGCAGTTGATTCCTTTGTGCAAAGTCTTGCCTTCTCTCTGTGATATATCCTTCTACATTCAAATACCCCTGAAGAGGAGTTTAGTATACTATCATATGCTTTCCTTGTAACAGAAGAGGTACATTTTGGAATCAAACCAGTGAGTTATTTCCACATGATATCTGTGTTACATTTGGGGTGCTTGAGGCATCTTCTCTGGGATCTCAGTGAGAGAGAGAATGTAATACTGAGGAATGGTGGCAAAGGTTGGGAAGAAATGTTGTACTTCAGCAGGGTGCCTTCAGAGCACTTCTTCAATGCTATCTCCATAAACTTTGGGGACAGCATACTGGAAAGGGATGCAGTAGGAGGGCAAAGGGAATGGTGTGGTGAGCAGTTAGCTTTTGCTGCAGAACAAGGTATCATATAACACAGAGGCTTAAAACGACCAACATTTATTATTGCTCCGGAATCCATGCATCAGCTGGGAGATTCTGTAGCTTTGGGACAGATTTAACTGGTAACTCTTCGGCTCACTTGTGTGGTTTGGAAAGGAGCTGTATGGTCTGGAATAGTCTCATTGTCAGGAGCCATGTATCTTCTATCATCCAGCCAGTGAGTCCTGACTTACTCATGTAGAGTTTTCTAGGTTTCAAGAATAGAGGAGCAAACACCAAAGTGCAAGTTCTTTTCAAGACCCTGCTTATGTCATTTGCTCATGTCCCATTGACCAAAGCAAACCACACCATTAGGCTAAGAAGTGGTGTGGAAGCTATGGGGGATAGACGCTAATACTATAGATAGAAGGGGTGTGTGTGTGTGTGTGTGTGTGTGTGTGTGTGTGTGTATTTATGGCCACTTTTGGAATGTAACACAGGAAGGGCTCTTGTTTGGAGCATATGTAAGGTATTTACTAAAGGATTCCAGACATGGTCAGGAGGTTTGCCACAGTAGATGAACTAGAGGAAAATCTATTATGTAAAGAGTATGTCATTCAGAGTAGTTGTTTCAAATGGAAACAGAAAAAAGCTGTCATGATGGGAAATACTGGCAGTATCCAGCCAAGTACCACCTAGGGGAGGAGGCTGCCAAGTGGACCTTCTCGTCTCCATGACTCTCTACTTTGGGAATGGAAGAATCAGTTTACTTGAATCAAAACCACCTTTGCTCTACACTTCTCTACTCATAAGGCAAACTCCCCATGCTTTAACTTCTTAAGCATTTGGCCTATAGAGGGAACAATACTGTAAGACAATATGAAGATGTAGTCTGCTTCATATTTATATTTCTTTTTTTTTTTAATTTATTTAAGCCTTTTCATTTTTTTTTTTAAAGATTTTATTTATTTATTTTGAGAGAGAGAGAATGAGAGATAGAGAGCACAAGAGGGAAGAGGGTCAGAGGGAGAAGCAGACTCCCTGCCGAGCAGGGAGCCCGATGTGGGACTCGATCCCGGGACTCCAGGATCATGACCTGAGCCGAAGGCAGTCGCTCAACCAACTGAGCCACCCAGGCGCCCTCATATTTATATTTCTTATTGAAAATCAATATGTTAGGATTCTTGTTTATATACTTCACTATTTTATGAGATTTTAACAGGACCTAAGTCTTCATTTCTAAAATAAATCACAGATCTTTTTAGATCACATTGTGACACAAAATACTGTTTGCAAAATACCATTTATGTTCATCACTACTTTCACTAGATCTTGTTATCTGAATTAATAAACAAGCACCAATTTCCATTGCACAATGTATAATTCATATAACGAAACATAATTTGTTTCGTTATAAACAATCGCTGGCAAGTGCATTTTATTTTATGCCTTTAAAACATTATTCTGAGGGACACCTGGGTGGCTCAGTTGAGTGGCTGCCTTCAGCTCAGGTCATGATCCCAGGGTCCTAGGATCAAGCCCCGCATCCAGCTCCTTGCTCAGCAGGGAGCCTGCTTCTCCCTCACCCTCTGCCTGCCACTCCCCCTGCTTGTGCTCTTGCTCACTCTCTCGCGTGTGCATACGTGCGCGCTCTCTCTCTAGCAAATAAAAATTAAAAAAATCTTTAAAAAATTATTCTGAGATGAGAACCTTGGGCTCCATAATATTGCAAAAGGAAAAAGGGCTTTAAAAGGCTAATTACTCATAATGAATTACCCTAAGCCAGCCTCACCTACTCTAAGAAAATCAAAGCACTGACAAGTGTTATTGGACTTGCAAAGCCAAGAAGCAGATCCTAAACCAAGCCAAATCACTGACAATCTGACAACTCTTTGTACTGTACTATTACATATATGTTCTTTTTTTTTTAAGATTTTATTTATTTATTTGACAGAGAGAGAGAGAGACCACAAGTAGGCAGAGTGGCAGGCAGAGGGGGAGGGAGAAGCAGGCTCTCCGCTGAGCAGGGAGCCCAATGCGGGGCTTCATCCCAGGACTCTGGGATCATGACCCGAGCCGAAGGCAGCCACTCAACCAACTGAGCCACCTAGGCACCCCTTTATGTTCTACCATACTTAATGGTGAACTAGAAATGCTAAGGATGATCATTCAAGTGAGGGTGTTGGACTGGGCAATCTTTAAAAGCCACTTCAATCTAAGATTCTAGAATTTTATAACTCTATGTCCTACCTCAAGCCCCGCACACAGTCCCTTCATAATTAAGTGGAGAAACCCATATTCAGTCTTCCAGAGGGAGACTGTCAACTGCCACCCACAGGGACACTGTTTTTGTCTTGCATGTGAGTTAAGAATATCTTTTACATTTTTACTGATTGAAAAGTCAAAAGAAGGATCATATTTTGCGACACTTCATATTATATGAAATTCATACTGAATGCCAATAAATTACACTTTGCTATAAGGCAGCCAAGTCTCGTCATCTACATACTGTCCACGGCTCCTTTTGGTGCTGCACCTGAGGAGTGAGGAGATACACCAGGGACCATGTAGCTTGCAGAGCCTTAAATATTTACTACCTGGCCCTTCACTAAAAAGACTGAAAATCCCTGTCCTGGAGGAAGAAAACTGAGTACCTGATATTCTGCTTCTTCATTCCCTTTAATGTCTCATCCTTTTACTAAATATTCCTCCCCAGATTAACCAGACCTCAAGTAACTTGCTCTCTTCCCTACCTTTACTACTGTGTAGATTGGTTTCCGTGTGGGTTCTGCTTCATAAGTAGCATGTCAGGCAAATCATGCATATAATTCACATTTTAAATGAGTTAATTATTTAAGTGCTCAATCTTTTAGTCCTTCTATCAGCCAGCATTACAACGAGGAAATGAATATACATGAGGGCCCTTCATAGTCCTCCCCCCATCATTCATTAAAAACATTTCGGAGACTCATTAGTCAGGAGCTTAAGCAGTCTTTATAGTAGGCTGATAAGATGTCACACATTACTCTCCAAACTATGAGTATCACCTAAATGGAAGGAGTGAGATTCCTATCAGCGCAGTAGAAATTAACTGTGACTCAGCCTCTCACTGCCTTTCTCTAGCTCTTCAGGAAAATCTAATTCCATCTCTGTGATTTATTTAAATTGCTGGAAAAAATGGTTAAGCGAAGAAAGCACTTGGATGCATAAAATGATGTGTCACTTGCATCCCATGGAGTGCTTTCTGTTCTAGCGTCGGGAAATGAAAAAGAGTAAGAAAAAAAATGAGCAGTCGTTAAAAGGATTTTAAATCAGAACACTGCAAGCCCCAACTCTCTCATGATTCCTAAAAGCCTGTTGTGTACTTTCTCCCTTTAATGGTGTTAAGATGGCAAAAGTACTCTCACACTTGAAATTCACTTTCCAAAACACGTTGTCACTCACACCGCCAACCTGGTAGTGCCTCTTGAGCACCTTGCGTGGAAAGGCACAGAGTTTGCATGTCTTAGTCTCCGTTCATTCTTCCTCTGTCCTCCGATGCGTACATTGTAGCAGTATGGTGGGCGGTGACCTTAAGAAAAGCCCCTTGGGTCCTGAAGCTTTTGGTCGCATTTTTTGATAATTAGTTTTTATGGCCTCATGCAGTTTTTCTGGTTCTTGTGCTTATTTGGGGGCCTAATTAGAAAGAGCACTGTAATTCAGTAGCCTGGGTGGCTCAGTTGTTAAGCGGCTGCCTTCAGCTCAGGTAATGATCCTGGGGTCCTAGGATCGAGTCCCACACCAGACTCCCTGCTCTGTGAGCCTGCTTCTCCTTCTCCCTCTGCCTGACACTCCCCCTGCCTGTGCTCACTCTCTCTGACAAATAAATAAATAAAATCTTGAAAGAAAGAAAGAAAGAAAGAAAGAAAGAAAGAAAGAAAGAAAGAAAGAAAGAAAGAAAGAAGGAAGGAAGGAAGGAAGGAAGGAAGGAAGGAAGGAAGGAAGGAAGGAAGGAAGGAAGAAAGAAAGAAAGAAAGAAAGAAAGAAAGAAAGAAAGAAAGAAAGAAAGAAAGAAAGAAAGAAAGAAAGAAAGAAAGAAAGAAAGAAAGAAAGAAAGAAAGAAAGAAAGAAAGAAAGAAAGAAAGAAAAAAAGAAAGAAAAAGAGCACTGTATTTCAATAAAGGAGAATCACTTGAGAGGGGTAATGAGAAAGGGGTTTGTACTTCCCTTTTTCAACAAAACGCCAAGGTCGGGCGCCTGGGTGGCTCAGTTGGTTGGGAGACTGCCTTCGCCTCAGGTCATGATCCTGGAGTCCCGGGATCGAGTCCCACATTGGGCTCCCTGCTCAGCAGGGAGTCTGCTTCTCCCTCTGACCCTCTTCCCTCTCGTGCTATCTCTCATTCTCTCTCTCTCAAATAAATAAAATCTTTAAAAAAAAAAAAAAACGCCAAGGTCTGGTGAATTAAATAAAATGAGTGCCTTTTGAATGCTTGTAGTTTTTCCACCTACTCTTAATGTTACAAATCCCTGCAGTTCAGACTACGTGCCTGGCGCCAGTGTGGCATCTGTTAGCTAAGGTAGAACAGATTAATTTGTAGACTCCCAATAGCGGTTTCAAGGACCAAGGATTGAAAATGTTTGCCTGGTGGGGAGAAATGTTTATTTGGGCAGAGAGGGGCAAGGACAGCGGATTGGTGCCAATGTGAACAGAAAAGCATAATGGAGCCTGTGCTGCCACTTAAAGTCTGCCCACCTCCCACGAAATGGTAGCACTTGGCAGGGAAGCACTTCCAATGGAAAATAATGAGCTCTTTCATTAAAAAGTAGTATTTTGTAAAGTAAAATTTCAAAATATAATTAATGAGCTTGTGAAAAGTGCCAAGCAAACAGTAGCTTAAATGTCAGCGTTGAGAGTTACACAAGTTCAATATGGCAAAGGATATTTGCTGGCAAGGTTTGAAGCCTTACCCAAAACCTCAAATTATCGTTTTCTTTTATAAAAGTATTTTGCTACATCCTTTACAACCTATTGTTGATTACATTCCCCTTGGATTTATACTCCAGTACATTATAATTAAAGCTTTTAAAAAAATATGTAGATTGTCACATAAAAATGTTCTGCCCTGAGAGCCAATCACTGCATGTCTTAGAGCAGAATGATGTAATTTTACAATTCAAAACTTTGGACACATGGTCGCTCAGTGGGATAGAATATCTGAAATCAGGATTGTTCCAGAAAATCCAGAATGTTTGGCTACCATAATGAAAAGTTTTATATATATATATATATATATATATATATATATATATATAATATTGAAAATGACTTTATTCTTAGATACTGTAGTACACTATGGTAACTACTGTGTTTGTCTGCTTAATATGCAAAGATCTCTTCCTGCTTTTCTGTTGACAAATACAACCCAGTCCCCCAACCCCTGCCAAAAGAATAACCAAGGATTGGTCATGGGAGCCTTCCCCTTCTGGCCTCCATTCACAATGAATTCACAATACCGTTCTGGTCGCCATGATTCGTTCACTGGTGGGTAAGTGACTTAACAAGACCCAGCAGAGTCTCTTCCTGCGATTGCAATATGGACACTGGGGGGAATGTGTTGGCTCTCCCATCTTTGAAGATGCTTAGTTGGTATCCCACGGACCTGATGGTGCCAGCAAAAGAAAGCTGGGAAGCAATAGGAGGGATTGAGACTAACACACACACACAGAGAAACAGCTGAGTAGGATAGAGAAGGAGATCCTGGAAATATCACTTAAATGCTGGATCTAGTTATACCTGGTGCCATTTCCTTTTCTTTTCTACCAGTTGGTGAATTAATAAAATCCATTGTTTTGCTTAGGCTAGTCCGAGTTGGGTTTCTGTCCCTTATAACTTAAAAGGATCTGACAATCTGTTAGTAGGTAAGATAATCTCTAATAAAAAGTGCAAGGTCTAGCTATGATAGGGAAGTTAGTGAAACTGTATTTAATTAACTCCACAGCAACTGTATACCAGGGAATGATATAATTTGCCCTCTCCTAGTTAAAATAAAGAGGACCTTGAGCAGAAAGAAAGAGAAGATTAATGATAGCTATTTTCAGAATAGAAATGCCATAGAATAATGTTAGATGTATAGACCACCTGAGAGAGTCTACAGAATTCATACCAGATGAGGAGCTTGAAACTCTAAGACAGACAATAACTGATATAATAATTTTGTTGGATTTGGGGGGCTTCTGTAACTTTTCACTGTTTATTATTTCAGTGCTCCATAGATATTTCTCCATATTGCTTAAAAGAAAAATTCTCTAAAAGTTCCCTGTCAGTGGTACCTAGGTGGCTCCGTCGTCAAGCGTCTGCCTTCAGCTCAGGTCATGATCCCAGGGTCCTGGGATCGAGCCCCGCATCAGGCTCCCTGCTCCACGGGAAGCCTGCTTCTCCCTCTCCCACTTCCCCTGCTTGTGTTCTCACTCTCTCTCTCTCTCTCGCTGTGTCTCTCTCCGTCAAATAAATAAAAACAAAATCTTTAAAAAAATAAAATAAAATAAAAGTTCCCTGTCAACATAGGATATGTGAAAACTGAGGATATATACGCAAAAGCAAAGCTATATCTAGGGCTGGGCAATGAAAACTTAAAGAATAAAAAAACTTTTAAAGTAATGATTTTAAGCTTGTACAATCTTCAAGTTTGTTATATATATACATGTTAACAGCACATGCACTTCCTCAGCAGCATAGACCATAACTGAGCCTAGTTAACAGGACAAATTAGTCAAAAAGAGGAAGCTGCCAGATGGTGCACATTGTTAATAACTCCCATTTGTGACTTATGAAGCTGATTTGCGGGTGCATTTGGTGCTTCTTTTCTTGGACAGCAAAGTTGCTAGTAACAGCTTTGCAGAGGTGCCTGGGTGCTCTGGTGGCTTCACAGGTAACTTTAATTTATTTATTTTCAGCCTGGGATTTTGAAGAAAAGTTGCTTCTCCTAGCCCAAAAGGACCAAAGGGGCAAATTGTGTCATTGATAATTGCAGGTTAACAGTGAATTACTACTCTCTTTCAAAAGTCAGGAAATTAGTGGGTGCCTGGGTGGCTCAGTTGGTTAAGTAACTGCCTTCAGCTCAGGTCATGATCCTGGAGTCCCAGGATCGAGTCCCGCATTGGGCTCCCTGCTGGGCAGGGAGTCTGCTTCTCCCTCTGACCCTCCCCCCTCTCATGCTCTATCTCATTCTCTCTCTCAAATAAATAAAATATTTTTTAAAAAAATCAGGAAATTAGTAAAATGAAAAAGGCTTTAGGCTGTTCAACTGTAACCTGGATGATACAGATACGCAACGTTAACTCAAGGAGCCAATCCTCTAGGGAGAGAAGTTTGGGTCCCACCAGGAAGCAGAGAAAGAAAAGGTCCAGGTCTCTCAGTCTGGACAGAACCTAACTTTGACAATGTGCCAAAAAAGAGAGCCTTCAACACTTAAACAGATTTGCATGAGTTCTAGTCTCATCGGAAAGGCTGTGTGGAAGTGGCATATGGAGGTTATAGTCAACAGATTTTGAATCTCCAGGTAGATACATAGATGTTTCAGGCTATCTTATCCTGATGTCATTAGACAGCTTGATTCTTCTGATACCTCTTACTCTGATTCTCTCCTCACCATGCAAACTTCAGACTCCAAAGCTGGTCAGTCTATACTGCAGAATTTTCTAACTATCCAAACCTTAAGTATCTCTAGGCATGTGACAGCTCAAATTTAATCAATAAAGTGGCTGATTATTATTGTTTTTCCACGTATTAAGTCAAATGTTATGAATTTGTTAATATTTGCCTACTTTTTTGATCTGTAAAACAATACTTTGATAGCTTGGCTACATTAAGAAAATGAATTAATATACAGACTTCAAAGGTTTTTGTCCACATGCCACTTAACTTATTCTGCAAGCTAATCAACTGGAATTCCAGGGTCTACTTCAGAATAATGGGCCTTTTGGTTAAGATAAGAATGTAAAGCTGCCATAGAATCCTGGAAAGTCAGAAATGAAAGGAACCAGACACCAAACAGTCCAATTCTCCAATTTGACAAAAGAGTAAACTGAAGCCCATACTGGCAAAGCAACTTGTTTGAAGGTGCAGAGCTTAGGAGAGTCAGAAGCAGGACTGGAGGCTAGCTTCCAGGAGAGTCATCTTTCTATCACACTATGTTGAATATACAATGTAAAAGGAACACAGCTAAAGGAAAAAAAACTGAACTAAAATAAGGGAGACCAACGTCTTGTTTCAGCTCTTCCTTAAAGCTTTAACTGTTTATGCTTTAATTCCTATAAGCATTATAAGCACTGTAAAATGCACCATACTATTAAAACATATGTAATATTCTAGTTATAACTTTAAATGTCTTTATTTTAGGAAATTTGAAAAATGCACAAATGTATGCAAAATAATGAATATGATCTACAATTCCACCCACACAGAAAAATCAATATTAACATCTGGTATATATTTTCCAAAACTTTTTTCTAGGCATATATATATATGTTTTACTCCCTCCCCAGCATGCAAAGAGGAGGCAGAATCATGCAGATTAAGAAAACAGACTCAGAGCAAAACTGTGGTCTGCTCTTACTAACAATGTGACCTTAGGTAATTAATTAGAATCTTTTCCATTCCTGAAATAGTCCTACTTCAGAATAAAGTTATGAAGATTTAGTGACAATATTTGGAAATGCTTTGAATAGCACCTGGAAGATAATAAGTGCTATATAAATGCTTATAAAATAAATAGGTACTCAATAAATATTTATGGAATGAGTATATACATATATGTGCATAATTAAAACTGTAATACTGAATATACAGCTTATACCCTGCTTGTTTCACTGAATATTATATTGTTAGCATTTCCTATGTTAACAAAAGAAATCCTATTTCATCAGATTTTTACTTTCTACTGAATCATTCCTATGAGTTTACATACTGCTATTTCCCTCCAGATATCTGCACAGCTGCCACCATTGACAAGTCTTTGGTCATACTGCGTTCTCACTGAGATCCACCCTGGTCATTCTGCAGTCACCAAGCCCAATGCCCACTACTTTCTCTACTTCATGTTGCCCTATAGCACTTGTTCTCTTCTATCACTATATAAATAGTGTTATATAAATATTTATTTATTGTATTTATATTTACTTTTACCAGCTGGACCATAAACTCCTTGAGAGCAGGAAACTATTTTGCCCACTGATATATCCGAAGCACCTATAAAATATCTATAACAGAGCAGATGTTTAGTAAATATTTCCTAAATTGAAAGGGTCCCCCACTTTTTTTCTTTTTTACTATTATAATGTTGTGATGAACATTTCTGTATATCAAGTTTTCTCACAATATCCATTTTTATCTTTCATACTCTAGAAGTGAAATTATTAGATCAAATGACATGAGCATCTTTAAAGTTCCTACTATTTATTACCATATAGTTTTCTAGTTTTCTCCTAGGGAAGATAAATATACCAATGTAGTTCATGTGAGAGAGAGAGAGAGTGTGTGTGTGTGTGTGTGTGTGTGTGTAGTGATGTAAATAACAGCAACCCAGCCCTCCTCCATGCTTTTGTTGCTCTGACCACCACTAAGCAAACCCCCTTCTTAAGCAGTGAGGATTTGCTAATCTGATTGATCTAAATCCTGGACATTGATTGGGCAAAACATAGTAGTATACGAGGCAATTCTATATTAAAAGATGATACATCTGTGTACAGTGAAGGGAAAAAAGTACTTTTCTCTCAAGTACTTTTCTACATTTGAGCACCTTCAATGATCACAAGTACATACCTCCTGAAGCAGCTAATTATCTCCTTAATTCTTTTGATTCAGTCTATTTTCTTCTATGCATAGGTTCTGGTCCATAATTTGAAAAATTAACTAAAAATCTGAACCTTGTGGAACATACCTCAACATCATAAAGGCCATATATGAAAAACACACAGCTAATATCATCTCAAATGGGGAAAAACTGAGAGCTTTTCCTCTACAGTCAGGAACAAGACAGGGATGTCCACTCTCACCACTGTCATTTAACATAGTACTAGAAGTCCCAGCCACAGCAATCAGATGACAAAAAGAAATAAAAGGCAGCCAAATTGGCAAGAAAAAAAAATAAAACTTTCATTATTTGCAGATGACGTGATATTATATATAGAAAACCCAAAAGATTCCACCAAAAATCTGCTAGAACTGATAAATTCAGTAATGTCACAGGATACAAAATCAATGTACAGAAATATGATGCATTTCTATACACCAATAATGAAGCAGCAGAAAATGAAACTAAGGAATCAATCCATTTCTAATTGCACCAAAAACAATAACATACCTAGGAATAAACCTAACCAAAGAGGAAAAAGATCTGTACTCCAAAAGCTGTAAAACACTGATAAAAGAAATTGAAGATGACACAGAAATGGAAAGATATTCCATGCTCATGGGTTGGAAGAACAAATGTTGTTAACATGTCTGTATTACCAAAAGCAGTCTATACATTTAGTGAAATCCCTCTTTTGAAAACTGGATAGTCACGTGCAAAGGAATGAAACTGGCCCACTTTCTTACACCATACACAAAAATAAATTCAAAATGGATTAAAGATCTAAATGTGAGATAGGAAACCATGAAAATCCTAGAAGAGAACACAGGCGGTAACTTCTCCGACATCAGCCATAGCAACTTCTTACTAGATACATCGTCTGAGGCAAGGGAAACAAAACCAAAAATAAACTATTGGGACTTCATCAAAATAAGAAGCTTTGCACAGTGAAGGAAACAATAAGCAAAACTAAAAGGCAACCTTCAGAATGGGAGAAGATATTTGCAAATGACATATCTGATAAAGGGTTAGTATCCAAAATCTATAAAGAACTTATAAAACTCAACACCTCCAAACCAAATAATACAATTAAAAAATGGGCAGAAGATATGAATAGACATTTTTCCAAAGAAGGCATACAGATGGCCAATGGACACATGAAAAGATGCTCATTACTGATCATCAGGGAAATACAAATCAAAACTACAATGAGATAGCACCTCACACCTATCAGAATGGCTAAAATTAACAAAGGAAACAACAGTTGTTGGCAAGAATGTGGAGGAAGGGGAACTGTCTTGCACTGTTGGTGGGAATGCAAACTGGGGCAGCCACTCCGGAAAACAATACAGAAGTTCCTCATAAAGTTAAAAATAGAACTGCCCTATGATCCAGCAATTGCACGACTTAGGTATTTACCCAAAGAATACAAAAATACTAATTCAAAGGGATACAGGCATCCTGATATTTATAGCATCATTATGGAAAGATCCCAGGTGTCCACTGACTGATGAATGGGTAAAGAAGATGTGTTACACACACACACACACACACACACACACACACCTATATACACAGTGGAATATTAGCCACAAAAAAGAATGAAATCTTGTCATTTGCAACAACATGGATGGAGCTAGAGAGTATTATGCTAAGTGAAATAAGTCAGAGAAAGACAAATACCATATGATTTCACTCATATGTGGAATTTAAGAAATGAAACAAATGAGCAAAAGAAAAAAGAGAGAGGCAAACCAAGAAACAGACTCTTAACTATAAAGGACAAACTGATGGTTACTAGAGGGGAGATGGGTGGGACAGGACATGGGGATTACGAGTACACTTGTTGTGATGAGCACCGGGTATTGCATGGAAGTGTTTGAATCACTAAATTCTAACCTGAAACTAATATTACACTGTGCGTTAATTGGTATTTAAATAAAAAACCTAAAAAATATTAAAATAAATAAAACTATGAACCTTGAATCCACAGAGATCATTAAATATTTGAATACGCTTCTCATATGACATAGATTTGAAATAATCCAACATTTAAAATTTTCTTCTCTGAATATAGCTTCACTTGTTTCTATTCCTTTAACAATTTGATATTCAAAATATAATGCAATATCCCAACAAATGTCTGAGCAGAGTATGGTTATCACCTTCCTCATTCTAAGTTGCATTCTTCTGTTAATGCTCATTCGCTTTATTGACTGCCACAACACCCCATGGGTTAAGTTTCCTGCTGAATCCATCTCCCATTTGGCTATTTGTATGGATATCCAATCTCCTCTTTTCTACACTTATGTCCTTGTATTTCTGGAGTTAGATTCAGGGTCTTATATAGTGTTGGTGCCCATAGAAAAGAGTTTACCATACACTCATGTCAGCCATTTGTTCATTTCTAGATAGTTTCCCCAACTCCATTGTAATTTCATGTTTATAAGAAGTATTGTTCAAAAAGAAAATGAGATATGGTGTATTTTATGTGGGGTATATGCCATACACAGTCAGCAAGGGATTTTTCAGCATTTTCTGTAGCAAAATTCTAAGCCAATTTTAAAGGATGCTGACTGTGGAAAACTGACACAGGAAATAAGTCAGCAAAAGAATTTAAAACACAAAGGACAATAGGAGTACTGAGCACAAAAATGGCCATATGAGGTGGCTTATATATTTGGGGAAATTAGACTGTCATCTTTAAGTACTCATCAGTTAGATTTTAAGCTTGCACCTGTTTCACAGACATAAGCTTTGTGTCTTAATTTCATGTAAACATTTGAAACAATCAGAATATATAATTCACATTACTTTGCTCGGATTCCACTGGGAGAATTACTTTAACTACATTTAACTGTATTTCAGACTGGTAGAGAGGAAATGTAATATAATAAGGGGAATGGATGTGAATAAAGGTCAGGGATTTCTTATATTCTTGTGTATTATGTTCTTCCCTCCACTATTAGGCATAACCATTTTTAAGATAAAATACTAGAGCAGTGAACCCAGGAAAACAAGGGAAGCTACTAGTCACTTACTTTTGAAGAAGTATACCTTTCTTTGAAGGCCAGATTTGGTGGATAATTTGTGAAATGACAGATTATTTACCATATTTTAAAATCATGATTTCTGTGTATCTCTCCCTTCTCTCAATGTCATTATCTCTGAACCCCGACACCATCCAAACTTTCTTCTCTTGTGTTTAATTCCACTGGGAACCAGCTAGCTGACTAGCTAGTTAATTAAGAACTTAGCATGAGATAAAGATTGTGACTCTACAGAACCCATGCATGTATCTTAGAAGACTCGGGGAAGTTTTGAGTAATTCTTGAAATTCAAAGTACCTAGGGACTCTAACCTTGTGCCTTAAGAGGAATATTGTTACTGAAAGTGGTCTGTGGTACCAAATTCCCCAGGTATCATGTTTAGACACTGCCAGCAATAGCCTTATAGTCTAAAGATACTACTCAGAACACTGAACACTGGTTAAAAATAAAGCCTGTCTTCAAATTCTAGCTCATCTATTCACTAGATGTGTGATGTAACCATTTCTGGCCTTCATTTGCCCATTTGTATAATGAGGATATGACTACAAACTCAGAGGATTAGTACAAGAATGAAATCATATACTTGCTTGTATACAGAAGGCATTCAAGAAGTGCAGTGATGATTACATTAGCTATCTACTGCTATGTAATAAATTACTTCAATGCTTAGTAGCTTAAAACAACAAAAAACCTTTTCATCTCATAGTTCTTATGGGTCAGGAGTTTGGGAGCAGCTTAACTGGATGGTTGTGGCTTAGGGTCTCTCATGAAAGCATAGACAGAATGTTGGCCAGGGCTGCAGTTCTGGCTAGGGCTGGAGGATGTCCTTCCAAGACGGTTTATTCACAGGGCTATTGGTAGGAGGTGTCACTCCCTTGCCACATGGTCTTCTCCAGAGGGTTGCTTCAATGTCCTCATACCATGACACCAGGCTTCCCTCAAAGCAAATGATCCAAGAGAGAAAGGCTGAAGCAGTGTTTTTTATGGCCTACGCTCAGAAATTACACATAATCATTTCCACAAAATCTTATTGGTTGCACAGGTCATCCTTATTCAACACTGAAGAGTGCAAAAGAGTGTGAATTCCAGGAGGCAAGGATCCGTAAGAGCCATCTTAGAGAGTGACTGTCATGATGATGATGATGATGATGATGATGGTGATGGCACAGCCTCCAGGAGTTCAAGAGCTCACAGAGGAAAATTCCATGTAATCATACTCATGATTATTACTTAGTGAAGATAGACTAGGTGATTTATAATTCTTAGTTTTGATATACAAATAGCTTGATTGCTAAAATAGCATGCCATTCTGGGGAAAGAAATAGGGAGAACTGAATATATATTTCCAAAGAATTTCTAAAAGCTAGTGGTCCTTGTATCAATTTCCACTTGCCCGAGGTAAAGACTACTCTTGTAGCATTAATAGACAACGAGGGAGAGACAGAGCAGATAGCTGCAGAAATCACACTTCTAAGAACAAAATAAACAGCCTAGATACATCATGAAATAGAGAGATAACTCGCATTCCATGGAATTCTTTGGATACTTCCTACAATGGTCTAGTAGATGAGTGCCTGCCTTCGTTTTGAGCATGAACACCCATGTCCTTGCTGTATGATATTGGACAAGTGTACATGACATACAAAATGTATGCCAATGGCTTAAAAGTAAAAGAAGCTAATGTTAGCTTGCCAAATAAATACAATTTCAACCTCACCTTGCTCTTTATTTAAAAATTATGTATTCCTATACATAAATCATAAGCCCACTAAGTACAACCTCATAATCTGATACCAATCTTTTCTCTTGAGTCATTACTCACATTCTCATCTTTGCAAGAGAATGGTGACATTTTTGCTTAAAAAAGAACTCATTTTAATTTTAATTTCTACCCACTGTGCATTTTAAATCCGGTGGTATGAGCTGTGGAATGTTTGCTTCTGCCACTGTCAGGCCCATGGAAGCCAGGTCAGGGGAAGGAAAGGGAAAGAAGGGAAACACCTGTCAAGCTCACAAGAGTCCAAGGGTACACAGGGTAGGCAGAGAGGCCTCCCTGACCAATACGAGTTTTTGACAGATGTCACATCACCGTTTTCCTCTCCCCTTTGCCAATTTTCAGCTCTTATCATATTCAAGAATTAAATTCTCACTTTGAGGAGGGAAAGAAAGAATGGAGACAATGTTTATTTCCCATACTCTTAGCTGTGGTTTGCCAAGTTGATTTCTGAATATGTAAATACTTTGCACATGGATATGCAAAGACTGCCTTCTTGGTCTTGTTAAAGATAGGAATTAAGCCCAAATGATCTCAGGGTAGGCTGGCATAGAAACCAGGGAGATACATAGCTGCTTAAGCTAATTTATCTAGAAATCCTGACAAAATAGCTAAGTATTTTATGATCATTGCTTTAAAATACAGGATGACCTAGGTGGGGGGAGAGAAGTCGGGAGCAAATAAAAGGTTTTAAGGAGAAAACGAGTGTTCCATTGTTGATAAGCTTTTGTTCCAAGGTGACTCACTAGGGAGGCAGCCTGCCAACGTGATGCGTGGGTCCTTGGGCAAAGCATGGGCATCTCCTTAGTGATAATGGGCTTATCGTGAGACACTTGGGAATCAGGCCTCTGAGGAATTTTAATCTCAGTGTTAGAAATCTGTGACATTAAGTTATAGGTTAAAAACACATCACACTGAGAGAAGAAAAAAAAACTATTCTTATAGTACAGTGTGAAATATATGATTAGTACTCGGCATATTTTTTTTAAAATAAGGTATATTTTTGCACCAAATTTGGAAAAATGCTAAGTATGGATAAGCCATTTTTGACAGAGAGCTTCCAAATAAGGCTGGACTTCCTGGTATATATCCTTTTGCTCTCCAGGCTGCATTTCAAAAGAAACGAGAAGCCCAAATGGAGACTGGCTAGCAAAGAAATGTATAACCAGAATGCTGAGGAGCAGGATCAATGCATTCCAGCACCACCACCATGATCTCCTCAATTCCCCAATTTTTATTCAGGGTTACTGGCACCCAAAGAAGTAAATCTGTTAACAATAATTCTGAGGGACACTTCAGATGTAATGCTTTGATTGATGCTGCTGTTGTATTTACAAATGTGCTGAGGGCTATTTCTATTGGAATTGAGTCAGAAAAACAGGCACAAGCTAGGTCAGGAGATTGAACCAAATATGTTTTCTCACCACAGTTTCTGGATGAGGTTTACTGAACATTCACTCATTCCTTCCTTCACTCATTTCTTTGCCCATTCTTTCATTCAACAAGTTCATTGAATATATACTGTGTTCCAGACATTGTTCTAGGATGCCTCAGATAAAAGATAAGTATGATAAAGTCTCTGCCTTTAAGAAGCTCACTATCCTGTGGTGCTCCTCTCAAAGCTGTTGGGATTCTGCAAGTTAAAAAGATTAAGCCGAAGAAAAATGAAACTGTTGAAAGAGTTTATAGACAGAGTGACTGATCTTCTGTCATGGATACTGATACAAAGGAATGGTTCTTTGGGCTCACTGAAAGTTAAAATATATGAATGTGTAAGATTTTCAATTTCCTATAAAATACCAATTGCATGAGAGGCAAATTAGTGTGAAGAAAAATGCTTTGTAATAAAAACCATCACACATATATACATATATATACGAACACATATAGACAAGATATATGTAGTCTATATATAGCCTTTTTATCCTTGATCTGGTTGGTGGAGGAGTATCTTGCTTCTGTACTAAAGGGGACTGTAGGATATTTACAGGCATCATTCGGATAGCAACGTTAGTTGAGTCTCCTGCTCAGACATCTAAGGCATAGCAGAAATAGCACTACATTGGGACTCTCAGTACTCATGTTCTAGTCTTAGCTCTGCTACTAACTCATCATTATCAGAACCTTAACTACTCTGGGCGTATCAGCATCCTTAATTGCAAAGCAAGAGGGATAGAATACATGATCCCATTTAGCTCTGAAATTCTATGATTCTTTCAATTTTCTGTTCCTGGAATATGCAAGAATGAGTATAATTAAGAATAAAAAAGAAGTAATAAGATCCAGCTAGGCTACTGCCATTCCCCACTTAAATCCTTCAGGCTTCTGTGCTCACCTCCCTGCTAGCAGTTCAACATACACACTCACCACCTTTGAACCCTCAAAATTACCAACTCTAATCTGTTGTTATTGTGCTCCTTTCCTTTGACCTCTCTGTCACACGTGACTCTAGGGATCAACTGCTCCTTCTTAAAATTAGTTCTTTCTTTGTCAACTCTGGAGCTATCCTGCTTCTTTTCCATTTCTAACTATTCCTACTGACTCAGCTTCCATCCTAAGCAACTGCACTTGGACAGCTTAGCCAGGGCTTTTCATTACATGCATGGTGTGCATACCCCAGCTTTCCGTAATCCCTCATTGCTCTTTTCCTCCCTCCTCAAATCTTTCTAGAAAATCCCATCCTACTCATGGCTTAAAAATTCACTTTTATATTGTTCTCACTCATTTGCCAGAAATTTCAATCATTTACCTCCAATTGCCTGAAAAATAGTTTCACTCGGATGGGAAAAACTACCTCAAACCCAACATATCTAAATCAATTATTTGTCCCCTCAAAGTAGCTCTGTTTTTCTTTTCCCGTCAACAGTAATACAGGTTCACTATCCTGTATCTAACACCCCTGAGCTAAATGGAACTTGAAATTAGGTATTTTCAAATGTTAGAAGAGTATACTACATGTTGTGTTTTGTTTTGTTTTGTTTTGTTTTTAACACTCCCAGGAGTATCGTTAATATTTAGGGAGCAAAAGATAACATTATTTACACGGTAAATAAAGATAGAAATAACTTCTCAGTCAGTTCAGGTAAGGTTTTGCTATCAAAAGACTTCAGGTCAGCCATCCTGGGGAGGGTGTGCTCCTCTCTTCCTCCCACCAAGTTGAGGTGCGGCCTCGCATCTGGGGGGGCCCCAGGTTGTGGGTTGCGGGGGTGGGGACCAGCTCAGGGGCTTCCATTTGCAAAGGGGAATTAAAGAAAGACTATTGCTTAAAAAAAAAAAAAAGACTTCAGGTCAGGTTACCGAACGTATTATCAAAAAATTAAAAAAGTTTTCAGAACTTTTTGGATTCAGGGATTGTGAATTAAAGAATATTAATGACAACAATATTACAATAACAACTATTTATTGGAAACCAACAATCACTCAAGCAATGTGTTAGATATTTTAGGTATATAACAATAATAATAGAAATGTGCTTACTATGAGGTGAATACTGTTTATTTTCCTCATTTTACATGTAGGAAAACTGTAAAGTGCTACCATCATTTTTTTTTTTTAATTTTCCAGGTTAGAAATCCAGAGTCATTTTCAGTTCCTCTCCCTCTTCCTTCCCCCCATATTAAATTAATCCTCAAACCCTATTAATTCTCCCTTTCCATCTATCCCTCCCTTTGAAATCTCATTGCTATGATATGACCTAACTCAGATCCTATGACTGCACAGGCCATGTCTCAGGTCCTTAGCATAATACAGACCAGACCAATATCCTATTTCCTCCAATTCAACCTTCCCCAAACTATTACTCTTCTTAAAATATTTATTATGTATTCATTCATTCTTTCTACCAATGTTTATTCGATATTTACTCTGTGCGACATTCCTGTGCTGAAAAAGGTTCAATGGACTGCCATTGCCTATTTAGTTAAGCCCAAAGTCTTTGGATTCCCACTTGAAGTTCCAAAGAAGAACTACATTTTCAACTTCATCTCTTCCTATTCATTTAGTTGAGCTCTGGACTCCAGCCAGACTGCCACTCCATGAATATCTTTCATTGTATGTGCATCTGCATTTCTGTTCATGCCCCTCCACCCTCCTGAAATGTCCTCTTCCATTCTCCCCATCTGGTGACATCCTTCCCATCTCTATAGGTTTAGCTGTGGTCCCCTACTCCCCTTAGCTATCCTCAACATCTCCAGCCTATGATCATGATTCTATCATTTAACAATCACTATTCATTGGCTTATAATTATATACTGCCTTCTACCGTGACTCAGTTCTTCATATTTGGGTCTTACCTTTGCAGCAACATTGAAAATTTGTTGACAATAAAGGTAACTTCATATTTCTCTGTACTCTCTGCAACACAATATAATTCACACAACTGAAAATTACAACAAATTTTCTGTTTAAACCACTTGATACAGGAGGGATATGAAAGAGAACCCATACCTTCCTAACTCTACATCCTTTCAATCATTTTTGTCTCATCTGTTATCTTAAGGGGTTCAAGATGATAACAGTAAGAAAAATAGAGTTTTTTTTTTTTTTATAGAAACAGGGTATTAAGTACAAATAGTATATAATCAAAATTACCTTTAAAAATTTCTTAGGAAAGTGCTTTGTGGGAAATCTACCAGTTTATCTTCCAATCTTAAAAAAATGTTGTTTCTTCCATTTACCCCGATTAAATAATTAAGGGCTGTGCTATATAATTAATTTGTATACATAAGTAGTGTAATCATACTCAGAATGGCAAGATGCTTATTAGTAACAGAGGCATGCAGCAAGAGAACATCAACCACAAGTTTCTCATACTTACTAGTGCACAAACTCACTGAATGTGGAATGGTGAAATGAAATGTGATTCTCTCCCTCTTTACTGTTTCCCAAAACTTAAATGCTCGTTTAGAGGGAATCTGAAATTATATCTTGTGTTATGCAGAATGCTAAGATGACCCCTAAGACTCCCCCACCCCATGACCCTCACCCTTGTATAATCCTCTCCTCCTGCATGTGAGCCAGACCTATGAATATGATGAACTATCACTCCCAAATCTGAGTTGGTGATCAGTTGACTACGAGTTCATCAAAAGGGAGATTACCTTAGGCAGGCCTGATCTAATCACATGAGTACTCAAAGTGACTGAGAGCCTTTTCTGAAGGAAGAAACTGAGAGGATTGAGATTTGTAGAGTGAGCAGGCCTATGGAGAGGGCCATGTGACAAGGACCTGCCAGTGGCTTCTAGTTGCTGAGAGTGGTTCTAGCCAACAGTATCAAAATTGGACCAACAAATTGAGAGAGCTTGGAAACAGATCTCTCCCTAGTCTCATCTCTAGATGAGGGCATACTTGGCTTACATCTTGATTTTAGCCTTTTTGAAATCATAAACAGAGGGCCCAGTTAAAATGTCCTGGACTGCTGACCCATGAAAACTATAAAAAAATAAATTTTAAACTGGTAAGTTTGTGGTAATTTGTGACACAGCAAAAGAAAACCTAATACGTCAGCTTCCTATATATCAAACACCATGCTTAGTACTTTAAATATGATCTTTTCATTATCTTTACCGTAGATTAAAGGGATCTGAAGTTTAAAGAGGCATATAATCTGCCCACGTTTGAATAACTAGGAAGCAACAGAGACAAGATTTTATATCCAGATTTACCAAAAAGCCCATGTTCTTAACCACCACTGATAGGAAAACTGGGCGTTCTAAATTGGCCTTACTGCCTCAGCTAACACTCTGAATATCAAACTCTCTGTGCTTTCATCAAACTCTGTGTGGCTTTTTACTTCATACTGAGAACTTCCTTACTTTATTGACATTGAAAAGAACCAGTTAGATCAATTTATTTCATTAAACATTTATGAAATACCTACTGTAGCAAAGCACTGAATAAAGTGCTGGGGGAATTCAAAGACTGATAAGACAGACCCTGACCCTCAAGTTTCTTGCATACTAGTGGGAAGACAACCTTGTACATACATATCACAAAGGAGTGAGTAAGGAGGGGGGTGGGGGGCAACCCAGCCTTGAGATTCCAAGAGAAAACATTCATCTATTAATTCACTTGATAAAGGGATAGTTACGGGATAAGATGCAGAGACACATTTATATGCTCACCTCAGATAAGATTTTGTATTTATGGGAGTTTGCTGGCTCCGTAAGATTGGGAAATAAATAACAAATAACTAATTGTATGTTTGCTTGGAAACTTTAAATGATACCAGTAATAACTTCATGTATTGTCTGTCCTCTTACTACAAGCTAAGCAATGCCCAAAGTACTTGCAAGTATTATCTCATTCAGCTCTCACAAAAACCTATAAAATAGAAATTATTATTGTTATTCTAAATTTATTGATGAGGAAAGATAAGATACAAAGAGATTAACACATTCTACAACAGGACCATTTTATCTGAAGAGGAGGAGAAAAGCCATGTAGAAAATGAGGTAGGTGAAAGGAGACAGAGATATTTGCTGCAATTGATCACAGAACTCAGCTCTGTTTCTCAGCGACCAAGGCAAAATGGGAAATAACCTAATTTACACTGTCTTCCTAAACTGAAAACATTCACTGAAATCTAAGAAAAGTTCATAATTAGGGATCTTACATGGGAAAATTTTGAATACCATGGTAAGCTATGTCTTATATAAGATTTTTTTAAAGTGTTGTGAAATTAACTTTTAAACCAAGAACAAAATAGTCTATCGAACTTCCTTGAAGGCATGTAGAAGTAAATTAATATAGTACTGTTATGTACCTTTTTACTTAACTTGACATAGTTGGAATGGCTGGTTAGCAGTCTTTTCAAACCACAGATCACAAACCATTCATGGGTCATTAAATCAACCAAGTGAGTCACAGGCAGTTTTTAAAAAAATTATACAGACATATGGGGTGCCTGGGCGGCTCAGTCGGTTGAGTATCTGACTCTTGATTTTGGCTCAGGTCATAGTCTCAGGGTCCTGAGATCAAGCCCCATGTCAGGCTCCTTCCTCAGTGGGGAGTTTGCTGGAGATTCTCCTCTCCCTCTCCCTCTGTCCAGCCCTCCTGCTCTCTCTCTCTTTTTCAAATAAATAAAAATAAAATAAAATAAAAATTATATATATATAGGGGAGGGGGGTAAATCTCAAGTTCAAAAATAAATACAAGCATATCTGGGAGATATTCTGGGTTTGGTCCAAGACCACTGAAATCAAAAAGAATAGCACAATAAAGAGTCAAATGAATGTTTTGGTTTCCCAGGGCATATAAAAGTTATCTTTACACTCTACCATAGTCAATTAAGTGTGCAATAGTATTATATTTTTTAAAAAACAATGTATATGTGATATATATATATATATATATACACACACACACACACAACAGAGTATTATTTAGCTATAAAAAGAAGAATGAAATCTTGCCCTCTGCAAAGACATGGATGGAGCTAAGCAAAATAAGTCAGAGAAAAACAAATACCACATGATTTCACTCATATGTGGAATTTAAGAAACAAATGAACAAAGGAGGAAAAAAAGAGAGAGAGAGGCAAACCAAGAAACAGACTCTTAACTATAGAGAACAAACTGATGGTTCCCAGAGGGGAGGGGGTGGGGGATGGGGTAAATAGGTGATGGGGATTAAAGAGTACACTTAGCATGATGAGCACTGGATGGGGGACAAATTATATGACCACCCTTTGCCATAAGCAAGGAAAAATGTCCCTGGCCTGGAAATATTTGTAGGGATGAACTGTGTACCAGAGATATTCTATCCTTTTACTCAAATTATGATTTCTACATGGTTCTCTTTCTCCTGGTAAACCCTCTGAGATATGCTTGTCAGAGGAAACTCCATGTTTTCCTATTCAGAAGTGTAATAAAGACTGGAGAAGTATTTCTCAGACCAAAGTTCACTGAAGCTATTTTAAATTAAAAAAAAAAAAAATACAGGGGCACCTGGGTGGCTCAGTTGGTTAAGGGTCTGATTCTTGATTTCAGCTCAGGTTATGATTTCAGGGTCATGAGATCAAGCCCTGTGTGGGGTTCTGAGCTCAGCCGGTAGTCTGCTGGAGATTCTCTCTCTCCCTCTGCCCCTCCTCCCACTCACTCACACATGTTCTCTCTCTAAAATAAATCTTTAAAAAGTAGAATGGTTTTCCCACAAAGAGAACATGTGAACACATGGTGAGAAAGTAGCCACCTGGGGCGCCTGGGTGGCTCAGCCAGTTAAGCATCTGCGTTTGACTCAGGTCATGATCCCAGGGTCCTGGGATCGAGCCCTACGCGTTGGGGAGCCTGCTTCTCCCTCTCCTTCTATCTTTGTCTCTCTCTCTCTCAAATAAACAAATAAAAAATCTTAAAAAAAAAAAAAAGTAGCCACCTGCAAGCCTAGAAAAGAGTCCTCAGAAAGAAACCTACCTACCTTGGGGCACCTGGCTCGCTCCAGCAGTAGAGCGTGTGACTCTTGATATTGGGGTTGTGAGTTTGAGTCCCACTTTGGGTTTAGAGATTACTTAAACATAAAATCTTTTAAAAAAAAGAAATAGAATGTAGGCATACTCTGCATTATCTGAACGGTCATAATAAGATTCTAGTGATTAAGGTACTTCTGTTATCAAGTTAAAATTAAGTAGTACTGTTTTAACATTTGTGACATAACTTAAGAATCCTAAAGGTGTTCTTTTTTTTTTCAGAAAGTAGCATATATTATTAATCTTTTTATTAATTAACATTCTGACACAATTCTATAGTATACCTTTTCCTACCATTTTTGTCTACATTCTTTCTGATCATCTTCCATAGTGGGTATAGAAAGATTTTTCCTCTAGCATGTATAAAGAATGTACATTCACATTCAGATGAATTTGCTGAGTGATGTCATGCTATAGATTTGTGCTTTCCAAATACATGAATTCTCATACATTCTGTTTTTCTTATTTCCCATCAAAAAGGAAAAAATAGTATGGTGTGTTTATAACAGTATATTTTATGTTAAGTATATTCCTGATCAGAGAAAACTTCCCTTTTGTTGAGGCATCAATAAAAACTGATCCTACATTAATAATTGTACATGTCTAATGATTGGAATAATTTCCACAGATGACCTTCTGCTCTGTATACCTCCAATGTTGTTAATCCTCCCCTCTGCATATTTCTTGTGTAGGTATCATTGGACACATGGGCATCTCAATAGAAACTTTGGCCCTGTTGTTCCAAGGCTTGCTTGGGGTAGATTGGAATAGAGGGCAGCAAGAGTCTTCCTCAAGTAATTCCGGAAGCCCTTGGGATAGCAAGCATACAACAGAAGAACTATATACACATTACTACATCCCTCCAAACCCAAAATGAATGTATCCACACTCAATTTCCTCTTAGCCAGATCCCAAAATGCCCCTGGCCATGCTAACTCTAACCTACCCTAGAGGAGTTATGGTGGAGGGAAAGTTAAAGTGGAAAGAGACAGTTTTCACTCGTAAAACATTTAAAAACCTTTAAAACTATGTGATTGCATGATCACATTCCCAAGGCCCACCTCAAGGCTTTGAAAGGAACCTGTACAGTAAGAGGTCCCGAGGATCAGGCTGTGTCAGCTTCCAGGTAAAATCACCTCTGTCCATGTGTAAGTGTTTTGGGATATTAGAGAGGGCAGAAATGGATGCATTCATTGGATAGATTGTAATGGGGGTCTAAAGGTGTTCTTAATATATAAATTCTGTATTCATGAAAAGTTGGAGACAAAACGGCATCATAGAACACACAAAAATGATGTATTTTGGGCGCCTGGGTGGCTCAGTTGGTTAAGCGACTGCCTTTGGCTCAGGTCATGATCCTGGAGTCCCGGGATCGAGTCCCACATCGGGCTCCCTGCTCAGCAGGGAGTCTGCTTCTCCCTCTGACCCTCTTCCCTCTCATGCTCTCTATCTCTCATTCTCTCTCTCTAATAAATAAATAAATCTTAAAAAAAAATGATGTGTTTTTCTTTAGCACAAATAGAGAAAATTGGTGGAAGAATTGAGAAATTAATTGGTAGCCAAGATAGGCTGAACTCCAAAGCCCTACACCTTAACAGTTAATACCACACTCAGATCTCAAGTGGTGACACAGTTTTTTTTTTTTTTTTAGTACACACTATCACCCTTTAACTCAGTCTCAATTTCAGGTCAGAGAACTTTATAAAAAGAGAAGAAACTGGACCAAATAAGATAAAAAGTATGTAAATACTTAGAACAATGCCTGCAATATTGTAATGGCTTAAAACATATTCACTTCCCTTAGAGATAATCTATTTTACTTTAAAAATTAGGCAACCAAGATTTAGAAAGTTACAGACCTATTTAATGTTACAGATAAAGTTAAAGGCAGAAGGAGTTCCAAATCATATTAAAAAAAAAAAAACTCTGGAGTAACTGGTAAGTTTACAGAGAATAAGATTTTTCTATAGTTTCTGCAAGTGCCACTTTAATAATCTATTTTTTGGCTGTCCTTGATGTGCTGAAGTGCAATTTCTTTTTCTATTTTAAGACATTCTCATCTGCTGTTCTGTCCTTGGATATTCCTTGTAGGTTTGAAGTATCCTCTAGAAGACAATTATGGATTTATCCATTGGCATTCCAACCTTCTTATTGAGCCTATTTCATTTTAAAATTTTCCCACACTCTATGCATGCCTAAGCAGATTCATATATAGTGGATTCTCTATTTAATTTACATCTCAGTCCAATGCACAAGCTTTTGAAAATGATTTGACTATTCTTTCAATTCACTATGGAAAAATCAAGTATTGCAGCCTAAAATATGCCTTTATTGTTTTCAGATAAGAGTACAAGAACAAGAAGACTATATTCTTAAAAATCTAGATCACTTAAAAAAAAAAAAAACACATCAAGTTCTCTAGTAGAACTCTAGCTAATTATAGAGTGGAGACACTAGCAAGTTATTTAAAGGCTATCCCAAACAATGAGCTGGGACACTTCATACATTATGGTATTGGGTTTCCTCAACATGAATATTCAAATTTTGATGAAGTTAACAAGGATGTAATTGTGTGTGTGTGTGTCTGTGTGTGTGTGTTAAAGAGAGTGAGAATGAGAGAGAGAGAGATACAGATCTCAAAACAAGAGGACCTAGCATGAAATACTAAGGGCTCAGATTTCATCCTGTAGGCAATAGGGAATCATTTAAGAATTTTTTTTTTAAAGATTTATATATTTATTTGAGAAAGAGAGAGAGAGCATGAGCAGGAGGGGCAGAGGGAGAGCAAGAATCCTAAGCAGACTCCGCGCTAAGCGCAGAGCCGGACTTGGGGCTCAATCTCACGACCCTGAGATCACGACTTGAGCTGAAACCAGAGTCGGAAGCTTAACTGATTGCACCATCCAGGCACGCTCCCCTCCTTTATTTATTTATTTATTTATTTATTTATTTATTTATTTATTTATTTTTAAAGATTTTTATTTATTTATTTGAGAGAGAGAGAATGAGAGATAGAGAGCACGAGAGGGGGTAGGGTCAGAGGGAGAAGCAGACTCCCCGCTGAGCAGGGAGCCCGATGTGGGACTCGATCCCGGGACTCCAGGATCATGACCTGAGCCGAAGGCAGTCGCTTAACCAACTGAGCCACCCAGGCGCCCCTAAAGATCATTGAAGAATTTTAAGCAGGGTAATAGGATGGGATTTTATTGTAGGAACAGAACTTCAGCAGCAATAAAGTGTGGATTGTGAAGTGTGAGGCAGGAGGTAGGAAGATGAATTGGAAAGAAAATTCAATAGGTAGATGCAGGAACTCCTGGGCTGATCCAGAGTTGCAACTTTAAATGTCAGATGCCATAGAATCCAAAAGTATGAGGAGATAAAAGCACTGTCAGAAAAAAGTTTTAAGGCATCAACCATAGGATTTAGGATAGACAGGAAAGGAGACCATGAGAAGAATGGATAGTCTCAGAGGGAAAAAGGTTTAAAAACTACAGGTGTCAAGGAGATTGGACTGCAGTTTTAATGAGAATGAGAGAGTAAGAAAGCTGAAAGGATAGAAGATACGAAGATTAAAGTTTCCTAAGTCGAGAAATTCTAGATCTGTGCTGTCTAATATGGTAGCCAATAGCCACAGGTGGCTACTTATATTTAAATTAATTAAAATATAAATTATATTCCTCTGTCACACTAGCCACATATCAAGTGCTCAGTAGCCATGCATGGCCACCATATTGTCCATATTGCACAGGGCAGCTAAAACATTGCCATCATGTAGAAAGCTCCATTGGAGAGCGTGCCTCTAGCTAACGCCAAGTTCTAGGAAATGCCCAAGAATATAAGATCCTGAAGACAATGAAGACAAAAGCCATTGAGAGAGAGGCAGTAAAAGAATCAGAAAGGTAGGATATTGGATGGGCTTTCCATAAAGGTGTTGAATCCAGCCTTTTCCAGGAGTTCCAATGGAGAAAATATATGAGGTAGACACTAAAGTCCTCAGTGAATGCAGAGGGTGTGACGAGATAGATGAACACATAAACTGATGTGCTTCCTGGCAATGTATCCTACAACCCTTTAGGCCTACTGTAGTGTCCTTTGCTTGCAAGCATGCTTGACTGACTCAATCTAGATCCTACCCCAGAGTGATATTCCAGATCCCACTTAAACCGCTTCTGAACCATTCTCCTGGTTCATAATCACCTCTTGTGAAACTCCATCAACTTGTTTCTGCCAACTCAATACTGTGGGGTGAGAAAGGAACCAGTTAACTCCGAATGGTCAGGTTAAGTAGGTAGTTGAAAATAACGTGTCTATGTGCACAGCTATAGCTTCATATAGAATATTTAATAGACATTATCTGTGGCAGAATATATGACAAAAACAATCTTTTTTAAATTGAAGAACACAGGTAGTTTGTGTATGTCTGCTCTGTTTATTAAACACATTTGTTAATAATTTAGTACTTAAAGTTTTTTTTTTTATAATCAAGTCAAGAAGGATATCTGTAGAAATGTGGTATAGCTAGTTGGCTATTCATGACTGTATCATACAGAACAATTTCCCATAGCATTAGAGCTAATTGCCACCACCATGTCCCCTTTTCCTTTTTCTTAAAAGTTACAGTTATGAACTACAAGCCCACACTAATCCATCCCTACTAACAACAGTTCATGAGTCAGCACTGGTTCCTTGGTCTTCTCATTTCTCCATCCCTCACCCCAGTGATTAATGTATTGCCAGGAGAAAAAGGTTTACTGTTTTGGAAAGGTTAATACCTTGTTTGGATGAGTAGATGAATAATCTTTCTCTCTATAACTTAGTCATTATAAGCTAGAATAAGCTCAGTCCCCTTTTCTATCACCAGGGCTAATCCCTCTTAACTTTGTCCATTCTTGTTAATACCTGCAATTGTACTTTTGTTTGCTTTTAAGAACTAGGAAGAAACTGGGTCCTGCTTCTTATTTTTCAATAGACTATATGTTTTTAGTCTCTGTTGATTCTGCTAGGTTGTACAGTTATTTGTGTGTAATAGGCTCTTCCATAGCAATATGCAGCAGAAAATCCGTTTTGACAAGGCATAGCAGCTTAAATGAGTCATGACACATGCCATCAAATAGCTTCCAGTGAGGCAAAAAGTCCTTTTTCTAAGGTAGCATATGCTTTCACCCAGTTTCAACATGACTATATGATCTCACATGACTATGGAAATTACTTTCTTCATTTGTGAAAAATTACAGAAAGGTATGGAGTTAATATTTGATTGTGCTAATTAAATTTCAAAGAGGGATATGCTTTACCAGGCTTTCTTCCTCCTTAGAGTTAGTGAAACCTATTTTTTAAAATCTGAGCATTGAATTACAGGTCAATTTTTTAATTTGTTTTTTTTTTATGCTATTGTTTAATCATTCCCTAATAAGAATCCCAGATCAATTCTTGTTAAATTTTATTTTAAATGTCACACAATAAGTAATATTAATAGAGAGTATTCTGTTAAGATAGTATTTCTGATTCTCTCCCATTGACTTCGCAGCCTGAAGCCATTCCAAATACTGACATTACTTTTAATGTTTTCAGGACAGATGCTGGTTAGGGCTTTCAGCACAAGTAGTAGGTTATCAGCAGACATTAGTTAATTTGTGAACCTTCATCTGAATATCCTTCAGATACCCATGGGATCTGGGTGATATTATAACTCCAATGTCAGCCTGAAGAGTAACATTAGTAATGGGTACCATCCTTACTTACTCCCCAGTGCAGCAATAAGGCAAGGAAAGGGAGATTGTAAACCACTGATTTGAACCATATAAATGGGTTGTGCTATCTGTTATATTTGTCCCCAAAGTCAAATATACCTAACACACAGTACAAGTAGTCCCATTCAACTGCATCAAAGGACTTTTGCATCTAATAAAACTGTTGCTATTGGTTCCAATTTTCTCTTTGTATTCCAGACGAGTTGCATCAGCCTATGCAGATCATCTGATGCTTATCTTCCAGGTATAAAGCCTTCTTGGATGAGGGCCTATTTCATTTGTGATTACTTCCTTTAGTCATGTAGCAAGTGTTCTGGTATCTATTATTTTACACCTACTCACATTGTATAAAAGGATATTTTTCACAATACTGCTAAGGGAGTAACATGCAATCTTGCATATGAGGTTATATGGATACATATAATAGGATGAAGTTCTATAGGCCACCTTGATTTCAAATCACAGATAATATCAAATGCTTTAAAAATTCAGCATAAGCCATTTAAATGCATTACATTTATTCATAGTCTATTTCTGAAACTAGTGGCTATTCAGTGTGCTGAAGGCAGAGAGAAGTTAAGGTGTTGGTAAGCAAACTAAATTTTTATAAAGCTATTTTGAAAGTAACTCAATGCCACAGAAAGTAGTATCAATTACTCCTTGCTTTTCAATTGACATTGCAAGGCTGCTCCAAATTTCTATTCTTCAGTTTAGCATCTGTAAAGAAAAGAAAGGCACAGAGCACCTCCATGGGAGATTTCTGAGTATTGCAATCACAAGAAGTAGTTCAGAACACACCCTGAAATACTGCAGTTTTTCCCCTCAAATATTAACCCTTTGATGCTCTGTGACTAAAGAATTGCATATAAGTGAGAACCTGAGTGATGGAGAATAGGGGAGGGCCAGCTGGTAATCTTGGGGGTTCCTGTAATCTCTATCTTGTGAGACAGTAGTATAGGGAGAAGGGCCTGGCCTTTGGCCCCACTCTTTACCTGCCAGTGTGGCCTTGGAGAGCTACAAACAGCACTGAGCTAGGCTTTCTCACTCACAAAAGGTGGTCAGAATACTCATGCAAGTTGTTTTAAAGATCAGAAAAGATAACATATATATAAAGAAATTAATCAAATATTTAATGCTCCATAAAGGCCAGCTGTTTCATTATAATTAATGCTAATAATAAAGTAAGCTATACATGTATCTATATTTGCATTTTTCAGTAATCATAGGAAGGTCAAATCCAATGGCACACTGAGTATTCAGATTAGGCTTCATGGCAGCATGTTGGAAAAATAATGACATTCAACAAAGTACACTGAAAATTTACTTTGTGATTAACCTACACAGAATAAATGCACTTTTTAACCTACAGTATCTGAAGACAAGGTTTGTTTGGTTTTTTTTCAAGATTTTATTTATTTGAGAGAGAGAGACAGAGATAGGGAAAAGAGAGCATGAGCGGGGAGGAGAGGGAGAAGCAGGCTCCCACTGAGCAGGGGGCCCGACGTGGGGCTTGATCCCAGGACCCTGGGATCATGACCTGGGTTGAAGGCAGTTGCTTAACCATCTGAGTTATTACCCAGGCACCCTGTGAAGACAAGGTTTTATTTATTTTTTTATTTTTTTAAAGATTTTATTTATTTATTTGAGACAGAGAGAGCACAAGCAGAGAGAAAGATCAGAGGGAGCGGGAGAAGCAGACTCCCCACCGAGCAGGGAGCCCGATGTGGGGCTCAATCCCAGGACCCTGGGATCATGACCAGGGCCAAAGGCAGACGCCCTGAAGACAAGGTTTAAATTGAAAAAAAAACAAACCAACAAATAAAAACTTAAATAAATAAGAAAATAAATAAATATATTTTCCATTATCTTTAATTTTCTGTATTAATCCGGTATATTTCATTGAGTCCAAGAGATCCAGTTTTTTCTTTCCCAGCTATAAGAAACTGGTTATAGGGCGCCTGGGTGGCTCAGCTGGTTAAGCAACTGCCTTCGGCTCAGGTCATGATCCTGGAGTCCTGGGATCGAGTCCCGCATCGGGCTCCCTGCTCAGCAGGGAGTCTGCTTCTCCCTCTGACCCTCCTCCCTCTCGTGCTCTCTCTCTCTCATTCTCTCTCTGTCAAATAAATAAATAAAATCTTAAAATAAAATCTTTAAAAAAAAAGAAACTGGTTATATATGCTTGTTGAAAAAAAAAACAGTTCAAGAGAAAAGAGTCTCTGGTTTAAATATGCAGAATATAGTAAACAAATTCAAAAGGATTCAGCTTCAGCAGAATTTCCTATTTCTATAGTCAGTTTATTTTTCTTAAAGTTAATTTCCAAATAGATTATCATCTTTTGAAGTATGCTGCATAATTTTTCTTCATAGTTGGAAAAGTACCTTTGGACTCTAAGTGAAGCAACTTCTAGAGAAAACACATGATCCAAACCTGAAGCTAAAACCCTAAGTACATGTACAGTAATGTACACAATATTCCCAGGATATATGTAAACAGGGAGAGCCACATAGTAAATGGTATTGGGTTTTGGTAATAGTATAATCCACTCTCAATAGGCAACTCCCTCTTGTGCATTAATACATGACATCATACTCTCATATAACATTTCATAACGGAGTGAAATAAAAAGCTCCTCCAGATTGCAACTGTAAGATAATCAGATTCTGTAGTGCTCATTATGACTGCAATTATGTAACAAAACTCTCCAAATATAGTTCAGTTATTGCAGTTATTAATCATTCTGGTTTTGTTTCAAGTACTTGCTTTATAGCCTGCTGGATAGACTCCATTATTCTCAAGCTGAATGTTGAAAGTCAAACCGTGCATGTGAATCTGCTGTTCTAACAGCATTTCAACATAATTTACCCTTTCAATTTGTATTTGTGAATACAAAAAAAAAAAAAAATGGAGAAATAAAGCTGGTGTCAAAAGAGTCACCGACCTTTGCAGTAAACAGAAGATAGTCCTTAGTGGAAAACAACGTGGCAAATAAGAAACCTATTTTCTAGAACTAGAAATAGTGCCGCTTAAGAAGTTAGTCTCAGAATACTAATCAGTTCTTATGGAAAAAGGTGGGGGGTGGGACTCTAAAAGAATCTGTATATTTCATAAGGAAAAAAATTATAAAAGGGCCAGCCAAATGTGCATTTTTAGAGGTTCAAAACACCAACATCATGGATAGAATGTATTCCTAAACATATTATGCATAAAACCATATATTCTGATTAATTTAACTACAAAATGCCAACTAAAAGACAGATTTATTATACAGAACAAACACCACCTGCAACACCTGAAACCAGTGCTATAGATATATTTCTAGGAAAAAAATACACCTGGAAAATTCTCAAGTCTAGATTCTGAGATGCCAAGTATTAAGTAAAATAGGATTCCAAACACACCCAAGGAAAATGACTCCATAATTATTTAAATGTTAACACCTAGACAGCCCAGGAAAATAAATATAATAATACATTGACGTGGCTTACAAAATGCGTATCACCAATTTCACGTAGCCCATGATTTCTTCAATTTGGCTACATACATTGGGCCCCAGGCTTTGCCCTTGTCTGGAATTACCAAAAGTCCACATTCCTGGCCAGTGGGAGCAAATGTGAAGTCTTGGGAGCAAGTCCTTGCCATTTCCTTAATGTCCACAGGCATGATGTTCGTGTAGGAATTTAAAATTTCACTGATGACATCTTGATTTTCTGCCTTGGAAAGTGTGCATGTAGAGTACACAAGTAACCCTCCAGGGCGTAAGGCCTTAATTGCAGACCTGTGTGTAATCAGGAAAATGGAGAAGTTTGGTTAGATGTCAGAAAAGGAAACTATGAGGTCAGAGGGCAAGGAAGCTTATACTTGAAACTAACTTACTGTGACTTAGGCTGCAATAACTCTGGATGTTTTCTAGCCTTATAACTATTTCTTTCTAATGTGTCCCTGGATAACTCAAAAAAATGATAATCAGATCAATCAACATGGGAAAAACAGAGAATATGTTTGGTTCTTTGTTTTGTTTTTTAAGGATAGGAGGATGGGGGTAGAACATGATTAATGGGTTTGTCTTTGAATATACTGAGTGGTACTAATGAGCTGGTGGGAAGAAAACATCTGAACTTCAGGAAAGGAGTTAATAAGGTTCAGTGACAGCTCAAGTCATGGGAGTAAATAGGATTTCCCCAGGAAAGAGCAAGAAAATAAGTGGACTAAAGACAGACACTAAGAGAATACCTTTATTTAAAGGGAGACAAAACTCAGAAAGGAAATAACGAAGGCTTCACCTGATGAAAGTGCAGCTTTGAGAAAAGATGGAAAGAAAGGTGTTTTTTGTTTGTTTTGGCTTGTTTTTTTTGTTTTTTTTTACGGGAAGACTTGAACATATGTATAAATGCAGATCCAGGAGAAGAACAGACCTATGGCTTCAGACAGCTAATGGAGGAGTTAGCTTCAGAAAAGATGGGGTTCCAGCACTTCATCTGAAACAATATGGGAGCGTGAACAGGGAACCAGGATGTTTTAAGTAAATAAAAGTTCCTGATAGAAAGAAAGCCTTGATAATAGTGGAGTGGGAGACAAGGTAATCAATGAAAGAGAAAATAGAGAAGTTTTAGTCCTGCGGCTGTGGTGATAACCCCTGAGCAATTACTACTCAAGGGTTTTTTTTTGTTGTTGTTGTTGTTTTAAGAATCCATGTTCTAAAACCTCTACCGGATTTAAGTATACAGACAGCCCCATGTCTCACATCTGTATTTTAACAACCTAGACTACATGCCAATAACGGAGATTTATAATGAAGATACACATCATCAAAGTAAGTTCAAATTCTATTACCTAAGTCCAATTATTAAAGGATTGAAGATTGAAGATCCTAATTCAAGATAACAAACTGATGACAAAGTTTTCTTTCCTCAAACATCCTGAGACACCCTGAAAAATAAGGTGAAAAATATATACATATATTTTTAAGTACTAAAACTCAAAACAATAAAGTAAATAGGATAGAATTATTAACTAATAACAGATTTCAACACATTTCTGAAAGATGATATGCAGACAAAGGAGTGGCAGCAGATCAAGAGCATGGAGAGAGCCTCTCATGGCGAGAACAACAGCCACAGAGGGCGTAATTTGGGGAAATATAGAGAAGTTTGGGAACTGGAAATGCCAGATATAATGTGATGGGAGTAAAAAGTGAAAACAAGGATATTAATTCAGAGCATATATAAGAAACCATGGATTCCATACTCCCATATTTGGCAAGTCAGGCAGCCAGGTAAAAAGTCTGGAAGGTTTTTATCTAAGAAAGTTGAATAAATTATTTGGGGAGACTTAGGTCAGCCACTGTCAGTATTTGTCCCCCAAAACCAAAGACCTCCACATTCTATCTTGAAGGGAGCCTCCAGAGTAATTGCCAGCTCATCATAAAGTGACATCACTAGGCAAAAAATCCCACCCCTAAAATAAATCTCGTATTTTATTGTCCCATTAAATAAAAACGTACAACCAAGGACTGCCAGATAATTTTGGGCGAGAAATGCTTAAGCAATGTGTAAGAGTAAGAACAAAATAAACAAAAAAAATGGCCTAGGAAGAAACAGAAAATTCAGGAAACAAGAGACATAATAAGACCTACTCATTGCAAAAAGATCAGCAAAGATACAGCACCCATAAAACAATAACAGAATGCCATGAAACAGGACCAAGAAAAGGGCTCATAGGAGTTAAATATATGTTTAACAAAATAAATAAGATTCTGTAGAAGTTTAGAAGTTAAGGTTGAAGAAATCATCCAAAAAATAGAACAACAGACTGACTAAAAATGAGACAAGTAAGATCAGTCAAGTAGGTCCAAATTTCAATTAACAGGAGTACTGGAAAGGTAATATAGAGAACTGGAAGTGGGGGGGACACTAAATCAGTGAAATAGTAAGAGAATTTTCCAGAGACAAAAGGAGTGTTCAAGATGAAAGAACTCGTGAAGAGGCTAGAACACTATTATTTATTGAGCATCTATTATGTTGCTAGGCAATGTTCTAAATGTTAGACATACACTAAATACACCAACAACAATAAACTCCTTGCCTTCATGAAGCTGACATTCTGGCTGGGGGAGACAGAATACAAACAGTAACAATAACACTGACAGTAAGTCTGTCATGAACTAAACTGTGCCCCCCTCCCCCAAATTCATTTGCTGAAGTCTTAACCCCCAGTATTCCAGAATCTGATGGCATTGGAAAACAGGACCTTTAAAGAGTTAACTAAGCTAAAATGAGGTAGGCCCTACTCTAATAGAACTGGTGTCCTTATAAGAAAAGGACCTTTGGACCCAGAGTTACAGAGGGAAGACCCCAGGAAGACACAGGGAGATGGCAGATCTCTACCAGCCAAACAGAGAGGCCTGAGGAAACCAACCCTGGGGGCCTTGGTCTCAGACTTCCAACCTCCAGAACTGTGAGAAAATAAGCCTCTGTGACTTAAGCCCCTCAGTCTGTGGTAATTTATGGTAGTCCTAGAAAGCTAATACTAAGTATATACACACCAAAGGACAACTTGTGTGCGTATGTAAACACATACATACACACAAATACACAGACACACACACTTCTATGTATGTATGTTTCTGTATTTTTTCCTCACCAGACAATTCTCCCTCCAATTCTCTGAAAACACTGACTGCATGTTCAACAATTTAACTAAATTCTGACACTATTCACCTGGAGTTAGTGTCAGATCCCACAGGTTAAGAGCTAAGTCCTACAAGGCTGCCCTTCAGATGCCAACTGGAAGTCTAGGCCTCTGGTACCTCTGACTGACCTGCCATAAATTAAGGGTTCCCACAACCCCCGTCCTTGGGTTCAACAATTTGCTAGAATGGCTCTCAGAACTCAGGAAAAGAATTTACTTATTAGATTACTGATTTACTATAAAAAGATATAATTCAGGGATAGCCAGATGGAATGCATAAAACAAAGTATGGGAAAAGGGGTGCAGACTTGATGTGCCCTTTCCAGGCATGCCACCCTCCCAGCACCTCCTCACCAACCTGGAAGCCCTCCAAATCCCTTCAGTTAGGGTTTTTTTTATAGAGGCTTCATTAAGTAGGATAAATGATTAAAACATTAGCCACTGGTAATTTAACTCAATCTCTCTGGAGGAGGCGGCACAGGAGAGGGGTGCTGAAAGCTCCAACCCTGTAATCACCTAGTTGGTTCCCCTGACATCCTTAGAGGCTTTCCAAAAGCCACCTCATTAAAGTATACTAAGGTGTGGTTGAGAAATAACAAATGTTCCTCCTTTCATATTAACAAAAAGGAAATATTGTAACAAAAGATGGTCCTATCTCTCTTATCGTTTAAGAAATTACAAGGGTTTTGGAAGCTCTGGCCTGGATGCAGTTAACAAAGGCCAAATATATCTTTACAACATCACAGTTTGCATACAGATTTTTTTACTTAGTAATAGGTTTATGAAGAAAATTAAATCACGGTAACAGGATGAGAAGAGCTTGGATGGTGGGGGCGGGGAAGCAGATTACAATTTTACATGGGGTAGTTAGAATAGGGTGACACTTCAGGAAGCGACATTTGAACAAAGACCTGAGGCGGTAAGGAAGTGGCCATGCAGATTATCTGAGGGAAGAGCATTCCACCAAAAGGAATGGCCAATGCAACCACCCTGAGGCATGTTCAAGGAAAGAGGAGCGCACCAGTGTGGCTGAAGCAAGGTGAGGAAGGGGGTGGCAGAATGCGATGAGATCAGAGAGTTAAGAGGAGGGGGTGTAGAAGGTCTTATATTAACACTGTAAGCACTTCAATCTTATAATAAATGAAAAACATCCATACTTAGATGCATTATTATTAAACTTCACAACTTCAAGAACAAAAGATGCTAAATGCCTTCAGAAAGAAAAATGGGTCACCAATAAGGCTCCAGGAAACAGACCGGCATCAATGGCATAGCTCACTTGAAATCCTGGAAAAAAAGCAATTTAAAGTGGATGCTATTTACTGCCAAACTATCAAAGAAATATATAGGAGAAATACAGAAACGTTCAGATATCTGATGACTCAGAAATGTTACCTCTAGCAAAATGAGAAGGTAAATCAAGAAAGGGGAGAAATGTGATACTGAATGTAGTAAATGGAACATAGGAAAACAGTGGAGGGAATGAATCTCAGAATGATAACTACTCAGAAGCCCAGAGGGAAACTGGTCCAGATTAGAATGAGAGGGAGATCTTAAGAAGGAAGTGAGAAGGGATAGAAGAGATAAAATGACTGAAAAGTGAGAAAACCTTGAAGATTTGGTATATGTAACTGGGCTGGGGCTGCACGGAGGGAGAAAGAGAGGAGAGAGAGAGAGAGATTTTCTCATCAAATTTGACTGTAGGAACATTTTCCTTTCAGCATGCGATCATAACACTGAACCAACAGAAAGGGAAATGCAATTCTAAGGTATCAGTTCCAATTCTAAGGTATCAGTTCTGCAGTGAACAATATTAACAGAAATATATACTGATTATTGGTCTTCAATGTTCAGAATCATTCCATAGACTGATCTTAGTAATGCTTCAGAACAGATTTGTACATCTCAGAAAGAATACTGTGGACCGGACAGTAAAGGTGCAGTTGTAAGCCACCGGGAAATGGGGAAGAGAAATGGAAGACAGGGTAGGACTGCAAATATTCTTGTAACACAGAGAAACCAAGAGATAGTGGCCTCATTACTTCAAAAAAGAATAAAGTTGGAAGTGTGTTCAGAGACCCATTCCACTACTAACAGAATAAGAAGTGTAAATCTAAGCGTGTAGTGCTAAGTTTCTGAACTGAATGAGTGAGAAACTGAGAACAGGGTAAGAACTCAGGGTGCAGAGTGGGGGGAGGAGGTAAGGGTGGCACAGGTGAGAGAAGCCCTAGCAGGAGGTCAGTAGTCAACGTCTGAAGTTGACAAATTAAAAAATAAAAGATAAACATACTAGTTAGAAATTTGGAAGCAACATGCAGAATAGCTGAAGAACAGAAGTAATTAGAAGTGGTTGCCTGTGAGGAATAAGACTAGGGAAGGAGTGAGTGGGGAGTGGTAGGAGTAAATCTCTTTTAACTAAAAGTTCATTTTTATTTTCAATTTTTACCCATATGATGTATTTCTATGATAACATAAATTAAAGGGGAGCTATGACAGTAGGACAAATACAAAAAATGTCCCCACAGATGTCAGTTAATTTTTGTTTTTGTTTTTAACTCTTAAGGGATTAACTCTCTAGAAAACTTATTCCCTGAGGTTCCAGATAACTAAAATTTTATAGTATTCAGAATTTCTAGTCTTCTCATGTATTCATTTATTGTAAAAAATATTTGGGGAAGTGCCTACCACTGAAGGCCGACTTTAGTGTTTGTTGGCAGTCTCTAAAAAAATGTTTATATGTATCTTGCTTTTCACTGTCCTCTAAATATTCCCCCACAAAAACAAAAAAGGTTCCTATCTAGACACCAGAAATGTGAACCATTCATAGGTTCACATTTGTGAATAGCCTGTGGTAGGAAGAATAATGGCCCCCCAAAGTTGGCCATATCCTGATCCCCAGTACTTTTAACATGTCACATTACTTGGCAAAACGGTATTTGAAGATGTGATTAAATTAAGGCACCTGAGATAGGAACACTAAATCGGATTATCTGAGTATGCCCAATGTAATCCCAAAGATCCTTATAAATCAAAAAGGGAGGCAGGAGAGTCAGAGAAAGAGGTGATGACTGAAGCTAAGGCAGGAGTGACAGGATTGCTGGCCAAAGACCAAAGCCAAGGAATGTGAGCTGCTTCTGGAAACCGGTGAAGGTAAGGCAATTCTCCATCTTAGTCCCTCTGGGCTGCTATAACAAAAATACCATAGACTGGGTGGCTTAAACAATAAACATTTATTTCTCACAGTTCTGAAGGCTGGAAAGTCCAAGATCAAGGTACCAGCAGGTTTGGTGTCTGGTGAGGACCTGCTTCCTGGTTCACTGATGGCTCTTGTGTCCTCACAGGGCAGAAGGAGTCGGAGAGCTCTCTGGGGTCTCTTTTATAAGGGCACTAATCCCATTCATGAGGGCACCACCCTCATAACCTAATCACCCCCTAAGCCCTACCACCTAAAACCATCGCCTTTGAGATTAGGATTTTGATTAGGATTTTAACATATCAATTTTAGGAGGATACAAACATTCAGTCTATAGCACTCACCTAGAGCATCTGGAAGGAATTGCAGATCTGCAGGACCTTGATTTTGAACTTAGAACCTCCAGAAGTGTAAGATAATAAACTTGCGCTACTTTAAGCCACTAACTTTGCTGTAATTTGTTATAGCAGCAATAGGAAATTAATACACACCTGGTGATGGCTTTTTTGTTTTATATACAGCTAACATACTAAGGCATCAGAAGATTTTGCTGAAATTGTGTTAAGTTACAACTACACTCATTTTGGATTATTTTCTGACTATAGCAATGGGTTTAAGATTTCCTTTAAAAAACTTAGATTACTATGGAGGGGATTTACACAGTTTGAATACAGTTTTTTTAAACCCCCGCTAAAAGGACTTATTTTGCTCCTACTTCCACAATTAGCAAAGCCAATGCCTAATCAAATAAGTATGATTCTTTCTTATTACAATTATACAAAAGTACATAGAAGGCTTATCATTTACAAACAATATGTTCCTGGCTTGATGGAAATTTAATTTCTACAATGTTGGCTAATTCTCCTGGTTTGTTTTCATTCCAACATTCATAATTTATGTTTCTAAAATTAGACTGGTATAACTTACCTGGTCACATTAATTTCTAAACAAGAAAATTGTGTGTGGCAACACAAAGGCTTTTTTACAAACTGGGTTAATCTCAACACCCTAGTACAAAATGTTAGGGATTTCTGTCAAATGGTTGTTGTTTTGCTGCTGATGATTGTTGTTTAAACACCATTTTTTGTCCTTTTGCTTATAGTAGTTATAGATTTCAAAAATACTGTAATTTTGTATTCACAGATCAAGGAAAACAGGCATGTGAAGAAAACTCACTCCCGGGTTCAAACAGCTGAGAATTATTAAAAAGTGTAAAGATATCTTTATAATTAGCATTTACCAATACATACAAGAGTTTCTTCACTTTTGACACATTAAGTGGCAATAGGTACTTAATTTCAGTTAAGGCTAGAGTATTTAACAACTCTATAGATTAGTTCAATGATTTAAAAACCAATACTTCTGGTATTGGCATTCCAATAAATTAAAAGATAATTTAGTGTTTTACAATATACTAAGTAATAATTAACACATTTCTAAAATATAAGTACATAAACATGCACTACTTTGCCTACTACAGTGGTGTCTAGAATAAATCATCTGCTTCCATAATTCAGCATACTTTGAAAGAGCCCATAAGAACCAAGTAATTATTATTTCATCCACATCATAAAAAGACTATATATATATATATTTTTTTTTAGAATAGTTAGACAGGAGAGTGTGAGAAGGGTGTGATGCTTCAGGACAGAAATAATTACAATCAGAATGGAAGAAAGATATTGCTTAGTAGGTCTAACAAGCTCAGTAAGAAACTTAAAACTCTGGAAAGGGGAAAAAAACATTTAGAAGTCAGAGAAACTTGAATAATACAAGTAAAGTGGCAAAGTTGTGGTCATGACCATATAAAAATATAAGTCAGGATTAGAGAAGAAAAATAAGACATGTTGGATCTGAGGTGTGTTAGAAGGCAAAAAAGGTTCTCTCTACACTTATGTAAATTTCTGTACCACGCAAACTTTTTTTTCCCTTTTTTTTTAAATATTAGGAAAGAAAACTAAACACCTAGGCAACATCCATTTTGGCATAATGGTATCCTTTGCTAACTTTCTCCAAATGAGCTGTGGCCCCTTGGCTTCTCAATGACTATAAATTTCATAGTTTATTTATTTTTTTAAGATTTTATTTATTTATTTGAGAGAGAGACACAGCAAGAGAGGCAACACAAGCAGGGGGGAGTAGAAGAGGGAGAAGCAGGCTTCCTGCAGAGCAGGGAGCCCAATGCGGGGCTCAATCCCAGGACCCTGGCATCACAACCTGAGCCGAAGGCAGACGCTTAACAACTGAGCCACCCAGGCACCCTAAATTTCACAGTTTAACAAGAACCTGAATAATAGGGTATTTTTCACCTATGCTATATCACTAACTAAACTACATGAAATTACAACAAACCAAGCTGTATTAATGGCATTATTTACCACTGAATTATAACAGATGCTAGAGAGATGGTCAGAACTTTCTAATCATACTTGCCAGCAGCAGGCAGAAAAAGATGTCATGACTAACTACAGTATGTGGAGCAAAAGTATTATTTTGATCAGATTAGGTGGAAGGCTAACCTAATACTTTAAATTGAAATAGAAACTAGTAGACATTATCTTGTTTTATACGTTATTGAAAACACAATGCCTAACTATAATGCAGAACGAGGGGAAGTACTTCAAAAGGAAGCAGATTTGCCACATAATACAATCCCTCTATCATTAACTGAAACATACATTCTCCTCAGAAACCCCCTACCTAAGTCATGATCAGGCTTAACCCTACTTTAAATCTGAAATAAGATTCTATCTCACAACACTGCTGTAGTTTGAAATAAAGCCAGTGTTGATTAACAGTACAGCATAAAATAAAATGGGAAATGCTTTTATCTCAAGTATTCCTAACAAAAAGAATGATGACTCTTTGCCACAGAACTTATGCTAGACAGCCTGTTGCTTTATGGCAGATACTGGCTATACAAATTTCTCCAAATCTTTGGTTGTCTTTCAGCATATTACAGAATAGGATCAGATGCATTTTGTGCTTGAACCACCTCTTAATGAAGCAGCTAAAAACAAAATAAAACATATTCTAAAAAAAAGAAACCATTAAATAAAATGTTAAATTAAATTTTCCCGTTTACAAACAGAAAACCTTAGTTGATTTCTGGCAGTTCACAGAGTAGATCTGAATGATAGGTCTACTGACCTATCTGAATGAGATCTGAATGAGAGGTCTACTACCTCTTTTTTTTTTTTTAAAGATTTTATTTATTTATTTGACAGAGAGAGACACAGCGAGAGAGGGAACACAAGCAGGGGGAGAGGGAGAAGCAGGCTTCCCGGGAGCAGGGAGCCCGATGTGGGGATGTGGGGCTCGATCCCAGGACTCTGGGATCATGACCTGGGCTGAAGGTAGACGCTTAATGACTGAGCCACCCAGGCGCCCCTCTACTACCTCTTATATTTCTTTGTGAAATCCAAAAGTTCTGCAACCTACAGTTTTTTTTCTTAGGTTTATGGCAGACTCATTTGGCCTCAAAATCTGACCTAAATTGACGTGAGGCTATTTATGGTCAAGACTCAGCCCATGTGATATAACTATTCAGAGGTTTTGTTGAAAACATATTAATGTTTGATGACAGGGTGCTGCCTTGGACCCTACTGGGGGAAGTGGGTAACGTCTTCTACCAAATATCTACTAGATTACTTTTTAAAATCCAAACAAATCAGAATTCTGAAACATATCTGGGCTCAAACATTTTGAATAAGATTTTGGATGGTATTTTAGATGCAAATGAGTTACAATGCAAAGCTACATAAAATATATTCTGTCTTATTATCTACATGATAAACTAGCCACATAGTTAACTGATGAGAGCTAAATTTAATTACTTTTAAAAGTAAACCATTTCAATCTTAACTTTAAAAAGCACCAGATAGGTAAATCTGCAATCTATATGCAGGAGTCCGTCAGTGTTTTCCTATTCTAATACAGAGTAAGCAAAAAAACTGGATTGTTTTGTGTTCTCTCAATACACCAAGGATTCCTCCTTCCCTCCAAAAAGTGTTTTGATTTGTATGTATATTTTATTTATTTCGTATTTTTTAAAGAGCACTTTGTACAATCAATAATAAAGTCCTTTTTTTCCGGAGTTTATTTTGTCATTTTGTTCAGTGCTTTTCCTTGAATTCCTCTACCCCTGAAAGATCTGCTCAAAAAAAAAAAAAAAAAAACACAGAATTAAGCTCCAAGAGCCATTTAAGGTACTGGCTTAGAAATACGATGAGAAGATGCTGGCATTCCCAGCACAAGAAGGGAGACTACCTTTACATTTCCAGCTTGGTCCACATAGTTTTCCAACCCTCAAGAAGTAAAGTATAATGGTCGAGGGGAAAAAAAAATGACTACCTGACCTTATTACTTTGAAGAAAAAAAGTATTATTACTTTAATAAAAACAAGTTCAATGACCTTAAAAAAACTAAAAAGAAAAAGAAAAAAAGACCCCAAAATAAAAAACAAACTAAAACATCTTGGAACCCTGGCAGCTATCAAGGTTCCAAAGTAAAGGTATTTCAAATTTAACCAAAATTGAAAACATGATGCAGGGTGTCCTGTTGTTCCTAAGGTAAATCTCTGAATCTCAGAAAATGTTATTTAAATAGCTACTAAAACAACCTAAGACATTTTTAAAATATAAATTACATTTTCCTGGGCTATTCTTCTGTTCCCTGATTAGAAATCTGGCATTCTGTTGGGAGGGTCAGTGTTAATTTGATCACTAAATTTAACCGTTTTCTGCATTTAAAAAGACTGAAGCAAACTGCAGAAGAAAACAATCAGCACAGCAATAGTGCCATCTTTTGACCAAAACAGAAAGTGATTCTTTTCCCCTTTAATTCCTCATGATTTACTATCAGGAGATAAACAACATCTTTTTATGTCTTCCTTGTAACATGTTTGAAGTTACAGTCACTGTCCCTCCTACAACAATTTCTGTTGTAGAAGTAAAGCAATCACAGATGTCTGTACTTTTGAAAAATTAAGATTACAGCTAAACATTATTAATGATTAATGTATTTATTCTTCATCTTTCCTCAAGTCCCTTCTATCAACATTAAAGCATTAAGGCAATAGCTACCTTTTCTTCAGATGTAAATATGGAGAAGCAATCAAGTGAAATAGACTTAAAGATTCCTTTATTGCCACAATATTCTCAATCTTGTTGCCTTCATCTTAGAAACGCTAGTATTAAACATTTTTTTTTAAACACCATTTTTTTTAAAACACTGTAGTAACTTTAAAAATTTTAAAGGGGCATAACAGGAGCATCAATCCAGCAATTGGTCCCTTGTAACCATTTAATATTCAATTAGCATTTCGGAGGTTCTATATAAGGCTACTTTATAAGGTTACTTTCAACTTACATAGAATTTGAAAAACATTTATATAATTAATATGAAAGATGTATGAAAACTACTGGCAGTCTCTGTATCTTACTACTCAAATGACAAACTAAATCCCAAACTGATAAGGTTAAATGCTTCCAGAGGACACTGCACACACAGCACATGTTCCTCCAGGAAGAAATTTTTACTCTTTCTTTCGAATAAAATAAAAGATTCCTGTATCAACAGGAATATGGATTTGGTCCAGGAATCAAATGAGATGTGATTCCTATATGATTCCTATATTAGCCAAGTGAAAGACAAGCAATCAGTCTAATTAGTCATGTTACCTTATGTTTACTTAAATAAACATTACTTAATTTAAAGAGCACCTCACACATGGAGTCTTAATAAAATCTTATGAGGTGCACTGGGTAAACTGTCTGACCCAATTTATCAAATGGAGGATCACAAAGACTCAGTGACTTACTCAAAGTTACACAGCTAAATAATGCAGCACAAAGACTGCCATCCTAACCTAATACCAGGAAAAGGACTGCAAGCTTTACCACTGCTACATACCCTGAAGCAAATGGTACCACTGCTAAAATAAATATGGAATCTAGGGCAATAAAACAGAGAATGCCACGTGTGTACATTTTATCATCCCAACTGTCCCAAATACTCACTGAAGGTAAGGGGTAACTATATATTTCCAGGCACTTTTAACATAAAGAAACTAAGAATTAATAGGTCTGACCCTACGACCTGAGAATCTTGGCTACCTGCTCCTTTTATAGAACATACAATCTTCACCTCTTCAGGTGATACAGCACAGAATTTATGATGAGGTAAATGAAAGCAAATACCTCATGTTGAGACATAATTTGAACCTCTTCATCACAGAATGACATCTAGTTTTTTTAGAATTTTAACAAACTATACTCAACTGTTAGAACCTCTAAGTGAGAACCTCCATTAAAATTCCAAATAATTTGGAGTAATTCGGTAATTATTCCAGATTCCCAAACATCTGGCAATTCGTTTAACCAAATTTTGTTTCCATAACTTTAAATAAAAAATGTTTTCCTCAGAAGCTTGTTGATAAAATGAGTACAAAACCAGCCTAAAAGGTTCATTTTCAGCCTTCATCTAACTATACTATTTGATTCTGTCATTCATCTTCAACCTCAAGAAACGTTCTCCCACTGTGGCTTCCTGGACACCACTCTTCCTTTGCTCACACCTCCTTCTCTGAAGTTCCCTTTTAGCCTCCTTAACCACCTTTCCTCTTCTTTCTATCCATTCAATAACAGTCTTCCTGAGAATTTTATCCTTACTTTTTTTTTTAAGATTTTATTTTTAAGTAATCTCTCCACCCAGCGTGGAGCTCAAACCTACAACTCTGAGATCAAGAGTCATATGCTCTACCGACTGAACCAGCCAGGTGCCCCTCCTTGGTTTATTTTTTTTCCCCCAAAGTTGGGTGTTTTACATGTTATCTCATTCAATCTTTCAATTAAGTTTTTAGACATTAGTTATTATTCCCACTTTGCAGATGAGAGAGAACCAAGGCGAGAGTTAAGCAACTGCTACAAGGCCACTCAGTAAATACCCAAAGCAAGAATCAAATCCAGACAATAGAGCTCTATAGCTCATGCTGTTAACCAAGGTGTTATCCTTGACTTTTTCCTTCCCACTCCAGAGCCAATCAATCACTAAGTTCTATTAATTCTCCACTGAAATTATCTTGCAAATCTAACATGTACCTATTTCCCTATCATTTACTTCATTAAGGCCTTTGTCATCTAATTCTTGACGGTTGTAAAATTTTTCAAATTGGTTTTCTTGCTGAAGGATTTTCCTGTAAATCTTCTTTGTATCCTCCAATATTATCTGACCAAGGGATTTCCAATTTGTGACAAACACCTCTAACTGTTCCTCAATACCAGTTCTCCCTTCCTTCTGTAGTAATGCGGTTTTTAATTGGGTATAGCTAAGGCTAATTTCTGAAACTGCCTTTTACTAGTCTTATGACTAAGTCTAACCCATGAGATGTGAGCAGAAGTAATGTGAGGTATGTTCTTTTGTTCCTTCCTACTAGTTGCAATGCAGATTAGGCAGCAAGAGCTGAAATAAGCGATCCTAGACCATGAGGTGGAAGAAAGTTGGGGCCTGAATCCCTGATGATTATGGAGTCTGGCAATCAAATGATTGCCAGAACAACCCTGAGAAACCTAGTCAGTCTTTTACTTATTTAAGTCACTATTATTTTGAGTCTATTTCTTTCTGTTATATTAGAAGAAAAATTATCTTCACTTACACTGAATTTGGCACCAAATGTGGACTTGCTTTAACAGCATCTAAAATGTAGAACTGGCTTAGTAAGCAGGCAATAGAGAGAATATTCAAATAAATAACTACTGGCTAGAAAGCCAGTGACTATTGATTTTATGTGTCGACTGGGCCATTGTGCCTAGATATTCGGTTAAACAGTATTATGGATGTTTCTGTGGTGGTATTTTTGGATAAAATTAAATTTAAATCAGTGAACTTTGAGCAAAGCAGAATGCACTCCATAACGTGTTTGGGTCTCATCCAGTCACATTTGAAGGCCTGAATAGAACAGAAGATTGACCTCCCTTGAACAGGAATTCTACCAGCTAGGATTATTCAGACTTGAACCACAACATCAAATCTTCTCTGGGGCGCCTGGGTGGCTCAGTCGTTAAGCGTCTGCCTTCAGCTCAGGTCATGATCCCAGGGTCCTGGGATCGAGTCCCACATCGGGCTCCCCGCTCAGCGGGAAGCCTGCTTCTCCCTCTCCCATTCCCCCTGCTTGTGTTCCCTCTCTCGTTGTGTCTCTCTCTGTCAAATAAATAAATAAAATCTTTAAAAAAAAAAAAATCTTCTCTGGATCTCCAGTGTGCTGACTCATCCTACAGAGTTTGAATTTGCCAACCTCTATAACTGTGTGAGCCAATTGCTTTAAAAAATCCCTTTCTGTATATATACATACATCCTATGTTTCTCTGCAGAACCCAGATTAATACGGCCAGTAACCCTTATTATGCCATGGGATAACATTTAATAAATTCATTGTTTATGATATCTTGGAAGATGGACTACATGCTAAACAAAGCTTATGTAAACTCTAAGGTGACTAGAAAAAAAAATCTCAAAATGTTAGTGCGTATTAATGAGAGAAAGCTTAGAAAAGATCCTAGGATTTGGAAGAAGAGATGGAAGGACTACAGTTCTGCTAAGGAAGGCGCTCTGCCTGTGGATTATAATCTAAATCGACAAGGAATTCAATAATTTGGGCCTTGTTAGGGTTGAAAAAGTCAAGAGATTCTGTGCCCCAAAGTAAAGCAGTGATAAAAAGGTATCCCTGAAGAGGCAGCTCTTACAGATAAGACTGTGGCCTCAAGCCTTGCTCAAGCACTTCTGAGTAAATGTTCTTATCAGATAGTGGGATTTAGTCCCAAAATAAAGATGTTTCTCACTCAATAAAATGGAATAAACCTCTGATATACACAATATGAATAAATTTCAAAAATGTTACGCTGAGAGAAAAATTCCAGATAAAAAAGAATACACGTTGTCTGATTACATTTTCATAGTTTGAGAATAGGCAAAGCTAATCTATTAGTAAGAGAAGTCAGAACAGTGGTTGCCTTTGGTGAGAGAAGCAAATGGATTCTAAGGAAGCACCAGGAATCTTTCTGGGGTGGTAGAAATGTTCTCTATTTTGATAGGGTTGTGGGTTACACATGCCTTTGTAACTGTCAAAATTCCCTAAAACGCACATATGGCCTAGTGTACACACACGTTGTTACAGATCCACTGGCTCAACTTGTAGGTGGGGTGGGGGTAAGCTCCTCCAGCACTCATGGGATCCTCCTTCAGCTTCTCTGAATTCTAGGTCACGTTCCTATGCAGGTCCATAATGAAATGCACCAGCTATTCTGCAGACCACCCACATCATTATGATCAGATGCTTAGAGGTGATAGGAGACCTATACGGGTTCTGGTGATAGAAAGACATGGTTCCTCTGTCCTGGGTTATAGTCTGTCTTTGTTCTCCCCCACTTTGTGTGCTGGTTAGTAGCCCTGGCTAACTTCAGGTCCCACACCAGAAGTAGGGGCACAATTATATAGAACTTTTACAGATTGTTTAACCAGCTCCCATGATTCAGTAAGATCTAATTCCTGTAAGATCCCTTACATCACTTAGAGAGATTCTTCTCTGACCAAACCCTGTCAGTCTGTAATACCTCTGCTTCTTGTAGATTGAGACAATGTGTGTAATTAACTCTCAAGTCAAGGAGTTAAAATTCATTCTTTGCTACATCTTTCTAGATGTTTAGCAAGTTCCAATGCTTACATAATTATTTTCCAGTTTCCTTTTGATCAAACTGTCATTCATCCTTCTAGACTTACTTCAAAGTTCATATAATCTCTAAAACTTTCACTGACTTCCCATGGAATTCCTTCCTCTTGTTTTCCCCAAGCAATAAATTTTCAGCTCCTTGAAAACATGGTTTATATTACATTCATTTTGCCTTGTTTATATATAGCACAACTGGAAAGTATGTTCTCAAAATATATTTATTAAATAGTAAATGAATGAATGCTACCTTAATTAAAAGGTAGGTCAAGCAGAGAACTTTTCAACAGTGTAAAACAAAAGGAACATATTTCATTGCAACTAACACTCAAAAATTCTGAATAGTGGGGTGGTTCAGTCGGTTAAGCGTCCGACTCTTGGTTTCGGCTCAGGTCATGATCTCAGGGCCATGCGATCGAGCCTCGCATCGGGCTCCCTGCTCAGTGGGTAGTCCACCTGAGATTCTCTCTCTCCCTCTCCTCCTCCTCCTCCCCATTCATGCTTTCTCTAAAATAAATAAAATTTAAAAAAAAATCCTCAATAGTGAACAGCTCAAGCAACCTACAACTCTCACGTTATAGAACAGATGGAAATGTTAGTGGCCAGAGGCTTTATTTGGAAAAAAAAATAATAGTTTTTGCCAACAAGTAATTTATAAATATGAGAAAGTAGATTTTTTCCCTTGCTAAACGGGTTGTGGATAAACTCCTAAAGAAAGTAAAATAATCTGTTAATGAAGGTTACTACATAGCAATTGTGGTCTCAATTCTGATTGAGTGGAATAGTTTGGTAACTTTTAGCAGGGAACTTGACTTTCCATAGGGAAAACCACTTTAAAACTGAGATATGTGGTACTGTGATCTTGTGATTTATAATTTTATATATATATATATGGTCTTCAATCCTTTTTCTGGCACAGGGCTCCAAAAGCTTTGAAATTTCCTAAGAGATGAGAGTAACAAAGTTATCTTTTGTTATACAAATGAGGTGAACTTTTGAACACCAACTAAGGGTGGGCACTGGTTTCCAGAGGAACCAACGTGTGACCAGGGTAGAACTTTCAGTCTCATCCTCCAAACCTCTACGGAGGCATGAGGGGCTGAAGATTTAACAACTGCCAATAGTCAACAATTTAATCAAGCATGCCTATATAATAAAGCCTCCATAAAAACCCAGAAGGACAGGTCAGAGAGCTTCTGGGTTGGTGAACACGTGGAGAAGCTGGGAGAGAGTAACACGGCCACAGAGTGCATGGAGGCTCTGTGCCCTTTCCCATATACCTTGCATCTTTTCCATCTGGATATTCATCTGTATCCTTTATCATATTCTTTAAAAGAATTGGTAAATGCAAGTAAATGTTTCTCTGAGTTCTGTGAGATGCTCTAGCAAATCAAAATCAACCAGTGGGTCATGGGAACCTTTGATTTATAGCCCATTTGTTAGAAGCAAGGTGACAAACATGGACTTGTAATTGGCTTCTGAAGTGTGGTGACAGCAGTCTTGCAGGACTGACCTCTTGACACTCCAGGCAGAGTGTCAAAAACTGAGTTAAACTGTAGGACACCCAACTGGTGTCACAAAGAACTACTTGGTGATGATGGGGGAACCCCCCCACCACCACATTGGAATTGGTACCAGAACCCTTTTAGGCACCAAAAATGCCATTAAGACATATTTAAAAATGAAGGTTATCCTGACACTGTTTTTCTGGTAACATAAGGGAAATCAGGTTAGTGTGGAAGGCAGGCAATCTGATTTAAAAGAGAGAAAATAAACCCAGTCCCTAAAAAAAAAAAAACCTAATTTGATGTACCAATAGAAATATTTTAATTACTACAAAATAATTTAACAAATAATAAAATGACAACTTTAGCCAATTGTTATGAGCTCACAAAACTTATATGTCTAAATTGTTCCTTTTTTGTCTCCCCCCCAATCCTAAGTGTTTAATTCCTCTACATTTTGTCCTTTTTTCCTCTAAGTATTGCAGGGGTTTCTGTTTGATTTTTTCTTACCATTCCATATTTTTTTCCATGTTACATTGTTGGCTTCTAGTATTCATTTCAAATTTTTCTATTTTTGCTCCTTTTCAACAGTTCCTATTTCTTTCATTTTTCCATGGCCTGTTCTTTATCACTTCAGTCTGTCTTTATCAGTTTACTGTTTCTGCTGGTAAACAGCAGTCTGGGCAAGAAAGCAAATACCGCTATTATGTACTATGACCAAAGAAAACATTAAGGTGAAAAGTTGAAGCTCATGTACAATCTATCAAATAAATGCAGATTCAAAATTAAATTTCAGGTACCATAAGAATCTAAAACACAGATATTTCTAAGTTGATAGTTACCCAGTGCTATCATCAGTTTTAAAAGTATTATTTTACAAACCTTGAGGGTATGCTTCACTATGCTCACAGTAAGTAATCAAATTTCTAGATATCAAACTGTTTATTATCAAAGAAGTTCTATAAATTCAGGATAAAGAAACATGACCAAGCTTGCTATTTTCAGAGATGCCATACCCAGCAGCTATTCCTTTGTCAGCCTAAGAAACAAAAACAATACTGATAATTATCTTCTCTTCACTGGGAGTAAGTTTTTACTTGAAGAAGGAATATTTTTTATATGGTATTTTTATATATGGTAGAGCAGAGTGATAAATGATGCTAGCTACTCCTGAAATAGATTATAAATGACAAGTTTTAACATATTTATTTCCAATTTTACTTGGAAATCTTATGTTTAGTATTCTTTCCCACCAACAGTTAATAACTCATTAAAATTGGTATAGGAAGATGGGTTAGGGATTAAAAGCTCTCTGCTAAGACTGAATATAAGAAATGCAGATTTGTGTTGCTTAAGTTAGGAAGAGTGAGAACAGATTAATTAGGCCTGCCTTTACACAGGATCTTTAATCTACTATCAAATATTGTCTCTTCACTCATGAAAAGAACTAAAAAGCTTTCAAGAAAACCACCAGAATTACTTAATTTTAGCCCATGGCAAACGTGCTTATAAATGAAAAGAGATTGCTTATTACTGATTTAAATGATTTTTTTAAAGTTTTTTCAAACTTTTTTTTTTTAAGTAACAAGAAATTTTCTTCAAATGACATCCCACAGGTTTAATGAGATGAAGACATCACACCTCTAGTTGGATCTGCTGTGATGAACTAAAAGGCTCTCCTGGTCATCCCCCTCCCTTCCCTCAAGATGGCTCCTACAACAATCCTACAAAATCCCTATGTCTTTACAGAGCAAAGTTTAAAAACCACTATCCTAAATAATTCTTCAGAAGTAAACAACAGGCTGATATAGCATATGTTCTCTGATCATATAAAAATTAAAAACTAATAAATCCCGTATGTTTAGAAAAACCAAACCAAAAAAATCCCCATATGTTTAGAAACAGGAAGCAAACTTACAATAAAAAAGATGAACAAAGTTAAATACTGGATCCTGAAAAGACATAAAAATTTGACAAGCCTCAGGCAAGACTGATTAACAAAAATAAAACAGAGGACATCATTATAAATCCTGCAGACACTAAAAAGATAATAAGGAGATACTATATACAACTTTATGTAAGTTTGTAGACTTGGATAAAATGGGAAAATTACTCAAAAAACAAAACCCTCTTAAACTGGTTCAAAAAAAAAAAAAAGAGAGAGAAAACTGTTAAGAGTCCTGTAACTGTGGGGTGCCTGGGTGGCTCAGCTTTATCAGTGGGGAACCTGCTTCCTGCTTCTCCCTCTGCCTCTGCCTGCCACTCCCCCCTGCTTGTGCATGCGCACTCTCTCTGTGTCAAATAAATAAATAAAATCTTAAAAAAAAGAGTCCTGTAACTGTTAAAGAAACAACTAAATCAACGGTCAAAAATTTCCCCACAGAATTCCAGGTCCATTATGGCTTCAACTGCAGTTTCTGTCAAATATTCAAGGGAAAAAAATAATTGCAATTTTCCATACACTGTTCCAGAGAACATAAATGAGAACCCACTCCTCAGTTCATTTTATGAAGCCAGCATAACTTTAATTCCAAACTCTAAGAAGACTATTTCCAAAAATGAAAAATTACGGGCCAGTTTCACTCATTAACACACATGAAAAAAATCCTAAGCAAAATATCATACAGAATCCAGAAAAAATTAACTATATATTTCTACATATCACAGAATTATGAAGGGTTTTGTTAAAAATCCAAAAGAATCTATAAATTTTAAACTTAACAAATTTATCAATATTGTGAAATAGCAGGAGAATGTCAAAACTTTCTAAATTGATAGATTTAATGTAATTCCAATCAAAATCCCTACAAGTTTTTTATGAAACTTGAAAAGCTGATTCTAAAATGTAAAGATGCAAAGGAATCGAAAATAGCCAACATACTCTTAACAAAACAAAATGAAACAAACAAAAGGGAATATTTGCACCTACATATTATGACATTAATGCTATGGTAATTAAGTTAGTGTAGCACTAGTTGGGGGAATCTGTAAACAAAGCAATTGAATAAACAGAAATAAGACTGATGTTAATGTGGACATCTGATTTATGACAGAAGTAGCACTACAGAGTACTGGTAAATGGACAGACTTTTCAATAAATGCTGTTGAGGGGCACCTGGGTGGTTCAGTTGGTTAAGCGTGTGACTTTTTTTTTTTTAAGATTTATTTATTTTTTTGAGAGAACGAGAATGAGAGAGAGAGAGAGAGTTCATGAGAGGGGGGAGGGTTAGAGAGAGAAGCAGGGTCCTCGCTGAGCAGGGAGCCTGATGCGGGACTCGATCCCAGGACTCCAGGATCATGACCTGAGCCGAAGGCAGTCGCCCAACCAACTGAGCCACCCAGGAGCCCCAAGAGTGTGACTCTTGATTTCGGCTCAGGTCATGATCTCAGGGTCGTGAGATAGAGCCCTATGTGGGTCTCTGTGCTCAGCGGGGAGTCTACTAGAGATTCTCTCTCTCCCTCTGCCCCTTCCCCCGTTCCCACATACTTTTTCTCTCTTTCTAAAAATAAATAAATACGTCTTTAAAAAAATAAAATAAAAGCTGTTGGGACAATTAGGTATTCATGTGCAAGGTTAAAAAAAGGAAGGAAAACGGGAAGGAAGAAAAGAAAATAGATTCCTACCTTATACTACTAAACAAAAATTAGCTGAGGTGTATTGTAGACCTAAATATAAAAGTTAAAAAATAAAGCTTCCAGAAAATAACACAAGAGATTATTTAAGGTATGGAAATATTTTTTAAACAGGACACAAAAAAGCATTTATCCTAAGGGAAGATACAGATATATTTAAAAAGCAATAACCTTTCTTTATAAAAACAAAAACAAAAAAATCAACACACTGAAAAGAGTAAACGGTAAGCCACCAAGCCACAATATGGAGAAGATATTGTACCACAAAGTCAAAAACTGTGAAAGGACTGATATTTATCTTGCTTGTAAGCTAAAAAGGTAGCATGCCAGTTTCAGGGATGTTGACAGAAGTCATGATACTCCTAAATCAGTAATGATGGACGGTTAATTACTTACAAAATAATGGCAGCCATGTCAAACAAAATTTGAATCTGCCCTGTTTCACCACTAGTGTCCAGAATATAAAAGGCACTCAATAAATACTGAGAATACAATAAACAGAAAGAATACAGTTAGGGGAAAACTGTCACTATCCTTGCATCCTGTTTCTATGAAGAAGGAGGAGATTCTACCTCTTCCACCTACAAGGCAGGGATAGGCATGTTGCTGGAGTAAACAATTCAAGACTCTCTCCACCTATTTACTTGAGCCTCTGCAAACAAGGAGAGAAGTAGCTAATGTAGTCAATGAACAGCATCCATTGTTTTTATTTTTACTAATGAGTGGAACCAAAATGGAAAAATCACTATTCGTGGAACATCACAAACTCTTATTCTCCTGGAACTGCCTAAGCTCTGGCACAACAGGCCCTACCCTTTCACTCTTTTAATCATGTTTCCATGCACAGGATATAAAGGGGGAGGGCTCTTACTTACTGTCTAGAGCTGTCTGGATTAGCTGATTAAATTTCAAGATTTAGATGTGGGACTGGAATAAGAGGTTTCATCAGAGGCCCCTGGATGGGATTTAGGGGTGAGCTAACACAAAGGACTGAATTGTCAAATCAGATTCTCATGAGCCAGAGATCTTAGCCATTATCAAGCTTTACTAATAATTTCAAATATACAAGCAATCAAGTGACATAGAAGAGGCAGGGACATCCAATGTGGCTATCCCAGTCTTGCTTATAGCTCAGAATGTTTTCTAGCTCAGATAATAGATGAGTTCTCTAAGCAAAGTTCACAGGTCACCTCACACAATGGGGAGCATCTCCAATATATCTTAGGGAGTTGAATAGCTTGTATGACACTCTCCAGGAAGCTGTGCCTCATAAATCTAGATTCTAGGTTGTGTTTACCATGGCAATCCTAACCAAGAATATTCTGCTCAAAGCATGCCATAAGTAAGAGTTCTCCTCTCAGCAAAATTCATTAGTCTATTTACCAAGGAGGTCAGTTATCATGTTTAACTGGGTCACCCGCCTTCTTTCTTTCCATGGGACTGCCTCCCTAGAAATCAAGAGAGAAATGGATCACAGGCCAGCTGCTAACTCCTTCCCCAAAGTTATCAAACTCTTGCCTGGATCATTGAAAAGGCTGATGTTTTAATCTCCACTAGGAGGTTTTTGTACCTATTTCTTGCATTAATGAGATCCTATCATTAGAAAGTCTTTGATACTCCTAGCTACCTGAATACATGTGAATGAATGGAGTGATTTAATATGATGTAGCCATTTCAAAAGTATATTTTCAAATACTACTTAATAATTAACATGTGCATAATAAATTAAATAGAAAAAGATATCAAATTATATATCACTATGATTTCTATTACTGTAATTACTATATGCAGTCAAAGGAAGTCAATATAAATTTCTTTCAATGGATGGCTTATTTTCTTCTTTATATTTCTTTTTATATTTCAAATGCTGTACAAGACTACATTACTTCCATGTTAGGAAAAATTATTAGAATATCTTTAGCTTAAATATTTATCTGTTGCTTATTTTGTTAAAATATAACTTGTAAACCCACACCCCATCCTTAACCTGACCAAAGCCGAGTGTCCCCACTCTTGCTACCTCTGTATTCTACTGTTACCACGTTCTTGCCCCATGTTATGACAATTGCCCTGAGTACCTTGAGAACAAAAAGCATTTCATATATATTTTAGTATCTGCAGTGCCTAGCAAAGTTCTGATGCAAAATACTTAATGTTGGATAAATTAATAAATGCTGATAAAATCTCATTTTCAAGATTTTATTTCATACTATCAATCTATACTTGAGATATTTTTAATGTTGAAAATACAATAGCCACACCCTATGGATGTCTCCTCAACCTTTTACAATTTCATTTAATGTGGAATATTTTGATCTGCACACTCTTATTAAAAAGAAGTGTGTACTTTGCCCAAATTACAGATTTTTAATCTGAGAACCTCTGACTCCTGCCATTTAACTTAAAGAAAAAAAGAAGAAAGAGGAGAAAGAAAAGTAGTAGCAGCAGGAGTAGTAGTATTAATAGTGGTTTGCTTTTGTTTTCTGGATTCCAAACATATGACTAAGCATATAATGATAGTATGCAAAGCTAACTGAATTAGTTGACCTTTAAAAAGAAATTATATACATAGCCAAAACAGTGGTGGAAATCTTCCATTCTAATAGAACTGTATGTCCAAATATTTTTCCAACATGAACACATCAATATTTTGGTCACTATGTTGATGAATGATGAAGACTCACACTCCATAGTCACTAGGTATCCCTTATCTCAGCTCAAGAGCATGACAGAGGAGTTGTTGGGGATTTTTTTTTTTAATGTTTCTTTTAAAATACAATTCTTGCTGTCAGAGTACCACTTTTTAAGGATAGTTATCTGGATGATTTATACAAATTTTCAAAATGTAACTGAATAATCTAAGCTTCCTTTTTCAATGAGTTCACAAATTGGATTTTACTTCTCAACTAGTGAGAAAAGAAAACCAGAAGGGGTATTTTAAATGTGATTGATTTTCTCTGAGGAAATGGATGACATGATACATTACTGCAATAACATGCCAATACTTTTGTTATAAATCATACTCTTCAGTTCGTGCTTTCCCACCTTAAAATCATGTAAACTTCTTTTGCACAAACAACATGGCCACTTTCTAAAGAGACTACGTGTGTGTTATTTTCAGCATATTTTCCCACTCCGTTTTTCCTAATACATTTAAATTAAAATGAGGCAGAGAATCTGATTATGTAACATGTACATACATAGTATGTAACAGAATGACCGGTCTCAGAAATTATTTTGAGAAATAAAGTAAAGGTATACTTTCAAATGGTACTCCATTAATAGAACTGGCTTATGTTCAATTATTCCTTATAATGTTGTCTCACATTCTTCTGAAATGGTTTTTGGGAAGATGTGTGAGAGAGTTGTATATAATTTTATCTTCATGTTTTATAAATTAAATAGAAGATTCTAATTTTTCCATTTCTGTATGGATAAATCAAAGAGTCCTCAGTAAGTGTACAATGAACTCATATGCTTTGGAATCTATCTCCTGTCATCATTGTGTCTTCCAATAAGCTTTCCATGCTAAAAAGAAAAATCAGGTTAGATTACTAATTTCATGATTATAAACATACATTAATTTTTAAAAGAATTTTAAAAGACTTACATATCTACTAACATTACTCTTTTTTAAAAAGATGTAACATCAAGAAACTTCTATTATGTTAAAGTATTGAGATGCCTCGGTGGCTCAATCGGTTAAGCATCTGCCTTAGGCTCAGGTCATGATCTCAGGGTCTAGGGACTGAGCCCCACATCAGGCTTCCTGCTCAGCAGGGAGTCTGCTTCTCCCTTTCCCTCTGCCCCTCCCTCTGCTCTGTGTGCACTCTCTCTCTCTTAAATAAATAAAATCTTTAATAATAATAATAAAGTATCAATTTTAAGTATCACATTTATAAAAACGTGTTAAGAGTAATATTTGGTTGTACAGTATTGTGTTGTCAAAAGCTAAAACTGTGAACGCTATGCAGACTGCCTAATTAATATAAATATGAAAAATTTCTGGTGAGGTAAATGAATATACAGCCACAGAGGGCATAAAGTATCTTTGAGTACCATATCTGTCACCTGACAAATGCAAATACTAGTCTTCAACAAAACAGGACAAAAAGTTTTCCTTATTTGCCTCTCAATTATCCATTCCACTCCTTTTCTCCCTTCTGAGTGCCATCTTCTGTCCGCAATATCAAGCTAGGCAATATTTGCTTTCTTGCTTTCTAATTGCTCTTTGCAAATGAAAATAAGGATCTATTATCAATCCTTTATACTTCTGAGTAAAACTCACATCAATATATTTACTTTCTTGCCTATGTTTGCATTTGAAACCTTTATTTCTTATTGTGGAATAAAAGGATTACCTTCTGTTAAAGGAAGGTTAAGACAATAACTAGGTGAGAAAGATTTCAAAGAAAGTAAGAAATTTCTTTGTATGTGGCACAGTGAGTGACAGAGCTATCCCTGATGAGAAAATTACTATTACTGTGTACTTCATTTTCTAGGGTCAGGGACAGGAGGTAAAAGGGGAATTGTGGCTGGCACTATCATTTTTCCCTTCATCTTTTCAACTCCCAGACTTGTAGATGTCAGGGGATTAGAACCATTCTCTGTGCCTATAGCGTGGGTGTCCTACTCTTTCCCCATTATCATCATAACCACACAGCCAAAGGACCCAAAGTTTCAACTACTTTATTTAGATGGCTCCCAAATCTCTTCCACAGACCAAGCATCAGAGACAGGCAATGGAGAGTAGCTGCTCAAGGAAAAGAATAGGAGATGGCTGGGGTGATGGTCTTCCCCGTCTTCTTACATAAAAATCTACACCTGTAGTGAGTGAGATGTCAGTTTTGCACCTTGTTAATATGCTACTAAAATGATGTAATGCTAAAGCCATTCCTTTTGGAAAATAAGATGATGGGAGAGGGGAGTGGCCACTAAGGAAGAGCCATAGTTGTTAGGGCATAAGTAGGTGCCTATGTGAGGTTTATATAAATGCGTGACCTTCGGGTGCCTGGGTGGCTCAGGTGGTTGGGCGACTGCCTTCGGCTCAGGTCATGATCTCGGAATCCTGGGATCGAGTCCCGCATCGGGCTCCCTGCTCGGCGAGGAGCCTGCTTCTCCCTCTGACCCTCCCCCCTCTCGTGTGCTCTCTCTCTTTCTTGCTCTCTCAAATAAATAAATCTTTAAAAATAAATAAATAAATAAATAAATAAATAAATAAATGCGTGACATTCACGACGATGACTGAAATGCTAAATTAAGTTAAGAGAAATGTATTAACTGGAGAGAAAAAAACTAAACTGAAACTAAAACCATGCTTTGGTTATATAAAAGCAATACTAATCAAAATAAATTACAGAAATGCTTTATGTTTATGTCTAATTACTACACAGCACAATAGTGATTTATCATCTTTGGCAGATTAACTTTGCTATAAATTTTTTTTTGGTGCCAATTAAATAGTTTTATTTAAGACATTCCATTTTCCACTTAACAATATAGTGCTTATAAAGTACAATGTTTATTTCCTTTCCCTTTGCATGTACTCCATATTCAAGTATCAAGAATGCCCAGTTTATTTACTGTAGCAGCTCAACATTAAAACTGCCATGGAATTTGCTACAAATTTGGGTCCTTCGAATATTTTGTGTGGAACAATGCTAGACCTATTCTCAGGTTGGCTTAATCAACCTCTTCGATGGTAGGTCCAGAGGAGGCACCACCAGAGGAAGGAGCTCCACCACCAGGGAAGCCTCCAGGCATTCCTCCTGGCATGCCCCCTGCACTCTGGTACAGTTTGGTAATGATAGGGCTGCAGACTTTCTCCAGCTCTTTCTGCTGGTGTTCAAATTCTTCCTTCTCTGCAGTCTGGTTCTTAACAAGCCAATTGATGATTTCATTGCACTTGTCAAGAATCTTCTGTTTGTCCTCATTGATCTTGCCCTGAAGTTTTTCATCTTCAACAGCTGCTTTCATGTTGAATGCATAAGACTCAAGTGAATTCTTGGAAAACACCTTGTCCCACTGTTTCTCATCTTCAGCTTTGTACTTCTCAGCTTCCGGGACCCTGTGCTCAGTGTCTTCCTTGCTCAAACGGCCACTGTCATTAGTGATGGTGATCTTGTTCTCTTTTCCTATGCTCTTCTCCACAGCAGAGACATTGAGGATACCATTAGCATCAATATCAAAAGTGACTTCAATCTGAGAAACGCCACAAGGGGCAGGAGGTATGCCTGTGAGTTCGAACTTGCCATGTAGGTTGTTATCCTTGGTCATGGCACGCTCACCTTCACACACCTGAATAAGCACACCAGGCTGGTTGTCAGAGTAGGGAGTGAAGGTCTGTGTCTGTCTGGTAGGAATGGTAGTATTATGCTTGATGAGAACAGTCATGACTCCTCCAGCAGTTTCAATGCCAAGAGAAAGTGGAGTGACATCCAACAGCAGCAAATCTTGAACATTTTCAGATTTGTCTCCAGAAAGGATGGCTGCCTGGACAGCGGCACCGCAAGCAATAGCCTCATCAGGGTTGATGCTCTTATTCAGTTCTTTCCCGGTGAAGAAATCTTGTAGAAGTTTCTAAATCTTGGGGATATGGGTAGAACCACCCACCAGGACAATATCGTGGATCTGAGACTCGTCTAGCTTGGCATCCCGAAGGGCTCGCTCTACAGGGTTCAGGGTGCCACAGAACAGATCAGCATTTAATTCTTCAAACCGGGCACGAGTAATAGAGGTACAGAAGTCATTTCCTTCATATAGAGAATCAATCTCAACACCGGCCTGCGTGCTGGAAGAAAGTGTGCGCTTAGCACATTCACAAGCAGTACGGAGACGACGAACGGCCCTCTTGTTTTCACTGAGGTCCTTCTTATGTTTGCACTTGAACTCTGCAGTAAAATGGTTGACCATTCTGTTGTCAAAGTCTTCTCCACCTAAGTGGGTGTCTCCAGCTGTGGATTTGACCTCAAAGATCCCATCTTCAATAGTAAGGGTTGACACATCAAAAGTGCTACCTCCTAAGTCAAAGATCAGCACATTCCTTTCAGCACCAACCTTCTTGTCTAAGCCATAAAGCAACAGCAGCAGCAGTTGGCTCGTTGATGATTCGAAGTACAGTAAGACCAGCAATAGCTCCAGCATCTTTGGTAGCCTGACGCTGAGAGTCACTGAAGTATGCAGGTACTGTGACAACTGCATTGGTAACACTCTTCCCAAGGTAGGCCTCTGCAATTTCCTTCATCTTCATCAAAACCATAGAGGACACCTCCTCTGGATTGAAACTTTTTGTCTCTCCCTTGTATTCTACTTGGACCTTGGGCCTGCCAGCATCATTCACCACCATAAAAGGCCAACGCTTCATATCAGATTGGACTACAGCATCATCAAATCTACGTCCAATCAGGAATTTGGCATCAAAAACTGTGTTGGCGGGGTTCATTGCAACTTGATTCTTTGGCATCACCAATTAATCATTCCGTGTCAGTGAAGGCAACATAACTTGGGGTGGTTTGGTTTCCCTGATCATTGACAATTATTTCCACTTTCCCGTGCTGCAAGACACCCACGCAAGAGTAGGTGGTGCCTAAATCAATGCCAACTGCAGGTCCCTTAGACATGGTTGCTTCTGTGTGGGCCTGGCTCGGCTTGAGAAGAAAACAGCTGTCTGGTGATCTAACCCAGTGTTCAATGAGAGTAACTTTGCTATAAATTTAATTACAGATTTAAATTCTAAGTACTCAGCCCTTGTAATTTAGTGTTTTAAAACAATTATTTGCTGACCTCCTTCTACATACCAGACACCAAATTATGTATTAGCAGTAAAAACAGTAAGACTATCCCTGTTCCCATGGGGCTTGTAACAGTCTTGTTGAAGAGAGAGATAAGTACTAGGCAAATGTTAAGCAAAGAAACTGACAATATATTTTTAAATATTTTTAAATGAAAGTAAGGACATGAAGGGAATATCCCTGACCTCTTCGTATTGAAGCCTACCCTACACTCCCTAGTCACAGCTAATTTCTAAAGAATCCAGAGTTAGCCAAGAGAAAGGGGAGAATGAGTAAGAAGAACTCTCAATCAAAAGGAACAGGAAATGCCCTGGCCTCAGAAATGACATTGTAAGGTGAGTTTGAAGAACTGCTCCAGTGGAACACAAAGCAAGAGAAGTCCTGAGACAACGAGGCAAATGAAGTAAGAAGGAACCATATCCAAAGACGACTTGAATATCATACTAAGGAATTTAAATCTTAATGGTAATGGGAACCACTGCAGAATTTTAAAAAGGAGAATGACATAATCAGATTTACATTTCAGATCAGATTTGCTTTACCGTGAAGAGTGAAGTGAAGCTCACACCTGGAGACAAGCAAGGCAGTTAGGACACAGTTGCAAGGATTCAGATAACAGAGGCTGGTGGCTCAGGTTAGGCTATTCAGGATGGACAGAACTGGATGGACTTGAAAAATATGGAACAGGTACAACTGAAACATCTTGGCAATTGACTGAGTACAAGAGAAAGGGGGGTTGGAGATGGATTTCTGACTTAGGCAAATGTATAATGGTATGGAAATTACTGAGATACAAAAGAGAGAAAAAAGGAGGTAGATTAGTGGGGTTTCTATTTGATTTTTTGTTGTATTGATTTTGGGGAGGGACAGAAAAGCATTAGAAATTATAAGTTCTTCTCTTGACAAACTGAGTTTTATGTGTCCAAGGGGCTTCCAAATGGAGATACGTCATAGATAACTGAATATAAAGGTCTGAGGCTAGGGAGAAAGATCTGAGCTTAGATACATACTTGGGAGATAGCGTCTTGTATCAGTTGAAGCTATCAGATAAATAGAGAAGAGAGCCAACATCAGCAGCCTAAGGAAACCCAGAAATTATGGGATGAGGTGGTTAAGGGTAAATTAAGAAAATAAGTAGGAAGAAAACCAGGAAAGCATATGATCACAAAAATCAAGGGAAGAGAATACTATGAGAGGGAACAAGCAGGGGCGCCTGAGTGGCACAGCTGGTTAAGTCTCCGACTCTTCGTTTCAGCTCAAGTCATGATCTCAGGGTTGTGAGATCAAGCCCTGTGTGGGGCTCTGTGCTCAGCATGAAGTCTGCTTAAGACTCTCTCTCTCCCTCTGCCTGTCCCCCCCGCAAATAAATAAATCTTAAAAAAAAAAAAAAGAGGGAACATGCAGTCAACAGAGTCAAATGCAATAGAAAGTATAAACTGGTATAGCTATTTTAGAGAATATATCTAAAATGTTTGATCTTCAATTCCACTTCTTGATATTTAATCAATAAAAATGTTAGTATCATGTCCAATGAGACAAATTAAAGGACGGTTTGTAAAAGTAAAAAAAAAAAAGGAAACTAATGTAAGTATTCAAAAAATAGAGGATTAAATAGAATATGATAGACTGACCCTATTTAATATTTCACAAAAGTTGAAGAGAACAAAGTAAATCTATAAGCAAAAAACTAAGAAAAATTAAGTACAAAAAAAGCAAGTTTCAGAACAATATATACACAGTGATAGCAGTTATTTTTAAATGAATTTCTCTATGCACACATAATTGTAAAAATCCCTAGAGAAAAAGTTTGGAAATTTTTTTGTTTTGGTTAAGTTCACACAAGTCCACCAAACAAGTCCAACAGATAACTCAGTAAAGAAAGCTGGTATTTGGTTGGGTCCATGACCAAAAGGGCCTTTTGCTTCATTTTTATTATTTGAGCTTTTTACAATGAAAATGTTTCCTTGTAATAGTTATAAAATAAAACAGATTTTTTAAATGCTATCAAGATATCAAGTAAAATTAAAACTGAAAAATATTTGTCAATTTAATAGATCTTTAGTAACTTTAACAAGCATAAATTTGAAAGAATAAAGGGAACAGAAAATAGATTACAATGAACTGAGACAAAATGGGAGGAAAAGCAATAGAACATAAAACACAGAAAGCTTGGTAATGAACAGGAAGAAAAAGAAGTGAAGGGAGGATTTTTCATGAGAGAGAAAGAAAAATGATATTCTCAGAAAGCCTGGTTGCTTGATCACAGTTTAAAAAAAAATTAGAGGTCACAGCGCTAATAACCCATCATAAAACTTATTGTCTGTTACAAGGTATAAGGTTAACAATGGCAAGGCCCAGAGTAGCTGGAATAATTAACTAAGAAGCGAGATCGAGAAAATTTAGGTGAGAAAGAAGTCTTATAGCAGGATCTATGCAACATGCCAAAGCTAATAATCCAAAAGGTAGAAGGGTAAAGGTGGTATAAAATTTTCAAAATATCTTAGGGTTTAGTAGATGAAAGGCTGACAATGGAAGCATATAAATAGTTTAACTGCCAGATGAGTAACGTTTAGAAGAACCCTCTGGTAGGTACTACCTAGAATAGCCATATGAGATGATTTCATAATCTGGTACAAGAACAAGACTACATATTAGTTGGTTGTACTACTTAGGTAATGGCATGTATTCATTGTTGTGTATCAATCAGAAACTGGAAGTAAACCATGCTGTCAGAAGTGCGTAAAAAATGTTAATCATTATCATTCCACATGTAAGAGGTAACAAGTGATAATACATCATTAAGTCATATTTTAAAATATTCCAGAGAATTTTTGTTCTGCACTGAACAACAGGAATTACTTGGGAGTTGAGTATAAGTAGAAACTCTTTTGAAACCAGGACAGAATGTCCCAAAATGCCTCTGTTCATAAGAAAACCAAGTATCTCTTGGTGGTCACATGCTCCTGGAAAATTCTTCAAGGGGAGATAAGTGCTAACAATGAACCACAACTTCCTAGGAGGCTGACTCAACCAAAACAATGTATTCATTACCAAAAACATACATCTTGGTCCAAAGCTACTATTATGGGTAACTGTTCAGGTTCTGGTGAAAGAACAGGGTGCTGAACACTAGGTTTGAGACGGTCCTGATAGGCAAACAACTTTAAACCACAGTAAAATCACATGTATCCTTTAAAAGGCAATGCACAGCAATACTACATTTCATTGAGGGGGTGGGGGAGGGGGCAGTGGGGTCTTATAGCATGAGAACTGAAAGGAAAGAGGTTAAGAATTTTCTGGATACAGCCTTTGGAGGAATAATTATCAACACCTACACAGAAATCCCTCCATTTGGGGAATCCCGTGTCATGATTTGTCATGCCTATTTAAATTACATTAGAAACCAGAATAACTTTTGTATTAACAGCCCTCACCTTAAGAGTTCTACCTGCAGAACAGGCAAATTCCTCCTTTGGCTTATCCTACAGGCTGCCTTCTGAGAATCAGAAGAGAACAACCAACTTCGATCATTTGAACACGGAGCATCAACTAACACCTAGAGAAAAAAAGGCTATATAATGCAAATATGCACTGAAAATACAGTCTCAGATGCAAAATACATGGAGAAGCTATGTAAAACATGACAATAAGCAGCTAGTAAGTAAAGACATTTCTTTTAAAACCAAAAATATACTATGGTAAATTCTTCATGACATTTCTTCACTAATACTTTAGAGGAAAATTTCCTGTGCACTTTCAGTGTTTGGTTTTTTGGCAGGGAGAGGGAACAGGAGGGCTAAAAGTCTACTAATGTCTACTCATATTTCATATTCTTGAGGACTATAGCAAAAACTTTTACAAAAGTTACTTGTTTTAAACAGACATTCTATATTTCTGGATTCTCAGCATTTATTTTTGAGAACTAATATTTCAATTTTGTTTTGCTGAAATGTTCTTTTTCTTCAACTGTCATACTCTGATATGAAATGTTACCAAATTAAAGCAATTATATAGTGTACATACTTGTGCACTGACCCAAATAATATCTGCTCTTTTCCTGAGTATCTTTGAAGCACCTGGAAATAAAAAACATTCAATAGGGGCACCTGGGTGGCTCAGCCGTTAAGCGTCTGCCTTCAGCTCAGGTCATGATCCCAGGGTCCTGGGATGGAGCCCCGCATCGGGCTCCCTGCTCCTCCCTCTCCCACTCCCCCTGCTTGTGTTCCCTCTCTTGCTGTCTCTCTCTCTCTGTCAAATAAATACACAAAATCTTAAAAAAAAAAAAATTCAATAATCCCCAATCCCAATGTTACCGCTTCCTTTGAATCATGCTGACCATCAAATGAAAACTGCTTCCTTGTTCACTTTATCAAAATTTCCCAGAGTACTGAGAAATTGTATCAGGCTATGTCTGGAAGCAGATGGAAGACAACAACAAAACAAAGCAACATAACAGTGGTATCACTGGGAGCCCATCAGTTTGTCACAATGTAATAACTATACCTTGTCAAACATTTCAGGCTGGGCATCTCCCATTTCTCTGCCGTCCAATTCAGACACTTTAATTACGTTTACCAAAGGCTGTGGGATGAAAGATTCTAATGTCTGCCTCAGCCACCTCAATCTCAGACTATCATGTTCATTACAGTGAAGATAACCTAAACATAAAGGATTAAAAAGTTTTAAAATGAATGCAATGGAATTGTTAAATTTCCACTTTTGATCAAATAAATTTCAGAAAGAAATCAATTCATCGTAATTATGCAGAAATAGAGCACAGAGGTAAATATTATGATCATCTTAGGTTTTAAAAACAGCAATACACACACACACACAAAACATTCACAATAGTCTTGCCTACACAGCCTGTCAGAAGCTCTGACCATTTATTCATTCAAATTTAATTATGGATTCCTAAAGATATGCTATACAACCAATACCTCATGGTATTAGTAAGACATCGCTCAAATTATGAACTGTCGTAATTCCCGTAACTGGGAAGTTACTTAGCTCTCAAGAGTCTGTTTCCCAAATTGAGGGTTGCTGGGGCGGGGGGAGTATGGGGTAACAAGGTGGTAACAAGGAGGACACATGATGTAATGAGTACTGGGTGTTATATACAACTAATGAATTACTGAACTCCACCTCTGAAACGAATAATACACTATATGTTAATAAAAAATGTTCATGACTTCATATAAAAAAGTCTGTTTCCTCATGTGTAAAATGGGGATTTTATCTAGTAAAAGGATTCAGAACATGCCTCTCCAAAATATGCCACTTTGGCATGTTGATTATTTTCAGTTAAAGGCACTTGAATAGCAGATACAGGAAGGGCATTTTTACCTTCCTTTTTTTTCCTAAAAGGAGATGAAATCCTGTATGAAAAATACTCTCCCTACACCAGAAGGGAAGAAATATTCTTATCACCAGAGATGGGGAGTCAGGGCCAAGAGAAATCTGTACAAACAGACCTTATTAAAAATTCTTCCTGGGGCTCCTGGGTGGCTCAGTCAGTTAAGCGGCTGCGATCGGCTCAGGTCGTGATCCCAGAGTCCTGGGATGGAGCCCCACGTTGCGGGGGGGGGTGGGTCCCTGCTCAGCAGGGAGCCTGCTTCTCCCTCTGCTCCTCAACCTGCTCACTCTTACTTTCTCAAATAAATAAATAAAATCTTTAAAAAAACATTCTTCCTGTCTTCTCCCCCACATATTTTAGTTATTTTCCACAACTGGCACTCTATGTTCAACCTAGTATACAAGCACTTAACCATTGGCCACTTCTGTGGATCTTCCACATTCACATTGGGCAGATGTAGGAGCTGTCCTGGCTTAAAAGCTTCATGTCCCACAGAAGACAACGTTTCTTCTAACAACTTCATAGGCACAGCTTTCGGGATCCCCATGAGGGATGCCCAGTTACAAGAGGACTGCCCAGGAACAAGAATCAATGCACTCAGGAAGACCCAATCAGGGCATCCCTTTTGGGTCTCTGGGGCTTATTTAATCTTTCTCCCAGTGCACATGCATTTTACCTATCAGGGTCTTTTTTATCATGAGTAATGTTGCCTGGAAACGTAGTGACAATCTGTCAGGTTACCAGGGAAACAAAGCTAGAGAACTACATGAAGGTGAAATTTGTAATTCAGAGGGGGAAATATTTTTGTAAACCCTTTGCTCAAATATATATGTATAAATATATATACATCTACATATCTCTCTCTATAGATATATCTATCCATATGTTTTCTCTGATTGTCAATTCATGATTAAAAACATTTAATGACGGCGCCTGGGTGGCTCAGTTGGTTAAGCGACTGCCTCCGGCTCAGGTCATGATCCTGGAGTCCCAGGATCGAGCCGCATCGGGCTCCCTGCTCAGTAGTGAGTCTGCTTCTCCCTCAGACCCTCCCCCGTCTCATGCTCTATCTCATTCTCTCTCTCAAATAAATAAATAAAATCTTAAAAAAAAACATTTAATGATTTCCTATCATAAAGTTCAAACTATTGATTTATTTCAAGGTCTGCGATAATGAGACCTCAAGACAACCTTTCAATTTTAACCTCCCACTGTTTTACCAACATACTCTGTGCTCCACCAAATTTGACTGACTTGTCCACTTCTCATACATACTTTGAACCACTTCTATAGTACTTAACCATATTTTACCTCAAGAGAGATGTTCGTGTGCATTGCTTACCCTTTCTACTACCACCGCACCACAATTTCTATATGGAAGGCACTTAGGAGATGGCATCGATTTTGTTAGGGGGGGAAAGGATTAAGAAATCACCTTAAAGCTACATTTACACAGGTAGTACACTCCTTTTTAATTTATGTGTTTACTTCAGGGGTTTTAGAGGATTTGCTAATGCAGCTTATGGACAGTTGTCTAAAAACCTTAAATCACTAGAAAATGACCTAAGGCAAAAGTTAATGTTATGGAGGAGATGCAACCAAACAGAAACTAGAGTGAAAGAAAAAAAGGAAGTAAATCATACAAAGATGGAGCACAAATATAAAAAGGTTTGTAATCAAGGTGGCTACAGCACTGGTCATCTCTCAGGATATGTCCACAGTCTGAAATTGCTGAGCCTTGGAAGAAACTATGGGGTTTAGTGGAGTAAGGAGGAAGAACACGTAATCTGCTGTCATCTTCTGTCTCCTGCCTCTCATTGGTTAAAGTCCATTCCAAGAGTTGATAACTTCCACACAGTTCAGGTTTGTGCTATCTGGCCCCTACAGGCAAGCCAGAGTCCCAAGGCCAGTTAACAGCAACCACTCAGGTGTGGTGATTTTTGCGTGTAAGCTGGAAGCTATCTGGAGGCTCCTCAATTTGTGGCAGTAGTAACATTAGCAGCAGGTAACTGCAGGAACAGCACGAATCTTTTCTAGGGTTTCTCCAATCTGGAAACAATTCAAGGGTCTGAAGCCTTTAAGGAGTGGGAGTAAAGATGAAGCCAAAGACATCTGTGGTGGAGCATAAACTGGGGCCAAGAAAGCTCCCCAAAGTCACACCTTGTCCTCATCAGATACTAAGAGACTCAAAGGAAAGACCCATGTCTTAATTATTTTTCATTCCACTTCTCCCTTTTTCTGGTTTAAATATTTTATATTCCATTTCTATTATTTTTAACATGCATATGTAAACTTAAAATTTTTAACATGCTTATGTAAAAAAATATAAAGTTAGTCAACCTTACCATTTTCCCTAAAAGATGTAAGAATCTTTTAATTCTCCCTCCCAAACTAGATGCTGTTACTGCATATTTGGGTTTTATTTGGGCTTACATTTTTTAACTGCAGAAAACATCATCATCATTGTCTTCTATAGTCAATGACTTTTAGATTTATCCATATATTTCCCATCTTCTTTGTTCTTCATTTCTTCTTGTTATCTTTTATCATCCATCTACAATGGCTTTCCCTTTTCCTGAAACACATCTTTCAGAATCATTGGTGACAAACATATTCTCTCTTCGTCTAAAAAAAATGTCCATTTCACTTTCGTTCTTCAGGGATATCTTGGTGAATATACTTCTGGATTTTTAGTCATCTTTTCTTAGGACACTGAAAACATCATTCCTCTGAATGCTAGTTTCCACTGTTACCCTCAAAGGTCAATCCTCATTCTACTCTTTTGAAGATAAACTATCTGTCCTCTCTTTAGGAGGATCTTCTCTTTATTTTCAATGTTCTGCAACTTCACTATAATGGTCTACACTGGCTTAGCTGTGCTTACACAATTTCAGAGGGTATTTCCATTCTTCCTCCATCATCAAAATTGAAAATAGACAGTTTTCCTTTCAGTTCCTTGGGATAGGACAATTTCTTCTTAGTTTACCTTACATGGAGGGTATACTATTTTGGAATCTCAGCTTTCTGTAAGTTAACCTCCTAGATTATCTCTTGGGCAAGCTCTGGCTTTGTCTTTTATTCCCACATTTTCATGAAGAAATGAAAATCAACATGCAAGTTTTTCAGGTTAAACAAATGCTCACAAGTGAAAAGCTGGCTTTGATGCTCAACTGATCTTCTAGTTTCCCATTATCTCTTAGATTTTGGTCACTGAATATTTGGAGATCACCAATGCATTTAAAGATTCTGTTTTTAATATTATATCCTACATTTTTTAGTTGTTTTCAGCAGGAGGGTTGGTTAGGAGACCTAGTTTGTCATTCTACAAGGAACCAAAATCTTAGTTATTTCTACATCTTTCACAGTTCCACACCTACCATCCAAAGCCTTGCACACATAGTACGTGCTCACTAATGTGGCTGAGTTGATTTGAAACATAGTATTATAATAAAGAATATCTAAACTGTTAAAACTGAAAATCAGGTCAGCTTTTCATTAATTACAGCTTTAGTCAAGATTCTTAATTCAGCACTTTAAAATAACTTCATTAAAATATAGTTTTATGTTATAATGTTGTTTGACCTAGATGTAGATTTTATTTGAAATTGTCTTAGACTGGTTAAACTTTTTAAAATATGTAATATAAGACATCACAACCCAAGTTTCATATATATACTAAGACTTACTACATTGAAAAAGAATTAACTTCATGTTTAAATCGTCAAAAATAAACCAAATCTTTGTATTTCTTCATTTAAGCAGGAAAAGGGAGTGAATTTAAAAAATATATGAAAAAGTTATTGAGGCTTTACATCTGTGTAAGGCAGCCTTTGGTCCATGGAAAGATATTGGGCTACTAGTTTCATTCATTTATTTTGGTGCAACTAACTTGGAAAAAACTCAATTCTGCCTATTTTCAGTTCTGTTAATTACTCCTTGGAGTAATTATCTAAGGAACACAGTGTGACTATCACTGATGCCATAATTATGATTATCTGAGGAATTATATGCCCCCTCAATGTAAAAACTGGAATAATGATATTGTCCATACATTAGAAGTGATATGAAGGCTAATGATAAGGTTCTCTGAGATATCCGGAGCAATCTTAAAACTTCACAACAAATTTGCTAAAACATGGTCGACAACAGACTAAAATACATCTGAGAATACAACCACTTCAAGATTCTGGTTTACTAAGTACCTGTTATGAACTGGAAACGGTGCTAACAGCTGCAGACACAAAGATAAGTGAGAACCTCTCCTATTCTCAAGAAGCTGTCTAATGGAGGATGCTGGACAAGTCAGTAGTTGAGTGACATCAGGAGACCTCAAAACAGTCAAGTGCACATTTCTGAAAACTTGAGTTCAGACCACAGCTCTGTCACTTACCTAGGGCAATTTAGGTTAACTTCTCTTTGTTTTGGTTTCAGCTTTAAAGTGGGGATAATAATGCCCAACCAATGGTGCTGCAGGGTTAAAGATCATATACATCAGTGATAGTCACACTGTGTTTCTTAGAGCCCTAGGACTTCAGAAACACATATATAAATAGAAATAAAACGTAAGTGTTGAAAGCAAAGACTACTAAAAAATGTTTGAAAACACAGATTTATGCAATGTGATTAGTACTGTCCTCGGCAAATACTAGGTTATTCCGAAATGTTTTTATTACCACCAAAATAAAAAGTGCATCAAATGCAGGGAGTTCTGGAAGGCTTTCTAGGAAAGTTGATTCCTGAGTGAAAACCTGAAGAATGAACAAAAAAGTTAGCAGGGGAGGAGGGGGAGGAAAGTGATACCCATAGGGTGTGCAAAAGGCCTGGAGGCCTAAGGGCGCAGGAAGCAGGATAAAAGCAATTCAGTAAAGCAAGGAGTCTTTCAAATCTTTTCTACCACCAAAGGCTAACTAGATGTCAAAAAGGTATCACTGACAGCAAAGAAAATTTCATGAAGGACAGAGCCCTCAGCAAGGAAGTTGAATAAGCCACTCCATCAAGCTGCATCATTCTTAGTATGTTAATGCCTTCCTATTTAGAATCAGAATTGTTTTCTTTTTCTGTCAAGACCAGGACATAACAAAGGCTGTGTTGACAAAAAAACAAACAAAAAAACCCCACAAAAAATGGATAATCCATCACTGTGCTAACAGGTGGGAGCAGCTGGACCAAAAGAGAAATAAACTAATTTCTTTAATCATCCTAAAATATGAGCTTTCTAGTCATTCAAAGCTATGAGCCTCTTGGCCCAGAATAAAGGCCAGTACCAATCTAAAGAAATTTGTTGTATAAATGCACATTTAGTTGCAGCCATCATTTTAGGTTTTGCTTTTAAAAGCTTATTTTAGCATTGCTTCTGCATTCCAAATTCAAGCACTGTAACTAACCTAATTTGGGCTTTGAGCATCAGCATGAAGACATCTGTACTTCTTACTAAACCATTATCATTAGTCCTACTTAGATGAAAAGCTTCTTTACTTGGAACACTGCCTGTAGTTCATTGCCCTTGATGTAAGAACAGGAAGATTCTTCTCCACTTCAAACTCCTAGAATATTATCAGTTTGCATTTGTATTCCTAATCAAATCACCTTCCCTATCATAAGCATGTGAAATATTTATAGCCTAATTAGGATTAAAATGCTCTCTCTTCAACACGGTACCCAAATTTAATATTTCTCTTCCATTTTTTTTACAATACTAAAAATTCTATATTCAAAATTGATGTAACAAAATAAAAATACTGTCAAAGAACACAAAAAGAAGTAAAAATACTCCTTATAATACGATTCCATAAACCTTCAGCTCAAATTACAAAAATAATAACCTTACTAAACTATCTTTTGTTCTGATTTCTTACATTAAAAAATACAGCAAGCTTCAATAAGTTTTAATAACAATGCTAAAACACAGAGTATGTTTTCTCCTAAATACATAGCTAACTGATATATTTGTACCAATGCCTAGTAAAACTGGATTCACAGTTCTCATCAAAGTTTTTGAAATATATTTCAACAGGGAGTGCTCTCAAAGGAAGATATAAATTAGCAGTCTTCAAACTGGAATATGCATGCCCTAGGGATACATAACAACTTTCTAAGGGATAATAAGCAAAGTTGGATGGTTTTAAAAGAATCAATTTTCAAATCATCAACTTCCTAAAGAACATCTCTGGTCAGGGAATCTTCTTTCACAATGACCTTTCACCAACCTTATAACTGAGGAGCATGCTTCCCACTCATCCAGAATCTTATTACAGCAAATTGTGCCAGGGTGTAGAAATTTACATGGCACCAAACAAAGGCAATTAAACACATGGGTACCTTGGCTAAGAAAGTGAATGAATTAAACAACTAGGCAAAGTAGCCTTTTGTAATTGAGATGGTTTGTAACCCTTTCCCTTCAACAAAATCAAAAGCGGACCTAGAGTGCTCACCTAACAGATCATTAAAATAATGCTTGATGAAAAATATCTCTGTGCTTTGGGGTCATAACTCAAGATTTAAAGAGCTTAGTGAAACTACTATAACACAATTCGTACCATTTCCATCATCTTATCTAAAATAAACAACAGCATCTGCATTTATAAAAACCATCAAATAAACAGAAACTAGACAGAACTGATGCTGAACCCTGTCTTACCAACCTATAAGTAATATTTCCCCAGGGAAATCTGAAATAATTTTTTAAAAAGTCTTATTATCTAATTAGGAAAATAATTTATGATGAATGTTGGTTGACTCATTACTTTTAACAAATATTTATAAAAATGTACATTTACATACATGTCATCATTTTTATACTAATAATGGTAATGATAAGTTACTTCCAAAAAACTTTTTAAAAAGTCTTTTAGAATTGCATTATCTAGGGGAGGCTGGGTGGCTCAGTTGGTTAAGCATCTGCCTTTGGCTCAGGTCATGATCCCAGGATCCTGGAATCAAGCCCCACATTGGGCTCCCTGCTCAGTGCAGAGCCTGTTTCTCCCTTTGCCTGCTGCTGCCCCTGCTTGTGCTCTCTCTCTCTCTCTGTCAACTACATAAAATTAAAAAAAGAAAAAAAAAAAAAGAATTGCGTTGTCTAATATCATACCCATTTGCCACGTGTGGCTATGAGCACTTAAAAGGTAGCTAGTCCAAACTGAAATGTGCTGTACAATACATGCCCATTTTGAAGATTTTGTAAGAAAATAAGAATGCAAAATATCTCTTTAATAACTTTTATTTTGATTACATGTTGAAATAATATTTTGGATGTACTGGGTTGCAATGTATTACTAAAATTAATCTCAACTGCTTCTGCTTTTTTTAATGAGTACTTAAAAATTTTAAATTTTATATGCACTTCACATTATATATGTATCGGACAGAACTGTCTTATAACCTTATGGTCTAATGATACAAAAAATGACCTTAAATGTTATATTTTGTTGCCCAGAAGTATAATGAGATATCAATACAAGACTCTCAAGTATAAAAGTCAATGATAAAATAAAACATCTTTATTATTGGCTTATCAGGATTCATAATACCTGACAGATTTAGGTTTACAAAATGTGGTAGTTTTGTTCAAAATTATCTGCTAGTATGTAGCTGAAAAAAAAAAATTAACACTGATTTCTTAGCTAAAATTTCCATTCGACATACTGTCCTGTTTTTTTCAGATTTTCAAAGTCTGCAAACTCAATTTACACTTTTTCTCATATACTTTAAAAGTATTTTGTAATATATGGATATTTAAAAGCTGTCAATTACTGAAAGAAAAGCACACTACCTGGATAAGCACACTGCAGCAGAGCTATCGATTTGCCTCCAGGAGCAGAACACAGATCCAGAACCTTCTCCCCATCCCTTAATTCCAGAGCCAATACTGGCAGAAGAGAGGCAGCATTCAGGAGATAGTATTTTTTTAAAATTCCAATTTGGTGTCTTTCTGAAGGCATTCTATCCGGAGTTCTGCTAAGGTAACACTTCATTGATTTAGGATAGTAGGGTAAAGATCCTTGAAAGAGTGTGTGATAGCCCTTTAAATGTAAATCTTTTTCCAGTTCAAAGGAATAATTGAATCTGTTAAGAAGGATAGCATATTGCCAGCATGATGGAGATATTAGTATATCCCTAGAAATAGAAAAACAAAAGAATATTAATATTATATATACAAACACAATTTTATATTACCAATCAAGTGAATGTGGTCCTAGTTTCACACTTACCTGTGATTTTTTTCAGTCAGGATTAGTTATCACTGACTTTGCCCTTTTGCCATAGGCTCCAATATGGCTCAACCTACCACTGTTACGATCCTGCCTTTATTTAAAACTTTAGTATTTTATTCATCATGGGTTTTCTTTCTTTTGTATGAATTGTGCCCATTAAAGTATTATTTGATTATTGAGTTTTAGGGGCCCCTTAAATTCTGCATCAGAGGGGAATGCCTCACCTGCGCCTAGTAGTCCGGACCTTCCTGCAGAACATCTTGCCAAAAACACATGGCCTGTCTTTACATACCTCTGAATACATCAAAAGAGATGTCAGTCTATCACTTTGCACAAATGTTTTTCAAAAGACAAAATTTAAAACCTGAGACTATTAATATTGAAGGGAAAAGTACTATCATTAAAGGGTATTTAAAGAGTGCGTGTTAAAGTCTTCCTCTCATGAAATAAAAGTATGGAAAACTATAGTGAACTATACAGTAACAGAGTTAATGAGGCGATCAGTGGTTCAGATGATACAAAACCAAGGATGGTTTAAAAATCACTTATGGATTGACAGCACCGCACACCCCCCCACCCTCCCGCCTTCACCAGAAGATTCTCTTTCCTAATTTTTTATTCGGTCCAACAGATCTCTTAACAGTCAGAAGCTCATATCAACTGACAGATGATATAGCAGGAAATATTTATTTACAAGCTCACCTTTCTAGCTGAGTTATTTGGGAGCCTCATTAACCATGGTCAATTAAACAAATCCCAGCTGCTACTCACCCTGGAGTTGCCTAGGTGAGAAATGGCTGGATTGAAATGTAACACCTGCGACTGGAATTGTGCCAGGTGAATTTCAATTGGGGGCTAATATGTGAAACTGCTTTCTCCTTCACTGCCTCTTACTATGATGGTCCACCAACAGAGGAGCCCAGTGTGTCTGTTTTAGGAATTTTGGAGGATGACAACTTTTTTTTTTAGATTTATTTATTTATTTGAAAGAGAGAGAGAGCGAGCACATGAGAGGGGGTAGGGTCCAAGGGAGAAGCAGACTCCCCACCGAGCAGGGAGCCTGATGCGGGACTCGATCCGGGACTCCAGGATCATGACCCAAGCCGAAGACAGTCGCTTAACCAACTGAGCCACCCAGGCGCCCGACAACTTTTTTTAAGAATGTACTTTGCAAACTTTAGCAGGCATCAAGTGTCTGTAAAAGACTACTACGCCCTACCCCAGGATTTTCTGATACAGTAGGTCAGAAGCACGGCCTGAGAATTAGCATTTCTAGCAAGTTCTCCAGTGATGATAATGCTGCTAATCCTCAGGACCACACTTCGGGAACCACTGCATTAAAACAGACCCAAAGGGGAGATCTGCAAATGTCACTGCTCTAACTTTTATTTCAGTCTATCCTAACCTTACCCTTCCAAACTGGATGAAAATCTACCCAGGGTGTTGACTCATTTAACAGAGAAATAAGAAACATAATTTAATTAATACAGATTGGAGCGCCTTGTTCCTTTAGCTAACAAAGGTAGGACACTTTCAATTGGTTAATATCTGACAGAGCAAATCTCTTTTCTTTTCCTTCAGAATTTCCAAAGCTATTTTAGAATGTTTATTCTTTCAGATGAACTTTAGAATCAGTTGGGTCAGTTAAAAAATAATTTATAAAATATTTGTGTAGATAGACAGAAACCTTGACTAGAATTATATTAAATGCAGTAAATTTGGGGAGAATTAACATCCTTATTGTATTTAGTCTTTCCAACCCTGACTACAATGTTTCTCCATTTAGTCACATTTTCAGATTCCTTAGTAAAGGTTATTTATCTTGCATATTTCCTTTTAACCTTATTGTATGTTATGTTAGTTTAGGAACACTATTTTTGTGTATTATACAATATGTTAAATTTTGAAGGATAAGGAGGAATACCATAGGACAAAATGAGAAGGGAAATCCAAGGACAAAGGCAATAGCCCAGGCACAGGCGTATGAAGGACGGTGCATTGGGTAATTAAAAGTAGTCTGGTGTGGCTCATGGCGGATGATATGGGTCAAATATAATATGATAAAGTTCACTGAAGGACTCTAGGGGAGAAAACCTCATTGCATTTAAAAACATATACTTATTGGGGCCCCTGGGTGGCTCAGTCGGTTAAGCATCTGACTCTTGGTTTCAGTTCAGGTCATGATCTCAGGGTCTTAAGATCAAGTCCCACATGGGGAGCTCAGCAAGGAGTCTGCTAAAGCTTCTCTCTCCCTCTCCAACTGCCCCTCCCTGCACTCACTCTCTCTCAAATAAATACATCTTGGAAAAAAAAACAACAACAACATATACTTATGGCAGAGTGAGTCAGCAATCTTCAGAAATTATTCTCATTCTTTAACAACTAGATAAAATAAGAACTTGCTTAAACAAATTTTCTGACTCCTCCTAACCTATATGCAGCCTTACTAAGTCCCTGAACTTCCTGGAACAAGTTTTCTTTAGCCTTTACCAGTCTCAGGATAAACCGTTCCCTCTGCCCAAAATGACCTTTCTTGTGACCTACAATGGCCCACCTATAGCCTGGCTGACTCCCCTACTCTCTGCTGAGAGGCCGATTTAGGCTTTATCTCCTCAGGGAAACCTTTCTACCTACAAGCAAATCCACCTGCTCCACCTCACCCTGATATTAATAATAAAAATTATGGATTTGTTTACAATATGCATTTTGCCTGCTTAGCTCATTTAACAATCACAACCGTGAAGGACAGCTATTACCCCCATTTTAGAAGTTAGGTAACTGAAGCTTTCAGAAATCTGGCAACTCACCCAAGGTTCTATCACTATTAAGCAGAAATACCTGATTCAAAACCTGGCTGACTTTAAAGTCTAATGAAGTGTGAGACCTTGGTACTGTAGCACTAGTGGCATACCACAGGGGAGAGGCAGAGAATTTTCACTCCAACCCTCGCCTAGTGTCAGTGCCCTGGCCTCCGAATGCTCCTAACAGTGGGAATAGCCTGATACACGCTGCCCTGAGCACCTGCAATAGGACCACTTGATGAAGGGACTGCTCAAGCTGGTGCTTCCTACCACTGAGAAAGCAAAACTGCATATTAATGTGGGTCTCAGCACCCCACCCACCCCATCCCACCCAACTACCAGTGATTTCCCCTCCTTAGCGCACACACACACACACACACACACACTCTAACACTCCAGTGCACTGGCCGGATGATGCCCCTGGGGCTGGCAGGCCAATGGCTGCTCAAGTCCAAAGCTCTGAATGGATGGACAAGTAGCCCAGCAGACAATACTGGCAGTGTACATTACAGGACCTTAAGAAGACACTCACCAGGCACCACACTCCAGGACTCCTCTGAAGATTCATGAGGGGTCTGAAGCTGTTCCACTTACTGGTCTTCAATGACAGAAGTTCAAGTAAATCAGCAGCTAGCAGAATTGGGACCCACAAGATCAGTGACCTGAAGATGTTTGCTAGTACCTCCACTGACCATTTTGAAAAAAACTATGTACCCTCTGGCACGTTTTAAGTTGACATCAAAATCTTCACCACAGATTAAGAACGTAACTTCCAGCATACTATAAAAATTGACATTTTAAAATATAAATTACACCATTTTTTAAAACGCATCCAGTGGAACCTAAATACCAGAGTGATTTTGAAACCCATCATTGTCCATTTAAAAATTCATGGACTGACTCTTCTTGAACAGGTGAAAATTTTACAGTTCCTTTTTCTGTTTACATTCTATTTCCCCATATAACTTTATCTTAATAGATTTTTGTGCTTGAAATCTTTTATTACCCTATCGTACTTCTCTGCCATAAACACACACACATATATATACTAAATTTGTTTTCACTATGGCCTAAATCTCTAAGTGTTAAAATGGTAACTTCTGGATTCAGTTATCAGTAAAATTATTAGTATAAAGTTGATCAAAATATTTACCATAGATTTCATAATTATTAAACATAAAAAGGAAAAGTGTCAGGAAATGGATCTCAATGAAATGAGCTTCCCCCTGACCCTGGTCCCCATATATCCAGAGATGAATATTACCTAGGGCTATACCGAGTCAGGGTCCAAATCAACTATACTCCTGTTTTGTATTCTTACAAGGGCTGAGAAAAACCTTCACTTAAATAAGTGGGTAAGAATTAAATATATTTTGTTACAGCAATGTCTCTCTTTTTGACTTCTATTTCTGAGTTATATTCCCAAATCACTTAATGATCTATCTTCAAAAATATTTTAAATGACCTGTTAGTTGACAACTCAACTGGAGCTCCTTTACTTTTTTGTTAAAAGCAAAACTTGGAAACCACCTCACCTGTCAAAGAATTTGTTAGTCATTAGTCATTTACTTTCTCAACCCTTAAAATGACACTCCAATAGTCTCTGACAGGTAGAGGTGTTGTCACCCTGGAGAAATGCAATGTGGAAGAATCAGGATGGTGAAAATGTGTCCTTTTTTTTGTAAAGTGGGAGAAAGACAACAGAAAGTCAGGTTGGGAAAGGAGAATAAGTACTCCCTTAGGCACATAAGGATCAGAGTAATTTTGTGAAAGAGAATACATGAAAACTGAAAATCTGGAAGTTGATTGCTGTCACTTGCCTGTGCACACATATCCCTTGAAAAAATTGTATAATGATTTGGACAATGTTATTTGATGTTATTATTTTCATTCAATCACAGGCCTGGATTGGCCATTAAAATTGGTACTTTTTAACTTCTGACTTTTAAAGGGGCTAAAAGTTACTACTTCACAGGGATTTGCACAAATTAAGGTTGAATATTTGTGTAAAGCTAACATAAGGGACAAAATAGAAATAGAGATACTAGTTCATTTCTCCTTTCTCCAACCACCCCACTCCATCCCGTTCACAGATTCTGCTAATGCAATCTGCTATATTTTTTCCCCTCTATATGTCAACTATGTGAACTCTGGAGAAGAGTGTCTAAATAAAAAAATATTTACAAACAGGCCAGACTTAACTGAGGCTCTTTTGTTTGCTTTGCTTTCTACAAAGTGCACACAAAATTTCCAAAGTTCATATAAAGATTTCCAATTAATCCTCCCCTCATATATATTGAGGGCAGAATATATATAATCCATCTCTGTATTCCCAGTGGTTAGAACAGTGCCTGGTTTATAAACACTAACTTGTGAGTAAGTAGATGACTTGCTCAAGTCTTAAGGTATTGGTTCTTCAAGACCCTCCCTTGTCAGAAAAAATAACTTAATAAATTATGACAACACAATCGTGAAAGAATTACAATAGCCGTTATCAACAAAATGCAATGGAAACACAAAGGCAGAACTAATTTTGTCAAGGGTATATGGGACAGCTTGATGGAGAATTGTTTAAAAACAGTAATAGTAGGGAAAAATGAAGGGGGGGAATTGGAGGGGGAGACGAACCATGAGAGACTATGGACTGAGAAACACTAATAAAAAAGGGGATACAAATGAAATCCAAATTAAGAAATTTCTCAGGAAGAAGGAAAAGCATTTGGTGGGCATTTAGATTTTGATGGAGGCAGAGTAGTGGTGTATGGCAGTCCATAGTTTTGGAGCCCCCAAACTGTCAAGGTCAGTCAAGGTAAGAGGTACATGGTGCAGAGCACAGGAAAATTCAAAGCATGAAGCTTCCAGGTGTCCTCTCCAGTGGAATCATGGGCAAGGACAACTTTTCCCTGCAACAATGTGTGACCATATGCATAGGAATACTGGCAAGTAGGAAGGCTCAACAAAAGCTTGGCATCTAGATTTTATTGGGCCCCAATCACACAAACATGATCAACTGGCTCATCTTTATTCTCCAGGTCCTTTAGAGCTCAGAGGTGGGAAGCCAAGCTGATACCATGGCCCACAGCCCCGACCACAAATCACGCTGTTAAGACTCTCCAGTGTGTCCCAATGCCCCAGGTAAACAAAGTCACACTAGGCAGGACATTCCAAGGGCTTAGAGATAACCTCCCAGGAGCTGAGGGTAAATGTCAGACTTATTTTTAATTAAGTTTCATTCTTTACCTTTGAAGGTGTGGAGGAGAAAAGAGGAAACATACTGATGGTGATACCTTCAACAAGTGAGAAAAAACATGCAAGTTGCAAATGACAACATAGGTTTAGAAGGGAAAAATAGTATGCTTCTGAGATTGCCTAGTACCAAACTAAGTGAAGTTACCAGAAAATACTGAGAAGAATGTAACAAAGCTTAGAGGGGACTGCACAGCTTGAGATGGCAGCATATTGAGGGAAGTTCAGTCATGCCATGAACGGGCTTACCTGAAAGATAATGTAGGTAATGAGCAGAGCAAAACTTGAACCCACTGTGAACAACTTTAAAGGCTTGCTCAGAAGGTAATTTTTAAAAAAGGTTATTACAAAACAATAAATTTAAATAATTACTAAATCTTCCCCACTATCTAAATGTCTTAGATAAGACAGGAAACTAAAAATAAGTAAATCCCTTTCTAGGTAGAAAACAATGCACTCACCTTTCCCTGGAAGTAAACAGACTCTGAAAGCATGACATTATGTCTTCCAAATAAAAGTTAAATATATATATATATATGTGTGTGTATATATATATATATATATATATATATATGTTCTTACTTCCCCATGCCATCTTCCATGTTCAGACTACTTTCTAATCTCAGCCTTTATTTTGCCCATGGCAAATTTAGCACATTTATGCAAAACTTAAATTACCATGAAAACCCAACAAAAAGGTAGATGAAGCAGAAGGCACAGCTAATTAAATGGATTTGAGATTCAATGCTCATTTTGTTTGGGGTCAAACAATAATTTACAAATCTGTCTGAGCACATTAAATAGAAACATAACTCATTACAGGGTATGGGTAGCTAGACTACTATAAAATCTGAAGACAATATACCTTTTAAAACCTTTTTTTTTTTTTTTAAAGTTATCCATGAATGCCTAATTACACCACAGGTGTGAGATTAGGGGTTAGCAGTGGAAATTCTTGAACCAGAAAGCCTAGACACAAATCCCTGCTCCGGCACTTACTAGCTAAGTAAACTTGGGAAATTACTTAAACTCTATAGTTTCATCACGTGAAAAATGGGAAACAGACCTCAGAGCTTTGTTCTGAGGATCACATAAAGCCAATACCATCTGGCACATAATAAGCATGCAGTAGGTATGTGGTTGTTTGGCTATTCTATGTGAGTAACTTTACATACAAAAACATAATGAATTTATTACACTTCACTATCATCCTTCTTTCTTCTCTATGACAGAAGACATCCATTTTAAAATCTAGTTTTGAAATAGAAACCACAACCATAAACTACTTTTTCATATTACAGTATTTACAAGTTCCTAAAACAGTGTTACTTGTCCTAAAATTATCTCAGAACCACCTCAGACTTTATTATCAGCCAATACTTCATCTGTTTTAAAGAAATGCTTAAAGCTGTCCTTTGTAAATGAGAAAGTGTTATTGAGTTGGTCTAAGAAGGGATTTAATAAGACAACAATGTGACTAAATTCCATTGTCTACAGCTACATAATCTTTTTTTACTGAGCAAACTGTACTGGGCTTTTGCACCCTAGCTTCAGAAGCACCCTCTTCTTTCAGCCTAAGTTATCTGTTTTTTGTTTTTTTTTTTTGCTAAGGTAACTCCTGTTAAGTCACCAAGGCCTGGCTTCTCCTCAGGTCTTTGCTGGCACCCTCAGGCTTTGTTAACTAAGAAGGTTCTCCTGCCTATTCCTATCAGGATATTTATGGAATTAATGGTTTATATAGTTTTAACTAGCCGCCTATCCCCCAGGAACACCAGACTGCAGGCAAACTGGATATGGGGACTGTCTTGCTCTCTGTATTCTACGGGGAATGGAACTATGTTAAGAACTCCATGTAGGCAAGGGAAACAAAAGAAAAAATGAACTATGAGGACTTCATCAAGACAAAAAACTTTTGCACAACCAAGGAAACAATCAACGAAACTAAAAGGCAGCCTATAGAATGGGAGAAGATATTTGCAAATGATGTATCTGATAAAGGGTTAGTATCCAAAATATATAAAGAACTTATAAAACTCCACACCCAAAAAAACAATTAATTCGGTTAAGAAACTGGCAGAAGACATGAATAGACATTTTTCCAAAGAAGACATACAGATGGCCAACAGGCACATGAAAAGATGCTCAACATCACTCATCATCAGGGAAATATAAATCAAAACCACAATGAGATACCATCTTACACCAGTTAGAATGGCTAAAATTAACAAGTCAGGAAACAACAGTTGTTGGTGAGGATGCAGAGAAAGGGGAATCCTTTTGCACTGTTGGTGGGAATGCAAACTGGTGCAGCCATACTCTGGAAACCAGTGTGTAGGTTCCTCAAAAAGTTAAAAATAGAACTACCCTATGATCCAGCAATTGCACTACTAGGAATTTACCCAAAGGATACAAACATACTGATTCAAACGGACACATACACCCCAATGTTTATAGCAGCAGTATCAACAACTGCCAAATAATGGAAAGAGGCCAAATGTCCATCGACTGATGAATGGATAAGGATGTGTATATAGGGCGCCTGGGTGGCTCAGATGGTTAAGCGTCTGCCTTCGGCTCAGGTCATGATCCCAAAGTCCTGGGAGCAAGTCCTGCATCAGGCTCCCTGCTCCTTGGGAGCCTGCTTCTCCCTCTGCTTCTCTCTCTCTCTCTCTCCCTCTGTCTCTCATGAATAAGTAAAATCTTAAAAAAAAAAAAAAGATATGTATACACACACACACACACACACACACACACACACACACACACACACACACACACACAGGAATATTACTCAGCCATCAAAAAGAATGAAATCTTGCCATTTGCAATGACGTGGACAGAGCTAGAATGTATTATGCTAAGCAAAATAGTTCAGCCAGAGAAAGACAAATACCATATGATTTCACTTGTACGTGGAATTCAGGAAACAAAACAGATGAACACAGAGAAAGGGGGAAAAAAAAGAGAGGGAAGCAAACCATAAGAGACTCTTAACTATAGAGAACAAACTGAGGGTCGCTGGAGGGGAGGTTGGTGGGGGATGGGCTAGATGGTGATGGGTATCTGTGCTGAGCACTGGGTGTTATACATAGGTGATGAATCACTAAATTATACTCCTGAAACCAATATTACACTATATGTTAACTAACTAGAATTTAAACAAAAATTGGAGAAAAGGAACTCAATGTAAAGAACCCATGGAATAACATTCTGACCAAAGGCAAAAATCACTAAACATACAAATCAAACTTATCTCACTTACTTCTATGCATGAAACATTTATTTTCAATAATACATTCAAAGAATTTGTGTGTGTGTACACGTGTTCAAAACACAGCCTGCCAAAAACACAGGGAAGAAATATGATAACCAAATAAAGTGACTCTAGCTAAGACAGACCTGTGCCAGCTTTAAAGATTTATTACCTTCTGAATTTCAGAAACTAGTCAAATACCCTCAAAAATTTTAAATTTTTCTGTTACAGTATAATTAATTTTGTCAAACTGGTGGGCATTCCGTTTCAAAGATCAAAACAATGGCTCTTAAGGCAAGGCCATAACAATTTTTTCCTATTACTACAAAGTTTTCTTTCTCCCCTTTTCATTTTCCTATGATTTTCCATCTATTTCTTCACAGTTCTTCTCTTCTGTAGCCTCTGTAGGAAAAGGGCAGCCAGATTTAGATTCCTTTATCTTTTATACTCACAGCACCCCTCCCCCAAAAGGGTTTATTTCGTGTTCTATCATAAAGCATCAAGAGATGAATTATACTAACCTTACTGTATTCCAGGCATCTCCAAGTTCTTTGGAATACTGTTTTTCAAAATGATCCAATACAACTTTGCAAATCTGTTTTGCAAGCTTCCTCTCTGATTTTGCTTTCAGCTATGATGACAAGAAAACGCTGTTGACACAATCTGATATTACAAATTAACCCTCAAATTAGCAGGGTTTTTTTCTTAAGAACATGTTTTACGATTATTACTAGTTCTTGCAAGGGAGCATTACCTCAAACGTAACAAAACTGTATTTATGAAAAAAGAGGGTTTCTTCAAATAATTATTGCTCAAATAGAGCAAAGGTTAAAGGATTTGTGGCGTTGAAAATTAGTGGACTTAACAGAAGCTACGTCAAAGGAACAAAATTAAATAAGTCACTCTAGTTGTTAACATTTGGGGAAACTGAGTGAAAAGCCTATGGAAGTGAGTATTATCTTTGCAACTTTTTTGTAAATGTAAAATTATTCTAAAAAGGTTATTTCAAAAAAAAAAAAGTCACTCGTTTCCTGTGGAAACTTCCTTGCAATTCTATTTCATTTACTCATCCAAAGTTTAGCGAGGTATTACTATGTAACATTGTTCTAAGCTCCCACAATGGAGCAGCTAAGTCTCAGGCCCTGTGGAGCTTGCATTCTGCCCAAAGCTTAAGGGAAGAGGTATTCAGGTCTGCCGTTTGGATAACAGACTAATTACGGGGGGCGCAGGTGAGTCTTGGGAGAAACCGACAGAGAACGCTCACGAGAAGGCGTTCGCGCGTTCAGCATTACTCTGGGACTTTGGACTGTGAAGCCAAAGAAACCAACAGCTCGCAAAGTTCCCCCATCCCGACCCCCTCCCTCGCCACCTCGGCCCGTTAAAGTGACTCAGTCAGAGGCTCCCAATCGAGTGCCAGCCCTCACCCGGGTCAACATGATCCCGCCGCGAGATGCCAAACAAGAGGTCTACACCACCGAGCATCTAAAACCTCCTGGAAATCAAAAGCACAGCCTCACATCCGAGATTTACCCGCGTTCACTTCCACCCGTCGCTTTTCCGGTTCAACTTCCCGCGAGATACTGCTTTGTCCCTGTCGTCGAAATCTCGCCAAAAAGAGGTGTAGGTCCCGCGAGAGGCACGCGCGCACAAAGTTACTTCCGCCGGCGCCTGGTGGAGGCGGTGCTTACTCCTGAGGGCGTAGCGAGACCCGTGGGTGGAGCTTGAGTGGCTGGAGCTTCTAGTGAAGCCTTGCCCTGAACAGTGGTTTGCTGAGTGCTGATGGTTCAGTAAAAATAATTGTAACTTTGCCACTATTAGGTTTTGTATAATGATCATTGTTGTAAAATGGTCTCAGAGGCTGCTAGTTACTGAATCTACCAAATTTGATAAACTCCCTTTAGCTCAGATATTTAGAACAAAGGGTAAAGGGATGGATATGATGAAGAAATTAAGCATGTTATTTCCTAGAGATGAACAATGGGGATAATCTCTCTTTTAACTGAGTTAAATGATTAATTGAAATACACAGTATAGCACTTAGCACCAAAGGTAGGAAACAGTAAATGCCCAAATGTTAGCTGCTGCTGTGTCTTATTTTCACTACAATGATCTTCAAAATTATCATCACGTTCTGGTACCAAATACCTGTAGACCAGAATGACCCTACGCTCTAGCCTCCCACCCTTTACTACAGGTAGTGTTACATGTTCTGAGGAAAGTATCACACCCATTCTGATAGGAACGGCAGTTTATTTGCTCTTTAAACGTTACTTTTTAGTTGCTCTCGTTTTTTTTTTAATTTTTTATTGTTATGTTAATCACCATATATTACATCATTAGTTTTTGATGTTTAGTTGCTCTCTTGTAACAGCAATCAGCAATTCATCAGGAAATCAGTGCTTCATATGGTCCCCGATATTTAAAGAGCATCATCATTTTGAGACCTTTGATGTTCAAAATATCGATATAGGCATATACCATAGGTACAAATCTTAGAACCATGTAAAAAGAAAAATATCGCCACTAATGTGATTTGAAGCTTAATATATTTACTTAAACAAGTTCCCCAATAATCTAAAAATGATTTTAGCTTTGGTGCAAAAGAAAATAAAGTATTAAGGAGTGAAGTAATTAAATGCATGCAGTTTGTTAGTTGCTTAAAGTCATTAGTCTATCAGCCTCTATACATAAGAGATTTTATAAATTTTTTTCTGTGCTCATTATAAATGTTGTATTTAATTAATATGGTAGTATAATTCAAAATACACATTTAAAAGACTTTTAAGGAGATAGTAGAAATCATATACACTATATTTCTATTAGGGAAAGGGGATGTGTAATGCTTGGAAAGAGGTCATATTGGTTCTATTATACTGTTTTTGCCTTTTTTAGCATGTTTCTATTTTATGATTTTAAATAAGCTAATGCTTACTGAAGAAAATGTAAAAACAAAAGCCTATGAGAATGAAAATTGAACATAATGCCACTAGAAATCGTCAATATTGACATTTTGATGGATTCCTCTAGTTTTACACATTTTCAAGTTTGATCAAATATTACATATAATGTATTCTATTATTATAAACATTTTCTTATATTAAAAATTCTTCATATACATCATTTCTAAAATTTGCATAGTATTCCAAGGTATGGAGGTCACTATACTAACTTACCTTCTTACTGTTGATAAACATGCTTGTTCATCGTTCTTTGCATGTCTGATAACCTTATAATTTTTTTATGTTCTTAGTTTGAATAGGTTTCAAATCGTACTAATTATTTTCTTTTGTAAATTTTACCACCTCATGTCCACTTATCTATGTCTTAGTGCTATTTTTATTTACATTTATATTAGAGATGTTAACCATATCACATTTTCAAGTACTTTCCCATTTTTTCTTATAACCCTTTAAATGTAAAAATATTTAAAAATTTTATGCAATCAGTTCTTTGATTTTGTAATCGATTCCATTGCTTTTGGTTTGGAAATTTCTTCCCACAGATGCAAGCAATTATTTCTTTCTCCCTTTTTTTCCTTACAGTTTGATCATTAATATTTAACCCATTAACCTGTCTACAATCAGTATTAATGTATCATGAGGAAGTGGATTTCCCCTACCTTATACCAAATACCTACTGAAGAATAAACAAAGTTCCATGCTTTATTTTAAAAATAGAAACTGTTACCAGACTTGTTTTAAACCACTGCAGATATAAGAAATTGAGCTGACACAAATACCAGAAATTATATTTTTTTATTACTATTGTATTAAAGAATAAAGCAGCTTAATATGTACAAAGGAAAAGAATTTTTACATACCTAAGCAATTTCATTCTGAAGCCATTTCATATAAGAAGTGTATCAGGATGAGTATACTTTATAGACTTCTGTGCATTTTATGAATTTTCATATTTACATAAAACATTTCTCAAAACCCTTCATAGTCATGTGGAGGTTTATGTGTCAAAAAGATAAAGACGGGCTTTGTAGTAAAACAATCCAACATCAAGAGACTATTAGCTCCTTAAAATGAATGGCAGAAAAACACAACAGAGAAATCCACCATCAAAGCAAGAGAACAAAGCTTAGTTACAGGCAATCTTGAACTATCATTTCAGAATAGCTAATTAGCTGAGGTTCTCATTTTATTATTTTAGGCCTCCAAAGTGGTGTGTACAAACTCTATCAGACAATCCACTGGGACTGGGAAGTAAATATAACTTGTATTTTTATTTAATTTTATCAAATCTTTTAAAAAAATTTGGAGGGAGGTATATGTACAAAGTGCAATAGAAAATGTATGTAACTTATGGGCTGAAACTTATCCCCTCAAACTTCACATGCCCTAATACCTGAGAATGTGACTGTATTTAGAAAGTCTTTCCAGAGGTGATTAAATTAAAAAGAGGCCTTTAGGGTGGGCCCTAATCTAGTCTGACTAGTATCCTTATAAAAAGAGGAAATTTAAACCCTGAGACACTAGGGATAAACACACACAGTGGAAAGACCATGTGAGGAAGCAGGGAGAAGCAGGCCATCTATAAGGCAGGGGGAGGGGTTTCAGAAGAAACCAATCTTGCCAACAAGGTTCCAGATTGATCTTGGTCTTCCAGACTTCAGAACTGGGAGAAAATTAGTTTCTGTTGTTTGATCCACCGTCTTTGGTAGTATGTTATGGCAGATCTACCAAACTAATACAATAACTTAAACATTTACTGGAAAAGATGTATTATAAAAATCTGGAGACCACTGACTCATTTACCTAGGTCATAAATTCTGTTTACTCATTAGCACACAGAAAGAATTTATAGCTCAGGCTCTAAACAAGCAAGTAATTTTCTTCCTATTTTTCCTTCAATTATAAGCTGACCCCCTTCATTAAAGGTAATGCATTTCTGATTTCTGATTTCTTTCCCCCAAAAAACAGGTTTCCATTATTGTTTCCAGAAAGCTAATGGATTATTGTTATTTTGATAATTTATAATCATACTTTTTTAAAGAATTTATTTATTTGAGAGAGAGAAAGCAAGAGAGATCACAGAGGGAGAAGCAGACTCACCACTGACTGAGCGGAGGCCCGATGCGGGTCTCGATCCCAGGATTCTGAGATCATGACCTGAGCCGAAGGCAGATGCTTAACTGACTGAGCCACCCAGGTGGCCCTATAATCATACTTTAATGTAAGTCTTCAAATATATGAATTTGTTCTTTGGATCAGCTGGAATATATTTCTTGATAAATTAAATAGTATTAGCAGAATCTCAGTTGCAAAGTCTACTCCACTTAGAGAAAAACTTAAGTATTAAAGCAAAGGGTAATAAAGTTTATAAGCTACAGCTTTATTTGTATAATCAGTTTCACTTTTGATAAGCATTTGACAACAAAAAGTATTAGATTTCTTCAGTGCAGAATGGAATAAACTGCATAACATGAATAGCATACCATATTGAACCGAGTATTAAGTAAAATATTATCACAGTAAAAGAATACTTAGAGATCAGCTGCAAATAAAATAGCATCTACTACAGATAAATGTTTCTGGGCTATTCAAAATATATTTTACAGGGGCGCCTAGGTGGCTCAGTCGCTTGAGCGTCTATTGGTTTTGGCTCAGGTCACGATCTCATGACTCCTGGGATCCAGCCCAGTGAAGGGTTCAGCACTTAGCAGGAGTCTGTTTACTCCTTCTCACCCTTCCTCTGCCCCCAACCCTGCTCATGTGCACACTTTCTCTTTCAAATAAATAAAATCTTTAAAAAAAGTAAGTTTTACATATTAAGTCCTTCATTTGACACTTAAAAGACCATTTAATTTTAAGCTTGCAGAAAGCATGGCACTTAATTTTTACCAAATTGTATGTTTGATTCTCCCATTATAAAATAAGCAAAATTTGGGGGCACCTGGGTAGCTCAGTTGGTTAAGCCTCTGCCTTTGGCTCTGGTCATGTTCTGAGGGTCCTGGGATCAAGCCCCACATCTGGCTCCCTGCTTAGAGGGGAGCCTGTTTCTCCCTTTGCCTGCTGTTCCTCCTGCTTGTGCTCTCTCTCTCTCTCTCTCTGTGTGTCAAATAAATAAATAAAATCTTTAAAAAAAAAGTAAAATTTTAAAAACTACTTTGAAAAATTGAGGAAAACACACAACCAGTAACTCTAAAAAATTCATTGTTAACATTTTGTAACATTTCTAGTGTTGCAAGGAATATCGTATGTATGTCATATATGCCTTTTGTGTTAGAGGCATATAGAATTATCTTTTAAGTAAGTAAAAATATATCTTTGGGTCAGTAATTTTAATGTAACAAAAGACAGACACTGGATCATCTAGGATCATAAGGTGATATGATATTTTTAGCTGCCTTTAAAATGACAATATTCTTTTCCACATATATGAAAACCTGTGCAGAGAAAAAAGGTTTCATGTAAAATAAAAAGTCATTATTTTAATCTATCAACTTAAGATTTCTTCCAACAGTCGTATTTGAAAATTCCTTTTCTATTTTCTTACCAAAAAGAAATCATTTAAATTTATCAAATGAAAAGCAAAACCGCATACTGATGTAAATTATTTTTATTGTGTGAAAATGTCATAATTCGTGAAAATTAAGAATAAAAATGCAGCATATAACAAAATAGGCATTTACTTGTTAAAAGCAACCTGGATTTACAAAACTTCTCTTAAAATATCTTTAAGATGTTTTAAGAATACAAATCAATTTTTGAGAGATTTATAAAACATTTATTTAACTTTATCATATATTTCAAGATTTTTATTTTTTTAATAAATGAACTCAGTATTATTGTACACTACAGTAATCACCTACAGGAAACAAAATTTTAAACTTTTGTTTCTTCTCAAACTAGATGAAAATTAGAAGGATGACAAAAGTTTAAGTTTAGTGTTTAAAAAAATGAATAAATGTAAATGTTACAAATAGGAACCAAAAAGATGTACAAATAAGTTCTTCTCTACAATCCAGTTCAAAATTTACATTCTGTCTCCCTGTGTTGCTTTTTCTTATATTTCAGCCACCTATCAAATTTAGGCTGTTATGAATTTTATATCTGAAGTAGAATGCTTTTTACTCAGTGTGCCTGGTGTCCTATGCACAAAACTTCAAAAGACTGCATTATGATACTGACTAGAGTAATAAGTGACCCAACTAACGAAAGTTCAGGCACTTAAAAAATGTGACTAAATGTGATGCTCCAAAGTAAAATAATCATATTAAACTGCCTTAGACATACTTAATCTTGTTATTGTCAGATACAAGTATATGTTTGTTGGCAGTACAAGTTACCAAACTTACCAATTTTAACAAGGTGATAAGGATTCATGTTGTTTATAGCATTTTCACCTTGCTATAAATATATATACTTTCAATTAAATGCAACATTATGAATTTAATACTCAAAATATATTTCTAAGAGTTTGCCTAAACAGAGAATCCTATAGATGCCATTCTTCAGTGCAAGGGAAGTGCTATTATTTTAAATTGAGAAACTATTTTGGAATTGTTTCTTTTTAAAGTAATTTTAAACCAACATTTTTATTCTTATTGATTTAGTACCCAAGCATTTCCTGGTTATAAAACCAAGTCTCTGCACCCACTGTGGCTTTTTCAGTCTTTTTGGCTTTATTTTCAAGACACAAAATAATTAGAATAACCCAAAAGAGTCACTTCAGCTCCTGAGAGAACAAGGGAGTGACAACAAGCACCTTGATCTGAAAAGGTCTATCCCATAAAAGAGGTATTCATTGAAAATTGTAATAATATCTCACATAACATTTTTATTAATTTAAAAAGCATTTAGATCAAGAAAGTATTTCAAGCCTCTTTCATTTATTGTGATCATCACCAAAAGAAAGCAAACAACAACAAAATGAACCCTCCTTGGGTAGTGTTTTCAGATAACATAATTTGGAAGAATAAAGATCTGAGAATCTATTTTAAAAAGGTATTATTTTAAAATTAGGTAAAATTAGGATGTATACTTCAAGAACAATACTATCATAAAACATACCTGAAACCATATAAATTTGTCCTGTTTGTATAGTTCATGTTTGTCAACACCATTTCCAGACACAATTTAAACAAAGCATCTATAGAAAAGTGCAGTCAGTATCATAGTATTAAAATTATTATAAGTTTTAGAAAAATATAAAAAGTTAAAAACTTAGCTTATAAATTTCCAAGAGTTCCCCTTCCATGCACGTGTGTCTTACAAAAAATGTGTAAGATACAGCAACAAAGACTATTAAAAAACAAATAGTAAAGAAAGTGTGCAGAGTCCATTGGCTCTTTTTCTGAAGAGGTTTTCCTTCAGGAATATGCCCATGAATGGAACTGTAAAATCCGGAGTCAACAGTAACTCCTGCTAACTTGATTCAAATGTTCATCCCATCTACTGGTCATTTTGCTTCCTTTTTTTTTTTTTTTTTTTAACAGTTAATAATATGGATAATTGTCAGATCAGTCAAGTCTTTGGCTATTCATCTCCTTACTGAAATTGCTATGGTTATCTTGCCCCAGTCATCAATGTTTAGGGTTTTTCCTCTTTGAGAAAGAAGGTCCTCTAGTTGATCTTGCCTGTATTAAAAGAGTGCATGCACGTAACTTGGTTATGAAATCACATCATGAGAGTCACTGTTAGGTCTCTGTCGCACAGCCAGGGGAGGCAGTGGCTTTCCATAGAAATCTACATAAAGAAGGAATACCAAAATATGGTAAATCAGAATTTTTGATACAATTCATTATTTTCCAACCAACATCTTTAAAAAAGAAAAGTGCTCTCACTTGATGGGTAAAATAATGGAAGAAGAGGATAGACAAAAAAAATCAAAATCCAAGAAAACTTGAATAAATTCAAAACATAACCACTAGGATAAATTCCTAACTCTAGATTATAAATTAATTTCTACTTGATTTAATAAAAAGTTGTATCTTATATATTATTTTTATTTTCAATTACATGTTCACATTAGAATAAAACAAATAACAAATATATGAAAATCTATGGATCCTGTTGCCAAGGCCCTGATAAGTCAGTATTTGTACCATCCATGTTCTCATCCAATGGCTATTACTTGTAGGTATTTTGAGAAAATAATTAATTAATTATCTTAGTTTTCTGGTAAGTAGTAATCATTTACAATGATGCTTCACTATAATTCAGTGATTTAAGGCATATATGAAACAAAGAAAGTCTTATTTTACATTTCATAATAAGTTCCTGTCCCTTATTATAAATTGGCTTAAATTTAATAACATATGTAAACCTTCAGTAAGTAATTATTTTCTAGCCTATTACCTTAAAATTATTCTAGAAGCATAGATTTTTAGAATCACTTGAAATAAATATATTGAAAATGTATTAGAGGCCTGTTCCAGTTTCACATACCTTGAGAGTTTAGCTAACTAGCCCTTCATGCAAATAAGCACATGCCCTAGAAAATAGCCCGCAAAGTCACAAGTAAATGTAAGTTCCTGATATAACTTACCCAATGCCCTTTGTGATCAATAGTCTCCCTCACCTGCCAGGGTCTTCTGTTAGATAAGACCCCGGTGGAGCTTACAAATTACATTCTTTTTGTTTTGAATTCACCAGTCTGGCCTTAGCATATGGCCCCATTTCTACAGCTCTCTGCCTGCACCCTGCCTTTATATCCCCCTGTGGAACCCTCAAGGTATGGCATATACTTCCTCCAGGACCTGTGAGTAATAAATTTTTCCTATTTCAATTTCTACTGTGGTTTTTTTGAACCACTACTTACCATCTAGCATCCAGGGGTCCTACTTAACAAATATTAATTTAACAAAGTCATAACACATTTAAGGAGACTGGAGGTCACCACTCCACCCTAACAAGAAATAAAAAGCTGAACAGACTACAAAATCAACAACTCATCTCATTTCCATAAGAGGGGAGGTCACAAGACACACCACTGCCCCAATACTGGATACAGGAAAATATAGGGAGTTTCAGTTTACCAGAGCATATATTCATGAATGGAAACTGCCAAAGGAAGGAAAACTGCCTGGTAGGAAAACCTGAACTTTGATGAACTGCTGGAGGCTTAGTAGGAACAAATTGGAGAGTTAAAAATTACAAGGAGACTAAGTCATAAGAGGATCCCTGCGATATTGTGAAATTTATCTCCAGGAACGTGAACAAATTCTCACAATAAATATTGAAGAAAAATCCCCCTCCCACTTCTGGCAGGGGAGGAAAAAAGAAACCATCTTGAAATACCCCAGAGCACTCTGTTCTAGGGAACAAGGCCTGCCCTCAGGGGAAACTAATTAACTAGAGCCTAACCTACCATGGTATCATCAAACCCTAACTGACCTGGGGAAGGAAATCAGCAATTCCAGCTGACACTATCCATTTTGTCCACCTAATGGGGATGAAAAAACTAAGAAACTCGTGAAGTTCAGAGTGCAGAGGCACAGGCTCAGTAAAAGACTGAGATCTAATCAGAGAAATATGGAACACTTCTCCTTCCATCACCCATCACCACCATATTACTAATGGCCAATTTACAGTAGTTCCTTTCACCTGGTACACCATGTCAGACTATAAAACAAAACAAAACAAAAACAAGGCATTCCAAAAAGGGCAAAAAACTCAAGATCCGAAGAGACAGATCAAGCATCAGAAGATATGGCAGGAATGTCAGAATTATCAGGCCAGGAATTTAAAACAACTATCATTAACAAGCTAAGAGCTTTAGTGGATAAAGTAGACAGCATGTAAGAACAGATGGCAATGTAAGCAGGGAGATGGAAATCCTAAGAAATAACCAAAAAAAAAAAAAAAAATGCTAGAGATTAAAAAAAAACCACTGTTACAGAAATGAAGAAGGTCTTTGATGGGCTTATTAGTAGACTGGACATGACTGAGGAAAGAACCTCTGAGCTTGAGAATGGATCAATAAAATCCTTAGGAACTGAAAAGCAAAGAGAACAAAGACTGGGGGAAAAAAAAACTGAAAAGAATATCCGAGGGCTGTGGGACAAGTACAAAAGGCATACCTTATTTGTAATGTGAATACCAGAAGAAGAGAGAGAAAAAAGAACAGAAACAATATTTGAAGCAATAATGACTAAGAATTTCCCCCAAATTAATGTCAGACATCAAAGCACAGATCAAGGAATCCAGAGAACACTGAGCAGGATAAATGCCAAATTATATCTAGGCACAACATTTTCAAACTACAGAAAGTCAAAGAAAAGGAAAAATCCTGAAAGAAACCAGAGGGGGAAAAAACACCTTTCCAACAGAGGCTCAAAGGTAAGAATTACATCCAACTTTTCCTCAGACACCATGCAAACAAGGAGAAAGTAAAGTGAAATATTTAAAGTGTTTAGAGAAGAAAAACAAAACAAAACACCAACCTAGAATTCTGTACCCTGCAAAATTGTCCTTCAAAAGTAAAGGAAAAATAAAGACTTTTTTCAAACAAACAAAAATTGAGGGAATTTATTGCGAGCAGACTTGCCTTGCAAGGAACGTTAAAAGAAGTTCTTTAGAGAGAAGGAAAATAATATAGGTCAAAAACTCAGATCCACATAAAGAAAGAAAAAGTATCAAAGAAGAAGTCAAATGAAAACGTATTTTTCTTCTTAATTGATCAAAAAGATAAGTTTGTTCAAAAATACTAATAGCAACAACGTGTTTGATTATATATATGAAAGTATATATCTTATGAATATGTATATATACTTATACATGCTTATATATGAGTCAAATGAATGACAGCATGACACAAAGAACACAGAGAAAGGAATTAGGATTATTTCATTATTTTAGGTACTTGCACTACCCATTAAATCTATAGTGTTGTTTGAAAGTGGACTTGGATTAATGAAAATGTATACTGCAAACTCTAGAGCAGCCACTAAAAAAAGTAAAAAAAAAAAAAATTAGGATAAGTGATATGCTAAGAAAGGAGAGAAAATGGAATCATATACTATTCTCAATTAAACCCACAAAAGGCAGGGGCACCTGGGTGGCACAGTCGGTTAAGTGTCCGACTCTTGGTTTTGGCTCAGGTCATGATCTCAGGGTTGTGGGATGGAGCCTGGGAACAGGCTCTGCCATCAGCAGGGAGTCTGCTTGAGATTTTCTCTCTCCCTCTGCCCCTCCCCCCAACCCGTTCCATTTCTTTTTTTCTCCCTCTCTAAAATAAACAAATCTTAAACACACACACACACACGCACACACACACACGCACACACACACAAAAGGTAGAAAAAGAGTGGAAGACAAAAATAGGAACACAGAATGAGGGCAACAGGGGTGCCTGGGTGGCTCAGACCATTAAGCATCTGCCTTTTGCTCAGGTCATGATCCAGGGGTCCTGGGATCGAGCCCTACATCGAGCTACCTGCTCTGTGGGGAGCCTGCTTCTTCCTCTCCCTCTGCCCCTCCCCCTGCTTGTGCTCTCTCTCTCAAATAAATAAAATCTTAAAAAAAAAAAAAGAATGAGGGCAACAAATAGAAAACAGTAATGGATATGGTAGATATTAATTCAACTATACCAATAATCATTTTAATGTCAATGGTACAACTGCAACAATTAAAAGATAGAGATTGTCAGAGTGGATCAAAAAATATGACCCAACTATAGGCTGTCTACAAGAAAACCACTTTAAATATAGAGAGGTATTAGGAGAAAATGGTTTTACAAGCAACTATAAATTCGAAGCAACTAGTAAGCTGCAATAAATCTTGATATGACAGTATAACATAATGAATTAAAAATATAGATTTCAAAGCTGGACAGACCTAAATTCAAATCCCGATACTGCTACTTAGTAGCTATGTGACCTTGGAGTGTAAGTTCCTCCTGCACAAAATGGGGATATCTCTGCCCATCTTACAAGGTTTTTAGGAGAATTAAAATGACATAAAATACTTGAAGTGCTTAACAATATGCCAGGAACACAGAATATACAGCTAATATTATTGCTATATTAATGTTATAATTTAAACAATTATTTTTGACAAATTTTAAGTATGACTTCTCTAATTTCTTAAATTCAGAATTAATGAGAATTTTAATACATAACAGAACTCAAAATTAAACCAGAATGAATATACTTCCTAATGTGTTATACTTCTAGAATTTAAAAATATCTTCCTAAAAAGAGAAATCAGATACACATGGTAAGAATTATCTTTTTCCCCTCCCAGGAAATTATTTTATTTTTGCAGTAAAGATTTTGTATTATTTTTTTGCCAGAAAATAAAATCATTCTATACAAAGTAGGTTTCTTATTGTCTTAACTGTGGGGCATATATCGATGTTAGTACCCAACTGATAACTGGGCACTAACTGATAATAAACCAACCACATTTTTATAAAGAGTTTCAAACTTTTCAAAAATCAAATTGAAGGGTAGTAAAAACTGCATACAAAATTTTATCTTCATTCACATTTTAAGATTAGAAATATTCTTTAGTGCATTTGGTATTTCTAGCTAACAGAATCCTTGATATATTTCTCATAATGTATAACACATAACATGTTAATGAAGTATGGGTTGAGAGTGTTTATATAGTAAAGCTATTCTTTTTAGTCTCTTTTCTTAATGCATGCCTTACCTGTTAAACTGGGCAAACATTACAGACAGTAATTAGAAAAGTAAAATCAAATTGCTATCAAAGCAAATGTCAATTATCAAAGAACAAGAATCTGCCTTAAAAATTCCCAGTGTGACTATAAAAAATTGTTTTTCATCCCAGTAAATTTTAAGTGCCAAGCCACTTGCAGTTAACTTTTAATTACTACTCTAGCTCATTATGTATCTGTTGTTTACTTGCCATTCACCAAATGCAAAGAAATATGTACAAAATTAGAGAAAAGAGGAGGATGCAATTATAAAATTGGCAGTTATCAGCATCTCTGATGAAGATCCCATGATAAACTCTAATAATAAATTTAAGGTTTTTTATTCGGAATTTTAATTATACCTGCTTTCTTCCCCATTAATGAAAACAGAGTTGATTGTATTTTTTTTTTTTTTTTAAACCCAGGTTAGGTATACTTAGACTTAAAATTTATGGGAAGAAAATGATAAAAATATTTTAAAACTTGTGAAGTTATAGTGTTTTCTTCTCTGCTCTGGGAAGCTACATTTATTGATAAATACTGAAAACGGACTAAAATATTGGGATATGGTGGTCTTGAACTTAACTAATTTATTACAATTCTTTCTCAGAAGTTCTAATTTAAAAACAAACAGGAAAGTGAGCACAAACAAAACAAAATGACCTTCTCAACCTATTTTTGACCTTTTTCCACTTGTCCTTAACTGTGTTCCCCCTGAATACTACCATTACTTTTTTCCTCATTCTACAAAATTTCCTTCAGAAACAAGAAACTATCATCCCCTCCTGCATTAATTCAGTAAAATTACAGCACATTTATTATGGGCACAGAATTCTTATCGTGAGATGGCGACTAAAAAAAAAAAAAGATCTGCAAACCCTCCACTCACTTGAGTCCCTTCTTTTCCCCTGAGCTCTTGAATCTTACTTGTATTGGCCAAGAGACATTTCCAAATAGATAAGCCTACAGACACCTCCAAAGCAGGTTTCCTTCCTCAAGTATTTTCAATCTCAGAGATAGCACCAACCTTCCAGCTGCTTGAGTAAATAATCCTCTATTCCTCTTCCCCTCAGCCCATACATTCATTCATCAAATATTACTTTTTATAGTTACTAAGATATTTCCTGCATACATTTTTTACTCTCCATTCCAATTTCCATTCCTCACTTCTCACTGTGACTACTAGAACAGCCTCTTAGATGGGATCCTTACCTCAAGTGTGGCCACCAGCAAGTCTGTACTTTTCACTGTGACAAAAATTATTTTCCTAAACAACACATCTAGTAACATTACTTCCCTACTCAAAAATGTATAGTGTCTCTTGGAAAATTACAGCAAGTCCAGACATCTTAATGTATATATATGAGGCCCTTCACAATCTGACCCTAAGCCGTAATTCCAGTCTCAAAACTCGGTAACTTCAAATGTCCTCCTTCTTGCCCACCCTACCTACATGAACCTAAGCCTCAATCACAAGGAATTTTACTTTCCAAATAAGCAACACCCTTTCGCACTCCTCTACCTTTGAATAGTCTGTGTTGCCCACTGACTTCTCCTTCTTCGAAGACCCAGTTGTAATACCACTGTCCCTGCAGTTTGTGCTCCAATTCCACACCACAGAACTTATTACTGTATATTGCGAACTGTCACATACACTACAGTAAGCTCAAGTATTCTCTTTTCTATTAGGCCAGGATCTGCAGAAAGGCAGAATTTATGTCTTATTCAGCTTGGTATCACCAATGTTTTAGGTGGTGTCAAATATAAAAACTTTGCTTTCTGGATGCCTAAAATTCAGCAAGAGAAAACATGTCTGTCCTATGAGAAATTAGTATTTTTCTATATATGTGTACATAAATATATACATACATCCATGGATGTATGTATATTAACTTTGCTAATTTTTTAACAACACAGTAAATATTTAAACTGATAATGTATTCTAACATACACAATTTGCGTATCATTAAACACGAACTAACATATTACAGTCAATAAAAATATCCTGATGTAAAGTCAGTCAACCAGAAATGTTACTTCACTGTAATTCCCATATGGTCTAAGAAACTTTTCTGTATTTAGAAATGAAAAAAATCCTTTAATTTTCACTAATGATTATCAAAGATGTATTTCATTACATTATTCTGAAAAAGAAAACAAATGGGTTATTATTATTGTACTTTTTGAATAAAAATATTTTATAAAGTTTGATATAATTTCAAGTTACATGATAATGCTTTTGGAAATGTTAAATTTCTGACCTTCTTTCCTGGTGGTAAATGGGTCTCCTTAGGAATCCAAGTTCTAGATTAGGTAAACAGAGCCATCAAAAAGGGAATTGGATATTCTTGATGGAGACTTCATTGAGCTACAATATATATAATTACCCTTTTGCCTTCTAGAAACATTTTATTGAAAGAGCCTGGGCTGATGGTCTGAAATCAGAACTTCTGTCGGTTGTATCAGGCAGTTCTTTATACACAACTGTCCTTTCTCTAGTTTTCCAGCTGTGGAGTTCCAATGCCATATATTGGCTGGACTACACCTTATGTTAATTTCATCCAAAGAAAACTGTTTTCTTGAGTCAGTAAGCCTTTAGTAACTTTCTATTTAGCTGAACTTTATTTGGTTTGCTGATTTAGTCTTTGATTTTACAAACTGTGTCGATCTTTACTTGACTTTAATATTCAGCAGCTGGATCTTATTAGAAACAGAAAGAATAATTATGTGGCATTATCACTGCGTATACTGAGCACATATAGGACAATGCTATTTTTAACACTAAGCATAATTGTAATGTCTCATATTTAATTTAAATTGCTTTACACCTGTTCACTTTTCATAACAATTTACGTAAATATATAATGGATAAACATGAACTATGATTATTTTTACATCTGTAGTCCAAGGTAAACAAATTATATGGAGGCAAAAGTCACTAAAGAATAAAAAAAATTAAATGAAAAAAGTGAAGTATAATGAAAAAGGACGGTTGTGGATTCGAAAGGCTTCCAAAAATAAAAGTTGGTTGAAGTACTGAGGTAAAGAAAAGTGGATGTAATATGTATATTTGAAAACTGATCCTTTTGCATTACCATTATGACGTGTTTCACCAAGAGGCTCAAGTTTTGGAAGTCTAGTGACTTTGGGGGTTCCCCAGCCAACTAAGGAAAAAGAAAAACATTTAAAACACTGTTAAACAATGCTCTTTAGGCCTGTTGAGAGGATCCCTCCCTTGACAAGAATGTATATATTTGATGTCAAGTCATATATGTATATTGAATGACACAGTACTGAATAGCCACAAAGCCATTTGAAATAGTTTTTATTTAAAAATGTAATTATAGGCTGGTAACATCTGCTTTTTTACTTATCTTTAGTAAAAAATATAAGCATCTTCATTGACCACCATCAAAAATTACCTTAGGCTACTATTCCAACCCCTAGCAAAGGCTAAAATAAATGTTTACTAACAAATTATATACTAGAAATGAGTCTTAAAATAATCCTCAAAGGAAAATGTTACCACCTAAAGCCTTCTAACAGGGCTAAAAGGACACTATAAACATATACATTTAGATATTTATTGAGCACCTACGGTATGTGAGGTACTGTGCCTAGTGCTGAGAAATTTCTCACAATTACTGTGCAATTAGCACATCCCAAAGTCTTACAAGCAGTATTCTTTTAATCCTCATGACAACTTAGAAGGTCAGTATGTATGTTGGAAATATATTGGAAAAATTCACACATCTTGCTTTCAAATGATAACTTTCAGGATGAAAGATCCAACTTTTTAAAAACTTACATTAACCATCCATTCATTAAATTTAAATTCCTTTTAGCAATCTGGGTACTGATATTTCAAGTAGGACTTGAATCCATTCTAGGAAGTGCTTGGGTAAAGTGTTCTTATTAATTTTACATACTATTTTTTACTTTTGGAAAACATTTTTTTTATTAAAAAAAGGAAATACATACTTAATGATAAATTTTGAACAAAGTAGAGAAAACTGCCTTTTTCATAAATTCACAAAATAATAAACATACGGAATAAAATTACAAAATTTCTTTTTTTTCTTACTGTTTAAAGCAGTATTTCTAAATTCAGTATCAATATCAATTTACTCACCAGGAGGAGGAGGTGGGGGTGGTGTTGGACTCTTAGGAGCAGAGTCATCTGTATTAACAGGTTCTACACGGTGACTCCTTTTTATTCTTAGTTTCTTAGTTTTCTTTTTACTGTTATCTAAAAGAATATAAACATGGAACTATATGCCTCTGGAAAAACGTAAACTTCTATAATAAAACAGAATGGAACTAGATATTCATATTATCATTACCATAAAACTGCATCTTCAACTTTGGAAATTGTTACCAGTAATGAAATGTGAATCTGCCTTTACTAAGAGTAAATTTTTTAAATGATTGCTTATTGAATAAATAATTAATGAATATGATACAAACAGCAAAAACCCTGTATTTTAAGTTTTATGACAGGTTATTCAGAATACAAAAAGAACTTCACCTTTCCAAAAGTAACTTACATTTTTTTCCGAATGTCATATTAAGTAAATATAATGGCCTAATTGCAGGGATTTTCATGAAACTCCGAATGGCCGAGGGAAAGGGTAGAGATGTTGATTTGTCTCAGTAGAATATATAGAATGGATTCTAGTTATAAACAGTCCAAAAATAATTCTTTGAAATGTGAAAAAAGACCCCAATCAAATCTAAACACACCACCCACTGACATAACCCCCGGACAATGTATGCCTAATATAAACACATGTAACCAAAATCACATTATTAGAGACTGCAGAATTAATTTGTGTTCTTTCTAAAAAAAAAAAAAAAAAAAACTACAGATTCTCACTTAAGTACTTATAAACAATTTAAGGATATCTATGTCATTAACATGTAAACTTTAACAATGAAAACCGGTATAGCATAATAGTTAAATAACCAAACACCAAAGTTACTGAAATATTTTAATTGACGATCCCAGCTACTTAATTTACATATATGTAATACATTTTATAAAATGGGAATTATTTGTTATATGAGAAATAGCCAACATCTATGAAATCTGCAAAGCAATGAGAAATATAAACATGTTTAGAAACACATTATCTTTCTAAATAAATTACTTGTGTCATTTGAGACATTTTACTCCAGATAAAAACAAAGACATCATTTTACAATTAAAACCTAAGCTTTACAGCTGAGAGAATAGAAAGAGAAAGTCCAGAACCATACGGTATTTCAGGATGGGAATAGCTCAGGGTCATAAAAGAACACAGGATAACGGGCAGATGATATGAAGGGGGCTCTCAGCCCAGCCACAAATGAGATATATGATATTAACCAAGTAACTCAAATCTCTCCAAGTCCCTGATTTCCTACTCAGAATAATGGGAATAATATACCCTAGGATTGTTATGTTAAATAACATAATCCTGCATTAAAATAATATATCTGAAACCATGTTCTATGGTATAAAATGTTAATTATTATTATAGTTATATGATTGACTATCTTAGATCTTTCTACACTATATTTTCAAATAATCTGACAAAACTTTTGCTCTTTAACAAAGAGTATTAATGTTCAAAAGTTCTTTCAATATATTGAGAAGCCACTTTAAATCTATTTTCTGTTTAACTCTGTTAACAGAACTACATGGGTATGAACATGCTGCCCTACCTTCCCAACTTAAAACTTTCAAATCTAGTTTTTTTATACAGGAAAATATCCATGTTAGCTAATCTGAACCTCAGGGATTACGATCTTATTTTCATAACCTTCCTGATACTGCACAAAAATTCTTATATATAATGAAACCATACTGCTAACTAGAAGTTGCAAGGAAGTAATGATTATTGGGTCATGCGTCAGGCCCTGCACTAGGAACACTGTAGGGTTATTTTTATTGTAAGTAACCTTAAAGCCTGTGAAAAAAAAATGACGCTTATCTCCATTTTAGAGATGAGGAAACTAAGACTGAAAAACAATACAATGTAATGTAATAAACACCTAGATTTTATCCGAGGTTGTCTGATTCTATGACACCAAAGACATAACTTCCTGTTAAATCACATAGCCACTTAGAGAAAGAAAAGCAATTATGAATTGAAGATTTTATATGATATTAAAATAAGAGGAAAATGGCTATTGACTTTAAAAATGTTCAACTGCATTCTGTAGAAATAGCAAGTCAATAAAAGAAGTGATGCTGACTATAGTATTATGAAGTTTAAAACAAAACCCCATAAAAAAGCCTTAAAGGTTAAATACAGTCTAAGGATTCCTGGGACTATGCTATATTCCATATTTATGAAATAAAATTGAAAACAGAACTTTCTGCTGAAATTCATTTAAATTACAAAGGAGTACATTTTAAGGCATCATGAATAAAAACAAAAGTTAGCAAATTCACTAATGAGAAATTCAAAACCATGAGAAAACCATGACAAAATACTGCATTTAGAGACAAAAAATTATTACAGTACATTTTTTGTGAAAATAATCATGACAAATGAGACATGTACTGTTAAGTTTTGTGTGTATATATATGTCTAAATATATTTTTTAATAACTAGATTTATCACCTGATTCTGATGATCGCTGGTCTGTATCATCTTCATTCTCCAACTGCTGTGTTAATGCCTCTTTATAATTTTCTACTATTCCAAGCTCATTATTTTTTTGGCTACTGTCACTGATCTGGCTCTGTGTCTCTATTTGCTCATCCTCCACTTTATGTTTCAGGGGGCCGCCATCACTGTATTTCTCCATATTTTGTCTCTTTTTCTCTTTTTCAAGTTTTCTTTCATTCTAACAAAAATGAAATATATTATTTTTAATATAATAGTTGTCTAAGATAGTTTTAAGGAAGAAATCAAATAATCCAAAAGTATTCTGTAACTTCAGGGCACTGTGATATTTCTATTAAAAAATTATTTGTTGAATATATCACAAAGCATACTGTTTGGTAAACTTTCAGAAAATACATATAGTACAAAGAAAGAAAACAAATATTACCAGTAATTCCACAATCAAGAAATGATCTGTGTAGTGCATAATCACTAAGAGGTATTTTTCTTTTCCTACCCGCACACGTACAGACATACACCACCCACAAACATACATAAATGTGATTGAATGTCTCTCTCTTTATATACATATTTATGCCTTTGTTTTTTAAACAAAAAAGAATTAAAGTTTTTACTTAAGAATATATATTTCTTTCCTTGTGAATATGAAGTGCTTCGAATAGTACCTGCCCCATAAAGTGTTAGCTATATGTGTTATATAATGCTATAAGCATTAGCCATTACTACTTTCATCAATTATATTATCATTTTGAATGGTTATAGCATAACTTAATTTACCAACTCCTAATGAAGAGACAAATTATTTTCAATTTCTCATTCTAAGAAATACAATTATTGAATTAGTTTTTTAGAATAAATTCCTAACAGTGGAACTACTGGATCAACAGGCAACTACACACCACTCTTCAGAAAAGCTAAAGTCAATTTACACTCCAGGCAAAGGGTTAGGAGAGTGACATTTCCCCATATCTTTTTCAATACCTGTATATCATCGTCAGTCTTTTACATGTTTGCCAAATTAATACATATTTTTACCTCAGTGTTATTTAAGTCAATTTAATTTTTTTATTACTAGTGAAGACGAACTATTAAGTAACCTTATTACCACTTTTATTTTTTTCTTTAGGGAACTATCCATGGTAACTCAAAACCTTTTTTTTCTATTAGATTCTCATTATTTTTGTAGGAATTTTTAAGGGTTCTTTTTTTGTCTTACGTGTCTCAAATATTTTTCATTAGGGTTTGTTCTTTGCCTTTAACTTTGTAGAACAGATGTTTAAAAATTGAATATAATAAGATTGATCTGTTTTTCACTTCATGATTTGTGGCTTGACTGTCCTGCTTTGAAAGTTCTCCTCCAGGTATATACAAATGTTCAACTATATTATGTGCTAGTACTTTTAAGTCTTCTTTTTTACACATTAAGTCTTCTAGAGTTGAATTTGGTAGACACTGTTCATTAATTTTACTTTTTTCCAAATAATTGTCCATGATTCTAACTCCTTTTTCTCTCAGATTTGAAATGTCACCTTTATCTTATACTAAATCCTCATGCATAATTAAGTTTGTTACTATCTGTTCCATTGATTGGTCTGTCTATTCTGGAAACAATACCTCACCATTTTTTTTTAACTGTGGTAAAATCAAAGGAATGTAGGGTGTTTCTCTAAAATGCAAACATTTTAAAAGAGAAGTTTTATGTAAAGAAAGGAAAATTTGCTTGGTAAAAGAAGATTTTAGGTAATTTGTTTTCATTTATTTCATTTCTTTACTGATCATATTCTTAAAATTAACATAGTTTAAAAGCACAATAACTATCCTTTCTGTATGCCACTAATTAGCTCAGGGACTTTGAATATGAGGTATACTATGCTATACACCATTATTGTTCATATCTTTATATCATAAAAAATACAATGTTGGTGGAAGCACTAAGGCCTTCTAAGTAATTTATAACCATGGTACTATAAAATAATCAGTCATCATTTACAAGATAAGCTTTATTACAAATATAGAGAAAATGGATGTTTCAAAGTGAAAAGTCAAACTTGATTTCCTTCCTATCAGCATTTTTTAAAGAACATACAACAAAACTTGGCAACCACAGTATTTAATAGGATAGAGATAAATCAATAGCTCAAGTTATTAAAACAGCTTTAATATACCTTAGAAAAGCATATACTTAAGGTAAATGTAGTAGGGTTAATAAAAAGATTAAATACAATTAACCTTCTGTTATCTAAGCAACTTAAGACAAACTATCTCATATTACCAATTACTCTGCAAAATAAAGCAATACCAAAACTATCCAATCATCTTCTTACCTGTGGAGCTGCCTCCCTCCTCAGCAGCAGCCCCAAGGAAGAAACAATCATCCACCTTTCCAGATGAGCACCTGTGTGGAAGGAGGCAGTGACAGGGGAAGAGGAATGGAGAATATACAGATGGGACCACCAAGCCAGCTGCCACAGTAAGCTCTAAGTGAATGGAGATGTAGGAAGCTCTGCCTCTAAGGAGGCATGGCTGCTGAGGGTAATTAAAGCAAAGGCCAGTGCGAACTCTGGACACCAGTAGAAAATGAAAACGAAGATAGAGATATACAGACACACACACACACATAGTCCCTTAACTTCTTCGTGATTAAAGTCTAAACATTAATTTTGGTAAAACTTCTGACAATTAAAGTTAAAATAAATTATATTCATATATAGAAGAACTTACTATAGTTTCAAACATTCTGAAGTATCCTGGGAAAATAGTTAGGAAATCACTGACATACTCTAAAGTGCATCATAAGCATTTAATATTACTTTAAAGGGATTGTACCAGCAACACAGGGAGAAAGACAATGTAAGAGGAAATACATTACTTACTATCATATGAGTAAATACAGACAAAAAAAGATTTATCAGGATAGTAACTATGGCAGTTGCTACATTTAATCTTCATTTTCATTCTCAGTTAATTCAGAAGTCAGCTTTCCTTTTTATATTAGATCAAAAAGCAAACATGAAGAAGAAGAAAAAGCAGCAAGCCTTTAATCCATTTCTCCCATTTAATTTCTTTTAGAAATAATCTCTGGCGAACACTTCTTCCTACCTCCTTTCCCAACTTCCAACTTTATAACTTAAGTTATAAAAATTACATTTGCCACCATCCATACCTCAAGGATGACAGATGCTATTGGCTGGAAAGGATTAACAATAATTGGTTCAGAGTCCAACTCAGCTAGGCTGCTGGTTCCATTCAGTTCCGCCTGCGCTCGCTCTCTTTGTTCTCTATCGTTTGAGAGAAAAATTTGGAATTCCTTATGAGAAAATGCTGACCCATGTTTAAGAACACTTGTAATAGGTTTAAGGCTATTAAAGTGAGTAAGTTAAACATCTGAACATGGCTTTGAATTATGGAGAAACTTTCAGAAATCCTAATGCAGATAATAGGCCTCTAAGCCCCATGTAAAGATTAATCATTTGAACTTTTTATTTGAAGTATAGTTGAAACACAATATTACATTAGTTTCAGGAGTACAACATAGTGATTTGACAAGTTTATACATTATGCTATGCTCACGAGTGTAGCCACTGTCCCCATACAACACTATCACAATATTCTCTGGGCTATACTTTTCATCCCATGACTTTTTCATTCCATAACTGGAAGTATATACCTCCCACTTCCCTTGACCCATTTTGCCTGTCCACCTCTCCTTCCCCCTGCAACCATTTGTTTGTTCTCATGCTTATGGGTCTGTTTCTGCTTTGTTTTTCATTTTTTTTTTTAAATTACACATATAACTGAAATCATGTGGTATTTGTCTTTCTCAGTCTGACTTATTTCACTTAGCATAATACCCTCTAGTCCATTCATGCTGTTGCAAATGCAAGCTCTCATCATGTTTTATGGCTAATATTCCATAGTTGATCATTTGAATTAAAAAAAAAAAAAAGAGGGGCACCTGGGTGGCTCAGTCGTTAAGCGTCTGCCTTTGGCTCAGGTCATGATCACAGGGTCCTGGGATCGAGCCCCACATTGGGCTCCTTGCTCAGCGGGAAACCTGCTTCTCCCTCTCCCACTCCCCCTGCTTGTGTTCCCTCTCTCATTGTTTCTCTCTCTGTCAAAAAATAAATAAAATCTTTAAAAAAATAAATAAATAAAAAATAATAAAATAATAAAAAAAGAAATGCTAACAAAAATAGCATTCCCTATGACTGACTCCTTAATGTCAGTGGTGCTTGTTAATTAATTTTCTATGTCCCAAAGGTTTATATTCATCAATTTCTTAATTACCCTCCCAAACAAATGCTGTCCTCTTCATTGAAGTTAACAAATAAGTAAGTCCTCTAGTTAACACCCTTCTTCAGGGCTGTGTCAAGCTGTATGTCACAAATGAGCTGGATAACAATCATTGCTGTGTAAAAGTAGAGAAATTATAAAACTAAGTTGCCCAATATCACTCAGATTAAATAAATATTTCCACATTAGTTACTACTGAAACACTTACTATCACTGTTATTTATAGCTTACATTGCCCCAGGCATGAAGAATAATAAGTTACTTTTTAAAACAAGTAGCCGAAGACAAAAAAGTATTGTAGATCTGCAACTACACTGTAAGTATGGTAATATGAATGTTCATTACTATGACATTTATTAATTATGTTCTATTATGGAAAGATATATCCATTCATTCTGAACACAGGAAGCCAAGAGTTAGATTTATTACCTCTGTGACCTTGGACTTCTACCTGGATCTTTAAGCTTCAGCTTTCCCATAAATGCGGATAAAAATATCTACCTCATAGGGTTATGTAGACAAAGCACTTTGTATGTAAAAGCACTGTGTAAATGAACATACCTACAAGATAGTAATTGCTCTTAATGTTATTCATTTACTACTAAGCAATGTCAGGTAATCTAGTACTGACATAATTATTTTCAGGTTATCAACAACAGCATGTTTTACTGTTTTTCAAAAATATCTGAACCTATTCAATTGGATTTAATCAAATAAAAACTTTGTTGTTGTTTTTTAATAACTCATCTCTAAATGCCAATTCACTTTTAATTACAGAGTCTCTTTGCTCAACAGGAGAGGGCTCAGACCACAAGTCACATGGCTAGAAGAAAGGAGGAAAGGGGAATGGATAACAGAAAGGCCTGCCATAACATGATCTAGAATATCTTTATGGAAAAGGTTAAAAACTTGAAAAAAAAATGACTAACATTAGACTTCTTTTATCCAACTCAATTTTTTTGGTTATTTTTGTTTGCTTTCTTAGTGGAGGAAAAGCAAAAGAGTCTTCAGAAAATAAAAGGTATACTCCCATGAATTACTGGTTGTACTGAGCTTTATATCATGGAAATATGATACAACTAGGATAGAGAAAACCAAAGATACTCACATTCACTAAAATCTCACACTGGTATCAAGAAAGACCTAGATGAATAATCTGCTCATATTACTGAGCACTGGGGGATGGAGAGTTATCTCTAGAAATATTTCTTTACGTCCTATCTCTGAATTAAATGAAAGATACCAGTAATCAGAGGATTTCCTCAGCAGTGTAAGGAAGCATCTCACAAAGGCATCACCAAGGGTAGTTAATGGGTTCCTGCCTACCAGACTACAACTATGTTAAAAGCACACTGAAGGCCATTATTACTTAGATACATGGAAGACAACTTTGTATCTCACAGGGGAACTCACTTAAAAATCTTTTCATTTTAGGGGCCTGGGTGGCCTAGTCAGTTAAGTGTCTGACTCTTGATTTCAGCTCAGGTCATGATCTCGCGGTCCACAGACTGAGCTCCACATCTCACTGGGCTCCGTGCTGAGCACAGAGCCTGCTTAAGATTCTCTTTTTCCTTCTCTGCCCCTCCCCTACCTGTGTGTGTGTGGGGGGGGGGATGTATGTGTGTGTGTTTGTGTGTACACGCTTGCACTCTCCCTCTCTTAAAAAAAAAAACAAAAAACTTTTCATTTTGGGCACCTGAGTGGCTCAGTTGGTTAAGCATCCGACTCTTGATTTCATCTCAGGTCATAATCTCAGGGTTGTGCGATCCAGCCCCACATTGGGCTCTTTGCTGGGTGTGGAGCATGCTTAAGATTCTCTCTCCCCCTTTCCCTCTGTCCCTCCCTACCCCCACCTCTAAAAAAAAAAAAAATACATATATATATATATATATATATACACACACACACACACAAATATATATATATATATATATACACATATATTATATAAATAAGTAAATCTTTTCATTTCTCCCCTCCCCTACCACATAACAATTCAGTGGAGAAAGAAAGCTGAATCATGGTATTAAGTATTAAACTCAACTTCTAATCAAATCTGTGTACTTTCTTGCACATTAAAATTATTATGATTCTGTGATAGAATTTATATAATCTTTTTTTTTAAGATTTTATTTATTTGACAGAGATAGAGAGAGAGAGAGCACAAGTAAGCAGAGAGGCAGGCAGAGGCAGAGGGAGAAGCAGACTCTCCGCCGAGCAGGGAGGCTGTTGTGTAACTCGATCCCAGGACCCTGGGATCACGACCTGAGCTGAAGGCAGCCGTTTAACCAACTGAGCCACCCAGGCGCCCCTAATCCTTTTTTTTTAATTCAGTTTGCTAAATTCCATTTAAATGTTTGCTTTCAAACACCATATTTTTTAAATAATTTTAAAAACATATTTTAAAATACTGAGATATTGAAATTTAATTTACTTTCTGACAAATTCAGATTTTGCTTCAGTTGACAGATCCACTAACAACTTACCTTCTATCTTTGCTTAGACTAAAATAAAAAGAAGGGGTTCTCAATCTATTGAAATATTGAGCCCAATAATTCTTTGTGTGGGACATGGTCCTGTGTATCACAAGATATTTAGCAGCATCCCTGGCCTCTACCCACTAGATGCCAGTAGCTCTCCAGTTACCCCCATGTGACAAGTAAAAATATCTCTAAACATTGCCAAATGTCCTGAGAAGCAAAATCACCCCATGGACTGAGAACCACTATACCAATGTTACCCATAAGAAGAGATAAAAATCTTCAAATACTGGGAAATAATAAATAACTAAGGAATAAATTTACTTATTATAACACCACTAGGAAAATTAGAACCCTATCACCCAAACTTGTATATAGAAAAATCCAGAGAAATAAAAACTTTATCTACTGTCTTCATACAGCAAGAGGAAACTGAATAGACAAAACTATAAAGTTATTCCTAAAGCTGTGGCGTTCTTGACTTTGCAAGTGCTGTGGTACAAATAAATCTACTTGCCTCTCTTCTCGTAATTTTCGCACTCGTTCAGCCCTTTCTCGTCTCTCTTGTTCTTCAAGAGCACGCTGTTCTGTTGTGTCCCTTTGGATGCGTTCATTTAAGGCATCAAAGTCTTTTGCAATGATATGTAGCAGCCAATAAAGGCCTTTTTTAATGGACTTGTCAATTTTCTTTCCATATCCCAAGACTGCTGAACAAGGTTCCTGAAAACAGCAATTTATTTGACTTAAAGATTAAAATTAAAAGTTCTCCATAAAAATCTGTTCATAAATCATTAACTATAATTACTGGCAAATCAAAACTAACTCATTATACGATATGAGATATGAAGCATCTGCTTATTTAGCTTATAAAAGACAACTCTGCAATGATCACTAAACTAACATTAGTACATATGTCAAAATATTTTATGGATTATATCTGTAAGCTATGAGACACATTATGACATAAGAAGTCGACAGTGCCAGTTATAATTTTAAACAAACCCAATGGAAGACAAAATTATATTGCCAGAAGAAAAATACCCCTACTTATTAAAAACAGCAGAAAGTTTTAACTCCTTATATACCAGGGAATTTATAGTAGTAAACATCTTTTAAGATTGACAGCCTAATGGTCATCTTCTGAAACCAGAATAAATTATTTGTCCACCTTTCTTAAGATTGTAGGATAACTCTCCTGATACAATTTTTCAAAACTCATTATAACCTCCCCTATCATTAAATTTGTATGTATACTTTACCATTCTACAAAATTTACAGCGTGACATGTTTGTATAACTTACAGGTCCTAACAGCAATATCTTAAAAGCAAATCTAAAGCCTTTGAAATCATGAAAGTTTATGGAAGTAACAACTAAACAGAAAACATATGTTACAGTATTAAATAATATCAATAGAAGAGTGAGAATGTGAATTCTTGGGTAAAAAAAATTATTTAAGACACTAATAAATTATTTTGTTAGGTATCTACCACTTAATTGCCTATCACCTCTATAAAAACTAAGTTATGATGAACATATCTCATAGGGCAAAAAAACACCAAAAACTTACTATTTGACATAGGCACTTGTGCTCATTGACCAATTTTTCCAGAGACAGGCATTCAATCACATCAGCTTCTCCTAAAGCCCCTTCCTTGTCTTGTTTATTTGCCAACCTAGAGAGATATAAATGAAGTAGTTTTATAGCAAATAATCATAAAGCCACTTAGAAATATTGTGATCATGTTCTTATTCCAAAGATTTAATTAAGCATACTGATAGCAGAACACACTGGTTCAAAAGAGTATTATAGTGTTGGGGTGCCTGGGTGGCTCAGTCAGTTAAGTGTCTGTCTTCAGCTCAGGTCATGATCCAGGATTCCTGGGATTGAGCCCTGCGTCAGGCTCCCTACTCAGCGGAGTCTGCTTCTACCTCTTCCTCTGCCCCTTTCCCCGCTCATGCTCTCTCTCTCTCTCTCAAATAAATAAGATCTTTTTTTAAAAAGAATTTTAGTATCTATTTCATCATTTTTTCTTGATTTATTACTGCTAAAATAAGTTGGTAAGAATTGGCCTATAAAAAGCACAAATCAACTAAACAGAAGAGTCAAGAACACAAGCAATAGGGCAATAGGCCAACAACAAAAAATGCTACAAAGAGAAAAAGAAATGGACTTCCACTGCTCTCAGCCATCAATTCCACCTTTCATGTTATGTCCTTATCTTCCTAAAATACAAACTGTATCATGTTTTAAACACCCAGATAGTCATACTGAGCCTGTAATATTTGAGCTCATCTGTATTCTCAGTGTGTGAATGTGTCCACATAAATGTACAACTTACTGGAAAGGTAGGGTCACTTTTAATTTACTTGGCACAGCATTGGGCATAAAAACCATGCTGATCAGTTAGGAACAAACTGGGGAAAAACAAAATGAAAAACCAAAATAAGTTATTAAAAAAATAGGAATTGGGGTGCCTGGGCTCAGTCATTAAGCATCTGCCTTCGGCTCAGGTCACGATCCCAGGGTCCTGGGATCAAGCCCCGCATCAGGCTCCCTGCTCGGCGGGAAGCCCGCTTCTCCCTCTTCCACTCCCCCTGCTTGCTCTCACTCTCTCTGTCAAACAAATAAATAAAATCTTTAAAATAAATAAATAATTAATTAAAAAATAGGAATTACTACAAAAATTACTATAAATTACTGTTTGCCTATCAGATGGCAGAGATCAAAAGTTTAATAAAACACTGTCTTGGTCAGGGTTTGATAGACATTTCAGAGGCAAATATATATTATTTACTAAATATGTAGAATAATAAATCTAATGAAACCTTATCACCTACCTTTAAAAATTATCAACATTATGCCACTCTTGCTCATCTACATATCCTCTACTTTCCCTGCCCAGTTATGTTACTTCACCCAAAAATTAAAAAATTAAAAAAACATTACCATAACACCACTATCACACCTAAAAAAACTAACATTTTTCAATCTTTTTTGTTATGTCCAAATTCAGATCCAAACAAGATACACATTACAACGTATTCATTTAAATCTTTTTAACATTGTCCCTAGTCCCAACACTTACACCCCTGCAATACCACCACTACCACCTCGTTTCCTTCCATGACATTTACTTGAAAAAAAAAACAAGTCCCATATCTATAGAATTTCTATAGAATTTTATAGAATTTCCTGTGTTTAGGATTCGACTATCTTCCTTATAAGGTCATTTTAACATGCATACCCAGTATTTCCTATATCTATAGTTAGATGCACATCTGTAGATGTGACATCCGCAGTTAGATGTACAGGCTGGATGAGTTTCAAGCTGAAATCTTGACAAGCATATTTCACAGATGGTGCTGATACTGAGAAGGCAGAGAGTATCTAGTTATAGAACATTTAGTGATTTTAAAATGGATCAGTGGATTTGGCTGGAGTCAGCTTGATTCATCCAAAATAAAGTGCCCCACTAACCTTTTTTTCATCGAATGATTTTAACAGCCATTAATGACCTTTGCTTAATTTCATTATTTTATAAGAGCTTAAAAATCATGATTTTTCTAGTTCTATGAATTAGAACTAGAAATTACTCTGAATGTCTGAATTTACTAGCTGGATTTTGCTTTAAAAAAAAAGTAAGCTTTCATCAACTCCTTGGTAACTCTTAAAATACAATTCAGATGAAAGTCAACATAAATGTTTGATTTTTGCCTTCATTTCTTAGTTTTCATAAGAATGAATTGGTGCCCTATCAACCTCCAAATTGCTTTCTTTGGTTTGTGGGGGGATATCATTATGAACTCATGGATTTTAAAAATGTATTTGATGTGTTTCAATTTATTATAGTCATTGTTATTTTTGAGGCTCAAAGTTACCCATTTTTGGTCAGTGGGAATCCCCTTTGAACTAGCTCCTGTGTTCTTTTTGTACAACTCAAATAGGCTTTGGTAGCTTCTTTGATTTCTCATTTAAAAAAACAAAACAAAACAAAACAAAAAAAAACAATGTCCCAGACCTGGAAGCATCAATTTCTCTAAGGAGCCCTGATTCCTTTCAGTAAGGAAGGAAATGGTACTTTAAAGATCACAACCTGGGGACTATGGGCATTTCTTGCTATTAATGCCATTGCTTCTAGACCCTCTCAGTGAATAAAGCTAGGAAAAATGTCGTTTTGTAAGAAAGAAAAAAAAATCATGAGCTCATATTGATCTTTCCATTTTAAATCAAATATTACTTACATTTTACTTAGCTTAATTTGTATCTCTTTTTTTCTTATGCCTGAAAACTAGTTCCTAATATATTAACTATTTCTTTATCCTACAACATATATGTTTCAACATAACAATACCAATATTATTACTAAAAATCCTACTAAATGCAGATCAAAAGATCTCTTTGTGAATATTTTTGTCTGTAATATACATCCCACAAAAGACGCATGGGTCAAAATACTCAGTTTTTAAATTACTTGGAATAATCCTTCTCTGTGTGGCTATCCCACCACCTAGATATGTACCCGGGTTCATTTGTTTCAGGCTTCTTTTGCCTTTTAGAGATAGTTTTATTCTTTTAAGACTGAATTTTTAAAACATTTATATGGTTCCAAATTCAAAACTATAAAAACAAGGTACAATCAGAACGATTTTCCATCTCTGTCCCTTTTCTTCTCTATTCCTTCCATTCTCCTATAGGTAACTATTTTCATTAGTTTTTAGTTCATCCTCCCACTGTTCCTTTTGGAAAATACAAACATGTACATGGGGAAAATGGTATTTTAAAGCACACAATTTGGGGACTATGGAAATTCATTGCTATTGACTGGTGATGGGGAGGGTATTTGCGTGTGTGTATCTCTACCCTCCATTTCTTCCACTAGAGCTAGTTAGTATACTATGTACACTCCTGTGCACCATCATGCTTTTTAAAAAAATAGTAAATCCTAAAATTACCCTGGAGCAGTACAAAGAAATCTTTTTTATTACTATATTCTTTATTAATAAGCAAAATGATTATTATACGGATGTTTCATTTATTCAATGAAGCCTACACTGAAGGACTTTTGGGTTGTTTCCAGTGATTTGTTTTCACAAAGAGTGCTGTGAAGAGTGTGTGAAGGAGTTATTTCTTATTTTGGAACAGATTCCAGGAACTAGGACTACTAAATCAAAGAATAAACGCAAATTTTGATAGATATTATAGTAATATCCCTCCTCTTACCCTCAAATCATAACAACTCAGGCAGCAAAAAAGGAAAGGTAAGGATATTTAGTAGTTTTAGAGAAATTTCATTTCTAAAATTTCTTATAAATATTCACTCCAGTAAAAATTAATTTTGAATTGTTATACTGATGTTATAAACAGTATCACAGATTGCTCCACAACTTTAGTTTTTCTACACCGAAACTATGTAAGTAACTTATTTTAAAATGAAAATAGCATGGGGCGCCTGGGTGGCTCAGTTGGTTAAGTGACTGCCTTCAGCTCAGGTCATGATCCTGGAGTCCTGGGATCGAGTCCCGCATCGGGCTCCCTGCTCAGCAGGGACTCTGCTTCTCCCTCTGACCCTCTGACCCTCTTCCCTCTCGTGCGATCTCTCATTCTCTCTCTCTCAAATAAATAAATAAAATCTTTAAAAAAAATTAAAAAAGAAAATAGCAGACAGATATAAGTAAAAAAGAAAGGGGTGGAAGGTTCAAAGACAAGCTCTTTTCTGGCTGTTGTAGTTCTGAAATTCGATGATTTCATGAGTTAAGCCTAAAATAAAATAGAATTCATTTTAAAGTAAATGGACTCTAAAAAGCCTTTACACCAAGCTTGTTTCCATTCCTATTTATTCTAAATTCTGTATATTTAGCAAGTTTTGATACCTAAAGAAAACAAAGTAACCTCTGTTTAAATACAAATCAACTTTTTTGTAATGTATTTTATATATAATACAGAATTGGGATTACAAAGACTGTGCCAAATACTCAATGTAGGCAGTTTAACAAGGACTTCCTGTTACCAGCTAGCTCCAATGAAAATGATCTTCCTTTAATCTAAAGAATGGGCGGCTAACAGGCAAAACCGGATTCTCCAGGTGTGAAGTAAGCAATTTGTTCTTCTCCTTTGATACTAACAGCAAAAGGACAACTTTATGTCTAACTTATTTGAGTTCATTATTCGACTTTCAATTACGTTAACTATATGAAACCCATACAGAAATTAGCCTGTGAACCATAAGACACAGGCTTAAATAATTTGATTGAAACGTTATAGATGATACTGTTTTCTCTTAAGGGCAGGACTCCAACACCGAAGGTGGAAAGCAACAAAAAGAACAAGACAAAGGTAAATAAACTACTTTTTTTTTTTTTTGGTACCTTTCAATGCAAGACATCCATAAATTGAAATGTGTCACATTTAAAAATAACTCAATAAATAAAGTTACTGGTTTGCTCAGATTTGGACCAGGCTATATAAATATAGCAGATTTACACTGCCAATATACTGAATAAGATTTGGGTTTAGAGCTCTTAGAAATAAGGCACTGTAATAAAAATCAAATTTTTTCTTTTAATTCCTTTAAAATATAACTTCTTATTTTGGAAACAGGCGAAAGTCAGATCCTCTAAAAATAAATAAAATTCTTTCTTTTGTAGACAGACTATAAATTAGTCATACTGTGCTTGCTTTAGAGAACACTTTTACATTTAACTGTGAAAAGAAGCTTATGCCTAAATTTGACACACATGTATTTTTTTTTTTTAAGTTAAGGTAATTTTCTATAAGGTCTTGATTTCTTCATTGTTGTTTTAAACAGGAAGAAATTAGAAAATAATTTTGTTATAAAAGGACTACAATAAAAATATCAAAATACTCAGTTTTAATGTTTTAGTATATTAGAAGTACTTAAATTATAAAATTCAATATAAATATATTGATTTGACACTTAAAAAAATTAAGTCAGCATTATTTAAATGCAACACATAATATAGGTAGGTCTAATACTTTCAAACTTAACCAATATAAAGAAGCTTAACCAAACTTATTTTATTTTTTGATATTTCTTCAAAGTTACTTTGTAATTCCTACAATGTTAGAACTTAAGTAACTCATTTTCAATCAAAATAATAATGACTTTTAAAAATGTACTAAGGGTGGACTTGAAAATTGGCTATGATATACCTACAACATATTATCTCTATGGCTATGTAGTTTCAAATTTAATATAAAAATCATGTCATGTACATACAGCTTAATCAGATAAGTGAGAGTTCAAAATTATACAGTTCTTAAATATTTAAACAAAAATGGTCTTGTTACATTAAGCAAGTTAACTTAACAACTTATTTACAACAAATAGGTAGAATGAAAAAAGCACTGAAAGACTGCATTACAAAAAGTATCAGATAATTTAAGCTTTGAGAGAATATATGCAATTTACCTATAAATATATATTTTTTTAGTTTTCCATATTTAAGTAGCCAAGGAGGTGAATTTTCCAGTAACAGCTGCTTTCACCTTGAACTAGGAAAATACTGCAAGTTGTCTGCATTCATAAAAGCAAGAGAATACTCCATTTTATGTTGTATAAAAACTGGTTACATTTATTAAAATATTGTATTTAATAGGAACTATAGAAAGAAATATCTTACTGAAAAAAAAAACTATAAATCTGTCACTATCTATCCCAGAGGATATTTCTTAAAGCATTAGGTAATTTTTATTCATATTTCTGTTTCTGGGAATGTCCCCTGTTTGTAATAGGGTGGACAAACTTTTGAGTCATACAAGGTTTACTTTTCTATTTCCTAGAACAAACTGTCAAAGTTGATTACAATATTTATAAATTAGTCTTCTAACTTTCTTTTTGCAAATACCATGTTTAAGCTCAAAGATAAGTCAGTTATAAATAGTACAATTCAAAACCGTATAGCAATACAGTAAGCTAAAAAGGCTGAAAGATGGTTCATATTTGGATAGAACTTTTCCAACACTAAGAAAAATAAATTTAACGTACAGAAAAGATAACATACAATGATGGTCTCATCAATTTCATGCAGCTAAGCTATTATACTTTATGGCTTCATGAACTCTATCTCTTCAACTTTCAAATTCTAATGTGCTTAGATATCTCACTTTGCCTAATATTCCATTTTATGAAGCTGTAAGATTAAGCAGTTAAACTGGAAATAGTTATGCATGTAGTTATGAGCATGCAACTACTAGAAAATGCAATTTATATATAACATGTAAGTGCACTGAGTACCTACATTAAGTCACTTTTTGGAGAGACTAACAAGGATTTAAGGAACATTCTGAATTAGTTAACTCTGTAAAGATAATCACCTATGACTTTCACTCAAGATATACAGATATTCCTCCCTCTTATACAAACATATAGAAGTGTTTGATATAATCTTAAAAAAAAGACAAAATTTAAAACTGCATCATTATATTTGAAGTAAGAAAGACAACCTTTACAAGGGCAAGAGTCAAATATGTTGGTTTCCAAAATTGGTGACAGTAAAATTTACCTTCCCAAGAGCACTTTGCAAAGGCACACTGTGTTACAATATCAATTTGAAATATCCTATTCCTTAACAATTTTTTCAAACTATGATGCTTGAGAAAAAGGCTTTTGATGGCATTGATCATTTATTTCTAGTTAAAAAAAAAAGATCTATCCAGCCATAAAAATATTAGAGGAGGTTGTTTTCAGGATTTCTTCTAAACCATGCAACCAAGGACAAAGTTGGGGACATTGTAGTTCTTGAGAACTGTGAAATTTAAACATTACCAAAAGCTACTTAGCCATACAGAGAAGCATTAAATAGGACTTAATTATCATGAATAAAAAAAATCAGAATTGGTTTTGTTTTGGGTCCCCCCCTTCCATTTCTCATCTGAGTTTCTAATACTGTCACTGCTTTTTTCCCCACATATTATCAAGAACACAAGTCAGTTTTATTTCGTTTTTTTTTAAGTGCAAAAACAGCATAGCTATGTCTCGCAAAGTATAGACATTGTAGCTGTAAGAATTAATACTAACAGGTTAGTAGAAAACAGAAATCAGTGTACATATATAGAAATGAAGTATAGCTCACTTCTATCTATCTTATTTCAGCCTATTACTACAAGCCAAAACAAAATATAAGAATCCTCATCTCTACATGGTACCAAGGATAGGATTCAAAATTTCTTAAGAGACTTTCTGTAACATAGGTATATGAGATCAGAACCAATTCTTTTTCCTCTTCTAAACAGTAAAGTGCTTAATTGGGCCTAATTATATTAAAGGTTATAATAAAGCTGCAAACAATATAATTATTTTAGCACCAATATGGCTGTATTACTTCCTACAAGAACATTTTTTAGTATTTATAGTAATTTATACTAATTTATTATAGTATTTATACTAATAACACAATATTTGATACAGATCAACTTTATTTGTAGTATATTTCACTAGGATAATCTACCTCTATTCACTATGGAATGGGGAAAAAGAACAGATCTGCAATCAGGTAAGCTTATATCTGACATTAGGCTCTGCTACTTTTTAGTAGTGTGGCCTCTGGCAAGTCACTTTACCTTTCAGACACTAAGAAAGAGGAATAGCTAAGAAAGTCAACATCCATATAAGGGGAATTCCAAAGAAAAGAATACAAAGAAAATGGAAGAGATGATGTTTTTAAAAAATTAGGACCCTCCCCCCAAAATCCTAAATACATGAATTTCTAGCTTGAAAAGAGCCACTAAATTTCCAGCAAATTAATGCAAAAAGATGTACTCCAGGTCATGTTATTGTGAAATTTCTGAACACCAGGAATAAAAAGAAAATGCCAAGGTTTTCATGACAGGAAGAAAGAAAATAAAAGACCCTAGATAAAATACCCGGAATTTGACAGCAGATTTCTTAAGGGCAACAAAGGATGTTAGATAAAAATGCAGCAAGGTTTTCAAAATTCTATGGGACTATAATTTCCAAATAAGAATTATATCTGCAGGGCGCCTGGGTGGCTCAGTTGGTTAAGCGACTGCCTTCGGCTCAGGTCATGATCCTGGAGTCCCGGGATCAAGTCCCACATCGGGCTCCCTGCTCAGCGGGGAGTCTGCTTCTCCCTCTGACTCTCTTCCCTCTCGTGCTTTCTATCTCTCATTCTCTCTCTCTCTCAAATAAATAAATTAAATTAAAAAAAAAAAGCCACTAAATTTCCAGCAAATTAATGCAAAAAGATGTACTCCAGGTCATGTTATTGTGAAATTTCTGAACACCAGGAATTAAAAGAAAATGCCAAGGCTTTCATGAAAGGAAGAAAGAAAATAAAAGATCCTAGATAAAATACCCGGAATTTGACAGCAGATTTCTTAAGGGCAACAAAGGATGTTAGATAAAAATGCAGCAAGGTTTTCAAAATTCTATGGGACTATAATTTCCAAATAAGAATTATATCTACAGGGCGCCTGGGTGGCTCAGTTGGTTAAGCGACTGCCTTCGGCTCAGGTCATGATCCTGGAGTCCTGGGATCGAGTCCCACATCGGGCTCCCTGCTCGGTGGGGAGTCTGCTTCTCCCTCTGACCCTCCCCCCTCTCATGTGCTCTCTCTCTCTCTCATTCTCTCTCTCTCAAATAAATAAATAAAATCTTAAAAAAAAAGAATTATATCTGCAGAAAATATACCATTCAGGTGTTAAGGATAGAATAAAAACACTTTCAGAAATACAAGTTATCACTACATTTGTGTTTTGAAAAAAAAAACTATGGGTATGCCCCCAAATCAAGGGGATAAACCAAGAGATGAGGAACTAGGAATCAGGAAGAGATAACACACAAGAGAGGAGAAAAATATCTAAACACAACTGCTGTGTGGTAAATCAGGTCATACTAGAGGGTTCCAGGGAAGAAGCCTCAAAAGATAACAATAATAAAAGGAAATAAAAGAAAAAGAATACCTACTGTATTTGAATATATTGAGAGGATACCTTCAGTTCAGTTGAAGAGTTTTAGATTGAAATAGTAATGCACATGCACAAAATGAGGCAATTGAAAAACTTAGGTAATTAGTATCTTCAAGAGAAATTTTAAAAGTTACATGTTCTTGATCTGTGTGGTGGTTACATGGACGTGTGAAATTTTACCAAACCATACATTTTTATTTTGGGCATTTTCTGTATATGTGCAAATATTTCAATGAAAAACTTTCTTAAAGTGAAAATACACATTTCCTAGCTCTATCCACTGAAAAGGCCTAGAAATAATGGAAAAAATTATGTGAGAAAGGAAACACGACCACAGTACCTATGTGACTCTGGCATACATAATATTTGAACTAGAAAAATGTGTAGTTATAATAATATAAACACAGAATAGTGACTAACCAAAAATTATGATATAACTACATTGAGAGGGAAAAATTGAGGGAAGGCTCAGGGTTTAAGAGAAAGTTAAATCCACATCTTTCTTAGCAGAGATTCAATATAATATCTAAAACTGAAAAAGCAAAAACACCTACATAGGCAAATTACTTAGAAACAGACAGTTTAAGAGGAACATACAGCTAAGGAGTTGAAAATTACTGCATTTGGGAATGGGGAACTGGAAATGAGGTGTGCTGGGGCAGGCAGATATCAGCAGTTTTATCTTTACACGCCTTGAAGTGATTTGACTCCTTAAACTGCCTATATGTGTTAATTTGAGTAAAATAAAAATCATATTTAAAAAGCCAATTTAAAAAAGGAAAAAGTTTATGGCTATATCAAAAGTAACATGACATCTTAAACACTTTGGGGAGGAATTTATTTTCAGCATCAATAAGGTAATGCCAGAGAGAGCATATAAATAAGGAAGTAATATATAATACTAAACCAAACAAAGAGTAGGGAGCTATTCAAGGTAAATCATTAAGCTAACTGACTTTAGCATCAACCTCCCTCTACACTGGAAAGATGGTTAGTTTTTATCAGAGGTATATAGTAAATTATGGTTGTAATTCTGCTTTCACAAAGTTGCCCCCTAAGAAAAAGTTTCTATAATCACTTCCCAATGTTTTTGAGTGTTTTTAAATATCGATACCAACATAATCAAAAGATTTTTCTTAAATTTTTATTCATTTATTTATTCATGAGAGACAGGGGGAGAGAGAGGCAGAGGGAGAGGGAGAAGCAGGCTCCCAAGGAGCAGGGAGCCTGATGTGGGACTCGATCCCAGGACCCTGGGATCATGACCCGAGCTGAAGGCAGACACTTAACGACTGAGCCACCCAGGCGCCCCATAATCATAAGATATTTAATAAAATACTGAATACAAAAGAGCATATAGATGATCCCAGCTTTATGTAATACATATATTCCGGGAAATTTATGTTATATATCTTACACTGGGAAAAGCACTGTCTAGCAGCCAGGAAATCTGGCATTATTTAACCAGTACTACCACTAACAAGCTCTGGGTAAGATATTTAACTTTCCTGATTTTCAATTTCCCTATAAGAAAAATGCAGAAATTGATTAGTTAACTTACAGGGATTAATCTTTTGGATTAATGCCAAATAAGTCTAATCCTGCTTATATATACAGACCTACACATTTCAGAAAACAGGTGTAGATATCACCTACATCTCTTTTGCAGGACAAGTATTTCCATTCCTTTCAATGATTCTCTCTGTACTATGGTCTTCCAATCTTATCCTTCCATGACAGTTTAGAAATTCCCAATTTATGAATTTTTATCTCAAAACATCACAACTTAACACAGTCCTTCTATTTGCTTTGACTAGCCTAGAGTCATCTAGCCTAGAGTCATTTTCTTAGTCAATCTAGACATGACACTACTATTCATGAAAGCATTATTCTGATAGAAATCTCCAATAATTTTCATAAGCACTGCTATGAACACAGGATCTTCCATTTTAGAGATATAAAGGTGTTTTCTAAACAACTACCTGTAATATTTTACACCTGTCCTGGTTAAACATAATTTTGTTACTTTTAGTATAGTGTTCTATGCTATTTTAATCTTTGAATCCCAACTCTGTACTTCAACATTCTGAAGCTCTCTCCAAATTCTGTGCCATCAACGTATTTGATAAGTATGCCTTCTGTGACAACATCCAAATCAACAAAATATTTGCATAAGCATATCAAATACTAAATCCCATAGCATAACAACATAACATTAGTAATACTGGTTGATTTTTCTCTGGCTTATACTGATATTATGTGTGGTTCAATGCATTATTTGTAACTCCCCAACAGCTTCTTAATTGCAAAAATATCATGAAAGGTATTGTTAAATGCTTTTCTAAAATCAAGATGTACTGTGAAAATATTTTATGAACATAGATTGCCTTTTTCAATATATTTTTTAAGTTTTCATTTAAATTCCTGTTAGTTAACATGCAGTTAAGTTAGATTCAGGTGTACAGTATAGTGATTCAACACTTCCATACAACACCCAGTTCTCATAGCAAGTGCACTCCTTCATCCCCACCACCTATTTAACCATCCCCCACCCACCTCCCCTCTAGCCACCATCAGTTTCTTCTCTATAGTTAAGAGTCCGTTGCTTGGTTTGCCTCTCCCTCTCTCTCTCTCTCTTTTCCCCCCCTTTACTCATTTGTTTTGTTTCTTAAATTCCACATGAGTGAAATCATACAGTACTTGTCTTTCTATTTATTTTGCTTAGTATAATACACTCTATAATACACTCTAGCTCCATCCATGTCATTGCAAATGGCAAGATTTCTTTTTTTTTTTTATAGCTGAGTAACATTCCATTGTATATACATACCACCTCTTCCTTACCCATTCATCAGTCCATGGACACTTTGGCTGTTTCCATAATTTGGAAGTAGACACTGCTGCTATAAACACTGGGGTCCATCTATCCCTTTGAATTAGTACTTTTGTATTCTTTGGGTAAATACCTAGTAGTGCAATTGCTGGGTCCTAGGGTAGCTCTATTTTTAACTTTTTGAGGAACCTCCATACTGTTTTCCCAAAAGTGGCTGCAACAGTTTGCATTTTCACTTACTCAAATCACTATTTATAAATTATGTACACCAAAGTTAATCCTGTGGATAATGACCAACACAGGATATGATGTCAATATTATCAGCACCACCAAACAAGACTTTATATATATACCCTCATGTTTGAAAAAAATAGCACTTAAAATGAATGGACATAAATTTTGTTCTAAGTCTGGATATCTTTGCAAAGGAATGCTACCAGGAATATGTTTTCATATGTATGTAATGGATAAAAAAAACACAAAACTATGTCAAATAATGTTAATCCATCTAGAAGCCTCAGAATTTTTAAAATAAATTCAATATTATCTATATTATTTCAACTGCTCAAATGGAATCCGCCCTGTCACTATCCTGTTTTTAACTGAATTATGCATATTTAGCAAAATGAGTTTAAGATGACATAGGTCAAATTAACTGGGAACAGTATCTTTAGTAGTAAGGGCATTTTCAGAGTGCCCTTTTACTTCTAAAACTTGAAGATATGGCCAAATCTTCCATTTAAAGATATATCCTCTATATGCACAAAAATCTACTATGTGACAGTATCATGACACTGAAGTATTTATCCGGGGGGTAACTGTATCTTTATCACTGCTCTCTCAGCTACTTCACTCAACTGAACAGGACTCATAATAGGCCCACAAGATGCACAGTAACTTATAAATTATTTTATATTACTTTTCCTATTCAGTTTATGTTTATGAGGAAATTCTTAATGATTTTTCTAATTTTTCAACCTCTTTTCAGAAAACTAGGAGGATTTTTCCTGGAAGACACACACAGCTCTGTGAAACCAATTGCTACTGACAGAAAATGCCAAACTTTTATTTGTTCAACACAATCATTTTTGCTTCTTAAGAGGAAAGGGAAGATGAAAGACCGACTTCAAGAATTAAAGCAACGAACAAAGGAAATAGAACTTTCTAGAGACAAGCATGTGTCGACTACAGAAGCAGAAGAACAAGGGGTGTCTTTGCAGCAAGCTGTTATTTACGAAAAAGAGCCTGTAGCTGAGAGACACCTACATGAGATCCAAAAATTACAGGACAGTATTAACAATTTGACAGATGATGTTCAAAAATTTGGGCAACAACAGAGAAGTCTGGTGGCTTCAATGAGAAGGTTTAGTCTACTTAAGAGAGAGCCTAGCATTACAAAGGAGATAAAAATCCAAGCAGAACACATTAATAGAGGTTTGGATGATTTAGTAAAAGAAGTTAGAAAGTCAGGGGCTGAAAATGGTCCATCCTCAGTGGTGACAAGGATACTTAAATCTCAGCATGCTGCGATGTTCCGCCAATTTCAGCAAACTATGTTTACATACAACGACACAATAGCAGCAAAGCAAGAGAAGTGCAAGACATTTATTTTCCGTCAACTTGAAGTTGCTGGAAAAGAAATGCTTGAAGAAGAAGTAAATGATATGCTTTATCAAGGAAAATGGGAAGTTTTTAATGAAAGCTTACTTACAGAAATCACTATCACTAAAGCACAACTCTCAGAGATAGAACAGAGACACAAGGAACTTGTTAATTTGGAGAACCAAATGAAGGATTTAAGGGACCTTTTCATTGAGATATCTCTTTTAGTAGAGGAACAAGGAGAAAGCATCAACAATATTGAAATGATAGTGAACAGTACAAAAGAATATGTTAACACTACTAAGGAGAAATTTGGACTAGCTGTAAAATACAAAAAAAGAAATCCTTGTAAGGTACTGTGTTGTTGGTGTTGTCCATGCTGTAGCTCAAAATAAAGAAGCTATTTTAGACATTTTTCCAGCTTTAGAATGAAGATGTCCCACGTTTCAGCGTCTTTTTTCATTTTATAGATCCATTCACATACCTTTCATCACCATTAAGTCATGATTTTCCTCTTTAGCTTTTACCTACTAGAACGACAGAAACTTCTAAAGTCACTGACAAAAAAAAGTCTTCACTTATTAAACTAAAAACAGTATAGTTAACTTTAAACTCACAGGTTAACTACCAGAAATGAGATCAGTGATTTTAGATTTCTGTTCAGGTACCAAGTTCTATTATATATTTTTGTTAACTTTCAATGCCTTAACAAGATGAGTGTCAGTAAGTGACAACTGCTTAAACAATCCTTTTGGCTCATTTGAGAGCATTTCAGTAGTTAAGAAGTGTATATAACAAGAACTCAAAGAGTGCTATATAGATTTTTTTTTAAAGATTTTATTTATTTATTTATTTGACAGAGAGAGACACAGCGAGAGAGGGAACACAAGCAGGGGGAGTGGGAGAGGGAGAAGCAGGCTCCCCACTGAGCAGAGAGCCCGATGCGGGGCTCGATCCCAGGAACCCAGGATTATGACCTGAGCCGAAGGCAGACCCTTAATGACTGAGCCACCCAGGTGCCCCCAAAGAGTGCTATATTAAAGCAAAATCAAATCTTTTATGCCCAGATAGGTCCGTTAACTCAGTGGTCAACATATCCTGAGAAAATCCAATTATGTACTCGATGAAGAATCTAGTTGGTAACTGGGAGCTGAATCTAGTTTAAGGCCGAAGAAAGTAAGGCACTGTTTTCCTGAGCTTGGCTCCATTCAGGACACTGTATTACAGATCATTAAATTTGACAAATAAAATAAAAAATAAAGGCAATTACATTCTTGAAAGTTTCTCCATCACTTTACCATGAAGCTGAGCACTACACTATGGGCTAGGGATACAGTGTGAACTCACACAGGTATAGAGATTTGGAATTCACATTTTAGTGGAGAAAGCAGGTAACACACAAATATAAATATTAGGTAATGTTAAGTTCTTGGCAGAAACTTAAAATAAGATGTTGAGACACAGATGACTGGAGTGGCTTCTTTTGGTTGGGTGGTCAGTGAAGGCCTCTCTGAAAGGTAGTATTAAATGATGAGGACGAGAGAGGGTATATCCCAAGCATAGAAAACAAACAGTTACAAAGATTCCGAGGATGATATAATTTACTCTGTTTAAAGAAAAACAAGCAATACACCTGTATCATAGTAAGAAAAGAGTAATGAGGTAAGAAATAAAGTTAAGAAAGGTCAGTAGGGGCTAGCTTTAAGGATTTGTAAGCCATGTAAGTCTGAAGTTTACAGCAAATGTAATCAATGCAAGGCCCTCAAGACTATTTTGGCCTGAAAATAATGTTATATAATTTATATTTGAGAAAAACCATTCTACTATGTACTACGTCTCACCATTGTTCTAATAATTTTACATTTTTACCAACAAAACACTGAGGTAGAGCAAGGTTAAGTAACCTGCCCCAGGTCACAGAAACTGTAAGAATCAGAATTTGAACCAAGGCAGTCAGATTCCAGAACCAGTTCTTAACTATTTACTATATAAGTAATGATGAAAAAAAAATTAGACTAACTTGTGATAGATTTAAGAGCTAGAATCTACAGGATACTGATTGGATGCTGATGTCATCAGGGAAAAAGAGATAAGGGTTTCAGAATTGGGGGTGAAAAGGAAATCTAGAATTCTCTTTTGGCCAAGAGAAGCTGAGATTACTATAAAATGCCTAAGTAGAGGTTTCCTAGATATTAGCTATATCACCAGGAGCTCTTGGAAGAGGGAAGGGCTAGAACTATAGATTTGGATCATTTGAGTAAACAGTATTTAAGGTAAGTATTTAGAATGAAATCACCTGAAAAGTTTGTGGATGTAAAAAAAACAGATGGCCAGAAAAGAGCCTGGGGTAGAAAAGTTAATAAAGCAGAAGAGTTCATAAAGGAGATTGAGAAGAAACCATCAAAGAAGCAGAAGGAAAACCAAAAAAGTGTGCTACAATGTAGTGTTAAAAGAACAAAGTTGAGGAAAAAGTCAACTTGAGGTAAATAAGAACAGCACACTGACAGCGGGTTTGGCAATGTGGAGATAATTTGTTGACTCCAACATGAGCAGTTTTAAGGATACATTGTAGGGACAGAAGCACAAGTGGAATATGTTGAAGAAAGAATGCGATATGAGTAAGTATAGCAGCCACTATAGACTATTCTTCTATTCTTTCCAGCTGTGTGAATAGAGGATTATAAAAAGGAATTAACTGCTGAAGAGGAATGCAGAGTCAAAGGATTCCATAATACTTAAAGTTAAGAAACAGAAGAGTACATCCTGCTAATGCAAATGATCCAGAGAGCCAAACTGTCGACATAAGAAAGGGAAGGGATTATATGCAAAACTAGAAAGGGGTGGAATCTGTAGTACAAATGGAGAACCTGGCCTTGGACAGGACCTGAAGCACTTTTTCCAAGTAATCGTAGAGAAGGCAACATTCAGGAATAAAAGCACACAGAGAGAGCTGAGCAAATTTGGTGGTCCTAAATGAGAGAATTATTTTGTGGTAGTTTCTACTTCCTAAAGAACTGAGGCACTATTATTAACTGAAAGCACAATGGAATTAAGGGAGAACTGGAATACACATATACATACATCCTAACACTATAAAATAAATTTTAAATTATAAAATATAAAGAAATTGAAGAGTTTTCTACTCTGTCAATTATCAAGTATTACTAGAGAAAAAGATGTTTCACATATCAGCTCCAAATGTTTAAAGAACTTTATAAAAAAGATAAATTTAAAACCAATGATAAACTCTCCACCTAATCAGGTGGTGATTTCTTCTGGTTTTCTCAAGTTGCGCTATAACCTTTAATCTAGTACCTTACTGACACTTGTTTATAATTGTTCCTAAATTGTTTATCATGGAATCTGAGAAAATTAAGTATTATTTACTACTCACTAGCATAATTATGTCCAAATGGATTTGTAAAATAGTAATTTTCTATTAGTATTTATATCTGCACATAGTGCTTTTAAAGCAAGACTTAAGCACAGAAAGATTCTAGCAAAGTAGTACATCACATGTATCACATATAATTTTCATTGTTATATTTTAAAATCAACTAGAATCACCCTGGGGCACCCAGTTGGCTGGCTCAATCTGTGGAGCATGTGACTCTTGATCTTGGGGTTGTGAGTTCAAGCTTTATGTTAGGTGTAGAAATTACTTAAAAATCAAATCTTAAAAAAAAAAAAGAGGGGTGCCTGGGTGGCTCAGTCGGTTAAAGGGTCTGCCTTCAACTCAGGGCATGATCTCAGGGTCCTGGAATCGAGCCCCATGTCACGCTCTCTGCTCAGCAGTGAGTCTGTTTCTCCCTCTCCCTCTGTCTCTGCTCATGCTCTCTCTCCTTCTCTACCTCAAATAAATAAAATCTTAAAAAAAAAAACTCTAACCTAAGCAACAAAAACAAAAGGATTCTTAATTAGTTGAACATTTTGTATGTATTTTATTTACACACTCAATAGGCACTAACGGTAATTTTTTTCGTTAAAATCACTACCTTAAAGAGAAAAAATTACTAAGCATTAGAGGTATAACATTAGGAAATCTACTGGTAAAATTACTATGATTACTTGGGCTCATATTCTCACCTACTAAATTATGTCATTTTCTGTAGTCAAAAGCTTCATGTAGCCTGAATTCATATGATGAGACACTTTAAAACTTGCTCTCCTAAACCATCTCCAACCAGGCACAACATATCATCAACAATACCCATTCATATCCATCATTACATTTACAGAACACTAATAAAGCACTGCACTAGCTGCTTTAAATGCATCATTTGAAATTCACATGACAACACAGATACTAAAATCCTTATTTACAAGTGCAGACGTGGAAGCTCAGAAAGAGCAAGTAAGCTGCCCAAGGCCTGTCTTTACTCCAAAGCCCATGCTTTCCCCTATACCAGTCATTCTCAACTTTTGTTGTGCATCAGAATGATTGGAGAACCTGTGGAAAAAAGCCAGAAGCATTTCCTGGCCCCACCCTCAAAAATTTAAAAGGTCTGGGCTGATGCTGATGCAGATGGTCCCCAGAAAACATCTTGCTAACAACACTACCAACAGGTTTCTCTCTGTTGTATTGTTTTTATATAAAGTATGTTCGGGTGGGGAAGGGAAGGATGGCAACTTCTGAAGGTTCCTTATGCATAAATTACCTAGGAAGTCAACCAGCTGAGAAGCTTCACTATGAAATACAGCTGCTAAGATTGAAGTTGATACCAGTAGAGACAAAAGGAAGACTTCAGTAAGGAAGTTCTGCGGTGACTCAACAACATAACTAAATAAGGTTGATGAAGATGACAGCTTGGTAAGGTTCCACCGCAAGAAGAGAAATCTTAAGCCAATGGGCCCTATACATACAGTGAGTAGAGTTTTCAGATGGTAAAAATAGTAAGTTAAAGGACATACCACTGTATCTAAGGACTAAGGGATTAAATGACATAGGGAGTCCATATTTGCACACTCATAAGTTTCTAGCAATCTAAAAGGGACCCAGATTCTATTTATTATTTAAAGGTCTAACTTGGTATAAGTGCATTTTCCTCAAATTCTAATGACACTATTAGGATAATTCATAACCTTAGTTAACTTCTAAGCACTTATAGTAAAGAATATGACTCAAAGAAATTTGCAAACTAATGTTTTCCTAAAATACTGTCTAGAAAAAAGGTGACTCAAGTAGGCATATAAAGGTTGGAGACAAAAATCTTCTATTGGAAAAGTAATAATAAAACCCTGGTTATTGTTTCTCCTAATATGGAAACTCACTGCCATGGTTTTTAACCTTTTTGGTCATGAAATCCTTTAGGAATTTGATGAGAGTTAGGATCTGCTCCCAAGGAAAAATGCACATGCACTCAGGATTGTGTATGTGATTTCAGAGGGTCCTGGGAGGCCATCATAGGTGCAAAAATCTCTGGGTCAAAAAATCTTTTTTATTGAAATGTTCATAACACCTAGTAAGATCCTATCAGAGATATTATGTTTTCTTCCCTGAGTGAAACTCCTCTATATTACTTTTGTTGCAAATCATCTAATTCACAATGTTTGGCCCAAAGTTAGGTCATATAACTCCACAGAAAAACAGACAGTATGTAATGAGAAAGTGGCATATTCCAAGGGTTCAAATGTGCTAACACAAAGAGAATTGTTATTATCCTGGGAGGAAATTTTAGCCTTGGATCTCCAGAGTTATCCCAGTTTTAAGTATTAGAAGATTCAACCATAAAAAAGGAAAGCTTCAGCTCAATCTTTTCCAGAAGTAATCAACAAATAGTGCCTTGTATTATTTATGAAAAATGGTGGGTGTTGAACTTGAAATTTGGGCTTACTGCTGGAAACGGGGTGGGAGGATTGTGAAATAGGTACAAGGGATAAAGAGGTTAAAAATTCCAGCTATAAAATAAGTCATGGGAAAGAAAAGTACAGCATAGTAATGAGTCAATAATATTGTAGTAACTGTACGGTGACAGATGGTAACTACACCTACCAGGGTGAGCATTTTGTAATGTATATATAATTGTTGAAACACTACGTTGCACACCTGAAACTATTATATGTTAACTATACTTCAACTAAAAAAGAAATTGGGGATTATGTTGATTCCAGTGCTATTGATACAACTGCAAAAGTTGTTTACTTTTTCTACTGGAAAAGTCTCTATCTGTCCAGAGTATCTAATTTTAGTTTTTTTAAAATTAGGTTATAAATTGTTAAAGCAAGAGTATGGGAGTACATAGGGCAGATAATATAATTCATACCTTAATCAGAGTATAGGTTAATCTCTATTGTAGCTAAGAGAGTAAAAGGAACACTTTCTAGGTAAATAAACAGGTTAACATGATTACAGAGCAGGAACTTTGAACAGCATCTATTTTAACTCTCTTTAATCACTTTTACTTTTTTACTGAAATGGGTTCTTACAATTCCCTATAGTATGGTTCACATGATCATATATAGCTTAATACAAAAACAGAATTACAATATTTTACAGCTACTTTTAATATAGAAGAGGCATTTAACCACTAAGTCCAAAGAAGTAGAGTGACTTGCCAGGGTCATAAACAAATTCACATCAGCTCTTAGAATCCAGGTTCCAGACTCTCCATCTTCTCTTTAAACCCATGGTTTTTCAACTTTTCACAATTTCAGAGATTTTAATCAAAATATTATGCTCATTAAGTAGTAAATGCTATAGAATGGTACAAGAGACTTTCTGAGCTAATAAAACACAGAAGACTAGTGATGTTCTATGATTCTGACCTTTCAAGAGAGCCCTCAAGTCTGACATGAAGTGAAATGTGGCTGAGGCTTCATTTGCAATGACACATGCTGTGAGGCTGGTGTGTAAGAGCAAGTCAGGCCGAGCCAGAGACCGCCCCAGGACCTGCTACTGTGGTCACCTAACTTTGCTTCCCATAGCATGAATGAAGCCCGGCTCCATCAATTTGTAATTCTGTGATTATAGACAATATTCTAATTTTTCAGGTTTATTTCTGTTGAATGGCTGAATCTTCAGAAGTTTTATATTGTTTGCTGTTTTTCATCATTGGAGGGTAGGAAGAGGAAGTTATCTAGGTATTGCAGTGAGTTCTGAGAGGTTCTTTGGGTCCTAAATCAGCTAATCTAGGCTCAGACACGGATGAACAGAAGAAATTAGGTGCTGTCATTGAATTCTGCCCATGATAGGTCCAGATATTTGTGGGCTGAAAGGAAGCAGCTGAGTGCAACAAGAAGCACTGTAGCCTGCCTAATTCAGGTACCCTCCCCCTCCGTCTCCACAACCCACCAGGTCCTAGCACTGAGCTTAGCAGGGTTCTGCCAGAGGCCCTTCCCACTTATTATCTAGTGGAGTAATCAATGCCATACTTATTATGGGCTAGGGTTGTATCAGTTAAAACAGAATTTATCTGCATGGAGCAGAGAAGGCAACGTGAATGACTTAAGCAGATGAACTGTAAAATGATCAAAGGTGTATTTTAAAGAGGTTTCATATTCTTTATATATACTTGCATTGTTTCACTTGTTAAAGCATGTACCGTTTTTGTAAAACATCAAGTTTTTTGGTAAAACATCAAATTCTGACAATTTGAAAAACATCAAATTAAACAAAAGACTCCTGCTAGCAATGTAGAGGAGAGCTTGGAGGATGGGCAAGACTGTAGGGAGACTGCTTAGGAGACTGCTGCTCTCAGAAACACAGGTGAGAAGTGCAGAGGGATTACACAGGGGATTACAGAGAAGTAGAGACTCAAAGGATATTAAGACAGTGACATCAGTAAGAGAAATTACTTGTCAGTCAGAGAGAAAAAGGTAAACAGGAGAATTTCCAAATACAGGTTTTGTATAGGTATTTAAGAGGGATTTAGAAACATATAAAAAAGAAGTGGGGGTACAGGGGCCCCTGGCTGGCTCAGTCAGAAGAGCATATGACTCTTGATCTCAGGGTCATGAGAGTTTACTTAAAAACAAATAAATAAATATATGTATTTTTTTTAAATAAGAAAAGATGGCATACAAAATTTTGTATATTATACACAACTGTATACATTACAAATTTTGCAAAATATGCATAGGAAATTTATCAAAATGTTAGCAATGATTGGCATTGCATGGTCAATCAACATTTTTTAACTCCCTCTTCCCTACGTGTACTAAATTTATTAAGAATGTGTACTTTTTGTACATGTTGTGTATTTTTGAAGCACACTCATTTCAAAAAGCAGTTTACCTTTATTAAAAAAAATCCTTTCGTTGTAAAATTCCCTTGGAAAAAACTGGTCAAATGGCAAGCCATCCTATACTTCACAAGCAAATTATAGTATCCATTATTAATTCTCACGTCTTTGTGAAATCTCAGTGACTACGAAATTATAATGCTGAAGCAACCCCCTAGTTGGTGCTTTTCCAGAGTTTTGTTCTCCCTCTATTCCAAAAATCTATTAGGTGAGAGAGGTGAGAGAACGGACAGGAGGTCTCTTGCTGACCGTATTTCATTACTCAGTGCTAACTGTAGTCACTTAGGAACTGCACACTCCTGCCTCGTGATTTTTCCACATACATCTGCATGACTGCTTCTCTCCCCTCAAGTGTCATCTCCTCAATAAAACCTACTATGATTATCCTAATTATAAGAGTAACATACCCCTGTTATACCACCACCATAGGATCCCAGATATTTTACCTGCATTTTTCAATATATTTATCACTTAATGTGCAATATAACTTATTTATTACAGTTATTGTGTATGTCACCCCCTAGAATGTACGCTTCTGAGGTCATTCACGGATTTATATTGTTTTTGTTCCCAAATGTATCCCCATCACGAGAACAATGCCTAGGACATAGTGGATGCACAATAATATTTGCTGAATTAACACATGAATGAATGCATGAAAGAACAAATTAAATAAATGACTATTAGGTTAAAAAATGAACACACAATTATTTTACACATGAGCATCAGTCATCTCAGTCATTGACACTTTTTACTTTAGAAGTCACTGGTTCTCGGGCGCCTGGGTGGCTCAGATGGTTAAGCGTCTGCCTTCGGCTCAGGTCATGATCCCAGGGTCCTGGGATCGAGTCCCGCATCGGGCTCCCTGCTCAGCGGGGAGCCTGCTTCTCCCTCTGCTTCTCTCTCTCTCTCTCTCTCTCTCTCTCTGTCTGTCATGAATAAATAAATAAAATCTTAAAAAAAAAAAGAGTTTTAAAAAAAAAAGAAGTCACTGGTTCTTTGCTTAAATGTTTAGAGACTATCTTAGCCTATGGGGTTCAACATAGTTCGTTCTTTGTACATATGTCTATTAAACTTTCCTTCAGATTCAATAAAGATGAGAATTGATTACACAAATAAAATAACTTCACTAATTGGTTAAATAAATAAAAAATCAAGTCATATAACCCATACTAATAAATGATGCCATAAAGTCTTACGTTCTATAATCAGAGCTTCCAAACTGCCTCATTTAGAAATGTTCATTTACTACTGAGGACCACTGAGAAACTCTGCTTACAATTTCTCATTTAACCACATGATAAGCTGGTTGTTTTTTTTGTTTTTTTTTAATCCTCAGTGATGAAACAAGCATGAGGAAAAAGGGACAAGAAGGCAAGAGCACACATTTAGCTCACTATGATTTTAAGAGCAATTTAAAGGACTTTCACTTTTCTATGTCTTATAGTTACGGCGCCATCTGGTGTTTACATGCAGAAAGGCTGTGAGGGCAGATGGTGTAAAAGTCCTTTGTCACTTTTTAAAAAATGTTTATGCAGCCCAACAAAATGATATGAGCACATGACTAAGTTGATAACAACACAGATCACACATTCAATTTGGAAATACAGAAATAAAAATTTAGATATCACTGTGGCATTAGAAGAATAAATCTTTTAAATAACTTCCAAATAAGAATACTCTTCAAGAAAAACAAGACAAATGCAAAACATAAGTTATTAAAAGAGGGGAAAAACTGAAAAACATTCTAGAACCTTGTTAATAGGCCATTTCAAAATGCAGAATCTTATAAAAAGTAAATTATCAAATAAAACAAAGAGTTTATATTTGAATACCCAGAAGATCTAAGTATAACTCTTCATAATACAGCCTCAATCCTTAATCCCTATGGAGAATATAACAAGGCCTCACTATATTAACAATCTCCAGTTAATCACATCTTATTATATTAGGATGTGACAATTTTAGCTTATTCACTTATTTAGCTTATTTTGTAATTTAGGTAAATTTCTTTATTGGCTAATGCCACTGCTTCTGCGTTTACCATGACACCAACGTTACTTACACCAGTATAGGCTTTCCCGATATCCTAGGATGTCTTAGCACTTCCGACATTGTCTCTTTTGTCTCTTCCATTCTCTCTTCATCACTGGAATCCACAACAAATATTACCCCATAGGACTCAGCATAGTAATTCTTCCAGATTCCCCGAATTCTTTTTCCACCTCCCAAGTCAAAGATGGTGACTTCAAACTTTCCTTGCCTAAGGTCAATTTTGGAAAAGCCAACAGTAGGAGCTACATCTTCAGGATACTCTGTTTCAAATGATACAAAAAAACCCATTAGGCTTTAAATTAATAACATATATCTAACTTCACAACTTAAATGACATAAAGTGTTTATCATCATAATTTAGTACTAAATGGAATGTTTATTACTTGCTTACACACTAAGCTTTATATCTAAGTATACTGGTTTGGGGGAAGGGCAGATATAAAATATCCAACTAGAATTTATGCTCCATGCAGATAAAAATTTCTGTTTTTTGTTTATTTGTTTTATATTGATATAACCCCAGCTCCTAGAATAATGTCTACCCCATAACAGGTACTTAATAAATATCTGTAGAATGAATAAATGAATGAACTCTTGCCTTTAAGGCTATTGACTCTCCAAGTTACAAATAATAAAAATTTTAACCCTTCAACACCACAGCCATCCCCAGGGACCATTACAACCTCTGTGAAGTTATAAAGAAAAACTGAGTATTTAGAGAATAGTTGAGAAGAACCAAAAAATGGGAGAAGCTATGAGGAGTAGACTGTGCTTTTTTAATTACTGAATTAAAGCTATAATTGGAATAAAGAAACTTCTCAAGGCAGCTTGCAAATATAGAGTAGATTTCATTATTTCTACAGGAACATGTTTTGGATGTTCTCATAAATTTAAAATTGAAATTTTCTGTACTTAAGGATATGACAACACAAAGTAGGTACAGGGTGTACATAACTGCCAAGGAATGGTAATAACAATAAGATTAAAAAGATAACTAAGGTTCAAGAAAGACTTGAATTGGGAGCTGAGACTTCAGGCCTTCAAACTACAGGTAAGAGTGATCTAAGTAACAGAAGAAATAGCAAAGGCAGGGAAGTACAAACAAGTTGAACATCATAGTTGGAGCAAACCCTTAAGATTGTGAATGCAGACTGAAGAGAGTTCTGGAGAGAACTGGGAGCCATGGAAGGTATTTCAGCAGACCAGTAATATAATTAAGGTGACTAAAGTGCTTTATTAAGAAACAACTTTGCAAAGTCTCTAGAACTGGCTAGAAATGAGAGTGATGGCCACTTTTCAGACAGATATGAAAACAAAGAAGAAAGAATGGAAAGAGAGAACTCATGAAAGACTAACAGAACCTAGTGACTTGATGGCAACGAAGAAGAGTTAAAACTTCACATTTGTCTCATTTTCTCTTCATCACCAGAATCCACAACTAACAGGACTCCAATGGACTTTGTTTACACCCGCATGGGCAATACAATGGCCCCAAACTACATGAGGCTTTTTAAATTAAAATCAGTTAAAATTAAATTTCAGTTCTTCAGCTGTACTATCTACATTTAAAAGTGCTCAAAGCCACATTGGCTAGTGGCCCATCCTACTACTAGCCCATATAGAACATTCCTATCATTGCAGAAAGCTCTACTGAATAACACTGGTGTAGATGGTCTTATCATTTCCACATTCAGCAAAACATTTGCTACTACAGAGGTAAGTTTGAAAGGCATTTGCTGCTAGGCTTAGGGGTGACTGGGAAACAGACTTGCAAGGTACTACTCCCTGGCAGCAAGTACTTTAGTGCAGTTTAAACAGTTCCCTAGAGAGTTCAAAGAGACATTACAAGTCCTATTTTTCTAAGACCTTTATTATCTAGGAGAAAAAAGTTTAGAAGCAATATAAGCAGAATGATACTCCCAAAACAGGATTACACTAGACATTTAAAAATATGGATCTAGTCCAGACCAAAACTGGTTTCCTTAGTGAAAATAAGCAGCCATCTTTGAGCATGATTTGAGAGGTACTCCCAGGAAATTATCAGTGAAAATAAATCAACAATGCTGGCGTAGGGATAAGGAAACTAACACGTACAGACACCTACTTCGGTACAGGACTTCATTAGGCATTAGGATATGAAGATGAATAAGATAGGGTTGCTGTCCTCCAAGAACAAATAGTTCCATATAGACAGATACTATTAATGGAAATAATACAAGAACTGATATTTCTTTGAAAAAAGTCTGGAGAGGATAGCGTGAGGATCGCATGCCTGTGTCCTGTGTCCATGTGCTTCCCTCCCCCTGCAAAACTCATATGTTGAAACCCTAATCCCCAGTGAGATGGTGTTTGGAGGTGAAGCCTTTGGGAGGTAATTAGCTTTGGGTGAGGTCATGAGGGTTAGTATACTTAGAAGAAGACACAGAGAGCTTGTTTTCTGTCTCTGCACCACATGAGGACACAGCAAGAAGTTGGTTGTCTATAAATCAGGAAGAGGGCCCTCATCAAGAACCCAACTATACTGGCACCCCGACTTCACACTTCCAGCCTCCAGAACTTGTTTAAATTAAGATACTGGTACAGCAGCCCAAACCAAGACCAAGGGCATTCAAGAGGAAAACAATAAAGAGAAGGGAGGCACAAGTTATGGAATACAAAGGCTTCAGAAAGACCATGAAAGAAAAATGAAGTATTAAAAAACTACATAATTATAATAAAGAAGGGAGAAGAACATTCCGAGCAGGAGAGCAATGTAAGCACAGATAAAATGATGGCAACATTCCCAGGAAACCAATTCAGATTAGGTAATTTGTCCAAGGTTACACGGTAGGCAGAGCAAGGATTCAAATCTAGGTCAAGACATTAAACACCTTTCCTCCCTGAATTCTCTAGCCTTTCCTCTGCATCCTACTCATGATTATGTGTTTCAAGACTGAAGACTAAATGTTCTGGATACAACTTCCCTATAAATCCTTCCTGATGATTTCTTTCTACTTCCAGTATCACCCACACGCTCTATCATAATATTCTGTCTTCTTGCTTGCTGGTCTTCACAATAGCCTGTCCCTTCCCACTATCTGGGACCTACTTTGTATCCTTAATACTTAGCCCAAAGTATATAGTGGCTCAATATTATAACACCAGACTGCCATGACAGCTGAAGCTACTGTCCTTACATCCATCTTCCATATATTTATCCATCTGTTCATGCTAGTAGCCATTTATTGAGGGCCTATTATAGATCAGGCATCATACAAGAACTAGGGGTACAAAGACAAATGGTCCCCAATCCTGAGGATTTCAGTAAAGTATATGTGTTAAGACAATCTCTAGAAAGCCCAAGATAAAGTGAAAATATATAATCAATAACTATTTATTGAGAATCTATTGTATGCTAAGCACTGTGCAATGTCCTAGATACACAATAATAAGATCCATCTTCTGATCTTACAGAAATCTTATGTAGAGGAGAAAAGTGGAAACATAAACAAATAACTATAACATAGTGAAGATATGTTAATATCCAACAAAGCTAGGGATCAATTTACACAAAGAAAACTTCTGCCACCCAAATAACAATCATTTCTTAGAAACTATTAGGAAACACACTGGATAGTCAGAAAATCCTGGATTTTTTTAGCTGAGCACATACCTATTTAGGATAAAGACTACAATCCCCAGTCTCTGTGGCAGCTAGGGATGGCTATTAGAGCACACTCTAGATAATGAGCTTGTGTTGTAGCATTAAATGTTTAACCACTTTGGGGGTACTTCGATATGCAGTGTTTGCCATTTTCCATGGTATAAATACTCCCACTATGGCCAATTTCAAACTAGTGTGAGGTACCAGAAAACACAGTTGGGAAGAGATATACCTAACTGGCTCTAGATAGCTGATATGAGCCAAGAGAGCAAGTAGGAGCCAGCTCCAGAATACCACCGGTTCTAGTCAATGTCACTAAATTGAACTGATACAGCAGCTTCTAGTTCATGCCCTTAAAAGAAAATAAAATGGCCTCTCTTCCCCTTTACTTCTTCCTTCTAGCTGAAATGCACAGTACTGAGCCACCTTGGACTAGATAGGCAAGGGAGAACACTATAAATGGCAAAAAAATAGGAGAAGGAACTTGAATCTCTACCACCATGGGGCTGTTATGCTACACCTACGCTACTTTAGTGTGCACTATTATGAGAAATAAAATTCTATTTTGTTAAGCCACTGTTATTTCAGGTCTCTGTTAGGACAACTGAACCTATATCCAACTAATACAATCACTTTGATAGTCATAAAGAAGAGAAGTTGATTGAAAGAAGCAAAGGTCAAGGTAAGGAAAGTACTTTGATTAGGAAGCTATCACATTCTAGATGAAAGACACTGAGGGTGTGGATTTAGACACTGCAGTTAGAAAAGAAGCACATATATCTCGAAAGAGGAAAGAGGAAAGAGGAAAGAGGAAAGGAAAGGAAAGGAAAGGAAAGGAAAGGAAAGGAAAGGAAAGGAAAGGAAAAAGAAAAGAAAAACAGAGACAACCCAGAAATAAGCTGAAGAGTGGAAGCCATGGCAGAAATGTTGGAAGAAGGTTGCCTATTATACCTAAGGCATGGCTGAACTGGGACACCAAAATGAGTAAAACTTTGGGAATTTATGGTCTGGAAAGGTGAAAGAGATACATGAATGAAGGAGTAATTTAAGTAGTGATACAAGTAGGTATAAGTAAGTATAGGCCAAAGCAGAGGAAGTAGTCAAGTCTACTGATGGTGGTGGTAATGGCTAAGGGTAGCAGGAGGTGGAAAAGACTTCATGAAGAATGAGACTATATAACAAAAATCCATCTTTAGAGATATATAGATACTCTGCTTTAAAGATAAGCAGATATTCTCTCTAGTAAGACAAGTGGGAATAGCATAAACAAATACAAAGGCATGAAAAAAGTCCACTGGAAAACTTCATCTAGTTCTATCTAACTGGAATTCTTAAAAAAGAAAAAAGGTAAGAAATCTGTCACTAGAGTAGGCTAAAGAATAAATAAACAAGATGAAGAACAAAAACAGAACCAGAGGGAAGCTTAAAGTTGAAGACAGCTTTAACTTTCTGTTCATGATGTAACACCTTGAGTATTTTCTAAACTCAGAAAAATAAACTGATGGATATATGGAGGTGAAAATCAGAAGAGAAAGAGCCTAATGGATAGAGGATGTTCTAAGTACACACAATAGATTAGATGGTCTGATTCTTAGATTATGCTCCCCTGAATGTAAGACTGAAGAAATGGAAGAAGATGTTTAAATGAGGAGTCACGGTGTGCAGGCCAAATCTGGCTCACTACCTATTTTTATATGGCCCCCAAGCTATAATTGCGTTTTATATTTTTAAATAATTACAAAAAAATCAAAAAGACAATATAACACATCAAATTTTAGTGTCCCAAACAAAATTTCATTGGAACACGGCCATGCTCATTTGTTTATATATTGTCTCGGCTGCTTTTGAACTATGTCAGGGTTGTATAGTTGGGAAAGAGACCTCATGACCCTCAAAGTTTAAAATATTTAATATCTGGCTCTTTACAACAGAAGTTTGCCACCCCTGGTTTAGATGATGATGAGTGCTCTGTGAGGATATAACCTAGGACATAGCATGAAGGGTATGTACAAAAGGACTTCATAAGAATCCAAAGACCAAAATACATAATTTACATCTAATGTTACATAGTAGAATATGAGGTGACAAAACAGCAAGTTTTGCAAGGTGTTAATTTTCTTTCACAAGCCTCCATAAATAAAAGCCCCCTGACTATTTGATATGTATATCTTGTTACAACATCCTTTTTCAGCAACAAATATATGTTAAGTTTTTTCCCAATTCATACCTTTAAGATGCTTGGCCACATCTTCTGGGTATACAACAAACTCACCAGCACAGTTGCTTCTATTTTGTAGTACATAGCATTAAATTAACACTAAATAAATACATTCAATGAGATGCAATATAAATGACATAAAACCCTTTGATAAAAAAGAGGCCCTGGGAGCACCTGGGTGGCTCAAATGGTTGAGCGTCTGCCTTCTGCTCGGGTCGTGGTCCCGGGGTCCTGGGATTGAGTCCCACATCGGGCTCCTGACTCGGCGGGGAGCCTGCTTCTCCCTCTCCCTCTGCCTCTCCCCCTGCTCATGTGCTCTCTCTCTCTCTGTCTCAAATGAATAAATAAAATCTTAAAAAAAAGAGGCCCTAATTTTAACATAACTATAAAAATCAAGGTGAATCATGTTGAAAAAAAATATTGAAAAAAAAATCAAGACATATAAAGACAGTTGTGCTGGCTAACTATATTTCTACCTCTCTTTCGTTTAGGCATAGCCTTGTGACTAAATTCTGGCCAAGAGAATGTAAGTGGAAGATGGGTATCATTCAAGGCAGGGCATGTCCTTTTTTTGCTTTTTCCCTCCTGTGCTGAGAAGACAAATGTGATCCCTTTAATCTGATCAAAGACCTCAAGGATACTCTGCATCTCTGCACTTATTCAAATCTGAAACATGTTAACTGGCTGGTACTCTTAAGCTAGAGTCTATTCACCATATTAGCCACAAGTATACTAAGAATTTAAAGTAATGGAGTGTATACTATCTATACCAAATAAATATGTAACAAAGCAATTTACACACATTAGTAATTCAGAATAATTTAATAATAAATATTTTCCACTTACCTCCTTGGATTCCCTTTGCCGTTGCTGTTTTACCAGCATTATCAAGTCCCACCATCACAAGAGTCACCTTTCTTAAAATAATAAAAATTTAAAAATCACTTTCTGAATTAATTCAATATTGAGGAAAAAATAAAAGTAAATTCATTCATTCAAGCAACATTTAAGGAGCTTCTACTATGTATAAGACAATCTGCTAGACCCCAGGCAGTTCAAAAATGAATAGAATAGATTCCAAAAGCAAAATTCTTGAGAAATACCTTTAAAGTGTCATCCTTCTGTTCTATAAGCAAAAAAGAAAATTGTAGAGGAGATTGTGCAAAAGGTAGAGAAAGACTAAGAGAAAGAGAAAGAAGGAAGAAAGAAGGATTCTAACACATAAGTTACTTATCATGGCTAAAGACTCAATTTTCTAGTTAATTGAATTCTAAGGATCATCACAAATCTGTTTTCTTGTGAAATACATAAGAAAACAATTATTGCTAGGTTCTAGGCACTACTGGTGTGCTCACCTCTGTTTTTAGATATGCAGCACCTTACCAAGTATAAATCTTAAACACAGTATAATAACATGATTATTAACTTAAGTGTATTTTGAAATAGGGTTCCTACAATTGTAAAGCTTAAAATGTTTTTGATGATATAGCTAAACTTGACAGAATCAGGAAAAAAAAATCTAGTTCAATTTTACAGTCGAAGAAACATAAGCCCAGAGTTGTAAGATAATGAGTTGCTTACAAAGTCAGAACCAGAACCTAAATCACTTAACTCCTAGAGACTTCTTAAACCGGGGATAGGTAAAAAGAAACAAATCTATTATAATGGTCCTATTATCTTGGCAATACAGTCCACCACTAGAGCTCATTTCTGGTTCAGGTTGAGCCATCACACAATATAACAGGTAAGACCATCCATTAACACCACAGATTTGGGAATATAGCAAGAAAGCCACAGCATAACACGGCTGTCATGTTAAAGCCACAGGGCCACATTCTTATGGGATACAGTCAGGGCTTCTGCCAAGTCATTCTTCACTAACAATCATCCCAAAAAGGGTTAAAAAAAAAACACAAAAAAATAGAACTTAGATGTTAAGAAGGGGTGTTCTTTCATCTCTCTAGCCCTGACTCTCTTGGATCTGTTTGTTTTTGTTTTATTCTACATGTATTCAAAGGATCCATATAACAAAAAGAAAGGACAGAGTTGAAGGTGTAAGGCAGTCAGGTTATGGGTCATAACGCTGAAGAAGTACAAACTTGGTCTTGCAAAAGCCAAATTGGTCATCTATTAAACAAATAGTTACTGACCATCTTCTGTACACTAGACACCAGTGTTCTAGGTATTTGAGATACACCTGTTTGTTTGTTTTTTAAGATTTTTTATTTATTTGTCAGAAAGAGAGCACAAGCAGGGGGAGTGGAAGAGGGAGAAGTAGGTTTCCCACTGAGCAAGGAGCCCAATGTGGGACTCGATACCAGGACCTCAGGATCATGACCTGAGCCAAAGGCAGACGCTTAACTGACTGAACCACCCAGGTGTCCCAAGATATACCTGTTTATTAAAATAACTACAACAACAAGAAAACAAACAAAAACAGATACAGAAATTCTTCCCTTACTAAACTTACATGTTAGTGGCAGGAGACAATAATAATAAATATAAGAACTAAGTACATTATAACTATGTTGGAAGGTGGTTACATACTATTAAAAAATATAGAATAAAGCAGGGTAAAGGGAGGCAGGAGTGGGGATTTTTTTATGTAGTTTTATGTAGGTGGGCTGCAGTTTTATGTAGGTGATATGGGCAGTTTTATATAGGTGATATGGGCAGTCCTCACTGAGAAGGTAAAATCGGAGCAAGGCCTTGAAGGAGGGTTGAAGGAGGGAGTTAGTCATGCAAATATCTGGGTCAAGAGAATATCTAGGGCAAAGGCACTAACACGGGGGCATGCAGGAATGTTCTAATATCAGCATGCAAGCCAATGTGGTAAAACCCAGTGAGAATGGAGCAGGGAAGAACAGGGAGTCAGAAACACATCAGAGGCCAGATCATGGAGGGCCTTGTAGGTGAGGACTTTGGCTTTTGTGAATGAAGTTAATTTACTCTCCATATTAATTTCTTTTGTTATCCAGGAGCCACAGTCTTCTAAAAGTTTCAACTGTCTATACCCACCATGGGGAATAATTGGAAGTATATCTAAGCTTGAATCAGTGCAAGAATAAAGTAAGCCACAATTAGCAGCATCCCCATACCCCATCCCTAGTCATCCAGTGGGGGGTCAGTGGGAATGCCAAAGAGAACCATGACAGATTACGAATTTAAGGAGCTGAGGTAGTATGTGAGTTCTGGATACCTCTATTCATGTAGAAATTACACCTGCATTATCAACTGTGAAAAATATGAGTTTACTTCTTGAGGAAGCAGTGCAATATTCTGGAGTATAACTTTATTATTTTGTTTGAAGAATTTATAACTACCAAATATCAAATAAGATTTAAATACAAATTATGGGGCGCCTGGGTTGGCTCAGTTAGTTAAGCATCTGCCTTCAGCTCAGGTCATGATCTCAGGGTCCTGGGATAGAGCCCCGCATTGGGCTCCCTGCTCCATGCTCAGCAGGAAGCCTGCTTCTCCCTCTCCCTCTGCTGCTCCCCCTGCTGTGCTCTCTCTCTCTTTCAAATAAATAAATAAAATCTTTAAAAAAAAGATTTAAATACAAAATAATTTCTTAGGCAAAGTATAGTAAATGTCTATCCAAAAGAAATGGATAATGTAGCATTTATATAATATTTTAGGTAACTCAAGTTACTAGATATACAATTAGATTAAAATAATATTAAAACTAATTCAATTGCCCTTTGAAAAATGTATAATGTATTTCAAGATCTACCATGCTTCAAACATGACGATGAATCAAAACAATTACTATTAGGGAACAAAATGCCCACATTATGCTTATTTGCATCATTTACTCTATAAATATTTATTAAACACCTTTTATACAGCAGCAACAAACATTCCACAATCCCTAGCCCTCCTACACCTTAGAGCAAGAAAACAGGTTTTAGGTAAGTATGTGTGGTGACTGTTGTCATGGAAAAGCACAGGCAGCTGCAGGGAGAGATGGTAGGCAACCATACCTATTCTAGAAGTCAAGGAAGACTAACTGCAACTAGGTCAGCAGTTCCTAGGCACATCACGGAACTGATGATTTCTCATGCCTTATGAGCCAGAGTGGAAAATCTCAAATATACGTTTTCCAGGAAAATGGCCCCTCATTCTCAATTACATAGACTGCATCTTACGTTTTCTCTCCATTCTTGCCAAGATTTCAGCTGAAAAAATCTTCCAAATAATTGCTCTTAAACATTTTGAAACATTGCTCTTAAAGCTTGCTACCAAGGGTATTAGCTTTTACCTTAAAAGTTTTCCTTTTTTAATAGACTATTAAGTTCAAACAAAAAAAGTCCTTCAAACATGAAAATAACACATTGGAAAATTGTAATTATGCTGAGAGGGACACAAAATAATCTCTCTGGATTTCTTTTTTACTGTGACTACTCTTGAAAGTAGTTAATTTTTTATATCATAACGCCATATACTTGAAAACATGACTTTAAATATTTGAGGTAAAGTCTTAATGAATAAACATAACATTAGCAGTACAAATGAAAATCACAGCATGAATTACTGCAATGTCTGATAACAAAACATTAAATTTATACTTTCAGAACAGAATGGGTTTATTTTATTTTTTTTCTAAAGATTTTATTTGACAGAGAGACAGCTGGAGAGGGAACACAAGCAGGGGGAGTGGGAGAGGGAGAAGCAGGCTTCCCGCAGAGCAGGGAGCCCGACACTCCGACGCTGGGCTCGATCCCAGAACCCTGGGATCTTGACCTGAGCCGAAGGCAGATGCTTAATGACTGAGCCACCCAGGGGTCCCCAGAATGGGTTTAAAAGGTTAACATTCACCTAACACTCAAAATTCTATGCAACCCTTTAAAAAATGAAGATGTACAATCTAACACATGTTAAAATGTACATGTCATTACAGCTGTTTAAAATATGGTAAATCATCACTGATTGGGAACAGCTGGCTGTGCCTATGACAAAAGAAGGATGGAAGACACTGTCTTTTAACCTTATGATTACTGATCAAATACATTAGCCCTTCTATTAAAAATATATATATATATATACAGTGTGGTTAGGTTTATAGTGTCTAGAAAAGTTGATACTAGCAAAAAAAAAAAAAAAAACACAAGTCATTTGGTCAGACAGTAGGCATTATGGACACAAACATGCCTGAGACATGGTTTTCTATCTCAGAGTACTCATCTTGTAACGAGAGTGACTAAAACATAAACAAATATTAGTACAACAAAAAACAACAGGTACAGAAGTTCTTCCCTTACTAAACTTACATGATAGTGGCAGGAGACAATAATAATAAATATAAGAACGAATATTAGTACATTGTGACACTATGACAGTTAAATATGCTCATCTATAAATACAAGATATTAAAGTAATACAGAGCAAGAGGACTTTATCCAGCCTAAAGATACAGAAGGTCAGGGAAGCTTCCTAGACAAGGCAATGCTTCAGCTAAGCTGTTAAAGTGGAAAAGTTTGCCAAACAAGGGGAAGATGAAAATGGAAGGTAGGAGGATGAAGAGATTCCAACTAAGAACACTGCCTGAGAAGATACCACACCAAGGAGGTGAGGAGAACTGGCAGGATGTAGAGTTGCTAAAGCCAGGGGTTAAGAGTACACCTTAGAGCAGCCTTAAACAAAAGGAGAACACGCTTGTTAGAATCACACATAATCATGACGCAATACGACTACACACTGAGTCTAAAGGAAACTTGATATACTGCTACCTTAGGAACTAGTATCAACAAATAGTTAACAATGTGACCTTCCCAGAAGTTGAAAGTGATCACTTCACTCTTACCACAGTTATCCCTGAGTCATTAATTATATATCAAACTAGAAAGGCTGAGATGAAAAGGACTTCGTGGTATTTTAAGATGTACAGTATGTTTGTACTAATAACAAATCTGATAGATTGCCACAACCTTGGTATTAGACCTGTATTCAAGTCCCAGATTTGCCACTTCCAAGTTATATGACCTGGGCCATGTTATTTAACTTCTCAGAATTTTATCAGTAAAATGAGTTAATAATAACATCCCTCCCATAGGAATGTGGTTAAATGAAATATGACAATGCAAGTAAAGTGCTCAATGCCTGTGGCACAAAATAAGTGCTCAACCAATAGCTATTCTTATTACAGCATAAGACTCAAAACAGGGAGTCCATGAGATGAGACCACAGAAAGAGGCAGGGACCAGATTACAGAAGGGAATGAATGGGTGCAGTTTTACACATGTTGAGAGTGCTCACTCATCTCACACTGAAGTCTGAAGCTGAAGGAGAGATCTGTGCTAGGTTTATGAGACATACACCTGGTAATTAAAACTATGAGAACAGATGAAAGATCCCAGGGAGGGTGCAGGAGGGAGAAGAGCCCGGGGCGAGGGTGGCATGGAACCCTGAGAACCTTTGAAGAAACCCTTAAAACTGTAGTCAGAAAGAAATGAGGAGACTAAAGAAATGGCAGCATTGGGAATAGTTTCCAGAAGGGTTATGAGATAAACAATATCAAATACTGCAAAGTTTCGTAAAATAAAAGTATCTTTTTCGTAATTGTCCCAAATTAAGTAACTCAGTAGTAAATGCTCTCATCTTTTCCCAAACCCTGCAATAACCAATGCCTTGAATTTATACAGTATGTCTTAATAATTCAAAGCTACTTTACCCTACCATTTATATTCATACTGTCCCTGCAAGCAGAGCGGGTACAAGTTACCCATCCCTACGTGCTCATAAAAAGTCAACAGCAGTTTCCATGGCAAGTTTAAATACAATGGCTTGTAAAAATAGTAATAATCATTATTATCTTAAAGGGTAATTTGGACCATTTTGTTTAGCCTAAAATTTACTCACATTTATATATATGCACACAGATACACATCTGATAGCCAAGTACTATGGCTCATTTTTTTTTTTTTTTTAAGATTTTATTTGTTTATTTGTGTCAGAGAGAGAGAGAGAGAGAGCACAAGAAGGCAGGCAGCAGACAGAGAAGCAGGCTCCCTGCTGAGCAAGGAGCCTGACGTGGGACTCGATCCCAGGACCCTGGGATCATGACCTGAGCTGAAGGCAGACCCTTAACCGACTGAGCCACCCAGGCACCCCAGTATGGCTCATCTGCATCAGAGTATCTTGAAGGTATTGTGGTATTTTACACAGTATCACAATCATAACTTAGTTCATGGACCTAATAGAAAGTAGATTACCTAATAACATGTACACTAACTAAGGTCATGAATAGCATGCTGTTAATAAAACCTAACCATGATATTGATGAAAATCTAACTAAGGCATTTTTCTGCTTAAAATCCTTAAACAAGGGCGCCTGGGTGGCTCAGTTGGTTAAGCGACTGCTTTTGGCTCAGGTCATGATCCTGGAGTCCCGGGATCGAGTCCCGCATCGGGCTCCCTGCTCAGCGGGGAGTCTGCTTCCCCCTCTGACCCTCTTCCCTCTCGTGCTCTCTATCCCTCATTCTCTCCCTCTCAAATAAATAAAATCTTTAAAAATAAATAAAATAAATAAAATAAAATAAAATCCTTAAACAAAATCAAGTCCAAACTCTGTAGCCTCCTCCTCTGCCACTCTCCTCCAGCAGGCCTACTAGTGCAGGTGCTACCCTCATCCTTTCTGTCCTTCCTGACCATCCATGCTACCACAGCAAACAGACATTAACTTTCTCATGCAACTGCTCATACAGCGTCCTCTACTAGAACTTGTCAATCAACTCTGTAGCCCTAGCATCAAATGCGTCAGACACACATTAAGCATCTTTACTGAATGAAACAGCATAATATATTTTCCGACTCCCCCATTTGCTGAGTAAATATTAAGTAAAATTAAAATATATAATTTTCAGTTGATAAACTACTACAATGGATTTAATTTACATAAATCTTCACATAAAAGCAAGAGTTCAATCTTAGAAAATGTAATTAAAAGTATCTATCTTCTGGGATGCCTGGGTGGCTCAGTCCATTAAGCATCTGCCTTCAGCTCAGGTCATGATTCCAGGATCCTGGGATGGAGTCCCTCATCAGGCTCCCTGCTCAGCTGCTCTGCCTGCCACTCTCCCTGCTTGTGATCTCTCTCTCTCTCTCTGACAAATAAAAAAAATCTTTAAAAAAAATTATCTACTTACATCAAACTGGCTGAAGTTTTCTGAAAAAGTTTATGTGCTCAAGGTTTCAAGGTAATAATTAACAGTGAGAAATATTTTTTAAAATAATTAAAAAAATTAAAAGTAGGGATTAAGAGAGTCAAAAGCTTGTTTTATATATTTGATCTCAGAGTCTCTTTTTATATAACAGATATACAATTTGATATATCAGAAATATAAGCAACATAATACTGGAGTTTTGAACTTAGAAAATATTTGATTTGTCAATCTTTTTTGAGTGACATTATTACAATCATTTGAACATCTACAATTCTAAACTTCCTGACCTGTCAACTAAGGAGACAATACTTCAAATGAGATAATTACATAAAACTATTTCTAACTTCAAAAATATTTTGCAAGTCAAAAATAAACTATTTTGGGGGCGACTGGGTGGCTCAGTTGGTTAAGCAGCTGCCTTTGGCTCAGTTCATGATCCAAGAGTCCTGGGATCGAGCCCTGCATCGGTCTCTCTGATCAGTGCGGAGTCTGCTTCTTGCTCTTCCTCTCTCTCTGCCCCTCTCCCCACACTCACGTTCTCTCTCTGTCTCAGATAAATAAAATAAAATCTTAAAAAAAACCCACACACACAATTTCACCAAAACACTAAAAAAACTTAACACATTTTAAGTTCTAGAATATTTAGAACTACATAAAGCAGGTTCTAAATTTAAAAAGTAACATAAACATATGTAGGAAAAAAAGACTTGGGAACACTATTTTATAATAAATGTGTGAGAGAAAGAAAAAACCTACCACAAAAAAAAAAAATCAATATAATAAAAAATTTACCAAAAAAAAATTATGGTGTGATTTTATTGTACAAGTGCGCTATTTTCTGACATTTTAATTCAGATTGCGGAACGCAGGATAATATTACATCAAAATCACTATCTAAATTTATGGACCATTAATAAATAGAAAGAGGACCAAACTTGGGGTCATATGCTAGCTCTGAAGTCAAATTTTTAGCGTCCATTTGTTTATTTCTAAAATATAAAGGGGTAGAATCAGAATGTCTCTAGGTCCCTTTTTATCCTAAAATTCTAAACCTAATAAGAATAAACAAGAAGCCCCAGGCGTTTAAAAAGAAATGTAAACCATTCCAGTTCTGCATACAGCACATCAGATAATCCTCACTAATCTGTGTGTACAGCTTAATTAACAAATTAAAAACTCAGCAGTTTCTATAAACGGTCTAGGATTTACAGTTGTATTTATTTAAACCAAAATGATGGCTATTGAGGTACTAAATGTTTCCCCACTGAAAAAATTCATAGCAAAGATGATATACCCTATCATGGTAGGCTTTTATCAGACACCACAGAGATGTACAGAAAGCATTAATCCACAACGCTTAAGTAACATCTGAGTCTCTTTTACAGTTGGCCACAGTGAACAACAATTTACTAATAAATTTCAAGTAAAGTTTTGATAAGCTGAATTCTGACATCAAAAAACACAGACGGGCAAGAAACTACTTCCAGCTAGTGGTTACCTCTAGGAAGGGATGGTAGGAGATGAATAGGGAGCAAGGAGCTTCAAAGATTTGTTATCTATTTCTTTAGAAAAAAACTGAAATGTGATAACCAAAGTTTAATACTTGTAAAATCTAGGTAGTAGGCACATAAGTACTTACTATATTTTTCTTTTTGTTTAAATAATAGTAAATGTTTTTATTTCTAATTGTAATATTATGTCATTCTTGTTGCCAATTTTTTTCTCATTTAACTTGATATTAATTTTCTGCTTCTCTTAGGTAAGCCATTTCTGAATTCATGCCCTTGGAAAGCTTAGGAAGCACAAAATTTCTTCAAGGCCCCAGTAAAATTATACCCCTTCCAAAATCTTGTCTTTTATTCTTGCTAAAAATCTTAGAAATCATCTTGCAACTCTTGCGTGTTCTATCACATTTTAAATGCACTATTCCATCAACTAGACACTACCTGGCATAAATCATAGGAGTTTAGAGTATGTAGATGATAATATGTAAGGGTGAGGACCTACTTACAAGGTCCCAAATATACTGAGTACCATGGCTTGGATTCTGTGTCCAGGACAAACGCTGTTCCCTATACACAAAATAAATTTCAATAGTTTTAAATGTTAAAAATTAAAATATGAAAGTACTAGAAAAAAGTATAGGTGAATATAATCTTGGATACATATAATGGAATATAATCTAAGTATTACACTAAAAGAATGGTGTATTTGAAAAAAATTAAATGTTTATGCTTCAAACACCATAAAAAATTTACAAATATAACAAATGGAAGAAAAATATCTGTAATATATACTACAGAGAAATGGTTATCACTATACACATTTAAAATCTCTTAGAAAATTCAATAAGAAAATGCACCTGCCCCAATAGGAAAACAGCAAGGGAAATCATTGGGAAATTCCCAAAAGAAGAAATATGAAAGTCCAAGGAAAAAACAATTTTAATAGGAATCAAAAAAATAGAAACTAAATGTGGACAACATTTCCCCCTATAACCTGAAAAAAACAAATGGTGACTTGGGGAAGAGAGGAAAAGGCACTTTTATACACTTCTGGTAGGAGCAATGATTGTTGATATGTTTTGTTTTTTTTTAAAGCCTTTCTGAAGAGCAATTTAGCAATATATAGCAAATACCTTAAACTTTTTCATTTGATCTTATCATCATTTGATCTTGAATTCCATTTCCAAAATATTTATAGAAGGGTGCCCACACAAGCCTTGTTCATAATAGTGAAAATTTTTAATTTTCTAAATATTTAATAACAGGAATAATTAAACATACTTTGGTGAATCTATACAACACACTACTCTACCTAAAAAGATGGTTCATGAAAAACATGTAAAGATGCAAAAAGATAATTATGATTAAAGCAAAAATAAATAAAAAGCTGCAAAATAGCATTCTATTACCTCTTTATTGTTTAAAAATTTAGAGAAACCATCAACAAAACAAAGAGGCAACCTCCTGAATGAGAGAAGATATTTGCAAATCATACATCCAATAAAGGATTAATATCCCAAATGTGTAAAACTTAGGATAATACATAACTTGACACAACTCAAAAAAATAACCTGATTAAAAAACCGGCAGAGGACCCAAACAAATGTTTTTCCAAAGAAAACATAGAGATGGCCAACAGGCACACGAAAGGATGCTCAATGTCACTAATCATGAGGGAAACACAAATCAAAACTACAATAAGGTATCACCTCACACTGGTCAGATTGGCTATTATCAAAAAGACAAAAAATAACAAGTGTTGGTGCAGATGTGGAGAAAAGGGAAATCCCATACACTGTTGGTGGGAACGTAAATTTTCCACTATGGAAAACGTATGAAGTATGGAGGTTCCTCAAAAACTTAAAAATAAAACTACCAGGGGCGCCTGGGTGGCTCAGTCAGTTAAGCATCTGCCTTGCAGGTCATGATCCCAGGGTCCTGGGATGGAGCCCCACATCGGGCTCCCTGCTCAGCGGGAAGCCTGCTTCTCCCTCTCCCACTCCCCCTGCTTGTGTTCCCTCTCTCCCTGTGTCTCTCTCTGTCAAATAAATAAATAAAATCTTTAAAAAAAAAATAGAACTACCATACAATCCAGCAATTCCACTTCTGGGTGTCTATAGGAAGAAAACAAAGATACCAATTTGAAGAGATACATGCACACCTATGTTTACTGCAGCATTATTTACAATAGCCAAGATATGGAAGCAACCTAAGTGTCCACGATAGATGAATAAAGATGTGGTGTATAGATATATGATGGAATATTACTCGGCCATAATAAAAAAAGAATGAAATCCTGCCATTTACAACATGGATGGGCCTAGGAGGTATTACGCTAAGTGAAATAAGTCAGAGAAAGACAAGTATCATATGTTTTCATTTATTTATGGAATCTAAAAAACAAATAAACACACAAACCAAACAGAAAGAAACTTACAGAGATAGGAAACAAGCTGTTGGTTACTATAGCAGGGAGAGATGAAATAAGTGAAGGGATTAAGAGTTACAAACTTCCAGTTATAAAATAAATGAGTCATGGGGATGTTATATACAGCATAGGGAATATAGTCAATAATATTTTAATAATTTTGTGTAGTGTCAGATGGTTAATTGGACTCACCATGGAGATCATTTGGTAATGAGTAAAAACAGCGAATGAAAAGAGAATTTAGTTATATAAGAGATTCTACACCAAAATGTAAATCTTTGGGCGTGAGACTGTGGGTTACTAATATATGCCACTTTTTGCTTAACTGTGCTTTCAATGTTCTACATAAACATTCATCACCTTTAAATAAAAATAAACATGCATTACTTTTAAATATTTTTAAATAACAACAGCTCCTGTCCACAAGCCATCCTGGAGGACAGGTGAGAAGAGTTGAATAAACATTTCATTACAATACATGCGTAAGTAGAGACAAATACAGGGTGCTGAGCAATTACAATGAAAAGGTAAAAAACCTAGATGGAATTCAAAGAAAGTTTTCTGAAAGAGAATCTCCCAAATGACAAGTGAGGAATGATTAGGAACAGCCAACCAAAAAAAGAAGAGCATTTGGTGAGGAATGGAGGGACTAGAGAACTTAAATTCGGCAAATTTGGCATGAGGAATTTGGACAGAAGGAAAAAGGAAAAAAGACCACTGACAACAGTGTAGAGAATTAATCAGAGGGGAAGAATGGAAAGTCTGTCAAAGAAATGTGGGAGAGAAATAATGGAAATTTAATCTAAAATAGAGCGGGGGGGGGCCGCCTGGGTGGCTCAGTCATTAAGGGTCTGCCTTCAGTTCAGGTCATGATCCCAGGGTCCTGGGATGGAGCCCCACTTCGGGCTCCCTGCTTGGCGGGACCTCTCCCTCTCCCACTCCCCCTGCTTGTGTTTCTTCTCTTGCTTTGTCTCTCTCTGTCAAATAAATAAATAAAATCTTTAAAACAGAGCAGTGGGTATGGAAAGGCTAAAAGAGTGTAAGACTGTAAGTGGTATTAAGCCCATAGAAACCAAAGACTTAATGATTTGAGAGATCAAAGCACAAAGAGGAATCTAGGATTACTCCCGGCTGGACTTGGGTAAAAGGAAGGCAGAAGCAATTCGGCATGGAAATGAGAGAGGATCTAAATTCAATTTTGGATGTGCTGGGATTGAGGATTCTTGTGGAATGGGATATGTAAATCTTCAAGTGGTAGATGAGTCTTTGTGCTGCAAATACACGGACTTGAGAGTCAATGTTTAAGTGGCTATATGTCACTATATGTGGTGAAATTGCCCACGAAGGGGAATATACAGAAGAAAAGAGAGTTGAACACAGAACACTGGGGAAGACTTGAGAGTGAGATGACAAAACGCTAACTGGGAAATAGAGATAGAAATGGCCAAAGGCAGAAAGGTAAAAATTTTTAAATTCAGGAAAAATAAACCAGAAAATTTTAAGAAGAGAGTGGTCTTAAGTGTCAAACTGAATTAAAGGGTCTGGGCAGAAGTCTTCAAATGCAGGAAGTTAAGGGAATGCATGAGAGGAGATGAAGTTGAGAAAGTATCAGTAATCCATTGTCAACTGTTAGCCTGGGGTGAAGGCTGAGAGGGAAAGGTAGTGGCTGCAGGGACAGAGGGTTGTTTATTACGGTAGACACAGAATAATGACTTCCCAAATATGTCTACAACCTAATCACCGGAACCTGTGAATATGTTACCTTACATGGCAAAAGGAATCTTGTAGACATGATTAAGTTAAGGATCTTGGATGGGGAGCTTATCTTGGGAGTACCCAGGTAGACCAGATGTAAACACAAAAGTCATTATAAAAGGGACTTTTTAAAGTCCTGATAAAAGATCAGAGAAGAAGGATGTTATACAATTGACTTTGAAGATGGAAGAAGGGGGCCACAAGCCAATAACTGCAGGCAACCTCTTTTTTTTTTTTTTTTGGCTGGAAAAGGCAAAGAAAAACAGATTCTCTCTCAGAGCCTCCAGAAGGCTCTAAGGCTCTCCTGATCCATTTTAGACTTCTGGCCTCAGAACTGTAGGATAATAAATTTGTGTTGTTTTAGGTCACTAAGTTAATAGTAATTTGTTACAGCAGCAAAAGGAAACATTTAGTTTGGGTTGTTTTTTAGGTAAAAGAGGCTTGAGCATGTTTACATTCTAAATAAAGAACAGAAGTGAAGCTGTGAAGACAAAAGAGAAAGAGATTTTGTATTTTTGATAAAACTGAACAATAAATTTTGGGATAAAAGTTTAGCTTTATTCTTGCATCCCGAAGTTTTCTCTGTGACCTCTGGCAAAATGCTGACCACCTGAAGCTCACCAGGAAATGGGAAAAAAATGTAATAAAGAACAGAGCCACCATAATTAGTCTTGAAAAGGAAAAATGAACCCTTCTTCCACAAACACAGAAAGGGAAGAAGGGAAAGGTATCTATACTGGTAAGTATAAAATGAATTGAGGTGGGTAACTGACTAATAGGCACTTGTCTCCTAATCTTAGAAGTATCATTTACTGAGTGCTACCTGCAAAGCATCAATTACTTGCATAAATTTTCCTCTCAAAATGCTGCAGGACAGGGCGCCTGGGTGGCTCAAATGGTTAAGCATCTGCCTTCAGCTCAGGTCATGATCCCAGAGTCCTGGGATCAAGTCCCACATCAGGCTCCCTGCTCCTTGGGAGCCTGCTTCTCCCTCTGCCTCTCTTTCTCTCTCTCTCTCTCTCTCTCTCTCTCTGTCTCTCACGAATAAATAAATAAAATCTTTAAAAAAAAATGCTGCAAGACAAAAATTATCCACACTTGACAGGGGGAAAAGTGCCAAAATTCCTAGGATTCAGACATGAATCTGTTTGACTCAAAAACACTATGTTGAGAAATCTGGCAGACACAACCATAACCAAGTGAAGGTTAACACTATGAGTAATAAGACTATCAACATCACGCAACCCTTGATACTGAGAAAGACATGTCATCTCTGTGGTATTCCTCGGCCCAACAACACCTTTATCAAATCACAAGGAAAACAAAACTTTGTTATAATTTACCCTTGGCCTAATTCCAAAGCAGAACTATTAAAAAGTCAACATTATTTATAAGGAGTAACAAACTTAAGGTTTCTTTATAGGGTAAGCCTAAAAAGCATCATTTTTACTGACTCTTGCCTAGCATAGTGCCTGGCATATGGTATTTTCTCAACAAATGAGTGAATATCAAGCAGCAGGTGCTAAATCTTAATACATTTAGCATTTCAAAATGAAAGGTTAAGAAGCAGACTCTTTCAATTAAAGGCTTAAGTAGATTCCACATGAAAACTAAAGCTAGGCTACAGTTAAGAAAACACTTTCCATCAGCTAGTCTCATTTAATACAACACTCCTGAGGCATAGATATTATCACCCCCATTTAATATATGACAAAGGTGGGGCCAAAAGTGGTTAAGTCATATAATTTATTAAGCAGTGGAGCCAGATTTCAAACCCAAGTCCTCAAAACAGTGAGTGAATGAGTGTTGGAAAGGAATGTGTGGATGTTATGAAAACTATATCCCATGTTTCTCTATTAAAAAAAAAAAAAAAACTCCCATTACAAAAACGTCACAGGAAATATAGACAACGGATAGTTTCCAATTCCATACACAAAATCCACAACTTTTTAAGAAATTCGAACCCATTTCAATGATAACAGTAAGCATCACTGAAGAGAACTTAAATGCAACTAGACAAAAAGGCTACATCCTCCTACCTCTTCCTCTGGGGACAAGTCAAATTGGGAGCAAAAGCAACCCCCGAGGCCTGAGACTCTTCCCAGAGGAGAGGTGTGCCCCCCCCCCAACCGGCCCCTCGGGGCGCAGCTGTCCCTACCCTCCACGACCGCATCGGGCCAGCCGGCTCCAGCTTACCTGATGGGCTCCCGCCACCGCTTGAACCAGCTGCAGCAATTGGCCATCAGACTGAACATGCCAGGCCGCACCTCCCGCCGCCTCCCATCCGAGCCCCGAGCGGGGATGGGCCCCTGGTTGCCACCGCCGAATCCCCGGAGGGCCGCAGCCGCTCCCAGGCACCTCTGAGGCGGAGAAGTCGGGAGGGAGGTCAAGGCGGTCAGTCCCAGCACCCGGCCCTGATAACCGCGCCGGGGGCCCGCGTGCCAATAACGGCCTCCTCGCCCAGGCACAGCAGGGCCAAAGGAGCTGATACACAGAGCCGAGCAGGGTTAGCGGAGCCGGGCCACAGAAAAGCCCCGCGTCGACGTGCTGACGTTCCTCGCAGGCGCTGAAGGCCCGCCCCAAGCACCGCCCATGTACTACTCCAATCATCGTGCGACCGCCCCTGGTGGGGGCCTCTGAGTGGCTGAAGGGGCAGGGCTCCCCTTTCCGGGTGGAGGCGGGGGCGGGGATGGGGTTCTCGTAACTAGGCAACCGGAGCGTCCAGAGAGGCGTTGAAAAATCCCTGACAGATCTTGGGCAAGGCCTCTCTGAATACCCATACAAAATGTGTTGCCAGTCGAGGGTGGTGTTCCTCGTCTGTCCCTAACCCCAGCTGAGATCCAGAGATCTCAGGTCTTGTGCGTGTTTTGTTTTGTTTTGTTTTGTGAAGCAGGGTTGGGGATCCTCTGGGACTCCGGCAGACTCTGGCTGCACAACTACAGAAACAATACCCTGGGGCAGTTATTATAAATTAAGGACGAGGGGGAAACTCATTTGCTAACTATCTAATAATTCAGATGACAGACGTTTTAATCTGGATGTTTATTGCTGTTTGTTACATAAAATGTAAAATGGAATTGTATATTTATTGTGGGGGGGTTATGAATGCAAAATAAATGAGTATCTTTTAGCAGGAGCTAAAAGAAATAATATATTCATTGTACAAAATGTGAAAAACACTGAAAAAGGAATAAGATTAACAAAATAAAATCTCATATTCACCACCGCAAAATAACAAGTATTAACATTTTGATATATGTTCTAAGATTTTTAGATAATATTAGATCGTTAGCTATTTGGTTTCTGCAAGATGGAGATGGTGATCTGCTGGCTGTTTTTTTTTTAAATATGTTTTAGTTTATCTACAAGGATATGTAATATCTGCATTTCTTTATATATATATATATATATATATATATATATATATATATATATATATAGGAAAGAAATGGCAAGTACATTCCTGTAGGGGGAAAAATGCCCGCATGATATGTAGGGACCTGTGTGTCCATTCCATTTCTACTTAAATATATTTTTTCAAATCTTGGTAAAAGGAGAGAGGGCCCTGGGATGCCCAGTGTGTCCAGGGGAAAATAATGGTTTGCTACAACAGATTTAGGTTTTTGTTGTTGTTTTTGTTTTTGTTTTTAGTATTTTATTTATTTATTTATTTAGAGAGCACGCATGCACATGAGCGGAAGGCAGAGCAGAGGGAGAGAGAATATCAAGCCGACTCCGAGCTGAGCATGGAGCCCTATGCAGGGTTCGTCCCAGGACCCTGAGATCATGACCTGAGCTGAAATCAAGAGTTAGACTCTTAACCAACTGAGTCACCCACCGCCGCACAACAGATTTAGTTTTAAAATTTTTCTCTGTTCTTTACTCATTCATGTGACCCTGATTCAATTCATATACATCTCTTACAGCTCACCATCTCTGAACCCAATTATCCCATCTGCAAAATGGGAATGAAAATACTTACTTTGCAGGGTCACTAAGATGATAAAATGAAAGAAATAAAGCCTAAGGGCAGTTTCTAACACATAATAGTAGATTTTGAAGTTGCTGTCACCTGCCTAAAAAACATTTATGGCACGTTTCCTCCTACCTCTTTCTCCTAATTGCTAAGGATCTTGTTCACTATTTTCATTGTCCTGACTTGATAAGTTCAAATTTCTTTCCAGTCTCAAGGCTGCATGATCTGTACTGTTTTTCCTAACTGAATCATCCCTTCATCAGTGCTGGATGCTTTCTCCGTCCAGACTGTCCTGTCCAGACACAATAATATTTCTATTCTACAGTGCTAATGAAGAAAGTTAGATTATACCTTCATAAATTTTCTTTTCTCACTGTTATCTGTTTCTTCTCATTTTCTAATATCTGAAAACATCTACCTCATCTTTTCCAAGGTTGTGACCACTTTCCTGCGACGATGACAAACATCATGTTTCAACTTCTCTGATTATTTCTTTTTCATCCAACATCTGAAACATATTGCTCCCCATTTTTTCCCTAGATCTTTGCCTGCAATTTCCAGGGTAGAGAGGGGGTAAGAAGGTAAGGCAGGAAAGATCCACAATTCCTCCTTAGCTATGAGCCAGATTAGCACTGTTCTGCTGACTCTTTACTTTCATAACCCAACTTTTTAAACTGGTGGCTTACCACTAAAACCCCAAAGCACTATTTTTTTTTCTGTTCATTCTTTTTATCAATTTACTGTGACTGAGGTTCTGCCCCATTGAACTACTCAAAACACATTTTTTAATGTAACTTATATCTTCCTAATTACTAAATCAGTTGTCATTTTCTTTTTCATCACTTAATACATTTAATAGTGTTAACTCTTCTAAAACTCTTTCCTCCCTTGGCTTTTCACAATTATGTACTATTCTGGATCTCACTAGTTATTCCTCCTTCGGCTTCCCATATGTACTCTCCAAGATCTGACCTTATCCCTCTGTATTCCTTTTTAAAAACGTGTTCTCTTGAAGTCCAATTACTACTCCTATGCCTGAAGAGACTTACTATGCAGATGTTCCTTCAGCATTTCTGGAACTATACTCAACACCCCTCTTGTCCCCCCAAAATATATTTAACCCCACCTCTACTTCATGTCTTCCCTGAGAATGATACATTACCAAACATTTCTGGTGCCGAAACACAGTCGGTCAGTTAGTAAACTAAGTTGACTATTGGTTTTTCAATACATTAAGTGGTTTGGTAGAAATAAGCACTGTACACTATTTTCAGTTTTCCTTTTCCAAACATATGAGATAGTTATTCCCACCCTCTAGAAGTCATGGGACTTGCTTTGTCCAGTGAAATGTGAGTGAAATGGAAATTGTGGAAGACTATATTAACTTTGAAATACTGTAACATCAAAACAGTGTGGAATGCTGAGCCAACACAATGAAGATGTCTGCCCAGAAAGTCCTGCAGTGAACTTCCCACGAGTAGGCAATAAACACTTACCTTAAACCATTGTAATTCCATGACTATTTCACCATAGTGTAATCTAGTTTATTCTGAATGATGAAAACAACCTTGCTGTCATTCTAGCTAAGACTCTTATTTAATCCCCCAGGGATTATTTAGCATCTTAAATGTTACTTGATTTCTTTTTCCAGCTTTATTGAGGGATAATTGACAAAATTGTATTTTAAAAGTACAATATGATGACTTAATATATGCATACATGGTAAAAATGATTCCCACAATCAAGTTAATTAACACATCCATCACCTCACATTGTTATCTTTCTTTCTTTTTCTTTTGAGAACACACTTAAGATCTACTCTCTTAGCAAATTTCAGTATATGATATAGTATAATTAACTAGAGTCACCATGCTGTGAAAGGGTATATAAACTTTCAGTTTATACCCTATCAACTTCTTCCCATTTCCTTACTCCCCAGCTCCTGGCAACCTATTCTTTGTTTCCATGAATTTGCTTTTTTTTTTCTTTTTAAGATTTTTTTTTTTTTTATTTGAGAGAGAGAGTGCAAGCATGAGCTGGGGGAAGGGGCAGAGGGAGAAGCAAGTTCCCCATTGAGCAGAGAGCCCGACGTGGGGCTCAATCCTAGGACCCTGAGATTATGACCTGAACCAAAGGCAGACGCTTAACTGACTGAGACACCCAATCGCCCCCCCCCCCTTTTTTTTAAGATTCTACATATAAGTGATCCCATGCAGCATTTATCTTTCTCTGCCTGGCTTATTTCACTTAGCATAGTGCCCAAATGTCATACCTAAATGTGAGATATCCGTATCTATCTCTATCTCTATATCACATTTTCTTTACCCATTCATCCATTGATCAGACTTAGGTTGTGGTTTCCTTATGTGGGCTATTGTGAATAATGCTCTAATGAACATGGGAGTACAGAAATGGCTTCCCGGTAATGATTCCTTTGTATATAAACCCAGAAGTGGGATTCTTGGATCATATGGTAGCTCCATTTTTCGTTTCTTGAGGAACTTCCATAGTATTTTCCATAAATATACATTCCTACCATTCTCCACATCTTCATCAACACTTGTCTCTTGTATACATGTTACTTGGTTTCTAAACTTTCCTTGCTCTAATCCATTTTGCAAACATTTAACAAGGTAACATTCTCAAAGTAAAACAATGGAAATTACTCCTTTTAAAACAAACTTACAAACATATTTAGAAATGTACTAAAAATAAATTTGGGGCAAGTGAAATTGACTAAGTATTAATTTATTGAGCTGAAGCCAGATGTCATCTTCACAAAGTAAACTTCTAAGATAAGTTAAAAACCTGAAAATTTTATCCAAAGATGCATCATTAAATTTTATTATTAAACATCTCAGTATATGATTTTTCAAAGTTTGACATTACAGTAGAGGTAAGATACATAATTTTTCATCACCGACACATTGCTGACACTGTGTTGCACCTTTATGGTATTAAAAAGATAATCACTTTAATCTCTTGAACTTTTCAGGAGAGCAAGATTTCTTTTGGGCAACTTATGCTTCTCTAACATTTCCTTCTTCAAACATTTTATATTCTTTTTTATATTGAGGATATTAGAGATGGCTATGAATGTTGTTGATTCATGATTTTGGAAGTTTTCTCTCCTTGTGAAATTTTGAGATTTCAAAATTGATATTCAGCTCTTAATTCCTCCTCACAAGATGAGGAGATTCCCAAATCAAACCTTTACTTGAAAGACTCCTAGCTTAAATGCGTTTAAATTTAATAGTTAAATATATTACTTAAAGGTCATTTTGCTTGATGCTATGATTGTCAGCACACCAAACAATTCTACAGAGATTAGAATTATATTAAAAATTAAATCACTTGGGGCTAGGAATAAACTGGTGAATAGATTAATATGGCAGAGTTAGACACAGCAAGAAGGAAAAGAATTTCAAAGAGGGAAGCGTAATAGATATATTCAGTAATCCCTTCACAATTGATCTTATCAGAAAAAGTGACTCTAATATCAACTTCCATCCAGTTGGGTCACAGAACCACAGAAAGCTAGAACGAGAAGAGCCCCTTGAAAGATGATCAGCCTATGGAATTTCACACACACACATAGGAAATCAGTTGACAGGCTCATCTGGGCAGAAATTCCAGAAGTGATAACAGTAAATATGCCTTCAGTAATACTATTTAATGCACAGTAATTGCTTTACATGTGTTATCTCTTAAATCCTTATATTAACATTATGAAAACCCACTATTATCCCCATTTTACAGAAGATAAAACTGAGGCTTAGAGAGGTTAAGCAATTTGCTTAAAGTTACAGAACTAGTAAGTGATTAAAGTATTGAGATTTGACTCAGGCGTTTTAGCTCCAGATGCAGCCTTAAACATCACATAACATTTCAGATGTGTATGTCTAAGCACAAAATGTAGAGGTTATATTGCAAAAATTAAAATGAGCTGTTTGAAGGTGATGGAATTTGACACATTCTCATTTTTTTCTCAAAACATTTTTTTTAACACCATAAATGCAAGAACAAAAGCAAACTGGATGATCAAAACTATCCCATTTGCTTCCATTATCTCTGTCCTCAGGCGCCTTCATGAAGTTACTCGCTTCTAGGTTTGATTAACGTCTTCATCCCAACGCCAGTCTGTGTCTGCAGGATTTTTCCTCCTAAACCTGGACACCCCGTCGTCGGAGTCCTCAAAGTTCCCCGGGGCCACTCAGCCTCTCACCCTAGCTCGCTGGCGGTTTCTACTACGTTTCCTTCCCCTTCTCCTTGGGAAAGTTCACCGTGCGGAGACAGGGAACGAAACACGGGACGAGGAAGGATGTCTCGACAGTGTTTACTAGGCCTCCACCACTCTCCCTGAGCCCTGCCCCCAGCTTTGAAAAGCTTCCTGGAAATGTCCTCGTTATCACTTCCCCTCTCGGGCTGGGGGCTGGGAGCGGGCGGTCCCCCCGCCCCCGGCTCCCTCTGTTCTGCCGGAGCGCTCGCTCGCAGGCGCCGCCGCGCCGCAGTCCTCAGTGAGCGGCGCCTGGGCTCGCAGGTCCCCGCCGCGACGCGCCACGGTCCTGGTCCCCGCCCGCGCCTCCCCCCGCTTCGCAATGAGGGTCCTGAGTGGGCGCTGCGGGGCGCTACTGGCGTGCCTCATCCTAATGCTCCCGGTCTCCGAGGCAAACTGTGAGTAATCAATAGAGTGCTGTCTTCTTTCCGCAGCAGCGCAACTGAACCCGGAGCCCTCTTGGTAGGATTTTCTTTGCTCCGGCTGCAAGCCAGCTAGAAAGTTTCCAGTAAGTCCCGACAATCTCCGGGCTGACGGAAGCAGCCAGTGGATCTAGCGGGCACTGTAACGGTGGGGCAGGGGCAATTTTTGCCCTGCTCTAGGAGTCAACTGTTGGCTACTGGACAGATTCAAAAACCTGGGGGACACTAAATAACAATGAAGGAATTACAACACCTACCCATTTGCCCTCAACAGCTGAAGTTCCCAGAGGACAAGGATGAGCACTTTCCAGTATAACAATAGGGAGAAAAAGGCAGCCTACTATGTTTTCTCTTGGTACAAGCGGCTGTCCCCAGCCAACACCCCTTGCTGAAATTTTACCTCCCTTTTGCAATTTCTGGACTTTGAGCTTGGTTTGCTTATCTCAACATTGACAAACCAATTGTTTTAGGATCACTGCTGGTTTGCATAGCAGGAGGTAGATGTCATTTTCTAACCTTGAAATCAAAAGGACTGCTAAATGTTGTGCTTCTCAGATCATTTTGTACAAAGTATTTTTGACACTGTCACCGATCTGAGGTCATGGCATGAATTCTCTGTACTTTATCTTTGTATTTCCAGTTCTTTATGTTCCCATGGGTGGATTCAAGGCAGGATGTTGAGTTTTCTCTGAAAAGTATATAAGGAATATCAAAGCATTTAGTACATTTTTAAAAGATTTTATTTATTTATTAGAGAGAGAGTAAGAGAGAGCGCACAGTTGGGGGGAGGGGCAGAGGGAGAGGGAGAAGGAGACTCCCTGCTGAGCAAGGAGACTGATAAGGGGCTCAATCCCAGGACTCCAGTTTCGTGACCTGAGCCAAAGACAGACACTTAACCAACTGAGCCACCCAGGCGCCCCTTGGCATTTAGTACATTTTGATTGCCAGTTAATTTGTTCGTTTTCAAAGTTTAAGCATGGTCATTGATTAAAAATGCTTACTTGTGCTACGTTTTTTATTCTCAGGAAATGGCATGGGAGAGATAAACTCTGAATTGCAAAAACTTTTAGGCTGCTTAAAAACTCCTGTGGAAACTTTTCAAAGATGGTAATTTTAGGAGACTTGAGCAGGAATTTACTAACATTCCACTAGTTTGTATTAGTTAACTGATTAGGATGATTGAGGTATTTTAAAATTCTAATTTAAAGGTTAAACATGATTTGTTGATCTTCTATTAAAGAGCTGCAATAGCAGCATTGCTATTCAAACCACTATCACTAAGCCTGTATGTGGGCCATATGCATATAAATTCATTATTTATATAGTTCATTACAACAATCAAATATTTGCTTGGTAACCAAAGAGGCAAAAGTTTCTTCCCGCACTCACTGCTTGTCATCACAGGAATGTGCTAAACCCTTTGTAGAGATTGTTACATTTTCACTGAATCTAGACACAGTTAAAAATGATGTATATGTCTGTGCTTGTTACACACAAGTAATCAAACCATATAGATGATGAAATATACTTGTTGTGATAGAGTGGAGAAATTAATAGTACAAATATATGACATAAAGAATAGTTGGCCCTATACTGACTTTATTTTAAAAAGTATGAGTAGTTTAATTGGATTAAAAATAATCTCTGGTTAACTGATGGGGAAACCGAGGTACAGATGGAATGTTTTTACTCCCTAAGATTTTAAATTTGAGATAGAATTAGAACTCTAAATATTTTATTTAGTCCATGGAAATATAGTTGTTAGTTAAAGAAAAAGGTTTTAGTGTTTTTTTTAAAGATTTTATTTATTTATTTATTTGAGAGAGAGAATGAAAGAGAGAGAGAGCATGAGAGGGGGGAGGATCAGAGGGAGAAGCAGACTCCCCGCTGAGCAGGGAGCCCGATGTGGGACTCGATCCCGGGACTCCAGGATCATGACCTGAGCCGAAGGCAGTCGCTTAACCAACTGAGCCACCCAGGTGCCTGAAAAAGGTTTTAGTTTTGAGAGTTGTTAGAAACTATCACAGTTCAACTTCTTCATTTTAATAATAAAGAATTGGTCAGAGATGTTAACTGACTTTGCAGACATTTATGTATATGAAAGATATTTTTACTATCTCTTAAATTTTTAGTAAATATAAGAGAGAGCCAGACAGAAAGGGGCAGAGAGATACATTTAAAATATATACTGTCTACATATTCCATCATTTGCCACTAAGGGCTGTGATGAGGAGAAATAGGAGAAAAGAGATGTTCTCCGGTTGTGCTAGTTTGGTCCTATCCAGACTTCCACTGCTAGGTGGATGCAGTCTACCCTTGACATTACTGACTCATATCTGCTTTCCCTATTTTACTGTCTTCTTTCCTTCTCTAACTATTCATTGTTTATCTGTCTTTTTTTTTTTTTAAATCCCTTTATTTCAGAGTTCAAAATGTTGCACTGTTGGAGAGATTTTATTAGGGTTAGGAAGAGTTAGAGACAATTTCTGGTATAGCAACGATACCCTGTGCCATATTCTCTTACCATCCATTCTACATCAGGATACATAGTAATGCTTCATAATAAACCTTTTCTGTCCACCAAGTTCAATATACTCTTTATGGCTAAATGATCTATATTTAAACTTTCAAGATGTTATGAGAAAAAATGAGAAGCCTGATAGTACATATACCAGTAGTCTTTAGCTACAAGCAACAATAATGAACTCTTGCTAATGAAGGAAGGAAGGAAGGAAGGAAGGATGGGAGGAAGGAAGGAAGGAAGGAAGCCGAGTGGGTTTATTGGAAGACTACTGAATGGCATGCTGAATAACTAGGCCAACAGAAGCCAGGGACTTAGGCGTTTCAGTGATCTATATGACGGGAAGTCACGTGCTCTCTGTGTTAGGAGCTGCTATCAGATGACTGGGTTCTAACTGTCTTCTAGTTCTGGGTGTCCCTGCCCGTGACTGAAATTCCCAGAAGAGAGAACTTGATCATTTTGGCTTAACATGTCTCTGGAGTCCTGTGACTGACAGCTCCCTCGAATCAGGAGAAGTGTCTACCCAACTCCCACAAAGGAATGGAAGCTGCAAAGGAAGCAGAAACAAAGAAGTCTACACATGCTAATTATTGGCTGTACAACATACACACACACCCTTCTTTCCATATACACCATTTGGAAGTATTTCAAGTATAATGCACATATTTTAATATAATGCAAATAACTGAGAATAGCAGAAAGGACCTTCTCCTTAATAGATTCCAGTCACCACACCCAAAGAGGAAGGCTCATGGCTACCATTTCTTAGTTTAGTGTCATCAAGTGATGTCCGTGCCTCATCTTGTTCTGTCACAGTCCCATGTCACTGTTCTGTGTTTTATGGATGAAACAATACATTGTTATAATCCATCTCGTATACCAAAAGATAATCATACTAAAAAGACAAGCAAAAGAATACAAGTACGTTGGGGTGGCCTCTCTTCCTTTTGAGCGGGAGCTGGTATTTATGACCCCCTCCTTCACTCCCCAATTCACTTCTCTCTAGCTTTCACACAGTTCGCTGATGTTGGATTTTTTTTGTCTTCTCTCTGAGATGAACCACACCCTTATTCAGGAAGAGCCTGAGCCTCGTTGTTCCTACCTATGGATGATTGTGTCCATCTCTTCTTTTACAATTTCTATTGTGTATAATAGTCATCTTGAAGGAGTAGCACTCCTTCTAGACTTGATTTAGACATGGCAAAAACATCATTTTGCCTTGATTATTGTCATACCAGTATAATCTTCTTTTTAATTTTTTTTTCAACAGGAATAAAGAACTTGAAATGGCTACATAGCAGTCTCAGCTTCTAATTCAGTGGAAAATCTATTAGGTCCCATAGTGAATGCATTTCTTCTTGGTTTACCAATTTCTAGATGAGCAAAAGACAGATGCAAGGGAAGAAAAAAAGCAAAAAATATGAGAATAGGTCATTGAATTAGTTTCTTATGCTGCTATAACAAAGTACCACAAACTGGGTAGTTTAAACAACAGAATTTATTGTCTCACAGTTCTGGAAACTAGAAGTCTGAGATTAAGGTGTCAGCAGGATTGATTCCTTCTGGGAGCTGTGAAGGAGAATCTGTTTCAGGCCTCTCTCCTCAGCTTCTGGTAGCCTCAGACATTTCTTGGCTTGTAGATGGCATTTTCCCTATGTCTTCACATCATCTTCCCTCTGTACATGAGTGTCTCTCTTCCAAATTTCCCCTTTTTATAAAGACATCAGTCATACTGGGTTAGAGCTCACCCTTATAACCTTGTCTTAACTTGATCATCTGCGAAACTCCTTTTTCCAAATAAGATCATATTTGCAAGTAATGGGGGATTAAGGATGTTACCATCTTCATAGGGGACACCATTCAATCCATAACAGTCACTAAGCATCATATCATGACAAGTTCTTCTTCCCTTTCTACCTTTATTTCTAATCTGTGTATTTTAGCTTTAGGGAAATAAAAGCACTATGTATTAATGATGTCTGGTACAAAAAAAGTACCCCTTTTTTTAAAAAAAGTAAGCTCTATGCCCAACATAGGCCTTGAACTCAGGACCCTGAGATCGAGAGTTGCCTGCTTTACTGACTGAACCAGTGAGGGGCCTCCAAAACATACCACAATTTTTAAATCACATTTTGGAAGATAGTGTTGGGTCTGAAAAGGCAGTAACAGAGCCTTCAATAATTGGTCAGTCTATCGTCCTATACAGCTAGCTCCTTTTAGGTATTAGCGTGCACAGTAAGACCCATGAAAATGATAATAATCATCCCATTGACTTATTTCCTTAACTGTGGAATTAATTCCTTTGTTGGAGATAAAGCTGTGTGGCTTAGCATAAGGCATTAAATAAGTCTACCAATAGTGGTACCAGTAGAAAAATTAAATCCAAATCCAGAATGACTATCTCTATCTTTGAGTACAGTGTGCTGCTCCTGCATGATAAAAGAGCCCTAACTAATCAACCATCCACCAGGATCTGATGGATTTTGCAATATGCCCAATGTCTAACAGCAGAAGGAATGGCGGTTCTGCTGGCAAATGTTGTATTTTTTAGTAGTGAGAGCCTAGTGTATCTTAGTGAGGAAAGTCTGTATAGCTGAGTCAATATGTCGTCTCCATGCTTGCCACTCAGGCTGGGTTTTTTTATGAGTATCTAGCAACAGTGGACCAAGTGACACAGCAAGCGACAGCCTTAGCACCAAATGTGCCCACAGACTTGTGTGTTTAGCCCACATGGCATTTTAAAAATCAGGAAACTTCATCTAAATAGTTTGTTTTATGACCTCTCTTGAAAAACAAATGAAGGAAGATCTGGCAACACTGCATGCACCTTCTAACATGGTAAGATTCAAAGCTGCCTTCTTAAGATAGGATATACTCTCTCTAGTTTGCCACAATTTCGAGCATCCCCTGTCATCTTTCATGACATTCTCTTCCCTTGTTTATGGAACCTATCTGACACTTGTAGATTTCGGAGTTTGGGACCCTTGCACTAGATTGCCTTGAGAAGAAACACGATGGACAATCCTTAAGTGGACCATTCTGTCCCCTCTTATTATTAAGAACTTCTCTGGTGTGGGGCTATCTTGTGAGTATTCCCCTGGAACACAAACAGTCTCAGCTCTGGGCAATTCTTGCCAAACAACCTTGTCTCTCAACCTGATATCTAGCTTTTTATGGGTCTCTAAACATATAGACAGACCATTTACAACCATTCAGGAAGCAGAATAGATCCAGATCTCATTCTAAGCAAAGTGGACAGTGAGAAATACTGCTTATATGTCTGCCCGTTGTGAGGTGTTCATTTCTCCAAGCATTCTGTTTCTCCTCAGGATCACCCTTGAGAGAGGCTGTCGTTTGTTCATTGCAGGCTGTGGCTTCATAGCAGGTCTCCCTCTGGCTCGTGTTGGTCTGTCATAAAGAAGTATCTGTCAGTTAGAGTTTTTGTCTTCAGTAGGTTGATTTTCATCCTCACTCGGTTGGTCATAGGCTTTTCCTCGTGAGACTTTAAAGGGAAGTTGAGGTAAGACTTCTTCACGTCAGGAGAGTGAGCAGCCTTCATAGACCGCTTAGTTGTGCCTATAGTCCCATTCTATTCACACCACTGGAACATGTCACAGCTGAACTTCTGTCACAACTAAGTTCCTGGCTAGATCGAAAAGGTAGCATCCAGTTCACAATGAGCTGTTTAAATCACCTGGTCACCAGGTGTCCTGTGGTTGTATTTGCAGACTTCACTAAAGTCCAAAAGGATGCCAAGAACAGTTTCTCAAGGGCAGACTAATTACTGGCAGAAGGAAATGTGACTTGCTCTCCAATCATAAGGACCTCTTCTGAAATTCTTCTTTGGGGACTTGCTATGGTACCTTGGATAGTACCAGAGGACCCTGCCGTCCTAGGGACAATTTGACATAATTGGATCTGATGGGTCACTGGCTAGTCTGACTGACAGACTGCTTGATTAGAACTTTGAACTAGCTAGAGAGCATTTTCTTATTCTGGTTTCCATCTACATCTGGCAGCTTTTGGACTCATATGATAAATAGAGCAGAGTAGAGTACCTAAAAATGGAATATGCCTCAACAATAAGGGGTCCGCTGATATGTATGCTTCCATCTCAGTGTTGAATGCCCAGGTATATAAAAACTTGTCTTTCACTTGGGCAGGAGTATTCCAGCATGACCAAATTGTTGCTGAAAATAGTTCATGCCTGGGGAAGGAAGCACAGTTTGGAGTTTGAGTTTTATTGGACCTATAGTTAGGTACTTGTAGGACACAATGCCCTTAATCAACTGACCCCCATGGGCCTCAGTTCTAAGCAGCAAACCTTAGATTTTAGATGTTTTTTTTTTCTTCTCTAAAGGCCAATATCTAATAATCACTAGAAGTTTTTGGAATCTCTTCCCTTAGTGCAGTTACCCAGTGCAGTTAATCTGCGTGGGAGAAAACAAGAAAAAAAGTTCACTGTATACAGAATACTTCTTCAAGGGCATCTCTCCTCTCCTTCATTCTAGAAGTTCTGGATCCATCAACTGATTCAAGAGTGGTAATTAAGGAGAGGTGGTGATTTCTTTGTATTGTACAACCTCTATTTTACTAACCCAGGGAGTTTTGAATACAAAAGTTAATGAGGAATTTTATGGGTTGTCTTTCCCATCTCATTCTAGGGAAATCTTCACCTGTTAATTCTTTCTCCAAGATTTGATCACTACACTCACCCTGACTTTGATTCACGTGAATATGAGCTGCCACCTAACTCAGCCACCCTGGGTTCCTCCCATTCCCCCTGAGATCTGGGAGCCCTGTTTCATTGCAGCCCCTGCCATTAGCATTTCCAATCTAGGGAGAACATCCAGTAAAATGCTTTTTAGCAAGCCCAGTGATTTCCTTACTAATTGATATCTATGATAATCATGAACATACATTCTTTTATTTCATAATGGGGAGTGGGATGGATAAGTGAGAAAGTGAATAGGTAGGAACCACGTGAAAGATCTAAGCCAGAATCTATCTCCTAGTCCTTGTGAATTCTTTCTTTAATATTATGCCAAGGAATGTCTGGCTTTCAGAGTTATTTAGTGTGTGCCAGAGTTTTGTCTAGGATGCCATTAGCCAACGAAGCGAACTGTTTGAACTGGAACTGGTGACCCTAGCTAGCACATGGAATGAAATCAGCAATATTAATACATTTAGCCTAATTCAAAATTACATATGCCTTTTTGTATTAGTTTTCTATTGTGTAACCAATTGTCACAAACTTAGCATCTTAAAACAATATAATTTATTTTTTTAAATAATTTTTACTTGAGTTTTATTTTATTTTATTTTTTTTAAAGATTTTTATTTATTTATTTGACAGAGAGCGGGAGAGGCAACACAAGCAGGGGGAGTGGGAGAAGGAGAAGCAGGCTTCCCGCCGAGCAGGGAGCCTGATGCGGGGCTCGATCCCAGTACCCTGGGATCATGACCTGAGCTGAAGGCAGACACTTAACGACTGAGCCACCCAGGCGCCCCCATTTTATTAACTCATTAGTCCAGGTACAAGTCCAGGGACCTGCTCAGGGTCTCACAAAGCTAAGATCAAGGGGTTCACCAGAGCTGAGGTCTCATCTGCGGTGTTCTCTTCCAAGTGTATTGATCTCTCCAATGAGAGGAAGGAGAGAGATTAAGGGAGGACATTTGCTTGTGCATGAAAGTGACAAAACTCCATTCCATTTATAATTCTAATAGCCCCAACCTAAGAAAGCCCATGGAATATTTGGTCAGCATTGTCTCTGTTATAAATATTCTTCCCCTAGGGTTAAGATTACTGTTTCTTCCTCTAAGAGAAGGACAAACACATATTGCTCATTTAACCTTTGGTAATATAGATTACAAAATGTGAGCTTGTATTAACTATCTGTTTGTTAAATAGAGAGGGCATAATTAACTATGCCCAACGGACCTAAGCTGGGGACATAGTATAATGACATTGAACTGGCTGTTAATGTAGCAGGGTGAAAAAAATATAACAGTTAATACTGAAATTATTCCTTTTGTGAGAATTCTTATTATTTTACCTTGAAAAGTGGCTTTACGTTTAGAAAGTGAAGTCCTGAAAACATGGTCTATAACTTTGCTACTCAAGAGTACTTCATGAACCAGTAACAGCAGCATTACCTGGGAGCTTATTATAGAAATGAAGCATCTCTGGCCCCATGCCAGACCTACTGATTTAGAATATTCATTTTAAGAAGACCCCGGGTAATTCCTATGCACACTTAAAATTTGAATCATGCTGGTGTCTAAGGAGATAGGAGAAAAGGTTGGTATATGGTTCTGCATGAGAAGTAAATAGAAGTTGCAGGGGTGGAAGTAGGAGGCAACCAGGGAGAGGGAAGGGGAGAAGATGTCAGAGAAGGGAGAAAAGAAGCTGAGCCATATGGCAAGACAATGCAGCTTTTAGGAATGTCTTCAGTAAGATTTCTTTCTTTCTTTTCTTTTCTTTTTTTTTTTTTTTTTTTTAAGAGAGAGCACCCTCGGGGGAGGACAGAGGGAAAGGGGCAGAAGGAGAAGGAGAGAGAATCTTAAGCAGGCTCTACACAGAGCATGGAGCCCAACGTGGGGCTCAGTCTCCCAACCTTGAGATCATGACCTGAGCTGAAATGAAGAGCTGGACACTTAACTGACTGAGTCACCCAGGCGCCCCATCCATTAAGAAATTATTATATGTGAGGTGGACAGAGGACCTTTAGGAACTGGCTTAAGACTTGACTTTAAATTGCAAAAGTTGTTTTAATGTAAACTATAGCCCTTTGTACTTCCCCCCTGCCACCTACCTTCAGGGTTTCTTCAGAAGAGGTTGATTTCCATATCTAACTGGATTAAGAATGAAGAGAAGAGAATAGTTCCATAAGATACAACTGAGGTGAGGAGTTTAGTGAAAGCTAACACTCAAAGCCAATAGTGACCTTAAGAACCTCAGCTCCAAAAGGAGGAAGAAATCTTTTTTCTTTTTTTAAAAGATTTTATTTATTTATTTGACCGAGAGAGACACAGCGAGAGAGGGAACACAAGCAAGGGGAGTGGGAGAGGGAGAAGCTGGGGGAGTGGGAGAGGGAGAAGCAGGGGAGTAGGAGAGGGAGAAGCAGACTTCCCGCTGAGCAGGGAGCCCAGACACTTAACGACTGAGCCACCCAGGCGCCCTAGGATGAAGAAGTCTTGAGAGACATTGGAATTTTTATCAGGTGTGGGATTGGGGTTTTAGGACCCCAGTCAGTTAATCAAAAAGGACAAGATGATATGTGACATTAGCAAAACTCAGATTATCTTTAAATTTAAAGCTTTGATTGAGGGTAATGTTTTGTTAATGCTAGAAGAAAAAAACTCACCTTGGTGATGCAAAAACAAATAGTAGGTCTTGACTCTTTTTCTATTGGGTGATGCAAATCCTTTCTACCTAAATATTCCTATTTTATTTTACATATGTCTGGGAAATACATATAAGTAAATAATTATAATAATTTTGGGGGATGGGCAAGAATTCAGTAATTTTAGACAAGAAAATACTGTACACAAAAAATTGGAAGAAAATGGATAACATTTTAATAGTGTCTTTAGAAAGTAGAGTTATGATGCTTTTTATTCCTTGCTTACCTTTTTGCTTTTAATAAATATAATAACTTGGGGTGCCTGGGTGGCTGAGATGGTTAAGCGTCTGCCTTCAGCTCAGGTCATGATCCCGGGGTCCTGGGATCGAGCCCCACATTCGGCTCCTGGTTCAGTGGAGAGTCTGCTTCTCCCTCTCCCTCTGCCTCTCCCCTGCTCATGCTCTCTTTCTCTCTCTCTCTGTATCTCTGCCTCAAATGAATAAATAAGAATCTTTAAAAAAATATATAACTTGAGTTACTAACTTCAGTTTGAGAACACCATTTCATTTAAGAGTTTTATTTATATTACATTGTTCTAAATATGGAAATTGAGTCCTCCAGGCTTGAGGGGAAGTGAAACAAGGATAATTTATCTAGATTCTGAGTGTTTCTACAGTGAGTAAAGTAATAGGAACTGGCTCTCACTAGTTCTAGGCCATTAGTATAATTCTTCTTATCCTCTTGCTCATTTTTTGGAATGGACTTAAAAAAGACACATTCAAAAACAATGGCTTTTAAATCTTTATAGAAATGGTAAAAATATAACTTCCTGCTTTTGTGTGATAGTTTCCATCTTTCAAAATGGCAGATTTGGGGGCGCCTGGGTGGCTCAGTCAGTTAAGCGTCTGACTTTGGCTCAGGTCATGATCCCAGGGTCCCGGGATCAAGCTCCGCGTCAGGCTCATTGCTCAGCAGAGAGCCTGCGTCTCCCTCTCCCTCTGCCTGCTGCTCCCCCTGCTTGTGCTCTCTCTCTCTCTCTCTCACTGTCTCTCTCTCTGTGTCAAATAAATAAAAATAAGTAATTAAAAAAATGGTAGGTTTGGCATTTTCTCATTGAGTTTCACAACTGTTCTGTGATGCACCTTCCCAACTTTAGGAAAATGTTACCTTTACTCACCCTCTACCGAGAGTGGTTACCCCACATTCTCTTCCTGCTGTCATTTGAACTTCTTGAGGAAGTGGTTTATTCTAGCAGTCTCTATTTCCTCTCTTCCTTCTCACCCTCCCACTGGTCTTGGTGATCGGGAATATTAACAGTGATCCTATTGTTAAATCAACTACATTTTGGCTCTCATCCTAAATAATGGTAATTATTATTAACTTTTTTTTTGAGAGACAGAGACTTAGATTAAATTACTAACTATATCCTACTGACTCCCTAATATTTTTAAACCATTCAAGTAATCCATGATTAATATAATCTAATTTGGGAATACAGATATGCACTAAAAAAAATGCATCTGTAGTCCCACTAGCCAAAGTAATGTTTTGCTCTATATTCTGCTAAGCAACTTTGTCTGCATATATATACATATATTCTTAGAAATTAAAATACATACATACAAGAATGGAATTGTGCTGTAATACTATTTTTTCTAATATTTTTAACTTGATGTTTCACCTAAAAATATGATGATGGTTTTCATGTCAATAAAATCTGTCACACTTTAAAACAGATTTATAGTTTTTCTTCATATATGTTCATCATAATATATTTAATCAAAAACATATGTTTGGAAATTTAGATTATTTCCAGTGTTCTGCTTATATCAATAAAATTGTGATGCACATATTCATGCATATTTCTTTACATATGTCCTGTTCATTTCCTCAGATTAATTTCCTAGAAATAGAATGGTTAGCTGAATATCTAAAGGTTTTGAATACATATTGTTAGATTTCTCCCTGGAAATTTGCTTTTAAAAGTGTATTTAAGAGTGCCTACTTGCTCTCGTCTTTGCCAACATTGAACATTAACTTTGTTTTAAATCTTTGTCAATGCAATAGGAATAAAAATGGGGGTGACCTTTTTGGGGTGAGGGAGAAGTAGTCCATTCTACTTTTCAGTTCATACATTAACTTTAAAGAGCAGCTAGAAATAGTCGCTAACCTCCTTGCCTTACATATTAGTCTGCTTGGACTGCTCTGACAAAATACCATAGACTACATGGCTTAAATAAGAGAAATTTATTTTCTCACAGTTCTGGAGGCTGGAAAATCCCAAGATGAAAGTGCTGACCAGTTTAATTTCTAGTCAGGGCTCCCTTCCTGGCTTGTAGACCTTGATTTCTTACTATGTTCTCACATGGCCTTTCCTCAGGGTCTGTATGCTTACAGGGAGAGAGCTCGCTAATGTCTCCTCTTATAAGAACACGAATCCTATAGGATTAGGGCCCCACCTGCATGACCTCATTTAACCTTAATTATTTCCTTAGAAGCCCCTTTTCCAAATACAGCCACAGTGGAGATTTCCACTAGAACATATAAATTCAGGGAGGTGGACACAAACATTCAGACCATAATGCCGAACATTTAGATTCAGTCCATATGCCTTGTCAAGTAGAACACAAGTTCTGTTGTGTTTTTTTGGTTTGTTTCTTTGTTTTTTGTTTTTTGTAACTGTGGAAGAGGAGAAGTAGGTTTATTTTACTTTGTGGCCAATTTTTTAAGTGAGCCTGAGTTTCTGTATGTTAAATGTACCTTTCCTTATTACTTGTTTTATTATCCTTCTTCCCCAAATCCTTATCCAAATCATTTTCTCCTCTCTCCTTAATAAATTATTTTATTCCGTTGCTATTTAGACTGTGTCTTATAGCCTTTTAGAAAGTCAAGAAGGAATTCTGAGGGTCTGGCAGAAATTTAGAAATTGAATTATAAGCACCTACTCAATACTATACCAATATTCCAAATAATCTCATTTCCACATCAGCGCTTAAAAATAATGTATCTTAAGAGTCAAAAGGGATGTATCCAGAGTCTTTCTAAGCCTTGCTTCATATCTGGGAGATATGAAGGAAGTAGGATAGTGCAGAATTAGGCCAACTCTTTCACTGTTGCCTTTAAAAATGTCCAGAAACAGTTTGCCTGTTGCTTTTCCAAACATAAACACAGACACAGGCCAGTGAACTAATAATATTAATTGATGCTATCCTAACAAATAGGTCAAATAGAACAAAAACACAACTTTTCCTGCGCTGTTACCTCTTGGTACATGACGTCAAAAGCAGATGCTGTTCTGGTGTCCTAGGGTGTCGGAGATGAAAAAGACAAGGAAAGCTGACTGCGTGGAAGATCTTTTGCACGTCATAAAGGAGGCCTCCTGCTGGAGCCTCAGGAAGTATAACCAGTTTGCAGCGTAGTTATCTGGAGAAGGAAAGAGAGGGCTAGCAAATCCCTCTCCCCGCCTTGCCAAAATCTGAACTCTGAGTCCCTTCAAACGAAGTACTATAATTTATCACTCATCAAGAGCAGACAGATCAAATGAAAGAAATGATTAATGTTGTGTTTGGGTTTTTTGTTAGTTTTGTTTGTTTTGGGGGGATTATTAAGCTGCCTGTTCAGTCTTTTGGGTAGAACTATTTGTTGTTTTGGAAGGAATAACAGATATGTAGCACTTTCTCTGTCTATGGCTACAATCAAAAGGTTTTAACCTTGGGGATACAATGGCAGAGTGTTTGATTTATTCTTCTTTTTCTAGACTAGGCACTGTAAATTAAAGTTATAATTAAATCTCAGAGTAAGGAGAGGTCCATGTCACTCCTGTCGTGGCTAAACAGTTCAGGCATTGTTTCCCTACTCAGCCAGAATGGGGGTTGATAGTCACTTTTTTTTTTTTTTTTAATGGCACCAATGGCTTCTTCTACTTATAAATAAACGTCAGTCTTCATCTTTTTTAATCCAAATGTTTTAGGACTTACCTTTATATGTACAACATATAACTCATAGATTATTTCCTCTTTTTCTTTCCCAGATTTAAATTCTTATCCAGATCTAGTCTTTATGATTTTTGACTCTTAAAGTATTTCTCATCAGCCTATTTATTGCTTAGTCCTCTTGAAGAATGGATGCATATATAGTTCACCTTTAGAGAATACTTTTTCTAACACTTTCCTAACCTTTAACATAATAATATGAGAACACTCAGTTGCTCAGCAGCCTAGTCCTCAATATAAACGAAAATAAGAACTTCAGAGGAAAGCAAGTGTAATAGTTCTCTTTAAAAATTTAACTTAAAAAAGATTGAAGTGTAGCATGCATCCAGACATGGCATTTCTTCCTGAAGTCTAACACAAGCTTCTCTGAAAATTAGTAATAATTATATAGGCCAACAAATTCCTAATTAAAAATCTATCTTTTGGTTTTCATAGTCCTTGCAATCTTCACCTTTTTAAATATCCCTCCTCAATTAGAAATCTTCCGTGATAGAAATATTTATGAAAAAAATGAAAGATTTTATGTTTGATTACTATGTGAGTATTTTAAATAGAGTTGGTAATATCTGGACATATGTTTTCCCATCATTATTAATTAACGGTGTTTCTATATTACATGCAGTTCTGTTTTTCTTCAGGCTTTGACTAAAAACATGCCATTTCAACAGTTGACACACATGAAGCACAATTACATCTCAAAGTATTATCTAGTTGTTCTATTTGTACATTGAAAACAATTTTCCCCTGCTTCATCCCACACTGAAGCAGAAACAAAGATTCAAACACTCTGCCAACCCGCATTCTAGCCAGAGATTTTCTCTCAGACACATGTTTTTTAGGGGTAGTTCTTCATTCTTGGGATGACAGACAAGTAGGGCCTGGGAAAAGGAGAGACAAAAAGCAGAACTAAAAAAGAGATGAGCTTTGGAAGGAGGAATGTGAGAACCATCTCAATAAAGGACAAGAGAGCAAAATGAAAAGATTCAGAGGATGGGTTATCCCAAAGCTTGTATCTCCTTCATCTGCAGCATCACTCTCATCTGACTGATCAGTACTGGGCAACCTGCAGATCAGTGGTCCTAACCACGCCCCCTGAACAGAGGGTGGCAAGTTTGAACACTCCAGTGGCAGAAGAGGGGCCTCAGGAAAGGACCTCCCTTTGACCAGGTGGAACTGAATTGAACACTGGGAAATTCTCCTCTGACCAGAGGCAGTGCTAACCCCACTATCTTTATTACAGGTACTTTTATGAAGTACCAGTAACAATAAGTGACTTTTCTGAGGATAAGACAATCAAATCTTATGCTCAAAAAACAGAGATTTGCCCCCACAGAAAATATCGAAGGGAACATATGAAAGCTGTTAAGACAGTTTCAAAAAGGAATTCCAGTTAATGTTTGAACAATGGTTATTTTATTGACATAATTGTTCAAACTGCTATGGTCACTATTTTGAAGAGGGAAGACTTAGATAAGTTAAAAATGTAAATAGTTCAGTCATTCTTCTAACTTGAAAGACTCATAACTAAACACTATACCTAACAATATGAATCTGAAGGTAACACTTTTCAAGCAACATACTCAGGTTTTAACAGACTTTCTTGAAAAACTTCTTAATCCAAAGAAGTGAAACAAGTGATTAGAGACAGTGTAGTAATGCAAAAGGAAAACAGGTTTTGGAGGCAGGCTTCTGTTCTCAGCTGTGTGAGCTTGGTAAGGTTAACTCAACTTCCCTGAGTTGTAGTTTGTTCATGCATAAAATGGGAAAATTACTGTCTACTTAGAACAGTTGTGATTAGTATTAAAGGAGATAATGTAAAAACGGCATATACCTGCTTATATGCCATGACTATTATGATAAATAATGGAACTTTGTAGACATTCCTGCAGTCCGGCAGGGTGCATGCTTCTGGGTAGATAGACTGAGGCAGCTGGTAAAAGCACTTCTTTTTTTTTTTTTTTTTTAAAGATTTTATTTATTTATTTGACAGAGAGAGAGATAATGAGAACAGGAACACAAGCAGGGGGAGTGGGAGAGGGAGAAGCGGCTTCCAGCTGAGCAGAGAACCTGCTGTGGGCTCGATCCCAGGACCCTGGGATCATGACCTAAGCTGAAGGCAGATGCTGAACGACTGAGCCACCCAGGCTTCCCTAAAAACCACTTCTAACGCACATAGTTTTCTCATCCTACAGTCCTGTAGTTCTTAATTTGGATCTGTGATGTCATGTTTATATTTTTTTTGACAAAGAATAGTAGACTCCTTTGAAAGCACACTTGTTAAATGGATGGGTTTATTTTCTAAAGGACAGTAAATTCCTTTCTTTTTTTTTTAAGATTTTATTTATTTATTTGACAGAGAGCTACACAGCGAGAGAGGGAACACAAGCAGGGGGAGTGGGAGAGGGAGAAGCAGGCTTCCCGCTGAGCAGGGAGCCGGACTCGGGACTCCATCCCAGGACCCTGGGATCCTGACCTGATGGAAGGCAGACGCTTAACGACTGAGCCACCCAGGCGCGCCAAGGACAGTAAATGTCTTATTTAAGATATCAAACTTGTCCATGCCACAACCACATAATTTCTTTTTTTAAAATCAAGTACGTTGTTGGCATTTGAGTGGCAGATATAGAGAAGAAAGGGCACTGGATTAGGAAGATGGATATATTTAAATTCTTGTCCCATTAGCAGTACATCCTAGCTCTGTGACCTTGGGCCAAATCATGTAACCTCTTTCAGCTTCATTTTCTTCAAGTAACTCAAGGAAAGTCGGGATGATAATTCTCTCCTTTGGTTTATGGCATTATTTATGTGATGATCAAATGAAATAATATACACATTGAAAATTATTAAGTACCATGCCAATTTAAAACATTATTGGCTTGAGCCTAGATGAAATAAAACATAAGCATTCAAATTTAGACAAAATTAGGTTTTTATTATTAACTTCATTATCCTTTAGGGTAGAGGTGTAACAGTTTCCTTTTTTAAGATTCCTCTAATCAGCGGAGAAAATGAAACCTCTGGCTGTTTTTTGAGAAGCAGCGGATAGTAATGGATAGTCACAGGTCTGGACATTGGGATCTAAGTCCTAATTTTGCTATTCACTATAACTTAAGACAACTATCTTGCATGCTCTTTATGTGAGTACTATCTTCTCTGAAATAATGGAGGCTATTTTGTTTCCTTTTCCTTCTATAAACTTACGTGAGCATCCCTTTAAATGTCCACCTTAGTTTTCTGTGGATATTTGAGAACGTCCCCTTTCACAACGTGAATACGGTACTTGTTATCAAACCTGGTTTGTGTCCTGCAGTGGGGTCACTTGTAGGGGAAGAGATATTCCTAAATGTCAATATTAAGATCTAAATTCCAAAACTTAATATTCCATAAGAAAGAAATGGAAAAGAGTGATGTTTATGGTTATTTTTCTGAGTGCATTTGACATTGATTTTTTTGTTATTACATCACTGTATTTATCTTTCAGAGAAGAATGTTATTGTTTTCCCCAGAAAGATACATATTTGCTTTGAGGTTCAGAAGGGTCCAGTTTTTGCCATATTTATTATAAAGTAGCATCCTTAAAACTACTTCAAATAAATGAGATAATTGGCCATGTCAGATTCTTCCATTGTGGATAGGGCTACCATTTATCAGTCAGTAATACACTTGGCAGGTAATGTGCTCACAGAATAGCATCTGTTAGACACACACAACCTTGATTTAATCTTGATCTTAATGAACAGTGATAAAGATGGTAAGACATAGGGTTAAAGATATAACCCAAACACTATTTGTTTAGTTAGTCATCACATTTAAACTTCTGTTTTGGCAAGTAGGAGAAATAAAATAACATTACTTACTTCATTCTTGAAAGATGTTCAGTTATTCAACTAATAATTATGGTGACTTGATTAATTAGTCCTTTTGCTTTTCTTTTTCTTCCTTCTCTTGTCATCTTTTGTGTATGCCCTTTTCACCAAGTAATAAGATAAAAAAGAGAAAAACAAATTTATCTTTTTATATTACTTACTCATCTTAGTGAGAGCACTATTATGGTTTAAATCAGGATTTAAAAATTATTTGTAGATTTTATTTTTCTTTTAAAATTTTTCATTAAAAAGTAGTGTTGTTTACATACTAAAACAATAAAGCCAAAGCTTCATGCTGTCCATTCTTTTCTTCCAACATAATTGCAATCAGTAGTTTGAGTGTCTTTCCAAACTATTTTCTATGTATCTGTCCACATGATATTTACATATCTACAAGTATGGCTGATATACATAGGGTTACATGATAGTATGACATTCCACAATTTTCATTTTTAATTTAATAATATATCTTGAAGATCTTCAGTACAGGAATATCTTCCTTCTCTTTGATAAGGTGCATATTAATCCACAGTACAGATGTATTATAGTTTATTTTTCTATTCCCTTCTTGAGAGTTATTTAGATTGTTTTTAATTTTTTTGATATTACGATTTTTCAACAAACATTCTATATACACCTTTTCCAGCCCAGGTACATATCTGCAGGACATTCTTAGAAGCAGAATTGTTGAATTGAAGAATATGTGTGCTTTACATTTTCAGCTACTACCAGATTACCTTAAAATAATGCTACCTAGTACATATTCCTACCACCAATATACAAGAATACTTGTTTCCTCTTACCCTCACCATTACTTGATGTTAGTCTTTTACGTTTGTGCAAATTTAATGGGCAAAAATCTAGTTAAAAAATTTGTAGTGAACATCTTTTCACATATTTTTGGTCATTTTTATTTTCTTCTTTAGTGACGTTTATATGACTTTGATTATAGTGTTTTCTCTTATTTTCTTTATATTGTTTTGTATTTAATCTTGCACACATTCTTGTTATCTGTTGGCTTATTATTGTTGTTGTTATTGTTTTAATTTGCAAAAGTCATTTATACATTCTGGATGTAATTTTTTCCATTCTATATTATGAAATATTTTCTTCTAATCTGTCATTTGATGTTGAACTTTGTTATTTTTGTTGTTGTTGTTTACCTGTTTGAAATTCATTATGCAGTTGATATTACCAAATTTTTTCTCTTTGCCTTCTGTATTTTGTGCTTTGCACATGGTCTTCCTTTTTCCAAAGATTTTTATTTTCCCTTTGTACGAATAAATGAAATGTTTTAGTTCATCAAGTATCTTTTAAATAGATGATTGGACTGTACTCCCACATTTCTCTATCTTTACAGAGGTCATGTGGTTTTCCATTAAAATTGAGAAAGCTTATTACTCTAGCTTTAAAGATGTGTGGCTATAACTTTTGATATAGTCATTTCAGCATGCTGCTTTTCCCAAGTGTAGTCATAATAAGGTAAACATTAAATATTGTCTGGTGTGTTTGGCCTCATGAATGAACTTGAATGATTCATGTAGATCATTATATAAGTGCTGTAGCTTGCACACCAAACTTGCTGTCTGAGTTGTTAATCAAAGTGCTTATGTATCTGCATATTTTTCTTCTCAATTCTCTATACTGATTTTAAATGTTATGCAGTTCACAATTAGACAATGATTTTATTTTATTTTTTTTAGACAAAGATTTTAATTCTCACTGTTTAACAAAATACCATATTTTAGGTGGAGAAATGAAAAGCTTACTCATAAAAACTTATTTTTTCCTTCAGTTTTGTCAAAGCAGCACGCTTCACAAGTCCTGGTTAGGAAACGCCGTGCAAATTCTATGTTTGAAGAAACCAAAAAGGGTAATCTTGAAAGAGAATGCATTGAAGAATTGTGCAATAAAGAAGAAGCCAGGGAGGTCTTTGAAAATGACCCTGAAACGGTAAGAATTTATGAAATCTAATTAGTTAACATACCTAGACATAAGACTGAACATCTCCAGCTTGAGTCAGTGTTCCCTTGTGTTCCTTTTTAAAGTAATGATTGTGTATATTGCCTTCTACATGAAACCACTGAAGCATTTCAGAAAAAATAACTTCAGAGGGAAGTGGGCTTGTTAGGAAGACACTATTGTCAAAGCATTGTGCTCTGACCAAACTATAATTCAGTTATACTTCATTATCAGCAAGTGGTCTTGACCTCATAGTTTGTAAATACTTTTTTCGTAACTGGAATTTGCTAGTATTGGGTAGGTGGAGAGGAAGGTATCTCCCTGTAATATGTGTGTGTGTGTGTGTGTGTGTGTGTGTGTGTGTGTGTGTGTGTGTAACTGCATTATCACTATACTTCATTAAATCTCTCTGTTGGCATTTTTAACCAGGCTTTAGAAGACAAGGCTATCTAATCCAGAGCTTGGTACATCATAGGTACTCAGTGAATGCTTACTGAAGAATTCATTACAGTACTGTATTCCCTAAGTATAATTTTTTCCATAAAGCCTTGGGAAGTTTCCTGAACCCACTTGATATGATCACTAATTCCTGGGGTTAGAATTTATATATTTAGTGTATAAATTTTTCCAAGTTAGTCTAGAAGAATTTAATCATAAAGACCACTAAATATCATATAGAAATATGGGACCCCAGACCTTATCTTTAGTCTCCTAATTTTCCTAGGGAAGGATGTTTTCTAATACGCCCTGTGGACAACAGGATTATAAACAGTGCCTGTAAAAATTAGGATGAAGATGACCTTGAGAATTCAAATATGATAGCCATCAGGGTTACCTCAGATATATTTCCTGAGATGATCTATGTAACCCAAAGGAAATGGGGGAGAAAACATATACAAAGTAGTTCCTTTAGCTCAGCCATGGCTCATGGGACCATCAGACTAGATGAGAGATAATGAGCAGAAACATTTGTCTAGAGTTAGAGAACTTGTCCAAGACAGTAACAGCTTGTGTTCTCCAGAGTTCCTCTTTAATCCTTTTATTTCTACCTACTCTAATAGGTTCAAAGAATATTTTTTTCTAAGGTACCCAAAGAATCATTTTTAATACTCTACAGGATTGAGCCAGTTTTGTTGCTTTTTGTGGATAAGCAATTGACAAGACAAAATATTTTTTTTTCACACTATATAACAGATTAGTACTCTTATTGTGCAGGGTGTGTATATATATCACAATAGAATATAATATTATTTATTGTAGAAATTTAAATATATACCACAGTGGTCAGAACAATTTAATAAGCCCCCATATAGCTCCCCAGACTTCAGCAATTATCAACAATCAGCCATTCTTGTTTTGTCTGTTCTCTACCCCACCCAGTCTAATTTTTGTTTTGTTTTGCTGGATCATTTAAGGCAAGCCTGCATCCCTGAGATATCATATTATTACAGCGCCCATAAATACATGAGTATCTATTTCTAACATTATAGGTATGTTCTTGTAGCTCAGCCTCTGAATGGCAAGTGGAGGTGTAAGACCATAGTGGAGAGAAGGGAAACTAGTTGAGAAGGGAAACTCATTTATGTGCTTCCTCCCGCCACTTTCTGACATTGGTCTCATATACAAAAGGGAAGGATGACAGAGAGTAAAGAAAAAATGGGAGAAATGAAAGGCAAGGAAAAAGAAACATTTGTGACTGCTTCTCATTTTCTTTCTTTTTCCTTTTTAAAGATTTTATTTATTTGAGAGAGAGAGTGAGAACAAGAGAGAGCATGAGCAGGGGGAGAGGCAGATGGAGAGGGAGAAGCAGACTCCCCGCTGAGCCGGGAGCCCAGTGCAGGGCTCGATGCAGGGCTCGATCCCAGGACCCTGAGATCATGACCCAAGCTGAAGGCAGACGCCCAACCAGCTAAGCCACCTAGGCGCCCCTGCTTCTCATTTTCTATCCTGCCCCCGCCTCTCCCCGTCCACGTCCCTAATATTATGGTTCACACTCCTAGTCTCCACCCTGTTGCTCACCTCACCGCTGTCCCTAATATCTTCCTCTCACCTGCATCATCTCCTTTTGAACCTATTCATTGTTGCTTATTTTCCTGGCTTTTGTTCTGTAGACAAAAACACCACTGTTTGAATTACTTAGTGGGAGATCCCATCCTTACAAACAAGTAGACAAGTGTTGTATAGGTTTATTTGGGAGAGGAGGCAAGAGCGGAGACTTTGGCTCTGAACTGGATGAGGTATATTCCTTACTTATGTTTTTGTGTAGAAACACTGGTTTCTCGTGAGGTGTTCTTGTGCTGTTAATGTTACACATTAGATATATTATGGCTTAAGAAGGCTTTGGGGAACCAGCCTAAGAACCGTACCTTCAGAAATCATTTATAAATTTTTCTCCCTTTGGAAAAGTACATTCCTTAGTCCAAATTACTGATTTACAGACAAACTTTTGGTACATAACCGATTTATAAGTAAGGTATTACATGTACATAAGATGCTAAAAGATAAATATTCACTTTAATTCACTTCAAATTATGTCACTCTTACTCAACATTAAATGTGGCATATGTAATCAGCATGACATGAAATGTGTCAAATGGGTATCTGATTGTTACGGAAAAATTAAAGGATTTATAAATAAAGAGCATATATTGCATGTAACATCTTCAGTAGAACCTGTTTTCAGATTAGAAGCTTTTGTAACATGATTTTATTGCTTAATATTGATTTAAGCTAAGTGTCTTACTGGCTTTTTGTTATTAGTTATCTACTCCTGGCATATTTTACTATAGCAAAAATGTTGTAATGTGGAAATGATAATTATATGTAATATATTTGCATATTTAATATAAAACACATTATAAGATTGTTTTAACTATATAGTGAAATTTAGACTTGCTAAGATGTATTTTTTCTTTTCTTTCTTTCTAGGATTATTTTTATCCAAAATACTTAGGTAAGTTCAAAGAATCTCAATCATATAATCATAGAAATAGAAGGGAATTTAGATTTGATCAAGTCCAATCTTCCACCCATCTATTCCAGCCAATATAATTTAATTAGCCTTGGGAGTAAGAGTTCATTTTATATGGAGTTTTGCTGTCCTTTTATTTAAGGACATGTAGGCAAATTTGAAATGGTTCTTTAATGAATGTGTGGCATTTTGACTTTTAGTCTTTTTTATTCTCTTGTCTTTGTCATAAAGGTCCATAGGCTGATGATAATTTATATTTAAGTATCAGGACATTCTTTAGAAGCATATGAATTGTCATGGGTTATCTTCTTAATATTGATATATAATTAACATGTAACATTGTATTAGTTTCAGGTATATGACATAATATTTAATATATGTATGTATACTTTGCAAAATGACCACCCAGTAAGTCTAGTTAATGTCCATCACCACACATAGTTACATTTTTTTTCCTGTGATGAGAACTTTTAAGATCTACTTTCTTAGCAACTTTCAAATATACAATACAGTACTATTAACTGTAGTCACCATCCTATACATTATACCCTAAGACTTGTTTACTCTATAATTGGAACTTATGGATTATCTGTTGCTGAAAGAAAAGATCTCTACACTCTCTAAAGCTTATGACATAAATCATTATAATTTAAATTAACGTGGAGAAAAAATAGAATGTCAAGACTGTTTCAGCTTCTCAATTTTAGGTAGGGGCTTAAATATTTTATAAAAAAGATATTTGGCTATTAAAATTAAAAGCTTGCATTAAAAAATATAGTATTAATCCTTGTTTCTTAGGTCCATGTAATGAAGCTCTGTTTTTGTGGGCATCAGCACTCTAGAAGTACATACCTTTGATCACAGAGTACATTTGGATAAAGATAAATAACTTTTTTTTTTTTAAGATTTTATTTATTTATTTGACAGAGGGAGAGATAGTGAGAGCAGGAACACAAGCAGGGGGAGTCGGAGAGAGAGAAGCAGGCTTCCCGCTGAGCAGGGAGCCTGATGCAGGGCTTGATCTCGGGACCCTGGGATCCTGACCTGAGCTGAAGGCTGACGCTTAACGACTGAGCCACCCAGTAGCCCCCATAAATAACTTTTTAATACAACATTGTGTATTTTGGGAAAATTCCTTGGATAAAATGGTTTTCTTTTTTCTCCTTTTCTCCTTCTCAGCTTCCTCTTTTCTGGCTCTACTCAACTTTCTTTTCTCTTTGCTTGTCTTACTTGGCAGCATGGTAGAATAACCAAGTGCAAAAGAACAAAAAAAGAAAACCAAAAGCCAAAAACCAAAAACAAAACCTGTAAGATGTGGGCTCTACTCCCAGATCTAAAAATTTCTACTGTGTCAGGTTAAGCAAGTTATTTTGCTTTTCAGGTTCTGTATTTAAATGTGCACTATAATTATATTCTCTAACTTCGGACCTGTTGGGAGTACCAAATAAGTGTATGTATGTAGATAGATTTTTTTACTTTACACTTTTATTCAAATGTAAAGTATTAATATTTAACCAACCCATAATTTGAACTATATTTTTTATCATGTTTTATTTTTTGATTCACAATTTATATTTTGGTCTTTACTTATGTTTAGGCATATGCAATGAATTCCACTATTGAAAACAGAAAAGAAATGCTCTACTTAACTTTTACATCATTTGATGTATATATTCTATGGGCCAATGGCCCTAATTGGGGGGGAAAACTTTATGATCCTGTCCTTGGCAAACCTAACCTAACTTTACTAGTAACCCCAGCTTATCAGGAATCTCCTTACAGTGAGACAGGGACACCCAAGAACTTAGATCACTAATACTCACACAGTGGGCAGTGTTTAGGTTTAGAGTTTCAGGGGTTAGAAAGTACTTCAGTTTATCCACATATCCCATGTACTGCATTGGAAACATGGAATTTGGTAAAAAAATACTTGTGGGTTTCATTATACAAATGTTAAGTTTTTAAGTTCTGTTCTTTCCTTAGAAAATAGAACGAATCACCCTACTATTTATGTGGGCCTTTAAAATATCACCTGATAGAGTGGATTTTTGTATTAATGGAAGACAAACGTCTTTGGAAAAATGCTAAGTTCTGAGCCTAAATATAAACATTAGAAATAAATTTTAGTTTCTGGTTCTTGCCAAGTTGGTGAATTAGCCCAGATTGCTGACTCCTTCTCTTAAAATCATCTCCAGAGAAACACTGGCATTCCAGACACTAATGATAACAAAACAAAATGAAAAACAACAAGAAATGTGAGAAATCCATGGATAAACTGAAGGCTGGCTTGACCTAGTATGTGTGTGTGGGAAGTGGGGTGCTGACTGCTGAGGCAGCAGTAAGAGGACAGTTTGGAGTATTTAAAAACTGACTAATCATACAAATCAAGAAAAAATTTTAAAGTACGATACTGCAAACTCTTAGTAGCAAGAAATAAGGAAATAACAAAAATAGGGATGGAAATAAGTTAAAAGGAAAACAAAAAAGATTCACAAAAGCAAAATCTCATTCTTTGAAAAGGTTAGTAAGTTAGATTGACTTATAGTAAGAATAATTAAGGAAAAAGAAAAAGAACGAAAAAGGAAATGCCAAAACACAAAGTGTAGGATAAAAAGAATTACTATAAGCCCAACATAGATTGAATTTATAATGGTAAAATATAGATAATCATAAAATAAAATATAATCACAAAATAATACAAATAGCTATACCAAAATATATTTGGAAACTTGATAAAATGGATACATTCCCAGAAAAATAGAAAACATTATTTTACAAGAAGAAGTAGATAACGTGGTTACAAATAATTACTAAACCAGAAAAACCTCAATCAAAGCCCTCTTCCATGACACCCCTCAAATCTAGACCCAGATGTTTTACAAATGACTTCTTCCAAATTGAAAAAAAAAAAAATTGTTAAACTTTCTCTTATAAAATTGTCCTAGAAGAGAGAATAAGATTCTATGCTGTGAACTTATTCAGAAAGTTTGGTGTAATCTTGATTCCAAAATCAGATAAGAACGACACAAGAAAATAAAAATAAAAATAAAATTCCTTTTCAATTATAAATTAATTCTAAATAAAATGATATCCAATCTAATCTAAAGTGTATTAAAAATAATATATCATAATAAAGTAGGGTTTATTCCAGAAATTCAAGAATGGTTTAACATCAGAAAATCTATCAATTTAATTATCTACATAAAGAGTGTATTATTACCTCAGTTCATACAGAAAAGACAGTTGATAAAGTTCAGCATTTAATATAAAACCTTTTTGCAAACTGTGATTATAGGAGAACTTTCTGAGCTTGGTAAAGGTTATACAGAATAACCATATAATTTACCAATTTTGATACTTTTGTCCAGGACCAGTACTACCATAGATAAATGCCAGGTAGAAAAGAACAAAATAGGACTGTTCTCGGAAAATTGGCATGTATGGTCACTCTAATGATATACACACAACAGTAGAGAAAGAAAGAAAGAAAGAAAGAAACAAAGAAAAAAAGAAAGAAAGAGAGAAAGAAGGAAAGAGAAAGAAAAGGAAAGGAAAAGAAAGGAAAGGAAGAAGGGAAAAAGGAAGAAAAAAACACCAAATCTGCAGTAAACATTATACTTGCCGGTTAGACATTAGATGTAGTCTCTTTATGATTAAGGATAAGAAGATAAGCACTGGAAGTTACAACCAATGCAATAAGGAAAGAAAAATAAACGAGAACTGTATAGCTCAAGGGGCAAAATATGTACCTGTCATTATTTATAATTGATATGATTATATACATAGAAATAAATAGGCTTCATAGACAATATATTAGAACACATGAGAGATTCTTAGATAGCTCTAAGACTAGCGTATAAAAGTCAGTGGTAGTTCTTTACACAGTCCAGTGGAAAATGAAAGGTGATACCTCCTGCTGTAACAACAAATCTCATATGACATCTACAGAGAAAATTTTAAAACTCAAATTAAGAATATACAGGATGTACTGAAATCATGGAAAGACATTTCATGTTCTTGATTGAGTGATACTATAGGGAGAGCAGTTCTCTCCAAATTAATCTATATATTAAAAGCAATCCCATTTAGAATTCCAGATGGATTTTTTAAAAAAAGAATTCAGTAAGTTCACTTTAGCCTTTAAATCAGGAAATAAAAGTCCACCCATGTCTAAATAAACATTTAAAAATGTAAAGGGAAGAAGCACCTCATCAAATATTAATAATTCAAAGCTGTAGAAAGAAAACAATATGATATTGTCAGAAGAACACAGACTAATGAAACTAAAGAGTTCAGAGACAGACTCATGTATATATGCCAACCTAATATTTGATAAAGATGACACCACAAATCACTGTGAATTGTTGAGAAGATGGTGTGGGGGAGATTGACTAACTCTAATCAGAAATAGAAATTTGAGTTTGTAAGTACCACCAAATGTAATGGTGTATTCTAGCTGGAATAAAGACAAAAAATGTTAAAGCGAAACCATGAAATTAAAGAAATAATACAGAATATCTTTGTAATCAATGGCATGGAAAAAAACTGCAAATGCACAAACCAGAAGACAAAATAATTGGTAAATTTGATTTCAACAAAATTAGGAACTTCTCTTAAAAGAGACATAAAAGGTAAGGTTAAGAGACAGGTAACAGAATGAGAGATGGTATTCATAAATGTTTAAATTCTGCAAGCCCACCTGAACAATAAATAACTGCCAATATAAAAATAGTTAATAAATAATAAGGAACATTTTCAGAGGAGGAAAAAAATTTTTAAATGACATAAAGGTATGCTCCATCTCACTAGAAATCAGAAAAACAATATGAGATATCACTTATTTGCCTACTATGGCAAAAATTAGAAAGCCAAGGTATAGAAATTCTTATGCTCTCTGGTGGGAACGCACCTCTGGAGAGCCACAGAGAACCTGCCTATCTAATGATCCCACAATTCCTGAAACCCTTGGGTATCTATTTCTTATGCATGTACTATTGAGAGACACATGAAGATATCCATTGCAGTGCAACTTGTAGAGGTGGGAAGTTGGGGGCAATCTAAGTATCTTTCATGGGTAGAGGGGATTATAAAAATGGTGGTTGCTTGCAATGGAGTAAAGTTTAACAAGCAAAAAGTTAGAAGCAATAACTTATATGCAGTAGCATGGAGTGATTATAAACATATAGTGCCTCCTTGCTCTCTGAATCTGGATGTACCCTGGGATTGCCTTGATCAATAGACTGTGGTGCAGGTGACAAAATGCCTCTTCTTTGGCCTGGCAGCCTCTGCTTTCTTCCTCCTGGAAGCTAGCTGCCATGAAAGAAGTGCTACTGTAGGACCAGCATGCTAAGAGAAACTCAACCACATTGAGAAGCCCTGAAGTATGACCACATGCGGAGAGAGAGATGCCAAGGGGCCTGAGCTGTCAGCCATGTGAGTGAAAAGCCATCTGAGAGCTGGATCTTCCAATCTCATCTACCCTGGCTGACTCTATGTGCAACAGAGACAAAGAGCCCAACTAAACCCTTTCTAATATTTGACCCACAGATTGTGAGCAAAATAGAGGGATTGTTTAAGTTTCTAATTTGGGGGTTGTTTACTCGGCAAAAGATAATCAAAATACCACTTCTTTAGTAAGTTGTGATTAGCTGTACAGTGAAGTGATGTATCTATATCTGCATCTATCTATCTATCTATCTATCAATCAATAATGTTGTCTTCGGAGACTATTAAGAAATGTTATTGACACTGAATGTCTCCTAGTTGAGGTATATAAGTATTTATCTGTTATTTCAGCTGTTTTTGCTGCCAGATTGCTATATCTAATTTCACAGAGTTATAGTGAGGAATAAAATGAATGAAGTAAACCTACTTTGTAATATTGAGGCATTATACAAATATTATTATATTAGTCTCTCTGCAACACTGGGAGAATTAGAAGTTGCCTGCAGCAGCGAGAAACACTAACATAATCTATTGACTTAATTATAGACACTTTTAAATTAGACTCTGGTCTACAGATTTGAGGGTAACTCTAGGTCTCTGCTGCAGAGTTAAGAGCATAGATTTATTTGCCAATAAATTTTTCTGTTAATCTAAGATCTTTTTCACTTCTTGCTTTAAAGTTCTTCTCCAAAAAGAAGCCTCCACAAACCCATTTTTCATGATTCTGTATTTATTATAATCTTGCGTGTAGAATTTTTAATTTTTCAAAAATGTGGATGGAAATATTTAGGGATGATGTTTTGAATGCTGAATCCTGTCAATCCAGAGGAAGATAAATATTCTATCACTTTGGATAATTTCTACCTCCACCATGATTTTGGATGAAGTAAGTGTATGTACTCTAAAAAGATTACATTTATTTGTACTTACAGGTTGTCTTGGCTCTTTCCGAGCTGGATTGTTCACTGCTGCACGTCAGTCCACTGATGCTCACCCTGATCTCAGGAGCTGTGTCACTGGTAAACACCTCTATCATCCATTGAAAAAAACAAAACAAAACAAAGTAAAAACCTGCGAGTAAATAAAATACACTATGTAAACATAACTCATGTTTAAAATCAACAATGAGCCCTATAAGAGTTGTGTGCCTAGCAAGGAGATATTCTCAAATCATTTGAAAGCATTTTTTTTAAATGTAAATGCTGCTCTCTTACTCAAAATAAATATTCCACCTAATGTTTAAGTTGAACAGTGTTCCTTGTTTACTAAGCTTTAGGTCATTGACTTCAGAATTTTATTCCCCACAGCTTTATTTTAGATGTTGTTGCATAACCATGTGTACAGTTGATTAATAGGTCAAAGTGGAGCCATGTTTATTCTTCTAATTTTTGGCATCAATCATATAAATGTGAAAAATGTTAGAATATTGAATTAGCCTTCTCCCTCTGAAGTTCATATAGGGCCTAGTGATAACTCTGGTAGATTATTTGTCTCTAATTTCCCAATTTCCCAGCTGAGAGTCAAAGACAAAAAGGTGAAATGGCAATGTGTAAATTGGAATGTTCATCTAGTGAATGTTTTACATGTGGCATTATGTAAATATTCATTTATCTGAATTTTTTCTAATTTTCAGTGGGTTGTAATTATGCAAGTAAAACAGTTTGCCTGAACATGTATATTTAATCCATACTTTACTTTTTAATTTACCAAAGGATATGAAAATAATTTTTTTAAAGATTTTATTTATTTATTTGTCAGAGAGATAGAGAGAGCGAGTGCACACAAGCAGGGAGAGTGGCAGGCAGAGGGAGAGGGAGAAGCAGGCTTCCCTCTGAGCAAGGAGCCTGATGTGGGGCTCGATCCCAGGACCCTGGGATCATGACCGGAGCCAAAGGCAGACGCTTAACCCACTGAGCCACCCAGGTGTCCCGGATATGAAAGTAATTTGATAATTTGCTGATTAGCTTGTCTTCTAGAATTTTAACTAATACCTAATTTATTAGCAGTTTTCAAAAAACTTGATTTTATGAGGACATTTGTTGAAAATCTGGTAATTAGGGTTTGGTTAGGTTTAAAACTCTTTTTTTTTTTTAACATGTAACAAAAAATTCCTTAGGCTACTTTAAGCAAAAGGGACTGTGTTAGAAGGAACTTGCAGAGTTAACTAGGAAGGCTTGAGAAACAGGTGGAAATGTGCAGGAACCAAGGGACCATTGCTGTGCCTAATGAGAGAAACCATAAATACACAAGTGGGCATATCATTTAAGTTGGTGATAAAGTGCTGTAACATTTTATGAACAAAATGGCCTTCCCCTAGGAATCACCGGTACTCTGCTGCCTATTGCCCAGTGTCTGGAAATCATTGTTTTATGTATTTTGAGCAGAGTTGTATTTATTTAAGGCAGGAAGATAAATCTAGTTGGTGTTATTTCATCTTAGCCCAAATTGGAAGTCCCAAATTCTTTTTTGTATTGATACTGCATAGTTTTGTTTGTTCTGCCTACCACATTTGAATTGTTTTAAGGATCAAATAAGGCAATTTATATGAAAAAATAGCAAATTACAGTTGTAAATATATATTGTATAGTTGTATATATTTGCAAATATAAAAGTAGTTCCCTTTTGCAAAATAATTACAAAGATTTGTCTAATGGACTCACTTTTTTTTCCAAAAAATTTTTATTTAAATTCCAATTAGCCAACATACAGTGCAATATGAGGTTCAGTTGCACAGTCTAGTGACTCAACACCTACATACAACACCTGGTGCTCATCACAAGTGCACCCCCAATCTCCATCACCCATTAACCCGTCCCCTCACCCACCTCCCCTCTGCCAACCGTCAGCCCATTCTCCATAGTTAAGAGTTGGCTTGGGACCCCTGGGTGGCTCAGTTGGTTCAGTGCCTGCGTTGGACTCCGGTCATGATCCCAAGGTCCTGGGATTGAGCCCCACATTGGGCTCCCTGCTCAGTGTTGGAGCCTGCTTCTCCCTCTGCCTGCCGCTCCCCCTGCTTGTGCTCTCTCTCTCTCTGATAATAAATAAAGTCTTTAAGCAAAAAAAAAAAAAAAAAGAAAGAAAGAAAGAAAAAAAAGTTGACTTCTTGGTCTGCCTCTCTCTTTTTAAAAAAAGAATGAAATCTTGCCATTTGTGGCAATGTAGATAGAGCTAGAAAGTATTATGCTAAGCAGGGTAGGTCAGTCAGAGAAGGGCAGATACCATGTGATTTCACTCATATGAGGAGTTTGGGAAACAAGGCTGATGATCATAGAGGAAAAAATAATGGACTCACTTTTCTATGAGAAAGTATTATTTGAAGGCAGGAGTTGTAATTTTTTTCATTGATTACAGGCTCCATGCACAGGATTTCTCTTAAAGGGTGTATAACTCTTTTTTTTTACCATGGCATGTGGTAACAATTAAATAGCTCTCTATCTCCTTCAGCCATTCCAGACCAATGTAGTCCTCTGCCATGCAATGAAGATGGATATAAGAGCTGCAAAGACGGCCAAGCTAGATTCACTTGCATTTGTAAACCAGGTTGGCAAGGAGACAAGTGTGAATATGGTATGTCTACAAAACCCACCTGACTCATCAGGATTGGCCTCCTGGAAAGTTCTCCAAAGGCCTTATTGCTTTAAAAATAATTTATTTTTCCCTTCTTAGATATAAATGAATGCAAAGATCCCTCAAATGTAAATGGAGGTTGCAGCCAGATATGTGATAATACACCTGGAAGTTACCACTGTTCCTGTAGAAGTGGTTTTTTTATGCTTTTAAATAAAAAGGACTGCAAAGGTAAGAGTAAGAAGGCATTTACTGTATGAGAGCAAAGTTCGGTTAGAGGAATTTCCCCAGGAAATTCTTGGAACTCTCTGGTTATAAGTGCTTGTAATAAATATACATTATTACCCACCTTGAAGCCTCGTGATACTAAGAGACTGCCTTTTAGTTTAATGTTTATAGATTATTTTGTTATTTATAGAATTTTTCATTGTGTTCTTATTGTATTTTATTATTTATTGAGTATTTTACTATTTTCTTACCGTCTGTGTGTGGGTGTGTGTGCATGTACACGTTTGAATAAAGAATTCCATTAAAAGGTGATAAAGTGAAGTTTCGGTGCAAGTCCTTGCTTAGTAGAGACTTTGCAAAATCATTGTTTTTATTTTTTTCAGACACTATAATATTATTTCCTTTATTCCATAAGATAAACAGCTATACACAGTAATCCATCATAATCCTTAATAACCTCTTCCACTGTATTTCATATTTCTTTGTTAGATATACCTGTCAAATATCCAATATAAACCTTTCTTCTTGTACCTTATCTCCTGTTGTGGTTTTGGGAAAGATGAAGAATTAGTTTTCTTTCTCTTTATGCATATACTTTCTCTTTATACATATACTTTCTCTTTATACATTTCTCATATATATAATTGGTCATAACTATTTTTCTCTTCAGACTTAAATAATCCCTGTCAGTTTAGCTTTTCTTTTTTTTTTTAAGTTTAGCTTTTCAATAAGTCATTTTACTAGTGTATTTCCTTTGTTTTTCTTTGTCCTTATGTTTCCCTCCAATTTTGGCTTTTTTTCCCTCTGCCTATTTCCTTTCTATTTGACTGTTTTAGCTGCCGTAATTAAATCTTGAAATAGTTGTGCTACATGTGGCTGACTAAAAATGAAATTTTCCAGCCTGGAGTTAAGTTTTGCCTTTAGAAAATGGAAATAATTTTCCCTTTCTTCCTTTCCTCCCTCTCTCCCTCCCTCCCTCCCTCCCTCCTTTCCTTCCTTCCTTCCTGCCTGCCTGCCTTCCTTCCTTCCTTCCTCCCTCCCTCCCGCCCACCTTCCTTGTCCCTCTCCTTTTTGCTACGAGGTGGAAAAATGTAGTAAGTTAAAACATAAAGTGTCCTTGTTCAACTCTATTCATATCTGCTTTGGGAAATCCCCAAATTGAATTCATATTCAAGGGATGTTCTGACCCTCACTGTGCTATAGTGTTTAGTATAGTATAATTTACTATAATATTATTTAAAGTTCAGTTAAATGACTCTGAAGTGAGCTGCGTTAACTAACAATTTCTCCTAAACCATTATCCAATTTGTGACCATACTTCTTTCTTGTCTGCCTATTTCAAGATCTGTTGGAGGTTAGAAATTGAGAATGCCAATACTGTTAGAACACTATAGAAAACCATCATAATGCAGGATACCATATGCATTCTATAAGCAAATAATATCCATTCATACTTCTGCACTTAAGTATTTGAGTGGTCTATTCTTCTAAAGAAGTTGTGACTTATATTTTTAATTAAAAGTATTTAATTCTTATCCATTGAGTTAATATACATGTATATAAATTATTACAAAAAGTCCTCTTACACATAAGAATGTCCCTGATGACCACAACATATTTTCTTGTATACTTCATTTACACAGACTTTATCCATGAACTAGGTGATAGAAGAATATGCATACAACTATTACAATAGGGCCTTCACCAAGATGTGGATATGCTTGAGATCAAGTTGCCAGTAATTGTCCACAGTAATTTATTCTACAATGCAAGAATAAACTTTTCATCAGATGTTAGATGTCAGCGTAGAGTAATAAAATCAATGTACTATAACCTGAACGCATATGATTTAAATAGTGCTCTGCCATATGCCTCAAACCAAATAATTTTAGTCATATGTCTTCACTTTCTTTTAAAATATAGCTTTTATAGCTCTTTTAAAAAAATGAATATTTTATTTGATGTGATTGGAGATTCACATGCCGTTGTAAGAAATTATAGAAAGAGATCCTATGTACTCTTCGTGGAGTTTCCCCCAATAGTAACATTTTACAAAACTGTCATACGATATCACACCCAGGATATTGACATTGATACTGTCATGATACAGGAGGATTCCCTTATACAGGAATTGATTCAGTTATTTATGTTCATGCTTTTAAAATAGAGTAATGAGGGCGCCTGGGTGGCTCAGTTGGTTAAGCGACCGCCTTCGGCTCAGGTCATGATCCTGGAGTTCCAGGATCGAGTCCCACATCGGGCTCCCTGCTCAGCAGGGAGTCTGCTTCTCCCTCTGACCCTCCCTCCTCTCATGTGCTCTCTCTCTCTCTCTCTCATTCTCTCTCAAATAAATAAATAAAATCTTTTAAAAAAATAAAATAAAATAATGTCTGAAATTTTGGTTAGTCTGTGGAAAAATTAAACTCTCAGTTTTATAGAGTACAAAATATATTTTCCATTCTGAACTTGTCTGTCTCCAGAGAGAGTACAGATGAGAAAAGTTCACTAATAATTACATCTCCATTGAACTATTTCTGTCACTTGTTTTGTTTTTCTCACAGATGCTTTTATCTAGTGGCTAGTCGCAATCAGTATTTTGTTTCCTACTCTACCATGTAATATAATAAATGCATCTGAAATTTCTGGATATTAATTTAGCACTAAAATTTGTATTGGAATTTTATAAATACTTAGAGGTCTTACTCAATTCCTTTTTAAATTTGAATCACTCTTGAATACTTTAGCCAACAGTAATAGTATGCTGATTTAGCTACTGTCCATTTCCAAAGGAAGACATGACTGATGAGCCACCTCATTTTTATTTTTTATATTTGCGATAATACAGAGTGAATCTACCTTAAGAACATATTTCAAAAACATGTATTTAAGATATATATTAAGAATATGGTGAATCTTTTCTCCCATTTATTCATGTAATATAACTTGGCAGGTAAGAGAATAACTAAAGCCGTTTCCTTTTACATAACTATAAAGAACATAGCAAACATCACATTCCCTATATGTTTGTATGGAGAAATCATGTTTAGCAAACTAAAACCTGATGATAGATTTAAGATTTTGTTATTCCCAGGCCACTCTGTTGTCTCATTACATATATTAAACTAGATCCAGGAAACACAAATCAGGCATTCTTTGCTAGTATCCTCTGGTATGGGAAATTTTTTAAAAATTTTTTGGTTTAATTTATAGATGTGGATGAATGCTCTATAATGCCAGACATTTGTGGCACAGCTGTGTGCAAGAACATCCCGGGAGACTTTGAATGCGAATGTGCTGAAGGCTACAGATACAATCCTGTATTAAAGTCTTGTGAAGGTGGAGTTGTGGTGGTATCATGTTAATGGTGGAGAGGGTGGGCTTGAACCTTGATTTGAGATTAGAAGCATTGGTTCTGTTTGACATCCACCATCAGATTTTCTAAGATGGCAAGCTCCATGATACAGCTTGGCCAATTGGGTAGTCGTTGGCTTTCTTCCAGAGTAAAAGTATGTAAGACACATGGTCTTTAGGTTTAGAGTTATGCACTCTGTTTGTCCTCTAAGCTGCGTATGAATCGGAGACCTCCCATGTATGATAAAAGCAAAATAAACATACCTTCGCATCATTTAAATAATATTCAAAGATAAAAAGAATTTCAACCTGGAAGGAAAAACATACACATATAAAAGAAAGACAAATTTAAAAATCACGTAGGTGTTACATGGATGGTTAGAAACCAGTTTTGGGACGCCTGGGTGGCTCAGTCGGTTCAGCGTCTGACTTCGGCTCGGGTCATGATCCCAGGATCCTGGAATCAAGTCCCACATTGGGCTCCTTGCTCAGCAGGGAGCCTGCTTCTCCCTCTGCCTACTCTGCATGCTGCTCCCTCTGTTTGTGCTCTCTCTGACAAATAAATAAAATCTTAAAAAAAAAAACAAAACGAATTCTTCAGTTTTATACGAAGCTTTTTGATAATTTTCTGTGCTTGTATCCATATGTCATTTATTCTTAAATAGAAAATGACAGTTCTGGGGCACCTGGGTGGCTCAGTTGGTTAAGCGACTGCCTTCGGCTCAGGTCATGATCCTGGAGTCCTGGGATCGAGTCCTGCGTCGGACTCCCTGCTCAGCAGGGAGTCTGCTTCTCCCTCTGACCCTCCCCCATCTCATGCTCTCTTTATCTCATTCTCTCTCTCAAATAAATAAATAAAATCTTTAAAAAAAAAGAAAGTGACATAGTTCTGTTATAATTAAATGCATATAAAAGAAAAATCTCATCATAATTAAACGATAACTGAGCTTTAGAAATTTGAGAAGTATTGATGAGTACTGTCAGCACCTGTGGATTTGGGAGAACCCTTTGGACTCATTTGGCCAAAAGAGTGCTGCCAGGTGTGCATGTAGCATGGAGGTATTAGGGAGATTTTTTTTATCATAGATAAATGCAAATTATCTCATATCCTCCTTTCAATTTTTAAACATTTCAAGGTAAATTTAATATCATGACTAAAACTAATCAAATCAATAGTGATTTTCTATTATGGCTATATATATATATACGTATACATATATATATATATATAGGATATATATGTATACGTATATATATATATATATATATATATAGGATTGTACCCTTTTTACCATTTTTAAGGGTACAATTCAGTAACATTAATTACTTTCACATGGTTATGGAGCCATTGCTGCTCTCTGTTTCCAAAAGTTTTTCATCATCCCAACCAGAACTCTGTAACCATTAAGCAATAAATTTCCCCTCCTCCCTCCCCCAAACTCTAATCTACTTTCTGAATCTACTTTTTGGGAGATAACCTTTAATCTAATTTCTGTCTCTATGAATTTGCCTAAATCAATAGTAATTTTAGAATAGGTTTTTTTCAAATGTATCTGCTTATGTTGATATTTTGATGTTTTACCTCCTATGCACTCACCAAAAAATATCCCCTCCACACACCATTTCTGTTCTCCCACAACTCCAGATAGAAATTACTATGGTAATATTCAGAGTTATTATTAGCCAACTTCATCATGTATATTGTAGTTTTATACAATGAATGACAGATTTTTTTTAAAAAGTTGTATGTATGACACATAGGTACAGTATTCATATTACTTTAATTATCTGCAATTTAATTTTAATGCTAAGGGATCACTAATTTTGCAGTTGTATTTTGAGACATGTTATGGGGGAATTTATATGCTACTAATATTTGCATTTATGTACTTGCGAATTTTCAAAGATTGCAGGGTGCATGCATTGAAAATATCAAGGATCTCATGTAGCTCTGAAGTAGACTTTAGCTGAAGCATGTTATTACAACTTTTCAAGGATGATTTTCTCAAAATATGGGGCTATATAGATTTCACAATATGAGATGTAATAGCACAGTGAGGTTTATTTTTCTTTTTTAAATGATAAGAAATAAAGATATATCCTTAAATTTGTTGCCACTATCAACCACTGCGTTATGGAATGTCAGGTGTTCTTGATATTATGTAATACCTGATTAATAAACCTTTAGTTAAAAGGGATTTTTTTCCCCTCCCTTTCTCTTCCCTGTCTCCTCTCCTCGCCCCTCCTCTCCTCTCCCCTCCTTACCCTTCCCTTTCTTTTGTCAAAGCAAACAATTGGGAGGCAGTCTCAATGGAATTCATTTAGTTAGAAATGACTGTTGCCTTGATACTCTCAGGCTTTTTTCCTTCAAATTCAAAAATTGGAAAATTAGTATAGTTGTTATATTTGTATTAATTATTTATTACTGAAAGTTATACATTAAATTTGTTGTTTCACTTGTGTAAATAGAAATTACACTTGCAACCCATTTAAATTTCCATGCCAACTGTTGAAATGTGATTTCATGTCACAGAGATTCTTTTGCTAAGAATCTAGTATCACTGATTATTTATTTATTTATTTAATTTGGGAGAGAGAGCGAGTGAACACAAGAAGGGGAAAGGACAGAGGGAGAGGGAGAAAAATCTCAGCAAACTCAGCGCTGAGCATGGTGCCTGATGCGGGACTCAGTCTCAAGACCCCGAGATCATTATCTGAGCTGAGATAAAGAGTCAGATGCTCAACCGACTGAGCTACCCAGGCGCCCTTATTATCATTGATTATCTTATACTAAAATCAGAATACTCCTATTGGATTGAACATTTAGAAGATATTAAGATCTATGTTCTCTTTTACCCCAGATGTGGACGAATGCTCTGAGAACATGTGTGCTCAACTTTGTGTCAATTACCCTGGAGGTTACTCTTGTTATTGTGATGGGAAAAAAGGATTCAAACTTGCCCAAGATCACAAGAGCTGTGAGGTAACATTTTGCAATGCTAAATTTACCATCTCTTTTCTAAAATGAGAGACTGGGGTACTTATTTCCACGTAGCTGGGATAAGTCAGGACAATACAGATGTTCTTTGTTTAAGAAAAGATGCATTTTTTTTAAAAGATTTACTTATTTATTTTGAGAGAGAGAGAGAGCGAGAATGAGTGAGCACGGGAGGGACAGAGAGAGAGGGAAAGAAAGAATCTCAAGCCGACTCCCTAATGAGCATGGAACCCCACGAGGGCCTCCATCTCATGACCCTGAGGTCATGACCTGAGCCGAAATCAAGAGTCGGACGCTTAATTGACTGAGACACCCAGGTGCCCCAGGAAAATACAGATGTTCTATAATAATTGCTATAGGTCTAGCAGGCTGTGAGTCACAATCTAATTACGAATTTTGGTCATGTAAGCTATAAATATCGGGGATAATTAGTGACTAGGTTTAAAAAAACCGACTGCAGGGTCATAGTTCAGAAAGTGCTCATCTGTATGGGCTGTACATTTACAAAGTACAATGTACAATGTGTGTGTTTATTTAAAAATTAAGAAAAGGTGAGGTTTATACTTCTCTTTGTGAGGAAAAAAAAAAACTTACATAGAAACCTTAGCAGAAACTAAGGTTTTCCTCTGTGTACTTTTCTTTATCCCACTCTGACAAGTTTGATTGCACTTTGGCATGTCAGTACTTGAAAGAGTGCTCATAAAATCTCAGGTGGAAATAACTGTCAGATTAGAATTTAGTGGGGTTTAAGTATATCAAAATTCAGAGAGGTCAATTTTGTTAATCTGTATCTCTCAAACTTGCTTTTAGTTACTTGGATTTAATTCATAATTGACCCGAGAATTGAATGTTGGGGGTAGTTTTTCCTTCATTGAAATAAATAGGTCAACATCTGAAGCTTTTTTTCCTGTATATAAGGATCATGTGTTAGTGATTCTTCGTCCAACTCTTGCATTCTTTTTCACAGGATTATGAGGCAGACAGTAAAAACACAAAACAAAACCCACCTAAATGGTGATTTAATCATGTGTGTTCACATACCTCCATATCTGTTACTAGGACAAAACTGTATGTCCAAAAATGTAACATTCAATAAATGCCACCTACTTGGTAAAGGAAGGTAAGGTGAGATATTTGGCATATGCAGTAACTTCAACTGTACTTAATTGAATGCCATGCTGTGTGAATGTCTGTTTTGTAATTTAATCTTTTATTATTTTAGTATTTGTAATAGTTACACATCACCATCTACCTTGGAATAGATTTACTGAATTCCTAAGAGGAAATGAGATGTTTTTTCTGGACCTTGATTTAATACGTGCCATGTACACAGATCCCCCCCTGAATATCCCTATATGTATGCCCAAGAATTTATCCCTAAAAAACTTTCTGTTTTAATGTTTGCTTTTACTCTTAGAAAAAAAAAACTTGATATTAAACTTAATGTCTCTGAATCACTTTTTCTGTAAATTCCTTGGAGACTAACATGGTATCCTAATTTATGTTTATCCCATCTAGAATTTCCAGCATTTCCTTTGATGCAGGCAGGCTGAGTCTGAGAACCTGGGGAGGTGGGGTAGGGGAGTTCCCACAGGACCAGCCAAGAGGTTCCTTGGCTTCCCACAGGATAGAAATCAAATGTGAGCCAGGGAAAGTGAAAGTGGAGTTTATTGAATAGTGTGAATGACAGAATATAGCAGACAGAGTGTCTGGGGGACTCAGAGGGGAAAGGAGGATGAGTCTCTTCATTATTTAGGGCTAGGGGTTTATATTGGAAAGGAGTCCAGGGTATGTGTTCCTTCAGGAATCTAGGGTAGGGTCCCATCAAAGGCAAGTGACAGGTGAGTAATAGGTGTTATTTTATAAATCATCGAAGGTAGGGGGTGTTGATGCCAGTGTCAGCTGAGGTTTGTTTGAAGCTAATGTCCTACAATATTTTTGGGAACTGGGTCTTCTTAGATGTTATCAGATGTTTTGGTCCTAGGACAGAACTCAGAGAATGATTAACTTTCTTGTTTCCCCCCTGGAGTGGGAACATAGCTTCTTTGGTTTTTACGCAGATGCGAGGTGAAATATAGAACATGAGTAAATAGGGCTGAGCAAGAAAACTGCAGAAATGGAGACTTTCTAAAATAGAGTCCCTTCAGCTTCCCTACCTCGCCTTCATTATCTAGATGATACATTTTTGCTCAGAAAATTTTTCTTAATAAATGAATGAGTGAATGTATGAGGTGCTACTTATTGGTATACTAATTCTTCCATGATTTCTGACTCCAAATTTTTTTTTTCCTAATGTAATGCTGAGAAGGCATCACAGCTGCAGTTAATTAAGGAGATATGTGTTGTTACTGGAAGAAAAAGGTTGTGTTTGGGCTGAGATTTGCAAAGGAAATAGTAAGGACAAAAATATAAGCCGCACACATTGAGCAAGACTTTTTTTTTTTAAAGATTTTATTTATTTATTTGAGAAAGAAAGAATGAGAGACAGAGAGCATGAGAGGGAGGAGGATCAGAGGGAGAAGCAGACTCTCTGCTGAGCAGGGAGCCTGATGCGGGACTCGATCCTGGGACTCCAGGATCATGACCTGAGCCGAAGGCAGTTGCTTAACCAACCGAGCCAGCCAGGTGCCCCTGAGCAAGACTTTTTAAAACACGTGTTCTGGGACGTTATACTGATGGACTATATAAGGAAGAAAAGGATGTTGCTTTATTACCAAGGGTGTTCTTAATTTAATGAACATATCACAGAGGATCCATTTGACAAGACCATTAGGAATCGGAGAAAGGAATGCCTAACCTGACACAAACAGCAAGCAATAACCTATACATTTTGTTTCTTTGCTTTCTTTCCTTTTCTCCAGGCTGTTCCAGTGTGCCTTCCCTTGAACCTTGACAAAAATTATGAACTACTTTACTTGGCAGAGCAATTTGTAGGCGTGGCTTTATATTTAAAATTTCGTTTGCCGGAAATCACCAGGTGAGGTACCAATGTCCATGATAATCTCTAGAGGTAAGCTGGTAAGGACAGAAGATAAGTGACCGAAAAGGTTTGAAATGTAAAAAATTGCATTTCCAATTAGATAATTTAGGGATATTATCAATCAGATGATTTGGGGAACACTAAAGTTGATTTACCCCTTCACACGTGTAATTGTCATGCTAGAATCATTATAAAGGTCATTCTAGGCTGACCTTCCCCAATTGTCATTTTACTTTAATACATCCTTCTTCCTTTTCTAGTGAATACGTATTTACTAAGAGGTTGGGAAAGTAGATTTAATATATTTGTGAAATTTTCATTCTTCTTCATACGTGTTATAAAAACTAAGTAATGAGAAAATACTCAAAGTACTGCTTTTGGAATATAGTTATATTCATAATTATTAAGGAAAATTCATAAGATTGCTTAGGTGGTTTTTAAAAAAACACGTCATGATTTTAGTTGACTGAGTACCTTTTCTGTTATTCCTACAGTTAGGTTGCCTCTATGGAAAGAATAGTGGTTTGTATTTTAGAGTCATGATTCTACTTTAATTACCATATTTCCTCAGAGTGATACATGGTTGGAACTAGAAAAAAGAAATTGGAATTTTGTTGGAATAATGGAAAGGAAACATATTTGTGACTGATTATAGAGTCCATATTTTAAAATATTTTAATTAGATAAGCATGCATACATACAATGTAATTCATTAGATATATGAATGATTATTCATTAAATAATTCAACTAAATTCATAGAAATCGCATCATTAAGGAACATTGAACTGTATTCTAAAATTCACTGATACAATTGTGCTCCTTCAATACCCTTATCCACCACGACCTGGTTTTCCCTTTTAACATCTCAGTGCAAATATGATTTAGTGACATGGACTGGAGACATTTCCTTTGCTAAGAGAATAATGAGAATGAGAGAGAAAAAGGTTAATTATTACACACTTAGGCATGTTCAGGGTGATTCAGTTCTGACAACTCACAACCGTTTGGGCTCTAACATTGGATCAAATAATTATTTCTTCAGTATTTATTTATTTGTTCCTTATTTATTTAGTTTAAACTTTTTATTGAAGTATAACATATATACATATACAGAAATATACACATATCTTAAATGTACAGCTTGATGAATTTTTTTAGAAACTGCCACTTGGTAAGTAAGCAACACAAAGAATAGCCAGTGCTTTGTTGCTTTTTTCTCCTCCTTTTTGCCGATTCCTTCAGCTCTGTTTCCAATGATCAAATATTCATCCTATCCTAAAGTTAACAAATTCACTCATCTTTTTCATTCTACAAAACTTCAGAAAAAGAATGAATTGTTCCCCAATGTATGCTGAAATATTCCAGACAGAAAGATGCAGAACACAACTCTGTATTACTGGGTTAGCATGATTTTGCAAAGAGAAGGAAATTACCTCCATAATAGGACCAACTTCTGGAAGATCCTGAGCATACACAGATTTGGGTTTTGACAAGATAATACATGTTTGACATCAGCAAAATGTGGTGGTTATGAAAGAGAATAGAGGTCCTTATCCTAAGCAAAAAATGACAAATAAAAAAATAAAATAATCTTAGTTCAGTCAATTACTACTACATTGTTGTCTGTCCAACATACTTTACCCCACATGACCACTTTTAAATATGTCTTTGGAATTCTAAAGATTAAAAAATTTATTTTATCAGCCTTTCTTTGTTCCATTTGAAGTTAGAAGTTGTATATGGTACTCCTATTACTATTACTAGGAGATAAGGCTGTGGGATTCTTTCTTGCCTTACTTGGCAATTATCTGAAGTCCTGACTTTTTAGCTTAAATTACCTTTATTTTAGCTTAACTCAAGTGACTAATAGTTATACAGCTATTTTTTCTATTCCATGTTTGTCTTTTTTCAATCATTTTGATTTGCTGGTTTCTTGGAAATGTTAAGGCTGATTTTTTTTTTTTTACAGGTTTTTTTTTTAAATTTTTTAATGTTATGTTAATCACCATATATTACATCATTAGTTTTTGGTGCAGTGTTCCATGATTCATTGTTTGTTCATAACACCCAGTGCTCCATGCAGAACGTGCCCTCCTCAATACCCATCACCAGGCTAACCCATCCCCCTACCCCCCTCCCCTCTAGAACCCTCAGTTTGTTTTTCAGAGTCCATCATCTCTCATGGTTCGTCTCCCCCTCTGACATACTCCCCTTTTCTTCCTCTCCTGTTATCTTCTTCTTTTTCTTTTTTCTTAAAATATGTTGCGTTATTTGTTTCAGAAGTACAGAACTGTGATTCAACAGTCTTGCACAATTCACAGCGCTCACCGTAGCACATACCCTCCCCAATGTCTATCACCCAGCCACCCCATCCCTCCCACCCCCAACCACTCCAGTAACACTCAGTTTCTTTCCTGAGATTAAGAATTCCTCATATCAGTGAGGTCATGTGATACATGTCTTTCTCTGATTGACTTATTTCACTCAGCATAACACCCTCCAGTTCCATCCACGTCGTTGCAAATGGCAAGATCTCATTCCTTTTGATGGCTGCATAATATTCCATTGTGTATATATACCACATCTTCTTTATCCATTCATCTGTCGATGGGCATCTTGGCTCTTTCCACAGTTTGGCTATGGTGGACATTGCTGCTATAAACATTGGGGTACATGTACCCCTTCGGGTCCCTACATTTGTATCTTTGGGGTAAATACCCAGTAGTGCAATTGCTGGATCGAACGGTAGCTCTAATTTCAACCGTTTGAGGAACCTCCATACTGTTTTCCAGAGGGGTTGCACCAGCTTGCATTCCCACCAACAGTGTAGGAGGGTTCCCCTTTCTCCACATCCCCGCCAACATCTGTCGTTCCCTGACTTGTTAATTTTAGCCATTCTGACGGGTGTGAGGTGGTATCTCATTGAGGTTTTGATTTGGATTTCCCTGATGCCGAGCGATGTTGAGCACTTTTTCATGTGCCTGTTGGCCATTTGGATGTCTTCTTTGGAGAAATGTCTGTTCATGTCTTCTGCCCATTTCTTGATTGGATTATTTGTTCTTTGGGTGTTGAGTTTGATAAGTTCTTTATAGATTTTGGATACTAGCCCTTTATCTGATATGTCATTTGCAAATATTTTCTCCCATTCTGTCGGTTGTCTTTTGGTTTTGTGGACTGTTTCTTTTGCTGTGCAAAAGCTTTTTATCTTGATGAAATCCCAATAGTTCATTTTTGCCCTGGCTTCCCGTGCCTTTGGCGATGTTTCTAGGAAGAAGTTGCTGCGGCTAAGGTCGAAAAGGTTGCTACCTGTGTTCTCCTTTAGGATTTTGATGGACTCCTGTCTCACGTTTAGGTCTTTCAACCATTTGGAGTCTATTTTTGTGTGTGGTGTAAGGAAATGGTCCAGTTTCATTCTTCTGCATGTGGCTGTCCAATTTTCCCAACACCATTTGTTGAAGAGACTGTCTCTTTTCCATTGGACATTCTTTCCTGCTTTGTCAAAGATAAGTTGACCATAGAGTTGAGGGTCCATTTCTGGGCTCTCGATTCTGTTCCATTGATCGATGTGTCTGTTTTTGTGCCAGTACCATACTGTCTTGATGATGACAGCTTTGTAATAGAGCTGGAAGTCCGGAATTGTGATGCCGCCAGCTTTGCTTTTCTTTTTCAGTATTCCTCTGGCTATTCTGGGTCTCTTCTGGTTCCATACAAATTTTAGGATTATTTGTTCCATTTCTTTGAAAAAAGTGGATGGTATTTTGATGGGGATTGCATTGAATGTGTAGATTGCTCTAGGTAGCATTGACATCTTCACAATGTTGATTCTCCCAATCCATGAGCATGGAACGTTTTTCCATTTCTTTGTGTCTTCTTCAATTTCTTTCATGAGTATTTTATAGTTTTCTGAGTACAGATCCTTTGCCTCTTTGGTTAGATTTATTCCTAGGTATTTAATGGTTTTGGGTGCAATTGTAAATGGGATCGACTCCTTGATTTGTCTCTCTTCTGTCTTGTTGTTGGTGTATAGGAATGCCACTGATTTCTGTGCATTGATTTTATATCCTGCTACTTTACTGAATTCCTGTATGAGTTCTAGCAGTTTTGGGGTGGAGTCTTTTGGGTTTTCCACATACAGTATCATATCATCTGCAAAGAGTGAGAGTTTGACTTCCTCTTTGCCGATTTGGATGCCTTTGATTTCTTTTTGTTGTCTAATTGCTGTGGCTAGGACTTCTAATACTATGTTGAATAGCAGTGGTGAGAGTGGACATCCCTGCCGCGTTCCTGACCTTAGGGGAAAAGCTCTCAGCCTTTCCCCATTGAGGATGATATTCGCTGTAGGTTTTTCATAGATGGCTTTTATGATATTGAGGTATGTACCCTCTATCCCTATACTCTGAAGAGTTTTGATCAAGAAAGGATGCTGTACTTTGTCAAATGCTTTTTCTGCATCTATTGAGAGGATCATATGATTCTTGTTCTTTCTTTTGTTAATGTATTGTATCACGTTGATTGATTTGCGGATGTTGAACCAGCCTTGCAGCCCAGGGATAAATCCCACTTGGTCGTGGTGAATAATCCTTTTAATGTACTGTTGGATCCTATTGGCTAGTATTTTGGTGAGAATTTTTGCTTTCATGTTCATCAAGGATATTGGTCTGTAATTCTCTTTTTTGATGGGGTCTTTGTCTGGTTTTGGGATGAAGGTAATGCTGGCCTCATAAAATGAGTTTGGAAGTTTCCCTTCCATTTCTATTTTTTGGAACAGTTTCAGGAGAATAGGTATTAATTCTTCTTTAAATGTCTGATAGAATTCCCCTGGGAAGCCATCTGGCCCTGGGCTTTTGTTTCTTGGGAGATTTTTGATGACTGTTTCAATTTCCTTAGTGGTTATAGGTCTGTTCAGGTTTTCTATTTCTTCCTGGTTCAATTTTGGTAGTTGATACATCTCTAGGAATGCACCCATTTCTTCCAGGTTATCTAATTTGCTGGCATAGAGTTGCTCATAATATGTTCTTATAATTGTTTGTATTTCTTTGGTGTTGGTTGTGATCTCTCCTCTTTCATTCATGATTTTGTTGATTTGGGTCATTTCTCTTTTCTTTTTGATCAGTCTGGCCAGGGGTTTATCAATCTTGTTAATTCTTTCAAAGAACCAGCTCCTAGTTTCGTTGATCTGTTCTACTGTTCTTTTGGTTTCTAGTTCATTGATTTCTGCTCTGATCTTTATGATTTCTCTTCTCCTGCTGGGTTTAGGCTTTATTTGCTGTTCTTTCTCCAGCTCCTTTAGGTGTAGGGTTAGGTTGTGTATTTGAGACCTTTCTTGTTTCTTGAGAAAGGCTTATATTGCTATATACTTTCCTCTCAGGACTGCCTTTGCTGTATCCCAAAGATTTTGAACAGTTGTGTTTTCATTTTCATTGGTTTCCATGAATTTTTTTAATTCTTCTTTAATTTCTTGGTTGACCCATTCATTCTTTAGTAGGATGCTCTTTAGCCTCCATGTATTTGAGTTCTTTCCGACTTTCCTCTTGTGGTTGAGTTCTAGTTTCAAAGCACTGTGGTCTGAAAATATGCAGGGAATGATCCCAATCTTTTGGTACCGATTGAGACCTGATTTGTGACCTAGGATGTGATCAATTCTGGAGAATGTTCCATGGGCACTAGAGAAGAATGTGTATTCCTTTGCTTTGGGATGGAATGTTCTGAATATGTCTGTGAAGTCCATTTGGTCCAGTGTGTCATTTAAAGTCTTTATATCCTTGTTGATCTTTTGCTTAGATGATCTGTCCATTTCAGTCAGAGGGGTGTTAAAGTCCCCCACTATTATTGTATTGTTGTCAATGTGTTTCTTTGCTTTTGTTATTAATTGGCTTATATAATTGGCTGCTCCCATGTTCGGGGCATAGATATTTACAATTGTTAGATCTTCTTGTTGGATAGACCCTTTAAGTAGGATATAGTGTCCTTCCTCATCTCTTATTACAGTCTTTGTTTTAAAATCTAGTTTGTCTGATATAAGGATTGCCACCCCGGCTTTCTTTTGGTGTCCATTAGCATGGTAAATGGTTTTCCACCCCCTCACTTTCAATCTGGGGGTGTCTTTGGGTCTAAAATGAGTCTCTTGCAGACAGCATATTGATGGGTCTTGTTTTTTAATCCAATCTGATAGCCTGTGTCTTTTGATTGGGGCAGTTAGCCCATTTACATTCAGGGTAACTATTGAAAGGTATGAATTTAGTGCCATTGTATTGCCTGTAAGGTGACTGTTAACTGTCTGTTGTCTGTGTTCGTTTCTGCTCTTTGCTGCTTTTAGGTTCTCTCTTTGCTTAGAGGACCCCTGTCAATATTTCTTGGAGGGCTGGTTTCGTGTTTGCAAATTCCTTTAGTTTTTGTTTGTTCTGGAAGCTTTTTATCTCTCCTTCTATTTTCAATGATAGCCTAGCTGGATATAGTATTCTTGGCTGCATATTTTTCTCGTTTAGTGCTCTGAAGATATCTTGCCAGTCCTTTCTGGCCTGCCAGGTCTCTGTGGATAGGTCTGTTGCCAATCTAATGTTTCTACCATTGTAGGTTACATATCTCTTCTCCCGAGCTGCTTTCAGGATTTTCTCTTTGTCTCTGAGACTCGTAAGTTTTACTATTAGATGTCGGGGTGTTGACCTATTATTATTGATTTTGAGAGGGGTTCTCTGTACCTCCTGGATTTTAATGCCTGTTTCCTTCCTCACATTAGGGAAGTTCTCTGCTATAATTTGCTCCAATATACCTTCTGCCCCTCTCTCTCTCTCTTCTTCTTCTGGGATCCCAATTATTCTAATGTTGTTTCGTCTTATCATATCACTTATCTCTCGAATTCTGCCCTCGTGATCCTGTAGTTGTTTCTCTCTCTTTTTCTCAGCCTCTTTATTTTCCATCATTTGGTCTTCTATATCGCTGATTCTCTCTTCTGCCTCATTTATCCTAGCAGTTAGTGCCCCCATTTTTGATTGCACCTCATCAATAGCCTTTTTGATTTCGATTTGGTTAGATTTTAGTTCTTTTATTTCTCCAGAAAGGGTTTCTCTAATAACTTCCACGCTTTTTTCAAGCCCAGCTAGTATCTTTAAAGTCATGATTCTGAACTCTAGGTCCGACATTGTACTAATGTCTGTATTGAGTAGGTCCCTGGCTGACGGTACTACCTCTTGTTCTTTTTGCTGAGGTGATTTCTTTCGTCTTGTCATTTTGTCCAGAGGAGAATAGATGAATGAGAGAACAAAATGCTAACAGGTTTACAACGTCCCCAGCAAATATACTGTATACAAATCAGAAAAGACCTGAAACCAGGGGAAAAGAAAGGGAAAGAAAGAAAAAAGAAAGAGAAAAAGAAAAAAAAAGATAAAAACAAAAACAAAACAATACAAAAAAGGCAGAATATGATCAAATATGATCAGGCTAGTGCATAGATCAGTGCCACACACTAGATTTTGGGCGTATTTTGGTCTGTTAGAAAAAAGTGCCTCCTAAAATTTTAAAGGAAGAAAGACATATATGTACAAAATAAGGGTTGATACAATGAAGGGATGGAAGATGACTGTAAAGATGAAAATTATAAAAGATTTTATAAAAGGACTTGGTAAGATAAGTTGTTTGAAAAAAGAAAGAAGATTTAAGAAAAAAAAAAAAAGGAAAAAGGGAGAGAATGTGATCAGGCAGGAGACTAGAACAAAGCCATACACTAGTGATTTAGGGTATATTTTGATCTGTTAGAAGAAACTGTACCTCAAAATTTTAAAGAGAGAACAACTTATATATATATGCCAAAAATAAGGGTAACTACTATGAAGGGATAAAATATGACTCTAAAAATGAAAAATAAAAAATGTTTTTTTTTTTAAAAAAGGGATTTATAAGATGTTGTTGAAAAAGGGAAAAAGAAAAATAAAAAAAAAACAGTCAACAAAAATTAACTTTGATGAAATAATGAATCATGGTAAAAAAAAAAAAAAAAAAGCCATGAATCTATGTGCAGTATTCCCCTAGCGCTGGAGTTCTCCTATTCTCCTTGATCGATCAACTTGGTCTTGGCTTGCTGGCTGTTTGTGTTGATCTTCTGGGGGAGGGGCCTGTTGCTGTGGTTTCCAAATGTCTTTGCCGGAGGCGGAATTGCCCCGCCCTTGTCGGTCCGGGCTAAGGAAGCTGCTCCGGTTTGCTCTCAGGAGCTTTTGTTCCCTGCACGCTCTCGGTACAGCTTTGGAGGACCAGGGCAGAAATGGTGGCCTCCCAATCTCCACTCGGAGGAGCCGAGAACTTGGGGCCCCGCTCCTCAGTGTGCCCCCAGAGAAAAGCAGTCACTTCCGTGTCCCCGGTCTCCGGCTGCACTCTGTGCTCACCTGGCCCGTGATCGAGCGCTGCTATCTCTGGCACCCGACCCCGCGCGGAGTGTCCAAACCCAGAAGATCCCTGCAGTGCGTTCCCGCACCGCTCCTCCCCGGGAAGGAAGGGGAGTCTCCCCGGATCTGCTGCTTGTTGGGTCCCTGCTGGGGGAGCCGTGCCCCGACTGGGCCGCAGATCACAGTTTATGGCAACCCCGAGCTGAGAGCCCGCGACTCTGCTCCGTGTCTGCAGCCGGCTTCCCTGCTCCGATACCTGGGAGCTCTGGCGCACTCAGGCACCCCCAGTCTCTCTGTGACCCCAAGGGTCCTGAGACCACACTGTCCCGGGAGGATTCCACCCCCCGCTTAGCCACTGGAGCGACGTCCCTCCGCCGAGCCAACTTCTAAAAGGTCCGATTTTGTGCTCCGCGGCTCTAGCACTTGCCAGAAGCGGCCGGCGGAGGCCCCTCCCCCGCTGTCTATCCTCCCGAATATCGCCTCGGATTCACTTCTCCGCACGCCCTACCTTCCAGTAAGTGGTCGCTTCTCTGTTCAGAGAGTTGTTGCTACTCTCCTGTTTGAGCTCCTGTTGAGTTCGTAGGTGTTCAGAATGGTTTGATCCCTATTCAGCTGAATTCCTGAGACCAGATGAAATCTAGGTCTCCTACTCCTCCGCCATCTTGCTCCGCCCACTAAGGCTGATTCTTATTACAGTGTCATTAGGGCACTAATCAATACATGTTATTTTTTAATCCAGCATTTCTAAGATACTTCTTCCCCTGTAATAGCTACATATATATATCTAGATCTTAATAACAACAGTCATGGCCAGAGCTCAGATACCCCCAAGCACATGGCTAGACTACATCTTTCAAGCTGTCCTTTCATGTGCTTTAGTGATATATACAATTAGAGCTTTGGAGAGCTTTTGAAATCAAGCTAACAGATATATTTTAAAGTTTTTTACTTTACCTTTCTTACCACACATGAAGGCTTAATTATACTTGCAGTCATCCAGATGCTGTCTATATCTCTGTGAGTGATTCCTTCCTGACATATATGAAATTACAGGGAAAATGGGCCTTTTGATGTATAAACCAATCATGAAATTGTAACATCTTTTACTAATCACTTATGGACACAGCAAAAAAAAAAAAAAAAAATAGGAATCTTAATGTCAGAATGTCAGATTATATAGTGTATAAAAAGCTCCGGGAGAGATAGAATATATCTCATATTTGTACATGTGTATGAATTCCAGCATTTAAAAGAGGGCCTTCAAAACAAATGCCAAGGGCGCCTGGGTGGCTCAGTTGGTTAAGCGACTGCCTTCAGCTCAGGTCATGATCCTGGAGTCCCGGGATCGAGTCCCACATCGGGCTCCCTGCTCAGCAGGGAGTCTGCTTCTCCCTCTGACCCTCTTCTGTCTCGTGCTCTCTATCTCTCATTCTCTCTCTCAAATAAATAAATAAAATCTTAAAAAAAAACAAATGCCAAAAAATATGAAAAATTACCAAAGCATCTGTTCACAGGGGGAAAAGTCTCCAAGAATAAGCAAGAAAATATAATAACTTGATTTTAAACACACATGGAACCAGAGATAACGCATGAAACAGTCTAATTCTACCCTACCCTTTAATTCCAGTAAAGAAAGAAATAGTTGGTTCTTTCAACATACTGCTGTTTGCTAGCGTAAGAGAAAAAGAATAATTATTGAGCTTTCCATATTTCTCTATTAAGGCTTTCTCTTTGTCCATTATTTAGATTTTCAGCCGAATTTGATTTCCGGACATATGATTCAGAAGGTGTTATACTGTATGCAGAATCTCTTGACCGCTCAGCTTGGTTCCTGATTGCACTTCGTGATGGAAAGATTGAAATTCAGTTTAAGAATGAATTTACAACCAAAATCACAACTGGAGGCAAAGTTATTAATGACGGTCAATGGAATATGGTAGGTTTTGCATATTTCACAAAGAATATCCCTACTTTGACACAGTGTGTTTAACATCATTAGTAACTTATTTTTATACTGATACCAAATCTAAATGGAGCTGGATTTATTTGATGTTGTATGAAGCATATCCCATACACTGTAAATCCTTGAAACAGCCTCTGAGAAATGATAACCTCACATAATATATTTAGGATTTCCTGGAACTGAAATTGTTTTCAGTTATTTGCTTGGACTTCTCTATCTTTGACTTTTTACCTTTTTTAGTGGCTGTTAGTGGCGTCTCTCCAATAGGTTAGGGATTATTAGTAGGCATAGCAGCTTATGCAAAGATACCACTGCCCAAGGACAGCCATACTGAAGAGCCACCTATATTTTTTAAATGAAAGAGAAATACACACAGTAACATAGAAATACACACAGAAAGAGTAATGCATATAGTAATTAACTCAATTTTAAATATTAGCATATAGATAATCAATTTGTACAAACAGTATACACTAGCTAGTACCAATTAGAGTGCTTAGAAATGAACATTTTTAGATTCTCAGCAAAATTGAGGGGAGAGGCACATGCATGCTCAGTCAGTTAAGTGTCCAACTCTTGATTTCGGTTCAGGTCATGATCTCAGGGTTGTGGGATCGAGCTCCATATCGGGCTCTGCTGTGCTGTTTCTTTTTTATCCTCCCTGACTAGAATGCAAGCTCAGTGAGGTTGGAAATTTTGTCTGAATTTTTTTTTTCCCCCTCTATTCCCAGTAGTGAAGGGCACTAGGCATACAATAGATCTCTAATGATATTTGTTGAATAAATGCATAAAGTACATAGTAAATACTCAACAAATGTTAATTATTATACTTTTAAATGCCCAGAACTAAAGAAGACTGAATCTACATATTGAATAGGCACTCTGTGTTCTAGAGAAAAAAAAAAAACAAAACAAAAATATTAGATCCAGAAAATCCATTCTTTTTTTTTAAATTTTATTTTATGTTATGTTAATCACCATACATTACATCATTAGTTTTTGATGTAGTGTTCCATGATTCATTGTTTGCGTATAACACCCAATGCTCCATTCAATACCCATCACCAGGCTAACCCATACCCCCACCCCCTCCCCTCTAGAACCCTCAGTTTGTTTCTCAGAGTCCATAGTCTCTCATGGTTCATCTCCCCCTCCGATTTCCCCCAACTGCTCTAAAAAACTAACGTCTTGATAATAATAACAGCAATAAAACTTTGGCAATGGCAGATTGAATACTGAAGGATACCTGGATTCTTGGAGACTTTAAGAAATCATACTATCATACCAGCCCTGGACTGCCCTCTTCTCGATTTTTATATGAGGTAGAAAAATATTTTGATTTAGCCCATTTAACTTTGTATTTGCATTATTTTTAGGTGAAATTAATCCTAAGTGATAGATTCCCATTTAAAAAAGCAGAAGGGAATTTACTAATTATTTTTATTACTCTTACAGTGAGGAATAAAATCTCCTCCTTCTGGTCAGATCAGTTTATGTTGTGTAATACAACTTGAATACCTATCATTATTTTTATAGGTTATTTTCTTTCCATTTTCTTCCTTCCATGTGGGAAAGGAATAATAGTTATTCTTTGTTTGGTAGTAAGAATTTAATAAGATGCAATCATGGAGCGGTCATGACATAGATAAGGTGCCAAGGGTTTGACAGTGAGTTATAGAAAAATTAAAACAGAATCTGTATATGAGTATACTCTGAAGTGTAAAACTTTAGGTAGCAATTTTCTGAATTCTTTAACAGGGAAATCCTCCCTAAAATGTGTTATTATATAGGAACCCAGTATATAAGCAGAAAACAACTAAGTTCTTTGGTAGGGGAAAGTTTCCTATTTTTCCATCCTACCAGTTGGCTTGATATAGCAGCCTTAATATATTTCTTGGAACTATTAAACAGAGCAAAATTTTAAAACACCATGTAAAAATTATAGTTTTTACTATATGTATCAAAAAAGTTGTTTTTAAATACATGTTTTGATTATATTAGCATGAGCATGAAATCTATTCAGAATTTTAGGTAATTAGCATAACCTGTCATTGAGACTATGATACTTGGAGAATATATTGGGGCAGATGAACAAACTGCTAAATGTCTTTAAGTAGTTTGCTAAATCCTAGGTAAATAAAATCATGGCTCTGCATATAAGTAGAACCCATGCATAAATTTCCCTTTTTTCTTCAAAGACGGTGTTCGTTGTTGTAAATGAGAACCCACATACACAATTACCTGTGATTCAAGAAGGCAGCTGCAAATATATGACACCATGGATGCATTTGTAGAAGAAGAAGGGGAAAAAAAAAAAGCAGATGCAATGATTTTTATTTAGACTCCTTTCAAAGAAGAGATGAGAACCAATAGGAAGAAAAGTCACTAGACAATTAATAAACATTACTTTTCATCTCAAAAAAAAAAAGAAAAATGAGCATTTTTACATAATCCCTAAAAGTGAGCCTAAAATGGAATTTTTCATGAAGGGATTACTGCCAGTCTATAATGGGGAGAATTCTTTTCTGCAAAAGAGTCATTGCTGCTTTCAGCAGCTAAAAATTGAGAGATCAGCTTCACCTTAGAATGTGGTACCCAAAAGAGACACTTTCTATGCCTAAGGGATCTGCCAGGAGGTCCATGTTGAAAAGACATGTGAGTCATCATTAAATTATTTCATTTCTTTATTTACTCACTCATGCACTCATATATTCCATAAGCTTTTAGTGAGCACTTTTAAAATGCTAAGTTCCTAAGTTCAAGGTGCTAGAACTCTGGCAAGAGATTTTCCTTGTTCTTGAGCTTACTTAGTACCTCACAGTTTAATAGCTAGTGCTGCCTTATGAATTAATGCAATGTAATGCGAAATCGTTAAAGTACAGGTGGTAATAAAGTACAGTTGGGCACAGATGTGGTTTACCAAAAATGGGGCTATTCATCCTTTGACAGCCATAGATTTTGGACTCTTACCAGAATAATGTCTGCACAAGATCAGATACAACTGTCAGAGTATCTATCGCTAAAATTCTCTGGCTTCTCCAGATGCTCTCGTCAGTGTATGTAGCTTTACCACTACATCTTTCATGTACTCCATCTGTATGCATACAGCTTGATGCATACACCTCTTCCTCCAGTGTACTGAAGAATACATTTTATTGCCTAATGTCCCCAAATCTCCTATCTAAAAATCACTGAGATAACTTTTCAGCAAAATAGAGCAAACAGAATTTTCTCTGATTAATTGAAACAAATTGAAAATATTATCTGTTGGAAGGAGAACTTGGACACATTCTAGGTAGTACAGAATATATATAAAGAAGGTAAATGTTTACCTGTGAGGCTAACATCTTACGGGGCAGGTAGTATTTAGTAATGAATTATCCATGCATAATAGGTTAAAGGCAGGATTTTGGGCTGGATAGAAGGCGGCTATTCAGTTCCACACATTTTGTCTCCTATGTTTATGATCTTTGTTAAAAAGAAATTGTTATTTAATGAAATGCCCATATTTTGATTAAAATTTCCCTTTATAAACCGAATACAACTTGACATGAAAAATTTAAGAACAATTAGCAAGTCAGAGAAAAACTTTAATCTGGTAATAAATTTGGTGCTGGCTCTTTTAAAAGAATTTTTAATTGGATATTTTAACAATTTATGAATATTCACCTCCACCATATAAATGGGATTTCTTTTCCTCAGATCTTTCATTGAAAAAATTACTGCATAATATTTTTACCATTTTATAATCTTGATGGCTTGTTAAACTGTACTGTTTCAGACAAATTTATGCAACCACAGAAATTAGCTCAAATAGATATATATTTTAAGTAAACATTTTAATTGACAAAGTTAAATTAATCTATAAACTGGACTATTCACTTGATAGCAGTTGTTTCACTAATTTTAAATAATTTTAAAATTTCAAACAAAATACTTTAAAAATAAGCAATTAAAATGTAGAATTGTTTTGTAATTCAGATAAATAGAATGTGTGTAATTGTTAAGTAATTAAAATGGCTCTAAACCATAGAAATAAATATTGCTCTATTATAAGTCATTATTATATCTCATGTTTGGGTATGATTCTAATATGGGTGAGAAATCTGTAATTTGGATCATAATTTTATTCATTTAATAAGATATTTATTGAGCACTTTATGTGCTATTCCTCCTTTGCATGGTGAGGCTACAACAGTGAATAAAACAAAATCACTGCTCTTGTGGAGCCTGCATACTAGGGGTGAGATGTAAACCACAAATTGCATGAACAAATGGATATGTCGGATAGTGGTTAGTGCTAGGAGGAAGAAACAAAAGCAAGGCCAGGCAACAGAGAGTGACGATGGTGCGTGTTCATGTGGAATCAGGAAAGCCATCTCCGATGAGATTACATCTGACCAGAGACCAGGGCACAAATCATGAGAAATCTCTGGGGAAGATGATTCTGTGCCATGTGAAGAGCAAGTACAGAGCATCAGGCGAGAGGATGTGATTGTTGTATTTGAGTAACAACACAAAGGTCAGTGTAGATGCAGGGGAATAAAGGAGGGAGGGAAGGGCAGAAGATGAGGTTAGAAATGTGTTCTGGAACAAGACCAGGTAGGGTCATGGGGACTGTAGTGAGAACTTGGAGTTTATGCTAAGTAGAAAGACCTTGGATGATTGTGAAAAGTGACATGATGTAATTTGCATGTATCTTAAAAGGTAATCCATATCAGGACATGATGGCTTTATGGAAACTGGATAGTAGAGAATAAGAATGGGACAGATTATGGGGTCATGAGACCATTGCAGTAACTCAGTGGAGAGGTGGTGAGAAGTGGTCAGATTCTGGATATACTCTTAAGGTCCAGCCTTCAATTTAAGGTAGATAAAAACTTTTGAATATTCATCATAAAGAGGGTCTCAAAGGCCGTGAGATTGATTATTGTTAATCTGTGTTTCTAAACTCTTAACTCATCCAGTGCCCACGTATTCATAATGCTCCTTTATTGTCCTATAATGAAATGCATCAACAATGTAAGCTACTTTTGCATATCCCTAATAGAAACCAATATAACGCTCTAATTATTACACAAAGAAATAAAGGAAAGTCATTTATAAGAAAATAATATATATTCCAACATATAAATGCTCAAGTACAAGTACAATATTTGTCAAAGCTTGCTCCTATATGTAGAATAATGTGAAAGCTGTAAATGAAGACTTATGCTGGAGTTTTGTATTGGCAGTTCAAATACTCAAAGTGCATAGATGGTATTGCCATCAGTAAAAGTAAGTTTCCGAAATAGTGAGAAACTCTTAGTAAAGATCCAAACAAAACAAACATCAATATATCCTTGATTGACAAGACTTCTATTCTTGAAAAATTCAGTGAATGTGCTGAATTGGTACAAAAAACATTTTGTGTTCATATATAGAGAAACTCAGATAAGCCTAAGTATACCCTACATGAATATCCTGTAGGGATGTTCAGGAGGTTTGCAGGATATTGAATATTTTATTACTTATTTTGCATGACTGTCCGCATATTACAGGGTGTCCAGCATCTTGCAGTGTCAGCATACGTCCTACTCATTGTGACAACTAAAAGTACCATCCCTACCCCTGAATTTTCCAAATGCCCTAGAGTGGAGCTGTAGACCCCTATTTAAAGATATTTGCATGACTAGAGGGAAAGGGTCTAGGGGGCTGAGCTCTGGAGTATTATAGACGTTGAGAAAAGAGAAAGAGCCAGCAAGGAGGCTGAGAGGGAGTGGCAAGAATGTAGAGATGCAAGCGAGACTGAGGTTCTAGAGGCTGACTTAACATCTTTCAAAGAGGGAATTGTCATTCAAGTAAAATGATGTTGGTTGGCTATATTAAGGACAGTGCACTGACTAACTTTAAATCTGTAAATGTTACCAAGGTTATTTTACTTTAGAGCACAGTTTTCCCCTTCCCATAGCGGTGCTTTAATAGGACTACTCTTTTGCTTCCATCGTTGATTAGTAAAAGAAGAGTTTGCGTTTTGAGTGCTACAGTTTTGCATGAGGAGATTGCAGCAGTGGTTCTTTGAATCACCTTTTTGGGAGGATTTTTTTTTTTTTAATTGTTGTTTACCATCACTTTCAACCTTTTTTAAAAACCCAAACTACTTTCAGGGCACCTGGGTGGCTCAGTTGGTTAAGCGTCGGACTCTTGATCTCAGCTCAGGGCTTGATCTCAGGGTCTCAGCACCATGTTGGGCCCCATGCTGGGCATTAAGCATACTTAAAAACAAAAAACAAAAACAAAATTACTTTCTGGGGCACCTGGGTGGCTCAGTCGGTTATTCAGCTGCCTTCGGCTCAGGTCATGATCCCGGAGTTCTGGGATCGAGTCCCGCATTGGGCTCCCTGCTCGGCAGGGAGTCTGTTTCTCCCTCTCCCTCTGCCTGCTGCTCTGTCTACTTGTGCCCTCTCTCTCTCTCTCTCTGTGTGTCAAATAAATAAATAAATAAATAAATAAAATCTTGGGTGCCTGGGTGGCTCAGTCGTTAAGCGTCTGCCTTCAGCTCAGGTCATGATCCCAGGGTCTTGGGATCGAGTCCCATATTGGGCTCCCTGCTCAGCAGGAAGCCTGCTTCTCCCTCTTCCACTCACCCTGCTTGTGTTCCTGCTCTCGTGCTCTGTTTCTCTGTCAAATAGGTAATAAATAAAATCTTTAAAAAAATAAATAAAAATAAAATCTTAAAAAAAACAAAATAAAAACAAAACTACTTTCAAAATTGGTAAAACCCAATTTAATTTTTTGTATTGTGCTTCCTTATGACCTTAATTACTTTTTGAATTTTGAAATAAAGTATAATTTGTTTAATGAACAGAATACTGGAGGTACTGATTTCTCACACTTTATATTAAGAATTTATTTCCATCATTGATTCCATATGTATACTTTCAGACAATTGCAAAATAAGAACACTTAAAAGTTTTCTAAGATGGGCGCCTGGGTGGCTCAGTTGGTTAGGCGACTGCCTTCGGCTCAGGTCATCATCCTGGAGTCTGGGATCGAGTCCCGCGTCGGGCTCCCTGCTCAGTGGGGAGTCTGCTTCTCCCTCTGACCCTCCTCCCTCTCATGCTCTCTCTGTATCTCATTCTCTCTCTCAAATAAATAAATAAAAAATCTTTAAAAAAAGTTTTCTAAGATTTTGTAGAGTGACTCACTTAATTTTATGATGCTGGATTTGAAATGTGTATATTATAATTGGATGTTTAAATTTAAAAGAATATTGTGTGTTTTTTTACTTTAAAATATGGTGTTCGTTTAATTTTCAGTCAAGAATTATCACTTTATTTATTTATTTTTTTAAAGATTTTATTTATTTGAGAGAGAGAGAATGAGAGATAGAGAGTACGAGAGGGAAGAGGGTCAGAGGGAGAAGCAGACTCCCCGCTGAGCGGGAAGCCTGATGCGGGACTCGATCCCAGGACTCCAGGATCATGACCTGAACCGAAGGCAGTTGCTTAACCAACTGAGCCACCCAGGCGCCCAAGAATTATCACTTTAAAATACAATTTTTACCACCTTTATACTAATTAGACATTTCAAATGGATTACAACAAATTAATAATTACATTAAAATGATTACTTTGAAAAATTATTTACTGGAATAATAACAGGATTTTTCAGTCTTAGCGTTTCAAATGACATGCAGTGATGTTTGGTTGTTTGATAACTTTTGTCTTTTTAATTATAGGTCTCTGTGGAAGAACTAGAACACAGTATTAGTGTAAAAATAGCTAAAGAAGCTGTAATGAATATAAATAAACCCGAAAGCCTTTTTAAGCCTACAAATGGATTTCTAGAAACTAAAGTATATTTTGCAGGATTACCTCGGAAAATGAAGAATGCCCTCATTAGACCGGTAATGATCCAAGCTTCTATCATTCATCATGGATGAATTCCTCTTGTCCATAATAGATTTGAAGATGTGTTTTTCTGAGAGTCAAAGAAGTTATTTTGTTGAACACACCAACTGTAACAACTTGAAATGAACAAGGAAAAATAACACAGCGATCCTTGAAATTACATTAAGGAAATAAGAAAATAAGTGTAGTGTTTTTGAGCCCACTTAAATCCCCAGCGTTACTCATGGGAAAGTAGATTTTTTTCCCAATTCTTAAGCATCAATTCAGTGTTAACATGATAACTGTCCATATTCAGCTATTACAAATATAAATACGTGTATTGGAGTCCAAAAATACAACATTTTGTAGAAGCCAGTCAAAGAATTTTCTTAGGTCTATGTTAGGACTTAAATTTGGGAAATAAAATAGCATATAAAGGTGGAACTTTTTAAAAAAATCTTTGCTGGGAGTATAACTTCATCCTATCATAAATTGAAGTTATATATAATAGATGATTTTCTGAATAGGATGTTTGTCTAATAACTGTAGAATAGGTCTCATGAAGGAGACTAATCACTGTCCTTGAAGAGTTTTAAAAATTTCATTTGAAGTCATGGGCCTGTCAATTATACTCACTGATTTAACTTAAATATTTACTATTTTATATCCATCTTTTACTCATGGCAATTCACAGTTACCTTAACTTTTGAAAGATTTCTGCAGTATGATATAAAACCTGAATTAGTTAATCCATGTCAGAGTGAATGCATCTGTTCCTTTGAAATTGATATATCAAGACATTTTAAAAGTAAAATAAATTATTCAAAAACTATTTATGAAATGGCTACTATGGGTCTTGAGTCTGGCTGGATGCTTTGATGGAGACTAAAGAGTGCAAACACTGTTGTTCCTGAAGAGGTTCAGTGTCTGATGGCAAAACAAACCTATATATAAATGCAGTTAAGGAAAGCAACTTACAGCCCAGGGCCACGGCTAGAAGCATATATGGAAGTTGAGAGCAGAAGAATTATTTCTGGAGGATAGAGGAGAGGCAGGTAGGGCTTGAGGGGCTAAAAATCATTAGGATCGCAGTGGAGGTCTGTGATGGCATAAACTCACTATAACTGAAAAAGACTGCCCATCTGAAGGACACCTTAAAAAATTAGATAATATTAAAAAAATATTTAAAGTATTTTAACATGTCATCAAAGAAAGGGTTTTCCCTCTAAATGAAAACTGCATGTGTAATCAATTAAGCCATGTATGAGTCTGACTCTTTTAAGTTTAAGATGTACTCCTTTACCTATATTTTAATTTGTTAGATAACCCCTCGTCTAGATGGATGTATACGAGGCTGGAATTTGATGGATCAAGGAGCTTCAGGAGTAAATGAAATTATTCAAGAAAAACAAAGGAAGCATTGTCTTGTCACTGTGGAGAAGGGTTCCTACTATCCTGGTTCTGGTGTTGCTCAATTTAGCATAGATTATGGTAAGTGATTTCTCATTTTACTTCTCTTTTCTCATTAATGACTACATTTATTCATTGACAAACAGCAAAAATTCCTTCAGTAAACATTATTGAATACTTAACTATATGCCAGGCATAGTGTTAGGTTTATTCATATAGCTATATGTTTTTTATTAAATTTTTGCAGTATATTGGGGGGGAAAGGTGGTAGAATATGCTTATGTTACTATTTAAATATTACTTAAAAAAAGATTATTGGCACATAACTTGATTAGTTGCAAGTAAATTCAATTAACCTATTTTAAGGTTCACCAATTTCTCAGTTGAGTCTACTGATGAATGCTTCAAAAGGATTCATCTTCATTTCTAAAATTTCAATTGATTGTTTCTTAAAATGTCCAACCCTTTGTTGAAATTTTCCATCTGTTCATGTTGTCTACATTTTCTACCTGAGGCTTCAACTTATTAATCATAATTATTTTAAATTCCCTCTCTGATAGGCCCAATGTCGTGTTGATTGCTTTGTCTCTTGCCCATGTGTTATTTTTCCTTGTTTCCTTTGGTATTGCATGATTTTTGGTTTAAAAAATAAGCACCTTATGTAGAACAGTAGAGGCAGGTAAATAATATATATGTCTGGAGAGGAGCATATTTCTGCTTTTGCTAGGTCTTTTATAAAGGGGTTGAATCAGTCTAGTCAAGAGTTGAACTGCTTAAGCTTTCTTGTTTCCATTGAGTACCCTTCAAATTCCTTTATTGTTACCTTGTGCTTATGGTAGTGACTGGTTTGCCAGAGGATTTTTCTTAATAGCTGATCTATCCTTAGCTTTAGGTATTCTGTTTATGATATGCCTCAAGAAAGTTTCTCCATGGTCTTGCTTCACCCCAAAAGAATGCTCTTGTGTGGGGAACATTCTCTAATGTTCTGATACAGATTCAATTTTGGGCAAGTATTGTATCCCTGGGTCTCAGGGGTGTGAACTTTTCATTGTCCCCCTCCCAACCACTTGTGGGGGAGATATCTAATGATCAGGACTCCAGATGTTTTTCTGCACCTTCTCCGTGGTAAATGGTTTTTCGTTGGTTGTTTTGTTTTTTCCAGTTTCCTTTCCCTAACCTGTAGATGCAATGGGTCTTTGCATGTGTTCTAATGGCCACAGTGTTTGTTGCCTTTTCCCCAATGCTGTAAGGCTTTTGTTGTATAGAGAAGACAGAGAAGGAATGGACTTTGTGCATTTCCTGCAGGTTGCTGCTCCCCTCCTCCAGGCCTGCAGGAGGAGGGAAGCTAGATACTTGGTCTTTGGTTGTTGTTGTAAGGGTAGGAGCAGTGCTCTTTCCAGTTTCCTGTAGTCTAAGCAGAACAGGAACTCTTGCCAGACTGACCCAGGTTTTTGCCTTTACAAATAGTATTTCCATAATACCCTTGGACATACATCTTTATACCTTTATATGATTAATTCTGTAGGAGAGAATCTTAGATTATGTCCACCAAAGTTTATGCAAATATATAGTTCCTACTGCTAAGTTAGAGTCTCTTTCAAAGATGTTTTATCAATTTATACATCTTTTTTTTTAAGATTTAATTTGTTTATTTGACACACAGAGAGAGAAAGAGATCACAAGCAGGGTGGGGGGTTGGGGGGGGCAGGGGGAGAGGGAGAAGCAGGCTCCCGGACGAGCAGGGATCCTGATGCGGGGCTCGATCCCAGGACGCTGGGATCATGACCTCAGCCGAAGGCAGCTGCTTAACTGACTGAGCCACCCAGGTGCTCCTCAATTTATACTTCTACCAACAGAATAAGAAAATGTATGCTTGAGATTTGTTTTCCAATCTGAGAGTTGAAAAATTAAATCTTGTAGTTTTAAATATTATTATCCCAATTTCTACTGTTAAATATCTCTCCATGTGTTTATTAGCTATTTTTATATCTTAATTATCTTATTAGGTTCTTTGTCTTTTTCTGTTTAGGAATTCATTATTTGAGCTACTAATACTTTGTATTATAAATTTAGTGTTAATCTGATATCTCTGCTTTAAGGAAAAATTGTATTTTAAATGTGTTTATTTGCAGTCTAAAAAAGTATTACTACAGTTTTAAGGAAGAATCTTACACTAGTACTTTTTGTGTTCTTAACATAAAGTAATGCAATGTCTTTAACTTTAGTTCTGTTCTGTATATGAAGGATTTAAAAAAATTTTTTTTAATTGGCGTTGATGACTGAATATAGGAAAAAACTAGGCCCACAATAATTTGCTCAAAGGAAAAACTCTCTGAAAAGGAATGAAAGTAAGAGTTCTATTGTATCTGAAAAAAATTACTTTCATAAGTAATTAGTTACTTCATGGATAACTTGAAAGTGACCTACTTTTAAATTAATATTTAATGTTACATTATAATTTCTGTACGTTTGCATGTTTTAGTTTGAGTTCATTAATACCTTATAGTAAATTTACTTATTTCAAAATGATTATATTGTATATAAATATACATGTATATAAATGAGTGTATTGTAAATAGGGACGCTTGGGTGGTTCAGTTGGTTAAGCGTCTGCCTTTGGCTCACGTCATGATCCTAGAGTCCTGGGATCGAGTCCCTCATCAGGCTCCTTGCTCAGCAGGGAGCCTGCTTCTCCCTCTACCTGCCGTTCCCCCCCTGCTTATGCACACACTCTCTCTGACAAATAAAAAAATAAAATCTTAAAAAAAAGATTATAAATGAACAATGTAATAGCATTTGTTGTGGCTAAATGGAAGATCATCTTGTCAAGGGGAAAATATTTTTTCCACTCACATTCACCTTTTCAAAACCTGTAAGTGGTATTTGAGGTATTATTTTATATTACTTCATATTAAATAAGGAAGACTTCACTCAAAATGTGAATTAATATTTTTTTAAAGATTTTATATATTTATTTGAGAGAGACAGAGAGAGAGCATGAATGGGGGAGGGGCAGAGAAAGAGGGAGAGTGAAAGCAGACTCCCTGCTGAGTGGGGAGCCTGACACAGGGCTCAATTCCAGGACCCTAAGATCATGACCTGAGCCGAAGTTGGATGCTTAATCAACTGAGCCACCCAGACGCCCCAGTATTTTTAGGAATTAAACTATTTTGGAACATATCAATTCAACTATTTGTTGAGTGACTAATGTGGAAACAAAAGTGGTCATAGAGACATGTAGGGCTTGCACTCTAGTGGGATAGACAATTAACCTAGTAATGAAGCAAATGAGTGTTAACTATTATGACAAGAGAATCACAGAAGAAGAGTTCCTGTTAGAATTTTAGAGTTAGCTGTTGATTTCAGAATATTTCTTTACTATCAAACTAACTCCCCTATTTGTATAAGTCATATTTTTCTTTCCCACTGCTTTGAACTGACCCCTTTATGGATGAGGAATGGTAGGGTGGTGACGGCAGCCATATCCAAATGTTCCCTCAGAAACATTACAATAAATTTGTTGAATTTCCTTCTAAATGTGTACTTTAAAATATGACCACTCTGAGATTGGACCAATGGTGAATATGGAGGCAGAAAGAATACCTGTAAAAGAGCAAACGGGAGAAATTCATAATATTCTGAAACACCACATCTAGAATTTTATTCTGGGAAGACCAGAAGGCTGGGGCTCCAGTTTTGTGTTTCTTGCCTGCACTTAAAAAAAATGGTTCTTGTTTTTTTTTTTTTTTTTTTTTTTTTTTTGCCTTGGTTTTATAGGTCACTGAGGAAGGAGAATGAAAATCTTTAGTATTCCACAAAAATGGCTCTGAGTATTAGTAGGATTGTAATAACTCCTTCTGGCATACTTTAGGAGTACACTGATCCTGCTTCTGTTTGATTGTTTAAACAGGTAATATATCCAATCCTGAGGACTGGCAAGTAAATGTGTCCTTGAACATTCGCCCTTCCACGGGCACTGGTGTTATGTTCGCCTTGGTTTCTGGTAACACTGTGCCCTTTGCCTTGTCCTTGGTAGACTCTGCCTCTGAAAAGCTTCAGGTAACTTCACTAAACTTTTGTAATTCTTGTTTTGTTTTGTTTTTTATCTGTAAAATGGATATATTAGCAGTATTTACCTTGAAGTGTTATTTTGGTGATTAAATGAGATAACATGTAAAGTATTTAGCAGAGTCCCCAGCACATCATTAAGGACTCGGAAAATGTCCATTATTATTACTTTTTTGCTGGCTTATTTCTAAGGTCTGATCCAGGAAGTAGAGAGGAGAAAAGCCTGTTACTGTGCATCCACAGCCAAGATCAGGCAGACTCACACACAGGCAGCCTGGAGCCTTCCCAGAGTACATAAAGATCCACCTTTATCTAAATCCTTGAAATATTATGGGAGTCATAGTCTGTACTAACAAAATAAAAGTGAGCCTGATTAAAGTTCAGTCTTAGATATTCTGTGCCTAATTATAATATTTTGTGCTCTCTGGCACTCTTAATCTTTTCTCCCATGAGTAAATTAGGAAGGACTGGAGAAAACTAAAACCAGTCCACCTGGCTTCTTGCTGGCAACTCTCATTTGAAATTAAGAGGAAGAACAGGAAAAAAACTCTTGGATAAAAGGAAACATGAGCGTTATCAGAAGATCTGTATTATTCAGCCTTCTACTAGAGGCTAATAGTTCTGACCATGTGTTATCCACAGTGGATTCCAACAAGTTAGAGCAAGAAGCTTGCGTTTGTGCCAAGGTTGGCTTGGATGTTCTCTGTAGCTTTTAGAAAGAAGCATGTAATTGAATAATGTCTGTAGCAATAAAAAGGTATGTTGTTTTCAGCTTAATGATGATTGCAGGGAGTTTCTAGTGGTTAAGCATAAGCTACCTAAGGAGATCCTGCTGAGTTTTTATTTCAGTCTACCACAGGAGCTTGCTACATTTAGATTCCAGCTTTTTCTTTACTTTTTTTTTTTAAACAAAATGGAAATCCTATCTTCGGCACTATATCCCAGCAGTAGAGGAGATTAATGCATGCCATGTCTTTGATATTTATTTTATCTTTTCTGTGTTTGACTCCATGGCTCCTTTTTTTTCTCCATGTCAGATTGCCTTCTCAATATCTGTGTACAGTATTTCATAACATAATTCCACATACTATTGATCATTCTGGAACAGTTTGTCAGCTGACCATTTTAAGATTATTAGTGAGTTCAAGGATATGGATATGTAATAGTAACAGATTTCCTCAAATAACCTGTATTTGCAAAGTACGGACTTGGATTCCTAAGTAGGTACTTCAGACTATCTTTCTACCATCTTATAACGTCCATGTTCCTAGTTTTGATTTTCTTTTCTTTTTTTTTTAAGATTTTATTTATTTATTTGAGAGAGAGAGCAAGAATAAGCAGGGGGGCGGTTGGAGCAGGGAGCCTGACATGGGGCTCGATCCCAGGTCCCTGAGATCCATGACCTGAGCTGAGGGCAGACGCTTAAGCTACTGAGCCACCCAGGTGCCCCTTGATTTTATTATCTTTTTACATTTCCTCTATACATATATAAGGTATATGCATATGCATAGATCCCTGTCAAGAAGTTGAGTAATTCTGTGTCTCAGCAGTTTGAAAAGTTCAGCAAAATGAATACATTTTCTCTTTTGAATATCTTCTGGTAAATACTCTGTAACTTACTGCTGGTGATCCCTGACTTTCCCCTCTCAGGACTTTTTCACTCATTTTGCCCCAGGTCTTAATAGGATTTCTTATGTGGCACACACAGACCTTTCAGTCTTGCTGGCATGTGCTTACTCAAGCACTTGAAATTTTCCAAGCCTTTTCCCCAACAAAGAGTGATTCAACTCCTTCATTTTTCACATGTAAGTTTTGAAGTTAGGAAGGCTCACAAACAGAAAAATAGTGCTTAAGACACTACTTTAGGTTCCCATCTTTGGTAAAACAACTTGGTGTATTGAATTTTCAGAAGCCACTAACCATTTATATCTTAGCTGAACCTGAAATTTGTAAAACTAATGTATTTTTAAAAATTGTGATGTGACTCAAAAGTCACTCTTAATTGGCATTACCATTAATACTTGCTTATATTGAATCTTTGCTCTGTTTTTCAGGATATCCTCCTATCTGTTGAAAATATGGTAATGTTTCGGGTAGAGGCCATCAGTCTGTGTTCCAATCAGCAATTCCATCTGGAATTAAGAGTCAACAGAAACAATCTGGAGCTGTTCACTCCACTTAAAAAAGACATCATCTCCTCTGAAAACCTTCAAGGACAGTTGGCCATTTTGGACAAAGCAATGAAAGGGACAGTGACCACTTACCTGGGTGGCCTTCCAGGTATCTTCTTACCTTTTTTTTTTTGTTTTCAAAATTATATTTAAAAAGTTTTAAAAAGTATATTTTTAATCAAATTGATAGTATTTTAAATATGTAATCTTAGTAAAAGGACCTCAGAAGGGAAGACAAAATTCCAGTATCCATTTTTCTTTTCCTGGGGATTTATATTGACATTTTGTGGGTATATTTTGTTTATTTATTTTTTAATGGTGAACTAAAACTAACCCAAGTTTTGTTGCATTTGACTATCCTAGTTAGAAAGTATTTATTATTTCAGTTCATCTTCACAGTAGTCTTGTGAGTTCAATCTTTATTCTTTAATTCATCCATCATTTACCTTTTATTTATTAAGAACCTACACCCCAGGTAGTAGGGCTATAGTAATGAAGATATGATCCCTGCTGCTAAGCCTTTTACAATCTAGTACAGAGGTAGACATCAAATAACCAATTAAGAAAATATCAGAATAATTAAATTGTGATAACTTCAATGAAGGAAAAGTATGAATTGCTTTCAGAGCCTAAAAATGGGGACTTGGCCTGGTTGTGCCAGCCAGGAATGAGCGCTCTGAAGAAAAGGCTAAGATATAAATATGATAAATGGAAGGGTTAAATTTAACCAAGTGGTGGATGGGAATTGGAATTAATATGCAAGTAAAAATGGTCTACATGTGGGCAAACTGGGGGGTGGATACGCTTGAGGAATATTTAGACGATGAGTGTGGTGAAAACACATTGAGCAAGAGAGATACAGGATGAGGAAGCTGAGAACTGGGTGTGTTGTGGGGGGTGGTTTGTAGACCTGGTTTGGGGTCCTGAGTCTTATTACAAGAGCCATGGGAGTCTTTAAAAAAAAATTTAGACAGGGAAATGGTATATCAATATTATCACTTTAAAAACCCACCCCACATGATGGATGGAGATGGACAGGTAGGAGGCAAAAGTGGATGAGAGGAGCTGGGGGCTGCTGAAGTGGTCCAGATGGAAAGCAATAACAGTAACAGAAGCAACAACTATACTGCCATCAATCAGTGCGTAATAAATAGTCTGGCATCATTGAAAGTGCTTAGGAGGGATCAACTTATTTCACTTTCTTTTTTTTTTAAGATTTTATTTATTTATTCATGAGAGACAGAGAGAGAGAGAGGCAGAGGGAGAAGCAGGCTCCCAAGGAGCAGGGAGCCTGATGCGGGACTCGATCCCAGGACCCTGGGATCATGACCTGAGCCGAAGGCAGACGCCTAACCATCTGAGCCACCCAGGCGCCCAGCTTATTTAACTTTCAAAATAGACCTGTGAGTCAGGTGCTGTTATTATCCCCATGTTACAGATGAGGAAGCTGCTGGACTTAGGATGACGGCAGTGAGGATGGGCACAGTGATTAGGTGGGAGATGCATGTGAGAAACAACATCAGTAGGATTTAATGATTGAAAGGCAGGTGTAAGGATCTCTTTCTTAGGTATCCACCATGAGGAGCTGCGTGGTGGAGAGTCCATTTACCATAAGATGGAGAAAACTGGAGGAAAAGCACATTCATCTCTGACTTAATATTGGAAAATATGAAATCGGCGTCAACATTTTACTTTAAATGGCAGAAAGTAATTGAGGCAGAAAGTTTTTGAGAAATATTTTCAATTACCATTTGCAGGTTATTCTCAGGGAAAATTCTGAGTCTGATGTCTGGACTTCTAGTAACCTTCATTTTCTTACTTTTAACTGTTCAGGACCTTCATTTCTCATATATGGAAATTTTATCTGGGTTTTTGTGGAATAGAAGTAAGGATGCTCTAAAAGTTACGGATAGATAGATAAATAGATAAGTTAGCATGGTTAATTATTAGAAAGTTAAGTTACTGTGGTTAATTATTAGGAAGTATAATTATAGTTCAAATGAATGAATTCTATATTGAAATCCACTTACCACCTTATTGCAAATTAGTTGAATGCCATTTTAGTAAATCAGACAAACAATGAGAGAGTTGAAAAGAAGTAAAGCTATTAAATTTTAATGGTTCCAGGACTTTGGCATCAGCACTGAAGATTGACTTCAGGCAAGATGTGTTTAGAGAAAGAGTGAGGAAAATTGAGGAGAACTGACAATTGAGATATTAGGAGTGTAAACAGTGGGATAGGTAAATTACCAGTTGATATGCAAAATAGGCATATTCAATTGCATGTTATGAATTAGAAATCAGGGGAAATTGCTATTTCTGAGGATTTTTATAATAGTGGCATAATCTTGATGCTCAGCCAGACTTGAAAGGGTTTCATAAAGAATGCTGTGAGCCCCTAGAAAAGTATGGACTTTATTCACTGCATTGGCAAATTAAAGGTGGAAAATTTGAACTGTATGTTTTTTGCATAAGGTACTAAGAAAGAAGAATAAAGGCTGAAAAATGTCCATTGGGAACTAAATTCATGGGGAGGAGATGCCAAAAAAAGAAGCAAGTAGAGAGATGGATGTTATTAAAATGAACCATAGTTCTTAGGAATTCAAGGGTGTTACTAAAGTATTAAGTCTGATGCGGAGAGTGAAAGTGTTGAAAGGCCCAAAGGCCCTATTCACTGAAGCATTATTAAAATTATTTTTTGAACACTAAACAGTACATAAAGTGAATTTCCTATCATGACCTGACATTGGATGCTCAGCAAGAAGTTATTTTTAGGAAAATATAGAAATCTGCTTTTATTCCAGCAGTAATAAAAGAGATACATTTATCATGGCATTTTAAAAAGATTTCCATGTAGCTATAGTTTGGAGTTGAAAAAATGATTTAACAGTGCTTAAACTGTTGCTCAGATTTAAAAAGAAAATAATAAAATAGAACATCACAGGTAAGAATATGCTCTTTTTTATTTTTTAAAGTGTTTATCTATCTTAGGTTTGAATGAGACTGATTGTGTTTATGAAATCAGAGGAACTGATGATATGCTGAATCCAGTGCCAAGCACAATACCTTATATACATAGAAGTCACTTAATATAAATTTATTGAATAATTACATTATTAATTTTTCCTTTATGATTAGAATTTGGTTGGAAATGGGAAGTTTGAATAGTTCCTCTAATTGTAAGCAAATAAGATGCCAAAAGTCTTGGGTTAATATTTTAATATTCTGTTTTTACAGATATTCCATTCAGTGCCATACCAGTGAATGCCTTTTATAATGGCTGTATGGAAGTGAACATTAATGGTGTTCAGTTGGATCTGGATGAAGCCGTTTCTAAGCATAATGATATTAGAGCTCACTCGTGTCCATCAGTTTCAAAAAGCACAGAGAATTCTTAAGGCTTCTTTCCTGTACTGATAATACATTTTTCCTGTATGTAATTATACTTATGTTTCAATAATAGCTGAAGGGTTTTACCTGCAATGTACAGACCTTGATTTTTTTTATGGTACTTTGGCTTTCCTGGAATTTTAAGAAAGGTCCTTTTTCAAGAAGAACAAGATCCTCTTGTGGTACAAATCACATTTAAAATTCTTACCTCTATTGCTGCCTAGAAATTAAATAATGAAATATATAAACATTTCTAATTTGAATTTTTTGCTACAAATGACATTTCTTCATTTTTATGTTTGTAAAAGTAAAATTTGATTTTTTTGAAGATTTTATTTATTTATTTTTGAGAGAGAGAGAGAAAACAAGTGGGGGGGAGGGGCAGAGGGAGAAGCGGGCTCCCCGCTGAGCAGGGAGCCTGACACGGGACTCGATCCCAGAACCCTGGGATCCTGACCTGAGCCGAAGGCAGACGCTTAACTGACTGAGCCACTAGACGCTTAACCGACTGAGCCACCCAGGTGCCCAAAGTAAAATTTAATTTTATCACCATGAGCTAGTGCTGAAATATCTGTGTTTTTTGGAAGGCAAGGAAGTAAACTCAAACAAGAGTGCATGTGACTAAATACTACTGATCATAGCAGATACTCTTTATTTTTGTTTTTCCCTAATGAGGGCAGAAGGAGAGACCGCGGCCTATCAAGAATTGAGTGGAAGGCTTTAAAGCTTTACTCCGAAAATCGTTCCTCAGGGGGACTTTCACTTAGCTTCACATTTGAACCAGTAGCTTTCCTGAATTAAAAACAAGTGGGACAAATTTTCATGAGAACACATGAATCTTGCTGGTTACTAATTGGATTTTATGAGGAAGACATACTAGATTGTGCTGGAATGGGTGTCAAAACCTGGGATGGGTACCGTCCTTAAGTTTGGCTGTGGGTCACGCGAGCTTGAGATTAGAAAAGCCAGAACCTAAGATGGAAAGAACGAATGAGAGAATGAATAACTTGGAAGTGCATAGTTTTCCTTGAATCCAACTTTAATTACCAGAGTAAGTTTCCAGATGTGATTGTTGAAGGACAAAAAGAGCTCTGAAAGCTAGAAAAGGTATAATGAAAGGATAACCACAGAAGGACATAGTTAATATTGTATCTTTGGAGTAAGGGGGTTAGAGTGCCACGTACTTGTTGGTAATGCATTCCAAGTGGCAGTTTTATCACTCCCAAACCTACCAGTCGCATTAGGTATGGATCAGATGTCTCGACTGATGGTTTTAGAAAATAAACTTTTTTTCTACTATAGATATTTTATATCACATGAAACAGAATACATTAGAGTATATTGCAAACATTTATGTGAATAATATCTATATTCTGTCAACTTTTTGAACAGAACATAAAATCATATAACATACATGTAAGTCTTCCTGCAGCACAGTGGTTCTTTTGTTGAAAGATATAAAGCTCAAATATTTGATCAGTAGCTATGGTTGAGTTATAGACTGGAGCTCAGAAAGGGAAGAAAAGCAAAGGTGACCTATGTTGAGTCTTTGACACCTGCCAGAAATTGTGCTAGCTCATCTTCCTTGATGTAATCTTTCTCCCAATTTACCACCATGTACTGTGGGTGATGAATTTCAGCAAGCGACTATTGACAATTATGTTGGTGTAAAAAAGCAAAGCAGTAGAAAAACTGAAAGCCTCTGAAAAGGAAGAAAAGAAAGGAAGGGAAGGAAAAATGAATTTTCTTGGGGGGGAGTTTTGTGATTCTTGTTTAATTATGCCCAGATACAAAGACAACTACAGGGGTCAATCCCACACTTCCCATCAGAAACAGAAAACTTCCAACATGCAGTGATCTTCAAAGAGGCTCCAGAGACCCATTTATAAATTTCATCTCTCTTTGAGATGCATGTAGGTATGGCTCCGAGGGCTGGGTGGGGAGGTGTTTCTTACCAATGAGAATCTGACAATGATCTTACACACGGGCTACTTGCTATATCTGGCTTCAGGCTTTCCCAGAGAATTTATATTTGAAAATCTGATCTTCTGCTGTGGAACAAGAGAAATCATCCTCTTTCCTGCTAAAGGTTTAAATGATGGAGTCTAAAATCTCATTCTGTAACTAGTCTCCAGATAGAAAAACCATTTGATACATCTGATCCTCTTCAAGTTGATCTTAAGAGAAGAGTGATTGGGCCAATATTTAAATGACATAGGAAGAATCTAAGGTTATTATCTTGAGTTCCCAAATAATAAATAAATATAATAAGTTATTTTATATAAGTATAAATAAGTATAGTAGATATAAAAAATTTAATTAAACAGAGTCATATTGAACACTGGGGTTGAAGCTGGAGCCTTCAGGGATGAGTGTCTTACTGAATCAACTCAGCATGTACAAGGCAGCCACACAGGACTAACAGCTGGCTATTCTAGAAGATAGATACAGTTGTAGCCTTCTTTGTACATGTAGCTAGCAGGTTACCAGGCAGGGATGTCTGAATCAAGAGTCCATGCCCAAATTCGAAACTCTATACTGCTCCTCTATTCTTACTGGTTATCCCATCACTCAGTAAATGCTAATTGTTGGAGTGAACAAATTCTTTCTTAGCTCTATATATAACTTGCTGTGTCTTTGATTCTCAGATGATAATATCATCAATTTAATGGTTTTGAAGACAAATGTGGTATTATTTAATTAAATTAAGGAAATGCTGACAATGACTCTGAAAACTTTTATAATTAGAACTCTGGGCTACATATTGTCCTAGGAAAACAATGGAGAAAATGCTCTAGTCCTGCCATCAAAAAATTCAGTCTAGGAGATAGCAGAGAAGTGGGACAAGTAATTCAAATATGAGCCTGAGTTTGGTAAGAGCTGCAACAAAGAAATAAACCGTATGCAGGGGGTTATGGGGAGGAAGAAATGGGTTACAAATGGAAGCTTAGAGAAGTGCTATTTGAATTAGGCTCAATAAAATATATATGAAGTTCCGTTTCTCTGCTTCCAAGTCGTCTTTCCCACAATGTTTTCAGATAATCTCTCACACAGAGATCGTATTTCACAATAATTCTCAAAATCTCCCTTATTTCCCTATTGATTATTGCATGAAGTACAGATAATTAATCCTAGCTTTCAAGGGCTTTCATCATTAAACCGGTAGATCTCAACCCGAGAGTCACCTTAGATTCATTGACCCCATTGCAGACAACTGAATCAGAAGATTCCCATGGATAACCAGAGTAGCAAACCACAGATCCAGCCTCTGGGTTCTTCCCTAACCCCATGCACTCCCTTCTGTCTTCTTATGTCTCCCATGTGCATGTGAGTTCACACGTACACATATAGTAGGGCAGACATAACACAAAAAATGAGTGGAAAGTAGAGACAGGAGAAAGGGAGAGAAACAGGTTAGAGTGAGTGCGTGTGTGTGAACAAAACCAGGAGGAGAGAAAAGGACGACAAAGAGAGAAGCAAACGAGGAGAAAGATACGAAAGCAGATTCAGTGAAAGATTTGGTAAGATAGAAAATAAAGAAGAAAAGGAAAAAGAAGAAGCAAAGGACACAGAATGATACTGGGTGAAGAGGATAGAGACAGAAAAAAATACAAAAAGAAATACCTACTTTTTTGTAGACACTTAGGTAGGAGTCGGTGACATTCGTAGTAACATCTGAGAATTAAAGAAATTAAAGAGAGACTGAGATAATTAAGTAGAGAGAGAAATTTATAAGAAAAGAAATTTGAAAGGAAAATGTGAAAGAAGAAAAGGTTAGGAAAGGAAAAAGGGAGAAACAAAAGACTAGATGAGCATAGAAAGAGAAAAAAAAATAGGTAGAGAAAGATGAACCAAGCATAGACAGACAGAAGGACCAAATATAAATGGAAAGAAAGAGGGAAAGAGTGCCAGGAGAAAAACAAGAAAGAGGTAGACATAGAAATAACAAGAAGAATGTGTCTGGGAAGAGAAAGCAGAAACAAGAAGAACATGGTAATAATTAAAAGGGAAAAAGAGATACGGAAATAAAGAGTGAGGCAAGAAGGAAGGAGAGGAACTCAGCTAGTTTATCCAAGGTGAGGATGGCAACTGTAAGACGGGTGTGGAAATGATGTTCCATGTCCTGGGGGTGGAGCTCTCGGCCAAGTAGCTGCTAGGGAGTGTATATGCCAAAGTGTCTCCAAAGTCAATCATCAAGGAATCCTCTGTAGGAATTCATAAGGATGGTCTTGTAACATTCTGCCAGGAATGGTGGAAGGGCTTGCAATCACTATCACTGGCCTTTTCTTGCCTTATTTCAGACCTCTTGAAATCGCGGGCTTAGCCAGTTTATACCAAAGAGAGTGGTCACCAAGGGAGATTACATCTGGGGAAATGCGGAGGAGAGAGAGGGCTCTCTTCAACATGGTGTGAAGTCGACGTTAGAATTAGAACAGTGAGAACTTTCAGGCCTATGGCCATATGAGAATCCAAGCATCACAGGCTATGGCTGGCATATTAATAGTGGGCTAGTTATATACACATGCAACTCCTGGGAGTGTTAGGGAAGAAAATCCAGTGGTATGCCAAAATGACAGGTTTATGAAGCTACTGAGTTAGAGAGAGTGTCATATCTATCATAGTCCATGAGGGAAGAAGCTTGCTTGACTGGCCCCCTCCGGTAGAACTGATTGTTGAGGTGATGCTGTAGCATCCTCCTCAGTATGTGTTCTCTACTTCCTCGGAAGAGCTCCTCTACATTTCTAAAATTCCTGTCTTTGTTTTAGCCCCCCAAATATGTAGAATAATTAGTCTGGAAATTTTAAGTATTGTTTTTTTTTTTTTTTTCTTTCAGGCACCACATTTTTCCAGAATCTCCCCAAAGCACAAAACTTGCTGTTGAAACTTTCTCTTGAGAGGCTTTGGCAAATGCATATGAAACTAAAAACAGTAGTTTTTCAAAGAAATTTTTCTCACGCCAGGCCATTTTGAGCTGAGCCCTCACACTCCTTGGTATTTTCCCCTCTGTTGTTTAAAATACCCTAGAAATGCCTGAAAAGACTAGGGATCTGTAGCTGGTAAGCCCTGATTACTTAAAGCTATTGGCATGACACCATCAAGTTTTCCTGGTGATCAGATTGTCTACCCCAGAGAACTACCTGGGGGGTTTTCAAAGGCCAAGCAACTGTACATCATTATGGGAAAACTTCCCAGATTTCTCAGTTAACTCTGTTTTCTGGGCTGAACTTTCCAGGATAGGCAATGTAGGGAGAAAAATCAGTAAAATCACTAGCCTCTGATCTCTTGTTCACATCATTACCATTATAATTCTCCAATTCAATTCTTTTAACATACAGAATCTGAGCACCTATACAATAACTATGGACATGTTTGGAGGGCAACAATAAATTCGTTGATTCAACAAGTATTTGTGGAACACATATAATATGCCAAACTTTGTTCTAGGTGCTTGGGCTTCTGAGTGAATATCCTTTCGCCTATGTACAAAAATGGTCATGGAAAAGAAAGGAACTGTAGAGGTCAAATCCAGAAAGCAAAAGTATCTTCTATGACTCTTTGCATATCATGGCTTAGTTTTTCATTTAGATTTAGTAAAATCAGCTTTTACCTCAATATTCCAGATTTCAGGTTACTTTTTTTTACTGTTCATGTTCAATTAAAAAAAAAAGTTATGTGGGTCTGGAATTCAGATAGAAACCTAATCAGTGGGACCAAATGATATCACTGAGAAGTGATCTTTCAGGCTCTGTGTGAACACCTTCACAGATGCAGGGCTCACTATTTGTCTAAGAAAGTCACTTTCCTCCTTGCTCAGTGCCCTAGTTTGGAAGCTTCAAGAAGCAGATACCAAGAAGGTAATAGACAGCTGTTACGAACTGAATTGCATGTCCACAAAATTCATATGTTAAAGCCCTAAACCCTAATGTGACTGTATTTGGAGATAAGCCATTTGAGGAGGTAATTAAGGTTAAGTGAGGTCATAAGAGTGGGGCCCTAATCCAATACAACTGCTGTCCTTATAAGAGAAAGACACACCTGGGATGTACGCACACAGAGGGAAAACCATATGAGGACAGCAAGAAGAATGCAGCCATCAGCAAGCCAAAGAAGAGAGAGGTCCTGGGAAAAACCAGACCTGCTGATACATTGGTCTTTGGACTTACAGCCTCCAGAACGATGAGTAAACAAATTTCTGTTGTTTAAGTCACCTGGTACGTGGTATTTTATTATGGCAGTCGTAGCAAACTAATACCACAGGCAAGAGATTTATTGGGAGAATCACCAGTGAAGGGAAAAGTGGGAGAGAGCAGGAATGAGTAGGGAGAATCCTCAAGTACAAGGTATGTCTGATACCTGGACAAGGAGAAAGGAAATAGGTTGATAGGAAGAGTCTCATATCTCAGTGCAGTTCTGAGGAAGTTTCAGCTAGGTCAATGAGGAATGCTTGGAAGTATTGCTCCTCAGCAGAGTTCTGCATCAGGCAGGAGTGGCCTGGCAGAAATACTGTGACTGTGCTGAGTCATTGGTTGGGAGGAATCCCAGATGGATCCAGAGAGATAATAACTTCAGCTATCAGTCAGCTGTGTTCCATGCAGCAGGGTCTCTTAGAAGTGGTCTAAGCTGCATGCTTTCATATCTGTCACAGTCAGCTTTCTTAGAAAACTCTAAAAAAAAAATCAGAATCTCCATACTTAACACGAAATGCTCCTCTATTACAGCCATAAATGAGTTAGGATTCTATTGGTTGCAAGCAGCAGGAATTCAGTTGGAACTAGTGTAAGCGAAAAGAGAATTTTTGAAAAGTGTTTGATTAACTTACAGAATTTAAGGGATAAAAACTATTCCTGGGGGTTGGATTGCTGTAATGAACTAAGGAAGTTTCCTCACATTGTTTCTCATGGCTGTTTCTCTCTGACCAACTAGAGTTTGCCGTAATAATACATACTGGTTTCCTCAACTGTTCAGTTGGAACGTCATAGAATATGGCTGCCAACCATTTCTGAATTTACGTGTTCATGTCACATACAGCTCAGAAATGGCAGATCAATAATAATTTTTATCTTTCATCCTCAGTTCCAGAATTCCAAGGGAAATATTTGACTTGCCCAGCCTGGGTCAAGTATTCATTCTGAACCATCAAAAATGGTGGGAAGGCAACAACGGTGAACTTACATTAGATCAGTGGTTCTCAAACCTGGCTGTACAGTGAAATCACCTGCAGATCCTTAAAAATACTGACCACTTATCTCCCTTCCCCTCCCCTCCCCCCAACTCCTCAGGCTCCAACCTCCAGCCCAGGATTCTAATTTAATCAGTTTGGTGTGCATCCTGGGCATGGAGAGTTTTAAAACTCTACAGGTGATTTTAAAGTACATCACAGAAACATGCATCGCCCATGAGGCAAGGTGGCTGGGAGGGGGGTGGGTGTGCAAGCAACTGCAAAGAAGGGGTCCTGGCCACCACCTATAGATGCCCACTATGAAATAAAGCTTTCTGTTGTTTCTAAGGAGTCTTCTTAAGTTATCCAGTAAAAGTTACATTTCTACAACCCATTTTTAACTTATGTCTTATATTGCCATGTTTCTGATTTTATTAAAACAAATACCAAAAAAAAAATCTCTCTTCTACGATAAGAAAAGTAACTTACTCTATCTAGCATGTAATATATACACCTTATAAAAATAATAGTTGTGTAAAAAAAAAACCCTAACTTTATACTTTTCATACAGAAATAAAAGTCTGAAAATGTGTATGCTTTTAAAACAAACCAAATTTTTGGCATTACACTTATTCTAGCTAAGAACTCTTTTTTCTAGATTATCTTCCTCCATTGTGTAGGAAGCAACAGTTTGGCAGTGGAATTTGCTGTCACCAGCTCTTCTGTAGTTGCCATGCTCTGCTTGCTGTAACTCCGAAGAAATTTTTTTTTATTTTAAGATTTTATTTATTTAACAGAGAGAGACACAGAGAGAGAGAGGGAACACAAGCAGGGGGAGTGGGAGAGGGAGAGGGAGAAGCAGGCTTCCCGCGGAGCAGGGAGCCCGATGTGGGGCTCGATGTGGGGCTCAATGCCAGGACCCTGGGATCATGACCTGAGACGAAGGCAGACGCTTAACGACTGAGCCACCCAGGCGCCCCCAAAGAAATGTTTTAAAACAACCCATGTTGGATTGCAGTATCAGATTTTCTCTTGACTTTATCTTTATATTGCTTTGGAGAGTCTTGGTAAAGCTTGTTTACATGATTGGTTCTTTTGTAAATTACCACACTTTCTGATTTTATTGTTCTATCCTGTAAAATACAAAGCTGATCTTAGAATAGAAGTAAGTATTTGGGTGTTTGAGACCAGTAGACAGAAGTTGCGCGGAGGGGTTGAATATGCCAACACTTAACCAGCTTTTCTAACAGGTCTGTTATAAAAGCCCCTGTCCTGGTATTTAGCAACACTTCATATTCCTGTCCTGCTTTATCCACACGTCTTCCTCTCCCCATACACACTAACAGGAATAATGAAAACTTGCTAAAGGGCATAAGATGCCTGTCCTGAAGAAAGGAGAACTTTCTTACTGCCCGAACTCAGAGCGCTGCTAGCCTCAGTGAGTGAGGACTGAAAAGACGAGACTGGGGCCAAGGAAGAACCGCTTAGCTCCAGCACTGCTTAAAGTAGAGGTGCTGGTGAACCGGCAAAGTAACTCCTTGGGTTAAGGGGACGCCTGATTGGTAGCAGTTTCACAACCAGTTTGCGAAATTCTCGAATATTCGTAAGTCAGCTCTTGCAAGTCTGTCTGAGCTGGCTCCAGCATATCAGTAGCAATAGTTTCTTAAAATGTGTTTCCAGTGTAGTCATCCCAAAGCAACACATTATTTACTGTATCAGTTTCCTGAGGCTGCTGTAACAAATGACCACAGACTTCCTGGCTTAAAATAACAGAAATTTATTCCCTGGCAGTTCTGGAGGCCAGAGTCAAGATCTGGCAGGGTCCTGCTTCCTCTGGGGGCTCTAGAAGAGACTCCATTCCTTACCTCTTCCCACTTCTGGTGGCTGTCGGCTTTCTTCGGTTTTCTTGGCTGGTGACCAAGTCACTCCATTTTTGTCTCCATCTTTACGCTGCCTTCCCCTCGTGGCGTCTCTTCTCTGTGCATCTGTCTCTTGCAGTGGCCCTTGCCTTTAAATTTCGGGCCCACCCAGATAATCCAGGGTGATCTCATCACAAGATCTTTAACTTAATTATACCCAAGAAGCCTCTTTTTCCAAGAAAAGGAACACCTACAGTTTAAAAAATTAAGATGTAGGCATATCTTTTTTTGGTGGGGGGGGACACCATTCATCCCATGACACTTACTCTATGTCTAAAATTCATTTTGGATTGCTGTTAAAATTTAAGAGAACAGAGATAGAAAGTGAGAGGAATATTATGTTGTTATTGTTATGGATATGAATTCTGGAGCCAGACTATTTATTTTATTTTATTTTTTTAAGATTTATTTGTTTTAGAGAGAGAGAGCATGAGAAGGAGGGGCAGAAGGAGAGGGAGAGAGAATCTGAAGCAGACTCCGCACTGAGCATGGAGCCCTACGAGAGGCTGGACCCTGAGTCAAAACCAAGGGTCAGCCACTTAACCAACTGTGCCACCCAGGTGCCCCTAGACTATTTAGTTTAAATATCAGTTACATAACTAAGTAGCTGTTAGTGCTAGGTTGTTTATTGTCTCTGCGCCTCTTTCCTCATCTGTAAAGTGAGATAATAGTACTTGGCTTATTGGGTTGATGTGAAGATTAAATTGTCCATAGTAAGTGATATGTGTTCGTTATTATTATTTTTATTACTGTTATTGTTAAATAGAGGAAAATTGGCTGGATTCCCAAGATTCATTAAAATAATGGTCTTTATTAAAGGTTGAAAGTCTTATCTTCTACTTTGCAGGACCAGAAACTTGCCATGTGGAAGTCCACAAACTAGGCTTGAAGAAGTGATTCCTAAAGATCCAACTTCATTCATTGATACATTCCAATTTTTTCTCAGGCCTGTCTTGAAAATGGTAACAGGCTGCTTTGTTTTCCTGGTTCCATTTTTGCATCGGATAAGAGATTGTATACCTTTTACTTGATCAAAACTATGGGACTTAACTGTGTCCCTTTCTCCAATAGTGCCAGATTTAGGAAAAAGCAAAATTTGAAGACCTTGAAAGATGCATTCACCATCACAGTTTTAATCACTACGGCTAGAACATTCATTCAGATTCATAATGGTGCAAGAGCAGAAATATTAATCCACTAAGTACTCATGTTAATCTTCATTTAATAAAAAAAATAGATTCTGACTCTCTTGTAAATTATGGGAGGGGGAAGGTAAGAAATCTAAACTATAATTAACTTGCATAATTCATTTAGATGCATTTCCTCTGAAAGTATTAAAATGTCTTTGGTGCTTCCTCTAGGAATTACTTAAAACATTGTTATATTATGGCTTTTCTATATAATTTTCAGATAGCTAATTATGCGGTTTAGAAAGTAAAAAAAGAAAACCTCTAGACTTTCATTTTCAAATTGACCCTCATTTGTTGACCAGAGAGATTTGTTCAAATAAAAATTATTTTACTGATGTAACCAGTTATATAGGCAGTTATTGTTTAATGCTCTGTTCTGCTTTTTAATATTTAAAACCCCTTTTCTTTCTTTCTTTCTTTCTTTTTTTAAAAAAAAAAAGCTCTGGCCAGTTTTATTAAAGAAAAATTTTGTATGATTTGCTTTTCACCAGTCTGTTCTGGCATGCTTCAAATGATATCAGAATCCCTGGATCAACAATAGCCAGTGTGCACACTGCAGTATTTGTCAAACGCTGGGCCCAGTTCAGTATCGTTGCCACTGTAGTGATGGACACCAGTTTTAGTCAACAGGGGGCAGTGTTCTATTTCAGATTTCCTCAAGCTGGGCAGTTGGTGAGGATGACCAGTTTCGCTTTGCTTTATCTGATCATTTTCAGGGTCTGCTTGTACCCCAGCAGATAACTTTTCACTTTTCATATCACGTTGGAACCTAGAGTTGATTGACTCCAGCGACTTTTTTGACTTCTTTGTGGCCTCCATATTGCTGCCTTAGGTGTACGATGGCCCAAACCAAGAGCAGCTGCCAAGGTGGCTGGGACTTTGGCGTGGGCAAAATGGGAGATACTAAATAATTCAAATAATTAGTAAGAAAAAAATCAGTTTTAATTAACAAAGCTGTGTTCCTGACTAGAAACTAGAAAGTGCCAGACTATCAGATCCCGAAAAATGACCTCATGACCATGGTGAGGTAAAGTCAGGAAAATAATATGTATTTCAAAGTTAGTCTAAGGATTCCCTATTACTCTACATATGGCACTACTCAGTAATACCTCAAGTTGAAAAAATATCTAGCTCCATCAATTGCATGATAAAATGTACTATATAAAAGTGAATCTTAGGACTGAGAAAACCAGCTCAAAATATTTATTATGAATTGTCCAAATTCAATACTATGATCAGATGTCTTTCATTTTTGTTCTTCATAACTTAGATTTTAAAGTAGCCCTTTGCATCCACTCTCTGTCCACTTATGCTTTCAGTTTAGTACATAAGTAAAACCCATGGCAACTAGGGACAAAATGACAAGTTGCTGTGTGTCCTCAGTAGCTTTCTCTGACGCCTACCTTTTTCCTCACCTGCAAAATTCTCCAGTCAAAGGGCGAAGAGTAAATCCTCATTATAGACAAAAGAGATGAGTCTGGTTAAGCTCATTTAAAAAACAAAACCAAACAAAAAACAGACTCCTTCCCTGGCCACGAATTGCTTTGTTTTATATTTAAGTTCTCTCCAAAGTTTCCAAGGTCCTTCATCATCTTATCTCCATCCTCCTGGTGCAGCCATTATCTCTGCCTCATCAGGTCAGTGACTGTGGCTCTTCACAAGTCCCCTTAATCCCTTTGTCTTCATCCTTTCGCTTTTTCATTCCACAGAGAAAGCCCTCCCTACTTTTCTTCAGACTATCTCAAATACAGCCATCCATTCTCCCTTGTAGCACTGAGTCACATTTACCTACTTCCATATACTCTGATTATTTACAATGTGTCCTTTTGTACACTGTAATTTGTATGAAAGGAGGGGCATTATCTGTGCCCTAGTGCCTGGCATTTGCTAAGTAATATATATTTGTTAAAAAAATAGATTCTTTTGTTGATACGTATTTGCTTTACCTCCTCTCCAACTTGCAACAAGTTTGCAAACATTTACACAGCTGGAAAATACCCACTGTTGTTTCTGAATCCACAGATGCCTTTGGACTACCTCTCTGCTTCCTAAAATACCAATGACTTCATGGATACCTGAGAAATCGAGGTTCATGAAAATCATGGGACAGTAGTGAAGGTCAAATGGAGATCAAGCAATAAGGTGGAAAAGAACAAGGCATGGGAGTTTTAGCATTTCTTTAGCACATGGAGACGATGTTACTGTTACGCTTCACCTGTTACCTCATCTAAAACAAAGTATCGTGATAATGAAGTCTTTTGGAGCTGAATGTTTATGGCAGAACTTTTGCAGGATATAAAGGGGAACATTGAAGACTTCTGTGTTTCTGTTCTCCATATAAAGAAGCAAGAACGAGCCAGTTCTACGCAAGCCCACACCAGATGATTTAGGGCAAAAGGCATTGCACTCTAAAGAGAGATTATCATGTAAGGAAGATATTGACATGCAAAGATGCCTCCTATTTTCCTCCTCATTCTTGGAATTTCATGTCCCAGGCAAAACAGATGACTCATATTACTATAGAACAGCCCACACCCACAAATCTTGCCACAACTGTCTCAAAGAAAATCCTCAACTTTCCTATCAACCTGGACATGTCATTATTTTTCAAATACTTTTACAAAAGGAGTGTTTCATCATGACTCTGACATCCTTGGAAATAGCTCAAATGAACTCTACTCAGTCACAAAGGAAAAAAATCTCCCATTATTTACATTTAACAGACCTGTTTCCCCCCCCTCCTGATTTAAAAGCCCAGTATCTGACTAGATTTTTCTCCTTTTGTTCATATATTTTTGCCTACAATACTGCTTTTTCTCTCTGTCTGCCTTTGAAGATAGACTCATATTTCAGTCTTAATTTTGCTTCAGGTCAGTACAGTCAAAATAGAACTGTAACGTCTTTGGCAGAACATGTCATGGGCTTTGAGCATCCTATTTTTCTTCTTTCCTATTGTTTTGTACTAACCTCGACTGTGTGCTTTTCAGGCTCTCACTTTTGCTCACCACTTTCTCTTTTTTAATTGAAGTCAAATTCACAGAACATAAAATTAGCCATTTTAAAGTCTTTCGGTGGCAGTTAGCGCATTTGCAATGTACTCCCTAATTCTTTTGTTTCTCTCTCGGTGACTGTAAATTTAACAAACTTTTCTTATCTCCTTGTGACTGAGTTCAACCCTGTGCCTTCAGCCCTCCCCAGATAAGCAGGGTCTAAATGATCTGAGAGGCCTCCCAGACTACCGCGTTTTCTACCCTCCTGTACCCCTTCGTTCTCTGCACAGAGGGAATGCGGTGTGTCTCCTATCTCCTCGCCTCCATTTTGTTGGCACCCTGTGCCACCAAATACCCTCCGTTCCTTAAGCACTCTTAATCAGTCCTTTCTTCTTTCAGACTGTTTCCCCTGGTGTACAAGCCTATTCACTATTTATCCATTCTGTAAAAGGCTTTGAGTCCATTCTTATCTCTTATCTCTTTTGCAAATTAAACAATGGTAAACATAATATCAATTACAGTATAAAACCTACCTGAGTTAAGATAAAACTCAGAACTTCAATGTGGTTTTGTGTGTTTTTCTAAACTTCTCAGAGTAATCCATATTCTCTTGCTCATTTTAAAACTCACCTATTACAACTTAACCCATGGCCCACATCAGCTAGTCCACTCAAACTGCTTTTGTAAAAGTCACCTCCCATTTATGAAACTGAAGATCTTAATTGTAATTCTCGAAGACCTTTTAACCAAATTTGACCCTGCTGACCAGGGCCTCCTGTTTGACTAGAAATACTCTTAGTCTTTCGGTTTTGTGTCATGTGTCTTTCAGGATTCTTTTCCAACTTCTCTGAAAAAAAATTTTTTTATTTGGCAACTCTAGGAAAGTTATCTTTTAGGTATGAATTTTTTCAAAACTTTGTGTTTGGCTTTCTCTTCACTTTATACACTTCCGTGGTTGATTTCACAATCTCTCATTACATCTCCTGTCTTCTCCTTTGGTTGTTTGGCAAACTGAAAAAACAGCTCCGACAGCAAATGAGAATGAGCTTTTGTCTCTTGAAGGTTTGGAAACATAACCTGAAGTCGTTCACCCTAAGCACAAAACCACACTGAAGTTCTGAGTTTTATCTTAACTCGGGTAGATTTTATACTGTAATTGATACTATATTTACCATTGTTTAATTTGTAAAATTGTAACTAAAATGTCAGATGAGGTAGTCTGTCCTTGGGAATTATTATTATTGTTTTTGCTTAAACGTACCATGTACTCTGAGTCCCTCTCCGTCTCTCTGGGAACTGGGGACCTGGTGTCTGTGTGTGGCAGAGAAAGGCATGGAAGCTTTCTGTAGTCACCTCTGACTTCGAGTTCCTGCTGCATCTAATGTTCATTTTACATACGATTTCACTGTCTTTCTAGTACCATCCAGCCCTATCAGGACAGTATCACCCCAGGTGCAGAAGATCCACTTCTTTCTCCAGAGTTTCTCAACTGTTGCTGACACAATGAATTTGAAGGTGCAGCACTCAATAAAGGTTTGATGCACCTGATGACGACTATTAAAAAAGTAACTACGAATTGATATTAGCCATTCTTGTTCATAAATTTTCTCAGTTAACCCATCATGTGATACTTTTCCATTTGCCTCAGCCTCTTCTCTCTCTACGGATTTTCTTTATCTACATGTTCTGAGAATCATCTTAACCTTTTCCTGGAAATGGAATTCTTTCAGCAAGAACTACATACCGTGAGTTTAGTGAAAATTTGTTTTCCCATTGCCAATGCTTGAAATCAGTTGCCCTAGAACACCCTTTAATCTCCTGTGTTTTACTGTAAACTTGCTGCCTTGCTGAGTATACATACCCTTTTTGTGCATATTCCATTTTGAGAGGTCAAACTCTTTGGAGATGACTTCCAAAGGTGTATCTCCGGCCTGACTTCTGTTGAGCTTCTGTTCTGTATCTCTAGAATATCCCCAACAGACACCTGGCATTTCAAAATTAACAGAGCCTGAAATTGCATTCTTTATTAGTTCCTGCAAGTCTGTTTTTTTCCTGTTGTGTTCTTTATCTGAAATAAAAGGATCGTCATTCACTTGGGCACTTTCTCCTGGATCCTTTCTTCTGTGACCTCATGCTGCTTTTCCCCCTCGCTTCCCTCATATATATTCGTTTGGTTACCATGTCTTGTCAATTTTACCACTAGAATATTTTTGGGATTTGTTATCTCTTCTCACTCACCACTGTAGTTCTTCTGCCCGATGCTCACTTTCTCTCTCACTTGGGTTCTTGCATTTCTTCTTGCCTGTGTTTCCATTGTCATGTTCTATATCGAGTTTCTTTTATGCATTCCACAATTCAGCTAACTCTGGATGCACTTATTTTCTGAACAATTCATTTACTGAACAGCTACTTTATGACCAGCCTTATGATAAATACTGAGGATAGAAAAAAAAGCACCAAATGAGTTTCTGCTTTCAGAGCTTCATTGTAAGCTTCCACAGATTTGGTTATGCTATTTTCTCTGCATAAAATATCACTTGCCTCCTGGTGAACTTTTATTCATTCTTCAAGTCCATGTTTAATGCTCTTTCTGTGAAGACTTTCTTTCTTTCTTTATTTTTACTCTAGAAAGAATAAATCATTCTTGTCTGTCTTTTGGCCAAACATTTTATGCCATATATATATATATATATATACAATTTTTATTCCAGTGTAGTTAATGTACAGTTATAGTCCTTTCAGGTGTACAGTATAGTGGTTCAACAATTCCATATATTTCTCAGTGCTCATCAAGATAAGTGTAGTCTTAATTCCCTTCATCTGTCACCTATCCCCCACTCCTAGACCCTCTGGTAACCATCAGTTTGTTCTCTACAGTTAAGAGTCTGTTTCTTGGTTTGTCTCTCTCTCTTTTTCTCTTTGTTCATTTGTTTTGTTTCCTAAATTCCACATATGAGTGAAATCATATGGTATTTGTCTTTCTCTGACTGGCTTATTTCACTTAGTATTATATTCTCTTGCTCCTTCCATGTTGTTGCAAATGGCACAATTTCATTCTTTTTTATGGTTGGGTAATATTTCACTATATGTATACATATATAGTGGAATATATATACCACTTCTTCTTTATCCATTCATCAGTCGATAGACACTTAAGTGCTTCCATAATCCAGCTATTGTAAATAATGCTGCAGTAAACATAGGGGTGTATGTATCCCTTCAAATTAGTGTCTTTGTATTCTTTGGATAAATACCCAACAGTGCGATTGCTGGATCATAGGGTAGGTAGTTTTAGTTTTCATTTTTTGAGGAACTTCCTTACAATCTCCCACAGTGGCTGTACCAGTTTGCATTTCTACCAACAGTGCACAGGGTTCCTATTTCTCCACATCCTCGCCAGTACTTGTTTCTTGTGGTCTTTGATTTTAGCCATCCTGACAGATTGTGAGGTGATATCTCATTATAGTTTTAATTTGCATTTCCCTGATGATGAATGATGTTGAGCATGTTTTCATGTGTCTATTGGCCTCTATATGTCTTCTTTGCAAAAAGTCTATTTAGGTACTCTGCCCATTTTTAATCAGATTGTTTGATTTTTGGTGTTTAGTTGTATATGTTCTTTATAAATTTTGGATATTAACACCTTAATGGAGTTTATTTGCAAATATGTTCTCCCATTCAGTAGGGTGCCTTTTTGTTTTCTTGATGTTTTTTTTTTTTCTTCTGTGCAAATCCCAATAGTTTATATTTGCTTTATATTCCTTGCTTTAGGAGAAATATCCAAAAAAAATTTTTTTGCCACAGTCAGTGTCAGAGAAATTGTTGCCTGTTTTCTTTTCTAGGATTTTTATGGTTTTAGGCCTCAAATTTAGATCTTTAATCCATTTTGAGTTTAATCTTGTGTCTGGTATTAGAAAATGGTCCAGTTTCATTCTTTTGCATGTAGCTGCCCAGTTTTCCCTGTACCATTTATCGAAAAGACTGTCTTTTCCTGATTGTGTATTCTTGCTTCCTTTGTTGTAGATTAATTGGCCATATCAATGGGTTTATTTCTGGATTCTCTATTCTTTTCTGTTGATCTATGTATCTATTTTTGTGCCAGTACCATGCTCTTTTGATCACTACAGTTTTGTAGTGTATCCTGAAATCCAGAATTGTAATAACTTCTGCTTTGTTTTTCTTTCTCAAGATTGCTTTAGCTGTTTGGAGTCTTTTGTGGATCCATGTAAATTTTAGTATTATTTATTCTAGTTCTGTGAAAAATGATGTTGGTAATTGGATGGGGATTACACTGAACCTGTAGATTGCTTTGGGTAATATGGACATTTCAGCAATATTAATTCTTCTGAGCCAGGAGCATGGAATATTTTTCCATTTGTTTGTGCCCTATTTAATTTCTCTCATCAACGTTTTATAATTTTCAGAGTACAGGTCTTTCACCTCCTTGGTTAAGTTTACTCCTAGTTATTTTTATTCACTTTGGCATGTACCTCTTTTCTTAAAAGGGAAGAGCTGTCTTAAAGGGATGAAACTTGACAGTCATTTGCATACTATATATCTCTGCTGATCCTACCCAGTATTATCATCTCAACAGAATCCGGGTCAGTCAGATCCACCTTTATCCCACAGTTGAATGAGACGGAGAAGTAATTGATCTGGTTTAACACTATGAAGAGTACTGTAATCTCTGAAGCTGTGGGGTGATCCTTTTCTTCTATTAAAGTTCATTAAAATAAGCTTCTTTTATATAAAACTATTATGAAAGTCATTAACAGATTGTGGAAAGTTACTATATTCAGTGGAAGAAAATTATAAGTAGAGACCAGAAAGCTAGATTGAAAGTTATGGTCATGTGCAGGAAAACAGATATGGATGTATGCAGAGACAAAAATAAAATAGGCATGCGAAGAGAACAGTTCATGAAGCTCGGGAGGCGCAGAGAGAGTGCTGGATGATTTGGTTCTGGTTCTTCAATGAGGTTTGGATGCTCATATTGCCATTCATTTATATTAGATCACTTTTGTCTTAGTTTGGATTTCCCAGTCTAAGGGGACATTAAACAAGGTCTCTGTGAAATACCTTTAGTGTTAGGTCATTTTCTTCAGTATAAGAAGACATTAAGCAAGGGATTCATATGCAAGTCATTTATTAAGAAAGTGCTCCCAGATAAACTGGTAAGGGAGTGAGGGAAGCAAGAGAGGGAAGGTAAGCAGCAAGGGTGCTATTTCAAGCAAGGGTGGTGACAGCCTTATTCAACAGGGGAATTTTGGAATGTGTTACAATACACTGTTTGTCCTGATTCAAGCAAGGTTGCTGGGCTTCCATACTCCCTGACTAATCAGTTGTTGGCTTACAGCCATCTTGGGAGGCAGTGGTGATTGTAAACTCTCAAGCACTTCCTGCTCTCTGCTTATGCTGGCTAAGATGCTTCACTGGCTCAAGGCCCTTCTTGAAAAAAGATGGCTGGAGTAGCCTCCAGGACTATGAGACAATGCATCTCTGTTGTTTCAAGCCACCAAATTTGTGGCAGTTTGTTATGGCCATCAGAAACTAATACAGATTTTATTAAAGAATCAGCAGACAAAAGAGTACTGTATCCAATGCTATACGACTTTCTAAATACTTAGTCTAAACTTCCATAACCAATCCCATCATTGTCTTTGGATTGCTCTTTGAGTAGCGCTATACACTTCTATTCCTGTAACAAAATGCCCATTCTGTGTAAAAACTATCTTAAATGAGTTTCTGTAACTTGCAGTCAAAAGAATGTTGACCAAGATTGCCTTCATTATTCTCCTTAAGACAACAGACATGTATCTATAAAGGTGACAGTGCTCCTTCCTTGATATTACTTCATAGTCAGATCTTTGGGAAGCCTTTCATCTTCATGAGGCTGAAGATTCAGGAGACTTTAGATTTGTAGCCCTGCCATTGGCAGCTGCCCTTGACCCTCCTGTTGAACCAAAGCCACCGTGACTGAACTAAAATTTTCTGGCGTTGGCAGGCAATTAAATAACTAGTGGACTGTCTTAGTTGTGGTCCTGCCTCCCTTAATTGTTAAGTCCTTTAAGAGTGTCAAGATTCCATTAGGTGTTCAACTTGTTTTATTATGTCTATTTACTGGGTTTGTTTTGTTTTCCCTAATAGACACTCATATAACCACAATAATAGTGTTTATTTAATCTTTGGATTAGATCATCTCCATCTCTACTCAATACATTCTTTTCCTTCTACATTAGGCTATTTACTTACTAGGTGTTTTTTTTCTCTCCTATTCTGATTTTATATCTGTTGATAACTGTATCTTTAAATCTAAAAAGCAATTTGTGGTTGGTGTTCAGTGGTGAAAGGAAAAGAAGAAAATACGTTAAGTGTTGTTTGTTGTATTTAAATTAATAATCTGAGGCAATATATTTGAAAGCACTTGTCATTTCTTAAAACAATATATGAAGATAATGGAGTTTAAATAATTACATTTCTCTCCTTACATTATTAATTAAAGGCAAAAATTTCATCAGCTCATTTAATACTTTCTAAAGTGAGAGAAATCATTAACAGAATTGTACTTTCCTATAGTTTAAATATGCTATATTTAAATTTTAATTATGTTTTATTTCTGAAAAAAATTTTAAATGCTTTATAGGAAGAACTTCTGTATTTAAATCCAGAATAACTGCCTTACCAACTTGTGTTTTTGATTTCCATGCTCTGATCTTGGAAGAAAAATTTTAACTTGTAAAATATAAATGTGTTAAAATAATCTCATAATTATACCCATTCCTCAGTATTAGAGATGATATTGAAAATTAAGTAGAAGAGAATTAAAACTAAAGTTTGATTTTGTGCTTTTGAAAATGCATGCCAATGATTTAATTGAGAAAAGTGTGATGGCAGGCTGTATGTTTAACATTTCTAATTTAAGTTGCTTTCAAACACCCTATATGTGCACTTAAACTTGTCCATTCATGTACCCAGGTTTTTTTTTTTTTTTTCAGTCCGATAAGAGAGGCACCGTGGTTATAAAATATCATTTTAACTATAACTTGTGATTTTCAAAATGTATAAAAGACCCAACTCTGAATAGTTGATAGACCTTTTGTACAAGAGACCCAGAATATTAAACACTTTTGAAATGGAAAATGTTATTTGCTCCCTGTATTTTCGTCATTTATGTTGACGTGGTTCTGACTTCAAGCACAGCCTATCTAAGCCTGCTAGTAAACAAGCACTTGGCTTAGATCTGTGGGATGAAGTTAGCGCAGGTAACTCTTTCTAAGCTCTCTTGGCTAAAATGAAGATGATCAGAATGAACCCAAACAAATAGCACATTTTTTCTCTTTTGGGGTCTTTTTGCACTATTTTAAATAAGCTGGTATGTGCTTGATTTACCACACGATGGTGCTACACGAATATGTTACAATGAAAGCAAGCCCTAAAAAGGCCCCTTTTCAAACTGTATAATGTTAACAACTGAAATTATTCACTTAAAGCATAAATGTGGCCTGATTCAGTTCTCAATTGCCACGGAACGTCCTTCATATTGAAAATATTGTCGACTTATGCTCTTTATATTGAAGTTTCCCCTTCTCCCACCATAGGCTGATAGAATTATTAGTAAACCTTGAAAGCAGGTAGATGTTAAAGGCATTGTTTTGGTTTTATTTCTAGTGAAAAGAATTATCAGGCATTTATATTAAGAAGGAAAATAATAGCATTGACTATCAACCTATAACTCTTACAAACCTTATTATTTCATTTCTATAAAGTGCTTTTTCCTTTTGTATTATTTTTTTTAAGATTTATTTATTTATTTTTGAGAGAGAGAGATTAAGCACGGGTGGCAGGGGAAGAGGGAGAGGGAGAGAGAATCTCAAGCAGAGTCCTCGCTCAGCATGGAGCCTGATGCAGGGCTCAATCTTAGAACGCTGAGATCATGACCTGAGTTGAAATCAAGAGTTGGATGCTTAACTGACTGAGCCACCCAGGTGCCCCTAAATAATTGCCACTTTAAAGATGGAAAGTCATGTACCTAGATATTAAAATTTCAGGACAGATGGGAAATAGTGAAAACTATCTTTTCCAAGGGAATAATTTCGAGGCCGACATTAGCACTCCTATCAAACATACTGAAATAAAGCCAATGGGTAGAAGTGTACATATTTTGTAAAGAAAAGTGAGACATAGAAGATGAATTTGGTTATTAATACTTGAATTTAACCTCATATTCTGTTTTGTATTCATTTAAATGTAGGGTTAACAGAAGAAGAAACTCCATATTTTTCATACATTTTTCATGTGACATCTTCTTTCCGTTGTTGTTTTTCAACAAAACTCTTATTAGAGTTTTTTTAAAAATGCCTTAGTCAGTTCAGCTTGCTGCAGATAATCTGACTCTCTGTGAGTTCTTTCTATTAGGAAAATACTCCCACCAAGTTGCCCTTTGATTAATAGAAATTCCAAACTCCTATATAATCCCTGTACACATTTTACTCTTCTCCATTATTTTTCTCTTAAACACACCTGAACAGAGTTCCATATCCTGTCTCATTCATTCTTTGACCCCCCCTTGACATTTTGTGTTTCCTCAGCCTCCTTAGATAAAAGAAATCAATCATTGATACAAATTCCTCTAATTTTTCCCTAAATCTTCTCAGAGTGGAGGACTAAGCCCAGAACTCTTCGTTGTCTTGTGGATGCTTCTGAGAATGGCAGCTGCTAACCTGTTTCCCTTTACTAATTTACCTGGTTGTGTAAACTATACTATATGCACAATCATGCAGGTTGTCTCTGAAAAGGAAAAACAAAACAAAACAAAACCTGTCTTTTCTGATTTCATCTTTGGAGAGGTCTGTGCTCTCTTTAGCTTGCTGCCTTAAATCACTTCTGTGTGCAGAACACCAAAGCTCCCGTGGAAGGGCTCACAGCACAAACTGCACCTCTCCTCTGCCCCCTTCCCTCCTCACTCTGCTCTTTCTTACCCTTCCTTTCCTGCCCTCTCCTCGCTTCTCCTTCAATTTGGAAATCTAGGTTCTCAAAAACAGAGGAGAATGACAAGAAATAAGTGGAGCATGGGGAGCGGGAAACTCACAATTGTTAAATTACAACCTCAAGGGACACAGTAATAAACATCAACCGGAAGTTATTTTGGGCTAGATTGCATGGTTATTACAGGCACATGTGAACTGTATGTAAATAAACTCGTGACCCACTTGCATATTGATCTTGGAAGTCTTAACTTCCTAAATGCTGCTCAATCTGACTATCATGAAGTTTCTCTGTCCTCAGCCCCGAAGATTATCTCTGTTAAAAATAATATCAATATTTTCATTTCCATAGCTTTAAATATGGAGCCAAAATAAGCTTTTGTGATCTGTTGCTTCATCCTGTCCATCCTCATCTACTTGGCCATGATAATTACACTACTGTAACCAGCTTGAATTCTCTTTGATTCTAATTCTAAAATGATCCATGTTACTGTGATGAGTATGTGTTTTTATGGAGCTGGCTTCATTTCCTCATCCCCAGGATTGGGTGATTGTGTTTCCTCTCTGGATGAATTAGAGTAGTATATTTGAGATTATATTTCATTAGTTTTATTGCTGCTTGTTAAAGTTTTATTATCCTCTCTGTTTTATATTTCAGGCTGGCAACACTTGCGAGCAGTGCTAAGTGACTTGATATATATGAATCATAACTTTGTGACCTAAGAATATGCTGTCTGCAAATATAATGGTGTTTCAGAAGTGATACTTTATAATGCTATTAAACATATACATTCACAGAATAGCTATCTAAAATTAAGGAACTTTATTTCAAATTTTCTTTCATCCCACTTCAAGCATTTCTCTTAAATGGTACATAATGTGATTTAAATAAGAATTCATTCATTCTGGATGATTTGCATTTATTTCGTGTAATTGTTATCTGCTATGCAATTTTAAATAATTGGTGTCTTTAAAGTTCTCTAGGACTTAGGTAAACTCTGAAACTGCTTGGTGCTACCTAGGTTGAGGTCTCTTTACTCAGCTGAATAAACAGTTGTGTAGGTATAATGGATAGTTATACACCACATCATTGAAATAGTGTGAGACAGGTTGAAGGAGTAGGAAGTACATAGTCTACCATAGTTAGAACCCTTATTTCTCCGGACTCATTATCCTCTGGTTTCTTGTTCTGTAAATGGAGATTAAGAGTGTAGTACTCCCTGGTACATCTATAATAATTATTATTTTAAAGAACAATTATTATAGAGAACATGATTCAAATAAGCTACTTAAAACTGAACTCCTTAAGAACAAATTTCCTTAAATTTTTTTCAGAAAAAGGTAATATTTTAGTTTTCTAGCAAAGAGAATATTGTCTGCAATCACCATCAATAATTTAGTCTCTTGAGGGAGAATGATTCATTTATGGATATTTATGGAGCTCTCACTGTGTGCCAAAGGATACTTTGAATTATATTTAACACATTGTTGTTGTTGTGTCTTTATACTTTATGTCATAGAAACTACTAATTGATATCACAATCTTTAGTTAACTAGATGTTCACTACCCATGACCTAAAATTCCTTGGACAATTTAGAAAAGAAAAAGCGCATTCTACATTTTTATAGCTTTTTTCTTTCTTGGTAGTACTCTAACACTTAAAAAATTAAATAAAATTTGATTAATCACGTTATCAAACTTCTTACTCATTAGAAGCAAACTAGGACAAAAACACAGTCTGTGTGAGAAAAACAGGCAACATAGAAATGTTGCACTAGTTCGTGGAGCACTAATTCTTAGAGCAGACAGAAATTCCATGCTTGTCTTCTGGTGAGTGGCAATGTGGAAAGCCACAGACCAGTGAGAACCTGACACTGCACAGTGCCCCAGCATTTCATCTCATGCGCCAGAGAAGCACTGAAGATGAAAGACATCTTGAGGTCTTTGTGGTTTGACAACGATGGAGATTTCTATTCAGTTTCTTACTGATTCCAAAAGCCCAAGGGATCTTAAAAGAGAATGACCCAGAAATCTCCTGAGTTTGAATTGTCTTCTGAAGAGCCTCGAGTTTTTTTTTTTTTTTTAATTTTTCTTTATTTATTTGTCAGAGAAAGAGAGAGAGAGAGGGAGCACAAGCAGGGGGAGTGGGAGAGGGAGAGGCAGGGAGCCCGATGAGGGACTTGATCCCAGGACCCTGGGATCATGACCTGAGCCGAAGGCAGATGCTTAACGACTCAGCCACCCAGGATCGCTGAAGAGCCTGGAGTTGAGAACAAAACAAAACATACTAACAGTAAATTATTTTGAAACTAAGCATCCACATGTGATGGGAACAACAAATCTTAAGGTGTTGTGTGCTTATCCTTGCCCACTTTTGTCCCCAGATTTTCTTCTTGCCTCTGATCTCCAAGGAAAATTCTTTCAATTCCTATGTTACTTTGATGCTGTTTTGGGCCAATGAATTAAAAAAAAAAAAAAAAAAAGAACTGAAAAAGGGAAGATGGAATATTTACTTTGGGAAGAGAAAAAAGAATAGCGTTAGAAGGAAAAACAAAGCCCTTCACGGGATGGTGGTGGGGCCTTGAGAGCGTCAGAGAGGAAGATTTTTAGGAGCTGCTGCTATCCATGTGGGGAATGTTAAGATTTGTAAAGATGGGGAGAATGAATATTTCAGATGATTTGTGGTTTTTAAAATCTATTTCCATCTTGTCACCATTTTTAAAAAGGACATCTTTAAATGATTTGAATGTCTTTTTTTTTTTTATTAGAGAGAGGGGGTGGGAGGAGGGGCCGAGAGAGAGAGAGAGAGAGAGAGAGAGAATCAAGCGGGTTCCCTGGAGCCCAGTGAGAGGCTCCATCTTGCAACCCTGAGATCATGACCTGAGCTTAAATCAAGAGTCAGATGCTTAACTGACTGAGACACCCAGGTGCCCCAATTTGAATGTCTTTTATTTCCTTCTGGTTACACTATTGTGTTTCTTTGACCAACAGTCTGAGCTGAGCCTGGATCATATGAGCCTGGTTGGTAGCTGAGTTACTCTTGATTTCTAGAAGACATCAGGTTGCCAAATGTAGGCAAAGCTTATGGTCATTTTGTGTCTCTCTTGGGGAGCTTGCACCATGCCATCTTTCTAGGGAGTGCAAGAATGGAAGTGTGATCATGCTACTTACTCTTCACCTTGATACTCTAGGTCCCTTTACTAGACACATAGTTTTCTCACATTCTTGGGGTAAAGTTCAAGTTAATGAATTAGAAGGCTCTTAGAAGAATTAGGACAACTTTTGATGAGTGTAGGAAAGGGACCCTATAAGAAAAGTCATAGAAGGAGGCTTGACTGAATGTTCCTGAATTGAACTTCATTCCTCAGAGATGCTGAAAATTCAGGAGTTCTAGGGATCCCAGTGAAACCTTCACTGAAAATATTCACTGCTCTGTGTTTCATATTGAAAGAAGAGATGCTATGATCAAAAAATTAAAAATTTTAGTAATTATGCTTTTCCCTGTAGCAGAAATGGTAGTAGTGATCTCTTGTCACTACTTCCCATGTTGGCCAAGCTTTAGTACCACTTTTTTTTTTTTTTTAAGATTTTATTTATTTATTTGACAGAGAGACACAGCGAGAGAGGGAACACAAGCAGGGGGAGTGGGAGAGGGAGAAGCAGGCTTCCCGCGGAGCAGGGAGCCTGATGTGGGGCTCGATCCCAGGACCCTGGGATCATGACCTGAGCCGAAGGCAGACGCTTAACGACTGAGCCACCTAGGCACCCCTTTAGTACCACTTTTAATTTTCTTCTGGTTGTCCCAGAAATGGTTGAAAATTCAACATATGCAAGCCCAACTCAAGCTTTTCTCTTGTGAAAGTTCCCTTCAGATTTGTTTTGACTTTGTTCTCTTTGTCTCCCAGATTTGGGCCTTAGAAATAATCTTTTCTTTTTGTCTTCACCCTTGTCTGGTATTTCATGCCCAGTAATTTCTTCCTTTACAATGTTTCTTGGACCTTGATTATTGCCAGTGATACAGTTTTACTCAAGTTTTTCCTCCAAATGGGGAAGGTTGGCCCCTTCCTCTCTATCCATTTTTCTAAGAACAAAAGTAAGTCTTTTGCCTGAGAGTACTGCCCACGCTCCCTCCAGTGTTCCGGTCTGTCTCCCTTTCCTATACGGGATTAGTAATTATTGCATCACTTGTGGGAACTATTGTGTGGCTTACCAAAATGCATTATTGCATGTGTATCTGTCCTAGATGCCTATTGAGTTTCTAAGCTCTAAAAGTTACTGTTCTTCCTTTTTTCCTCAATTATTGTGTCTTATCCTTGAGTATCTCTTTGAATGTATGTTAAAGTGCCAGGTTCATAATAAGGTCACATTACCTGTTGAATTTAATCAAAGAGCGAAGTTTTAGTTGCATTGTGCAGGGTAAGAGATGCAGTTGACAGTTGAATGAACAAGAGGAAGGGACCACAGCCGTACTTCTCAAAATATGTTTTCCTTGAAGCAGAAGGAAACATATTTTGATCAAACTGTTTCTTTGACCAACAGTCAAATGACTGTTTGGTCATTTGAGCCGAAGGCAGATGCTTAACGACTCAGCCACCCAGGGTCACTGAAGAGCCTGGAGTTGAGAACAAAACAAAACATACTAACAGTAAATTATTTTGAAACTAAGCATCCACATGTGATGGGAACAACAAATCTTAAAGTGTTGTGTGCTTATCCCTGCCCACTTTTGTCCCCAGTGGGGGACACTTACTTACATGTGCATGTGTAAGTGCACAGCGAGAGAGGGAACACAAGCAGGGGGAGTGGGAGAGGGAGAAGCAGGCTTCCCGCGGAGCAGGGAGCCCGATGTGGGGCTCCATCCCAGGACCCTGGGATCATGACCTGAGCCGAAGGCAGACGCTTAACGACTGAGCCACCTAGGCACCCCTTTAGTACCACTTTTAATTTTCTTTGCATGTGGCTGTGCATGTGGCTGAAGGGTAAGTGCATGTGGCTGAAGGGTAGCCTGAGACGGCTGTATCAAATATGTTTGATATGTCCTGTTTAATCCTCAAAATTCTGGGGAATTATCTTATTCTTCTCTCCATGGTATTATTATTAGTTTTAATATAAAAACATTTTAAATCATAAACTAGGTTAACAATTTCTCTTCTGACTCTGTGTCTCCTAAATCTTGCAATGAAATCAATGAAGGGATTTGCCTGATAAATGGCATTTCTCATTCTTTCAAAGATATCTTAATTTGAGATCTTAGAAACTTGCTGATAACAAGGCCAGCACTATGTAGACAGTGACAGGCATATTAATGCTGACTAAACACCGGTGGGGAATTCTCACTTACAGAGGTCTGTATGTATATCCACTTACTGAAATTGTGAACTGTAAGAGATTTAAAATCAAAAACCTTTTTTGGGTCATAATAATTCATGTTTTATTTATTGATTACGTGTTCAAATTCAATTACCATTTTACCATGTATCTCTAAAATTGAAGAGCAATTAACATAAGTTTTCCATGACAGTTTAGTTTTACTCCTAAAGAGATCTATTGAACTCAATGTTTGAATGCAATGTTTCTTAATCATTTTTTAAAATAAGACAAAAACTTCTATTGCAAGGTTAGGAAGGAAGTGGTATTAGGATGTTGACATCAAAATTGATTCGTACAAATAACACATACATATGATATGGCCAAATACTTTAATTTTGTGCATTTAAAATACTTAGCATTTTCATTTAATTATAACAGTATCATTAATATTGTAATATAATTATTATCTGTAGTTGTATAAATAAACAATTATAAAATTATATAAATCACATAAATATAATAATTACTAATATTATGCAAATTAATTATATTTACAATCTCATTCATGCTTTTCCTATTTGCAAATATGGTTGCAACTATTTCATAGCACAACTGCAAACAAAATGAAACATTACTGAAAAGTTAAATGATTTAAAATGAGTATAACAAAATGCACCATTAAAAACGTCACCAGCCTTACCCACTTGAAAATTGCATATTAATGATCCGTGTCATCTTAAAATGTACTGAAATAATGTCAGTGTGGTGTTCATATTTATTGTAGACTAGCCCCTGGCATTCTGGTAGTCTTTGAAAATTTTTCTTTTTGCTGTTAACAAGTTAATTACCCTGATGTCGTCCCTCAAGTTTTATTGAGTACACTGTTCTTGCCACACATTTTCTTTCTTTCTTTCTTTCTTTCTTTCTTTTTCTTTCTTCTTTCTTTCTTTCTTTCTTTCTTTCTTTCTTTCTTTTTCTTTCTTTCTTTCTTTTCTTTCTTTCTTTCTTTCTTTCTTTCTTTCTTTCTTTCTTCTTTCTTTCTTTCTTTCTTTCCCTCTTTCTTTCTTCCTTCCTTCTTTCTTCTTTCTCTTTCTTTCTTCTTTCTCTTTCTTGCCCTCTTTCCTTCTTCTTTCCTTTTTTCTTTCTTTCTTTTTTCTTTCTTTCTTTCTTTCTTTCTTTTTCTCTTTTCTTTCTTTCTTTCTTTTCTTTCTTTCTTCTTTTCTTTTTCTTTTTCTTTCTTTCTTCTTTCTTCTTTCTTTTCTTTTCTTTTTTCTTTCTTTCTTCTTTTTCTTTCTTTCTTTCTTCTTTCTTCTTTCTTTCTTCTCTCTTTCTTTCTTTCTCTTTCTTTCTCTCTTCTTTCTTTCTTTCTCTCTTTCTTTCTTTTCTCTTCTTTCTTTCTTTCTTTCTTTCTTTCTTTTCTTCTTCTTTCTTTCTAGAGAGAGGGCTCCAAGTGCTATTCGGGAGGGGGGGAGGGGCAAAAGAAGAGGGAGAGAGAATTTTTTTTGAGAGAGAGCCCGAGTATGAGTTGGGGGCAGGGGGAGAGGGAGAAAGAGAATCCCAAGCAGGCTGCACACTCAGCACTCAGTAAGGCTGGGCGGGGCTGAATCCCATGACCCTGAGATCACCAGCTGAGCCGAAATCAAGAGTCCATGACCCAAACAATTGAGCCACCCAGGCACCCTTGTCAAACATTTTCTGTATTTCCTACATTTAAAGTTACATGAAAAATATATTAGATTGTCAGATTTTCCAGCTTTAAAAATTATGTTCAAATATGTCTAATCGTGAGTTCAGCTTTCCAGAACTCCACAGTGTTATTCACATCTTTTCAGACAGAGAGACTTGTGTGTGTGAGTCTCATAATTTCAGTTTCTGAAAAGGGGACAAAGGGATTTTGATGCTGTCTGGGAGCCCCTAATCCCATTCTTCACACCAGGTGCTTTCAAGTGCAGAGCCCAGTAAAGTTACTTTAATTCACTGGGACTACTAGTTTTCTCAGGAGTATTTGCTGTAAGTGATCCATGCTTACAGCTATACTTAACAAAATTGGTGGGATTTCAGTCATAATTGCTATGGTTTTGAGGGGGAAGTATAGCATAATGCCAGTTACCTCTATGATCCACTATGTGGATAAGGACCAACTTCATTTACAATTTCAAACGTGTATTATTTTATTTGAAGATTGTTTCCTTTGTATAAAGATTTGTAACAGCTGTGATGATTTTCCCCCCAAGGACCTAAAACTTTCTTAAATCTAAAATCTGAAATACTTTGAGTACAATCTAGTATTTCCTATTCTTTGTATGCATTGGTTTTTCAATCTTTTTCAAATTTACCTCTTTGAGACCAACAAAATCTTTTGCAGTATAAATGTTTTCTGAAGGTTTACATTGCTTTTCTAAAATTAAAGTATTTAAGTATATATCTTATTTAAAAATATGCACTAAAAGATATGTGTTTAAAATACCTTAAAAATGGAAATAAACCAGTTAAAACAATTCATCCTCCATCAGCAATCAATAACACTTATTGAGCTCCTGTCTGGGCTTGAACTGCAGGGAGGCCTCAATTGATTTAGGACATGCCCCCTGCTCTAGTTGATCAAAGGTTACAAGAAAACTTCAGGATGGTTGCAGGGCATTTGTCTTTTAAGCACATTAGACTAGCAAACAAAAAGCCCGATGAGGAGGGAAAAAAAATCCCTCTATTTTGAATCATTATTCTATTTAAAAAATTGTTCTGCCTAAGTACCTGGAATGTTTCATATTTACAATGGTAATTTTCAGTGAGTAAGAATTTTTCAATGGATAAAAATGATAAAGCTGAGAGAATGAGAGGTTAGAAGGTGCTGAAGATCTTCAAGTTCCCCCAAAGCTTCTTCCCATGCTAGGCTGTTTCTAACTTCAGCTGGCTATAAGTATAAAGTTTGTAACTATATATTGTAAAACTGATACCACAAAGGTTTTGTTTATTTTATGATAAATAGTGTGGTCTGCTTTCCTTACAAACTCTGTGACTTCATGGTTTACAGTCGCTTCTTAATGTAAGGCAGTGGTTCTCAACCTTGGATGCATATTAGAATCACTGGGGGAGCTGTTAAAATACATTGATTCCCCAGCCATCCTAGATGTAGATGTTCTTTCTTAATTGGATTAGGGAGGAGCCCTGGCATCTGTATATAATAAAAGCTCACCAGGTGATTTAATATATAATTAGGACTGAGAACTACTGATGGGGGAGAGGGGTTTTATTTGAATTATCTGGAACAAACCCATCACTGGGCATATCAGTATATCCTGTGTGCATAGTGACATGGTCTATGTTTTGAAAAAGCTCTCCCACTAATGCTAATCTTGTAATAGACCCCAGTGTGAAAAATAAGTTCCTTCATGTTCTTAGTTTTGCTGTCCATTTGCAATTCTGGAAAAATAATGTTGGCAGGCGTTTGGTTTATTAAGCCTCCAAAATCAGTCAATATCATCATATTATCTCTGTACTTCATGGCATATTAATTTGTTATAATATTTACAGCTGAGATTAGGAAATTTGGGGATAGGAACACAGGACATATAGGTTTTGATGGAGGGAACAGGACAATCTAGAGGGCTTCAAACAGTTTTGGAGTCCTGTCACCTGGCAGAGGAGTGCTGGAAAGGAGAAGAGTCAGCTTCAATACCTTGAATGAGTCCTGTGTCTGTTTTTCATAAGCATCCTAAAATTTTATTTAGAAAGCTGTACCTGTTGGGTCACTAAATACACAGAATTTTGTCACTGACTATGGCCAAACTCCATCACTTTTGGATCATTCAATTTTCTTATGGTTTCTATCACCATTTGATTAATTAGAACTTTTTCCATGGTAACTTGCAATAATAAAGAGATTTGGAGATGAGAAATTATTTCTTTTTCATATTGGATTCAACAGTTGTGGACAGATGAGAACATGTATCGTGTATTTTGTGTGTCAACTTGATCTGGGCCACGGTGCCCAGATATTTGGTCAGACATTACTCTGGATGTTTCTGTGAAGGTGTTTTTTGGTTATTAACATTAAAATTGGTGGACTTTGAGTAAAGCAGAGCACCATCCATAATGCAGGTGGGTCTTACCCAATCAGTCAAAGGCATTTATAGGAAACACACGCGCGCGTGCACACATACCCTGTTGGTTCCATTTTCTGGAGAATCCTGACTAGTACAGGCCATACTTCAGATGTGAAAAGCATGGTGGTTACTATGGGCTTATCTGCCCCCACTCCTGGTCACTGGTCCAACAACATGAGCATTCCACGGGAACCTGTTAGAAAGGCAAATCCTTGAGCCGTATCCCAGTCTTACTGGTTCAGAAACTCTGTGGTGTGGCTAGCAATCTTTATTTTAATAAGTCCTCCCAATAATTCTAATGCACACTAAAGATTAAGAACAATTGTCATAGGCCACAGGGAACCTTGGGAGTTAGAATCATCTACCTACAACCTCACTCTGGCTGTATTTTTTTTACAGGTGTTCCAGTTAGGTAAGAAGGAACATAGATCAGTGGTTCTTAAGCTTGGCTGCACATTAAAATAACCTAGGAATCTTTTAAAAATTCTAATGCCTAGGCTGCAGCCTATACCAGTTATGGTATTTCCAAACATTGCACTGGATGATGCCAGTGTGTAGCCAAGTTTGAAACAGTAGCATAAAGAAAGTTTCATTTTCTTCTGGGAATAGAGAAAATAGTTACAGTGTCATACAATCAAAATGTCCTCTGAGTAACTATAAATTATAAAATATAACAATATAGCAAACATTTTTTAGAGTTTTATATATATAGGAACTCATTTAAATCTTCATAACACCTTTATAATTATCCTCCTTTTACATATTGAGGCAATTGAAGTACAGAGAAGTTAAGTACTTTGGCAAAAGGTACCAAAAGTGGCAGAACAGGCACTTGAACTCAGGCCCTTGGTTCCAGGGCTTTTTGTTCTTTATTATTAATCACTACTGCCTTGCAAATATTAGTTGCTGTCACTGCATGCATGCTTTTGCTGCAGCCAGTTCACCACTTAGGAAATGCTGGCATTTGCCATCTTTGCTAAGTTGCTCTCAGCGATCTCTGCAGGTATTACATTCCCAACCAAAGACCAGAACATGTTACCATTCCTCAAGCACTTGAACCAAAATAAACTCCTGGAAAATATCTCAGACAAGAAATGAAATCTGAGTGACATGAAAGTTTTTGTGTTGAGCCCAGAGGAAGGAGAAATGAGCAGGTTCTGCTTGGTGACAAGGAAGGAACTGTCCTCTCTCTTCATATCATTAGCCTGGCACTGGCCTAGCCTGTTCATTAATGGAGCTGTGTAGTAGTATCAATGATGTGTTTGTGCGGAGAAAAACACACCCACAATTTCAGAAAGGTTTTAAATCAATTGTTGCATGCTCTCATTCATGACCAGTGTGTGTGATGCAAAGAAAAATACCGCCTTTGCGTTATGTGCCTGTTAAATGCTGGGCCTTTCTAGATATAATATCCACTGAAGCTATTTAATGTTCACCATGTTAATTAAGTTTGGAACTTTTTCTGTTTTATTTATCATTTTACACGTAATTAAATTTGGGGTCTGGCCATGGCCATTGGTTACAGAATCATTTACAGATGTCTTATGACAGGTTTTTAATTCAACTTGCCAGTATCAGGGTCTGATTTTTGGGAAGGAAGCAAAAAAGAAAAATCAAAGGAATAGTTGAAGAATAGCTACAGTGACTTCTTTGTGGACTTCAAACATCAATCTGATTGATTTTGTATGTTAACACGATCTTTGTGTTAGTTGAGAATTTTAATACAGCCATGATTGTTGGATTCCACGATATGGATTTGTCTTAAACATAATTGAGGGCTCTCTGTGTTGTTTGGTGGTAAAAATGTGCTGAGTAATTCCCTTTCTGCGAAAGGCAAACTCACAGACATGAAGCTGGTGTGTATCCTAGCTAGTGGTTTAGTCCCCTGCTCAGGGAGAATAATAACTTTTTCTCAATTTAGAGATACACTGGGTGCTTATTTATGTTATGGGTGTAAAAGTTGGACTTTGAAACATTCTTTATGCATGTTAGAATCCTTGGTTATATGTTTTGTTTTGTTTTTATTATATTAAAGTAAGAGAGCTTCTGAAGACATAGATCAGTTAACTTTGAAAATGTATCATTTCTTCAGTGACCACGAAGCAGATGTGGAAATCTGTTCTTGGCAATCACATCACAAGAATTCCTATGAAAAAGTCTATACTGGAGAAACAACTGGCCTATTTCCTGTTAATTTTAAAATTATTGGTTGCAGAATAAAGAATGGCATTACTGATCTTTTCTTTAATGAGGTTCTTAACTTCACCTACGGTTCTTTGCTGACTAGTAAAAATCTTTAAGTTATTGTTATTGTGAATTCAGTTGAAGAGTGCCCTTGAAAGTATGAAATATAAAAACAATATAAAAAGTATAAAATTTCCCCCCAAATAATAAGAATCCAAGGAGGCACAATATATACAAAGTAAATTCACTCATAATTAGCTTAGCAGCAGTTGTTTTGTTAAACCTAACACATTTTCTCTGAAATTGAGGAGTAAATAATTTAGATAGGAGACCACCTACTTATTTTCTATCAGCTGTTACTATATGAAAAAATTCATTAAAGAACTTTACACATTAATACATTAATAAAATGATTCTTTTATATTTACATGTGTTTATGTGTGTGTACGTGTGAGAGTTTTTCAGTATGTGGTGATTTAGCCCTACATATGTTCCCATAAGATGTTAAGAGCATGGTTAAGAAAGAATTGTACCTGACTTACCGCTGTGTGCCAATTGATACTGGCTCCCAACTCTTCTCATTCATTTGCCTTGAATTTATTTAGCAGAAACGAACACAAAAAAAATGCTGGTCCTGCAATGGTATTATAAACCTTCTTATCGATTAAGATAGATATTTAGTTCTTGGGAAAGCCACGATGTATGTATATCATGAGGAACTGCTTTCATTTGCTAAAAATAAAGGTTTTCGTTAAGAAATTCGTTCTCATATTTACGTCATCTTTACTTACTCCTTGTCAGGAAAAAGGAAGAAGTCATTGCTGATATTGTCTATATAAAATACACTGTAAATAGCCACACAATTTTAACATTTGAAGTGTATTTTAGTTTCCAAGGGAAAAAAAAAGCCCCACAAATATTGCTGACAAAGCTAGTAATCCATTTGAAGGGACTAGAATATTAATATAATCTTTCAGCAATGGTTTGAGGCAGTAGACAACTTTGAAAGGAGATGATGAATTTCCTAAAGAAAATCTCAGCCAATATATTATTTATACAGCTTCATCATATTTCTCTTGTCTCTTCTTTGTCTTTTTTCCTTGTGTATTAACATCTCGTATGGCACCGGCCAAGTCAGTTAGTCCTCTGAACGCATTAGCTCCTAATGATTAATAAAAGTTAAAAAAATTCAAATATAGTTTGAATTAAGCTACAACGTCTTTGTAACGATAATTTTTAGTATGCTAGAACAGACAACACAGTGGCGTAGGCTTTAAAAATATAAACAAATGACAAATATCGAACACAAAGTAGCAGATTAGTGAACTGGTTAAGAACATGAACTCTGGAGCCATGATGTCTCTGTTCACATACAAGCTCTTCTACATACTAACTGGTGACATTTGGCAAATAACTTCTATGTGCCTCAGTTTCTTCCCATGTAAAATGGGACTAACAATGTACTTACCTCATAGAGTGGTTGTGAAGATTAAATATGTAAACACATGTAAAATGTGAAAGCCTTAGCTCTATTTAAAAAAATAATGAATTAGAGAAGCACTTGAAACTGATGACATGTGTGAAAGGCTAGAGAGTGCATAATCTGGAAAAAGAGGGTAGAAGGGAAATCATGGGGATTTTACGTTGCAGGAATGTGCCAACCTCTTTCTATGCTATGGAAAGCTCCAGGGAGGAGAGAGGGATCCTGGGAAGACTGACGGTTGACATAGCGGCTGCTGAGGAGAATGTGTGGAGAGAGTGGAAGAGAGTTAGACACTGAAAACAAGAGAGAGAGCAGTGTGAATTCAAGTGAACATTTGAGAAAAAGGTTTTTGTTTTCAATAGGAATGTTATGGGAAACCATTTTAAGGGTGTGAAGTGAGTCATGCTGCAAGGAAAGGAGAATACTAGCTATGGCTTTGGTAGTGAGAGGAAGTGTATAGAATTTTGTGCAACAGAATTGATTTGTACTAGATTATATTATAATCTTACAATTATAGAGGAATAACAGAAGTAACAGAATTCATCGTGTGTATGTATGTATGTATATATAGATGCGGATGGATAGGCAGAGAAGGACAATTATTTATCAGACATCTAGGCTAATTTACTTGGAAGTGGCTTTTTTTTAAAGATTTTTTATTTATTTATTTGACAGAGAAAGAGATAGCGAGAGAGGGAACACAGCAGGGGGAGTGGGAGAGGGAGAAGCAGGCTTCCCGCGGAGCAGGGAGCCCGATACGGGGCTCAATCCCAGGACCCTGGGATCATGACCTGAGCCGAAGGCAGATGCCCAACGACTGAGCCACCCAGGCGCCCCTGCAAGTGGCTTTTTGATAACTCTCATTTCTTCCACTTCAGAGGGGGAAAAATCCCAAATGGATTGTTCAGACATGAGGTAACTGTAGGGAAACTCATGCTCTATGGTCAGATGGGCCTACACAATAGTTTTCATGGCCTCTATCCATATTTTTGTTGGTGGCGGTGAGTGAAGATACCTGAAAACAAGTTATAATACCTAGTAAGTGTGGCATAATTTGCCAAATTATAAAAAATATGCCTCTCTAGTTTTACGGGAGCAATTTACTAACTGAATCAAAATTTATTTTGTATCAAATGCTAGTTTATATTAAGCATGACAAGGCTGTATAACTGTCAAAAATGAAAAGGTCATAAATTGAGGCTTTTTTTAAAAAAGATTTTATTTATTTATTTGAGAGGGAGAGAGAGAGAGCATGAGTGAAAGTGAGAGAGAGCATGAGCAGGGGAAAGGGGCAGAGGGAGAAGCAGACTCCCCACCCAGCAGGGAGCCTGACCTACAGCTCGATCCCAGGACCCCAGGATCATGACCTGAGCCGAAGGCAGAAGCTTAACTGACTGAGCCACCCAGGCGCCCCTGAGGCTACTTTTTAAAGCTAATTCATAGATCCAACAGCATTCCTGGATTTCCCATTTTCTTGACATAGTGTGCTAGTTTCAGAATTTTGGAAGCAAATGTAAGGGAAACTGAACATGTTTTCTGCTCACTGGCTAAGGAAATACAGTATTGCTTAGAGGAATAAGTTGTATTTGTTTCATATATCCTAGCTAAAGATTTCTATTTCATCTCAGCAAATTCATATTTAAAATTATAAAAATGATCCTGTAAACATTTGGTTTCATTTTGGTTCTAAAATTCATTTTTTAATTTTTTTAAAGAAATATATGTCTCCTCCTTTATATGGTAATGCTCTTCCTCTGTGTGTACAGCACGAGTCTCCTCCCAGGCCTGACTGATGTCCGCGGACCTCGAGACTTCTCAGTGCCTCACTCTTTCCCGGGGTACTTGTCTTTTCGGGGTGAAAAGTTCTCATGCTTCATTTGAGCATTTTTTTGTCCTAAAATTGTAAAGGAATTAGATCATTTATACCCATGTCAACGGTCTGCTGCTCATAATTTTCTCCTACAGTGAATTGAAGGAGTTTCTGAAGGAATCTTCTTCACTGAGTGTTACGGATTTGGACTCCTCACCCATGGGGAGTAACCTGTCTTTTTACGGGGGTAGAACTGCTTAACTGCTACTTGAAATCGGTTCTGTTTTATAGACTATCCTGATATAATCTCTGCCATATTTTTAAACTAAAAGTAAATTATCAAGTGATTAACCCTGTGATTTATCTCAAAAGGTTAAAAAAAAAAGATTCAATGGTCATATTTTCTCCAATATGTAGCTCTAACTTCAGATTAAAAGAAGAATGAGGGTCACCTGGGTGGTTCAGTCGGCTAAGCCTCTGACTCTTGGTTTGGACTGAGGTTATGAACTCAGGGTCGTAAGAACAACCCGCTCCGCCCCCCCCCCCCCCCCCCGCCCGCGTTTGGCTCTGAGCTTGGCAGAGTTCACTTGGGATTCTCTCTCTTTCCCTCTGCCCCTCCTGCGCTTGTGCGCGTGCATGTGCGCGCGCACGCTCTCTCTCTCTCAAATAAATCTTTTTTTAAAAAAGGATGACGTATAGAAAACACCATAAGTAATACACATGCAGATAAGGAGTTTGAATATCAAAAAGTCATTTCCAAGTAAATGGACCTTAAAGTCTGTTAAGTAATTGTCCTTATTTATATATCTATACATATCTACCTATCCTTACATATATATGATGAATTATATTATTTCTATTATATATATTATAATATATATATTTCCTCCTTTAAAATATTCTGTCTAGGGTACCTTAATCTGGAGTCCATATTTTGTAGGATAATAAAACTTCTAATTATCTTCTAGGCCATATTTATTACTGATTCAAAGAATATACAAAGGTAAGACACTGCAAGCTCATGCTCTCATGATTTCTGCCCTTTTTTAACATTTCTCTTCCTTTCATTTTCTCCATGCCTGCTCTGCTCGTCCTTACTCTTCCTCAAAATGCTGAGCACACTCCTGCCTTGGGGACTTGGCACCAGCTTGCTGCTTCTTCCCGAAATGCTGTTCCTTCAGACATTGTAGAGTTAGTTCCTTTGTGCTTTCCAGGTTTTCATCAAAATTCAGCTTCACGGTGAATCACCCCGGTCAACGTGTAGAACCTCAAACTCCCATTTTACGTCCTCCCTGCCTGCTTTACCTTTTTCTGCTCACCACTGATGATGATCGAACACGGCATGTGTATTAATTTGTTTATTTTCTAAATTCTGTGCCACAATTCAAGCCCCATTAGGGCAAAGCAGTTATGCACCATCATCTCCTCAGTGCCTGGCAAAGTGCGGGCACATCCAAGTGCTCTCTATGTGTGTTTGTTAACTTAATGACTGAAACCCAAAAAGAATGATTCCATGATGTTTGGACATATAACTGAGTTTTGCCTTTTTCAAGTGTAAGTCTATGCTTAATGTAAATCTCTCCTTCTGTGTGTAAGTTCAAACTAAGTTTTTGGAAAGCATAGAATTAGGTTAAAAACTCTATGGTATTTGAAATCACCGTTGTAAATAGAGGGTCAATGTATTAAAGTTGTACATGCCTTTTTTGTAGGACCCTTGGATAAGTAAATTATATTTTTGTCATATGGCTTTCTTTATTTTTATTCTGAAGAATAAATAAGTAAATCAGCAGAAAAAATATTTAGATAGGTGGTATGCAATGACACCTTAGGGAAATGTATTTGATGACTTACAATAAACTATGTTCCAAGCAAATTATAATTGCTGCCCAGGAGAGAAAAGCAAAAACCGAGAAATTGTTTCTGCCTTTATTTGGTGGGAATTGTGTGCACATAATGCACTTGACAAAAAAAAAAATGACAAAGGAGAGGTAAAATTATTCATAGCAAAATATTTGTAATTTCACCACTGGGTATGAGTTAAATGAGTCTGCCTCAAATGGAGGGAAATCATAAAATTTTTCAAAAACAGTTCCTAGAAAAAGTAATAAGAGTTGGCCTATTTTTTAAAAAGCCCGTTCTTTGTGCCTGGCACCATGGTGAGGACTTTGCACGCATTCAAATGCTAAATCCTCCAGCAACACTGTGAACTGGGGACTATTTTCTCCATTTTGCAAATGAGAAAACTGAATCTCAGAGAGGTGTAAACCTCTCCTAGTTACTGTATGTACAGCTGCTGCATGATAGGACAGAGATTCTACCCTGAGTGGGCCTCTGTCTATGGAGGCCATAACTAGGATGCAGGCCTGATAGCAGGTGCAGTAAACCTTTTTGGGCTGTTTAAACTCACCTCCATGGGGTTAGATATCTTTAGGGTATCCCTTAGGATTAAATTACCCAACTGATAGCAATAATGAATGTATTTCCTAGCAACTGCTTAACATCCAGTTTTTCATAGCCAAAGGAAGAAAACACCAAGTCATGGACTAAATGTATCGTCCTGAGTCCACATCAATTCTTTATCTAAGTTCTGAAGTCAGAGTTTTGGCTGGATAGAATATTTGAAAGAGTCAGCTCTATAAACGGACAGTTGAAAAAGAGGAAGTCAGGAGAGAGAGCTAATTAACCTTGCTGATTCATAGTTGGAGACTCCCCTTGCCTCCTGTCTGTCCCCTTGACAGTGAAAGGAGCAGCATATAGATAGAAACAAAGGGAGCCACAGAGCCGTAAAGCAAATGCTAAGCTAACAACACCAAAGCAACAAAGGAGATTTGGAGTCTGGTCTGGGTGTAGTAAACATTTGAAACTGGGGCAGAAATGATGGAGATTTATAAGTGTACAGACAGAAAGAAAGGTCTAGGGGAAAAAAAATTTGGTTGTTTGCTGTTCTTCTCTATTGTGATCATTTTTTTCTTTCTTTCTTTTTTTTTTTTTTTTTGATAAAAAGCCTTTCAGGCTCTGTTTCTCCAGGTTGTTTTTTTACTTCTATCCTCATTAGCAGCTCCCTGACCAAGGACTGCCTATGTGATGCTTTCAAGCAGACTTGATCATGGTGACCAGTTCTGCCGACTTGGATGCTTTTAAACAAATGATTTCTTTTTTAAACTCTGGAGAATATAATTTGTATATATATTATAAACCAATAACTTTTTCTTCTTTTTCTCTCCTTTCTTTGTTTAAGTTTCCCTGGCTACTCTTAAAGCTATACCCACTTTTCCCGAACTGTAAAATTCTTCCTATGTTGTTGTGCTTAGTCATAATCTGTTGTGGATTTTATATTTTGTGATAGTAATTTAATCTTTTATAGCATAAGCAGGTTCAATTTGTTTACTTCAGTGACCTACTATGCTGGAATGGTTAAAAAAGAAAAAGCCAAGTTCCCTTATGAGAGTTTTAAGCCAAATTCCCTCTGTCCAGATGGCTTCTGCTACCAAGCCAGGAAAATGTAGTCTCTCTATTTCCTGCTGATTTGTTTATAGTGGCCCTTGATTGCTATTAACAATCCCCAGCTGTACCAGCTACCTAGCTCTGTCTCCCTTCCATTGCTTCTACCCTCATTAACCCTTTGGGGTCAGTTCCTGGTTCTCTGCTGTCTGATCCTTCCTCATTTCTTGCACAAGAAACAAAACTTTACTTTTGAGAACTTCTTAGAAATCTGTAAAGACAAAAATAATTAAATCTGTCTACAAAGGGGCAAACGGCAATGCTCACACCTGAGCAATTCTAGAAAGGGCTTTTTTGACTTTCATTTTTCTTAATTTCATACTCATGCAACCATGTATGTGCTCATTCTCATTCACTTTTAAAAGAAATAATGAATTCTGAAACTTCTAAAAATACAAAAGATTCATGGATGCACATATTTCTATCTGTTTCAGATTGTTTTTTTGGAGATATCGTAGGTATAGCTTTGTCAAACCTGTGAGGTTTTTCACTACCGAAAGCTCACTCTTGGGGCGCCTGGGTGGCTCAGTCTGTTAAGCATCTGCCTTTGGCTCAGGTTATGATACCAGGTCTGGGATGGAGCCCCATGTCAGGCTCCCTGCTCAGCCAGGAGCCTGCTTCTCCCTCTCCCTCTGCTGCTTCCCTTGCTCATGTTCTCTCTTGTGTGCATGCTTTCTCTCTCTCAACTAAATTAATAAAATCTTAAAAAAGAAAAAGCCCGCTCTTGACTACTACCTCCCACTCCTTCCTTGTACATGCTATTTTAGGTGCCCAAGACATAAATAAAAATATCTTAGCATTCACAATTTCCATTATGTTCCAAAATTGATGTTTCTGTAGCCTCTGTATGAAGTAAGTGGAATGTTCTGTAAAGGAAAAACAAACCGAATGGAATGAAGAACAACTCTGCTTTCATCCTTTTAGCGTCTAGGTTGAGCTCAAAGCAGATGTAGCTCCATGAATTAAAGTGAAGTGAATTAAAGTGTCTTTTGCCTTTGGTATTTTTGTTTTTTAGATTTTATTTATTTATTTGAGAGAGAGAGAGAGAGAGAGAGTGTGTGCACAGGCAGGGGGAGGAGCAGAGGGAGAAGCAGGCTACCCCCTGAGCAGGGAGCCCGATGCAGGACTCCATCCCAGGACCCTGGGATCATGACTGGAGTGGAAGGCAGGTGCTTAACCCAATGAGCCACCCAGGCATCCCACCTTTGGTATTTTTCTATCTCTTCTTTTACTTTTCTTTTCCCTCTTTCTGCCTTAAATATTAAGCTACAAATTCCTTTTAAGATTTTTGAAAGTGCCTTTTTGTCTTTTTGTAGGGTGTTGACAATAAGAGCTAACATCCACACAGGTTCTAACTGCCAGGTCTTGTACCATATACTTTACATGCATTTGCTCTTTTATTTCTCACAAAACCTTCTGAGATAGATTTTTAAATCATTCTCCTTTATAGATGAAGATACTAAGAGAGGTTGGGTAGAAATGTCATCTGGGTAGTTCTTTCCTGAGAAGGAATTGAACAAATGTAATAGCCAAGTATTTTTCTCCAAGCAGAAGTCCTGAGGCTGAAGTGACTGAGGAAGAAGAATCTGTAACCGTAACCGTTGCTTTAGGGGAAAGAATCCGAGACCTGGGACCAGGGAGACTGGCTGTTACAGGGCAGCAGCAAAGCCTGCTGGGAGCAGCAATGGAGGGCTTCGAGGATTACATCGATCCCATAATCTCACCTCTTTCCCTTCTGAGGGAGGGAGAACAGATTGCTTCTGTTTTCCTCACTAGATGGTGGGAAGAAATCCCCACATAATAGGTATAAATAATCTACATTTTGAACATGAAAAGACTTAAAAGCTCTCTGATAAACTTAAAATGCCGTAATTAGAATTAATTAGTCACGAGTCTCATAATCTGGCCTACTGAATTTTCAGAGTCGGTGGGCAATTTTTCTGGTATTTTGTGACCCAACGCTTGAGAGAGTTGCACTTTAACTGTACTAACACTCAGTAACATTGATAGATTGTATATTGGATCATAAATCATCTGGGGATTAATTTTGTCACTGGGCCCTTTTTCTTTTTTTCTTTTCTTTTTTTTTTTTTTTGAGCTTTTGATTCTTTAGCTAATCTTAATAGCTTCTTTGTTTTAAAATAACCATTATCAGATAGTGTGTATTTAGGGCTGTGACCAATGAATTCAGAAAGCCTTGTACTGTCTCTCCAGGAGGGATGTTTGGTTTGTGGGAGCCCAGGCTTGCTGAACGAATTCCCTGGGGACAAATACACTATCCAAGGCAGCACATTACAGTGTGCTTTAAGTGAACAGATACATTCCAAAATCAAATGAGGACTTGGGGAATTGCCCACATTTAACCAAATAACCAGCTGTGCAAATGTTAAAATGCAATTGATCTACTACAGTATTTGAGAATCATGGAGGGTCATTTAGTTCAATACTCAGATGGTTACCCAGCAGGGTTGGAAACTTTGCAGGTCCAACCGTGACTGATATTAGTCATTACTGGAGATGATCAAAAACGCTGACGGGGTCTCTTTTAATCCAGCTACCATTCCGTTTGTGCATTCCTCCCCTCAATTTCCAGATCCTGTAAATTTCTTTCCTAAAATTTGGCTAAGGAGAAGTGTTTTTGGTACACTTTTTTCCTTGTTGATTTCTTGCTCCTTCATAGAAATGACAACATTAAGCAGACACACAGATACACATACATGCATCAAAGAGAGAATAAAAATCTTAGAAATATTCTGGTATCTCTTTCTTTCTTGTTTCTTGTTAGCCCACCCCTCATGTTTTAGTCAAAATTTACTTGGATGATTTTTGGCCCCTGAAGTCCATATTCACTTTTTTCCTCTATATGGATAAAAAACTCTTACATAAACCTTAGACTTCACACTGTTGTATTTCCTTTGTTTTTCTTGTGTGTTGGCTATTTTTTCACTCAGCTCTATTTTACTGAGTTATTGCTGGTGACTGAAATAATTGTCTTGGTTTATATTATTGTTTTCTTGCCAGAACATAAAATAATTGATTGATTTATTAAAGAGAGTTATGCATTCCACTTAAAATTATAAGAGCATATTTTTGGACTATTTAGAATTGAGTTGGTGTAAAATGTTATTGAATTAGTAGTCAAATCCCTTGCTCTTTTAGATAAGCCCTCTTATATCAAAAAGAAAAGTATTTCCTTTTGGCCTCATATAGCATTTTGAGTTTCTAAAGTGTTTTGGAACAATAATTTGGAACATGCTTACAAAATGTAATTTTAGTTCAAATAAAAATAAAGTATTTATTATTTGAAAGAATAGCTCAGGGCTGAAATTTCACATTTTCTGATGAGATGCAAACCAAAAAAAGAGCCAGTTAGAATTATTCTTTTGCTTAAATAAATAGCAATTACAGCAGAAAATGTTGAAAAATCACACCTCAGCAGAGCCTAGAGATTTATGGAAAGCAGGGTTAGAGAGTAAGAACCAAAAGATAGAAGGAAAATGAAACTATCAAGTGGACAGAAGCTTTTTTTCCTCTGTACCTGCATTAGTGGAATAAAACACTGCTCCAAGAGGCAGAAAAACTGGTTTTAATGCTCTCTCTCCTCCAACTAGTCAAAGGATTCACCTTTCCATGTTAAAATACAAAATTCAACTAAATTTTAAAGATCTTATTGGTTTTATTTGATGATTCATGAATTGGACAGCAACCCATCTAGCAGATAGAAAGGAGCTCTGAAGAGCTGTACAAAACAAAAAGCTTTTCTAGACAGAACAAGTCAGGAAAAGAAAATTTCTAGTAAAGAGTGGATTGCTTCAAAGTCTTCTTCCTATGGGGGACGGAGGAGGTCTATTGAGTGGATTACCTCACTATGCTAATCAAGTAATTCTAAATTGACTGGTTAAAGGTTACATTCCTGGGAGAGACTGAAACTGCAATTAGGTCTTGCTTTGCTGATGTGAAGGCTTAGCTCAAGTGACTCCATTTTGGGCCGGTTGTCTTTTTTTTAAACATCCATCACTAAGTCATTTATTTGCAGGTGATTTCTTATGGTTCCTTTCTGCTTTAAGGTTCTATGAATTCTAGAACTACTGATCTAAAGATTGTTTCATAACTCATGAGTATGAACCAACCAATCAAATAACAGACTTCAATGTTATCAGACCTAGGAGTGACCCTCCAGATTTTCCATCACCATAGCCTGAGCTTCTGAGCCAAAAATCTAATCTCATCTGATGTTACTGAAAGGTTGCATTTGAATAATGAAATTCTGATGCATCTTGAACTCTGAATTTCAGGGGCAAACTCTTTAAGTTTAGCTTTATCTTTTTTCATGGCCTTTGAGTTTCAAAAGATAGCCTCCTCTGTAGATGATTTGTGTGGAGAACAAGGACTAATCAGTACCTCCATTGCACTCTGTGTACTTTGAAGTGAGATTTCTCTTTGTATCTCTCCCCACTAAGAACTACAAGGAGCTATTGTATTATTCATATTTAGAATAACTTTCATTACCTGGGTTTAAAATCTAGTGCTTCTTCATGAAATGATGGTTTAATTTAAATTTGCAAAGTCACTGGAATGCTTAGTATCTAGGGTTAAGTTGCATGCTTTCTTTTGTCTCCTTTTGTGCAGAGAGGAACTTTTTTTTTATATTGAAATGATTATTCTATCTTTAACAATATCTAGAATGGATGACCAATACTTTAGAACACTAGTAAATGTTGCATGAGTCTGATTGAATTAAATAACCCTCAACAACAAGTGGTAGGTAGATGAAGAATAATTATACTCACTATCCAAACTACATTTGCTCTGCCATTTTGAGAAAAGAAGGCCAAGTTTTTTACAAATATGCTTTTGAATTTACAATCTAATACTATGCCAGATTCTAGGCAAGTGCCTTTAAATAGTTTAATTTATGTTGTTAACCTCAAGTAAAACTGATAGCTATTTAAACTCAGTATTCTTTTCAGAAACCAAGATTTTGACCCTGGCCTTCTGCTTCTCAGCTCTCTCCTGATAAATTTGGTTCCTCTTTGCCACCGAAGACTAATTAGTTCAATTAACTATTTGAATAGACCATCCTCGTGAAACCGATTCAACCTCTCCAAACCAAAACCTAACAAATATATACACAAAATTTTGGGGTTAGGGTTAAAATAAGATCAAAGAGAAAAGAGAACACAGTAGGACAGTGATTGGAGATGGAGAGGGAAGTCACTAGAGAAGGGGGGAGGGAAGTCACCAAAGAAGTCTGGCTGGGGATCACCATACAAGAAAAGTAGAAAAAAAGAGGTGTCATAAAGCATTTCAAGACCAGATATATAGAAGATGGAATATAATGATTGGAGTAGTGAAGCACATTAATGCCTTCAAATTATTGCAAGAAAATGAGAGCTTATATCAGAACTTGTGCTCGCTCTCTCTCTCAAATAAATAAAATCTTAAAACAAATAGACTAAAATATGGAAAAATACTTAGTTTCACTGATAACTGGCATATATGAAGATAGAATGCCCTTAACAGAAATTGAGTGATAATAGCCTTGTTGCTACTAAAACCAATTATGAGTAGCAAAATATCATTCACCTTTTTATGACGGATTATAATCAGATTTGCATTATAAATAGGAGAGTATACATTATGGAAAACATGCAAAATTTGTGCAAACTGCACCAGGGTTTATATTATTGAGAAGGCAAAATTATGAGAGAAATAATGATTAACCACGCTAAAATAAAAACCCCTCTGTACCTAATTACTATCCAGTGAGGTATTGATAACATCCAAACTATAGTCTAAGAATTTATTTTGTATGTTTGGCTATAATTTGGTGTTTTTTAAAAATTTTGTCTGGGTAGCATTTGCGCTGACCTTGTTTTTGGTTAGCTGCTTTTGTTGGTGGAAAGTCAGTGACGATTGGAGTTTGTTTGTGGTATAAACTGGGGAGAATTTTTATTATATACTTGGTATTTGCCAACCTTTTATTTTAAAACAGAAGCTCTACTTTTAACCTAGGCACAGCCCAAGGAAAATGGGAATTTACAATGAACTAGTCCACTTATTTATTTGCAATTAGTATTCTTCTCTCAATAATACAACTTTTACAGTCCACTGCTTGGATAAATTAATTCCTTTTGTTCCTCCAAATTATATTCCCTTTAAACATGTTCCCAGTGGTTAGGAAAGCTGCAAGTAGGAAATATGATCTATGATGTCAATGACAGGCTTTGTTTTATTGTATTACTCTGTTATACACATAAAAATAAATACATTATTCCCAGCACTGGTATTGTTATATTAGTCAGATTCTTTAATACTGCAGGAAAGAGGCACATAGGAATTACCTTTGGCAAAGGGAGCTTATTAAGCTTATATAGAAATACTGGGTTGAAAGTTCTTCTAAGAGAATACTACCCCCCTTGGAGAACTGAAACCATAACAGTATTACTTACCAAGGATCAAATAGGAATATGAGACATCTTTTCATTTAACATTTGTTATTTCTAAAGATGAAGATTTGATTGGCTTGTTTTATCATCTTTCAATATGGGCAAGTTTCTTGGGTAGAATTTCAGGGCAATGCTTTTTAGAGATGGTTGACCTCACTTTTGACCTGCTCCAATGTGATTGTCTTTGACTCGAGCACTGATTATTGTTGCAGTCAGTTGTGACCAAAGGACTGAGGTTGATTTTACTCAATATACATTTGAAAGCATCATATTCAAGAAAGAACCAGTTCTGGGATGCCTGGGTGGCTCAGTTGGTTAAGCGACTGCCTTCGGCTCAGGTCATGATCCTAGAGTCCTGGGATCGAGTCCCGTGTCGGGCTCCCTGCTCAGCAGAGAGTCTGCTTCTCCCTCGGACCCTCCCGCCCTCTCAGGCTCTCTCTCTCTATCTCACTCTCTCTCTCTCAGATAAATAAATAAAATCTTTAAAAAAAAAAAAGGAAGAAAGAACCAGTTCTGGCCACTTTCCTCAGGAGGATACTGTGAGCTTTGGCGGTTATCTGAGGTTACATGGATCTCTCCCCAGCATGTCCAGTAAAAGTATCATTCTGTTAAGTAAAGATGTACTCTCTTATTTACATTAGTTAACTTAATTAAATCAGCTACTTTCTTATTTAAATTAGTTAGAAAATGTGGTGGGAATGGAAAGATTCAGAAAAAAATTGTTCTATATTACAGTGCTAAAATCTAAATGTCCTATCAAGAGACTAGTTTCCAATTTCATACCTTTCTTCCTTGAAATCACACACATTAAATTTGAGTGTCTTGCATATATGAAGGAGTTGGTAGGTATTGTTTCATAAAGTTAAGATTTCAGGGCTTAATATAACCACAATCTGTAGGCTTATCTGTGAAATGCCTCAAGTACAGAAAACAGGACTTGTCAGAGGCTTGTGAATTTCAAATGCTAGCTCCTGGGTTGTGAGTCTAGAGAAAGCTTCCCGAAGTGTAGAGTTCAGTTTTATTGCCTATTCCTTTTTTTTTTTTTTTATGAGGTATTCATAGAGAATAGAACAAATATAAACTGCTGGCTTTCCTCCCATAAGTTTTTGCTTTTTTAATGAGATACCTTATGAGGCAGTTAGCAAGAAACAACTGATACACTCCATTTTGGGGTGAAGTTGGCAGTAAAACAGTAAATGGAAGGAAAGAAGCTCCTTGGATAATTCAGCAGGCTTATAAAACTGAATTCTACAAGGAGCTGTTGAATTCAGTTGTCACATCCTAAAAGAGTTTTGGTGTGCTCTGGGAGAAAGTTTCTAGTGGGTTTAAAAGAGGGTTTTGACACACAAGCCACAAAAGTTGTGGAGCTTAACATTTCCACTTAGCCTGTCACACCAAATTAAAAACAAGGGACTGGGGAGAGATAGCTTGGCGACTCGAAACCATGTAGGAACAGAGGTTAATTATTGAAACTCTCTGGCCATCTGCACACATGTTTAAAGGTTGAGAGAAACAGTAGGGCTGTATTATTTTGATGAGTCCAGGAGAAGCACACTCATGTTGTTTCTAGGATGTGGGAATAGAGCTAACTCATACAGTATGTTTACTGTTTGTGTCACATATGATAGTGCTTTTCTACTTAACTTCTACTCTTTGACACCTTCTGTGTTGGGTCTTATTATCATTATTTATATATATCAATGAGAAAATGGGCCCAGAGAGGTTAACTGGTTTACTTAAGACCCCACAGGTAGTAAGAAGTCCATCTGGCACTGGGGCCCAAAGCTGACTGATTTAAAGGTCAGAGTGCCTTCAGGAACTTGGAAAAAATTATTTACTATTGTTCCAGGAACAATGAGAAGCTTCCTCATGGAATTTAGTGGAGAACTGCTCATTAAATAAAAAATGAGTATCTCTTTTGTTTATCTGTTTAACAACACCTGCCTTGAGACAGTGCTGTGATATTCTGTGTGTGGCAGGATAAAGCAGGAATAAATAAGTCACAGCATCTGCTCCAATAAGGAGGAGAGACGGATATGTTAATGAAAATTACCATATCATATATAAGAGCTAGAACATGGGAGCTTCAGATCAAAGGGTGTGTTCCACCTGATGTTATCCATTTAAACGTGTTTTTGGAATTTTTTTTTTTTTTTGAGGCAAACGTTATGCACAGTGAAATACAGACTTCATATGTACCATTTGCTGAATTTTGATAAATGTATATACCTGGTATATACATATACCTGGGATGTAACTAAAACCCCAAGCCAGACATAGGACATTTTTATCATCTTAGAAGGTCCTCTCATGCCCCATTCTGCTTGGTTTCCATCCCATAGCAACACTGTCTTAATTTTTGCCACCGTAGAATTGCAACTTGAACTTCATGCAAATGAAATCACTTGGTATGTTCTTTTTTTCTTTTTGCTCTAGCTTCTTGCTCTCAGCATAGTGTTTTGAATATTTATCCATGTTGCTGATTATATCCATAATTCCTTCTTTTCTATTGCAGAGTACAGCTCCATCGTGTCACTATACCACAATTTGCTTATCCATTCTTCTGTTGATGGACATACGGGTTGTCTCCAGTTTTTTGGCCCATCTATTGTTATTTGATATTTGGTTCTTTAACTAAAACAGTGGTCTCAAAATATTTTTGGTTATACCAGTCACTTATTTATTTATTATACAAATATCACTACCATTAACCGATATCTCAATGCGTAATATACATTTAGGTAAGAGTTCCCATTACTGACAGTATATATATGTTCATACTTCTTGTCGTTTTCTTGATAATTTTAATACTTTTGTTGATATCTTCTCAGATCTGATTAGACTTTCATTGATTTTATTTTGTAATGGGGCCAGTGAAGCTGTCATATTAGGATTAGCAATAATGTAATTGTAGCCACTTGCCCATTGTATGGAGGTTTAATTTAGTTGAAATTAGAGAATACAATCTGTAAATTCACTTGTTGATTAAAACTGGGGAATGTAATCTGTAAGTCCACTTTCTGGTGCAGTATAAATGTAGACTATAACATGTATCAATAAGATGAAGCAAATGCGGAAGTGAAGGAACTTGTATCCCATTTTTTCCTAATTGTAGATGTCTCACTCTTCTCAGGATGGCTGAATACTGTAGGTGACGTGTACATCTACATATATATCACCATAATGTGGGGACTAGTGTCAATCTGTATATTATAAAATCTTGTAAAGCTTAATTACCTATCTCTTTTTCTCTTTTAAATGTAAAAAGTAAATATAATCAGAAATGGTAACATTTTCTGTACTCAGTACAATGGTTTGGTTTATTTACCTTCTGGGGTATGTGCACACCACTTTGGAGACCCCTGATCTAGAGCATAGATAGCAGGAAAATTATGGGCCAGCTATCAATCAGAACACTCATTTTTAAATTATATCGCACTCACTGACTAGAGAATACAGTATCAGTCACTCCTTATCTTTGGTCCTTGTTACCAAGATAAGGTGTTTGGACTAAATAACCTCTAAAGATTTCTTTGGATCTAACACCATGGGACGTTGAATTCCCTATGTCTTTCTGTCTTTTTTGCCTTTTTAGGAAACCCATCTCTTCTTAATGTGATCTCCTTCTTATTACAGTGATGCCCCCTGCTAGCCTTTAAAACAATATTGTGGGCTAAGTTAGTCTCTTGCCTATCTTTTCTCCCCTGTAGTTCAGCTGTCATGTTTCAAAAAGGCTCCCAGTGGATGTTTTGACAAGAGCAGCATGTAGATGTCTGAGATGGGCAAACCCTGGGCTGCCCATTACTGAGGCAAATGTTCAAAAGTCAAGGATGGAAAAAAGAAGGTAAATTCCTACAGCATATACTTATGTCCTAGAAGAGTTGGCAATAACTGTAGAGCATTAGTAAGAAGGTGTATTCACAATGGGAAGTTTTATTTCATTATTTCATTGACCAGGACTTAGTTCTTTTTCTGGCAATGACTGGTTATTATTTTCCTGAATACTAATCTTAATGAGAAAGTTCAGTATCATTTGTTTGAAAGGTCATTATAATAGCTGGCAAGTTGGAGTACTTTGAATTTTGATCATCTTACTATTGATTATCTGAATTATTAACTTTAGGAAAATAAAGGTAGCCATTTAATTCACTCAAGAACTATTTAAAAAGAAGAAATAGAAGAGTGAAGTAGGATTTGGGGAAGAAGCTGGGTTGGATTTTGATCAGAGTAAGTGTCGGGCCAAAGTATTGGGGTTTAATCTTGTAGGCAATGGGGAACCATTGAAATTCTTGGAATGGGCTAGCATCTGGTTGTAAACCATGCTTTGGGGGAAAAAATAGATTTCTGACTATGCATAGAATGAAATGTAGGAGTTAAAAACAGAAGCAAGATACCTAGAGGAGATCAGACATGTAATGATGGGAGCCTGTTGAATGGAAAGATTGAAATAGGTCTAAAGGGAAAAAATACTCACATTGGTGGCTGACTAAATGTGAGGATAGGAAAGATCAAGCTATCATAATTTAAAAATTACTTTCCCTGAAATGAATGCATTTAAATGTAGTAATTATAAATACACATATTAAATCATATGTACATATGATATAAATGTATTTGTGTATTTTTTATCACTTAAATCCTACCAATGCTAAATTTTCTGAAGGAGAATTGTTATTCTTCAGGAAAAGAATCATGAGAAGTAATGAAAAACATGAAGGTTTGCCCTCACCAATTCTTTCTAACCCCTCTGGCAGTGCTGTAATGAGGAGCTATTAGTATTTTACTTGTCACCAGCTACTCATGTAAAATACATTAATTTTGTTGAAAATGGTCATTAAGAAAGTTAATTATTTTTAAAGTGTTAACTGATTATTGTGTAAGTATTATGTATTCATTAATTATTATTCCTTTCCATTAATTATATATAATTACTTCATTCCTTAAAGCAGATGATTCTTGTTTTACCATACTGTTCACTTCTGTTAATCTGGTTTACCAGATAATCCTTTGTACTAATGCAAAAACATGCACTTGAGTGTTTAGGGTAATTTGATAAACATTAATTTGTTAATCCTAATGACTTCTTGGTATCAAAATGAAAAATGCTTTTTTTGCTAGCTTGTGTCTTATAGTCACCATCAAGTTGGCAATTGAATACTATCTGAGTAGACAAAGATAATGAAACTGTATATAATGCTGGATAATCCATGGGAATTAGCCCATTTCCCCAAAAGGGAAGGGAAATAAATCAAAACTGAGATATGGAATTAAATTATTCTGCTTATCTTATAAATACAGAAACCTTAAAGTTCAGAGTTTTAATGTGAGGAGGAAGTAAATAAACAGACAAACATTAATATAAATCAAGTAGAGGGAGTCTTTATATCCACATTTTATGTCTATATACATAAACTCAAATTTATTTGCAGTTTGATCCAATTTTGAGACACAGTCTAATATAATCTGTGGCACCTTATAGATAGGAACAAATGTTATATAAAACAACTTAATAATGTGCTTCTTAATAATGTGCTATTTTTTCTATTTTCAGCATATCTATCTTTGGTACTTCCCCCAAATGTTAAAATGATGGGTTTGAGTATCAACAAATTCCATCTGTTATTCAAAATAACATTTCTTTTTCTTAAGCTCTAATCCCTATTAGAGACAGTCATTACAATTTCAATCCTATTTGCAAGTCTCTCTTTTCTCTCAAGATATGACCATCAACATTTTATATAATAGAAGCTTAGAAGAAAATGCTTAAGAAAGCAGAATAGTGAACAATTCACCATAAAATAGAATAAAGTGGTTTAGCCTTCTATTTTCTGCCATTGTAGTATGTTAGAACACATTTCAGAGATCATTTCATACCCAACTGATAATACTTAAGGGGAAAAAAATAACTATACACATTTAGGGATTTCATATAGATGAGTGGTTGAATCTCAACTTAGGCCAAATGAGCATAGGAAAGCATTTCAATGGTAGAAAATATGAATTAAAAACTTGGTCTTCTCATTTGTCGGGGTCAGTAAATCTGAATGTTACTAATTGCCATATAAGAAATCATCTTGCTGAGGATAGAAGAATGGCATTCCTTTTAAGAAGATGAGCTGTTCTATTTCAGGTAAAAGAAAAGTGAAATTGTTTGTTATTCCTAAGGAAAATCATAAAATTACATAGAATAAACAGTAGAAACCAAATTGAGGGATAAAAACGGTGTGATAGAAAGGGCATTAGAGGGGCACCTGGGCGGCTCAGTCGTTAAGCGGCTGCCTTCGGCTCAGGTCATGATCCCAGGGTTCTGGGATCGAGCCCCATATCGGGCTCCCTGCTCCGCGGGAAGCCTGCTTCTCCCTCTCCCACTCCCCCTGCTTGTGTTCCCTCTCTCGCTGTGTCTCTCTCTGTCAAAGAAATAAAATCTTTAAAGAAAAAAAAGAAAAACCTCCCTTAAAAAAAAAGAAAGGGCATTAGATAAAATGATATTTACTCAGAAGTGATTTCCTAACTAATGTAATTTACTATTCTAACTTCCTGCTGTTATTATTCTGTCATTAGATGTGAGTGCTAATTCCACTTTGGTAAACTAACTAGCAGGGAGATTTTGGGCAAGTGTTTCATCTTTTCTTGACCTAAATCTTCTCCATTCTAAAGGAATACAGTTAGACCAGATAATCTCTAAGATCTCTTCAAATTTCAAAATGCTATTTTTTTTTAAAGTTCAAATAAACATATAGCAGCTTAGGGGCACCTGGATGTCTCAGTGGGTTAAGTGGCTGCCTTTGGCTCAGGTCGGGAATCCACGCTCAGCAGGGAGTCTGCTTCTCCCTTTGGCTCTCCCTCTGCCCCTCCCCTTACTTGTGCTCTCTCACTCTCTCAAATAGATAAATAAAATCTTTAAAAAAAAGTAGCAGCTTAGATGTTTTAAAAACTATATAATTGATTATGTAAATTAAGAACTCATCCAGATCCATTTAAAGTGATCGCTAAATGTTAACATTTTTTCAGCTCTTTACTTCTACACAATTAGGTTCAGCTTTTTATGCATGCTGATTTACAAAAAAAAGTAGATATGGGTGGGGCGCCTGGGTGACTCAGTTGGTTAAGCGACCAACTCTTGATTTTGGCTCAGGTCATGATCTCAGGGTTGTGAAATCGAGCTCCGCATTGGGCTTCACGCTGAGCATGGAGCCTGCTTAGGATTCTCTCTCTTCCTCTCCCAACGCCCCTCCCCTGCTTGAGCTTGTTCTCTCTCTCTCTTTTTTTAAGATTTTACTTCCTTATTTGACAGAGAGACAGAGAGAGATCACAAGTAGGCAGACAGGCAGGCAGAGGGAGAGGGAGAAGCAGGCTCCCCGCTGAGCACAGAGCCTGATGCGATGCTCCATGCAGGGCTCGATCCCAGGACGCTGGGACTGCAACACGAGCTGAAGGCAGACGCCCAACTGACTGAGCCACCCAGGCCCCCCTCGTTCTCTCTCTCTTAAAATATAAAAAAAAGTAGATATGTGTAAGTGATTTGCCATCTACATTTTTAAAGTTTAGATGATTTAATTTTAGAGATTATAAGAAATGAGATTAAGTTTTAAAGTAGTGAAGGCTTTACTTCTCAACTTTATAGTATTTTTCTTTATTGTTATATAGCAGAACATATTCAATGTAAAATACATAATTATTTAATAGACATAACTAGATTTTATAGAGTTGGTCTGATTTCCCTAGACTCGTAATTATCACAGAGAAATTTCTGATAAATGTAACAGAATTTTATCATTTTCTCCTTTACAGGGTTTGAGAAAAATGGTGTTTATTTTCTCTGTGGAGTTAGCCTATGATTTGGTATTTTGAAATCTTCCATTAAAGTTCTACAATTTTAACAAATAACTAAATCAGGGCAAACACAGGAGTACAAATTTGAGTCACATCCATTCAATTAAAAGCAAGTGAATTTTTGTTATTTCCATGCAATATTTTCCTTCTACCTGTTCTTTTCTAGCTAATACTTACTTGAAAGATAGGGTAGAATCCTTAAAATTAATGGTTTTTATTACAACAATTCGTTATCATTTGTATTTTTATCAACACCTTTTATAGTCCAACAAGTGATTCATAGATATCTTCCTTTAAGGGCAATTTGGCTAGTCTCTGGATAATAACAGCATTCTGCTTTTCTTCAGTTAAATTTACTAAGCAAAAGAGAAGAGAGAAGAATGTCTTATCTATAATATGGATGAATTTTCAGGAGAGGAAGGTAATATAAAGCAAAGATTTGTATTCAGAGACACAAAATTAATGGAAATCTTTGGAAATATCACTTATTCTCTTGTGACCATACTTTCTAAATTCTTTTGGAGAAAATGATATTATTTTCATATTCTAGGTGTTAGAATGGAAGCTTAGATTGATAAGGTGGCAAAATCAATACCTACTGCTGGAGAGAAGCAGAGTGCAAAGTTTATGAGAAAACAGTTCTTCTTTCCTTTGATTTTTCATTTTCACAAAACTCAAAGTTTCAAAGCCATATGATCATGGTAGAATTACCAGAGGGTGGCAGAATTAGTTCTGCAATTGTATTATGGTACTATTAATATAAGTGATAAATAGTGACCCATATCTGTACAGAAATGAGAGTTTATTTGGGCATCTACACCTCAGTTTAGATCAGTCAAAACTAATCCACTTGACCAAAAGCTAATAATCGATCAATGCAAGATCATCTGTGGCTTGAAGATCATTTTGGTGTCAGAGTCTTTTTTGCCTTCAAAAATATCTTATTCAGAATTCCAAACTATGCAACAGATAAAAGTGAGATTTTATTTGTATGAATTTACTTTACAATTAACTTCCTATTTGTTATACTTACTTGCAAAGCCAACATTCAGAACATTACTCAAGTAATCTATACTATGTGTGTAAATAATATAAGCACCCTTATTAAAGATAGAGTTGTCAGGGGGCCCCTGGGTGGCTCAGTCAGTTGAGCATCTGACTCTTGGTTTCAGCTTAGGTCATGATCTCAGAGTCGTAAGATGGAGCCCCGCGTCAGGCTCTGTGCTAAGCAGAGTCTGCTTGAGATTCTTTCTCCCTCCCTCTCTGCTCCTCCCCTTGCTTGCTCCCTCCTCTCTCTCTCTCTCTCTCTCTCTCTCTCGCTCTCTCCCTAAAATAAATAAATAAAATCTTAAAAAAAAAGAATTGTCAGGATGAAAAAGCAAACCCATTTATATGTTGCCTACAAGAAACTCACTATAAACAAAAACATAGCTATGTTAAAAGTTACATGATGGAAAAAAATGAACAAGGTAAACATTAATCATAAGGATGTGGGTGTGATTATATTAATATCAGGATAAGTAAACCTCAAAACAATGACTATTTGCAGGGAAACGGAAAGCTATTGCATAATGATTAAAGGGTCATTTCATCAAGAGAATACATGAATTCCAAATATGTATGTTGCTAATGACAGAGCTTCAAATTATGAAACCCCAAACTGGTAGAAATAAAAGGATGAATAGACAAATGTGCAGTTATAGTTGAAGATTTTAACACTCAGCTTCTTCTGTGTCCTCATAGAGCCTTCCCTCAGTGTGAGCATGCTCTTCCTCCTCTTCTTATAAGGACACCTTCTTATAAGAATACTGGATACTGGGATAAGATCCCACCCTTATGACCTCATTTAATCTTAATTACCTCCTGTAAATGCCCTATCTCTAAATACAGTCCCACTGGGGGTTAGGGCCTCAACATGTGAATTTGAGAGGAACACAATGCAGTTATTAACACTCTACCCTCTCATCCCCCAAATTCATGTCCCTCTCATGTGCAAAATTCATCCCATCCCAAAAGCCCTCCCTAAATCATAACCCATTCCACCGTCCATTCCAAAGTCTCATCTAAATTTCATCTAAATTGGATATGGTGAGAGTTGAGGTATGATTTTTCCTGAATTGAAATGCCCCACCAGCTGAGAACCTGTGCAACTAGACAAGTTATGTGCTTCCAAAGTACAGTGATGGGACAGGCGGAGGACGGACATTTCCATTCCAAAAGGGAGAAAATGGAAATACAAAAGGGGTGACAAGTCCCAAGTGGGTAAAAATTCTACTAGGTCTTAAAGCTTGAGAATGATCCTCTTTGGCTCAAGGCTCTGCCCTCTGAGCCCACTGGGTGGAGGTGTCACTCCTCAGTCCCAAGGTGGCAGCCCCACCCCTTCAGGTCTGTGGCTGGGCTTGCCCCTGCACCCTGGGCAGCAGCATTCTGGCCCCACAGACACTGAGGAGGTGGCCTCACCCTCTGCAAGCATTGATGAAACAGCCTTGGCCCCCCGCCCCTGCCCCGGGCCTGGGGTGGGCGTGGCATTCCCGATGGTCTCTGAATTGCCCTCAGAGTCATTGTTTGCTTTTCTTGAAGGATAATGCATGTCCAAAGCCGGAGAGTTCTCTCATCCCATCCTATAGAATACCTGAACTCCAACAGCCTTCCTTCATTCCGCCCCTTCCTTCATTCTGTGTCTGTCCCATTTTTAGATATTTTTCGTAGCAGCACTCTATTTCATACTACCAAGATCTGTATTAGTCTGCTCAGATTGCCAGAACAAAATACCACAGAGAAAGTGGTTTAGACAACAGAAATTTATTTCCCCACAGTTCTGGAGGCTAGAAGTCCAAGATCAAGGTGCCAGCAGGTCAGTTTCTCGTGAAGCCTTTCCTCCTGTCTTACAGAAGTCCACTTTCTCACTGTGTCTACACAGAGTCTTTTCTTTGTGTATCAGGAGAGAGAGAGAGAGAGAATGAGCAAGCTCTGGTGTCTCTCCCTCTTCTTATAAGGACACCAGTCCCATTGAGTTAAAGTACCACCTGTATGACCTCATTTAACCTTAATTATTTCCTTAAAGGCCCTACTTCCAAATATAGTCATATTAGGAGTGAGAGCTTAAAGTTATGGATTGGGGTTGGGGGGGAGACACAGTCCAGTCCATAACAATAACAAACCCATAACACTGAGTGGCTTACAAACAAAACAACGTTGATTTTGCTGACAGGTTTTCCACTGGGCAAGGCTCAGCAGGCTAGCTTGTCTCCACTCCATTCAGGGCCAGCAGGGGCAGCCAGCAGCCTGGTCGCTGGAGTGACTTATTCACACGTGTAACTAGAACCCATGTGGCAGCCGTGTAGGATTTTAGCAGGAGCTGTCAGCTGAACACCTACAAAGCTCCAGGTAGTGGTCACGTTCTAAAGGGGAGTGTCCTGAGAGACTGAAAAAGAGCCAAGCAGAAGCCACACCATCGCTGACTATCCAGCTTCAAAGTCACACTGCATCACTTGAGGTACATTTCACTCATAAAGTCCCACTCGGTGTCAAGTGGAGGAAAAACAGACTCTATTTCTTGATGAGGGAATGACAAGGATCTGAAAATACTCTGTGGAACAAAAAATACTGCTGCGGCCATTTTTGGAAAATATGCTTTGCCACACAATACATGGTTAACAGGCTTTGAGGAGTATCATTTGGAATCTTCATTTTGGTTTACCACTAATCACAATCTTTTCCCCGTAGTTCTCTTACATAGCAAAGTGCCCCATCAGAAATACATAGTTTTTTATTTAAGAATCACCAAAAGACACAGGCAGATGCCAACAGGAGTTTGTGCGTGACTCAGCAATTTGCAGCTTTATTGGATACCGTTTATATTTAATCTAATATACCTACTTATAAAGAATGGCAAGAGTCTATCACAGACAACTTTTCTTTTTTAAAGATTTTATTTATTTATTTGACAGAGAGAGACACAGCGAGAGAGGGAACACAAGCAGGCTGAGTGGGAGAGGGAAAAGCAGGCTCCTTGCTGAGCAGGGAGCCCGACGTGGGGCTCTATCCCAGGACCCTGGGATCATGACCTGAGCTGAAGGCAGATGCTTAACGACTGAGCCATCCAGGTGCCCCTATCACAGACAACTTTTTAAAACTTATTTTTAACTTCAAAGTGGTTGTATGTAAGAAACAGGAGGAAAACTGGGCAGTATGATAAACTGCTTTGGAAAATATTTTAAAGTAAAGGAAAGCCCCTGAATTATTCTATAGCGAAGTGTTACAGGTGGAGCTAAACATGTGACACATTTTCTCATGTTAACGTGTTAAAATTATTTGACTGCTTGAAATTAGTATCTCAAGTATTTGTTAGAATTTAGTAATGCATTTAATAAAATAATAAATTCAATAAAAATATTTTATTTTTACTTGGTTTTGATTTATTTGGCTTGAGAACTTTAATAATGCCCTCTGTAAAACTCCCTATTTTTGCATAGTTTACCAATTGTACATCATGTAACAATGGTCTTTTATTCCAGAACTTCATTAGAGAACATTGCAAAGGAAATCAGAAATCCACTATAAATGATTCCTACCTATTGTCTTTTTCCTTTTTTCCCCAACCACTCCCTTCCTTACTGCTTCCCTTAATCTCACTTTCTTCCTCATTTTTTTTCTGATTGAAGTGACATAACATAGGAAGGCAGGCCTAAAAGTTTGGGTGTTCTTGAGGATTTCCGGATTGGATGCCAGGTAGCCTGTGCTGGTCGTAGAGAAATGAATGTTGACTTGTTGTGTCCCCACAGGAGCTGGCTGTGGGTTTGTCTCCACTTTGGTGCCAGGCAAAAATGAGAAGCAAAGTTGTTTTGAACTACATAATAACTCTGACAGGCATTCAATTTTAAGTTTGTCAGAAAGATGTATTTGTGAATTGCAGAACAATCTATCTTTTGAGTAAGAAGCAAAATGTAAAATGAAGTGAAATGGTTTTATATGCAATGTTGGAGGTGACCAGCATTATTTTTCAAACATAGTTTTATTTTTGTATGACGTGTGATTATTTAGTTTAGACAATTTTAGTTCTGGCTGCTCTAACAAATTATCCTTGACTGGCTGGATTAAATAACATCTGTTTATTTCTCATCTGGAGGCTCAGAAGTCCAAGATTACGGTGCCTGAAAATCCAGTGTCTGGTGAGACTCTACTTGCTGGTGTAGACTGCTGTCTTCTTGCTGTATCTTCACAGAGCGGAAGAGAGGCAAGCTCTTTGGTTACCTCCTACAAGGACACTAATCCCACTCATTAGATCTCATCTACTCCTAATTACCTTCCAAAGGCCCTACATCCTAATACCATCATACTGGGTGTGTGTGTGTGTCGGGAGGGTAGGTTTTCCATATATGAATTTTGAGAGGACACCAACATTCAGTTCATAACAGACCAGTAAGTTCTTCAGTGAAGGAAGGAAAAGGAAAAATTAAAATGCAAAGAAGAAAATGACATCTACATTTAAAGAAAGCAACATGTCACTTTTAAAATAGGGAAAAATGAGTAAGCTCCATTACTGAAATAGAACAATTAGACGTCAGTGTATAGCTACTTATTTAGAATCTACAGAAACCTATCATGTCTCAGTAGATACTGTTTCATATATTACTTCCACGATAAAATGGCATGAAGACCAAATGCTGGAATACTTTAAGGAGCAGACCGTTGCATGCCACCTGGATTTAAGAGAGTAATTTGTTCACCACTGAATTTTTCTCAGACTAAAAAGATGAATAACTAGATAGATAAATAACAACCAAGCTTGTGAAGACAGGTTCTTATTTTAATTTGGCACTGTTCTACGCTTGGAAAATTTGTCAACCAAAGCATACAGATCGAACCCTATTTATTTTACTGCAATTAAGTCATGAGTGGACATTTTCCACACTATCCCTTAAGAAATAAACAATAAGGTAAGTTACTTGTTACACTATTTATTTTTCCAATATGAAACTAATTAGTGAGCTCATTCTTTTAACAGCTGTCCCTGTTGTTCAAGATTTTCCTAGGAAGATTAGGGCCACTGGATGGAAAAGAGAACTTAAAAATCTAATAGTAATAATAAAAAAAGCCACAAAGGATGGCTGAGGAATTAAGTAAAAACAATAAATAGGCCATTTTACAAGAGTTCAGTGATCTTGAACTTCCTATTCCACTTATTCACATTAAGGTTGTGTTGGTTAGTGTCAGTGGGAAATCTTACCCTAAAATGGAAAAATATTAGCAATGGTCAACCTCAAAGGGTTCACAATGAGTTTGAATAAGTATTCTGAGTTCAAAGTCTATTGGGATCTTAATTAAATGTCTACAATTTACTAGAACAGACCACAAACTTAGAACTGGCTTTTTTCCAGGATTGTCTCAGCATCTTCTTGTTCCTATCAGAATGTTAATTTCTAAATTCCCAAAGCCCTTAAATTTAATATCTTTTCCATTTATCCTCAGTGGGTGTTCTTTTGCCACAGACTTAGTAAAGTTGAAGGAAAACTGGTATATGCAGAAGATATACAGTGGTAGGAAAAAGGTGAAAATCGAATACCGAAGAGGTGAGACTCAGAGTTCTAGAACCTGTGATTCAAAGTGAGTAGGAGAAAAAAATGGGAAGAAAAAAGGTTAAGATTTGCCACAAACCATATAAAAATACACAGCAATAGGTAAACATTGTCAAATTAGCAGGTTACATATACTAAATGTCATTTGATTAGGTCTTTATGAAAAAATTCAATTATTTGTCGATTATACTTCAATAAATCTGGGGAAAAAATTCCAAGCTAATAACTCCTTGGTTTGCACTGTGGAGCATAAAATTCATCCATTATCTGTTCCTCATTCTAACAGAAAATTTCATATAATATATCCCAACTAATTTTTTAAAGTGATATGGGGGTTGGGACTTCCAAAGATCCATATTTACATCACTAGTCTTTTAGACTCCCCTCATCTTATGCAAACCAGACCATAAAGTAGGCTCTCTTCCATCCAGAGCAATTCTCTTTTACTTGATTTTACTAAGTGCAACCATGACAACTGAAAAACCTATCCTGGAGTCTTCAGAGTTGAACAAATTAGGAGATGGAAGATAGAACTGCCTTTCCTGTAATCCTACAATAAATTATCATTGGATGTTCTGCTAACATTTGTTTGCAACCTCTAATAAAATACTTGATTCAGGTAAGGATCATTAATGGATGATAAAATCACTAGATGAAAGATGGCTACAGATCTTCACAGGATGTCAAAATATAGTCACAAAGATTACTTGCAGGTAACAGAAAGCAAAAGATGTAACTTTACAAAGGAGAGATCAGGCTGTTATTCTCTTGAACCAGAGTTTAAAGTTAGCACCACTAATAATGCAGACATTATGTGCTTCTTATTATGAACTACACAGTATCACCTATAAAGTATTATGTCTCATCACACCCCAACACAATGTTTGGTTTTTAATTGGCTTCTTGTTTGAACAAGACAGTTTTTGGACCATTGGGAGAACTTCAAGATGGAGTTAAATATTAACTGATATAAAGAATTATTAAGTTTGTTAAGTGTGATAATGACATTCTTTTACATGGGAAAATATTACTTTTAGAGATTACTGAGGTAATGTACTGAACAATTTAGGGATAAAATGTCATGATGTCTGAATTTACTCTAAATTATTACAAACAAAATAGATTAAGAAAATATAGGAACTGCTAATTGTTAATGGTGATATGGGTGTATTTTTTAAGGTTCTCCAGAGAAATAGAACTAATAAGGTGTGTGTGTGTGTGTGTGTGTGTGTGTGTGTGTGGTATGTGTGTGTGTGTGTGTGTGTGTGTGGTATATATGTGTGTGTGAGTATAGTTATTTTAAATTATATATAGTTAATAAGGAATTTGTTTCCATGATTATGAAGGCTGGAAAGTCCCAAATCCGTAGGGTGAGTCAGCAGGCTGAAAACCAGAGGAAAACCACTGTTGGAGTCGAAATGTGAGGACTCTCTGCCAGCAGCATTCCCTCCTGCTCAGAAGAGATCAGTCTTTTGTTCTATTTAGGTCTTCAACTGATTAGATGAGGCTCCTCCACATTTTAAAGGGCAATCTGCTTTACTCAAAGTCCACCGATTTAAATGTTAATTTCATCCAAAAACACCTCACAGAAACATCCAGAATAACATTGGCTAAATATCTGGGCACTGTGGCCCAGCTAAGTAGACACATAACATTAACCATCACATTGGGTATATGAGAAATTATTATATAACTCTTCCTAGTTTTCTGGAAGATTAAAAAATCTTCAAAATAAAAGCTTAAAAATATTTTAAAAATCATCTTGCGGGTATTTATTTCCTATGAAATGGTAGAAAACTGAAAATATTTGTTTCACAAGGCCCTTTTGAGCATTACACAGAGAAGAGAAAAAAAAGAAAAAGAAAAAGAAATGAAGACTTTTGATATATAAAGTAGGAAAAACAGATGTGAGAAGTATAGTGGCTTAGTTTTCTGGTGCATTTTATGCTGCATCTGTGAAGGAAATGAAAAAAATAGTTTCTAATCCCATAGAAACCCTCAAGAGAATTTCTTTAATTGCAAGTCCAAATTAATTACTTCATTCAATAATATTTTATATGGACACATTGAAACAGGGTTTGAAATAAGATCTCATGGTCTCATGGCTTGTAGTGTTGAGACAAATTTTATTTTAATTATTTGAATATTCTCCTTCCAGTAATCACAAAAGATTACCCAACCCATCTAGAATTCTTGGGGGAGAGATGAGAGATAGTATGATTTATCTGGAGATTTCTGGCAGAGATCAAGTTGGAGAAAAAAAAATAAAAGCAAGCAAAATCTGTCACTGTTGTTTGTGATAATAACCAAGGCTCTAGGAAATGATTCTAAAAGAAATAATGCCTAAATCAGTGATTTAACGCAAGACAGTGGGAATGTTGGAAAAACTGCAAATAGGAATTAACTGTGCTTACCGAAAGAGTGTCACTGGCAGGGAGAAGGTGTGTTGCTGGGTCCACTGGGAGAAGAACAGGAAGCAGACATAAAGCAGCAAGTCTTTTTTTCATCCTCTAGCTTTCCAGCCTCCCTCCTTCTAGCACCCCCTACTGGCACAGTCCAACAGGGATCCAGCTAGATAAAGCAGAAATGAGTTTACAGACCTCCAGCTCCAGCACCACGAAGAGCAGTATAGAAGATTGGGTTTAAAATTTACTTATCCCACACACATGCCACTGAAATGAGAACATTTAATATAATTAAGAATTTTAATTTTACCTTAAGTAAAATCATGTCCCTTAGAGTACGGAAACCACTATGCATATTTTCGTGTTGGGCTTGCTTCCCTCTACGCCCCTCCCTTAGGTTGCCTTTGGTCATGCTATACTCAGTACTCCTTCATTCAGAATGGAGGAGAAGGAGAAATGGGGAAGAGTAGATATTACAGTATATAGAAATTACAGTATAAAGAGAGGATTAGATACCACACCAACTTCTAGCCTATATTCTGCAAAATGTAGCTTTCTGTGAACACAAATGCCTTCGTGATCTTTAACGTGGTATTTCATTTCTCATCAAACCTTCCTTTCAACCTATTATGCATAGCAGAAAACATGTTATATAGATCATATGATCATATAAACATATGATCTAAAACTGCAAGCACATTTTTTGCTTTATATTAAAAATAGAATACCTCATTACATATGGCTTATATGTGGTTTTCTTATTTTAATATAAAATATTGCCCTTCCCCCCATTCAGGTGCTCCAAATTTAATCTGTGATTTTGAGTAACAATAGCACAGAGACACATACCCCATGGATACATTGTTTAAGAAGCCTAACAGTGATACACATACCACTTAAATACATAAGTGAAATTGACTTTGTTAGATAGAGGTAAAAATGTTTCTAGAGACTCACCTCCATCAATATGAGCATCTGAAAAATTATTTGAAGCTATACCACACAGCAGAAAAATTGCAAGATGGTAAATCTGAAGATTCCTGTTATGTCTATGTTGTCCATTTGTGAAGCCTTTGACAAGGTACTGGACTTTTTCCAGATTTTGTCATTATTTAAATGGTGACCATGCTCAGTCTGCATAGGAGACTAATGCTTGAGTGCCAACTCTGTAGCAAACACTATGTTTTTAAAGGATTTACAACTCTATGGGGTATCATCATTTCATAGAACAGAAAAGAGAACTAAACTTCAAAAGAAGTTTGAAAAAGACAAGAGTGGCTGCCTTCGGCTCAGGTCATGATCCTGGAGTCCCTGGATCAAGTCCCACATCAGGCTCCCTGCTCGGTGGGGAGTCTGCTTCTCCCTCTGACCCTAACCCCTCTCATGTGCTCTCTCTCATTCTCTCTCAAATAAATAAATAAGATCTTAAAAAAAAAAAAAGAAAAAGACAAACAAAAGGCCAAAGTCACAACACTCGATGGTAGTGACACTGGAACCAGCCATCCTCTCTCCAGTATAAGATAAAATAAGTAATGTAAGTGATTATACTTGTAAACTCTGAAGTGTTATATTAGTCTAATGAATTCAAGAAAATTTCTCCCCAGCTTTCATCATTTTAAATCAAGAAAGAGATTTAAAAAAAAATCTGTCAAGCTTGTGGGCAGCAAATCTTAACACAAAAATTCAATCCTTTAAGAGAAGGAATTGTGTTTTGTCTTTTTCTTTTTCCCCCTCCAACTTAGTTTGCTATAATTCACTTTATTTTTTGACATGCGTTGAAATTAGCCTAACAATCACTCAGTTTTTCACTTCTTAAAAGTTTTGCATGAAGGGAAAAATGGTATTCATTAAAGTCATTTCAAAGTGTGTTTCATCCACTAGAGAAATGAGAAGACCTCATTGTTCCAAAATAATCCATGCTTGTACCATCTGATAACATTTTTTTATTGACAATGTCCTCCTCCAATTCTATTTTTATTTATTTAATATTTTTTCAATCTTATTTTTAAAATATACTTTTTTTCCCAAATCTAGTTCACAATTCACATACTCTATACTTCATTTGATTTCTTCTTTATCTGAATTCCAGCAATATTTGGAGTCCATGCCACCTTATTTAACAATTATGTATTAAAAACGATTCACTATAAAAGGAGGTTAATTTTCATAAGACATGCAGTATTTGACGGTAACACTCAGGTTTTGTTTCATATTGCAACCTTTTTTTTTCAGTGTATTATTATTGTTTCTGCAGGATGATTATAAATACCTTGAAACAAGCTATATTTTAATTATTATGCCAAAAGCTTTTAGCAATGACTGTTATATTGTGGTTATTCCATGAATTCAATTAGCGTCATTATTTCAACAAAATTTTGTTGCTATAATTGCTCTTCAAACCTTCTTAGTATTATTTATATAGACTCAGTGTTAGTCTCTATTAATAACCTTCTTTTAAAATATATATTATGTTTAAAAAGTTGAAGAAAAGAATGCATAAGAAATAATGAAATAACGTCTTTCATCCTTTTATTGAGTTTCTATAATCATTTCAATGAAAATATTTAAATGCTGTAAACTAGTTACTTGTGGGAAAGAATAAGTGAAAAACAAATTGCTTCAGGCAAAATGATTCTCGTTTGAAGCCAGATTGTATATTAACAATCAGAAGTCATTATTACCTGGATGGCAATGACCAGCTGAAGATAGCTTTTTCTTTCCTTGTTCCGCAGATGTCCCTCAGCAACCAAGAAATATCCATTCCCGCATATTACCACTATTGGTGCCAACCAAAGAGCAGAGTAAGTTTCTGTTAAAGTAGAAAGGTAGATTATGTAAGCGTCAACTTTCCCCTAGACTTCCTTTCAATCTGGACAAATTCAGGTCAATAAATCTGAACCCCATCTGAGATTGGGCCCGTGGAACAGTCATTGTTGGGGTCAGATTCATACCAGCCCTATCCTTCAATCACTGTGCTGACCTAAATAAATTCAATCAGAAGCCTTTATTCAGTTCCAACTGAAAAAAAAATCTCTTAAAAAGTAAAAAGAATCTTTTTATACCTCTACCCTCACACTTACAAGGGCTATCAGGAGAAAAGGATTGTCAGAATAGATCATGATCCCAATGCCACAGTTTTAGAATCCGCTTATCCAGGTAAGGGTTAATGCACTTCACCCGGTAAACTGTAAAAGAAATAGTAGTCATTGCCCTGCTAAACCTTGGATGAAATGAAGAATTTCAGTCTTTGGTGCTGTCAAACTGACACCATTCATCATCCTTGAATTGGCTTGTGGCTTTAAAATAAATAAAACAAACCAGACCCCTGTAATAAAGGCAACTCCCTACTCCAGCTCATCTTGGTTTTGGAGTTGATAGCAAAAAAAGATTTCAGGTCCTTAATACTCCCAACACTGCAACTCACACTGGAGTCAAGCAATCTCAGGGAGTTACTGAACTAGGTATTGATTGCAAACACTAAGGTTGTTTGTTATTTGACTTTTCAATTTTCAAGGAATAAGGTGAAATTCACATCTCTCCAAAAGAAAGTATGCTCTGGTTCCGGGAAGCCAGAGTTTATGGGACCTGAGTTCATTTGAAGAGAGTAATTTATATTGACATGAGTAAACAATAGCAGAGAGTTCTAACTATCTAAATACGATATGTAATACTCTGAGAAAAAATCTGGACCATGTTGTAATGTCACCTGTATTTTATGTAATGAACAACTACAGGAACGAAATCTGTTCAAAATCACTCACCCACTCAGGTTTTTAAAGCTGGATTTGTCAAATAGCTTCCTGGCATCAGTTAGAGAGACAGGAGCAGGTCATGTAATCAACTGTCTCCTTGCTAAACTTGCCTGGTAAACTTGAAAGCAGATGATTTACAAAGGATATCAGCATGACATTGTGCCCTTTTATCAAGCCTCTCTTCATGAGAAATAATATATAGCCAGTGAGTTTTTAGAAGAGCACAAACCAACTTACTAGGTGTGAGAGAGAATATTTCTGCATCTTTAAATTAATTTGTAGATAGAAACCTTCCCAGCTGTTACAGATTAAGTCCTGCTCATTGCTTCTTGTAGATGTTTCTGGACTGAGTGCATTTGCAGGTTTTGTCTCCTTTCGTTTATGTTGAATCTTAAGTAAACCAACTCCTTTGAATTAACCTAATAGTGGTTGACTATTGAGGGCCGTCCTCCTAAATTCCCTCTTTTACAGATCAGACTTTCGTTGCTAGGGGGTCAGCAGGAGTATTTATGTTATTCAATCTAGAAATAAAGACTTAAATTCGAATTAATGTGCTTTAATTTTAAGGATTGAAGACACCTGCATAGAAGAATGGTAAAAACCAGCTTTTATTACAGCAAATGACCAAACAGAAAAGAGAGTTGCATAGCTCAAAGGAAAGAGCATGGACCAGGAGTGAGGAAGTATTAGTCCTGATCCCGGCCACTTATAAGCTCTGGGAACTGAGAGCAGGCATTTGGCTGAGTCTCACTTGCCTTATCTCAAAAGTAAGATGATGGGCTGAGATCCTGTCTAGCATTAAAATTCTGTGGTGAGCTAAGGCCCACGTTGAGCTATTTTGGATTTTACTATCCTAAAGGGATAGCAATAAATTTACTTTCCTTATGTAGAACTCTTAGTAGAGGCATTTGTGAGTAATGGAATTTTATAATAATCTGGTCCCACGTTTACACAGACCATTTCACCAATATCTTTTTGCTTCCAGAAATCTACTTTATTTTCACTGCTGAGACCTAAAAATTCTACTTTTAGCAATGACATGAGAATTAATTACATAATGAAGATGTTATTGAAATCCAACATGATTTCTGGATTTTGAATGCTAGTTTCTTATCCAAAGTATAGGAGTGTATACAAAATCTTATTCTGCATGTTATGTAATGTATCTATTGTTGTTTATGTGTTGTGGTAGACTCAAAAATGATCCCCCAAAAGAGTCACTGGGACCCGTGCATGTTACTTTACATTAGGAAAAAAAAAAAGGTCTTTGTAGACATGATTAAATTAAGGGTATAGAGATTGGGAGATTATTTTAGGTTATCAAGGTGGGCCCTAAATCACATGTATCTTTGTAAGAGGGAGGCAGACAGAGATTTTACACAGAAGAGAATAATGCAGTGTGACAATGAAGGCAGAGAGATGTGGCCACAAGCTGAGGAATATGGGCAGTCACCAAAAGCTGGAAGAAGCAAGGAATGGATTCTCCCCTAGATTTTTGGAAGATGGAGGACCCTGAGAACACCTGATTTCGGCTCAGTGAAACTGATTTTGGCCTTCTGGTCTCCAGATGTGTGAGAGAATACATTTTTATTATTTTTAGCCATCAGGATGGTGGTCACTTGTTACAGCAGCCCCCGGAATCTAATACATACACCAGTATTTTTTTTTTTTTCACTCATTATCTAAGAACAATGCAAGTTTTGATGCCAGAGATTTGGTAAACAGCTGGGCTATAGGTGCCTTTGCTTCTGTGTCACTTCTATTGGTATCTCTTGCTTATTACTTATAGATCCCACTTAACAAGACTACTTAATGAGAATTTTTTTTTTTTGAGAGTAGTCTTAGGGAACCATAGTGTTCATGAAGATATATGTATGGTATGACACTTCTGATAATGAAGATTATACAGTGACTTTTTCTTGGGCCTTGGTCTCCAGGAAGCTGAACAAGAAATATAAATGGTTTGCCTCTTAACCATCTGTATGTGGTTATGGGCTCTCTCTCTCTCTCTCTCTCTATATATATATATATATATATATACAGAGCTTTTCTTTTCTATCAGGTTGAATTTCTCTTTATATTCTCTTTATATTTCCCTGGACTGAACCCACATTTCTATTTTGATTTTACTATTTTATTATGAAAGTCTCTCATAAAGTCATCTTAAAATTCTTCCAGTTCAAGAAAATATATGAACACTAAATAAATAATCTAAGTACCACAGGGTAAATTCTATCCAACAACTACAGATTCATTAACCACAGGCATTGAGATGGCTATAAGTACAAATTATAGGTGAAAATTAAAAAGTGTTCTGTCTCAGTGGATAGAAAATTAAGATGCTCCATAAATGCTCTTCAATCCAGACATTATTTTTTTTAACAAGTCATCCCGAATACTTATCTATATGAGTATCTGTATGAATTTCTATGTGAAATTCGATGGTCATTTTATTCTTCTGTAATCATATCACTCTGTTAAGTTAATAAATATAATTTAACAATAAGTATATCATATGACATAGATAAGAGGCAACCTTATTTTTTACTCCCACTGCCCATTCAAAATGTATTCAGTGAGGATATTCCTTCAGGGATGAAAATAGATATAGGCACTATGACTTTTCTTTCATTCTTATATAATAGGTCTTCCATTAAAAAGTTAATGGATGATGTGTTGAACATTGTCTCAAATTGGTAAATAGGATGTCTGGTCCTATATTAATAAAAGCTGTGAACTTGATTTACTGTCAAAATCTTTTCTCCAAAATCTTTCTTAACTATCTCAAGCATGATATATCACCTGTCTGTGTGGCTCAACTACAGAGGACACATTTCAAAGCTGTCATAGTGGTTCTCTTGAAAACTGTTACCCCTTGAAAGGCTTGAGATGAGGAGAAAGACACTTTTCCATTAGGGTGAGTGAAAATAGCTTTCCCCAACATTTTCCTTATGACGTCTTTACTTTCTCCACACTCTGACCTTTTTCATTGGTCCATGATTTGTTGAGAAAATTCAAGCGTCACAGAATAAATTCACAGAGAAGTTGTTTGAATATCTGCATATGTGTAACCCTCTCACAACTCCTGTGGTGTATGCTCTCTTTAGTACTGACACTGCATTTTCTGGAGTAGAAAGAGTTGCATTCAAACATTCTAAGAACTGGTAGTCCTTCAACCTTGGATGAGCACAAAATCACATAAAAGGTATCCTAGAACACACGGGCCTAGAACCCCTTCTCAGACTATGAATCACAACCTCTGTGGTCCAGTAACTAAAAATCCGAATTTTGAAGGCCTGAGAGAGAATCCTGAAAGCTGTTAGGGTTTTGCTTCTTTGGTAGGTACATTCATGGAGGCATAAATGTTGTGACACTCATGACTATTTCTGGTGGAAAAGTCTTAGATATTGTGAATGATATTTTTATAAACTATTCTGTAGAGCTTGTACCCTAATATTTTATATTTTTATTTATAAAAATATGGCAAATTCTTAAGAATATTTTGGTAGAGAAATTATTACTCCATGAAGTCTTATTATGCCTTTAGGCAATTTGGATTTTCCTTCTGATTTCCTTTTACTGCATAGTCATTTAGCAGATAACCGAATATGTATCGCATGTATACATAATTTCTTAGTATGTATCATTGCTAAAGGGGCTAGCATTAGTGGGGCAACCATATTTCTCCTCACTTTTTCAATTCAGACCCTTTTCTAGGGCTTATATTTCCCTAAACAGAGTCATAGTAGTGAAATATGTTTCGATTTACTTTCAGAGAAATAAAAATTTCCAGAAAAGTCTGTCCCCAAATGTATATTATGAAAAAAATATGCTATATGATATTCTAACTAAGAATTGTAATTAAACACTTCAGGAAGCCAAAGAAAATTTATCAGGAAAAAAAAGCGTTTGCTCTGCTGGTTCATTTATGTCATCCTGCCTTTGGATAGAATGCAAAAGCCACTTGATATTGCTATGAAGACTTGGGCAGGGTCAACATTGAATTTCCAAATCAATCTGGAAAGTAAAAGATACTTCACACAAGTACTTTACTCAAGGCCTTGTTTTGATATGAATTTAAATTGCTCACCCTTGAGAATCTTAAACCACAATGTTAAGCCTGGAATCAAACTAAAATTGTATTTAAGTATTTCCATGGGCAGATAAAAGTTCATATTTAAAGTCAGGAATAGCAAGAAGTCACCCATGTGGAGTGACTTAGGGGGCTGTGTGGGCCGGGCCAAGTTCTCACCCACAAATACCTGTGCCTGATATTTTAGCCTTTGAGTAGTTCTCCTTGGTTTCTCTCTTAAAATACAAATATTTTGCACTCCCAATTAGCACATTATGATGAAATAACACTTTTCTGGGAATAAATTTGCCAGATTGATTTTCTTTTTGACAAGGGGATAGATGACAGATAGAAGAACTGAGAATCTGGAAACTCAGAAATGGTAATGAAGAGAGAGCAGAAGTCCAAAATATTCTTGAATTCCTTCAAAGATTTGTCTTGGGACAACTCTTTTTATTTTAAATCTCATTTGTCCCCATGATTGTAACTGCCATTATATTAGTTATCTATTGCTATGAAACAAATTACCTCAGAACTTAGTGGCTTAAAAGAGCACACCACATTTACTATCTCACAGTTTTTGTGGGTCAGAAATCTGGCTCTAGTTTAGTTGGGGCTTTGGCTTTGTGGTCTCCTGTAAGAGTGTAACCAAGGTGTTAGCCAGGGTTGGAGTCTCATCTGAGGCTTCCTAGGGAAGAATCCTCTTTGAAGCTCATACTCATGGTTGCTGGCAGGATTCAGTTCTTTAAGAATTGTTGGACAAAGGGTCTCAGTTCCTCACCAGCCAACGGCTGGAGGCTGTCCTCAGTTTGTGCCATCTGGCTTTTCCAATATGGCAGCATGCTTCATCAAATCCAGCAAGAGAAGAACTCTGTTAGCCAAGTGGAAGTCGAACTTTTTCTAACCTAATTATGGAAGTCCCATCCTATCACCTTTGCAATAGCATAGTGATTGGAGCAAATCCTTGGTGCAGTTCACCCTGAAGGGGAAGGATTACACAGGATATGAATTCCAGGAGAAAGGAATCATTGGGGGCCATCTTAGAAGTCTTCCTACCAAAACCATCAACATGCAAAGGACCCTTGAATCTAAATATTCAGCTGAACCAAACAAGTACAGTGGATTCACTCAAGAGCCACAGTCCAAATATCCAAATCTGCTTCTCTTTCTAGTCTTTTTATATTTCAGTTAAGGCATCACTAGCCACTCAGCTTTCCATGCTAGAAATTTGATGTCATGCTCCATAGCTCTCCGTTTTCTCTCACTACTCACATCCAGTTCATCCCTAAGTCAGGTAGGGGCTTTGACAAGAAATTTCTTGAATCTCTCTGATCTACCCGACTCTCACTGTTGTCTACAGATCATCTTTCACTGGCGCCATTATATGAGACTTCCAAGACTTCCATGAATCTTCACTCCACCACGTCCATAACTTGGTACTTTGCTTGGGTTATTTCTTCTCCAGGGAATACTCTTTCTTCCAATCATCATTCCTTGCCCAGAAAGCTGGTGTTTAATCATTAAAGCCAAGTTGAAATGGATCAAATTAGTGAAAATCTGATTATGCCACATTTGATACAGCAAAGGTGATGTCTTGGAAACGCTGGAGACAGATGATATATAATAAAAAAAATCACAAGAAAATTTTACTCCAATGAGAAAATGTTTCAGATAAGGGCAAAGATTTGTATTTGTGATTCTTCTAAATTTAACAATAAAAAGTCTACATGCACTTTAAAGTAAAGAATGCTATCTCCAGTTAGTAAGCATTGTCTAGAAGAGCTACATTTTTCATGACATGGTTTTCTGTTTTTTCTTTTCTTTTTTCTTTTTTTGCTCCTGATCAGTTTAGCGCAATGACTAACAAAACACACTAGCATTTAAAAGTTATTTAGCTACAGAAAGTTGAAATAATCCAGTTTCACAAAATTCATTCAGTTTTGTAAGCACGTTAAGAAAACTATTCTCTGAAGCATTATGGTATAGTAGGTAAAATATGGGGACCAAGAGACCTGGGTTTTAATGCCAATATAAGCCACTAAGTGGCTTTGCTCCTTGGAGAATTATCTTTCCATGATGGTGAAGGGTCTTCATCTATAGAATAAAGGAATGGGACTTGATCAGTGTTATTTAACCTCTGTTCTTCTGCACCCTAAGGTGGCAGCGCTTTAAGGGTTCTGAAATGGGGTCTTGATCATAGTAGACTCATTAAATACATATTTATTCTTTTACTGTTCCTTTCCCCTCTCCCACTAAGACTATTTAGTTTTACCTCCACTAACAATGGCTTCTGCCTCTTAGACACTAACACTTTTCTTCTGCTGCCACCACCATGTGAAAATAGAGAAGGCTGGAGTTAGCAGTCCTTCCTTGCCTCACTGATCCTCTCTCATCCTGTTTGGGCTCAAAAGTCTCAGTCTCCACAGTTTGCTTTCTTCCTAAGCAAATTACTTTTAAGGGAATTTAGGTTTAAAGAAGTGTTAATTTAAGTACTCATCCTGATAAGGGAAATCTGTGCCTTAAAGATGGCCCGCCGAGCCAGCAAAGGAGTCCCAGCCCCTGCCCTGGGGCTCTTCCAGGTCCTTCTCTGCCCAGCTGCACGCATGCACCAAAAATGCCAAGTATTCGGAAGTAGAAGTGTATAAATTGCCCCCTTTGTTTGTGCTCGAGGCTCAGACCTTTGGAGACCACTCTCCGCTGAGCCCACCCACGTTAAATAAACGTCCTATCCTCTAAGAGCTCCCAATGCCCCTTGGTTCTTCTGTCTGGCGATCCAGTTCAGGTTCTGTAACAATCCTTGTTGACCACTACAAAACCACTAGCTCTAAACAACTCAGAATTTGTATTTATTTATTTATTTATTTTTAAAGATTTTATTTATTTATTTGACAGACACAGTGAGAGAGGGAACACAAGCAGGGGGAGCAGGAGAGGGTGAAGCAGGCTTCCCACTGAGCACGGGGCTCGATCCCAGGACCTCGGGACCATGACCTGAGCCGAAGGCAGACGCTTAATGACAAAGCCACCCAGGCGCCCCTCAGAATTTTTAAAAACAATTCTTTTAAATTTAAACTACCCCTTTATTTTTATTTAATACATTGACTTATCCTTTTTGTGTAGTTCAATTTCCTGAAAATTTAGTGTCAAAAAGAAAATGAAATCATCTTACAGTAATTGCTTTAGTTAAAAGTCCAAGACTCTAAAGTTGGCAAACCATGCTGATCATTATATTACTATAGACTTCACATACATGGTAGTTTATATTAGGCTAGCCTCAGACTCTGATCACTAGCAGACTGGGAATTTTCCTTATCTCTCTACTCATTCATTAGAGATAAGAAAATATTTTGTTGTTAGCTGTGTTACGATTTAGCATTAATATTTTTGAGGGGCTTTTGTTTTGCTGTCTTTACCTGCTATATTATTCGTAGAGGTGGAGGGAAGCATAGGGTTGAGATGGAGAAAAGGAAACCTTAAGGATATTATTGAAGAAACATTGTTGCAGACCTACTTGTTTCTTACAGCAGATTTTACTTGTTTTATTTTGCTGTCAATATAACATCTTATTTAGTCATTAGGGTGATCTATCCCTATCGAGAGTTTTGAGTGAACAGCTGAAAAGGGCTCAAGACATGGAAACTGAATGGCTCCTGTGTTAAAATGATTTCCTTGATACATGATACATGGAAGCTAAGCAAGTGATTTTATTCTGTGTGTAACAAATGAGACAGTGAATTCCCAGTAGAGACCCTCTAGTTCTGGCAATCAGGAAACACCCCAGTATTTCACATTTTAAGATCACTTGTAAGCCTGATTCATCACAGGTTTGGATATTTAATTGCTTTGTGCAATAATTGAAAACTTACTTCTTACATGAACCTTGATCCCTTGATGATAAATATAAATTTTACAAGAAGAATCAATATTAGTTTAACAAGAAGAATCGATAGCCTGGCAAAGTCATTGGAATACTAATTTGACATTTTCAGGATTACTTTACATTCATTCAATCTACGTTTATCGAAGGCCTTTTCAGTGACAGGTGCTGGCATCAAAGGGGGATGCTACAGAACTGACTGTTTTACAAGGGTATCTTGCCAGGCAGGGGGAGACACGCAAAGTGAGAAATGGCCAGCTACAAGTTCATCTGCGTTAGACATACAAGAAAATCTATCAAAGTACTGCAAAGGAAATAAGTCTTGAATAAGAAAGACTAAGGAGCATTGGGTGAAAATCTGCATTAATGTTGTACACCAGGCCAGGGAAAAAACTCAATAAAAGCCGACTGTTCAAAAAGTGCTGTGAAGTGCCTTGAGGCCTACCTCAAATTTGGCTGCAATGATCAGAGCTATCTGCGAGTTATTTGTAGCCCAAGGATTGCCAGACACTATCATATCTGCATTTACTCAACCGAGTTAAATGGATTGTTGGGCAGGAATGCCGGAGTGAAAATATTAATGACTTTGGGGTGGGATTTCACTAGAGTTCAATCCTGGCTCTGATACTAGGCAAATTATTTACCAACCCTGTGTCTCAGTTTTCTCATTTGTCAAATGAAATAGTGCCTATCCTACAGAGTACTTGTGATGAATAAATGGAATAGTACAATATTTTGGGGGGGCTAAGTACTGAGTGAGTCAAATGAATAAATGTAAAGCCCCACATCTAGTCCAAAAATGTGGACAATAAATGTTAGTCTCTGTTCTCACATCTCTCTGCTTGTGCTACAATTTCTACTGATTCCATGCTTTTTCAGAAAATGATATAAGAATGAGCCTATATACCTAACTGGGTAGCCCTGATCTCCCTTTAGAGGTTTTGCAAAGCTCAGCTCTGACATTAGCAAGCTGAATGACTGTGGACTCCAGTCTGTAAAATATAATCTCCCTCATGGAACAGATATGAGAATTATATGAATTATATGAATTAATTAAATTTAGAGCAAATTTAGACACACAGTAAGCTCTTTCTAATTCTTTACTTTAATAATACTGAGATATATTTGATGTACATTTTCTAAGTTTAAGGTGTACAACATATTGATTTGATGCATTTATATTGCAAGATGATTGCCATTGTAGCTTTAGCTAACAGCTCTATTGCATCACATAACTGTCGTTTCATCTAATATTGGGAAAAATTAAGATCTAATCTTAGCAAGTTTAATGTCTGTAATACATTTTGTTGTCTGTAATCACTGTGCTGTGCATTAGGTCTCCAAGACATAATTACCTACTGGTTGCAGGTATGTACCCTTAAACATCTCTCTCATTCTTCCCACCCCCTGGTGACCACTGTTTTACTCTCCGCTTTCATGATTGTGTTTTGTCTTGTTTCAGATTCCACATGTCAGAGACATCACATAGTATTTGTCTTTGTCTGATTATCTTGTAGCAGATTGCCCTCAGGAATATTAGCTCGACAAAAAACTAAAGGCACCCAGAGTATGGCAAAGAGCAACATTTTTCAGTCAGGAGCCAATATCTGGGTCTCACCTTGACACCTGTGAAGTTTCTAAGTCAAGGTGATTAATTTACTAAAATCTTAGTGTCCTGTTTATAAAATTAGGTTAATATTATCTACCTGTCCAGCCTATTTTACAGGGACGAACTAAAGGAAATTATGTAAATCAGATGACAGACATATTTTGAGCAATGTTATCATCCAAGACAGAGTTATCTTTATTTACAATCTACTGATGTTATAAGAAAATAATTGATTAAACAATTATACATGATTTTAAACTCTGAAGGGCTGAGTCACATGTGTACTCTGTCACATAACCACCGGATCAGGAAGACAAACCATGGGGGTCATCAGCTGTGCTTTGATTTATGCCTGATATCTTATTTTCCTCTTCCACTTGCAACTTTTCTTTGAATAATTACTAATTTGTAAGGATTTTTTTTTCTTTCTTTCTTTCTTTTTTTTTTTTTTGTACTTCAGATCCTGGCTTTTAAAGTTAAATTCTGAGGAGAAAACTCAAGGAACATTTTTTCCCTACTTTTTTGCTAGTAAAATGTAATTATATGAACTTGTAAAGAAAGCCATTTCCACAAGTCAAATATTTAAATTATTCTGTAAAAGCTTAAAATTTCAAGTACTTTAACCTACTTAAAAGGAACAAATGCTGTGCTGGGATTAAGCCAAACCAATTAATTTGTGGAAAACATACTGAAGATATTTTTCCATATGCAAGAATGGAAAGTGATAAGGCTGTAGAGAAAAAGTGGCTGATCTTCATGGTGAAGTAATCTGAACCTTCCCACCTTTTCCCCCTCAAATGCTCACTGCATGATTTCTTTCCAACTTCATTAAGTGAAAGTCATGTATAAAGGAGATAAACAGGGTTAGAGGAAGAACAAGGGCTGAGAGAAGAGAGGCAGATTTGCAAGGTGAAAAGACTTGTATTAGTGCCTTGAATTTCTGTTTTGTTTAGATCCCTTATTTTTCTGTACATAGGATCTTTTAGATTATGCTGTTCCCTGTGATATATATATATTTTTAATTAGGTCTTTCTTTCTTTCTTTCTTTTTCTCTCTCTTTATTTCTTCTTTCTTTCTTTCTTTCTCTTTCTTTCTTTCTTTCTTTTTTCTTTTTCTCTTTCTTTCTTCTTTCTTTCTTTCTTTCTTTCTTTCTTTCTTTCTTTCTTTCTTTCTTTCTTTCTTTCTTTCTTTCTTTCTTTCTTTCTTTCTTTCAAGATTTATTTATTTTAGAGAGAGAAAGAGCACTTGGAGGGGAGTAGCAGAAGCAGAGGGAGAGAGAGAAATCCAAGCAGATTCTGGGCTGAGTGTGCGGAGCCTGACACGGGGCTTGATCCCACAACCTGGAGAGCACGACCTGAGCTGAAACCTAACTGACTGTGCCACCCAGGCACTCCAGATGAGGTCTATTTCCATTATTGCCTATGAAGTTGGTATTTCCTTTTTTTTTTAAATTTTTGATGTAGTGTTCCATGATTCATTGTGTCACCCTGGCTAATTGTTTCAAATATAGCCAGAGCCATTATTTGTACAGGTTTAAATAAAAGTCCTTTCCCTTTGTTTTTAAGCCTCTGTTTTATCTTTTCCTTCTTTTTCATCTCTCTTGCTATCTCTTTTGTTACCCTCTCGTCATTTTCCAAACTAACTTACTTTTTAAAATATTGCCTCCTCCTTTTTAGTCTTCTAGGATCAGAGTTCAGAATTGGGTAAACCTCAGTCATACATGTATTCGAACAGGTTTTATCAACAATTCATAAACTTCTGAGCATAATTTTGATATGTTTTAGAGTCTGGCATGTACGTGTGTTTGTATGCTTCTGAAGTGCAAACATAGGATAGTAATTTTCTATATCACCATCTTCGTGTTTTCACATGCTCTTTTCAAAAATAATTTTTTGAGAATTCAAAAAAATTTAAAAGATACGAAGTGTGATGATTCACTTTATGTGTCAACTTGGCTACCCTATGATGCCCAGTTTTTTGTTCAAACACTAGTCTGGATGTTGCTATAAAGGTATTTTGCAGATATGATTAACATTTACAGTCAGCTGCCTTTGGGAAAGGAGGTCACCATTGGGAATGTGGATGGGCTTCTCCAGTCAGTTCTTAAGAGCAGAAATTTAGGTTTCCTGGGGAAGAATGAATTCTGCCTTAAGATGGTGACATAGGACTCTTGCTTAAGTTCTCAGCCTCCTTGCCTGCCTTAAATTTTGACTTGACAGTCCTCACAATCACATAAGTAAATTCCTTAAACTAAATCCCTCTGTCTGTCTGTGTCCCCTTTTCCCTGTATCTCCACCTCTGTCTCTCTGACTTTATCTTTATATAATAAATGTATAATTGGTTCTTTTTTTTTAAGATTTTATTTATTTGAGAGAGACAGAGAGCACGCAGAAGTGAGGATGGGAGGGGCAGGGGGAAAGGGAGAAACAAGCTCCCCACTCATGTGGGGCTTGACCCCAGGACCCTGGGATCATGACCTGAGCCAAAGGCAGAAGCTTAACTGATTGAGCCACCCAGGTGCCCTTAGTGGGTTCTATTTCTTTGGAGAACCCTGAACTGACTGATGCACTGAGGCATATATCATAATACTCTAGAGGTTTTATTAAAATTGGCTATTTCATTGGATTGATTTTTTCTACAGTCTCTTGCTTTTTCAGGAAGGAAGCTCTAGCTAGACTTGTGATTCAGAAGACCCTTCCCTTGAAGGGAAATATTCCTTTACAGGAATCTGTCCAATGGTCTGGCTGACTGCTGTGAGGTGTGTCTAGTACCCACAGCTCAACCATGTGGTCTGAGGCTGGGTTTCAGTATGTCTGCATTTGAAAATGATGTGGATGTTGTGCAGGGCGCTCTACCCAGGTACCTGAATAGACCACCCCTCTGCTCCTCACAGCCTTCACACAGTTCATCATCCCCTGAAGCAATGGACCTTCCCCCCAATAAACGTTTCATTTATGGCTTCAATCTATATAAGAGTAAGTTAGAGATTTCTTTTATTATTTTTCTAATCATGAAAAATCATGAAGTAAGCATACTACATTGTTATGATGAAACTATGAAAAATAAAACCTTTCAATTCATTTATTCAACATGGCATTTGACCTAGTTTATTCAGGCTGTTTTAACAAAGTGCCATCGACTGGGTGGCTTATATCAACAAGAGAAATGTATTTCTCACAGTTGTAAAGTCTGGAAGGATGAGATTAGGGTGCCAGCATTGTTGGCTTCTGGCGAGAATCCTCTTCCAGGTTTCAGACTGCTGACTTCTCATTGTATCCTCATGGGATGGAAAGAACAGAGACAGGGGAAGCAAGCTCTCTCGTGTCTTTTTATAAAGTCACTAATTTTATTCACAAGGGCTCCACCCTAATTACCTCTCACAGGCCCCATCTTCTAATAAAATCACACTGGGGGGCAGAATTTCAACAAATACATTTTGGGGGACACAAATATTCCATCCATAACAACATTGAGATTCAATTCCTTAGGAAAATAGTACTATATTATGTAACTACATTTTGGTAAATTTGGTAAAAGTAAGAGATTATTGGAAGGTGACTTGATTAGGTTAACATAGCTGGTAAGAAGCAATGCCAGGAGTTAAGGCCTGGATCTAGTCAATCTCCAAAACCATGAACTTCCTGTAATTTACCAATAAACCCAGAAAATTGATTTCTGGAAAATGTTAGGTTAGGCCAGTGGTTCTCAAAGTGAGCTCCTAGAATGAGTATCACCTGGTTAAGTCCAATTCCAACATGTTAACTAACCTAAAGTTCTCCACTTACATCCTTCACTCTCCTGCCTTACACAAGTAGATACTTGACTTTGTGTTTACCATAATGAATGAAAAATAATTCAGTGCTGAAAATAGAAGAGAAAATGTCTCTCCCCAAATCTGAATCCATTAAAGAGTTTTACTACAGTTACTTCCTCAGAAGTACACATAGGGTAAGAGTCCAGGCTGAACCTTCTCTCTCCCCTCAGAAAAAAATTATTTCCCTGGAACCAGGGCTGGGTGACAGAAGATGACATGAGCAGAGATGTGTGGGAAGTGATAACAGTAGACGCTGAAGAGGGAAGGGTCAAGTAAGGCCTAGTCTCACAGAGGTCACTTGGCACAACTTGGAAGTAGAAAAGAGATTCTTGTCCACTAGTGAAGAGAGGGAAGGGCAACCACAGGAGATGAATGGCATGTGTAGACAGCAAGGGGAGACCTCCAGAGGCAGCAACCGTGGAAGCAGCCAAGAGAGCCAGGTAGGGTGAAGGACTCCTCAGTCCAGACAAGCCTGGTGCGATGACTCAGAGACTAGGAGTCAGACTCCTCCATGGCCCTGGCACCGTATTTGCCTTCCCATCCTTCCTCACCAGTTACACACGTCCTGGAGAAGGGAAAACCTAGAATTTACTGTGATTTATTTTCTGTCATTTCAGCAAAATGTGGCTCAACATAGAAATGAAATTGAATCACAGAATATAAAGTCACGTTTCTTTTTTCAACTTTATTTTGAAGTTATTTCAAACCTATAGAAACATTGCAAGAATAGTACAAAGAACTCCCTCATCCTATTTTCCCAGATTCAGTCTGTGATCTATCGACCTTCCTTGCTATATGTATATACCCATTGTCATTTGTCTAACCACTGGAGAGCAAGTTGCAATTGTGATGCCTCATTACCCCTAAATACTCCAGAACAAGGACACTCTCTTATAGTACCTCCACACTGACCTCCAAATCAGGAAATCAACAATGACACAATACACAGACCCAGTTCACAGACAACATTTAAATTCCACCAATGTTTCCAACAATGTTGCTTGTCCCTTCGTGATCCAGAAACCTATGTTTCATTTAGTGGTCATGTCCTTTCAATTTTGTTCAGACTGAACAATTCCTCAATGTTTCCTTGTCTCTTAGGACTTTGATAATCTCAACATGAGTCCAAATGATGCTTTCTCCTAACCATGCTCGGGCCATGCATTCTGGAAAGTAATAACACAGAAATGATTCTGTGCTCTTCTCAATTCATGACAATGTAGGCATATAAATAGAGTTGTCCTACCACTGGTGATGTTAATTTAATCACCTGGTCAACTCAGGGTATACCAGGCATCTCTATTTTCCCCTTCTAAATTTTGTTTTGTTTTGTTTTCTCTTAGGAGAAATTCTGCTATTACATTACTTTCTTGTTACTTATCAAACCACTGACCAGCCTTAGCATCCATTGATGATTTTCTCCGGAATTAGCCACCAGTCTATAATGGTTGTCAAATGGGTGATACTCTAACTGTCCTCATTTGTTAGTGGTCATTCCATTGTAAGAGACAGCTTTTCCTTTTTATTCATTTATTCACTTATTTATCATTTGTTTAGATTATATAGACTTTATTTTTGTTTTATTATTTTTTAGTTTATTATATGTGGACTTACAAATTCCTATTTTACTCAATGAGTTAGTCATCCATTACTCTTGTTATTTATTTTGATAGAAATTGTCATAGATTTGGCCCTTTCAAGCTAATTCATGTCTTTTTGCATTTTCTTACTATTTGGCACAATAAGATGTCTCAGGCTTGTTTTTGCCTCACCCCAGCCTTGGAATCAGCCATTTTCCCAAAGAACTCTGATTTTTCTTTAGTGAAGGATGGTATTCAGAAACCAAGATCTGGGTACTTAACGTGTTCATAGCTTTTGGGATGACGTTGCTTCAAGTGCCTCTCAGAAAACAGAACTAGGAAATACATGTACGTATATTCATACACTTGTACATACACATCTCTGTATACTCTTTATGTATCTGAGTACTGTAAAAAAAAGAGTTCATACTAATATCTCTTATTTATTTTTTGTTTTGAGAGAGAGAAAAAGAGAGAAAGAGCAAGTGCGCATGGTAGGGGAGAAGCAGAGGGAGAGAGACAATCTTAAGCAGGATCTACACCCATTGCAGAGCTGGACGTGCGGCTTGATCCCACCACCCTGACATCACGACCTGAGCCAAAATCAAGAGTTGGATGCTTAACTGACTGAGCCACCTAGGTGCCCCCAATATCTCTTATTTAAACTCTTCTGAAGATTCTTTCTCTTCTCTGCGTTTGTAAATCCTTCTCTGATGGTGAGAAACCTGCTCCCTTTTTCCTCTGTATGTTTCTCCTTCTCCACAGGCACATGTTCTTGTGTGTGCGTACACACACACACACACACACACACAGAGTTATTTGCTCAATCAATTTACTACTTTGTTTGTAACAGTAAATCTCCCAACCGCACGGCCGCCCCCGCACCTACCAGCTCCGTGTCCGCTGCAAGTCTCGCAGCCTCCTTGGCTTCCAGCTCCCCAGCTGATGTGTCTGTGCAGCACTCTTGCCCTTTCACTGGCCTGCAGCGACGGACTCTCTGTTCTCACAATATATTTCTGACACACCTGATTTTAATGGGCACTTGCACGTTCTTCTCAAAATTATTACCTGTCTGAAACTCTGAATCAAGTCTCAGTTAAAAAAAAAAATACCTTCCTCTTGACGCTCTTTCAGATTCTACAGGCGGGAACAGCTGCTTCCTACCTTTTGTATTTCCTATTCTCACCTCTGTCCTCAGGGCATGAAGTCTCTGGGAGACAGAATACTGGGGACTTCTTGTCTACCTGTTTCTGGCAATGGTTTCCAATGAAGGGTATGAAGGGTACTGGAATCAGACAAATTCTCTTCCTTTTCTCCATGTAATCTTTGAACAGATTTTTTGATGTTCCAGCTCATGGCATACACTATTATTGTCTGTCCATTCTACTACTGCCCACATTTGCCATCTATTATGTTCGCTGTGTATTTGTGTAGAGTCTCTGAAAGCTGGTTCCATTCCAGGGATGCAGACTTTGCCTCTGTTTCCTCCACCCTGGGCTAATTTTATCCCAATTCCTGTAACCAATCCCCTCAAGATCTTCTCTTGAAGTCCTCTTCTGGTAATAACTGTCTCTGTCTCAGAGTGTATAGTTTTCCTAATGGTTATGCACAGCCCTCACATTAAATTGTAAGCTCCTCAAGGTCAAAACTTCTTTTTGTGATTTTTAAATACTTTATATAGAACTTTGATTTTTATATACTTTATATGTAAGTCAAAGGCTTGCACAGGATCGTAATCAACAGATACTTTAAAAATTTGAGCATGCGATAATCTTCTCTGACATCTCACACCAAGACAATTCCATATCTGGCTTATTGATCTGTGGCTAAGATTTGGGTTAATGATCATTTCCAATATTATAACTCCACTCAATCAAATGTGGTTCTGTGTAGTAGTGTGAGAGTGTGTAATTCAAGAAAATTTCTTGGAAACAATGAAAAATAATGTATTTTTGTTACATTCAGTTTGTTTATTTGCCCTATATTTGGAACTTCCAAAGGCCTTGGATTAATGTTAAAGCAAGAAAAAACATTATTGATTTCTTTTATGATTCGTTTAAAAAATTAGGACATCAAACACAGAATTTTATTGGCCATTCACATGTTTTCCAAGCTATCGCTTGTTATTCAGAGGATAGACTCTTATGTCAGAGACATTCATTTTCTCTGTAAACACTTTAAAATATGTAAGATGGCAATTATTTTTAGAGAAATCACCATACGTTAAATAACTGACTTACCATTGGACAATATAGAAATACCTCAAATAAGTATAAAACTAAAATAAAATGTTACATACTTCATCTCTGGGACCTACCGGTCAACTGATGTTCAGTTTTGAACGTGAGTTGATGTTTCTTATTCCATTTTGTTTCCTGTGGGTTTTTTCTGCTACCCTAGCAAGAAGCATAGAGATAAATTTATACAGTACTTAAATAATTTGAGTTCCATGTTCAACTGTTTTCACTCCTGTTTTTAAGGCATTTTCCTTAATAAATGGATATCCCATTATAGTATCTACCAGAGTTGTGTGCACAGAGAGGATCTTAGTTAATATTTGATCAGTCAGTGTATTTCAACCAAAAGACTTTCTCATGCCCAAATGACTGATATCAGCAGGCTCTTTATTAATCCAGTGTTCTATCCGCTTAAAAACTGATATGCAATGAGAATTTGGCCACCATCAAGCTCTTATTTCCATGAATTGTTCACTTAATGAGAACTTGACATGAGATGGGTGAGTAGGCTTTCTTGGGTTTCACTTTTGTTCCTTTCTTCTCGTTCACTCTCCTTTCCATTTGTGAAACTCATTCTTGTTTTAAGCTCCTTGAGCACACAAGAGAAATTGCTCATTAGCTCTTTATGTTTTTTCATGGGGAACAGCAAGATTTTTGCTGATGTTTTACTGGAGTTTGTCTTAAAAATACAGAACATGGCAAAATCTTTAAGAAGAAAGAAACTTCAGTTTTTTTTTTTCAAAGCAGCCACCGTGAGTAATTTCCAAACATCCAAAAGAACACATGAAACCAAAAATCCAAAACAAAATCTTTTACTTTTTGGCCAACTAGTATAATATAATCCTGCATTTTGGCAGTCAACCAAATTTGCTCTGTAGGACCCTTTAAAAATGGAAGAGCCTAGGGCGCCTGGGTGGCTCAGTTGGTTACGCAACTGCCTTCGGCTCAGGCCATGGAGTGTCGGGATCAAGTCCCACATCGGGCTCAAGGGATCGAGTCCCACTTCGGGCTCCCTGCTCAGTGGGGAGTCTGCTTCTCCCTCTGACCCTCTTCCCTCTCGTGCTCTCTATCTCTCATTCTCTCTCTCTCAAATAAATAAAATCTTTAAAAAAAACCCACAGATATTTAAAAAAGAATGGAAGAGCCTATATTGTTTTCCCTCTTTTAGTGTGGAAAGTCAGATTTAGTTACCATGACTGTTCCTTCCTCTGCCTAGACCAGGCATCTCCACAGTTGGGCCATTTTGGAATTTGTTAGAGTATGTGAACAGAAACTGATAATAAGCTGAATTGGGTTTGACTCACTACGGAGTATGCTGTCAATATATTTGTTGAATTGAAATTGCCTTGTGAGGCACTGATGAGAAATCATCAGACATTGATGATGTCTGTTGACCTTTTATTATAGCCACTTTCAAGTCAGACGTCAAGCCTGCTTTCCATTCTCAGTCTGGAGAACCTATTATCCTTAAAGGCTTTGTTTGCAAAATACATCATCAGTAAGAGCAAAATATGCTGTTAGAAAGATACTGTGTGTTTACACAGAGCTCACTATTTTGCACAGTAGTAAGAAATAAAACCAGTTATGTCTCCTCTTCCCCTATAATGTAAGACACTGCAAATTTCTAGGCCTCAAAAACTATAATAAATATGCCTCAGGGAAACTATAATATCTCTAGGACTCACATATGTATTCTCAACAGAAAAATTTGCATTTGATTCATTATGTTGGAACAACGACTCCAAGTTTTCTTGAAAAATAAAATTTACATACCATACCTAGGAGGCTCGAGTACTGATTGTGATTTTAAATTCAATATACATTGCAAAGACCAAACACAGTTTTCGTTAGAAATCTTACTACCTGAAGGTTTTAATACAGGTTGAACAGAAGACAGAAATTATAGAATAAGTCTTATCAGAATTGGGTTCCATCTCAATGTTACAAAAAACTAACTACCCTAAAGGCTTTCCACTATCCAGTAAACAAATTAATAATGAGATGGCCCTTGTATATGACACAATATGTTTCCAGAGCTAACAGTCCTTTTTTGTTAAAACCCACCTCTATTCCTTTCAGAAGTCATAGTTTATCTCCAACTTAGTGCAAATTCTGAAGAACAAAACGAGGCATTATTTTTAGGTCATTGTTTCAATGTGATGGCCATTTCAGAACCTTGTTGCAGAGTTTGGTTGGCGGCCGCAGCAGGAACAGAGGGCAGACAGCAGAGAGCAGCCCCATTGTCTCGCCGGCGGCAGGCCGTTACCCTCAAACCCGGGCCACCCTGTCACCATGCCCACGGTCAGCATCAGCTAGGCAGAGACCCAGCAGCCCCGCTGCCCTGCCTCAACGCTGGGACGCCAAGCCCCGCGCTACGTGTTGCGATGCCGGGAACCGAGGCAGAAACGACAGGATTACCTCGAGGACGGTTTTGGGAACCGTAAAATGGTTCCATGTAAGAAACGGATATGGTTTCATCAACAGGAATGATACCAAGGAAGATGTATTTGTAGAGTAGACCGCCGTGAAGAAGAACCTCAGGACATGCTTTGGCAGTGTAGGACTTGACCTTCTGGGAGCAAAGGCGGCGGGAGCCGCAAATGCTGCGGGTGGGGTGCTAGGGCAGGGCAGTAAATGCGCGGCGCAGTAAATGTGCAGCAGACCCAAACCAGGATAGGTACTGGCCCCCTCGCAGGGCATGCCGACGCAGTGGACCCAATTACCTGCACCAGTTACCAGCAGAATGGCGAGAAGGGCGAGAGTGGCAGAGTGAGGGAGTGGAGCGAGCTGTCGCAGGCCAGGTCCAACAGCGCCGCCCTGCCCCCACCGCGGACCACCGTGTCCCCTTCTCCTGCACTGAGGCCCCGTGGGCCCCACCACGGTGCTCCAGCCCTCCTGTGCAGGGAGAAGTGGTGCAGGGTGCGGACAGCAGGGTGCAGCCGAGCAAGGCAGGCCAGCGACACAGACTACTACTGAGGTCATAAATCAGGGTTCCGCAGGGGCCCTCCTCACCCATTAGCCTGTAGACAAAGGCAAAGAAGAAGACAGGGAAAATCAGGGCGACGAGACCAAGGACATGAGATAGTACAAAGGCTTTAGCAGCTGCCTCATCGTCAGAACCAACACCTCTTCACTTACCTAAGCAGTTGCCCAGAAAACCCCAAACCACGAGATGGCGAAGAAACAAAAGCAGCATCCACCAGCGAAAATTCCTCAGCTCCAGTTGCTGAGCAGGGCGGGGCTGACTTTTTAAGTTGTTTCATGTCTGGTCAAGTTGCAACTTCTTTCTTTCTTTCTTTTTTTTTTTTTTAAGAACATCACTTTTAATTTGTAATAAAAATTTACAACTTTTTTTCCCCAAAAAAGTCAACCAAATGCAAGCACCTGTTAACAAAGGTCTTACTTTAAAAAAAAAAAGAGAGAGAGAGAGAGAGAGAAGAAACTTGAACTTTGGAAAGGGGAAACATTTGGATACAATCTCAAGTTTCTTACATGATATAGAGGAGTTAAAAGACATAAAATTAGCATAACCTAGAAAGTTTTGTTTCAAATAACAAATCTCATGTCTGTGGAATATTATACTTGTCTAAATTTAAGAATCAGGAGGAATGAATAATGTTGTATAATAGAGTGGTGGGTATTAGCTAGCAACATTCCCTAAATACTGGAATGAATTTCTACAATGTACCCAGAAATTCAGAATGTTTATTGATATTTTCTTCTTACTAAATGTGTCACTTTTAATTATTCCTTGATTGTTCACTGCCTGATATCACAATGGAGGAAATAATAAACTCATAAAGGCAGGCTTTGTTTATGAGTGACCATGGGGAGTAGTAGAAAGAACATAAGACCAGTGGATCTAGGTTCTAGTCTTAATTCTGTCTCTTATTCTTTATATAGTCTGGAGCCAGTCATGTCACCCATTTGGATCTCAGTTTTCTTTTTGCGAATGGGAGGATTGGGGAAAGTACGCTCCAATAGCCCGTCTTGCTTTAAAATTGGATAAATTGTGTTTACTACTATTATTTTTGCACTCAGGAGTCACCAATGAATTCCAAGTGAAATTAAAACATAGATTTATTCTATGCTTTAAGAAAGACATCATGCTGAGTATTAGTGAACAGGACATAAAGGTTCGATTTAAATTTATTGCTTGTCTTCATGCCCCAAAGCTTCCGATACTATTGAGGTCATCTGAGTACCCATCTGAGCAATGGGAACACAGCTTTCTTGTTTGCCAGTGGAAAAGGACACCTGCAATTGGCTTTCATCGGCCCCTTCTGCTTGCTCAAGTGTGCTGGCTCTTGCCCAGTTTGCTTCTCTTCTCTGCTTTAAACATCACATTCACTTTCTCATTCTGTTGTGTGGTACTCCATTCACTCTTGCCTCACTCTTCTTGGTTGCTACTTGATTTCTAAGTGCTGTTGCCTAAATTTACACAATATGAACTCTGCCTATATCCTACCTAAGACTTGAGTGGCAGAGGGTAGATCAAACATATTGAAATCCTTGGAGACAAAGTTTAAGCAACAATAAGGTATTATTATTATTGATAGGTCATTCAGCTTGGAAAAAAAAAGATGACTACTTTAGATTTTTTGCATGTGTTAGCGATGTATTTAGAGTGATTGATATTACATTTATGTTTGACTGATCCTGAGGATCTGGCCTTAGGGAGTGTTTGGAAAAAAGCATGGTTTGTTTAATTGAAATTTCTCCGCCTGTTATGATTTCCCATGTTGAAGCAACTAAGTTTACATTCAGTGGTAGTTGTTGAGCTTAGAAGAAACAAAATGTTTGAATCCTCACAGTATGCATGCGATGGTGAACACCAGGCTGCCAAAACAGCTATGAGCAGCATCATACACAGACCCTGACTTGTCTAGGAAAAACTGCCAGACAGAGAATTATTTAAAGTATCAGGGTTTCTCTCATTGGTTCTTCTTAGCCTCAAGGGAAAGAGGCGGATGTAAAGACATCTGGAAAGCTTTCATACAGTGAGATTTTACTTATCTACCTCTGGGTAGATAGTTTTAATTTCCAAACTCTTTAACTATAAGGGGAATGCATTTGCTCATCACTCTATGGAATATTGTAGGAGAGAGAAAGGGCAAGACCTATTACAAATAACAGCCCAATGTGGCTGAATCTTCCACATGTTGAAATTAAAGATTTTTTTTAAACTGGAGAATGCAAGGGTACCTAAGAGACTTATTTATGTAGTAGTGGATATTAAACCTAAGCCCTTTTGTCCATTCTGTAGTGTGAATTGGAGAACAATTTTGTTTTTTCCATCTGGATTTGTTTGTTGTGATAGATTGTTGACATGACTTGCATACAAGGGAAGAACATTTTTTTTTTTTAATACAACAAAAAAAGAAGATTGAAGTGGGATCAACAATTGGGACATTGGAGTTAAGGTCTCTCTTCTTTTAAGTTCTCCACTCCTTTGTTGCATCTGAAGATTTTACTTTTGTGCTGACTTGGGAATTTGTGCTTGCTTTTGTGTGTCTTTTCTTTGATGATCTCAAGCTTTAGTGTGTTTGCAACTGAATTACAGATTTATTTGTAGAGATTTGTGTGCTGAGAACTTCTCAAAACATTGATGTAAGAGGTAAAGAGCAGAGAGTGTGAGAAAAAATTTCTTTGATAAACAGACATGACTGTCACTAAGCAGTTTCAAATATAAAGAAGAGGCTTTAGTTGCTGAGTTCCACACCTTGCATGTTGGCTCCTACTGTTCAGGGGAGGAGTTGCTGACAATAATTTGAAAAAACTTAGAAAATGTTTGCATGGGATTGTAGCAAGATAGATTTTTTAAAAAGATTTTATTTATTTATTTGAGGAGTGGGGAGAGAGTACGAGCAGAGGAAAGGGCAGAGGGAGAGGCAGAAGCAGACTCCCCACTGAGCAGGGAGACCGATACGGGGCTGTATCCCAGGACCCTGGGAGCATGACCTGAGCTGAGGGCAGATGCTTAACCGACTGAGCCATCCAGGCACCCCAGTAAGATAGATTTTAAAGCATGTTTGACGATAAGAGTTATTTAAGAACACAGACTGCATATAAACAATCTGAATATGAATTTTAATTTAGTGCAAAATGACCTGGAGATTGTAGTCTGTCATAAATTGTTTTCTGAAAATATATATTCATCTGAAACTAATTCCCCAACTTCTGATACAATTTGGGTCATTCTATCTAGAATCACTAGTATTGGATCTCTAATTACATGAAATTATAAAATGTAGGTTCAGAACTGCTAAACCTTATAGCTTGAGTCTCTAAAATGTTCTGGGTTGTTCTAATGGAAAGGATATGGAGTGCCACAAACAAGCATTTGTTGGTTTGGTCTCCATGCTGTTGACCAAATTCCTTATTTTCTTTAGAAAAACTCTGTCTCTGTTTGTCTGTTAGTTTTCTTAAGTTACTGCGCTTTTGGTTGTGGAGAAGAAGGGAAAATTTAAAGATATATTACTCGGCCGGGACATCAACAGTTTAGAAGAAGGCACATCATTTAGGAGTTTCTTGATGGGTTGACTTTAAGAATTCCCGAATTTATTCATTTCAGGTTAACTTCACTATTCTAGAATGATTTGCATACATTTGTCTCTAATTTTCAGTGGTATGTACTTCATATAATTAACAATTTACAGTTTCTATACTATTTACATGTACCGCAGTACATGGTAGTCTATGTTTCTCATGGTGGAACAATTTCCAGATGGCCTACAAATTGTCATTAACCATAATGGTATTTTTTTTTCTAATATGAGGCTATCAAGAACCATTTTAAAAAGAAGATGGAATACACAAGTATGTCTTTAGGCACTCATGCTTTGGGTCACTACCCCATCCTGCCTCCTCACAGGCGATTCATAGACTTATCTAGTAGGGATGGTAGAAAAGCAAAAAATAGAAATAGTTCTCTCTGAGACAGAAAGAAAAAAAGTGTCTAACATGTAAAGGTTCTTGCAGTTTTCCCATGGGATGTCAATAGAAAAAAATGGAAGAAAGAACACCTAGAAGAAAAAGAAAATACACACAAGGCTTCTTAGTTGGCCTCTGTGGGTGGTTTTTGTTTCCAAACTCCTTAATTATAACAAGAATTATCTAAGTTAATCTATGTTCAACATAAATGGTGGAGAAAAGGCCATTGACTTCTAGTTTTAGATGCATAAAACCATTTACTTATATTTTTCTCATCTTTTCTTAAACCTAAATGTAATTTTGACTTTAATATGTAATTTTGTGTTTCATTATAAAAAAGAACACATAGTTATATAATATATGAAATAAATTGTTCTTCATTTTAACTGGCACTGTCAAATCATTTTACATTTTTATTTAGTTAACATATTAATGATATATGTTTTAGTTTTTTATTACTTAGAAATTACAAATTACTTTTTTAAATATAACTATAGGCGAGGTTGTTTTGTGGTGTGTCAAAATTCACTGAAATAAGATTAGAAAATTGAAAAGAATTTTTGTTATAAGTCATTTGCAACCAAATATGAAGACTTTGAGAATATTGTGTCATAGAGACACACATGTGGTGACAATACTAGAGGTGACATAGAATAACATATATGTCGTCATAAAGAAAATAGTCTCAATGATTTTAGATAGGTCAGTTCTCTGTTAAACTGTTTTCTCCTTCATTATAAACTTTGTAGATTATGTTTATTTAGTTTTTATAGAGGACAGTAAGGCCACATATCTCACATAGAACGTCCACGTTTATGAAACTCTGTATCACTACGTTTTGAAGAGGAGTGAGCTCTTTTTTTTTTTAAAGGGAGTCTAATTTTCGACGGTTCTCCCTGCAACAATCAGTTTCTACCGCTAGGGGTCAGTCTACATGAACAGATGTCCATATATATCACTTAGGTGTCCAGTTTTAGGACCGTGTTATGATTTGATTTCATGCAGTGCTTTTTCACTTGGGGATAGAAGAATGCCTTTGGACACTTACACGGTAATATACAGCGCCTTGCAGTTTGAATTTTCTAGCTACACTCTTGACAGGACATTTCTCAAAGGATTTCAGTATATAGCTTAACTGTTCCTTTCCCCTAGCTGTTTCCTTTCTCTTCTCTCTGATGTGAATTCAGAGTCTTCATCTAATTTAATATGCAGAAGCAAGAGGTTGGCTGACAACAGCAGAATCGTAGGTCAGGGTCTTCCCAAAACCTTTATGAATGGGACGGAAGATGACAATTGCTCACGGAATGACTGGATTTGGGCTTTGACATGGGGGAACCATGTGAGAATGATGTTATAACTCGTTATGACGATGATGTCTTATCTAACCGCCAGGTTCGATTTTTTTTTTTTTTCACATTTCCTTTGGCTTCTGGGCGATAGTGAGGTCTTTGTTCCTCCCTCTACCTTAATTCCTTCGTAGGCAGGGGCTGTGTTTTACCTATCTTTATTTTTCCAGTACTTAGCACAAGGCTTCACACATAGTTGGCACTGATTGTGGTTTTTGAGCCGATCTGAATAGAACTCAGCAAATACTAATATACTAGAATGACCTACTGCATAGTTATTTTTATTGGCAGAGAAATATTAAACATCAGTGGAAATACCTTTGTAGTGATACGCAAAATTACAACGAACCATTGTTTTTGTTCTTTATAAAAAAGGAGAACGTACATATTTTATAAATAACTGGGACAATTTGGAATTCTTATCAAGCTAATAGTTGTTCTGAGTCAAGAAAAATGCCTCTAATTTTTAGACAAAACTCAAAGAAATATTCCATGTCTTTCCCTGAGGAGGGCATTTCCATTAGTTTGGAAACAAAAGTGCTTATTTCTCATAATGAACATCTTTTCTATTTTTTCTGCTTCATGCTAAGTTTAACACCACACTGACCGTATTAGAAAGTTAGTTTAAAATAATTGAATCTGGCTTTCAGAATCGGAAAGGAACTTATAGTTCATCTAGCACGCATCATTGTGCTTTGCAGAATACTTTCACTCTTAAGCAGAATGAGTACCAAAATTTGTTAATAAGGGTGGTGGCTTTAGTTATTATATTAACTCATATAATATATGTGGGTGTATGTATTATACTGCCCTAAATTACATGCTGGTTATACTAGCATCAAAGATAAGATTCAACTTGTGACCACTAGGAGTCACTGTGTAGCTGTCACAGTGGAGGAGGTTCCCACACAAGCCACACCAGTTTGCTGGGCAACCAGGGAGATAACACACTCATCTCTTTTCCCCAACCATTTATCCATTTGCCAACTGGTAGTCATTAAGTGTCCACAGAGAGCTGGGTGCTGTATTAAATTAGGCAACACAGTGAGAACAAGCTGCCTGTATGGTTAACTCTCCACTCCCACTCCCAAGCAAAGCTCTTTCAATTTCCTTTATGATTTATCCGTTTTATTTATTATTATTTATACATTTATTTATGAGATTGCATATTTCCTACTAGAGATACTGGAGAGAGAGGTCGACATTTCTATTTCCTGATTGTTTATCGCATTAATTGGTATGGAGTAGATTCTTATTACATATTTGCTGAGTGACTGGCTGCTATACCAATTATTTCTTCTTGTCCTTTTGATATTGCTGTTATTTCTTCTTCACTGTACTACGGCCTCGCTATTGCCACGTACTCTGAATCACTCCTTGTTCATTATCCTATAATGCTATTGCAGGAATGAAAGGGTTACAGATGAATAATTTTCTTGCAGGGTCAATTATTCTTCCTCCTTCATTCTGTTGTAACAGGTTAGAAGTCTTATTTATATCACACCAAAAATAAATCGCATCTGTTATCAACGGCAACATCGACTATTCATTCTTCTAAGTGGGGACTAGAATTGAAAAGTGTGTATGAAAAGTTGTGTGGTATTGGAAAATAGCATTAATTACTGGAAAGAGCACTAACTTCACAAGGGGGAATTCTACATTTTAGTTTCAGATTTTTCACCAATGAACAATATCAATATAGAGAATTATACTAATTCTCACCACTTTCCTTTCTCCATTTATAAAATCCATTTAACTTTTATTAAATGCCAAGGGGGGACCTGGCGATGTACTAAGTGTTGAGGGGAGTACAAAGGTGAATTAAGCGGATGCCAGTGGCTTAAAAGGATGACTATACAGTTATGGGTGGAAACTAGAAATAACATATAAAACAAATTAAACTTTAAGGGAAACACTTAAGTTTCCAATAAGTGGAAGAGATCATGGGAATTTAGATATGTGAGTAGTTTCATTTAGATTAGATCTGTCACAATTGGCTTCAGAAAATTGGATTTTGCCTTTGGTTTTGAAATACTGAGACATTCCATTCCCTGAAATGGAAAGCAGAGGATGTATTGGGGGGAAATGCTCAGATATTCCTTGGCATTAAGGAGGAAAATTTATGTCTGGAAAGGGGAACATGTGTAGGGGAAAGGGGAGAAACTATTTAAGAGGTAGTGAGTCCATTTTGTGAAGTACCTTGAATATATTTCTAATCATAAGTTTTGGGGCCATAATGGATCACACTTAAAATTAGGTCTTGAAGGGCTCTCTTCATTTTGTATCCTACTCTTCTTACTAGGCCAGCTGGATGTTCTCTGTAGGTATGACATCTAAATTTACCATATCTGGTCACTTTTTCCTGACACTGGTTATTATTAATGATATAAGCCAATATTGCCGGAAAGTCTGGCCTCTCTTGCAGAAAAGTTGGCATTTTATCTGGAAAATCTTTGACTTTGCACATGGTTACTATTGGGACACATGAGGCCTGAAGTTGACCCAGTGTTGGGGCAGCTGATTTGTTAGAGCATAAAGTGCCATGTCACTGTCATGGATTTTCAGTCTTCCCCCTGGCTTCCATTTTTAAAAAATATTCTGTAGGAAAACTTTCTTGCCAGACTAGGAGCCACAGATGCTGAGCTGGTGTGATAAAACACTGAGGCCCTTGAGGATAAATTAGAGTAAAGAAAGGTTGCTTCTTGAATTAATTAAATTAAATTTGCATCTTTAAATATTTTGATCATCAGGTAAGTAGAAATGTGTGCTTAGAGCATGATTTCCCTTCCTACTCTATTCACTCTTTTCTTACTCTTTCTCCTTCATGCTATGTTTAAGAACTGCCAAATCAGGATAACAATCCTTTCTTCCCATAACTGAGAACCAACCTTTATTCCCATAACTGCATAAAGACTTCTGTTCCTGTTAATGCCAATAGATTTTTTAGTCCCATTAAAGAAAATGGATCTTTGTTTTCATGAATGTCGTAGAATGAGATGGCTGGAACCTCACAGGTAATAAAGACCAGACAAGCTGATTAAATGAAGAAAACCATAGAGAAACAATTGATGTATGGTAATGATTTTTTTGTTTGTCCAAAAAAGTCTCCATAATTAATTTTTCTCCCATGGGAGTAGTAGTGAAGGAACATATAGAAAATATGCGTGTGTCTGATTTCAAGCTATGAATTTCATTGTTTTATAGGATTACTTCATATACACTGAACTCTCACTTACCTATAAAGCATGTTATCAAAGCTACAAAAAAAGAACAACCACAATTTAAACTAACAACTGGAAGAGGTAAATAGAGTACCTGGTACAAAAACATCTCACTTCACATTCTAAGGACTGGACGTAATTCTGTGTCTATCCCTGGCTTGCACTATCACTGGGGAGAAAAGTCTCAACAGATATATACCATTTAACTCCATAGATCTTTCTATAAGTGTCAGTTGTGTTTCTATTTGTGGTAAATTATCATGTATGTGTACCAAAAATAGTTTCCCATCAAAAAAAAATTGCAGGGATCTTTTTTGGTAGTTAACCATTTTAATATTGCAAGCAATCTTGCATATATAGAATGTAAACTATATTTGCTATATTTTTTCATATATCAAAATCTAAAATTGGTTAAATATGCAATTTCCTTCTAGCTGAGATTAATAAAAGAAAGACACAGTGTTAGCCTGTCTTCAAAATGATATCAGGAGCATATTTACTGGTGAGCTTGACCTAAATATTGAGCTAAGAGAACAGAGTGGGGCTGCAGGCCATTAAAACAATTAAATTAAAATTAAACAGTTTAGTCAGTCATAAAGATGGATATTTTTAAGTACACACATTCAATTATTTACAGGAATTTTTACTTTAACTTTTACTTTATTTTGAATGGTATGAAGCTGAGGCTCTATAAATACAACTATAAAACACAATACAAAAAGAAAACCAAATGGACAAATGCGATAAATCCATGAAATTACTAGGACTAAATTTTTAAAAATGATGTGAGAAATGCCCAAGATAAATTAATTTCTATTCCTTCAAAACTACTTTTTGAATATAGATTATGATTTATATTTGTGTTATTAATCTGCCGCTTCCCAATACCCATCTCTCACCTGGTCAAGTGGTAAATCTTATTATATGAAAGGAAAAACTGAATGAGCAAAACGGTGGAAAAGAGGAACAGAGCTCATATATTACTGCTTGGACATGGAGCAGAAGAAAAACTATTTTGTAAATAGATGGCCATTTATCCCCAAATATTCCTCAGATAAATAGACAATGGTAATTTTCAGGTCATATCTCTGTGAGCATAAAGGAATTTTTTAAAAGACATTTTCCTATGGAGTAGTGAAAATTCAGAATGAGAATACTTTGGAAAAGGAAGTGAAAACCAGAGAATTAGAAGGAACCTTGGAAATGATGTAATGACCAGTGTATCTCCAACAAAGAGATGGGAAAGAGTCCCAGAGAGAGATAAGGACAGGCTTTTTGACTTTTTTCTTTTAATTTTTTAATTACAGAAAACTAGCTACACGTGGCTATAGAACACTTCAAAACTGCTTAGTGACACACGTTGAAATAATAATATTCTGGTCACATTGAGTTGAATCCAATATACTTTTAAAATGCATTCCACTTATTTCCTTTTACCCTTAAACTGTGGCTATTAGAAAATTTGAAGTTACCAGGAAACAAACCGAGTGTTGCTGGAGTGGTGGGGGGTGGGAGGCATGGGGTGGCTGGGTGATAGACATTGGGGAGGGTATGTGCTATGGTGAGCACTGTGAATTGTGCAAGACTGTTGAATCACAGATCTGTACCTCTGGAACAAATAATGCAACATATGTTAAGAAAAAAGAAAAAGAAGAAGATAGCCGGAGGGGAAGAATGAAGGGGAGTAAGTCGGAGGGGGAGACGAACCATGAGAGACAATGGACTCTGAAAAACAAACTGAGGGTTCTAGAGGGGAGGGGGGTGGGGGGATGGGTTAGCCTGGTGATGGGTATTAAAGAGGGCACATACTGAATGGAGCACTGGGTGTTATGCACAAACAATGAATCATGGAACACTACATCAAGAACTAATGATGTAATGTATGGTGATTAACATAACAATAAAAAAATGAAAAAAAAGAAAATTTGAAGTTACGTATATGGCATCTATGGCTCCCATTATGTTTTTATTGGATCGAACTTCTACACCTACTCAGACACCTACGTCAACTCAAGATCGAACTTCTACACCTACGTCGACTCCAGACTCATCTTGTTTCATTTATATCCCGTGCACTTTGGACTGTCTGTGGTCATACAGGTAACGGATCCCAGATTTGGTACGGAACACCTCTTCTTTCCACACTATGCTTTTACACGGGAGTCTTTCCGTGTGTGCCAGTTTTACTCTCTCTTAATTATTGCAGCTTACTTCTGGGAGATTTAGTGATTGTGACAGGTCAATAATGCGTTCATTCATTTCCTTTACAGACTATTATTTTAATTTAATTGATAAAGATTCTTGGATCATATTCCACATTTACTTCACTAAGGAGAGTGAGCTCATTTGTAAATCATTGCTCAGCCTGGCAAAGTCCTGGTCACCTAATGGTAGCGAAGGAGTTTGTACCTCCTTGGCTCTGCTTCTTATTTAGATTTTTCGTGCAAAATTTCATTTTTTTCTTAAAGTAGATGTTAAAGAGTATATTTATCCAATAATTAATAAACATATCCATTAAACATTTACCATGTAGTAAAAAGCTCAGTGTTGTATATGTATACACACAGCGCGTGCGTGTGCACGCGCACTCGCACACCATCATTCAGGAAGTTAGCAGTCTTGGGGTGGGAAAAGGGAGTTTGTGTCTGGACATGTTGGACTTGAAGTGTCAGGGAGAGACCAAAGCAGAAATGTCTAGAGATTAGCAGGAGCTAAGCTGCTGGGAAAAATGTTTTCTATCTACACTTTCTCTTCAGTGATGACTTCTTGAATCAGAGAAGAAAACGTTTTGTTAAAACTATGATAGCAATATGCTATTTCAGGGAATATTTACAACTTCATCTCTGCGTATATTTTTATGTATTTTTGTTATGGTTATTTCATTGATGTATACCATCTGTATTTTGACATAGTTGTGTATTTGAGGGGATATAAGTCATTACAAGAATCTATTTGATATGTTTTTTTTTTAAAGATTTTATTTATTTATTTGAGAGAGAGAGAGAATGAGAGATAGCACGAGAGGGAAGAGGGTCAGAGGGAGAAGCAGACTCCCCGCTGAGCAGGGAGCCCGATGCGGGACTCGATCCCGGGACTCCAGGATCATGACCTGAGCCGAAGGCAGTCGCTTAACCAACTGAGCCACCCAGGCACCCTATTTGATATGTTTTTTAACTAAATTAGAAATTTGACTTAACTTCCATATTTGCATCTTGGAAAATGAAAGGGCTTTATCACAAACAAATCAAACCAAACCAAAACAAAACAAAACTCGGAGTTTTCACCTGAGGTCAAGGCTTAGAGAAGGTGTCTGATGTTTTGCTGGTTGTCTTAGCAAATGCCATTTACCTTTAGGGATGACTTCAGTGGAAGTGATGATTTATATTTGTTGGCTGTCTTCTGTGTGCCCTGCAGATTCACAGACATCTGTTTCTGGTTCCGGGAAGCTAACTTGTAGAGACCATGTCCCTGGATCCCTTTCCTCTGTTCCCTGGTTAGGTGAGGACAGCGGGGAGATTGGATAAGAGATAGGAAGTAAGGAGGACGGTGAGTTTGGAAATTTATTCCCCTTGTGGGGTCATTGAGGGTGGCTGTCTGTCTCTGGCTTTTGGTCACCACTGACTCTCCTACAGCCTTAAGGTTACTAACTGTCCACCTCTTGAAAGGCCAGGGGTAACCATTTGCATCGACAAGGATGGAACTGGAGGGGATTATGTGAAGTGAACTAAGTCAAGCAGAGAAAGACAATTATCGTCTGGTTTCACTCATATGTGGGACATAAGGAATAGTGTGGAGGACCACAGGGGAGGGGAGGGAAAACTGAAGGGGAAGAAATAAGAGAAGGAGACAAATCACGAGAGACTATGGACTCCAGGAATCAAACTGAGGGTTTTAGAAGGGAGGGCGTGGGGGGATGGGGTCGCCGGGTGATGGGTATTAAGGAGGGCATGTGTGGTGATGAGCACAGGGTGTTATAGGCAACTAATGAATCGTTGAACACTACATGAAAAACTAATGATGTACTATATGCTGGCTAACAGAACATAAAAAAAAAAAGGGTCAGGGGTATTGCTTCATCCCTTCTGGATTTTCCTTTTTTTTTTTTTTTTCCTTCTGGGTTTTTCACTTCTCTCCATACACTTGTAACATTTTTTATTAAACTCCCCTCAAACTCTCCTAATTTGAATTAGCCATCTGTTTCCTGTGGGATCCTGAAAGTGTATAAGGGTTTCCAACCTTGCCTCTTCCTGTTGGAATTCTAGGTTGACTCTGGATCCCCCAGCATTCTTTCCTCCAAAGCTGAGTTTCTACTTGAAAGAGAAATTGGCATGTTACCGGAGGCTCTGGGACATTAAGCAAAGGGCATAGAACAAGGATTTTCGCACATTCCTTTCTAGCTAAATAATGAAATGTACGCTTCAGTGGAATGAAATATAGAACTAACATTCCAGAATAGACTTGAAAACTAAACAATTCTTCAAGGTATACTCACAATTAAACTAAGGAATGGGATGGCAGCTGCAGCCCTGAAGTCAATACCTTTGGACTTGACTTCACATGGACGCCCCAGCCCCATTTGGCCTCCTGTGGCTGGCAACAGTATTAAGTCCTGGTGCACTTAAGAGCTTCAGGTTTCTAATAAGCATTTTCTTCAAAGCAGTGGCTTGATTTGTTCTGTGATTTTTGTCAAGTGCATATCATATCAAAGGAGAAGTGTTTGCCAAAGCCTTTCTTCAGCCACAAAAAAGGGGAGTTTTGTTTGAAGAAAGTCAAGTTACACTGACTGGCTCCCACTGGGAAGATGAAAGGAATGACTGGATTTCCTGTGACTCTGTTGTTGTTGTTTGTATCCCTCAAATATTTTAATCAACATGAAAGGACTCCATTGCACTGTGAGAGTGGTGCAATTTGAGAAAGCCATTTAGAAACCGCCAAATAGATTTGCAGCTAATAAAGTTGTATTTGTCTGTGGTGTCAAAGACCAGATTTATGGGAGGTGATTAATAAAGGCCAGAATGCCAGGCACAGAAAGATGATCAGGAGATTATTTCTCAAATGGATTTCCCCACTGCAGATTCTTAATATGCATTATGCACATTTAAAGAAACAACCGGATAGATTGTAAAGTCTGATTTTGGTCTAGTTACAATGTAGCATTGAGACATGATTAGGATATAAACTGGGCAAAGTCTATATATGTATGTGGCCTAATGAAGCAAGGAAAAGCATTTCAAATTGAAAATTAAAAATATTTTATTAAAGATCCGTATTTACAATATGAAAGGGTTCATCTTGATTCATTGCTGTGTATTGTTTTCTTGTTAAGTTTCTGCAGGATATGTATATACATAATAGGCCCTCAATACAAGTTTGTTTAAGGAATGAATGAATGGATAGTTCAAGCACATGTATTTTCTCAATTTGGAATCCTTAAAAATTCTATCATAGTCATTCTTGTGCTAAAAAAAAAAAGAGAAAGAAAGAAAGAAAGAGAAAGAAAGAAAGAAGGAAAATACCATCATCATTGTGTTTTCTATAATTTATGATTTCCAGCAAGGAAATTAACTACATAGGTTATTCTTATTCAAATGAAGCAAGCCTCAATTTCCTTATTGTCAGTGCTGGAGGAAAGATAGAAGTATGGCATTATACTTGCCCTATCAAAAGCCTGAAATCCGCATTTCTTCTTAAGGAAAAAATGGGACAACATTACTCCTACTCTGAATTTCTTTGTGTTTGAGTCTCATCTTTTCATGTTTTTATGTCCTATCTCTTTTTCATCCTATCCTTTCTTTTCTTCCTGTTTAGAAAAAAATTATACAAGGAGTTAAATTAGCCATATTCCTGTTTATGGGGCATGCTCCACAGGGCTCTGAATCAGGTCCTTCTCCTATTTTTTTTTTGATGCATTTCCTTTATTTTCATTGTTCAACCCCCTTCTCCACAGAAGACAATCATAACATATATCTTTCTGTTCTTACACTCTAATAAAATATGTATTACTGTTTCATATGCATCTGTTTTTATTTTATGTAAATGGTTCTGGAATAGTTTTTTTCTTGTTCTTACCATTTTCACCCATAAGGATGGTTTAAGACCTCTTTGTGGTTATGTATAATTGAGTCACTATAGGGTGCAACCACTGTTTGTTACCTCCCCATTTCCTCAGTGGTGTCACCCATAGTGTCGGTAGCCTCTGTACTCCACACAAAGCTACATATCTCTATGGATCCATGTGAGGAGCTCTTTGACATATACATACAAACAGAGTTGCGGGGTTACACATCATTAGGTGATACACATCATTAATTTAAATTGGTATTACCACGTTGCTCTCTGTACCAGTCCCCATTCCTACCTGCAGTTCCTGAGGATTCTCCTGTTCCCGCAAGCCTGCAGACATTTGGTGTTACCTCATATGCTCATTTTTGGATGTAAAATAATATCTTATTGTTTTAATGGGCACTCTAAGGAATTACTAACGAGTTCGAACATCTCCTCATATGTTGGCTGGCCTTTTAGACTACCTTCTCTGTAAATTCCTGGAACATATACTTTGCCCCATTTTCAGTTGGGATTTATATATTTTCTCATATAAAACTCATGACCCTGAGATCAAGACCTGAGCTGAGATCAAGAGTCAGACACACAACCTACTAAGCCACCAAGGCACCCTTTTGTTTTCCTTTTTGATTTTCTCAGCATAGTCTGTGTCTCAGGACCTTGATAGTTTTAGACAATGAAAACTTCTTCCAGTCCTCCATTTTACTCTGATCTTCATTTCTGAGGTTCTTCCTTGAGCAAAATCTTCACATTCAATGCAATTATTTGGTCTAATTTTTGTATGTGGTTTTGGGTTTAAGAAGACATGTCTGACCAACAGATCCCCAAGTTATTCTTCCATGTTACCAGTCATTAACTATGATCTTCACATTACATATCTTAGTCTTTAATATATTTGAGTCTACATTTTTATCTGATGTGGAATGGAGATTGCTATAAACTGAATGTTCCAGAGTCATATGTTAAAATCCTAACCCCCAGTGTGATGGTATTAGGAGGTATGGTCTTTGTGAGGTGATTAGGTTATGAGGTTGAGCCCTTATGAATGGGATCAGTGACTTTTAAAAGAGACACCAAAGTTAATATGGCAGAATAGCAGGGGGACCCTGGACTTGCCTCATCCCTCGAATACAGCTAGAAAATCAAGTCATTTTGATCATACAGGAAGTCAGTCTGAGGATTAAGAGAACTATCTGCACAATTAGAGGGAGAGAACATGGCAAATATGAGGTGCAGAGAGGAGGGAGCCCTTTTTGCTGAGAGAGAACAGACAGAGAAAGAGAGAGGGAGAGAGAGAGCAGTGCATCGGGTTCACGCAAGAAAAACACTCCCCTAAAACCATTGACTGGGGAATACAGGGGAACTGACTATTGCAAGTTTTACAAACAGTGGAGCTCAAATTCCGAGGGTTTAGAAGTCCGCACCATTTGCCAGAGTCAAGCGAGTTGGGCAGTGGGGCTCCTGGGGAGAAGGAGGGCCGAGGCCTGGGAGCAGACAGTGGACAGCGGACAGCGTAGTGTAGGGATGCCTTGGGTTGCACTGGAAGAGAACGTTTCCATTCCTGGAGCACATTTGGAAGAGGGTATATGCCTCTCCAAGGACAAAAGACCCACCTGGGTACCATAGAGCGGCTGTTCATCAGCAAGGAACAGAAGCACGTGCGAAGGGCAGGTAATCTGTTTTTTTGCTTTGAAGCTTTTTGCTTCACCATAAACTCCATAAACTCCAAGAACCTGTACAGCTGTGCTGCTGAATTTCTGCAGAAGTTTCTGAATTTCTGGGACAAAACAGCACCAGAGACAGCGCTGTGAGACTGTCCTCCTGGGGAGGGGAGCAGGTTTGCACCTTGCCAGGTCCTTTAAGATTTGGAGTTTTGAATCCCAGTCACTAGCCAGAGATAAAACACAGGAGAACTATGGCATCAGGTGTGCCAACAGCCTGGGCACAAGCAGGTTGAGGACAGGGATCTCATGGAAGCCTGGGACATAAGAGGGGAGATTGTTTGCTTTTCTGTGAAGGCATCCTGAATAGCAGCAGGCTCAGCTGCCTTCCCTAGGGATGAGAGGATGGGGTGACATCATCTTCCCCTGCCCACTAGCATGTGGACTTCAGTGGACAACACAGTGCCCCCAGTGGAGGCTGGAGCTGCTTACACCAAACTCCACCCTCACTGTGCCCTGTAGGGACATCTTTAATAGGGTAGGTCTGACTATGAATCAGCACAGTGGGCCTCTCCCAGAGATGCCCAGCATAGGTCCCCCACATACATCAAGTCTACTAATCATAGAGTGCTCCAAATCATCAGCTTCAGTTCTGGTGGAAATAGGACCAGGCTTTTTTTGGGGGGGTGGGGTGGGTGATGGTGGTAATCAGTCTTATGGCTTTTTGCTTATTTGTTGTTTTTTGTTTCCTTTCTTTTTTTGGATCAGGTTTCTTCTTCTTCTTTTTTTCTTTCTATTTCTTTGGAATCAGAATTAAAGTTTTTTGTTTGTCTGTTTTGTTTTGCTTTGCTTTGTTCCTTTTCCTTTTCTGTTTTTTGAATCAGGATTTTTTTTTCCAGGCTTATTTTAACAAACAAATCAAAACACACCTCGTTAAAGGTCCAAATGCTCCCCATTGCAAGCAAGGAAGAACTCTGCAAAGGATTGACCCGTGGGAAAGAGCAGCCAAAACAAAACAGCAGAGGGCACACAGTACACACCAGAACACTTCCTGAAGCACTGGACAGTGTATGACCCCTTCTTAATATAGTATTACTCTCAGGAGCAGGAAATACACACAAAAGACAGAAACTTAGGCAAATGACAAGATAGAGGAATTCTCCCCAAAAGAAAGATCAAGAAGAAACCACAGCCAGGATTTACTCAAAACATATATGAGCAATATATCTGAATAAAAATTGAGAACAACAGTCATAAGAATACTAGCTGGGTTTGAAAAAAGCTAAGAAGACATCAGAGAAACCCTTACTACTTAGATAAAAGACCTAAAAACTAGTCAGGCCAAAATAAAAAATGCTATAACTGAGATGCAAAACCAACGGGATGTAATCACAATGAGGATGGAAAAAGCAGAGGAATGAATAGGTGATAGAGAAGAGAAAATTATGGAAAATAATGAAGCTGAAAAGAAGAGGGAAAGAAAACTATTAGATTATGAATATAGACATAAGGAACTTAACGATTCCATAAAGTGCAATAATATCCGTGTCATAGGAGTCCCAGAAGAAGAAAAGCAGAGGAAATGGGGCAGGAGGTTTATTTGAACAAATTATACTGAGTACTTTCCTAATCCGAGAAAGTAAACAGACAATCAAGTCCAAAAGGCACAGAGAACTCTCCTCAAAATCAACAAAAAAGGTCAACACCAAACGTATCATAGTGAAACTTGCGAAATACAAAATAAAGAGAGAATTCTGAAAGCAGCTAGGGGCAAAAGGTCCTTAACCTACAAGGGTAGATACATAAGGTTGGCAGCAGACCTGTCCACAGAAACTTGGCAGGCCAGAAAAGTGGTGTGATATATTCAACATGCTAAATGGGAAAAAGATGCAGCCAAGAATATTCTATTCAGTAAGGCTGCCATTCAGAATAGAAGGAGAAATAAAGAGTTTTCAAGACAAACAAAAACTAAAGGAGTTCATGAACACCAAACCAGCTCAGCAAGAAATATTAAAGGGGACACTTTGAGAGGGAAAGAGAGACCAAAAGCAACAAAGACTAGAAAGGAATAGAGACAATCTACAGGAACAGCGACTTCATAGGTGATCCAATGGCATTAAATTCATAATATCAATGATTACTCTGAACATAAATGGACTAAATGCTCCAATCAAAGGACATAGGGTATCCGAATAGATTAAAAAACAAGAAACAAAAAAACAAGATCCATCAATATGCTGCTTACAAGAGACTCATTTTAGACCCAAAGTCAACTCCAGATTGAAAGTGAGGAGGTGGAGAACCATCTATCATGTTAATGGACATCAAAAGAAAGCTGGAGTAGCCATAATTATATCAGACAAACTAGATTTAAACCAAAGACTGTAATAAGAGATGAAGAAGGGCACTATATCATAATAAAGGGGTCTATCCAACAAGAAGATCTAACAGTTGTATTTATGCCGCCAACTTGGGAGCAGACAAATATATAAACCATTTAATAACAAACTTAAAGAAACTAATAATAATACAATAATAGTAAGGGATTTTAACACCCCATTCACGGCAATGGACAGATCATCTAAGCAAAATATCAACAAGGAAACAATGGCTTTGAATGACACACTGGATCAGATGGACTTGACAGATATATTCAGAGCATTTCATCCTAACGCAGCATAATACACATTCTTTTAGAGTGCACATGGAACATTCTCCAGAATACACACAGACTGTGTCACAAATCAGGCCTCAACCAGTACAAAAAGACTGAGATCATGACACAGAGCTGGTTCTTTGAAAGAATTAACAAGATTAATAAACCCCTATCTGGACTTATCAAAAAGAAAAGAGAAAGGACACAAAAAATAAAGTCACGAATGAAAGAGGAGAGATCACAATCAACAATGCAGAAATACAATTATAAGAGAATATTATGAGCAATTATATGTCAACAAATTAGGCAATCTGCAAGAAATGGATAAATTCCTAGAAACATATGAACTACCAAAGCTGAAACAGGAAGAAATAGAAAATTTGAACAGAGTCCTACCAGCAAATAAATTGAATCAGTAATCAAAAGTCTCCCAACAAACAAGAGTCCAGGGCCGAATGGCTTCCCAGGGGAATTCTATCAGACATTTAAAGAAGAATTAATGCCTATTCTTTTGAGACTGTTCTAAAAAATAGAAATGGAAGGAAAACTTCCAAACTCATTCTGTGAAGCCAAGATTGCCTTGATTCCAAAACCAGACAGATACCCCACTAACAATGAGAATTGCAGACCAATATCCCTGATGAACATGGATGTAAAAATTCTCAACATGATACTAACTAATCAAATCCAAAAGTACATTAAAAGGATTATTCACCATGATCAAGTGGGATTTATGCCTGGGCTTCAGGGGTGGTTCAATATCGACAAATCAATCAACATGATACACCACACTAATAAAAGAAAGGATAAGAACCATATAATCCTCTCAATAGATGCAGGAAGAGCATTTGATAAAATACAGCATCTTTCCTGATAAAAACCCTCAAGAAAGTAGGGATAGAAGGAACATACCTCAACATCATAAAGGCCATATAAGAAACGCCAACAGCTAATATCATCCTCAATGGGGAAAACTGAGAGCTTTTCCCCTAAGGTCAGGAACAAGGCAAGAATGTGCACTGTCACTACCATTATTAAGCATAATACTGGAAGTGTGAACCTCAGCAATCAGACAACAAAAAGAAATAAAAGGCATCCAAATTGTCAAGGAAGGAGTCAAACTCTTCACAGATGCCATGATACTCTATGTAGAAAACCCTGAAGACTCCACCAAGAAGTTTCTAGAACTGATACATGAATTCAGCAAAGTTGTAGGATCTAAAATCAAAGTACAGAAATCTGTTGCATTTCTACATACCAATAATGAAGCAGTAGAAATAGAAATCAAGGAATCAATCCCATTTACGATTGCACTAAAAACCTTAAGTTAAAGAATAAACCTAACCAAAGAGGTAAAAAATCTGTACACTGAAAATATAGAACACTTATGAAAGAAATTGAAGAAGACACAAAGAAATGGAAAAACATTCCATGCTCATGGATTAGAAGAGCAAATATTGTTAAAATGTCTATACTACCCAAAGCAATCCACATTTAATGCAATCCTGATCAAAATAACACCAGCATTTTTCACAGAGCTAGAACAAACAATTCCAAAATTTGTAGAGAGTCAAAAAAGACCCTGAATAGCCAAAGTAATGTTGGAAAAAAAAAAAAAAAAAAAAACAACAAAGCAGAAGGCATCACAGTTCCAGACTTCAAGCTCTATTACAAAGCTGTATTCAAGATGGGACAAAAACAGACACATAGATCAATGGGACAGAATAGAAAACCCAGAAATGGACCCTCAAGTCTAGGGTCAATTAATCTTCGACAAAGCAGGAAAGAATGTCCAATGGAAACAAGACAGTCTCTTCAACAAACGGTGTTGGGAAAACTGGACAGCAACATGCAGAAGAATGAAACTGGACCACTTCTTTATACCATACCAAAACAAATTCAAAATGGATGAAAGACCTAAATGAGAGACAGGAAACCATCAAAATCCTAGGGAAGATAGCAGGAAGTAACCTCTTTGATCTCAGCTTTAGCAACCTCTTATTAGACACATCACCAGAGGCAAGAGAAGTAAAAGTAAAAATGAATTACTGGGACTTCATCAAGATAAAAAGTTTCTGCACAGCCGAGGAAATAATTAACAAAACTAAAAGGCAACTTTCAGAATGGGAGAAGATATTTGCAAACGACTCATCCAAAAAGGGTTAGTATCCGAAATCTATTAAGAACTTATCAAACTCAACATCCTGAAAACAAATAATCTAGTTAAGAAATGTGCAGAAGGCATAAATAGACATTTTTCCAAAGAAGATATCCAGATGGCTAATAGACACATGAAAAGATGCTCAACATCACTCATTACCAGGGGAATACAAATCAAAACCATGATGAGATATCACCTCACAACTGTCAGAATGGTTAAAATTAACAACAGAGGAAACAGATGTTGGCCAGGATGTGGAGAAAAGGGAACCCTCTTACACTGTTAGTGAGAACGCAAACTGATGAAGACACTCTGGAAAACAGCATGGAGGTTCCTCAGAAAGTTAAAAATAGAACTATCCTACAAACCAGCAATTGCACTACTAGGTATTTACTCAAAGGATACAAAAACACAGATTCAAAGAGGTGCATTCACCCTGATGTTTATGGCAACATTATCAATAATAGCCAAACTATGGAAAGAGCCCAAGTGTCCAACAACTGATGAATGGATAAAGAAGGGGTATATATATATATAATGGAATATTACTCAGACATCAAAAAGAATGAAATCTTTCCATTTGCAATGATGTGGATGGAGCTAGACTGTATTATGCTAAGCGAAATAAGTCAGAGAAAAACTAATACCATATGATTTCACTCATGTGGAATTTAAGAAACAAAATAGATGAAAATAGGGGAAGGGAAGGAAAAATAAAAGAAGATAAAAACAGAGAGAGAGGTAAATGATAAGAGACTTTTATTTTATTTTATTTATTTTATTTTTTAAGTAGGCTGGAGCCCAACTCTGGGTTTGAACTCACAAAACTTAGGTCAGGACCTGAACTGAGATTAAGAGTTGGTCATTTAACTGACTGAGCCACATAGGTGCCCTGAGAGATTCTTAACTTTAGAGAACATACTGTTGCTGGGGGAAGGTGAGTGGGGGATGGGCTAGATGGGTGATGGGCATTAAGGAGGACACTTGTTGAGATGAGTGCTGGGTGTTATACGTGATGAATCACTAAATTCTACTCCTGAAACCAATACTACACTATATGTTAACTAACTTGAATTTAAATAAAAACTTGGAAAAAAAAAAGACAAAAGAGACACCAGATAGCTCTTTTGCCCCTTCCACCGTGTGAGGACACACTGAGAACATGGCCATCTATGAACTGGGACGTCACGTGACCTCACCAGTCACTCAATTTTAGACTTCTTGGCCTCCAGAGCTGTTTTGAAATAAATTTCGGTTGTTTATAAGTGCTCCACCCCAGTTGAAGATTTGTTATAGCAGCCGGAAAAGACAAAGACAGAGCTCCAATGATATTTTTCTCCTTTATCTGTGGTTTTAGTTTCCCTGGTTTCAGTTCTCCATGGTCAAAGGTGGTCTGGAAGCAGATGATTCTCCTAACGTAAAGCCAGAAGGTTAATAGTAGCCTAATATTACATTATAGTGCCTACACCATTCACCTCACTTCATCTACTGTAGTGCCATTTTTTCCAACTCCATCTATTAAACAATTGGCCATTTGCCCATTGGTTGTGCTGCCACCTTTATAGTATAATACATATAGTATATATAAAGTTCTTTGTAATACATAGATGGTAAGTGTTTGAACTGTCTATTTTCTTTCTTTGGATCATCGTCTGTGCTTGTTCCAATAACATATTGCCATTGCAGTATGTATGCATGTGAATTTATATTCGTATCTATTTATATAGAGATATTTTAATAAGGCTATATAGTATGAACTAATACCTGATACGTTAAATTCTCCCTTGTTTCTCCTCTTTTTTAGATAGACTTTGCTATTTGTGGACCCTTTTTTTCCCATATAAATTTTAGAGTATATATATCAAATTGCTCAAAAACCCTAGTGAATTAAAGTTGCACTGAATTTATAGGGGAGAACTGACATCTTTATACTTTAAGTTGTCTTACCCAAGAACATACTCTGTCTCTCCATTTATTCAGCTCATCCATAATCTACATCAGAGCTTTAAAATTTCCTCCATAAAGTCTTGAGTTTATCAATTTGGAATAATTCCTAGAAATGTTTAATGTGTAGGTAGCATATAATTTTTATTATATTTTCTAATTGTTATTGTTTGTATAAAGAGATGTTATTGAAGTTTGCAGTTTGATTTTATATCAATAAACCTAGGTCAACTTCTTTCTTACTTCTAGGAGTTTGGGCTACTGATTTCATTGATTGTCCTACAGGATAATCACCTACGACAGTGATGATATTTACTAGAATTTTTTTTGTTGGTTACAATGTATTTTCTCTTTTTCTTTTATTTGTTTCTAGCTTTCTAGATTACAAATGTTATCATGCTGTTTGATGATGTTGAATGTATAATTTTTTAAATAACCACCTTTATTTTTCTTCTTATTTCAATACTTTTTTTCAGGTTTGTTTTTAAGGTGGCTTTAACGTGGCAAAATATCTGAGCCTTGGTATGTCTGAGAAGTTTTTTTTTTAAATCATTCCCTAATACTTAATTGGTAATATGGCTGGATATAAAATTCTCACATTACAATTATTTCTTTTGAATACATTAAAACATGAAGTATTGCTGCAGGGAAGTCTGAGGTCAACTTATTCCTATCCCTGTATAGATGATTTGAGTTTCCTCTTGGGAAGCTTCAGAATTCTTCCCTTGTCTTTTGTATTCTTGATTATCATAATGATGTGTCTAGAAGTGAAGTTTTTTATTATTTGCTTTCTTTATTTCTCTGAGAACTCTCAATCTGGGGTCTTCCATGTTTCTTTAATTCTAGGAACTTTATCTTCATTTTTTCTTCCTTTATAAAAAATTTCCTTTATTTCAGGGATTCCAAGTCTCTGGATGTTGGCAATAGAAATCTCTATACCCCCCTTTTTGAATTTTATGTCAGATATCATTTTAGATTGTAGTTTTTCTTGTTATTTCTGGAAGATGGCCTGAGTCTGATTTCCTGCTCATTAATTTGTTCTTAAACTGTGTTCATCGTGCTGTTTATTCAATATCTCTTTTCTTCTTTCAACTATTATTATTCTTAGACCTAAAATTTGATTAGTTCTTCAGTTTCTTACTCTTATTTGATATTGTTAACATCTTCATATATTTAACTGTATTTATTATACTTTATATTTTACTCATACTTTATTATACTTTTTCTATTTCTCTGTTCAGCTTTATTCATATATATTCAAATCATAGTTTTTCTTTTATAGTGGTTGTACTTATTCTTTTGTCTTATAAGCACATTATCCTATGAAATTATCAGCTGCTTTGCCTGGTAATGGGTATTGGAGAACACTAAGGACTACATTTTAGTTTGTTTCTCTCCTGGTAAATTTTGGGATATGGAAGGGCATGAAGCTCACAGTAGAGAATTTCAGGCACTATAGAACTACTATTGTTCACTCTTGCTTATCATCATCAGATGAGAACCACTGATGATGAGACCATTTGCTTATCATCGGACTACTCCTTTGGTCAGGGACTCACTTTTAAATTCTTGGAAAGAAAGGGAGAAGACTGTTTCCTTAGTTTGTAAACCACTAGTGGTGGGCATAGGAAGGCATTAACGGAATGAATGTTGGAGGGCAGAAGGCCACCCTAGATCTGTTTGAATCCATTTCTTACCCCAAGAGGGCTTTTGCAGCATTCTGAGATTACTCTGTGGATGTTGGTGGCTTCTGTGCCCAAGCAGCAAGTGATGATTTTTCTAAGTCAACATAGGAGAAAGAACAGGGCAAAATATGAACACTTTCCTTACCACAACGACAATCTGTAGTCTCCTCCATAGTTTCTTGCAGGTTTTGGTAGTGCTTGTTAGTTTTTTTTGTTCCTCTGATGCATTCTTTCTTGTAATTTCTATAGTTTTTCCAGAGAAATTCAGTAGGAACCTTCTGACAGTTTTTCTGTCCACTGTCCTTTCATTTTCTCTCTCTCCCTACCTCTCTCTTCCCCTACCTTCCCTTGTCTCCTCCATCTTCCTTCCCCCAACCCCTTCCCTTTCTTTCCTTTCCCTTTTCTTCTTCAAACACTGGATAAGGGAAGTGGTAAGGTTTGAGAAAATAAAGACTGGAGTTAGCAGTGGCAAACTATTCCTTTTCTCCTTCTGCCTACCTGGGAAGCTCTTCCATACAGTTTTCTAATATGTGCAGAACCTCGGATCAAGGTTTGAATGTCCCCAAGACACAGCCCAATTCCCTTCTACTGAAAGTATTTGCCCAAGGACGGAGTTTGTCATTGACATAGATGATGTTTAGGCTATTTATGTATTCATGGTCTCTTTCTTTAAAATCCTTGTGAGCTTTTTCTGTCCTGCAGTTATTCTGTTGTCATTTTCCTTATCATTTTCTGAGTTTAATTACTTCCATATTCTTTGTAGCTTATATGATCCCAGAATTTTCAGCCCCTAGAGTTTTCAGTTGCAATTGGTTAAAGTAAAGTTATTCTAAGAGACACCCAAAGATTGATCATATATTCTTGGGAGAAGTTCAGTCCTGTCTGTTTTCTTTATAAAATCCAGAATCTCAAGAACTTGGCATTTGAAAGGAAGGAGAATTTGCCTTTCCAAAATGTGTTTCTTTGGACTAAGGATTGTTTTAAGGTGATTATTTTTTTTAAAAAGATTTTACTTATTTTAGAGAGAAAGAGAGAGCATGTGTGCAAGAGTGAGCCAGGGTAGAGGCAGAGGGTCAGGGAGAGGGAGAAGGAGAGAGAGAATCTGAAGCTGACTCCCCTTTAAGTGCGGAACCTGAGATGGGGCTCGATCTCACCAATGGAAGATCATGATCTGAGCCAAAACCAAGAGTGGGATGCTCAACTGACTGAGCCACCCAGGTGCCCCAAGGTGATTATTTTAAAGAAACAGCAGACACAGGAGAAGATCTGGAAACTGAGTAGAAGAAGTTACGCTTTTGTAAGACTTACTTACATGTATAGGGAAAATCTCCATTCATAAGGATATCTCCCTTGCTGCACCAGGATAAAGGGGTTGACCACATTTCTAGAAACTCTCATCAATGCTGAAGGCAACAACTTAAATCTGCACAATAACCTCACACTTATTTAGTGTGCTTTTCCTGGTAACTTCCCACAACTGAATCCCCCTTTTTAAGTCACTGCACAAATAAAATCTATATGAATTTCTTCTAATATTTCACACTTTACAGGAACTATATTAAATAAAAGATGAAAAACTGATAATGTTATAATATCTGATTCCTGGAAAGGACTCAATCACAGTTAATGATGGCAGAAGTTTTCACCTTCTACACTTGGATCAGCATATGGAATTGTTTGTTCAACATCAGCTAGTGTAGCACATTGCCCAGACATCAGGTTCTTTTTTTTCCCTTGTAACAAAAATTGAGACCAATAAAAAAACATCTTCTATAAACCTTTCAGAAAGAAGGAGAGAGAAGGTTTTCTCTGGGTACTTCAGAGTGAAAATTGCCATGCAAAGTACTAGAGATCTAATGCATCAAGAATTGTTCTTTTTGGCTTTTTAAAAAAAAATTTTTTTTAAAAAGATTTTACTTACTTATTTAACACAGAGAGAGAGAGAGAGTGTGAGCACAAGCAGGGGGAGCAGCAGAGGGAGAGGGAGAAGCAGGCTCCCCGCCGAACAGGGAGCCCGATGTGGGGCTCGATCCTAGGACCCTGGGATCATGACCCGAGTTGTACCTCTTCCTTAAACCTGAAATGGTTCTGTGATGAGGAGAAGTGGCAACTATTTAAAGCATATGTCTACTTTGGTATAGTTACACACAACATTTTCACTTGCATATACATTGCTAATGTTTTACTCTGAAACCTTGTATTTCTTCGCACATTTGGTTAACCATATGCCTTTGATGACAATCTAATCTTAATGCATGCTTATTATAGGGTATGAGGAATACAATTAAGCTACAGCTTTACACTAAGTCTGTAGTGCATTTTGATTTTTCATGAGGTTCTAATCCAGTTTACAAAATGTTGCCAGATGTACAGTCTAGTTCCAGATCAATTTATATGTATGTACAGAAATCCTAATACTTAAATGGGTAAAAATATAATATTTTTATTCTTTGTTGTGGAAGAAGTTCCATTTGGAACACCATCTTGAAATTATTAAGATCATGGATAAGTTGTACAAAGCAATTTTTAAAATTTTGCATTTGAATTCAAAATTAGTGACCATAATCTTTGAAAATTTAGACCCTATGCATTAATCTTAGAGATTTAAGATCTTTAAATTTACTATATTTAATTTTCTATTATAACTTTAGAGATGTATTTTGCACTAAAAGGGACAGAACTAGGGGAGGCAAGTTGGTACAACAAAGATGTCTTTTCTTCCAGTTCTTTGATACTGGATGTTTCCTGAATTCATGTGTTCACTTATATAAGTGCTTTTCAGATAAAAAGCTGGGGATTAGGAACATAAAGATGAATGAGAGAATTTTCTGAAAGAACTCACAGTCTGGTGAAGTTGTCAGAAATATAAATACATCTTTAGGGATAAATAAGATGAAACAAAATTAATATTGTGGGGAAGAACTCCCTAGGCAGAAGGTTAGGCATTAGCAAAAATGTGAATGTGGTAGCATCAGAATAGGTAATTTCAAGCTGTTCTATGTCTCTAGGGAGTCAGGTTTAATATCAGTCCTGACAATAGATCAGGCTGGAAAAGATGTCAGTAGAAAGTGCAACAAGGGCCTTTCTTATTTGCCTTGAAGGAGTTTGAAGGTTTCCTGCAATGGGAAACAAGTGTTTAAGAAGTTGTGGTTATTTGGGCCAAACCCAGAATTGTTTAGGTTATAATGAGACTAACCTCACCTGACAGCTAAGTATATCCCTATCCTATGACATGAGGTCATCCCCAAGAAAAATGAGTGCTTATGGTCATCAAAATATGTGCAAAGCAATGTTTATTGCAGGTTTATTTATGATAACCTCACACTAAAACAATTTGATCTCAATCAACATAAAAATGCATTGTGGATATTTACTCACGGTAGAGTAAATACATCAAAAGAAAAGAACACATTAGAGTGTGTTGGATACAATCACACAGACGCAAGTATCAGGTAAATCTCAGAGACACGAGGCTGAGCAAAATGAGCCAGACACAGAATGGAACTTACTATAGAATCCCATTTTTGTAAAGTTTAAGAAAACATAGCTTTTTGGATACAAGTTAAGTTAGTTTTGGGGACGGTATTGACTGTGAGGGGTCAGGAGGGAGCCCACTGGGATGCTGAAGATATTCAACACTGTATGGCCGTAGACATACGCAAAATTTCATAGATGTTTTGAGGTAGTAAGACAAGCGAACGTCCCCCCTGTATTTTAGACCTTAATACAAATTAAAAACAATGCTAGTCAGTGGAAATTATTGGAAATACTGGGAGAATAGTCTTTTCTCTTGTGTGTTATTTTTAAATATTTTATTTATTTATTTTATTTTAGAGAAAGAGCGAGGGCCAGCGCACGTGCACATGAGCGAGTGGTAGGGGAGGGGAGGGGCTGAGGGAGAAAATCTCAGGCCGACTCTGCACTGAGCATGGAGCGCACTGTTGGGCTGAGCTCAGGACCCTGAGGTCACCACGTAAGCACAAAGCAAGAGCCGGCCGCTCAACTGACTGAGCCACCCTGGAGCCCCTCTTTTCTCTTGTATTTTGTTTGTGCTTCTGTGCACATGTATCATAACAGAATGGACATTGGACTTTGACTCAAAAGAACTGAATTTGAACTACAGCCCAGTTTATTAGCTATGAGGTTTTATGCAAATAATTTTGTGTCTTGGAGCTTTATTTTTGTCTCTGTAACATGGAGATAATAATTATTTTACATGACCGTTATGAGAACTAAATAAGATGCAGGTTTAGTCCATGTCCTCTAGAAAATAGAGTAAGCCTAGGGTGAGGAAGGAAAATGAAGCTTCTCCAAAGGGTTTCCCAATGATAAGTTATACTCATTTTCTTAAAAAAAACTTTCCTTTGTTTCTGATCTTCCAAAGGTGAACAATTTTTAAAGTTTTCCTTTTTCTTTACTTTCATTTTCTTCTTTCTTTTTCTTTCTTTCATTTTTTTTCAGTATTATTAATCTTCAGGGCTCAGAGGATGATACAATTTTAATGACTCAGTTGTTTTACCCAACATTTATATAATTCACTTAGAGGTGCAACACTAATATTAATACTATGGAAAAAAAAAGTGACTGAAAACAGTTAAAAAATATCTTTTGCATGTTCCCTCATTTTCCTGTTTTTTTTTTTTCAGTCATAATATATCTACATTGTCAGAGATTACAGTTACTACATATTGCACTTTATCTCCTACCTAGTTAGACTTAGCTGTCCATGCAATTGTATACTTAATATTCACCTTCAGTCCTTATGGCAGGGTCTCTTTCAAATAGTCATTTTGGTTCTTTGAAACTGTTCTGTAGTAGATTCTTCAGACAGGGATCAAAGGAACATCTTCCCTTGAATTTTTGCACATTGATATCAGATAAACTTATATGGAAATTCAGTTTTGTTGGATATACATTCCTCAGTTCACATTTTCTTCACTTGGCTAACAAAAATGTTACTCCATTTCTTCTACCATAAAGCATAGCATCAGTTTGATAATAACCCAATCGTCCTTAATTGTCCTTCTTTTGTTAGCTGGCTGTTTATCACTTGATCTTTTTACCTTAATACTTGAAGTTTTTTTTGTTTTGTTTTGTTTTTTTTTCTGTAAAGCCCGGTAATTGTAGTAGAATATATCTGAGTATATCTTAGTGTTTGGTAGTCTTAGGGATGAGGCATACTCTTTCAATATGTAGTTACAAATAGATTTTTATTTAAGTCTCTGGGAAGTTTTCTTAGAATGTAGTTTTTTTGTATTTGTCCTGTACCCTTGCTTTGTTTTCTTCAGGATTTTCTGGCATCTGTTAGATCTTATCTGTCTTCTACAATCATCACATTCTCTTAATCTTATTTAGCTCTTCATTTCCCTTGTTCTTCTATTTATATTAAGACATTATGTACTATGTTCATGGCTCTTGTATTCTTTCTAGTTTAGTCTGTGTTTCCTAATGATTGTTTTATTTTTCTTTCCAAAGTTCTACTTCATTTCTTCTATTTTGTAATTCAAATTTATGGTATTTTTAGGTCTTGTATAATTGTTTTAATTTTTTAGTTGTTCTTGAAGTAGTGCATTAAGGTTTACATTTGTTATTATTAGTATTATAGTTTACATTATTTTCATTGTAGGGGTTTTACTGTGCTCCTTATTTTCTCTCTCTCTTTTTTCTTATAATAACTTTGTATAGAATTCACTATGACCCTTTTGTGTTGCCTTTTTTTAACTTACTAGATTATTATTATTTTTTTAATAAAAGATACAATGTAGGAACAGCCAGTTGAAAGAGATGAATAGGGTAAAAAGCGGGGATAGGGTGCAGAGCATCCATGCCCTTGCTGGGCATGCCACACTCCCAGCACCTGGATGTGTTCACCAACCCTGAAACTCTGAACCAATTTGGTTAGGTATACTTAAAATTTTTTTTTTGTAATTTTTTTTTATTTGAATATAGTTGACACACTGTTACATTAGCTTTGGGTGTACTTTAAAATAGTGATTCGACAAGTCTATATATTAGGCTATGTTCCCCACAAGCGTAGCTACCAACTGTCCCCATACATCACTATTACCATATCATTCTCTCTATTCCTTATGCTGTGTCTGTTATTCCCATGACATAGTCATTTGGTAACTGGCAACCTGTATCTCCTCCCTTTTACCCATTTTGCCCAACCCCTTACCCCCACCCCTAGAGTTGCTCTTTTTTAAAAAAAATTAGTTTTATCTTTCAAAAAGATTTACTTTACTGATTCACTTGAATGCACTTAAATAAATTTTCTTGATTTTAAGCCTACATTTAAATCCAAGCGGTTTGAGTGAAGTCTTTTTAATTACTCACAATTACTATTTCTAAACCTCGAGGGCATTCTAAGTCAAATTGCCTTATACAGGATTCCATCTTTGTGCTCTTTTTTGTTGTGACACGGTTCAAAATTAGTACTGGCATAAAAGCATTGAGACATAACATGTTTCATGTTAACTTGGCCCTGAATCACTGAAGCCCATCTTTACCATAGTACTCAATTGGTAAAAGTAATGTATTATATCTATGTTGTAGTTTCTCATAGGTATGTTTTCTTTAGTCTTTATTTTTATTAAATAAGAATAAAACAATCATTTTATCTTAAAAAAAGATGTGATTTAACATAGTTCTAGCTTTCCAGAGCTCCCTCTCCTTTCTTTTAATTTCAAAAAAAAATTTATAGTGCTGAAAACATGGTGATTTGCTTTCTGAGATTTCCCGACTTTATTCCCCTCCCCAACTTGAATTTCAGTGTTCCTTGTCTTTGTTTCTATTGCCTCTGCAGATTTATTCCATTATCAGCAGCTTCTTCTCACACCATTGTTCTGCTGTTATGAGGAGATTGGAGAGATTCAAAACCTGTACCTCTGCCCATGCTATTTTCTTTTCTTATTGTCAGAATTCTAATTATAGAAACATAATGAATAAAGAATGCAATGCTGGGCGCCTGGGTGGCTCAGTTGGTTAAGCAACTGCCTTCGGCTCAGGTCATGATCCTGGAGTCCCGGGATCGAGTCCCCCATCGGGTTCCCTGCTCAGCGAGGAGCCTGCTTCTCCCTCTAACCCTCCCCCCTCTCATGTACTCTCTCTCTTTCTCGTTCTCTCAAATAAATCTTTAAAAAAAAAAAAAAAAAAGAATGTAATGCCAACCTGTCAAAGTAAAGTTACCCGGAAAGAGAGAGAGAGAGAATGGCATGAGACAGGAAAGTGAAACTAGAGAGCATGGTAAAACAGTAGCTGGGTAACATTAGAGATGTTCTTTGCAGGGATAGAATGCAATAGTAGCATTCGATCAGGTAAAGGTGTCTAGAAAAGTAAAATTTGTTAATGAATTGGACTCTAGGGGAAAAATATGTATCCCTTATGCTAAAACCCATAAACCATGTGATTTTGTTTTTTTCAGATTATAACAGAAGAAGTAGCATCAGCAAGACGCTTAAAATACTTTTCCTTAAAATGCGGAGATGCAAGTAGGCGTGAGTGAATAGAAATCACTACACAGATTGATGTATATATTGGGACTCTTTATTTGCATGGACAGGAAAGAAATTTATTCTTAACATTTAAAAAAAAGGTTTTATCTTTCAATCAAATGTTCAAATCTGTGGCATTGGAAGAATAATTGTATGTGTATATAGGAAAAATAATGATATTATATTCACAGTGAAGTAACGATTCCATCAAAATTATTCTTAACCTCCCAAGCAATACCAATTCTACTTTCATCAGATGCAGTTAATGCTCAAAATGACATTATCTGGAGAATTATTCATAGGGAAAAAAAACAACAAAAAAGCTTTACAGTTATAGATACAACTAATTAAAAAGAAAAGTCAAAATTGCTCTTCTCTATAACTGCCTATCAGAACTGAAACTACTTTAAACTCTTATGTAAAGAGTCCCATTTTCAGGTAGGTTTTCAGGATTTATTAGTTTTAAATCTTTGAGTAAATCAGTCTTTATGCATACTTTCATTTTTTTTTTAATTTCCATTTTAGATAGTTAACATAACAGTGTAATATTGGTTTCTGGAGTAGAATTTAGTGATTCATCACTTACATAAAATGCCCAGTGCTCATCACAACAAGTGCCCTCCATAATACCCATCACCCATCTCGCCCATCCCCCACCCACATCCCTCCATCAACTCTCAGTTTGTTCTTTATTGTTAAGAGTCTCTTATGGCTTGTTTCCCTCTCTCCTTTTTTCTTTTCCCCCTTTCATATGTTCATCTGTTTTCTTTCTTAAATTCCACATATGAATGAGATCACATAGTATTTGTCTTTCTCTGACTGACTTATTTCACTTAGCATAATACACTCTAGCTCCATGCACATCATTGCAAATAGCAAGATTTCATTCTTTTTGATGGCTGAGTAATATTCCAGTGTGTGTGTGTGTGTGTGTGTGTGTGTGTGTGTGTGTGTGTGTGTGTGTATGTATTTATACCACATCTTCTTTATCCATTCATCAGTTGATGGACATTTGGACTCTCTCCATAGTTTGGCCATTGTTGATAATGCTACTATAAACAGGAAGGTACATGTACCCCTTCAAATCTGTATTTCTGTATCCTTTGGATAAATACCTAGTAGAGCAATTGCTGGGTTGTAAGGTAGTTTTATTTTTTTTAAATATTTTATTTATTTATTTATTTGACAGAAAGAGAGAGAGAGACAGAGAGAGAGGGAACATAAGCAGGGGGAGTGGGAGAGGGAGAAGCAGGTTTCTTGCCCAGCAGGGAGCCTGATGCGGAGCTTGATCCCAGGACCCTGGGACCATGACCTGAGCCAAAGGCAGATGCTTAACGAATGAGCCACTCAGGCACCCCAGGTAGTGCTATTTTTAACATTTTGAGGAAATGCCATACCATACTCTTCTCCACAGTGGCTCCACCAGCTTGCATTCCCACCAACAGTGCAAGAGGGTTCCCCTTTCTCTGCATTCTTGCCAACATCTTTTTTTTTCTTGTGTTGTTAATTTTAGCCATCCTGACAGGTGTGAGATGGTACCTCATCATGGTTTTGGTTTGTATTTTCCTGATGATGAGTGATGTTGAACATCTTTTCATGTGTCTGCTACCCATCTGGATGTCTTCTTTGGAAAAGTATCTATTCATGTCTTATGCCCATGTCTTAACTGGGTTACTTGTTTTTTGGGTGTTATACTTTCATTTTTAAAGGCACTACTAACACGGGTTTTTTTATGTGAAAAATTTTAAATAATGAGCCAGACAGAAGTACAAATTTTCATTCATCAAATATTTACAAGGTACTGCGGATAGAGCATCATAGATGACAAAAGTCCCTGATCTCCAGGAAATTCCATGACAGAGTTATAACCAAGCTGTTTGCTGCCTGCTGATGGGCCAGCCATTGTGTACTATTTCTAGGACAATGGGCTGCCTCCCCTTCAGGATACACAAATAAGGAAATAAATTAGCAATAGGAAAGATACTATGTTACCAATTTATTAAATACCACAGCACTTTAAATGAACCTGGCATAAATAGTGTTTACATGAATAAAAGTCACATATGTAGTGAACTATTTTCCAAACATCCGACTTTCTCTCTCTTCTAATATATATTGGAAACAAAAAAAAAATAAATAAAACTTGAACTTCCATCCCAGGAAATTCCGGGAATTCCAATATGTTCACAGGATTTCCCTTGTAAAAAAGAAGAAACACTCTTATTCTTGCTCCTGTCTTTTGCTTGATTAGGTTGAATTGTCTCTTTATTCTTTCTGTATGTCTCCATTCTTCAGTGCACAACTAACAGAAGTTTTTTTTTTTTTCCTATGTGCAAGATTTTAAGTAGATATTTAGGAATGATGGTGGTTACTTACAAATCTAAAAAGGAAACAACTTGAGAGTTGAACATTAGACATTCCTTGAATAGCCACTCATTGACCCTGCTCTGTGACTGGGAATTTCTTTCTGAAAGGTTCACATCTGAAGCTTTCTTCCATTGTAAGTTGATGTGGCTCTTTTTCTTTCCCTCCAGAGAACCTGCACCCATCTCTTGAGTTATCAGGAGGATAAACGAAAATTTATTTTATTGAATATTTAGAGGGATTTAGATATCATCCTTCCTCTCCACTCCTATCATGGATAACCAGGGATTTCTCTTTCTTAAAGGTTAATTACTGAGATAACTTTGATCTCCACTAGTGCTTCCCATTCTTACCAAGTGTCATTTTAAGTGGGAAAGGGAGGTGTTTTGTAGTGGTGGAGGTACTATTCTGTCCCTTATCAGAGTAAAACCTACAAATGATGGCACTTGTTCTTTCCCCTGTAGCTAGCAAATTTGATACAAGAAGAGTGCACAAACCACCCTCTGCTACCCAAAAATAGAAGAGTTAACATTCCATTTCCTAATGTCAGCTTTAAGAAGGGGGAAACAACTGTAGTAGCTTTATTTTAAGAAGCTTGAAGTATTTTCAGATCCATTACTAGTGAGCAAAAGTTGAATAAAATGCATATAATAAGTATTGTTTCTACAACTAATACATTTTAATATTATAATATATTTTAAATAGAAGGATAAAGTAAGGAATGCTCTATCAAGAAAATGAAATTTAGATGAGTTGAAACTATTTTTAGCCATGCTACATTTCTCAATTCAACTTTCTATTATTTTTTGATTATTTTATTCTATTATTATTTACTTTATTAAGTGTGCCTAAAATATAAATATGATATTTTTAGTTTGAAAAACGGCCAAGGTTTTAGAAAACGAACAAAGAGATTTTTGGTCCCTGCTGATCCAGTCAGACTTTGCCTGAGTTAACAAACCAAAGATAAAAAAAAAAAAAGCACACCCTGCATTATTCTTCCAGCCTTCCTTTCCCCCCGGCCCCCAAACCTCATAATGTAGCACACATTTTCTAGGGTCTTATCTATGCAAATTGACCACCTGGTCTCTCATGCAAATTAGTCATGTTTTTTGAAAGGATAAGAAATAAGGTAATGTAATGTTCTTTAGCTCCACTGACTTTCCTAGAACATTTAAACATGACTAATTCAATTCCAATGGTTTATTCTTGAATATTGCCTTGATAAAATCCCAACTCATAAGATATTATTGTCAAACAGCAATAGAAATCCATAGGGTGTCAGACCTAAACTACAGATAAATATCTTTCTTTACCAAAGAATTTTATGAAGACTGAATGAGACAGGATATTTGAAGGGGCTTTGTTAATAAAAAGAATTATACAAATTATGAGATATTATTATCACTCATTACATTTATGAATTTTAACTTCCATTTAAAATCTATTACTTGTTCTACTTGGCATTTGCTTGGATGCATATGTGGTTACTTTTGCTCAATAGAATCCCTTTCCCTAAAATGAGCCTCATAATGGATTCTTATTAAAACAGTATAAATGTCAATTTAAGATTCAGATGGGGCAAATTAGTTCTAATAACTGTGGCACAGTTCAGCACTCAATCAATTTACATATCTTGAGTTAATTTCTCTTAAATATACTGTCATTACAAGTTCCATGTAAGCCTGGGTGAGGTATATTAGAATTCTATTAATGTAGTAGAGCTATTTATTTCTTGAATACATCAGCGGTCAGTCTCTCACTTTCTTAAAACTGAGCTTTTATCTGGTTTCTCTGACAGTGTGTGTCCAGAATGAAAATCTGGTCAAGTTGCCAGGTGTAACATGCCTATCCTGGCCATCAGAAAATGGATTTATTATTATTATTAATTATTATTATTACTACTATTATGATCCATTAAAGATCAAAACACAAGATAAAGGATAAACATCCATTATATTTCCATTGCCAGGAATGTATTTATGAAGATTTACTTAATCAAATGCAGTGAATCACAGTCTTTTCAAGCTTGCATCTCGAAGGAAAGTATATGCTTCAATTCATGCTGGGAGAAGAATGGTGAATGCTATTTTCAAACCTGAAACCAGCTCTGATTGACTTCACAGAGTGAGATATGTTATGGAAAGTTGTAAGAAATGTACTTTTCTCATTAAATAGAGATAGTGGTTACTAATCAAGAAGTTATCTCCAGGCCCAGGCAGAAGGAATATGGTTGTCAGAGGGATATTTTGGAGCTGATATCTGACTGGTCAGCTTTAGGAAATTTAGGTAACAAAGTTTGCTTGAGAAAAGTAAAATAAAACCTCAGGGTGTTTTTAGGGCACATGAAATTGAGCCTTGAGGATGGAAAGTAAAACATGGTGACTAAGAGTGACAACACTGTATACCTGGAATTTGAGGAGAGAGTAGAACCTAGAACCCTTTCATAATGTCGATCAGATTGCCACAATGCCCACCTTAAATATCTTACAATTTTGTCAATTATACCCCAGTCAAGTTCAAATTAAGGAAAAGAAATTGAGTCTTTCCTATATTCTGAGGAAAGTTTATCTCCTTTGGTGAATAGAGAGAAAGCCTGAGGGTAGTTCTCAACTTCGCGCACATGATAGGTCTGTGCTTAGTATTGCAATTCTAAATTAATACTGATGATGATGGCTAACACATGGCAATGTGTTCCATGTTTCAGACAATGTTTAAGTGCCTTATGTGGATTAACTCATTTAAATCTCACAACGATCCTATAGTGGAGATTGGCTGAGGCCTGGAGAACTACAGTAACTTGCAAAACATTACACAGATAGGAATGGAGCAAAGCAGGGTTTGGATTCAGAGCAATCTGGCTCTGGGGCCCATTCTCTTAGCTATTACCCTGAAGCTCCTAGTCAACTGTTGTGACTGATGATGACGATCAGAATTATGCCCAGATGTAAGGGAAGAATAAGTTCTGAACTATGCTGAGTTGCTGCTGAGGCATCAACAATCTTGGCGCCACCCACAAAGGGTCAACTGTATAAAGGAGTCATTCTTTTTTCTATTCCTTCATATCCCAAACATTTCTGTGCAAAGGCTATGCTAGCCACTATAACAATATAAGGGTGAATCAGGTGCCCGAGGAGTGTACAGAGAGAGGGGAGATATCGTAAATAACTATAATGAAGGCAGGGTGTGATAAGAGCCATAAAAGGGGTACAGAATTACTCTGACATAAAAGAGAAGAAAAGATGTTTTCTTTCAAGGAGGGGGCAGATTATATTCTTTCTTGCATGTCTGAATGTCCAAATCAGGATCATAGCTACTATAACTTAGTTTTTAATATTAGCAGGGAATTTGAATCAAGTGCTCAGGTTCCATGGACATAGTTCACTGGAACATAGTCAAGCCTTCCCCATGTTCTTGTTTGGGAAATCCTTTTCCCTTTATTATCTACACACTTGAACTTCTGTGCTATTCAGAAATGCAGACATAATTAAACATAAAGTTAAACATTTCTGTTGAAGTAATTGCTTTCTGATAGAAGGCAGGCTATGTTCACAGTTAATACAAGTTATCATTTAGTAAACTGAAAGGGTAAATATTAAAATATATGCCCCATTTGGTGGATGACTGCTTATAGCATTTTTTTTATTTCCTTAAACTCACTTTCTTTCTCTCTCCTCTCTCTTCCTCCCTTCCCTCCCTCCCTCCCTCCCTCTTATCTTTCCATCCTTTGTTTCTCCTTTTTTTTAAACAACCCAATAGACTTACCTATCATCTGGTTAAAAACGATGGAGCCTATTGAACTACTGACTTCATAAACAGATACCCATTAATCAAGTGAAGGGGAGCTTTTACCTCACAGAATCTATTGCAAAAAGTAACACTAGTGATATATAAAATTTATACTTTAAAATTCATAAATCATATGGAAAAAAGTCCCTCTTTAATAAGAACCTTCAATTATAAGGTTATGACAAAATAATCCCTTAGAAATTTATGACTGATATCAGACTTAAAAAGTCTGATTTTAAATATTATAATATCCCTTTAGCAGGTGTAAAAGAAGTGAAATAATTTTACATCGCAATTTAATTAAAATAACATGAAGCATTTTCATAAGAATGTATACAAGGATCGCTTATTTCTGTGTCTGAAAATATTCTTTAAACATTATTTGTGGAGTATTTCTGACTCTAGTACGTAACAATAAGAATCAGTTATAAAACTCATTTGAGACAAAAATAGCAACCAACTGAATTATCTCACTTGGAGTTTTGCCAACTAGCAGACACTGGAAGTTTGAATCCTTGTCCTGAGGTTGTTCTGACTATAAACTTTAAATGAACCCAAATATATTAACTATATTGATATTCTTGAATGAGATGCCCCTACTAGGATTACATCCATATGTGCCGGCTGTAATTGGGAAAAATTAGATTTAATATTTACAAGAAGTCAGGCCCAAAAAACCAGCTGTTCCCAAGGCCTACGTCCCTTTGGGCCTTTATACTCAAATGTCCCAGAATATATATTCCCGCTATCCATTCCAGAAAGGATGAAGTACATTTTCAACTGGAAATAATTGTAGAAAAGATCCAGATCACAAAAATTTTAAAAATAATTTCGTAGATGATCTTAAAACATAACAGCTTTTAATTACTCATATACTGGCATATTCATAACTCAAAGCAGGCATATACATAGATGGACCAATTGAAATGATCACGTGTTTGTACATAATGCAAAAATCTACGGCACTCGAGAGGTTCAGTATAACTGCCATGGGACTGGATGCTGCCCGCAGTATTTCCTTTTCTAGTATTTCGGGAATTGTATGAATTGTTCATTATAGACACATATTTTGTGCAGTTGGCAAAGCAATAGACTAAGAGTTATAATCCCACTTTAATAACTTCCGAAAAGTATTTTCCTTAACAGTTGCTACTCTCTTATTTAGTATATTAATATTCTGATTCAAAAATATTGATTTCCCAAATTGTATGTATGAAATGAAGGCAAGCCTATTTATATTAAGTTGCAAATTAAGTAAAGAAATACATATATATATATATTTCAGTTTGAGGTTAGGTAGTGAGAACTATGTTTTTGTATATGTCTCTGCCTAACTGAGAGGGGGAAATTTGTCCATGAGGAAGAAAAAATGCACAAATTAACAAAGAACAGGGCGCCTGGGTGGCTCAGTTGGTTAAGCGACTGCCTTCGGCTCAGGTCATGATCCTGGAGTCTCGGGATCGAGTCCCGCATCGGGCTTCCTGCTCAGTAGGGAGTCTGCTTCTCCCTCTGACCCTCTTCCCTCTCATGCTTTCTATCTCTCATTCTCTCTCAAAAAAATAAATAAAATCTTTAAAAAAACAAAAACAAAACAAACAAAAAAAACCAAAGAACAACCACGGAAATTATATGCAATTTTTTTTCTCATTCTGGACTCCCTCCCACCCCCATCTCCCATGCTAGGTACATAAGTTTGTTTTGAAAGTTCTGACCACTATCAAGAATTGTAAAGGGTCAGAAAGTATACCTTACTAGAGAGGCCTAATGAATTAGTCTGCTGCCATTTTTTTGAATTCTGGTAGAAAACATGAAACTTCTGTGTCAAAGACAAAGGGCTTGTTACCCCCATCGCAGCGAGCACTATGAGCTTCATGTGTATATCAGTTCTCCTTACCCCTCTGGACCCATGATAGGGAGATGCAGAAAGGCTCAAGTGAATGCTGTGTATGTAGCAGATTTCCATCACAGCCAAGGAACCCCAAGTTTAAGAAACCCCAATATTTTATAAGGAGCTGCAAGCAGACCTGTTTGACTTTGCCTTGTAGGAGACAAGTGGGTTTCTTTACTCTATCTTGGAGGGAAACACACTATTTCTATCTGCTATACAGACATCCTTAAAAACAGTTCAGAAAAAAGTGTACTTAGTCGTAGTGTCCTTGCTCACAAAAATGTGCAGAAATATGAGATATCCATGGGAAATGGTCTCCAAATAATTGTACCTTTTTGTTTCTGCATCATCTTTGCTATGGCATTCATTTTGAAGGTTGCAACATTTTAGTTCATCTAACTGATAGGGGCTGGGACCAAATCTACTTAGTATGTCTCAAATAGCATTTAATTAAGGCATTCCCAGCAAGATTCCAAGCAGAAGGATGGGGTTGACATGCACTATTTACCTCAATCATGCCATACCTCCATGAACCATTAGGGTGTCTTGTAGAAAGCCAGATGGTTTCTCCTTTAAGTTTCCATATTGACCTTTCCACCTGGCTTAAGGAATTAAGCCAGGTGCATAAAACTGTTTTCAAGATTGCCCAGCCTCTACATTGTCTTGCAAGTAAGAAATATAGGGCAATTGTCTCATTCATATCAACCCTAGTCAGTGAGTTCTGACCGAGCTGGATGCCTTCTAGGGCAGAGGGGGTATTTCCTTAAACACGGAAGGTCTCTTATTACCCTTACTAAGGTGCAAGCCAATATGTTTTTTTGGGAGAAAGACATGTTAATGCCTAGCTTCCACCTGAAAATGTAATTCTGAAGATGCCCTTGGAAAGTGTTGCTTATAATTGATGGTGACCAAATAGAACCTGCATCAGTGAGGGGGCACAAGTTGAAAGTGCTTCCAATGTAGTCCACCCGGCTGGATTATTGCCTTGAGAGTTCAAAATTCGGTTTAAATAATTGAGTCTATTCTTTTTTTTTTTTTTAAGAAGGACTACCAGTTTTTCCACAGTACCAGCTGGTTGGCTTTCCTCTGCCCAAGTAAATGATTAAGAATTGGGGTGGGGAAGACATCCAGATGTATTTTGGGAGTAAAGGCCATCCGGTGCTCTTTCACGTAGACATCTTGAGAAAGTTAAGAGACATGGTCAGACTCATCTGGAAGGGGATGGATGGGTGACCTAGGATTCAGTTGACTTTAAGTAAATAAAGTCAAGTAAATAAAGTTTTAAAGAGCCATACTGAGACATTTTCTTTCATGTGAAAGTTTCCACAGAAGGTTCTGAAAGAAAATTATGATTAATTTTCCTCCTTTCCTTATTCTTTTTGGTACCTAAGATGTTCTCTCCCCAGGTGCCAGGATTTGTGCTCTCCTTCATGTTCATAAAATCAGTGTCTCCATTTCAATAGCTAAAACCTCACCCCTTTTCCGGTCATCCCCTACTCACACCAAACCCTTTCAGACAAAGGATCATTTGCAAGAGCAGCAAGGGCATTTGTATAAGACTTACAGATACCTACTATGTCCTGTACTTTGTCCTGTATGGGCTACTGTAGGAGGATTCAATAAGCAGTGGGCAACCAAATGGTCATTATCCTTATGATGTAAGACCATATCAAGCAAGAAGAGATCCAGGTGGCTAGACCTGAGTTTGGTTTGAATCTCTTATGTCCCGTTTTGGCTCAGCAGTCAAGGTGTGACAACCAAGCTAGCCAAGGATTGCCCTTAGGAAAAAGAAAATAGCATTATGGTAAAAAATAGAGCAGAATCTCACATTTTCAAAAGATGTCTGTATGCTACCCCCACACCTTGTTCATCATTGTCACCCAGGAAGTGGCTGAGGGAGGATTATTTGTTTCTGAGATGACCATACTCAGTGACCAACCTACCTTATTAAGTTGTGGACAAAGAGAAAGTATGAAAGCTAAGGATAGGAAATGTTCTTCATTATTTTTGAGAAGATAATTCTAAAACTAAGTGATACCAGATGTTTGCGGATATCAGGGAGTGTGGAAAGTCCATCCACATGGACCATTGAATATTTTGACCCTCAACAAATTTTTCAATCATTTTTGAAATAAAAAGCATACCATTGTCTGATTGATTATGGTCTGAAAAGAGAGGGAGAGCCTTTATCTTTGGTCCCTGAGAGGTAATATCCAAGCCCTTGTAATGTTCTGCCTGCTAAAAATATCTTTGCTTACTGGCAGGTTTTGAGATGTAGTATGATTTAGAGTGGGGTTTTTGGGTCATGAGGTCTCCGTCAATCACCTGAGGGGCTAGAGACTGTGGTCAGCCATGTTGGTGGTCAATCAGGTTTATGTGATCAAGCCTCAATAAAAACTCTGAACTACAAGCAACAAGTAAACTTCCCTGGTTTATAATATACCATGCATATTATCACAAAGCAAGTTTGAGAAAGTAACACTAAGACTCTTTGGGATAGGACAACTGGAAGCTCCATATTTTGGAAATTTCCTGGGCTCTGCCCTATGTACTTCTTTGCTTGGCTGATTTTAATATGTATCCTTTGACTAAAATAATCCATAACGTGAACATAACAGCTTTCAGTGAGTTCTTCTAGTGAACTGGTGAGCCTAAGAGTAGTCTTGAAGGCTACTGAACCTATAATTGCTGTCAGAAGTGAGGGTGGTCTTATAAACTGTGCTTCTTAACTTTATAGTTGGTTGCAGACATGAAGGGTGAAGGGAGTCTGTGGACATCACAGTGACTCATATTAATTCAAATGCCAGAATGCTGTTGACAGAGTGGACTGAAACACCAAGTCTGTAACCTAAAAATGTCTCAACAGTGGTGAGGCACCACTGAGAGCCCTAAGATGAAGTCAAAGGTAGAATGCAGTAAATCTGCCTTGAGTTTTGCCCACTGAGCAGAGTAAACACTGCCATTTGTAAAAACTGAGATATAATTGACAAATATAACATTGTATTAGTTTTAAGTGTACAACATAATGATTTGATATTTGTATATATTGCAAGATGATCACCATAATAAGTCTACTTAACATCTATCATCACATGTAATTACAAAAATTTTTTTCTTGTGATGAGAACTTTGAAGATCTACTCTTTTAGCAACTTTCAAATATACAATATAGTATTGTTAACTGTAGTCACCATGCTGCACATTATGTCCCTGGGACTTCTTTATCTTATCACTAGAAGTCTGTACCTCTTGACTCCTCTCAACCATTTCACCCACCCCTCTCCCCTCACCTTTGGCAAACACCAATCTCTTCTCTGTATTTGTAAGTTCAATCTTTTTCTTTCCTTTTTTTAAAATTTTTTTAAGATTCCACATATAAGTGAGATCACACAGTATTTTCCAGTTTTGATTCTATAGAGCTGGTACTGAGTTTGGGTATCCTTAGCAGCCCCATGGACATCATTGGATTCAGTTTAGTTGAACCAGGACCAAGCCATTTACAGGAATCTGTGAGTTAAGGGCCTAATGAGCCAGTAGCTTTGATTCAGTAAGTGTAGTGGGGGATAAAGTTTCTCCCAATGGGAGAGTTGCCACTTTTTCATGTAAAGTTGAAATACCACTGGAGCCAGGCCTAGTGTGTTTTTGAATATGTCAGGTGAGGCTTTCTGGTCCCTTCCCACCTTCATAGCCATTGAGTGCAAGCTGACCCACCCCAAAATGGGAATATCAGGCTGCAGAGTCATAAGGCCTCCCTCGGTTAGGTATTTGTTTTTGGCAAGAGCTCATCAGTGAGCTGATAACTGCTTCTAAAAGGAGTATACCGAGTAGCTGTATCAGGGAGGCAACCAAGTACAGAATCACAAGGGGATGTTCTTGGTGGAGGCTGTTTTCTATTGCACAGTGTCTCACTCACAAGATCAGATATTCATAGCTCAAAGCGATTATTAAAACTATGGGGTTGCCAAGATCTCAAGTGTTCCATAGCTGGCTGGACAGGCTCCAGTGCAACCTGATGGCTTGAGCTCTGCTCAGAGGATGTTGACTTGTGCATTTGCTGATACAAAGAATCAAGTTAAATGGCCAAGTGAGATAGTGCTATCTCCAATGCCTGAAGTGTCATAACATGATGATTCTCATTTTTTTGTCATGGAAGATCCAAGGAAATAGTAGGATTTCTTCGATTTCTGGAAGCACTGAGCATTGTTAGTCTACCTAAATAGTCCCAATAAATTACTTGGTGTGAAGGCCCCCGTGTATTTTTGTAAGGATTTATTAGCCACTCTTGATGATTGAGATTGGAGCTCCTGACTTGCCAACCAACGGACATTGCCTATCTAGTGACAGCTTTGGACATTAGAGGGTAGAGGCATGCATGCTAATTTCTGACCTGCCCATTGGTAGAAAGTTTCAGGAGAGTTTGTCACACTAACAGTTCTTTCACTGTGGCTCTTCCCTGACTGAGAGCAGGCCCTATGGCACTTATGGGATAGTGAAGTATAAACACATAACACATCAATCCTACTGTACATTCAGATCTAGAAGCAACAACAGCACATTGAATTGACCCCACAAGATCCATCTACAATGTTATGTTAGATTCCACCCCTCTCCCACTGCCCCCCCACCCCTGGAATACTGTCAAAACAGCACCCCAGTTGAATTTGGCCATCTTCTTGCCCTGGTAGGATGATGAGCTGGGTGCTTATATTTAACAGAGTCATAAAAGTTTGAGTCTCCTTTGTTCTTGAAGTTTCCCAGTATACATGAATAGGTGCATATGGTTTTCAGTACCTCTTGAGGACAGGGAAACCTCAGCCCACCTCTAATTTTCTTTCTCCATAAACCAACTGAGATTAGAGTAGTGGGGGGAGTGAGGGATAGAGGACACGGGGGTGAGGGGGAACGCTCTGCATTAGTAAGCACAGCATATTCACTTTTGGTTTCAGATGGTTCAGGAACTACACATGACTCCATTGAAAACATTCCTAATGTTTTTGACCTGTCCACCTGTCCAAGTTCGTCATTACCATCTATTTCAGCCTGAGGGACTCCTGGACTCAGAGTTGTAGCCACATTGCCTTTCAGCAAGGGTAGTGATGCTTCTTGCCCCGTTGCCATGATAATATCCCTACCTCCTCCTGCCTGGAGGACAATGACCAATAATTACATAACTACTGGGGCAACTATATTCAATCCTGCTTTTCATCAGTCACTCAGCCTGTAAATACTCATTAGCAGGTAGGACAGTAGGGGACACTTACTTCCTCCCTGCCACCCCTCTCCCCTGCCTCTGCTTACTCTAAGCAAGAATGTTCCTTCTCAAATCCTAGGGAGTCTTTCCATACCCTTTTCATATGAGGCCCTTAGTCCTTTTCTTCCAGAAAGCCATGGCTCTCTTAGCATCTGATCTCCATTGATGAAGGCTACTTGCAAACTAATAAGTTAGCCTGGCATACATTCATGGAAGCTGGAAGAAGATATGAGACTCCAAATCAGAAACAAAGGACTCTTTCTCACTCAGAGCATAACAGGAAATATGAGCCTCCTGTTTGCAGTGGCGCACTTTGCCCCCAATCCCACCACGTCCCACAGGGTGATTTTTGTTACAACTGAGAAACGCTGAGCTTAGGGAACCTGAATCTTTTATAATGAGCTACAAGCAATTCTGAACAATCATTGCCTTAGAAAAAGGTATTATCTTTTTTTATACTGGACAATTAACAAACCTGCATTCTTCTTTGGAGGGAGATACTATTTTCCAAGGCTGTTTTCCATGTCAACATACTTGTAAAGTTTGTTTGGAACTAAAGGGCAGTAAAAGCGTTTGTTTTTGTAAGATATGCAGAAATGCTAGATTTATGGAGAATTGTCTTTTATCAACCAGTTCTTAAAAGTAATGATTTTTTTCTTTTTGCATTCCTACCAAAATATTACTCTACTTACTTTTATTCTAATAAACATATGGATTAGAATAGAATCTGTCATGGGGAGAAGAATGGCAAAACGAAGCCTGCTGGAGGTGGGCATGTTAGTACAAAAGTGAAGGGTCACAAGTAACTCAGCTTACAAGTTGGGGCATGATGATCTACTAATAGGGGAGAGTTCATTGATTAAGGCAGCATATGTTTATTGAGCACCTACAATGTCCTATATGCCACTTGTTACTTTTAGACATACAAAAGTTAGAGAGAAGGCACATAAAGTAACTAATGCAGCTGGTGGTACTTCAGTTAAGGGACTGACTCTGAGTAGTAGGAATCAGGTAAAGAATGTGTGTCTTGAAGGGATAGTGTCAGTTTTCCATGGGTAATGCAGTTGGGTGGGGAAAGGAACTCTATGAAGAAAAAAGTATGAGTACTGGCAAACATCTACAGAGTATCTCAAGAAACATTTGGTAGTTTGGCTGAAATGGAGATGAAAGAATGGGAGAAGAGATATCATTGGGTAGGTAAGTAGGTCCAGCCAAGGGCAAGCTGTAACTTCTATACTAAGAAGGTTGGGCTGCATCTCTAGGGTAAGAAAACCTTGAAGGTTTATACATGGAGTTATGGCACCATCAATCTGCATATGCTGAGAACATTTTGACTATTGTAAAATAAATATAAGAAAGGATTGGAGTTAGAGACATTTGAAAGGCAAATGTGATCATACTTGCAAAATGTACTAGGGGGCAAAGTCAAGGTAATAGAAAACAGTGGGAGACAGTCTTTTCAAACTAGAGGGGAAGGTTTATGTATAAGAAGAGCAGGAAAAAAAATGACATCTCTGTTTTAAAACTTGTTTATTGGAAAAGTAGCCAAACAATGTCATTTTGATGATTATATCACTTTGATAATGATAGAGGCTTATTCACAAAACTTTTAAGAATAAACTTGTTAAATACTGTAATGTAAAGAATGTGCTTGAATTGGTGCTGCGACTTTCTACCCTCCCATTTTGTTTTATGCATTTGTAATGAGGCATAGATTGCACAAAACTTTCCTCATTACCAATGTTACACATTTTTGAAGTAATCTCTTGCAAAAACAGAATTAATATTTGGACAGTTTTTCCTGTGTTTAACAGTCATGACTTGAATTTTTTTATGACTTGAATATTTTTATTTGAATCACCTGAAAGTAGAATAACACTATTTGTTATAAATTCTAAGGTTTAAAAAATATAGACCAAATACTCAAAGAATCACCAGAAACTAAAGCTTTATTAAGTCTGAAATCAAATTTCTAATCTATCAAATAATCACAAAAACTATAGCTTTGTTAAATTTTGAAGTCAAATATCTTTATTTCTATACTCAGAGGTTATTAATATCTCTGTTAAGGGGAAAACTTTTTATTTATAGTAATCAGTGTCCTTATGCAGAGATAAAAATACAAAGAATCCTTGCAAATAATTAAACATCCTAATTCTGGATAGTCTTTGATTAATACATTGGAAGGCAAAGCACCTCCAATGTCTTGGAATGTGGCACTGAGATAACGCTGCAGCTGATCTTTCATTGTTCTAGCTGAAGATTAATTACCTCCCTTCCTCCTATAATATCCGTTTAGTACCTTATAAATTGGATCCAGCTATTAGCACTATTCATTTATTTCCTGTGAAGATGGTCAAAGTTTTATCTACTTGAGTGTTAGATTTAGTATAACTTTTCATTTCCTTCTTAGCTAAATACATGTTCTTCTAAATAGCTTTATTCTAATGTCTTTCCCTCACCTCACAACTCCCCCACCCGGAGACACAAACACAATGCACACACTCACACACTAACACAAAAGATCTTTCCCTCTTTTCCATGGTAGCTTTGTAATAGATTTATCGTATTTATCAGGATTGAAAAAGTATCACAAAATGAGGGAAAGATCATGACTTTTAGTGAGGCTATGCCTCTGGACTGTGAAGTTTACAAATTGTTTTTTTTTTTCTCCCCCTATCTTGGTAGGGCAAGATGGGTAGGGTGGCCTGGAGTTGGGTATTTCTCCCACCGCAGGTCAGTTAGATTCTGATAAAACCCCAGCCTGTGAGACTCTGGTTAACTGGTTTTCCCTGAGGGCAGGACTTGTTAAGAAACAAGTGCTTTCTGGGTGTTATGAACAAACAATGAATCATGGAACAGTACACCAAAACAAATTATGTAATATATGGTGATTAACATAACAATAAAAAATTAAAAAAAAAAAAAGAAACAAGTGCTCTGGTGTATTTCGAACAGTTCTTTTTCCCCCAACCATTGCCGTAAGGAAGAGGGGATTTTTCTGATATTTACTGTGAGAACCTGGTTGTGCTCCTGGAGGTAAGACTCACAAAAGCATGGGGACCCCATATGACTGGGTCTCCGTGGAGTTTTTAACTCTTAGACTTGTCCGCACTAAGCCTCCAGCAATTTGTCAATTACAGTTCAAGTTTTCCTCCTCCAGCACTGGTTCCCCAGGCAGTTTCACTTAGTTCCCGTAAGCTGTGACTCCCCATGTGCCCTTGTTTGTCTCTCCAATCTGGGGAGCAGGGGTTTTCTCTGTGTCCTCAGCTCCTTTATGGATCCAAGAAGAGTTCTTGATTCTTCACTGTGTTCAGCTTTTTACCTGTTGTTGGGACAGAGTGATTTGTTAGCAACACATGGTGATAGAGAGATATAAGCTGGGCTTCAGAGGCTGCCCATCTTCTAAATTTAAGCAGGTATTGGGCATCCAGGTAGGCTAGGTTCAGTGCTTCGCATAGGGCAATTTTCTTGTCCTACTTCTATGTTGAGAGGTCATGGAATCAGGGTGGTATGACAGGGAAATAGGCAATCTATTCAGCCAAGTGACTTGTACTTCTAAGACATCTTCTCTAACTGATGTGTACCCTGCAAAGAGATGGGGAATGTGAAGGTGGGTAGAGCTCTTAACTTGGCAATAATAAGCTAGGGGTCCAAGTCCATGACCGAATGATTGCAGTCATCTTCGGGGTAACCGTGTACTTGGACCCCTCAAAGTACAGACAAGGGAAATGATCAGCACAAAGGAAGATGTTGGCTTATTTGGTAGTGTCATTTATAGTGTTGGTTAAAATGAGTATTTGTCCTATCTTTGCAAGATGGAATTGTTTTCTGAGCTTAAAATATAATAGAGGAAAAAGTAATATGCAAGATCACCCACCAAAAAATGGAACTGACTATAAAAAGTTATAAAATCTGTCTTAGGCTTCTGTTGCTACTGTCCAAGTTCTTTTGACTTCATTAGGCTTTCTAAGACATAGCAATCTCCGTATAAGTAGGGGGGCCTGGGGGTCAGACGAAATGGGTTCAGATATTAGTTCTAATATTACTAGCTATGTAATTTGGGGTAAATGATGTAAATTCTCTGTGCCTTTATTATCTCATCTATAAAACAGGTAAGATAATTTATGTTGTGAGGTTTTACATAAGCTAAAAAAATCAAAGTACTTAGAATAGCACCTACTTACTCCATTATAAACATTTAATAAATGTTAGCTATTGCAATTGCTATCTAAAGTTAACAATGAAACTGTAAGATGAGATTTTCTAATCATTAATTCCAAGCAGACAGCCTTAGTTTACCATTACTGAGAGCACCATCAAGCCCCCCCAAATGGAAAATATAACTTGATGATTGTTATTTTCTATGTTGCAGGCCATAAAACTTCCTTTTAAAAAAAATTAAAATAAAAAAAAATCAGTGTGGACATCCTTAAATATTTGCTCCTCTCCTCATAGGTCCTAAAGATCCCAAGTATCAGATCCCCTTCCTTCCGCCAGTGGTGGGCTTGTTCTGGAAATTACTGCTGCTCAGTTCGGTAGTTCCTCACTGAAACAATTGAGTTGATTTTCTTTCTCCCTCTGGTTCTTGCTACTCATTTGTGGAGAAATTCATACTTTAAAGTTTATTTCCCACTTTGGTTATGGGTTTCTGCTGTCTTTGTGAGTACTTTCTCTTATTTGGCAGCAAGACATATTGAGATCCTATAGGGCAGGGGTATTGTTTATTTTTATAGTTTATTCTTTTGTGAGGCTGTTACTCAATTTAGAGAATACATTGTATTTTGTGTGAAATGCTACAAGGCAAGTTTAAGCAGATGACCCAGGTAGACTTCTATTTTTTAGACATACTTTTGGTTACTGTCCTTTTGGAATGCAAAGATGTTCTATGTTTCTAGTCTGCAATGGACCATCTTAACCATTTTCAAACCCTATTTCAAATAGAAATAGGGAGATACAGAAAACACATAATCAGAACCTACAATATTTTCTCACGCTGCTAAAGCTTCTTTTAAATTTTAGAGGTTAAACTGAAAGTTGATTTGGTTATGCTGACATATGTTATTATTGTATTTACTTTTTATAATAATTTATTAAATGGAAAAAGGGATTTCCCTCTTTCTTTAAGAACTAATAAGTTAAATAATTTAGAAACCTGGTATGCAAATTTAGGAAGATTTTTAATATTAAACATAAGTCTTTTCATTGCTGGTCCCAGGAGAAAATATGGTTGGGGTTAGGCGGGGAGGAACCGTCAAGTTTTCAAAGTTTTAAGAAATTCTAGCATTGTTATATGCATAATTTGGGAATGATCCAAAGATCTTAGAGATATTTTTCTTTCTTAAGAAGTCACTGCAATCTTCTGCAATTTTTTTTTTTTTTTTTTTGCATCTACCCTCTTTCTAGAATGTTATTGATTACCCAGTGAGATGCTTGGTGTAAAGTAGAAACTTGCCATGAGGTTGAGAATAAAACCATGTTCAGATTTTTGGAGATTTGGTGAGTCATTGCATCTGCCCTCTTTTCTACATAATGCATAAACTATTTCTTTATTCTCAAGGAGACAATTTAACATTTTTGTACAATAATGGGAATAAAGAAACCTACCATTTCAGTTAGTTAACCAAATTACATTGAATACATGAGGCAAAGTTTCATTCGAAAATGAGAACAGTCTGATACCAGAGTCTGAAAGATTCTTCATGTCTTCTTACTATAACACAACATTTCAAGCTTTAACAAATCAGTTTAACGATAATGTAATTAACTTTCAATGTGAGAGAATTTGCAGATGGTGCTGAAATTCTAATTTTATTTTACAGAATAGACTTATAGTGGTTGCTGAGTAGAAGAACATTTTCTTAATTGGTGCAAAGCAGAGTATTAAACTGATTGCCTCGATTCTATTTTTCTTTAACTATATAAACATTGACCTTTAAATGATTAGTTTTATGAACTTTGTGTTGCCAACTTGCATAGGAAACCTAATAACTGATTTATTGTCAGTGAAGTGGGAATTAAATATAAGGACATTAATAGCTATAGGTATATAATATTTTCACCAGGGAAGATTCGTTCAGTCTTCCTCAGAAATGCATCTCAATTAGCTATAACATTGAAATGGAGGAAGAATCACAAGACCAAAAGAGCCAAATGTCTGGGAAAGAAAATGATAAACTTTGCTACAAAATTATTAACTTCCTGGTTTTCAGTTGTAGCAAGGAGGGAGTATCACATTACTTTGTCTTAGAAGCCAGTGATATAAAACACTGACCCAAATTCTCACACTGGTAAAATTCAGTGTGTAGAAGCATAACCACAATTATTAGATGCTTTTCTCCTAGGTAAATTAACTCCCTGGTTGTTTAAATAGAAAAAAAAAGTTCTTTGAAACTATTCAATAGCAAATAGACTAAAAAGATATTCCCTTATAGTGACAACTTCTGCTTCCTTCACAGACTTATAGTGACAACTTCCGCTTCCATCGCACTACTTACAGTGACAACTTCCGCTTCTTTTGCACTACTTATAGTGACAACTTCCGCTTCCTTCGCACTACTTATAGTGACAACTTCCGCTTCCTTCACACTACTAGCTGAAACAATCTTTCCCTTTCCCAGTAATAGCTGTTACTATGCTCGTTTCAATTCTGCAAATGAAATGCCCATGGACCGGCAGAAGCCAATAATTTAGTTCAATAAGATTGTAAATTTAGATTCAGGAAGACATCGCTCTTTTCTATTACAGTTTTACATTCAGACAAGCTAAACCACAGTCATCTATGCCTTTTTTTTGAGAAACAAGTATATATCAGACTATTGAATTTCCATTTGGTGAAATTAGGAGTTGCAAGCTTAATTTTCAAAGCCCTACATTTTTAAGTGCCCAATAACGTTGGAAATTTCTTTTTTCACACTTTTATTTGATCGTTATAAATTTTGTTTGAGCAGTGATTTTGTTAATTTGAGAAAGCAGAATGGATATGGTGTTTGTAATTAGAAAATTTGGTTCTAATCCTAGTTTTACCACCAGCTGACTTTTTTTAACATTCTTCAATACACTTAACGTCCTTGAGTCTAATTGTCTTCATTAGTAGAATAAGGAAGTTGGATAAAATGATCTTTTTTTTTGGTTTTCACCTCCTGGGCTTGTACTTCCTGTGACTTGCTCCAATACTGAGGCTACCTGTTTCGAGAAATTTTGAAGTTTCTGAACAGAACCTTTAAATTTATTTTATATTTATTATTTATGTTGTATTCATTTCCTGATTTTTGTGCACTTTGTGATGTACACAAAGCTCATATTTCTTATATGTAAGTGACAGAAGCAGAAATCTGATTATCTAATTCATTTAACAAGTATTTTAAATTAAATTCACTTAAGTGTCTTAAGATGCATCATTATACAAAATAGGCGAAGATCAGAGCTTACATTTCACTGAGAAGAATGATAGACAAGAAACCAAAAAACCCCATGACATATAAGAAACAAAAAATATACATGCATAACATTATATTAGAAATTCTTCCATGTTATGGAGAAGGAAAAAGAACAAGTAAGGGGGGGTTTGTGGTGGACTGCTTTATTAAATAGAGTAGGCAGATAGGGCTCATTGAGGAGCAGTTAGAACAGAAACTTGAAAGAAGTGGAGGAGTTAGCCAAGCTAATATCTGATAAAGAGCAGTTCTGGAAGAAGAAACAGCTAAGTTAAGATCCTCATGCAGGAAGGTGTCTGTTGTATTCACAGAACTGTGTGAAAGTTGGTATGGTTGGGATTGTGTGAGCAAAAGGAAGGGTAGCAAAAAATGTAAAAAAAAGTGTGCATGGTTTTCACTGATGGCCCCAATATTTTATGCCTTCCTTTCCCCAGACACTTTGATAGTGATTCTCTAGACTGACTCCTTCTCAAGACTGACTCTGGGTTTGGCCATGTGATTTGCTTTGAGCAATGGGAAGGCAGCAAATTGGATTCAAGGGAGCTAGTAAAAGCCTTTTCCTTGGGCGCCTGGGTGGCTCAGTTGGTTAAGCGACTGCCTTCGGCTCAGGTCATGATCCCGGCGTCCTGGGATCGAGTCCCACATCGGGCTTCCCCTTCTCTGTGGGGAGCCTGCTTCTCCCTCTGCCTCTGCCTGCCACTCCCCCTGCTTGTGCTCACTCTGTCTCTCTCTCTCTCTATGTCAAATAAATAAATAAAATCTTAAAAAAAAAAAAAAAGCCTTTTCCTTTCTCTTGGAACCCTGCCACCATGACGGAAGAAGGCTGGGACAGCCTAGGGAGGGTGAAAAGCCCCGAGGAGTGGTGCAGAGGCTTCTGGCATCTGCCTGGGGTCATCCTGGACCAGACAGCCCTGGGGAACCCACAGCTGATATTTGACACTGCCCAGCTGCCCAGCAGGTTCATAAGAACTAATCAAGTGGTGTCTAAAGGCAATTTATTTTTTATTTATTTTTATTTTTTAAAAGATTTTATTTATTTATTTGACAGAGAGAAACACAGCGAGAGAGGGAACACAAGCAGGGGGAGTGGGAGAGGGAGAAGCAGGCTTCCCGCCGAGCAGGGAGCGGAGGCGGGGCCCGATCCCGGGATGGTTTGTTTCATAGCAGTAACTAGCTGATCCCAGAAGTGTTGTCAGTGTGATAATAGAGATGGGGAGTAAATACCCTGTTAGAATTGTATACGTTTTTGATTTTACTGAGTAGAATAAGAAATCATAGCAAAGGTTTGAGCAGACATATGGCATGATCTTTTATTTAAAAAGACTCACACTAGTTGCTGTGTCTCTATACCTCTTCATTTGAATTCTAGAAGCCCTGGCCCATCCTTAGAGCGCAGAAGAGGGATTGGTACCTTGTGTGGTACATTTGCTCAACTTACGAAGAGAAATGTTATTGTTAATTTAACTTGGATTTAGTACGACCTTCTCATGGATGCAAGAGTTTGTTCTGACTTTTCATCTTTCTTCCAGAGAATTTTTTCTATTCCCTTTTGCTCAAAGATGACTGCTGTGTGTCAGGTATGACCTTGTTACCTAACTGTCATGTTTAAGAGAGCTAGTGGCTTTACATGGGAGTTAAAGTCTCTTGTATTTATGAGAAAAGAGCCAGGGGATGTAGAGCCTATGACATTTTTCTAATATTGTAGAATCTCAGATTCCTGGGAATAAAGCAACCAGATGAAATATCTTCTCATTGTCTAGAATCCTCATTCTTCTAATATTCTAAGAACCAACCTTTCCATGACACTTAGTTTAATACCTCACACAAAGTGATACTTCTTGGACACTGTTGGCAAAAAATGTCTTCCAGAACTAGAGCTTCAGATCTATATTCCAAGTTATAGGAGTCATATTGCTTTTGCTAAAACAAAAACCTCTAGGGTTTCAAAGATTATCTTACTTCTTTTTTTTAAAGATTTTATTTATTTATTTGAGAGAGAGAGAGAGAAGCAGTATGAGAGGGGAGGTCAGAGGGAGAAGCAGGCTCCCCGCTGAGCTGGGGGCCTGATGTGGGACTCGATCCCGGGACTCCGGGATCATGACCTGAGCCGAAGGCAGTCGCTTAACCAACTGAGCCACCCAGGCGCCCAAGATTATCTTACTTCTTGCTTCGAAAATAATTTTTTTTAAAACAAGTAAAATTCTTTATTTAAAGCACATTTCTTTTACGGGGAGAAAAGTTTCTTTAAAGCACATTTAAAAAGTGCTCCTTAGCCCTTTCCTGTAAAATAATTCAATTTTATAAAAAGTAAAACTAAAAGCCTAGTCCTCTTTAAACATTTATTTTTCTCTTAGGAAAAAAGCCCAATGCAGCTAGAACACCAACCTTAATCATTATCAAGCCTAATTTTGCCTCTGTTGGCAACATGAACAGCGACATGTTGACAAACATGAATTTTAAAAAGTAAAGGAATTTCAAATCAAAAGATTTCATTTATAGCTTACCAATCACATACTGTTAGCTGACAAAAATAAAATCTGCTATAGGATAGTTGCCATCTACTTAAATGTACATAATCATGGCTTTTTTCATTTAAGATTACCTGAAGATCCAATTCCCCCAAACACAATAACCTCTTATTTTTATTTTAAAGATTTACTTAAAATATAAACCATTTGGTGCCTGATTTTAAAAATAAAATATAAAGGCTAGCCCAGGGACGTGCCCTGCTTGAGAACCAGCTGGCAGCTCTGAGCAGTATTAGGAGCTCTGACGGTCTTGGTGGCCTTTATGAAGAAGTCTCATATTCTGTATGCTTTAGTTTAAATAAACATCAATATTTCGTTCTGAAATTTGAGTACACAATCCACAAAATAAAAATCACAGTAGTGTTTTCTCCTGTTACAATGATGTAGTGTATCAATTCCTCCATATAACCTACCTTTCCAGACAGGTAGAAATTACATTTGCAAAAATCCAGAACAAAATTACTCAGAAGATAGAGAACTCTTATTTGGAAAACATTTCACAAGATTACATCGAGATTGCACAGGAGACCCCAGTGATCACTAGGAAATCTACCACAGTCCAGTTTTTCCAACCCGAGGAGGTCCAAACTTTGGGGAACCATATGGACACTTTCTGCTGCTGTCCTGAAAAATATTCGCTCAAAACAAAACTTACAAGTAGCAGATATTCCAAGATTAGAGTTCATCTGTGTATCCCACGTATACTGGCAGTGCCTAGGTTTGCCCAAGAACTCCCAGACATCCAAAATGTTGCTGGGTAAACCACCGCATTGGGTGTCTTCATGATCCCCTAAATTTGTATCTCCTGCAAATATAACGGTAGCTGACTCTGGAGCCTCTTGCATTTTCTTTAAAGCCATTTTTAACTGATTCATTCGTTCCTTAGCATGCCCTCTGGTGCTCTCCAAATGAGAAGTCATAAGGCAAAGTTCATTTCCTGACACATTTGCATACACACACAAAAGGTTTCTCATCATTTTTGTATTTGGAAAAGGGATAATCTTGGCTTTTAAATTTCACTCTCGATTTCTTCAACATTATAGCTGTGAAATATCTTTCTTCATGACCTGTAATAATCTCATAACTACTTGCTCTCTTCTTTAGGTAGCTATAATACGGGGGAATAACTTCTTGTAGGAATATCACATCTGGGCTGTACAAAGTTAGATAGGAACACACCCCTTGGGCCCTCTCTTGCAGATTGTTTAGGTCCAATCCATCAACATTCCAGGTAATGAAAGAAAACAGGCTGCCATCTTCTTGCTGATTCCCTTCAGATGTACTGGCTTTAGAACTAATGGAATCAGTTGTCTCCTCATTCGTGAGTTCAGCACAGGACTCGGGCCCCGCCGCCCTGTGAGGGCGGCTCTGCGGCGCGCTCTCCTGCCCGGGCGGCTCCAAGGAGTTCAGCGCTCTTTCCGTCTCCCAGTCGTTCTCGGCCAGGTAGCACTGAGCCACGGCGGCGTCGCAACTCGCGACCGAAGCAAACTCCACACACAGAAGTCGCTGCTTTTTCACCTCGGGCTTGCCCTCTGCCCGCTCCGCCTCTCGAAAATAATTTTTTTAAGAAAATTTTTAGCTTAGGGAGAATCTTTCTCTTTCCTAAATTTTTGTTTGAGTAAAGTATATATTAAAAATTTCTTCAATATCTTTGTCTCTCTCCTCTCTTCTTGTTTTTGTGATCTATCTGGTTATCATCTACCTAAGAAATACAAGATCCTGATGGACTATAATTCTTTTTTTTTAAAGATTTTATTTATTTATTTGAGAGAGAGAGAATGAGAGATAGAGAGCACGAGAGGGAAGAGGGTCAGAGCGAGAAGCAGACTCCCTGCTGAGCAGGGAGCCCGGTGTGGGACTCGATCCTGGGACTCGAGGATCATGACCTGAGCCGAAGGCAGTCGCTTAACCAACTGAGCCACCCAGGCACCTGGACTATAGTTCTTAAGAAACTAGTTGAGTTTCAGAGTATCTGAGCTCTAGTCCTGGTTCAATCATATAGTGGGGAACATGAAACATATCAATTAATCTGTTTTCTTTATATATGTTTAAAATTGTTAATAACTGTTTAAATGATATTTCTTTTACAAAAGCAACTTTGTATTATTATAACTAATCCTCATAACAAACATTTGAGGAAAATATTAACATCATCTACATCTAAGCTATAATATATTTCTAGATATTAAAGAAAACCCTGACTATAAGTTAATTATGAATTTTTTTCAAAGAAAAAACTTATCTGCCCAATATTAAAAATTAAACTATTAAGGCTGTAAATGAAATAGTTAAGTGTCTAGCATAGGTTGGTAATACATTAGGAGATCTTATTTCAGAGACTCATCAAATAGGGATTCAATTTTTTTCACATGAAAGAAGCCCAGAAGTTAACAGTCTAGGGAAAGTGGTTCCACTCTGACCTCAAGGATACAAACTCCTATTTTTCTGCTCTGCCATGTTTTGTGTGAGGCATTCTTGTCAACATTGTCATCTTATATTTCAGAAGATGACTTCTTCTCCTCCACTGCCTCCCAGCCCCCACATATTCTGTAGTCTTGGCAAGAAGAAGGGCAAGGGAAATGACAAAATGACGTGCCAACTTAGTCTCACTTATTTATTTATTTATTTAGAGAGTGAGAGAGCACAAGCAGGTGGAATTGCAGGAAGAGGGAGAGGGAGAAGCAGGTTCCCCGCTGAGCAGAGAGCCTGATGTGGGCCTCAATCCCAGGACCCTGGGATCACGATCTGAGCCGAAGGCAGATGCTTAACCAGCTGAGCCACCCAGGCACCCCTTAGTCTCACATTTTTAAAGTTTTTCTGGAATCCATACTTAAGAGATTTCTGCTGAAATTTCACTGGTCAGAAGTGGAAGACAGGTTGAGAGATGTAATTGTTTATAGCTGTTCTAAACAAAATCTAGTTTCTGTTGGTTACAAAAAAAGGAAGAAAAATAGACATTGGGTAGTATGATGGTGAATTTTATGTGTCAACTTGGCTAGGTTATGGTCCCCAGTCGTTTGGTCAAACACAAGTGTTGATGTTGTTATGAAGGTATATTTTAGATGTGGGTAACATTTAAATCAGTAGACTTTGAGTAAAGCAGATTATCTTCCACAGTATGAGTGGGCCTCATCCAATCACCTGAAGGACTTAAGAGAAAAGACTGAGGTCTCCTGAGAGGAACAAATTTTCCAAACTCAAGACTGCTAGCAACATCAACTCTTTCCTGGGTTTTTAGCTTGCTGGCCTGCCCTGCAGATTTTAGACTTCCCAGTCCCCACAATCATGTGAGCCACCTTCTCAAAATAAATCTCTCTTTATCTATATAGACAGCTTATTGATTGTGTTTCTCTGAAAAATTCTGACTGATTTTGGCACTGAGAGTGGTTTAGAAGAACCAAATCTTAAGGATAGTTTTCCGAATTGATTCTGACTTTTCTGGAATTGAGTCTCTAATCTGATCAGTTATAAAAGCATTAATGACTAAATTTCCAGTAGTAAATGATAGTTCATGGTATGATGTGGCAATAAAGATATGCAAAATATCATCTTGGATACTTCCAAAGACTTATAGAAGGCAAGTTTTGGGGTGACCATGTACCTGATACCTTACAACATTTTTGTCAAACTAACAAGTATAATGAAATTGGCTGGTTGCCCCTAATTGTGCTGGAAAAAGTGGGGAAAGAAAATGATGAGTTCAAGGATTTGAATTCCCAGTCTGAATACCAGTAAGTAACCTGAAAGATTCTATGTCTGCCCTGACAGAAACCTTTATATCCTGTAGCCACAGAGATTGCTGAAAGCCAGACACAGAGTCTCATCCTGCTACCGGCTGAATTACAACACAAACTGATTCCAAACCTCACAGAATATCTACTGGTAAAGTGAGGGCATTGATTGAGAAGGAATAGAATTCTGAAGGCTAGAATGGGGCCATATAGGAAGATCCTGATGAGACTGGGGACAGGGAACCTCTAATACTTCTAGTATTTTTTGTCCATAGATGCAGCTGTCCTACCCCCACCTGAGAAGATTAATGCTGATATGCCTGAAGAACCCATAATGGCCTCCTGTGAAGCAGTTTCCCTGCAAAACACTGCAGATTCTCCTCAGGACTCACTTCTTTTCTTCTAGACTAAACTCACTTCCCAGCAGGCACTGAAAGTTGAGGTACAAAGTGGACCATAAGGAGGTGATCTCAAAAACGATCCGACGTTTCCAATTTATAAAGACAGAAATCCAGGAAATATGTGTGAGAATGGATATTAAGGGCTTTGAATAATGGTAGAAGGAGCATAAAGTTGGATCAGTCTTAATTGATTGATATATATCAATAAGCAGAGATTCCAGATTTAACGTTGCAGCTCGGAGGGTTAGATAAGGCTCTAACAGTTTGTTTGGTTGTTTGGCTGAAATATGGACCAAAAGGTGACCTATATTAAATAAGTTGAAATACCAGAAGTACCTTGGTATATAGTAGAGGAAGTAATCAAAAGGTTTAGAGAGATGAGAATGTAAGAATTGTGTTATCATGTAAGACCTGCTCACCCACCCTAGGTGCATCTAGAGAACACACCTGTCATCACTACTGTGAGAAATAAATTTGTGATGTGGCAAGCATCTTTGAAGAGCTCTGTGGTCACTATTCTCTGTAGGTCAGAAATTATATGAATTGGGAAACCTAAATGCAATGGGGCTTGTTGGATCTTGGGGCGGCAAGACCCAAGAGGCAACACTCGATCACCAAAGGCAAGGTGGGTGTGGTTATCATAATGGACAACAAAGTCAAACCAGTAATCAGAATAGTCTGACTGGTAAAAATTTATGGCATCATGGTGTTCCTAGAAGTGAAATAGATGTGAAATGTACTAAATTCTTCCTTGGTTTGTATACACAAAAGAGTTATAGGCCAAGTAAATAAAAGTCTTGAATCATAAAAACTTGAATAATAAAAACAAGAGAGTCATGGTCCCTCAATCAATTCTAAGACTCAAGCCAGTTTATAGACCCAGAACCCCATGAATAAAAAAGGAAGCTGAATCCTCTTGAGTAAGAACTTAGCTACACCACCCAAAATTTATACCATTACTCTTTCTCCTAGTCTTTCCCAAAGGGATCTACACCCTTTTACTGGGTGACTGGACACTGGGGAAAAAGAAACAATCAGACTTTTCAGGGATTCCTAAACACTGGCTCTGAACCGGGGTGAGACCCATTTGGAGACCCAAAATGCCACTGTGACCTATCAGGTGGAATAGAAGCTTTAGGAGTTCATTTGTTGTTGTTGTTGTTGTTGTTGTTTGTTTTAGCTTAGGGGGTCCAGTGGGTCCCTTAGCTCATCCTGTGGTTATTTCTCCAGTTCTGGAATACATAATTAGAATAGACATACTTAACAATGGGCAAAATCCCCACATTGGTTTCTTGATCTATGGAATGAGGGCTATTAAGGTGAGAAAGGCAAAGTGGAAGCCTTTACATAGGAAAACTGCCCCTCTAGGAAAATAGGAAATCAAAAGCAATACCTCATTTCTGGAGGGATTGCTGAGATTACAGCTGCCATCAATGACTTGAAAGATGCAGGGGTGGTGATTCCACTGCATTCCCATTCAGCTTGCCTATTTGGCTGTGCAGAAAACATGAATTTTAGAGAATGACAGTGGATTGTTGTAAGCATAACTAGCTGGTAACTCCAGTTGCAGCTGCTGTACTGGGCGTAGTTTCATTGCTCGAGCAAATTAACACATTCCCTAGTACCTGCATGTATTGATCTGGCAAATTATGTTTCTTCATCCATGTTCGTAAAGACCAGCAGAGTGGTTTGATTTCAGTTGGCAGAGCCAACAATACACATTCACTATCCTACCTTAGGGATATAACAGCTCTCTAGCTCTAGCTCTATGTCATAATTTAGTTTGCAGGAAGCTTGATCACCTTTCCCTTCCACAAGATATCCCACCAGTAGTTATGTTGATGACATTATGCCATGGAGTGCCACTGAGCAAAAAGCAACAACTGCCCTAGACTTATTAGTAAGACATTGCATATCAGAGGGTGAGAAATAAATCTGACAAAAGTTCTGGGGCCTTCTAGATCAGTGAAATATCTAGGGATCAGGTGGTGTGGGCCATGTCAAGATATCCATTTTAAAGTGAAGGATAAATTGCTTCATCTGGCCCCTCCAACAACCAAAAAATATACATAAAATGTAACGGGTCTCTTTGGATTTTGGAGGCGACATATTTTTCTCATTTGGGTATGTTATTCGAGCCCATTTACCAAGTGACCAAAAAACTGCTCTTTTGATTGGGGTTCAGAGCAAGAGAAGGCTCTGTGACAGGTTCAGTCTGCCATGCTAGCAGCTCTGCCACTTGGGCCATATGCTCCGGTGGATCCAATGGTGCTTGTGTGTCAGTGGCAAATAGGATTGCATTTGGAGCCTTTGCAGGCCCCTATAGATGAATAACAGCTTAAAACCTTCAAATTTTAGAGGGAAAACTTGTCATCTTCTGTGGATAATTATTCTCCTTTTGAGAAACAGGTTTTGGTTTGCTATTAGGCCTTAGTAGAGACTGAATGCTAACAATGAGCCACTAAGTTACCAGGCAACCTGAAATGTCATCATGAACTGGATGTTGTCTGACCCACCAAGCCATGAAGTTGGGTGTGCACAGCAGCACATCACCATCAAATGCAAGTAGTGCATATGAAATTGGGTTCAAATAGCTCTGGAGGATCAAGTACGTTCACTTAAGAAATGGCCCAAATGCCCACAGTCCCCACTCCTTCCTGTTACATTGCCTTATTTCTCACAACCTGTAGCTATGGCTTCATAGGAAGTTCTTTATGATAAACTGATAGAGAAAGAGAAAATTTGGGCCCGGTTTAGAGATGGGTGTGTATGATGGGCAGACACCATTTGGAAGTGGAGAGCTCTAGCACTATAGCCCTTCTCTGGGACATCCCTGAAGGACAGTGATAAAGGGAACTCTTCTCAGTGGGCAGAACTTCAATACTGTATCTGGTTATTCATTTTTGTGGAAGGAGAAATAGCTAAATGTGCAATTGTATACCAATTCATGGCCAGTTGCCAATTGTTTGACTAGATAGTTAGGGACTTGGAAGGAAAATGATTGGAAAATTAATAAGAAAAAGATTAGGGAAGAGATGTGGATAGGCTTCTCAGAATGGGTGAAAAATGTGAAAATATTTGTGTCCCATGTGAAGGCTTACCAAAGAATGACTTCAGTAGAGGGAGATTTCAATAATCAAGTGGATAGGATGACCCATTCTGTGGATACCAGTTGGCTACTTTTCCTAGCCACACTTGTCAGTGACCAATGAGCTCATGAACAAAGTGGCCACGGTGGCTGGTTAGGTATGGCTCGGTAATACGAACTTCTACTCATGAGGGCCAACTTGGCTACAGCCACTGTTGAGAATCCAGTGTGCCAGCAGCAGAGACCAACACTGAATTTCTGTTATGAAGACATTCTCTGGAATAATCAGCCAGCTACCTGGGGGCAGGTTGATTAAATTGGAGCACTTCCATCATGGAAGGTCAGCATTTTGTTCTTACTGGAACAGACACTTACTCTAGATACAGATTTGCCTTTCCTAAATGCAATGCTTTTGCCAAAACTACCATTTGTGGGCCCAGAGAATGCCTTATTTACTCTCATGGTAGTCCACATGGAATCGATTCTGATCAAGGAACTCACTTCACAGCAAATGGGCCCATTCTCCTGGCATTTACTGGTCTTACCAAGATCTGCCTGTGTGAAGCAGCTGGCTTGATAGAGTGGTGGAATAGTCTTGTGAAGATTCAGTTGCCGTTCTGGCTAGACAGCAGCACCTCACAGGGCTGTGGCAAGGCTCTCGGGCGTTTGCACATACCCTAAATCAGTATTCAACATATGGAGCTGTTTCTTCCACAATTAGGATTCATGGATCCAGAAATTAAGGGGTAGAAATGGGAGTAGCATCACTCATTATTACCTCTAATGATCTGATAGTAAAACTTTTGCTCCTTGTCCACATATCTTTATACCCTCCTGGTCAAGAAGTCTTAATTCCAAAGGGAGAAATGCCTCCACTAGGAGACACAGAAATGTTTCACTAAACTCAAGTTAGAACTGCCACCTAACCACTTTGAGCTTCTGATGCCTTTGAATCAACAAGTAAAGGAGATATTTACTATCCTGGCTGTAGGATTGATTCTGATTATCAAAGAGGAAATTGGACTACTACTCTACTATGGGGGTAAGGAGGAGTATATCTGGAATACAGGAGATGCCTTAGGGCATCTCTTGGTACTACCATGCTTTGTGATTAGAGTCAATGGAAAACTACAAATCAGTTCAGGCAGGACTAATAGTGGACCAGACCCTCAGGAATAGAAATTTGGGTAATTCTACCTGGTAAAGATCCATGACCAACTGAGGCAACTGCTGATTGCAAAAGGAATAGATTACTGAAGAAGGTAGTTATAAATGCCAGCTATGGCCATGTGACCAGTTACAGAGACAAGGACAATAACTGTTATGGGTATTACCTCCTTATTTTGTTAAGAATATGTGTGTGTGAAAAAAAAAGAATGTGTGTGTGTGTGGCAATATCTTTGTTTTCTTCCCTTTCTTATCATCTTTTCACATAACATAACATGTATTAAGTTTACATCATAATAATTAAATTATAGGTCATCAAGGAGAAGAGTGAACATCACCTAAGGACTTCACATACTCTTTTGGGAAAGTATTTGTGTATGTACAGATTTACACAGGTGTAAATGTACACAGGAGATGTACACAGGAGATGTACACAGGAGAATGGAATGTGGAATGTACACAGGAGAATGGAAGGTGGAAATATGGCCTTGTTATTGTCTTTATTTTGAGAATAAGTATATTTAAAGAGATGCATATGGGTGCCTAAATGACAAAGGGTAGACTCTAATGGTTAATTGTATGTGTCAACTTGGCTAAGCTATAACGCCTGGTTGTTTGGTCAAACACCATTCTAGATGTTGCTGTGAAGGTATTTTTTAGATATGATTAACATTTAAATCAGTAGACTTTGAGTAAAGAAAGTTACCTCCCATAATATGGGTGAGTCTCTTCCAATCAGTTGAAGATCTTAAGAGTAAAAACTGAAGTCCTCAGAAGAAGAAGAAATTCTGCTTCTGGAATGCCTTTGGATTCTAGACAACAAATTAACTCTTCCCTGGATCTGCAGCCTGCCAAACTGCCCTGCAGATTTTCGACCTGCCAAGCTTTACAATTCCATGAGCCAATTCCTTAAAATAAATCTCTCTATCTATATATACATCCTATTGGTTCTGTTACTTTGGAGAATCCTGACTAATATAACTAGCAATGTCTGCCAGAGTAGACTTCAGAAGTGTTTGGATTTTTTTTTTTTTACAATATAGTTTTACATTTTACATTATGCTTTTTTTTCAACTATAATGCACTTAAAAATAAAGACAATTTACATGGAATAATGTATTATTTAACAGGTGAAGGAATTAAGATTCTTGAGTGGATAAATGAATCTCTAAAGATGATAGAAACCATAGATATTAGGTCCAGGATTGACACTCATATTCTAGAACAAGTATCACAGGGGCTTTCCAAGGCGCAGTGTTCACTTAAACCTATTAGATTTGACTTGGGCAACATAATTGCTTATTCATAAAATGGACATAATTGTATCTAAAATCAGAAGATTGTTTGAAAATTGATTGAGTTGTGTGTTCTGGGCATCCTGTATAGTATCATATATTTAATAATTTATATTGGTACTTCTTATTAAAATGGAAATGCTACTTTTTTGTATTAAATCCATTTTTTTATAAAGAAATCATATTTTGCTAAAAATTAAAATGATTTTATAATAAAAGTCATGGTTTGAAAAATTTTTGCTTTTTTTAAAAGGATTTTTAAATGATTAGGTTTAATTGAGAAATCTTTTAAAATAGAACTTAGAGGAACTATTGTAAAATCTAGTTATGTAATCTTTACTGATAAGGCAAGATATTGTCTGGGCACCTTGGGTTTAGGATGCTTCAGGTTTGAGAGAGTCAGTGAAAAGTGATACCAAGTGTGAATTCATGCTCCAAAAAGTCTTAAGAATGCCTTTAGATTTTCCTTGAAAAACTCTAGCATTAATGTGTAGAAAGCACTTACGAAGGATTTTATCTGTAATTTCCCCAAAAGACCCCTTTGGAAAATGATTGATTGGCACTTGGCAGACATCCTTTATTGTGTTATAGTTTTGTTATGGTCTTTTAAGCTTCAATATTAGGGAAAAAATTTCAAAGTATGCACTTCTGTATTATTCCCAAAGGTAATAATAAGAGGATTAAATACAATCAGTTTTCTGAGTCAGGCAGAGCCATAAATATGGTATTGAACATATGTTGAAATGGTCTATAAAGTTTCAGAGAATGAAGAATGAGCTAAAGATTTTTTTACTCTAAAATCTCTTCTATTCAAGAGCAAAAAGCAATTGGAGGATGCCAAAAATTGTAGATTCAGGTTCAGTAACCACCACTATCATGGAAATTTTGGTGCTGAAATCCAATTCAGATACATCTCATGCATGGAATAATAACATCCTTACTAAAATCAAGAGTTTCAACAGACAGCAGAGAGATGCTAAAAGGAACTCTGTAATTTTTGATAGGTCTTTTATTTAAAAGTGATGCTGGTTGGTAATTTGATCACTGGTTTTCAGAACAAAAATGTAATTCTGGCTATATATCTGAATTCTAACATGATAACCTATCGGCAACATTGGTATAGTTGATCTCTCTCTTCCTCTACACTACCTTTTAAAATTTTATTTCCAAATCACTGCACTTGATTGGTTTTCTTCCCAGTTTACTGGTTGTTCAGTTGCCTTTGTCAATTCATTCTCTTTTAACTGACCCATTCACATTGGCCTAGAGCTTAGCTTGTAGACTTCTCTTTTTTTAGCTAAAGATTTATGGTGATCTCATCTAGTCTTGTAACTTTAAAAACATATGCTGATGACTCCCCAACTTTTTATACCTCTTGGCCAAATTGTGCTCCTAAACTACAGACTCATATGTCCAATTGCCTACTCAACATCTCTACTAGACTGTCTAATAGACATCACAAATGTAGCATGTATAAAACTTTTAATATTCCAAATAATCTGTCCTCTGGACATCTGCTTCACTTCTATTCTTCCTCATGTACAAGCTCCCCTTGAGCAATAATTACCTCCTTTCTTTCTCTCACATTCTGTATCAAATCTGTTAGGATATGGTGGTAGCTCTGTGGTCAAAAAGTATCCTCCACTGTTATCTCCCTGGTCTGAATTATTCTCATCTCTTGCCTGTATACTGACTTTTCCCTGTAAAATATAAGTCAAACTATGTCATATCTCCATTTCATGCAGGTTAGAAGCCGAAGCCCAGAAAATGGCCTATATGGTCTCTCATGTTCTGTCACCTACCCCACCTCTCTGACTTCTACCATTTGCACACATGCTTAGTCAGCTTCAGCACACTGGTTTCCCTGATGTTATGTGAACATACTGGATATATTCTTATTTTAAGGTTTTTGCTCTATCTATTCTGGAATGTTCTTCTACCAGATATCAATTTGGTTAAACTTGTCACCTTGTCTAAATTTCACCATTTCAATGAGCCCTACCTGATCACCACAATTAATACTAAATTCTGACCTCCTCCCACATCTCCCCTACTGCTCCTCACTTCCCCAAACTGGATCTTTCGACTCCCTTTACCATGCTTGATTATTTTAATTTTTTCCATAGAATTACTTTTGATGCCTTTCTCCAACTAGAATATAAGCTCTTTAGGAAACTTTGGTGTTGGTCACCGGTGTGTCTAAGCATCTATAACAGTGTTAGGCACTTAGACATTTGAAACAACTTTTGAATGAATAAATAAATAGGAGAAAAGGTATGCATTCTGGCCCAAATTTCATCTGCAGGCAAGAAAAATTAAGTAGACAGAGTGAATTTGAAGGGGACAGTAGTTTGGGGAAAAAAAAAAGGTTTCTCTTTGCAATCTACCAAGTTCAGTTTACTCTATTATCTTTTATAAATTTAACATTTTCATGCAGGAAATAACACTTTCAAATTGTCTATTATAGGTAACAGAACCATGTATTTTCGTATTAAAGGGAAGAAGACACAATGGTTGACATAGGGAAACAAAAGGACTGCATAGAACTAATGCAGGCATTGCTGTGATCTGAGGAGTGACCAAAACTCCAAAACTGAGAGGACTTCAAAGATAACTTCAAAGCACCTGAGTTTTAAACCGGGTATAATGTCTGGCGTGATCTGGCAGGTTTTGAAAGGATAACGTTTTGTCTGAGTTATGATAAAACGTCATAAAGATTTATGTGTTTCTTGGAGCTTATGATTTGTATATTTCCTTCATCTTTCCCTTCATTTGTTATTATAAATCCCAGCTGTTATTGTCCGCATGTTTAAAGGACTATGGGCTATATATTTTTCTGCTAGAGACTGTGTGGATGTTTTCAATCCATGAAATGTATTCAGATTTTGAAAACTTCACAACAGAAAGGGACTCCTTGGAGAACAGAAAAAAAAATCAAGTCCTAGCATCGATTGTTAGCATCACTAAGTGTTAAAAAAGCATAGTTCAATGTTAAAAATTTCTAGTAGAAGTAGGAATTAAAAAGAGATGAAGGAATTAAATGGAAAACAGCAGAAATCTCTTGGGACCAGAGGGGGGTAAAAACTTGAACAGATGAGCATTGACAAAAGTATTTTTTTAATGTTAAATTGTTTATTATTTCTTTGAGAATTGGATATGTGTATGTCAACAGTCAAGTTTTCAAAGACACCCTTTGGGCTAACCTAAAGCAAATTGCTTCATTAAATTTAATAATTAAACATTTTTGGCTCATGTTAAAATATCCATTTCTGATATAAAATAGGTTTACTTTATTCTTGCTTCTTCACATGCTGAAAGGCAATAACAAGTTGCTTTTGAGTCACTATGAGGCAACCTTAAGAAATCATCATGACTGTTAACTTCTGACACTTTGTAGTTGGAGTGGGAACATTACTCTGAGAGTGATGCAGGGGGCAGAAGAGGGAGCCAGCATCCTGTGTGCCATTTTTCTGACCTGGATTACTTTATACTCACAGTGTTACTATGAGATTATGGTGATAAATAAAGTTGTTTTGAAATTGTTTCTATGAAAAAAAATTGGGAACATTGGAAAAATGCTATTGTAAAATATGAAATTGTTACCATTTACATGAAATTGTAAGTTCTTACAAAACCGAAATTAGTATGAAAGTTTTTGTTTTAAGTCTTCTAATTTTTTTGTAATTTTAATTATGCATCAATTAAGTCAACTATAAAATGCACGCGTTATGTATGAAGTCCACTTGAAATCATCATTCATAAATGTCCATCCTTTAATAAAATATGCCAAAGCAGAAAAAATATTTAACTGCTTTACAAACACTATGGGATTATATATAATGTATTGAGGATATGGGAAGAAAGTGAAATTTTCATCTTATTCTTTAGACTTGGTATTATTATATTTCCTAATACACAATAATATCACAATTATTGTGTGTATAAGTAATTGTAATATTATTATACATTAGGAAGGAAAATAATACAAAATTTTTCATTTTAATAAAATTAATAAAGAGCTTTCTTGTGTTAAAAATATTAATGTTTTCTTATATTAAAAATACAAAGTATCACAAAATACTTACAGTGTGCAAAAACTAAGACTGTGGTGCGCTGTCTAAAGTGATTTATGATCTTCCAACGCTTATAGTACTGTCAAGTTTCAGTTTTGGATCACACTATCATGACGTGTCAAACAATTTTAAAAAATACTCCCAACAGTTGACTACACCTGTTTCCACTTTGCAAATCCTTTCAAGTTCATAGCACTTTGATCGAAAAGGAAATATTTAACTTCTGTCTTTCTTTTTCAATCTAAAAGTTGAAAATTTTTTCTAATTGTAGTTTTTGTATGATATATTAACATTGTGGAATAATAAATTGTTGAGATTAGTAAGTCTCTCTTTTTTTAAAGATTTTATTTATTTATTCATGAGAGACAGAGGAGGAGAGAGAGAGAGGGAGAGAGAGAAGCAGAGGGAGAAGCAGGCTCCCAAGGAGCAGGGAGCCCGATGCGGGACTTGATCCCAGGACCCTGGGATCATGACCTGAGCCTAAGGCAGACGCTTAACCATCTGAGCCACCCAGGCGCCCAGTAAGTCTCTTATTTGATCATTTGTAAAAAGATTTTTCACAGAATTTCAATGGGTTGTTTTCAAAGACATGGGTAGACCAAAATGTAGTAAAATTTTACGAAATTATATTACCACATCCTAATGAATAAAACCTTTTAATACTTACTCAAAATATTTTGGGTATGAATCTTTAAATTTGACATATATATCTACTTATATGCATGTTCTCTATTTAAATATTTAAGAGCATCTTACGGTTAGGCCAAAAGTGGGACACATTCATCATGCAGTTATTATTTAACATTTTGGCCAGCTTACCGATTTTTGGTGGCTTCAAGCAAATGAGGTTCTTATTATCTTAACACTTTCATGTGACCTGTCATTGGAAGTCATCATTTCTCCGTTTGGTCACCCCTAGTAGGCTGAAATCATGGAGATGAAATGAAGCCATCTTACTATTATTTCCCTCATTCTTTTCATCATGCATTTGATTAATTCTAGATTGCACTAGGAAGGGTGCAGGGAAACACATTTAAACTGTGAAAATAACAATAACATAAATTTTCCTAAGAAGACATTGAGAAGAATTCTACAGATTAAAAAAAAAATTGTAGAATGCTGCAGGTGAATTTGGAAATGTTGACTTAGTAGAAAATCATTTTTTTCATTATGCATTAGATTTTATGGCTATTGATTCTGTTTTCAGACATTCTCTAGTTCGGTGAGGCACTTTGAGAAATTCTCTTTTTTCAGTCCATTGTGGAATTTTAATAAAGGGCTTAACAGTGTCTTTGCCCGAATAAGTTATCAGATAAATATAAAAGAACGAAGTGTAGCCAAGAAGTCCCCCTTGGCAGGAATATTGTAAAGGTAACAGTTGGATGAGAAATTTCAAAATATATTATTAAAATGCTCAAGGAATATTTCTAAGAATGTAATCTAGTGTGCTATTTAGGTAACTTTTTTTTAAAGATTTATTTATTATGTAGGTAACTTCTTAAAGCTATAAAGTACTTTTTTAAAAGAATGAAGACATTTATTTCCTCAATAATCTCAATTTTTAAAAAAAATCAAGCTTGAGAGTAAGAAACATAATTCTTGCTGGCAAGAACATAATTTTAAGAGAAGCTTCAGTATTTCCATAACGGATCATTCATATACGCCAAGAATGACTTTTGTGCTAGGCCTTTGTTGAGCTGTATTTATTATTACTTAGAAGTTAGGCTCCGAATGAAACTTGCAGGCACAAGCAATAGTGGCTTATGCTTTATAGAGTTACATAGTGAACAAAATAGAGGGATTTAAAATTATATTTTCTTACTTATGGTAAATGAGACAACCTTTAAAACTCTGAAATATTTTCCGAAGAAAGTTAGACCTGCACCTCTCTATAAGGTGGAGCTGGTAAATCAACAATGGTTTGCAGGAAGAAGAAAATATATATAATGTTTCCAATATTGACAATCTTTTCTCTGTCCTCCAGTTTGTAGCAAAGAGGATAATAGTATCTACATTATGGTGTTGGTCTGAGGGTTGAAGACCATCTTTGGGAGACATGTAATATACCGCCAGGCATATAATAAGCTTCTAAACAATGATACCCTAATATAAAGAAATAGAGTGTATTAACAATCTCAAGATATTCACTCAAATTCATAATCATACTTTACAGCTACATTATTTGCATCACCTTTATTTTCCTGGAGAACATCAGCATCATAATCACTTTCTCTGATTAAGCTTTTGGCTCCACTATAGCATCTTCCTAAGACGTGTTGATGGTCTGGAATAATGTTTATTTAAAACATTCAGCACTAGTTCTACCATTTGTTTTTCTTTCTTTCTTTCTTTTTTTAAGAGAGAAAAAGAACATGCACATGTGTGAGCGGAGTTGGGGGGTGCTGTTGTGGGGCAGAGGGAGAGGGAGAGAGAATATTAAACAGACTCCACGCTCAGCATGGAGCCCAATGTGGGGCTGATCTCACAACCCTGAGATCATGTCCTGAGCTGAAATCAAGAGTCCGACGAACTGATTGAGCTATCCCGGTGCCCCCAGGGTTGTCTGACTACTTTTATATATTTTGTGCTCAGTAATACCTAAACAATGGATTTATTAGAAAACCACTTTAGCTACATTTTGTTACCTTTTAAACCCTGTTTCATTTTAAATTAACCCCCAAACACTCTTTACCACCATCCTCTTTATTATGCCTCCCACACTGGTGTTCATGTCTACTGTCACGTCTTAAGGGATGGTTAATTCCTCAGGTAGGCTTAACTACCACAACTTGTTAGTTCTTTCTTTAGTTATGATGAACACAAATAGTGCAAGTAATAGCAGAAAAAATAGGAAAAAAAAGCCCCATTTTCAGTAAATCACTTACTAGCATGGAATTTAGCATATAGTATAATAAAGGATGCTATAGACTATGCTTCTTTTATGTTTGAATTCTTTTTTCACTTGCTCTCTTGTCAGCCTATTTTGATAAATCGCTAGGGATAAGTACATAAGTACATAATGTAGTTGTATGTTTTAAAAACATATTCAATTCATTCATTGATGCCAAATGGCCTTTCAACCAAAACTCCAAGCTTTTTTTTTAACTTTACTTAATAATAGTACTTTTAAACTAAAATATAATATTCGTAGTTATAATTTGGATACCTTGCCCAAGGGACCATTACTCAGGACAACAAAACATCATGTCTTACTTCATTTTATACTCTCTATGCTATTGGCAATGCCAACTCAATATCACCACTAGAGACCACATACTACATACTATTTGTTTCTTAATATGTATTTCCCTTGTCTCATTTTTCCTGGCTTAAGCCATCCCATTCACAATTTTTCTGACTTGGCCTTTTGGAGTCTTTCTTCCTATTTTGTCATTTCCTTCTTTTTCTTGACTTCAAGTCTATTGTGTTTTTTGAATGCTGCTTCTTTGACCTTGTCGAATTGCATTATATTATGTTTGAAATTTTAAACTATGTGTAATATGCTATTAGGCCTAAGGGTGGCTTCCCATTCTGGCCCACATGCTGAAAAAAAAAAAAAATAAAAGACCCTATTAGTTTGCCAGGGTTGCCAACACAAAGACTGGGTGGCTTGCACAACAGACATTTTTTTTTTCTCTCTCACGATTCTGGAGGCTAGAAACCTGAGATCAATGTCTGCCGGGCTGCTTCTTCTGAAGTCTTTTTCCTTGGTTTGTAGATGGTGTATTCCTCTGGTCTGTCTGTGTCTTAACCTCCTCTTTTCATGAGGACATCAGTCATATTAAATTGGGGCCCACTCATATGATCTCATTTTATCTTAATTACATCTTTAAAGGCCCTATCTCCAAATACAGTCACATTCTGAGGTACTGGGGGTTAGGGCTTCAACATATGACTTTGGAGGGGACACAATGCAGCTGAAAATACTGATGTAGAGCTTTGTCCTTTTCCTGAATAACCTCTAATAGAAATCCAGTGTCCTCATGAGCTCATCCTTCTGGCTGCCCAAGGGATCTCCCTCTACCACCCCAATTACATATCTCATTTTATTCTGTTTTATTTATTTATTTATTTATTTATTTATTTTTGTTGCAGTCTTTTTTTTTAATGATTTTATTTATTCATGAGCGACAGAGGTGGGGGGAGAGAGAGAGAGAGAGAGAAGCAGAGGGAGAAGCAGGCTCCCAAGGAGCAGGGAGCCCGATGCAGGACTCGATCCCAGGACCCTGGGATCATGACCTGAGCCGAAGGCAGACGCTTAACCATCTGAGCCACCCAGGCGCCCTTATTTTTCTTTTTAAAAAGATTATTTATTTACTTATTTGAGAGAGAGAGAGAGCATGAGAGGCAGGAGGGTCCGAGGGAGAAGCAGACTCCCTGCTGAGCAGGGAGCCCGATGTGGGACTCGATCCCGGGACTCCAGGATCATGACCTGAGCCGAAGGCAGTCGCTTAACCAACTGAGCCACCCAGGCACCCCTACATATCTCATTTTACAATGTGCATTGCATTTAGGACTTTACCAAGCTGCACACCCTCCTCTCAAAAACTTATCTTGTTATAGTTCTTAATCTCTGGTGGAAATCTAAAAAAAAATCTAGTTGTACCAATGAGATCGCGAGGGCCAAGATGATAAACTGCTACACATTCTGGATAATGTATTCCCTTACACAAGGACCCTCTGAAAATGCATACATTTAATAATAGAAGCAAAAATAATGGAAGTTGTTTGTACTGCAAGATACATACTTTGGAGGATTATATGAGTTTTAGGAACCTTGAAGTTATGTCGCAAATGTGGTCTTTTATTGACTATTTCTTTGTCATTGTGCATAAGATCATTTAAGGTGACCTTCATTATTTATGGGAAAATGTCCTGTTTGCTGGTTGGCTTGCAATTTTCCCTTGTGAAAAACATGGATCTTTAAACTTCAGTGAGTCGATATGCTTGAGGGATGTAGACTGACAATGATCAGGCATCATTGTCCATATGACCTTTATCATTGTGCTAAATCAAGTAAAATTAGTAATAACTAAGTACTGTGTCCAAAATAATACATTTGTGTCTAACTGATTGTGCTAATTTGATAAGAAGAGACTTCACAGTATGCCTCAGAGTCACCGTTTTTTCTCCCAACCCTGTCAGGGCTCTATTTTCCAAACTAATGGAGACAGAATAGCATAAACATGGCTTTCCGGGTGTAAGTGTCAGAATGGAATAGGCACTTTTGAGGCAAAAAATGTTGAAATATCTGGAATATTTTAATGCTTGATGAAAGATACTTGAAATCTGGTACATATGGTAAGCATCATACCTACCCAAGTATTTTTCCTTTCTACCCTCACCCTTGGTAATTTTCAAAATGTGTGGAGTTGAGGTGGGAATTACATAAGCATCTGGAGCCTGTTCTCCCTTAAGATAGAGCAAAAGGTATGGAATAGGGAACACTTCTATATGCTGGTGTATTTACAAATCACTTTTGGTATCCCCCATGATTCATTCATAAAGTGATGGAAGGGTGATGATGTTTACAAATTAGTATTTCCTTTTCCGTGAAGTTTCAGGCTTAAGACTTAAACATCTTCAGGAAGATAGTCGAACAGCTGCTGCTTTCCTGATGAGCTATAGGAATCAGAGATGGGCAGGTACAAAAGGAAATCAGGACAAGAGTGGAAATATGGCCAGAGTGGAAGAATGAACGCTGACTCACCTTCAGGGCACAAACCCCTAGGCCCAGGCTCTGGCAAGTTCTTTTGCCTCTCGTCTGCACCCAAGACATCACATCAGATTTTTTTTTTTTTTCCAAGAGGAGTTTCCCTAAGTAGGATACTCTGATTTTAACTGAAAGCTGATTCATGTTCTTAGAACTGAAGGCACATCTGCTGCAAGTTCTGATTACAGTTTCAAAACTGGAAAGTAGAGTATGTATTAAAATAAATATCTTGATTTTCTTCAAACCGAGATTACTAAGATCTCATCTAGGCAAACTGTTCAAATCCTACCTAGACAAATCAGTTATGTCACAACAAAACAACTTAAAAAATTAAAAAAAAATTAGAAAAAATCCATCTCCAGACATCACATACATTTCTATCAGTAGTTGATTTTACAAAATTGTCAACTTTCACTTTTCTTAATTTTGAGATATCAGTAAATGTTATGTTGCAGTACATTGCTTATAATGATCATTTAATGCTATATTTCAAGAACCTGATGAATTATATTATTGGTCTTCCAGTTTTCTACTTAAATATCTAATGTTGCTGACCTAAATAATTTAATGAAAACAATGATTACTTAAAATAAAATGATGCTGGTATTTTTATATTGTGGGAATACTTTAAAAATCTTGCATAAAATTTGCCTATACCAATGTCTACACTGCACAAAGTATTACAATAATTGACTACAGTAATCCAAATATTTTATTCATCATGCTCTCTTTAGGATATAAAATTAATAGCTAGCACATTGCACGGCCAGATTTATATAATTCCATTTAGACAGGCACCCTGATTATAAATTCAGTGTTTTAATTTGCCCTGGGTGTGAAACATACTTATATATTACTTTTAAAACGCAAAAATAATGATCTTGTTGAGAAGCGTTGGCATTATCTATTCTCAAAACAGTCGACAAGAACCTAGCTGTCTTTCTTTTTTTAATCCCCTTCTCCTTTGGGAATGTAAAGCTATTACACAGTTGTCTCAGCTGCTACTTGGCATTCAAACCAGATCCTTGAGCTGCCAGACATTTCTAAATCCCACTCTCTCCACTTTTCTCAAGTAGTTTACAGTTCTAGTGTGGCACCCATAAGCTGCCTCTCTCAAGGGAACGTCCGGCTGACAGCAGCAGGAACAGGCCGTCCCGCTGTTCGGGTCTCTCTCTCCACCAAGACTGTGGTGCACTTAACAAGTTGACATGCATCCAGCCATCTAACTCACTGGACTTCTCAAAGGCCAATTTATATTCCAAATCCATTCCTCTAAGGCATTCCTCCACGACAGAAATATTCCAAATCCACAATCCAGAAATTTCAAAACCTCATGAAGCTTGTAGCACGATGTGTGGCAATAAATTATTTTTTTTTCCCACATAAATGATGACATGTCCCTCTCACTACTTTAAATGCTTTGCCAAGGTTTCAAATGACCAGTCTTAGCTTTTTGGAGACGGTGGCTTCCACATGCATAAAAAGTGATGGCGTGTTCTTTTCCCTCATTTAATCAAATGCGTGTGCGTGTGTGTGTGTATGTGTGTGTGTTTGTGCATGCGTGCATGTGCGTGCAAACACAAATGTCTGAAGCAGGAAACCAAATTAAAAAACCTGTTATGTTGTGTTGAATGTTCAAGTGACCAGGAACTTGTCTTTGAGATCTATATTAACAGACATTTTATAAGAAGGCAAAGTTAATATGCCCCTGGAGCTACTATTTAAATGACTCTAGCTTTATGGTCTTTTAATGTGGGACCTTTCAGCCTGGAAATGAGGTGGATTTTCCATCCTCTGACTTAAATCTCTCAGCAGGGTAGCTTCCCCACTATCCTCTGAGCAGCTGTTAGTAGCAGGAGGAAAAGTGTCCTGCAATAAAATTGATTGCTTCAACCTACACTGCTCTCCAGCCCTCCACAGCTCCGCTTTTTGTTGGATCTGTTAGCACCTGCTCCCCAAAGCACCAGATCTTATCTCCAATTGGTCTAAATGCAAATTCCAAAAAGAGAATGGATGCCCAGAAAAACCATAAGGTGGTTCTGTGAGAATTGTGAGGAGTTGAGTAGCTGTTATTGCTGAGGTCTTTATGAAGATAACAGGAAAGGTCTGCCAAGGCAGGGGTTTTATTGTGATTAAGATCTTAGTTCTAAATCAAGACATGGCAGCCGGTATCCCTAAATCATTCCTCTGTAGACACTAGGGAGAAGGACAGAATGCATTAAGCGAATTTCCAGCAATATTGAGCCTTACAAATTTCCCTCGTCTTCCTGGAAGCCTCACATGTGGATAAGTAACACCTACTTGATATTTCCTTTCAGATTCCTGAGGATCAGTTGTCAACCTTTTGAAATGTCCCTCTCAGTATAACACAGGAGCTGGTATTGTCATAATTTGGTAATGTAAGAGAAGCAGTTCAGCCTTAAGTGTCAAGAGTGATTGGTGCGATGGCAAATTGTTAATCTTAATTTTAAAATGCCACAATACTTCATTTTAGCAATTAATAACTGTCACGGAGTCTTTATACATGGCATTCTGGTTGTACCTTACTCCAATTTAACGTTAAAGTAATATTCAAATCAACTTGCAGACTTTTTCTGATGAAATACTCTGAATTATTAATTCTTATCTTAATGCAGTCTTTGAGTTGCTGTATTGTTCTTAAAGACATGTAATGTGATTTGCACATTCATTTATTTCATTTTTTCATTTGGATCACACTTAGAATATTATAAAATTTGGAAAGTTAGTTAAACATAGACATTATAGGCAACTTTTAAAGTGTTCTACCAATAACTTGGATATTTGGAATGACTTATCCTTTCCCATGCCATTTTAGTGAAGAGCAGTTCATTTTTTTTTTAAAGAAAAATATCTTCCAAGTTTGGAGTTTAAACAATTTATTCTAGAAAAAGCCATCATGAAGCACACAGTAGTTGGCCAAGCCAAAAAACAGCAATGAAATAATTAGTGGGAGAAATATGTGTCCAGTTTAGAATAGAGGCATAGAGTTTATTTCCCCTTCAAGGAGAACTATCTGTCTAAGACAGTACAACAATTTTGCCATTTTGTAAGAACCCAAAGACATATGAAGGGTTAGATGGAAAAAATATAGAAACTGGATTTGACCAGGGTTGTTAATATTACTCTTTGGGCATTCTGTTTGGGAGTTCCTTGCATGTAACAGTGAGATTTCAGAGAAGATAATTTGACCATTGACAGAATTATGACACTCCTAAGACTGTCCAAGTTAGGAAGTCATTATTTGCCTTACAGTTTTGCTTACCAGGGAACTCAGTGGGTTTCCTTGCTGCAGATAATTTCACATTAATTTTCACTGAAGAATTTGTATTAAAAGGTGAATGAGATGATACATTCAAACAGAATTTTAAATACAGATCATTCTCCATTTTAATGTGATACTAAAATAATTTATGTAAGAAGACCGCAGGTTCATGCAATTTCATGTTAAGATCAGAGCGAGAAGATTCAGAGGCATGGGAATAAAAAAATACTTATTTGTGAATAAAAATCTAATGGTCTGATTTCTGAGGAACAGACAATGCTGCTGCAGAATCTCTTCATTGAAAACCATAAAATGGAATATGAGAAGTTGACTTAAGTCTGCCTAAGCAAAAATGTACTAGATCTTTTATTCTAATATGCCAATTTCAGTCGGAGAGAAATCCAACAGAGTAGAGGATTAGAGTAAGAATATTGGTAAGGTGAAATGGGTAAGAAGAGTTGGGTTTGTTAGAAGGAAACAGTTACGTGTTTCCCCAGAATGTTTTCAAAGATTAGCACATGTCAGGCCATGTTTATTTCTGGACATTGAAGGATATGATCCTTTTGTCAAAGTCTATAAAGGAAGCTATTTCTTTTTTTTTTAATATTGTATTTATTCACTTAGAGAGAGGAAGAGAGAGAGAGAGCTCATGAGCAGGGGGAGGGGCAGAGGGAGAGGGAGAAGCAGACTCCCCGCTAAGCAGGGAGCATGACGTGGGGCTCAATCCCAGGACCCTGAGATCATGACCTGAGCCACAGTGAGGTGCTTAAACAACTGAACCATCCAGGTGCCTCAAGGGAAGCTATTTCTAATAGTTATCTATTCCTATTTTACAAATTATTTTGAAACTTAGGAACTGAAAACAATAAGCATTTACTCTCTCATAGTTTCTAGGGGTCAAAGACTTGAAGATGGCTAAGCTTCATGGTTCTGGGTCAGAGTCAAGTTTTTGGCTGGGGCTACTATCATCTGAAAATTTAACCAGGGCTGTAGGATTCACTTCCAAAATGGCTCAGTTACATGACTTTTGGCAGAAGATCTCAATACCTTGATGGGTTTTTTTGCAGGAGGTCTCAGTTCCTGGCCACCTGGACCTTTACGTAAAATTGCTTGAGTGTCCTCATGACATGGCATCTAGCTTTCACCAGAGCCACTAATTCAAATGAGAGTGAAGAGAAATTGCAAATTCTTTAATTATCTAATCTTGAAAATCATGCACCATCACTTTTTCATAGTCTGTTTGGTAAAAGCAAGTCACCAATCCAGCCCACATTCAAAGGGAAAGGAATTAAACTCTACCTCTTGAAGAGAAGCATATCAAAGAATTTGTGGATGTATTTTAAATCCACCACTCTCTTTTGCTTTCATTCCACTTAAATTTTTCTAAATGACACTTTGTCCTATCTCAATGTATTTTTCAACATTGTTGTCCTTAGTCATTATTCCCAAAACTCGGATACAATGCTATTTTTAAATGAGCTGAAAAGCACAATTTCACAATGACAGCTTTCTTATCTAAAGAAACAAAATTCCTTATTAAAATATTAAAATGTCAAAGAAGAGTTAAATTTGAGAACATATCAGGTAACATATCTGATTCACTGGATACATGGACTGTTTAAGCCATGGAGTGTTGATTGTGAGCCCTCAGAAAAATAACAGTCTTTTATAAAAAAATCAGTGTGAAGAATGTATTTTCTATAGACCACAGACACAAAATGACATGTTAAAAATTTTTAATATTATTTGATAAATCCTATTTTAAGGCTAGAATTGTTTGAATACAACTGCTTCAGAAAGTCATATATCTAATTTTGCTTAGGACTCAGTCTTGTATAAAGTCACCCAATGTAAGAATGTCTAAAGGAATTAAAAATGAATAATTCTAAAAATCTTTTCCCACCAATTTAAAGTTTAGCAGTTAATCCTTTTCTTAAATTCTGTTTAAAAATAAACTCCCCTTTAAAGATATTAGACTTTCACGTCTTTTTTTTTTTTGCCATTCAATAATGAATATAGTATCTGTGTCGTCCAAGATTTTAGAATCATGCAATGTTATTTAAATGATATGTAATGCATTTAGAGGTATGATTAATATTTTAAGATTGTAATTTGCTATATTAAGCTTTTAAAAATAGTGTTTCCATAGATAAATGATTTCTATATGTGTGTGAATAATTTCACCTATTTTATATAGGCCAGAATTTTATATTTCTATGTGGAATTTCTATATTTTTCATATCTACACAAGAGTCAATGCTATGTTAAAAATTAATGAAAAAGATATCAACAGTCATAAAGATCACAGATTATGTTTGTTGATTTATTTTGTGTGTGGGGGGCAAATTGGAAGTGAGAAAAACGCAAAATATTACCGATAATATGGAAAATTATGTTTTAAATGTACTGTTGGGCTTATAGTCCAGACAAGATGACATTGGACCTATTTCTCCCCACTAAGTCTAACTATTAGTCTTGGACATGGTTCAGGGTACAACTCAAGGAGAATTCTAAAATGTGGCAAGAAAAAGACAAACTGGTTTGAAACTTCAAGACCAGAAGAAACACATAGTGGCAATGCATCTGCCTTCCCAACAGAGAAGGTCACCCAGACCTAGTGTTTTCTGACTCCAACTTGGCAACCGAAGCCACCCAGATAGACTCATCATTCCTCCATATCTAAAGGGAGTCTCTCTGGCAGCATGAGGTGAGCTGAACACCACCTGCAAAGGTGATTGATGGAGAGCTCCCCCACCAATAAGTGGTCCTGAGATTCCTTTCTCCACCAAGAGATACAGAGGCAGTGGGAAGAATTGGCAATAAAAACACAGATATAGCAAATGGTCTAGCCTGGGTAGCCACTTTATTCCCCTGGGCATCTTTCACCCAGAGATACTAAAGCATGTGGGCAGAATGGACAGGAAAGACCTAGTCAAAATAAGTAGCTGGTGATAGATCTTCTTTGTCTTCAAGAGCATAAGACTCTTCTCCTCCATGCACAGACATGGGGCAGGTGGGCAGAACAGGAAAGAAGGACTCACTCACAGCAAGTAGCCTGACCTCAGAAGCCTCTTTGACTCCATGGGCATGAGACGTCTTTCCCTGTCCAGAGATACCAAGGCCACCAGGGACACAAGTAAGAGGGAACCCCACTATATTTTTCATCCACTTTGAGTCCCAAGAAAACTCCTTCCACCACCTCCAAGAGCACCAGAAAGTGACAAGTGGGAGTCTCAGTAGCATCTGAAAAATCAAGCAGACCAAAGTATACCACAAAAACTCTGCAAATTAAACTGACATTGGAACCAAAGCATGTAAAAGTAGGTCAAGAACTGTGTGGTAAACCTAAACAGGGTGATAGTCTCCTAAAATAAAATACTTAAGTAAGACCTAGAATCTCCTCATATGAGAGATTAAGTTTCCATGATATAACTGAAAATCACCTATCATACTAAGAAACAAGAAAATCACAACTTGAATTAGGAAAGATGTTAACTGATGACAAAACTGAGATGAATCACATGCTCAAATTATATGGCAAAGATTCTAAAGCAGCATTTATAAAAATACTTTATTGATAAATTACACATTCTTTTGAAACAAATGAAAAAATAAAAAAAATTCAATGAAGAAATAGAAATTGTAAAAGAGAACCAAATGGAAAATATAAGATTGAAAAATATAATAATCATAATAATTTTAAAAACCCTAGCTGGATAGGTTCAACAGTAGATCGAAGGGACAGAGGATAAAAATCAGTGATCTTGAAGAAAAATAAATATAATATACCCAATCTGAGAAACAGAAATAGAATAAACTGAAAAAAAGTTGAACAGACATGTGGATCTGTGAGACTATAACAAAAGATCCAATATTTATATCATTGGATTCCCAGAAGAGAAGAAAGGGAATGAGGCTGAAAGAATATTTGAAGAAATAATGTCTAAAAAAAGCCCACATTTTGGATAGATACAAATCCACAGATTCAAAAAACTGAGCAAACCCTAAATAAGACACACTTCATTTCCCAAAATTCCACACCAGACACACCATTATTTATTTTTGAAAACTGAAGACAAAAGAAAAATTCTTGAAAACAGTCAAAGAAAAAGAACACTTACTTATTGGAAAAAATCCAATTTATACAACAATGAATTTTTCATCTGAAAACATGGAGGCCAATAGGAGTTGGATCATTTTTAAGTTGTGCATTTTATATCCAGTGAAACATTTCGTCAGGAACAAGAAGAAATAAAGATATTCAAAGATGAAGGGAAACTAAGGGAATTTGTCATTATTCGACCTACTCTTAAAATTTCAAAAAGTAAGAAATGATAAAAGAAACTTGGAGCATTAATAAAGAAGAAAAAACAAAAGAAAGTGTAAAATTATAGATACATACAATGGACATCCTTTATTTCATAAATTTTATAAATCATATTTGATGAGTAAAAGAAAATTATAACCCCATCTGCTACTCTAAACAATGATGTTTAAAGATGGAGAGACTGAAGATCTACCTAAAAGGAAATGAGGTTTCCACATTTCACTCAAAGTGGTAAAATGTTACTATCAGCAGACTGTTTTAAGCCACATTTGTGTCAAATTAAGTCACATATCAATAACTACCTAAAATGTAAATGGTCTAAATACACCAATCAAAAAACAGAGACTGACGTGAGTGAATTAAAAGAAGGAATGACTATATACTGTTTACATAAAACTCACTTCAAATTCAGTGACAAAAGTCAGTTGAGAATAAAATGTGGAAAAAGATACACTATGCTAACATTAATAAAATAAAAAACAGGATTGGTTATATTAATATTAAAGTAGATATCAGCTCAAGGAAATTACTATCAAAAAAGCGACAATATATAATGGTAAAAACATGAGTCCATCAGGAAGACATAATAATCCCAAATGTGTTGCACAAAATAATGGGGCCTCAAAATACATAAAATAAAACTGATAGATCTGAAAGGAGAAATATCCAAATTTACAGTTAGCATTAGGGGTGTCAAAGTCCCCTTCTCAGCTACTGATATAAATACTAGACAAAAAAATCAAGAAAAAATGAAGATGGGAACAGTCAGCCAACAGGATCTAATACATATATATTGTATATTTTATATGATATATAAATATATATTTATATTATATATATAATATATTTTATATATACATATATATATCTTTCCCAATCACTCATGTAACATTCACTAAAATAATGCGGGCCACAAAAAAAGCTTCAACACATTTTTAAAAAATGAAATAATGTAGAAATGCTCTTTGAGCAGAATGTAATCTAACTAGATCAGTAACAGGATAAAAACAGGAAGTTCTCTAAACACATAAAAATTAACAGCACTTTTAAATAATCCATAAGTATAAGAAAAGGTAAAAAAGGGGCTCCTGGGTGGCTTAGTCAGTTAGGCAGCTGACTCTTGATTTCAGCTCAGGTCTTGATCTCAAGGCCCTGGGATCCAGTCCTGAATCGAGCCCACCGTGGGACTCTTGCTCAGTGGGAAGTCTGCTTCTCTCTCTCTCCCTCTGCCTCTCTCCCCTCTCATGCTCTCTTTCTCTCAAATAAATAAATAAAATCCTTAAAATGTATTAAAAAAGAAAATGTAAAAAATACATAGAACTTAATGAAAACAAAAACATAATTTATCAAAATACATAGGATGTAGCTAAAGCAGTGCTAAAAGAAAAACTTCTGTAGTAGCATTTGTACTACAAATGAGGAAAGTTTTCAAATCAGTAACCTAAGTTCTTACCTCAAGAAAGTAGAAGAAGAAAAGTAAAATAAGTCCAAAGCAAGCAGAAGGAAGAAAATAATAAAGAGCATAAATCAATGAAATTGAAAATAGTAAAATAATAAAGTTAATGAAACAAAAAGATTGTTCTTTTTGAAGAATCAATAACATTAATAAAAATAAAAAGTCAGAAAGCAAAAAGTCATCCAAATAAGGAATGAAATATGAGATATCACTACAGATCCTGTAGCCTTTAATAAATTAACAAAGGGATACTATGAACAACTGTATGCTAAAAAATTAGACAACTTAGAAGAAATAGAATACTCAGCAATAAAAAGGAATAGAGTGTTGATATATATATGCAACAGCTTGGATGACTCTCCAGAGAATTATGCTGAGTGAAAAAAGCGACCCTGAATGGTTACATACTTTGTAATTCCATTTATATAACATTTTTGAAATGACAAAGTTCAGAAATGGAGGGCTCAGTGGTTGCCAGGGAATAAGAATAGTGGGGAGTAGGTAGGTACGATTCTAATAGTAAATCAGGAAGAACACCTTGATGATGGAATTGTTCAGTTTCTTGACTGTTGGTGGTAGATACATTAATCTACACATGTGAAATAATATATAGAACTAAATACACACATACATGAATGACTAAGTAAAATTGAGAAAGTCTGACTAAGATTGGTGGATTATAATCAATATCAACAATGTGATTCAAAATGTTACCTTTGGAGGAAACTGGGTAAAGGCTACACATTATTTTTTACAATATCAAATCAATGTACAATTTTCTCTAAATTTCAGTTAAAAATGTACTTTTGCTGAGATTTAAAATAGCCACGATCCTCAGACATGACATTTTACCCATTTTTTCATCTTGATGCCATGATTTTCTACTTTTTTACCCATTTTATCTCTCCTTCTTCCTTCTTCTAACTCACTCCTATTTTTGGTTCTATATTATATTTTTTCTTCTATTTCCAAGATTATAAAGACTACGTATGAAACATTTTAAACTGAAAAAAAAAAGTGTTAGACAAAACTCCTGAATATAGTCGTTGCAAAAAATTGTAACCTCAATATCTGGTCAATATTTCAAAATCAAGAATTCTTATTGCTTTCCAACTTGGGATCCCTTTCTACTGCCAAGAAAATTTTGTAAAATAGTCCTGGCCAAGTTTTGTAACAGTGAATATCAGTTCTTATTACCTATGCATTTACTCTCCTTGGGAAAAATTATCATTAATGTCATTTCACTGCCAAGTTACTATTATTTATTGTTTATCTTAATGGAAAAGAAAAAAAGAACACTTATGCAAGTTAAAACAGCCAGCATGGAAACTCTGGCTTGGCAAAATTCCAATTATGACCATTTTATTATCATGTGATCCATAATAAAATGTTGTGCCTCTATTTAATATTTTAGTCAATGAGAGGCTCCTGATGGCTTGGAACAGTGATGTATCATAATTCACATTTGTGGGCTCAACATGAATGCAGAGAGGGAGAGAGTCCACTTAGGAGGCTGTTGCTAAAGTGCCAACATAAAGGTTGCCAACATAAAAAGAGGATATTCCATAGGCAGTACAACCTTTACATTTCTTTCTCTCTTTTTTTTAAATCAAATTTATTCTCAAATTCTCATTTAAAACATTTTATTGTTACTTGTTTAGGTTTTATATAGTAGTTTGAGTGGTTGAAAATTAATATTTACATTCATACTGATACGTAGGATAAACAATAATATAAATGCTAAAATGCATATTTCTTTGAGATTATTAGTGTGGTTTAATTCTGGCTGGATAGCAAATACTGATTTACATTACAAGATTTATGGGTATTCCTTAAAAGATAAGAATTTTATATCTTGTAATTTTTCTTGTTAATGTTTAGGGAGCCCAAAAATACTGTGGAAATTTCTATCCTTTGTTTATAGTGCTTTTTGCAAGAGAACCATGGAAAGTTTAGGGTGGTTAAAAGACCTGCGATTTTCCTGGGAAGATTTTTAGCATCATGGGAGGAAAGAGAGCCTGACTTATTTCCCATTGTAACCCAGGTGTTTCTTTTTGCTTCCTTTTTCTCTGAAATCCAGGCAAATTAGACTTAAACTCTACATACCTATATTTAGTAGCTCAAAACCAACCCCAAATTCCCAGACTTCACTTCCTTGTAAAGTTCCACCTTCTAATTTAATTACCATGGTCATGGTCATGGCAAAGCCTCCTTTGAAGCATGATTCTCCCTGTTGCTGGTCACCCCTGCAAGTGTAGCCCAATCACGTATTTTGACTTTTTTTCTTATGAGTTATAGCCTCCTTAGAAAGACCACCATTTTGAAACTTTATCCGATAGAGGTAAAAATAGGGTTTCTTGGTTAAATTCTTGATCACCTGATGTGTAGAAGGCATTAAATCCGATAGCCCTGAACGTATCATGCATTGTTTTCATGATCCGGCTTAATGGGGGCAGAGGATTTAATATCCGACATTAAACTGTGTTTTTGTATTTTGATGAAAACATAGTTACTTACTTTATCAAGTCTCCAAATGATGTACTAAATGGGATGGACACGAAATTATTAACACTGAATTGATTTAAAACACATATGTTCTTAGACCTAGACACATATTTGTGGTCTGTGGTGTTGTAAGTTTGAGAAAGCTTTTGGTGCAACCAGGAACCCAGTGCAGCAGAAACTGGATTACGTTACTGTGGGACAGTGAGTAATTATTTGCTTAACCACAGGGCTGCATGGGCTGAACTGACCAGTCACCCTGATCCCTCAGCCTAAGAGCAATTAATATCAGCAACCAAAGTTCTGGGTTCCTCTAACATGGCGGATAGTGAAGATCACCAACAGGCGGTTTCACCCCTGTTTGTACATCAGAAGTACTTGCCCTGCTTGCCACTTGTGACAGTTAACTGGAGGGGAAATAACTTTACAAAGGTCAACTGTTGGAATGTGGACCTACCTAGGTAGTCTGATCAAGAATATAGGATAAAATGTGGAGGAGATTGTATGATGGTCAAGAGTGGACCATGGACTTTGCAGCTAGAGCATCAGTTCAAATCCTAGTTCTGTCAATATCTGTGTCACTTTGCACAAATTATTTCCCTTCTTTATGCTTCTCTGTTTTTAAACAATAGTCAGTACTTCACATGATTATTATGAAGATTAAATGAGCTCACATATGTAAATTACTCAGGACATTTGTTTGGCATGTTTTAAGCCCTAGATAAGCATATTCTACTATTATTTAATAGAATGCACAACATATCTTTTCGTTCTTCCACTTTTCTATTGTAGGACAGAGCACATTGTTCAAACTTACTATTTCACAATAAATCAAGCATCTGTTTATATTTTTGTAACAGATTTTTTTTTAACTCAAGGAACCTGTCACATTTAATACAATTTCTTGATGTCTCAAAGTGTTCTTTTATCAGGAAATCATAAACTGTTATAAAGTTTGTTACCAAGATGGCAGCTCCTATCAGGCACAAATAACTTTTGCAGGTGATGGTGAAGCTGAGAGAAAAGGAAATGCAGACTGTCTCAATACTGTAAATTTTAAATTTAGTCATCTACCAAATGTATTTTTCCTATCCTTTTTCCTAGACCCTGGAATCTGTGCTGACTGAGCCCATCTGGGAATGCAAACCAACCAGATGGCCATTGTGAACTGCTGGGGAGGCCCCGCGGCAGCAAGAGCTGGTTTCAGAAAAGAAAGCTCTTTGGGACACAATGAATACAGACCTAATTTATATTTGAGGGCTTTAGAACGAGATTAAGGCCAACAGTGGCATGATTTTAAACCACAGTTGGGAGGGTTTTTTGTCTTTATGCCAGTGAAGCTGAATTATAAGTTTGGGGAGCTTTGCAAGTGTGAAGAGAGATGCCATAAAAAGCAAGGGAAGCTGAATAATTGTATGGCTGTGCAGATTACAAACAGTATGTAAAAGGATTGAGGTTAAAAAGCCTCATCAAAGCAATGCCCTCTTCAATCGATTTTTGTCACAAGGATTTTGACTTTAGGAGAGGTATAACCAGCAGGGGATAAAGGAGTGGCATTCCCCCTCCTTTTAATGCCAAAGTACTTGAGCAATTGATAACAAGGGATTAGAAACTGAAAATATATTGTGGCCTTGCTCTATTCAGACTAGTGTCAAGGTTGAAGGGACATGGTTCATGAACTTGAGAAGCATTAGTGCACTAGTTATGGGGCATCACAGACCTCCTGTGTCTAGAGTCTCAGCAAATACCATGATGATGAAAATTAGTTCTGGACTAAGTTAATCAGTAAATCAGATAGAGATACTCATCTGGCATTTCAGACATGATCTTAATCTTCCCTTCATCTTTTCTTTATTAGATGGCATATATTAGATTTAGTTATTTCATTGAAGATCCTTTTCCTGTGGGAGGTGTTTCATAAACACTGATGAAGGATTCTAGATGAAGCTCAATCAACACCAGTCTAAATGAAAAATGCAATTAATGTTTATCATATTTTTCCATGCTTGGTGACTCTAATTACTATTAAACCACATTTTGCAATTCACAGTTGTCTTAGACAGTTTGTGACTGACTCTATCATGACAATTAATTATCCATTCATTAATTAATAGCAATGTGTTGGGGACCCATATGTGCTAGGCCCAAGGGGATGCAAAGATGAACACTCTTCCTACCTTCAGGCATCTCGCTGTCTAGTAGTTTGGAAAGAAATATTAGAAATTATACAAAGTGCTAAATGCAATGATAGAGATACATTCAGGACATTAAGCTACCACCAACCTCTCTGACATAAAAAGGGTTATAGAGAGGAAGACAGTGAAGTGGGCAGATAGGACAAACGGAAAACATCATAATGTACGAAAGCTTGTCTGAGATTTCTGGACTAGTGATATAAATTTGAGCACGATCCATGTGGGTATGTGAAATCCTCTAGTGAATGGCTTAGAGTGAGTTAGGATGTACTATATCCTTCTAGGATGTAGAAGGCTTTGAATGGTCTTCAGTCCTGTTGCATTAGTTATCTTTTGCTGTATGACAAGTTACTCCTAATCTTAGCAGCTTAAAACATTATTATCCCACACACTTTGTGTGGCTCAGGAATCTAAGAGTGGTTTAGCTCAGTAGTTCAGACCCAGGTATCTCGTGATCTTGCAGACAAGTCCCTTGGGCCTGCACTCATCTAAGGCTTCAATGTAGAGGGTCCAGTTCCAAGAAAGTGCATTAGTGCAGCTATTGAGTCTGCAGTTTCTGAATATGTGGGCCTCTAACACAGACTCCCTGAACATTCTTAAACCATGGAAACCAATTCTCACAAGGCAACTGATCTGATCAAGGGAAAGAGCCAGAGAGAATATGTTCCCCAAGCTAGAAGCTGCAGTATTTGGGAACATGATAACACTTTTGCCATATTTTATTAAAAAAGTGGGTCCTGAAACCAGCTGACATTCAAATGGAGCGGAATGAAGTTTCATCTCTTGAAGGGAAAAGAATTTCAGAGTAATTGTAGAAATATTTTTAAAATGACCAAATTGTTGTAATAACAAGAAATCCTGGATAGACAAAAATAATCACGTTTTTCTTTAAACCATAAGAAACTCTTAACTCTAGGAAACAAACTGAGGGTTGCTGGAAGGGAGGGGGATGGGAGGATGGGGTAACGGTAACGGTGATGGGCATTAAGGAGGGCATGTGATGTAATGAGCACTGGGTATTATATGCAACTGATGGATCACTGAACTCGACCTCTGAAACTAACAATGCACTCTATATTAATTAATTGAATTAAAAGAAAAGAAAAGAAAAAAAATAAAGTCATTGGAGAGCTGTGGATGCATTGAAATCTGAAGAAACTAAGTTCTAGAGGGATATTGTCTTCTAAAAAGATTGAGGGCCAAAGGATGTTTCTATGCCTGGAGTCAGTCGATAAAGTTGGGTAAGGATGGTGCTGACTTTTTTTTTAAGTACTTTCTCATTTTTTTTCTTGAATTGATGATTAATCATAGACAGCCTTCGTTATCTCTCTTCAACAAATTAACACAGTTCAGGAGTATCCACATAATTCCAGGCCCTTATTTTTATAATTTTCCTAGTTTCTTTCTAATATTAGATATGTTATAGCAACCGGTGGGACCTCTTTACCAGTATGCATCCAAATTTATAACCAGTGAAATTTGTAACCATTGTACAATCACAGGATGCCAGGGAATATCCACATTCTGTAGGCTACCAGTGTTAAGAATCTCATTGCTAGAATGGCCATCATCTGAGATGAACATGGTAACGAGGGGCTCAGACTACTCAGAGATGAGGGTCACCCCACCAAAAATTCTGCCCAGACTAAGGGAGGTGTTAGCTGAAGGAAGGGGACTTAGGCACGGATAGAGAAGGGGGATGACTAAGTATCAGTTATGCCTTCAAGATCAACTGCAACAACAGATCTTAAAGAAGCTACCCCAAATGGGGCAAAATTACTAACAGAAGCAAGTGGTTGTTAGTGGCCCAAGGAACGCGCTATAGTGGATACTTTTCCCAGTCAAAGACACTCACCCTTCTGTTGCTAGAAATATTGATTTCTGATGGTTCACAGATGTATCTTTTATAGGAATTTCACCAGGTTGCTGAGAACAGCTCCACCCAGTGTTTCTCTCCCACCCAGAAAGCAATTCTCAGCTAAAAACTGGCCGAAGCAAGCATACAAAGCCCTGGCCATGTAGCTTTGATTGGAGACAACTCTCACTCTAGTTCCCTGTGAGATCAGCTGATATCCTGGTTGCAACCACATTGTGGGTCAGCTTCTCCCTCTTCCTAATGTGCCTTCCTCACTTCCTTATACGCAGATCTCCCAGATCTCTTATAGGCATAAACTGTGTCTCTGAATCTGTTTCCAGGGGTCTCAGTCTAAGATGCGATTTTGGAGGAAAAGAGAAGAGGAAAAAATATTATTAACTTAAAAATATATATACATTTTCAAAGGCACTGGTAATTCAGAACTTTGCCATCTGTCAGGTTGTCACTTGGAGAAATCTGATTGACTCAAGTGACATTCATTATCTACATACTTTTCTTAGTCATTACTTCATTTAAATGAGTGATATATAGTTACTATAAAGTGTATAATTGTAATATAATAAAGTGTAATTGTAATAAAGTGTAACTGGGTATATTTTTGGTTTAGAAATAATAAGCCAATCTTGGATTATGTTCTAGATCCAAGTGTCTTTTCCAAATGCTGCCCAGCTGCCCTGCAGTGATCAGAAGCCCATCACTAGATGCTTTGCTATGAATTCACAGAAGGGTAAGTGTAAACAATAAACAGGCTTTCATAGACTCAGAGACCAGTCCACTTTGCAGTCACTCTTTAGCAGCTGGACATGCATAAATTCCAGATTTTTCTTCTAGCTTTGAGTCATTCATTCATGTAGGTGCTTGTTAGTGACCCTTCTCTGATTCTTCAGCTCCTTTCTTTGGACCTTATTTTCCATGATCTTTCCACAATTATTTATTGTCTAATTTTGTAATAAGTTACTTTCTTCAAAATACCTACAATGGTTTTGCTTCCCTGATTGAGTCCCTTGACAAGTTCAAATGTCCTTAAAGTGCATTATAATTTATCCAGTGTTCTTTTTCTTCTTTCTAAAAATGTATCCATGTAATTTGGCTCTTTATAATCCCTTTTAATATCTTTCTCAACTTCAGGAATTTTGCTAGACATTTACTTGGGTTATTTCTTCTTAATCAATTTATTCATTTATTTACTTTTTTTGTTCTCTCTTTTATTTGGACTCTATTGAAAAGGATATTGGCATCTGTACTCTTATCCTTTTGAGCTCTTAGTTTTCCACTTATATTTTCCACTTTTTAATCTTATATTGATATCTTATGTAGGTGTTCCTAGTAAAGTGTTGCATATTAATTTATTCTTCAGGTATATCCATTCTCATATTCAACCTGCCTTTCAAATTATTTATTTCTCATATATTATATTTTATTATGAATACATCCAGTTGGTTCTTCTTTAAGACTTTTTGTCCTTGATTTTATTTTCAAGATTCTCCCTTATTTGTCTGATGATGATAGGCTTATTTTAAATACTTGTTCTCTCTGGTCCTTTATTTTTCTTTGTCTGCTATATAATAGTTTGTTGCTTTTCCCTTACGGTGTCACAAGCTATAATAGTGTTTCCTTTGTGTGATAAATCTACACAAATTATAATCAAGAAACATTCAATGTATTATCATTAAGATGGGCAGGGGGGTGGTGGGAAAAAGAGAAAGGTACCTATTATCACCAGGACTATCAAAGTAGTAGTGGAGTCTGAAGTCTGTGGTTAATGCAGTAAGATACAAAGCATGTGAAGAAGTACAATGCATATCCTTGTAGACAGATAAGCAAACTGTTATTATAGATGATATGATCATTCACCAATAAAACAAAAAATTTACTTACATACTCTTTTTTACAAATATAAAATGCAACAAAATTGAATACAATATCAACCTATATAAGCTAAGCATTCCTCTACATTGGCCAAAATTAACTAAAAAATATAATAAAGTTATATTAGCAATAAAAATACATAAAAGACCTAGGACTTTACTTAATGAAAAGAACAAGAACTTTAAAAAAAAATCCACTCTTTTAAAAGACATACAGGAATATTTGAAATAAAAAAAGAAATGCAACTTGTTTACGGAGAGAATGACTTAAGAGTTTATTCAAGAAGGTCATGGACATACACTATTAGAGCCAAGTGGTGCAAGTACAATATAAAGTGTATTGGAGGAAAACTTACAGCTGAGTAGTGCAGAACTTGTGCAAAACCTTCATGATAATACAGCCTAAGGTAGTGTATATAGATAGTCTGTGTACACAGTGGCCAATGATCCCACAGAGAGTTACCTGCTGTGGCCAATAAGTTGGATGTGCAACTGAGTGTACTCCAAGAGCAAGAGCAAGCTCTGCCCCTAAACTTCATTATATATCTGTAATCTATCCTAACAAGAATAGGGAATACCTAGCTTTTCTAAGTAACAAGAATTATATTTAAATGATTTTCTAGTCAAGAGCAACCCTAAGGACTATGCATATGAAAGGCCAAGGTCTGTAGACAAGGGTCGTGGGAACAGCGTTGCATGCCAAGAATACTGACATCAGCTGAAGGCTCTGCCAGTTCTCTGATAAACTAGTGATAGAGGGCACAAAAGGAGTCTCCAGGGCCAGCCAGAGTTGTCTCTCATTGTTAACATTATAAAAATGTTTATTCTTCCAATTTTATTCTAAAAAAATCAATATGCTATTTCACATAAAATTCCAGTAGGTTATTTTGAGGGACTGAACACTTATTATTAACATTTATCTATTACAACCTATTTTTTTTTCTTAAAGAGCGGGAGCCTATATCCTAAATGATATGAAGATATACTATACAAATACATAGTAATAAAAATAATGTGGCACTGAGATAGCCGTAAGCACAATGACCATTGCGATAGGCTAAAGCCAGGTTCCTCAACCTCAGTATTATTTATATTTTGAGCCAAACTGTTGGTGGGGTGGGGCTTGGGCTGTTCTGTGCATTGTAAGGTGTTTAGGCCTCTACTCACCAGATTCCAGTGGGACCCCCTCGCTCTCCACCCAGCCTACCCTGGTTTTGACAAGCAAAACCTTGGAAGTGAAATTACCTCTATTTGAGAACTACTAGACTAGATTGCTCAAAAATAAGGCTGTGCATTATGAAAGACCCTGTTTTTGATGAAATTGGCAGTATAAACTAAGGAGGGAAAGATTAATAGATCGCATTAAGAAAACTGGCTCCCATATAGAGTAAAATAAGGCAGGATACTTGGCGTACTGAATAATGGCTCACCGAAAGATGTCTGAGTCCTAATCCACAGACCCTGTGAATATCACCTCTGAAAGGGGTCCAAGGAGACTGTGCATATCTTCAGGATTTTGAGATAATTTGGATTATCCAATGGGTCTGATGTAATAGGAAGGGTCCTTATAAAAGAAAAGATGGTGTGAAGATGAAGGCAGAGAAACTTAAAGATGTTATGTTATTGGCTTTGACAATGGAGAAAGGGTCCATGAACTAAAGAATGTAAGAAATACAGCTCTAGAAACTGAAAAGGAAGGAAATGAATTCTCCTTTAAAACCACCAGTAGGAGCCCAGCTTTGCTGACATCTTGATTTTCGCCCAGTGAAACCCATTTCAGATTTCTGTTCTTCAAACCTGTAAGAGGATAAGTTTGTATTATTTTATGTCTTTAACTTAGTGATAGTTTGTTATAACAGCAACAGGAAACTAATACAGACATCTACATCTAAACCATATATAATGATGAATGTTAAAAGGATTAAAACGTATACATAAACCAATAAATGGACTGAAGCTAGCGACAGAAATATTTGGAAACTAACTCTTGGCATTTGGGTTGGGAGAGGAGTTTTTAAACAAGATCTCTAAAGCATAGATTTCCTCAGGCAAAAACCAAATGCATTTCACCACATCTAAAATTTAATTCAATGGACATTGGATAGAGGAACTATTTACAAAATCTGGACTGAATCGAGGGACAGAGTTTTAACTATGAAGCTGCCTAAAGTGGTGATAACAGTTGGGATCAGCAAGAAGCTGACCAAAACACTTAAAAGGAAATGCTGGGTACTGAGAGGACCAAAAAGGGCTTTGGAGAGCTTCAAAGTAAACTTGGGAGTCTACAAGGCTACACACACACATGCAAATGCAAGGCTATGTGAGTGTCCAGGAAAGAGCTGAGAGGCCTCTGATCTCTAGTCTTCGATGGATCTTGGAGCTCTGTGCAAGCGGAAAGTAAAGGCTGAAGCAGAATTTTGACCACCAGGGGGATCACTGAAGGTGTGCCACATCACACAAACATAGTCCCGTGGTGAAATGCTTCAAGGCATTTAAGGAAATCTCTGTTGAATCACTGGCTGACCACTAAAATAATCCAGCTGAGTCTTCAGTGACGACTTGCGACAAAAAGTACATAATTTACGGAATTTAAGTCTGTCACTAACTAAGTCACCGCAGCAGCAACAACAAACGACAACTGAATCACACTGAGGGTGAGTGGGATCTGAATCCCTATTTTACATTATTTAAGGTATCTAGATTGAGGGGCACCTGGGTGGCTCAGATGTTTAAGCATCTGCCTTCGGCTCAGGTCATGATCCCCAGGTTCTGGGATGAAGCCCCACGTTGGGCTCCCTCCTCAGCCGGGAGTCTGCTTCTTCCTCTCCCTTTGCCTCTCCCCCTGCCTCTCCCCCTGCCTGTGTTTTCTCCCTCTCTCTAATGAATAAATAAAATCTTAAAAAAAAGTATCTAGATTTTAATAAAAACATATCACAGGAGTAGCAAGAAATAAGAAAGCATGGCCCATATGCTGGGGGAAAAATGCAGGCAGTAGGACAGAATTGTCCTTGAGGATGTCCAGATATTGGCATTACCAGGAAAAACTCTGTATCAGCTACTTCTACTATGTTCAAAAACTAAAGAAAACCACTTCTAAATAATTAAGGGAATGCATGAGAACAATGTCTCACCAAATAGAGAATATCAACCAAGAGATAGAAATTGTTAAAAAAGTCGAAATTCTATGATAACTGAAATGAAAATTTCACTAGAGGGCTCAAGAGCAGATTTGAGCTGGCAGAAGCAGCAGCAACCTTCAAGATAAATCAGTGGAGATTATCCAGTCTGAGGAACAGAGAGAAAAAAGAATGAAGAAAAATGGATAGAGTCTCAGAGACATGAGACAGTGGCTTGAGCTCCTGTGTTCCTCTACCCAAGGCCACTGCTTCTGTCGGGAGGTAGACTTCAACATAGTCATCTTTTTTCAGGTTTCAGCAACCACTCCCTGCACTCAAGCTTTTAAACCTAGGGATTGTAGAACTCTGCTTTTAACCTTGGGCTATTAAAATAACCTTTGTGGTTCCCTTAAATCCTATCCACACCTTAAAAAAAAAAGTCCATTTGTAAATATTTGCTCTTAAATTGTCTTATATGAGTAATAATCACACATGTTTATTAAAGTAGACAGATGGAGGACACCTACTTGTCTGTCATCAGGGGAATACCTATGTAAAACATGGTGATATAGACCATGGAATACTATTCCATCGCTGAAAGGAATAGCTGAGACATATTTATAACAACATCCTATACCTTACAAACAGTGTTGAATGAAAAAAGAAACAACATAAACCTGTAGTTTTATGTACATTTAAATGCCACAGGATTCTATTGTGTTTTTAAAGATACATAGATACTCAATGACAGATACTATAGTGGGCACCCATTGAGAAAATGAGAGTGATATCAGGAATGAAGGGAAGAATAAAATTATATATGTGAATATCTTTCATGGACAACTAGAGTATGTCATGAGCTGAGGGGTTTGACTAATTGAGCTCATGCTTAGATGTCCAGCAAAAGGCAAGTACATAAAAATAAAATTAGGGGTCTGAGTTAAATGATTGACGAAATATTTTTTGGTTTTGAAGTTCTTTTATATATACTGTAATTATGAATTTAAGATTTCTTAAGATGAAATAAGGGAACCCATTTAAAAATGGCATATTAATAATTATTTTGCCTATGATGTATGAGAAGTGGAGAATTTAGCTCAATGGAAATTGCCATTTTGACCAGATAGGAGAGGATGTGGGATAGGGTAATGGGTAGAATAGGGGCTGTGGATGGGTTGAGGGTCAGAACTGTTGATGGGTAGAGTAGAACTTTGGGATGTGATAACTAGGAGACGTTGAGGGGCAGAATGAGGATATGGATAGAGCCAGGGATGAGGTGACACTTCAGAGAAGGGGGCATCACCTCTTTGCTTGTTAACTGGCTGTACTTTTTCAGAAAGCTACATCATATTGTTCTAATGCTGCATGTCAATGTATTATTATATTAGGTCACATAGAATTGTCTCTGAAATAAAATAATGATATTAAAATGACATTCATCTTTGTCTTTGAATAATCTAAATGAACAGAAATGATGCAAGCCACTGATCATTGATGGGAAGGATTAAAAAAAAGGAGTAAGTTTGGTGAAGGAGAGGTCTTTGAGGAGGTGGTGAGGAAAGAAAAACACCAGTTGTCACTCTCTTCAGAAAGAAATGACTATTTATTTTGATTAACATTTCATGTGCCTGTCAGGCAAACCCAAATAATTTAGATGTGGGCGAATGTGGGCTGTGTAAGATTTATTTGGGGTGATAAGTGTGGGAAGGAGATTTGTCAGGAAGATTCTAAAGATAGAGAACAGATAATTTTTAGAAGAAAACTGTTTTGCTTATGACATTGATTTAATAATAAGAGTAGAAATTGTTTAATCCAGGTGTTTCTTCATTTTGGGATATCGTATTTTTATGGGAATGATGACTTAACTTTATCACACACTAACTTAAAAGCAGTTGTGTATTCTTAGTGGATTGGTTTCGGTAGGCATGTTCCCAGAACATAGTAGCCCACAAATAACATTAGAATGTCTTTCTTCATGACTGTCTTTGGAAAAGGAATGTATGTATATAATTGTTTACGTTATATGATCTGAGATTAAATGAAATAAGCTTTGTTTATTCTGTGGAACAAAAAGGGCCAGCTGGTTTCCTGTGGTGCTAGCCCCTAACCAGAGACAATTTCCATCAGGTCCAGTTAATCTCTTTCCCCATTGATGGAATATTCTCAGAGGTAACTCTAAGCATTGAACTGCAATTTGGAGTAGGCTCATTCTGGACAAGAGGAATCTTCATTCACAGAAAAGGTAAAGGGTAGAGAGAAATGTGCTCTCTTAAACTGAGAAAATACCTTGGAGTTCAGTCTTGCCAGACAGTTACAGAATTGGCAGTCAAAAGCACTGTTAAGATTTTCAAGACCCAGAAGTCAGAGTCTTTGGTATTACATCTGTTTCACATGTATGCTCAAGACCCCAAATCACAATAGTGGAGATTACTGTTGTTTTATTTTCCCAGCCAGTTGCTATTTGTACTCTACTGTGCAAGAAGCATGCCTCTCGATTGACGTAAGTTTCCAGGCGAAACAGAAAAGCAGGTGAGGGCAATGCTTTGATTCTGCAAGCTTTCACAATCATGCAGCGTCCCCCTTATCTCTGAGCAGGGAAGTGTTTCCTGAAGTGATGCGAACATTCACCAGACTTCTCTGTTACTTTGAAGTGCTTGTCTTTCTTAGCAGTTGTGACTGGTCTTTACGGGGAATCGGAATTCTCTAAGCTGGGTGCCTTATGGAGCATGGAGAGTAGCTGGTAAAAGTAGTAGAAGCTGAAGGCCAGGACAATCTCTCCTTGGGAAGTTTAAGTGCTCCATAAGCTTGTAATGAAAGCCACACAAACCCTTGCCTGATTGACTTTTCTGCTTCCCTGATGAATTAGCTCGTGTGAAAAGCAGGAGGGGCACTAACTTGTGGTGTAGACTGCCATTAGGAATCCCATACTGCCCGATGCCCTCCTTGTTCTTTTGAATATTCATTGCTTGTTAACTGAAGGACCAGGGACATTGAGTTATCCCTGAGCTGTGCATGTTACCAATAAAAAAGTCCCCAAAGCTGCCTGTGTTCTACATAAGGCTAACAGAGTATTTACTCCGAGTCCTTTCACATTCTCAGGTTTGAATAATACAAAGTCTGTATACTTTTCATAATCCAACATTTTATAATTGGATTTCCAAGTGGTTAGAGATGTAGCACAGATAAAAATTAGGAGTCCCAATTACTGGGTGTGTGTGAATGGATGGGGGGTTCTCCTCTAAAACGTGGATAGTCACCGGAATATAGAGCTCTTTATCATTGGTCCTTGACGTTTTAGAAGAGGACTAAGAAGCAATGCTGTAACTGGAGTAGACAGCATATTTGGGTGTGAAGATTGGAAGGCACTTTCGTCTATTATTAGCTATGGAAATCCTGGTCAACTGAAGGTCAGGTCGTGCCACTTCTCCGCTCAAAATCCTCTAAGAGCTTTCCACATCACTCAGAGTATGGGTGATTGAATGGCCCTTCCCCTCAATGCCCACGTGATCGACTCCCACGCCCCTATTTTCCCCATGTGCAGCTCACCTGTCTGACCTCTTGTATCACACACCACCTTGCTCACTCCCTTCCAGACACACTGATCTTTTCCTTGTTCCTCTAACAGATCAAACATAGATCTTCTCTCCACTTTTGTGACACGCCTAGAAAACTTTTCACCCTGAAAAGACTTCTTGGTTTGCTTTCTCATTTCCTTCAAGCCTTTTCTCACCTATGGCACCTTTTCAGTGCTATTTCCCTAGCCATCCTGTCTCAAATTGCTTCCCTCACCCTGAGATATCTTGTCTTTCCTCTATATAGTACTTTTTCACCAGCAGAATATATACTTAAATATTGGTTATTGTCAATTTTCCCATTAGAATGTCATCTTCATGAAGGAAGCTATTCTAATCTGTGTTCTTTACTCTCTCAGGCGACCAGAACAATGTCCAGAGCACAGTCATCACTCCATAAATATTTGTTTAAAAATAAATAGCTGACATTTATTTATGTTTCTTCTCTGCTATGCACTCTTTTAACTGCTTTTTACATGTATCATTTATTATTCACAAGAACACAATAAAAGCAGTGGATCTGCTTCTCTTCATTTTGCTGAAGGGAAAACTTATGCAGATTTCAAAATACTTCACGATTATATTACTTGAAAGCAGTGGAGTAGGAAGTAAACTCTGATAGCCCAAATCTTACAGATCAAACTCTTAGCACTATTTCACTCTGTTAACCACAATAGTACTACCTACCTGAAACCTATATTTTATTAAGATTTTGGGGGAGGATATAAATTTGTTTTCCTAAGTTTAATCTTTAAAAGATTCTCATAATCATGTCTCAAGCACAATTTATTTAGGGTGTGAATACTTACAAATGGAATTTGCTATTTGCTCCAACAGCAGAATTCGTAAACACTTTAAAACCCTTCGTAACACTGCAGATACCATAAAACCAATGAAATCAATATTTTTGGGGGGATAGGAACAATACATCTGAACCACAGCGCTATGTATATCTCTTAGTTTTATTTGTAGACATTAATTATAGAAACTTTATTCCTATATTTATTATTTTTTATTTTTAAAGAAAAGTAATGACTTCTTAAGACGTTGTTACAAATATGTTCTTCATGTAGTCCTTTCAGAATGCAGATAAGAAAATAAATCAAAGCTCGCACTGACCCCTTAACCCAAATAACTTCTGAGCAATAAAACTAGGAGCAGGGTAGTGACATGATAATTACACATATTGTTTGCTGACTGAAGAAGTATCTATTGCCTCCTATAAACTGAAGTTAGTTGTTTATATTTGTTTATCTTGCAAATAAGAAATGCATAAAATGTTTTAAACAAGAAAATACATATGTATATTGTTTAAAATATACTTAGCCATCACTTAGATTATTCTTCCATGCCTATAAGTTATTTTCATTTGTCTTTACACAGGCAAATGGAATGTTAACCTTTACACAGTGGGCAGAAGAAAGCCATAAATGTTTCTGATTTGTTTATAGTGGATATAAATGAAATAAAGTAAATTCTAAACTTTTTCTCCTAAAGCTTTCAGAAAACATACCATGGGAGCAGCAAAAGATGCTTTAAACTTCTTATATTCAAGATTAAAATTGTGAAATTGGTTAATCCCCCCCCCCTTTGCCACCCTACCAAATGATATGACACAGAATGATGTACACATGTCCTCATCATGTTTTGTGTTCAGGACAAATTACTTTAGAGGATGTTGAAATGGACATATTTTTCAAATGAGAGCATGCCCCCTCATTGTATTGCCACCAAAGACAGCATGGGCATTATCTCAGCCTGTTCTGTGTGTCTAGTGCAAGCCCAACGTTTTTGTTGGTTTGTGGAGAGGAGATGGAAATTAGAGGAATATGGAGGAAGTAAGGAGGGAAGAGGAAGGTAAAAAGAAAAAGAGAGGAAAAAGTGGCTTTTTTTTTCATTTTCCCAAGAAAATTTACCATTTCAAGAGCTTTGACTTCCTATATCAGGCAAGTGACTTCGGAATACGCTGGTCCTATTAGGGTAGCCACTAGCTACAGGAAAGCATTCCTACTCCAGGAACCAGAGGAATGCGGGTTCAGGGATACAGTTCTCCAAACAGAATAAACGAGACTCCTTTTATTATATGATCACAAGGAGTTTTCTTAGTGAGATATGAAGAACTGCCATTTTAATATTTGAGGTAGTGCCTACTGTTGACATATTCATTTCATCTATAACTCTTGAACATCTGCCTAATGGGATGCAGTACATTGAGTTCATTTCTTGGCATATGGACAGAACTAATAAAGCTCTGCTGTTTTACTCTTCATTTTCTCACTTGTGTTTCTGAAATGAGGGAGGCAAAGTACTGCATCATAGTCTTAGTACCATACTTTCACTTCTCAAGCCCCTGCCCCCTTCCCTGCTTCCGCAAGTTGACCTTGCACTAATTTCTCAGCAGACTGTGCTGCTGGTCCTTCAGATGGACAGCTTCTTGCGGTCTGCTCTGTAATCAGACTTCCTTGTTACTTTCTCACTCTTCCCAGATCCCATCTTGACTCGGTTCCTGTCTTATGTAAACTCCATGGATCTGCGTTGGTGAGATGTTAATTTGGGAAACATGGCTTGCAATTTGCAGAGCAACAAGAACAGTGGGTGCTGCTGCTGTTCAGTTTTTCTTGGCAGATGGACAAAGAGGGAATTACGAAAGGGGAAATTGACCTCAGCCTTGGCTTCTATTTCCTCCATAAACGTTCCATTCGCTAGCACTCCTCCTCCTATACCACTGGAGCACCAGGGCTTAGTATTTTAAGGCATTCCTCTACATTCATGGTCCAGAGCTTCCTGTGTAGACTGCTCTAAGCTTCATCCTCAGTAGCCTTCTGACTGGCCACTTGACCACACAGAGGCAGATTCAAGTATATTTAAGTGGCTTGAAGTATACATCAAGTATATATTATTCCACATCCTTAATAATTTTAGGTCAATACTTAACTGTGTTATTGTCTATTTGTTTATTAATATACGCTTCAGGGAGCGTCTTAGTCTTCTAGTTTGTCAGAACAAAATACCATAGACTGGATGGCCTCTCTGATAGACATTGATTTCTTATGGTTACAGAGTCTGAGAGGTTCTTCTATCAAGGTGCTAGTCAATTCAGCTCTTGGTGAAGGTCTTCTTTCTGGGCTTTTAGATGGACAACTTCTTGGTCTATCCTCACATGACAGAAAGTGCAAGGTCTGGTGTCTCTTCCTCTTTTTATAAGGCACTAATATCAACATGGGGGTTCCACCCTCGTGACTTCATTTAAACTTAATTACCCCCAAAGACCCTACCTCCTAAATCATCACATTGGAGGTTAGCGTTTCCATATGTGGATTTTAGGGGGACACATACATTCTGTCCATAACAGTGAGTTACAATCTATGTACCATAAGTTAAATGTAGAAGTTAACATGGTTTGAACCATCAGCAGCATCATGATATTAGAACATTTCATCACCCCCAAAACTTCCTGTGCCCCTTTGCAGTGAATCCCTGTTTCCCACTCTTAGCCAGCCTTTGGCAACTACTATGCTTTCTGTCACTATAGTTTTCCTTTTTAGAATACCATTTAAATAGAATCATGTAGTGTGTAGGTTATCTTTACTGCCTGACCTCTTTCATTTAGCTTCATGATTTAAAACCCATCCATGTTCTAGTGTATATCATTAGTTTCTTCTTTTTTTGACCCTGAGTTTATTCATTCTCCAACTGATGGACATGTGGGTTGTCTCCAGTTTTTACCTATATGAATAAAAGTCCTGTAAATATTGATGGACAAGCCTTCCTGGAAACATAAACTCTCATTTTCTGAGGCGATGATGAGGGGTGGAATCAGTGGGTTGTATGAGCGTAAGTTTAATTCGATAAGAAAGTGTCACCCTAAATTTCAAATTGTATACCATTTTGAATTTCCTCTAGCAATGTATGAATTCCAGGTGCTCTATATCCTCACCAGCACTTGTCAGTTTTTAAAAACTTAAACCATCCTAGGGGCACCTCGGTGGCTCAGTTGGTTAAACGTCTGACTCCTGATTTTGGCTCAGGTCATGGTCATGGGGTCCTGGGATTGATTCCCACGTTGGGCTCTGCACTCAGCAGGGAGTCTGCTTGAGGATTCTCTCCCTCTCCCTCTGCCCCTCCTCCTACTCATGTTCTCTCTCTCTCTCTCCAATAAATAAATAAATCTTTAAAAAAAATCTTAACCATCCTAGGGGGTTTGCAGTACTATGATGTTTTATTATGAATTTCCATATTGACTAATGATATTGGAGATCTTTTAATACGCTAATTTACTATTTATATATCCTTATTTGGTGAATTTTCTATTCAAATATTTTATCCATATCTTATTTAAGTAACTTGTCTTATTGTTGTACTTTGTATTTTTGGTATACCAGTCCTTTATTAGACATATGCTATGCAAATATTTTCTCTCAGTCTGTGGCTTGTCTTCATTTTTTCTTAACAGTGTCTTTGAAAGGGGGAAAAATAACCTTTACTTTTTGATATCAATATTTTGTTTTATGGTAGTGCTTTTTGTGTCCAACTAATGCATCTTTGCTAACCCAAGGTCACATCAATTTTATTGTTTTCTTTTGAAATTTTATAGTTTTAGGTCTTCATTTAGGTTTATTATTCATCAACTTTCAGCTAAAATTTTCTATGGTACATGGTACGGTTTGAGGTTCATTATTTGCATTTGGATATTCAAATGTTCTAGCGCCATTTGGTGAATCCAGTCCCTGTTAAACTAAGATGCCCAAAAGGAGAAATCCCCTAAGTACGGCTTTGATAGGTCCTAGATATAGTTTGTATGATGTAATTTAATTTAATATAATTATATTTCTCCAAACAAAAGGTTAGTTGACATGTTTTACTTTTATGGCTTCTCATTTAGAATAATCACAAACACAAACCACAAATAAAATAGTTATTTTAAGTTTATGAATTACTAGTTCAGAAAACATGGTCAACATATATTCTTATTAGGTTTTTGTATTGATTTCTCTCCAAATTTTAGAGATAAGCATATTGTGAATTCAAAAGTAGCGTCTGTAAATAGTAACTGTCTTTTCATTGCAAGACTTCGTCTAATAATTTTCCATGAATACTTATTAGAACATAAGTTCTGACTTTTCAAATGATATAATTGCCAGCTCTTTCAGAATAGAAATACTTACAGTCTTTATCCAAATGGAAGCAATGCTATTACTAAATTACTTTGGTTGCTCAATTAGGTTAATATAGAAAATAATGATAGGAGGGTCTATGTTTTCCATAACCATGAAATGGATCCATCATTTATTTTCATGGTTTGCATTTGTAGCTTGTCATTGTAATGAAAGTCTTTTCACTTTGTTTCAATAATAGATTATTTATAGATTAAATTGATACATTAAGGCTTTTGCCTTTCTGTTGCAGGACTCTAACTTGATTTGTCACCATTTTAAAGTGGATAAACTCCATGCATATGCCACAATAATCAGATGACCTATTCTTGAACACTGTAGGATGACCTGACAAGAGATATCACAGCTGAACACACAAATTTAGTTCTGTTCTTTGAATAACCATATGGTGTGACAGACCTGGGGAGTTCATTTAGGTCTTTCTTATGTGATAGAGATGTAATGTACCCTAAATCTATTTTTAATTCTGCCTTATGCAGCGTCACAGCAAGATTTCGCACATGCAAATGAGCTTGTTAAAAAAAAGCCTTCTGAAAAAAATCTGTTAGTTTAAGTGGTGTTGAGATGTGAGAGCCAATTTTGCAACTTAATGCCTAATTAACCAAATAATTACTCTAAACTTATGCCAAATTTTCCTTTGCATTAGGATATGTGATCTAACTGGTTAAAACATACACAATTAAACTATTGGGACTTCACCAAAATAAAAAGCTTTTACACAGTGAAGGGAACCATCAAAACACAAAAGCAGCCTACTGAATGGGAGAAGATATTTGCAAATGTTTTATCTGATAACAGGTTGATATCCAAAATATATAAAGAAATATATATATATATGTGTGTGTGTATTCACTGCTGCTTCAGTGAATTGTTGAGTTATATATTATATATATTACATATACATAATATATATACATAATACACAAATAATTAGATTAAAAAATGGGCAGAGGACCTGAATAGCCATTTTTCCAAAGAAGACAAACAAATGGCTAATAGATAAATGAAAAGATGCTCAACATCACTAATCATTAGGCAAATTTAAATCAAAACCACAATGAGATATCACCTTGTATCTGTTGGAATAGCTAAAATAAACTAGAAAAAAATAAAGAAATATCAGATGTTGGCAAAGATGTGGAGAAAAAGGAATACCCTTGCACTGTTGGTGGAAATGCAAATTGGTGCACCACTGTGGAAAATAGTAGGGCGGTTCCTTAAAAAATTGAAAAAAGAGGGCGCCTGCGTGGCTCTGTCGGTTAAGCGTCTGCCTTCGGCTCAGGTCATGATCCCAGGGTCCTGGGATCAAGTCCTGCATTGGGCTCCCTGCTCGGCAGGAAGCCTGCTTCTCCCTCTCCCACTCCCCCTGCTTGTGTTCCCTCTCTTGCTGTCTCTCTCTCTGTCAAATAAATAAATAAAATCTTTAAAAAAATTGAAAATAGAAATACCATATGATTGCATAATTCCACTACTGGATATTTACCCCCCAAAATGGAAACACTAATTTGAAAAGATATATGCGCTCCTATGTTTATTGCAGTATTATTTACAATAGTCAAGATATGCAAGCAACCCAAGTATCCATCCATAGATGAATGAATAAAGTGGTATATATGTATACAATGGGATATTACTCAGCCATCAAAAGCAATGAAATCCCACCATTTGCGACAACATGGATGGATCTAGAAGGTATAATGCTAAGTGAAATTGTCAGTCAGAGAAAAATAAATACCATATGATTCACTCAGACATGGAATTTAAGAAATAAAATGAATGAGCAAACAGAGGGAAAAAAAGACAAAAACAATCGGAGGGGGAGATGATCCATGAGAGACGATGGACTCTGAAAAACAAACCGGGGGTTCCGAAAACAGACTCAACTATAGAGAACAAACTGATGATTGACAGAGGTGAGATTGGAGAGAGGATGGATGATATAGATAAAGGGAATTAAGAATACACTTATTATGAAGAACATTGAGTAATGTGTAGAATTGTTGAATCATTATATTGTGCACTTGAAATTAATATAACATTATGTTAGTTATGCTTCAATTAGAAAAACCACACACGGTACTTAAAACAGTGCCTAGTACATAGTAAGTATTCAATAAATGTTATTATAATTGCCATCACCAGTGGAGGGAGGAAGAAACCCACAAACTTATGTTTTAGGGTTGCCTAGTAAAGAGAAGTTACATGGTACCTGGAATAGTTTGGAGTGTGTCAACCTTAACTATTAAATAGGAATATAATCAGTTGCAACTAGAAAATAAAAGCCAAGAGTACAAAACCAAAATTATTTAGGTGAAGATACAGAATCTGATCATTGCATAATGTATACTTTATAAAATACTTATGCTCAATTCTGTGTATTTAAAAATTAACCATTTGGCTGCAATAACAAATTTGTAGGTAATGCAGGTCTTTTATCAAATTCTCTTTTATATTAGTTGATACAGTGTCCAGAACTATTTCTTTTCTGTTTTTCTCTTCTTATTGTATAAAAATACCTCTTTATTTTGGGGAACCCATTTCCTGCTGCTTCAGTGAATTGCTTCCTTCTACCTTCTCTGAATTGGATGCATTAATAAGGAATGGCAAAAGGCCAATCAGGATACCCTATTTTCCCTGGCAACAGTCATTGATTCAACATGTGGCATATCAATTTCACTTTCTCTAAAATACATGCCATTTGAGCCTTCCTCCTACTTCAGTAGGTTGCAATGATCACTTGCTATTTCTAGTGAGGTGGGGCTTGCTGGAGTATGTCCTTTTGAGATGGTTAGTAGACAGTGTCTTAAATAATAGGAAGATAAATTATTCTACTGAAACAGTGAAAATGACTGATGACTGTGTGTTTCAAGCACAAATAGAGTGAGGATTTTAGACACACTGTGGAACATGTACCTAAGGAACACGTGTTCCTTGATCTGTTAGCCCGAAGCTGTGGTGTTAGGCTTAACCTCCTATTTTAGTCACTGCTTTTGGGAACTTAATGCCCCTCACAATATCCTTTTTCTGGTCCAAGTACATCCCAGATCAAAATTCTCATCTTAAGCTAAGCACCTTTTCATTTTGTTTTGTTTTCCTTTTCAAGTCCCTACTCCATCTCGGATCAAACAGAAGAATTGATTCTCAATTTTATCCCATGGAAACTCTTATATGCCCTGTTGGAGCATCTTAGGGTGTGTGTGTGTGTGTGTGTGTGTGTGTGTGTGTGTGTGTGTGTGTGTGTGTGTGTGTGTAGCTATCTGGAAAGTGAATACCTTTGAATACCTTTGAAAAATGAAGTAGCAGGATCTAATCTATGTCTTAGCTTGGTAAGTTTGGAAGCAGCATGAAAATGGAATAGAAAGTGCACACATTGAAGGGCTAGTGAAAGAGAACAAGAAAGGACCAAAGTCAAAGATTTGTTGAAGCATAGAGATGAAATGTTTAAAATGTTTAGAGGGCGTGAACCCAAATTTGTGGAGGTTGTGATGTTGAGTTTTTATTGTCTACATTGCTTAATAACCTATGATTATCATAGCAGAAAAAACTAAATGGTGATTTTGGTTTTACAATTCACATAGTTTTATGTACTTTTGCTAGTTTCTCATGTTTTTGACAATTACATAATATATCTTGAAGTTGGAAAACACGGGTTTTGCAATGAAGAACTAATAAAACGTGGTTGCTGACTAGAAGTAGGTCAAGAGTGAGAGAAAGAGAAATATGAAAGCTCTCCACGAAATTTCCAGTGGAACTTGTCTAGAAGTCAGTGGAATGGTGCAGAGATTAACAGACTGAAGAAATAGATTTATAGAGCTTCTAATTTTAATAACCTCTTGTGTATGTTAGCTTTCTAAATCTTAGTTTCCTGTTTAAAATGAATATGATGAGCCAGAACTCTAAATCCTTTCAAGTCCCACTATTCTGTGCCTCTGTGTGATTGCTAAATATCACAGCTTGGTCTGCTATTTTCCTGGACTCTATATATTTGCTGCATTGCTTACATTTCTTATAGTTTTTTTTTCCTTATTGGGGTATAATTGACAGATAAAATTGTATATATTTAAGTTGTACAATGTAATGATTTTTAAATCTTTTTTTATTATTATGTTCAAGTAACCATCATATAGTACATCATTAGTTTTTGATGTAGTGTTCAACGATTCATTAGTTGTGTATAATACCCAGTGCTCATCACAACACGTGCCCTCCTTAATACCCATCACCCGGTCAATGTAACCAATGTAACTATTGACCACATACATATACTATGTGAAATAATTGCCACAACCAGGTTAATTAGTACATTCATCACCTCGCATAGTTATTTTTGTGTGTGCACGGTGAGAATGTTTAAGGTCTACTCTTATAGCAAATTTCAAGTATACAATTCAGTGTTATTAACCATAGTCATCATGCTGTACAATAGATCCCCAGAACTTACTCTTGTAACTGAAGCCCTGCACCACTTGAAGAGCATCGCCCTACTTCCCCCACTCACCATCTCCTAGTGATCACCATTCTACTGTGAACCACAGGGAGATATCACCTCACACCTGTGAGGATGGCATTTATCAAAGAGATAAGAAATGACAAGTGTTGGTGAAGATGTGGAGGACAAGGACCCCTTCAGTACTATTGGTAGAAATGTAAGTTGATGCAACCACTATGGAAAACACTATGGAGATTCCTGAAAAAAATATAAATATAACTACCATATGATCCTTCATTCCCACTTCTGGGTATATATCTGAAGGAAACAAAATCAGTATCTTAAAGAGATATCTGCAACTCTGTGTTCATTGCAGCATTATTTAAAATAACCAAGAAATAGAAACAACCTAAAGGTCTGTCATTGGGAGAATAGAAAATGAATATGTGGTGTATTTATATACCTAATTTGATATTATTCCACTATGTGGAAGAGAGAAATCCTGCTATTTGTGACAACATGGGTGAAACTACAGGACATTATGCTAAGTGAAGTAAGCTAGAGAGAGAAAGACAAATACCATATAACTTACAAGTAGAATCTTTAAAAAATTATGTTTATAAGTACTTTGGAAGATGGCAAATAACACAATACACTGTGCTTATTTATATACCTATACATGTTATGGGCCCTTTCTGGGGGAGACTTTTGGGATTCTACGAAGCCTTAGCAATTAAAAAAAGAAATCTTTTTCTCTTATTTCTCTAGGACTTTTGCAACTGGATCTGCCAACTTTCATATCAGACAAGTCAAATACCTGACAGGAATTTCTTCATGATTTTTATAAGTTTTGCTTTATTACACCCACTATTCTGGCTGATCTGTAATCAGTATATTTTCCCCTTTATATCATTTATTGCTACACTGGTTGGAGTGATGTATTACTATTACACTTTTTAATTTTGAAAAATATAGAAAAAACATGGAAAATTACGAATGCTAAAATGGTATTATTGACTTTCTAGAAATAATAATTGCTAATATTATGTCATAGTTGTTTTATATTCCTTCTTTCTATTTTTTCAAAGAAACTGAGCTTTAAATAAACATGAAATCTCTAATATTTCTTTATTTTTAGAAGATTTTATTCATTTATTTGTGAGAGAGAGAGAGAGAGTGCGAGCAAGCACAAGCAGGGGGAGCAGGAGAGGAAGAAGCAGGCTCCCTGTGCAAGGTTTGATCCCAGAGCCCTGGGATCATGACCTGAGCCAAAGGCAGACGCTTAGCCTACTGAGCCACCCATGTGCCCCTCTAATATTTCTTATGTGAATGCTATTCTTTCCTTCTCTTCTTAGTGGTAACTCACTCTGATATATTTACACATGGAGAAACTCCGAGTTTCAATGTATTCCCACAAACCACACAGGTAATGAGTGACAATGCAAGTTTCAGAGCTTAGACCTCTAGATTCTTGATATACTCTTCCATCTGCAAGACCAGTGATTTAATTATTGGCTGAATTAAAAATAAAATCATATCAGTGGATATCATAATTCTATGATTTTTAAAATTAAACAAAACCATATGGCACTTTTGGTTTTAGTTCAGATTTGGGAAATGACAGGAGATTTACCCTAACAACCAAAAACAATCCAGATAACTTACATAGAATCTAGTTTTATAAACCCATCAGAGATCTGAGTATTCAAGGAAAAACAAAAGGAACTAAACTCCAAAAGTATTGTATGCTTAACAGGAGAGAAAATTACAGTCACTTTTACCTCTAGTAGAATGGCAAGAGGAAGAAGCAACTGCTGTAGAAAAAAATGGAAATACTAGAATGAAGACAACATCATCAGAAATGAAAAATTCTGGGCACCACCTGGGTGGCTCACTTGGTTAAGCATCTGCTTTTGGCTCAGGTCATGATCTCAGGGTCCTGGGATCAAAACTTGCATCTGGCTCCTTGCTCAGGGGGGAGTGTGTTTCTCCTTCTCCCTCTGTCCCTCCCCCCAACTCCTGCTCACACACACACACGCTCTCTCTCTCTCTCTCAAATGAATAAATAAAGTTTTTTAAAAAAGAAATGAAAATGCATTAAACAGACTTAACAGGAGCATGGAAAGAGCAGAGAAAAAGATAAGTGAACTTAAAGAGAAGTTGATGGAATACATACACTGAAACAAGAAGAAAAAAGGTTGAAATGAAAGAGATTTGTAACAATTCTCAATTTGTTTATAAATGAACTCTGAAGGAAGAGAGCAGAGGGAGAATGGGGAAGAAAAAATATTTGAAGAGAGGAAGACCAAGAATTTTCCAAAATTGATGAACACTTTTAACTACACTACCAGAAAGCTTAGTGACCTCTAAACAGGGTAACAGGATTTTATTTTATTATTTTATTTTTTGTGGTCTTATTACTTTTTATTTTTATTTTTTATTTTTTTATTAACATATAATGTATTATTTTTTTCAGGGGTTCAGGTCTGTGATTCATCAGTATTACACAATTCACAGTGCTCACCATAGCACATACCCTCCCCAAAGTCCATCACCCAGCCACCCCATCCCTCCCACCCCTCACCGCTCCAGCAACCCTCAGTTTGTTTCCTGAGATTAAGAGTCTCTTATGGTTTGTCTCCTTCTCTTTTTTCAACTTGTTTCATTTTTTCCTCCTTTCCCCTATGATCCTCTGTCTTGTTTCTCAAATTCCTCATATTAGTGAGATCATACGATACTTGTCTTTCTCTGATTGACTTGTTTCGCTTAGCATAATACTCTCTAGTTCCATCCACATTGTTGCAAATGGCAAGATTTCATTTTTTTGATGGCTACCTAATATTCCATTGTGTATATATACATATATATATATATATATATACACACACACACACCACATCTTCTTTATCCATTCATCTGTTGATGGACATCTAGGCTCTTTCCATAGTTTGGCTATTGTGACATTGCTGCTATAAACATTGGGGTGCATGTGCCCCTTTGGATCACTACATTTAGGATAACAGGATTTTAGAAAGACATTATGAGAGTCACAGTTCCTTTTCTAATCTCTGCAATCATAATTGACTAAATTGGTGTCCTTCAGGCTGTCAGACTGATGTCACATTCACCAATCATATCATTAGAAGATGGGCAAAGTTCCAGAGTTTTTTTCATTATTACCAATTTTAGTGATGATTGGGCTAATCTTCAACTAATTTCAGTGGCCAAGAAACTGTTACACATTAACTGAATTTGTCTTAGATTGCCAGACCATCTGCTGTATGGGTTGCTGTGACAATGGTTTTAGTAAGGAATGTGACATTAACCCAAAGGATGTGGACCTCTCAAGGTCCTACCCAATCCCACCCAGACTTCACAGTTGCTTCATGATGAAGAATGTTCAGGGATTGTTGAGGAGATTACCCCAATGTCCATTACTGAAAAAATACTCTAAAAAGTTTGAAATATATACAAAACCCCCATGACTTTATGACCTTAACTGAAAGTTTATAAAAGATACTAAGGCTCAGAAATAGAAATTGTCAGTTTCACAAATGGAGTTGCCAACCACCTTATAATTATTGCATTCACAAAACTTTTATTTTCAATGATAGAGGTAACTGACAGATTTATTGAGTGTTGGAAAACAGAGATTACAAAGTCCATTGTGCCTTCAAAATAAATTGTAAAGTTACCAAAGACTCAGTCCAACATTCACATACCTCAGAAAAAATAGATTCAAATGTCTACTGCCATCATTGGTTACAATGGCTGTCAAATGAGCTACTAAAGAAATAAGTAACAACACAACAAGCCATGTTTTTTTGACCAAGAATAATCCTCAGATAAAACTCTATTAATCCTTAAAGATAGATATCTTCTTTGGGATTTCTGTCACTACAGACCATGAGTTTAATCTAAAATGAATGATTTTAACTGACACATACTTTCAGTACCATTGGTCTTTTTCCATGTATCTTGAAGAAATAACTACCATCAGTTCTCACTCTATCTCCTTGAGTCTCACACAAATTGCTGCCAAACGACAAAAGAGAAATACAGGAACTCAATCATCTCAGTATTGAATATGTTTTCTATATAAATTGGTTTTGGAGAATGAATTATTGTGTCCATTTCCAGTAATAGCACAGAAAACTTAACTTTCATTATCAAATGGCAGAAAGCCATAAATTGTGTCCTGTGATGCAGAAGTTATTAAAGGAGATTTCAATCTTTCTTTTCAATATACATCTCTGTTGGTCTAATGGTTTGAAATTTAAAACCTGTAGTTGTATCATTTCAGAATATTATTTGCTCTTTCCCAAATATTTTAATAGTTATTTAAATGATTATATCTATATTTCCTGTATTACATGAAAAATGGTGATATAGGAAAGGCAAGGAAGCTCTAGATTAGATTTTAGCTCTAGCATTTAGTGTGAGATAAAATTGAAGACTCACTGAAGTTATCGTGGCACCTTAGCTTTCTTATGTGTGAAATGGGGCAATTCTGTATGCATAGTGTTCTTGTAAGCATCAATGATATCAATCATAAATCACAGTGTTTAGTCATAGTCAACATGTTAATTCTACTTGATATAACTTACAGGGTTATATAAGAATATTAGAAAGAAAGCATATAAATGAGAGTATTATGAAGATAATTTTGTTTTTAATAATATTACCTTACAACTATTCTGGTATTCACTCAGTTGTATTCACTACAGCAGAGGAGTGTATCTGTCTCAGAACTATAATTACACAAATTCTATTTGGCTTTTTTGAAGATTTTATTTATTTATTTGAGAGAGAGAGGGAGAGCACAAGCAGGCAGAGCGACAGAGGCAGAGGGAGAAGCAGGCTCCCCACTCAGCAGGGAGCCCAATGTGGGGCTCAATCCCAGGACCCTGAGGTCATGAGCTGGGCCAAAGGCAGACACTTAACCGACTGAGACATCCAGGCACCCTCAAATGGCCTTTGATTTAAATTGCCTGCAACTGGAGAGAGGAAAGCTTCCATATTGACTTTTCTAATTTTTAAGATTTTCTCGATTTGGTTTTGAGTATCAAAAGCAAAATTTGGAGGGTGCCTGGGTTGCTCAGTCAGTTAAGCTTCTGCCTTCCGCTCAGGTCATGATCCCAGGGTCCTGCGACCGAGGCCGGCATCGGGCTCCCTGCTCAGCGGGTAGTCTGCTTATCCATCTCCCTCTGCCTCTCTGGCTGCTTGAGCTCTCACTTTCTCAAATAAATAAAATCTTTTAAAAAAAGCAAATTTGCACACCTCAGATCATATATTTATATATATTATAAACAAAAGAATGAAGAGAAATGAATGAAAAATATTTGTATCATACACATACTTGGTTATACTTCCACATTAAAAAAAAAAAGATAACAATGATTTCTGGGCTCAGGGGAGAGGTTTAGAGAAGACTGAGAAAGGAAAGCAGAATTTAACCACTAGCATGGAGCTCCCTTCCCTGTCATTCTCTGCTACCATTACCCTCCCAGCGGGGAAGATGGAAACTTCTAGATGTGAGAATCTGTGGATGGATGTGATACTTGCCCCAGATTCTGTCTGGAACTATGACAAAATTTCTCATTGTGGAGTATTCTACGTTAACATAGAATCATTGCAATGCAGAAAAAATGTTAGCAGAGCATGTCTACCTAGAAAATGTTCGGGGATCTATCCCCTGTTTCCACTCACCATTTAAATTTTCTACCGGATATAGAAGAGATCTGGAAATATTCATAGCAACACCAAATAGGGAATGAAAAGAAAGAGTGAAGATGTTATGCTTGCCAAGGACGTGTCATAGTAAGGGATGAGGGACTCCTTAATAGAGTGTATGGGACAAAAGGCCTAGTTGGCTTCTGAAGGGAGGCTGTGGGAGCTGAGGAGAATGCTGGGACAATCAGACGAGACTGCTGGGTGTTCTCCCTCTGTCATACTGCCTGCCCCCGGCTGGGGAAAGAGTGGAGGAATTGATTACTAATGATTACCTGAAGATCATGGTGGGGCAGGACACTATCCAAAAATATGGCTGGGCATATTAAATATCATAAGCTAGAGGAATTTTAAAAACCAGCAGAAGCAGTCATTCTGACTTTTGCCCCCTCACTCTTCTCTGAAACCAATGATAAAAATCCCATGTGAAAGGTACCCTCTCTGTATGAGGAGGAGCAAAGAAATGATCACAAAGCCTTTCTATACAAATAAACCGTGTCAAACTAACCTTTACCTTCTTAGTTATTTCTTCACCATTTACCACCCTTTGCCCAAACCCCTTTGTTTAGCCAGTTCTTCACAAATCTATTATTTCTTTGTCTAAAAGGTATAAAAGTTGCCTGCACTGGTCAACTCTTTGGGTCTTCATTCTCTTGTGAAGGCTCTCGTGTACTTGTAAAAATTCAATTAAAGTTGTACACTTTTCTCCTGTTAATCTGTCTTAGTTTAATTTTCAGCCCTAGCCAGGGACTCTAAGAGGGTCAAGGGAAACTTCTTTGTCCCATACAATGTGAATCTACAAAGTAAACTCTCCTTCCTCAAAGTCATGCTAGTAAGACTCTGAAGCTTAGATTACTTCCCAGAAAAGGAGAATGGAGAGGGAGAGAACCCTCTATCCAAAAAGAAACTTCTATACAAACAGGAAGTGAACATATTTCTTATCTAGATTGTTGCCTCCAGTTGAAAGAAATGAGTACTTGAGAATTATGTGGATTTATTAAGAGGAAAATAAAGTTCTATTTTTGATTATCTGAGTTGTTTGAACTACTGTTATGACAAATCTTAAGGTTGCTAAATAAAGTTTTCATATTTATCAAACTATTTATTAAATAGTTTTTTCAGTTTTAATAAGTGAAAGTAAATTTAGTTAACACTCATAGCTTCTGATCACCATAAAATAATCAGAATTTTTGTCAGCCCATAATGTGCCAATTTTTAAAACTCAAAAATAGTAAAAATCACTTATTTGTTTTGTTGAATTTACTAACTACTGTCATTTTTTACTCTGGGTTGAACAATATGAAATTGCTTGCTGATGTTTGGCCATTTTTGAGCTACAAAAATGGCAAGGTCGTATGGTAGAACTTAATACCTTCCAGAATATCTAGACCTTTGGGCACTCCAAGTTGGAAATGTCTAGAATAGATGATAAACAATGGTTGACAAGATTTACAGAAAGATGTATTTAGCAAGAAACTTGTTTATGATGAACATAAAATTGAAAATAATTTTTTGAAAATCATTAAATCTACAAGACATATATTCATGTTTCTCAAAATTTAATCCAATTTTCCAGTGTGGTCTGCTCAACAAAGAATACAAAAAGAATTTTTTTCTGGTATTGATACTTTGATTAAAGCAGACCATTAAATTAGTTTGAAAAGTCTTACTTTTGCAATACTCTTGATTGATTAAATCATTCTGTTTTCTACTAACTCTTATCTATATAAATGTTGAAAGCAATGTTCAAGGAAGTCTCAAACTTGGTATATGTGTGTATCCTGAACAATAAGTATTAGACTCATCAACTGAAAATAAGTGCTCATTGTGCAAATATGGTGGAATTTTAGGAAGCACACTCATGGAAGTGACAATTCAAGTAAAAGGAGGATGTTTTGGGCAGGTGGGCCAATCCTGTCTTCTTATATCATACTGTACAGTTTTGTTTTTTGTGTTTAATTCCAAATTCAAATGATTACATATGTTTGCCTTTCTGAGGTGTATAGGAAAGTAAATTGTTGGGATCATTCATTTCTTATCCTGTGTTCACTCACAAAGCTTCAGGAGAGCAAATGATAAGAAAGGTTATCATCACAAATATAAACCTACACTTATGGACAGCAATTTGGAAAAACATTGTTTTCTTTAATGGGGATTTTTGAAGTATATGGGAAGTTAGCAGCTGAAAGAGATTTATTTTCTTTCTCTTTTTTCTTGAGCACCCTTCTGCAAAGGCCTCTTTTACCCCCACAGAGGTCCAGGCCAAAACCCCTTTCAGAACAGTCTCAGCATTGAGCTGTAGGATGACTCTCCTCCGTGTGAGGAGGCTTCAGAAACCCCAAAGACCAGTTGCCTCTTAAATCTGGAGAAGGGAATTGCATTCCATATATTCTTTCCACCTGTGATGTGCTAAGGACAGAAATGTGTATGATCAATCTTGAAAACATTCCAGGAAATTTTGGTGATGCAGTATTCATGATCTGTTGACATCTAAGATGAATTTGAGATGCTACAGTGATTTTCAATGCCAAATTTATTAATATCCATCTACTGGGATAATTTAATATTTAAATCTATATCATTCTCATCTCTGTTTGTATGCAAGAGACCTTTCATTTCTCTTGCTTACAAAACATTCCTAAATACAGCATCATGATTCTGTTAATAATCCAAAGAAACAACTTTTCATGTTCACTAAAAACCATAATACCTCAGCATTTAATTATTTAGAAATAATAAACAATGGCATCCACATTTTTCCTTAATCTACAGGTGCATGTTGCTGAGATTTGAAAGTCTGGTTCATTTGACTTGTGAGCCCCCTCCAAAAATCCAGTTGTTTAAAACATTGTATTAGTTTGGTCTTGATGTGAGTTTTTATGGAAACTATGTTTGCCATGTGAAACAAAATTATTAAAGTTTTCTCATGGCAAAATATCTTCCTTAAATTATTGTGGATTCTATTTACTATGGGTTTTGTCACAGACAAGATTATCAATGTAAAAAAATATGAGTGTTTTAAAATGCTAATATCAGAAGTGGTGAACTGGAGAGAAGCAAAACAAGCCAAGGGAATTTCTTTCCAACTCATGATAAAGGCCAAAGTCTAAGAAGAACCCAAGGAAAATAATGTCCCACATTTTTTTAGACTCCTTTCCTATTTTGAGTATATGGAATTCTCTCTCATTTAATATTAAGCATATATGCAATGGTCTTGTCTTATTGTTTCCTTGGAGAATGAAGGAGAAGGCCTTGTGTGGGGCATAGTGACCAAAAAGAGGATAGCAAGTATCAGCTGTTGTAATTCATCATGAGGTGATGAGGACAATGACTGTAATCCTCAGGGGAATCATGAAAAATCTTGGAATTCTGAAATGTCCCTTAGCATGGGGGACATGGACTTGATTTATTTAATTTAGATATTTATGAAAATGAGCCCAGAAGAATAGAGGATTTGGGGAAAACAAATGAAATGTATTTCTCCCTCATAATTCTACTTTAAATTGATCTTCTTCCTTTCAGAAGATGAGAAATAGAGGTTTATAAATAGTGTAACTAGGAGGGTAAAATTGTGTATTTATAAGAGAGGTCTTGAAACTTGTTAGCTATCTATAATGTCACGTGTAATTAAAGTGATATTAAGTACAGTGTCTCTGTTCATTAGGAAGTTTCAACTAACATGTGTGTGTACGTTTGTGATAACAGTGAACAGCTTTGCCTCTTGAAACAGTATCCCACAGGCTAGATATAAACTGTAAACATATTACATTTGCTCTGTACGGTGTTTTAAAACATTTAAAAGAATTAGTTTCCAATATTTAAAAACTGGGAGTCTTCACAGAATACTCGGAAATTTTGGCCTTTTTGTGAAAAATGGTAAACACTAGCAAAGGGGGATCAAAATTCAGAGGGAATTGAACAGCTGGGGCTGGTGACCCAGACCACTGCCTCCCCTGGGTGGGGTGCCGAAGCTCCAGTTGTCTGTAGCCCACTTAATTTGTCCCGTTTGTCTCCTGTTTAGCCCCCTGTAGACATTCAGATCATTTATAAGAGACTTCTCTATGTTTAGCCAACCATCTTGAAACAAACTATTTTGATTATGGAAGTACTGTTCTCTCTCCTCTCATTTCTCTGGCTTATTAGACCCCAGGAAATGGCTGGGTAGCCAAGAATGATACACACAGAGACAGCAAAAAATGTCTTTTATAAGAAATCAGAAATTTTCAAGTTGGAGAAGCAGATGGGGAGCAGGGGAAAGGAAGATGTTCTAGAAATCAAGTAGAAGCCATAAGTATAAGCATTCATTGGAGGAGAGAGTAATTGGGAGTTTAAATAAAGGATGCCTAATATTAAATTTTAAGGTGTTTGCTGTCCTTCACTAGTAACATCATTCTATTTTGTTCTAAACCTTGTATAAAATTCCTATTCACATGGCTTCGAGTTGGTGGACATTGGGAAAAGAAAGGAATGGGACGTCTCACCAGCATCCCATCCTTTGGTGAATAAAGAGGCCCTCGGGGAAAAATAGAGAATTTAGCAGAGGAAAAACTGAAGCTGATGAGGAACTGTTCTCACCTCACCTGTCCTGTGTAGTGGGAGAGAAACTGGGCTCCCTATATCTCCTGAAACAGAGAATCTAGCTGATGTTCCTTTAAATGTGATGTGAAGGGGCGCCTGGGCGGCTCAGTCAGTTAAGGGTCCAACTCTTGGTTTCGGCTCAGGTCATGATCTCAGGGTCAGGAGATCAAGCCCCATGTCAGGCTGCTTGCTCAGCGGGGAGTCTGCTTGTCCTTCTCCCTCTCCCTCTGCCCCTCCCCCTGCTCATGCTCGCTCAATCAAGCAATCAATCAATCAATAAATAAATAAAATCTTTTAAAAAATGTGATGTGATTCCTGAAAACCAGAGGGAACACTGATGTCCAAGAATCTGACAAAGGAGTTACATTTAAAACATTGTTACAACCTAAAACATGAGGGGCTTCTTTAATGTAAGACTTTGTTTAAAGACTTGTTATTTTCTAAATCTTAACATTAAGCAATTGGTCAAAAATAATTTGCGTCAGTTGAGATGGCAAATGGAAGCAGCAAGAATTTAGCAGAGGGGCGCCTGGGTGGCTCAGTCGTTAAGCGTCTGCCTTCCGCTCAGGTCATGATCCCAGGGTCCTGGGATCGAGCCCCGCATCGGGCTCCCTGCTCGGCGGGAAGCCTGCTTCTCCCTCTCCCACTCCCCCTGCTTGTGTTCCCTCTCTCGCTGTGTCTCTCTCTGTCAAATAAATAAATAAAATCTTTAAAAAAAAAGAATTTTAGCAGAATACTTTGAGGTAAGTGCATAATAGGGTGAATAGGGTGGACTCACACATCTAATGAGAAAGTGAGATTCTAAAGTAAGGACATAATACAAAAATCACATACACTTAAAATTATCCTTGAAAAACTCCTTCACTGCCATTAAATCACCAGGGTGGGATTCTTTGCATTAAATCTGTAGCCTCATAACCCGGGGAAAAGGGTAAAAAGATAAATAAAAGAGTACTTTCCCATGCACTCCACCCACACCCACCCCTCAGAGTACAGACACACAGGATGAAAACCTGAATGTGTATAAGTTCCACTCCATTGTGAACCAAATAAATGGATTTTGAGAAATCTATGGTGGTGTGATTTTTGGTACTCTCTCTTTTTGTTTAAAGATTTTATTTATTTATTTTGACAGAGAGAGACACAGCGAGAGAGGGAACACAAGCAGGGGGAGCGGGAGAGAGAGAAGCAGGCTTCCTGCCGAGCAGGGAGCCCGAGGTGGGACTCCATCCCAGGACCCTGTGATCATGACCCGAGCCGAAGGCAGATGCTTAATGACTGAGCCACCCAGGCGCCCCTGGTACTCTTTTTAAAGTGCTCTCAAGTGTTGACTTTTTTTTCATCACACTGTTTCTAAAATTTAAATGAAAGAACAATTTTGTAAGGCAATTAATGAATATGGTTTACTTTACAATCTCATTGTTTTGAGTAACTGTGAACCTCTTTTGAAGGGACAGGCTGTGTTGCATCTAAATACGGAAGAGCGAATGTTGTGTTCCTTAATGCAATGGTTATCCTTTGTATGTGGGATGTGTTGATGTGTATACAACAGCCTGATGAAATACTATATGGCCTCTATTTTCTTTTCAAGCTTGCTTTTAAAAGAGACTGAAACCATCTAAAGGAGAATTAATCAACTCAAATGCTGTCTGCACATTACTACATGTCTCTTCAGAGTTTGTGAGATACAGTAATTCTCTTGCTTTTAAAACCACACAAGGCAGTTGTTTTCCCACACTTTTTAACAGTGGTGAGCAAAAGATGGGGGAAAGCATGTAGCTGGACAAGTTTTATGACTTAAAATACAGTAAGAGTGACCTGATTTTAAGACCTGTAACTTCCTTTTACATTCTATTCTCACATATACTCACATTTCTCTTCTTATAATTCATATGTACTTCTTATCTGTGGCCTTGTTGACTTTAAGTAAATCATATAAATATCTAGGATTTAACTAAAACATTATTGTTTTCTTTAGGATCCTGAAACAAAACTTCATAAAGAATTTATAAATGTTTTGAATAGAGCTAAAATCAACACATCTGTTTTTTGTTTAGTGACAACTTTTAAGGTGTGGTTGGGACAGGATTCATCCATCTTTGGGTTCACTCAACTTAGCCAAACTGGAGCTTACATACCAATGTGTCTGTGTTTCTATAAAACTGACGTCATGTCAGCATGATTCTGGGAAAAAGTTTTTTGTTTTCTTTTCTTCTTCCCAGATTGTATTTTACTACAGCTGCTCTAACAAAGATCGAGCAAACCTTAAAGGATTTGTCTGGAGTGCATTTCGGCTGAAAGGAAGGACTGGGATAGAATTAACCCAAAATAAACTTAATTTGTTAAAATATTTTTTTTTCTCATGGGTACACTCACTCCAAATTTAGAGTGGGCTTATATTGTAGCTGAATGCTGTACAGGAAAGCAATCTAAATAAAGGGATGATTTGCATTTATAAGACTAATATTTGCCAATATATTTTTCACAACCTCTGAAACCTGCACTACTGACAATTGAATGTGTGTCCCCAAGGAGGATCTCAGTGAGTCGACCAGGTTGTCTCTGTTCATCTGGAAGATTCATGGAATATGTGCAAGCAGCTACGATAACTCAGCGACCAGCTTTGGCACCTTCTCGCTGAGTACTTACAATTCTGCATCCCTGCAAAAATATCTTTCCAGTGATTATATTTGCATTTTAGACCAGAAAGCATCAAATATAGATGTGCGCTGCTTATTATATTGGCCATTTCAGAATAAGGAATTTAGACAAAGTGGAGCTTATAAACCATGGTGCAGATGGAGTTACTTGAGCTACAAAGAAGCTACGCTAAAATATATTTACATCTATCTATATAATTAGTTCATCATAAATTGAAGCAAGAACTATAATCTATTCTCTTTACATTTAGCCCCCAATGGGAAATTTACTAGGCTCCATAAAAAGTATAAAATGGCAATAATCAGTGTTCTCAGACCATTAGCTGTCTATACTGTCATGTATAATTAAAGTAATAGGGCTCCTGCTTTGAACCTTATATTCATGAGTACTTTTTGGACTCCAGTCATAATCGTGGGCATTTCAACACACGACTTTTATTGCATCTCAGGGCCACATATCTTATGTAGCTATTCTGCCATTAATTTTGGCAATACTTTTGCTTAATCACAAGGAGGAGATGGTAAACTAAAAATAGTCACTAGCTGATCATCAAGTAAAACAAGCCAAAATGCATGGTCTTCCTAGGCAATGGGTTATGTCAGCCAGCGAATGTACTGACTGGGAAAGGATTTCTTAGCCAGGGTGTTTGCTTCCATCCTATTCTGAAAATCTTGGCTATATGAGTACTAGAGTGGTGTGAGAAGGATGGTATGGAGCTGACATATCAGCCTTGGAGGGCTCCGAGTTGCCTATTGAGGTGTTCATTTGAAATTTAGTTCTGTCTGATTTCACTTGGAAATCTGGGAAATCTTTCGAGCCTACCAAACTCTTTCATTTTGTAGGAAGTTTCACTGGTCTTCTTTTTCCTTCCATCCTTCCTCCCAGCTCATTCTCTCTCTCTCTCTCTCTCTCTCTCACGTACACACACACCACTCCCATAGGACCATAGGACATATACACACAGAACTTCCTCCTACATTATAAAAATATCTTTTCAAATTATTTCACCATTGTTAGAGAGTTTATCTTTCAAATCAGAATGAGTGAATTTATGATGGTGAGGAGAATGTTTATGTTAAAACCATTAAAATGAATATGCTGCAAACAGACATTTCTTTGGGCAACAGGAAATGAACCAGATTGTGATTGGGTTTGAAGTTTATATCATTTCCAGGGATAAGGAGACTCTTGGATGAGTAGAAACTGATTTGACTGTAGGTTTTCCTGTCAATTCCTCGCATCTGTGAGTTATGAAGCTTTATTCTGACAGCAGAAAATTAACTCACTCTGCTGTCTTGATTGCTTTCCCCCAGTGCTCCCTCCATGGCTCTGCACCAGCAATTGTTGCAGCAGGAGAGTGAGAGTGGGTTTGCTTCATGGTGGGTTGGCCCCATTCCCCGTGAGGGTAGGGAATCTGAGATGGGGAAGGCTCACCAGGAGGGAAACTTTTCTTATTACTTCAGTAGTCAATGGCAAAATTTTAGGTAGAGAGTTTTATCCATGTAGAGATGTGGTGGGTTTTTTTGCTTTATCCAGCATAAGAGGGAAAGGCTAAACAGTTTTATGACCATTTGCTTGCTAATTAAAGTGTAGGGTAAAATCATTCCCCCCTTATAGAGGCCAGTGGTAACATCTAATGCAGGAGGATTTTGGCCCAAAGCCCAGTGCAAGATGTAGTGCAGAAATACTTTCCAGTACTGGGGGCATTTGATGGTCACTAAACAAACACTGGAACACTATCTTGTTTTCAAATTGAAATGCCTGAGAAAGTAGAATTTTCTAACCCTGAAAAGTGTGACATTATTTATATACTCAGGAAGATTACAAGGGGCTCAAACTCACCAGGAGCTGTCTATGAAGAAATGTGTATGAAGGAAAAAAAGACAGATTGTGAGTAATGATTTTCACACTCTTTATGATTTCTTGAAAGCTTGATTGCTTTGATAAATTTGACATCAATTTATAGGGACCATGCATGGGATAAGTAAGTAAACAAGGATTTTGGTTTTCTTTGAAAGCTTTATAATGTAAAATATCACTCCTTGGTTCCCTTTCATTTGCCTGTTGGACAACATGAAAAGGTTGATTTGGGGCCTAGCAAAAAGGGACTGATTATTGATATAAGGAAATTCACTGAGTACAGATCATCACTTCTAATATATACATGCATATTTTCTTATCCAAGTCCCTCTATCGTTACTTCTAATATATATACATATTTTCCTATCCAAGTCCTTCTGGCAGGGGTTAGGTGGGTTAAGGAATGGCCCTTTCTAGGAATCTGGGCATATAATCTGAAGAAACTAGTTCTAAGCACATAACCCCTTAAAGATATCATGTTAACCTAACATTTTATACAATTTTTCCATTCTTCTTTTTTTCTTAGCTGGCTTTAAATTAAAAATATTAACTTATTATAAGAAATAAAAACTAATTTTTTTACTTGTTTCATTGACTTACTTATTTCAATTATTCATTCACTTGCTATGTGTGTGTTATGTATGCTTGTCCATATAAACATACAGGTATATTTATTTATAATCTCTGATCTTTAACAAAAATAGATTTTTTTTCATGTGGGAAAGTTTGATTTTGTTTATTTTGCACAGATTTTATTTTAAAAGCGATGTCAAGCCACTAGGAGAGTTATGCCATCAGACACATGCTAAATGGAAAATGAGCTGAATGTGGATAAGGGTAGAAGCAAGGATATCAGTTAGGAGGTTACTGCTGAAATCTAAGTAAAAGAAGGAGGGGCCTGAACTAAAGTGGCATAGTCCAGTTGGAGAGAAATGAGCAAATTATATTTTCAGAATGAAGCCAGTTTGACTTGCTGGTGAATAGGATGTGGAACGTGAAGGAAAGAGAAGAGTCATAGATGGCGCCTTAGATTTTGTTCTAAGTAACTGCATAGGTAGGGGTGCCATTTACTGAGGTGGGAAGACTAGGCAGAAATGGCTTTTGGTTGAAAAAAATCAACCCTGGTTTTGCTATGTTAAATTTGTGGTGCCTATTTTCTGTTTTTAATTATAATCATTAAGTAGCAGTTAGATTTATAAGTTTGGACTCAGTGCAGAGAAAGGGACCTGAGATTAATTTACGTCTACATTTGCATTTTATTTAAAGTCAAGGTAGTGGGTGAGGTATGTGCAAATGGAGAAGAGAAAAACCATAAGACCAGGCTCTCGGCCACTATAATATTTATGTTGGGGAAAAAGAAGGCCAAGAAAGAATAGCCAACATTCCAGGTTAGGAGAGGGTGCTTTCCTGGAAGCCAGAAGACAAACATTTTGAAGAAGCAACTTGACAGTCAACTGTGAAAATACTATTTGACTAAGAATGAATTATTTGAGAAATGTGAGGATGTAAAAAAGCATTTATCTGAACTTGCAATATGGTACTCATTGTTAACCAGGGCAGACTGTTGGCATGGTAGGGATTTCAGCCTCTCTGGGGGTGGGTTTGAGAGAGTGTGGGAGAGGAGAAAACATACTAAACATGGGCAACAGGTTTAGAAAAAAAGAGGAACAGACAAAAGAGGCAGGAAAGGAAAAGGAATATATGGCCAAACGAGGGATTTCTCAGATGGGAACTAATTCAGCCTGTTTTGTCTGCTAATGGGCATGATCCAATAGAGCACAGGAGAAGATGATGCAGGCAGGAGGGGGTGGTTTCAGGAGCGAAGTCACTGGGTAGGTGAATAATTGGTGTTGAGAGCATGGAGGAATTCTTGTCTATTCATTTCCATTTTTCTCAGTTAATTAAAAAGTGAGATTATCACGAAAGGGAGAAAGCAGTGTTGTTGGAGTTTTGAAGAGAGAAGTGTGAAATGGTCTGATCAGAAAAAGGGAAATTGAATTGATCAGGAAGAGGGAAATTGAATTAATAGAAAAAAAGCATTAATGGTAAGGCTGTTGGGTATGATAACAGACCTTGGCACTTGACAATTCAATGGTCAGGTTTTCAAAGATGTTAAGATGTCTTAGAAGATATTTGTCATTTTGCAAGGGCATGAATTTGAGTCACATGCCAAAAAAATGAAAGTGTCCCCCCTAGGTAGTAAATAAGCTTCCATAACAATTCTTTTAGAGAGATTCTTAAAGAAAAACTAGCAAGAAAAGAGAACTTTTTTCTTTTTATATTACGCCTAAAAAGAAAGCATTAGTGTTGAGGTTGAAAGTGAAGCAATTATCAAGGAGTCTAAAAGGGTCATGATTCTCATCCAGATAGCAGGAGTTTTAGGTATATTAGAGAGTAAAATGTCTGTTTTAGTGAAGACTTGGTCCAGTGATACCCCACGGTGTTGGAAACAAGATAAAGTATGACTGGAATGTTCTAGTAAATGCTCAAACCACTCACATAAGGATTATTCTCAGGAAACATGTGGCTTGACTGAAATGTGATTTGAGAGAAAACCAAGAGCCTGGACAAATATTTCTAGTTAGCAGATTCACAAAGGTCTCGGAATGTATCCTTCACTACATCCAGGATTTACTTCACCCTCTAGGGCACAGTTTTCACACCTCTCCTTCTTCCGGGTATATTATGGGTTTGCAGATCCCAGTGATAATCACTAAGTTTCTCTTTCATCACCATTCTGAACAAGAAGAAAAATAAGTGTTTTATTTTTACATTATTGAGTGTATTTAAACATAACAACCAGCATTTGTTTCATATTTTCCTTTAAAAATCACTTTCAAATTTATGACGTATGATCCTCTATTAAGCAAGCATTCTTCTTTTTATTATTATTAATGAAGTTTGAAAATATTTGATGATATGTTTATGCTCATATACCTGGAGAAGAAGCAAAGAGCACCCACAGCCTTCTAAAATAACAAATAATAATGACCTTAAATCCTGCATTTTTTATTATGCTTTTGCTAACCAGGAGGTTTCTCAGCTAAGTTTTGCACTTAATTGCAATATTTTTTTCCAGTTTAAAATCTTATTTTGTGTGTGTGGCAAAATTAGGGTGTGTAATTTGGTAAATCTTCAAAAACAATAAGTTATGAATAAAATAAGCTCCGAAAGAGACACTTAGATGTCATCCAGTCAAAACTCCACCTTTACATATGAGAAAAGGGAGTCCCAGAAAAATTAAGAGACCTGCTTAAGGTTGTTCAACTTGTTAATAGGATTACAGCTGGGATTATATTTCTTGACAACTATCTCCATGTGTTTTCCATTGTGTTGCACAGTCTACAGGAACTTGACTACAAAACCACCAAGTTTGAGAGCTGAAAAGGACCCTAGAGATTGAGTTTCAATCCTCTCATTTTATGAAAGAGGAAATACAGATCCAGAAAAATTAAATTGTTGTTGCAAAGTTATATAGTGAGTGTAATAGGAAGTTAGTAGGGGACTGTGCCTGCCTCAGGTTTCAACGGAGGTACCATAAGGAAAAGTATCAGATAGCAGGGAGTGTAGGCAGTCATCTCTGTCCCCATATGCTGATTTTTAAAGGAAATGGTATAGAAAAAGGGACTCTTGCACCCCTCTGCCAGAGCAAGGACATAAGAAGATATCAGAGGCCGTGGAAAAAGGAAAAGACTGGTAAGGAAAAAATTTCTTTGGAGAAAGCCCCCACACTTTGGAGGAAATTTGGGGGCATGCTAATTTCTAAGCCCAAGACTAGTGAGGAGGTCTTTGAGAAAACCACTTGATATGCTGTCTCCATATTTGGCAGTAGAGTCAGAAGAGCATTGCCTTGGGATTGCTTGAACTCTCAGAGTGTGCACAGAGTTTCTGACTATTTCTTATAGACCAGGTGGACCATTGAAAGTCAAAGAGCTGGGGCACCTGGGTGGGCTCAGTCAGTTAAGCCTCTGACTCTGGATTATGGGTCAGGAGATGGAGCCTGGGTTCTGCGCTCAGCATGGAGTCTGCTTGAGATTCTCTCTCTCCCTCTCCCTTTGCCCTTTCCCCCTTCCCCACTTTCACTCACTCTCTTTGTCTCTAAAAAAAAAAAGTTGGAAGAGCCAACATGAGATGAGACTTTTGGGTCCTGTCCCACAGTGCCCCCTCAAGGTCAAGGAAATCTCAGCAGAAAGAGAAAGATCACTCTGGAATGCCCAGAAGCTGAGGTTGCAGCAGGAAGCCATCCCCAGGATAGAGGTTCATTCCCCTAGGTGAAGGAGTCCTCACGAAATCGGAGCCCAGAAGGGACACTCTGCAGAGACCAAGAATTGAATTTTATCACTCTTCAAGGCCAGAGAGGACAGCCAATCTGTGATGTCACCAGTCCAGGTAAGAAACGTCTAAGTCTCTTCATTCACTGCAACTAGTGAGTGAGAGAAGGTCTTGACCAGGACAAGTGGAGGGCAGAGCGACAACCCTGGGCTTCCAGTCTGAAGCCAATCTGGGAGGGGAAGAGGAGAAGACTTGGTGATAGGCCAAGTTCAGACTTTTTCAATGGACATTCTACATACTGATGTGAGACTTTGACTTACAGAGATTGTAGAATGTTGTGTTTTCTAGGAGTGAGTGGGAACACAAGCCATGTGAGCTGAGTCTTCATCAGGGGTAGAGAAGGTTACAGTCAGAGAGAGATGGAATTGAAGCTGCATTTTGTTCACAGTCCCTGGGTTAATACGTTCGGGGTGCTGTGAAATCATCCCGCAGTCTCATCTAAGACTTCTTTCATGGAATTCTGCTGTCTCAAATGAAAAGTGTGAGAATTGAGAGAACACATTTATTTAGTTTTTATGTCTATCTGCCATAGAAAATGAAGAAAATATTCATATCTTGAAAGTTAAAAAAAAAAATCTCAGTGTGTATAGATTTCCAGTCCTGTCTAGTGAATGAATGAATGGGTGGAAAAAACACGGCCATCAGTGAGAGGCACAAGATGGGGAGTCATGACCGCCAGACAAGCAGGAACAGCTGCAGACACTAATGCCAATCAGAAGGAAAGCGAAAGTTGGGGGCACCAAGGAAAGAAAAACACAAACATTGCTCTGTGTGTCAAGACTGGCCACCAGGCCCATCCTGCTTGTATTTAGGACACCAGCTGCTAAATGTAAATATGGGTCAGCTGAGTTAGTTTACTTAGGCCAAGTTGTAGACACAATGCTTTCAATCAGGAAAAGAACACATGGAGCTTGCTGGCTTGTTTTGAAGGCCATGGAGCTTGCAATAAATCTTGTTCATCCCACCTCAGGAGGGTCCACAGGGCAATGGAAGCCTTGCCTTATTCCCACCACAACTGACTCCCCTTATTCCCACCACAACTGACTCCAGCATATGCTCAAAATCGTAATCCCTGACTTGCCCTCCCATCACTGAACTGTGGCCAACAGCAGGGCTTCTTCCAGACTGAGGGTGGGATTACAGCCTTTCTGCCAGCCTGCAGGACTGAAAGATTGAAATGAGTGACTCTTAGCAAAAGTCCAAGTGTTACCAGCCTGTCCAGTCTCACACATGGGAGGAAGAATCTGGTGATAAATGTGGGCTCTCATTTTTAGGCTCCAGTCAGTATCCTGATGACACGGGCAACATTAATGCTACATCCTCAGAGTCACGCCATGGTGTCTCTTAATGGTCAGAATGAACAGAAGCATATAGAAAAGATATGGCAAGTAATTGTTAAGAAGGCAGCTGACCATATTGCTGGAATTTCAGTGGCAGACATTAGAAAGGGAAACTTTTCTTTATAGGCTTATAGATTAGCCATAGGATGTTTGATATTATAGTACAAGATCTTAAGTCTAGAGAACAAAGAGGAGACTAAAGAATGTTTGTTCTGACCTGGGTCTCAGGGGTCTCCTCACCGTCTTTGAACTCTATGACTAGGGTAGCCTGTTGAGGGATGAGAGACATATAGTCATTTCTGTCACCTTGGCCAAAAATATATCAACTGCCATACAGGTGAGGAAATCTGATAAGGAAAATCTGTGCCCTAAGATGACCAACCAAGCCAGCGAGAGAGAGTCCCAGTCTTTTCCCTGGGTCTCTTCTGGGTTCTTCTCCCTGCCCTGCTTTGCACACACGCCAAAAGTGCCAAGTATGTGGAAGTAGAAGTGTATAAATTGCCCCCTTTGTTTGTGCTCGGGGCTCAGATGTTTGGAGATCACTCTCCTCTGAGCCCTCTGGAGTTAAATAAACCTTCTATCCTCCAAGATCTCCAGGTGCCACTTGGTTCTTCCATTGGGTGATCCAGTCCAGGTTCCATAACATTTGGTTCCCTGGCCAGGAACCCAACAGCACTGGCCCATTGTAGCCACCGGTTTGGGGTGGTGACGGAACAAGGGATTGTAATGGAGAAGGTATGCCATGCCTAATTTTCAGCAGTCTCCCGTCCCGGTCACCTTGGGCTGGCCCCGCTCCACTGTTCCCGCCAGACTCGAGGAGACTTGGCAGGTGAGGACCGACTCCTGATGTCAGATTCTGGTAAGGCCTGGGGCCCCAGGACCCAGACAGGCCCACCCCCACTGGGGTGGAAGGGGAGCCTGATCACCTCCCGGAGACCTCTTAGAGGTCTCACAGGTAGGGATTCCCAGGGAGGGAGTGTAATAACTTCTGGAATGCGAATGCGTGCATGAATGTGCAGTCCGACCTGGCTTGCTCAAGCAGACTGATTCTGTGACTCCATGGGCAAGCACCCTTAAGGTCCCCAGAAGCCTACAGAGTCTGAGTGGGCCCGTCTGTGATTCTGTGGTGAATGGCTACAGTCTATGACGGCATCGGAATAGTTTTTGATCATAAGTCACAACGCTGAGACTGCTACTGTGGCAACACCCCCCTTTGTCTGTCTCTGCACCACCACACATGGGGACATCACCATGGGGTCAGGGCAGAGTAAACCTCCGGTTCTAGAGACCATGATCAAAAATTTCAAGAAGAAGTTTTTGGGAGACTATGGAGTCAGGATGAACCCCAGCAAGTTGAGAACCCTATGTGAATTGGAATGGCCCACCTTTAATGTCAGGTGGCCTTCAGAAGGGACACTGGATGTCTCAATGATTTGTAGAATATGGCGAGTCATAACAGGAGAACCAGGACACCCTGACCAGTTTCCTTACATTGACTCCTGGCTAGGAATTGCTCAGACTCTTCCCTCCTGGGTGCAATTTGCTTGCAATAGGCAGGGACAGGCCAGGGTCTTAATCGCCTCATCCAAGTGACCTAAAGAAACTCAGCAAAAGCCCCAATCTCCACAAATCCTAGCCAGAGATCCCGAGAATGAACCGACTCTGCCCCCACTGTATGTATCTCCAAGATTGTCTACACCTGGCCCTTCAGCTACAGACACTCCGCCACCATTGGTTTCACTGGTGCCCCCCAGGCCCAGAGCATCCACCAGCGCCCCCAAGCCCAAAAGATCCACTTTCTCCAGGACCAGTAGCCAGGCTGCGCCCCAGGCTGGGTGCAAGTGCCCTCCAAATGCCAGTACGAGAGATGCGGGAACCTGAGAGGCATGATGAAGATGGGATGGTCCAAACCGGCAATTCCATGATGTATTATCAGCCCTTCTCCACCACCAACCTCCTCAACTGGAAACATAACACCCCATCCTACTCTGAGAAACCACAGGCTATGGTAGACCTCATAGAATCGCTCTTCCAGACTCATCGGCTAACCTGGAAAGACTGCCAACAGTTACTCCACACCCTGTTTAACACAGAGGAAAGGAGGAGAATAATGAAAAGTGCGCGGCAGTACCTGGAAGAGCACGCATCAGCGGGAGTCATCGACGCTGCTACCTGGGCTAATACGGCCGCACCCAAAGAGCGTTCAGCATGGGACTTCACCACAACCGAGGGACAGGCCCACATCTGCCGGTACCAGGAGGCCCTCCTCCAGGGAATCTGGGCAGGAGTTAAGAAACCCATGAACATGACTAAGGTATGCTCAGTCACTCAACAACCAGGGGAGTCTCCCAGCAACTACTACAAAAGACTATGTGAAGCCTACAGGATATACACTCCATTTGACCCCAAGGCACAGGAAAGCCAACAGATGGTAAACACCTCCTTTGTGGCTCAGGCCGCCCCAGACATCAGAAAAGAACTTCAGAAACTAGAGTGTTTTGCAAGATGAACATCACCCAACTAATAGAGATTGCCAATAAAGTCTACATGAACAGGGAGGTCGCAGCTGAACGGGAAACCGAAAAAAAGATGAAAAAGAAAGTCAGCCTCCTTGCCACCTCCCTGAAAGAAAAGGATAACACAAAGATGAGAAGACCCCAACCACCGAAAGGGGGAAGCCCAAAACCCCCTTGGCAAGGGATCAATGTGCCTACTGTAAAGAGAAAGGGCATTGGAAAAACAAATGTCCCAACTGGGGAAAGGCTCAAAATCCCAGCTGCTATAAGGAAGAGCCCCGAGAGGAGGACCTCATAGGCCTTGCGAGAATGGACTCAGACTGAGGGGGACCGTGGCCCCCATGAGCCCACGGTCAAAATGAAGGTAGGGGGCTAACCAGTGACTTTAATGGTTGATACTGGGGCCGAGCACTCTATTGTCACCTCCCCAGTGGCGCCTTTCAGCAGAATGACTGCAACCATCCTCCAGGCCACCGGGACGCGTGTGATACAACAGCCCTTTTGCCAGGCTCGCCAGGGCAAATTGGGGGCCACAAGGTCCGACATGCCCCATCCCTCTCCTGGGCCGAGACATACTCTCCAAGCTTAGGGAATCAGATAACCTTTGAGCCCACTGGACACACTAGCCTCCAATTGAACCCAAGGCAAGAGGAGACAGGGTCTCTAATACAGCAATTACCACACCAAAGGAAGAAGGCACAAATCTGCTGATGATAGGTCTGATACCTTGGTTTCCTCCTCACCCAAAGGAAAAGAGAACTAGGGCCAGAGAGGAAAAGGGTCATCATTTCCCTGCCACAGCCCCAGACAAAAATGGGTCTACGAGAATTCCCGGGGGTTGCAAGATTCTGCCACATCTGGATCCCTGGGTTCTCAGCAGTAGCAAGACCCATTTATGATCTCTTAGGGAGACCAAATCGAGAAACCCCAGCCTGGACTGAGGAAGCAAAAGCTGCTTTCACAGAGATAAAGACTGCCCTGGGGTGGGCTCCAGCCCTGGGCCTACCAGATGTAGAAAAACCCTTCTGTCTCTTTGTGCGTGAAAAGGAAAAAATAACACTCAGGGTACTCACCCAAACTGTTGGACCCTGGCAACAGCCAGTTGCTTACCTGTCAAAGAAGCTGGACCCCATGGCAGCGGGATGGCCACTGTGCCTCAGGGCGCTGACAGCCACAGTCCTACTCATCAAGGAGGCGGACAAACTTACCCTGGGTCAAGAACTTAACATCAAGGTCCCTCATGCAGTTGTGTCCCTCATGAACACACAGGTACACCGTTTCCTTTCCAACTCTCGGCTAGCACAATACCAAGGGCTCCTCTGCGAAAACCCACGGGTCACCCTCGAAACAGTAAGGACATTAAATCCAGCAACACTGCAACCCATGGAAGAGGGGGAACCAGACCATGACTTCTCCGAGATGACTGATGAATTCTATGTGAGCTGTCCAGATCTGCAGGATCAAGCCATAAAGAATCCAGAGCTCATGCAGATCAGCGATGGCAGCAGTTACCTACAAGAGGGTGCCCAGAAAGTGGGCTATGCAGTAACCACAACCACTGAAGTCCTAGAAGCTAAGGCATTACCAGCTGGATAGTCAGCTCAACAGGCTGAGTTATATGCCTTAGTCCGAGTCCTCACCCTCGGTGAAGGCAAGCGAGTCAACATCTATACTGACTCTCATACGCCTTTGCTACTGTACATATACATGGAGCCATCTACAAGGAAAGCGGCCTCCTAACCGCAGCATAAAAAGCTATCAAGAACAAAGAGGAGATACTGAGACTCCTCAAAGCCGTCTGGCTTCCAAAGGAAGTAGCAATCCTGCACTGTAAGGGACACCAGCTTCTGGCAGATGAGGCAGCCAAGACCGCAGCCAGTGAGGACATGGACAGAGGCCCTTCCCTCACCATGGCCCTAACACCCCCGGAAGAAATCCCTCCACCCAGTTACACTAAAAGGAAAAAGGAATGGGCCATGGCTGAGGGAGCCACCCTGACTGAAAAGGGATGGTGGATGATGCCAGACAGGTTCATCTTTGTTCCAACAGCAACTGGAGGGTATCTAGACAAGTAACAGCACCAACTCACTCCTCTGGGAAAAACTGCATTAGAGGCCCTTCTCAAGAAGCACTACTACATTGGTTAGCTGCCAGCACTATGCCGAGCAACAAGTGAACGATGCATAACATGTGCTAAAAATAATGCTTGGTCTGTATCACGGCCCCCACCAGGTGTCCAGAGGATGGGAACACCCCCCTTGAAGGTCTAGAGGTAGACTTCACAGATGTGCTGCTGAGGAGGGGGTTCAGATATCTCCTAGTAATAGTATGCACATACTCTGGGTGGGTTGAAGCCTTCCCGACTAGGAAGGAGCAAAGCCGGGAAGTAGCTAAAATCCTCTTGTGGGAGATTGTACCCCAGTTTGGCCTGCCATTAACAATCCGTAGTGACAATGGACCCGCATTTATGGCAGACATTGTACAGGTCTTGACCAAATCTCTCAACATCACCTGGAGACTCCACACCGCTTACCGGCCCCAAAGTTCAGGGAAAGTGGGGCGAATGAATTGCACCCTCAAGGGAACCTTAGTAAAGTTTTGTCAGGAGACTAACCTCCCATGGCCGGATCTGCTACCCCTAGCTCTCCTGCATGCTTGCTGCATGCCTGGGACATCAGGTTTCTTCCCATTCGAATTAATATATGGATTGCCTCTCCTGTGCTTGGGAAGCCTTCCAGGAAACTTGCATCAGGTTGGAGATAAAGGGATAAAGGAGCAGATTCAGGCCCTGGGGGCCACCCTAAATAAATTACAAAAGTACACCATTGAGAGGACCCCAATCTCCTTAGGGTGTCAGGTACACTCCTGAGACAGGGGACTCAGTTTGCACCTCAAACAGTGCAGTGACATCCAGATTTCCTTGTCATGTAATGTCACCCCATCCTCTTGCTCTAACAATCACTGTATACCGCTCACCCTCTCAGTCTTAGAACCCAATGCCACATCATGGGCTACAGGAACCATTCTCCTGTTGGGCCAATATCCCTATGGGGACTGACCCCATGGCCAAATTTATGATTAAGTCCATGTTCACTCCAAGCCTTACAGTCAACCCCCAGAGTCAGACAGAAATTAACTTGCCCTGGCACATTCCTGGGTCCCCCATCCACATGCAGCAAGCATCTATAGTGCAACTGTTAGGTGTGATTAATGCCTCCCACCCAGCGCTTAACCACTCTTATCCACCCCTAGCATCTGACTGCTGAATCTGTATGAAGCCCAGTCCTGTCCAATACCTAGGTGTCATCCTCAACCAATCTACCGTGTCGCCTCCTACCTCAGCACTGGAGACCTCAGATTATCCCTTTCTGGATCCAGTACTGCTGTATGGCAACTCTTTCCCTCCCATCACGGGCCACAGTCGGGTCTGTGTACCTAACACCACTTTTCTGGCTTGTGATCAAGGTGTATACATCTGCATCACCCTGCACAGTCAATCATGCACGCTTGTCAGTTTCTTACCCTATCTTTTAGTCCTTCCCCGGGAGCGATGCCCCAGTCATATGGAGACCTCCTAGCCACTCTTGATGCTCCCCCATGGCCATCCCTCTTATCGTGAGCCTGCTGGTCGCATCAGGTGTTGTCCTCGGTGCCACTGGCATTGGGATGTCTCAGGTTCAGTACCAGGGGTTAACTCAACAACACATGGTGGATTTTTCCTCCCTCACTCAGTTGGCCCTGGCCCAGCAGTGCCAACTCAATTCGCTGGCCTCAGTGGTCCTCCAAAACAGGCACGGGCTCTACTTGCTCATGGCCATGCAAGTGGGACTCTGCCTCTTCTTACAGGAGGAACGTTGTTTCAATGCTAATGAGTCGGGGGTGATCCAAGAAACTCTGACCGAATTACAAGAATGAGTACATTGCCAGTGGGAAACACTCTAGCGGACAACTTGGTGGGATACCCTCTCACAATGTTTCCCTTGGTTCATCCTCCTTGTCGGCCCCCTCCTATTGCTTCTCCTCATAGTAGCATTTGGTTCTTGTATTCTTAATGGCCTTACTAGGTTTGTCACTACTCAAATTGCTAAAATCAGACTCCAGTTACTCCTTTCGCACTATCACCCCTTAGAAGATGAAGACGATGCCCTCTAAAGTAGGTGTTTAAAAGGGCATCAAAGGGGGAATGATAAGGAGAATCTGTGTCCTAAGATGGCCCACCGAGCCAGCGAGAGAATCCCAGTCCTTGCCCCAGGGCTCTTCTGGGTTCTTCTCCCTGACCTGCTTCACACACATGCTAAAAGTGCCAAGTATGTGGAAGTAGAAGTGTATAAATTGCCCCCTTTGTTTGTGCTCGGGGCTCAGATCTTTGGAGACCACTCTCCTCTGAGCCCGCTGGTGTTAAATAAACCTCCTATCCTCCAAGATTTCCGGGTGCCACTTGGTCCTTCTGTCGGGCGATCCAGCCCAGGTTCCATAACAAATCTACCCTAAATTAGCGAGGGACCAACCCACCAGCTAACTGAAGAAGCGTAAGTGTGCCCAGTGGAGATCAGCTAACTACCCACCTGACCCACAAAACAGTAAGCCAAGAAAAAGAAAGGGGAGGGGTTATTGTTTTAAACGGCTAAGTGCTGGATAGTTTATTATATAGCAATGATGAATTGATGTGCCTCTTTCTGTCATTTACAGAAGTCTCTTCTTTTTCTCATTCTTACAAGTCCACAGGCCATGGCTAGAAAACTTTAAAATCATCTAAAGGCCGTTGGAAGAGAATATAGCTAATGGTAAAGACTGTATCCATATGTCATTGCTCTGATTCACTATAACTTCCTCTGCTTAATGAATATTATTATTTTCATAAACACAAGAGAGAAAAGAAAGTAAAAAAGATCCCTTGTCCCACGGCTTTCCAGCTGTAATATTACTGACCATGGGGGTCAAGCATCTGAGTCCACCATCCATACTGACTTGGGGTCATCAGCCTTGAGGGTCTTACTTGTGTCTTTTCCCACACAGGTCTTACTTGTGTCTTTTCCCACACTGTGTTCTACATAGTCCTTCGCTATATTAACACACCATAGTGACTCAAATACAATTATCTGAAATGAAATAGAATTCATTTGAACCCATTAGTGTTTCAGGGAAGATACAGTGCCTTCCTCATCCAGCAGTTGCATTCAGGTTTCACACATACCACAGAGCTTTCTGAATAGGCTTGAAATACTTTATAATGTCTTAGACATTTGGTCAGGATGGTGCAGAATCCATCAGCTGTCATGGAATTTTCAATCTCAATTTAGGAAAATCTCAAAGTTCCAAGAGAATTATATTAGCAGGTACTCTGAATAGACCCCACATGCGGGGGTCCTGGAAAGTCCTGGACTGAAGAAGAAACCTCTCAGCTACTGTCTAAATTCTTAGTCCTAAATCCATGAATTAAAATTCTTTGGGTACAGGCTGTGATCTGAGAACTGATTACTCACCAGGCCTTTTTACATAAGCTCAATATCCTAGAGAGCAGACAACTTTTCTGGACTTGTGCATAAGAGCTACACCAAATGTAAAGCTATAGTATAATAATCAATATCTCTTTTCAGGACGTTGCCCTTAGATGCCCTCTGCTGAGGCCCCTGCTCACCTCATCATTCATCACTGCCCACTCCATTGTACTTCAGCCATCCTGAGCACTTCCCTCCATTTCCTGCTTCTGTGCCCCCACACATCTTATCATTCTGGCCTGAACTATACTTCTAGATGTTCTCCAGGTGACCACATTTTCAACTTTCAAAACTCAGTCCAAGTACATCCTCTTCTGTAAAGTCCTTCCCAACTGCCTCCCTGCATGCTCTTCTCTAAGTAGACTTCTTTATTTCATCACAATTTCTTCTGTGAGTGTGTGTGAGTGTGTGTGCGTGTGCACACAGTATTTTCTTGTTGTCTTTATGGGGCAGTTTTGCCAGATTTTATTAACAGATTTTCACCTCTTTAAAGGCAGGAACCATTATTCATTAACTTTTTTTTTATGTGGAATTTCCGGCTTAGTGACTGACATATATTGATATTCAACGAGTGTTTACTAAAAAATGTATAAGTGAATATCCTTATATTGTCTCACATTCTCCTTTTTAGAAGAAATGCTTAAATAATTTTAAACATATGATTTTTCCACTGTGGTAGGTTTAAATGAGTATTATTTCATTATGGTTCGTTACTTAATATCTCCACAGTGAAAGGACAGACTCTCATGAGCAGCAGTATTTTATAGTATCTAAGGGAAATATATTTTCTTTTTTTAGTCAGAGGTTTGTGCTTTAAGCCAATAATAAGACAGAAGATCATTTACATTGCTGACTCATGCTTTATTCAGTTAAAATTTTTATTAATGGAATGAAATTCTATATATAAGTGTGAGGAATAAGCAAGAAATGCATATACTTAAGCATATATATAAAAGTAATAAGTAGTCATAGATAATAATGCATAAAATTTATTTTAAAAGCACTTTGAATCAGGAAAAAAATACCATATGGATTATATCAGCAAGTGACTAAATCACTGTGATCAGATTTAAATTCTCTTCGTTTTAGCTTTTTTTTTTGAGGTAAAAAATAAGGGTAACAATATACAATTCTACTATTCCTGAGATTGTAGTTTGGAGTGAGGAAAAAAATATAGTCTAGAGTAAGAATTTTGATCACTTTAGGAAAATGGCAAGCAACATGTATAGGAGACATATATGCAGCCATCATGATATAAATAATATATTTTAACTTGGAAATCAATGTGTGATGAGTTGAGCTGACATGACGTTAAAATGTCAGTATCCAAAATCTATAAAGAACTTATCAAACTCAACACCCAAAGAACAAATAATCCAATCAAGAAATGGGCAGAAGACATGAACAGACATTTTTCCAAAGAAGACATCCAAATGGCCAACAGACACATGAAAAAGTGCTCAACATCGCCCAGCATCAGGGAAATCCAAATCAAAACCTCAATGAGATACCACCTCACACCAGTCAGAATGGCTAAACTTAACAAGTCAGGAAACAACAGATGTTGGCGGGGATGCGGAGAAAGGGGAACCCTCCTACACTGTTGGTGGGAATGCAAGCTGGTGCAACCACTCTGGAAAACAGTATGGAGGTTCCTCAAAAAGTTGAAAATAGAGCTACCATATGATCCAGCAATTGCACTACTGGGTATTTACCCCAAAGATACAAATGTAGGGATCCGAAGGGGTACATGCACCCCGATGTTTATAGCAGCAATGTCCACAATAGCCAAACTGTGGAAAGAGCCAAGATGTCCAATGACAGATGAATGGATAAAGAAGATGTGGTATATATACACAATGGAATATTATGTAGCCATCAAAAGGAATGAGCTCTTGCCATTTGCAACGACGTGGATGGAACTGGAGGGTGTTATGCTGAGTGAAATAAGTGAATCAGAGAAAGACATGTATCATATGACCTCACTGATATGAGGAATTCTTAATCTCAGGAAACAAACTGAGGTTTGCTGGAGTAGGGGTGGGGTGGGAGGGATGGGGTGGCTGGGTGATAGACATTGGGGAGGGTATGTGCTATGGTGAGCGCTGTGAATTGTGCAAGACTGTTGAATCACAGATCTGTACCTCTGAAACAAGTAATGCAATATACGTTAAGAAAAAAAAAGAAGAAGAGGATAGCAGGAGGGGAAGAATGAAAGGGAGTATGTTGGAGGGGGAGACGAACCATGAGAGACAATGGACTATGAGAAAAAACTGAGGGTTCTAGAGGGGAGGGGCGTGGGGGGATGGGTTAGCCTGGTGATGGGTATTAAAGAGGGCACATTCTGCGTGGAGCACTGGGTGTTATGCACAAACAATAAATCATGGAACACTACATCAAAAACTAATGAGGTAATGTATGGTGATTAACATAACAATAAAAAAATTTTAAAAAATGTCAGGATATCTCAAAGCCTCTCATGAATATGAGCCATGTAATATAAGCTGATTCATTCTCACTTGTTGGCAAACTTGAAGAATGTGACAGTATCTTCAATGGAGAGTAAAGAAAATTGCCCAAATATATTAGGAAGAAAAGCCTGCTGATGAGAAAAAAGAAATATTCTTGCGTCTAAATTATTTAGGCTGGCTTTCAGCATTGGTCAGGTTTCCTGAGTACTTTTCAACTCCTCCTCCATTTATATTAATACATAAATCTACATATAGGCTTGACCCAAGAAAAGTACTGGGGGTAGAGTAAAGAGCAGGAAGGCAGGGAGAAGCCATGTTATTCTTTCACTCTTTCCCAGTTTTCAGATGCTTTTCTGCAATATCTATGTTATAGGTTTGCCCTGCTATCTCCAAAAGTAGAGCTTTCCCATGAAAACCTTTATAAACTGAAATGGCATAAAGAAGCAATTACCATTAAATTATATGGAAAATTGTTTTAGGATTCCCAGACCTAGACCCAAAACATAAACCTCTCTTAGGTTTTTCCGATACCTTGGGATATATCTTGCTAATAGATGTACAAAGTTAAGTCGAGGCAAAGCACAGACGCTCACAGACACAATTCAAAACTAGGGCAGCCTGATGCCGAGATGCTGAATATGGGTTCTCCGGGAAGGAGTTTGGAGGTGTCCCTCTCCCTGCTGCTGGTGCAAGCTGCCTACTATAAGGCTAGCTGCAAAACACACACTGAACACTCTTTTAGCCTTTCACCTTTTTTCATAAAAACAAAAATCCTCTTCAGATTTCTCTGGTTTTCAAAGACAGGTACTAATGTAGACCTTTTTGTAAAAGCAAGTGACACAAAGTAAACTTTCAAAAAACAAGGGATACCTGTACCTTTGTAGCTCCCTTTCAACCAATTCACTGGCACCCTTTAAAGTTCCTCTACCCACTGCATGGATCAGTGGATTTGCAATCACCAGTGAGAGTTGTTTGTTTGTCACTGGGATCAAATGAAAAACAAAACAGTCTCTCCTCTTGCCAAACAAGTGTTTCACAGTTCTATGAACTGGCAATAATTCTACCTGCATTTGACTTTTATGCCACAAATTTTAAGATAGAAAACCAGGTTGTTGCTGAATTCTTACATGATAAGGGATATTCCCTTATAATTTCAATACCTAAGGGATACATCCTTTTCTCTCTTTCCAAATTGATGTAAAGGGAAATAAACACTCCATTGATACTATCACATCAGTACACCCCTGAATTTTAAATATAGCAGTACAGAAAAGAGAAATTATTACCACTCAAAGAGGGATAAGATATTTTGAGGTTAAAAAATGATAAAGTAGTGTTAGAAATGATTGCAATTAAAAGAACAGCATAACGGTATTATTTAGTCTGACAACTCTGTTGGCCTTTTTAATTACATGGGCCCTACAAAGGAAGAAGAAAGATACTGTCATCAGATTCCGTAAGAGCCTCCATTCACTGTGATTATGCAATAAGAAGATCCAGTAAGTATTGAAGAAGGTTAACTTTTGAGAGAGTTGATTATAACAATATGAGACATTCAGGGGAAATCACTAACAATTTCTGGCTTTTGTCACATACGCCATAAATTGCATGTACATCAGTACAATTGCATTTAAACAAAATTTAATTTAAATGTGTTATGTCATTTTAAAGAAGAACATTTCTTATTTAATTACTAAGATTCCACAAACTCTCAAATGCTATCTTTAAAAATATATCCAAAGTATACTCAATTGCACGAAGACATTTTGTCACGTGATGACTTTCCTGTGAAAATAAGGACCCTTTCAACAATGAAAATCTTCTCAATCTCTTTAGGCGTTTCTTCCTCAGTGCTTGTGGGAGATTAGGTGGTCCATTCAGGCACTCTTCTTTCTTAGGATGGCATTTTCTATGGAGCATTCAATCTTTTGTATTATCACTTAATCTGCAACACAGAAATACTAGTAATTACCTGAGGATCATCTCGAATTCAGGGCCACTAAATACTTGTCAATAGATCAACATAAAGAAATATTATTCATGATGTGCTGCCTGATGCCTATTGTGCATCTTATCTCTAGACCTACTTTGTCCTGTATGGTAGCCACTAGCCACATGTGGCTCTTGAGCAGTTGAAATGTGGCAAGTCCAAACTGAAATGTACTGTAGGTCTTAAATACACACCAGATTTTTAAAGACTTCGTACCAACAACAAAATGTAAAATAGCTCATCAATAATTTTTGTATCTATTACATGTTGAAATGAGAATATTTTGGTTATATGAGGTTGAATAAAATATATTAAAATTATTTTTATCTTTTTAAAAAATGTTGCTATTACAAAATTTAAAATGACATAGCTAGTTCACATTTGTGGCTTACGTTATATTTCTGTGGACATCACTATTCTACAACAGATTCTTTAGAGTCTCAGGCACCTTCTAAAATCAAACAACAGTATGTATACATAGTGAGTTCATGTTCCTGTTAATTCTGTCCATTAACTACAGGTTAAAATTTCATGCTCTGGATAATTTACAATCTACCTTTGTATTAAATAAATACCAAATGCCATACTTGCATTATTTTTGTCTATTAACTCATCACCTAAAGTTTGCTTTTGTGAACATATTTGGAGGTAATAACCATAGGCATTGATTTCAGAATGATATAAAAAAATGGCCCAAGTTCTTTACTGTATTTAGCAAGGGTGTTGTTAAGATGTTGGTCATTGTATAATAAGGCTCCAGAGACATACTACATTTCATATTACAGATGCATTCCTGAAACATTATGGGCAAATAATCTTGTAAATTTAAGTATGTTTTCACTTGACAAGCTCATATTTAAAAGTAACCTCTAGTAAATCTTTTAATAAATTAAATGATAAAATTAATCACTTTGTTGCTCACTATTTGACCAAGACCTTCATTTAACCTCTAGAAAAAAAATAAGAATAATCCCCAAATACCTGAAATACAACATGTCATTTGAAAAAAGACTAAACCTTGATTAATTTCTCCTCTAAATTCCTTTCTGATGACTCACAGCTTCTCCAGCTCTGTTGAAGCCAGAATGCTGAAACAAATAAACAAACAGAGTCCTTAGATTTCATTGGTTTCCATTTCTTTATTCATAGAAGTAGCAGATTGTATTCAGTGATCTTCGAAGTCCCTCTTATCTCTAATTTTCTGTGACATTTTCTTCTAAATCCAGATGTTTAATGTATTGAATATCCTTAAAGCAGAAGATATAATATTTAATATGGTTTGTGATTCAAGACTAAACTATAATCATAAGTTTTGTTTGCTCCAATACAATAATTATGTAATCCTCTTCATATTTGAGGAGTGTTTGGCTTTAAGTTTTGTTTATTTTGAACAATGACACTTGCAAAATATCTGTAGAGTTGGCAGAAGCTACTCAAGGTTGAGAAGTAGGGAATCTGGAACAACTGATTAAAAACTTTCTATTTTTTCCACTTAAATATTTTTGTTATTTCTTGTTTTCTTTTTTCTTTCTCTTTCCCTTTTCATCCATTCTGAATTTATCAAAGGAATTGACTTGAGGTGCTAGAGATACAGAAACTTCCTCTATCCTAGAGAATTTATTGCTTTCAAAAGAAGACTGAATAAAATCCATTTCAATAGCAGGGTGCTCATTATAAAAATTGAAATTTAAAGCTTTTTAAACATCCTCTAGCTGGATAAAATATGGCTGGCACTGAGTTTCTGCAATGGAGTAAAAGGAATACACTGATTTTTTTCCTTTTTACATTTTTATTTAATCCAGTTAGTTAACGTACAGTGTAATATTAGCTCTGGTAGTAGAATTTTGTGATTAATCATTTACATGCAATACCCAGTGCTGATCACAAGTGCCCTCCTTAATGCCCATCACTCTTTTAGCCTATCCCCCCCCACCCGACTTCCCCTCCAACAAACTTCAGTTTGTTCTATGTAGTTAAGAGTCTTTTTTAGTTTGCCTCTCTCTCCTTTTCCCTCCCCCCGACGTTCATCTGTTTCATTTCTTATATTCCACATATGAGTGAAATCCTTTGGTACACACTGATAATTAACAATATCTTTTGTTTGTCTCAAGGCATGAGGTGTTTGCTTATAGTCTCATTTGCCTTAGTTCATATGGGTAGTGACCTCAGGAATTGCTGGGAGGGTGGTGGTGGTGGTGGTCATAGCAATTCTTCTAATTTCACAAGTACATCAAGGTTTGCCTGGCTATGGTGAGCTTGTCCCTGAATGCTTTGTGGACCAAGGATTGCACCATAGATTTGGGTGCAGGGACAATGATTGCTTTTTGTTGGGAAACTTGGGAAACTTTTATTGAAGACTTCCCAGAGCCAGTGATGAAATACGAGTATACTCCCTTTACAATTTAACTTTTTTTTTCATTATTTATTTGTCAGAGAGAGAGAGAGAGAGAGAGAGAGAGAGAGAGAGAGAGAGAACAAACAGGGAGATCAACAGGCAGAGAGAGAGGGAGAAGCAGGCTTCCCGCTGAGCAGGGAGACCCATGCGGGGTTCTATCACAGGACCCTGGGATCATGACCCGAGCCGAAGGCAGATGCTCAACAGACTGAGCTACCCAGGTGTTCCTACAATTTAACTTTTTAAAAGATAAATAATTCTTAAAGTCTAACAGGTGTTAAACATTTTTTCAGTTGTTTGTTAATTGGGGAAAGTGAGTTTATTTATTTTTTTTAAAGATTTTATTTATTTGAGAGAGAGAGAGAGAGTGAGAGAGTGCACGAGATGGGGTAGGGTCAGAGGAAGAAGCAGACTCCCCACTGAGCAGGGAGCCCGATGCGGGACTTGATCCTGGGACTCCAGGATCATGACCTGAGCCGAAGGCAGTCATTTAACCAACTGAGCCACCCAGGCGCCCCGGGGAAAGTGAGTTTAACATAGGAAGCTTTTCCAGGATATTTGAGAGTTTACAACTGTGGTTGAAAATAATCTGAATATTAATGCTGAGGGGAGAAGACATTACAAGTCCAGAATCAAGGAAGCATTGGCCAAGTAGGAGCATCAGTTTTGTTGTGCCACGACGAACCATCCCCAAACTCTTAAACTATAGCGGCCTTCTGGCCTTTACCAAGAAGTCTCATTTTAAATATGGTTCACATTAGCAATGGATTTCAACCTGTCCTCTAACCTGGAAGGATCTTCTAATTCCTGGCAAGAATCAGGCAAAAGGTCTGATACTTCTGCACAGTCAACAGATCAGTAAAATTTCGTTGCCATTGTGATGAAAAAGAAACAGCAACAGTTCCCTGCTTTCAGACTTGGAAAAGCAATGCAGAAATACCAGTCTGTGGTTTCACTTGGCATTCCAGAGCAGTGAAAGTGATCTCACTTGCATGTTTGAGAAATCAAGTCACACTGCTTTTACTGATATTAATTGGCAAATGACATGGTGAATGACCTGGGAATTCAATGTAGTTTTGCATCAATTATTGCATAAATCATACAGCTGTTACATATTGCTTTTCTTCCAGGGAAGAAAGCAAAAATTAGCTAGGGAAAGAAAAAAAAAAAAAAAAAAGGGAAGAAGAAACAATGTTGTGTAGCAATGTTTTTCCCTGATGACTTCTGAAATGTATTTGTTTCAAAGAAGTCTTGAAACCACAGCAAGATGATTTTCTTCTTAGAAATACCGAAGATTATGATCTAAAAACAGTTTCAGAATGTGGTTCCCTGATCCCTGCTTCCTCCCAACATCATACTATCTTTCTTATATATAGCTTTCTGGTTTGGGGAAGGAGACTGGAATATGTCAACAATAAAGAACAATTCTTGTCATAACTAATAGGTTGTATTGAGGCAGGATGGAATTATTCCTTCCTGAGCCTGCCCATCCTGAAACTAATCTCTGTGTTTGAAGTGGATTGAAGTTGTAAGGAGTGCAGTATAAGAAAATGGCAAACAGCCTACATAGTATGCCTTTAGGGAATGCTCAGGTATGCTTTCTTCCAGTGAATTCTATTCCCAATACTAAGACTTCAAATTTTATGAGGAGATAATTCTTTTTCCCATTTGGGAGAGTTAGCAATATAATGAGGTATATAGATTTTATTGGCATCGATTCATGGCTGTTTATCCAAAAAAAAAAAAAAATCATGCTTAAAAAACATACCTGAGTTACAATCAAACTGATGATTGTCAGCAGCAACAGTTCAATGTTAAAATTTTATACCAGTAATGTGAGGAATCTGTGATGTCACCATGAAGGTGGCTTCATCTTCAATGAGGTCAAAGATTTTTGTGTACTGCTTTACTCATAAGAAAGACTTTGCAAGTAAATATAGGGTAGCATCCATTTGGATTTTAAGTGTCCATTTCACAATATAAGGTTTTCAAAGTAAATATGCATTGTAAATATACATTTACTAGCATGAATAGTCATTGAAATCATAGTAATGCAGTCAAAATTTAATTTTGCAAAATTAAAAGAATGAAAGGCATCATATTTATCAGTTAATAATCAAGCTCTTAATGTTATACTCTGAAGCAAAAGATTATATTAAACTTCTGTAATATGGTAGGTTTCTTAAGAAAAAACAATTACTAAAATTAGCATGAAAATTTGGTCAAAATCGTATTTTATTTTTTGTGAGAGAATCATTTATTTTGACCCATTGCATAAAATTATGTATTGATGCAATTTATTTTTATTATGAAAATAATGATTCTTTTTATCCAGCTATTATATCTACTTCCATCCACCTCCATCGGTTTAGTCTTGTGTTCCCAACTGGTTGCTACATTCCCATTTTCTTGTGATACTCATTTCATTTTGGAGGCTGTGGTCATTCCAGAGGCTAAATTTACACTGATTTGCTGATTGAAAGAAATGTTTCACACTCTGCCTTAGGATAATACTGTATTGGACTAATGTGAAAATAAAATAGATTTGCCTTATTTTGATCATCTAAAGCTCCTCTGTCCAATTTGGTAGCCTTTAGCCACATGTGGCTATTTAAGTTTAAGTTATTAAAATCAACAGTTCTTTTCCTCAATAGCTGTATTTAAAGTGCTCAATAGCCACATATAGTTAGTAGCTACCATATTGGACAATGTAAAGCATTTCCAGCTTGCAAAAATTTCTACTGGAGAGCACGGATACTTTATGTGTATAAACAAATGTATATGTCTTCTGCAACCTCTTTTGGACACATCTAATAGAACTTTATATTATTTTCGTGAACAGAAGAGAGTAATGACTCTACCTCTCCAGAGAAACTCTTTAATAACAAACCCAGAAGGCCCAAATATGAAAGGTAGAGCAATAAACTAAAATTACATTCTCCTAGGAGACTAATAAATTACTCTATTGCCTTTATCTTCTTGACTTTCCGCTATCTTCCCTCCCTCCTCTACCCCTAACTGTTTCATAACCCAAGTTTATGTTATTTGGCCATTTACTTTTTTTAGTTCTTTTAAACAAATAGAACTATTAAAAGATAATCTCTGTTAGGGATTCTCTAAATTCCTTTCTTCACTCACCATTTCGGCTGCATCTCCGTGGACAAAACTGACCTCCCAACAGAAAACAAAGTTTGCACACTATCAGATGGTTGGAATCCTAATGGCAAATGTACAGTCTAAGCTTATTCTTCATTCTTTAATTATTCAATTTATTACCATATCAATTTGTTATGTATCACTATGTTTCAGGAACTGTTCTTGGAAACTAGAGCAACATCAAAAAACATCCTGTCTTCATAGAAGTTATGTTGTATTGCATATGCATTTATGTATTGGGGGAAATGAAGCTTACACTGGAGTGGAGTCAATATGGACCTTCTGGACTACAGCCTTAAATGGTTTATAATAAAAATTCTTACTGATGCAAGTTTGTATTTCTTCTTTATTTTACATAAAAAACAATGAAATAAATCTTATTAAAATAGTAAGAAGAAGCATATAGGTTCATGATAACCATATGTATTTTTATCAAAATGTGCATTTACTTTGTACAAAATGTTCATACAAATGATAAATTTAAATTCAAGGCAAGTAAAGCATTGGAAGTAAAGTATATGCAATTGTTACACCTTTGAATGGTGACAGATGGTAAATGGGTTTACTGTGGTGACCATTTCCTGACGTATATAAATATTGAATTCCTATGTTATACACTGGAAACTAATACATTGTATTTCAATTATTCTTCAAAAACAGAGAAAGCATATATACATATGTTTGTCTGTGTGTATATATATTATAAATTTTAAAATTTTAAGTTAATACACACACACACACACACACACATACAAACACATATATATCTTCTTCCAAGGATAAAAAGCTGTTCAATATATTTTGTTTAATTATGCTTTAAAGTTCTAAAATTATACTATAAAGCTTACCATAAAAATATTCCAAATCTCATTAATTCATTCATCCATTCAACACACATTTATTGGGCACCTCCCACATGCCATATGCTATTATAGATAAAAAGATTAGTTTTTCATTTTATATTCAACAATAATATAAACAACAATATTAGGTCTTCACAGGCCAAATGTGATTTTAAATTTAGTGCTTTAAATAGGACATTAGAAAAAACTGTCTGTTTTGATTTGCTTTTTTACATTTGTCCTTTTGAAATAGTAAAATGGAAAAGTTCTTTTTCTTTTGATAAAATAAGCCATGTTTTTAGCTTTTTGTTATCATGCACATGTGCCTTTTAACATTTAAGTTTTCTTGAGCACTTACAGACATTGAGCCTTCTTTGTATTAATTGCCACCTCCATCATTTTTGGATTTTCTTATAGCTTTCATTCCAATTCGGATTACAAAGTCCTTCTTCCCAGATCCCTGCTCTCTTCCTCAACCCCCGTAATTTACCATCATCTTTTTTTCTTTCAAAGATTTTATATGTTTATTTGAGAGAAAGAGTGAGAGAGAGCATGAGAGGCGAGAGGGTCAGAGGGAGAAGCAGACTCCCCGCTGAGCGGGGAGCCCGATGCGGGACTCGATTCCGGGACTCCAGGATCATGACCTGAGCCGAAGGCAGTCGCTTAACCAACTGAGCCACCCAGGTGCCCCTTACCATCTTCTATTTAGGCTATAATCAATTGTTGAATTCTGATAGAAGTATTTTTCTCATACACCCTTTGAATGCATCATTTCCTAACTTAACTATTTCTTTACACTGGGTGTTTAATTCTAAGATTATAATTTTTCTCTTTTAGTTTTTAATGTGATTAATTACACTGATTGATTTCTGAAAATTGAACCAATCTTGCTCTCTTGTAATTAACCTCACTTGATTTGGGTCTATTATCTTTTTTATGAATTGTTGGCTTTGTTTTGCTGGTATTTTCCTAAAAATTTTTGCCTCTATGTTTCTAATTGATATTGTCATTAATTGATTTTCTTTTAATGTGTTTGTCAGGTTTTGTTTGCCTCATAAAACAAGTTGGGAAGTATTCCTGCCTCTTAGATGTTCAAAAAGAGTTTATATAAGAAGTTTGTGTAAGATCAACTTTATTTCCTCCTTAGGTGTTTGATAGAATACACTAGTGAAGACATGTGGTACTAATAATGGTTTCTTTCAGTGAAGATTTTTAATTACTTATGAAAGCTTTCTTTCTATGATAAGTTTCATCTACAATGTTGAATTTATTGCATAAAATGTTTCATAATATTCCCTCTTTAATGTCTTTAAGATTTGTAAAGATGTTACTTCTGTTATTCTCGATAGTGGCAATTTGTGCATTTTATTCTTTTTTTGAATAATCTAGCAGTTTATCAATTAAATTAATATTTTCACCAATTTTTGATTTGTTGATTTTTTCTCTCTAGCTTGTTTCCAATTTTATTGTTTTCCTGGATTCGTTGCTTTTTTGTTTGTTTGTTTGTTTTACTTTTCTTTTACTTAATTTGAATTTGATTTGCTCTTCTTTTTTTACTAGCCTCTTAAGATAGAAGCTTAGATCATCTATTTAAAAACTTTTTTCTTTCCTAATATAGAATTTCAAGTTATAATTTTTCATCTAGGTCCTGCTTTAGAGGTCTCCCATCATTTTTAATATGTTGTGTTTACATTGTCATTCAGTTCAAAGTATTTTCTAATATCTCTTGTGAATTCTTCTTTGACCTGTGGATTATTTAGAAGTATGTTGCTCATTTCCAAATATTTGAAGATTTTATTACTGTTGTATTTTAATTTAATTTTGTTATGTTCCTTTATATGTCTAGTAAATTTTTAAATATACCCTACACATTGTAAATGATAAATTGAAGAGGGCTTTGTCTCTATTTTATCCTTGGTATGAGATCCCTCTGCTAAATCTTGGTGGAGGCAGCCAGCCAAGTGCACCTCCTCCCATTAATTACATACCGATCACTTTCTAATTTTTTCTCTCAGATTTACTTAACTCATTTATGCCCCCAATTTTGTCCCTGTAAGCTTTTTAAAAATGCTGGCACCTCCCCTTGAGCACTTCGCACATAGTCATTTTTCAAAGTCCTTCTTTCATGATTTTAGAGTCGATATATTGAGTTCTTGACTTTGACATACAATTTCAGATTCTTCTCTCTCTCTCTCTCTCTCTCTATATATATATATATATATATACACCAGTCTTACAAACCCTTTAGTATTCCCTTTATTCATAGTCCATTATTTTCCATAGATAGATCAGACACAAATGCCTCCTAAAATAGCAGTGAATTTTTTTCCCTTAATATTCCTGTTCTAGACAGGAATTCTGCCTATTCTAAACAGAATTTTTGTTGCCCTAAAGCCAAATATTATTTCTATCCACCTATCAACCATAGACTTCTCAAGAATGCTGCCAAAACTTTACTTAAAAGGCAGCTTGTTTTACGTGCATGGTTAAGTATAACTGGTCCTACAGCACTTCTGTGACTTTCCTACCGAATCCAGGATCCCCACAAGAACTTCATGAACAAAGAACTGGAGGAGTTACACCAGCTAATGTCACCTTCCAGAAATTCTGAAAAATAATTCTCTTGAGAGTATTAGAAATACAAAAAGAGGAAGTATCACATTTCTTAAGTATCACAGAGATGTGTCCAACTAAGCCACTTTTAGATTTAATGAGAAATGCAGTTTTATATGCTATTTGCTCGTATTACCCTTTCTTTTTTAACATCTGTCTCATCCACTTTAAAATTATTATTATTATTATTGTCATATCGTAGGTATCTTTAATCATTCTCATATCCCGGAAGTCTTTTTTCTTGAAGCTGTGTAAATAAATACATTTACCTAACCTCTCTCAACATCAGACAACTTCCCTTTGTGATAGGGAGAGTAATTCTTATTTCATAAGACTTTTATGAAGATTAAATGAGAAAACACGTGTAAAACATCCAGCAAAGTGTTCAGGCTGTAGTAGCTGTTTAATACATATCAACTTTCTCCCCTGCCCCATTTAATTTTTTTCTTTTCATCGTATGGGTTCCATATTGGTAGACTCAGTGATGCCAGGGAAACATCTAATTACCCAAAGTCTATGATTTTAAACTGGCTTCATTTATTTAATTATTTTTTCCTTAAAACCCTTAAAAATACAATGACATTTTTCTTTCTAACAAGTTCTTTTACTTTACTCAGAGGTCCCTGAGGAAAAATCCTTAGGGAAGCTGATTTTTTTAAATAAATTTACAAATTCAATGTTTCATTCTTTTGCTGCCATTTTCCAACCTGTCAAACACATCTGTTTTGCTTTTGCCTCAGTGGGTTCTCTGCAGGAGCCGACTTCTTGACAGGATTACCCCAGCAATCTCATTTTTAGCTCTCACCCTGGCAGCTACCTCCTGAAATGCTTTAAGATATTTTACAGATTTTTCTGTTGGTGACTCTTGAGAGACTACTTTTATGGGGGATAAGATTCCTGAATTAAATCATCTGCTCAAGTGTCTTTCTAATTTCTATGTTCAGTCTTGTTCTTAAATGAATAATTTATGTTCTGTGGTTCCTGTGTAAAGGAAGGTGCAAACTTGCATCTCTCTTCAGGGGAGAACTCTGAGCAATCCTAACTCTTGGAAACTTAGCTGATGGTACCCTGAGCTCCAATGCATTAACAAATATGTTGTGGCCATAGGGTGCCTTTGAGACAGTGAGGAGATGTCAGATTCCCTTTGGGTCTGAGAAATCCACAAAAGACAGCATTCTCTGTTACTGAGACATTTTCCTCCAGAAACCAGGAATTTCTGTTTTACCACCTGCAAGCTTCACCTTCGTCAGTGCATTCTCCTAAATGACATGTGACACCTCCCACTTCAGAACAGCTTTATCACATTTTCTTCTCTACCACTGTAATGCCATTCAGTAGCCACCGTTCACTTTGACAATCCCACTAAGTTATAAATTTCCTATAGTTTGCGACTTCCTCTTTGAACCCATCCTTTTCACGGACAGAATCGACAAACCTATCTTCTGTGTCTTTTATGTATATTGCACACAGTTCCATTCTCTTTTTATGGTTTCGATATAGCACTTATGTTTAGATTTTGTCAGAGTTAAGATTCTCATCATGACATTATTGGATGTGTATAATTACTTCCTCTTTCTTCCTGCCGCTTATCTTTTCCTTTCTCCAATTCATCTTCTACACTGTCACCAGCATGCCTTTTTAAACACACAGAGCTGATTACATTATTCTCCTTTTAAAAATCATTGAGTAGGTTTTGGAGGCATCTTTGAGCTCGCCGAGTAGACACCATGAGCAAAGCTCATCCTCCCGAGTTGAAAAAATTTACAGACAAGAAATTATCATTGAAATGAAATGGTGGCAGACATGTCCAAGGAATACTGCGGGGGTTCGATCCATTTATGAATCTTGTGATAGATGAATGTGTGGAGATGGCAACTAGTGGGCAAGAGAACAATACTGGAATGGTGGTAATATGAGGAAATAGTATCATCATGCTAGAAGTCTTGGAGCGAGTATAAACAATGGGTGTGTTCATCAGAAGAGATCAACTGCTTCCACATGTCCCCTCCATAGTACCTGTTTTACTACAATATAAAAATCAGATCGTGTGCATTTTCATATTGAACTTTTTTGTTAAATAAACTTTTATAATAGTAAAAAGTAAAAAATCATTGCATAGGTCCTTGCTCCCCATAGGTAGAAGCTCTGCTCCTCAATGTGCCATAAAGGGTCTTTGCAATCTGACTCTTATCTCCCTTTTGAACTTCATCTTTTACCACTTCCAAAAATGCATCCACAGTCCAGTCTTCCTTCAAAACTCATAATACAATTTCATATTCTGTGATTTACATATTGTGCAACGTCTCTCTGGAATGCCATGGTGTTTTCAATCTCCTGATTTTACCTTTAAAATTAGTTCAAATATTAACCCTCCTAACATCCCATCCACACCTACTCTCTCACTATGTTCTTACCATTATTGTGTTCCTGAAGGTTTTTTTTTTGAATTGCTTATTAAGAAATTGCACAACTTGTACTTATATTTCTCTTTAAATTAGAGAAAGTTGTCTTGGAAAAAAGTCTTTGAAAGATGGCATATTTTTGTCCTCCACAGCATAGCCCATATTTGGCTACATAGCAAATATTTGCTAAATCAATGATTGGAGGAAAGAGTGTAACAGAAAGCAAATGAGAATATACTATATTAGTATGTGAAGTTATATTTTAGAAACAGATTAAAAACAGAACAAAACTGGTCTCTCAGGAAAAACAAGGATCAAAAGTATTAGGAAGGTGGAAAAATACCATCTGGAGGGACTGTGTGGGAAACTAGGGAGAATAAAAAGAAGAAATTATATAGGGGGGAGGTTTACAGCTCTGAATAAGTGTGACTAGCCATGCTGTGGCCTTTAGAATGTAAGGCTTGCCTCTCCCACTAGTGTGTATCTCCTTAGGGAACATGGAGTTCATGTAGCCAGACAGCTCCTTGGCCAGGCCTCTTCTGGCATTCTTAGGTAATTAACATTAAAGATGTTAGGGACTCAATAAAGGCATAAGTTTCCTCTAGTAGTACCATGTTTGAGTTGGCCAAGGGTCAGAGTATTCAAATAATCTGTTACTTAGATGACTTTGCCTGACACAAGAGGGTAAAGTCTGCAAAGATTGAGGGAAAAAAACAGAGTTAACAGAAGTCCTGCTTGCTTAAAAGAGTGGGGGAGAGGAAATAAAGAAGAAAAGAGAGCAACACAGTACACATTTGTAGTGGAAAAAGAGTACTGAACATAAAATCAGGAGCCCTGAGTTGCATATTGAATTTGCCAGTTTCTAGTTATGGTTCTCTGAAAAAAAAACATTTAATCTCTTCAATTCCCTGTAAAACTAAGACATTGATACCCACTTAGCAGTGGGTATAATGATTAAACTACTTTATGAGGGTAAAAGGAATCTGCATATGTTAACATACTGTATCAATTTAAGTATTTTTCACAATTTTGCCCATAGAAGTCTATTCTTTATTTTTTATTTTTATTTATTTATTTTTAAAGATTTTATTTATTTATTTTGACAGAGAGAGACAGCAAGAGAGGGAACACAAACAGGGGGCGTGGGAGAGGGAGAAGCAGACTTTCTGCTGAGCAGAGAGCCCGATGTGGGGCTTGATCCCAGGACTCTGGGATCATGGCCTGAGCTGAAGGCAGATGCTTAATGACTGAGCCACCCAGATGCCCTTATTCTTTATTTTTTAAAGGTTGAAAAAAGCACACATTAAAAATACAATGGTATAAAACAAAAATGCTCAGATCCCTCTTGCTTTTGTATTTATCGACACAGCAACACAATTTTATTCATAATACTGAAATAAACAGAGAAATAAAATGAGCGAAAGCTTAGTCCTTTCCTCTAGTTTAGGAATTACTTTAATTTCTCTTTGGTTTCATGCTTTCCCACAGGCAGTTTAGAATGTCACATACGCTTAGCGTGGACACGTTGTACAATGAAATTGTGCAAAACGTTCATGACAATCCTCATCTGAGACATAAACACTTCTTGTTTCCTGCTCGTGTTTTCAATAAAGCTGCATTATTTCAAGCAAAATTACTCAGAATATGACTAAACACATGCTCTGTAAGAAAACATATAATAGAGTCATTTCCTTTCATTGCATGAAAGAGAAAAAAAATGTATCTTAAGAGTTTCTTTATTTAACTGACAGTCTTTGGAATCAAGCTAATTAAATTACCATTGAACTCATATCTACCAATTTTTAGGATCTGTCCCAAACTCTCTTTGCTAACAGATCTTCCTGCCCTTTTTTTCCACTCAAGATGTCTGAGGTGCCTACTTCTTTTCCAATAAAGATCTTTTTTTTTTTCTCAGTCTCCTCACAACTTCTCATTTTTCTTGTCTCCTCCATTGAGAGAAAGAAGGCACAAAGCAGGAAGCTGCTTTGGCAAGTCCTACTCAGGCCAGGAAAAACAATTGTCTTCAAATTAATTGAGTAACATCCTAAGCTCGACTATTTGTTCCTCTCATGGTCCCTAGTGTATGAAAAGATCTGAAAAGATTCATCACCGCTTTGGACAGGTTTTTACCTACTCACGGAGGAAGCAATTTCCTAATGTATCAACAAGAAAGATATATTCCCTCATATCTGTTTTAATATATATTACTCAGAAGGTTAATTTTTTTTAAGATTTTTTATTTTTAGGTAATCTCTACACCTAACATGGGGCTCGAACTTACAACCCCAAGATCAAGAATTACATGCTTTACTGACAGAGCCATCAGGTGCCCTCAGAGGTTTAATTTTTTAGATTTTTATTTATTATCATGAAATTCATGAGTAATATAGGCATTCCTTAAAGGTCGATAGCTTCAGGTGTCTAGATGGGTAAATCACACTTCTTAACTAATAACATTTTAAATTCTTTCTGGACAGGGATCATTTTTATTCTTCTGGATATCCCAAAGTTCTAAGAACTCATAATAGAATTTTGATAAATATACATTGAATTGAGTTTATCTTATCTCCTAACTCAAGAGAAAGATGTGAATCATAGAAATAGTATTTACTTTTGGTAAGAGAATGCAGTGATCAAGGGGAAGAAAGATCAAGAATGTTAGACTATTACTGTCCTGTTTGAAGCATAATTGATAAGTTGTTCTCTAGATCAAAGGTTAATAAGGTAGTATTATTGCAGCAAACAGATCAAGAATGCATTCTTACTCCTCTTCCTCCTTTTCTTCTTGGGATTTTGGTAGAATCAAAGGTAGAAGCATCACAATAGTTGCAGTTTTGACTTAAGGAATTTGGTCCGATATTGCCGTATAACGCAGATGTACCATGACAACAAAGTCTGCCATCTCCGGTATGTTTGAAGTATAAGTGAAATTAATATTTAGTTGTTTAATAACCCCTTGGTTTTTTATTTTGGTTTTTTCTTTAGTCTTTATTATGACTTTATTTTTATTGACCAAATTATCATGTACTGTTACTCATGGAGTGACAATCTTTTGGGAAGACAATGATGTTTATCCTTGCTTTGGTGCCTTTTGGGGTTATGCCATTGCTATACATTTCAGCCAGCAGCGCCTTATACAATTAATATCATATTAATACACAGCCCATACCACTAAACTCAAGTTATGTAACTTTTCTTCAAAGTTTTAGACAGATGGCAAGGTATTATGACAAAACACTTTTTAATTGGATACCAAAAAAAAATCCTTTTTGGGTAATTGATGTGTGTTGAGCAGTTAGGTTTCAGTGTGATTTCACCGCAGTCCATCCAGAAGGACATGCAGCTATGTGAATCGTACTCACTGAGCATTCCAATCCTTTGTGCATAGTTACAAATCCCCACCCCCTTCACACCACAGCTGGTGCTTGTTTCCAACACTGAGTTTTAAATAATTCAGTGAAATTCTTGAGAAATAGGGAATGTTTTGCATAATTTTGAAGCTTGATTACTATTTGCACCAAATGTTGCTGATCAGCAAGATTGCTTCAATGGGAATTGTGAAGATTCCCTTTGAATTGAAATTCAAAAAAATTCATTATCCTTAAAGCTTGAAAAGAGAAGGATTATTCCAATATCATTTTGGGTTTAATATAGGAAAATTATGAAGGTAGATCACAATGCAATGAGAGTATGAGGCCTATTTGGTGGGCTTTGCTTCTGAACCATTAAAAAGGAATAACACTCGCTTGTGGCAGTTATATTAAAATTTGCCATTTATTTTTCTTATGGTCTTACTCATTCATTTGTGGGACTTTCTCTATTCCATCCATTAATATTAATAGTAAATATTCCATTATTATTCAAGAAATATGAAGCACCCCATTTGAATGTTCTTTGTACAAAATTTTATTTGTTATTAAACAAAACCCCATTCTTTAAAGAACATGAAAGGCAAATAAAACACAAGACTCATGAGAGATATAGAGGAGTACTTGGAAATGATTATAGTTTATATAATATGGAAATAATATAGAATGGAAATGATTATATTTCCAATGGAAATATATGGAAAATGATTACATTTTGGAGTATACTGACTAAAGTGGTGCTCAGGCCCAGAAATAAAAGGAAAATAGAGCAAAGAAGTAACAAGTCAAGGGAAGAAATATCTCTAAACATCTTCCTTACATTAGAATTGGAAGATGGACTAAATCTATGGCTTATGCAAAGGGTCCAAGAAGACTGGTACTGGGTTTGAGGATGGTGGCAAAGAAATTTCTAGATTCAATTAGTTCCATGGATAAGCATTTTTAAGCAGTTGTGTTGGCATTCATGAGTAAGAACAGCTTTCTTAAGTCTGTTTTCTGTCTCTCAGATGAAAGTACCAGTGGTCATCAAGCCGGGCAGGATGAGTAAACTTCCAGTCTGAGGAACTCTGAACAAATGGCTACCCTCACACTAACTGGAATGGTCAGGTCATCATGCATGAAAAAAATCTATGCTCTGTAAAGTGATCATTTATACTGCTACTCAGGAAGTGCAGTCAAGAAGGTCCAGATATCTGGGGATTTTCAAGTCCTGAAATTCCTGACATACCATATTTATGCAATATTCCTTTTGATGCATCTGAAAGACACTTTATGCCACCTTCCATTATCTATACCTACTCTCCAATACCTAGAAATTCCCTATTTATGTCTATATAGGGCTCTCAGCAAAGACAAAGTGATGGTCTGCACACCACCTTTGTCAGCTTGTAATTTATTAGATTTATCCCACATGAATTTGCTAGTCTTTATATATTTCACATAAAAGGAGGAGAGATTTTTGTTTTATTCAGTTGTTAATCTCAAGCAATACCTGAACGAGTAGCCATTCAATAAATATTTGTTGAATAGGAAAATAAAGGAATGGGGGCACCTGGGTGGCTCAGTGAGTTAAGCATCTGACTCTTAATTTCTGCTCAGGTCATGATCTTAGGGTCGTGAGATTGAGCCCCACATCAGGTTCCGTGCTCAGTGCAGACAGAGTCTGCTTGTCCCTCTCCCTCACCCCATTTGCTCTTGCTCTCTCTCTCTGTCTCAAATAAATAAATAAATAAACTTTTTTTTAAGATTTTATTTATTTGAGAGAGAGAGACAGAGATAGTGAGAGAGAGAGCACAAGTGGGGAGGAGAGGGAGAAGCAGGCTCCCCACAGAGCAGGGAGCCTGATGCGGGACTCGATCCCAGGACCCTGGGATCATGACCCGAGCCGAAGGCAGACGCTCAACCGACTGAGCCACCCAGGCACCCTAAATAAATAAAATCTTAAGAAAATAAAGGAATGGAAATGGCATTTAATCTCTAGAATATTCAAGTTGCTCTAATAAACCATGTTATTACATGATAAGTTGACTTTGGCTTTTACATAACAACAAAGAAGATGATTTTCTACTAAGGTAGCAGTCCTTTGGTCACTGCATTGCCATATAGATATTCAACATCTGGGGACTCCATCATATGAAACATTTATACAAAGAATTAAAGAAGTGATAACTGGCAAAATTTTAATGTGAATAATATAAAGATGACACATTAAGCAGAAGGAACCAGAAAATGGTTCAGATTTTCTCAAAATGAGAAAATCTATGTTTTTTATTCCCTCTTATTTAGTTGTCAAAGAGGGGGAATGCTACTTACTGTCCACATTTGCATCTTTAATATGTGAAGTTTAAAGAAAAAGAATGAGCTTCTTGCTCTCCCTTCCTATCCTGGGAAATCACATATTTATTGGCAGATACAAGAGAAGATACCTTGTCTGAGTAAACTCTTTCTGAATTTGGGGCTGAATTATACTAATATTTTATTTGGGGCTACTTTTCATCCCATTTGGGATCACTGACTGACTACAAAGACTTCAGATACTGAAGCTGGATTCAGAGATTGCTACTTCTGTGTTTTAGGAACATTTATTAACTTACCTAGCTGCTTCTGCAAAGAACTCAGTGTGGTTAGTGGATGAGTGGTCTCCATCATAAGCCCCATGAAATAATTTCTGTGATTTAATGAATGCATGTTTAATAGGAATAATTATGACCTAGTAAACAGTAGAAACTAGAAAGCAATTAGAACAGTCCAGGATTCCCTTAGATCCTTCAGCTTTCTAGGAAGCACATATAAAATAAGTAATGAACTAATGTCCTGTCTGCCCTATGCTGTGGGAACACGTGCTGGACCCTAGGATACCAGAATTTATGTCAAATGCCCATTTTGCCTTTTGTGCCAGATATTGTAGCTATAGTTGTACTAAAAACAAAAACAACAACAAAAAAGAAAAAGAAATGAAAAGATTATCATTTGGAGAAGGCATTTCATTTAGGATTCCATAATGGTGGCCCTTCTTAAAAGAAGTGATAGCAAAACCTTATTTCTTTTCTTTCTTAGAGAGAGAGAGAGCACGAGAGCACGAGTGGGAGGGGCAGAGGAAGAAGGAGAGAGAATCTTAAGCAGACTCCACACTGAGTGCCAAGACTGACACGGGGTTCGATCTCATGACCCTGAGATCAAGACCCTAAGATCATGACCTGAGTTGAAATCAAGAGTCAGACACGGAATGGACTGTGCCACTCAGGGGCCCCTGCAAACCTTATTTCTATCTACTTGTTTCAAATAACATCTGAAAGCAAATGCAGGGTATGAGAAGCCCCAGACAAATGAATATACATTAAAATGGGTTGGAAAAGTCAACCAGTAATAGTAATAACAATATTTATTTCAAAATTTATCATATAAATATGTTACACATATTATGTATATACAAGCCAGTGCATTAATAATTTTCTAATTAATTTATAGCCTGAGTTTGGATTGAACCATGAAGCAATCTAAGGAGGAAAAGAGCAATAGATTCTAATTCCGGGTCTGCCATGAACCAAGTCTTTAACTTAGAACAAATATCAAATTACCTAAAATTCAATGTTTTTATCTATAAGATTTAGGAAATAACACCTGTCTCAAATTGGAATACAAATGAAATGAGACAGGTGGAGCTTTTGAAAATGCATATGCAATCACAAGTGCTATAGATTATATAAGCATTGTTCTCAGTACTACGGTTTTTCATTTCCTCAGAACATATCTCCTTTCGTCCCTAGTCATCAAGAACTTAACCAGTCATAGTTTTCAGGAAATTTTTGGAATTTCCTTTTAAAAGAAAGTCTAAAACTTTGAATTCAGTGTCTTCTATAGTTTAAGTTTTAAATGTCTTGACTTTATGAAAAAAGCCAAGGTAACTCAGATCACCCTATGTAGAAAATAAAGTTGTCAGGAATTAAAAAGAATATAGTTTCTTAAAATAATCAAGAATCAAATCCCAAGTCATTATAATAAGTTTTAATAATCCAATTGCGTTTTATTATCAAGGAAAGTCAATACTGTACAATCATAATATTTCAATCAGTAGAGGAAGCAAAATTACCCTAAATGATAATCTCATTAGTTCCTATGAGGGAGTCAATAAACGAGAAGCTCTTCTTGAACATGTATCCAGCTTCCTGATCCTGACTGTCCAGTTAAGGAACTTGCATTGTTAATTCAAGTCAAATGATGGATACACTCTTCAAATGTAAAGCAGATAATCAACTGTAGCAGATTCTTGCATTTATTAAAACTACAATGTCAAAATATGCCAATATTTGCAGGAGTGATTAGAAGAGCTTGTTAGATCAGATTTCTTTGTAAACTTTGTTTTTAATGTATTTCATTGCTGTTTGTCTCCTCAATCCATCTAGGAACAAACAGAGCTGGATGAAGTGCATTTGTTGAGAGAGAAAAATGCCATATTGAAGTTTCTTTGAGGTTTCACTGACTAGATTGCTTTGAGTGTTAGGGAACTTTTACCTTATATTTGTGAAAACATGCACCTATATGTGTAAAGTATTAAAAATGAAATTCCATAGGCTGTTTCCTGATGTAGAGGACCAAAAGATACCCAGATTCTGACTACACATACTTTGAAGTCCAGAGGCAGGCAGGCTCCCAGTGTCACCACAAAGCATGGGCTTCATCCTGATGCTGGCTCCATTCATGGTTAATAGTTATCTGTCAACAGTGGCAATTGAGAGTATATGTGTTTTTGCTGATGGCTGGAAGGAGAGAGGAGAAACTCCATCACAGACATGGACTACCATTCTTTCCTTCAGTCTGACGGCCAATTGAAACCACGAGTCTACTCCTGCGCCAATAACAGTCACAGAGGAATTTCATGCACAGATTAACTAAAAATCTGTCCTTGGAGTAGGGTTGGGATCACCGTTGTGAGATGGGCAACTTCCATCTCCTTCAAGAGAACTTGCTGCTGGGAAGGCCCAGTTGCCACCTTTCTGTATTTACCATTTCATTTGTTCCAAGGTCATGCTCCTCTAGGCCACACCAAGACAATGACCTCAGTGCAGGCTCATTTTTGCTATGTTTAGATGCCAGGACTCTTTTAATGGGCAACATCTGAGACTCCTTATTTTATGATATAGATTCTTGTGATGACAGGACACAACACTGACACCAGGATAGATAAAAGGCAGAGCTCTTTGTTTCTTGCAGTTCTAAAATAGAAGTGGCCATCAAGCAGGGCCATACAGAGGGTTGCCCCCAGGGACAGGAGAACAGCAAGTTGGAACTGTAAGGGGTAGTGTAAGCGTGGCAAGTGGAGTGGGATAGCTAGATTTCCAGGATCCCCACGGATTGGTTAATTTGCATGATTTTGAGGGTCTGGGGTTAGCCCCAGTTGCATGGTGCCTGGCCCTGGGTATATTAGGGAAGATGCATAGTGTGTATAAACCAGTATGTGAAAGCCCAATAACAAGTGGTCTGGGTATAGACTTAGTGGCTCAAGAAGGGGCACTGCAGTCTTCTGGCTGGCGCCTCAAAACTGGGCCAAGACAACCTTGAAAAAAAACTGTATTGCACCCCTCCTGGCCAGTCTTCCCTCCTTTCCTCTGTCCTTTCACATGCCCTCGTGGGGGTCTGGAGGATCTATCTGTGTTGTACTGATGTTTCTGTTTTATCTATCTTAAATTTTTCTGTCCCAATGGTAAAAATGAGGGGTATGTTTTCTGTTACAAAAAAACATACAAACAAACAAACGAACAAACAAATGTGGTGACCACTTCGTCAACTGAAAATTTTTCTAAAAGAACTCTATCAGTTTTCTCAGGTTCCAACAGATGATAACTATTCCTGTTTGAGTCCAGTAATCTTTAAAGTTTTGCCAAAGTAAACATACTTAAACTTTCTTTTGCTTTGCAATATACTGAATGGCAATTTTATTTACTAAAAAAAGAATAAACCTGTTTGCATGTTATTAATTAGTAACAACTTCGTTGTTCATTTGCACTCATAAGGCATGCCATGTTTTCAAAATGCTTTAGTTACTTTGCATTAATCTATTCAGCAAACTCATTAGATAGTTTCAGTGTTTTTTTTCCTTCAGTCACATGAGATAATTACAAGTGGAACTTTAGGTACATGAGCAAAATAAAATATTTGATTTGCAAAGACTGGACATTCAAGTTCTGTTTTTATTTTATTTTAAAAAAGAAGTTGCTGCCGTTGGTTCTTACTGTTTGATTTTTTACTAATATATTTAGATGTGGACAATGACAGAGGCACCCAACATGTACTTTTTTCTGGGAGCAGCTGAAGGAAAGTTTGCATGTGTGTGTTTGTGTAAGTGTGTTTATGTGTATGTTATGTGTACTAGCAGTATTCCTCAATGTTTGGTTATTGCTTCTACTTTCAATTTCCCTGGTCTTCAGAAGCCATCTAAAGGGTTTGAAATATATTAAAAGAAATTTAAAAACATGAAATCTGCTAAATGAATTATAATAAAGCCACCCACTTACGGAAGAAATTAATCAGTTAAAATTTATTTTTGATGATCTATGTTAAAGAAGAAAGTACTGAGACATAGAAAAACTCCTTATAGGTGGACACATTCTCTCAGACGGTGGAAAACAGACAAGCTGTCCTTCCCAGAGCACTTTAAGGTCGTATGTCAGAGAAAACCACTGGGTCTGGCTGAGGCTAGATTCATCCGGCTGCTCTCATTAGGTGTGGAGTAATAGGAGCAGTATGGGTAGGTAATACAATGTACTTCTTCAAGGTCATAATTCTCCTAGATTCTCACCCTAAAATTCTACATTAATTTTAAGGACATTAGAATTTTACTAACCAGCTAGGAAAAGGTTATGTAACTTTTCTTGCTTTCATTTTCCAGCACTTTCGACTCAGACTTTGTGTAACTTCAGATATATGAATTCTATCCATCTACAAAATTCTTAAATCTATAACCAAAATTTATAACTACCCATTTGCAAAATGTTTAAGTTCAGGTGCACGTATGAATACAGAAACGACATACACAAAAACTCAAAACATAAAACTAAAAAATCATACATATGTAATGCTCTGAAACACAGCTACTAAATTTCTACATTATCTTTTATATAAAGCTATGTATTTATAATGTTTGTTTTGCTTGTTTTTGTGGATGCATGTTAACATTTGTCTTAGATATTAAATAGCTAGTGGGAAAATATATTTGAAATGAGTGGGGATTAATTTAACAAATGATTTGAGGACAATTTTAAAGAAGCATGATACATTTTATAAATATAGCTAATTTTCCTCAATACCCATACAATATGAATCATATTACTTAAAAAAAACACATTAACTTTACTTTTGAGAAATATATAGAAATTGAAAAATTACCTAAAGATAATTACCTGAAGGTAACATGTATTTCTCCTTTACGGGGACCTTGATAACATTAGGGTCTTTAAAATTGCATATCTGACAAAAATTTACCATACAAGAACGGGCACTGAAATGCAATTTCAGAGAGAGAAAACTTATAATTTGGTTTAATTCCTTAGTTAAAACTAGTTTGAATAAAGTAAGAGTTGACTGAAGAAAATCTCTACAGGAAATTACTGCAGGCAAGTAGAAAAAGTCCTATACAGGAAACATTTGTGAAATAAACCATTGTTGGAATGACATTACACATTCATTTGCAAATGGTGGCTATTCAAAGGTCATGGGGCATCTTGGTGGATACATACAGATTCTTAATCTTACACAGGAGGATGGGCCTATGTGGGATGGGCAAGTGATGGGAGGAGGGGACTGAATAGATATGGCCAAATAGAAATAGAAAAGATTATGTCCCCAATTAATTCAGTCATGCCCCCACAGTCAAATAAGCAAGCAAACTAAACTAAAGGAACCAACAAAAACCTGGTTGCACTGGTTATTCCATCGTTATTTTCCAAACACAAAAAGCACACGCTTCTCCTTATAAAACAATAGAAATCATTTCTACTAGTGTTACTAAAATAAGGTTAAATTTCACTAAAAATAATCAAATTGTAGAAAATGCTAAAATATATCTCTATATCTTTTATAGACTTTTCCTCCGTTTATATAGGTAAAGTTTAATGGGGAGATTTCCATGACTGACTTTGGATATCCTTTAAGCCCTTTATCAAAAGTGAAACATTTTAAATATATTTCTTTCATCAACTGCGTGCTTTGCCTTTAAAGTCTTATAGACTCCCCAATTTGCTGAAATTTGTTTCTCCCCAAATGAAGTCATTTATACCAAGAGGTTAAAAAAATGCTCACAAATCAAGTCAGATTCCTGTTTAATATGCTGCTGTAAAATGTTGAACTATGCAAGGACTAGCAGACAATAAATGCTCCCCTTACAAACATTAGTTCAAGGCACTGCTAATGAGTTCACCTCTATTATCTTTCAGACTGCAGCTCTATTAGCAGTGTTGTAATACCAAAGATAATTAGTGCAGGCTTGTCAGCTTGATTTTTGCTAACATTATGGCCTTTATTTTGTACTATATTTTTTAAGGATCCCTCTGGGAGACTGTGGATCACTTTGTTGACCAAGCAGAAGCTATTCATCCTGACCTAACAAAAGCACAGTTTAATTAAGAAGCATTCTGCCGTTTATTGTGTATTTTAGACTACAATTTTGATGTGGGTCTATAAATGTTAAGATTTGTCAGATTCGATTTCTCTGCTCTAATTTCCTATCGGAGAAAATGTGATACCAGGCATGGATCCAATTTTCCTTTTCTATTAGCATTTATATTGACAGAACTAATGATTTTATTACCATCTTTGGCTTGTTGCTAAATAGTAGACATCATATCCCTCCTTGTGGACGGTTATATACATATTGTAAACCCATTGTCCCAAGGGGGATTATTACTCATTCTATTAGGTTTATTTTAAGGTGGCCAAGTTAAGTGTAGGAAAAGCAGTCAGAAGAGCATTCGAAAAAAGATAGTATTCCCAAATAAGAAGAAAAATTAATATTTTTTCTATATGAATAATGTATCCAAATGGATAGATTGGGAAAGCTCTGTAAGAGTCTTCCCATGGGTTGAATCTAATGCTTGTGATCCCTGATACTGCTATGGAAATGAAATATTTGAGAAAATGGAGATCCTATATATTTTTACTACCCAAGAAATATTCTAATGGAACTATGAAGCCCCATTGGATTTGAAACAAAATTAATAACACCAAGAGCTCGTATACTTTGCATATATTTCTCACCTTTTGGAACTAAAATTCTTCCATAACTAATCTAATCATCTCTCTGATTTAGCAATAGTTTACGTGTTAATTTATTTCCCAAATATTCAAGTTGGAGTGAGCTTTAAGTCCCTATTCATGAATAACTTACTCACTACTTAAGTGCAAACGGATTAGTTTTACAGTTTTATGAGAAAAAAAAAATCCATGATGTGGCGCTCCTGTTTAATGTATTCCTTTTCTTTGCAGGTTACTACCATGAACCTTTTCCTGGTACTCTCCTTAACATTTAATGGGGCATCAGTGTTCTCAAAGTTTGCAGTAGTCATATATTAGCAACTTTTACATCAAGATAAATCTAAGAAACTTTATCCTGAAATTTTATTTTACTTTTTATTTAACTCACAGATAAGTGTATTTAAATATATTTCTCCGCCATTTGCAGTAATGTAAAATAAAAAGAAAGGGATTAGCTGCTTTCTTTGTGCTCAATCAGTGAAAGAATATTCATATTCTTGCCACAAGTAAAGTGAAATGGGGATATATTCATGGAATGTAATTAAGTATATTTAGTATCCAAATACTGTCTATATGCAAATTTCATGTCAACATTTTCTAAATTATATTCACCCTCTGAGACATGTATGACTAACATTATGATTTTAGTGTGGTGAACCAAATCAATCACTCCAGAGATTTTTAAATTAATTTCTAGAGGCATTGAAAAACAGAACCCCTCTATTGCTCTTCACATCCATAGCTTGCAACTTAAAATCAAAATAATAGAATATAGTAGGCAGAAATAAACATAACAGGAAAGAGATTAGTTGGGAAAGAAGAGAGAGGGGAGAGAGAGAATATTATACATATGGCCCACTTAAGCCAAAAGAAAAACAGTAATTTAAATGTTCCAAATTGTCCTTTACATACAGAGATGTAGGTTAAGGACTCATGACTAGGATTCCAAAGACTCAGACTCTAGTTCAGTTTCTTCTTTCAATGTATTGACTATTCTGAAAAGGAAAGAACAGTGTAAAAGGAAAGCTTGAATTTCAGCATAGCCCACCTGTGCACCTTTAAACTCTTTGGAATCCATTTTTCTTACCTACAAAGCAGTAAAAATAACATGTGCACAATATTATGGGAGAATCAAACATGAAATTACAGTATAAACTGTAATGTGCTTCACACATGTGTTGGTGGTAATATTGTCATTGAATTAAATAAATGTATTAGGTAACTGTTCTCATGTTTAAGGCATTATATCTTTAAAACTCACTTACCATTCATTGATATCCACACAATTATATTCCATTCAGCAGAGAAGAAAACATGGTATACTGATTTGGTCTTTGATTCTACCCGAGAGCACTGTATCTTGGAAAGATGTCAGCCAGCTTAGAATTTTTTGCTGAATAGTCATTGAATTTAAATCGTCATCTTTTTTAGACATTGTATAAGTAAGATAGGTTTATTACATCAGTATAAAGAAAATTACAGAATGAAAAAATAATCATAAAAATTCTACGAAGACTTTTAATTGGTTATAATTGCTGAGTGGCGCTAACAGAAGTCCCGGCTCTACCACTTGGTCACTGGAGATGAGAAAGAACCATTTAGATAGTCCATCATGTATTCAGGCAGTGGTACTGAAGTCACTTAGGAGGGAAATTAATCTTGTCTGTAGAAGTCAAGAATAGGTACTGTGGACTAAAAGTAAGAAGGTCTCTATCCAGACCTCTCAGCCTCCATCGATAAGTGTCAAAGAAAGCCTCCAGACGTGATTGCCCCTGTTAACCTCACAAATAAAACTGCCAGTTATTTTACTGCAAAAATGAGTTTATTTAGGAAGAGCAGAGAATTGCGATTCAGGATAAGCAAGCTACAACAAAACCACGGGCAAGTCCAGAGAACAGAGAAAAGGAACACGCTACGCTCTCTTATAGAGCAAAGCACAGAGTGTAGAGAGCTGTTATGAACAAAAGGTCCACTGGAATGAACTGGGAATTTGAAGTATAGCGGCTTTTCATTGGTGGAGTTGGCTAAGGTATTGCTGGGGGAGGAGAAAACCTTTCTTCCTCCTGCTAGGGGAGTAAAACAGTAGCTAAAATAGGTAGTATCAATTAGCAAGATACTCTTCTTCTTGTTGGATGACCAGGAGTGGTAGGGCGTGAGAGCGCCTCCAGTTGACCTCCTGACTCCATTTTAAATAAGGTTTCCATTATTAATTATCACACCTCTTCTCTAGTTACTGTGTTCCCTCCTACAAGAATGGAGAGGAGGCCCCCTGGCCTCTATCAATCCCAAATTTTTCTCCAAGTATCATGGCCTCACCTCTACTTGTCTTTAGGTTACTAGAAATAATACCGGCGTGTCTCTGTCCTGATCACACAGGTAGCCACGAGAAGCCTAGACTCCCAAGCCTCCTCATCTTCTGTGATTTCTCGCTCCTGGTCACTCTGCACATTTGCAATTCTCTATCTCTCAGCCACCCCCCAACTTCTGAAAGCCTTCCACTGAGTCTTCTGGAGCACATAGAACAGTATTAGAAAAAGAAAATCCCCTGTATCTTCAAACTTTTTCTGAACATTGCCTTTAATTCCTGCTCTAACAAATTCAAATCTCCTTCGAGAACACTGCTGCCTCCATAGTGCTATTTCATAGCACTGAGCCTGAAAGCGAGGCAAGTGTCTTCATTGATATAAATTGCTGTTTTTTAGACCATTCTCCTTCCCTCTTCCCTAAGACCCATTAACTTTGAATTTCACGTACCAGGCAATACTATCCCTTACCGTCCTTGTTTTAACAATGTAGCTGCTGTTAGGTCATAACCTACCATTTCCGCTCCAACTAGTCCTGTATTTTGAAAACTTTTGCTTCTGACTTACCATCACTCTAAAACCCCGTCTTGGAGATTTCAGTACACGAGGCCAACACTTCTGAAACAATGGCCTCTCAGTTCCTTGAGCTCCTGACAATTATTGTATCTAGTCCATCCACTCTCCCACTCCCTACTCCTCTTCTCAAAATCTAACACCTCTCTTCTTTCTCTCTCATTCCTCACTCTTACCTGATGACCATCTTTCTAATTTTTGTGAGAAAATTGAAAATCAGAAGAGACATTTTAAAATCTCTAACCACTTTCTCTACCTGTTTGCTAGAAACCTGTACCCACACACGCTGTCCAGCCTCCCTGTGAAACCTGTGCCCACACATGCTGTCCAGCCTCCCTGTGAAACCTGTGCCCACACACGCTGTCCAGCCTCCCTGTGAAACCTATACACATGCTGTCCAGCCTCTCTGTGAAACCTGTACCCACACACGCTGTCCAGCCTCCCTGTGAAACCTATACACACGCTGTCCAGCCTCCCTGTGAAACCAGTACCCACACACGCTGTCCAGCCTCCCTGTATTCTAGATAAATCTTTTGTCTTTTCTTAAGGCCAATAGCTTCACTTGCTCTGAAGGTGGCTGAGAAATGCTACCCTCTGTCTTCTGCATCAATATGTCCCCCCACTGCAGATTCTTTCATGGTGTCATGCATCTATATAAGCTTTTCCTCCTACCTTAAAAATAAACTCTTTTAGTCTTCACTTTCCTGTATTACCACTTCTCCATTTATCCAATTCTTTTTATAGCAAAATTCTTGAAAGGTTTTCTTTATGAGCTGGCTTCACTTCCTCTATTTCCAATATTTTGCTTTTTTTTTTTAAGATTCATCCACAATGTTGAGTATATCGATACTTCTTTCCTTTTTATTGCTGAGTAGTATGCTATGGATTATGTATATTACAATTCATTGATTTTCCTGAGGATGAATATTTGAGTTGTTTCTATATTCAGCTATTACAGATACCTGCTATAAACATTTCTGTATAAGTCTTTTTATGTACATATGTTTTCATGAATCTTGGATAAATGAATGGAATATATGACTCATATGGTTGGTATATGTCAAGCTTTTTTTTTTCAAGATTTATTTATTTGAGAGAGAGAGAGAGAGAGAGAGAGAGACAGAGAAAGCAAGGGGAGGGGCAAAGGAAGAGGGAGAGAGAAACTATAAGCAGACTCCACACTGAGCACAGAGTCTGATGTAGGGTTTGATCTTATGACCCTGAGATCATGACTGGACCTGAAACCAAGAGTAGGGTGCTTGACTGACTGGCATGCCAATGTCTAGCTTTTTAAGAAAACACCAAATAGTTTTCTGAAGTGATTGTACCATTTTATATTCCTACCAGCAGGTTTTGAGATTTCCAGTTGCTCCTCGTCCTCACAGAGACTTGATTTGTTCAATGTTAATAATTTTAGATATTCTAAGTAGGTGTGGAGTGGCATCTCACTGTAATTTTTATATACATTCCCCAATGATTAATGATGTCAAACATTTTCTATGTGCTTATTTGCCATGCATGTTTCTTCTTTGGTGAAAAATATGCTCTTATATTTTGTTCATTTTTAAATTAGGTTGTTTATTTTCTTATTTTTAATTTTGAGAGTTCTTTGTGTATTCTGGATACAAGTCCAATTACGTTATTTGCAAATATATACTCTCAGTCTGTAGCTTGTATTTTTATTCTCTTGATAGTGTCTTTTGAAAAGTAGAAGTTCTTGATTTAATAAACTCCAATTTATCACTTTTTTCTTTTATGGATTATACTTTTGATGTTATACCTAAGAAGACTTGCCTAACCCAAAGTCATAAAGATTTTCTCCTAGAAGTTTTGTAGTTTTACATTTAAGTTTATGATACATTTTGAGTTAAGTTTGGTGAAGGGAGGTATAGATCTAAGGGGTTGGTTTTGTGTTTGTTTTTTGGTGCACAAAACTTTTAATTTTTCCCTAATAGTTTGGTAGAGTTCAACAGTGAAGCCATCTAGGCCTGAACATAACTTTGTATAAAGGTTTTTAAACTATAAATTCAGTTGCATATATCTATATAGGGCTGCTAATATATATTTTTTCTTAAATGAGCTTTTGTAATGTGTGCCCTTCAATGAACTTGTTCATTTCATCAAACTTCTAAAATTCAATGGTATCAAGTTGTTCATGATAACCTCCTATACTTTAAATATCTGGAGAATAAGTCATTATGTCACTTCTCTCATTTCTAAAATTGAAAATTGATGTCTATTTCTTTCTTTCTGATTAGTCTGGCTATGGATTTATCAGTTTCATAGATCATTACAAAGAATCACCTTTTGATTCATTCGTTTTGTCTATTTTTTCTGATTTCTATTTCATTGATTTCCACTTTAATATTTCATATTTTCCTCCTTTCATATATTACCCTTCCTTTCTTATCTGAAGCTTTGAACTTCTTTTACTTTTCTTATTATAATTTTTTAAAAAGATTTTATTTATCTGACAGAGAGAGACACAGCGAGAGAGGGAACACAAGCAAGGGGAGTGGGAGAGGGAGAAGCAGGCTTCCTGCGAAGCAGGGAACCCGATGTGGGGCTTGATCCCAGGACCCTGGGATCATGACCTGGGCCGAAGGCAGACGCTTAACGGCTGAGCCACCCAGGTGCCCCTCTTATTATAATTTTTAAGGTGGAAGCTGAGGTCATTGATTTGAGACCTTTTTCTTTTCCAATATAAGCATTTAAGGTTATTAATTTTCCTCTGTTTCTGTTGTATCCAACAAATTTTGATGTGCTGTGTTTTCATTTTCATTCAGCTCAATGTGATTTCTAATTTTATTTTGGTTTCTTTTCAACCCATGGTTTAGAAGAGTGTGTTATTTAATTTCTAAATATTTGAAACTTTTCCAGAAAGCTTCCTGTTATTGATTTCTAATTTAATTCTACAGTAAAAATGCTTTGCATGAAGAAATACTGTATATGATTGAAGCCTTTAAATCTACTGATACTTGTTTATGACACATAATACAGTCTTTTCTGATCTATGTTCCATGCGCACTTAAAATAATCTATGTTCTGCTATTGTATGAAGTGGTTTGTAAATGTCACTTAGGTCAAGTTGGTTGGTGATGGTGTTCAAGACTTCTGTATCCTTTCTTTTTTAAAATTTTATTATGTTATGTTAATCACCATACATTACACCTTTAGTTTTTGATGTAGTGTTCCATGATTCATTGTTTGCATATAACACCCATTGCTCCATTCAATATGTGCCCTCTTTAATACCCATCACCAGGCTAATGCATCCCCCCACCCTCTCCCCTCTAGAACCCTCAGTTTGTTTCTCAGAGTCCATAGTCTGTCATGGTTTGTCTCCCCCTCCGATTTCCTGCCCTTCATTTTTCCCTTCCTACTACCTTCTTTTTTTTTTAACATATAATGTATGATTTATTTCAGAGGTACAGATCTGTGATTCAACAGTCTTATACAATTCATAGTGCTCACCATAGCACATACACTCCCCAATGTCTATCACGCAGCTACTCCATGCCTCCCACCCCCAACCACTCCAGCAACCCTGTGTATTTCCTGAGATTAAGAATTCCTCATATCAGTGAGATCGTCTGATACATGTCTTTCTCTGATTGACTTATTTCGCTTAGCATAATACCCTCCAGTTCCATCCATGTTGTTGCAAATGGCAATCTTTTTTTTAATTTAAATTCAATTAGCACGTGTATAGTACATCATTAGTTTTTGGTGTAGTGTTCAATGATTCGTTAGTTGTGTATAACATCTAATGCTATCCTTAAAGAATTTGTCACTTTAATTGTTCTTTAAATTATTGAAAGAGGGTTGTCAAAATCTCCCTACTGGAATTGAAATTTTGTCTATTTCTCCTTGTTTTCCTAATAGTATTTTGTTTTACATGTATAAACACTTAGGATTGTTATGTTTTCCATATCATTATGAATTGAAACTCTTTATCTGTGGTGATAGTGTTTGTTTTGAACACTGATTTGGAGTTTCTTTTTTTAAGATTATTTATTTATTTATTTGAGAGAGAGAGTAGAGTGAGAGAAAGAGAGCATGAGTGGGGGGAGGGGCAAAGGGAGAGGGAGAAGCAGACTCCCTGCTGAGCAGGGAGCCGGACATGGAGCTCAATCCCAGGACCCTGGGATCATGACCTGAGCTGAAGGCAGCCACTTAAGCCACCCAGGTGCCCCATGATTTGGAGTTATTAATATAGTCACTCCACCATTCTTTTGATTAGTATTCATATGATATATATTTTGCTTTTAGTTCATTTGTATCTTTATATATTTTTTAAAGATTTTATTTATTCATTTGAGAGAGAGACTGAGACAGAGAAAGAGAGTGAGAGAGAATGAGCAGTGGGGGAGACAGAGAGACCCCGATGCTGGGCTCGATTCCAGGACTTGGACATCATGACCTGAGCCAAAGACAGATGCTTAACCATCTGAGCCACCCTGATGCCCCCAAATTAATACACTTTATATTTTGGAACAACTTTGGGTTCACGGCAAAATTGATTAGGAAGTGTGGAGAGTTCCCATATACACCCCACCCCAGACACATATAGTCCTGCTCACAACATCCTGAGCTAGTGTGGCATATTTGTTCCGGTCTGATGAATCAACATTGACCCATTATCAAACAAAGTCCACAGTTTACACTGGGGTTCACTCCTTGTGTTGTACATTCTGTGGGCTTTGACAAATGTATAATGACATGTATCCATCACTGTACTATCATACAGAATAGTTTCACTGCCCTAAAAATCCCTTGTGCTTCACTTATTTATCCCTCTTCCCACCCAATGTCCCAGCCTCTGGCAATCATTGATCTTTTTACTGCCTTCATTGTTTTGCTTTTTCCAGTGTCAAATAGTTGAAATCATACAGCATGCAGCCTTTAGGATTGGCTTCCTTCACATAGTAATATTCATTTACGTTTCCTCCATGTCTTTCTATGGCTTGATAGCTCATTCCTTTTTAACTCTGAGGTATACACTGATTGTATGGAAGTACCAGAGTTTATTTATCCATCCATTTATTGAAGGACATATTGATTGCTTCTAAATGTTGGCAGTTATGAATAAAGCTGCTACAAACATCCTGTGGTGGTTTTTGTGTTTTGTGTGAACCTGCTTTCAACTAATTTGGGTAAATATCAAGGAGCACAATTGCTGTTTTATATGCTAAAAGTGCGTGTGTGTGTTTTTAAAAGATTTTATTTATTTATTTGACAGAGAAAGACACACAGAGAGAGAGGGAACACAAGCAGGGGAAGTGGGAGAGGGAGAAGCAGGTTTCCCGCTGAGCAGGGAGCCCAGTGTGGGGCCCCAGGACCCTGGGATCATGACCTGAGCCGAAGGTAGACGCTTAACAACTGAGCCACCCAGGCACCCCAAAGTGTGTTTGTTTTTGTAAGAAATTGCCAAACTGTCTTCCAAAGTGGCTGTATAATTTGCATGCCCACCAGCAGTGAATGAGAGTTCCTGTTACTTAACATTTTGTGAGCATTAGGTGTAGTGAGTGTTTGGCTTTAAGTCATTCTAGCAGGTATACAGTGGGTATTTATGTTTTTAATTGAGCAAATGCTTCTATTTCTTTACTAACTTATTAATTTAATGAGGTATCCAGGGAGCTTTAGCCAAACTTTGGTACTGCTGATGTCAATTTCAAAGAAGTTCTCACTTCTTAATGAAGATATAAGTTAGGGCCTCTTCTGCTTGAGCTACCACCTGAATAGTGATGCATTATTGCATGCATTATAACACCTTTGGATACTTGTAGTCAGATTTTATAATATCATAATTTGTTAATATTCAAGATTAAATTGAAGATATCAATAATATCAGGTATCAGAATGACTTCTATAAAGTGGCAGACAACTTCTTTAAATTTTGTAAACTTCTTAGCCTGAAAGTTAAAATCTTTCCATGTAGAAAATATTGTCTATCATGATACCAGGATGACAGTTCCTTGTATTGGAAAAGATATACGTTTTGTATTTAAATCCATCTAGGTTCAATTCTAGGTTGGGTCTTACTGGCTAAATGCCTTTGGATGAGTTATTTAAACTCTATGGCCCCTCTTTCCTCATATGATAAATGAGTTGTTACTACTTAATTGCTATTTAATTATAAGCAATGGACTCAATGAAAATAATGCCTTTTAATATAATTAATACTGCTAAACATTCAACAAATTATAGCTACTTTTTGTTAAAGAACTTATGAAGCTAAAATAATTAGTATTAGATTACCTGGGTTTTGTGGATAATGATTGAACAGATACATTGATAAAGTCATTGCCCCTTTTAGTGTGCCCATTACCTGGTAGTCATTAGTTATCTAAAATCACCAGGAAAGATAATGTGATTATAAGAAAAAGTGAAGCTAAATTAATTGAATTATTAAATATAAAAAAACTAAAATATAAAAGTAATTAGAAGTAAAATGCATTAGCTAAGACATTTTTACTAAGTCTCAGTAGTAATGGCACAATTAGAAGAAAAAAAGAATAAAATAAAAATTAATACAATAGAAAATGAAAATATAATCCTCAAGACACTAAAAAACCTGCTAAATATTAAAATAATGTTAACTAGCAATGAATAGCTTTCAAATAAGCATAAGAAAATGTAATTCTAATATGCTGGATTTGAGATGGAGGTTATAAGGTAGGGATTGTAGTATAGTAAAATGATTAGAAGTCTGGATTTGATGACAGAAAGATGTGAGGTTGTAACTGGGTATTTCTGTTTCTGAACAATGTACCCTTAATTAAATTATTTATACACTTATTGCATCAGTTATGCCCATTTCCTTCCATAAAATATGCAAATAACCATTACTTATTCCACATACAAATTATAAAAATAAAATGTATTTAAAGATCTTAGCATGGTGTCTGATATATTATGATCATGCAGAAATATTTAATGGTAGTATTATTGTTGTTATTTCCTGTTTCAGATGCTAAACTAATGTAGTCTATCCTGTGTGAGTCTGGAGGTGGTTAATATCATTTCTCAGTATCAGATGCTGCTAAAACACTGAAAATACTAAAATTGTAGGGTGTGAAAATTTCAAGAAATTGGACTTCTAAACAAGTTTAATGAAAGGCAAAACTGTACTCTGAATCCTACAGACACAGCGCTCTTAGGCTAATTTTATTCTCTAGCATTTATTCCCAAGAGGAAATGAGGGCAGGCAAATCATCACAAACATAACATGTCTTACAGCCATAGGCCAAACCCCAGTCAATCATACTCAGTAACTACTCATTCCCTCTGTTTGAATAGTAAGTAGAAGACAATGGACATGTTGGGTGGTAATGAGAGATGAACTTGGAAAAATTCAGGAGCCAGTCGATAGAAGGCCTTGGTCTTGATAAATGTGCATAGAAAGATTCTATTTCCTAACCAGATGTATGTTGCATATGGAAATAATTATGTCTCTCCAAGAGAGGTTCATGTTCAACACTCTATTGTGTAACATTAGAAAAGAAATTTTTTTCAATATGAATGTCGAGATGCAAATCAATTACAGTGTTTCTGCAGTCAATACAGAATGTGTCCCATTTTAGACATTCTTAGTAAAGACCTGAAGTATTGACAACTTTTGTTCTACATTTATTTGAATAATCACATAGGAAAAATATAAAAGATTGAATAGCAGTATCAGCAAAACTTTCAGCATTTGTTTACCTGAGAAATTCCAAGCAGTACTATCTTTCATGTCACGTTACTACCTACTGGAAGTTTTAATTCAATACCAAAGAATGGACTTACAAGCGGAAAACTAGGAATGTACAACAAATTTAGGGTTTAAGATCTAATCAGTGATTTTTAAATAGGAATATTCAAAAATCAAATTTTTCTGAGATCATGTCTGTAATTGCAGAAATCAAATTCTTCACCTTTCATCTACAGAACTCTCTTATGGGGATAATATATAGTTATATTTGAACAGTTGTCAGCCAATTAATTTCTCAATATTTAGAAGACTTGAATAAGTAATATTTGTATGATTATAATTTTAATTTCCAAGCAGATACTTGGCGTGAGCCATTGTTCTCAGAGGATGTTGATTTCAGCAATCAGAGAGTAGTTTTGTGGGATAGAAGGGTTGGCAACCAGCACATCTGGTGGTTCATATTTCCTGGAGACTTTACACTTGCCTTTAGTCTTCAATTGTTAGATTCAGATTTATTGCAAGTAGGATTCTAGCAGAAAACAGGTGCTGTTTTTTGTATTCTTATGTAATATTTTATGTCTTTAAGGAGGAAAATAATATAATATGGCATTTTGTTGAAATGCACGTGGAACATGTTTCTGAGAGCCTTCTCATTCCTTGTACCTGGTGCCTGTTCATATGACACCATAGAGAGAGTCAAGGAACACTCTTAATGTTTGTTTTTTTAAAAGTTTTTGTTTAAATTCCAGTTAGTTAACATACAGTGTAATATTAATTTCAGATGTACAATATAGTGATTCAACATTCCCATATAACACCTAGTGCTCATAACAAGTACTCTATTAATCCCCATCACCTATTTAACCCATCCCTCCACCCACCTCCCTTCTGGTAACCATCAGTTCATCCTCTATAGTTAAGACTCTGTTTCTTGGTTTGCCCCTCTCTCTCTCTCTTGCTTTTTCCCCTTTACTTGTTTGTTTTGTTTCCTAAATTCCACATATGAGTGAAAAAATATGGTATTTGTCTTTCTCTGATTGACTTATTTCATTTAGCGTAATACTCTCTAGCTCCAACCATGTTGTGGCAAATGCAAGATTTCATTCTTTTTTATGGCTGAGTAATAGTCCACTGTATATACCTACCACCCCTTCTTTATCTATTCATCAGTTGATGGACATGGGTTGTTTCCACAATTTGACTATTGTACATAATGCTGCTATAAACATTTGGGGTGCATGTATCCCTTTGAATTAGTATTTTTGTATTCTTTGGTTAAATACCTAGTAGTGCAATTGCTGGATCATAGGGTAGTTCTATTTTTAACTTTCTGAGGAACCTCCATACTGTTTTCCAGAGTGGCTGCACCAGTTTGCATTCCCACCAACAGTGCAAGAGTGTTCCTCTTTGCCACATCCTTTCCAACACCTGTTGTTTTTTGTGTTTTTGTGTTTTTGATTTTAGCCATTCTGACAGGTATGATTGTAGTTTTGATTTGTATTTCCCTAAAATGATGAGTGATGTTGAGCATCTTTTCATGTGCTTGTTGACCATATGTATGTCATCTTTGGAAAAATGTCTATTCATGTCTTCTGCCCATTTTTAAATTGGATTATTCATTTTTGGGTTTATTCTAAATGAAAGAATAAGAAAGCCTGAAAAAAATAAGAAATAAGTAACATGCTTGATGGAGAATTTAAAGCAGCAATCATAAGTATACTCACTGGGTTTGAGAAAAGAATAGAAAACATCAGTGAAACACTTACCACAGAAATGTTTTTTTTAATTTTTTTTCAGCTTTAATGACATATAATTGACAAAATTGTGTATACTTAAAGTGTATAAAATGATGATTTGATATACTTGCTTTTCATTTTTAAAAAAAGTCTTTGTAGCCAACTTGATTTTGACCAACTTTTTAGCAAATCTAAATTATTTTCTTACTGATGTAACTCTGAGATTTCAAAGACAACATTTTAAGTAGATCATTAGTTTAAATGATTAACTGCTCAGTATACTTGTTACATTGCATTATTATTATTTCATAAACTCCATGAGGACATAGGTCTAGACCCAGGCCTTAGTACCGTTTATGACAAATACTATGAATTTAAAAAATTGATTAAGTAACATTATTATTATTTTTTTGGAGAAAAATCCTTTTATTCCTAGTTCATTGAGGGTTTTTACAGGAAATGTATGGTCATTTTTCAAATGACTGTTCAATATCTTTTTATCTGATCATGTGGTTTTTGTTTATTCTGTTAATGCAGTATGTTACATTATTTTTTCTTTTATTTTACTTCTTTAAAAATTTTATTTTATTATGTTAATCACCATACATTACATCATTAGTTTTTGATGTAGTGTTCCATGATTCATTGTTTGCATATAACACCCAGTGCTCCATTCAATACGAGCCCTCCTTAATACCCATCACCAGGCTAACCCATCCCCTCACCCCCTCCCCTCTAGAACCCTCAGTTTGTTTCTCAGAGTCCAGAGTCTATGCTCATAGTTCGTCTCCCCCTCTGATTTCCTGCCCTTCATTTTTCCCTTCCTACTACCTTCTTTTTTTTTTTTTTAACATATAATGTATTATTTGTTCCAGAGGTACAGGTCTGTGATTCATCAGTCTTACGCAATTCACAGTGCTCACCATAGCACATACCCTCCCCAATGTCTATCACCCAGCCACCCCATCCCTCCCACCCCCACCACTCCAGCAACCCTCAGTTTGTTTCCTGAGATTAAGAATTCCTCATAGCAGTGAGATCATATGATACATGTATTTCTCTGATTGACTTATTTCGCTTAGCATAACACCCTCTAATTTGCAACAACGTGGATGGAACTAGAGGATTAAATAACATTATTGATATGATCAATGAGATTCGCAAATTGTGTTGTCATTACATAATCTATATTTGGAACGTATTAAAGTATATAACATATAACATAGATATATGCTTAGAGATATAATATTGACATATTTTCCTGCACTTTTTTCTATTGAAAGCAATGTTATAAATTTAAAACTGTAAATTCATCAGCAAATTTCTTTTTATGTTTATGATTTGCAATTATGACTTAAAGGCTTAGAATTCAGTTTCAGTGTTTATTTTATATTTTATAGAAAAATGGAAAATAACTTTCTTATAATTTCTTTTATTGCAAATGTGGTACAATCAACCTATGATATATGATTATCTTTTATTGCTAACTGTCCCTTCCTTCATTTTCCAAGGAGTAAGACTCTTTCCAGAATTTTGTCCTTTTCTCACCCACAATTATAAGTGATCACATATTTTATGGAATGACATTTGTTTAGATTCTGAACTCGTACAACTGAAATTTTTTTCACGGCCACTAGTAAATACAAAGGTATTCTTTTTTTTTTTAAAGATTTTATTTATTTGCCAGAGAGAAAGAGAGAGAGAGAGCAAAAGAGAGAGAGCTTACAAGCAGGGGAGTAGCAGACAGAGAGAGAAGCAGTCTGCCCGCTGAACAAGGCAGACGCTTAACCGACTGAGCCACCCAGGCATCCCAATACAAAGATATTCTTTTTTTAATTAAAAATTTTTTTATTAAGTTCAATTAGCCAACATATAGTACATCATTAGTTTTTGTCGTAGTGTTCAATGATTCATTAGTTGCATATAACACCCAGTGCTCATCAGAGGTATTCTTTTTTTTTTTTTTTTTTTGCAGAATTTGAAGATATATTTGCAGCACATCTAACTGGCAAATGAAGAGTATCCAATATATAAAAAGAATTCATACAAATAGATAAGTAAAAAACAAAATCAGTCTAGCAGGGATAGAGCCAAAAGACTTAAAGACACAAGTCACAAAAGAGGACATTTTTAATTGGCCAATTAGCATATTCTCAGGCTCTCAACCTCAAGGAAATGCAAATTAAAACTACAACAAAATTTCACCCCAGACTTAACAGGTTCATAGAATTGATTAAGTCCGGTAATGTCCGGGGTGGCAAGAGTGTGGAGCCTCTGGAATTCTCAGTTAGTCAGAATATAGATAAGCGCAACCTCTTTTGAAAATTGTTGTTAAATTTGAAGTTATACATACCCCATGGCCCAGAATTCTACTTCTGGGTGCCTAAGCTCGAGCAAGTCCTGCACTTGTCAACTACAATACATGTACAAGAATGCTCATATCAACATGGCTCATATTTGCCTCATCAGAAGTATTCTTAAAAGAAATCAGGTAGGTGCATTCCTTTCAGTGCTACTTTATATTAATTTTTCTTTGTTCCCCTTTCAATTAATCTTACTGCATCCATCACGTATTCTATGTAGTCTAGAATTTATAGTAAAATATATTTATATAGATTTTATATAGCAAAATATTTAATATAGCAAAATATTAACAGAAATCTCATATTCAGTATAGCTGGCTGATCAGTTAAGTGTTAATATTCTCTAAGCTTACATTTTAAAAGTTCTGGTATAAATAAATCTTTAAAAAAAAGTTCTGGCTAACAACCCAAAAATTTGGACTTGATCCATGATGTTTACACGATAATAAAATATTTGGGAGGGAGATTAAATTTATGTCTTAGGTCTCTGTCAGCTCTAAAATTTCCATGGTTCTCTGATTTTTGTCATTTCTCTTCAATCTGCTAAACATAAAATTTAGAAAAAATAATCTTTTAAGATATTTGGTTGTGGGAAAAGAATTTATCCATTAAAAGATGTTTATGCTATGTGCTCATATAAAAGACAAGAGACAAACAACATTTTATTGTCTACTCATAAATCACTGTAGCAAAAAATAAGAACTACAAATTATCACAGTGAAATTCTAAATCACTGCTCCCCTGTTGTACCTAATAGTGTTCAAAAATTGTCTATTGTAATAAACAAGAGAAAAGTAATAATAGTTTCATATTTTGTTGTGCTTTTCTTTTTTAACCTTTTTATACATAAGATCTTAATCCTAGTATGCTTGAGGTAACTATTTGCCAGAGCAGAAACAAGGATTTGGTGAAATAGAGAAAAACAACTAGTAAAATGTGATTTTTCATATTCAAATTTAGATTATAAGACTGGATAGAGACCCTCAAGCTAGGGTGCCATGTAAAGAAAATTTCTCCCCCAACTTTTGTGTCTCTATCTGACCTTAAAAGAGACCCCTGTCGTTGATTAAGTTATCTGATTGAAAGAGGATTTGTTGCAAGGGCAATGGGCTGAACTGTAGGATGGTCAGATAGAAAAGGGGGTGGGGAAGAAAAATACTGGAGAGCAAAATGATCAGATATGTGTCCCAATTTTGCCCCAAATAAGACAGAATTGTGTTAGACAAGTATTGGAGTTGAAGGCTTGTGTCCACTTGATTCTAAGAATTCTGAAAGGATGTGATCACAAAATAGCCCCTGTATCAGCTTGGGAGGTGGGGTTACCAACTCCATAGTGTATTACCAGTGGCAGAGGGAAACCTTGAGGTTTAGCAATCTCCTGTCTCCTTTCATTTCATGGGTTTTAGACAAGGAGTAAGCCATTTTGGCTCAGGGATTCCAAGTGAGGGTGTGATGATGAGGTGAGGTGATTCTGTGCCTGTATCTGCAGAGCTGACCATGAGTGCTAGGGCAGGAGAGAGTGGCAGCCAGATTCCAGGAGTCTGTGGCATTCACAAGAGCTGGGTTTTGAGGAAAGCCAACGGTCTTTGATTGGCGAACCTCATAACCAGGTCAGAGTTACAGCAGCTAGAGATTCAGCTGCACAGAGCAACTCAGGTGGACTAGGGACAGCAGGAGGAGACAGGGAGGTAGAGGTCCCCTCTCTTCTGTTGTAATGAAGATAAATAAACCTTCTTTACTCCCTACTTCCACCTGTCATTTAGGGGAGATAAACGTGTGAAGGAAGCTATGTAAGGAGACTGAGTGGCTGAACATTTGTTTTCCATAATACACTGAACAATGCCTGTCAGAAAATTTTAGGTGACAAGATTGGGCCACATTTGAAATATAAGATTAAAAGTTTTTCCCCACCTCCAGTAAATTATGGGCAGGAACTTTTGAAGATGATCAAATCAGTCACTTAAAATAAAATATATTTTTCCTTCCTCCCCCTTCCTCCCTTCCTCCCTCTTTCTCTTTCTTTCTTTCTTTCTTTCTTTCTTTCTTTCTTTCTTTCTTTCTTTCTTTCTTTCTTTCTTTCTTTCTTTCTTTCTTTCTTTCTTTCTTTCTTTCTTTCTTTCTTTCTTTCTTTCTTTCTTTCTTTCTTTCTTTCTTTCTTTCTTTCTTTCTTTCTTTCTTTCTTTCTTTTTCTTTCTCTTTCTTTCTTTCTTTCTCTCTTTCTTTCTTTCTTCTTTCTTTCTTTCCTTTCCCTCTCTCTCGCTATCTCTTCCTTCCTTCCTTCCTCTGAATTTTTTTTAAGATTTATTTATTTATTTATTTGAGAGAGAGAATGAGATAGAGAGAAAGCATGAGAGGGGGAGGGTCAGAGGGAGAAGTGGGCTCCTTGCTCAGCAGGGAGTGGGGGACTCGATCCCGGGACTCCAGGATCATGACCTGAGCTGAAGGCAGTCGCTTAACCAACTGAGCCACCCAGGGCCCCCTTCCTCTGAATTTTTGAGGTTTGTACCAGCTCTTCACAGGATGAGATTAAAATGAAGATTTTTTTTATATTCTAAAATTTATTTTATTTCAAATATAGCACAAAAATTATAACAATATAATCCTTAGTATCATGCCAAAGAAAAATAATTACACGTTTACAAAAATTATCTTTAAGTAATCATTAATTCGGGCCAGAAAGTAAGTCTTTTACATGACTTTAGGACAAAATATACATACAATGTGGTAGTTTTAAAAACTTCTGAGGATTATCCGAAGGGGTACGTGCACCCTGATGTTTATAGCAGCAATGTCCACAATAGCCAAACTATGGAAAGAGCCAAGATGTCCATTGACAGATGAATGGATAAAGAAGATGTGGTATATATATATACAATGGAATATTATGCAGCCATCAAAAGGAATTAAATTTTGCCATTTGTAATGACGTGGATGGAACTGGAGGGTATTATGCTGAGCGAAATAAGTCAATCAGAGAAATACATGTATCATATGATCTCACTGATATGAGGAATTCTTAATCTCAGGAAACAGACTGAGGGTTGCTGGAGTGGTGGGGGGTGGGAGGGATGGGGTGGCTGGGTGATAGACATTGGGGAGGGTATGTGCTACGGTGAGCGCTGTGAATTGTGTAAGACTGATGAATCACAGACCTGTACCCCTGAAACAAATAATATACTATATATTAAAAAAAGAAGAAGATAGTAGGAAGGGAAAAATGAAGGGGGGGGAATCGGAGGGGGGGACGAACCATGAGAGACTGTGGACTCTGAGAAACAAACCGAGGGTTCTAGAGGGGAGGGGGTGGGGGGATGGGTTAGCCTGGTGATGGGTATTAAAGAGGGCACGTTCTGCATGGAGCACTGGGTGTTATATGCAAACAATGAATCATGGAACACTACATCAAAAACTAATGATGTAATGTATGGTGATTAATATAACATAATAAAATTAAAAAAAGAATACAATTAGATCATATTTCACAGTAAAGTTTAGGTATCACTTTGTATTTATAAAACCAACACTAACTTGTGCAATAACATGGCATTTTTACTATTTAACAAGTAAAACCCGATCTCTGAGTTTTTATATTCACCTCTATAACACTGGCCAATATCCTCATTCCTTGTTGTCTCTTTGAAGCACCACCTGGGCAATCTCCAATGCCAAATCAATTGAACCTATAATAAACCAATAACCAGGTTGCCTTTCACTTTAAGGTAAAGAAAGGAAAGGAAAACACTAACCAACTGTGTAGATAGTTGTAAATCCAACCTATCTAACGTTAACTGGGTCTGCTATGCAGTCTAGAAATTCCTCTGTTTGACTTAGCTCCCTCTCCTTTTCTTCTTTGCTTCTCTTAAGTCTCTGATTCTGCCAGGACCCTTAGTCAAACTCTGGAGATGACTTCATTGTTTACCTGTTTACAACAAGGATTGTCAGATGTGCTCTCCTCCACAATTCAAGTACAAAACCTGAACAGTTACCTATAATTTCACTCATCTTGTTCTTTTTACAACTCTCCTCTAAAATAGAATAGAAATAGATTTTCCAAAGTGAAAGGTAATCCTTCCCCCAGGCCACCAAAATTGACTACCTTCTGCTCCTAAGGGACCACACTACCTATTACCCATTTATCCTCTGTACCTTCAAGTTCTCTCTCTACTATATTCTTCTTGTAAATATCTCCATATACTCATATCCCTGATATTCACCCCTTTGTTTGGTCTCATCTCATCCCTCCAGTGTCTATTCCAGCCCTCTCCAAACCCCTTCAAAATTTTTACTTCTTTCATGTCCCTACTTTTTCACTGCCATTCATGCCACAATTCACCGGTTTTTGGGTTCTGTTCTCACTCTTTTCCCCTGAAACTGAACTGATATTACAAATACCTTTATTTTAGGGAAGTACAATGGACACTTTTAGTTTTATCAAATCCCTAGTGCTAAAATGCAGATTTTTATTCAAAGACATGATTTTGTAGTTTAGACAGTTTTGCCACAAATACTATATGTATGTAGTCTCAGATACTGATTTACTATTTTCAGGAAAAAAAATTTTCCTGATACAATTAGTTCTTATCCTTAGCAAAGCCTATCTATATGTTTTGAATCTACAAGGTTTTCATAGAAGCCTTACTACTTGCCTATTTATTTGCAGGACTGTTGTCTTGTTAAGATGTACCTGCCTATTTACTTTCACTATGATCTCAGAGATTGGGAGCAGATCTTTCTCTAGATGGATATTGCAACTAGGCTCCCAGCTATATTCCTTTTCTGAACACTATTCAGGGACACATCTTAGCCTCGTGCAATATACATACACACACACACGTGCACGTACACAGCCTATTTCTAAATTTGTATAAATTATTTTAAATCATAATTATATTTTAAAGATAAACTATTTGAACATTAGAGAAGAAAACATAATACAGTTTTAAAAACACTAAGAAGATTAATCCAGAAAAATATTGGATTTATACTAAAAAGTTATGAAAATAATTTTATTAATTGAAAAAGCCCACTTTCCTATATAAAAGATAATTTTTTCAAATATTTATAAGGGAAAAAAATTAAGCTTTGGCTCTTGAATCCATTTGAAATAGTTTTGATGGCTTCCTTGTTTTCTGCTCTGACAATATGTTGCAGGATCATTTTGGACATTTCTTGACTCAGATCTGGCTTCATACAGTTTTCCACAATCCCAATTCTTATTAGTGGGAAATAGTAAGTAGATGGTTTTTTCAGCAGTCTGAGCTACAAAATATGAATATTTTAAGAGAAAATATATCATATATTACTATTACTTCAAATTCAAATTAGGAGCAGAGAGATGTTATTAAACTCATCCATCTTACATTTATAACTCCTTTTTTGTGTTCTCAATGACACTAACACAATTACTCATTTGTTTTATCCCACAGCATATACAAACCTATGCACCAGACTCAGAATAAAACTAACATTGCTACCATAAAAAACATATTACAGAAAAGAGATCGATATTTTTCTGAAGTTCTTTTTCTTTTTAGGGTATATCTATAGTCAAATCTCTGTGTTTTAAAGTCATTGTATGATTATACCACTAACTTGATATGCAATTTGGTTCATTTGTTTCATTTTGCTTTTAATTTTTATGGATAACTTATAAAAACGTAATTTTGTTTTATGTATGTTTAAGGTTCCATTGACGTACATAGTATATGCAGAGAATTCTAGCTTCTAGAAGTTCAATCCCTTTTCCACATACACATATGCTGTGAGAAATGCAGATAACTCTTATTTTAATGCTTTTTTCATTTATTTCTTAAAGTAATACATTTTGGAGCAATTTCAATTTACAAAATGTTTGCGGAAATAGCACAAATAACTGCACATGACTCACTCAGATAACCCCATTCATGTTTTGTCAGTTGCCCAATGTTGTAATGGAACCAATCCTGGAGCATGCAAGGCACCCACTTGTTATGTGTCTCTAGTCTCCTAGTTGCTCATCTTTCCTTGACTTTCATGACTTTGACATTTTTGAAGATGTGAGTCAGTCATTTTATAGAATATCCCTCAATTTATATTTGTCTGATGTTTTTTCATGCGTAGCCTCGGGTTATCCATTTGGGGCAGGGATAGCATAGGATTTGATGTGTTCTCGCTGTGTCCCATCAGGTGGTGTAGAATGTAGATTTGATTAAAAAGTGATTGCCCAGTTTCTGTATGATAAAATAACTTTGTTTATGTGTTATTTTTCTTCATCCTTATTAATGAATAATTTGTGAGTAGATAGCTTGAGATTATGTAAATATTTCATTTCCTTTTTGAATTTTATTGAATAAATTTTGTTGAATTTTTAATTTATTAATTTAATTGAAGATTCTGAAATAATTATTACAATAAATGCTAGCAACAATTGTTGCCAAATGGTGATTATTCAATTCTACCATTCATTCTGCATATGTTTTTGTTATCCTACTATACAAGATACTAATATAGTTTTATAGCATTTTCACCTTAGGCAATTATTATATTTGTGTGTTTATTCTTCTATGGCATTTATACTAATATTTCATTTTAGACTAGAGGAAAAATGAAGTAATTGAGAGAAATTCCTTAATTTTTATATTTCATGTTTTGAATAAAAGGAAATATATCATCACCTTTGAAAACAGACAAAAATAATTGAGTTGATAATGGTGTTTTCTACCTTTCACCTTACAAGTTAAAGGCCTCAAATTTTCTCTAAGATAGAAGTCAAAATATATACACCATGAGAAATGGATATTTCAGTTTGCAAGGAAACATCGCTGAGTAATCTCTTCTCTGGTAAGACAATTCCATATTATTTAGTAACAGATTGATTTTGCAAATATAAAGAATTTTTATGTTTCCATGGGGATATTAATAATTACCTAATGTTTACTATGGACAAAGTATTGTTCTAAGCTTTTTAAATATATTTAATCCTTTATTTCTGGAAATAGCTGTATGAGATAAATATTATTATTATGTTATTTAAACATAAAGAAACAGAAGCTGAGAAAAAGTGGAATAACTCTCCCAAAGTCACATTACTATTAAGTAGGAGAGCCAGGATTTAACCTGCAGTCTGGCCCATGAGGTTGTTCTCTTACACATTCTACTACAAAGCTCTACAACTTATAAATTAATAAATTACTTGTCACCAAACACCATTGTATTTTCTCATCTCATTATAGAACTAGAGGACATTTTTTTTTGAAAACTTCCATTCAGTGACTCAGAAAATAAATTTTTTAAAAGTAAAATAATACAGAATTTTTTTTTCCGACTGAAGATCAGATATTACTTTAAGATTTTTATCTTATGTGTGATAAATGCAATATCCTAAGTGGCAAGGAATTTTGATCCACTTTTATATTATGTTCATAAATAGGCCATTATTTTTGATATCTTAATGAGAATATATATATATATATCTGCTCCAACTCAAAAAGGAGAAAGTGATAATGGATTAGCAAAAAGAAGGTAGATAGATGATTACTATAGCCTCCTCAAATTTATCTCTTATATTACTATACTAGACATTAATATTCTCTGTTAGAGATTTAAATGGTTAACCACTCACCAAATTGTATTCTTTATAAAAAGTGTTAATTTTTTAAATTTAATTTTATTATGTTATGTTAGTCACCATACAATACATCATTAGTTTTTGATGTGGTGTTCCATGATTCATTGTTTGCATATAACACCCAGTGCTCCACGCAGAATGTGCCCTCCTTAATACCCATCACCAGGCTAACCCATCCCCCACCCCCCTCCCCTCTAGAACCCTCAGTTTGTTTCTCAGTGTCCATAGTCTCTCATGATTTATCTCTCCCTCCGATTAAAAAGTGTTAATTTGAATGGCCAAATCTGCCTATACTGACAAAACCTTTGAATAGCTGTTTAGCTATTTTGTTTAATGAGAAACAAATGGGAATGAGGTTATAATCCTCCAAAATTAGTTTTAAAATTACCACCTCTGCTAGAGGCTGTGGTATAGTTAAAGATGAATTTTAGGGGGTGGGAGGATGGCAAAATAGGTGAAGACGATTGAAGTACAAACTTCCAGTTATAGAATAAATAAGTCACAGGGATGCAAAGCAGGGCATAGAGATAGAGTCAATAATATTGTAATAACTTTGTATATGGTGACATATGGTAACTAGACTTGTTCGCGATAATTTCATAATGTATACAAATGTCAAATCACTATGTTGTACACCTGAAACTAATGTAATATTGCATGTCAACTATACTTCGTAAAAAATAAATTTGAAAAATAAAGATGAATGTTTTGAAGCAAAAAATAAAATGTATGTGGCACATATTTCCATTTGGAATGAAGGTATATTTTGGGACCATCAAGGTATTTTTATGAGTAACATCAAAACATCTTGTAGCTATTTAGATCTCTATTGGGTCATGATGTGCTCAAAGCTGAGGAAGAAAGGATAAAGGGCATTTATAAATATATACCCTAAAGGTAGGATAGAAGTTACTTAAGCACTTCCAGTTAAAATAACATTGTAACTCTTAAAGTTCTAAAACTCATTCCCACTGCAGTTTTTTTTATATTAAAAAAGAAGATATAGCCATGTTGTAAAACAATCTAAACATTTCTGTGGACAAGCCACACACACACACACACACACACACACACACACACACACACACACACACACGTGCAGCAGGAGTTGAAAAGTGCCTGGTTCTGGGCATAAATGAACAGTGGTTGTCACGATTCTTTTCCTCTGTGGTAACAAGGACGGAAGCTCCTCCAACACAGTGAGAATTAGAAGCCATACTCAGTACCTGAAAGCAGAGTGTGAGGGCTCCCTTCCCCAGGCTGGAAGGCTAAAATAAGCTACAACCACTGCTCAGTGTTGTGATACTTAACTGTTCTACTTGGCAAGAGAGATGACAAGAAAGATCAGAGAGATAAATGGCTACACAATAGGATCTGGGCTAGACTATACCCCAGCTCCTGAGTGGACCTGTTTTGTTTTTGTGGATGAACATCTTCAAGCTACTAACTTATTACATTTGGATCTGTACTGGGGACTGTGTTAGGCCAGTTGAAGAACTGTTAAACTACCAAACGGGAAAGTGGGAGCGTAAGGAGATAGAACACACACACACACACGTGTGGTAACCTTTCAGATTACAGTTCCAGAAGAGGTGGAGGAATTTTGACTTCACAAAGGATAGGCAGTAAGTGCAATAAATGGAAGAATGTGCTTCCAAAAAAAATTCAAATGTTATGATAGTATTCTGAAAACATATAGGAAAATACGTTTAAAATTCTCAAAGAAAACAAATGAAGAAATTAATAAACAAAAGTAGGGAGATATAAACTTAAAGAAGCTGGAAAAATAATAATAATAATAAAGATTTTTTAAAAGTCTGTAATAGAATAATTGCTTTACTGGCCTTAGTTGAAGAGATAAGTGGTTAATAGGAAGATAATATTGAGGCATTCACATAGAAATCTGCATGGAAAATGTAGAAATAAAGAGATTGCTAAAAAATTAAGTTAGTGCTGCAATATCAATATCTGACAGAATAGAATTTAAAGTGTAAAGAGATACTATAATAAATAACCCCAAATGTAATATTTTTGAATAAAAATCATAGATGTTAAATATATAAAAAAATAAAAATATTAAATGGAAAATTTAGCTAAATCCACTTTTATCTTGGGAGATTTATGTAATTTCTTCACAAATTCATTAAACAAAAAATTAAAGAAATAATTCTTGATAACATAAAATAGCACATTGACAAATTGGATCTAATAAATATATAGAGGGGCGCCTGGGTGGCTCAGTCGTTAAGCGTCTGCCTGCGGCTCAGGTCATGATCCCAGGGTCCTGGGATCAAGCCCCGCATCGGGCTCCCTGCTCGGCGGGAAGCCTGCTTCTCCCTCTCCCTCTCCCCCTACTTGTGTTCCCTTTCTCACTCTCTCCCTGTCAAATAAATAAATAAAATCTTAAAAAATATATATATATATAGAAACTTGCCCTCTCTACTAAAATACAGGCTATATATACATGGAATTTTTATAGAAACTGACTCCATACTAATCCATAGGGAAATTTTAATATTTGAAAGAATCAGTGTAATACAGGTTGTATTTTCTGATCAATATGCAATTACCCTAGTAACTAATTACAAAATGATGGTTAAAAGTTATAACAAATACATTTAGAAATTAAAAAGCAAATTTTTATGTAACTCATATAATTAAACAAAAGAACAGTTTTTCTCTCTTGGAGACATGGATCTGCAATCTTTAAAGACTTTCCAAACACAAGGCGAGATTAAATTAAAAAATTATAATTATTTGTAAAATCCTGAATTCTAAGTATAAATATAATATTTTAAATAATACAATATAAAAAAAAGTCAGCTTATTACCAAACTTCTGTGACTCTGGAAATTGCAGGTGCACCTTGAGGATATTGTGTGTTGGTCTCCAGACCACTGCAACGAGCAAGTCAAATGAATTTTTTTTATTTCCCAGTGCATATAACAGTTATATTTACACTAGTCTTTAGAATATTAAGACATAGCATTATGTTTAAAAAAATGTACATACCTTAATTAAAAATACTTTATTACTAAAAAATGCTAATCATCATTTGAGCTTCAGTGAGTCATTAATCACTGATCATAGATAGCCATAACAAATATAATAATTATGAAAAATCTTGAAATATTGCAAGAATTACCAAAATGTGACACAGAGATATGATGTAAGCAAATGTTGGAAAAGTGGCACCATAGATTTGCTCAACACAGCTTCGAAACTTCAGTTGTAAAACTTCGATTTGTAACTTCAATGCAGTATCTGTGAAGTGCAATAAAATGAGGTCTGTTTGTATATGATGGTAGAATAATATCACACACTACTGTTAGAAAAATGTTATCCATCAAAAGTTTAACACCCAGGGGGGCCTGGGTGGCTCAGTTGGTTAAGCATCCAACTCTTGATTTCGGCTCAGGTCATGATCTCAGGGCTGTGAGATCGAGCCCTACCTGGGGGTGTCCCAGCATAGAGTCTGCTTAAGAATTTGCTCTCTCCCTCTCTCTTTGCCTCTCCCCCCTCAAAAAAATTTAATACCCAGTTAATATAAGCTAACATATTGTGCTCAATATGCTAAGCATTGTTTTATGTATTTAAAGGACTATATATCAATCCTTTGAGATAGATTATTTTATTATGTTCAATTTATACATGAAGAAACTGAGGTACACTCCGAAGTGTCTCGGACGGAAAGAAGCAGAATCTTGTCCCAGATTCACCATTAAACATACTGGCTTTTTTATTTAAAATCACTTACATAACAGTGTGAAAGAAATAGGAGCACAAATTCATAAAAAACACCACCTTATCTATGGGAAATGCTTGAAGAATATTCTAAACTTAAATTTAATAGTCAGTAATAAGCACTGACTCTTTTATGTGTAGTTAAACTTAAATGGATGATAATATGACTGAGATTTTACACTTTTAAGGATAAAGATTATAAAACAGAAGAGGCAGACTGCAAATGTAAATCTCAAGAGTTGAGAATTAAGAATTATCTCAACAAAAGTTGTAAAATCAAATATTTGAGAGGGGAAGTATGGGAGAATGGGAAAATAAAAGTATTCTAAAATTTTCTTACTAGTGGGTTTAAAATGACATAGATAAGTAAAGCGTCTTAATTGAGATGATATTTTAAATTTATTTCCATATAATTATTAGAAAAATTTAGTTTTAGATATGGTACAAGAAATAGATAAGTAACATGTTATGGGCTGAATGTTTGTGTCTCCCCAAATTTATATGTTGAAGACCTAATTCCCAATGTGATGGGACCTTTGGGAGCTACTTAGGGTTAGATGAGTTCAGGAGAGTAAGGCCTTCACTACAGGATTAGTGTCCTTATAAGAAAAGATACTAGAAATTTTGCTTTCTCTCTCGCCACTCTGTGAGAGCACAGCAAGGAGTCATCTAAGAGCTGGGAAGATAGCTCTCACCAGGAACTGAGTTGGCCAACATCTTGATCTATACTTTTAGAATTCAGAACTGTGAGAAAATAAATTTCTGTTGTTTAAACCACCTTCCTATGGTGTTTTGTTATGACAATCTGTGCAGACTAATACATAACCATTTGTAGAAATGTAAATCGTAGCAGAAACTTCTAAATTAACGGGGGGGGGGAAGTAATACAATAAATCAAATCAAGAAACAATGTGCTTTCAAAATAGGTAGAAAATCTGAATAGACATTTTTCCAAAGAAGACACACAGATGGCAAACAGGCACATGAAAAGATGTTCAACATCATTAGCAACCAGGGAAATGCAAATCAAAATCACAATGAGATATCACTTCACAACTGTTAGAATGGCTAGTATGAAAAAGACAAGAAATAACAAGTGTTGGTGAGGATGTGGAAAAAAGGGAATCCTTGTCCTATTGGTGGGAATGTTAAACAATATGAAGGTCTTCAAGCAATTAAAACTGGAACTGCTACATGGTCTAGTAATTCCACTTCTGGGCATTTATTTGAAGAAAATGAAAACACCAACTCAAAAAGGTATGTGTACCCCTCATGTTCATTGCAGCATTATTTACAATAGCCAAGATGTAGTAGCAAGCTGCATGTCCATTGATGGAGGAATGGATAAAGAAATTGTGGTATATACACAGTGGAACATTATTCAGCCATTAAAAATAAGGAAATTCTGCTATATGTGATAACATAGATGGATCTTGAGGGAATTAGGCTAAGTGAAATAAGTCAAAGAAATACAGATACCATACAATCTCTTTTATATGTGGAATCTAAAAACAAAACAAAACAAAACAAAACAAAAACCCCATAGATAAAAAGAACAGATCCATTGGTTACCAGAGGCAGGGTAGGAGGTATGAAAAATGGGTGAAGAGGGTTAAAGATTTTTAAAAATGTACTTTCAAAACTAGTGGTTCTCCAGATGGTCCCTAGAGGCTCTTGAAAATATCTAGAAGGCTCTTGTCCAGTTGACTTTCACAGCCCGGAAACTGCCAAAACCTCACATGTGTCTGCTGGTAGCTGCCAATGGGGAATGATGGCTTCTCCCATCTCCCACCTTTCAGCTCTCACACCAAAGGCTCCACACTGGCAGCTCTAACCCAGACCCAGGGAGGAAGGGGATTTGGCAATGCTGTTCCTGGCTTCCCCTCTCCAACATGGGGGAAGCTATAGAAGAAGTTGTGCTAATGTCAAAAGTACAACATTATCTTTTCAGTGATAAGTTTCATACTTGGCAGCAAATTTCAAATGACAGTAGAAAAGCTTTAAAATATTTTCACTAGTTTTTATTAGCAAACGGTAAGAGGTATAATGGAAAGAGAAGGGTCTTTGGAGTTGACAGACCTGAGTTTAGATCCTAGATCTACCAAATCTTAGCCTTGTATCTTGAGTGAAGTCAATGCACCATTAGGAGCCTTTGCTTTTTCACCCATAAAAATGTGGATAATGTCCATTTTAAAGTATTATTTTGAAAAATAAATAATCTACACAAAAAATCCATTCAAGCCATAACATGTAAGGAAAGAAAACAAAGCAAAACAGTAGATATTGGTAAAAGTAGTAAACAAATTAGGATAGAAATCATTTAAAAATGGAACTAAAGTATAAATAATTCAATTATGATTGCAACAAATAAAGATTATCAATTTTGATTTTTAAAAATGCCAGTGATGTAATTATTAGGAGGTACACCTGAATTAAAGTGTAAACAATAGTTTCAAAATTAAGGAATGGGTAAATTGTAACAGGAAAATGCAAACAAAATGGAATCTGAAAGTAATAGATTAATGACAGAGTAATTTGATATCAAAACTATTGAGGAAGAAAATATGAATTATTTCACGGTAAAAGATACACTCACAAAACAGATGATAGAGTCATAGAACATTGTGGTTAAAACAATCTAGCAATCAAATATATAAAGCAAAATCCAAGGAGAATTTGATTAAGCACAGTTTTAAGCATCCATTTTTATACATATTCTCAAAATTAGATCAATAGATAAACATAATCGAGAACATAAGATCTTGAATGGAACAGAATAAAAAACCCAAAAATAAACCCACAACTATATGGCCAATTAATCTTCAACAAAACAGGAAAGAATGTCCAATGGGAAAAGGACAGACTTTTCAACAGTGTTGGGAAAACTGGACAGCAACGTGTGAAAGAAAGAAACTGGATCACTTTCTTACACTATACACTAGAATAAATTCAAAATGGATTAAAGACCTAAGTGTGAGACCTGAAACCGTAAAGATCCTAGAAGAGAACACAGGCAGTAACCTCTTTGATGTTGGCCATAGCAACATTTTTCTAGATATGTCTCCTGAGGCAAGGGAAAAAAAAGCAAAAATAAACTATTGGGACCACATCAAAATAAAAAGCTTCTGCACAGCGAAGGAAACAATCAACAGAACTAAAAGGCAACCTATGGAATGGGAGATTTGCAAATGATATATCTGATAAAGGGTTTATCCAAAATATATAGAGAACTTATAAATATAAACACCTCCAAAACAAATAATCCAATTAAAAATGGGCAGAAGACACGAGCAGACACTTCTCTAAAGAAGCCATACAGATAGCCAACAACCTGAACACATGAAATGATGTTCATCATCATCAAGGAAGTGTAAATCAAAACTATAATGAGATATCACCACATCCCTGTCAGAAGGGCTAGAATCAACAACACAAGAAACAGCAGGTGTTGGCGAGGATGTGGAGAAAAAGGAACACTTGTGCTTTGTATGTGGGACTGCACACTGGTACAACTACTGTGGGAAACAGCATGGAGTTTTCTCACAAAGTTAAAAATAGAACTACCTTGTGATCCAGCAATGGATTTACTGGATAAATACTACTAGATATTTATGCAAAGAATACAAAATACTAATTCAAAGGGATATATGCACCGTGATGTTTATAGAAGTATTATTTACAATAGCCAAATTATGGAAACAGCCCAAGTGTCCACTGACTGATGAATGGATAAAGATGAGGAGGTATGTATACACAATGGAATATTACTCTGCCATAAAAAAGAATGAAATCTTGCCATTTGCAATAACATGGATAGAGCTAGAGAGTATATACTAAGCAAAATAAGTCAGACAGAGAAAGACAATACTGTATGATTTTACTCATCTGTGGAATTTAAGAAACAAAACAAACGAGCAAAGGGAGAAAAAGAGAGAGACATTTTGAGAAACAGACTTTTAATTAGAGAGAATAAACTGGTAGTTACCAGAGGGGAGGTGGGTGGGGGTGGGTGGGTGAAATAGGTGATGGGGATTAAGGAGTGCACTTGTTGTGGTGAGCACTCGGGGATGTATGGAAGTGTTGAATCACCGTATCATACACCTGAAACTAATATAACCCTGTATGCTAACTGGAATTAAAATAGAAACTTAAAGAAAGAATATAAGATCTTGAAATATAATCATTAAACTTTTATGTTTATATATGTATGGTTGTGCATGGGTGTATACATTTATCTATATTACTGCTGTTGCATATGGGATTTTACTTTAGTTACAAGCTTAAGTTAGCCTATTACTGTTAAATGGATACTGACAGAAGACATGGGACTCCTGGATGAGAGAAAAAGGATTTATTTCTGATGTTACAGCAATGCTTGCATCATTTCCTTTTATTTTCCAAGTCCTTTTGTGTGTTTAAATGGATGTCCTGGGTGCATGCTTGCCCTTGCAATGGGTTGTATTATAGAGCAGGAAGACTGTGTTTGAGGAATCTGCCACTTGTATAATGAGAGGCAAGTAAACATGGGCTCTTTGTCTCAGAGGGAGAGAGGTCCTCATCCCACCAGGACGTTGCTGCAACTTCAACCTGGAAAAATTATGTGCATCAGGGTAGTGCCTTTCATTCTTAGTACATTCAGCAAGAATATACAGCAATGCAAATGTTCAATGACTGATGAATGGATAAAGAAGAGGTTTTATATATATATATATATATATATATATAGGAATAATTATATTCCTTGTGTGGGTTGCACACAAGGAATATAATTCAGCCATCGAAAAGAATGAAATCTTGCCATTTGCAACAGTATGGATGGAACTAGAGAGTATAATACTAAGCAAAATAAGTCAGTCAGAGAAAAACAAATACCATATGATTTTACTCATATGTGGAATTTAAGAAACAAAACAAATGAACATGGGGGGAAAAGAGGCAATCCAAGAAACAGACTCTTAATTATAGAGAACAAATTGATGGTCAAGAGAGGGGAGGTGGACTGGGGGATGGATTAAACAGGTGATGGGTACTAAGGAGGGCACTTATAGTGATGAGCACTGGGTGTTGTATGTAAGTGATGAATCACTAAATTCTACATTGAAACTCATATTGTTCTGTGTGTTAACTAGCTGGAATTTAAAGAAAAACTTGAAAAAAAAAAGAGTATACAGGGATGCCAGGGCCCATGGTGGGTTAACTCTCTCAACAAATATATCAGAGATTTCAACAAACTCATTAACAACATTAACTGTCCCCTGAGAGAAAATAAAAACAGACTCCAAGATACTGCATCCTATAATAAATTATGTATACACGGAAATAATTGAAATATGTCTTTTCTAAAAAAAGATTTCTTTATTTTAGAAAGAGAGAGGAAAAAAGAGAGAGTGTGCACACGTGAGTGAGGGGAGGGGCAGAGATTTAAGGAAGAGAAGCAGACTCCCTGCTGAGTGTGGAGCCTGACACAAGGGTCCCTCTCACAGCCCTGAGATCATGCTCCGAGCTGAAATCAAGAGTTGGATGCTTAACCGACTGAGCCACCCAGGCACCCCTTGAAATATTTCAATAACTCTAAAAGACATAAAGCATATGGCAGGGAAGAATTCTAAAACGAGACCAGAAACTTGGAAGACAAAAAAAACAGATAAAATTACTAAACTGTAGGAAATTTGTTTTAAATGTCAACAGATAAAAAAGCTGTATAGATACATTTTTGCGGCACAGATCACTATCTATAATGTTGATGAAAGAACAAAATCCAAGAACAAAGAAAATGAAGAAATGATATGAGTAGGAAAATCACAGAAGAGCAAATCTAAATAGTAAATATTAGTAGTCAGGATAATGCAAATCAAAGTAAAAATGAGATAAAAATTTTCTATAAGAATGGCAGAAATTGAAAAAGCAGTCATATTTATATGGTAGATCTGGATCAAAAAGGTATGTTCGTAAATGTTGACATAAATTCGATAGTCCCACTCCTGGGAAACTATCCTATAAAAGTTAAAGAATGCGTATGTGTACCCACATTTCCTATTATGTCACATTAAATATGTTTCTTGTAGTCATTCTTTTTGCAAAAATTCTGGAAACAATGTAAATAGTTTATTAATGAGTAGATACGTACCCAGGAGCGAGGCATTCTCTAAGAAGGGATGCCCTCTAAATGCTAGAAGATAAGGTAAAACAGAAGTATATGCTTTTGAATTTGTAATCATGCAAAATAAGAAGATATGACAAAGTACAGTAATAAGTAGAAGTCCCTCTCCCTGGCATATACCAGGGGCCTGTCGGCGTTTTGACCTGGACTGATAACAGGATGAAACATGAAAATACATTCTGAAGGAAGGGGTCAAGGTGCCAGTAGGTCAGAATGTCTCCTTCACTATGGGCTGCAGGAAATGCCAGTGAAAGCCTAAATTGAGAGTACGTCTTAGGTTACGTTCTTTATTCACCTGAGATATGCCAATGATGTATTATTAAGAAAGAAAAGACAAACTGAAGAGTAAAGTCTACAATATTAATACATTTTCTTAAAAAGACACATGAACAATAAAACCCTATAGATGTATATATACATTTGTGCATTTTTTAGCGTAAGACAAAGACGATTTGACATAATGATGATCTAGGGGAGACAGGGATGTAAATGGGAAAGGTTTGAGGAGAGTATATATATTAGCTTTTTTCACACACCATTGTGCTATTTTACCAGTTCTTGTGTGTAAGTATTACTATGACAATTTTGGAAAAGTAATTTAATAAAGACCATTCATAAAAGAATGGTGTATTTTATGCCTTTTCACACACAGAAGGCAAAGCATTTTGACCAATAGTTGAAACTATGCTTTCAGACTCCCTTTCCTTTACCAGTTTTATGTAGTGGGAAGAGCATGTAATAAAAAGAATAAAAACAAAACAGAAGCAAACCTGTACATTAGTTCAGATTTCACTTTGTATGTGAAATTAAACAATCTGAATCTGTCACAGGTAAAACTTACCTCAGTGATTCCATTGTGAGGAATGAAAGAGATACTATGTTGTTCTGGAAGTATTTTGTATGATTCAGTTATGTATTTTAGAGAGAGAGAGGGAGAGGGAGAGAATCTCAAGCAGTGCCGAGCCCCACAGGGAGCCCCACAATGAGCCCCACATGGAGCTCGATCCCCCGACCCTGAAATCATGACCTCAGCTGAGATCAAGAGTCAGATGCTCAGCGACTAAGCCACCCAGGCGCCCCTGTTCTGAAAGTATTTTGTGAACATGATATTACTATTCCATTGTTTTCAAGATGGCAAGAATGACTTCATTATTCTCTTTCCAATATGTGTATGAAAAAGGGTGGGAGTGGGGGAGATAGAAGGGATTGATTTGAAGAGTAGAACTCAATTACCTTTATAATTTGAAGGACATGGATAAATACCTTCTTAATATCATGTATTATTTTAGTGCACACATTTACCTAACCTTGTAGACCTGCTAATTTAAAATCAAAATCAAAACATTGATCAAAATTAAATCAAAACAGGGTGCCTGGGTGGCTCAGTTGTTGGGCATCTGCCTTCAGCTCAGGTCATGGTCCCAGGGTCCTGGGATCCAGCCCCGCATCGGGCTCCGTGCTCGGCGGGAAGCCTGCTTCTCCCTCTCCCACTCCCCCTGCTTGTGTTCCCTCTCTTGCTGTCTCTCTCTCTGTCAAATAAATAAGTAAATAAATCTTTTAAAAAATTAAATCAAAACATTGTCTTCCTGTATATAAAAGCTTTTAAAGAAATAAAAATTAGTCTAAAAATAAAATATGTTAAAGTATGAAAAAATTTCTTAAGGTGTATATGTAGGTTTATATGGTATTTATTTCTATGGTACATATGCTTCTTTGGAGAAAGTTCTGCCTTTTGAGACCATAGGAAATTAGAGGAACCTCAAAAAAATAAAGAGAGAGAGAGAGAGAGAAAGCTCTTAAAAGGCAGAATGTGGTGGTTCGTTTCACTATTTCAGGCATTGCTTAACAATCTGTTGAGAATGCAACTTGAACTAAACAACAAGCAGGCACATTTTATTCGCTTTCCAAGAGCGACAGGTGCAAAGAAGCTTGAGGAAAAAGCATTCATTATGGCAAAGGTTAAAATTAGGTACTTAAAAATCGTCATCTAATTTAGGTCATTTATCATTCTCCTCAAAGCCCCTTTTGTACAATTGAATACTAAAGTGCTTAGCTTACTATTAGATCATCACAGCTGCTACAGTATCACTCAAAGCAGATGTTTCACAGACAGAGAGAGCCCAGCTAATTTGAACAGAAACATGGTGACTGCAAGTCACTTTTTGGCAGGTCCAGCAGTGAATGTGAATATACCATGCAGGTGCAACAGTACGTGGTGAATTGTAGGATAAATGCTTTGAGAAAGAGAAAAGTGATATTGGTGAGAGATCCCTGAAAGGATTTTATTCCTGAAGGATTAGAAATCCAGAGCTTGTACACTGTGGTTTGCTGTGATATGCTTTAAACTACTCCTTCCCTATTGAGAGGAGGAAACAAAAAATAAAATGGTTGGACTAATTATAGTGTGTCCTTGTAATCATTTGCACTTGGAAGTAAAGCACTGAGGACATTTCTTACACTTAAATCAGGAACTCATATAGTAATATCTTCCCAACTTTCATCCCTAGTGACAGCAGTGTACAGATTTATATTTCTATATGTTTATGTGTATTTCCATGCATGTGTAAAAATCAGAAGAAATCTGTGAAACTCAGAAATATTGGACACATACCATAAATTCCTTGTCTAATTCCTTATTTTTGTAATTCATGGCATGACATTTCTGTGGAAAAGAAAATGCCCCTTCCACTTACAAAACTGTCCCTTCTACTTAAAAAATAACGTAGAAATATTTGTGACAAGTGGCTAATTTAATTCTCGTGCTTAGTCGATAACTAAAAGTACTTGAGTTAAATAGGAGAGAATCCCTTGATTAAGTATAAGAAGTTTAAAAAATGTGTGTTGCAACCATTAGATTTTATTTCTTATCAAATAACTTTCTTGATATATATATGTATAATGTATATATGAATTTACATATATTTATGTGTATATATGTGTATATAATACACGTTTTATTTATAAAAATATATTCCTGAAGAATGCATGTAATGATATTTTTAGAAGTTAATATAACAATAGAAGCTATGGCATTTTATAAGTTTCTTAGGGCTACTGTAAAAAATGGCCACAAACTGGGTGGCTTAAAATAGCAGAAATATAAAAAAAAAATAGCAGAAATATATTGTCTCACAGCTCTGGAGGCCACACAACCCCCAAGGTCACTAGGGGAAAATCCCTTCTTGCTTCTTCTGGCTTCTGGTGGCTCCCGGTGTTTTTTGGCTCGGGGCTGCATCAGTTGAATCTCTGCCTTCATCTATCACATCACCTTCTCCAATTTCTCCCTGTGTCTTCTCCTCCTGTGTCTCTTGTAAGGACACTTGATGTTGAATTTAGGACTCACCCAGATAATCCAGCATGACCTCATCTCAAGATACTTAATTGTATGTCCAAAAGTCCTTTTTCCAAATAAGGTCACATTTTCACGGGTCTGGGGGTTAGGATGTGGACATAACTTTTGCGGGGGTACCATTCAACTCACAACAGACATTATAGATGTAAATAGATATTTTAAACAATGCTACTCAGAGTAAACCTAGTCCTCAGATGGCTACCAAGTTTGTAAACTATTTGCTATTGGTCTGCACCAAGATAAGGAGCTCACACCAGGATGTTCATCCATTTCATTACAAAGCACACTGTTAGATTTGGCTAACATTTTTTGGGTAGAGGTGTTTTTTAAAAATTTTTTATTGTTATGTTAATCACCATACATTACATCATTAGTTTTTGATGTAGTGTTCCATGACATAACACCCAGTGCTCCACGCAGAATGTGCCCTCTTTAATACCCATCACCAGGCTAACCCAACCTCCCACCCTCCTCCCCTCTAGAGTTTTTGATGACAGAAATGGTACATTAATTTATTTTCCAGAGCAAGCTCCTTATCACATCATGGACCAGTACCTTCTGAGTTGTATAGTTTTGAAATATGATGGCGAAATTGATTCTACATTGCTGCGTCCAGTGTAGTCTTATTGGACTGTGAGTCTAATATGGTCACTATTGAAAGCTTCTGCTCATTGGGAGTGGGGTAGTTACATAAGATACCTGGTCATCATGGAAATCACCGATTGATTAATTCTGGGTAGGCTCGTGCCAGGTGACATGGAAGAATGTGATATAATTTAAATGAAGAAAAATGAACATCAATGTGTTTTGAAACATAACATTTTTTAAAGATTTATTTATTTATTTATTTGACAGGGGTGGGGAGAGAGAGCGCACATGCAGAGGAGCAGGAGTGGGAGGAGCAGACTCCCCACTGAGCTGGGAGCCCCATGCGGGGCTCGATCCTAGGACCCAGGGACCATGACAGGAGATGAAGGCAGATGATCAACCAACTGAGTCACCCAGATGCCCCTGGAAACATATCATTGCCTACCCATACGTGGGTTTGTTTTGCCTTTGTTTCCTATATCATATTATTTTTCATAGAATAGTAAGTACAATGTGCGATACAGTATATAAAGTTGTTTTTATTGTCATTAAATGGAACACATGCTGTCAAAATCCCAGCCCCTGGATTTTTACCTCGCCTATAAAGCTGATGTCATCTTCTCCAAAGTGTCATTTGTGAATACCATCTGCAAGCCTTTTCAAATCCATGGGTGTCTCTGTTGGCTAAGAAAATTTGATTTGTCCTCACTTGTGTGCAAGGCAATGCAACTCCTCCTCTGGCTTATCTTGAAGTATGACATGGTTCTTAAACCTTTTAAGCTAAGCTAACTATCAGAAACTGCAGTAATATTTCTCTGTGCAATGCCACATTTACTTTTCTCTATTGATCATCAGCTTTTCTCTCTAGAGATCTATTGCTTTTGCTAACCAGAGTGACTCAGGGACTTGTCTCCGGTCAATTGGTTCTTAAGCCCCATTCATTTTTGTTGTGTATTTCTGTGTTCCTCTTATTACGTATTGTTTTCATTTTCAAAGTTAGGAGCATAAAATCATATTTCCCAAGGATGAAAAGGGCCTAAATCAATTTCCCTAAGATACATTCTGAAAGCAGCATTAAGTGTGGCATCCACCTTCATTATGCCGTTGAACTTGAATTTGTTGAACTGGGAAGTTAAGATGTTAATGTCAGACTAAATCACAAAATTAAAGTCTTGGGTCATCACAGTCCATTCAGAATAGTCACTTGAGTATACAGTATATAGCATGACCCTATAAAAATCCCAACATATTTTAAAAATAATTTATTTTCCCCCCCTCTGTCCCTAGGGAACAGTTTTAAGCAAAACATTTCCATATGGAAAAAGTGAGGAGATTTAACGGGCTGTGTAGCATCACTCATGAATAGTATTTAAGTCTCAAGAGCATAACTAGGCTTGAAGATTAGGGTATATAAAAGCATTTCATTCTCTAGTATGTTCATATACTGTCAGGGCAGGAAACTCCACAAACACAATTATAAACAACCCCAAAAGCCATGTAATCAAGTCTACCATTACATGATCACGAGTCTACATGGAGACTCCCACTCTACTAGTAAAAAGGAAATCAACACGGTAGCTTCTGGGTCACTTATTCTTGTAAAAGTAAGATTGGAATATGCATTTTGACTTTAATATTTTCACAAATTAGAAAGAATAGTCTGGCAAAGATGATCATTTTTAGAGAGTTAGTGATTTAATAATCATTTCTAGATTACTGAAATCAGAAAGGGCGTGCTTCTTTTTCCATCACTTTCATGAACTTGAAGGCAGGCAGTCGTTCTCAGGCCCGAGTGCATCAGTGGCATGAAGAGGTGGCAACCTTTAACAATATCAGATGCTCAGGTCCCATGCCTACCTAAGATTCTGATTCATTTGGTTTAGCTTTTTCAAAGATCCCTAGTGAATTAAATGTGCCAGCGGTTGGAGAACAAGGCTTATTCAAGAGCAATGATTATCAAATTCTAGTATACAAGAATCACATGAAAGTTTAATAAAATGTGTATTCTGGTGCTAAACTTCCAGAAATTTTGATAGAGTATGTCTCAGTAAAGATCCCATAATCACATTTTTGCAAGCATCCCAGAGGATCCTATACTCATGGTCCATGTACTATATTAGTTGAGAATAAACTAAGCAGAATCCTTAGGGAGATGTCCTGCTGATTCGAGTACTACTTCATACAACACTGAGCTTGCAGGGACTTTAACTATCTTGGCTTATATAATCACATTCATGCTCAGTTTCCATTTATGATTGGGAAACATATTATATGAAAATTCCAACTTTATAAGTGAAAAAACAGGCCACAGAATGTTAAAATGGCTTCACTAATTCTATAAAAGAGAGATACCACACCCAGATTAATTCTAGTTTATTGTTTTGTCAGTCTACCCAAATAATCTCAGATTATCTAAATGCTATCCAAATAAAGTAACAGTGGTCTGGCTCTGGGATCAAATAAATTATGATAAGACAAAACCATGCTGGAAGATATGTCAGCACAGAAACTTCCTGCCTAAGAGGCAGAATAGTCTAGGAGACAAGATCAGGGGCTTGGGAACCAGAGTGCAGGATATGTGTGGATGCTGGCTCTTCCACTAACCAGCTGTGTGACTCTAAGCAAGTTACTTCATTTCTCTGTGCCTCAGTTTCCTCATTTGTCACATAAGGATAATTCCTATCTCAAGGTTTTGGCAAGGGTAAATGGATTATTATGTATAAACTCTTCAAACAGCATAATGTAAGTGCTTTGCAGTTGTACATGCTGTATAGTTGGCTTTTACTATTTGTAGGTATTTACTATTTGTTGGTATTTTTAGGGACTATATTTAGATGAGGTGCTGTGATTCAAGTCATATGGAGAAGACTGTATTTTTGTTTTTGGTAAATTTTATCAAATCTTCAATTGTGTTTAATCATAGGCTACATTTAAAATACCTTTCCATTTAATCAAATGAGTTGAAAATTGCACGGGGGGGATTTATATTTCAAAATTTCTTTTCATTCTCTTTGGTTAAGCATCTACTCTCTTCCTCCTCCATAACCAAACCAAACCAAACCAAACCAAACCAAACCAAACCAAACCAAACCAAACCGAATTTGCTTTGTTGTTGTGTAGTAACATTCCCAGAATGCAAGTTAACTGAGATATAAAAACAAAGATCGTACCACACCAAAAGGAAAAGGTATGCTTCCAGGCCAGTTGTAAAAGTTGGGGTGCTGAGCCCACTAGCTTAAGACTCATGAAGAGTGGGTTCTCAGAGAAGTCTGTGATAGGAAATATATTCTCTACCTTAGATTCAAAGGGAAACATGAGTCAATCATTTCAGGGCACTTTCCCACACCCAGTCCTAAAAGCTATACTGACTTTCCCCATCAGCAGGGGTACCAAAGAGCAACGTTCAATAATTCTGACAAACTGCAGTAAAAGAGTCTAATGACACCGGATGGCAGCCATGGAGAGTGGAGACACAGTCAGTGTAATGAGCAATTTTGAAATGACAATAATTATGGTCCAATGAGGCTGAGAAGAAAGGTTTTAGAGGCTATTTTTAGGTTCATGTAATGACCATCTCTGGCTTTTAACAACTTCACTGGACCACCTGGTATGGTTTGTTGGCCCAGTTTTATAATTTCCCTTCTCCTATTTTCTCTTCACTCTAAGTCACTCGACTATGCATTAAATCCTTTTGGGGTGTGGGTGTCTGGAACAAAGCAGGGTATAAAAATATATAAATGAATAGAAATAATGTTGCAGTGTGTGAAGGAATAAAATTTTGACAATAGTATGTGGACATGACATAACTTGCTACCACATTTTATGTTCTCTAGGGTTTGATGGTTTCCCCTTGAATAGCGTGACTTCTTTAGAAAAGAGGGACATAGAGTTACAAACTCTCAGTTTTTAAAAAATTTTAATTCCAGGGTAGTTAACATACAGTGGTATATTAGTTTCAGGTGTACAAGATAGTGAGTCAACAATTCTATACATTATTCAGTGAGAGGGAATATTATTTTTTATCCATAAATAATTCTGTCTTTATTGAGATAAGGAATGAGTACTGTTACCTGCTGTTCTCATAGGGTAAATGATTTATGTTCTTTTGTCCACAGAAAGTTGTGTTTTGGTTCAGAAATGGATCAAGTCTTTTATTTACTTTTGTTTTTGTTATTGTAGTTGTTTTATGAAGAAATAAGGATTTGTAGCATCGGCTTAACACAGTTACCTCCCGAACACTGAGTTGGCAGAAGAAGCCAGAACTCTACGTTTAGGAGCAAGCAGCACATACCTCATTATTTGTGATCGTTCCTTTCAACTCATTTCAAATTCTGCCTCTGTCTTGCCAAGTGTTTTAAATGTTGAAGTGTTTATTGCTTAGGTTGATAAAAACACTAGCTGATCTAACATTACTTGTGACACTAATAAATCTTTTATAATACAGTGTGCTCAATCCCTTAAGTAAAAATAAAATGCAAAGGCAAATAGAAGAGGGACACTATGCCATTTTTAGTGTGTTGTCTGTTCCTTTTCCTTCTTTCCTGTTTTCCTTTTGTTGTACTTCCGTCCATGTTCGTTAATTCTTGTCTTCTTTCTCTTTCCTGTCTTGGGTCCAAAACACACTGAATGGAAAGCAATATTTAAAAATGAGTATTTTTAACAGAGAGCAGCTGTTTCAAATCTTCTCTGCTTGGAAAAGAGATGAGTCTTCTTTAAAAATTGGGTCATCGAATTTAAGTACTGTCCATGTTTTAACCCAAACATGCTACGTTTTAATGATTATATTTAAAGTTTAGCTCACCTAGTTTTATTTGTAAAGTAAACCCAGGCCAGCTCCTCCCACAGGGGTTCTATGACCACTTGGTGGCGATGTTGTAGAGGGGATTCAACACTGAATGGGGGTAGAAAAACCAAGGCCCTTTCCAACCCAGGAGCTAGCACTGTGATTTACTGAATCTCAGTTCTATGTCTTAATTATTCAGAGGGCCTTATAGCATGGAGACTGGCTCGAATTTCCCACAGCAGAGTGATAAAATATGTTATACACCATCATTTCTACATAAATAGCCACCATACCAAATTCCCAAAGCTAGCAAAATTAAAGCGAAGTCTTTTATCTTTCTTTTTCTTCCAAATAACTGTAAAAATACCTGAAATGTAAAATATATATGTAAATAAATAAAAATAACAACAGAAAAACAAAAATAGAAAAAAACTTGAGTTGATTTTGTTCGATAGAAAGAATGCAATGACTTACCAAGTCTTACTAAGTCTGAATTGAATTTTCCACTACGGGTTCATGTTGTTCAATTTTCTCCATGAACGAAATACTGAGGCCACAAGTAAACATATTTTTTCTTATGGATTCTATGCCTTTTAACATCTCGACATCTATGTTTATGCTATTTCTTTTGCACAGAATACCCTCCTACCCACAACCTCCCCAAACCTCTGCAAAGTCTCTCCTTTAGAGAGCCACCATTATTTGTCACCCTTACTTACTCCTCAACAAAATGTTGCAACTGTATTTTAATTAAATGCATGCATGTCTCTCTCCCTGATGAAATGTGAGTTTTTCAAGGGAAAAGACCATTTTCATTTCCTGTTTTTGCAATTCTCTTGCTTTCCTGCCTTCCTTCTTCCATCCTTTTCCCTCTGCCCTCCCCCCACCCACTCTTTTTAAATAACTATAATATGTCTATAATAGATCTTACATTGTGTGGATATTGCAGATATGATAAATCCAGTATGGTACCTAATATCATGGCATTTACCATCTCATAAGAAATAGGGTCAAGTAAATGAACAGTTATTTATGTGTGCCTTGATAGGGGACAAGCACTTGGTACTTAGAAATAACCATGAAAGCTAAGATATACTGAGTAGTTACTGTGTCATAGACACTTATAAGAATTTTACTTATATTAATTTCTAATCTTTATAAAAACCTTTATTGTTATTAAATTTACATACTACAAATTTCCCTCACTTAAGATGTACATGCAGTTCAATGGTTTTTACTGTATTTATAAAATTGTGAAACCATCAGCAAAAATCAATTTTAGAACTTTTCATCATGCCAAGAGGAAACCCTGTACCCACAAATAGTCACTCCTTACTCTTACCTCATATCTTCCCTCAGTCCCTGGCAACCATGAATTTCCTTTCTGTCTCTGTAGATTTGCCTTTTCTGGACATTTCCTATAAATGGAATCATACAATATGTGCCCTTTTTTGTCTGGCTTTCTTCCGTTAACACAACATTTTCAACGTTCATCCATATTGTATGTGTCAGTACTTAATTCTGTTTTATTGTCAAATGGTATTCCATCATATAGATAGACCACATTTTGTTCTTTCATCAGTTGATAAACATTTGGGCTGTTTCCATTATCCATGCATGTACAAGTTGCATGTGTGTGTGTGTAAGTTTTCATAAATTTTGTATGTACATCCTAGGAGTAAAAATGCTAGGTTATATAGCAACTTTATGTATAATATTTTGAAGTACTGCCAACTCTTTTTCAGAGTGGTGGTATTGCTTACATTCCCACTAGTAATGTATGAAAGTTCCCATTTCTCCACATCCACACCAACACTTGCTGCTGTGTGGTTTTTTGATATTAGTGATCTGAATGGTGTGAACTGGTATCTCATAATGGGTTTGATTTGCATTTCCCTAGTGTTTAATAATGTTGAGCATCTTCTCACGTGCTTACTGGCTATATATATATCTTCTTTGGAGAAGGAAGATATATTAAAACCCTTAATATTTTAATCTTGATATCAATCTATGAATTCAGTGCAATTATTATACTCATTTTATGGATGAGGACTTAGAGGCCTAAGGAAGCCTAGGGACAAACAGCTAGATTACAGCTAAGGTGCTCTGATTCCAGAGTGCGTACTATTAATGACTATGTCTATTGCCTCTCATTACATGTAGAAACACATTTATGTAGAAACACATAAGTATTGAATGTCAAAATTGCTTCTTTTTCACATATGGTAACCAACTCTTAACAATAAACCATAATCTGATATATTATTTTAAATTTTTTCTATTTACATGCCTACTAAACTTTTGATTTCTATTACAATTATTTAATTTATTTCTGATTCATACTTACATTTTTATATTCCCACTTAAAGTTTAAGATTAAGACTTCATTTAAGATTTCTTTTCTATTTCTGGTATAGTGCTCAACACATACAAAGTTTACTTACAATAAAGACCTGACTATGAATTGATTTACTTACAATGCTATTTAAGCTTATGAACATTTTTCAAATTTACCCATTATTGAATTGCTTTAGCAAAGAATGTAAATCAAAATTATCTGTGGAACTTTTTTCTCAATACACATAATTGGACTTAGTGCCGAAATCTTTGATAGGTATCATCTTGGATCCAAACATTAAATTATTAAAAATTTGAACTTCCTGCAGGAATTAGGACTTGAGGAACCAACTCAAGAAAATACTGACACTCTTGCTACTGCTATTACAGGGGATCATAATGTCTTTTGTCTTTGACCATAGAGTCTTGTGTTTTCTGCCAGAATCCATGAAACTGTGCCAGGCTGTTTTTAACTTGTAAGTAAGGTAAATCTCAAACCCTTCACAGTTATTGATGCACTTTTGTTCTGAGAGAGGTTGATCAGCAACAGTAAACATTCTCATTTGATTCAATTTTAAATAAGACACAGAATAACACATTGAGATTTCAGGTGAAATATAAAGACCGGCTGACCCATGATTAGTCCAGTTTCTAAGTTAACATTGTCCCCCCAAAACATCTCCTATTCTATTAACTGTACCATTCATGCTCCCGTCATCCACAATCATTGTCCTTGGCATAAGCCTCTTTGACCTGAAGTCCTCTCCCATAATATTGTTATCAAGACCTAGCAACCCCATCACCTGGTGATGGGTATTGAGGAGGGCACGTTCTGCATGGAGCACTGGGTGTTATGAACAAACAATGAATCAGGGAACACTGCACCAAAAACTAATGATGTAATATATGGTGATTAACATAACAATAAAAAAAAAAGACCTAGCAACCCCTCCTTCATCCTTTAGCCTTCCCTTGGACACTGTTACCTATGCTGCTTCTCTCAAGCTCTCTCTTCTAAGAACTAAAATTCTACCACAAAACTCTTAAGTGATTTTGTTTTCTCCTCATCTGCTTTGGTTCTTTTAGTGGGGAGCGGAAAGGGAATTTTATAGCATTTGTTTTATAATACTTTACAGAACAGTTACTATTATGCTTTCTCCCTTTCTGTATTGTAAACTCCCTAAGAATAGTAATGCAAAAAAAAAAAGAAGAGTAATGCAAGTTTTATTCATTTTGATGCCCTCTATCCCCCATGGCCTGGCATAAATATTGAATTTAATGGTTAGTAAAACCCTTTATGAATGAATAAATTTTAAGTATGTAATTAACATAATTATTGCACATTCACCAAGTGTGTAATATGATTTCAATATAGGCACTTTACTACTTTTTATAAGCCAAAAATACATTAGATGAACATGGTTTGTACTTACAGAGGGAAATTGGCACATAACTAGATTGTTGTCCAAGGGTTTTATTTGCCAAGTTAGGACAGTTAGATTAAAATATCAATAGGTTTTCAATATTAGGCTAAGTGTGTATGTTTAGTGTCTCAATTTGGAAGTTTCATGAATAATAAAATGAGTATTAGGAAGATAAACACACCACAAATAATAAAACTTAATTATGTCCCATTAAAGACATTGCTTTAGGCTAAAACTTTAAATCAAAGACCCACAAATATTTGTGTTTATGGATCACAACAGTTATATGAAATCAAAGATAGTTCTGCTCACTAGGAAACCCTTTGTTCAAGACTTCAGTGACAAGGGGTGCCTGGCTGGCTCAGTAAGTAGAGCATGTGACTCTTGATCTTGGGGTTGTGAGTTTGAGCCCCACCTTGGGTGTAGCAATTAAGACAATAAAACCTTTTAAAAAAGACTTTAATGACAAGGTATGAAATATATAAAGGAGAATGTAGAAAATTTGTAAGAAGTTTTTTTTGGTGAATTCCATGCATCCTACTATATATCTCCACCTTTACATGAGATCTCAGTTTTTCTGAATGTTGCTTAAGGTCTTAGATCTAGAACCCAAAGCATCTGAATTCATGGGTCCACCCAAATGTGCTATACTAAGGATTTAGGGAACTCTGTAGACCAGGGGCTAAAAAATAGTGCTTAATCTTTTAGGGCTTATCATTAAATATGTATTATGCAACTCAAATTAAAAAAATTATTAAGGCTCATGAAACTCATTTTTATTATTGTATGCCAATATTTCTTCTTGTATAATATATAATTATGTACTTTTATGTAGTATGAAGGTTTTTTTGAAAGATTTTATTTATTTATTTGACAGAGAGAGACACAGCGAGAGAGGGAACACAAGCAGGGGGAGGGGGAGAGGGAGAAGCAGGCTTCCCGCCGAGCAGGGAACCGGATGCAGGGCTTGATCCCAGGACCCTGGGATTATGACCTGAGCCGATGACAGACGCTTAATGACTGAGCCACCCAGGCACCCCAGTATGAAGGTTTTTTTGAACAAAAGTAAATTGGTAGCAAAGGAAGATGATTTAGAAATGCATTGGGTATTAAGACATCTTAGTTCATTTTTGCTTTTGTTTCCCTTGGCCTGTGGTGACGTGTCTAGTAAAAGACTAAACCTCTTTGCCATGGTCAAAGAGGTTTCTACCTGTGTTCTCCTCCAGGATTTTGATGGTTTCCTGTCTCACATTAAGGTCTTTCATCCATTTTGAATTTATTTTTGTGTATGGTGTAAGAAAGTGGTCCAGTTTAATTCTTCTGCATCGTGCTGTCCAGGTTTCCCAGCACCATTTGTTGAAGAGATTGTCTTTTTCCATTGGATATTCTTGCTTTGTCAAAGTTTAGTTGACTATATAGTTGTGGGTCCATTTCTGGTTTCTCTATTCTGTTCTATTTGTCCATGTGTCTGTTTTTGTGCCAGTACCATACTGTCTTGATGACTACAGCTTTGTAATATACCTTGAAATCTAGAATCATGATCCTCTAGTTTGTGTGTGTGTGTGTGTGTGTGTGTGTGTGTGTGTTTTCAGAATTGCTTTAGTTATTCAGGGTCTTTTGTGGTTCCATACAAACTTCATCAAGATAAAAAACTTCTGTACAGCAAAGGAAACAATCAACAAAACTAATAGTCAGGATATGCAATGGGAGAAGATATTTACAAACAATATATCTGATAAAGGGTTAGTATCCAAAATCTACAAAGAACTTACCACACTCAACACCTAAAAACCAAACAACCCAGTTAAGAAATGGGAAGACATGAATACACACTTTTCCAAAAAAGACACCCAGATAGCTAACAGACACATGAAAAGATGTTCAACATCATTCATCATCAGAGAAATGCAAATCAAAACATGATGAGAAACCATCTCACCCCTGTCAGGATGGCTAAAATTAACAACACAAGAAACAACAGGTGTTGACAATGATGCGGAGAAAGGGGAACACTCCTGCACTGTTGGTGGGAATGCAAACTGGTACAGCCACTCTGAAGAACACTATGGAGTTTCCTCAAAATGTTAAAAATGGAACTACCCTATGATTCAGCAGTTGCACTACTAAGTATTTACCCAAAGGATACAAGGATATAAAAATACAGATTTGAAGGGATACATGCACTCTGATGTTTGTAGCAGCATTACCAGTAATAGCCAAACTATGGAGAGAGCCCAAATGTCTATCAGCTGATGAATGGATAAAGAAGATGTAGTGTGTACACACAGGCAGGCAGGCACACACACACACACACACACAGGAATATTACTCAGTCATCAAAAAGAATGAAATTTTGCCATTTGCAATGACAATGGATGGAGCTAGAATGTATTATGCTGAGTGAAATAAGTCAGTCAGAGAAAGAAAAATACCATATGATCTCATTCATATGTGGAATTGAAGAAAGAAAACAGATGAACATATGGAAAGGGGGAAAAGAAAAAAAAAAGGAGGAGAGAAGGAAACAAGCCATAAGAGACTCTTAACAACAACAACAACAAAAACAAACAGGGTTGATGGAGGGAAGTAGATGGGCGATGGGTATTGAATAGAGCACTTGTTGTGATGAGCACTGGGTGTTATATGTAAGTGACATATAACCACTGAATTCTATTCCAGAAACCAATATTACACTGTATGTTAACTACCAAAATTTAAATAAAAATTAATTAACTAATTAATTAAAAATTAGACATCTTAGACTTAGGCAAATATTTGTAATAGGAAAGGAATTTAATTTTTGCTGTGAAAATATGAATTTAAATCTTGGCTCTGGAGGCAATGTGGAATCAATGAAAGATATCATAGTATGTATTTAAATAAAAAAATGACTTTAGGTTCTGTGGATGATCTTTTGGAGGGAGAAATGATTGTTGGTAGGGTAATAGTTGATGGCTGTTAGGTGTGAAAAAAATCCACTATTGCGTATTGTAGAGAGAAAAGATTAAAAAAATCTATGAGAAAAAACCAAAACAAGTAGACCAAATGATTCTCTGATTTCAGGTTTTCACAACTGGATAAGTAGAGTTACCACAATACTGTATGTATTTCCACAAGTTTGCACATAACAAGATTTAAGTAGAAATTAATTAATATAAATCATTATCTTTGTGAGGGGAGACCTTGGGAGAGAAGGCAGGATGGGGACATTTCTCTGACTATTGCTTGTTATTTAATATTGACTTTGAAATAATAAGTCAATCAGAGAAAGACATGTATCATATGACTTCATTGATATGAGGAATTCTTAATCTCAGGAAACAAACTGAGGGTTGCTGGAGCGGTGAGGGGTGGGAGGGATGGGGTGGCTGGGTGATAGACTTTGGGGAAGGTATGTGCTATGGTGAGCACTGTGAATTGTGTAAGACTGTTGAATCACAGACCTGTACCTCTGAAACAAATAATATTTTGTATGTTAAAAAAAAAGAAGAAGATAGCAGGAAGGGAAAAATGAAGGGCAGGAAATCGGAGAGGGAGACGAACCATGAGAGACTATGGACTCTGAGAAACAAACTGAGGGTTCGAGAGGGGACGGGGTGGGGGGATGGGTTAGCTTGGTGATGGTATTAAAGAGGGCACGTACTGAATGGAACACTGGGTGTTATACACAAACAATGAATTATGGAACACTACATCAAAAACTAATGATGTAATGTATGGTGATTAACATAACATAATAAAAAAAAGCAAAAATAAAATAAAATAAAAAACAAAAAAATTCTAAATATTCAAAAAATAAAATGGAATTGAAAAGGAAAATTCAATGGAAGAAATTTCCTAAAAGTAGGAAGCCAACTGGAAAAATGTATGTTTTTCAAGTTGCTGACATACTGCTTGGAGAAAGTAACTACTTCTGATGCTTTTGAGAATTTCGATATGGACTTGTATACTTAATGGACTGTATTCTAAAAATAATATCAACATAAGACTCATAGTTAGTTGCAATATTAATAATTTTCTTTTGAAATATTGTGTGTGTGTTGAGAAAAAAAGCATATAAATAATTTTGCTAATTTTGTCAGGAACCAAGATTTTCAGTGTAAAAAATAAGAGATATAATTTCAAAATCAAAATGATTGTATGATATTTATTATGAAATGAAAGTCCAGCATGATGTCATAATTTTTTAAATTAAAATGTTTCTAATTCTGTCTAATGACAAAGCACAGGTTATATTTTTCAAAATTTTTTCCCCAAAGTACAACATAGGAAATATAGTCAATAATATTGTAATCACGTTGTATGGTGACACATGGTGACTCCACTTATCAGGTGAGCACTGAGTAATGCATAGAATTATGCTGTTGTACACCTGAAACTAACATCACATTGTAAATTAATTATAAAAAGAGAAAAAAAAACCTCTTCCACACTAAAGAGAACAAGGGCTTCCAAGAATAACTGAAGATTCTGGGTGTGGGGATAGAAATGTGCAAAATAGTACATCCAGACCATTTGGGAGAGGAAGGAAGAAAAGAATCTTGGACCTGTTGTTTCTGAGGTCCCCTTGGACATGAAATTATGAGGAGGTGTTAGAAGTTCTGATTTTGAGGGCGCCTGGGTGGCTCAGTCGTTAAGCGTCTGCCTTCAGCTCAGGTCATGATCCCAGGGTCCTGGGATCGAGCCCTGCATCGGGCTTCCCCCGGAGCGGGAAGACTGCTTCTCCCTCCCCCAATCCCCCTGCTTGTGTTCCTGCTCTCACTATCTCTCTCTGTCAAATAAATAAATAAAAAGTATTAAAAAAAAAGAAGTTCTGATTTTGAACACTAGCTCTGCAGTGTAATTTGTATTCATTTAATTTCTCTAAAAATAAAGAATATAAAGAATTAAATATAATGATCTTTATGATACTGACAGTTCTTAAAAGTATATGATTCTGTGACTTTAAGTAAAGTGATTGTATTTAAGAAAACTCAGAACATAGGTGCCTGATGAGAGGCACTGTCATAATCACTCAGAATAAAAAGGACAGTGTCAATTCCAGAGTCACTTTGTTGAGTTAATGATTTACAGGTAGTAGGTCAAGGAGTTTATTTACTAAAACTAGTACTGCCTTTTTTTTTTTGCTTTTTAATAATTTATAATTAGTTTGATTTGCATGACTTTATTTTGGATGTTTAATTGAATTTAAAAATAAGCATGTCAAAGTATAAAAATAATTATGTACTCTTATTTTATATTCCACATTTAAAATGTGTATTAAAGTTTCTTCAACCCCTACAGCCAGTGATTTCACTATACCTTTAGTTTTTCCATTTAGACTTCTTTCCCAAGTACTTGTGATCCATTTTATGAAAAAGTACTTCCTGACATCTGCCTTGAATTTCCTTTTTCCCCCAGTCCCATTCCTGAACCCTCATCTTGTTATCTTCTTTAAGTGGAAAATAGTCTGCTTGACATTATTTCTATCATGTTCAGTTCTGTGTATTTCAGTGAAATCTTTCTTAATTATGTTCTTCCCAAGAGAGCACTTAATCTTTTTTAGCCTGTCTTTATAGATTTTTACCTGTTGGCCCCAGGCTAAACCCTATTGCCTTTTAAAGCAAACTCAATAGTTTGAAAATCTTGGATACTTTGTTAGAAGAGTCTCCATTAAAACAATATCACAAAACAAAAATCAATTTTCATGCTTTGAAAGAATTTGCTTTCTCTGACAATAAGCAGAACCTTCAAAGAACGAAGTGACATCAAATATACTACAGCCATTTGTACATTTTGATTCCATCTCTTTTCCCCTTGGTTGATTACCTTTAGTACCTCTAGGGTTCAAACAGAATGATGATGCAGTATTTTTGAGTGTTCATTTGCCTTTAATGTTTACTTCCTATCCAACAGAGCGGCAAAATCTAATGCCTGGATGATCTTACCATTAAATTAATCGTACCATTTAGATTGTTTCTTGTATTTATTCACTTAAGGTCAAAATGAAAAAAGGGCCAAGGTAAAAAAAAAATAATAATAATAAAATAAAAGAGGCATCACAATATAAAAGGGGAAAACAATTGGTACTTTTATTTAAATGACAAGTAGTATAATAGCTCAAAATTCACAATGAAGGGAAATATGAGAGTAACTATACCTTTGTCAACCAATATGATTGTACCAACCAATAATATAAATTAATGACTCTCTCTACATATAAACAGTAAAGAAAAAAACTCATTTTCACTTTTCATAGTGCTAAGTATTGTCTGTGTTATGACATTTCCAGTTAAATGGATATTTTGAGCGAACATATTGAACTAATTTACAGAGTACATACTAGTTGGCAATATGTCAAAGATTATCAGAGATGGTGGTTTACTGTGTAAATGGCAGAACAACTATACTCAAAATATTAATAATCTTCAAAGTTTGGGCCTTCTAGATATTTTAATGAATATTTGGTCTGTGTAGCTATATAATAGGGATCTAAATTGATAAAAGTTTCAAAAGTATCTCTATATCAATAATATCATTAAAAATTTGGTTAGAATTTTGGATACTGAACATATAACAAAGTAAAACAATTCTAGAAATCATCTGGAGGGGTGGTTGTTTTTTGTTTTTTGGTTTTTTTTTTGGTCTTTTCCCAGGAGAACAGGAGAACTTACTTCAGCTCAGAACTGATCAACTTCAAAAGAGATTTTTGCAGTTATTTCAAAACCAAAGTTTTACAGGGAAAAAGTAAAACTGGCTTTCAGACAACAACAAAAACAAAACATTCAGTCAATGCTTCCTACACAAAGCAATTATATTGTATATTCTGAAGCAGTTTCTGAAAATGTATGCATACATGAACTTCCTTGTTATCTCTCATATAGGAGAAAAATGAAACAGATAAAAGCATCACTGCATGAAGGCAATGTTGAACAGTTTTCTACCTGCTTCCTAAACAGTATCCAAAAGCCTAATCAAATACTTTGGAGGCTATGATACAAAGCTCAGTTGTAGATCCTTGGTAGGTCACAAAAGAAAAAAAACAAAACAGACAAACAGACAAAACCACTGCCCCAACTTTGAATATGTGGTAGCTTAATTGGTTTAAAAAATTATCAATCAACTACTTGTTTGCATTAAATAATATATTTGGTTAATTCATTATAGGTAATCGTTTAGAAGGCAAAAAAATAATTCTGAACTATTTGCATCTTTTCAGTACAGAATATTATATTTTACTGATTTTTCATGTTTACTAAATTTCATGTAGTTTTGGGGTAGCAAAAAAGCACATCACTCTAATAGACCTTTGTTAAAAAGTTTACCTGGGCAATGAGGCTTAATGGGTGCAAAACTATGATTTTTCTATTATAAATCTTGAGTAGTAAAACAAAAATTGTTATATAAAATAAATCTTTGAGAAATGCAATTGCTGTATCAAGAAAGTAAAACAGAAAAGTAAGTATACTCTCAAATATTAAGAAAGAAAAATAAATGTAAATGAACTGTGGTCTCCCCCTCCCAATATTCAACTACACTTAAGTTTGTTTATTTATTTATTTAATTTTTATTTAAATTCCAGTTTGTTAACATACCATGTAATATTAGTTTCAGGTGTACAATTTAGTGATTCAGTATTTAATATACAATACCCGGTGCTCATCACAAGTGCCCTCCTTAATTCCCACCACCTATTTAACCTGTCCCCTCCCACTGCCCCTCTGATAACCATCAGTTTGTTTTCTATAGTTAAGAGATTTTCTTGATTTGCCTTTCTCTCTCTTTTTTCCCTATGCTTATTTGTTTCTTAAATTGAACTGTGGTTTTTCTGAGCAGTTGACTGCAATAATAATAACATTGACCTGAACACCTTATACTTTACAAAAAGTCCTCTGTACCTCTGTAACATTGTTATTTACTAATAATTTGAACATTACTTCTTCCATAATTCAAGTTGCTACAGAATTTATTGTCATTGATTTAATCTAAAGTCTGATACTTTTCAGATGTGAATGTAAGTCTTTTAAAATATAAATTTCTCTTAATATCAAGATAGGTACATAACATTGTTTGTGACAAGTTTTCTATACATGCTTTAATTATTTATAGCTTAAGCCTAGCTAATCCAGGGCAGATAGCTATGTATTAAAATTTTTTTGATAATTAGCAATATAAATTGTTTTTCCTACTTGCATTACTTTTAAAAAATCTGAAAAATAACCTCTCAACCTTAAAACTCATTTTGAAAGACAATTTTAAAAAAAGAAAAATGGATTTACTGTTAAGATTCATAGTTGCCAGGCCCTGTCCTCAGAATAAATTATTTCTCTTCTAGGGAAATAACTTGTCATTTGGAAATTACTTGGTTCTATTCCAGCTTAGTCCATTAAAAACATGAAATGACCAGTCAAAAAATGGAAAACTCCAGTTATTGGCTTTCAAATTGTTCTTTCAGAACTGAATGCTGGAAGTCAGAAGGTCCCTTCTGGACATACCAAATAGAAGTCAGCCCACATGCAAGGCAAGTCAGCAAAGCATAACACAGTCAAAAATAAAAACTGACAGAATAAAGAAAGCCTTTGGCTTTCTCTTGCTATTCTTTATGTTTCTTTTCCAGATTATTCCACTAAACAATTTCTTGATCCCACTAAATCCTTTTAAACCCCAGTTCTCTTTGCATAGCTTTCAAACTGAACCAATCTGTTTTCTCCGGCATGCATTCTTCAAGCTTCTCTCATTGTTGACAAACCCTTTTGTGTAATGTTTTCTTTTCCTTTTTTTTGTAATCTCTAATTTCTTTATCTATCACATTTAGCCTCTTATTTTCATGTGCCATATTAATATTTTAAATAAATGGCTTTAGAAACATCCTAGGGTGAGATGTTTAAACATTAAGTTCTTGTGATATGAGAAGGCATAGCATCAGAAAAGCTTGTTATTGGCTATTAAGGTTTTGAACAAATAATTTAATTTCTTTATCCCTCTTTTTCCTCATGTGTAAAATAGAGGAGATAATAATGCCCCCCTTAGAGAATATATTAATACGGTTTTCTATTATTACTATGCAATTATTAACTATTCCTACTCTTACCTTTTTTACATGCTCATTCTCTAGATGAATCAAAAGTTGGCACTGGCTATAGGAAATGTTCTAACTAAAAATAAAAGTAAAATTAATAGGCTTTGGGTTTTTTCTTTTTCCAGCAAAACTAAGTTAAGAATACTTTCTTTTGTTTAGTGACATTGTTTTGTTATCCTTCTTCAGCTATAAAATTACCAGAAGGCAGCCTGACCAGCTGAACCTTATACTTAAAGTCCCTTGACATATACACACTATTGTGGGAAGATGGCCATAAGGTTACCAGAATGCAATGACACAATTTTGTAAAAAGATACAGTTCCCTTTATTCCAGTTCATTATTCATCCTGCACTTGCTGACATTAACCAATTTCACAAACGACTTTTTAGTTGTAAAAAGAGCATATATTGGTAATTACACATTTCCTTGTATAGGTGCTCTTGATTCCTAGTGTTGGGTATCAATTATAAAACAGATTTTTTGGTAGATGAAATGCTAAGTAAATTCTTTGGAACAATGAAAAATTTGTTTTTGATTTAATTTTATCATTAAGCAACTAGTAATAAATAATTCAAGACAAAAACAAGTCTGCAAAACCTTTACTATATTTTTGATCATGGTATTTTGGATTTGCTATTCAGATTGGATAAAAATTTAATTACCTCATGTTGAATCTATAAAGGATAAATTCAACTGAACACACACGATAGCTCTATTCTCTTTGTAAGTGTGTTATCTCACAAATGAATAAGTTCTGATTCAGTCTCTTGGCTGAGATTCAAACATAAATATATTTAATCAGGTAAAATTATTAAATGGTTTATGAATGCACTAAAAGACTAGACTATATTCCTGGGGCTGGTGAATATAAATGAGGGATAATTTTAATATCCACTTAGAATAGCTCATCCTAATAGATGCCCCAAGGATTTCATGACACTTTAACCCCCAGAGCACCCTGAAATCTGGAGGACTAGTAACCTTGTCTTTGTCAACCTACTTTTGAATATCCTTTCTATTTCTTCTTCTGGAAATTCAACTCTTCCCTGAGGACACACTTCCGCTACAGCTTTGTCAAGTGGGGAAGATTTTCCTTCTCTCTCTCTCTCTCTCTTTCACATGTGACTTCAAGTCCTGTGGTGGGTGGTTTCCTTTGTGTTCCATTTGCTGTTTTTCCAAACAAATTCTCCTTTCTTTCCCACATTATTTCAATTTCTCCAAAGTGCGTGCTATCAGACTAAACCTCAGACTAAACTCTTCTTGCTGATGTCATCTACTTATTTCCCTGTCAATTCTCACCCTCACACCACATTTCTGCAAGGCTTTAATGTCTAGATCATTGCCTTTCTTCTCATCATTACTCTTGCCTGGATGTTTAGTGTCTTCGGTAGTCACCACGTTAATTATCCACCAGTACTGTGATCCCCTCAGTTGCTTTTCTTCCACTCTACTTCTTCACCACTGAAGATATTCCCATTAAAAATAATTATATCCCAGCTTATCTCAATTTTAATCATTCTACTCTCTGGCCCCCAACTTCCAGCTCATTTACATTTTTACAGTATCCAATAATTCTTCAAACTCCATCAGGAGTAGAGATCCATTGATTTCATCACCTTTTCACTGCACAAGCTCCTCCTTTGTGTTTCCCTTCTTAGCCAGGTTATCTTTTGTGATATGCTACTAAAGTATCTCTATTGAAAATACCTTTTACAAATGTGCTCTTCCCTTCTTCCGCCCTATCCTAAGTGTATCTCTACTGAAAACTTCCCAATCTTACTTTAAAGCATGTCTATATAATTATAAAAATTGCCTTATAATATGGAAAATCATGATGCAGGAGAGAAAGTGAAGATTTCAAGAACAAATTTTTAGATTAGGTGAGAGGTGATGGATAACAGGATCATGCACAATTGGAACAGTGAGCCTGAGATAGCTTATAAACAGTCCATCCTTGAAACAGGCATCTTGAGGTTTAGCATCTTCAGGGGTGGGGCTTTGGTCAAGTAAATATAAATTATGAGAGAAATGAGCAAAGGAGTTGTGGGTACATGCACAGAAATGATTATAATAATGGACCATGAAATTTAAATTGATTACAAAGGGAAACAAACCTGAGGTGAGAGATGGAGAGTAAAAATGTGCAATGGAGATCCAGAAAAATCGAAGAATTTTTAGAGTGTAGGCAGTGTAGATTGTGTGCTTGGAGTGAAGAGGAAAATTACCCAGAGCAGGCCCAGGCCAGGAGGCCCCAGAAGATGGAAAGTTACTAACAATAAGCTAGAGATAACCAGAAGCCCTACTGGGAGCAAGAGATAACCAGTCGTTTCTGCTTCTGTAAACAGACTTCCCTCCACAGGCTCCTGGCACTACTGTCCCCGCCTAAAGCAGCCCCCCGTCCCCCAGTTTAAACCCACCTACCAGTAGTCAGCATAGCCCTTGGAACCTGACTGCCTGCAGTCCCCTATAAAAGCGCTATAACCTCATTGCCCGGGGCCCAGAATTTGGAGCACGAGCTCATCTGGGTCCACCTGTGTAAAATAAATCCGTGTTCTTCTATTTCTCTGAAATGTCCCTTGGTCTCTCGCTGGTCTGATTTTTATTTTTCCTCAACAGAAGGATGAGTGAAAGAATTGGATGCTTGAAATCAAGATTTTGGAGCTGGTCCAGTTACTACTAACAAAGTTCAGTGTGTAATCATAGGAAAGGATTGGTGAATGGACATACCCTTATTGATTAAATAACTCGATTTATAAGAAAGTTTTCCTCAATAAAAATGATATAATAAATTACACACAGTTTTACAACAAGAATGACAATTATTCATTAAAACTTCAAAATGCCCTTACATTTTGTCATCTACTAATCTAGATTCTAGAATAACCAGTCTATCCTTATAAACTCTTCAATTCCTTTCCTTAGGCCATGAGAATCTGATTGAAACTGTATACACTTTCCCTAAAATATATGCTCATGATACAAAATAACCACATACATAAAATTTCAGGAGATTCAAAGGCCTCCTAAAATTTATCATTGGATACTTTTAGGATAGAAGTATCAGGGTGTTAGGGTAGAGATGTCCAGGTTCTCATTTTTCCAGTAGCTTTGAGCTGCTGCTGAAACTGCCATTTTGAATTTTAAGCATCAAGTGTAAATAACAAAGGCACTTATTGGAGGAAACTTTCAAATTAGATAAATTGCTATACTTAGGCTGTCTCTCACCTAATGATAATTTTCTTTAGAGACAGGTGCATACTGAAACAAATTTTCCTTCCAGCTTCATCTCAGGGGATTCTAAATTAAACTGAACTCTTGAAATGAAGATAGAAGATACCAAGACCATTACCAAATCCAAGAGCGTTTATTTTGCCGAACTAAAGAGTCTTAGAGACTATATTTTAAGCCCAAAGTATAACATTCTCTAACTTTGCAGTTAAGATTTCCATGGGTTCTCCTTTATGGCATGCAGCTTATAAAACAGATGACATACCTAAAGATTCTCTGGGCTGTTACCCAAGAGACCTACTTTTTAGTAATAGTCTTTCATTGGTGTGTGTGTTTGTGTGTGATGTAGGCCCCTCATATGTTTTACTTTCCTCATTCATAACACATTACCTATCCTACCTAGTGAGTATTAGATAATTAATATGAATGTCATTCAACACATAGAAAAGGAGAAAAATAATTTTTTAGAATTTATTCTAACATAATAACATTGCCAAATTAACCTTCTTGAGAACATAGCATCCCAGGCCTGTATGCCATAAGTAAAGTGTGAGGATATTATTAATGACACTCATATTGATAATCAAATATTTCCAAAAAAAGTGCTTATCACCAGAAGTCATAATATTAAAAATGTTGAATATTATTCAAATCCCTAGTGATTACATTTTATTCATTATTTAAAAATGGGTAGATTAGTTAGGAGATCAGTTGCAAATGATGTGGAAAGATCTGCTTCTGACATTGTGTGTGACTATGTAAAAATCAAATTTAATAAATCAATTGATACATTTATTAGATACTTACAATCTATTAAATGCTATATTCTATAGCTACTATATATATAAAATCTAGGAAAAATCCATGTTCTCAAAAAGCATATGATCTATTGGGGAATAAAAAATTATATGTAAAATTTACTTATTTTAAAATTTAATTAATAAAGATATAGAAAATTGAATTTTAAGTTAAATAAACAGATTATAAAAGACATAATATTTTATGAGGAAAAGTTCCTTTAGATTATAGAAGTTGTAGTGGATTCATTAGTTAATTTATTACTTTAAAATTTTTATGTTGCTCTCCTGTTAGATGTTAGGCATCATGCTAGGCCTTATATTAGAGATTGGAAATACAAAAGTGAATAAGGCAGAGCTTGTCAAAAACTGTGAAGGTTCTGAGATTTTACCCTATGGGCAAACTAATAAGTCAGCCTGCCAATTTCATGGATAATGGTCGAGGGTATGAGGTTCCTGTTCAGAAGTCTTTATACTTAACAGCACAGCAAGAAGGATCTTCATGTATGAATTAGTTTTCCTTGTACTCCATGTCCCATGGGGGTGACATGGAGGCGGCTAGGTATATGCTTCACAGGGGATGGCTTTGCATCATTGCTGAGGAACCCTGGGCTTAGGGAGCCTGAATCTTTTATTATGGTCAGTAAGTAAATTTGCCCTTTGCTCTAGGAGGAGACATTCATTATACTGGTGAGTAAGCAACCCTGTCTTCAAATTTGTGGGGAGAGACTAATATTCCAGGGCCACCTGCCAAACCGTCATTCTGGAAAATACAGTCCTGAACAAAAGCCATCAGGGTCTGTATTAGTTTTCTATTGCTGTGCAACAAATTATCACATCCTTAGGGGAGTAAAACATATTTATAATCTCACAGTTCCCATAGATCAAGAGTGTGGGCCTGGTCAAAATCCTCTGCTCAAAGTCTCATAGACTAAATTCAAGATGTCAACTAGGTTGAGTTCTTTTCTGGATCTCAGGGTCTCTTCCAGGCTCATTTGGTTGTTGGAAGAATTCAGATCTTTTATGAAGGTGGCTACACCAAACAACAGATTTTCAATGTAAACAAAACTGCCTTCTATTAGACGATGCCATCCAGGACTTTCATAGCCAGAGAAGGGAAGTCAATGCCTGACTTCAAAGCTTCAAAGCACAGACCAACTCTCTTGTGAGGGTCTAATGCAGCTGGTGCCTTGCAATTGAAGCCTCTGCTCATTTACCATTTCAAAAATCCTAGGGCCCTTAAGAATTACATTAAATCTACTCTGCCTATGCTCTGTAAACGGAACAACAAAGTCTGGATCATAGCACATCTGTTTACAACATGGTTTCCTGAATACTTTAAATTCACTGTTGAGACCTACTACTCGGAAGGAAAGATTCTTTTCAAAATATGACTGCTTATTGAAAATGCACCTGGTCACCCAAGAGCTCTGATAGAGATGGACAATAAGATGAATGCTGTTTTCATGCCTGCCAACACATCTATCCTGCAACCCATGGATACAGGAGTAATTTTGACTTTCAAGTCTCATTTAAGAAATATATTTTGTAAAGCTATAGCTGCCATACGGATTCTGCTTATGGATCTGGGAAAAGTAAACCAAAACCTTCTGGAAAGGATTCACCATTCTAGATTCCATTAAAAACATTTGTGATTCATGAAAAGAGGTCAAAATAGCAACATTCACAGGAGTTTGGAAGAAGTCGATTCCAACCCTCACGGATGACTTTGAGGAGTTCAAAACTTCAGTGGAGGAGGCAACTGCAGATGTGGTGGAAATAGCGAGAGAACTAGAATCAGAAATGGAGCCTGCAGATGTGACTGCAATCTCATGATAAAATTTTAATGGATGAGAATTTGTTTCTTTTGGATAAGCAAAGAAAGTAGTTTCATGAGATAGATCAATTGCTAGAGAGGATGCTATAAAGATTGCAGAAATGACAGCAAAGGATTAAGAATATTATATAAGTTTAGTTGATGGAGCAGGGGCAGGGTTGAAGAGGATTGACTCCAACTTTGAAAGAAGTTTTACTGTAGGTAAAACACGATCAAACAGCAGCGCGTGCAACAGAGAAATCGTTTGTGAAAGGAAGAGTCCATTGATTTGATAAACTTCATTGTTGTTTTATTTTAAGAAATAGCCACGGTCACCCCAGCATTCAGCAAATCCCCCTTGGTCAGTCAGCCACCATCAGCATCAAGGCAAGACCTTCCACCAGCAAAAAGATTACAACTCACTGAAAGCTCATGTGATGTTAGCATTTTTTTGTAATAAAGTATTTTTTAATTAAGATATGTATATTGTTTTTAGCCATAATGCTATCACACTCTTAATAGACTACAGTATAGTATACATCTAACTTTTTTTATGTATTGAGAAACAGAAAAATTTGACTCACTTTATTGCAATATTTGCTTTATTGTGGTGGTCTGGAACCAAATCTGCAATATCTTCAAACTTTGCCTGTATTTATAATATTTAAGAATTTTAATATTGTACATAATATGTACATAATGTTGTATGTCATTGGGCAAGTGGAAGTAGAAAGCTTTTCATGCTATTAGTCCTTAGATATTTAGTTTTCTGGGAACTGTCCTGTCTGAAGTATATCATGGACACTTAAGAAAATATTATTGACCCTGACCCTGGTTTCCACCCAGGTCCAACCAGAAAGACCAGTTAATGGTCTCCCTTTGGTTTTCAACAAAACAATGTTCCATGTTAAAGGATATAAATGGTAAATATCCTTTCCCCCAAGAGTATTTTCAAGTATATTTTCTGTGGTGATCTCACAATACCGCAGAGTGCAAATTTGGTGTGCAGAAATAGCTTGCTTTAATTTATGCAAATTTTTGGTTATTTGCTTTAAAATTTATCCAAAATCCAACTTGCTAAATTATCTGTTTTAAGTGGATATAGTAAGTTTCAGAAATAAGCCGATAATTTTAAAGTTATTAAGGAATATCTAAATAGGAAAATGGGATTACTATATATATGTTATAACAAGTAAAATGTTGTCATTTATCAGTTGATTCTTAGGAACCCACATAGTAAAGTGAAAAAATGGCCCATCAGAAATTGTCCATTCAGGGGCACCTGGGTGGCTCAGTCATTAAGCGTCTGCCTTCGGCTCAGGTCATGATCCCAGGGCCCTGGGATTGAGCCCCACATGGGGCTCCCTGTTCCGCGGGAAGCGGCTTCTCCCTCTCCCACTCCCCCTGCTTGTGTTCCTGCTCTCGCTGTCTCTGTCTCTCTGTGTCAAATAAATAAATAAAATCTTAAAAAAAAAAGAAATTGTCCATTCAAAATTTTGTATGAAGTTTTAGAAGTTTTTATCATTATTGATATTGCTTTGGTTTTAAATTAATTTTGTAACACTGAGGTACTGAATACAAAGATTTATCCAAAGAGCATAATAAAATTACAATCTAGTATTAACAACCCACACATGCATGCATACGTATAATGTAATAGAAAACAATGAATAAAGCATGGATTAATTTTTGTAAAATTTGATTGCACATACATATATATTTGTACTTATATTGAAAATGCCTATAAGGTTATAAAACTGGTTACATCTTCTGGAGAATTAGATGAAGAGGTTTCCTCTTTTTGTTTTAGACATTATATTTAATAATAAGCATAATGAGTCCAAATAAATATATTGGTAAAAATCACTTTTTTTTTTGTTTTTTTGAGAGAGAAAAAGAGAGAGAGAGCGAGCAAGAGTGAGAGAGAGCACCTGCAAGTTGGGGGAGGGGGCAGGGACACAGAGGGAGAAAGGGAATCTTAAGCAGGCTCCACACCCAGGAAGGAGCACAAGGTGGAGCTTGATCTCATAATCCTGACATCATGAGTCGACTGTTGAACTGACCGAGCCACACAGGTGCTCCATAAAAATAACTTTTTTTCTTTTAAAGATTTTATTTATCTATTTGACACAGAGAGAGAGAGACAGCGAGAGGGAACACAAGCAGGGGGAGCGGGAGAGGGAGAAGCAGGTTTCCCGCCGAGCAGGGAGCCCGGTGTGGGGCTCGATCCCAGGACCCCCGGACCATGACCTGAGCCGAAGGCAGATGATTAACGACTGAGCCACCCAGGCGCCCCCATAAAAATAACTTTTAAAATAAGATTATTATAAGTAAAACATGATGAGGGCCTGAATTAAAGTAGTGGGTTATGTAACTTGGTGGGTAGTTGGGAGGAAGGAACAAATGTTTTTCATGTTGATATTTAAGAAGTGGTCTTGGCAGGACATGGTGACAATTCAGGCAAGGTGGGCAAGGAAGTTTTGCAGTTATGACATGACTGTTTCGTGGCTAGTGTATCTTTCACCTTGAACCATCAGGCTTTGGATAAAGATGAATTATTAATTAAACACTTCATAATGCCTTCTTGTTTAACCCAAGAAAATGTATAATAACCTAAATATTTCTACATTACTGGTATAGAAGTAGGCATTTTTTTCTTTGACAAGAGAAACTGATATTACCTCATTATTCGGAAATGATTTGGTAAGTCTATTATTTTTAATTTAGAAGCGCCACTGGGATGCTAGGGTAAAAAAAAAAACCTAACTGTTTAACAGTGGATTTTGTTTTTCTTTTTTTAATCTGTCCTATGTTCCAGGATCAGGGTCCAAATTCCTTAGAGATAAGACGAACAACACTTAGTCAATATTAAATCCAGTAAAGGTAGGATGATGGCTACTGTCTCATACAGGTATGTATTTAAACCTCTTACAGGTTCTATTTTAATCTACTCAGGGAGGAGCAGGACTTAGTTATTCTAGGCAGTAATAAAGTGGCTTCAGTAAGCAGCATGCACATTTCTACCAAGTACCCTGACTATTCAATTTATCAATGCCAAAAACTCATTTAAATTTCTAACTGAATCTGAACTTTGATAGTTTTTGCTCTAGTTTTTGTTAAGTCCTATCGACAAATTCCTGCTAATCTAAGAAATAAAGATCTCTATTTTAAAGGCATATTTACTATTTATTCAACTTAAATATTTAAAGCATATTTACTATTTATTAGAGATACCTTAAGAAACATATCATATAATTTGCTTACAAAAGCCTAGTTGGAGTTTGCTAATATGTAGCCTGTAGGATATAAATATATGAAACGAGTCCTATGTTTCCACAGTGGAAAAAAAAATGAAGAAAATGTTGATAGTTTAACTTTGCCTGTAAAACAAAAAAAATCATGAACAGTGGATGCCATATTTTATTGTGTGTGTATGTGTGGATAATACATTTGAGCTTTAATATTAGTTTGTATGTGACCCTGAATATTATAAAGTAAAATTTATTTTGGATTAAATGTGTGGTAACATTGTTCCAGATTAGAACAAAGGAGTTTTAATATTACTTTATAATTGTTTCTGAAGAACATCTTTTATTCATTTTCTATAACACATAATTAGAGTACGTGCCCCATAGTTACTTTCAGAACTGTAGGAGTGTATTGAAAAATTTATCTTGAGAAAACTCATTGTTCTAGTTTCAAATATCCACTATTACTATGCAGCCTTATCTTCAATTGTATTGTCTTGTTATAATAACCATTGTTTATGAAGGGCAAATTGTTGTATTCAAAATTTCCAGGTGATGTATAGTTTTAAAAAACGACTTCTAAATCAGTAACTGGAAAATTTGCATATAACTCAGTGCAAAGTTAAAACCATTGTTTTAGTCTTTGAAAACATATAAGGAAGTTACTAAAGTTTATAAAAATTAAATCTACATAAACACTGATAATATTTATACACTTACCGCTTAAGATATGTTTTCCTTAATGAATATACACTGAGTAAATGAAGTGTTTCCTCTTTCTGGAAGAAGAAAGTCAATTTTTTCTTTTTATTTTATTGTGTTATGTTAATCACCATACATTACATCATTAGTTTTTGATGTAGTGTTCCACGATTCATTGTTTGCGTATAACACCCAGTGCTCCATTCAATACGTGCCCTCTTTAATACCCATCACCAGGCTAACCCATTCCCCCACCCCCCCAAGAAAGTCAATTTTATCATACGTTATTTACCAATTATCTTACAGGTTTTATTTCATGGTGTTTCCATATAACTTAGAAATAAATTATTCAGTCCTTCAATTTTAGCAGAATCAACTAATTTCCATTCTATGAATATTTGGAGTCTATTTACCCTTAGCATCTGCAGTAAGTATTGCGTGGTGCCTACTGATCAAGCTCTGGATTCAGAGAACCATGTTTAATCCTACTCTGTAACTACATGAACTTGTGTAAGTCACTTAACTTCTCTGTATCTCACAGTGGTTTCATGTTTACAATATAGTTAATAACAATAAGATCTAGATTGAAGTTTTGTTGTAACGATTAAATGACACATAATATGATGAGCACTGGGTGATATACTCAGCTAATGAATCATTGAACATTATATCAAAACTAATAGTATATATACTGTATACACTATATATATGTATACTATATATGTATATATAGTGTGTGTGTATATATATATATATATATATATATATATATATATATATACTACTATACCTTGGCTAATTGAATTTAAATTTGAAAAAAAAGATTAATGACAAATAAAGAGATAAAAACTTTCCCTGGAATACTTCAAATTTTTATTACATACCTGATAATATTTTTGAAATGGTTAAAATACATAAAATAATCAAATGGCTATAAAATTAGAGTAAGTTATCATCAGTTGTCACATATTTATATTTCTAATGAGATAATTCAAGTCCTTTTACTCGAGTTCCAGCTCCTTTACCAGTTGCCCAAAGAACATTATTTTCTTGGATGGATTCCAGCACAATAAGCTTAACAGATACCAAAACAAACATATACTTCCCATTTTAAATTAGTGCTTCTTACCCGATCTCCTCTCCCTATTAAGTTCCCAGTCACTTAAGGATTAAATTTTGGAATCATCTTTGACTTATTCATTTCTTTCATCTAATTTTTGGGAAATAGAGATCAGGCACTAAGTTTATTTACTTTTTATTTTAAAATGTTTCCATTTCTGGAGCCCACTCTCTCCTTTTTTTCTTGTTCTACCACCCTAGTCAAATTCATTACCACTCATTCCTGGTTTATAAGAGTAGTTCCCTAGCTTGCTTTTTAAACTCACATCTATTTATTACTTCTGGAAAATCCATGACTGGATGCCAGCTTTATACATTGCTTCCCTACACAAAAGCCTCCATTAACTTCTTTTTTCTCTGTGCTGCTAATTATAAACTTTCTCTCCCAGTCGTCCCATTTCTTCCAACCTAGCCCATACCTATCCAGTACTTTCACCAAGGGAAAACCTGTAGTAGTCCTTGTATTACAAGAACCATGCTTACTCCCACTACTGTTCTTTGTCATGTATTATTTATGTCATCAAATATGTCCTCTTCTTTATTTTTTTACCTATCTACATTCTACGTAACTTTTAAACTTCAAGCCATGTTTTAGGTTTTCATAAAGCCATTTTTGACTATATTAGCCTGCCATGATTTCCTCCTCTTGTGAATTCTGACTTTTTGGCTATTCATACTTAATAAGTTTTGGTCAATCTCTTCCAACTGGACCACCTGCCACAGTGGTATCCTTGCCTAAGTGACATATGTTTTCTCTGATCTATATTTTCATATATTATCTTCTTTGGCCTTCCTCTAAAATTTTGTCATTTTTTTTTATGACTCTGTCTTTGACACACTCTTCTATTAGCCCCCATCAATGTTTTGTTTACTCACACAAGCACATTTAACGCTGAGGCTTCAGATCCCATTAAAATATGTATTTCTGGCTCCAATTTTTGTTCTGCATTTGGTGCCATATATCTAATTGCCTACTAGACATGTTGATTTAAATAATATTCTGACATCTTAACTCCAATTGTATCCAAAAATGAATTCATATTTTTCTTATCCCCCAAATGTATTCTTCCTTTGGTAGGATTTTTTTTACCCAACTTCTTACATTAGAAACCTTTGAGTCACCTTTGGTAGCTTTCTCTTCTCTCATACTTATCACTTATTGATTCTACTTTGTACATCTTGCTAGTCTTCATACTCACTGCCATTACAAAGGCTGGTCCCACCAACCTCAGACTCTTCCAATTGTGTGATACTCTCCTAATTCCTTTCTTATATAACCCTCTCTAATTCCTGATGAACACTTTGGCCAGACTTATGGAGAATTCATGTCATATTAGGTCACATTCTTTCTGGAGTTCTAATATTGGGACATGGATAATGGTTCTCTTATATCAATACAATTAACCAGAGAATTGGTGACAAACATGATTATATAGTTAATATAACTTTTATGTAATTGAGTTATTAATTCATTGCTGATTAACACTACATACTTTACACATTAATATTTCCATACAAATATATGGAAGACAATTGTGGACAAGAATATGTATAATTAAATAGTAACTTGATGAAGAAGAACGATATTTTAGTATCAGAAACCTAATAGATCTGAGTTTTACTGCCAAAGGGAATGAATTAACAGATAAGAAGCTAAAGTTATAGTCACCGACAATTGAACATAAGTAAACTGTTGATAGATATCTAACAATTCTGAAATGTTTAAATTTTGATACAATCCTGAAATCTCTTTTGAAAGACACATATAAAAGGACTAATTTTTAATTTTGAAGTTTTTTCACTATATTGTACCTTAAGCGATTTTATTAAAGAAAAACTTTATGTCTATTTAAGATCAATTTGGATTCCATAATACATATTCACATTTGTATGGAGACATAGATCTTCATGAGCATCATCTGCATAGTCAGAGTCATCACTGTAAAAATAAACATAGGAAACCTGTTGAATAGGAAAATCACATTTCTTCCTTATTAATTAAGACTGATAGACTTAGTTACAGGATGGGTTTTTACCCATACTTTCAAAAACATCTGGAACATAGTCATCTTTTGAGGATTAAAAACTTATAGTTTTTCTTAATTCTTAATTGAACTATTGACATCTTTGCATCCTTCATTCTACTAATTAAATTTGGTTCCCAATGCTCATAATAGTTGTGATTGTGTGAGGTTATGAATATTTGTACTGTTCTTACCTACTCATCCTTTTGCAATAGGTAGATTTTTTTGTATTAGTGTAAATTATAAGAGTGTTATTTTAATTTTATTTCTCTTCTAGAGTTTCTACTTTAGCAATTCTATGATTTTTCAAATATAACTTAGAGTTGCTAAGTTATTATAGTTGATTACATCTTAGTGTAGAATTCTCTCATCAGTGGTCCAGCAGTTTAAAATGTTTCTTTTTGGTTTATTACATGTGTATCTAGTTGTACCAATGTTTTCTCAGTATAAACAGTAAGTGAATTCTGTTTTTCCCTTGCAAATATTTCATACTGACTTCAATTTTTGCTATTCTGGTGGAATTAAAATTGTATCTCAGCCATTTTGCTTTTCCTTTGTTTCTATTGAATTTGAATACTTTTTGGCATGTTTATTACACATTATTTTTTTCTTTTCTTATGAAGTGCCTATTAATTTATTTTCCCACTCATTTTATTTTTTTGGTCTCTTTCTATATAAATTTAGGAGTTTATATATATATGTGTATCATATATATATGATATATATATATAGGATACTTATTCCTTTCTAAGTTTTATGTACTGCAAATATTTTCTCATTTTCATATTTTTTCATGTTTTTATGGCATTCTTTGATTAACAGAAATCCATAGTTTTAATATATTCAAATTCATAAATCTTTCTCCTATAATTTGTACTTTTTGTGTAGAAAATCTTCCTTTACCCCAAAGTTTACAGCTATGTTGGTTAGAAAGATTAATGTTTTTGTTTTTTATACTTAGATCCTTAATCCGTGAAGAATTTTTACAGTGTGACGTAGGAGTCCATTTTATTTATTCTTCACTTTCTAATAATTAGTCATTACAGTGACTTTATGTCTAACAAAGACAATTTAGTATGATATATGTTTTTGGTAAGATAATTATACCATCACTTTTTTTTATTAGAACTTATTGTATATGTTTTCTCCCATCTTAAAAAGTCTGTGTATCTTTATATTGTAGACATGTTTCAGGTAATGAACATATTTCTGATTTACCAACTACAGTCTTAAATCGTATATTTTATTTGAAGTTGTAACTCATTTATATTTATCATAATTACTGAAATATTCATTCTTACTATTTTATGCTTTCTTCTTGTGCTACAATTTGTATATTTTTTCCTTCTTTGCCTTATTTTGGATTAATTGTATTATTTACTTTTCTCTTATTTCAAGGTTTTTCCTCTGCTGGTTTGGATATTGTATATGGTATTTATCATATTTTATTTTATATGATTTTTTTAAGATTCATTTATTTTTTTGAGAGAGAGAGAGAGAGCAGAAAGAGAAGCAGAGGGAGAGGGACAAGCAGATTCTGAGCTGAGTGGGGATCCCAATGTGGGGCTCTTTCCCAGGACCCTGAGATCATGACCTGGGCTGAAATCAAGGCTGATGCTCAACTGAGCGAGCCACCCAGGCACCGATATAATATTTTAAGGAAATAGAAATTTTAATGTGGGAGGAGGAGCAAGATGGCAGAGGAGTAGGAGACCTAAATTTTGTCTGGTCCCAGGAATTCAGCTAGATAGCTACCAAACCATTCTGAACACCTACAAACATACATATATAAGTTGTTCTCTCTAAAATTTTGGGATACAGTTTGTTTTAACAGACCAAAATATACCCTATATCTCTAGTGTATGGCTTTGTTCCAGTCTCCTGCCTGATCACATTCTCTCCCCCCCTTTTTTTTAATTTCTTTTCTTTCTTTTTTCAACCAACTACTTATCTTATCAATTCCTTTTATAAAATCTTTTATAATTTTCCTTTTTACAGTCATATTCCATCCCTTCATCATATTTACCCTTATTGACATATATAAGTTTTTCAAAATTTTGGGAGGCAGTTTCTTCTAACAGACTAAAATATGCCCAAAATCTAGTGTGTGGCACTGATCTATTGACCAGCCTGATCATATTTGATCATGGTCTTTTTTTTTTTTATCTTTTTCCTTTCTTTCTCTTTCTTTTCTCCCAGTTTCAGGTCTCCTGATTTATTTAGTGTATATTTTTCTGGGGTCATTGTTACCCTGTTAGCATTTTGTTCTCTCATTCATCTATTCTCCTCTGGACAAAATGACAAGACAGAAAAAAATAACCTCAAAAAAAAAAAAAAAAGAACAAGAGAAAGTACTGATTGCCAGGGACCCAATAAATACAGACATTAATAAGATGTCAGAACTAGAGTTCAGAATGACGATTATAAAGGTACTACCTGGGTTGGAAAAAAGCATGGAAGATATTAGAGAAGCCTTTCTGGAGAAATAAAAGAATTAAAATCTAACCAAGTCAAAATCAAAAAGGATATTAATGAGGTTCAATCAAAAATGGAGGCTCTAACTGCCAGGATAAATGACAGAAGAGAGATTTAGTGATATAGAAGACCAAATGATGGAAAATAAAGAAGCTGAGAAAAAGAGAAATAAACAACTACTGGATCATGAGGCCAAAATTCGAGAGATAAGTGATACCATAAGATGAAACAATATTGGAATAATTGGGATCCCAGGAGAAGAAAAAGAGAGAGAGGGGCAGAAGGTATATTGGAGCAAATTATAGTAGAGAACTTCCCTAATTTGGGGAAGGAAACAGGCATCAAAATCCAGGAGGCATGGAGAACCCCCCTCAAAATCAATAAAAATAGGTCAACCCCTGACATCTAATAGTAAGACTTACGAGTCTCAGAGACAAAGAGAAAATCCTGAAAGCAGCTCAGGGATAAGAGGTCTGTAACCTACAATGGTAGAAACATTAGATTGGCAACAGACCTATCCACAGAGACCTGGCAGGCCAGAAAGTACTGGCATGATATATTCAGAGCACTAAATGAGAAAAATATGCAGCCAAGAATACTATATCTAGCTAGGCTCTCACTGAAAATAGAAGGAGAGATAAAAAGCTTCCAGGACAAACAAAAACTAAAGGAATTTGCAAACACAAAACCAGCTCTGCAAGAAATATTGAAAGGGGTCCTCTAAGCAAAGAGAGAGCCTAAAAGTAATACAGACCAGAAAGGAACAGAGACAATATGCAGTAAGAGTCAACTTACAGGCAATACAATGTCACTAAATTCATATCTTTCAATAGTTACCCTGAATGTAAATGGGCTAAATGCCCCAATCAAAGACACAGGGTATCAGATTGGATAAAAAAACAAGACCCATCAATATGCTATCTGCAAGAGACTAATTTTAGACCCAAAGGCACCTCCAGATTGAAAGTGAGGGGGTGGAAAACTATTTACCATGCTAATGGACACCAAAAGAAAGCTGGGGTGGCAATCCTTATATCAGACAAATTAGATTTTGAGCCATTCTGACTGGTGTGAGGTGGTATCTCACTGAGGTTTTGATTTGGATTTCCCTGATGCCAAGCGATGTTGAGCACTTGTTCATGTGTCTGTTGGCCATTTGGATGTCTTCTTTGGAAAAATGTCTGTTCCTGTCTTCTGCCCATTTCTTGATTGGATCATTTGTTCTTTGGGTGTTGAGTTTGGTAAGTTCTTTATAGATTTTGGATACTAGCTCTTTATCTGATATGTCATTTGCAAATATTTTCTCCCATTCTGTCGGTTGTCTTTTGGTTTTGTGGACTGTTTCTTTTGCTGTGCAAAAGCTTTTTATTTTGATGAAATCCCAATAGTTCATTTTTGCCCTTGCTTCCCTTGCCTTTTGCGATGTTTCTAGGAAGAAGTTGCTGTGGCTGAGGTTGAAGAGGTTGCTGCCTGTGTTCTCCTTTAGGATCAATGATGTGGATGGAACTGGAGCGTGTTATGCTGAGTGAAATAAGTCAATCAGAGAAAGACATGTATCATATGACCTCAATGATATGAGGAATTCTTAATCTCAGGAAACAAACTGAGGGATGTGGAGTAGGGGTGGGTGGGAGGGATGGGGTAGTTGGGTGATAGACATTGGGGAGGGTATGTGCTATGGTGAGTGCTGTGAATTGTGCAAGACTGTGGAATCACAGATCTGTACCTCTGAAACAAATAATGCAATATATGTTAAGAAAAAAAAAAAAGAAGAGGATAGCTGGAGAGGAAGAATGAAGGTGGGTAAATCGGAGGGGGAGATGAACCATGAGAGATAATGGACTCTGAAAAACAAACTGAGCATTCTAGAGGGGAGGGGGATGGGGGAATGGGTTAGCCTGGTGATGGGTATTAAAGAGGGCATGTTCTGCATGGAGCACTGGGTGTTATGTACAAACAATGAATCATGGAACACTACATCAAAAACTAATGATGTAATGTATGGTGATTAAAATAACAATAAAAAATTTAAAGGAAAAAAAATTAGATTTTAAGCCAAAGACTATAATAAGAGATGAGGAAGGACACTGTATCCTACTTAAAGGGTCTATCCAAGAAGAAGATCTAACAATTGTAAATATCTATGCCCCTAACATGGGAGCAGCCAATTATATAAGCCAACTAATAACAAAATCAAATAAATACATCAACAATGATACAATAATAGTAGGGGACTTTAACACCCCCCTCACTGAAATGGACAGATCATCTAAGCAAAAGATCAACAAGGAAATAAAGACTTTGACACACTGGACCAAATGGACTTCACAGATATATTCAGAACATTCCATCCCAAAGCAACAGAATACGCATTCTTCTCTAGTGCCCATGGAATATTCTCCGGAAGAGATCAAATCCTAGGTCACAAATCAGGTGTCAACTGGTACCAAAAAATTAGAATCATTCCCTGTGTATTTTTGGACCACAATGATTTGAAACTAGAACTCAATCACAAGAGAAAAATCGGAAAGAACTCAAATACATGGAGGCTAAAGAGCATCCTACTAAAGACTGAATGGATCAACCAGGAAAATAAAGAAGAATTAAAAAATACATGGAAACCAATGAAAATGAAAATACAACTGTTCAAAATCTCTGGGATGCAGCAAAGGCGGTCCTAAGAGGAAAGTATATAGCAATACAAGCCTGTCTCAAGAAACAAGAAAGGTCTCAAATACACAACCTAACCCTACACCTAAAGGAACTGGAGAAAGAACAGCAAATAAAGCCTAAAACCAGCAGGAGAAGAGAAATAATAAAGATCAGAGCAGAAATAAATGAAATAGAAACCAAAAGACAGTAGAACAGATCAATGAAACTAGGAGCTGGTTCTTTGAAAGAATTAATAAGATTGATAAACCCCTGGCCAGACTTATCAAAAAGAAAAGAGAAAGGACCCAAATAAATAAAATCATGAATGAAAGAGGAGAGATCACAACCAACACCAAAGAAATACAATTATAAGAACATATTATGAGCAACTCTATGCCAGCAAATTAGATAATCTGGAAGAAATGGATGCATTCCTAGAGATGTATAAGCTACCAAAACTGAACCAGGAAGAAATAGAAAACCTGAACAGACCTATAAACACTAAGGAAATTGAAGCAGTAATCAAAAAACTCCCAAACTTCGACCTCAGCCACAGCAACTTCTTCCTAGAAACATCGCCAAAGGCAAGGGAAACAAGGGCAAAAATGAACTATTGGGACTTCATCAAAATAAAAACTTTTGCACAGTAAATGAAACAGCCAATAAAACCAAAAGACAACCGACAGAATGGGAGAAGGTATTTGCAAATGACACTACAGATAAAGGGCTAGTATCCAAAATCTATAAAGAACTTAACAAACTGAACACCCAAAGAACAAATGATCCATTCAAGAAATGGGCAGAAGACATGAACAGACATTTTTCCAAAGAAGACATCCAAATGGCTAACAGACACATGAAAAAGTGCTCAACATCACTTGGCATCAGGGAAATCCAAATCAAAACCTCAATGAGATACCACCTCACACCAGTCAGAATGGCTAAAATTAACAAGTCAGGAAACAACAGATGTTAGCGGGGATGCAGAGAAAGGGGAACCCTCCTACACTGTTGGTGGGAATGCAAGCTGGTGCAACCACTCTGGAAAACACCATGGAGGTTCCTCAAAAAGTTAAAAATAGAGCTACCGTATGACCCAGCAATTGCACTACTGGGTATTTACCCCAAAGATACAAATGTAGGGATCTGAAGGGGTACGTGCACCCCAGTGTTTATAGCAGCAATGTCCGCAATAGCCAAACTATGGAAAGAACCAAGATGTCCATCAACAGATGAATGGATAAAGAAGTGGTGTATATATATATATACAATGGAATATTATGCAGCCAAACAAAACAAAACAAAATCTTGCCATTTGCAACGACGTGGATGGAACTAGAGTGTATTATACCTAGTGAAATAAGTCAGAGAAAGACTTGTATCATATGATCTCACTGATATGAGGAATTCTTTTTTTTTAGTTTTTTTTAAATTTTATTATGTTATGTTAGTCACCATACAATACATCATTAGTTTTTGATGTGGTGATCCACGATCCATTGTTTTTGTATAACATCCAGTGCTCCATGCACTGCGTGCCCTCCTTAATACCCATCACTGGGCTAACCAATCCCCCTTCCCCACCAAAAAACCCTCTGTTTGTTTCTCAGAGTCCATAGTCTCTCATGGTTCATCTGTCCCTCCGAATTACCCCCCTTCATTTTTCCCTTCCTTCTCCTAATGTCCTCCATGCTATTCTTTATGTTCCACAAATAAGTGAAACCATATGATAATTGACTTTCTCTGCTTGACTTAGTTCACTTAGCATAATCTCCTCCAGTCCCATGAATGTTGATGTAAAAGTTGGGTATTCATCCTTTCTAATGGCTGAGTAATAGTCCATTGTATATATGGACCACATCTTCTTTTTCCATTCATCTGTTGAAAGGCATCTGAGCTCTTTCCACAGTTTGGCTATTGCAAACATTGCTGCTATGAACATTGGGGTGCATATGGTCCTTCTTTTCACGACATCTGTGTCTTTGGGGTAAATACCCAGGAGTGCAATTGCTGGGTCATAGGGTAGCTCTATTTTTAAATTTTTGAGTAACCTCCACACTGTTTTCCAAAGTGGCTGTACCAACTTGCATTCCCACCAACAGTGTAAGAGGGTTCCCCTTTCTCCACAACCTCTCCAACGTTTGTTATTTCTTTCCCTGTCCATTTTTGCCATTCTAACTGTTGTAAGGTGGTATCTCAATGTGGTTTTGATTTGAATTTCCCTGATGGCTAATGATGATGAGCATTTTTTCATGTGTCTGTTAGCCATTTGTATGTCTTCTTCAGAGAAGTGTCTTTTCATATCTTCTGCCCATTTTTTTGACTTGATTATTTGTTTTTTGGGTGTTGAGTTTGAGAAGTTCTTTTTGGATCTTGGATACCAACCCTTTATCTGTAGTGTCATTTGCAAATATCTTTTCCCATTCTGTGGGTTGCCTCTTTGTTTTGTTGACTGTTTCCTTTGCTGTGCAGGAGCTTTTTATCTTGATGAAGTCCCAAAAGTTCATTTTTGCTTTTGTTTCACTAGCTTTTGGAGATGTATCTTGAAATAACTTGATGTGGCCGATGTCAAAGTGGTTACTGCCTATGTTCTCTAGGATTTTGATGGATTCCTGTCTCACACTGAGGTCTTTTATCCATTCTGAGTTTATCTTTGTGTATGGTGTTAGAGAATGGTTGAGTTTCATTCTTCTGCATGTGGCTGTCCAATTTTTCCAGCACAATTTATTGAAGAGACTGTCTTTTTTCCATTGCATATTTTTTTCCTGCTTTGTCGAAGATTATTTGACCATAGAGTTGAAGGTCCATATCTGGATTCTCTATTCTGTTCCATTGATCTATATTTCTGTTTTTGTGCCAGTACCACGCTGTCTTTGTGATCACAGCTTTGTAATATAGCTTGAAATCAGGCAACGTGATGCCCCCAGCTTTGTTTTTCTTTTTCAACATTTCCTTGGCAATTTGGGGTCTTTTCTGATTCCATACAAATTTTAGGATTGTTTGTTCCAGCACTTTGAAAAATGTCATTGGAATTTTGATCGGGATGGCACTGAAGGTATAGATTGCTCTGGGTAGCATAGACATTTTAACAATGTTTATTCTTCTGATCCATGAGCATGGAATATTTTTCCATCTTTTTGTGTTTTCTTCAATTTCTTTCATGAGTGTTCTGTAGTTCCTGGAGTATAGATCCTTTACCTCTTTGGTTAGGTTTATTCCGAGATATCTTATGGTTTTTGGTGCTATTGTAAATGGAGTTGTTTCTCTAATTTCTCTTTCCACAGTTGCGTTCTCTAATCTCTCTTTCCACAGAAAGCAACTGATTTCTGTGCATTGATTTTGTATCCTGCCACATTACTGAATTGCTGTATGAGTTCTAGTAATTTGGGGGTAGAGTCTTTTGGGTTTTCCACATAAAGTGTCATGTCATCTGTGAAAAGAGAGGGTTTGACTTCTTCTTTGTCAATTTGAATACCTTTTATTTCTTTTTGTTGTCTGATTGCTGTTGCCAGGACTTCTAGTACTATGTTGGACAATAGTGGCAAGAGTGTGCATCCTTGACGTGTTCCTGATCTTAAGAGAAAGGCTCTCAGCTTTTCCCTATTGAGGATGATATTGGTTTTTTATAGATGGATTTTATGAACTTGAGGAATGTTCCCTCTATCCCTATACTCTGAAGAGTTTTAATCAGGAAAGGATGTTGTACTTTGTCAAATGTTTTTTCTGCATCAATTGAGAGGACCATATGGTTCTTCTCCCTCCTCTTATTAATGTTTTCTATCACATTGATTGATTTGCGAATGTTGTACCACCCTTGCATCCCGGGGATAAATCCCACTTGGTTGTGGTGGATGATCCTTTTAATGTATTGTTGGATCCTACTAATTAGGATTTTGTTAAGAATTTTGGAATCCATATTCATCAGGGATATCAGTCTGAAATTCTCCTTTTTGATGGGGTCTTTGCCTGGTTTGGGGATTAAGGTAATGCTGGCCTCATAGAATGAGTTTGGAAGTTTTCCTTCTCTTTCTATTTTTTGAAACAGCTTCAGTAGAATAGGTATTATTTCTTCTTTGAATGTGGGGTAGAATTCTCCAGGGAATCCATTAGGCCCTCGACTCTTGTTTTTTGGGAGGTTTTTGATCACTGCTTCAATCTTATTACTGGTTATTGGCCTATTCAGGTTGTCAATTTCTTCCTGTTTCAGTCTTGGCAGCTTATAGGTTTCCAGGAAGACATCCATTTCATCCAGATTGCTCAGATTATTGGCATATAGTTGTTGATAATAATTTCTAATAATTGTTCCTATTTCCTTGGTGTTAGTCGTGATCTCTCCCCTTTCATTCATAATTTTATTAATTTGCATCCTTTTCCTTTTCTTTTGGATAAGTCTGGCCAGTGGTTTATCAATCTTATTAATTCTTTCAAAGAACCAACTTCTAGTTTTGTTGATCTGATCTACTGTGTTTCTGGTTTCTAATTAATTGATCTCTGCTCTAATCTTAAGTATATCTCTTCTAATGCGTGGCTGAGGCATTGTTTATTGCTTTTTCTCTAGTTCTTTAAGGTGTAGAGTTAGTTGGTGAATTCGGGATTTTTCTATTTTTTTTGAATGAGGCTTGGATGGCTATGTATTTCCCTTAGGTCCCTTAGGACCATCTTTGCAGTATCCCATAGGTTTTGGACCGATATGTTTTCATTCTCATCGATTTCCATGAATTGTTTAAGTTTTTCTTTGATTTCCTGGTTGACCCAAACATTCTTGAGCAGAGTGGTCTTTAGCTTCCAAGTGTTTGAATTTCTGCCAAATTTTTTCTTGTGATTGAGTTCCAGTTTTAAAGCATTGTGGTCTGAGAATATGCAGGAATAATCTCAATCTTTTGCTATCAGTTGAGACCTGATTTGTGACCCAGTATGTGGTCTATTCTGGAGAAAGTTCCATGTGCGCTAGAGAAGAATGAGTATTCTGTTGTTTTAGGGTGGAATGTTCTGTATATATCTGTGAAGTCCATCTGGTCCAGTGTATCATTCAAAGCTCTTGTTTCTTTGTTAATTTTCTGCTTAGATGATCTGTCTGTTGCTGAGAGTGGAGTATTGAGGTCTCCTACAATTAATGTATTGTTATCAATATGACTCTTTATTTTGGTTAACAGTTGGCTTAGATGGCTGCTCCCATGTTGGGGGCATAGATAGTTAAAATTGTTAGATCTTCTTGTTGGATAGACCCTTTAAGAATGATTAGTGTCCTTCTGTGTCTCTAACTACAGACTTTAGTTTAAAATCTAATTTGTCTGATATAAGAATTGCTACCTCAGCTTTCTTTTGAGGTCCGCTGGCATGGAAGATGGATCTCCATCCCTTCACTTTCAGTCTGGATGTATCTTTCAGCTCAAAATGAATCTCTTGTAGGCAGCATATGGATGGGTCCTGTCTTTTTATCCAATCTGCAACCCTGTGCCATTTTTTGGGAGCATTTACGCCATTCACGTTGAGAGTGATTATTGAAAGATATGAGTTAATTGTCATCATGTTGCCTGTGAAGATGTTGTTTTTTTAGATTGTTCCTGTAAATTTCTGTTGTATATCACTCTTGGGTCTTTCTCCTTTTATAGAACCCTCCTTAATATTTCTTGCAAGGCCGGCTTAGTGGTCACATATTCTTTCAGTTTCTGCCAGTCTTGGAAGCTCTGCATCTCTCCATCCATTCTAAATGACAACCTTGCCAGATAAAGTATTCTTGGCTGCATGTTCTTCTTGTTTAGTACCCTGAATATGTCTTGCCAGGCCTTTCTGGCTTGTCAGGTCTCTGTGGATAGGTCTGACTTTATTCTGATGTTCCTCCCTCTGTACGTAAGGAACCTCTTCCCCCTTAACTGCCTTTAAGATGGTTTCCTTGGTTCTAAGATTTGAGAGTTTTATTATTACATGCCGGGTGTTGGCCTGTTTTCTTTGATCTTGGGAGGGGTCCTCTCTGCCTCTAGGACACGAATGTTTGTTTCATTCCCCAGATTAGGGAAATTCTCAGCTACAAAACCGGTTTGGGGGGTCTTTTGTTCCCTGGTGGCTTTCCGTGTCTCTTCTGAGAGTCGGAGCAGAGGAGACCATTTCCCACCCTCTGCCTCAGAGCAGAGAGATCGCAGTCTGTTCTTCAGTGAGCTCTCCAGCCACAGTCTCTCCATTTCTGTCCGTGCTGCTATAAACTGCAGCGGCCTGGGTTGTGCGCCCCTCCGCAGCACTCCCAGTCCTGCCTCCAGGTCACGGCGTCTCTGCCCTTTGTGCTTCTAAAACCTCCAGCTGCTCCCGGTTCGCATGAGCGACCTGCTGCTCCGGGTTTCGGTCCCGGGGGCTGCCCTGAAGTCCTTTCCCCGTGGCTACCAGTCTGCGAGCCTGTGCCCTGTCCCTAGCACGTGAGGCTGTCACTCACTGGCGGTGTAGGATCCCCACAGCCAGGCTCCCTCCCACTGCCGTTTATCCTCTGAAATCTGTCCTCAGAATCACGGCTCCCTGCTTCGTACCTCGAAACCAACTGCCTGCGATATTATGTTTGTAGAGATCCAGATCTTCTTACATCTCAGGCTGATTTCATGAGTGCACAGAGTGGTCTGGTAGATATCCAGCTCAATTCTGGGGACCAGTTGGAATAGCGTCCCCTACTCCTCTGCCATCTTTTCTCCATCCGATATTAGAAATTCTTAATCTCAGGAAACAAACTGAGGGTTGCTGGAGTGGTGGGGGGTGGGAGGGATGGGGTGGCTGGTTGGTAGGCATTGGAGAGGGTATGTGCTATGGTGAGTGCTGTGAATTGTGTAAGACTGATGAATCACAGACCTGTACCTCTGAAACAAATAATACGTTATATGTTTAAAAAAAAAGAGGGAGAGAAGATAGTAGGAAGGGCAAAATGAAGGAGGGGAAATTGGAGGGGGAGATGAACCATGAGGGACTATGGACTCTGAGAAAAAAACTGAGGGTTTTAGAGGGGAGGGGGTGAGGGGATGGGTCAACCTGGTGATGGGTATTAAAGAGGGCATGTATTGAATGGAGCACTGGGTGTTATATGCAAACAATGAATCATGGAACACTGTATCAAAAACTAATGATATAATGTATGGTGATTAACATAACATAATAAAATAAAATTAAAAAAAAGAAATTTTAATGTGCCTAATGATTTAAACAAAGTTTAAATGAATCTTAAAATTTACCGATTTCTTTTCTTTTCTTTGGAACAATAGAACTAAGATGACATTCCTCCCAACATGTAGACTATTCTCTCATTTAGATATTATCAAATATATCCAATATTTGCTTAGATTTGCCCAGGGATTTACCAGTTTCTTTGCTTATCATTTTTTCTAATACCTCAGACCTTCCTTCCTGGTCATTTTCTTTCTGTTTTAAGGACATCCTTTAGAATTTTGCTTAGTGAGGCATTTTCCTGTTAACTCTCTTGATTTTGTTTTGTTTTGTTTTGTTTTGTCTGAAAATATGTATATTTCATCCTTTGTTTAAAGATTTTATTTATTTGAGAGAGAGAATGAGAGAGAGAGAGAGAGAGAGAGAGAGAGAGAATGAGTGGGGGAGGGGCAGAGAGAAAGGGAGAAGCAGACTTCCTGCTGAGCAGGGAGCCCAATGCAAGGCTGGATCACAGTACCCTGGGATCATGACCTGAAGTGGAAGGCAAATGCTTAACCACGTAATGGACTGAGCCACCCAGGTGCCCCTCTATTTCATCCTTGTTTTTGAACGGAAGTTTCCTTGAGAATATATTCTAGATGGACAGTATTTTTTTTCTCAGCACACTCAAGATACAGTTTTCCCCTCTTCTGTCTTCATTGTTGTTAACAAATCAGTCTTATTGTTTCTTCTTTGCAAATCATTTGTTTTTTTTCCTCCAGCTACTTTTAATCATTACTTAATTGGTTCAGGTATTTTCTTTCTTTTTTTGTTGGTTTCAAGTTTTTATTTAAATTCCAGGTAGTTAACATATAGTGTAGTGTTAGTTTAGGAGTAGAATTTAGTGATTCATCACTTACATATAACACCCAGTGCTCATCAGGACAAGTGCCCTCCTTAATCCCCATCACCAATCTAGTCCATCCCCCACCTACATCTTCTCCAACACCCCTCAGTCTGTTTTATGGTTTACCTCTCTCTCTTTCCCTTGCACATATGTTCATCTGTTTTGTTTCTTAAATTCCACATATGAGTGAAATAATATGGTATTTGTCTTTCTCTGAATGACTTATTTCACATAACATAATATTCTCCAGCTCCAACCATGTCATTGCAAATGGCAAGATTTCATTCTTTTTATGGCTGAGTGATATTCCACTGTGTGTATATACAACAACTTCTTTATCTATTCATCAGTTGATGGACTCTTTCCATAATTTAGCTATTGTTGATAATGCTGCTATAAACATTGGGGTGCATGTACCCCTTCAAATCAGTATTTTTTATCCTTTGGGTAATACCTACTAGTTCAATTGCCTGATCATAAGGTACTTCTATTTTTAACTTTTTGAGAAAACTCCATACTGTTTTCTAGAGTGGCTGCACCAGTTTACATTCCCACCAACAGTGTAAGAGGGTTCCCCTTTCTCTGCATCTTGACTAACATCTGTTGCTGCCTGTGTTGTTAATTATGCTATGAATATTGTAATAGGCAGGTAAGTAGAAATAAAACAAAATTTTAAAAATCTGGGGTCCAGTGTCCTACCCTTCTCAAATCTCCCTTCCAGTAGAGGACAAAGGATTCAGACATACACACAACACTTTTTTTACTACATGGATCTTAAAGTTTCTATTTTACATTCATAGTTATATTTAAGGCTTGATATTTTATTTACTAGATATCAAATGCCAATTATCCTTAATGAGGGAAATATGCAGTCATTAGAAATCTTTGGAAATGCTGATAGATAATCCCTTTCCTGATATGCCATTCTGTATAAACATGTTTATTACCATTATATACGAATTAGCTCAGAACACACAACAGTAATTCAGACAAACTAAAACATTTCAAGCAGAAATATAGATTAGTCAATTCCATTATAAGTAAAAAGATGTTTGAGTTTTTAAAAAATTTTTATGCCTATCTTAGAGATTCAGATTTGTCTTTTGATTTAATTATTTTGAGAGAGAATATGCCATCATCTTATTACATATTTATATTATAAATTTCCACTCATAATTATCTGGTGAATTAAATAACCTTTTAAAAGAAATCTTCTTTAAGTATATACATGTAAAACATGGGGAAACTATTGTATGAAAACATGTATTTGAAATTTTTCTAAAAGGATATATCTACAATAACTTTCATTTCAAACTTGCCATTACTACTGGCTTCAATTCTACTCTTGCTTCCACTATTTTTTAGAAGCTCAGAGAACATTAAAGAAAATCAGTTTTGGAAATTGAGAAGACAAAGGCATAGCAAATATAGGAGGAAAAAACAGGTGCATAAAATGAACGTAGATTCATGCATCCTTCATGAATTCTTTTTTTAAGGAAACACTTTATATATTTTAACCCCTTATTCCTTCATTCATTCACTTTGAAATTCAGATATATTTATTTTTTTTCTCCTATATGATATACTCTGCTAGAAATGTAGGTAAATATTGGTTCTTACACTAAGGATGCCCAATAGCAGATAAGATACCATTGCTGAACTCAGTGTTTTACATTTAATTACTGCCCATTTTATTTCTGTCAACTGACAACTAGACCAAATCATTCTTTTTTTATTTTTATTTTATTTTTTTTAAAGATTTTATTTATTTATTCATGAGAGACAGAGAGAGAGAGAGAGAAATGCAGAGGGAGAAGCAGGCTCCCAAGGAGCAGGGAGCCCGATGCGGGACTCGACCCCAGGACCCTGGGATCATGACCTGAGCCGAAGGCAGACGCTTAACCATCTGAGCCACCCAGGCGCCCACTCTTTTTTTTTTTTTTTTTACGTTTTAATTTAAATTTCAGTTAGTCAACATACAGTGTAACATTAGTTTCAGGGATACCATATAGTGATTCAACATTTTCATACATCACTCAGTGTTCATTGCAACAAGTGCACTATTACCTTTTACCTATTTAGCCCATCCCCCACCAACCTCCCTCCGGGTAATCATCTTTTGTTCTATATAGTTAAAAGTCTGTTTCTTGATTTGCCTCTCTCTCTCTTTTTTCCCTTTGCTCATTTTATTTATTTAATTCCACATATGATTGAAATCATATGGTATTTGTCTTTTTCTGACTGACATACTTTGCTTAGCATAATACACTCTAACTTCATCCATGTTGTTGCAAATAGCAAGATTTCATTCTTTTTTATGGCTGAGTAATATTCATATATATATACATAAATACATATACAAATAATTTTCCTCCTCAGGTCTAGGGTTAAGGTTTGGTTTAGGGCCAGAGTTAGGGCTAGGCTAAGGGTTCAGATGAGGGTATATGCCTGGTATCCTGCTTTTCAGAGACCTCTCCAGAGGGTTAGGTTTAGGGTTAGTGCTTAGGGGTCAGGGTTAGGGTTAGGATTACAGTATATCCCTGATATCCTGCTGACCTGGGGCAGAGGCAGAAGGAGAGAGAGTCTTAAACAGACTCTGCACTGAGCATGGATCCTGAAGTGGAGCTTGATCTGAGGTCATGACAGAATGGAAACCAAGAGCCCATTGCTTAACTGACTGCACCACCCAGGCACCACCCATGCACTCCCATCTCCAACTATAATTCTGACAGTGATCTATAGCACTTCAAATTCTTAAAGGTTGTTTATTTAGTATAGCAGTTGGAACTGCAGAAAAAAATTTTTCTACCCTGTTTATGATACATTTAATTTTTAAAAATCTTTTTTTCTTATTTTGAAAATGGAAATTCATTTAGAATTATTCCTGCTATATTAGAAACCGGTTCAAATAAGTATGACATTACTTTTATTGTGTCAGAAAAAAGAAAACCTATACTTCCTTTTGTATTTATTGCCTTTGTAGAAATTGACTGGTTTGGGTGTATTGTATTTTTATTCAATTTTTTAAATCCTTGATGTATACTACTGCTGTGGGCAAAAGTATATGAAATTTCAAATGGTTAAAAAAATGGATAAAACAACTATTTTTACTGATAAAACAATTATTTTTATTTTCTTGAAAGTCATATTTCTTCCAAGTAAATAGCATGCTTTTTTCTACTAACCTTATTGGAATGAAAGATTCTTCTTAATAGATTTAGCCTCCCTTGCTATCACTAAACTTGTCTTCCAAAGAAATGTATTTTATTATTTTAGTCTCATATTAAATACTTAAGTTTTTTTAATAACCTCACTAAGTTCTCAAAGAAATTGATATAAATGCAAAGCTAATGTTTTAAAGGACAAAATGTGAAAAGACTACAAGGACTTGGTGTTCTCCAGGAACCTCAGAAATTCATCACTCTGTGTGTCATGCATTTTATTGCCTCCAGGAAAGCAGGGACCTTGATTTGAAGGACGTCTCTGGCTCTTTAATAGATGTTGACCATTCAAGGCATTAGACAAGTTGAACACATTTTCAATACCATTTTTCCCTTTACTCAATTATGATGAAATATTTCCTATCTTAGTGAATCAAATTTCTCAAATGACAGAATTTCAGAGATTTTTCTGGATTATTATAATTTGATAGTTCTGTTTTTCTCTAATACTGTTGGCCCACTGAAGTTCAGGTGCTTCAATTCCTGATACAAAGAATAAAATTGTAGCACAGGTGCTCAAGGAGTAAAACATCCTTGTTAGCATTCTGAAAGCTCATCTGCATAATGTAATGATGGAGTTGATGCAGACTCACATCTTAATTGCAGATGTTATTCTGAGGTTGAAAAGTAGGTCAGTGTCATCTACCTCTAGATCTTGGAGAAGTGGAGGGACTTTGTCTTTAAAAAATCAACTTTGTCAAGTGATTAAAAAATCAAGAAAATCAACTCATAATGTCTTCTTCAATTCAAATGGGATTTCTAACTATACTAATGTTGAATTACTATGACATGCTTTTTTTCTATCAATGTTGACGTGGCTTATTGGAGTTTCAGTCACAAGCAGAATATGTACTCTCCAAAAAATGTGGATTTCGTATTTTTTTACCTTAGTTTCTGCTTTTAGACTAAGATTCAGATTAATTTTTGAACAAATATATAATTCGTAAAATTGACATAACAAAATTAATCACATTAACATTTCTTACAGCTATGAAATTGTTAGTTTTATCATTAAATAGTATTCAAATAACTAAAAATAAAAGCTCCCATATTTTAACTTATGTTAGTTTCAATCCATTTTCCTATCTATGCTATATTTTACACAATTCTTTAAAACATAGTAGTTTTTTAATTTTTTAATAATTTTTGGTATATGATGCATTCTATACTTCATTTGCATACCATTTCTTTACATTATTGAACACATTTGAATTTGCAGGCTTCAAAATTAGCATCTGTTTCTCATTAATCAACTTTCATTTCCTCAGGTGTTACTGATGTAATTACAGTCAGGTGTACAAGCCTGCTTTCATGTATTCTTATTAGTACAACCTCATATTATTATCACTTTTACTATTTGGCTCTAATTACATTTTCTCACATTTTCTATGTAAAATTTCTATGGGACTTTTTATTGCATTAGCATTATTATGTACACTGCAATTTGCAAAAATAAGTTGGTGTTTTAAAATAAAATTTAAAACACACTCCTTAAGAAAGAAAAATGTAATTTCCTTTCTGAGTCTGCAACTCTCATCCTTGCTATATTTAACTCAAAGGAAAAATGTTATTTATTTATAGCTTTTTACCTGACTTGGATTTTTTTTTTTTTTTGTGGCTCTTAAGATGACTGTTATATATTGTTTCCTCAAAAGAAACCTTGCTGGTTTCCATGTCAATTAATATATTTTCTTTTTATTTCTATTATATGTATCTCCATCCTTCCATCCATCCATTCATCCCTCCTTCCATCCATCAATCCACTCATTCATGTGCATGATCTTTCAGAAGTAAAACTTGTTCAAACTGCCTCATTTGTATACATACTGATTCCTCGGTTTGAGTATTTAACAAATTATACATGATTCCTAGAAAACACATTTCCTTGTTAACTGATTATCACTATATGTTTGTCCTGAAAAGTATTTTCAGGTGCGTCCTCATTCAGTGCAGTAATCTCTTAGGAGTCTAATTTTCTATTAGGATATTGGAGTAATGCCAGTCTGGATTATTCCATTTTTAGTGATCAGTATCTACTTCAACATTCTTTTCCTTTCTTTGGAGTATGATTTAGGGAATAAAAATTGATTTATTATTTTGTGCTTCTGAAATATTTGTTTTTTCTTTTTTTACCCAGAACCTGACATCATATTTTTATATTTTATGGGAGGGGAAAAAAAAGACCAAAGGAATTTTTTCTAATTAGAAGAATGTCTTTTTTCTTTGATTTGTTCGATTTGGTTTTTACTCTTCTTTAAATTTTCATTTTTTTAAAACAAGTCAGTTAAATAATTTCTGCACTATTTTATGCTGTATTCATAAATATACATTATCAGATTATACTGATGATTTTAAAGGTTGTTTATCTTACTTATATGAATGTAATAAATAGTTAAATTTAACAAATTTTAGTAAAGCACATTTAAAAAAAATCTCCAACAGAAAATTCCAGCAGAAAATAATTATTGAATTGATGGTGTTGTGTTTCATTTCAAATGAAAATTTCATTTTCAAATGCATACAGTTAATTGTACTGAAAGTACAATTTTCTATTTGCTTTCTCTTGATACTATGATTTTTCTCTCATTATTACATATTTATTTAGAGTGTTTTATTGTTATGTATTGTATTGCTAAAATTTTATCAAGATAATGTATCATAAACATTTTTTTCTGCTTTACTAAGGCAAATATCAATATTTTAAAATTAACTCACTGAGTCAAAAATTAGACAATTTTAAGGCTTCAGTGTGTTTCAAAATATTGCTTTAAAGATAGTTAAATCAATTTATGCTGCTGCTTGCCATCATTAGGTAATATGTTTTATAAAAATCTTTTGTAATCTGAAATCAGGTAAGAATTTTTAACATTTTATATGTATTTATTTTTATTTATATTTTAAATTACTCTTATTTTTCAAATTTATATTTTTATCTCTAAGTGTATGAATTTAAGAATACCTTTCTCTAATTGTATTTTTCTTAGAACATATCTTTTTTATAATGTTATTTTGATAGTTACTGTTATATAAAGACATTTTTGTATAATTAAATTTTTTTCTAAAGATTTTATTTATCTGAGAGAGAGAAAGAGAGAGCACGAGTGGGGAGGGGAAAGAGGGAGTGGGAAAAGCAGACTCCCCACTGAGCAGGGAGCCCCACACAGGCCTCCATCCCAGAACCCCAGGCCCATGACCCCAGCCAAAGGCAGACGCTTTAACCCACTGAGCCATTCAGGTACCCCTTGTATAATTTAATTCAATGCTTTTTCAATAGATTCTTTCCGATTGTTGTGTTAGAGAATAACTTAAACCAGAGGAGTTCTTCTAGATTGCATGCCCAGTGAAGGAATATCATGGCAGACTATATAATGTACATGGGGGTTTAGATGTACTTATAAATACAATGGGAAGTGTTAAGCGAGTGACTTATAACTGACTTAAAAATCACTAGAACCTCAAGTTTAAAATCAAGCATATCAGAGGGGAGGGGAAATGGGTGGGGGGATCGGCGAAATAGGTGAAGGGGATTAAGAGTACACTTATCGTGATGAGTACCAAATAATGATGCATAGAATTGTTAAATACCTATATTGTATGCCTGAAACTAATATAACACTATATGTTAACTATACTGGAATTAAAATTTAAAAACTTAATTAAAAAAATCCACATAAAAAAACACTAGAGCTGCTAAGTAAGGGAAGAACTTTAGGGTAGAAGTGGGTAGACCAATTTTAGAAATCATCATAATGGCCAAGTGAGAGATAAAGGATGAATGTAGTGACAAGTAGGTGCCCAAGTACTTATGCATTGGATGACATAATAAGGGAAATGAAGGAATCAAAATTCCTCCTTGGTTTCTGGTTTGAACTAGTGGCTAGATGTGATATCATTTTCCTAAGTGTAGAAGACATAGAAAAACACTTAGAATGTATGCTAGGAAAGAATTCAGTTTTGTAGATACTAAGTTTGAGATGACTTTTAAAAAGCCAAATTTTGTCAGAATGCATCGCATCTGCAAACAATGGTAACTTTTCCTCACTCTTCCAATATCCATACTCCTTATATCTACTTGGAGTCTTAATTTATTCATCAAAATTAATAGAATGATGTTAAGTAATGTTAAATGAATGCATCTTGGTTTATCATGGAGATAAATATTAAGAATGATGCTGGCTATTGATTTCAGAGAGAGTTATGTTAACAGAATATTCCTGTACCTTAATGCTTAAAAAAAATTCCTCTATTTTAAGTAAATCTTGTGGATTATATTTGTGACACATTATTAGCATCCAATGAGTTAATCATATGATTTTTACTTTTTATTTAGAATGATCAGATATTTTTTCTTTTTGACTTAAAATTTAATATTATCTATTAATTTCCTAATAAAATCATCTTTGCTTTTTGGATGTAAAATCATTTATTACTACATGGAATTTCTTTTTTTTTGGATTTTGCCATAAGTGTTTAGAATAGATATTGATATATAAGTGCTGTATTTATATGTACTAATAGCTGGTTCAAATAGATTCCATGAGATAATCAGAAACTTTCCATGATTTTTATTGTAGGAATTAATTTTTTCTTGAATACTTATACAAATTCAAGTGTAAAGTAACTTACATCCAGAATCTCTTCTCATAGTCCATTGATAATTTTTTAAAGATTTATTTATTTATTTTAGAGAGAGACAGAGAGAGAGCACACACATGCAAGGTGGGGGAGGGGCAGAGGGAGAAGGAAAGCACACTGCAATATTGAGCACAGAGCCCATCATGGGGGCTAGATCTCAGGATCCTGAGATCATGACCTGACCTGAAAGCAAGATCTGGGCTCAGCCGACTGAGCCACCCAGGTGCCCCAATACTTTGATAATTTTTTTAACTCTGCCTACTGCTCACATTTTCTACTTTATTGACAAGAAAGTGAATGTGGCTAATTTTTACTTTTTCCATATCATTGTGCTTTTTATTGAGGGATTTTTAAAGCATAAAGTTATTTATGTTCTTATAATTTACAAATGTTGAATGTAGGTTTTTTTAAAAATATATTTTTTTATGTTTGGCATAATGATATCTATTTTAATCATGTTTAAAAAAACAGTATGTTAATTTTGCTATCAATTTTTGTTTTCCTTTAAAAGCTTTTATTTTTATATTTTTTAATTCACTTTACTGGGTTAGTTCATTTTATTTATTTATTTTTTTCAAATGCTGAATGTAAAATTAATTAATTTTAATTTTTAGTAATTATGGTATGTTAATGCTATCACTTAACCTCTAAATATAACTTTGGCCCAAATTGATTGTGTAAATCTTCACAGCTTGTTATTTTCAGAGTACAGTGATTTGGGCTTTTAAAATTTCACCATGATTCAATAACTTTAATAAAAATTATTTTGAAATTTTGAAATAACTGTTTCTCATTTGTACTTTTGTTGTTATTTTTTATTGTGCATGATCATTGACTTTGAGCATTACAATTTTTATGATTTTTATGTTTTTATGACTGAGTCCATGACCAATTTTTCTAAATATTTTTTAAAATATTTTTTCTATTTTTGCATATAACACTTTACTAATTATTGCTTTTTCTATTTACATCTTCTGTGGTCTTAATGTTTTTCTGCATGTTGTGCTATAACTTTATTCTTATTTTTAAGATTTGTCTTTATTAATTTGTCTACCAATGCATCCTTAGGTTTCTAATAATTTTTGCATAATGGATTTCATTTTTCTTTTTGTATTTAGTTTACAAGTTTTTCTTTTTTTGTTTCACTGTTAATATAATATGATTTTTATGTCTTTGTACAATATGTATTTTATATCTTTGTTATAATATGATTTTTATGTCATTGTTTTTCCTTCCTTTTATCATTCTTTCTAAATATTACTATGGATTTGAGAATTTTTATTAATTCAATGTTTTTGAACTATTATTTTTTTCAAGCCATTGATGTTCTTTTAGCAATCAATTTTTTTCCCAAATGCATCTAGTAAAAGGTACTTAACCCTAACTCCTACGTCTTTTTGAAATATCCCTGTTTTACAGTGCCCACAATACAATTCTTTATAAATTTATTGACTTTTTATAACTATTAGTATTGGCAGGGTCTTGAATTGCAGTATTCACAAAGGCATGGACTATAACAATTGAAATGTCTCCAAACTTTTACTCACAGACATAGATAATTAGATATTTTTGGATCTTCTTAATTTTGCATTGATCTTATGATTTTTTATTTATTCATTGTTTAGTCTGTTTTTGGGAATATGCATTGATTCTCTCCCCTGCTCTAAGCACTTCAGTCAGTGTTGGAATTTTGACTTTAATTAAACTTAAATTTTTAGAATGTTTTAAATTTTACAGAAAAACTGTGAAAATAGTACAGACTTCCCATAATCTATACATGAGTTTTCCCTTACTATTAACATCTTACATTAGTATGGTATATTTGTTACAATTAACAAACCAATATCGATACATTATAATTAACTAAAGTCCATATTTTATTCAGATTTTCTTAGTTTTTACCTACTATTCCTTTCTGTTTCAGGATATCATCCAGGATATTGCATGTTTACATGTTGTCTTTATGTCTTAGATGACCCTTGGCCATGAGAATTTCTGAGACTTTCCTTGATTTTCATGACAATAGTTTTGAGGAGTATTGAACAGGTATATTGTAAAATGCCCCTCTATTGAGATTCATCTGATGTTTTTCTCATGTTCAGATTGAGGTATGGGTTTTGAGGAGCAGGACCATGAAGAAAAAATATCATTTTTACCACATTTTATCAAAGGTGCATGTTAACAGCATGACTTATAACTTACCCTTGTTTATTTTAACCTTTGTCACTTACCCGAGTTAGTATTTGTCAGGTTTCTCCACTATAAAGTTATCTATCACCCTCCATTCCAAATTTCCATACTATATTCTTTTGAGAAATGTCACTTTGACACAGCCCACATTTAAGAAGTGGGAAGTTATAGTTGAAATAGAGCTACCATACAATCCAGCAATTGCACTACTGGGTATTTACCACAAAGATACAAATGTAGGGATCCGAAGGGGTACGTGCACCCCAATGTTTATAGCAGCAATATCCACAATAGCCAAACTGTGGAAAGAGCCAAGATGTCCATTGACAGATGAATGGATAAAGAAGATGTGGTATATATACACAATGGAATATTATGCAGCCATCAAAAGGAATGAGATCTTGCCATTTGCAACGACGTGGATGGAACTGGAGGGTGTTATGCTGAGTGAAATAAGTCAATCAGAGAAAGACATGTATCATATGACCTCACTGATATGAAGAATTCTTTTTTTTTTAAAGATTTTATTTATTTATTTGAGAGAGAGAGAGAGAAACAGCATGAGAACGGAGAAGGTCAGAGGGAGAAGCAGGCTCCCCGCCGAGCCAGGAGCCCAATGTGGGACTCGATCCCAGGACTCCGGGATCATGACCTGAGCTGAAGGCAGTCGCTTAACCAACTGAGCCACCCAGGCTCCCTGATATGAGGAATTCTTAATCTCAGGAAACAAACTGAGGGTTGCTGGAGTGGTGGGGGGTGGGAGGGATTGGGTGGCTGGGTGACAGACACTGGGGAGGGTATGTGCTACGGTGAGCACTGTGAATTGTACAAGACGGTTGTTGAATCACAGATCTGTACTTCTGAAACAAATAATGCAATATATGTTAAAAAAAAAGAAGAAGAAGATAGCAGGAGGGGAAGAATGAAGGAGAGTAAGTCGGAGGGGGAGACGAACCATTAGAGACGATGGACCCTGAAAAACAAACTGAGGGTTCTAGAGGGGAGGGCGGTGGGGGGATGGGTTAGCCTGGTGATGGGTATTAAAGAGGGCACATTCTGCACAGAGCACTGGGTGTTATGCACAAACAATGAATCATGGAACACTACATCAAAAACTAATGATGTAATGCATGGTAATTAACATAACAACAAAAAAATTAAAAAAAAGAAGTGGGAAGTTATGCTCAACCTCTTTGAGCATGGAGTATCTACATAAATTATTTGGAATTATTCTGCATGTGAGATTTGTCTCTTCTCCCTTTGTGTATTTATTCATTATTTATTTAAACACATTCATATTTATTTGTTTTGTTGCTCACATTGTTCCAGCTTTGGCCATTGAGAGCATTTTCTGTTGGCTCCTGCGTCCATTTGACATACCCTCATGAGTGTGTGTGTGTTTTGAAAACTTCCGTATTTTATGACACTTCAAGATGCTCCAGGCTCATCCTATTTATTCCTTGCCCTAGTCTTAGAACCAGTTATTTCTCCAAGAAGCTCTAGTTCCTTTTGTCGATCTGGACTTACTGTTGATGGAGTCAGTCCTCAGTTTTATGCAGTTTTTTCTTTTATTATGTTATGTTAATCAACATGCATTACATCATTTTCTATGTAATGTTTGTAATGTATGACCTGATCTGCTTTCCCTGATATACATTTGAGGTGGGACTTTTGTTGTCAATTCCAGGATACACAAATGTCTCCCAGGAACATAGAAAAGACCCTTATAACTATAAGATTATGAAAAACAGAGTTCCTGAAAATTCAAGGGGAGGCAAAAATATGCAGTCCTGACTGAATTTTTTTCACAGATTCAATTCAAAATGTGTTGAGAAATTGGGTAATAAAAGTATTCCTTTTATGATGAAGAAAGGAAAAGATGTTAGTTTAAGGGCACTGTAGAAGAGAGATAGCCCTTAGATAAAGAAAAGATAGTAACTAAGAGAGTTTGATTTTCTAGAGGTATGGACCCTTCCTTGTGTTCATAAAATTAGGACTCCAAATTAGTTGATAACAATATTAATATTCTAATGAAGACTCCTTAATGATAAATGTGGAATAAAATACTTAGGATAAAATATATCTTGGAAAAACAAAATTAATTATGCAGAAATATATTCTAAAGGAACAATTTAATTATTCTTATAATGTTTATAAGGAAACATATTTCAGAAATATCCCATGGTAACGTGGTTTGGAAAAAAAAGTTTACAAAGTTTATTAGGCTGATAAATACAAACACTATCAAAGAAGAGTGAGGAGATAATATACTTAGCATATATAGGTATACTGAAAAGGTATTTCTAGAATTGATGTGTTTGCAAATTTTATATATATATACATATTCATATGTATGTATACATATAGGCACAGGTAAGGCCTCCCTCTATATATGTATGTGTATATATATATATTACGCATAATATATATGTATATATAATATATATATGAATTTTATAAATAATGATAGTGTTGTTTGTAACAATATTTTCATGACAAATAAATGATATAATGGATTTAAATGCTGGGCTTATGGTAAACACTCAATACATTTTAGGCATTATTATTAGTATTATTATCAGAAGAAGTAAAATTGCCATTCACCAAAAAGCAATTTTCTGAACTTTCCATCTAACAGAAAAGGAAAAGTTTACTTTAAACCAAAAATTTGTTGTTAGGTTATAAGTGGTTCACTAGGGACTAACTTTTTGTGTTTGTTTTATTTAAGTAAAGGAATATATTGCTTCAATTTTTTAGAGTGAGTTTTAATATATTGCCTAAAATAATGGTAGAATCAATTACACAGGGTTAGATAGTTGAATGAACTCAGAAGATTCCACTGAGTATACTAATGTAAAGCTTTAATAAAGATGAATAATATGGTAAAGAAGGGGAAAGAAAACACAGGCACTCATCGGGGCCCCAGAAACTTCCAGGTGCAGCTCCCAGGTTCCTTCCTTGGTCACACAGGATGTACTTTGTCTCTCGATAGTGAACCATGGAGATATGTGAGAGGAATCTTGGTTTCAGGATAGCGTGGGCAAAAGCTTCCAGCAGAGTATTTTACACCCCACTGGTCATGTAACCACACCAGGTGTAGTAGGTTTAACTGGGTGTAAACTCTCTCTCTGTAGATTCCTAAACAGTATAGACAAGTTATACCCACATGCTGCTAGAGGAGTTTCACAATTTAAGCAGCACACCATAAATCAGTAGCTAACACAACTTGTCCTTTTCTTGTCCAAGGTCAGGGGTCATTGGAGCAAAGCAAAGATAGTCTGAGATTCAACTGTATGATAACTCTATCACATGCAATGGCTGTTAACAATTCCTTCTCTTCCCATGCATGCATGCCTCTTTCTCTATCAAGAGGACAACTTTCCCTCCACTCTGTTCCGAGCTGGGCTTTTGACTTCTTTTGGCCAATAAAATTTGGTGGAAGTGACATTGTGCCAGACTCAAATAAGAGACCCCGTAGTTTCCACTTTTTCTTACTGCTACTTTGACCTTTAATGTTGAGATGTATGGGTTAACCTCTTGGAGAAAGAGGCCCTGGAGAATGAGAACACAGAGACAGGCTACGTGGAAATAAATGGAAGAACCAGGCTGACAACCAATATCGAGCTTCTAAGCATGTGAATGAGGCCTTGAGGCCTCGATCTCCAATTGAGCCATAAGAGCCAATGACAGATGGGACAGAAAAAAAGTCGTCCCTGCTGAGTCCTGCCCTAATTCTTCACCTACAAACCAGTGAGCAAGAAAATGGTGATTGTTAAAGCTAATAAGTATTAAGATGTTAGGAGAGGTCATTGAAAAAATGTGACTATTAGTTGACCTGAGAGCTGGACGAGGGCTACTGAAGGCTTCCCCTGTCTTTGGAATGTGCATTCTGCTTGCCTTCCCCACTCTTAGAAGCTGCTCCAAGAGTACAGCCTTGAGACAGTGATGGGGGATGAGACCATCTGGATTGTGTATGTGAATGACCCCAAGGAAGGCCTCTATATAAACTTTTAAGATTTGTCAGGTGAATGCAGAGAGCTTCTCATGTTGTGGCCACCCAAGACAAACCTGTAAGTTCCCTTGCTTATGAAACCTGCCACCAATGAATCTGGAGGGGTTTGCCTCTTTCTTCTGTCTTTCTCTGCCCTCCAGCTATGATGGGGTCAGGGAGCTGGCTTCAGATTATACTTGGGAAGTTCCTGTAGGGCTTGCAAATTATCATGGGGTGATTTGTTAGGCAGCAAGACCTAAATGAAATCAAATATATTTACATGTAATTGTTCCAAGTTCTAATTTGGAATATTAATCATGCCCAAACTTAATTAGACATAAATCACATATCTTAGGAAGAAAGTTTACAGATCTTATATTGTCTGTCTTAGTATCTAAACATTAAATTTGGTATTTCTACATGAAAATTTATTTAAATGAGAATTTTGGATTTTCAAATGAAATGTTTGTATTAAACATAAGAAGAATCTTGCCTTTACCTTTACAAATATCTACAAATTCTTTAGAAAACAATCATATGTGATCATTACTTTTTTAAAAATAGACTTTTTTACAAATCAATTTAGAAATCAATTTCCCTGATTTTTTTCTCTAATTTTTAGTATTTCTTTTCTTCTGCTTACTTTGTATTTAATTTGCTCTTTCTTTCTGGTTTCCTAAGGTGGAAACTTAGATTATTGATTTTACATCTTTCTTTTCTAATACATGCATTCAATGCTATCAGTTTGTCTCTAAGTACTGCTTTCACTACAACCCACAAATTTTGATAAGTTGTATTTACATTTATACTTAGTTCAAAATATTTTTAAATTTCTCTTGAAATATTTGACCCATGTGCTGTTTAACAGTGTATTGTTTAATCTTGATGTAGTTTGGGGTTTTCCACCTATCTTTCTATAGTTGAGTTCTGGTTTAGTTTCATTGTGGTCTGAGAGCAGACATTGTACAATTTTTATTTTTCTAAATTTGTTAAGTTATGGTTTATGGCCTAGACTGTGCTCTATCTCAGTGAATATTCCATGTAAGTTTGGGGAAAATGTGTATTCTGCCATTGTTGGATGAGATAGTCTATAGATGTCGATTATATCAAGTTGACTGATGGTGGTGTTGAGTTGAACTATGCCCTTACTGATTTTCTGTCTCCTAAATATGTCCATTTCTGATAAAGGGGTGTTGAAGTCTCCAACAATGGTAGTGGATTCATCTGTTTCTCCTAGCAGTTCTATTAGTTTTTGCCTCACATAGTTTGACACTCTGTCGTTAAGTGCTTACTTGTTAAGGATTATTATGTCTTCTTGGAGAATTGACCTTTTAATTGTTACATCATGCTCTACACTACCCCTGATGAGGTCTGCTCTCTCTTAATTTGATATAGCCACTCTTTCTTTCTTTTGATTAGTGTTAACATGGTATATTTTTCTCCATCCATTTACATTAATCTATATATGTCTTTATATTTAAAATGGGTTAGTTGTAGATAACATATAGTTGGATTTTGTTTTTTTGATTCACTCCAACAATTTCTGTCTTTCAGTTGGTGCATTTAGTCCATTGATGTCAAAGTGATTATTTGATACAGTTGGATTAATATCTATTATATTTGTTTCTGTTTTCTATTTGTTGCCCTGTTTTTTATTCCTATTTTTGTCTTTCACTCTTTATTTCCCCTGCCTTTATTTGTATTAAGCATTTTATATGGTTCCATTTTCTTTCCTTTCTCTTCTTTCTAGTTATATCTTTTTTTTTTAAAGATTTTATTTATTTATTTGACAGAGAGACACAGCGAGAGAGGGAACACAAGCAGGGGGAGTGGAAGAGGGAGAAGCAGGCTTCCCACGGAGCAGGAAGCCCAATGCAGGGCTTGGTCCCAGGACCCTGGGATCATGACCTGAGCCGAAGGCAGATGCTTAACTACTGAGCCACCCAGGCGCCCCTGGTTATACGTTATTTAAAAAAAAAAAAAAAAAAACTCTAGTGGTTGCCTCATTGTTTGCAGTGTACATTTACCGTTAATCCAAGTCTACATTCAAATAACACATTAGCACATTACAGGTAGGATGAGTACCTTATAATTAAAAAAATCTTAATTCCTCTGTTCCTTCCTTGGTGATTCATTTCACTTCCATATAAACATACTTAAACCTATATATATGTATACAATATACAAAAGCACACATAATCAGGTATGTTGTTGGTATTATTATTTTGAACAAAATGTTCTTTGTTAGATCAATTAAGAATAAGAAATATTAAAAATTAATTTACCTTCACCTTTTTTTTCAGTTCTCTTCCTTTCATTTTATAGATCTGAGTTTCTGACCTCTATCATTCTTCTCTCTAAAGAACTTCTTTTAACATTCCTGTGAGGAGGGTCTACTGACAACAAATTCTTTCAATTTTTGTGTGTTTGTGAAAGTCTTTAATTCTCCTTCACTTTTCAAAGATAATTTCCCGGGACATACAATCCTAGGTTTTTTTTTTTTTTTTTTCCTTTAAACACTTAAAATATTTCAGTCAACTTTCTTCTTGCTTGCATGGTTTCTGAGCAGTCAGAGACAAATTTCTTATCTGTGATTTTCTATCAGTAAGGTTTCTTTCTTTTTGTTTCTTTCAAGATGTTTAATAAATCTTTGATCTTCTGCAGTTTTCATGTGGTACATCTAGGTGTAGTTTTTCTGGCATTTATCTTGCTTGAAGCTTTCTGAGCTACCTAGAACTGTGGTTTTGTGGCTGACATTAATTGGGGGAGGGGGATTCTTCATCATTATATTCTCAAATATTTCTTGTGTGTGTGTGTGTGTGTGTGTGTTTTCTTTCTCTCTTACATTTCCTTCTGGCCTTTCCATTTCATGTATGAAATGTAGTAGTCCCACATCTTTGGACATATTCTCTTGTTTCTTTCAGTCTGTGTTCTATTTTCATTTTCAGTTTGGGGGTTTCTATCGACATATTCTAAAGCTCAAAGATTCTTTTTCAGCCATGTTGAATCTACTAATGAGCCCATTAAAGGCTTTTTTTTTTTTTCATTTCTGTTAACAGTGTTTTTGATTTCCGGTACTTCTTTTTGAATTTCCTTAGAATTTCTCTCTCTCTGCTTACATTGCCCATTTGTTCTTCTATTCTGTATTCTTTATCTATAGAGCCCTTAACCATATTCATCATAGTTATTTTAAATTCCCAGTCTTATAATTCTCATATCTCTCCCATGTCGGATTCTGATGCATGCTCTGTCTCTTTGTATTGTGGGGTGTTTTTTTTGTTGTTGTTGTTGTTTTGTTTTTTTGCCTTTTAGTGTGCCATGTAGTTTTGTTTTGTTTTGTTTTGTTTTTTTGATGGCCAGACATGATATACTGGGTAAAATGTACTGCGGTAAATAGTCCTTAAGTAATGTGGTGGTGAGGCGTGGAGGGAGAGAAAGTGTTTTCTCGTCCTGTGGTTAGTTTTATTTAGTGAACCCATGCCTCTGGACGGTGAACTTCACAAGTGCTTCCCACTCCCCACCCCCCCTTTAAGTGAGATAGGATGGTAGAGTGGGCTGGAGTTTGGTATTTTCCTTCCTCACGTCAATTAGACTCTGATAAAACCAATGGTTTAGTCTCTGGAAAACAAGTGTCTTTGAAGGCAGGTCTTATTAATAACAGAATGCTCTAGGGTACTTCAAAATGGTTCTTTTTCTCCTCCCCCTAGCAGAAGCATAAGGAGATTTTTTTCTCTGAAATTTACTGTGATTACCTGTTCCAAATTCTGGAGGTAAGACTTGTAAATATGAGGGCTCTCCTGTGATTGGGTCTCCATGGAGTTTTTAATCTCTCAATCTTGTCCTCACTAAACCTGTAGCAATTCATCAGTTATAGTTCATGTTTTGCTACCTCAGTATTGGTTCCAGTGGTGGTTTCTGCATGGGAGGTTCTGCTTTGACTATGCTTCTCCCTATCTGCTTTTCTGTCTCTCTGATTTTGGGGGAAGCACCTTGACCAGTCACTTCTCTGACAATCTAAGAAGAGTTGTTGATGTTTTAGTTGTTCAGCTTTTTATTTGTTATTAGGACAGAGTGGCAACTTCCCACCTCCTTATAGACTAGATTGGAGATAGCTGATTGCTGCATTTAAAGAAAATGTTTAGATATAAAGTCATGTGTGTCTTGGAATTTTAAAAACATTAGTTGTAAATTGGAATTTACTTTTTATATTGCTATTTTAAGTCTATCATTTCACACATTTATTCTCACTGATTTATGTAATACTTATAAGCTTTTCTGCTCTTTCAAAATTTCTAATGCATTTATTTCTGCCTTTTTAATACATTGTTTCTATAGGGAACAAGTAAATCAGCACTATATAGTCTTGGTACATTTTCTATAGATAGTTTAGATGAGTTTTTAAATGATCAACTAGCAAGTTTCTCAAATAGAAATAATTTATGCTTTTCCATGTATTTACTTATAAATATATAACATTTGTTCCTTATGAAATTGTAGCAAAGTAGAGTACATTTAATAAAGGTTATCATCATTCACAGACCCTTCCTGAGGAAAAGTTACACCTCCCTGCCCTGATGGTTTGATCTCTGACAAAAACATTGCTCAGTATAGGAGCCCAGCTGACCTGTGATGGGCATGCAGAAATAAATCTTTATGTTACTTTAGCCACTGTAATGTTGTAGTTTCCCTGCGGACTGAGAATTGTGATTGTATATCAAGGATTACTCTCACAAACTCAATTTAGACTATGTAGGTTTATTTCATATGTCAAGTTTATCAAAGTCAAATCAGACTAAATCACTCAAATCCCTATATTGAGTGGGTTTTTTTCCCCATGAAGCTACTGAAATTTCCATGGAAGCATACAAGTACCAAGTTATAAAGAACTTGTCACTTAAGTGATTCCACAGTTAAAAGGAAAATGACCAGATAAATCATTGTAAAGTGGATTAAAGAATTATTTCCTGTTTTTTCATATGGGAAAAATTTAAATGACTCTAGGAAGAAAAAAATGTAGAAGTATTAAAAGTTTCCAAGTGACATTGGCAATAAATCTGGATGAAGTGTCTGAAGTGTCTTTCAAACACACATACCCACACACACCACAAATTAACTTACCTCACAATTTTGGAATTTCAATGATAATGACCAGAGTATTGTCTACAAATGAAAAGATATGTCAAAAAGAGAATACAATCATACATATTTTAGATGCTTTGAAAAAAAGCATCATTTGGTTTACATCTATTTTATTCATCTCTAAGACATTAAGTGTATGATAAATTTTCACAAAATGTTAGCAGGCATACCTGGGCTTTGAAGTCTTTTGGTTTGAAACGACTTAGTTTCCTGCTGCTCCTGGTGTTTCTTTGTCTATTGTTCCTGGATGCTTATGCTCATTCCATGATAACAAAACATTAAAGATATAGCCATAAAAAATGTCTCTGCTTCTACAGTGCTTGTTTATGGTGAGGGTATTTTGAGGCAAATAAAACCTAACTAATAATCCAACAGATGAACCCGCCAAGTCAATTCAAATGCTCCATGACAACTGAACTTTTTGTCATGCAACGATTTTTTCCCACATTGTTCAATGCGAAAATAACCTAATAGCTTTCCTCCTGCAGCTGAAGAAGCAGTTATGTGGTTATTCCAATGTTTTAAAATATCTTTAAAGGCCCCACCTGTAGATGAAGTTTAAGTAGTGTGTAAAAAAAAAAAACACTAACCAAGGGAAAAAAATATAACGCGGTTTACTTTCCTGGGGCATAAACTGGGCAAAGATACACTGTGCAAAAATAATACATGCTAATATCTATTTTTAAAACAATACAATAATCCATAAAGCCAGAGGTTTTGAATAGGAAGAAGCATGTATGCGCAACCGGGATGCTTAATTTGCATATCGCTCGCCAAAGGGCAGCGCAGGTGCTCAGGGTGATTTCTGGAGGAAAATATCACCTCTGAAATGACAAAAATTCACGGTGTGTGTCTAGCTCCCTGCTCCTAGTAACGAAGCAATACTGTTACTTGGCTGGTTTCCTAATAAACTACAGGTGGGCGAGTGTTGAGGTTGTGCCATTACAAATCATCATCTGTTAGATCAAAGTGCAGAGGGGAGAACGGCAGGTGTGCAGTATTAATAGCTACATTTATCTCCCCAGTCACTTAATAATTGCTTCTGGTGGCTTCCGTATAGCAGAGCATTTCATGGACTCCAAAAGCATTTTGATGAAGCTTAATGTGCTCCATGCTGGCAGAGTTCTCATGTGCTAAGTGTAGGGTGGGTGTGTGTTTCATTTTCTAATGAGGCAATGGTGTGGCAATCAGATATGGGGGATCACTTTTAAGGGAATTATCATTCATGTTGCTCTTCCATGAACAAATGCTAGGATTTGCCTTAACGTTTCTCATATGAGTTTGAAAATAAAAACGAATATATTCATTCTATTTTTAGAAATATTTTCCAAATATTCCCCCATATTTAACAGTTGTTGATATTTATCAAATGCTTTCTGGGACACCTGGGTGGCTCAGTCTGTTAAGCGTCTGCCTTCGGCTCAGGTCATGATCCCAGAGTCCTGGGATCGAGTCCCGCATCGGGCTCCCTGCTCGGCGGGGAGCCTGCTTCTCCCTCTGCCTCTGCCTCTCTCTCTCTCTGTCTCTCATGAATAAATAAATAAATAAATCTTTAAAAAAATGCTTTCTGCATGCTAGCCAGATACTGATCTAGGCTTTTATATACGTAGAGTTCTCACAACAGTCCTTTTGTGTAGATTATTTTATAGTTATAATTAATATTACCGTTGTTTATAATTCTAATCAAATATGGATGAATAACAGGTTAAAAATGTTTGTCCCTTTTCTTCTTCTTTTTAAGATTTTACTTTTATTTATTTTATATAGAGAGAGCATGAGTTGCGGTGGGGGGTGGAGGGAGGCAGACAGAAAGAGGGAGACGCAGATTTCCTGATGGGCCTCCAGATGTGGGGCTTGAACCCAGGACCCCAGGATCATGACTGGAGCTAAAGGCAGATGCTTAACCAAACCACTAGCCACCCAGTCGCCCTGCCCTTTTTCTTCTTGAGAGACTTAAAAGTTCAATTTGATTACCTTACTGGATGAGGAAAGCTTTTATAGTTATAGGCAAATAGAGGAGTCCAGGGTTCAATTTTTGGAAATTTTTGATAGTTGTCTAGTTCTATGTGCAATGATCAGTCGTAGCTGAATTTTCCAGGGTACATTCTGGTTCTGATGTAAAACTTGGACATTTGCATGTGTGTTTTTCCATGTGTTTTTGTATTTTATAAAACTAATAGAAGGTCTGGGAGAAGAAAACAGGATGGGAGACATTGTGAGATGTTATTCATATGGTGTATAATGCTGTGCACACACTTTTAGTCCACAACTGCAGAGATCTCGATGAACCTGAAAAAAATAATACGCTGCTCCCTTATTGCTTTCCAGCCCTTTTCTTCCCATGTAGGCCAGATCACCCATGTGTTTATAATTATTTCTGGACTTCCATGAGGTTGTTTCTCAGATAATGGCTTTCTTGGCATTGGAAATATCACTACATCTATATCATTCTAATATCTCGAGATGCAACTATTAGAATATGTGGGATTCAAAGTGGAAAATAACCAACATTTTACCTTTGGAGTTTCTAACATATATTTATGTAAATATGAAATCATTTTTTTCCTTTGGATTTACTCCTGTTGTTGGCACCAATGAGATGTTATATAACAATTTATTAGAATGTATAAAAATACAAAATCTTTTAGAAGTCATGGAAAACATCACTTTTTCTAGTTTTTACAAATGTCTAAACATTCTAATGCAAATTTAGCAGTTTAAGTTCAGTATAATTTTTAGAAAATAAATCCTTATTGCTCCCACGTATTCAAGTGTGAGATTTTGACCCTATAGTACAGTGAACATTGATGTATTTATGTGCATTAAAAGGTTTAATTCATCCTTATCTTTTTTTTAAGATGTTATTTATTTTTTTCACAGGGAGAGAGACAGCGAGAGAGGGAACACAAGCAGGGGGAGAGGGAGAGGGATAAACAGTTCTCCCGTTGAGCAGGGAGCAATGCGGGGCTCAATCCCAGGACCCTGGGATCATGACCTGAGCCGAAGGCAGACGCTTAATGACTGAGCCACCCAGGTGCCCCTCATCCTTATCTTTTTGCCTGTCTTCAAGTATGTCCCTGTGCTTGCTTCCCAACTGTCCAAACCTACATCTACATTCTCATGATATGTTCTAGAAGATGGGGATGGACTGCTGTCTTGTGTAATCACTGCTTATGATTCCACCAACTGCCATCAGAGGACAGTGATACCTGTTTCAGAGTTTGCTGGCCCTCACCCAAACCCATGCTGGCCATCCACAGTGGTTGGATTGCAGCTGGGATCATGGCTAAAATACATTTTCCAGGCTCTCTTAAAGGTCAATGAGTCTTCATGACTAGACCTCATCAGTAGAATGAGAGAGGCAGGGATGTGAGTTACCTTTGAGACAAGGCTTTGAAGATGGGTGTTTGTGTCCTCCATGTTCTTTTTTCTCTTTTGCTGGCTGGATGAAGCAATTAAAGGGGAGTCACAAGGTATAAGGAGCCTAGGTCATTGAATATTAGCATTAATGTTAATGCACATCTTGCAAACGAAATAAACACCTTAGATTGTTACCTAGAAAGGAAACACCCATTGCATTCCAGCAATATGTATTTCTGAGTTTATGCATTACATTTATTACATTATTTAATATATAATATAATATCTATTATATTTATTATAGCATTTCAGTTTAACTTAAGTAACACAATGTCAACGTATGAAACATATACTAAAATGATAAAGCCTTCCCCAAGGCAAACACAGAGATTCGGCAGGGCCATTTATTAACTCCAATCCACAAATGGGTGTTCAGAGCATTATGGTAAAAGATTCTGAGAATTCCTTAGGATTCAGGACTACAGACTGTTGTGATCACTTAGCATAGCTGTCATGGCAAATGGATACAAAATGGTGGCAAATGTATCATATATTTGCCAAACCTGATTTAAATAAATTAGGGACTGCCATATCTATAAAACTAAAACATTATTAAATATTAATGCATAGCAATATGCAAAATGGAACAGCTTTATCTTTAGAGATTTAGAGGCATCTTACTTTTTAAATATTTGATCATCTCTGCAATAATGACACCCCTATTAACTTCCCTTCCTATACTACCTTGCCTGCTTTCCTCCTTCCCTCTTATTTTTCCCCAAACCAAAAGTTTGAAAATTTAATATGAGTTCTCTTTTCCTTCTGTATAGTTTTGGTAATTTTAAACTTAGAATTTTTTCTTTTTAATATTCTCTCTGCCCAGTGTGGGGATCAATCTCATGACCCTGAGATCAAGAGTTGCATGCTCTACCAACTGAGACAGCCAGGTGTCCAGAATTTTTTTTTTTTAACAAAGTATTTACTTATGGAATCTGTCAAGGACTAAAGCAATTCAATATACTTAACGTTCCTAATACTATAGTGTAGGCTTTGAAGATAAATATATTACAGAGTATGTTATGAAGGAGAAAATGTATTGAGGTTAGCACATCATTCTCCAACCACACCCTGCAAGTCAGAGAATAGCTTCATGTTTTAGTTTATTGAAATGGACAGCTCTCAGTGGTTCTTTAAGATGGGAGATGTTTTGTGAAAAGGAGAAGATAAAAGGGGATAATTGGAGAAGGCGAGGAGAGAGTGCCTGGAGCTGCCACAACGGGAGATCCCTCCACGTGGTGAGGACACAGGAGTTGAGTAGCTCCTGACCTGATTAGTGCCCCACTTCCTCGTGGCACCCAGGTGAGAGGTGACGGGAGTGTGCAGAACAATAGCTTACGAGATGCCTGTAGAAGTCTGGGTGTGCAGTACTGGTGCCCCCAGCCTCCACAAAGGCCTCTGTGCCCACGCTTTGCCCTTTCAAAGCTAGAGCTTTGTCCTCAGTGGATCCGTCTGGCATGAGCGATGGGCATTGTAGGACCTCTCAGGCTGCACTGAATGATAAATTTCCTTCCCTCATTTCTTTTAATATCACGAATGTTTATTTATATTTCTAGGCTGTTCTAATAAGAAGAAGGAGGGGAATAGGCTTAAAACATGCCTGAGATGGTAATTCTCACACCTTAGAGTGTGGGAGAAAATTGAGAAAAATATTAATTGAGAAAAATCAGTGTGGAGTGAACTTTATTCCTGGATCTTTGAATGATCATTCAGTTTTACCCAGTCACTTTTGACAATATCCAAAAAGATCAGTGTACAATATAAAAGCTTTATATTGACCTTGCTTTGTTTTTAAGTTATAGATAATTGCTATATTTAATGATTTGGCTATGTAAGATATTAACATTAGAGGAAGTGGTGTGAAGGACATAAGGAGAATTTATACCATTGTGTGACTTTCTTGCAGATCTAAAATTAGTTCAAAATAAAATTTTAAAAATTAAAAGATGCAAGTACTCACAAATCAGTCTCAGCCTGGAGCCATTTGGTTTATAGCATCTTAAAAAATCTCAAGATCCTTATAGTCTTTATTTAAAATAAGCCATAGGAATATAATAAACTACTAAAATATAGGTTTATTAGGATAAAACAGTTATCAAAAATGCTTTCAGTTAAACTTCTATATTAGCATAAACATTATCATGAAAATTGTTTTAAAAGGCAGTCTTCAGTGAAAAATTAACAAAACTACAAAACAAAGACTCCAGGCAAATCAGGTGTTTGTGTACGTGTCTGTTGAGCAGAGGTGTTGGCTGAGGTTTATTAAAGAAGTGGGAACATGAGGAGTTAGTAAGAGAAGGTTTCAGAGGCAGGTGAGTGCTGGTGGAGAACAGGACAGAGGGCACTCTGCTCTAGGGTGTGAGTCTGAGAGGAAACCTATGAGGTAGGCTGACATTTGCCTCCAGGACTATACAGGTAAGTTGATAGCAGTATGTGATGAGAAATCCAACTCATTTGTAAGGTGAGACTTGCCTGTGGTGTTTATGACACTAAGTGTTTACAGGGGGAGGGTGAGGTGGGTAATGGGGTAGAACTGACTTTAATATGAAAAGAATTAAAAGTCACTAAATCATCACAACAATTGTCAAAAAGCTACAATTGAAGAAAATTATATATATAATAATTATATATAATAATAACAACTATATATGTGTATATATATATATAGCATATAGACATGTAGATGTGACAAGGAGAATGGTTGGGTCAAATAATCACCTTAGGCTATCCTAGCATTAAAATAGGACCCTCACTTGGTGGAGTAAGTTGAAGATACACTTGGCACCCAGGGCAGTTCATTTACCTGGAAATCTGGGAAGCCTAACTCTTAGAGATAAGCGTGCAGGGATTTTGCCTTGGCTTCTCCCACTGTCTCTTAGAGCACTGGGTCCCCAAGTGTGGCCCCAGGCCAGCTCCCTGTCCTGCACCTGGGAACCTGTAAGAAATGCACCACCCAAGACCTCCTGGATGAAAAACTCTGGACTGGGACTCAGCAATATGTGCCTTAACAAGCCCTCCAGGGTTTCTGATGCAGTTAAGTGTGAGAACTTCTGTCTCAGAGAATAAGTCACCTGCACTTGATGAACTTGTTTCCACAGACATTGATTCCCCAAGAATGAACTTGATTCCACAGACATTGTCTCGTGACTCACTCGTTTTTAACTTTCCTTGTGTACCTATGAGGTCTACCTTAAAATGTGAATCCTTTAAAATCTAATCAGTTCACGTGGTTTTCCCTGCAAATCCTATCAGAATGACAGAGAGCCTTTTGACCCTGTCTGTTGTTAACATTAGGAAACTAATGGTGTTATACGCAAACAATGAATCATGGAACACTACATCAAAAACTAATGATGTAATGTATGGTGATTAATATAACATAATAAAAAAAGGTCAAAAAAGACATAATATATGATTTCACTCATATGTGCAATTTAAGAAACATAACAAATGAACAAATTAAAAGAGAGAGAGAGAGAGACAAACAAAAAAAACAGACTCCAAAATACAGAGAACAAACTGGTGTTTGCTAAAGGACAAATTGGGGGTTGGGGAAATGGGTGAAATAGATAAAGAGGCCTAAGAGTGCACTTCTCATGATGAGCCCTGAGAAATGTAGAGAATTGTTGAATCCTTATATTGTACATCGGAAACTAATATAACACTGATAATTATACTTCAGTAAAAAAAATCTAAAAATAAAAAAAAGAAAACTAACGGTAGAAAAGTAATAAAATTGTCAGTTGCTGGAGGATGCAAAGAACTAGGGTTATTTTCATCTGTTAAGTAATCGATTGAACTGACAGCACACCAAAAATTTTGCAACAAGTGATATTGTACATTGGATGGAATGAATTAATTTAGGAAAGAGTTCAATACATTGTCATACATAAGCATTCCTAGCAGGACTTGACTTGCACCTGTTAGACTATTTCAAAGAATAAAAATGCCTGCACACTCAAGCCAGAAAATGCTACTTCCTGGCAGCTCCACTGTGACGTAGCATGCAATCGGCAACTTCCAGACAGGTCAGCAACCAATCCTTTCCCCAGAGTGTCACTTAAAATAACTAAATTTTTTTTTTCTTTTCTGGCAGGAAAAAAAGGATCAAGCAAAGAATCTGTCACTCTTTTTCACTGTGTTTGCCAAGCAGCTGTATTTACAGAAAGCAACGGCCTGATTTCTTAAATCTCGATTCCTAATTGAACAGCTTGGTGGTCTAATGATTTTAGTTTGTGAAATTCACAAAATGCATCAGCCAAAGTAGCTTGAACCTTTTCCCTCTTTCTTCTTCCGTGTTCTCATTATTTATAATGAGTCTTCCCAGAGACCTCTCTGCGCTCCTCACCGAGTGAATGGACGCTGGTGAAACGCAGATAATCAAGTCCAGGCTGGGACTGAGCAGCAGCGCCAACAAGCTACTCATGACTCCAGCAGATGTTTCTGCTTTGGGGGGCCCAGAGAAATTTTATAGGGCTTTTCCTCCCTTTCAGGGAAAATTGCCAGAACAGTCAAGAAATGGGAAATATATAGGCCTGCTCACATTTCCAAGTTGGGAGGGATATTATGTCCAGTAAAAAGAATCTCGGAGAGAGGAATTCCTGAAGACGCCATCTCACAACAGCTATGTAAAATGTTCACCAGAAGAAAGACAAAAAGCTCACTTGGCTTCAGATTTCCCTGTGTATTGGAAACCGTGTGCATGTTAGAGGAGTTAGAATTGATATCCATTTATGGTAAAAACATACCTGGGAGTCAATCAGGACCATCCTCCCCACCCCCACCCCAAAAGTACTACAAATATAGTCCTCTGAATTTCTGTATTGTCTTTTTCTTTTTTTTTTTCTATCTCCCTTAAAATAATTTAAATTGTGAGTCCACTAAGGGAGAGAATGTTTGCAGAAGGACTGTTAGTCTTTTTTTCTTTTAAATTGACCATGTACTCCATGGTATAATTTTGTTCCTGAAAAGGACAAAAATAGCAATTCTCCTTGAGTGGGAATATGAGAATTTCAGCTATCTCAGAGGACTTAACTTCATTTTGATGGTATTGTTGGATCTTGAGACAAGTCTATATATACAATCATGTGATAAACATCAGAGAGAACTGGTCACAAGCAGCTCATGTGAAGTAAAACCATGGATCTGTGCAGAGCTCTAGTTCTGGGGTTAAAAGTTTCTCTTTTAGAATAAAGTCCAGAATGCAAGGGAGAGAGAAGCCTACTAATCCACTTGCTAGACTTGTTTATGTAACTGGTGGTGAAGAGGATCAGCATGGAGAACAAGGCTGCTATAATTCGCCATGCTTTTTTCTGTGTCACAAAGTTGTCTGCTTCAACCAGAAACAGCTTAATGCAAAGCCATTCTGATAACCTTTAACGGGATTATTGTTTTGTGATATTATTTGCTCAAAGTCATGTATAAACAATTAATATAGGGAACATGATTAACTAGAAATAGTATTACAGTCCGTTTAGTCACTTAGATTTTCTTATAATTAGTTCCAGCTTATATTCTATTTGTTTGAAAGAACAAAAAGTGGTTTTGAGATGATGCTATTGAGGAATTGTTCTGTGAAGGTAATGTACCATTCACCTATTAATATTCTGATAGGGCATTTAGCTAGTTTACTGTTAAAAATGAGGTGCCAGGAAACCTCTAGGGACCCCTCTGATCTCTGAAACGAGGCAACCTCCACCTGTTATGTGCTCTGTAAGAATCTATATGTTTTAGGAATGCAAATTAATTATTTTATTTTGATTTAATCTAAGTTAGCATTTGCTGGATAAGTAATACTTTGGCTCAATTGAAAAGGGATAGCCCACCAAACTGGGGGAAACATGTAGAAAGACTAAGAGTGGAAACTAAACCACACTACATCTGAAAACTAAAATTCATATACATACATAGCACATAAGTGGTAGGTAAAGGAAGGAGATGGAACTAGTTAGCTATGCAGAGACAAGATCAAAAATGGACTTCCAAACCATGACAAATGGATTAGAAGAAAAGCAAAGCAATTTCAAGGTGGCAAGTTGCAAGGTTGGTCCTGGGACATGATATTGCTTTGAGTGGGGAAGTATAATAGTAAGAATTAGAGGGAAGCTAATAGAGATAAAGAGTATTTAAGATTTTTAATTGATCACCCTTGCTCATTGACTAATGTGGGAATGATGGGAAAGGAAAGTTAAAGATTATTCCTAGTTCCTGGCTTGAGCAACTGGTTGGATAGAAGTACAATCCACTAAAACACTTGCAGGTGTGAAGGGAAAGATGGATTCACTCTTAGATCTTGACTATAGGGCAATTATTTCTAGGCATCCCCAGTGTGTATATGGGTTCCCAAAGCCGTCTATGCATTTTCATTTGTTCTATAACATCCATAAGATAATTAAAGGCAATCCGAGGGAGGCTTACTGCCAGTGCCATGCTCCCTAGCCAGGATGACTCCCTGAGTAGTCTTCTGGGCACAGCAGTTACTTCTGCTGCTCTACGATGCCCATAGATGCTGTTCCTGGCTCTTCCTGAAGAAAATGGGAAGGGTGCTTCTGCTCTGAATTGTTGCCAAAGGCCAAATCATCATGAATTATAATGACGCTACTCAACTTCTGACTATATGCCTTCTTTGTTAGAATTTCAAAACTAGATGAAGACAGATGGAGAACAAATATCATCTCACTCCCTCCATTGTCTGACTTCTCCTAGTCACTTTGACTTTCCTTCTTCCCAGCCTAAAACACAAAAGCACCATGCACATGTGCTCACATGAAAAAAATACAAATGTCCACAGTGGTCACCTGCTTTCCAGTTCTGCAAAGAGCAAGGACATGAATCTTTCTTTGAGCTAAATTCAGAACAACACCATATGGGATTTTTATTCCATGTCATCTTGGATTATGGAAGAAGGGATCCTTGAAGTTAATTTAAATGGTGCCTTCTCAAACTCTAATGGGTGTATGAATCACAGAGTCACCTGCTAAAATGAAGATTCTGAATCCGTGGTTCTGTTACCAGGACTCTGAGCTTGCATTTTTCAAAGCTCTGGAGTGGTTTGGGGGTTGCTGGTCTGCGGCCCTTGCTTGGAAAAGCAAAGTTCCCTCAGAGTACAGATGAAGAAAAGAAGTCACAGGCATTAATTTAGTGCAAGGCAATCATTCCATGTTGCTTGTATATACAGTTAGTGACAGATTAGAAAAATCAACTTCCCTAACTCTCACCCCACTGTCCTTTGTGCCACAATCAGCAATGTTTCCCTCCAGTAGATCTTCAAACATCAGTAATGTCTACATCTCATTTTGGAATCTAGAGAAACTCGCTGGTACTCATCAGAGGAAAGAAAAAAAAAAATCTCCTCAGAAAAGGTGATGAGATCCATATTTGCTAATATTTTGGAGTTTTGTTGCTAATTAAAAGTCAATTACCTACTATTTTGCTAATCACCCATGATACCATGTGTGGTGATTTATTAAACCTTTGAACATGCACATGGAACAAATTTCCATAGGTAAAGTAAGTGCTTCATAGAATGTGGTTTTGTATTATTAGAAAAATACCTATAAAATAAAATCTTTTTTCCTTTTAAAGATAATTGAATTCAAAGTTTTAGTTTAAAATTTGTTTTAATAAATGGATGGAATTTTCCTGGAGGCAAAGTACTCTGATCTTATCAGACAGGAAACTGTCTTCCTTCACGTGTTGTCCTGCAAAAGCGCTTCTAAAGGGGGGAAGTTAATGAACACTAAATCTGAGAGAGCACAAAGATTTGGGGTGCTGAAAGGTGGTGTAGTTCAGCAGCACAGACTCGATTGCGGGGATTGCCCCCTCCAAGTGAAACATTTGGTCACCAGTTTATACCTGGATTTCTTTTAAGTTTTAGCCCTTTCCTGACCCCTCCCTTCTTAATGCCATTGCTTAGGTTTAAACACGTGCTGGCAAGGAAGCAGATGGACTCCACTCGGAGGCTGGGAAAAAGCCAGCAAGACTAGTGCAAGGTGCTCCTTTCTGACCTTGAAGTAACTGCAAACTTGATCAAAAGGGATCTTGCTCCCTAGGGAGAAGAGATAATGCAGTCTTCTTGCCGGCTGGAAACGTCCTTTCCAAAGGCGGCCACCTCAGCTGGGATTTGTATGGGGAGTTCTCCACAGGATGTGCTGAAGCTATCAAGCCCCTATCCCCTGGAATGTCTCCTAGGACTCAAGCACTGGCCAGAGAACAGAAATGAAGTAGCTGTTTCCAGCGATTTACAGTTCTTCTAAATATGAGAAGGAAAACTTGTGGAGATGTTTTAGCTCAGCAGGGTCCTCAACTGGGCATTTTAGAGAAGTTTCCATTGCTTCTGGCTGCATCTTGTAAATTTTGCATCTCAGAGAATCCTCTCCCGAAATCTTTTAGGAATACTAAATTCATACAGAGAGGGAAAATCCCTCTTGTGTTAAACAGCAACATGTAATATTTATTGAAAATCTTAAAATGTCTTCCTAAATTAATATCTGATTCAAAAACAAACAAACAAACAAAAAGCCAACAGTTGAACCAGGAAGTCAAGCTCTGTAAGCATATATTCTATTCATAAATCAAAGAGAAGGGATTAAACAGCCCTTCACCTCTATCTGAAAAGTTTGAGAGGGCTATAAAAATGGAAACATATTAACTGTGTCTATGAAAATTTATATGTGCATATAGCCCTAGGTTAAATCAAGTGCTGGGCTTAATGTTGAATATAAAAGACTCATCATTTACTTTCTCTTTTATGAGAGAATATGTTTTGGTAGAGGAATTCATTCAACATTTGATAAATATACTTCTTTATTTGAGACGTGAATAACTCAACAGGGAGGGAATTGATAGTGGCTATGAAAAAAAACAAAGATATAACATTAGTTCATGGGAATGGATCCAAAGTGATTTGAATCTCTGTAGAATCTCTGTAAATAACCTATAAGCCGCTGCAGAACAATGGAAACACATTTTAAAAATTGTCTCAGTAAAATCTAAATACAATTAGCTAATCATATATATTCAAGGACACGTAGATTATTATAATTGGGAAAAATTAAGTTAATTATCATTAGTTAATACACACTATAGATTGGTAAAAATTTCTGCATGGAATTCATATTTTAAATGAGTGAAGACATTTAGAGATTGCCTAGATCATATTGCTGTCTGGCAATGGTTTGATGTATAAATTGAATTATCAGGCCTATAGTGCTTTTTTAAATTTGAGAATACCTACCATATATATTGAAGAATCTATGCTATTCATTGGGTGTTTAATTTTAATTATCTTTTTATAAGTCTATAAAATAATGCAACTGCATATCCTAAAGAAGAATAGAGAACCGATATCCTGTGACCCTAAACAAACCCTCAGACATATTTTGTTTGGTAGCACAGTGTCATTGTGGTTGTTTTGAGAAAGTATACTTGTATTAGGTTTAGCATTGATTTTCTAGTTTTTAGAAGGCCTTATCATTGCTTATTTTCTTATTTATAGCTGCTTCACACATTTAAATTACTTCCCTAACACTTGAGGGCATTTGAGTTCTCAATATGACTTTATTATCAGACTTCAAATGTTATAATCCTTCCCTTGATATTACACACTCTTTGAAAGCAACACAGTACTTCCTTGATTTTCCCTCGCACCAATTATCAGTTTCTTAAGTAAATGGATATATCTTTCATTTATTCATCTAATCCACAAATCTTTACTATGTACATGCTCTATTTTAGAAAACATACTAGTCGATGAGGATAAAAATGAACAAGACAGACTCAGTACCAGCTGTCATGAATTTTAATGATTAAACGAGGAAGGATTTGTTTACTGATTGACAAAATGTTCCTATGTTAAATCTTTGCCATTATGCCTTAGAAAAATAAGATCACTATTGTTCTTCCAGAAGAAAAGAAAAGATATAAAAATATGTATATGAGGAAACTGTATTCCCTCACAATTCATGTTGAAGTTCTGTCCCTTACTACCTCAGAAGGTCACTGTTTTTGGAGACTGAGTCTTTAGAGAGGTAAAGTTAAATGAAGAAATTAGAGTGAACTCTAATCCAATATGACAGTGACCTTAAAAAAAAAAAAGGGAATTTGGAAATAGACACTGAGGGAAGACCACGTGAAGACACCGGAAGAAGACAATCATCCACAAGGAGGTGAGAGCCTCCCAGAAGAAACCAACCCTGCTGGCAACTTCATCTTGGACTTCTAGCCTCCAGAACTGCAAGGAAATAAATTCCCAGTCTATGGTACTTTGTTGGTACATTTTGTTTTTGTTTTAAATCCTGAGAAGCTTAGTTTTAATGACTGAGTCCAAATTATAGTAGAAAAGAAAGAAAGACCACATTGGCAATTATTTAAGAAGTATTTTTCAGTATCATAGGTAAGTGACCTGACAGCATAATTTGCAGAGGTCCCTTTTGCTTATCTTATTTGCCTTAACCAGTAGGGCACCAAAGACTTCCAGTTCTTTAGTGATCCAGACCTGGAGATTCAGGAAAGAAACTTAGATAAACACAACTAAACCCTAAAGTATGAGGACATAGAAAGAGAGAGACATTTGAACCAACATGTCATTTTGAAGATCTTATATTAAGAATAATCAAATCATGGGATGCCTGGGTGGCTCAGTCTGTTAAGTGTCTGCCTTTGGCTCAGGTCATGATCCCAGGGTCCTGGGATCGAGTCCTGCATTGGGCTCCTTGCTCAGTGGGGAGCCTACTTTTCCCTCTGCCTGCCACTCTCTCTGCTTGTGCTTTCTCTCTCTTTTTCTCTCTTAAAATCTTAAAAAAATATATATCTTTTAAAAAAAGAATAACAAATCAAATAATCAAACATTATAAAAAGATTTAGCCCTAAAATTATCTAAAGAAGTAAAATATCAAAATAAACCAAATGCATTCTGCCATCAAATGACATTTTGCAGAAGTATATTTATTTGTATTGAAAGATATTCCAATATGAATATTAGTGAAAAAGATGGTATAAGATTAGTTTCTAATTTTTTGAAAAAAAAATGACACAAATATATGAAAAGTGGTAAAAAAAAATATATGTACCAACATACGCCACAATTATCTCTGGATAATGGTGTTATAACATTTTTTCCTTATTCTTTAATCAAGATTTTATAATATTTCTTCAATAAATGTGTTATTTTATATAAAAATAGCTAAAAAATGTTATCTTTTAAATATTCAAAATTTTTAAGTTTAAATTAAAATTTTAAATGTCATAAGTCAATGTTGTGATTACATGCTTTGGGTAGGACAACCATGGGAAGTTTTTTTGTTTCTGTTTTTAATGTAAGGTCTTATATGAATAAAAGGCACACTGTAGAAAATATAGTTGATGATATATTAATAGAATTGTATTGTGACTGATGGCAGCTACACTTGGGGTGAGCACAGCATAACACATAGAGAAGCTGAATCACTCTGTTATACACCTGTAACTAATGTAACATTACACGTCAAGTATACTCAAAAAAATTAAAGACGTAAGGCCCCATATAAATATAGTAGACTGATCTTTGACGATGGGGCAAAGGCAAGACAATGAAGCAAAGATAGACTTTTTAACAAATGATACTAGAAAAACTGGACATGCACATGCAAAAAGATGAACCTAGACACAAGCCTTTAACCTGTCACAAATATTAACTCAAAATGGACATAGAACTAGCTATAAGATACAAAAGCAAAAAACTCCTAGAAGAAAACAAACGGGAAAATTTAGATGACCTTGGATATGACAATGACTTTTTAGATACTATGCTTTTAAGATACCATGATCCATAACAGAAAGAATTGATAAGCTAGACTTCATTGAAATTAAAAATTTCTGCTCTGCAATAAACAATGTCAAGAAGATAAAGAAACAAACCACAGATTAGGAAAAAAATATTTTCAAAAGATATATTTGATAAAGAATTTTTATCCAAAACATATGAGGAACTCTTAAAGACAATAAAAACACAAACAATCTTATTAAAAAATGGGCAAAAGATCTCAGTAGACACCTCACTAAAGAAGATATATAGATTACAAGTAACCATATAAAAAGATGTTCCACATCAAATGTCATTAAGGAATTACAAATTAGACCAACAATGTGATATCATTATGCATTAATTAGGATAGCCGAAATCCCAAATACTGAGAGCACCAAATACTGGTTGGGATGTGGAGCAACAGGAGCTGTCATTCATTGCTGGTAGAAGTGCAAATGATACAGACACTTGGAAGACCATTTAACAGTTTCTTGTAAAACTAAACATACTCTTACCATACAAACCAGCAATCATGTTCCTTGGTATCTACCCAAAAAAGTTGAAAAGTTAGGTCCACACAAAAACCTACACACACATGTTTATATCAGCTTTATTCACAATTGCCAAAACTTGGAAGCAACCAAGATGCTCTTTAGTAGATGAGTGGATAAATAAACTGTAGTACATCCAGACACTGGAATTTTATTAAGTACTAAAAAGAAATGAGCCATCAAATCTTAAAGAAAACATGGAAGGGCCTTAAATGCATGTTACTAATTGTAGAAAGCCAATCTGAAAAGGCTACATAGTATATGATTTCAACTACATAATATTTTAGAAAAGGAAAAACTATGGAAACAGTTAAAAGATCAGTGGTTGCCAGGAATTAGAGGAAAGAGAGGGATAAATAGGTGGAACACAAGGATTTTTAGGGCAGTAAAACTACTCGGTATGATACTACATGGTATATACATGTCATTATATACATTCAGCCAAACTCATAAAATGTATAACACCAATAGTGAACAGTAATGTAAACTCTGGATTTTTGCGTGATTGTGATGTGTCAGTGTCAGTTCATTGATTATAAAAAATGTATCGCTCTGGTTGGGGATGTTGATAATGCGGGAGACCATGTATATGTGGGATCTGGGGATATAAGAGAGATCTCTATATCTTCCACTGACTGTTACTGTGAACCTAAAACTGCTCTGGAAAAAGAAAAAAAAAAGCAGTTTAGTTCTCATAACAATATAAATTATATGGCTTTGAACATTTAAAACCATAACTTCTAAATTCCATTAAAAGCCAATGAATTCTTAGTGTATTCTTGAATATATTGGGGGAGTTCAAGGTGAGTCCACCAATGAATATAAACAGTAGTGATTTGTTAATAATGCTAGAAAATGAATCAAAGATGGGTAAAACATTATCCTTCTCTGCCCTAATAGAACATACTCTTAGTAAAAAACTAATAATGTATCTAAAATTGGATGTGATTTTCCTGGCTTACATAATGGCCACATCCTCTGTAGTCCAACTCTATGTTCTCCCCCATTTCATTCAGGGATATTTGTGCTGTACCCATTTATATCTGTCATTCCTTCCTTACATCATCCATTTAGTGTATCCTTGCTCCTCAATTCAACAAATATTTATTGAGCAAAGTATTCTGCTAGTTCTGCAGATTATGGAAAAATTAGACTGATATAAACATCTATATAACCAAAGCAAATTGTAGAATGTGCCAGTGACATAGAATAATCAATGCAATTCATAGTGAGAAAATAAGATGAAGTTTAAAAGCATGTGGAAAGACTTTGGACTTTTGAAGGATGGGAAATATGTCAACAACAAAAGTGGGGAAATTATGATATAAAAGTAGAAGGAAAAGTATAGGCAAAACAATAAAAGGTAAGGGAATTTGGGATATAGTCTAGATAAAAGGGGAGCAGGCTATTCTGGTGGGAGAGAAAAAATGAAAATAAAGAACCCATGGGAAAGAAGATTGGAAATGTTAAGGAGGAGGTATGTGGTTGAACATGATGAATATCCCAGGAGTATTCTTGGTATAGAATGTAGCAGTAATGGAAAACCATTAAAGGAACTTAAGGCATAAAGTGATTATTTAGGCCTATGCTTTAGGAAGATTAACTTGGTCACATTTAAAGAAGGATGAATTTGTAGCAGAGATACTTGAGTAGTGCAACTTATATACTCAGTTTGACACACAACTGAGAAAATTCACACAAATATTTTTTGTAAATGGAATCATATTTAATTTTCATATTTGTAAAAGTGCTAAGGTAACTGATATTGAATGCAATTTTATTGAGAATTCTTTTGTAAAGAAAATAGGCTTAAAGAACGGTGCTCTCTTATTTATAAAATAGATTTGTATATATTAATTTAAAGCAAATTAACACAACATAATAAATAAAATTTAAAAAAACTAATGATGTACTATATGTTGGCTAATTGAACATAATAATAAAATAAATAAATAAATAAAAATAAATAAAATAAAATTAGGAATTAAAACATATACAATGGAGTAAAATCAATTTCACAGATATTTACAATCTTATATTTTTGTAACATTTTAAGGTACAAAAATTACTAGGACATTATTTCTGTTGTTGAGTTTAACTTGGTCTTTTTTAGGTTTTAAATTCTTGGATAGCAAGTAATTTCTTTGTGGATTAAACAACAACAACAACAAATATATATATCTCCAAATATTTAGATAGATCAAATTTTGGACTAATGATATCAGATAATATAACATCTAAAAATCACTAAAAATAGCCTCTTTGAATGTTTACTCAAATTATATGTAAGAGACTATGGGCAAATTTAAGTAAAGTATAAAGGGCTAAAGTAATAGTTTTCTCTTCTTTTTCTTTTCTTTCTTTCTTTCCTTTTTTTAAAAATTATGTTGTTAGCCAACATATAGAAAAACAATGAACTTGACAGTGTCCACAGGGAGGATAATGCAAACTTACTGTTCTCCTTAGAAGGTGATTGTGCATAAGAATCCCCTAAACTTGTCCTAAGTGTCTTGATTCTGTATTTGCTGCATCATTCAGTGGGCATGTGGTTGGTATAAGGCCAATAGCAGTCATACAAAGTACAATGACTTTATAGGAAAAAAAAATGTTTTATATACTGACCAAAATCTAATTCATATCCTTTACCCAAACTGTGAATCCTGTATATTTGAGAAAAAGCAGAATTGGCCATTAAAAATCTTGAGAATTGTAACTGATATTTTCCTCAAATCCTATACCATTCCTCAGGTTGTCCACATAGAAAATAAAGCAGATGATATGATACTTTATGTGGAAAACCCAAAAGGCTCCACCCCAAAACTGCTAGAACTCATATAGGAATTCAGTAAAGTGGCAGGATATAAAATCAATGCGCAGAAATCAGCGGTATTCCTATACACCAACAACAAGACAGAAGAAAGAGAAAGTAAGGAGTCGATCCCATTTATAATGGCACCCAAAACCATAAGATACCTAGGAATAAATCTAACCAAAGAGGCAAAGAATCTCTACTCAGAAAACTCTAAAATACTCATGAAAGAAATTGAGGAAGACACAAAGAAATGGAAAAATGTTCCATGCTCATGGATTGGAAGAACAAATATTGTGAAGATGTCAATGCTCCCTAGAGCAATCTACACATTTAATGCAATCCCTATCAAAATACCATCCACTTTTTCAAAGAAATGGAGCAAATAATCCTAAATTTGTATGGAACCAGAAAAGACCCCGAATAGCCAAAGGAATGTTGAAAAGCAAAGCCGGTGGCATCACAAAGACCTCAAGCTCTATTACAAAGCTGTCATCATCAAGACAGTATGGTACTGGCACAAAAACAGACACATAGATCAATGGAACAGAATAGAGAGCCCAGAAATGGACCCTCAACTCTATGGTCAACTAATCTTTGACAAAGAAGAAAAGAATGACCTATGGAAAAAAGACAGTCTCTTCAACAAATGGTGTTGGGAAAATTGGACAGCCACAAGCAGAAGAATGAAACTGGACCATTTCCTTACACCACACACACAAATAGACTCAAAATGGTTGAAAGACCTAAATGTGAGACAGGAGTCCATCAAAATCCTAAAGGAGAACACAAGCAGCAACTTCTTCGACCTCAGCCACAGCAACTTCTTCCTAGAAACATCGCCAAAGGCCAGGGAAGCAAGGGCAAAAATGAACTTTTGGGACCTCATCAAGACAAAAAGCTTTTGCACAGCAAAATAAACAGTCAATAAAACCAAAAGACAACCGACAGAATGGAGAAGATATTTACAAATGACATGTCAGATAAAGAGCTAGTATCCAAAATCTATAAAGAACTTATTAAACTTAACACCCAACGAACAAATGATCCAATCAAGAAATGAGCAGAAGACATGAACAGACATTTTTCCAAAGAAGACATCCAAATGGCCAACAGACACATGAAAAAGTGCTCAACATCGCTCAGCATCAGGGAGATCCAATTCAAAACCTCAATGAGATACCACCTCACACCAGTCAAAATGGCTAAAATTAACAAGTCAGGAAACGACAGATGTTGGCAGGGATGCGGAGAAAGGGGAACCCTCCTACACTGTTGGTGGGAATGCAAGCTGGTGCAACCACTCTGGAAAACAGTATGGAGGTTCCTCAAAAAGTTGAAAATAGAGCTACCCTACAACCCAGCAATTGCACTACTGGGTACTTACCCCAAAGATACAAACGTAGAAATCCAAAGGGGTGCATGCCTCCCAATGTTTATAGCAACAATGTCCACAATAGCCAAACTATGGAAAGAGCCAAGATGCCCATCAATAGATGAATGGATAAAGAAGATGTGGTATTTATATACAATGGAATATTATGCAGCCATCAAAAGGAATGAAATGTTGGCATTTGCAATGACGTGGATGGAACTGGAGGGTATTATGCTGAATGAAATAAGTCAATCAGAGAAAGACATGTACCATATGACCTCACTGCTATGAGGAATTCTTAATCTCAGGAACAAACTGAGGGTTGCTGGAGTGGTGGGGGGTGGGAGGGATGGGGTGGCGGGGTGATAGACATTGGGGAGGGTATGGGCTGTGGTGAGCGCTGTGAATTGTGTAAGACTGTTGAATCACAGACCTGTACCTCTGAAACAAATAATATTTTGTATGTTAAAAAAGAAGAAGAAGAAGAAGATAGCAGGAAGGGAAGAACGAAGGTGGGCGGGAAATCGGATGGGGGGACGAACCATGAGAGACGATGGACTCTGAGAAACAAACTGAGGGTTCTAGAGGGGAGGGGGATGGGAGGATGGGTTAGCCTGGTGATGGGTATTAAAGAGGGCACGTTCTGCATGGAGCACTGGGTATTCTACGCAAACAATGAATCATGGAACACTACATCTAAAACTAATGATGTAATGTATGGTGATTAACATAATATAATAAAAAAAAGAGAGCAGCACGACTTACTCATGACAAGTGTTTTGAAGGTCTTGAGATTTTTCAGAGTAATCTTTTTGTTAAAAAAAATTAAGCTAGACATTGAGTCCGTAATAATGGCTTATAGCAACAGCTTGATACCATTGATTTTTTTCTTATTGGTGACAACAGGAAATGTCATAGGATAACATGATGTTTGTTTTCTCTGTTCTTTGAGGCCTATTTTTTTTTTTTTTCAAACTATCATACTTTTTTTTTTTTTGCTGGAGTAGAAAAAGTTCATTATTGGAAGGTAGAAAACTGAGAAAAGTATGAAAAAAAACACACAATATTCTTACCATCTAAATGTTTAACTATCATCCACAATTTAATTTGCCTTTGTGTTCTTTTGTACATGTGTAAATTATTTTTCAAAAAAGTTAGTAAACTGTATATGGTTTTATAACCTTGCCTTTTTCTATAACATACCCTATACAATTTAAAAATTATTATTAGCTGTTAGTATTATACATAGTTATTGGCTATTATTAAAAGCATGCTATTAATGACTACAGAATGCCAGAACTAGAAAAATTTTACTCTATTTAAAATTTCCAAAAGTCTTGGATTTCTCTATTATAAATTTTCCTTATTGCAAATTACAATGCTGTCTCTAAAAATACATAACTCAAGGCTCTACTATTTCCTAGGTTAAAATATTATAACACAATTGCTGAGTCAAATATTATAAACATATTTAAGCCTCTTGATAATTTTGTCAAGGAAATTCTAGGAAGTTATATCAGTTTACACCACAGGGGCAGAGAGTGAAATCATCCTAATTGTAGCTATCTTAGGACATCATTAGTTTTAGATGCAGAAAAAAACTTTTTTCACGTTATTCTACTTTTTTTTTTTTATTGCTAATGAGGCTACAAACATTCATATGTTCATGGGTCATTTACACTTATTCTTTTGTGAATTTTCTTTTAATGCCTTTTGCACATTTTTCTGTAGGGGCATATGTTTTCATCTTAAAGATTTGTATGTTCTCATAAAAGATTAATAGTGTTATTTGTCTGCCACTTGCATTAAATTCTTTTCTAGTTAATATTTATTTTTAATGTAACTTGAGATTATTTTGGATATGGTAAAGTTTCATTTGTAACTACTTAAATATCTTTTTGTTTTACAGTTTTGGTTAATATCTTTGCTTAAAATAGTTTTCAGATAAATATTAAAGTAGATATAGTACCTTCAATGCAACACATATTTATGGGATGAATTCTAAGTGCCTAGCAGTAATATAATCAAAATAGACATTCTAGGGGAATTAAATATGCTGTCTCTGTCCTTAGTCTTCATGTATTTTATTATTCCTCTTGTGTACTCATTACATCATATTAAGCATAAATTACAGTCCCCTCCCTAAAAAAGTAAACTGCCTAAATAAAGAAGGATTTTCAGTGAATCCAGGACTATCCTAGGCTTCTGCTTTACAGACCTTGCTTTGATAGGCTCAGATAATTCTGACTAACATTACTAGATTCAAATATCCTGCCCTATGAGGCTTGAAATTTGTCATACTATTGTCAGTTCAACATCCTATATGCCACGTTGAGCCCTGAACTCATAGGTTTATTCAGATCCACAGCCATAACCTAATTTTCACAGTATTTTTGCAATCTGTGTCTTGTCTTCATCACGATTAGCATTTTAGTACCTTCATGAAAATGGGAGTGCTGTGCTGAATGATAAGCTCCTTGGCTGGGCTCCTTGGCTAGGTTATGGTGGTGTTGTGTTCAGGAGGTCCAGTTAATGTGGCACCAGTGTCCTTGGACCCTGGCTAATAATTTGAATGTCCACATCACTGGGATCACTCAGAACTACCACCGCTCACCTACCTGTTTCTGGAATTTGATCCCTGACTGTTGTCAGACTCAAATTCCTGAATCAGAAACCTACTCTGCATAACAATCTGTGTCTAATTCAAGACCAAGTTGAAATTAGCTTCTTGGACCACAGTGCTAGTTACCTCCTCTTTTAGCAATAAACTGAGAGTATAACACTTAATAAGAACATTTGAGTGCAGTACACTTAAATAAATTTCAGAGGAGGAGTATCAGGGTAGGGATTGCTAATGTTTTTTTCGGGGAGGGCTTTTCCAGAAAAATGACATTTGAACAGAAACCTGCAGGAAGTCTGGGGTTAGGAATGTGAATATCATAAGGAAAAGCATCTCAGGCAAAGGGAAGAGCAAGTGCAGAGTCCTTAAGGTGGAATCATACTTGGAGTGTTGAGGAACAAGAAGATTAATAGAATTGGTCCTGAGTGAGTGAAAAGGAGAGCAACTGGAGATGAGATGATGAGGTTGGGGAGACAGCAGGACCAAGCCTTGTAGAGCTTGCTAGTCCTGGTAAGGACTTCTCAGTCTAAGTGAGAAGGGAGCTAATCAAAGCTTTTCGACAGAGTAGTGATAAGATCTGATTTATGTTTTAAAAGGATTACACTGACTGTTAAACAATAAACTCTAGAGGAGGTAAGGGGAAAAACAGGAAGAACATTCAGAAGGCCATAGCAATAATCCAGGTAAATAATTATGGAATGTTGGGAACCTTTTCTTAATCCATGTGGGCCACTATAATAAAAAACCAGTGGGAAGCCTGGATGGCTCAGTCAGTTAAGCATCTGACTCTTGATTTTGGCTCAGATCATGATCTCAGTGTCATGAGATCAAGCCCCACCTAGGGCTCCTGTGCTGGGGTGTGGACCCTGCTTAAGATTCTCTCTTTCCCTCTCTCTGCCCTTCCCCACCACCACTCACACTCTCTTTCTCTGTCAAAAACAAAAAGCACATACTGCATACATTAAAAGCAACAGAAATTTATTTCTCATAGTTCCAGGGGCTGGAATTTTGAGATCAGTGTGCCAGCATGGTTAGGTGAGGGCCCTTCCAGATTGCAGACTTCTAGTAGGTCTCCTCACAGAGAAGAAAGGTCAAGGGAGCTCTGTGGTGACTATTTATGAGATGAATAATCCATTCATGAGGCTCCTCTCCATGAGCTAATCAGCTCCAAAGGCCCCCATGTACCAATCCCATCACTTGGGGGTTAGGATTTCCACATAATGAATTTGGGAGGACAAAAACAGGTGCTAATGTTGGATTTGGATGATGTAATTGGATTATGATTGTATTTTGATGGTGGAACTAACAGAAAATACTGATAGATTAAAGCAACATGATTGACTCCTCCAGGATGTTCAGAGTGAATACCTGGAAAAGTGAAGGTATCATTAATGGAAACAAGCATTTAATTCTGAGAGGGGAAATAAAAAGTGTGGCTTTGGATATGTTAGGTTTGAATAATTTATTCACTATCTAAGTGAAAATGTTGACTGAGATCTTAGATATATGAATCTGGAGTTCACAGGAAGAGATCTGGGTCAGAGAAGTGCATTTATAAATCATAATATAAATTGTATTTAAAACCACGAGAATGGATGAATGACCCATAAAATGAGTAGAAATAAAGAAGAGAATAAGTACTGAGTGAGCTCTCAAGTAAAGGAGCCCTGTGAGAAAGCAGTAGCCAGCGAAGTAAGAGAAGGATCAAGAAGCCATGAGAAAGAGGCATTTCAAGAATGATGAGTGATTAACTACATTCAATGCTTGGGGTGATTCAACATATTCACCTAGAACTGGCCACTGCCTCCGCAATGTGGAAGTCACTTTGACCTTTTCAAAAAGCTCCTTTTAATTTAAGTTAAAATTTTAAAAATAAAAATTTTTTGTATTGGAGGGATTGTTTATGTTTACCTGAAGATGTGTATTTTAAGAAATTATCTTTTGACTGTGTTGTTAAAAACAAAGTAACAAACAAAATTTTAACATGAACAAGTCAGCACAGCTGTTACTCCACGAATGAAAGATATAAATGAAAAGATAGAAATTCAGAGAAAGACAGTTAGATGATCAAGACAGTTTATGGTAGGTTAAGATCGGAATACTTAGTCTAAAAACCAAAAATTTTAACCTATTTGAAAATATGCAATAAATAAGAATAAGATTGATGGGTTTGTCCTAAATTTCTGGATATGTCACTTAGCAGGTACCCTCTGATGTTTGGAAAATGATGCATTTAGTTATAATAAAAATACAAACATGAACACATACACACTCAATCTGATTTTTTAAAAGCATTTAAAAGATGTAACCATACATTGATTCAACCATCATCTCACTTTCCTTCAGTCACACAACATTCTCACTTTCTTTTTATCCAATTTAGGCCAATGGTCTGTTATGGTAATCAGCCTTTTGTCTCAGTTTCTTAGCTCTCTGGCCTCTTTCTCTTTATGATGTCCACCTGGAAAATATCAATGCTAATTGCACAAAACAGTTTATATTGCTCCATTATCTGCCCTCTCAATGAGCATTGTTGGAGGAAAACATACAACCATACCAATTTGTTTCCCTTAAATTCATGAGCCTGGGTGGCTCAGTCAGTTAAGGGGCTGCCTTCAGCTAAGGTCATTATCCTGGGGTCATGGGATGGAATCCCGAAGCAGCTCTGCTCCCTGCTCAGCAGGATGCCTGCTTCTCCCTCTGCCCCTCCCCCTGCTTGTGCTTTTCTCTCTCTTTCTCAAATAAATATGTAAAATCTTAAAAAAAAAAATCATGACCCTTAACACAGAAGGAGTCCTAAGTGCAACCTGAAGTTTCCCTGTTACATTTACTCCTCTGTACAAGAAGACTCTTCCATCTCTTTTCTTTTGTTTTCAAGTGCCAAGTAATTCCCTCTCTATCCCATTTTCAGCTGGTAGCAATGCTTCTGATTTCATTATTAAAAGTCATTATTAAAAATCAGAAAAAACAAAACCAAAAATCACCACATGCTTTTTTTTTTTGACAGATCTACCAACTTAATTCCATCTATTCCCATATCCATATACTTTGTTTAATATCTTGGCACAATGAAGCTAAGGTTTGTATTCTACCTAAGCTAGTCTATCAGTATATGTACTAGATTTCATCCTTTGCCTTCTAAAATATACCAGTTTTTCAATTACCATCACTGTATTCTGCATCAACATCCCTCTCTTTAATGGTCATTCTCAGCTATATACAGTTATTTTGTCCATCTAAAATAAATTATCTTGAATATCTAGTCTTCTCCATTGACTGCCCAATTGAAATCATAATGTCATTAATGAAATAGTTTTGTAAACTTGCTGTCTCAAATAATATTTCTTTCATTCTCTCCTGAACTCATTTTGATCAAATTCTGGAAGGCAGATGTTTACTAGAAAAGAATATAATGGAAATTTCTGAAGAATAGAAAGTCTTTATATTTTATTTAGTGGTATATATATATATATATATATATATATATAATATATATAATTGTTAAAATTCAGTGAACTGGATTCGTGAGATCTGTGCTTCTTACCACCACAGGTAAGTTATACCTCAAAAAAGGAAAAAGATGGGGTACCTGGGTGGCTCAGTCTATTACGTCTGCCTTAGGCTTAGGATCATGACCTTGGGATTCTGAGATCAAGCCCCGTGTCAGGCTCCCTGCTCAGCAGAGAGTCTTCTCCCTCTGCCTCCACCCACCCCCACACTCATGATTTCTTTCTCTCTCTCAAATACATTAATAATTTTTTAAAGGAAAAAGATAAACTGGCCCTACTTCCCACTCCCATTTCTCATCAAACAAAACAAAACAAACAAACAAATAAATACAAAAGAGCTCATATGGACGGATAAGTTTTAAAAAGGAGAAACCCTGGAAGAAGTGTGAGAGAGGGCCAATTCAAAATAAAAAGAATTGCCAAGTGACATAATAGGTATAACGGAGATTAAAAATCGGAGATTCTTATTTCCAAGTTGTACAATTTTGTCCTTCAGTGATTAGTTATCTAAATACAATGATAGAATAGAATACAACAGTTTACCCAGGTTAAAGAATTTGTGAATACTTAGGCATGGGATTTAGCTAGTGGAACAGGTGAAACAATGGAACAGTAATCAAACAAAAGGTGTTGTTGAAATGTCCCTGGAGAACAAGTGTGATTGGGGAAAAAGAGTGAAAAAATGAGAGGGCATTTTGTCAGATAGCAGCATATTAGAGTGTAAGAGATCATAGGTTGACAGCCATCTATACAGAAATGAAAAGAGCACTGGCAATAAAGTATAAAATCTCTGCCTTTCACTAGTTTAAATATCTCGAAGAAGTCACTTTACTCTTCTAATGCAATTTCATCAGAAATGAAAGGAACATCCACTGACTCCCGTATTAGTGACAATGTTGAGGTAATTTATACAAAAACGTTTGGTGATCTGTTAAACCTCATGCAAATATAAAGGATTATCAGGAAGCACTTTTTACCATCAAAAGTCTAGCGTTAACTTTAATTATTATTTAGGAAATGAATCAGGTCATTTATCGTAGCCATTTCTTAAAAACTAGTTTTTATGTGCACTTAAACATGTCTGTCAAAATGTGTGTGACTCAAAGCTTTGCCAGAAAGTCATTCATTTTATTGAGCTAATCAAAGAAAGGATTTAGATTTTAGCAAGTATACCTTTTCCTTTAAGAGATTTGCATGAAACTACTGAAATCCAGTAGCTTTAATTTTAATCAGCAATTCTTTGGAGAAAGTTCTTTAACAAAAACCTCACAGCAGATGCTCACATAATACCAAATGTATCCATTAGCTAAACATTAACACAACACAATACATTAACTTGATGTTTTCTTTGATTAACAAACACATTTTCATAATATAACAAACTGCTGTGATTTTATTGTTACAGATGCATAATTTTGTGTGTATGTGGGAGGAGAAAATATTCAATTAAAGGTCCTGATTAAAAAACTAGCATCTTATAAACAATAAATGATTTTAGGTTTTTAAAAATTATTTGTCCCATGATTTGTATTATGTGAGACAAAATGTGAACCCAGTGAAAAAGGGTATCATAAAAGATATTGTATTATGAATGCTATAGCTTCAATTTTGCCTTTTTCCTTACATGAAAAAGACACGTGTTAATTATGCATAAAATTTTTCTTACAACTATATTTTAGAGGACTTGCTTTATTACAGGTCTTAGGAATCAAATAGTTTTATTCCTTTTTAATTTTCTCTATAATGAATATTCTTTTTTTTAAGATTTTATTTATCTGTCAGAGACAGAGAGAGAAAGAGAGAGAGAGAGCACAGGCAGGAGGAGCAGAAGGTAGAGGGAGAAGCAGGCTCCCCGCTGAGCAGGGAGCCCAATATGGGACTCAGTCCCGTGACCCTGGGATCATGACCTGAGACAAAGGCAGACACTTAACCGACTGAGCCACGCAGGCGTCCCATGAATATTCTTTTTATAAACAGTAATTTGGTACTTTGGGGCAAGTTTATGGACCTCTTGATATGGATTAGTTTCCTAGGGCTGCCATAACTACCATGAGCTGGGTGGTTTACAACAACTGACATTTATTGACTCAGTTCTAGGGGCTAGAAGTTCAAAATTAAGGTGTAGGCATGGTCATGCTTCTCTGCTAGCTCTGGGGGATAGTACTTCCTTACCTATTTCTAGCTTTGGGTGACAATGGTCAATCCCTAGAGTTTCTTGGCTCGCAGATGCATCATTCCAAAGTTGGTCTCTGTTGTCACATGGTCTTCTATGTTTGTGTCTTTGCTCCTCTTCTGATAAGGACACCAGTTGTGTTGGATTACGGCTCACCCTAATTGACTACCCTAATCAACTATCTTAACTTGATTACATCTGCAACAATTCTATTTCCACATAGTTCTCATTCAGAGGTACAAGGAGTTAGGACATCAACATATCATTTTGGGGGACACAATTCAACACATAACAATGTGTCATGTTGAATATGTGGGAGGCCAGTTGCTGGGCTAATATTCCCTTTGCAGTTAAAATCAGAATGTAGAAAGATTCCAGTTTGTCTTGAAAGGGAGCATAAATGGCAACCCTAAAATAGGACTTCTTGGCATAAGGATTATCCTGAGCTGGTTATTTTTAAGAAATGGCAGATGCAGAAGCTATGAAACCTAGTAGAGGTTACCCTTACATTTATAAGATAAATCTCCATTTCTAAGGGTTTCTTTCTCTCTGTACCACAAAGAGGAGGATAACTAAATCTCTAGAAACTTTTGTCAGTGGAGAAGGCAAAGACTTAAATCTGCAAAACAATTTTACCTTTGTTCACTGCTGTGCTTTGCCTGACAATCTACCACAACCTGCTTCTGCCTCCCTCCCAACATCTTCTTTTGTTTTTAGTTGAAGATGGTATTTAAGATAGTAACTTGGGTGGTTTCTCAGGAGTTGCTCAGTTTTCCTGGGTGTTTTCCAAGTGTAAAGAGGTATATATGTTGGTAAGCTTTTTTTCTCTCCTGTTAACCTGTTTGTTTGTTTTCTTTTTCTCTTTCTCTTTCTCTTTCTCTTTCTTTTTCCTTTTCGTATTTTACTTTATTTTATTACAGAGGGGCTCAGCCCAGAACCTAGAAGGGTAAAGAAAGAATTATTTTTCCTCCCCTACAAATTCAACTTTTAAGCATGTTACCTGAAACTGGGTTTGCCTCTTGGTGGGTGTGAACCAAAAGACAACCAAGCCAAAAATAGGGAAAGGAAGGGTTTTACTTGCAACAAGTAAAGGAGAACACTGGGGATATTCCTTAAAGTAGCATCTTCTTAAACAACAAAATTGGGGAAGTTTCAAATTAAGGTTGCATACTTATCCATGAAAGGACTTGTGCAATGCGGAAGTAAGCATGGAATTGGGGCAGAAGTCATCTTAGGTTGACAGTCCAGACTGAAGTCATGATGGCTAGCAAAGGGTTAACATCATCAAGTCTCTGGCTTTAGTTTGTCTAATATTTGAGGGCTCACAGAGGTTTAAATCCTGCAAAGATAACTCAAGAATGTGTGTCAGGTCAATACTTTGAACCAGTACTGGGAGTTCTACCCCTGATTTATTGTCCCTGATATGAGTAGGGCTATCTCCTGGCCTAATAGTGGCTGGTTGTTCTTACATTTTTTGTTCTCTCAACATCATTATCTACTGGGGTCTATTCTTCTGCATATTCTAGGAAGTTCTGCAAGAAATGTGCATTGGACAACTAGTACTGGTTAGGCATAGATCACAAGATGACTAGGGACCTAAATGATTTATCTTACTTATGTCAAGAAGGCTTTCCATGGACCTCTAATTCTTTCTGCTTCTCAGGTAGACATTGAAAATTCTCTAGGATTGTTTGCAAGAAAAGGGACAGAATAAGTTATATCTGACATGAAGCTTGGAAAGTCACCTGTCATCTCAATTGCCAGGACTCTAAGATGGAGAGGATAATTTTTTAAAACATTTTATTTGGAAAGATTATAGCATCACACAAAGTTATAAAAAATAGTAGAGAGGTCTGGTGTACCTTTCATCCAGTTTCCCCAATAGTTATATTGTACCTAGTTATAGCATTATGTCAAAACTAGGAAATCAATATTGGTAAAACATGTGTAAAGTTCTGTGCTATTTGATCTTGTATAGAATCTTATAACTACCAATGCAATCAAGATACAGAACTACCTCGTCACCGCAAAGATCTCCTACGTGCTACCCCTTTATAGTCATACTCACCACCTTTTCCCCACTAGCTAGGGATTCACCTGTTTATAGGATTGCAAATCCTGAAAGAATTTAAAACAAATTAGATTTTCCTGAAGCTGACGAAAAAAAATCATGAGTTTGGTTGAGTTCTGGTACGGCAAGACCAGGAATAAAGTTTCATAAGGTCAGTCTCTGGCCGTGCAGTCATCAGAATTTATTTAAATACTTTGAGTCATGGTTTGTTCATTTTTAATCTAGCTTACAGAGTTATTGTGCAGATGTGAAGATGAATGGAAAACTGACCTAAAATCTAAAACACAATTTCTCACCTTACCATTTGCTGGCAGTTGGTTAATTGTAGTAGGCCCAGGGAGTGTGTGACCACCACCCACCTGAACTAATCCAGTCCACACTTGGAACCTGAGCGAATCCTTTTTATGTTGCATGATCACAACTCTGTCCCTTTTTCATCTTTGCTACAATTTCCAAAAGTACCTAAACCATCCTGTAGAAACAAACAAAGCTCATGATATTAAATTGAACAAGAAATGTCAATGGAAGCGAGTAATGACACTGGGAACATTACTGATTTATTATTTTGTCTTGTCATCAATTTGTACCTTTGTAAGTAGTCGAATAATTAAGATGAATTTATATTATAATGAAGCAGCTACATGGGTTGAGACAGAGAAAATGACTAGAAATCATTGTTTTGGGACTACTCAAACGTAGTAATCTATCTCACGTTCTCTATGAAGTACCCAACAAAGTCAACATAACAAAGACTATAACCTCTGTGCTTAAAAGTGCAAGAATTGAAGTTATGCTACAGATTATTGATTTAAAATCTTTTACATTAACCTAACTAGGCATGTATTATGGTGGTGAGAGTATTTAGTCTTAAATTGAAAGCCATGACTTTTTTTTTTGTAATGCTCAAATCATTGTCTTATAATTATTATTCTGCAGATAATTATTTTAACAGAAAATTGCTCTATAACCTCCCTCCCCACAGAATTCTTGAGAGATATTTGGAAAATAGCATAAAGATATTCTTACTCCAGAGTTAAATGAAGAATATTTTTTAAAGTTTGTAGATTATTGGCATAGATAATTTTGAGTCACTATAGCTTTAAAAATCCTTTCATATCCCCCCACTCATTGACGACATCGCCTTTCCTAGGGAGCATTGAGAGACACTTGGTGTCTGCTTTTATGCTTAGATTCAACTACATGCCTGCTCTCCAGGAAACACCCTGAATACAGGGTTGCCAGATTTACCAAATGAAAATATAGAAAACCCAGACACATTTTGATTTCAGATAAAAAGCAAAAGATTTTTTTTTTTTTTGGTGTATGTCTCAAATATTGCATGAGATATACTGCTCCTAAAAGAAGAAAATGTTGCTTATCTGAAATTAAATGTAACTATGTGTCTTATATTTTATCTGTCAATCCTAACTGAATGGGTTGATTTTTGACCCCTAGGGAAGTATTGCTATGATTATATCTTCTTGCAGATACATAGCACACTACATCTCCTGAGCTAACCTTCTCACACAAGGAGTTCAACTTCCCAGGATACTCTTAAAACTACTCCAGCGAAATCTCATTTTCTTCTAGGTTGGTATCATTGTTGTCTCTCTCTCTCTCTTTTTATTCTCTGCACTTGAAGTAGACAGAAGTATCTCAGAAACAACGTAAGTTTTCTTACTACTTACTGTATGACATTAGACATCAAACACAACTAGGTATTTCCTCCAACTATAATGTCTAAGGTTCCCTCCTGATCAAACATTCTGAGGGTCTAAGTCCAATTTCAGCATGGCAAATTGTGCAAATTCTGTGATTAAAATAAATGTGTATGTAAAATAGCCTAAATATTGTTGTCGTTACTCTTTAGCCCCTATGTTCTGAAAAATCTTAAAATCTCATTTAATATGTGGTCACTTTTTATAATTAATATGTATGTATTCATTCATCTTTTTTAAAGATTTATTTATTTATTTGAGAGAGAGAGAGCATGTGCAAAGGGAGGGGCAGAGGGAAAGGCAGAGGAAAAGAATCTCAAGCAGAGTCCCCACTGAGCACTGAACAGAGGTGCGTGCAGGCTCAAGGCTGGCTCTCCAAGGGGTTTGACCTCAGGATCCTGAGATCATGCCTAGAGCTGAAATCAAGAGTCAGAGGCTTAACTCACTGTGCCACCAGGTGCCCCTATATTCATTCCTTTTAAGAAAACTATGTGTTCAGTGTTACTTGCAACAGGCCAGAATTCAAATGAAAAAGTATTTGTAATTTAAAAGAAAATATCTGTAATGTAAAAAAAAAATAACGTATCTATAATGTGATATTTCTACCATAGAGGAGTTCAGATGAAAATATTCTTATTTAAAAAAACAAAAACCTTTAAATATTTGAAATGCACTCATCACTTGTCACAAGCTCCTGCTGTGATAGAATATTTTTTTTCCTAGCTAATATTCAAAACGAAGCATCCAAAAGTTCTTCCCTTGGGTTTTTCTAAGCGTGGGACTAAATAAAGGTAGTTTCACCAGCCCCTGTCCTTCAGTCTTCTGCAGGGTCGATCATTGTGGATTATTTCCCACACCACCGTTGGCCATTGTAGACCCTAGTACCTTCCTCTTGTTTTAATTATAGCATTAGAATTCCAAATGAAAGATTCTGAGAAAAATAATTTCTTTTGACTACTTAAAGTGGTTCCACAGTGTGATTTCTCATCTCTGTGAATTTCAGGGTTCATTTGCTTTATCTTCTTAATTATTCACTATTTTCTTTTTATTCACTATTTATTAGTAAATTGACTATTTGTAAAACACTAATTATATTTTCCCCTTTTTCCCCTCTCCCTCTACCACCTCTCCTGTTTGCTCCCCTATAGAATAAAACAACCAGTTTTTAGCTATCTCATTGAAAAAAAAAGCAGATCCATTATTTAAAAAGACACATATAAATAAAATTTATAGATACAAACATGCATACACATACACATTGTTAGAATCCTCTCTCTCATATTTGTATAATGTGAGCATGAAGCTGCTTTAGATTTTTCCAGCAGGAGTTACACACCAGTGTGCTTGCACTGCACTCCTGGAGACCCTGTTCAAAGTCCTCTCATTAGGCTGAGGGGAGGAAAAGGCACCCCTCACTCCTTCCTTCTGGAAGAAGAGGTGATAGTACCAGCACACAAATAGCACCCTTCTAAGTCCTGCCTTGAATCTCCAGCCCTAATATTCTAGTTGTGGGTGAGGGGATTAAATACCAAACTGGTTTTGGGTATTTGATTTTTATAATTTGATGTGTTAGTCAGTAATTGGAATGTTGTAATTATCACCATAGGGTCTGAGTCTCAATTTCTCATTCAATGTGCCACTAAAATCTGAATCACAGCATAACATAATTGGAACTCAGGAAATATAGATTGATTGCCTCACTTTTTTTGTTTTAATTCAAAGTAAATCTGGTCGTCTCCATCATAAACCTAAGTGAATAGCCACTGAATAACTATTGAGGCATTTAATATGGTTTTATGCAGATGAAACAAAGTCCTCAACTTCAAGCCAATATTTTAATAAAAACACAATTCGAGGAGTGCTTGGGTGGCTCCGTTGGTTAAGTGTCCGACTCTTGATTTCGGCTCAGGTCATGATCTCAAGTTTTTGAGATTGAGCCCCACAGTGGGCACCTAGGTCAGTGGGGAGTCTGCTTGAGATTTTCTCCCTCTCCTTCTGCTCCTCCCCCTACTCATGCTCTCTCTCTCTCTCTGAAATAAATAAACAAATAAATCTTTAAAAAAAACACACAATGTGAAAATTTTAACAGATACACACCTACTTTTTAAACATTTTTACCTATAGTAAGTTAATTTCTTTAGCTGTAAGCATTTTATCTTTCATTTGTAAGTAGAAACTGAGAATATAGTCATTTCCTAAATGTGTAAGCATTAGGTATTGTGCAGTATTTTTAATGTATTTTGAAGTTAGACTATCTTTAATTTGTTCCCTTGGTTTATTTTATGATTGTATTCATACATTTAGAGTATAATTCATTTTAATATTTGAAACTTTCCTAGAGAATTTAGCCTATTAAAGCAAGTTAAAAATTTATTTTTTCCTAATTAGTTATTAGCTTGTTATATATAAGACTATGTTGTAATAATAATGCTTATCATTTTTAAAGTGTTTGATAGGCATTGTCTTAATAGTTCCTCACAATAATTTTGTAAGGACAATATTAGCATCTGTGCCCTGTGAGAACAAGAATTTATAAGTAGAAATGTTGGACGTAACAATTTCATCTGACTTCTTTTAATAGGAACTTTTTGTTGAAGTATACTTACAGAAAGGTTGTAAAATCATAAATGTAGAGTTTGATAAATGTTTTAAGGTGAACTCAGCCTTAGAACTTAGAACAGAACGGAATATAGTACAAAAGAAGAGGTTCTAGCCTAGAACTCAGAACTTACACATAACCTCAAAAGCTCCCTATGTTCTGCTCCAGTAACAACCCTTCCCACCTGTGCCCAGGGCAACCACTTTCCTGACTTCTAACACATAGTTTCATTTAGTTTGCTCTTTAACTTTATGTAAATGGAAACATACAGTAGATTCTCTTTTGTGTTAGGTTTCTTATGATCAACATTTTGTTTGGAGGTTCATTCATGTTGTAAGAGAACCTATAGTTTGTTCCTTCTCATTGTTACCTTATATTCCATCATATGACTATACTAAGGAAGAATAAAGGATATTGAAGAGGAAGGATAAACCTGTTGGTAAATATTTGAATGCAAAGTGACTGAACATAACTGATCTAAAACACATCATGAAAATAAATAAAAAGAAATAGAAAGGATGTAAAGAAGAAGTTCAAGAGTTTTAAATTTCTAGCATTACTGAGGAAATTGTTAACATAATAATTTGTATTAGGCTCTAATTAGTTAACACTGCATACTATTGGCACTGGCATTTAACTAAAATGATTATTTGAGAAAGACATAGTATTGAGCTGAGAAAATTATCTTTGACAAAGACTCCTTGAAATGTTTGTTTTAGCAGTGACAAGCTACCATATATATGCCATGTATGACCATAAATTATTTATATAATGAATAACCATTTATTGTTCAATATTTACTAAACTATGTGCTAGGCAATGCTCATAAGCTTGATATACATCAGTGAACAAAATAAATGAAATTCTATGCAGATAACCTATATTTTTGGAGGAAGGAACAGGTAACGAAAGACAATAATTAATAAATTATTCTATATGCAATATGTACGAAGGTGATTAAGGTTATGAAAAAAAAACTCAAAGTCACGCAAGTTAAAGAGAATGGGAAATATCCTGCTGGTGAGTAGTTATTAGAGGTAGATTTCAATGTTAAATATGGTGGTCAGGTCACTACTTGTGAGAAGATGGAGTTGGAACAAAGTCTTGAAGAGAGTTAGCCACACAGATGATTGGGCATTTCATTCCCGTGGAACACTGGAGACCATTTCAGGCAGGTGTAATGGCCAAAGCAAAGACCTTAAGGTAGAGAAGGCTTGGTATGTTCTGAAAAGAGCAATGTCAGTAAAGCTGGGGTGTTAAAACTGGGAGTGAAAGGAGGGGGCAAGTGCAGATGGGTAAGGAGACCTCAGACTGTGGGACTAGAAGACTGTTCTAAGGACTCTGTCTGTTCCTCTGAGAGAAATGGGAAGCCAATGCAGATTTTTGAGGAGGGGCATCATCTGATTTCAGTTTTTAGATGCTTACTCTGGCTACTGTACTGAGAATAGACTACAATTAAGCAACTCTAGAATCAGGAAGATCAGCTAGAAGGCTACTGTAGTAATTTTACCAAGATATAATCTAACCAAGACTGTCTGCCTCAGTTCAGGATGGCACCAGAGGAAAGCTGCACCTTTGAAAGAGTTTTAAACTGTTTCAAAAATATAGCCAACAGAACTTAGTAATGGATTGGGTATGGACTATGAGACAGAGGAAAAAAAACACAAAAAACAGAAGAGAATGACTTCAAGTTTTTGAGTCTGAGGGTTGAACTGATATGGGGAAGGATATGAGGGAAGTCACTTTTGTTTTTTGTTTCATGATGGGGTTGGTCAGGACTTTACCTTTGGATATGTTGAGAATGAAATATTTATTATAAGCCCAAGTAGAAACCTCAAGTAGGGTGGTAGTGGATATTCTACAGAGTTGTGTGAATTCTGGACTGGGGATAAATATTTGAGAGTTATTGATACAGAAATGGTGTTTAAAGTCATGGGTCTAAATGAGATCATTAGGGATGAGTGTAGATTGTGAAGGGCATGGGACCAAAAACTGAGTGCTGGGGTGTTCCAACATTCAGAATATAGTACAAAAGAAGAGGTATCATCAAAGTATGCTGAGAAGGAGTAACCAGTGAGGCTTGGGTAAAATCAATACAGTGTGTGTTAATTCGGGTCCACAGAGAGGCAGATACCAAGATAAGGTTAGATATACAAGTGAGTTTTAGCAGGAAAAAAAGAATAAAGAAAAAAAAGAGGCAGGCAGCCAAAGGAAGTGAAGAGAACTTTTCTTCTTGATGGAGGTCTGAGCAGTGTGAAAAAAGAGTGGGAGGAAGGAAAATTGAGGAGAGGAGTTTCAGATTGCAGTGCAGTTCTAAGAATGTTTCAGCCGGGTGATAGCAAGTCCTAAAGCTGAAGCCCCATAGGAGGAGGACTGTAACTCCTGGATGATATGTTAGTGCTGATGCTGTGCTCAGCCATTAGCTGGGAGCAGACAATTCGAAGCATGAAGTCAAAACACACAGGAGTGGATCCAAGAGTACTGGGGCAGGCAGTTCCTCAATTGTGCTACCCACATCAGGATGTCAGCATGGGCACCAGTATGGTATCCTAAGAAGCAAGTGAACAGGAAGGAGGGAGTGTTGAATTACGTGAAATGCTGATGAGAGGTTAAAGAAGAGGAAGGCTAAGAACTAACAACTGGATTTAACAACATGGAGTTTGTTGATGGATTTGACCAGAATGGTTTTGGTGGCGTGGTGAGGAGTGAAGCCTGACTGGATTGGGTTTAACAGTGAATGGGAGGAAAGAAATCAACCCGTGAAGAAAGACTCCTCTTTGAAAATTTTTTACAAAGGAAAACAAAAGAAATGATGAACTATCTCAGTGGGAAGTGGAGTTAAGAAAAAGCTTTTTCTTTTGAAAGACAGAAGAATTTAGCAGCATGTTTATATGTTGTTGGAAAAATTCAGAAATTACCTAAAACACTTAATGGCCCTGTAGTAGATTGTGATCATGCATTTTTCCATCTCTGTTTCCAGGCGTCTTGGTGATGCAGTTTTGCTCCCATCAAGAGGTGGCATCTACTTCCTCAACTCTGTTATCTGAGTTGACCTTGACCCACAGAATACTACAGAATTGACACCATACACCTTCTGAGGCTTGGCTTTAAGAAACCTTCAGCTTCTGCTTTCACCCTCTTGGAACTCTCTCCATCATTTAAAGAAGTCTAATCTAGCTAGTGGTGGAGGAGAGCAACACATGGAGGAGAATCGAGGCAGCCCAGCCAATAGCTGGCACCAGCCGGCACCAAACATCAGACGTTTGTGTGAGGCTACCCAGCTCTAGTCAGATCTCTAGATGACGGCAGTGGATGAGTGATCCCCACCATGAGCAGCAAAACTGCCCAGCTAACCCCAAATTGCCAATCCGAGATTCATGAGACAGGAGGAATGACTGGTTGTCAGTACTTTCGAGGTGATTGATACCTGGTAGAGACCCCAAATACCTTTTTGAAAATCTTACTCTTTACTTTTCCTCTATATGTTTTAATGTTTATATTGGATAGGCTAAGGAAAGTTCTACACACTAAATGCAGTTTGTAGATTAGCATGTCTGTGTCTTAACTAGCTAAATATATTCATCTTTCAAGGCCTCTTACCTCTGGAGTGATATGTGCATGTGCTTTTACTGCCTTTGGTTGCTCACTTTATTTACACATAGTTTTGTGAAAATTATAATCTACTACACTGTATTACAGACATTTGTTAATTTCCTGAGTGGGTGTGGCATTGAGAAGACATGTCTATTATGAAACAACTCAAATTAATTTTCTTTCACCAGGTCTCCCTCCATCCCTCCCTGAATTCCTACAGAATCTGCAAAAGTGCATTTTATTGAAGAGACCCAAATAAGTTTTTATTTGACATAACAAAGAGTCTCTTAAAAATAAAAATGTAGAAAAATAATCTCTATAATATAGCTTTTGAACTTAGAAGCTCCTGGATATAAAGTAAAAAGGAAAATCTTAAATTCCTCAAAAAGCTTCTAAATTGCCTAATGTATGCTTTGGTGTAGCATCCAATTTTTTAACAGTTGCACAAAATATTTCTTTTACTCACATTAATGGTGTAAATATACTCTATATGTATAAATTTGAGCCACTTGGCTATGTAATCTTGAACAAGATGCTTAATCTTTTTCTCCTTCATTTCCTTCACTTTAAGAGTGTCATAAATCTGGTAACTATCTTATAGATTTTTCTTAGAATTAAGTGATATATTTCCAAAAGCCACAGAACAGATCCAGAATATTATAAGCACTGAATATTAACAAGTATTATTATCATATGATATAACATCTGTTTCTTTTCTCATTATCACTTTAAAATGTTGGCTTTGGCAAATAATTCTAGAGAGCTGACTCCTTATTAATTTAGTTAAACATTTGGGCGAATGACATCCTTTATTTACTTTATATCTGTGTTATCTGGAACGAACTACCTCTGAAGTCTGTGAAAATAAGTAGTTATTGGATTTATTCTCTGCAGTAAAGTCACTACTTACACTGATGTCAAATGGATTTAATTAATTTAAACTATAAAAATGTAAGTGGATTTGGGGGAATATTATAAAATGAAAGATAAGGTCATTATAGTCCCAGAGTTTATTATCTTCAAAAATAATATTTCCTGCAGATTGTCCAAGAAAAAGTGAAGTTACCATCTACTGCCCTCAAAAGTCTGGACTAAAATTTTTGGGAAAGAGTATGAATAAATGGTTAATCACGGCTAATCAGGTCCATAAGAACTCATGACTTCATGTTATTCATATGCTAAGGTTGTACCACACATGTTATTATAAGGCATCTTGTGGCTGGTATACAAGATTGCGATTCATACTAACAGATGTTTGGGAAGGAAATTATTTGTTTAATTTGTTTATGAGTCACAGGATTTTTGTCTGAATGTAATTATAGGAGAAGACCACAATTTATGAATGGATTGTATTCCAGAAGTGCAGTTATGAGTCAGTTGTTTGGGACTAAGAACATATTTTTATGTATAAACTAGGTTAAATGTTAGTGTTTCCCAAGCAAGCCCACAGATAGCTGCTTTAACCTGTTATTTGGCTGACAGTATGTGCCTATTACTCCTCAGTCTCTGGAGAAGGGATTTGAGGGAAAAATGGCCTGTTCCTTTGCTGGCCAGTTTGTTTTGATTCCATTGGTGATAGCCTCTTCCCCTTTCCAGCTCTGCTTTTCCTCTGCTTTCTCACAGACCTCATAAGCTCTAAACCACCCTGAAGGACTACAACTCTGGGCTGACCCATTCTTGGCAAAATTTACACCATTCCCAAATTATCTGCCTCTCCTTCTACCAACATGTTCCATTTTTTTTCTTTACGTCGCTTATGTCAAGTTACAGTAAAAAAAGCAATGTGGCTTAGTTATTTTTTACCCTAATGGCATTACTAATTATCCCAGGAGTATTTCTGATTTAAAACAAGATATCTGTTCATCCAGATTACTATATTTAGTGGACCTTATGACTAACAAAATAAAGGGAAAAAACCCAGACATTTTGGAGCAATTTCATATTGGAGTAAAGACCAATATGCAGACTTTTACTGCCAAGAAGTCATTTCCTTCAATTAAATTGTTTCTTACAACTTTTTCCTCTTTCTCTTCATGAACTAATGTGTTGTCTAAAACTCACCCGGTAGTTCCCATCTTTATGAACACTGATAAACACTGAGCTAAAAAAAAAAAGTGAAAAGAAAGATTTTATATGTGTATATATCGCAGTTTCTCTGAATATACTTTTTCTTCTCACAAATCAATAGATGCCCAATTAATGGTATTTGTTCATTTCCCAAACTAAATAGTCTATTTCCTCTATAAATAGAGGGAGTATTTATTATTTAGGATTTACTGTATGTCTACAGCTTAGCTTACCTAATACTTAATAAATTCCCAATAAATACTTCATGAATAAAGAAAAAAATTTAAAATCAATTTTTATTTTAAAACATGCCGCAACAGACACATAAAAGTACTTGAGTAGAAATAATAAGGTATGCTCTATAGACCAACAGATCTCTGTTTAGGGAAATGAACAACATGATAATTTAGCCTTTTGACTCTAGCTACTTTTATTTTTCTGATAAGGATAAGGATTAACTTTTGTTTTATTATAAATAATATATAGTCACTGTTTCTACCTAGAAAATCATGTTAATTTACTTATGTTGTAGAAAAAAGAGAACGAAAAATTAAGAAATGATTTTGTAGTTGTTCTCAGGCAAAGCCCATAGATATTTGACAGTCAGTTGGCATTTTAGTTGAGGATTATATGTTATATTATATATAATATAGATATATATATATAATATATTATAGAGTTTTTAAGTCACTTAACACATGCGTAAATAAAACTGAAACACGTGAAGTGTGGAGGGGGAGCGCAAAACACCTGAATTTAAATATGCAACCTGAACCTAGAACAATGCAAAGTTTTATCTGGTGAGGTAATGCCACACAATGCAATAAACTTAAAAGTAATCCACACAGACTGTGATGTTGGATGCACTTTTCTTTAGTTTAAACAATTCTTCCGTTTCCAAAGCATTTGGGTGGCCCTCTCTGATTTACACTTGAACACTGACATGTACAACATGAATCTGTGAGGTCTGGAGAGAACACATCACCACACAACAGATGGGGCTGCTTGTTTATTATCAGGTATGAGTTAATAACAGGCAGTCGTGTAAAGACTTGCCCTCGATTCAGCTCTTTTTAAGACTGTGCAGTGCTATTAAGTTCAGACGTAAAGTGTCATGGCACACATTGATCTTTTGGTGGATTCTTTTCAAATGAGTCATCTGCTCTTTATTTTCAACCATTCTTAAATTAATCCTTTAAATGAAATTTCAGCAGGGAATACTTCCCAAAGAACCCATAAGAATTAAATTCATTACAATAATAAATAGTTTCTTAGCTTCAAACACTTGCATACAATTGCGACTTTACAAAATATTATTTTTTTGTACTGATAACTACAAATTAAAAAATGGTGTTAGTCCACATGTTTTCATAACAGATACATTAGGATTTGATGAAAACTCTCAAGTTATCCCAGAATGGTCACTCTTACAAGTCACAATAACATAGAGATTTCTTATTGCAAAGATTTTTGCTCAATTTGTAATTTAATTTTCAATTTGAGACAGTTAACTCCTTTGAGTGTCAATATTGTTAATACATTAACTCCATGTGTCAAGAAATATTCAAGTGTTTACCTAGAGCTATTGGTAAGATCACATCTTTCTGTCTATTGATCTATCTATATAGGCATCACAGGAAGTAACTAGTAGTATTATTACTAATACATACTAGTATATATTAACCACCTATTAATAGTTGAAGATTTATGCAAGATGTTTTCAGATGCTTTTGCTTATTGCATTATCACAATTCTGAGCAATAGGAGTGAAAATTATTCCCATTTTACAACTGAGTTAAGTAGCTTACTCAAAGCCAGCGTGAGTAAATAAAACCATGACTCTGTCATTGGAACAAAATTAAGAGCTTTTTTTGGTTTCCCACAGTCACCTTTCCATAGGTACCTTTTGTTTGATTTGCAGAAACAGCAGTATGAAAGGATGAGCTTTAAAAAACTGTGTCTTGCACTTAGACTTATCATAGAGGATCTATAAGCCCTCAATTCTCCACTACCCTAGAACCAGATTCCATCTACTTAACTCATCCCTGTTTCTGAATACCTGTTTTTTTTCTGTTTCCATCACTCCTAACACTTTACTTCTTTAGTTCCTCAATTTGAAATCTACCTAATCTTCACTACTGGGTTCAGTGTCCACATCTACAAAGGCTTCCACTATAGTCTGAGCTCCGTTAATCTCTCTTTTCTGGTAGTGCCATTACTATATTGTTTTTCTTTGTTTTATGCTGACTGTTTTATTCACCTTAAAAAATAAAACCCACATTTTAGCACTTCATTCTCTACCTTATTTCCAAGTTTCTAATTATTTTCTATATTTGCTTATATGTATATACATATTTTTATTTTTTTATTTATTTTCTATATATGCCCATATATATTTATACATGATATCAGATATCACATAACAGAATAACACCCAAAAGGGGCAAATTAATTGCCTTTGTGAAATTAACAGAACCAATACATTCTTGTTTGTATTTTGATAATACATATTACACAAAACATAAGAAAATGCATTAGAGATTTTAGCATGACAAGGTATTGACAGCCATTATTTTTCTATCAAAAACCAACCTGACATCCATTTTCTTTATTTTATGATAAAAGAAAATAGATTTAATTCACATATTGGCATTGACTTGACCAGTGAACAAATAAAATGTAAACCACTCATAAAAGATCCATTCCCCTTGACATTGATTGACTCAGGTACGAGCATGTGATGCAGACTTGGTGAATACAAAGTAAGGAGGCATCTGTTGAGGCATTTCCCAGAAAGTTTTCTCAATCTTAAAAAAGGAATAAGTTTTGTGCCTTTTTATGTTGCTGAGTAAAATGATGATGCCTAAAATTTCTGCAGCCATCTTATGATTTTGAAGGAAAACACACTGAGTTTCTAAATTTGCCATTCCGAAGCCATACTTTCTCTGGAAATTCTGTAATATGAACTAATAAATCTTACTATATGAAATTATATGAAAAATTATATGAAAGAATAAATCTTACTTTTTAAGCAATATTTGGTTAGGTCTCTGGTTACTTATAGCAGGATGCAGCATAATTGCTATAAATAGCCTAACATACAAATATTGTATGATTTCACTTATCTGTGGAATTACAATAACAACAACAACAACAAATCAAACTCATAGATACAGAGAGTGGATTGGAGGATGCCAGAGGTAGGGGGTAGGGGATTGATGAAATAGGTAAAGGGGATCAAAAGCTAGAAACTTCCAGATATAAAATAAGTAAGTCATGATGATGTAATGTACAGCACAGTGACTATAGTTAATAATACTATGTTGAATATTTGAAAGTTGCTAAGAAAGAGGATAAAAAAATACAAAATAGCTATGGTAATGGATGTTAACTAGACTTATTGTGGCGAAGATTTTGCAATATATACAAACGTTGAATCACCATGCTGTACACCTGAAACTAATATAATGTTTTATGTCAATTTAACCTCAATAAAAAAATTTTAAAGAGAAAAAGTAGCTTAACAGATACTTAATCTTACTAGATACTCAAAGTGATTTAAAAATATTTTGGTGTTATTCCTTTTGGATGTCTAATTAAAATATTGCCACTTTGGGAGTTTGTGCCATTCTTTCATTAGTTGACAAAAGTCACTAATCTTTGAAGAAGTAAAATAAATTGTTAATATAAAAGGAATTAACCTAAAAGTGTTTAACTATAGATAGAAGAGATGTCAAATGAAGAAAACTATATCTTCCTGACTAAGGAGGAGTTTATACCAGTTGTTTATTACAGAATGCTGTGAGTCATTAAAGGATTTACATAATAAAAAATGTACATTTTCCCCCTATTTTGGTTTAAATAGTAACATATCTTTCTATAGAGAATGCTAAAAATTTTTGATTTAATAAAGCATTTGCCATGATTACCAAACACTTCTTAACCAATAAAAAAAAATCATAAAGACTATCAAAGCAAGATGATCTTGATTTAGTTTCCAAATACCAATTTGAGTTCACTTGTCCTATTAAAATGTGTGGGCTTTGAGGGAAAGATGAGCAAAGCATTCCACATTTGCTAATATAGCACATTTTGACAGGTTGCTGTGCATAACATGATTGATCATCAGGATGAGAATAGAAATAAAAAGCAGAGATGAAATCATGCCAACCTGAGGGAAATAGATGTTCTGTTAATCTTTTAATTATTTTTTGAATAAATTGAACTGACTTTTGCTCTCTAGAGTTTATTTCACCACTTTGATATGTTTTACCTACTCAGAAAAAAAAAGTTAAAAATTTTTAATATTTTATCATCAAGGCCCTGGTATAGAAGATGGAATGAACACATTATTTGGGATATTCAAATAATGTATGTTCATTTCTTCCTTGGTTACAGGAACAGAGGTACTGATTTTCTTCTCCTTGTGCTTTCATTTTTTGAATTTCCACTTCTAAAGAACTGCTTGAAATAAGTTAGTTAACTTCTCTGAAAGCACTGTTTTCTCTTATGTAAAATTGGATATTATCATTGAATTCACATAATTATAAAACTCATCTTCAATAACATATAGAAAAGCACTTAATACTTGGCTTAACCTAGGTTTAGGAAATCTGAGGGGTTAACAACCTTTGTCTAGTGAAAATATTGTTTGTAAATTAATGAACACATTATTTAAAAATAATATTTTGCAGGAGTAATATAAACAAGATGGCCAAATAAGACATCTCTTCTCAACAATAGCAATTTGGCATTCATCCACATACAAAAATGCCTTGTAGGAGCTGTGGGATTCAGCACTAAATGCCAAGTGGCCTAGGAGGAGTCTCACCCACCTGGGCATCAGGTAATAAACATATAGATCTTAGTCCCAGCAAAGGACTCTCTGGTGACCTATGAACCAGCTCCAGTTTCTCTTGGCCACATGTTGAGAGCTCCTGGAGATCACTCTTAGAAAATCACTTACAGACCAGAGAGAGCTCTTGTGGAAGCTCAGGAATCCAGCAGAGAAGTTTCAGTAGTAAGAGATTACTGTGAACAATTATACATAAACAAATTGGATTACCTAGAAGACATGGATAAATTCCTAGAAACCTACAACCTATCAAGACTGAATCATGAAGAAATAGAAAATCTGAATAGACTAATAAAGAGTAGGGAGACTGGATCACTAATCAAAAAAGTTCCAATAAGTAAAAACCTGGGACCAGAGGGTTTCCCTGCTCAATTCTAGCAAACATTTAAAGAATGAATACCAATCTTTCTCAAAGTCTTACAAAAAATTGAAGAGGAGGGGATACTCTCAAATTCACTTATAAAGCCAGCTTTATACTGATACTGAAGCCAAATAAAGGCCATACAAGAAAATAAAACTACAGGCCAATATCCTTGATGAATATAGATATATATATGCAAAAATTCTCAATAAAATATCAGGAAGACAAATTCAACAGCATATTAAAAGGATCATACAGGAAAATCAAGTGCAACTTATCTGTGTGATGCATGGATGGTTCAACATACATAAATCAATAAGTGTGATACATTATATTGGTAAAATAAAAGATAAAAATCATATGATAATCTCAATGATTGGAGAAAAAGTGTTTGACAAAATACATCCTTTCTTGATTAAAAACTCTCAACAAATTAGATATAGAAAGAATGTACCTCAGCATAATAAAGGTTATACATGATGAACTCCCAGCTGATATCATATGAAAAATTGAAAACTTTCCCTCTAAAATCAGAAACATGACAAGGCGCTTCTATTTAGCACAGTACTGGAAGTCCTAGCTAAAGAAATCAAGGAAGAAAAAGAAACAAATAGCATACAGATTAGTAAGGAAGAAGTATAATTATCTGTTTATGAATGATATGATCTTATATTGAGAAAATTCTAAAGGCATTACCAAAAAACTATTAAAACTAATGAGCAAATTCAGTAAAGTTGTAGGATATAAAATCAGCATGCAGAAATCAATTTCATTTTTATACACTTACGTTGAAATATCTGAAAAAGAAATAAGACAATCTTAATCACAATGGAGTCAAAACAATGAAATATTTTAGAATAAATTTAATCAAAGAGATTAAAGATCTGTACATTGAAAAGTATAAGACTGATGAAAGAAATTGAAGAAGGCACAAATAAATGGAAAGATATCCTGTGTTCATTGATCAGAAGAATTAATATTGCTAAAATGTCTATACCACTCAAACCCTAAAATTTGTATGGAATCACCAAAAGGTCCAAGAAACCAAAGTAATCATGAGAAAGAAGAACAAAGCTGGAGGCATTACACTACCCGATTTCAAAGTATATTGCAAAGCTATAGTAATAAAAATGGTATGGTGCTGGCATAAAAATAGATCTGTAGGCCAATGGAACAGAATTGGGAGCCCAGAAATAAACCCTCACATATACCATCAACTAACATTTGACAAGAGAGCCAAGAATACTCAATGGGGAAAGGATATTCTCTTTAATAAATGGTGTTGGGAAAACTGGATAATCACATGCAGAAGAATGAAACTGAACCTTTGTTCTTTTTTTTAAGATTTTATTTATTTATTTGAGAGAGAGAGAATGAGAGATAGAGAGCACGAGAGGGAAGAGGGTCAGAGGGAGAAGCAGACTCCCTGCTGAGCAGGGAGCTGGATGTGGGACTCGATCCCGGGACTCCAGGATCATGACCTGAGTGGAAGGCAGTCGCTTAACCAACTGAGCCACCCAGGCGCCCTAGAAGGGAAAAAGCTTCTTGACATTGGTCTTAGCAAAGTAACAAAAGTAAAAATCAGTAAGTGGGACTACATCAAACTAAAAAGATTCTGCAGAGTAAAAGGAACAACAAAATGAAGATGGCATTCTATGGAATGGGAGACAGTAACTGTAAACCAACTGACAGGAGGTTAATATCCAATATACATAAAGAACTTATACAATTCAATAGCAAATACCCCAAATAACCTGATTAAACAATGCCAGAGGAACTGAATAGATGTTTATTCAAAGAAGAAATCTAAATGGCCAACAGGTACGGGAAAAATTAACTTCACTAGTCATCAGGGAAATGCAAATCAAAACCACAATGTTATATCATTTCACACATGTCAGAATTGCTATTAGCAAAAAACAAGAAATAAGAAATGTTGGCAAGAATGTGGAGAAAAGAAAACCCTTGTGCACTGTTGGTGGGAATATAAACTGGTTCAACTGTTATGAAAACAGTATGGAGGTTCCTACAAAAATTAAGAACAGAACTTACCATATGATCCAGCCATCCACTTCGGGATATGTATCCAAAGGAAATGAAATCAGGTTCTCCAGTAGATATCTTAACTTCAAAATTCATTGCAACAGTATTCACAATAGCCAAAATATGGAAACAACCTAAGTATCCATCCACAGATGAATCAATAAAGAAGATGTGGTAAATATATACAACCGACTATTATTCAACCATGAGAAAGAAGGAATTATGCCATCTGTGACAACCTGAATGGACCTTGAGGGCATTATGCTAAATAATGAAGTTAGACAGGGAAAGACACATACGGTTTGATATCACTTATAAATGGAATCTAAAATGATGAACTCATAAAATGAAGACTAGAATGATGGTTGTCAGGGGCTGGGTGTGGGGGAAATGCTGAGATGTTGGTAAAAGGGTACAAATTTCCATTTATAAGATGAATAAATTCTAAGGATCTAATATACAGCATGGTGACTATAGTTAATTATATTGTATTATATACAGTATTATATATTATTAAATTATACTATAATATGTACTTATAATCATACTTGTTATTATACAATTGAAAGTTGCTAAGAGAGTAGGTCTTAAGTATTCTCACTACAAAAAATAAATGGCAATTATGGGAGATGATGGAGATGTTAACTAACCCTACTGTGAGGATCATTTTGCAATATATAAGTGTATCAAATCTTCACATTGTCCAACATGAACTTACACAATGTTATGTGTCAATTAGATCTCTGTAAAGCTAGAAAAAAGATAAAATATTATTTTGTCTTGAGTAATGTTTAAATAATTCTGAAAATAGTTTTACAACTGATTTTTTTTAACCTGATACATTTAGAAAATTGATTATGCTATTCATCTTGCAAATGTCGTTGCTTGTAGTCCACGAGAAATACATCTTAAAGGATAGAACTGATAAGAAAACTTCCATAAATAAAATGTTATTGAGTGTATAAAACACACATTAAACATCACACATATTAAGTAAAACATCAAATAAATAAGAAATATAAATAAGTAGATGAAAGTCATATTTAAATTATCGGAACACAGTTCCATGTTATTTAGTAACTCAGAATGTAATCTATTCTGCTCTTCATAAAAATAATTATTCACATATTTTAATTCCTGTTGGTTTAAAAAGTTCAGAGAAATTAAAATGTTAGTTTAAGGACATTAATGATTAAAGAAAAATAAAAGAATGCCATGAGAACAGACATCTGTCGTATTCTAATAATGAATAAAATCTGCTAAATTAGAATGGAAATGTAATTTTATTAGGCAAAGACAGCCAAATGAGCTCAGAAAGTGTGAACATTATCTATTTACTCATTTCTTTGAAAAATAATTAGTAATTACTTTCTAGTTGTCAGATCCAATGCCAATATCCCTGGCAAGTTACAGAATTAAATAGAGCAAAACCTCTACTCACAAAAAGGTTCTATCCAGTAACTGTAAGGAGTATATAAAAGAAATTGGTTGAAGAAATTACACTTCAGATAATGTCAGTTGATACAATGAATGCAAACACAAGCTTAAGAGCAAACTTGGAGCTGAAAGCCTAACAGGAAATCAGGAAGTAGTAAAGACATGCTATTAGGATGAGCTGTCATTCAAGCTGGCGTTGATGACAATATTATGATTTTCTTCCACAGATGACTATGATGGATTATCATAGAAATAGGGGGAAGAAGCAAAAAGAGGGCAGCTTTAAATGTATCATTTCCGGATTCAATGAGTAAAGTAAAATTGAAAATCACCTCTAGAAATAATAACTATTTCACCTTCGCTTTCATTTATATTATTTCAACAGACAACCTAATAACACAATATTTCTAAAAGGAAGTTTTGTTTCTTCTAAGCACAATTTAAGATATTAAAACATTAGAAATATATTTGTTTAGATTCTACAAAGTTTGACTTGTTACATATGAGAAGATTTCATGGGATGTGATTTTTGATACCCATTATGGAGAAAGAAAATGGCAAATGGGTTTTTCATGTTGAGAAAGATAGTGGACAAGGTGTGCACAAAGATGGTTAGTTGTTCCCTTACTTGATTTTAAGTAAAGGAAATTAACTCTAAGTGTACTTGTTTTTGTTACTCTGGTCTCTGAATCAAAAAGAAAAATATATTGACAGATAAAATGCTTATCCCTTTCTTTATTTTGCAGAAGTAATGAGTAACGACTTTTCACCCCGTAACAACTATTTGAATTGCAGGCACAATAGCAAGAAAAAAAAATAATATGCCAGCTTGATGGAAAGAGACTATGGAAAGCATATGACTCAGGGTGAAATGAGTGAAGACAATGGTGAAAGAAAATTTGTTGAATGAATAAATAATGAATATAGAAAGTACTAGGCCATTGATTTTAACTGCTTGCATTCCATTTTGTGAATATACTAAAATTTATCCATTTCCTTATTGATTCATGCTAATTGGTTCTGTTTTCGTTATTAACAGGTATTGCCACATCGTCTTACATATGTGTTTAGTAGACACCTGTGTGAAGTTCTCTAGAGTGGAATAACTGGAAATAGAATTGTTGTGTCATATGGGATGCATGTTTTCTGTTTCAATGTTGTACGAAATCTAGAGAAGGTCCTTCACATTTAGATACAAATTGCACTATATGTTACAATAGTGTAGAATTCTTATAACCATTTCAGATGCATTAATCAGTAGGGCTTGGATGTTAGAGGGTGTCTTTAGAATGTTACCTTAAACAAGCATGGCAAATTGATCTCCATTATGAATATCATATTTACATGCTCTAATGTCAGTTGTTTCCTAGAGTGTACTAACAAGAATTTTGAGGCCATGATTAAGTTTCAAACAGAGTTTTGTGATTCAAAATAATGTTTGTCTTGTTTGGGGGTGTTGGGAATTTTAATGAATGTAATAAGTATTTGCCATTCCATGAAATGTCTCTGTAATAGACTTAGAGAGAATGGTGTAGAATTTCTAGAATTTGGCATTAGCTGGGATATAGTTTTTTTTTTCCTTATATAGCCAATGACTATGCTAGGTTTTTATTCTTAATCAATAGTAATTTTAGTGGGAAATCTTACTTATTTCCTTGTTGATACACTTATTATCTCTTATATTACTAACATAAAGAAAAAATGAAATCTGTTCAATAATTACACACAAAAAAGAAAAAATATTATGTAGTAAGTCTATTTTTAACTTACTGAGTATTTTCCATTAGGGTTATTTTTCTTTGAGTTTTGGGAAGATTATGGATGCAGTCAGTGTCTTATTTTCTTCTGGAAAGTAATTTTAACAAAATATTGATGGCTCACTAACTAATAATAGTTTGTCAAATATTTCAGACACATGGATGCATATACACACATATAGGCAATGTATATTTTGCCCTAAAAATATAGCATGGTTATGTGGCTATAAACTGTTTTATTTCATTTTTGAAGTTATTTTTACTCCTCTTATTTATTTTTCTTATGAAGACATATTTATTCATCAATACCTATTAAGTATCTACTATAGTCCAGCTATGTGCTCTGCAAAGATTAAGATAGCTTGGGTCAATATTTTAGTTTTATAGAATTGCATGGTCCCAATAAAACTAAAAGTTTTCTATTAATAGATTTTTTAGTAAATGTAAGTATTCAGATCAAAATATTAAATTAGGCTTTATATTATTCATTTAAACATTTCCCAAATCAATATATAAATATTATATCTATCATATAAAAATAATTTGAGAGAATAATTTTATGAAAAAGGAGAAATAAGCTATAAAATTTTCAAGTAACAATGACTATTGGCACTCCAAATATCCAAAACTGAAGATAACCACTGATCAAATTTTAATAATTGGAGAATATCTCCATTCTTTTAAGTTTTATTTATTTATTTCTTTGACAGAGAGAGAGAGAGAGAGAGCACAAGCAGGGGGAGGAGCAGGCAGAGAGAGAGGGAGAAGCAGGCTCCTCACTGAGTGGGGAGCCCGATGCAGGGCTTGATCCCAGGATCCTGGGATCATGACCTGAGCCGAAGGCAGACCCTTAATGACTGTACCACCCAGGTGCCCCAGAATATCTCCATTCTTAAAATTTAATTATTTTATTCTTATGTAGTACTACAGAATCACCACTCCTGTGGTACACATTGATTAATCTAAACTAAAGCAAGATGCAAAAGAAATATTATGTGTCCATTTGATATAAAAAGTTATACGGTTTGCATCAAACAAATTTAAAAGTATTAACATTTATAAAATGTGAATAGCTTGTAAAAAAACAGCTGATTCTAAAAACAGCAAGGTTTTGACATTATATTATATAAAATCAATTAGAAAGCCATATAAATACTAAAAAATAATAATTATATTAACTCATGTTTTTTACTTCCTCTTTTCATGTTGGAGACCACTAGAATCACCTGCTTCGTCTCACTTGAGAAGCCAAAATTATTTTTAAAGAGTTTCAAGTATATTCTAGAGCTTTATTCCAGAATAACAGGATTATTTATATTTTTAAAAGAGAGTATGTGAAAGGCTCACCTCCCAAACCTAGCCCCCTTTGATGATTCATGTGAATTATTAGATGTAAGGCACGTCAGTAAGAGCCTGGAAGTTGTCCAATGCGTTCCTTTTGAGATGGGTTACACCCACTGAAGGAGATAATGCATCGAAGTCCACAATTTTTTTTTTGAGATTTTATTTGTTTATTTGAGAGAGAGAGTGAGAGAGAGAGAGAGACAGAGAGAGAGACAGAGAGAGCAGAAGCAGGGGGAGGGGCACAGGGACAGGGAGAAACAGACTCCCTGCTGAGTGTGGATTCCCTAGGTCTGGCTCCATCCCAGGACATGACCTGAATGGAAGTCAGATGCTTAACCAACTGAGCCACCCAGGGGCCCTGGCCACAGATTTTATAAATGTCATCTTATGAAGGATTTCTGTTGAAAAGTTCATAACATAAGAATTGATGCTTATTTTTCAAGGATGAGAACAGAGTGCAATTTTCAAAAATATTTGCCATACAATAGATGTGTTCTTAGGCATGGACTGGATTGTATCTCGATATAGAGTTCCTTCCCTGATGGTCTAATCAAGTTTTTTTTGTTGTTTTTATCTATATTATTGATCAGAGATATGTTTAGTGAATTGCTGAGGGATCTCCAAGAAAATATGGCTAGTTTGGTTCCCAATATTCTGACTCCCAGGCTCTGCATTTTATTGCTATTTTCAGGGAATTTTTTTTTAACCTACACTCAAACAAGTTCTGCTATTATCTATGTATTTGTTAATGTTTATTGAAAAATAGATTCCTAAGAAATTGCAATCATATTACAGACAGATATTGGGTACCCTTCACCAGTTTTCCCCAAAGGTTTTATCTTGTGCAACTATAGTGCAGTATCAAGACAACAAAAGTGATATTGGTACAATGTGTGTTTATAGTTCTGTCATTTTATCACATGTGTAGAATCATGTAACTGCCCCTACAATCAAGATACAGAGTTATTCCATCACCAGAAATATTCCTCTCATGCTACCCCTTTATAACAGCACTCATACTTCTCACCCTATAATTCCTAACCCCTCAAAAATACTAATCTGTTATCCAGCTATATAATTTTGCCATTTCAAAACTGTAACATGAATCAAATAAAATCAAATCTGTCACATTTTGAGATTTTTTTTTCTCTCTACAGGTTGTTCATAAAATCTACCCAAGTTGTTCTGTGTATCAGTAGTTACTTAAATATTTTTTAGAATTCCCTTTTATCGATCTTTAGTGTTTTGGAGTGTATCAATTTTTTTTAGTGGTTATTCTAGGTATTACACTCACATACATAAGTTATAGTAGTGTACTGATGTAGACACTTTACCAGTTAGAGTGAAGTATAGAAAACTTACCTCCCTTTAAAGTTTTCTCACCCATTTATAATATAAACTGTCTTCAATACTTCCTTCTATACCTTGAGAAGCACATCAGAATAATGTTATAATTTCTCCTTTAATTATCAAACACAATTTAGAAAACTCAAGAGATAAAAGTCCATTATATTTATTCATTTTTGTACTCTTTCTTTTGTTCTTTCTTCATTTCTAATATTCTAAGTTTCTTTCTTTATTCGTTTTCATTCTGTTTTAGGAATTTTCTTAAGCCAGTCTCTTAGGGTAGTGACAAACTCTTAGTTTTCCTTTGTCTGAGAATGTCTCAACTTCTACTCCATTATTAAATGATACTTTGGCAGGATATAGGATTCTGGGATGGCTATTTTTTTATTTTTTATTTAATTACCTGAAAAATGATATGACACTTCTTTGATTTCTGATTAGAAATCCCTTTATTTCAATAGTTCCTCATAGTAAGGTATAGTTTTTGTTTTGCTCCCTTCAAGGCTCTGTTCTCTTGTCTTTAGTTTTGAGAAGTTTGATTCTGATGTTTTTGGCATGGATATCTTTAGTTTATCCTGTTTTGTGTTTCCTCAACTTCTTTAATCTGTAGGTTTATTGGTATTTTGTTTGCTTCCCAAATTTGGGAGCTTTTTAGCCATTGTTTACTTAAATACTTGTCCAGCACCACTTTCTTTCTCTTCTTTTTCTGAGACTCTGATGACATGTACTTTAGCTCTTTTATTACAGTCCGATGGGTCTCTAAGGATCTGTTTATTTTTTTCAGTCTATTTTCTTTCTGTTGTTCAGACTGGGTAATTTGTATTGTTCGATCTTTAACTTCACTGATCCTTAACCCTTTTCTTTACATTCTATTGTTGAGCATATACATTGAGTTTTAATTTTAGTTATTTTATGTTTAGTTCTAAAATTTCTATTTGGTTCTTTTTTATATTTTGTATTTCTTGGTTAAAGACTTTGTATTTTGTTTTCATTTGTTTGAAGCATGTTTGTAATTTCTTTTTTTTATTGAAGTATAACTGGCATACAACATTATGTTTCAGGTGTACAACATAATGATTTGACATTTATATACATTATGAAATGGTCATCGTAAATCTAGTTACCATTTGTCACCAGTTATTACAATATTATTGTGTATATTCCCTATGATGTACTTTATATCCATGTGACTTATTTACTTTATAACTAAAAGTTTGTACTTAATTCTCTTAATCTAACATGTTCATAATTTTTTGTTTAAGTATTTTTATAAGAGCTACTTTGAAAACATTGTTAAATAATTCCAACATCTGTATCATTTCACTGCTAGTATCTGTTAATTGTCTTTTCTGATTTAACCTGAGACTTTTCCGATTCATGGTATGATGGATTTCTTTCATGATTATCCATGACATTTTATATATCATCTTACAACACACTAAATCTAATTTAAATCTTCTGTTTTATCAAGCCTCCTCTGGAATCATGATGGTTGGGGAAGGGAGAGAAAGCTTCCTTGTTACTGCCAGGTTGAGATGAAAGTTGTTTTCCAGATGAGCTTCTGTTAATACCCTGAGGTAGGGGGGGAAATGTCTCATAACTGCTGGACGTGGGTGAGAGTTCAGAATCCTCACTAGACATCCACCCTGGCTGGGAGGGTTAGGAGCACCTTGTTATTGCCTCTTATTTGACAAAAAGGCCTTGTCACTGCTAGAATATAATGAAATTCACAGTTTCCATTATGACCCTCTCACATCACCCCAACTGAGAGGGGTAAGGGTGCTTGTTACTGCTGGGTTGAGATGGAAATTCTAGGTTCTCAGTAGGCCTTCTCTGACATCACCCCTCTGTGGGAGGAACAAAATACCTTGTTATAACTAAGTAAGGTTGGAAGTCTAGGCTTCCCACTCAAATTTTGCTGACTGGGGTAGAGGTGGAGCCACTGTTTTTTTCCATGATGCTTGCATGGAATAAAACAGATTCTTCCTTCCTTCCTTCCTTCCTTCCTTCCTTCCTTCCTTCCTTCCTTCCTTCCTTCCTTCCTTCCTTCCTTCCTTCCTTCCTCTTTTCTTCTTTCTTTCTCTCTCTTTTTTCTTTCTTTCTTTCTTTCTTTCTTTCTTTTCTTTCTTTCTTTCTTTCTTTTTTCTTTCTTTTCTTTTCTTTCTTTTTCTTTCTTTCCTTTCTTTCTTTCTTCTTTCTTTTTCCTTTCCTTCTTTTTCTTTCTTTCTTTCCTTTCTTCTTTTTCTTTCTTTCTTCTTTCTTTCTTTTTTCTTTCTTCTTTCTTTCTTTCTTTCTTTCTTTCTTCTTTTTTTCTTTCTTTCTTTCTTTCTTTTTTCTTCTTTCTTTCTTTCTTTCTTTTCTTTCTTTCTTTCTTTCTTTCTTTCTTTCTTTCTTTCTTTCTTTCTTTTTTCTTTCTTTCTTTTCTTTCTTTCTTTTCTTTCTTTCTTTCTTTCTTCTTTCTTCTTTCTTTCTTTTTTCTTTCTTTTTCTTTCTTTCTTTCTTTCTTCTTTTCCTTCTTTCTAGTTTTAATTTAAATTCCAGTTAGTTAAAATACAGTTTTATATTAGCTTCAGGTGTAGATTTAGTGATTCATCACTTACATACAACACCCTTCTGAACATCTTCTATCTTGCTTTGCTGCCCTTTTCCTTATTGTTTGGCTATAAAGAACAGGCTTTCTTTGGGGCTTTTGTTGTTGTTTTGCTCATTGATGCCAACTTCTTCAGCACTCTGCTTATGATATAAGCAAAATGAAAACCTAGGGAACTACCTGGCATGTCTTCCCTTGGGTCCTAAGTTCCCTAGATGGTAGTTTTCTTCTCTCTACCTTTAAGAGCCTTCTTATGTATAGTTAGTATATAAAGTATAGGGTTTCAGCTGCACTTAGGGAGTGTATAGGAAGAAGTGCATCTACTCCATGTTTTTTCAGGATTAAAAGTCCATCATCTATATACTTTTAAAAGTTACTTCACCTCTTAGGGCTTCTATGCTCTTATATATGCTATAAAGAAATGGAGTTGGCATATTTTTAGGTCCTCTTGAGTGTTTCTATTATAGGGAAAGAGCACAAGATTTTGGTTTATATGTATGTAGGTCTGGACTTTGACTCTGCTATACACCAGTGATATGAAACTAGACAAGTGATTTAATTTCCATATCTTTCTTTACCTACAATATAATGTCCATTCCTAAGGTTATTGTAAGGTTTGTATGTAAAGCTGTAGACATGTAGTGGGCACTCAAAATTAATTCTTCTCCCTTTTATTTTGAAGCTTTCTTTAACCTCTAACTCTGTATTACCAAAATGTATTGTGCAGAAGAGTGTGTGTAGAAGATTTATGAGAGAAGAAAATAAGCTGTGGTATAAATTTTGATGTAGTTTAGCTACTGGACAGATATCACCTTCAAAGTCTTCTAGGTTTTCCTTATTATATCACTTCTAGAGTCTTGCACCACTGAGAATTTGCTTGGGCTTCAAAATAAAAATCTCCTAGTTGAAAAACAACTATATCATAAAATTTATTAAATCTTTTAACTCTCATGGAGATTTTAATTTTCTTTGGGAAGGTAGACATAGAAATTTCAACACTACATGGATGTTCTTGCACATACATTTTTTTAAGATTTAATTCAAAATATAAGGAACTAGATATTTTCCAATATTATAGTTATCCACATATTTCAGTCCCAGGTAATGTGATATAATGCTTTATGTCAGTGATCTCTAAGCTGTGATCTCCAAGGAATTCCCTTATCATTTGTCTTCTTAAGAATATCTTGAGGGCACCTGGGGGGCTCAGTTGGTTAAGCTACTGCCTTGGGCTCAGGTCATGATCCTGGAGTCCCAGGATTGAGTCCCATATCTGGCTCCCTGCTCAGTAGGGAGTCTGCTTCTTCCTCTGACCCTCCCCCCCTCATGCTCTATCTCTTTCTCTCAAATAAATAAATACAATCTTAAAAAAGAGAACTCTTGAATCTATTAAATAATTATTCATTTTACCATTTTAAGTAATTATAATTGTAAACCAAAACTTCTGATTAAGAACATCAGTTGTTGATTTAAATAGAAATAATTCTGGTCAAATATATGGAAATAAGATGATTTAGAAAATGTGCAGCTTTAATTTGAATGAATGTTGGCTTTTAAAATGTTTGTTAAATACTAAAAATTCTTTTTAGTGATTCTGTATTAATTTTTTTAACACAGTGATAACAATGAATGAGTTTTTTTCTAAGTTTTATGTTTAACAAAACTTCTGCAAAAAGGAAATAAACATAACCTAAATGCCTTTAATCCCATAGTCAGGTCAATGGTTATTTTGTGAAAATGACTTTATGGCCAAAAATAATTTATAGTTCATTTAATTTAATAATCTAATGGAATAGATTTTTTGAATACTATGTCAAATTCTTTCCATTTTAAATAATTTATCAAGTGGCAGTGATAGACTAGGAGGGAAGCAGAAACAATATTTAAGCCTTAGAATAATGAGAGAGAGATCCAGAGACGTTTTACATCCTACTCTGTACTTCCCTAGCAGTTTACTGTATCATTTGTGATAAATCATAGCTTCCTTGCACTATATCATCATCATTGTCATCCAAAAGCATTCAGAACCTACCAAAGTATAAATGATTGCTCAACAGACACCCACACTGGAAAATGCATTCACATTTTTGAGCTTCTAAAATAAACTTTGATAAGATAATTAACCAGATAGAACCTGGTTTGAATATTTATTGGGCACAATATTATTGAGTAGGTATCAATCTTCTATTTCTCATCTGTCAAATGAAGATAAATAATTGCTTAGTCACACTTCATACACTTAAAGGAAAAGAACACTATATTTTTAGGAAATTATTAAGAAAAGTATTTGACTGATCTTTGTCCTCAATATATACTTTGATAGTAATAAATAAAAATAAATTTTCAGGGGATCAGAAAAAAAAAAAACAAACTCATACAAATCCTTCATTTTCACCCAAGAAAATTCTAACTAGTGATTTATCAGGTAAATTCTACTCTATTTCCAAAATTTAGGGCTAGTATCTTTTTCTGGGAAACTCTTGATTTCCACAAGATTACATGCTGATGGTACTTACTTTAGAAATTTATGATTATGTACACACATTTTCTTACTATCTTGAAAACCCTGAGGACAGAGACAAAAAATCTGAGTTCTATCTTCAAACACAATGCAGTGAACGTCTGGATTTCAATAAATACTTGAGGAATGAATGTAAAAAACATTCATATGCAATGTTTTCATCTGATTCAGGCAAAACAAGTTTGTGGATAATAATAAGGTAAATTTTTTAAATCCTCGTTTTGAAATCACTTGAATATTTAATCTATCTTTTTACTTAATTTTCGTTTCAAAATATGACATATTATGTATGTGCCTGGGATCTTTATTGAATATATTTCATTGCTCTATTTTCAGCAGATGATATCTCACAAGAAATTAATCCTATCACATTGCTTTAATATGAAATATTATATCTTATTCGTATCCATACCTTTCTCCCAACTCCACACGTACAAATCCTCGGAACTCATACAGTTAAAAGAGAGTGATTGAGGCTTAAGGACATATAGATGAAGTAGAAAAATAGTAGTAGAACCAAACATTTATTATAAAGCCTCCAAGATAATTCAGTGATGAAAAAGCTGGTCTTTTTGACAAAGGGCACTGGAAAAATTAGCTGTTCATATGCAAAAACTGATATTGACTAGGTATCTAAATAAGAAGAGCTATATCTATAAAATTTCTAAAGGAAAAAAGTGGGTTATTCTGATAGCTTTCATCATTGAACTTAATAAACTGACTTTAAAGTTTCAAAAAAAAGTGGATTAAAATCTTTGTGATCTTGCGTTGGTAAAAATTCCTTAGATAAGACAAAAAAATCATAAATTGTAAAAGAAAATATATATAAATTAGTCTTCATAAATGTTAAAGCCCCTCTTTTTTGAAAGTTGCGGTTAGGTAAAGGAAAAAGACATGTTGCAGATTGAAAAGAAATATATATTTACAGAATATATATCTGATGCCAGATTACCTGATATTCATAAAAAAACCCCAAACAAACAAAAACCTTTTACAACCCAATAATAAAAACACAGAAAAACAATTACAAAATGAGCAAAATATTTGAACAAATACTTTACCAAGAAAGATAGTTAAATAGTAGGAAAGCATGTAAAAATGTGCTCAACCTCTTTAGTCAGCAGAAAAATGCAAATAAAAGCTGTAATTGAGATATCATTATGTAATTACTAGAATGGTTAGAATAAAACTGACAATACCTTATGGTGTTCAGAATGTGGAGCAACTAGAAATCACAAACATTGCTGTTGGGAAAGCAAAACTGTACAGTCACTTTGGAAAACACTATGGCAATTCCTTATAAAGGTAAACACTTATTTTATGACCTTTTCATTTCATCCTATTTATATTGCCCAAGACAAATGATGATATCTGTTTATATAAAAACTTGGATTCAAGATTCAAATACTCATAAGCTTATCCTTTATGGCAGAGAAAAAAAAAGGGGGAAAGAAAAAACTAGATACAATCCAAATATCCATCAACTGGTAAACAAATAAACTGTGGAATAGCCATTTAATAGGATATTATTCAGCTATTAAAAAATGGATTGTTAATACATGCAACAGCACGGATGAATATCAAAAGCATATGTTAAGTAGAAGATAAAATATAAATACTACATTATTGCATTTATATGACATTCTGGAAAGACAAAACTATAGGGATAGAAAACAGAACAGTATTTGCTAAGAGTTTAGGATGAAAGAAAGATTACAGAGATATAAAGGAATTGGGGAGTAATGGTTGTGCTCTATATTTTAATTGTGATGATATTTATACATCTGTATACATTTGGTAAAACATCAAACTATAGATGCGAAATCTTAGTTTTATTGTATTGCCATACAAAGACATACTTAAATATCCTAATGAGTTTTACCCAACTATTTTAAGTGAAACTTATCTCCCATCTCTGATCCCCCTTATCTTACTGTACTTTTTATTTTCTTTCAGAGCATTTATAACCTTATAATATACTATTTATTTGTATACTTACTTATTTACTTATTATGCTTATGGTTTACTATCTCCTGCTAGAATATAATTTCCACTAATAGTATATGTAGTAATAGTATATGTAGTGCCACCCTGATTCCGCACTCAGGGTTGAGTCATTCATTATCCTTGGTTTCCACAAGTGTTGAAGCTTGGCCACACCGAGATGTTTTTTTCTAGGAATTTCCCCAGGTCCAAGAGAACCACCTAGTCCAAGGTCACATCCCCTTCATGAAGGAAGTGCACATATGTTGACGTCAGAGGTCAACAAAGTGTGGTCTACAACCAAATCTGGTCTCCAGTCTGTTTTTATAGGGCGCAGAAGATCTATTTTAAAGGTTCATAAGAAAAAAAATAAGAAGAGAAAGAAGGGAAGAGAGGATGTGGAGGAGAAGGAGGAGAAAGAGAATATGTGACAGAAATTGAATGTGACTCACACACCCTAAAATATTACTACTTGTTCCTTAAAGAGAAAGTTCACTGCCTCCAGGAATGGTTGATATTAAGGATATACAGGCCTGACCTATTTGTTTCTAGGAGCACAACTCTGAAGGGACATCTATAAGATTGTCTGAGGCCTTTTTTGTGACTGTATGCTAGTTCCTTCCTTCATTTCTCCAGCATTGTTGATACCAACGATAGTCCCAGTAAAGTTCCTCCATGCAAATCTCTGTTTTAAAATCTATTTTCCAGGAAGTCTGACCCAAGACAATCATGCTGGATTGGTCCAAGGAAGCAGAGTCTCATGTAAGGCTTTGGGTTTGGGCCACTCACTGGTAGACTAGGAATGAGGTGGATGGACATGGTAGGTTGTAGTAGTGCAATTGTTAATATTTTGCTGATAGTCAATTAGATGAACTACCACTATAAAAAGATTCAAAGCAGATGCAATATTTCAGGAAAGTGAGGGTTTGGGGGAAGTATTAATTATAACAACAGTGGAATCTGATGAGTTTTGCTGAATACCATTGTCCTATTGGAGAAATACAATAAATGAAAAACTGAGGGTGCATGATCACTGAATGAACGTCAAGTGTGAATGTCAGAGGTCCTCCTTAACAGCATTTAAAAAAGTTCTTTGTCTCTTGCATGCACCTAGAAGGTAGAAAAAATACCAAGATCCAGGCTTAGAAATTAATACAAAAGTAATAAAGATGCATGCAGACAGATTTGAATTCTGTTTCCCAGGTCTTCCTTGCCATGGTCAGGGCTTTGGTTGAAAAAGTTAAGACCCCAAGACTACCCAGAGAATATGCAAGTCAAACATGTATATGACCTTGTCCTCATTAAAAACTAGTGTGCTTCTCACTTGAAGAAAATATGCAACTTGTACCCCTCTTAAGGTACTTTTGTACTCACCTTACCTTCCTGCTACAAGATCAATAAGTAGATCAAGTCACAGTATAAATAGGCTAAGGAAATGCTGTACCTACTTAGAGAGAACCTACCCCAAAGGACTATTGGACCTAACTAACATGCATAAACAAAACCAGGGAAGTAAGTATGAGACTGGATTCTAACATTACAGGATTGATAGGGCAAAGCATAAGATTTGATAAGGGAATATTTGTCTTATTATTATACTGGGATATAATATTTAGCTCCCTGGTAATGACCGTGGTAGACTGATAACATGCTGCTAAAATGACTTTTGGAAACTTGGAGAAAGTAATGGACCACATTAAATAAAGTAGAAATGTCAAAACTCCTGAGGCAGAGAGTGTAAAGAGGAATCAAAGAACCCCTAGAATGTGCTAGATTAGATATACTATGTATATTAGCCAGGGTTCCCCAAATAAACAGAATATGTATCCAAGGTCAGAGAGATAGTCAAGGAGAAAAAGTATCCCTTACTCAATCTTTTTGTTCTATTCAGGTCTTCAAAGGATTAGAGAAGTCTCTCCCACATTGGGGAGCACAATCTGCTTTACTGAGTCTACTGATTCAAATGTTAATCTCACCCAGAAACACCCTCACAAATACACCTAGAATGTGTTTAACCAAGTAATAGTAAATTAGTAATTAGTAATAGCAAATTAACCATGACAAGTAATCTACCTTCTTCACTCAGTCCCACTAGGTTAGGTTCTTTGGAAAGATCAACAAAATCAACAAAACTTTAATTAGATGACCTAAGGAAGAAAAAATACAAGACTCAAATTACTAAAATTAGAAATGAAAGTGGAACATTACCCCTAATTCTACAGAAATAAAAATAATTTTATAAGAGAGTATCATGAGAATTGCATACAAACAAAGTGTATACTCTAGGTATGGTGGAATTATCCTAGATTCCTAGGAAAATTCCTTATTTTTAAGGACTTGAAAAAATGAAAACCGTGAAAAAAATACAAAATTTAAATAGACACATAAGGCGTACGAAAAATGAAAACCATGAAAAAATACAAGATTTGAATAGACGTAGAATTTCTGTGTATCAAAGGACATACTATCAGTGGATTGAAAAGGCAACCCTATGGAATGGGAAAAAATATTTGCAAATCACATATCTAATGAAGGGTTAATATCCACAATATAGAGAGAATATCTAAAACTCAGTAACAAAAATAAACCCAATTCAAAAATGGACAAAGGGCTTGAATAGATATTTCTCCAAAGGTGTGTGAATGGCCAATAAACAAAAATGGAAATAAATAAGTACTCAACATCATTAATTATTAGGGAAATGTAAATCAAAACTACAATGAGGCACTACTTCACACCTTTTAGGATACCTACTATGAAAAACAAAACAAAACACAGAATAACAATTGTTGCTGAGAATGTGGAGTTTTGTGCGCCATTAATGGGAATGTAAATTGATACAGCATAGTGGAAAACCGTATGCTGGTTCCTTAAAAAATTAAAACAGAATTACGGTATGATTCAGCAATTCCATTTCTGGGTATATACCCCAAAGAATTGAAAGCAGGGTCTCAGAGATATTGGTACGTGCATGTTTGTAGCAACTTTACTTACAATAATTAAACATGGTAACAAACCCACTGTCCATGGACAGATGAATGGATAAGTAAAATGTGGCCTATACGTACCATGGAATATTATTTGGCCTTAAAAAGGAAGGGAATTTTGTAATATGCTACGACATGGAAACACCTGAGGACATTATGCTATGGGAAAGCCAATCACAAAAAGACAAATACTGTATAATTCCACTTACATGGGGTACCTAGATAAGTCAAAATCATTGAGACAGAAAGTGGAATGATGGATGCCAAGGACTGATTGATAGGAGGGAGAATAGGGAACTATTGTTTAATTGGCATAGAATTTTAGTTTTTCAAGATGGAAAGATTTCTAAAGCTGGGTGTTGGCGATTGTTGCACAATACAAATGTACCTAGTATCACTGACTTCTATACTTAAAAAGGGTTAAGATGGTAAGTTTCTTGTTATGTATATTTTACTGCAATAAAAATACCGGGTTTCCCCAACATTTTTCAACATAGAATGATTATAAATGATAATAAAGAAGTTAGTAAAAAATTCATGAGATCTTAAATGTCCATATGTATTAAATCTTTACAAAGAAACATCCGGTAGCATGGTTTCTGATAGTGATCTTGAGGGGGAAATTGCTTATTAGTGACTTAAAGAGAACCGTGTCATCTATCGAATTGCTAACATTATATCCTCTTGCACCTGGATTTTCCTTGGAGGTCACCCTTTTAGACATTAGCCAGATTTGACCCTGGTGAGCTCGAGAGCTCTGATGAGCTCATAGCCCAAGGTGGTGTCGTTTTAAGACTGCATTACAATAAGAGTATATCTGTCACAGATGAAAATGCAGGAGCATATTTATGTCTTCATGTAATCCATCCATTGCTTTTTATAAACCTAACGTTCTCCAGGGAGTGACACAAATTCACATAATGTTCCTCTGTGTTACAATTTGTATTTTGATCTCTACTTTAGCTGAGAGTTTAAAAAAAATTTTTTTTATAATAACCAGGATACCCCTTAGCGAACGCACACGTGTAGACATTAAAAAGTAAAAATTAGCTGAGTGATTCAAGTTAAAGTCAGAATTCAGTTATCCTGAATTATTTCTAATTTTACCTGCTCTGATTTTCAATCAAATAATACAATTTCAGGTTTGAATTTGTATCAGATCTCTCCCCACTGTTTAGTGAGGTGTTTCTCCATGTGTCCCCAGTTAATCTCTAAATGGGATTGCAGACTTCCCACAACTATGAACAGAACAAAAGTTGTTTTGTTTTTTAAAAATGATTTAGAGACTAAACAGTAAGCACCAATTATTTTTAGGTACTGAAGTTATGAAAATTAATAAGGCAAAACATATAAGAATAACATATGAATAGAAAAGTCATGACCTTATTGTAGAGCCAACAAGTAGACAACACTGTGCAAATAAGGGTGTCTTTTAACAAATAGATATGATTCCATACTTTAGAGTAATTATTTCTGACAGATATGAGAAAACTTTTGTTTTTAAAAAAATTTCCAGATACTAAAAATATTGTGATATAACTGAAATATCTACTTGAACTCCCATAAAATGTACAGACCTGGGAAAATGATTTAACAGCTTGAGCTGAGCCTGAGTTACATAGATGACTTGAACCCAGAACACACTTGCCAAGTGGCAGGCCCTTAACTAGTTCCCAGCATGAGAAATGCTCTGTGGATCTGATGTCATATAATCCTATTTGTTGTCATGGCTCTGATACAATTCTGCTGTGGCTCCTGAGGCCCTGCACCCCCTTTACATTCTGTTGCAGTGGCTCTCAGTGTGCCTAATCTAAGTGCTCTTAGTGTGGCCATGTTTGGACTTTGGTGTCTTTGGGAGTCATCTTGCAGTCATGGGTTCTTCCTCAAGTTCTACATTGTTTTGACAGTGTCATTTTCTACTATCCAGCCTTTTAGGGGAGGATCCTACAGCAGATACTGGGGATCCTCATGCTTTTCACCACTTTGGCTTCTCGAGAACTTCTCAGCACTCAGGACTCACAGTTTAAAGGGACTGAGATGCACTAGAAATGATGGTGGGGAGGAGACAGTTGAGTCAGCTGAACTCATGTTTATTATCTTACCTAGTGAATATCTTCCTGATCATCTAAGCCTGGAAACTGAGAGTCTTCTTGGCTTTTTTATCCTCTATCCCCAATCATTTACCAAATCCTTGTATCATAGTCCCATTTAACTTCATTCATTCAGTTATTCTCATATGCCCCAAATTATTATTGCATGCCACTATGTACCATGTAGAGCTCTAGGAGCTTGAGGCACTGGAACAAACCCAGCAGAGTCCTCAAGGAGCTTATGTTTTATTTCCAGAGACAGAAATATAAATAAAGAAAAAATAAATTTTAAAAGATATAATTTCAGGTTATATTTAATTCTAGTAAGAAAGATAAAGTAAGGATGCAGATAGGTCATCACCAATGGTTGGGGAGGAACTGGTTCCTTAAGGCTTTTCTGAGAAATAAAACTTTGAGCAAATATGTAAAAGGACGAAATTTACAGATCTGTGGGGAAAATGTTCAACAAACAAAGAAAATGCTAACTCGAAAAAAACTTGGCATGTTGAAAGGAAAGCAGAGTAATCTAATGTCAGGATGTAAATGATTTTGGAGAGATCAACTAAAGCCAGAATGCATAGTGTATTTAATGATTTTAGATTTCCTTGGGATGGAAAGCTATTAGAACACGGGAACAAACTGATCTGATTCCTAAAATATTTTAACTCTAGGGATGTGCTGGTAAATATTTAACAACTGGCTTTTGGAGAGGAAAGGAAGCATTAGCTCTTTTCATCTCTGCTGTGAATACACTGAGCATGGCCAAATTCACAACGCCCCATGCAACGTCACTATATGAAGTACTGGGAGGAGATACTGTCTCCTGTTTTTTTCAGTAACTCTGGGGTTTTGTTGGTTTGTTTGTTTCACTTCTTCTTACACCTCTTCCCTTTCATGTACCACTTATGGGCCACAGCACAGCACTGTCTGTTCTCCTTTGCTCCCACTCTCATCTCATGGAGACCTGTGCTCTCCAATATGGTAGCATGTGAAATGTGGCTAGTGAGAAACCGAATATTGCATTTTTGTTCAATTTTAATTAACTTTAATTCGGATTATAAAAACGAAATTTGACTCTGTTATTGCAAAAATTTTGAGACTGTTTCGAACACCTTGGGTGAGTGAATCTTTTTCAATGTTAAGTTTTATGAAATCTAAATGCAGATCCAGTATTCCCAATGAAAACTTAGACTCTGAAATGAAGGGTGTTGTAAATGTAAAAGACAAACTGGATATTTGACACTGAGAATGAACAAAAGAATGTACAATATCTGATTACCAATCTTCTTTTTGTGGGTAAGCATGTTGAAATGTTAATATTTTGGATATATCGAGTTAGATAAAATTTATTTTTAAGATTAATTTCAATGGTTTCTTGTCACTGTTTTTGAATGCAGCTACTAAAAAATAAAATTACATATATGGGTTGCATTATTTTTGTATTAGACAGGCTAATTTTGATTCTTGCTACTCAGTGTGTAGTCTACAAACCAGTGGCATTAGCATTACTTGGGAGCTGTTCAGAAATGGAAATCTCAGGCTCCTTCCCAGAACTACTAAATATGAAGTTGAATTTTGACAGGTTCCCAAGTGATTTGTACACACGTTAAATGTAAAGCAGGAATCTAGGCAACTCTGCAAGAGTAGTCTTTGCAGCTTATTGCCCTTCAATTCTACCTTTCTCACTATTTTCTTGAGAATGATGTTCGTCCTTATTTAAAATCTTTGAAGGGTACAGGTTAATAGCCATATAAAGTGCAAACTTCTTATCTAGCCAGACACACAAGTGGACTTTTGATAGTAACTCTCCAGCCTCCTCTTCTGTATCTGATAACTTAAATACGCAGTCATTGGTGAATTACCAGTTGCTCTCCAAACTCCTGCTATTTTCCATTTCTTTTTTCTGTATGTGTTGTTTCCTCTGCCTTGAATATCTTTTTCTTCTTAGTCCACATGGGGACATATTTCTTGTTAAGTTAAATTATCTGAAATTTTTAAATAAGGCATGCAGCTGCTTTCATTATCATACTGAAGAACGGTTTGTTAGAGCCAACCAAGGGGGATTCAGATTTTTTTTTTCTTCGAGAACTCTGTGCCATTGTTGGACTGTGCTATTCCCTGACAATCAATGACTCGGACTTTGTGAAGTTCCACATTAACTTGAACATTGCACCGAGTAAACATGCAAATGATCTTTTTCTGGTAGAAAATGTAACCGAAAAGGCTATACTTCATTGTCATGAAAAACATTCACTTGGTATCTATGGAAATTCTCTATAGAAGACATTTTCATTATATCTTTCTTTACTTTTTTTTAAAAAAAAATGGTTTCTTTTAGTTCCTGGAACATGTTTGCAATACATGTTTTGAAGTTTTTACTGAGTTCAATATTGAGCCTTCTTTCTGCTTTTTCTTTCCCTGTTTATAAGTCCTAGGAACTCCTGTTTCTTTGTAGGTCTCATATATTGTTGTTGTTAAAAACTAGGTATTTTGGATCAAATATGGTAGCAACTCTGAGTACTGATTGCCTCCCCTCTCCAGGAGTGTTGTTGTTTGCTCATTTATTTAGTGATTTGGCAAGATTAATTTAGGGAAGTCTATTTCTCCCTCTGTGTGAAGTCTCTGATGTTTCTCTCCAGAGGGCACTGCCTTGGGCATGCGCAGTCACCCTGATATGACTGATTTTAGCAGGACTTTTTTTACTATCTCTTTCCTGGTTTCTCTCTTCAGGTGTCTGCCTCTGTTGGTAACACGCGGGTAGATGTTAGTCTCCCCTCATTGCCAGCCAAATGCTCTATTGTCTTTGACAATGACCCGGAGCAAAAATCTATCTAATTAAATACATGTTCCTTTGTAGGGAAAATTTTTGAGGCCAATTTTTGAGGTTTGTTTTGATTCCACAAGGACTCTTCTTAACTATTTCCTTAGTTCTCTCGTAACCTAGGAGACTTAAGACTTAGCTTAGCTTGTTGTTTTCATGAAGCTACCAGCTTCTCTTTATTAACATACCACTAGAATTTCCATTGTTTCCACAAGGGCCTTTATTTGTAAACTTTTTTTTTTAAAGATTTTATTTATTTATTTGACAGAGAGACAAAGCAAGAGAGGAAACACAAGTAGGGGGGGTGTGAGAGGGAGAAGCAGGCTCCTTGCTGAGCAGGGAGCCTGATGCGGGGCTCGATCCCAGCACCCTGGGATCATGACCTGAGCTGAAGGCAGACCCTTAACGACTGCGCCACCCAGGTGCCCCAGTTGTAAACTTTTCTAATACTCTTCTAAATAAAGTCATTTCCTTTGGGAAGAGCTTTGACTCTCTCTGTTCCTATGACCCGCCTTTTCTCTTGTGAAAAGTCTCTGAGCCATGGTTCTGAAGCTGGGAGTGAGGAGAGAGGCCATTTAGTTGTTTTTTTTTTTTAATTTTATTTTATTATGTTATGTTAATCACCATACATTACATCATTAGTTTGTGATGTAGTGTTCCATGATTCATTGTTTGTGTATAACACCCAGTGTTCCATTCAATACGTGCCCTCTTTAACACCCATCACCAGGCTAACCCATCCTCCCGCCCCCCTCCCCTCTCGAACCCTCAGTTTGTTTCTCAGAGTCCATAGTCTCTCATGGTTCCTCTCCTCCTCCGATTTCCCCCCCTTCATTTTTCCCTTCCTACTCTTGCAAAGACATCCCTGATTTATGAGCAGGGAGCTGGACAGGGACAGTAGCGTCTGGTCTTCTTGGCTTGCCTCTTCAGCATGGAACCTCTGCACTATCAATTTTCTGGAATGAAGCTCATTATCCAGTTTTCGCTGCCTACTATTCCTAGCCTCAAGCATCATGTGCAAGTGAGAGCTGGGTGGATGAAGGGAGACTCCAATCTCTCAGCTGTACTCATGTGGAATTTAGCTTCTGCAACACAAAGCTGGGGGTTGAGTTATGATAAATAGTCACAATTTTCCCCTCCAGGGAAATATTGTAGCCTCTGACTGGGAGATGGGGGTACCAGAAGCCCCATTGTTTCACTTTTATCGACCCAGAATGGAGTTTTTTTTTAATTTTTTATTGTTATGTTAATCACATACATTACATCATTAGTTTTTGATGTAGTGTTACATGACTCATTGTTTGTGCATAACACCCAGGGCTCCACGCAGAACATGCCCTCTTTAATACCCATCACCAGGCTAACCCATCCCCCCACCCCTCCCCTCTAGAACCCTCAGTTTGTTTTTCAGAGTCCATCATCTCTCATGGTTCGTCTCCCCCTCCGATTTACCCCCCTTCATTCTTCCCCAGAATGGAGGTTTTCGTATAGGAGTGGAGAAGGAGTAGTATGTCTTGACTCAAGTGCCACAGATTCTCACTGTTCTTACTGAAATTTAGGAGATTTTCTTAAATAAATGGTTCTTCATATGCTATCTGCCTGTGTGCCTTTAGAACAATGTCAGAAACTTTAAATGGCTGTTTGTTTTTTTTAAAAAAAAATAATTTTCACAAGCTGTGGTTTTTTGACTGGGGTGTAAATGGATCCTGGGAAATCCTCAACATCAACGTTCCTGAAGTAGATCTCTAACTTTGTTTTTATGCTCATAATCTTATTCTAGTATTTAAAATAAATAAAAAATGTCATTTGTGATGACCTATATAACTATTTCTTGAATGCCTATGGAGGTAGCTTGACCATTTTACTAGTTTCTTTATTAACTGATAACTCGAAAAAGTCTTTGACACCTGTTTATTTTATATATATATATGAGCCTCATAAGAGAATCAGTATGACATTCTAATTCCTGTTCATATAAACTTTCCTTGTGGAGACTTCCTGATCTCCCATACAGAATTAAACATTTCTTGATGTCTACTGCCTTACCTTGTAGATATTTTTATTGCATTTATCATAACTGTTAAAAACCTACTGTGTACCTGCATTTCTTCTGATACAATGGGATGTTAAAGACAATGTTTCAGTCATGTGCTTGCTTTTTCTTTCTTTCTTTCTTTCTTTCTTTCTTTCTTTCTTTCTTTCTTTCTTTCTTTCTTTCTTTCTTTCTTTCTTTCTCTCTCTTTCTTTCTTCCTTCAATACAAGTTTCCCACTTTTCTCTGTATATTATCTGTATTGCCATATTTGCCCTTTCTATGAACTGACTAAAAGAATTTTTGAAAGAGCTATAAGCAAGCAATAATAAATTTAATTGAATTAGCACATACTCTCTCTGGGACTTGGTTTCCTCATTTATTAAATGAAGGAGGTAAGCTAGGTCAGAGATCAGTCTGCTTACCTCTTTCTTAGCATAATTTTGATAGATGGTGAATGCGTGTGCCTGTGTGTGTGTGTGTGTGTGCATTTTAAAAATCTCTGTCTTTATATTATCTGAACAGAGACCGCTTTTTCCCCTAAGATTGAGGAAATAAAGGAAAAGGAGTTGAAGAAAAACCATTTCCATTTCTGACACACTTGTATGAAGAGCAGGTGAGACACAAAAAATGCATGCATCAGAAATACAGTCCTCTAAATTTAAATTGTGTGGTACTCCAAACACACAGTACACTCCTGTGTACAAATGCTAGTTCAGTTCTTAACTCTGTTACTTAGTCCTGGTTTGGGGTCCTGTTCTCAATCGCTTGGACTTAATTTCCTCATATGTACAACTGGAACATTCACATCTAGAAGAAAGAAATGAAATAAGAAATAAGTAAGCTATCTCATGCAGAGACAGCTTAGGAAGTATGAGTTGGTCTGGAAACATGTTTAGAAATTCATCTCTTACTATTAAATGTTTATAAACCTTTTTATAAGTCTAGGAATTTTTATTTTAAGTCTGGATGATATGAATGCTGTTTCCACAGATAATTAATCTGTAAGGCATGTTCTTTTATTTAATATATGTAACATATTCTATTTACTGTAAAAAAATGGAACACTTTCAATGTGTTTCTGTTTTTTCCCCCTTCATTCAGCATGTGGTCATTTTTTCCCCTATTATATCAAGGCCCTACTATGCATGTAACACTCTGTGAGGCATTAGCACAACCTCAGTATGTTTATGGTATCCACCTGCAAGGAAATCGATTTTTTACAGACTAGATCTGGTCCTTTGAAAGACAAATACTTCTGGTTCCATTTTAATACAGCTTTAACTAGCATGACATTATAGCTGGAACTCCATGTTAGCCATCTCTTGCAAAAACCTTTCTGGTAGGTTGTCCATTTCAAATTTTTACACACAGTTTTTAAGTCATTTGGTTTTATTTTGAATTAATTATATTTGACTCTTCATTAAAATTACATTTTTAAAGGTGTTGAATTTCATGGATGCCTCTTTAAAATCATCCATAAATCTAATGCACTAGGTATGTGTTAGATAAGCTAGTGTTACATTTCGGGAGGGGCTATATGCAGATTTAACTGTTTTAAAGTTTATGTTATGGTTAGAATAACATATAAAATAATTTGATAGGTCAGTAATGGAATAATACTTTTGAGATAGCAACATATGTCCTTTATTTCTCTGGTATGCCTTGTTTTCCTTTGTCCTTCAGAAACAACTGATTGGTCTGTGCTCTTTGCTCCCAGGGAGGGATAGGACAAGGTAGAAAAAAAAAAAAAAAAGCCTTCCAGAATTTTTGTATTTGGTTTCCAAAAGCTTAAGCCCTTTGTCCTATATGCTAAAGCAAATGCATAAAGGGGCCAAGGCAGGCCCTATGAAAGAGGAAAATGACCAGATGTAAGGAACAGAAGTAAAATATCACTGATAAGTGGCAACTAAAACTATCCTCAGTTTTCAAGAGTTTCTATCGTGAAATAGAGAACACAAGTTTCTTAGGTGAGCAGCAGTAGCTCACCACTATTTTTTGTGATGCAGGCATAGGGTCTCCTAAATTCCAGTTTTTAAAATTTCTAAAAGAAGCTAGAAATCCAGATTTTAAAGTATCGTCAACTAATTTAAGTTTTTTTTCTCTTTTAATAAAACTGCGTAAGAAAATAATTATGTTAAACAATGAAGATATTTGGGGTTGATTTTTTTACCCCCATTGCCACATTAGTTTTGGTTTTGGAGAAACAGAGATGAGGGGAGAAATAACTTTGAAAATTTTCATAGGCGAAAATATTTTCCTACTTTGTCCAGATTAGAAGAATCTGAGATTTGTGTGAAGAGAAACAAACAGGAGGCAGTGAAAATTAAAAAGTCTATAGGTTCCCCACAGAGGGCCGTGTGTATTGAAGAGTTGGAAACATTGCACAGAAGGAATGTCTCTGTGATTCTTATGTGTGACAACAGATTCCTTCTCATAGACTTGGTCACATGGGGAAATACTGAGTGGACCCTAGGACCCCTAAGATTGTCACCAAGTGGGCAGGTGGAAAACACAGGAGACATCTTGGTGGAAAGCTGTAGGTAGGACTATCAGAGAAAGATGCTCTTCTGCTGCAGAAAACCTGAGAGTTCCTCTTCCTCTAACTTAACACACATCCGCCAAAAATGTTACTGAGGAGATAAGGTAGAAGTTTCTTAGAAGTTCAGCAGGAGTAGGGCTCAAAGTAAGTAGAATTAGTTCTAGCAAAATACAGTTATGTTGCTGCTGTGCATCTGAATTTAAATGTGTTACACCCGATGTAGTTATGGTTTGTTGCCTTTATAAACTGGGGTTCTTTTCTCTTTCTCTTCCCACCTATATATCTACTCTGGTTAATTTGTTCATTCTCAGGATTCATGTGTATATTTATGATAACTTGAAAGGCACATGCAGTGAGATAAAGAAAAGTCAGTAGAAATTAACAATGAAAAACCTACAAAGTACAAATTTAAAAACAAAGACTTTGATGTGGCATTTGAACAATGTTAAAGAAATTGATACAATAGTAGGAAGGGAAAAATGAAGGGGGGGAATCAGAGGGGGAGACGAACCATGAGAGACTATGGACTCTGAGAAACAAACAGGGTTCTAGAGGGGAGGGGGTGGGGGGATGGGTTAGCCTGGTGATGGGTATTAAAGAGGGCACACGTTGAATGGAGCACTGGGTGTTATACGCAAACAATGAATCACGGAACACTGCATCAGAAACTAATGATATAATGTATGGTGATTAACATAACATAATAAAAAAATTTAAAAAAAAGAAATTGACACAAAGAAGACTGACGGAAAACCACATGCTATATATATATTATATGCATCCTGGAAACAACAACAACAACAACAAAAGAAAAATTAACAGAACATGAAATAGAATGAACCATCAAAACACAACTGCAGAAGAGGTTGGCGATTATTGTTTTCTTACGGTCTCCTTGCAAAGACGGTTTGATGGTGGTCTGAGGAATAGTAGATTCCTTATGTATCTTTACAGGTAGTTTTTATTGATTATTTTTATAATCCTCCCAAACTCTCTTATATCTCTAGCAAGAAACTTTTTGTTTTGCATTGGCAATTAGATGGTTTCAATAGATGGTCCCAATGCATAATAATCATTTAAGCAAATATTGACATTAATTTGTGGGCTGAGGACTATGCTAGATTCCTTAGAATTATTAACTATACGTAACATATGGGACTTGCCCACAGAAATGTACTTCTGGATTTTCAGTCGTAGCTAGTATATATATATATGTGTCCTCTACTGGGAAATAACAAACATCACAGGACAATGATGTGTGTTACATTGCTTCTATGAAACTTAACAAACATGAGCAATGGCTGGGCTAGTCAAATTTATCATGACACGTAGGAAGTGATGAAGTTACATAATTTTTCTTTTCCCTTGGCCAATTTCTCAGCATAATTTATTGGACATATATTCATTTGACATTGTCTTATGACATTTCTTTTTTATATAACACTTTTGTATATATACATTTCATTTAAGAGAAATCCATTCTCTTTCATTGCTCTTTTCCTATTTGCAGAAGTCCCATGCTATTTAAACTATTACTTCTCTAATATTTGTATAGTATCTGCTCCTCTTTTGTAACTTTTAAATATTAGCTTAGGTTTTCTAATATGAATTTTGTGTCCTTTATATATTATTCTGTATATAGTTAATATAAAATAATATTTCCTTTAGGTGTTTTTGAATACTAATGACCTAAAACATAAACACAATCACATTATATGAACAGCAATAGCAAAAACAATAGAATGGATATACAATATAATGTACAAGTGCAAAATCTCTTGCCCAAATGTAAGAAACACATAGAGACTTTTATCTATTTTTTTCAAGCAAGTACCATCTAATTATCATTCTGAGATACTGCATTTTAGTGAATCCACAGACTTACTAATATTCCTAGGTAATGTTACCAAGGAATTGCTTAAGTGTGTCGGGTACATTGGTTCAACCATTGAGCTTAGTCCATTCCAGCAGTAGGACAAGTATTGAGACGGAGGATCAGGCAGCCTGGAAACTTGATGCTCCACACAGAGTCAATGCCAAGCCTAGAGACTCCACTGCCTTCATTGTTAAAGATGAGCTCATGGCACATCTAGCAGTAAAAACTGCCAGGAAACAAGGGGTCTGGCTTGTTTTGTACCACACTAAACTCCTATACTCTGTCTCCATGTGTAAGGTCCATTTTATTGAAATCAATTTCAGGTGGATGTTCCTGAGATTAGACTGATGATATGAGCTTTTAAAAAAATAGAAATGCTGTGTTTACTCTCGGACTAAACCTAAAGCCTAGATAATGGATTCACAGTTTTTACACAAAAAGCAATTGGTTTTTATACCCAAACATCTGGCAAACTCTGAAAAAAACTTAAAACAATGCTTGGTCACATATAGGCAAGGTAAGCGATGCTTCCCTGTGAATTTAACTGATTAAAAATTTCTGCCCAAATGATCAAATTAATAGACAATAATGCTCTATCTACTAGCTGTGGGTAAACTTCGAGTTTTCATAAAGATGATAATTAGATTAGGGCAATAAAATTCCAGAATAGGAATTTTCTGCAAAATAGGCTTATTTCTTAGTTTTCATGACCACTTTGCTTAATGATTCTCTTTCTCCTTATATTGAAGTTTAGATACTTGTCTTTTTATTTAACTATGAGCCAATATGGTTGTATTCATGACAATGATATTGTTGCATTTAAATTACTTAAGCCTATAGTTTAATGAATGTGTGATATATATTGAGTTTAAATTAAAAAAATAATAATAAATTTCTGACTTAAATCACAGAAACATAGAAGTCAGAGGAGACAAACATTAATGAAATTTCTTCAATAAAAGAAGGTTACAACTTTGATCGTTAGAACAATAGAAATGAAAAACTTTGTTTTGGGGTGTCCTTTCGTCCTAATAAATAAAGTTAATCTTTTTATTTTTTACTTTAGTTTTTTCATTATTTCAAAAGTAAAAAAGACACTTGAACATGCCGATTGCATTGCAAAATTGCTTGTGCACTTTTCTTAGTTTCATGGGTATGCTTAGAAAGGGATTATCCTGAAATTAGAGCAATCAGTATATAATCCATTTAGGAGTCTCCTTTCGATTTTAATTGTTGTTTTTGTTGTGAGATGCCCTCACGGGCTCTTTTAATTTTTTTGATATTATGAGCATTATTGTATTAAAAAATAACAAATTTGGTACTTACTAATTTTGAGAATTTTTTTCAAGATTTTATTTATTTATTTGAGAGAGAAAGAGAGCAATCGAGAGAGAGCCTGAGCTGGGGGGAGGGACAGAGAGGGAAGGAGAAGCAGACTCCCCTCTGAGCAGGGAGCCTGATGTGAAGTTGGATCCCAGGACCCTGGGATCATGACCTGAGCCAAAGGCAGACTCTTAACTGACTGAGTCACCCAGGAGCCCCTAATTTTGAGAATTTATGTCTTTTTATTTTTTGGCATCTCACCACTTATTTTCAAATATACTTTGGATGATTATTCATCCTTTTAAGAATGAAGATTGAAATGATGAAAGAGAATATTGTTTTTACAAACATCTTCATTATTTTCAGGAATAAAACGAATATGAAAAAGTGATGTGAGTTTCATAACATGAACAGAGAGATTAGGAAAACAAAACTATATAGGATATATAAATAATTATACTCATTAGAATCTTTTTGTAATATGACTATGTCCACATTTTGATCAAAGTAGTAAATGTTGAAAGTAATATTGCATTTTCAAAATGTGGACTAATTTGTGAGAAGGACAAACTCATTAAGTAGTTTATTTAGCAGGAATTGTAGGATTACACAAATTCAAATTACTTCTTTTAACCACCAATTATCATGTTTACATTGATTGTCCTATACAAGGGGTATAGTACACAACAATGGGCCACCACAAAGAAACTGGCATTGGATTACACCATTATCCACAACTTTACCAGAAATGCACTCTAAATAAGCTCTCATCTGAATAGTATCATGTCTTTACTGAACCTGTCTTAGAACAATAAATAGAACTGTGAAGATATAAATGCCACATTTTAATGGAAGCAGTTCAACCTGAAAACACGTTAGTGCAAATTGAAAGATGATTCTATCAAATAAGGCCTAGAAACAAAGTAAAATGTTCTATTCCTACTTTTCACTGGCCAAAGTACCTGCAGAAATTTAAACCGTTCACAGAAGAATATCTTTTTAACACCAGTTACTTCATTAAACACTTTGCATACTCAATATACATAGTATTGGTTTTTTCTTTCTTTAATTTTTTTTACCAATAATGAAACTATCTTCAGAAAAGTTAAGTTTTCTCAAAAGTCAAAGAATTGGCAAGCGATGGACCTGGATTCAAAGCCAAGCTTTAATTATGATGATTATGAAAATAAAGTAAATAATTACATACTTAAACTTTATAAACATATATAATTATAATGACAAAACAATTGATCAGAGAAACATCTAATAACATTAGGTTCAAACTTACTTATAACACACTGCACAATGAGTAGGTTGTTTTGAAGAGGGCTGAGAAGTTGATTATCTTGTTAAAACTAATGGTCTTTGAAAAACCACAAAAAACAAAACTAATGGTTCTCATTTGATTTTCACACATCTTAACAGGGGATATGTTCAGCCTCACTCCTAAACTTTCCCTCCAAAATCAAACTTAGTAATTGTACATACCATAAGAAAATAAGAAGTAAGAAAATTAGAATAATTATTTAATTTAATTATTATTTAATTTCTTGAATATGAAAGATAATTTTTATAAGATAAGTAATACCGAACAATGTCATCAACTTTTCTCAAAAAATATTTTTGGAAGAATCATTTCAAATATTTGTATTCACTTTTTTCTAGATATATTTGGGAAAAATTTAACATTGTGTTTCAGAAGCTTTTGTGACTTTTTTTCTGCCCCATTTAACATTATTAGAATTCTGATTGGAGTAGATATTAGTACCAATTTAACTACTTTTGGAATTATAATTATTTAGCAAAGATTTGTCAATAGAATTCTTGTTATTTAGATTATGTAAATACATATCTGATGTTTCTGGTCCCTGAGCTCAGAGATTTTCAATAAATCATGAATCCAAAAACAATTCAGAATGTTTTCTTTTTCTCCCCCCAAAAGGAAAACTCAGATGTGATGACTCTCTACTGATAATTAGTTCATTGTACATTTATATCTCACATCAACACTCATGATAGCCAATCATGTGCATTCCTTTTTAACTTTCTGCTGAGTGACTCCTTATTGATAGCTTGAGATCAGCAAATCCTATGAATCAGAGCTTTTTTGTCTCCCCCATCTGAGAGCCAGTTATTAAATATTTACCAGTACACATCTGATTTTGAATCTCCTTCATCCCAATCATTCTATAATACAGCAAAGCAGAGAACCAGAACTTGTGTCCTAGTAAAATTACCAAGGAAACACAGTAAAGATGTTTTTGATTTTGGGGGTTTTTGGTTTTTGTTTTCTTGGAGAGGGAGAGAGGGGGAGAGGGAGAGGGAGAGAGAGAATCTTAAGCAGACTCCATGCCTGGCAAAGAGCCTGACACGGGGCTTAATCTCACAGCCCTGAGACAATGACTTGAGCCGAAATCAAGAGTGAAACACCTAATGGACTGAGCCACTCAGGTGCTGCTACAGTAAAGACTCTTGAGAGCTGGTTCTTTATCCTTTCCCTAGGTGATATTCTGATTTTTTTGGTAAACCTCTATTTTTAAGTGACAACAAGAATATATGCATCTTAAATGATATTTTATAAAGGAAGGGGAGAAATATATAAGATATTTATTATCCAAATGACTAAATATGGTATCTCATCTTTTATGGACTATGCCAGTTAGGGAGCTTGTGAAATATGATAGAGAGGTCTTGAGTGAAGATTAGAGACCCTCTTTTCACCAATATGATGGGAGGTAGATAAATCACCTCTCTTTCCTTGGCCAAAGAGCCGCTCAGTAAAATTAACTGGGTTTCGATTTCTTTTAAAAAGGTAATAGTGGCTTTTGTAATCAAGGATGGATTACTTCAGGCTGAAAAAAAGTTAACTCCAAATATTTCACAAAAGATTTCAGGTGATATTTGGATTTCGAATTTGCATTGATTTGTGCAACTTGTTATTTCACCTGCTATGTGGTTACACACCTGCCTTAGAGATGCTGTCCAGACTTTAAGATTAAAAGTTAATGTTTTTGAACGTCAATGGCACACAGCTATTCATTACTTGATAATCGATTTGTGGGAGGGGAAAAGGAGGCATTAAGTGCTTTAAATCATATGTGGCATAATTTTCCCTCGGGCAGAGTGATGAGGAAGATGCGCAGAATGCAAACTGAACGAGAAGGATGCTAGCACGAAGACAGATATAACTAAACAAATGTTATTATGGAAAAATGGCAATTAAGATTCTCTTAATTAGCCTGTCATTTTGTATTTATCATCATAATGTTTGTTTTACAATGCTTTATTAAATCTGGCTTTATGACAAACCGTCTGCTGGCAATGCATCCTGCTGTGCAACATATGGCATTACCCCTAATGAATATTAATGCTGCGAAGTATAAATGGTCTTCAGGGACAGTGCTGATGGCTGGGAAACTCCTACATATGGCATTACTATTCAGAAAGGTTAACTTACATGTTTCTCATCATTTTTTTGTCTCTCACTGTGACCTACCCTTTTGCCTATGAAACTTCAAATGTGCATTCAAACCTTAAAAATGTTTGCCTTTTAATCTTATTATGTCTGTTCTAAGTAGCCTTACTCTGCTGTTTCTTCCCACCAACTGACTCCTCATGAGGTGTCTGTTCATTTGCATTCTTCCTATCTAGGTGAGTCTGCTATGCCAAGTAATTCACTTTCATCTGGACCAGACGTTTCACTCCTATAACTCTACAGTGTCTCCATACTCTCATGTTTTCGAAGTCAATAACAGGTCGATTCTTTAAAACACTGCACTATATATACTCTTCTGATTGTAACCCCTTTCTCTCACGCTGCGTACCAAACACAATTTCCAATAATTTCTAAATTAACTGGATTTTCCTACTCACAGAAACAAGAAAAGATAGAGACAACCAAACCCAGAAATTTTAAGAAATAAGTAAGAAGAATATTTTGCTCCACATCATTATTTCAAAGCATGCCTCAGAATTCAAGTTGTGTCATTATAAACCACATCCAACCCAGAGTGCAGCAAAACAATTACAAAAATTATGAGTAGGTTTTTTTTTTCTCCCCAACAATATACAAAGTTTTGGATAGGAAATCAAAAAGAAGTCAATCATACCTCATTTCCTCTTTCAGGATTTTAGAGAGAAGTTTAAAAAAAAAATCAATCATGAAATTGTATAATATTTGGAGGACATTTCTACAGAAATTGAAAAATGTGTAGGCTGAAAATAAATGATTGCAGGTGGGACTCTGTCACTGTCCAAATAAATCTCCTTGTGTAATATTGCATTAAAAAGTACTGTACTGTACATCCTGTAAAGTAATTAGTTGCAAACTGCACCAACTAATCAGTTTAAGGAAAATGCAGGTATCATTAAAGACCCTGCAAATATTCTGAAGATTTCTGCTTTTATCCTCAAGATAATCACAAGCATACTTTCATTCACTAGTTACTTTGTTCCAGATACATTGGAAGTGAGGAGGGAAAGGAGTGGATTGCAGAAATCATTTCCCAACCCCAAATAATATGGAAATGGATTTCACCTAATGATGAATAATGATGCTCTTACTATTTGTTGGTCATTCACTGTTTACATAATATTTTATATACACTAATTTAATTTTAACTATCATGTGAAGTGAATTTTTAAAAGCATTTCAATGCTTTTATTTCTGATGTAGCTATATGGTAATATTGTCTAACGTCTAGACCATGAACTATGCTTCTCTGGAGCTTTCTTATGGAAGGCACACTGGAAGTTGTACGATATCTCTATTACCATCCAACTGAGGAGGGAGTTAGTTTTTTCAGATTGGATCTTCATCTGAAATTTGCTATTTATATGACAAAAACCTTTCATGCATTTATTCCATGAATTTGTATAGAGTGCCTCATATCAATAGTAGTACACAAGAGGCAGAGGACCCCAAGTTCATAAACAGAGGGAGAGAAGCTATTCTTGAACTAATACTTAAGAAAATGCAGATATTAGACCCAGGACATGGAGTAATGCCTTCTTAACAAATCAAGTTATATCTTGCCAAGGGTAGTATGGGGTTAATTAGATAAAAGTGGTGGCCTATGGTAGATATACCCAGAACAACAACAGAAGCAGTGTCTCCAGAATTTAGAAAATGCAAGGACAAATACAAAGGCGATCCGCTTAGCCAGCATGTGAATGATAATTTCTTTTTCTTTCCAATTAGATTCTTCTTACAGAGCATTACACAATTATGTATAGACTAATGTATACAGAACAATTGTACAATGTTAATACTAAGAAGCTTTTTCTACATAAGCTATAAAACTATGTCAGAATCTACTGTCTGATGGAGTGCTTGTTATCTATCAAATGGTACACATGAAATTTATGGTAAAATATATATTATCCTCATTCCCAGAGTGTGAATTTAGTTATTTTAAGTAAACTTACATTTATGTTTTTCTTTTCTTCATAAGTACACAGTTAAGTGTCCCTCCTGATGTAGTCATAGGTAGATATCTGGCCTGGGTGAGTCATATTTGACAGTGGTATTCTGATGCCTGATTGATAAAACAAGAGAAACAGCACCTCTTACCAAATATCAAGGAGATATTTTTTCAGTATTTTATTTCTTATGGCTTCTTCAGTACTTCTTCCATTTAATCAGTCAAAACACTGGGTTACTATCTCATGCTCAGCCAGTACTGGGAACATAAGACAGAGATAATTTCTTCAGAACCTGCATGTGGTAAAGAGAGTAACATGAAGCATAATTAAAGGTTGAACGGAGAAACAGAGTGGGCATGTTCAGAAGAGGTGGGGAGGGCAAAAGGTGCTGAGAGCATTAAGGATTATAAACTGGAACAGCTCAAAAGATGATCTCAGGACCATCAAAGAGCATGTGTTCATCGTTCAATGCGTTCAATGTGTACACACAGTCCAGCTTTTATAGCTGGTAGAAGTTTCTCAATCTTTTTGAAGAACAAGCTCCACTTTTATAGCCTTGCATGTGCTAAAAAAAAGAAAAAGAAGAAGAAGGTTTTTTTTCCCTATATAGTCTACAGAAAGAGAAATGGATACAACATCTCTTCTGGGTAAATCTGCTAATAGCACATTCAAATAAATAACAAAATTAAACAATTTTCCTGATGTTTATTTTAGAAACCACTATTCTCATTTCTCTTTAGTATCAGAATAGCTAGCAAATAATCCTACATTACTGTTTCAGTCTTGAGTGGCAGTATTTTCTTTTTCACTTTTGATTTCAGTTGGTGACAGTGTTTTATGTTTTATGGTAGTAAGTTCAAATAATTTCTAAATAATAACACCGTGTGGTGAAATTATTAGGAAATTATATTTTGAAAATCTCTACAGATGATTATATGTAACTACTGAAGTATTTAACTGGTGGAAATGGAAGGGTGTAAAAAAACTTAGGAAGTTAAAATATCTGCCAAACCTTAAAACCAAGAATCCTATCACATTGCAAGCTTCTTACATTTCCTAACAAATTGAACAGCCAACGGATGAACCCAGGGATAATACAAACACCAGTAAGAGTTGCATCCTCAATATAAAGCACTAAATCCTTTGTTTATGCAGCTGCTAGAAAAGAACACTTTGGGGCTAAAAGCCAAACTGTACTCTTTGGGGGGAAAAGAAAGCCTTACGAATATTTTCTCCTAGAAGGAGAAATTAACAATTCAAGAGGGGTAAATCCAAATATCCCTGAAGATCAATCCATGTTTTGCCCTCTGAAAGTATTCTCTATTTCCCAGAGGTTCACTTTCCACCCAGAAATTCTCAAATATAAATAACATGATGTAAAGACAATTTAGTTTTGTTATGTTGTGCTTTGCTCTTCAGGTGAGTTAATTATACACAGTAATTTTTGACAATAAATATTTCTCAGAACACTTCTGTTTTGAACTGAAGGAAACCCAGCCTGAACAAACTTGGGCCAAAAGAGAAGTACATTTGTTTGTAGAAACGTACGACCAAAAGTCACCCAAGCAGCTGGCTTTAGGAACGATTGTAAACCAGAAATATTTTCAGGTTCTCCATTTCACATTGTCAAGTTTAGTCTCTCTTTGTGCAGATGTGTTTCTTCTACGCTGTGGATGTCATGTCTACCAGTTGCTTCCATAGTCATAATCTGCCCTTCATCAATTGATGAGAACTAGCCTTTTTCTTTTTTTTTTTAAGTATAATTGGCATGTGACATTGTATTCATTTCAAGTACATAACATAATGATTTAATATTTATATATACCATGAAATGATCACCACAGTAAGTCTAGTTAATGGTTGTTACCATATCTAATTCTCCAAATTTTACCTCTCTTAAATTCTAATTTCAAAATTTCTGGAGAAGGTAGTTAAATAGTATATCTTTGAGTACATATGCAATTTTTTCTAATTAATGATGGTCAGGGTTGGGACTTATAAAATGTTAACTCTTATTCCAACCACAAGGCTGAAGCAGTGATGAGGATGGTGCAGGAAAGAACAGTTGCCCTAAATGATGAAGGACAAAATAATAGATTTTACTACCCTATGCAACTTTGAGTTTATTATAAAATTTTTTTCACTTTATGTACTTACATAATTTTAAAGGAATATATGTTTCTGTAAATATTGAAAAGTTTGAACATTTAAAAATTCTTTTTTTACAATAGCAGAAGAAGAATATTAACATGGTACATGAGGTAGCAAATCTATATCACAGACACATGTTTTGAAAACAGAATTGGGCATATTTTTTTAAGTGGGCACAATAATGTCCTTCTACCTGGGAATAATTTACTTTTCAAACAAATAAAAGCTTCTACATATTGAGCACTGCTGTGTGGTGCTGGGCAATAATTCAGTAGCTTTAGACATATTATGTCACTTATTTTTACAACAATTTAAAATAACATGGATCCATTTGCAAGTGAGAGAATTTAGACTTAAGGAGGTTTTAAAACTTCCCAATGTCACTGGGTACACAACAGACTCAGGATTTTGAGCTCAATTTCTCTAAATGCCTCTTACTCACATACTATGAGATGTAAACTAATAAAATTATAGTATATTGTGCATGATTCTAAAACTCGAGTAGAAGAATATTTACTTTTTTTACTTTTTATTTTTTTTAAAGATTTTATTTATTAATTTGACAGAGATTTGAAAGAGAGAGAGAGCACAAGCAGGGGTAGCAGCAGGGAGAGGGAGAAGCAGGCTCCCCGCTGAGCAGAGTCCGATGTGGGGCTCCATCCCAGGACCCCAGGATCATGACCTGAGCCAAAGGCAGACACCCCACCAAGTAGAAGAATATTTAAAAATTTACTTACTTTAAGGGCACCTGGGTGACTCAGTTGGTTAAGTAGTCAACACGTGATTTTGACTTAGGTCATGACCTCAGGGTCATGAAATCGAGCCCCAATTTGGGCTCTGTCCTGAGTGTTGAGCCTAAGATTTTCTCCCTTTGCTCCTCACTCACTCACACGTGTGCTTGTGCTCATGCTCTCTGTCTCTCAAAAAAAAAAAAAAAATACTTTAAAAAAATGAGCTACAAAATGTGAACTGGAATTACATCAAATGTGACAGACAATAAAGCAGTTACCAAATAGGTACATTTTCCTTACTATATTGTATTCCAGACTCATCATTTTACTAATATATCACTTATTTTAAAAATGTGGAGCTTTGAGAAAACTGGATAAGAGGGTCACAAATCAGTACCTCACTTTATTTTGATTATCAACAATAAATTCTATTAAATATCTTGTAGCATGATAAATTAGCTAGATTTGGAAAGCTAAAAGCCGTATTTTTCATATAAAAATTATAAAATTAATTACACTGATCTTCTACTATGAGATTCTACACTATTCTGACTTTCAAACTTCCTTTCTAATGTCGACGATTTGTTTTGCTATGTTAGTTCCTCTTCTCCTTTTTTTAGAACTTTATTGTCTTTGGTCTCTACTTCCAAGATTATTTAGTTGTGTGAATCTCAAATCTGTATCTACCAGCCTGGTCTTCGTCATAAATGGAACCAACTACTAACTGATCATTTTCTTCCTTTAAAAATGAACATTCCTTTTTAACAAGTTTCTGATTTTTGTATGGACTTTAACATGGGCTTTAGGGAGGAGATGACTTTATTGAAATTGTTTTTTAGATATGCCTCATGCCTCTAAGGATAAGAATTTGGTTGTTTTGTTTTGTTTTGTTTTGCTTGGCTCATAAAAACTCAATGATATCCCATAATGACTCACTATATGACTTCCTGAGCAGCACTTAAGATAGTCAGAAAACCAGGGCGTCTGGATCACTCAGTTGGTTAAGGGTCAGATTCTTGATTTTGACTTAAGCCATGATCTCAGGATCGTGGGATCAAGCCCTGTACTGGGCTCCTCTCTCAGTGGACACTCTGCTAGAAATTCTCTCTCACTCCCTTTGCTCTTCCCACCTGCTTTCTCTCTTTCAAATAAATAAGGCTTTAGAAAAAAAGGATATTCAGAAAACTACTGGACAAGTATTCATCAAAGGCCTACCATTCAAAATGGTAAGGTCACACACAATTCAAAATGCTGGGAAGTAGCAGTGAACATGACAGACAAGAAACTTATATCTTGGAGAAGAGAAAAATAGATTTAACAATAAATACATATAATGATAAATGAAGAATGAATTATTAATAAATAACTGCAAAGTATTAAAATAAAAGCTATTTAGTGTGGATCCTTAGAGAAAGCTTTAAGGATGTGATCATCTGAATTCTACATGATAAGAAGGAATTAACCACAAATGAATCAGATGGAAACATGCTCAATAAAAAAAAGGAACATAAGCAAAGTTCTTTATTGTGAGATAATAGAAAAAATACATATTAGGATCTGCTCCTGGTTCCTGACATAGAGCCTCTGAAATCTTTGTAATTTCCAAAATTATAAGAGCACTGAGAACATCTTTTGTTCTAATATTTGGTCTTTGACCTTGACCCTGACATAGGAATCCTGAAACTCTTCTCATTTCTTGGGTGATAAGAGAGTCTTTTGTTGTAATGAGGCAACTTTGGGTGGGCTCCTGGATGAAGGCTTGTCAATGGAAAGATTAAGCCATGATTAGAAGCTTGGGATTTTCAGCCTCTTGAGAAGGGGGAAGGGCTGAAAATAGAGTTAATGACCTATCATGCCTATTGAATGCCTCCATAAAATTCCCAATAGTATGGGGTTCAGAGAGTTCTTAGGTTGTAAAACACATCCTCATCAAGAGGGTGCTGTACACCAACTCCCTGTGGACATAAGTCCCTTTGCTTGGGACCCTCCTAGACCTTACCACGTGTATCTCTCCGTTTGGTTGTTTGTCTGTATCCTTTGTCATATCCTTAATAAACTAATAAACATAAGTCAGCATTTCTCTGAGTCCTTGAGCTGCTCCAGCAAATTAGTCAAACCTGAGGAGGGGTTTATGGTAGCCTTCAATCTGTAGCCAAATCAGATAGAAGTTGTGGATAACATGGGGACCTGGTACTTATGATTGGCTTCTGAAGTTGGGAGAGATCTGTCTTATGGGACTGAGTTTTTAACCAGTGGGATCTGATGCTATTTCCAGGTAAATAGGGTTAGAATTGAGTTAAATTGTAGGACACCCAGCTGGTATTGCAGAGAAGTGATTGTCATGCAGAAAAATTTCCACATATTTGGTGATCAGAGGTGTCAGAAGTGAAGTGTTCTGTGTGAGTAGTAAAGGGAAACATAGGTAAGAAAGAGAGGTGGGAAAGTGAGATGTATCCTTGTACATTTATACACTTACCTAGAGTGATGTACCAAATATCTCTAAAGTGATACCAGATAAGCTTGAATAAGTAAACAGGGCCTAGTTTATATAGAACTTTCTAAGTTAGGCAAGAATTTTAAGCCAACGAGAACGTTCTGATTTATTACTTTACTTTGACTGATAAATATATTATATTTTTGTAATGGGTTGACTACATTGAGGAAAAATTAGAAGGCTAATTAGTTGTCTGGGGAAGAGTGATTTTAGTGATTAACTAGCCTGTCTCCTTTGTATATTTTTAAAAGAGTGATCTTTCAGTGCAAGATTTGCCAAATAGAAAAAAAAAGTATTTGTACAAATAGTAATGATGATGATGATGATGATGCATCCCAACACCAGGATAGCAAATAAAGCATGGGCCGAATGTTCACACAGACTTACCCTTTGGCTGGATGCCCTTGTCCATTGCACAATCTACATAACCACACACTGTGGACATGGTGGTAGTAGTTGAAGTGTTGTGAAGTGAATGGATTCCGAATGTATTTTGAAAGTAAAGTTGCTATTTGATTGGTTATAAGATTGAAAGAAGGATGTAAATTAAAAATAATATTTAGATTTCTGACTTGACATATTCAGACTAAAATTGAAAAAATCAATAAGAGCATTTTGGGGGGTAAAAACAGAGTTATATTTTGGCAAAATGTGTGTCTATTAGATGTCTATTAGATGATGTCTATTAGAAATCTAAGTGGAAATATGTAGTCATGTAGAAAAACTAATTTGGTATTCTGGAGAGATGGGCTCACGTGATGGAATCTGAAGTCACAAGATTAGATGAGATCACATAAGGATAGTGATTAAAGTCTAGATGGACAAAATAGGGGATTCAGGATGAAGCCCTGGAACATGTCAACATTTGAGACTGAATAGGGAAACAGTCTATCAAAGGAGACGGAGGTGAGGCAACAGCAAAACCAGGGATTCAAAGGAAGAAAGTGTTTCCGGAAGGAGGTAACTATGATTTTGACAACCTTACAAAGAACAGATTCAGTGGAGGAGAAGGCCTGGGAGCTCTATCTGAGTGGTGTGAAAGAAGAATATAAGTAAGAAAGTGGAAAAATTGTTCTCAAAAGACAGTTTCAGTAAGTTTTGCTTCGTGGGAGCAGAGATGTGGGACTATAGCTAGGGTGAGATGGGTGGGGGTGGGATGTGGAGGTTGTTTGTTCACTTTTGGAAAGGCAAACGGGAATGATCTGTAGTAATTGAGAAACTATATACAGAAAATGGAGGGGAAATTATCGGTAGTGAAGCCTTGAGAGGGCAAAAAGTCTCAAAAAACCTGTGGGGAACTGATGTTCGTAGAATAGCCAGCCTTCAGTTAGAGAAAAAGGAACAATCAGAGCAGTGCTAGAGCACATCAGTGCTTTGCTGTTGACAGAAGGTTCTTCGCAAAGGGCACATGTGAAGGGTTTGGGAGTTAAGAGATTAGAGGAGATTAAAGGATGTACAGTATAGTGTGGGGATGTGAGTTCACTCAATGACGGATGGCAGAGGTGTCTTGGGCCTCTCCAAATGGTTAAGGAGAATCAGAAAGTGAGAATGACAAGTTTAACACCCCAAACAATTTCTTAAGAGAAGGTGGATAAACAGTTCAAGCTGGAAAACATAAGGTTGCCACATATCTTTGCTTCCTGTAGCTCTTATTTTTTGATGGCCAAAGGGTGATTGAAATTTCCTCAGAGAACATCTTCCTTAGGTGGCCTGGGGGCTGAGTCTCAGTTAATGCCTCTCTTTTATCTGGGAGACTAATACTGGGCTGGGACATGGAGGTGGGGAGCCTAGGGAACGTCTCTGCTGCAGCATGAAGACATGGCTTCCGGGAAACCAAAAGAAGCCAATGAAAAGAGTATTTGTCAACTAATTGAATAAATAAAGGGGTGACTGAAATAAATATACTCTGTAAACAAAGTATTTCTCTGAGTTAGAGGAATAAAATGAGGTTTTTTTTCTTGTTTAATTTCAGCGATAAATTGTCTACTTGTTGCAGTTTTAGAGTACAAAGCTATAGAATTCCCTACTGCTTCTGGCGCCTGGGTGACTCAGCCAGCTAGCTGAGCATCTGACTCTTGATTTCAGCTCAGGTCATGATCTCAGGATGCTGAGTTCCAGCCCTGTGTCAGACTACAAGCTGGGTGTGGAGCTGGCTTGGGAATCTCTCCCTCTGCCTCTCCCCCTACCTACCACTTGCTTTCTCTCTCTCTAAAAAATAAATAATTCCTTATTGCTCCTCAAAAATCATCTGATTACTTACTTGTAAAAAAATACTCCATGGAACCTATCCTTTTCCCAAGAAGAAATCAATTTTTTCTTTTATCCATACCACTAATTACGGTATCATTTCCAATATTCATCTTCATCCTTATTTTAATTAGTGGCATTATGCAAACTGCACTTGACTCAAAAAATAGTGAAACATAAATTACTTCTCCTTTGCTTCAGGTAGTTTATTATTATAAATAACAATTAAAATTACAACAGATTTTAATTTTACATTATGGAAAGCAGTTTGAAATATAATTATTATAGACACTGTTAGTTTTTCCTCTCAATGTTCACTTATCAGAATTCAATTTCTATATAAGTTGGAAACGTTTACTCCAAGAAACAGAGAGCTGAACCTTAAGTACTTTATTTATTTATTTATTTATTTTAAAGATTTTATTTATTTATTTGACAGAGAGAGACACAGCGAGAGAGGGGACACAAGCAGAGCGAGTGGGAGAGGGAGAAGCAGTCTTCCTGCTGAACAGGGAGCCTGATGTGGGGCTCGATCCCAGGACTGTGGGACCATGACCTGAGCCGAAGGCAGACACTTAACGACTGAGCCACCCAGGTGCCCTGAACCTTAAGTAGTTTAAGGAGATAGAGATTTTACTTTTTCATGTAACAAGAATTCTCTTTGAATTGTGTTCTTGACTGTATAGGCTTCATAAATCAATTTTGTCAGTATTTGTAAAACAGTGGTTTTTTTTTTTTGCTAATACTATTTATTCTAAATTTTGTTTGTTTTCTGTTGTCCTTGCTTCCATACACATAGAAGACAAAATGTTTTTACCTGAAATAGTTCCTTAAATAAAAAAGGCAGTTTCTTCTTTACCTTTTGGTAGTCTTCCAGTAAAACTTTCAGCTGTTTTAAAATATGAAATGACAATTATATATGCCTTAGAGTTTTCATGGTATGAACACTCCATTTTGATACTAATTTGGAAATACAGTTCCCTTCTTAGCTGTAATAGAGGCTATTCAGAAAGTCAGTATTTTAAAACATTATTGAAGATAGAAGTAAAATCCATCAAGGGATTTAAAATAGTTATATATTTTGACTAGTAGCATTTACTTCTAATAATTAATTGGCAGAATAATCTGAGATAAATAATAATATTTATTTACAAAAATATTGATCATAATATTATAGGGACAAAAATTCATTATAATATTGAACATACAAAAATAGGGAATAATTATAGGCATACATATTTAAACAAAGGTTAGTTTGCATTAAATACATTAAATCATTTTAATGTATTTACCAGTAATACCTTATCCACTTTATTTTATTTATTTGAGAGAGAGCAAGAGAGCATGAGCTGTGGGGAGGGGCAGAAGGAGAAGGAGAAGCAGATTCCCCACTGAGCAGGGAGCCTGACATAAGGCTCAGTCCCAGGACCCTGGGATCATGACCTGAGCCGAAGGCAGACACTTCACTGACTGAGCCACCCAGGTGCCCCCAAAAGTAATCCTTTAAATAACTTAATGAAAGCCTTGCAATTCTGACCAAGATGGACTAACAGAACTGGATTTATCCTCCCGTAGGAAACAACTTAAAATAAGACACAATATTAAAAAAAAAAGACAAAAAACACCCAACAGTTTTTAGGTAATGGATATCAGGCAGCAAAGAACAGTAATCCCTGAAAGAGAGGAAATGAAATAGGTGAGCCCTACAATTATCCAAGCTTATTGTCAGGAAAGAATTTCTAAGCCACATGGCAAGGAAAGGGAATCTAGGCAGAGCCTGGAAATCTCCTTGAGTTGAAAGACAGAGTTGAGAGTCCAAGGAAACCAAGGTGGCTATAGTTTCATGGGCAGCATGCTTAAGAGGGCAGAGCTGCAAAAAGATAGAGCCCCAGATATCTTCAGACTTCAACTAAATACTGATAAACACATATATGTGAAGAAAATACCTAAGTCTGAGGAAAGAATCATGTGGAAGGATTGAAGAGAATAACCCTTAAAACTCACACATGGCTGAAAATTGTTTGTCTTCCCATCAACCAGAATGGAAAAGACCTATAATTCATAAGACATCAGGTAGAGTACTCAGAAAGAAATCACCTGAGTAGCAGCACAAAATTAGCCTTAAACTAATGACTACTGTTATCCTACCCAAAAAACCTTATAAAAAAAGCTTCAAAAGGACCAAATTGTTTCCAAGTGACTTAACTTCTTTTCATAACAAAGTTAAAGAATGTTTATAGGAAATGCATGTGTATGAATATATACACTCAAAGATGTAAAATTCGCAATAAAAATTACCATATGTGAGAATAAGCAGAAAAATACAACCTATGAGGAGAGTAAAAATCAATACAGAAATGCAGCAAATAATAGCATTAATTGGCATGGACATTAAAACAGTTAATGTAATTATATTCAACATGTTTAAGAAGGCAAATGAAAGATTGAGGATGGTAAGCAACAAAACCGAAGATATAAAAAAGACTCAAATCAAAATTCTAGAGAAGAAAACTATAATGTCTGAAATAAAAAGTGCAATTAATATAATTCACAGTATATTAGACACTTCAGGAAAAAAACAAACAAGTAGTGAACCTGAAGATATGGAAATAGAATCTATCTGAAATGAAATATAGAGACAAAACAAACTGGAAAACAATGAAAATAGCATCAGTGAATTATGGGATGACTTCAAGCATCCTATTGTAACTCTATAACTGGAGTGTCTGAAAAAGAGAGAAGAGCTAATAAGTTCCATGAACTCAAAGAACATGGAACACGAAGAAAGCTACACCAAGGCTTGCCATATTCATACTGCTTAAAATTGGATGGGGTGTTGGGGGCACATTATATAAGAGGGAAAAAGGAAAAAAATAACAAAAATACAAGAAAAAATCCAAGACAGGAGGAGGTGGAATACATTTTTTTTTAAAGTACTAAAATAGGGGCCTCTGGGTGGCACCTTCCGTGAAGCATCTGACTCTTGGTTTCAGCTCGAGTCATGATATCAGGGTCCTAGGGATCCAGCCCCATGTGGGGCTCTACACTCATCAGGGAGTCTGCTTGGGGGTTTGTCTCTCCTTCTTCCTCTGTCTCTCCCACCATATACTCTCTCTCTCTAAAATAAATAAATCTTTAAAACAAAGTACTAAAATGAACACACAAAACTATAAACTCTAAATTAACCACTAATAATTAAAATAAAATAATTATATGTATTATACATATATTATTAAAATAAAAGGTATAGTTAATAAGAAAACAATGGAGATAAAATGAGTTATAAAAAGTTCTCAACCTCAAAGAAAGCAGAGGGAGAAAATATAAAAAGTACAGAAGATACAAATTAAAAACAAATAACAAAACAGTAGATATAAGCCCATTCTTTTCAGTAATTACATTAAAAACAAATGGTTTAAACACAACAATGAAAAGACAGAGAGATAGAAATAGGATTTAAAAAGTAGCATCCAAGTATTTGCAATCTATAAAAAACCCCACTTCAAATATAAAGGTATAGATAAATTAAAAGTTAAAGGATGGAAGATTATTTATATAATTAATCCAAAGAAGGTAAGAGTGCCTATGTTAATATTAGACAAAATAGTTTTCTGATCAAAGAATTTTATGGGGGATAAAGAACATCATTTCATAAAGATAAATCTATCTGACAATCCACAATAATTCTTAAAATAAAACAAAGCTTCAAAATACATAAAACAGAAACTGATAGAACTATAAAGAGAACTAGACAAATCCACAGTTATTGCTCAAGATTTCAACAACTTTTCACAACATAAAATACCTTTCAATGCTTCTTTCACAATAATTGTTATAATGAGCAGACAAAATCAGTAAGGATTTAAGACTAGAAAAACACTATCAACAGGCATGACCTAATTGGCAGTTATAGAACACTTCACCCAACAACAGCAGAAAACATATTAGTCAAGTATATAGAAAACATTTACCATTAGAGGCCATAATTTTAAGCAATAAAACCAGTCTCAATATTTAAAAAATAATTTAATGCAAGGATGTCCTCAAATAACAACGGAACTAAATTAGAAGTCAATACTAGAAAATATCTGGAAATTACCCAAATATTTGAAAACTGAATAGCAGATGCTTAAATAATTTATGGGTTGTAGAAAAAAATCAAAAGGGAGATTATTTTAAACTGAATTTTTAAAATTATTTTAAATATTATTTTAAATGAATTATTTTAAACTGAAAGGGAAAGTATTTTAAACAATGAAAACAAAAAAACAGCATATCAAAATTTGTCAAATGCAGTGTAAGTACTGCTTAAGAGGAATTTTTTTTAAGATTTATTTTATTTTATTTTAGAGAAAGAGAAAGTGAGGGGAGGGACAGAGGATGAGGGAGAGAATCTCAAGCAAATTCCTTGCTGAGCATGGAGCTAGATCCCATGACCCTGGAGATCATGATGGGAGCAGACACCAAGAGTCAGAGGCTTAGCCAACTGAGCCACCCAGGTGCCCCAAGACGAAAGTTTGTATCAATGAATATAGACATAGTAGAAAAAAAAGTTGCAAATCAATGACTTCAGCACCCACTTTAAAAAACTAGAAAAAGAAGGGGCACCTAGGTTGTTCAGTTGAACATCTGACTCTTGATTTCGGCTCAGGTCATGATCTCAGGGTCATGGGATCGAGCGAGCTCCACATAGGGCTCCATGCTCAGCAGGGAGTGTATTTCTCTCCTCCCTCTCCCTTTGTCTCTTTTTCTGCTCACGTGCACACTCTCTCTCTCTAAAATAAATAAATCTTTAAAGAACTAGCAAAAGAAGTTCTAATTAGATACAATGAAAACAAGAAAAAAGCAATGATAAAGATAAAAACAAAAATCATTACAATAGAATACAGAAAAAAACAATACTGAAATCAGTGTAACCCTAAACAATTTCTTTTGTGAAGGTTACTGAAATTGAAAAAATTCTAGCTAAATTTATGAAGGAAAAAAAGAAAAACACAACTTACTACTATCTTGAATGAGAGAGGTGGCATAACTAAATATTCTATAGATATTAAAAGAATAATATGGGGATATTATGAACCAATTAATGCCAATAAATTTGATAACTTAGAGGAAAAAGGCAAATTTCTTGTAAATACAACTATCAAAGATGACTCAAGAAGAAATAATGTAAAAAAGCTCTGTACCTACTTAAAAATGAATTCATAGCCAAAGATATTACTATAAGAAAACTTCAGCCTTGAATGGTTTCACTGACGCATTCTATGAAACACTGAATGAATGTTTTGTACATAAACTCTTGTAGACAATATAAAAGGAGGTAATTCTTTCCAATTCATTCTATGACACCAGCATCACCACCTAATACCAAAACCAACTAACACATTACAAGGAAAGAGAAGTATAAAAAATATTTCTCACAAACCAGATGCAAATATTCTTAACAAAATTTTAGCAAATCAAACTGAACACTATGTAATGATCATGATTCATTACCATTTAGAATTCATTCCAAGAATGCTGGTTTAACATTTGAAAATCAATTAATACAATTTATCATATTGAGACTATATAATGAACAGCATATGATCATCCACAGATACAGAAAAAAGATTTCAAAAATAGACTCACAGAAATGTGGCCAGTTGATTTCAGCAAAAGTACAAAGTCAATTCAATGGATATTTCAATAAATGGTGCTGGAAAAATTACCTATCTATATGCAAAAAAAAAGAACTTCAATCTACATCTCATATCATATACAGATATTAACTCAAAATCAATTATCGACCAAAGTGTAAGTCCTAGAACTAATACAATTTTGACAGAGAATATAGGAGAAAATCTTTGTGATTTTGGATTAGGCAAAGATTTCTTAGATATAGCACTGAAAGTATAATACTGACAAACAATTGATAAATTAGACTTCATTTAAATTAAGAATTTCTGCTCTTTAAAAGACATGGTTAAGAGAATAAAAAAACAAGACATAGTATGGCAGAAGATATTTTCTAATTATATATCTGATAATAAATTTGTATCCAGAATATATATTCAACTCTCCAGAAGCAATACTAAGAAAACAGACTATTTTATTTCACTTACAATAAAAATGTTCACATAGAACATAAAGATGTTCAACATTATTGGCTATTAGGGAAATGAAAGCTATTATGAAATACCACTACACACCTATTAAAATATCAAAAAATTTAAAGTCATACAAGAAGTGGTAGTATTGTATGAATCCATTCACATAAAAATTATAAGAAATGCAACTAAGGTATATCCAAAGAAAGCATATCAGTGGTAATTTGAGGGAGGAAGTGAGACCTGCCATGAGAAGGGGGACTCAAGGAGGATTTACAAAAGAGCATGAGAAAATTTCGGTGATGATAGGTATGCTGTGTCTTCACTGCATTCATGGTTTTGTAACTGTATTATGTATCAAAACTCATCAAAATATATACTTCAAATATTTGTAGTTTATTGTATGTTAATTATACTTTTAAGGAGCTATAAAAATGGAAAGAAACTTAATGTTTTGCATTGATGTGTGGTGAAAATGATATGATACAGATTTCTTTATGCTAACTAGAAGCAAATATTCAAAAACAGTAACTCAGCAAAGTCTTTTCTGTCAATGAATGCATTATGTAAATGTTATAAAATGAGAATTTATTTCATTTATAATCAAAACAAACATGCTATGGAAAAGGGACTTTAGGTCTCATCAATATCTGTAACAAAAGATCTTCTTTTGCTTTATTCTTCAATCATGCTCTTTTCTTCATTGGGCAGAATCTATGAATTTTTTGTTTGTTTGTTTTGTTTTGTTTTTAAATCTTCCACAATCAATGGTGACTCAAAATACAACTGATTGTATGGTTTTCTATCCCTTAAAAAAGAATAGAAGCTGAAAAATCTATTAGAGGCCCACACAGTCACTAAAATGATCATTGATGTGAGACAGCCTGACCATGAAGAATTAGAAAGTTGGCAGAATTAAATATGAACTATAATGAATGTTTATAATATTGGGCCTGAATTAACAAAAAATATTTAAAAGTCTGTCAGTCTGCATTTATCAACAATGGTTATAAATAGATTGTTTGGCCATGTGAAGAAATAAGCATCAAGATATCTGCAAGACTCATTTCTAGCAAATACTGTCAGATAAATGAGGAATTGCTCTAATATCACTGCACAATTTTTGGAAAGTTAAGTGTCGGCTATAGCTTTCAAATATATTTTAAATGATGTTCATTCTAAACTCATACTTTTTCTTCCCTTAATAGAAAAATAAACACTATTTGAATTAAGGAAAAAATAGTTAAGATAAAGTTTACTTTGCATTTTTACTTATTTTAAGAAACTGTGTAAGTTTAGTGAAGATGAAAACTTTTGTTCTTTTAATGATTATTATCATCAAAGTATTTAACAATCTTGTGCAATTTTTTTTTCAAAGAACCTGTTGAGTACCAAAGAAAACACATAAAGGTAACTAAATTAAAAGAATATTTGAGTCAGAATTAATGAAAATAATTAATAGAAGTGTAGGGGCGCCTGGGTGGCTCAGTCGTTAAGCGACTGCCTTTGGCTCAGGTCATGATCCCAGGGTCCTGGGATCGAGCCCCGCATCGGGCTCCCTGCTCGGCGGGAAGCCTGCTTCTCCCTCTCCCACCCCCTCTGCTTGTGTTCCCTCTCTCGTTGTATCTCTCTCCATCAAATAAATAAATAAAGTCTTTTAAAAAAATTAATAGAAGTGTAAATAGAATATACACATGGCCACATAATCTAGAGAAGTTCCTTAAAATAGGGACAATTCTTGTTCATCAATATATATTCACATAATCTGGGGGCGGGTCCATGGTGAGTTCACTAAATATGATGCTAAATAAGTGAATTATAAAAATATTTTCTTAGGGGCACCTGGGTGGCTCAGCCTGTTAGGCAACTGACTCTTTTTTTTTAAGATTTTATTTATTTTATTTATTTAAGATAGAGAGACCGTGAGAGAGGGAACACAAGCAGGGGGAGTGGGAGAGGGAGAAGCAGGCTTCCCACTGAGCAGGACCCTGGGATCATGACCTGAGTGGAAGGCAGACACTTAATGACTGAGCCACCCAGGCGCCCCTAGGCAACTGACTCTTGATTTCAGCTCAGGTGATGATCTCAGGATCATGAGATGGAGCCCTGCATTGGGCGCCCTGCTCAGTGGAGAGTCTGCTTTTCTCTCTGTTTCTCTCTCTCCCTCTCCCTCAGCCTCTTCCCCTGTTCACACTCTCTCCCTCTAGAAATAAATTAATAAGTCTTTAAAAAATAGATTGTCTTGATTTTAATTTCAACATTTGTCAGTGATACAATGTTTTTACCTGAGGCAATCAGTCCTTAAGAAATGAAACCATCCAAGTAAACTTAGAGAGAAAAAAATTTCTTCTGGTAGAATTTATAGAACAAAGAGTAAATGATTAGCCTAGTGAGTGCAACATGTGGGTCAAAAAGACTTCATAGGCAAAAGCCTCAGCAGGAATTCAAAAAACCATATTGTATATGATTCTGTTGGCTTTGCTAATCCAAGGTCCAAAATTCATCTTCTCAAAGGGATACAGAAACTATAACTTATTCTGAATGAGAACACACAAATGCCTAATTTTGCATGATTGGTTAAAAACTGTCTGCACTTTCTGCTTTCCAAATAAGTAACTCGAAGAAATGAAAGCTCCATACCCTCTTTTATCTCAAGACTCAAAAGACCTTCCCTTCTGGGAATGAAGTTCCCCCGAAAAGTCTATGTAAGGCAGATGATGGGTCATGACTTGAATCACGTGCAGAATTTCTAGAAAAGACTTATTAAAACTGCCAGAAAAAATAACAAGCCAAAAAAGTATCACCTTCAGAAAATCAACAAAATGTATGTTTTCTTAAACTCTTTTGAATATAAATTGTCTATTATTTGAAGCATAAAAATGGAAACCATCAGCTTTTTCACTTATGCCACATTATATTTTTAAAAGTGATCTCTCCACTAAAACAATCCTTTTCAAAAATAATTTACAGCCATGCTACTAAATGCAGAGGAACTCAAAAAATGTATTATTTATTTAGAAATATGGGGTGGAAAATTCTATGTCACTGTCAACATGAGAAGTTTGTTTTTCAAAAACTTTTAGTCTTTTTTAAGGGTTTGAATTTTTGTCTTTTAAATAGATAGTAAGTGTATATTCCTGAAAATGTGAAAAATAAGTTCCATAAGGTTTTGAATTTACATAAAAATTGAAGTACATTATATGAATGGCAGGAACAGTTTTGTCTGGATCAACATCAAGATCTAGATAGCCTGGTTGGTGTTTTGTACATCTGGGCCAATAGCTGACTGACTCTGCAGTCCAGTTTTACCAGAAGATCTTAAACTTACTTTTTTGCCTATATTCCAGTTCATCTTAATATTAAAATTAATTATCTTTAGGTTCTGCTTTAGGCAATGGCCAAGAGGCTCGTATTTGACCACCTCTCTCCCAGATGACGAGTATAAACCATTTACAAAATACAGAAAACAGTGGAAAGCAACCCATAAGCTGACTGTAAATGAAATAAATAATTTGGAATAGGGAATGCAGTAGGTGACTTCATTCTGTGTGTGTGTGTGTGTGTGTGTGTGTGTGTGTGTGTGTGTGTGTGTGTTTATTTTACAGCTTTTGCTAAGGAGAGGCCTCATCTGTGCCATGCAGGTCCCCTAGAACTCTGAGGGGAGACTTTAGTCATTTTTTAAATAGATTTTATTTATTTATTTATTTGACACAGAGAGAGAGAGATCAGAAGTAGGCAGACAGGCAGGCAAAGGGAGAAGGAGAAGCAGGCTCCCTGCTGAGCACAGAGCCCGATGTGGGTCTTGATCTCAGGACCCTGGGATCATGACCTGAGCCAAAGGCAGATGATGCTTAACCATCTGAGCTACGCAGGAGCCCCAGAGACGTTAGGCTTTTTGATTTGAAAACTAAAATATTTTAGTTTAAGTTAGTCACAAGTTCTGGAAAATGAGGGAGGAATCCTAGACATAAGAGAACCAAGATGGAGTTTCCTGTAAACTCTGCCAACATTTCTTACCTGTCCACTGAATTACACATTCATTGAACAGACTCTGAACAGCTCAGCTGAAGCTGAAAGGACGGAGCTGATATTAATGTGTGCCCTAAAGATGGAAATATAGTTTGATGCCAACAAAGTTAAATGTCTCATACCACAAACAATCCACCTGGGAAGAGTATAACAGGATGGGGGAGCCTGGGTGGCTCAGTCAGTTAAGCAGCCAACTCTATTTTGGCTCAGGTCATGATCTCAGTGTTGTGAGAGCAAATCCTGAGTAGGGCTCTGTGCTCAGTAGGGAATCTGCTTGAGATTCTCCCTCTCGCTTTCCCTCTGCCCCTCCCTGCCATGCTCCCTCTCTAAAAAAAAAATAATTAATTAATTAATTTAAAAAAATAGAAAAAGCCTTGAGACCAATTAGAAAACAACAAAAGGCCTGCCCCATAAGAAGAGGAAAAAGATAATCAGTACTAAAATGTAAATGTTTAAAGAAGTGATGGCTGACAAGTTTTTAAATATGGTAAAGTACATGCATTTATACATGCAAGAAGTTCAACGAAACATTAGTTAAGGTAACAACACTCATGTCTAAGAACACAATAATCGAACTGAGGAAAAACTATAAGAAGAATATTTTTAAAGCAATCTTAAAAAAAGACATTATATATAGTTATGCAAATACTCAAATGATCACTGATCTCACCAAAAATAATAAGGGCCAGAAGAAAATGAAGCAGTATCTTTCAAATGCTACAGAAATAAAATCTGTCAAACTGGAGATTATACTCAGAGTAAATATCGTTCCAGAATGAAGGTGAACTAAATATATTTTTAGATTTAAGAGAAATGAAGAGAATTCAGTATTTAATTCCAATAAACTTGTACTACAAGCGATGCTAAAGGAATTTCTTCAGACTGCAGGAGATGATAGAGTATAGATCCTTACATACTCAGGAATGCATATAAAAACATTGGAAATGGTAATTTTTAAGTGCATATGATCAATTAAAATAAACATTGTGAACGTTGTCTTCTTGGGTTCAGAAAATATGTGATATAATACACATGAAAACTCTACCATAAAGAGAAAGGGGGTGTAGTAAATGACCCATATGATGGTGAGTGCTACAACAGTACATAGAAGAAGACCCTGACACATTGAGAATGCGTGTTGTAATCTTAAAACAAACTCTAGAAAAGTAATGCAGAAAAGTTTAGCTAAAAAAGCCGGTTGTTAAAATGCAATTCTAAAGCTATCAAAATAATTCAAAGGAAGGCAGGCAAGGAAAAAGTGAGAAACAAACAAAACCAGCAAAGGGAACAGAAAATGGTAAATGGTAAAATGGTAAATCTTAAATCCAAACATCAAGAATTACATTAAAATATCGATAGAATTATACCCACATTAAAAGCCTACGTTGTCAGAATATCTATAAAAGCAAAGGGTTCACTGTAAAAGTCAGTACTGGTGTTACGTTTATTTTTTTACAATAAACATTTCACACATTTTCATGTGTGAAAAATGTTTTGTCCTATCCACCATCTAATACAACCAGGCTTTGGACCCCTTGGCCCTATAGTTTATAATTCTGACTCTCTGTGGCATATCTCTGACTGCTTCCTGGAGACGTGTAACAATGGTTTGTTTTAATTTCAGTGGTCTAAGAAACAAGACTTAAATGGTCGACTTCTAGCATGAAAATATCAATTAATTTTTAAGCTCGAGTTGTAGCCTCTCAGAATAGGAAAACTCTGAGTATCAGATAATAGAGTTTTTTTTTTATTATGTTGTGTTAATCACCATACATTACATTATTAGTTTTTGATGTAGTGTTCCATGATTCACTGTTTGCGTATAACACCCAGTGCTCCATGCAGAACGTGCCCTCCTTAATACCCATCACCAGGCTAACCCTTCTCCCCACACCCCTCCCTCGAGAACCTTCAGTTTGTTTCTCAGAGTCCATAGTCTCTCATGGTTCGTCTCCCCCTCTGATTTCCCTCCCTTCATTCTTCCCCTCCCGCTATCTTCTTCTTCCTTTTCTTTTTTTTTTTTTTAACATATAATGTATTATTTGTTTCAGAGGTACAGATCTGTGATTCAACAGTCTTGCACAATTCACAGCCCTCACCATAGCACATCACCTCCCCATTGTCTATCACCCATAGAGTTTTATAAACACGTATATCAAAAAGAACTGGCATTGCAACTTTATTTTGACTATAGAGAAATAAGCTAATTAACTAGGTTGATCCACAGCAATGCAAATTCAGTTGCAGTTGACTATTCTTCATGAGATGATACACACTGATAATGATTAGTTTTAGTTGGTGCTCCATAAAAATACATGGATTTCATGGCAAATCTGTTCATATATTTTCTATTTTGTCTCAGTGATCATCACCCTCCTCAAAGATTCCATAGGCTCAAAAAGGTTATGTCCCGTTTCTGCTGTAAATTTCTTGTCGCTAGCAGAAGACCAGAATCCATCTCCTCAGCCCAAATAAAGTCATTGTTATTCCTGTTTCATGGTGTATGAACTATTAGGAGTCTGTGGGTGACCTGCCCACTCTCTGTCCCAGTTTAGGTAAAGAATGTTCAGTGTTTTTAACAAGAACACTACCTTCTTTTAGGATTGCATTCACATCCTTTTACTGCAGGCACTGATGGTTCATTTCTAGGCATGAATGTTCACCTCCTCAGATATTATAGCTCCTTCACAAATACAAGCCTACTAGAAGAGAAAAAATTTTACATGCATACATTTCCCATTTGTATGCCCTGCCTCCTCCCTACTGCCTTGCTTCTTCACATCACCTAGGAATAGAAGCACAGTTCAGCAGTCTCATCCCTAGCTGAGGAACCTGTTGTATTTATCTGCATAAATCAAGGAATCGGATTAAAGTTTGTTCTTATAAGTAGTGATAGAGGAAAGCAATGATGAGATAATAATTATAATCCTGATAAAAATGAAAATAATATGATAATAAATTCTATATAAAAAAGACTTATTACTGTTCAACACTCAAAACTTGACCATTTACATCTCATGTTCTTTTAATCCAGTCTTCCACCTTCTTTGTAAACATCAGAGAACTATTGATCATCTAGTTTCTCCCAATCTTTATGGAAATATTTAAGCAAAGATGTGGTGGCCAGAATGGCAGTTTGGCTTGTCCCTGACTTATAAGTATTTCAGGCTATTGGCAAGCATACTGAGTGAAACGAATCTTAACTTGATAAGGCACAATTCAATAATTAGTAAATCGTATTCCTTTCTGTGCCTCTCTTTAGTACAGAAAATTCTATTAATATACCTGTTTTAGGGGGCGCCTGGGTGGCTCAGTCCTTAAGCGTCTGCCTTCTGCTCAGGTCAGGATCCCAGGGTCCTGGGATCCAGCCCCGCGTTGTTGAGCTCCCTACTTGGCGGGAAGCCTGCTTCTCCCTCTCCCACTCCCCCTGCTTGTGTTCCCTCTCTCTGCCAAATAAATAAATAAATAAAATCTTAAAAAAAAAAACAAACAAAAATATATCTGTTTTAGGATCTTACCAAAAGCCAAATACATTTTAAGTGTTAGGAATGCAAATCTGTGTAAGATAAAGTGTTTGACTTCAAGGAATTCAATATCCTTCGGGGAACAATAAAATGTGACGAATACAATGTAGTAGATGCTATGTGATCATATTCTCTAAGCTTTAGGGAATTGCTAAAGTGTAGGAGAAATCCTAGCATTAGATGACGCTTAACTTTGTTACCTATGGCTGTGCAAAACCTAATTCTACAGTTAAACAAATAGGAAGACTTGTCTCAAATATCATTACATTTTTGCTACATGGTTAAGATTTCTTATTTGGCTTAAGACTTTGACATCTAGGATTTAGTCCTGCTTCTGTGGCACACAGTAATTGTGACATTTGAGTGTTAGTTTTCTCATGAGTATACTGAGGGAATTTCAACAATTAATTTAAATTCCAATATGCTGATAAATATTTAATAAACAATACATTTGTTTATTCTCATCCTATTTAAACTCCATACTACGCCAGAGGACATTAGACTTGTCTAAGCATTGACAAAATTACTACATAATCCTCAGAATTAAATTTGTTAAAATATTCAATACTTATCAATTGTTCCCATCCATGAGTCCTTGAAACCCTGAGATTTTGAATTGCATAGTATCAAAAACCTTAAAAAATCAGGACTAAATATTAGTTATTGAATGAAGAATAAAGAATCAATGAATAGTGTAAGCAAAAAAATAAAAATAAACTTAGATTTTAAAATATTTTGTATATTTATCATCTCCATTTGCATCAAATTTGAAAAACTTTGCCTCTACTATATGAAAAAGGTAGATTTTCTTCCTATATGGAATTGCTTTTCTTTCTGAAGTATGGACTTCATATTTTTTTTTGCCTGCAATAAAATTAATTATCAAAAACTTTGATGGTGACATTTCATGTTGTAGATAAGGAGTGTCCTCAGTAACCCTGGCCTATAACTCTGCATTGACTTAAAACTTTTATTTTACATTTTTAATTCCTGACTGTTCCTTTGCAGATAGACAGAGGATATATAGATAAAAGATAGATAGATGATAGATAGATAGATAGGGATAGAAACTTCCTTTTTTTCATTTTATTTTTAGGTAAACTCTATACCCAGCATGGGTCTCAAACTCACAACCCTGAGATCAAGAGTCGCTTGCTCCACTGACTGATCCAGCCAGGTGCTCCGAGATAGGAACTTTCAAAGAAAAGAATTTCTGGCATTAGTTTCAATAATTATATATGTCTCTATTGTATTTTCATATTAATAGTAGTAATTTCTTTTGAACATATTTCTCAATTGGGAGTTATCCTAATGATTCTCAATTATCTTAGGTTAAAGAGGAAGTCTTTATGTACTTTTTGAAATAATAATTAATCTTTGTCAACATAATTAACTATAACTCTCATGTAAAATAGAGAAATAAATTTACCATTGAAATTTTGCTTACATTTTCTGTAAGAAAAGTCATATAAATATTTCATTTAAAAAAAACACAGGTCATTAGAATCACATACTCATAATGTGATGGAGAACAAAGTTATACAAAACATAAACTGTGGTTTGTTTTTGTTTCTATCCTTTGAGAATTCTACCATTTGGAATTACTGTTCCTGATGTGTATCACTTCAGAAAATATTTTGGATAAATATGTTTGCCACTCTCATTCATTGTTTTTTTTCTCCCTTAGTTGTCCAACCTGGCACTCATTACTTAAAAAAAAAAAAAAAAATTAAACTTGGAGATAATTATAGAGGCACATGCAGTTGCAAGAAATAACACAGCAGAACTTTTTTTTTTTTTGTACACTTTACCCAATTTCCCAATGATAACATTTTGAAATCTGCAGTGCCATATCACACCCAGAATTTTGACAGTGATAAAGGCAAAATCCAGAACATCTGCATCCCGGTGAGGATCCCTTCTTTATACAGCCACGCCCAATTTCCTCTTACGCTCGACTCCTCCCTCCCCTTACCTCTGGGCTGCCGTTTAATCTGTCCGCCGTCTCTCTAATTTTAGCATTTCAAAAATATTCTATAAATGGAATCATATAGGTTTTAACTGTGGAATTTGCTTTTTCCATTCAGTAGAATTCTACAGAGATTCTCGTATGCATCAATAGTTTGTTCCTTTCTGTTGCTGAGTCATATTTCATGGTAAATATACCACAATTTGTGTAATTACTCACTTGTTGAAGGACATCTGGGTTGTTTCCAGTTTGGGGCTCTTTTCAACAAAATCCACAATAAAGTTCCACTCAATTTCTACTTTTTTTTTCTGATAGTTTTTATCATGAGTGGGAGTGAATTTTGTAAAATGTTTTTTCTACTTCAATCGATCATGCGATTTGTCTTTTTTAGAGTGTTGACATTTTGTATTAAATTGATTAAGCTTCAAATATTGAAACTGCCTTTCATTTCTGGAATAAATACCACTGATCGTGGTATATAATGCTTTCTATATACTACTGAGTCCGACTTGCTCATATTTTGGTAAAAATTTTTGCATCAATATTTATGATGGATATTGGTCTATAGTATAATTCATTTTTGTTCTGTTTCAAGACAGAATTGAGAAGTTTCTGTAATGATATCTCTGGTTTAATTTCTCATATTGATAATGTATGTCGTCTCTCCTTTTTGTCAGTTTCACTAGCAGTTTATTTATTCCCTTGATCTTTCGGAAGAACAAGCTTTTTGTTGCACTGATTTTTCTCTATTGTTTTCCGTCTTCACTGTCATTGATTTCTGCAGTTTATTTCCTTTCTTCTTCCCGATTTGGGTTTACTTTATTCTTCCTCTAGTTTCTTGACGTGGAAGCTAATATTATTGATTTGAGACTTACTCATTTCGAATGTATGCATTTAATTGTATAATTTGTCCTCTCAGCACTATTTTAGCTGTGTCCTACAAATTTTGATATGCTGCATTATCATTTTCACTTAGTTCAATGCATTTTAAAAAATTTCCCTTGAGACTTCCTCTTTGATCCATGTATTATGTAGAAGTGCCTGGTTCAGCTTCTAAATATTTGAGTATCATCTTGATTTTTGTACTGACTTTTGTATGATACCATTGCGACAGAATAAACTCTTTGTGATTTCAAAATACATTCTGTGTGATTTCAAGTCTTTTAAGACTTTTGAGGTTTGTTTTATGTTCCAGGATAGGGTTTATCTTAGTATATGCTTCATGGGTACTTGAAAAAGATGTGCATTCTAATGTGTTTGGGTGGAGTATTCTATAAATGTCAATTATATCCTCTTGGTGGTGTTACTGAGGTTTTCTATATCTTCTGGTATTCTGTCTAGTTTTTCTATCACTTGTTGAAAGTCATGGTTGAAAGTCATAGGATGTTCAATCGGCATATTCATGGTGTCAATTTTACCAATTTGAATAAAATTTAGAAAACTTACTTCCTTACTTCCTTTTATAATATAGTTGCCTGAACTATGACCTCTATTGAAATTTAGAACCAAATCATAGTGCTGGAATTTCTGCTTCCACCACCAAGTATCAATGAGACAACTCAAGAGGGAAAGGAAAATTTATTATATTTACCTATAATTTTGATTCCTGTGTTCTTTCTTCCTTCTGATATTTCAGGATTCCTTCTGTATCACTCCTTTCTGTTTTGAGAAATTCCTTTAGGTAACTCTGCTGGTGACAAATGTCTTAATTTCCTCTTCATTCCTGAAGGATAGTCTCATTGAATGTAGGATTCTGGTTTACATTTATTTTCTTTCAACATTTGAAAAACATTGTGCCATTTCGTTTTGGACTCCATGATTTTGGATGAGAAACTCCCTGTCATTTAAATTAGATTTCCCTTATAGGTTGTTTCTCTCTCCTTGCTATTAATATATATAATTTGTTTTGGTGTGGATTTCTTTGAATTTATACTCCATGAGATTTGCTTATCTTCTTGAATCTCCCAGGTTGATATGTTTTGCCAGAGTTGATAGGTTTTTAGCCATTATTTCTTCAAGTACTTTTTCAGTCTCACCCTTTTACCTCTCCTTCTAGAACCCCAATGACAAAAGATATTAGATTTTTGTTAAACTCACACAGGTCCCTGAAGCTCTATTCATTTTGTTTATATTCTCTCTGTTGTTAAAATTGGATAATTTCTAATGTTCTTTTTCAATTCACTGATTCTTATGCGCTGGTATTCTGTTGAATCCATCTGTGGAATTTTTATTTAACTTATTTTATTTTTCAATTCTAAAAACACTCTTCTTTAGATCTTGTATTTCTGTGCTGAGGCTCTATTTTTTCCTTTGTTTCAAGTGTGTTTATAATTGCTCATTGAAACATTTTATGACGGATGCTCTAAAATATTTGTCATATTTCTAACATCTCTGTTCTTTTGGTGTTGACATTTTTTGTTTGTCTTTTTGTTTTTCATTCAGTCATCTTCTTAGTTCTTGGTATACTGAATGACTTCATTAAAACTTGGACATTTTGCATATTATGTTATGGAGCTCTGAATCTTGTTGAAACCTTTTGTTTTAGCTGGCTACTTCTGACACTGTTCCAGCAAGGGATGAGAGTGTAGCCTTATTACTCTCAGGTAGGAGTAGAAGCCCAATTTGCCCATTTGGCCTCAATTGACCCTTGGAGGAAGGGGATGCTCTTCCTTACTGATGGGTGAAGATGGGAAATTTCACTCCCAACAAGCATTTACTGATTTGCCACTGGCTGGGAAGAGTAGGTGTGACTTGTTACTGCTCACCCGGTGACCTCCACAGATGCCATGGAAGGCAACGGTAAAAGTCTTGACTTTCTACTATTCTCATGGATATAGGACCCCCCCCAACATATTCCAGTGGGAAAGGGGAGAGTTGCTTCATGACTTCTGGATGAAGGTACCTGCTCTCCAGCCATGGTTTCTGCTGATACTGATGGTAGATGGGGAGGGGGCTTTATCATCTAATGGGTTGGTGCTCAGTTTCCTACTCAGGGTACATGGTTCCTTACAAAGCCTTTTCTGACACCACCCCTTGAGGGCTTTGGTACCTCATTACAGTCTGGTGAGTGTTGATACCTATGTTGCCCTTGTAACCTTTACTGGTATGAGTGCGACTGTGGCCACGTTTGTTTTGTTTTGTTTTGTTTTGTTTTGTTTTGTTTTGTTCCTGTGATGTTTGGTGGTAGTATAGCAGTTATTATCTAAAAATGTCTATCTTCTTGTGCTGTTCCTTCCCTGGTCTTTCGGCTAGAGAAATCAGTCTTTTGTTCCTTTTAAATTGCCTATTTCCTTTGGCATTTCCAGTTTGCTAGCTCCTCCAGTCCCAACTCTGGGATATATGAGGCACAAGGAAATTCAGGAAACCCACCGCTGTGTTTCAAGGTCCTAAGGTCCAAGGTCCTAAAGTCCCTAGTGCTCTGCCACCAACTTTTAAAGTCTTCATATGTTAATATATATACATATTATATAACTATATATATATATATATATACATATATATATATATATATATATAGTCCAGCCTTTTAGGTCTGTGTAGTGGTATGAATAGAAAAAAGTACATCCAGTCCAAGCTTCCAGAATCAGAAGTCCCTCATAATATTTTAAGACAGACTTGATATGTATTCCACTTTCAGTATTTGTTAACTCAGAAATACAAAACTTAAAAAAATCTGTTTTAGGCATACATACAGTTTTGCTTGCTCTCATTTCACATTTAAGCCCATGGATGTATCATTAGCAAGCTAATATCAGAGCTAGAAAGAGGTGCTGAGTATCTTCTCCCTCTTGGATTGTGTCTTATAGCAACAGCTTATAAAATACTAATTCCTTAAAAAAGCATCTATAAAAATATAAGTTCTGTGAGGTCAGATACCTAATAGCCTGTTCACTTTTAAATGTCTAGCACAAAAACCCTTTCTGGAAACATGCTAGAAGCTCAACATATATTTGGTGAATGAGTAAAGAGTGTGGGTACTGCATTAAGCATTTTATATGTATTATCTCATGTATTTATTTATTATATTTATATAAAGATTTTATGTTGAAAGAGAGAGCACAAGTGAAGGGCCGGGCAGGGGCAGAGGGAGAGGGAGAAGCAGACTTCCTGCTCAACAGGGAGCCTGACACCAGGCTCAATCCCAGGACCCTGAGTTCTTGACCTGAGCTGAAGGCAGACACTTAACTGACTGAGCCACCCAGGCATCCTATGTTATCTCATTTAAACCCTCTAAAGGTATCAGATGTCTCCATCTTAAAATTCAGGAAACAAAGGCTTAAAGAGGTGCAAATAACTAGAGACAAGTCACACCAATGATAAGTGGTGGAACAAGGTTCAAATCTTTGTCTACTACAAAATCTGTGTTCTTTCTACTAGTCCCAAACTGCTTCTCACAGAAAGAAAAGAAAGAAAGGTCCTTCGTTTTGTACAGTGTCCCCCTTTAAAATGTCCCTGTTCCTCATATTGGGGTAGATGGGCCTACCACTAAACCACAGGAGCAGGCACAGTGGAAAGTTCTCTGCTGTTTTTGGAAAACAAAGAAAACAAGCAAATAAAACCCTAAACAAACAAACAAACAACAAAAACCATCCCAGAAACATGTTGAGGCAAAATAACAACTGTAGCAGGAACAGTGAAATGGCTGCAAGAAGACAATAAAAGGGATCAAGAAAGGTAGCCTAGTGCAGGGATAATTTCCTATCTGCATCACAAAGTAGGGGTCAGGGCCCATGAACTTGAGGAAATAAACACTGTTTTACATGTGATTACCTGGGGTTTACAATGAAATTCTATTGAATGGCAGTCACTAAGTCACTTTTTTTTTTATTTTATTATATTATGTTAGTCACCCTACAATACGTCATTAGTTTTTGATTTCGTTGTTTGCGTATAACACCCAGTGCTCCATGCAGTACGTGCCCTCCTTAATACCCATCACCAGGCTAACCCATCCCCCCCTCCCCTCTAGAACCCTCAGTTTGTTTCTCAGAGTCCATAGTCTCTCATGGTTCATCTCTCCCTCCGATTTCCTCCCCTTCTTTTTCCCTTCCTTCTCCTAATGTCCTCCATGCTATTCTTTATGTTCCATAAATAAGTGAAACCATATGATAATTATCTTTCTCTGCTTGACTTATTTCACTTAGCATCATCTCCTCCAGTCCCATCCATGTGGATGTAAAAGTTGGGTATTCATCCTTTCTGACGGCTGAGTAATATTCCATTGTGTATATGGACCACATCTTCTTTATCCATTCATCTGTTGAAGGGCATCTCGGCTCTTTCCACAGTTTGACTACTATGGGCATTGCTGCTATGAATATTGGGGTGCATATGGACAGGGAAAGAAACAACAAATGTTGGAGAGGTTGTGGAGAAAGGGGAACCCTCTTACACTGTTGGTGGGAATGCAGGTTGGTACAGCCACTTTGGAAAACAGTGTGGAGGTTCCTCAAATATTTAAAAATGGAACTACCCTATGACCCAACAATTGCACTCCTGGGTATTTACCCCAAAGACACAGATGTAGTGAAAAACTAAGTCACTTCTTAATTATTCTAGCAAAAATTTTTCAGGGTATAGCTTTCTCTTAATTGTATTTAACTCTGTCATCCCCCCCTCCCTTTCTATGACTGCTAAACGGATCAGTTAAATGTCACTAATATCCTCCTGTGTGGATATGTGTGTGATAAAGGTGGGAAAAAGGGAACTAAGTGAAGTTTATCTAGGTTGTCTGTCATTTCCTAGGTCCAAAACCTCACCAGTTTCCAGCAGCCCATGTGATACGTGTATCTAACTCCAGATTAAATCAGTGTCTCAACTAACACAATCCTTTAAGTACAGTTTATGCGAGTTTATGTTACTCCACTAGTGACCGATAAAAGCGTATTTTCTGCTAATGGTGAAACATTTGAGGTGAACTGGGTCACAGATAAAAGATACTTTCCTGTTCAGTGGTTACATTTTCAGGATAGCATTACTCTCACAAACAAAATTACAAATTGGATTAATCATTTATTCTGGAATAGGCAGTAAAATTTAGGGCATCCTACTAAAACATTAGATCTAAAAGATGAATGTTTGCAATATGTGCTTTAAGAAGTTGTCTTTTATGATTTATTTGCCTTCCAGTGCTTATGAATAACACAGGGCAAATTGTTTTCTGTGTGGTTTAAAAATCATTGGTATGCAAATAGGCTTTGATCTGAATTTAGCCAAGCAGAATGAGGTTATGCTCATTAATCAAAGTAGATGGTTTAAGTTTGGCAAAGATATTGAAGCTGGAGTTAGTCTTGGTACTGTGAGGATTTTTAGTGCCATATTTTGTATTTATCCTTTCCCTTAATTATAGGCAATGCAAACAATTGGGCCTTTATGTTTCCTTGGCCCAGTTATACTCAAAGACCTAATTTCCTGCTATTCTCACCCTCTATTCTGCTTTAGTCACCTTGCTTTCTTATTGTTGGCAGATACACCATGCACACTTTCACCCCAGTGCTTTTGCACTGCTCTTCTTTCTGACAGAATATTTTTCCCCAGATCCCCATAGGGTGAGCTCTCTTCTGGTCTGTACTCAAATGTCCACCTATGAGCCAAGACTTTCCTGAGCACCCTTTATAAAATAGTGAGCCCTTACCTTCACTACCAGATCCTCTTAATCTCTCTTATATTGCTTTTATCTTTTTCCATTGCCTTGGTGACATACTCTGTATTCATTGGCATATATATTTATATTCTCTTCCCATGTTCTACTTCTCTATTGCATAGCATATTACTCCAAAACAATGGCTTACAAAAACCATAAGAATAATTTGTTTTGCTCTTGAATCTGAAGGTTGACTGGGGTTAGCTCTTGGGTTCTCTATCAGAATCTCCCAGCCGCGACACAGTTACACAGTGTCTGGGGCTCAAAATCATGCTTGCCTCCTCGCATTTCCCACACATGAAGACTGGAACACCCTGACGCTGGAAGAACCAGGGCTCCTCAGCCATTCTACTATATCCATGTGTGCTCTCTCCCTTGCATGACAGTGTTAGGAGAGCCAAGAGTCTTAGAGGGACACTGGATTCCAAAACAAGTGGGGAGAGAAGTTAGTTTGCCTCTTACGATTGTGTCTTAAACCTCATGCAGCACATAATTCCTGCAGAATTTTATTCACTGAGTCACAAAAGCCTGCCCAGTTTTCAATGGAAGGGAAAGAAACTCCAGCTCCTGATGCAGGTATGGCAAGAGTTTACAAGAGCAGCAGGGACTGGAAATACTGCTGTGGTCAATTTTGGAAAAGATAACCTGTTACATCCCTTTAGAAAGTAATGTCTACATGTTAGGTCCCTGCTATATGCACAGTTTTCTTTTGAACGGCTAAAGAAATAAATGAGTGAAAAGAAAACCTAAATAATTTGGGTAAAAACCAATTGTACGTGACCAATGTATCCGGTATTTTAATAACAATATTGAAGAGGTTATATAAATGCCCATGGTTATGTGCTTAAAAGGGGCTGGAAATCTTTTTTTTTTTTTTTTTTTAGAATTCTTTTAAGTAGAATTCCCCATTAGATAGATTTTTTTCTTTATGAATGCAACATAGATTGATCAAATTCAGGATGAGCCAGTCATTTCTAATTTGAAGTGGATATTCCACCTCAGTCTTGATTTTATGAATAATTTGAGGACCTGAACAGACCACACAGAGAATATGCTACAACTTTTTGCCCACAGTTCCTTTAATTGGTTACTTTTAAAAAATTTTTATTATATTTAAATTCATTTAATTAACATAAGTGTATCATTAGTTTCAGAGATAGAGTTCAGTTTCTCATCCACTGCATGTAACACCCAGTGTTCATTACATCACGTGCCCTCCTTAATGCCCGTCACCCAGTAATTTGTTACTCTTTCTAATGGAAGGCCCCGAACATTCCATAATTACGTACTAGGAGCTAAGATCCATGACATGAGGGTATCAGCTGTTATGCCTCAGAATTATGTATTTAGTGTTTAGTACAACCCCAAGCACACAAAAGTTTCTTAGTTTGTTGGAGGGGCAATAGGTGAAAATTATTACCAAGTTTATAGGTACAAACTGAAGAAATTTTAAGTCTTAAATTTCAAAAGGGCTCATTAAGTTAATAAATAAATATGTTATATAATATCTCAGTTTGCATTAGTCTTATTAATCTTTCAAACTATACTAGATATAAAAGTTTTAAGTGCTTCTCAATCTTTTGGCTAAGATTAAGTATAGATATAAAGGTTTAATGATATGACTCATTGTTATTATTTATTGGTGAGATGCTAAAAACCAATTAAGTCATAAGAAAGCATAAAATAGAAAGGTCAGTTTAAATCTAGATAATCTACTATTTGAGAAAAAAAGTTCAGTTATAGACTATTCTTTTCAGAGTGCATTGCTATAGTCCTTCTTTTTTATTTTGTATTTTGCTCCATAATATTGTCTATATCCTGTAATGGCTTAAATTATTTTTAAAATGCTTTTTCATATAAGATGCATTTTATATTGAAGTACTTACTGTTTCTTATTACTGCTATGTTTTAATCAAGTTGGTTTCTCTCGGTCAATAAGCCAGTAAGTGGTATAATCCTTCTGAAGTGTAAACGTGAACACTAATCAGGGTCTGGATGTGTAATGCATTCTTCAGTGTGAGTGTGTGTTTAGTGTATGTGAACATCTGGTGAATTAAAAACCTGTCAAAATGTAAGACTTACTGTTAGATATACCTGCATTTTACATAGACAATAGATTTTGATTTCTCTGACATTCCCTTCAAATGCCAAAGACTAAAATTAGAAAAGACGACGATGCAAACAAAGAAGTGTCACTCGTGAAGTGTTCTAACATATATCATACTGTATTTTACCTTTTAAGGAAGAGTCCATTAATTGGCCTATGATAATTGAGGGGAAAAATGTCAAAAAGATTAGAAAATGGAGAACATAAGCTATAGTTTCCGGCACTTTTTTAGAATAAAAAATTGAGTATAAGCTGAACAATCTACAGAAAAATACGGCGACTGACAAATGAAAATGGTAATTTCAGTTTATTGAAAATTAAAGAGCTACAGAATGTTTTGTGGGAACTTTATTTCCCTTTTAAAAAAATTCTAATTTTTTTCTTATGATTCTTGCTTTTAAATTTATTTTTTGTGTGTGACATACCTAAACATGTGTAGCCTGTGAGCACATATATACATGTATGTCTAAGTGTATGTAGTGTACAGCAAATAGAAAGTCATAGAAAAAGCACACAGAAAATAAGGAATTTACTTTTGGTTATACGGAAATAACTGGCTGTGCTTAGATACATCCTCTGAACTTTTGAGATTGATTTTAGGGGAGAGTATTACCTGTCATGATTTCCTCATAAGGTAAACTAGTTTCAAATAAAAAAAAAAAGGAGAAGAATCCTTTCAAAAGCACAAGAAATCAATCAATTATCCATTTCAAAATCGAGTAGAATAACGTCTAAAAAGGAGTTTAGGTTAAAAATCTCATAGAGTCAAGATTGCTCTTGACAATGGCAATAGTTAATTTTGGCTTGTTCATGTTCAACATTTTAGTTCTGGAAAAATAGTTTGAAAAATTAAAACCCACAAAATTAAATACAGAGATGTTTCTCTTTTTCCAATCTCTCTTTTTCATCCCTTCTACTTCTCCCTTCTCCTCCTTCTCTCTCTCTCTGTCCCAGGTACGAGTATCTTTACAGAGCATGTGACTACATCCATGTGAACTGAATGGGCGTGTGCTAAGACTCTATTGTTTCACAAACAAACATAACCCTGTCATTGCACTGGGCAGAACATAATTTCAACTGATGATGATGTATAAGTTGAGTCTGGCGGCTGTAGTGCATGAGAGTTCATCATTATGAGAATCAACGTCCCAGTATTTGGTACTGTTTAAAGGGCGAAAAAACATATTTCACGCTTTTCTGTTATATGAATTTTGGCCAAATAGAGTCTGAACATATCGTACAGACATTACTTATGCCTGACTGATTTTCAACATAATATCTGTCTCTGTTTTAAAAGGTATTCTGTCTAACTTGCTCCCCCCATCTCTTCATCCTGTTACTTCTTTTAACAACTGGTAGCTCAATTTTCTCATGGCCCCTGTTAGTAGTTTCAGCAAACTTAACAGTGCAATCAATTAAAATGTGTTTGGCAAGCCAACTAAGGTTAAGATCCTTTTACTGTTGATGGCTTATTTAAGGACCTTTCCTTGACACTTAAGGTATATAATTCAACATAATGTACCAAGCTCAATAATATTAGCTGGTTATCCTGCACAATCGGATAACAACTTGATTGTTTGGTTTAAGTTTAATTGGCATGTGATGAACTTGACTATAAGAAAGAGATGAACAATCAAAAGCTTGTCAGGATTTGAATGAGGTCATCTGTTAGTGGAAATTATAACTAAAATGTTCATGGTGATTTATGGTTTAAAAATAGGTTCTCTATCATTAACTCCTGTGACAGAACTACCTAATGAGGTATTACTTGCACCATTTATAGATGAGGAAAGTGAGATTCAGGAAAGTTAATTATTGAGCTCAAGGTTACACTTTAAAGTGCAAGAACTAGAGCATAAACCCATTCTTCTGATGGGAAACCTGTATATAGGTCATTTCTTAGGAAACATATTGATAAAATATATATATACATACATATATAATATAGATCATATAAATATTGAATATATATAGCGTATATAAGATACTGAGTGTGTGTGTGTGTATATATATATATATATATATATATATATATATATATACAGAGAATGAAACAGAGACAGAGGAAAAGCAATATTCTGTATTATGATGGTAAAGTTCATGTATTTAAATTCATATGGCCAGTGACAAAATCCTAGTTCCTTTACTTCCTACCTATATAAGCCACCATGAGCCTGAGTTACTCCAAGTATAAATAAGAAAAAGAGGAGTGATTATTGTAATTATCAAGAGATACTTACAGAAAAGCACTTAACATTGTATTTGGCACATAATAAACAATAAATAATAATAGTGACAGAGAGGAGAAGGAGGAGAAAACATCAGAATTTATCTCTCTGTTGAAAAGTTTGAAAATTAGTATTTTGTCAGGTCAATACTTGTGTTACAGTGTCTAGAAAATAAAAGAATATTCACAAATAACATTTTTAAATATATCAAAAAGTGTGAGATCAACAAGGACTAGAGGAGTTAAAAATACATAGTGGAAAAAGTCCTTCCTAAATGATCTGACAGTCATTGCCATGCCTTAGGATTAGTTTTTGATTCTGAGCACAAGCGGAGAATTGGGTTTAATCCAGGGATATGGACCCTTCCTAAGGTTAAAAAAAAAAAAAAAAGGAATCTAAGGGAGCTTTTGACTGTCGTATAGGCTGGTGTGCTGGAGTAGAATCTAGTGGAGCCCAAGTACATGGCCATCTTTCCTGATGTGACATTTATTGAGTGAGTTGTTTCTATATGCAAGGGTAGGTGTGTTGTGGTGGTGATGGTGGTGGTTAGAAGTTTGGTTTGTGAACTTCTAAAACCCTGAATGAAGTCTTCTGCCATTTCTGGACACTTAGGAAACAAGTCACACTAGGACCAGGGGGCTTGCTTCAAATATATGGACAGTCTCCAGGTGAAGACATTGAAGTTACAGCGGTCAAGAAACAAAGAAATTAAACAAAGCAAGACAGAACAGAACACCCTTCTAATAAGCATCCTCCCAGTCAGTCAAATGCCTAGGAGGGTTGTGTATGAGGAAGAGAGCTAAACCAGAATCAATGAAGGCTTATTATATTGCAATCTATACTTCCATGCACATCATATCTTGATTGGATTGAGGTGATCAGTTGATCACCTAATCTGCTGAAAAGAAGAAAAGTTGAATTGTTTCTAATGGGGGAAGAAGGGCAGTAACATCCATAGTCTCTAGAATTATTTTAGACATTATATGTGACTTAGAATAAAAAAAATTAAAAGACATGAATAAAGAAGAAATATGACAGATAATTGAAAGAAAAAAGATGATAAAAAACCCTCAAATAATCTGCTATTGAAATTAGGAGACAAGGAATTTAATATAACTATTATGCATATATTTTAAAAATACAGGAAAAAAGACAAAACAAATAAATAATGGACCATTTCTATAGAATTACAGTCCATACAGTTAAAATGGTATTATAGAGATTTTTAAAAAATATATAATATTTGAAATTAGAAACTCATTGTATGGATTTAATAGCAGAATGGACATAGTAAAAGCCAAGATTAATAAACGTGAAGCTAGGGCAATAGAAAATATTCAAACTCAAGCAAAGATAGAAAAAATAGGCAAATGAACAAAGCTAATTATTAGAGTCCTCAGGTACACAGTCAAATAATAAGGCATATGTGTAATTGGAGTCCCAGTAGGAGAAAGCAGAGAGATAATAGGATAAAAGCAACATTGCAAGACATAGTATTTGTGATTATTTTAAAAAGTTAATGAAAGATAACCCCAGCAATCAAGAAACTTACTGAACTTCCTCAAGCATATAAAACTATACATTATAGATGCAGAGGCACATCATAGATGATTTCCTCAAATCAGAGAGAAAAAAAAAAAATTAGACAAGTTAGATTTTGAAAGTAGCCTAAGAAAGAATATATATTATATATACCTCAAAGGAGTAACAAAAATATTGATTACTGTCTTTTAAGTGGAAGCCATGAAATTCAGAAGGATATGGAATAGTATTTTCAATGTTCTGGGGGAAAAAATTCCTGTCAAACTAGAATTCAAAATTGAGAGACATGAGGGGCTCCTGGGTGCTCAGTTGGTTGCATGGCCAACTCTTGATCTTAGCTCAGGTCTTGATCTTGGGGTCCTCGGTTCGGGTCCTGCATTGGGCTCCATACTGGGTGTGGAACCTACTTAAAAAAAATTGAGAGACATGAAAAATGATACCAAATGGAAGCATAAAGCTGTAAGAAGTGAAAACTGCAGGAAATGATAAGCATATGCGAAACCATCTTAAATAAGTTTACTGGCAATAATAATAATTCTGTCTTCTAATATTTATAACATTTACAGTTAAAGTACATGATACCAATAACAAAGCAATTAGAAGAAGCTTAAACTATAAATTTCTCTCTTCGTTCAAAAAAGAAATACTTTAACATATATGGTAAGAAGTGAAGAATGTATAAAGTAACCCAATATCTGCATAAAAAAAGGTTACCTAAAAAACTAAAGAGGACATAAAGAAGGTAGGGAAAAAGAAATAAAGGATCAAAGAACAGGTAAGACAAATGGCAGAAAGAGTAGACAAACTTAAAAATATCTGTAATTACATTAAATGTATATGAATTGAACCCTCCATTCAAAAGACCAAGATTGTTGGTCCAGATTTAAAAAAAAAAGATCCCGTACCTCTGAAACAAATAACACATCATACGTTAAAAAAAAAAAAGAAGAAGAAGAAGAAGAAGAAGAAGAAGAAGAAGAAGAAGAAGAAGAAGAAGAAGAAGATAGCAGGAAGGGAAGAATGAAGGGGGGGAAATCGGAGGGGGAGACGAACCATGAGAGACTATGGACTCTGAGAAACAAACTGAGGGTTCTAGAGGGGAGGGGGCGGGGGGATGGGTTAGCCTGGTGATGGGTATTAAGGAGGGCACGTACTGCATGGAGCACTGGGTATTATACGCAAACAATGAATCATGGAACACTACATCAAAAACTAATGATGTAATGTATGGATCTTTTTTTTTTAATATTTGGATCTTTTTTTTAATTTCTAAAATTCTATTTTATTCTTTTGAGCATATTAACATTTTAAGATCCAAATTACCTTCTGGGATATTTCTTGCTTTAGGTGCTTAGAATAACAATAAAAAAAGCAATAGCAGAAAGAACGAAGATCTCCTTACTCCCAACCAATGTACAGTGTTCTGTTTTGCAAAGACAGCAATGTCTGTGGTCAAGACATGTTGAATCAGAGCAAGGAATCTATTGCTTATGAAAAAATGTACATGCTTTTCTCTTTATTTATTCTATTTACAATTATTTAACCTAATAATTTTGTTCCCAAAAGTGAAATGACTTAAATGGATACTCACATCTCCAACCTCAGGTTACCTGAATGGAAGAATTCAAATTCCCTTTTAAGAAATGGCATATGAGGGATTGACAGACTGGAGTTATAATGTGTGCCAGCACGTATGTGCCAGCCTTAGAGTTATAATGAGAAGACTCAACGCATCACTATCATCCTCCCAGAGCATGACTTCCTGTCTCCTGTGATTTCAACATTTTCTGTAAGTCAGAGGACCCTTGATGTAAAATGAAATAATTATTAATAGAAAGCCACGTTATATAAAGAAATCTTCATGAATGTTCTATAACTTTATTATCTAAAGCGATCTTTCAAATCAATCAATAAATGGCTAACTGCCCAACAGAAAAGTGAGCAGAGAGCACAAAAGGTTAACTCACTAAAGAAGAGGTGCAAATGGCTGATAAGAAAGCTCACAATCTCACTAAAGCAAAGAAACAAATTAAAGCTAGTATTAAGTACCATCTTTTTAACCTATCAAATTGGTACAGCGCTTAAGAAGTGATCAGCTTCATGTTTGTCAAAGGCATTGTTAAATGGGTACCCTTGTGGCAGACAGGGCTACAAATTGAAAGAAACATCCCAGAAGGCAATTTGGATCTTAAAATGTTAATATGCTCAAAAGAATAAAATAGAATTTTAGAAATTAAAAAAAAGATCCAAATATTTTCTGTTCATATGGGATATACTTGATATAAAAAGACAAAAGTAGAATAATTAAAGCAGTAATCAAAAGAGAGAAGTTATGTCTATATATCTATATTAATATTGAATTAGGCAAATTAGATTTTAAGGGAAGGTATATTATGAGAGACATAGAGAAACATTTAATGATTATAACAGGTCAATTCAAAAGAAAGACACAACAGTCCAAAGTTGCAAGCACCTAAAGCAAAAACTGACTGAACTCAAAGAACAAACATGCACATTTATAAATCTAGTTGGAGGCGCTAATACATATCCTTCAACATCTGTAGAAGAAACAGACAAAACAAGTCAGAACATTTGAGTTTTTAAAGTCACTGTATAGAAATCATGATTCTATATATACACAGTTAATAAAACATGAATAAGTATCTTTTACCTCAATATCAAAGTATCAAATACTTAGAAATTAAACTAAATAAAAAATGTAGAAGACCTCTACAATGAAAATTATGAAACATTAAGAAATGTTAAAGAAGACAAGTAAATGTCAAAATATACTATGTTTATGAATTAGAAGACTCTCTATTTTAAAGGTGTCAATTTTCCCCAACGTGATCTATATATTCAGTACAATGCCAGTCATAATTCCAAAGCTTTTGTTTTGTATTGCTTTGGTTTTGTTTCAAAAATTTAAATGAAAATACAATAAACTGTGAATAGCTGATTCAATCTCATATAAATGTGAGTAAAACATTAACAATTCTAAAAGCAATATAGGAGAATATCTTCTCCACTTTGAGGTAGGCAGAGATGTGTGAAAGAAGTCATGAAAAAGTGCTCACCACAAAAACCAAAGAAATGTATTAGATTATATTAAAATTTAAAAATTTTGTTTCTTAGAAAACACCTTTAAAATAGTGAAAAACCAAGTCAGAGTGGAAATAATATAATTATATATAATTAACATTTATATGTATATGTAATCTAAAATATAAATATCTAAATATATGTATATGTAAATATCTAAGTTAAATATTAATATTTATATGCATATGTAAAATTATATATTTTTAGTATATATAATTTATATAGGGTGTACATATATTTTTAAAGTATATACTGTATATATACTTAATATATACATTTTAGTATTTATAAATATAATATATAATTATGTATAAATTATATATAGAATTCCCACTTTATAGGAATTATATATTAATATCATATATATACATATATAATTTCCAGCAACAGGTACATATATAATTTAACATTTAATGAAAAAATAGAGAATCCAGCGGAAAATTATTTACAGATTCTTTACAAAAGGAGATATTTACATAGGCAAAATATATGAAGAAGTCTTTGACTTATTATTCATCAGAGAAATAAAAAATAAAACTGCCATGAGATTCAACCACAACTTCCATAATGCTTAAATTTATTTATTTATTTTTCTTCCTTTTTTTTTTTTAAATTTATTTGACAGAGAGAGACAGCAAAAGAACACAAGCAGGGCGAGTGGTAGAGGGAGAAACAGTCTTCCTGCTGAGCAAGGAGCCTGATGCGGGCTTAATCCCAGGACCCTGGGATCATGACCTGAGCGGAAGGTAGACACTTAAGGACTGAGCCACTCAGGCGCCTTCCATAATGTTTAAAGTTAAAAAACAGATATTAATGTTGTGTTTTTCATATGAGCCAATTGGAACTCTTAACACAACCACTTTGTATTACACTTTATTGGATGTTAAATGTTATCATATTCATACCCTATGTCCCAGCAATTCCACTCTTAGACATATATCCAGTGAGAACGCATGCAGATGTTCATTAAAAACAATGCATAAGAATGTTCACATCATTGTTTTGTTATAGCTCCAAGCCAAAAACAATTGAAATATCCAAGGCGCCTGGGTGCCTCAGCCAGTTAAGCGTCTGTCTTTGGCTCGGGTCATGATCCCAGGGTCCTGGGCTCGAGTCCCACATTGGGCTCCCTGCTCAGCAAGGAAGCCACTTCCTCTGCCTGCCAATCCCCCTCTTGTGCTCTCTCTCTCTCTCTCTGTCAAATAAATAAAATCTTTTTTTATTTTTTTCTTTAATTTTTTATTGTTATATTAATCACCATACATTACATCATTAGTTTGTGATGTAGTGTTCCATGATTCATTGTTTGTGCATAATACCCAGTGCTCCACGCAGAACGTGCCCTCTTTAATATCACCAGGCTAACCCATCCCCCCACCCCCCTCCCCTCTAGAACCCTCAGTTTGTTTCTCAGAGTCCATCGTCTCTCATGGTTCGTCTCCCCCTCCGATTTACTCCCCTTCATTCTTCCCCTCCTGCTATCTTCTTCTTCTTTTTTTTTTTTCTTAACATGTATCGCATTATTTGTTTCAGAGGTACAGATCTGTGATTCAACAGTCTTGCACAATTCACAGTGCTCACCATAGCACATACCCTCCCCACTGTCTATCACCCAGCCACCCCATCCCTCCCACCCCCCCACCACTCCAGGAACCCTCAGTTTGTTTCCTGAGATTAAGAATTCCTCATATCAGTGAGGTCATATGATACATGTCTTTCTCTGATTGACTTATTTCACTCAGCATAACACCCTCCAGTTCCATCCACGTCGTTGCAAATGGCAAGAGCTCATTCCTTTTGATGGCTGCATACTATTCCATTGTGTATATATACATCTTCTTTATCCATTCATCTGTAGATGGACATTTGGCTCTTTCCACAGTTTGACTATTGTGGACATTGCTGCTATAAACACTGGAGGGCATGTACCCCTTTGGATCCCTACATTTGTATCTTTGTGGTAAATACCCAGTAGTGCAATTGCTGGATCATATGGTAGCTCTATTTTCAACTTTTTGAGGAACCTCAAGTTGGTTATGATATATCCATGGAAAGCAATGCTACCTAGTAATATGGCTGAGCAACCAAGCCTGAGAGAGTGTGCCTGTGGATCTCATAAACCTAATGTCAAGCCAGCAAAGTAGGACATAAAAAGGTAAATGCTACATGATCTCATTTAAGGAAAGTTCAAAAACAGGCCAAACTAATGGTGCTAAATGTCATAATGGTTTTAACCCTTGGGTAGGGGAAGTAGTGATGGAATGGATGAGGTGACTGATTCTGTGAAAGACTTGTGATCTACTGCTAGTATTTTGTGTGTTTGACAATGATGTGAAAATTTATCAAGTTATATACTTGTGATTTGTCTGTTTTTCTCTGTATTTTGTAAATGATGGGAACTTAGATTGGACCAGAGTGAAGAAAGGGAGGTATAAGCAGATGTGAAGAATATTTAGGGGAAAATGTACTAGACTAATATTGACAGCAAGTGGATGAGTTTGAAGGAAGTATTATTGGTATATCCTGTGTGTACATCTTGGACAAGCGTGATGTTAGTAGAATCTTTTGCTGTGTTATAGAGCATAGGAAAAAAACTAGATTGGGGTGGACTCTGGAAAAATTGGACCATTTCTTTTAAGTCTTCTAGAAGGAGATGTCAGGTTTTACTGAATAGAATGGTATTTGGGTATGTTATTGAAAAAAGTTATTGTAGGTGATCAAAATAAATGGAAAATCATCTACTAGTGCGGGTTTTCTGTATAGTATGGGGACAAATCTTATTGGAATACAGCATGAAAATTATGGTTTGTTTACCTCTACTTCACAAACTAAATTTGATAAAACCGTACGACACGTCTATTTTAATCTTAGTTTGTTTTCAATATGTCTACTTTTAGATAAGTAATCTCTATCTGTAGAATGGGTGGGTCTGGTCAGATTGTGTGTATGATCCTTTCTAACTTTGAAACTTATAATTCTCATACATTCCTGCTTATCTTACTACTAACAATACAGTTATAGCCAATTCCTTTATTAATTCAGCAAGCCATACCTTCCAACAAACTTTCACTTTCCTGTATGATTTTGCTTTTTGTCTTCCTCCAAAAATGCCAGTTTAAAATAATTTTTCTTCTACTAACAAAATATTAATTTATATCAATGTTATTTGTTTTCTCACATACCTACACTGCTATTTCCATTCCATAAACTAACAAACTATTTCTTTATAGGTCTGTTCTGTCTATCAGAAGATTACCATTTACATAGCTCTGTAAGGGGAAGTGATTGAGAGGAAATTAATTTTTTCTTAGCTCCAGGCATTTTCCAGTAGGATAATGGTCATTAATATTCTTGTTGGCAAAGATTTCACTATATTCTGATGGTGTTAAAAGCCATTTTGCCTGAAGTAAAAAAAAATCCTTGAATAAAATCTAGAATTTCTATTATGCTTTACAGTTCATAATGTGTTGTCATAAATTTTGTTATATAATTCTCATAAGGATGCTATGCTGTGCCATAGGCACAGACTATATGAAGAATACTCATGCCCCAGACAAATGAATAGCTAATAATTTGGCCTTCTTCCTCACTCATATTCTTTATATTTCAAATTAAATTTTAATTATGCAAGTAATGCATGAATATCTCCATTATAAAACATTAAAATATTATTAATAAGACTAAAATTTCTTTTGATGATTAACCTTAATTTTGCTCCTTTAATGAGAAATAGGCATACTTATGAGTTCAAGGTATACTTTTAGGTTTTTCAGAGCAAATCTTTAAACATTTACATCCATAAAATATATATTTTGGGCCATGTTTCTCTATATATGCATATACACACAATATCTACAGGTACTATTTAGCAATTTCTTTTGCTGTTTGTTAGCTAGTGTTTAGTAATTTGTTTTCTTTCCAGAACAGTACTTATTCAACTGCACTGTTCATTTTTAGTATTGTATAATATTGCATAGTATGGGCATGTAAAATTTTATCCAACTATTCTCTAAATACATGTATGTATTTAGTTTGTTCTAATTTCTGCTACCAAAACAAATCAATGAGTGTTCTTTAAATATTTCCTTTGGTGCAGATATAAGTGTTTCTCTTGGTAGGTCTTGAGAACTTAATGATTTGTATAAAAATTTAATTTTTATCTCCACAATGACTCTCAAAAAGTGTCTGTGTTATACTAAAAATGTGTACTATATGAATTCACAGCACTTTCTATTCCCCAAAATTATTTTCTGGCTTATTTTTATTTTATGTATAAAAGATGAGCACCAAAAAGACTCCTAATGACAACTTATACTGGCTGTATGTTGAAAAAGGACAGAATGAAAAACACATTTTTAATCTCTCTCTCTCTCTCTCTCACACACACACACACACACACACACACACACACACACACATACTCTTAATCTTGATTTCTTAGAAAACAGAGTCAGAAGCAAAAATTAACAGGTTACCATTGCATGGAGGATATAATACCCAGCAAGCATGAGTCAAAGATAAAGAAAATTGAAGCAAGGAAGGTAGAAGAGCAAACACAGGATGGTGTGTTTCAGAGATGGCCACAACTTTGCCTTAAAATACATTTTGTTGCTCAGTTATGTGGGACATATCCAAGAAGGCCACACGGAAACCCTTGTGTCTGGAAACAGTCAACCAGGGAAGAAGAGGGAGCAATTTATTTGCTGAATCTTTCCTGCCTTCCTTATGTCTTGGTCAAAATCTTTCCCTTAGGGCAATAATGCCCCATATGCCTGTTTGGTTTAACCTGGCCAATTCTCTGCGGAAATCACCAGGGAAATCCAAGGTTCCTTGGGCATAATCCAGCCACTGTGCAAACACAGGGATCTCTTCTTGTCAGTTGGCACTAAACAAAGGGTCCTTCAGTCTGTGGTGTTGATAACAGTGGTGGGTCTCAGGGCTTTACAGCTCTGGGAACAGCATGGACCTTCTGCTAGAGCTACTCTGGCCAAGAAGCAAGGCAAGTGGCCAAAGTCCTGGGGAGTATTGGTTGAATAGATCTAGAGTAGCAGATAAACTAGGTTCAGCATACATTCACAAAATCTTCTGAACAAGAACAAGGGGAAAATACCAACAAGGACAGTGAAAAATGGATTTAACATATATCCACTTTCACATATAAATCCAGAATGAATAAACTAAGTTAATCGGAAAGAAAATTTGGTAGTTATTGCCAGCAATCACTAGAGTTTTGTATCTCACTCTAACAGTGACTTTCTTTTAAAATTTATTGAAGCAATGCAAAATTTAAGAACCAAAATGGGAAGGATAAAGGAATGGATGAAGGTATTATATATCCTATGATTCTTAACTACCGATGGAAAATAAATTCACAGACAATAAAAATAAGTTTCTGGAAGTAATGGGTGCTTTCAGTAGGGGTAAGTTGTCTGGAATGTTCCAAAAAAAAAAAAAAAAAAAGAAAAAAGAAAACAAAAAAAAAAGATTATTTAGGTGGTTATATATCATGGCCAAAAAGAGAGCAGAAGAATCTTGAGTAGACATGTCCTAAATGAATGTCAAATTGCCCTCACAAATGGAGTTAGTTGTTAAGTAGAACAGTACCTTAAGGTTAAGTTCTAAAAGGGAAAATCTATAAATATCCACACAAACAGTGAAAAGAACTATAGAAATTTCTTACTCCTTCGGTTTTGTTTTGTTTTGTTTTTTTTGCAAATAGAAGACTTAAATAAATATCTTCCTGTACAATGTCAATAAAGAGAAGGAGGGAAAAATCTAGTTTGAAATATTGCAACACTGAACACTACATCTCAAACTAATGATGTACTATAAGTTGGCTAATTGAATTTAAATATAATATAAATAAAGAAAAAATAAAACAAGCCTAAAAATTGCAACATAATTGAAAGGGAGCTTCACCCTGCAAATTCATATGAAAATATATTTCAGAAAATACTTTTTAATTAATAAGCTTTATTTTTAGAGCAGTTTTAGGTTCACAACAATACTGAGTGAAGAGCACAGAGTTACCACATATAGCATGTTCCCACACATGCCCGATGTGTGGACATAAGTTTTCAGTTTATTTGGATAAACACCAAGAAGTGTGATTGCTGAATCATATGGAAAGAGTATGTTTAATTTTGTAGGAAATTGCCAAACTATCATCCAAAATGGCTGAACCATTTTGCATTTCCAGCAGCAATGAATGAGAGTTCCTGTTGCTCCACATCTTCATCAACATCTGGTGTTGTCTGTGTTTCTTGATTTTGGCTATTACTAATAGGTGTGTCATGGTATCTATTGTTTTAATTTACATTTCCCTAATGGCATATGATATGGAGCATCTTTTCATATGCTTATTTGCTCTCTGTGTATCTTACTTAGTGGTGTGTCTATTCATCATTAACTTATTTTTTAATTGAGTTGTTTGTTATTGTTGAGTTTTAAGAGTTCTTTAAATATTTTCAATAACAGTCTTTCATCAAAGGTGTCTTTGCAAATATTTACTCCAAGTCTGTGGCTTGTCTCCTCACACTCCTCACACTCTTCACACTATTGCCTTTTTCAGAGCAAAAGTATTTAATTTTAATGAAGTCCTGCTAAACAATACTTTTTACAACAAAAATGTTTTAGATTTGTCACAAAAACAAAAAAATTACTGTATTGCAATAAAACAGAAGCAGTGTTTGACCATAAGAAGAAAGAACAGATCAAAAAATAAATACAGAAGGGGTGCCTTGGTGGCTCAGTCGGTGAAGCATCAGACTCTTGATCTCAGCTCAGGTCATGATCTCAGGACCCAGGATTGAGTCCCATGTCAGGCTCTGCACTTAGCAGAAAATCTGCTTGCGATTCTTTCCCTTTGCTCTTCTTTTCCTTTTGCCCCCCTGCTCCCATGTGTGCTCTCTCTCTGAAATAAATGAATCAAATCTTTTAAAAAATTAAAATAAGATGAAATAAAATAAAAATTAAATATATAAGGAGTTGAGTGCAATGAATCAATTAAGTACCAGTACTCTCCTTTCAGGGGGGAAATACAAAACTAGGCTAGTCTTAGACTTCTATACTTCTCTGAATCATTCAATTTAGAAAACAGTATTTTGAAAGTGAAAAGACATAGCATTACCCATTTTAGTTTGACTCCTTGTTATGGCTGAATACCTTAATTTATTTCAATTACTGAAAGCACACACAAAAGATCAATTCACTAAATTGAGACTTGAGTTTTTCTCATTTAAAGCTAATGGAAATTAGCTTTACCATTTTTATTTAGTACATTCATAGTTAGATTATACATATTTGCTTTTCACATAGAATAAACTGCTCATGAAGTAAGAATTTGCTACAAAGGCATACAGCTTAAATATGACCATTTTAGGAACTGTTTTGTATTTAAATTTTTGTATAAGAATAATGTGATTCACTTGTTTTTTGTACCGTTCCGGGAAGTTCACTTTCCATTATAAATTGGAAGACATCAAAAAAGTTTTGTCAACAAACTTCTGTACTGCATAACTTCACCCCTCCCCCAACTTCCACTTCACTTTGGCTTAAGGCTACTTTAAAAAAGAGAACAGTAAACCATTAGAAAAGGAGGAACTCTTCAAATACTGGTTTTAATTTCTTATAAAAAAATATGTTGTTGATTAAAGAATTCAATTCACTCTAATGAGAACATGATCCATACCAGAACCAATCTCTCCATCTTTATCCTACTATGTCAAAAGTACAAAGTGGACCATAGGCTAAAAATAGTTAAGTAGAACTTCGGGACAGTTCAACAATGTGCACTCTATTTGCAAGTTAAGTTAGTACAGGTAAACAAAGCTGATATGCACCTTAAAATTTCGGTAATAGAGATAAAGCTCAGAACTAATATCAGTTATGTTTATTATAGTCATTCACTAGAGAATAGCTCACAAAATAGCATCTGAATATTTTAAATGAAGCCAACAAGCAAAAATTTAGACTTCACTGCTATACATTTGCCCACTTTGTATGATTATAGAGCAAGCAAAGGAAACATCATTCACGTATATTGTGGAAGCTATGAAAGCTTGTATGTGCATTTCCCTATGAGGAAGCACATATATTTTCCAAAAACATCCATCAACCTTACATTTTACCAATGTAACTCTAGTGCAATATGATTCATATTTCTTCTGTGTATCCCATTAGAATGAGATTGTAAGGCCAGTTTTCCTTTTAATAATATTTTTTTCTCTCAAATGTATTCATATTTTCTTTGGGGACTTATGGGACAAAGGAAGAATCATAGGTTCATCCTGATTTTCTAACTCATTAGATGCCTGCTTCATAATACAGTCTTTTAATTTGGGGGTAAACTCTAAGACAGCCAATTAGATTTGCATACTAGGAAGTAAAGGACAGTGGCAAATATGTACAAGTAACCTAAAAATTCATGGCATAGAATGGCATAACTAGAATCAAACTGTATACATTTACTTTCCAAGCCAGGAAATTGCAACTTCATGCTGGATGAGGATAATTGTTTATATCCCTAAAGTCCTGTGCTTAGAGTTAGAGAATTGGACCTAGTGCCTCCTTCATTACGCTATCAGAAAAGAAAAATCCAGGAAGGGTTTTAGTGGCATCATGGAATTCTCTGTTAATACAGGTTTTTTAATCAGGTAAAAATGAACTCCTCAAACTGCAGAAACAAACATAGAAACAAGGACAGGTTACTTTTTATTCCTTAGCAGTTTTCTCTGTAAAAGAAGGGAAGAACGGATCTTGTCATTCAATAGAATAGTGATTCTCATGATATATGATGTTTTACATTATCACCATTCCCCTGAGGCTAAATCTGCATAGGTTCATTAACTAAAAAGTCTTGTTTAATATTCCTTTTTTTAGTTTTTTTAAATTTTATTTTATTGTGTTATGTTAATCACCATACATTACATCATTAGTTTTTGATGTAGTGTTCCATGATTCATTGTTTGAGTATAACACCCAGTGCTCCATTCAGTATGTGCCCTCTTTAATACCCATCACCAGGCTAACCCATCCTCCCACCCCACCCCCCCTCTTTATTCTAGGTCTCACGGTCGAATTATTATTTCCCATATTGAAATATATTTGAAAGTCACAGCTATCCATGAAATGTACAACAGTTCTGGTATAAAATTAAAAGTACAGTCTAGGATAATCCCAGATTGTTAGCATCAATTATAATATGGGTTAGATTTTATTTTTTCCTGTGAGTTTCTTAATTCTTCCCCTCTTTTTACAGCTGAAGTAACTGCAACCAATTTTATCTTTTTAGTAATTTATGAGCGAGGGGAGCCATGATAGCACAAAGATGGATGTTGCCTCACTGCCACTTCCCCCAACCTAACCACGTAACCATGTTTGCCCAAGCCATTGTAAATAGAAAAACTCTCTCTCACAATGATGAGGCTACTGTATTACCACCCTGTCAAGACATGTCTTTGTCTTCCCTGCCAAACAGATAATTAAGTCCTAGGATTTTCCTTTATAGAAATTCTGGAGCCACCTATGGGAGGAAGTCTAAGCCTTTCTAATTTTAATCACTTAGAAATAGTTAATACATAGTTTATTAGTAGATTTTCTTTTGAAAACAAATGCTGTACATTACAGTGTGAAACTTGTAAATAGTCTTATTAAAAATAGCTAAATATTCAAGTTTTAATAGTGTCACCTATAGTTTTATAATATTATTTTTTATTTGTGTTATTAACTTACCATTTTGTGATTTTGTGAAACAAACACCTTCCTGTAGCAAATATATTAAGAATTTTATCACAAATCCTTGTGAAAAAAATTGATTCAAGGTAAAAAGAAAGGAGGAAAGCATATTATACAAGATAATACTTACATTGTGTGTTCCTTTAACCCAATGTCTGTGCTCTATAAAGTCTACTTTCAATTAAATACTGAGCAATGGACCAGTGATAACTTGTAAAACTGTTTTAGAATTAGACATAGAGAGAGGTCAGATAAGCTAATTCTGTTATAATCCTTATAAATGAAGTCAGATCATTATATTGATGATATGCTTCCCATTTTTATAAAATTTTAAAAAGATTCTCAAGTATTTTGTATTTATAACTGTGTTTTCAAAGCAAAATTTACATGATTTTATTTAAAATTATTCTCAATATTGATTTGTATAAGTTTTATTTAGAAAGTACTTCATTCTTATTATCATTATTATTTATTGAAGAATAATGAACATATAGTGTTATGTTAGAGAAAATACTTTTGATAACAGAATGTGTCAAAGAATTTTATTTGCCTATAGTAAATTTTTCAGACTGTGCATTTCAGAAAAATTCAGTAAACTCTTGATATCTTCCAAATGAACCAGAAATAGCTTGCCAACTATACTCTTATCAACATATTTTGTGAATATAAACATGATTGATATTCAAACCAGACGAGGATGATAATTTTTTAATTTAGATAAGAATGAGCCTTTTCATGATGACTGGAGATGCTTAGGAAAGTTCTTTTTCCACCACCCCTCCAAAAAAGAGACAAAATTGGTGAAACCTCTTGCATAATGATCATTGAAAGAAAATGCTTATTGGTATCTGCCATAATAGTTTTGAGTATAGAACTTACCCACAGAGAGGTCCTATCTAAGATTGCCAACTTTCTATATTTACTCATGATAGTGATAATATAAATAATAATGATATAAAAACAGTCATTATTTCTTGAATTCTTACACTGTGCTAAGTATTACATTCAGTGCTTAATGTACATTGTCCCAACTAATACTGAGAATAACCCTATAGAGTAGGTACTGCTAGCATTTCTGCCCCAGTGAGGGGAAACTAGACCTTTGAAGTTAAATATTTTATCTTGACCACCCTGATAGAATGTCTCACAGCTAGGACTTAAATCCAAATGGGTCTATCTCAGGATGTGCTTGCTCTTTACCCCCATTATTTTTTTTTTCTTTTCTGCAAAGATAACTTAATATTTCCAGAAGTGAAGATTAGCCAAATCTAAAGATATTTTTGTGAGATTAATATCCTGATATGCATCTTTATCTCTACTGATGTTCTTTCCCACAGAAATTTTATGAGTAACTGTAATGTGGCTGAGTTGAAGATGACATTTAGTTTCCTGGGTTTTAGACACCATCACCCTCTGGAGTCTCTGTTCTCCAGGCACATTAGATTTTGTATTTTTAGTAAATATTGAAAGAATCTTGTATTTATTGTGGAATGTTGGTCCTAGCCCAAGGACATAAAAATGGAAACCTCAACTTTGAATTTTATAAAGTCCTGTGAGAATGAACTTAAACTTATTCACAATTAGGACTTGGGCATATTCAAAGTCTCCTGATGGACTGACTGAAAATCCTCATATGGGGTCAGAGAAGAGAAAAGAAAATTGGGGCCTTGAAACAAACAAGCCAAAAGAAACACATGAACAAGTTTGCTAGACTAAGTGAAACTGAACAGCAGGGTTCAGATTTGAAGGGATTCATCAGGTGAACCGGGAGACTGTGTTTCACACTCCATCAGAATCATCTGAGGAGATTTTTAAGAATATAGATTATTGGGTTTTGCTGCCAGTTACTCTTATTCAGTAAACATGAAGAGAAACAGAAAATCTGTATCTTTTAAACATCTCACAAAGCAATTCTGATCCACAACCAAGGTTAGGAACCACTGGCGTAAATGAAATAAGTGTGTTCCTGAAGTGTGTAAGAGCTCTACTATGATAAATCCCTTTGAAAGAGCTTGTCCCGGGAGGCATAAGAAGTTTCTCTGTTGTCCTGATTAAAGAAAGAGCACCTAGATGAACAGTCTAAAAAAGGTCTGCAGCTACAGAGAGGCAGCTGATGGGCCTAAGGACTTGGAAGCAGTGAGGGCAGAAAACAACAGGATCCGTGGCCCAGAAAAACAGTGAAGGCAATGCTAGAAAACTGTCTCTATCCAGGAGGTAAGGGACTCTCACCATCTTGTTTATTAATTATGCCTAGTATCTAGAATCATATTCTACTCATAGGAGATCCTCAATCAGTAAGCATTACATAAATGAGTAAATAACACTAGGGCCAAAGATTTAGAATGTCGCAAGCATCACGAAATATCAAGTGATAACCAAACAACCTTTATTTATTTACACATACATGTCTCTCCAGATACCTAGATGATTGATGAAAGAGATACAAAGGAAAAAAAATTGGATTTTTTTGTTTGTTAATCATGCAAGTGAAAGCGTAGGGTTTGAAATTTATAACACAATGCATTTAAAATACCATATATTTATATTCACAAATGTGACAAGGGGACAGTTCAAGTTCAAATAGAACTTTTTGGTAGGTAATTCTTCCTTTCTTTGAGATCTGGTCTAAAACATCTGGCAGATGGGAACTTTAGACAATTGTAGTTAATGGCTAGATCTGTCTTCACCCACTTGGCTAATTCAGCTTAAGCCTGAGATTTTTAAAATTCATATGTTTTTGAGATATGGTCTCAATCGATTGGTTCCTTGGAGAAATATATATTTGCCAGGGTAATCACAGAGGCCCAAATTCCTGGTAGGCACTTAATATTACCTGCTTTAATAAGGATGAAACAGCAACTCAAACTAAAGGGAAATAAAATATAAGAAGCACCAATCCAAGTTATACTTGCATAGATTATATATATTTTATACTTCATACGTGTATTAAGTATAATCTACTACCTGAGGCAAAATATCAAGGACATTCTCACTTTTACTCGGTGGAAAATTACATCATTTCATTCATTTCAAACCAGTAAGATCTAGTTATTGTTTCCCCACTAGACTGTAAGTGAAGTTACTTAATAGAAGTTTGCAAATTCTTCATTTTGATATTGAACTTCCTACTTCTTTTATTTATTTTTTAAAAAGATTTTATTTATTTATTTGAGAGAAAGAATGAGAGAGAGAGAGCACATGAGGGGGAGGGAGGGTCAGAGGGAGAAGCAGGCTCCTTGTTGAGCAGGGAGCCCAATGTGGGACTCGATCCCGGGACTCCAGGATCATGACCTGAGCTGAAGGCAGTTGCTTAACCAACTGAGCCACCCAGGCACCCTTTCCTACTTCTTTTAAACATATGCCTTAATTAGTTGTAGACATTAAAAATGTTCTCTCATCACCAGGGCATATAGAACTTAAATTGTTTATTAATTAATGCAAAGATATAAACCTCACAGTTTTTTTTTATTTCCTTCACTTTTAGGCTGTGTTATTTGATATGACTGTGTTTACAATACCTTGCTGTAATTAGTACCAGACAGTGCATTCTCTAAAAGTAAAATGTCCAGTCTACAAGGTAATTCTAGGACAGTATTTAAGATTAAAAATGAAATACGACATCTGAGCAAGATGGTATGTTGGATATGTGATTGACAGCTTTTCTGATCTGAGTAAAAAAAAAAAAATTGTTTTGCTTTAAAGGTAGAAACAGATATCAAATTATAAATTTCTTCTAATTTAAAAATATTTGTGTATATCACATCACTGTCCTTTCTTCTCATCTTTCAGATATTCCCTATATTATAAAAGATATTTTAACCCAGTGAAACTCAGTCATCCCAGGAAAAAACTCTATGAGGTTAGTCTCATTTTTTCAACATGGTACTACACAGATACAGAAATTTTTTGTTCTACCTGATAAGGTTTAACTGTCATATTGAAGAAAGTGAGACAGGTGCTAAACTCAGTTATTCAAAGTATAAAATCATTGTCGAGCACTTAAGCTCAACTAAAAGAAAATTTTTTAATTTGATTTTAAGTTAATGCAATGATTACTTTAACAAAAATAACTTAGTCCAAAAGATGATGATCTCTTTTTGATTTAGGTGATGTTCCTCATTTGTTTTAATGTTTAAGAATCATCATTCAGATTTAAAAGTTTTTGAGTCTAACACTTGCCTTATAAAGCCAATTGTTAGGAATAATTAACAGGATTTGACATGAAAATAAATATTTCTAAATATAAAATCATACTTTCAAAATGTTATAAGAATCTGTAGAAAAGAGATAGTTTATTTTTAATAAATCATGTGGGATTGTCTTATTACATGGAAAAAAGTGAAATTAGATCTCTCCCTTACACTAGTCATAAAACTGCAAAAATAAATCCCAGACTGATTAAACCTTCAATGTAAAAGCCAAAAGTATTAGAATGAAATATTTAATATATTTATGGATGCTTTAAAATGCTGCTAAAATACCATTAGTCCAGCAAGTCCATAAGCTTCTCTGTGTGGTATGATTTGATTAATTCTGATTAAATTTACTAAAATCTTTAACAACATTGCTGTCTTAAAAATTTAATTTAATAAAGGCAGGGAGGGGTTGAGTGCTGAGCAAGATGCAGTCTTCTTTTAAATCATCTGTTATTATCAAAAGAGTGCATTATCAGGTGTGAACAAGGAAAAGAAAGCAAAAAAGACACACCTCAAACTGATTCTTTCCTTATCATCATGTTCTGAACTGACAGAAATGATTCCAAACGGCTGTTAATCAGCAATTCAAAAAGATACTCTATTAAGTTATTTTGAGGGTATCTGTTTTATGATAATGTAAGATATTAAAATGATATAACCTCAACTAGTCAATTTGAAGGTAGAAATCATTTGGCAATCTAGAGACAAAATGTTCCAAAGCTAGAAGCAGTAAACAAAGCCAGTGTGGACGTGAGTTCCCATGTGGTGTGAGGTGACAGGCGCTCTACAGCTCTCCTTGCCCAACGTTGATTCCCCATTGACATGTCTGTCAGTTCAGAGAAAATGTTATTGGTATGAAAGTTGGAGCTGTGGGAGAAGAGGCATAGAAATTTAGAGACAAAAGTGGTGAGTGGCTGAAAGATCAGTGTTAAGACAGGTGCTGAATCCATACTTTGTTTTTTTCACATTTTGTTTAAGGTCACCCAGGAAAAGAAGAAAAACAATATAGTGAAAAGAAAGTAAATCCACAATATCGATTATCTAACTTGTGGAAAATTCTGGGAACTTGGTGACCTATGGGAATTTTCCTTCACTTTAGTCCCAAATACAATGAGTTTTCCTTTCCAGACGACAGGAAGCTAATGAGACTAGGACTTTTCTCCCTTGAGGACTAGGCAGCCTGAACAGGAGCTCCAGGGAAGACCAGGGATCTCTGCAGAGATGTAGGTACTATTGGAGGCAAGGTCAGCATCAGTGTCTTATAGGTGTTTCTTTGGCCCATAAGTCGCCAAACAGGAGCTAAAGGGGTGAAGCAAATTGTCTCTTCACCCTAAAAGTGGGCAAGTTCAATCAATAAGGCTTCTTCAAGGCCCTGCATTAGTGTTGTGGTAAACTGCCTTTTTCTGGGTCACACTGTACAGTCACTGCTTATAACATGGAAGATACTCATTGGAGTACCAAAAACTAGCTTTAGTGACATTACAAGGAAAACTGACATCCCCTTTGAAGGGTTCAGACCCCAAAGGAAAACGTTCAGTCAAAACAGAGTGCATGTTTAGCAAATAGAGATGGGGTAGGGGTGACAGAGAACAATCTGAATAAGAAAAATATATATGTGTTTTTAGGTAATTGATGTGAAGTACAAAGAGGACTTCTGGGAAGCTAAACAAACAAACAAACAAACAACAAACCAGTTTCCTAACAATAAACCGGTAGCTCTACTGAAAGAAAGAATAGTAAATATTCAAACCCAAATTGGTGGTAGGAAAATGAAATGCAAGGAAAGCTCAGATACAAGAGCAAACATACAAAATCATGAGGAAAAGATCCAGAGGTTGGAGAATATAGTCAAGTGGAATCGTATGAAAATAGAAGCTTTATAAAGTGAACTACAAACTGATGATGGAAAGATAAGAATTTAGCAATTAGAAGACAATTTTCCTGAACTGAAGAACCAAATAAAAGACATACCACAGAAAATGCTCAGTGAATTCAAGGTCACACTGATGAGGAAAAGCACACAAAATCAGGCATTTCTTGGTAAAATATCTGAACTCTAAGCATCAAGAAAAAAAATCTCATAAATTCAAGGCAGAAAGAACAAAGTGTCTACAACGGGGAAAAAATATGTTATCATCAGACTTACCTGCAACCTTGACTCTAGAAGCAAGTGGAATAACATCTATACAATGCTGAGCTGAAGACACCAGCACAAAAATAATGCACTCAGCTAAATTATCATTTGGAAAATTTATTTAATGATAATCAGAAGTCCAGAGAGTTTATTACCTATGGTGATCTCCTGAGGAAAAGAGTCAAGAAAAGCTTGTGTCATTCAGAGTTCTTATTACCAATAATAGAATATATTCTGAATTCATAAGCAGAAAAAAAAATTGTTAAAGGCATTAGATGGGTCGCAGAATTTCCAGGAAGTCCAGATTGTCAGGATTAAATACTATATATTATGTCTGGATTACCCTAGAAAAAGGATAATAAGATGAGTCCCATTCACTGTCTTGTAAATTGTGTCTAGAAATGAATAGAAATGCCTGCATGAACATATAATAGTTAGTGAGAAAGGTTACCTCTGAGAAGGAAAGAGAGAATGGGAATAAAATGTGAAAGTGAATGGCTATATTTTACTCTATAAACTTAGATAATATTAGAATATTTTATGATCAAAATATTTTCAAATATTGTATTATAACAATGGAAGATAGAGGATAATTTTCTATTCATGATTTCAAAAAGAGAAAATAGAAGGTAAAAACCACTGCAAAGTTGGACACTTGTTTTGCCTTCATAGCTTCTAGTTCAATTAAAGAGTGGAATTCTAAGCAAGGCATTCAACTTGGCCTAATAAAGCGAGATGCTACCAGATAGATTTGATCAGTGTGAATTAAAACATTGCATATACTTGAAAGATAAGAAATTAAATGTGATGTGGGCCTAACTTGACTCTTTTTTTTTTTACTCAGTCAGATCTAAATAAAGGACTGACATTGTCTTAATGGAAAATACATCCACTAGCATGCCAAGGTCATCACAACTTAATTGCCTCAGATTTCAATCAGTGATTTATCAAATATGAATATCCTTTGAGAATAGATATATAAAAGCCTGAGCTCTGTGTGAAACTATATTTTGTGAATTGTATAGCAAAATATATCAACAGCGACCTTATAAAATACATGTGTACCCATGAAGGCAAGAACCAAAATGCATTGCTCATTATGCAGAACTGATAGAGATAATAAATAGAAAGTAGCAGAAATGTGAATGCATTATATTTTAGAATTAATTCAATGATTTGTCAGTTCTTAGTTTTGCTAATCTTTCAATTAAAATGTTCTTAAAGGTACAATGTGATTTTTTAAGTAAATTTTTTAAAAAGCCTTTAAAATTCTATAAAATGACAATATTAGTTTTCTTTATTGGTGGACAGAGTAGGACACCTTAGAGGAGAATTTGTTTATTCAGGAAAAAGTGATTGGAATGACCCCTACTTATTTACATATATAAATATAAACCAAATAGGAAGCCATTGTATCTGAAGAATTATGAAATTAAGTACTCAGATCTCTCCCAAAGCTGCTTGGAGTGCAGAGATGATTTATAGGTAGAAAATGGACATATTTGAATTGGGACAAAAACATCTTCTGAGAGGAAAGGGATTGAGACCATAACTCCTTTTTTATTTAAGTTTAACATTATTAATACTTCTCTGATGGAATGCCATTGACCTAACTGATGTTGACTAGTAAGAAAGTTTTCTAAAAAATTCACCAGGAGAAAGAGAGACTTTTTATTGCTAACTCAGGCTCACCATCAGGGCTGACATTTTAAATGGAAGTTCCAGTTCCAGAACATATATGGCTTGACCTGGCAGTCTTTTCTAGAATTAATGTCACTGGTATGAGAGTATGAGCTTTGCCTTTGAGAATGAACTGAATAAGCTCTAACACTGAAATCCAATACCAAGATTGGTGGAAGGAATTGGTTCACCAAAGATGGGACCCTTGCAATGAAGTATTCATTGGAATATGTGGGAGTAGCGTCCAATTGCAACATCATATACAATGAGACCAAAAGCACAAGTGCCAGTGTCTTGTCAGCTTGAGCTGCCAGAACAAAATACCATAGATGGGGTGGCTTAAACAATAGAAATGTATTTTCTCACAGTTCTAGTGGCTGGAAGTCTGAGATCAAGGTGACAGTACAGTTGGGTTTTGGTGAGAGCTCTCCTACTGGCTTGCAGTTGGCCACCATCTTGCAGATGGCTGCTTTCTCTCTATGTCCCCACATGGCAGAGAAAGAAAGACTACAAAACTCTCTGGGTCTCTTCTTATTAGGGCACTAATTCCATTATGAAGGAAGGCTCCACCCTCATCTAAACCGAATGATTTCCTAAAGGAAATAGTATTGGGAGTTAATGCCTCAACATATGAATTTTGGGAGAAACTCAGTTGAGTCTATAACAACTAGGAACTTAGCAAATCTTACCTGTTTTTCCATCTGTACTTTGCAATAAGCATGTCCCCTATAAGAATAAACCCCTGGGTTTAATGGAGTGATGGGGCACTAGAGAGATTTTAGTCTTCTGACTAATCAGAAGAGTGAGTTTTCTAGAAATTAACTGGAATTAAAAGGAACGTAAACAAACAACCCCCTGACATTTCCAGAATGGCTGTATGAAGAGTTCCGTGGACTCACCTCCCAACAACAATAAATGGACATGAATTATAAAACAACAACCAGTTAAAATCTTTGGAATTTTTCCCAAGAGCAAACAGTACATGGAGACACTTACTCAAGAAAGCTACTAAATTAGGTAAGGAGAGTCTGTAGCATTTCAGAAAGGACTTGTTCCCTCCCTCCCATTCCTCAGATCAGCATGACAAAAGCAGCATTCCTGGTGTGTGTGGCCCAGAAGATGAGGAATCCTTTACTCTTAGCTCCCAGTCAAGGGCTAAGGCATTTCCACAGAAGGGACAAGCAAAGTATTTGTCATGCGCTCTCCAGCTCCATGTTGCAGAAGTTAATTTAAGGAGCGTGCAGACAGGAGTTTGGGTCTCCTTTCTTAACCCAGCCACAACTTGGTAGGACAGGGTCTAGTTACAGTGGTAGTGCAGGTAGCACCTGCAGGTAGCAGGCTAAGATTAATGGGACTTCTATTCTTGTCACCCTACTTCCAGATAGGGTGAAACTTCCATGCCAGAAAAAACAAGCCAATTTTTGTCAATGAGACAATTTTTGTATGAGAACAAATGAAACTTCTATTGTGTTTAACCACTGAGATTTTCTAAATTGTTATTACAACATACCTTATCCCAACCTGACTACTACGGGCAGTGTTACATGAATTACAAATACAAGAAAATCCGGATTTTAAAAATTAGATGTAGTTTACTGGGGATGTAGTTTAAGCATGTTTGAGTAATTATATATTTCAAATTTAATAAAGGGCATTTCATTTACTTTTTAAATGTTTTTTATTAAATGTTTCATTTTTTTTCTCATAAAAAATTGACAAGAGAGATCGAAGTCCTATTTTAAGCAGTGACACCAGTATCTATGTGTCTCCCACGTCAAAGACAGAGAGACATGGAACACTTACACTGCCCCATAAATGTTTTGGTCAAGAAGCGACAAACATAAATTTTGCTAATGGCCATTTTGAAAATAAATAATTTGCAATACTGTCTGTTGATTTAAATTATGATAATGGTGGTAAATTAGTCAGTAAAACTATGAATAATATGTGACATACTTTTAACTGGGAAACTTGAAAAGAGTATAATAAAAAGTTGTGGTTAAGATGTAGGAAAACCACAGGGCTTCATTTTTATCTCTAATAATGACAGCGCAAGGGGATGAAACAGTTGCTATAAACTAGGGAGCAAACTGCCTGGAAAGTGTTGCCAAAATGGTGCTGTTAAAATCAATCATGGGATGCGGAGAAAGGGGAACCCTCCTACACTGTTGGTGGGAATGCAACCTGGTGCAGCCACTCTGGAAAACAGTATGGAGGTTCCTCAAAAAGTTGAAAATAGAGCTACCCTACGACCCAGCAATTGCACTACTGGGTATTTACCCTAAAGATACAAATGTAGTGATCTGAAGGGGTACGTGCACCCCAATGTTTATAGCAGCAATGTCCACAATAGCCAAACTATGGAAAGAGCCAAGATGTCCATCAACAGATAAATGGATAATGATGTGGTGTATATATACAATGGAATATTATGTAGCCATCAAAAAAACCCCCACGAAATCTTGCCATTTGCAGCGACGTGGATGGAACTAGAGGGTATTATGCTAAGCAAAATAAGTCAATCAGAGAAAGACAATTATCATATGATCTCACTGATATGAGGAATTTGAGAAACAAGACAGAGGATCATAGGGGAATGGAGGGAAAAATGAAACAAGACAAAACCAGAGAGGGAGACAAACCATAAGAGACTCTTAATCTCATGAAACAAACAGGGTTGCTGGAGTGGAGGGGCGGGTAGGAGGGATGGGGTGACTGGGTGATGGACACTGGGGAGGGTATGTGCTAAGGTGAGCGCTGCGAATTATGTAAGACTGATGAATCACAGACCTGTACCTCTGAAACAAATAATACATTATATGTTCATAAAAAAATAAAAAAATTAATCATGGGATGAAGCCAGGCCACAACAACATGACAGGGAAAGAACTGGGGTAGTAAGCACACTGAAAGCCCTCTCTTTCCATCTTCAAATGTCCCAGCATGGTCATTTATTGACAGAATCCAAATAGAAGGACAAGGTTAAGGGAAATTTTTGCAGTGGTCTATATGGATCATCCTGTCAAGATGCAGAGCTGGGTAGGGAAGGGTGAGCATGCATCTGGAGAAGCACAGGGAAAAACTGCAGGAAAACTGCAGCTAATGAAGCTCTTGTGACTAAAATTTCACTGTCACAGGGGTTGTATGACACAGCAAGAAAAAATTTCCTGTTATGCTGGCTCTCAACCTTTAGCTTGAATCAGAATCAGCTAGAGGACTAAAATCAGATTAGTGGGTTTCCGTCCAGAGCTGTTATCTACAATGGGGCCTAAGAATGTGCATTTTTTATGCTATTGGGACCATACTTGGAGAACCACTGAGCTATAGAACCAGATTTACTCTGCTTTTTAGTAGCTTGGAACTATGATTAATCTCCCAACTTCTCTGATGTTCAGAGATTTACCTATTCATATATTAAAACTTATTAATTATTAAATAATTTATCAATTTTTGAAGAGAATGATTGTGTTTATCTGGAATGACTTTGTAGTCATTACTGTGAAATCACATGAGAAAATCCCTAAGATATTGTTTGGTCCTTGATAAATAAGAATATACAGTTCTTGTTTTCACTCTAATATGTTTTAAGTTAACAATTAAATTAATTCAACCAGAAATAATTTAAAGCCAGTGGAAATGTATAGAAAGCTATAATATGTAATATTCTAAAGGACTGATAAATATATAATTTTATTTATTAGTCTTGATTAAATTATTTGTGTATATAATTCTTACCTAAAGTAGCAAATCTATACATAATAGCTATATGATATTTTGTGCTCATTGACTCTGTATGAATACACTGCAGCCATATTTTCATTATCTCCTAATAACTGACTCTTATGCTTTACTTAAAGGCAAATGGTAAATGAAATTAATAGTAGTTTGCTCTGTGTGATAGGCAATAATGGATCCCCTTTTGTAATAAGCTAGTAATGTTTCATTTATACTGTACCCTCTGGGAAATTAGATGTCCAGGATAAGTAAAACTTTCCAGATAATTAATGCTTAATCCCTGAAATAAAATATTTACTCATCATTGCTTTGTAAAACACGCTGAGACAAATAATTTCTTACCTTTTAATTTTTTTGTTTCGATTTTTCAAAATGATTAAGTTCATTATGAAGTTTGGTGCTGTAGCATGTTCTAATAACATGATACATGCAGGAGCCTTTGAGACAAAATATATGACATTTCTTTATTGATTTAACATAGCTTATTTTGCTATTCTACCTCCTTTGTCCAACAACAGAGCAAAATCTAGAATATATAATGCTGTTTTCACTCAGAGTGGACCCAGCTTCTTTCTGCCTTCATGTTTGCAGTTCTTCTTGTATGCAGTCTTTCCTAAAGTCCTGAGGTCACTTTCTGCGAGAGTTAATACGTCCTCATTTACCCATCTCTCTCCTCTATAAGTTCTAGTGTATCCTCTCCAACCAGGATATCAAGAGCTTGTTTTAAAATGAATTAAACATATTCTGTATCACAGATGATGTACCAGGCTGAGGGCTAAGATTTTTAATTTGGAAGAGATGACCTTGTGATCTATTTACTTACAAATTTAAGATTATTCCCAGATGATATTGCCTCAAATGAGGACTGCCACATAAGAGATATACATTTTTATTATATGATTTGATCATATTGTTTACGATTATCTCATAATTTTCTATTAACTATTATTTCCTTAAGTATAAGAACATTTAAATTAGCATAGCAGCTATTTCTGGCGTTCTGCTTTTCTTTCTTTCTGCCTTTAACTAATCTTTGCATACAAGTCCCAAATAAGGAGAGACTCTGGTTCTCTTGTTTTTTTGTGACATACACCCAGTTCCCAAAATGATAGTTCTCAACGCTGGATACTGGATGGAATTTGCTGGATGTCACTTGGCTGCCATTTATAATCACTTGCTTTCTGAGCCCAGCTATTTTGATATAAAGGGCCCAGGTGGGGGCTTGGTCTTCAGTGGTTTATGAAAGTTCCCAGCTGCTTTGATGTGCAGTCATGACTGAGAATGAGTTACCTAGACTAATGCTTGACACAAAGTAGATGTTCAATAAATACTTGTGAATAAATGAATAAATACATAAATATTTATTGAATACTCTTTAAATGTGAGCTCTATGATAGCATCAGTGAAACATTGGTATAAAAGTCGCTGCCTCTAAGGCACTCCTGGTGATGTAGAAGTGGATGTAATTCTAAGTATTTGCACAGCAATGTCATAATCACCCTCATGCATAATGTGGCACAGACCCAGTAGTAATCATTCCATTCACCAGTACACCTTCTCCTTTCCCTGCGCTCTCTGAGCTGAAGACAGCAACATCACCTGCTCTTTTGTCCTCCCCAGAAATCCTTGGATCATCCTAAATACCACTCTTTCTTTGTTCTCTTATCAAATTGTTCCCCGGGTCTTATTTCTTTGGCTTCCCCTGTAATGTTAGAGGGCCTTTTTTCCTTTCACTTTCTTCACACTACCACTGCCATAGGTATACTCTGTTCATCTGAATCCGCATCCTAATGGCTCTCCCAGCTTCCAGTTTGGAACCCTTGTAAACCATTCTCAGATTGTTCTAGAGCACAAAACTGGACACATCAGTCCTTTCCTGGCTTGAAACCCCTCAATGCCTCCTCATTTTGTTCAGAATAAAATCCATATCCTTACATTTTTTAGGACCCTGGAGTATGGGCCGCCCCTAGCTTTATTTCTTAAGTGTGGCTTACTTGCACTCCACCATCTATTTCTAATTAGCTATATCCTTGCCTTGAATCCATCTATTTCTCTCTCTCTCTGGATTAGGTTTTGCGATTTCCTGTGCTTAAAAAGCTTATCTTCTCTTCAATCTCAACCTCATTTTGCTAATTGTTCTTCCTCCTTTAGTACTTATCTGAGACTCCACATCTTCCAAGACACCTTCACTGATCCCCAAAGAATATTGTTTAAAAACATTTGAATACATAACAAAGGTAAACCTTCTATTTAATGTTTCCTATCCTTGAGCACAATTTTACAAGGGAGCAAGACTAGAATAACATCTTCAGTTTGATCATGCATCTTTATTCAAAATGAGAGTGAGACATATCCTCAAATCCTGTTTAAGGGTGAAATAGGGACCTTCTGGGGTTACTTGGGACCTCTGGAGTACATTTCTGAACCTCTACACTTGAATAATGTCTCCATGGCTTCTGATATACTTACTGGCCCACATTTCTAAGTTTCATAATCCCCCTGAATTCTGGCAGCACTGGGTACATATAGTTACCCTGTCCATTTCCTAGATCTTCATAGCAATATGTTTTCCACTATCATTTGATTCTGTTCACAAGGTGTATTGTTGCACTTTCTCCACAGTGTTAAGGAGATCAGTGGAAAGGACTGGTTTCCTGATGAAGATGTGCAATTCATTGAAACAATAATCATATGTAGTCAGAAAGTGAGGAAATGGAAATCAGTTTTTACCAGTACCTACCGTGTGACAGCACTATGTTGGATGCTTTGCAAATTTTATTTTATCTTTTCTAGAATTCTTTAAGATATATGAACTTCTCTCCATCTTATACCTGATGACAATGTTAAGAACTGAAGAAACTCTGGGATTCAAACTCAGACATGTTGACTTCAGAGCCTACACTTTGACCATTAAAACATTCTGCCTCATAAGACAGTTTTAATTGCATATGAAATCTTGTTTCTCTAACTATCCTATAAGATACATAAGAAGCTTATCTGTTTTAAGCTATTGAACACTAGGGAGTTGGATTTAAAATGCACCACTTGCGGGAAATCTAGTGATAGTGAGGCAAGTAGAAATCTGATACATATTAAGCTTTCAATATAAACAAGGCCAAACCTTATGATTTTTAACTGTCTCCTTTCACCAGAGATCAACAAGAACCTGAAGGCTTAAGCAAATATTTTGGTTACAAGCTTAGGGACATTTTCTTTGAGGTCAATAACACTGTAATTAATGTAATTTGGGCTTTCTCTATAGGCCTTCCTTTATCATAAATAAAGGTAATTCAGTGTTCATAGTAAAGATAAATAGTATCAGCTACTCTGCAGGAAAAGAACAAATTCCAATCTAGTTTGGTTTCCTAGAAAAATCTTTAATTTTAAGTCATGTCCATAAATGCATTTCAATAAGAAGTGTTATGTGTTCAATTGTACCCCACACAAGAAGATATGTTGGAGTTCTAAGCCCCGGTACTTTAGAATGTGACATTATTTGTAAATAGGGTTGTTGCGATTGTAATCATCTGTAATTAGTTAAGATGAGCTCATAATGAACTAGAGGGGACCCCTAGTCAAATATGACTGGTGTCCTTATAAGGAGATTGGCATATGAAGACAGACACACAGGAGGAATGCCACATGAAGATGGAGGCAGAGATTGGATGACGAATCTACAAGCCAAGTAATTTCCAGGATTATTGGTTCTCAACGGAGGACAGAGGCCTGGGACAGTTTGTTTTCAGAGGTTTCAGAAGGAACCAACCATGCTGACGCATTGATTTTGGACTTCTAGTCTCCAGAGCCATGAGAAAATAAATTTTCATTATTTCAAGCCACTCAGACAGTGGTGCTTTGTGATGGTAGTTCAAGGAAACTATTACAAGGAGCTCTTTCTGCTTTTGATTAATGTTTCTTTAAAATTTTACAAATAATAAATACAAATATGCTCCAAGAGGATGCTAGAATTTATAGAATCCTCAGGTATGCACACTTGACCAGGCCTGAACCTCTCTAGAAGTTATTACAGCGTAATCTTTAGTTAATTTACATCATTATTTAGTAGCTGAAACATAAGTTATCAATAAAGAAAATGTGTTTTTAGAATTTTTTCAAGTACTTTCCCTAACTTAAATTATGAATATAACACTATAATACCAAAATTAGTTTAGTTCCATTTTACCAAGGTAAAAACAGGAGCATCAGTGAACTGTCTAATATTACAAAACCAGTAATTGCACTGTTTAATTTAAATTCCATCTTCTTTCAACAATGTATTTGTTAACATCACCTTGCTCACTAAATTTGAAACAGAAAATCTCAGTAATAAGTGTAACTTCATTCGTTACTGGCAGACTGAGGAAATAGCATATTATAAAGTACCTCAATAGAGCATCTCTGCTCAACCATGAAAAGGAAAACCAAATTAAGATAATAGACCATAAGACTTGTGAAATTATGTTGAAGTTGGATACTTGTTAGTTTGTTTACAGTATTTTCCTTAAAAATGTCTTCACTTGAAATTCTAAACCAGTTGTATAAATAAAAACAAAAAAGCAGCATACAGATTGAGAGAAAATATTTTCAAACCATATATCTGATAGGAGATTAATATCTAAAACATAAGGAACTCATACAACTCAACATCAAAAAAAAAAGAACCTGATTAAATAATGGACAAAGGACCTAAATAGACATTTTTGAAAAGAAGACAAACAACTGGTGAGCAGGTATATAAATAAATGCTCAATATCCCAAATTATGGAAATACCCATGAAAGCCACAGTGAAATATCACACCATGTCTGTTAGAATGGCTATTATAAAGAAAAAAAAAAAGATGGATGTGGAGAAAAGAGAACACTTGTACAGAGCTGGTGGGAATGTAAATTGTAACAGTCATTGTGGAAATAGTGTGGAAGTTACTCAAAAAACTAAAAATAAAATTACTATATGATTCTGCAATCCCTCTTGTGATATATGCCAAAAACTGAAATCAGTACCTCAAAGAGATATCTGCGCTCTCAAGTTCATTGCAGCATTATTCATAATAGTCAAGATACGGAAACAAGCAAGTATGTGTCAACGGATGAGTGGATAAAATGTTATATGTATATCACAAATATATATATAATATAATATTATTGAGCCTAAAAAAGGAGATCTTGTCATTTGCAGCAACATTAATAGAACCTGGAAGACATTATGCTAAGTGAAATAAGCCAGACCAGAAAGAAAAAAAAGAAACAACCACATGATCTCACTTATATGGGGAATCTAAAAAAGTTGAATACATAGAAGCAGAGGGTCGAATGGTGCTTACGGGGTGGGGGGAAGGGAAATAGGAGAAATGGGGAGATGTTGGTCAAAGAGTACAAAGTTGCAGTTATGTAGGTTAAGTAAGTCTAGGGAGCTAATTTACAGCATAGCGACTATAGTTAATAATACTGTATTGAAATTTGCTAAAAGAGTAGATTTCAGGGGCTCTCATTACACACATAAAAATGGTAACTATGTGGGGGGAATATATGTTAATTAGCTTAACTGTAGTAATTGTTTCACTATGTGTATGTGTATACCAAATCATCATGTTGTACACCTTAAATATACATATTTTGTAATTAGAAAATAAAATTAAAAGGACACAAATTAACTCATAAAGTCCAGAGTCAAAATATTTCTACGTAAGTCAGTTATAGAAGAATTAACTTGAAATGATATCAACATTTGGGGCCTCTATAACAAATCTTTAACATTATTCCTGAACCTTGAAACCTGGGACATCCTTTCCACTTCTGTGCTCTCAAACGCAGACTGCATGCTCTCACACCCCTCTGCGATGTACTAAGATACACCAGCTCTTAATTGCCCTTCCCTGCCTTCCACATCTAGTTTATATGATAGTGTCTCCACTTCAAGCCACCTCTTGCCAATAACCTCAGTCCACTTGACCTATCATCTTACTGTCCCATTCCCTTGTGCCTCTACCTGAGCTATTTATCATTGCTTAAGGTAAATCATAAAACTTTACAGGTCTGGAGTATAAAACAATGGTTAATAGTCACATTAGGATCAAATTCAAGCTCTGCCACTTATTAGCTTATAACATTGGCCAATTTACTTTATTTCTTTATTCTCAAATTCTTCATCCATGAAATGAGGACAATAATACTAACTCCATAAAGTTGCAATTACAATTAAATGAGTTAATATAGCAAAGTGCCTAAAACAGTGCCTAGTTCCTATTAATGCTCTATGAGTATTATCTATTAGTATTATTATTAGTGCAATAAAAATGTATGGTTTTATCAACTGTTTTCATTGCAAATTGTCAATGAATCACAAGTCAGCCCTCTCTGTCTATCCTTAGAGAGGCTAATACATATGTACAGCACTCCACAAAATCTTTGACCTCATCATTTTCTTTTGCTCTGCTTTTCAACAGGTCTTGCCTTTTACTATTATAATTGATCTGAAAGTCTCTCTCTCAAAATCCCAGCACCAGATTTACAAATATACCTGTGTTTCCATCCATTTTTTATATATTTCTTCTCTTACAATACTGAAATTGTCCAACATATTATTTGAAGCTTATTTTATCCCAGGTATGTATGTATGTATAGTTAAACATGGAGTATATATGGGGTTCTGTACTATCCATGGTTTCAGGCACTTCCTGGGGGTTTTGGAACATATTCCCTGTGGATAAGGCAGGACTGCAGTCCTTTTGTTGAATCATGTTAATGCCATGTCCAAAAGCTGATGGTCAACCCTCCTTCTTCATCTTAACTTTTCAGCAGCATTTTTTCCCAGTTAATCACTTTCTTCTCAAGTATTTTCTTCTATTGGTTTATGAGACAGTAGTCTCCTGGTGTTTCTGTGAGATCTGCCCTTTCCTTCTGTGTCATTTGTTGATTTTTCCCATCTCCCTTATCTCTAAACTTAAGAGTACTCAGAGTTCAGTCCTTGTACGGACATCTACTCTTTCATATTTACAGTCACTTTGTGGGTGATCTCATCTGATTGTGGTGCTTTAAGCCCCACTCTATGCTAACAATGCCCATGTTTGTATCTTAATTTATGTTTTCAGCCCAGACTTCTCTTCAAATGCTAGATATTTTCTCTGGGATGCTAACGGGTACTTTGCACTTTGCACGTCCAAGTCTGAGCTTTGTATTACCCTTCAGACTCAGATAGTTGTGCAATTTTTTAAATTCTAGCTAGTGGCAACTCTATTCTCCAGTCCCTCAGTCAGAAACACAAGAGTCATCTGTGAATCTTCTCTTTTTCATATTATATTTTCCAGTAAATATGGCTGTTTCAGCTTTTAAAACATCAGAATTTGAGGATTTTTCACTGTCTCCAATTGCTACCATCACAGTTTAAGCCACTGTTACTTCTTGTAGGCATGGAAGTCAAAAGCAGAATTGTTTAATGAATGGTGCTAGAAGGTTTGGTCAAGGGACCAGTCAAAGAGCCTGGGAGTAGTGTGCTTGTCCTCCTCCATCTGAAGGGTCTCTGCTTCCCCTGAAGCTGAGTCTCACTCCCTAACAGACCTCTAGTGGTGAGGAGCTGGTATTCTCAGGGAAGCCTTGGCACACATGGCTCCTAAACTCAGACTGTGTTTCCATCATGACTGTTCCCTCTATACAAAATGGTTCTAATGTTTGATATCTTAAAGAAACAGGATAGCAGAGGACAGAGCATGGAGAACATGCAGGTAACTGGTGACTTGACAAGAGTAGTTTAAGTGGTGTCTGGAGGTAAAAATCTGATTGGAGAGGGATTAAAAAGAATGAAGGATTTAGTTTTCCTGTAGGTTGAAAACTTCTTCCCCGAAACCTGTTTCTTAATCACACTGGGTATAATGTCTGTCCTCAACCACCTACCTACCCTGGCTATTTTACATTACTGAAACTGTATCTTAATTTCCCTGCTTCGAGAACAGTTTCCTTTCCCCAGCCCAGCTTCATCCTATGGCAACTGGCTGAGATTAAAACCTAAAGTTCCTCAAATGATCTACAAGGCTTTTTAGCTGTGGCCTTTTTCACCTCCTCCTACAGCTCTCCCCCCGGCCCACTCCACTCCAACGCCATTGGCCTCCCACTCTTCACTGAGCCAGTCAGGTACACTTCTGCTTCAAGATCTTTGCCCTTGATGTTTTCTCTGCCTGGAGTACTCAGCACCCAGAAATCCCAATGGGTTGCACCTTCATGCCCTTACCGGTCATGTCATCTTCTTAGTGAGTGCCCAACCCAGACACCTACCTAAACTGCAATTTCTTTATCACTGATGTGCTCTATCCAGGGGCCTTTTTTGCATTATTTTTTCTTCGTAGAACTAATAATTAATAGGCTTTTATATTTTATTTATCATGTTATTTGCTTCTCCTACCATAAGGTAACAGTGAAAATAGGGATCTTTGTTTGTTTTATTCACTGATGTATTTACAGACATAAGGTGTCGATAAATATTGGTTGAATGTATGAATGACCTTATGAGGACTGAAGCCAAATTTTAGTACATTGAAGAATGTTAGAGGAATATTTCAACAGAGATGAGAAACTTGAACTCTCAATTTTGCCTGAACATCCTGTAGTAACAGAATCAGACCTCCCCCAGTTTGAGGAAACTACATATTAATTTAAAAAAAAAAACCTCTTTTAATTACTTATCCTTGGGGGTGTCTCCTCCCATCCATCTTGGGGGAGGCTCTTGACTGTGTTTTAAAAAATGGGGGGTGGAATATAAAGTTGTTTTAGGCTAAATATATTGATATGTGTGGAATTACTTAGAATTCAGGATTTATAATGTTAGTTCCAGACCCTAGGATGAATCAGTGGTTTGATTTGTTAGATAAGGAAATCCTGGACTCAACAATGGCCTCGAGTCTATGAGGTTAAGATGTCAGAACTTCCCTGGCATACCATATAGAGAAAGGGGTCCAAAGGGTTAGGAAATGGTAATATTGGAGCAAATGTATTATATTTATCTTGATCACTCATCCCTAATGAAATGAACATTTATTTTTTTTATTTTAAAGATTTTATTTATTTATTCATGAGCAACAGAGGGGGGGAGAGAGAGACAGAGAGAGAGAGAGAAGCAGAGGGAGAAGCAGGTTCCCAAGGAGCAGGGAGCCCGATGCGGGACTTGATCCCAGGACCCTGGGATCATGACCTGAGCCGGAGGCAGATGCTTAACCATCTGAGCCACCCAGGCGCCCACGAAATGAACATTTAACTAACTGGCCTGGTGAAGAGGAATTAGCAAGCTCCCCATATGCTTTAATTAGATAGGTGTATACCAGAGTACAGGCAGTCAGCCCTGAGAAGTTTCAGAGGCTCCCACATTAGTGGTTTCCTCTAGTGTTGGTGGAATGTTGGGGCTATCCTTTTAAAGTGAAAGACAATTTTGTACATGCTATGTTTCTGTTTAGGAAGAAAGAAGACAAATTTTAATGCTTTGTGGTTTTGTTAAATTTTACATTGTCTGCTCTGTCTCATTTACTGGGAAATCCATAATGCTATCAGTGCTGAGTGGAACCTGGAACAAGAGAAGACTCTTTAGCATACCCAGTCTGAAATGTAAGCTGCTCTGCCACCTGTGCCTAATGACACGGCATAATTAATCATGGAGAACAATAAGAAGAACAACAAAATATCATGAAGAAAATCTGTGTGGCAGATAGGGATGCGAGATGGAGCCTCTGGCAAGCCCCAATTTTATAAGTGTAGAGCCCATACCTCCTCCTTCAATCATATACTGAGCCTATCATATCCATAAAATTATAATGTTGGGTATTAACAAAAGCATTTCATTGTGGAGTGACTGGAAACGGCATATGTGAGACTAAGCTATCAAAGGTCTAAGTTGCACAAGTAATTAGCACAAGCAGATGGTTCAAATTCACAAATACTACTCTTACAGCTTCACCACTTTTTACTTAATCCACACATAGGAGCTCATGAGAAGTTCCATAGAACCAGTTAACTGAAATGGAAAAAAAGAGTAGACATGTTTTACAGATGGGTATGCATAGTAGCATATACCATTAGAAAGTGCACAATTGCTACATTATAGCCCAACTTGGGGCTATAGGAGACAATAGTGAAGAGAAATCTTTTCTTAATCAGATGTCAAGCAGCATATCTAGTTATTAATACTAAATAAATGAATGAATATATATGTTTATTTAAAGAAAGATTGTGTGCGGTATGGATCTATATTGATTCTTGGATAGTGGCTAAGTCTTGTCTTGTCTTGCTGGAAACAAAGAATAAAATTGGAATATTTATGATAAGGAGGATCAGGAAAGATATGGATGACCATCACAGAAGGGGTAAAAAGGGAAAGAAATCATGTATATGTACCAAATAGATACCTTCTAGAGGCACCCACTTCATAGATTTCATAATCAGGTAGACAAGATGGACCATCCTGTTGATGTCAATCAAACTTGTCCAAATATTCCACTGTCTCCTCAATGGGCCATGTACAAAGAAGATATGCAGAGATATGGGCTGGGCCTGGGCTCAAAACCCATAGGCTTTCCCTCATTAAGGCTGGTCTGGTTACCACCTGCTCAACCTTTCAATAGATGTTATGGTTAGATTATTTTTGACCCCTTCTCTCAGATGCAAGGCAGTGATTTGTCTTCATGAGAATATATGTACATATTCCAAATATGAACTTGCTTTCCCTGTCTGAAATACTTCTGCCAGAACATCCATTAGTGGATTTTACATAATGCCTTATTTATGGCCTTGTTATTGCATGCATCATTACCTGCAAACAAATAACTCATTTTAAAGTGAAAGAAATGTAACAATGGGCTCACGTGGGAGGGATCCATTGGCTTACTATGAACTTATGAGATAAAAAGAATTTGATAGAATAGTGTTATGCCTTATTGAAGATTCAGTTGCACCTCAAAGTTATAATGCAGTCCAGTGTATGATTCCAATTTCTCTTCAGTTAGAATGTACAAGTCTGGGAACCAAGTTGAAGAGAGTCCCCTTTCAGTGATATATTTAATAATTCATTTCTTGAACATCTGCAGCTCATCTCTGCAGCCTGGCCTTGGTAGGTTTGAAGGTACTAGTGCCCGAAGGAGGTGTGCATATACTAAGGAACATAATCATGATTCTGTTGATTAGGTAGCTGAGACTACACACATCCCTTTTGGGACTCCTGGTGATGCTGAAACAGATGTAAAGAATAAAGTCAATCCACTGGTCACAGTGCTTATCCCTAACTTTTAAGGGAAAATTAGTCTGGTACTCTTACACAGGGGCAAAGGAGGACTCATCCAGAGAAGTCACTGAAGTACCAATTATTAATCCCATAGCCAGTTACAATCATCAATGGGAAACTGCATCAACCCAATAAAGACAGGTCCAGCAAGGGTTTGGATACTATAATAATAGATATTTGGGTCATTCTGCCAAGTAGCGATGCTATTGAAGGGCGGGAAGAGATAGTCTCAGAGAGTAAGAATATAGAATGGTTTGTGTAAAAAGAAAGGCATAATTATCAGTGTTTAGCCTAGTGACCAGGTACACAGTTGGGCACTATGATGGCTCTAACTTAAGTAAACCATCCTCTGCTACTTTTGCTGAAAAGTAAAGGTGATGGCTAAAGTTATAATAATGGTTCCATAGGGAGCATAAGTGAATTGAGATTATCCTTTAATGAGAGAGTGTCTCCCTAGTCAGAATTTTTTCCTTCCAGCAAATGTCTGGAATGGATAAAAATTGGCAAGAGGAATGATATATACTTTACAGTCTCCACTAGCTCTCCTCCACTTTCAGGTCTACTCTCCACACTTTGCTACCTGCTATATATTGTTAGAGGTTAGCCCTTATAGGTCAGCCATCCATCTTTTACTTCTGGATTTTAGTTGGATTTGGCCAATGCAGATACCAATAGGTAATATTGGAAGGTTGGTGGAAAAAGAATTTGGCCTGCATTTCTGGTAAATGCAAAATGATGATTGATTCTCTCTAGATGTAGTGTTCCTATTGAGTGATCCTAGGCCTGACTGGGATCTCTCTCTCTCTTTTTTTTTTTTTTTTTCTTTTTGCTCTTTTAGTAATGTGTATAGTAAAGATTACCACAGTTTCAAGCCCAGAGTGCCTCAATATCCTTTTATTTCTTAACACTGGGCATATGTTTTAGAAACTTAACCTTTGGATTAACTTCAAAATCCTATATGAGTATGTCTTCTGTTTTCTGGAGACTGTGACTAGCACAGGTAGTTTCCTCAGAGAAGGAAGAACAAATTTCTTCTGCTTGCAAAGGAGTTCAGGGAAATTTGGGGCTTAATTGTCTTAAGGCTTACTTAGGTACCTACGCTCAGTTTTACCCACCCCAAGTACTATAGTCTTACTCCCTCTCCAATAATACCCTTAGTTTTATGTAACAGATATAACAATTATGTGTTCATCTTAGACTTCAGGCCCTATTAATAGCAATGTCTTCCCTGAAGCTTCAAGAAGTAGATTTTCTTAAATTCTATATTTGAAGCTCTCTTCTTGCTTCCTGTGTTTTGAATGGAGATTTCAAAGCTCTGACCTTGTTTTTCCTATAAACTCTCTTGTGTCAATGGGAAGTGATGATTTTCCCTTACATTCTGAGTGAGCATCATTATTGCCACGGTAAATGATCAAGTGGAGCAACTCCTTGATTTCCTAAAGTCTCACTTTTAACTGGCACTTTATTCCAAGCAACCACAGGCAATAATTTACATAATCATAATACTCCTGCAAATCACTGATTAACAATATCCCATTATGTCCCACTTAAACAGGTGAGTCATTCATCTCAGAAGCTCAGCTTGAGGATTTTTATCTTGGGACTACCTCTTGTCCCAAGAACTATACTGGTTAATTCAAACCAGTTATGAAAATGCTACTGTGAATATTTAAACAAATATAATTAATTCAGGGAATCAGTTACATAGACAATAAAAGAGCTAATACACCAATAGGGATCTGTGAAAGAGAACCCAAGATGAGAAATAAGAGGAATCTTTTACCATGGCTAAGCTGGAGGGACAAGTGAAGGAAGTATTATTTCCAGAGCTGAAAAATCTAGATCCTCACTGGAACATGGACCCAATGAGGCCAGTGTTGTAGAAGCAACTGTGTCAGAGATGCCACCAGGCCCTGCTAATCCTTCTCTTTGGCCAAATTCAGCCAGATGTCACTTCACACAGATGTCAAGAAAATGTAGCCTGGATAGATCAGTGTTTTTTGATACTCATCAAAGCAGGGGGAAATAGAGGAATGTATTTGAGGTCAAATGACCCAAGGGGTGGCAGAATGTTCATAAGCTATACTGAATTCAGATTCACTTGAGAATGACTTAAGGGCTCACTTCCTGACGTTTGTCAGACTACTATGGGACCAGGTCTTAACTCGAATATTTGACTTTCTTCTTCTTTCTCGATGTAATTTCACTTTCATTCAGTATCAGTTTGTAGAAAGCAAAGAGAGTAATCCCAACCAACTCATGTAAATATAATATTTATTACTTTTAATAAAAACTGGCAGAAGAACTTTTAAAACAGGAAAATACACACCACTCAAAGCAAAATTCCTACCAGTTCCTAAGTGTACACTAAAGCCCTCCATAAGTATTTCCACTTCTATTGTTTTAGTCCTTGAGAGTCCAAATTCCAGCCTAAAAATTTCAGTCAAAAGAGAGAATTTAGACCTTATTTGCTATTGGGTAGATGACATGTGGTCATAAATGACTCTGTAGGTCATTTTCTTAGGTATCTATAAAACCAGACACTAACACTCAAAATGGCCATAACTCAGTCCAAACATGCAATGTTCTTTCAAGCGGTATCTAAGAAAGAATAGATTAGATTACTTAAGTAACCCTTAGATGAAAATCTCAGAGTTGCTGTCGTTGTGTCCAGTTTGTGTGGGCAAGCATCATCAGAAACAGAAAATGAGATTACACTTGTCATCAGAAGAGGAAGGTATCTGTGTTTTATTTGTTGTTAAAACAACTTCCTATTATCTTTTTTGAATAATAATCAAGGTCTTTTCTTTCTGATTAATAAGACATCCTTATGTCAGAACTCCGAACGTGACTTGCTACCTATGAATCACAATGTCAGATGTCGAAGTTGGTGTGTGTTTTTCTTTAAGTTGATAGATTGCTATATGTGGCCATTGGTAAGTCTAAAGTCTGAGTGTTACTGCGCAGCCTTGGAGGCATCCTGCTGATGACTATCTTAAACTCTAAGATTTAACTTATTTTATATGAATGCATACAACATTTGTCCTCCTTCTTTAAGAAAATAAAAAAACCCTATATTGATTGTAACTGGTGAATATTCACATATAGTAATTCCATAACCTTCCTGACATACATCGTAGTGCTGAGGGAATTCTTATTCTGGAGCCTTAGGCTGGACTTCTCCTGCACCGTCTTCAGTTAAAAAAAAGTTCCTACTCACTGTTTTCTCATAACATTCTTTTCCCAGCCAGAAGTCAGTTTTTGTTATCATTTTCTTCTTTATCTTTGTAATTTCAATTCTACTTTCAGTCAAAAATATCTTCTATTGCTTATACATGCTGCTTATAATACACATTTACATTACTTATATATTATATTACTTGCAATTACTTAATTACTATTACTAATTGCTCATATATTAATAACTATAACATTCTTACACAGACTCCATTTTGTAACTTTTGTTTTTTATATGTCTATCTACATTTGTCAACTTTTAAATTTAAAATCTGAAGTGTTTCTTCTTTCTGCTTACTTCTCTTTTTTCCTTATCACCTTGCTCACACCTTTAACTATAAATAACCTCACATTCTGTTTACATATCTACTTTTCCACCACTCTTAGTGGGTGAGGATGAGAATATCTTACCAGTGTTTTGGTTCAGAGTGCCTCCCAGAGCCCAGCACAGAGAAGGACTCAACTATTTAATTCAATGGATGAATGACTTTAAGAATAAATGTAGTGCTTATGTGTATGGCAGCATTTAGTTGCTAGACAGAAAATGCCAACTTCTATATCTAATTCCTATTTTGTTCCATATTAAGTAATTAGTCTGCAGGTGGACTAATTTTCAACTAAAAATAGGATGGCAATTGTCTTATTATAAATTAGAAAACCCCCCCTCTTATGTTTATGTAAGTCTACTTTTTATGTATTATGAGAGTCCCATAAACAGAGAACAAATGTATTTTGTGACCATTATTTCATCAGTGATTAACAGTGCTCAAAACATAGTAGATGTTTTGTAAGTATTTGTGGAGTTATTTGACATATTGATTAATAAATATTTTTAAAAAGCGATAGCCTATAACTTTTGTATAGATACAGTAACAGAGTAAATAGAACAGAAGATTATAGTAGGCAAAAAATAACTAAAATGTATTTAAATTTTTTCTTAAAGATTACAATAATGAGGATAAGAGTTAATTCTTTTTGAGCATTTTTTTGAGCCAGAGACAATAATAAAAATTTTATATGGATTGTATATTTAGTCCCCCAAAAAGCATTTAAGGTAAAGAATCTCCATTTTTTGATAAGTAATATGAAACACAGAGACTGAGTAAATTGCCCAAAATCTTATATCTCATAACTAGCCTTGTCTGTCATCATTTAAATCTATGAAATTAACTCACTGACCATAATCTTTTTAAAGATTTATTTATTTATTTTAGAGAGAGAGAGAAGAGGGGAAGAGGGAGAAGGAGAGGTGGAGAGAGAATTTCAAGCAGACTCTCCATGCAAAGCCAAACTGGGGCTTGATCCCAGGACTCCCAAGATCAAGGCCAGAACCAAGGTCAAGAGCCAGGTGCTCAACTGACTGAGCCACGCAGGTGCCCCTCCACTGACCATAATCTTTCACCATTATGTTGTGTTAACTCTCCAAGCACAAAATGAATTTACTATTTTGAGTATATGCTAATGTACTACAGGCAAAACAGAGACCTGTGTACTTGTGTTAACAAGGTGAGCCAAGTTGAAGATGTTCTTTCTGTTTATTTGCTATGCATCTATTATGCTCTGAAATAAATTGTGCTACTCCATTATTCAAGCATATAGTCTGCACAAAAGCAGCAAGCACTTCCAGCAGACCTGCTATAGGAAAGTATGTGACATGTTTAACAGACTGAGCCAAAACAGGGACACAAAATGGATCCTTTCTTCAAAACTTGTCCATCATTTTAAAGATTGGTATATTTTCTTCCCCAAGGAAAACTATTAGGTTGTTTTGTGACTTTTATTTTCCATAAAGAATCACAGTTTCATTTCAACTCACAGTGAAGCTACATCATTTAAAATTATGAAAAATCATTAATATACATAATAGGAACAGATTTTAAGGGGATTTGACTGTAATAGGCTATTAACTCGGCAAGTAGCATTTAATATTTCCTCCAAAAAATACTATTATTGTAAAAGTTACATCATTTTTTTTAAAGATTTTATTTATTTATTTGACAGCGAGAGAGGGAACACAGCAGGCGGAGTGGGAGAAGGAGAAGCAGGCTTCCTGCTGAGCAGGGAGCCCGATGCGGGGCTCGATCCCAGGACCCTGAGATCATGACCTGAGCCAAAGGCGAAGGCAGACGTTTAACTGACTGAGCCACCCAGGTGCCCTGACTTACATCATTTTTGAAATAATATGTACCTATATTGATAGCATCAATCTATAATAGACTATAGATCGTAGTTTGAATTTGCCTCAATGAGAACAATAAATTTATCAATTGTCCTTGGTGTTTTATTTAATGTTTACTTATTCTTTCATTTTGGATGTTAAATTATATATTTGATTCTTTCTCTTTTCTTCTATTTTTTTTGTTTGCTTATTGTAGACTACAGGATTTCTGGAATGCATAATCAGCAGATTTTAGCTTGAACTTGTTTGTCTCCTTAGGAAACACATGTCTTCTTTTAAATTACAGGAAGAAACCATGCTTCCTATTAACTCAGAAAAGTATTACAGAACCAAGTATTCAGGGGAAGGGGCAAAATTCAGGGATATTTCTTAAAATGCACTGAAATCATAGCAGAGGAAAGTAGGTCTCCACATTCTTTGTAGGTTGCTTGTAAATCTGAAAGATACACACTCTGTTTTGAAATATCCTGTGACGGACTTGCCACATTTACTATAGCATTTATATAAGGAGCTCCTCCAACAGTTAATCTTCTTGCTTACTGATGAGTGGAATTGTGTGTGTCTCAACTGGAACTATAATTGGCACTTACTCTCCTCTCTGTCTTTCAGAATACTGGCATCTCTTTTCAGGAAGTTCTTAAGCTCAGGGGGAATTAAATGAGGGCAGGAGGATCTTTGGAATAGGTGAGATCACCCATCAAGTACCAACTCATTCACATTCTAAACATTTATTTGAATAGCAACTAGTACCTCCTGCACAACAGAATTGTAGAAATTTTAACAATGTCTTTGCATAATTGTTTCCTGTTTCACCTACAGTTGTTAGAGTCAGTTTGCAGCATTTTTCTATTGAAATTCTTTCTGCCAAAAATCCACCTGATTGTAAAAATGAATAATAGTTTTCTTACCCAGACATAAACTACATTTATAAATCATTTTAATAATGTGATAACATGAGATTGTATTTTAACTGGAATTTCTTAGATATTCATGCTTCCTTATAGATAAATAATTTTTTTCCTCAAAACAAGCTCTAACAACATATAATAATACCAAAACTGTTTATTGAACATTTAGGTGCCAGGCACTATGCTAAGGACTTTATACATATTACTTCTTAGTTCTGATATTTATTTCATGATAGTATTATTATTCGCATTTTACTAATAAAGAAATTGAAACTCAAGGAAGCTAAACAATATTTTCAATAACCTATTTCTAAAAAGAGATTGGCAGGGTTTAAATCTAGGTCACTTTGGTTCAAATATATAATGTTCCAGCTTGCATCCGGTTTTATAAAGGAGAATATATTTCCCTGATGTTAGTATGGTCAACTGAGATTAAATATATTTCAAAAAGTAATTTTTGAATTTTTAAAAATATATTCTGGTACAGAGGATTTTTAGAGCAGTGAAAATATTCTATATAATGATGGATATATGTCATTATGTATCTGGCCAAACCCATAGAATATACAATGCCAAGAGCGAACCCTAAGGAAAAACTATGTATTTGGGGTGATTATGATGTGTTAATGTAGGTTCATCCTTGGTAAAATTGTATCATTCTGGTGAGTGATGTTGATAATGGGAATGCTATGTATGTGTGGGGGCAGGGAGTATATGGGACATCTCTGTACATTCTTCTCCATTTTGTTGTAAATCTACAACTACCCTTAAAAAAATTAACAGGGAACAACAAATATTGGCGAGGATATGGAGAAAGGGGAACCCTCTTACACTGTTGGTGGGAATGCAAGTTGGTATTCTGGAATGCCAGAATATTCTGGTACTCTGGAAAACAGTATGGAGGTTCCTCAAAAAGTTAAAAATAGAGTTACCCTAGGACCCAGTAATTGTACTACTGGGTATTTACCCCAGATACAGATGTAGTAAAAAAAAAAAGGGGCACATGCACTTCAATGTTCATAACAGCAATGTCCACAATAACCAAACTGTGGAAGGAGCTGAGATGTCCTTCAACAGATGAATGGATAAAGAAGATGTGGTTTATATATATATAATGGAATATTACTCAGCCATCAGAAAGGGTGAATACCTACTATTTACATTGACATGGATGGAACTGGAGGGTATTATGCTAAATGAAATAAGTCAAGCAGAGAAAGACAATTATCATATGGTTTCACTCATATATGGAATATAAGGAATAGTGCAGAGGACCATAGGGGAAGTGAGGGAAAAATGAAGGGGAAGAAATCAGAGAGGAAGACAAACCATGAGAGACTCTGGACTCCAGAAAACAAACTGAGAGTTACAGAAGGGAGGGGGGTGGTGGTGTAACCTGGTGATGGGTATTAAGGAGGGCACGTGTTGTGATGAGCACTGGGTGGTATACGTAACTAATGAATCGTTGAACACTACATCAAAAACTAATGATGTACTATATGTTGGCTAATTGAACATACTAAAAAAAACAAAAAACAAAAAACAAACTTCTCTCTCTGTCTCCTTCTGGTATATAGAATATATATACTGAATTGAATACCCATAGAGTAGTTCTGAGTATTCCATTTTAATCCATTAATTACATAAGGTCAGCAATTACACCCCATCTTTCACTCTTGATTTTACTGATTTAAGTCTTCTCCCTTTTTCTTTTTAAAGATTTTTTTAAATTTATTCATTTGACAGAGAGAGAGAGCACAGGCAGGAGGAGTGGCAGGCAGAGGGAGAGGGAGAAGCAGACTCCCCACTGAGCAGGGAGCCTGATGTGGTGCTTGATCCCAGGACCCTGGGATCATGACTTGAGCCAAAGGCAACACTCAACCAACTGAGCCACCCAGGTGCCCCTCTTTTTTATTTTTCATCAATCAAGTTTTGACAACTGTGTTGGTTTATTTCAAAGAAGCAACTTTTGGCTCATTTTATTTTCCTGTTTTCTAATTCATTGATTTCTACTGTAAAATGTGTTATTTCCTTCCTTCTTGTTTGGGGTTTAGTTTGATCTTCATTTGCTAGTTTCTTAAAGTAGAAGTTTACATTACTGATTTAAAATCTTTTTGTTGTTGTTGTTGTTGTTGATTTTTAATTTAATTCTGTTGTGATCAGAAAACATAATGAAATAAAATGAAACCAGAGAGGGAGACAAACCATAAGAGACTCTTAATCTTAGGAAACAAACTGAAGGTTGCTGGAGGAGAGGGGGGTGAAGGGGTGGGGTAATTGGGTGATGGACATTGGGGAGGGTATGTGTTATAATGAGCACTGGGTATTATATAAGACTGATGAATCACAGATCTATACCCCTGAAACAAAAAATACATTATATATTAATTAGTTGAATTTAAATTTAAAAAATAAAAAAATAGTAAAAAAACAAAAGGAAAACATACTTTGTATGATTTCAATTCTTTTAACTTTCTTGAGAATTGTTCTATAGCCTAGCATTATGTTCTATCCTGAGGAATATCCCATATGCACTTGAAAAGAATTAATACTCTCTGAAAGCATTGAAGGCTAGACTAAGGAGGTTAGAGGTAGATTACAGAAAGTCTTTGCTGTTCATTTAATTTTTTGAGGGGGTGCATTGGAGAGTGACATTATTTGAATTATTTTAGGATAATAATTAATGGGATAAAGTGGTGAAGGACATTAGGGGCTTATATGTGTAATTGTTTGAAGAAGACATCATTGTCATGGTTTATCTGTTTTCAACCCAACGTAATTGGCACCTCTTGAAGAATATTCTACATTGCATGGAGAAGCTAGAACATGCATTTACCAGAATCATCTTTTATATACAGTTCCAGATTTTAGTAATGAGAGGACCCTGTGTGTGATTTGAAAAGCAGAAGAAAAGGGAAAGCTATCTTGAATAGATAGAATTGCAGCCAGAATGAGAAGATGTGAAGTTCATAGCAGGCCACTAAAAAGCTCATGATAACCACTCACTTCTCTGCTGCAGAATGAGATGGTACAAACTTTTTAAAGATTCATGAGAATCTGGCAGCTCTCTTCCAAGCTTTTGAGAATCATTTTTGTGCTTCAGGCTAGGATAGTCAACGTTTTCTTCCCTAACCTTCAGTGGCAGCAACCTTGCTTTTGCCAATGGCTTCTGGCATCTTCATTCCACAAACATTTCCCAGTAATCATGTGAGCCCCTAGTAATGCATTAAACCTTTGTATTCAGAATACATTGAGTTGCTTCTCTTTTTCCTGACTTAATGCTGACTGATGCAGTTTTGGTGCTATAAGTCTAAGGTAATAGAATCTATAAGATGGGACTCTGAAACTAGTTCTGTAATCCTATTGGATTTTACTTTAGTAATAGTTTCATTGCCAGTGAAAAAATGGAAATTGAAACACTAATAGTCCTTAGGATACAGTTGTGAAACAATGAATTAAATGATCACAGATAATCAAATACCTAAATAAGATAGACTTTATGAGACCAAATAACTATAGCAATATGTATAATGGAGGAAAAAAAATACAAGAACTGTGGAATGGGCTGGCATCTTTTAAATGTACTGGAAAACTTGGAGAAAGAAAATAGACTCATTGCTTTTAATTTTCAATTCAAGGCCAAGGCTCTGAAGTAATTTCTTATTTATTATAGTCTCAGGGCCAACATTTGTGAAAACCAAACTCAAAGTCTGCCCTTCTTATGGATAGCTAAATTATTTTAAGAGCAAATCAATTTATAGTCTTGTCAGTTCTTTATTGTTAAAAATTAGGGCATCAATTTGGAATAAGTAGAAGCTCGAGAGTAGGCATGGAATGTTTGAGTAGATGTTGATAAATCTGAATACCTTCCATGCTGTTAATGGGTTGATTGTGTTTACCCCAAATTCATGCATAGGTTCTAACTCTCAGTACCTAAGAATGTGATTCTTTTTGGAAATAGGTTTATTTCAGGTATAATTCATTAAAATGAATTCATTATGATGGCCCTTATCCAATATGACTGGTGTTTGTATTAAAAAAAAGGATATTTATACACAGACACAGACTTGCATGTACAGAGAATGACATGTGGAACATGAGATAGAAATCAGAGTGATACATCTACAGGCCAAAGATTTTCAAGATACCACTGGAAACTAAAACACAGGCATGGAACAGATTCACCCTTACAGCTTTTGGAAGGAACCGACTTTGCTGATACCTTGATGTTAAATTCCTAGCCTCCAAAACTGTGAGACAATAAATTTATGCTTTTTAACTCACCCAGTTTATAGGAATTTGTTATGGTAACCCCCACAAACTAATACAAATGCTATCCCCCAGTAAGCCTACTTTAGCTGAAATAGTAACCTTGCACTCTGATTGAGGATTTTAGCTTTTTCTTTATAGACCTGAAGGAAGTAGCTTCATCATTAAAAAAAAAACAAAAAACTTTTTAGGCCAAGAATTACAGTGGAAGATACCACCATTGAAATTAGCATCCTGAATCCAATGGGGATAATAGAGGCTCAGAGAAAGAAAGGACAAGCTTCAGTAGTTCCCCATAAGAAACAAGATGGGCATTGTTACTATAGTAAGTAGCAAGAACAAAATAATAGTGAAAATGGTTTTCCTCATGGAAGCATTTGTGGTAATTTATTGATTATTATGATTAGGACCAATGTATGTGCATCTGCTAAAATCTTGCCTTACCTATTTAACAGTGATCTTAAAAGTCAATTGTAAAGATGATCCTCTTAGCAACACTTCAAGCATTACATTTGCATGTACAACATTTTCATGTTCACTTTGTCTAGAAGGAGAAATGGCCAGAGATGCAGATCTATGTTATTTCATGGAAACTGGCTAATAGGCTAGATGGTAAGAGATTTGAAAGAAAAAAATTTGATGGACAAGAAGTTCTAGGGAAGAAGTATTTGGATGGAACTTTCGTAAGAGCACAAATTGGACACTCACCAACTAGCTGCATATGAGTCTGACTAATCAGGTGGATAAGATAATCTATATTATGTATGTGAGTCTGCCACTTTGCCAGCCACACCAGGCCTCGCTCAAGATGAGAATGTTTTCATCAGTGGAAATAACAGAGGTACAGTTGAACAAGAAGATCAGATGATCATCTATCTTTAGTCACATTAATCTTTTTATTCCATTGACATAAATCAATAGTCAAAGAAAAGGCTTACTATTCTGGCTGGGGTGACTGAAAACACAGAGGTGCAAATATATATAATGGGGGTCAATATAGAGGTTCTCATGTCCAATAATAAAAGTTAAAGCAAAGTATGGCAAGTCAACCCAGGAAGGACCACTAATAACACAGATCTTTCAGTAATAAAGGCTTGGATTATCCTGCTGGGTGAAAGCATCCTGATATGCTAAGATGCTAGCTGAGAGCAAAGTGAACTTGAAATGGCTAGTGGAAAAAAGAAGTTAGATATCATCCATAACCATGTATCTAGTTACATGTCCATATAAAATATTATGCATATACTATCTTGGAGTTTATCTTCATCTCTGTCACTTCTTATAATTAATATAAATGCATTAGTGTTGTTTAGCCCTATATTTCAAAGTTTCAATTATGGATATCTAGATCTTCACAAAGCCATATGTGGATAGTTTTGTGACTGATCAGAAGACAAATGAACCTCATACTGAGATCTATGTAGTGGTCTATCAGACTTTCTGTCTCTCGTTTCAAGGAGAGGGCAAGTATCTCTTCAGTTATGAGGGAAGGCCCAAAGCTTATTCAAAAATAAAATATGTAAAAAGCAATGTTCACAAAAGACAAATTGTCAAATTATCAGTTTTCAACTTGATATCACCACTGTTCTCTTCTAGGTCTCCACTGTGCTGTTGGGAAAAGCAGTTTCCAGAAGTGTTTTCCTTGTTTGATTCGAGGCTAGTTCACTAATGAGAGGGACCTAATCCAAGATATGAGAGACAGAAAGAAGGAGAAATCAAAGGTATCAAAATGCATGAGACGTGTGAAATTCTCCCTGGCTTCCCACTTCCCACTGAGGACCCTGTGTTTTGTTGCTAATGACTGAGATGAAAGGTGCAAACTTCACAGAGGTTCTTGAAAATCATAGAAGCTTTCTGGTGAGCCTTTGAGAACAGCATACTTTGATGCTTTATACTGAGCTTTCCAATGTATACTTCCTAACATTTAGTAGCAGCTTACCTGATCTTTAATGAACATTTTACTGACTTCCACTCTACCAGTTTTTACAGCAATGATCTAAATCCATATTAAACAATTTATATTTTGATTACATAGAGTGGCTTCTGTTTTCCTGACAATGTTCTGAATGATACAGTGATTATGGCCTGAATCAGAGAAATAGTTATAAAAAAAAGATTTTCATTTTATGTAAACTTTATAGTCTGTTTCATTAGTGGCTTAGAATATGGATAGTGTCTTACGAATTACAAATTAATCATACATTTTGTTTTCCATTTGAGAAGTATACTTATAATGTTTGAATGACATTTATAGGACTTAAGAAAAAAATCCCTGAAGTTTCCCAAGAAGAGAATGTTGTCACCCACATAATTCTTGGTGGAGAGCCTACTTCTGTGCATAAATCTGAAGTCTTTCATTCTATGCAGTGGGTTAGCAAGATCGATGTTAGATTTTCTTTTTAAAATTGGTACCATAACATTATCCCAAAACTGTTATTAAAATTTTATATTAATAACGTAATTTTTTTTCACAGCTTTTCAACTATTGTAGAACTAAACTTAGGAATTTTAGGCAAAAAAATGGGTTCAATTTTTAGTACATTCAGGGAATTAGCCATGTAAGGTAGGAAAATATCTACATTTTCTCAATTGCCATCACTGTTGCTTGTTATTAAAATGTTTTTTATTAAATGTATTATTATGTAATTATTATGAATTATGCACTGTAAACTAATACTTTTAAGTTTTAGGGTCAATACATATTTTGAAATCAGATCACAGCTTTCAAAGTTAATCAAATATTAAATGCTTAAGTGCAATAGCCAAAAATATTTAAAATTAATATAAAAGAAGTGAATAAAGACCTCAGGATGAAAAAAAAAAGCATTCTACATCAATATACTTCAACTAGATTGCTTGCAGGACTGCATGCGCAAACTCATTTACAATATGCTTTAGAAAATTGAGTCATAAAATGAAACAGGACAACGAAAATTGCAAAATAAGGGAGAATGGACGCAGCAGGAAAAAAAACTTAAATCTGGAATTTTTTCAGTATTAGCTTTGAAAGTCTATTTTGTTTTCAAAAAATTTTATTATAATGTTAATAAAATTTTTGTTGGTTGGTTTTTGTCAGCATGTCATAGATTATAGACAGAATCTTGTCCAGGGGATGGGGCCATTAGTTTAATTAAATATCATAAGTCATAAGAAAGAAATTTAATGTACTAAACTTGATTATATAAATCAGTAAGTCATTAACAAATTTTTAGAGGAAAATGTAGATTATAGTAACAATCATTTCAACAAGTTTATTAGAAACCCTCTGAAGAACAAGAAATATCAAGAGACTTGGTCTTATTAATGACTATGACACAATAATCTAATTTAAAATAATTGAATTATTAGGGTCATTTGAAGCCTGTGTGATAAACTACACTACATACATCAAAGTCAATTAGTAACTAAGTCAGTCATAACGCCCTTCAAACAAACGACTATATTGATTCACATTAAAAGAATTTAATTGGAAATCAAAGATACCAGATGCAGTAAAGCTTAGTGATGATTCACAATTTCTAATGTAATCAGAAACTAACTCATCTAATACATAATTGTTGCTACTAAATATAAGCTGCTTGGAGGGAAATGAGTAATAAATAATATATATAATAAGATATATAAGATATCTTATAAATATATCCTTATATATCCTATATATCTTCTAAGTGTTGTATAAGATGCTAATCACTATCATGGTTTAAAACAGTTGTAAATAAACCCTGAAGACATTCTGCTAAGTGAAATAAGCCAGTCACAAAAGGAAACTACTGTACAATTCCACTAGTATGAGGTATCTATAGTAGTCAAAGTAATAGACAGAGAAAGTAGAATGGTGGGTGCCGGAGACCAGAGGATGGAGGAAAGAGAGGGGGTTTGTTTAATGGATACAGAGTTTCGGTTTTGAAAGATGAGAAAAGTTCTGGAGGTGGAGGGTAGTGGTGACTGCACAGAATGTCAATATACTTAATGCCACTGAACTATACACTTAAACATGTTCAAAACAGTACATTTTATTTATATATATTTTACACAATTTTAAATAAATAAGACATTGCCCTTACTTTAAAAAAAAAATGCATGATCTGCTCAGGAAACATGGCAAGAAGAGTGCAATAAAAGGGAGAATGATGTCAGTCATGATGTACGGCAGCACCAGACATAATGTCAAAAAATTGATACAGAATTCAGTCTTTTCCTATAGGCCTGCCTGATTACGGCTGTGCCACATTCTTAATCTTAGCCCACCCTGTTGGATCTGGGGCATCCGAACCTCTGTTTAGTTTGCTTCTAATATTGTGAAAAGGCATGCTGATCTGCTGTAGTGTGTATAGTTCCTTTGGTGTGTGATCATGGCATGAAAAGTTTGGCAAGCATTATTGCTAAGTTTTATGAGTTTAGAGAGAGAAAGATCACTGTGGATTGGAATCCATTTGTGAAACTAATAAATAAGACATTTGAAAAAGAGATCGTAAGTTATGAGTATAGTTTTTATAGATGTAGTAGTTGTACAAATTGTTGGAGAAAACAAGTTAGAAAATATGAGGCATGTGCAGGAAGTCCTGAGTAACTCAGCTTGGTTTTAGCAAAAAATGCTACCTTAAGGGAACAGTGAAAGATTTGTAAAGTGGGTTGAGGAAAGCTTTGGGAATGACAGGTGGGAGAATAGATAAAAGGGAGGTATTGCAGATTTAGTTTCTGGTTTTTGAGTTTTATTTCCTTCATAAATAATCAGATAATACATAAAATCATGTTTATCAATCGATGCTACCTCTCTTTACTATTAACAGGGATAAAAATATTTTGATTTTTAAATGACATCCTCCACTAAAAATTATAAGAATGTAAGCAAAATAGATGAAGGATTTTTTAAATATATATATGTGTATAGTTTCAACATGTATAAATCTTTGACAGTTGAAGAAAATATCCTGTCTCTGAGACCGAAATAATGAAAGAAAACTGTGTGTATATTTGTGCAATTACTTTGTAAGGTAACCAGGTTCTCTATGATAACGTATATCTCTATAACACAGTTGCAAATAATGGAGATAAAAAAACCTCATAGCAGACATCTGACACAGTATATGTATTCCATTCAATAAACAGTTTTTGTCTGTAATTCTGTTACATTTTGCTGAAATCTCAACTTAATGAAATGAATGGTGACTAAGATGAGACCATTTCTTTGCTAACCTGACCCAGTGTTTAATCACAATTTGTTAGCAATATATTGCAATTTTTAAAATCTTTGCCATCTTCTGAGACCACCCTGATTTGATAATTGGAGGTCCGTGTACCTTATTATTGTATGTCATTCAAGTGTCATGATTGGAGCAGCCTCTGAGTTATATGAAAAATGTTAAGTCTCAAGACATCGTGTATGATTTATGGTGATTGTTTTCTTCTCAATTTAACTAGATTCTCTAGGGAGCTGAAAAAGTATCAGTCATCAAATTACTCTCAGGCCTCTAAAACAGAAGCAGGAGAATTGTGAGTCCCTTGTAACTGGCAAAGGCCACTTCCTCCCTAGTGAAGATATTTCAAAACTGGTCCTGGCAAAGTAAATATTTCTAAATGTCCTTGAATTCTGCAGGGCTCACCTACTTCAGTCTTGAATCTAAGTAATAAAAATAAAGTAGGAGGCTTAGGCAAGTGGATTCACAATATAATTATCTCTATCATGGTTACCATCATGTTCATTTTCTCTAAAAATGGTATTGATAATTTGAAAACCTATTCATACCTTCTAAGATTTTTTTTCTTTTTATCTTTCTTAGCTTTCAATAATCTCTCCTTTGTCCTAGAAATATCTTGAGCTTAATTAAATACAAACCAATTTAGTCACAATTAATTGAGAGTTCACTGAAGGTACAATGATACAAGGCGATGCTGCAAGAAATTTAAAAAGAAGTTACACTGTCCCTGATGTTTTGAAATGAATAGTTTGAAAATGGTAATTATATATATATATACATTGGAAAATGACACAAACATTTTAAGATACTCTGCCTATATAAAATGAGTTCCTCGAAGCAGGTACTTCCTCTGCCTTACTCACCTTTTAATCTGTAAGGCATAATACAATATTCTTTTTATGTTAAATATTAATTGGATAGTAAGTGAGTGAATGAATGAATGAATGAATGAATGAAACAAGGAGCTGTAGAATACCAATTCAGATCAAGTGCACTTATGGAAATTGGGATTTTGAAAGTACCTTAAACACATAGTAAGTCAAATGCAAAATTATTATTTCTCAATAAATTATTGTGTGCTTAGGAAATCCAAGGGATTTTAATAAGTCATTAAGAATAATAAGTGTTCAATAATATGGCTAGGAATAAAAAGTAATATGTAAAAATCAATAGTTTTCAATTTGTAAGCAATTTGCAATTTGAAATTTCCAATTTCAATTTGTAATCAGAAATCCCATTTACATTAGTAGCAGAAATGATAATACTGAGTAAATGTATCAAAAATTGTTTAAGAGCTGGTTGAAAGAAATTAATGAGTATACTATGAAAAGATCTGATATACCATTTTAATGATTTTCCAAGCATGGAATATTCTTGAATAGGATGCTTCAGTATTCAAGAAATGGCAGGTCTCCTTGCATTAATGATGCAACAGTGTACACCAAAATATTTTTTGCCTCTTTTTCCTTCTGGGCATGTAATAGAATTGACTTTCTAATTCCTTGAAGTTAAATATGGCCATGTGACTTGCTTTGGCCAATACAAAATGAGAAGTTATTTGTGTACTTTCAGGAAGGAGCTTTAAGTGCCAGGGCATAATTTAACATGCTTCTATTACTACATTTTTCTACAGGATTTATGGTAACAAATTTTGAGATGAAGCTTCTGTTAACCTAGGTTTCTGAGTAGCTATTATGAGAACTACCTGCTGCCCCTGCTGAATTGTTATGAATGAATGGTAGGCCCAATAAATACAATTTTTCTTGTGTTAAGCTAGCGAAATTTGGTGATTCCTCAGAAATTTGGAAATATATTAAACTATGGACTATTAGTCTACAACAAAGGTCAACAAACTTTTTCTGTATAGGTCCAGATATTAAATACTTCTGGTTTTATGGTTTATATAACCTTGATCACACCTACTTACCTCTTCTGTTATAGCACAAAATCAACTATGGAGAGTACCCAAATGAATAAATATATCTGTGTCCCAATAAAATTTTATTTCAAAAACAAGGAAAAAGCCAAATTTGTTCTATTGGTTGGAATTTGATGAAGTCTAATCTAAAACTTTAATGTAATTAAAACATTCACATCTAGGTTTACTTTTAAATCAAGTTGATTCTATAAGTCATATAGAAAAAATATGCTATCATAGCTATAAGAATCTGAAAAATAAAAGTAATTGGACAAAACTAGCTCAAACAATAAGACTATGGACTCTGAAAAACAAACTGAGGGTTCTAGAGGGGAGGGGGGGTGGGAAGATAGGTTAGCCTGGTGATGCGTATTAAAAAAGGCACGTTCTGCATGGAGCACTGGGTGTTATACGCAAACAATGAATCATGGAACACTACACCAAAAACTAATGATGTAATGTATGGTGATTAACATAACATAATAAAAAATAAATTTAATAAATACATTTGAAATGCCATGATAGATATTAACACATGAATGGATAGACCAACATATATACAAGAATTTTTATATAATAAAGGTATCACTGCACATTAATGAAGAAAAGATGGATTGATTGACATTTTAACAACTGAGCAACCTTCTAAGAAATATTTAGATCTATATCTGGCTCCTTATAACAAAAAAATTTTATGGAGTGTTTAAACACTCTGAAAAATGAACCCAAATGCACTCAAAGAAAATATGGGCGAGTGTTTTACACAATATTAGGATGTGGAGGTAGAATTGCTTGATATGATATCAAGTCCAAAATTGTGAAAAATGATTGATAAATTTACTTAATAAAAATCTAAATAAATGACATAAACAAAATGAAAAGACAGGGTAGTTTTGGGGCACCTGGGTGGCTCAGTCGTTACGCGTCTGCCTTTGGCTCAGGTCACGATCCCAGGGTCCTGGGATGAAGCCCTGCATCGGGCTCCCTGCTCAGCGGGGAGCCTGCTTCTCCCTCTGCCGCTCCCCCTGCTTGTGTTCCCTCTCTCCCTGTCTCGCTCTCTCTGTCAAATAAATAAATAAAAATCTAAAAAAAAAAAAGAAAGAAAAGACAGGGTAGTTTTGGAAACATTTTTATAACAATTATCATAGTTCAATTCTTATTTACTTAACATATTAAGTGCTCCTACAAATTGATATGAAAAAGATCAATTATTTTATTTTAATAAATTAAATTAAATTAAATTAATAAGTTGTAAATTAATAAATTTACAACTTATTAATGAAATGGTATACATCATGAAAACAGAAGTCACTAGGAAAAAAATACAAATGAATTTTTTAAATATAAAGAGATGCCCAATGTCATCTATGTTAAGAGATTGAAACAAGAAGTACAGTTTTGTGAAAGTTTAAATTGTACACTTTTTTATGTGGGACAATGTAAATATCTGTGTGGGACAGTTATCTATCATAATTTAAAATGCAAATTCTTTTGAATTGGAAATTTCATGTTTAGGAATTTATCTTACAGCTATTCTAATATATTTAGAAGTCTATACTTCTTAGGTATATGCTCTCAGTCCCTCAAGGCATTCTTCATATGATATGATTTTTAGGTCTTACATTATCCTCACTATCACTAATTTACTTCTTATTTACTAGTATTCTCTTAAAAATCTGTGAAATTGTTTGACTAATTAAAAGTGCAGAGGTTAATATCTTTTTGCTCCCTTGATAGTGACACTACACTTTGATAACTGTAATTTAAGATTAAATATTTTTGTCACAATATACTATTAGCTCATATTTATTTTTTAATGAGTTATAATTGGTTGTGTGTGTGTTCGGTAGACTTTATAAACTTAATATGTATTTAAGATCTAGAACAAAACAAATCAAAATTAAATCTTTGCTAAATAATAAAGAGATAATGTAACCCAGGTATGACAGTGATCATATCTACATTTTTACTTCCATAGGGTAAACCTCTTATCCTATAAAGTGGCAATCAAGAAGTTTGATCTTCTTTCTCCACGATCTTGGATCCTCTCAGGCATTTTCTAGAATTTTGGATCTCTTTGTGGTTACCTTTATACCAAGATGACTCTATATAGGAGTCTACACAAGATGTGCTTGATTCCTCTCCATCTACTTTAGCTGAGCTGTTCAGGAAATTACTACGTAAATCAGACTGTTATCTTCCCTGAGCCATTCTTACTACATCAGTGTCTACCAATATAATCGTGCCAGGCCACCATGGAAAAACACGCATTACTTTTTCTTAAAATATGCAGTTTTAAGAGAAACATTTTATGGTAACTTCAATAAAGGTTGAAATGGTAGCTAAGTCAGCCATTCCCCTATATCAGTTAGAAAGGAGAGAGTCCTTCAGGACTTAATCCTTCATAGGATGGTGTGCCCAATGGATGCTCTTTCACCTCATGATAAATTTATCTCACTTGGAGCCCTCTCTCGTTCACATATAGTCCTCTCTTCAACCATTAAGTCTGCTTTATTACCACCACCACCACTACTACTACTACTACTAATTTTGTTCAAAAGATTACTTCCAAAATTCCCTTCATTGGAGAGCCTAGAGACAGCCATTTAAATAGAATCAATATATAGATGGGTCTCAGATTCCTGACAAGGGTCATAAATAAAGTTTCTATGTGATTTTGGTGCATTTAATAGAGGCACCAGGATAAAATAGAACTATTCATTTTCTTGGATTCTAAATTTCCATGCTTAATGTTGACTTTGAACATAAAATTTACAAATGATCCATCACAGAATTCTGCCCCTCTCAAATAGACATGACAATAATGAGTAAAAGTTGATTATAATATTTTATAGAGTACATGGTACCTTGCTATCTAAAACACTCTGTGATAATGTGAAGGCATGAATTTAGAAATCTGACACATTTTCAGTTATCTGTTTTGATGCCTTACCCTATGTAACTGATCATTAACAACAGACTTCCTGCAATTAACTAGTCCTTTTGCTGTTGATTCTGTTTCAGTAGGCATTAAGTCATATAAAATATTCAAAATAGTTGGGTTAAGCACCTCACGCCCATTTCAAAATATTATCCACACATGTTTAATATAGAAGTCAACAAATGATAACATGTCTTGATTCGCGCTTCAGTTTTTGCTTTATATTTCTTATCAGACATTAAAAATTGCTGAGATGCATGGAGCATTCATATTTTTCAATTTCCCCCAAACAGGCCTTTATCATTTCTCTAAGTAAATGCTATCTTGATTTGAGCCACTAAATCCTTGCTCCACTGCAACAAAAACAAGACTGCAGAGCTTGATATAACTTGCCTCTCCTGCTGAGTCCCCATCGGTCCAGGTGTTAAAAACTGGACACTTTTTTTTAATGCCCTTAATATATGAAAACAAAACCAGAAGGAAGCTTGTCGAGGAAACTGTGTTTTAAACAGTAGTAGCTCAATCTGTTGATTTACAAGCTACTGATTTACAAGCTGTGAATGAATTGAAGCCTTCAGCAACAGGAAGCTCTGCCATCGGGAAACCCTAGAGCTCCAGCTGGAGCCGGGGGACCTGCTTGACTGCTAGGAGGAAAACTCACTCCAGGAGCCCCCTGTAATCAGAGTTGTTAACCAGAAGGAAATGTCTTCAGTGCTCTTACATGGCTTTTAATCAGATACTGACAGAGTGCCTTTGATCAACACATTTGCACCATGAGGTTAACTAGAGGGTTCAGTATGTCCACATAGATTTCACAGTCAGCTCCAAATGTACACAACCAACAGAGAGGCTATTCAAACCTGATCCTGTTGCTGGCTCCCTCTCTGTCCTCTCAACCTCCGGGGTCTGTTGTGGGGATGGATGAACTGCATTTTTCAAGCATCTTGCCATCTTGGAACGAGAACCGCGAGGCAAGCATGAGACATTGCTGTGGAGGCCGGCTTGTTACTTCTTTGATATCTCCACACGTCTTAATTGAAACCTTAAACAGTGGCACCAGCCTACTGCCCTGTGTTAGGCCTTTAAGAACACAGTAGTGGAAAGAAAGAAACCTCAGGGAGGAATTATCTCACACACAGAGATCACTGGTGGGTGAAATGGCCCCGGCTGAGTTATTTTTCATTTGCCAGCTTGGTTGGTATCCAGGATCCGTGACTTGAAATGAAACTACTTTGTAGTCACAGAGCAGAGAAACAACATTGGCGTAGAGGTGCCAGAGCAAACGGCTTACAAGGTGCCTCCCAAAGATGCTGAGGAGAGAATTCTATATTTTTCTGTCACTTTAATTGCCTATGAAAGACTGCATGTATTTTCTGTTAGCAGACAAGCTGGATTAACTCTGTCTCATTGGAGGGAAAAAGAAATTCCTGGGTCTGCATTGATCTTGATGTCGGGAGACATGGATAAGCAGATACTATCTTTGGTATAGATTAAAGCAACACATTACAGGGTGAAAGTTTACTCTTGCGCTTCTACTTATTCATTACAGATCAAGTATGAACATAAATAATCATGAAATTGTGTGAAACTACAGGTTGCAGTTAGGTTTAAAATAGTCAGAAATAAAACAGGAGTAATAGTAATAATAATAATAATAGTAATAAAACCTAAGAACTTTCTTTCATTCAGGTGTTGACATAGGATTGACCATATGTATCCAAGTGCTATCAACAAAAACAAAGGCAATTGTTAGAAAGGCATCAGCGTTTTTTTTTTAATCTTAAGTATTCACATCTATAATTTTAAATAGTAAATATAAATTTACTTTATAAGTACTTCAATCACTTGGTTTTTATTTTTCAAACACCCAGGGAATTGAAGAATCACCTTTCATGCTCCAGTTACTGACCTGTAAAAGAAAATATAGAAAAAAATCATTGAGGCAAAATAAGAGATAAGTGGTTATGGTTATTTTTTGATATATTACCTTGAAACTTACAAAGTCATTAAAGTTTAGTGAAAATGATTTTTCTTGCGTTCTTTCAAATTAGCTAATATTATTCCAATTTGGGGGAGCAATTAATATCTTTACCTCCCAAATGCCAATGTTTACCTCAAATGGCATCATAGTCCACGTATTGTTTGAGAATCTATATGCTGTAATTTTCACAAGTTACATACAATTTAAAGTAAGTAAATGTTAAAGCTTTTCTCTGTAGAATTCACTTATTTTGTTTTTCAGTTACGTCTAATTTCAAGAGGAGTCAATTTAAAAATCATAATAAAATATAATGTTTTTCTAATTTGTCAACTGCAATGCTTTAATGAGTTTTAGCAAAGTTCTAACAGCACTAGTATAATGGCAAATATGTTAAGTTAGGAATTGGTACAAGACTTTGAAATGTGCCAAGAGATCACTGGGTGTCCTTTGAATGAAATACTGGGAATTGCATAACTGACCTTCTGGAATTATGTGTCTATATGGGTGTCTACCTGTGATAGATAGAGGTTAACTGGAAAAAAAACCGAAGTTAATACAACTGTTTCCTGGATTTATGTTACATAGCCATGTAAATGAATTTTGCTCATGGCAATGCAAATGGATTTGTGCAGAAAGCTCTAGAATTCTTATTTGAATTGATTTTAACAGCTTGCTCTTTCTCTCACTAATTAGTAGATTAAATAAAATCTTTGAACACTTTTCATTTCATATTAGTATGATAGTCACAACTTACCCTGTCTGAAAATTATACTGAAACAAACATGAGGCAGAAAAAGGAGGTCTTTTAATTAAAATAAAAGCTAGCTTATTTTAATTTTCCATTATAATAACATTATTACAAACATTAATGTTAGATCTGCTGCCTAAAAATATCTTCTTACAGTGTGTAAAATTCTAGGATATACATTGGGGAGGAATGTTTTTGTTTCATTAGTGTTTCTCGAGAACCTCTAACAGTGTTGTGTGCATTCACTACTTGTTGTTCCACATGGAACAGAATATAAAGAATGGAAACAAGGAATATAACCAAATCTAAAAGAAAGGACTACATGTAAATACCAGAGGAAAGACGGAAATCCTATTCCTCCTTCCCCACATAAAAATTGATTCTAAATAATGCTAAATTCCATATTACGGTGTACCCCCAAAAGGGTGGGAACAGAACTTTTAAAGTTATAAGCTAACATCACAAGGGAGTTTTTTCTATTTTTTTTATTATGTTATGTTAATCACCATACATTACATCATTAGCTTTTGATGTAGTGTTCCATGATTCATTGTTTGGTATAACACCCAGTGCTCCATTCAATACGTGCCCTCCTTAATACCCATCACCAGGCTAACCCATCCCCCCACCCCCTCCCCTCTAGAACCCTCAGTTTGTTTCTCAGAGTCCATCGTCTCTCATGGTTCATCTCCCCCTCCGATTCCCCCCCTTCATTCTTCCCTCCTGCTATCTTCTTCTTCTTTTTTTTTAACATATAATGTATTATTTGTTTCAGAGGTACAGATCTGTGATTCAACAGTCTTGCACAATTTACAGCGCTCACCATAGCACATACCCTCCCCAATGTCTATCACCCAGCCACCCCATCCCTCTCATCCCCACCACTCCAGCAACCCTCAGTTTGTTTCCTGAGATTAAGAATTCCTCATATCAGTGAGGTCATATGATTTCTTTCCTCTAATTTTTAAGAAACCAACATGAAAACCTGGCTACTTTGAAAATATAAATGTATTGGGGTCTGTCAGTGGAACTGGGAGCAATGATTGTGAAGCTTTTCTCAATCTTAAGCTTGGGCTTTTATTCTAAACATAAGAATTTAACAAAATAAAATGTTCTCCATAATTAATCTTTTGCAATAGAATTGTATCATTTTTCCCTTTCATGCAACCTATAAAAATGAATGTGCGTGAGGAATTTATTTTATACTGTTCCATTTTGCAAACTTTAGGTCAATTCTTTACTGATTTAAGGAGTTTTATTATGATATGCCTTGTGTAGTTTTTGGTGTTTCTTCTGCTTGGATTTTATGAAATTCTTGGAATTATAGGCTTAAAGTCTTATCAGATCTGGAAATTTTTCAGCCATTTTTTTCAAATATTTCTCCTCCTTATAGGATTTTAAATCCAATATAATAGGCTTCTTGAATTTGTCCCCATAGCTCATTGATATTATTTACATTATTTTTTAGTCTTTTTCTGTTTTATTAAGTAGGTTTTATTGCTATGTCTTCAAGTTCACTAATATTTTGTTCTGTACCTGCTAATCTGCTCTTGATAGCCTTCAGTGTACTTTTCATCTGAGACACTATATTTTTTTATCTCCAGCTGTTTGATTTAGCTTCTTTTAAATGTTAACATGATCATGTTTTTCTTTAATTTCTCGAACATATACTATATAGTTATAGTAGTGATTTTAACGCCTGTTTGATAATTCTAGCATCTCTATCATTCTAAGTTCATTTCTATTGATTGAATTAATTTTGTTTTATGAGTTGTATCCTTCTGGTTTCTTTTAATGACTGGTAATTTTTTACTGGATTCCAGATATTGTAAAATTTCATTTGTACATGCTAGATTTCGGGGGTTATCCCTTTAAATATTTTTTATCTTTTTCTTTTAAGACTTAGTTAATTTACTTGGCTACAGTGGTTTTTCTGAAGCTGGTTATGTAAGCTTTTTCAGGCAGGATCAGAATAGTCCTTAGTCTAGGCTACTCTGGCCCCAATACAAAGGCAATGAATTTCTGATGTCCCTCTTCTCTTTCACCCTTGAAAACATGATCTATAACCAGCCCTATGTGACCTCAGTAGTTATTCTGTCTCCTTTCTGCAGACTAATGTAGTTTTTTCACATGGGGGTCAGTACTCAGCTGATAATTCAAGGAGAATCATCCACATCTCCAGAGTTCTTTCTGTGTAACTCTCTTCTCTCCTGTACTCTATTTTCTGAATTATTGATGTTTTGTCTCCTCAGATGCTCAACTCTATCTCTGCTAGTTGGGCAATCATAGGGTGTACTTTCCTTCCTTCCAGATGACTTCCCTGTGCTTCCTGTTCTCTAATATCTGAAAACCATTGCTTCATTTATATAGTTCAGGTTTTTAATTGTGTATGGCTGGAGAATGAGTATGATTCCTTTTACTCTATCATGGTTGGAAGCATAAGTCTGTTCTGTGACTCAATTAAACTGAGTCTTCTCTAGCTTTGGGGCTATTTTTTTAATGTCTTGAACTTCCCATGATTGTCAATTGTATAATGTCTGGACCAGATACTAAAAACTATGCTTATGCCAGGCAAGAATGAAGAGCTAAGCACGTAGCCACCAAGGACCTGGAACAGGCCTTAATATATGTGTAACCTCATGCCATAAAGTGTGAGTCATTTGGTCTCTTCAAAAGAGAACACAGTTTTGTTTTTCCTTTCATGTTTAAAAGAAGTTTATGAAAAGTATAGAAGGTAACATAATTCGAACTATCTTAAGTGCTGATGAAATGAGCCACTGTGAACATTTGTACAGTACACAATTTTAGTTGTGCCTTTCCATTATAGCTTATAATCTAGACCAGAATAAGTGATATCTCTTCATGGAGCTTGTTAGAAATATGGGATTTCAGGTCCTGCTCCAGAACTACAGACTCAGAATCATCATTTTAACAAGATCCCAGGTGATTTGTACACTTATGAAGTTTGAGAAGTGTGCATGTGTGTAATGTCTTGGAGTTGGGAAGTTCACAGCTTGCCTAGCAGTATGTATCTGTCTGTGGAACCCAGGCTGTTAAAGAGTCTCCTTCTGATGAGCAAGACGACTTGCAGAACATGGTTGAGGCTTCTGGGTCGCCAGGCATAGGTTTTTTATATAATACACAAAAATCCTGAAGAATGTACTATTCTCCCTTTTTTCTTTCCCTCTCTTTTCCCCAGTACTGTTGTATTGGGAAAAAAGAAAACATAGTTCTCCCTTCTCCTTTACCACTCACACAGAACACCTCACTCCTGACACTTCTGGCTGTCAAATGTGTGGGGTTTTTTTCCCCACACCAAACAATTCTCCACAATACCAGCTCAGGGTCCCACAATTTAACTCAATTGTGACACTATCTGGAGATAGCATCAGATCCTACAGGTTAATGGCTCATTCCCACAAGACTGCTTCACCACACTTCAGATGCTAATCATGAGTAACAGGTCCCCAGGTTACCCACAACTTCTGTCCAACTGGCTGCAAATCAGAGGTTCCCACAATCCTCTCCACAGGTTTGATCAATTTGTTAGAGTAGCTCACAGAACTCAGGAAAACACTTTTTACATTTACCAGTTTATTAAGGCATATGGTAAAAGATACAGATGAACTGCCAGATGAAGAGATACATAGATCTGGGAGGGTCCTGAGTGCAGAAGCTTCTGGTTCCCATGGAGCTGGGGTATGTCTTCCTGTCTCCCTTCTGGTACATGGGTGTGTTTGCCTACCTGAATGCTCTCTGAACCTATCCTACTGGAATTTTTATAGAGGTTTCATCACACAGGCATGATAGATCATTAACTCCATCTTCAGCCCTTCTTTCTTCTGAAGGAATGGGGGCTGGGACTGGGAATTCCAAGCTTCTAATCATGGCTTCGTCTTTCCCATGACCAGTCTTTATCCAGGAGCCATCCAGAATCATCTCATTAAAGCAAGACACTCTTGTCACCTAAGAAATTACAGGAGTTTCAGGAACCCTGTGCCAGGAACCCGGGGCAGAGGCCAGTGTATACATTTTCTGTTATCTCGCCACTCTCTTCTGGGTTCCATGGGCCAGCCTGAGCTTCAGGGTGTCAGCCATAGCACCGAAGGAAAAATTGCTGTAACTTTCTCATGCCAGTCAGAGAATATTATGTGAATTCTCTCCCTCCAACTATTTGTACCCTGTAAGCAACAGTATGAAACACTGGCTTACCTTTATCAGAGGCATTCAGTGAGAGTGTCCTGATAATTCTCAAGAAAGTAGAATATCTATCAAAGGAATATGCAATTTGTGTTTGCATAGACATATGCTATTCGCATCTTTTCTCCTTTAAGTATAAGTCTCACATTCTGAAATAATTGTATTGTGGGCAGTTGGCCGATTTCAGTATAGATAGAACTAGATTGGATACATTAATTGCTAACTGAGTAAAGAAGGGGAAGTTCCCTCCTAACACATTTTCCCCAGCTACCTTGCTAATGCCCAGCAGTTCCTGGGGAAGAGAACTGTGTGCTTCACAGGTCTACCATCAAGCTGCAAGTTTGCCAAGTGGTCAATTAGGAGAACAAGCCAAGTTGAAGGTAATAACACAGACTTTATTACTTTGCTGAGATAGTGTAACAGGCAAATATAGGCACCAGCTCTGTAATGCTCCATTGTTTTTGTTGTTGTTGTTGTTTTTGCCACAGAGTGGGCACCAGGCATGGGTCAAGTGGATCAGCACAGACACGGGGGAATCTTTTAACTACTGACATCTCTGAAAAAAAGTCTCCTGTATGTTGTGGACCCACAGGGCTGGAGAGAGGAAGAGGAGGAAGTGCTAGTAGCAGAGAGAAGTACTGAGTAGAGAGAAGTGTCTTAGTCGGGTCCTCCCAATAAAGAGGTCTCTGAAGGGAGTCGGAGTGCAGGATATGCATGTGAACATTAGTCTTTGACTGCAACTGCCTCCATGAAACTGTAATGCACTGGCCATGCGCCGAGCCCTGAGTGGGGAGGGCAGATTCCCTCACCCTGAGGTCTGCCAGGAAAAGCCTTGTCATTGCCTATGGTCAGGCACGAAAGATCACACAGAGGATTTTGGCCTGTAGCTGGACTTCTCACATATGGCCTGAAGACATCTGACGCAAAGATACATACTTGGGACAGAGAGTTCTGGTATACCTACATAAGATTGATTGCATGGGATTCGCCTATGACGCTTTATCAAGACTGACGGTGTCACTGCAGATCTCTCCAGGCAGCATTAATAGACAGGATCCCAGTAGGCAGGTGTTAAAAAAAGTCTTAGCTGAAGAGTTTATATCAGCCGGAAAAAGAATATAAAACATTCGTTTCTCAGTGGAGATTGTGTCCTTGAATAATGCCACTCACTATTTTCAAATGTTTGCTTACCTGAGGGTAAATATTTATTATTTGGCTTTTTAAAAATTTTTGTTCTTTGTTTGAAGCATCATAGATAAAGTTTTGACAACGCAGATATTGAGGTTAACCTATTAGCTAGTTTCAAGGAAAAAATTTTTCAGTGGCAGTTTTGGTCAAGGGTGATATCCTTCAAGGTAATATTTTTTTATGCTATTAGTTTTAACAGTTTTAGATCATATTTTGCTGATTCTATTACAGAAATGCCTGTAGCAAGACCCCAGGACTCAATTCTCTTTCTACACTTATAGACATAGACATTCTCTATTCTTACTGTATACTGCTTCCCTAAATTGCAGTACATATTCCCAATATCATGTACTCTTTCCCTTCACTCTAACTCTGCCTTGGGCCACAGCTGCCTTTGCCAGCAGGCACATTCCACCTTGAAATTCTGAGCACAGCTTCTAACTAGGCTATCACCTTCTGCCTGAGTCCTAGGTAAGGGGAGACAACAGTGTGGACTTCACAGTCCAGGGAGCACCTCTGAGTCCCCAGGACTCTTCTTGGACATATCAGGTGGAGAGAATCCCTTCAAATAACTGGAATTTTGTGTTCTTTTAGTTAGGAAGTGGGGCACTAGGGATATTTACTCTGATTTCAAAATTCTCTCCTTATCTTGAGTCATTTTTTTTTATATTCTAATATCATGGAACAATTTATACTGGTTATTTTTGGAAACATTCAAAACTGATTAGAATTCTCATGAGGTGGTAGCTAAGAACTCATATGGTACATATGAATACCAAACAAATTACAATTTTTAAAAATGGAATCAAGTTTGAAACCATGGCCATGACCCTCTCAGTAATCTGATGAACAAAAATGAACATGGACTTCCAAGAATCAACACTGGTTTGTAAGTATCATTATACTGGGATAAGAATAAGACTTGAAGTTTTTGTTAGAATGTTATAAAACCCTGGAACATACAGCATAGTCAGTAAATAGCTGAACATATTAATTTTTCCTCAGTATTTAGATGACTAAAGAGAAATGTATGAATGGCTTTTAAGAACTACCTTTCAAATCTTATTATGTAAAAATAGAGAAACTCTTCTAGAGAGTAAAGATATGATGGCATTGTCCTCCAGGTTCCCAGGTCACCAGAATAACCCTAGGTCTGGGAATTGAGCTACAAAATTGAGAAAAACCATGGAAGGCTCTCTACCCATGAGTAAGAGGATGATTTATAAGAAACTGGGAATGTTTTCCAGGGAAGATATGTCTACACTAGGGGAAAAAAAAGTTTGGCTATTGGCTAGTGAAAAATTTTCCAAGTTTTATCACAGTGGCAGCTTGTATCAAAGGCCAAGATGTGCCAATAACTGACCAAATCTATTAAAGTTCATTCATGTTGTCAAAGTGAAAAATAGTTCAGCATGCTTTCCACATACCCAGAGAGAGCTAATAATGTTTGTCTGCTATTGTGACTAATCTAATTGACAGTTGTTATGATAGTTATGACTAGAAGCTTTGCTCTGAGTACTTAGCAGATAAGAGTTTAGATTCCAGAAATGTGAATCAAGCCCATTTTTGAGGACCATAATGTAGTTCCTACTCCTTAGATTGAAACCGATGTAGGAAATAAGTGAAATCTGTGTATAAGAAAAATAAAGTAGTTTAAAGTAAAATATTCTTGCCAGCTGCCTTGCATTTCTCATTCCAGGGACAGGAAAGCACACATGAAGATAAAGCTTCAGAAAGGGATCTCTTCATGGACACACACCTAATTTTTTTCCCTTTAAACTTTTTTATTATGTTAATCACCATACATTACATCTTTAGTTTGTGATGTAGTGTTCCATGACTCATTGTTTGTGCATAACACCCAGTGCTCCATGCAGAACGTGCCCTCTTTAATACCAATCACCAGGCTAACACATCCCCCCACCCCCCTCCCCTCTAGAACCCTCAGTTTGTTTTTCAGAGTCCATCGTCTTTCATGGTTCATCTCCCCCTCCAATTTACCCCCCTTCATTCTTCCCCTCCTGCTATCTTCTTCTTTTTTTTTTTCTTAACATATATTGCATTATTTGTTTCAGAGGTACAGATCTGTGATTCAACAGTATTGCACAATTCACAGCACTCACCATAGCACATACCCTCCCCAATGTCTATCACCCAGCCACCCCATCCCTCCCACCCCACCCCCACTCCAGCAACCCTCAGTTTATTTCCTAAGATTAAGAATTCTTCATATCAGTGAGGTCATATGATACATGTCTTTCTCTGATTGACTTATTTCACTCAGCATAACACCCTCCAGTTCCATCCACATCATTGCAAATGGCAAGAGCTCATTCCTTTTGATGGCTGCATAATATTCCATTGTGTGTGTATGTATATATATATATATATATATATATATGTATATATATCACATCTTCTTTATTCATTCATCTGTCAATGGACATCTTGGCTCTTTCCACAGTTTGGCTATTGTGGACATTGCTGCTATAAACATCGGGGTGCACGTACCCCTTCGGACCCCTACATTTGTATCTTTGTGGTAAATACCCAGTAGTTCAATTGCTGGATCGTATGGTAGCTCTATTTTCAACTGTTTAAGGAACCTCCATACTGTTTTCCAGAGTGGTTGCACCAGCTTGCTTTCCCATCAACAGTGTAGGAGGGTTCCCCTTTCTCTGCATCCCCGCCAAATCTGTCGTTTCCTGACTTGTTAATTTTAGCCATTCTGACTGGTGTGAGGTGGTATCTCATTGAGGTTTTGATTTGGATTTCCCTGATGCTGAATGATGTTGAGCACTCTTTCATGTGTCTGTTGACCATTTGGATGTCTTCTTTGGAAAAATGTCTGTTCATGTCTTCTGCTCATTTCTTGATTGGATTATTTGTTCTTTGGGTGTTAAGTCTGATAAGTTCTTTATAGATTTTGGATACCAGTCCTTTATCTGATATGTCATTTGCAAATATCTTCTCCCATTCTGTCGGTTGTCTTTTGGTTTTGTTGACTGTTTATTTTGCTGTGCAAAAGCTTTTTATCTTGATGAAATCCCAATAGTTCATTTTTGCCCTTGCTTCCCTGGCCTTTGGCGATGTTTCTAGGAAGAAGTTGCTGCGGCTGAGGTCGAAGAGGTTGCTGCCTGTGTTCTCCTTCAGGATTTTGATGGACTCCTGTCTTGCGTTTAGGTCTTTCAACCATTTTGAGTCTATTTTTGTGTGTGGTGTAAAGAAATGGTCCAGTTTCATTCTTCTGCTTGTGGCTGTCCAATTTTCCCAACACCATTTGTTGAAGAGACTGTCTTTTTTCCGTTGGACATTCTTTCCTGCTTTGTCAAAGATGAGTTGACCATAGAGTTGAGGGTCCATTTCTGGGCTCTCTATTCTGTTCCATTGATCGATGTGTCTGTTTTTGTGCCAGTACCATACTGTCTTGAAGAATTAATACCTATTCTCCTGAAACTGTTCCAAAAAATAGAAATGGAAGGAAAACTTCCAAACTCGTTTTATGAGGCCACCATTACCTTGATCCCCAAACCAGACATGGACCCCATCAAAAAGGAGAATTACAGACCAATATCCTTGATGAACATGGATGCAAAAATTCTCACCAAAATACTAGTCAATAGGATCCAACAGTACATTAAAAGGATTTTTCTCCATGACAAAGTGGGATTTATACCTGGGCTGCAAGGTTGGTTCAACATCTGCAAATCAATCAACGTGATACAATACATTAACAAAAGAAAGAACAAGAAATATATGATCCTCTCAATAGATGCAGAAAAAGCATATGACAAAGTATAGCTTCCTTTCTTGATCAAAACTCTTCAGAGTATAGGGATAGAGGGTACATACCTCAATATCATAAAAGCCATCTATGTAAAACCTACAGCGAATATTATTCTCAATGGGGAAAAACTGAGAGCTTTCCCCCTAAGGTCAGGAATGCAGCAGGAATGTCCACTATCACCACTGCTATTCAACATAGTATTAGAATTCCTAGCCACAGCAATCAGACAACAAAAAGAAATCAATGGCATCCTAATCAGCAAAGAAGAAGTCAAACTCTCACTCTTTGCAGATGATATGATACTTTATGTGGAAAACCCAAAAGACTCCACCCCAAAACTGCTAGAACTCATACAGGAATTCAGTAAAGTGGCAGGATATAAAATCAATGCACAGAAATCAGTGGCATTCCTATACACCAGCAACAAGATGGAAGAGATAGAAATTAAGGAGTCGATCCCATTTACAATTGCACCCAAAACCATAAGATACCTAGGAATAAATCTAACCAAAGAGGCAAAGGATCTGTACTCAGAAAACTATACAATACTCATGAAAGAAATTGAGGAAGACACAAAGAAATGGAAAAACGTTCCACGCTCATGGATTGGAAGAACAAATATTGTGAAGATGTCAATGCTACCTAGAGCAATCTACACATTCAGTGCAATCCCCATCAAAATACCATCCACTTTTTTCAAAGAAATGGAACAAATAATCTAAAATTTGTACGGAACCAGAAAAGACCCCGAATAGTCAGAGGAATGTTGAAAAAAAAAAGCAAAGCTGGCGACATCACAATTCCGGACTTCCAGCTCTATTACAAAGCTGTCACACACCTAATTTCTAACATGACTCTTTTTTGTTTGCATTTATGCCATGAGAACATTTCTCCAAGTCAAAGACATTTGGTCTCAAGTAACACTCAGAAAGTCTTCCGCAGAACAATTAGAACTGGTTGCCGATTCAAGCCCTTCAGAATAGTACAGGGAGAGCAAATGAAGAGTTCAACAGCAGTAAAGCTTAAGCTCTCTAAATTATGTCTTTACTGCGATATATACATGAGGGGGAGTTTTAAAGTATCTCTGCTTACTTTCTTTCTAATGGTTGGAAATACAGACTTCCTGAAACAGAACCATCTAAACCCATAATAAAAATGAAATGTTTGTGGCACACTGTGTGGGGCTCCACACTCTTTCATGGCGCAGAACTGACCCAGTCAGTTATAACAAGATAGCCATGGATTTCTCAAGGCCAATATTCCGGTTACATAAAGAGGAGCTTCGAGTCGTCTGTAGCTAGTGTGATGAGAAATTAGAATATTGATGAGGACTTTTTCTAGTTTTAAGATGCAAGGAAAAGGAGAAGGAGGTCATTTATATTTATTATTCCAAATATAAATTACAAGTATCCATTTCATTGTTAAAAGAAAATTTATTTACTACCTAAATAGTGATGAATAATCTAAATGAGTCAGGTTTTGGGCTAGGAAATTCTGAAGAAACAGAAATTGACTTCTCCTTGCCGAACTTTCAATTTGATAAGAGAAATAAGACACATATTTAAATATAGGAAAGATGATAGTAATAGATGGCAGTCTTAAAACAGAGAAAATGGTTAAAATTGCATTCCAACAGAGGAACCAATAAAACTCTAATACTAATAAAATGTATTTTGTGGGCAGAAAAAGAGGCAATCCAATTTCATACATAATTGGGAGAACTCTAAGTGAAGATTTTATGTGGTTGGGGTGTGTGTGTGTAGGACTTTTTTGACCCTTTAATATGATAATGTATGTGGTAAATTTACAAAAAGGATATGTAATTCAACTTTGAATATCTTGAATTTGCTATCCTACACAGACTGAGGGAATATGTCTAGAACACAGATGAAAACATGAATCTTTGGTTCACTGAGATTTGAACTGCATACACAGATTTGTGGTTCAACCACAAAGGGGTGTTAGTTGCTGCCATGAATTTGGAAAGGAGAAGGTGTAAGAGCTAGGTAAAATAGTTAAAGATCAACTGTATTTGAAGAGTAAGGAAAGAAACATATATCTGAGAAGTCAGACATATATATAGAGAATGAATGAAGGACTACCCTCTGAAGGAGTAAGTCTATAATGGAATGGCATCCGTATTTGGATAATACAAAAATCAAGGGAAGCAAGGACTCAGGGAAGGTTCCTGAATTTAGAAATTGGGTGACACTGATTTTTTAAAGAAGTTTCGGTAAACTGTTGAAGACAATGAGCAGGTGATAAATTAAATAATGACTATGAAAAATTAAAACTAAACAAACTATTTCTCAAATTATTAATACTTAAAGAAGGACTAGCCATTTGATGGCACCTTAAAGATAACAAACAAGGTGTACAGAAAATAGGTTTATTTGTGGAAAGTTTCACTTTCATCTCTAAAGAAGAAAGGTTTAATGAAGAAGAAAAAACTAAGGCAAATAATTAATTGTGAAGCATGAGCCTGAAGGTGTGGGTAATGGTAAAAAATGAACTGGTTTCCTTTGAAGGGGATAATGTAAACTTCTTTTTTTTTATTTTTTATTTTTCCACAGAGGAGGAAACTTGATAGAACATATTTTGCCTTACAGTTTCTCTTCTTTTTAATGGTGTGCTCTCATGTCACCGGCATCTGGTTTTATAGGTTTTGAAGCATTTATACTTACCTTTGAAGCATAAAGTATGCTTTTATCATATCTACAGAAGTAATTTCCTTTAGAATACTACAAAATCCTTCTGAGCACTTTGATTTGGCTGATTGTGGTACTCCTTTCTTTAAGAGGTAATTCAATTCTGGAATTCGGCCTTCTGGAAAAATAGTTCCACTTGTATTTACTTTATGATGAAGTTATTAATTCAGACAGAATGTCCTTTACCTTGAGCAAGTAACATCCCTGCATAAATGGAATTATCCCTCAAATTTATTAAAAGTGGATAATTACCTTGTCTTCATTCCTTTTTCAGATTTGTATATTGAAAAATAATAAAAAGGGGGGAATGCATGGAATGACAAATGATATCGATTAATATGAAATCAGTAAGAACCAAACCTTATGTATTTTTTAAATCAACCTTTACCTTACTTTGATTAAAAAAATGGTTTCTTAAAATAGAGGTACAGGATATATCATATATCCTGCTAACTGATGGCCAGTCATTGATAATTACCTTAAACTGATTACACACACACACACACACACACAGTCACAGGAATTTTTTAAATTTAATATGACTGCTACTATTGTAGAAGACATCTCGAAGGCATACTTGATAGTCCAGTCCTAAAAACAGTGTTCCAACAATTGAGTTAAGAAGTTTTAGAGTATGTTCTGTTAAGTCAATTAAGGGAAATTATTACTTTGTCTTTAATCTGAGTTCTTGGTCTAATATTCCCAGAATGGGCTTTTTTCTAGATATTTCATTTCCTACAAGAATTGAAGCATAAGGGTGCCTGGGCGGCTCAGTCAGTTAAGCTTCTGCCTTTGGTTCAGGTCATGATCCTGGAGTCCTGGGATCCAGTTCTGCATCAGGCTCCCTGCTGAACACACTAGAAGACAATGGTGACTTACTTTACCATTATTTGCCTACTCACTGAAAATGTTCATTACTGGTACTATTTATCTGACTAGATTCTTAAAGTTGACAAGCGCCATCCCCTACAATACTCTGCCATTATTTATGCTAATAAAAATATGCTATCAGCTGGATCCATCTCCTATCATTTATCCTGCTTTAATTGCATGCACAGGAATAATCCCCAACATTCTCCAACTGCCAGTAATTCTGTAATGCCCCCCAAACAGGCCTACTGTTCAAATTTTAATACTTAAAAAAATCCATGTAATTTGTTTTGTTTTTGCTTTTGCTTTAATTAGTTTCAGACATAGAATTTAGTGATTCATGATTTGTATATAACACCCAGTGCTCATTACATCATGTGTCCTCTTTAATGCTTATCACCCAATTATCCTTTCCCCCACCCACCTCCCCTCCACCAACCCTCAGTTGGTTTCCTAGAGTTCAGCATCTCTTATGGTTTGCCTCCTTCTCAATTTTCATCTTATTTTATTTTTCCTTCCCTTCCCCATGTTCATCTGTTTTGTTTCTTAAATGCCACATATGAGTGAAATCATATGGTATTTGTCTTTCTCTGACTGATTTAGTTCATTGAGCCTAATACCCTCTAGTTCCATCCATGTCATTGCAAATGGCAATAATTCATTCTTTTTGATGGCTGAGTAATATATATATATATATATATATATATATATATATAATATACCACATCTTCTTTATTCATTCATTTGTTGATGGACATCTGGGCTCTTTCTATATTTTGGCTATTGTGGACATTGCTGCTATAAACATTGGGGTGCATGTGTCCCTTTGAATCACTATGTTTGTATCCTTTGGAAAGCTACACAGTAGTGCAATTGCTGGGTCATGGGGTAGCTCTATTTTTAACTTTTTGAGGAACCTCCATAGTGTTTTCCAAAGTGGCTGCACCAGCTTGCATTCCCACCAACAGTGTAAGAGTGTTCCCCTTTCTCCACATCCTTGCCAACATCTGTTGTTTCCTGAGTTGCTAATTTTGTTCATTTCTCTGGTGTGAGGTGGTATCTCATTGTGGTTTTGATTTGTATTTCCCTGATGCCGAGTGGTGTTGAGCATTTTTTCATGTGTCTGTTGGCCATTTGGATGTCTTCTTTGCAGAAATATCTGTTCATGTCTTCTGTCCATTTCATAACTGGATTTTTTGTTGTTTTTGGGATGTTGAGTTTGATAAGTTCTTTATAGATTTGGGATACTAGCATTTTATCTGATAAGACATTTGCAAATATCTTTTCCCATACTGTAGGTTGCCTTTTAGTTTTATTGACTGTTTCTTTTGCTGTGCAAAAGCTCTTTGTCTTGATGAAGTCCCAGTAGTTCAGCTTTGCCTGTGTTTCCCTTGCCTTTGAAGACTTGTCTAGCAAGAAGTTGCTGCGTCTGAGGTCACAGAGGTTGCTGCCTGTGTTCTCCCCTAGGATTTTGATGGATTCTTGTCTCACATTTAGGTCTTTCATCCATTTTGAGTTTATTTTTGTGTATGGTGTAACAAAGTGGTCCAGTTTCATTCTTCTGCATGTGGCTGTCCAGTTTTCCTGGCACCATTTGTTGAAGAGACTGTCTTTTAATAGAATATAAAACCCAGGAATGGACCCTCAACTCTATGGCCAACTAATCTTTGACAAAGCAGGAAAGAATATCTAATGGGAAAAAGAATCCATGTAATTTGAAAGGAGAAAAAACTAAAACAGTTTATGATTGATGAAATATTTTAAGTTAATTTTTTATAACTTCTTCAAAATTGCTGAAACACAATACAGCTTTGATGAAAGCATTTGAGTATTGAGAGTGCTTCGTATAAATTGGGTAGTGCAGGGTTAGAAGGAGGCAGAAAGTGTGAAGGAGATGCTTCAGAGTAGCAGCCCAAGAAATCAAAGATGTTAATTTAAAAAGAAGGAAAAAACACCCCCAAAACTACTAAAACAGAAACACACACACACACACACACACACACACACACACACACACACACACACGAACCATGTTTTACATGAAGAAAATTATATGAACAGAGTTAAGCAAATGTGCTTAATACATACTTGACCCAGTATCCTAATAGCATGAACTGCAGACCACTGTTATTTAAAAATTCAGATTTCTTAGCAGACAGATCAGGAATCTGTATTTTTACAAGATCTCTGTGTGATTATTCTGTACACTAAAGTTAGAAGACCAATATTAGAGAATGGAAGAGGAATAAAAATAAATTCAGTGATAAAGATTGTAGAATAACTATTTTCTTTCTCATACACTAGTATCAAAAATACCTTAGTGAAATAATAAGTAAGACCAATATTCCAGAGTCATAGCTTTTTATAATTAAGCAAGATCACCATGGTAAAATGGTGAGCCAAGAAACAGAATGCTTACACGTTTCCATCTTCAAATAAAAGGATTACAATATATCAAATTTGAGTATTGAAGTAATGTGAAAAGTAAAGCACATTCATGATTATTGGGTAAGGTTTAAGTGTACAACATAGATACATAGGAAGGTAGGTAGACAGAGAGAGAGAAAGAGAGGAAAATATATAGTCCCATTTTTCCAAATACAATAATAAAGGGGAAAAACACCTAATTTTATGGGAAAAGAAAAGGGACTCATTAATTAAAACTAATTAGGTTTAAGAAGTTTCTATCTTTTAAGAAGTTTTCTATTTTTTAGCAACACCATAACTCTTCTGGTAAAGATCAAATGTCCATTCCTCATAAAAAAGACCAATCTCTTCCTGTTTACTAATGTCATCATCTGACAGATGTCAGATATTATAACATCATTGTCATTGTGCATGTTTACATATAATTCAAGAACCAAAACATAAATAAACAAATAGGACCACTGTGTAAGCCCTAGTACAAAAGTAATTCTGTGCTCTGGCTTAGATATTGGAAACAGATGTAAACATTTGTAATTATGCATGTTTCAGGCTGCCTTTCAAGCACAAAAACAGTTGCTTTAGAAATTGCGGGTGGAGCTGGCTGAACACAAATATTATTTGTCTTTCTGAAGTGGAGAATGAGAGATTAGAGTAAATGCAAGCACATTAATCATGAAATGACACTTTTAGGAAGGTCACTTATTTGTGAACTTCTGGTATCACCCAAAAATAAAAGTTCTAAAACTTGCTTGAGTTACTTTCCTATGTTTACTAACAAATATATCATAAGGTTTATGGTATGGTATAATATCTGAAAATATATGGTATAATACATGAAGGTATAATAAGGCATACTACATGAAGGATCATTACTGAGGGCCTTTGTTCTTCCCCACGGCCACATTTCAGCCATTCCAGGAAAATGGTACTTGGACTTCATCTTCTGACATATAGATATAGCATTGGAAAAAAAATACCAAGCTACCCCCAATAACAGTCATTAACATGCATGTTAAATGCCAACATGCATTTTCCTTTTTTACCTCCGTAATTGGACTCCAATTTTTAGGTGATCATAGTACTCCTTGCTAAAGAACCACATTTCCCATCTCTTGTAGCTAAATTCTGGACAATTTCATGTAAGTGAACATACATCAGACTTCCAGGAGGTCTCCTTAAATGAACGTCCTCCTTTCTTCATTCATGCATAAATGAAATCCCTTCAAGAATGGAAGTCACATGCTAAAGATGGTGGCGTATATACATAGATGGGAACCAGTGACTTAAGACACTGTGTGAGAATAGTGAAGCTGGCATACTAATTTTATTGCCTACCACCAGAATTCTCTAATGTGATAGAGAAATAAGCTTCTATCTTATTTACACCACTGAGTATTTAATGTTTGTTTGTTTGTTTGTTTAGTCTCAGCTGAACCAAATTCTATATGCAAAACAGATTAAATTCAACCAATCTCTATGGTATGTTTACCATTGACCAGGGGCTGTTCTATTTGACGCCACAATGGTGAATCAGAATGGACATGTTTAGCTAACAGTCTGGTGCGGGGGTTAGCAAACTACAACTCATGGGGCAAATCTCCCCACTCACTATTTTGGTAAACAAAATTTTATTGAAACAGTCATTTTTATTGTCTATTGCTGCTTTCACACTACAATTACAGAATTGAGATACTATGACAGAGACTTCATGACCCACAAAGGCTTCAGTAATTACTACCTGGCGCTTTACAGAGAAAGTTTGACAACTCTGATCTGGTGGGAGTCTAAGACAAGTAAATGGACACTTAGAATAATGTGTGGGACATATGGTAAGAAGGGCCCCGATGCTAGATAAAGGGCACTGAATAACCTGGACATGAGAGACCAGAAAATAATTCCCAGAGATGGTGATGTTGAAGATGAACTTAGCAGGATAAGTAGGTGTGAACCAGAGAAGTGAGTCAGTGAGAGCATTCTAAGTTGAGGAAACTGCACAAGCTCAAAACCCCAAAGTGATAAATCCCGTTAAGTTAGATGAACATTGAAAAGTGCCCCATGAGGAATAGAAGAATAGCACCAAATTTAGAAGTGGAGGGTGCAGGATTCAGCTTAGTAGAGCTTAGAAAAATTAAAGTCATGATTTACTTGTCAGTGAACTGCCAGTTATTTGCATCTTAAATTTCATTGTCTCTAATTTTAATTTAAAACAGAGACACAATTTATTTTAGGAATGCAGTTAAATTAGATGCAAAATGTATGAGAGTGTGTCAGAGAGCGAGCGAGCAGGTGCAGAACTTGCCCTTGAACCAACCTTGCCCACTAGGCCTGGATGCCAAAATCAAGCATGAATAATAAGCACTTGAGTTTCTTGCTAATTGCAGACCCAGAGATCCACCATTTAGAGACTCTGATTCAATGATCTGGGATTGGGCTCAGAAATTGGGAATTTAAACAAGTAAAAAAAAAAATTCAATTAAATTGATCCAGAAGTGATTCTGCAAAATGCTGCTTTAGGGCAGACCCATACCTCAGAACCTTCTGGAACATTTGAAAAAATTAGTCTTAACGGTACCCTGACCTAGTGAATATAAATCTGATGGTGGTGCATTTAAATCTATGTTTTAATAAGCTTTCCAGTTGATTCTGTTATGCAAAAAAGTTTCTAAAAGACATTTCTATGTTTCTGGTTCTGTTGCACAAATTCATAAGCATTCATGACAGTCACTGCACAGGGAAGAGAAGCAAGGAGCAATGTCTCTGAGCTGGTACAGTGATGATGTGAACAGGAAACAAGTGCCAACTCATGTCTCTTGACTCTGTTTTCTGCTTTTTCCCTCTGTATGTTGAATCTCTCATCCTGTTGCTGAGGTATTCCTGACTTCACAGCTCCACATAAAAAGAGAAAAATAGTCAATGTGAGGCTGTGAACAGAGTCATTGTTTTATTCAGGAACTACTTTCCTGACTGTAATTTCTTTTTTTTTTAAGATTTTATTTATTTGCAAGAGAGAGAATGAGAGACAGAGAGCATGAGAGGGGGGAGGACCAGAGGGAGAAGCAGACTCCCTGCTGAGCAGGGAGCCCGATGCAGGACTTGATCCCGGGACTCGATCCCGGGACTCCAGGATCATGACCTGAGCCGAAGGCAGTTGCTTAACCATCTGAGCCACCCAGGCTCCCATCCTTGCTGTAATTTCTGGAGTCACTGTCATTCCATTCCCACCTGTTAACTAATATTCTTTAATAACATCTAAAATGCCTCTAGAACTTTGCTTCTTAAAAAACACCTTCATAAGGGGAACCCTCCCACACTGTTGGTGGGAATGCAAGCTGGTGCAGCCGCTCTGGAAAACAGTATGGAGGTTCCTTAAAAAGTTGAAAATAGAGTTACCCTATGACCCAGCAATTGCCCTACTGGGTATTTACCCCAAAGATACAAATGTAGTGATCCGAAGGGGTACATGCACCCCAATGTTTATAGCAACAATGTCCACAATAACCAAACTATGGAAAGAGCCCAGATGTCCATCAACAGATGAATGGATAAAGAAGATGTGGTATGGAATATTATGCAGCCATCAAAAAGCCCCACAAAATCTTGCCATTTGCAACAATGTGGATGGAACTGGAAGGTACTACGCTAAGTGAAATAAGTCAATCAGAGAAAGACAATTATCATATGATCTCACGGATATGAGGAATTTGAGAAACAAGACAGAGGATCATAGGGGAATGGAGGGAAATATGAAACAAGACAAAACCAGAGAGGAAGACAAACCATAAGAGACTCTTAATCTCAGGAAACAAACTGAGGGTTGCTGGAGTGGAGGAGGGTGAGAGGGATGGGGTGGCTGAGAGACGGATATTGGGGAGGGTATGCGCTATGGTGAGCGCTGTGAATTGTGTAAGACTGATGAATCACAGATCTGTACCCCTGAAACAAATAATAGATCATATGTTAATAAAAAAAAGCACCTTCATACACATTATCTTATTTGATCCTGCAAGGCTTTGCAAAATGCTCTGGCTTAGAGGTATGGATTATAGCATTCATTTTCCAGATGAAGAATGTGAAACATTGGTTGGTCAGAAGAGAAGCCCAAGCTTAAACCAAAATATTCGGGCTCCAAGTCTACAGCTTGAGTATTTATGCATATTTAACATAGTAAAAGGATGACCTGTTAAGAAATGACTCAGAGTAGAGGTAAAACACACACACACACACACACACACATACACACACACACACACACACAGTTTTAGACAGCTATTTTTAGATAAAAGGCTCTTTCTTATTTATTCCCAAAACTGCAGTCTCCCTAGTTATCTTTGAAGAATAGATGAGGTTCTGGCAAATCTTAGTTAACTTCACTATTGAGATTTGCTTTAAATTATGTCCTCAAAACTAACAGTGAAAGGGCTATTCTCTGTGTCATGTCACATTGGATATGGTGTGAGGTCTATCTACACCCATTAGTCTTGTTTTCTAATTGTCCCAATGAATAAGGCAAGTTTTTCTCCTATTTAGCTCAGTTTTTCAGTCCAGAAAAGAGAAAAAGTTCTAGATATTTTAAGCAGAGAAAAGAGCTCATAAAGAGAACTAGATCTAAAGGTATTAGAAGGGCTGGAGGAGCACATGTGAAAAATGAGTTTTAACTAAAACAAATAAACCTTCAGACCTTGAGGTCCATAGCTGCCAACTTGCAGGAGCTGACCCCGGCTGCGACTGAGTGTCATTTACAGTGCTGGACACGCTTCCACGAGTGTGGGTCAACAGGGACCCGACTGCCACTGTCTGGACCCCCAGCATTCTAGAGCCCTTCCTAGCCTAGAGAACTCGAAACAAACTACTTTTCATCTTGCCTTCTGATATCTAGCCAGTTCATCCCTTTGGCAGAACCTAAATGGAAACCAGCTGAAAAGGGAGTTGGGGAAATAACTTTTCCAGTTTTAGCTTCTTGTGATGGAAAGACGAGCACAGAAGGGCAGATAGGAAGGTTAGTGCCAACAGAAAATTGGGGGCAGAAACTTGTCCATTAAAAAAAGTTTAGAATAAGCTTATACCTCATGTATTGAAAAGAATAAAGATGTAAAATCATATATAGCATTTGTATGAAATAGGAATGTATATAGTTAAAAAGCTGTATTTTAAATCTTCAGTTCTTGTGCAGAATAGCTAAATTCTTTACATTATTACATGCTCCATTAATATATGGTCAAAGAATTCCACGAACACAATTGAGGCAATTATAACTTAAAAAATTTTAAAAAGTCATACAAATCAATGTTAATTTTGAAAATCCTGTAATTGTTTTTATTTAAATAAAAAATTTTGCAAAGAATAAATATATACTGTGCACTGTATGTATAGATGAGTATACATGTATATAAAATACGAATATATATTTATTATTATGGCTAAATTCAAACATCTTCCTGGATGTATATCTGGATATCATACCTTATATATTATATATACTTGTACGTAATACATATGTACATTTCCAGGAGATTATTTGAATTTAGTAATAATTTGGAATTTTAGTTTCAGCTAAATACTTTGACCAGAAGCAGACATATTTTTAGAATAGAGAAGCATAAGATTCTGGGTATCCACTTCATAAGCTGATTTGCACAGTGCACAAAACTTGAAACTGCTTAAAATCAAGCTTGTACGAACATGAAGGAAATATTTTTCAGTCTCGATTTGAAATGAGAAATCTCCTTCAAATAGAGTATACAGTTCTTACTCTCCAGTTACATTTACCTAAGAGATTTCTATTTCTATTTACTAGGCAGCTCTTTATTTGCACTTTAGCAATAACTTTGCATTATTTGCATTATCGGTACACAAGGATATACTTGATCAGAAGGTAAGTTTGGAGACATCATTTTATACAGATCCCCTGCTACATCTTAAATTAGCACATGGTTAACTCTTATCAGGCATTTTCGAAAATAACTACAGTGGAGAAAATAGAAGTACAGCTTAGTAAACGTCATGTTATGTCTCAATTAAATTTGGCTAACAGTGCTCCTTTTTTTACATTAGGTAATGCAAGTTTAGGTGCTATAAGTGAAAATGTATCCTAAAAAAACTTTCTTTCCAATAGACAATATAGTTATACACTCAAATAAATAGAAACAGGAAGACTGGGCAAATGCTTGACAAACATATATTTAGGCACTTTCCCCTTCTAGATGACAGAAATAGGAGAAACTCTGTTGACTTCCACCCATAGCCTTTGATAAAATTAACAAGGCAAAATAGGAAAAATATACTAGAAATCTCTAATTCTCATGATAATGTGGATGACATTTGTTATGCATTTGTTTCAGACTAAAACGCTGCTTTAACAAATATTTTGGCACCTTAAAAAGATTAATCATGAAGGGTTCAGAGGGTATGTGGGAACTTTCTCTACTTTCCGCTCAATTTTCCCATAAACCAAAAATATATGGTAAAGTTTGGGTGTGAACAAAAGGAGAAAAAAACACATGTATTACTGGTGAAGGAATATACCATACACCAGTGATTTTTAAATATGAGCATTATCAGAATCACCTGGAGGGCATGTGGAATAGATGACTGAGTTCAGCCTCCAGAGTTTCTGGGCACTATTTTTTCATAAATAATGTAGATAAAATAAGTTTTGAGTTATTTGATAATTGTTAATGCTTCACTTAATTTTTAAATATCATTTGAAGTACTATAGGGAAGGTGACATAAATCCATTATTTTATAAACATATTTAGGAGCAACTGTGTAGCCAATTTTAAATATCTAAGGAATGTTTATTTCCTTTGGGATTCTTTTTTATTTGCTAATTAGGAAAGGGGTATTAAAATGTTTAGAGAAAACATCCTCACAGTTCTTTAGTAAGTTAATTATTATACAAAGTATGATAGAAGTGATGGCTCCATGCCTGAACACACAAACATTCAGTCATCTAAAACATTCTGAATTTTTGCCAGTATTTTAAAAACCATTCACACTTCTATTGTTGTTCTGATTTAATGAACTGACCCAACAAAAGAAAATAGTTAAAATATAAATTCCAACTCCATGCAATAGAGATATAGGCTGATAAAAACCTGTATCAGTGTGGCACACTGTTATCTACATAGAATTACCCAATTTTACTAATCCTCTTGCCCGGGTTTCTCAGGGGCAAGAATGGATGGCTCCTCAAGTTGTGTTACTTACAAAATTTTGTTCTGTCCCCTTATTGCCCATGGCAACTGATACCTCCAGTTTTGTTCTTTTTCCTTAAGCTTGCTTCATCTATCTGGGGTCTTTTGTGGTTTGATTTGAATTTTAGGATATTTATTTGTTTATTTATTTATTTATTTTCTTTCATGAAAACTGTAATTGGATGTTTGATAGGGATTGCATTGAATCTAGAGATTCCTTTGGGTAACATTTATTATTTTCCATTTTCCATGAGTCTGTGGGAAGTGGATAATGTGATCGAGACTCATTAGATTTTCTTCGGATCACTTACCTGTCTATATTCAGCTAGTTGGTCTCTGTTGAGCAACTCTGTTGTCCTCCATTTGGTCTCTCATCTGCCAAATAGTTATTCTGGACTTGTCATGATGGTGACGATTTCTATGAAACAATGGAAGTGCTTAAGCCTTCTTGAGCTCTAGGAGTGGATCTGTCATATTGATACTTCTACCATACTTTCTTGGCCAAAGCAAGTCACAGGGTGAGCCCAGATTCAAGGGTCAGGGACTGACCTCTGATTGAAGAAGTTGTAATGTTACAATGCAAAAAGGATGCCTAGAGGGAGAAGTGGTGAATTCAGCCATTTTTTGCCATCAGTTTACTACAGTATTTTTCTCCGAATACAGACAAAAATCACAAACGTAATTTCAGAATAAATCATTAAGTGAATTCTGAAATGGATGAGAAATAGCTGAATTTCAGAATGACATTAAAGTAGATAATTCTGTAATATGTGTGGGAAAGATGGTAGCATGTAGCTTTGGGTTGAGGCAATAGTTAGACAGATTTGTAATAAAATAAATGGCCATATCCAAACGTATTTATTTATAGAAAAGTGTCAACTTCAAGAGACATGTCCAGTGGCAGAACATAGGACTTTCTTCTCAATCAGGTTCTATGTAACACTGATCACCATTTGTAAATGACTTGTACAAAAACATGATTCTCCAAATAGAAAATGACATGAATCTGGAAGGAATAGATAGTATTCTGGATGACAGTATTAGTATCCAAAAAGAACTTTACAGGATGAAATAGGGATCAAATTAAATGTGGCAAATTTTAACGTAGATAAATTTAAGGCACAGCAATAAAATCGAAATTTCAAAATGTCCAATTATACACTGGTTTAGCTGGATAAGCATCTTAAGGGCTTTAGTGAACAGCTGCTTCAATAATAATCAACAGTGTGTGCAATTTACATAAAACATCTGTGAATATAGGTCACATTAGTATATGAGCTATGTATATTCTAGAATAAAGTGATAATCTTTTTCCCCAAACCTCAAAACTTACTATGACTTCACCCTATAACTAAGCCATTGAATATAATAGTGATAATTAGTTTTAGCAGTATTTCTGATATTGAGTTTCAGTTAACTTCTCAGTGCCATTTGAAAATCAATTCCTTTGGGTATCTAAATTCTCATCAGTTAGTAAGAGAGCACTAAAAAATGATATTCTGTGTCAAATAGCAGATATTGTGAGTATCACAGCTTTTGATTATAAAGTAATAAAATTGGAAATTAATAGCAGGGCTTACTCACACTATCAAAAGTGAAAATAAGAAAAACATGATATCTAGGTTCTGTACTATTAATAGAGATTCCATTCTAAAAGACACAATGACTCATTAACTTAAAAATAATTACAGTTATAATTTACATAAAAATGATGATATATGGTCAAGCATTGACTCAGGGGGAAATATATAAAGGCATTATTTTTAATTTAAAAGAAAAGGATAGACTTCTGGCTTCAGCTTAAGATGTGGAAAGCTGGAAGTAATGTAAACTCCCACCCTATAAAAAGGAAAAGTCATTATAATCTATAAAATCATTACTTTTTCTGAATCCACTGGATCAATGAAATCTTAGGGCAACCACTTTATAGACTTTCAAAAATTTGGGAAGCAGTAGGGTCATTGAGAAATTATCCTTAATCCTTGAATGAGAAAGATTTCAACCCCTAAGACCCAGGGACACAGAGCAAGCCTAATACTGAGGCTGGGGCACAACAAAAACCCCCCACCCTCACCAGAATGTAGCAAGCACCAAATATCATGCAACAGCAGTCTATTGCTTAAGGAAAGACAAAAATATAGGCAAATCTTCTATGGGGCACACTCACAAAGAGAAAACTTAAAGTTGAGAGTAAAGGTAACTTTGAGGAAAACTTTCTGGCCAAGCACACAAGTATGAGAAATCCTAGAGGATTCTGAAGCCAATGGTAAACTGAAGGTAACCATGACAACAATAAAACTCAAGCCCAGCTCAACTCTGAATAAGTTTGACCCAATCCTAAAACTGACAGCCAAAATGAGGTCCAGTATATTATTTACCATAGTAATTGTTCTATATGCACTTAAAAACAATGTGTGTTCTGGGTATGAAACATTCACTATGCCAAGTCAATTTCTAGGCCTAAAAAAACTAAACTTCAACAAATTAAAACAATTGAAATCAAACTAAGTTCACTGACTAAAGTGGAATTCAATTAGACATCAATAATCATGGTATCTGAAACATCCTCAAATATTTGTACATAAAACAGCATACTTCTAAATATTTCATGTGTTAATGAGGAAGTAAAAAAGAGAAAATTGAAAATGTTTTGTATTGGGGCACCTGGGTGGCTCAGTTGGTTAAGCATCTGCCTTTGGCTCAAGTCATGATCCCAGGGTCCTGGGATCGAGCCCCACATCAGGCTCCTTGCTCAGAGGGAAGCCTACTTCTCCCTCTCCTGTTCGCCCTGTCTGTGTTCTCTCTCTCTCTCTCTGTCAAATAAATAAAAATCCTTAAAAAAAAAAAGAAAATGTTTTGTATTGATTGACAATAAAACACTATATATCAAAATTGTAATATCCTACTAAATAAATACTTAAAGGAAAATTTATGGAAATGACATTGATATTAGAAAACAAGAATTGTCTTAAGTCAATAATCTATAATCTCATTTTAAGAAACAAATATAGGGAGAATGAATTATCCCAAAATAAGCAGAAGAAATGAGATAATTATCATAAGAGCAGAAATAAATTAATTTTAAATAAATAATAAAATATGAATGAATCTTAAAGATGGTTCTTTGAAAAGATCAATAAAATTGACAAATATTTAGCCTGATTATCCAAGAAAAAGGGAGACAAGAAGCAAGTTACCAACAGCAGTAATGAAAGAGGGGACAATATTATAAGTTAATATTAAAGTTCATAATTCATAAGAAATAAATATTAAATTAGGAATATTAAAACTATGATAAAAGAACATTATAAACAATTTTATGCTTTTAAACCCAACAACTGAAGTGAACAGAAATTCTTTGAAAGACAAATGACCAAAATTCATTCATGAAGAAACAACCTGAATAATCCTGTTTGAAAATTAATCTTCAGTTTAAAAATCTTTTCACTTCTAGCTCCTGGTTTGATGTAAGAAGTTTGGAAGTCAGCATGACATGTTAACCAGTAGTAGAAAGCTAAACAGAGGAAAAACGAACAACTCTTCTTGGATCCATATGATAGGAAACAAGAAGCAAGAAACAGAGAGGGAAAATATGTAAAGTAATTATTTAACGCATTATTTTATAAAGAGAAAAATCTAAGGATAGCAATTGTAGGAAAATAAAAAAATAAATTTGAAATATATAGAAAATTTATAGACATAATAATTTATTTGTAATTTGAGAGGTAGTTTAAGATATAGATTGATACATATTTATTTTTAAAACTAGACAAACCATAGCCAAATCAAAAAACAAAAGTAAACAAATCCATTGTGAAAAAGGTGATATGAAAAAGAAATAAATATATTCAATTACAATTAAATTAAACAGAAGATACCAACAAAATTAATGATTTGTTTGTCAAGTAAATTTTTCAAAAGTAGTTGAACAAAAATTTAAAAGAGTGTTAGGTAAATTGTCAAGAAAAATCAGAGATCTACTAAATATAACTTGAGCTCAAATAGTTTTATTGGTAATTAATCCCAAGCTTCCAAATGAGAGAAAAATAGTTCTTCAATATGAATTGATAGAAAATAGAAAGAGTAAACTAAAAGAATAAATCCCAAACCTAGCACTTTTTAAAAAAAATTTCTAAAATATAAACATTTTAAAATTTAAGCCAGAATTAAAAAGAGTAGGTAAATACAAATAAATAATTGGAAACCACCTACTTTGGAGTGCAGTCCTTTTTATCTTCCTAATCTTATTATTTTGTGCTCATTCTAATTCTTCAGAAATATGCTACACACACACAATAATGGCACGTCACCCAGGATTGATCATCCTTATTAGTCCAGTTCATTAGATACAGTGATAGGTGGAATTTAAGCAAAAACTATAGGAGTTCTTGTCCTGTCATTTATAGGCTTTGGATAGCACAGTCCTCTTTCCACTGGGGTTGCTTGCATGGGAAGATGTAATGCTCATCATGTTCATGGCCATCATGGAGTTTTACTGATAGCTGAAGGAAACCAACACACATAAAGAAGTAAAGCCAAGTGGTAGAAGGAGACAGACTTGATGAATCTCTTACAGCCAGCTTCGTGCAGCTCGAGCCAAGTTATGTTCCTACTGGTTCTTGGTTTTGCTTACACTAGGTTAAGATTTACTTTTATGATTTTTCAGTTGTAAGTGTACCCCTATGACCTACATATCAACAATAAGGTAATACTTCTTAAACTCTAAATGTAACTTTACATTTATATTAAAATTTACTTTTTTTTCCGGTTGTTGGGTTATCATAAATAAATATGCTGTAGACGTTCATAGTTTTTGTGTAAGCATACAGTTCTCATATCTTTGGGATAATGCCCAAGAATGCAATTTCTGATTAGTATAGTAGTTGTATGTTTAAATTTTAAATAAACTCCCTGTTTCTAGAGTGCCTATACAATTTTGAATTTCTACCAGTAAAGTCAGAATTATCCAGCTTCTCTACATATTAGCAAGCATTTTGTGTTGTATTTTTTTTCTTATTTTAGCTATTCTGACATGTATATCTCATTGTGAATTTAACTTGCATTTCCTGAACTGTTGGTAATGTTCACCATATTTTCATGTGCTTATTTGCCATCTGTATATCCTCTTCCATTAAATGTTTCTTTATGTCTTTAAAAATAAAATAAAATAAAATTTACATTTAATATATATTTCTATTTGCATTAAATAAAAACATTAAAATAGGAATAGAGTTTGTGTGGTGGAATCATGGGATGTTTTCCTTATTTCTAAATGTTTCTATTGCTTTAAATTTGAATGTGTTTGTTTATATATTAAAGGTTAAGAAAACATAAAATCATGCACAGAATGCTATGTCCCATAACATTTGGAAGGACATATTTAATATAATTTTTAAATACATCAACATGCAAGAATTCAGACTGCACTTTATCCTATTTTTCCAAAGTCTAGTCAAAGCAGTAGTGAGAAGAGGTGAAAGAGTAGAACAAAAATTTCCATTTGTAACTGACTGTGAAAAATCAGTTGTGATAACTTGCTACCTTTGAACCAGCTCAAACTGCACTTTATCTTATTTTGTGTGTGTGTGTGTGAAATTATCTTCCAATTACAACTATTTTTTTAAGTCGTTATACTAAGTCCTTTCATAATGTGCTCTGGGTTTTACTCTCATATGACAACTCAATGGGGTGTGGTCTCAACTATTCTACTATTAATTATTGCCATATTTTCTTTCATCTCATTTACTCTGTTGTCAGGAATAGGGCTACTAATTTTATATGATCTATCCTGATTTTCGATTCTTAGATAGTTTAAAGTGCATATAATTCAAGGTTTTTAGCTAAATTATTTCAAAAACCATCATCCAGTGTATTACTAAATAGCCCATTGTAATAAATATGTTTTAAAATGCAGTTTTTTAATGGCTTTTTTATTATGTTATGTTAATCACCATACATTACATCATTAGTTTTTTTCATTTTTTATTATTATGTTAATCACCTTTTAATCACCAATTAGTTTTTGATGTAGTGTTCCATGATTCATTGTTTGCGTATAACACCCAGTGCTCCATTCAGTACGTGCCCTCCTTAATACCCATCACCAGGCTAACCCATCCCCCCACCCCCCTCCTCTCTAGAACCCTCAGTTTGTTTCTCAGAGTCCATAGTCTCTCATGGTTTTAATTTCAGTTTTTTGTTGAAGTACATTTTGACATTGCATCTTATCCAGTAAATATCCTTCCAAACATTAGAAATTTGCTGCCATTCTAAATCCTTTCTACCTCTAATATGCTATCAGGCAGGGAAGCCATGCTTTTGGTTTTTTCTATCATGATTTTATTTAATTTTAAACATTTTAAAAGTACACAAATATGAACTCATAGGCCTCTTCTCACTGTGGATATTATTTAATTTATAAATCCTTTAGTGATTGTTTACTCAGTGTTTTAAATATTTTCCAACATTTCCAAAATAAAAGATTAAAAGATTTTTGTAATATTGATAAATAAATTGTGCCCAGTAGACAGTCATACAAAATAGAGATGAACTAAACATTACCAATTTCATCATCAAGAAATGACTGTTCTTCAACAGTCTTACATGGTTCACAGCGCTCACCATAGCACATACCCTCCCCAATGTCTATCACCCAGCCACACCATGCCTCCCACCCCACACCACTCCAGCAACCCTCAGTTTGTTTCCTGAGATTAAAAATTACTCATATCAGTGAGATCATACGATATATGTCTTTCTCTGATTGACTTATTTCCCTCAGCATAATACCCTCCAGTTCCATCCACGTTGTTGCAAATGGCAAGATTTCATTCCTTTTGATGGCTGCATAATAGACCTGTACCTCTGAAACAAATAATACATTATATGTTAAAAAAAAAAAAGAAGATAGTAGGAAGGGAAAAATGAAGGGTGGGAATCGGAGGGGGAGCTGAATCATAAGAAACTATGGACTATGAGAAACAAACTGAGGGTTCTAGAGGGGAAGGGGGTGGGGGGATGGGTTAGCCCGGTGATGGGTATTAAAGAGGGCACATACTGAATGGAGCACTGAGTGTTACACGCAAACAATGAATCATGGAATACTACATCAAAAACTAATGGTGTAATGTATAGTGATTAACATAAAAATAAAACAGAATAAAATAGAAAAAGAAATGACTTTTTCAGGTATTTGCAAATCTTTCTGTTGTATATCTTTATAAGTACTTGTAATAGATACATAAAATTAATAAATTTATATACTTTTTTTTAAAAGATTTATTTATTTTGAGAGAGAGAGCAAGTCGGGGGATGGGCAGAGGGAAGGAATCTTCAAGCAGACTCCCCACTGAGCAAGGAGCTTCATCCCACACATAAGATCATGACCTGAGCTGAAACCAAGAGCCTGGCACTTAACCGACTGCGCCACCAGGTGCCCCAATTCATATGCTTTCTTTAGTCATCTCTGTACTCTTTGAATCCATCTTCACTTTCATACTGTTCTATAATCATTAATAAGATATTTTATTTTATTTTTTTAATAAAATACTTAAAACAACTCTTTTGCATAATACCTTAACTTCAGGTTAAGCAATATGCAATGCTGGCCAATTTATTCAAATAGAGAAAAATTTCTACTTAATGCACTTTTCATATCTAACTAATGATATTAAAAGACCAATTTGCTATGGGAACTTTCCATGTACTACAAGTTTACACTATTATTTCTGTCAAACCAGATTAATGTCTTACCTATAAATTTAACACCTTTACTAGCCTATAACTATTTCAGAAAAACGGAGCTATTTTGTCAAATCCCCATGAGGAGTTTTATAGATTTGGCTTTTTTTTTCTAAAGCCATCAATTCTAAGTGCACCCACAGTTCAGCCCTTTCCTGTTTCAGGGAAGAATGCCACGCCCATTGGTGCCATCCTGAAAACACATTTCTTTCAACATCCTCTGTCTTGTAATTCTTCTATCCCTGCCCTTTCTCCTTAAATAACTTTTACATAAGCTAATAGTTGGCAACCATATGTCTCAGAATGGACTTTAAAACACGTCTGCCCTCCTCATTAGTGCATGACCAGCCTCCTGTTCTCCTGCCCAGTGTGCAGCTGATGAGAAGCAGAACAATTTGACAGCAATGTGTGTGGTGGCCAATGGTTCCATGGAAAATGAGAGGAGAGGAGAGCAGGGTCTGCACTGTCTAGTATGTGATCTTACATCAGCCAGCTTTTCTTAATAATGGGAAACGTAAACCACAAATTGTAGGCAGCAAACATAATGATCAAAAATGTGATTTTTATAAAAAGTGCTATTGTCATTATCTCACTGTTTGGCTTCTTCAGAAGGACCACACAAGCTTCACAGAAAGACTATTGTGAGAATCAATAGCCAATTGTGTGCAGCACAGCACGGATATCATGCAAGGTTTTGGATTAGACCACTTTTCATTTTTTTCCAAGTTGAAAAAAATGTGCTAAATGGGTGTGATTAAGACTACATCTCATTCCGTTTGAACTGCTTCTCTCACATCTTCTAAATGCCCCGAATGGCTCTAAATTTATAGTAAAATGGGAAGGATAACATTTTTACGATTTAACACAAATGAAGATTTCTGCAAGAAATTATGCGTATGAAAAATGTTTAATGAATTTTAAACATGTACATAAGTATTATGCAGTTATAGTTAGTCAACACCTTATCTTATTGGATATTTCACTATATCTTTTGACTCCGTATTATTTCAATCATTTCTCCCTCCTGTGCCCAAATACACAGCCATAGAGTTGTGTCTATTTTTGAGAGCTTTTAGTGTTTTCAAAAAAAATTGATGATATTTAGGAATTTAGAGCACTATCAGAATATTTTTTAAAGATTTTATTTATTTATTTATTTGAGAGAGAGAGAGAGAGAGAGAGTGTTCACGATTGGAGGGTAGGACAGAGGGAGAGGGAGACGCAGACTCCCCGCTGAGCAGGGATCCCAGTGCAAGGCTGATCCCAAGACCCTGAGATCATAACCTGAGCTGAAGGCAGATGCTTTAATCAACTGAGCCACCCAGGCACCCCTAGAATATTTTCTATACCTAAGGAAATGTATCCTCATTGGTACTAGTTATTGTTTAGAATTGTACCTTAAAGTTACACCGTAGAAACTTTCAATAAAATATTTTATTTCTCAAGGATATCTGTAGTTAATATACTTGGTTGTTGCTTAAATCAGTATACTCATACTTTGGTTGTAGGATGAATTTTGTGTCTGTAAACCTTGCCTTACTTTCATATTAGTGTTTAATCAGGAACTATATGATACAATGTTTACATATATAAAAACCTAAATTTATTATGAATATCTTGCTAGATTGGCCCTAAGTCTACATGGAGTGGTTTTATAGATGGGGGGCGGAGATCCTACAACCCAAAACCTTCATGTCCTATAACTATACTTAAATTTGGGTTAAGTACCCTCTAGAAGAAGGAACACCATAAGTCATTACTAAATTTTCAGGCTTATTCTGAGAGCGGATTTTGATGGGGGTAAAAATGGAGAATATAAAGATCCTACCTCTCACCCTCAACTGCCTCCCACTGCTGAGGCAAGTACATAGTGCATGCAAATGGACTGTAGTATGCTCAAGTTTAAAGAAATAGAACTAAATTAGAATCTGTTTGTAGTTATCGATAGATATAATAATGCTTTTTTATGGAGCATGAACTAGAGAGGGAGAAAAGGATCAGGAAATCAAGGATGTCAAAACCCATAGTAAAATAACTGTTTTTCAAATTCACTAATTTGTTTTTCAACATAGGCAGTTTTAAATAATAACCTTGCTGATTTTCAGGGAACAAAATTAAGAAAGAGATGATAATGCAGCCTAATAAAACTATTCCCTTGTAACATTTCTGTTCTTAAGATCGAGTTTTGTTTTTGTTTTTTTTTTGCTGTTAACTCCAATCAAATACAGCCAGACTTTCTGTTCTTCCTGAATATTTCAGTTTACAAAATAGCATTAGAATCCAATGTTTTCTCTAAATGACTTAGTGAAGTTAAAATGCAAATTTGTTGGTCTTATTAAAAGTGAAATCTCTCTCTCTCTGTCAAATAAATAAATAAATAAAATCTTTAAAAAAAGTGAAATTTAATGTCATATGAATGTATTTTCACCATGTCAAATCAACTCAGTCTGTAAGAGCAAACCATGACAACTGAAAAGAAGGTTCTTTTGAATCTTGTTTATACTTACAATTGAGTGATAAAATTCCCAGATTAAAAAAAAATGTTTGCAAACAATTCCAAGATAGAAAGGAAAATAGATTTTTAACTTAATTGTAGTACCGTAACTCCCCAATGAAAGAGGACATGATGAAAAGAGCTCTTAAATCCAATTAAGGTAATTAAATGTTCACCCAATTTTATTAAGCATTAGTTTTTTAAAAACAAATGACTGCCTAAACAAAGTTAGTAAACTAGGAGAGTGAGCTTCAAATATTCTCTCTTAAAATGCCCTAAAGTCACTCATGTGTAGTGTGTAATCAAATACATTGTTTCTTCTTCCTTCACTATAATTTTTTTTCAGAAATGTTTGAAGTCTGCTTATTGTATGATTTAACAGAGCATGATCTTTCCCTGACCACCCCGGTGCTCAGCATTCTCACCTTGTTATTATTCCTTTTATATGTATCATAAGCTTCCTTACATTGTTGATTATAATCTAGAGGATTCATGCCTTAACTATTGAATTGTATTGAGGGTCTTTTAAGGCCAAAAATACTGTTGCGTCCTCTCTCTCCACAATACATGGCATGTTTCTGCCTCCATGATTGATATTGAAAAATGCTTATTATTGACAATACTGGAGAGGATATTAAACAAAGATGAGAGTTTAAGGAGGTTTATATGTAGAGCAAATCATCAGTAATGGGTCTGTTTAAAAACTGGATTTAACCTTCATAGGAAAATGTCTGGAACTAAACACAGAACACTGTTACCAACTTGTTTACCATTAGATGTAAGCAATTTATTTCTTCCAAAGACTTACATTTTCACAATGATTAAAAAATTTTAACTACACATGTTTTATTTAAATATTATTTTAATAAGTACATTCTGCAATAAACTGGAAGAGTATGTACTCTAAGTAACTTTATAGAGTACAGCTAATATCATAGGCCAAACTATAAAAGAAGAAATCAAGTAGAGATGAGCAGCTATAAAACAGGGCCAGTTGTATGTACAAACAAATTAACCTGTAAACAAAATTTGTCTCTGCAGAAATATCTGCAAATCAAGGAAATGACTTCTCTCTGAACTGAAAAAGGATACTTCTTTCAGAAAAGTGCTCATACTGGCAAATTTATGATAAACAAGGGATGTACCCTGTGTTCTTATAGTTGTGGTAGAGAAAAAATGCAGGGGCATGCAGCAGACAAAGCATTGACGAGGAAGTGAGGGAAATTAAGCAAACATCTTCTGAGAATTGTAAGGATAATACTCTCATTAGAAGAGTTAAAACCAATGTTTGTATTGTTTTGTTTTTGATATTTGGCAAACTGCTGCTAAATGTCTCTAAGTTATGGACAGCCCTGAAACTCTAAGAAAAAACCAATGGTGAATTCGAATAAAATGTGGACCACAGAACTCTAATCTCATGAGATGTTCCCTCAGAGGGGTTTCTCTGTCCAGTTAGTTGAGGAAAGCTTATGGTGTACTCCCATCTTGGAAAGAACAGTACACTAGTATATACAAATCTGTGAATTTTAGCAGAAAAACACAAATCCAAGCATACATATATACATAACCGTGGTTAATTTTATTTAACTCCAAATGAAATCTTTTTGCAATCTAACACCCATGAAAGTGTCAAAACTGGTATTCCATTAGCAAATCTTGGAAGAGTAGTACGTTTTCTTCTGGAACAGGTGAGAAATATCCTGATTAATTTTAATAGTGTTTGATGGCAACTCAAGATTACTGAGTGCATATTTATTGTGGTGAAATGTATATGATTTTAAAACATCTTTCTCTGGACCTTGCATTATCTTTTAAATTATAATGTCATGATAATGTAAACTAATATTTGCGTTTAATAGATTAATAGAAAGCTTTATAAAAGAAATTAGTGATTTCAAAAACTATTTATAGAGGCATCTAGGTGGCACAGTTCTTTGACAGCCCGACTCTTGGTTTGGACTCAGGTCGTGATCTCAGCGTCATGATCTCAAGGTCATGGGATTAAGCCCCACACTGGGCTCCATTCTCAGAATGGAGTCTGCTTAAGTTTCTCTCTCCCTGTGTCCCTTTTCCCTGCTTTCTCTCTCTCTCTGTCTCTCAAAAATAAATAAATAAATCTTTTTTTAAAACTATTTTATATGGGGATCTACGGGTATTCTTTTGAATACAACAGGTTACAAGCGTCACTTGCCACAGGATAGGAATAGTCATGATAAAAAGTTCTTTTTTTTTTTTTTTTTTTGGAGGGATTACTATATACCAGGCAGTGAGAACTTCTTCTTCACTAACAACTGAGACTCCATTTCTTTTTATGTTAGGGGAAGAATTACCATAGATTTAAGTCTATAGATGTCAGACTCTGAAAGATATGCAAATTTTAAGCTTATTACCTTGGAAGGAAAATAATAATCTCTAAGATAGAGACCTTCTACATGTTAACTCAAAAAGTGTCATGAAATGTTCCAGCAGAATTTTCATAAGTGGAGGAGAGAAAAGAGGTAATTTCAAAGAGTAATACTGGGTAATGCTCAGAATATTATGGCCATAAATTAGCTAATAAAGAATCTAAACTTTTTTGAAATCTGTGAACAGATATAAGATGTGCTTTCTTTCCTTTCACTCCTAAAAGAAATATAGCTTAAATGTGTACAGTGTAGTCACCAGAACATCTTTCTAGCATTTTTTAGGTGTTTATTATTCTCCCTCCCCCTTCCCTGCTCTTGCTAGAGCCCTGACTTAAAGATGGGAAAGTGGAAGTAGAAAGGAACCAGCTGTTTAGTGGACCATTATTGCCAAAGCATCACTGTTGTTCTGAAAATCTGTTTCTGTTCCATTGAAAGCTAGGAGCTGGCCTACCAAGAAGGTGATCAGATTGCCATTAGCCATGGAAGGAGTTTTCTGTAATAGGGATGAGGGAGAGACACAGACACCAGGGACTGGAATGCAGAGCACTTATATCATAGGACTCTAAAGCTGAGAATAGAAGTCTGTGTAAAACTTAGGAAAAGAATAGTCTTCAGATAGTCAGAGAACCATCAGTGAAAGCAGCCTGTTGGTAGGTGAACAAAGGAAGGCTTTGTGTGAACACAGCCTAATTAAGTCTTGCAATTACCAAAGAGCTGTCTTTTGTGTAGAGGAGAGAGACATATAAGAGTGATGTACAAGTTCAGATTGAAAATTCTTATTCATATTCTTTGGGAGAGGGGCCATTTTCCTATTAAACAAAGCCAATGTCACCCATTTCCCACTTTGAGTAGACATGGGGAAAGCGGGAAGAGACAGGCTTCTAAAGTAGGTGAAATTGTTGGCCATGAAAAGTGTCTTTGACTCACAGTTTCAATGGATTTAACCTTTATTAAATATAGAACCCCTATCAAAATAGCTATAAGCTGAGAGAATCGCTTCCAATACGCACTCCTTTTCTTAGTAGTCATAGAAAAAACAAAGCTTGATAAGCTCTTGCGGCTGAAGTATTCTTCTCCCATATGGGAGTTATTATTTCCAGTTCAATGTGTCTCAAAGTAGGGGTCAGGTCTCCCAGAGGCCATAGGGGTCCGAGAGGGTTAACACAGAACAGAACTACAGAACTCTGAAGTGATCAGTGTTGATGATGGGGGTGAACTCTGAGCTATGTAAACCAGATGAAAAGGCCTCTACTCACTAACCCTAGCCTGCACTTGCCTCCTGGCAAATGTCCAAATATACTCCATCTCCAAGAGGGGGCTCCAAACTGCTATTGCATGGCTGTGGCTACAAGGAAGAACTTAGGAAAATCAGGATCTGCTTGTTTTTCTGTGTGGGAAGCGTGGAGACAGCATGAGAACCTGAAGCAAGCCCAGCAAAGAGGAAAGACATAAACTTAGAGCAGTTTCAAATTTGTGAAGGAAGTCTGTCGATTTCTTTGACGACAGACCAAAGCTCAAGGTGCTTCAGATAGTCTGGCCTCGGAAACGGTGGACTCCCATTCCTTTATTTTCTTGAGAAGTTCTTATCCAACTATTTTCTGATGATTCCTTCTGTCCCTAATCCTTCCTGTTGGTTCTTGAGATCCACCCAGCAACAAATTGCATTTCAGAACCGTAACTTCATCTGAGAGATGTCTTAGGAATCCACAGAATAAGCAACGGGGGGTTGGTTCTTAACCACCTCATTACCGTCTGTTCTCTGAGATCTTTCTCAGGCTCTTAGAACGAGTGACAAACAAGTAAACCAAGAGGAGGGAAAGGAACATTTATGATCCCCAGACTTAGCCCTTTCATCATTCACGATCTTCATTCTTAGAATGGCAAGTAGACCCCCTTTTTTCCCCAGCCTGTTGACGCTCCCTGTAATTACTCTCAGCAACGTAACTCCCTGAGGCAGTATCTCACTTCTCCTTAATCACACAAACAGCAGCTTACATGCTGTCAGACTTGATGGGCAGTGACACCCTCTGGTCGGCCAGATTTGTTGGCAGAAAAACACCACAGTCACTTTAGTTTTTGTCTTTCAAAATTTCTTATGCAAATGAGGCATGGTAATTAGAGCCGACCTTCTATGATTGCCAGCTGCCGATCACCTGTGCACCCCCCTCAAGCAGTGGCCTCCTTGTTCTGGGCAAAGGCAAGCGTGTGGAGCCATCGTGGGGTAAAGGGGTGGCCCTGAAAATGAGCCTCCTGACAGACTACAGAGATGGACCCACACACGGTAGGTGTTAAAAAGCCTTCTTGTCAAATATTTTCCAGGGAACACCCACGTCTGTAGCATTGTGATGCCTGACCCAAGTTCAGATTCTGAAGCCACATTCAGGCCTACGGAACAAGAATGCCTGCGTATGAGGCCCCTGAAAATAAATTTTGCACGGGCACCTTACTCAATTCCCTCAGCACTGAAGTTTGGGTTGACTGGTTTCCAGTCGGCAAGCATACCTTCCCAATCCTAGGCCAGACTTGCCCAGCTCAAATTCAAACAACATTGTTACATCTTGTTTGTTGTGTGAGATGTCATTATGTTTGTAAACATGTGAACAAGGTATGGCACCTGCCCTCAGGGTTTTAGAGTTTCTCGACCTAAGAGACACATTCCATCAAGGACTGTAGAATCGCAGCTATAAAGAAATATTTGTAAAAGGGAAATACCCGGCGTGCACTGAGAAAATGCCCTAAATGTGAAAGTGTCTCTTCCTTTGCCCTGTCCCCAGTATGATGTACTCTTCAGCTTATGTATATTTAATATTTAGCAGTTGTTTACAATCAAAATTGCAGCACAGATTTTAAAGGATGCAGCTTTAAGTTGAGGATCAGCTAATAAAATGTTTCATCTCTGGCAGTCCGAAAATAAGCATGTACTTAGAAAGCATGTGCTTTGTTGTTCTCAGATATGTAAAAATATATGTGAAATATCTGGAATTTAGCTTATCTAGAAATCTGTAACTTCTAAAATGTTTGTGTTTCGTTAGCAAGATCTAATAGGTGTCTTATTGTGAACTTTTATTTCCGCATGAAGTCAAAGATCATCCTGAAGACTGTTGAGATTGCCCCATCCAGAAAAAAAAGATCATCAATAGATAAGAAATTATTAGTCAAAGATAGAATAAGTTTCCCCAAATACTCAAAAAATGAATGAATTAAGCCTACCTGAAATTCAGTGGTGCTTATATAGTTTGGGAGAGTTTATTTTACAAGAAGATAATAAATGGACACATTTATTTATTTATTTATTTTGCATTTCTTTTTTGAAGAATTAAACATTTAATTTTGGTGGAGAAATACTCATTCTCACTTTCAAGATCATCTAGGTGATAATAAATATTCAAAGAAGTCTATTTACTTTGACGAAAATTCTTACTCAATGTCTTTTGAACTGCAAATGTATAAGGTCTGGTCATTTCCCACTGTGCTGGCTATTCCTCTTGGATAAAGTTTGACAACTAAAGAGCCATTTGCTTGGTGTGGAGACAAAGTTCCAAATCTGGAAGGTGCTGACTCAGCTGGGCAGGAGGTGGTAAGATTAATGGACACCAACCTGTGGGGAAAAGCAGTCTGAATGTTAAGGGCCTTGGTGGGAGAAACATTCCCCCAATGAAAGCAAGAACACACACTTCGCCCTCCCATTCACCCCATGGCCAGACATCCTGTTGCATATGTGTGAATCCTATGCAGTAGGACTATTGGAAATTTATATCTCTATTCAATATTCACTGAATCAAAACCAGCTCATTACACATTTTATCATAAACACAAACTTCTGAAATACTTTTACAAGAAGTCAATTTTATTTTCATCTATAACATATGCATTCTACTGGAAATAGCAAGCATAACTGTAACAAAGAGTCTGTCAAAATACACATGAAAACAAGACACACTCAGTAGCATTGAGTACAGCTTACATGCTGCAAGATAGAAAGGAAAATTGTGAATAGATATGCAATGGAAACATAACAATAGATTAAAAGAAAACAAATGGCATACCACCTAACGATTGTTTGATTCTTTAATATTTATTTAAAATTTGCATAGTGGGAGAGAACAGACAGGCAAGTGTTTTCCTGTGTCAGGAGCAATATGTCCCATTTTTAATTCAAGTGTTTGATTTTATTGCAGACAGAAGAAAAAAAATCATGTTTTGCATCTTCCTATTTACTGTTTGTCCAGGATGGTTGACACTCGAACATATCCCGTTAATAGACTCCCAAAGAGTGACAGTAATGGAACAGCACTAAAATGATCCAAACCGTGTTTAGCTAACAGACAATTTGTTAGTATGGGTGGTTCAATTTCGAGGCTTGCCTTAATTCACTTGGTGAGTTAAAAATATTAGAACGTTGCAGATAAAAACTACAATTTATTTATTCTGTAAATATTTACTGAGTATCTGCTATGCACCAGGTGCTATTTCCAGCCACTGGAGATCTAGTAATAAATAAATGATTCACCAGGTATGGAAGAGTGCTAATGTTAAAAGGGGAAAAATGGAAAGTTACACAATTCAAGGTCAATTTAGATGCAATCTAGAATGAATGTCATCATTCTCTATTCTTTCAGAAAACAAATAAGTAAAGACTACACATTTTGTTTCTTTTACCTGGCTGCACATTTGTTCTTGCTCATTTCCTTTGTAAATTCAACGTTCCATGGACAATATAATGGAGAATGGAGAGGAATAAACAACAAGCCCTAGAAATTTGGTGTTGTCTTTCACACTAATTAACCTTCTGACCTTAAGTAAATTAGTTAAATTTTTCTGAGCCTCAGTTTCCTGAAATAATTTGTAGAATTTTACACAAGAGATAAAATTGAAGCTTCACTTACGGGAGGCGGTACTGTAAATTGTATAAAGACAGAACAGTTATAATAGACTGTTTTGTGAGTTTCTGTGTGAACTTTTCATCAATGTTACATCCAGGAGAAAATGTTTCAGTTACAATTCACAGACAGCAGTCATCACTGCGTGGATATTAGGCAATTTCCCTATACTTGACTTTTCATTTCTTATTTGTTCAGATCTACTTTTCTAGGTAGGGGGTAAAGATTCGTTGTAAAGGAAAAAGAAAACTAATAAATACATTTTTTTCAGTTAAAAGAATTATACTGAAAATACATACATATGTATAGGAACTTAAAATACCTACAGGGCCTCATGTTTTACAATCCTGTTGTAAAGTCTCTCTTTTATGTTGTCTCAAAGGAGCAAGTCAAGAATGCAAGGGTAGAGATCCTGTGGTGAAATTTAGTAGAGTGATGGCTAATGGTGAAATGAACAATTTGTCTTTTGAAGAATGGTGAGAAAACTGAGATTTTCTCCTTTTTCATAAAATATTTTTATTTATAATCCTTTTTAACACACACACACACACACACACACACACACACACACACACACAGTCTCCTCTAGCTCCCTGAATCATTTTGCAGAAAGAGTTGAGTAGAATATCCTGATGTTTTTCCTTTTTAATCCTTGCTTATGGAGTGGTTATCTCAGCAAAAAAAAAGAGAGAAAAATGAATTTATTCCACCTGAAAAAAGTTCAAAAGTTCCCGTTGTTGAATAAATAATTAAATGAAGTTATAAATACTATTGTTCCTTTCTCTACCTTTAAACTAATATAAGCATGTCCTTCCTCCAAAAAAAATTGTTAGCTGTTTGAAATACGTCTCCTGGTTAACACTTTACACTTTAATCTCTAAACCATTATTTTCTTCCTGGCTCAGCAGGAAATTCTGCCTGTCATTAAATCAGTAACCCCTTATGTTTATGACTAGCAATAACTGCAAGAGCCAGACTTATGTGTGGAGTAAAACTTGTCTAATTAGCATCAGTCTACACATTAGCATATGTTGATAACAGCCTTTCATAGGTTATGTTATTTTGGCATCAGTGATGGATAACAGAACCTAGAATAATTCTTCATTATTATTTTATCTTCTTGCTATAACTTCTCAAGCATTTTTTTGTCTTGTTGGTTTTTTTTTAATATATTTCCAGAATTACTCTCAGCATCATGACCTTTAGGTGCCTCATTCTTGCTTTATGAAGAGAGATCACAGGCGGTACTGTTTGAATATGTTAACATCTTTATATCATCAAAGCTCTTGCTTCTCTACTCCACAATTCTGTTGCTTTACATCTGCTTCAAGGTCCAAATTCAGAGTTCAAGATACTGGAAACTGACTGAGAATGGTATAAAATCCAACTGTTGTAGGTATAAGGAAAATAGGTAAAGGAGGAAAAAAAAGAAAAAAAGGAAAGAAAGATTGTAGAAGAAATGAACTATTCCTATTAAAATGATCTAACAGTTGCTTAAACAAGGTCAACCCAACTGAAAAATCTACAAGGATGTTTCCTGGATTCAAATTTCAGAAAAATTCTATTCTGTATTTTGAGGTAAAAAATTAAATATTGGGCTTCTATTACCACAATAAGGTGGTAAGTGCTGGGTAACGAACGTACCTCTTTTTGTGCAATTGAAAGTAACTTCTACTTTTTTTCCCTGAATACCAAGCTGTATAAATATTTTTCAGCAGCTGTCTTATATGATGTTAAAATAATCTAGAATGCAGGTGACCTTCTTTGTAATCTCTTGGTTAAGAATATAATTTTAAACTAATATATAAATAAAACATCTGTACTTAATTGTTAATTGCTTGAGTAATTTTGAATGGATGGCATCAGTTGACTTGAAAAATAATAATTGGCATGGGGAATCTGTCATAACCAGAATTCTATCGTACATATTTTTGATTATGTATTCTACAATAATTTTCATCATAGTTTCAATTAATATGTTTTAGATTTTAACTCATCTTATTTGCAACATATATTTTATTTCCCTTAGTAGTTACACCTGTTTAAATTTTTGTGGCTCTTTTTCACTTTGCATCAAGTTTAGTGTAGAATTTAAAATGGAGTTAATAAAATAGTTCAGAATGTCAGTGATTCGCTTTGTGGCCTTGGCTATCACTATTGTGCAATATACCATAAGATAATTAATCTGGGCACCTGTTTTTTTCTTTGTTATCATTGCCTTGAAACTTCTGGCTGGAGAAGATAAAAACTAATAGTGCTTAACGAGACTATTTTTTTTCCCTAATTTTCCTAAATGATGATAGGTGACAGTGTTAAAATCCATAATATAATACATCATTCGGAAGTTTATTTTTAAATAATCAGCCCAGGTGAATTTCGATTAGAACCATGAGTACGGTTTGAGAACAAAACTAAGATCGTAAATTCTATATTCATCAAAGTTCAGGGTAAAAAAAGAAAGAAAGCCTTCATCTCACCATTTACAACTTTCTCTGTTGGACAAAATTCTGATTCTAGGAGTGTTTTGCCCCCATCTTTGAAAAAGTTTAGGGGCTCCTTCCTGAAGCCTCCAAATCCCCCAATAATACTATTTTCCCTAGATGGTTTCCCTTCCACGGGTACACTTCCTCAGCTGGTAAGTGCAAATTACAACATACCTTTAGCTCTGTTGTTTTGCTTGCCTCCTCTGTAAGTTTCAGGAAGTCACCACCTTAGGTAGGCGGGTGGTTACAGTGCAAAGAGTAGTCAGGGAGCCCAGATATGTCAATAAGTCCAACCTAGGTAATGAGTTTTAGATAATGCCTGGTTCTGAATTGTTTTGTTCAAGTCCATATCCATTTTGTTTCTGAACCAAATGATTTCCTGAAAGAATGAGAAATTTATTAAGATTTTATTTATTTATTTGACAGAGACATAGAGAGAGAGCACAGATAGGCAGAGGGAGAGGGAGAAGCAGGCTCCCCGCTGAGCAGTGAGCCCGACACAGGGCCCGATCCCAGGACCTTGGGATTATGACCTGAGCCGAAAGCAGACGCTTAAGAGCTGAGCCACCCAGGCGCCCCAAATTTACTCTAAGTTTGTATTGTTTCTACTCCTAAACCAAATAAGAACCAAAATGTGTTTCTCTTCTATCATACAACTCTCAAGAACACCCCACTCTTGGTGTACTTCCATGTAATAACTTCATGACTTAATTCTATGATGTAGTTTCTGACCTCTCCCACCTGCCTTAATTGAAATTAACCAGTGATCTCCTCATGTAAATTTCAAAACTTTTTTTTTTTTGTGATCATTACTCCTAATTTTTTCTGAGCTGTATGACACGTTGAACATCTTGTGCTTAAAATTATTCCTTGATTTCACAGGCAGTAGAGGGTTCTATTTCTATTCCTTACTCTCAATGTACTGCTTCTGTTTCCTTAGCTCATTTCAATGGTTGTTTAAATTGTGCCACATGACTCATATTTTTTATCTCTCTGCTCTTCATTTATTTTCTTCCTTGGACATTTCATATCTTCTGATGACTTCAAACATAAACTCCAGTAAAAGAATTTCTAAGTTTTCTAAGCTTCTCTGGGTCAGCCCTATAAAAATGTTGTTTTCAGTGGAAAGTGTGATCATTGTCTCAAACTCCTTATGTTGACCAAATACATCAAGATTTTCCCAGATTTGGTTCTCCTCCAAACAGCTTCCTGTTCTCTTAGACAAGCCAACATTTTCCAAGTTTTCACACTTGCATTCTTGTAATCCTTCCTGATGCTTTTTTTCCAATCTACTTAATGATCGTATTCAGTAAATTCTTTCACTCCACGTTGCCTTCATTTTTCCCTTTCTTTCCATCCCCACTGTTATTAACACCTTCCAGTCCAAGCTATCATTCTTATATGGCTAGTTTAACAATCCCCTCAGCTATCTTCTTGCTCCCTTAAATACCCCCTACACACTACCGCCAGAAGAAACTTTCTAAAGCATTGGTTTTGCTCAAATCACTTTTGCAAAAAGTTTGTCAAAGGTTTCACCATTCCTATTACGTAAAACAAGACTGAATTTATTCATCTTTGTAAATTGGTTCTTTTAATCTTCATTTCTTTCTATTAAAATGATGCAAAACTGTATTCAAGAAAATTGTTCTAACCCTATTTATTTTTTAAACTAAAATGTATTGTCTCAAAAATTTATATTTTTCTACTTATGAGAAAGATCTAGGATTTGCCCATTTGTATCTGACCGTGCTCTTTGCGTAACTGTACCTGTAGTCTCGGCTGCAGGAGTAACGGGGATATTCCCTTTTCATTTATTTCCATGTACTAGCCTCAAGGGTCAATTCAAATTCCTTTGTACCTTCTATAAGATCCAGCAGAAATGTTTAGTCTTCACTCATCTTAATTCCTTGGCTTTATAATAAAATCAATTTGCCACTTACCACTAATTAATATTGTTCATTTTCTCCCCCCTCCTCCCCCTCCTCCCCCTCCTCCCCCTCCTCCCCCTCCTCCCCCTCCTCCCCCTCCTCCCCCTCCTCCCCCTCCTCCCCCTCCTCCCCCTCCTCCCCCTCCTCCCCCTCCTCCCCCTCCTCCCCCTCCTTTTTGTTTTAAAGATTTTATTTATTTGACAGAGAAAGAGAGAGAGAGAGGGAGCACAAGCAGGGGGAGCGGCAGGCAGAGGGAGGGGGAGAAGCAGGCTCCCCGCCGAGCTGGGAACCCGATGTGGGGCTCGATCCCAGGATCCTGGGATCATGACCTGAGCCAAAGGCAGACGCTTAACCCACTGAGCCACCCAGGCGCCCCAAACCACCTCCTCCTCCTCCTCCACCTTCTTCTCCTTCTTCTCCTTCTTCTCCTCCTTCTACTTTCTCTTCCTCCTCCTCCTCCTCTTGTAAACATCGAGTTTCCAAGTGGAGCTTAAGCACCTTGGAGGCAGAAAAGCAGTCATATATTCTTTATCACATCATCTTCTTAAAATATTCTACATCATTAATGAAGAAAAATAAAGAGAATGAAAAATAGAGAAAAGAGGATACTCCTATCAGTTCATTCAGTCAATATTTTAATAAATTCTTCTTTAAGGGCCCTACATTAGGTCAAAATAAAACTCAGAGAGCTGGCAATATATATATTTTTTATTTTTCATATTTTTATTTGTAATATATTCCTATTAAGTTTATTACTAGCTGCTTCTTGCATGTCATTTTTTCTAACCTTCACATAGAATTTATATTGAAAGTATATGACCTAGTCCTTGGAACCAAGATTTTAAACAATCTTTTTAAAATTCTAAAATTTAGGGGCACCTGGGTGGCTCAGTCATTAAGTGTCTGCCTTCGGCTCAGGTCATGATCCCAGGGTCCTGGGATTGAGCCCCACATCAGGTTCCCAGCTCGGCGGGGAGCCTGCTTCTCCCTCTCCTTCCTGCTTGTGCTCTCTCTCACTATCTCTGTCTGTCTCTTTCTCAAATAAATAAAATCTTAAATAAAATAAAAAAAATAAAATTCTAAAATTTAGAACAATGTTTTCAAGTAGTTATTCGGTATGCTCCTTTTTTCTTTAATTTGACTAAGGCTAGGTATGAGATATAAACAATTTGTACACATCTAGAGAAATGTAATGAAAGGAAAAAATAAATTAAAATACAAGTTAATGGGGTGCCTGGGTGGCTCTGTCGTTAAGCGTCTGCCTTTGGCTCAGGTCATGGTCTCAGGGTCCTGGGATCGAGCCCCACATCGGGCTCCCTGCTCTGCGGGAAGCCTGCTTCTCCCTCTCCCACTCCCCCTGCTTGTGTTCCCTCTCTTGCTGTGTCTCTCTCTGTCAAATAAATAAATAAAATCTTAAAAAAATAAAATACAAGTTAATGTGAAGTTTACCACCACAATGCAGATTAACAAAATATACAAATGTAATCTACAAAGAAAATGAATCCATTTTTTTCAGTGAACTTTGCATTTATTTATATTGATTTCCATCGTGATCTTAAAGAAAACTTATTTCAGATTATTTTTATCCAGTCATAATTATAGCAAACCATAAATTTAAAACTTAGTTTTAAATCATTCAAATATGTTTAGTGATACTTTGTAAGCAATATTAAAAAGCATATATTTGTGATAAATTAAAGCTTGAAGTTTTACTTACACTCTTTTACAACTATTAGTTGAAACCCTATGTAAAGTCTCTTTAGAATAAAGCAAGCAAGCGAACAAGTAAATGGTAATCCATGTTTTGTAAGGATTTTACTTGAATTTCAGGCTAATTAAGAATAAAATTTCAATATAAGATCCTTTTAACTGGACCTAACTGTAATTCTCTCTGCAGACTGTCACTTTATGTTTAAATTATGTTTAAATCACATCATGATGTTCTGAATCTACGCATTAGATCAAAGCTAAGCTCTTTCAAAATAAATCAGCTAATTTCAACATCAAATGTGTTTCTAGGATGAAAGTTAAACTTCCAGTTTTAAGCTATCAAGGAACACTTAATACTATGTTTCTAATCAGCAAAATATCACAGAATTCTAGATATGGAGTGGACCTTAGAGATAACTATTTCAACCCCCTCACTTTATATGGAAGCAGTATTTACAGAGATTAAAATGCAGTTTGCCCAAAGTCTCACAACATTTGTGATAATGATAAGAGGCTGATAATCAGGTGTTCTGGCTTCTAGTTTAATTCCCTTTCCATTATAATCTTTTTTGGGGTGGACAGCAAGAATCCCTTCTATACTCCACTGGAGTAAAATGGAAGCTTCTTTGATAATTCCTTGCATGGTAGTCGAACTGAGGACAGAGATAGTGGTTAAAATAAGCCATTATTGTCATACCTATAATAAAAGATCTTTTTTTAAATATTTAATTTATTTATTTATTTGAGAGAGAGAAGAAGATAGAGAGAGTACATGAGAGGGGGAGGGTCAGAGGGAGAAGCAGACTCCCCGCTGAGCAGGGAGCCTGATGTGGGACTCGATCCCGGGACTCCAGGATCATGACCTGAAGCAAAGGCAGTCGCTTAACCAACTGAGCCACCCAGGCACCCAATAAAAGATCTTGAATAAACATTTTACTAAGTTTGTGAATTTTTTCAGGAGGTAATTATTAAATGAATGCTCTCGTGTTTCCTTTTTCAGAAGAGAAGAAAATGATTTAGTGGAATAGTTAGTAATCCCCTATTATGAATCTCATATCTGTTTATCTTCTCTTTTAAAGAATGTACTTTATATAAACTAGCTATCTAATTCACATATTAACTATGAGTGAACTTGTCAGTGCAATGGAAACTAAACACATACAGGAATGAAATTTATTTCAGAATTTAAAAAAAAAGCATAAAAGAGAAAAAATAAGTTCGTCATCTCTTTTTATGGCCTGTGTGATATACAAATTGAGAAAGTTATGTTTTTATGATACAATTAATGTCACATGGTACATGTATGAAAGGTGAATATGTTGTAAAAAACGAAAGAGATGTAATGGTTGGGTATATGCTAGAACAGTACAAACATATCTAAGTTAAGGGAAATCGTATTCAAAATTAATGACTCAAAATTATTCTGTAAATGCAGATAAGTACGTTTAAAAAGCACAATTTAGATCTCTTAGTTTAATATTATGGCATTTTCTTTTTTTTTTTAAATATTTTATTTATTTATTTGACAGAGACACAGCGAGAGAGGGAACACAAGCAGGGGGAGTGGGAGAGGGAGAAGCCGGCTTCCCGCAGAGCGGGGAGCCCCATGCAGGGCTCGATCCCAGGACCCTGGGATCACGACCTGAGCCGAAGGCAGACACTTAACAACTGAGCCACCCAGGCGCCCAATATTATGGCATTTTCTAAGACCATAATATAGAAGAAGGTGAGTGAAGATTTGAAAAATTAGGACTAGGAGAAGATGTTAATCAATACTAACAGAAAAATCCAATGCAACAAAATGGCATTGTCGACCAACTAACTCTAGGTTCAAAAATGCAAAAATTTTTTAAATATGAACATATTTCTAAACAGCGCAGAGGACCGTAGGGTAAGGGATGGAAAACTGAAGGGGAAGTCATCAGAGAGGGAGAGAAAAACATGAGAGACTCTTAATATAGGAAACAATCTGAGGGTTGCTGGAGGGGAGGTGAGTAGAGGGGAGGGGGTAACAGGGTGATGGGCACTAAAGAGGTCCCATGATGTGATGAGCACTGGGTGTTATAGGCAACTGATAAATTATTGAACACTACATCTGAAACTAATGATGTACTGTATGTTGGCTAATTGAATTAAAAAAACATAAAAAAAATCACATATCATTTCTAGCAGTGTATTTAAAGAAAAATATCATTCCTTCACACATCTAGGCTTATAGAGACCTACATGAATTCCGAGAAGGAGTGCTAGAAGATTACAGACCAAACTGATATCAGTTGCCTGCTTTTGGGAGATTGGGGGTGATGATCAAAGCAGATATTAACTTTATATGGATTGTTTTAAATTTTGTATTAAAAAGAGTGTGTTCATTGTTAGACTTAATTGAAATTATTTTTTAAAACAAATATTCTAAAGTGACTAGCATGATTTGGCTCAGGTAGCTGAAAGGTAAATAAGACATTTATAGATTTATCTATCAACATTTATAGAAGTGTGGATAAGTAATTCCCTATTATCACTCAGATTATAGCTCAAGGATATGGAGTTATTAAAGACTATATGTCAGACTATATGGCAGTTATTAAAGACTATCATGTACTTCATGATGGTTGCATGGTGAAATATATTGTTTATGAAAACTGGAATCCTCTTCTTCGGAGGTCCTTAAAAACATTCTCATAAGTCTGGGGTAAAACATGTATGAGGACTGAATGATTATGGAACAGTATCTACTATAAATTCATGCACATTTCTAACCATTTCTTTTACAGTATTTCATATTAAAAAATCAACTGTCAAACACACCCTGAACCAGCCTGTCATACGGCCTCCCCAAGCAATTTTATGAGACCCTCCCCTTCTAAGGTTGGTGGGGATGAACCAGATGTCCAAATCCATCCCCTTTCCAACAGGGAGACATGTACTTGAGGTCTAAGGAGGATTAAAGTTAAATGCATTGGTTATCACCTATGAGACTTTATTTGTATGACCATTTTATGTTTTACAAAGATAACTTGATCATTGTTTTACCTGGCTAATTCTTCCATTATATTCTTAAAAACTCAACATAAATCCCTTAATATGTTAAAATATAATCAAATGCTTGTTTATTCACAACGAATGTAAAACTGAAGTGCAAAATGGCAACACGATAATTAAAACAAGTTTCAGTGAAGAAATCGGAAAAGCAAACTTGATGTTAATACTGTTTTTAAATTGAAGATTAAAAGCCCATCCAAGTTGGTCATCCTTTCCCAAATGGGATTTTGATCAAGCCCAGTGATATTTCCCTTTCTACTTGAGTGCAGCTGTAAACAGGTCTCCGAATCCAGGGAAAAGCCTGATTCCATGAACCCACCCACACAGTTTTGTAAACATTCAGGATTTTACATATGGTATCACTCAGTTATGAAATGGAAGCCCGTTCTTTCATTGTATCCCTGTCATTGTGTGGATTTCTCCAGTTCAAGGCAATGCATCATCTTTGATTAGACAAGAAACAAACTCTTCTGTTTGGAACTGCAAAGATATAACAGATGAAGAATTTACTAAAATAAGAATTGAGGGGCTAGAGAACCCTCTTTCACAACATCCTCCAGGATACATCAACCAATGGCAGCACGTAGCAGGGCGTTTGGTAGGCCTCCATGTTTCCATTTCAGAGGCAACCTTGCTCTAGGAACAGCTGCAGGGTAAAAGGACGAGGCACACATACACAGAAACCAACCCTTACCTAATTTTACTGAACCACTGCTCTTGTAAGAGAAAATAAATGTTGTGGTCGTGTGACTACAAACTCTACAGAATTTCTGTGACTCTTTTCAGTGGTAAAAGCTTGTGAAGTTATGAAAGCATACTTCTAAACTGGGAGCATTTTGATCAGATATCATTTCAACCTCAGATACACATGGCAATATTATGTCTCGCTCTTGGTATTCCCTCTTCATTTTGTATTTTGGCAAAACAAAAGTTTGCTACTGGGAACTTATTTCTCATGCCTCTGAGGTAATTCCCTAGATAATCAGGATGTCACTTGAGTTTTCAGCACTCAAATCTGACATTTAAAACTCCCCAAAGACAAGGTCTGCCTAGCTTTATCAAGTGCTTCTTGGACCTGAAGTTGTAGCACTAGAGACCCAAGAAATATTTATTTCTGATGGGAATGAGTGAAGGTGGTATCCTAAAAGATGTTTAAAGGATGTTGTAACTGATACTGTTTTCACACTTTCATGCCCGGGAGATGTTCTCTCTCTTACATTGTACATCAGGGAGAATTTATATTTGATAGAGTTTAAAGATTTTTGAAAGGTTAATTTTGTTTTGAAACAACGTGATAAATATCTCATCCTGCGGTTTTCTTCAAAGATGACTGGAATCACTTATGTCTCCTGATGTAAGATAAAAATGATGTATGGAAGCATCCTATTATCCACGAACAGCTTCCAGTCTCTACATCAACAAGTCCTGATTTGACTGATTTGTGTCTGGCTTGATGCTACTTGAAAATAAACTTTCAGTTCCTGCCTGCACATACCTATTCCTGGTTAGAACCATCAATCAGGACTTTGTTAGCTGAAGTTCAGGAAGTTGGTGAATTTATATTGTCGATTGCAACGACAAGGTCCCAAAAAGAGTGGATGCAGATGAAACTAAGATTGATATTATATGGGGTAGAAGTACTAAATATTTTTGAAAGATTCTACATATGGTATCACTCAGTTATTAGATGCTTTATCTTTTCCTGTCATGATGATAAATTTTCCTCAGTCCCGAGTAATACACTATCTCTTATATTAGATAAATTAAGAACTCTGCTCAGTATTTCTCCAAGAGGTCACCAACCAGCTGTACCCAGTTGCCTGAAGATATAACATTAAAGATGAGATATATTTAGCTTCACTGAAAAACAAACACCAATCCTCACTTTATGCCATGTGTTATTCTCGATAAAATACCCTCTATGAGAACATTTTCACGACCAGCTCTGATAGTGTAGATATAAATTAACATCCTCCCATCCTGCCTTCTTTCAAGCAGTTTTATGTCTGTCACTGACCATGCTCTTGGTGGAGACTGTTTGCAATCACGAAAATCTCTTTGAAGATGTTCAGTAGTAGTTTTGCCAAACATTGTGACAAAATTAGACATATTTCAATTCGATTTTGTAAGTGCCACCTGTCATTTAAAAAATGTCCATAAAGAGCCTCACTATGGCATTTATATTGCATGGCTCAGGATGACTGGCTGGGCTGGCTGAAAAAAACCTCGAGAAACATGCAGAAATATTTAAAAAGCTAGACTATTGGCAGGAAGCTGTCAAGGAAGAGTTGAGGTGACACTATTGCTTTAGTTTGCAGCACGAGGACTTTAGAGAGGTCGGGCTCAGGTCAAAAGTAATAGAGAAAGATAGAATCTTTAGAAAAGAATTTGTGTCTATGAAGATGCTTTTCCCTCCTATCGATTCTGATCTATGCCACTGCTTTCAATTTTATATGCCATATCTCGCATTTCCATTGTCTGTCAAAAACCATGATTCCAAACATATGAGTATATGCTGGCAGCCAGGGGACCAGCATTGCGAAGCTGTACTCAAACAGTGGTCAGAAACCTTCTGACTCCGTGCCTTCTTGTCTCACACCCCGGGATGCAGCCCCGCTCCCCAAGGAGACCCAGGTGGCCACAACAGCTGTGGGTCTAATCAACTAGCAGGAAAGCACTATTCCCCGCTGACGGCTCTAGGGGGGGCATTGCTAATCCTCTTTCTGCCATCCTGGAAGTGACAGTGAGGTCAGTTTTGACCCCAACAGCCTTGTTTCCTACTTCTCCTCTTTCCCTCCGTCCAGGTCTTCTGGGATGTCGGAACATTTACCGTTCACATGTTTAGCGCTACCAAACCAAGTCATCAGACAGACATTGGATCAATGCTGGAGCTACACAGAGAAAGGTAAGCAAATCGAAATTTCACCGACACAGGAATCTCATGTTTCATATTTTCTAACAGTGCAGGAAAAACTTTAAATTATCAAAGAATCTTCCTCCTCGTGGTGTTACTGGGTCAATTCTGCCCCATGATGATTTCTGTCCCAAAGCCTTTGCAAGCACTCTGTTCAGAGCTAGCCTACCCTAAATGTCTTTGGGCATTATTTCAAGATAAAGTGACTTACTCCAAAGAAAACTGAGTATCCCTCTACTTGAAGAGAAGTTATTTTCAATTATTTTAAATAATTTTACACTTTCATCAGAGGAAAACTTAGCATTTGTTTTCGGTTGTTTGCAAGATATCTCCATGCTTTCCTAATATGAAGCTAGAAAATGTCTCATTAGAGCAGCCAAGTCTGAGATAACCCATATTCTTCCCGGAGAAGTTCATTTTGTATTATATAAAGAACATAAATGGGCACATTTAACACTAAATTGATTTACGTCTGATGAAATAAAATATGTGTTGTATGCCCTCTGAGTTCTAGAAATATAAGTATTTAACTCTATCCTCATTGATTAAGCTACTCCTAAGAAATCTGAATTTCCTTTATCTTTGGACATAATTAAAGGAAAAATAGTCAAAGATCAGCTGAATCAACAGCTCTCCAGAAGAGGCACATGCAGGACCTCAGAAAAAAGACAGCAGTTTGCACACATTACAATAGGTAAGGAGTCTCTTGATAACCAGGGTGCCTTATATATTTTGCCACAAAATTTCCAAACTTAAAAAAATTGCACAACACAAATTTAAAAAACCATTTCAGCCTTTGGCCATCAGGTAAGTACCAAACGCTGTATTGTGATTCAGTACAATACGGAACAGCAGTTCCCAGCATGTGTTCTGCAAAACAGATACCTAGTTAAAAGCTTTCTGTGGTCAAATAAAATTGAATGATGTAGAACAAGCACAGTTAAGCAGATGTTTGGGGGCTGCACTTTGTAGAGACTTTAACAAAGAAAATCACAGAGGTTCACCAAGAGGAGGCATCAAGCATATAATATTTTCCAAACTTCGTTGGTCACAATCCCACTACTGCTTTTTGCAAAGCAGACCACTTTGTGTAAACCTGAGTCTTCCCCCAATCCATGAATCTTCTGTTTTCCTTTAAATGTACATACCTTGTAGGAATAAATTTTAGCAATGCACAGTCATTGTGATCCTTGGAAATAAATCAACTGTAACTCCAATTGGTGTGGTAAATACTATTTTTCAGCAGCAAGAAAAGTGAAAGCACAAATTGGCCTGTAAAACCACCTACTTACCAGCAGTGCAGGTACGTGATGATAAGAGTTCAGTTTTTCTTTTTTACACGGAGATTTCTTAATAACCTTGATTTCATTTCATTTCTTTCTTTCTTTCTTTCTTTCTTTCTTTCTTTCTTTCTTTCTTTCTTTCTTTCTTTCTTTCTTTCTTTCTTTCTTTCTTTCTTTCTTTCTTTTCTTTCTTTCTTTCTTTCTTTCTCTTTCTTTCTTTCTCTCTTTCTTTCTTTCTTTCTTTCATTTTTAAAGATTTTATTTATTTATTTGAGAGAGAGAGAATGAGAGATGGAGAGCACGAGAAGGAAGAGGGTCAGAGGGAGAAGCAGACTCCCTGCCGAGCAGGGAGCCTGATGTGGGACTCGATCCCGGGACTCCAGGATCATGACCTGAGCCGAAGGCAGTCGCTTAACCAACTGAGCCACCCAGGCGCCCTCATTTCTTTTTTTAAAAAAGATTATTTATTTGTTTATTTGAGAGAGAGAACAAGTGGGGAGGAGGGGCAGAGGGAAAGGGAGAAGCAGGCTCCCCACTGAGCAGGAAGCCTAATGCGGGACTTGATCCCAGGACCCTGGGATCATGACCTGAGCCGAAGACAGCCGCTTAACCCACTGAGCCACCCCGGTGCCCTCGTTTCTTCTTCTTCTTCTTCTTTTCTTTTGGTATTTCTTTTTTTCCTTCATTTTTTAAATTTAAATTTAATTAGTTAACATATAGTATATTATTAGTTTCAGAGGTAGAGGTTGGTGATTCATCAGTCTTATATGATACCTAGTGCTCATTACATCAAGAGCCCTCTTTAATGTCCATCACCCAGTTTCCCCATTCCTGCCAGCAACCCTCATTTCTAAAGCACTTAGTTTACAAAAATTTCTAGATATCACAGAAAAATAGACAAAGCATACAATCTGTATGCTTCTTATCACAAACAGTTGCTGTGACCTGTTGTTTTTAATTAAACATCAAATTGTGTCATATGTTTGACCATCCATAAGGCTGTCACAGAGCTTTGCAAAAGTTTGTGTTCCCAGGGAATAGAAATAGTGGGCACTAAGAACTTTGAAGATTTATGTATAATTTGAAATTTATTTTTCCATCAACTACATTTCTAAACTCCACTTAGTTTGTTTATTCCAAATAAAAGCAGTCAACAAGACTTTTTGATCTTTTGCAACAAAAAAGTTTATAAATGCACACATAATCCATTATGACATCAGTTTTGGTTATTGTCAACTCTAGACAATAATGTTCCTTTTCGGGAGCACAATGAAGCCATCTAAAAAATGTTTTGTTTTGAAACCAGTGAATATAATTTGAAATGGGCACTTTTCAGATTCCATAACTGTTTTGCAATTAAAGAAACAATGGAAGAAGACAGTGATTCTATGGGTAGCTTTGGAAATCTTTCTCAGTATTTTACAAAATGTTTAAGATACTAAAAGACAGCCAAATATTTCTCGTGAAGAATTCTGAAAATGGACAAAGGTCAGACAGGGATTCTGGAACTAAAGAGCCCTTATAAAAATCCCAAATTATGAGCAGCTGGTTCTATCCAACTTCTGTAAAGTGGAGTGCTCTGGTTCAAGAGTTTTCTTGTCATGCAATCAAAGGACGGAAACATTAAGATTGCAGATGGAAAGTGGTGACACACTGTAATTTCATACAGATCATGATGGTTTGGTGACATAAGAATTACTAGACCATGAGGCCTGGGGTCCATGAAATGGATTAAAGCTTTATTGCTCTTTGGAGTTCTGACAATGACAAATGCGCTCTCTGATGTTGGGATTATCTTGTCTAAACTTTTGTTTCCTTAGTTTCAAGTTTCACTTTTTCCTGAACCATCTTTTAAGATTGCAAATAACTTCCGTTTTGTCATTGTTACTGGAAGGCGTTTAGAAACACCCCCTTCTTTTATGCTGCCTTCTCTGGCATCACACCCGTGTGTACGGTCATTTTTCAATTTCCAATATCCTGATAAGGGTTTTGGATGATAGACTCAATGATATGGTCACATGACCTAACTCCAAATTCCTATTAAAGAAGCAAAACCAAGAAAAAGAATGAATAAGAGACTTTTATGAGAAAATCCAGACACAGAATATTATGAATATTATTTATTAATACATTTATCCAACTGCTGGCATCAATTAATGAAGCAGATGTTTGGCAGCAAACTTTTAAATAACAAGTCAAACACATCATATATGTCCTTTCCACCATAGCACTCACACACACACAGAGTTTCACAAATAAGATTTCTGATTTTAGTTGGAAATAAAAAGTAAATTTTGAAAAGCATTTTGCAAAGGCATTCATTTTTCTTTATTAAAATGGAAAAGATAACTGATAGAAAAAAAGTTTGTTTTTTTTCTTCTGACTCCGAACCTGATGGCACTTTTCTCTCTTCTTGCCATTCTGCCTTTGTCATTATCATGCATTGTGAAAACACTGCTTCTGGTGAAGTTGAGTGGGTGAAATCTATAATATGAAAGGGTTGTATTGTACACCAATTCAGCAAAATTTGATGGCATTAACATTCAGTGTTTCTCTAGTACCTGATAAAAAGTGTGTGAAAGTCTTGCAGATAGAAACACATTACGATTTTACATATTGCTAAAAATTTCCAGTAAACCAGATTGGAAATTTTGTTCTAAAAGTGTTACTTCCCAACAGAGTTTCAGACTGCATTTGAATGTTTTGTAATCGCAGTTACTTCCTAAAATATTTAAATAATTGAATAGTGGAAGAGGCAATCTAATTAAACTAACTCTCCTGTTAGTTTTTCTGTCATACAAAAAAGAAAAACAGCAAGAACACGTTCTAGGTACCAAATAGAAGTTATATCAATTGGCACAGCAAAGCAACATATATTTTGCTTTAAGGAAGGCAGGGAAAGAGGTCAGCAAAAATGGCTAGATGTATTATAGATTTAACAAGGCAGGAAACAACAAGTGTTGGCGAGGATGTAGAGAAAGGGGAACCCTCTTACATTGTTGGTGGGAATGCAAGCTGGTGCAGCCATTCTGGAAAACAGTATGGAGTTTCCTCAAGACGTTACAAATAGAGCTACTCTATGACCCAGCAATTGCATTGCTGGGTATTTACCCAAAGATGCAGATGTAGTGAAAAGAAGGGGCGCATGCTCATAGCAGCAATGTCCACAATAGCCAAACTGTGGAAAGAGCCGAGATGCCCTTCAACAGATGAATGGATAAAGAAGATGTGGTCCATATATACAATGGAATATTACTCAGCCATCAGAAAGGATGAATACCCAACTTTTACATCAACATGGATGGGACTGGAGGAGATGATGCTAAGTGAAATAAGTCAAGCAGAGAAAGTCAATTATCATCTGGTTTCACTCATATGTGGAACATAAGGAAGAGCACAATGGACCACAAGGGAAAGGAGGAAAAACTGAATGAGAAGAAATCAGAGAGCGAGACAAACCAGACTCTGGACTCCAGGAAATAAACCGAAGGTTAGGGAAGGCGGGGGAGGATAGGGTAACCGGGTGATGGGTATTAAGGAGGGCACGTGTGGTGATGAGCACTGGGTGTTATAGCCAAATAATGAATCATTGAACACTACATCAAAAACTAATGATGTACTATATGCTGGCTAATTGAACATAATAATAAAAAAATGAAAAAAAAGTGTATCAGCACATAGAAGATAAAAAAAAAAGTAGAAATTTCCTTTGATTTAAGAGGGAAGATTCTTAAGAACAAATGAAAACTTCATGGAAGTTTATTCCATTTCTTATTTTTTCATTTAATCCCAGGCAACTAGCATGGTTTTTGGTACATGAATATTTAATAACTGTTGTAATCATTGACCAGTTGTTTACAAACAACTGAAACTACATTGTGTGCAGAGCATTGTTTTAAATATTTTTTAAAGTTTTTCTTTAAATTCTAGTTAGTTAACATACAGTGTAATATTAGTTTCAGGTGTACAATGTAGCAATTCAACACTTGCATACAACACCCAGTCCTCATCAGAACATGTGCTCTCCTTAATTCCCATCACCTGTTTAACCCATCCCCTCCCCCAACATCCCCTCTGGTAACCATAGGTTATTCTCTATAGTTAAGAGTTTCTTGGTTTACCTCTCTCTCTTTTTTTGTTTTTCCCTTTGTTTGATTGTTTTGTTTATTAATTTCCACATATGAGTGAAATCAGAGGATTATTTTCTTTGACTGACTTACCTCGCTTAGCATAATATTCTTTAGTTTTATCCACGTCCTTGAAAATGGCAAGATTACATTCTTTTTGATGGCTGAGTGATATTCTATTGTGTATTCATATACCACTTCTTCTTTATCCATTCATCAGTTGATGGACACTTGAACTGCTTCCGTAGTTAGGCTATTGTACACAATGCTACTATAAACATTGGGGTGCCTGTATCCCTTTGATTTAGTATTTTTGTGTTCTTTGAGTAAATACCTAGTAGTGCAATTGCTGGACCATAAGATAGTTCTATTTTTAAATTTTTGAGGAACTTCCGTACTGTTTCTCACAGTGGCTGCACCAGTTTGCATTCCTATAAACAGCACAAGAGGGTTTCGCTTTCTCCACATCCTCAACAACACCTCCTGTTTCTTGTTGTTAATTTTAGCCATTCTGACCCGTGTAAGGTGATATCTCATTGTAGTTTTGATTTGTATTTCCCTGATGATCAGTGATGTTGAAAGGTAACCATTAAACAACAACAGAAAGGATATCCACCACATCAATGAGTTTATAATATTAAAATATTTCAATTTTCTGAGAAACATAAAACAGTAAATTTAGAATTAAACTGGTATACTTTTATTTTTTATTTATTTTTTTAAAGATTTATTTATTTGAGAGAGCGAGAATGAGAGAGAGAGAGTACATGAGAGGGGGGAGGATCAGAGGGAGAAGCAGGCTCCTCGACGAGCAGGGAGCCCGATGCGTGACTCGATCCCGGAACTCGGGGAATCATGACCTGAGCTGAAGGCAGTCGCCCAGCTAACTGAGCCACCCAGGCGCCCTGTTTTTTAAATCTCAGTTGTCACTAGCTGTGCTCCTAGGCAAATGTCTGATCTTTTATAAGGCCCAGTATCCACATCTATAAAATGAGGAAAATAATGTCTACATCATAATTATGGTAAAAGGTTAAAAGAAATATTTTCTTTTCTTAATAAGATTCTATTCATTTATTTGACAGAGAGAGAGAGAGAGAGCACAAGCAGGGGGAGTGGCAGGCAGAGGGAGAGGGAGAAGCAGTCTCCCCACGGAGTAGGGAGCCAGATGCAGTGTTCGGTGCGGGGCTCAATCCGAGGACCCCGGGATCATGACCCAAACTGAAGGCAGACACTTAACTGACTGAGCCACCCAGGCACCCCAAAAGATATATTTTCTGTGAACTGCTGCTCCACAAAAGGCAGTGAATAAAACATTAGTCTCTCTCCCCTCTATCAGAAAACTTAAAATCAAGATTGATAGAAGTTTCATCTTCAAAATTTGAGAACTTCGATATTGGCAATTACATTGTGTATGGCATTGTTTCTGCAGAGTGTAGTGTTAGGAAACAGGACATCTAGGGTTTTAAAAAGAAAGTAAAAATATCCCTCATACCTACACTTCCATGTGTTTCTTCTCTAAAGATTGCTGATGGCTTTCTTGGGCAAGCTGGTACCCTGAAAGTTCTTAGTCAAAAGGCATCTCCCACATTTCAAAATGCCACCTGAAATATAGTTTTCATAGTAAAAAGGAAGCTGAGACTCATGAAAAGTAATTTTGACAAACTACATATGTTATAGACTACAGTAGGTATCACAAAATTTTTATGACATCTCTAGAAAAGAAAAATGTATAGAGACAGAAATCAGACCACTGCTTGCCTGGGGCTGAGATTGGGAGTAGGGAACTGCAAAAGGGTGCAAAGGAAATTTCTGTATTCTAAAACTGGATAGTGGTGACGGTAGCACAATTGTAAAAATTTACTAAAAATTAGTAGGCTATTTACTTAAATAAATGAATTTCATGGTATGTAAATTATATCTCAATAGTGTTATGTAAAAAACAAGTTATAATACAGTATTATATTTGCATTATGGGAATACCCATTTCTTTACACCATTGATTGGCCAAAAATGTACCAATTTTTGCATACACCCTATTTAAGAAATTATGCCCTTGAGGGGCACCTGGGTTACTCTATGGGTTAAGCATCTGACTTTGGCTCAGGTCATGATCTCAGCCCAGCTGCCTCAGGCTCCTCGCTCAGCAGGGAGTTTGCTTGTCCCTCTGCCCCCCCAACCTTTTCCCTGCTCATGCTCTCTCTCAAATAAATAAATAAAATCTTAAAAGAAAAAAGAAGTTACAAACTTGAAAACAAAATGTGTTATTATTGTCTTTATATCTTCCTTTCAAACTTTCAGTAATAACAAGTAGACTCCTCCCCCCAAGTAAAGACTACATCATATTTATCTCTGTATCTTTCATCTATCACACAAAGTTTTTGGCACATCCATTGATATTCAATACTATTTCTGCTGAACATTATAAAGCTCATTATAAAAATGCATTATAAAGAGTAAATATAAACCCTAAGAAATTAAATAAATATCAATATTTCCATTTCACTAGTCAATATGCTTTCACTGAGACTGCTCAACTGTATTTATCTCTATGATTTTAAATTCTTTGGAAACATAGTTGAACACTGCATTTAGCAATAAATGAGACCAAGGATAATTTACCCATGAGAGGAAAGAAAAAAAAAAACTCATACTAAAATCTTCAATGCAATTTACAATAACTTAGATTTTTTTTTCCATTGGGAGTTTTTCATTGTTTATCTTTGCATCAAGCAAGAAAGTAGGTGTTTTACAAATTACAAAGTAAAGATTAGCAACAATATAAAATGTAACTGTTTTAATAATTTTGAATATTTTTTATGTTTCCTAGTGTTTATGACAGTTTTGATGCCATATCGTTGTATTTCGTATTTATATCTTCTTATCCTACCCATTTAAAAGTGATTAAAATTTCATCTTAGTTAAATACGTATCACATATGCTTATGACTAAATTATGATAAACATCTCTAAAGCAGGAAAAATTAGTAAAATCTCAGTAAAGAACTATCTATTGACATTTTGTGTTGTTAACTTATGAGGTATATGGATATTTCAGATAGAGTCATTAAGAATATGTCTCAGAAAAATCCAAGAGCATTTAATCTGAATCATATTACCTATAATAAAATTATTAAAAAATAGCACATATAGTTTGGGACATCTAAATTACTCAAAACAAGTAATTAAATGGAACAATAAATTTCATTTAGAAATCATAGACAATCTTTATAGTATTGAAAATCTGCAACTTGGGATATTTTCCTGCCTAGCACATGGTTGACACTTAGTAAATATTAAAATAAATAAGGAAGAAAGGAAGAAAGGGATGCAGAGGAAAAGAAGAGCAAGAAAGAAGAAAGAAGAGAAAGATAAAGTAGAGACTGTTCCATGTGTTTTTTCAGTAATGAAAACAGCGGAATCCCCAGTAAAGCTGTGTATGGCCAACTCATGATAAAAAACATGCTGTTAGCTGTATCATTAAATGATGCAAAGATCCCCTGAAGGCAAATGTAGGGGCTGAGACAGATGTCCTCAATCATGAGAGTTCATACAAAAACATGCTCCATATGGTTTGGAACACAAGATGTATGGCTCAACTGGCCCAAGAACAAGAAGAATACACAGCAAGTGGCAGAGAAGAGGAAACAATACAAAATCAGCACCATGTTAATAATAGTGTTGATAGTATAATAGCTAATGAGAACATACCAATTAACAATGGCTCATCTGCACATACATGACTGAGCTTTTTATTTTTAAGGCATGTTTTACAGTCATGTAAGGTTCAATTGCTGCATATAAATAAAACTAAAGTGAAGAGGAGACTTTATCAAACTAAATCTTTTGATGTATATGCCTACATCCTTATTAAGGGTAGAAAACATTGTTAAAATTGGTTTTAGAAATAAAAGAAGAAATTGCATCCAGACCTTTAGGAAATTGTCCGTCTCCTGCACACGTCTAAGTATCAGGTCAATGTGCTTTAGCTCTGTTACAAGATCAACTCCAGAGATCTGCATCTAGCATTTTAATCTAATGTTTCCTGAAATAAGCAGTTACTGTTAGGAAAACCAATAAAAGTGCCTTTTGCCCACAATTTAATAAGGAGATTTCCACCATGGGTAAACAAATACAATCACAAAGCTACACAAGGCTAAACCCACTCATGAGAGCTACATTTTCTTCTTTAACAACCACATTGAATCAAATAGCTGGCCAACTTTTTTCCACGCATTTACTGTGTAGGATCAAATAGTTCTTTTAATCAAAATACAAATTTGCTGAATGAATCAGATCTTCTAAGAGCCTCACATTTTTCTTTTAATTGTTAAAAGACTTTGGAAACATTTTCAATCATTTCAGACTAAATCTAATAATTTACGTGTCCTACATAGCAGAAAACTATGCTCACAGAGTGGTTTTACCACACTTAATGTCTACTCGTTTGAAACAACATTTCCAGTCCTCCAAATGTATGGAATCCATGGTAAGCTAGGAATATATGGCTTATAATTTAAAACCAGGAAACGGAATTAAGTTTTTTTTATTAAGTTGGGACTGAAAAATAGCTTCCATAGAAAATCAAAATATTCTGTTTCACTAAGGTAAACTTTCTACCTTATATAAATTTTATTATTACATACTTCAAATGTCAAAAGTGAAAGTCATTTTATTAACGATGAGAAGTAGAAGGCGGCTTGTTCTCTATTTTGAAAACAATCATTGATTAGTTTTAATGTAAAAAATTATTATCAGAGTTGGTCAAATGTCTAACAATGGCTCCCAAAGGGTTTCCCAAAATTTACCTTTTAAGCTCACTTCCTTTACAGCTCAATTTTGATGAACATAAATCCTAAAACCAGGCCTTTCGCTGGTTTTAGTATTTAAAACTTTTAGTATTTACCAAGGTAAATAAGTAGGGAAAGAAGAACTTACCACTTAAATAGGTAAACTAAGGAAAACATTTTACCTATAAGATTCCATTTTATCCTTTCAACCCTACTAGCTTAGTATAATTATTTTAATAGACATGGTGAAAAAACGGAGTCTCTAGAATTCAGCTGACATTTAGTTCAACTAAGAAAAACAGCTAAGGGTCTTGACATGAGGTCGGCTTAACACTAAATTCTGATTTCTTCCCACTGCAGTATTTTTTAACAAGCATAACAGGAAGTAGTCACAGTGACCTATAATATCTGATGACATTCATGTTTTTTCATTTATCCATTCAAAATGGTCACTTTTAAAAAGCTCTTTAGTGTTCAAAACACCTGGGGCATACAAATAAAAAAAAAATATTATGGCCAGTCCTCCAGAAGTATACGGTATAATGGCTCAGGGTGTTTCAGAATGCAGAAAACTAAGAAAAATGCAATTCCCTCACTGAATGTGGGTTTACAGCCCACTGCTTGGATGATGGGAAGAACAAATTATTGCAGCATCTGAACTCTTGTAGGAGTCAGAAAGGACTGAAATATTTTCAAGCTTCAACATGAACTTCAACATCCATCTTCACTACATTCTTCACCTCTCTATTTCACCAACATATCCAAGGCTCAGATAAATGCTTGACACAGAGTAGGTATCCCCCAAACAAGCAAACTAACAAAAACCACATGATTTGTTGTTGTTGCATAAATGCATGGACTTTTGGCTTATTTTATCACTAGCAGACAGCTCCAGCTAATTTGATGCTCTTGTTCCTATTGCCTCAGTTGTTCAGTGATCTACAACCAAATAAATAATCATAATTGTGAATTTATAAATTCAGTGGTGGTTTTTACAAACTTTAAAGCCACTGATTCCTTACCAATGTGTAAAGGTATGAAAAATACAAACATTAAGTGTAGATGCTTTTTTGGAAACAGGAAGAATGAACAGTTAGAATTTCTCCCACATGCCAAATAATTCAGAATATTACAACCAACGAAGAGGATCCTGTGCTGCTCTCAACTAACTCCTTAAACTCTGGACAGTCCAGTTCAAAAACCTCTGCTCGGTAGGATAGGTAATAAGTCATCTCGAATCTTAATTCCTATAGAAAAATAAGGTCCAGTTAAAATTATTATAATTGATAAACATATACATATATATACACATATATCCATATATATGCATTCTTTCTCATTTAAAATCAATATATGTAGCAAAGCCATAAGTTTTTATTTTTCCATATATAGCACTGCAAGTTTTAAATATAATAATGTAGTTTTTTTACATTTCTATTATTGAAGTACATTTGACATACAACGTTATATTAGTTTCAAGTGTACAACATTGCAATTCAACAACTTAATACATTATGCAATGCTCACCACAGTAAGTCTAGTTACCATCTGTCACCGTACAAAGTTATTAAAAAAATATTGACTATATTCCCTATGCTGTACTTTCTATCTCCATGACTTCTTTTTTTTTTTTTTTTGAAGATTTTATTTATTTATTTGGGAGAGAGAGAATGAGAGATAGAGAGCACGAGAGGGAAGAGGGTCAGAGGGAGAAGCAGACTCCCTGCTGAGCAGGGAGCCCGACGTGGGACTCGATCCCGGGACCCCAGGATCATGACCTGAGCCGAAGGCAGTCGCTTAACCAACTGAGCCACCCAGGCACCCTCCATGACTTCTTTTATAACTTGAAGTTTGGGTACCACTTAACCCCCTTCCCCTATTTCACCCATCTCACTCCTCCTCACTGAGAACCACTAATTTGTTCTCTGCATCTATGAGTCTGTTTCTGTTTCTTGTTTGTTCATTTGTTTTGTTTTTTAGATTCCACATATAAATGAAATCCTATAATATTTGTCTTTCTCTGTCTAACTTATTTCACTTAGCATTATACCCTGTCAGTCCATCCGTGTTGTCATAAATGGTAAGATCTCATTTTTTATTATGGTTGAGCAATATTCCGTTGTTTAAATATACCACATCATCTTTATCCATTCATCTATTGATGGACATTTGAGCTGCTCCCATATCTTGGGTATTGTAAATAATGATGCAATAAACATAGGGGTGTATATATTTTTTTCATATTGGTGCTTTTATTTTCCTTCGAAAAATACCCACTATTGGAATTACTGGATCATATAGTATTTCTATTTTTAATTTTTGGAGGAACCTCCATACTGTTTTCCACAATGGTTGCACCAATTTACATTTCTCCCAACAGTGCATGAGACTATCCTTTTCTCCACATTCTCACCAACACTTGTTATTTCCTATCACTTTAATACTAGGCATTCTGACTGGTGTGAAGTGATACCTCATTGTGGTTTTGATTTACATTTCATACCAATGAAAATCAAAACAGGGCAACAATAAAGAATATCAATGAAATGAAAAGATGATTCTTCAAAAATAATCAAAAACAAAAGCAGTTATGTTAAGCTTCTAGAAAGACTAATAAAACTGAAAATAGTCAAGATGTAAATCATATATACTAATAATGAAACATGTGATTTTATTCCAGATCCTAAAGACAACAAGCAAATACTAAAAACTACACTCATAAATTTGACAACCGATTAAAACAAATACATTTCTCAGACTACAAATTATCAAAACTCAACAAAATGAAATAAATAAACTACATCGTCCTGCAACCATTACATAAATAGAATTCATAATTTACAATCTCCTGAGAAATAAATCTCCAGGCCTAGATAATTTCACTGGCATATTCTATAATCATGTAAAGAAAAATTTTATACAATCTCTTCTAGAAAATAAAGAAGGGGATAATCTTCAACTTTTTTATGATGCTTGATACCGAAAGACAAAAAAGGTAAAGAAATAAAAGGAAGAACAAAAACTACAACTACATATCTCTCATGAACTTAATGCAAAATTCTTAAGTTGAATTCAGCAATACATTAAATATTTATACACCATGAACAAGAGAGATTTGTTCCAGTTATGCAAGGCTTGTTTAGTATTCAAAATCAATCAGTATAATCACCACATCTTCAGGTTAGTGAAAAAAAGTCACATGGTCATACCAATTGAAACAGAAAAGTCCTTTGAAAAATTCTAACACTTGTTCATGAAAAATCTCAGAAAACTAAGAGGAGTTCCTCAATTTGACAAAAAGCATCTACAAAAATCTTACAGCTAACATCATACTTAATGGTGAAAGATTGAATGTTTTTGTCTGAGACAGGGAACAAGGCAAAAACACTTGCTTACTATTATTCAACAGAGTACTAGAAGTTGTAGCTAGAGCATGGAAAAAGAAAAATAAATTAAAAATATACATATTGGAGAGGAAGATATAAAATCATTATGATTTTTGGATGGCATGATTGTCTACATAGAAAAATTCTAAAGAAGCTATAAAAAATAAAACCTTAGAACTAGTGAGTTCAACAGGATAAAGGGATATAAAATCAAAACAAAAATAATCATTTTCTAGGAACCGACAATGAATATGTGGCAGCTGGAATCAAAACCACAATATCATTTATAATGTGCCCAAGAAAATGATGTACTTAGGTATAAGTTAAACAAAACTTATACAGGATCTCTATGATGAAAATTACAAAATGTTGATGAAGGACAGCAAAGAAAACTTAGATAAATGCATCACCCTGTGGAAATTGGGGCTTGAGGGACCAGCATGTGAAACTAATGACACTCTGACTTCTGCTATTGCTGTGATGGCTAAACCATCCACTGTGTTTCACCCAAAAACCTCATGCCTTCCACCACTATTCACAAAAGTGTGACAGGGCTGGGTGCCTGGATGGCTCAGTCGATTGCCTCTTGGTTTTGACTCAGGTCATGATCTCAGGGTCCTAAGATCCAGCCCCTGTCAGGCTCCCTGCTCAGTGGGGAGTCTGCTTAAGATTCTCTCTCTGTCCCTCTGCCCCCTCCCCACTCATGCTCTTCCTCTCTTCTCTAAAATAAATAAATATAATCTTTGGGGGAAAAAAAAAGAAAGTGTGACAAGATAACTTGTTGGCTTATAAATAGGATAAAATCTCAGATTTTCACAATTCTTGATATCTTTCTATCTCCTCTCTCTCCCCTAGGATGCCTGTACTTGGAAGTAAACACCATAATGTGAGGAAGCTCAGGCCACAAAGAGAAAGCACGTGAGTGTTCCAGGCAATAGCCCAGTAATATCCCTAATGACAGCCAACATTAATAATGGCACGTGAATGAATGAAAATTCAGATGATTCCAAACTGTAGGCTTTGAGTCTTCCTTCTGAGGCTTGAAAAACGTGGAGTAGGGACAAGCTCTTTGCACTATGCCATGCCTGAATTTCTAACCCACAGAAAACATGAGATTAGTGACTTTAAGTGACAATGTTTTAAACCACTAAGAGATATTACATAATAATAGTAACTAGAACATTTATTTTTAAAGACACACAAAAATACTTCTTAAAAATATTTATTGATCTCTTTCATGTGCATGTTGTTTTAGAAGGAAAGCATTTCTCAAAAAAAATTAGTTTTATTCTTGGCCTTGACATTTACTAATTCTTTACATTTTAGTAAGTCATTTATCACACACATATTTCTTTCCTTTACAGCAGGACAAGATATAAAGAGTTTCTCTTGTTACCTGTGGTGATATTGAATTAGAATTATTTGCCTTTTAACAAATAATTATAAGTCTATTTTATGGACCAGGCCATGATCCAGGTTATGTGTTAGATTACACTTTTCTTTACCAAATTCTCTCTCTCTCTCTCTCAATATTTAAGAGAAACACGAACTTAAGTGGAATTCAACGTTATGTTATTTACTGGATCCATAGCATATTGGTTGAAAAGGTAATATTTAATTATTTGTTTTCTAACAACACATTTAAAATCCATTCAACAAATACTTATTGTATGCTTAACTTACCTACTGTGTGCCAGACACTGTGTTAGCCATTTGATAAATGGTCCATCCCCATTAGGCTAAAATTTATAGCTGTGTCATGCTAGAAACTTCCATGCTGAGGGGTGCCTGGGTGGCTCAGAGAGTTGAGCATCTGACTCTCGGTTTTGGCTCAGGTCATGATTTCTCAGGCATGAGCTCAAGCCCTGCCTCAGGCTCTGCACTCAGCACGGAATCTGCTTCAGATTCTCTTTCCCTTTCCCTCTGCTTCTCCCTCAACCCCATTTGCACTCTCTCAAATAAGTAAAACCTTAAAAAAAAAAACTTACATGCTGAAATGATGCCTCAAACTAAACTGTAGCCAATTAAACCAAGAAAAAAAATGCCTGTTTGCAAAATATTTTTGAAACTTTAAGTATTGAAAAATTTAATCTATTTAATTCTGGAAGCACATACTAACTATTCATATTGAAAGGATTTTATTACCATGAGATATTGTAACATGATTTCAATATTCCATAGAGTGTGAAATATATATATATATACATACATATTATGTATAAATATATATACAAAATCTCTAGAGATTTCTCTCTCTCTCTCTCTCTATATATATATATATATATATATACATATATATATATATATATAAAATCTCTAGTCAGAAACACAAAACAAATTGAGTATTAGGGGGATCTCCAGCCCAAGATAAATAATAATATTGGCAAATTGAGCATTGCCTCAAGGAGGAACATTTCCTGAAGGAAAGTATCCAAATTAATTTTGACTAGATCTTTTTCCATTTTTGTGCTGCTGAGTTGCTGATATGAAATATATATTTATTATATGAAGTGTACCTACGGCAGTTAAATTCAGATAGTGTTATCTATAACAATTTGTATTGGCTTCCTCCCAAGGCTTTTGATTTGCCATGTATGAAAATAAATGAGAACCATATGAAAGTCAATAAGTTCTTGATAGTACACGACATTCTGTGTTCTCTCATCCTTGATTTTTAACAAACATTCCAAGGTTTTGGCTTCCATCATTGAGGGTGATAGGCTTCAAAAATCTAAGGGCTTTTTTCTTGGCTTCAGATAAGAATCCCAAACTTAACACACTTCCATAAATCATTGGTGTGGAAATCTGTCAGAAAATAGCACAACAGTACTACTTATTCCTTGTGGTATTTGGTGTTTCCAAATTAGATTATTTGTTGAATGTTCAAGGGAGTATGTTTGCTTGAAGGGTTCACCATATGTCAGACAAATCTCATGCTCTTGAAATGGAGTTCACAGAAATGTAATCAAGGGTTACTGTCTGTTCCTTCCTCTGCCATGGTAGTAACTGCAAAAATGCCTCTCTACTATAGCAGAGTTACTGAGTAACATCATGTACATTGGAAAGCGGCAAAATGGAGACTACCCAAGACCTTAAATCAGAATGCATTTTATAGTTGTTCTTCAGATTTTATTCTCATTAGTAATATAATTCTGACAGGTAATAGAGTGTGGTCATTCAGAGCATGGGTCCTGGAGTGGGTTTTGACTTCAGTTCTTCCCCTTGCTAGCTACATGATGTGATGTGATTATTAACCACTTTAAGCCTCAAACTATAAAGTGGATAATAACATACTCATTTCATAGGTCTGTTGGGAAAATTAAATGAAATAACATATATCAAGTGTTTGGCACATAGCAAATGCTCAATTGATATTAGTTATTATTATTTGGAACAGGTAAATACAATACATACGTGTATATATACATATATGTAATAGAAATTATCCAGCAGTTTTTCAATTTTTATTTGTTGTTACTATTACTCCTGTCTCTTTTACTGTTTCTAATTTAACTGGAAGATTACCTTTCTTCAAAGAAGGAAGATGATAGCCCACCTAGCCGGAAAATGTGACTTAATTATGACTATTCTCCATCAGCTTGTAACTGGGTTTTCCCAAAGAATTTTTGGGTGAGGACTTCTGTAAACCTCCAAAATCTTTATTTTATGGTGTATTTAATTCTACCACTTATTTTCCCAAATTGTGTCTAGGTCCCCTGGGTCTACAGAATATGTATCCCAGATGCCCTGTAAGAAGGGTGGTTTTTAGTAGGCATGTTGACGTTATTTGTACGTAGTAAGAGAGTAGAAAGAATCAGAAAAGCTTTGGCATTTACCTTGTTAAATTTTTATAGCTAAGCTCTGGTTCAAGGGTCTACTTAAACAACTTAACTGCACTAAGAAAAATGAGAGCATTGAGACCAGTGAAAGGAGTTCACAAAATTCTATGAAAATGAAGCAGTTTTAGCAGAAATCAGTACGTTCAGTGATCCAAGATACACAACTAGAATATTAACTAGTTTTATTGACCTGAAGGAAATTTGCACTTTTTTTTTTCCATAAAGACAAAAAAAAATCAGGGACATTGTCCTTTATTATATTACCAAAAATTGTTTTAATACATTAAGTCACCTCAGATAATTTTGAATGCTTATTATATATCAGACATTGCAATGAGTCAGGGAGCACAGTGGTTTACAAGGCACAGTTTCTGGTAAGGTGCCCTCAGCTACAAGAAGGGATGGGACCTAAAGAAGAGGCAATTTCAATGTAAGTCGATGTGTTATGCAGGATCAACCACAGGATTCCTTTGCTATACACAAAAAGAGAAAACTCAGCACAGTTCTGGGGAGATAAGGAGAGGAGTAAATAAAAAGTTGGCTAGGTGATTCTAAACAAAGGGAAAAAAGTTCAAAACCTCTGATGCATAAAAAAGAAAAAAAATGGGAATATTCAGTGCAGTTGTGTATCGTGTGAAGAGGTAGTGGACAGACATGAGAATTTGAGAATTTGAAGAAAAGCAGGCTTTTATTCAAGGAAGATCTTATGTACCGATATTAGGTAGTATTCTATATTCCAGAAATGGTAAGTTGGCAGCTGTGAGCTAAGTTCAGCCCTTGGATGTGTCTTCATTATTATATAGGTTACCATATTTAAAGTGTATAAAATTTCTCACAAAAACTCAGATTAGGAATTCTTTAGGGGCTCCCAAATGGCTCAGTTGGTTAAGTGTCTCACTCTTCATTTCAGCTCAGGTCATGATCTTGTCATGGGATGCAGCACCTCGGGCTCCTCGCTCATCGGGGAGTCTGCTTGAGATTCTCTCCTTCTCCCTCTGTCCCTCCCCCCCACCTCTCTCTCTCTCTCAAATAAATAAATCTTAAAAAAATTAAATCTTAAAAAAAAGGAATTCTTTTACGAGATCAGGAATTCACATTGGATCCGTGTTGTTTTGTCCCTGAGAAACTGCTTTTGGAGTCACCACCCTCTCCACTTACTTCACTTATTAATATCAACTTCCAGGCCCCTGAGGCATTTGTATGTGCAAGAGGAACTACATAATTAAATTTGCTCTAATGTACTGGTCTGACTGATATTGGAGGTATCAGTACCAGAGGCGGGTGCATTATTTAGGAGATTTCTTTGGTAATCGAAACAAGTAAGGAGGGACCCACAGAGGTTGTGGTGGGAGGTAGAGGAAAGAATAGAAGTCACCCTTCCTAAAATGGCATAGTGGCTTAGGTGATCCAAAATGAGATAAAGGAAAGGGTGAAGGGTTTTATTTTCAGATTAATCAACTTGAGTGTGATTTTCTCCGTTTGGGATCTTCAAGAGACAGTCACCAGGAGGGAAGTAGACTTGCATGCCGGTGAAGGATCCAGGCAGGGAGCAAGAGAAGGCATAGGGAGTGTTCAGATTGGAGTACCTGTCTGAGGCTTACGGAAGGAGAGAGCAGAGGAGTCGGGTGGTAGGGAGCTAAAGCCTCAGGCAGGCAGGTGGGATGAGGCGAGCCTAAGATGTAAGACTGATGAAAGGAGGCCGTCACCAGAGAAGCAACGGCCTCGCTCTAGGACTCCTGCCATGCTCCCCGGCCTGGTGCTGTGCAGGGGTTTCTGAAAGTACAACAGCTCGAGGTTCTCAGCTAATCGCTCACCTTCCAATAAGTTCTCTCTTGTAAGAAGACCTGAAGAGTGAAGGCCCAGAGCGGACTCAGGGGCCACTCACAGAAGGATCAGGTTTAAGTAAAGAGAGAAAAGAGTTAAAAATGGTTGTCTATAGGGAATACGAAATGGGTGAAGTTAGCAAGAAACTGATACTTCCGTAATAGCTCTTTAGAACACTCTGCTTCTTACATATAATATATGTAAGTAAAAAGGACTTGGGGCAGAAACTGCTCAAAAGATTCCCCAATCTCTTTACTTTTCTATTTAGGCACACTACTTCCTCTACATTCTCTTGCAGTTAAATACAGCAATATGAGTTCTAGTCAACGGAAGGAGAGAAGCGATGGGTGCCACTCACAGGCAAGGCTCATAAAATCCACCACAGACAAGTTTCCCTTCCATTTTACTGGCTGAAATCAAAAGATTCCAAGGACTTAGACTCTGCAAGTTGAAGAGAGTGTGGGATCTGAATCACTGCTATAAGGCCACCTGACCAACAGCTACTCTGGGTAATTCTATATTTAACATTTTGTTGTGTCGCTATTTTAAGCTGATGAGATTCGGAGACTTAACCATTAACTAGCAGCTAGCATTAACTTAAGAAAATTAGTTCGAGATAAAGTTATATGAATGTATACCATCAATAAAGATGTATAGATCTTTGTATCATCTCAGAGACACTTTTACCTTTGAGTTATTTTTTTCTAAAGCTTCAGACTCACATCTTCAATGCCTATTAACTTATTAAGGTTTGGTGAACACCATAAATTTGGCAAACTCAATTTTAAACTAACTTTTCCTTATTCCTTACTTCTAATGGTGCCATCATTTCCACAGACCATCAGGACCTACATTTTATGGTTCACGTTCATTCCTACCTTTTGAATCATTGTTTTATCACATTGATAAGTTCTGCTAAATCTCCGTCTTTGTATGCATTCCATGATTCATATTCTTTTGCCACCATTCTAGAGTGAATGCACAGCTTTGTGCCTATGGCACCGAAGTAGATTTCTACCATCGAAAAGTCTATGACAGCCTCGCCCCAAACCATTTTTTTCAAATTGCTACTGTCACTCTCCCCAGAACATTTTTTTGGATTACAGCAGCAATTATATTATAGAAATAACATTAAATAAGAAGGTTCCAGCTTGAAAAATACCTATTTGTCTACTTACTAGAATTACTTTGGGAAGCTGACTTGGATATTCTGAGCCTTGATTCTGTCATATATTAAAAGTGAGTAATCTGTATTCACAGGATTGTTGAAAAGATTGAATGAGTTGGTTTGTAAATAAATGGTAATAACAAAACACCTATTTCATAACAGTGCTTGGTACATGTTTATTGAATGAATAAATATATTCTTCTTTACTTCTTCCCCTTCAGTCAATGTGATCAAATGCTATTTCTCCTTCAAGGTAAGCTTAAATCTGACGTGTTATGTGACATCTCCCTATCGACTTTATCTCTATGGAATTCTTGATCACTTATCTTGCCTTATATTATTAGTTAGCTTTTTTTGGTTTTCATGTATAATCATTTTCTTTAAATAGATTGCAAATGACAATGGACCTACTTTATAAAAAATATCAGGTGTTTCTTTAGATGCTATTTTCAATTGTGGTTGTTTGCTTTTCATTTTTGTTTTATTGGCCTGTCCAAAATTCTTTCCCTCTTTTTTCATAAATGAAATTCTGATTTTCTTTTGGACATAAACCATTCAAACCTCTAATCCTGTAGATCATCAATTCCACTTGACCCCACCCACTGTCTCCAAGGGCAAACACATGACTAAGTACTTGCCAATCTCAGTATTTCACTCTCCTTCCCAAGATGATTCACAAAGGGCCCGTGAGCCAAGCAAAGTATGAAGGCAACCATTAACCCACAAGAATGACAATGCAGAATTAAATTAACTAGAGCAATATTTTAAAAGATAGTTTGCAAGCTAACCCAGTTGGGAGAAGAATAGGGTCAAGTGAGGAAGACAAAGAATAAAAGACTTACTCCTGGATCTTACTGTACCTGATCTCTCAGCCAGGAAATTTAGCTCCAGGGTTTAAGCCACATGGGCTCAAAATTCTCTTTTTCCTTAAGCTAATTTGCTTTTTGTCACTTATAATCAAAAGATATTTGCCTAATAAAGCTGTGCTTTTTAACGATGAAGATAATATTTACTACTTATTTTTTCTAGCTTATTGATAATGAGATTTAGACAAAAAAGTGGATTATATAACATGAACACTCCTCACTAATAGAGAAAAAAGAAACAGAAGCACATTCTTTGTGGCTTATATAAATTTCATTATTTTGCTGTTTAAATAAGCACGTCTTATAATATTTAAGAAAGCTTCAAAGACCACTTCTGTATTCCAATCTGTAAAAAATATTTTCATTATGTTTATTATAAAAATATAAATGTTTCCACTACAAATCATTTTACATTAGTAAGAGGCCATCTACATTGTACAATATAAACTAAATGAGTAATTTTTTGAAAATACAAGTTTAAAGTAAATACATATTGCCAATCATATCACATTTATACATGGCTTAATTGATACTTAGCACAGCATAAACTGGGCGAGTTACCAGAAATAAATAATATATGTAAATCAAATTTAAGATACAAAACAGATAATATGGTACATAACATTGTGAAGAAGTGTGGTTTCATGTTTATTGAAAGTCAATGCAGGTCCTGTACAAAGAGATGGCCATCAGCATTCTAGTACCTCTACTCCACAGTTAAGAATCGTACACTGTTATGTTTACATATGTACAGGGTAAAAAGCATGTAAAGTAAATTTATAAGCGGTCAGATAGAAAAATAGTGGAAAAAATGAAGAGCAATATACTGTGTATATAATCTCTACTTTCAAATGGAAACCACAGCCAAAAGAAGTGAAATAGATCTAGCAATTCTCAACTTCTATTAATTTATAAAATGCACAGATTTTGAGTATGCTCAGAATAGTACCTAAGAAAGTAAATGCTAGTAGGGGAAAAAATGAGATTGAAGCCAGGTTTAGGGCTTGATGAACATTCCACAACACAAACAAAATGTCTGATTAAAAAAAAAAAGTCTTTTAACTGCTTCTAGCAGGCGTAAGTGAAATTTGTAATTAATTTCATAATCGCATATATCTTTTTAAAAATTCATGCTCTTATATATCCAATACAGAATTCTAGTAGGATGATTTGACTATAAGGAATATTGCAGAAATCTAAGAAATAATCTCATACATGAAGGAACACAACCTAAGCCTTATTACACTAAATTTACAACAGATTAGCACTTGTGAAGTTTAATCTGTGACTGTAAGCTGTAGAGTGTTCCATTTTGCATAAGAACATAAGGGTTGCAGCTTCGATTTATTCTTTCAATTCTTGTGACATATGCATTTCTTATTTCTTATTCCCATATCAGCGTTAGAAAGAATATAGATAGAACTAAAATGTTGCTTCACAATAGATTAGTGGCTAGATCTCCATCAGGTATATCTTTTCAAAATATTACTGAGTACACTCATATTTGGCCCTATGGAACAGTAAATCTAAGCTCCTGCAATGGGAGATCTCTCCATTGTCTACAGATTTTGAGTCATTTGCTAGATAACCAGCTCGTTTGAAAATCAGATGCTCAACAAATGTTCATAGCTTCTAAGTTATACACCAAAATTACAACAGGTGTATTTCAGTGGAAGACTCTTAAAGATAATAATACCTGCTATTGATGATCACAATGTTTAATTAAATTAACCAAACCCCAGTGATGCAGCTGAGTAGTTTAGTTTTCATTATTCCCTATAAACAGCTCAACAACTTTAAGCAAAGATATTAAGTGACATTTCAAAGCCAGTCAGCAAGTGATTTTCTGACTCAGGCATTGGCCTCTAGGCTTTGTTGCCGATTAATTCAGCAATCTAAATAGGATTCCAATTTTTTCCAGTGTAGCTATTCTCTACTTAGGAGCTCTAATGGAGCTCTTTTACTAATGGAGGGAGGTGATGGTCTCCTAAACACCAGAGCAGGGCAGGTATGTCATTGAGAATCCATTACACACAAGCCAATATATTACACTAAATTAGGAGCATACCATTTGTAATAAATGGAGAGACAAAAATGGATGGGATAATTCAAACTGAGGTTTGAGTAGTGTATGAACAGGGAAGGGGTTCGGTTTCTTTCTTTTTATATATGGATATAGGTACATAGAAGCAGTTGGTTCAGAAATTCTGAAAAGAAACCCATCATTCCCCATGTCTAGTTTACCTGTTTTTTAACTCTGACAATTTGAAAGAACATTTGGCACTTGGCTGCAACAAATCCTAATTAAATCATCAAGGCATAAATAGAAAATAATAAAAAGAATTCAAAAGAAAATAAATATGTACTTTTCTTCAAAATTAAGACATTTTTACATGGTAATACTTAAGAAGCTAACAATTAAAAATGTATAGTACTTAAAACAACTACAGACTTCACTTCTAAATGTTTTTAACAGATAAAAGAGAAAAATACAATGGAAAAGGTAGTATATATGGCCAGATAGTTTGAGGTATAAATTCCTCTATTTTGCTTGCTTTTAAAGAAACAAAATACCTGTTACAGATTTCTTCTGTGTATAAAAATATCACAAGTCTTTTCTTTTGTGGCTATTAGTAAACAGAGCCACCATGTTCATTTTGTTATTACACTTGTTCTGCTTTTATGATAATCAGTTTATGATCAATGGCTCTAGGCTAGTTCTTCATCATTCCACGCTGAAGAATTTTAGTTTAACCCATCCACTAATATAAAAAAGCAATTACAAAACAAAATACACCCCCCCTCCCATCCACTAAATGATAGGGGAAAATAAAGAGTCTTTCAATTCCATGTTAAGGCATTTGTATTCATATCTGACTGTCTTATTGGGCTTGGACTTGCCACCAGCATCTCCAGCATTATCACCTGTCTGTAGAATGATGCTACATCTTCCACAGCCACCACTTCCTTCTAGAAATAACACTTTACACTGGAACTGGACCATTTTTTGATTGTGTTTCTAGAGCCTTAATGCTACTGATGATTTTCTTCTGTGGACCAACCACAGTGACTCCAACCTTCTTCATGTCACTGTGAAAAAAGAAGAAAATGTTTGATGAGAATCCTGGTTTCCTGGAGAGTATGTAAACAGAAGATTTTCAATCAGCAAAGCTTGCACAATCATATATCCCAGCGCTCTGAACTTAATTTTCTGATTTTTGCATCATCCATGTACTATATCCTGATCATTCCACCTCTCTCGTTATGGAAGAATAGATGGTTTAGTGGGTTGACTAGCATCCCCTCAAAATTTCTGTCCAACTGGAACCTCACCGTGTCACCTTACTTGGAAATGGAGTCTGTGCAGATATAATCAAGACAAGGATCAATATGAGATCATACTAGATTAGGGTGGGCTCTAAATCCAATGAGACTATATTTAGACACAAAGTGAAGCAGATAAGAAAGCCATGTAGAGATGGAGGCAGAGATCGGAGTTATGTTGCCACAAGCCAAGGAATGCTAGAATGTACCAGAAGCCAGAAGAGGTGAAGAAGGATTCCCCCGCCCCAGAGATTTTGGATCAGTAAGGCCCTGCGAATGCCCTGATTTCCAACTTCTGGCCTCCAGAAATGTGAGAAAATAAATTTCTGTGGTTTAAGACAATAAGTTTGTGGTAATTTATTATGGCAGCCCTAGGAAATGAATACAGATGATCAGAAATTCTTTGCAGGGCATTAACCTATTTCCTTATATTTGAGCCAGCTTGGAGACCATTTTCACTGCAAGAGTATGCTGGATGTGACCCTGTATCAATATCCATATTCAGGTCTTGAGAAACTGCAATGTACCGTTCGTCTCTTGAGACACCCTCACTGGGCCCTGAGCTGCCATGTAAGTCTTGACTACCTCGAGACTATGACATTGGAAAGGCCATGTGTGAGCATTTAGTCTACACTGTCAGCTTTGCAGCCATCTGCCCCAGGGCAGACATAAATGAAACCATCTCAAGCCCTCCAGACTAGACCAGATTCATGTCAGATGAATGCTTCAGTCAACACCAACGTTAGGGCAGAAGAATCACCCACCTGAGCTCTGCCCAAATCCATAACCCGTGACATTGTTATATACAGTAAAATTGTGGTTTTGAGGTAGTTTGTTCCTAGATAGCTGGAAAATTTCTTTAAAGTATAAATTCCTTTCCTAGTAGAAGCAGTGACTAGGATCTATTCCTATTTATCAAAAATATTTAACTTAAAATAGTTTAAACTTAGAAACCAGGCATTACAAATAAAGATTTTAAGAACAAAAGGAATTTCATTTGGGGGTGGGGAGAGACTTAGCTAAGCATATACAAATGATTAATTACATAACCTTGATTCAAGGAATTTGTTCACATATCCACCTCTTTCTGGTCTTGACTCAAACACAGCCCTCTCAGAACACCTTCCCTGACCTTCCTATTTAATATTATGAAACCTCTTGCATTCATAGCTGCATTTCCTATTTTCTTTTCTTGTTTCATTTTTCTTCCAAAGCATTTATCACCATGCAGCATATTGCCTTTCTTTCTGATTTTTCTTTTCTTTTCTTTTTTTTTAAAGATTTTATTTATTTGACAGAGAGAGACACAGCGTGAGAGGGAACACAAGCAGGGGGAGTGGGAGAGGGAGAAGCAGGCTTCCCGCGGAGTAGGGAGCCTGATGAGGGCCTCGCTGGGATCATGACCTGAGCCGAAGGCAGACGCTTAATGACTGAGCCACCCAGGCACCCTAATTTATTTTCTTTATTCTTTATCTTGTCCCACAAGAAGGTAAATTCCATGTGAACAGGGATTCTTGTTGGTTTTGTACTCTGCTTATCAACCACACCCTGAACAATGGCTATCATTTAGTAGGGGCTCAATATCTACTTAATAAAGAATGAACCAGTAGTCTAAAATATGTTTATCTGGGGAAGGTGACAGAGGAGTAAAGTATCACTTTAGCAAGGAGTGCCAGGTTAATTGAGAATGGCCAGAAGGAAAAGTATGCATGCAAATACATGCACACACACACAGAAACACACTGAAGGGCCTCGTTCACATTGATCATAAAGAAAAGAAGGAAAATTGTGAGTTCAATTACACAGAAATGGACCAATTGATTTCTTAAGAAATGGGTTCCCAAGCAACAAACGTGTACAAGCAGACACCGGGTAACCATTTTAGAAGCAATCTACATGATATTTATGCATCTGCTACAGAAAATTAACCAAGACTGGTTTCATTCCTATCTCCTAGGCTGGGAATGAAATCCTGATGACCTGCTGGTTACCTTCCTACTACCATTCAAGGGGCTGATAAATTCTCAACTTGTATCTTGTACAACTTGTATCTTGTACAACTTGTATCTTGCCTGAGGCCTCTCTGATTTTACTCCAGCAGCCTTGCTTCACCAGGAAGGCTAGTGGGGAGATACGGTGACACCAAGCTTGCCACTCTGTGTAACTGTGGATAAAGAAACTCTCACTTGGAGTAACATAGGCTATTTACAAAAATATGTGAGAATATGTGTTGTACAAGATTTTGCTTCTTTACATATATATATATATCTTATATATATAATATCTTATATATAGATTTTGTTTCTATACACACACACACACACAAACACACACACACAGCATGGATCTATCTTTTAAATGAACAACAAACATTTTCTTATCCCTTATCCCTAAACTATAGGAATTTAGAGACAGAAAACAGGGCAGATATAAATATATTCGTACAAATCAATAGATCCTTAATCTTTTTGTATTTCTTCTCTCATCTTTCTTCCAATCCTATATTACACTTTTTATGACTTGCCAATTTTTTTCTCTGTCTTCCTTTTCTCCCTCTTAAAAAACTTAAAAAACCGGGACTCCTGGATCAGTCAGTTAAGGGTGTCCCTTCAGCTCATGTCGTGATCCTGGGGTCCCGGGATCGAGTCCCACATCTGGCTCCCTGTTCAGTGGGGAGTCTGCTTCTCCCTTTGCCTGCCACTCCTCATGCTTGTGCTCTCTCTCTGACAAATAAATTAAAAGCATCTTAAAAAAAAACTTTAAAAACCAATATGATATTCATGGAAAGCAGGAAAAAAATGTTTCAAGTTAATATAATAAATTCCCAAGCTCTTTGCGAAATGTAAGTATAGTAAGAGAGTAATATATGCTATGATGTTTGGTCCTGATCCTCTCTACAGAACCGAAGCACCCATACCCCAGGGGCTAGAAAAAAAATAAGATGATGAGAGTTCATAGATCAGTTTGGGACAAGGCTGAAGGGTCAGCCCAGCTCCAGGACTCTTGTTCCTACAGGAAGGGACAAGTCTTCTTCTTCAGCCCAGTGTCCCCTCATCACTTTTTTTATAGATGTATATCCCAAAAGCACTCCTCAAGAAATCCTGTGCATAAAACTATTTCAGATTCTGTGCCTGGAACCCAACATAAGCAAATAGATACATAATTTCATATATATTCAATGCAAAGGATTTTATGAGAAAAGATAAAGTAATTCTCTCTTTAGATTATACCTTAGCATGGATTTTTATGTCCCCTCTGTCCTCGCTACCCCTGTCAAAATGTCTCCCACCCCCAGCCTGCCAAGTCCAAGATAGTTGTAAGTTTACAACTCCAGCTCCTGCAGCCTAAACAACATCCCCACGTGCTTATCTCATTTTGACTACCCTATTCAGAAGAGCAGTGGAAAAATTCGAGTCTAAAGAGCAGCTCAAGACGGAGACCAGAGGTTAATAAGCTATCTGGCTGGCACTTCAAAGGCAAAGGATAGGTGATGACACTGTGAGAATGGCCTCCAAGGGTGCAGGAGAATGACCTGTAGCAATTAATCCACCTAATAGTCATTCTACACACTCAGTTCTCTCTCCAGTTTCTATAAGCACTCTCTCCCTTTCTCGTTCTCTCTTCCCTTTTCACGTTAACCTCCCTAAATCCATCGTAGGCTATGAAATAATATTTTAAAACATGCGTTATTTTGACTGAACAACGCTGCCTATTTTCTGGATTTCATTTGAAAATTAGATGGTTAGCTTGCGTGTCAATGAAGTCTCTACACTAACTGAAACAGATAATTATTTATTTGGATATTAAGCTCTATTGATCTTTTCCTGTAACTTTAAAGCCCGGATAGAAGAAAAAAAGAAATTCAATATCCTTTTTTGGAATTCTGTTCTATTTCAAAAGAGTTATTTGGTCAAGAGAATCATTTCTAAATTGGGTCTGGTTGGCACGAAGGAATCACATTTAAACAAAAAAGCCCAAGACTGCAAAAGGTAGGATGAAATACCAAGTTAAATATTTTAGAGCATTTGAGGTAAAAAATGTTGCCTCATTCGATTTCCCCAAATTGTGTACTATGTATTTCTTTATAAATTCTCATTTTTGTTATATAAACTAGGAGCATGATGGACAACACACCACAGAGATCCACAAGGCAAACAATTATTTTCAAAGAGTTTTAGGTTGATAGATGTTAATTCTATGCTGTCCCTGCACTGGAGGAGAAAGGACAGGAGGAAAAACATTGTGGGGATTGAAGTACAGAGAGATGTGGAACCATCTGGCTTAGTGGGAAGGATAATTCTGAAAGAGCGGAGTCTCCCAGGAAAAGTCAGCTTTCAACTTCCCTGTACATTCATGGGTCATTCAAATAATAATAATTAAGTGCAAATATTTTCACCAGCCAAAGAGAGCTCACCGTCCAACAATGGACTGTGGAGACAAATGTGCCCCAAACTTGGAAGTAGAACAAATGCCCCCACTTCATCGTTTTAAGCAAATAGCTTTCTTACCACATTCACAGCTCCTAACATCTGACTTTATTTAAAACTGTGAGCTAGCAGTTAATCATATTAACAGTGTTCTGCTAATCCACTTCAGTATGCTTTTTCATTATCTCAAATCTCTGAGTGTTGATATTTGATGGAGAATAAACATTTGTATACCTTTGCCTTTGGAAATCTGGCAAGGGTGCAGAAATGTCCAACTTTTGTGTTTGTTCTTTTCTATGCTTCTGTGCTCTGAAGCAGGTGTCTTGTAGAGCATAACCCTAATTGTTTACATTACTAAAATAAGAATTTATAAAAATATTGAAAAACATTAATATATCCTGAGACTCTGTCTGATCAAAATAACTACCACAGAAACTCAAATAGTATTGTTGATTGGGTCAGAAGTCTATTCAATAAACATTACATTCCACTTCATACAGAAATGCCAACACATGTCAAATAGACTGGAGTGGGTTTATTTTCTAAGAGCACATTCTCTTCTTCAGTAGAAGCATACCCTTCCTAAAGATCTTTTTGTGAACTTTTGTGTTTCCGATTGGAAAGCTATATTGTAACTGGTAAACTTTACCTATTTGTTAGGCACTATATCTCTATGAATTACACTGTACACTCCTTTTTGGTATCTAATTTGTGGATCTCCACGGTGACTTTGTTTAAATGACCAACGGGGTGACCATGAAAGTCTTTAAGTATTCAACATTTAAATATTAAGATATTGGATGGAGAGGATAAGACTACAGGAACTTGTACATGGAAATGCAAAAAAAAAAAAGTCACTGTGCAAAAAAAGAAAAACAATGCAGTTACTTTAGGACGTGAATTAAATTGGCTTTCATTCACAGAGAGATGGAGAATATGGCTTCTGGCTCTTCATTTTCCAGTTCCCAATTACTATACCCTGTGAGTGAGGACTAATTTTATTGATTATATACTGGATTCACTTGATTCCTTATAAACCCCCTTTTCCTTAAGCCCATGTGATCGTATCAAAGAATTCCTATTAGGAAAATCCCTGTCTAAGAAACACAGCGTGTTACACTTGATATTTGACTTTTACACTTGGAACCATTAATTAACACTAATTAATGCATACTAATTATGCATATCCTATCTTTCCAGTCTGACTATAAGCTTTTTAAAGAAAGCAATAGTATGTCTTAAACATATTTATACCTTCATTTTCTAACATGATATCCTTCACAGGGTAGACACTCAATAATAGATGATGATATACAATTATTTAGTAGATGTGAAAACTACTTTTAGACCTTAGTGTGTTTCCCTGTATGCCAGCTTATCCACTTACTTCTTAAGTTTTCCACTTCTATAGAGATTAGGCTTTGTTATAAATAACAGAAAAGCACAAATGCAGGAATGCTTTAATCATCATGCTATGATTTCTTATGTCTTAAATTGAGAACTTGGGTCATTAGGGCTGGGAATGGGTATGTATCTGTTGGTCTATCTGAGAAAGGTCATAATTCAACAAAGATACCTATTGCGGGGAGCTATGATGAGGGAGGAAAGACACATCAAGACACATAAATCTAGAAGGTGTCATTGACAAAGAGGCCCAGGACCAAGCTTAGTGGTTACAGAAGACAGTAAGAACCTCAGAGTTTCAGCTAACATGTATAACTCATTAATCCAAAACATGTATGTCCACTAGAAACTACAGAATCATTCAGTCTTAAAAATTTTCTCTTACTCTGTGGAAATCTTGGCTATGGTGTCACAAGAACTGTACTCCACGCCTGTGAAGATTTCCTTGCACTGTGCTGTCCGGACACCATTAAGCCAGTCACCTGTTGTGCGGAACGTAGTGATGTCGACATTACTTTGGTCCAAAAGAAGGTTTGATGGCCTGCGAGAAAAGAAAACACCAAAGGAAGAGAGATCAGGAGTCAGCAGAGTTGCTGCGTGTCAAAATTTGACACCAACATCAGCAGGAACTTCCAGACTTCATGTGGTGTTCCTGTTTATTTGTGGAATTTATCTGCCATGAAGGCTTCATCTATTCAAGCTGGCAGCTTGCAAGAACACTGTGTAATCATCTTGTCTCAGTGCGTCCCTTCTCCGCTCACGACTGCTTTGTAAATCATTGAAATTTTGCCAGTGGAATGCATAAATAGATCCATACATACTTCTATAATTTAATTTCTTTAACTATTAGCAAAGGTGGTGGTAATTCAGGATATAGTTATAGTAGACATGACATACTGAATATTTAGATGTCCGGATGTTCATTTTAGACATTGTACAGGTTGCTGTCTAAAGGACAGTTGAATAACCTAGATTGTAATGACAGCAGGACATAAAGTGAGCACAGATATAAATAATGTCACATGTCATTAAAAATAAAAATCACAAAAAGAATAGAAAAAAATAGATGAGTAACAATAAATGAAATTCTCACATATATGACAACATCAAATGGAGTTCATGATATAGAAAGATGAAAGAGAGAGAGATAAATAGATAATAGATATCATGACTGTGGTTTATATTGCACAATACAATCATCATTAAGGGAAACTTCTAGGGAACTTGTTTTATATAATTACAGGTCTGACCATAGATCTATGACCAACTGCAAGATCTGGTGAATCAAAGGAACAGCAGGGACATAAAAGAAACAGAGGGGACAATATTTTTTCCCTGGGAGAGCCAAAAGAAGTCGCCTATTGGTAAAATGCCCTTGGGGTGTTTTTTTCAGCTCTCAGTGATCCGTATAATTGTCCTTTGACTCATAAGCCTGGGGCCCTTTACCAGATAGAAAATTGATTGTCCTCTTTCTTTATGTTCTCCTCTTAAGGAAAGGAGCTTGAGCAAAAGTAGTTATGAAGGCCTTTGTCTTGAGATGAATATTAACAACAATGGCAATAATGATTACATTGAACATTATGCTTCTATACTAAGTATATTACACAGATATGAAGGGCTTTAATTCTTACAACAGGTAATGATGCTATGTCCCTATAATAGATGTGGTAACCAAAACTAAAAGAGATTAAATCACAAATCTTGGTTTCCTCAGGCAAAAGAGGCAGAGCTGGGATTTAGATATAAGTTATTTTATACCAAAGCCCACACTCTTGGCCACTGTGCTGTACCATTTAGGTGGAACTTTGTTCATTGTTGCTTTTCCCGTGTTTTCTCTTAAGTTCTTTATGGTTCCATGATGTGATCTCTTTGATTTTTATATTCCATAAAGGATAGTGGTCTAGTGCACAGGCACTGGAACCATAAGTCTTGGGTTGAATCCTGGGTATAGAAACACAATTTTTGTGATCTTCAGTGATTTTCTGTAATCTTCAGTGATTTTCTGTTTTTGTTTTTTTTTTTAAGATTTATTTACTTATTTTAAAGAGACAGAAAGAGAGAGAGAAAGAGAGAGAGAAAAAGAGGACGTGTGCACACAAGTGTGTGTGGGGGGGCAGATGGAGAGGGAGAGAGAGAATTTCAAGCAGGCTCCACACCTAGCAGGAGCCCAAGAGTCCAACACGGGCTCCATCTCATGACCCTGAGATCATGACCTGAGCCGAAATCAAGAGTCCAGTGTTTAACCGACTGAGCCACCCAGGTGCCCCCAGTGATTTTCTTATCTTGTCTGTTTTCTCATCTATAAAATGCAAATGATGATCACAGTAGATTTCACACAAGTGAAGATTAAATAAGGTTTAAAAAAGATTACACATGAAAGTGATACTCAGAGATGTGTGGACACGTGATATGGTATCAGTTAGCTATTTGTTATTCTGACGTAAGGTAATGCATCTAGTCAAATGGTTGAAGCTTTTAAAACTTTAAAAATAACAATAAATCCCAGTTTATAAAAAATACTAGGAATGTGGTGATGCTGTTAATTATCCTTCTGAGCAACTAGGAGTTTAGTCATGTATAATCTTATGAGCATAATAGGGCAACAACCTTGTAAAGCAGGTATAACTGGGGACCTCATTAGAATAGCTAAGAACTTTTACAAGCTCACAATGATTCTATAACCAATGCTTGCAAATGGATATGCTATTCTGACTTCTGTAGTTTCTGTTTTCATTACTGCTATACATATTATTAACATTAAAACTGTGTGTCATAGACTAATCTTTAACTTATAATTGAGAAGGTAGATTTAGATTTTTACCTTTTCAAAGCTATCATTCAGAATCTTTCATGTTTTGTGATACTGCAGTTGAACTGAATCAGCATTGAGCTCTTAAAACTTTTTAAAATTATTTAAAAAATCCCCAATATCAGGATTTGTTAACTAAACTTCATAATTTCTTATATATTAAAAATTAATACTTTGCCTAAATGAAATCTATTTTTTGAAGTGCTTAAATTCAACATTTAGACTTTTCAGAAGACATCAAAACAAATGAAGACTATACTAATATGCATTTATCCTTATTTTAGAAGCAAATTCAGCTCTCTAAAGTACCAATTCAATAATATTTTTAGAAATAGCATGAAATAAAAACAAAAGGAACCATCCTGACAAAATTAAACTGCATAGTGTTTTATCTATGAATACTAACCATTGATTATCATTTAGGAAATGTGGTGAAGCTCATGTTCTCAGGAGAAAAAACTTTCTGTAAAGCAAACCTAGAAATATGCCAACTTTACGGACATTTAAAAGGAATTTTTAATTGGGAGATTTCTATTACTATTGATAATATTTCTCCAACTCACTCCCATTGGAAACATGCTTAAGTGTGAGGCTAATATTCTCAAATCTGAACAATTTTGTATCATGTCCTAACCTGCATGCTGTTGTGGGAGACACATGAGAGACTGTAAATTGACAATCCATCTGGATTTTGATGGGGATACATTACATTTTTTGGATGAAAATAAATTTTTAACTAATTTTTTATTTGATAAAAATGAAATGTTAAGGGAATTTTAATACTGAGTTGAAGAAAAAGTTGGCAACATGACAGTTTGGTTCTGTCTGTATTTTTATCCTCTGCAGAAAAAATACCTCAATAGCTAATTTCCTCCCTCTTGTGAGGGCAGCTGAAAATGGACAGCTTTTCAAGCTTCTTTCCATTAAACTAAACTCAACTATTTCAATTTTCCCTACCTCAAGTATTTGATTAACAAATTAAAAACTAAAAAAACTAAAATTATAGAGTTTATAATTTACATTTATATATAATGGTTTAGTTTTAAATAAAGCTCAGAGTTTATCTTTAAAAAAAGGAAAAAAGAAACAAAAATTAGATACTATTTTAAAAATCATTGATTTTGAAAAAAAAAATAAAATAAAATAAAAATCATTGATTTTGGTTCCTTCAAGGAATACCTAGAAAACTACACAATATAAACAGAACATTGTATAAATTATTCTCTTCGGGGGAATTTGTATAAATAATTTTCTACGACTCTAAGTTACTCATCTGAAAAAAGGTTTAATAATTGAAAATTTCTCGGTTTTGTTTTCTTTCCCAGGAATTTGAGGAATTACAGATACAGATACACAAGCCAGATTCCAAAATTTACACGATATTCTTGGATTGTTTTAGCATGGCCCTCATGGGTGAAATAGCTTTTGTCACTAGCCAGCATTACATAGAACACTGGACCCTTCAGATAAGTCACTGAATTAGCGAACAAAATTGATAGGAATCCCATTAAATCAGGTGTGAGACAATTTTATAAGAAAAATGAAGTCATACTTAGAAGACAATAAAATATTAAACGGTCTACAGGCAAACGGGCACATGCACGCGTGAGCACACACGCACGCACACGCGCACACACACACGCACACACACCCCGCGGCTTGTATTTCTACAGTAGCTGTAGCAAAGAATCTAATGTCGACTCTTGTCGACTCTTGGTCCCATGAACAGCAATACTCCTTTATTTATGGGTTTGTGGGTATGAAGAATCAAACCCCAGGACATTTATTCAGAATATTTATGAACTGTGCCTAATAGTAAAATGCAGAATTTTTTCTTCTCCGTTCAAACTGGTATTTTTAAACTCAATACTATAGCCAGACTCAACAAGAGTTTAGAGAAAATTAGTATAAACAAACTAAAATGGAACAGGACGTGCAGATTAGGGATTAGAGTGACCCCAACTGAGTTTTTCTGTTTATTACTTGGATCAAAGTACAATGAAGACAAAGAATGGCCTAATTTTAATGCCAGTGACCTCAGAATAACCAGCCCTGCAAAGTCTCATTTTTCCACTTCCAGGATTTCTCTGGGGAATTCAAATAAAAATTGGTTCCTTTCCTCCTCGGAGAGGACATCTGGAGAGTTTATCAATGGATAGGAATTTGTCTCTCACTGTGAAGAGCCTGTGATGTCTCTTCATGCGCACCAAGGGAATGTGCACTTTTTGAGCAGATGCAGACATTGGCTAATTTTTCTAGACCCAGCCCCAGACTTGGGTCTGAAGGGGAAATTTATAGGCTGGGTGATGTGCACCGTGAGCTCACACTTTTACTAGACAAATTAGATAGGTTTCAATCCATGCAGCTGTAAACGATGTCCTGCCGAGTTCCACCTGATCTTTTACAGCTTTTCATAAATCAGGACCTACTGGCCGCAGATCGCAGTCATTAAAAAGAAATCATGGAAATTACATGTTTGCTCAGGGGAAGCAAAGAAATAACTTTCCTCCCCCTTCTCTCTCCCTCCTTGTATTTAGGCTCGTGAATTATTCTTTTAGGGATTTTCATACTGTTACATTAAAGAGGTGTACATATATTTTCTTCCCATCAACTCCCTATTTGATCTGCAAATGTTTTCGTACCAATTAGCACCTGATATCGGGGACCAAATGTCAATAAACAACTGCAGTCCCAAGAATATCTTCTCATAATGAGGTTATTTCATTATTGTATTAGAATTCCAAATCACTAGGATTGAATGTTAAGTTATCCTTTTAGAATATAAAAAGACTCTTTTTGGTATACAAACGGCTTTATTTTTCATGTATTAAAAATAATGATTAAGACACATTTCCAGAATAAGTAAGTAGATCCCAACTACGTTTCAGGGAATATATGTACTCAAGAATAGTTTCTTAAGGGCAGAATATTAACTATATCTCTATTATTGTCAGAAACTAGTGATCTAATTTTCCAATGTCTTTCATGATTATTAAATTTTTTATTTGAAAGAGTGTCTTTTCACAGTATTTCAGTGGGGAAATCTTGTATTTGCCATTTTTTTACATGTGGATTATTACAATCTTGATTGTTTTATCCCTAACATTAAAGATTCCAAATAAGATTAAGAAAATTTAATTTGTCATCAGAAACTAAAAATAATTTTGAGTATATAGGGTTCCCAACAGGAAAGTAGTATATACATGACACATTAAGGAGAAGTAAAGTCATTGTGTTTATTTTAGTTATCTCTAGGCCTTAAGGATAAGAATCTTAGCAGTTATAGCTATTACATCTGGCCTAATTCCTCCCAGCGGCAAAATTACCTACTTTGATTTTTAAGATTAAAAAAAAAAAATCATCTGGGTCTTTGGCACACTCGCTTCCCTCTAAAAGGTTCTGCATCATATTTGATCAGTGAGGAAAGTCACCCTGTCAGTTTCAGAATTGGAGGTCAAAGTCACGTTGATAAATAGATTGTTTTGGTTGTTAGACTTCTCTTAAAGGATGCGGTATTTGTCAAAACAGTTATTCTCAAAAATAATTGTGTTTTCTTAGAAATCAGAAGCATTTTATTTACATTAATTTAGTGCCAGTAACAGGGAAACATTACTAGTATTGCTTATGTTTGCTCCTATTTATCCTGCAAATTAATAAAAATAAATCCCTTCAAAGTTAGTGGTCAATGCAATGGAACAATATATTTTAATCATTTCAATATATTAACTGAGTGTAATTGGATCTGCAGAACCTCATTCTAAATTAAATTAAAGGGGTGCTTGGGTGGCTCAAGTGGTTAAGCATCAGATCAGATCATGATCTCAGGGTCTTGAGATGGAGCCCCATGTTGGGCTCCATGCTCAGTAGGGAGTCTGCTGGAGATTTTCTCCCTCTCCCACTGTCCCTCCCCCCCACTTACATGCTCTCTCTCTCTCTCTCTCTAAAACAAATAAATCTTTAAAAAAATTTTTAAAAATTAAATTCAATATATTGTTTAAGACCTTATGCCATGAATTGGTTGCCTTCACTTTAGAACCTCATTCTAAATACATGGAATGTATTATTTAATACTTTATGCCAAAAATTTGTATTCCATAAGTTAAAATATTATTGAAGAATCCAACTGCCTGAAGTATAAAAATTATGTAAATTTAAAGAAAAAATAATTTATTTCATTTTATATAAATATCCAAAAATTTAAAAAGGCCTCTTACTGCCTAAATAGAAAAGAATTAATTCATCTCTCATTTTTCTCTAGTCTTCTTTATTTTTAATTTAGCTACATTCATAAAAATAAGTTAATTTATTTAAATCCAGGAGCTATATTTTATATATAATATAAAACCAATTGAATACTTATATAGTATAAAATATGTATCATAAAAGATATTTAAATTATACAAAATTAATCCTTCAAAATAGTCTCTTTTAAAAAATGAATTTTTTAAATTTTCTTAGAGTGGGGGCAGGGAGGGAGAGGGACAGAGATTCCCAAGCAGGCTCCACACCCACACGGAGCTCGATCTCACCACCCAGAGATCATGACTTGAGCTGAAATCAAGAGTCAGATGTTTAACCAACTGAGCCACTGGGCTAAAACGAATTTTGCTTATTTCTCCTATCTGTATAACTAAATTATATGTTAGGAAGTAGGAGAAAATTTATCATTGTAAGACCATTTTGTATTTATTCTTATGGAAATATCTTTTTTCTCTTTTTAAAAGAATATTTATTTATTTGAGAGAGAGAGCGCAGAAGCAGGGGTAGCATCAGGCAGAGGGAGAGGGAGAAGCAGGCTCCCTCTGCCTGATGTGGGGCTCGTGATCCCAGGACCCTGGGATCAGGACCTGAGCGGAGTGCAGACACTTACCTGACTGAGCTACCCAGGCGCCCCATGGAAGTATTTTCTATCAAGAACTTCTTTAAGAAAGATTTCCTCAATTCGTTTTTTTTTTTTTTTTTTTTTTAAGATTTTATTTATTAGAGAGAGAGAGAAAGAGCACGAGGCGGGTTGCAGAGGGAGAGGGGCAGGGAGAGAAGCCGACTCATGTATCGCATGTATCACTCTAAAAGAATCAAAATAGTTCTCTAAAGGGACACAATGTTATTACCCTTGCTTAACTGAATGGCTTTTTTCTCTCAGTTGTCTTTCCCCCCACCCCACTCTTTAGCAGCTTTTGATAACAGTTCATTCCATACACTTTTGGAAAATTCCCTGAGCTGTGGATTCAGTAATGGTCTAAGTCACATTTGTAATTCTGCGCTTTGTTTTTACCAACCACTTCGTATCCTTCTGCTCTGTGATTTGTACTGTTCCCCAAAGCTGTAAAGAGACCGTTTTCTTTCTCTCTGGGTAGTTTATGCAGTGGGTTAATGTTCTGAGATATTTATGAATGTTTCATGCTTTTTTTTTTTCTTTTTGGACTGCCAACACTGACATTAATTGGCTCTACAATCCCCTTATAATGGGCCTGAAATCCCCATGAGCTACTCTCACACCCTGTTACATAGGATGGAAGCATTCACCCATTTCAATTAACTTCCTAGCTCTTGTAGACATTTTGGTTCTGGACTAAGGGACTGAGGCATTTAGAGGCTTCAGAAGGATCTCCAGACACCAGGGCAGGCCACAAGTAGCATGGAGAAGCTCAAAAGTTCAGTCTGACAGATCGGGAGGAGGGATGGCCCAGTGTCAACCTCCGTGAACCAACACCCTCCACTATTCATAAAGTCTCCTGATAATCCATATGAGAGCTTTAATTAGAAATTATAATTTTAGAAAAATAAAGAGAGATCTATTTGAGATAAAACCCAGCATTACCAGGGGCGTCTGTGTGGCTCAACTGATTAAGCATCTGACTCTTGACTTCGGCTCAGGTTATGACCTCGGGGACCTGAGATCAAGCCCCAGGCCGGGCTTTGTGCTCACCGTGGAGTCTGCTTGTCCCTCTCCCTTCGCTCCTCCCCTGGCTCGTTCTCACATTCTCTCCTTCTCTCTCAAATAAATAAAATCTTAAACCAACAAGCTCAGCCTTATTTGATTGAGATTTGTACCCCTAAGCAAGTTTCTGACCGTGAGGTTTTTTTATTTTCTTTACAGAGAGAAGACTTTATGTTGATTCCCCAGTTTTAATCTCTTCCCCAATTTGAGATGTGAACGTCTAGTTTCTTGTGGGACTTGGTCTCATTGCTCCAAAATGCTCATCTGTCTCACAGACCTGTTCTTCCTTATGCCCTTCCTATGCAGTCAGTGAGAGCACTGTTCTCATAGTCCTCCATTTTCCAAACCTGGAAGGACTCTCCGATACTCCCTCTGTCACTCTGCACATCTCATTGGCCACCGTGTCCTATAACACTTCAGTAAAACTTTTTGAATTCATACCTTTTCTTTTTGTTTCTTCTGCTCTTCCCTAGAGGAAGCCCTTTCTTAGACAACTGAAATAACCTCCCAACTCCTTATTTTGAACCTCTTTCTTTACCATCTGTGCTTCTTAGGACTAGCTGCCAGAGAACTATTCTATAGGCACCCCACCACGTGTCACTTAAGTATCTTCCATGGTTCCTCTTTTCCTCATGGACAAAAGTCCAGATTTCCAATGATGCCATGAAATCTTCCATTATCTCATGAAATGATCTGTCATCCTTGCCTTTTTTTTTTTTATCCTATATTCCAGCAGAATTGTATGATGCAAAAAAATTTGGAAGTATTCTACGTTTTCGTGTGTCTTGCTTCTTTGTACAATGTTCCCCTAGCCTGATATGATCTTATCTGCCTAATGATATTTCATCCAGCATTCAAAAGTTACTTCTCTACAGCTAATCACCACAGGGCCTAGTAGAATGCCTGGCACAAAGTAACTGCTAACTGAACATCTGTGGCTTCATGTCAATGTACTGTCTAAACTTCAAATTCATGTATGTCTCCTCCAATTACACTACTTTTAGGAAAATAAATCAACTACTGGAAGACAATCACAATATAAAATTTAATATAACTTCCCTTCTCTTCTCACCGCATCTTGCAATATCTAAGTTTTTAGTTGGCACACCCTGACCATCTGCTTATATATCTTCCCACTTTCAGCAGTGATAGTCACAAAGACACTCTTAGTGGCAGATTCTCTGGGAATGACTCTGTTATGAATCATCAACTCTAATGAAGGTTGAAAAGTGAAATGATGCATCGTAGAAGGATTTCTATAATGTATATGAAATAAATTTTGCCATGAAACTAACTAGACACAGGCTGACTCTGGAAAACATCATTTCCATAGGAATGATAGAATAATGTTATTTTTCCTAATGGACTTTATAGGCATAATTCTGTACATTGATCTAAATAAGTCATTCAGAAACTTGAATCCTTGGTGCCATCCACAAACTCAGATTGGGATAATCTCCCTGTGTTTGGAGGAGGATGTTTTTGGAGTTGAGTTGACAGAGAGAGAGACACGAAATTTTGCTTAGGAGAAAGTTTTAAGCTTTTAGTATCATGACTAATGTCTGCAGAAATCTCTATAATGAATAGAATAAAAACTAGAATTCTTTTTAAATCATGTATCTATTGAAATGGGCATTTATTATTTAAAAAAATGTATATTCATGTACTTAATAAATAGTCATTTAGTTACCAGTACCAACCTGGTAGTGGTAATACAAGAGAAACATGGCATCTGATCTCATAGGGCTTAGAGTTTATTGGAGTAATGGATACTTAAAAAGAACACACACATAAGAATTAAAATTGTGTTGGCACTCTGTAAAAAATAATGGCGTGGACCATTAAATGACGTTGCCACAGAGTGCCTCAATTAATACAAGATGCTGAAGGAGGATGAATGAAAAGGATGCTTCCTGAAGGAAGAAGGATGAAACTGAGAATCTAACATAAGGAGAACAGCCTGTACAATTGTCTTCATATCTGAAATGTGGTGGCCTTCTGAAGGAACTTGAACTCGGCCACTGAGACTAGAATATTAAGTGAAAGTGGCACAGACTGAAAGCTTGAAATGCCCCTCTCCTCACACTCTTGCCCCTTCCTCCACAAAGCAGCCATGTAAATCAAATCGTGTCACTTCTCTGCTTTAAATGCCTTAATGGATCCCTCATGCATTTCAAAAAAATTCCCAAGTCCTTACATGGTCTGGGTAGCCTCAAGTGCTCTGGCTTCTGTTTGCCTTCTCAGAGTCATGAGAGACTCTTCTTCCCCTACTGCTCTTCAGTTATGTTGTCCTTCTGCTACGTTCTAGAACCCTCCAAACTCACTTGCAGTTTTTTTTTCCTATGGCAAGAATACATTTTGGGGGTGGGGGTGGGGCTCTTTAAACAGCTGGCTTTTTTTCTTTCTTTAGGTTTCGGCTCAAATACCTCCACAGAGGGCTCTTGCCCACCACCCTTTGATTATCTGTCACAATGATGTATTTACTTCCTTCCTCTACTTGTCTGTTGTTTATTGTACATTTTCTATAATGTAAGCCCTAGAATGGTAGGGACCATATTTGCCCTCTTCACTGTTCTCCAGAGTCTACACATGCCTAGCACATAGGAGACTAGATTATAATAAATAGTTATTGAAAAATGAAGAAAGTAATACGTGAATAAAAGCAGTGACATTGCAGAAGAAGGGCTGTTTATACCACCAGCAAGAGTCTAGATTTTTTTTCTGAGTACAATGCGAACTCAAAATCAGTTATAAAAAGATGACTGAAATTATATCACATATATTTTGATGAGAAAATTCTGAAGGCTACGTGCAAAGATGCTGGGGCAGGCAGGAGTGAAAGCAGGGGGACAAGCTAGGAGGTTCTTGCAGGGTCTCAGCCAGAGGGGGAGAGAGTCATGGAAGAGAGTGCAGTGCAGGGGGAGAGGGACAGGTCTTGCTGACCTAGTGATCTTCTAGATCAAAGTGGGGAGGGCCAGAAAGAGGTGCCAAGAGTTGCTCTAATCCCATTTGGGCAAATGAGGGGGTGCCTGTGTATTAAATTAAATTAGGAAGGCAGTGGAAGGGTGAAGCTACCAGGAGAAAATAAAAACATAAATTTTTAGAATATTAAGTTTGAGGAGACTGTGAGACTCTGATTTGAGAGGTTTGGCCGTGAAGGCTTGTGGATAAAGAAGGAAGACTTTGGCAGACATGTGAGGCCGGCAGAAGTAATGTGGGCAAACAGTATCTCCTGAATTCCCTGTATGATAAAAATCACCTGAAGTTTTTTATCAAACATCCAAATTCCATTCCCCTTTCCTAGAGATGCTGAGTCAGTAGTTGGGCTAGACCAGGATAGCTGTCTCTTTAATTAGTTCCCCTGTGATTCTTCTCACCTGGAAAATTTAAGAAAAAATGTAATTTAACACATTTCTATGGCAGTGGTTCTGCCTTCCAAAAGTGCCCCGATATGCAAGGGAGGAGGGAGGGAGAGAGAGGCGAGAGGGAGAGAAAGGAAGGATTTGCCTCTGACAAGTAGAGGGAACTTAATCTAGTCCTCTCTTATAATTAGTGGAAAAAAATAGGCAAGATGGGTAGGTGTAGGAACCAGTAACTTTTTGTTTTGCTGTTAGAATTTCCCATCTGAGGGCTTGTATTTTCTCAACGAAGTATGTGGCAAGGGCATCACTGGAAAATTAAAGGGGGGAGGGAATGAGTTAGTAAGTGATGATAAAGGATGAAATAAGCATTATTAAAATGGGAAAGCAAATTTTCTAAAGGAAAAATAATATTTTCTTGACATTGTTGCATGTTGCATGGCAACTTGAGGTTGTTACTAATCAATGTATATTGACGCAATCCACCTAGTTGTGTATTTTAATGGCAATAAGTAAACATATACAATTTCCAGGACTTTTATATTTAAGTGAATTAAGATATATGGCACCTCTTAGAAAAATATTTTCCCTAAAATTACATGTTTTGTGACAAAATACATAGAATTTATTCAAGTATTAAGGATATATATTAGGAGAAATGATATTCAATTTCAATAAGAACGGAAAAGTGAGTTTAAGAAGCATGTTGAAGTTTGGATACTAGGATATATCCTGATATACTATGATCTGATATTAATACAATTTCCCCACACAGGATTGGAGTTAAATATCTCTTGAGCATATTACATGAGTTAGTTTTTATTTGGATAATACCATCCTATGGAAATGATTTGAGTGTCTTTTTTTATGATATGGAAAGAATTGAAAGATATTTATTTTTTGTTGTTTTTCCCCATGATTGCTATTGAGTAAAGATCAAAAGAAATGGCTTCAGGGTACAAAATGAGGACCCTATGGCCCAGGGAAGGACAGGTTCATCACACTGTTAGTTGTTAACCCGTCGGGTAGATTTCCAAGAGTCTGTTCAGTTTCTCTCTGTGAAGATTCCAACAAGAGATTCATTCTTACAGGATAAGTTACGAGTAGTTTTTCCTACAAAGGACATATCATCAAGTTCAATCTTAGTGACCCCTAAATTATTATTATTTCAATAAATTATTTCAATAAATAACCTACAATTTTAGATGCTGATATTAAGACTTTGGTTCAGATTCCTCTTACTCATTTTATCCAAATATAGTGCAAAACCTGGATCATGTAGTCTCAATATAATTGTTCCTCTTAATGTAAAAAATCATATATGCTATTATAAAATGCAGCTGGAAATGCTCTATCAATTTGAAAGTCATAATTCTCGGCGATTATCAGTAAAGACAGCAAAAAAGAAACAAACTCTTTCCAATAAGGCATTATATTATACCTTTTACATGAGTCACAGTAAATCATCACTATGTAGCATTTATACATCCCACTTAATACTGTGGATTTATATGCACACTAAGTATAATTCTTTTACTAAAACCATGTAACTGTCCTATAAGAGCACATATCAGAATGGAAAAGAACTGTTTTGCTCTTCTGTGCACAATGAGAATATAAATCTTTAAATATGACAGTTGGCTTTGCCTTTAGCTTCTCTGAGAAATACTAAATATATTAACACTTTTTTTTTCCTTCTCGTGGCCCCTGACAAAATTCATCTCTCATTCCCCATTTCTTCAATTGCACTTTTTAGATAGACTTTAACTTACATTCTTCAAAATCATCAAGAAAACTCAGTGATTCTCAGCTAGGAGGAATATGAGTAAAATCTAATGGATGTCGTGCAGTCAGGATTGCATTATAGGTTTGATGTACTGACGTTTGTCTTTTGTCAGGGGGACACACATTATTTTATTCTCAGTTTTGTTCTCTACAGTGTCTTAACAAAGTAATTTGCACACAACATGGGTTCAACAAATGTTTGTTTAGTTACACGGTGTGGGGGGGATTGCATTCTGCTGACCAGTGCGATGTTTTAGAAATATTATTATTTTTGAAGCTTTCTTTTAAATGAGGAAATAATTAGGACTTCACTAGAATTCACCACCACTCTAGGAGATTTCTTACTTTTTCCTTTAAAACATTTTTGCTTAAATAGTAGAGAGTGAAAAGAAGCTACATGTCCAGTGTTCCTATTTCCTGAAGACTTAAACACAAGCCTGAATGTAGACGCTCCTGGTCAAGTTGGAAGTTAAAAATATCTCTGAATTTCATCATTATGATTAAACAACATAAGAATTTCTCCTGAAAGTTTGTTTTTTGTTTTTTGTTTTTTTAAGGAAGAAAATAGAGACACTTTTCTCCAGTCCTCAGGAATACAAGTTTCAAAGAATGCAGTTAGGGAAGTGGGAGAAGAAAATTAACACAGTGGACATAGAAAATGCATTAATTTCTGAGTGAGAGCAGAATGCAAAATCAAAGTGTCACCTTGCTGCGGCACTGGTGATGATCTTCAGGCTGCCTGGGTTCCGGATAAGCTTGTCCAGAATGCTGACAATCTGCTCAAACTTGGGTCTGTTGTTTCTGTCTTTCTGCCAGCAATCCAGCATCAGCTGATACAATGCAGCTGGGCAGTCCATGGGGGGCGGCAGCCGATAGCCTTCATCCACAGCTTTAATCACCTGTGTGAGAAGCAGTTTCCAGGGACTTCAGAACTGAAACTCCTTTTATTCTCCATGGGAAGGGTACACCAATATGAATATTTTAAAGTTAAGTGGAAAAATTCTCATTTTCAGTTACTTAAAAGGATGACAGCTTATAAAATAAATAAGTGATTATTCTTGCCCAGAAATGTTATATAAAGGAAGGTCGAGAGAGAGAGAGAGAGAGAGAGAGTGAATTTGGGAAAGAAGCATTTGTAAAGCTCCTTTTCAGATGAAAATCAGAAGAAACATTCTGTGATATAGGAAATTCAATGAGTTATAAAGAAATTATTATTTGGTAATACAGATTTATATGGAATATTGTTCATATGTGAATGAATGCAGAAAAAAGTGGACAGATTTTGTTATACTTCATTGAAACGGTATCTTCCAAATCATAGTTAAGTTCCTAAGGTAAACTCCTATGTGCAGAACAATGAAGTAACTATTAGTTCATTTGTACTTTTAAATCACATAAAACAGTGATTTTTCAAACTTGCTGTGTATCAGAATAATCTGGAGAACTTAATATATAAATTGCTCTCCTCTCATTCCATAAGTCTAGTGGAAGGCCTGAGAATTTGCATTACTGCAAATTCCCAGGCCCTGCTAAGGCTGCTGGTCCAGAGCCCACACTTTGAGATCCTCTAATACAGAGAAAATTTGGAAAAATAGAGATGTGGAAAAGTGAGTCTGATTTTCTCAGCACTATTATAACAATAGCTAGATTGGAAAAGTACAGAAAATTTTAAAAGAAAATACAATAAAAGCAGTTTTATATGTAGTGAGTAGCAAATGACTAAAAGCATCTCAGCTTTCCATCTCATGTATCTTTGAGATCATGCTCAAAGTCTTTGGCTAAGCATAAAGACAAGTCTCTGAGTGCTGATCCCATGTCAACAGCAACCTTTTACTAAGCATTTGCAAGACATGACTTCTAAAAACAAAAATTCTTTTCAAAAATCATATCACAGTTACAATAGAAAGTTTAATATTATTTTTCCATCCAGATACTTCAATTCGTATGACTAAATTCACATGCAAGTTTAATACATTAAGAGAAACAACACACTAGAGATCGGTTGCTTTGGCTGACATAGGGAAATACTATGTTTAAGTAAACAAAATGTTGGCATAGATGCATTAATTAAATCTATGAAGGATGGCAGACATGCGGCTTATTAATGTTACATAGAAACAATTTTGCAGTAAAAATACTTTAAACAGTTCCCCATATTTATTGACTATCTTTTCGGTCACTTATTTCATTACATTCTTGTTACAAATGTCTTCATTTTCTCTCATTTCTAAACCTCTGCTTCAGGGAAACATGTAAAGCTGTAAGAGCAATTCAATTAATATCCTTGCAAGACTTTGAAACTATTTCATTTCTTCTAAGGATTCTATTTCAGTGTCACAAACTGGGAGCCACCTGGTTTCATTATGCTCCACTTCCTTGCACAGCTTGATCTCTTAATCTGAAACCATAATTCATTGACTACAAATACTTACATCCTGATTGGACATCTCCCAGTATGGTCTCTCTCCATAGGACATCACCTCCCAGAGAACAATCCCATAACTCCATACGTCGCTGGCTGACGTGAACTTGCGGTAAGCAATAGCTTCTGGTGATGTCCATCGGATTGGGATCTTCCCTCCCTTTAAATATAAAATCATGTACATATATGATCAGTGCATGAAGCATAAAACATATATTATAATATTAAATCTGACTGAACTTGTCAGAGTACTTCTGAAATGGATTATGGGTTTCTGCTGAAATATCTGGATATTCTATTTTAATACCAAGCAGAAGTGAGTGGCATACCATGTACTGAAGGGTTCACTTACAATTAATTTGATGAAAGGAAAATATTTAAAAATTGTTTAAATACTGCTGGTTTATATCAACTATGGCACATTAATTACTCATATGCAAAAAAAGACCTAAAATAGATGTGCTATATGGTATATTAGAATTGAATGAGGTATCCCGAGTCAACCTTTATTGATTGAACATAGATTTATGCTTGACCAAGCAATCTTAGTTCAGAATGCAAGTTAATATTTGTAAAGAACTTATACCCCAAAAAATAACTCATACCACTCCTTGATACATAAGTTCTCATCAATATTTGTTAACTAAATAAATTCAAAGTAAAATTATACCTCAAAAACACTCTCTCTGATACATTAATCAATCATCTTGATTAGTTTACCCAGTGCTTCCCTCCATCATTAATCACTGACGTACCTTCCATGTACTAGGTCGGCACCACATGAACTAAATAGATATAATAACTACATTCCCAGAACTTAGAGTGTAGAGAATATTGTTTCTCCAAGTTATGGGAGATATAAAGGTACAACTCCCATGGAATTTGCTCTCAGTTTAATAAATACACTTAATGTGTCGAGTAGCATCCATATGGGAAGTATTAGGCCAGTCACTCTGAGTGAGACAAATATAAATAACACACTAGCCCTTCTGTTTGGAAAATCTCAGGCAAAGAGGAATGATAATTAGTTGTTTTGAATAATGAAATGCAGAAAGAAGTACCTAGTACTTTGCTTCCCAAACTTTACTATCTATATGAATCATCTGGAGCTTGCTCCCATTAAGATGGAAGCACTGATTCAGTAGTTGCCGAGTATAGCCATGGTCTGCTCTTCTCAAAAGCTCCAGGCGATGCTGGTCATGCTGGTCATGGACCTGCCAGTGAGTAGGAAGGCAGCAGAAATGGCTGTGATGCAGAGCATGGGGCTGAGAGTCTCACTAGAGAGACTGAGGAGGTCACATATGAATTGAGCCCGAAAAGATGTACAGATTTTTGATATAAGAAAAAAAAGTTAAATATTGCAAAGAATTCACATCATCCAAATCATAAACCCTATTCATCAAAACGTGTTCCGCTGACTCTGCACCGCACAGCACTTCACTGGTTTCGAAGTAATGCTTAAGGGGGGCGACACATCGCCTTGGAGAAATGGATCTTAGGAGGTGAAGTTATTAGACCTCATTACACCTGAACTTCTTCATCTGTGTAAAGTAATAGTTCTGGTTCATAGCAGAGCTGTGGCGCTAAATGACAAATTTCAATAAAACGTTTAGCATAGTTCCTGGCACACAGTAAAGACTTCAGAAATATTAGCTTAACACTCCGCATACTCAGAGGGAAGCGTCATATATCAAACAAGCCACAGAGGAGGAAAATGTATGCTTTAGAAGAAGTTTCCGGTGTGACTATGCTACAGAGTATGTGAAGGAATATAATGGGAAAGGATGGGAAAAGGTCAAATTGGGGTTTAACCATAGGCAAACTGAGCCAACTTAATCCTACAGAGGACAACGGTATCTGCGATTGGAATTATCTCCCTAAACTTGATGCTTCTCTTCGATGTTTTCACACAAGGGAACTGCTTCAGAGCGAATACTGCCACAGGTCTTTGAAGGAGGTGGGGCTTACAATGGGGTTTGAAGAGTGCCTGAAACTGTAGTGAGGTGAGCACAGAGAGGGTGACCGAGCCCAGCCTTCTTGAGAAGCTACCAGCCGAAGGGTAGTTGACGCTTTATATTGGTGAAGTAAAGTAAACCAGGCTGGGGAGATGGGAGTGAAACTAAGGACAGCCTCCGGAGATCGTGGGGGACACTACAGTGCATAGTGTGCACCACAGAAGTGGGATGATTTACAACCAGAAAAACAGAACGGAAAATTTTTATAGTCAAGTACAGGAGAGGGCATAAAGTCTTAGAAGCTCCCCTTGCTTTTCTCCCTCCCTCACTCACTCATTCACTCTCTTCTTCACAGTTTGCATTATTTTCAACATTTTAAAGGGTCCTTTCATACTTAAATTTGGAGAGTCCACTATACATTGGCTAATTGAATTTAAATTTTAAAGAAAGCTAAAATAAAATAAAATACATTTGGAGAGTCCAAGGTGCCTGGGTTGCTCAATTGATTGAGCTTCCAACTTTTTTTTTTTTTAAAGATTTTATTTATTTACTTGAGAGAGAGAGAGAAAGAGCACGCACAAGCAGGGAGAGCGGCTGGCAGAGGGAGAAGCAGGCTCCCTGCTCAGCAGGGAGCTCGATGTGGGACTCGATCCCAGGACCCTGGGATCATGACCTGAGCCCAAGGCAGACGCTTAACCATCTGAGCCACCCAGGCATCCCAAAACTTCCAATTTTTGATTTAGGCTCAGGTCATGATCTCAGAGTCCTGAGATCAAGTTCCGCATCAGGCTCCACACTGGGTGTGGAGACTACATAAGATTCTCTCTCTCCCTCTGCCCCTCCCCCTCTTGCTCTCACTCGTGCTCTCTCAAATAAATAAATAAATAATAAATAAATAAATAAATTTGGAGGGTCTAATATTGCCATTTTCTCTGACAATACATTCAATCCTAAAAATAACTAATAAAATTTTACAATTCCCAAATTAACTTATTTGCACCTGGGTTCAAGGATTCAAGATATTAAATATCCTTAATTTCGACAAAAACAGAATTATACATGTGACATGTAACAAAATCTATTCAGGATGCCAAATGAAATCATTAGGCACATTTTCTCTTCCTTAAAAAGCTCTGAGAATTAACAGAAGTCAAACAAAGCTATATTCATAGAGCAAAGGAAAGATAATATTCTGCAGTATCAGTTATATGTCTTATCTCTGCTGCAGACACTTTGCCATTTGCTTTCCTTTGCCCAGAGCCAAATTACTAAAAGTAAAAAAATGCACTAAAGGGGCACCTGGGTGTCTCAGATTGTTAAGCGTCTGCCTTCGGCTCAGGTCATGATCTCCGGGTCCTGGGATCGAGTCCCACATCGAAGCAAGGAGCCTGTTTCTCCCTCTGCCTGCCACTCCCCCTGCTTGTACTCTCCCACTCTCTCTCTGGCAAATAAATAAAATCTTTGGGTGGGAGGATGGGTTAGCCTGGTGATGGGTATTAAAGAGGGCACGTTCTGCATGGAACACAGGGTGTTATGCACAAACAATGAATCATGGAACACTACATCAAAAACTAATGATGTCATGTATGGTGATTAACATAACAATAAAAATTAAAAAAAACAAACACAAAAGAATAAAATAAATTCTTTAAAAAATGCACTAAAAAACTAAGTCCTTTCCTTGATGAAAAGTTTGTATCTATTTAGAAATATAAGGCACAGATATACATCATTTTACCGAGGTCCTTAATATACATTAAAATATGAACCTAGATAAAACATTAGGTTGATGATTGTCAGGAACAAGACACCTGTTTGTTGTGTTTGACCTCAATCAGTATGAAAATGGAACACACTAAAGTTTCATCTTATGTACTTCATCACTTATTTTCCACAGAGGACAGCATTGAGAATATTTTAATAAAATTTCTGAAAACAGTGAAATACTGAAAAGTGATCCCTTTTAGGAAAATCAGGGCCACACCTGTGTTTAAGCTTAGAAGGAAAATCCTTTCTTTTGCTGTTCTGGACACAGACATAAATGCTATTGGAGGCATCTCGCTGGGAGCCCATCTTTTCAACTGGGGCTTTGCTCTACACCATCTCTGAACTTGACTGGGACTAGTGTAATGTGTTCTCTAAGCTAGCACATGGTTACAGATTTAAGCAAATTATTTCCAGAAATTTTCCAATTGAGTGCTATTTACTTTCACTGGGGACATTGTATTTAAACGTTGTTTGAAACCCACACCAAAAGGAAATGCGTTTAGAAAACTATTTGGCAAATTATGGCTCAGTCATTAAGCATCTGCCTTCGGCTCAGGTCATGATCCCAGGGTCCTGGGATCGAGTTCTGCATCAGGCTCCTTGCTTAGCGGGAAGCTTGCTTCTCCCTCTGCCTGCCGCTCCCCCTGCTTGTGCTCTCTCTCTCCCTCTCTCTCTCTGTCAAATAAATAAATAAAATCTTTAAAAAAATTATTTTAAAGAAAACACCTAAATTTTAAATTGTGTCGTCTTGCTAATGTTTTGTAATCGTTATAGTCTGCCGAACTCATAGAAATAGAGACACACAAAGATGACTGGTTATTATGGAATATTTTTGTCATTGGCAATGGTTTTATAATATACATAAATCAACTAATAAAATGATCATTAACAGTCTGCTCAATAAATATCTTGCCCTTTCTTCTCTTCTAATTCCCTTCAAGTGGTTAACACATTTTGTATATTGATACAAAGAATTTATTAAATGAGCATAGGAGGGAAAGCTTATTGTTAACTACAAGGTATTACTCAAATTTAGCAATTGTTGCTATTGCTACTAAAAATAAATCAGTCTAAGAAGAATTTTATACATATTTTTCTTTTTCCAGTGTTGGCAAACAACGTGGAGTCACTGTGGCTTTAAATGAAACACAAACAAACAAACAAACAAATAAACACTGTACCCACTTAATTAAGGTGAGATCACAAACTGGCAAAATCATCTCAGAGTTTGTGGAAGGATCAATGTGTGTGTTATCACAAATTTTAAATTCAACATTATAGTTTCAAATTCTTTATATTCAATACTGGCAAAATGAATTCAAGTAGTAGCTCTTGTCATGTCTGTTGTCATAAATAAATTTTTTTGTCACAATTTGTAATAATTTGAAGTCCTTAGCCTATGAAAATCTAAATAGATTATAAATCTGGAGATGATGGGCATAATCCACATGTGCCCATGCTCACTGCAGAGAGCAATTGTCTTATTTAGATATCTTGGCAAATGTGTAGGGTAGGCATTCAACAAGTGCTCACTGACTTGAATTTAATTACCTTTCTCCAAAATACATGCTATTCTTTTTCCTTGGGAGGCTTTTTCCCTGTCTACCTTCTGCAACTAGTAAACTTAGTTGAACATTCTGGTCAAATGCGAACTCATTGGTGGAACATTTGGGAATGTTCTAGGCCAACCTGGTCACTCCATGTTCTGTGATCCTTCTACCTTTTAATTATCTGGGCTAATTAGACTGGGATGTTCACAGGAATAACTGGCTTGCTTACTTCATTTCTGCATGCCCAGAGTTTAAAACAGGAGTCTGACTTTCAAGCTCTCCTGTTTACAACAGCTTGTTTCCCAAAGGTGTGTGGACAGAGAATATAACCATTTATGTTATGGGCTTAGAGTGATAGATCTTACTGAAGATATTTGGTAATTTTGAGCATTTTTAAAAATACAGCTCATTTTTAGAAAATAATACATTGAACCATTGAACCTAGTTTTTCAGAATATATAAATACTAAGAGTGAGCCAATATATAGCATAATAATAGCTTTAAAAAATCATATTATTTTCTTATGCCTTCTTTCCCCTCATGCTATTTAACAATGTTGTTATTTCCATAATAGTAATAAATATAAGAATTACTGAACATCGAGTTTTTACAATATCTATAAAATTATGAAAATATCTCACAAGGTGCTGCATGGATTAAATATTTTAGAGTTTGCCAAATGTTATAAAGATTTTCATTTGACTCCATAAACAAAATGCATCCTATATCAACTGTTTCAATATTGATATTGTAGGTACTTTACTAACCTAAAAATACCATCAATAATTTAATAAATATTGTCTCTGAATATGAATATTACTCCATTCCTTTGTAGAATGAGGTAAGTACAATTTTTAAACATAAAAATTAATTATGCATGGCTAAGACTCATATGTTGACTGAAAATATATGACATATTTACCTGCGAGGTAAGATGTCTATTTATGAGTTTACTCCAAAGATATCTTAATAAAACAAAATCGAAACATTAAAAATAAAGAGGTCATGTTCAAAATTTAGAGCACCGGGGGAAAGAATTAAAATTTTAAGTGTTAGATCAAGAGCACATGAGGATAAAATATTAACAGGAATAAAAGTCATACTATTCAAGGGAGCCGGGGTGGCTCAGTTGGTTAGGTGTCTGCCTTTGTGCTCTCTCTTGCTAACTCTCTCTCTCTCAAATAAATAAAACCTTAAAAAAAAAGTCATACTATTCATTGCATTCTGTTTGTGAAATATCCCCAAGTTCATCATGCCAGGCCTGGTGGCAGATGGTTAGTCTGTTGCACTTTTTTTTTTCCACAAATGGCAATGTAGTCTACATTGCCACATTCAACTTATGGTCCAGTATGTATAGGAGAAATTATAAAGTACCTGAGAGGGACATTTGATCTTCATTCCCATTTTTTTACACATTATTTACACATGTTGGGTAATTTTAGAACAAGCTCTCTTTACAGTAGCACCACTGACATTTTAAAGCATATTAATGATTTGTTGTGGGGGTTGTCCTGTGCATCGTAAGATATTTAGTAGCACCCCTGGCCTTTATCCACTGGATAACATTAGCATCCCTCCAACTGGGACAGCCAAAAATGTCTCCAGACAATGCCAAATATCCCCTAGGAGCAAAATTATCCTTACTTGAAAACTACTGCTTTAGATGGTGTATGACAAGCTTTACTTAGCAAGGGAAAATAATTCAGACGAGGTGCAGGATTTATCTGGGATTTTATGTAGACTAAGTGGAATTAGCTTTTTCTTTTTTTTTTTTCCTTACTATTCACATCCTTTCTCTGGATATTTTTATTTCTGTTCTAGTCAAGTAAGAGTCTAGTTCCTCAGAGCTAATTTTGATATTGGGTTTTATTAAACATAACAGTATCCCCTTGAGATGTTTCCCTCTATTTTTATTTTTTTTATGTTTTTATGCTTTATTATTTTCTTTTATTTTCTCCTTTATTCTTAACTTTCTTCCTTTCTTTCTTTTTTGAAAAAGGGATAACTTCCTATTGCTAACGAAACTTTAATTAAGCACCAATTTCTTTATCAAACAGAGGTATCTATGACCAAAGAGTTTCATAAGAAACAAGTTTTTTACTCCCAGAGCAAACACTATCTATGGCTCCAAAAATGTAAATGTCATTGACATAATGAGACACTGGATACAAGTTCTTGAGGGCCCAATTTGGTTCTGAAATATGAGTGAAAGAAGAACCCACACATTTTAATAAAGTCTTACTTCACAGTAAGGCTGTCTGCCTTCAATTTGAGCATCTGTAGATCTGAGACTATCAAAATAAAATAAAATGAATCTATAAGAGTCTGACCCACTAAATTTCCTATAAGTCATCCATTGTAGAATTTATTCATACTTCTCCTGATTGATCACAAAAATTCCCCTTTTCCCCCTACACCCCACCCCAATAATTTCAAGCTTATATTGTTTGACTTCTTTTTTGTTTTTCAGAAATTGCTTTCTCAGTTATATATGTGGGAAACATTTTGAAATTTTAGATGCTTTTCAATTAACTGCCAAACACATCCTTCAATGGGCTACCCAAAGATTTAGAGTCATCGTTTGGCATACTTTCCTGTCACAGTAAAACTATTCAAGTACAACCATTACTAATGAGCTAAAATTTTGAAATCAGTTGACAATTTAAATATTGTTGATAAAATGCTACTAGGAACTTAGAGTACGCTAAAGCACAGCTAGTTACTATAAAGATGTATTCTTTACAATGCATAAATACATTGTAAAATGAGTGCATTTACTTAAGGTGGTCTCTATATCTACATATAAGCTCTCCAGACATTTATGTATTTGAGAAAAGTCTCCAATTGCCTGGAGCAAGCTCAGAATCACAGCATATGGAGTATGTCTAAAACCTCAATTGCAGAGGGACCTCCATAACAGAATCAGAAGTTAATGCTTGTTCCCTATATTTAAAGTGGCAAACCTAAGATTAGTTCCTCTCAGTGCTGTCTCATCTGTGTATAGCTCAGTAATTGGGGTTCAGGGTAATTTATAGTCACTCAATCCATTTGCATTCTTAAGTTTAGCAGAAATCAAGAGTCTTGGTTTCTGGTCTAATTTTAGCATACTGTTTAATTTAGCCAAGTTTCTTAACTTCTCTGTGTAGCTAGCTTGTCATTCGTCAACTGAAGATCATGGGGAATATCTCTAACAGCTGTGCTGACCTATGAACCTTAGCTCCTTCAACTTTCGAATTTCTGTCTTAAACCTACATGCATACCAAGGATGCTGACATTTTAGATGTTCATTATTTTGGACTCTTAAAGATTATCCTAAGTTTGGATCTACTTACCTACTGGATGTCATATCTGGATTTACTCCTACAGAATTCTTACAGAAAATTTAAAAGAGAAGAAGAGAATGTTGTAAGTAAAGATACTAGAGAGTCTCTGGACAGAGGCATTACATAATTGCTACACTCAAATCTAGGATCAGTTGAAGTACTCCAAAACCTTGTTCATTTTGCAGAAATAGCAGTTGGAGTAAACCTATTCTCAAAAGATCCTGCAATTCAGTTCTCTAAGCTTAATGAATTTAGACAGTTCAAATGAGACATTTGGCTAAAATCCTGAATTTTTTAGGCACTCAACTAAAGTCAGCTCTTTCACTATGGGTTAGGGGGCTTCAAGTCGTGATTTCTAAAGAAAGGGAGTATAATTGCTAAACTCTCTGGACATTAAGGCATAATATCTCATATCTGCCCCAATTTTTCTCTAATTATATATACAAATCTCTCCCTGTTGATTTCATAAATGCTTTGCTGATCCACAGTTCACATTGCCTGCCCCTGAGCTCTGTCAGGTCATACTTAGAGTGACAAAGGACTTTGGAGAGTTTATCTTAGTAAACCCTAAGTAATTGAGTGTTTAACCTGGAGGCAAATATTGGCTTCTCAGGTTAAAAGTGGAACCATAGCGATAAATCATTTGACTCGAGGATTTAGCATCTATCTATTGTCAGGGACTAACCTTCATTCACTGTAGACAACAGTAGACAACAAGGTGAAGGGCAAGCCAGGAAGAATCCCAGGGGAAGCATCTGTTCTAATCCTCAGTAGTTCAAATCTAAAAGCCATTGAGAGAATTGTTCCAGCAGATGTTGATTGCCACAAGAGATCAGAGACGGATGATCTCTTAGGTAGCAAAAGCCTATCCCTTGAACTTTTGAAACATTTCAACATTATGTGAAATGCTTAAGAATTTCTTAAAATACAGGAAAATCTTCACCCGCATTCTAAGTTTCTCTATCGCTGCCCAGGTAATGCAATACAAATAAATAACTTTTCTGTTACTTTCTGTTAGTTTCAAATTAGGTCATCTGATGTATAATGTCTATCTTCAACAAAAACAATGCAAACATTTACAGATAAGGCTGAAGATATTTCAGAGTTTGGTGAGGTTTTTAAATGTTAAACTTTTGTGTTTTATACATACTCAACCCTAATTTTTTTTAAAGATTAAAGAAATTCATTTGAAAGTGTGTATTTTTAGCACTCTGAACACAGTTTTCTAAAGAAGCAGTGTTATAAATAAATAAATCAGAAAGATCTATTCAGTATGTAATTGCGACAAAAATAATAGAAATAGAGATATTAGGTTCATTCTAGTAAGTAACTAAAAAAGTGCAAAACTTGAGTAAGCTTGATTTCTTTAATACTGATGATTGGAAAATAAGGAAAGATGAAATGATAGGTTGAGAATCTCCTAAATATCCAAAAAGACAGTTCTGGCTGGACATCACAGCAACAGTTCCCTTACAGGTTTATGTTTAGTAAACAACAGCTTGAACTAGGGGGCAATTCCAGAACAGTGGGCAGCAAATTAAGAAGGAAAAAAGTCACGGGAGTGTATTTGAACCATGACATATGACAGAAATGAGTCAAATTATTAGCCATGCCAGATATCCAGTGGTAAGCCTGACCTAGGACAGGAAGACTGCGGTACTTCGCAATGCCAAAGGAATCTGGGGCTGGTCAATGGCTTCGGGGCTCTGGGAAAAGCTTCAGGCAATGTGTCATCACATTTTTGAAAATGTGGGATATTCACAGTGAACTGCAAATAATATCAGAAAGTGATTTTTACTAAGCTTCCAGGCTTGCCAACATTACAGCCTAGACCAGTCACTATGAGCCTGATGTTTAGTCTGAGTTAAATCATTAATCTGACTACTTAATTTGTCTTCTTGCAAAGTGAGCCTGTTGGAATCAGAACAATGATTACAGTTAATTTATTAAATTGAAAAGATAGTTAAGGCAAAATAAATCTGGTTAATTAACTTTGATGCTTATATTATTTGTTCCTCCACTCTCACCATTTCACTACTCTAACGTCATTTATCAGGGAAACTCTCTTAATCTTCCTCACTGAAATAACACCCTCCCCCACTATCCACATTCTTCATCTTACTTCTCTGCCTTGCTATACCTTCACTTGCTTGTTTATTACTTGAATTCCCACACTAGAATGTAAACTCATAAGGTCAGGGCTTTGTTTTATTTACTGCCCTAGAACAGAGCCTGGTATATCATGGGCACTCAAATGTTGAATGAATGAATGATGCACTTTAGAGAAAATTGTTCCTGCTAGAGACTGTGTAATATTTTACATACAACGTCCATACTACTATATTCCACTCTAAAACTATAGCTGTGATTTTTTCCCCACATAAATCTGGATAGATCATTTTCACGTGTTAAAATGTTTATGTTATCTATCTCTCTGACTTGGGTGACTAGAAAGTACTAGATCTCTCATTAAATATTGATGTAATGTTGACAACTGAGATTACGGTCTTCTAGCATTTTCTGATTTTTGAATATATGGCTTTACTTTGTGAAGCTATATAAGGCATATCCATACTGATTCTAACAGAGTAGGGAATAAATTCATGATTAACATTATTTATTTTGATTCAAAGCTTAAAATATATGAAGGCCACTGATTAGATATTTATGTGTTACTTTTTTTCATTCATGTGTAAAGGACAAGGACTTATGATATATATTACTTATCAAAATAATATAATTTTCTTTTTATATCACACTGGTTCTTGGTATTCTTAGTTTTTAGTCCTTGACTACAGAATAAAGGCTCATGTTTTCTATTATTTGTGTCCTTAGAATGGAGTTATCCTGAAAAGAAGCATTTAACTACTTAGCTTTTAACTACTTGCATTAGCCACTTATTTTCCCTTTCTTTTCTTGCAAATGAAATTAGGTAAAATAACTGTAGTAGAATATTTCTGGCATCAAGTTGGCAGATTACAGAGAAAAAAAATCCAATAAATTATTGTGTAAAATTAGATTTCTTTCTCCTTTGCTTAACACACAATGCCTATGATAACTTTTCATTTGCTTTATCTTCTAAAAATTAAATAGATGTTAATGGACTACAAATGTAATGAAAGGGAGAAACTTCTTATCCAATATAAAAATCTAACTACAGGGGCGCCTGGGTGGTTCAGTCGGTTAAGTGTCTGCCTTTAGCTCAGGTCATGATCTCAGGGTCCTGTGTCCAGCATGGAGTCCTGCATGGGAGGGGGGGTATCGCTGCTCAGCGGGGAGCCTGTTTCTCTTTCTGCCTGCCACTCCCCCTGCTCGCTCTCTCTCTCAAGTAAAGAAATAAAATCTTTAAAAAAATCTAACTTCTAATGACTCAGTATACATCTTCAGGACAGAAATTAAAAAAAAAATTGAAAAATGAAGAATATAACCAAAAACAAATCATCTGGCTCTCTCAAATTTCCCAAATCGGTTTATGTGGTAATTATATCCCTAAAATGAATTTGGGGCTTGAGAATTGGATTACTTTATACAATACAACATATAAATTAGATAAAAGCCTATATTTTCTCTAACTTGGTCTTGTTAAACAGTAAATTGAGCACCATCATGGTGGAATTTTGGATCCCATCTATTTGAACATATGAATATAAGAATGTTCATATGCATAGATGCATGCATGCACATAAAAAATGCTAACAGTTTAAAATGAAATTTCGTAAGGAAAAAGACTAAAAAATAATTTAGTGGTAAACAGTTTTCACCAATAATTCCATGGTTCTCTTAAAATGAAATAAATTGGTAGTTCAGTGCAAAAAAAAAAATTGGCAACATGCCATAACTGTGCTCTGAATTCATATGATGGGAAACCAAAGAGGCAATTCATTTTTTGTTTGTTTTTCTCAACAACAAAAAGTTTCTGATGGTTTCATTTTGTAGAGCTAACTGCTCCATCCCAAATAAAATCCAAAGCCTTTCAAGATGATTTGCAGCCTTTTGTATGCAGCTGCTGTTATACATTCTAGGCCTTTCTTCAAAACATGCTATATCATATAATACTATAAGTCAAGACTTTATATCACTTGATAAAACTAAAATATTCATTTAGTTTTTAAGGTGCATTTTCCTGACATAGTACCCATAACAGTGGTTCTCAAAGTGTCACCCATGCATTGTTGGGTGTCCCCCAAGAACATTTCAGAGGGTCCACAAGATTGAACGGTTTTCCTAATAACACTAAAACACTACACCCTTCTTACTCTCGAATCCCATGTATACAGTGAAATTTTACAAAGGTTACAGGATGCATAATCACATTGAATAATGGAAAGTGTCAATGTTTGGAATTTCCACATAACTCAGTAGTGAGAAATGAGAAGAAATAACTTTATGTGAGTACTGAAAAAAATTCTGATTTCCTACTTAATACCCTGATAAAAAAGAGAAAACCTACAAAAGTGTATATTATGATCTGAGCTGACCCTCTCATCTCAAGGAATCCTGTTGGGACATAAGGCAGGAAAACCTGTGATACACTTAAGACAGTATTAAAGCGGCATGGGAAAACATCTGATAAGTTGTTCCAAGTTTCAAGGCTCAGCGTTTCCTCAACCCCTCAGGTGTTCCCTCCAGTTAAAAAAAATACACACAGAATTGGTTGATATAAATTCTGTTCCACTCTTCTACCTTGCCTGTCGATCACAATGTTTTTAAAATGAGATCAGCAGACATCCCGTGTTCATTCCGTGGCATTGAATCAAACGCCTCTCATGATTCCTTAGTGCAGTTACCCTCTACCTAAGGCAGGAACTTTCTGAGGAGCAATTGGGGAACCAGCTTAGTGCATTGAGGCACTGAATGCTAATTTTTGAATCCAAGTGACTCTAGGTGATATGTGTTAAGTGTGACTAAAGTAATGTGACTAGCTTTTTAAAGCAGATTCACCAGAATGTGTTTATCCAACAAAAATGCTGTGGCACGCTCTTTTAAATGGTGAACTTGTTTTTCTGAAGTAACCATAATTTATAGGATGTTTAATCAAATAAAGAAAGTGGAGGTCTAAGCTGAAAAATACTGGTTTGGTTAAAAAAAAACTAGGCTTTATTATATAACAATGTATTACTTTTCTTATTTATTAACTATAAGCTTATTGACACCAGAGATTTTTATCTCAGGCAAATATGTTTCCTAAAATACTATACACTTAAACAACTTTGAACGATGATATCACAATCCAATTTTAAAGATAGTTTCAAAAGAGGATTTCCCAAAACATTCTGTACAATAGCAGTGTTCCTATAATAAGTACAAATTCCCAAGAATTAGTATGGCAACACTCATTTAATTGTTTCAGTGTTTTTGTTTAAAAAACAAAATAGCAGTCCTATTATTTTAAACCATACCTCATAGTTTAGGGTAAATTATAAAATTGTTGTACCAAACAAGGATTATTACAGGAGATTAAATTAAAAATTTCTAAATTATTCTGGAAATGCAGATGCAAATTACAGCTTCTCAGAAGGAATTTAGGACCCCCACAGATATTTTGAGAGGTTTTGAGAAAATACAAGAATGAACATTGAATAATTATAAACAGCTATTTATTGGCAGTTAGTGAGCCATTTTGTTGGTGTAGTTTTTAAGAATCTTCTGAGAATAAAAAATGCAAAGAGTCTGTCACATTTTTATTTCACAAACGATAATGAGGAATTTTGACAGAGCAACATTTTTTTTTCTACTAGAGTCTAGAAATGGTCTTCTGTACCCCTTGGTCCTTACAAAGTAACAATCAGTACAAATAAAACTATGAAAGTTAACCCAAGTTAACCCTTATTCTCCAGACAGCAGATGATCCAGATTTGGATGAATCTTCCAAGTTTCTACAAGAAAAATCATTCCTTAGAGTATCCTAGAAATCAAAACTAATATTGAAAAAAAATGCTCTGGTTTAAAAATGGGATATGGCACAGAACCTAAATTACCAGAAATCTAATATTTCAAATAAAGGTCTTTTAATCAAGTCCTTTTTATTAAAACTGTAAGTATTATATATATATATATATATATATATATAGTGATTGTTGTAATAACAAGGACAATGCCTACAAGAATGATACTACTTCCTGTACAGTTTGTTAAAAGCTCAATAGTAGCAAAAGGCTATGAAGGATATCTTTAGATTGCAGAGTAGCAGTGAGCAGAATAAAAAACATTCCTCAAAACTAAATATATTATCATCTGTTGCATATATTGTCTCCTGGCATGAAAATTTATAGTCATAAAAATGATGCTTTGCTGCAAAATGTTGGCTAATTTTTCTGGAGATCAGAGAAGGAACAAAAGAGACACTAAAAAGCACTATCCACATATTTACTCATGTTTTGCAATTTCTTCAATTTTTCAGAGCTTATTACAGTCAAAGTCACTGTTATGAATTTAATTCAACTAGCTGTTAGATATAAAATTTTATTTTATTTGTCTTGGTCTTAACCTAGTGAACCGTAATCCCAAGATCAGCAACACTTTTGTGCAGGACACATTTTAAGAAATACTTAGATGTACGAACAGTGAATCCACTACAGAATTTAGTTGAAAATTGGAAATGTAAATAAGAGTGTAACTTACAAAGGCATCAGGAGAGTTCCAACTCCTATATCAACTCATCTAGGAATATCTCTGGGACACTGTGCTTCTGAATTTCTGGTTCTATTTCTGTGGTTTTATTTGTAGATGAAACTCAGTCTGGCAAATTGGGCTCTTTCTCAGAATGTGAGATAGATGCCACGTGACACACTTGGTCATTGATAATAGAATTGTTGAAATTGATAATTTTAGAAAAGAATGAGTTTTTTAATTAATAATAACCTTTTTAAAAAAAAGATTGCATTTATTTGACATAGAGAAAGAGAGAGAGAGAGCAAGCACAAGCAGGGGGAGCAGCAGAGGGAGAGAGAGAAGGCTCCCCACTGAGCAAGGAGCTTGACTCAGGGCTCCATCCCAGGACCCTGGGATCATGACCTAAGTTGAAGGCAGACACTTAACTGACTAAGCCACCCAGGCGCTCCAGTTATAACCTTTAAGAAACATGAAGAAGGGCGCCTGGGTGGCTCAGTGGTTAAGCGTCTGCCTTCGGCTCAGGTCATGACCCCAGCATCCTGGGATTGAGCCCTGCATCGGGCTCCCTGCTCTGCAGGAAGCCTGCTTCTCCCTCTCCCACTCCCCCTGCTTGTGTTCCCTCTCTTGCTGTCTCTCTCTCTCTGTCAATTAAATAAATAAATAAAATCTTAAAAAAAAAAAAGAATACCAAAACTTTGGAATTTGCCTAATAGTGCATTGGATAAATAAGTAATGTATATGAATAAAGTGGAATATGATACATTATTTAATGATATTATTAAAATTTATCATTTAGAAAATTATACATTTTATATTTTAAGTTAAAATAGTCAGATTACAAAACAATACTGAGTTTGTATAAGAAGAAAATACTGGATTGATAAGTGAATATCATTTTATATATTAGTACATATAATATGATACCATTTTGTAACTATATACATAATTGGTAATTACAATTGGTTACCTTTGGTAGTATCATTGATAATGATCATTATATCTTTATTTTCTAAAATTGTCTGCCATGAAAAAAGAATTCTATAAAGAAATGTCTTTTCAACGGAATCTGCCAATAAATATATGAAGAAATAATCAAATGCACTTTGAATCAAATTAATACAAATTAAAACAATTAGATACAATTTCTCAAAACTAACAAACACAAAAAATGGTAATATCTATTTTATCAGTATATAGTTAAGTGTGCTCTTAAAAAGGGCACAGGAAATCCACTTTTGACAAAGAAAATCCACTTTCAGGGTTATATCATAGGGAAATTATCAGACTCATACAATAATGAATGCCAATGCATCATTTACACATTTGTATAAAATATTGAAAAGCTATCATTTGACGAAGTACAGCATCCATTCATGATAAAAACCCTCTTCAAAGTAGGTTTAGAGAGGACATACCTCAACATAACAAAAGCCTAATATGGAAAACCCACAGCCAACAGCATACTTAATGGTGAAAAACTGAGAGCTTTTCTCCTAAGGTTAGGAACTAGTAGACCACTCTTACCACTTTAATTGAACATAGTATCGGAAGCAATTAGACAACATAAAGAAATAAAAGACATCCAAATAAGGAAGAAGTAAACTCTCACTATTTGCAGATGGCAGGGGACTATATATAGAAAACCCAAAAGACTCCACCAAAAAACTACTAGAACTGATAAATGAATTCCGTAAAGTCACAGGATGCAAAATCAATGTACAGAAAGGTGTTGTATTTCTATATATCAGTAATGAAACAGCAGAAAGAGAAATTAAGAAAACAATCCCATTTACAACTGCACCAAAAACAATAAAATATTCAGAAATAAAGTTAACCAGAGAGGTGGAAGACCTGTACTCTGAAATCTATAAAACACTGATGAAAGAAATTCAAGATGCCATAAAGAAATGAAAGACATTCCATGCTCATGGATTGAAAGAACAAATACTGTTAAAATGTCCAAAGCAATCTACACATTTAATGCAATGCCTATTAAAATACCAACAGCATTTTTCACAGAACTAGAACTAAAAATCCTAAAATTTGTATGGAACCACAAAAGACCCCAAATAGTCAAAACAATCTTGAAAAAAAATGCAGGTATCACAATTCCAGATGTGGAGTTATATTACAAAGCAGTAGTAATTAAAATGATATGGTACTGGTATAAAAATAGACATAGAGATCAATGGAACAGAAGAGAAAACCCAGAAATAAACCCACAATCATATGGTCAATTAATCTTTGACAAAAGAAAATGAATATAAATAGGAAAATGACAGTCTCTTCAACAAATGGTGTTGGGAAAACTGTACAGCCACATGCAAAAGAATGAAACTGAATAACATTCGTTCATCATACACAAAAATAAACTCAAAATGGATTAAAGACCTAAATGTAAGACCTGGAATCATAAAAATCCTTTAAGGGACCACAGGCAGTAATCTCTCTGACATCAGCCTTAGCAACATTTTTCTAGATATGTCTCCTGAGATGAGAAATAAAAGCAAAAATAAACTGTTGGGACTACATTAAAATAAAAAGTTTCTGCACAACAAAGAAAATAATTAACAAAACTAAAAGACAACCTGTTGAATAGCAGAAGATATTTGCAAATGACATATCCCATAAGGGGTTAGTATTCAAAATATATAAAGAACTCATACAACTGAAGACAAAAAAAAAACAATACAATTAAGAGTGGGCAGAAGACATGGAAATTTCTTCAAAGAAGACATACAATTGGCCACCAGTTACATGAAAAGATGCTCAACATCACTAATCAATAGGGAAACGCAAATCAAAACTACAATGAGATATCACCTCACACTTGTCAGATGGCTAAAATAAACAACAACACAAGAAACAACAAGTGTTGGCGAGGATGTGGAGAAAAAGGTACCCTCTTACACTGTAGGTGGGAATGCAAACTGGCACATTCACTGTGGAAAAAAGTATGCAGCTTCCTCAAAAAATTAAAAATAGAACTACCCTATGATCCAATAATCATACTACTGGGTTTTTATCCCCAAAATACAAAACACTAATTCAAAAGGATGCATGCACCCCTATGTTTATTGTAGCATTATTTACAACAGTCAAACTGCAGAAGCAGCCCAAATGTCCATTGATAGATGAATGGATAAGGAAGAAGTGGTACATGACACACACACACACACACACACACACACACTGGAATATTATTCAGCCATAAAATGAATGAAATCCTGCCATTTGCAACAACAGGGATAGAATTAGCACAATGTTAAGTGAAATAAGTCAGTCAGAGAAAAACAAATACCATATGATCTCACTCATATGTGGAATTTAGGAAACAAACAAGCAAAGGACAAAGAGAGAGAGAGAGAAAGAGACAAATCAAGAAACAGACTCTTAACTATAGAGAACAAACTGATAGTTACAAGTGGGTACCTGGGTGGGGAGATGGGGATTAAAGAGTACACTTATCATAATGAAAAAAAAAATTAAAGAATAATAGAATAAAATGATAAAAATGAAAGAAACCTAGATATAATAATAATTTTCCCAATAATTAGAGGTTGATTTTTAAAAAATGGTACAACCAGATAATAGAATAGATAAAACTGACAAAAATGAAAATTTGAAGATTATTTATTGACAGTGAAATATATTCAACACGTATATTGCTAAAAGAAAAACAGGTTATACAGTAATATTATGAATGATCCTAATCTAATTATGTATTCATGCATAGGTGTGTATAATAGGTATACAGATAAAATCTGGAAGTATCGACTGACAAAGTTACAGATGTTCTCTGTGGGTGGCACAATTATGGATGACTTTTCTTCTTTTTATTGCTTTGTTTTGAAATTTTTATAACGTGAGCATATGTTGTTTAAGTAAACATGAATTTTAAAATGCTTTAAAATTATATCTAGTTGGACGGAGGAACTGAGAATTTATCCAATCCGTTTACTAAAGGTGGCTCAGTCAGATGCAAAAATGGGTAAATATAAAAATCCCAAGACTTCAGACATGAGAGAACCATGCTGCATTTGTGGGGGACACATTAAACCGATGTATGACATTTCAGAATTACCATCATTACCCACCTTATAAACGGTGACCATCTATTTTCCCAGAAGAAGTGACAGTAGCTTAATGTTAAAGGATACATTTCCTTCAGGGGAAGATATAATTGACAAAGCATTGAGAGACGTGATTTCTATTTATTTGCAAGTCAACATAACACAAGGTGAAAAACAAAGATAAAAAGGAGAAAAAGAAAAAGTGACTCACTCTTGTTGTGTAAGCAGCTTCTGGATCATCCTCTAGAACACGTGAAAGTCCAAAATCAGAAACCTTACACACCAAATTACTGTTGATCAAAATGTTACGAGCAGCAAGGTCCCGGTGAACATAACCCATATCTGAGAGGTACTTCATGCCAGATGCTATCCCTCGAAGCATCCCCACTAGCTGGATGACCGTAAACTGGGCATCGTGTTTCTGAGAAGTATTTCAAATACACAGTTAAGATGTGTTGCTCTTCCTTAAAGATATATCTTGGTTAAAATCTCACATACTGAACTGTAAAAAGATGGACTATATACATTTTAGTTCTAAGCACTCCAGGCTAACAAGATATGTGAATAAATAGATACAAGGCTAAAACAAAATAGCACAGTAGCTACATTACTAAATACTTCATTACAAGGAGCGTCCTAATATTCTGACTTCAGGTTCAAAACTAGATTGTTCCTGGTCTTTTTGTGACATACAAACCCCTCAGAAATTTTAAATTCAAGAATAATAAAATGAAATGACTCCTGTGGCTATTTTAGTTTTACATATTTATTTGATTGAATGTTCATTCTTCTTTCTTATTTTTCAGATGTTTTATTAATTGCTTCAAAGAAAGTGGATGTTAAATTTTTAAATTATCATCATAAATAAATAGTTCAGAATTAGTCAAAAATATTTACTGAATATTTGTTTTCTACTCAGTCTTGAGTTATAGGTCATAAAATGGAAAACAATAAAACACAAAGTCAGAGTTCTGTATTTAGAAAAGCTTCTAATTTACTTGGATTAAAATAGAAATATTATATGATAAATAGGTAAATAGATACATACAGATGTACATATGTACATAAATGCATGTATAGATAAACAGATCTAAAATTCCATGTTTGGTTATATCTACACAATAACAATATTTATTATAATGGTTTTAATTACCTGACTTAAAAAATATTTGTTTTTGAAATGCTTGGGAAAATAATTGCTGATAAAATTTGTATTTGCCTCGTGAATATTAAAATAAATAACTTCTTATTTATAGAAAATTTAAAAGTTTCCTATAAAGAATTATACTATGCTTCCTATCTATCTATCATCTATCTATCTATCATCTATCTATATCTATTTTATAGCACTGAAAGCACATTAAGACAGAGTATATGTCTTTTTTATCCCTTGCAGTGATTGGTGATTGGCAGTGTCTTGTTCTCCATAAAACTTTCACATTTCTTTGAACAAATATTTGCTGAAATAATTTAAAAAAATATAGAGAGAGGCATATATATCACCAAAATGATATATTTGAATTGAGAATACTTTGAAATTATAATACTTGCTTATTTTCTGAGATGAAAGCTCTACGTGAGAGATAGATGGTCTTCTATCTAATAGCAGTCTGAGGTTACTTTCAATGAAGAAAAGAGAATATTTGTCTTACAACAATGTTACTTAGGTCTTAATTTATGGATCTTTTAAAAATTTTTATTTTAACCAGTGTGAATCTTGGCAGTATAAAAAGACTGAAGAAGATTGCACAAATTTGTTTTTAAAAATATAAACCATTAACTTTGTAAGACTGTTGAATCACAGACCTGTACCTCTGAAACAAATAATACATTATATGTTAAAAAAAAAAAGAAGATAGCAGGAAGAGAAAAATGAAGGGGGGGAAATCAGAGGAGGAGACGAACCATGAGAGACTACAGATTCTGAGAAACAAACTGAGGGTTCTAGAGGGGAGGGGGGGTGGGGGATGGGTTAGTCTGGTGATGGGTATTAAAGAGGGCACATTCTGCATGGAGCACTGGGTGTTCTACGCAAACAATGAATCATGGAACACTACATCAAAAACTAATGATGTAATGTATGGTGATTAACATAATATAATAAAATAAAAAACATAAACCATTAACTTTGGATGCTGCAAGATAAAGATGCAATTTTAGTCTTCCTCTTACTATTTAGTACCCCTCCTCCAAATTTCAGTTTTACTTTAAACTTTGTTATCTAATTGCTGGCAAAATATTAGAGGTTGCCTCTAACATTTTTAGCAATTCATTCCATATTTATGCATATATATGTATAGATAGAGGGATAAGAGATATAGATAGGGGTAAGAGATATATGAATATATATAAAATCTTCTACTTACACGTAAGAAACTGTCCAAGGAACCATTCTCCATGTATTCTGTGACAATCATAACTGGTTTGCCTGGATATAGGGTAAATAATAAATTAAACATGATCATCAGCAGAGTTCAACAAATATCATATCATGAATACATATAATACACTTTGATACAGTGATGAATTAAAAAAATGTAAAAGCTTTCCCTGTCTCCCCAATTTTGCAATGTTGCAAAAAAAATTCAATAGAAAATAAAACCAAAAAAAATTGAAGAAGATTGGTTTGCAGAACAAGGGCTTACAACCTACAGTATCTAAATTGGCTTATTTGGAATGGCTTTCTGTGAACATAAAATATGTCCCCTTTCTTCCCTTTAATTGCATCCTAGCTGATCTACAAAATCAGGTATTTCTGCCTTCCAGCCCAAGATAGAGCCAGGATTTCCACAGTCATTCATACTTTCTACAGATATTTATAGAGCTATGTACTAGGTGTTTCCTTTTACTCTGGTTAGTCAGAGCAAGTAAATCAAAGTGCCCATCTTCATGGATCCTATATGTGAATTTCATAAAACAAGACTAATAATTATAACTCTTAAAAATCTGTATTCAATTAACACATTAAAAATATAAAATCCATGTTTAAAAGGAAAATAAAATTAAAATAGCTGTTGGCAGTAACTTATAATAACCATTTTAGAAATTATGTGGCCTTAAATACCATTAAACCTTTTAATGAGCATTTAACTTTATATAGCACTTACTACGTGCAAGATGCTGGTTTAATTATTCTATATATGATAAATTATTAATTATTATCACTTCCATTTTACACATGAGAAAACTGTGGTAATTAACTTACTCAATGTCATATAGCTAATAAATAATAAAGCCAAGAGCAGCAAACTGAATCCACTATGCTGTTACTTTTGGAAATTTATACTGAGGGAAATGTTTAAAATACGAAAAAGCATTAGATACGAGAGTGTTGAGTATGCTGATATATATATTTACAAATAGAATAAGTGTTCAACTATATAATGATTCAGGCAATTGTTGGGTGTCAATTCCATGGATTATTCTGAATTGAAATGACAACTCTGAAGTCTGTAGCATTTTAGGTAATTGTTATAGTTTAATGTCATGTGAGCAAAGTTGAAAATATAACTCTATATACATTATGATAACAACTTGGAAAATAAGTAATGCAAAATGAACAATTCAAAAAGAAAAAGAAATATGGAAAATGGGTATTTTTGTTTTTGTTTTTGTTTTTTTAAGATTTTATTTATTTATTCATGAGAGACAGAGACAGAGAGAGAGAGAGGCAGAGGGAGAAGCAGACTCCCCACTGAGCAGGGAGCCCGATGCGGAACTCGATCCCAGGACTCTGGGATCATGACCTGAGCTAAAGGCAGACGCTTAACCATCTGAGTCACCCAGGCGCCCGAAAATGGGCATTTTTGATATACAGAAAACATGAGTAAGTTTTTTGCATAATTAGAATTATGTAACATTATATATTTATACATATATATTACACACATACATTACACTACTTCATCTTCACATCATCTTGTGCTTTAGTAACATATATTATTTCCATTTTATGATGTCCTCAACCGAAAACATTGTAGATTTAAGAAACCTGCTGAGGTCACACAATTAGTTAGTTCTCCAGCAGATCCCAACACAGCTGTCTCTGATTTTAAAACTTACACTATTACTACACTATAATTCTCTTCCTTTATTTCTGCTATACTATTGTTTTAAATATAATTCCATCATGTTACAAACAGAAGGAAAATCACTTGTCTTCCATGTCCAGAGGACCTGAATCCAGTCTTGACTGAGCACTGCTGAAAGATCTCGATCAAATGGCTTTTTAAAAAACATCGATGCACCCCTCATTGTACCGCACATTTAAGTTTTCCTCATATGTTCCTTCTATATCATGAAGGTTTGTTTGCCATTCTGATGATAGAAAATAGCTTTCTGGGGTGCCTGGGTGGCTCAGTTGGTTAAGCGTCTGCCTTCGGCTCAGGTCATGATCTCACGGTCCTGGGATCGAGCCCCATGTAGGTCTCCCTGCTGAACAGGGAGCCTGCTTCTTCCTCTCCCTCTGCCCCCCACACCTCCAGTTTGTGCACACTCTCTCTCTCAAAGAGATAAATAAAATCTTAAAAAAAAGAAAAGAACTTTCTTTGTTTGCTTTTTCCTTTCGTATGTAAAAACTCTTAATTCACACCAGTTATGAATTATATGGCTTGATACTATGAAGGTTATACTTGCTATATTTAGTACTTGTATGTATCCCAAGCTATAGGTCTTATTTATTAAAAGGTAAGAAAAAGTATTTAAATTCTATGATTTTCAGATAATTTTTATATATGTAACAATCAACTGATATACCAATTTATTTTCCAATAAGGTACTGATTTAGTTATATATTTTGGGTAAACATCATATATATCTAGTTAATCTGGTAATGTCTAAAAAGTCATTTAGCCAAAAGCTTAAGCCTCTAGAAGTTGATTGTTCTAAATTCTAATTAAGCTTTGCTTTAACAATATTCAGGAAGAAAGGGAAGATTCAACATTTCCCTGAAAACTTTTATCTCTCCTGAACTGATCAATCCAATGCCTAAAAAACTGGTCCCAGAGACTGATCTGAAATTAAAATAACGGATGAGTGAACAAACGAATGAATGAATGAATGAATGAACGAATGAAACCTTCATATGCATGTTCTCTATAAATCACTATAATTTTCTATGTTCTTGCCTTAATACCATTCTATGAAGAATAATATGCTAGCAAAATCCAATGCATACATTAAGTGTAGTCACACGTATTTTGCCTCATAAAGCCAACTCTCAATTACCGTGGCCGGTTACCGAGTTTTCGCACTACCCAGACCTTTGCTTATCACTCATTTCCTTCTGGCTCCCAGCCTTATGACCATTTAGTTTCTTGTTAGCCTGTTTAGTGGAATGTTTGGCAAGGGAAATAAAAGTAGCTGAAAAATCAAACCAGTCAATTAAGTCAAAGCCCCATGACCGTTCAGAAATCAGATCAGGCTGCATTTAGCTCTAAAATTTAGGTATTTGTAAATGCATCAGTTAAGATGGGCAAGTCCGAAAATAGGCTTTACATTAAGTTCAAAGATTCAGCAAACCCAAACGTACAAAGAATAAACAAAATCACAAATATTCTACCTTAGAAAGCCTTCATTTTTAAGTTTTATTTTTTTAGCATCTAAGTTTCTATTCTACCTTAGCTTCCTTGTGCTTTTGACTATAATAAATAGGGTTAAAGGAAAAGAAACTCTCTGCAATAGTGGTGAGAGCTAGTTCTAACACGTATTAAATGTAGCTGGAAATTATTTATAAAATATCAGTTCATCTGCCCATGGATGCAATGTGTTTCTATCAAGATTGCATGCTCTCTCATATGTATTTTGATTTAGAAGTGACATTCTCAGCTTTTTCAAGGGCCTATATCATTTACTGCCCTCAGAAATCCTAAAATACATCTGACTATCCATACTAAACTCAATAAAATTATTGTTGGATGACTGGCTGAAATGAAACTCCATCAAAAATGAGCAAAACAAAATGTGCAGTGGAATTTTGCTTTTGTTCCTAAGTTGATTCATGAACATAAATAAAATTATGATCTTTCATAACTAAAGGGTTAAGGGAAGCGAATCAGTCTGTTACAATCAGTTCATTTCCCCAACTATCCCCAGTGGTTCAGATATATTATTAATCTTTGAACCACTGTTTGATGACACAAGAATTGTGATTCAGAATATATAAGAATTCCAGGTTCAATATTATGTATTTCACCACAGCCTTCCTAATCACATTTTCTATAAAAAGAAGGGCAGGAAAATGTAATAAATATATAGCCATACATAGAGATTTTTCTTGCAGTTATCAAATAAATGTCTTTAGATTGAAATATTTTCATTCAAACATAAAAAATATTTATCAATGATTAAAATATTAAAAATTATTGGGGTGCCTGGCTCGCTTAGTCAGTAGAGCATGGAAATCTCGATCTTGGGGTTGTAAGTTTGAGCCCCACATTGGATATAGAGATTACCTTAAAAAAATAAAAAAAATATCGAGGGGTGCCTGGGAGGCTCAGTTGGTTACCCGACTGACTCAATTTTGGCTCAGGTCATGATCTCAGGGTCCTGGGATCAAGCCCCATGTAGGTCTCCAGACTCAGTGTGGAGTCTGCGTAAGATTCTCACACTCTCCTTCAGCCCCTCCCCCTCACTGGTGCCTGTGCTCTCTTTCTCTCAAATAAATCAATAAATCTTTAAAAAAATTATTGAAATTTAATTCATTTTCAAAAGAAATGCTATTAATTCCTATTACCAGTAATTGTATCTCACACACCCTATGTCTCATTTCCAAAGGATTAAAACATACTCTAATACATGAGTGTGGTTTAGAAAAACAAAATCTTTGACCTTAGCAGCCAGCATTCATTATTAATATCATGTAATCAGAATCAGGGTAGAAGCAAAAAAGCATACACAGCAGGAAGAAAATTGAAAAAAAATAATTGACAAATATGCTTCATGATTCCCAGAAAGAAAGGCTAGAATAATCTTTGAGTGGAAAGAAAATGTTTTGGTTTTAGATTTTCATGTACTATACCTAACTGATAGGAATATTCTGATGAGCTAAATTAGAGTATCTTTCTGTGGTTTACCATTAAATCATATAAAAATACAGGACAATCTTTTCCAAATTCCATTTTAATCAAGACATTATTTATTTTAAGAATGACCCCTATTAGGATGCTTGGGCAGCTCACTTGGTTAAGCATTGGACTCTTGATTTCTGTTCTATCTCATGATAGAACCATGTAGGGGCTCCCTGCTCAGTGTGGAGTCTGCTTGTCCCTCTCCCTGCTTCTCTGCCCCTCTGCCAGCTCTCTCTCAAATAAATAACCACGAGAGACTGTGGACTCTGAGAAACAAACTGAGGGTTCTAGAGGGGAGGGGGTGGGAGGATGGGTTAGCCTGGTGATGGGTACTAAAGAGGGCACGTTCTGCCTGGAGCACTGGGTGTTATACGCAAACAATGAATCATGGAACACTACACCAAAAACTAATGATGTTATGGTGATTAACATAACAATAAAAAATAAAAAAATAAAAAACTAATGATGTAATGTATGGTGATTAATATAACATAAAAAAATAAAATTAAGAGGCTTCTGCATCGGTAAAGTCCATTAGCAGATAGAATTTTTTTTTGGAAACAATCTAATTCTTTTGGACAATTGCTTATATAAAGTGTCTTTATTTGTATGTACTTCCTTTTATTTGATTAGATAAATTTTTCAAGAAAGTAAAAAAAAACTAATGATGTAATGTATGGTGACTAACATAATAAAATAAAATTTAAAAATATCTTTTAAAAAATGACCCTTATTACACCCACTGGTCTATGAATTAATGAGGGCAGGGGCCAACTCCATGTTGTATGTAGCTCTAAAACCAGCACCTAGCAGAGTGCCAATTAAAATTGATCATGGTGTCTATCATTTCAGGGTGGCTAAGGATAATCTCTCTCTTCAAAAGAAACACATTATCCAAGTCTTCCTTACCAACCATACTCCATCAATCTTAATACACTGAATGCTTTACATTCAGCTGACTTTACATTTTTTAAATTTATTTGTGCTTAATTTAAAACAAAATTTAATCCTTTTAAAAACAGGAGCAGATGAAAAATACAGGATATGCTTTACAGTCAATAATAGACCATCCACTTAAAACTAATATATCATTGTATATCAACTCTACTTAAAAAAGAAGTCAGGAATGATATTTCTACTCTCCCTTATTCTATTTGTATAATAAGTGCAATAACAATTAATAAATACAATAATCTGAATGTACTCAGTTTGATTTTACAAAGACAGCTTAGATTTGTTTTCCCTTTTCAAGCTTTCTACCTTTTATTTATTTTCTTGTCTAACTGCAAAAATTAAGACCTTATGTATAATAATGAATTGAGTTGATAGCAGGATTCTCATTTCTACTTTAAGATAAATGCTTTTCATGTTTTACTACTGAATATGATGTTGTAGGGTTTTTGTTTTGTTTTGTTTTGTTGTTTTTACATACATTTATCAGACATACATATTTTCTATGTAGGTTGTGCTAAGAAAAAATTTTAAAGTAAAATGTTTATTTTCTTTATCGAGATTGACTTTTTCTTTCTATCAATGTTGTGAATTTTTAGAATGATTAAATAGTAAACCAACTTTTCATTCTTGGAATAAACTAAACTTGAGCATTATATAGTATCATTTTTGATGAAATTATTAGCTATGACTTTATAATTATTCCAGTGTTATTGAATTTTTGTTCATGCATTACAGTTTTTCTCCCCTCTGAAAATGTTCTTGTATGATTTGGTATCAAGATATCCTCAGCCTCATGAGTTAGGGATGTTTCTTTTTCTCACTTTCTGCAAGAATTTGTGTATGATTAGAATTATACAGACAGATTAACATAACAATAAAAAATTAAAAAAAGAATTATACAGACAGTTATTAAGCAAGTATATAATTATAGTTTTTATTTTAGGAGAGTTACTGTATATTTATTATTTTTTTATTTTTTTAAATATTTTATTTATTTGACAGAGAGAGACACAGCGAGAGAGGGAACACAAGCAGGGGGAGTGGGAGAGGGAGAAGCAGGCTTCCTGCGGAGCAGAGAGTCCGATGTAAGGCTCGATGTGGGGCTCGATCTCAGGACTTTGGGATCATGACCTGAGCCGAAGGCAGATGTTTAATGACTGAGCCACCCAGGTGTCCTGAGTTATTGTACATTTAAACTAGCACTCTTTAAAATTGGTCTTTGGGCACATGTAAGTCATGCTCTAACAAATGTTAAGTTGCATTTAACCTTTCAAAAATATCATAAACCCATCCTATCTAAATGGGGAAAATACACAACAACACATTTTTTTTTTTTGTAATTCAAATGTGGCCAATTCAACCAAGAAATATAAATGGACAATGTTGAAGAAATAAGGAAAAATCTTAAATGTGTAAAAATAGCATTCTCTATCTTATTTTTTTCTCTAATATATTTGAAAGACTTTCCTAATTTCATTGCTGTAGACACTTGGATGAGATATTCTCAATTCCTTTTTCAAATTAGGCATGAATGCATGAGAACTTGTGTCATCAGAGTTTATTCTAACAAACTATTTCTATAAATTATTTATAAAATATATATAACATACATACTGTCTATTTTGAATATTACAGGGAGTTAGAAGTGCAGAAGAAAACTTTCAGAGAGAAGCAAACAGGACATAGCAAGAATTTGGCATTGTCACCATAGAATGACATTTTATTTCAGCAATATTTTTTATCATATGTACAGGAGATAGAAAGGTGCAAATAAATGACTAAGCCTTTGCTGTAAAGTGGATGCTCACAGCATTATAGAAATGTTTTAATCATGAGAAATTATCCTAATGTTCTGCTCACTATATTCCTTAATGATGCAGTTACAATTACACTACATTATTATTTTTTTAATTTTCAGAAAATAATTCCTCCCCAAATACCAAAAAAAAAAAAAAAAAAAACATCAATCTTATATAATTCCTTCTATTTCACTAGGCAAAAAGTGGTCATGGGGGTCTTCTTGGAGTATGAACATCATTTGACTAATGGTGTGATGGCAGAAATATCAAACATTTGCTAAAAACAAGTTCCATCTTTTTGAACTTCAACTAAAATTGATAACACATGTTAGTACCAAGTTCTGAGCAGAGTATGCCCCCAGCTTTCTGCTACTTTGAAGATCAGAGACTCTCTCACCTTCTCTTGTTTAAGATCATCAAGCTCAAAATGTATCATTAAAATTGTTTATGGTTCAATTCAAATAAATGGAAATATAATGATTGAATAAAGGGCTTTCTCTAAATGACTTGAAAATGATACCTTATAACAGACGTAGTGTTTCAAGCATATAATTAATAGCAATATTAAAAAGAATTATTAATGAGCAAAAAAAAAAGAATTGCTTTCAAGAATGTTTTTTTTTTCTATACAGCCAAGATTAACTGATAAATTCTCAAACTTACCAGAAGTGGTAATTTAGATTTTCATAACTCTATTTCACTTAACAATGTATTCCTATATAATCTTATTTGATCTTTAAGGTATCTGGAAATAGTGAAGTAGAACTGCTATTCTGAATTACAAGTGAAGAAACTGAGTCTCTGTGAGTGGTTTGATTTGCCAGAGGTCTCACAACCAGTTGAGCTGAGTAAAAACTTGAACTCTGACCCTCTTATTTTTAATCTGTATACTGGTATAATTGGTTTTCTTCTTTAAACACAATTTTGTTCATTAAATTATAAGCTATGAGGGCGCCTGGGTGGCTCAGTTGGTTAAGCGACTGCCTTCGGCTCAGGTCATGATCCTGGAGTCCCGGGATCGAGTCCCGCATCGGGCTCCCTGCTCAGCGGGGAGTCTGCTCCCTCGGACCCTCTCCCCTCTCGTGCTCTCTCTCTATCTCATTCTCTCTCTCAAATAAATAAATAAAATCTTAAAAAAAAATTACAAGCTATGCATCACTCTTGGGTGTTTGCGTGTGTGTTTCTGAACTTTGCAATTAGATTGTTTTAGCAGTCATATTCTCAGGAAACAAAGAAAATAATAGGAGTGGATGCAAAACTTCTGGTGACAAAATTGCCTTATTTATATGTTAAATGCAACATATTAATTTCATTTTAAGGCATTTCTATTTCCTCTCCGATATTACAGGGTACCAGACTTAGAGCTTTTAAATATGCCACTAAAAGAGTTCAAAATCTAATCTAGGTCTGCTACTCTATTATGTTTGCACTATATGAGATGACTGGGATCTATATAGTCAGATTTGGCAGCCTTTTACATGCTTATTTGACGAGGGAGATTTATCAAATTTAGAACTTTCACCCTAAGAATAAGGCAGTTGTAATCCACATTAGAATGTTACAAAAATCAGACGTGAATAAGGAATTTAATGTATAATACCTATGATTTTTAAAGCATTTTTTTTCTTAATGCATTCTTCTTCTGCAGTTTGGTCTTGGGTATTGTTTTATGGATTTCTTTTCCAGCTGATCATAATTCATATTTGATTATTTCATTTTAATATTTAAAGAAAACCTTCCATAATAATTATGGTTTAATGTTGCTCATTATTCAGTGAATGAATTTATAGGTGATAGCTAGCAAAATATAACAGGTTATTTTCAGTAGTTTATTAACAATGGAAACCAAAAAATCAATCTTCTTTTTTTTACATTTTTTTATGTTGTTATGTTATGTTAATCACCATACATTACATCATTAGTTTTTGATGTAGAGTTCAATGATTCATAAGAGCCTATCGATAAACAAATTTAAATTTAAATCTAATATTTATTTTGATAGTCACTTTCGTCATTTTTTATTAGGCATAGGTGTCAGAGAAGTTAGGTGATAATTCTGCCCATGCTAAAATATAATGATGTTTTCCATCACTCCCTGACTGATGCAAGCAGTTACACAATTGCACTTCCTTGAAGCATGCGTTCAATTTAATGAACCAACACCAAAGAAAGACCTATAGGTAGAAGATATTGCTCTTTTTTCCATTTAATCAATTTTTTTAATTACTAAATTAAATTTAGGAATTAATTTAGGAATAAATTTAATAAGAACCTAGCATGATCCAGTTTCTATTTTCTTCTCTGCTTAAAAATAACATGAATTCTTCCCTTTATGAGAGTTCACATTCTGTTTTAGGTATTAAGGATTATTAATTCTTTCCAGAAAATTTTTGAAGCTTGAGGGATTCCTTACTATGATCAAATTATTAGGGAATTTTTTTTTAAATCAAGATATAAAAGAATAAGTAGAATACAAAATGAAAATTAGAAACTCATTTTTGTCCATTGTTGGGGACAAGAGGTAAAACCAACAGACCAAATTTCCAATGCTATCTCCAGAACTTTCTAGTTAGACAGGCTGCTTGCTCTTTATAGTTATCGTTTGTTCAAATGCAAATTGAATTATTGTATCTAATTCACAGGGTAGTGGTAATAATGAAATGACATCCATAGTACAATGTCTGGCACACAATAGTCAACTCATAAAGAAAACCTTATAAAAAAAAACTTATGAAAATTGAGTTAAAAAAATATGGCTATACAAGTACAAATAAGATTCCCCCCCCAAGGGGGCTCAAGATTTGAAGGACAACCACTTGGTGAGGATGATATAAAGGAGAATAAATGGCTAATTGATTATTAAAACACCAGTGAGACATAAAATTAAGAATTATGGCATTAAGTAGTACGCTCTTGCCCTGGAGGAAAAAAGGATTTGAACATTTTCCCAATCCTTACTATTACTAACAGTTTTTTTTATTAACTTAAAAATAGTTTAAAAATGTTCTTCAGAAAATATTTCAGAGTTACTACTAGTATGGCCTAATATTTAGGAGTACAAAGGGAAAAATTCTTCTTACCATACATACTTAATATGGGCTTACAGTTTATGGTTTAATTCTACATTACTCAGTTCTTTCTTTCTTTCTTTTTTTTTAAGATTTTATTTATTTGACAGAGAGAAAGACAGCCAGAGAGTGGACACAAGCAGGGGGAGTGGGAGAGGGAGAAGCAGGCTTCCTGCCGAGCAGGGAGCCCGATGTGGGGCTCGTTCCCAGAACCCTGAGCTGAAGGCAGACGCTTAACCACTGAGCCACCCAGGCACCCCTACATTACTCAGTTCTTAATCCCATTGATTATATAAGAAAAATCCAAAGGAAATCAAAATACATTTCAATTATACCATGCTCTTGTGAGAAAGGAACTGCCTTTTTAGTCACACTAAGATGAGAATAGGTGTTAGTGCCATTTGGAAAGTGCTCTGTGTAATGTTAAAGAAAAATATCATTGTGAAAAATATAATGTGTAATGTCTGTTGGTAACCATAGAATATGTAAATGTGGTGCCAATGAATTATCCCCTAAAGGATGCCAAATTTCCTGCCATATGTTGTCTTTCGCTCTAAGTAGTTAGCTGCCAATTTAGCTTATTCTTCATCCTGTGCTCCAAAATCTTGAAGAAAAAAAAAAAAATCCTAGAGCATTCTCAAGAGGTTTTCATTGGTACTGGAGCCAAATATCACATATCTGCCTCACGGGATTCCTTTTGAGTCTGGCTGGAGAAACTATCATGGAAATAAGCTCAGATCTCTATTATGGGCTGTGAGCCAGAGTTTCCCCAGACCAGTCAAAAATCCATCTGGGACTCTAGATTAGAATTATTTGAAATCCACAGAGAACCAGGAAAAGGCCTTGGGTCTAATGTGATCCCAATCTTTACAGCTCAGAAGCAGTCCCCAAACTCCCATAATTTTCCCAAAGCCAGGGGGGTAAAGATTTGGAAGTTTAACTGAAACTGGTAAACAGTAAAAGAAAAGGCAGCTAGCTGGGAGTTCCCAGCAATTCCTGTCAAAATTGAGTCATTGTTTTCCCTTGCTACTCTACATAACAGACTTCTCCACAATTCACTTCTTAACTATCTTTTCATCAGTGTCTTAATACAGTCCAATTTTTTCAGCTCCTAATTTTTTTCCAATCTTTAAAGATCTAGAATAGCACTTTCAATATACTACTACTTAAATATCTTTGCTCTTTTGTCAAAGGAAGACAGGTTAACCCCAAACTAGTCTTTCTGTTAGGACTGACAGCTATAAAAAAAATCGAAATTCTTTAACGATTGAGTTTGGGTTTAAATAACCTCTGCTCAACACAGGCAAAAGTCTGTCTTTTGACTTGACTTACTTTTAGTAACAACTCCCTCCAGTCGAATGATGTTGGGATGGTCAAATTGTCCCATAATGCTTGCTTCTCCCAGGAAGTCTCTCCTCTGCTTTTCTGTGTAGCCCACTTTCAGGGTTTTGATGGCCACTGAAATCTCTTTTTTTGAAGGAAGTTTTAAGCGACCACTGCAAACTTCTCCAAATTCACCTGTTGGAAGAACAGAACAACAACAAAAGGTAAGGAATTATATAATAAAAAGGTATCAGTAGAGAGCAACTGTTTCCTCTCAATAATCCCATTCAAAGTATTCACACTTTGACCTGCAAGATGTACACTGTAGGCCTTCAACTTATTTCAGAAGATGATAATCAGAGACTCCCTAAGAAACCTCAGGACATCCACACCCTATGGAAAAATGGACCTTGTGAATAGCCTCATACATTTTCAAGTACTGCATCGTGAATAATCGAATATGAAAGAACAAGAGGAAAGTTGAAAGCTCTATTGAATAGGATTTTAACTCCTTGTTATCATAGCTACCATTTCCTGAGGATAATCCACAGACCAACAGAAATATTATGGGTTGAGCAATAGATTAAATTTCAGATGTTTCTAGCCATTCTGTTATTACTAAGAGAACCAATTTAGCAATATACTCAGACTCTCTGAAAATGAGAACAGAAGCATCTGCTACCAATTCATTTTATTGGAGTATTGGCATGTTGCATTACTGACATACTAGTTGTAAAGTTCTTGGAGCTTCTGGAAGGAAGAAGAAAATACTAGTATAAAAAAAGGTAGCAATCTTTTCTATAAAATCACTATAAAATTTTCTTAGATTCAATGTCTTCAATAAAAACTTGTCTTAAATGCATGATTAATCCAGAATTTACTGAATATGGAGTGCTGCTGACTTTTAAATGGTCTAAACCAACTAATCTAAAGCTGCCTAGAACTAGTTTGGGCACTAATTTCATATACATTGTTATTGAGAAGATTTACCCGTAACTCTTTCATCATATTTTGAGCTTCCTGAGGGCAAAGACCTTCTACATCCATTTCTCTGACCCACTGCTTGCCATGGTAATTGCTACAAAGGAGTGCCACCCATAGAATGTTCTTTGTTTATAGAGGAAATCCTAATATGTGGATTATCAGATCTGATTTGTATAACATCTTAAAATGTGTTTTTTTTTTTAAATATCAAATGAGAGTTTTTTCTGAAAAGGATGAATTACACGATTGTTAGGGTATCTATGAAATGGAAGAGCATTCTTGGTCCATCCTTCTCACTGTGAGTTTTTGTACAAGCTCCATGCCCCCTGGATCAGCCAGAGAGAAGCTGTCAAGAAGTGAGATGCTTCTTTTCTATATTTTGTTCAAGCAAGTGCTTCATCCCACAAAAGCAGCAGGTTGTCCTATTGATTTACCAGCTGCATTACTACAAATAACTCGCTTCTCTCCAGGAAGCTCTAAACTCCCCCACACTTGGTCCTTTCTCGGGAATCCAGTTTTGTCTCTGTTTCCAAAACAATGACTTATGCTGTAACTTATCAAAGTCACTTAAGGTCCAAAAGCAGTTATTTATACATTTTTTTTTAAATAAATACTCATCAATTGGCAACAGTATGACAAACACATTGAAAAACACAGTTATAATGCTAAATAAGGCAGATCTCATTTCTTCCTTTAGAGGGAGTGTAGAGAAAATAACGATATCTGTAGCTAGAGTGTTCTTTCGGATTACGGGGAGAATCAGGGGTAGAATTTGAGAACATTCATTGACTTTTGAAATCCAAGGGAGAATATGTCATTATAGAGTGTGAGTAATAGGGGGAAAAGTTATGATGCAAAGTAAATCATTGTTAGAATCTGTAAGCAGGAGTAAGTGTCCCTGGGAGTGGCTCAGCTGGTTAAGCATCTGTCTGCCTTCTGCTCAGGTCATGATCTCGGGTTCCTGGCATCGAGCCCCGCATTGGGCTCCCTGCCCTGAGGGGAGTCTGCTTCTCCCTCTCCCTCTGCCCCCACTTTGTGTGCACGCATGTGCACGCTGTCTCTCAAAAAAATAAATAAAAAAATATTTTTAAAAAGAATAAGCATTCCTTTCCTGATATTGGGTTATTAGAACATTGCCAGAGAGCTCTAGTTCATGTTGTGTAAACATTAAGTTTGAGGAAACCATTAGGAATCATCTACAATAAACTTTAATTTTCTGAAAGAAAGTTCTGCCATTATCATGAGTCAATATGCTGTAATGGATCATGTTTTAAATTTTGATGTTATCACCACTTATTCTAGACAACAAATCACTTGTCAACAGATTGCAGGACAGACAGTACAGAACTGTGGGACGGAGTATGGATTCTAGGGCCTAATTTCCTCCGTCACCTATCAGCTGTGTGATTTTGAGCAAGCAGCTTAACCTCTCTGTGCCTTTGTCTCCTTATCTATAACTTGGCAACGCCAATTGTGTCTAACTCATAAGGTCTTTGTGCAATTAAAGGAATGAATGTATGTAAAGACACATAGTATTTTCCTCTCTGAGTTCAGGCCCACCTTAAGAAGGATAAATTATCTATCTACCTCTGAAGAGTTAGATCAAATTGAAGCACAAATATAAAAATGCTTTTTAAACTGTCAAGTTCTGTATTGATGTGAGAAGAGGTGGTTGTAATGATGATGGTGACAGCAAGGTTAATGTCACCTTGGACAAGTATTTGTAAAGGAGAGTATTTTGTAAAAGTACCTCACTGGAGTGATGTGGAAGAGTTTGAATTTCAAGTGGGTCAATGAGAGTTCCTTTCTTTCTTCTTCATGGGATATCTGACATATGTAAATGTCTATCTACCTCCAAAATTCAGAAAATGATGTTTCAGCAATGCTAATTTTTAAAAACCCCCAAATTTTGAAATGTGATTATTTCATCATATAAATACTAGAGATGGTCACCAATATATTATACTAAACATAGAAATGTTAACTATTAATTCAATTCTCTTTATAATAACTTAAAACAACTCTGTTGGAAAAAATAACAAAGACTGGGCAAACACAATGGTCGATCTTTCCATCTAGTCAAATTTTACACGGTCTTATTCAATTAACTTTGAACCTATAAGAAAGAAAACTTAGATCCTGTCATTCCCGTCATTTCTAAGCACAACCACAAGAATCACTTGGAAGGCACTGCTTGATTTTTTAAATTCAGTAAGTGCAGCAGTTTTTATTTGTCCTTTGAAATAAACTATGCTTTATGAGAATGGTCACACTGTATTCCGATTTAAGATGTACAATGCAAAATTGCTAAAAGTAGAATTTCTTACACTCATGTTATTTAAAATAGAGGAAAAAATCTACTTGTGTTTAAGTAGAACGACACTCTGCCTTGGCTTCAAATTCCACTCTCCTTCTACTATTTTAATAAGAGAAGCTTAATAAAAATACATAGAGAACAATGTTAATGTGGCAGCTAAGCACTGCATATTAACAGGAATTACCACAATCCTCACAAAAATGTTGGCACTACTGTAATTATTAGTGTCTAGTATGGACTTTGAAATTGAAAAGTAAAAGATTCAAAATTTTGGTTTTCAATTAATAACTATGTAACCATAGGTCATCCAGATTTTAGCTCTTGTTTCCTCATCTGGTGAAATGGAGATAATGCCTATCCAGTAGGCTAATAAAATTAAATATCATGTGAATGCCTAGCATAGAATAGAGAATTAAACGAATATATTCTACTTTCAGAAATTTTCAGTATTTAATCTTTGAAATAATGGTTGGATGGAGGAATGAAACTGGGAATTTTAGTCATTATGAATTCCATTATTAAAAAAATTACTACTTTGAGAAAGTAAATTTATGGTTCAATTTTAATTTTGTTATTTGCAATAAGGGCTTAATTTTCTGATTAGCCAAAGTACAAATGAGAGTTTCTATTATATCTATTTCTTTGTATAAAATCTCTGACAAAATTAGAGAATTGGCTGACACATATAGTCTTTTGGCATATTTAATTGACTGAGAAAGTTCTGTCTTTGACTGAAAGATTCAGTCTTGTAGCAATGGAAGATAGTTGCTAATCAATTTAGCACATTATTAAATTTTTATGGACAACATTACTTTTAAAATTTTAAAAGGATACAGGAAATGAGTAAGTGTATAATTGAAAGAAGGCTGGCCAGGAATAGATTGTTACTGAAGTTGTTGTGGAAATGGGTACTGGTATACTACACTCTCCATTATACTATTATACAATTTCCTCTACTTTTGTAGATATTTTACATTTTGCAAAACAAAATGTTAAGAAAAATTGATAGCTTTTAAAATCTCAAACTCTTATTCTATCTTGGTGATGACAAACCCTTGAAAGGCGAATCAAGATAGACTAGAACTGGGTGTGCACATTATATTGAGATCTTCCAGGAGGAGTATAATTGACCTTGAAGATCTACTTGTTTGCAAGCAAAGCAGGCACAGTATTGTTGCCCTGAATGTGGCAAATGAGGATATTGGCTACACAACCCTGAAAATGGGGCAGATGTCTATTTTTTTACAAATACGTTTGAGGAGAGAAATGAAAAAAGATGATTTGTCCTGATCTTTAATAAGCATCAGGGATTATTAAGTGACTCAGTATAAGTAGCCTTTCCTTTTGTCTCATTTATCAGATACCATGTTTAATGAGTGTGTTTTGTCTCACACTACTGTGTTCTAGATATCTGGTGTTATCAATAACATCGATATATTTAAGCTTTTACTAATGCAGAGGGTCCCAAAGTTCAAGGTCCCGATGTGTCTGTCTGGCCTTCTGGACACCGGCTAAGCCTAAGTGGGTTTCTCCTCCTCACATCAGTTTAGTGTGCAAAGTTTTTGTGCTACCTATGCGCCCGAGGTTTCCATGTTAGAGAACAGTGCACTCTTGTGGGACATTAACACCAGCAGGACAAAATCTCTCTGCACCACAGAGCAGTTTACAAAGCAGAACTGTGCAAATGAAAGAGAGTAATCAATATAGATTTGTTTTAACTTGATTAACATAGATATATGATGAATGTGTATATTCTTAAGTCTTAGATTGTGGAAAAAGAAGCACATACTCTTTTCTCCTTTTATGAATTACTAGTTCCATATTTTACTATTACCTGCACATGTATTTTTTTTTAAAGATTTTATTTATTTATTTGACAGAGAGAGACATAGCGAGAGAGGGAACACAAGCAGGGGGAGTGGGAGAGGGAGAAGCAGGCTTCCCGCTGAGCAGGGAGCCCGCGATGCGGGGCTCGATCCCAGGACCCTGGGATCACGGTCTGAGCCGAAGGCGGACGCTTAACGACTGAGCCACCCAGGCGCCCCTGCACATGTCAGTTTTAGGAGGATAAAATATTAATAAAGTTAGAGGAGAAGATTTAGTAAATTATCATTTTATTTAGATAATATGAATTACTCAGATTGTCCTGCTTGAATAGTAAATACCATTAGAATTCTAAATACTGCTTTGATGTACAGAAAGAGAAACAGAGAAAATTATATGCACATTTATGTAAAGAAGCATCAGTCATACATATAGTACTTGCAGAAAACATGATCTGATATGTTATGCATTCAATGAGTTAATTTCTCAATCTTTCTATTTCCTACATCAACTTTGCATTTGGTTTTAAAACAACATTGACTAATGAGATGATGGAATAAAGCTATTGTACAATATTGTTTTTTACTTTTAAGTAGTAGTTTTTATTCAGTCCCACACTGCATGTCTGTAAATGTCCATACATTTCTGTGTAAATGTATAAATATCATTATTTTATAAGTACCTATAATTTTTATTGGAAATATGCAACAGCTATTAACAATCCACAGGTATTTGTTAATTGATCTATGATTGACTAGATTCATGATTAGAACGAAGAGATGTCTATATGAAAACAAGCTTCAACACAAATGAATTAAGACTATACAAAGTTACAGGCAAATATTAAAATGGAGTACTTTACATTACTTAAACTATTCCCTCAAAAAGAGTTTTAAGTAAATTTGTGTAAAATGTGTCATTTATGATTTTATTTCGTGTTGTCTCTTTTTTTTTTAATTCCAAAGAGGATTCTAAAATTACCTTTTTTACAAAATCAAAATTTTCACGTGGTGAGCTTGTTTAAAATAAGACACTTTTATCCTGTTATCCCTATTCAGCCAAATAGGCTTTGTGACACATGATCAGCACAGCCAGGGGAGGACTGAGCTCTTGTGGCTGCCGGCTCTGAAATTCAATAAATAAAAAGCTGGCCATGGTCTATGAGTCTGTAAGTCTGGCACCTTTGAAATCTGTCCATTCCATTAGATACTCCTTCATTTACTTTTTGCCTGCCTTTGATCATGAAATCAGGGGAAAAAAAAATGTCCCTTTTCATAGCAATATAACTCAGGCAGCATTCTTATTCATAGTTGTAAATTTGTAATTAACACGGGGTTGAGAGTAGGATTACTGTGGTGGTTACCTGCTCCAACAACTTTGTCAATGGATATGTTGGTGGCATCCAATTCCTTGGCAAACTCATGAACTGCTTGGGTAGGGTCTTCGTATGTGTGTGGGTCAACGTAAGTCCTGAGACCTGGAAGTTTTACTGTTTAAGGGAAAGAAGAAAGGCATTATTGTAGCTAGATTTATTAAAATTTTACTGACACAATTTTGTAATCACATTGTTAGTGAAAAAAAAAAAAAAAGAATCCCCATTACAAAAAAGTACACCAAACCTTTAGTTTATTCTCAGGTACCACAGCAACTGGCAGACAGAGAAATGGGACTAAGTATTGAACCACTTAAGAAACAAAGTTTCCCATAATGAAACAAATGAGGAAACACAATGAACTTTCTCTGCAAAAACATTAGAAGGAAAATGGACTTTCAAAAAGGGGAATCTCAAGGAGATGGTGTTTCAGAATTGAGTAGACCAAGTAATTACTACCAGAAGCATTAGTGAGTGAATACCAATAAGGCTATTACACATTTATGATTCTACGAAGACTGCAGTAAACAAATATTTATGACAATGCCGCATCTGACAATAAATCAGTTTGTGAAATAACTTCATAAGGTGGAATGGCAGCTAAAATTACAGATACATTAATTAAAGGATATAAAACATCATGTCTTTTGTCTGACACTATTCTGCTTTTAGTAACATTGACAATCAAATCCCCCACTGCAATTATAGATCTACTTAAACCTGTGAGGATATGTATATACAAAGTGAGTATTATATGCATGTACTAATATAGTTATCAATTAACTGAAATCTTATTGTATAGCTTTTCAACATAGTTCAAGGCAATATAAATTCTCTGTAAGTTTAATAATGGTGCTAAGAAGCTAAATTCCAAATACAAATTATTTTTATAGCTTATTAAATATAAACCTCTTTCATAATATATGTATTTATTTAATTATTCTGAAGGTGAAAATTTTTGTGATGTTCTATAATCAAATTAGCGTGGATCAAAGATAAGGGAGAATCATTTTGGATTTCATTTAATACTAATGAGATTCCTACCATTTGGAAAAATAAGTCGTATTAGAAACAATTTGGAATGTTCAATAAACAAACTAACTTTCTTTAAAGTAAAATTATTTTTTTTTAAGTAAGCTCTATGCCCAATGTGGGGCTTGAACTCACAACCCTGAGATCAAGGGTCACATGCTCTACCAGCTGAGCCAGCCAGGCACCCCTAAAACTAAATTTTTAAAAAAGGGAGACTAGGATCTACTAAAGTACATGGACATGCTCTAACATTAAAGTATATTATATATGTACTAATATGATGGATTTTTACTTTTAATTTTGGTAATATTGGTAAAAAAATATTGGTAACATTGCTTTAGCAAGGGGCAGGGATGCCTAATAGTGATGTATTTTTTCATTTATAACACTATATTATTCAAAGTTTTTTTATTCCTAAAGTAACAAATAAAATCAGATGTTGTATTTTCCAGTATAATTTTATAATGAAACAATCTTAATGACAAATTGCAACTGAACATTCTGTGATGACCAAAGACTTCTTCGACTCCGTTTCAGACTTTGCATTAAATGGGTGTAGAGACTGATGGCAGCAATTATTCTGGAAAGCCTTCAGCGCAATGGACATCAGGCCAACAGGTCTAGCATTTCATAGCGTGGGCTGAGAAATGATTAGTTTATTGACCTATAGGACATCTTTATGAATGCCATGGTTAACCACCTCATAATTTATGTTCCTGCAAAGTATCCATATAGGTTTTGAGTAAAGAAATAGAAGCATATGCAAAAAATGGATTATAAAAATAAATGGTGGTTAGGAAGTAAAAATTCGATATTCCTCAGCTACACCTTCAGATGATTTTGAGACTGCAGGGTAGGACTGGGAGAGTGGGGAACAAATGGAGAAGAAAGGCTAACACTCCCCCTACTCAGAAATGTCCATTCCTTTTGAGCTCCCAGATCAGTTTGCAAGCTTCTGCCATTATTGTAAACATTGTTGCTTCCTATAAAGACAGATGGCCGACCCAGTCCTTAGGCCAGTGGTCTTCTATAGTTTATTAGTACACTAAACCTATTTCTAATATTATCAGTACCAAAACACTTTACCCTTAAGACAAGCAAACAAATTAAGGAAAGCTCTCATACTTTTCTTGCTTAGGAGTAAGGAAAACAGTAAAAGTAACTGTAGACTTACTAAAATATGTCAGGAAATAAAGTTGTGTCAGAACCTTTTTGTAATGAAGGCTCACCTCAAAGGAAAGCTAGGCTATATGATCATCCTGTTTTGATTCATCTCTAGTAGATTGTAAGGTAAGGAACTAGTAAGGTAAGGAAACTTAGTATTCCTTTTCAAGGAAAAAGAAACACTTTTAAAGATAAGGTAAAAACTAAATTTCCCCCCAAATTAATTTTTTTTTCTTGTAAACAATTACAAATGTTTTACTTTGCTCACCTCCAGGAAATCAGTTTGGAAGCAATTTACTAGCATCAGAATTTACAAAGATCATTATAAAATGAGTCATCAGGAGCATAGCCTCAAACATTTTAAATAAGCACGGGTTTTAAACAGCCTTGAAAGTATGCTTAGAGTTACCTTCCATAGCTGGCAGCCCTAAGGAGTATATGTAGTACCAAATAATCTGAAAATTCAATAGTCATTCCCAACTAAAATCAATCAAATTCACTGCAATGAAGTAAAATCATATAAATTGTTTTTCTATCCCCATGGAATTTGGGGAATGATACAAATATAACATACACACACCCCCAAGCAAAATAGCCTGTTCACTGTGGGAGCTTCGGCTGCCGACTTTTAACCGCTGACCCCAGAGGTTCCGGGAATCAGGTGATGCGGGATACAAGGCCTATAATCCCTTCACACCAATAATTAAGGGCAACCTACAGAGTAACTGGGCTGTGTCAAGAAAACCAGATAATAAACACATGCGCACGTGTTAAGCTACACTACTTTACAGCTCGTTCTGTGCAAACACAATAATTTACATTTCCATTTTACCAGCATGAGTTGCCCTAAGGACAGCAGAAAATAAAAAGGCCTAGCCGGAGAGGGTGAGGGAACAGGATCTTAGGAGGTGAAACACATTTCTTTCCTTTTGAAGCAATATTATAGGATTTGTAACAAGGCTGGAGGGAATAGTTCATAGCTAGAGCTTTTTAAAGTAATCCCAAATAAATGGTCTGAAATAAACCAGCTGTCGGATTAAGACGCAGAAAGTTTATGACATGCATATAAGTTACTTTATGCCCTTATAGCTAGGATAAAATGCATTTCTTTTTTGTTTGTCTGTCAGAAAGATACTGCGCATTTGAAGAAAATTAACGTTTCAACCAACCCCACCAGAAAAACCCAACAGCTAAAACAGATCGGAGGGATAGAGGAACCTGCTTGCAATGGGGATACAGAAATTTATCATTGTTCCAAATTCATGAGCTTTACAATTCTGATATAAAAAAAACAGTATGGTTTTGCTCTAAAGACAATATTTGCATTGACTATCTACTTCAAATTAAGAACAACTTAATCCACAGGAATGTAACTGCTCTAATTGATGCATGACGACTGGGACTCCGTTTTTTTGGGGACCATGAAAAAAGCTAGACAAGTATCCTGTAATTTGTTCATTCATTCTTTTAAGACTTTTGAGTTGGTAACCTAACTAATCTGAAATGATGAGGTGCTGCTATTAGGAAGGTACTACTTTGGCTTTTGTGAATTATTCTGTAAGGACTGCAATGAGATAGAGAAAACAATGCTCTCTGTAAACTCTGTCACTGTGTTCATGTCACATCAATTTACATTTTGGAAGACATTCTTTTTTTTTTTTTTTTTTTTTTTTGCAAGCCACTGTATGCCCCCTGCATGTTAGCAACAGGTAATCAAGCTTTTACTTGAGTTAGAACTAGAACTACAATTTTTAGATGCAAAGCCAGTGACTGATATAAAGTATGATGCTGAACTGAAAATAATTTTACAAGGCAATGATGAATGCTAAAGAAAGTAATGCTTACAAGACCACATTAGTTATATTGAGACTATCTGAGAGCACATAAGTATGAGGATAGCCTGTACTAATTTCCATAAGAACATGCTATTCCATTTGAGTCCACTGATTAGTAATTGCCACATTAAAATGAGTCATAGTTTGGAAAATCAAAACACTTGGGATGATTTGTTTTGCCAGAAGAAGGAAAAAAAAAGAGTCTTCTTATAAACACTTCATTTCCTAAAAAAAGTATTTCTTTTAGAAAATATTAAAAAGACACTAAACTGATTGGTATTAAAATATGAGGGAAAAGTGCAGGCTTTCCTACTAGTTGGATATCGTGTGACTCCAAAATAATATACAGTTTATTTTAAAGGCTCTCTCCTGGTTGGTTGACAAAACAGAGTTAAGTCATTTCACATAAACAGAGGTTGTTTATATTTATTTGGAAGTTAGGGAAGGGAAAAGGTGCCTATTTAGATTTTAGCAAAGGATGAGAAATGAGGAAATTGAAGATACGCTTTGCCTTTCAGCTACGCAGAGCTGACTATGGTCCATACTCCCCATTATGTGCATTATCTGGAAAGAAACCACAGGTTATCCTTCACTTTGGCTTAAGTATGCTGAAATGTGGCCATATAAAAATTACTTAATGCAGAGCCATGAATTTCCTTTTCCATTTAAAATTAATTTAATTTGCTCAATTCTTTCATAGGACTACTTTTGCATTCTTTTTGTGAGGAAGTTATCCAATTATAAATCAATAACTGGGAAAACTGAAATACAAAAAACCAAAGCGCCAAAACAGCTTAGGAACTTACAATGTCCATTCCCGAAATGAAGCCTTTTTTCATCTGTACTGTGTTTTGACTTGTTATAGCCACAGAACCTGGAGGTAAGTGAAGGGAAGAGAACACAGAAAGAAAATATACTTAAAGCAATTATCTATGCTCAGAATGTGCAAAGCACAAAAAATAAAGCATTTTCCTCAAACAATTAAATGCTTTAGTGAAAGTTTAATGACTTCATATTTTCTAAATCCTTTATAGAAAGCCTCTTTCTCTGGGGACTCTGGAAAGCTGCCTAATGAGGAGATATGTAGAGTTGCTTCCCCACTGTGCAGACCCCTTCAGCTCAGTTTTTATAATGGCCTTAGAAAGTGTTTATAGTTTTTTTTTTTTTTAACAACTGCTGTTAGAATGAATGAAGGGTAAAGTCTCCATTGTTAGTGATTAGCGCAGTGCCGCATTACCAGTGTTCTGGGTGAGAAAGTGGCAGGGAAATCTGGGGTGTATTTGAAGAGAGGATAATTGGAAAAAGAAAGTTAAACCTACAAGTGAGGTCAAAAGGGAGAGGAGAAGTGGAATGTGTTGAAGAGTGGGGCAGGAATTTAATGGAAGAAAGAAAATCAAAACTAAAGTTGGAGAAACAAAAGAAAGGGAGGGGAAGAAAGAAAGATCTAGATCTAAGTGGAGACATGCTTATTTGTTAAAATACTTCATGGACCACACTCTGCGGATTTTGGCAGCCACTGAGGGAGCAGGCAAAGCAATAATGAAAGTAAGTGGTAAAAGAGCCCGTGAACTCACCTCCCGATCAAGACGTAGGTGACGACGGTGAGCAGGATAATGGCCACAGCCGCCGAAATGGCAATCATCACCACTTGGCTGTTTTCCCCGGAGATGGAAAAAGCTGTGAGTTGGAGGAGAAAAATAAGAAAAGGCCGGGCATTAACACACCATAACTAACATCTGCATAGAAAAGCCATATTTACTCTGCTTGTACCTGAACTATGGCTTACTCCTAAGACAGTGTAGACAGAACTCTTCACTTCATGTAAAAAAAAAAAAAAAAAAAAAGAAAGAAAGAAAGAAAGAAAAAGAAAGAAAAAGAAAAGAAAAAGACATTTCCTACCATGGTGCTTGAAATTTCTAATTTATAAGATAAAATACGCTGTTTCAATGGCATCAATTAAACACACCTTGAGTGCCTACCATGTGCAATATCCTGGACTGGTTTTCTCTATCCTCACTGCAAAGAAACTCACTGGATAAACCAGAAGTTACTAGAGGCACATAGAGAACAGGTAAGATTTCCAGGAATGAAATGATAAAAGCTTTCTAATCAAGCTTGTTTAGCCTCCAGTATCTAGAGTTATTTAAATGTTTTACAACACATACCACCAACAAATTGTTCTTCTCCCTGTATTTCCTAACTTCGTGAATGGCCCATCACTCACTCACTCAATCACCTAGACAAGGGGTTGGCAAAAATGGCCCAGGGGTCAAACCTGGCCTGCCACCAGTTTTTGTAAAGCCCAGGAGCTTACAGTGGTTTTACATTTTTTTTAAATGGTTGTAAAAAGTCAAAAGAAGATTTTTTGACATGTAAAAATTATATAAAATTCAAGTTTGGTATCCATCAGTAAAATTGCATTGGAACACAGACACATTCATTTGTGTATTGTCTTTGGTTGCTTTTATGTTACAATAGCCAATTGAGTAGGAATAACAGAGACTATACACACAAAGCCTAAAATGTTTATTATCTAGCCCTTCACAGAATAAGTTTACCGACCCTTGAGCTAGACCAATGTTTCTCTAACTTCAGTGTTCATTCAAAACACTTAGGAATCTTTTGGAAAAGTGGTTTCTGATCCAGTTGGTCTAGAATGGGGACTGACACCTGCTTTTCTTGTGAGATCTGAGTGATGCTGCTTCTTCTGATTCCAGTCCACATTTTGAGGAACAAGGGTATAGACTATAAATATGAAGTCATCTTGTCTTTTCCCTCCTCTGATCATTCAATATCCAATTAATCACCAAACTCTTTAAGTGTTTTAGTTTATGTCTTCATTTCTCTTCTGGATTACAGTTAGAAATTCCTAATTGGTCTCTATTTGCATGGCCACCATAGTATTCCTTCTAAACCATGAATCTTACCTTGTCATTCTCATGCCTAAAGTTCTGTAGGGCTCTCCATCACTTTTAAGATAAAATGCAAATTCCATAGCAGAGCAGGTAAAGCCATTTAAGATCCTGTTCCTTGCTTATAGCCCCAGCCTCCTCTGCCAACAAACTCCATAAGCATCCTGATCTCTAGACTTTCTAAAATATGCGCAGCTCCTGGAACAACCCCTTTCACATGCTCATATTTTAACATATATCTCTCTTGTAGTAAATGGCTGTGCACAAATGAATGAGTGATCTATCGAAAGAGCTTAGAAGAGAGAGTTTGATTATTTGAATACCATCTCCTCTCCAGAAGCCAATATCAAATGTTCAGCTTGATCAACATCTAACTTTGGAAGGTTTTCTTGAAAATAATGCTGCTTTAGGAATAGCTAAATGATACAAATGAAGAGACATGACAAATAGGATTTGAGAAGTTTTCTCAGCATCTGAAAAAAAGAGCTCAAAAAATGGCCAGACGGCATACTTACAGTACAAACTGTTGCAAGCACTTTATTCTTTACTACCAGCAAACTGTTGTTTACCCTGCTGTGGCATCATGGGAGTGCCTGCTCGGATCTCCCTGCTGCCAGGACTGCAGCGGGCAGACAGCCTCCCCCTTCAGGACCCACCGCAGCCTTTATGCATGGGCCACGCTCCCCTCGATGACTAACCACCGCAAGGGGACTGGAGTCAGGCCCTCTCTGCTCAATGCAGGATTCCTCAACGGCAGTCTTCATTCTGGGGCTCCGCGTGGGCTTGGGAGATCCTCCAAGCTGCACTGTTGTCTGAGTTTCCTCCTTCTCGATGCTTCTCTTTCCCTCCCGCTCTTCACAGACAGCTGACCTACATCCCAGCCTGAGGTGCTGCCCCACCACTTCTCTTCCCGCCTGTTTCCCCTACCTGCATTTCCCCCTATAAAGCTCTTGTAATTCCATCTTCATATCTGCCTCCCGTAAGACCTGGACAGATATATCCCGATATAGATCTGTGATTAGTCTGCAAAATAACTTAACCTAGTGATTCAATAATGCTCCATAAACCTATAGTAATAACTCTATCTCATGCTTTCCATTTTGTACTCTGTAATAACTTATAAAGAACAGCAAGTTCTACATTCTCTGTAAATTTTAGCCAGTTGATAAAATAAAGGTCAGTGAAACTGGGAGGGGAAACATGACAGAAGAAAGAGGACTTCTTGATTTCTCTTTCTGACACAGGCAGGATTAAACTAGGACATCTCTGCCATTTCCTCTAGCTCTAAATAACTGTGAATCCTGGAGACTAAAGCACATAATCAAAATGATCATTTTTGCTGGTGAAATTAGCAAACATTTTAATGAGTAATATTGACTAAATGCATAAGAGAGTTGTCCAAAGACTTTATGTGGCATGCTGCTAAACGTCTATTATGTCTTAGAAACTCATTTTGAATATTTTTTCCCACAAACAAACTGCTTCCCCTGTTTCTAGTCACTGCCCATTTTAGTATATCCTATACATACTGCCGGCTTTCTCTCCCTAAAGTAGACTGGTTAGGAGCTCATTCTCGTGAACCAGAATGCCTGGATTTGCACTTACTTGCTGTGTGACATAATATCTCATTGTTGTGAGGATTAAATGGGCTAATGCAGTTAAAACACTTAAAACAGGGTGCCTGGGTGGCTCAGTTGGTTAAGCGACTGCCTTTGGCTCAGGTCATGATCCTGGAGTCCCGGGATCAAGTCCCACATCGGGCTCCCTGCTCAGCAGGGAGTCTGCTTCTCCCTCTGACCCTCCCCCCCTCATGTGTGCGCGCTCTCTCTCTCTCTCTCAAATAAATAAAATCTTAAAAAAAAAAACCACTTAAAACAGTGCCAAGCACATAGTAAGTGCTTAATAAATGTTACATATTTTTATTATTTCATTTTCCCAGTGAAAAACTGGCAAAAAGTGCTGTGGTTCAGTTTCTGCCTGCTGAGGGTTTCTAGACAGTTGACTGTGTTTCCAAGCATGCCACAGTTTCATACTCTGTACTTTGGAGATGTTGCCTTAACTCTAGGGAAGCCCTTTTACTCCTATAAACTCTACAACTATTTTATATATATATATATATATATATATATATACATACACACATATATAAAATGTGCAATTGCAGCACTGGATCAGTACTCCAAAACTTGGAGATTCTAGGCTCATTGACTCCACTTATTGGCTATGCAACCTGAGAAAAACCATATAAACTCTGTGTCCTAGGCCACATAAAAAGGAAATAATAGTATCTGAATAGCTTATGGAACAGGACCAGATAAAATATTTAGGAGAATGCTTAATATATTATTACATAAATACATGTGTTCTAGAATCAGACCCATCATTTACCAATGCTGTGATTTTGGAAAGCTAACTTAAACCTCCCTATTTCTCAGTTTCCTCACTGGTAAAAGGAAGATGATAATCACTGTAAAAAGTAAGACATTTTAACCTAGTTCAAAAATATTATCTAAATTCCAGGTAAAAATACACTTTGTTCTACTGAGAACTATCTATATGTGTTATGAATGAGAACTTTTCATATAATTTTTAAAAATAAAAACTAGGAAAATTTTTTAAAAAATAAAAAGTATAATAAACAGCAAACTGTTAAAGAAATCCAAACATGGGTCTTTTATATATGTATATATATATATTAAATATCAATATATAACAAATAAGACTCTTAAGTTCTTAGAATTTTTTGAAGATAACATTTCGATTAAAAAAATAGAAAGTTAGGGGTGCCTGGGTGGCTCAGTCAGTTAAGCATCCAACTCTTGGTTTCAGCTCAGGTCAGGACCTCAGGGTCATGAGATAAAGCCCTGCATCAGACTCCACACTCAGTGGGGAGTCTGCTTGAAGATTTTCTCTCTCTGTCTTTCCCCCAACTTTCTCTCTCTCTCAAATAAATAAATCTTTAAAAATAATAGAAAGTTGATTTTTGTTGTTTTCCCCACCTTAAGACAAAAGGTACCTTTTTCCTCATCTGTATTTAAAGCCTGGAAGAATTTTATGGTGAAGGAGCAAGAGTAAATTGATTTTTTTAAAAATCACACTGGGCGCCTGGGTGGCTCAGTTGGGCGCCTGGGTGGCTCAGTTGGTTGAGCGACTGCCTTCGGCTCAGGTCGTGATCCTGGAGTCCCGGGATCGAGTCCCGCATCGGGCTCCCTGCTGCTCAGCGGGGGGTCTGTTTCTCCCTCTGACCCTCCCCCCTCTCATGTGCGCTCTCTCTCTCTCTCTCATTCTCGCTCTCTCAAATAAATAAATAAATAAAATCTTAAAAAAAAAAAAAATCACACTGAGGGGAGCCTAGGTGATTCAGTCAGTGAAGTATCTGCCTTCAGCTCAGGACATGATCCTGGGGTCCTGCGACCAGCTCCCTGCTCAGCGGAGAGTCTGCTTCTCCCTCTCCCTCTGCTCCTGTCCCCGCTCGTGCTCTCTCTCAATTGCTCTCTCTCAAGTAAATAAATAAAATCATTAAAAATATACAAATAATAAAAAATCAAACGGCACAACTCAAAGATTTTTATAAATGAGGAAGAAGATGTTAAAAAGCTCATCTTTTCCTTCTCCTCTTTTCATCTGCTCTATCAATCATTGGAAGTACTGCAAATATAAAACTTATTTGGCAAAACACCAAGACCCTGTAGGGGTCTTAAACCTCAGACACTGAAGCCTCTTTAGAGGTTCGTGCAGATTGCCGCCACAACAGTATCTGTAGTAAATCTAGAATCACATTGGTATAAAGGAATTTGTTGTTTCCTTTGCATTTTTACATATCAAATAGAGTTAAGTGCTGATTAAGAACATGCATGTGTGGAACATAATGAATGTTTATCTAATGGTGATCTGACCCTCCTGTCCCTCAATTTGCTTAATTTCTACCACTGGATATAATGAGCATTTGTTTTTTTCTCTTCCTGGGATTTGTAATCTTTCTTGGTAAAGCAAATGTAGATTTTGTTGTTGTTAACTTAAATATTATTTAAAAGTTTGAAAAATTCAATTTGTAATCATTTCAGAACAAGAAACTTTTCTGCAGGGAGCCTGACACACTCAGTCGGTGGAGCATGCAACTCTTGATTTCAGGGTTGTGAGTTCCAGCCTCTTGCTGGGTGTAGAGATTATTTGAAAATAAAATCGTAAAAAGAAAAAAAAAAAGAAAAGAAAAAGAAACTTGTTTTGCACTACTTAAATGTTACAAAACGATTTAGAACTACTAATGTTAAATTGCAATTAAACTTTGTTATTGTGTCATCTAAAATTTTAAATTTGTTTTTAAAAACTTGTTCAGATGTACTTTCATGGTATTTTTAACATTTCGATTCTAATGTTCTCAGAGAACGACTTCTCCTTGGCGTCTAGTCCCTGAGTGAAGATTGTCCATAGAGGAATCCTGCATTAGGCAGAAAAGGCCTGACACCAGTCCCCTAGCAGTGGTTAGTCATCAAGGGGAGCGTGGCCCGTGCATGAAGGCTGCGGTGGGTCCTGAAGGGGCAGCAGCCAAGGCTGTCTGCCCACTGCAGTCTGCCCACAGGAGGTAGCAGGGGGATCCGAGCAGGCACTTCCATGACCCCGCGGTGGGGTAAACATGTACATCCATCATGGGAGGATTAGGAGAGGTCTTGAAGTATAGATTTACACTTTTGAGGATGGCAGCTCCCCTTTGAGTTAGAAGAATTGTCATGTTTCAGCTGTGAACTGATAATTTCTAAGAACACTAGATTTTCAATACCTTGCAGAAGGTGCTGCTTGTTATTGTAAACAGCATTTCTAATCACCTGACAAAAAGTGTGCCATAAAATAACTACTTGATGGAGTACCTATAATATTAACTTGAACAGTTTTTATTATTTGTATTAATCCTTAATATTTCTATTAGGTATGGATTGTGGGCATAATAAAAATATTACTGTATCAAAGCCAATGATATTTAATGTCATGAACAAAATATTTAGATAGGAAATACACATGCCAGGAGAAATGGCAAATTGGGACAGTCAAAGATTACTGGGTTTCCTTTCAGGACAGAGTTGACCATTGTCAGACCCTCCCTGGATAATCTGTTTCTAAAGGGTGTTGATCTTTGTCTTTCTAGGCTCTTTTACAACTGAATTCAAGTTGCAGGGAACTGAGTGATGTATACAATTTTTCCCATTACAATTAAAATAAAACATTCACTAGAGACATAAATGGTTTTTGTGTAGTAGAAAAAATGACTTTAATCATTATATTTATTGTCCTATAGGATATTAATCGGTTTGGGACAAATTAATAATTTTTTTAACTATTCCTGATTGCCCATATACATACACGCACAAATATGTATTTATATGTATATATGTATCTGTTATTCGAATTTTCCTTTAAACATGTTTAATCTAAAAATAAATAAATAAACCAGTTTAATCTTTTGTAGGATATAATGAACATAAATAAAATATAGATAAATAGATAATACTCTCCTAATTAATTAATAAACTAAATAAAATCCTTAACTTGAACTTGAATGTGTATTCACTCTTTATTAGTACCACAGCCATGATATTACCTTTTTGAAAATTATCTTTCAGCAGAGGGTTTTTCTAATATGAAGCAAATGCATTTGAAGAAAAGAGAAATGCCATTGGGAAAATGTTTGCCAATTTTAGATGTATTTATGCCAAATTTGGTGTCAGACGCACGAGACTATCCAAACTGCTTGTGAATGTGAATGAGGTGATAAATCAGGTTTTAGAAAATCCTTATTCTTCAAGTGACACAAGATTGAATGTGTTAAGGATTAAAACGATATTAAAATCCTCACGGATCAGCAAGTTTCTTTTTTGTAGTTCACTGAATCATGCAATGAACTAAGAATATCTGGGATTAACAGGTACTGGGGGTATGTTATCATATTACATAATATTCCTCAAAGCAATTTATGGCCAGTAGAGGACCAGTAACATTCCAGGCATTAGAATATGTTTGATGTGTAAGAGAGAAAACAAAACAAAACAAAACACAGATGCACACCCACACAAACACAAGTCTGCAGACTCAATACCATACAAATTGTTAAATATTTCAAGCAATTTACTTTCAATGTATCTCAATATTTAAATATTATCTAAATTTTAACTTGATTAAAATTTAGAGAGAATGAGAATGAATTATCAGACACCTTTGCAACAACCCTCCCCCTATACCTTACACTGAAATAATACATACAGTCCGGGCTAGTTTCAAACTCAAACTTGCGACTGTTGGTCCCGTATCCAGCTGCGGTTCGGGCTCGGATTTGGAACACATAAGTGGTGTCAGGCTTGAGGCTACTGATGGTAACATTCGTGCCTCTTGCCCTCAGAATGGTGTAACTTGTCTCTTGCTCCTGCTTTGAGGTAAGAAAAATCATGTTAAAATCAAATCTTCATAACGCTATCAAATGATAAAAAGGTAAACTACTCAAAATCAGTTCTTTCAGATTTTAACACAGAGCATAGGACATATAAAAGAGATGACAATCATTTCACTCTCTGAAGACAATAGAGGCACCTTTTAAGCTAAAATTATTTACAGAATCTCCTAACGTGTAAAATGATTTGTGTCCTGCACATAAATCAGGGAAAGTTTTCATTCTTACCAGTTAGTGAATATGCCAGTGAAAATATGTTTTCTTCAAAGCTAAGTCTAAATGAAAGCTTTGTTCTAATTTCAAAAATAAACTTACAAAAAGGAAAATACCCCTTTGAATTAAACTTAATAGGAAAGCCCTACTGATTCTTAGAAAAATATTTTTATCAATTATAAAATATTAAACTTCAAAAAGGTCCAGGTTTTACATATAGCTCTACATTCATAACTTTCTCAGCATCAGTTATACGTGCACTGTATTCAATCTAAGTCACTGTGGTTTAGTAGAGACAAATATCTTCAGATCAAAGTCTAGAGACATTTCCCCAAAGGATCTTCTCCAGGGGACTCAGACTGTATATCAGGATATTCACGGTGCACATTAACAGGAAAGTCTTTTTGTGTCAAGCCTTGTGTAGAAAATATGGATTTACACAGAATTGTGTTTTTCCCCTAAGGCAGATTAATATACACTGAGTATTTTATGGGTAACCTGATTTTGAACAATGGTGGAATGTCCCTGCACTTGGGGTGGGGCCCAGAGTGGATATTCTTAACCAAAATGACATAGCATATTACAGAAGAAGTATACATTACAGATACTTTGTAGTTAAAGATGCTAGTCATGTACTAGATAGCATTTAAGTTGGTATATTAAAAAAAGAAGAGGATCAAATATATTTATTTTACAGAAATAATTATTTCATTTGTTAAAAAACTTGTTGAACCTATGCCCAAAACTCAACTCTGCTCATCATCATTAGTGAACTAGTCAAGAAAGCTAGACCTTATAGAGCTTAAATTCTAGTGAAACATTCAAAATATTTCCAAGCATTATACACATTTGGGAATAATTTTTAAATTTATGTACATATGATATAAATACTTATATAAACATATTAAAGATAGTATTGCATGAATGTTTGTATCAAATTTTAAAATGCTTAGGGAATAATGAATAGATTCAGCCATTTTTTCCTGCACTGGTTAATATTGTTTTAATCCAAGGATGTGCATTGTGCTTTGTTGGTAGAATTTGAAAGAAGTTCAGAATTATTTTTATGTTTAAAAGATTTGAATATAAATTAACTGCATTTTTGATTTGGCCCTGTCGATCTAAAGGTTGGGTGCTTCCTGGCTTTGTTATCCAGTCTGAACTGAGACGTGTCATTACTTTTCTTTTTATTTTGTTGCGTTGTCTATAAAACATGGATTCTTATATTTGCCCCATCTTTCTTGTCAAACTTTTAAAAATAGGAGATCATGATCAGATGAGTATTTCCAGTGCTACAGTGGAGCACTAAAAGCTAGGATGTAAGTTATTTATACTATGACTTTAGCATAATGAAGTTGATTAGGCCTCTCTTTTCTTTTAATGAAAGAGACATTCCTTTTCGCTGCATGGGGCACTATGAAAAAAAAATGGCAACAGACTTGTGAAATACATTAACCTTAATTAAGAGAATAGCTACACAATGCAAATGAATGTTTATACATTATGCTTTGTTTGCACAACTGATCATTCTCATGTTCCTAATAATCCATTCTCATGTAGAGCAAGGCATGTAATACAGGAAAACATGCTAAAGGAGGAGCCATGGCTTCCAGGATTCAAAACTGAGACCTGTTTATTAGCAGCGAGGCTGTGAGAAATTCAAATAATGCCACTGACTCTGTTTTCTTATTTGTGAATGAATCTAATTAACCAATTTCATAGGATCATCACACAACTCAAAATTAAATAATGTACTCAGAAGTGTTCTATAAAGTGCTATATAAATGCACAATTTGCTTTTAATTCACTTGAAAATACTTTGTAACCCGCACACAAATATGTTTTGCTCACATTAGTAGCTATAAAACCACCCAGCTCTGATAAGATTTGAATACATCTTGCTTTCAAACCTCACCATAATTTATAACCAGGGAGAAATAAGTGCCATTTAGAGGTGATGAAATACTATAGCCTAAGTTCTACTTATAAATAATCATGTATCTATTTTTATAATTGTATTACTGAACCACAATTTTATGATGTGGAGCAAACTTATCCATCCATTCCCACCTTCTAAATTACCTTGTACAGTATCAAGAAAGCTTTTCATTGTCAGTTCAAAAATACAATGGTTTTGTTATTAGTTCAATGTTCCCATCTGTATTGAATGAAATTCATGTGAAGGTAAAGGTCAGGAAATGAGGCTTAAGGCAATGAACTAGGAGTAGCTCATCAATAGGCTAAAGAATCACTGTGAAATTATTGGTAGAAAAGGGGTCTCAGTGGAGGACATAAATGTCATTTCTAATGCCATAACTAGATGGCTTAAGTTTGGTACTGACATCTTTGCTGTGACTTATTGTTAAAGAATGGGGGATATCTGGCACAATGATTTCAAAACCCCCTTCACTGATAAATCAAAGGTATCATGTGACCAGAGTTCCAAACAGAGGTCTACCACTTCTTAGCAACGCCATTGGTTTCTTGGCAAGTGCATAGCTCATAAGAAGGTCACCTCTTTCCCTACACAGCCCAACCTTTTAACATCATCTCCCCACCTTTTCATAATATTTGACTTCGTAGTCCAATATGATCCCATTAGGGTGTTCAGGTTCCTGCCAAGATAAAGAGATGCTGTTTCTGGATGTTCGATCCTTCTTAATCGTCATGACAGGTGATGGAGCTGTAGAGAAAGAACAATGGGAGGGGATAGTGGCAGGACAGGAATCAATCCAATTAGGAAGGGTGGTGAAGAGCAGAGAGAGAAAGGAACAAGCAAATGCAGGCTATCATTGCTCTAATCTTTGGCAAGAAAGCACAATCTCCGTTTCAAAGGCTCTGGAGTATTAATCTGGCCCTGTATCAAGCCTCAGCAGCTGGATTACAGCCCTGGTACATACAGGCCTATGGAAAATGAGCTGAGATTTTCAACTGCTTGTGGACTAGTGGCAAGTAAGCAGATGTTTTCAATCTGCTACTATAATGTAAGCAATGAAATATATTTGATATATTAAAAAAAGAACAAAACATCAGGGCTACCTATTTGTTATAATGTTGCAAAGTTATTAATACCAGATTCTGCAGCTCATTGATAACATTTTCATATGCAACTCTTTAAGAGGACTGGAATCCACTATGCACAAGGAGTCCCATGGTATCTATAGGTAATAATAATACTTAGTGTATTGTAAAATGGACAGGGTTTAGAACATATTATAGGAGGTCTTGACTTTTGACAAAAATCCCTCATGAATAAAAATATATATCAGGAAACAACAGTCATCTGCTTTTACATTTTTATTTCTTAAAAAGAAAATATTTAATAAGTACCAAGGAACTGACTGCTCTTTATGTCACAAATCTTTGGATATATTCTGAGGTATCTTTTTAGGTGTTGACTCTATATTTGTTATGTTCTATGCATTATCGAAAGTACAGAATATGAATAAAAATCATCTCTTTGGATCAGATATAGGGTCACCCTCATTTCTAATTGAAGCTTAAATATATTTTAAGTGACCTCCTACTTCAAATCCTTCCATTAAAAAGAAAAATGCATACTATCTCTCAGTGCACTTCTGGTTTTAAAATTCAATCCCGGTACACTGGCCAACTGAAATACCTCACTATGGGGTTCAGCAGCATCCTGCCCTAATGGAATGCAGCAAAATAAATTGCAAACATGAAACAACCAAAAATGAAGAATTCTCAAGTACATTAACTGTTGAATTGTTTTCATTGCTAAAGATTGTCTTATAGATTTTTCTCAAGTCAAGAATTATTAGAACCCTGTCTATAGCTAATGTTAGAAGTTTTGTATTTGTGGATTTGATGTTTCTGCGATAGTCACATGCTGACTTTTGCATCTAACCTCTCAAATTGTTCCTGTCTATAAATGCCTTTCATTTTTATTCCTCACTTAAAAATAGAGTTTTCATTAAGCTTGACTCGTGACACTTTATTAGAAAGGGTAAGTCTAAATGAAGAATCCATTGCAATAATGGATTTCTATTATTTGTAAGATCTTGTGAACTCTTTTGTAACTAAAGCATCATTAATTTAATGGCCTAGGAATGATTATTTAATCTTTTGCCAAGGAAAAATGTAGGTGTTGTTTTTTTGATGGAAAAGTACATACATTTTCTTATTCATATTTTGCTCCCATTAGCAATTACTATCATTTCATGTAACTTAACATCATTTAACTTTCATATTTAGTTTTCATCTATTCATTATTATTATTTTATTTCCTGGATTGGCCTCACCATACCCTAACCCCCCACCTCCCAACGTATAGTGGTTTGATGCTCTGAAATTGATTCCAAGCAAAGGATAATTTATTTTGGTTATATTTAGTTAAAATTTTATAAATGTATTCAATGTTTCTAAATATATCACTCAGTTATAAATAAATAAAAGTATGTTAATTTTTTGAGAATTATTTTCTTTTAACCTAACCCTACTACTTAAAAAAAAATAACAATTCATTATCCAATTGCTAATAGAAAAATTGTAGCCCTAACACCCTGGGAAACAAGTTTTCCTTTAAAAAAAAACAAAAACACAAAAATTCCAGTAATTTTCCTACTGAATTAAATCCATTAATAGAGTAACTTTTAATATACACTTACAGAGCATTTCAAAGATGCTCGATGTTGGAACACTTTCCTAATAAACACATGGAGACCCTACATTCGTTCCATATCACCATGAAACTGGTTTATTTTCCCTAACACTTAAAATCCATTTTCAAAGAAGTTTTGAAAATTATCATGTATGGCATCTCTTAAAAAAAAAGTGAGAAACACATTCATTTCAAAGAATGATTGTGATGAAGATTGTATTAACTTTTTAATGAAAGCTTTGCAGGCTCTTTGGGGTCTGCCCATTTTTTACTGCTTCTGCACTGGGCAAGACTTTATAACCGTTGAAATTCTTCAAAGGTCTTTGAACAAGCTGCAGGGCCCTGTTTGACTGTAATAAATAGTCTTTTATAATTCCACACTTACTTAAGTAGAGGCAATTGCTCAAAGCTTGTGCCATCTCTAAGTTAAATGAAACTTTTCTGATTGCTGCTTTTAGGCCTGTGTTAAGCCATTTGTTCTGCTCTTTTAATACACGCCTCTTGTGTTGGCTGCATGTCAGCAGTGTCAACCCAGAGCACCAGCTGGAATCCGTTACATTTAGGTAATGCTCATCAATGTTTTAATATTAATAAGTAATTAACAGAAATTGTTTTTCTCTCTCCTAATAAATATTTTTAGGACATAATAAAACATATTGCAGGAAGAGATGAATTCCATGGGCACTCTACTGTATTGATGCTTTCTAAAAGGTTTTCTAGAACACTCTTAACTCACACCTTGAAGTATAATTTATCCATACTTCCTCATGCACTCATAGAATTTGTAATATTAATGACAAACTGTGATATAGATTACATTTCTTTAAGTTAGTTTCCAGGTATTAAAGAGTGGTTTGCTCAAAGTACTGATTTCCAAGATCCACAGAAATCCTTTAAGTTTATTATTATTCTGTGTAAGAGGACATGGTATTGCAATGTATATCATAAAATAAATTTGATTTACTTTGTCTTCATTTCTTTGTTTTTTAATTTTGTGATTTGAAAGAACGGTGGGTCATAGTTCCATGGAATGAAAAAAATCCCAAGACCAGAGAAATGCTCAGCCCTGGAGTAAGAGGTACATAGGAGGAGAGACACAAGTCTTTTCCAGCAAACTGCAGGTATATAAGGTGAAACAGGCAATTACTGGTGAACACCCCAATAGTTCCAGATTGGGAGTTTTAATCTGCTGCCTCTTTTATTTACCTGAAATGATATATTACTGAAATGACTCCCTTATCAAAATGAAGAAATTTATGACAAAGTAGGCTACTGTGAAACTGTCTAGGCCTTCCTTTATATAGGTTAGTAAATGCAGAGTTTTGCAGGGAAAAAAAAAAATATATATATATGAAGAACATGGTAACAAGAAAAATTAAAACAGTAGGAAGGAGATAATTTTAAGGCAGTTAACGGCCGTCTTTAAAATAATGCCTTGGTGTGTCAAGTACATTTTGGGGTATTGGTGTTTGAGAGGGAGCAACTATTTGATCCTTAGCTTTTGCTATTCTGGGTGCAGCTGGATATATACACGTCCTTCAGAAAATAAAGAAAGGAATGGGTTAGCCTGGTGATGGGTATTAAAGAGGGCACATTCTGCATGGAGCACTGGGTGTTATGAACAAACAATGAATCATGGAACACTACACCAAAACAAATGATGTAATATATGGTGATTAACATAACAATAAAAAATTTTAAAAAAAGAAAATAAAGAAAGGAGATGGGATATACTTAGTAAAGTGAAATGTATTATATTTTAACTGAAATATTTCTTAAAAGAATACATATACAAGAAAAAAAAAACGTTGGGAGGGAAAGAGAGGCTCATGAATCACACTGTTATTTGTCCTCCATGAAGCATTCCTATACTTACCCTACAGCACTGTGAAGTTCTGAACACTCCAGGTACTGACAAAAATCTTGTGGTGCCACAGTGGACTTGCTCATGGCTCTTTCAATTAATTCTTCTTTAAAATTTTTCTTTGTGATGACATAGAACTATACCGATATTTTCACCTTATATTATCTGCTAGTATGTGTTTCATAAAAGCTGGTATCAAAATACTTTTCAATTTCTGTTCTAGGGAGACATCACTTTCTGGAAACCAAGGATTGAATGGTCACTGGGTGTTTACTTCTCTAGTTCCAGACACTGCAACTGGCAGCCTCTTCAATCACAAACATGCAATGGCTAGTCCAGAGGACAGAGAGACAAGTATAACCCTTAATAGTTAATAACTGAACCCCAGTTATTTATTTATAGAGGAAAGGCAAGATTTTCTCTCATTGTCAGTGTAACCTGAGCCATTGCCTGCATCTAATGAAATAATAATAATAATAATAAAAAAAAACAAATTCCAATGAAGAAGCAAAAAATGTTGGGCTAAAGAGATTTCCATGTAAAAAGATTGAGTTAGAAATGGGGCTTGTATGGTTTACAATTTGTATTTGAGTTACACTTGATACACCTACAAGCCAAATCTACTGACAGACACGGAAGAGATTCATTATTTTAACTATGGTGTTTTTAAGCTACATTTACTATTATTCTGAAGCTAAAATATGACCCATCTTTAGAATCAGGAAGTCAAAACTTCAAAATTCAACTCCTAAAGGATCTGGTTTGGTTTGTTTGTTTTTGTTGGGACTTTCCTCTCTCTGGGTTTGGGAATTTCTAATGAACCTCTGAGGTATCTGTGGTTTAGAGATTGGACAAGTTAAAGTAATAACAAAAAGGGCTCAGTATTTCTTTTCTAAGTGAGCCAGAGCTTTTAAAAATTATCTCCATGGGAAAATGTCATGCAGTAAATGGTTGAAAGATTTTTACTTTGAATCAGACATGCCTTTAAAAGCATTACTCCCTTATATTTTTGTACCATTCAGTACAATGCCCACTTAAGAATATTTCCTTCTTGTTTTTGTTTTTTTTTTTCCCCCGGAAGTGAACCCTTCTATTAAATCCAGAAACACTCTTGGGTTTGAATTAGCATAATCATTCCTAGCTTCACGTTCTCCATCTCACCACCCTTACTCTGTTTTCCTCAACCTGTTGTTCTCTGGAATTTCCTGTTTGGGTCTCAGGACTCACTATCTCTACAGCCTAACCAGTTTGAATTTCAGAGTTAAACTTCTTGATATATTCTCCCTCACCAAGAACACTGCATGCCAACAGCTTCAACATCTGAAAGCTGATGAATTTTCTTTATTCAATTCTAGTTTTCCAGCCCTGCTTCAGTTCAAACTCTTGCCATTTTTTTCACCTGGATTCTACACTTTTCATCTCAATTGTCCCAGAAATTCAATTTTCTACACATTTTGATGACTTATTATTTTATGAAGTAAATGAAACTTTAACACTCCTCTCCTTCCAAATCTCATAATTTCAAATCATATTTTTTCTAAACTTACTAACTAAATAATAATATTCAAAAGAAAGGTCTAGGAATCTACATTTTTAAGAAGTTTGTATCAGGAAACTCTTAAGATCACACATTTGGGAAATTCTAGCTCCTTCCTCATTAGTATAGTGGTGAGTATGCCCACCTGTCACACATTTGGGAAATTCTGGACTATAATTTAAAGATACATACATTGAAATTTATGACATAATTATTTAAGATTCCTCATAAGACTGCAACACACATACCAGCTTTATTATTTAGTGCCCTCCTTTCAAACTAAAATTCTAAAGGTAATTCCTTTGGTCATATGCTTTGGTCATACTGCTACACTCACTATGTGGAACAATCTCTTCCTTTTTCATCTGAAAAATCTTATGTATTTATTATCCTTAGAAGTCCATTGCTAATATAAGTCGTCCATAAAGCCCTTCCTGAGTCCCTTAGGCAATAATCAGCTTCTTCCACTGTTCTGATGTACAGAATACTTGTTCATTCTCTTATTATTTAGCCCACTACATTGTGTTGTAATTATATAATTTACTTACCAGCATGTCTTCCCACAATATTATAAGCCTCTCAGAGTCTTCAGTGCCTAACTTCATGATAATCTTGCATAAAACTAGCTATGCAGTTTGGTTAGCTTTGCAGTAAAATATACAATATATTTTGTGGTTATTTCCTTTGAAAGATAAGTTCTATTTAGCTCTTGATATTAAAATAATAATATTTGAACCAAAATGAAAACTATAATGTTTAGCAGATATACCATTATCTATAAAATTATGTCATTAATTTTCTATAGTAAAGAGAAAAGTAATTTTCTCAACTGAATCAATAGTGCTGGAAGAAAAATATTTTAAGGCATATACACTGAAAATAAATTTTGAGCAGTAGTGATAGAAGAAGGGTTCATTTCATAGGTGTTTACTGGATTCTTCAAAAAGAGATCCTGTTTTTCATTTTTTTTTTCAGTTGCCTTTCACATTCCTTGTTTTTTAAATTAAGTTCTTTTAATATCATTCAATAACCACACAGAATGAGAACAATCTTCAAATATGTTTTTTTTTTTTTTTTAAACCTAGTTTTCCCCCTCCCGTGTTTCTCCTTTATTCTCCTATTATTACCATAGTCACAACCCTTCTAACACCTCTGGTCAGCAAATGTATGGGTTTTCCCCACACCAACCAATTCTATGATACCAGCTGGGTTTCCTACAGTTTAAATTCAGACACTATCTACTGGAGAGAGCATCAGATCCCACAGGTTAAGGGCTCAGTCCCACGAGATTGCCCCCCCCCCCACTTAGATACCAATTGCAAGTAGTAGGCCCCCAGGTTACTCACAACTTCTGTCTGACTTGGCTACAAATCGGAGGTTTCCATGACCTCCTTCTTCAGTTTGATTTATTTGCTAGAATGGCTCACAGTACTCAGGACAATACTTAATTTATCAACTTATTAAAGAACATGATAAAGGATAAAGATGAACAGCCAGATGAAGAGATACACAGAGCAAGGTCTGGGAGGGTCCCAAGCAAGGGAAATTTTCTCTCCATTGGAGTTGGTATATTGCCCTCTTGGTATATGGATGTGCTCACAAACCTGGACGCTCTCCAAATGCCATACTATTAGGATGTTTACGGAGTCTTCATCATATAGGCGTGATTAATCTTAACACCATTCTCAGCCCTTCTCCCTTCTCAAGAGAATTGGTAGCAGGGCTGAAAATTCCAAACTTCTAATAATGGCTTGCTCTTTCCATTGACCAGTTCTCATCCAGGTGCTATTCAGAAACTCACCCAGAGTCTCCTCATTAGAATAAAAGACATACTCCTTGTACCCAGGAAATGATAAGAATTTCCAGAGTCCTGTGTCAGGAACAGGGGTCAAAGACCAAATACTAGAACAAAAGTATGCTCGTAGTGCTCTATCATTTAGAAAACTACAGGAGTTTTTGGAGCTCTGTGCCAGGAACCGGGGACAGAGACCAATATATATTTTCTGTTATCTCACTTATGTGATATGGCTTTGAAAATCTATGGAGGGCAAACCACAGGTTTCTAAATACAATGCTTCTATGTGAAAGAGGTTAATATTGATAAATAGCTATTTTAAAAACTCTTATTGTTCACTTAGAGTTGATTAATCTCTGAAATAAGGAATCACATGGGTGGGAGGGGCACCTAGGTGGCTCAGTCAGTTAAGCGTCCAACTCTTGATTTTTGACTTAGGTCATGATCTCACGGTTCTGGGATCGAGCCCCTCATGGGGCTCCATGCTCAGCAAGGAGTCTGTTTCTCCCTCTGCCCCTCCCCCTGCTCATGTTGTCACTCTTTCTCTCTCTCAAATGAATAGATAAAATCTTCAAAAAAAATAAAAAAGGAATCAGTTAGGTAGGAAATATTAGAAATTAGAGCAAAAAAAGGTTTTTTCTTAACTATTTGTCTTTGAAAAATATAGTATACTAGCAAATCTATCATAAAATATTGAAATCTTGGACAAATCAGTTACTATATTAACCAACTTTTTAGTACAAACAAGGTTATTTTAGTGTGGTTATTTAGATGGTTCCAAAGATTAAGAGTGACAATTGTTGAATGCAGCTAATGGAAACATGGTGGTGGGAAAGGATTATGATGCAAAAATCAAGCCCAGATGAAAGAGCAAATCTTAGGTTATAACTAAGCTAACCACACTGTGAGCTCTTGTTTGTTTGTTTTAAAGGGCTGCTGAAGTAATAACAACTCTTCTGACTTAGAATCATTCAGTGGTAGAGCTGCTACATTACAACACAGGACAGGTGGAACTGACCTTGGGCCCTGATAGCACTCTCTGTGGAGCTCGTGACAAAGGGCTTGTTGCTTTCTCATTAACTGCAGGAGTGGAGAGGTATGATTTAAATACATGTTAGTGCAGAAGAGGACTGACATTTATCCCACTTCCATTTTACAGATAATGGTAAGAAATCTAGTCAAAAAGATGACCGCCTTAGGTTGTTTGATCCATGTGCTCAATGGAGACAGAAAGGAGAAGAAAAGTTTACATTATGTTACATTTGGAAAAATGAGACAAAATATATACTGGTCTTAAGTAAATTAAACTTTTATTGGCAAACTATAACTGTAGATAGACGGAAAGAGGCCACTGATAGAAATACTCTATATTTTGAGTGGGGCAGGTATCTTTGTCAAAAGTCATTGAATTTTACACTTACAATTAATACAATTTACTATATATAAATGTTATTTCCATTTAAAAAGAAGCAAAAATATAATTTTTTTACTCAGATCTCACTATGTCACTTTATTAACTATCTTTTTTTTATTTTCTCTATTCTTGATGCTCTGGCATCTGAAGCCTTGCTGACTACGGATAGACTACCTCTCCCAAGGCTAGCCAGTTCCTAGAAATAGCAAAGACTGACCCAGGAGGGTGCTTTTCAGATGCAAACTAATCAATCCAGAGCCTTCTCTGTCTGGATTTATACTCTAGGAGGCAATATTTCTCTGCCCGAATCATTCCAAGGCTAGGTACCACACAGCAAGCAAGTCCCTATACCTCAGAGTCCACTGAAATTCGAACTAGCCAATCCTAAGTCTACTTATCTTATCTTGCCTTACCTTTCCCACAGAAACCATAATAAAGGCTCTTGCCCATATTTTCCATTTGCTCCTTCTGCCTCCTGACTGAAACTGGTACTCCTCTGTGTGGCCCTCCATGGTGTGGTAGTCTCCCCTTCTTCTTGGGAACTGTGAGTAACTATCTTTTTCATAACAATCATCTCCTGACCAATCTGTTGGTCTCACCATACCTGAATAATAATAAAAACTACATTTTAAAACAATCACAATAGTGTATTGTGTCTACAAGTTATTGCAAACAATAGACATCTTCTCAATAGCACTATGAGCTATCTAAGAAAATATCTGGCATGCACATAGTCTTGATATAATTTTTTGTATCAGTCCCATCAAATTCAGAGACTTCCATGATGTATTGTCTTTGATATCTAACCAACACTAAAGGTTAAAACCTGCCTATTGCAGCTTTAATAATATATAGTTTTAACCTCTTATGCTTTTTAAGGAATAGGTATTTCTGTACTTATAAGGTTGCTATCTGTTGGGCTCCTGTGTGTCTGTCCATCAGCAATATGATTTTAGCCAGATTACATCATTAGTTAGACACTACACACTAAGTCATAAGCTAACACTTTTATCTGGATTTACCCCTAGTTGGCAGTGTTGAGGCTCAAGGTGAACCATTTTGTCCTGTCTTTACCAGATCCTTTCATTTTTATAAGAAAAGAAAAGAAAATGGAGAGAATGATACCATAGTTACATCAGTACAGAATTCTTCAAGGCATCATATATAAATCCTGTTGTGCAGGATCAATTGGGGTCTGTGTCAGAAGTAATAAATAGCTAACTTTAATGGAGGCACCAAAATTTGAAACACACACACACACACACACCCACCCACACGTACACACTCATGCATTCATGCATTTGTATGAATTCAAGTGTGGTCCTATAATAACTTCACTTTCACCTATATACGTTCTTGGGTGAGTGAGAAATTGATTTATTCCTGAAGGAACGACAACTGTCCTTATAAGTATCACATGCATGAGTGAGCAACCATTACTTTTCATTGTTGTATGAATCATGAATTTTTATAGTGCATTATCCCTCCATAAATGTACACCGTAGAAGTATATGTTACATCTAAATATTATTGATTCTGTGTACGGAAGCAGAAAAAATGTTGAGAGATTGTGCTTTGCGTATGGCTTATTGGTCTGGCTCATATGGTTTGTATATGCCAAGCAATTCTACCCTAAGTGCATCAGAGACTAAATGAAGCAGGGAAGTCCTCTTTCGGAATCATGGAGGTTGATCTATTCCTTTAGGGAGGTAAAAGCCCAAACCTCCCATACCAGGAAATCTGCAAAGACTGGTCAGTCAAACACTGGAAATCAGATTTTCAAAATTAACTCAGACCTATTCAATTTACTTACATATAGAAATACTCATTGGCTTGAAAAAATAAAAAAAGGGCCAAGGGAGTATTCCAGAAAAGAAGAAGATTTTTGAAAGGTCACTATTTAGAATGTAGATTATTTGATTTCCATGAAATCAACTTCGGGAGCAGCCCTACTTCTATGTTACTTGATGATAGGAACTTATTTATAATATGGTTATACTCTTAAAGAACACAATAGTCTTTATTTGTTGATTTTGAAGAAATCACCTGAAAAAAATTTTTTGAAGATTGATTGATTGATTTGCGCACACGCGCGTCGATGCGCGCACAGGCGAAAGAGAGCGCGTGCGCGCGCGCATGGGGAGGGGCAGAGGGAGAGGGAGAGAAGCGGACTTCCCGCTGAGCAGGTAGCCTGACCTGGTGCTGGATTCCAGGACCCTGAGATCATGACCTGAGTTGAAATCAAGAATCAGAGGCTTAAGGGACTGAGCCACCCAGGCGCCCCTCATCTGAAAATTTTTAAGTAAAATGGGAAAAAGTTAAATGCATTTGACAATTCCATGAATCCTTACATGCACTCTACATCTCCTCAAATTATGCATCCCAAACCCATTATCTGATTTCAATTAAAATTTAACAAATTAAGTAATAAAAAAGAGGTTGCATTTATTAATTTTTTGTAGTCTAGCTGTCTGAAGGATGCAGGTGGAAATATGCTAATTTGGGTATGTTTGCATATTTATACAAACAAAATGCACACCAGCAGAGACTTACAGAGTTTCTAAAAGCAGTCATGCCTGCAAAATTTCTATTTTGGCTGTAAAATTTGCATTGTTCATGCTTGCATTTAGTAAAACTTCCCAACCTCTTTTTGTTCCAAACAAATTCCCTCTCTAACCCATATCACTTGATTAAGAAATGCAAACATTTAATTGCAATAAATAACATTTTATTCCCCACAAACAGAGAATCTAAAATATATAAGCAGAAAACAAAGGGGAAATTGTAGAGGTGGACTACCTGCTGCTTAATTTCCAGGATGCCTGTGGTTTGACCTCTTTAGTTCCAGGCACAAGATTAATTTATCTAAAGAATTTTTGTCAAATACCTTTTGAGCTAGCATGAATTTTGGAAGAATTTGAATTCTCAAGTCTATCCAAATAAGGAAAATATATCAATACATTTTTTTGCCATTATGTAAACTCCACATAATTGACCTTAGAATTTTAAGGACTGGAGCAAATTAATTTTCACATGCAACATAAAAATTTTAGCACATTAGAAAAAATAGTCTTAAGTTGTTCCATTTTTGGATTGCATAAGTAAAGCTAAAAAGAAAATTATGTGGATACAAATATAGTAATACTTTTTCTTTTAAGAATTTGGCTTTCACTTTAATGTGTGTATTTAGTTTCCTGCATTTCGAATTCCCAACAGCTAACAGACAATTATCTTTAGTCTACACAGAGCAAGAGTTCTCAGACAGAGCTGGGTAAACTTCAGGAAGGAAGACAGTACATGTTACCTAAGGTATGGAAAAATTCTAAAATTCATTCCGAAGTTTGTGAACTAAACTTGGGTCATGTTATGTTGAGTTATATTTATGAAAAATTAAATTCAATATGAAGACTCTTAAATTAGAATTTATATTTAAAAACTTGAGCTTAAAAGGCAATGATAGGCTCATCATTACTTACTAGGAGGATAAAAATGCCCTAAAACTGATTTATGGCAATGGTTGAATTAGTCAGAAAAGTTACTAAAAATTATTGAATTGTACACTTGAAAAGGGTAAATTTCATGAGATGTAAAGCACACCCCAATAAAGTTATATGTTTATGTACCTATACAAAAGAATAATCTGAAATAAAAAGTAGTACACATGGTTTACCTATACTGAGGGGTGGTTATATTAATTATATGCCTTTGAATAATTTTGAACATTTTTCTTCTGTGTTCCAAATTTTTTTTTCTAATTTTCAAGCTTGTTTGTTGAAAAAAAAAAACACATCTCTGTGAAACTATTTTATAGGCATTATTGCTTGTTACTGACCTGGTCTGTCAGATTTCTTCTGGAATTGAAAAACAATAAGCCAAGAATCATTATTATTCACATTGCACAGTCTGTGGTTTAGCTTTAGAAACATGCTTTTCAAGTTAAATTTCCTTCAAAATTTACCTAGCTAGAAAAAAAAATAAGGGAAAAATTCTAGAAGCAAAGCAAACTTGAGGTTTGAGAGGTCTGGCAGTCCATTCTCCAAACAAAACTGGGTTTTTCTACCCCCGTTACATTATAGGGGGCTGACAGTGGTTTTCAAATAGGCATTTATGGATCTATGTGTGTATCTTGCTTTCCTGGATGGTTAACGTGTGGTACTTTTATTTTCTGTTAACCTTAGAATAACTGACTGTAAAATTGATTTGGGGTTATAATGGTTTGTTTTAATACTCTGAAAGGGGATCTGAAACAAGAGGCCTTTTAAGACCAGACGTTGGGTTCTATACAATGCATACAATTTGCAAATGAGTACACATGGAATGAATATTCCATTAATAGGTAATGTTCAATATAAAGCATCCAATGCATAGGCAATTACACATAATCAATATAATGTCTGTGCTCTTTTCATTCATAAATTTGAAAAAAAAAATGTATACAAACACATTGGGAAGTTCTTTTGGTAATTCACCACTAGCTTCTAGTGAAATGGTGGATCATGAAATCAGACCAGAAAATAATCAATCCAAATAAAACCAGTTTTGAACAACAACAAACCTATGTCTTGGTTGTAAAACATATATCAATGAAGCTTGTAATAAGGGAAGTGACTACAAGAACTACAGGCACAAAAGGAAAACCTTGACAAAAAATTTTCCAACACATTCCATGAAAAGTCAGTGGGGTTTTACAGGAAACAATCAAGTGATTGTAGGAAGAAAACATGCAACCAAAGAATTTATTCGGGTAATATTTACAATGTAACAAAATAATATGTGTTCAAAGTCGCTTTTTGAAGACAAATTAAAAGGTCCTTATGGACTCCAAATTGCTAACTGCCAATGTTCATTTAAGGAAACAAGGAATAATATTGATGACTAACTATCCCAAGAGTGCCTGCTTCAAAATTGGCATCTGAATACTTAGTGTCAACTTTGCTGGTAACTTTGAAATCTTAGATCCACACATGTTTAATCCAAATACAGGTGGAAGATATGCAATGCAGAGGAAACTCTGTGTTTATATTTTTAGTTTTAAAAATAAATATAAAATTATAAAAAATGAGAACAAATAGTTCATGAAATTTGAACATAAATTCTTTAAACTACATGAATCATCAGAAATCCAATACTGGTGAAAAAATTCTATACCCATAGTTGATATTTACAAAAAGAACACTGATGAAATGTAAAACTTGAATGTAATAATCTTAAAAATCTTACACAGGAAGATATATTTGTATGTATATACTACATAATATATTTAAATGTATGATATTTTTATTATCATAAATATATATGTTCCATTTACATATGTATCCTATCTGTGGTTTTGTTTTCCAGGGTTTCAGCTACCCATAGTCAACCACAGTCCAGTAGCTGATGATCCTCCTTCTGACTTATTGTCAATAGTCAGTAGTAGCCTAATGCGATGTCACAATGCCTACGTCATTCACCTCATTTCATCTCATGACGTAGGCATTTTGTCATCTTATATCATCCTCATAAGAAGGGTGAGTACGGTACAAAGGAATTTTGAAGGAAAGAGAGAGGGAAAGAGCACATTCACATAATGACTCTTATGTCATAATCATTCAATTTTATTATTATAGTTAATCTCTGTGTCTAATTTATAAATTAAACTAGTACAGGTATGTATGCATAGGAAAAAATAGTATATATAGGGTTCAGTATTGTCTGTGGTTTCAGACATCCCCTGGGGGTCTTGGAATGTATCCCCCACAGATAAGGAGGCACTACTGAGCACATTTACATATACCTGTATCTATATATAGATATATATCTCCTATGTAAAGCTGAATTACTGATCATTTTATGTATTAGATTCACACATTCTTTTATTTAATTCTAACAACTAGCTTAAAAAACAAGAAATATTTTTTCTGATTCCACAAAAAGGAAACCCAGAATTAAACTATTAAGAAACCCAGTCAGCAACATGGTGGTGCTCCCATTCATTTTCACGTCCTTCTTTTATTTGTATCCCTCCATTCACAGCTGCCAATACCCTTTGCAATATAAATAATGAGATAATTTGTTTCTATTTTAAAGAAGAGGAAAAAAAATAAATGGTAAATTTTTTAAGGAAAAAAGTTAATGACTAGAATTTAACCCCATACTCTTCTTTCCTACTATTCTACTAGAATAAGACTAAAGAAGTACCGAGGTAGTTCTCCAGAAAGACACTTGAGACAACATAACTCATTTAATAAAGCAGCCATCCTAACTAGTCTTATAGCTCTCCTTATTATCATTCTAAGGTCCTTTCTAAATTAATAATGTAATGATTATCTCTTTATATGTTCCTCTTGGCATATTTTTTTCTTTGCATATCTTTGACTAATTCCTTAGTAAAAATGAAATAAATATGATGCAATGATTTCTTTCCCAAAGAGTTTGTGTGCCTACTACATGCCAAGTACCATGGAAGGTACAATGGGTAAAACAATGTAAAAAGCAGATGTGTAGCCCAACTTTATGGAGATTGAAAACATTCGCATCACTAGATTTGGATTTCTTTACAAATTTCTGATACCCCATGTTCCCCTAAATGCATATGGAACCTATTATCTCAGTTAAACACTAACTGGTTTGAAGTACTTCAACCCAGCCAGGATACCTAATGCATATTTTGTTGGTGTCCCAACAATATCCCTTTAGAATTTACAAATGTAGGGTAACTTTTCTATTTCAAGCTGCCAACATCTTACTCTACTTGGGAGGGCTTCCTTTGAGCATCAGAGTCAGCTCTGCCAAGCATGTCAGGCTGGAAGTTCTAAGAATTAATATTCCTTCAATTTACCTCTCATCCTTGGAACAGCTCTCAGTCAAGGATTGTTGGGGAGTTGATGTATAAATACCCAAGCTTTCTCTTCGTTTGTGAGGGATAACTCTGAAGCAAATGTTCTGCACCAGCTCTCCCTGTTCAGCAGCAGAATTAATTTTGTTTCCCACAAGGTAACTTGACCAATGACTCCCCCTCAAGTGGTTGCCTTCATTTCCCTGTTTCATTTTCATTCTCCCTTACCTGTGTCTCCTGGGATAATCTCCCCCCAAAACAGGTTGTGTTCAAATTCTCATCTCAACATCTACTTCTGGAGGAACACAAACTAAGGCACCTTGGGTCTATGAAGATTTTCTGGGATACTGATGACAGCCGAGTCTGTCTTGAGCTCTTTTTAGATTTCTGAGATAATACTTAATTTATGTCTGCTCTAGTTAATAGCCAATTTTGTCATTAGGAAGTTTTAATCTCCATTGGGTCTGAGCTTAGGGAAACCAAACACAGACACATAAACAAGTGCACAATTACACAGAGCTAACACACACACACGCATATAATCCTGCCCCAGCGTTATCAATGTCTCAAACTCACTCTTGAGAGTTGTAAATTGAATATAGATAATATTAGAAATTATTTGAGTACCAGGACTATGGTTGCTATATGGGATGAGATCATTTGTGATACTGTTTGGAAGGCTAGTGGCATCATTTTGTTCAATGAGGCCTCTGTTTTTCTGTCTACTATAAGTAGGAGTGACTCTTCCGAAACAAATGGTTAGTTTTTAAAAATTTCTATCCTGTTCTCCTATGCTCAGAATGCAGCATGATTCTCAGGTTAAAGAAGCAGAGGCGTTTCATTACTTGGCCATTCTTGGGGATTTCCAAGCAAATACCAAAATGTATCATGACAATGGGCCCTTAAACAAGAAGCAGACATCCCAATGTGTACCAGATCCATAGATTTTTTTTTTAAGTGGAAATCAGAGAACAGAGTTCCCCTGATCTGTTGAAACTTGCTTTCCTATTCTCTGATGACATTGTTGGAATATCTCACAGCTTTCTGTTACTTTCAGTTATTCATACCCAGGATACACCAGTATAAAATGAACATTTTCTGAGTTTGAGAGATAAAGACTGGCACACTTATTCCTTCTTTCTCCTTTCTGGTGTTGTGGCACTGTGGAAAGGTTATGGAAAAATGAGAAAGTTCACACAACTGGATTGCATTTGTTGAGTTCCTTTGTTTTCTTGGCTGATACCTGCTTTTAGAATTGTGTGCTAGCTTTTGGTCGCTACTCATGACTTTTTCAGAGGAACTGTGGGGACCCATTTTGAGCCACCTAGAAAATCATATAGATGTATCTGGTCCCAAATTCTGAAATTTTCTTTTCAATGTGGTGTATTCAGTACATTTCTGTACTATTTTGTGATCTTAGTTGCCAATTCTGAAGCAATAAAAAATACACATTTTAGCTTTTAGTTTGGAAACTCATTTTGAACAGATCCTTCTGTTGTCTTAAGAAACTCTTGATAATTATTATATACTGTACTATACATAGTACCTATATCATAATAATTGGACCAGATGGCTCCATCTTAGAGTTAACTTCTTGTACCTAGGATGAATAAAACCATGGAACAACACCTTTACCATCCCACAGCTCTCAAAGCTTTCCAGAACACAATTTAATTCTATATTGGGGTAACATGTTATAGAAACCCACAAATAGAAGCCGGAATAGGATTGAAAGTCAGCTAATATAGATCTTTGAATAGATCCTTCCTGCTGATTCACATGGTGAGTGAGAATTAGAGTCCAGTAGGAATCAGACAAAGAAGCAGATTAGTCCCCTCTGGGAGAGACTCATTCATAGCGGTGGTGATATTCTGGTATCCCATTGTCTAGCCGACTTTACCAAGAGACACCTGTCACATAGGAGTTCAGATGAGTGGGCTTACCCAGAAATTTGTTTCTTACTTCCTCAGTTCCCACATTGCCACTTCACCACAATTACTCCCAAAGTATTGTTTATGAGGTAAGACAGATGTTAGAAAGATATGTGAAATACATATAGGCTTAGGTAGCCTACATAAGATAAGGAAAATATTATACACTGTATTAAGTTTTTATCTTGCCTAAGGATCAGTTTAAAAAATGGTTTTGAAGAAATTACAAATGAGCAATACCATTTCTTTAAAGATCAAAGGAGATGAAAAAAAAGCCAAATTTATCTCTTGGAAAGTTCATATTTACATATTACTTTTATAAATCTTTACCCTTGCAAAGATTTGAAATTAATAAAAAATTGATTTCAAGAAAAAATATTAAGGGTGCCTGGGTGGCTCAGTCAGTTAAGCTCTGACTCTTAATTTCGGCTCAGACCATGATCTCAGGGTTGTGAGATCAAGTCCAGCGTCGGGCTCCGCACTGGGCGTGAAGCCTGCTTTAGATTCTCTTTGACCCTCTCCCTCTGCCCCTCCCCCGCAAAAAAAAAAAAAATGAATACTATACAGCATGAATTCTATTAGTACCAGAGACCTTTAATCAAATTAAGAAAGTTACAAGAAGGAAAGCAAGACAAACAAAACAGAACAGAAACAGACTCATAAATACAGAGAACACACTGATCGTTGTCAGAGAGAAGGGGGGGTGGTGAGATGGATGAAACAGGTGAAGAGGATTAAGAGGTACAAACTTCCAGTTATAAAGTAAATGAGCCATGGGAATGTAGAAACACAGCAAAGGGAACACAGTCAATAATATTGGTATAATAATAATAACTTTGTACAGTGATAGATGGTAACCAGACTTAATCATGGTATTTCATAATGTATATAAATGTCAATTGTTATGTTGTACACCTGAAACCAATATAACACTGTATGTTAACTATATTTCAATGGGGAAAAAAGAATTGAAACCTCTTATGGAATAAAAAGACTAGAAAAACAAAGTGATAAAATGTTTGGGAAGACCACATATTTTCTTGATCAAGATAAATTTGTTTGACCAAATTACTTTCTTCATGAGCAGTTCTATGCAGATACGTCCTTGGTTCTTTTTGTGGTTTAAACGAATTTTCGGCATACTGCACTTTAAAATATATTGCCAGTGCAAAGTGAGACAACATACCTTTCGTTAAGAGTCAGATATTAAGTTATTCTATTTGTTTTATTTATGATTTAAGGTAACTGTCTCATTCATCAAGAATAATGCTAACCACAGTCTTCAGGAGACAGAGACTAAGCCGTTCAAATGAATGACTCTAAAGTGAGTAGCTTGTGCCAAAGGATGATTCATTTGATTTAAAACACATTTGTAGAACAAATTTTGGAACGGTGCACACTTGTTAATTTTCTCTTTTGTGATTTCCCTTCTCTTTTGTCGGTTGGCAATCAAAACCTACATTTAGACAGTGCCAAGTTTGATGAAGTGGTTAAAAGCATTCCTGGGAGTGGCACATATGCCAATGAATCAGCTTTTTGCAATTAGAAAAAAATAAAAAGTCTGTGCTGGTATTAACAAAAGCTGCTGTGTGGTTTTGAGTTTTTTATTTTAAAAAAATGTTTGGGAATACAGAAGCCTGAGCTGAAGCATGAGGGTGACAAGGAACTACCAGAAATAACTGATACTCTCCATCATACTATAGAGCCATCAAGCCCAAAACTATCTGAGGCCTCATCAAGTTTTAGGTAACAACTTGTGAAACCGTGAGTTGTCTTAGAGTCTTCTCTTCATACCTCCTGTGTTCTTATCTGTAGCGTCCACAGGGGCTGACTGATTCTAAAAACTTCAGATGGATCATTCTTTCATTCCAAGGTGGGCAAATGTCAATCCCAATTTAATTTGAATATCTCAGACCAGATGGATGAAGAAATGTGCAGTAACATTTTTCTTCCCTACTTTTTTTTTTTAAGATTTTACTTATTTATTTGAGAGAGAGAGAGAGAGATAGCGCACGCGCGAGAGAGAGCAGGAGCAGGGAAGAGGGAGAAGCAGGCTCCCCGCCAAGCAAGGAGCCCGATGCGGGGCTCTATCCCAGGACCCTGGGATCATGACCTGAGCCGAAGGTAGATGCTTAACTGAGCCACCCAGGTGTCCATCTTCCTTACTTTCTCTGTGCCATGAGGTCTTACATTTTTGGAAGTGAACAAACCTTTCAGATAACCTCCTAAGTTAAAAGTGAATCACAGAGAATTGCCCCATAGAAACAAAGGACTTGATCCTAAAGTCCACCCCCAGACATACTCTAGTAACTCTTTAAATGTTGATTACTTGGAAACTATGTTTCTTTTCAACATAGGTGATCAAAGTTGACCAGGATACAAAAAATTTCCACGAAAGAAATTATTTCCAGTTTTGAAATTTGCAACTTGTTTTTCTCCTCTTTTCTTTTATATTACTCTGCTTTATACAATAAACTAAGTAGAGGAACATAAAGGAGAGCAAACTTCCCCATCAACAAGTTTCCCCTAATAATTATGAATGTGTTAGACCAGATGGCTGCAGGTCACTAAACTAGAGAAGACACTGACTGACAGTTAGTACTCAGGAAACTCCATACATCTCCTTAATAGGGGATATTAAGATACCAGCCCATTCTTCCTCTTCGCTTATGCATCTTCTTAGTTCCCTATTATACAGGGTAGAAGTGGACCTAGCATAAAAGAAGGTTCCTGTATAATGAATACAAGAAAAAGAAAAATAGTTAAGTGCATGTTCATTAAATGAGTAGAGAAGTTAATCCTCCAGGGAAATTTAAGATATGAGAAGAGATAGAAGACAGTTTTGTTTAAATGTGTGTAAGTAAAATGTTAGGATAATTGTGGCCTTTAGTATGAATCAAAATTTCTCAAAATAATCAAACAAAACATCATTGAAATTAATATATATATGTATATATATATATATATATGAACATCTAACATGAAGTTTTTGCAAAAATGGGCCATAACTATACCAAAATTAATTTATAGAGAACTTGACTACCTTGAAACATTTATTTTCATATATCTTAAGAGCAGATATAACACAAGTTCCATATTGATCTCCTCAATTCCTTGGTAGTTCCTTTGTTTTCTTAGTTGATACCCCCTAGTGAGTTGCAGATGTTTTGCCTAGGTGCACAAAGAAGACGAAAAGCAAAGGTACCAGTTTAAGAGGGCACGTCACAATTTTACTCTATAGTTCAGTAACTTCTCAATCCTTATTCCATTTAGTTCAATTCAGTTCTGTTCAAACAATGCCCATTTCAGACAAAGGGACTTTCTAGATTCACCCATATTTTCCTCCTTTTCTCCTAGGGTTGATGAAGCAGGTTTTCCTAATTCCTGTCTATGACTAAATTCCATTCTTTCTTACATATCATTCCTTAAGTCCTCTAAAGCCCTGCCTGTCTTGTCAGTGTTATTAACCAATGCTGTTTTTCCTTTCCGTGGCATACTTCCATAGAAGAGAGAATGATGATTTAGAATGTGGGTACTGCTGGGGTGCCTGGATGGCGCAATCAGTTCAACCACTGACTCTTGGTTTTGGCTCAGGTCGTGATCTTGGGGTCATGAGATGGAGCCCCGCCCTGAGCCTTATGTGGAGCCCCGTATCAGGCTCCATGCTCAGTGCAGAGTTTGCTCAAATTTCTCTCTTCCTCTCTTCCCTCTGCCCCACCCCCAACTCTCTCTCTCTCTCAAATAAATAAATAAATGTTTGAAAAAAGAATTCAGATGTTGCTGTTAGATTACTTGAATTCAGATCATGATTCAGCAACATCTGTGTGAAGTTAGGCACATTACTTCATAACTTTGCCTCACTTTCTTTCATTGAAATACTTGGGGGACGACAGTTTCTACCTTATAGGATGTTTTTCTTAATAAAAGTGGTATTAAATGATATGCAGAATATGATTAGCACAGTGCATGCCACATAGCATGTACTTTAACATTTGCAATCCAACTTCTGTTCCCAAATTTCACTCTAAATTGTCTGGAACATTACCGTACTTCCCCAGCTACCAACTGTAGTAGCTTTTATATTCTGATCTAATTCTGTGAAACCTCTAGAATTTGAATCCTGTGTGCATCCCTTCCTTCTTCTTACATCTCTTTCACTTAAAAAGTATTTAGTAGTGCCTATTTGGATAAGGACCAAGGAAGCCACTGAAGAAGACAAATGTGGGCCATGCCTGAATTGTGCCCTCAGGATCTCAGAGTATAGTAGAGAAGATTAAATGCATATAAAATATCATTCTAATGAAAATTAAAATAGAAGAGCACCAGAAGAGATACTGCTAACTCACAATGTAGTGCTCTGGAAGGTCAGATGAAAGCACAGTGACTTCTGGCTGAGAAAAATTAGAGAAAAAATAGTGGAGGAGATGGTGTTTAATTTGGGCTTTTCAGAATGGAAGACATTTGGACACATAAGTATTAAAAAGGTATATTTTAGGTGAAGGTTACCAAATTTGTCAAACTTCCTGGAGAACAAGAAAGTTTTTTTTTTTTTTTTAAGATTTATTTATTTGAGAGAGAGAGAGCGAGAGCATGTGAGTGGGAGGAGGGGCAGAGGAAGAGGGAGAGAAAGAGAATCCTCAATCAGCCTCCCCCTAAGCATGGAGCCTGATGTGAGGCTCTACCCCAGGACCCGAGATCATGACCTGAGCTGAAATCAAGAGCCAGCGCTTAACCGACTGAGCCACCCGGGTGCCCCTAGAACAAGAAAGTTTTAAATTCACTTTGTAACAGGGAGTAAAGAAGATTATGCTTGGAGCTTTGCATAAATCCTGCTTGTGAAATGTCTTACCTTCCAGGCTAAGAAGTTTTGTTCTGTTTGCTGTGAATGATAGGGAGCTATTAAAGCTTGTAGAGGAGGTAAGTGACATGATCAAACCTGCATTCAATAAGATTAGTCTTGTCAAGATTTCATCATAGTTCAGTAGACACGGATAAGACGGGGTGCCTGCCTTTAGGGAGTCACAGCACTGGGTAAACGCAAGTGATAGAGCTCTAAACAGATTCCTGCAGGGGAGTGAGAGGAGCTTGCTGACTCCAGGTGGGAGATGGAAAACTTCTTGTGGGAGGTGACTCATGAACTAATTTTTGAGAGATGAGAAATGAACCCGCATAGAGGGAAATAGCAGAATTTCCTGTAGGTGGAAATAGTTAAAATGGTTAAAACGGCATGAAACTATAGAGAATTTATGAAGAGTACAAGGAATTGTATTCATAGAGTGTAAAGTGGAAAGGTATTAAAAGGCAAGTAAGCATGCAGCAGGTCATGGAGAGCTTTGCAAGCGATAGTAAAATGCTTGGACTTAAGGCATTCTGTAAAACAAATGAGGTGGAGAAACAACTCTAGACCAGTGGTTATTGTAATAGTCCAAACGAGAGATCATGATGACAACCTGGATTTAGAGATACATGCGAAGACAAAGGCTGTCACAGAAATAGGAGAGAGCTGGTGCCATCAAAGGACACCCGTGACTAATACATATCCATTTGATAGACATTTAATATCCATTCTAGTTCAAGTACTGAGGAAATATATCAATAATCGATCAATGTACAAAGTGAACAAAAATCCCCTACCCTTATAAAGCTTATATTTCTTGAGGAGGACTAAAAGAGGGGACAACAAGAAATTAAGACTTCATAAATAACTTTGCCTATAGTTATTTTCTATCTGCGGTCCGAGCTTTGGTTCTGCAGCCAGCTCCTTCTCCTGTGCTTAGTACCTATTGGTTGCTATTCTCAAGATCTTATTTTGGGCCTATTTTTTTTTTAATTCTAAACTCTATATCCATTCCTTCTCTTTTCAACTCTTATGACTCCCAACTATATAACTCATATTTAAGTTCTCTCCCAAGATTCAGACTTTGTCAACTGCTTACTTTATAGGATCATTTGGACAAAACACCTGCATTTTGCCTTATTCTCATCAATTCCAAAATGCTCTATATTATCTTATCATGAAATCTTCTTCTTTCCTGGTCTTAATCAATGTCTCCATCATGCTTTATTTCATACTTGCTTATGTCATTTTCATATTTGAGTGAGCTGTGACTCCCCTGGGCTCTTTAATGCACACCTAGTTAGTTTGTACATCCTGGTTTTCATTTCTGAAAGGTCATCTCCCTAATTTCCTCAGGCTTATTTCAGACCTTACTATCTCCCACCTGGGTTATTGTTAGTTTGTTAACTGGTCTCCCTTGCCACTTTATTTATATCCCTAAATCACAGGTCAGATCAACTCTTCTACAGAAGAGTTCCTTTCTGTCCATCCTGTCCCAGATCATCTATAACATACACAGCACCATCAGATATAAAAGGAAAAAAAAAAAAAACTCCTATGCATGCTTGACATGCAAGAAGTTGCATAGGCTCTGCAGAGAGATGGGTTTTATACACCAAAGAAAAGTAGAAGACAGACATACTATTCAAGGATACTGAGTCACTGACTCTGCTTTGACCCCCATTCTTTTTTCTCCATTGTTAATGTTTTTGCTCAGTTGGCTCAGGAACCAAACGGGCTCCATATTTGTAAATCTTCCCCTAAACCAAAGAGCACAAATTCTTGGTGGTTCTCTTTCAGAATGCCTAATACAGAATGATATTTTATATGCATTTAATCTTCTCTACTATACTCTGAGATCCTGAGGGCACAATTCAGGCATGGCCCACATTTGTCTTCTTCAGTGGCTTCCTTGGTCCTTATCCAAATACAGAACTGAGTATTAAAGAACAGTGGTGCCACAAGGCTAGTGTATGCTTCCAAGTCTGGCAGGACCCTGGCAGCACAGGGCTGTTGTCCTGTCAGAATCCCGGAAGTCAGAGTGTAGAGGAAAGCCAAGATATGCTGTATCTGCTCTTGTGCCTGAGCACCTTTACTTCACTTAAATTCCATACCCTTGACTAAATCCGTTTGGAAATATTGATGAATTAGAGTATGTCTGCTTCAGTCCAACTGAATACCACTGGAGCAGTGCGGACCTCAAAGCACTTTCCCATCCACATGGCCCACTCGGTGCTCCCCAGTGCTCCCCTCTCCTGTGCTTCACCGGAATGGATTCGCTGGAAGAGACAATTACCTCCCTAGCCTCTCTGCTTCTTTTCCTAGTCTTTAATGCTCTTGTTCCCTTTTGCACTGATCAAATCCTTATTTATCTCTCATTGCTCCCTCAAAACCCACCTCTTTAATAAAATCTTTCTCAATTTCCCAACTGGAAATAATCACCCCTTTTCTTTATTCTGATACATTTTGATCGCAAAAACTATATGTGGTTGATTAAATGTTGAAGTAATTATAAATCCCTTGAGGGGAGCAAGCATGTATTAATTATCATTCATTATATCCCGCCACAATACATAGCACAATGTTGGCTGCACAGTGTAGTCAATAAATATCTTTGAAATTAAATTGAATAATGAAACATTTCATTGTTATAACAGCGCACTTTACAAAATAAATTTTAAGAAAAAACCTTAAAAGCAGCAAAGATTGATAAAAATGCAGAAGAAAAAATAACTGAACACTAGTTAATGCATACTTTGGGTAGGGTCTGGATATTACATCGATTGACTTAGCATTACTCTATAACAAATTTGGGAAGAAATCAAATACAAATGGATGTATTACAATCCTTTAGAATTAAATGGATTCAGAAAATATTGATAAGATAATGACAATCTTTAAAATTTGCATGAAGTTTAGAAAAATAAGTGTAGTCCTTTGAAGCCGACATAATATTAATATACATAGATCTAATTTTTAATGGACACTTCCCATCTTCTATTTCTACAAATTCAATATGCATGGCCTTCAGCCAGGCAGTTAATCTAAGCCCAAACTGAGCAGAGACATCGGATGTGAGAGGGCTGTCGATTTTCTGCCCATCTGCAACCTTGAAGTTGGGAAAAACTTTCTCCCAAGAACTTCCAAGTGCTTGCTGACCAGATCTGGCTATAAAGTGCTTTAAATATACATTGTTAGGGAGTCTTACTTTTATTTTCTGAGACATTAAATCTGTAGGATTGACTTGAAGTGGGTATATATCGTTGTGTTGAAAAGCTTCTAAGTGATTTGTTAAAGCAATTCCATGTTTAAAAATCACTGATCTGAGGATTTTCATAGAAAGCACCACCCAAAGATGATAAACAAGTTCTGTGAATGGTGCCATTGGCAGTCACAACACTGTCCTAAATTTAAGGATATTCCTTAAAAAAGAAAAGGGGAAGAAGTATGATAAAAGCTATCTCATCAAATCTGATAATGTTTCTAGAATTCTATCTAAAGGAGGTACGTTTGAAAGTGATCTCCAAAAGTATATTGTCAGCGTGAAAATGTTTATCAATAAAAAACACTATAACGTGTGCCTGTCTACCAATTACATTGCTGTTGATAGCTGGTCACCAAAAGGAGGTCTTGAAACTCAGTGCATTTGGGATAGGATTGGGGTGAGGATATTCTCTGATGCAGTAGGCATTGTATTCTGAAGAAAACCTAAGAAAAGAATCCCAAAGGATAATCAAGACTCACAGAAAGAGAATATCAATATGGTCAGTGGGTGAAATCCAAAGATTATTATTGTCTTTGTAACAACTTGTCCTGGCCTTTCCCTTAAATATATGACCTAGAAATTCACTCAACACACACACACACACACACACACACACACACACACACACACACACACACACTATCGCCATGGGAACTGTAATGGTTAATTTTTTTATATGTCAACTTGACTAAGCCATAGTACCCAGGTATTTGGTCAAACACCAGTCTAGATGTCACCATGAAGGTGTTTTTCAGATGAGATTTACATTTAAATCAGTAGACTCTGAGTAAAGCAGATTGTACTCCTCAGTGTGGCTGGGTCTCATACAATCACCTGAAGGCCTTAAGAGAAGAAGACTGAAGTCTTTCCCATGAAAAAGGGAATTCTGCCTCCACAGTGCCTTTAGACTCAGCTGCAACACTAACTCTTCCCTGAGTCTCCAGCCTGCCAGACTGTCCTGTAGATTCTGGAATTGCCATCCTTCACAATCACATGAACCAGGTCCTTAAAATAAATCTCTCCCTTTATATATATATATATGCTTTCCAAGAAATATTTATAAATATTTATAAAACCAAAAGCTATGTAAGAAAAAGAAAAAGAAAAGACAGACCCAAAGCTTTATTTAAGATAAATTGATAGAATTATTGTCTTCGGTGCCATAGCCAACCATCTTACAAATCTCACAATTTGGGCTTGTATAAATCCTCTTTATTAAAATTCTAGGAGGAAAATGGAGGTTGAATGGGCCAGATAAACTCTTAGCTTGTGTTAACAAATATAACCCTGGTTAATAAGAACATTTCCTTTTAACTGTGAACAAAAACAAAACCTCATTGATCTGGCATATTTTTGGTTTGCATTGTGTTGGTGATTCTTCTTTACAAGGCAAGGGCTGATGACTCAAGCTTCTCTGACATTTCTCCCATGTTGCGTGCATCCTGCCACCTGTCAGTCTGGTGCTTTTCACAAACACTCAGTCACACGTTGTTAAGCACGTCCCCCCTTGCCCCAATTCCCAACACCCAAACACATGAGCACACTCTTTACACAACATTCAAGGAAAAGGTCTTTCTGCTCCACTTTCTGCATTGCTCATTACAGTGGTCATAGGAAGCTTTCTGGTTGTAGCCTTTGAGACTAAAACATCAATCAATCAATCAGTAACAAAACACACACACAAACTGCAGTCTGTGTGCAGGTGACTACAGCTAGGATGAGAAGTCCTATAAAGAAGCATTGACAATGAAAGCAGCTGCCTGGCACCAACTGCTGTATAAAGACCGCTGCTTTCTGCACATCTAGGTAGAGCAAAGCTCACTCCTAGGCAGCAGTTGCTACCCTTGCAATAACTATGCAGGCTAATCTCCCACCATCCCAACGATTATTTGGAGAACAAAAGGAAAATGATTGAGTTTCTCCCTGAATCACAGACACACATAATGAATTTTTGTCGTTAGATGGTTATTCCTCAAGACATGAGACATAGACATCTCAAAAAGAATTGAACACACACTTGATTAATAGCAGCTAGTTCCACTTTGAAAAGACGAGATGGGCCATTATACTTATTTTTGAAAGAAATAATTGTGGTTATTATTTCTGGCATGGGGTCATCTCACATAGCTATCCTTAAGGTTTCAAACTACAGTATTGGGTTTTCAGTGCACGAGGCTTTAGCTCCTTCATATTATAATCAGGTCCTTGGGGAGGGAGGGAGGGAGTGGTCATCATTCTTTCATAATTTCACTTTGGATATATTTGAGGCACAGTGTTAACTACATATGTACCAAATGTTAAATACATATACAAATCTTGCTTTTCCCACAGCACTAGCATAGGTCATCATTCTATGGTAGATTCTGTTCCCTCCCTTGGAAGTAACAAAGAGAGAATTATTAAATCCTGATCACAGGCAACTCTCATATGGTCCCCACACTGCTGGTTTTGTGAAATTCAAGTTATTATCACCTCTCCAGGCTAAGGGAATAGCAGGGAATGGGCAGAGAGGAGAGTGGTGCTGGTCTGCGGAGCTGAGTGCTCAGAAAATGCTCATCTTAGCCCTAGGAATCCTTAAAGGAGGAATTTCATTAAGTAAAAGCAACCTTTCAGTGTTCCCTAGACTAAACTGTGAAACATTTTTGAAAAGCAGAAAATCCTTATTTATGGCAGGAATGTTTGAAATTCAAAAGATAAACGCCATTCGGAATGCAAGCATGTTCTAGGTATCTAATATGTAATGGGACACAGCTGTAATAACAGCCACTGAACCAGGGGCCTCTCTATATCATGTCATTAGTTGACTTGTTATAAGCCGATCTTCTGGCCCTTTTTATAAGGGCCACTGGGGTAAAAAATAAATATATCATGTACTGAACATCTGTGGTTCTGTCACAAAGCACCACTCATATCAACTTTCAAGCTCATATCTTGGGCTACACATGACACCCTTTTAAAAATGGATCTCAACAAAATATATAGATTAGGAACTCATAGGTCTTTATTTCCAAAGGACAAAGGATACAAGAAGGCCTGAGCTATACCTTGGGCAAAGCTAATGCATCCTTTTTTTCTTACTGTTTTAGTGTATTCTTTTGGGTTCAAAACCATATGTGCACTCCAGGTAAGATTCAGATGAATATTTTATATGTGAGATGTTAAGTGAGGAAAGAAATGTCAAGTGTCCAATCTATCGACTCAGTAAGTCATCAAAATCATGAGTCAGCATTTAAGAACATGCAATTATTAGTAGCAATTCCTGCCTGAGCCTTTTCTTTTTTTTTTTTTTTGACAAACCTATCTGGTCATATGAGAGGTTCTTTCATCTTTTCATGATTAAATAAAAATAATGCCTGTCTCCTTTAAGAGGAAACAGGAAAGTAAATAAAATATTTGAGGTAGCTAGGACATTTTACCAGTTATAAGATATTTCAGAAAAAAATGTAAACATCATTAATCTCTATAATGAAATAGCTCAGGATATTAAACACTAGTATAGTTATGGGAGGCTTATTTTTGTAGAGAAGGTATAGATGGAAGAAAGAAATCCAGTCAGGAGGCATTTTAAGTAATCTAGGCAGGATATGATGGAACCAGGATAGCAATGAACATGATAAGAAGTGGGCAGATTCTCAACGTATTTTGAAAGCACATTTTTTTTTTTTTTTTTGAAAACGCTGATGGATCAGATGTAAGGTGTCAGGGGAAGAAAGGAATCAAGGATGACTCCAACAGTTTTGATTTAAATAACTTGGAAGGATGAAGTTGGCCTTAAAATGGGGAGGTCTGTGGGTTACCAGTCCCATATTAGCAACTGGCAACAAGGTTGTATGGGTGAGAAGCAGATTTCTACTCCAAGTGGTCTGATTTTACACTTAGTGGTTTGTGGAAGGATCTTAGGAGTAAGATGGACAGACATTTATCTAATTAGTCATAAGTTTTTGGCAAGTGATACCAGTTTTCTATTTACAGAAGTGAAGTTCTCTTTCAAATACAGTTCAGGACATGAAAACTGGGGCTTGATTTAAGTACACTGTTAAGTTCCCAAGAGTCCTGGTGATACATGGTTGAACTAAATTCCTGAAAGTAGTAAGTTGTTTACGGACAATTGGGAAGACCACTGTATTGGAAAGACCTGGGTTTAAATTCTTCTCAGCCACCTAAGCTAGACAAATGGAGCTAGATAACTAAAGTCTTAAAACAGCTTTTTTTCCTTCTATCAATAGGGGTAAAGATGCTCAAAGTATAGAGTTGTTTTAAAGCTTTAATGATACCTGTAACATAGCCAGTACAGTGTTTGGCAAATTGCTAGCACTCCACACCTGTTTGCTCTTTTACGTAACACATATTCTGATTTTTGTGTCCATTCAACAATTCCTTTAGGCTACAACTGGAAGATACACACAAATCTATACAAAATATCTAATGCCCACCAATCCAATAAGAAATAAGAAAATAATAAATAAGAAACTACTAATAGAGAAATGATTATTATCTGATATATATATATATAAATTTTTAAAACTTCATCCAGTGTTAATTATAGCAAATGTTAATATAAATACCAGTATTACATGTGAACTCTACATTGATTTTAGAACCTTCTTTAGTACTTTTCAGGAAGATAAACTCATTTCCTAATGAAGTGTATATGCAGGTCGACCCATATAAAGAATGGTAGATTATTCCTTTATATCTAATTTATCTGATAGATTTCTCTTTTTGAAACTCATTTCTATTGTTTTTAACTTGTAATAGAGTGAGCAATGTCTTTTAACTTTCACAAATAGGCGATATTCGTAAACATGGATATCCTAATAAATATTAGCAGACAGAGTAGTAAAACCTGGCATACTGTTAAGTCATCAGTGCTAAATTATGTCTGTGTACCTTTAGAAAAATTTTAATTCATGCTTATAAAGATTTTATGAACATTTCTAAAATTTGACATTTTCTTAATTTGCTGAGATAGTTTCTTCCATGATAATTACTATCAATGATTTCAGTGTATTCTAATTTCATATACTTTATGTGGTAATTGTCTATAATTTTTTATATTTAACTAAATAGAATGCTTCATTCCATATTAATAATTACAAAGCTTGATTGATCCATAGAAGAGTGAACGGACAGATTGATGTGTGAGACTGATGTGGAGTTTCACTAGACAGATCTAAATATCTGGTCTTATCCCACTATTGTAAGTTCATATATTTTGACTAAGTGCTTTATATAACCCAGACACATTCAGCTGGGAGACCATTAAATTTCACATGGAACTATCATTTAATTTGTACATAATTTTCCTTTTTCCTCTTTGTGGAAATACTTGGGATAGTATTCTGTTTTTTAGCATCACATCACAAAATACATAAAAAAGAAGTTTTAAAGTCTCTCCTTTAATCATAATTTTAAAAAAGAGGAAGCTATTACACATAATTTGGCATTATCTGTGAGTTTGAGATAAATCTGTTTCATTGGGTGGCTTCACTGAACTGCTGATGTTTGTTGAAGTCTCCTGGCAGCTGGCTTTTCCTGCCTTTTCTTGGCCAAACCAATCAATTTCATGCTGGTTTCTTAAAATCTTTAAGATCTCCTACTAAACTGAGAGCTCCTTGAAAATAGTAGCCACATCTTAATCATCACTTTATCCACAGTTCCTCCAGCACAGTACCTGGCTCATACTAAGTGCTCAGTCATCACTTAGGCAACAGAAAAAAAGCAAATAATCAAGTGTGTTATTTACTGGCAGAGAAAACCAGGAGTTACCTAAAAGTTATTTTGATCTTCAAGACTGCATTTGTTGCTCATGCTCCAAAAGTTCATTAAAGATATTAACTATCAAGCGTCGGTCACTTATGAGTAGAAAGCACTATACGGGGTATTACAGGCTATTGATTCTCATCTTTACCATGTCTCAATGTAAAGGTAATCCTTATTTAATAGATAAGATAGTTAAGAGTAAAACTATCCAAGTTCAAGCAATTTAGTAGAAAAGAAACTTTCTCCTCTCAGATCTGTTAGACTTTATAAATTTTTTATAATTTCACCCTTTCTGAAATTTATATTCTTCTTGAGCTTTGTATATACACACACATGCACATACACACTTAAATAGCAAGTTGTAAAACCTCATTCTTTATCTAGCTGTTTCATAATGGGACTTCAATTAGGACATCTATCTTCTATCTGCAATAACAAGAATTTATGAAAATAGCTTAAATAGGAGCATATTTCATGGAAGATTGATGGGATTTATTTTTTTCAACTATTCAGAAATAAAAATTTCAAACTAGGTCAAGTTTTTCTACCACATTAATTCAGGTCCACAAAGAACTATGTATGTTCTAAAATTTAGTTCTTTACTGGGAGTTAATGGTATAGTAGGCAATGTATTCTAGATGTCAACTATGAAAAACCTTTTTGAAACCATTTTAATATAGAGGGAAAAAATAAGCCTTACTCAATGAAATAGAAATAGAGAATCTTTTTCCCTGGCATGTTGGAAATCTGCACAACTGTAATACATATTCCTTAGAGGATATATACACAACCTCCATAGACAGAAAAAGATGGACAAACTCTGCTCAGAATCTATATTCAAATAACAAGATGAAACAAACACATAAAAGCACATGAGAAGAAACAATTTTCTTTAACATCTGTAGGGAGCATAATTTTTGCCATTTAAAATATTATCTTGGAGGGCGCCTGGGTGGCTCAGTTGGTTGAGCGACTGCCTTCGGCTCGGGTCATGATCCTGGAGTTCGGGCTCCCTGCTCGGTGGGGAGTCTGCTTCTCCCTCTGGCCCTCCCCCCTTTCATATGCTTTCTCTCTCTCATTCTCTCTCTCTCAAATAAATAAATAAAATCTTAAAAAAATAAAATATTCTCTTGGAAATATAATAAACTTATTGAAATGTACTTTAAAAAACAACTAATATTCTAATGATAAAAGAGGAGCATTTCCTGGGGCGCCTGGGTGACTCAGTTGGTTAAGCGACTGCCTTCGGCTCAGGTCATGATCCTGGAGTCCCGGGATCGAGTCCCGCATCGGGCTCCCTGCTCAGCAGGGAGTCTGCTTCTCCCTCTGACCCTCTTCCCTCTCGTGCTCTCTATCTCTCATTCTCGCCTTCTCAAATAAATAAATAAAATCTTTAAAAAAAAAAGGATGAGCATTTCCTAAGTGTTTTTTTTTTTCTTTTAGGGGCTTGCTCTTATTTATTATCAGGTTAATAAGCAGATTAATATGTAATAGGCATGGGGAGGCTACAAATGTTTAGGAAATCACACAACTTCTCAAGGTCAAAGTTCATGATGTGTGTTTTGTTTTTCTTACTAGCTGGTTTTGAGGAACCATAGAGAACTGCCTCCAAGTTTTATTCTTGAAGGACAGTTCTTTAAACCTCCCTATGGCCTTTTCTTTTCTTTTTTTTTTTTTTTTTTGAGTATAGTTGACATACAATGTTACATTAGTTTCAAGTGTACAACATAGCAGTGATTCAACTTCTCTATATTATGCTAGGAACACCACAAGTATAGCTACCTTCTGTCACCATACATTGCTATTATAATATCATTGACTATATTCCTTATGTTGTGCCCTTTATTCCCATGACTTACTTATTCCATAATTGGGAAGTGGGAAGCCTGATTCTCCCACTCCCCTTTACCATTTGTTCATCCTCCCAGCCCCTTTCTTCTGGCAACCATAATTTGTTCTCTGTATTTATAGCTCTATTCTTCTGCTTTTTATCTTTTTATTCATTTGATTTTTAGATTCCACATACCAGTGCAACCATAAAGTATTTGTCTTTCTCAGTCTTACGGTATGTTAAGTAATTGCAAAATATCCGTTTCACATCACTACAGTGTCTTTGGTTAAAAGTTTATTAAGTCTATACAAAATGATTGTTAAAATATTCTTTTGTCAGAGAAAGGATTCAAATAAATAAAATCACAAATGAGAGAGGAAAAATAACAATCAACACCACAGATATACAAACAATTTTAAGAGAATATTATGAAAAATAATCTGCCAACAAATTGGACAACCTAGAAGAAATGAATAAATTCCTAGAAACATATAAACTACCAAAACTGAAACAGAAAGAAATGGAAAATTCAAACAGACCAATTACCAGCAAAGAAATGGACTTAGTAATCAAAAAACTCCGAACAAACAAAAGTCCAGGACCAGTTGGCTTCATTGGCGATTTTTACCAAACATTTAAAGAAGAGTTGATATCTATTCTCAAAATATTCAAAATATAGCAAAGGAAAGAAAACTTCCAAATTCATTCTATGAGTCCAGCATTACCCTGATACCAAAACCAGATAAAGACACCATAAAAAAAGAGAACTGCAAGCCAATACCTTTGATGAACACATAAGCAAAAATCCTTAACAAAATACTAGCAAACGAAATCGAATAATACATCAAAAAAATAATTCACCATGATCAAATGGGATTTATTCCTGTGTTCCCAGGGTGGTTAATATTCACCAAACAATCAACACAATACATCACATCAATAAGGAAAAGGATGAGAACCATATAATCATTTCAATAGATGCAGAAAAAGCATTTGACAAAACACAGCATCCATTTATGATAAAAACCCTCAACAAAGTAGGTTTAGTGGGAATATACCTCAACATAGTAAAGACCATATATGAAAAACCCACAGCTAACATCATCCTTAATGGGGAAAAACTGAGAGCTTTTCCACAAAGGTCAGGAAAAAGACAAGGATGTTCAATCTCACCACTTTTATTCAATACAGGACTGGAAGCCCTAGCCACAAAAATCAGACAACGAAAAGAAATAAAAGGCATCCAAATTACTAAGGAAGAAGTAAAACTCACTATTTGCAGTGATGACACTATATATAGAAAACCTGACAGACTCAACCAAGAAACTGCTAGAACTGATAAACGAATTCAGTAAATTTGCGGGATACAAAAATCAATGTACAGAAATATGTTGCATTTCTATACAACAGTTGAAGCAGCAGAACAAAGAATCAAGGAAGAGATTCCACTTAAAACTGCACCAAATATAATGAGATACCTAGGAAGAAACCTAACCAAAGAGGGGAAAGACCTGTATTCTGAAAACTATAAAACAATGATGAAAGAAATTCAAGATGATGCAAAGAAATGGAAAGACATTCCATGCACATGGATTAGAAGAACAAATACTGTTAAAATGTCTACACTACCCAAAACAATCTACACATTTAATGTAAATCCTATCAAAATATCAACCACATTTTCACAGAGCTAGAACAAACAATCCTAAAATTTTTATGGAACGACAAAAGGCTCCAAATAGCCAAAGTAATGTTGAAAAGAAAAGGAGAGCTGGAGGCATCACAATTCTGGGCTTTAAGTTATATTACAAAGCTATAGTGATCAAAATAGTTTGGTGCTGGTCCAAAGTAGACACTCAGATCAATAGAACAGAATAGAAAACCCAGAAACAAACCCACAACTATATGGTCAATTAGACTTTGACAAAGCAGGAAAGAATATCCAATGAGAAAGAGAAATGGTGTTGGGAAAACAGGACAGCAACATGCAAAAGAAAACTGGACCACTTTCTTACACCATACACAAAAATAAATTCAAAATGAACTAAAGACTTAAATGTGAGACAGGAAACCATCAAAATCCTAGAAGAGAACACAGGCCGTAATCTCTCTGACATCCGCCATAGCAGTACTTTTTCTAGATATGTCTCCTAAAGCAAGAGAAATAAAAGCAAAAATAAACTATTGGGACCATATCAAAATAGAAAGCTTCTGCACAGCGAAGGAAACAATCAACAAAACTAAAAGCCAACATACTGAATGGGAGAAGATATTTACCAGTGACGTATCTGGTAAAGTGTTAGTATCCAAAAATTAAAGAACTTATAAAACTCAATACCCAAAAAAATAAATAATCCAGTTAAAAATGGGCAGAAGACATGAACAGACATTTCTCCAAAGAAGACATACAGATGGACAATAGACACATGGAAAGATGCTCATCATCACTTACTATCAGGGAAATGCAAATCAAAACTACAACAAGGTAACACCTCACACCTGTCAGACTGGCTAAAATCAACAACACAAGAACCAACAGGTGTTGGCAAGGATGTGGAGAAAAAGGAACCCTCTTGAACTATTGGTGGGAATGCAAACTGGTACATCCACTATGGAAAAGATTATGAGGGTTCCTAAAAAAGTTATGGTCCAGCACTTGCACTACTAGATATTTACTCAAAGAATAGAAAAACACTAATTCAAAAGGATACATGCATCCTATGTTTATAGCAGCATTATCTACAATAGCCAAACTATGGAAGCAGCCCATGTGTCCATCAACTGATGAATGAACAAGAAGAATTGGTATTATATATCATATATATATATATATCATATATATATGATGGAATATTATCTATAAAAAAGAATGAAATCTTGCCATTTGCAAAGACATGGATGGAGCTAGACAGTATGTGCTAAGTGAAATAAGTCAGAGAAAGACAAATACTATGATTTCACTCATATGTGGCATTTAAAATATGAAACAAATGAGCAAAAGAAAAGAGAGAGAGAGAGAGAGAAAGAGAGAGAGATACCAAGAGATAGATTCTTAATATAGAGAACAAACTGATGGCTACCGGAGGGGAGGTGGGTGGGAGGATGGGGGAAATAGGTGATGGGGATTAAGGAGTGCACTTGTTGCGATGAGCACCGAGTGATGAATGGAAGTATTGAATCAGTCTTTGTATGCCTGAAACTAATAGCTGGAATTAAAATTAAAACTTAAAAAAACAATATTATTTTGTCACTGATTTATTCCTATATCTCTGTCCATTTCTTTTCTTTAATCATTATAGACATTCTTTGCTTGACTATCATTTTATTATTCTTACTTATCCCTATTTTATTTTATTTTATTTTATTTTATTTATTTTATTTATTTTTTTAAGTAGGCTCCACACCCAGCATGGAGCCCAATGCGGGGTTTCAACTCATGACCCTGAGATCAAGGCCTGACCTGATACCAAGAGTCAGACACATAACAGACTCAGCCACCCAGGTGCCCCACATATCCCTTTATTATATGGATGCTTTTGGGTCTTGTCCTAGCTCAAGTCTCAGCAGAATAGACCAATATATCCAACTGCCTATTAGACATTTCCGTTAGACCTTCACATGGACACCTCAGTGCTGGCTCAAAGCCAACAGCTGTGTATGCACGTGTGTGTGTGAGTGTGTGTGTGTGTGTGTGTGTGTGTGTGTGTGTGTGTGATGAAAGGAGCAAGAATTCCTACTTATATTGAGAGTTGTTATACATTACACATATGAATTATAATTTTGAAAGAATTGGGTCCTAAACCAATCACATCAAGTAAAGTATTTCAGAGCTTGATCTCATGTTTTAATATTTATTCATATATATTTTTCTCATATTTTATTTTCCTCTAGACAAAGCAAGATCAGAATGATTATGCTGGAAATGGGGCACAATGACTTATTTAAGCACTTCCTCGGTTACATATGATGTCTCTCATTTTATTTCCTCCTCACAACAATCTGTGTATAGTATTGTATCTATTTCAGGAAGGATGCAAGGACTCCAGTTTAGTCCAATAACTGCCTTAATTCATTTTTTAAAAATAAAATTGGTAATAAGTTCCTCAAAAAAATTAAAAAAAAAATAAGACTTCACTATCAAGTGGCGACACCTAGATTTACAACTGGACTTTGACACTGTCCTACACCACTTTGCCTTTCAAATATTCTTTTATTCTAACCATATTTGTTTCAACTGTAAGTAAACACTGCATTATTTTTCCATGAGTACATGATACAGTTTGTATTAATTTAGTTTCTTAGAATATACAACTGAAGGAAACTTAGAAATTATCTACTCTAAGTGCTAAGTTTTATAAAAAAGATAAAAGAATAGCTATGATAAGTGACCTGTTCAGGGGCTCAAGCCAAAGACTGGGAGCACAGAGGGTCTTTTTTGATACCCATTCCAGAACTCTTCCTACCCTGACATATAGCCAGCTTGTCCTTTAAAGCTAGTTCTTGGACAAAATTGTGAAGAAAGATTTTCTTTCTTTTGATATGTTATAATTATTTTTTCCTAATGAGATGAAATAAACACCCGTAAGAGATCATTTCTGGATCATAACAAATTTTCAAGATAAATGTTATTCATCTATTTATTTTTAAATATTTATTTATTCTTTTAGAGAGAGAGAGAGAATGAGAACAAGTTGGGGAGGGGAAGAGGGAGAGAATCTTCAAGCAGACTCCCTGCTGAGCACAGAGCTCAATGCCCCTCCATCTCAGGACCCACGGCTGAAACCAAGAGTGGAACGCTTAACCGACTGAGCCCCCAGGTGCCCCCAAGTTAAATATTCTTAAATTAGCATTGATTAATAGTAAGTACAGTCTTTCAAAGCTACTTTAGAAATTGAGGGGTTTTATTTGGTATTAACAAGAAAGATTTGGATAAATAACTCTCAAATAAGGCAACTCAGATTTCTAGTTCTTATCAGCATTGCTCAAATCATGACAAATTTTGATTTCAAAAGAAAAAAAAATCATATGATCTGTATGCCAGGCAGTCAGTCAAAATTTTACAATAATATGATAACTGTTTTTATACATTTCTTTTTTCAGCATTACTTGTATTTTGTGCAAAGCCATAGAAAAAAGAATATCTTAATAGTTAAGAGCAGGAACTCTGGAGTCATGTAATCATGAACAAGACATTTAACCACTTACAGTTATATAAAAAGACAGTTATATATAAATTAGATAATTATGTAATAGACTATAGTGCAGTGTTAATCATATTAAGAGGATTTAGATCAGCAATTACTGATGAAACGGGGTAGAAAATGTGAGCTTCTCACGTTTTGGCCTTGGCATTCCTTAGCCCGGTGGGAATGTTGTAGAATTTCAAAGGTCTGGCACATAGGATGCCATGCTTCATAGTCCTTGTCCCAACACCTTTATGTCAGATGGCAGTAAAGTCTATTCAGCAAGGGGTGCTTTTTACTTCAGTTTGGACAGTGGTTCTTATAGGATTATAAAAGGTTTTGGGGCCATCTCATAGTTCTTAACACTGATATAATATTTTGGGAGCTATGGAAATATAATTAAATGTTTATTATGAAAAAAAAGTTTATTATGGAAGAGTCTGGCCAGTGGTAGTAAAATGTTTGCTTCTGAGAACAGAGCATCTTTTCCTTTTAGGTACGTGTATCTATTCAATTTCTCAATGATTTGCACATATTGCAATTATTCCCTAAGGACCTTCCATGTTTAATTTAACCCTTAAAGGGTAGAGCACATTTAAAAGTTAGATCATTGTATTTTCTGTGTTTTGAGACTAAAACTATTCTGCTGGAGGAAAAATAAGAATAATAAAGATTTCTGTCGAAGAAGCATTTTTTCTGCTCTTAGAAAGATGCAGCGATGGCTATTTCTTTCTTAGAATTTAAACATTGTATTTCCTCCTCCAGCTGCTTGTTGATATCCTTGTTCTTATGAACACCCTTTAGGAGAAGCCAGCAAGAAAGAAACAAGCACAGTCCTCCAGGCACCTGTCTGCTCCATTAATTGTAGTTGTGTTAAGAATCAGAAATGAAGATGGGATGAAATTTAATTTGGATCCTGGAATCCCCCTAACTGTCTTCATCTGCTTGTTCTCCATAGAGTTGTGGCTTTAAGTTCACATAGAAGTTCTGAATAACTGTAAGGACAGTCTATGGTTCTGCTTTTGTTCAGTTTATAGCTCCAGTTGCAGATCTGTAATCTGCCTCCGTCCCAGGATGTGATGGCTGAAAGGCATCATTAATGTGTTAAACGGTGTGGAATGCTTCAGGCTCACGAGGGCATATCACTGCAGAGTGATATTCCCAGATGCACAGGTATCTGCCTCAATTTCAAATCAGAAAGAAAGAAGCTAAATTGCCACACAAGTAAAATGCACCAGGAAAATTATAATGTATGTATTCAGTCATAATCTCTGAGGCTGAGTCACACCTCACTTGTTCCTTGAGAGAAATAAAAGGGTGAGATTCCCATTTTCAGGGTTTATTAACCATACAAGTGAAATAAGGAAGGGAGGATTCATCAGAGTGCATTACTGGAATCTTACCCCACTATTTTGTGGTTGATTTTCATTATGTTTTATCATTCTAATTCACTACACTGATATTGCAAAACACCTTCCTTCATGTTCTGAAAGAATTAATGTAAATTCTTCTGTTATCTACTTTACTTCCAGGCTACATAATTACATGACAGCATACATTTCTATAGAGACTACATCAAAATGTGTTCATATTTTAATAGTAGATGCAGCTTTGTGCCTTTTCTACCTTTATACTGAAACATTTGCTTCTTCAGAAATCCTAAACTTTGACATAAAATGTTCCAATATCATATCCATATATTTTGTTCCTAAATTCTAGTAGCACAACAAGGTGGGCAGAGTCAATGTATTTCAAAATCAAGAATATAGATTTAGAAATATCTGAAATGTATTTCAAAATTAGAAATATAGATTTAGAAATATTTTTTATCAATGTAAAAAATTAGAGTAGACTCTAAACTTAGCCAAAGGGAACTGATAGTTCTAAGATTCATTTTTTAAAAGGATGTATTGCTTATTCAAGATGTATTAAAGATATCTATTTCTTTTTCTACTAATGGACACTGTTATTTCATTCTGTGAGATAGCCCGCCACAACACCATTGGCCAGAAGGCTTCTAAAATCCTTTGTTGGACATAAGTTGATAGGTACACTTAAAGATACACTTAATGATTAATATTATACTAAAAATGGAAGCTCTGAATTGTAGTCCCAGCATTATAAAAGATAAATAAAAAAAGAAAAATTATAATTGGATTTCTAGATCAATCCCTTCATGTGATAGATAGCGATTTTTGACCAGAAGAAAAGAAGGGATTTGTCTTTGATCATCAGATTAAGTGGATGATAGAAGCCATTCTGTCTAAAGCTGAGGACGGGCATCTTTTCATTATATTGGATAGTCTCTAAGATGTTATCCTTCCTTGATTAAATTAGTGGTTCTTCAATAGCACAGCTAAATAAAACTAAGTGGAGTTCTTTTTCTTTTCAATAATAGTGTTTAGTTGTCATTTTCAAATGGTGTGGCAACTATGAAATTCCCAGAGTAATATCAAGCACCTAGAAGGTCCTGCAAATAAGTGTTGGCTTCCCTTCCCTTTGTATTTTTTTATCTGACTTAATTCACAAAAAATATGAATTTGTTCATTATAAATAGGAGCTATTTTATAAATAGAAACTTAAACAGAACATCAATGTGTTTTTGCTAAAGGGACACTAGTAGAACAACTGACAGAAGTTGACCAGTATCTGAGATAATAGCCCGGAACAATGTGACTGTCCTGATTCTGATAAATGTATTGACGTTATGTAAGAAATCTCAGTGTTTTTTTATTTTTTTATTTTATTTTATTTTATTTTTTATTACGTTGTTAATCACCATACATTACATCATTAGTTTTTGATGTAGTGTTCCATGATTCATTGTTTGCGTATAACACCCAGTGCTCCATTCAATACATGCCCTCTTTAATACCCATCACCAGGCTAACCCATCCCCCACCCCCCTCCCCTCTAGAATCCTCAGTTTGTTTCCCAGAGTCCATAGTCTCTCATGGTTCGTCTCCCCCTCCAATTTCTCCCCCTTCATTTTTCCCTTCCTGCTATCTTCTTCTTTATTTTTTTTAAACATATAATGTATTATTTGTTTCAGAGGTACAGGTCTGTGATTCAACACTCTTACACAATTCACAGCACTCACCATAGCACATACCCTCCCCAGTGTCTATCAGCCAGCCACCCATCCCTCCCACACCCCACCGCTCCAGGCACTGTCAGTTTGTTTCCTGAGATTAAGAATTCCCCATATCAGTGAGATCATATGATACATGTCTTTCTCTGATTGACTTATTTCGCTCAGCATAATACCCTTCAGTTCTATTCATGTCATTGCAAAAGGCAAGATTTCATTCCTTTTGATGGCTGCATAATATTCCATTGTATATATACACCACATCTTCTTTATCCATTCATCTGTCGAAGGGCATCTTGGCTGCTCTTTCCATAGTTTGACTATTGTGGACATTGCTTCTATAAACATCGGGGTGCACGTACCCCTTTGGATCCCTACATTTGTATCTTTGGGGTAAATACCCAGTAGTGCAGTTGCTGGGTCATATGGTAGCTCTATTTTCAACTGTTTGAGGAACCTCCATACTGTTTTCCAGAGTGGTTGCACCAGCTTGCATTCCAACCAACAGTGTAGGAAGGTTCCCCTTTTCCCTGCATCCCCACCAACATCTGTCATTTCCTGACTTGTTAATTTTAGCCTTTCTGACTGGTGTGAGTGGTATCTCGTTGAGGTTTTGATTTGGATTTCTCTGATGCTGAGGGATGCTGAGCACATTTTCATGTGTCTGTTGGCCATTTGGATGTCTTCTTTGGAAAAATGTCTGTTCATGCCCTCTGCCCATTTCTTGATTGGATCATTTGTTCTTTGGGTGTTGAGTTTGATAGGTTCTTTATAGACTTTGGATACTAGCCCTTTATCTGATATGTCATTTGTAAATATCTTCTCCCATTCTGTCGGTTGTCTTTTGGTTTTATTGACTGTTTCTTTTGCTGTGCAAAAAGCTTTTTATCTTGATGAAGTCCCAGTAATTCATTTTTGCCCTTGCTTCCCTTGCCTTTGGCAATGTTTCCAGGAAGAAGTTGCTGTGGCTGAGGTTGAAGAGGTTGCTGGCTGTGTTCTCCTTTAGGATTTTGATGGACTCCTGTCTCAAGGGGAAGGAACACGGCAGGGATGTCCACTATCACCACTGCTATTCAACATAGTACTAGAAGTCCTAGCCACAGCAATCAGACAACAAAAAGAAATAAAAGGCATCCGAATTGGCAAAGAAGTCAAACTCTCACTCTTTGCAGATGATATGATACTTTATGTGGAAAACCCAAAAGACTCCACCCCAAAACTGCTAGAACTCATACAGGAATTCAGTAAAGTGGCAGGATATAAAACCAATGCACAGAAATCAGTGGCATTCCTATACACCAGCAAGACAGAAGAAAGAGAAATTAAGGAGTTGATCCCATTTATAATTGCACCCAAAACCATAAGATACCTAGGAATAAATCTAACCAAAGAGGCAAAGAATCTGTACTCAGAAAACTATAAAATACTCATGAAAGAAATTGAGGAAGACACAAAGAAATGGAAAAACGTTCCATGCTCATGGATTGGAAGAACAAATATTGTGAAGATGTCAATGCTACCTAGAGCAATCTACACATTTAATGCAATCCCTATCAAAATACCATCAACTCTTTTCAAAGAAATGGAAAAAATAATCCTAAAATTTGTATGGAACCAGAAAAGACCCTGAATAGCCAGAGGAATGTTGAAAAAGCAAAGCAAAGCCGGTGACATCACATTCCGGACTTTAAGCTCTATTACAAAGCTGTCATCAGGACAGTATGGTATTCACCATAGCTATGGTGAGCGCTCTGAATTGTGTAAGACTGATGAACCACAGACCTGTACCTCTGAAACAAATAATACATTATATGTTAAAAAAAAAAGATAGTAGGAAGGGAAAAATGAGGGGGCCGGAATCGGAGAGGGAGACGAACCATGAGGACTGTGGACTCTGAGAAACAAACTGAGGGTTCTAGAGGGGAGAGGGTGGGGGGCTGGGTTAGCCTGGTGATAGGTATTAAAGAGGGCACGTACTGAATGGAGCACTGGGTGTTATACGCAAACAATGAATCATGGAACACTACATCAAAAACTAATGATGTAATGTATGGTGATTAACAAAATATAATAAAATAAAAAAATAACAACAACAAAAAAAGACAGTATGGTACTGGCACAAAAACAGACACACAGATCAATGGAACAGAATAGAGAGCCCAGAAATGGACCCTCAATTCTATGGTCAACTTTCGACAAAGCAGGAAAGAATGTCCAATGGAAAAAAGACAGTCTTTTCAACAAATGGTGTTGGGAAAATTGGACAGCCACATGCAGAAGAATGAAACTGGACCATTTCCTTACACCACACACAAAGATAGATTCAAAATGGTTGAAACACCTAAATATGAGAAATCTCAGTGTTCTTAAGAAATTTACACTGAAGTAGCTAGCAACAAAGGGGGCACCTCATGTGCAATTTACTTTCAAGAGGTTCAGAAATAAATAATATCTATATACAGAAGGAGAAGGGGGAGAGAATGATAAAGCAATTGGGGTGAAATGTTAACTTCCAAGGCATCTGGGCGAAGGTATGAGAAGATGTACTACAATGCTGTTTTGTAACATTGTAGTATTTTCACACATGTGAACAAAGCCCATCTTATGATAGAAATTGTACACCTACATGCAGAACTTTTATAGGGTAAATTGAAAGAGGAGGGAAAGTTCCATTCACTCTATGTAAGAATCGGGGTCAGGATAATGTTCATAGAGAAAAAATAAGTTTAAATGGAACTAGAGAAAAATATTAAAAATGTGCATGCCTGGAGCAAAAAAAAAAAAAAAAAAAACAAGACTGGGGAGATGTTGAAAAAGGAAATACTAGAGCAATACTAGGACCCAGAGAATGGAGGGACATATCTTTCAACTAACATAAATTGAGATAAATAGGATGTCATTTACTTAAGTGTCAAACTAAGGTTAGTCAGTCCAATAATTCTAGGACTGACGGTACTTCAGTGTCAACAATCTGGCAACCAGGAATCCAAGTAGAAAAAAGTTGAAATCCTGAAAAATTATTTTTGTGGGGTTGGGTTTATGGCTCTAAAGTTTTAAAAATGCCACGTTAGACTTGAAAATAATAATTACAGATAATGCTAATAATCATATAAATCCAATGATGTTATTTATTTCATTCTTTCATTACAATTAAGTCATTCAAATGCTAAGAATTGTATTTATTGATTTTATTCCCTGCTCTTTTCAATAATACTTCTTAAAACACAAATTGAATGAAGTTACTCTTCCACTCAAAGTGTTTATCTCTATCCAACATCCCATTATGTAACATTCAGGTGGCTTGGTCTTCCTTGACTATCCAACCTGATTTCTTGTTACCCCTTAAACATGATCAATTTCCTCCTTTCAGCCTAGCCTTCAGGAAACACAACTCCAATACCATGATATGATATACATACTTCTTTTTCTTTATATCTATCTGATTTATTTCTATTTTTCAAAGTACATTTAACTCTTCTTCAAAGGTTCCCCTAAAATTTTTAACTGATTTAATTACACAGTGTCTAGTGTAAATTTTTTTGTTTCATATATATTGTTTTTTTTAAAGATTTTATTGATTTATTTCAGAGAGAGAGAGAGCGCAAGCAAGCACAGGCATGAGCGGGGGCTGGCGGGGGTTGCGAAAGGGCAGAAGGAGAAGCAGGCTCCCCGCTGAGCAGGGAGCCCGATGTGGGCCTCAATTCCAGGACCCTGGGATCATGACCTGAGCTGAAGGCAGATACTTAACAGACTGAGCCATCCAGGCGCCCCCTCACATATATTGTTTTTAATTCTATACTTAGATTGCAAATTCCTGCATGGCACGGGCACATATGGTATGCAGGTAAAAGAGGCATTCAAACGTATTTGTTGACCTCTTAACACTTTTTATTCATATCTCAGTGGAAAGAAGTCGCTAAGCAGTAAAATATTTGTATTTAAATGAATACATATTAGTTCCTACTTTTTATCTTGGGATCTCAACATAATTAAAAGAGGACTATTACAATTCATCACATCATTTATTTATAAATGCTATAACCAGGAATTTTAGAAATTGACAGTAAGTATAGCCAAAAAAGTATGAGGATCCAAAACAATTGAAAGGAAAAACCAGTAGTATGTGACAACTTCTTAAATGTAGATGAAACAAAGATGCTTCTGAGCATTAAATTAGAATCTGGTGAGCTGGGGAAATGATGGTTATCCTGGCAGAGAGGAAAGAAAGTTGTTTGAGGGAGAATATATTTAATTTTGAATGATGCAAATTTCCACTAAATCGTCATTCATTCATTCAGTTAACATTTGAGTGATTACAAGGTGCTGGAAGGCATTGTTCTAAGTCTGAGAAATACAAATGTGAACATCAGGGAAAGTCCACAGCCTCATGACATTTATATTCTTCCTAACAATTTAACATAAAGATACAAATAAGAAATTATTACTGGTTTCTAGGAGGGGACTTGCTGTCATGTGAGGGCAGAAATCAAACCTTAGTATGAATGAGAGAACAAAAGAAATAAGGATTACTCTACAAAAAAAAAAAAATCTCATCTTAGACTGAAAATTAGGAGAAAAATAGGATGGAGTCTTGAAGATTCACACACTTATGTGCATGCTGTCATTGTTGCTTCTGTTATTTCATTTTTCTAACTTCCTCTAAGATGAAGGAAAACCTATACAATTGCACAAAAGGCAAAGAAAAAGAGCCAGGAGAGTGCATGCTGAAGATGCTAGAAGGGAAGGAGATTTGCTGGAGAGCGCATTCTCTAAAGACTCTGGAATCAGCGAGAGTTAGTAGGTACAAAGGGAGGAAATTAGACTTAAAGAAGTTGGGTGTGTGTGGGGGGAGCAGCATTTTCTTTTTCTTCTTAACTGAGGACAGTGTAAGAGGAAAAACACACTCTGCTGTGTCTCCTCTAATCTCATCACTCAACTCACAAAACATTTCCCTTCTGGTTACCCAGTGTGTGAGGACTTCCCCACGCCAAGCAATCCTGACCCATGAGCTGGGTATCTTACAACTGAATTCAGTTCTGATATTATCTACCTGGAATTAGCATTGGACCCCACAGGTTAAGGGCTCAGTCCCCCTACCCTCCTTTCAGCTGCTAATCTCAAGTCCTGGTTGTTATACGTGATTCTGTCCCACCAGCCATAAATCAGAGATTCCCACCACTTCCTCTTGGGGTCCAATTAATTTGCTACAGCAGCTCACAGAATGCAGGGAACATTTTTCTTACTAGATTACCAGCTTCTTATAAAAGGATACAACTCAGGAACAGCGGGATGGGTGAGATGTGTAGGGCAAGGTATAGCAGAAGAGGCACAGAGCTTACACCCTCTCTCCAGGCATGTCACCTACCAGCACCTGAATGTCTTCACCAACCTAGAAGCTTTCTGAATCCCATCTTTTGGGCTTTTAAGGAGGCCTCATTATGTAGGCAAGATTGATTACATCATTGGCCCCTGGTGATTGAACTCTTATCTCCAGCCCCTCTCCCTACTCCTGGAGTTGTGGGTGGGGAATAGGGGAACGGAAAGTTTCAACCTTCTAATCACAGGGTTTGGTTTCCCTGGGAATCCAGACCCCATACTTAGGGGTTTTCCAAAAGCCAATTCATTAACCTAAATGCAGGCCTGGATGAAGGGGTTATTATGAATAACAAAATACACCTTTACTACTCTTATCACTTAGGAAATTCCAGGCGCTGTGGGAGCATTGTGCCCTGAACTGGGACCAAGACCAAATGTATTTTTTCTTATTATAAATCACAATATCACAGAGGTAAAATCATCTGCAGAGAATGAGGGTATGAAGGATGAGATTAGGTTTGTGGAGGAATAGAGATGATAAGGAAGATCTAGCGCAGAATGCCCCTAACAAACCCTTTGACAGATGACTGAGAAGCAAGGACCAAGTTTACTAGGGATGGCATAGGTTAGGGTAAATATTCCAGCAAGGCCCCTGTTTCCAAGGCTAAGCATTTATTTTGGTAGCCGCATGACATGAATCACAGGATGACAGAAAGACTATGAGGATAGAAGTTGGAAATGGAATTGGAGTTGGGAGGCATAAGTGAAAGTTTGATCTCTTGATGAAATTTTGGAAAAGCCTCTGGGATCTCACTTTCTCCAGCTGTAAAATGGAGGTGGGGTGAACCTCAAGACGGAAAGCCTCTAAAGTCTCTATCAGTGCTCCCTATTTTAGTCTGAGATCATTACATGTTGTAGAAAAGTGAAAAAGTGGGCAGATGCTGATGGAGGTTGAGAATATACTGAGACATAGTCCACTAGTGGAATAATTACTTCCAGAACTGAAAAGTAAATACACTTGTTCAGGGAAGAAAACAAGAAGTCACAATTTACACCAAGTTATAACTTTACAGATTTTTGTTTTGCAATCTGCAATTCTTTCTGAACATGTTTGACTGATAAATTCACAGATAGATACAATCTTTATGTAGAGACCACACTTTTGATCTAACTGGCATACTTTGTGAAAGTACTGAACAAACATCCGAATTTACAACATAATCCTCTACAATTTAGAAGGTGCCTTATCACATGGTCATCACACGGCTTTCACAATGTAATCAAGAAAAAAATCAACAAACTCAATCTCACAAACTAAATTAAACGGGCCACATTCATGTTTCCCTTTTATATCCTTGTCAAAGATAGAGAGACAAGGAGGAATTTAAAAACCATGGATCATATCCACCATGGCCATATCTTTCTAGTGGTAGGGAGCTCATTTTTCAAGGCTACCAGTCCATTAACCTTCACAAGAACAAAAATAAAGCAAAACAAAGAAATACACCCTGGAGAAATGGCATTGCTCCTACTCTTGCTTATATATCTCACTGTGGGGATTTGAAGATGGAACAAATACCTCTACCACCCCAGGCACACAAAATGATACACACACCCCGAAATAAATATATAAAATACCTAGTGGTGCATAGTGTAGACAAATTGATTTAAAAAAAATGATAGTGGGGTTAGAGAGAATAACTGATATCATCCCTGGTGAATCTGTCTTACCCTGTGATTTGTAACTGGGAGGGCCAAAGCATCAACCCCATTTATTTTTTAATGTCTTGGCCTGCTCTTGGTTGCCCTTACCTAGATTCATTCACTGTATATATCTGGAACTATTAGTTTCCTGATAAATGCATTGTCAGAAAGCCAGAGGCCAATGATAAGATAAGAAATAAGGAGCTCTTGCTTGTTTTTATACATTTCTGTTTGACTTAGGAGATAATTATAACACAGATTGATGCTCCTTTTTTAAACAAGGTAGTAAATCAGCATAAAATACAGGATTTGGGAAAGCCATTTGCCACATAATTATAATTTCTTAAAATCCCTGTGTTCACTGAATATGAGAAGCTGTAATCATGCAATATATAGCAACAGCATTACTCATCTTTTTTCTCTCATGGAAGATAGTTAAGTAAACCTAAGTTACAAATTTTTAAGTACTATTAGTTACAAAGTTTAAATACCATTAACTGAAGCAAAGCAAAAACATAAGTTGTTTGGTCTGGGATCTAGCTTCCAGTGGGAAAAAATACAGATTCAGTAAGCAAGATTAAAATAATGACTCAGCACATTTCATTTAAAAGTCATGTCTTTTCCACAAATAAAGTTTATTTATCACCATAAGAGAAGGTAAAAGTGTAAGAGTTCCATCAGTATAGAAGACCAGAAGCAAAGTAGGAACAAAAGAAGGATGTGGAATCAGAAAGGGAGACATCTGCACGTGGACTCTGCGAGGGGTAATATTCAAAATACCTATCAACTGGCATAGCAGAGACAAGGAGCCCTCAAGAAGGAGGAGTTCCAGTGCGGGGCTGTGAAGCCCACCCCTTATGCCAGTTTTTCTCCTTTGGTTGTCAAATTATGGGAGAAGACAACTAGAGGTGAGACCCTGGGCTTAGCAGGCTACCCAGGATGCCTGAGAAGTGAACCAATACAGAGGTATTTGCGTAACTCACTGCAGGAGTAGTAAGAACTACTTTGAACTAGTATAGAAGTAGTACAAAATTTTAACAACCAGCAGAGTCATACTGATGCCTATTTACTGAATATTAGCCATGGATGACATATCTCTTAACTGTGCAACTTCGGTGGTTTAACTAATCTTCCTGAGCCAGCCAACTGAAACAAAAGTGGTGTATTTTAGCTAATTTTTTGGCTGTTGCTCTAAGACCTTTCCCAGCCAAAGAGAGAATTTACTGGGCTCTCTTTCCTGCCCTTATGCCATCCAGTACACCTTCTGTCATCCTCAGAGCAAAGGGCAAGTCCTACGAGACAGCAGAGGGACTTCCAAATTTAAGCCACATGCAGGTAAGAGGCAAAGTTGACTCTCCATCCTGACTTCCAGCTCCGGGGTGAGCCCACCTGGGAGCAGACACCAGAACCTGTAGTTCTAGTTGACACATTCTTGGGGCACATTCTGTCTCTTCTTTTTCTCCCCTGTATGGCTCCATTATTTATTTGTGTATAAACGATGCGATGATATTTCTGTCTTGAGCTGCTTGGAATGCAGTATCCCAAATTATGGTATCTCAGAGCAACAATTATATACAATGAATATCAGCTTAACTTTGCACAGGCTCTGTTGACTACAAAAGAAAACTGTTCATTTCTCATTCATCACAGTTATCAATAATGGAAACACTGTGATTGCCCTATCTCAAAGGGGTATCACTGGTGTATCACAGGGGTATATTTTGTCAAGTATAACCCTTCCATATGTTTGAGAGAATCACAACTAAAATCCCATAAATAATTTTGGACTCCACGCTGTTTAAAAAACAAAACAAAAACACAACAGTTATAGCCAAAAAATCGTAAGAATTATCAGAGAATGAGAAAACACAGAGAAGATTTAAGGGGTGATTGAAAGAACAAAATTTACTAAAAGTAAAGAGAACAGAAATGTGGATGTAAAGATAAAGAAAGGTGAGAAGTTTGCTTTTTGTCTAATTTTTCCATTCCATGTTAGAGGGCCTTGGCTTACAACCTGCCAGTGTAGTATTTTGTTTTAATTGGAAAAAGATTCTCAGTGGAAAAATATAAAAGTAATTTATATTTGTAAAATTTTTAGATTAGTCATTTCAATTGTTCTCCACCAAGACCACTTTTCACTATACTACTCCACAAGTTCCATATTTTGAATTTTTAAGTACAAATTATATCTATCAAATAAAATGGATTTATTTTCTTATTTTTAATTAATCTCAGCGAATAATACTCAGAACTGCTGAGGAGCATAAAATAACTGAATGATGATATCAAAAATATGATATAATTATAACAAGGTAAAGATATTTCTAGTTTTAAGTATCCTGAATAACATTTTGCAAGCTAAGTTTCAATGTCTGTTAAGTTCTTTGAAATATCAAAAGGTGTCAAGGAGCCCCACACGTACCATTTCCGGTGTCACAATTATTTAAAGATTCCAAATTGAAAAGCAATGGATTAAACTAGCTTAAAATTATCTAGTAAATATGACTTATCCCAACTTGAAGAATTAAATTGAGTTATTCAATGTAGCCTAACTGTCTAAATGGGACAGAAAATTCTGGGGCTCTTTCTTTTTTTTTATTTAAAGATTTTATTTATTTATTTTGACAGAGAGACAGAGAGAGAGGGAACACAAGCAGGGGAAGTGGGAGAGGGAGAAGCAGGCTCCCTGCTCAGCAGGGAGCCTGAAGCACGGCTCATGACCTGAGCCCAAGGCAGACGCTTAACAACTGAGCCACCCAGGCGCCCCTCTGGGGCTCTTTCTAAAAAAAATTTTCCCCACTCTTTTTTCCACTCTCTCTCTGTCAAAACCATTACTTGGCTCTGAGACGGCAGGAGTAGGAAGCATCGAGCGTGTACTCACCAGCCTGGTTGGTTGTGATGCTGACTGCAGCGACCTGTCTTGGTGGCGAGCTCAGCTCTGACACCCCGTTAATGGCATCAATCTCAAAGGTGTAGTTGGTATGTGCCAGGAGGTCTGTCACTGTCACTGTGGTGTTGAGGAGTCCAAACTGTCGAGGGAGGAAGCGGACATTTGGGCTGCATGGCTCACACTGTTTTATATTCCACCCACATTTTTTACATATGATGTTGAAGGTAACATCTTTCCGGCCTCCTGTGTCCAGGGGCCAACTCCAGTCCAGGATGACCGAGGTCTCGTTTATATTAGAGATAACATTTCTTGGTGCAGATGGAGGTCCTGCAAAGTAGTTCAACAAAGATTAATGAGCCTCACTTCTGTGTTCTACTACAAGGGAAATAGATAATTTAAAATGGAACTGAAAGAGGTAAATAAACATCTTGTCTCTATTATATACTTTTAATTCGTCCTTAGAGGATCCCTGAGATTATAGACACATGGATTCAAGAGCACTGTCCTCCCTAAGCCATGAACGGGGGAGTTTTGACTCAAGGTTGAGGATACATTCACGTAGTCCAACAAGGGAATTTACTACTAAATTCAATGCCCTTGTGAATAGTTATGAAAACTTTGCTATTAGTTTTATAAATCTTAGTCCTTTTTCCCTATGACCTATGACCAACACATAACAAGAGGGAATAGAAATGTAAAAATGCAAATCCCATGACTATAACCTCCCCGATTCTGTCAAATGTAATACAAGATCTAAACCAAGATAAAGAAAATTTTCCTTCTTTCTGGGGGTCCTGTTGCAGGAAGTGCTTTAAAAACTAATTCATTTTGCGTGATAAATGTTGCATTTGTGGTGAGCCAAGCATGGAGAGTGAAGCAGAGAAAACTTTCAATTTGCACATGGATAACGGAAGGAAATGGGCCAAATGCTTAAAAAAAAAAAAGAATAAAGAAGCACAATAACAAAAAGAAAAAACAAAATAAAACAAACATGGAGGCATGGGTTGCAGCAAAACTACTCACGGGTACAAGCCATGGATGGAGGGTCTTTGTCTGCTCGGAAGTAATTATTCTCACACCTGCAGTTCACTGAACCATCTTCGTGAGTAGAACTGTGGGGTGGGCACTTGGCACATTTCATATTACCATCCGAAGCCTTGTAGAAACCTGGTCGGCAAGCTACAAATGAAACAGCTCTTTTAAAATTCTGCGATAATTTTGAAAATGTATTTTTGAAAATATGTAAAACAGATTTCAGAATGTTAGGGTATGCATTCATTATGAATAAAAATCCATTTTTTTCCTTCCCAGAACTTACAGAAGCAAATAATGTGGCCCAATGTAATTTCTCCACATATACACTTGAATTTGCACCAAATGTTAAGGGGAAAAAACCCCTGAAGATTTAGATTATTTTGGCACCAGAGTGTGATGAAATTTCCAGCTCATGTTTTCACAGCTTAACTTGGCATTGAACTATTTGTGGAGAAAATACAGCAAAGCCATGTCATCATGTAGCCATTCCCTTTTAAAACATGATGAAATGTGTACAGTCTCTGCACTATAGTTACTGCATTACATACTCGCTCGGTTTTTATTGGTTTCTATGTGTACAACTCCATCTCCACAAAGTGTAAGCAACTGAAGGAAGAAATCGTGGCTTCATTATTTTAAGATTCTTGATGCATGGTTCTCAGGAGCTATGTTATTTTTTTTTTCTGCTTTGATAGTGTTGTTCTTTAACTTCTACAGAAATGGCTTAAACTGAAGATTTTAATGTATTTCCTTGTCTGTATTTCAAAAACATAGTGAGGTATAATTTCTATTTCAGTATAGTTCCTTTTCTATACCTCAAATACCTGGGAGGTATAATTTCTATTTAAACTGATCTACTTGTGAATTGTTACTAGATTAATGCTTTTTTAAAAATGTTTTTATTGTTATGTTAATCACCATATATTACATCATTAGTTTTTGATGTAGTGTTCCATGATTCATTGTTTGTGCACAACACCCAGTGCTCCATGCAGAATGTGCCCTCTTTAATACCCATCACCAGGCTAACCCATCCCCCTACCCTCCTCCCCTCTAGATTAATGCTTTTTTTTTTAAGATTTGTTTATCTTAGGGGCACCTGGGTGGCTCAGTTGGTTAAGTGTCTGCCTTTGGTTCAGGTCGTGATCCTGGGGTCCTGGAATAGAGCCAGGAAGGGCTCCCTGATCAGTGGGGAGCCTGCTTCTCCCTCTGTTCCTTCCCCTTTGCCCTTTCTCCTGCTCATGTTCTCTCTCTCTCTTTAGCAAATAAATAAATAAAATCTTTAAAAAAAGATTTATTTATTTTAGAGAGAGACACCAAGATCATGACCTGAGCTAAAATCAAGTGTTGGCCGCTTAACCGACTGAGCCACCCAGGTGTGCCTAGGTTAAAGCTTTTTAAGTAAGTGTGTCATCTTCTTTTTTTCTGGACATCTCTGAATGACATTTCTTTAAGCCCAATGAACTGGTCACGAAATATTGATTTCAGCTGTCGACTTTATATATTTATTACTTTTATAGAAATATGCCTCTACTGTATTATTTTTGTTTAATCTGATGTAAAATTCAAAATGCTATAATGTTTCATGTGATTCAATACCAGAATTACACTGGGAACTGAAATCACAGTGAAAAATCCTGCCAAGAAGTCTCTTGACATTGTTTTGAGGATTCAATTCAGGGTCCAAATTTTTTAAGTTTCCACCAGATTACATTTGGAAGTCAATGATTTCTTAAATCTCTAAAACTCAATGTCAATGCTACACTGAGATTTGATGGCTTAAAGCACTTACATGTAGAATATATGCTATAGATTATGTTTATCACTGAATCCCAGAATTTTCCCTATATTAACTTCATATTGTGAATAACAGGTTATTTACACTCAAGTAAAGCCTGTGTGGACAAATCTTAACTTTTATAATCATTAAATGCATCTTGAAAGGTAACACATCATATCCATAACAGCGGGTCTTCCTACTGAATGTTTCTTGAGAAATACACTGCCAAGGGAAATCTACTGCCAAAACTCACGATTACAATAACTCAAGTAACTAAAGATAATAGCAATCGTTAAGCCAGTCTTGCTGTTTTCTAGTTTCTCTGAAGAATGGCTGCACTAGGATTACCTAAATCGAACAAGTTTTGGTGCCACATTGAGAGCCACTCAGATAAATTCTATTGCCCTAACCAAACATGGATTAGGATTATAAACTTTTGAACATTGTTCTTGAGCACTGCTTAGAAACTACCACTCATATTTCATGTCATATTGCCTCAGGGGGAAATGATATAAAGTATAAACAAACTATGCACTTAACTTCTGGTTTCAATTTAGCTCATCGAACGCCTTTAAATTTGCAAGAGGGCAATGCCGAGTCTTAAAAAGATTGAGTTGCAGTGTTTCAGTGTACTTTGGTTTTTTTGGTTGTTTTTAAGTTTATCTGTATGTTTTTATTTGAGGTTTTTATGGCTTTTACAACATTTAGCATAAAGGTATTCACTAAACACTCAATCACTTTTTGTTAATATTATAAATGGTTATACTATGGGATATTTAAGGAAAAGACAAGACAGTCATATAATCACTTCTTAACTATAGCACAGGACTTCTAATAATAACTTGAAAGTAGCTAGAATTAATAAACCTTGAAGTTATGAATGTGACTCAAACTAGTAACTTGACTTTCTCTAAATATGATTCAATAACCTTAGACAGTAATAGTAAAAGATAGGTAGACACATACACATTCAGTTTAATAAATCCTTGGCAATCATTTATTTACTCTTGTTCAGGCTTTCTGTTAGCCTTGAAGATACAAATGTCCCTAATTCTGTCCATCTTAAAAGGGCCCTTGCAATCAAAAGTGGGCAACAGACATTTAATACAGGCCACAAGGAGCAAGCATTCCATTCTGACTGAGCAGTTGGAAGGAACTACACAGAAGGAATCTCATCTGAGAAAGATCAGAAAATATAGGAAAAACTGGCCTGTAAGTAACATAATTAAATACATAAATACCAACAGGAAAAGACAAACTATTAAGTAGAGGAACATATGAGTACTGTTGGTTGCATACTAAACACCTAACTAACCTTGCTTTCTCCTTGTTGATAGAATTTTGATTTTGTTCAGAATCTCAGTCTGCCGAGTATTCCTTTACACAGACATGATTGCAAATAGTTATGGATGGCCAAAGTGATGGCCAAAAGATGGGCAAAAAGATACAAACAGAAATCTGATGAAAGTCTTTGAAACACTTTTTTTTTTCCCCCTAAGAAGATGGTCCAAATGTAAGGGAATCCACTCTAGCTACATTATTCCTGCATTGATTCTCCGCATAATGGTTTACATGTGACAATAAATTAAAGGCCCTGAAAATGAGATGTGTAACCTGAACTTGCTGATTCAGCTAGCACCTCTCTCAAGATTTCTTATAATGTCAGAAAAATAACGCCCTATTTGTTTAAGTCACCATGGGCAAGTTTCTCATCCCTACAGAGGAAAGTATTTCTAAAGGATGGGAGACAAGCACAGAATGCAGTTGAGAGGTACTAAATAGAGGCTAGAGGAGCCAAAAAGATCTTAATAAATCACATTGGCCAGTCTGTGTATTGTACGTCTGAGGACCCAGAGCTCTGGGACTTCAGGTGACACACAGCTAGGACAGCCCCTACTCTGCATCTTCTGGCACCTGGTAGCTAGCTGATGGGCTCTGCTTCTCCACAGTTTGTTGATATTCAGCAAATTACAACTATATACAGAGTCCAGTAATAGATTCTATAACAACACCCTAAATTTTGTGGACATCTTTACTCTTTCTGAAAAACTTTTCATAGGTACCATCTAAACTGAATCTCACAGCAATTGTATTGAAATCATTGGGACAGATATTAATCTACTCATTTTACAGAATGGACAACTGAAGCACAAACAGAAAAAGTAGCATGCCCCAAGATAATGAAGAATTCAATGGTATAATCCAAAAAAGAGATTTTTTCTGCTGATAATTTTATATAAATCACCTACTAAAAGCAAATTATTCTCTAGAACCATGAATTATTTTCCTACTAATTCTAAGCTGTTGTTATGACATTGAAGAATGTCATTTGAAACTTATTTAATTAAACAAATGTAAATCTTTCATCATCATAGATGATGAAAGAAACTATTTCACAAAGGGTAATGTTTTCTTGTCATTCTCTAGGATTTTCTATCTATCTGATGTCTAATATTGTTATGGGGAGATGGACAGAGCTGTCAAATTCAGGAACAGCATAACTCATGATATGTGGGAGTCACGCAAGTGAATTTTTCCTTTCTTGCTACAAGCAGGATCTTTAAATCTTCTACCGAAATTGTCCAACAAATTTGAGAATATGACTGAATGATTTATATTCAGTAATAAAATCATACTGGTAGGAAACACCAGTTTCCTACCTGGTGTAGGATAAGGAGATGCATTTTAAATGCATAAGGAGAAACTCTTTATATAGCATACTTACTTTTGAATTTTTCCCATCAATAAATAAGCTCTCTTATCTCTCTCCCTTGCAGTCAATCGTTTTGTGCTTAAATACCTATTATATCTTCTTCATCTTTCAAAAAAATCCTCCTGGAAGAATTTGAAACTTTGCCTCTAAGGGGCATAAATACCTGTGTTTTAGTATCTTGCTTATAGTAAGAAAAGCAATGATTGTAATTATTTCAGAGACTGAGAAGGTTTAGCATAAAAAACATCAGGGAAAGTAGTAGAGAGTGATGTTTTCTTTCCTTTCATTACTGAAGGGAAATCTTAGTCAACTTACTACAGAATATCAAGGAAAAAAGAATAGACAAAATGGATACTAATTCAGATTTATCCAGTTTTAAGTTTTAAAATTAAAAAAAAACCTGCTAAATAGTTAAGGCCTTCCCTGGTCCAGGCGAGCTACTAAAATAATATTCAAATAAGGTGGATACACACATATTCAAAACCTCTGCCAAAATGACAGAATTCTGATTTACAGATTTCTTCAGGTAACATAGTATATGCGTTCTTCTCAAACACTGGTTAAATTATTCACAGATTTCAATCCCAGGGTAGTAAAACCAAGGAGTAACTAAACAGTTTCATAATCATTTGAGTGGAGGCAAATTACTACCTTAGTTTTTGTGGTCCCAGAAATGTTTTATTCCCCTGTTTTAATGAAGACTTTTGAAGTTGTTAAGTGTGGCAGGAGTTCTCATCTTTGATTTTGTGTTGATAAATCTAAGTAAGGTGAGCCATGAGTCTAAATTAATAATCATTCCTCAAACCCTACTGGATATCAGCACGGATTTACTAAGTAATGAAACTTGTTCATACAATGTTTGAATTTTGTTTATTCATTTTCCTCAGACAAATATGTGTTAATCTCCAAAATGACCTAGACACCATTGTGTCCAGTCTTACAGTGAAAAGCTGCAATCCTAGCTTTAAAAAGATCAAATTCATATGGCATGGTTATTTTAGAAATTTTAGAATATTTAGAAATATTTTAGAAATGGATCTCCTCACTTGAAAATGTGAGTGCCAAGATAATTTTCAATATGACATTTTAATGTTATTTTCACCAAGAAATTCTTTCATTTCTCTGCTTTTTATCCCAAGACTTCAAGTTGTTTTCAGCATCTTATAGGAAGAGCACTGTACTAGGAAGGAGAAAAATGCAGGTTAGGATCTAGTCTTTTCTGCTAAATAGATATTATCTCAAAGTCACGGACCAAGAGTATTCCACTTTTAACGCGGTCATTGGGATACTGACTTCCTCTTCTATAAATAAGTCTCAAGTTCCATTTGTAGTAATTACCATGTGTTCCCAGGTTAGACCCTGAACAATACAGAGACAGGAATTACTTCCTATTCATTTTGTATGCTGAGTGTCTAGCACACTGCCCAGCACCTCGCAGTTGAGATGCATTTTTGAAGTGAATGAGTACCTTGAACCCAATTTTAGTCCCTACATTTCTATTTTTTCATTTCTCAAGTGATGGGCATTGACTAACTTATCTCTAAAAACTCTTCAGGTTGACACTTTAAAAGGTTAATACTTGGTTTACCAAGACTTGTAGGATTCCTAGAACTTTATAAGTAGCAAAAAAAGTAGATCAAAGTATCTTCATTTTCCTTACTACTTTAAGGATTAAAATTCTCCACTGATATTATTAAATCACCATAGGGCAACAAGACAAAGAAAGGAGGTTCTCTTCTGTCTTAAAAGAAATATTCTTGAAAAAGAAATAACAGATTTTCACTCTTTTCAGTGTTTTTCCGTATCAGAGTGGTATGTATTCAAAGGGCATGTTGATTCCCTGACTGGATGGGTTGAAAAATAAATTGCCCGCCAAACAAATAATTCCCACTTTCATAATTTCACCTTAACCAATAGCACAATAAAACTGTATTTGATTTTATGTACATTTCAGATAGAGTAGGATGTTGAAAATTTTGAGAATCTTATGGGAATGAATAAAAATAAAAATATTGATATTAATTCTCTTTAATTTTGTAAAATGTAAGATGATTTTTTTCTTCTTTTAATAACAAGGGAAATGAGCACAAGATTGAAAATAAAGTTTAGTCTGCCGTGAGATTTTGTCTTTTCCTTGCTAATCTAGATTTTCATTCCTCTATTCTAAGTGCCGAGTTAGTGAGAATATGTTTGTTCACTTACTGAGCAAACCCCAAAACTTATTGAAGAACCCCAAGATAGGCCACAATGGAACAAAATGATAAAGCCCTTGCCAACTGTTAATTTGCTATTGAGAAACACTAAAAAAATGTGAATAAAATAATAGAAGGAAGCCAAAATAATACCATTTTGTAGTGAATGAATTAAAAATATTTTGCGAATCTGCTAATTCCATATTTATGAAGAGGTAACAATAAAACGGGAACTGAATACTACAGGTCAATAGGTTGGTAAAAAAAAAAAACAACTAACTATCAGCTTTGGAAAATAACGAAGAAAAAGTATGAAATAGTATTATGAGCACTGTGTATACAATGAATAATAATTATAAAAAAAGCTTCAAGATAGAATCTTGGCCTTATTCCCAAAGCACATAGCATAGTTTCCTCCAAGTCATAATTGATGGGCTTGAGCTACGCTGATACAGAGAATGGGTAAAGTTACCATAGTGAAAGGAAAACAAATGCACTTAGTAAACCATGGTGGCTACTGTTGAAAGAAAGTAGACAGCCTTTCAATTGCAAAGTGAATTTTGTCTCCAGTTGACTAATGTGGTTGACTTTTAAGAGAAAACATGGTCCTAATTAAGGGTTAAAAGGCTCATTTCAATTTGAATTAACTTTAAATTAAAAAATAAAGCTGTTGGTAAATAGGTCCCTTTTAGTATTCAGACTTCAGCTCCGTAGACACAGGGCTATATTATCAATTCCCAGCCATAAACACAAACGAATGACCAGAACCAGCACTGACTAAACAGATGATTTCCTGGCCTTGCCATTCCAGGCCTGACAGGGTCTATTTGCCGGTACAAGGTCAAAGCAACTGTTTATTCCCAAAATGAGCTGCACTCCACAATCTTACAGGAACTCTATTCTTTGCCATTTGAATAGAGGTACAATGCTTTGAGGCAAGGCCGAGGCATTTCAATACACTGGAAGTGGCTACGTTCAGTCATTAAACCCTGCCTGCAATGTGCAGCATTTACAAAGTGATCAAGTGTTTCCTTCTTCTGTTCCTTCCACTGTTCAATAAAAAAGGCCTAAGGCAAAATGCCACCACACCATTAAACACAACAGAATCAATCACAATCTGGTGTGGCTCAAAGATAGCTGAGTAACAAGACTTTATTGTGTTTGTTGTTGTTCCATCAGATTTAGCAGGACAGGTGCCAGTAAAGCTGAAGGATGTCCAATGCACGTTGGCCACAAAGAGAATACTAAAGCAGCTCCGCATCCTGGGGATGTTGCATTTGGCTTGCTCTTCAGTTGTCTTCCACTTCCAGGGCAGAACTGTGAATCCTAAGAGTAGTGCTATTTGAGCTTTTCTGTCCTTAATTATCAATGCCCAGAGAACAAGACCCATTAACTAAGTATACAAATTCACAGAAATATGTATGTAACGGACAGGTAAATACTAAGAGAGGGGGGAAGGAGAGGGGGGGGATATGAAAGAGAAAATCATTTTTATGGGGTTTTATTATGGTGAATGTAAAATGCATAGGACCCAAATCTATACTCAGGGCATACTGAGAGACAGCCTGGAAAAGACTTCAGAATAGTGCCAGAAGTCTTCTTTAGACCAGAATGGCACTGGAATGTCTAAGAAAACTATTCCTAGGAAGTGATTTTGGAGAAGGTAAATCACTCCAGGCTGCACTGGAACCGTGGCTAGAGTACGGGGAGGTCAGCAATCCAATATTTATGTTTATAAACTAATTTTATAATAGAATTCCATAGTAGATTTGTAATCACCCAGAGTAGGAGTTTGAGACACAAGTCATGAAAACCTTAGATGTGATCTCCAAAAGATCTATTGCATGTGAATACACAAAGAACAATTAGGTCCTGTGTATGCTTATATACACAAAGATATATTTATAATAATGACAAATTAGAAAGAACAGAATGTCTCAAATTAGAAAGGTGGTTAAATTATGCCATGTTCATACATGTTCACAAATAAATTATGTTATATTCATACATTTATCTGATGGAGTTGATGTCTTGCACAGAAAGATGCGTATGACATTTTATGGGAAAAAGGCAGGATAAAATAAATATGTAATCCTGTTTTTATTGTTTATCTATATTTTCTTATTAATGTTATCGCTTATCTAACGACAAACAAAAACTAAAGGGGTTTTAGAAGCAAAAAGACTAGCATGTACACACAAAAATATCACAACACTTCAGTCAATGAACATTGCATGCGTGTGTGTGTGTGTGTGTGTGTGTGTGTAATTTGAGCTTTAGGTACATGTCATGAGAGTAAGAAACTAACTACGCATACTATATGTGTGGCTTAGACTTATATATCAAAATCACTACATAGTCACAACACACACTAACACACACACATCCTCAGACACACTCTAACCATGGCTTTTATCAGTTCTTGTTTCTATTATACTGCTATAGATGTTTCCTTTCTCCTCTCCTCTCTTCTTTAAAAAATGCCACATGGGGGAAAATCATCGTTGACTGCAAATGTCAATAGCTCCACTAATGTGAATTTCACACTTTTTATCTCAAGTAACCATACCTCACTTGGGAACATTTATACAGAAAATAGAACAATTTTTAAAATCCGGGATTTAAAGGAAAACGTATAAAAGTTAGAAGACTCAGAGGAAAAACAAAAAAAGAATTCTATGGATGCTGCAAGACACAATGCAAAAATATTTGCCATCTTAGTTATACTGTTAATTATCCACTCTCCAAAAGAGATCACCATCTAGAATTTGAAAAATGGTGACATCATTATATTTTATCAGAAGTCCTTTAGAGTTGCTTTACTTTCTAGATAAAATTATTTTAAAACAATGTCCATTTTTATCCTGAGGAAATACCTCTGCAACTTTCAAATTTATATTTTAACACATCTTACGATCCTATCAGCTTTCCAGCCCATTTTTATCTTGTGAAATTTATTAAAATGACTTGTTTGATAATATTGTGGTCAAAAAGTGATGGATTTAAAAGAAACCTATAATGTGTCCTTTACATATTCACTTTATGATCACAAAATATTACCAACTAGAAGTGTGTAATTTAAAAGTATCCAATATTTGCTTTGAGTATCTTCATGGCTAACATTTGTAAGATAACATAGAAAAAATGAATTATGTAATTCTAGAGTCTCTTTTTTCATGTATTTTTATGTTTGTGGTAAATCTTTGCCCCAAGATAAAAAGGGGATTTCTACTCAACATACTCTGAAATTTCATTCTCTAAATGGGTAAGAATGAATTTTACAAAGAAAACATAAAAAGCAAATAGAAGCCAATAAATAGATGTCCATGGGATCAACAAAACCATTAGTCAAATAAGTGTTTCATAAAAATTTCAACCAATCATATATTTTGAAACTGTTGGGAAGACATAAATGTTCATAACTGTATAGAATAGCATGTCTATACACTTGAATTTTACATAAAATTAGTTCCATCCTATTTAAGAAAAAATATTTTTCTTTTTGCATAAGAATATGAGGTTTTCAAGGAAAAAAATATCACTATGAGGTTTCACAAGTGTATGTCTATTCTAATATGTATTTCAAAAATACAAAATATCTTCTCCTTAAAAAAAAGATAGAAATAAACTTCTCAAAATATAGAGAAGAATCTCATGGGCAGGTAACACAGCAATAGATCACAGTATTTAATGGTGTTATGAAAATAAAAAGGGGTGGGACACCTGGGTGGCTCAGTGGTTAAGTGTCTGACTTGATTTTGGCTCAGGTCATGAGCTCAGGGTGGTGAGAACAAGTTGGGCTCTCCACTGGGTGTGGAGCCTACGTAGGATTCTCTCTCTCCGTCTGCCCCTTCCCCTGCTCAAGGTCTCTCTCTCTCTAATAAATAAATAAATATTAAAAAAAGAAGAAAAGTAAAAGGACCAGGTTCGAATTCCTTACAGTGGTTAATTCTAAATATAGAGACAAATGTTGTTTTTTTCTGCATAGTTAGGCTTTATTATCCAGAACTTTACTTTTGACTTGGGAGATAGATGCAATGAATAAAAAGGATAAGACAATTAAATTAAATTAAATTCATCTAAGAGGAAGAAAGAATTAAAGGGCAGAAAGAATGGAAGAAAGATGAGAAAATATGACAAAAGAAATATTAAACTGCATTGCTTATAGCTGGCAAACATATATCACTTATCTAGTGATATAATGTGTCCCAAATAACTGGGACACATTAGAAGTTTGGAACATAAGGATGAGGAGCAAAAATAAGAGGACATCTGTCATTTTTGTCCACTCTATTTGGTCATTTTACATAATTTCAGATTTGGTCACCTGTGCTTAGTGTTGTCACCCTTGAAGGGATGAGGTGGGGAGCCAGAGAGAGAAAGAAAAGGGGAGAAGAAGGGAAGGAAGGAGAAAGATGTGTGTGTGTGTGTGTGTGTGTGTGTGTGTGTGTGTGTGTGTTTCCAATTAAAACCACTGAGTAGATTTTGCAAGTATTCCTTCAAGACAGAGATCATTATATATTCCACCCACCCTCTGGAATTATTATTTAGAATTTTGTTGATTTACTTTAGAAATTCATTTAGGTTAACTGTCTTCTTATATTCTGCAAATTTAGGGGTTTAGATCTTGTACATGAGGCTAGAGAAGTGAAGGATTGGGCAGGGGGTTGGACATTAAGTCACATCTTATTCCAGCAGGCTTTGAAAACCCAGGCAGTGTTATATATAAGGGATGAATCACTAAACTCTACACCTGAAACTAATATTGCACTGTATGTTACCTGACGGGAATTTAAAGAAAAATTTGGGGAAAAAAACCCAGGCAGATTGCATTACCTGTTTGCAGCACCTTCCCCAGATCTAACTACTTGAAGAAAATTGTTCTCAACTCCGGTAATACAATAAATACCATTTACTGAAAATCTCCTCCGTGTCTAGCATTGCAGTTGTACTTCACTTCTGTACTTACAATGATCATGTGAGACAGGTATTATCTACTTTTCCTGAGAAGATGATTGAGACTTAATGATATTAAGTGCATTGGCCGCTTATCCCTCTATGAAGTGTTGTAACCAGAAATGGAATCTAAGTCTGAGGATTTCCTAGACACAGATATTTATGTGCTTTGTATCCACTGCCTTCTCATTCTGTAAAATTTAAAAGTTATCACTAATGCCGGATCGGCAGTGAATCCAGCACCCTAAAATTAATGCAAAAATATATATGGTGTGACTATAAAGATAGTAAGCAGATCTTACTGGGCACACAGAAAAATTGCTTCCTTCATTTTGTTTGAGTAACTATGGATAGTTTTCTTCAACAATATCTCAGGTCTCCATCTAGCCAGATGAATAGCTCTGATGAAGGAAATTTCTAGTCACTGGGAAGAGGGAATGCTTCATTGTTGGCGGTCCATGAGAAAGGTATTTGTGAGCTGGATGTCTTTGCAGAGGAGTGTGCCGGCTCACCAGAGAATACATTTTCTACTTTCTCTATGTCATCAGCTGAAACAAGGAACCTTATCGTGTAGGGGGAAAAAGGCATACCCTTAAATAGTTTCTAATCAAAACCTAAAAGGGCGAATGCAATTCCACTTTATTGCTTTAGTCTCCTGGACATTTAGAACTCTCAAGAAGCCTAGGAAAGTAAAATATTCAACTTTATCTATTATACAATTGATAGGTGATTTTCACGAAAATATAACATTGTATTTGGAGTTCTTCAAAGTATATATTGAAGAGTAACTGCTCAGGATACCAACAAGAGTGGAAAAATAGCACTTTTCCCAAGACATTGGGGTAGATTTGAGGCTTCAGAAAAGATGCCTAGCCAAGCCTTCCACACAGCTGCTGATCTGTCCTGGTCACTCCAATTGTACATGAGGTACAACTAAGTAACAACAGATTTAGAAACCAGTAAATTTTTTATTAATTAGGACTGGAAAACATATATATAAAATGCCTGCCCATAACTTATAACAGCTGGATCCATACACTTTTCCTTCTGAGGAAATTTTGGTTTCATAGTAACTTCATTTTATTTGATAATATATAGGAGGAAGCTATACCTAAAACACAGAACACATTTTTGTGACCAAACAAAATTCCATTCCTGTTCAGTAATACCTGAAATCACCCGAGAGCATAGTCCAGCAGCCATTCTGACAGCCTTCACATTGCACGATCCACATGAAATTCTCCACTACCTGAAATTCTTCCTTCCAAAGTGTGCTCAACTCAGTTGATAATTGACATGTCTTGTAAAACAATATAGTTACTAGACTTACATATAAACTAAATACTGAAGATATAATCATGCTTTTACAAAAAGTATGTGTTCCATTAGGTGCTAAATACAGAGATATATAATGTAATATGTGTAACATATACATAATATATGATTATATATATGATTAATAGTAAACGCAAATTGTATTTAAAAGCTAGAAATAAAGAAGACTCTAAGTTACTCCTAAACATTTCATTTGAAAAAATTCTCGAATTATGTTTAAACAAATATCCCCAGGATAAAAGAAAGCATAAGGCATATTTCCTAAAGAAACTTTGTTTCCTAAGTGAAGATATTAAGTTAGTTTAGAACAAAAAGGTGTAGGTGGATTTCCAATTGAATAATAATAATTATGATATGTATACCATTTAACCTTGAAAGTGAGGACTATCATTTTCTGTGATACATACAAAACGCTACAAGATTTATGTAATATGCAAAGGACAGAAGCAAAAAGTGGACAACAGGTGATTCTAGAGTGAGAGCCTTGAGGCAAGAGTTTTGAGAGTCTTGAAAGTGAAAGAAAAAATTTAGAGCAGAAACAGAGACCCTCAAATCAGTCTGGGGAGGCATGAAGATAAACCAGACCATGCAGTGCTGTGAAGTTTATATTAAGGGTTTGTTTTTATATAGTAAGTGTTGTGGGAAGTCACTGAAAGGTTTCATGCATGAGGTACACCATAATCAGGTTTACACTTTGAAGAGATCATTCTTGCTCCTATGGGATAGATGCATCGAAAGGATTCAGGAATGGAGTAGATGGGGACTACTAAAATAATCCAAATTAGAGATGTTATGACATAGATAGAGAAATAGTTATGACCATAAGAAGGAGCGTATTCATTTGAGATATATTATCTAGATATATTGATAGATCTTGAAGATAGAATGGATGCAGAACATAGAGGGGAAGAAACCAGAAGAACTGGCACCTAAGCTTCTTGTTCAAGTTGTTGGGTGCTATTCCTATTTTCTGAGTTAGGAAATGAGTGAATATATAAGTAAGGACACACCATTTAAGTCTGTATATGTTGCATTGAGTTAGCCAAGTAAGCATTTGCTATACTAAACCGTGTAGCATTTATCATATTTGTACTGTAAAGAAACTGATTCCAATATTTTCATGTTAAGGAAAATGCCAACTTAAGTCTTCTCTGTCATATAGGCTTTTGTTTATTGACAACAGATGAAACTGGTTATGAAAAATACGGGTTTCCAGAGAAGCCAACATGATCAAGAAATCTATAGTTGTTTTTTTTTAATGTAAAAAGATTACAATAAAATATTGGTGGAGAAATCTTCCAGGTCACAAACACATTAGAAAAACAGTGTCTTTACTGAGTTGGTGATTCTTCTCAGAACAGAATATTGATTTTGATTTGCATATGAATCAGATACTTGGATTCCAAAACAGAAAGCCTTTGTTCCATGGACTCCAACATTTGCCTGATTTTGCTAATATACACTATTTATTCCAAAGCAAAAAAGGAGAAAGTTTATGAGCAGATTGACAAAAATATACCATGACTATTGTACCAACAATTTAAAGTGCAATATCAATGCTGGAAAATCAATAGGAGATATTATTTTGATGTGCATATTATATGTGAGGAACACAGTTTTGGACTGCTCAGGTTCAAATCTTGACTCTGTCACTTACTACCTACGTAACTGAGCAAGTACAAAGTCTTTTCATATCAGTTTCTCTGTATGTATAAAATGGGGACAGTAAAAGAGTCCTACCAGGATTTTATAGGAATTAAATGAGAGCATAGTAAGTTTCAAATACATATTAGAAATTAATACATAATATATACTTATATAAGTAATTAAACATACATAATATACACAAACATTTCTAAAATCTATGGCATAAGCCAAAAATTTCTCAGTGTATTTGAACAACAAACCACATTTGCCTTTTCTTAATTTTCTACTTTTGAGATGCATTAGGCATTTGTTTCTCCTTAAAATATTATTGCAACATCCTTCTTCATTAAAATTCTATTTTTTTCAGAGGATTCACAAAAATATATCACAAAAAAGCACCCTCTAAGTACATTACTGATAGATGTTCAGCCAGTTCTTCCCTGTATCCAGTATTTCCAACTATCTCTTTGTTACCCTGGAGATTTCCATAGATATCTTATGTCTACACAACTTTTTATTTAAGATAGACAAACTAAAGCAATGTTTTGCCCTTGGTTCCTTGTTGACATGCCAGCCCATGTCATTACACACCTACAATACCTTTATCCTCCTTTGAAATCTTTGTATTTACTTGTGGAAGGACCAACACAGAATGGGTACCCTCAGAGGTAACTGAAATGATTACCTCCAATTTGTAGCTCCTCCAATTTGTAGCTCAAAGCCTCTTTGCTTCTTTATTCAGATTCATTCTTCCCACCCCCAATACTGGCAGTTTTTTATTTTTATTTTTTTGGCTGCCATATGCACCAGCAAACACTTACAAACTTATCTGACTTCCCTCATCTTGTCCTCACTTCTTGAAGCATCTTTTTTTTTTTTTAATTAAGCTTCAGAATAAATCTGACTTTGAAATTCTTTAGTTTTCCTGAATCTTATTTCTCCAGAAGTCCAGACTGTTGCTAAGGTGATACTGATCTTTTTAACTTTCAGCCACTTGTCCAAATCTGTATCATGTTGGCAGTGACCAATGTCTCCCCTGTCTGATAGCTTTTCTGACAGTTAATGAGAAGTAAAAGCCTAGAGCTATTAGTCCAAATCCTAGGAGATAAGTGTCCAGATTACAAAAACCACATTCACATATGGCAATAATTGGCAGCTCTTTTAGGTGATCAAAGCCTTATTTCTAAAAACCCAATGGATACTTGAATAATTCCTTGGTGCCAAATAGGAAACTCTCCTGAATGAGATAAGAATATACTGCTTTTTTGATATAGTTATTATTTTAATGGACTTTTCCAATAAAGCAGATTCATTTAAATAGTTTATGACAAAATTTATATAATTCTACCAATTCCAGACTTAACTTTTGGCAGTTGAAACCTGAGAAATAAGATGCTTCAGTCTCACATCATATAAGGTATTAGAGATTTAAATTAACAGAAGCCAATATGTTTATATATCTAATACCATAGCAGCACTAGGAGCTCAGCGTTGCAAATAATATTCTTTCAAGAATCTTAATATCTTTTATAGAATGCTATTTTATTTTTATTTGTTTTAAAGATTTTATTTATTTGACAGAGAGAGACACAGTGAGAGAGGGAACACAAGCAGGGGGAGTGGGAGAGGGAGAAGCAGGTCTCCCGCTGAGCAGGGAGCCCGAGGTGGGGCTCGATCCCAGGACCCTGGGATCATGACCTGAGCCAAAGGCTGACGCTTAATGACTGAGCCACCCAGGCGCCCCTATAGAATGCTATTTTAACTAATCTTTTTCATTCTTTTGATTTTTCAAAAGTAGCACAACATGAAGTCTATGTAAAAGCATTTATTAATTCAATATTTAAAGATTCAATTTTATATGCGGTAATTTATTCATCTTTCAAAGTCTGCCCCTTTGCCCAAGCTGGTTTTCAAGGCTCTATTGTACTCCTTTCTGTTTACCTCTAACCCTTCTGTTTAATCACACTTTGTAATAAATTAAACGTTCCACAGACAAGCAATCAACAAATGAATAGAATATTGCAGCACTTCTAAAGGAATAGCAGACATTTAAAGGAACTGCTGAATTAATAAACTGGTTTTAGAACATTTCTTAGAGCAGAAATTATTTTCACTTATTTTATTTTAATATTAAATGTTTAACTTACTATTATTTTAGTTTGAAGTATAAGTGCAGCTTCCATATTCAACTCTATCCTTTCGTGTAGGAGGGAAAGCAACTTCAAGACTGAAACTTCAATAGACTTGTGTTCTAGTCCTGAGTGGCTCTGTCTAGCTGGGTGCTATCTTATGTTAAGGGAACTTGTCCCAGAGCCCAGCTTCAGAAGGTGGTAGAGAAGAACTTGACACCCATTCTTCCTTCAGCTCACCTGTCGCTTCCATTATACTCAGCCTAGATCTCTGAGCAACTAACAATTTTTTCCTGAGTTAGTTTAACCTGGGATGCATGTACTTTTGATAATATTTTACTTTACAGACATGTTCCCATACTGAAATTTGGGAACACTCTAATATGACAAACCAGTAGTACGAATGTCCTCGTGAAGGAACAGAAAATTTATATTATCTATCATTCTTTCCTCTATCAATTGCTATAGGTACAGAACTGACTTTTCAACAGCTAGTATGATATTGATTCTATTTTAGGAATTCTTTTTTAATTTTACTTTATAGAGGAATTTGTAGCATCTATTCATATAGATAGGTGGTTACTTACCACATGAATAAAATATTTTTTTAGTCAATAGTAACATGTTTGCACATAAAATCCATTAACGGTTTTTCAGAAGTTGTAAAAGACCTCTAGAAAATTCTTGTGATGTTGTATCTCTATATTCATTGCTGGTAACCTAAAACTAATTTTTGTTAATTAAGATCTTAAACAAGCATATAATTAAATTTAAACAAGGATTAAAAACCCTTGTCATGTAGCTCCATTGTTAAAAAAAAAATCACATGATTGTTTCATTTAAAATCCCATATTCTAGGATAAATAGATTTCCTCTTCTATTTAGCATTGGTCTCCCAGGATTAGAAGATGACACAAGATGGTTCAATGATTACATTGGAAAATATGTTTCCCCTAAAGCAAAGATAATATCCCTGTAGTCACCTTTAGTTTCTTATCTTAAGTTACTCTTTCATTTGCTGAATCTCTATTCCTCTGTGTCAACTATAACTTGAAAATTAAACACCTTTGGGACACTAGGGAATAACATGAGATGAACACTATTCTGACCACAGCTGGAGGCCACAGAAATGCTGTGGCATCAGATGAAGTGAAAGGCTGGGGTGTCTGGGGAGTCTAATGGCAGAGAGTTGGCACTTGCATCTGGTTCCCACCCCCATTATTTTCTATTTGAATTCTAGGTACACGCATGTATGCCTATCATTCTAAATATTACTAATAAAACACGGTGTAAAATAATCCAAATTAAACAATGAGCTACCCTTCTTAGAATTATGCAGTTTTTCAGAGGTACAGGTCTGTGATTCAATAGTCTTACACCTCTGAAACAAATAATACATTATATGTTAAAAAAAAAGAAAGACGAAGATAGGAGGAAGGGAAGAATGAAGGGGGAAATCAGAGGGGAAGACGAACCATGGGAGACTCTGGACTCTGAGAAACAAACTGAGCATTCTAGAGAGGAGGGGGGTGGGGGGATGGGTTAGCCTGGTGATGGGTATTAAAGAGGGCACGTACTGCTTGGAGCACTGGGAGTTATATGCAAACAATGAATCATGGAACACTACATCAAAAACTAATGATGTAATGTATGGTGATTAACATACAATAATAAAAAAAGAATTATGCAATTTTTTCATTATTAGAAATTTCTAGTGCTCAGAATTCTGAATATTTGGAACATAGCCATTGCTTAAATACATGTTTTTTTTTTACAATAACAGAAAAACGTCTTATTTATAACTGCTTTATATATATATATGTATAATGTATACCATTTCTTTAGAGATTAACCTAAGAGTATTCTAAATTCATTTCTACAGATATTTAAAGAAAGCAGATTAAGAGCAATTTTTTACATCATGAGACTACTGAAAACCTGCTAATGTTTGTAGGGAATTTACATGGTTGCTTAGCATTAAAAGAGAGAAAAGATGTTTCAACATTTCATGGCATTAGTTTGCGGAATCTGAGGCCCCCATTTCCACAAAGGCTCAGCCTGTCTTCTGACAGGACAAGTTGGGCAACACCCCTCCCCAAATAGGGTTCTGATGGGTGGCATAGCTGTGTTTAGCCTCTTCCAGTTGTTTTCTCACGATCCTGACTGGTATCCTAACTTCTGTTTGTAATTTTAACACTTTTGTATATGTCAATCTTAGAATGTTACGTTCTCCTTATCTCTCTGTGGGGCCCGCAACACTATTTCACTGCAAGTTCATTGAGAAGAAGAATTTTATCCTATGTATCTTTGTATATTAGATATCCTAACACTGCTTGATGCAAAGTTGGTAGTTAACATTTGTTGAAACAAATTAACACTAATACATACATACATGTACACATACATGTAGGGTGTGTGTGTGTGTGCGCATGCATTTTGGGTGGCTAGTACACATGCCACGTCACAGTAGGGGCTCCCCTCATGATCTCTCTCCTCCCACACCACTTACACTCTCAGTCTCTCTACCCAAAGTTCTTAGAGTCTATAGGAAAAAACAGTTGAGAAAAAAAGAGGCATTACACTTATGAATAGAAATTTAGAAAACTGCCTACATTTTGTCTTTTTGCTTGTTTGTTTTTTTATTTAATTTTATATTTTATTTTATTTTATTTTATTTTATTTTATTTTATTTTATTAATTCCAGTATAGTCAACATACAGTGTTATATTAGTTTCAGGTGTACAATATAATGATTCAACACTTGCATACATCACCCAGTGCTCATCACAAAAAGTGCACTCCTTAATCCCCATTCCTCCCACCCACCTCCCCTCTGGTAACCAACAGTTTGTTCTCTATAGCTAAGAGTTTGTTTCTTGGTTTGTCTCTCTCTTATTTTCCTTTTGTTCATTTGGAAAACTGCCTACATTTTTGAACCTGGAAAGAGTAAATGATCCTGGGAAGGAGATATATAGGGAGTGATGAATGGGATATATGCATGCCAGGGTCAATAATTTCAACAAAATATGGCCAAGAGTAAAATATTCTGAAGGAAATATGAAAAGTATAAGAACTGGGATGTGTGGTTTGAGCTATCAGACTTTTAGAATAAGGAACATTGACATTTGTCATTCCTTTAGGGAGGGGTGTGTGCGTGCGTGTGTGTGTAATTCTGATTCCAAAAAACTGTTTAAATGCAATTCATAAAGTTTAAGCATTTGTGTAAGGTGTTATACATTTTCAAATACATATACTACAAGAAAACTCATTACTAATAGCAGTTCTTATGTTTCATAACTCTATTATTATTTTTTTAATTTTTTTATTTTATTATGTTATGTTAATCACCATATCATTCTTTAGTAGTATCATTTTTGTATCTTTACCCATTGTGAGTAGATTCAGCTTGGCATCTCCAAAACTAAAAGTTCTACAATTAGGTTTTTGATGAATGTAAGTTATTGTTTGGAGATGCAATGCAATTAACCATAAGTACCAACAACATATCCTTTCTGTATTAAGCTAGTCTGTCATCTGATCGTTTATGCTCAAAGATCATTTTGTGCAAAGGAATGGTGGCCTGGATACATGGAGGGACTTCTAGTAGAAGTCAAATTACTCAACTGAAATAGTCTGAAAAGGAAAGAATTTGAAAAGAAGCCAAGATAACCAAGTTATACAAACTATCATCATATCCCAGCCCTCCCCTGTGACAAAAACATCCAATCAAAGGATCGGGAGATTGCTTAGAAAGAAACTTCTTTAATAGATGTTAATAATGTATAAAATTATACCTTAACATCTCATTCCAGGAAGAGAACAGTAAGTTTCCATTTCACTCCAGAAAGCATGATTTCCATTCATCAACAGTATAACTTCCTAAAATATCTCAAGTTATTATGACATTTTATAACCAAACCTGATTATAAAATATGATGTTACAAAAAATCAATAATAAAATATTCATATGATCCAGGATTTTCCCAAATTGAATCTGACTGGGTCATGGCAGTATGCTGATGTCTGGAATGCAAGTAATATACTATATTATTGATGCCTGTCAAATAACGGAAATTGTTACAAATTAATTCATCCCTAACCTAATTAACCCCGTGTGCAATATTATATGCATTCCAGACGAGTACTGTTTTGCTCTGGTCATAAAACTAGGAAGGACAATATTTCAACATATAAAATCACCTTTTAAGCCACTTAGAAACCTCAAAGAATATTGCTTATGTAGAAGTGATGCAAAAGAATGCATTACCTCATCTGTTTGAATTATTTTTGGTCTGATACAAAATGTTCTCTCTTTTTTTAACTGTAAAAATAATCTAAGGAAAATGTCTAGTCCATCTTACATACTGAGTAGACAGAATACATTCATATTAATAGTTTGTATTATTAGAAATAAAAGCTGTGTACATTTTGGAGGGGAAATGGGGAAACCTTAACATTTTCTTGATATTATAAGGCAAAAATTGTTTGTTTTCTCTCCAGGATATCTCATAGTTCTGACTTTACAGGTCAATATATACCAAGATACATTTTGTCACTGTATACAATTAGGACTGGTCCTTTTGGGATTAGTGGGTAGGTTGTTAATTATTTATGGAATTTTGCTATTGCTCTTCAACTCTCTCTTTAGACATATCCTCTTCCACCCCCATTCATCAATAATGCCCTGCTCTTTGGCAATACAGACCCTGATTCAAATATACCTAGATTTGAAATTTTCCCGTGCTCCAAATCTGTCTTGGATCTACAACACATTAATATTTATCAGTTATTTATTTTCTTTCCTCCTAATTGAAAATGCTATACCTCCTGGTTTTCTTAACTGATTATTAAACAGTTAAAAAAAAAGTCAATTCCAAAGAAAAAAATCTAATTTGGAGATATTCTAAACTATTTCAAGCTGACTTTCTATGACCATCATTTTATATCACATTGCAACATTTTCTTTTAATTATGGCCAAAAATTCCTATTTTTTCTAATTTTAGAATAACTTAATATTTGGATAATAGATTTCAAAAAGGGAGAGAGGGTGGCTTTGAATGGCAGTAGAAAGCGCATGCCAATGGTAAAGATGGATCTCTGGGAGAATCAGGGTTTTGCTGCATTCTGAGTGATCTTGTCGAAGTCATTCAACCTCTTTGACCTTAATTTCCACAGCTGCATACTGAATACAAAAATGTCTGCCTCAAAAAGTGGTCATGAACACTGAAATGACTATTCATAAAGTGTTAATACAGAACAGGTACTTACTAAAAAAGAGCTTTTATCATTATTTTGCAATTATAGTGAACAACTGGTACTTGTGTAGAATGTTAGCATTTTTCAATTCGATTCAGTCTGGGCATTGTTTTAACATATGTAATTATCCTGTGTGTTCAAAAATCTGTGGATTTGGTTCATTTTCTGTAAAAGTACATTAGACACTCTTAAAGAGGAAGTGGTAGCACATTTTAAAAGGGAATATTTCTTTCTGCCTTCAAAATCTGAAACAGTGAGAAAAACAAAAGCTTTGTGGTTAATCTCCATTTTAAGATATATATATATATATATATATATATATATCTTAAGATACCAATATATATATATATATATATGCATCTACATACCTATAGCTGTGTCAAGAGAGAGCCCCCTGCATTGTGCTACATGTTGTCAAAATGCATTACTGAAATATAATATTTGATAACAACTAATGTGAAATGATGCCCCACTGATTAGAATGTCATTGACACTGTGGCCTGTTGTTCTTGACACCACAGAAGAGGATCAAAGCATCTTTCCCAGTGATAAAGTTGGCAATATGGACTGGAAATAATGCCAGAGAGACTGATTAAGTGTTAACATTCCCACCTGGTGCCATGAAAATAGGACACAGCATCCATAATTCTGTATGATTTTTTCCTCTTGTGTTTACTTTTGTGCCAGCTACAGTATTTGAAAGAGTTAATACTGACGAATGCTTCCTTCCTCATGATATCTCCCCAGGTAAGGAGTCGGTTATAAGAGGGCTTCTCAGTGTGAATCCTTTCAAGAAATACTTTTTATATTTATTAAATATTAGAAAGGTAGTTCAAGTGGGCATAAAAATGTGACTCATCCATTTCCCCTGCTTCTATATCTGGGTTGACAGACAGCCCATGCAAGCTGTCTCTTAACTGACAAACACCTCAGTGAGCACGTTTTTCTTATGATAATGCTGTAGACATAATTCAGGGGACCTGTATCCCAGATTCATATTCTCAAGGAATAATGTCAACTAGAATATGAAGTTCTGAAATGAGAATAACTCTTTATTTGAAACCATGCTTCATCTATCATAATTAAATTTGTTACCACCTCCCATCATTTTGTCATTGGCTTCTCTCCATGAAACTATCTGTGAGGCAAATCCAGAGTAAGGCCTGAAGAGAAGGAACTCTGCCTGAACTGCTAAAGCTTAGATGGATAAGAAGGTAACACTGCTTTTTTCTTTCTTTCCTTCTTTTTCTTCTTTTTTTAGAAAATTCTCTTCACGGACTTCAAGCATCCTAAATCAAAAGACAGCAATATTCATTCAACCTCAGGGAAGAGTCTCCTAAAACAAGATTAAATGTCATTGCTACAACAGATCAATGGTAACACATCTGTGTGAGTCACTACTATCCACAAGACAAAAAATCTTTTATTAATTCTTGAAGGTGCACTGAATTGTTCCTGTCCACTGAGTTCTGAACTATAGCTCTTGTTCCAAATGTCTCATTACATAATATGACTGACACAATCAAAGCATGCTCCCCAACACTGTCCTTCTCAAGTCAATTTTTTGTTGGCATACACTCCTGTGATAAGACTTTACATTTTAACAAACATAAAGTAAGTTTTGCACACACATGCACACATGTTTCTCTCTCTCTCTCTCTCACACACATACACACACGCACACACATACAAACAATTTTTTTTCCAAATATATACATCGGGGAGTCATTTGCTGGATGTACCCAAATGATGTAATGATGTAACAGGTATTTCTATTACTAATTTGTAGATTTTAGTCGGGCTTTATGGTCCATTTGAAGGCACTGTGTTTACATTTTGTAGGCTGCCATCTAGGTGCCAGATAGCTGAATGCATCTTATGTTACTGATGAGGTCATCTTTGAGTAGCATGCTGAGAACAGCAGGACTATCACCAGGCTCTGGAAATGAGACACAGTCATGAAAATGTGTGTCTTCATTTGTATCCTTTCAGAATTTATTCCCAAGAGCTTTCACTCTATAATCAGTGCACTTTGGATCTTTGATAAGCACATTATAAATTGCTTTGCATTACATCACATTGATGCTCACTATATTAAAGCTCTCCCATTGTTTGAAAAAAGTGTCTTAATCATTGTCATGTTATCCTCATGACCCATTAGTTTATATAAAAAATTTAGTCATATACTTTCAATGTCACAAAACAAAACAAAACACAAAATACTGATTAACTACCTTAAAAATTAGAAAACAAGCTTTATATGTAGCGTCAAAAAACTTGATTTGACCATGTGCTGATAAATTCAGGGTGAAAGAAGTGACTAAATTTGACAGTATTTGAAATTGACTACATAACCTGTGGCAGAAAAACTGACCTCTCGGAAGTATTTAATGCATGTGTAACATTCTGTAACATCTGGTCAAACAACCAGATGAAGAAAGGAATGTGTAGGTGCTTAGTAAAGTAAAAAGCAATATAAAATGCTAATACTTACAGTGTGTGTCTCTCTCTGTGTGTACAACACAATATCAAATTCATATTATAATTATCTCAATTCCAAGTTAACACCATAGAATCACAAAAATTTGGAATTCTTACAAAAATGTTTGCTTTACAAAAATTATGTTTCCCATAGTAAGAGAATATATCATTTTATTTTACTGATAATAGCTCTGAACAAAAATATGTAGTGTTTGGAAGCTGGAATGACAGAGATAACAGAGTACAAGTCTAATGATTTTTTATTTTTTCCCTTCTGTTACTATTCACTATTATTTCTTTTCTTAAATTATTTAAAAGCCCCATGAATGGTCAAACAATAGACTTTACATTTGATTGCAAGACATATATGATATAATATAAATAATAAAAATAGCAGGGGGACCTATGCTCATAAAAATTTCTGATATTTTGCCAGAAGCAATTTACTATCAACTTGAAGTAGATTTTGATAAGTTAGAGATATACACTGAAATCACTGCAGAAACTGCCAAAAAAGTAACACAAGAAAGTGTTGTTTAAAAGTTAACAGAGGAATCAAAGTGATACATGAATTAATTGCTATAGTAAAATAATGGTGTAACAGAACAAGAAAAGATTAAAGGAGAAACAGAAGGGGAAAAAAAGGCACTCAGAGAAACAGAAAACAAATAGCAAATAGCAAACCTAGAGCAAAACATATTAACTTTTACATTAAATGTGAAAGAATTAAATACTCCAAACATATAGCAGAGTCAGTCAAATTGGATCAAGAAAGCAAGAATCAATTATTTACTATCTCTAAAAAATACACTTTAAATTCAAAAACAAAAATAAGTTAGAAGTGAAAAAGATGGAAGAAGATACACCATGAATGTAGTAGCATCAGAGAATTGGAGTAGCTATATTAACATCAGACAAAACAAACTTTAAAGAAATAGATGTTATTAGACACAGAAGAGACATAAAACATCAACACAGTGGAAAGAAATACACAAATAAAGGTATCTGAACTTAAAAATATAACAGGAAAACACAAAGCAAATATAAAATTTAAAGGAGAAAGGTAGATTTAGAAAGAAATACTTAAAACTTTTATTCACAGACTACATGATTATCTATATAGAAAATCCTAAGGACTCTATAAAAATAAGTCATTGTGTAACTGTGAATAAACTCTCACATTTTAGATTGTCTCTACAAAACACCATCTCCAATTTCTTTGAAGTTTTCTTAGAATTTGTGAGACTTACTAATAAATAGAAAAGATAAGCATTATTATAAGCCCTGAGTATGTTAAGTCCTTCAGCAAAGAGTTTACATTACAAATGTTTTGTTTTGAGTTTCAATTTTGATACTTTAATGTCATATGGTGTATTTTTTTATTGCAGGCTTGAATGAGGATTGAAGAAATTCAGACAATTAAGTTTAAGACCCATATATGATTATTAAGCCTGGTAAAATACAGAGATCATTGAAACAGACATTTTAACTGAATATGAGTTTTATAAAATTATACAAATTTTCCAAGTGATCATAAATCAGTTCTCATTACAGGTACTTAAAGCAATTAAAAAGGCACACAAATTACACTTTTAAGGTTACAGTGTTTAATGTTTTTTTTTTAATTTTATTTTATATGTTATGTTAATTACCATACATTACATCATTAGTTTTTGATGTAGTGTTCCATGATTCATTGTTTGCGTATAACACCCAGTGTTCCATGCAGTACGTGCCCTCTTTAATACCCATCACCGGGCTAACCCATCCCCCCACCCCCCTCCCCTCTAGAACCCTCAGTTTGTTTCTCAGAGTCCATAGTCTTTCATGGTTCATCTCCCACTCTGATTTCCCCCCCCTTTCATTTTATTAAATTAAATTTCTACAACCAGCAAGATAACATGAGTTACTAGGACTCTAGACCGCATCCTAGGGAATATTTACTTGGGGATCCCAATTGCACCACAAGCTAAATGACAGCCAGTGTTTCCTGTTTGTGTACTTTCTTCACTTCCACCTTTGCTTAAGTCATCTGGCTTTTGGAGGACCACCATTGTGCAGCCAATGGCGGAATGGTCCCCTGAGTGTGGTCTTTCAGCATGCACATGGCCTTCAACTGCATGACTTGGGAGGGCAACAGAGGATGCCAAAGAAGATGCTGACACCACATTTCATGTTGATTTTATTGATTTTATTGATTTTATTACAACAGTCACAAATTTGGTCACAAATATATGTGACCAAAGGCTTGAAACAAGTAAACCAAAAACCCTGTGGAGGAATGGGCTGACCACAGGAAGTCAGGGGCCAAGACTTTGAAAAGCCACACAGGTTCCATCCCTCAACTTCTCTAACTTTAACCGTTATTTAATTTACTTTAAGGATTTTCTTTTCATTTTTGATGTCCCTTTTTCCTCTCTTTTTCAACAAAATTATGCCTAAGTGATACCATCCCCAAAGCCGCTCTTCAATATCTTGGCAATTCCACTTTGGACAATAAATCCCAGAATAATTTTAGACATTACATGGAAAATATTCTAGGTTGCATTGCCAGGTATGAAGTGTTGAAAATACAAGTGTCTGTGCCAAGGAAGGACACTCTGAGGTCAAAGAGCCTTTTGGAAGTATTAATAAGATAGATAATAAACAATTCCAGAGCTGGCATTTGCTGAAGAAAGACAATCCATATTCACTAACTCAGAATAATAAACATGAATTTTAAGAGACAGTTAAAGGCTTGGACCATGACTCTCCTAAATCCACTGGGTCCTTTGGCTAGCACTAAAGAGAATGTTGAACTTGAGCATATCTGAAAATTCTGAAAATGCCTTGACTCAGTTATGAATATAATTTGTTTCTTTCCAGTCTAAGTGAATGATATACATGGAAACAAAATGAAAAATTTTAAAATCCATTTCTGTTACTCACATCCCAATATCACCTTTTGTTCCATTTTGAACACCAACGTTTGTATGGTTTCACTTAGATTGTTGGTCGACACAGTAAATGTCAAAAGCAAGAACAAAGAAATAGTAATATTCAGCAAAATGTCTATTTCTCCAAAATGTCAGCACTCCTTTGTCAAGGTTAATAGTTAGGGGAACAAAGGAAAATGTGTTCAAGTTAAATTCTTTTATTTTTTCCTTTGCAATCCAGAATCTGAAATACATCTTCTTTCTTTTTCTTTCTCTTTTTCTTTTTCTCTTTTTTTCCTACATGGGGAGGATCATTATGTAATATGTGTCATGTATTTTTTCATTTGAAAAAAAAAGTTATATAATAGGAGTGAGCATTCATAGAATACTTACTATTTGCCAGGCATTTTCCTAATTTTATTTAACTTTCACTACAATCTCTTGTGTCAGTACCATTATGAGCTCCATGATATACAGGAGAAGACCAAGCACCAAATAAAGGAAGTAACTGGCTAGGAAATGGATAAGAACCAAGGTATTTTGGTTTCAGAGGCTGTGCTCCTAATCTCTATGCTTATAAAACAAAACAAACAAACAAATTATAGGCCAAGATATCTCGAAAAGACTAAAATTTGCTTTTTTACTATTGTTGATACTTAGTACATTTGTCAATGCATCAGCAATCCAACTAAATTATCTAGGTCTTATATTCAAACAGCTACCAAGACATAACAGTGATGCATTACTGGGAGATTTATTTTATTTATTGACTTCCAAGGGTTCATTACTAATTAATAGATGCTTTACTTAGCAGAATGTGCTCCTGCCTTTTGGAGATGTGAATAAGTAAGGTTTTGGAGATAGCAAGGTATAAAAGACTCCAGGATATAAAAAAAACAGGGTAAAAAAAAAGTAATTTACATCAAGAAATGGAAGAACTAAAATAATGTAAGCTAAGCTTTATCTCCTCAAAGTGCTTTTAAGTGAAACTATTTACCATGAAGAATATACAGCTTAAAAACACTATATGAACACCAAGAGTTTTTAGGAAAGCATTTCATAATGTTCTCAAAGCAGTTTGACATTACTCTGTGCATTTGGAAGAATAATTGTGATCATTTCTTCAATTTCTACTTTTTCTTTAAAGCTATTATATTTTATATTTTTCCTATCCCTTAAAATTAGTACTTTAGTGATCTAATATGCTTTTCTACTTACTTGTCTTTTACTTTTATATATCTACTTTATATATAAAGAACTCTAGTTTGAACTGCTCAATGGGTTGTACAGATACCAGCTCATTAAAAATTCTACTGTGTGACAGTCTGCGGACATTTTAAAAATTGTGCCACTTTTCACTTAGAACAGAGAGTTTAAGGCTTGTGAAGATCACCCTGTGTGTTTTTTTCTGTCAGAGATGTGACTTACTATAAGAATCTTGGTTCTTGGTGATGGGTATTAAAGAGGGCACATTCTGCATGGAGCACTGGGTGTTATGAACAAACAATGAATCATGGAACACTACACCAAAACGAATGATGTAATATATGGTGATTAACATAACAATAAAAAATTAAACTGCAAAAAAAAAAGAATCTTGGTTCTGAAGTAACGAGTCCAGTTTCTTCTGAGCTTTAACTCAACAAGATGTGTAACTTAGAGTGACAAAAACCACAAGGTACAAGAGTGACAATATGGAATATTTGTGTGTGTGGAGGTATTTTATTGTGTAGAAAGAAGAAAGGAAGGATGGATCCAAATATCTCTCAAGGCCTTTAAGCCTGTATTCAGTTACTTATTAAAAAAAATATAGAAATTTGACTTACTATTGACACAGGAAACACAGGTTTGGCAGTAAAACCCAAAATATTCCTAGTTGAAGGCTATCAAATAAATGAATTAAAATAACAGTAACAGTAAAGACTAAGCTACCTGTTTGGAAATGCTCTGAATATGAGCAATGAGTTAATAAAGGGTTCAGACAGATGTGGGGTTCTGTGTGTGCGTGTGTGCATGCGTGTGGACATGTGCATATGGCATGAGGTTGAAAGTGTATAGCAATGATCACCAAAAAAGTACATGACTTTGAGTCTAAAACTAACAATTAGTACTTCTCTCTCTCATACATCTTCCACCTGCACACAATTCTCCACCATTTCTCCCATACTAGATGTTATCAATTATGATGCCTCATATTCATTAGCCTCCCTCCCACTGGTCATAGACGAGCTCAAGACACTGCTTTCCTAAACAAAATAACATCCTCTTATAATCCCTTTCTCCATTCCAAAATGCTGATGTAACTATTAATTTTTCATCTCTAAAACAATTATGGAAAGTGTATCCTCTCCTCTTTCTACTCTCTTTTACCAATTTAATGGGAAACACTGGGATAAAAGTCAAGACTAATATTGGGGCTCCTGGGTGGCTCAGTCGGTTAAGCATCTGCCTTTGGCTCAGGTCATGGTCCCAGGGTCCTGGGATGGAGCCCCGCACCGGGCTCCCTGCTCGGTGGGAAGCCTGCTTCTCCCTCTCCCACTCCCCCTGCCTGTGTTCCCTCTCTCGCTGTCTCTCTCTCTGTCACATAAGTAAATAAAATCTTAAAAAAAAAGTCAAGACTAATATTCCAATTGCTAAACCGAAAGGGGCTTTTTCTACACTTTCTTATAGTCTACTCGATCTGTTAAGCGATAATTGGTACTTTCCCTATGCCCTCGTTTATGAAGCTTTCACATTGTTGGGATATTTTTTTTTTACTATCTTCTCAAAAATTTCTCACAATATTCTCAAATATTTTACTATCTTTTTACTATCTAACTTCTTGAATATTTTTAAGAATTTTCCTGTTTGCCTCCTAAATGTAGTGATTAGGGACCAGTGATCATTCATATGAAAACGTAGTCTAAAAAAAGATTTAATATCTTCCTGAACCCATTGTCTTTGCCATCCAATCCATTTTACATGTGCATTCAATATTAACCTTCTTAATTATTATTATGAACACAGAATTACTGAGTTGCATTCAGATTGTTATTCCCAGATCCTTTTACACAAACCTCTTCACCACTCCACAAATCTCGATACCTCAGTCTCACCACCTGCAACCAATTATAGCCAAGATGATGGTTCATAATGTTTGCTGAGTTGAATGTCATTTCTCAGTTCAAAATCTGTAGTTGCAAATTACTGGCAAAACTCATCCCCTTAGCTATAGTCCATAAATAATTTGCTCCCTTTTGACTTCTTCCTACTTGTTTTCTACTACTTCACTTAGGACCCCTAGTATAACCTCTACTTCCACATTCTCATTTGCTCCCTGCACCATGACTCCTCATTTTGTCCATTGCATAGCCCCTCCCCCAGCTTCATCTATTAAGCTTCTGTTTACTTCTCATCTTTGATGATTCTAGTTCACACTGAAGCCCTTTCTCAAACTTCTTTGGCTATATCTATCTATCTATCATCTATCTATCATCTATCTTAGCTATATAGATGATGAGAAAGAGAAGGAGGATTTAGTGTAGCTAGGTTATTTTTTTAAGATTTTATTTATTTGTGTGTCTGTGAGACAGATAGAGAGAGAGAGAGAAGTAGAGGAAGAGGAACAAGCAGACTGTTGACCACAAGCCCAGACACAGGACTCAATCCCATGACCCTGATATTATGACCTGAGTCAAAATCAAGAATTTGTCGCTGGCTCTTAACAGACTGAGCCACCCAGGCACCCGAGTAGAGCTAGGTTTAAACAATCTTAGGTACAATATAAACATAGAGAAGAGACTTTGAAACAATCTATGCATCAGGAAAATTGAAATTCATCGAGCTTCCTGACACCTAGGAAAATGTAGTCACTTACACCAATACACATACGTTAATAAAAAATTTAATGCCAAATTACTGCTCCTTTAAATTTGAAGTTACAAATATAGGCCTAATATTTTGAAATGTGAGAGGAACAAACAACTATTTAATATGAGAATTTTTCAATTTTGAGGCTTTTTTTTTCCTCATTCCTAACCAAAGAATTCCTGAGAGCTACTTCATCTAGAAAGGATTATGTCAAATTCAAAAGGACCAATTTCACAGTTGGCAAGTATCACCTGACAAGTAGTGGAAGACACAGATTTCTACTCTCAGCTTTCAGCCTAGCCAAACCACAGCATAGTCAGGACCAAACAGACCCAAACCCACAGAGCTTTTCTGAGGATTACTCACAATTTACTATGAATGAATGGCTAGACTGAGCTTAGGTGAACTGACCTGGAAGAGCCAGGGAGTCTGATAATCTATCAGACCTGAGTTTTACAACATTTATTTTACTGCCATTATACAGCCCATATCTTTGTTTCCCAAAGGTCTAACCCAAAATTCAACTACAGTTTGTCATTCGGAACTTTATATAGCCACTAAATACTTTCTGGGATACTTTGTTAAGATGGCTGAAATAGGAAAATTAAATTTTCTGAAAGCCAGTGCTAACATGAATTCTATCATAACCACAAATATTCACAATGCCATCTAATAACCTCAACTTTTGCTTTCATGATAATTTCAATAGAGTTAATCGTTGTAAGGTGATTTAAATTCTCTGCCTAGAACTTAATGGGTAGGATAAAACCAAAATAATATAGTAATTAAGAAAAATGGGTTGGAATACTTCAGTTAGAATTTTGGCTTCACCATTTACAAGTGCTTAAACACTTAAACCTTAAACAGATCACTTAACCTCTTTGTGCCTCAGGTTTTCACCTGTATGATGGGGACCCAAACACTAACTCTCTCATACTATGATTGTTGAGATTAATCACTATGAAAAGTAGAATGCTTAGAATATTGCCTAAAACAGAGTAAGCACAAACAAACACTGATGATGATGGTAATGGTGATGATGGTGAGGGTGATGGCAAGGACCAGGACTATTCTATAGCTACATCTGTCAAGGTGCACCAACTGATTCTATCAATGATAATTGCACACAATAGAAGTCACTTGTTTTTGCATCCACATTTCCCCTTTTATGAAATGCAATCTCCATGAAAATTACTTTTGTTTACATGATATTTGACTTGGTGTTTTATTGCTAACTGGTTAGAATAATAAAAGAAAAATAAAAGGAAGTTGCTTTCACAAAGCTTTATTCTCTGCAGTGTAAAATAGAGCAGATGAATCTGATAGGATGCACATTGTGAGGAGAAGGGACCAAAGCCAGGGAAGCAATGATCTGAAAGTGGGAGCAGCTGACGAGTTGATATGGTCAGCATGGAAAATGGTGCAAGCACGAGGGTCAGAAAAGATACATTACAGTTATCCATCTAACAATCAAGAACCCAACATACATAGTAGAATGAGTGAATTTTAAAGGTTAACAAAATATTAAAGAAAAAGTTTCAGAGGTGTAAAATGACCCTTTCGTGTTACACAACAAGAAAGCAGTAACATGAGGAATTTTTATCTATGATTTTCTCAATATCAATCTAATATTCTTTCCTCTACCTTATATGATGGGTTCAAAAAGGAACTGTCAGTAGTTACGAACTGTAAATGTATTTACAAATGCTCACAGAATAAAACTAAAGTTACAACATGTCAAATTTGTCCTCTATTAACAGATGGTATAATCTGTCATGCAGAGTGATACTTTCCTTAGCCCTTACTTTTTCCTTTATTTTTTTTTTAAGATTTTATTTATTTATCTGAAAGAGAGATAGAGCATGAGCAGGGGGAGGGTCAGAGGGACGAGCAGACTCCCTGCTGAGCCCAGAACCCAATGCAGGCTCAATCCCAGGACCCTAGGATCATGACCTGAGCTGAAGTCAGATGCTTAACCAACTGAGACGCCCAGGCGCCCCTGCCTTTTCCTTTAAACTATAGCAATTTTCGGGCACCTGGGCGGCTCAGTCGGTTAAGCATTGGGCTCTCTCTCTGTCTCACTCTCTCAAATAAATAAATAAAATCTTTAAAAAAATAATAAACTATAGCAATTTTCATGTGCTGTGCTAAACAGCTAATCATGTCGAAAAGTATAAAATCAGAAAGGGCTAAAATAGATATTCAGAATGGGAAGATGATTCTAACAGTAAAAAAAGAAAAGGTAACGAAACAAGGAAAAGGTGCAAGGAAATGGGAACTATTCCAAGTGTATATGGGATAATTCTTCACCTAAAAATGATTCCTAGCACAAGAGAGAAGCATACTCCATATAAAAATTGCTAAGCAAAACAGTTTTAAATAGACAGAAATAAAAGTTTTAAAAAGCAATTCTTAAAATGAATAATCTTTTAATCACATGACCAGAGAAGATAACATCAAAGTAAGATGCTCATTCACCTAATGACATTCTGGAAACACTTTCATTTATAAATTCATCAAGTATTTATTGAGCAGTAACTATGTTCCACGAACTTTTCAACGTGCTTAAGATTCATCAGTAAACAAAACCAATAACCTGACCTCTTGGAGTTTCCATTGTAGTGTGTACTGAAGAGCGGGGAAGGAAAAGAGAGAGAGGGAAAGGAAATAGACAATGAAACAGGAATATAATAAGTATATATATTATGTTTTCTGTTAGATACAATAGTAATTAAAATGCAAAAATAAAAAAAAATAAACTGTGACATTAAGAAAGTAGTGTGTGAGGGGAATATTTTAAATAGGGCAGTCAGCTTGTCATGGATTTGAGCAAACACTGGAGGTAAAGGCATTTATCACGTAGATACCTAAAAAGACTGTGCCTGGACTAATAAACAGCCAGAACAAAGTCCCTAGGATGAACTTTAGGATGTCCAGTGTACCCAGAATTGTGGAACTGAAGGGGAGAGTCAAAAAAGATGAGTCCCCAAAGTCAAATTATGTGTGGGATTCAAAGTCAGTACAAGGATTTTGACTTCTATCCTGAATAAATGGGGGAACTATGGAGGATATGGGGCAGAGGAGAAAATGAATTGGCTAATTTGGAAAAATAGCATTGTGTCTGTGTTGAGAAGAGATGGTGGAAGGTTAAGAGGGGCTAACATTGAAACTCTGTAATCCAGCTCCTACCAGAGTGGATAGGAAGTGGGGAGTTTGTTGCTAAAAGGCTAAGTCTGATAAGGTGTTGGTGATGAAAATTTTATCAAAAGCCAAAGCTTTTTCTAAAAATCCAAGGACCTTTAAATTTACATCCAAGTGAGTAGCAAAGCAAGGGTTAGGGATACTACAGGAACTAAAATTCTCTTAGTTATGGATTTCAACAGATTGTCAATGTAGAAGAAAATAACCTAAAGATGTTCATTGGTTTGAAAGTCAGCACAGAAAAGAAAAGCAGGTCTGGATCAGCTCTTACTTGGTGAAACAAATAAAGAGACAGAAACTTTAAACTCTCTTTGGTGACTTTAGACATAAAAGCACAGAGATACACAAAAGGCTATCTGAACTATTTGTGAGTGGCAAAAGTTTTGTCCTAAACTTTTGGTTTTTCTTCTAGGTGTAAGAAGCCCATTTTTTCATACCATAAAAAAATAGTTGCTTTATTTTTAGCATCCTGAATCTATTATCAAGACTAATAAAAACAACATAAGACGGTTATTTGTTTGAAATGTTCCCAAATAATCCAAGTATCTCTCAAGTATCATTTCCAACGTGACTAACTCATCTCCTGCACATTTTTGTATAATGAACTGATATTTATACACATACGTAGAGGAGTAATAAGGATGTATGACAAGCAATTCCAACGTAATAAACTATCCCCTTCTCTCTCTCTCCTACTCTCACTTGTTTTCTTCCTTTCATCTTCTCTCCTTCCTGCCGTTTCCTCTCTTGCTTTCTTCCTTCCCTTCTTCCACATATTCAGGCTTACATTTTAAGATCATCTTTTTGAACTAAAGAGAAAATATTTTTAAAAAATGGTACTGTGGAGAAGCTTTTGAAGATAACAGTGAACAGAAAACAGCATTTAGAACAGTTACAAGTAGAAAAAGAGAAACAATGTGTTGAGGTCAAACGCCATCAATCAAAATAGTTTTAAAAGTCAAGAAATGTAGTTTGAACAAAGGAAGGGGAAAAGAATAAGATCAAATGCTACTTGACACAATCCTATCATAAATATTGTTATCGGACCCAACGATATTGTTGTTTTTCAAATTCTCATGTCATTTAGAACAAGAGAGATACAGGAGCAACAGCAATGAACTAAACTTCAGGAGAGTATTAGCAGGTAGGGAACCACTATGATTCTAAATTCAGAGAGCACAAAGACATTTTGAAGATTTTTAGATATCTTAAAACATGTGGGGAGGAGGATATTAGAAAAATAAGCAGGCATGATATACGCATGAAATGAATACCATATGGTATTCTTCATTCACATACAATATCTTTCACCACTTTGCTCCTGACTGCAATCCTCTAATCACTCCCACCTACTCAGGTCCTTATTCACAACTTGTACTGAGTTAGCATAGAGTCAAACTCCTCAAATGGATGTGAAATAAAAGGCTTTTGTACCTCCCACAAAGGAAGTTAAATGTTAGATTCCCCTTTGTTCCATTATATCTACTAGAATAGAGTATAAAGAGAAGCTGTTATATAGCAGATAAAAAGATTATCAATAGGTGACAAAGGAACTATAAGTAGGAAAAATCGCATCATCATATAGAAGTATTTTATTCACTACTAAACTTTAAAATTATGTTAAAATATGAATATGATTGACTATAGAATATGAACTAAATAGATTGTTATTCTAATTACAGATGACACGACTTTTGGGATTTTATAGATTGGACGATAAAACGAAAAAGCTGATGCTATGCCATCCCCTAACATGAAATATAAAATAACTGTTTTATCTGTTTATTTAATTGTCCAGACAAGACTCTTTCATTGGTGTAAGTAATTAATTTTTTTTTCTAAAGCAGTGAGGTAGTCAGAGTTTATTTTTCTTTACTTACTTGAATACACCCAAAGTTAAAAAGATCAAAATTCACAAAACAGACACACCACACTTTGTTTTAGATCCCTAATATCCCTGATAATGTTTCCTAAGCTTCACACCCTTACTCTTACAGAGCTTATCAACACCAATATAATATCCTAAACTAACATTTCAGAGTCTTTTCTGTCATGATGAGCTTCTTAGAAAATAAAAAAAAAATTAGAATACATCCCTATTCATGGAAATTTGTGGAAAAGATCATGATTTCAACTCTAAATAAGTACCCTTTGGTATTTTATACTTAACTTTCAATTTATACAATTTATATTTACTGTAATATATTAGGATTCAGAGGACTGAAATTATTCTTTGAATATAGTTGCTGAATTCATAACAAACACCCAGAAGCATGGGTAGATGCAAATATTTAAATATGTAAATCAAGGTATCATGTGACACAGTTTAATTAATATGACACCCAATTTTATTACTGAAAGTGACATTTATTAATCCCTTGTGTGTGTTAATGTTCTAGTCTCTGTTCAAAGTAAGTTTAGTAACATCTCTTTTTAAGACTAAATATATGTTTTATTACTAAAAGTGACATTATCAACTGTTTCTATCAAAAATATCCACAATATATCATTCCAAATAATTGTGGCAGCTTAAAAGTGGAAAATTGAGAAGGCTTCACATTTATCCCACAACGCAGGTGAAACTCAAAATATTTTTGAGAACTCTTTTTGACATTACCACGGGAGACATTTTATGAGCCTCAAGAGAAAATTTTCCTCATTGCTTTAAATCCATGACTCATTTTCTTTTGTTCTCTTCTTTTTATCCCTAAATGGCCTTTCTTATTTGGTAATTCATTTTAGCCACCAGGTTTGACTCTGGATAATTCTTAACAACTATGGAAATTCAGCTTAGGGAAGTTCATTTCACCTTAGGGGAAAAAATCAAAATGGGTTGCCATTGCATTTACTTAAAGAATGGGTCATAGGTTCTGAAGGTATGATTTGGTACCTTCGTAGATACATCAGACACACTGCTTTATAAACGGGTCTCACAAACAATGTAACTTAGAAGTGAGGGAGAAGCAAGAGATACTCGGAAGTCTCTGGAGATGTAGGGTATGGCATTATGGTAAGAAGATAGAGGCTGTACATTTTGAGAGGTTTTACTTTTAAGAAATTGGTTTCACCCCAGATTTCCTTTATTAAAATAAATGGCAGACACTATATTGACTCAGTATATCTTAGTATAGAGCAGTGTGACATTGTGGTTAAAAACCTGAACTCTGAAGTCAGCCAGGTTGAAATCTGGCTCCAAAGCTGATTACCTGAGTGACATTGGGCAAATTTCAGACAATGGAGATAACTGTTGAAAGTATTAAATGAGATCATCTAAATAAAGCTGTTTAGCATGGTGTGTGCAAACATAGTATATATTAAATGATACAGTCCTACCATTTTCTCTCTGCTTCCTAGCTTGTGCCTGTGTGGACAGTTTTGTTAGTATATCAAACTTTACTTAGAATGACGATGCTAAATGGGTTTCAAGAGTACTTTATATTGATGTTAACTTTACTGCTTTTATTACAGAAAAAGAAATCAGTTGGAGTAAATACTACCTTCCTGATAGAAAAAAAAATATATATATATATAATCCAATGGGGAAAGATAAGACATTTTGGTCTTGAGACTTTAATAGTTCCTTGTCAATTAGAAGATTTACTGAGTAGCTACATAATAAACAAAATGAAGTAATCACAATTACCCAAGACATAAATCTACTGTGGTTCACGTCCTGGTAAATACTAGCACTAATGTTTTAAATTCTTTCTTTGTTTGACTTAGGGGTAAACATAATGTGACAACAAAAATAAAATAATCTTATGTTCAAAAGAAAAATTGATACAGAAACATGCAGTTACACTGTAATACTATCTCAGATCATAGTTAGGCAAAACTATGAGAGTAGTTGCTACTTAGTGTTATCAAAATTGTTATTTAAACCTAGATAATGTACAAATCCATTATATTTTCCTGTTTGCTATATAGTGTTAGACAAACTCCTGTCCAACATGTTTTCTTTAAAACTCGGCCTATGTCATTTTAATGGTAATTATCTATAAGAAACTGGGTTCTGGAGCTGGATATATTGGTTTTCAAATCCTGACCCTACCACTTCTTGCTGTCATCTTGAGCAGAAGACTCAGATCAATATCCTCATTTGTAAATTGCAGATGATCATTAAAGCCTCTAACAGTGCTGTGATGATTGAATGAGATAGACCACGTACAGACTTTTGCAAAGTGCTTTCACATATTACACAATTAATAAATATTTCTAGTTCTTATTATTTTATTATGTTATCACCACTTTACTTTGGTTCTAGATTTACGGACTAAGTTCTCCTGGTGTTCCATTTTCTGTCGATATTTTCATTATGCTCTTTTATCTAAATGTCAGTCATCTTAGAAATTTCCACATTTTTCTTTCTCGCATACAATCAATCACAGACTACTGCCAATTTGTACCACACAATCCCTCTTCTGTCTTTTCTTTTCATCCACATAACCAATGTATTAATTCAGTTTAGATAAGTATAATAATTTTCCTACTATTCTCCCTAATATTTGTTTCCCTGTCACTTCATCCTGATTATTCTTGCTCAAAATGGGCTTCAGCATCTTATTACAAACTTGTTCCACAATTTTAATGGTTTACTGCTGCCTTTATGTAAAATTATAAACTTGAAGTTTCTAAAATCTAGAATTTACATACTTCTTTAAACATATTATCATCTTTTATTGCCCTCTTACTTAAAACTATCTCTTCTTTGATCATTTTGCACAGCATACTTCTAATATGTAGTGTTTATCTACATGGAGAGACTTTCTCCAAATGAATATACTAGCCTCGGGCAATTTACCAACACTGTACTTTGTCTATGTAGGGGTCTCTAAATGTATAATCCTCAGTAAATTCTTATAAGGTTGAATTCTTGTGTTTATAAACCAGTTAGTAGTTAATTATATGTTGTTTTTATCTGTTCTGTAATATTTAATTTTTTTTATTCATTTTAGGAATCTGCAGCACACTGGGATGCCTGAGTGGCTCAGTTGGTTTAAGTGTCTGCCTTCGGCTCAGGTCATGATCCCAGGGTTCTAGGATCGAGTCCTGCGTCAGGCTCTTTGCTCAAAAGGGAGTCTGCTTCTCCTTCTGCCTGCTGCTCCCTTTGTTCTCTCTCTCTCCCTCTCGCTCTCTCTGACGAATAAAAAAAAAAAAAACCTTCAAAAAAATAAAGCAGAGAGCTGACAGTTAAAAAAAAAAAGACTCTACAACACACGTTACTTTATAGGATTGTATGCCTTTCTCAGGACCTCTGATATATAATCTTAATGAACTCACAAACAAATATTTTAAGAGAATTAATACATAACAAAACTCAATCCTTGACTCCTGACCAAGATAGAGTAACAAAAACTAGACATACCATATCATAAGAAAAAAACAAAAACAAGAAACAAATAAAAATATATGAAAGAGCAGTTTTTAAGTCACTGACTATAAAGCAGCAAAATCAGTGATCCTTACGAGAAGAGAAATGGCTAAGATGAGCACTGCAAAGTAACATCTTCCGGCCTTTAGATTTCCCAGGTGGCAACACCAGGAGGAAGAACCAGAGCAGAGCTCAGGAAACTCCCTGATTTCAGGAGCTGAAGCTGAAATTCCAGGGAAACCAAACTGACTAGATTTCTCAGGAAAGAACACCAGAGAGGAGAGAATTGCACACAGAGAAAAAAAAAGTCATCTGTGAAAGATCCTCTCTCTCAGGTTTCAACAGAGTACTGATCAGCCCATGAGTGACAAAACCTCTTAAGGCCAGGGAAAGAACTACCCAAAAGTATTAGAGGCATCATGTTTGGTGCTCACACAAGGCTGGGGAAAATGCTTGCTCCCACCAGCCAAATTGGAAAACATCAAGAGTCATGGAGCATTAGGTAGAGTACATGGAATTGTCTTACCTCAATAGTGAGGAATACTCAAACCTTGGTTTAACAGTGCTGTGATTCCACAGAAAAGATCTTAAAAGCAAAATTCATAAGGATCAAACTGCTTCCCAATAATGTAACTGTGCCCCATAAAAAAAGCTCAAGAATATTTTTAGGAATATAAAAATACTCAAGAAGGTAAAAGTCACAATGACTGGCATCCAAAAAAAAAAAAAAATTACAAGGCATGTAGAAAAATACAACTCATAATAAAGAGGAAGATCAGTCAGTCAAAATGAACCCAGAACTGTCATAGATGTTAAAATTAGTAGGCATGGACATTAGAAGTGTTATTAAAACTATATTCCATATATTCAAAAAGTTAAATACATAATGGGAGATAAAAAAAAGGATCCAAATAAACCTCTAAAGATAAAAATTACAACATTTTATGGGGTGCCTTGCTGGCTTAGTCCATAGAGCATGTGACTCCTGATCTCAGGGTCATGAGTTCGAACCCCATGTGGGGTGTAGAGATTACTTTAAAAAATTACAACATCTGATATAAAAAATATACTGAATTAGATTGGTGCGGATCAGATGCTACATGAAAAAGATTCATGAACTTGAAGGCAAAGCAATAGAAACTACCTAAAATGAAGAATACAGAGAAAAAACAAAAATGAAGAGCATTACTTAACCCCAGGACCAATTCAATTTGCCTAATATATGTGTAACTGGAGTTCTCAAAGGGGGGTGGGAATATTGAAAAAAATAATAACAAATTTTTACACATTTGATGGAAACTAAAGACCCACAGATCTAAGATCAATAAATCCCACTCACAAGAAAAAGAAAACTCCACCAAGGCACATTATAAACTGTTCAAAACCAGTAATGGAGCCAAACCGAAAAGGAACCACAGAAAAGTGATACCTCACATAAAAAGAAATAAAGATCACAACAGATTTATCATCTTGGAACAGTAAGAATGGAAAAACATCTTTAAAGTTCTAAAAGAAAAGTATTTCAACTTAGAAGTCTATCCCCAGCAAAGTATCTTTCAAAAAAGAAGGTAGATAAACGTTCTCACACTACCAAATTTGAGGGATTTATCACCAGCAGACTTAAACTCTAAGAAATGTTGATGGAAGTCTTTAGGAAGTAAGAAAACGATACTAGACAGAAATGTAGATTCGTATTAAGAACTAAAAACAACAGCATTAGTAACTGCTCTAGTAATTATATGAGTTGTAAATATTTTAATCTTTTGAAAATATAATTGGATTTTTAAACTAAAATGTTAACAATGTATTATTAGATTTATAACACATAGGTAAAGGTAAAGATGTTTGAAAGCAACAACTTAAAGTCTAGGAGGGAAGAAATGGAAGAATACTAGTACAAGATTATCATACTATATATGAAATGGCATAATATTTGAAGATGAACTATGATAGGGACACCTGAGTGACTCAGTCGGTTTAGCTTCTGACTCTTGATTTTGGCTCAGGTCGTGAGATTAAGCTGTGTGTCAGGCTCTGTGCTCAGCGGGGAGTCTGCTTGAGATTCTCTCTCTCCCTTTACCCCTCCCTCTCTCAAATAAATATATAAATCTTTAAAAAAATAAATAAAGGTGGACTATGATAAGCAAATATATATATAATAAATCCTAAAAATACTAAAATAACAAAAAGTTAGAGTTTGATTAACAAAAGAAACAATTGTAATAGAATCATAAAAAATACACTTGATTAATCCAAAGGAAAAAAGAACAAGACAAAGTGAAGAAGGAATAGAGAGAGGGGCACCTCCGTGGCTCAGTCAATTAAGTGACTGACTCTTGATTTTGACAGATCATGATCTTAGGGTTGTGAGATTGAGCCCCGCATGGGGCTTCATGTTGGGCATGGCACCTGCTTAAGATTCTCTCTCTCCCTCTCCCTCCACCCCTCTCCCCCCAGATCCCCCAGCTCTCAAGAAGGAACAGAGAGAGGAACATAAAAAAAGGAGCAAGATAATGACTTAAACCTAACTATCAGTAATTATATTAGGTGAGAATAGTCTAAACAACCCAGTTAAAAGGCAGAGATTGTCAACTTAGATTTATTTATTTATTTTAGTTTACTTTTTATTTTTATTTTTTTAATAATTTTTCATTGTTATGTTAATCACCATACATTACATCATTAGTTTTTGATGTAGTGTTCCATGATTCATTGTTTGTGCATAACACCCAGTGCTCCACGCAGAATGTGCCCTCTTTAATACCCATCACCAGGCTAACCCATCCCCCCACCCCCTTCCCTTCTAGAACCCTCAGTTTGTTTTTGAGTCCATCATCTCTCATGGTTCGTCTCCCCCTCTGACTTACTCCCCTTCATTCTTACTTTTTAAAATATTTATTTATTTATTTATTTATTTTAGAGAGAGCAAGAGCAGGATGGTGGGGATGGGAGGGGCAGAAGGAGAGGGAGACAAGCAGACTCCCCACTGAGCATGGAGCCTGACTCAGGGCTGGATCCTAGGACCCAGGTCATGAGGTCATGACCTGAGCCAAAATCAAGTGTCAGTCACTTAATTGACTGAACCACCCAGGCACACCTCAAGTTAGATTTAAAAGCAATACTGTATGTTGGCTAATTGAATAGAATAATAACAAAATAAATAAAAAATAAAAGCAATACTAAACTCTATGCTGTTTAAAAGAAACATATTTTAAATATAGAGTTAAAAGTAAAGGGATGGAAAAGATATAACATTTTAAACCTGAAAAAGGAAGCTGAATGATTATATTTAATCAGACAAATGAGATTTCAGAATAAAAAATATTGAGAGGATAGGGGTGCCTGTGTGGCACAGTCAGTTAAATGCCCGACTCTTGGTTTCAACTCAGTTTATGATCTCAGGATTGTGAGATCGAGTCCTGTGTTACATTCAGTGTGGAGTCTACTTGAGATTTTCTCTCCCTCTCCATCTGTCCTCCCACTCATGCTCTCTCTCTCACTCTAAAATAAATAAGTAAATCTTTAAAAAATTATATTGACAGGATAAATTCATCTCAAAGGAAAAAAGGTGTGAATTAATCAAGAGAACATAACAATCATACAAGCTTATGCAAATGAAGACAGTTCCATGAAGGAAAAAAAAGAGAACTACAAGGAAAAACAGGCAAATAGAATTTTGTAGATGGATATTTTAATACCTCTCTCAATAATTGATAGAACAGGTTTAGAGAAAATCAGTAAAGATAGAAAAGACTCAGCCAACACAGTCAACCAACTTGAACTAATTGACATTACTAGAACAATCCACTCAATAAGAGCATAATACATACTTTCCTTATGGTCACACAAAACATTATAAAGGTAGATTATGTTTTGGGCCATAAAACAAGTCTGAGTAAATTTTAAATACTTCAAGTGACACAAATTCTGTTTTGAGACCAAAACTGAATTAACTTTACATTCAGTAATGACAGAAAGACTTCTGAAGAAAATTCCCAAATACTGGAAATCAAATAATGCACTGAAATGAAACACAGTTCAAAGAAGACATAAAATGTAAATTACAAAGCATTTTCAACTGAATGAAAATGAAAATATCACATATTAGAATTTGGACAGTGCCAATAAAGCAGTACTTAGAGATAATGTATAACACTAAGTATCTGTATTAAAAAGGAAAGTCTAAAAATCAATGTCATCAGCTTGCACCATGAAAATAAAACAAACATGAAGAAGAGGAAGAAGAAGAAGAAGAAGAAGAAGAAGAAGAAGAAGAAGAAGAAGAAGAACAAGAACAAGAACAAGAACAAGAACAAGAAGAACAAGAAGAAGAAGGGGGAGGGGGAGAAGGAGGAGGAGGAGGAAGAAGAACAGGGGTAGATTAAATTAAAAATAAGATGAGGAAAGAAAATATTTAAGATCACAACATAAATTGATAGAATACAAAACAAAAAAATGTAGAGTATCAATGGAATCAAAAGATATGTCTTTGAGAAGATCAGTAAAATTGAAAATTTCTAACCATAATGGTGAGGGAACAAAGGAAAAATGACAAATTACATATATTAGAAATAAGACAAATGGCATTACTACAGATAATATAGTATAGGAATGGTAAGCATAAGTGGATATTATGAAAACTTTTATTCCAATAAATTTGACAACTTAGATGAAATGGAAAAATTTCCTGAGAGATGAATTTCACTCAAAAAGGAAGAGATAACCTAAATGGTCATATATCTATGAAATAATTTAAATTTGAAAGGACAAAGTTAGAGAACTAACACTAATGATTTCAAGACTTAATTCAGGCTGTTGTATTGTTGTTGTTAAGACAGACAAATAGGTCAATAGAACAGAAAACAGTCCAGTAATAGACTCACACATAACTGACAGACGATTCTTTAGAAAGGTACAAAGGAATTTAGTGGAGAAAGCACAGCTCTTTCAACAAATGGTGCTAAAACAATTAGACAGCCATTTACAAAAGATTAACTTTGATCCAAAATTTGTATCACATTCAAAAATCAATTCATATGAATCATAGACTTACTGGAAAAAAAAAAAACAAAACTATAAAACTTCCAGAAGAAAATCACTGTGACCTGTGTCAGGAGACTAGTTGGCAATCTATAGCCCACAGATCAAATTCAACCCCCCACATATGTTTCTACAATGTGTGAGCTAAGAATATTTTTTCTACATAAAAGAATACTATTTCATAACACATAAAACATGTGAAATTCAAATTTTAGTAAATAATTACTGGAACATAACTCATTCATTTATACTATTTTTGTGTCAGCTTTTACAGTACAAGCACAAAAATGGTCAGTGAGGTAAAGGCTATATAGATAAAAAGCCTAAATCATTTACATCTTGTCCTTTAAGAAAGAAAATGCCAACTCCTATGATAGGCAGAGATTTCTTAGATATGACAGCAAAAGCACAGTCAATAAAAGAATAAAGATAAATAGGATTTCATCAAAATTTAAAATTCACCTCTCCAAAAGACACTATAAAGAGAATGAAAAGCATTAAACCAGAGACTGGGAGAAAATATTTGTAAGTCAAATATCTAATGAAAGAATTGTATTGAATGTATCAAGAACTCTCAAACTCCATGATTTAAACCCCTAGCCCCACCCTCCCAAAAGACAAAATATTTAAACATACATTTCACAAAAGAAGATATATATATATGCATATATATATATATATATATTGGAAATAAGCACATAAAACGTTGCTCAACGTCATTACCTTTATGGAAATGCAAATCAAAGGTACAATAAAATACCAAATATGCACCTATGAGAATGGCAAAATTTTTTCAAAAAATACTGACCATACCAAAGGTTGACAAGGATGTGGACTGGAATTCTCATGTAGCATAGCAGGAATATAGTAAGTTTTAGGCATTTTGGAAAACATTTTGGCACCTTCTTAAAAGCTTAAATGCCTCATGATGCAGCCAGCCCACTTTTTGGTATTCATCCAAAAGAAACGAAACATGTGCTTAAAAAGTCTTATGCACAAATGCGTACTCAATTCACAGATTTTTGAAATTTGAAATAAATTTCAGCAACCATCTTGTGTGTGTGTGTGTGTGTGTGTGTGTGTGTGTGTGTGTAAGGAGAGAAAGCAAGATTTAAAAAATTACATACAGAGACTTTGTAGAGACTTTAGTATGAATTGTGGGGTCCTCAGTTGATAGGCTATGCTTTCTGCAGATCAAATACAGTTAAATTTTTTTATCCTGTATATATTAATAAATTTGAAAAATGCAATATTATGTTCATAAATAGCCTCTAAAAGCAGGGCATTTGAGGCAATGCAGCAAGATGTATTTTCTTTGTTGTTGTTGTTGTTTTAGGTTTTTATGTTTGTTTGTTTTAGTTAGTTAACATACAGGCAGTATTGATTTCTGGGGTAGAACTCAGCAATTTATCACATATATACAACACCCAGTGCTCATCACAACAATATCCTCTTTAATACCCATCACCCATCTAAGCCAATTCCTGACCCCCCTCCTTCTAACAACCCTCAGTTGGTTCTCTATCATTAAGAGTCTCTTATGGCTTGTTTTCCTCTCTCCTTTTATTTCTTTTTCCCCTTCCCCTATGTTCATCTGTTTTCTTTCTTAAATTCCACATACGAGTGAGATCATACAGTATTTGTCTTTCTCTAACTGACTTATTTCACTTAGAATAATACACTCTAACTCTAACCACATCATTGCAAATGGCAAAATTTCAATTTTTTGATGGCTGAGTAATATTCCATTACACACACACACACGTTTTCTTCATCTATCAGCATCTGGGCTCTCTCCATAGTTTGGCTATTGTTGATAACGCTGCTATAAACATTGGGGTGCGTGTACCCCTTCAAATCCATATTTTTGTATCCTTTGGGTAAATACCTAGTAATACAATTGATGGATTATAGGGTAGTTCTATTTTTAACTTTCTGAGGAAACTCCATACTGTTCTCCAGAGTGGTTGAACCAGTTTGCATTCCTACCAACAGTGCAAAAGAGTTTCCCTTTCTCCACATCCTCACCAACACCTGTTGTTTCTTGTGCTGTTAATTTTAGCCATTCTGACAGGTGTGAAGTGGTATCTCATTGTGGTTTTAATTTGTATTTCCCTGATGATGAGTGATATTGAGCATCTTTTCATGTGTCAGTCATCTGGATGTCTTTTTTGGAAAAGTGTCCATTCATGTCTTCTGTCCATTTCTTAACCGGGTTATTTGTTTTTTGGGTGCTGAGTTTGATAAGTTGTTTATAGATTTTGGATACTAACTCTTTATCAGATATGTCGTTTGCAAATATCTTTTCCATTTTTTTTAGTTTTGTTGACTGTTTCCTTCACTGTACTGATGCTTTTTATTTTGATGAAGTCCCAATAGTTCATTTTTGCTTTTGTTTCCTTTGCCTCCAGCAACATGTCTAGTAAAAGTTGCTATGGCCAAGGTCAAAGAGGTTGTTACCTGTGTTCTCTTCTAGGATTTTGATGGTTTCCTGTCTCACATTTAGGTCTTTCTGGGTTTATTTTTGTGTATGGTGTAAGAAAGTGGTCCAGTTTCATTCTTCTGTATGATGCTGTCCAGTTTTCCCAAAACCATTTGTTGAAAATATTTTTTTCCATTGGATATTCTTTCCTGCTTTGAAGATGAGTTCACCATATAGTTGTGGATCCACTTCTGGGTTTTCTATTCTATTCCCTTGTGTCTGTTTTTGTGCCAGCATGCATTCTTGATGGCTATAGCTTTATAATATATAGCTTGAAGTCCAGAATCGTTATGCCTCCAGTTTTGTATTTTTTTTTCAGAATTGCTTTAGCTATTCTGGGTCTTTAGTGGTTCTATAGAAATTTTCAGGATTATTTGTTCCAGCTCTGTGAAAAATGCTGGTGGTATTTTGATAGGGATCACATCAAATATGTAGATTGCTTTGGGTAGTATAGACATTTTAACAATGTTTGTTCTTCCACTCTATGATCATGTAATGCTTTTCCATTTCTTTGTGTACTTTTAAATTTCTTTCATAAATGATCTATAGTGTTCAGAGTACAGATCTTTTACCTCTTTAGTTAGGTTTATTCCTAGGTATCTTATCGTTTTTGGTGCAAGATGTGTTTTCTAAGTTCCACATAAAAGCTAAAGTAAATTATTTCTTACAAGTGTCTTCCTTAACCTCATCTACTTTCCTAATAAAATAATCCTTTATTTATTATTAAAGGGATTTCTGGAAATAATTATAGTATCTTTTTAGCAAATTTTTTGGAACTATAGAAATAGGCTTACTAGTCCATTGAGTCCAAAATCTTATTGGCACCAGAAGCTGAGAGTTTGTCAACTCAATACTAATTTGACTGTCAGATAGTTTACATTCATCTCTGTTCCCCAGGCATTGGTGGTGGTACCATGTATCCTGATGAATCCTGCTTTAAAAAGTAGACTGAGGTTCATACATTATCACAAGTTCATTGAAGAAGCAGATATTTTAATCTATCCTGGCCAGCTGGCACATGTCCCATAAACCAGGCCAAACTTTTAGCCTCACAGGGTGGAAGTTCTGATCTTTTAAGTGACAGAGTCATAAAATGGAACAAATGATCCTTACACGTAATCTCATGCAACATTACACTTGAAGGTCCTCCGCAATTTAGTAATAATTCTTCAGTCTTAAATACCTACAATCGACCATAAGTTATCTTATATCTGTCTCCTTCTTCTGATTTTATTACTCAAGAATCTTGTAAATAACTTTCACCTCTCTCATCTTTTTATTATTATGGAAAACTGGTCTAAATCAAGCATTAATTTATAAAACTGATGCGAATGTGTACTTTTTCAACCTCTCTCTCAGACATAATTTTTAGAAAATATTTCTGAATAAAAAACTGAACCATTTTTTTGCAGATTTCTTTTCCTCTGTAATACAAACTATGAATGAAACTATGTGCAGTTGAATTGCACACCATCTATAATTATTTCTTAGATATATAATCTTACCTATATTATTCTGTGATCAAAGTACATGAGGAGGGAAGGCAGTCTAGGCCAGCTCTCACTTTACATAAATGATGGTACTTGAGATGGGAGACTTACTCATTGCCACAGCATGAGGAAATGCTTAAGCTGGACTTGGATCCATCTTCACTCATTAATTAATTAGACAGTTCTAGTGATGAGCCATACATTATGCTAACTACAAATCCTGCATAAAGAAAAAGGCACGAAACCAGCCGTCCGAATGAAGAGTCTGGTAGGGAAGAAAACCAGCCACACATCCTTCAACTCACTGGATTCTTGGTATCTATACAGTTCTTTCCTCAAATCTGCCACTAAAGATACATTACAAACAAAATACTTATAACATTACATCAACAATATGTGTTTGTGAGTTTAATTTATTTCAGTTACAAAATACACCAAATAACTCTATAAAAAAGAAGTTGCCTGCAAATCCTTTTATTGAGGAATGACTACTACTAGTTTTTGCTTGACCTATACATCTAGCAATAACAGTGAAAACAAATTCTTCATGCAATGCTAAAGCTTAAAATGGATAGATAGATGTGATTTTTATTTACAGATATGCCTTCAATCTCCTTTGCGATAAGGCACAGCTTTATTGTTGACCAAGCACATGGTTACACTTTGCTTTCAAATATATCAAAAAAGAAAAAAAAAGAATTAATAAGAAATTTTAATTAACACTTGTCACAGCTCCTTTTTCATAACTTACCATTATTATTTTTGAGTGTATTTTTGAGGAGTTGTATCCATTCTTTCTAAACCATGAATGATGCATATGTGAAAACATATTTTCCTCTATATACTACTCTGATGAGACAACACTTTCGACACTATTTTTATTTGTTGATCCAGCAGAGAGAAGGAGTAAAGAATATATACGAGTGAGTTTGGCAGATATCATCAGAAGATTGTTGGAAATAATGATACTATTCATTAAAATAATATTCACACCTTTACAAAGTCTATAGAGGAAGATAAAAGTTTTGCTTATAACGCTTGTATAATAAAACTTCAGAGAGAAGTGCCTAGTTAGAATGATATGATCTACAGAAATGAACATTTAGGATAACAACAGAGTTGTCTAACAAGGAGCTAATAGTGCCTCATGGTCTGTATTTTTCTTTTTTACTTTATATTTGATAAAACACAGGAGAAATCTGAGGATGACTCTTAAACTGGAGGCCAAGAAACACAATCTGTTACATCGGGTGCTTTTGGGCTGAGGTTTTTTTGATGCTTATAACCCGCAAAGTTCAAGTTTACCTATAATGGCTTCACTTACCAGAAAGACCACCCACTATAATGCAATGTAAAAGGATTCACTTCTATTAACCAAACTTGAGTGGAAAGAAAGGAAGAATGGCAGATTGGCAATGAGTAGGAATCACAGCTTTTTTGTCATCTCTACGCATTTCTTTTGCTCTATGTGCGTCTAAGTCTCAATTCTTTGTATCATCCCCTTGCATGAGTACATGCACAAAATCTCCCATTATTAAGCTTACATCACTAAGAATTCAGAGAATTAGATAAAATTATAATTTCTAATATGATACTCCATAAATAAAACATTATATCTATATCTACTACATATCTATATATATTCTATAGATATGACATATCTATGTATACTATATATTCATATACCATATATATCTCGGAGAAATTCAGCAAATTAAAAATTGGTCCAAGGCTCTCAAATAAACTTGCCTGGAACAGTCTGTCTGCTCCAGGATCCCATTATAGAGGATGGATTACTTTAATATATAAAATATAATTTCTTTCCTTTTTCATAGAACCCCCTCAGGAGTAAATTCTGAAATCATTAATTTTTAGTACCGACTTTAATACCAAAGTTAGCCATCTATAAGGGAACTTGATTAGCATTCCTGGCTATCAGTGAGAATAAAGAATAAAAGGCAGACTCAAACATCAGCTTCCCTCTACCAACCCACATCCCCACACTAGAGAAATTCCAATACAGAAAAGTTAAGGTCTATACACCTCAACGATCCCTGATGATGGGTGGATACCACGCACTAGCTCTGTACAAGGAGCATGTCAACTCACCTTTCTGTTTTAGTTCCTTAGTTTGTAAAACAGATGTAATAATAGTGGTTACTTCATAAGGTTGTTCTGATGACTATAGAGATTAATATATGCAAAAACTTCATCTTTCACATATGAGGTGCTATATTATCTGTTACTATAACAATCATATCATGATTGACATGTCCATTAGTAAAACTTTGCCATCGATACAGGGTAAACATATCTTCAGAGTGTTTTATTAAGTTATTTATTAAGGCCAAAGAACATTTAACAGAAGTGTTTCCATCAATCATAGATTAAATAAAAATGCTTTACATTTTGAAGTTTAGACTTTAATTATCTTGAAAATTCTAAACCATAATGTCTCATCTTTCTATAACACTGAAGAAAAGCAGTATCATTTATGCAACAATTATGATGCTTTTGAGTTTAATATACCTGGTAATGTTCAAGGTTTACATAAACAGTATTTATTATCAAACTAATTATAGGGACCTCTGGTTGGGTTTGTCACCTGAGAACATTAGGAGGTTATAGTGACCATTTGCCATTAGCATAGAAGGACTGACTCAAGTCTGTATCCACATTGCTTCTAAAACAACCCACAATAATGGAACACTGAAGTCTATAACACTTTTCATCACATAATAGTTACTGTGCTTGTCCACACACAGGGACTTTAAAAATAAATACACCCTATACTCTGTATCCATTCAAGGATTCGAGATAAAGTCTATGAAAGTGGCTATAAATGTCAACATTATACAGCATCATAGTCCTATATTTGTGTCAGGAAGGCGTATTACCAGTTTAAGGCTGTAATCATTCATGTCCTACCAAGTAATAGTATGACACATCCATTTAGAAAGATGTTCTGTGCTCAGAGAGTATTATATTAAAAAGACAAATGCATATATACCCTAGCCTGAATATACAACATTGTCTATGTATGTCAGAAATTACTTTTCATCACAGTACCCATTACAGATAAACATCGAACAATTTTTTAAATGGTATTCTTTTATAGCTGTTGCTAAGTAATCTTTTGTTAGGAAGCATGCACATCTTAGGCTATTTTTTACTTTTTTTCCCAAAAAAATAAATTCTGGTGTGTTTTCTTATCAGGCAGTCATCTCTGTGGAACTGGAATAGTAATCTGAGTTATAGTACCATTTTCAGACATATTTTTAGTTGTGAGAAAGAAAAAGGAAGATAAACCATTTGATGTATCTTCTTCCATTCTTAAGAAAAATTCCAAGTCAACGTCTCACCTTGGAAGAAGAATCTTGAGTGGGAAGAAGTGGCAGAGAAAGAATTCAACATAATTGTCCCCAACTTGGGTCAGTATCAACCTGTGTAATCTGGGCAATTTCCTATTTTTCCATCTGTATATAAGGGTGTTGACCTCAATGATCTTTATGAAAATGTTCCACTTCTAAAAAACATTTAATGCTGAACTAAAAGTGTTTGCTCACCCTTCTTGTATTCCTTTCTTTTGTGTTTAGGGTTTTTTGGGGAATGTTGAATAAACTTGCTTACCTGTACAATATATATTCCCAGAATGTTATAGTTATTCCAGAGGGTTTTTGTTCCCTTTCCTATTTAGCTGACATCACACATTCCCTAAACTGGGTCAGCCCACAAGCAGCAACAAACTTGTAAATGTCACACTCACTGACCTCCCTTTTATTGTGAAGCATCACTATAACCATAAAAGGGCACTTTTACCATTGGAACCTGATTCCTTGGTTTAGAATCTCAATTTTTTTACCATGCTCCCTATAACCTTTGGCTAGGTGTTTAGCATTGCTGTGCCTCAGTTTTCTCACCTGTAAAATGAGGATAATGATAGTGCTTGCCTTCTAGGACTGTTCTGTACTTTGAATGACTTTATTACATGTAAAGACAGAGAACTGTGCTTGGTACTCAATAAATGTTAGCTACTGTTTTTCTGTTCTTAGCTGTTCTGCAGCTATAAGTGTTTTTTTTTTCTGTTAAAAACCAAGGATAAATTAAAAAATGTTTTCTTTCAACAAATAACTGTTTCTAGAGGGCTCCCCATGAATCAGGTTTGGTCAATAAAGTAGATCATCTTGCTGTTCATACAAAGCTTACATTCCAGTGGGCACAAAATGATGATATCAAGTCAAATTAAAAATGAGTAAGATATTTTCAGGGACAGATAAGAGTCACTAAGAAAATAAAACAAGGACATGTGACAGAGATGAAGAGGGCCAAGACAGTGGAGTGGGGGAAAAAGAAAAAAGAGCTTTTACTTGCTCATATGCATAATCTCTTAATGTTGGAGTGAATCAAAGCTCAGTTCTTGTACATTATCTCTGCTTTGCTTATGCACCCCTCCTTCATTACCTCGCCAAGGCTCAGGGCTTAAATATGACTCCCAAACATACCATATAATTTGATTAGCTTCCTCCCAGACCTGCTCCACTGGCGGTCACCTATTATAGTAAGTGACATTTTCCCATCGTGAAGAACAGAGACCCTGGAGACATCCTGACAACTTGTTTTTCTGTCTTCTTATATCCAAAGCAGCAGCAAATTCTGTCAATTCAAAATATAGCCAGGGCTCTTCACCTACACTGCTGCCACCATGTGCCCAGACTCCATGATTCTTGATTGAATTCCTGGAAACCTTCCTAACTGGTGTCTCTGTGTTCACCTTTGCCCACCTATAGATGAATTCCCACACAGTCGCCAGAGTAAGCATAAATTGGATGATGCGCCCCTTCTGTTCAAAGGCTTCAAAGGCTCTGAATTCATTAAGTATAAAACCAGAAGTCCACCATGGATATAAGGCCTTCCTTGATCTGTCCCAGCTCCCTTATGTAATCCTCCTTACGAACCACTCCTCCTTCTCCACTTCACTCCATACCTGGTGAACTGGCCTCCTTAATATTCATGGAAAGCACCAAACATGTTTCCGTGCTCTTCTGCAAATGTCTGACAAGTTCTTCTACTATCAGCATGGTCGGCTTCCTCAGTTCCTTGCAGGCTTCATCTAAATGTCACCTTTGCTGTGAGGTCCTCCTTACTAGCATTTTTAAAATTGCATCCTCAGTCCCTAGCACTACTTCTTCTTCTCTACCTCCTCCTCCTCCTCCTTCTTCTTCTTTTAATCCCTAGCACTTCTTAAACCTCCATGTTTTTTTGCTTTATTTTGCTCCATGATAGTTATTACCTTCTAACAGATTTATTTATTGTATTGTATTATTTCTTCTCCCTTAGGTTATGTACACCATAAAGGCAGAGATTTTTGTCTATGTCATTCCATGCTGTATTCCAATTGCAGAGGCAACTGCCTAGCGCATAAATGGTCTTTCAAAACGCATGGAATGAACGGATGATTTAAAGACAGAATATGTAGTCCAGGAAGGCTTCTTTGAGGAGTAACATTTGTTCTGAGCCCTAAGGATCGAGAGGCAGGCAACCAGTAGGCAGTCAGAAGGCAGAGAATATTCTAAGCAGATGAAATGACCTTAGCAACTGTCAGCTATTGGACAGAGAGAGGAGAGACATGGAATGACTTACAGTTTTCAGTGATTATTCTACTGCTGTGTTAAAAACAAACAGGAAGATCATTGTTTGGGGTAAAGTGAGTGAGGAGGAGAGAGGTAGGAGCTAAGTTCTGAGAAGGAGGGAGTGGATAGTTCATTTCAGGCTTTCTAGGCTACGGTAAGAAGTTGAATTTCACTTTAGATGCAGATGCAAGCACTGTTGAAGGAGACGATTAAAGGCATGGGTTGAGGAAATGATATAATCCGGCATTGCTGCTGTTTTTTAAAGAATCACTTGGCTAGCAAGGAATAGAAAGTTATTTTTCACTTGAAGAAAGTAATCAGGGAAATCACATTATAAAGATTTTTAAATCAGTAACGTGGAAATTATCTGTAAAATTAAGTCCCTAATGCTTCATTTTTGAGGAAAAGTTGACGGTAGGAAAATATTTCACAAAATTCATATATTTCCAATATAATCAAATATTCCTTAATATTCCAGGTTAAGTTTATCAGCGGTCTTATTACTGTTACTGGGCATTGTTTATTTTTCTGAAGGCTTCACATGGTAAACAGTTCCATTCACTTCCCCTGAGTCTTCAAAAAACCTACCAAAATGTAGCAAGTTGCATTTATAGAACTTTCTAAATAATGTAGTTTACTACAGATTATGCCTACGGATTTTTAAAAATAAGAATAGGTATTATATGATCCAAACCATATCCCTGTGACAACACCAAATGTGGCCTTTGGACACAGATTCAACTTAGTTTATTTTTTAGGATTACTTTGATATATAGTTTTGTTCATTGTTACATATATGTGTATGAAATTCTACATAGATATTAATCAATATGTTAATAAAATAACAGCAACTAATAAAATTTATAATAAATTTAACATGATTACATTAATTAAACTAATAATACATTAATGGTAATAACATTTTTTTAGATTATTTATTTATTTATTTGAGAGGGAGAATGAGATAGAGAGAGAGAGAGCATGAGAAGGGAGAGGGTCAGAGGGAGAAGCAGACTCCCTGCTGAGCAGGGAGCCCAATGCGGGACTCGATCCTGGGACTCCAGGATCATGACCTGAGCCGAAGGCAATCGCTTAACCAACTGAGCCACCCAGGCGCCCTGGTAATAACATTTGTTAATAAAATTCTAGTATTTTATATTGTGTCAGTATAAATGTCTACAAATGTCTTATATTTATGCTAGCATATCAGTAAGATATATGACTAAAAGCTAAGTCAACAAGGATATATGGATAGAAAAGTCCATGGAACTTCCTAGGGTTTTTTTAAATGCAAACACTATAATTGAGGTGCTGCCATTTTAACCTAAAAAAAAAAAACTAAACATATTCCATCTGTTCCATTATAATTATTTTCTTTGTTCATTTCTAGTGCATATTTATGTAAGGAGAAGGAAGAATTTTCAAGTTTGTAGGAGCAGTTAAGTGTCAAATATGCATGCATAGACTATAAATTGTCTTTCATTTTGTATCTCACCATGCTGTGCAATGAGATTTGTATATAGAGTCAGAATATAGAAGAAAGGGGGATAGAAATGTGTATTATTTTTGAGCTATTTTGTCACCCAGTTATCTTGCTTCTGCTTCATCTGCCCCAGCTCAAGCTCATTTAAACTCTTATTTCTATGTTTGTAAAATGTCTCTGGTGTCAAACACCAATTGGGCCACTCAATGGCAGTCAATGATTTTTAAGTCATTGGTGGAGTTAAGAGTAGAAATTACATATTCTCCTAACAATCCCAGTTTACTTGTTGCCAGAACCACATTCTACTTATATTTTAGAATTAATTTAAACTGATTCCAAATGTCAGAAAATGCTTTCCTTATCTTTAGTGGGTTGTGAAATGCATATTTACATAAAAAAGGCCCTGACATTTTCGGACTGGTTGTTTATTCTTCTATATGAAAATTAGAATGTTTCCTGCAAAGTGAAAATATAATAGGATCCCCCACCCCCAGTGTTACTACTGGTAGTGCACGAAGATGAGTGGAAGCACAGAAGCATGTGTGGACCATTTTGTTACTCTCATACTCAGGCACTCTATCTCCCTCACCAGCCCCTACAGCCTAAATTTCAGTAACAATGCAATACAATGTTTTCCCTTTGCTTTAGGAAGCTGCCTACATAGAATTTCATGAAGATTCAGGCAAACAAGGGCTGTAAACTTTCAGAAAACCTGATGCTACTCACCAGTTTCAGCATTTTTTTTTGCCTCACTATTGATTTTATTTTGCTATAATAAATTATTTCTATTACCCATAATGACTAGTTAAAACTTGTTCATGCCCTGTTACTTCATCTGAAAGCACACTCCATACACCTGCATTCCAAACACAGTTATTTGCATTGATTGGATCTACAATAATTCTTTTGCATGGCTATTCCTATACCAAGTACAGAAACAGTCAACTGTTAAACCAATATTATACAAAGATTAATACAACTTAAATTCCAAGAAATAAAGGTAAAAACTTTCAATGGCTTCCAATATTTATGAATCAGTTAACATGTCAAAAAGGATCAGCATGGTTCATAGTAATTTATGTTGATATATTTAAAAAGTCATGAAACATTTCAGTTTGGGTCTAGAAAATTGTTTTTTGTTTGTTTGTTTTGTTTTTTCTGTATAGAGAAAAGACAACATATTGGCTGCCCATAGTGGGTATTGTAATAACTCACTTCATTGTCCAGCTTTATTTACTTGTTATATTAAATCCCAGTATTGGCACTTATAATTGATTATAGGTCTTTTAAAAATACCAATATAGTAAATAAAAACATGGGAGAGAGCAAGGTATGCATCAAATAAAATTATGATCTTCTATTAAATTTAATGACCTATTAATTTCCATGAGTATGGGTAAACAGAGCATCACTTTCCCATTGTATAGGAAGGGAATGGGTTTGGGAAAGATAAAAAAGGCAGGAAAAGAAACTATTGAATTAAAGGTACACAGCAGATGACCTATGCTTTTTACAAATCTACCCCCAAGAAAAGGTGCTTATAACTTAATCAACAAGAATAATAGGTAACCTCTAAATTAGAGGATAAATATCACTGTCCACTGCTATTTCCTCAACTCTTACGTGTCTGGCATATAGTAAGTGTTCAGTAAACTTGTATAGGATATCGGCTTAAATGCTGCTTCTCAGTGAACTTTGAGAATAGGTTATTATAATAATCATCACAATTCTATAATAATCATCACAAAATCATTTTTAGATTATATGTGTGTTTACTCAAAGATTGAAAATGCCATAGAAGACAACATAGTGTCTATATTTACTCACCATTGTATGTTGCTCTAGATGTATGTCTAGTCCTAGTAGATGTTCAATTAAATGGTGCTGAGTGAAAGACTGTGTAAATGGACCTTCATAGGTATGTGAATCTCATAATGGATATTTAGTAAATAGCATCTATTATTTATCTATTATCATGAGCTAATCTTCTAAATAAAATATAAAAGTCCAAACACAAGTATCATGATTGTGTGACAGGATACAAATGTTCCCACTTTGGGGAAAATAACTTAAAATCCATTTTTCATAGATAGCAATGTTGAAGACAGTATTGTTAAAATGTTTGATATAGTACATATGATTGTATCATACTTATTACTAAGTGGTGTGTCCTTTCTATATTTTAGAGCTGTATACAGAGGTGAAGCATGCATAAATACAATGAAGATGGCTTCATTCACCAATGCCATGTCTTATTACTATATTGATGCATTGCTTAATTCCACCAAAACCCAATTACACCGAGCCTGACTCTCTGAAACACAATCATCCCCTCCAGAATAGTTCACTCGGTACTGAGAGATGAGAGTTTTGACATCACTCCTCAGAGCTTTGATTTGTGTACACTATACAACAGAGGAAACATGGCGACAGTGCCACCCCTTCCCAACTCTAGTCCCATTTTTCTTCCCAGTCCTCTAGAGCCATTTTATTGATTACTATTAACTCTGAGATGTTGTCCTTACCAGAATCACAGAATTGTAGAAAGACCATCTATAAACACTTACTCCTTAAGTTCTGTTTAAACGTCCATCTAGGGATGTTTGGGTGGCTCAACTGGTTAAGCGCTGACTCTTGATTTCAGCTCAGGTCATGATCTCAGGATTGTGAGATCAAGCCCTGTGTTGGGCTCTGTGCTGGACCTAGGACCTGCTTAAGTAAGATTCTCTCTTTCCTTCTCCCTCTGCCCACCCCCACCCCAAAATGACCGTCTAGCTTCCTACCTGAAATATCAGTATTTTCTATAAAACAGTATTCAAGAGTCATTGAGAAATATGAGCATTGCTAAATAAACCCACTAATATTTTCGGGAGTTAAATGCCCTTACATGAATTCTGTATCTAGCTATTTGGATGTAATATTTTATTCTGTCCTTCCCACCACACACAAATACACATACACACATGGGGGCACACAACAAAGAATGTTGGAACACTGTAGTCAGTAATTTTATTTATTTATTTTTCTGAGTTTATAATACTATAATATGAGTTTATGGAATGAATAAAGTGTGATGAAAGAACATTGCCAGATATTACGGTTTAATTTTTTTTTAAAAAAAAGATCATTTCTTGTTATTGAAGCATCTATTTTTGTATCATAGTTAGTCAAATGTGGCTTTTCCCAATGCAGTATACAATAAAATCGTGTGCTCAGATATTATTTATTGTTATTTTTCTTTTCTTTGGTGATTGCTGACTACTTAGCAAAGAGGACTTAACAGGAAGACAAATTAGTAGTCAAATGTAAAATATAGTTGCCCTACCCTAACTTTAGGATCATACTAAGTAAGTATTATAAGATCCTCTATTGTGACAGATGGTGTATTAAGGAAGACTTTGTTGCTTGAAAAAAAAATGGAAAAAAAGTAAATTAGTCAGTCAATGTTAAAAATCAGCTTACACACTAGTTCACTTCATTAAGTAACTTCTTTGAAATTTTAGTAACATTTATTTTGGATTTATTAGATACACATCTAAGCCAGTAACAAAAAGGAAAATATAAAAACTAATTAGCTATGGACAACATGAGGTATATGAATATAAATTATTCAATAACTGTAAATATTTAAGTGTGAAACAAGTGCTCGTTATTGACGTTTTCTGTAGCTCTTTCTAGAATGCTAAACAGAGTGTGTAAATTTCATTAATAAGACTCTTTCTTTAAAACTCATATATTTCTTCCTACCTGAATGAGGTTTTGTGAGTGTGTGCACATGCTAATAAAAAAAGGAAAAAAACCCTCTAAGAAAACAGAGTGTAGTTTCTTTGACATAGCTATTTACTTGTGAAAACACTTTAAATTTATTTTTTTGAAAACACTTTAAATTTAAAATAAAAGGTTACTCCCAGAATTTAAATGATACATAGTCTGCTATTTAAAAACCTAGAAAAAAAAAAACCCACCATATACACATTTGGTTCAAATTTTCTACAGTTTAAACTACCACCAACCAAGTCAAATGCATATTTAAGAATCCTCAAGTTAAGAATGCAGTTAAACACACTCAAATATGAGCTCAGTCACACCCCATCCCCCAGCACAAGGCACTTAAAGTAATGAAATCTATCCTCTTTTTAGAAGTTAGTTTGCACTCATTTTAGAGCATTTCTTCTGGGACATTAAGGCAAATCTCTAGGGTAATGGGTCTACTCATCAGAAATGCTCTACCCGAGAAGTTGATAATTTATATATACAAATCTTTAATAAGATTTATCAAACTCTAAAAATAGAGCAATCTCTTTCACTTTATTCCTAAATTGTATACTTGTGGTTGTGGGTTATTGAGAAAGGGAGGGGAGAAGGAGTCACAAAAATAGGGCTTTGCACAAGATCACAAGGTAGAGGAAGCCCACAAGCCTCCTGGAATGTCCCCCTGCTGGGTGTGCACATGGCATTCCCCTCAGCCCATGGAACACCAGATTGTTTAGCAATGGCGGACCTGAGAGCAAAGGGAAGGCTGTGTTGCAAACGTTTTCATTTAATGAAGTTAGTAAACTAATCATGTTTCCATGACTCTTCCTGACAGGTTGATTTCCAACCTGATAGAGCCAAGCTTCTCAGGCTCTCACCACCTACAGGGCAGAGACCTGATTCTAGCTACACTCGTGGCAAGATGCAGGCTGCCAGGATGCCACTGAGGCTGAGCAAACTTGATACCCTGTCTGAATAATGTCCCAATATGCCTGGGATTAAGAATAAATCTTTTAAAATGAAAAGTAAAGCAGGATATATATATAACATACTAGCCTTTGGGGTAAAACTCCTCCAACAGAATAGTATTTTGACTCTATTTTAAAGGACTGCTGGGGAATTATACATGTTTTAGAAAGGCATCTTGTAAAAAAAGTATAAACCCATCATAAAGCTTGTAAAAGCAAAGATCTTTGTCAAAAAAAAAAAATAAAACATATTTGAGACAAACCTCATGAACCTTTTTTGGAAAGGCAGCTGCAGCTAACCTCTTGATTGCGGTATGAGAAGTGAGAGAGTTAAACATCCCATTGAAACTATATTCTCCATTCAAGGAGATTCTGATAGAGAATCTTTGTATAAAAGATTTTTTAAAAGGAGACAAAAGAGTAAATCATTTAAATTTCATTAGCTAATACAGAGGGAATTTTCATAAATGGGAAAATGAAGAGTTACTGAAAAATAGTTTCACGAAATATTTGGAGAGAAAGCAACAAAACACTAGAGCGTCATACTATGACAACAAATAGAATACATCAAGATCATTTTCCCCATTAAATGGGTAGCTTAGAGTTTGAACTAAACAGCTATGAAATAAAAGTTCTCCAGAGTGTGCTATTCCTACAGTAACATATCCTGAAATGCACAAGTCAAAATACTTTATTTAAAAACGTCGTGTTTTCACAAGCCTACAACAATTCTACCATTGTCTTTTAGTTCTCAACTCTTATTTTGTGGTGCAGATTTATTTTTGTCTTGTCCTTTAGAGTTCCATGTCAGCTTAGATTTAAAAATTTTTAAATATCCATCTAGTCATCTATTATGACCACATAATAAAGAATTTTCAATGCATGAAATATCCATCATAGTGTTGGCTAGAAATGTATTTAAAAGCTTAAAGGATTTTTTCTGTCCAGTTATTTTATGCTTGGATTTTAGATATCATTACCCCATTAAATGTACCTGTAATCATCCCACTTTAAAACTCAGAATTAGAGTATATGTTTCATTATTACTATTCTTATTATTAATAATATCACCATCATTATTTGCATGAAGGTAAGAGAGTCATCTATTTGGAGAAAAAAAAATAGCAGTTTTCAGAGAAAATGTAAGCCTTGGGCGCCTGGGTGGCTCAGTTGGTTAAGCGACTGCCTTCGGCTCAGGTCATGATCCTGGAGTGCCGGGATCGGGTCCCGCATCGGGCTCCCTGCTCGGCGGGGAGTCTGCTTCTCCCTCTGACCCTCTTCCTTCTCGTGCTCTCTATCTCTCATTCTCTCTCTCTCAAATAAATAAATAAAATTAAAAAAAAAAAGAAAAGAAAATGTAAGCCTTGATATGAGACTATTATTCCCAGGACATGAACATTGGTGATACAGCAGCAAACGGAGAGATGGCTTCTGAGATTCTGATACTCCACATGCATTTAGCTTGTTTCTTGGGGAGGTGGGGAATGGGATAGGTAATGCTATTTATATATGGATATCCATGCAATTAATCATGAGCTTTACAAGATGGCATCTTAAAAGGGATCTACGTGTTGAAAACTGTTAAATTGATCCTTAATATCACTTTGGACAGTATAAAAGTTGCTATGATCTCCTTAAGTTAAGACTGCAGCTGGATAGCTTCAACATAGACTAGCTTTCAGATATCCTCTTTAATGCATAATGTGTCCTTTAGTGCTATAGTAAAATACATCATTTCCTGTGTTCTGTGGGAATCTAGACTTCCTGAGAGGCCTATTCAGATTAGAATCATAAATCTTTCTCCTGAATATAGAAAGCCTGGTAAAACTTTCTCTCTCAACCAAACCTATTTCATATTTTCTTCCCCAAATAACATCTAAGCTTTAAGAGAAGGACTGTTATCAATCTCTGCTGCTTTTGACTCCTGTGTTTTTAATTTATATGCACATTTTAAATCGCCCTATTAAAAATAGAAGAGAGCAAGTTATCTCAGAATACTGTATTATCAGAACTTTAATTAGGAGCACTGTGGAGAAATTTGCAAAATCATTCTCTTCACAGTCAGGCATCCATTTAAGCATTCCTTCCTACTCAATCAAAATGTATTCAGTTTAAAGAATTTGCTAGTGACAGGTTCAATCAATAATTTAAGCAACTGGCAGAAGCATCCTCACTCTGTACAGTACATTGCTCTACAGACATCCTATCTGAGACGGAGGGGATTGAGAGAAGGTGTTCCGAGCCTTTTCATACTATCACTTATTTTGTAAAAGATTGACATATTTTTATGGATGGCATTCTCTGATATTGATAAATCAATCAGAATATATTCTGGAGTATAAATTACCTATGTACAGTTTGAGAGCAAGGACACTTATACAAGATGCATATCCTTGAGAGCATCTCTTTTAAAAATGTAGGCTTCCATTTCTGTGGAAATGCCTTGAGGCCCCTTTTAGGATTTTTCCCTGTTTTTTTTTTTTTTTTTTTCTCCCTTGTCCTATGCTCACTGACTGCTAAATATCCCAGGAGGTCCAGCTCAGACATCACCTTCTGCAACCCTCCAAAACTCAATCAACTATATCACCTAAGTTATGCAGAATATGTAATGTATTGCATTACACTGTATTCCTTTTAATTGAAGGAAGAGATTTTGCTTTACTCATTATTAATAGTATCAGTCCTGAGCAAAGTCCATTGCTCTCTGTACCCCACAATATTTATTTAATGAATAAAAGAAACCAAGATTTTTTTCCATGATACAGAGTTGGAATAGTTAAACCAAATATGAAGAACTCCACTAAAATCACCCAAACTATAAATTATATCCTGCCAGCTACCAATTGTGGAAAATACTTGAGGATTTTAACACATTACTGAGAAAATTCAAGATTGGAAGAGTGTGATAGGAATGGGCATGTTTGTCAGTGAGTTGGGTGCATTTGAAAGGCATTTACACATATAGTATCTCATTTGAACTTCTCAGCATCCAAGAGAGGTAAGAATCTAACCCTCACTTTCACAAATGAGGGCTTGGTGAACTCACAAGTTGGGAACTTTGTTAGTGTAACTACAAATATGCATTTTCCTTATCACAGACTGTGATGATTTAGGAACAATATAGTTGTAGAAGGGAATCTAGTTTCCCCTATCATTAGGATGCCTTGTCTTAGAAACGTCACAATTCTGGTGCCAATGGATTTTTCTTTCTTCTGTCATGTCTTCTTGATTTTAGGAGCTGTCAGTGATTTTTGAAGAACACAAATCTCCAGGGAAAGGAGGGTGTAGAATTGACTTTGCTCCCTCAAAGACTGTCTCCTAGCTTATCCAATAGTTGGAAATTTGGTTTGACATGTATATGGAACCAGGTATGATGGAAGACTTTAGAATCTCTCAGATTTGGACTTCAATTTTAATGAAACTACTTACTAGCTGTTCCATCTACCACAACAACTCTAAACTTTAGTTTTATCATTAGTGAAGTTCTTAAAGTATTAATGTCTACTGAACAGAATGTTAGGAGAATCAGAACAAAATATAGATGTGAAGTGCCTGACATACATATCAAACTATGAAATGAGAGCATGAAATCTGATTGATACATGTGTACATGAACGATGAAAATCCTCTCATTTGATGGTTATATTGGGAGGAGTAGCTTGGTAGTGATTAAGTAGTGGTTTCAGTTCTTAAATTTTTCTGTTAACTACCCTGTTGCCCCTCCCTGGTTACTATCTTAAATCACTGTTCAGTCTTCAAAAGTACAAAAAACAATAACAAAGAAGTACAAGACAGGCATTCAATTCACTATGTCAAAATGATGCTCTACCAGCAATACTGATTTTCACCTCTAGATAAGTCATTTTTAATTATGACACAAGTGATATCTCTTTCAGACACATTTTTCTGTTCTCCATGAATTCACGGAAATCAATGGCATTCAGATTAAGAGATCATTCCTTACTCATTAGAAAATATTAGAATTTAATACAGATCATTAGATAAAAAGTTTGATTTTACCCAAATGATGTGCCCTAATGTTTCTCCTCTCTAAATATCTAAATATTGAGTATCTGAAATATTTATAGAGCAGTAGAGAATGCTAAAATAAAAAATAGTTGAACACTAAAGTGACAGAAATGGAATGACTTATTTTCTTAAACTTTTAAAAGGTCAATAATTTTAAAACATATCAGAGAGGGCAGAAAACCAACTATTTGGAGACTTGGACAAAATGGGAAAATGGTAGATAAATAGGAAACATCAAACAAAGTCAATCTTCATTATTGAGGATTTGTATGAATTCTGTATTTGTGAATGCACCTCCTCACTAAAATTTATCTGTGACTCCAAAGTCAATACCCATGGTTCTTTCTTGGTCATTGAAGAGTTTGCACAGAGTGGCAGAAAATGCTTGGCCCACCATGCACGTTTGAAAACAAGGAGAAATTCTGCCTTCTAGTTTCAGATCTCACTGTATAAACAAATGGCCTTTTTGTGGTCTGTTTAGTGCCACATTTTTCACATTTTTTATGTATTTTGTTAGTGAGTGTGATGTTTAAACGGCCCCAAAGCAGAGTGCCAAAGTGTTGTCTAATGTTCTGATGCATCTTATAGAAAAAACATGTGTTAGAAAATCTTCCTTGAGGCATGAGTTACAGTGCTGTTGGCCTTGAGTTTAATGTTAATGAATCCACCATATATATTAAATAAGGTATCTTTAAACAGAAACACACATAAGACAAAGTTATGTGTTGATCAGTGGATGAAAATGGGACTAGATGCTCGACGGAACCTACATTTGCATTTCCCAAGGAGAAGCAAACTAGTATCGTGGTGACTTTATAGAACATAACTTCCAAGCAAAATGAGAAGTGACCATGTGTGCTACAGCTATTTTACTCTTAGCTTATTTTTGCCATTTTAACTTCCACTTGAATAGCATTCATTCACATATTTATTAAAACTCTTCTAAGTTAGATTTCCCCCCCCAAAAAAAGCTGATGGAAATAGGGAAAAAAGAAGTTAGTTACTAATCTATGAATATAAGATTTTATCTAAGCTATACACAGTGAAAGATATAAAATAAACAGAAGAAAGGCAGAAATGGACAGCAAAGAGAAAAGTACATTCCTACAGCCTTCTGAGACTCCTTTATTACTTTATCTCACTTGTACCTCCCTGGTAGGTATTTACAAGCATTTCTATTTTCAATTAACACTTAAGCAAAGTGAGGCTTAGAGAGACAAAGTAACATCTTTAAGAGAACATGAGTGGAGCTAAAAGAGCTGGTATAAGGAAACGTTTTGGCTCACAACACTTGCAGAAATTACTTGAATAAGCTGAAAATATATCTTCCAATGGTAATAGATGTCCTTCTGGCCTAAAAAGCCACTTTCTTAGATAACATTCATTTCCTTTAATGAACACATAACCAGTTGATGAAGATTATTATTTTGTAAAGAATACGAAAGCCAGAATTTATTTCAAGCTGGAGATTGATGGTTTCTTAAGCTTTTATAGTGACAGAGAACATTAATTCATTAAAATATGTCCCAGATTTACATGTTTACTTTCAAACTTCTATATTACCAAGTTGTGAAAAATAATTCCCTTCATTCACCTTATAATATTCCAACTTCCCATGTGCTCCATGGTTATTTTGAAACATGACAGATTATGAATATGAACAAAGAGATAATAAATATAAATATGGCCCAGGCACAAGGATCTAAGCTACCTAAACAGGAATGATTTTAAGGTATTGAACAAGCAATTCTCTCACACAATTAAAAAAATGAGAAATATGACTCCACTTATTGCAAACATGCATGGATTCTTAAAAATCTGGCACAGAATAAGTCTTATTTTCCATTTTCTAACAAGTATTAATGGATTAAAATTGCTTGATACTCGTAACAGGCAAAGCTCAAAGACACTGCATTATTTGTAAAAAATAGTGTTTTTTATTTAAATGCTGATATAATTTTCTGTCAGTCTATCAATACAACCACAGGTGTGTGGAAGATGTCTAAATTATATGACTTATGAAGAGTTTTAATTTAAAGTAAAAATTATAATTAGAAACTTTTTTTACTTTTAAAGATATTGGCCCAAAATTGGTAATGCTACTGATATAGCAGTAAATAAACACTGACTCATTTGATAGCATTTTCTTTCCTTGTATTTCTGACCATTTCTTCTTTCTTTTTCCTTATTCCTCCTCCTCTTCCTCGAATACAAATCAAGATCTAAAATATCTTAGACATGATGAGGTCCAAAGACAATGAAGACCAAAGAAGGCCAGTTCATGCAGGTCACTTCGCTTCCCCAGGAGAAATCAAACCTTATGGAATTCCAGCCATAGGAAAAGTAACATTTTACTATGCACACTATTCAGAAATACACATAACTTTACACTATACTGCAGAAAAATAAACTTACTTTGGATTTTTAAAAACATTATCCTAGATTGCTATTGATTGCTAAAGGTTTTCCTTGTTGTTATTTGTCTCTTTCTTTTCTTAACTGTGTCTTCCAGGAGATACAAAAGGTGATAGAGTGACTTTGCATTTAAAGATCCTCCTTCTTCAGGTGCCTTGGTGGCTCAGTCGCTTAAGCATCTGTCTTTGGCTCATGTCATGATCCCAAGGTCTGGGATTGAGTCTTGCACTGGGCTCCCAGCTCAGCAGGGAGTCTGCTTCTCCCTCTCCCTCTGCTACTCTTTCTCTCTCTTTCAAATAAATAAAATCTTAAAAAAAAAAAGATCCTCTGATATTATTGGGTTTCATGGTTTCTGATGAAGAAAAATAAACAGAATTTTTTTGTCTCAATGCTGAAGCAGAGAATATAATGTCAATATAGAATAATATATGGTGAGAATAATCTATACTTTGTGTACATAAAAGTTACAAATACGTAAAAGAGAGGGCATTATTCTTTCTATATTAATGTTCCTAATTGATTTTTTTTAAAGCATCATTGCTGCAACTTAGGAAATATTTGGTGAAGGAGCAGAGTTTTTTGTTTGCCTGTTTGTTTTTAAAGCACAGATTTTTTTTTTAATCAGAAAGAAATAGGAAAAGAGAAAAGTGACAGATAAGGGAAAATTCTTAGGAAGTAATGTTTCACTGAATTTATTCAAAAAGTTATAACCACGAGGCACAGACAAAATTTGATAAAGCACAGATCCTTAAGTATAACTTTAGTTCCACTAAAAGAGGGACACACATTTAAAATGGTTATGGTGGACTGAATTCATACTCAGACCACAAAATTCAACACACTCTTGTGTCTCTTATGGAAATAAAAAAGAAGTGAAGGTCAGGTTGGCTGTAGATCAGGAGAAGCTGTCCACATGGCTCACACTGTTATTCGTGAAGAACAGGTGGACCAACAGCTGGCCAAAGACAGACACAAACTAGAAGGCAGTGGACAGAAGTCCTGTCAAAAGGAGGCTGGAGAAGGATTTCAGAGTCTAAGGTCAAAGGTAAACCAAAAACCCAGTCTTCTCCAAGTCAAATAATAACTGGTAAGGATAGTGATTAATAATAGTATACTAACAGCAACAATAATAATAACAATATGAGATTTCAGTTACTAAGCATTACCATTGGACACCATGAAGAATGACTTAGTATATAATATTAATGGAGTTTCATATAATATTTAATTCCCATCCCATGGATAATAAAACTGAGTTTTGGATTTCTTATTCACAGAAGATACACTAGTTACTTGAGGTCTGCTTAATATACACTTTTAGTGCTCCTGACACTGCTGTAGAGGGACTATTATTATCACTCACATTCTAAAGATAACTCAGGCACTGAAAGACCAGTGATTTGAAGTCACACAGCTTATAACTGAAAATCTTGTCATTCAAAACCAGGAAGTTTACCTCCAGAATCTATGTTCTAAACCAGTAGTTCTCAGACTACAGCATGCATCATAATCACCTGGTAAGCACATATTGCTGGGCCCTATACATAGAGTTTCTAACTCAGTTGGTCTGGAGTGGGACCGGAGGGCTTACATTTCTTTTTTAAATTAAAAAAAATTGTTTGAAGTATAGTTGACATACAATATCGTATTTACATTTATAACATATTCCTCAGTGATGCTGATGCTGCTGGTCCGAGGTCCACACTTTGAGAACTACTTCTCTAAACTCCTTCTTGGATGTGGGAAGGTCATTTAAATTCTCTATACCTCACTCTCCATAAAATATGTAAAATCAGTCTTCCTTATAGGATTGTTTTGAAGATTAAATAAGTTACCACAAAACACTGCATCTGACACACAAGAAATGCTAAGTGCATAGAAAAAAAGGTCTTATTGGACAGCAAGAGTTACAAAAGTACTATCTGAAATAGATTGTGATGTTTTAAAGAGCTGGAAAGTAGAAAGAGTCATGTCATAAAACCAGCATTTCTTTTTTCGATTCTAAGTAATGCTCACAGGTTTATCCTGTGTCCTTGTATAGGATACAAAACCTTGCTTTGACTTCATTTTTTTTTCCTAACTTGTAAATAAGAAAAATTATATCATTTACCACAACACAGGAAGGTTGAAAAGAATAACTTGTAAAATTATTTTATAGCACTTTGTAAAAATAATGGAGTAAATAAAAGCTATTAATAAATTTCACCTTCCTCAAAGAACATTGTAAATTTTCAATCTTAGCTGATTTACTGCTATAGCTAAAGTGCTAAAGTTACAGACAAGAATATTTTTCTTGAAAAATCATCACAGTTAGGCTTTCTCTTTTAATGTGTCATCAATATAATTTATAATTTTCTAATTGTCTAGTATCCTGAGAATACATTCAATTTCCTCACTTTCAAGCACATTGATTATGTAATAAAATTTTGGTGGCTTAAAAATAATAAAAACAGACACATGAAAAACATGATAGACCACACATGTTAAAAAATAAGAAAACGGAAAATCAAATTTGGAGATTTTAGGAAGTTAAGTATCCCTTTAAATTTTTGAAAACACAGTGAACTTGAAGATGAGTGATCCTTTCTTATTATTTCTTTCTAAGCAATGAAGATTAGCCACATGAACAGACATATCTTTCAGCAGCAATAGCATTGGGAAACATGTGTTTTCAGAAAGAAGAAAGTTAATCTATTGAGGGCAGTTTGAAACTGGTGTGGCCTCATAGACTAGGTGTCAGAAGTTTTGAATTTTAATCCCTCTCAAACATCACCCTATGTTCCTGGCTTGTGTGGCCTGGAGCAAGTGACTTGTTTCTTTTGGCATTTAAATGTGTCCTTAGGAAAAATGGATAAAGTTACATTAACCTACCACAAATAATTAACTTCATAATTTTTCTGAACTACATCAGCAAGCCCATCCTAGCTATTAGAAACTTCACATATCTTTTCTGTTATCGTAAACATTTGGCAGAAACTTTGTTGAAAGCCAATGTGAAATGAGACCAGTAACGAAGAGAGCTTCCACCCAGTTAAAATTACTAACAAAACATACTTGTAGCCTAATGGAATCACACTGTTTTAAAACAAAATCCTATCAGTTTATCTGTTGTTCTTTTCTCCAAACTTAAAGCCAAGATCATCTCAGAAACTGTTAGCATTATGTTATAAAATTTTAAGTCTTTGCTTGGTTCCCATTTATTTTCAGCATTTATTATTATTATTATTATTATTATTATTATTATTATTAATTATTTGCAGTTTTCAAAAAAATATTAAAAAGTAAGTCCAAGTTTAAGTAGAAATAAAATAATGATCGATTCTGTGTTGTAAGAATATACCAGGACAGCCTTCATAAAGTTATTTTTAAAAACTTAACTGATAAAAAGCAAAATCTCCTTCTGAAGTCTTTACTTTGAATATACCTTCTTCCAGCATGAAGGACTTTTAATGCTCATTTGGTAACATCCTTTCTTTGAGATTCTGCTTCCCGGCTACCAGGGAGAACAGCAGGACTGTGACTTGCAAGTGTCAGTCAGTGGTGCCCAAGCCTTTCTTTTTAAAGGAGAATAGGATTCCAGATCGAATAAATCAAGTTTCTCCCTCTCTGCCTGAGAGAGTAACATCTGAATTAGCCACAGTGTAAAATAACCAAGGATAATTAATTATATGCTTTGAGTCAACCCTCATTGACTTCCAGTTCAAGTACACAGACATCTTTTTTTAATGTAGTTACAAAGAAAATGACAATGATGCTATCATCTTATATTTCTTGAAGGTTTTGCCATTATCTACTCTAACTTTTATAAAATAATCTTTGGTAAAATAAGCTAACTTCACCCACTAGCCTGATTAGTTACTCTTCAGCTTCTGTTACATGCTTTATTGCATTTCCTTTCTACCTGTGCTTTAGAAAGAAGGATTTCTCTTCATCCAGTGGGCCTATACTCGACAAATTTCCTTATATTCTCTGAGAAAAAACACACCCAGGCAGAAGATGAGAAGAAATGGTAGGCGACATGAGACAATTTCAATTTTTTAAATGAAATCCTATTTTGAATCTTTTTTAAAGGCCACTAGCTTCCAAAGGTCGTAGCCCTTTCAAGGATGGATAAGTAAATCTCTGTTTCTGAAGAAAAATGTGTTAGAACATATTAAAACAAGAAAATATTACTTCATATTTGGTAAATGACCATATTTTTCATTGTTAAATTTTCTTCTACTCTTGTGTTTGAGTTTACTTTTAATGATGCACTTTTTAATAAAACCAATTTTTATAATCATAACAGTAATATAACAATTACACTGATCAAGAGAGAAATACAAAAAATATAAAGAAATCTAAAGTGTAAAAAAATAAAGAAAAATTTAATCACTCTTAATGATTGAACATGTTAATGACTTAAGAAAAGTTATATCCTCAGGATTGGAAGAAAATTAAGAAGTCTTTTATAAACACTTAGATGTAAAAGTTGAGACTCTTTTGTCAAAATCTATAAGTCATTGAAGTTCATTGATTTATGTGTTGTGCTACAATTGAATTATATCCTCAGTTGAATATTAACACACCTAAAATATGAGACAGAACTTTTAAAAATCATGCTAATATGAATGCATTCAGGTTAAGCTAGATGGGAACTAAACTGGTTTCAATAAGGCAACAGTTTCCAATGCACATGACCGCTACACGATGTAGCAATAAAATCCCATCTGCTTCACTTAGTAACTATGACCTAGGACAAGTGATGTAAATTCTAGGTCTACTTTCTTCTCTGTAAAGTGGAATTAATAATAAAAATCATTTCATACGTTTTTGGATATTAAATGAGTCCACACTTTATGTTGTTTTCATTGTTGTTAAATGACTTTGGAGTGCCTTTCTTTGCAGCACTTTGCTCATCTGGAGTACCTTGGGATCCAGGAGCTAGAGTTGGGAGTGAACCTAGGAATTTAAATGTGTTTAGGTATCTTCTGCCGGTGTCCATCAGACTGGAAAATCCTGAGTCACAAGTTCTCAAACAAACTTCCAGCTCAAATCTGGAAAACTTCCTTAGAAACAAGAAACTGAATTCCCTTGGGTATATTCTCACGGTAGCTTCTTTCTACTCTCACATTCACCTGAGGAAGAGGAACTTCTCCATGGAGAAGACTGGTGAAAGAAACAGGTTGCCCAGTTGTCCAACCATTCCTCACTCTTAGGACCTGACTTTTAGAGTGTGCTAGGTTTCATAATCACCAAAGAAGCAAAATACTGCTTAATCCTTGACCTTTCCATTTGTTTCTACTATACTTTTCCCTAAGATAATAATATCAGCAAATAAAGGGATATATCAAGAACCAAATGCTATTTCTTAAAAAAAGGAAAGGCATCATTTTACCTATTTGACCCCAAATGAGAACAGGAATTAATTAAATAATAAAAACCGTACTACATTTTACTTTCTACATTTTCCAAAAAGCATTTCATGAAAAAATGGTGCATCAGGATGTTTACAAAGATTATTAAAATAAGTCTTTAGAAGGGCATTTTCTTCAGAAAATAAAATATCTATTCTGTAGAACTATTCAGAGCTGTTACCTCAATTGTTGTACTTAATGAAAGTGAATGTGTGAGGGAGAATACTGAATACAATATTCCCCAAAATTATTTGGCCTGGGATTCCCCATTTTTTCCTCCTGTAACTCTAAAGGATTAATGTTCTCTATGACACCAGTTTTGGGAAATTTAGCTTTCCATAAATGGTTACTTAAAAACAAAGAGAACTTTGTTGCATTTTTCATTTATTACAGTTACAATTTTGGAGATGCATTTACACTAAGAAAATTATGATACTAACAAAAGTTAAAGTGGACCAAAGAATAGTCTATTAATGCTGAGAAGAATTTTTAAACTTTAATCAATTTCCAAAAGATATTTTAATAATTAAGAATTCCTCAGTTCCATCCAAATCTTGAAATTATCAAAAGCATAAGAGTCAGTTTCCATTACATCGGTATTCTTAATGACTCGTTGGAACTTTAACATGGAATCAGACATTTTGGGCATGACATTATTCTAACTCCCAAAGTGAAAAGCCATGTTGTTTTCTTTGAAGATAGAATTCCAATTCTGCTTTTATTCATTAATTCAATAAGTATTTCTTGAGATCTTAGTATGCCATGCATGGATATATGCTTTGGAGATGTAACAGCAAATAAGACATACTGGTTCTGTCTGTTCTCATAGTTTTCATCCGACTTGGAGACACAAACATTATCAAATTTATTTCAGAAATTACTTAACTGTATGTAATAAGTACCGGTAAGCAAAGGTGCATGTGATGATGAATTTTATGTGTCAACTTGACTGGACCAAGGGATTCTAGACATCTGGTTAAACGTTGTTTCTGGGTGTGTGTGTGGGGGGTGTTTCCAGAAGAGATAAGTCTTTGAATTGGTAGACTGAGTAAGGCAGAAAGTCCTTCCCAATGTGGGTGGGCACCATCCAATCCATTGAGGGCCTCAGTAGAACCAAAATATGGAGGAAGGTTAAATTCTCTCTCTCGTCCTGCCTGCTTAGCTGAGAAATGGATCTTCTCTTGCTGTGAGACTCGAATATACACAATTGGCATGTCTGGTTCTCAGGCCTCTGGACTCAGACTGGAATTTAAGCCACCAGCTTTCCTGGGGCTCCAGTTTATAAATGACAGATTGTGGGACTTCTCCATCTCCACAATTATGTATCTCCATATACAAGAATAGGCTTGTATTTAATAATGATTATATGTTCTGTTTCTCTGGAGAACCCTCACTAGTACAGTGCAGATGAGTGTTAATATGGAAATTTATAACAAAGGGCCCTCATCTACTTAAAATATTTAAATTAAATAGGTAAACCAAGACTAAAAGATAAGTAGGATTTTATAAAGAAAGGAGTAGTATAGATGTGGGAGTTGATGAGGAAGGGAACACAGAGCAGCGCTGACATCTGTGGGCCTTTAGAATTGTGCATCAAGCCACAGAGAAATATTTTCAGGCGTTGAAACCTAATGGAATTTGCCCTCCTGGGATTAAGACTTGCTTGGGACAAATGACCCTTTTATTCCTTCCATTTTCTCCCTATAAGAATGGGAATGTCTGTCCTATGCCAGTCCCACTGTTGTATTTTGGAAAAAGATGACTAATTTTTTAGTTTCACAGTATACGGATGAAGAAGATTTTGCTTCTAGATATGTCATATGAAGAGTCATTCATACTTGATTTAAATGATGAGACTTCACATTTCTTGAGTCTATATTTCGATGAGATTTTAATTTAGAGCTGATGCTAGAATGGATTAGGTTTTGAGAATGTTGGAATGGGGTAAATGTATTTTGTACATGGGTTGGATATAAATTTGGGGGCCATAGGGTAGACCATTGAGTCCTCCCAAATTAATAGCATCCCCGCAAAGTTAATACACACTGGAACTTCAGAATGTTACCTTATTTGGAAATAGGGTTTATGCAGATGTAATTAGTTTAGATGAGGGCTTGTCATAATACTGGATAAGGGTGGGCCTTAAATCTAATGAGTGGTGGCCTTAGAACCTGCTCATGGAAGACACACACAGGGAAGAAGTCCACGTGAAGACAGAGCAGAAATTGGCAGTGACACAGCTACCAGCTAAGCAATGTCAAAAATTGCTGGCAAATGCCTGATGTTAGGGAAAGATTCTTCCCTAGAAGCTTCCGAAGGAGCGGGGACTTGCCAATACCTTGATTTCACACTGCTGGTCTCCAGAACTGTGAGAGAGTATTTCCTGTTGTTTTAAGCCACCCAATTTGTAGTTACCTGCCACAGCAGCTCTAGGAATTAATTCAGCTTCTCACCAAAGTAAACACCATGAGATATTTTTGTTTGCATCACTATGCATACTGATTACAGAGGTCTGTGAAGAGGCAGAGTTGAATTTCCTAGTTAGGTAGGTTAGGTAAATATAAATATGACAGTTTCTTCTGAGGCTAGTTTAGTATTATTACTTGGTTCTTTCCAGTGGAAAACTAAAATTGTAATTTTGTAATATTGCATGTTTTATGTTTTACCTTTGGATATAAGTACTCAATAAGGTAAATAAATAATATCAGTAGGTATATTAAGGACAATACTATAATATCATATTATCTATTATTATGCTATATCTAAAATACTACTACTATTATAGACAATGTTATAATTAATGTGTGTTTATATGTATATGTCAGTATCTGTGTGTTTGAAAGTTAAAGGTCATACAACTCTCTAAATAACTACTTAAAAATATAAAATGGCTGAAAATGACTTTCAAGGAACAATGTGAATATAATATACCAGTGTTATGAATAAATTAATATCTGATGCTTGTAGTTAACTTTTGTTTGAATAATTATTTCCTAAGTATATACATTTACACAAATAGCATGTGAAAATCAGTTTTGTCAAACATACATTTATTTTAAAAAAATATTTATTTTGGGAACTCCTGGGTGGCTCCATCAGTTAAGTGGCCGACTCTTGGTTTCGGCTCAGGTGGTGATCTCATTAGATCGACCCCAACATCCAGCTCTGCGCTCAGCAGAATCTGCTTGAGACTCTCCCTTTCACTCTGCCCCTCCCTGCCTCTCTAAAATAAATAACATCTTTTAAAAATATATTTATTTTGGTCACCTATCACATACAAATCCTGTGCTAAGTGCATACAGGTTAGTGGGAAAGAAATGATCCACACAATTTAAAAATGCACATAAAACAATAAGTTCTCTGTAGGGTGTGGTCATGGAGAAGAACAAATAAGTGTATTTGCAATCCAGTGGTCAGGACACAGGCCTCTGAACATATGACTTTTTTTTTTTTTTCAGTTTTCTGATGATAATACTTTATTTTTTTTATTGTTATGTTAATCACCATATATTACATCATTAGTTTTTGGTGCAGTGTTCCATGATTCATTGTTTGTTCATAACACCCAGTGCTCCCTGCAGAACGTGCCCTCCTCAATACCCATCACCAGGCTAACCCATCCCCCTACCCCCCTCCCCTCTAGAACCCTCAGTTTGTTTTTCAGAGTCCATCATCTCTCATGGTTCGTCTCCCCCTCTGACATACTCCCCTTTTCTTCCTCTCCTGTTATCTTCTTCTCTTTTTTCTTAAAATATGTTGCATTATTTGTTTCAGAAGTACAGAACTGTGATTCAACAGTCTTGCACAATTCACAGCGCTCACCGTAGCACATACCCTCCCCAATGTCTATCACCCAGCCACCCCATCCCTCCCACCCCCAACCACTCCAGTAACACTCAGTTTGGTTCCTGAGATTAAGAATTCCTCATATCAGTGAGGTCATGTGATACATGTCTTTCTCTGATTGACTTATTTCACTCAGCATATGACTTTTAACTGAAGGCTGAAGTAGTAAAAGGAGCAGAACATACAAAGAACAAAGCAAGAGGTCAGCATTATGTTGGAAAACACTGCACATGTAAAGATAGTCTAAGCAATGAATTACATTTCCAAACACATCAAGAGGAAAAATATGCAAATGCTAACATCACAAAATCAAATAATTATAAAATTACAAAACGTAAAGCCATCTTAGGCAGACTTCCACCCAAGAGTGTCCACATAGGCTTTTGAAGACTGAGTCTGAAAACAAACACCATCACTGGTTTCATAGTCCATCTTATCAACCACTAGCAAACCCTGCTGGAAATTAAATGGCATGTGAAGAAGAGGAACAAGCTCAGCCATCAAGCTGGTGTCCTTTGTTGGAGTAAAACTCCACAGAAAGAAATGTGGAAAGAATGGATGACAGCAGGACCCCTAAGCAGCTGCTACATACTGAGCAGTAGCAGGACAGCCTCAAAGATTTCAGTGGAACCGCGCTGGGCGCCCATAGAGTCCTAACGGGAAACAATGGCAAATAGCAGCCCTTCATGAATCAGCCTGGTGTGGAAGTCAGCACAGAGGGAGATTTTGACTGTGTGCAAAACAAAAAGGCAAAGAAAGAGGTAATATTATGTTCTGTCAATAGCGCCTGCAGCAGCAATCCAAAGCATGTTATTTCCTTGTTTCTTGTTGGAGCTTTCAGTCAATCTTATACCTACAAAGTGGTCAGAAACAGCATTTTCTTGAAATAAAGTATGTTCCACTTTTCACATAGAAACTTACAGCACAGAACTTTCTCAATGTATGCTGGAGTTACATCCCAATTAACCCATTGTCCGTTGAAAATATAAGTCAAAATGCATTTAATACACCTAACCTACCAAAATCATAGCATCATGCCTTAAATGTGCTTAGAACACTGACACTAGCCTCCAGTAGGGCAAAAACATCTAATGCAAAGCCTACTTTATAGTAAAGTGTTGAACATCTTAGGCAATTTATTGAATACTGTACTGAAAATGGGAAACCGAGTGGTTGTCTGGGCACAGAATGCTTGTATCAGCGGTTTACCCTCGTGATCACGTGGCTGACTGGAAGCTGAGGCTCCCTGCTACCACAGCCCAGCATCACCAGAGAGTATAACACCATATCATCACCCTGGAAATAGATGAAACTTCAAATTTTGATGTACAGTTTCTACTAAATGTGTATCCCTTTCACACCATCATAAAGTCAAAGAATTGTAAGTTGAACCATTGTAAGTTGGTGAACCATCGTAAGTTGGTGACATTCCAAGATTTACTAGTTAATTCAACACTTAAATAAGAATACCTACTATGCCCCAAGCATTTTTTTAGCCACTTGGTATCATCTATAAACCAAATAAAGATCCGTTGCAACTTTCCTTCTAGTCAGACAGACAATAAACATAATGGTTAAGAAAATCATTGTTAATAGAAAGTGATAGGCAGGCTGGAAAAAAAAAAGTAAGTCAAATAAAGTAAGAGGATTGGGAAGTTCTTTGGAGCAGTTGCATGCAGTAGTATCAAAGGCCACTATAGTTGATATTTATTCAACAATTGTAGGTTAGTGACAAAATAGTGATGACTCTCCCCTTTCCTATCAGGCTCTTCCTACCCTATGTAATATCGTTCAGGCAATAGACTAATCCACTTCAACTCAAGTTACTGACTGATGTTTAAAAACATGCTTTCCCTATAAGAAAGCTTTAATTTTAATTCAGAATTGAGATATCTTATCAGTTCTGCTGGGGTGTGAAGCCTCCAGCTCTTCTGGCCATTAGCAAGTAAAGGACATTTATAAAAGGGGTATTCACACGTTGAAAGATGGTCTAAAAATATTAAATGCTGCTAACACACTGGTCCTTCCAAAGTTTTGCTTTACTTGAATAGAGTTGATGCTATTTTAATAGGAAATTTTAAACTGAGCAACAACTTTTAGGATTCACTATACATACAATTGTAAATATATTGTCCATTATATAGCACCTCTTATTATTTAGGGTGAATGTAACATCAAACAAGGAAATAATATTAATCATAAAACTAAATATATAAAAATCATTCTCTATTTGATCAGTGCAGAGAAGAGTGATTTCAGGCATATATTATCTGCTGACACTGACTTTTTAAACAAGCAAAATAAATTCCAAGGTATGTTTCCAAAACTTTTTAATTAGAGCTTATAGAAATGTACATTGTTATTAAGCACAGGGTCTAAATGTGAATTAAAGAGGTTCTTTTAGTGTGGAAAAACATGAATTCATAAGGCTAAAAGAAAAGTGAAAATATTGTTCATCATTTTCTAGTATTATTTTCTATCAAATCGTTAAGGACCAATCTTCAAAACAAATGGCTATATTTGATTTATTTATGAGGGTTCTAATTAAGAAGGTTGAACATTCTTTTGTCTTCTGTGATTTTTTTTCCACTAAAATTTATAGTATATTTAGAACATGGAATAGAAGCAGGTAGTTCAACTCCACAATGTAAGACCACAAGCTCCCCATATCATGTACTTTTGCTATGTTAAAAAAACAAAACAAAACTCATCCTATTTTCTTCTATTTCAAATAAACTCACCACAAATTATAATTTCAAATCAGATTTTCTTAATATTGCATTTATCTTTAGCCACAAACTTCCCTATTAGTTAACTCAATTTGGTGTTTAAGCCAATATGAAATGAAGTTGGAGTTTTAGAATATTTACAGACCTAGGCATCTCCCTAAATTGTTCTTATTTGCTTAAAATAATATCTTAAAGTTTACATTTTTGCAAGAAATTGACAATTGATCTCGATCTCTTTTGTGAGTATAGCTTTCTAATAAACATGTACATGCACTTTAAAGTTCAAACTGTAATACTTGTCTACATAGAAACTAAGAGAACAGAGGAGTGTTCTAATGATTAAAGGCTGGCTTAACCAAGCATATTTTTGAGAACTTTTATTTTAAAAGAAAGTGTAACTTTGAGGTGGGGAGGAGGGCATGGTGTGGGTGTGAATTTTATGTGTCTTTCAATTTTGTAAATCCATTCTTTTCAGAGAAAACCTCAAGAGTTCCTCAAATATAAGTGTATTGTATCTGTCTCAGTTATGTACTTGAGGGATTTTATCCCTAAAGTGAGGTATAGTTAGCCATTGGAAAAAGAAAAAAGGGATAAAATACTATAGCATATAATTTATAGTTATTAACAGGGAAAACTTTGCTATTTTTTTTAATGTAAACCTATAACTCCTGCTGGGATCAGAAGTATCATTTGCAGAACTCTTTTAACCAGTGTTTCACCTCTCCACTTGTCAATGCATAAATCTTTTTCTATTGCCTGGAATAACGAAATGACATCTGGCAATGGGGAATGACTAAGTTGAGGGCAGGGAAAAGGAAAGTCAGTTTAAAGCAAACCAGTTAGAAGAACTAAATTCTATCAATGTCCTCCCTAAACTAAGTTGATGTTTTATACTATTACCTTAAAGGAAAGATATATATTATAATATACATATATAATATATATAATATATATTCTGCAAACTGTATTGTACCTGCTATTGATATCTATTAAGGTAAAAGCATTACAAACTTGAAGAATATTTGTAAAATATGAATAGACAAAAGTTCAATGTTTCCTTGTTATTAGGGACTTAGAAAAAGTATCCATTTTCTTAAACGCTGAAGGAGAAACTGGCAAACAGAATATGAATTTATTTTTAACCAAATGTATTTTGCATCTGTATTCCACTTGAGGATTTTCTTTTTTAACACCAATAGCCAAAAATATAAAATGTTCTCTCTTGGTCTGGAATTTAGTCTAGCATAATATATGTTTAAATATGGTCCAAACCAGTCCTGGAATTCAACATTTCTGAAAGAATTCAATAAAACATTAATTATCATTGTTCTTGGCAAGCATATGTGGAAATTTGGAAATGGTGTACAGTATGAGAAATATATGGAATCATATTTACTCTGCAAATACTTCATATTTCTTTTTAAAAGAAATGTTCCTCTATGACATGTTTTTACTCTATTATTTATTATTCCTGAATAGAATATAGAAACTAAGACTCAAGGGATAATCCATGATTTTTTCTCCCTTAGGCTGTATATGCCATAATTATTTTTATCCATTTCCATATGCTCCATTTCAAAAGACAAAACAAAATGCTGTCATTAACAGAGAACATACACAACATATTTAAATAGAGATATCCTAAGATACTTGGAATGATACAATGCCCCCAATATGTTTCTCTATTAAATAGAGTATATGGCTAAAATGTTAATCAATTTGAATTTTTTCATCCCCATACAACAGTATCATGGAGTAATGCAAGATATATCAATGGACTAATTTACTCTATATAAGAGTAAATTTAAAGTGCTATTAAAATAAAAATGGCGGGGCACCTGGGTGGTTCAGTCATTAAGCATCTGCCTTCGGCTCAGGTCATGATCCCAGGGTGCTGGGATCGAGCCCCACATCGGGCTCCCTGCTCAACGGGGAGCTTGCTTCTCCCTCTCCCGCTCCCCCTGCTTGTGTTCCCTATCTAACGGTGTCTCTCTCTGTCAAATAAATAAATAAAATCTTTAAAATAAAATAAAATAAAATAAAAATGGTATTTGAGTATCACTGTGAATTATACTCGATTGTTTAACATATTTATCTTTATAATTATGGGAGAGTTGAAAGAGCATGGGCTCAGTAATCAGATTGATTTGTGTTTAAATCAAGTTGTACCCTTTGCTGATTATGTTACCTTGGAGAAATTATTTAATGTCTCTGAATTATGGTTCTAACTCTATTAATTAGATTTATATCACCTACCTTCAGGGCTGAGATATTATGAAAAACATATCTAACACATAATCTGCCTTCATAAATTTCAGTTACCTTTCTCATACATCATTTTTAATGTTTATATATGATAAATTAATTTGGCCTAGGATTGTTACTGTGATTGAAACATTTATCACTTTCTATAGGTTATTATATTAGTTTTCCTCTTTAAAGAAATAACTATAATCTATTTGAAAAGTAAAAAACAAAAATCCTGAAAAGAAGTGTGTTTGCATAGGTTCTGATTCAAGAGGGTTTGTCTGTTTTTATCTTTTCTTGTTTCTCTGTTCGTAAAAAAGAAAAACAAAGAAACAAAAAAGCCCAAGAGTTTGACTAGACTATGGCAAGAGAAGTTCAGTATGGCCCAATAATTAGACAGTCAATTTTATTTTATTTTATATAAAGATTTTATTTATTTATTTGAGAGAGAGAGACAGACAGAGAGAGTGCAAGCAGGGGAAGGGGCAGAGGGAGAAGGAGAAGCAGATTCCCTGCTGAGCTGGGAGCCCAGTGCTAAGCTCCATCCCAGGACCTGGAGATCATGACCTGAGCTGAAGGCAGAGGCTTAACCATTTGAGCCACCCTGGTACCCCCAATTTTATTTTAAAACTAAGAAAGTTGACTGATTTTATCCAAAACCAAAATTTTGGATACTAAACTTCTGAAGAGTCTCAAATTTTCAAGAGCAAAATCATTATACATGATTTTTTATGTCTAACTGTTTAGAGCTAAGGCTGACCTTTTTGTTTCATGGTCCCAAACAACTAAGTCTACATTTCATGTTTCTAACAATTCTATGAAAGATTGTTGCTAATATTCACTAATTGCAGCTCCATGAGAAGGTCTGTAGAGCTCACTTAGATGAACATGACCAATCCTTGTCAAATTTGCGGTCGCAGAGAAAGATATCACTAAGAATTCATTGGTTGAAATTTTACCACAAGAGGGATTCAGTTGAGGCTTCACACAGAAACGGTATTAGAGACAAACATGGAGGGAAAAAAAATGGTAGTATTTTTACATCCAGAAGCCATCCCAAGAAAGAGGGTAAGAGAAAAGAGCCTGAGTAACAGGCAATGATAAGATAGCTTTGGACCTTTTAAGCAAATTCTGATGTAGTTAGTTTAGTTTGTGGAACTCACTGGAACCTCCAGCTTGGTTTAAGCACTAGGTTAGTACAGGATATCAGCAGCAATAAGAACAGAAGGTAACTGAGACTAGGTTCTTGAAAGCCTGGTTGAGGAATATGGGATTCGGTGGAAGACCCTGAGGATTTAAGGAAGTAGTATGACTAGACTCACAAATTAGGGAAATTAATTTTGCAGTTCTTCCTAGGGTAGATAAAGGGAGGGAGACATAAAAGACAAACAAACAAACAAAAAACAAAACACACACACACACACACACACACACACACACACACACACGAACACCCAAACTAAACCAAAACAAAAAAACCAAAACCACAATATGTAATACCTTGGTAATACATGTGAGAATTACTGAAGTCCTAAAACAGTGTGGAAAATACCCAGACTGACCAATAAATATGAGGGAAAGAATCAACTGAATAAATGTGTGAGGGTAGTTACATCAATAAAGTTTCTCTGGTTCTCGGCAAGGAGCAAAAGAGCTTTTGCTAATACAGGAAAGTGGCTCAGGGGAGCTGATTTTGTAGGGAGGATGTTGACTTTGGTTTTGAATAAAATCAATCAACTTTCTTGGTTTTAAAATAAAATTACCATATTCAGAAATGTAGTACTAGAACTATGGAAGCTCAATTGAAAAACATTAAAAACTGGAAATTGTTGGTAATATTGGATAGCCAAGAATGGACTCGAATGAACAACGTTGGTTGCTATACCAGCACTCCCCCTCATCTTGCTTTCTAACACGACCTTAAGTATCCATGATCCATCCTCCTCTCCTTTGTAGTCATAACCCTCAGAGCAAGCTGATTGTACCACAGCTTTAGGGATGGAGGGTGATTGTTTCAGGACAGTGAATGAGCGTGTGACTTGATTCTAAACGGTAAAGCATTATATAGTCAGCTGAGAGAAGTCTGGGGGAAAAAATATCCCCTCTCCTCAGAGAAAACCTAGGAAGACAATCTCTCTTCTGGATATAATGCCTGGAATTGCCACAGTCAAATTAACTACCAGCCCACAGTGATGAAACTGCAGGGATTATAGCAGAGCAAAGAAAGAATCTCGGTTCATTATGATATTTGTGATTTCAGATAACAATATATCCTGAAACACATCCTACCTCTGCACCTCCTGCCATGTAAACCTAGATACATTTTCCTGATTTTTTTTCTGCTGGTTCAACTAGGGGTATCTATTATTATACCCAAAGGCAATCCCCGCTGCTAAAGACATTTAAAAAGATTTTCTATGTCAAAGGGCCAAAGGGAAATAAAAATGGGAACAGAATACTGGCAATGGAAGTTCATGTTTTAAATTGGGAAAAATAGTCATGTAGATCCATATTGTGGAGATTAGAAAGGGACCAGGGGTGATAAATCACAGAGCTGTAGAAAGGCAGACTTTCTAGAATAAGTCTGGTGAGCAACAGAGCACTTGCTTCAGAGAGATCAGGGAAGATGAGAATTGAAAAAGAAGGTCATTAATTTGGAACCTGGAAGGCTCATGTTGTGAACTCCAAGAACATCATTTCCACACAGTACCACACACACAAAAAAATGGGCAGGGATTTTATGATGAAAAAGTACAGACAATATATGCTGCAATTCATTAAACAAATTTTGATTTCCTTATTAATTTAGATTAAGGAAAGGAAATAAATAGGGTAACTTGAGAAGATACATTGAGAAAGTATTTTTGTTTGTGTTTTGTTTTAATTGGGAAGACATAGGTATGTTCAAGTAAAAGAAGGGTAAATTAAAGCCAGGTACCATAAACAATAGACAGTTGACATAAAATAATTGAAAATTACTTCAAGCATCTGTGTTCCCCAAGGCTCCTTACATTAGCATTGTCTTTAATTTCAGTCTCTATGGGCAAACTCATCCACTCTTTGGTTTTTAGTTGTACCTATTATTGATGAATTTCATAAATCCATATGTCAATCGTGTCTTTAGCAATGAAATTTAGACTCAAATTTTAAGTTTGCTTAATAGTTATACTCAGATGTCCCACAATGACTTTGAGTACAAAGTGCCCCAAACTGAACTCATCCACTTTTTTCACAGTCCTGTATTTTCCCAACACTGCCTATTTCTTTTTTTTTTTTATAGATTTTATTTATTTGACACACACACAGAGAGAGAGAGCACAAGTAGGCAGAGAGACAGGCAGAGAGAGAGGGAGAAGCAGGCTCTCCACTGAGCAGGGAGCCTGATACAGGGCTCGATACCAGGTCCCTGGGATCATGACCTGAGCTGAAGGCAGACGCTTAACGACTGAGCCACCCAGGCACCCTTACTTATTTATTTTAGAAGGGAAGGAGGGGCAAAGGGAGAGGGAGAGTCTTTTTATTTTTAAGATTTTTATTTATTTAAGAGAGAGAGTGAGAGAGAGCATGAGAGGAGAGAGGGTCAGAGGAAGAAGCAGACCCCCCGCTGAGCAGGGAGCCCGATGCGGGACTCGATCCCAGGACTCCAGGATCATGACCTGAGCTGAAGGTAGTCACTTAACCAACTAAGCCGCCCAGGCGCCCCCACACTTCCTAGTAGTGTGTACTTTTGGGGTGTGTTACTTTCTTCAGTTTTATAAAACTGGTCCAGGAAAAGGTCATCACTACTTCTTGAATTGTCAACTATAACAGCCTCCATCTTTATATGTCTAATTTTACTTCCATCACCCAGATCTATCTATGTCAGTTGTTTATTTCAGGACATTCAAAACTAACCCCTCACACACATAACAAAAAGCACCTTCCCAGACACACATTTACAAAAAGTTCCTAGGATAGTATATAAGATACTATATTACCCGTCCCTGGCTGTTTCTCAGATTAACACTTTCCATCCCTGCCTGCACCCTTATGTTTCAGCAATACCAAAATATTTGCCATCCTGCTTACATCCTACTTATTTCTTACCTTCAGAACTTTGTCATGACACTTTGTCTTATTTCGGATTCCTTTATCCATTTCACCTTCTATGTGCCTAATTATCTCCTAATAATTCTTCAAGTTCCACCTTGAGTTTATCTGCTCTTTAAAATCGTCTTCTAGGGCACCTGGGTGGCTCAGTTGGTTAAGCGACTGCCTTCGGCTCAGGTCATGATCCCGGAGTCCTGGGATCGAGCCCCGCATCGGGCTCCCGGCTCAGTGGGGAGCCTGCTTCTCCCTCTGACCCTCTCCCCTCTCATGCTGTTTCTCTCTCTCTCTCTCTCTCTCTCTCGCTCTCTAATAAATAAATAAATAAAGTCTTTAAAAAAAAATAAAATAAAATCATCTTCTATCCCCACAAGTTGGTCTGAGTGTTTTCCAGTCTTAGAGGATGATGTCCATTAATCTCTACTGCCTTGAAATAATTTCTTTGATTTGACTTCTTCCTATTGTTTATATCCTAAACATGGAGCTGTTGGGAATAATAACTGTGACTTACTTACATTTGCAATTATCCTCAGTATCTAGAAAAGTACTGGTGCAGAGTAGATATTCAATACATACTTGTTGATTGGTGCTGAATATTTTTATTAAGAGATCAAATCGACAAATACCATATATACTATATCTATATCTTTCTATCTTTCTATCTATCTATCTATCTATCTATCATCATCATCTATCTCAGATATATCAAGCATCAGAAAGAAGTCCCGTCCTAGGACAAGAACTTCAATTTGATATTGTCAAGCAAGAAAATCTTCTCTTCCAAATAACATTAAACTGACATTACTTTCTGATAATTTCAAAGGTAATAAAGGGCAAAATGAATAAATCATTAAAATGTTAGCAGTGAATTTTGAAAAAGCCCAGACTATTTCTTATTACAACTCATATTTAACTTTCCTAGAAGCTATTCAAATTTCTGTCAAAGAAAAGTGATTGAAAGTATGTCCACTGTATCATAGGAAGTGCAGGGTGACAATTGTCATGCAGTATATTCATACATAAAATAATTGAGCTGCCTTAGCCCATGGAAATGATGGCAACGTCACTGTGTCCCCTGCAAGCTCTTTGACACAACCTAGCAGGAGAGGCAAAGAATTAGGCCAGCAGGGGACCAGATCTATTCAATAGAGGATCATGGTATAGACAGCTATGTCCTATATCACATTAAAGGGATGTCGGAGCCATCAAAATGTTACTCCAGCTTCCAAAATAAATAAATAAATAAAGAGTTTCATTAGAAAATACAAAATTTCAACTTCATACCTTATTTTCTTTCAAAAAATTAAAACATATAATTAGTTCATAATAGGAGCTAAATGAGTTGTAAAAGTTTATTATGTAGTTTGCTGAGATGATTTCTTTAAGCTTCTGAGTATCTACAACACTATTTACCCCATTATAAAATAAAATATAAACTTAAAAATCTCATAACTGCATTGGAAGTTTTTATCGGGACTTTTAGCTCAGTTGATGTTTCTCAGCCACGTTAAAATCTTCAGAATAACATGGTCTAAAATGCAGAAGACGGCATGATTGTAAATAACAATCCCACATCATGTGTGAAAGCTATGTCATTGTCTTAAAGGGTTTCCCTTTAAAGAGTCAGTATTTCAATGGTTTAAGTTGAGCATATCAGTCACACAACATGAGAGAAAAGTAAAGAGGGGCTGGGATTTTAGTCTACCCTTTCAGTAAAAGGCTTTTTCCCGTATCCAACTGTGGGTCTAATTTATTCTCCTGACACTCCCCATTCTAGTATTTCTAAATCATCTTGTATAGTGCAGGGTCTTAAGTAACCTTATTACGCTCTTACTTTTACATCACAGGCAAGGAATTAGAAAAGCTGTCCTTGTACAATTTGACCCACTTCTCTAAAGACTTTTTAACCTGAAGCAAAATCCACTTAACCAGCCAAGGCTAGCACTCTGATAACAGTAGCTGCCAGCTAGACAGCCAGTTCCATGATGTACACAGGCACCCACATCGACTCCAGATGATCCTGAGACATCAGATTTAATTCACACTTTAGAAAAGGTGTTACAGATTAGTCTTGTCCATTGCAGTAGGATTTTTCACAATTATGAGCATCAACTGGATTTTTAGATTCGTTCTATCTCACCAGAACCATCAACATAAAGAACGTTATATTTTTTCTTTCACTTTCCATTTCATTATTTTTCAAGGTAAAAATAACCTCTTGGCAATGTACAAATATTACTCTTTAATATTTATAACATCAACCATTTTATTTACAAGATATAGAAAGCCATTTTATAAGGTTTGATTATATAATAGATATGAAAATACCACAATGCTATAAGATTATTAACACGAAATGCTTTAAAAGATAAATAAAACACTCTTTTCTACTGTCCTGCCTTCAAATATTGTTCAGTTAATTACATAACTGGATACTCTAGAATGCATTAATATAATAGCTTTAAGTTTATCTCCAGGATAAGGACATAAAGGATGTATGAATTTTTAATGTAACTTCAAGTCTTAAAAAAAGACCAAGTGTATACAAATTATTACCAGGTTTGGCATGACCTGTGATATTTATCTTTAAAAAACAATGAAATGAAGGTGAATTAAAACCATTACAGACACTAATCTCCTGGTTTGGTTATTTTTTTTAATGTTTCTTCAAGAATATCCAAACATATTTACCCTTTTGGCAGTTCTCTTTAATAATTCAGACTGACCTGAATGACAGCAATTGATGGGAGCATAACAGTTCATCTGGAGGGTTAACTGCAATTGAACTTTGCCCAAAACAATCTGCTCAATTGCCTCTTCATAAGAACAAGTGTCACTTCATTTCCAAAAACAAATACTTAGCACAATAGCAAGAGTTTGGAAAAATTAAAAAGCCAATACTTCCAACAGAATCATTCAACTGTGCACTGTGTAGTTGATGAAATGTTCTCATGACATGATAGCCACTAATGAAGTTACATATCAACATCACTATTACTGGTATTGGCACCATGGTGAATAAAAAAAATACATTAACATAAGAAATAAAGACAATCTGAACACTTCTCTCTATTTTCTATTCTACTTCTTTTCTCATGTTAGTATTTGTGGAAACACAAACTTTACAACCACTAAACTAGTACCTTTGTAAATAGAAAGAATGAAAAAATATATAAGTATATTTGTTTCAAGAATTAAGGGATAGTATAAAATATTTTTTAAAGTTCTCATCTTCCTTTTACTGGAAAAATCATTCAAATACATAGAGTGTATAAAAATAGATGATTCACGTAATAAATTAACTCATACAATTTTAAAAACCACACTATGTAAACTTTAATATATGAGCATATTTTCCAGTTTGATTAAAGTTTTAACACATAAGCAAAGTAAACATAGACTATAATAGTTATTTTCTTTTGAATTCCTTAAAATGGACATTCCTGAAAACCCAGTTCAACTGACTTAAAAATCATCTTAATTTTGGTTAAAATCTCTCATTATGGGCAAATTTCTCCCAATATCTTTTTCAGAATTACTGTGTGTCAATAATGTAACATAAAGTTTGTATTACAAAAATATAAAAGGAGATGTGATGGCAATATTTTTATGTTTTCAAATGTAAAATAATTCCTAAGATCCAAATCCCAGCACTGTGTTTGTGAATTGTAAGTACAAGCATTGTTAGAGGTAGTATAAAAGAAAATATTAAAAGGAGAAGCTTTATTTTTTCCTGAGTTGAAATATTCTCATACTTTACTAAATAAAATGGATAAAAGGCAATGAAAACAGAAGTAATGATATAAATCAACTTGGGGAGTGAGATAATGTTTACCTAATACCTGTCCAGTGACTTGGAGAAACTCACCCAATCCAGGTGTTTTAAATCATGATAAACTGAGGAAATATGAATTATAAAGGAAATACTAAAATATTTTACTGCAATCACAATTTAAATGGTTCTCACATTGAACTTTATCAGAATTCTTAAGTCATTTAAAACATTATATCAATGTGTGATCCTATCAAAATTATTCTTTTTTTTTTTTTTTTAACAGGAATAGTCTATGGATTTTACCCTGTAGCGGGAATGGCTGTCTCAGTAGAATTACAGTTCTTGACTTAAATCTGCTTTAAAAATCATCAGCTCATATTGCAGCATTTGTAGCAATCAGATAAATACAGTCCTCTTTAGACTCTGAGTTGGATTCCCAACTCTGCCAACCGTTGCATTTCCTTTCATATCCTCATTGATTGGAAAGTACCTTTAAAGAATCAACCTAGGTTTGAAATCATCATTTTATTGCACTAAAGGACAACTTAATCTTGTTTTCTGAAACAGCGAAGTATAATTTTATTTACTGCCCCATCAATAAGATCCTGGAACTTGAGATTTATAATTCTGTTTGATGGCCCCTTTAGTTTATCTCAGGGGAGAAAAAAAACTATTCAGTGATTATAAAAAAATTGTTTTTGTTCTTGAGATATATTTTCTCTTATACTTTCATTAAAAAAAACTCAAAATAAAATATATTTTTTATTTACTTACAGTCCAAGAAATAATGAACTATTTAGATAAGAAACAAAGAAAATGCACTACATTTTTTAAAAAACAATGTAGAGTGTGTTAAAATAAAAAGCAATTGACTGATAAGCCACTTAAGTTTCTTCATTTTTTAAATGAAAAATATGATAACACTTGGCAAAGAGAGTTGTTATGAGGATTAAATGTATTAATATATATAAAAGTGGTAGAACAATCTCTGACACAAAGTAACTCAATAAATACTACCTATTAGTACCAGTGGTGGTATTAACTAGCTGGTACTAGCAGCTGTAGTGCAGGCATCCTAGTTGTGATGTAGTAAAAATAGTTGCAACAGGATTGCTAAAATATATGAAAATCACAACTACTGTAGCATATTTGAGCTGAATGCACTGGGTTAGTGGCAAACGCCAATCAATTTTCAATTGCCTAATATTTAGCTACAGGAGGTCAATAGTCACTGGCTGATTCACTGATCAGTATGTGGTATAAAAATTCCCAGAAACGTGGAGGTAATTGGGTTTGAGTAAAATAGTTAATCGTCTTTTCCTGATTCTCCCTGAGGAAAAACAAGAATAAATCAAGTAAGACAAACATGAAAAATCAGGTTATTATCCAATGACTATTTTTGTTTGTTTGCTTTTGTTTTTGAATGTTCAGACTAGATACTGGACTGCTTCAAATTTACAAAATGGTGATTACTGTAGGTGAGAAGCTATGAGGTTTATAATGTATTTGTCAAGAAAATAAAGGATTTTTTTAAAGGAAAAATGCGTTTTTTGTAGAATAAATCAAATTTTTTGTTTTTGTTTGCTATCCATGCGTTTAGTGTTCAAGAATCACTGTTTCTTTAATCATTTCTTCATTTAGCATTTCAATTTTAAAGTTCTGCTCTCAAAACTTGCTCTATAGTGATTATTGAAACTAATTGTCTCAAATCAGCTTGTCAATCTTCATAACTTAAATTAGTGCTGCTTTGTGTTATTTTTATTGGCAACCAATTGTCATTAATTACTTTACTATTATTTTTCTACCATTTATCAGACACATAATTATATTACTATCCATTTATTATGCCATTTATCAGACACATAATTAAACAGATGAAATGTGAATAGTCTTATTTCCTTACTCTATTCTGAATTTAAAATAAAATGTCTCACAAATGAGCATGTTCTATTCATATAATCATAAAAAAAATACATGATACATTTGTTCTGTAGTTGATATAAAAACATTCTGTAACTAGAACTTTACAAATCAGATAGTCACATAAAACAGACAACTTTTTTTATTAATGTGTTGTAAAATGTTTCTTATTCAATAGTGCATTTCACTCTTTAAACGGTTACAAATAATAAATGGTTACAAATATACTACATTTCCAAGATGTTTGAATAGTTATACAATAGTATATGTACTTCAAAATACCAGTAGTTATGCTTTTTTTTTCCTCCTAGAAATCTTAATTGCATTAATTATGCATTCTCCCAGTAAAATAGTCAATGAAGCAAGCATTATAGTTCCTGGAAGCCTTACAGAAATCTTCTCAGGAAGTTGTTTTCCAAAAAAAAAAAAAAAAAAAAAAAAAACACACACACACACACACACACACAAAAAACAACAACAACAACAAAAAAAACCCAGAAAATCACATCCTGAGATCATATCACTGCCCTTACACAGAAGTTCTCTAGAAATGCCATACAAATATATTATTTCAACCATCTGACCTGCTTTCATTCCAGAAGTAGAATCTTGGGAAGAGCAGCCCCTGCTTTGGCCCCACCGGGGTTAGGTGCCAAACTCTTGACCCTTCCTCTTGAATGTGCTCAGTTGTCAGTTTTGCCTACCACAGCTGTTGGATATTCCAGAGGATCAGATGGCCAGAATAGGTCTGGAATAGACCTATTAGCATCTCAATACAGCCACTCCAGTCCCCTTTATTACCAATTCACTCAAATTAATTAATTTTTAATTTTGTACTACCTCAACTATTATAAATCAAGTCAGCCAGTGAGACAGAAAAGCACACTGAAACATGAAACTGTCTGTGGTTTAAGTCACAGAGGCTCAACTGATGCAATCTGTCACTTCGAAGATCAGAAAAAAAGGAAAATTATCCTTTGCAGAGATTAATGAAAAAATATTTTTTGATGAATTGTGCTCCTTTCAAAAGGTCACAAAAAAGAGGAGAAGTGGTGATAAATGTCTGTGATGTGTTTAGATCCTTAAACCCAAGTTATGGATTCAGAAAGACTAGCTGATTAAAAAAAAATGCTTCTGTGAGTTCCCATTTATTTTATTTGAACCTAACATTTTATTGTCATATTAACATGTATATTGTACAAATAATAACTTTGAGTTTTATAATTGAGAGCACCTGTAACTACATTATACTCTTAAAATGTAAGAATTATTATTATTATTATTTTGTTGGCAAGGCTTTTATTTCCTTAAAGAAGTATCTTTTAAAAGAGTGAGTGATTTGGACTGGATAATCATCTAGATTATAAACTGGTATTTTGAAATGCAGAAAACAATGAAATCATTGGCAAAATATCCCTCTGTGTTCCTTTATCTTCAATTTACTTGAATTGGTCTCAGGAATAAAACTCATAGTAAGAAAGCATTTACTTTGAACAGTACAATCCTCTTTGAGCGAGGACTGATTGCTTTTGATATTCCATAGTGCAATGTACACAGTTGTAGATATATCATATGGAGCTTTCTTTTTGACTTTGAGCTACAAAGTAGAAAGACCAAAGATTAAAGGTGTTCAATCATTCCACCATACTGTGTAACTTCTTACATCATATTCTTGAACAAGGAAATGTGGCCAAATTTAAGATGCATTTATAACACACCGGGTAGGATTTTTTTTAACCTAATATAAACCTAGCGGTTTGAGACAGAATAAAATTGGTTTCTGTTTCTGAGAATAATAAAGGGTAGATTCATGGCTACCAATAACTCCTAGAAAGTTTTCTTTCCCTCTCAAATATAATCAACTCCATGGTGTGGTTTATTACAAACATTTATGAAGTCATTTAATTTTAAATATTTGCAACTATTTTACAAGTACTTGGCATTTAAAGTTGTGGAAATGAAGTAAGTAATTTGTTGAGGTTAACAATGCAGTAAAGGAAGAAAGATCAACTCATATTTTAGACCACCATTTCACAAATTTTCCTAGGCAACACTGCTTCCCCAAACCTATACTGGTTACAGATAAATTGCCATAAATGACAACTATCCACATTTAAACAAACAGTAAAATGAAATACTTCCCTACACTGAGAGTTGTTAAATTCAAGAGTGGATTTCTTATGTTACAATTGTGGCTAAAGAAGAATAGTTTCATGATTATGTGACTGGCTTAGTTGTGGTTCTGACTGAAAGCAGAGATAGCAAATATAATATTGAGATCTTTAAAAAATGCAATTATCAATTCAAAATTGGGTTTACATACTTCAACTAAATTTCATACTACTAGCATAATGAAAAATTCCCTTGTTTCCCAATTTTCTGTTGTTTTTATTGAGATTGTTATGCAAATTTTGTGTTGGTTCTTTGGCAGAGAATGTTGGACCAACTGCCAAATTAAATAAAAATTGGCCCCATATTTCCATCTCGCTACCCCATGGTGTGTAATTATCTCCTTTAAAAATATACTTTTCGTTTTAGTACCTAAGAAAATATTCAACATACTAATGAATAGTAAATGCCAGTTATTTAAAGAATATACTGAATATTGTCATTGCTGTTCCCTCAGGTAGCTCAGAAAAATCTTGATCTGATTGCTTGATGTTACTATGCTGAGAGACAATTGTTCTTTTCTTCTAATGAAGGGTTTTAAGTCCAAATATTAACTCATCTTTACTCTAAAATTATCTTACAAACTACAAAATTGATCACGATTTAACATAATAGGTCAAAGTTATTCTTGTGCACAAACACAAATCATCCAGCGCCAAATAACTTTTCATACAAGTTCACTGTAATCATAGGCAGAAAAACCTAGGAAGAAAATGTCAACAAAAAATAAGATTTTGTGACAGTTATGGATATCATCTTATTTATTTCTTTTTATTATAACTGAGTTCACAGAATGAAAGTAACAATCCTTGGTTTATGAAATCTTTTTTAATTGGCTCATGTATGGACATCATTTATGTATATATGCATCTTTTTCCTTATTTGGTAATTCATTTGTCCATGCATTCATTCATTAATTCATTTTTTGTTGGATTATAATACTGTGATAAGTATAGATCAATCATCCAGAATAAGAACTTGATGATAATTATAAACATCTAACCATATTATTTCCCCATTCTATTCCTGTCTCCCTTCACTTTGTGTAATCAATACCCTGAGCTGTATTTTCACCATGACCTTGATTCCTCATATTATACATATGAGATATATATATCTTGATTTCATAAATATTTGTAGCACTTTAAAAATTTTAGTTCTCGTTAACTTTATAAAAAATGGTATCATGATAGATACAACTTTAAGGACTTGCCTGTCACTTAATATTATATTTCTAAGATTCATACAGTTTTATATGATTATTTTTCCTTAATTTGGATTGATGTATAATATTCCATTGTGCAAATGTACTATAGTTCATTCATCCACTCTCTTTTTAATGATATTTAGATTATTTCCAGGCCTTATATAGCTTAAACAGTGTTTCATGAAAATATATCTTGCCGAACATAAAGAAGTTTTTCTTGGGTATCTATCTAGGAAAATGGATTAGTTTATTTCTTGTGTTAACACTAAACTATTTGCCAAAGTGGTTAGAACATTTAAATTCCCATGTTATTATTTAGACTAGAAGGTGTAAAACTGCATCTTCTCTAACACTAGAAATACCTGATTTAAATATATTTATATATTTAAATATATATATATATATATATATATATATATATATATATATATAGGGGAGCTGGATGGCTCAGTTGGTTAAGCATCTGACTCTTGATCTCAGCTCAGACCTTGATCTCAGGGTTGTGAGTTCAAGCTCCATGTTGGGCTCCACGCTGGGCATGGAGCATACTTGGAAAAAATATATATATATTTATATAAATATAAATTTATATATAAATACATATGTTTCCAAGTAGACCCTATATATAAACTCTTTATATATGAGTTTATATATAAATACATATATATATCAACTAAATAGTTAAAAATGATAATTCATTGCCTTCTTGACTTGTGTTTTTCTCATCATTAATGATATTGAACATTTGTTCCGATGCTTATTGAACATATATGCTTACTTTTGGGGGAAATTTAGTTTATGACTTTCACTCATTTTTTTCATTGCTTTTTATTATTAATACACATAAATTCCTTATTTATTACTAATGCATATATTTTTCAGTTGTATGTATTGAGGATAATTCCTTTCAGCTTGAAACTTGTTTCACTCTCTTAAAATGTGTTTTGAAAAACTGAATTTCTTAATTTTAATATAAACAAAAATTTAATGTTAAGGATTCAGGAAGGTTCCGTAAACCAAAATTTGATGATTATGAAAATATATTCAAGAAGTTTTAATAAATGTACAGATATACCATGTTCATGAATGAGAATAATATATTGAAAATATACCAATTTTCCCTAAATTTATATACAGTTTTGGAAATTCCAATAAAAAATCTCAATAGGAATTTTCATAGCATTTAATAACATGATTCTTTCATAACATTTAATAATATGATTCTTGTGTATGAAATAATAAAGGACAAGAATTGTCAGTAATATGAAAGGCAGGAATGAGAGGTTTGCCCTTTCAGATGTCAAGACTTAACATAAAACTATAGTAATTAAGAAACTAAAATATTGACACAGGGGTAGATATATTTATGTAAAAGATATTTGATTTGAGGCTTAAATCTCCATATTGCCACCAAAAGTCATTCTGTTTTGTCCCTTTGAGTGTCAAAAGGTTGTTCAAGAAAAGAGTGCACTCTTCATGAATATTTTCCCATTCTACAAAGCTATCAGTGAGTGTCAGGAAAGCATTCATCTTGAAAACAACCCAGCCAAAGCCCACCCAAACACTATAGCTCGCTGAAAAGCCTCACCATCTTCTAACTCAAGTATACTACTGTAATTCATCTCTAGAAGTAACTAATAGTCTCCACTACCAAGGAAGAGAGTAGCAAGTTTTATTGGTCCATATGTGCCAAATCATAACCAACCAAAATTACCTTAGTTACAAAATTGACAGAAAATAAACAATGAATTGTAAATGAAATCCAGTCACACAGACTGAATGGTGGTACATTACTGTGTAGTTTAATAATTACTTTTTTCTACATGTTTTGTAGAGCTTTAAATATTTTATTGATTAAAACAGATGAAAACAGCTGTCACGTGGAAAATTAATAACATAAAAATTTAATGCAAGCTCCAGTATAAATCAAATTCTCTTTTCTATTGATATTAAGATTTTATAGAATTACCTCATTAATGTTATTTTTTATTATTTTTATTCCTGTTTATATAGCATCATTACTCTATAAAATTGTATTTAAATAGATCTTTCATCTCATATCAATTTTAAGTTGCATTTTTTTCTTTTATAGAATAATTTATTAAATCCCTAGCCCATATTCATTGCGTTTTATTTATCTAAGAAGTGAAACACTTAAAACTACAGCTATGGAGCATACCACTCAGATTTATGCCATGTTATCAGAGGCTTCCTTTCACTGTTCTACCTTCCAGCTAAACCCCACTTCAATAGCAAGCCCCTACTGTCATACTTTTTCTGCCTGTACAAAAGATAAGAGAATAGAAAAATCTGTCACTTTAATGATGGCAACAGTAACTTATATAATTTATAAGCATTTTGTATAAACCTTGGTCTTCTGAAAAGACCAACTGATAACTGCATGAGCTAGGAAAAAATAGATATGTCTCACTAAAGAGAAAATAAAGTGAAATGTAAGTTCCTCTAATTGACTATGTTTAAAAATAGTAAATCATCATTATAGAGAACTACAAAAATGTCACATACTCCAGAGTTTCTCTGTAAGAAAATATGTATAAAAACAAAAATGATTTCACTCACAAAGTTTTAAAGATTAACAGGACATTGAAATCCTGGCACAAATTACCAACTATTTTTTCATGCTTGTCTATTTTAACCCATGTATCATTTATCATATAGAGGGCCAAGCTAGGTTCCATGACTAGCTAACTCCATGGCCCACCTATTCTATAGGCAACTCCTGAAGAACAGCAGGACTGAGAAACATTCCTTTCAAGGTTCTCTCCACCAGGGCATCCCTTTGGACCAGAAAATGGGTGTCTCACATTCCAGCTATGATTTTAAATAAACATGCATTTCAAACATAGTCCCGTCAACACTACTTTATTTTCTGTTTTATGGCATATTTCTGTGATTACATATGACTTCAGATTGAAAGGACGGTACCTGACACAATGCTTCAGTGGCATGTGCATCCTTTTTAAATATCAGTGACAAAATGAACCTAAAAATCTAAAAAATAATGAAGTATTATTCTTATTATTCCTACCCTATGCAGCCTCAGGCAATCTTAATATCTTTGCAGGATGGAAAATGTAATTGAAAGTCTACAAAAGAAAAATTCCCTTTAGTTAACTTTTTGCCTTTTCCAGCTGACAAACTCTAAAATGCATTCATTTATCTTAGTTATGCCTTTCACTGTTTCCCTCTGACAGAGGTAGCACTCCGCTCTAGTCTCTGGTTAGAAACAGCACAAGACCTGTAGCCAACTCTAATTGAGGAACCAGTATAATTTTCACTCTCCCCTTGCAGTCTTCAAACCAAGTGCAATTCAGCACATGAGAAAAAATAACAGGCGGTACAAAGTTCTTAGGGTCTGGCCCAGCAGGGGAAGTTGAAGCAAAAAGTCATGTCAACAACAATAACAATGAAAACATTTTTAAAAGCTTTGATCTTATGAATAGCCTCAGTACCAAAGGCAAGGCCTGCTGTTCATGCCTTAACAACAGGGCAAAAAGAGCAGACAACCTCATTTACACATGCTAGTTCAATGCCAAAGGCAGAAAAGTGGGGAAGACAATGGAGGTCTTTGGGGAAGCTCTGCAGTTAAGTGGATAGCCCTGTTATGCATTATTGCATCTATTACACTAAACAAATGCTACCAATAAAGGAAACTTTCCACTTTCTCATTTTAATATTTTCTGTTTTCTAAATCGGTCCATCTTCTGGTATGATAGAGTTAAGTGAACAAAGCATGACAAATATCCAGAAGAAATTTTTTTTCTGCTTTTACATCCTACTCTTTTTAAGTGTCACTGTATTTATGTAAGGTAAATATTTAGCCATGGAATATTTGTGGTCATTGATACTGGGATAAATACCAAATTTTACCAAACTTGAAACTTGACTATCTCTAAATATAAAATGGGGATTCATTTGCCCACAGCCTCAAAAGGCAAGTTCCCTTATACATACTGAATTCTGGTACAGGGATAAAAGAGAACTGACAGCTATGATTCAATAACTTTGAAAATTCATTCTGTCTACTATTTGTCTACATTTAATACTAAAAAGGACCTGAATGAATCATAGGGCAACCTCTAAGTCTCTTCTAGCCTAGAGTATAGGATAAAAAAAAAAAATCGCATTCATTCTGAGTCTGTGTTTAAAATTAATTATAGATCACTTCAATTTCTTCTTGGCTACCTGAATATTCTCAAGTTTGAAGAGACTATTTTGTGTAACACACTGTAATATTAATTGTCTTTCATTATGTAATCTGGCATAAAATTGGGAAATGGCATCTGTGACTAAACTTCATTATTAAAAATGTTATTTTTCCTCACTAGGACTTAAATTTTCTCATTAACTTAAAATTTAAACATACCTCCCAAAGAAGGTGCATTTGTGGTTTTTGTTTTGTTTTTTATTAAACCTGTACATATCAAGCATGCCATCCTGCCCTTTAAAATTACATGAAGTCTCAGACACCTTTCTGTTTCCAACATAAATTTGTATTTCAAGCCATTCACCAATCTGGTCTGCTGCACCCAATCTGGCCCATCTTCCCAGACACACTTGTCAAACTACCGCTTTTACCAGTCTGACCTAATTGTCACATCAGCAAAGCTTTCTCAGATCTATCAACCTGGCCAGAAATGGGTGTTCCTGCCCAACCACCAAACTTGTGCTTTCTATTTTAAAAATATGTACATTTGAATTAAACTTCATTAAGGAAATAGTTTTATAAGCAAAAGTAGACCCTCGTCATTCTAGTCTCTAAAGTCTTACTACACTGTGGTCCATGGACCAGCATTGCCCATTTCGTGTGAGAGCTTGTTCGAAATGCAGAATCTCAGGGCACTTGGGTGGCTCAGCCTGCTAAGTGGCTCACTCTTGATTTCAGCTCAGGTCACGATCTCAGGGTCCTGGGATCAAGCCCTACGAGGCCTCTGTGCTCAGCAGGGAGTCTGCAGGAGATTCTCTCCCTCTGTCCCTCCCCCTGCTTGACTCTCTCTCTCTCCCTCTCAATCTCTCAAATAAATACATACATCTTTAAAAAAAAATGCAGAATCTCAGCCCCACCCTACACCTACAGTCTCAGAGTCTGCATTTTAAACAAGATCTTCAGGTAATCCATACGTAAATTAACGTTAGAGAAGTCCTATTCTGTACTGCCAAAAAATATAAGCAAACAAACAACAGCCATACACCACCAATAAGCAAACAATTAGTAGCTAGAAATGGAGGAGCCTTAAGGGAAAGGAAGAAAAAAGTAAATGTCAAACTACCTTCATTCTTTCTAAGTTATGTGTTTAAAAGAAGACACAATAGTTGTACCTAAAATCTAGGTTGTGTTCATGTAGGTACATATATACTTAGAGAGGTATTCATACAATATAGGAAGTATTTCACAATATAATGATATGCTCCACATGTTGCAATTAGTTAAGAGTTTGTTCTTTTTTTAAAAAAAAAGATTTTATTTATTTACTTATTTGAGAGAGAGGGAGAGAGAAAGAGAATGAGCAGGGCAGGGGCAGGTGTGGCAAAGGGGCAGAGGGAGAGGAAGAGGGAGAAGCAGCCTACCCGTTGATCAGGGAGCCCGCCATGAGGCTCGATCCCAGGACTCTGGGATCATGACCTGATTCAAAGGCAGCCACTTAACCAACTGAGCCACCCAGGTGCCCCTAAGAATTTGTTCTGATAGAAGTTCTTAGTATTTTGTACCATAAATAATTTACTAATGTCACATAATGAAAGAAATGGCAGGTACAGTTTTTTGTCCAATAAAATGGCGCTAAAATAGTTATTCTTTAGGGGACACCTGTGTCAATAAACTTTATCCTATTCATCTTAGTGCAAGCCATTAAAAAGCAGCTTCCTAAGATTGGTCTAAGGGCACTGCCTGCCCATATTAACCCTGGAAAGGGATATTGGGGGGGAGGTTCCTGAGCTCAGATACAAAGGTAAAGAAGACCTTGCCCTGACTCAAGGGGCACAAAAATATGCTTCCAAAAATAGTTATACTGTCACTTGTTAGGAGAACCACTGGAACACAGAAGAGGGAGCACTTCATTCTGCCTAGAGAGTAGAGGCGTTAGGAAAAAAAAAAGTTGAAGAAGAGAACGAAGAATCTGCCAGAACGGCCTTGCAGGAGTTTCCAAGGCAGACTGAGGGGTTCTGGTGTTGGCTACAGTCAATTTAAAAGGTCTATCTAATTTAAAGAAAAAGCGAGACAAGGAATTCTGTGGCCAGGCAGAGCACACCAAAGCATGGGTGACTTTGATTATCACCTCTCTTTTCCACGGGCATTATCTGCCCACCATTTGTACAAAGGCAAAGTCCAATTAGACATGGGTTCCTACCCTCAAAGGGCACAGGAAGTAATGAGCACTGGATATTATATAAGACTGATGAATCACTGACCTCTATCTCTGAAACTAATACACTATATGTTAATTTAAATTAAAAAAATTAAATTAAAAAAATAAATTTAAAAAAATAATAAAAAATAAATGAATTAGCAATTACTAGTGGAGTTTAAAAGAACTGCATGAAGTCCCAAGGTTGGGGGGGCGGAAAGGATGAATCTTTGTTTGTTTGACATTGGAGGACTAGGGGGAACCCAGAAGGCAGTGAGTTTAGAGGTGAAAACAGACTTTTGAAGGCAACTCTTAGTTTTTTTTTTAAAAAAAGAGAGAGCAAGAGTGAGTGCAAGAGTGAGCAAGAGAGATATATTTGGGGCAGGTCCTAATTAAAACAGCAGAAAGAAGTGGTCACTTACTGGTTATTGTCATCAAGAGGAGGTGGTCCCCAACTTCCAGATCCAGAAAGTACCAGTTCTGCAATAATTTTTGCATTCAGAAAAAGTATATTTACCTGCAGGTAAATTGCCTAACCCCACACACAATATTTGAAGAAAATTAAAAATCTTTGGCCTAAGCCATCCAGCCCCAACATAACTTTACATCCATACATACCAATAACATTTCAATAAACACTATAAAATTCAAGCAAGCTAAAATGTTCTATGGTTCAGGGATGGACATGATAATTCTAGGTGAAGACTTTTCCTAACTTCAAAACTTTACACTGACTTAAGAGGCCATTTTTACTCAGTAAAATTTTAGCTTCAATGTTACATCCTTAATGAAACCTTTCTGTTCTGTTCTCTGTAGACCCTTCTAGCTGGGTGCTGCTGCTAACTGGATGAGTGACCTTGGTAATATTGCTCTGGATCTCCCTATCTTCATTACTAATATAAGGTGGTTGGCCTAGATCTATGAATTTCTAACTTTTATTTACTCACATGCACCCCAAAATAATCTTTTAAAACCTATAATACTGACTCATATATTTTAAGCTGGCATTTAAAATGTTTAATTACGAGTGTAAATAACTGGGAATGATGTAATTTCCAGCATATTGTAAATACTGACATTTAAAAATAAAGCTGTTACACCACTCTTTTAAATGCACCCAGTGGAACATAAATACCATAGTGATTTGATACCCACTATCATGTAAAAATAAACAACTGGCAGTTTATTAGGTCTTCTTTCATTTTGAATGACAACAAATAACTGAAAGCCACTTGACCTGAAATAGAATTTGAGAGAGATATATTTGGGGCAGGTCCTAATTAAAACAGCAGAATGAAGTGGTCACTTACTGGTTAATGTCATCAAGAGGAGGTGGTCCCAAACCTCCAGATCCAGAAAGTACCAGTTCTGCAATAAGTTTTGCATTCAGAAAAAGTATATTTACCTGCAGGTAAATTGCCTTTAAAATAAGTGCAGGCATGCCAAATATATGTCCCATATTTAAAAATTTTGTCCGATGATATTTCCTTTTCTTCCTTGAGTTTGCTTTTAATTCTTCGATACCACATTCCAAAATATTTTTCCAAATAGCACCGCGGTTTATTTTTCTTAAAATTGTTTTCTCTTTGAACAAAAAAAAAAAAGGAAATTATATTTTCTTATATGTTCCTTCTCTTAGGTAAATTCAATTTTTAGAAATACGGGGGGAGATGTATACCAAATAAGATGTTTTTGAGTGTTTAATGAATTGCTTTTATTTAGAAACAACGTAATATGTTAGAAAGAATATTACAGAAGCATAGATATTTAGGCATGGAGAAAACCAGTGACGAGGGCTACCATGCTTGTGCTTTAAAACAAAGACCAGGGCCTGGAACATAAAGCCTTTTTAAGAACAAATTTAGATTCAGTTGTGTGTATGTGGGGGTGGGGGGGGTGTTTTCTAAGGCAGTGGAGCGCCACCAGTGGGATGGAGCCATACTGTAAAATTGAAGGAAGATTAAGCCAAATAAAAAGACACTTGACTTATTTACCTAAAATAGTGTCTTGATCAACAGCCTCTGAGATGTTCAAAATCATCCAGCATGATGCTTAAATTCCTTGTTAGTTTCATACTATTTTTCTCCTTCATTCTACTAAAAAATCTTTAGAAAAAAATGAAAAGAGCAATTGTGCAAAGGTAAGTGGGAAAGAGAACTAGCTTGAGAATTTGGGCTGAAACACAAATTCTCACACAAGTCCACATCAGTACATATGGAAATAGAGTATGTGAAGGTTAATTTCCTTAAAATCATAAATGTACATGTACCCCTTGGACATTCTCTAGGAGTCCTCACTTCACATGTACCTAAGTTTAGAAACTGCTGTGCATCCTTCCTTGTGTATGTTTATAGATTACTCAGGTGTTACATCCTACACAGTACTTGCATAATGCCTTGAATTTAGTAGTCAGCCAATACATATATGTACAATTCATAATTTCTAAAGTGTATCTAATTGTACATACACAAAATTTATATTTAAATGAACATGGCATTGTTATTATGCTTTTCCATATTTATTCCCAAACATGTAGAATTGTCTGACAAGAGCACTACAGTACAATGAGCTTGTGAATATACTGTATTTATTAACACCAGGAAATTAATCTACTATAGCTATACTGGCAGGCTTCCCTATTTGCATTTTCTACAACTTCTTTTCTGAAGAACACTATATTTCAGTCATGTTTTCATCTTCAATATTTGCTCTCTTTCTAGATTTCTGTGTTCCACTTAACCACACATTGCCAATTACACACTTACCCTGTCCATGAATATCCACCAATAGGTGAAACTATTTCTTAAGTGAATCTAAGCAGGTATTTTATCTGGGGACCATGTGTCTAACAAAGCAGCCATTTCTAACTAAGGATACCAAAGTCAAAGTTACAGCAAATTTACTTTGCAATGTTATCACACATGCCAAACATAATATTGAACTACCAACAAAATGACTGCTATGCACAATACACTATAATTAACCTTGTAAATTCACTGTACTTACAGCCTTAACATGTATGTACTTTGGTGAAAGGAACCACAGTGCTGAAAGCAAATGTGAAATTTGCTAAATAAATTTTTGGAAGCTTAAGTCATTTGACCTTTCCAGTTTAAACAACCTAATATAGGAGTTAGTCATTCTTGGATATGGGACATTACAAATAAACTGCCCAAAATAATAGTCATCATGTTCAGGGATATCCTTGCTCTGAATTATTACAATAAATTTCCCTGAAGAGTTTAAATGAATAAAATAATAATTCTCAGCCTCCTGAAATCACAGGTAAATCTATGAATCAATCACCTCTCTAGTATCTGAGAACATGTAAATAGGACTTACAAGTTGTTCCTGGAAAGGTACAGAACACTAAGTCCAAGTTCCAGGACTTAAAATTATATCACAACTTAAAAGATGTTTTCCTTAGCATACCGAATACTGACTTAAATATTCAATCTTCAGGGATATATAAGTTCCTTACCTCAATTTAATATTTACTCAAGAAACACACAGGAAATAAATTATGATTGATAAATGAGAAATCAGACCTGGGAGTGATCCCTTGGACTTCTATCGTCAATACCTAAATGAGACTACCTCTGAAGTCTGAGGTGAATTTCCAGAATTCTGAGAGAGAGACTATTACTTATTTCTCAAAGGCAATTTGAAACAATTCACTTAGAAAATAATGATTTAGCACTTAGTAGCCACAATTAGGATATCAATGTGAGAACTTCTGTCTCTATTAAAAAAAAAAAAGAACTGAAAAAACACTTAGAAATAATAATTTTAAAGGACTACATATATGAATACACATACTATTCATAACAGATACCAATTATATATTTGACTGAATATTTACATATAAAATGCAATCACTGATTATCAGGTCTTCACTTAATTTTCTCTTTGAACATTTTAACTAAATTTGCGTAATATGTGTGTAGTCTCTCCCTCACTCTCACTCTTTCTCTCTGCCCTATAATTTGTGCTCTGCTTTCCTACTGTTAAGAAAAGAGACAACAGACCCAAAATGGAGTCACTCAAGCTAAACCCCATGTCAGCAAACCAAGATTTAATATCTAATCTAACTGAAATTTCAATTGTCTCCCAGAAATGTAATCTTAAACCAGTAAATCTGGAATTTTCTGGTCAGCCCTAGTGAGGTAATCTCACAGGGGCTGTGAGATTGGTTTTGATGGTCCCACAGATCCCTTCTGTCCCCAAAAGGAAGGTGACACTGCTTCAAACAGTACACTCTTTCCCTTGTCTCACCCCCTATAAAAGCCTTCCATTTTGTACAGCTCTTTGAAGCTCCTTTCTATTTGCTAGATGGGATGCTGCCCAATTCATGAATCACTGAATAAAGCCAATTTGATCTTCAAATTTTATTCAGTTGAATTTTGTTTTTCAATACTACCTATACATACTCACATTACCATACTTATTCCTACACCTCCCTCACTTACTCACAGTCTTACACAATGGAATGCATCTGAGAGATTTAAGTGTGACTAAAGTCTCAATAATCATTCATGAGCTTCAAAATTTATGATACTTGCAAAATAGCTAATTATTTGGCCCTGAAAAGGAACTGGTTTTCTACATGATAGAGGGAAAAATACTGTCACAGCAAGGTAATTCAGAATGTATAAAGAATTCAGAATGGTATGACATGCCTTATTTTAAAAGAAACAACCCTGAACCATGTTAGACAGACCATCAAAACCAATTAGTGAACCAAGTAAAGCTATTTGATTCTGAAAAACTATCCAATCATGGATTAGTCTAAGTTCTAAATATATAAGAGCTGGAGAGCTCTCAGTTTGGAGCACAGAAATATTGGACGTTACAAGACAAACTGGGTACTGTTTGGTTGAATTTTATTTTGTTAGTTTTGGCCCTCTATTTAATATATAGCAAGCTTTTGGTTCTCTGGATTCCTGGAACTTGGGAAAAACAAACAAACAAACAAATAAAATTTTCTAGATAGCTGATTCCCACCACCACCTCCCCATAATCAAGCTTTTATTCTTGTTATAAAAGCTAACGTTTATTAAGTACTTACACTGTGTCAGAGTCTGTGTTGAATAGTTTATAAACATTATCTCATTTTATCTTCCTAACAATACTACAAAGGAGATACTTTTGTTATCTCTTGTTATCTCCAATTTTATACGTGAGGAAATGGACCCAGATTGGTTAAGTCCTTTGCCCACAGTCATACAGTGAATACGAGGTAGAGCCAAGATAAAATCCAGACCTGATTTATACCATTCATAACAATTAAAGCAATGATGCTTCTAATCATTGTCTTCTGTGAGGGAGACATTGTAAAATGTGCAACTAATTAATTTGTTACCAGATTGGAGAGAATATAATTTAAACATTTATTGATATCTTAAGGCCACAACATGAATATTTCTACTTGTTTTATGGACTTTGCAATCCTGAGATCTACTCAGGGTTTACTCAGCCATGGAAGGTGTCAACCCCACTGTGGCCCCATTGTGGCCCCACAGTGGCCCCAGGCAAATGTACCATGAACACTTGTGTTATGTTATCATAGTCCCTCTGCCTCTTGTCCTATTCCCAGCCTGCCGGTTGTGATGTTTATTGTATTTATGCTACTTTCCTCTTTTTCAACATTTAGATTTTCATTTCCTATCAGCTTTGAAACTCACTTACTCAGCGAGTTATAACTGTATGTCTAAAACAAGGTAGACTCTGACTGGGGCCTCAGTGTTGTTATAGGAATAAAGAACTTCACAAACTTGTGGCAAACTCACAACACATATCTGCCATTCTACCTAACGCTTAGCAAGGGTGTTTTCTTTACAATTATTTGGAAAAAAAATGTATCTTAGAAAATATATTAGGCTATTAGGGTCTAATTTTATGAACTGTCATCAGCTTAAAGAATCTGATAATTATTAAACTAAGAAAATGGAGAAATATGTGAGTGATTGAGATATATAAAATCTTACAGTTGGTAGAATATGTAAAAGTTCCAACCAGTCTACTTTCAAACCCAGTGTAGTTTCAGAAAACTGTTTGAACATACCAAAATCTTTCAGAGGAAGTATAGAGTACCAAAGCTAAGGGATTCAAAGAATATATTCCCTAAGTTTCTCAGACCTAGAAAGATTATAAGGGCATTTTTTCTTATCAATACAATCATCTAAGCAACAACATATAATCATGTCCCATAACTGAGCAGCAAAGGAATAAGAGCAAATAAAATATAATTACTAATTTACAACCTTTCAGATCTTTACATCTTAAAACAGATATTCTAGGATGGATCATTTCAGCTGTAGATAACAATTTCCAAGTGCCCTTTTCAACCTCTATTTATATTTTTGGAAAGGAATCCATTTGCCTTTTTAATTCATTTATTTTTTTTATTTTGCTTTAAATTGGGAAGGTAATCTCACAAATCACAGAAGCCTTTTTATTGTGTATGAGAAATTAAATAATGATTTTCATTGTCTATTTTTTCAATATTTTAAAGAATATTCAGACCATCTAGACTTTATAAGGGTGGCTTTATCTTTAATATAAACTAGTGGCTATTTTGAGCACCCTTCCTTTTTCAGAAATTAAGGCAATTACTTTCCTGTCACTTCCTTTTTGTAGGCTTTCTTCTAAAAAAAAAAGATAAAAAGGACGTTAAAAATATTTAAAGATAAACTAGTGTGAGGCAAACTCTGTGTTAACCAAAACAGCAGAATTTGTTTTTATCATTTTATTGTTAGATTAACTATTTCAACTCCTCTTCCCTGAAAGTTTTGATACTTTGTCAAATATTTAGACCATGTCTCTATTTTATAAAGCTTACTTGTGGAAAATGATTTGTGTAGGAAGGAGTGATGCAGTTTCTAAAATCATAAAAGGTCAGGGCATAGCAAATACCTACGTATGTGTGTTCCTATACCCACCATGTGTGCCCTTCAGTCAGGAAAGTTACCCACATTTTACTGTCGCTCCATTTTTCCTATTTTATATTGATACAGTGCATATGTTAATAAAGAAGCAAAAATATTTGTAAGTAAAGGAGCCATCAATATTTACACAAAAAGATGTAGTTATTGTACACAGATTTTGAAATAGGCTTAGAAAGGATTCATAAAAGAGTAGAAAGCACAGCTGCTAATCTTAGAAAGTTTGTAATCTATAATAACAAAGTTTGTTTTTTATTCACTTAAAAAATTAGTACCCATATTTTAGTACCCGGTTTGTTATCAATATTTATTGCTATATTTCTCTCCTAACTCTGACTCTTAAAAAATATTCTAGGTCAAGACATGCAAAAACAAAACATATATATAGTATTATATCTATCTATCTATTATAATAAAATGATATAAATAAGATTCAAGTATATAAAATCAGGCAGCCCCATAATCTTAGGCTAAGGAATCTTACTGGATTTTTGCAGTGAGTTTAGATGTGTATCAAGTCATGTAAAACAAATGTAATCCCACAACTCTGCTGAGTAAATCTCAGGTTTATTACTGGAGTAAGAGTGTACAGAGACCATCCTCTATGAATAGAGCTGACAATTCCTCTGCAGTGCTGACCCTTGTCTGGAGTTTACAGCATGAGCTTGGCTACTAGCCAATATGAACAATGTTTAAATTTTTTTATGGCAGCTCAATGAGCTTTCAAACATTCATCTGCTTTACTTACTGTGCTTAATAAAAAGCAAGCCAATGTATTTTCTCATTTCCTTTTCATCACTAATAAGAGTAACCATCAACCTTATGAAGGATATCGTCTGCTTTTACTTCCAGCTTCTTTTCCCCAGTAGCTCTGCATCGAAGCACTAATAGAACACCATTATCCCACCCATCATCATTACACAGATTTGGATATAAAGCAGCGTATATCTTGTCACTAAAATGTAACAACTATATACAGAAAAGCCCTTGGGAATTACTTCTGTACTCGGACATCAACATTTTAAAGGAGATTTACTGTATTAAGGAAATAGTTGCTTTATACAAGCCTTTATATTCTGGAAAGCTTAAAAGGTTACAAAATTTATTTTAAAAATGATTTATTCATTTATTTGAGAGAGAGAGAGACAGAGAGAAATTGGGGGGGATGGGTCAGAGGGAGAGACTCTTCATGCAGATTCCCTGCTGAGTGTGGAGCCCCACCCAGGGCTTGACCCCACAATCCATGAGATCATAACCTGAGCTGAAACCAAGAGTTAGACACTTAACCAAGTAAGCCAGCCAGGTACCTCACAAAATTTTTGATAGCAACACAAAACTTTGTAATCTATGACACCAATAACATTTCCAAAGAAAGGAGTTTCATATGCGATCTTCATATAAAACAACCTGATTACTAATTTAGGAATCATGTACATTTTAAGCCATATGTATTTACTTAAAAGAGTGCAATGATTTATTAAGTTTTAAAGATATGCATATTATATTTATTAACTTATTTTGTGTGCTGCCTCATTCTAAAAGCAATATAAAGGAATATAAGAATGTATGCAGCAGTCTAACACCATCTGAAGTTCAGTTTGATATTCTATTCCATACTTCATTTGTTTTAAATTCTTTTAGAATACAAGATGTTTAAGTATATTTATAAATATGCAAAATAACTATATATATATATGCTAAGTATACAGTGCTAATGAATGTGTGTATATGGATATATATACCATGCATCCATATATGCATCTATACATGCATATAATATGTGCCTGTCATATATGTCTATAGGTACATACACTTACACACATGTCTACATATACCTGCATATATACATATACATACATACACACATACACGTATCTCAGTGTTTATGAGCTTTGAAAATACCCAGTATGTGTAGCAGATATGTCAGCCATCTCCAAAATTCATTCCCAATCTGCCACTTGGAGATCTGTCAAACTAATAAAGAAGCATATTGTGTAAGCATACACACTGGGCACATAGCGAGTGTTTTCTGGGTCCTGGCTCCCCACTCACCATCATCTCCTATCAATCATGTCCTCAGCAACAGCAGGGGCAATGGAAAGAGAAGCAGAGGTAATTAGAGGTGTGACTCAGTTCCACATGCACAGAAAATAAAGGCCACAGACACCCTGTTAAAACATGTTTGCATTATAGTCTTAACCAGTTCCATACTGAAAAAAGAGGGAAGGATTATGTTAATGAATCAAGTTCTTGACTCTTTAAATAATTATTGCCAATCTCTTTTTCTGAACTATAAAAAACCACATTCTCTAGCCACTCCCTTGGCTGCAAGAACTTGGAAATTTTCACATTACTGTGATTTATAAAGTATCATCAAAAGAAAAATATTAGCTTATTATAGTACAAGAAGGGTTGGGTTTCAGAATTAGACAGACCTGCATTTACAACCTGGCGTTGTGAAACAGCAAATTAGTAAATTATCTTAGCCCTGCCCTGGTAAATATGGCTAATAATATTTACTTTGTAAGGTTTTTGTTGAGCATTAAGTGGTATGTTAATCAGTGGGTACATACTTGGCAATCAATAAATGGCCATTCAAATATTTTTATCATTCATCCTCGAGACAGGATACCTACAATTCAGGATGCAATAGAGTTATCTATTGTAGAGTTATCTACAATATTTTTTGAAAGCTGAAGAAAAGAGTACAAAGGATATATAGGGGGAAAAATAAAATTGTGAAACAAGTGTTGATGATGATGATGTGGAGAAAAAGGAACGCTTGTGCACTGTTGGTGGGACTGCAAACTGGAAAACAGCTTGGAGGTTCCTCAAAAAATTAAAAATAGAATTACCCTATGATCCAGTAATCCCACTACTGGATATTTACCCAAAGAATATGAAAACAATAATTCAAAAAGATATATGCACCCCTATGTTTACTGAAGCATTATCTAGCCAAATTACGGAAGCAGTGCAAGTATCCATCGACAGATGAATGAAGAAGTGGTATATATATAGGAAATACTATTCAGCCACAAAAAAGAATGAAATCTTGCCACTTGCGATGACATGGATGGAGCTAGACAGTATTATGCTAAATGAAATAAGTCAGAGAAAGACAAATACCAAATGATTTCTCTCATGTAGAATTTCAGAAACAAAACAAATGAGCAAAGAGGAAAAAAAGAGACAAATCAAAAAACAGGCTTTTAACTACAGAACAAACTGATGGTTACCAGAGGGGAGGTCGGTAGAGGGGAGTGGGTGAAATAGGTGAAGGGGATTAAGAGTGCACTTATCCCCATGAGTACTGAATAGTATACCGAATTACTGAATCACAATATTGTACACCTGAAACTAACACGTATGTTAATTACACTGAAATTTAAAATTAAAAAAAAGCAAAACCTGCCCTCTGTTCTGCAAATTCCTAAACATCCTTGTTATTTTATACTTGCCTAAATAGATTTCTCATTTCATGTGAAAAAAAATGTGTTTAGCATCAAAAAGGAATGTTGCAGGGGCATAGCTATTTGTAGGATGTAGGAAGACACAATTCTGCGCTTTTTTATAGAGAAAGCAAACAAGATACCACGATCATGACATGAATCAATTTCCAGAAGTGAAAGCAAGCCAGTAGCCTGAGGAACACAAGCATTCCTGGCATGGGAGCCCGAAGTCAATGTCTGCGATGGGTCTCAGAAAAAGGACAGAGTGAAAAGTGTTGAATAACATCCTCAAAAGCATTCTTACAGCACCGACAGCCCTGAGCTGCACAGCCTATTTCTAAAAACACAGACTGGTGGGCTTCAGGGTCTTCACGTCTCCTAGGTCCTCCTCACTAGGGAGGCCAAGGGAACACTGGCCACACACAAGTGTGCTGCACTCAAATTCCAGTTTCACCACTTGCCAACTGCAACCTTGAACAACTGTCCAGTTTCTCACTGTAACTAGTCTCTTCTGAGGGGAAAAGAGGATCCGATGGTGCCTTTCCCATAGGCATTTGGGAAGATAAAATAAAGCGCCAAGCTCAGTTATGAGCCAGAGGACAGAAATTGCTGATGTTAAGGTGCTGCTCTACTATTAAAAAAGGAACAGTCAGAATTAGAACCAAGGAAGTTTTTATACCAAGACTATTAATACAATATGTCCTGTAAATAAGCACATCTACCTGTCATATTTGCATTCATATCACATTACAGAAAAAAAGGGAATCAAATGTTAGATTTGATTTCATGTCAGCACGTCAGAGCATCCTAAAAGGGAACTAACTCCATAGCAGCTATCTGAACCCTTTGCTTAAGGAAATACCCACAGTCTCCAAATGCTTTGTCTTTGATATCTCTTTTATTACTCCATTCATATTCTCAGTCTGTGTACTACCAAATCCCAGCCACTGAATGTCAGTAACTTTTCCCAGCTCCATGCAAGTAACATTCTTTCATTGTTTTTAAATATCTACCTTCATGTGAATATTCCCAAAATCTTTATTCTTTCTTTAACATAAAGAATCTTAGTTTTGTTTTTCTTTTCTTGTCACTTTCCAATTACCTAAGTAGTTAGTAAGACTCCATTTCTATAACTTTAAAAGTTATAGAAATTTCTAAGTCTAAATAAATCCCAAAAAGGGTAAGTCCTGAAGTACCATCATAAAATGCTTGAGCTTGGGTTCCAACTTAGGCTCTGCTAATGTGTAATTTGACCTTTTAGCCTTAATTTATGTTTCTGTAAAAGGAGGGGTTATTCTAGATCAGGGTTTCTCAAACTTGACATGGTTTGCTTGGATAATTTGTGGTTATAGAGGCTGCCCTGTGTATTGTATGATATTTAGCAACATCTCTGGCCTCTAAACACTAGATGCCAGGAGCAAACCCCTCCCCAAGCTGTGACAACTGAAAATGTTCTTCAGACATTGCCAGGTGTCCCTTGGAGGCAAAATCACCTGGGCTTAGAAATTAGTCTATGCTTTAATCTACGAGTGGTACAATGAAAGAATCTGCATTAGAATTTGATTTCATGATATTTCCACTAAAATCTAATTACCTAGAGGGCAGGGACATTTTTCTGTTGTGTTCAGTGCCATATTTCCAGTGGATACTTGGTGTAGTAGGTATTAATTACATTTTGTTTGATGAAAATGAATAAATGATGGAATATTTAACTCTACAGAAATTGAAACCTCTCCATTTATCACCTCTTAGCAACACATTTTGATGAGTCTCTAAGCAATATTTGTCTTCCATGCTTACTCCACTTTTTTTTTTCCTTATGAGCTTATGGATATTGTATTTGCTTCCTTTTAACATAAATTCAGTTCAGCTACCCTTTAGAATCCAAGGTGCTTGGGAACAAGAACTGTATTGTCCTTCCCCCCAATTCAGCACATTAATTAATTCTTTACACATGTGGACTGATAGATTGGAACATCCCATCTTCAATACAGCAGCAATAGATAGGCAGCAAGTGAATCCAAATCTCTGAAATATAGATTTTCCTCTCTAATAAATACCAGAGAAGCAAAAATGTTCCTTTCCAACATTTATATATACAGATTCATTTCTGAGTTTCAGAAAACTTTACATGTTCTTTATGCATTAATTCAAGAATGGTATTCTCTCATCCCATAGCATATGCTTTCTCTTTTTTGTTGAAAGTGAGTCTTCATGTCAAAAAGCAACAGCTGTTCTCAATTACAGCAACCACTTTTAACCTTTTGTGGCATTGTAACTGACCACTGAACAGAGAATTCAGGAATATTTTACATGGAGGGTCTTTCACTATTAAAAGTCTGTGACTGTTCATGTAATGGCTATGAGTTTCATGACCTTGACTCACCCTTGGAATCTCTGGGTCTCCTCTCACAGAATAAATTTGTAATTAGAAGTCCAATACTGTTTCTAAAGGGCAATCAACAGCAACATATCTGAGGACTACTGGAAGAGGAGTAAATAACAACACGACCAAAGTTTATAATACATTTTTCCTACATGATATCATGGATTCTGTTCCATAAAAGAGGCATCCATAAGTGATTACAGTTATCTGCCAACAGGATGTTTTGTCCACATCCTGGAAGATGAGAAGCTACAAGAACAGAGTATACATGCAGTCTCTCTCGTCATATGATTCTTTCCAAATGGCTTTCACTTTCGGAGCACTTTCATCAAACATTATCAAAACTTAAATACTTCTCTCCACAATTGCTTTCTATTAAAGTTTAGTGCCACCTGTCAGAGCTGTAACATAAACCCTTATTAGCGCTTATAAGTTCTACTCTGGAACTAATAAGGGATTGTCAAAACTCCAAACACAGACAGAAGTGGGGGGGGAGAAATCACAGGAAAGAAGGTGGAAAGTGCACAACAAATCTATTTGCAAAGCAATCTTTGTGAGACCAGTAACAATGCCTTTCACAGAACCTAAGTATCTCAAGAGAGAGAAGATCTACTTCTTAGTTTATTTTGCATAAGGTTTGGTTTCCCTTCCTCTGAGAGGGGTTGACTAAAAACAATGAAACAAACTGGAAAACTTAATGAAATCTCAATAATCTCTTTTTTTTTTAGAATCATAATCTGCATTTGAACAAAAATTACATCGGATTCTTCAGATTTTAAAATATAGAATCTTTGATGATTTCTGAATAACTGGAAAGAAAAAGCATGTTGAAAAATTAAGACCAGACAAAAGTATCTGAAAGTATCTGAAAATTCACAGATTTTAGCATAGTAAACAAAAAAAAAAAATGATATCCTAAAAGCAAATACTCTACAGCTATTTGACAAGGGATGATTGTGAACTGGGTTAGAACCTTGGGAAAATAATACTGACCCATAAAATGGCCCTCCACGTCAAGACAAAGACTAGTAAAAGACATATTTAAAGAATAAATGTCTTATTATTTTTCCCTCTTTGAACAATGGAATTGCCAAGATTCTATAACGAAAGTTAACCTGTATAAGGTAAAATAACCCATATTTTACTAACAGACTGTCATTCTCATTTAGTTGTAATCCCGTGTTAGACCGTTACTAACATTTATAAAACTGCCTGTGATTTTTAAGATCTTTTACAGTGGTTCATTGATGACCACCTAACTTGTACTTATTAATTATGAGGTATTCCAATAGTTAGACATGAATTTGTTCTACTCCTTAAATTTAACGACAGTCATATCTCCCCTAAATATGTTTGCAATTAAATTGTCTCTGACTGCTCAAAATAATCTGATTTGTAGTTTGTACAGAACAAAGACCTCACATTTCTTTTTAGTATCTTAAATATGCAAATCCATGGCTTTAAATTTATACTGTTTGTTTTTATACAGGCTCAGAAATGAACTACAATACTTAAGTAACTCACAAGCCAAATACACTCCCTTGTTTTTCCTCTCTTTTTCATATTTTAAAAGAGTTTTTACTTAATTACTGTTTGAATGGTACGTTGACATAATTTGATTGAAAGTTTCCAGTAATATCATATAGTAATTCATGTAAACACATTTGGCATTTACTTCATACAATTTATACTGTTTTCTTCACTGCTGTTTTTTTTACTATTCGGGTGATTCTTAAATGTACATAATAAATACCCAAAATAAATCAAATAGATATGGTTAGTTCTACACAGAGTCAAGTAAAATGGTTTGACAAATATTTTTACTTACTTGATTACTTTTTTTTGATTCACATGATTCCTTCTAGGCAAGAACATTATTTATTGTTATAACCTCCCCCATTACCTAAGCTAGTCTTTTACACAATGAAATGTTAGGACATAACAGTGAAAAACTTTTAGGTTTAACATTTTGAAATGTAGAATTTTTATTTTATTTTGCTATTGTTGTTGTTTGCTTGTTCCTAAACTATATTTTCTTAAAACCTAAGTTAAAACCTAAAAGCCTTTCTGGATCTACAATAATAAAAATGTCCATCACTAAATTTAAGGCTGCTTTTGAATAATCAGCAGGGGAAAAAAATGCTAGAAGGAATAAGAGACTGAGTCAAATACCAGATGGGAAAAATCAAGAGTGACTGATGTTCAGAAGAAGAAAAATAGAAGCTAACAAGAAGAGAGTGGAGGAAATATTACCCATGATTGAATAGACTAGAAGCTTAATGAAAATAAAAATGAAGTCTCCTCAGGAAAGGAAAATCCTACTTGGAAGAAGCTGGACAACCAGTGAAGAAATAATGAATACATAGATAAATACATTCATTAAAGACATTTTCTACCCCTTCAGGTATCCCTAAGTCCTAAGGTTTAAGGTAAGAGGGAGGCTTTTGAATGGATGAGTTTATCACATCTGTTTTAACACAGATGAAACAAGAAAGCAAGGAAAATTACACATTCTGGTGACACTGATGACTAACAATAATGATGATACTCAAATACCCTTTTATGTATGAAGAAACTGAAGTTCAAACTGTTTAGCCACATGCTTGATAAGCAGCATTTCTGGGGCTCCTGAGTCCAAGCACTCAAATATTTGTCAGTGACAAGAGCCTTTCGCTAAATAAAACATTAAATGCAAACTTAAGTTTGAGGGCAAACTTGGTCGGGGGGTTCTGCATCGTGCTAATGGTACCAAAACTTATTATACAAATTGTTGAGAAGACACAGAAACTTGTATAAATCAAGGGTTTGATTGCTATTATAAAGCTGTCAAAATGTATCTGTTTACTTGAAAGTTATGTACGTTATTACCTATCAGTGGTATATTTTTTATTAAAATAAATGCATTGGTTTGAAAAGTCATGGGTATGCAACTGCTAAAGGCAAAGTGGGATTGGAGGGTTATCATTTTAAACTCTGGGAAAACAAATAATTTCTTCATAATTCAAGGTAAGAAACTTCAGTGCAGTAATTAAAGGATGAGTAATTTCAGTGCAGTAATTGAAGGATGAGTCAATGAGTACTAGCTCTGTAAAACAAAAATTATTTCAGCATCTATATAAATAATTAGAACTTTGTTTTGTTATAAGTATGATAGTCAATTGATTTTTTGCAAGTCAGAAAAACAATATTCATCATAAATTCATAAAAGAGAAAAGGTATTCTCTCAGATACAAGACACTAATTAATGAATAGATAAGATAAAGTAATAATTCATTAATTAGTATCAGAATAGTTAGGTGGATCTAGTCTTAACTTGTTGCATCTGTATGTGATCTAACAGTCAAATGTTCTCATTTCAAATTAGATGAAATGGACATCGTTATGTGTCTGAAAGAACTAGTAGATTCAAAGATAAATAGCATAAAGCATATTCTCTCTAGAACTTACATTCTAAGAATGCTTAGTTGGAATAGTTCATTCAGTAAGTATTCATTCAGTAAGTATCTGAGAACCTAATTATACTCTGCTAGTTCTAGGCATGATGTTCCTAAAAAAGGACAAAATGAGGCCCCTTCTCTCAAGTAACTTACTGCCCAGCGCCCAGCATGCAGCCCAGTGCGGGGCTCAAATTCAGGACCCTCAGATCAAGAACTGAGCCTAGATCAAGAGTCAGATGCTTAACTGACTGAGCCACCCAAGCGCACCCCCCCAAAAAATGCTTCTGAATTAATTAAAACATATGAACTCCTTGAAGTTCCAGAGGGTGCAAAAAGACTCAGTAGTAGGTGCCAAGAAAATCTGAATGAGATTTTCAATTTTGTCTACCTCCTCAAGAGTAAGCAGAATCTCCAAATTGTTTTGTTATTGAAACCTTGACAGCTTCTTTAAGAGTTTCTGAATTGACAAAGAAATGAATGGAGAATAAGAACTCATACCCTAACTCCTAGGTGAAACAAATATAATTATGAATAATCATCAAAAAGTCTAGCTGTCTTCATACATCACATCAAACACATTTTTCTATTAAGCTGCTAATGTACAAAAACAAGAAATAAAGTTTGCATTCCACAATGAATGCACAGAGATAAAACACAGAGCAACAGATTCTTCAGTGACATTAATAAGGTACTTAGTACATTAAGTCTAAACAAAGTTTGTAGGAGCAGGAATATTTATAGTAACCTCCTGGTATCTGCCTCAAATGTAATTAATTGACTATATAAAAATCCATCAGCATTCTCATTTTTTCTCTCCTAACTAAATCAAAGCAGATAGCATAATTCAATAGCCAGGATTAAAAAATAATAATAAATTTCACAAGGTTTTCTTGGCATTAATGTAAAATTTCTTCACATCTCCAATCTTAAAAAGTTAAAAGAATTATACTGGGATGTAAGAAATACAAACGATTTCCCTAGTGAAATAAATCAAGTGTATTTTGACTGTTAATGATTGAAAGCAAACAACAGATGATTTAGGTTTATAATTTTAATATTTAATGTTATTGTTTTAAAAGAGGTTTATTAACATTCTATAAAAACGACTTAACCTGCAACTTGACCACATCCAGCCAGCTCACCCAGAGACCAGAAACACGGCCCAAACACTTAAGCCACACATAGTAAATTAAGAGACACCATGATTTCCTCCTCTATCATTAAACTGAGAGAAAACCTACTTAAACTAAAGCCATATTTTAAAATTATATATTACAGAAACTACCAGAAAACCAAGTCTCATACATGATTTCTTACTTTTCTTATTAGTCATTACATTACTCTTTATCAGTTGAAGCCTGTGTAGTTATTTTTATGTGCATTTCTATTTTACCAAACTTATCATAATAAGCACTCTCCCTTTTTCTGCATTTGAGGTTTGTATGGCATGCAATTACTGAAGTATTCTTTAGCTACCAATGTTTCTTTCAGTCTTATTTTCTACCTCTAATCAATCCTTAAAGGAAACAGGTGCACCGCTTTCTATTGCTTGCTTTCCTGTGTTCGTTCTTTCTTGCACAGTAAAGCAAGACCAGCAACATAAAGCATCTTATTGTAGAAATTTTTAATTTCCTATCACTTATATCCTCCCACACCAATACCTCCTTCCTCATTAACACTAATATCTTATTTTTAGTATAAACTGTCATTAACTTAGCTCTGCTTAAAAATTCGGTTAAAAATCTATGCTTCTTTAAGAGCAAAGACCAAAGTATTTAACCCCCCAACACACACACAGATTTTTGAACTATGAACCAAACTAATTTAGCAGGGATAATGTTCATCTTTGTTGGTTTTTTTTAGTGTGCAACACAGGGTTTGGTACATACTACAGACTCAATAATTGTTGAATAACTGAATAAATGGTCAAAAGATATTTTCCACTACTTTTTCTCATTTCAGGAAAAGTGCAGTGCTGTGAAAGTTTGCAATATATACAAGAAAAGTGTAATGCTATGGTTAGAATTCTGGTCCTGTACAAAGACAACTTTGGTTTTAATTATAGTTCTGAAATTGATGGGTGAGTTTTTTGACAATAAAATGTCTATCAATATATTTTCCTATCAAATGGATATTGTCATATTTTCAGCATTTACTTAACCAAACTTTAACTGTCCCAATTATCCATCTAGAGTGGAATAAATGGTTCAGAATATTTCATTACTAAAGTCATAAAATGACCTGGTTATGAAATTTAGCTTCTTTATAAAGCCTCCCTGTGGAAAAAGCTCAGAACATAAAACTTTAATGGGACTTCTACACATTTCGAGAATTTGAGATAATGGATCAATAAACAAATTATAAACTTTATCTTCTGGAATGAGTAAGCTACATAAGGTAGTTAGCCTCTTTTCCTTACTCTATAAGTTTCTAATCCCAACAGTGATGATCCAAATCTCTCAATGCAAAGGCTTTTCATCATTAATGAACAAATTCCATTATGAATTTGGAAATACTCAAAATTAATCTCTCCTTCCCCTACATTGTCAAAGTCCCTTATACCCCTGGTGCAAGACTGATTGGTCTGTCTTGCATTAAAAGTATTCATTTATGTATCTCTCTTTCATAGTAGATGCTGAGCTCCTGTAAGATAGATACAATCTATGTTTCCCTGTGTCTAGAGCATTATTACTTTGTACTAATAGATGGTCAAAAACACTTATTGAATTAAATTTGGTAGATTTTTTGTATATCTAAGATGCTTCGCGATTATATATCCAGATTTTATGAGATATCACCCAGGCTAAGCTTAGTCTTCTCAAAATATTACATTTTGGCTAGTAACCCTTCTTTCTAAAAATTCTAGAAGCAGAAAAATGTGGGAAATAAACAATTATATTAAAACTTATATTAATAGTTTTTGGTTACTTTATGCCAAATCAACTGTGGTCCTACTCCTCTTTCAATGTACAGTACTCTTAACTCCAGTGGAATTTGTATTTTAATGGGGTTTCTTGGTCTCTGTCACCACTGGACTAAATCATAGGGAAGAAGTGTGGATTGAGGTTAAGATGGCAGCCTTTGGAATCAGACTGCCTGGTTTCAGATCTCCAATCTAACACTCACTCATTAAAGAAACTAAGGCAAGATATTTAACCTGTGAAAGCTTTGTTCTCATTTTTTAAATGTAGATAATAATAATATGTACCTGTCACTTATTTGGGTGGATAAATAAGATAGCTCATAGATATGACTTAGCAAATAAACACAATGGCATCTAGTAAGTAATGAACATTAAAAGTCTTCGAGTTCCAATACAATGCTTAGAGTGAAATAAGCACTCATTAAATATTCTTTTAAATAAGGTAAATGCATTTTGATTTCTTATGTGTTAGGCAACTGAAAGCCTTTGGTTGCTGATCAATGTATTATAAAATTATCCTGAGATGTTTAAAATCGAGCTATATGTGTGTTCCAATTAGTGGGTATATCAAGGTATTGTCCCATCCTTTTTTTAAAAAGGATGACACAATATTTTTTGGAAAAAAATTAAAAAAAAACAAATCTGATCTCATGGAAGACATGAAGTTTATCTATCTTTTCATCTGCTTCTTTTCTGAGGATTACCATTCCCCTCTGTGCCTAAACAGAAGCACAGCTGCTAAAATGTTGACTTGTGAGAGTCATGGCATGCTATTCAGACCAGCCTACAAGCTTACCAAAATGCCAACTGAAAAATTAAAAACTAAAAACGGAAACCATAGCCACCATAAGAAACACCAGCACTATCACTGACAAAAACAGGAAGTTACAGCCAAGAACCAGATACAGAACTAATTGGTTGAGTACTAGATTTTTAAGACATAATACAGTAATGCCCAAAATAATATATTTAAACAAATATTTGTTAATATGTAAATCAGAAGAAAGTAGAATACCTCGACACATTGTCTAATAATCTGAATACACAAAGTCTTTGTGATTGTGAAAAGAAATGAAGCCAAAAGTCACCTGTAAACATCAGCAAATGTCAAGATATAACTATAAAAAAAGTCCGACCTTTAAATTACATCACTAAAAAAATCATTCCCCCTTTAAATTACAATCACATCCCATTTCATGGACCATCTCTAATTCTACTACAATTATTTTTATTGATTTATCTTCACGATCTTTGTCTTAAAATAATTTGCTATTCATATACAGGTATCTCATTCTGAAACTAGTATTTTTAAATGCTAAGAGAGAAAGTCTGTGATGATACAGTATTACTATAACAAAAAGGTGCTGTTGACATCCTTCAACATAATAAACAAGATTCAAGGATACAAAACTTTCACATAAATCCTTGTCTGTAAGGACGCCTAGGTGGTTGAGTCTGTTGCGTGTCCTACTCCTGATTTGTCTCGGATCACGGTGGGGGTTGTGGCGTCAAGCCCCATGGTGAGCTTCATGTGAGCATGGAGCCTACTTATGATTCTCTCTCTCTCCCTCTCAATCTGTCCCTGCCCCCACCTTGTGCTTGCTCTCTCTCACTCACAAAATCAATCAAACAATCAATCAATCAATCAATCCTTATTTCTAGGAGTAATCTTGGAATACAACTGAATAACATAGTAGTTTAAAAAGTAGTTCAGTAAATTAGAATGAGGTTAAAAGTAAAACAATTCTGATTCACTGTGAACTTTCTGAATTATAACTTCATGTGACTCTTTTTCATTCTTCTACCAGTTTCTTTAAGACAGCATGTAACATAAGTTTGTATGCTTTATTTCTACTAAATACTTTTATGTGATTCTATTTACCTCACTGATACTTATTTTTCTATTTCTTATAACTTTCAATATGATTTTAAAACATATGAAAAGTATTTAAAATCCAAACATCTAATGATTAAGTTTCTTGCCCAATGTCATATTTTATGAGATAGTTCTTCATAAACTGATACATATTATTGAGAAGGAGACATACCTATTTCTCTCCTGATGTGGATATAAGAGACTGGTTCCATAGAGACCAAATTAGAGAGAATGAACAATTTTGAAATTCCTCCTGAGTTAAGCCTTTATTATTTTATTTAAAATAGTTTTCACAGGACACCTGGGTAACCTAGCCAGTTAAGCTGCTGCCTTCAGCTCAGGTCATGATCCTCAGGTCCTGGGATCGAGTCCTGCATTGGGCTCCTTGCTCAGTGGGGAGCCTGCTTCTCCCTCTGCCTGCCACTTACCCTGCTTGTGCGTTCTCTCTCTCTCTGATCAAAATATATGTTTATATATATATAATATATATATATAATATAAATTTTCACAAATACCATATATCACAAAGAATACCATAGAGACAAAATATGATTCAAAGTGGATTATAAAGGCTATTGAGATTTCTCTCCACTCATGTATATAAGGAGTAGTATCTCCTATGTTGTTTCAATTTTAGAACTTTCAAAACCATACTTAGTAATGATATTTCTGACGGTGCTCGCCAAGGATCTAAATAACATAGAGAAGTATGAGACTAGAGAGTAACTTTTGCTCTCATTAAGCTTTTTGCTATAGATATGTCTAAAGTCAAAAGCAAAATGTTATATTCCATTCACATTGGTAGAAAGGTTAATTTATGTATAAAGTATATTCATTTCTTCTGCATAGTTTGAGATATACTGAATGGTTACAAAGAGAATACCAAATTCAATTTCTTTTTCAGAGTATAACAGCAAACAAAGGTATTAAAACAGACTAGATTCCCAGGACTAAGTAGTTAAATTCTCCTAGGTATTTATACATTTAAAATTTTAATAAAAATTTCAGTGTGTTCTTAAACACCAACCTTGCCTAATGCGAAATTAACAAATTTGGGGATTAAGTGGAAGTTTTCATCTATCAAATTTTATATGAAAAAAGATTATTTTTAATTAATTTTAATTTTTAATTAATTTATTTATAATTAATTAATTTCAAATGCAAAGACAGTTCTAATAAAAATCAACTTGGTGACAGTGTTCAGATTCTTTGCTACTATATTAAGGATCAAATATGCATTCCAACCTAAGGTGTGGTACAGATATTCTCCTGGGCAGCCTAAAGGGCCAAACCATGAAGCAAAATAACTTTTTTAAAAATCACCCCTCTATCCTTCAAACACTAAGGTATCAACCCTGGATTTTTAAATAAAATAATCTTTATTAAAGCTCTAATGCATTGTAAGTAAACATGTATTTGATGCACAGACATCACCGAAGACTATATAACAATTAAGTAACATACCACTGTGAGATAGAAAAACACATAATCAACGCAGTATCTAATTCTGTTAGAATTAGATTACCTGAGTGCCATGATGTTTCTTCCCTCTACATAAAAGAGACATATTTTTTTCTTTCAGTTGATCTAGAGTTATAATAGCAGAGTCACTAAAAAGGAGACAAAACTTAAAAATAGTATATGTAACACCTCTTGTGGGGTACAGGCTAGCACCACACAAACACTGTTAATATTTCTACAACAAACTGTGGATCAACACATCAAGTGAGATAAATTTGGTCTCTAAACAGACTCTGTTCAGTTTGGGGCATGTTTTGTTGCCAAGTGAGTTCAGACTGGGTTCATTTCTTTCAGTCATTCAGTGATAATACACTCACAGGTGAGCAATACCACTCCAAGGAAAATAGAGAAGACTCTTACCTTGGCACGTGAAACCTCTTTCTTCGTAGCCAGCATTGCATGAGCACTTGCCAATGGGTACAAGCCATTCTCCTTCTGTACTGCAGTACATCCTGGGAGGATCTTCCTCCTTAGAATTGTTAACACAAGATCCTCGGACCTCCACCAGGGATTGGGAATCCATGGGTACTGTGTCCGGAAACATAGCCAGATTCTTCACTGTAAATGGGCACTTTTTGAAGTACACTCGTACAGACACTAAGGCAACACAAGCACCAACATCTTGAAACGCCAAATAAAATCCCTTTTTGTTGACAGGACCTACTTCTCTAACCTCAGTGTTGAGTTTCAGAATACGGTCCCCAAGATCCATTTGGGTGAAACTTTCATCAGCTGCAATGGTGTCAATCTTTGTAAACTGATGTTCTCGAAATTTGACCCCATGATCATCATCAGACTCCATGTAGTACAAGTTGAAAGTCTCTTTGCAAGTTCCCAAAACCAATGGAATGCTATTGCAATCCCGTAGAGTGAACTTGAGTTCCACATAGATCTTCTGAGCTGAGTTCCTGGGGACCCAGTTTGTCCTCAGCCAATTATTTTGACTATGATCCATGACATTGCACACCTGGTAAGTCCTGATGGGTGTGTAATGTTCATCAACACCACTGATCTCTTCCCACTGAAGAATCAAAGGAGAAAAAAAATGAGAGGCAGAATTAATGAATGACTCATAATGAATAATAATGAATACAGAATGAGGGTGTTAATTAAATCACAGGATATACAAAATTATTAAAGAGAAACTTCAGTGTTACTCATTAAAGATCATGACATGGAGCAAGTCCATAACATTCTTATATGTAGGTTTATTATTTGCAGGTTTCTCTGAGTTCATTGACACTAAGTAATTTATAATTTTGATGAATGCATTTAAATTGTATTGTGGTTTGTGGGATATCCAGGAAAAAAAGTTGCTTAGCAATTGATTATACCTAGACAAATATTCCAGCATCAAAACCTCAAATCAGTTAACTCAAATAACACTATGAAATGGTTTTGTTGTACAGATGGTTTTGATTGTGTTTTATTTGTTTGTTTGTTATTTAAAAAGAGAATGAAAAATACGGCTGCCTAAAATAAATTTTTATTCATCTTACCCCAATTTGGTCCAGAATTTAGTAAAATCAATATCTGGCAAAACAAGGTGAATCTAAATGATGTCATTACCACATATTATGTTATGTGTGGAGACACATGACCTTTTTTAACATACTCAGTCATTTCAAGGAATACATGATGAACTACAAAAGAAGATTTGAAGTAAAAATACAAACATGTCTCCCTCTGCCAACAAAATAAAAACCTAATAGTTATACACAGAAGATGTAAATGTAGTGCACATTTCAATTCTCAATATATTTTACTCACACTGAATTTTACACAAGCAAGAAATAAGTGGCTATTTCCTTCTTTATTATTACAGCAGTTAAAGTTATCCTAACACTTTTTCAATGCAAAAACACTTAAAAAGTTTCAAGACTTTTTAGGACAGTGAAGTACTGCTTTCTGTGATCCTTAGAATAGGTTTTTAAGCTGACATCACGTTGTTTGTGGTACTTATGATTCTGCAACTATTATACCATATGTTTCTAACTATTATACCTGTGTCTACACTTTTTTTGCCATGCCAAATTTTGCCCTGTGCTGCCAGGAAAACCTATCATCCTTTGTCATGTCATACTTGAATTCAAAGACTTCTATGGCTGCCCATTGTCTATACAAATAACTTCAAACTCTTTAGTTTGGTATTGACATTCTTCCAAAAACTAATTCCAAAATACATTTATGTTTTTCTAAAAGTATGAATGGAGATTAGTGAATTACATGTTTTACATACTATGTCCTTGTCAGTGTGAACTTTTTTACTGTTGTCAAAAGCCATGTTAGATCTTCTTTTGTTTACAGTATAATTCCAACTTGACCGTACTCTTTTCCCCTTGAAGCCATCCATACCCCTGCCATTCTTAAGAAATTCTCTACTATATAACCTTTATTTTTTTCCAATTTTTTAATTAAATTCTAGTTAGTTAACATACAGTGCAACATTGGTTTCAGGAGTAGAATTCAGTGATTCATCATTTATGTACAACCCCCTGTGCTTATCACAAGTGCCCTCCTTAATGCCCATCACCCATCTAGCCCATCCCCCCTCCCCCTCCCCCATTAACCCTCAGTTTATTCTCTATCTTTAAGAGTCTCTTAATAGTTTGTTTCCCTCTTTTTTTTCCCTCTCCTTCCATATGTACTATACAACCTTTATTAAATGCCTTATGCATTTATAAATTAATTCATGATGCATGCTAAGATCAGTTTAATTTTGTTTCATATGCATTTGCTTCATTTTGGACCTCTTCATAACCTCCATAATATGCAGCACACAATATCAGAGAGATGTATAAAAATTATTATTTTTTCTCATAATATATATAGAAATCATTCAAAGGAGTACAAATATAAACTTCTTATAACAGAACATATTTTAATTTTGTAAATAAATATATAAATAAAATCCTTGTGAAACCCATTAGAAATGCATTCCAAATTCTTTTCTCCATTAAGAGAGTTAATTATTTTCATCAGGAAAGGCAAGTTTTCAATACTTAACTAAATCGATGGCATTAAAATATATGAACATTTTTCTATTTATGTATATTAAAAACACATAGGAATTCCAATTCATAGCTTTCAGTCACATTAGATAAAATTTAATTTATTGAATTGATGGTAACCACAAGGAAGAAATATAGCATTTATTTGGCCTTTGGGCCACATTTAAAAAATAAATTATTTACATTAGGATGTTTGAATTATCAAATCCAATTTGTAGATCCCACCAATGTGATAAATACAGTTTAAAAACTTCTTATTCTCCCTTGCTCTTCTACCAACCTAAAAACAAAACAAAAGCAAATAGTAAAAAGCACTAGTGATGTTAATAACCTTGATCATTCAGGTCTAAAATATAAGAGAGGCACCCATTTTCTGGAAGAAAAATTGGTTTGACTTCACTGTCATACCAAAAGTCCAACAAAGGAATAAATTTAGACTGTTTTAGAAAACCCTAGACATGATATACAAAATATATCTTAATATAAGAGAAGAAAATGTCCACCCTGTACTTTTAATAACCACTAATATAACATTTTCAAACAACCACTCTATGAATGTATTATACAGGGAGCTCTTAAGAAAAAAAGTATACATAAGATTCTCAGTTCTGATGATTTTACACTGAGTTGCCTTTAATAGTAAAGTCACAGTCGAAGTAAAATTCATATACATGTTTAATATCAGAAAAACATAAAGAGTGAACAGAGTTGGAACTTCAAAAAACTCTGATGTTAAAAAGTCAGTATTATGTGGAATTTTTCTAGTATTACATTGGTTCTATAATAACATTGTAAAGAACTATGACAGAACTAGTAAAACTCCAGACAATAAATGATTTACATGATATTTACAGAAAATTAGATCACCAATATCATTATTTAAAAATAAATCAACTGACTTAAAATATTTAGGTCAAGGTTTTTTGTTTGTTTGTTTGTTTTGCCTTTTTTATTTATCAGAATAGATATGAGTTTGTACAACTGATGAATCAGTTGTAAGTATATCTTGCTATGAACAGTATTTTACTAGACATCAAACAGGGGATGACCAAAAAGAGATTTTCATAATTTGATATAAAATATGATTTTAATTAGGGAGATCTCACTGTAGTTTTAACAGTTTTCCTCTCAAGGTTTAACTTGGCAAGCTATCACAAGTCCTTGAATGCAGAGGTGTAAAGTTGCAAGAAGACAATGTGAACAGCACCAGCAGCTTTGCACATAAAAGGTTGCAAGAAACAATTATCATTTCATTAATTTGTCATGACGACCAAATTGCCTGTAAGTGATGGTGTTTTGCTATCTTAGTCCACTTGCAAAAAGAGCAAGTCCCAAGCCCTAGCATTTGCTGGGGACTAAAGACAGTAGAAATAAAATCCCTAAATGAGCATGTTCTCAATAGAAGCAGCAACAACAGAAATCACTAATTAAGGCTGTGGCTATAATGTTTATACTTCAGAAACTTAAAGAATGCCCATGTTTACCCTTTCTTCTAAGAACTAATGTGTAATGTTCATAAATTATTAGAAATACTATATTGCCATAGTAAGTGTCCCAAGGAAAATGTGGAAAAAGGAAATGGGTGACATATAGAATTGGTGACATATAGAATCAGGTGGTACAAAGGAAGCATATTTCCCTTCATTTTCCTAATTAAAAAAAAAAAATCTCTGCAAGGGATATTCAGTTGTAACACCATCTTCAGCAGAAGGGGATATAGAACTAGGAAGAACTCAAATTTTTTCTAAAGGTTAAATTCCCCCAAATCAACAATTCTGACATTAAGCCTAATTCCCAGATTCTTATTCTGAGCTTTTATTATTAGACGACAAAGGCCAGTACTGAGTTCCTTGGTTTTTTTTTCTTTTTCAAAATTATTACAAACATAAGAAAATCATGTATCTAGACTTTCTTTCCCTAAAAAGATAATTCTGAAACATTCCCAGAAGCAGAAACAAGGTGAACCTCCCCACTATCAAAACACAGTGTAGGATACAAAAGAGACAATTTATATTTTTCTAGAGAGAACAGTTCCTTGTCACTGAGTGAAATATGTATTTTGGGAGGAAAACATATATATTTTAATAATTAATCAGCATTTAACCTAATAACTATTATTCTGATAAATCTCAGTTATAGTAATTAAGGATTATATTAATTATTCTCTTGGATACATTTTTTAGCAACTTGTTTAAAGGGAGTAAGGAGGAAAATGTTTACATTTTCTTTAAGAGAGGAAAACTTGCAATATATTTAGTGCATAAGCTAACATTGTTTGAGAAATACTTAAAAAGTAAGAAAAAGCACTTTTCATGATATACCTTATAAGATTTAAAGCCAATTTCTTAGAAATTTACAGATGACAATAAAAAGAAAATGATCACTGATATTCTTATGTTTACAATATTACATTTGCATTTCAATGGCTAATAAGAAACACATAATTCTGCACTTTGCAAAATGCTAATGATGACTAATCTTGCACTCAATAATTGTAAGTGATATTAAGTTGATTCACGTTATTCTTTCTCCACTCATGTTTCTTACTCCCATGTTTATTCCCCTTTGTACACACACAGCCATTTGAAAATTCAAGAAATTTTCATCCTAGAAATATTTGAACATTTACCATGCATCAGCATTTTAAGTGTGGATATGCATAATCATTTATTACAATAAGAATGTCACTGTCAAGTGTGAGGCAGTTATATCTACAAAAATCATATTTCCATTTACTAATAAACAGTTTTTTTATCCATTCTGGTCCGAAGAGCACACATACACACACAGGTATATATTTCTAACAGTATTATATGAAAAGGTAGAGTAAGATAAAACAATTGAAACAAAAGAGGAATACAATTTTTTTTTAAATTTTCTTGCTGTTGATGTTGATTTTTGGTCAAATCAGAGAATTAAATTTGTAACCAGGGATTGAGGAAAGAGATGGGGGATTTGATGTTGGAAAGCTAGCATCAGATAACAGTATTTGGTTAGAGTCTAAGAATAGAAATGCCCAAAAGGGGCATGCCTGGCACGGTATGGCTGGCAATCTTTATAAAATGCCACTCCTCCAACTACCTATAACCTCTAAATATTCTGCAGAATGTTGATTATCATCAAATTAGAATTGCCTTATTTAAATGGAGAGGACAACATCCCACTCTGGGTCAAGTATACTGAAAAGAGCTGAAAAACCAGGAAAGGAGGGAAAGGCCAGAGATTATTTTCTTTTTTAAAGATTCCATTTATTTATTTGACAGAGAGAGAGAGAGAGAGAGAGAGAACACAAGCAGGGGGAGAGGGAGAGGGAGAAGCAGACTCCCCATTGAGCAGGGAGTCCAACGTGGGGTTAGATCCCAGGACCCTGGGATCATGACTTGAGCCAAAGGCAGATGCTTAACCACCTGAGCCACGCAGGTGCCCCTGGCCAGAGATTATTAATAAGGAAAGCCAACAAAAGATTTCAGAGAATGAAATGAAGAGTTAGGACCTGGATGATATAAGAGCCCTTTGCAGAATTCTCAGGAATATTGGATGTACCGTGGTACTTTCTGCAGTCGTAATAAGCTGCAGGCTGTTAACGGCGGTGGCCTTCAGAAAGCTTGGGGGGTGGGTTGGGGGTGGTTCTTGGGTCCCCTACAGGATCTACCTTGGATCCTCTGTCTCTACTTTAGCCAGTACCTCACACTCACAAATGGTTCCATCTTCATTCGCAGTAATTCTCAGTTCCTTAAACCTCTGGACTGAGACAAGAACCAGAGTGTCCACTGCTCCACCATTCTACGATTTGATTTTAGTCATTTTCCTTCCAGCTGGGAGTCAGTGGTACTGTGCTGAGATCTCAGGGCAGCTGCCACATCTTGGCACCTGTCGATGAACGTGCCATATTTCTGACCACACAGTCTGTCTACTTCCCTATGTCAATAGTTCTTATTTCCAGTTAAACATTAGCCAGGGCAAAATACTGCTTCATGGGTGTCTATCCAAACTAACTGTTTTTAAATTGCCTAGGCAATTCTAAAGTACACCTAAAGTTGAGAACCGATGTTATATGTCCCTTGCCAACTGGATTATTCACCTCTGATATCTACTTGACTTGGCTGTATACTCCAACACCAGTTTCCAAGACTTGTGAATCTCCTCAGAAACGATGTCTGAAGTTTCTAGATACCACTTCCCCTTCTCTGTAGAATGGCCTTTTGCTCAGCCCTCATCCCATCTCTTTGAAGATTTTAGATTTGCCAAGTCCCAGACATGACTTATAGAGGTTCACCTGAATAACCTCATCTTCTACCTCCCACAAAGATTTGTAAGATTTTATTATTTTACAAATAAAGTAAATCTCATCATGGTGTTCTTCTATTTCACATCTGGTGGTAAATGCAAAGTGTGTGCATTACAAAAAATGTAAACAGTGTGTGGGGGAGGGTTACCTTCAAGCAAGTATTTCTCCTGGTATGAAGACCAGAAAACTGGTTTTAGACCTATTACTTTTTTATAGTTTGGTACTTTCCTACTGTGATTTTGTGTGGTGATTTGCGATATTCTAAGATGCCTCTCTCATAGAAGTTTTATTAAATTATTAAACATTTCTAGGTAAAGCTTAGGTTAGAAACCGTGGATAGTAAAAAGATAAGTTACATGTGATCTTTGCTATCCAGAAGTTGATGCTGGGGAGAGAGGCAAAAGTGTCTCACATAAGGCAAATGATGATATGCTTGCTCTTCAAGTTACTGCGAGGAGCTGTGGGAAAGGAAGGATTTCCACTGTAAGGAAAATTGTGGGAAAGAATTAAGGAAGAAGAAATGGACGGGTAATAAAGATAGAACCTCTATGTGCTGAAATATGGGACCACATATATAGAGAGAGTGTAAGCAAACAGAATGATGTGTGGGAACAGAACCTGTTTAAGGAACTGGATTCCAGTATGGACACTTGAGCAGTGGTCTGTGGGGCAGTTACTTAGAACAGAAAGGCCTGGGCCAATATGGAAATATCACCTGGCATGCCTTGTCTTCATTTGCTACAGTGAGAAACCACTGAAAAGAGGTACATGTTTAGCTCTGGACTGGGAGCGGATTCTCCAAAGAAAAGAAGAGGGCTATAGAAAGACCACTGCAAAGATCCAGAAGAGAGGTCTGAAGAAGACGATCTCTATTGAATGAATGTACACTGAACATTTCCCAAAAGATTATAAAAGGATATAAGTTTTTCTTATGAATGTATGCAGGATGTACCCACAAGTGCAGAGGGTAACACAGCTCATTATATTAGAACTTTCTGATAACTAAAAAATAGAAAAACTCCTGTTTCTACTGAAATACTGCAAGAATCGACAGAAAAAATATCATGGAACATGCACACAAATAAATGCATTTTGTTTAAATTTTCTCTTATGAAACAGTTCTCATAAGATTCTACATATCTCCTTTCAAAAAATATTTAATTTATATGTATTGAATGACTACTGTGTGCCAAGCTCTATATCAATAATTTATAGGAGACAAGGTACCTGTACTTAAGGAATATATTGTCCTTATGATATAGCCATTGTTATATCAACTTTGATTTTATAAAGACATAGTCACTGCAGAGCAAGATGGCGGAGGAGTAGGAGACCTGGATTTCGTCTGGTCTCAGGAATTCAGCTGAATAGGGATCAAACCATTCTGAACACCTACGAACTCAACAGGAGATCAAAGAAGAGAGTAGTAACAACTCTCTGAACAGAGAAGCGACCACTGACTGGAAGGTAGGGCGTGCGTAGAAGTGAATCTGAGGCGATATTCGGGAGGATCGATGGCGGGGGAGGGGGCCTCCGTTGGCCCCTTCTGGCAAGTGATAGAGCCACGGAGCACAAAATCAGAACTTTTAGAAGTCGGCTCCACTGAGGGACATCACTCCTGTGGCTAAGCGGGGGGTGGAACCCTCGCAGGACAGTGTGGTCTCAGGACCCTCGGGGTCACAGAAAGACCGGGGTTGCCTGAGTGCAGCAGAGCTCCCAGGTATCGGAGCGGGGAAGCTTGCTGCAGAGACGGAGCCAAGGTGCGGCTCTCAGGTCGGGGTTGCCATAAACTGTGATCCGCAGGCCAGTCGGGCCACTGCTCCTCCAGCAGGGACCCAACATGCGGCAGAGCCAGGGAGACTCCCCTTCCTCCCCTGGGAGGAGCGGTGCGGGAGCACACCGCAGGGATCTGCTGGGTTTGGAGACTCCACACGGGGTCGGGTGCCAGAGAGAGAAACGCTCGGTCACAGGCCAGGTGAGCACGGAGTGCGGCCGGATACCGGGGAGATGGGGAGTTGACTGCTTTTCTCTGGGGGCGCACTGAGGAGCGGGGCCCCGAATTCTCGGCTCCTCCGGGCGGAGATTGGGAGGCCAACATTTTCAACCCTGGTCCTCCAAATCTGTACCGAGAGCTTGCAGGGAAAAAAGCTCCTGAGAGCAAACCCGAGCAGCTTGCTTAGCCTGGACCGACAAGGGCAGGGCAATTCCGCCTCCAGCAAAGATATTTGGGAACCACAGCAACAGGTCCCTCCCCAGAAGATCAGCATGAACAGCCAGCAAGCCAAGACCAAGTTTAACCGATCAAGGAGAACTGGAGAACTCCAGCGCTAGGGGAATACTGCACATAGAATTCATGGCTTTTTACCATGATTCATTAGTTTTTCAAAGTTAATTTTTTTAACTGTTTTTTTTTTAATTTTTCTTTTTCCCTTTTTCAACCTACATCTTATCAATCCCTTTTTTTAAAAAAACATTTTTTATTTTCATTTTTAGAGTGATATTTTTATCCCTTCATAGTAATTACCCTTATTTTTGGCACTATTATATATAAGTTGTTCTCTCCTTAAAATTTTAAGATACAGTTTCTCCTAACAGATCAAAATATACCCTAACTCACTAGTGTATGGCTTTGTTCTAGTCTCCTGCCTGATCACATTCTCTCCCTTTTTTTCTCTTTTTTTTCTTTTCTTTTCTTTCTTTTCTTTTTTTTAAATCTTCTTCTTTCTTTTTTCCAAACAACTTCTTATCTTATCAATTCCTTTTATAAAACCTTTTATAATTTTCATCTTTACAGTCATCTTCCATCCCTTCATTGTATCAATCCTTATTTTGTACATATATCTTTCTTCCTTTAAAATTTTAGGAGGCACTTTCTTCTAACAGACCAAAATACGCCCAAAATCTAGTGTGTGGAACTGATCTATGCGCTAACCTGATCATATTTGATCATATTCTGTTTTTTTTTGTTTTGTTCTGTTTATCTTTGTTTTTATCTTTTACTTTTTCTTTTCTTTTTTCTCTTACTTTTTCTTTCTTTCCCTTTCTTTTCCCCTGGTTTCAGGTCTTTTCTGATTTGTATAGAGTATATTTGCTGGGGACATTGTTAACCTGTTAGCATTTTGTTCTCTCATTCATCTATTCTCCTCTGGACAAAATGACAAGACGAAAAAAATCACCTCAGCAAAAACAACAAGAGGTAGTACTGTCTGCCAGGGACCTACTCAATACGGACATTAGTACGATGTCAGACCTAGAGTTCAGAATCATGACTTTAAAGATACTAGCTGGGCTTGAAAAAAGCATGGAGTTATTAGAGAAACCCTTTCTGGAGAAATAAAAGAACTAAAATCTAACCAAGTTGAAATCAAAAAGGCTATTAATGAGGTGCAATCAAAAATGGGAGCACTAACTGCTAGGATAAATGAGGCAGAAGAGAGAATCAGCGATATAGAAGACCAAATGATGGAAAATAAAGAGGCTGAGAAAAAGAGAGAGAAACAACTACAGGATCACGAGGGCAGAATTTGAGAGATAAGCGATACAATAAGATGAAACAACATTAGAATAATTGGGATCCCAGAAGAAGAAGAAAGAGAGAGGGGGGGAGAAGGTATATTGGAGCAAATAATAGCAGAGAACTTTCCTAATGTGGGGAAGGAAACAGACATCAAAATCCAGGAGGCACAGAGAACACCTCTCAAAATCAATAAAAATAGGTCAACACCCCAACATCTAATAGTAAAACTTACAAGTTTCAGAGATAAACAGAAAATCCTAAAACCAGCTCGGGAGAAGAGATATGTAACCTACAATGGTAGAAATATTAGGTTGGCAACAGATCTATCCACAGAGTCCTGGGAGACAGAAAGGACTGGCATGATATCTTCAGAGCACTAAACGAGAAAAATATGCAGCCAAGAATACTATATCCAGCTAGGCTGTCATTGAAAATAGAAGGAGAGATAAAAAGCTACCAGGAAAAACAAAAACTAAAGGAATTTGCAAACACAAAACCAGCCCTACAAGAAATATTGAAAGGGGCCCTTAAGCAAAGAGGAGCCTAAAAGCAGCAGAGATCAGAAAGGAACACAGACAATATACAGTAACAGTCACCTTACAGGCAATACAATGGCACTAAATTCATACCTTTCAATAGTTACCCTAAATGTAAATGGGCTAAATGCCCCAATCAAAAGGCACAGGCTATCAGATTGGATTAAAAAACAAGACCCATCAATATGCTGTCTGCAAAAGACTCATTTTAGACCCAAAGACACCCCCACATTGAAAGTGAGGGGGTGGAAAACCATTTACCATGCTAATGGACATGAAAAGAAAGCTGGGGTGGCAATCCTTATATCAGACAAATTAGATTTTAAACCAAAGACTGTAATAAGAGATGAAGAAGGACACTATATCCTACTTAAAGGGTCTATCCAACAAGAAGATCTAACAATCGTAAATATCTATGCCCCTAACATGGGAGCAGCCAATTATATAAGGCAATTAATAACAAAAGCGAAGAAACACATGGACAACAATACAATAATAGTGGGGGACTTTAACGCCCCCCTGACTGAAATGGACAGATCAACTAAGCAAAAGATCAATGAGGAAATAAAGACTTTAAATGACACACTGGACCAATGGACTTCACAGACATATTCAGAATATTCCATCCCAAAGCAACGAATACACATTCTTCCCTAGTGCCCGTGGAACATTCTCCAAAATTGATCACATCCTAGGTCACAAATCAGGTCTCAACTGGTACCAAAAGATTGGGATCATTCCCTGCATATTTTCAGACCACAATGCTTTGAAACTAGAACTCAATCACAAGAGGAAAGTCGGAAAGAACTCAAATACATGGAGGCTAAAGAGCATCCTACTAAAGAATGAATGGGTCAACCAGGAAATTAAAGAAGAATTAAGAAAATTCATGGAAACCAATGAAAATGAAAACACAACTGTTCAAAATCTTTGGGATACAGCAAAGGCAGTCCTGAAAGGAAAGTATATAGCAATACAAGCCTTTCTCAAGAATCAAGAAAGGTCTGAAATACACAACCTAACCCTACACCTAAAGGAGCTGGAGAAAGAACAGCAAATAAAGCCTAAACCCAGCAGGAGAAGAGAAATAATAAAGATTAGAGCAGAAATCAATGAAATAGAAACCAAAAGAACAGTAGAACAGATCAACGAATCTAGGAGCTGGTTCTTTGAAAGAATTAACAAGATGGATAACCCCTGGCCAGACTTACCAAAAAGAAAAGAGAAATGACCTAAATCAACAAAATCATGAATGAAAGAGGAGAGATCACAACCAACACCAAAGAAATACAATTATAAGAACATATTATGAGCAACTCTATGCCAGCAAATTAGATAACCTTGAAGAAATGGGTGCATTCCTAGAGGTGTATCAACTACCAAAATTGAACCCGGAAGAAATAGAAAACCTGAACAGACCTGTAACCACTAAGGAGATTGAAGAAGTCATCAAAAATCTCCCAACAAACAAGAGCCCAGGGCCAGATGGCTTCCCAGGGGAATTCTAACAGACATTTAAAGAAGAATACCTATTCTCCTGAAACTGTTCCAAAAAATAGAAATGGAAGGAGAACTTCCAAACTCATTCTATGAGGCCACCATTACCTTGATCCCAAAACCAGACAAAGACCCCATCAAGAAGGAGAATTACAGACCAATATCCTTGATGAACATGGATGCAAAAATTCTCACCAAAATACTAGCCAGTAGGATCCAACAGTACATTAAAAGGATTAATCACCATGACCAAGTGGGATTTATCCCTGGACTGCAAGGTTGGTTCAACATCCACAAATCAATCAACGTGATACAATACATTAACAAAAGAAAGAACAAGAATCATATGATCCTCTCAATAGTTGCAGAAAAAGCATTTGACAAAGTACAGCATCCTTTCTTGATCAAAACTCTTCAGAGTATAGGGATAGAGGGTACATACCTCAATATCATAAAAGCCATCTATGAAAAATCTACAGCAAATGTCATTCTCAATGGGGAAAAGCTCTCAGCTTTTCCCCTAAGGTCAGGAACGCGGCAGGGATGTCCACTATCACCACTGCTATTCAACATAGTATTAGAAGTCCTAGCCACAGCAATCAGACAACAAAAAGAAATCGAAGGCATCCATATCAGCAGAGAGGAAGTCAAACTCTCACTCTTCGCAGATGATATGATACTGTAGGTGGAAAACCCAAAAGACTCCACCCCAAAACTGCTAGAACTCATACAGGAATTCAGTAAAGTATCAGGATATAAAATTAATACACAGAAATCAGTGGCATTCCTATACACCAACAACAAGACAGAGGAGAGACAAATCAAGGAGTCGATCCCATTTACAATTGCACCCAAAACCATAAGATACCTAGGAATAAATTTAACCAAAGAGGCAAAGGATCTGTACTCAGAAAACTATAAAATACTCAGGAAAGAAACTGAAGAAGACACAAAGAAATGGATAAACGTTCCATGCTCATGGGTTGGGAGAACAAACATTGTGAAGATACCAATGCTACCTAGAGCAATCTACACATTCAATGCAATCCCCATCAAGATACCATCCACTTTTTTCAAAGAAATGGAACAAACAATCCTAAAATTTGTATGGAACCAGAAGAGACCCCAAATAGCCAGAAAATGTTGAAAAAGAAAAGCAAAGCTGGCGGCATCACAATTCCAGACTTCCAGCTCTATTACAAAGCTGTCATCATCAAGACAGTATGGTACTGGCACAAAAACAGACACATAGATCAGTGGAACAGAATAGAGAGCCCAGAAATGGACCCTCAACTCTATGGTCAACTCATCTTCGAAAAAGCAGGAAAGAATGTCCAATGGAAAAAAGGCAGTCTCTTCAACAAATGGTGTTGGGAAAATTGGACAGCCACATGCAGAAGAATGAAACTGGACCATTTCCTTACACCACACAAAAAATAGACTCCAAATGGTTGAAAGACCTAAACGTGAGACAGGAGTCCATCAAAACCCTAAAGGAGAACACAGGCAGCAACCTCTTCAACCTCAGCCACAGCATCTTCTTCCTAGAAACATTGCCAAAGGCAAGGGAAGCAAGGGCAAAAATGAACTATTGGGATTCCACCAAGATAAAAAGCTTTTACAGAACAAAAGAAACAGTCCACAAAACCAAAAGACAACCGACAGAATGGGAGAAAATATTTGCAAATGACATATCAGATAAAGGGCTAGTATCCAAAATCTATAAAGAACTTATCAAACTCAACACCCAAAGAACAAATAATCCAATCAAGAAATGGGCAGAAGACATGAACAGACATTTTCCAAAGAAGACATCCAAATGGCCAACAGACACATGAAAAAGTGCTCAACATCGCTTGGCATCAGGGAAATCCAAATCAAAACCTCAGTGAGATACCACCTCACACCAGTCAGAATGGCTAAAATTAACAAGTCAGGAAACGACAGATGTTGGCGAGGATGCGGAGAAAGGGGAACCCTCCTACACTGTAGGTGGGAATGCAAGCTGGTGTAGCCACTCTGGAAAACAGTATGGAGGTTCCTCAAACAGTTGAAAATAGAGCTACCATACAATCCAGCAATTGCACTACTGGGTATTTACCCCAAAGATACAAATGTAGGGATCTGAAGGCGTACGTGCACCCCAATGTTTATAGCAGCAATGTCCACAATAGCCAAACTGTGGAAAGAGCCAAGATGTCCATCAACAGATGAATGGCTAAAGAAGAAGTGGTATATATACACAATGGAACATTATGCAGCCATCAAAAGGAATGATATCTTGCCATTTGCAACAACGTGGATAGAACTGGAGGGTGTTATGCTGAGTGAAATAAGTCAATCAGAGAAAGACGTGTATCATATGACCTCACTGAAATGAGTAATTTTTAATCTCAGGAAACAAACTGAGGGTTGCTGGAGTGATGGGGGGTGGGAGGGAGGGATGAGGTGGGTGGCTGGGTGATAGTCATTGGGGAGGGTATGTGCTATGGTGAGCACTGTGAATTATGCAAGACTGTTGAATCACAGATCTGTACTTCTGAAACAAATACTGCAATATATGTTAAGAAAAAAAAAAGAAGAAGATAGCAGGAGGGGAAGAATGAAGGGGAGTAAGTCAGAGGGGGAGACGAACCAGGAGAGATGATGGACTCTGAAAAACAAACTGAGGGTTCTAGAGGGGAGGAGGGTAGGGGGATGGGTTAGCCTGGTGATGGGTATTAAAGAGGGCACATTCTGCATGGAGCACTGGGTGTTATGAACAAACAATGAATCATGGAACACTACACCAAAACAAATGATGTAATATATGGTGATTAACATAACAATAAAAAATTTAAAAAAAAAAGAAAAAAAGAATGAAGGGGAGTAAGTCGGAGGGGGAGACGAATCATGAGGGACAATGTACTCTGAAAAACAAACTGAGGGTTCTAGAGGGGGGGGGGGGGTGGGGGGATGGGTTAGCCTGGTGATGGGTATTAAAGAGGGCACATTCTGCGTGGAGCACTGGGTGTTATGCACAAACAATGAATCATGGAACACTACATCAAAAACTAACGATGTAATGTACGGTGATTAACATAACAATAAAAAAAGACATAGTCACTATGGGGCACCCAGGTGGCTTAGTTGGTTAATTGTCTGCCTTCAGCTCAGGCCATAATCCCTGAGTCCTGGGATTGAGCCCTGAATTGGGCTCCCTGCTCAGAGGAGAGTCGGCTTCTCCCTCTCCCTCAGCCCCTCCCCCCAGCTTGTGCTCATGTCTCTCTTGCAAATAAATAAATAAAACCTTATTTAAAAAAGACACAGTCACTTATTTATTTATTCATTATTCTTTCTCCTCTACACAGTCTCTGGTTTGGCTCATTTCCCCCTCTCAAACATCTAGCCCTGTGCCTAAAATCAAGTAGCCAATTCACTAAATTTACTAAGATTAAATATCACGTAATGTGCCTAATATTAAACTTATATAACTAACAAAGCACAGGAGTATGCTTTTGGGTACATAATGCATTGAATTTTCAAAATCACTATTTTTTATAGTTATGTCTCAAAGAGTGGCCCTACTGAGTAAAGATAAAACCCATTCCATGTTTATAAGCATTTTTGCAATTTTTTTAAAAGAAGTGGGAATAAATTTCTAGGAACTATGTGTCAGTAAAGTTATGATAAAGATGTTTAGAATAGATGGTGGCAAAATTTTGGAACATGAAGAAAAAGAATCTTAAAGTCTGGGAGATGGTGGGGCAGCAAAGGATAAACTTTCAAAAATGAATCAAAATGCTTAAAGGTCTACCAAAAAAGTGAACTTCTAGTCAGAGGAACTGACTTGCAACAGATATGATGTACTAAATTATAAAATATATCGTGGGGAAATTAATATAAATTCACCATTGTCAAAAGTTTTCAATTAAACCTGTTATTTGAATTTATTTTTTCTGCAAGGGCATGAATGTCAATATCAAAAGAAATACAAGAAAAGTGTAATCTGCACTCTAGACTTGTGATTTTAAGGGTGAAAGATTTCTATTTATAATGTAAAAGAGACATAACTGCAAATATGTTATTCTTAGGACTATAGCCATGAAGTATACCATTATCTAAAACTCATCTCAACAAAGAGGTCAATAAGGTTAAAAAATAATTTAATAAATCATTTATCTGTTCCATAAAATTTGGAAAAATCATTTATATTTATTAGAGGTTTTCTCATTCTGTGTTCCTATTCAGATGTATCCAAATGCCTTACTCTTTATGAAATAAATTTCCCTTGAATATTAGGGAGTAGGAATTGAAACTATCATGTTTCCAATTCTTGGAAAAATGTTCAGTATGAAATTGTCCAATAAAAAGGTAATTTTAGAATTCAGTATAACTGCATGGAAATAATGGGGCGAAATTCCATGCACATTGGCTTAACTTGTCTAGACTGAAAACTGTGCTAAGATGGACATTCACAGAATTATTATAAATGGCCAACTACTTAGAAATTAATGCATAGCAGTGACAGCAGTACATTTCATATCAGTTGTGAGATTCATGTAATTTCCTGCTATGATAATGGGTCACAGCCACAGTAATTCATAGCAATTTACAATATACCTGTGGAGCACTCACAGTGACGGAAATGAAATTAACTCATGTCACTGTGGAACATATGCTAGGTTTTATAGATCTTCAGATAACTAAGTTTATTTTTAACACAATAAGTATAATTCTTGAGAGCAATTCCCTGAAATGTAAGGTGCTTTAAAGCAATTATTTTTTCCTTTTTTTTATTATTATGTATGTTAATCACCATACATTGCATCATTAGATTTTGACTACATCAAAATCTACAGCAATGATTTTAAAGCTCCAGACTTCTTTAGTTCTTTACACTGTGGGGGCAACCCTGCTTCACAGGAACATTTTTAATCCTTTCTCCACTGAGTATCCTAGGGAGCCCAGATTAAGGATCTAAACTCTTTGGACAAATGGACCCTGGATCAGAAACGCAGCTCTGCTAATTAATAGGGGATTTAACAGATTATGATTTAATTTACACATCTGTAAAATGGAAAAAAAATAGTAAACTCTGGAGATGTGAATAACAGTAGATTATCCATTTAAAACTAGCTCACTATGACCTACACAATAAAATAGGTATAATAATGTGCAGCACCCAGGAAGCAGTAAACAAATATTATTTATTACTCTGCCAAAGCTAAGTTGAGAGCTTGGGTGGCTCATTCGGTTAAGCAGCTGTCTTCAGCTCAGGTCATGATCCCAGGATCCTGGGATCTAACCTCCCATGGGGCTCCTTGCTCAGCGGGGAAACTGCTTCTCCTTCTCCCTCTGCCCCTCCCCCTTCCCTGCTTGTACCTTCTCTCTCTCTCTTGCTGAGAGTTAACAGAAAATGTCATCAGAATACACAGATTTTTTTTCCTTATAAAATAATGTTCCTTATAAAGTAATGCAAATGTTTTTTAAATTCAAGCTTTCCTTGTTTCCTTTTTTTTTTTTAACTAGTCTAGTGTTTCTTCAAATTTATTTAAGGTCATCACAATTGTGACAAGTGTAGTTGTTTTACTGTTTTGAAATTCAATATAAATATAATAAAGGACAAAAGTTAACTGAATATTGGACTATATTATATTTTTATTATAAATGAGTCTGCTGTCTTTTATCTATGATAAATTTGCTATTCTATGTGGAGTAAAAGTTTTGCCAATAATATTCTACACTTTACCAGGTACTATATATAGTTCTGTAATTTTATTAGACATCGCCCTTCAATTCCTTTCACTATTTTTTTTAAAATATAATCTATGTACATAACATGTTAACAGTCATATACTATAATTTTTTTAGGATTTATTTACTTATTTATTTATTTTAAGAGGGAGGGGCAGAGAGAATCTTAAGCAGACACCTCGCTGAACACAGAGGTCGACATGGGCCCCAATCTCACAATCCTGCGATCATGACCTGAACCAAAACCGAGTCAGATGCTTAACCCACTGAGCCACTCAGGTGCCCCATTCATATTCTATAATTTAATAAAATAAAAAAATATATTATTATAATGTTTTTACTCCATACTGGTCAGGGTGTTGTGTCACTTATCTCATGCCTACGTGGAGATAATAATAGTTTCACATAGGATTTTTCAGTTGCTTAATAGATGATATTGATAGTTAATAAGTGCTTACCTGCTAAGTAAGTAAAACAAATACATATCAAGCACCTACGTATGACAAAATTGTTTTCCTGGTACTACCATTATGATAAAGATGCAAAAGTCATGCTTTCCTGCCCTTGAAAATCTTACATTTTAAAAACAGAAATATGTGTCTGTAAGTCTAACATTAGACAGTCATTCATTTACTTCACAGAAATCCACTGTAGGCCAGGTACTCTGCTATGCCCTGGGGACCTCCTCTTCTTCATGAAAAAAAATAAGAAGGCAATCACAGTGTTTTCATAAAGCTTATGTTCTACTTGAAAGAAAACAAAAGAGTAAGCACACACACACACACACACACAGGAACACACACAATAGGTGTAGTGGTGATTCTCATTACAAAGAAAAACAGATAAAACTAGGTTAAGAGGAGACAATGGGTTGATTAAAATGATATTTTCGTTGGGGTAACTGGGAATAAGGTCTCATTTTTGCAGCCACTTGAATGAAGTGAGAAACCAGGCCAAGAGAGTATCTGCTGATAAAGCATTGCAGGCTGAGAGCACAAACTCCATTGGCTATGAGACTGAAGATGGTGTTAAAATCTAGGCAGAGCACAGAAGCCACTGTAGCTGAAATGGAGTGATCCAGGCATGAAGTGGTGAAATATTAGTTCAGAGAGGTAGTTGAATATAAGAGCATTTAGGTCCTCTTTGACCATGTGAAGGGACTTTGGATTTTATTCTCAAACAAAATGAAAATTCAGTAAAAGGTCTGGCCAGAAGAGTGACATGGTCTGACTCATGTATTAAAAAGGTTAAGGGCTGCTGTGTAGGAAATGAACTGTAAGGAGAAAAGGTCTAAGAAATGAGATCATTAGGGGGTTATTAAAGTAGCTCAGGTGACAGAGGACAGGATGTTACTGGTGGAGGATAGATCAAACTCTGGAAATATTTTGGTAGTAGAGCCAAAGGACTTGATGATAGATTGGGTGCGGGACATTAGAGGAGGGTGGAGAATGTGATATATCCATCCAAGAATGGCAACAACCAGTGTGAAACCAGAGAAAGAGAACAGCAGCAAGGAGGTGGCATTTAGGCAAGAAATTTAAACATGAGTGGAATTTTGACTCGTAAAAATAGGTGATGATAGAGAAAGAGGAAAAAAAAAAACACATTCCAGGCACAGGAAGCAACATGGAAAAATACAAACACAAAAACACCGACTGAGTGGTTATCATGAAGCTGCTGAAGTGAGAGATGAAACTTCTTTGATTAATTCAGCCTTTACTTACTAAACACCCCTTATACACCATGGATTCTATAAGGTGCTGGATTTATAGCAGGAAGCAAAAATGATCTGAAATTTCTCTCCTCAGGAAGCTTACATTCTAGTGGAAGAGACAGGCAAAGAAACAAATAAAAACCAAACGAGATAAAAGAATAAAATTTATATTTTCTTATGTAGTAGTATGTTTTAAGAAGAAACAATAAAGGAAGCAAGGAGACAGCTGTGTGGGGGGTGGGGGGTGAGGGGGAGATTTAAAACCAATGGCCCAGAAAGACCTCACCAGAGAGGAGATGTTTAAATAAAGACCTGAAAGGATGGCTCATGGTAGAGGAAGACTTCACTGAGGAGATACTTGAGTAAAGAAGTATGGACACATCAGGAAAGAGAATTCACAGCAAAGGAAAAAGAAGTAGAAGGCCCTAAGGAGTGTATTTGGAGTAAAAAGCCACAAGGAGTGAGGTGTATGTGGTATGTCCTAGGAAGAGGGACAAAAAGAGTATAGCAGGGGCAGAGTGGGGGAGTTGGAGGAATTAAGGTCCAGTCTTGGGATGTGAGCAGAGGACCAACATGACTCACATTGCAGAGCCTCAATCTGGCAGCTCTACAGAGAATAGTAGAAGATTGGAGAAGTGGGAGATGATCCTATGAATGATTTGGAATGTAAATGAGGTTTTTCTCATCATTTAAGAGATTCAGACAAAGATCAGATTTAGGGGACATCACTTTGATAAGAGTATTTAGGATGGATTGGAGGAGGAGTGGAGGAGATGAATTCAAGAGTTATTGTGGTTAGTTAAAGGAGAGTGAGGGGAGTTTTGGCCATTTTGCTCATTATTGATCCCCAGCACCCAACAGGGATCCACATCATCATTCATTGAGCAAATGAACGGGTTAATTTTTGAAAGAAAGTAATATTTTGGGAGTAGGACTACGACTTGGCAATTGATGGATATTTGGCTTGAGAAAATTAAAAGCCTGAAAATGGCCCAGGTTTTAAAGCTCACATTTGATAATCAAACTGACCATTTTATGAGGATGTTACTCGTAACGGGCTAGTAACAGGCTTTCTCAGAAACGCATCATTTTATCCTTTCAAAAGCCCTATGCAGCAGGTGCTATTATCAACTAATTCTACAGAGAAGACAAAGGAAAGCTTAGTAAGAGATTCAACCACTTGCCCCAAATTGAACAGCTGTTAAATGGTGGAGCCCGGACTCAAACTCAGAACTTTTCCATTACAAAGCTTTTCCTATTTTCCACTAATCTGTGTTGGTGACTTCAAAATAATGTCATTAGCAGAGAGAGGCAGCAATAGAGGTAGGAAAAGTTATAGGAAGAAGAGGAACAGTTTTGTTTAATATAAGCCAAGTTTGTTATGTCAACATGAAACACAAAGACTTTTTCAAAAGCTAGAAAGGTCATCTAGAAGTCAAGGGAAAAAAAGGGGTATAAGGGTAGAAATTCAGATTTTGAAGTTGCATAATTAAAGCTTTGGAAATGGTTATGATGATTAAAAAAGAAGAAAAAGGAATTTTAGAGACTGTATTTGAAATGCTTTATGTTTAGCGGTTAGGAAGAGAAAGATGAGCTGATGAAAGAAATGGAACGTTTATAAAAATTGTTCTTTCAAAGCCTCTATATTGAAATCATCTCCACATCACAAAGGGTTTTTAAGTTAAGTATAGTAAGTACTGCTGGAAAAGGAGCATTTATAGAGGTAGGATGGGAATAGGGAAAAAACAAGTCAGAGATAGCAGACAGGAGAGAATTTCAAGAATTTTTTAATTTAATATGAAGAATAGTGTAAAAAGCATATGGTCTGAGAAGAATAAACTAGTAAATGGTGACTTATAAAAATGTTTTTATTTGTTTTTTAGGTAGCAGAGGTTTTTCCAAAACTTTATGAAATTAAGGAGGGTATAGAACAAAAGAAGTTGAGGCAGTAATTGTAATTAAAAAAAATTTATAGCTGAACAGAAAAGACTTAGTGGATTCCATAGATACAGAGCCTAGAATAAAAACTGAATCCATAAAGAGACCTTGAGACTTTCTTTACAAGTAAGGAAATTGACATCTGGAGATAAAAATGTCCAATGTCACAATGGTAATAAGGGTCCAACTAGACACCAAGATTAAGGTCTTATGCTCTATCCTATATTAATGTCAATATACCATACTACCTCTGCAAGACAGACAGGACTGATTTTCATGTCAGTTTTGGTAGAACACTGATCCACTAGTAACCCATAGAAATTTCAACTGGAAATTCCCCCTTGGTTACAAGCAAAAATTAATGGGTTTGAAACAAATGCAGGGGCATGGTATTGCTATATTTTTAGATGAAACCTGTTGCTTTATTTTATAGTATGTTTTAACATGTTTTGAAATATTAGTATTTTTTAAAAGAAAAGCTACATTCCAAAAGAATATTTGAGAATAGACAACTCTATTTCAATCCTGACTTAAAGACAACTGTAAACAAAATAAATGTGGTAAATATTCCACTATGAAAATTACCACATGATCATATGTGTTCTACAATATATAGTGTATAGTGTTTAATTTTTCATAAACACTCCTGTCTTCTGATCTATAATAATATCTAGCAGGGTTCATCTAATAAATATTTGCTCAATGAATGAAAGAAGAACATTATATTTTAATTGTTTCAATAAAACAAACAACAGGAAATGGGTAAGCATTTAACCATGTGTTATGGGCTAAACTGTGTCCCACCGCCACCAAATCCATAGTGTTGAAGTCTAATACCTAAGTTCCTCAGGATGGAAACATATTTGGAGGTAGGTTTATCATCTCTTTATAGAAAGAGATGATAACCTTGAGATCATTAGGGCAGGCCCTAAACCAATGTGACTTGGGGTCCTCATAAGAAAAGGAAATTTGGACACGGACACATACAGAGGAAAGACTTTGGGATGACAGAGGAAGAAGACAGCTATCTACAGGCCAAGAAGAGAGGCCTGGTACAGATCCTTCCCTCAACACCCTTGAAGGAACCAACCTTGCCAACACCTTGATCTTGGACTTCTGGCCAGTAAAAAAAATACATTTCTGTTGTTTATGCCACCCAGTCTGTGGTACTTTGTTATGGAAGCCCTAGCAAAGAATATACCATGTAATATTACGCAAAATTAAGAAGTATAATATTTCAAGTAAAGGTTGTTTTTGGTACCCAGTTAATTGGTTGATTTATCATATTGTTCTCCAAAATTTCTGGTTCAAATGTTTTCATAGATATGCCTGGCAAACAAAGAGTTTTGAAGAGAGTTAGAAAAAGAATTGAGGTGCATTCCTGTCCATCTTTCCGCTGCACACCTGGACCAGGCTTGCGGGCTGCCAGACGTCACTACCTGGCAGGGAGAGGGGAGCCAGAGCCGGTGGGAAGTGGGAGGGGCCGCCCGTTGCCGCCTCTGGTGGGCCTCCCCCTTGCACAGTCCTGCATGAACTAGCATCTAAAATTTTTTTTTTATTATAATCAGGCCAGGTCCCCCACCCCCAATTAAATATTTTTATCAGTTTCTCCTAGCAAGGCTTAAAAAATAAGGTAAGTTCAGGGAAATGTGACCTGATTTCAATTAGATATATAAAATATAAAAACAGAAGCAGATAAACCCTTTAGTTTAAGTAGTCACAGTGTCAGGAAATAGTTAAGTAGTAAAACCTCGAACTGCTACAGATGTAGGATGTTTAATAGTGCTGCACAGGAAGTGTGTTAGAGTCCAAGTTTCTGCACAATGAGAGACCTGTTTTCAGCTAAGACCTAATGTTGAAATTTGCTTCCAAATAAAAGTAGCCGAGTTTAAAATGTATTTGTCATTATTACATTTGGGTAGAAAATAGCAGAGCTACTGTACAATGGAAGGCATATATAAATAATAAATTACAGCACATACTAGACAAAATTAATGTCTTCTTACTAATTCCATTGTTAGAAATAGAGTACTTAAAGTGATTTTTTAAAAAAGAGTAGCTGATATAAAAAATTATTGCAGATGAAAACAAGGGTTCTCTTTTAGAATAAAAGCAACTGAGTCAGGGCCAGTTGCTATAAAGCAAGGAACAACTCACAGTGACATCATCTGGAAACCAGGACTTTTCAAGAAGAAAAGTGTAGCTCAAAACAGAGCTAGGTCTTTTAGTATAGTTTTCCATACTATACTTGGAATAAAGGATTGGTCATTATACCAATGCAATAAAAGTCTGGACATTAATACCAAATCCCACTTTATATCAGATAAAGCCTATAGTATACTTCCTACTTCATAATATAAGATCAATCCTTGTTTAGTACTATCCATACTTGAGAAATACTCAAGTTTATTCCCTTCAGAAATTTTCAACATCTTCTGAACAGACTGGAATCCAATAAACCACTACACTCTAAGCAATACCAAACAAAGAAAGAGTTTCTAAACGGGGAAGATAAATTAATGACAAGCTTTGTCAAATGCTCCTCGTAGCTGAGAAAGATGAAGGTTGAGGACTGATCCACTGCATTTGGCTACATGGATGTCATTGGTGTGCCTAGTATAGAATGAGACTTAACTGGCTTATGCCTGTCTAGATGTGCTTTATCTATTTGTTTCTTCAATGACATTTTGTTGAAGAAATATTATGTGTTGGTACTAAAGAGGTAACTAATGAAAAATAACAAATCAATTTATTTATTTTCATAATAAAAATAATTAAATTAGAAAACAAATGAAAACAAAACACCCATTAAAATTTTGTATTTCTAAAAAAACAAAACAAAACAAAAAATTCTGTATTTCTTCAGATTGCTTGTTTTTATTTAGGATATACTAATTACATAATTTAAAACATATTTAAAATTGTCAAAAAAAAAACAGATTGAGGTGCTAAGAAGTTTTTTGTGTTAGTTAATATATAATAGATTTCTTTGCCAAAACAAGTCAAAAGAGTTGTTATATTGCATTCCTCAACCCAGTTCTTTAAGTAATACCACAGAGATATGTCATGGTCAATTATCTCAGATAAGTGTCTACTTATCTGTGACAGGACGGCTGCTTAATTTAGCTTTTTCATACACAGGCAAATGCACACATGCAATAGACATCAATAAATATTTTCTATGATATTTACCAGTTAATTCTAGGGATACACAGTCAGGCAAAACAAAAGGACACTTTTTAGAATTATACTGATATTACAAGTCCAAATTTATCTTTTCATTTAAATTAGTGTTTGCTTATTTACTTTATTCATAAATGTTCATGTCACTTTATCAACATCTATCCTCATATCTTATTCACTGTAATAATATTATACATTTACATTTGTGAAACACTAATTTGATGTTAAATAACATGGTAAATTACTTTTTCTAAAAAGTAATTCAACAAAAGCAAGGTATGCATGTGAAAATAAAAATTAAGTATGTAGTACCCCAAAAGAGTACATTCAGTGTGAAATGAAAATCTGAACCGTACACTGTTGTTAAGTTCAACAGACTTTTATAGTTAATATAAATATGAATAAAGATTTTTAACTTTAATTTAATTAGAAGAGGAAAAATTAAGCAGCAATCATTTTGTATGGCATAACTCAGAGCTCTACAAAATGGACACATAGAAAATTAAAGATTAAAAACATAGCTCAGGTAACAACAAATTCAATAAATTCAACAAACAGGGCATAATGTATCGCTTCCTTGGCTTCACAAGACTTTGAAATGTTCTCTTTCTACACAATGGGATTTTCTATTGCATTCCCTATCCACCACATGTTTTTCTATTGTCATTTACCTAAACACTGAACATACTGTGGAATCAGTACTGCTGGGCTGAATGAAACTGTAAAAAGCACCAGCTGGCTGTATTCAGAATGGCACTTGTCCAGGTCTCAAATGTCTTATTTATATACAGTGGAATTCTGCCAGCTGTTTAATATTTAGGGCTAATAAATGTAATTGGCAGTACTACACAAGTACAACTAACAAAATATCAGAAAATGCTTCTCAATGTGAAGTTTAACTTGTTCTCATTTCCCATAATTCAATTTGTGACAGTGGAAAATAAGTTCAAGCAATTTTTCTTTTGAAATAATAAAAAAATAAAGAAAAAAGGTAAATGGAGCTGTAGGTGAGTTGTAAGCTTACCATCTGGTCTACATTTTATTAAACCAGGGGCATATATTGATAGGTGAAGCTTATACCATTATATGGATGAACAGAGGTATTTAGACAGGTCCCTGGGCCTCCTAGACAAGGTAAATGTTATTAAGTCCTTGAGGAAGCTACAATCTAGTGTCAAAATAAATTAATATCGTGTGAAAATACACTGAGATTTTATCAAGGAAGGTTTATATAAAACATATGATGGAGCCTCTAACTGTGCTAGTCAAAAATATAACATTGTGATTTAGATTTTCATTTCTAGAAACAAACAGTAAGCATGCATCTCTTGATGAAAGAAAGAAGGAAAGAAAGAAAGAAGAAAGAAAGTAAAAGAAAGAAAAAAGAAAGAAGAAAGAAAGAAAGAAAGAAAGAAAGAAAGAAAGAAAGAAAGAAAGAAAGAAAGAAAGAAAGAAAAAAAAGAAAGAAAGAAAAGAAAAAGAAAACAAAAGAAAGAAAAGGAGGGAGGGAGGAAAGAGAGAGGAAGGAAGGAAAGAGAAGGAGAAGAAAGAAGAAGAAGAAGAAGAAGAAGAAGAAGAAGAAGAAGAAGAAGAAGAAGAAGAAGAAGAAGAAGAAGAAGAAGAAGAAGAAGAAAGAAAGAAAAGAAAGAAAGAAAGAAAAAGAAAGAAAGAAAAAAGAAAAAAGGAAAGGAAAGGAAAGAAAAGAAAAGAAAAGCTTTCTTAAAGCAAACAAAATAGGCAGCATACTTTAAATTTGATTGACAAGAAGGTAAGGGGCACACCTGGGTGGTGCAGTCGGTTAAGCATCCAACCCTTGGTTTTGGCTCAGGTCCTGACCTTAGGGTCCTGAGTTGGAGACCCGCCTGGGGCTCTGTGCTTAGCAGGGAGTCTGCTTGAGATTTTCTCTCCCACTCCCTAGCCCCTCCTTGTACTCCCTCTCTCAGTCTCTCTTAAAAAAATTAAATAAATCTTTAAATTTGATTGACAAGAAGGTGACTTCTGCTCAAAATACTAAGACAACATACTTCACTATTAAGTCATTATTTAATCTAAATTAGCCTAAAAATGACTGTACCCTGAAAGTGATATTATATTAATCCTAAGCCATCATTTGCATAGTAATGTGACTGTGTGAACCCAGAATGCTCTGATAGCCTGAGGAGTAGAAGGGCAGGGCTACGTGGAGATTGTGAACACCCACATGAAGTGAAAAATGGAAGAGTATAACTGGAGACCAAACACATTCTTCAAATCCCACCTAATCCACACTAGCCCTAAAGAAGACATAAAAGACATAGTTCTTTAGCTAATAAGGAAATATTAGGGGGTAGAGATGATAAGAAACTAAATAGTTAAGAGATCCAAATTCTAATTCTGCTTCTAGCAATTTCTACATGACATTTGGTAATTACTAACAAACCCTAAGTCTCTATATTCTTATCTACTAAATATAGATCAAACATAAGGCCTTTTCTGCATAATTAGTCACTTAAATACCCAATTCACCTACAATTTGTGCTGGATTAGCCATCTCACAGATCAAAATGTACCTTGGAGACAGCAAGGTCACCAAACTTTAGTTTCTTAGTTTTCTTTTTTTAATTTACAAAATTTATAAAGATGTTTGACATTTTTAAAATTAAAAAAATAAATAAACCCAAAGAAGTTTTTGTCAGGGGATAAGCTAGAACTTCGCTGAACTTTCTTATACTACTGACACTGTTTTTACTTTATTATATATTAAGAGAAAGTATAATGTTTCAAGATTTGGGTTCTTAACTGTCTCCTGATTACAGGTACACATACATAGACATGGGCTATGCAGTCATGCAGATAAAGCACAGAACTCATATAGGAAGAATAATCTAGAAATAGGAAAAAAAAAACAGACAATAAAATTGGCTCTTCTATTTTAGACACACAGAAATTAAGAACATGCTGTCCAAACTGGAGAAACCTACCAAACTCCCAGATGACAACAGACACAAGATTTGGATGGGTTTATATTATTTAATCCTGGAGTAGTAGTTCCTTGCTTGATATACGAGTATCACTGCTACTTTCCCTTTTCCCTTTCCCTCTTCCCACCTGATTCCCCACCATCATCTCACTACAAATCACTCAGCCTTACTATAAAAGCAAGGAGAATATAGTAAAACTATTGAATTTCTGAGTTTTGTTTCATTTTGTTTTAGCAATTACCAGGGATACCAGGAATTCTGGCATGGAAAAATTTGAGTGCCATGAGTACAGTATCTTTCATTGATTTTTTAAAGAGCTTTTCAGCATGTGTTTATATTTTGGATTATACTCGTGAAAAACATAGGAGTTTGGTTGTTCCCCTGCTTGTTTTTTTTTTTTTTAAGTCCTCTACTGACTGCTAATTTGTAATTTCTGCATATGATTATTGAAAGTAGGATCACTTATGGCATATCAAAACTAAATTCAAAACAACCGGAATGTAATTAGATTAATGCCAATGTAAACCACCAGCCCAACGAATGGAGGTCTTTTAAGCACAAATAAAGTGGATGATTTTGATACCACATAATCCCTGTGTCCTGGAACCTACTAAGATACCATTTTGTGCAGGGGCCTCCGTTTTGATGAAGTCACTCAAACTGATCAACCAGCCAATGAACTACTTTTACATGGTTGTCCTCACGTTCCCTTCTTGAATGCATAAGTAAGTAAGTAAGTAAGTAAGTAAGTAAGTAAATAAATAAATAAATAAATAAATAAATAAATAAATAAATAAATAAATTCTCCCTTAGGGGAACTGTTTACTTTCAGTTTAAAACTATCTGAGATAAAGTTGATCATCCTTTGCCAGTGATCTCTGCAACTACTTGGTCTTTGAAACATTTGAAGAATACCATCAGCCTGAAAATTCCAAATATTGCTCTGAATCAAGTGAATATTTTAAAAGAAAAAGATCAAATCTTTAAGAAGCAGCAAGAAAAACTACACATTAAAGTATTTATAAAAATTACACCCTTAAAACATTTTTGTATTCATAGGATATTTAATTATCTAAATCTCAATAATTCTATTTAATCAACAGAATCTCATAGATTTTTTATAATCGTGATTACATTCAAGCCTTGAGATTTGCAAAGGAATTTTAGATAGGATGCTAGCGTAAAATCTGTAGCTACTACCTAATTCCTGAAAAATGACAGCTACTTATTGAATCACTCAAAAAATATGTAGAGAGATGTATACTTCAAGATTTCTGCTTAAGGCCAAATTTCGGGGGACCTGGGTGGCTCAGTCGTTAAGCATCTGCCTTCAGCTCAGATCGTGGTCCCAGGGTCCTGGGATCGAGCCCCGCGTCGGGTTCCCTGCTCAGCAGGAAGCCTGCTTCTCCCTCTGCCTCTGCCTCTTCCCTCTGCTTGTGTTCTCTTTCCCTCTCTCTCAAATGAATAAATAAAATCTTAAAAAAAAAAAGAAAAGAGAAGGCCAAATTTTGTAGATCCCACCCAAAGATATGATTCAGTGTTTCCTTAGCTCGAGCTGTTACATCAAATTACCGTGCACCATGTGGCTTAAACAACACATATTCCTTTTTCACAGGTCTAAAATCTGGGAAGTCTAATATTATGGCACAAGCAGATCCAGAGGTCTGGTGAGGACCCACTTTCTGATTTGCAGATGGCCATCTTCATATAGTATACTCACATGACAGACAGCAGAAAGAGATCATCTTTCATGTATATTCTTATAAGTGCACTAATCCTATCCAAGAGAACACCATCATCATGACCTAGTTACCCCCCAAAGGCCCACATCCAAATACCATCACATTGGGAATTTAGGCTCCAACATATTAATTTTTGGGGGCGGGGGGGACAGAGACATTCAGTCCATAACAAGAACTATCCAAAATGAGATAAATACATCTCAAGTGCTCAGTAAGGCATGCGGGACAGGAAGAATATATCAGAAATTCAATTCATGTTTATGTGGTCCTCTTTTTAATTTATATTTAATTTCGATTTTGTGTACAATATGTTCAGAGGTATGTGTACACATAAATCTATAGATATATATATATAAATATATACCTAGTGGGAGCTCAATAATTAGTTTAATTATCAGAGTATATCATCCAAAAGCTTTAATGGTTTTAAATTATATTGGGAATCTGACTTCAAAAATTACCTCCCTGAATCTTCAAATTAAAATCACATTTGCAATCAGTTTTCCTTTTTTTATTTAAGATTTTATTTATTTATTTGACAGAAAGAGAGAGAGTGTGTGTGTGTGTGTGTGCGCACGCGCACACGCCCACGCACACAAGCAGGGGGAATAGCAGAGAGAGGGAGAAGCAGGCTCCCCACTGAGCAGGGAGCCTGATGCGGGACTCGATCCCAGCACACTGGGATCATGACCTGAGCCGAAGGCAGACGCTTAACTGAGTGAGCCACCCAGGTGCCCCAACAATCAGTTTTCCTTTCAGGTTCAAAAACGTCTGACATTCTTTAGTAAAAGGCAAAAGATTTTTGCGATCTGAAGAGAAACCAGAGTATATGTCTGACATTCTAACAAATGTTAGTGCTACCTTTGTATATTCCAATCCAAAGACCAAGCTATTTATCACAGATAATTTTCATTCAAAACATTTTAAATCAAAGTAATATATACCGTGATTCTGGAAAGCATAATGCATAGAGTTTTATATCACATATAGATGGTTTTGATCTCTCTACGTTTCCTCATAAAAAATGAGAAGGGAACATCTTAATTCCCTGACATTGTTACAAAAGTAGAAAAATATGCTAAGTTTGTGTTGGTTATATCTCAGTTTTCACATATATATTATTTCCAGGTAAAGCAGAAGAATTACACACCACGTACACACAAAGTTAATACCTATGATTTTTTAAAAACTGTTTAACTTAAGCTATACTTTTTTAATTCAAATTTTGCATATGCATTGACTTTTCCTTTTATTATTCAACAGACTTCACCTTACTCCTCTTTATGTCATAACATAAGATCTATCTTTTGAAATTACTGAAATGAGTAGAAATCTATGTGGACTATATGGAGAGTCAATTGGACATCTATTCAAACTGTAAAATTTCCTACACCAAACTATCAATGCATTCCTACCTCTTACTTTTAAAGAACATCCTGTATATTTGAACTCTCCATGAGGAATAGCCATATTTTCTGTACTGCACAGACTACATCACTAGCAATTATACATTCCCGGACTGATCTGTTGCAGATGTCAAAGATATTTGATGAAAGAATGTTCTCAGAATAGAGGGAGGCATGGCTGAGATAGTAAAGTGCTGCCACTGAGTATGATATGCCCTTACTGTAGGAAATAAAGGATGGTATGAGACCCATATTTATTTCTCACTGAAAGGAGGGCAGAGGTGGGGGGAGGGTGGTAGGGAGCTGATTAAAATCATGAAGAAAAGCGGAGGAAGAAGGAAGAGAAGAGAAGAGAAATTTGTGGTAGTATTGCCAGTAAATAAGATAAAAATTATAGTGAAATAAAATTAACATAAGAATGCAAATAATAATTATCATTTGTCAAATAGTCTATAAGTGCCCACGGTGGGCTAAATAGTTTATATGCAGTATTTCATTAGTCTAAACAACAATCCTTGAAAAAAGTAACAGTATTTTGCCAAGGAATAATGATGTGAAGAACTGGAAACCAGGTCTCACATTGGAGACTTTCACCCCGCCATGCTTTGCAGTGCCGGCCTCTTGGGCATGCGCTCTGTGCAGTCGCACAAGAACCTGCACTTGCTTAATGCTATGCTGTCACCATCATCGAATTGTTTATAATTTTCGGACAAGGAATTATTATTATTCCCTGTGCCCCTCAAATTATGTAACTTGTACCGATACCTTATAATACTGGAGGACATATAAGACATGCTTATTGACTGTAGCACTAAAAATTTAGAGATTTAAACAGGTTAAAACAGGAGAGTATTAAGTGCTTCAACATTTTTCTCCACTACCATTTCCATCACATTGTATTTTAATTTTATTTTCATTTTATTTGGTTGTACCCTCTTGTGAGCTGGTTACTGATTAGCTACTAAAGAATCTATTTGAATGTCTACCTGTCTCCTCAAAAATTTCCATCAGTGTACAAAACTGAACTATATGACACTGCTACCTTTTGTTGTAAGAAAAATATTCTTCAGTAAAAATCAGGAGAGTCAGACAGCATGGAATTATTCATTTATTCAATATATCTTTGCTATGTTTTCTCAACTAGATTGTAAATTCCTTAGGAATTCTTCTGTGTTCTTTAGAATTCCTACTACAACTTGAGAACAAGGCAGACGTCCAATAAATACACGTAAATTCACTGAAAGTCCAAAAAAGAATGAACTGTCATATAAAGAGAAACAAGTCAAATAAGGGAGTAGCTTAAATAATAAAACTAGAAGATCATTTTAAGTGTGTCAAACACAAATTGCTTGATTATAAGAGCACTTGTGTTTAAATAAAAAGCATTTTCAAAATTATGAAATCAAATTTTGATTACTATATGTTAAAGAGTATGGAAAATGTTCTGTTTAAAATGGTTAACCATTTGGCTTGTCCACATTTTGTTCAAAAGGCCATTACAAAACCTTTTTTTTTTTTAACTCTTGTGGAAATTATTTTAGCTCCTCCTATATAAGTAAGTCTTAACAAATTACACAAACTGAACTTGCTGGAGTATTTCCATATGCATTTCACTTACCAAAAAAAATGTTTTTCTTTCATGTAAAGCACAGGTTTACCACCTCAGAGTTTCATGGAAATAAGTTTTTTTTTTTTCCTTAAAAAATAATGACAGAGAAAAATAAATGACAAAGCTGGAGTCAAGGAATCTTGGAAACAGTCCAATTGTTTTATCAGCTGCACCACAGGGCAAGCAAACCTTAACCTCATTTGGCCTTATAATGCTACTAAACCGCTGCTTTTCATACTCTGCATTTTGCATACATGAGCAAACTCTGCTCCCCAGTTTAATATGCTGATTACTGTAAAATAAGCATAATGTCAAAACTACATTTGACCCAAAGCATCATAAAGCTGTGGCTTTCTAACCAGCCCTCTTGTCGCATACCAGTTGGTAAATATACACACTATAAGTTTAAGGGTATGGTCTCATCTTTCTCTTTGGGGAATTGAGCATACAGCCTTGAAAATCAAGAGAAACTAACTCCTGATTCAGCTTGCGGTAGAGTGGAAAAAGTACAGAAGAAAGAAACACCGGTTTTGGAATTGTGTAAATACCAATGTCTAAACATTTCACATTCAAGCCTGGTCTATCTGAGATATTTTAGATATTTGGAAGGAAAGGGAGGGCCTTCATGGAGATCATTTTTGGAACATATAGCTGTTTTGGCATCTTATATAGTTGGTATACTATACATTTATTAATTTTTAGGGAGAAATAATTCACTGTGTTCTAGAAAAACATCAAAACAAAAGAACAGGTTTTCCAAACATTCTCAACTACACATCACATTATTTTACTGTAACTTTTCTGTTCTTTGATAACAAGAATACATAGGAATAAATAAACCCCACTTGAGCTACATTTCTGCATATTCAGACATTTAAATTATTTTGCTTCTAACTCTCAGGGTATTAAAAAAAAACCGTGCTCTCAGTGAGACACTGATTTCATGCTGTGACAAGCTCAAAAATGAAAACAACTACACAGATGAGAGGGTTTTTCACTAAACCGCAGCACTAAGCACAAATGAAATCCTGCTGGGAACATGTATCTACAAGTGTGAGTGTGTTTGATTTGGTAACACACATTTGTGACTCTATGTGTTAATAGGAAAAAGTAAAAAAAGGAGCTAGACAAGGATTTCATTGTCCATGTTTCTTGAGGATCTCTCTCTCTCTCTCTCTCTCTCTCTTTTTGTAGTTAGTTTAAAAATACTGGCAACATTTAAACATAACACTTAGCATTGGCTCAAAGGCTGTTCTCACTACAGTTAACCATACAGTTCCCTGTGCTGCTCCATCAGTGAGCTCAGCCCAAACAAAAAAGATGAGAGAAGATTTGAACTTTCTGCTTTTACATTCCCCTTGGACTAGTTTGGACCAAAGATCATAAAGAGACTCAGTACGGATCATACGATTTCTTTCTTCTTTGATGATACGGTATGCATTCTATTATGTAAGAAATAAAGTCAGACAGTAACTCCTTCTTAAAATTCTCCTCCTTTTTCTTTAATTGGACTTATTGAAAACTCCTTCTCTGCTAACCCTGTCTACACCCCAGTCCCATGTGATAATTGAGGGAAGGATCAGAGATACAGAGATCAGTATTACACTAGGAGAAATGTTAGAAACATAGTAATTAGTCTTCCAAATTATTTCTATTTCCAATATCACTTCACAATGTTTTGTTTAACGTTTTCATGTTAAGCATGAAAATTCACATGAAATAATTCAACATTGAAAGAAATTAAAATCATGTTTCTAAAGTGGTTGATGAAGGGATGAAGAAATTCCTCAAGTTAAAAACTGGAGAATGCAAATTAATTTTATAATAAAATATAAGTGATATATTTTGGATCCCTTGCTTTTACTAAAAGATCACACTATAGTAATACATTATACCTACAGTTTTTATACCATGACTAATTTATTTTACTATTTCACTATGGTATGACATATTATGGCCAAAAGCAATAAACTTATGACCTTAAACATACAAAAATTATTTACTTCAAGATTCAGATGCTATATCTTTTATTTTTCTTTACTTATCCTAAAAATTTCATATTAAATTGTTATTTATCTCAGCAAATAGAAGGTAAAGTTTTCAAAATATTTTTTAAAAATTGGATCCTTAAGAATATGTCTTGAAAATGTTAATATTTTAAATATTAAAGTATATCATTCAGAAATAATGTCTGTACCTTAAAAATACCTAAAATATATATTTTTAATATACCTAAAATAGTTAATGCAAGATCTGTCTTAATCCACAAACTTCATAGATAATGTACCATCTACAGTATTAAATAATGGATTCACAGGGGCCATATTCCCCAAGGTCTAAAAGTTTAGAACAAGAGTTTCTTTCAAGATAGTTGGTACATCTTTGCAGTGATGTCTAACTCTACAGACAGATTTCATTTCTAATTCCTAAACCAACTATAATATACCTAAAATTATAAGGTCTTTAATAAAATTCCTTTATACATTAGTCTCATCTTCCTACAAATGAAAAGGAATATCCAGTTAGAAATCACACATATTTATAGGTTGTAATAAATAACTTAAAAAATGAATTGAAATGTTCACAGATTAAAAAGACTACATGTGGGGTGCCTGGGTGACTCAGTCGGTTAAGCATCTGCCTTTTGCTCAGGTCATGATCCCGGTGTCCTGGGATGGAGCCAAGCACTGGGGTCCCTGCTCAACTGGGAGCCTGCTTCTCCCTCTCCTGCTGCCCCTGCTTGTGCTCTCTTTCTCTCTGTCAAATAAACATAATCTTAAAAAAAAGAAGGCTACATATTCCTCTTGATTATAGGCTTTCAAAATATTGTTCACTCTTTTTTTTTTAAAGATTTTATTTATTTATTTGACAGAGAGAGACACAGCGAGAGAGGGAACACAAGCAGGAGGAGTGGGAGAGGGAGAAGCAAGCTTCCGGCCGAGCAGGGAGCTGGATGCGGGGCTCGATCCCAGAACCCTGGGATCATGACCTGAACTGAAGGCAGTCGCTTAATGACTGAGCCACCCAGGCACCCCAATATTGTTCACTCTTAATTAACAGTAATTTATGGATCATAATGCTAGAAGAACTGCATCTTTAGGTGGTTTAATAGAATAGTTGTTCTCAATGTATTTTTTAAAGATTTTATTTATTTATTTGACAGAGAGAGACACTGCGAGAGAGGGAACACAAGCAGGGGAAGAGGGAGAGGGAGAAGCAGGCTTCCTGCCAAGCGGGGAACCCGAAGCGGGGCTAGATCCCAGGACCCTGGGATCATGACCTGAGCCGAAAGCAGACGCTTAATGACTGAGCCACCCAGGTGCCCATAGAATAATTGTTCTCAATATTTCAAGATGATCCATAAGAAAGTTTCAATATTGGTAAAATATTGGTTTTAATATTTTGGTAAAATCCAAAATAGAAGTCCATTTTAGTAAATACATAACATTACAGTCCACTTCTTGAGATTTTCCTCCAACACATTGGTTCCTTTTGGGGGTACTGTTTTTGTTATCTTTAGACATTATATTTTTGTTATCTTTAGACATTATATTTTTGCTCTGTGCCTCAGGCTCCTTTGGGAAATTCTGGGTAGAATAAATTAATCAGTAACATTTCCTTGAATAGCACATTATCTAAATAGGATAGAATTAAAACAGATAAGGGAAAGAGAGGTCAGAAAGAGGAAATACAGTAGGACAGCAGCAAACAGTGAATACAAATATAAAACACATGGGATGTTGTCAACAAGACCACAGGTTAAATTACCCAGAAGGAGATGCACAGAGCACTGTGATAAAACAGTGCATTTAATATGCAATCACTAATTTGAATTAACTAACTTGGATAACTGCTTTTTTTTTTTTTTACCCTTTCTGGCATTTTCAGTGGCTTTTCAAAACCTTTTGTAACAAACTATATCTTAAACCTAATGGACAACTTCAAAAAATGTTGATAAAAATGAAACCTCAAGGAGAAATGGAGAAAGGTAGCCCTTCACATCTGCAGTGTGCTGCCAGCCTGTGTCAGTCTTTAAAGGGGCTGACTGAAACCTTACCAAAGGGACAGAGAACATCAACCCAGAAGAGAAAAGGCAGATGTATGAGAGAGAAATAAAAAATAAATAAATAAATAAATAAATAAATAAATAAATAAATTTTATTGTTATATATATAATTTTTAGAGTTCCAAATGTGGACAGGCATTCCAAGGCATCAGAGTTGTCCCTGGAAACTGCCAGAGATTTCAACACTCCATTGTCAGTGCACACCAAGGCATACACAACACCCGGCACTCAACTGCGGGCAGGTATCTGACTGGCATTCCACACATGCTTAGAGGTAAAACTGTTTGCTAAAGACCCCAAATCAGATATAAGAAGAAAAACTACTTTTATGATATTTAGGAAAATTCCAAATGATTGTGAGAGGTGATAGATGTAAGACACACCACACACATGAGCCCTTTAATGCTATGTTACATGTAGGTGAGTGCTTTGGTTTTGCAAATTAGTTATTCATCAGTGTCTAGAAAAATATTGTGTGTGTATGTGTGATATGTCTTATATCTTGTGCTTTGTGTGTATTTGTTGTTGCATGAGTGTCTGAAACACTAAAAGCAAAATATATATGTCTTTATTTTATTTTGTTTCATTTTATTTTTTAAATAAAGGCAGGCTGCCCACATCCAGCACCTCATTTGGATGTGTCTGAAGTCTTGGAAGGTTGACTACCCTACATTCTCCTACAAATGGCCCTTGAGAGTTTGTTTGGAGGTTCTAGCATGGGAGCACAGCTACTCGTATACCCTTGACCAAAGGACTGTCCTTGTCTGTTAGGGACGCTTGTCCTCTTTCACCCAGCACACGGCTTCCGGAGGGAGGCACATGGGTGGGGCAGGTGAGGGAGGAAGGGGACACACACCTAGCTAGCCAGATCAGCCGAAAGTACTCTGGCGATCAATGGGACCTCAGGTGTTCAGCCAAATTGCCCTCACACCCTGTTTTTATTTTAATTAACATAGAAAATTGAAGTTATATGTATTGAAAGTCATTGTTGGATTTTATTTATTCGCCTCATGGTATTTTCCTATGGGTACATTCAAGATAAATTCCAAGTAATTTACACAACAAATTCTGACAGTGACAAATATTTTATTATGTATTTATTTATATACTTACAGTTAAGTACATTTATCGCACTCCTTGTCGTAAGCAATATTTAAGGCATCTAACATTTAAGTGCTTTACAAAGTATTGTTATATGCAACTCTGTGAGACCTGTAGTAATACTCTCATTCTACAGGTGAGTCTACTGAGAGAACGATTAAATGACTAGGACAAGCATAAACAGTAAATGGCAATAAGATATCACCAAGTCAACTTTTCAAACTTGGATACCCATAATCTTCCTATTGTGCTTTGTTTCTGATATCCTCAAATTGAAATATATTGAGCTCTGTATCACAAACACAAAAATGGAATGGAAAATGCTAGAAGATTTTGGTTCTGAACTAGAATATTGAAAGTATCTCTCAAAAACTAATATGGAATTTGTATCTAAAATAAGAGGTTGCATTCAAGTTAGCATCAGCTAGAGGCAGTGGTGACCAAACAACACAACTGAAGAAAACAAACAAAACAGATTAAACCTAATCAGAAGGAGAAATTAAGTCCTTGAGAATAGAACTAGCCTGCCCTCTTCCTCCTCCCTCACCTCCTTCTCTCTCCTTTCCTCCATTCTTTCTCCCTCCTCCCCCACCCTCTCTTTTTTAACACTAGAAGTGTCAGAATATAAGAGAACCAGAATAGAATTACAGGCATGGTTCAGAAACCAAAAGGAAACTTTTAGATAGCAACCTTTCAATTAAGGAAAATATTTTAATTAACTTGTAGAAATAAAATATTTAAAATGGAATAATTTTGTGGGAACAAATATTTAGGAATAGTGATATTAAAAGTCTACTAGAAGGAAACAAAATTTTACTAATGCATTCAAAAATCTTGAAAAGTTAACTTTTTTTTGAAGATTTTATTTATTTATTTGAGAGAGCGAGAATGAGAGACGGAGAGAGAGCACATGAGACGGGGGAGCATCAGAGGGAGAAGCAGACTCCCTGCTGAGCAGGGAGCCTGATGCGGGACTTGATCCTGGGACTCCAAGATCATGACCTGAGCGGAAGGCAGTCACTTACCCAACTGAGCCACCCAGGCGCCCCTTGAAAAGTTAACATTTTAACATAGCTTAATATAAACCTCCACATACTAAAATATATGTATTTGTCCATTTGTGTGTTTTAGTATTTAAAAAATGATGTGCTTTAGTAAATGATCAGTAACTATATTGCACTTGTAAATCACAACTTTAAATGAATAGTTTAAAGTTGTCTAGAGCTTGTACTTGGAACGGATCTTGAAATCTGAGCATGGCTGGTATAAAATATATCATAAAATATTGACACTTTTCCAACTTAAAAGGGTGCCAAATTTTCCTGGAGCAAATTGTACTTGTAAACACCAATCATTTTTACAACATTTTAAATTATCAAGTGCTGGCACTTGTGACCCAATTTGTTTAAGCGTTATTTTGGATCACATTGAATAAAAAGGGCATATTTTCAAAGACAACATTCTACTGCCAAATACAACCTACTCATGTTTATTTCTTCAGGTGAAAGGTTCAGGGTCAAATTTTAAAAAGGCTATCACCTTTTTTCCTTTATGAAAACCTTACAAAACCTATTGTCATCACATTTTCAAAGTTTGGTTTAATCAAAAAAGAATTATACAGAATGAGAGAATGTTACTATTATACGCCTCTAATTAAACAGACAAAACTAGCATCACAAAATGCCATCATTTCTTTTGTTGTTTTGCAAATGTTATTGTCAGATTTAAAAGCTTGATGTGAATTTTTTTAATGTAGGACCAGAAAATTACAATTATTGGCATTTGATTAAATTGGCTAGTATAAGTTCTGTCCAAATTTCCTACTTTATGACGTACTATCACCTCTACAAACATTGTACTGTGATATTTGTTTCATAATTTTACCTGATGCTTAAGAAAAAAAAAACTTTCCATCAAGATATGTACTTCTAAGATTGCTAGTTCTAGCTTATAACTTGAAAATTAAGGGTAATAATGAATTCTGATTTACATTCAAGACAGGAATTCCTAGGAAAAAAAGACAGACTTTTAGAATATAATGCAAATATACTCTTTCCAAATCAATCTTTCCATAACTTTACTTCCTGAAGTGATATGCAAATTATATAAGTGCACACCTGTTTAGAAATGGATTAAAAACAAACCCAAATGGATCCAATCTATCCACAGAGAAGTTCATTGCATGTAGCTGCAAATAATCTATAGTCATACCTCACATGATACAGCACTTGGTTAGGAAGTGTAAAGTAGCAAAGGGTACACACAAAAAAATCTCATCACTTTTTGTCGGGGAATATATATATATATATATATATATATATATATAGGTAAATATATATATATATATTTACCTATATACATATGAAACACTTTTACAGATTCTGAATGCTCAGTGCTTTTTATAATTTTAAAAATATTTATAGAATAGCTTTTTCATTAAGACTTTTTTAACTTGTGAGAATCTTTCAAAACCTTTAATGAATTTATAATCCCAAAGTCAGGTCACTTTGGTCATTAAGATAATCTAAAATGCCTCAAAATATTATTTCACAGCATTCTCTTTTGTTTCCAGTACAAAGAAGAAAGTGAGACAATTTTATACCTATCACAGCACATAATTACATAGTAATTGATGTCCTATTTTTTATTAACAATATAGAATAGATCACCTTTCTGAGTGAAATATTAATGATCCTTTGTTTTCTTTTTAACATTATTTTTTCATATAAAGTCAGTCCAGTGATAGGGAATATTTTCTTCCTCTTACAGATTTTTTTTCCCCCAGCAATGTGCATACATACTATTCTAATAGCTTCCAATGGATCCACTTGAGTGACCAATGGAAAGGTTAAGTTAGAGTAAAAGAAAGCATTGCAACTAATTAATATGTCAGAGGAGTATAGCCCTAACCAAAAGAGTTAATGAAGCTTGCTAAGGACACATGTGGGCCTTTTGTAACGCAAGCCTGACTGTACAGCCTAGTTAGGTTAAATTGTCTGTCAGTTACTGGCCAGTTGGCAACCACCTGGCTGCCTAGACCAGTCTCTCCCCCATCCCCAACAGCCCGCTTCCCAGCTCTCAATGGCAAGCTGCTGCCACTAAACATCTAGAAGCCTCTGACAAGGTTTGGGCACACAATGGGCTCCTGACAAGTGAATGAAGGGCCAGGGTGACACTCTGAATGGGGAAGATTTTCCCCATTTAGACTCATAATGTTCACAACAACACCCATAAAAAAAAAAAAAAAAAAAAAAACCATCCTTGGTGTCAGGCCATTAACATTTATAACAATATGCTAATAACCTTCTAGATTACTTTCAGTTTCCAAGGACATTTAAATACATGAATTGATGGCTTCAAAACCCAAAGGGGGTGGTGGGGGAGAAAAGAGGAAGGGCCAGTTGGTTAGGGAGGAAGAAGAAACAAAAAGCGAATGGGAGAAATTGCAATCTATCTCACAGAAAACTGCTTTAAAATGCCTTCCACCCAAACAGAGGGCTTCTGTCTATGGAAAGATTATAGTTCAGGCTCACACAAGGCCTCCAGGGAAATGTAATCAATGATATGCACATCTCTATGAACCTGGCATTTAAACATGACTTGTGATCAGAAGGTAAATCCTGATTCAAACTATTTTTAAGTCAAGCCATGGATCTTTGGTTTTGTGGTTGCGTATTACCCTTCTTTCAATGGCCTCCTTTGGGAGCATTTCCAGAGTACTCCAGATAGAGCCTTGAACATATGCCCAAATAACAGATTTTTTTAAGTACTGTAAAATATCGTATCACAGGAAAAAATAATGACATTTTGGAAACAGGCCCTGCCTGAGGTTGTACCCTGAAGCGATTAAGAAATTAGTGGATAATCCTGAATAAATTATGAAGGATGTTTTCTCCCCCGTTACTTTATGATTTGCCATTTTCTTAGAATAAAACAGACATGAGATGGAGTTTTTAATATTATGTCCCACAATATTCACTCAAAGTAAGCCTCAAAATTAAGTATCAATTTATGTTATCCTAAGAAAAACACCTATCATATATACCACCTGCTATACTGTACATCAGAATCCATTGCTTCTGCCTTAAAGAAAGATAGCAACTCTTTCTTTAGTGCTGATTAGTGATATTCAATCAATTTGAAAAATTACTGCTCCCATAGATTTCAATATTGGGCTGTTGCCATGAAATTGAATCTGCCTGACTTCCAATGAGAAAAGGCATTTGAAAAATATGATGTGCTTATTTTAAATCCTGTCACGAGGGACTTAACAGAAGTAGGTAAGCCTCTCACATAACATTTTACTTTAATTTAGTGGGTAAAATGCTTCCTTTTTTATAGAGTTTCGAAACAACTCTCACACATTTGGAGCATCAAAATCTGCATGTAATACAGAGGCTAATTTTTACCCATTTGCAAATACATGCCCATGAGGTGATGCTAAACAGAACCCCGTCTTGTAGGATTAAAACTGTTACAAATTGTGCTTCCCTATCCAGCTAAGCAGAACTATCAGACTGGAATTCTTGAAACATGGCTATAAAAAATAAACATTTGCTTTTCATGCTCTGAACAGCTTTTATATTTTTAATGACTCCTTAGACAAGTAAATACTGAGATTAACTCCAGGTAATATTAACAAAAATAACAATAGCAACATGCATTCACTATTATTTTGTAATATTCCAATTTAGGATTCAGTATTTCTATTTGGGCTTGGGATCCCACTGTCTACCCTGTTGTTCTATCTTCGTTAGAGTTGTCACAGAGGACACAGAAGAACACTGCAGAAGACAGTAGTTCATCTGCCATTAGCTCCCTGGCCACACTTTATCCCCAAAGTGTGCATATTTGAAGGATCAGTGGATATCTCTACTGCCAGAGTACTGCTCTTCCATTTCTATCAGGACAGAGAGCTAGAGCAGGAGGGTGTCCTTGAAGGTTTAGATCAGTGGAATCCATATAATAAACTACTTATGAGGGAAAGGGAATAGAAGAAGCCAAGTATCCCCACATTTAAACAAGTAATTCTACTTCTGTGATTAAATCTTCCTTTCATGAGGAAAAATTTTAATATAATATTAGTTAATATTAATTTAAATGTTAATAATATTAATGTTGACATTAGAATTTATTGACTTCCAAATCACTCATTTGGCTCTTTCTGTCACCACCAGCAACCTTATGGGATACTCTAATTAACAAAATTTTTCAGCAAAAGTAGACTCAATGCTACAGTTTCTGTCAGAAAATGTGACTCAGAAACCAAAGTTAAGGTTATAAAGTGGCATTTACATCCCAGTAAAACTGAAGTTGTGTTACATTTGGGTTTTAAACCAAAGAATAAAATGGCAAGAGGAATAACTTAAGAAAAACCTCTCTTTTTATGGCCTTGTGATCCTGCAAAAACTGATTTTTTAAGTTCAAGGACATAGAATTCTGACATATATGGTATCTGATAATATACAGGAAGAACTATATGGTCATACATGCTTTTTTTCTCTTCATTTGGGGTATGAGTTACATAAAAGAATTGTTTTACATATAACAACAAATGAGTAGATATAACTTATGTGCAGATTATTTGAGGTTGTAGTTTATTCTACATATATAAGGAAAGATCATTTAAATTATTTTGTCATGGTTAAAAGTAATAAAGGACAATACAATTGAATCAGATGTAGCATTAAGGAAGCATGGCTAAAATGAAATGGAAATGAATATATGACATCTGTAAGAAAAATATTACACTGCAAGTTTGGATGTCTTAAAAAATATTTTTAAAAGAGAAAACAACACATACAATTAGCAGAGTGATAAAATTCAACTAGTACATTTTTCAAAGGTTGTCTGAAAATTTCATCTTTTCATACTTTTAAATAACTTTATGTTTTTAGAAAAAGGAAGTCTAATTTTGCATTCAGATGACTTAAATGGGCTGAGGCTTTTTCACTAAAACAAAGATTGTCTGGCTGTTTGTCCAAACCTCCAGCCAAGAGGCAATTGTTATCTCCAGACAGAGACAATTGTTGGTGTTTATTCTACTGAAAAATGTGATATATTGTGTTTCTAAGTATTTGCTTAATTTAAAAAAAAAAGCTTTATGGACAATGAATTAAAAAGATAAATCCATGACACTCCCTTTCTTTAAATTTTCTACTAGTTTTATCTTCTAATGGTATTCCAGAATTACTCAACATTTTCTATTTCAACACATTTATATATTATATCACTGAAATATATCACAATCACTGAAAATTGTTATATATTATTATATGTACAGATAAGGTTCCTTTACACAGCAATAGGAATTTAGCATGTAGCTAAATATACATTTTATTCTTACTTTCTAAAATAGATGTGTAGGAAGAAATTACCAAGTATTCTTACACATTAATTAAAATCTCTGCACTTCAAAAAGCATTGCATTTAGTCCATTACTAGTACACTTTTTTTCCCCTTAACTACAGTTTTAATCTAATGTACTAAACTCTGAAAAAGTTTCCATGAAATTAAAATTGAAAAGAGGTTTCTTAATTACTGCAAAATTACATTTAGTTTATGTTTACCATAGTTCTAATTCTCAATATTAAGCATGCAAAAATTAGGTATAAATAAATTAGGAATTTAGAAGTTCTATAGTTCTTTTTCATTTTGTTTTTTGTTTGTTTTTTATGGTTGAGGTCTTTACAGCATGATTTAAGAAATAACCTGTGAAAATCACACATGTGCGTGCGCACACATGCGCGCACGTGCAGATACACACACACACACACACACACACACACTTTTTACTTTGAGAGACCCAATAACAAAATACCACAGTTGCCAAAGTTATCTGCTTCCTATCAAGACCCATGTTTGGCACAAGAAGTATTCAATTCATTCATCATTGTCAATGCACTAGTACACTAATTATTTCAAATTGTTTCCTCAGCCAGAGGTCTAGGACAAATCAGGCAAGCCAAAAATAGCAGTTATGAATAATTATGCATAATTTACCTCAAGGCCTGGGCCAGTCTATCATTAAAACTTTTACTTGCCACACTGTGATCTCTGCTAATTGTAAACTTCAAAATTAGTTCAAGGTTGTCTTTTTATCCAGTGCCAACCTCAAACCCTCTTCCTAGTCACTTTCTGTTATTTTGAACACTTTGAATAAAACGTCATCAGAATTTAGTAAAGAATATATATATTAAATGAAAGATGGAAATTAGTGGAGAAAGTATTGTTCCCACCTTTTGCAATGTTCAAATATGTTCATAAATGGGATAAAGATGAGGGGTTAGAAGTCAAAATATGGTAATGACCTAGGGGTGGGAATCCCATCGTGTTTGAAAAGAGAAGAAAGGGCTTTAGTAATGTGCAAATATTTCTCTTCAGTAGTAAGTTAGTCCTCAGACAATCACTAAACTTTCTTAAGAAAGGGAATCTTGACATTCTGCTGTTCATTCGAAAGTTCCCAGTATACTTTGACTTTGACCTTTATTTAAGACAAAAACTGAGACACCCGAGTCTGTTAACACCGATACCAGGATTTCTAACAATTCCTTTCAACTATGCAGTAAGTATAACACACAACTGAAGATGATGCATTTTAATTTCTATTTATTCTTTGTAATGTGACTTCTCCCACACAGGCAGAATGTTACAGACACACTTCATTATTCCTCCACATTTCTCCCCATTTCCCTAGCCATGTTGCATTTTGTAGTTATACCTTATCTTCCTATTGAAGGAAAACATTAATTAAAGAAAAAAATAAATGTGATATTTTAAATAATCTGCCCTTCACGTTTCAATTTTACTTCAATTTTAACTTTTTTTCCCCCCCAGGCCCTTGATTTTAGGCCATGAAGACATATATCACTTAGCTGTCATCCTCCTGAATTATTTTCTTTGTGTAAAATAAAGGATGCTCCATTTCATCTCAGACACATTTTGAGGAGAAATGGGCCAATTTGCAGGAATGTTTTTCCTGGCTATGACCTGTCAGATAAATGCCCACTCCACCCCTTTTTAATAACACATTATACTTGCTGGGTTTCTGTGCTTGTGTTTTTGTGCTGTTTGTTAACTGATGCTCTCAGAGAATCATCCATGCAAGACACCTACCTCTTCAATGTTGCAAGGTCAATTCACTCAAAGCATGAGTGCTATCTGGGGCCTCCCAAAACCACATTCCAAAATATTTTGAGAGTCTGAAGTTTCTGCTAAAACGGTGCTTTGTAAAACTGATTGTAAGTAGCTTTGTAAAACTGATTGTAAGTTCCAAGAAGCATAAGAAAAAAGGAGAGCAAATCTGAGGAAACTAGTGAATTTGGAGAAGAAAAGGAAAAGCCTAGAGACGGAAGCTAACAGATTTGTCTTGAACATTCCAAAGAAGTTTTTATTGTTGGCAGTGTTTTTAGTCTTTCTGTGCTAAAGAGAACCTTGTAATATGACTGTTAAGATGATACCAGAGTGAAAATCAGAAAACAGCTGTTATCATACCTTAGATTTGTGTCACCTCCAAAGTTACAGGCAGCCAATACCTGCCTGGCCCCCCAGTGCGCCTCAAGTTACTTCAAGCAAAAATGGATTCAGTGAGTGCTTATGTTGAAAAGAGATTACATAAGCTGGGTATATTTTGTTCTTCCTCACAGAAATCTTACAATTTAGTGAATAATAAAAAAAAAAACTGAACAATAAATAAATAAATGAGGGAGAAGATAGGGAAGAAATAGAAGATACACAGGGATGGTTGTTAAGCCTGGACTAGACAGTGGGTCGGGGAAGGGTGGGGGGTGCCTGATCTTTAAGCTGAGAACTAGACCCACAGAATGATAACACAGATGTCTTATGGTGGCAAAGGACTCAGGATTCAGTCTGATCACTGAGGTTCAAATTCTGCCACTTACTTGCTGTTCATTAGACTTTCAGCAAGTTACTTCCTCTGGCCTCCGTTTTGTCATCTGTAAAATGAAGATGATGACAGCACCTAAAACCATAGGGTGAACGGCGCATGAAGAACCAGGGGAAAGTGTTCTGGGAAAATGAAAACACAGGAATGTGAGCACTAGCAGGAGGCAAGCATTTGGTGCTCCTGAGAAACTGAAAACTGGCCAGGGTGACCACAGGACAATGTGGAAGAGATGAGGTTTGAGAGCAGTAGGAGACTTATTATCCAAGACCTAGTCAGCCTTGGAAAGGAGTCTGGATTTTGCTCATTGTGCAAAAGCTGATGTTTGCTCTTCCCTCAGAAGACGTGTACGTAAGTGTTCAAGATGACGGCGGATAGAAAGGGATGATGTGAAATGGGGCCTTCTTTTTTCGCCTCTAAAAGTAATAACATTAAAAATTAAACACAGGATTAACATAAGATTTGCATTTTAAATAAAGCATTTTGGCTGGTATAGGAAGGTTTTAAAGGGGAAGCCAACAGGAAGAGTAATGACAGTTTTATTACCTGCGTGAGAACAGTTAAGAGATGGTGGTCTGGACTGTGGTGGCAGCACTGGGGATGGAAAGAATTTGACCAATGTGAAATGTGTTTGCATTACACTGCACTTATTAAAAATAATTTCTATTAAAAATATTATTTCTGTGGAGAAGCTTTTATATGCCGATAATATACATCGGGTGGGTTGTATAGGATGATGTTTCATTTTAATTCTGAAGAAGATCAGTTTTAGCTAAGACATTGGCAAATTGTCTTATTCTTAAATGAAGGTTCTTTGTTTTCTTCTCCAGCTTTCCCATTTAAATTGTTGCTAGAAAGGACACTAGGCTGGCTTTTCCCATGGATCCCAGTGGGATTGTTTAGAATGTTGAGTCAGAATCACTTACAGAATGTCTCCTGTGTTAATCTGTTTTCTGTTACTAATCCTTCATTGATTAGAAATAGAAGTGACAGAAAGACTGTAAGGAGCCCCTGTAATCTTTAAAAGCCAAGTTTCTAAAGTATATGAGAATTCCAAGCCAACAACATTGCACTCAAAGATATTTTAAGTAGTACTGCTGATGGTTTCTGTGTAATTGTGTAAATTAAATTTCATTTATGTACCTTGATTATCATCAGTTTACTCCTTCTATTAAATATGTCCATAGTCCCTGAGATATACAACATGGCCATTCTGCTAGGTGTTCTGAGGCATTTGCATACTAGCATACAGTCTATTAGCATAATTTGATGCTCTCTGGAGAGCAAATGGGAAGAAAAGCATATGCTTTCATTGAACAATCTGGAGATCATTTCCATTGCCTACTTAATGTTTTTGTTTTTGTTTTCCATGAAAGGAAAGGATTACAAAGGCATCTACAATTTTGTGTTAGGAAATTGCTGGTACGTCAGAAGAAATGGGATTGACACTCAAGAGAAAATATGGGAAGAAGCAGATCTAATGAGCAGAAGAAGCTATGGATGTCAAGAATCAGGAGGGGTCAGGTGTAGGAATGAGTTCTGGAAATGTCTCCCAACAGTTTTCCTAGTCGATTCAAGTAATGCCATATACTATACAACAGTTCCTCAACTATTCTTTGGGGGAAGGGGGGGTTGGGCAGAACTGGATTTTGTCTAGGCTGTCTGGCAGGTCCATGTATCTCTAGATCAATTATTTTTCTGTGCCCCTTTCTGTCTGAAATGCCACCTCTGAACAATTCAGTATTATTACTGGATTAATCTGAGTTGTTTTTATTCCCTTGATACTATTTGATACCACTTTCCATCCTGGTTTGGTGTTTTTAACTACTTTCCATTCAAAACTATGTACAGCCAAATGCTAAAAGATCCCCTTCTTTAATCTGCCCCTAATTCACCTGGATGAATCTACCAAACTACCATATTGACCTCAAATAGGGATCCTTTATTTTAGAATGTTTTTTGGTATGTGTCTCTCTCTCCTCCCCAATCCATCAATATTGGAAGAATTATCGTCCGCTCCATTGATTCTGATTTGTCCAGGAATGATTGTTATGTTTTTCTGTGCCACTCAGCTGTAGCAGAGACAAGCAGGCCATGGTAGAAACCATGAAACCTGAGGGTCTCCCAACTCTGAGGAATGGAGTTCAGGTACCTACAACTAGTACCTGTTTAGGGTATTTATAGCGTCTCATCCCTATCTTTCCATAGAAGTATACATTAGGGAGTAAAGACACTCACGACAATCCTACATTTCATTTTTATGTCATAAAAATGTGACACATATTTGGCATTATAAAACATGAGTAAAATAAACTAGACTAGACTAGACTAGACTAGAATAGAATAGAAACAAAGTTGGCTTAGTAAGTCAGTAGTCATATAAATGAAATGTTCTGATAAAGCTTCCTTATTCCATCCCTTCATCTCTCCGCCCCCCAAAATTAAAATTTATACTTGAAACAGAAAGTTAATCAAGTTATTATAATCCTTTAAAGATGCAAGTCATCATTATTGAAACCTCACTATGCACTAGGTAATGAACTAAACTTTATATATAAAATATAACATTTAATTTATACAGTAATGTCATGAAATAAGCATCAGCATTCTCCCATTACAGATGGAGAAACTGAAGCTTATGGTGAATAAAAGGCAGAGGCAAGAGTCAAGTTTAGGTCAGCCTGATTCCAAAGCTATAACCACTCTAATTTGGTTCATTTCTTGTTCTCATGATAAAATTAAACATCATTGATAAACCTAAGCTTTAATTATTTATAACTTAGTGGGAATAAACTTAGTGATCATGCTGATACATGGACTGACACTGCAACTCACCATCCAGGCACCTTTTCATTGAAGGACATGGTGTCCTGGCTGCTGGGTTGCTGCGGGCACTGTCAGCAGGCATCCTGCAGCTTTTGACGCCTTCAAAGGTGGCCTTTGCTGCAGAGGGCAGCCCAGCCAGAGCTCATGTCCTTCCCTGGGTGGTGCATCCAGTAACTGATCATGTGGGGATGAAGAGGCCTGGACATCTCCCCCCAGTTCAAAATAATTCTAAAAGACCATCTCCGGTCCTGCACTCCAGGGGGTAGCCCATGAACCTATGGGCTCGTATCACAGCTCCCCTTCTCCTGTGCCCATTCCTGCTTCCTCTTCTCCCTTCCATACATATGGACCTCCAGGCACTTCTTAAATATCCAGCACACTAAACTCCTCACAGTCAGATTGCGAGGAAAGCCAACTCCCAGTGGTGGAGAAAGAGGGAGAGGCTGGGCATGTGGTTTCAGGGCAAGAGGAGTAAGAACAATCCTGAAGAAAGCAACACTGCACAAAATGAGCAGAAATCAAACCACACACACACACACACACAAAACCACCGCCCCAGTTCACTGTGTTTGGGCCTGCATAAAATTAACATCACTGCTCCCAGTAGCTAAAAATATGTTATTTATACATTATTTATTAATTCAGTGGTTAATTCTTTCTGATCTAATCTCCTGTATATGGCATGTTCATTTATTTACTCCTGCTTTTCCCATTTCTATAATGCATGTCTCCTTGGATACCACATTTCCTAGAATGCTTAGAACCGTCTCACTTTTTACCTGTTGTCCCCCATTTTAATTATAAGTAATGCTCCCTTTGAGTCTCAAGCATCCCTATAGGGATGATAATTATGTGTCCATCCGACTCATTCTCAAAACTTGTGTAAATCTATTTGTTGTGATTTTAAGTAAATTATGTCACTGAATAAGGAGGGTCATTAAGCATGACAGGTTCAAAATTTTTTTTGAAAAATTATGACTAATTGAAGATTTACCAAAGCTCCATAAGCTTGAGATAAGTTTTTATTGGCAAGGGAGTGAGGAAGCCAATGCTTTCATGGATAGTTAGCCAGAGAGTAACCTCTACTGAGGGCAATTTGACAATGTCTATAAAAATTTTAAATGCACACAAAGTTTGGCCTGGCAATTCCTATTCTAGGCACTTAACATATATTTAGTCAATTGTGAAATGATACCTGTTTCAGGTTATTCTTTAGAGCCACCGTTTGTGTTAGAGGAAAAAAAAAGTAAATGCCCATCAGTAAGGAACTAATTAAATAAATCATGGTACATCCACACTCTGTAAATCCATGCAAATATAAAAATAAATAAAAAGATGTTCTTGATGGGAAAGACCTCCAAAACACACTGTTAAGTCTCAAAAAAAAAGTAAGCTAGAGAACAACATGATTGAACACTTCCATTTATATAAAAAGGGGGATTATATTTAAATTTGCACCATTACACAATTCTTACAAACAAATACACAACTAAGAACATCAATAGCCTCTGGAACAGAGAAAAGGTGACCTACTAGCAGAGTGGAGTGAACCATATGAATGTATTACCTATTCAAAACTCCTTTTTACTCTATGTTTGTGATATATCACTGTTCTTTCTCCAAAGTACAGTCTGAGGAGATCAAACCAATTTCCATGGTGACACTAAGGTGGCATTTTCCTCTTCTAATTGTCTCACTAGTATTCAGTGGGGTTTTCCAGAAGCTCTATGATGTGTGATGACATCATAGCTTTAATGTTAACATCTACTAAGCTTATTGTTATTTTTTAGATGAATTAGTAACTTATTTAAACTCTCAGTTTAATTCCTATTAGATTAATTATTGTGGATATAACCCATATGAACAAAACCTCAATAATTTTTAAGGGTATAAAGGCGTCCTGAGACCAAAAAGTGGGAGAAACCACTATGACATAGGAAGTTAAGAAAGAAAGATGTTTGCAATGTAGAAACATTTGAGATTGTGAGATGGAAGCAGTTGGTAAAGTGAGGAGAGCACAGAAAATAAAACTTTTCCTCATGGGTTTGTTATAAAGAGCCTGTAAAACACTCGCCAAAAAGATACACCAAGTTTTAACAACCCCAAAGAAAGCTTATGCTACAACATCAATTAGGGATGGGCATAAACAGGATACGAGTTTGGCTGTACAACATGATCCTGGCTATGTTGAAAGAAGTGTGTAGAAAAAAGAACAAAATATACCCAAATCCAAATGTTGGTTTTCTTTAAGTATTGGTATACAAAGCTGTTTGTTATTTACTTATGAACACTCATTTACAATTAATTCCCTATAAATATTGATTCATTTTATAATCTTAAAACTTTTCATAGGGCTTCACATGAAGTCTTACTTTATTCTGTTAACAAACTAGCAGAGAAAGAACCTGAATACAGCCATCATTTTATGTAAGAAACTGATACTAACAAGATACCCCATACTGCATTTTTTTTATTTTTCCATACTGCTTATCAAACATTAACATATTATACAATTGACTTATTTATTATATATATTGTCTGTCTTCCCTTGAAGGAATATAACATCCAGTAAGATTATTGTAAGATAATAGTACAATATTATCAACTTCTATCATATTATGTATTATACTCATTTGGTGTATTTGCAAACTGCCTTCACCTGATAGGATGAAAGAAAACTGATTGCCAACATTTTTTTAATTCAAAGTCTCAGAGTATATATGATTTGAGGATAAAGTTCTTAAGGGGTTACTTTATTATTATTTTTTATTTTTTTTAAGATGGAATCTGTTCTGCTTTATTTTATTTTATTATTTTTTTTAGCACCTTAGTGGTGATTTTTTTTAAATTTTATTATGTTATGTTAGGGTTAGGTGTTACTTTAACTGCAATATTTATTTACATATACCCAAATCTAGCATAACTTTTCTATTTTTGGAGAAACCCTCCCACACCTCAGAAAAAAGGAAAGAAGGGAAGAAAGGCAGACAAAGAATGAGGAAGGAGGAGACAGACAGAGAGTAGAAAAGAAAGAAAAATATCCCAAACCTATATAAAGTCTAGTAAGTGTTTGGTTTCTTAACAAATTATGCTCACACTCCAACATCAAATCTCACTAATCACTGTGTGAAGCTAATGTTTTATTATACTGATACTTGGGTATACCCTAAGATAACAATTAAAACTATAAAAATAATAAAAGCACTAGTATTAGGGACGTACAGATATCCATCCACTCCGGATTCCCAGAAGCTGAGCTACTTTCCTACACTGGGATACACAACCATCAAATCCTGCCCACTTCTTTTCTGTGGCTCCAATTGGCACTTGGTGCTTGGCTCATCCAATATTCCTGGCTAGTACTATGAGATGAGAGTAAGAGACAGTGGAAGATTTATTCTCGTGGCAGTGGCCTCAACAATGCACCCAGGTTCCTTTGGCATTGCTGTCAGTTGGTACCAGCCAGGGCCTAAATAAAGATGGTGACTACAGAAACCCCACCACTGGATTTTGTGCTGTCTGCTCACTGGACCTTGCCCAATTTGGATCCTCACTGGAGCCTCCCTAACTTGAATCCTGTTGCTTTGGAACTGAGTTGTCAGGTCCCGCAGATGTTCCTTTCAATAAGTTTCTTTTCTGACTAAATCAGCCTGAATGAGCTTCTGGTGCTTATAACTAAGAACTCTGATTCATAAAATGAGTATCTAATTTGGTATAAAGATTCTAGCATGGTATAAACTGATCAGGACTATAGAGATGACATTAAATTAAACCTTAGTATTTCAGAATGCATAGTAGGTGTTTGATAAATATTGACTTAAATGAATCAGTGAAATCTCATTAGAAACATTTGATCAATATGCCAGCCATCAGTACAAAATGAACTAATAAGAAGTCATTAAATAAATAATGCATATACTCAAAAAAATATGAGCAAAGTTATTTATAATATATTATCCTTGCCCTATAATAATGTATTATTTAGGTAAATAACAAGAAAAAAAGTAATTTCCTTTCTTCTCCCCGCATTTTATATATGAAATTTTTTTTTATTTATGTAAGGAAATTAAGGAAAAGTGCATTTATATTTTTCCTGTACAATGGCCTACAATATGTTCATTCTTTTCAGATAGAACTGATTTTAAATTTGAAAAATAGTTCGATCCAGTCCTCTTTTGGCACTATTTACTAAACAGTGCTCCTTGGGACATTGGTATCCTTTGTAATATTAAGCTATTGCTAAGAAGAAAAGCCCATTGTAAAATATGTTTGAGAAACAATGTGTTTATAAAAAAACAAATTGTATCTTTTTAAAACAGGACTTCTCAAAATCTTTAAAATATTAATGCATTGTTATGAATCTTGAAGGAGACATGGTAAGTAGCATTCTGTAAACTTATTTTACCTTATTTAACATTTTAACCTTAATGTTTTTTGGAGTAATACATGGTCTTCTGATGGACAAACCTGGGAATTCTTGAGCAAATAATGAAGCCAACCAATAAATGGCATTTTTTTTAAACCTCTTTTTAATAGAGAGTAAAAATTAACCCCCCACCAACTTATAATTGTACCCTAACGGAGAACTAAGAGATAAGTTCTTATAATTAGAAACCATATACCCTCTACCATTAGCATTCAGGGTAGTGCTCACTGGAGTGATGACACCGATAGTGACATATCCATTTTTTTTGAAAAACGGTTTAGAATGTTCTGGAGTCAAGCTGCTTAGGTTTAAACCCTGTCTCCACCATTTACTAGTTTTATGACCTTGAATGATTTACCTACCTTCATTGTACTTTAGTTTTCTCATCTATAAAATGATAATAGTATGTGTCTCATAGGGTTACCATGTGGATTAAATAAATTAATATTATGAATTGTGTAAGACTGTTGAATCACAGACCTGTACCTCTGAAACAAATAATACATTATATGTTAAAAAAAAAGAAGAAGATAGTAGGAAGGGAAAAATGAAGGGGAGGAAATCGGAGGGGGAGACGGACCATGAGAGACTATGGACTCTGAGAAACAAACTGAGGGTTCTAGAGGGGAGGGGGGTGGGGGGATGGGTTAGCCTGGTGATGGGTATTAAAGAGGGCACGTGTTGAATGGAGCACTGGGTGTTATACGCAAACAATGAATCACTGAACACTGCATCAAAAACTAATGATGTAATGTATGGTGATTAACATAATAATAAAATTAAATTAAAAAAACAAAAAGCATTGGTATATACTGAACCATAGAGTGTTCACCACCCTGAGGCTTTTATTATCACTTTCTCAGGATTTTCTCTGTCAACCCCAGTTAAAATTTCAACCCTACCCATGGACTCTCCCTATTTCCCTGTTCTGCTTTAATTTTAATTTTAATGTTTCTCCATAGCATATGTTGCCATCTAAACACCACATACATAATAGGTTGTTTATTGTCTGTCTTCCCCCCTTTCCCAGACCAATTCGGTTTACCACTGTATCTCCAGAGATATGTAGAGACAACTTTCTGGTATTAGTCACCTGTAGGATAATTGTGAAATTAATACATGCACATCATCATTGTCCAGAGGGTTTCATCTCTGCTTTTGGGTCCCCATGGCCTGGTCTTTATCCCCCTAGCATTACCCTTTTACAACATCCATCTGCCTGCTGCAGTATGGTTATTCAGATAACCAGGAACTTCAGCACATATTCCAGAACCCAAAGGAAATCAGGAAAAAAAACACCTAAAAGAAATGTGATATTCTATGCAACTTGTTCCTCTTCCTTTTCCATAAACTTTGCAAGAGATCTGGTTTTGTGAAAGAACACCATAGGAATGTGCTACAGGTGTTATGGATAACAGCTGAAGCAGGAGAAAGTGTGTGTGGTAATAAAGTTTAAATAGAACTTGTTTTAATTTATCAAACTTCGAAGATTATTTGAAAGCTGCATTAAGGAATAACTGGAAATTGTTTTTAACAAAAGCATCTTCTTTAATCTTAATTTTTCTCAAGTAAAACTTGGGAATAAGTGATCCAATCAGAAAAGGCTGAAATTCGGTTGGCCACAACTAGGACACTGGATCACAGCACCTCAGTGTCCTGGCTTCTATCCCAGGAGAAACCTTCACTTCATCACATTTTCAATCTTATATATCTGTAAACCAGAACTGTCCATGAAAGTTTATTCTATTCCTTCAGCTTTTGCACTCTACACATTAGGAGTCAGACACCTTGTTTCAGCCACATTATCTGGCTTCATTTGTGCACTGATGCTGTGTCAATTTTGAAACCTGTCCAGGCAACAAGAAGTGTCCTGTTTTCTGTCCTAGGCCATCTGGTTGCCCTTAGTTACAATTTGTTCAGGGAAAAAAAATGTGTAGTGGACATAAGTGAATATAAAGAGGAAAAGGAATGTGATGTTACCAACAGTAATCAGAAAAATGTATATATTTAGCACTTTCATAGTCTACTTATTTTTCTAATAAAATGTTGCTGCTCTGTCTGGTATTATAATATTGTTTTAGCTTTTGAATGCTAACTTGCTTTGATAATTTGCCAACTAAGTTCATTCTTATTTTTGCCAAAGCAGCAAAAATTTTCATTAAGTATAGTGGAAGAAAATAGCACAAGTTAGAAAACCAGACCTTGAAGTTTACCTCACAGTGGAATAAAAAAACAAAAACAATGGATTATCTTTTCTGCCAGTGTCCAGCCATCTGAAGCTGGCACTTTGGCCTAATTTTGCCAAAAGCACACCAAGTCACTCTTCCATACACACACACACAGAATAAGAGGAAAATCCCTAACTATATCCCAAACAACTTGCTTTAAAAATAAACTTCATTTATTGAAGATCAACTAAAATAAGAGTGCCTGACCCTTATTTTGTAACATGTTTTCAACTTTTTTTTTTCATTTTCACCTATTTTCTTCTTGTTTAGCACAAGGAAGTCGTTGATTTCTAACATCCAAATAAACCTGATGTGAGGAACACCCAGATACAAAGAAGTGCTTTTATAAAAAATAAAAGTCACACGAAAGCAGTTAAGACAAGTTTGGACACGATTTTTCTACCCCAAAATGTCTACTAGTTTTGCTGTCATCCTACTGTCCAATCATTAGTCTTGTCCTGATTTAGTATGCGTGTTTTTGTTTGTTCACTCATAAAATACTCTGGGACTTGCATATAAACTGTATCTTCTTCTCAACAGCCTCCAGTCAATATATCCCTCCAAGTGACCAAGTTGACTAGTTTAACAATCACCACACTGTTCATCCCATAAAGATTGTTATTTCTTTTCCCTTAGATACTTACAATCTGTTTCTTGTAAAGTTGAAAGGAGGTTGTTTTCTCATGTTGAAAGGAACTGACGGCTGTAATTACTCCTACCACTGCAGCAAGACTTGGTTCCCAATGTTCAACTATATACTGTAGAGAGCATGAATCTGTTCAATGTTTTCAAAGATGAGAAAGAGTAATCTCAGAAAAGAAAAATCACTGACGCCATATTTTCACTCTCTCAGGAAAATGCAAGCCTCAACAGGTATATAAAATTTTTTTAAAATTAAACTTGTTAAAATATAATTGTAAAACTGTGACTATTTTGCTGTACTTTTTTTTCTTTTACAAATTATATCAGTGAAGTCTAGCATTATGAAAATGTATTGATCCTTTTCTTTTTCAGAATTTCTAGTAACAGTGCAAAAGCCACTATTAAAATCAAAAATGGACTGCTATCATAGGTGATCTAATCTGAAATCTTATTTAAAATTTTGGTTTACCCTCTCATCTGTCATAGCATCCTTCTGGTTAGTATCATGTTCAAAATTTATGTGTTGTTGGAAAGATTAAATGAAGTAATATATAATATGTGCTGTCAGTGCCCCACACAATGTAAGCACTCACTAACTGTGATCTGGTAATCTTACTAACATAACTAGAAAAAGCTAATTTATATGTTTCCTGAACTTTGAGAAATTTGTTTTAAATGATAGATTGGATGAGACCACAGTTACAATTTAATAAAGAGTTTCTAAACTATTAAAGTAGAAGAATATGTAAGATAATTATTGATGTTTTAGAATACTGCTCATTACTTACACATTCTATATATATTTCTGTGCCTATTTGCTCCAAAACTCCTCCAACCTGAGAATCATGCCATATAGTCATCTTTTCATATTTAACGTACCATACTATCAGACACATTCACAGTTAAGTGCTTAATAGATGTTGCTTTGAATAGACTTAGATTCAAGAATTAGATTAAAGAATTCTTTAATGAAATTTTATCTTTAGAAAACAAAAATCTTCCAAACCTTTTAACACAATTATCTCTCTATCCATTAATTCCCTTTTCTACATTCTATAGATGAAAGAACCAAAATGTAATGATTAAAATTATATGTAGCTTTCTGGGTAAGAGTATTACTAAAAAGCAGATAAAACTGTTATTTGTGAAGGATTTTAGGTAAAGGTTGGTCTTTTTAGTTCAATAAAGAGAAGCCGCAAATATAATAAAATTATTCTCTAGTTATCTAGGATTTAAAGCTTATATAGCAACTCTTGTCAATGGATTGTGGATAAACATATTTATAACATTTTACAATTATGATTGGTTTCTTTAACAATCATTTTATAAATGCTCTTAGACACTTTAGTGTGGCTTAAAGAAGTTGGCCTACTGAGTGTGTCATTTGTCTTTGGATGAAACATACAGAACTGCCTAATGTCTCAAATAAAATACTGATTTTTTTAAAGCTCCATTCTTTTTTTTTATTTTAAAGATTTTATTTATTTATTGGAGAGACAGAGAGAATGAGAGAGAAAGCACATGAGATGGGGGGAGGATCAGAGGGAGAAGCAGACTCCCTGCCGAGCAGGGAGCCCGATGCGGGACTCGATCCCGGGACTCCAGGATCATGACCTGAGCCGAAGGCAGTCGCTTAACCAACTGAGCCACCCAGGCGCCCAAAGCTCCATTCTTTTTAAACCATCGTCTATTTGATTCTGAAAACTTTGTATTACGTTCTTCAGTTGTTTGACCAATCAACCAATTACAGACAGTTGTTTACTAAATAGCCACCAAATGATTGACTTTTTTTTTTTACAGAATTTATAAAATTAACCCTGGCTTGATCAAAGGATCGAAAATGCTTTTCATTATAGCCATCCATTATACAAAGCAATTTCAGAAACTAGGGCCCAAACCAGTATTTTCAAGACGACGATTCTCTGTACTCCATTAACACATCTTTGTTAGCATCATATAAGCACACATAGGCCATTGATACTAATAGCATTTTCAGAATAATTCGTAGGAGGAAGATACTATTTTCTATATTTATTAATTTATTGAAGCATTCAACAAATATTTGTTGAGTGCTCACCTTGCATCAGATCTTGTCCAGGTGCTGGGAATAAACTGAAAAACAAAAGGGCCCCAAAATGCCTGCCCTACCTTTCTAAAGGGAAGGAGATATAATAATAAGAAGAAGAATATTGTTATTATTATTATTATTATCTTATGGAGAATGTTAGAAGGTGATAAATGTTATAGAAATGATAAAAGTAGAAAGTGCCCCACAGAATTTTGGGGGAGGGAAGAAATGAAGTTTATAATAGAACGATCAAGGCAGCCTTACTGAGAGGTTGGCATTTGAAGGGAGAAGAAATGAAGGATAAGAGAAGGGAAACCTCAGTGGATGGGTTACATTTGCAGGTAGAGAGAAGAGTAAATACTGACACTCAGAAATGAAAACAGACCTGACTTGTTCAAGGTCACTACAGAGGCCCGCCAGGATGGAGAGGCATGAAGAAGGGAAGAAGATAAGACCATTAATAACACTGGAGGGAAATCATCTGGACCTTGTAGATAATTCTGAGGGCTTTGGCTTTCTGAGTGGGTTGGAAAACCACTGCAGGGTTGGGGGTAACCAGGGACATTTTTTTTTTTAAAGATTTTTATTTATTTATTTGAGAGAGAGAGAATGAGAGATAGCACGAGAGGGAAGAGGGTCAGAGGGCGAAGCAGACTCCCTGCTGAGCAGGGAGCCCGATGTGGGACTCAATCCTGGGACTCCAGGATCATGACCTGAGCCGAAGGCAGTCGCTTAACCAACTGAGCCACCCAGGCGCCCAAACCAGGGACATTTTAACAGGATTCCTCTATGTCAAAAATTGACCATAAACTGTAATGGGACAAAGGCAGAAATAGGAAACCAAACTTTTATAATAATCCAAGCAAAAAAAAAAAAAGATGGTCGTGTCCTGGCTAGGGTGGTAGCAGCAAAGGTGGTAAGAATGATTATATTCTTGATATAGAGGGAGAACCAACAAAATTTACCATCACTGCAGTGAAATGCAAAAAAAAAAAAAAAAAAATGTTGACTCAAAGTGTTTGGCCTGATCACCTGGAAGGAGAAAGTGGCCATGGACTGACGTGAGGAAGACCATAGGAGAAGTACGTTTTGTGGGTCAGATAGGGAGAGAAAGAGAAAATCAGTTTTTAATAAGCTTGATTTGAGATGAAAATGTTAAGGAGAAAACTGAATACATGAATCTGCATTTTGGAGAAGTCTGGAAATGAAAAGGCAACAGCAAAATCAAAGGAGCCACTGATGTGAAAAAAAAAAAAGTCAAGAGAACAGGTATCTCATGAGGCCAATAAAATGAATATGCAATATTCCCGTCTTCTCTCGGACTTACACACACTCTTCAAGGCAAAGCTGAACTTGTAGCTCTGAGTGCCTCTTTCCCTAAGCACCCCAGTTCATTACAGAGCTCTTCAGTTTCTAAACATCCATGGCTTTTATTACAGACATAGGCCAATGAGTAATCAAGATACAGCATGGTGCTTTTGACAGCTGTGCTTATTTAAATATACTTTATCTTAATCACCTATACTTAGTTTTTTCCACTCAGACATTGTAATTTACAAATATACACATTACTTATAAAAAATAGAAAATAAGATAGATAATTTTACAGATAAATATTAATAACTTAACTTTGAGAGACTTGTCCTAAACTTACCCAGCAAATTGGTATCAAAAATGTTGGAATTTAGTTCCTAGCTCATAATGAATCCTTTCAAACTGCTGTCAACATATATAGGCTTATGTTCTCTCTTTCATTTGAAATACATGAACAATCGCTTTGTGATTTTTCACATCCACTTTTGTATTAAATATATTCCTATAATCATCAAAATAGTTTTCATTCTGTACTATATTGCATTTTGATTCTGCAAAAAATTTTGAATGGATAGGAAATGTAAGGATGCTCTTTTAGAAAATTAAAATTAAGTTTCTGAAGGTTGAAATGTTAAATGAAAAAATAATGCTGTGAATTCCAGTATTTTTTTTTATATGTAACAGTATGTATTACATTAGTCTTCCCTAAAATGTTTAAAGGAAGGAACACTTTAGGTCCTGAGAATTATTCATAAAAACAGATGAGTAAAATCACCTAGACATCTTGAATGGTTCTGACCCTAAGTTAAAACTTCCATATGTGAAAGGAGGCTGGAGGTGGAGGAGAAAGATCTGTGCAGTTTCTGAGAGCCTTTAATCATAAGAAACAGCATGAGGAGGTTGTTTTAGGTTTACTAGAAGTAGACAACTAGAGTATTTTGTTAATTCTAGTGTATAGGTGACCTATGTATGTTGTGTTGCCTCTGATTATTCACTGATCTAGAGATAGAATTTGGGATTGTAATCAGATAAAAAAAAGAACACATGCATACCAATTAATATGGACACCATAATGATGATGGCGACTCTTGTGATCCAGAGAAAAATGAATTAAAATACCCAGGACTATATGTGAAAATGTAAACAAATCTACTTTATAAGCTCAAGGTGGGATAGAAGTCTTTATCCAATGAAAAATACCTTTCAAGCAACATTTCATTTTTAATATTTATCACATGGGATAGCTATGATTTTAAAAAGAAAAATAGAACTTTCAGCCTCTTACTATTTTTAAGAGAAAATGTGGATAGACCACTGTAAACAGAATTACAAACAGCATTTGTAAAAATATTGTTCCCCCCCCTTGGGCTTCAGGATGTATCAGATGATAAAATGGATTTGCAAATTCCATGAATATTTAATTTCTATATTTTCTTTAACTTCTATTTTTTATAGTATCATGTTTATATACAAAATGCAGACTGTGTATATTTATACACATCCTCATACCAGACTTAGGTTTTACTAAAATAAAATATGATTTTTATATTAGTTGGGGATTATATTCTACTGGTAGTGACAGAACCCAGAAAATCTTCACTAATATACAAGGTCTAATTTTTTCATATGAAGAGCTGCTATGGCAGCTCCCTGAAATCATCAGTGAGCTAGCTCCTCCTAGCTCCTCACTACACTGCCCCCAGGATGCAGCTCTCATCCTAATGTCACAAGATGCATGTTTAGTGCCAGTCATCACTCAAGTGCTTATATCACATGGGTCCACACTTTGTCATATGGACACACTTTGATTTGATAGAAGCTGGAAAATGGATTCCTTCAGCAGGACACGTCAGTCCGAATAAAACAGGGATTCTTATCATTAGCAGAAAGGATGGGATAGATTTCAGAGTAGACAATTAGACGCAGCTGACTTTCAGTGGCACAGAATCCAGCCAAGATGACTAGATCTATCCCTCTGCTGTTTTTATGAATCATCAATTGCCCCATTCCTTTTATGGTACTTAATTTATTCATAATATTTCCTTCATTAACAAAATTAAAACATTGAGCATGACTTCTGCAACAGGATTTACTCAGTGTAATACAGGAAAAGGTGGTAGAACTAGTACAAATTTATGAACAGCAACTCTCAGACTAAAAATGTCAAACTTATGAGTGTCCAACAGATACGTGCATATTAATCTGTCACTCTGTTTTATATGAGTTAAGTAATTAATCATATAAAAAGCTTAATGCATATTAACTTTAAGTTGATATCTAGTAAACACTTCAGTCACATAGACTATTAATCTGTTATCGATATTTTGAAGCTTTCTCAAAGGTGTGTATTTGTATTTGGGGAAGGTACATGAATTCTCAAAATGTGGAAATGACCATTGGTCATAAAGTGAATGAAGCCATCTATTACCTACACTTACGAGGCTTCTAAAATGAGATACAAAGGCCCCTGCTATTGATATTTGTTTTAGCCTTTTTAAATTTCTCCTCTTTCCAGTATTTAATGTACACTTTCTATCTATAAATATAAAATATAAACAAGTTATATATTCACTAGAAATGTGGTAAAGTTTTACTGTCAAAATTTCTTGAAGACCAATGATGATTTCTCATCTTGATCAAAATTCAAGGCATTTGTTCAACTGATCAAATATACCCCATGGAAGTTTAGTTGTTTGTTACTACTTTGCCTTTCATGTCTGCAGTATATATTGTGTAATTAGACATAATTTGACAGAGCATGTGCTTAATTAGTCATGAGGACATTGGTGTGCCACCAATATCCCCTAAAAATCAGATCCTTTTCTATCCCAACTGTGTCACTGAGCAGAGAGCCAGAGACACAAGGAAGTGGGTATATAGCAACAGAACTTTGAAATATCTACACCTATGGTAGGTTGTAGTCAAATCAGAGAACAAGCTGGTACTTGTGCATTGGAGTATATTTTGGTACCTTGTAAATTCTATTACAAATTTTATTCCTTTATCCTAAGGGCAGAAAGGAGGACAGAAAAATCCACCTAAAATTTCCTATTAATTAATACAAATCACCCTTCCTTTTTCTATCACATATTGACATACCAGTAAACTCTCTTGCATTTAAAATATGTTGTTACTTCTTTTTTTACTTTAAAAATAGTTAAATCATTGCTTATTTCCTGTTACAAAATTCTGCCTTTAACATCGTGGATTACATCAGAATCCTACATTATTATTTTATATTTTTATAATATGTCATGCTGAATGGCAAAATTCTGAATTACTGAATGAATTGGTAAAGATTTATTAATAGTTTTAGAAAGTATTTCTTCGGGATGCCTGGGTGGCTCAGTCAGTTAAGTGGCTGCCTTCAGCCTAGGTCATGATCCCAGGGTCCTGGGATCGAGTCCCACATCGGGCTCCTTGCTCAGCAGGGAACCTGCTTCTCCCTCTCTCTCCCTCTGCTTGTGCTCTCTCTGTCAAATAAATAGAAAGTATTTCTTCATTTTTAGAGCAGTTTGTGGAATATTGAGCAAATCATACAGATTTCCCATAAAACTTCCTTTATCATACCCCATTGTTGTTTAATGTATTACATTAGTGTGATACATTTGTTAAATCTGATTAAAGTGTATTAACTTACTTCTTATAACTTCTATAGTTTTATAAAGATAAAGACCTACAACTTTTACATTTTCTGTAGCATCTCTATACTACCTTTTCTTTTTTTTTTAAAGATTTTTTTTTTTTTTTTTTTTTTATTTGACAGAGAGAGACACAGCGAGAGAGGGAACACAAGCGGAGGGAGTGGGAGAGGGAGAAGCAGGCTTCCCACCGAGCAGGGAGCCTGATGCGGGGCTGGATCCCAGGACCCTGGGATCATGACCTGAGCCGAAGGCAGAGCCTAACAACTGAGCCACCCAGGCGCCCCACTATAGTACCTTTTCTATTCTTCCTATGCATTTAATGTGGGTAGTTACAGAAGTACACGCTAACCAACTGAAGTTCCTGACCAGTGTCTGATGGATGACGCAGCATTTCTATATGACCAGTTTCAATGGTTTTCTGTTTCAGAAAAAGAAATCCAGAAGATGACTGGTATGTTAAAATAATGATTGTTCCATCTTCAAGTTACTACCTTAAAAAATGTGTGGCACTGCCTCAGTAAATAGAGTATTTTCAGTAAATACTTAGAGAATAAATGAATAATTTTCACAGGCAAAACTTCATATAAGCTTTAAATCTGTATCCATAAAATCATGTCAGACACACCTGGTGTCAGGAAGAAACCAATACTCCACAAAGGACACCTAATTATAGAAGATTTTATGATTAGTTTGACATGGTTTCTCTATTTCAATAGACTCCTGAGGTATTAGGGACCTTGCTGCAACTTCTCTATCCCTTTTCAAGGACCACGATTCCTAGATCATTATGTGCTTTCTTCAAATTTTGCATTATGCCATCCCAGCTTCTAGTGACTCAGTACTTTCAGGTCCCAATATTGATGTACATTTTCACAATTATTTCATAATATATTGTGACTTTAATTAAACTCTATTTTCTATTTGCAAATACCTAATTTAGGTAGTTTCTGTGAAAAACAGTAATTTTTTCTCTTCCTCTCCATACAGAAGTGCAAGCGACATGAGTTGAAAATAACTCAGATGCATCCACTAACCATTTCTATAGGTGAAATGACAGACCTTTCCTGAGATGGGTAGGTTGCAAAAGCAATCAGATTAAATTAATCCTCAATAATATTCAAACAGCATCATTTTGTTTTACTGTCCTAAAAGTGATACATATTTTTTTAAAACACATGTTGTCCCCAATTTAAAAAGCACTATTTTTTCTGACCATTTTCAATCTTTAAAAATAAGAAACCCAGAGAAAACTAAATTTAAATTCAATTTGGGCTTCTGTTCCATGAAAGATGGAAATATTTTGTGTAACTCCTGATATTGGCATATCATCTTAATTTATTCATAAGTTCTTTTCATGTGCTCTTAAATAAAATTTACTTAGCACTTCCTGTCTTCTCTCCTCATCAATAAAATTTTTAAATGCAGTAAAAAATAGGAAAGATAAAGGGTGGGAGAGAGAGAGTTTTTTTTCTGTAGAATAGTAAATCCAAAGCTACTAATCCTATCTTTTTTAGACACTGAAAAACAAGTATAGTTGAATATACTCTTATTCTTTATTGTGATATTTTAATTGACTGTATTATATGACAATGTTTTCATTTTAAAATATTTTATCTTTCCAATAATTAATAAACAAATGCACACACGTGTGTATATGTGGTATTAGTTGATATTTGCATAATATCCTCAACACACAAGGTCATTTATTCTCTCCCCAAATTATTAGTGCACTTCGGGTACATAGCTATCATTTCTCCCAAATGGCTTCTTCCTTTTCATGTTTATTGAACTCTCTTACCTCATGCTCCATCCCTTGTTTTTCTTTAACTTTTCTAAACTAAAACATAAAGACTTTTCTATTTTGGTTTCCTCCTTTTTTTTTTTTAACACCAACTTTTTTACTAAGCTTATTCCTTGCTAATATGTGAGTCATTTCACTATTTCAACTATTAGTCAGTAGTCATCATCCTTTCCTACCGCATGTTCTACTTCTTGGGAAAAGGCCTTCATGGTGAGAATCAGTCATAAGGTCAGGTTTGGTATTTAATTTTCAAAATTAACATCTGTTTCATTTTTAACATTGTATCTCTTTTATTGTTTTGATGTTAATTTTCTTCCTTCATTCAATGATTTATTTAATTGTATTTCTTTATTATTTAAGCCAAAGTTCTTTTTACATACAGCTGCCTTCTTCAGTTATGGTGGCTGGACTGAAATCTAGCAACAGTTACAATGGAGAAAAAGAAATTGATTCTATACATATTTATGAAAGAATCCTCAGGAAATAGTGAACAATTGAATATGAAAAACAGAAACAACAAATCAGGATTGATTCAAAGGTCTTTACATCAAGTGACTAAGTAGATACTTAATGCATTATCTGAGATACATATTATAGAAGGAAGAGTAGACTTTTAAAATTTGAGGTATTGAAATCAATTTATTCAGTGAGGAGGATGCAAGGTATTGAATATTATACATTTACACAAACTGATGAAGAAAAAAATCATAAAATCTTCTAAGCATCTCTATAATAAAGATCATTCTACATTATTTTAAGAATTTGGATAAGAATTGGTTTAGATCAATATATCCACCTGAAAGTTGACTATGTCCACATAAAAGAATGGTTTTAATAATGTTTATATAATAGGTATTATTATTATTTTAAAAAAAAGCTTTTTACACGTTTACCTGAAGAATTTCTCTGCATAAGAAAAAAATGTTTTACATGTCTCTGTGTGTTTCTGTGTCCACCTAGATGTGCGTATATACACAATCAACTAAAATAAAGTATTTCGAACACAACTGATTTAAAGAAAGTGAAGCAAATTCATTTGGAGCAAAAATTTGAGAACAGTGATTTTAGGCAAAAAATATCAATTTCCAAATCCTCTCCCTATCCCTCCTTCTCTCTCCTTCTCAAATAAATCATCAGAAAAAACGTTCTTTATAAGAATCTTTTTTTTTTCTTGAGTGAAGGAAAATAAATTTGTCTATATATAGATTTAATTTTATGTTTATCTTGTGAGATGCTCTATCAAATCCTGTAGCATTATCAAATACTTGCTATTGATAATATAAAAATGATATGATTGCTATTCCCTAACTTGCTTTAAATTTTACAACCAAAATCAGTCAAGCAACTATTGTATTTTAATTAGACTGTGCCTATTCTGACTTTTTTTTCCCCTTTAATTAAATAATCATTGCCGGGCGCCTGGGTGGCTCAGTTGGTTAAGCGACTGCCTTCAGCTCAGGTCATGATCCTGGAGTCCCGGGATCGAGTCCCACATCGGGCTCCCTGCTCGGCAGGGAGTCTGCTTCTCCCTCTGACCCTCTTCCCTCTCATGCTCTCTATTTCTCATTCTCTCTCTCTCAAATAAATAAATAAAATCTTAAAAAAAAAAACTTCTTAAAAAAAAAAATAAATAAAATAAAAAATAAATAATCATTGCCTAATCACTAGCTTTGGAAATTGAGAAGTATAAATAATTACAATTCATCATCACTACAGACACAATGTGTTTGGAAGTGAGGAGTTAACAATATTTGAGACTCTAACTAAAAATAAATAATCGAATGGTATGGTAAAAGTAACAAAAAATGTAGAATCAATCATGTTATCTTACAAGTGATAATATGCAAAGAAATGAATGTCTTCATATGTTCATATATTTCCTGAGTAAACTGTATTCAAAGGTTGGTTATAACCTCAGACCAAGGATTATGAAAGAAAACCAGATTCAAAAAAGAAGCAGTCCTCAATAAGTTCAAAATGGAAAGAGAACGTGGACAAAGATTTGTTTGGTAAACTCAGAATGCAAAAGGGCATGTGTAAAACTAGAAGGGCATGTAGATGTCAAAACAAATACAAAACAGAATCATACATGGAGGAAGCTTAAATGCATATTGCTAAGTGAATGAAACCAGTCTGAAAAACATAGATGCAATATGATTCCAGCTATATGACTTCTGGAAAAGGCTCTTTCTTACTATAGAGACAGTAAAAAGATGAGTGGTGCCCCAAGAAGGGGAAAGGGATGAATAGGTGGAGCACAGGGGATTTTTAGGTCAGTGAAACTGTTCTGTATGATACTGAAATGGTAGATACATACATTATGCTTTTGGCAAAACCTAGAGAAATGTACAATACAAAGAGTACATTCTAATGTAAACTATGGTCTTTAGTTAAAATCATGTATCAATATTGGTTCATTGTTTTTAACCCACACATTACAGCAATGCAAGATGTTCATTATAGAGGGAACTAGGGAGTGGGAGGGTGTATATGAACTCTGTATACAAATGATGTATATACTTTGTACTCTCGATTCAACTTTTATATGAACCTAAAACTGCTTTAAGAAAAAGTCTATTGATTTTAAGTTAAACTGATGGCAATTAAACTTCTTTGTGGTAAAATGTGTTACTGAATAGAAATTGATGGGGAAAAATTTCCTTCATCCTGGAACAGAGGGTTGTGCCCTCTCTATCAGCAGCCTAAATTCCCTTTCATGAGCTTAACAGTCTGAGTTATATAAATGCTAGTGGAAAAATGAGTGAAATCTAATAAAGACTGTAGTTTAGTTACTAGTAATATACCAGTGTGAATGTCTTAGTTTTGACAAATAGACCATGGTTATATAAGATTAGAGAAAGCTAGGTAGAGTATATGAGAACTCTCTGTATTCTCTTTGCCGCTTTTCTATAAATCTAAAATTATTCCCCCAAAATAAACTTTTTAAAACCAGCATCATACATGATCATGAAATAAATAATCAACAGCCAGAACTATATGCCCAACTACCAAAGACCACATTCACCTTTGGCTCTGAAAACTGAATGTACAAGAATGAGCCAAACACACAACTATATCAGAAATTCCTTGGGAGCAGAGATTGTTTCTGATTCTCTTTCGACTCTAAAATGTCTACAAGAAGAGGTGCTTATGCATATTTAATGGCTGATTCTCAATTACCCAAAATCAAATGAAAACAGATCTTCTGAAGCCACTTAGTAGAGCAGCTTGTGTGGTATTAATTAAAATGACAGCTTTTTATTTAACTTTGGTCTTCCTCATGGAGAGGCTACATTACATACTCCAAAAGAAAGATGAAAAGTATTACTAGAAAAAGCAAAGAGGATCTGGTCTCATTACAGGCAATGAATATTTTTCTCTTCTAAATTATACAGATATCCTATGGGAATTCAGTATTTAAATATTTTGCTAAATATAAAGTCACGGCTCTTTTTGTAAACGAAGCTTTTTATTTTTCAAATTTGTTATATTTTATGAAATACTCTCTAAATAACATCTAGAAATTCTTTCATATTAAGACATCTACTAATTCGCTAAAAGGTCAAAGGGATTTCCCCATCCTATTGTTAAACATGTTACAGATGGTTAACTGTTCAGTCAATTACACTTTTGAATATGATCTTTACTTAGCACTGTGTTTGGTCTCTGCTCTTTTTTGAAAAGGCTTAAAATGAACCTCTGCTGAGTGAAGTTATTCAAAGATTTGATGGATCAGTGGTTTGAATCAGTATACTAAATCCCAATTGATTATAAGAATAAAAATACAGTTATGTAAAATTTGAAGAAACATTGTCCCTTATATTTAAAAAAAACCCTTCTTTGGTACATATTGGTCATGGTATTTCATGAGAGATGTACATCCTAATCTTCCAAGCTGACAATTCAGACCTATGTATGTTTACTGAGTATGTTCTCCAAAGAACATATAAAATAACATTAATTTCATTACAATTTTGAATTAAAATTTTATAATTAAAAATATTAAAAATCCATTTATTTTATCTTAAAAATTTTTAGATAAAATGAATGAAAATATTCATGAGATTAAAAAAAAAGCAGGCCCAAGGCCACAAGAATTAGTTAATTTGTTTATAAGTGCCTTGAGATATTTCACGTACTTTTTGTTTATATTCATTTCCTATGGAATGATTCCCTGCTTCTATAACCAGTTGGGCATTATTCCTCTTCTGTTTAAATATTGCTGTAAATACCTACCTATGTCTCTGTTGAGAATCATAAGTTCTACAAATGTTACATCTAATGAAATGTTAAAGGAAATGCTTTTCAAAGGAAAATGGAATACTAAAAGAAGAGCTATCTGGTGAACATTTCTTAAGGTTGTTAATTGTTTAAAATTCTATTTAAAAATTCATCTTTTATTTTCCCATCATCTATTCTTTGTCTATCACATATCATGAGTCTATTTTACATTTCTTCAGAAATTACTTGTTTTGTATTGTAAATACTATATTATATAAAATTAATATTGGGGTAAAATCTTTACTTTTCACTTCTAAATACCTTTTACTGCCCAAATACCCGTATTGGATCTGGCAAAACTTTACATTATACATTAGTACACATTATATGACCTTCTACAATAGCCTATGGTCATCTATTTGAAAATTTAGTCTTCATGGCTTCCATATTTCTCTGTAATTCAGGAAACATTGGGGCAATGATATAGAATTTCAAATACTAGAATAGCACATAAGATACCACTGGGTATGTTATGATATGTGCTGTAAATACAAATACATATGACTGTGCAGATATATACATGAATATAAATATATATATTTATATCAGCATATATATATGCCAATAACAAAGTATTTAAAAAATTATTCTCAATCTTAATTGACCATCTACACATGAGAACAGAACACATCTCTCCTTTTAAGTTCATTTAATTTCTACCCTTTAAACTTCACAAAACCAAACTATTCAAATTTATTTTCAGGTAAATCCCTTAATATTGATCTAGGACACTGATTCTCAAAGTGTCGTCCTTGGACCAGCACCATTAGCAATACAATCTCTAACTTTAGGGGTGGTGTCCTACAGTTGATCCAGAGGCACTTGAGAATCTAAGTAACTTTTATCTAGGAGAAACTAAGATACACATAAGTCACCATTAATCACCCATATCAGAAATTATCTTTGAATCCTCCATCTCCTTTCCACCCATACCCAGTTGGCATCATTTCTTATAGAACAGGTATCATAAATGACACAGCATCCATGACCTCCCTTCTGTGCCTTGTCAGGTATCTTTCTCAGATGATCTTAGAAACCAACTCTTCTTTGCACCTCCAGTCTAAGTGCACAGAGTAAACTTCCGAATTCCTAGATGGCTTAACAATTTTCTATAAGAGAATCCAAACGCCTTGACAGGGTGCATGAGGCTCTTCATGATCCAATCAAAAATTCGTTCTCTTTTTTTTCTTTACAAATTATCACTTTATTCCTTCTATCCCTTATTTTCAGATGGCATGGGCTGTGTTTTTTGCTCAACATACAATGCTGTTTTAATCTGTGCTTTGTGTGTGTGATGCCCAGTCACATATACCTCATAAATTCCGACTCATCCTTAAAGCTTAACAACCTCTTGCAATCATTTTCCCTGACTCATGTCAAGCAGAGCTGATGACACATTCAATGTGATATTGTACCTACTATGTATTTCAGTTGATGATTTTCATCATATTGTAGTTGCTGGTTCATGGACTGGTGTCTTCCACCAAACTTTATGCTTCACCCAGAAATATATTCCTCCCTTCTCTTAAAAGAAGCAATCTAGAGTAGGGGTGATGTATGCAGTGTAAGGAGTCTAACTGATTTTCATTCCTGACACAATCATTGAGTGTATGATCTTGTCTGAGTTATTTAAATGCTTTGGTTCTCTTTTTTCTTCTATGAAATGAGAGTAAATTTTGTACAATTGTTGTAAGAATTAAATGAGTTGATATACAGAAAACAGGGGAATAGAATATGGCACATGGTAGAAGTATTAGCTATGCCTAATGTTTGCATCCCCACTCCATATGATAGTGCCTAGCACAAAGAAGGAGCTCAACCAGTTATTAAACAACATGATGAATGAATGTCAATATACTAAAGATTTTACAAACCCCTTTTATACTGTATAAACTATTGAAAATTCAATAGATTCTGGAAACTAATTATACCCCATATACTTTCATTTCTAAAATAATGCTTGGGGCACCTGGGTAGCTCAGTCACCTGATCAGCGGGGAGTCTGCTTGAAGATTCTGTCCCTTTGCCCCTCTACCCATGCATACACATGCACACACAAACACACTGTCTCTCTCTCTTTCTCTCTCTAAAAGAAAAAAATAAATCTTTAAAAAATAAAATAAATAAATAAATAAATAAAATAAAATAATGCTAACACCCTTAGTCTTCCCCCAAAATGTTTACCACTGAACTAGGATCATTTATTTCAGAAAAGAAAAGGTAGTTATTTTATTTATTTTATTTTTTGTTAAAGATGTATTTATTTATTTGACAGAGAGAGAGAGAACACAAGTACGCAGACAGGCAGGCAGAGGGAGAGGGAGAAGCAGGCTCCCTGCTCAGCAGGGAGCCCGATAAAGGGCTCGATCCCAGGACCCTGGGATCATGACCTGAGCCGAAGGCAAACACTTAACTGACTGAGCCACCCAGACTCCCAGAAAAGGTAGTTATTTTATAAGAGATGATCACTATGGTAAATTTCACCACAAAATATTTCTTGGATTATATAACTCCTGTGTTTTTATATTTTAGCATCCAAAATGTGTTGTTGAACTAACTTGTTAATCTAATTTTTACTCTTCAAATTATTTGGAAAACTACATGAGAGCACCATATATTTCTGTAAAAAAGATCCAACAAAAGAATTCTTATTTTAGCAGTGCAGAATGCAAAAAAATTATAGCTAGAAATTTAGAAACATTTTAAGTCTGGAAAAGGACTTACTGGCTAGAAGATAATGCATCTACCCTTGTTTTAAGACTAGTTACATTAAAATGATGTACTAATTTTTAAAAAGATCTCAAAATATCCATTAGTTCTTACAAAAACTGAAATTATATGAGATTTGCTTTGGTTTTAAGCTAACATTTAAAAATATCATTTCAATGCAAGTAAATTCAGATTTATATTTGAATCTAAGCTAAAATCAACCAGAGTTGTCAGAAAATGAATTAAGAATCCTTAGTCATCAGTGACGGTTGGGTCCCAGGATCATAAATCCAGCTGTGATGTGGGGGGGAGGAGATATGTAAGATATGTATACAAGAATAGAGAGCTAATAATAATCCTATACAATCCAATTTTCCTCTTAGGTTTATGAAAGATCAGCATTTTTCAGCTGTTGAGAAAAGTAGCTTATATTGACTGATGCATCCCAAGAGGTGGTCATTATTTAGGGTGCTGTAAGACAGGACACTTGGACAAAATAGTTCTGAAATCCGATGGTGTATAATCTGTTAAGTATTAAACCATGCAATCTCAAAACCTTCTTTGGTACTGTCCAGACCAAGACAGAGGGGAATAATGAAAAGAGCATGAACTCAGACCCAGAAAGCAATAATACGACCTTGTTCAAGTCACTAACACTCCCAGAGGTTCAGCTGCTTGTCAACATTAATGAGAGAATTGTACTAGATAACTTCTAAAGTCACTGCTATCTCTAAAATTGATTATCCCTTTGAATATACTCTACTGTCCCAAATAAGATAACATTTTGTTACCCTTAATAAAAAGTGAAGCAGCTTGGGGTGCCTGGGTGGTGCAATCGGTTAAGCATCTGACTCGGTTTGAGCTCAGGTTGTGATCTCAGGGTCCTGGGATTAAGCCCCACATGGGGCTCTGCGCTCAGTGTGGAGTCTGCTTGAGATTCTCTCTCCTTCTGCCTCTGCCCCTCCCACTCATGCTCTCTCTCTCTAAAATAAATAAATCTTAAAAAAAAAAGTGAAGAAGCTCTGTCAATAAACATTTTCACAAAATTCTACAGAGTTCTTTCTTGTGGCTTATGATTACATTGCTTTTTACTGCCTTTCCAACACTCATGAGAACAGGGAATTTGAAGTCATTTTATATCATTAAATTATATCATTAAATCTACATTAAAAAATGGCCATCACTTACATTCAACATTATGGATACAGATGACAAAAGGATCTAGGGAATTTCTGAGCAAGCACAGTTAATAAGACTGATTCATATCACTCAGAAGCTTTAACCCCCATTGGAGGTTCTTGAGTAAATTCATAAAGTTTATGACTCCCAGCTTTCTTGGGATTCCATGGCATGGAATAAATATCCAAGTGCAGACTTGGAGTTAAAGTTCTTTGAAACCACCACATTGCATCCCCCTCTCTTCCTGCACTGGCTGAATCTCCCTAGTTACTAGATCCATAGTTTTGTTGCTTCATGTTGAGAAGAGAGTCACCATTTTACATTTTTCTGAAGTTTAGCTTATCCTTAACCTCAGGTCCAAAAAACATTGACTGATACTATCACAGAGAAGGGAAATTTAATTACCCTTACCGTTAGAGCATTTTATGCCCCCCCTTTTTTTCTTTCTCTTTGTCTTCCTTAGTTTACTAGATAATTTTCATTTCTACTGTGTCCTCCAATGGCCTTACAACTTACTCAGTTCTCCAAATTCAGCTTCTCTTTGTTTTATGCCTTTATTAAAAAAGAGAATTCACTAATAAAAAAAGATTTTTTTTAGACTATCCCTTCTTTGAATGTTAGCAAAATAGTAAAAATTCAACCTTATGCCAAATCACTGAACTATATAATCCAAGGGATACAAGCAGATCCTAGGTTCCCATAAAACGTACCATGGGAACTTTCACAGTGCTTTTCTGTTTTTTTTTCTGACTCCTGTCTGCTCTTCAATTAAAACATCCCCCATAATTACCCAATTAAAATGCTGCCTTTGAATATTGGACAATATCTTTAGTGTGACACATAAAATCCATCATAAACTGATCTCTGTCACTTTCTAGGAACATCCCATAGTCATTCCCTAGACAACCTTAAATTCTAGTAACTATTTGATGAGTGATTTTCATATTCCTTATTGCAATTTTCCTATCACTTAATTCAAGACTTTCTAGTCTTTAGGTTTTAATGTCATCTCCTTTATGGTGAGCAAAGGATGCCAGATGTGTAAACACTATATACATGCAGTTCAAACTAAATTCCCAGATTATATGAGAGAAATGTGATGATTCTAAAATGAATCCTTATTGCAAATTGCAAAGAATAAATTCCCTGAGTTGCTGGTCAACTACCTATATTCACTTGTTGTGTATTTATTGTAAAATCTTAAATGAAAAGCATCCAGTGCTATATTAACCATGAATCACAAATTGTGTTGTATTAATTAAGAGGTTGGAATGAACTACAGCACAGCATCAAGCAGCAACTGAATATCTTCATAAGTAATGCCGGCCTCATTACAGCATATAATGACATTATAGTACAGTGATTCCCAAACTTGAGCAGCATCACAATCACATAGAGGATCTATGAAAAAGCAGATTGCTGGGTCCCACCCCTCAGGATTTCCAATGAAGTAGGTCTTTGTCTGGACCCAGGATTTTGTATTTCTAATAACTACTGTTTACACATTTTAAACTAATTCAATCTATATGATATATGATTGAATAATGATATATATATGATATATTTATAACTATTATATTATATATTTATTTGCCTATAAATATATATCAGAATGAATAAAATTAACTTGTAAACGTAGACTACTCAGAAAACCCAATACGCTAGCCCCCTTGATATTTCCTTTCATATGTCTCATGGAAAGGGGATGAATGATTTTAGCAACCCCCAAGAAACTGGTATGGTATTTATTCATTAAAGTGAACATCATTAGCAGAAAAAAAATATAATGGTAATCAATGAACTACTAAGGTTGCAGAAGTACTTAAATGGTTTGTATTGTATATAGTATTACCTTAAATGTTTCCAGGTCCAGTGGCTATCATTTGGAATGTGGGACTTATTTAAAAAGTGTGGCAAATTTAATTTCTTTTTGGGGCACCTGGGTGGCTCAGTCATTAAGCATCTGCCTTCGGCTCAGGTCATGATCCCTGGGTCCGGGGATCAAGCCCCACATCAGGCTCCCTGCTTGGAAGGAAGCCTGCTTCTCCTTCTCACACTCTTTGCTTGTGTTCCTGCTCTCATTCTCTCTCTCTCTCTGTCAAATAAATAAATAAAATCTTTAAAAAAATTAATTTCTTTTTTATAATCTTTCACCGGACAATACCAAACCTAAGGATCAAAACCATTAAGTCATGAAATTAAAAAAAAAGAAAAAAGTAAAACTTTGGGCAAATTATTACTTTTTATAGATTTCTATCAAAATTCTTAACTTATACTTAATAGAATAACAGAATTGAAACTCCCACTGAGGTAGATATGTTGTTTTTGTATCTTATATTCAAGGGAAAATTTGGAAGCTTGAAAACATAGTGTTTAAGTATACTCTTTAAAATATTAAAGGAACTGGATATTTCTTAGCAATAAAAACACTGATATTCAGGGTGCTATATTACTATTTTTACATTTTAACAAATTTAATGTGTAATGAATTGAGTGAACATAGGAACATGATTTGAATGAACATAGAAATATACAACATTAGCGATACAAAAATGGTTTCTATTTTCTTAAAGTACTGATAAAAATTCTGTTAAAACAAATACAAGTTAATTGTTGGGCAGGCAAGATGGCGGAGGAGTAGGAGACCTGGGTTTCGTCTGGTCTCAGGAATTCAGCTGAATAGGGATCAAACCATTCTGAACACCTACGAACTCAACAGGAGATCAAAGAAGAGAGTAGCAACAACTCTCTGAACAGAGAAGCGACCACTTACTGGAAGGTAGGACATGCGGAGAAGTGAATCCAAGGCGATATTCGGGAGGATAGACGGCGGAGGAGGGGGGCCTCCTTCGGCCGCTTCTGGCAAGTGATAGAGCCGCGGAGCACAAAATCGGAACTTTTGGTTGCTCCGCTGTTGGCTCCGCTGAGGGACGTCGCTCCAGTGGCTAAGCGGGGGGTGGAACCCTCACGGGACAGCGTGGTCTCAGGACCCTCGGGGTCACAGAAAGACCGGGGGTGCCTGAGTGCAGCAGAGCTCCCAGGTATCAGAGCGGGGAAGCCGGCTGCAGAGACGGAGCCGAGGCGCGGGCTCTCAGCTCGGGGTTGCCATAAACTGTGATCCGCGGCCCAGTCGGGCCACTGCTCCTCCAGCAGGGACCCAACAAGTGGCAGAGCCGGGGAGACTCCCCTTCCTCCCCTGGGAGGAGCGGTGCAGGAGCGCACCGCAGGGATCTGCTGGGTTTGGAGACTCCACACGGGGTCGGGTGCCAGAGACAGAAACGCTCGGTCACAGGCCGGGTGAGCACAGAGTGCGGCAGGAGACCAGGGAGATGGGAGTGACTGCTTTTCTCTGGGGGCGCACTGAGGAGCGGGGCCCCGAGTTCTCAGCTCCTCTGGGCGGAGATTGGGAGGCCACCATTTTCACCCTGGTCCTCCAAAGCTGTGCCAAGAGCTTGCAGGGAACAAAAGCTCCTGAGAGCAAACCCGAGCAGCTTGCTTAGCCCGGACCGACAAGGGCGGGGCAATTCCACCTCCGGCAAAGATATTTGGGAACCACGGCAACAGGCCCCTCCCCCAGAAGATCAGCACGAACAGCCAGCAACCCAAGACCAAGTTTACCGATCAAAGAGAACGGGAGAACACCAGCGCTAGGGGAATACTGCACATAGAATTCATGGCTTTTTTACCATGATTAATTAGTTTTTCAAAGTTAATTTTTTTAACTGTTTTTTTTTTAATTTTTCTTTTTCCGTTTTTCAACCAACATCTTATCAATCCCTTTTTTAAAAAAACATTTTTTATTTTTCATTTTTAGAGTCATATTTTATCCCTTCACGGTAGTTACCCTTATTTTTGGCATATATATATAAGTTGTTCTCTCTTTAAAATTTTAAGATACAATTTCTTCTAAAAGATCAAAATATTCTGTAACTCACTAGTGTATGGCTTTGTTCTAGTCTCCTGCCTGATCACATTCTCTCCCTTTATTTTCTTTTTTTTTAAATCTTCTTCTTTCTTTTTTCAAACAACTTCTTATCAATTCCTTTTATAAAATCTTTTATACTTTTCATCCTTACAGTCATCCTCCATCCCTTCATTGTATCAACCCTTGTTTTGTACATATATAAGTCTTTCTTCCTTTAAAATTTTAGGAGGCACTTTTTTCTAACAGACCAAAATACACCCAAAATCTAGTGCGTGGCACTGATCTATGCACTAGCCTGATCATATTTGATCATATTTTGTTTTTTCTGTATTGTTCTGTTTTTGTTTTTATCTTTTTCTTTTTTTTTCTTTTTCTTTTTTCTTTCTTTCCCTTTCTTTTCCCCTGGTTTCAGGTCTTTTCTGATTTGTATAGAGTATATTTGCTGGGGACGTTGTTAACCTGTTAGCATTTTGTTCTCTCATTCATCTATTCTCCTCTGGACAAAATGACAAGATGAAAAAAATCACCTCAGCAAAAACAACAAGAGGTAGTACCGTCTGCCAGGGACCTACTCAATACGGACATTAGTATGATGTCGGACCTAGAGTTCAGAATCATGACTTTAAAGATACTAGCTGGGCTTGAAAAAAGCATGGACATTATTAGAGAAACCCTTTTTGGAGAAATAAAAGAACTAAAATCTAACCAAGTTGAAATCAAAAAGGCTATTAATGAGGTGCAATCAAAAATGGGGGCACTAACTGCTAGGATAAATGAGGCAGAAGAGAGAATCAGCGATATAGAAGACCAAATGATGGAAAATAAAGAGGCTGAGAAAAAGAGAGAGAAACAACTACAATATCATGAGGGCAGAATTCGAGAGATAAGCGATACGATAAGACAAAACAACATTAGAATAATTGGGATCCCAGAAGAAGAAGAAAGAGAGGGAGGGGCAGAAGGTATATTGGAGCAAATAATAGCAGAGAACTTCCCTAATGTGAGGAAGGAAACAGACATCAAAATCCAGGAGGCACAGAGAACCCCTCTCAAAATCAATAAAAATTGGTCAACAACCTGACATCTAATAGTAAAACTTACGAGTTTCAGAGACAAAGAGAAAATCCTGAAAGCAGCTCGGGAGAAGAGATATGTAACCTATAATGGTAGAAATATTAGATTGGCAACAGACTTATCCACAGAGACCTGGCAGGCCAGAAAGGACTGGTATGAGATTTTCAGAGCACTAGGCGAGAAAAATATGCAGCCAAGAATACTATATCCAGCTAGGCTGTCATTAAAAATAGAAGGAGAGATAAAAAGCTACCAGGACAAACAAAAACTAAAGGAATTTGCAAACATGAAACCAGCCCTCCAAGATATATTGAAAGGGGTCCTCTAATCAAAGAGAGGGCCTAAAAGCAGCAGAGATCAGAAAGGAACACAGACAATGTACAGTAACAGTCACCTACAGACAATGCAATGGCACTGGATTCATACCTTTCAATAGTTACCCTGAATGTAAATGGGCTCAATGCCCCAATCAAAAGGCACAGGCTATTAGATTGGATTAAAAACCAAGACCCATCAATATGCTGTCTGCAAGAGACTCATTTGAGACCCAAAGACACCCCCACATTGAAAGTGAGGGGGTAGGAAACAAGTTACCATGCTAATGGACACCAAAAGAAAGCTGGGGTGGCAATCCTTATATCAGACAAATTAGATTTTAAAAAAAGACTGTAATAATAGATGAAGAAGGACACTATATCCTACTTAAAGGGTCTATCCAACAAGAAGATCTAACAATCGTAAATATCTATGCCCCTAACATGGGAGCAGCCAATTATATAAGGCAATTAATAACAAAAGCGAAGAAACACATTGAAAATAATACAATAATAGTGGGGAACGTTAACACCCCCCTGACTGAAATGGACAGATCATCTAAGCAAAAGATCAATGAGGAAATAAGGACTTTAAATGACACACTGGACCAAATGGACTTCACAGACATATTCAGAACATTCCATCCCAAAGCAACAGAATACACATTCTTCTCTAATGCCCATGGAACATTCTCCAAAATTGATCACATCCTAGGTCACAAATCAGGTCTCAACCGGTACCAAAAGACTGGGATCATTCCCTGCATATTTTCAGACCACAATGCTTTGAAACTAGAACTCAACCACAAGAGGAAAGTCGGAAAGAACTCAAATACATGGAGGCTAAAGAGCATCCTACTAAAGAATGAATGGGTCAACCAGGAAATTAAAGAAGAATTAAAAAAATTCATGGAAACCAATGAAAATGAAAACATAACTGTTCAAAATCTTTGGGATACAGCAAAGGCAGTCCTGAGAGGAAAGTATATAGCAATACAAGCCTTTCTCAAGAAACAAGAAAGGTGTAGGGTTACTACACCTAAAGGAGCTGGAGAAAGAACAGCAAATAAAGCCTAAACCCAGCAGGAGAAGAAAAATAATAAAGATCAGAGCAGAAATCAATGAAATAGAAACCAAAAGAACAGTAGAACAGATCAACAAAACTAGGAGCTGGTTCTTTGAAAGAATTAACAAGATGGATAACCCCTGGCCAGACTTATCAAAAAGAAAAGAGAAATGACCCAAGTCAACAAACTCATGAATGAAAGAGGAGAAATCACAACCAACACCAAAGAAATACAAACAATTATAGGAACATATTATGAGCAACTCTATGCCAGCAAATTAGATAACCTGGAAGAAATGGGTGCATTCCTAGAGGTGTATCAACTACCAAAATTGAACCAGGAAGAAATAGAAAACCTGAACAGACCTATAACCACTAAGGAAATTGAAGCAGTCATCAAAAATCTCTCAACAAACAAGAGCCCAGGGCCAGATGGCTTCCCAGGGGAATTCTATCAGACATTTAAAGAATTAATATCTATTCTCCTGAAACTGTTCCAAAAAATAGAAATGGAAGGAAAACTTCCAAACTCATTTTATGAGGCCAGCATTACCTTGATCCCAAAACCAGACAACGACCCCATCAAAAAGGAGAATTACAGACCAATATCCTTGATGAAGATGGATGCAAAAATTCTCACCAAAAACTAGCCAATAGGATCCAACAGTACATTAAAAGGATTATTCACCATGACCAAGTGGGATTTATCCCTGGGCTGCAAGGTTGGTTCAACATCCGCAAATCAATCAACGTGATACAATACATTAACAAAAGAAAGAACAAGAACCATATGATCCTCTCAATAGATGCAGAAACAGCATTTGACAAAGTACAACATCCTTTCTTGATCAAAACTCTTCAGAGTATAGGGATAGAGGGTACATACCTCAATATCATAAAAGACATCTATGAAAAACCTACAGCAAATATCATTCTCAATGGGGAAAAGCTGAGAGCTTTTCCCCTAAGGTCAGGAACGCGACAGGGATGTCCACTATCACCACTGTTATTCAACATAGTATTAGAAGTCCTAGCCACAGCAATCAGACAACAAAAAGAAATCAAAGGCATCCAAATCGGCAAACAGGAAGTCAAACTCTCACTCTTCGCAGATGATATGATACTGTATGTGGAAAACCCAAAAGACTCCACCCCAAAACTGCTAGAACTCATACAGGAATTCAGTAAAGTAGCAGGATATAAAATCAATGCACAGAAATCAGTGGCATTCCGGGGCACCTGGGTGGCTCAGATTTTTAAGCGTCTGCCTTCGGCTCAGGCCATGATCCCAGAGTCCTGGGATCGAGTCCCGCATTGGGCTCCCTGCTCCTTGGGAGCCTGCTTCTCCCTCTGCCTCTCTCTCTCTCTCTCTGGCTCTCATGAATAAATAAATAAAACCTTAAAAAAAAAAAGAAAGAAATCAGTGGCATTCCTATAGACCAACAACAAGACAGAGGAGAGACAAATCAAGGAGTCGATCCCATTTATAATTGCACCCAAAACCATAAGATACCTAGGAATAAATTTAACCAAAGAGGCAAAGGATCTGTACTCAGAAAACTATAAAATACTCATGAAAGAAATTGAAGAAGACACGAAGAAATGGATAAACATTCCATGCTCATGGATTGGAAGAACAAACATTGTGAAGATACCAATGCTACCTAGAGCAATCTACACATTCAATGCAATCCCCGTCAAAATACCATCCACTTTTTTCAAAGAAATGGAACAAATAATCCTAAAATTTGTATGGAACCAGAAGAGACCCCGTAGAGCCAGAGGAATGTTGAAAATGAAAAGCAAAGCTGGCGGCATCACAATTCTGGACTTCCAGCTCTATTACAAAGCTGTCATCATCAAGACAGTATGGTACTGGCACAAAAACAGACACATAGATCAATGGAACAGAATAGAGAGCCCAGAAATGGACCCTCAACTCTACGGTCAACTCATCTTTGACAAAGCAGGAAAGAATGTCCAATGGAATAAAGACAGTCTCTTCAACAAATCGTGTTGGGAAAATTGGACAGCCACATGCAGAAGAATGAAACTGGACCATTTCCTTACACCACACACAAAAATAGACTCCAAATGGTTGAAAGACCTAAACGCAAGACAGGAGTCCATCAAAATCCTAAAGGAGAACAAAGGCAGCAACCTCTTCGACCTCAGCCGCAGCAACTTCTTCCTAGAAACATTGCCAAAGGCAAGGGAAGCAAGGGCAAAAATGAACTATTGGGATTTCACCAAGATAAAAAGCTTTTGCACAGCAAAAGAAACAGTCCACAAAACCAAAAGACAACCGACAGAATGGGAGAAAATATTTGCAAATGACATATCAGATAAAGGGCTAGTATCCAAAATCTATAAAGAACTTATCAAACTCAACACCCAAAGAACAAATAATCCAATCAAGAAATGGGCAGAAGACATGAACAGACATTTTTCCAAAGAAGACATCCAAATGGCCAACAGACACATGAAAAAGTACTCAACAAAGCTTGGCATCAGGGAAATCCAAATCAAAACCTCAATGAGATACCACCTCACACCAGTCAGAATGGCTAAAATTAACAAGTCAGGAAACGACAGATGTTGGCGAGGATGTGGAGAAAGGGGAACCCTCCTACACTGTTGGTGGGAATGCAAGCTGTTGCAACCACTCTGGAAAACAGTATGGAGGTTCCTCAAACAGTTGAAAATAGAGCTACCATACGATCCAGCAATTGCACTACTGGGTATTTACCACAAAGATACAAATGTAGGGATCTGAAGGGGTACGTCCACCCCAATGTTTATAGCAGCAATGTCCACAATAGTCAAACTGTGGAAAGAGCCAAGATGTCCATTGACAGATGAATGGCTAAAGAAGAAGTGGTATATATACACAATGGAATATTATGCAGCCATCAAAAGGAATGAGATCTTGCCATTTGCAACAACGTGGATGGTACTGGAGGGTGTTATGCTGAGTGAAATAAGTCAATCAGAGAAAGACATGTATCATATGACCTCACTGATATAAGGAATTCTTAATCTCAGGAAACAAACTGAGTGTTGCTGGAGTGGTGGGGGGTGAGAGGGATGGGGTGGCTGGGTGATAGACATTGGGGTAGGTATGTGCTATTGTGAGTGCTGTGAATTGTGTAAGTCTGTTGAATCACAGACCTGTACTTCTGAACCAAATAATGCAATATATGTTAAGAAAAAAGAAAAAGAAGAAGATAGCAGGAGGGGAAGAATGAAGGGGAGTAAGTCGGAGGGGGCAACGAACCATGAGAGACGATGGACCCTGAAAAAACAAACTGAGGGTTCTAGAGGGGAGGCAGGTGGGGGGATGGGTTAGCCTGGTGATGGGTATTAAATAGGGCATGTTCTGCGTGGAGCCCTGGGTGTTATGCACAAATAATGACTCATGGAACACTACATCAAAAACTAATGATGTAATGTAGTGATTAACACAACAATAAAAAAATTAAAAAAAACAAATACAAGTTAATATTTTAATTTTTATAAATTAAATGTTGCTGAAATAAATTCTATCTTTGCTGATTTCTACCACTTACCCACATTTCCCCTTCTATTTTGGTGTATTTTGTTTCAAGGAAAGGTGAGAAAGAAAAAACTGTAAAACTTTGCTATGTTTTTCTAATTTGATCAGACATCTTTCCTTGAAAGGTCAGCACAATAGGTGAAAGTGACATATTTAAAATATGTAGCATTGTTCATTCCAGGCAGAAAAACTTCAAATGACCCAGAATCACATATCACACGTGTCAAAAATTTGATTTTCCTGGATCGACTACTCAGCATATGAAGCAGAATTTAGACTGTGATTCATAAAGGTGGTAATCCCAGGTGGTTATTGTTGACACCCAGTTGTCAAAATATTCTTCCTGCTTTTTAGATAACATTCACAAAGTGAAAGCTAGAGATCTAGTAGGTAAGACTTAGAATGCAGACTTCAAAAACTGCAGTAATTCCAACACTGAAGGCAAATTTCAGTGAACTGGAGACTAGGAAAGCAATGACTTGTTTTAGAGAGTATTTTTATTATTCTCACTCCTCTCCACAATTCATTCAATTCTAAATATTTCTACTTTTAGTTAAATGGAATTTATTTGCAGGATTCTGGCTTTTTCCCTTTAAACAACAACCAAGATAAATTTCAATATAGAACTGTCTTTAGCTAGTTTTCTTTTTTGTTTAAGATTTTATTTATTTATTTATTTATTTCAGAGAGAGAGAGAGCAGAAGCGGGGGGGAGGAGAGGGACAAGCAGACTCTCCCTGATCGGGGAGCCCTACACAGGGCTCCATCTCAGGACTCTGAGATCATGACTTGAGCTGAAATCAAGAGTCAGATGTTTAATGGACTGAACCACCCAGGTGCCCCTAGTTATTTTTTTTTTTCAGTTAACTTCCAATTCATGGGCTGATAGTACTTTCTAAATATATTTAACTAAATAGCCCCGCTAGTGCAAAAAACAGCATATCATATGCAATATAAACATAGATATTTATATATTATATATTTATAGTACATATGGTATATGTACATATTATAACTTCACTTACATTTATGCCATTAAAAAGAGAATGGAAGCATTAATAGACACCATTTGAAATAACAGATTGGAAATAATCAAAACTTTTTCAACAAATACAGAATGTCAAATTAGTTATCCTTTCTTGTTTTGGAAAGCTTTTATTTTTCATTCATTCAGACAATTTTAATTTATGGACAACTAACCCAAGGACTCAAAATGTGGAGAATAAAAGAGGGAGTTTCACAATGGAAACTGGCTTTATGGAGTTTTCAGCTTCCTGGCTGAAATAAGTATCAGTGAAATAACTGCATTAATGTAGAATTACAAGCTGTGGAGGTACAACAGAGAACACGGAAATTGAGCTTAACAGTGTTCTGCGCTAACCTGGGGGGTGTGGGTGGGTACGGGGGAGGGGTGACAGGAGAGTGGCATGTAAAAGAGTCAGAAAGTCTCCCTGAAGGAGAAATATTAAAATTTTGAGGAAAGTCTTATCACTTAAAAGTTTGAAATAAATTAAAGTGGACACCCAACTTTTGACTCATTCACCCACATTTTGACTCTTTCGATTCAAAATATAATGCCAAGACTATATGCGCACTTTAGTCTGCACAGATTCAATAGCATAACAACCATGTGATGTCAAAGGCCATGTTTGGGCTCTTAACAGAGAAGAAATATCAGGCAGTACTATCAATTTTCCTTCTCCTAAATCCAAATCCAAGATACCACGTATAGTCTGAGAGTTAAGATTCGAAGGGGAGATCCTCAAATTTATTTAAGAATAAGAAATTATATTTGTATAGTTCTTTCCCATGCATTATCACATATATTTTGTCATAGACAGATACATAGAAATATCTCATTTGCGCAAATATCATTTACTCCAAAGTGCTGTGACATAGAAATTTTTATTATTCCTTTTTAAAAAGTGAGGACAAATGTCAATGAAGGTTAATTGGCCCTATGTCAGATCATAACAGCAATAAATGGCAAAGCCAGGTTTCAAATGCAGGTGTCTGATACTAAACAATGTGCTTATCCTATTTTACTACTCTACATATGATCTTTAACATCATACGCAAGCACTAAAAAAGATAACCTGGAGAAATAGAAATAACAATACAATTCACAAACTAACATAAATTATGCATTGCTGTAGCTTCTATTTAGAAATTAAGATATTAGGTCAGAAAATTAAACATTGTATTCTATCAGAATGCCTTTAGTTTGAAAGTATGAGAAATACTAAGAAGAGTGGTCTAAATAAGGAAAATTCTTTTACATAACTCAGTGGTTCTGCCATGTCAGGGCTCCAGGACAATTTCTCTAATGTTCACTGGGTTCCACTTTTCTGGTCCTGAAGGGAGTGCAGCTTCTCCAGACAAGGACACTGGGCCCTTGCAGGGCAAGCGCAGAGGCACAAAGTACTTAGCCTCTCCCCATGTCTTGTTATTAGAAGGAAAAATTTCCCAGAAGTCACTGGAATTCTGCTCCAGCCTCATTGGCTTTACTTATTCTTGCCTACACCAATCACTGGCAAAATGACGATGCTCATGATTAGCTCTCAGATGTCAACATTCGCCTCCCAGAGTTGCAGAGGGGCCGTTTTCCAGGAACACATCAGAAGGTGAAAACTTAATATAGGTGCACCAGTCTCAAGAAAAAGCCAGGAAACAGATGTTGGGTGGGCAACCAACAGGGCCTTTTTGCCAAAAGAGAATTTTGTTTTTGTTTTGTTTGTTTTTGTTTGTTTAGGTACATTATCATAAGTGAGGCACCAATAAATGTCTAAGGAAATCTTTAAGGAAACAAAAATTTCTAAAGAAGTTGAAAAAAGAGGAAGGTAGAAAATAGAAAAAGCGCCACAATTACTAATTTTGAGACTTCTTTCTATCATCCGCTAATTTACATGAATCACTCATTTCAGGCTGTGCTTCTTCTGCACTTCCCCAACTCTCTCCTCATGCTCTTCTCCTTATCTGAGCTTCTGTACTTAAGTGAACTGAGGCTCAGAATTCCTTTGTACTATTTGGTCAGCATATAAATACTATCCTAATTATACAGCTCTACCTCCCCCTGATCCCTCTTCTATAATAATACATATACTAAGAAACTTTATGTGGTAGATGGCATTATCAATCAATAAATTTAAATACTAGTCACATTTAAGCAAAATACTCTTTCAAAGTGGTAATAAAAATATAAATGGGCTTTTACACATGTTGATTGTCCTCTAAATCAAGTATTTAACCTGATTACTAAAATTTCTGAAATTAATTATGCCCAAAATTCGAACATTATAATTCACAGTTCATAAAGACAGCAAATGTCATTGCTATGTCTGCTTTACTAAAGTGAACAAACTTAGTGCCAAAAATTATCCATGACCAATAAAACTCTTATTAAAAAATAATGTTCATAGCCCCCCCTGATAATTTCAGTTTATAAACTTTGAGTATTATTTTCAAGAAATTCATTTAGAGGGGTGCCTGGGTGGCTCAGTTGGTTAAGCATCTGACTCTTGGTTTCAGCTCAGGTCATGACCTCATGGGTCATGAGATCAAGCTCTGCCTTGGGCTCCACACACAGCCGGGAGTCTGCTTGAAGATTCTTACCTTCTTCCCCACCTCCACACTCTCACTTGCCCTTTCTCTCTCTCTTTCTCTAAAATAAATAAATATCATTTATTATGATTATACATTATCATAAGTAAGGCACCAATAAATGTCTAAGAAAATCTTTAAGGAAAAAAATCTAAATAAATAAACAGATCTTAAAAAAAAATCAGAGAAAACAAAAGTCTCATTAAATTTCCTCCCAGCTACTCATTTGGAGAATTTTTTCCAGGCCTAATGGTATAGTACCATACTTTCCTACCAGGTTTCCTCTAAGATTTGAAGCACCATTTAAAAATAGAGATAGAAATACTCCTCCCAAGAAAATTACCTAAGTTAATTATAAGGTTTTATGCATGGATACATCTTTGGGGAAAGGGGGGAACAAAATAGGAAAGAACATACATGAAGGAATGAGTCATCCTTGGGCCTTTCCCCCCAAATATATTAATTTTATATAGCTCTGGTATATAACCATTTTTTTTAAAAATTCATATTGCAAAAGATTTTGAATTTGGGTGGGAGTAGGGTTGAGACTTAGAGAAGCTGCGGGCAGTCTCCCACCCCTGATGGAGCGCCATTATTCATCCCCTAAGTAAGGGTTTCTCAACCTGGGCACTGTCATTTTGGACCTGATCATTCTTTGTCGTGGGAGGATACCCTGTTCATGCATGGCAAGATGTTCAGTAGTACCCCTGATCTTCCACACTAGAAGCCAGCAGTGTCCTTCCTTACCATTTTTGACAACAACATTATCTCCAGATATTTTCAAATATCTCCATGGAGCCAATTCAAAATTGCCTCCCTCCCTACCCACCTCTCCCATCACACTGAAAACCATTGCCCTAAATCAAAAGAGTAGGGTTTTCCCTGCTATTTCCAACAACATGCATGGGCCTTGAGGGCATTATGTTATGTGAAATAAATCAGGCAGAGAAAGATAAATATTGCATGATATCAGTATTTCATGGAATTAAAAAAAAAAGTCAAACCCATAGAAACAGCAGAAAAGTGGGTGTCAGGGACTGGAAGGTAGGAGAAATAGGGAGAAGTAGGTAAAAGAGTAAAAACTTTCATTGTAAGGTGAATAAGCTCTGTGGCTGGAATGTAAAATACAGTGAGTATAGTTGATAACACTGTACTGAATAGTTGAAATATGCTAAGAGAGTAGAACTTAAATATTCTCTCACATACACAAAGCAGGAATTTCAATTTTTCAGTATGTTATGACATTATTACAATTTTTTCTTCGAAGTTTATATTCATATTTTAGTTAACCTACAAACAAATGCACTGCTTTTATTAGAGTTAATCAATTAAAACAATAACAAGTTCAAAATTGTTTCCAGCTATTACATGTCATTTTTACAGAAAAGCTGTAGCAAAAATATCACAATATTTTTAACCATTTCCTTTAAAAACAAAACAATCACAAAAGTAATCTATTTTTGTCATATTGAAAATGGCAACGATTAGGCAATAAAAATATTAATAAATCTAAAAGCATAAGCAACTGTAAAAGAGAGGATGTTAAATGCCAACCCTTAATTGACTATGCAGTGCTTTTACTCAAGAATTTCATCAGTTTGTCAGAAAGAAATGAATATTAATTGAACATTTTCCAAATTATGCTACTTATTTCCTCATGGACACTATGGTTAACACAATATACGACTAAAGGAAAAACATACTATACAGCAACACAGGACAATAATTCACCTATCTCTCTCTCTCTCTCTCTCTCTTTTTTTTTTTTTTTTTTTTGCTTTGGGGTCTTGGGATATTATAAATATCATGACCTGTTGGGGAGATTTTTGTTTTCTCCTTGCAAGTTTTAACGATAACTCAGAAAACTTGGCCAGGTGTTGTAGGCTATTTAATGCATCAGAAAGAGGAAAGACACAGCTGCAAGGAGATGCACCAGGAAAGCAATGAAGAGGAAGCCCGAGCTCATGAGGATGGCTCTCTGAGGCAACAAAAAGCCAAACGAGAAACTGAAAATTGTTCGCTGATAAAACCATAAGAGTTTGTAGACAAAAACTGAGGTAGGATATTGGGCAAGAGACGGGAAAAGCCAAGAGGTGAGTTATCCTAAGTAGTGTTTCTTAAATTTAATGTTCTCAGCAATTCCCTGGGGACCATGTTAAGATGCAGATTCTGAGGCAGAAAGTCTGGGGCAGGCCCTGAGAGTCTGCATATCAAAACATCTCTGGGGGATTGATATTGCTTGTTGGTGCATGTACCACACCTTGTATAGTAGAGTTCTAGAACACTCCTCCCCACCCCCAACATATCTCTAGAAGCAGAAGTGTCAATTTTGTTTCACCACAAAATTTGTAATATTAACATGGCAAAATGAAATCATTTATATGATATTCTCCCCAAATGCCTTAATATATAGAAATATGTTTTCCTTATACCTTCTTCAAAGGAAATCATGAAACAGATTGTTGCTTTGAAATACAAGTTAATTTCTTGTTGATTTTTTAAAGTATATACCTATTAGTAAAATGTCACTGTGATTTTTGCTTTTCATATATCCTTAGGCAGCAAGTTTCTATAGCAGATGATCTGAAGAAATAATGAAAAACGTAAATTTCTAAAATCAGAATTAAAATCAGACTTGACTTTAGGATGATTAGTTTTAAATGAGTTTTCAGCTCAATCTGGAGTTTTGATTCACTCTTTATGACTACCCAGGATGTGCTTTTATCCTAATCATTTGATTCCTTTCACACCTATGGGAAAACCAAATCCTGGCTCACTTCATACTCTCCCCTCCAAAGCAACTAACCAAGTCCTGATTATGTGATAGGTTTTGGCATTGTGTCAATGTCAAGGTGTACCAGGAAGAGAAGCAGATTCAAAGATGACAGATAGATGAAGTATCCCTGATGTAAAACATCCCTGGGTGAAGAAGAAGCTGGTAGTACCGTAAAAATCAGTATGTTTAGGCAAAAAATCTAAAGACTGAATACCAGCACTAAGTGGAAGTAATTATAACCTCTTTAAAAAGAGGATGAGAGTAGAAGGAAAAGAAATACACAAATATGTTCCTATCACAGATATCTCAAAATAGCATTTTGCATTTTCCACAGGCTATACTTGGAAACAAAGTATGTTTAGGCACTTATTACACAATTTTGTAAGAATAAGAACTTTCCAAATGTGTATACTCCTCTTTTTTCCCAAAAGAAAAAAAAAATTTCTCACACAGAATCTTACCAGAAACATTTGTATCACAAATATACTATACACTTTAGTAATCTGTGTCTGGCTTGGTAAAGTACTAAAGGCATATAAAGAGTTAAAAATGTAAAGGTAGTCAATTTTTTTTTTTTCTAAATAAAATTCCCCAGGCTTAAACTGACCTAGATATGCTGCAGACATTTTAAGTGAAGAAATTAAGGCAATGTGAAGAAATTAAGAAATAAAGACAAATAAAGAAATTAAGGGTTTATACAGTTGACAAATATATCCTACTTGCAATGGTCACCAAGGCTGCTTTTAATGCTACAACTCTGCAGGTGTCCAAATACACACTTTCTACATTACTTGAAATTTGAAATGTCTTCTCTATTCACCTCTTCTGATCATATCACAAAAAGATGTTAGATGGTCACACTCAGACCATCTACATGATGCCAGTAATAATTAAAAAGCTTAATTAGTGTCATCAAGCAATTGAAAAAATAAAACTTCAAAAATTTTAATAGTTCCATTGGACACAAATATCTGGCTCTCTTAGTACATGTACTGAATGTCCTGATAAACATAATACGTCACCAGAAGTAGAGGGGTTCATTTTAGAGAACATACCAGCAATTCCTTCTGTTCTCTATGAGACAATGGACAGAATAATGTTTCCTTTCAATAGTTTACCACACTCACCCCATGTGATGGGTAAGAGATCCATCCCAACTCCCCTTGAATTGTTTTTGAATCCAGTAGATTGACTAGAAGAAAACACAAACACACAAATGCAGTTAAAAGAAATTATTTCTATTTGCCTCTGTCAAATTAACATTGTCTGTTGTTGTTGATATAACGATATCAACATGTTTAAAACACAGGACTCTTTATTTTCATGACAGGAGTATAAGAGAAAAAGAAGGAAATGGAAAAGGGAAAGCAATCACAGGAAAAGTTAAGGAATAAAAGCTTCTCTGGCTTTTTTAACTGTGCTTATTTATAATGATAGGTCAATATTCAAAATATTGATAATAATTTTAGACAAAGTAATTATAGGTTTAAAGAAGAAATGGTAAAAATGCAAAACAGGAAACATTAATGCTAACATGTTATCAAAATAACTTCGAAGTCCGTTAAATTTAATGAATTTACATATGATTTCACTATGAATGAACTTAAATATGCTTCCATAATGAATCAATATTTCTGTTTGTGTCTGTTAGGACATCTTTATATTGTCTGTGTCCCATATGAGTATTTTTTAATACCACAAAAATTGTCTACTTATGTGTAATAAACAATATGCTCAACTAATAATTTCAGGAGAAACCAAAACAAAACTACGTTTTATAAAACTCCCTGGAATAAGCTTTAGTTATTTAAAGAAAGCATTGCCACTCAAACGCTTTAATGATTTTACTCAGAACTTTGCACTAGTTATTAAAAAGTCTGATGAATAATAAGATACAACATGAATGTGGTAGCATTTTGAATATATTATTAAGGAAAGACAAATCATTTCCTTTTAACACAGAGAACATTAATTTGTGATGGATTAGAAATTAAAATATAAAAAGATACTTCAAGTTTAATAACAAAATGCTCACTTTGTTAATCTATTAAACAATGGAAACTGTGGTTTTACCTCATCCTTCATCTAAATCAGAAAGCAATCCCACAATTGATTAATGGAAGAGGTGGAGGAAGTTTACACAAAACAGCCATGTATTATTAACACAAACCAGAGCAGGTCAATCAATAAATACAATCAGAAATCATTTTCAGTTTCTATATATACACAAATCAAAATATAATGTTAATACATGCACCTCATAAATAGGTCCATGTGTTGTCAATACAGTATTTCCTGATACATAAAAAGTCACCCCCAATAGGAAACATTAATCTTATAAAATGTTAAGTAAAAGAAAAAATATATTTAATAGGTGTTAGAATTCTAAATTTTCAAGCACTGCTTTTTAAAGGAAGATATTTGGTTATCTAGATGAGTATTAAAAAATCCTCCTGACTACAAAGTTAGAAGACATACAATTCTCAAAGTTAGACTCTCTAAGTTTTGCTAGTGAAAGAAAAGCACATAAACTTAATTACACTGGAATTCCTTAATGATTAAAGATTTTTTCTCACAATAAATTAATCCCAATGAGAAGTAATTATATTTAGATAAGAGAAGCCAGTTGCTGCATGGATTACATAGTGCAATTTCCATAATGCTATTATTTCCCAGGATATCAGTTTGGAAATGAACAGTATGCTTAATTATACTGAAACTATCTGTCAAAATGCTTTTTAAAAACCCTCTACCAATTAATCAATGTTACAGATAATATTTCAGATTAATCAATGTTAGAGAATTTTTGAAAATACGAGAATACATCTTCACCTTCAGAGTAAAGTATCTTACCAACATTCATTCTGATAGATAAGTTTGATTGATGAAGCCTAGTTGGACAGTTTTATCATTCATCACTTGATTTCTCTTAGTTTTACATATGATTTGCATAGAATTTACAATGCCAATATTCATAAATCATTAGATCATATTTGCAATCCCTTTAGGGGTCTAAATGGTTCAATGTATTTGTGTGTGTGTGTAGTAACTGAGTATGTACTAAATGATGAATACGTAACTCAACATGCTAAGATAAATGGCTGATTTAATTCCAGTATTAGTAACCAGAGGAAAAAAGTGTTTGAGGCAAAGAGGATATGAATATTGTCTCCATTTGGTAAATGACTCATTGGAATGTAGGTTGTTAACTAAAGAACTAAATACCTTTTAGTTTTCTCTGATGATAATGAGGGAAAAAGGACTGGACTAATCACATCAGCATTTGGTGTCTACTCAAAAGAGAATAACCAAGTCAAAAAGAATTATATCACACTGTTAATTAAAAAAAGTGTAATAGATTAATTAAATTTATTTCATTTTCTCAGAAATGGAATTTTTAGTATACTCCATTTTGCATGAATGAGGAAAACACAATAGCATCATTACTCATGATTCTGATTCTGTTGTCTATCAAACATAATTACATCTGCCCTGGCTATCTCACAGCGTTGCATCATGTGATGATCAAATAATATAAATGTATTTAAAGCCACCATGAGTTTATAATATGCTATACAGATTCAGTGTTCTTGTAAAATTAATACCTGAACTAACAACCGTACCATTTTGGTTTCTGAATTCTATCTATAATCAACCATGGATATATAACCTAATAGAAAAGAATAGTGACATCAAAACACTTTTTTTTATTCCTTTAAATTTATTTATTTGTCAGAGAAAGAGGGAGAGAGAGTGCACAAGCAGGGGGAGCAGCAGGCTCCCCGCAGAGCAAGGAGCCACATGCGGGACTCGATCCCAGGACCCTGGGATCATGACCTGAGCCAAAGGCAGACGCTTAACCGACTGAGCCACCCAGGCGTCCCATCAAAACACTTTTTAAAAGCATTTATTTTGAGTTTATATGGTGCCTTTTGTTTATAGCCAAATAAGAAAAGCAGAATCTAAGAATACTAGCCACTTTAAAGTGAATGATTGCTAAACTGGGACTTCCCAGGATACAACCTCAAGTCCCCTGTGATCTGTTGTGCAGCAGTCTGAGCGTAGCATAATTGAAATAAGAAAAAGAGAAAGCTAATGGAATTTGAAAGTCAGCGTGTTCTGAGTGATTTTTCTGGATACATCGACTAAATCCAACATTGCAATATAATATATTGAACCCGACACTGAATCACACAAGAACTTGGGTTACTAATGCTTTTCTCTCCTAAAATAGAGGTAGACCTTGATCATAGCCTTTCAGTATACCAACATACAAATGTTGGGGCACATGGAGGAAGCAGATAGAATTGTGATATACAATTATATTGTAGTTTTTTGAGTTTTAATGATGATTTTCAATGTGGGAGGTTTACTTCAATTGCTGAAAAAATTTTGAGTCCACAATTATGAATTCTAACAAAAAAGAGGAAATTATTCTTAAGGTCAGATGGAGGATGGCTTAATTCCTTAATAACTGCCTCATGCCAGATTATTTTTCAAAGATATAAATTGTTCCTTACCAGTGTTCATATTCTAATGGTATGATTTCCAAATATTTTTGTTTTGTAACAGGAAACATGTCATTTCATTAATTTCAGAATATTTTCTCTTTTAAAAAAATATTTTCAATTTAAAGGGCTCTATGGCATATATTAACTTCTTAAAGTGATTTCAACTGGACACATTTTAAAATGTTCTGACTCTGAGCAGAGATATAAATGAGTGCTTTTTTGGGAAATTGTATTTGGAAATCACTGTCCAAAGTCTGGATGGATATGGTTCTGGGTTTCTTTCACATGCTTTACCCTGTCTAAACTTAGTGCTTTTAAACAGAAAAGATGTATGAATGGGTAAAGGAGTTTACGTTCATGAAAACTGTAAGGGAATCTTTTTTCAAACTCACTGAGTTGGCTTTCAGGTGGGCACTAATGTGAGATTTGCTGAACAAAGGGAAGCATGGTCTCTGATGGGAATTAGAAAGGGTAGAATGGAGTACAGAAATAAGAACAAAGTAAGGATAGAGTAAGTTGGCTCAAATCAGAATGAGTACTTTTTAGAAAGAAGGAAACCTTGTTGTCATTCCTGCCACTGATTTTTACTGTCACTTTTCCCACCCATCTGGATTGTGGATTTAAGATGTCCAGGAGTCTTGGGGCACCTCAGTGGCTCAGTCAGTTAAGCGCCTGCCTTAGGCTGAGGTACTGATCCCAGGGTCCTGGGATCTAAGGCCCACATTGCATCAGGCTCCCTGCTCAGGTGGGAGCCTGCTTCTCCCTCTTCTCTGCCTGCTGATCCCCCTGCTTGTGCTCTCTCTCTCTCTCTCTCCCTCTCTCTATGTGTCAAATAAATAAATAAAATCTTAAAAAAAAATAAAAAAAGATGTCCAGGAGTCTTGCTCTCTCTTTTTTCCTATCCTCCATCATAACAGAAAGACAACCAAATAAATGTCCACTCCTTGCTTCATTCGTATTAACAGTGTTATGAAGAATTGTCTGTACCAGGAACTTATACCTCCTTCCCTTCTTAATAATAATGCAATAAAGTTTTTAAAGGACTTGATTTTTGAAAATTTTTTTCAATAAATATTACCAGTTAGTGAGGACAGATTAAAACTTTAAGGCATAAATTTCTGGACTTTTCACTCAGAGAATCATTAGTAGGCCAAGATTTTTTTCAAGGGCATTTCAAAGTTCTGATTCATGTGACTATGTGTCCACTTAGAAAGACTGAGAATTAAACTAATAGTTGGTCTTGTAGATTAAGGGTTGCAAATATGCAGACATTGCTAAAATAATTTTTTTAAAAATTAAATGACACAATTTCTTTCTGAAGTGGAAGACCGTTTCAATTATCTAATAACATATCACTATGCTTTATAGTAATGCTATTTGCATTTTGTGAAATGCTAGTTGCACTGTATGAAAATATTGAGTTATAAAAATTATCAAATAATTACTTCCAGGTGATCAGAGGGGTTTAATGGCTAAAGAATTTCACTCTTACAACGAGAAACATGTTTTCTTGTGAAACCTTCAGCTAAGGTGCCTTTAAAGCCAATTGCAAATAACTATAGAACCACTACAACAGAAAAGAAACCCATCCTTTGATTATGTCTTGCATTTACTAAAGAAGAATGACATTTCCTTTTCTGTTCACACTATCACTGTCATTGTCCCAGCCACATTTCTTGTACACTACTTATCTTTATCATTTTCATCACTTTCTGTTACGATAAAAAGAGTAGCTTTGCTCTAGGTTACAGATAGCAGAAGGGTCCTTTAATCTGCTTCTAAGTTGCATTTAAATGTCACAAATAGAAGAAAATGATACAGGAAGTGATAAATTTTATTCTGGGTGTTGTAATTCTCTGTGTAGTACTCTGGTCAACCATAACATGGAATCAAGAAACCAAGATGTATTTTCTGACAGACGTCCACCAAAGCTCAGCTTTTCATTTTATTATACATACCAGGATATGCCATTGAGAAGAAATTTAGAGAAGTCAAAGTTTGATTCATGTACTTACATATTTCAACATAACTTTTACCTACTGTGATCACATATTCTTAATTTAATAGCTCCCGTAGGCTTCCTGTTTATATTTATTTCTACCTAAATATAACTAAAACAGTTTCAATAGATTGAGTTAACATTGTATTTTATAGACTAAAACTTACACAATTCTTTTAGATTATAAATGAAGTCAACTATAACTTATTGTGTGCAGATAAATCTTCCTGAAAACTCTGTTAAATTTTACAGGCATTTTGTGTCACAGAAAAATATTAATTCATGATAATTTCCCCATCCAGTTGCCAGCTAAAATCATTATGCAAAAATTCAAGAAAAAATTCTGTAGTGCTAGCAGTTCTGTGAAAAAAATAATCCCTTTTGTCACATGGTATTTTAATGGCTTATTTATGTGATATAAGCAGATTTCTGGATAAGGTGGTATACTATCAACTTATTTTTTCTTATTAGCTTTTCCTCCTGAGCAAGAATCTTGGATTTACTTCTATACAGGCCCTAATTATAGAAGAAACTGTAACTAGCTGCCTCTCTAAATCTTTGCCAAGAGCAGGGAGATCTCCTTGGACTCAAAACACAGTCTCACAGTAAGATGTCTGTGTTTTAATGACTAGGGTTGTTCAAGGAAATGACAGAAACACAGACCAAAGTTCTGCTTTAAACCTGGACACTTCAATAAATGGAAATCCTGTGCTGTTTCTAATGTGTTAAAGCTTTCTCTTTTTGTTTCCTTCTTAATCTGAGAAATATAAAGGTCACTCTAATATCATACTATTATGGAGAAAACAGCTATCAAACTATCACTACAGAATGTGTTCTTACAACAAGATAGTCCTTTCACATAAATTAGTGGGGTGGGTCTACTGTCAGTGAAGTTTTAGTGAGTTAACTACCCCAGCTTTAATAACAGTGCCTGGAAGAAGAGGTCTCTGCTTCTGTGCATTGTCAACTGATATTATGAATCATTTAGACAAGTAAAATGTGTTTCCCAAAATGTAAAAGTTACTAAAAGTAGAACATTAATGATTTTATTAACACTGTACTTTTCCAACATATTTTGCCTTTTAAAGTGTTCTGGAAATAGCAGAACTTGTTTATTTCTAATTCAGAAAGATTTTTCTGACAGATTAAAAAGTGAAAAATGAAAATATGTTACACAATTATAAAATTATAAAAACAATCACTAAGGCAAATACATATTCAAATCTTAGCATATACGTTTTGCCTTCACACCATAAATTGAAGCTGACTTGGAAGTAATATTTTAATCATAAAATCTTGATTCATCAACCATCAACTACTAGATGAAAGCTATCTGTTCAGTCAGGATTTGACTGATGGCTATGAAAATGAAACAACATAAGCACATTTGCCTTTAGTAGAACAATTCTACTACAGCATTTCTTTTAGAAATAAAATACTCCTGGAAACCCTTGGATATAAGGATTCAAAAGTTTAGCACAGAATACAAAGTGTAGTGATAACATTTAATTTCAATTTATTTTGTTTTTTTTAAGATTTTATTTATTTGACAGAGAGAGAGAGACACAGCGAGAGAGGGAACACAAGCAGGGGGAGAGGGAGAGGGAGAAGCAGCCTTCCCGCGGAGCAGGGAGCCCGATGCGGGGCTCCATCGCAGGACCCTGGGACCACGACCTGAGCCGAAGGCAGACGCTTAACGACTGAGCCACCCAGGCGCCCCTTTAATTTCAATTTAAAAACATTCTCTGCACATCACTATGCCACAAAACATGTTATTTTTTTTAATTTCAAAAGATACCCCTTGCAGAATAAATTGATTTAAATTTCTGGAAAAGTAAAATCAGGGTCTAGATTTGGCCTCATATTCTGGGGGACAACTACATCTGGACTTTACATCACACATTGGGAATGATAGCTACAGACAGAAACACGCACACATATAAACAAACTCTTCAAGGTATAAATATAGGTTTCTATAGAGGCCCACGAAGGATCCAATGAGAGGGTCACATGCTTATCAGTTTAATTCAAAACTTTCCATCTTAGAAGTATGGTGTCAAGGGGAAAAAAATCAAAGTATTAGTGCTGGTGATAGTCAGAAAACTTTTAATGTACCACTGCAAGAAAAGGTAGAATTCGGAAAAACCTCCGAAAAATGGGATTTTTCTTGGTAGTGTAGTCAATATGAACAGCATACAACAGCTTCTAACTGGGGATGGTTCCTTTTTGACATGCAATCATGAGTTATTTTTTTCTTAACATTTTTCTTGATTCATTTTAATGGTTGTTAGATTTGTGGCTCTGAAATTAAATTTGAGTTTCTAAGTTGTCACTATTAACTTAGAGTAGTACACCTACTGCAAACCTGGGCAAACACAGAAGAAAATACTCTTAATTTGTTTCCAAAGGATCACGTTTAGTATTTTTCTTCTCTAATTCTATATAGATTTTTAAAAGATATAAGCATTTGGAATAATTTCAGACATTGCTTGTAAAGAAAGAGAAGAAAAACAATGTCCTTATTCAACATACAAATGTTTAAGGAAGCCTGTTCATTCAGATGAAATACATATGATTATGATGGAAAATCTTTTTTGAAAAAACAAAGGCTATCAAACATTAAATTTTCAGATCAGAAATGTTAAGAACACCATAATAAAATCTGAGTTTGTCTTTTTTGAGTTATCTAATGTAAATGAGTATTAACTTATCTCGTAAACCAGATAATAAAAGTAAACCAAGAGAAAAACTCTATTCCCTTTTATTCCGCTTCTTTAAAAACATTTTCAAAATTTAGGGATAGCTATATTTGGTGGAGTTTATATACCTAATAAAAGAATAACAACCCAATTTAATTTCTATTTATAATTTCTATGATTATGCCAGTTCTTTACATTCAGTTAAAATGAAAAACCAACCATAAATAGCTTTGGCATATGAAAGGGAAAAAAAATCACAATTTGGACATAATTCTAGCTTTATGCCATCTTTGAATACTATAGGTAGATTAAGGGGTCCAGTTGGGGAAAATTTATAAAATTAAATAATGACAACTTAAACATGGTTATTTTTATTTTTTCTCATCACCAATTTGTAATTCAGACAAACAGAAATTCATACCATCTTGATTCTAAAAGGTGTATATTCATTCATAAAATTTTGCCCACAGTGTGGTGACAGTTCTTTTTTGTACAGGGACAATACTATTGGTGACACACACACACATACACACACACATATATACACACACAGTGCTTCCAAGCGGCTTCCCAACTTAACTTCTCCTTAGTGTGAAAACTACCATTTTATGCAATAAATAAATATATCTTTCCAAAACCTACAGATTTGTATTAATTGATAAATTAGATTTGAAAATCAGGAAATAAATACATGTTAACTACTAACCAGCTGTTCTCTGTTGCCCTTAGTCACCCCAAGGTAGATAGAGAACATCTAAATTTCATACTGATTGGAAGCCAACCAACTTTATCATTGACATAAAGTTAATTTTAAAGCCTTATATTTTTATCAAGGGAGGGAAAGGATGGGAGGTAAAGGGCAGGTATTACTTTTTACTGGGTCTGTAGAATTTATTCATCTATCTTTCTTTATTATTTGAAAGAAGATAAATTAACCTCACCTTAATGAACATTTGGGAAATTCAAGACGAAAGCATTTTGATATTGATTAATCAGCAACAAAATTAACTCTGGCTTATCCCTTTGCTCCTGTATCTTTTGAGACCCTGCCATGTAATTAGTCAAGATTTTTGTCTTGAAACAAGAGGCAACTCAGTTTGGAGACTTTAAGGTCAAGTTTATATTTTCTTGAATGAGAGAGTTCCACAAACTCAAACATAAATAAAAAAGTTTGAAAATAGGGAAAGTAGTTGTTGACTCTAATTATCCAGAAGCAAGAAAAAAAAGTTTGTTGCTAAGCCCTCACTTTTGTTTATGGCAAAATGTGCCAATAGCTTGAGTGGTTGAATCATTCATTGGAAACATAAAAGATAACACGTTAGTTTTTTGTTTTTTGTTTTGTTTTGTCTTGTTTTGTTTTTTGGTACATTACAATGAAGAAAGCAAGATACTAAAAGCAGCTTTCTGATTTGGAAGACTAATGTCATCAATATGCTGTTTTTGCTCTTTGCCAGGTTACCAAAATTTATTGCAGCAATTAATGTAAAACATATGTGCTGAAGTACCCACATGAAAAATATAATTGCCCCAACTTAATTTGCTACCTTTCAAAACCATGTTTTAGCTACCTTTTCTCAATGCCTCCACTTAAATAAAGTACAAGTGTTTTTATGAAAGAGAAGATAAATCATTATAATTTATTTTCTCATCGTAAATAATATATAAATTATCTTTTAAATAGGAAAAAGTTTCCACAAGGAATAGAGTCTACTTTTTAGACCATATTCTATTTTCCCCATTACTGACTTCCATGACAATTCCAACAGTTAATTCACACTATGTTTTTATTATATAAAACTCTAAACAATAATATTTGCATTATATTGATAATTGCCTCACAATCTGTGTATGGAATTCCCGACAAAATCTTTCCAGCATGAGAAAAGGAGCGTTGGGAGTGTCAGGAAGGAAAGACAGAGGTAAGAACATGTGAAGAAAAGGCAACACAGGCATTTTCTCCTATTCCTCTGTCCACATCAAATTTTCTTTACATTATTTTCTTGGTGTGTCCCCCACTCATGCAAATAATCATTAACTTATGAGTGCAAAAAACTATGCTGTTTCTAAGTACACTTTGAAGCACTTTCTTAAAAGTACTCTGAAGCACAATTTTTCGTTCCATTACTCTGGGTATTTCTAAGTTGTTCTTGCAAAGTCACAGGACAAATTAGCTAGTCACTAGGATTAAGATTCAAAAGCTAAGGCTTTTCCTGAAAAGAAGGATGCCTCCCTCCTTCATAGGCATTGGCATACATGAGAAAACATATGAGGTTAAAATCAAAAGACAAAGACAAGAGAGGGCCTGGCTCTGTTACTACTTTATTATAATTTGTTTCCTCAGTTTCCTCAGTTGTAACAATGCAAGGTGTCAACATACCTATTTTAGGGCTGTCTTAATGATTAAATGAGGTCCAGTAAATAGTGAATGATAATGTAGGGGAAAAATTCTTTCTAGCCAGCGGAATTCTGTACAATTATTACCGAAATGTTGGGCATGGCACCAAGGCCATATTTAGTCTCGGAATCCCCTGGATTCAACAATTCTATCTTTTATGAAATATACTAAAGTTCCAACACAACCACGGAAATATCAGCATCAGCATCATCCTACTACTAACCTACCTCGATGGCAGCGCTCCCAGAAACACTTTCTGGCCCATTCCAAGTTTACTCGCCAAATCGGAACAGGGAAAATCCTGTTTTAATAAAACGGTGCCCATCAAATATGGGGCTGTAGGAGAAAACAGTTGTGCACGGGGGTGGGGGGATAGTTCATGGAACATGCCCCTTATCGCTCTCACGAGGGGCCTAACAGGTGGCATGAGTAGGTGGCTTTAAAGAAAACCGGGGGGGGGGGGGGGCTCATTTTAGTTTAGCGACTGAAGAACTGAAGGAAAGATGGGCTGGAAGACCGAAAAATAGCAGAGAGGTCGGGTCAGACAGCAGCAAGCACGACAACTGGACATCTCAGGCGCTCCTGTGCTTCCCAACAGAGCACCAGGGGGATACCAGGCGCTTTCCCTACACGGCAGGGAGTTCGTTCTAGAAGCCTGCAGAACTGCATCCCCCTCCTCCACTTGTCAAGTAGTGGCTCCGTGAACTCGTATGGAAAGGAGACCGCGCCACCTCCGGACGCCAAGCTAAGAGGCTGGCTGAGAGTAACGGGGAGGGGGCGACAAAGCTCTCCGGTCACAGTCTCCCGTGAAAGGACGTACCTGGCCCGTCCTAGGCGCTCGCGCTTTCTGGGCGGGCCCGACCGAGCCGAGACCCAGGTGAGGAGAATACAGGTGGTGAGGCGGTCGCCGCCTCTGCGAGCGCCAGCAGCTCCGCGGCAGCAGGCAGAGGGCGCACGTTTACCTCTCGCCCTCCCGGGTCTGCAGCCCGCGCTCGGTTTGGGTAACTTGGCGCCCCGGCGCCGCTCACATCCACCCTCCGCTGGGCTCTGAGCGCCCGGCCCCGCCGCCCGGAGGAAGCCGGCAGCAGCGCGGGCTCCCCATGCGCCCGCCGCCCGCCCGGCATGGCGGAGGCCGGGGCCAGTTGAGTGCCTTGGCGGCCGCCAGGCGCCAAGGCACTCGTGCACAAAGAGCCACCCGCCTCCCGGAGGGCAGGGGCTGGGGCTGGGGCTGGGGGATGCGGATCCGGAGTGGAGTTTTTATGATTTGATCTTTAAGCCAATGCAGAGAGAAGAAGTAATGAATTCTTGGGAGACCCCGTTTTCCCTCCGCACCAGTGAGCCTGTTTCTGCCGACGAAATAGTTTGCAATTTAGATGCCCTGGTGGTGGGTGTGGTGGGTTGCTCATCTCTCAGCTGCCACATTGCTGTCACTACCCGCGAAGCCCTGCTTCCTCCTAAAATTTCTCAGAGCACACGTCTGAAGTGTAATCAATACTGTATCATCAAATATGGGAGGCGTAGCGCGAAGAAAAAGAAACGCCGTCATCCCTTTCTGTGGCCACCCCAGTCCCCATGGCTGAGATTATTCACAACAGTTTGTTTGTACAGTGCTGCCACTTGTTTTCCCCCTCCTTTCTCGCCTATTATTCTGACTTCACCATGTTGGTTTGGATTATGTGGATTTTCACCCTTTGCTTTGACTGGAACAGCAGGACATGGTTTAGAAAATGAACGGAGGGAGGGGGCTGCACACTCAGGGCTTCCAGTTTAATAACATCACTCCAAGTTGGAGGCTTTATTTGCTGAACTGGTTTTGATTCCATCCACCCTCCGCATGCATTTGCCCAGGCATCCAAAGGGGGAAGCATTCTTTGGCGTACACTCTTAAAACTTTCCTGGATAAAATATTTTCTTCTGGGGAAATCAAAAGTTGTATAAACTTTAGAGAAGAAACAACGCAACCACCCCCTTTTTTTTCAGTGTGCAGGTTTTTAGGGTTTTAATAAAAATTGATTAGCCAGATGTTTTAAGTGATAAATATTTTCTTTTTAAGCAAAATATTTATATATTAACCTTGGTTTCAGAATCTTTGCACGTCTCTACTTCTCCATCTTTTTAGTCAACTTTTTATTTTCTTTTCACTTTCAAAGACCTTGTTTTCCTTTGTAATTGACCACCCTTTTTTATTTCAGAGAAAGCTGGTAGGAGGCAAACTAAAACTTGCTGACTTTCAGACTTTTCCAGGAGAAAACCTCCTGCCAGATTTCAAGAACTACCTGATACTAGGCAGCTTGTAACACAGACCCAGAAAGTAAAATTAAGGGGAGCAGTGCTCCCACACCCTGATTCCCACCAGGAGTGTCTTCCTATTTGAATTTGTGGCTTGGAATCCTTTGTATTTTATAAAAGTCACAACATTTATTTTTACAGTCATTAGGAAAGAATTTTCTAAGTTTTTCAAATTTCTGAGAACCAAATTTCAAGTCCTACTTTTTGGTATACCTGGATGAATAATATAATGAATGTTTCACACCACCAGTCATCCCTTTATTTGAACAATCTGTGGAAAGCCACTTGTCCACTTTCTAAGAGCCCTGCATTGACCCTCCCTGGTGATAAAATCCAGATCTCTGAAAACAGAACCCAAAAGGGGACACCTGCATCTGTTTTTCTAACTCTTTTATCAAACAGGAATTAAAAGAACAAGGCTTATTAAATGTTTTAAAGGAAAATTGTGTATCTTAGAAAATAAAGTTGAGGATCTTGACAGAAAATGATTTGCAAATTTAGTGTTCTTCCAAGATACATATTTCCCCTTACATCTAATATTTATGCCAAACAAAATCATTGGGAATGACTAAAATCAAAGGTAACCCACATCACAGATTTCTTAGTAAGTAAATGTCTGTAAAAACTTATCGAGTTTTGATGATTTGTGGAAAGTTTTATTAATATTTTCTTGAAGATTTTATGACTTGGAAAATGTAACTCTCAAGAACAGTCCTTGCTCTTTCCATTTGCGTTTAAGTTAGTAAATCAAATATACTGGGGAAATATGTTTTGCCTTTAAAAATCCTTTGCATATGTAACTGATTATTTGATATTTAAAAATTGCATATATTTTATTTCAGAAAAATTCCAAAGCTTCAGAAACAATTTTAACATTTAGGGTACTTTATAAAGAAAGGTACTGTGAGAAGCTAATAGAAGTGAGGGTGTTAAAAAACACACCGAAATTTGAATATTGACATGTGGATAATTTTTAAACACGATAAAGAATTTTACTAAATCAAAAAAAAATAAGAATTTTACTAAATCTTTTCTTTAACGATAATAAGTTTCTTAAGATCAAGGTAAAACTACTAAATTGTTTATATGAGCAAGGCGCAAACCATAATTATATTCAATTAATTAAGAAACTTCACATGAAATTTCCTAAACTCACTAAACAGTGTTTAAAAAAAATGCCTTCAAGTTCTGATTGTTTATAATATTTTGTTTAAAATTTGTACATTAATTTTAAGTGCTTTTCATTTTTGTTCCCAATTTCTAGCATTTCATGGAAAAGACAACTTTATATAAAATGCAGCCATGATGTAACACGTGGCAATGGTGTTTTATTATATGTAGTTTCCCTTTTATAGTTCCAGTTGTTTCTGAGTTATAAATATATCCAATTGACCTTAAATCTTAAAATAGGCAGAAAAGTGATACCAACTAGAGTACCAGTAATAAAAAAGTATAAAATTGAAAATTTGATAGCTCGTTTGTATTTATAAATCTATTGTTATTTCTAGAATACTTATTATTTAAAAGAATTTTTAATTGCTCATTTATGACAAGGACTAGAATGGTGTAATGGCTGAAACATAAGAGTAAGGAGAATGGATATTTTTCCCACTTGAATTATTATTATCAATATTAGTCATTGAGAAAATATAGATTCAGAATGAATTAATTTCGTGATAGATTTTGAGAGGTTACAAGAAGTTTCTTTCCGGCACAATCAAAATATTATCATAGCAATTCAGGTTGTCAGTAAAAGCTTAAACAAATTTGCTGATAATCCTGTTAATGACCTAGGTCAAGTGTTAACTGTTGTGGGTTATAAAATAGTGAAATTAAGGTTTCTCCTACCTCCAGGCAAATAGCATAGTTATAACTATTGGGGGTTGGGAGGAGCTATTAGGGGAGCTATTAAATTACAAAAATGTATAATGCATTCAATTATTTAGTCTAGCATGATGAAATGCTATTAAAAGCAAATGTAAAACCTCTCCAAAAAAAAAAAACCTATAAAGATATGACAGCTTAGTCTCCATAAATATTTCAATCACAATGTATTATTATTTGAGGATAAGTGTTTATATATGAAAAGAGATGCCAATTTATAGTAATTTTTAAAAAGGGAGTAATCCATTGTTTAAATGCTTGTCTCCAACATTTGCTTAATAGTCAAAGGGAAGTATAGTGTTCATTTGCAAATTTTACTTTTAAGCTTTGAACAGTCACATAGTCACCTCGTAAAATACATTTCGTAGATACAGTGTCCCAGCCACTCCAATAAAAGTCTCCCAAAATAAGTAGTATATAAATATGCAGATTTAATTTTATTTACTTTTATTTTGAAAAATGATTTCCATTGTAAAGAACTCTATGGGTAAATGTTAATCTAATTTACAAATGCTTTTGGATAGAAAAATGATTCAGTGCTTATGTACTAATGAATAAGCAGTTCATTCTGCCTCACGCTCCTTCAGATGTAGAAACGTATTAAAAGAGAGTAACTTATCTATCGCTAAAGAGATTGATACTTCACTTTATAGCAAGTTTTTACCTCTTTGCAAAGTTATTTTTCTTTACCATTATTATCATCCATTTGGGATCAGAACAGGGAGCAAATCTTCTTAAATAACACGTAGTGTAGCAATCCTATTTTGCCATGAGTAGTTGATTTCCTATTGGAAGTCTTTTATTGGTGTGTCATGTAAACAGAGACCTGATAAGATTTTAATAAAGTTCCATGCAGCTTTAGTAAAGTTTCTATTTAAGTAGATAGGCCAATTGTTAGTTTAAGCAATCATTGAAATTATGAATAATCTATTATCGTTGAGGAGGCCAGTGATAGAAAGTATCACCTGGAATCATTTTCTTGAAAGCATATTAGAAAGTTATTTGTAACTGTATTAATAAGAGGAAAGTTCAGATGAAATTTTTTCTAAGTTTTTTTTTAACTTTTTAATCATAGGCCCATGGCATTTTAATAGATATTTGACTATCAAATCTCAAATTAAAAAAACAAATCACACAAGGGAAAGCAATTACCTCAATAGTTTGGTTTTGTTCCCTTTTAATTCTATCATGCCTAACTTCATAATAGATTATGAAATAAATTCTAATTAATTTTACTAGTAGATTTCTAGTAAATTTTCTTTGGTGTTGAAATACAATTTTTAGCATAGTATTTTAAAAGCAACCTAGTATTTTATATCTCAGTTCTCAAAATTTATATCAGAAAGCTATATTAATCAGATTCATTTTATCATTATTACTTCCACCCAATATATGAATTTTCAGAAGCATTTTGCTTTCTATTCAAATGACATTGTTAGAAGAATTTCATGGAAGTCTTGGCACATACTCGGATTTTTCACTTTTCAAGTTGTTCAACTTAACTTTTAAGACCTAAGCTATTGCATTAATATTTAAAATTTCACTCAAATATTACTCAAGTTAAATCATTCATTTTAATTTTGATCCAAAGCTTCCCTTCATGACCTCAGGAAGGAAAGGAAACACTACCCATAGGACATGATCTGGAGAGAATAATCCCATGAACAATGAATAAACTTTTATCCAAGCAAATTAAATGTAATTGTGTCAGTTTTCTGCATATATTTCCCTTTCTATATATATCCCTGCCTGCATAATAATAAATACATTATATACTGAAACATACACAAGGTGTGGCTTAAAAGAAATTTACATTTGATTATTCCTGTTTCATTAAATTAATATTCAGTAATTTTATGTAACCATGAATAAGTTTCAAGGGTATTTTTTTTCTCTTGCAGTTTACTGAAAGGTTATGTTTTCCACAAAAATACTGACTCTCTCAGCTCTATCCCTGTGCATTATTAATTCAGTAAAATCCATTATCTAAATAGTTTATAAATATTCCATCTGGAGAAATACAATTTATCATAGCAATACGGGAATAACATTTCTAGACTTCTAATTATTGTCAATTCTTTAATATCTTCAAAAAATAAGATTAAACAAACACTGATTTTTGCTTACTGATATGTTACTCATTATACAAATGATTACTCTTGCCTTTCATTCAATGAAAAATGACTGACCATTACTTTCAAATAAAGATTTTAATTTGATTTGTACAAAAAAAGTCACTTATAGGTGATCAGATGATTTTGTTGATCCTTATATTTTAGAATTTCCACTTTCCCAGTTAAAAAAAGACACAGAAAAACTTAATGAAATCTGCCAAATTGATAAAGGCAGTCACTAAGGAAAGAACAAAATTAAACTGCTCTATTAGCGGTGAAAGTAGGTCACCAAATATGAGAGGCAGTTTTTAGATTTAATTAAAAAGTTTCTAAATATTTTGAGTATTTACTTGTCTTTTTAAAATAATGCATAAAATATACAACAGTATTGGCTTGCCAATATATTTTTAGTGACAAAATACATAATGAAGCATTTTCACATCTTGCTCAGTGTTGCTAAATTGCAAAATAAATTGCTAAATGTTATTGTCATAAGTTCAAAATGATTAAGAGGAAATCAAAGTTGTAAGTGTTGCTTTAAAACAATCAATTATTTAGAGAACTTTGTCTTAAGAGTTAGTGATTGTATTCAGAAATCATTAGGAATAGATCACAAAAGGTATACATGAAAAAAGCAATGTATCCATCAAATACACAATCTTATAAGAAACATTAGTGTCCTCAATTTTACATTTGCATTTTAATCCATTGAAAAGGGATGAATGCCCATTAGGAGGAAAATAAATAACCCAACATCAGGAAATGCCATTTGCTGCATATGGACATTCTTTCTTAATTTGTTATTCAGTTATTTACTATACCTACCCAGGAGCTTTTCACTTTCCATCAAATACATTCCCTTACTCGTATATAAACTCTTAAACAAAGAGAATCCAACCTAAGCTTATTGTAATTCTTACAAATATCACTTATGTTAATGTGGCATATGCTGCTCATTAGAACCTGTACCATAGAGCAAACCATCGCCTGGCAGGATACACATCACTTTAATACAGCAGTTGCAATATAAACACACACACACACACACACACACACACCCCATCAGCTTCAACAAACTCTGATTTCCCTTTAGTCCATTCATAAATGCCATGATCCTAAGTAGGAGCAACCTGTCATTACCTTTAAACATACAAAAGAACCTAGCAAGGAGGATTTAATTTTCTTTTAAACTTCTTAGAGTACTACATGGTCATAATTAGAAATAAAATACTGCCATGGCTATTCGGCAATTAACATCGTGGGTTGTAAAACTGGAGGATTTTTCTTTTTCTTTTCTTTCTTTCTTTCTTTCTTTCTTTCTTTCTTTCTTTCTTTCTTTCTTTCTTTCTTTCTTTCTTTCTTTCTTTCTCTCTTTCTTTCTTTCTGCTTAGAATTGGCAAACAAGGTAATTGCTTGAATTGGTATCAGATTAAAAACACATTTTAGGTTTAGGCAATCCAAAATTCTCAAGTCTTTTAGAAGACAGCAGAAAATAAAAGCACATCTGTAGTTTACTCTCAGAGGAAACTGCTTTATTCTGAGGCACCTTAACGACCTGAAAATGTTCCGGGAGAACGTGCTTTGAAGAGCGTTAGCCCTGCGGGGCAGGGCAGTTTGCTGTACCTGGCTTACCTTCATTGGAAGGTTGGAGAATCAGTTCCCCGAAGCAGTTGAGAAGGGAGCTGCTGAGAAGGAGGAGGATGGAGAGGTGACAATCCATGTTGCTGGTGCAGAGGGCAGTGAGAGGAGCATATCTCCATGAAGCATGCCACTGATGTGAGGGGGAGCGCTCTGATTGCTGGAGAAGTTACCATGCTCCGCTCGCAGGCTGATGTCAAGTTTGACACTGGAGATAAGGAGGAGTCTGGCTGCCTTTCCTCGAACCTCGCTCAGGGACTTCCCTGGGTCCTAGTGCCGTCGGAAGTGAGCGCTGCAGAGGAAGGAACAGCACGGGAAGACTTGGAGACTCAGACTGCTCTGAAACAGAGAGCTGGGGAGCAAGGCGTGGGATTGGGGGGGGGTGCGCCGCCAATAGGCAGGAAATCCAGAAGTCGTGATGGGGCAGTGGTAGAGAGCAGTGGAAGGGAGGGAAAAACACCCGCTCTTTATTTTCATTGAAAAGCAGCTATTTTATTGTTTGCTATACATGCTCTGTAGGTTAATTCCCTGAAGAAACCAGAAACCCTGATAGGAGTGTCATATGGTAATGTGAGTGGAAAAGAAAGTGAAATGCCAGAAGATGTTTGTATTATAAGAACAGGAGCCTTTCGTTAAAAAAAAAAAAAAAATCAAAGATGATTGTATAATTCAAAGGAAAATTAGGATTATTCCTTTACTACATTCAATGAAATCATAACTCTTATGAGTCCTTTGTGGTGCAGAAGGACACTAACACAAACCCCAGATCAGAAAGTCTTTTCAGTTCTGTACCAAATGGTAGCGGGGCTTTCAAATAGATTTGGCACAGGGATTTCAGTGTACATTTAGTGTACTTTAGTTTTCCAAACCAGGAGTAACCTTCACCATGCTAAAGAAGTGAACAAACCCAGCCCCAGGAATAGCTGCTAGTCAGCATTCACTTTTTTTCTGTGCTGTGGGTATAATACAAATCAAACCTGAAGTTCTTGACAACACATCACTATCCCTCTCTCTCACCATCTATGTTAAGATCTCTGGGTTCTATGAGATAAACATGGCATAATTCACAGCTTGGCATTCAGCTTTTCAGCCACTTCCAATCTGATAATAGTTGGATACTGTTCTTCTTTAACATTCCAAATCCAATGGCTAAATAAAATGTCCTAGCACTTTCTCACTTTACACCATGCCTAGAAATGATTTCTCTTATTTCCAGTTCCCTTGTTGGACAATATAATTGCAATCTATTTCAGCTGAATAATTTTGTGATTTATATTTTGAGAACTATCTTCACTTATCTTTAAAATATCCCCCAGAAATTGATTACTCAAATATCCTCCTGCTTACCTATCTTTTCCTATTCTAAACAGAAAACAAGACTTGCGTTCCTTGCACAACTCCAGAAAGTTAAGACAGGTTGACAACTTTAAAATCAGTGATCAATTTTAGAGCACTAAGTTGTGGAATCTAAATAAGGGTTTGAAAAGGCCTTGCTAATAACATATTCATTTCACAAACACTATGCTTTTAATGAGAGAACACAATTTTCACATGAATTGAAGTTAAGGGCTTCTGAGACTAGCTTGTTGGCTGGGGTGGGGGGTTGGGAGGTGGGGTAGAGGAAATGAGAGGAAGAGTGGCCCTGCTCACTTTCTATGTATGCCTTGTTACTTTGTATCTCTAACTTCTTCCCACATTATGTCACCGGAGGCTGTATAACCGTCTTCAAGTGCCAAGTCTGTCAGAATTGAAAATAATGACAGATACTGAACAGAGGACTCAGATAATGGTGACTCTGGCATTTTTTTAAAGTTGCAACACAACTTTAGTCTTTCCATAAGGCACAGTTCCATTGTTCTAGGGTTAGATAAAATTTTTCTGAAACTTGAAAGAAAATAAAGTCTTATTTGGAATGACAATTTATAAACATTTTGGAAAAATATGCCAATGTGCTGATATCTGCATACATTGGCTTCCCCTCACACTACTTCTCTCCTCACAATTAACTGCTGTCACTGGGGAAAGAGGCACTCATGTTTGAAGGAAACTACAATAGTGTGAAAATGGGTAAGAAGCAATTGTTGGCCTGGGAATATAATATAAACAATATAAGATCTCTCAATTATAGACTGTCTAAGCCAAGAGACATCAAACAATAAGTAAAGAGTTTCCACAATCTGAAATACTTATCAAAAGTGCATATCTCTTCTTCCCACCACAGATTTACTTAACTAAACTTCTGAGGTTGGGACCCAGGCACCTGCAATTTGATGAGCTCCTCAAGTGATCCTGTGGTGATCCCAAAATTTGAGAACAACTGCTGAGTGTGAAAATCAGAAACAGAATGGTGAGATTTGAGGCAATTTTAAAAGTTAAAGTAATATGGAGCTGAACTACAATCTAGCAAAAAGAAGGAAAATACAAGATGAAATTAAAATACATGTGCGAAGTGAAACAAACACTATTCCCCAAAGAAAATCTGGATTTGGGGTTTGAGGAAGAGGGAGATGCCTGACATCTGCAATATTTAGTTCACCTAATATTTCAGTTTAATAGAATGTGAGTGTCTAACATGTACCTGCCCATGTGCTAGACACTGAAGGTAAAAACATGAAGAAGACCTTGTCTTTGTCCTTTAAAATAATTTAGGATCACATTATGGCAAGTGTTAGATAGAGGTAGAGTATTTTATAATATGGGGTGGGGGTGGGGGTAATTCTAGTTAGGGGTTAAAGGATATTCCTATAAAGGAATAGATGCCAATTGAGTGACACAAGGAAATATTTGTTTTAAAGAGAAGAGTTCTGAGAAGAGAGAATATATTTGAAAAGCACACTTTCTGGAAGAAATGACAAATACCTGTATTACGGGAGCATAGATTTTGAGGTGAGGTGAGAGGGTATGAAAAAGAGGAGACAGAAGGGATAGGAAAGAGCAAGGTTATAAAGAATTTTGTGAACTCTTCTAAGGAGCTTGGACTTGAAGGTGATGTGGGACAGAAGAGAGACCTATTTAATTTGCATTTTAAAAAAGATCATTTTGCAGGGCGACTGGGTGGTTCAGTCGGTTAAGCCTCTGAACCTTGATTTCAGCTCAGGTCATGATCTCAGGGTCCTGAGACCGAGCCCCACATCAGGCTATGCTCTCAGCAGGGAGTCAGCTTGAGATTCTCTCTCTCCCTCCCCCTTTGCTCCCCTCCCAGTCCCGTGCTCACACTCACTCTTGCTCTCGCTCTTCCTCTCTCTAAAACAAATAAATAAATCTTAAAAAAATAAAACATAAAAATAAAAAGATCATTTTGACATATTTAAGTGGGGAGAGTAAAATGGAAGCAAAAATACCAATTAGGAGCAAAGAGACCGATTAAGATCCCTTTGCAATAGAATAGCCAATATCATGTGGAGATAGGAGAGGAGAGAGGCTCTTGAATCAAGACTAACCTAGGTGACTGCCCTTGTTCTATTATTCTTCGTAAAATTCTAATAATAACAGATCCTCCCTGATAGGGATGTTGTAAGGATTAGATAAGATTTGGGATGGTACAGATAAAGTCCAAGCCTAGTGCTTGACACATTAAAAGCATTCCAAACATCTTTTATCTTGATCTAGAAGAGAGCTCTAGAAGGTATGATGCTGAGCAGTGACAGTAGAACACCAGTCACACAAATATAAGTGGGGGAAATTGGCAAAACTTCATAATAGATTGAGTACAAGAAATGGATGGAAGTGTCTAGGAGGCCTTTCAGTCTCTGGCTTGAGTGAGGAGGTAGTCAGGAATGCAAAAGCAAAGATGGGCATGAGATACAACAATTTCTATTTTAGGTGTATCTACATGAAGTGGCCCAAGGGAAAGCCAAGGATAGATGAACTACTAGGAGACAAAGACCTTCACTGGAGTTCTTCCTTTGGGAATAATTTCCTTTGCAAATAATTACTATTAAAAAAAATAAGTAGGTTCGTCCACATAGGCAAAATGTTGGCAGAAAGATGAGTTGGACAAGGATGAAACCCTAGCATATGCCAATACTTAAAGGACAGGCAGAAATAGAGAAGAACAAAGAGCTAGAAGAGATGAACATATTATTAAAATTTTTAAGGGTTTCACAAAAAATTCGTGGTCAGCAGTGCATGCAAGAAAAATATTCAATAAAATATTGACTGAAGAGTGACAGCTGGATTTGACAGCCGAAGGTTTTGATGACTTGGGTGGTAGCAGTTCTGGAGGAGTAATTGGGCTCCACATAAGCATTAAGCTAAGGGAGTAAATGGGAAGTGAGGAAGTAGAAAGATAAATATACTACTCTTTCAAGAAGGTGAGCTTAGAGGAGAAAGCATGCCTAGAAAAGGAAAGAGCAAGGGGTAATGAGAGTGCTAAAAAATGGGAGAGGCTTGCAAGTTTTCTCTCATGTGCTTGGTTGGCCAGTGATGCAAATAACTGACAAGGAATTTAGTGGATCAAATTTGGGGTATGGAGAAAAGGTGAGGAAATAATGGCTTCTATGTAGGACATGGCAAGATGCAAGTGTAGATATTCAAGCCAATAGTTAGAAGATAAGCCCAGAAGGGAGGGCAGGTTAGACACTGCAAGTTAAACAATCATTAGTGAATTGGTAGTAGCTTAATCCACTGGAATAGATAAAATTGTCCAGAAAGGTCATAAACAGCAGGGGAGAATCAGTTCTGTTAAATAAAATATTCAGAAGGGAGACGGAGGATGTGTAGTTATCAGAATTAATTGAGTAGGAGCAAATGTTATAAAAGAAAGGTAAAGAGAGACTGAGTTGGAGATGGCAAGAGAGATGAAAATTTCAGAAAAGGAGAGAATCAACAACAACAACAACAACAACAACAACAACAAAAAGATTTTTCCAGTTAACGGAAAGGCCAAAGGGCTGGGAATCCCATCCAAAAAAAATCATATTTAGAGCTACAAAATTCTTTAGAGCTTATCATTTTACAGTTAGAGAAAGATTAAAACATTGGTGACTTCGTTCTGTTCACGTGGTCAAAGGCAACAATAGGGAAGGTATCTGAAAGCTCTTGCCAGTATGCAAAGAAAACATTAGAAAAAATACTTATGAGGAACTTTATAGGAAATTTTCCATTACCTAAGTGTTCGAAGGTGATTAGAATAGAATAATCCAAGAAAGTTTCTTGAAGGGTTGTGATTTTCCGGACAGTTACTAAATTTTGGACTTGAAAATAGTCACAGTAGGTTGTACAAATTAATTTGCTGTATTTTAACTGATATCCACTGAATTAACATATCTCAAATTTAAACATGCAAGTTTATGCAATCAATATAAAAATTAGCATGCCTGAATTAATTGAAAAATGCTAATTGTTAAGTTAGAAAGATTTCATTCAATTGTTATAAAGTCGTCAGAAGAAAAGTAAAAAAAAAGATCAGAAAGGTGATATGCTTGTCAGGATCCACCAATGTTATTTAAAACACACTCTTACACTGACTTTTATAACTACCTCTGAAACATTTCTCCATTTTAAAAGACACACTTTACTACTACCATTACTTCCTAGTCTTCCATTTCTCTTGCCAAAAGACAGTCAAAACAAGCCAAGAGTTCATCTTAAAATCTAAGGAAAACAACCCAAAGCTCTGAGCAAACCCTGAGCAAAAGCACGTGGGGCTTGAGGTGGTGGGGGAGTGAGGGAGCATTTGGCTGAAAGAGAACCAATTTCATAGTCCTTTTAAGTCCATTTTTGAGCAATAATCAGATATATTTACACACATAATCATTCATATACATATATACACTCACATTAATACATGCACATACATAGGAAATACTGTATTGATACTCTATCCAATAATGTCTTCTAGAGTGGGTTGTCTCAATCTTTAATGTGCAGAAGATTGGGGAGCTTGTAAAACTGAAGACTGACTTTGGAAATCAAGCACAGGGCCTGAGATTCTGCATTCCCACAAGTCCCTACGCCATGTCTTCTGTAGGTCTGATAACACTTTGTATGGCAGAGTTCTAGAATACATAGATCTTGTTTGGCAAATTAGTATAAATATGTAGATACCATTTAAATATAAGCATAAACATATTTTAAAGAGTCAGATGGTAAAAATATATGAAATACGCGGCCCAATAGATACAACTTTTTCTTTCAGTAAATTTCCAGATAAACTTAATGCTCCCAAAAACTAGGTAGAGAATACTGTACTACCCCAAATTGCTCTCTTCTTGAAGGTAAGTAGTAAAGACTAATTCACCATTACTGCGAACTCATTCTGTTTTTATCTAAATCACTCTTGTAAGCGTTTTATAATATACAGATCTGCATTGTTATTGAAGTGTTTCAAGGGTATAAACTGTCTGCCCAATATTTGAAGTTCTTTAATGACAAAGAAAATATCGAACATTATCTAGAAGAGAGAAGATACTGCTCAACACAAAAATGTATAATAATCTCATTTTATTTCAGAATATGTTGAATATGTGATAATCACAGTTTGATAATAATTTCTCAAAGTATGTATTGAGGCCAGATTTCAACTATCCAAAGGGATTTGCAAAGCTTAACAAGCATAAGAAAACCATTGTAAAACAAACCCATGACTTAATACAAAATGAATTTGTGTTTACAAGTATTAGGGCATTTATCTAAAGATAAAAAGTAATGTCCCTCATTTCAAATAGATTAATTTTGATTACAAAATAGCATTTTAATTTTCTTGATATGCTGGTATGTAGTTCAGTAAACAAGTAACAGAAACATGGTTTAATGATGTCACATTTATATCATACATATATATGATTATGACTCAGGTAAGAATGTAGGTGCAACCAGAGTATTTTTAACAAAAAGCAAAAAGTGATAAAAGATTATTAAATACTCCATAGAAGTATTTTGAGAACACATGGCTTCAATTTTGTTTCTCAAGTGTCTTGTAAGCCTGAACATAAAATAGAAATACTCAATACAGGAAAATCAACTGATTATGTGCTTGTCTAACCATAGTCGTCGATTCAGCTGGGAACCGGAAAAATAATCTATATTAAGTCATAGGGATCTTCTATTCAACAGTGTCAAACATTTGTGATTTTTCACGGATGCTCTGGTTTCCACAAGTGCCCAAATAACCTCACCTGCTTTTCCAATTTGTCTCCTAGACTATGCTGTGGGTCAGTGATCCCTATTATGTCATGTCAATACAGTGGTTAAATAATGATAAATAATTTAAAATGTGGCAGGTAATCCACATCTTAATGTCAATCATCTTTACCCATGCAGTATTTCCCAAATTAAAACGGAAGCTACTTCCATTTTAAACTCTAGGTTTTTATATATCCAAATATATTTCCTTAAATAAAAAATATTTCGCATATTTATTTGAAACTCAAAAAGTAACTGAATTTTAAAAATAAATCAAGGTAAAAGGGATTGCTCCTAAAACATTTAAATGCAATTACAAATATAATGACATAATTTTTCTTCTAGAAAAATAAGATACCCTCCTCCAGTTCCTAATTATAACAATGAAAGGATTCAAAATATGCATGTTGTATTCTTATTATTTCAAGTGTACTCACTTAGCAATGTCTATTATTTAGTTAGTTTGGGCTCAAATATTCGACAGTTATTTTTCCGAAACCCTTGTACAAGTAAAGCCCCAAGTAAAAGAGTGGACCTTTTTAAAATCACTTTACAGTACAATAAACTTACAAGTCAAGCTCACACATAGGAAGCCTGTTGGCGGTACATCACACTGAAACACATGAAGGAGCGGTATCATATGCCAGTACTCACTTCCCTCGATTTCATGAAAGATGTTGCGTCAAGCCTCCGGCTTAGGAACTTACTGTGGGCCGTGCACTCCACTAGAGGGCTCTGCCGAAGCGGCAGCCACTGCCGCTGAAGATTCAGGTGTGTAGGTCAGCTCACTGACAAAAAGCACAGAGGTCTTCCCCGCAATGAGCACAGCTTTATTTTTAGGTTTAGTTTGATTAGTCTCCTGATTGGTAGTAATTAAGAAGGGTTATGGAGGCCTCTGTGTGAGTTTTATCTGATCACATAGCATTCTTTTACTTCCCTTATCTGGACCCAGTGATGAATTCATTAAGAAAACAAAGTATCACATTTGATTTCTGGTCCAAAGAAATCTACTCATGTCTACATTAACAGGTGTTGAGATGAGTGATACAATTTCTTATCATTCTCTCTTCTACACAGTTTCCTCATTAAACTTCCCCATTAAAATGGATAATGAGAATGTGTGAATGTAAGATTTATAGTATATTTGAGACGCTTTCAGCCAAATATGATTTAGTAAAATTTACTGAAAAATTTAAAGGAATATGATAAAAGTGACGATGACGCAGGATCTCCAAAATGGATAGTCACGTGTATGGAGCCTATGTTGGACAGAAGACAGGGGTTCACCTGTGGAATTAATGGTAAAGGTATTGCAGAGAGCAACAACTAGAGCAAACACTGAATGATTGGGTTTTAGCACTTTAAATTTAAAAGCTTACATCTTTAAGAAGGGATCAAAATAAAAATGGATCAACCAAATATTCTAATATCCTTTTTGGACAACAATATACCTGATGCTCCAATGGAATGTGTCTAGCTCTCACTAGTAAAAGTGGCAGCCCATCATGATTTCCAAGAGAGACATGATATACTCTTTGAATTTGAGTAAGTACAGAAAATTCTTGTAGGGATGAGCTTTTCCACTGGAGGAGAACGTGCCTAACTTAGAAATATGAATTTCTTTTCTATCTTTATCATAAAAACTTGAATTATCTATTTTTAATAAACTTCAGATCGAAAGTTTGCATAATTTCTGCAATATTGAACAATGTCCTCGTTTCACAATCTTTAACTTAGAACTATTTTTGATGGGTTGATGGAGACCCTTTCAATGATGGAGTGATAAGCCAAACCTAACAAATACCATTCTCTGACAAGCCTGATGAAGTACAGAATACTGCATTGTTAGAAATATAAAGATGTCTATGAATGCTAAGTCGTCTATAGACCGCCTGTATCCAACGTTTGAGCCTGCCAAAAGGTGAGTTCATCCAAAATGCTGTGTAATTAGCAAATAAAATATAAATTCCCGGAGAGCAAAGATTTTGGTCTGTTTTGTTCACTGCTGTCTTCCTAACATCTAGAACAGTATCTGGCACATTGTAGGTCCGCAATCAATATTTGTTGAATGAATGAAAACATAATTCACATTCATGATAATATACTTAAAGTTTTGTTTTTTATTGTTCTACTTTGTCCCTTTTTTGGATTCATTTTTTGCCAGACTTCAACATTCTACCTGGTAGCTTCATTCTTTAGTTTTCCTTTTCAAATATTATTCTTGAGGCAACCAATAACCGAACAGCAAAAACCTTTGTATATCGATTGAATTTATTTAACAATCTTTATGTTAACTTATTTATTTTCATTTGTAATAAATTGACTTTATACAGAGGAATTCAAAGAATGATAGAAGCAAGACAAGTAAACAAAACAATGCAAATACTTCATTTTATAAAATTCTTCTCTTTATTTTTAGTTTTTTAAAATTTAAAACCATCAAAACACAGTATTTTATTTTGTGGGTTCCCCCCCAAAATAGGGAGAAGGCATCCTTATTCCTTTAAACTCCCAAAAAGTCAAACCACACAGTCAGAGATCTCTAGGTCTCATACTTGCATAAATAACAAGAAAATAACTATTAGGAATGAATATTTGAAATGACTGCTGGAGAAATCAATTGTTATATCCAGTCAAATTTCAATTTTTAGACTTCTTCAAAAAAGCCATTTAATGTCCATAAAGTTTAGTTTATATTTTTAGTTAATTGTACCACATGTAAGTGATCTTCATTTTAGAGCCATCAATATTTAGCAAAGTAGCTATATATATAAATATATATATATATATATATATTTTTTTTTTTTGCTAAATAACTCAGTGTGGAATGGAATAAATGTAGCATCTGATTTCAAAAGAGAGCCTGACAGGCAGCTGTGAGATTTAGAGGTTTTATTTGTCCTCGGGACAAACATATTACAGAAAAAGATAGTGCCCCTCAAGTTCTTCATGTTGTGCTACATGTCATGAGTCAGCTCATATCTAGTATAGAGTCTTTTATTTGTTTAGTTTATTTTCCTCATCAATATTCAATTACCTGAATATCCTTATGTAGCCACTTGCATTGTTTTTAAAAATCTTAAGACTCTAAGGAAAGAACCTAGAGAAAAATTTTAATTAATCATGAAAGTTAAAGAAAAAAAAACTAGCCTCTTCATCTTTATTTGTATATTTAGTTATTCAAGAATTTAAGAATAAACAGGGTTAGCTCTGGGTGAAGAAAATCTTCCTAGAAGGGCTAAAAACAGAAGTCAGCCTGTTTAACACAGTGGCTGAGAGAGGTTATTATGGAGAGGTTTTCCAACTAGGAAAAAATGAGTCTTTATTCCCTTGGATGCTTCTTTGTTTTATGGAGCATTGAAGTCTTAGAATTAAGGCAGTGAATAACGTTTTGGTAGGACTTGCTACACTGAGAAATTCTTCAAAGCAATCTTAGGCCATGGAAACCTTGAAACATATTTCAGCAGGTTATATTGCAATAGAATAAACAGAAAAATTATGAAAGAAAAAAACAGCAGATGTAAATTTCAGATACAGAAAATTCATAATATCCCCTACATCATCTTAACATCCAAAATATGTTCTAGGACATATTTTTCCTCAGTAACAAACTCTCTAAAAAGCAGTAAGTTCTTGGAGAAATAGGGTAAATATAATTTTAAGTAACAGAAACAATGATTCAATCTACTTGATCAATACACCATTTTCTACCACTTTATGCTGTGTGCAGGAGCACTTAACAAATATTTAGAAATTCCTACACGTTTGGGCCACCTGGGTGGCTCAGTCAGTTAAGCAGCTGCCTTTGGCTCAGGTCATGGTCTCAGGGTCCTGGGATCGAGCCCCCACCATTGGGCTCCCTGCTCAGCAGGGAGTCTGCTTGTCCCTCTCCCTCTGCCACCCCTCCACTTGTGCTCTCTCTTGCCATCTCAAATAAATAAATAAAATCTTTAAAAAAGAGAAATTCCTACATGATCTCATTTTAGGACCTTTTCAAGAGGTCTTCTGAAGAACAAATTTTTCATCTGTACTTGCTTACCTATCAACTGGCAAGTCAGCTAGCATACTTGGGTAAGAAGGCTAATAATGTTGTAGAAGTTTGTCTTACTGCTTGCTAATGAATGACTTCCAGGGGAAGGCCGGACCGGGTAATTAAGCAATGATAGGCAGAAAGGAGAATAAGAAGTGATGATGAAAGTAAATGTTCAAGCTCAGGACATACAGAAGGCATGAACTCTAAAGCTAATTCAGTGACAGGCCACAATTAGAGATCAATAGATGCAGTTTATTTGCGATTTATATAGAGCCATTTTTTCTAATTCTCGTGATTCTGTATTTTTCTTCTATGCAAATAAAAATGGCAAGTAAGTTAAAATGAAAGTAAAAGGCAGTAGAATATTATAAAGATGAAAAAACACAGGTACAGGTACATTTCACCCTCCCCCGTTGCTGTTTATCACCTGTCTTAGTGGCTTTAACTTAAGGTATTTTCCTAAAAACAGTCATTTGATTAAGAAGCACTACATTTTTCTTCATGGGTTTTAAAATTCCAGAAATTAAGTATTTTAAAATTTAAATTTAAAAAGTACAAACTGAAGTTAGATATTAAGAAAATGTGCTGATTAGTTAACTATATTTTTGCTACTTGACATTGTATTATTAATTTATGTTTCTTATTGAGCTTTTTAAAACAGCTAAATTGGATGAAAAATATATAACATGAAATAACATTAATTTAGAAAGTTGGTGGAGAGTATATCTATGATTTGAGGGAGAGAGCCAGCATGCACACATACTCTTCCAAAGCTATTTCTACCAGAAAATGTAGAGCTACATGTGTATATATATATATATATATATATATATATATATATACACATATATATATACATATACATATATAGTAGCTATAACTAGCAGCTAAAATGATCTCTCTCTTACCAATAGCAACATTTAATTTCAGACTCTTGACCATACTCAAAAATTAACTGCAATGACATGAATAGAGTTCACCAGCTCTAACTTGTCTGTAGAGTTCCACTGTTTACAAAAGATATCAAAAATATTGTGAAAACATTGACACTTTATTTAGTAGGAGAAAGAGAAAATTCTTATCGTTAGTCAGAACCTACAAGTTCACTCTAACCAGGGTAAACAGACTAATTTCGTACAGTGACATGAACTCCAAGGAGATTTAAGATCAACATGTTTGTCTAAGGGAATGATGACAACTGCTTGAATGTAATGATTAGAATGTTGACACCAAGACTGTTTTACTTAAAGCACATGTGAACATACATAAAAACTCTTTGGATTGTTTTTCAATAGTGAATATCAAAGAGAAATAATTATTTTTGTCATGTTATGACTGTTACACCAATAGAATAAAAGATTGAGAAATCTACAGGCTAAAATTAAAAAGGATTTTTTCTCTCTATTACATTTTACAGACCCAATTTACTTGAGTATATTATTGTGGTTGTGGGAGACAGGTTATATACTGTAGATATATGATTTTACAATGATACAGTTATTTAATTTGAATGATGACTTGGAAATCAGATTTCTTTTTGAATGTAAATATAAACTCCTGGTAATCACATGAAAATATAATAATTTGATTTGTTGTCTTTAATTAAGGAATTAATCGGTGAATGATAGTCAAAATATCTACATGCTTCCAAACTTTTTGAGTGAAGAAAAACACAAACATTTACTCAACATGAATTCAGTAAGGTTCCAGAGATGAATAAAACTGATGACTTAATAGAAAGAGCCTCATTCTGAGAAGTTTTTGTCTCATTTCTACCCAAACTTGGTGTGTAATCCTAAACAAGAGTCTCTGTTGTTTTACCATCTTAATCTGCAAAACAAGTTTTTTGTTTTGTTTTGTTTTGGACTGTGACTTATAAGGACTATAGCTTTAACACTATAAAGCAAATCAAAGTAAAATTACCTTTTAATGTACTACACCATTTTCTTTTATTTATTTCAACTAGACATTATACTATTGGTTATACTAACTGGTATGCTGAAACAAGAAATCTCAATAGTCATATATTTGCCTACCTTGCCAGAGTATATTCATATTATTGTGTATTTTGTCATTTTTTTCTTTAAAACTACAGCTTCAAATATGATTTGATTTTTTTAGAAGATTTTATTTATTAGAGAGAGAGCACATGCACGAGAGAGAGAGGGAGACAGAGAGAGAGGAGAGCAGGGGCAAAGGGAGAGGGAGAAGCAGGCTCCTCGCTGACCAAGGAGCTCAGTGTGTCAGATCCCAGGACCTGAGCCAAAGGCAGACATTTAACCCACTGAGTCACCCAGGGGCCCCCCAAATACTATTAGATTAACAAGTGATGTCTAAGTTACTGGTTGTCTTCTACCTATCTGATTCCCAAGAAGCAAGGCAGGGAGCTCATTAGGTGAGTCTCTTCAGAAAAAAACATGACAAAGCGAAGTAATATTGAAAGGGACATAGAAATTCCCTGTATCTTTGTCCACCCTACTGCCTCTCTCATATCAAGATGACTTAAAAGTAGTATTTGAACAAAGGGATATTTCTCTTATATAGAGACTGTTTGACATTTACAAAATGTAAGGAAAAAAACCTAAAAGACACCTCAACTTATATTCTTCCAGTTTTGTTTGTTCCTTTGTATGTAATGATTTACATAGTTTTGGGCTTCTAAACAAATGAAAATCCATCAGGCTATTCATTTTATGGCATTTTTAAACGTGTTATTACCAACTTTATAAAACCATTTTCATAGTTACATCAACATTGAGTCCTGTGAACATATCATACTTTGACGATTTATTTTTTCCAATTTTAAATTATAATTTTCATTATGTATTTCATTATGTATAATTTTCATGCATATATGTTTTCATTATGTAAATTTATTTGAATTTTAACCAGTGTATATACCTGTGAAACACCCCTATGAATATGATGTAGAATATTTCCATAACCCGCAAAAGTATTCTCCTCCCTGTTCACATCCCATGCTGCCGTTGTTTCTCAGCCCAGACAACCATTGATCGACTTTTAGTTACAATCCATTGGTTTGCACTTTCCAACATTTTAATTGAATGGAGGCTTACAGTAGGTATTATTTTGTGTCTGACTTTCATCATGTAGGGAAATGAGTTTCAGATCATCTATGTTGTAGGCATCGGTAGTCTCTTTTTGGTGCTGAGAACTATTCCATTACATGGATATAACTTTTTTTTTAACCTATTTACTTCTAAACAGGCATTTGGCTTTTTTCCCAGTTTTTAGCTATTGTGAATAAAGTTGCTATAGAAATTCATGTATAAACATTTTTGTATTTATTTTCATTTCTAGTGGGTAAATGCCTAGAAATAAAATGATTAGATCATAAGGTGGTTGTATTTTCAGCATTTAAAGTAACTTTTTGATATCTCAAAAATAGTTTATGTGAGAAATAGTTGTTCAAAACCCTTGTCCAGGGGCGCCTGGGTGGCTCAGTTGTTAAGCGTCTGCCTTCGGCTCTGGTCATGATCCCAGCCCATGATCTAGCCCTGCCTCGAGCTCCCTGCTCAGCGGGAAGCCTGCTTCTCCCTCTCCCACTTCCCCTGCTTGTGTTCCCTCTCTGTCTCTCTCTCTCTATCAAATAAATAAATAAAATCTTTAAAAAAAAAAAAACCCTTGTCCATACCTGACATTTTAACTTAGTCATTCTAATGGTAAGTAGTGATTTTTTTTTACTGTGGGTTTGGTTGCATTTTTCCTGGTAATTAATGCATCCTCTTGATGTTATGCATCTTTTAATGTGCTTGTTGACCATTTTTTATATTTTCTTTTGTGACATCCATTCAAATCTTTCACCCATTTTTAATTGGTTGTCTGCATATTACTGAGTTATGATAATTAGTTATATTTTCTGAATAGAAATTCTTTGTAAGATAAATGTATTGTGAATATTTTCTCTTATCTTTTGGTTGATCTTTCTGTTGTCTTAATACTGTATTTTGAAATATAAAAGTTTTTAATTTTGAAAAGCCTAATATATAATCTTTTTTCCTTTATATATTGTTTTTTTGTCCTACCTAAGCACGTTTTGTCTACTTCAAAGTGCCAAATATACTTCCATGATTTTTTTCTTGATGTTTTGTAATTCTAGCTTTTCTATTTAAGTATTTGACTGATTGAGAGCTAATTTTTGTATGTGGTATGAGGTACAGTTAAATGTTCACATCTCTCCTATGTGAATAGCCAGTTGTTCTAGCACTATTTATTCAAAAGACTTTTTTTAATCATTGAATTGTTTTGACATGTTTGTCGAAAACAACATAACTTATATGTGTAGATCTATTTCTGGATTCACTATTCTGTTTCACTGATCTATATGTCTATCATCTCATCAATACCACACTGTCTTGATTACTAGGGATTTAGACAAAGTCTTTAGATTGTCCTAAAATTTAGTTCTCCCTTCTAAACATTCCTTTGGCTTTTCTAAGTCATTTGTGTTTACAAATACAATTTTGCATAAGATTTACAATTTCTGCAAAAAAAAGTTCTAAGAATATGACTGAGATTGCAATTAGTTGAAGAATTACTAACTTGAAAATATTGAGTCTTCCAATATAGGAACATTATATATTTGCATTTATTGTTATCTTCTATAATTTCTCCTAGCGATTTTTTTTAATTTTGAGTGTAGATGACTTGCAAATATTTTGCTAATTTTTTCCTGTGTTTTATGTGTTTTGATGCTATTTCAGATTCCATTTTCCAATCTTTTGCTGCCAGTGTATAAATGTATAATTAATTTATTGTGTTGACCTTTATCTTGCAACCATGATAAATTCACTTATCAGTTCTACTGGTGTTGTATATTCCTTAAGATTTTCTATGAAACAATCTTTCCATGTTTGAACAGAGACAGTTTACTTCTTCCTATTTAATCTTTATGTATTTATTTTTATTCTGTTATTGCAAAGACTGAGATCTTCAGTTGAATAAAAAGTGATGAGAGTATCCATCCCTGTCTTCCTGATCTTGTAGGGGAAGCATTTAGTAAATCACTCTATTGGTCAAAATTCTCCAGAGAAACAGACCCAATAGGGTGTATGTATATATATATATATATATATATATATATATACACACACACACACATATATATGAAATAACTGTATATATACATATATATATACGTATATATATATACAATTGTTTTATATATAGAAAATATATATATAAAAAATATATATTATACATGTATGACCTTGCTGTAGAACCAAGAAGAGCCTATGTTGAAGACAAGGTCTGAAGGCAATCTACTGGGGAATTCACTCTTGCTCAGAGGATGCTGGTCTTTTTGTTCTATTCAGGCCTTCATCTGATTGGTTGAAGCCCACCATGTCATGGAGGACAAACTGTTTTACTAAAAATCCACCAATTTAAATGTTAATCTCATCCAAAAACACCCTCATAAACACCCAGAATAATATCTGACCAAATGTCTGGGTATCCTGTGGCCCAACCAAGTTCACACATAAATTATCCATTACCATTATGATGTTAGCTGAAGACTTTTTGGGAAGAACTTTCTCATGAATGCATGTTGAATGTTGTCAAATCCTTTTATCTGCTTCTTTTGAAAGAATCATATGGTTTTTATCCTTCATTTCGATATGATAAATTACAGTGACTGATTTTGAATATTAAAACAAATTTATATTCCTGGGGTGAATCCTACATAGTCATAGTCCATTATCTTTAACATACATTGTATTCAATTGTGAATATTCTGTTAATGATTTTTGGATATATATTCAAAAGATATTAATCTGTAATTTTCTTCCTTTGTAGTGTCTTTTTTAGGTTTTGGCATTAGGACAATGCTGGCCTGATAAAATGAATTTAAAAGTCTTTCCTCCTCTTTTTGACAGTGTATATGTACAATTATTTGAATGTTTAATAGAAATCACCAATAAAAACATCTGAACCTAGAAATATCTTTATAGGAAAACTTTAAAGAATAAATTCACTTTTTGTAATTTATTTAGGTCTTATTTAATTTCGTTCACCAATTTTTAATTTTTTTAAACTTTTACTGTAGTTGTCTTACATATCCTTTGTTAATTATTTTATTAATTGTCAATTCAGTTTTCCTAATTCATTTTGTTGTTATATTTCTTCAAGGAATTTGACATTTTATTTAGGGTTTTTATTGTCTCGGATTATGTGTAAATATGTAAATTATATATTATATATATATAATATATATATATTATTCCACATAGTATTACACTTCAAACCTATATTAATTTTCCCTGAATTCTTTCCTTGTAACCTTGGAAGAGTTGTTGCCATTCTACTAGCGTGCTTCTCTGAGAAATGCCTCATGGCTTTTATTAGAGTTAGAAATCTCAGAAAGCTTTTCCTAGTGATACTTACATGCTGTGAATGGCAGTATCTCTATCACTCTTTTATACCCATTTCTAAGATTCTATAACTATTTGGAATCATAGAATCACAAAATTTTTAATAGTTGTAAAGAAACAGAGATTATTTAATATAAACTTGCCCTTTTGTTTTTCTAACTACAAAAAAATTCCGTTCTTGCCAAACATATTGTTAATGCTTAATTAATATGCTGGCTCAATAGGCTTAAAAATATGTTTGCCCATAATTGCTCAAAAGTAAATGATAGAAGGGTAGGCAGAGAGGACATTACAATTCATAGCAAAAGTATATTTTAATTAACTTTAACATAAATGTTAAACAAAGACATGTAGCCAGAAAGTATATAAATTCCTTTGCATTTATCTACTTCCAGTCCTTGTTGAAGTAAAATACACATGAATGATAATAACTATAATTATTTTTATACTGTCACCGATTCACTATGTTGGGGTTGAAAGGAGTTTAACCATTTTTTTCAAAGTTGTACAACTAAAACATTACATTTGTTTCTCAAATTTTAATTTCTAAGAGGATAATAGCAAACATTTTTGAGAGAATATTACCCATATTCACTTGTGGATATATATGCAAAGACATACATGTGTATATAGTAAAGACTTCAAGTAAACTCTTCACAAACATCCCCATAACACTAAACTTTGCAAAATAAATAAATTCCTCAGGTGAGTATCCTGCCATTTGCAGAATCATATAAACACTGATGTTACTATGATAATATTTAAATATATAAAGCAAGTTCCCAGTTAGAGATATTTTAATTTTCCTTTTCCTTGTCAAAACCAGCGAACAGATATGAAATCACTAATGGTTATGTCCCACTCTTCAAAAAAGTGATTGTGCAGAAGGCACTGAGATCCATGAGGATTGTTCTACTGTCCCAAGAAAATGTCTACAGCAAGAGTGATGCCTCCTGACAAACTCAAAGAATCTAATCTTAGTATATAAGAAGATAGGGCTTTTTATTTGCAATTCATCAGGGTGTTTACTTTTAGTCAGGTGAACAAAGCGGGAACTTAACCTCATCCGTGACTTGTTAGGTCCCCTGGGATCCAAAGTAGATCTTTTTGTGTCTTGAATGTAGAAATCACTTAAAAAGGTTGCATCAGTTTCTGTGCTGTCCTTTAATCAAGAATTTTATATGAATTTTCTCTTAAAAAATTATTTTGAGATTCTGACACTCATTTCAAAAAATACATTTACTGAGACACATAATTCCCATATAAAATTCACCAATTTAAAGTGTAATTCAGTTGTAAGATACTCACAGAATTGTGCAACCATAACCACAATCTAAATTTAGGACATTTTGATCACCACAAAAGAAACCCTGTACCTATTTGCAATCAATACTTAATTAACACTACTTCTCCCTCCCCTACCCCCACCTCCCCGCACCCAGCTCTAGGAAATCACTAATCTATGTTCTGCCTCTATAGATGTGCCTATTTTGGAAACTGAATAAAATAAAATTATACAATGGATGGTTTTTGATGAGTGGCTTCTTTCACTTAGCATAATAATTTCGTTGCTCATCTATGTTGCAACATGCATTAATATTTCATTCCTTTTTATTCATAAATGATATTCCATTGTTAAAATATATCACATTTTATTTATCCATTCTTCTGCTAATAAACAGGAGTTCTTTCCACTTTTTGGTGATTTTGAATAATGCTGCTAGAAATATGCACGAGTTTTTGGTGGGTATTTTTTCATATTTTGCTTGGACACATACCTAGGAGTGAAATTACTGAGTCATACAGTAACTCTATGCTTAACTTTCTGAGGAACTGAAAACTGTTTTCCAAAAAGGCTACACCTTTTTATATTCTCATCAGCAATTAACAAGAAATCCAATTTTTCCACCTCCTCCCTAGGACTTGTTATTATCTGTCTTTTTAATTATAGCCATCCCAGTGGGTGTGAAGTGGTATCTCACTGTGGTTTTAATTTACATTTACCTAATGGTTAATGATGTTGAGCATCATTTTATGTGCTCATTAACTTTTTGTATATCTTCTCTGAAGATATTCAAAATCTCTTGCCAGTATTTTAATTGAGTTATTTTCCTTTTTATTGTTAAGTTGTAATTGTTCTTTATATATTTGGAATACCAGTCCCTTATCAAATATATTAATATTTTCTTCCATTCTGTGAGCTTTTTATTTCCTTGAAGTTTTAAAAATGTTGTTGCTTATGCATTTGACATGACATCACATGTCTAAGAAGTCCTAAAAACTATTGCCTAATTCAAGGACATAAAGATTTACACTTGTGTTTTATCGTAATCCTTTGTGTTTTATCGTCATCCTTTGTTTTATTGTAACCCTTTGTGTTTTATTGTAATCATGTGATTTTAACACCTACATTTAGTTCTATGATTATTTTCTAATTTTTTTGTGTGTGTATGGAGTAAGAAAAGGATCTAACTTCAGTTTTTTCGCATATGGACATTCAGTTGTCCTAACATCATTTGTTGAAAAGACTGTTTTTCCCCAATGTATTTTCTTAGCACTCTTTTTAGTATCATCTTGCTTTTTCCTTTTTTTCTTTTTAATCATTTGATACCAGTCAAAGGGTTGGCTACCATGACATCCGCTCTATTACCTTTCTTTCCCTTACCTCAAAGCCAAAAATAACTTACTCTCTTACAGAAGAGCAGGCCTTTGAGGTCATAGAAGACACAGTGTCTGCTATCTTTAACTATTTCCTATAAATGATTTCCTTAGAAGGTCAAAACAAACAAACAAGTAAACATGCTGTAAGTCCAACCCAAGTATCTGTTTTCTTACTAAGCCGAAAATGGTTAACAAATTTGCAATTTTAATTTAGTTTTAACCTGCACACCATACCCACCGAGGTTTAAGCACTTTAGATTACATTCTTCTTGAAACACTATTCAAGCTACTTTCTATTTCCCCTCACCTCTCTACCCCTGTGACCGCTGCAAAAATCAAGTTCGTAGTTCACGACCATGACCTCAGCTTTGGGGTGACAGCGGCGGGTGCATCCCTATTCTAGGAGTCAGCAACGTCTTCCTTATTACATCACGGAAATACTTTGTGCTTATGGGAGGTCTGGGCTGCAGAGAGCAATAGTTTCCCTAGAAGAAAATTATAGGATTTAGAAGCCTTTGTAAACTACATGTGACTTTAGCTAGAAGGTAAGTGATCCACGCGAAAGTATTGTATTTTTTAAAGGCTTTTTTGCCTTCACACTACAATGCTCTGAAAAGAGCTTTTTAAGTTCCAATAAGAAACACAAACAAATGAAACTAAATGCTACCTGTATGCTAACACTGTCCTACGATTTGGCGACAGAAATGATGAGAACAGTGGTCAGTCTTCCTGTCTTTTCTTACTCTTATATCTGAAACAAAGTCTATTTTATTTTAAATAGATCTTCATCATAGAAATACAGTTGCCATGTTAGTTGAAATGGTCTGTCCCTAAAAGCCTGCCATTTATCACCTAAGGAATGTTAGAAGATTTACAGTAAAGTCAGCCTTTTAAGTATGAAAGATGTGTGATATCGATTGTGGTGGGAACAGCAAAAAGTCTGCATTTTAAGCAACTTTGTCTGCCTTGAACATCAGCAGAGGCCATTGATGAATTCCAAATAGAAACATTTGGGATTCTATTTGAGATTTATCCTCCTTTATGCTTTTTTCTCAACCAACATTATCCATTCACTCAGGAGCACTTATGTTCTTGGAACAAGAACAACAAAAAGAAATAGCTATTGAAATGCAACAGGGCAGGATATTTCTACCTAGGGAAAAGAAATCTTGCACGTAAATGTATTTTATTTATAAGGTATACTCTGAAAGACATAATGTCTGCTTTAATACTATCAGGGAATATTTTGATATAAAAAAATCCACTTTAAATTAAACAATTTTCAAAGTAACTCCCAGTGTCCAAATATTGATCTTGATGACAATATTATCCCTGATTTGTAACAAAATTTATAATAATATAGTTCCCCATGATGATTATAAAAAGTATGATCCAAATACAGAATTTACTGCTATTTCTTAGTGTGTCCAAGAACACATATGGCACCATATTTATTTATTTTATCTTTACTAAGTTTAACAGATGCATAATACAAAACAGGACACAAATTCGTGAAAATTTACAACTATGAATACTTGGTTAAGATAATGTAACAACTACAAACGCAACTTCTTAGACACTATCAGTATTAATATACAAATATGAAATTATGTGTTAGTATCTCTTGTCCTGCCCCAACTATCGGTTTAAAAACAAACTCTAGTAACAGTTTTAATGAGAACTGTTCACAGAAACAATGCTAATGTTTCCAAAAATTTTAAGACTCATGCCCTAAAATAAATAATTTATGTAGAAAAAATTTTGTAATAATATTATAACCAAAAGAAAAAACAAAGAAATCCCAAATAGAACAATCGTTCAATAAATGCCATGTGCTAGAATATTATGCAGCTGTAAAAAAACTACCCTTTGCAAGAGTGTTTAATTACCTGACAAAATGTTAATGATAGAAAAATACAAAAAATAATCAGACTGTGCAACTGCATACATTATTAGTTGGAACATGTAAAAATTGGACATACACACAGAGCGGTTTAGAAAGAAAACACCAATAAAAAATTATCAAACAATAACAGTGGGTAGTAAAATCAGGGAGAATTTTCATGTTCTTTGTTGTATGTTCTCCCTTTTCTTTAATGTGTATGTACCACTTTGTAAATAGAAAAAAAAAAAAAGCTGTCGTCATTTGCTTTCTAATGCCAGAAGAGTTAAAAAAAAAAATGACAACATGTAACAAAGCAGCCGGATCATCAGAGGGGGATAAATAATCCTGTGGTCTCTAGGGTTAAAACTTAAACAACAGCTACCCTTCTGAACAGATGATGATGGCTTCTGTCAGGAATCAACTGGAAACTTCCATTTCAAGATAAAAAGATAATAAATTCTTGCAAGTCAACTAGATAATTCTAAGAAACCCAAAAGCCAGTTAATTTGATCTACTATCTTGAAGACATGCACACATATACATATACACGTGCACATATTTGCATATATTTACATACGTACACATAATCACATGTATACATATACGTACCTATATCCATATAGGATATATGTGAAAATCAAGGTATATATATATATCATACACATATATTTATTTCAGTGAGTAAAATATGCTGACATCCCACATTAGCCTATTTCAAAAAAAGGAATAGACTATCTCCGAAGAACTTAGTAGAATAAAATTTTATTTTAAATGATGCAAATGGCCTGTTCTGGAAGGATGGTTACACTGAAAACAATTTGCAAGGCAAGTGTGATGAAGAGAGAAGAATTCTGCCCTGGACTGACCTCCAGGAAATCTACATGTCTTCTATTATCACTCTAAGCAGCATGGCCAAGGTTCCCTTCCTCTGGCTCTCCTCAAGATTCTCCCTTCCCTCTAGCCTGCTAAGAATTCTTGAATTCTTCCCAGTTGAAGAACCAATGATTCCAACTGTCTTCCTGAGATTTTATTTTCATTACTCTCCATCCTTTCCTTTCCCTTAAATTTCAAATGGAAGAATTCCCTTCCTCCTTTCTGAGGTTTATCCCTGACTTTTGCCTTGGTATAATCCTCTTCTGCACAACCCCCTTACAGAATATTGCTCCATTGCCCATTTACACTGTTTCCTTTCAAGGTGTCATTAACTTCTTCTTCCATCTTGACACAAATAGTCCTCCATACAAATAGTCTCAATATCACCTCCTGCTGAAAAAATCCTTTATTTACCCCAATTCTTCTTTCTAAGTAGAGCCCCACACTGTCATATTTTTATTCATGCACTTAACCAATATTTATTGAGCACCTAGTATGCACCAGGCACTATTCTAGGTACTAAGACTATAGCATTGGACAAAACAGAGGAAATCCCAGCTGTACTGTAGCTTACATTCTGGAAGTGGTGGGGGCGGGAGGATTAAAAAATATATTTTAAATATGTCAGGTTGTAGTAAGTACTCAAAAGAAAGAACAGAATGGGGTAGCAAATCATGGAAGAGAGAATAAGCTCTTTTAAATCAGGTGGCCATGGAAAGTCTACTTATGAAGGTTATATTTATGAGAAAGATAATGGAGAGAGTGGGGAAGATGAGTTCAGAAAATTAGCAGAAGGCCAAATGAGGCAGAGGCATGTGGGCTATGAAAAGAACTTCTTATTTCACTGGGAGTGAGATGGAAGTAACTGGAGGGCTTCGAGCAATGGAGAAACATGTTAACTTCATTTCAGCCAAACGTCTTTGATTAATAATCTACTTTCATCATCCCTAACTTAGGCATCTCATGTTTTCACCGCAAGTGGCTTTTGCTAGCACTATTCAACTAAGACTACACTAAAAAAATGGCCAATAATTTTCTCATTGTTATTTGCCTAGCCTCTTCATAAACTTAGCTTCTCTGTGACATGGCTGCAGCTTTTGAGCTAATTTTCATCCATTTTCTAAACATACACAATCTCTCTTGGCTTGTCTTTTCTGTTTTTTTCATTGTTTCCTGTGGTCTCTTTATGCTAGCACCACTAATTTCTAAACAACTCCACGTGAAATTCCTACAAGCAGCTCTAAGTCATATTTTGCAAGGCAAACCCACTTCTTCGTCACAACTTCCCTCTTCCAAGTGACCTCAATTACCTCTTTTTCTGTACTAAGACTCCTGCTGCCATGTCCAATTTGTTTTCTTCTTCTCAACAATTATACTTCACTGCTCACCATTCCTATGAGTTCTATAGCTACACTGACTTCTTAAATAATTTTAATATTTCTCCTTTCCATTTCTAATGTGTCTTCTTATACTTTTGGAGGAAATTCATGTCTGTATTCCTGCATCCAGAAACTCCTCACTTTCCCCCAGGAGAAAAAAAATCACAGTCACACATCCATCTCTCTAAAATATAAATCTGATCATCTACATCCCTGATCTAGTCTCAGTTATTTCTGCATTTCCCAATGAATAAAACCTGACTTCCTTAACATGGTGTCCATAGTTCTCAACAAGGCCCAGCTCCACTTTCCAAAGCTTTTGCATTCTGACATGGGCTGGACTATGGTCACAAGGCACTTTCACACTGCTCTATCTTTGTTCTCTCTGTCTCCTTACCGGAGTGAGCAAGCATTCCCCATTTTCTCCACCTTTTTCTAATGGATGGTAATCATCTGTTACAGTTTACTTGGGCTGTCATTTGTATAGACCTTTTTTTTTTTTTTTTCAGTTTTCCAGTTAGAATTTCTTAGTGCATTTTCTGTAACCCAATATTATTTTATTTATTACAGCATCCTACCAATTTGTGTTGTGTCATCAATGTTAAATTTACACATACCAGTATCCATCATTACAATATAAGCTTCTTGAGCGTCAGAACATTGGTTTTCCTTTAGGTAACTCCAGTTCTTTACATATGAGAATGATTCCAAAACCTAAATTCAACTGAATAGGGTATACTTTCCCAACAATGCAGTCATATAGGACCCTTTAAAATAATAGTCATGTTGGGGCACCTGGGTGGCTCAGTTGGTTACATGTCTTACTTAGGCTCAGGTCATAATCTCAGGGCCATAGGATTAAGGCCCTTGTTGGGCTCCCCACTTAGCAGGGAGTCTGCTTGCCCTTCTCCCTCTGATCCTCTCTCTCCTCCTCCCCCGTGCTCTTGCTCTCTCTCAGATAAATAAATAAAATTTTTAAAAAATAAATAAAATAATAGTCATGTCAAAATAAAAATAGGGAACATACACTGACTACTGTGATAAATATTACACGAGTTCACTAATATTTCTTATTTGTATATTCCAAGCACATGGTAAGATTGAAACTTACCCAACCTCTTAAAAGTCAAAGATATGTGATGTACTTTAACTCATGTATGTAAATACAGTGTTGTATGTCCCGGGAGTAAACGCTTAAAAACTGGGCCATAATTCCTTATCTTCTCTTTTTCCTCTTTTGGTGAACTATCACATTCTAGTTTGTAAATCCTTCATCCACCTGGTTCCTGTGATGGACATGGTATCATAAGCAGGAAATAAACTTTTTATTTTAAGCAACTGAGGTATGAGTGTTTTGGTTAATATAGAATAACTAAGCTTATACAAAATAATGCAACCCTTTATTATACCTGTTTTAACTACCTATTACGGGTCACTTACTCTGCTGTGATACAGCTTCATGTGAGTTACATCATCCACAAAATCAATGAAGACAAAGAGGCTGTGGGGCTCCATCTCACGACCCTGAGATCATGACCTGAGCCAAAATCAGAGTTGGACGCTCAACCAACCTAGCCACCCAGGGGCCTCTACAGTCAAGTTTTTAACCACCTTGTAGCATTGCGTCCTGAGAATTTATTAATTCATTTTAAATTTAGTAAACACTAAATGCAACATAGAATAATCTTTATGGGCCCAGAGTCAGACTCTTTGGGTTGAAATCTCAGCTTGCCTCTTATGAATCATGTGACATTAGCCAAATCACATTCTCTCTATGACTTTGTTTTCTCATCTGTACTATGGGGATATAAATAGTACCTATTTCATAGAGTTGCTGTACAGATGAAAAGCATTTGAAATGATACTTGATGACAATAAGCACTGAATAAATTTAGATATTATTCTTATCATTTATCTTATTCCAGATACTAAGATAAAAATGACAATATGTAAAACAAGTCATTGTCCCAGTCCCGGTATCTCAAGGAGAAGTAGAGAAGTAAATCAATAATTGCAAACTAATATAGCACTATATAAGGGATATATAAGGTCTTATAGGATGAACAAGAAAAGACAACATTCTCCACTTACCCACATGCGGTCAGCTGACCCTCAGGTCTGACCTAGTAAGCCAGTGCTGATAATGCCTTTGACACTGATGGATAGCCCTAGGGTAGGAGGTGAGTGATGAAGGTGGCATGATGGAATGTTTTCTAGCATCAGTTGTAAGAGTAGGCTAACTCTGGGGTGTCTGGATGACTCAGTCGGTTGAATGTCCAGTTCTTAATTTCGGCTCAGGTTAAGGTCTCAGGGTCATGGGATCAATTCTTGCATTGGGCTCTACACTCAACGGGGAGTTTGTTTGAGAGTTTCTCTCTCTCTCCTTCTCCCTCTGCTCCTCCCCCCCAAATAAATGGATAAATCTTAAAAAAAAAATAAAAAAGAAAGAAAGAAGTTAAAAATAGGCAAAATCGGCCTGGCAAGGGAGTGTCATAAGGTTGTGAATCAGCTTAACACATGAAATTTCTCAGAAGAATGAGCATGAGAGGGGCACCCAGGTGGGCAGTTGGTTAAGCAACTGACTCTTGATTTGGGCTCAAGTTGTGATCTCATGGTCATGAGACTGAGCCCTGAGTAGGGCTCCTGGCTTTACATAAGGGCTCATGGCTCTGCGTAGGGCTTTGGGCTCTGTGCTCTGTGCTCAGTGCTCAGTGCGAAGTCTGCTTGAGACTCAGTGTCGCTTTGTCCCTCCTCCTCTCTCTCTCTTTCTCTATAAAATAAATTTAAAAATCTTAAAAAAAAGACTTTCCAAAAATGAGCATGTGAAATAGAGAATCATCCCACGCAAATCAAGAAGTAATTAGATTGAATGAATGCTGAATGAAGCACTAACACAAAGGGACAAAACTAAGATTTCTTAATGTTAAGATATCTCTATTGCTTCTGCAATGCTCCTGTAGCTCTTGTTGTTGGAACAAGAAGTAATTTCAGAAGTTTTCCACAAAAAGCTCAGTATTTTACAGATTTAGATGAGGACTGACCCCTTTGGGGACAGAATATAGGCAAGAAGTTAGCTTTCCTTATTTCCTGCTATTTGTCCATTCTTTACCAATATATATCAAAAGTAACAAAAATATAAACTATAAAAACTTGTAAAAGTAGTTTATAAGCTATTTCCATTGTTACATAGCAGTGGGAAGATCTGTGATACAGGCAGCTGAGAACAGGAGAAGCATCCTCTCTGGATAGCACTGGTCTCTCCCCAGAGCAGCCTGAGCTTCCCTCAGCCATGAGCGAGAAAGGTGAGAATGAAGGTTACAAGCAATGGGACATATAGCTGTTTTGAAAAGCTGTTATTTGCTCCATGATAATAAATATAGGAAGATAATTAAGTGTAAAGAATTCTTCAATAAACAAATATTTAGCAAGCGTTTACTCTGTGCACTCTTCCAGGTGCTGCAAAGTGATGATCAAGAGATTAGATTTCAACTGTCATGGAGCTCAAATTCTAGTGGGAGAAAAAAGACATCACAAGTAAATAAGTACAACCAACTCAGTAATGTTTTATAGTGTTAGAAATGCCATGAAGACAAAAGGGTATTGTGAAAGTGAGTGACTAGTGGACTGTTTTGATTGGGTGAATCTGCCTTAAGAAGTTAAAAATAATCTGAGACCCGAAGGGCTAGGAGGACATAAATACCTGGAGACCTGGGGTAAGAGTCTCCCAGGTGTAGGTATAAGTGTGATGTGAATATCATAAGAGAGCAAACTCAGACTATGAAAAGCACTGATGAAAGCCAGCATGGTTGAAACAAAGTGGACCTGTGGGAGAGTTGCAAGAGGTAAGATCAGGATGTCAGACAGGGTTGTAACTTAAGGATTTATTCTTAGGGTGATAGGCTTAGGATACAAGTTTGTAATTTATTTTGAGTGGACATAAAGTCAAATAAGGGTTTTAGTAATGGATTAACATGATATGATTGGAGGTTGTTTTTTTTTTTTTTTTAAGCTTTACCAAGATATAATTCAAATGCCATGTAGATCCCCCATTTAAAATGTACACTCCCAGATAGCTTCCCAGGGGAATTCTACCATACCTTTAAAGAAGAGTTAATACCTATTCTTCTTAAACTGTTCCAAAAAATAGAAATGGGAAGAAAATTTCCAAACTCATTCTATGAAACCAGCATTACCTTGCTCCCAAAACCAGACAAAGACTCCACTAGAAAGAACGACAGGCCAGTATCCCTGATGAACATGAATGCAAAAATTCTCAATAAAATACCAGAAAATCGAATTCAAGAGTACATTAAAATAATTATTTACTGTGATCAAGTGGGATTTATTCCTGGGCTGCAGGGGTAGTTCGGTATTCACCAATCAATCAACATGATACACCACATTACTAAAAAAAAAAGAACCATATGATCTTGTCAATAGATGGAGAAAAAGCATTTAACAGAATACAGCATCCTTTTTTTGATAAAAAGCCTCAACAAAGTAAGGATACATGGAAAATACTTCAACATCATAAAGGCCATATATGAAGGACCCACAGCTAATATCATCCTCTATGGGGAAAAACTGAGAGCCTTTCCCCTACAGCCAGGAACAAGACAAGGATGCCCTCTCTCACCATTACTATTTAATATAGTACTGGAAGTCCTAGCCTCATTAATCAGACAACAAAAAGAAACAAAATGCATCCACATTAGCAGGGAGAGGTCAAACTTTTGCCATTTTCAGACATGATATTCTATGTAGAAAACCCGAAAGACTCCACCAAAAATTTGCTAGAATATATGAATTCGGCAAAGTTGCAGGATGTAAAATCAATGTGCAAAAATTTGTTGTGCTTCTATACACCAATAATGAAGCAGCAGAAAAAGAAATCAAGGAATTGATCCCATTTGCAATTGTACCAAAAACAAGATACCTAGGAATAAACCTAACTAAAGAGATAAAAGATCTGTACTCTGAAAACTATAGAACAGTGATAAAAAAAAAAAAATTGAAGTTGACACAAAGAAATGGAAAAGCATTCCATGCTCATGGATTGGAAGAACAAACATTGTTATGATATCTATATGACCCAAAACCACCTACACATTTAATGCAATCCTTATCAAAATACCACCAGTATTTTTCACAGAGCTAGGACAAACAATCCTAAAATTTGTATGGAAGTACAAAAGACCCCAAATAGACAAAGCACTCTTGAAAAACAGAACTGGAGGTATTATAATTCCAGATTTCAAGCTATATTACAAAGCTATAGTCAACAAGACAATATGGTACTGACACAAAAACAAACACATAGATCAATAGAACAGGACAGAGAATCCAGAAATGGACCACAGATATATGGCCAACTAATCTACAAAGCAGGGAAGACTATCCAGTGGGGTGGGGGGGGAATGTCTCTTCAACAAATGGTGTTGGGAAAACAGGACAGCAACATGCAGAAGAACAAAACTAGACAACTTTCTTACACCATACACAGAAGTAAATTCAAAATGGATGAAAGACCTAAATGTGAGATAGGAAACTACCAAAATCCTAGCGGAGAACACAGATAGCAATTTCTTTGACCTTGGCTATGACAACTTCTTACTAGACACATTGCCAGGAGCAAGGGGAACAAAAGCAAAAATGAACTATTGGGACTTCATCAAGATAAAAAGCTTCTCCACAGTGAAGGAAAGAACAAAACTAAAAGCCAGACTATGGAATGGGAGAAGGTATTTGCAAATGACACATCTAATAAAGGGTTGGTATCCAAAATCTATAAAGAACTTGTCAAACTCAACACCCAAAAACAAATAACCCAGTAAAGAAATGGGTAGAAGACACGAATAGGTATTTTCCCAAAGAAGACATCCAAATGGCTAACAGACACATGAGAAGATGCTCAACATCAGTCATCATCAGGGAAATACAAATGAAAACCACAATGAGATATTACATCACACCTGTCAGAATGACTAAGATTAACAACACAAGAAAGAAATGTTTGTGAGGATGCGGAAAAAGGGGAACACTCTTGCACTGTTGGTGGGAATGCAAACTGGTGGAGCCTCTCTGGAGAACAGTATGGAGGTTCCTCAAAAAGTTAAAATCCAGCAATTGCACTACTAGTTATTTGCTCAGGAGATACACAAATACAGATTCAAAGAGGTACAGGTACCCCAATGTTCATAGCAGAATTATCAACAATAGCCAAACTATGAAGAGAGCCCAAATGTCCATTGACTGATGAATGGATAAAGAGGTGGTATATATACAATGGAATATTACTCAGCCATCAAAAAAATGAAATCTTGCCATTTACAACAAGACGGATAGAGCTAGTGTATTATGCTAAGCGAAATAAGTCAGTCAGAGAAAGACAAATACCATATGATCTCATTCATATGTAGAATTTAAGAAAGAAAACAGATGTACATAGGCGAAGAGGGGAAAGAAAAAATAAGAGAGGGAAACAAACCATAAGAGATTCTTAATGATAGAGAACCAACTGAGGGTTGATGGAGAGAGGCGGGTGGGGGATGGGCTAGATGGGTGATGGGTATTAAAGAGGGCATTGTTGTGATGAACACTGGGTGTTATATGTAAGTGATGAATCACTGAATCCCACTCTAGAAACCGATATTGTACTGTATGTAAACTAAAATTTAAATTAAAACATAAATAAAATAAAATTTACACTTAATGGTTTTCAGTGTATGTACTGACTAATGAAACTATCACTCTGGGCGCCTGGGTGGCTCAGTTGGTTAGGCGACTGCCTTCGGCTCAGGTCATGATCCTGGAACCCCGGGATCGAGTCCCACATCGGGCTCCCTGCTCAGCGGGGAGTCTGCTTCTCCCTCTGACCCTCTTCCCTCTCATGCTCTCTATCTCTCATTCTCTGTCTCTCAAATAAATAAATAAAATCTTTAAAAAAAAAAAGGAAACTATCACTCTAATCCAATTTTAGAACATTTTCACCATCCTAAAAGAAACCCTGTACTCATCAGCACTTTTTGCCCACTCTCACTTCCCACCCACTCATCCTCCTCCACCAGCACACACACATCACAACTTGCCTTATGCAGCCATTAATCTACATTATGTCTTTATAGTTCTGTTTATTCTGGACATTCCATATACATGAGATCATGTAATACGTGGTCTTTCATGACCGACTTCTTTCATTTAGCATAAAATGTTCAAGTTTCATCCATATTGTATCATGTATCAGTACTCTGTTCCTTTTTATTGCTGAATAATATCCTATTGTATATGTATGGATATACCATATTTTGTTTATCCATTCCCTAGTCATGAACATTTAGGTTGTTTCCATTTTTTGCCTACTATAAGTAATGCTACTGTGAAAATTCATGTACAAATTTTTATGTGGATGTATTTTTTTCATTTCTCTTGGGTAGATATCTAGAAGTGGAATTGCTGAGATCCAGAGTAACTCTATACTTAGCATTTTGAGGAAATTATTTGGGCAACTGGGGATTCAAGATAAGCTCAGGATAAGTTCTTCATTCCTAATATGGTACCAGAAGTATTTCTTGGCCTCTTTCTCTTCATAGGTGGTCTCATTCTCTACACATAGCTTGGGTATCTCAAAGCTTTGCAGCTTTGCCGTTTCTCGTAGTTCTATATCTCACATGGCTTCTGGCTTCAAGAGGCAGGAAACTGAAGCCTTGGTACTGGGTCCATGTTACATCTGCTCTATTCTATTGGCCAGTCAGTCCTCCCACATCCAAGTGGGTAGAGGGATAGATTTTACCTCCTATTAGGGATGTGACAAGGTCATGTGGCAGAAAATTAGGTGAGATCAGAGAGTCTGACATGGCTGTTTTTGAAAAATACAATCTATTATAGTGTGGCAGTTAGGAGATATTGCCAAAATTCAAGGGAAATAGTGGCTTATACTAGAGTGTTAGCTGTGGAAATGAAGAGAAGTATACAGACCCAGAATATTTCAGAGATAGGACTTGAATAGGGTTGGAGGAAGGTAAGAAACACATGACTGATGCACCCCTAACTTAATTCTTGAGCAACGCTGATATTTGACACAGTTTTCAGTATACCCAGAGAATATGAGGGGTCATATTTTAGTTAGTTTAGTTTTTTTTGGTGTGTGTTTGTGTATGTGTGTGTGTATGTGTGTGTATGTGTGGGGGTAAAGTCTGATGTTTTTCATATTCACGATAACATGCCTTTACATTTCCAAAGGAATTTCATAGAGGCATTTGAACACGAGTCTGAAGTTCCCGACAAAACTAATGACAGAAGATGTAAGTTTGGTAGATGTGCCCAGCCTTGTCCAGCTTGTTCTCAGAGGCACTTCGCATCTTTCCCCTGTTGTACTCTGCATCACAAGTGGGCCAATCACTGCTGACTGTATGTGACCTTGGGTCTGGCTAATGCCAGACACCGACAAGACACAAGACGGGGAGAGGGTGTTAGTAATCAAGGGTATCCCTCTCCTTCTCCTTCTGCCTTGAAGAAGGTCTCAAACAGCAGCTGAATATCCTTGGTAGCTCCTGCTTCCACCCCCCAGGCTGGTGTGATTCTAGCTTCCATCTAGTGAGTCCCTGCCTCTGCTATCTGGTGATTCCATCTCTATTCTTTGATCCTCTAATCTATGAGCGTAGCTGTTGGTAACATGCTGGTTACCTAATTGAGCTTTCTTTTTCTTTTCAGCTCTTTTATCACCTGTGTATTAAAGTCTTTTTTAAAAATCCCCACAGTGGTTTCTGTTTTCTGGATTAGGCTCATACTGATAGTAGTTATCAGCATATAGATGGTCTTGAAAGCCATGGGAAAGAATAAGATTAACAACTGTGCTGTTCACAAGAAAATAGCTCAAACAGGGCAGGAGTTTTGTCTATTTTATTCATCTGATGTATTTTCAGGGCATAGAACACTATCCAGAATATATGACGACTCAATAAATGTTGTTGGATCAACAAATCCATTAATTAAGGGAACAATTATTAACATTCAAGTCTATTTTAATTAGTTGTTAACCCAAATTTTCTTCACTTCAAAAAAAGGTTTTGAAAATATATTAAATGTATTATTTCCCTTCTGTACTTTTATCAGTATCACTTTGTTTCTTACAAAACACAGAACAATGAACTAGGGGGAAGAAGAAAAAAAAAAAGAGAGAGGGAGACAAATCATAAGAGGCTATTAACTATAGAGAACAAACTGATGGTTGCCCGAGGGGAAGTGGGGAGGGCAGATTAAAAGCGGAGGGCACTTGTTGTGATGAGCACTGGGTGTTATATGTAAGTGATGAATCACTAAATTCTACTCCCGAAATTGATATTACACTATATGTTAACTAACTAGAATTTAAATAAAAAGTTGAAACAAACAACCATAGTATCACTTTGTTTCTTATTAATCTCAAGGTAGTAGTAGATTTGGTGAAGGATGAGTAAGGTTGTTGCAAAAGGTATGCAGAACAAAAATTAAATTGTATTCAGCAGATGGCATCCAAAATCTAATTTTACCAATTCAGGCTTTGAGGAAACAGGAATTTTAAATTTTCTTTGACATATTAAGAAACAAATCCAGAGGAATCAGATTAAAGGGTTTCTTCTACAATACAAAGAAGAATCCATTCCATCTGTGATGGTTTGGTGATGAGTCTTTGTGCCTGAGGTTAATAGTTGCATGTAATGTGAAGGAAAGATCCTGCTCAATAAGGCTGACTAGATCTCTTCAGCCCCTCAAAGGAAAGACCAGGAGGATCTAAAGGATTCTGTATTCAAGGGCCACCGCTGCCTTGTTGCTAACCACCCTCTCCCTCCCCTAACACACCCACACCAGGCTGAGCTGAGGACAGAAAAAAAGAATAAAATCTGAAAGAACATTTATCTGAAGAAAGAAAGTTAGCAAAATCGACTCTATAGAAAAGAAACTTGGACTAAGTTCAGTTTTTAAACCAAAAAGAGACTCAAATTAGAAAATACTGGAAATATTTTTCAATTGCTAAGCCATCTCTCTTGTTTAGTGGAGTTTGGCTTTATGAAAAATGAGAGCAAAGAAGCAACTTTTCTTTTTGCATCCACCTATTAATAGGAGTAAATCTGATACCCTGCTGCATTTTGGATATCAAGTATTTAATATTATATTAATCCTACTCTGTAGTTCCTATTTGCTCTTTAATGCTATGTCACACCCTACATTTTCTCTGTGACAAAATGAATGACTATTGTCTCACAAAGATTATTTTAAAAGAAAGTTCATAAACATTTGTCTGCAACTAGCATCTTCCCCAAAATATCTATGTTTAGGAAAAGAAAATAATTAAACGCTGGGAAAGAATATTGGCAAGGCAACGTTGAAATTTTGATATGCAAAATGACTTAAAGATGATATAATTTCACCTATAAAGGTGTGTCTTTTGACAGTGATACTTAATATAAACTTTTTTAAAGAGTTTATTTATTTATTTGACAGAGAGAGAGAAAGAGAGCATAAGCAGGGGGAGCGGCAGGCAGAGGGAGAGGGAGAAGCAGACTCCCTGCTGAGCAGGGACCTGATGCGGGGCTCGATCCCAGGACCCTATGATCATGACCTGAGCCAAAGGCAGCAGCTTAATGACTGAGCCACCCAGGCGCCCCTAATATAAACGCTTATCGTTTTTATTTTTATTCAAAATGAAAATAATTGTTATTAGTTATATCACAGTCATGTCAGAGAGAAGAAAATACTATAAATCCCTTTATAAGAATTTGGCTATGTATTTCAAGAAAATTTTCATTTACTTACCAGGCTATTAAAAAGGTAAAATTTGGGCAACTGGGTGGCTTCGGCCATGATCCTGGAGTCCCAGGATCGAGTCCTGCATCGGGCTCCCTGCTCAGCAGAGAGTCTGCTTCTCCCTTTGACCCTCCCCCCTCTCATTCTCTCTCTCCCTCTCAAATAAATAAATAAAATCTTTTAAAAAAAAGTAAAATTTAACTCTGTTAAGATCTGAAGACATCTTTAGCATGAAAGACCTGTAACATTTGAGTTAAACTATAGTCTATTGTGAGACATTATTGGAAACCTAGAAACACAGTATGAAGCTATTCAGGAGCTGAAAGAAGTATTCACATCAGGGATGATCTGCCACACATGTATTTGATGTGGAAGTTGCCCTGGTGATAATGCTGTCCTTCTTTCTTATCCAGAGAAATAATATAATCTTGACCTTTTTTCCCCTGATCAAAACACACTCTTGCCTCATGATAAGTGCAATCAGAGTTGCTGTAGCAAGAAAAACCTAATCACATCAAGTTTTCTTAAGAACATTTTGCTCAAATAATAGTTTATGTAGAGGTCCTATTAAAAGTTTATTCCCAGACCTCATGGTTTTCTATAGCCTATTTTCACACTTGAAACATTATTTTTTTTATATATATAACTAGAAGGGTTGCATGGTTTCAAAGAGCCATTTGAAAGAGAGAAAATATAATCTGGCTTAAGATACTATTTTCAGAGAAATTCCTACATTAAAAATGCATGCTGAAAAGCCTTAAAAGAGTTAAAATGGATTGTTTATTGCAAGAGCTTTAAGGTTAGTAGATTTTCCCACGGCAACTGGATACAAAAGGCCTCTTAAGTGTTTAGGCGTTGAATAAAATAACAGTATTCCATTAACAAGTTTCTTTTGTTAACAAGTTTTCACTTAAGAGGAGTTTTCATTGAATTGACATAAATTAGTGCATCACAGACTTATTAATTTAATACCTCTCTATACTTACTATGGTTAATCATGTGTTTCACAGATTTTTAGTCATTTTCTTCACTTAATCTATTCAAATATTAATTTAAATAGGATTGACTAAACTGCTACACAGTAATTTTTTTTTCTTTTCTTATACACAGCCACTCAGTAAACATCATAATGAAAATAAAAAATAGTAAAATAATAAATTTATCACATACTAAGTTCAAGTAACCCCATGCACACAAAACATCTTATCCTAAATATGTCTGTATTATAGTATTGAGACAATTTGTGTATGCAACTAAAAGTATTCTCAAAACCATTCATGCCATTGTACCTTAAAATAAAAATCAATTCTTAAAGAGGGCATGTACTGAATGGAGCACTGGGTATTATACGCAAACAATGAATCATGGAACACTACATCAAAAACTAATGATGTAATGTATGGTGATTAACATAACATAATAAAATTTAAAAAAATAAATAAAAATCAATTCTAATAGGAGTGTTTGAATGAAAAGTAAGCTTATCTAGAGTGTTCATTTGCACCACTATATTCTGAGAGATAACTATTAATGTTGAAAGGATATAAGTCATATGTTTATAGTTTAATATTTTTTCTTTATTCTTAATCAAAAGAAAAACAGGAGAAAGTAATAAATATTAGCATATACATTTTCTAAAACTGCAAATGTTTTATAAACGAATTCAAGTCTCTTCACTGTGAATATGGCCTCAACACCAGAAAAGGCTTAATTTCAATCTCTATCAATTTCTATATGACAAAAATGTATTACTAATGTATTTTGGCTAATCAGAGTGGGATTCCTTTCAGAAAGTGAACTTTATGAAAACGACATGTTACTATTTGTAAGGAGGAAAGTTAATATTCTAACAAAATTATTCTAATTTTTGTAATCATAGACTTTTTTTTGAAAGTTTTTATCAAATTATACAGTTATATTTTAAACACATTTTTTTTTTTAATTATTAGCCAGGTAACACTTGCTCATGTTCAGAAAAGGTTCAGCTATTGAAGATATGCTTTTCCCCAAAAGAAGATTGACTTGCAGAAAATTTGTGAGACTAATATGGAAAGTAATTGGTCTTGGATTAATTCCAAAAGGTACAACATAGAACAGATTGACTCTTCATTCATTATGGAAAACATCAAACCTTTTTTAGGCTAAATATAGATGGTATAGAACGTATGTACATATCATATGGTACACTTAGATTTTTGCAGAGTGATAATTTATTATTTTGTGTCTAGAGATTTAAAAAAAAAACTGGGAAACAAACTGTTTCTCTTATTTTTCACAAACTTCTGCAAAGTCGCTATCTTTAATTCCTTATTCGCACATCGTTGGAACAGTTGACCCCTGAGTTTGGTAGATTAATGGCACAGCACCAAGTGGATATCAAACAAATGTGCCACTTTTTAAGCTGCAGCACCAAACTGCAAATTGGAAATACACCCCTGGTTATACTATCAACAAAGGAGACCCTTGATGTGTGATTCCACTCATCATTCCTCTTAAGCCATTATCAGACAGCTGAGATCAGACAACAATAAAAAAACATGTGCTTGATTGTTAGCATGTCAGACGTACATTATTAAAAACAGTAGGGACAAGGGGAGAGATGAGAGGAAAGGCATTGGCTTCTTTGTTCCCTGCCTGAGGGTTTGTTTGAGAAGAAAAGAATTCTAAGAAACACTGCCATGTAACTCCTATCACAAGGGCCTTGCTGTCCCCTCTGTTCATTTGATAATGATGTTTATGATCTTTTTGTTTTCTTTTACTTCATAATGAAAATGATTAAGAGCTTGTTTTAATTGCATACCCATTCTTACCAATTTCAACTGAAAACCCATTTTCATCTGATTGAATTTCTGATCTTGAAAGATCTGTATGTAAACTACCCGGTTTGAGTAGGACCTTTTCCAATCCCCCCAAAATATATTAGGGGATAAGAAGAGTTTGGAATTGTTGATGTCATCCGGATCTTGCAACTAAAAGTCAGTGATGATCAGTTTTTTTGTATAACATGTTATATACATGGTTTAACTGAAGTAAGGGCTTAAAGTTCAGAAGAAATACATGAGAATGGGTCAATTTATAGTTCCATTTGAGACATTTCCTAAAGAGAATTTAGAATTTTTCCACCTAAAATATTACCACAACTGTATCAAAGATAACAAAATTATAGCCACAGAATAGAATTTGTAAAATAAATTTATAAAACATAAATGGAATTTATTAAAAAGGATTTTCTTCACAGACTTTCCTAACTGCAGGTAAAAATCAGAATTATATATATTGTGATATACAAATCTGCTTTTTTTTCACTTTTCTAAATTTATTACTTTGGGTAATAATTTTCTTAAGTATTCTTAGTCCTTTTTTTGAAGTAATTTATTCTTCACAATGATAATGTAAATCTATTCAATAATTTATATAATAGTTACTTTTAAAATTTATAGAACTCCTTGTCTTATTTCCTGTTGAAGAAACAAATTCATAGTTTCATTTTCTTTTATTACCAGTTATCATACTACTCTACCACTGTTATAAAAAAAGTGGTCTGTGAAAACCAGAGATTGTTATCTTTAACATCTCTTTTGCTCTACTTTTCCAAATAAGTATTATTTGTATTAAAATGCATTAAATTGTTGTATTTCAGAGTTCTTATAACTTTATTGGAATGCAATTTATTTACATTATAAAGGTTTAAAACAAACATCCTGTGTCATATTCAAATAGATTCACAAACTAGCAAGAATAAAAATTATGAATTCTTGCCGTGATTTCACTTAATTGAAAAGAGAAACATAACTTCCTTAAAATCTTTCTAGCCAAATTTCAAAAGTAATGAACAACTGAAAACTCTTTAACTTTTTTCATTAACCACAATCTCATGTATTTATCCAAAATGCCTAAATTCAGAATACATGGAATTAAAATTTTGATGTCTTAAATATTTATTTCCAGATTTCCAAAGTCATTATAGTAATTAAATCTCCTTTCCAAAATCTAAAAATTAATTAAGTGTATTGTGTCTACAATCACTTAAATATCATAATATCAACTGTATTCCAGGGTGCATTGGGAACAAATACAAATGTGTGCAAATATTTATATATAAATGTGGAAATACTTGCTTCTTTTATATATATGTGGAGGGATAATTTTTTCAGCATTTATTGTAAGGACACACTGAAATACTTGGAACATACTATTTACTTTTTGAGTAGAAATGACTTATGTATATATGGTTGACTTGGAAATCTTTCAGTGTGAAAACAATTCATAGTTGTTGACAGGACATTGTTTTCAATAACTCAGTAACATTTTTGGCAATTGTAATAATGATAAATATTATTTTTCATCTAGAAACATTATCTGTTGAAGGATATATTTCTGAACATGTCTGTCCTTCAATAATTTTTATGTAATAAAATAATTGCCATATATAAATATAGAACATTTGCAACTGCTCAAATAAATACCTTAGAAATACAAAATTTACTTGGTAAAAGATAACTAAGAATAGAACATTGTCTCACTTTTATTTTTATTTATTTATTTTTTAAGATTTTATTTATTTGACAGAGAGGGAAAACAAGTAGGCAGAGAGGCAGGCAGAGGAAGAGGGAGAAGTAGACTCCCCGTGGAGCAGGGAGCCCCATGCGGGGCTGGATCCCAGGACCCCGGGATCAGGACCTGAGCCCAAGGCAGATGCTTAACCGCCTGAGCCACCCAGGTGCCTCACTTTTAAAATATTTTCCAATAATTAAGAAATTATGAGATAATTTTTGAAAGGTAGAAAAATAAATGGCATTTACTTTCTTCATTTAATATTATTGATAGCTTGACATGTAGCTCACACATCCCATCCTTGTTACCAGCATGTCCTTTGAAGACTCATTTGTAAATCACCACTGAGCAGTGCATTCAGCTGCAAGTAACTGAGCTTGTGTGTCAAGTGGCTTAACTCATAAGGACATTTATCATTTTTCTAACCAAAAATCTAGAAATAAACAGTCCAAAATCTAGAAGTAAACGGTTTATGGGTTAGTTCAAATCCTTTATATCATTATCAAAACTCTTCATACTGTGCTTTGCAGAACTTTTTTCTTTATAGATTTTTGCCTCATGGTCAAAAGAAGGCTGCTTCAACTCTCGGTATTATATCCATGTTTAAGGCAAAAAGAATGAGAAAGAGGAGGAGCGCCTGGGTGGCTCAGTCCTTAAGTGTCTGCCTTCGGCTCAGGTCATGATCCCAGGGTCCTGCGATCGAGCCCCACATTAGGCTCCCTGATCTGTGGGAAGTCTGCTTCTCCCTCTCCTCCCCTCTCAATGCTCTCTCTCTCTCTCCCTCTCCCTCTTGCTATCTCTGTCTCTCTGTCTCTCTCTCAAATAAATAAATAAAATATTTTTAAAAATATTTAAAAAAAGAATGAGAAAGAGGCAATGCTAACTTTTGAGAAACTTTCAGCATGATTTTCTTGTATCTCAGTGTCCAGGAAAGTGTCACATGGGTACTCCTGATTGAAAGGAGGCCTGGAAAGCAAAGATCTGGCAAAAAAGAAACACACGTGGCTGGGCATGTTGTGTCCCCAAACAGAAGTATGACTCAGTTTATGATAAAAAAAAAAATACAGAGTAAATGGAGGGAAAAGACTATCGATATCAAGCATTATTTTTATTTAATTTTAAAATGTCTTTTATTTGATTAGACTGAGAAGCTAGAATGCAAGGTTCTTAGATATTTTTAAATGATCATTTTATCCTATCAAGACTAATTTTCTCTATCATCTTTACTGACAGAGAAATATGGGCTATTGATGAGTACTTTGGGATAAAATTAAAATTAAAATTTTAAAATTAAATTAAATTATAAGTTGCCAGATATTATATCAATGGAAAGTTAATCATTATCCTTTAAATACAATATAGGTTTTATTTCCAAAAGTAAAAAGTTATTTCTTTGCTTTAAAAGATTTATTTGAGAAAGAGAGAGAGAGAGAGAGAGGATTGGGGCGAGGGGCAGAGGGAAAAAGAGAGAGACAATCTCAAGCAGACTCCCACTGAGGTCAGAGTCTGATGGGAACTCCATGTCACGACCCTGAGACCATGACCTGAGTCAAAACCAAGAGCCAGACACTTAACCACCAAGGTGCCCACAAAAGGCTATTCTTAATAACTACCTAATATTCAAAATGCCTTTAGGACATCATAAGTTTTTGATGCCATTTTTTCTTTGTAACTTACATTGTGTTGTACCTCTACATAATACAGCAAGTAAAGAATAGTCTGGCATTCCTTAAATCAATCAAGTTCAGGTTTTTGTTTGTTTGTTTTTTGAAAAAAAAAAACAGTTATAATCTCCCATTATAATTAAAGTGCATTTTAAATTAATAAACTAACTTTTAGTATTTCTTCTGCTATTGATTTTTTTTTCTTCAGGAAACTAATCTCAATAAGGTTTCTATTTAAGATCTCAGAAAATTGTAGCATAAACTTTTCCAAATGCTGCTTTTTTAACTCAGGCAGGAAGGATTACTTCTAAAACATTCTTTCTTTGTCCCACCCTTTTTAACTTCCACTATCATGAGAAAGAAAATAATTGGGAATGAATGAGATGAAGAGTAAAAAAGAAGGGAATCATGGGAAACAAATCTATGTTTAATTCAGGAAAAACTCCCTAATGACATCTCATCACTTAGTTTAAAACTATCTGAGGAAAAGAAAATATTCAACTGGAATTTTGATTTAAGGAATGATAGGTATAGGATGCATTCTAAGAGGCCACTTGCACTACTTTTTCTCTATTCAGGACCATAAATAAGCCAACTTAGACTAAGGATTTCCAATTACAAAATCTTACTGTAATACAGCCACAAGTCTCCTTTAAACCATAAACACAGACACACACAAAACAACACAAATTTACAATGGTTGTTGGTCTGCAGTCTCGGGAATTTATTTCTTATTTCAAAGTAAATAATCCATCTCCATCCATTTCCTCTCATTCTGTCCTCAACGGAGATGAAGAACACCTGGACAAGTGCTCTTTGTAATTACCCTTGATATTGCTGAAAGAGTTGTAGTACCTTTTATTCATGTCTTCCAAAAGCAAAAATAACTTTTTTTTTCTATTACCATCCTGCATACATCCTATTTCTTAAGCCTTTACTATTTATTTTAAACTTTGGAGTTACCCCAACTCCATCCTATTGAGTAATGACTCTCAGAACCCAAGAGAATAGCCAAGAAAATACCCAGAGGAAAATAAAATGTTTCCGAGCCTTTTAAAATTTAGGAAGAGAAAAGGAAGTTCTTGACATATATAGACAATTGAAAACCTAATCAAAACCATTCTTCTCCTCTCCTCCCTTGTATTAGTAATTTTAAAAGAAAATATGCTTTCACATGCTTTCTTTGAATTATCCATCCTCCAAAGTATCAACACGTTTAAAACAAAACAAAACAAAATGCAAAACCTAAGCAGATTAGTTTATTATCTTGTGGTATTAAACATGTGTGCATTCTGCATGCATGCTAGTGTGTATGCACACAAACACACAGAATTTCTTTCCCTCCTCCTCCCTTCTTATACACAAGTTTTCAAATACCCAGAACTCATTGGGAGTTCCCAGGGCAAGGGTACACTCTTCAAAGATCTTGAACTTGCTTTATTCAATATATTTTTCCTTGTTCTTTCTCATAACAATATTTAGTTTACTTTTTCCTTTTCTCTTTCTCTACTAGATTTCTATTCTGACAAACATTCTTTAGATTGTTGTAAGAAATATATTCTATTTTTAGGTAAAAGCCAAAAAAATTACTATTGCTCATTATATTTCTGTTTTTTTGAGATATTGGGAAAAAACTCAAGTAGAACAAAAAGAACAAATTGGGATAGAAAAACTGCATATTTAAAATGGCAGCTGAGAAGGGTCTGTGTGTGTTCATCTTATTTCCTGCCACAACTAGCTATTTCTAATATATTTTACAGAAATACCTAAATTATGATTTTACATAAAAAAGTATTTGCAAGCCTTAAAAATGTGATTATTTCCAGGATTGTCCATTATCCTTAGAGTAACTTTCTTTTTCCTCAAAGTATATTGTAAAGGTCAACTGAATTAAAATGGTGAAGTAGGTAGGTACTATTTAATGTGCAGATTCTGGGACACATGCCAGATGCACTCAGTCAGAATATTTGTGCCAGGGCCCAGGGATGCCAGTGTTCCAAGATCAACAGTTGACTTTAAACTCATGTCAATATGAAAACCACTGATGTAGAAGCCATAGAACCCAAGAAAAAATACTCCCTGTAGTTTTCATTCTAACTCCAGGCCCAAGGCCAAAATTTTTAAAGCAGATTCAGTCAGCTTAAAACGAACATCAAAAGCAAATTTAAATAAAAAATAAAAAATAATGTAAATCATAAAAGATGATCGTTCCCTCTCCTTTTGATTGTTGGGAACTCATCAGTGATTTTTTTAGCACAGGTGAGGAATGGGATCTCTTTTTATCCCAAAAATAGTTCTTCAAATCCGTATTGCATTACCACTTGTCATGTAGCAAAATGGTGCCCTTAAAACATTGAACTGACCAAGGGGAAGTCCCCAGTGTATTACATCCTTAGGGTGGATCTGATGGAGTAGAACTTATTATGTACAAATCCTAAATTCGCACAATTTTTACCATGCAACTCATACAAAGTTATGTCAATTTGCTGGCCAATGTCTAGCACTTGCTAAGATCCAGGAATGTTCCGTGGATTTTTTTTGCCATGCTGCAGTTTACTTGCCCTCTCACACCAAGGTACCCAAATAATGACACTGCCTTGGGCTGCCTGGGTGGCTCAGTCATTAAGCCTCTGCCTTTGGCTCAGGTCATGATCCCAGGGTCCTGGGACGGAGCCCTGCATTGGGCTTCCTGCTCTGCAGGAAGCCTGCTTCTCCCTCTCCCACTCCCCTTGCTTGTGTTCCCTCCTTGCTGTCTCTCTCTCTGTCAAATAAATAAATAAATAAATCTTTAAAAAAATAATAATAACACTGCCTTATGTTTGTATCATGCTTGAAAACATTTTCCAAAATGCTATAATGTTCTCTGATCACTTGTGAGATTCAGAGAAATATTATGAGGCACACTGGACACATTTTCAGTTTCACACTTAACCTAGGGACACATTGAAGCTCAAAAAGGTAAATAACCCATAAAAGGGTCTTGTGTATTTCAGACTCCAGATTAACGCTTAGGGCTTTTGATTCTAACTGGGATGCATTCTCTATCACTCTGTGTAAATAACATACTATAAAGTAACATGATATTTGCTTATAGTTTATATATTTTTAAACAAAATAGACATAATTTTATTCCTTTACCTCATCTCCGTCACTAAAATATGAGCACCATGATAGCAGGTTTTGCCTCTGTTTTATTTTTCTACATTTACTGAGTAGGCTTGTGAATGGCAAATAGTGGGTGTTAAATAAATAAAGTTTGAATATAAGTGGGCTCCCCAAATAACTGACATCTTTAATTTGTCTGACTCAAATGAACTTTGATATTTTTTTTCCTAAAACATACTTAAATTAATTTTAGACAGCTGGAATATCTTCTTGATGGAAGTTCATAAAATACTATTTATTTGTATGTTTCTGTTCAATTGTTCTATTGTTTTTCTCCTCCGGTTCAACATCAGTTGTCTATGGAAAAAGAACCGCATGATCTTTACTTTATTTTAATATTTTATTTATTTATTTGACAGAGAGAGACACAGTGAGAGAGGGAACACAAGCAGGGGGAATGGGCGAGGGAGAAGTAGGCTTCCCGAGGAGCAGGGAGCCTGATGCGGGGGAGCAGGGAGCCTGATGCGGGGGAGCAGGGAGCCTGATGCGGGGCTCGATCCCAGGGCCCTGGGATCATGATCTGAGCCGAAGGCAGACGCTTAACGACTGAGCCACCCACGTGCCCCATGAACCACATGATCTTTAAGTATGTCACAAGTTCTAACAATAAACTCTTCATGATTTAAAGATTAATTGGTGTCACAAAATTAAAATATAAAAGTTTGATTGCAATAATTTCCAACAGAATTTCCAAACCCCACAGTTAGAGAAGCTAGAGAAATGTGTGAGTGCAAAACATCTAATGAGGTCTGTAAGGTTGATATGCAAGAGAAATGTTTTGGTTTATTGGAAGATGTTTTATTTTTCTCAGGCCAAAGTAAAGCCCAGTGATCTCTAATGACTCTCCATGCTTTGCTGTTATTGTTGTTGTTTTTGGTCTCTTGCATTTCATACTATGTTTACAAACAATTACATCAGCCCATGGGGAAATAGTTTAGAGATCTAACAGCCTTCTCTGAGCCAAAACCATTTATGCACAGAACCAATAAACAACAATCAAATGACTATCAACACGTAGGAATATAGCATCGATGGCAGATAAATCTAAAATCACTAGTGCAAACTGCCACTACAGTCAATACATATAGCAAACATATACATCAAACGTACTATCTATTATGTAGCATGCATTGCTTTTGCTGTTTCTATTTCCCCTTTTATTGTTGAAAGTATATATTATTGTTCCTAAACACTCCTGCTAGGGGAATACAATGGATTCCAGGTCAATGAAAATGTGAATTTGAATTATTAATCCACCAGTTAAGGGGGGGAATAATTTAACCCTGGTTTGACCTTTATCACTTTGGGTGAATTAATATAAGAAAAATGTATATATCTGGGGGAAAAAAAAACATGGTAGTGCAAAAACTACATCTGTATAACACTGTGGTCAATCTAACAACAGCATTTTTAATATGTTAGTTTGAAATAGTGTGTAAGGGTATATGTACAATGTGTTTATGTATATGTGATGTGATCTTGCAAGAAATGGTTTGCTTTTTCTACCAATGTGTCAGTCTCCCTTTACATAACACGAGCAAATAAACTTCAAGCTTAAATACATTGAGGAACGGTGAAATTAAAGCCAGAAAGAAGGTTTCTAAAGATTCATTTATAGATTTCCATTTGTAAATTTTAATACATCTTTCTTAATAGGATTTTTAGAAAATGACAAAGGCTCAAACCACTGCTGAGAATTTCCTATGCTTTCTTGACTCCATGCTTCAGTAAGAGCTGAATGTGTGTATGTGAAAAAAGTCTTCAGCTCACCCCAAGCATGTAAAGACCTATAGCTGTGAAATAAGATCTTTCAACCACTATGAATTTCTTTGGATAAAGGATGGGAACTCATATACCTACAGGAACCAGGCATTTTTCCTAAATGTATGAGTTAGGAAAAGATAGCATGGTGACTTAGGTTTTGTGTTAGTCTATCTATATCTATGTGTCTACACATCACTATACCGAGTCTATACCTATATCTAGACCCACATCTGTACCTACATCTACCTTTATGTGTACACCTGTACAAACATCTCTAGCTCTAATCTATCTATCATCTATCTATCATCTATCTATCTATCTATCTATCTGTCTATCTATCTATCTATCTATCATCTATCTATCTAGGACTCTTCAGCCTGTGGATCAGACACAAGCCACTCAGGCCTAGAGTCACAAAGCTATTTTGCTGCAGAGTTTCAGCCAAAAAAAAAAAAGTACTTTTTCCTATGTGTCACAAGTGTACCAAGAAAGACATAAATTAGGCTTTTAAAACACTTGAAGTAGACTCAGTTTCTTCGTATTTAAGACCACTGAACAAATTTTTATTTATTTACACTGATTATTTATTTACACTGATTTTTATTGTTGCTAACTCTGTATTGGATTACCAAATAATTGCTGCACAATTTATTTGATATGAGTAACAGTTTGGCAATCTACATTACACAATACTGTGAATTAAATAATTTTACTGACAACGCAGAGAGCAAACAGTAGTATAAACAATACTGGATTGAACAACATCAAGATAATCAACCATTTTGACTAAGTTTTCTGTTAAGTGTTATTTCTTTTCAACAGTATGGCACTGTTAAATGAGGAATTGGAGGCCATGTGCTACAGAGTGGAGGTGGTTTTAGGGAAATATGGATCTTTCCCAAAGAGGAGCCAACTCATATTAAGTCACTAGGCCCAGCCAGTGGTTTATGGAGGTACAGTAGCACATATATTTTAGGTAGTAAAACTTGACATTTTAAAGAGGGAAAGATGCTTTTACAGAAATCCTTAAAATAACATGAAAGAAATACTATTGAGGGACAAAGAGAGTGTTGATGGAGTATTTTGACCGAAGTTCTTTCAAAGTGTAAGAGGAAGTTGCCATAATGTAGGAAAAGAGATAATTACACTGTGTCTGACTAGGACAGAACAGTAAATTTGGATGGGAAGGTCTCCGCTGTTTAAAATGGATGTGTGTCACTGAAGCAGTTAATGAATTATCTTTGGACTTCCCTCAATAGGATCTGAAGTCAAAGTTTTCCAAATGAACACTGGGAAATTGGCTTGAGGAAAAAGTGAGACACTGTATTATTATTTTTCAATTCTTTTTCTTTCAATGGTGAACGTTAAATGCTACTTTTCCCCATAAAGTTTGAAATGCTTTGACAGTTGTAAAAAAAAAAAAAAATCACTTATTCGCCCCATGTTTTATTTATATAGTTATTTAGACAACAAAACTGTTAACATTCAAAGTAAGTTTGTTCTGATAATCTATCCAACCTAATTCAGGAGACAAATATAGCCACCGGAAACCTGCAACAGTGTTATGCAGGCAGAGAAGAATCCCATCAAAGGGATTTAGTGCCTATAATGACTAAGGACTTGCTTTTGGCACCCCCAAACAATGACATACTATGAGACAGTACCTTGGATATTTTCATCATCTGTAAGTATTTTAGAATTCTTGGCCTTTCAGGAAGATAAAATTATGGAATTTGGTGATCTCAACTATATAAACATTCCATTCCAGTGTCTCCAGTATTTTCACAATTTATTTTTTTTTCTTTCAATAGTCTAATCTACACAGCTAGAAATGATCCATGGTTTATTCATATATATGATAAAGCCATATATTTCCCCAACCAAAATTACTCATTGTTATTGGTAGAATATAAGGTAATATACTTTAAACACTATAAAATACTATATAAATAAAGACGTGGTAAGTTTCAGGGGAACCAAAGAAAGAGGAAATAAATTCTGAGGGAATTCATAAAGATGATATATGATTTGAATTAATACCTTTTATAAAGAATTTAAATACATTTTTTTTAATCTTGTGCATCTATATTCAGACAATATATTCTCTCTTCTGAGACACTGATTTTTCAATGAAAAAGGCATTTCCCCTCAGGGGACAATATAGAAATTTTATTCTCTGCATAAAACTATTAGGAATTAATATAATACAGAGGGAAAGACCAGCTAGTTGTGAAAACCTTCCAGAAATTAGCCTAGCATTTAGAGTGATTGATAAATATTTTTTTCCAGGATTTCTTTTTTTTAATTTTAATTTTTTTTTAATTTTATTCTATTATGTTGTGTTAACCACCATACATTACCTCATTAGTTTTGATGTAGTGTTCCGTGATTCATTGTTTGCGTATAACACCCAGTGCTCCATGCAGAACGCGCCCTCTTTAATACCCATCACCAGACTAACCCATCCCCCCACCCGCCTCCCCTCTAGAACCCTCAGTTTGTTTCTCAGAGTCCACAGTCTCTCATGGTTCGTCTCCCCCTCCGATTTCCATTTTGCAAAAACCTCAAGTGAAACATTCTGTTATAAAAGTAACTAAAGTGAGGTCATTTCATCATCTATAAAGTGAGGGGGTTGGATGAGAGGGTGATCCCCAAGAATTCTATCACACTTGTGCCAAACGCAAAGAGAAAGTTAGATGCGGGACGGGGTTCAGAAATTATTTGGAGGAGGCAGAGTCACATCAGAGATGAGAGCTAAAAGGCCGTCTGTTGCAACGTGCCCTGTTTTAAGCCCAATTTGTATGGCGTGAGCTGTGCGGTGAACAGTGTGTGTACCGGGGCTTAAGGGAACTGGATAAAATGAACAGGCCAGGGTGAAACAAGACAAATGAGCAATGACTGAGTGGGCCCCAAAGAGGAAGGAGCAAGATTACTATGGCTACAAAGCAAGTTATGTAATTGTTGGCACACGCATTGTCTGTGACTTGTGTAAGAGTGCATGGAAGTGGGGAAGCCCTGGTTTATCCAACAGGGCATATTTTGTGGCTTCTGTGTTGGGGTTTGGCTGAGAGAAGTGTTACAGGCGCCTGTGGTAGAGGGTTACACATACTTATCCTTTTTCATTTCCAATTATAACAAAGTATACTAGAATAACATGAGGTATTGAACCATGTGTTCTATGTTTGATATTTCTTAGCTATTAAATTCTGTAACTATTTTTCCTCCAATTTAAACTTCCGTAAGCTACTTAATAATGTTTTGCAACCACATTAACTCTTTCAACCCACCATGGTGTGTGGAAATGATTTCTATGGAGATAATGCATTATTTCTTGCTAATAAAATGTGTGAGGATTTTCTTAAAAATAGACCACAGATCCATCTCTGAAAACTTCTTTGAAAATTTGTTGACACTCTTTAGGAAGCCACAGTCAAATTTTGATGTGGTGAGCAGATTTCAGTTTTGATAAGAATGTTACAACTTGTAAACATTATAATTGGCTCCCATTTGCAAAACTCTTTGTAAATACTTTAATAGTAGCCACATAAGCCCAATGGGTTGATTTCATATGTGCTGTTCTACTAAATACTGCCACCTTCCAGCCAGCTATGATAATATTATAAACCTGAGGTTTATAACTATTTGTATTAGATGATAACATATGCCAGGATCCCCCCATGTACTTAACATTAATTATTTCATTCAGTCATGAGAATATCATGCACGGGGACTGTAACATTATTATTCCCATTTTACAGAAATGGAAACTGAGTTTTTAAGATGTTATGTAGCTTGTCCAAGGCCACATAGATAACAAGTTTCACCTGTGGGATTGAAGAATTAAGAGTTGAATTCAGAGCCTGATATTTTAGCTTCTGCAAATACCGTTCCCCTAGATTCTCACATTCACTGAGTTCTACTACTGAAATGAAAAAAGTGTTAAAAAGCAGTAATTTCTTGTTTGACTGTCATGATGGATATGGGTATCTCAACAGAGGCCTTTACCTGATACCTACAATAGAATCCTCTGGATAGCCAAAGAGAAGGGGCTGCTCATTTTGGTGAAGCCAATCAGGCTGTGCCCCTGCTACCTTAGATATTGGAGGAGGGGAGTGGAGTGATAAGAATAATAAGTGGAGGGGCGCCTGGGTGGCTCAGTTGGTTAAGCCACTGCCTTCGGCTCAGGTCATGATCCTGGAGTCCCGGGATCGAGTCCCGCATCGGGCTCCCTGCTCAGCGGGGAGCCTGCTTCTCCCTCTGACCCTCCCCCCTCTCATGCTCTCTCTCTCTATCTCATTCTCTCTCTCAAATAAATAAATAAAATCTTAAAAAAAAAAAAAAAAGAAGAATAAGTGGAGACCCTGGGAGAGTAGCTTATATTATTGGAGCAGAATATAGTAGAAGGGCAATCAACATTTGTTAAATACACATTAAATGACTTTGAGACCCCTCATAATCTGGCAACCACTAACCTCATTTTAATCACTTCTTACCTTCCCTCATGCTTCATACCACCCTACTGACCATCACAGGAGACACCATGACGCTTCTGCATCTCGATGCCTTTCATCTGTAGTAACCATCTCCTCTTCCGTTGTAAAGCTCATCATTTGTTATGATAGCTCAAATGGCATTTTCTTATTAGAATTGAGAAATCTCCCTGAATCATGATTCCATGATTCTTTTTTTATACTTTTCTCTCTCTCTCTCTCTCTCTCTCTCTCTTTTTTTTTTTTTAGATATTCTTTTTTTTATACTTCTCTTCTTGGGCTTACTATGTTGTATTCTCTCCAGTTGACCACTAGTGAGTGCCCTCAAGTTAGGGAAAGTTTTATAGCATCTGGCACTTGGTGTTCTGATGTGAGCTAAGCTAGAATATAATCGCATGCCCTGTGTTAGAAGTAAAAATGACATTTCGAGGCTCACTTCAGTTTACTGGTAAATGGGAACACAGAAGAAATATAAACCGGGATACTCTTAGGAGAGGTGATTTGCCATGGGCTGTGTGTCCTGTGGGTCCTTCCTGGGTATACCAAGAATATAAGACAATGGCTTCTCTTTGCTTGGGCCCCTTTTCAGGATGGCATTTGCACTGAGGGATGAGGAGTAAAAGTAGGTGTGCTTGCCACTCATGATAAAATAATGAGGTCTCCAAGTTTAGTATCCTCAGTCATGACACAAATCTACTGTGTATCTGGCCTTCATACGGGTTCCTGTGCATCCCCTTCCTGGAGCCTGGAGGAAGGAATAGCAAGGAGAGCTGACATGAAGCTCACGTGGCATGCTGTGCTGAGTAATGAAGTTCTTTGCCTGTGACCTAGGAATCTTATGTCTTTTGCCAATAACCATGAAACAGAAATAGGCTAACTTATTAGATCACAAGCCAAGTAAAATCCAAGAATTTTCACAGCTCCTGATAGATACAAGTGACTGTACATAACTTCTTTCCTAATTTCTCAACAAAATAAACCTAAATTATCTTAATTTGGCTTATCCTCACAAGCAGACACTAAGTCAGGAACATGAGTGCCAGTAGCTTATTCGAGATTAGCAGAAAACACTGTTAAATGAATAAAGAAGTGAGACAAAAAAAAGAACAGTCAACAAAGGGTGGTTCTATAAAGCCAGTGGTCGCTGTAGGTGATGGTGCTTAATCCCACTGAAAAACTCTAGAAGTCAATGTAAAGCACACGCTTCAGTGTTTTCCCATGTAGGAGAGAGGGTGATGGGATATTTATATACCAATTTCCATCAGTCACCAGTTGGGAACTACTCCTAAGGGGTATTAAATATATGGCATTTCCAGGATGTTAGGCATGTGGGTAGAGTGGTCTCTGGATTTGGAGAAAGGCATCAGGCATAGAAAAATGCAGATACTGGAGCTGGAATCAACTTGTGTCCCCTGAAATTGTAAAGCTAAAGGGATGTGGTTGGGCAGCAAAATATCAAATAAGTGCTAAAAATAGCCCTCATGGAATGAAGAAATCACAAGTTAGAGGAGCTCATAGTCATGCGTTTTTAGCCATTGATGCCATCAGGTATCAGGACATGGCAGCACATATTCTGTCTACTAACAAACAGCATATTCTGATTTGTGTCATATATGCATTCCGAGTTCTTTCTATTTTTCTTACTGTCATCTTATCCTTACATAATATCCTAGTAATGAGGTCTCCTGTGTCACTGTGATCCACCACAACCTGCCCAATGTATGTCTGATAGAAAGAAAAATTAGAGTGATAAAACTGTACATGGTAAGCATCTTGAAATGCATAGCCAAAAAGATCATCGATTAACAAAGATTAAATAGAAAGGTTCAAATATATTTTTTATGGTATAAAGGTACATAATGGAGGGAACAACCTTGCATAATCCAATTTAATATGTGATTAAATTAGTTGGTTTGGCTCATACCTTTTCCTAAGATGAAGAATGCTGGCCAGCTGAAATGGATGCTGGGAAACTCCTGGGGCATCATGTTATCCCCAAGGAGGACAACTCACTTGTGAATAATCAGGAATTGGCTGTACAGGAAAACTTTACTATTGCCAGGGTTTCCATTCAGAAGTAAACAGAAGTTACTGAATGTCTGAGGAAAAGAGGTAGAACCAGCATGAAGAATACCTACCATATGCTGACAACCATGCCACACAATTCACATGAATTCGCACATTGACCTCTTCCCCTCAACAGTTCCTAGAGGTTTCTATTTTAATAGTGGAGGAAAATGGAAAGTTTAAGTATACTTTTCCAAAAGCACAGAATAAATAATAGCAGATTAAGGGCATAAGTTCATATTTGTCTGACTAAATTCCATACAATTTCTACACTACCCTTGACTCCCCATGAATCATTATGTCATGCTGGGTACAGGTGAAAATGTAGTAATATTCCAAATCAAATTTTTTTTTCTAACATACTTATAACACACACACATGTACACACATATGTGTAATAAAATATCAGACCTCATTTTTGTGATGTTTGCTGACAACTTTCAAGTCCCAACCTTTCCCTTTCCTTTGCTTCACACGTGGGCAAGCTGTAAGAAACCCTAGGTGCTCCCTCCTTTGGTACAGGTGGAAAGTTCAAACCTTACAAGTGCCAGCTTTCATGAAGGAACTCTCGTACTGGCCCCACTCCTAACTCCCTTAAAAATCTCAAAGCTAGTCTCCTCTCCCCACTCTCCTGACCCATTTTAGACTTGTTAGGTCCAACCCTGCTCTCCTTAGAAAGTCCTACTGTATAGTAACAAATCTTTTCAAAACTTCTTGCTGCATGTGTGGCATCATCAATCTTGACATCTGAACCAAATATTGGGTAGAGGGTCGATTTCTTTATTGTGAGTAATGACAACATTTGACACAGGAAACAGTGACTAGATAATGGCTACCATCACCAGGGAACTTTCTTCTCTTACATTGGTTTGATAACTGGATGTGCTTGCCAGCAACCTTGTGTTTTGAACTGTGCTGCTTTGTGCTGCAATTGCTAAGTCCTACCTAATTTAACCAGCTTGAGTTTCAAGTTTCAATAATTAGCATTTAGGGACAGAAATATGTGACAGGGGCCCTTTTTATACAATAATTAAAAAAGAGGGCTGATTGGCTTTGGTGCCTGTACAACATAGGTCCTAGAATAACCTTAACATCCACTGAAATGCATCGTTTGGCAAACCTTTATGACTATAATCAATACTGGAGCTCAAATTACTGAGCTTTTGAATTGTTGAAAGCAATTACTTTCAACAACCTCTCAACCTGGAATCCTTACTACATTTAGTCGTGGTGTTCCCCATAACCTTAGAGATGTTCCTGAATATAAAACAGGACAAAAAGACATGTCTTAACCATTGGAATATTGCCTTGCTAAAATTCTCCAGAACCATATTGACCATTGCCCTAAAATATCCCATAGTGGGCAGAGAGGATCTTACCCAATGAATAAAAAATTAAAATTAATTTTTTGACATTTACAAATGGCTTCACAAAATGGGACCCCATGGCCCTTTTCCTCCCTAGTTAAAATGGTTAATACAGACCAATGTAAATTAAAACAGGGCCTTCAAAGATTGAAACCCATGATGGAAGACCTAATTAGGGAAAGGATGAGTATTCACACTACTTCTCTATTTAACAGCCCAATTTGACCTATTCTCAAACTTGGAAAGAATGAATGGCACCTAATGGTGCATTCCCCCAACCTTAATGCCTTGGTCCCACTCATTAAGGCCCATATCCAATATTATTCTAATATTATTCAAATTACTGTTTCCATCCAACAACTGGTAAATGCTTAGTCATAGATTTGGCTGATATTTTCTGATCAGTTTCTCTTTCAACAACCTCTCAAGCTGCAGTTGGCTTTCACCTTTGAAGAGACCAATACACCTTTATCTGGCTGCATAAGGAGTGCTGCAACAGTCTCACCATCACACGTGATCCTTGCAGGCAAGTTATTTTTTTTAATTAAAGATTTTATTTATTTATTTTGAGAGAAAGAGCGCAAGCATGAGCCGGGGAGGGGGGGTAGGGGGAGGCAGAGGGAAAGGGAGAAGCGGACTCCCAGAGGAGTTGGGAGCCCGACATGGGACTCGATCCCAGGACCCTGACATCACGACCAGAGCCAAAGGCAGACGCTTAACAGACTGAGCCACTCAGATGCCCCTGCAGGCAGATTCTTAACCACATCTGACCCTCTCCAGGAACACAGATATGATATTATTTTGATGACATCGCTTTCCAAGGAGGTTCATTTGACATACTCATTCAGGCCATACAAATACTTAACAAAAGTGCTTACAGAAAGAGCCTGGGCTATTGTACCACAAATAATATAAGACCCCACAACCTCAGTTAAATTCTTAAAAATGATTAGGTAAACTGAGGTCACTCTGGCACTGTCAAAAAATAATTGATTTACTCATCACCCGTAATTTTAAAACAAGTCAAACATCTTTTAGCTCTTTTTGGTTTCTGAAGGCAACATATTCCTAAGTTACAAATTTAACTTAATGAGCCCTTTATACTGTTACTTGAAAATCAGCCGATTTTGAATGGGGCATTCAAGATAGACATACATTTCCCATGGACTTCTGGTAAAAAAAAAAATGCCCCACTTGACTCCATAGCTCATACCATTAGAGTGGCTATTGCTGGTTGCATACTGGGCTCTCCCAGAAACAGAGGCCCTAAGCCCACAACTCTCCATACCCAACTGCCCTTATGTCTTGGGTTATAGAAGCAGCATTCCACAAGTTCTGCACAACCATGGAGCCTTCTTTCTAGAGAATAGAGTTAAATATGGGTGTTAGCATATTTCATCAACAGGAAGAGTGCTCCTTCCATCCTCAATGTGTTGCAAAGTGCCACAGTTGTAAAGGAGGACTCTTCTATCCTGAATGACTTGACCACTTGGGTAATCCCTTGGGTACATCTATGTGAACAGCAAAGGGAGATCATATAATTTTTGGACAGTAATAGCGCCATCATATATGATGGAGATCATTGCGGGGTTGTACCTTATTATTCCTTTACCAGGATGTCCCTGATCAAGAATAGAATCCAAGGTCAGCATAACTGGTTGTACATTAGGCAGCCATCTTAGCATTGGATACCTTGGCCAACAATTAGTTCCAACTGCCATTTAAAAATTCTTGTCATTGCCAATGGTTTGGCCATCTAGTCTGGCAATGGCAACAACAACCATTGTTTAGCCAAGGTTACCTCTTTTGATGTAAGAACTCTGGTGATCTCTTGCTTCATGGATATGCAAAAATTGGATCAGGATCACACAAGTTCCTGCACATACTAAAGTCACAATACAAGATACCACCAAAATACTCCTTACCCCTTTAAGAGTTCCAGGCTCTATTACTGATAGTGACCAAGGCACTTATTTCACTTCGAGAGCTGCATAACCCTAGACTCTTGAGCAACACGTTCAATGGAACATTCACTTTCCTTACCAACCTCAGGCCATAGAGCCTCAGGCCTTATAGAGGATGGTGATGGCCTATTCAAATAAGTTCAAACTGAGTTAACTGAAACATTACACACTTCAGCCATCAGTCAAATATCAGAGGTGAATTGTAATAAGAGTCAGATTCAGTTTTCAATGTTTGTTTGACAGCTGACAGATTTCAATCCTAACCACTCCCTTTCTCTGTCAGCTTTATATCTGGGGAAGCTAATAAGAGGGCTGCTTCTTTGGCGCTAGTGGGAATTCCAAGTCACACAAGCCTCATCCCATATGAAAGAACACTCACCCTACCCCCACACCTTCTGTCTACCATAAAAAGCCTAAAGACAATTTCTGTTCTCTGCTTTTTCAAGCTATTCTTGGACCTAGCTCATTCTGTTTTGCCCCAAGAAAGCCTAATTATGTCAGTAATAAACCATTTCATACTCTCCTGGTGAATCTGTAGCATTATCAATCTTGATATCTAAACCAAATTTGGAGTTCGGGAAGAATTCATCTCATCTCTATGGGTGACCACAACAAAATGCATTTCGGTTATTTTGGTATAGGACACCCGTGAAGTAGAGACTCTTGGCATTATGATATAGTTCAATTGTACTACCATTACCAAAGAACACTAGATCTTTTCTGAAACTGTACCTTTTCTTTTTTTTAAAGTTTTTATTTATTTGTGAGAGAGAGAGAGAGAATAAGAGAGAGAGATAGAGAGAGAGAGTGAGAGAGAGAGAGAGCTCAAACTGGGGGGAGGGGCAGAGGGAGAAGCAGACTCCCCTCTGAGCAGAGAACATGATGTGCGGCTTGATCCCAGGACCCTGAGATCATGGCCTGAGCTAAAGGCAGATGCTTAACCAACTGAGCCACCCAGGTGCCCCTGAAAGAGTGTACCTTTTCATATAAAGTATGGAAACTGCAAAATTCTAACTAAAACCCCTTAGAGTAACTTTTCTTGCAACTAATATATGGTCTTTCTGATATGTCTGGCTAAGCCTTATAAAAAAATTTCCTTTTTTTTTCAATTCTTTTCTGTGTGTATTATACAAAACTTAAGTCTCCAAACATTTAAAAATGTCCATCTAACTCAAAACAACAATGTTCTAACTGGTTCTGCATTCAGTTTTAAAAACAAAAAATCTTCAATGATTTGTTTTGCCAAGGCTAAATTTCCATTCCATGCAATATTTAGTATGTATTTCATGGAAATTTTTTTCCAGGATTTATACTTCCTGAATATTTACACTTACCTAACTTGAATATACTTTAGAAAAGTTATCCATTATTCAAAAAAATTCAATTTGCTCTTCATTTTTTTAAACCTTCGTAAATTTTGTTGAGCAAAAATCCTACTCTATTGTCATTGTGAACAGTGACGTTTGTGAAGAGCATTGAGACATCACTATTTTTGCCAAGGCAGGTCTGATGGTAAGATAAGGGCGATATTCTGGTTGTGAATGTTAAAGAGTTAAGAAAATCTGGGAGCTGTGTTTATGCACATTGCCCTAAGTCAAGTAGCCTTTGTTTAAAAAAATATGCAAATTGAGAGGGTTAGGGTTGTTCTGCAGAAAAGAGTTTCTAACAGCAGGGCGCCTGGGTGGTTCAGTTGGTTAAACCGCTGCCTTCAGCTCGGGTCATGATCCCAGGGTCCTGGAATTGAGCCTCACATCGGGCTCCCTGCTGATGCAGGAAGCCTGCTTCTCCCTCTGCCTGCCACTCCCCCTGCTTGTGCTCTCTCCCTCTCTCTATCTCTCTCTCTCTCTCTCTCTCTCTCTCTCTCTCGCTATCTCTGTGTGTCAAATAAATAAATAAAATCTTTTAAAAGAAAGAGTTTCTAACAGCAAAAAGAAACTTGAAGTTAAGAAGAAATTAAAATAGTAGAAAGAGCAGCAACATTAGTAGGTGAGATAATCAAATGCAAAAATAAACTGGGCTCTATGTCCAGGGAAACTGTTACAGGGAACTAGCCCTGTGTCCAGCAAGTACATGCTGAAGGTTCTCTTTCATACAAGGCTTAGGGTTTGTGTCATGCGCATGTTGCTGACACATGAAGCATGTTTTGTTTTGCCACTGAGGACAGGCAGAGTGAGCAGCAACCCTTCAAGCTAAATCTATCTCCCTGGTTTCCTGAGACTGACTTTTGGGTTTAGATTCCCTTTGGTTTTGAGTAAAAACAGTTTGTACTGTAGCAGAGTCTGATTTATTAAAATCATCATTGATTTTTTTTCTTTCTGCTTCTCCTGACTTTCCTCAAGAGTTGGACACTTTGTATGAACCTCAATTTCAGAAACACACACATACACACATGCACGCACATACTGAGACATGCTCCGTGAGAATAATTTCCATAATTGTCAATTGCTTCCATTGAGTTATAACCTCTTTTTTTTTTTACTTTTCATAATTATTTTTCTGTGAAAACGATTTATTTTATTTTATTATGTTATGTTAATCACCATACATTACATCATTAGTTTTTGATGTAGTGTTCCATGATTCATTGTTTGCATATAACACTCAGTGCTCCCTTCAGTACATGCCCTCTTTAATACCCATCACCAGGCTAACCCATCCCCCCACCCCCCTCCCCTCTAGAACCCTCAGTTTGTTTCTCAGAGTCCATAGTCTCTCATGGTTCGTGTCCCCCTCCGATTCCCCCCCTCCATTTTACCTTTCCTACTATCTCTTTCTTTTTTTAAACCATATAATGTATTATTTGTTTCAGAGGTACAGGTCTGTATTCAACAGTCTTACACAATTCACAGCGCTCACCATAGCACATACCCTCCCCAATCTCTATCACCCAGCCACGCCATCCCTCCCACCCCCCACCACTCTAGCAACCCTAACAAACTGAGTTATAACCTTTTGGAAGTTAGGTAATAAATTATATTAATCTCTGGATTCTTTACCTCCAGCATATAATTTGATATATGAGGGTCTCAGTGTGATGTTATCTTATTCGAAAGGCAAGCGACTTATATGAGACTATTGAACAGTTGTTACTAAGACCTCACTCATAACCCATGCTAGAACTTTTGCCTCTGTTGGTGGTACTATCTCATTGTAACTGAACGCTCATAGCTTTCATCTGTCACATTTTCTTTCATATGATGTTACATCATAATTAATCACTCAACTATGAGCTCCTCTTATACTGGGCAAGATTACATAAATTCACAATTGCATCTCATACAATGTATTGTGCAGAGATACATACAATAAATGTTTCACTTAATATTTCTTTAGAATGTATTTTTAATACTATGAATTTACTAGTAACTATGTGAGTTAAAATGACTAAACACTGTTCACTTAAGAAATGCCATATTCACGGGGCACCTGGGTGGCTCAGTCGTTAAGCATTTGCCTTCGGCTCTGGTCATGATCCCAGGGTCCTGGGATCAAGCCCCGCATCAGGCACCCTGCTCAGCGGGAAGCCTGCTTCTCCCTCTCCCACTCCCCGTGCTTGTATTCCTTCTCTTGCTGTGTTTCTCTCTGTCAAATAAATAAATAAAATCTTAAAAAAAAAAGAAATGCCATATTCTCTTGCACATAACAGACATTCAACAACTATTTGTTGAATAAAAGGATAACATAAATTTGTTGGTCTAACAGAGCATTGAAATATTTATAGTTTAAAGTGGAGCAAGTTGACCATGAAAGCAGAAGTTAATTACACAGCTCATCCCCTGTAAACTTTCTCCATGTATAGTCAGGAAGGGTCAGTTCCAGGCACAGTTCCCTGACATTAACATTTTCTTGTCAAGAATTACACACTAGCTTCTCAAGCTCCAGGAGAAATATATAAAGCTTTCTCAGTGATTGCCTTAGAGATATTTTCCCCTGTTTTACATGGAGGCAGAGGGTAAGTGCCTCCTGCTCTGTGCATGCCCTTGACTTGAGAAGAATCCTCAGTCTTCTTATCTGTTCAACTTCATTCTGGAGTTGAAGCAGCTATAATGGAGCTTGTTACAATGCCCTGCAAGGGTGGGTTGGCTCCTCATTCTAAACTACCTCTCAAAATTTTGGCATTTTGGGGTGTCTATGAACCTGGAAATTTAGGAAAACATGAGCCATAATGAACACTGTGTAATTCACTTGTAGAAGGCTGAGTAGCACTTAGTGGCTTTTCTTTTGGCATAATTTCTAAGGCCGATGGGCTGCTAATCTCTTGATTTCCACCTTCTCATCAACTCTGATATCAATCTTACCATTAACCTAAGAAGGCTTGCTTTTGAAATGTGACAGGTTACTATAGGGCCGACTAATGCCTTGTACAAATAGTCCTTATACAGTACCAGAGTCAATCTGGCAGAGATTAAAAATCTTTGTCATTAAAGATTTGAAGATAAAGATTTAATGAGTGTAGTATATAAGCCAAGGGACACGCAGATGGGAACTCCTATTGCATTGGGTGGCCTGAGATCATTTTTTTTTTAATAGGAATGTGTGTCAACACAATCTTCAGTTTAAGCTTATAAAGAAAGCGTTCAGGACACATGGAATAGCAAAAAAAATGTTAGAAAAGGAAATATAACCTGAGATCGTTTCCAGAAATGTGTGAACAGCCAAGAAAGGACAGAACCACAGCAGCAAAATAAATAAATAAATAAAACAAAACCCTAATGTAATAGTTAAAACCCAGTGTAAACCACAATAAATACACTGCTACCCAGATTTCAGTTAAGCAATGCTGCCCTTTGATATTTAGATAAAATTAGCTCGAGCCTTTAGCCCAAGTCCTGTGGGAAGTCCTGCCCCAGTACAGCCAGAGATTAAAATTCTCATGGTCATTTTTTACAGTCATTTTTACTTCTGTGAAACTCAGCTTCTTCCACAAAGCTTTGTTTTTGAATTCCTCTTCATTGAAAATTTAGGAAGATCAAGATAGTTTTTAACTCAGCAAGGCATACTGCTTAAAATTGACCTTAGATATTCCTGTTAGAGCCAATGACTGCTCAATGATCACTTTCTGCACTTTGCTTCAGCCTCCCGACATAAGTTCTCTCTTCTCTTTCTTCCCTCTGTAAGCTTAACAATCCACCCACCCCCTTCCCCGCTGCCCCAAGATATCCACATTTTAATCCCTGGAACCTTTGAATGTCACCTTATGTGTGGTCAAAAAAAAGATGTGTGACTAAGGGTCTCGAAATAAGATGAGTATTCTGTCTGGTGGGTCCTAAAAACAATCACATGTATCCTCCGAAGAAGGAGGCAGAGGAATTTTACAGACAGACACACAGAAGAGAAGGTGATGGGCAGATGGAGCAGAGAGAGATTTGAAGATGCTGACCTCAAAGACTGTAGTGATGCAGCTAGAAGCCAAGGAATCAGAAGCCTGCTACCATCAGAAGCAGGAAGAAGTAGGGTGCCTGGTGACTTAGTCGGTTAAGCATCCAACTCTTGATCTCAGCTCAGGGTCGTGAGTTCAAGCCCTGCGGTGGGCTCCATGCTGAGTGTGGAGCCTACTTAATAAAAGAAAACAAAAGAGAAGAAGCTGGAAGAGGGAAAGCACGGATTCTCCTATTGTCCCCTAGAGCAAGTAGTGCAGCCTTGTCAACACAGTGATTTCAGCACAGTGACATCAGTTTTGGATTTCTGGCTTCTGGAATTGTGAGGGAATCAGTTTCTGTTGCTTTATGCCACCAAATGTGTGGTAATTTCTTGCAGCTGCCATAGGAAATGACTACTGCTCACTCTTCTCTTCCCTCCATCACGCGTCTGTTCATCTCTGCCTTTTACCCCTACCGTCTTGTGGCTCCCCCTGCAGAGCAGTCAGCTGCCCCCTGGAAAACCCTGGCTTTCAGGCTATCCGCCTTGGCCAAACTACATAAGAAGCAGGGGGCAAGGCAGGATGGTCGGCCCCCTGACAGTTGTATAAGAATGTGGCCAATGCTTCCAATAACCGTTTTCTGAACGTTAAGCTACATTGCACTTCTGAATTAGAGTTTTCGCTCGTAAGCAGCCCCACTCTCGTATTGAATTCTGGGTAAAGTGGTGGCGGAGGGAGGCTAAGGCAAATGAGGTTGTGCTTTCAGTTACAGCACATATAGGGATTGGGAATCGGGGTAACAACTCCCTACGAACATGTAAATAAACTTTGAAAAATACTTTGAAGGAATTGGCAAAACAACTACACCTGAGACTTAGAAAGCAAAAGTCAAAAGCAGAGGAGACAAACATTCACGCCATTTACCAGAGACGCGAAGCTGATTCTGTGAACTTCACAATCCCTCCATCAGAGGAGAGATGGAATGAAATCTATACTATCACCACACCATAGCTTGAGAGTAGGTATAATGTTCAGTAATTGGTTGAATTATTTGTATATTTTGGTAACAACATATTGTGGGGTTTCTCAGAGTGTAATTCTCAGAAGCATCAGAGACACTTGTTAAACATTCAGCCATCGCCTAGACCTGAGTCACACTCTGACAGAGAGAAGTGACAATTTGTCTTTATAACAAGCTAAATTTGAGAAACACTAATCTTCAGAGGGTCACTAAAATATTCCCGTTTGTTGCATATCTCAGTTTAAAAATCCTGTTATCTACCCTAGGGGAGACCTAATTGCAATGGATTGTTATTTCTCTCTACAGAGAATAAATACCATTTGAGATAGATACCTCTGATTTAATCTGCCTAGATTCCTATCCATGTAGTAGAGAAAAAGAAATTTGAGATTATTTTTTAAGACATCATAAGAGGCAACTAAAAATCATTTGTATAAGAGGCAACTAAAAATCATTTGTATAGAGCTGAACTGTCTAAATCTAAGCTGCTGAAAGTACCAGTGGGGTCAGATCTAAAAGAATTGAGAAGGTATATATTCCAAAAGGCTTCTGCTCTTGATTTTTTTTTTTTTTTTTTTTTCCTTTCAGAAGGCTCAGACTGAAGATCACTGCTTTTAGTTCTCTGGATGATTCTGAAACTCCCGAGGGTATAGAGTAAGACAGACAGTAGTATCCAAGGTAACTAGGTCTGGAACCTCACAGGGAGCAAAGAAGCATAGATTGTTACTTCTGAGTTGATGGGTTGTTTTGCAGACCAAAATTGCATAACATAACCCAGTATTTCCAACTCAAGGAAAAAAAATAGGTATCTTTGTATCATTCAGTATAATTATTTTTTCCTGATTCAGGTAAGTTTAAAAGGACAAATTGTTGGTTAATTTCATCTTCCTGAATAGGGTATTTTCTTTAAGGATGATCTGTTAAATGATGGTAAAAAACAAAAGCACCTAGGGTTTATTTTCAAGCTCATCATATAAAACAGATTTGTTTTTATTGTTAAGTGAAAAATTTTTTATGTGGCATATGTACTTAGAATTTTAATGTGTTTACTAATTTTCACAGTAATCTGAAACCAATGCACAAGTAAATAATATTTATTAACTGGTAAATGGTACTTCTGTAACTGTGCATATTTTGCAAACTGCTCTATTTGCAGAAGAATGGGCTTTCATATCACTAGGAATCATCATAAAAAAGATCTCTTTCATTACTGTTTCCAAGGAGTAACAATTATTTTAAACCGAGGGGATTCATTAACTTTCAAAATATAAACAAATTGTCTTCTTGTCCCCTTGGCAGGAGGACATCAATGGTTTACAAAAGCTTGAGTGTCTCCTTACCTAAGGAACTACTAACTCTTATTTCATTGGGTTTTTATTACACTGGAGAATAAATCATGCACTAATGGCATGTTTTTATGGCAACTTTCTTGTCAGAGAAGGCTTGTTTTGCTTATCATGAGATGTTCAGGAAATTAACACTCTGCCGTTCTGAAAGGATCCTCAGACAGCCCAGATTGAAGAACAGATTGCTTCTGCAATTCCTTCATTCTTTTGTCACACCTTAATAATTATGCACAATAAGTACCAAAATGCCTCCTATTGTGCACTGCTTATGATCACAGTAGCACAGAGGAAGCCTATGTGAACACAATGGATCAGTAGTATTAACTAGATCCCATCTTTTATCAGGTTCTCTGTGTGAGTAGATGAATTGAAATGAAAGAACAACACTTGAAAGGAGTACTTGAAGAAAATGTTCCCGACTTGATATTGGAAAGAAGAAAATTGTGATGCCTCATAACTGGAGACATTATATATATTTCCATTGTATAAACATAGACAAATGACCTGCAATAAGCTCTAAGTTGAAAGAGAGTACACAAAATTTGTTTTCTTCCTTTACCTTAAAATCATAATAAAACATTTAAAAAATAATAATTTGCTGGCGCCAAAATAAAAAGATAAAAAAAGTCAAAGGTAGTGAGTTGATATTTCAGTAAGTTTCTCCCATGGATAAATTAATGTGACTCTGTCAAGAAATAATAAAATAATTAATTGGTTTAAAAAATATCAGAATCTTCCTTTTATACAATTTATGTTTAATGTTAGAAAATAAAAGCAGATAATCTTGGATTTTATTAATAGTTATTTTGATAACATTTATTTATTGAAGTGTCCCATGGCATTTTTGTGCCTATTTTGTAGCCATTTCTTGCTTAGTTATACCTTGGTTTCTGACAGTAACTACTGATTAAAATAGTGTGTAGGATATTGGATTTTTCACCATCATAGTAGTAACACAAAACTAACTACACACTGCTGAGATAATTATTCAGAGGATTAGGTATGCCAAGTTTCCCTTTAAAAAATTAAAATCATTTTTAGTTTGACAATGTATTCAGTTAGCACTTTTTTTTTTTCTTTAAATGAATTCAGTGCCTCGTAAAAATGCTGGATTGACAGACTTTTGGAGAGGAGGCTTTTGTTTATCCTTCAAATGAGGACAGCCTGGGCAGCAGCAGGGGAAGCTTCCACTTTTAGGCAGGTGGAACACTCAAAAAAGAAAATTCACACTCCTGTCAATACCATTTAAAGTTCTCACTTACACCAGTTTCACATGAGATAAAGCATTTTGTGGTTGTGACTCACATCCTACCCCCCTTCCCATGCTTAACTGAAGCTTTCCAGCCAATTCTGGAGTTAATATGAATCTGCCCATGTCACTGGCTCAGGGTGAGCGCCTGCAAAACTAATACCACCATTTCTAAACTCTGACAACCCATCATTTTTTTTTTTTTAAATCTGTGAAATCCATCCTTAGTCTGACTGGATGGAGTAAAATAAACTGGATCTAGGAGGATCAATAGGAATCTGTCTTGTTTCACGTATGTGGACATCATAAATATTTGTTTAATTCAATGAAAATATTTAGCTTTAAACTTAAAGACTCTTTTCAGTTGAAATTCCCCTGTTTGAGGTAGGGAACACTTCCTTCTAGTGTTAGCTTTGGCCTCACTCGGACAAAACCACAGGGCTACATGCAGGACCTCCCTGAGATTCTGATGTGGAGATTTTTTTTTTTAATTAAAATGCTAACTAATGCTAAATGTTTTGTCATATCATCTGCTTATAAATTATTATTGGTAAAAATTCTGAAGTATATTAATTAAATTATTAACTTTGGTAACAGATTTTTGGGTATTTCAGATGCTTAAGCTCTGAAAATATGCCATGTAAATTTTCATGTGGGAGAAATATTATTTTTTCAATTATAAAAATGTACGAATGCAAAATCTGGTGAAAATATATACTGAAAATAGTTTTGATAATAGCTGTCTATATTAAAATCTGTTGGTAAGGTAATATAAAAGTCTTTTAGTAACATTAATTTCTGCAGACAACAGGCAGTATGTTAAGTGTAGATACGTATATGTAATGTGGATTCATTTTCCAGAAAGAAAATACCATAAGGCTATTTCCATTCTTAATATGAATGGGTATGGCATGTGATCTGTTCTAGGCTTTGAAGAAGAAACATTGATTTGACCAAATGACACTCTATAGACTACAGGTATATCTTGAAGTTATAATGAGTTCAATTCCAGACTGCCACAATAAAATAAATATGGCAATAAAGTGAGTCAAACAAATATTTTGGTTTCCCAGTGCATATAGAAATTATGTTTCCACTATACTGTAGTCTAATGTGCAATAGCAGTATGTCCAAAAAATGAGGTATATAACTTCACTAAAAAATACTTTATTTCTAAAAATTGCTATCATCTGAGCTTTCAGTGAGTCATAATCTATGCTGGTGGAGGGTCTTGCTTCGAAGCTGATGGCTGCTGACTGATCAGGGTTGTGGTTGCTGAAGGTGGAGGTGGCTGTGGCAATTTCTTAAAATAAGACAGTGAAATTTGCCACATCATTGGACTCTTCCTATCACCAATGATTTCTCTGAAGCATACAATGCAGTTAAATAGCATTTTATCCTAGTAGAACTTCTTTCAAAATTGGCATCAATCTCCTCAAACTCTGTCACTGTGCTGTCAACCAGGTTTATGTAATAGTGTAAATCCTCTGTTGTCATTACAAAAGTCTTCACAGCATCTTCACCAGGAGTAGATTTCATCTCAAGAAACCAGTTTCTTGCTCATCCATAAGAAGCAACTCATCCATTAAAGTTTTATCATGAGATTGCAGCAATTCAGTCTCACCTTCAGGCTCCATTTCTAATTCTAGTTCTTCCGCTATTTCCACCACATCTATGGTTACTTCCTCCACTGAAGTCCTGAACCCCTCAAAGTCATCCATGAAAGTTGGAAACAACTTATTCCAAATTCCTGTTCACATTGACATTTTGACCTTCTCCCATGAATCAAGAATGTTCATAATGGCATTGAGAACCTCCAAAAGGTTTTCAATTGACTTGCCCAGATCCACAAGAGGAATCACTATCTATGGCAGCTATCGTCTTACAAAATGTATTTCTTAAATGATAAGACCTGAATGTTGAAATGACTCCTTGATCCATGGGCTGCAGAATAGTTGTCATTTTGGCAGGCATGAAAACAACATTCATCTCATTGCACATCTCCATCAGGGGCTCTTGGGTGACCAGGTCTATTGTCAATAAACAGCAATATTTTCAAAGGAATCTTTTTTTCCTGAGCAGTAGATCTCAGGATGGGCTTAAAATATTCAGTAAACCATGTTGTAAGCAGAAGTGCTATTATCCAGGCTCTATTATTTCATTTACAGTGCAAAGGCAGAGTAGATTTAGCATAATCTGGGAAGGCCCTAGAACTTGTGGAATGCTGAATGAGCCTTGGCTTCAGTTGAAAGTCACCAGCTGCATTAGCCCCTAGCAAGAAAGTCAGTCAGTCTGTCTTTTGAAGCTTGAAGCTAGGCATTGACTTCTCTCTAGCTATGAAGTCCTAGATGCTACCTTCTTCCAATAGAAGGCAGTTTCACCTACATGGAAAATCTGTTGTTTAGTGTAGCCACCTTCATCAATTATCTTACCTAGACCTTCTGGATAACTTGCTGCAGCTTCTACATCAGCTTTGGCTGCTTTTATGTTGTGGAGGTGCCTTCTTTCCTTAAATCTCACGAACCAACCTCTGCTAGCTTTAAACCTTTCCTCTGTAGCTTCCTCACCTCTCTCAGCCTTCACAGAATTAAAGACAGTTAGGGCCTTGCTCCGGATAAGATTTAGTTTAAGGGAATGTTGTGGCTGATTTGATCTTTAATCCAGACCACTAAAACTTTTTCCATCTCAGCAATAAGGCTGTTACACTTTCTTATCATTTGTGTGTGTGTTCACTGGAGTAGCACTTTCAATTTCCTTCAAAACTTTTTCTTTTGAATTCACAACTTGACTAAACGTTTGGCATAAAAGTTCTAGCTTTTGGCCTATTTCAGCTTTCAACATACTTTCCTCACTAAGCTTAATCATTTCTGGCTTTTGATTTAAAAGTGAGAGATGTGAGAATTTTCCTTTAACTTTAACACTCAGAGGCTATTGTAGGGTTGTTAACTCACCTAATTTTAATATTGCTGTGGCCCAAGAATGGGGAGGCCTGGGGAGAGGGGAAGAGAGGAGGGAGCAACCAGTCATAGAGCAGTCAGAACACACACAACATTTATCGGTTAAGTTGGCTGTCTTACATGGATGCAGTTTGTGGTGAGCCAAAACAATTACAATGGTAACATCAGAGATCACTGATCACAGATCACCATAACAAATATAATAATAATAGAAAAGTTTGAAGTACTGCTAGAATGTGACACAGAGACACAAAGTGAGCAAATGCTGTGGGGAAAAAAAATGGCACCAATGAACCTGCTTGATGCAGGGTTGCCTCAAACCTTCAATTTAAAAAAAAAAAAAAAAAACAACCAAAAAACCCCCACCAAAAACCAAAAAAAAAAAACCATAATATCTGCAAAGCACAATAAATCAAAGTGCAATAAAAAGGTAATTGCCTGTACTCTTCAGGATTTGAGAGTAATCAGCCATAACATCTCTGATCATATAGGTCTTAGATATTGATTTGGATGTCTTAATTTATTATTTGTTAGGCCATTCTTTCTTCCATCACTGATATGTATTATCTGCCTAAGTAGTATAGACTTACAGGTAAATGAGGCCTTTTTTCTGACTCTAAGCATTATCACAAACATATGCACCAAGTCTGTAACAAGGGCTATTAACTAAATGAAGAACCCTGGGCTTGAAAGCTGCCCTATTATTTTATATACATAAAAATGTAAAAAGCATTACTTTGGATTACCTAAATGGTCCATCAGGAGCATGATTATTTATAATAATGGTACCAAGATATATTTTATAAAAAAAAGTCTTTCTTTCTTAAGGATGAGTGGTGGCTGTCATTTTTAATTTTCAACCACAACACCAATCATTCTATCTATGTTTGAGGAATTCTTCCTTAAGGGGACCTTCCTTATCTCCCATTTGAGATGCTGAAAATGACTTGTTCACTCTCCAACCCTCACTCGTAGCTAAGGAATTGGCAGACTTTCTCACTCAGGCTCTGTCAAGCATATAAAGCTGCCACAACTTTTGAAGCTAGTGAGAATTAGAAGCAGGAATCAGACTAAGCTTTTCTTCTGGTGAGACTAGTGTCAGGAGTGGCAGCCATGGCAAGTTTTTCGGAATCAGCAGCATCAGGGTTCTAATATTGCTATTCAGTGTCTAGCAGATGTGGAAATAGTGGTCTTTGCTGTGGTCTGTGCCTAGAGAAAGCAGCATGGAGAAATGTATTTTCAACTTGAACCATTTAAAGGGATGCACTTTTGTAAATAACACTTCTTTCGGGTGCCTGGGTGGCTCAGTTGGTTAAGTGACTGCCTTCGGCTCAGGTCATGATCCTGGAGTCCCGGGATCGAGTCCCACATCGGGCTTCCTGCTCGGCAGGGAGTCTGCTTCTCCCTCTGACCCTCTTCCCTCTCGTGCTCTCTATCTCTCATTCTCTCTCTCTCTCAAATAAATAAATAAAATCTTAAAAAAAAGTAACACTTCTTTCTTAAAGAAAAAACAAAACAAAACAAATAAACAAAAAAACCCAAAAAACGAAACAAGGCACCTGTGTGGCTCAGTTTTTTGAGCATCCAACTCTTGATTTCAGCTCAGGTCATGATCTCAGGGTCTTGAGATCAAGCCCCGCATCAGGCTCTGTGCTGGGTATGGGCACGGAGACTTCCCGGGATTCTCTCTCTCCCTCTCCCTCTGCCCACCACCTAACCCCTGCTTGTGCTCCTGCTCTCTCGCTCTTAAAAAAAAAAAAAAAAAAGAAAGAAAGAAAGAAAAAAAGAAAAGAAAAGAAAAGAAAAGAAAGAAGGAGAAGGAAAAAAAAGCATCTTTTACTATGTGAAAAATTCTCTCACTAAAAGGAATCATTAACAGAGTGGAAAGGTGATCTATCTATAAAAGGAGAGAAAATATATGTAAATCATATATCTAACAAGGGGTTAATATCCAGAATATATAAGGAACTCCTATAACTAGCAACAACAAAAGAAATAACCCAATTTTTTAAATGAGATAATAACTTGAATAGACAGTTCTCCAAAGAAGACATACAAATGGCCAACAAACACATGAGAAGATGCTCACCATCACTAGTCATTAGGGAAATGCAATTCAAAAATGCAATGAGATACCACCTCATACTCATCAGGATGGCCACGATCAAAAGAACATAAAACAAGTCATCACAGGGGCGCCTGGGTGGCTCAGATGGTTAAGCATCTGCCTTTGGCTCAGGTCATAATCCCAGGGTCCTGGGATCGAGCCCCACATCGGGCTCCCTGCTCCGCGGGAAGCCTGCTTCTCCCTCTTCCTCTGCCTCTCTCTCTCTCTCTCTCTCTCTCTGACTCTCATGAATAAATAAATAAAACATTTAATAAAAAAAAAACAAGTCCTCACAAAGATGTGGAGAAATCGGAATTCTTGGGCCCTGTTGGTGGGAATGTAAAGTGGTACAGTTGCTATAGAAAACAGTAGGCAAGTTTTTTTTTAAAAAAATTAAAAATAGAATTACCATATGATCTAGCAATCCCCTTTCTGGATATATATCCAAAATAATTCAAAGAAGGATCTTGAAGAGATACTTGTAAACCCATGTTCATTGCAGCATTTTTTATAATTGTCAAGGGGTAGAGGTAACCCAAATATCCATCACTGGTGAACGGACAAAGAAAATGTGATATATACGTACAACAGATATTATTCAGCCTTTAAAAAAAAAGGAGATCCCGTGACATGCTACAACGTGGATGAACCTCAAGGACATTATATAAGGTGAAATAAGCCAGTCACACAAGGACAAAAACTGTATGAGTCCACACACATTAAGTATCTAACATAGTCAAAATCATAAAAACAGAAGATATAAGGTGGTTGCCAAGGGCTGGGTGAGAGAGGGGAATTTGTGTTTAATGAGTATAGAGTTTCAGTTCTGCAGGATGAAAAAAATTCTAGAGCTCTGTTATACAACTGTGTTAATATACTTAGTGAATTCTATGCTTAAAAATGTTTAAAATGGTCAATTTAATGTTAGGTGTGGGTAATCACAATTAAAATTAAATTTTAAATTAAAATATTTTTTAAAAAGTTTTTCTGTCATTTCTGTATTCCAGGATTCATCCTCAGATGTAGATCCCGACTCTTCATCTTACTTAGTTTATCTCGTCAACTCTGATTATGACTAGTTGTCTGCCCCTGAAACTTTTCTCTCTTCCTAGATGTGGCCACTTCACAAACACTATCATGCTCATTCTTTTCTAGATCCTGGAAAAAAAAAAATTCTTGGGAAAAAATTTTGTAAAAATTTCCACTACTTATTACTCTCAAATATTAAAATTCTTAGAATTCTCCTCTCTGAATTTTGTCTGCTCCTAGGCTCCTGGGCATGGCTCTACACATATAACAATACATGTTTTCTCTTTCTACCTTTCAGTGATGTCCATATGCTGTCTGATTTTTCCCCACCTAAATTCCTGCTAAGTTTAGCTGCATTTCCTATGTACAGTTCTCAATAGCTTTATTGAGTTATAATTCATAAATCATTCAATTCACCTGCTTAAATTGTATAATCTAATGGGTTATAGTATATTCACAGGGATGTGTCACCATCATCACAACTTAATTTTAGAACATTGTCATTATGCTGAAAAGACATCTACATATTATCAGTGACTCACAATCCCTGCGCCACCACCCAACCCCCAGCCCCAGACAACACTAAAACCACTAATAGACTCTCTATCTCCACAGGCTTGCCTATGCTAGACATTTCATGCAAATGGCCTCATACAATATAGGATTATTTGTGACTGATTTATTTTAGTGAGCAAAACATTTTGAAAGTTCATGTACATTGTAGCATGTATCAGTACTCCAGAGTTGTGCAACAATCACCACAATTTAATTTCAGACTATTTTCATTATCCTAAAAAGAAAATGTGTACCTATTAGTTCTTCTCATTTCCATTTGCCACCCCATCCCCTGGCAAACACTAATCTACTTTCTATATCTATAGATTTGCCTATTTTTGACATTTCCAACAAATGGAATCATACAGTATGTGATCCTTAGTGACTGACTTCTTGCACTGAGCAAAATGTTTTCAAGATTCATTCATGTTATATCATGTATCAGTATTCCATTCTGTTTTATTGCCAAATAATATTCCATCATATGGCTACATCACATTTTTTATACATTCATCAGTTGATGGAGATTTAAGTTGTTTTCACTTCTTGGTTATAATGAATAATGATTTTATAAACATTTATAAACATTTCATGTGGAAGTATTTTTCCATTTTTCTTAAATATATATACACCTAGGAGTGGAATTGCTGAGTCATGTGATGAGTTTAACATTTTCAGAAACTATCACATTGTTTTTCAACACAGCTGCACCACTTTACATACTCACCAACAATGTATGAAGGTTCTAATTTTTCCACTTCCTTGCCAACACTTGCGATTTGTATATTTTCTTTGGAGAAATGTTTATTCAGATTCTTTGCCCATTTTTAAATTTATCTTTTTAAGTTGTAAGAGTTCTTTATATATTCTGGACATGAAGCCCTTGCCAGATTTATGATTTGCAAATATATTTCCCATTCTGTGGATTTAAATTTGTGGAAGTCTGTGGAAGTTTAAGTCTGTGGAAAAAAAAGTTTTTAATTTTGATGAAGTCCAAATGTTTTTTCTTTTCTTGCTTGTGTTTTGTTAGCTTATCTAAGACGACTTTCTCTAATCCGAGGTAATGAAGACTTACTCTATGTTTTGTTGTAAGATCTATAGTTCTAGCTCATATATTTGGGACTTGAACTAATTCTTTGTTATGGTATAAAGAAGGAATTGAACTTCATTGTTTTGCATGTGGACATCCAGCTTTCACTCTACCATTACTTAAAAAGATTATTCTTTTCCCATTGAATTTTCTTAACATGTCTGACAAAAGTCAATTAAGTCAATTAGGTTATTTTGGAACTCCCAATACTATTCCATTTATATTTGGGTCTATCTTATGTCAGTATCAAACTGTTTTGATCATAGTAGCTTTATAGTAAGTTTAGAAATCAGAAAATGCAAGTCCTCTAACTTTGTTTTTTTCAAGATTGTATTGACTATTTTGGGTATCTCAAATTTCCATATGTATTTAGAATAAACTTGTCAATTTTCTTTTTTTTTTGAGATTTTATTTATTCATTTGAAAGGGAGAGAGACAGAGAGAGTACAAGCAGGGGGAGAGGCAGAGGCAGAGGGAGAAGCGGACCCCCCGCTGAGCTGGGAGCCTGACATGGGGCTCAGTCCCAAGACATGGACAGCATGACCTGAGCCGAAGGCAGATGCTTAAACATCTGAGCCACCCAGGCGCTCCTGAACTTGTCAATTTTCTTTTAGGAAATGTAGTTGAAGGGGCGCCTGGATGGCACAGTCAGTTAAGCAACCAACTCTTGGTTTTGGCTCAGGTTGTGATCTCAGGATCATAAAATTGAGCCCCATGTTGGGCTCCATGCTCAGCATGGAGTCTGCTTCGGATTCTCTCTCCCTCTCCCTCTGACCCTCCCTCTCATGCTCTCTCTCCCTCTCTGAAATAAATAAATCTTAAAAATTGTAGTTGGAATTTTGATAGGCTCGTATTGAATCTAGATTAATTTGGGAGTATTGAAGCTTTAACTCTAAAAAATGTTCCAATCTATGAATGTGGAATGTCTATTTCCTAGAAAGACATTACAAAGGAATGTCTTTTTATTTATTAGGTCTTCTTTAGTGTCTCTCAAATGGTTTGTATTTTTCAGAGTGCAGGTATTACACTTATTTTGTTAAATTAATTCCTTTTTTATTTTATTCTTTTTTAATACTATTTTAAGTAGAATTATTTTTTAATTTTATTTGAAGATTGTTCATTTCTAGTATATAGAAATGCAATTGACTTTTGAGTACTGATATTGAATACTGCAACCTTGCCAAAATAGTTTATTGGTTGTAATGGATTTTTTAGTAAACTCCTTCAGGTTTTCTATATACAAGATCACATTGTATTCAAAAAAAGATGTTTTAAAGTTTCTTTCCAAGATTCTTTTTTCTTCTGTGTATTTCTTTCTTCTTTCTTCTATGTTTTTATTGCCTGATTGTCCTTTCCAAAATCAAGTAAAATATTGAAAAGCAACGCTGAGGGTGGACTTATTTGTCTTGTTCCTGGTCTTAGAGGGAAATTTTTCAGTCTTCTACCACCAAGTATGATGCTATCTGTATGTTTTTCATAGATTCTCTTTATCAGGTTGAGTAATTTCCCTTTTATTTTTAGTTTTTCAAGTGATTTTATCATGAAAGAGTGCTGGATTTTAAAAAAATAATTTGTGTCTCGAGATAATTGTGTCTTTTTATCCTTTAGTTTATTAATATGATTAATTCCATTAATTGACTGTTGTATGGTTAAACCAACCTTGCATTCCTAGGATAAATCCCACTTGGCCATGGGACTTATAATTTACATATAATCTTTTTTATGTGTTGATAGATATGGTTTACTGGTATTTTGTTGAAGATTTTTGCATGTATAGTCATAAGAGATATTGATCTGTAGCTTTCTATTTTCTTTTTTGTGATGTTTTTGTCTGGCATTGGTCTTAGGGTGATACTGACCTCATAGCATGAATTGGGAAAGAAGACAACAGTAATATGCAATTATACTGTATTTTATGATCACCTACTTAATTATCTTTACCAGCACTCTCAAGTGTATGTGGTTTCAAATTACTACTGATGTTACTTGTTTTTAGCCTGAAATACTTCATTGGTATTTCTTCTGTGGGGTGTTTACGAGTAAGAAATTCTCATTTTTAAAAAACCTGGACTGGTGCCTGGGTGGTGCAGTGGGTTAAGCATCTGACTCTTGGTTTAGGCTTGGGCTGTGATCTCAGCGTTGTGAGTTGGAGCCCTGTGTTGGGCTCTGTGCTCAGTATGAAGTTTGCTTAAGACTCTCTCCCCCTCTCCTTCTGCCCAACCCCTGCTCTCTCTCTCTTTCTCCCACATAAATAAATAAATAAATCTTTTTTAAAAATTGGAAATATTGTATTTTCACCTTCATTTTTAAGTAATTTGGGGGGAAGTTTGCTAATTATAAGATTCTAGGTTGACAGTTTTATTTTTTACTTTCAGTGCTTTAAATATGTCATACCACTGTCTCCTGACATCCATTGTTTCTTATGAGAAGTCAGATTTATTATTATTGAAGTTCCCTTGATGACAAGTTAGTTCTGTTTACTGCTTTCAGGATTTTTGTCTTTGTCCTTGACATTCAACATTTTGATCATGATGTGTCTGGTGTTGATCTGTTCATATTTATCCTACTAGATTTCACTCTTGGATGTGCAGAAAAAATGTATTTGGTGAAACTTGGGAAGTTTTTAGCCATTACTTTTTACATTATTTTTTCTTTTTCATTTTCTCTCTTTTCTATTCATGTACCTCCATTATGCATATAGTGCTTCACTTAATGTTATCCTACATTTCTCTGAGGCTATGCTTATTTTTCCTAATTATTTTTTCTCTTTGTTCTTCACATTACATAATATTTCTCAATCCATCTTCAACTTCACTAATTTTTATTTCTACTAGCTCAATCTACTGCTGATCCTCTTGAATAAGTTTTTCATCTTGATTACCACACTTCTGGACTCCAGAATTTTTATTTGATTTAAAAAAAAATTCCATCCCTTTATTGATATTCACTATTTGATGAGATACTGTTATCATGCCTTTCTTAATTCATTAATCATTACTATTTTTATATCTTTGAAAATACTTCTAAGAACTGTTTTGAAGTCTTTCTCTTCTACGTGCATCATCTGTGCTCTCTAAAAAGCAATCTCTATTGCCTTTTTTTTAACAGATCGCACTTTTCTGTTTTTTGCATGACTCAATTTCTTTGCTGAATATTTTATTTATTTATTTATTTTAAAGATTTTATTTATTTATTTGACAGAGAGAGATACAGCGAGAGAGGGAACAGAAGCAGGGGGTGTGGGAGAGGGACAAGCAGGCTTCCTGCTAAACAGGGAGCCCGATGTGGGGCTCGATCCCAGGACCCTGGGATTGTGACCTGAGTCGAAGGCAGATGCTTAATGACTGAGCAACCCAGGTGCCCCTGCTGAATATTTTAGATAATATATTGTAGCATATCTAGATCCTGACACCTTTTCCCCCAGTCTTATTGTTTGCTTGTTTATTTGTTTAATGACTTGGCTAGAGTAGTTCAGCAAATTCTATTTTTCTCTCAATATGCAGCCTCTGATGTTGCTTTTGGAGGGTACAGCCTTGAATGTTCCCCTAACCTACACAGAAGTAATTGTGGTGTTAGCTTGACCTCTTTAACTGTCTCTTTACCTGATCTTTCTGCTAAGCTTTTGATGGTATGTCTCTAGTGGTATCATATTCAGTTAACTTCCTCTAATTGCTAGCTGATTAATATATTGTTTTCAACCACTCTCTGGGGCATAGATAGCCCCATTGTCTTATCCAAATAAAGTGTGACCACCCCATTTGCAGGGGTACACTCAAAAGTTCTTTCAGGTCAGTCTTTGAAACTTGCTTTTAGCCCCAGGATGGCTCCTCTTATTCAATTATTTCCATGGCTCTTTCTGTTAAACTTCCATCTGGTCTACTTGTTGCTATCATGAAGCCCATTACTATCATGGAACTTAATTGTTCTGCTCCAAGATCTCCACTGATTTTAATTCTGTCCATGGGCATGAATGTTCCCCCTGTGTTTCAAATAAAGGCAATCTCTTTATGGAAAGCCATAGCACCTTGTGTTCTTATGGACAGCATCTCCCCCTGTGCAGAAGCTCTGTGCCACTGCTCCAGAGCTGGAGGCAAGGACAGTGGCCTGTTTCTCTGGGAGTGAAACTCTACCCTAGGACTGGACACTGAGGTGATAGTAGTGTATGATAGCCTTGTCTTCTTGTTTGCTTCCACTGGCATATAACTTCCAACCTATGAGCAGTCTGGGGAAGGGGAAAATAGGTCTCAATATTCTAGGCCAGACACTTCTGAGTTAGAGGGACTAGACAAAGGGAACTCCAGATCTCTCAATTTTGTTAGTCTGGAATATAGCTTTTGCAACATGAGCTGGAGGAAGGGGATGAGTAATGGTCACAATCTGTCCTTCTCAAGGAGAAGTCATCACCTAACACTGAGAGTTGGCAGAAGAATGAATTCCATCTTCTTGGTTGCACCAGCCCAGAGTACATCTTTCACCACAATGAGCTAAGGGAGGAGAAGGGGCAGGGTTTGGATAAAATGATACAGACTAAGATCTCACAGAATTTTTTAACAAGATTTTATTTATTTATTTTATTTGGGAGAGGGAAAGAGAGAGAGCATGTGCATGATGTGGGAAGGAGCAGAGGGAGTGAGAAAATCTCAAGCAGACTTCACGCTAAACATGGAGCTCAACACTGTGCTCGACTTCACAACACTGAGATCATGATCTGAACCAAAACCAAGAGTCAGAAGCTTAACCGACTGAGCCACCCAGGCACCCCAAGATTGCACAGATTTTCTTGAATAAATGTTTCTCCATTTGCTGTTTGCAAATTCCTGGAGAATAATTCCCACAGATTTAAGAGCTTTTTTTTTTTTTTTTTTTTACTTTCATGAGTTATGGTTGTTTTGCTGGAAAGAAGTCCCAAAGAGATCCTCACAGCACCATTTCAGAAGTGTTTCTCACATTTTGTACATTTTTACAGTCTGGTAAGTTTATCTAAAGGTATTTATATGTTTTCCAGTTCCACCACTTGCACATTTGTTTTTGGAAGGCAGATCCTATGTTTATGAGTTTTTCACACTATTCTTAGTGGTTGCTTGTTAAATAAACATGCCATACTCCACATCCAATAGTCTGGCTAAATTTCCTTCCATTCAATACATGGTACTTTTCTCTAACAATCATCTTTCCTGCCTTATAAACTATGTCTACTTTGTGCATTTATATCTTGTCTCTTCTGACATATTTCACAATTCATGTAGATCCATGAATCAAAACAACAATTCTTAAAACCACTCTGTCTTCTCAATTACTTCTGTTGTACTACCTTATATTCTCTATAAGTTGTTTAATTATGTTGATGTATAATGATGTGAACTTCCAAATTACAGGTCTACAACACATCATTGTATAAGGACAGGAATGAATTTATTATGTTTCCAACAATATTCCCAATGATGAATATAGCTATCTTTTATTGAGTACATACTACGTGTAAAGCACTCTGCTACATTTTTTTCACATAAATTTTTCCACTTAATTCACAAAAATTTCTGCCATTTAGATATTAGAAGCACAGTTCTACAAATAAGAAAAAGAAGATATGTAACTTGCCCAATATCACTCAGCTGAATTTTATATTCCTAAAAAAGAACTATGAAATATTTATTTTATTTCAAAGCCCATGAGATTATACTTCACATTTAGTTGACACTTTTAGTGTCAACAGCATATTAGGCTATCTTTAGGGACCAGGTAACAACAAATCTGATGCAATATTAAGGGAGGCAATGCAAACTATTGCCAGTGATCTGATTAAGTGACTTAGCCCGAATGCATAACTTTCCACTAGTTCACAGTAATAAATACAAAATTGTTTACTTAGAAAAATAAAAATTAATAGATAATATATCTTTATTCATGGTATTCTGCATTAAATATGGTAAAAAGTAAAGTTGCTATTTTTTTCAGTCTATTTTTTCCCCAAATCTGCCATATCCATAGTCTCAATTGATATTTTCTCTTTCATTATGTACACAGGGACCATGCTACATGGTTTACAGTAAAGAAACATTTTGATCTGAAATGCCAAACCCAACATCATATTTCTTGGTTCTAATATCATTAGACAGTCATATTTTATGGCTGTGACAGCAAGGCTATGACAGATGACACTTTGAGAGTGTTGGAGGAGAAAGCTCATATAGCACTTAATCAAATGGTTGCAATGTCTAAAAGGATTAAAGTCAAGAAGGCTATGACTCATAAAATTACGTTTCCTATTATTATCTTAAAACTGACAATGAAAAACTGTCTATCTTAAGTGTGTGTGTATTTCCTATTCTTCTTTGAAAAATAATTCCACAAGACAAAACTTCAGGACATATTTTCTCAAAGAGCTTTATGTACCTAATTTTTAAAAAAAACGTGTACGTATTTATGTACTTTTTATGCTTTATGAACACTTGGAATAGTAATGTTGGTAAAATAGATGTCAGCTCCATTTCCTAACTAATGAGTACTAGACTGTTGCCTGACTTTACAAAGAGCACAAACATAAGAATTAAAAAAAGAGAAAAATTTCATTAGTCTTAAGAGTCAAAGACATTTATTAATATACTTTTGAGTGCTGTCTTTTGCAAAGTGGAGATGAGTAGTTATAGTCCTATAACTAGGACTATAGTTATTCATTGCCTATGGTAAGAAAAGTATTTGCTCTTTGTTGCCATTAAAAAATATGTTGTCTATTTGCCCTGGCTCATAAAAGCAAACTTGGTGAGAGGTTTATATGACAATTAAGAATTCTTCCAGCAAAGGAGCTTAAAGTGATTTTACTTTCAAAATAAAATTTCCAAAATTCTAATTGGCTACCCTATAGTATTTTCTTACCAAATGTTTTCTCAAAATATATATTTTCAGATTTTTCCTTCATGTGATAACCGTGACTTTTCCAGTATAAGACTATTGGCATAAAAAAATAAATAAATGAAACTATAGGCATGATTGAGTATAGTATCTTAAAAATCTCGCTTTCATTGTCCCTTTGTCTTTTATACTTTTCATAGTCTGTCATAATGAGGACCTACTTTGGGTTACATTAATATCACCTCTGGTGAATTAACTATCCAGAAATTTCACCTGTTAAAAATAAGTTACTGAAAGAAACAAAAACTTATTTATAAACAATGAAAATATATGTCACAAACCTTGCATAATGATTCTATAATTATTGAGACACTTTGTCTCAATAATTTCTCTTATCTCCAAGAGATGAAATAGGCTCCAGGTTAGTGCATTCATGAAGATGTCTGATTTTCAGGACTTTGAGTAAGAAATGTTGGAATCTGTACAGCCATCACTAAAGTTGAAGTCTATCAGGCTAGCTTTTGTCCCTGTATATATTCAACAATTTCATAAATTCTCTCTTCACAGTATTTCTGGAGTGCTGATAAATTAGTGTATATGTCAAAAGGACAAGAAATCTTTGAGTTGGTCCAAAACTGTGCTTTAAACTCAAATGTTCATAGGTTTCAAATAAATGTAAATGGGTGGCAAAACAAAGCCTATGTCCAGCTCCATGTCATTCTTGGTTTTCAAAAAGAAAGTAATACCTGGATTGTCATATGAAAATTTCTGATTTTTAATATGGCCCCCAAAATTTAAAACTCTGTGATTAGAAAACACACACATACACATTAACATCATCATCATCATCATCATCATCTAGGTCCTACCAAGACCTGTTCACAAGTCTATGGAACTTCAGTTACTTGATCAATCCTCAGACATTTTAATTTATATACCTGCAAACAATTTTCAAGAATGAACATCTGGATTTTGACATCTAAATTTCATTACACCCCCATTGACTATACTTGATTTAACTGTCCTTCAGAGATTCTTATTCAGTGCAAACAATGACAATTATAATGCTTGATTGGAGATTGTGGAAACATTTATTCTTGCTAAAGTGGGGAAAACTTGGTGAGTATATGAAATCAAAGGGCTCATATTTTGTGTGAAAAACGTGACCTTTTCCAAGGCACTTTTGTATTTTCAAAATGCATACTAATCCTGCTCTAAGGATCACAAAAAAAGGTTTAATTTATCTTAGCTCTGATCCTAGCTGTCACGGACTCTCAAAGGCTTTACTCTAGTGTTACTGAAACATGCAAATTGCTCAGCTACTGGGAATATATATACTGGACAGAATCTATGCAAGCATTCAGCTTGCAAATGATGTGGAATACCTAATAGCTGTCTAGAAGAAATTTCATATAAAGCTCTTATATTTTACAAGACTGTGGCTACTAGCAAGTCTTATGGCATTTTTCATTACTAAGTCTATATATTTATAAATGTATACATGACTAAAATCCAAAAACTCACAGTAATCTCGTGCTGAAAAGAATTTTAAATATCATTTAGTTTATCTTATCTGAAGTCCCAAAAAGATGATATATTATATTATCATATACTATCAACAAAAGAAACCAAAATTCCAACCCACATATTTTGATTTTAAGTCCAGGCTCTTTCATTATTTAATATGGCCCACCTATAATATAAAATTTAGAATTATTGATTTTAGTATAAGACAAAGAGAAGGCAGTATTGCAGTTACGCTCTAGGAATAACATTCTCATTTCTTATTAACAGCATGCTAGATGTTTGTTCTTTGTGATGTTCTATAAATGTCCATTAAAATGCCTTTCTTCATTTCTTAAAATAATTTTATTTCAATATATAAAGATTCTACACAACAATGATAGATGTAGAAACAAGATAGTTGAGCTTTTTGCTAATGTAATATTAATGTGTAAGTGGTCAAACCACCTGTGCAATTGAATAGCAATCCACAAAAGCATGAGTCCTCCCTTATGCTTAGTAAGTAAGCACTGGTTTAGAAGGAAAATTTCTTACAAAATCTCACTCTTGAAATTAATTATTAAAAGGTGTTTAGAATATGATACTCCATTTATGAATTTCCTATTTACTTAATATAAAGTTATTTGGTGAAGGTATCTTCTCTTGATTAAGGTTTATCCTTATCTGACAGAGTCCATTACAGTCTTTGTCCAGAAATCGTGAGTTAATTTAAAACAAAAAAAGGAAAATCACACTTTCTTAAGTTTAAAAGGGAGCAGTCAAGCCTCTAAAGTAATGAGCATGATATTTAAACATCCATGAGAAGTTATGGAATTAAGTGTAATCTACATGGTCTCCACTTAAAAAGACATAAATCCTTGTTGCAACACCTGCCCAGCTGGTTTCCCTACCCTTAATCTTGCTCCCCTCCAGAAATTTTCTTTTCTGTGCCTGGAAGAATTTTTTAAAGATGGATCTGAAGTTGTTACCTCTCTACTTGAAACTCTTCAGTGGCTTTCTATTAGCTAGAGGATAAACTTCGAGTTTATGTTGAGGCCATTAAGTACCCCGTGGGGTCTGACGGCTGCAGCCCTCTTGCACACTCCGATTCTAGAATATCAGACTCCCCACTCTTCTCATCTAGAGAAAGGCCTTGCAGGTGCTGCTTTCTCGTCTTTCTTCATCTTACTCTTCCTTGTCTTTCATTACTGCTGAGGAGCCCCAGCTTCCTGAAATCTAACCAATCCCCTGAGCTAGGTTACTTGAACCGTCTATATTTTCCCCAAGCCCCTTGTGGCATACCATTCAGGCACCTACTTCTCTCTTTAGGTAGAATCTAACATTCTCCTAGATATCAAGATTCACATCTTGTAATAGGTGACACATGACAATCACCCAATAATTAATTTTAGGGCAGAAGCATGAAAGAATGGATATATCAACTCGAAAAGAATTCATGTGAGAAGTCACGCATGAAACTTGGTGATGTTTCCACTGGAGGCCAAGGAAGACCTCGTGCTGCTAGAATGCAAAGGTCCAGGTCACTGGGCAGAACTGTGCTCTGATGTTGCTCCTGCTGTCTTCTGACTTCAGGTTCTTGACCAGACCTCAATCCGCAAGCCTGGACATCCTGCTGTACCTCTTCATGATCACTCCTTGCAAACATCCCATCTCGTTCTTCAACTAATATTTTGGAAATTTTTTTGAGGAACAAAACCAGTAAGTTCCCACTCTGCCAATGTTTTACCAATGCAGATTTTATTTTTTAATCCCTGTTCTCTCTTACAACCCAGATCATGGGATAGTTAATTATATCTTCCACTCTATTCTTCAGTGACTCAGATTACTCTGGCCTTATTTAAACCAAATTAGATGGTGGTCTGAGTAATATCAACCCTGAAGCCAGATGTTGCCTTTCCCTTGCTTTAGAGCAAGTAAGTGGCTGCCTGATTCCCATATGCAAAAGGAAAAATCTGTGTCAAAACATTTTCCAACAAGAATACTCAAGGCCTGAAAATTCTCACATTTTTGAGAGCTGTCTATGTTATAAGGCAGAATGCCTTCCTTCCTCTTTCTAAAGAGGCAATTTACTAATCTGCAGGTATTCACCAATGCATTAACAGATAAATTCCTTGGAGAAAATAGCTATAGCAAAACACTGAGCAATTTACTCTGACGGAATGGTAACATTCGAGAAGAGGAAACAGGACTTTAATGTCCTAAAGAAAAAGCTAAGGATGGTGCATTCCAGTGAGAGGTAGATGCAGTATGATCAGAGGCAATCTGAAAACAAAAATTTCAAAATCAATTTGTGCTTACAGTGTTTCCTTATTTCCTCTGTTTTTCTTCCTGCAACTTCATGGGTATCCTCCCCCAGTCCCAAATTCAAATTTCGTAAAATGCTTTAATGGTTATAGGAGTAACTCAAGTAGCCACACTCAATTGCTATCAACCAGAAAATACTTATGATCCTCCATCAAAGGAAAAGCAAATGCCTCATCAAAAATCATATCAGAAATACTAATTGCAGCATACCTTGAAGTTCTCTTGATATTTATGTTTTTATATATCTGATTGTGGTCAAGTCTATATATGCTAGTTATTATAATGAAAAATTTACAACAAAAATATCAAAGGAGGAATTTTCTGGTAACTTACAAGCAGTAAGACCATGTAAGACACAGTCTTGTTTACATACAGGCCTTTAGACACTATATCAATATCAACAACAAGTGAGTCCCAAATATTATCACAACTTTATGGCATCTATTTAAATGTGTGATTCTACATTTTATACTTTTATCTGAATTCATAGGTGCTCCAACTGGAAACTATTAATGAGAAATAATAAGGTGATCATAGAGCAAGGGATAATTAGAAATATTTTTATACATTGATTAATAGACCTTGTATTGCTTCCTCTTCAAGATTTTTACTCTCATATCTCACTTTAAAAAACTAAAAATTTCAGGGGCGCCTGGGTGGCTCAGTTGTTAAACATCTGCCTTTGGCTCAGGTTGTGATCCTGGTGTCCTGGGATTGAGCCCCACATCGGGCTCCCTGCTCGGCAGGGAACCTGCTTCTCCCTCTCTCACTCCCCAGCTTGTGTCCCCTCTCTAGCTGTCTCTCTCTCTCTCTGTTAAATAAATAAATAAAATCTTTAAGAAGAATGAAAAAAATAATAAATAAATAAATAAAAATTTCAAAACCAAACCGTACCTACTAATAGTTTCCTTGTTTCTTCCAGTACATTTACAGCCACTTAATGACTTTCCATTATATTTTTTAAATCTAGATACCTGTTTGACCAACATCAACTTGAAATTGAATTTTGGGTCAGAAGTTAGAACACCTCTAGAGCATTACTAAATAAATCATTTCTAACTAAAACTAAATGTGTTTAGATTCTTTTTTTTCATTTACTTGACAGAGATAGAGAGATTGAGCATAAACAAGGGGACCTGCAGGTAGAAGAAAAGTCTCAGGCTCCCTACTGACCAGAGAGCCGGAGGGGATGGCGGGCTAGATCCTAGGACCCTGGGATCATGACCTGAGCTGAAGGCAGATGCTTAACTGACTGAGCCACCCAAGTGCCCCAAAACTAAAAGTGTTTAAAAAAACTAAGTGTTACTAATAATTTAAAGAAGTGAAACATTAAACTGTATTTGACTATTGCATATTATAGTTTATTGCACTTATTAACATTATGCATTATTTTAAAATAATAAAATATTAGTAAATTATTCTTTGTTTAAAAAAGTAGATTTTATGTTTTAGGACTTTTTTTGCAGGGTTTGAAAAATCTCTATTTTATCTTGTCACCAATATTTTGAGGTAAAACAATGCAAAACTGCAAAAAAAATGAAAATGAAAGAAACAAGATATCATCTGACATGAATTCTTTTCAGATTTGGAAGGAGAATTTATTTTGGATTATTGTCAGGACACCAAAAAAAGCAGGCAGATCTCTTCAATCCTACAATTTAGGAAAATCTTATTGGAACGAATGCTCTTTGGTTATACTGTTCATTCCTTCGGTGCTGGATTCTGAAGCCAGTCGTTTAATTGTGTCGATGACTAACTTCCATTGTGCAAAGAACTTAATTACATACTGTGGTTCAGTTTCTATTTTGCCAGGCAGTCGTTCATCCATAAAAGAATGCTGTAGAAAGTAAGTGGTAAAATGCAAAAGAAATTGAAAGCACATGATTGTAGTCAGGAAGCAAATAAGTAGTTTTCAAAGAAAAGCCAGAACACTTGAACTGGGAACTGGATTGTACTCCTAAAACAAAGAAAAAATTGGCAGCCAAGGAGAAATATTTTGTGATCTCACTTATTGTTCAACATTCTAAAGTTATTCGAACCTACTTTTGCACTTTTGTTTACTGGTCAATTAGTGAAATTCGTCAAATGAAACTAAACTATTTTTTAAAGCCGTAAAATTTTTAAGAGAATAATATTTCCCTTTTGTGAATATAGGGTTATTCTCCATCTCCTCTCTTTTAAGATAATTATTCCCACTTTAAATTTACAGTAGTGGCTCCTTTGGAGTTAACCAGACAGCTTTGCAATAACCCCAGGTTATTAAAGCACACAGGATTGAAGGATCTGGATAGTTTCTACAACTTCATATTGCTTTACTGCTGCTTTGGGTCTAGCTTAAAATATCAAGACACAATCTTGAAAATAGTAGGTGTTTTATCTATGACAGTAGTGGCTTCAAATCATTAACCCTGAAATATATTCGTAAGTACAAATGCTTACTGTAAGCAGAATATTTTAATCTGAGCATGATCTACTCTACCTAATTAAAGTAGACCTCCTGAGGGCAGGAGATACAATTTTCCCTACAATCAATAATTACTTTATGTTTCTCATTATTTTCTTGTTCTAGTAAAGAGACAATGTTCCCTGCAATCGATAATTACTTTATGTTTCTCATTATTTTTTTGTTCTAGTAAACTACAGTTTAGCATAATTGCATTTCAGGTGTTTCATTTCAGTACTTGATATTTGCCATTTAAATTTGTGTTACTTTACAGTTTGAGGGATTTAAACAAATCATTTAGTTCATTTTTATACAAAGTCCTTTGTCTTCAGTCTAAAACATGTTGAAATTTTGCAAACAGAGGTGCTTAATAATAAATTCCCAGGAATTGTCACTTGGTCTGAATTGGGGGAGGACATCACAAGAAGTACCAACTTGGCATGACCTTGGAAGTATTCACAAAACAGAGGCAGTAGAGGATAAAAAGTAAAGGTATTGATTTTGCAGTCAAATAGGCCCGGGGTTTGAATTCTGACTCTGCTATTGGACTGAATATGCGACCTTGAATCATACAATGCCTCTAAACTTCTATTTCTTACTGTGTGAATTTGGGATTATCATGATATATTGCTCAGGGCTGATGTGAGCATCAGGTGAGATAAGGTGCATAAACGCTTGACACATAGTAGATACTCAATAAGCATGGGCTAAGCTGGTTCTAGCAGTAGTAGGCCTGGGTTGGAAGGGGTCAGTTCTGTCACCTTTGTGATGCAGTGTTGCGAGTGACCCTCCTCTCGAAGCCTCTTGGGAAGGAAACCCTTGCTAAAGACTCTGGAAACAACACCTGGTATTCAGACAACTTCCAGAATCAAGGAACTTCCTAAACCTGAACGCACTTCTGTTATTTATGCAGCCGGACATTTACTGGTGGAGTATAAGATTTTTGTGAGAACATAGCCTTGATATATCACCCCAAGGATCAATTTTATTAAATATTTTTTTTCTCCATAATGTTAAGAAAGCTTTCTAAGTGGGTGAGCTGAATATTGCCTGTTCCTTTTGTTAGATTTTCCCTGTAGGTGAAATGTCAGGGGAAGATAATATTTAAAATCTAGTGAACTAGGGCGCCTGTGTGGCTCAGTCGGTTAAGCAACTGCCTTCGGCTCAGGTCATGATCCTGGAGTCCCAGGATCGAGTCCCGCATCGCGCTCCCTGCTCAGCGGGGAGTCTGCTTCTCCCTCTGACCCTCCCCCCTCTCATGTGCTCTCTCTCTCTCTCATTCTCGCTCTCTCAAATAAATAAATAAAATCTTTAAAAAAAAATCTAGTGAACTAAAGGCCATGTAGAAGAGGCTAAACAGCCATAAATTGGAGTGTTGGAGTACCGCAGCCGAGTACTTACTGTGAAGTTATTTCTCTATTCATAGCATTCACCCAGGACTGAAGTTCGTAAGTTAAGAAGAAATCAGAAAAACTGAAAATGGCGTGATAAAGCATTTTGTTGACCATCTAAATAATGGAAATTAAGAAATCATAATTATTTTGCTTGGAGATGAGACAAGATCTATATGGAGGTTAAGGATCTTAAAATTTATTTATGACTTAGTATTTGGTCAAATGGTGCAAAATAATGGTGTATTTGAATTTGAGTAATTTAGACCACTAATGAGGAATAACCTTCCTAAAAATAAAGAAGATCTAGAGTCAAGAAAGATGATAAAAGAATTATCTGCTTTAAAAATTACAGAATATAAAATTTAAGAGTCTGGGGACAGGAAAAGTAATTTCAACTAAACCTTTGATTTTATCTATGAAATCTTATATGTTTAAGAAGTTAATATACCTCTCATTATACCTAAATTATAATCCAGCCTAAAGGTAAATAGGTGAATTTCAGATTTACTAGATGAGAAAACAGATCAAAATTTCACAATAAGCTTAAGGAGGTTTAAAAGAACACATTGACTCATTTAAAAATCTTTCTTAGACATACGACAAGGTAACCTTATAAAACAGCTCATAATATATTGATGTTAACCTCTAGATGATTTTACTGAAGAATGTGAAACTCACTTCTAAAAAAAAAAGAATAGAAATGGACCAGGTTTGTTTGCTCTCGTACAGACCTAAATTGCTATGAAAGATGCAGATCAGAAGGAAACTCTCCAGGGAAAATTCGCTGAAGTCATCATCAAATCATATAATCAGTATAAGTAGGTCATGACAATACTCAAGATACTTGCCCTCTAGAAAGTCTGACCTAGAAGAATCTCTTTCTTTCTTTTTTTTTTTCTTTTTTCTTGGATGATAATTACTTAGAGCTGGAAACATATTATCACTGATGATATCAAGTGGAATTTGGGGAATGAATGAAGAAGTAAAGGGTATAGATCTGTTATCAGATGAAAGGCCTTCAAGATACGTGAGTGTGGCTTGTTTAACTCACTATGAATAATTCCAGTTGAGATCTTAGCTTTGCCATAATAGATTGTATAGCACTGACAAAAAATGAATATAAAATAAGCCTCATAACAACAAAAAGTTTCAGGTATTTCTGTCTACTTTCTTTCAAAACTCCTCTTTATGGCCTTATTTAATCAATCTTGAATTGTCAAAAACAAAACCAAAAATAAAAACAATACCAATAAGTCATCAGAGAAGTGCTTTAAGTGCTTATAGCATAGGAAAAAATTGCTCTCCCTTTCTCCCCAAGAATGCATTATTAAAAAAATCTGTAAGATGTGTTTTAATGTACACCCACGCAGCCAGACAACCACTGTCACCACAAAGAAGGAAAATGGTCCAAAAGTGACTCGAACAGAGATCTTTGTACATCCTGCAGAAAGCTAGGGCCTTTCAACATATTTGTGGCTTCACTGCAGGAAACAGACTCTTATTTTTTGATGAAGCTATTATGTAGTTATGAAGCATTGCTCTTTCACCAAGGCTGTGCAATATTTTTTTTAACCATTGGTTAAAATATAGCAAATTTAAATTCTTCATCAAAAAAACGGAAAACCAAAGAATGAGATCCATCTCCTACCCAGTTGTGTAGCAAAAGTTGCCACCTCCAAGATCAGAGGACACAATGTGTTTTCATTTACAATTTCCTCATGCTTAAAACTCGGCTGTGAAAAGCCAAGTCCCTTTAAACTGAAGGAATTTGGCATAGAAACCAGTAAATTGTCTGCATTTAAAAAAATACTAATTTAAATACCTCAGTTGCTTCTGTAGAACAGAAATGCCAAAATTCCAAGTTTTCTTATAATCAAATTTCCTCTCTTCTAACTTAATTCTAGCTTCTAATATAATATGATCATAATGTGGAAGAGGAATAATTTTCAAATGCTTTTGCATAATGTCAAATAGGCTGGAGAGGAATATTTTTATCTCCTTTCTATTTAATAATTTGATATGTTATATGAAAAGATGATTTTCAAATAAAAACAAATATAGGCTAGCAGAAATGTAGGCTACTCTAACTTATAGGCTATAACTTTATAATATGGTATATTAATTAAAAGATGGACATACTAATTTTTCACTATAATATAAATATATATATTTCTATGATCAGCATTGATACATGTGTACATGTATGTGAATGTGTGTGTATATACTTATAATATATTTGAACTGAATAAACTGTATTACAGTTTAAATCTGTGTTTAAAGCACGTGGTAGATATTTGATTTGCTTACCAATATTTCTTACACATAGGAAGATTCCATGGCCTCAGTGCCTTAAAATTAGGCAAAACCTGGGCTTTATTTCACTGATAAATGATAAAGATCTTGTGCACAATTCTTCCCTTTCTCTTTCCCTACTGCCCAGATCTAGGAGACCATGTGTTTAAGATGAAGTAGTTACAGAATGCTAGACCCACCCCCATTGATTCACTCCATGGAGTACTGTTGCCTTGGAGAGTCACCCAGACCTACAACAGACATTGTGTAACACAGAAACAGCACTTTGTGGTGTTAAGGATCAGGATTTGTGTGTTGTTTATTATGGAAGCACAATCTAGACTGGGTAATCTACAGTGACAATTTCCAAACCTTTGAAATTGTTCTCAACATCAGCAGAAGTTTTGAGTATATACTTTTAACATATATGTTTATTTACAAATATCATAGCTAATGATTTTATTTATACATCTTGTGCATTATAAAACATAGTCAAAAAGTAGAAATGAGAAAGGACAAATTACAAAAAAGTAATATCAAGTTCTCTAATACATTTCCTACACTCCAAATCTATCACCTGTTTTGTCCTTGATTCACTGCACCCCACTTTGGTGATCAATGATCCAGAATTTAGTGAGTCCAATGAAACTGATATAAAGATAATCATGGGGAAAATTTACTACCAGATATAAAGAGACACTGTAATTCTAGGTTCTATTCATTGTCTCCTTTCTATAGAATAATATGTCTACATTATGGCTCAGAATCATTAGTATCTTCTTCCATACTAAAGAGATCACAGTCTTTGAGGGCCTAGAAATCTAGCAAATAGCAGAAAGTGATAATACAAATACCATCAGGATTTTTGTGTGTTAAATCCCTACACTTGTCAGTAATCACTCATTTAAAGCTGAAGTTCAAAGACAGCATTCATTTAACAGTTTCTTTTAGAAACAATTTTAATTAAAACATCATCAAGAGAGGAAGTCAAAAGACGTCCCAAATCCAAGCTAGTGGAACCTTTTATAAAATGACAGCATAGCATAAAGTTCTATGAAACTTGAAGTATATAAATATTTGTCACATATAGATCTATGTGGAAAAACAAAGTCACTATCAGAATACATAGGTTTAAAAAATGGTAACTGGTCATTTCAGAAAGACTTAATCACTAACTATTCTTAATTGATCCCATATTTTATTGGCTTGAAGAAATGACATCATAAACATTTTGGCCACCATGTTTTTGTTATCCCACAGGGTTGAAATGGAAGGAAATGTCCACTCTTTTGTAACATTTTTCATCACCAGTCAAAGGTTTTAAAGTCTATTCAAGAAAAAGTTTTTAAATTCAATGCAATTAAATTTTTCATCCATATCAGCTGTTCTCTAGACTAGTCACCCATATGAGTCATGACTTTCAAACACTCAGATCTCATTGAGTAAGCTATGCAAATTAGACTAATAAACTGCCCCAAAAATCTATGATAATATTAATTAACCTCTTGTAATTGTGATGTTAAGCTTAGGGGGTACTTTTACAGCTGCTGAATAAAATGTTGGCAACAATAATAAGAATTGCTGCCATTTTCAGAGTGCATTATTTCAGGTGGCCAACAAGATACATTATAGGGAATTACATATTAGTATAATGAATTACTCCTTCTAATGATCAGAAGAGGCTGGTACACAGGCCAACAGCTCACTGAGTTCAAGTATAAGGACATTCCACTGTTAGCATTCAATGAAAAGACTTGTTATTAAATATGATGACAAAATATACAGAGAAACATATATATGGATGGTAACTTAACTTGATTCTCATCATTAAGATTATTTGCCGCTTTTAAAGCTTTGCCAAGGAACTTATCAGTCAAATAGGGATCAATTCTAAATGAACTTGCTGTGTGTAGGTTGTAATTAGGGAGAGTGTAACCCAAGGAAAGGGTCTAAGTAAGTGATCTTTCCCCAGCAGGGGCTTGAGATAAATGCTGATTTAAAAAAAAAAATGCAGAAACATCTCATTGTCCTTGCATTTATTCAACAATCCTTACAAAAATTATTGCTCTCATCTTTAACAGATGAGGAAGATATGCTAGAGGAAGACCACAGCCTAAGTAAGGTTCATTTATTATTCAACTTGTTTCAGCTTGTAACTTTGTATCATTCACGCTATTCTTTGACAATTATCTCCATCTTCAGTGACTGGCTATAATATCTGGCACAGCACAAGCACATACAAAAATATTTACTGCTTGAATGAATGAATACTTACTTAAAAACATATTCTGGTTCGATTTAAATCAAGTCTGGGCAAAATTAACTGCTTATTCTTTAATGTTCCTGTGGTGATTCATGCTTCTTACTATTACAGAATTTACCACAGTAACTTTTATTCATTTATCTTATGTATCCATCCCTCACAAACTGTGATTTCCTGAAGAGTAGGGGTCATGGCTTAATTGAGCCTTATATTCCCAAATCTTGTATCATGTATATTGGACCCTAATAGGCACTCAACAAATATTTGTTTCACTGAATTAAGTTTCCATCCTTCACCTGGCATGGCTTCAGACTGAGGCAGGACTGACCACATGAATCAGAGATAAGAAAGGATATCAATCAGAATGGCCTGTTGGCATGATGGAGCAATAGGTGGCTACCTGTGAAAGACTTCTGACACAGAGCACAAAAGGGGCGGGGGAGATGGGCAAACTTCCTTGGATTTCAGGTGTGAATAATATACAGGATGCCTCCCACAAACTCTGCCACGTTCAGGTGCTTCAGAGCAGAGGGGCACTATAGTAGAGGTCAGAACACAGATCAGCAAGAGTCAACAGAAGGGCAAGAGCTGACATAGGTCTATGCATGGCTCAAAATCCAAGTGTCAGGGCTGTCAATAGACTGGAGGTCTGACCTGGTAGTGTGTCCAATGTGAGTAAGAGTCACCTCATATCAGAGTTTCAGCTCAATTGTAGCTCTATTGTAGCAGCCCAGTCTCACATGACTGGATGGAAGAAATACTGGGGCCATGAGATAAGCCCTTGAACTCCTTGGGTTATGTGTTGAACCCATGTCTGTAGTAGGTGATTGAAGAGGACCCTGAAAGGGAGTGGAACCAAAGCCCATGTGGGTCCCGGTGTTTGCAACACTACTAGAACACTTGATCCCAGGCACTGCAGAGAAGGTTAGAAAGTTTTGAGAAAGACACTCCAAAGCACGGGAGCCCCTTGGGTCACCCATGGGTCACCCATGCTTTGGAGTGTCTTTCTCAAAACTTTCTAACATGACCTGATCTAAGGGTGGTGTTCTGAATCAAAATCTCCTGACGTGTTTGCTAAATATGCAGAATTCTCAGCCCATCCCAAACCTACTGAATCCGGATCTTTTTGGACTGAACAGAAAATACTTTTAACAAGCTTCCTGGTGTTTCTAAGGGACATCAATGTTTAAGAGCCACTGGCCTAATCTATAAGACATCTGGCTTGTTAGTATGCATTCACATTGATAGTCAGTTTCATTTACCCTCAAAATCTTTGAATATTGATCGCAGACCAACCAGATCAGATGGACCATTCTCTTTTTTTTTTTTAAGATTTATTTATTCATTTGAGAGAGAGTGAGCAGGGAAGGGGCCGAGGGAGTGGGAGAGAGTGATCCCAGACTCCCTGTTGAGCACAGAGCCCAATGCTGGGCTTGATCTCAACACCCTGAGATCATGACCTGAGCCAAAACTAAGAGTCAGATGCTTAACCGACTGAGCCACCCAAGTGCCCCAGATGGACCATTTTCTATTTGCCAGACATTCCATGTACATTCATATAATCACACCTTTTTTTCACTCTCTTTCCTCTGAGTGGATTATTTATCCAATTTTATATGATTGTTGTCCTGCTCATGCTTGATGACACATCCTCTGTAATGTCCATTTATATTTGTGTGTGTGTCTTTTGTATATTGTCTTTTTTTAAAGATTTTGTTTATTCATTTGAGACACAGAGATACAAAGAGAGAAAGCATGAGCAGGGAGAGAGGCAGAGGGAGAAGCAGGCTCCTTGCTGAGCCAGGAGCCCGATGTGGGGCTCGATCCCATGACCCCAGGATCATGACCTGAGCTGAAGGCAGATGCCCAACCATCTGAGCCACCCAGGCGCCCCAGTATATTATCTTTTTATTTATTTCTTTTATGTTTATCTTTCCTTTCAGATTTGAACTTTTTTTCCTTTTTTTCTATATTTTTATTAAGTTATGTTAATCACCATACATTACATCATTAGATTTTATGTAGTGTTCCATGATTCATTGTTTGTGTATAACACCCAGTGCTCCATGAACTTTGAATGCAGGGAAGACATGATTTATTTTGTAACTCAATCATTTTGTCACATTGTAGGTGCTCAACTGATATACTTAATATAATCCCAAATATAATGCCAAGCATTATATTGTAAAGGCTTAGCTTTGCACTGTCCTTTCAGATCAAGTCTTACAGAAAGAGTTCAGGACCACTTTACCAGCATCATTTGCTTCTAAAACCAAGCCCATTCCTAGAACAGAGTTTTTAGACAGAGAATCTGTAGGCTAAAATTAAGTTAAAATTAACATAATGGGTCCAGTTATAGAGTCAGGGACTATCGACCTTGCAGAGTGATTTAGTTTAAGAAAAAAAGCAGATCTAGATGTCCCATTAGTGCTACTAAATAAACTGTGTTCTGATAGTAGGGATTGATCTAAGCCAGGGGAAAGTGGCTAATGTATAGCTAATCCAAGTCTGGAGTGAAGAAACAGGCATCTTTTGGTTCTGAATGCATTTTTTTCAGATGCATTTATCACACCCTATAAATAATGAGCAAAGCACGGAACTGACACTGTAGTTTCTAGTCTCACAACTTGGGGATAAGAAAAGTCAGTTCACATGGGAGAAACCTGGAGCTAAAGCACAAACATCACTTACAAAGTTGGCCAGAATTTAGTATGATAATTAGTCATAGAAAATTATTTTGAAAATCTTAAATCTCTAAAGGATTGAAAATGTAATGAAAAGCTACACTAAGAGAACACTAGAAGTGGTTGGCATGCATTTAAGGAGTAGTGAGAAAACTAAGCTTAGTCGATATGGGTTTGTATATCATGTAGTTTACAGTCAGGCATGAATTGAGTCAAATGGGTGAATAGTAATGGTTGCGTATTCTTGTGATTAGAATTGTATTTTTAAATTGAAAAAAAATCCCCTCAAGACTACCTCAACTGTATCCACTTATCAGAAGCAGAATATGAGAGCTTCAGAAAAACAAGATTTCTTTTTCTTTGACCCATGAAGGTTATTAGAGCCCTGGACAAATTCAAAAGTAAAGTGGATTTTTTTTTTTTATTCTGTGCTAGTTTAATAAAAGCTGAGAAGGGCAATTCTGAATTAGAGTCTCACATGTATTTTAGTCTTGAGTTTATTATCCTTTTCAGTAAAGAATTTCACCCATAGCTTCTGAAAATTGAGCAGCTGGTTTCAGTTGATTGATGGGTATGTTTTATGAAAACAACAAAGTGCAAATGAGCTAGCTTATTGCAGTTGGTTCTGTTTCATTCACTGTCTTATGCAAAGGCTCCATCTGTAACTTTGTCAGTCACTGAAGATGTAACCCCCGCTTCAATTTGAAGATACTATACATTTCTGAAAGAGCATCCTTTCACCTGACTCTTTCTTCTATTAAATACATATTCCCAAAGTCTTGTATTTATGAAAGAAAAGCCCTACTAGTCAGAAAAGTACCCTTAGAAATATTAACAGCCTGCAGAGATAGCCCCCTACCATTTTAGTGTATTAAATGATTTATCCACTTATTTAATAAATCATTATGGGCCCCTGCTCTTCCTTCTGCATGAGATATAGGGGTACAAAGAAAATGTCTCCTGCCCTCAAGGGGCTATATCATAGTCTACTTGGGAGATAGATAATAAAGAGTAAGCAGATTAATATGTTTTCACTTAGAATATTTTTAAATAAGAAGAAAAATCAAGGAGGCTATGGAACTGGTGAGTGATCAGGTAGAAGAGAAGTCCTTTTTATAAGTTGGTCAGGAAAGAGCTCACTGAAGAGATGACATTTAAGCAGAGATTAATAAAAGGAGGGAGTGACCCTGTCTAGACCTAAATGTGGGACATTCTAGGTAGAAGAAAGACAAGGCCAATAGCTCAGAAGTGAACAAACAATATGTTTTCGCTTGTTTGTTTTTAAGAAACCTAAAATCACCAGTGTGGCTGGAATGGGATAAACGTAAGGATACCTAAGGAAAGTGACTTTTCAGCCAGCTAGGCAAGGAATGAATTTGCAGTATTTATAATATAGTTGTTGAACTGGTTTATTGATAAAATCTGTAACATGTTTTTTAAATAACTGGAGATAAGATATATTTAAGGGTGGGGAGCCTGGGTGGCTCAGTCGGTTAAGCATCTGACTCTTGGATTCAGCTCAGGTCATGATCTCATTGGTCATGAGATCAAGCCTCCTATTGGGCTCCTTGCTCAGCTCCTTGAAGATTTTCTCCCTCTGCCCCTCCCCCACTTATGCACATGCTCGCTCTCTCTCATAAATAAACAAATCTTTCAAAAAAAGATGTATGAGGCGGAGCAAGATGGCGGAGGAGTAGGAGACCTAGATTTCGTCTGGTCTCAGGAATTCAGCTGAATAGGGATCAAACCATTCTGAACACCTACGAACTCAACAGGAGATTGAACAGGAGAGTAGCAACAACTCTCTGAACAGAGAAGCGACCACTTGCTGGAAGGTAGGACGTGCGGAGAAGTGAATCCGAGGCGATATTCGGGAGGATAGATGGCGGGGGAGAGGGCCTCCGTCAGCCACTTCTGGCAAGTGATAGAGCCGCGGAGCACAAAATCGGACCTTTTAGAAGTTGGCTCGGCGGAGGGACGTCGCTGCAGTGGCTAAGCGGAGGGTGGAATCCTCCCGGGACAGTGTGGTCTCAGGACCCTTGGGGTCACAGAGAGACCGGGGGTGCCTGAGTGCGCCAGGGCTCCCAGGTATCGGAGCAGGGAAGCCGGCTGCAGATACGGAGCAGAGTCGCGGGCTCTCAGCTCGGGGTTGCCATAAACTGTGATCTGCGGCCCAGTTGGGGCACGGCTCCCCCAGCAGGGACCCAACAAGCAGCAGATCCGGGGAGACTCCCCTTCCTTCCCGGGGAGGAGCGGTGCGGGAACGCACTGCAGGGATCTGCTGGGTTTGGAGACTCCGCGCGGGGTCGGGTGCCAGAGAAAGCAGTGCTCGATCACAGGCCGGGTGAGCACGGAGTGCGGCCGGAGACCGGGGACACGGAAGTGACTGCTTTTCTCTGGGGGCACACTGAGGAGCGGGGCCCCGAGTTCTCAGCTCCTCCGAGTGGAGATTGGGAGGCCACCATTTCTGCCCTGGTCCTCCAAAGATGTACTGAGAGATTGCAGGGAACAAAAGCTCCTGAGAGCAAACCGGAGCAGCTTCCTTAGCCCGGACCGACAAGGGCAGGGCAATTCCGCCTCTGGCAAAGACATTTGGAAACCACAGCAACAGGCCCCTCCCCCAGAAGATCAGCACAAACAGCCAGCAAGCCAAGACCAAGTTGATCGATCAAGGAGAATAGAAGAACTCCAGCGCTAGGGGAATACTGCACATAGATTCATGGCTTTTTTTTTTTTTTCCTTTTCTTTTCTTTTTTTTTTTTTTACCAGGATTCATTATTTCATCAAAGTTAATTTTTGTTGACTGTTTTTTTTTATTTTTCTTTTTCCCTTTTTCAACCAACATCTTATAAATCCCTTTTTAAAAAAAAAAAAAACATTTTTTATTTTTCATTTTTAGAGTCATATTTTATCCCTTCATAGTAGTTACCCTTATTTTTGGCATATATATATATAAGTTGTTCTCTCTTTAAAATTTTGAGGTACAGTTTCTTCTAACACATCAAAATATACCCTAAATCACTAGTGTATGGCTTTGTTCTAGTCTCCTGCCTGATCACATTCTCTCCCTTTTTCCTTTTTTTTTTTTTCTTCTTAAATCTTCTTTCTTTTTTCAAACAACTTATCTTACCAAGTCCTTTTATAAAATCTTTTATAATTTTCATCTTTACAGTCATCTTCCATCCCTTCATTGTATCAACCCTTATTTTGTACATATATGTCTTTCTTCCTTTAAAATTTTAGGAGGCACTTTTTTCTAACAGACCAAAATACGCCCAAAATCTAGTGTGTGGCACTGATCTATGCACTAGCCTGATCATATTTGATCATATTCTGCCTTTTTTGTATTGTTTTGTTTTTGTTTTTATCTTTTTTCTCTTTTTTTTTTCTTTTTCTCTTTCTTTTTTCTTTCTTTCCCTTTCTTTTCCCCTGGTTTCAGGTCTTTTCTGATTTGTATACAGTATATTTGCTGGGGCCGTTGTAAACCTGTTAGCATTTTGTTCTCTCATTCATCTATTCTCCTCTGGACAAAATGACAAGACGAAAGAAATCACCTCAGCAAAAAGAACAAGAGGTAGTACCGTCAGCCAGGGACCTACTCAATACAGACATTAGTACGATGTCGGACCTAGAGTTCAGAATCATGACTTTAAAGATACTAGCTGGGCTTGAAAAAAGCGTGGAAGTTATTAGAGAAACCCTTTCTGGAGAAATAAAAGAACTAAAATCTAACCAAATCGAAATCAAAAAGGCTATTGATGAGGTGCAATCAAAAATGGGGGCACTAAATGCTAGGATAAATGAGGCAGAAGAGAGAATCAGCGATATAGAAGACCAAATGATGGAAAATAAAGAGGCTGAGAAAAAGAGAGAGAAACAACTACAGGATCACGAGGGCAGAATTCGAGAGATAAGTGATATGATAAGACGAAACAACATTAGAATAATTGGGATCCCAGAAGAAGAAGAGAGAGAGAGGGGGGCAGAAGGTATATTGGAGCAAATTATAGCAGAGAACTTCCCTAATGTGAGGAAGGAAACAGGCATTAAAATCCAGGAGGCACAGAGAACCCCTCTCAAAATCAATAATAATAGGTCAACACCCCGACATCTAATAGTAAAACTTACGAGTCTCAGAGACAAAGAGAAAATCCTGAAAGCAGCTCGGGAGAAGAGATATGTAACCTACAATGGTAGAAACATTAGATTGGCAACAGACCTATCCACAGAGACCTGGCAGGCCAGAAAAGACTGGCAAGAGATCTTCAGAGCACTAAACGAGAAAAATATGCAGCCAAGAATACTATATCCAGCTAGGCTATCATTGAAAATAGAAGGAGAGATAAAAAGCTTCCAGAACAAACAAAAACTAAAGGAATTTGCAAACACGAAACCAGCCCTCCAAGAAATATTGAGAGGGGTCCTCTAAGCAAAGAGAGAGCCTAAAAGCAGCAAAGAGCAGAAACGAACACAGACAACAGACAGTTAACAGTCACCTTACAGGTAATACAATGGCACTAAATTCGTACCTTTCAATAGCTACCCTGAATGTAAATGGGCTAAATGCCCCAATCAAAAGACACAGGCTATCAGATTGCATTAAAAAACAAGACCCATCAATATGCTGTCTGCAAGAGACTCGTTTTAGACCCAAAGACACCCCCAGATTGAAAGTGAGGGGGTGGAAAACCATTTACCATGCTAATGGACACCAAAAGAAAGCTGGGGTGGCAATCCTTATATCAGACAAACTAGATTTTAAAACAAAGACTGTAATAAGAGATGAGGAAGGACACTATATCCTACTGAAAGGGTCTATCCAACAAGAAGATCTAACAATTGTAAATATCTATGCCCCGAACATGGGAGCAGCCAATTATATAAGGCAATTAATAACAAAAGCAAAGAAACACATTGACAACAATACAATAATAGTGGGGGACTTTAACACCCCTCTGACTGAAATGGACAGATCATCTAAGCAAAAGATCAACAAGGATATAAAGACTTTAAATGACACACTGGACCAAATGGACTTCACAGACATATTCAGAACATTCCATCCCAAAGCAAAGGAATACACATTCTTCTCTAGTGCCCATGGAACATTCTCCAGAATTGATCACATCCTAGGTCACAAATCAGGTCTCAATCGGTACCAAAAGATTGGGATCATTCCCTGCATATTTTCAGACCACAATGCTTTGAAACTAGAACTCAACCACAAGAGGAAAGTCGGAAAGAACTCAAATACATGGAGGCTAGGGAGCATCCTACTAAAGAATGAATGGGTCAACCAAGAAATTAAAGAAGAATTAAAAAAATTCATGGAAACCAATGAAAATGAAAACACAACTGTTCAAAATCTTTGGGATACAGCAAAGGCAGTCCTGAGAGGAAAGTATATAGCAATACAAGCCTTTCTCAAGAAACAAGAAAGGTCTCAAATACACAACCTAACCCTACACCTAAAGGAGCTGGAGAAAGAACAGCAAATAAAGCCTAAACCCAGCAGGAGAAGAGAAATCATAAAGATCAGAGCAGAAATCAATGAAATAGAAACCAAAAGAACAGTAGAACAGATCAACGAAACTAGGAGCTGGTTCTTTGAAAGAATTAACAAGATTGATAAACCCCTGGCCAGACTGATCAAAAAGAAAAGAGAAATGACCCAAATCAACAAAATCATGAATGAAAGAGGAGAGATCACAACCAACACCAAAGAAATACAAACAATTATAAGAACATATTATGAGCAACTCTATGCCAGCAAATTAGATAACCTGGAAGAAATGGGTGCATTCCTAGAGATGTATCAACTACCAAAATTGAACCAGGAAGAAATAGAAAACCTGAACAGACCTATAACCACTAAGGAAATTGAAACAGTCATCAAAAATCTCCCAAGAAACAAAAGCCCAGGGCCAGATGGCTTCCCAGGGGAATTCTATCAGACATTTCAAGAAGAATTAATACCTATTCTCCTGAAACTGTTCCAAAAAATAGAAATGGAAGGGAAACTTCCAAACTCATTTTATGAGGCCAGCATTACCTTGATCCCAAAACCAGACAAAGACCCCATCAAAAAAGAGAATTACAGACCAATATCCTTGATGAACATGGATGCAAAAATTCTCACCAAAATACTAGGCAATAGGATCCAACAGTACATTAAAAGGATTATTCACCACGACCAAGTGGGATTTATCCCTGGGCTGCAAGGCTGGTTCAACATCCGCAAATCAATCAACGTGATACAATACATTAACAAAAGAAAGAACAAGAATCATATGATCCTCTCAATAGATGCAGAAAAAGCATTTGACAAAGTACAGCATCCTTTCTTGATCAAAACTCTTCAGAGTATAGGGATAGAGGGTACATACCTCAATATCATAAAAGCCATCTATGAAAAACCTACAGCGAATATCATCCTCAATGGGGAAAGGCTGAGAGCTTTTCCCCTAAGGTCAGGAACGCGGCAGGGATGTCCACTCTCACCACTGCTATTCAACATAGTATTAGAAGTCCTAGCCACAGCAATGAGACAACAAAAAGAAATCAAAGGCATCCAAATTGGCAAAGAGGGAGTCAAACTCTCACTCTTTGCAGATGATATGATACTGTATGTGGAAAACCCAAAAGACTCCACCCCAAAACTGCTAGAACTCATACAGGAATTCAGTCAAGTAGCAGGCTATAAAATCAATGCACAGAAATCAGTGGCATTCCTATACACCAACAACAAGACAGAAGAGAGACAAATCAAGGAGTCGATCCCATTTACAATTGCACCCAAAACCATTAGATACCTAGGAATAAATCTAACCAAAGAGGCAAAGGATCTGTACTCAGAAAACTATAAAATACTCATGAAAGAAATTGAAGAAGACACAAAGAAATGGAAAAACGTTCCATGCTCATGGATTGGGAGAATCAACATTGTGAAGATGTCAATGCTACCTAGAGCAATCTACACATTCAATGCAATCCCCATCAAAATAACATCCACTTTTTTCAAAGAAATGGAACAAATAATCCTAAAATTTGTATGGAACCAGAAGAGACCCAGAATAGCCAGAGGAATACTGAAAAAGAAAAGCAAAGCTGGCGGCATCACAATTCCGGACTTCCAGCTCTATGACAAAGCTGTCATCATCAAGACAGTATGGTACTGGCACAAAAACAGACACATCGATCAATGGAACAGAATCGAGAGCCCAGAAATGGACCCTCAACTCTATGGTCAACTTATCTTTGACAAAGCAGGAAAGAATGTCCAATGGAAAAGAGACAGTCTCTTCAACAAATGGTGTTGGGAAAATTGGACAGCCACATGCAGAAGAATGAAACTGGACCATTTCCTTACACCACACAAAAAAATAGACTCCAAATGGTTGAAAGACCTAAACGTGAGACAGGAGTCCATCCAAATCCTAAAGGAGAACACAGGTAGCAACCTTTTCGACCTTAGCCGCAGCAACTTCTTCCTAGAAACATCGCCAAAGGCACGGGAAGCCAGGGCAAAAATGAACTATTGGGATTTCATCAAGATAAAAAGCTTTTGCACAGCAAAAGAAACAGTCCACAAAACCGAAAGACAACCGACAGAATGGGAGAAAATATTTGCAAATGACATATCAGATAAAGGGCTAGTATCCAAAATCTATAAAGAACTTATCAAACTCAACACCCAAAGAACAAATGATCCAATCAAGAAATGGGCAGAAGACATGAACAGACATTTCTCCAAAGAAGACATTCAAATGGCCAACAGGCACATGAAAAAGTGCTCAACATCGCTCGGCATCAGGGAAATCCAAATCAAAACCTCAATGAGATACCACCTCACACCCGTCAGAATGGCTAAAATTAACAAGTCAGGGAACGACAGATGTTGGCGGGGATGTGGAGAAAGGGGAACCCTCCTACACTGTTGGTGGGAATGCAAGCTGGTGCAACCCCTCTGGAAAACAGTATGGAGGGTCCTCAAACAGTTGAAATTAGAGCTACCGTTCGATCCAGCAATTGCACTACTGGGTATTTACCCCAAAGATACAAATGTAGGGACCCGAAGGGGTACGTGTACCCCAATGTTTATAGCAGCAATGTCCACCATAGCCAAACTGTGGAAAGAGCCAAGATGCCCATCGACAGATGAATGGATAAAGAAGAAGTGGTATACATACACAATGGAATATTATGCAGCCATCAAAAGGAATGAGATCTTGCCATTTGCAGCGACGTGGTTGGAACTGGAGGGTGTTATGCTGAGTGAAATAAGTCAATCAGAGAAAGACATGTATCACATGACCTCACTGATATGAGGAATTCTTAATCTCAGGAAGGAAACTGAGTGTTACTGGAGTGGTTGGGGGTGGGAGGGATGGGGTGGCTGGGTGATAGACATTGGGGAGGGTATGTGCTACGGTGAGCGCTGTGAATTGTGCAAGACTGTTGAATCACAGTTCTGTACTTCTGAAACAAATAACACAACATATTTTAAGAAAAAAGAAAAAGAAGAAGATAACAGGAGAGGAAGAAAAGGGGAGTATATCAGAGGGGGAGACGAACCATGAGAGATGATGGACTCTGAAAAACAAACTGAGGGTTCTAGAGGGGAGGGGGGTAGGGGGATGGGTTAGCCTGGTGATGGGTATTGAGGAGGGCACGTTCTGCATGGAGCACTGGGTGTTATGAACAAACAATGAATCATGGAACACTGCACCAAAAACTAATGATGTAATATATGGTGATTAACATAACAATAAAAAAATTTTTAAAAAAATGCAAAAAAAAAAGATGTATTAACTGAAATAATGTATGTAAATCGTACCTGAACATATTACATAAATGCTGCTGTTATTCATTTATCATACAAGTTCCCCTTACTGTTGCAACTTGTCTTTTAAATTTTTTTACTGTAGATGAGGCATCTGATTTTTTTTAAAACTTTTTATTTATTTATTCATGAGAGACAGAGAGAGAGAGAGAGAGGCAGAGGGAGAAGCAGGCTCCCAAGGAGCAGGGAGCCTGATGTGGGACTCAATCCCAGGACCCTGGGATCATGACCTGAGCCGAAGGCAGACGCTTAACCATCTGAGCCACCCATCTGATTTTATTATATAATAATCATGTATACAACTTGGATGTCTGATTCCAATATCAAGTTACATATAACTCCTGAGGCAACCTCAATGAAAATACTTAAGAAAATGTTGTGTTTATGCTAATATGTTAATATTTGAAGTATAGAGGGAGTTAGGGCAGTAAGGCAAATTTTATTCAAAAATATCATACAAATAGTGTAACAGTAACTCAAGTTTATGTGAAACATCAACATAAATATCAAAATAACATTAATGTAAAAATTTTGATCACGCCTTAAAGCATAATGACTTAAAAGGGATGTTTGTTTTCCTCTGGTACTCCTTTTTTATCAATTTTTTATTGTGATAAAATACTAACTACATACAATTTATCATGGCAAATATTTTAAATGTACCATTCAGTGTTATTAAGTACATTTATATTGTTGTGCAACCATTACCACCATCCATCCCCAGGACTCTTGCCATCTTGAAACTCTAGACCCATGAAACAATAACTCCCCATTTTCCCCCTTCCCCAGCCCCTGACAACCACCATTCTATTTTCTGCCTCTATAATTCTGACCACTCTAAGTACTTTATATAAGTGGAATCATACCGTATTTGCTTTTTCATGATTGGTTTATTTCACTTAACATGATGTCCTCAAGTTGATCTATGTTGTACCATAGGTGAGAATTTCCTTCCTTTTTAAGACTGAATAATATTGCCTTATATGTACATACCAAATGTTATCCATTCAGCTGTCGACATATATAGTGTCGCTTCCACATTTTAGCTATTGTGAATAATGACTCCATGAACATGGTAGTACAAATATCTCCTTAAGACCACAATTTAAATTTTTGTGTGTATATACCCAGAAATGGAATTACTGGATCATATGGTAATTCTATTTTTAATTTTTTGAGGAATCTCTATACTGTTTTCCACAGCAGTTGCACCATTTCACACATCAGTGGAGCACAAGGGTTCCAATTTCTCCACATCCTTGCTAACACTATTATCTTCTGCTTTTGAAGAGTAGCTATCCTAACAGGTGTGAAGTGATATCTGATTGTGATTTTGATTTGCATTTCCCTAAAGATTAATGATGTTGAACATCTTTTCATATGCTTATTGATCACTTGTATATTTTCTTTGCATAAATTCAAGTTCTTTGCCCATCTTTTACTCAGGTTGTTTTTTGTGGTTGTTGTTGAGTTTTAGGAGCTCTCTATATATTCTAGATATTAATCTGTTATTAGATATGTGGTTTGCAAATATTTTCTCCTATTTTGCAGATTGCTTTTTACTCTATTGATATTGTGTCTTTTAATGAGCAATTTCTTTCAGTGTTTGTGAAATCCAATTTGTCTGTTTATTCTTGTGTTGCCTGTGTCTTCAGGGTCATAGCTAAGAAATCATTACTAGGTCCAATGTTGTAAAGATTTTGCCCTATATTTTCTTCTAAGAGTTTTATAGTTTTAGGTCTTACAGTTAGGTCTCTGATCCATTTTAGGTTAATTTTTGTATATGGTGTTAAGTAAAGGTCTACTGTCATTCTTTTGTATGTAGAATCCAGTTTTCCTAGCACCAATTGTAGAAAAGACAACCCATTCCTCATTGAATGGTCCTGGCCCCCTTATCAAAAATCATTTCAGGGGCCCCTGGGTGGCTCAGTCATTAAGCGTCTGCCTTTGGCTCAGGTCATGATCCCAGTGTCCTGGGACCGAGTCCCGCATTGGGCTCCTTGCTCCACGGGAAGCCTGCTTCTCCCTCTCCCACTCCCCCTGCTTGTGTTCCCTCTCTCGCTGTGTCTTTCTCTGTCCAATAAATAAACAAAATCTTTGGGAAAAAAATCATTTGACCATATATGCAAGGGCCTATTTATGGGCTCTCTATTCTGTTGTTCAATATGTCTGTATTCCAGTACCACACTGTTCTGATAACTGTAGCTTTGTAGTTAATTTTGGAATAAGGAAGTAAGTTGCCTCCAGCTCTATTTTTCTTTTTCAAAATTGTTTCCTAGTTTGTTGGGTATTTTTATCATGAAGGAGTTTTGAATTTTGTCAAGTGCTAAAACTGCTGATATGATTGTTAGGGCTTTTCCCCCTTCACTGTGTTAATATGGTGTACTACATTGATCAATTTTTGTATATTGAACCATCTTTGCATTCCAGGAATAATTCCACTTGGATGCAGTATATATTATCTTTTAATATGCTGATGAATTCCATTTGCTAGTATTTTGTTGAGCATTTTTGCATGAATGTTCATAAGGATAACGTTCTGTCATTTCCTTAGAGTGCCTGTCTGACTTTAGTATTAAAATAATGCAGGTCTCATAGAATGAGTTAAGATGTGTTTCCTGCTCTTCAATTTTTTGGAAAAGTTTAAGAAGAATTGGTTTTAGTTCTTTTTTTAAATGTTTAGTACAACTCACAGTGAAGCCATCAGGTCCAGGACTCCATTGTTTGACAGGATATTATTGATTACTGATTCAGTTTCTTTCCTAATTATATGTCTGTTCAGATTATCTATTTCTTTATGATTTAGTTCTGGTATTCTGTTTTTAGGCATTTGTCCATTTCATCTAAGTCATCCAATTTGTTGGTGTACAATTGTTCATAGTAAAGTCTTATCCATTTTATTTCTGTAGAATTTGTTTTAATGTCCCAACTTTCATTTCTTTAAAATTTGAGTCTTCTTTTTTTCCTTAATCAATCTAGCTAAAGTTTGGTGAGTTTTGTTGATATTTTCAAGAACCAACTACTGGTTTCATTGATTTTTCTCTATTGTTTTTCTATTCTCTCTCATTTATCTCTGTTGTGATCTTTATTATTTTCTTCCTTCTGCCAAATTTGGGTTTAGTTTTTCTCCTTTTCCTAGATTCTTAAGTTTAAAGACAGGTTGTTGATTTCAGTTCTTTCTTCCTTTTATAATGTGAGCATATAAAGTTATAAATTTCCTCTGTAAATTTCATTGTATTCTTTAGGTTTTAGTATGTTATATTTTTGTTTTCATTCGTCCCTAAGTAGTTTCTGATTTCCCTCATGGTTTCTTCTTTGATACATTCATTGTTTAAGAGTGTTTTGTTTAATTCCCCCCAAAATTATGAATTTTCCAGTTTTCTTTCTCTTTTCAATTTCTGACTTCATCCCCTTGTAGCCAGATAGTATACTTCGTATGATTATTATCTTTTTTAAATCTACTGACACTGACACTTAATTTGTGGCCTTCTATATGATTTATCCTCGAAAATGCCCCATGTGTATTTAAGAAGAATGTAATTTTGTTGTTAGGTAGTATGTTCTGTACATATCTGTTAGATCTACTAGGTTTATTGTGTTGTCTAATTCCTTACTTTTCTCCTCTGTTGTGTTCTACCCATTATTGAGAGTCAGGTATTAAAATCTCCAGTTATTATTGTAGAATGGTCCATTTCTTCAAGTCAGTCAATTTTGCTCTATATATCTTGATGTTGTGCTATTAGGTGTGTGAATGTTTATAATTATTATGTTTAAGCTCTTATTAATATTTATTAATGTCTTTCTTTGTCTTTTTCATCTTTACTGATTTAAAGTCTATTTTTGTATATTAGTATAGCTACCTTTTCTGTCTTTTGGTCACTATTTTTTCATTTCTTTTACTTTCAACCTTTTGTGTTTTGGGATCTAAAGTGAGTCTCTTGTAAACAACATATAATTAAATCTTTTTTTTTTTTAATCCTTTCTGCCTATTTCTGTGTTTCGATTAGAAAGTTCAATTTATTTCCATTTAAAATAATTACTGCCAAGGAGGAACTTACTTTGGACATTTTGCTATTTGTTTTTCATATGCTATATTTTCCACTTGAAGTTTTTGTTCCTCATTTCCTCCATTACTGTCTTCTTCTGTGTTTAACTTTGTTCTGTTTTGTTTTGTTTGCAATTACAACAGAGACTATGGCCCACGTGTCTTAAGATACTTATTATTTAGGCCTTGCAGAAAAATTTGCCTACCCCTGTTCTAAATACAAACCAGTGTTTTGAGAAAAAATAAATGGGGAAAAAGAGTTAAACCACTGGATTGTGTTTAATTTTTTTTTTGTAATGAGACACTTTAATTCTCTTCTATTCTTCTATTTCCCTTTTTTAATATCCTGTAGTTATTTTCTTTGTGATTATCATGCAAATTACATTTAAAATCCTAAGTTTATAATACATTAATTTTCATTTATACCATCTTAACTGTAATAACATAAAAACCTAACTCCATCATAGCTCCATCCCTACCTTTTCAGTTGTTGGTGTCACAAAATTACATTTTCATGCATTATGTGTCTAAAAACATAAGCTAATAAAATTTTAATGCATTAGTGTCTTAAATTATGTAAAAGACAAAATGTGCAATTACTAACCAAAGTTAAAAAAAAACTGATTTTTATATGCCCATATATTTACCTTTTCTGTGTTCTTTATTTCTTCATACAGCTTTAAGATACTGTCTACAGCTCCTTCATTTCAAATTGTAAGACTCCCTTTGGCAGTTCATACAGGGTAGGCCCAGGGGCAAAGAACTCTTCAGCTTTTTTGTATCTGAGAATGTCTTAATTTCTCCCTTGCCTTTGGAGGACAGTTTTGCTAGATATAGGATTTTTGGTTGATAGTTTTTTTCTTTTAGCACATGAATATATTGACCTACTGCCTTCTGGACTTCAAAGTTCCTGATGAGAAATCTGCTAAAAATCTTATCACAGATCTCTTGTTTGTGATGAGCACTTTTCTCTTGCTGCTTTCAAGATTCTCTTTCTTTGGCTTTTTGCTTTTTGCTTTTAACATGTGTCAGTGTGGGTCGCTTGAGTTCATTCTATTTGGAGTTTTCTGAGCTTCTTGAATATTTATATTAATGTCTTTCATCAAATTTGGAAAATTTTCAATCATTATTTCTTTGTATATTGTCTCTGACTCTTTCTTTCTCTCATCTCTTTCTGGGACTCTCACAGTGTGCATGTCTGTATACTTGATGGACTCCTACAGGTCCATTAGGCTCTCTTCATTTTTCTTCAATTCTTTTTTTCTTTTTCCTCCTTAGACTTAATAATTTCAAGTGTTCCATATTCAAGTTTGTTGATTCTTTCTTCATTCTCTGCTCAAATCTGCCTTTGTATCTCTCTAGTGAATCTTTTATTTCAATTATTATACTTTTAAGCTCCAGAATTTCTTCTTCTTTTTCTTTTTTAGGTTTTCTGTATCTTTATTGATATGTACATTTTATTTATATATAATTTTCTGACTTTTTCCTATAGCTTTCTTTAGTTCTTTGAGCATCTTCAGGACAGCTGATTTTACACTCTTTGTCTAGTAGATCTATGTCAGTTCTCTCAAAGGGGCAGTTTCTGTTGATTGTTTCCTCTTTGAATTGGACATACTTTCCTGTTTCTTTATATGCCTTGTGATTTTTTTGTTGTTGTTGGAAACCAGACATCTAAATCTCATAATGTGGCAATGATGGAGGTAAAATTTCCCCCTGAGCCAAGGTTTGCTGTTTTTTGTTTGTTTTGTTTTGTTTATTGTTATATGCTGTTTCTGTACTGAAAATCAACCTGAAGTGTAAGCTTAAGTCTTTCCAAGTCTTTCCTGGGCCTGTGTTTTTCCCTGAGTATGTGTGGTGACATTGAAAATTTCTCCCTATGTACTCTTGCTTCTGAATATCCTGGTATCTAATGTCAGACTCCCCAAAGTGGCAATAGTAAAAAAATGAAGAGGTGATCAAAGTGTCAGTTCTTTAAATACCCTGGAAGTAACTTCTGCTGGAAGGGAGGGACTTACAACAAGATAAGGAAGTACCACAGCAATGGCTGCTGCCTCTGTGTCTGCAGCTCTGTGATCAGGAGCAGCAACCCACAACCAGAACACGGGTCCCTGACATTTGGAGAACAGAGTCCTTGTTGCCCATCCCTGCTCTTAGAAGCTGCATGCAAACTGCTCTAGGAACATGTGCACAGAGCTGCTGGGTGTGGGGTGGGGAGCCACTACCTAACTAAGAGCTAAAATTGACCAAAATCAACCACAATTTAATGTCTAGGCTTTCTCTGGCATTTATAAGTCTTCCATAGACTCCAGAGTTCCAAAATAGTTATATCAGACAGACTCACCCGGTGTGATTGTTGTCTGGGGAGGGGAGACTGATTCTTAGTGCTTCTTATTCTACGATCTTTCCAGAATTCCATTTCTCTAGTACTTTAAGTTTGGTTTCACTTCCCTAACCCCATAAAACCTGTGAAGTTTATTATATAAGGAGGCTGTTCCCTTCGTCCTTTTTCTGACATAGAAATAAAAATAATTTAGCAATAGGATCATCCCTCAGCTGTTGTGTCCCACTTACTAGGAAGTGGGAAATTGCAAGACTCCTTTCAATCTACAGACCATGCAGTTTGGGTTCAGTTTTAACTCTGCAAAGAGTTCAATGCATATTTGCTGCTTCTAGAAATTGTGTTGAAAAGACTAAGAAAAGTGCAACCCAATGCTTCATTATAGACTCTATAACGATTTAATAAATGAAAAATGAATCAGAAACATATGCAGTGCATTTCATTGAAGGATTGAAATTTAAGGGGGGAAAGTTTTTGGCAAAATTCATTTGCATTTTTTTCTGAATATAATTATTTTAAACTGTGAAAATTACAAGGCAAAGCACAGTTGGCTTCACACACTCTTAAAAATTACTATGGACAAATAAATAAATAAATAAAATCTTTAAAAAAATTACTATGGACATATTTTTAAGGACTTCCTCATGAAGATGTGGTACAGGTATATCCTTCTCCCTGTCTGGTATTTACCTCCTTATAAATCTTTGTTGAAGTCATTACTGTTAATGAATCATCCATCTGATTTTGAAAAGCTTCTCATTTATGTTCTTTTTTAATGGATACCCTTGAAGGTAGAAATTATAAGTTCTAGGGTGCCTGCATGGCTCAGTCATTAAGCATCTGCCTTCGGCTCAGGTCATAATCCAAGGGTCCTGGGATGCAGCCCCGCGTCAGGCTCACTGCTCAGCGGGAAGCGGGCTTCTCCCTCTTCCACTCCCCCTGCTTGTGTTCCTTCTCTCGCTGTCTCTCTCTCTCTGTCAAATAAATAAATAAAATCTTTAAAAAAAATTATAAATTCTGCAAAATTTTAAGTTAAGCGTGTAGTGCCAAGCCTCCAGGATAACTACTTACCATAAATCAATGGTGATGACAAATCACTTTTATTAAATTCATCCCGAGAATCCACTGATTTAAAATGAAACAAATAATCCCTTCCAAAATATTTTATAGACTGTGTTCATATACCAAAGGGAAATGGAGATTTGGGGCAATTATCTAGTTGAGTTTGGTTTAAAATTTCCCTTGCTTGAATCATGATGGATACCTGAGCCAAAGTGTACTTCAAACTTCACTTATTCTAGAAACAGTGTAAGTGAGTAAGCCTTTCTTATGTAGATGTTGGCAAATAGTTTTACTGTAGCCCATAGAAGAAAGTGGAAATTTGAAGGAAACTCACATCTTACTTTCCTCTCAGGTGAAACCACTTAGATAAATGCAACCTGTTCTATTGTGCAGTTCTATGTCTTAAACCACCTGTAGTCTCAATATACTGCTGATGCTAATGCCCCCAAGTGTCACAAGATTTTGTTAACAAAATTTGCCTTGGTAATTCTATTAGTAAGATAGAAAATTTCCCCAAAACTGTTCAGAAAATATACTTAAGGATTAAAGAAGAAGAACAAAATGAGTTTCCTATTTTTTTTAGTGAATATATGTTCCCCATATATATTGCTAAATGTGTCATTTTTTTATAATTGACAGAAATAGTCTCATACCCATTTTTGAAAAATTGGAGTTTGTTGATGTTAACATTATGAGAATGCAGGGCCTGGATGAAGAATATTTGAAGAAGACTGAGATTCAGATCTTAGTATTGGAGAAGGCAAAAAGAATGAAATAAGAGGATGTGACTCTCAAAGACTTGCAAAGCAGAGCAGGTCCACAGAAAGACAGGAAAAAGGAAGCAAGTCAAGTAGAGAAAACAGGGGAGAATAAAGGTGGCAAATAAAAGTAAGTAAGTCTGTGCACGTAAGGATGTATAAAAAGAAGTTCCAGAGATCCTGAGTGTTATCCATCATGTGAAGCAGCCAATTTAGAGGAGTCATCTGCAGCTTTAACCCAGGAGTTGTATTTGGAGCCCTGCCAAGGATAACAGCTAAGAAAGATTGCCGAAGTTGCTATGGATGGAGCTGAAGCAGGAGAGAGCTATAAAGTCATGCTATGTTAAATCAGAATTCTCAACTCTAATGAAAGTAAATTCATATATTAGTGTTTCTGAAAAGTTTGTATTCCATGAATCTTCATAATTTAGATAATTAATCCATGTCAAATGAATAGTTGGCTGGCTGCAGAATATTCTTTGGGAAGCAGTTTTGGGGAAATGGTTTAGGGAGGATGAGTCACAAAGATGATAGAAGGACCAGCTTTAGCCTTGATCTCTGCCCAGGTCAAGAAGCTAAGTATAATTGAGTTACAAGGAACAGCAATAAAACAACACTTCTCTAGCTCATTACAACCAATAAGTTGTAGGATACAAACCATAACCAGATTGTTTTCTTCTTTTATGCATCTATTTCCTCATATTCACTTGCTCATTCACTCCTTCAATAAATATGTATTAAGTATTTATTATGTGCCAGCCATGTGTTAGGCACTGAAAAGGGAATGGCAAACAAAAAAATGATATACGTTCCCTGATGTCTTGGACATTTAATTTCAAAGAAAGAGGGTGACAAATAACAAAAAAATAAATTATTGCTTTATTGTAATAAGTGCTTTTTTGGGTGAGAAGAGAAGTGGGATGGAGAGGAAGAGAGAGACTAATAGGAAGGGCCAATTTTAAGCAACATGGTCATGGGAATGAGATGTTCAGTTTGGGATCTCTGAGACTTGCAATTTGGATTACAAGGAACAATAAAGCTCAGAAGACATGCTGGGTTTTAGAAATGCACAGTTTGGGTCACAAACCATGTTTTCTTCGAAAATACTTCAGCATAAATCATCGGATATGATCCTAACTCCACTTAAATCTAATTCTTTGCCTACTCCACATCTGCAACCATGCAGCTGAATGTGTCAGGGAAAAAAAAGCCGCTAAAGTAATCACCTTGAAATTATGACCAAGAATTGCAAAAGGGTCCTAATCCTGCAAAGAAATAAAAATTCATTTCCAAACCTTTCCATTTTCCCATTAGCTTGGAAGATTGCATATCCCTCTTTCCTCAACCTCTAATGCTTCTTCCCTATCTTCACTCTCCCTTGATGACCTCATTTTTTTCATCACTGAGAAAACTAAAAGAATCAGAGGAGAACTTCCATAAGCTCCAAGTACATTAATCCAGCATCTGCTTCTCCAAGGCACATGAGAAGTAATTGGTCACTGGTGGAAATGATAGTATTCAAGATGTATTTAAAGAGGTGGCATTGGCCTTACTCTGCATGAATGACCTAAATTTTTCATGCAGGTGTCAAGGTCTAGATCTCTCTTGTTCCTCCAAATCATTTGATTCTTGGCAGATTCTGTCACCTAACCAAATGACAAGGCTGGCTGCTCCAAACCCTCAGAATAGAGTCATCCATCTTGAGCCCTGGAGGGCAGAGAGAGGAAATTTCCCCATGCTACAAGCAGAGACTGAATAATTTTATGTACCCAAGTGCTGATAGATTCTGGGCAGCATTGAGTCCAACACTTGTTTTCATTGTGTAATACCACCTGGTGGCCAGATTATGGAAGAAGAACCATAAAGCCACAACTTGTTCAAACTTCCAGAGACTATTTGTCCAAAGTATCAAATAATTGCTGTAGTCAAATAGGCTGACAATAATTTACAACAAATAGATTTGTTTTTTTTGTTTTGTTTTGAAAAAATAATAGCTACTCATATGGAGCCAGTACATGGAGAGAATAGAGGGTCCTATAGAACAAACAAATAGACAATGATTCTAATATAAGGAAGCTGCCAGAAGAACTGGATCTCAGAAAACATGGCACTCTACCTAGCTCCAAGTGCGAAGATCATAGAAAGGAGCCCAAAGAGCTGCCACAATTTTATCTGAAGGCCAGAGTCGACTTTTGTGAGAAGATATGTGGAAAGTTTCCTCTGTATATCAGGTGGGTCACAAAATACTGTGTTCTTTTATTTTCAAACAAAATTTCTAGTGATGTAGCTCATATTATAGTGTCCCATTTTTTGCACCCTCTTTTCCCCCAGTACACACACACACACACACACACACACACACACACACATTAAAACAGGTGGAATTGTATTATTAGCCTGTCTGGGGTTTACCTCATAATACACACAGATAGTCCTTATTAATAGACTATTTTCCGGTAAGGTTGTTGCTCACATCTGCATGTGAATATTTCTCAACCAGCACAAACACTGAAAGGAGACTTGTGTCTCTCAAACCACATAGTTGGCAATTTACTTATTTTTCTTTCTGCTTCAGCTTTTGATTCTTCAAGAAGTTAAGCCACCCTGAATCCAGAACTCTAGCTCTACCAATATGCTTACTAGACAGGTCTGAGTTGGCTGAAACTTTTGGCCAGACAGGCTTTCTGGGCACCCCATTATACTAAGGGACAGAGCAAGGATGAGATGGAACACTGGACAGATCCAGCAGAGATCAAGGGGTGTTCCCTTGTTGAGGGTGTTCGTGGGTCAAAAGCAACCCTGTGTGAGCAGGCATCACATCCCTTTTAAAGAAAAAAAAAAAAAGCCTCTATTTCCATAATACAATTTCTCTGGGCAATTTGGGCAAATGAAAATTTCTTTACAACTGTCAATTTAACCTTTGTCCATTATCTTTTCTATGGAAGAGCACATTCTATGTAACACGTCTTCCGTTTCATTTGTAGGTCAGGTTTTTTATATGTTTGCACAGCTAATCCACCTGTATTTATCTGGCAGTTCTGGTGTTTGTTTAATCATGATATGCCAACAAGGAAAACTAAAAACTGGTGGAAAAAATTGTCACGTGACAGAGAATGAGGATAGAGAGTCTTGGACTGACCTGTAATAACCCATGAAGGAGCATTTAACATGGTATCGTCATTGATTTACCAAGAATGCCAGGGACTCTTTCTTTCTCGACACTGACAAACTGAGGAGCTCTGGGTTCCTGGGAGTGAGTTACTACTTGCATACTAAGTTTATTGCCTGTCTCGGGTGCAGCTTTTATCAGAGATGTTAGACTGAAAGAATGCTCTGACACTTTCTCTCCTTCTCTCTCTCTCTCTCATTGTGTTTATCCCTATTGTATTCCCACATGTGCTATTAGTAGAGAAAATATAATTATTTATCACTGTAATTTTGCTTCCAGCAAGTTCTAATTATAGCACTTCAGCAGCGTGAATACTGACAGGATTTTGTTGTTGAACAGTCCATGGAAGGGGCTGACTTATTCTTGTTTCATCAACTATTGTGTAAAAGTTCAGAAGAGGGAGGACTGAAACTTCTCCCAGGAAGTACGATTTATTAGTTGATGCCAGGTCATACGAGTTATTTTTCTTGTTTTTCTATTGTACATAGCAATACATTGCTTCCAATTGCTTCATTGCAAGCTTGGGTATGATTATGCCTTTTAAATAAATTCATAAATTCTGAATGGTATTGTTTGCCTATCCACTGGAATGAAAAGTTAAAACAATTTAGCTTAAAACTTTGAAATTTTTATTTTGTGGATTAAATGCCTTGGAAAGAAAATCAACTTTACATTTTGCTGATGATGCTTAAATGTCCTCTCCTTGTTACTATCTTTAATTTATAAAATCGAGGCACCTGTGTGACTCAGTTGTTAAGCGTCTGCCTTCGGCTCAGGTCATGATCCCAGGGTCCTGGGATCGAGCCCCACGCCAGGCTCCCTGCTCCACGGGAAGCCTGCTTCTCCCTCTCTCACTCCCCCTGCTTGTGTTCCCTCTCTCGCTGTGTCTCTCTCTGTCAAATAAATAAATAAAGTCTTTAAAAAATAATAATAATAATGTATAAAATCATTGTGTGTGCTATGGTAATCTCTGCTATAAAAGCTAGAGACGATGGTAGAACATTCCATTATTTCTTGAGACTGTTATACCAAATCACTTACCACATATGAGAGGGACTGACCTGAAAACATCTTAAATACAAAAATAATAAGTGATAAGTGAATTGAACTTGTATTTGGAATGCTGAGTGTAAAGGCTGACCTAACTGAGCAAATCAAAATTTTCAATGAGAGGTAGCATTTAAATGAGTACTGTTCTTTCTGCTGGGTTTTGTGTGTTTGTCTCTTTCTAACTGCTTATTGAATTCTAACTTTTAATGCACATATAGATAACATGGTCTGTTTTGTTTGGGTTTGTTTCTTGGATAAAAGAGAAGTAAAGAAGTTATTTTGGATTTCAATTGAATGCATTTCCTTCCTAGAATAGACTGGTCAAGTTTGAGTTTGACAGAGAAATTATAGATAGCCAAGGAGTGGGAGAATTAAGGTTCTAATAAGCAAGAATTTAGCAATGGCCTTTTGGCAGAGAATTTGAGATGTGCAACCATCAGTAATTTTAGTTACCTGCTCTAAGGGTTTTTTCTGGGAACCAAAATTAATTACCAATGGAATTCCTGAAAGATTTGGGTTTTGATGTAAAACAGTCCTTTTTTTTGTTGTTATATTTGATTTTATCGCAAACTGTTAAATCAAGAGGCATCTTTCTTCATGCCTCTGTTTTCCCGATACTGGTTAATATTTCCTAGCGCTGTGAAATCCAACAATTGATTACCATACTCTATCCTAAATTCTCATTCAGTTACATTTTTGTATTACTTTACATAAAAATACAAAATTGCATTTTGTTAAATTTATTCTGACTTTACTCATGAAACCAGTCCCTATCATTCATATATAAATTCTAAGAATATTTTTTGGCTCATTCAATGTGCAATATTTTTAAATGTCAAGGATTTATAAACTAATAAAGAATATACAAACATATAAATATTAAAACAGAATGTTATTAATTTCTACAAATCATTAAATTATTATTTGTTTAATTTATTAACTCTAATAGTTATTATCTATTAATTATTAATTTCTATAAAATTATTCAGAGTGTATGAAGAAGATGAAGAAATCAAATTTTATTTGTGATATAATGTTAGGATTCTGGGAAGTGCTCATGAATGGATGGGTATTTGAATTATGCCTTGACGCATGAGTAGCTTTTCAAGCAGTTAGGGGGACATGTATTCCATTCAGAACAAAAAGTGTGGACAACAGTGTGACACTGGAAAGATGAAGAAATGTGTAGAAAATGGGAGCAGTCTAGTTTGGCTAGAGCCTTCCATATTGGCATAGACTAGCCAAAGAGAATTTTGGAAGGTGCCAGAAGATCATGAACAATAAACTATAAAGTTTGCAATTGATATAGGAGGTCATGGGAGAGATCTGAATGTTCCTGAAAGGAATGGTGTCACAATTCTGTGAGCAAAATGTGCTATCAAAGCACGTTCCAGAAAATTTATGAAGAGAACATTGGAGGGCAAGTTTTTGCATTTGAAAACAGAGTGTTCTTCCTCTTTCTCAAAGTTACCACCGGGTCTGTCACCATTAGCCAAGAACATGAAACAGTATCTCTTATGTATACATATACTTCTGTTCATTGTGGTCTTGATGTTTTTGCTCCGAAACTATTCTTCCTTCACCCCCCCCCCCCGTACCAACCTTCCAAGTTTCTTATGTGACATCTACACTTGCAGATACTTGCTGATACTTCTTCCTCTTACTCCCCAATTCATTCCCATTTAGAAATACTCATTGCTGTGGTACAGTAACCTTATTCAAAAGAAGGATCAAGAGATTCGTTTCTTATCCTAGATATTCTCCATGTGACAAAGATAGTGGAAAAAAAATCCTACATATTAGACTAATTTAATTTAGTCAGGGAGTAAAATACATAGAGAAATAAACTAAAACTAAGACAGAATATAATTGCCATAAGGTAAGTGTATGTGTGTGTGTGCATATATATATATATATACATATATATATATATATATAGTCTTACATGGAAATTCAGAGAAAAAAATCTTTTTTCTGAGGATCATGAGGGAAATATTTCTATAGGACATCACATTTGACTTGATTTATGAAGGATGCAAAGAATTCTGACAAACAGATGACAAGCAGGAAGACAGGTTGTTTTGAGTGGGGGTGTTTATTTTATACAGTGAGTTTGACTTAAACAAAAGAAGGTAGAGATGTTCAAGACATGTTTGGAGAGGGAAATCAACCTAATTTACCTGAAAAACAAGGTGTGTGTATAGGAATATCTGGAAATAAAGGTTATGAGTTTTGGAGTCACATGCTGAAAGGGAAAGGACATTCAGATATATTCAATGGAATCTGAGGAGCCTTTAAAGGTATTTGAACACAGAATTCCAAGTTCACTGTTGAACTTTATAATATTAATAGTAGTAATATAAAATGAATTGCAGAGGACCAGCTACAGCAATATTTAGGTAAAAAAAAAAAGATTTTGAGAATCCGAAATTGTTGGCAATAGGAATACAAAAGATTTTAATGCAAGAAATATAAAGCTTCTAACACTATACTGTAAATTAAATTTTATCTGCTGTTACATGGGAAGTGTATTTAAGAGCCATCAAAGTACATTTTGCATATTGCGAAGGATTGCTGATGATTAGCAGGTACAAAAATAACGGTACTTTTACAACTACTTGTGAACCAATGTACTGGACGTTTTAAACGCCCAGTTTGTTTTTGTTATACCTGGAATGGATATTTGCTTTTTAAGTGAAAAATAATTACTATTTATGGGGTACTACTAGACATTTTGTTTTCACATATATTATTTCATTTGATTCTTAAAATACCTTGGTGAGAAACCTATTAATCTAATTGCTAGTTGTAAAAACAGAAAGTCCAGGAAATAAAATGAACAGTCAAGGTAACACAGCTGTTATGTGGCCTGGATGGGATTTAAAACCACATAAAATGCCTCTACCAGGAGGTTGGTGACAGTATTACTTGATGCAAAGAAAAAAGTATCTAAGTATGCAAAATTTTGACCTCAGAAAAAAATATACTAACAAATGTGAAGCCTCTTGGAATTGATTTCTGTGTTTCTATTATGAATCAATGGCCAAGTGTAAATTTTGGAAAATAAATAATTTCAAATTAAGTTTAATGTTTCTATCATATAATGCCCAAAACTTCTTTGAGTTACAACTATCTCCATTTTTTTTTCATAAATTTTCCCTTTATCTAAGGTATAACTTTTGCCTCCTCTCCGGGACTCTCCCAGAACTTTTGAGTTCCTCTTGGTCCTATTCCTGAATAACTGGACAAAAATCTTGGCCTCATTTTGATAACACGAGTAACAGAAACAATGTGTTACTGCTGTCAGAATACCACAAAACCCTTCTGTGGCACCCTATTGAGAATTTCTGTTCTAATTTCAAAACTTTCATGATAAGATGATGACTCCATCTTCCATCATAGCCAATGCAAGGATTAATTACAATAACATGAAATAAAAGAATAAAATCTCTGGTGTCAGCATTCTCGCTATATGCAAGAAAGGGGAGAACATGCTCGGTAGTATGGATTGAAATAGCTAAAGGCAGCACATAAATGCAAACCCAATTTCCAAGGTAAGCGATGAACTACTTGATCCTTCCCAGGCATATGGCTGGCTTTCAGCTTTCTTCACCTCATATAATAAGAGTTAAATGCCTACATTATTTAGCTGCTTCTGGAAGATGATATAAAAAAAAGGGAAAACACAGCCCAACCTTTTAACAGGATGCTTTTTAACTAATCATTTCAGTGTGCTCTTTGCAGGGAGAGCTAATATTGTTAACACCAAACTAAAAAGGAACTTGACGATTTACAGCTCACAATTAAAAGATTTATCAAATTATCAAGCTTTCAAGCATAATTTCAGTTTGGAGGAAAGTACAAAGAGTGTCAATGTCCCAGAGGAATGCAGAACAATTGCCTGAGGCAGGGCACAAACACCGTGTGCTATTTAGAGTGAATCACAGTACTGGTGTGTGCACTTATGGTTTGCACACACTGGGTTCTAACAAGGAGCCTGCGCAAGACGGGTGGGGAGCTTGTGGTTGAGAAAGTGATACCTCCCAGTAGACAGACTTCAAATTATTATGCATTTTTGAATAACTGTGAAAATTGATTTTATTTTTTAAAGAGATTTGCTTTAGAGATTTGATTGTTACTCAATCTAACCGTACCTCCCAAGGTTTGAAGATGGTGGTAACTTGGAAAAAGCAAGAATGTGTGTGTCCCAGGGAGGGAACGGGGAGCTTTTTCCCTGCAATTAAATAAGCCTACAAGTCAAAACTAAATTCAAAATTTACCCAGAACCTCTACAAAAAAGAGCTAGTCAAGAGTAGAAGTTGGCATCATCACAGACTGTAACCTTAATCAATGTTATTTAAGGAAACTTTGAAGAGTCTTATGCCAATCTAGAGGTAATGCCAAGACCTACATCAGGAATGTCTGTATCTTGCTGGCATCCCTCTGTGGAAAAGTGGCAGCTCATCCATCTTACCTCTTGTCTTATCCTATGGGGAAAATGCAAGAAAAATGACTGGGATGACTAGACATAGATTCATTCCTGTGCTCAAAACATGTAATAGTATAACTATACCAAAGCATGACTGAGGGCTGGCATTTAAGATTGTTATGGATTAATACATAATCCATTTTCTACTTGAAATTGAAAACTTTTTCCTCTCAAAACCACATCATTTGATTCCTTGAAAAGAACTATGAGGATACATGCTAGGCTCTATAGCTGGCCACCAATTTACACGCAAAATAAAAAGTAACAACAACAGTCTCCAAAGACCGAAAAGAATCATCTGGCAGTTGCTGGGTCAGCACAGTTTCATCGACACTTTTGAATCTCATGGAGCGTCATGAAATATTTGTGGTTTGGTTCTTGGACTTGATAAAACTCCTTCCTGACACAATACGATGACTGATTTTTATTGTCACCTGCAAGTTGTCATCCCTGAAGATGACTAACAAGATGAAGTTGAAACTTTCTCAGAATTATTTGTACTGAAACTGGTAATTTTCCAAATGACAGTTATACTACAAAATTATTCTCTCTTAAGGTAAAGACACCACAATATGTACAAATGAGAGCTAACTAATTATGTTAATTAGACCATATTATCAATCAAGGCCAACCTTCCAAACCCAATTACTATATGTGCAGTATATTCTCCATAGCGATTTTAATTTGTATTTCAGTTGTATTGGCTGTTTCTCAAAACCTACTGCAAATGTTAATTGGTCTAGACTAAATAAGAACTAATTTTGAATGACTTATATACTACAGAGCAAAAAGTAAACCAAATATCTCCTCATGGTCCTGGATAATTGCTATTATTTTTGTAGTTGTTGTACTTTTAAGTACTTACAGTGCAAATGAACAGGTTGACTGTAGCCACATTTTCAAATAACAATTTTCACCCACCGTTGGAAAAATATTTATGAATGGTATAATGTTACGTGTTGGTTTATTGACATAGATTATTTGCTTTGAAATCACTGACTTAAAAAAATCACCTACTTAAACATAAAACTAAAATAAAAATAAAAGCACTGTACAAAATTAAAAGCCAAAATATAAACAGACTTAGTTTTGTGTTTCAGATCAGTTCAAAACCTAAACAGGCTCAGTTTGGTTGGAGAAGTCATTTATCGTATAAAAGCCGTCTAAGAGAAGAGTACAATGGGAACAGATTTGGATTCATGTGAGAAAATATCTCAATATTAAAAAAAATAAAAATGGAAATGATAGACTTTTAAAGAATAAATTATTCTTCAATTGTATCTTTAACTGTTTTGTGGTTAAGGAAACCTAGCTGGTAGTCTGGCTTACCAAGTTTGTGTATTTTTTCTTATCATTACTACTTTATTTTCTATTTCCTTTCTCTCAAAACATTATCTTCAATGGAAAAAATGAGGGGGGGCTTACTATTTTTTAGATCTAGTGTGTCCATGAAAGAAAGGGTTTCCAAGAGTGTTTTATACTGATGAAGTTAAAGGTTTTAACAGAAGCCTCTTTGAGTTGCTACGCTGGGTATGTGAGGATCTAAGTTAATATTCAGACTGGTTAAAACTGGATTTAGTATGTGGTTTCTCTTCAGATTTTCTACTTTACAGTAAGAAAGAATGTTGGCTACTCACTGGGTATTGCAATATTTATAGTAAGATAGGAGGAGGTAACAGTGCCTAATGTAATGCTTATTATTTAAGGTATAAAATAATGCTCAGAGAGCTCTGAATAGTTATAGTCTCATCAAAAGTACTTTCCAAATAATTTTTTGGAATGTACAGTTTCATCAATTATTTGTATCATACTTAATAATATAGTTATAATTTAGTAGAATGAAATTTTTAAAGCTGAACTTCCTGATGTGACAAAGACACATTATTTAGGAAACAAGAAGACAATTAAAAAAATCTAGGATAATAAAAGTAAAAAAAAAGTCTAAGATAAACAAAAGTCTATGGAAACAGATTGAGTGAAAATACAAAACAAACTACAATGTGGTATAATTTTAAGAGTAGAGTAAGAACAGAAAATCCATTTGGCTTTTTTTTTTAAGATTTTTTTTTTTTTTTATTTACTTGACAGAGAGAGAGAGAGAGCACGCACAAACCGAGGAAGCAGCAGGCAGATGAAGAAGCAGACTCCCACTGAGCAGACAGCCCAACTCAGGGCTCAATCTCAGGACCAGGGGATCATGACCCAAGCCAAAGGCAGATGCTCAACGACTGAGCCACCCAGGTGCCCCAATCCATTTGACTTTAGGAATGTTCTTTTACTGACTCAAATGGCATGGCATTATCATTACAGCACATTATTTGACATCACAGTAAGCATTTAAATAAACATAGCAATATTATATGTGCGTATTAGATTACAGCTCTGAGAGTAAACATAGGCATGAAACAAACACGTTGATTGTTGCCTAATAGGTATATATTAATATTCAGATAGATATTTATATTTATCTCTATATACTTATATTAATTTATATTAATCAATCAACTGAGAAACAGTTATATGTATATAATTAAAAGTGACAAAAGTAATCAAAATTATATACTTTATTATGTAAATTAAATATTATATAATCAAATTGTGGAGTGAGAAGGGCACAGTGGAAGTGAGTGAAATCTCCAACTTTTATATCAAATAATCAAATGGTAGTGTGTTTAGGAAGTCTTCAAATCTGTATAAAATGTACAAAACTATATTTTATTTTTCCCCTTCATCTCTAGTCTCATTCTGTTTCTTAAAAGTTATCCTCTTTAAGATAGTTGATTTATATTTGAATAAAAAATTGCTTAAATTAGATAAAATTCATAAATTTAGTGTGAATCCTTGGAAAAGATTTTCTTTTTAAACTCATATGTGCTATGTTAATCTACCTTAATTTATTGAGTTATATTGCTTGTTTGTTTCATTTTTACCTTTATTTTGTTCAACATTATGTTTTTAAAGATACATCCATGCTGTTGTGAATATGTTTATTAACTCTTTGGAAGGTTGCAATTTGTTAACATTTATGTCTTACTTAGATAAATACTGAAATTAAACAAATCAATGGAATTCAAAAGAAATCTTTTGCTTTGAGTGTGCTGAAATATGCACCTTCAGGTAGTATTGATTTCATGTTTCAACCAGCAACTTCCCATTAGCCAAGACCGTTAGCTGTATGAGATACTTTCTAGAATTTGGAGTATCCATAGTACAGTGTCTGCTAAGCAGTGGGCTGAGTCATGCTTCTATTATTTACACAAACAACATTTTATTAAAATAAAATTAAAAAGATGTTTACATTCCTTAACTTTAAAGAAAGTTGATTTTATCCATCATTTATGCTTGAAAACAGTGACCTAATATCTAGGACTTCAATAAGCTTTAATTATACAAAAAAGTTCATGGTTAGAATGTTTGCTATAGCAGGATTTGACTTGTAATAACAACCACACACTTCTAAACTTCATGTCATATATTTTCATGAACTAAACACCCAAATTTTTCAGTATCACTATAGATACAGAACGTACTAATAATATCTGAGTCCATGGCTTGTTCTTAAAGATTTTCCCATGTCTTTTGTATTGTTTTCCAGGGTACCCATAGGAACATTCCTGAGGGGTGAGCCAACCTTACTTAATTCCAAACCAAGAAAGATGACATTTCGGTGGTTATGAGATGATTTATCAGAGTTTCAATGTTTCTTCTTCACCCCCTCCCTAATTTGGGTGGCAGTGGGGCAGTAAGAATGTTGTCTGGAAATGATGAGCTGATTTAATTTTGGAAGGCTTCTCTTCCCACCCAATCTGTTTGTGTAGGACATGGTACAAACTTGTTGATGTTAGCTATTCATTCAGTGTGGGTTTCAGCCATGTTTATCTTCTGAAGACCTCACAGCAACAACTAATGTCTACTGACCACAAGATTTGATTATTGTAATTCCCAGTCTTTAGATCCTCCCACTTAAACCATCTCTTCTTTGAAGTATCTTCAAGGTTTATTGCATGCCAATTGCTCAATAATTAGCTCTAGGGATTTAGTAAAATGTTTTAAATACTGGAGCTGACTTACATAAAAATGTTAAGCACTTATACTGAGTAATAATGTGCTATATAGAATAGACAACTCCTTTGGTAACAATTCCTTGTGATTAATATTATGGATTTGTGGGTGGGAAAGGATGCCAAAGTCATTTGGACAAGCATCCTGGCTTCAGCTGAGCCATCCCAGACAGATGTGATTAATTGCATTGAAAGATAGCTTTGCTTTTATAACTGGTAAGCCAAAAGCTTTATCATTCTAAGCATCAAAAATTTGAACAAATTTGTTTTTGATTCCCAATTATAGTGACTCAAATCCCAGTAGCTGGACTGAAAGAAACCTGCACCCTCCAGAATACCCCAAAGGGCTGACTTACATATTTTAACAAATCAATCTATCTGTTAATGTCTCAAGCAGGGTGTACCATGTTCTTCCTTGCTAGATAGCGCCTCATAGCAGATGCTTCCCAACCTTGAAGCTGCCTGAAGGAGCTTCCCTGTTGCTGACGCTTTGTGCACTGGATGGATTTACCAGGATCTATATTCAGATATGGACTACTGATGCATTCAGAGTTTCCAGTTCCCAAGAAGCTAGGAGAGTAGTGTTGTGTTTCTAGAGGCATTAATATTAGGCCTTGAAAATCTCTCAAGAAAATCATCTGTATCGATTTGACTATTACTATGTAGCAAGCTACTCTAAAACTAAATGACTTAAAATAAGTATTTTTAATGCTCATGACTCTGTGGATCATCTAAGAAGTTATTTTGGTCTCAGCTGTGTTCACTCATATTTCATGGCTACATGCAGGTGAAGGAGGAGTGTGTGGATTTGCTGACCTGGTTTAGTCTATTGCCTATGTTTGGGGTCATCTTGCTATAGGGTGGTCCAGGATGTCCCTGACTAAGATGACTGAGCTCTGTGCCACATGGTGTTTCATTATCTCACAGTTAGTCCAGGCTCATTCACATGGAGGTAGCAGAGTCTAAAGAAAAAACACAAAAAAATAAGGAAGGTGCACCATGAGTCCTGCAGCTTCTATTGGCCAAAGCAAGTCACAAGGCCAGCTCTGAGTCCGGTCAGGAAGGGACTCAGGAAGTTACAAGGCCAATAGCTGGGCTACAAAGAAGCCATTAATTGAGGCCAATGATGCATTCAATTAATCTACCACACCATCACATCAGCTTTACCTTTCACTCTTTAGCACACTAGTTTTCCAGATCCTCTGAAAGAGTAATAAAATAACACTTCACACATATGTATTATTGCTACTAAGAATGATAATATTATTGGCCCCCAATTTCTTTACATAAGTCCCGAGACCCTGAAAAAACAAGTTTGTGATGAAAGTATTACATTCATCCATAGTATTTGCAAGTTCATACAAATAAGTTGATTACATCAGACACCGGAGCAGTGCTGTGATGTCTTTCCACTCTAGGGGAAAGGAAGTGAACATTGAAGTTCAATACAACTGTGTTTGAATACTGGCTCTGGCATTCACTAATATATTGCATTTCTATGAATTATTTAACCTCTCTGAGCTTCATTTTTCTCAGTGGTAAAATGAGACTTGCTGTGTTAAATTTAAAAGCATAAAAAGGCCACCTACATTTGTATTTGGAATAGAACAGGGAATTTCCCCACACTGTTCTTCTTCCTTCCCACTTCTCCAAAAGCAGTCCGCATACCTTCTTCCTTCTATCACCATATATTCCATAGTGTTGACTGTAGACCATCCTTCTCTATATCCACCACTGTCCCTACCAATTTACGTCTTCCGGTGTATTTCTACAGAGGCATTATTAGCATTTTGGGTAGAACATTTTTTCATAGTGCAACATTTTCCTAACATTTGAAGATTATCCAGCATTACTGGATATTCCATCCATCAGTGGCAGCACCTACTCAAAGTATGTGTTCCTTCTAAATTATCCCCATTTCCACACATCCCTATGGGGGGCTGTTAATAACCTTAGTTGAGAATAATATCCTTTACAGTCTAACTTCTATACTATTAATCCACTAAAACTGTTGTATAAAATACCCCAACTTATTGGAGTTTTTTTTTTCCTCTACTACATTATCCTACAATTCAAATTTTCAGGAATGAGAAATAGAAAAAAAAAATGAAGAGGGAAATATTTCCTACAGAATGGGACCTAGGGAGTGCTACTTTTATGCTCTGGCCAGAGCTATGATCTGAATCATAACTGCTTCCTAAAATGGCCCCGGTATGTCTATTATTCTCCACTGTATCTATTTGGATTAAGACATGCAGGATCCTGGCAAAAATCTGAGCATGTACTATTTAGACTAAATGTTATATATATATATATATATATATATGTAATTTTGCGCAAAATAATCTATCAAATTAGTACCTGGAACCTAGCATGGGCCTAAGATCTATCTTCAAGGGTGGAAGGTGAAGAGGAGATTTACTTATTTTTATTTATTTATTTTTTTTAATTTTTATTTATTCGTATTTGAGAGAGAGCATGAGTGGAAGGGAGAGGCAGTGGGGGGAGAAGCAGATTCCTCACTGAGCAGGGAGCCCAACTGGGGCTCGATCCCAGGACCCTGAGATCATGACTTGAGCCGAAGGCAGACGTTTAACCGACTGAGCCACCCAGGCACCCCCAGTGAAGAGGAGAATTAAACCTTCAAAGCCTGGGGCAGTTTGGGAAGGGGAACCAACCATGATGGGAGACCCTGGAAACAAAGGCATTAGGTATCCAGAGATTGTATCCAGATGGATCCATGAAAAGATATAAAAAATAAGCATTTATTAAATTAAAATCATGCCTAAGGGTAGCACTTTCTCTTTTACACCAAATAAACCAATGGCCATTCTAGAAGGCCAGATGGATACAAAGGCAATTTCTATACCTTTGATCACCAGGGTTGATCACTGGCTATTTTCACTGGTAACTGGGGTAAAGCTTTCCCCTCTCAATTCCTCAGAAGCCTCTACACTCTTTCCAAGTTTGCCTTCTCTTTAGTACAAGATATCCTTCCCAGAAAAAAATAAAAAGGAGGTTTATTTTAGCCAACAGGAAAACTAATGTTTCAAGAACAGAATTGATTGGACAGAACTCAGAAGAAGGCAAAATAGCTTGAATAAAGGTAGAAGTTGTCCATAATAAGGAAAAAATCAATTTTCATGGGGATTTTTAATACATAGCAGGAACTGAAAGCTACCAAGAGATATTTTTTAAAAACATAAGATTTTGTAACACAGTGTATTAAAATATATCATTATAAAATATTTAATAAATATATTTTAATATGTTATGAGGCGCGTTTAAAATCACAAAAATGTCACACTTGCATTACAACTTAACATTGAGAGGTGATTTGAACAGCAGAAAGTCTTTGCTCAAATATCACTTCAGTGAGATGAACTCTAAATACCCTATTAAAAATTATATCCCATCTGCACTCTGATCTCCATTACCCTTCCCTACATTTTTCTTTCTCTTTTTTTCCATAGGATTTATCAACTTTTTTTTTTTAAGATTTTATTTATCTATTTGAGAGAGAGAACAGGATCAGTGGGGAGGGGCAGAGGGAGAAGCAGACTCCCTCCTACAGAGCCTTGTCCTATTGGTGTCCCAAATTCCACTAAAGACCATCTGCCTACTTTGAGTTTCATTCTCATAAGAAACAAGATATGAATTACTTAATTCAGCAAATTCCCCAGGTACTATCAGTTGCTCCCCCAACTCCCTTTTTTCTTAGTGGTGAAATTCCCATTGTGACTCTGGGAAGGATGACACCATCCTGAGGTCCAAAGGGAACTACTGATTGGCCTAAGCCAATCATGGCGGTCTTATTCTCCTTGTTGGTAATTGGTTTAATGTTAATGATATGATACCATACTGGCCAATGGAATATGAGAAGGTGTCTCTGGATTGTCCTACAAAAGGTTTCATTTTTAACTTTTACTGGGTAAGGAAATGACTGCATGTAATGACTGAAAATTGCAGCAACCATCTTTCCATTATGACAGGAGCTACGCTGACATACCGAGAATGACAGGGTACTTCATCATGTCTTTAGACTACTCAGTCAAGCAAACGCGAAGCTGCCTCATCCAAAGACTTTGTTCGAAGAGATAACATGTATTCTTTTGTTGCTGAGTCAGAATTTTCTGTGACTTGCAGTTTAAAACTTCTTAATGAATCATTACCAATATTATGAAACTGTCCTTTTCAACCATTTCAAAGCACACAACCTGAAGACTACAGGTTTATGGGACTTGTTTGACTCTGGGCTACAAAATTAAACACTCTCTGTCCTATATTCTTGCTTAGTTGTAGACAAGTTTTAAGAAAGAATAAAGTTCTGGACCAGACGTACAGCATTATAAGCAATAAAATGCTTCAAGATGCTCAACAACTTTCAAACAAATATTGCCTGGGTGTTCACCTAAGGCCATTATATAACCTATTGGATAATTATCCTTCCATGTTACTTAATTAAACACACTGTCATGAACTAGATATTCTCCCTTTTAGGGGCTCCCAACTCAGGATAAACAATGCTATACATCTGAATTCATGTAGGAAGCCAGAACGAAATACTTCTCAAACACGTAAACCCAGGAAGAGAGCCTTGGCGGAAAGTAGGCTATGATAGGTAGAGGCGGAATCTGGCAAAGAGAAGAAAACAAAACTATCAAAAAGGGAAGAAGGAGAACTGGGAGCCTCACTTGAAATTTTCAAACTGGGCATACTCTCTTAGCATGTTCATTACTCTTGCTGAGAAAGGAAAGAGGATACAAAGGATGGAGTATGATTTAGAATGCTTTAAATTCTACAGCACTGACTTCTCCGTGTAAGAGGAGTATTAGTTGAAACACAAGCAAGTAGATCATATATTGTTTCTCCATAGTGCTGTGCTAGTGAATTCATCCCTGATCTGAATGGTAAGAGCAAATTCACGGGGAATGAATAATAGTGTGACATAGCTAATTAATGCCAGTTCAATCCAGGCCTCTTAGGCAATCATGCCAAATTGTACAGTGCAATGGGGTGTTTTTTATGTGACAGGGGTGTATGGGGGATTGATCTGCGAATGTAAAGTTGGCATCAAACTACGGGGCCAGAACTAACTGCTCAGCATTATTGTCGTGGCTGAATTACAGCTTTTTGATCTGGCAAAACTGCCACAAGACTTCACATTTCTAAAATACTATCATAAAATGGAATTCTGAAATAACTAGCTCATCAATCACTGACATTCCATGCTGCTTCCCAGAACTTGAAGCACATATGCAAGTATTTTGAATCTCCTTTGCAGAAAAAAACTCCTTTTGAAATGCCTCATTTTATACAGTCACACACACCAAGTCTAAAAGGCCAGGTATGAATGTCCTATTTTTTAAGGCATTAATATGATAATTGAATGAAATAATTATGAACATGAAGGAAACAAATGAGGGCTTTCTTTTACAATAGTTGTTTAGGTAACATATAGGCAAGACATCACCGTTATATATTTATTAAACACTTCTGAATAGCAGATTATTTTTCTATCCTGCCAATTTCAAGTTAAACCTATTTAATATATATTTCATGGATTCTTGAGAGGCATACTCTCTGCTGTTTGCATGTAGTTTGCTATATTTCTTTTAGATCAACTGTATTAGTTGTCATTCAAATCCTTACTTATTTTTGTGTTTGTCCCAAGACCTGATAGAAATGCATTCTTTTATATATGTAAAATATATATACATATGTTATATATTATATTCTATATACATCTACTCGTGTATAGCTGACAAATTTTCTTTATATTTCCAAAATTAAAAAAAAATACTACATATTTTGGGACATATTCATTACAGTTATATATATCTTTTTATTAAAGATATATCTATCTTTATATTATATAGTGGGAAGTTCAACAGAAATGTGATAAGACAACAAAAGCCAGAAATCACCAAGTTCTTTTTTAACTCAGAACATATTATAGTGGGTTATTATAACTTCATAGGTATTTAACAACAGTTATATGTTCTTTTTTAGACATTATATCTCATCAAATTACACTTTTTTGGTCCAATTAATACATTCTTTGAATACCACTTTTTCATCATAAAATTATCACCTGATTTATGTTTGTATTTGTTTGTTCTACACCCTTGCCTGTTCATTTACTTCGTTCTTTTTGAGTTGCTCTACTTGAAACATGTGACTTGTATGCAACTTACTGCTAGTTTATTTAAAAAAACAAAAACAGACTTCCCCTTTTAACTGGTAAGGTTATCCCAGTTATACATTTCTATTTTCTTTAGTTACAATAGTTGCCACATCCAAATTTCATTATTTTGACTAGTATCTTAGTTGTAGAAATTATATACAGATTTGCTAGCAGGTAATATGTCTCCCAAATCCCAGACAATCTGAGCAAGTCTTTTTGGCTTTTTTACACATTAATGGTGATTTGACTAGGAATGGAACTTAATTCACTCTGCTTTTCCTTAGAAACAGTACAGACTTGACTCCAATCCACAACTGCCTTAAAGAAATCTGATTTTTTTTTTCTTTATAGGTGAGTTGTTTCTTTTGCCCAAATGCCTTGGGCATGACTTTTTTTATCCCCATAATTCAATAATTTCAACAGGATATGTTTTGGTTTTGAATGTTCTCTATTAACCTTTCTGGGAATAAAGCGAACCTTGTCAATGTGTAAATTTAAGTATTTTCTTATTTCAGGAAAGTATTTATCTTTGATTTTTCCCCTATTCTATTTGTTCTGCTTTCTGCATCAGGGAAGCTCCAATTTTCCGTATGTTTCTGTTCTCAAAATGTAGCATTTGTCCACAACCTTTTTGCCTGCTTTGTCTTTCTTTCTTCACTCTAATGTAATAATTTCCAGCCAGATATCCTTTTGTTAGAAATCCCCACTTCTTGTTTCCAAAGTACCTGCTATTACTGCACTGGTACCGTTCTCCTCACTTTGTTTTCTAACTGCTACTAGGTCTCCTGTGACCTCACCTTTTTACTGATCATCTCATCACCAACCTCTTGTTTTCATAGACCCCATGCTGTACTTGACTTACTTAATACTTGATACATTTGTTTTTTACCTGTGTCCCCTATTCCTGTTCACTCATTGTATTCCCTGTGTATCTTTTGAGTGCTGCATTCCTTTCCTTAGTTCATGTCTCTGTAGAATAACTATTTGAAACTCATGTGAATTCTCTCTTTGTCTCTCCCCCAAACTGGGGACAGTTTTATCTAAAACTAGTTTTCAGAAATAGAGTGAATAGATTCTTCGTGAGTCCCTCTTCATTTACATGGATGGCCAGATGTCGATAGCCTGAATACTTGTTTTTTTTTTCCTGTATTTCAGGCACCTGAATGGAGTCGGGGGGGGGGGAGGAGACTTCTTTAATACTTTCTAGGTCTTTTTTAAATCAGGAAACAAACTCTCCATTCAGCTCAGACCTAACCCATTGGAGGCCCAGTGCAGGAAGAGCAGGACTAGACTGGTTCCAGGTTCTGAGATTTAGCATGGGCTGGCATCTTTCTTCTTTTTATGCTCCTCCTTCTCTTTTTATTCTTCTCTCTGCCTTAGTCAATTGAACTTTTCTGCCAAGAAAAGAAAAATTAGCCCTTGTTAAAATGACTAAAGACAATTTAGGTGATACAAACTTTATTTAACACTTCATGAAGCAGGCTATTCTTTGAGCTGGAAATTGCTCCTTCATGAAGTATTAAAATTTGTTTGAAATGTCAGTTGATCTCATATTAACCTTGACTTGGGAGGTTGAACACCACTGATCCTGGGAAACTATCTCAGCAAAAGGCAACTTAACTCTTAGATTTCATGTTCTTATAAACGGTCTATCTACTGAGACATCATATCATCTAGGTAACCAACCCATGGTCACCAAGTAACACAGGTCATCCTCCTATTCCAGTGGTACTTCAAATAAGGCCAGATATGTAACCCAACCCATCAGATATTTTTATTCCTTCTCTTCCTTGTTTCCTATTCTTTAATCCTATAAAAGCAACCTGGTTTCTTTCCTCACTTCCCCAGCTTTCAGTTCTCTTGAGGGTGGGGACTGCCCACTTCATCATGTTAAATAAAGTTATTTGTATCACCAAACAGTCTTCTTTGGTCTTTTCAACACCCTCGATTATCTCTGAGATCCTCACTACTCTTTCTGTCCAGAAGAGAAAATTAACAATCATAAAAATAGAGTGAACCTGGGGTGCCTGAGTGGTTCAGACGGTTATGTATCTGCCTTTGGCTCAGGTCGTGATCTCAGGCTCCTGGGACTGAGCTCCACGGGCCTCCTTGCTCAGCAGGGAGTCTGCTTCTCCACTTTCCTCTGTCTCTACCTTCTGCTTGTGTGCTCTCTCTCTCTCTCTCTCAAAAAAAAATAAATAAAATCTTTTTTTTTTTTAAAGAGTGAAACTATGTTTATCCTCTAATACTTGGGGAATGTCAGCAAGATGTTTCATAATCATATTACTTTTGAGAGGAGAATGTCTACAAGTGTCTGGCAAGGGGGTATTTGTAGCATATAGCATCAGATTATGAATGATATTTCCACTTTATCCCACTCAGTTCAAATCCTAGGTGCATTCCATGCTGTCTGTGGGAAAGTGGGATGCTAGTTAACCATTTACTTTCATGTGGAAAAATCTGAGAAATATACCTTACATTCTTGGGTTTTTGTTAGGCCAAGCTTTCTAGAAAACCTTATTTTGCTAGGCCCAGGAAATGACTGGTGTCTGTAAAGCATTTTGGCATAAACTCTCACAAAAGATATAATTTTCTTTGTAATGTCTATTTATATACTTAAGAGAGCTCGAGAATTATTCTACAAGGTGACACCTTTAAAATACTCTATGCATATTCACATGGTAGATCACATTATAAAGACTAAAAATGACATTCTATTTAACTTGAAAAGACATAACAGAACATGAAATAATGAAACATTCCAGAGAAGAGTAGTGGAATCTCACTGCATACAATCTGTAGTGATTGGATTTCTTTGGGTTATTGTTTTCTAAGCTGTGAATACCCAGGTGCATCTAATAGAAATGTTCATTTTTCTCTGCTTATTATTCAGCACCTGTTAAGTTGTATCTATTTTTTGAATAGCATAAAATGAATTAAAATAAACATGAATACAATGTTATCCTACCATATAATTCCACTTTCAGTGTATTTAAAATGACTATGTATCATTTATGTTTCTTTTGTTTGTGGATGGTTTTTATTATGACACCATTGTTTAAGATGTGGTTTTTATAAATTGTTCCTTGGATACATGATTACTATTTTCCAACAGCAGTTTTTTTTCATGGTGATAAAATATAACATACAAATATAACATACATAATTGATTTTTACAAATGGGTTTGGTCTAAAGACCCAATCAGCTTTGTGAATATTTCACTTTGGTTTTTTTTTTTTTTTTAAGATTTTATTTATTTGACAGAGAGACACAGCGAGAGAGGGAACACAAGCAGGGGGAGTGGGAGAGGGAGAAGCAGGTTTCCCGCTGAGCAGAGAGCCCAATGTGGGGCTCGATCCCAGGACTCTGGGACCATGACCCGAGCCGAAGGCAGACGCTTGACTGAACCACCCTTGTAACTGTTCAATGGACGATCTATTTAGCTGAACTGCCAAAATCAAGCACGTTAAAAAGACTTCATTTTAGCAAATGAAATGGGAAAAAAAATGTTACAGTCTTTTAACAAGGGTGTCAATCTTTTTATAATCCTCCTAGGAAACTTGGTCTTTCTGGGGCAAGTTTAACACCAATCTCATCTGTTCGTTAGTGATCATGGTTGGAATGGCAATTATACGACAAAATATTTTAGAATTCTTGTACTTTTTAAACATGGTGTGGATAACTTATAATCATGCAAAATGCACTGTACTCACATATAGAGAGGCAGAACATGAAATTCAATGTGATTTTATAAATCAATAACTTAATTGTGTATTAAAATCGGCCATCATGCCCCTCACTTTTTATTTTCCCTTGAGGTTCCCACGAACTTCTAATATTTTCTTTCTTGATTGATTCTCTAAGGCCATCTTGCCACATTAGGCTGGTTTAAATGATTAAAAAAATATTTATTTTGAGCTCTGTGTGTATAAAATACATGAAGCAATTTTCTCAAATTTAATTATCAAACTGATAAAGTTCTTATTATATATTTCCTAGCCAGAACTCTTTGAAGTGCCTTCTAGAAGATATAAAAATAGTTCAAAAATAATCAATGCTTTCATCCTTCAAAAAATCCAGATAAATTATATTAAATAGCTACTGATTTAGTTCAACTAAATGATTTTGAAAACTATGTAATTCGTATGTAGAAGCCAAATATTATAAAAATAACATATTAGCATAAATATGTTATAAATTGGAATATAAATATATCTATTACTTGAGTAGTCACTTTGGGTTTAAATATAATGGAGACTATAGACAGAAACATTTGTTTCCATCACCAAAGACCTGCAACCTGTATGTCATTAAACACACGTCTACTCACAACTCACTCCCAAACATATATAAACATTTAAATGCAAGTTGAATTCTTGGAAACATACAGAAGAAAGACATAGCATATACATTTATTTTTTATTGGTGAATGGCATTTTATGGTTAAAAATATTGTATTAAGGAGGGCATGTGTTGTGATGAGCACTGGGTGTTATACACAACTAATAAATCATTGAACATACATAAAAAACTAATGATATATGTTGGCTAACTGAACATTATAAAAAAGCATATTGTTTTAAGCTTTCTGGTGTAACGTACTTTAAAAATACTTATAGTTGCTGTCTCTCTAATAGAAAGACTCAAAAAAGAAAGAAAGAAAGAAAGAACGAACGAACGAAAGAAAGAACGAAAGAAAGAAAAAGAAGGAAAGAAAGAAAGAAAAGAAAGAAAGAAAGAAAAGAAAGAAAGAAAGAAAGAAAGAAAGAAAGAAAGAAAGAAAGAAAGAAAGAAAAGAAAGAAAGAAAGAGAGAGAGAGAGAAAGAAAGAAAGAAAGAAAGAAAGAAAGAAAGAAAGAAAGAAAGAAAGAAAGAAAGAAAGAAGGAAAGAAGGAAAGAAGGAAAGAAAGAAAGAAAGAAAGAAAGAAAAGAAAAAGAGGGCGCCTGGGTGGCTCAGATGGTTAAGCGTCTGCCTTCGGCTCAGGTCATGATCCCAGGGTCCCGGGATCGAGTCCCGCATCGGGCTCCCTGCTCCTTGGGAGTCTGCTTCTCCCTCTGCTTCTCTCTCTCTCTCTCTCTGTCTGTCATGAATAAATAAAATCTTTAAAAAAAAAAAAAGAAAAGAAAAAGAAACATCTGGGACATGTTTGAGATTTTGTCTAACATTTCTGAGATGCTGATTGGAATATCGTTAACTTCAAAGGAAACCTCAGGCTTGGTCCAAATAATTGAAAGGAAAAATAGAAATGGATCTCTTTCCAAAATAGCTCTCACGTAATCACCTCTATCCTTGCAGAGTGCTGTCAAAATTTTGTAAGGACATAGAATAAGAAGTGAATAAATAAGGACTACCTTAATTCACTTTGTGAATATGGACATACATAAAATTTTCTAAGGCTTGCCATAGCTAAGAAAAAACAACTTCCCTCTTTGTTCTAGTTCCCTTTTCAAATAGGTTTATTTGAGCTATTATTTTTGTATTTTAATTAAGTCTATTTTAGTTCATAATCTTCCCCACAGAGTTGTGAACAACTTGAGCATATTTACTTCTAATTCATATTTGAATCATCTTGCAGAGAGCTTTGCAACTATTACAAACTATGTTTGTTAGGAATAAAATGATGCAAAAATAGGAGTTCTCCTTGATCACTTTTTATTTTGCCATTTCATGTTGTGTCCTCTTTACTCTTAGTTGGTGATGGATAGTCCTGGGCAGTATTTGCCCCCATTTGTAAAATAGTTTGGGCAAGTAGACAAGTTTAAGTGGTGTTTCTAGGTGGAGCTTATGTAGTTGCCTTCTGCTTTCGCCCTAGAAAAGGAAAAAATGATTCCTTACAGTCCCTTGGGCAATTGTTCTCTTGACTCTTAGCTGATACTAAGACCTATGTTAATTTTGGTTGGCATAATAAGTGATTCTCTATATCAGCCTTGGTTCACATTTAAGCATCCAAACTTGACCATAAATTTTAGTAATATATTGAAAAACTTTGCTTGAGATTTAAATAATTTTTGTTGCTCAGCAAGAGAAAAGATTGCATTGTCCTGAAAGTGCTTTTTTAAAACCACCTAGGTAGTTCACATTCAAGATAAATAATTAAATTAAATATAAAGTACATATCTCTGCATATCTGGAAAAATTTATGCTCAGTATTTGATCTGAGTATTTAGTTGCTACTGCTAATGTGAATTTCTAAGCTAAAAATAACTCCCACTCTCCTGGACTTCTCACAGTGCTGACATTCAAAACTCAGGACTGCATTGAGTTACTCTGATGATTCCTCACCATGGAGACCTGTTATGGGTCTTATTCATTTCTACTGTAAAATTACATGTTTGTGGTTTTCTTGGACATGTCCCCAAATGGTTTAATTAACATTGCTCACCAGATAACAAGTACTAATTCGATTTCTCACAACTGAGAATTGTGTGTTCCATTAAGATTTTTATTCTGAAGAACTCACTAAGCATGGTCTTGTTCTGCTACATTTTTGTCTATTGCCTTTAAAGCATGACTTTTATATAAAATCATTTCCTATCTACTTGGTATGTGACAGCAACCTTGGTAGAGTGTTATGTTTCCCTGCTGGAGTTCACCTTCTAATTTCTTTGAGTTTCAGGGAAATGTCACTGCATTTTCACATTTCATTTGGAGTTTGAACATGCAGCAGGAAAGATAAGATAGCAAACCTGCCTGTGATCTCAAGCGAGTGAGCCACCATGAGAGATGAGTGCCATTGAATTTTAGTGCCAAGTGTTGTTTCATGGCAATATATACATACATGCTACAATTTGTATAAATCTGACTTCAAAGATCTGGAAGATTTTTTTTGATAGATTTGAGTATGATGGATGTTCTGGCAGAAATATCAATTTTATTTTTTTTTTAAGATTTTATTTATTTATTTATTTATTTGACAGAGAGAGAGAGAAAACACAATCAGGGGGAGGGGCAGAGGCAGAGGGAGAAGCAGGCTCCCCACTGAGCAGGGAGCAGGACTCGAAACTGGATCCCAGGACCCTGTGATCATGACATGAGCCAAAGGCAGATACTTAACCAACGGAGCCATCCAAGCACCCCAGAAATATTAGTTTTCATCTTTAAATTTAAAGCACCAGGATGTCAAAGTTTGGGCCGCATTTTTTTTTTTTTGTCATTCTAATCCTATTTTCATCTTGGCCCTATTTTCATCATTTCTTCCTGACATTTCTAGGTTCCCCATTTTCCTTCAGGCAAGACTACATGAGGTAGTTTAATCAATTAATAGCAAATTCATTCTCACATGCATTATTACTGAATTTTTACTCAATTAAACATTTTTAAAAGCCTAGGAAGTTAAAAAACTGCCTTCCACATACCCCAGTGGTAGTATTTATTGGTATTTTTAAACTATTTTATTTATATTAGAGAGAGAGAGATAGTGAGAGAAAGCACAAGTGTGGGGGAGGGGCAGAAAGAGGGAGGAGCAGCATCCCCGCTGAGCGGGGAGACTGGCTCAGGCTCAATCCCAGGACCCTGGGATCATGACCTGGCCAAAGGCAGATGCTTAACCCACTGAGCCACCCAGGTGCCCCTGGTTTTTCTTTTTTTGAACAGATTATAAGGTTCTTGGGAGGAGAGCACACCATTCCATTCATTTCTGGAACTCCAATACTCACTGCTTGGTAACAAAATAAAACTTAAAATATTTACTAATTGAGTCAGTAGTTTCTAACCTGTGGCAATCTTGGCCCCGAGGGGATATTTGATAGCATTTTTTTTTTTTTTTTTTTGTCATCACAACTGAAGGAGGTTGCTATTGGCATCTAGTGGGTAGAAGCCAGGGATGCTGCTTAATATTCTAAAATGCACAGGACAACCTACCTAAAACAACAAATTATTGGGCCCAAAATGACATTTAGTGCCTAGACTGAGAAACTATAATTTAAATTTTGTGTTCATATTCTCAGGAAATTCAAGGAATTCAAGTTATCAATTTTCATAAATTACCATCATCAGTTCAATGAGAATATCCAAAACACTGTAGGGTTAGGGTTTGATTTGTGATACCCTTGTGATATGAAAATAATTAAATCATCTTTGAGCTTGAATTTTTAAGTGATTTTCTTTTTTTTTTAAGTAATTTTCAATTTATGGAGTGATTGGATTCTTGTTTGAACAGTTTAGAACTAATAGAAAATGCTATCCTATCCTGAACTTGTCTGTAGTCCAGGGAGTAGTAATTGTCTGTGTCTGGCTAGTTCAGAATGCAGACGAAGTTAATAACGCTTAGTAGTGAGTTGGCCTTAATTTGTTCTACAGGCACAGAAGTGTCTGTTCCTAATCTTGACCTGGTTTGAGTGTCATTGATCACAAGAGGCAGGGATCAAAAGAAGGTGAATGGATTCTTTTTAAACTGTCATCACTATTGTATCAACAGTCTCAATGGCAGCTCCTTTCCCCGCAGGTCAGCATCACTGTCTTTATTCTGGAAGGACAGCTCATAAATTAAGCAGTTGACCTTTATGTCAGTCAATCAACATTGGGCAATCCAGGGCTGCCAAAACCATTAACTTTGAGCAATGGCCACTTCACCAAAGTACAAATGCAGTATTTATAAACCTTACATTGTTGTCTTTGCCAAAATCTCAATGACATTGTCTATTTCTCATTTTCTTCCCATCCATTAAAAGGTAGGAAATGATAATCAATAGCCTAGAACGTTATCTGTAAAAAATTCAATGACTCAGAAGTTAAAAAGCATACAAAATAAAAATTCCAAGCAACATGCTCATTTTACAGCTTTCTTCATCAGAGAACTAAAAAAGACTAGAGCTACAAAGAATTTAGTGATATCTTATCCCATTCAGTTATTACATACAAGAAGAAAAAAGGCCTCGAGAAACCAAGCAAACTTCTACCAGGTCATACAAATAGTGGACTATCTTGAGTAACTCTAGTGTCTCATGATCCAGTTAAGTGGTCTCTGCATTCCCTAATAAGGCCTAACTAACTGAGAACCAATATTTTATTTGCAAGTAAAATATGCAGGAAATGTTGCCACACTTAAGATTTTCTTTCCAACTTTGACAAGTAGGAAGTAATCAAAACCTCAAATGATATGAGTATTGCCGTAAATAAAAATCCTACATATAATACAATTACTGCATGCCCATAGAACACTTAGAACACCTTAGAGACACAAAGACAAAACAGGCCCAGTGGCAGCCCTATGGGAGTTTACAGACCACCGATAATATTAGGAAAGATGTTTGTGTAAGTCAGGGTCCCAATAAGAAACAAGGGTACGCTCAAGGTAAAATAACTTGAGAAGAGATTATTTGCAGATGGACTTAGTACTAGCATGGGGGCAATATAGAAAGAAACACAAGTATAGGGCAAGAACCAACAGTGTAGGAGCAGGCATCGACCCTGCTTAGAATGTGTATGCAATGGGACAGTCACTGCAACAAGGAAAAGGAAAGAATCATTGGTTTGTTGCCTTACAAAGATCAGTGATTTGCCTTTAAAAGAGGGAACTAATAGAATTAATAGGCAGCATTTATCGTTTGCTTTCTTTTCAACTTCTGCCTAAGTTCTCCTTTGGCTAACTACAACCGGAAACCAGGTGACTTTAGATGGACAGAAAGAGAATATTTGACATGAATTTGGGGATTTTATGAGGTTTTCTTGTCTTAAAACTGAACAACAATGCCATATACCATTTTGGTGGACATTATGATAACACCAGCCAGATTCTCTTGTAAGAATGAATAATTCATCCTGTACCTCCTATCTATAGACCACAGCTTTCAGCCTCTTTTGGGGATTGCCATAACTGAAGACAAAGAAGTTGCCCAAAGGTGTGTCCCCGATGCAGAGTGCCCCATATTGATCAATTAATAAAAACTTGGCCCACTTTCCTTAAAATTAGGACAATTCTAAAAAGCCATCCCAGCTTAGTTTTCCATGTATGGTCAACTGAAGTCTCTACCGAGACTGTATCATATCTCAAAATTTTCCCCTCACCAACTCTGCTTTCTTTGCTTCTCTTCCATTGGAGTTAATCTCAAGAGCATTCCCTGCATGGAAATTTTCACCTCAGAGTCTGCTTCCTGGGGAGCCCCCCCCCCAGGATAAGTGGGGCTGGTAGTCATTTGAGAATACAGACTGGAGATGAGCTTTTGAAACTGGATGGCCTGCTTCTTGTCTGGCAATGACTGCAAATGGTTTGGTGGCCACCTCCATTGAGACTTCATCACATCTCTTCTCCCTCTGCTGAGTCTGCTTCATTTCTTTCCAAAGGAGTTGAATCCAGGAATTCTCCCTAATAAAACTCTTGCACTCTAATCTCCAACTCAGAATCTTTTTCCTGCAACAGTTCATCAGATGTCTATAGTAGATTGTAGTAGGTGGAGTAGAGATAGCCCCTGGCACAAAGTACCATTGTAATTGTTACTATTTTTACCAGGGGTGGTGAACAGGGAGAAAGGATTACATTAGCTGGTTCCATATATTAGGTATTTGAGAAATAGAGAGTAGAAGGTAGCTGCGAAGTACCTGTAACTGAGTGGGGTGCTAAGTGTTATTGCCTTAGGAAAAGAGATGGAATGGTTCAGAGTGTAATTAATTGATGTTTGAAAGCCAAGTGTGAAAGCTAGGGGATTTTTTTAACATGAAAAAGGCTTTCACCTCTTGTAGCTATTATCAGAGAAAGCTGGAGGCTAGCTCCAGAACTTATTCATAGGAGAAACAGAGCTCCAAAGATAGTTTAACTCTCAACCTAATCAGTTCAGCTATGCTAAATCCAAGGCTCTGATTAGGAAAGGAATCCCTCTTGACACATGGGATGGGGACATCTGGATTAATTTGACCTGTAAATGTTGAGTCCCCAAATTCCCCTGAAACCTCAAAGCTGAAGAAATGGCTCACTCCCTATCTAGGGATATCAGTCTCCTCCTTGCTTGAAAATAGTGGAAAGTCTTCCACTATTTTAACTTCCACTATTTAACATGCCCCCCTTCCTGAGGATCTGTCCCCAATTCCCCTCTTGGCCACTGGGTTAAGTCAGGAAATAACTCAGCTGGACATAGGCAGGGCCCGATAAGGAAGAAAATGGACAATGCTTCAAAGGAACTGTCGGGCCTACTCAGCAGGAGTATGCATGGAATGGTAATCTAAGAGTGCATGATCAAAGCGTGGGGTCAGGGCAAGAAAGGAGCAAGAAAGAGAGTCACCATTTTGGCAGCGTTAATTGAATCTGATCATCAGGAGTCTACAGCGGGTCTGTCATTATGCAGTGAGTTCAGGAAGGAATATACCTAATATCCAGGTGTTATACTTGGGTTTTCTTGATACTGTCTTGATCAATTTTCATAGTGAATGGGCAAGGGCTACTACAACCCCTGCTAGATACAGGTGTGAGGAATATGGGCTTAACCTTTCAGGGACTGGGTTACGCATGATGCCCCTGACACTAGCAAAAATGCTACTTGACGTTGAAGGGAATATAAAATGGTTAGTAGAGGAGGAAAGCAAAAAGGGCGCTTGTGGTTCCCATACCATAGGTAGCAGCAGTGCTTGCAGTCTTCCTCCCCAGTCCTCTTCATCTTGAGCTGGAGCCCTGAGTTAACTGCTCCCTGAATTTGTAGAAGAAACAGTTCCTAGTGATGTAAGGACCAGACATCTCCCAGGTTCCCCTTCAGGATGCAGCTGCTGGAACTGCCAACATATAACTAATTGTCCCCCATCTGCCCTGTTTCGTGGTTGCCTCAGCTGAAGTCAGGTGTGTTGCCCAAAGTCCTGCCTTCCTTCAGGGGCAGGCCACATCTGATGACCACTCAGGGCTGTGAAGCTGTAGCTCTCTCCCTACAAGTCAGCATGTGTATGAAGGGTTATTCCAGCTCCAGGTAGTTTGGTGGCCCCTTCCACTGAGAGTGCTTCACCCCTGTTCCTTTATTATTGAAACATATACTGGGCAACATTTACAAAGCTGGTCTGCAAATGATTGCTACTCTGCATTGTTTTCAAGTACTGTATTATATTATTCTTTGTTTTCTTATAATGAATACTTAATATCCTAATTCCATTTTATTTTGTAGTTTTTTTTCTGTTTTACTCAATGTAATATGTTTGAATTCATAGTTTTCATGTTGTGTATGTGGAAATTTTTACTCATATTGCTTAACTATGACTAAATTAGAGACGTGAATATACTCAATAATCTGATTTGTCTGTCTGTCAACCTTCCCCACTGCTCAATCTATTTCCAAAATGAAAAAGGATCAGTTTTCAATTGCTTTCTCAAAAACATCATAAGTGAATTTCAAAAGGATGCAAGTTTCTTTTATATTTTCTAGTTTTATTTTATTTATTTATTTTTTTTAAAGATTTATTTATTTATTTTGAGAGAGTGAGAATGAGAGAGAGAGAGTACATGAGAGCGGGGAGGGTTAGAGGGAGAAGCAGGCCCCTCGCCGAGCAGGGAGCCTGATGCGGGACTCATTCCCGGGACTCCAGGATCATGACCTGAGCCGAAGGCAGTTGCTTAACCAACTGAGCCGCCACCCAGGTGCCCCTTTTCTAGTTTTATTTTTAAAAAGACATTGAAATCTGGCTTACCAAAGTTATTTTTCACATAATTTTCTTTTTCTATTAATTTTCTGTTTGAAATTTTATTGATTCCTTGCCTATATTTTATTATTTTCTCTAGCTTACTTTGGACTAAATTTGTTTTCCTTTTTCTAGTTTCCCAAAGTGGAAGCTTAGATTATTGATTTTACATCTTTCTTCTCTTCTAATATGTGAATTCAATGCTATACATTTCCCTCTAATCATTGATCCTACAGATCTTAAGTTGTATTTTCCTTTTAAATTAGTTAAAAATATTTTAAAATTTCTCTTGAAATTTTTTTGATCCCATGTTATGTAGAAGTAGGTTTTTAATCTACACGTATTTTGTAATTTTCCAACTATCATTCTATTATTGATTTCTACTTTTATTATGGTCTGAGAACATAGTGTGTATGATTTCTGTTCTTTTATATTTGTTCAGATGTGTTGTATGGCTCAGGATGCGGTCCGTCTTGATGAATGTTCTATATGACCTTGAGAAGAATGTGTATTCTGCTGTTATTGGATGAAATATTCTATAAATGTCAAAAAGGTCCATTTGATTCATGGTGCTGTTGAGTTCAACTATGTCCTTACTGATTTTTTGCCTGCTGGATCTGTCCATGACAGTACATGAGGAACATGTGACACAGAGAGGATAAGTAACTTGCTCCTCATCCCATGGCTTCAGGTTTAGATTTTAAAATGGGGAAGGGAGAAGTGATTTATTAACCTAATGATACTTGTTTATATGCTCGAGAATGAATAAAATTTTGATTTACAAGTGTAGTGGGTTGAATGATGTCCTCCCCAAAATATGTCCACTTGGAACCTCAGAATTTGACTGAATTTGACCTTTGCATATATAATTAAAGTTAGGATCTCAAGATGAGATCATCTTGAATTAAGACAGATCCATAAGCCCAATGAATGTTGTTTTATAAGAGAAAGTAAAGAGAGGTTTGAGATACAGAGACACAAAGGGAAAGGGCAAGTGAAAACATCTGGAGGCGGAGACTGGAGTGATGCGTCCATAAGCCAGGAAACACCAAGGATTGCCCACAGTCACCAGAAGCTAGAAGAGAGGCATGGAACTGATTCTTTCTGGTTTTGGACTTCTGGCCTCCAGAAACGTGACAGAATACATTTCAGTTGTCATAAGCCACTTAGTTCGTGGTAATTTGTTAGGATGGCCCTAGGAAACAAAAACAAGCATGTGTTTCACAAGTTGGATAGCTCAGTGAAGCTAAATTCACTCAGCATTTCTTATCAGAATGGTGACTTGAGAAAGCCACAGAGAAAAACAAAGCAGACTAAAGTGGGTGTATATGTGTTAAATGAAACATAATCAAGAACATTACTTACTGATTTTTTAAAAGTCCTTAATGTATTATATTGTATATTATTTTAGGGTTTAGAAAGCAACTAGATTTCAATTACAATAAATAAGTCAGTCACTCATATTTGGAATTTATACCATTCTTAATACTTATAGTCTATAGTTATCCCATTTATGTTGGTTTATTACTAGTGTTTTCCACTAGAATATAGGCTCTATGACATATTGGTGGCATTGTCAGTCTTATTTATTGCTATACCTCAAATGCCAGCATGGTTTCTGGCACATAATAACCATTCAATAAATATTTGTTGGATGAAAGAAGAGTTGATTCATAAAGAATCAGCTGTGTTTCCATGATACAGCTATCTGTGAAAACAAGAGTTCTTTCATACTATCCCAGCAATAAAGACTGGAGAGCAATCTTTGTATTAAAATACATCACGGGGGGGGGGGGTTGCCTGGGTGGCTCAGTTGTTAAGCACCTGCCTTCAGCTCAGGTCATGATCCCAGGGTCCTGGGATCGAGCCCCGCATCAGGTTCCCTGCTCCGTGGGAAACCTGCTTCTCCCTCTCCCACTCCCCCTGCTTGTGTTCTCTTTCTCGCTGTGTCTCTCTGTCAAATAAATAAATAAAATATTTTAAAAATAAATAAGATAAAATACATCATAGGTTACAAGGTGGCCCTATCTCATGGTTATCATTGGTCATTTTACCATCACTAGGCCACTGGAATTCATGGGTCTCTTGCAATTAAAATAACTTGGCAACTTTCTATCTTGTACTACTCTTTGGGGTAATGCCATTACTTCTCATAAAACTTTTCTCTACCTTATGGATTTAGTGAAAGAAATATAAGCTAAGAGCAGCTGAGTATTTTGGTACAGAACCTTATACCACTGTGTGAGAAGAATGTAACACTGATTGTTAATATTCATGAAAAATGAATCATTTGTTTGCCTTCACTTCATGCACAGAATTCACCATGACATCAGTGGGAGCTTTTTACTACAATAAATCTATGCCAAATAATAAATTACATTCCCTTGGATTAAATTAAAACATGCACATTGAAGAGGTTTAATTTTAAATTTTCATGACAAATGGAAATCTGGACACTAAAAACCTAAAAGTTCCACTAAAAGGAGAAAACCCTGCTCTGACTTTCCTAGGATTTCTTTTTCTCTTTTCTCTCTTTGTCATCTAGCAAGTTGTTCATAAACCTTTAACATCAGGTGTTGCTGTCAGAGTGATGTCTTACGCTTTCTAAAGAGTCTTATCTTGTTTATATTATTTTTGGTAACTGAATATATACATAGTATTTTCCACATTCAAAAGAACTGTAGGAAAAATAATCACATAAAACAAATGAAAGTAAACGTTCTTCCCACAACATGTGAATATTACTCGGAATTTCAGAACTACTATATTTTCTTGTGAATGTTATCATGTTGTCTAAACTGAGGTAAGACAGCAATTTCTTAGATTCTGGAATACTAATTCATGTCCCTACCTACAGAAATCTTGTAAGCTCAATAGTTCTTCAGATAAAACCTTTAGATATTCCTGTATCACCATCAAAAAACATCAGCTAAAGGTTCAAAATGCCATGTATCTATTCTTCTCTTATCAGTGTGAAGATCTCCAAATAAACTCCCAGCACACAAAACATCATGAAATTAGCATGCTCTCATTTCACTCCTAATAAGAATGGAAAACGTCAGGTGTTTCACACATCCTATGTTGAGCCACTGCTGTAGGCATCATGGTGATTGATTTCATCCTGCAGTCTTCAGCTTACAGGAAATCCATATAAATCAACCAGAATATGGAAATTCATACCTCCCAGGAGTAACAGATTAACTGATTCTAAATTGGAGGTAAAAAGAAAGGTCGATAAGACAGCATCAATGAGGAACACAGGAAAAATATGCCAGATATTGAGTACTTTGGAGAGCTACACTGTGGGTTGTTTTTTTTCTGACTCAAAACGGTACATCCGGGAGCTTGCAGCCACAAATACGAATACTGAGGAGCCCCTGAAGTTACTGCTGTGGGGGTCTTTAGCCTTTTTTGATTCAGATGTGAAAAAAAGCAAGGAAACTCTCCCTCCAGAAATCTCTGTATTCAGATAGTTTTTCATATAACTTTAGAGAGAACTCTGCTCCTGAAATTATTGTCATTGCAAGGTTAGAATGGCTTCCCCTCAGAGATTGAATTTAAAGAGGGGCTCCAAAAACATCAGATGGAGGCCAGCCAGAAATGACTAGAACAGAGTTCTTATTTGCACTACCGTGAGGTCAAAGTTTGTTCACTCGTTTCAGAATATTCCCTAACGATACAGTGTCTCCAAATGATCCTTTTTACCCTAAACTCAACCTGAGAATGTGGGAGCAATGCCTCATCAAAACTATGAATACAACAAGAATTAGAAGCATATAATACTCCTGAAATAATCCCCTCTGATCTCCAGGGTTGGAGCTAGTACAACTAGAGATGAAAGGTAGAAAAGAATGTATGCATGAAAACCAATGTATAATTTTGCAATATGCCAAAAAGCAGTTACGTGTTCATAAACCAGCATGGACCCTGGCTGAGTAGACTTGATTTATATATAGGAAGTCATCTGAAAGAATAGGAGAAACTTGAAGGAAGCCGTTTTCTTAACTAGATACCACTGAAACCACCGATCATACTTCATGAGAAGAAAACTAGTTCTAAGCTGTCATTGACCAGTGGGTATATGTCAGAATTGATCATAGATTATACAGGGTGATGATATTGGATTAACAGATTAAGAAAGGAATCTGGCAGAGCCATTTCTAGGACAGAAAAATAGCCACATCAGCTCTGGCTTGTTTGGGGTTTGGGGTTAAAGGTAGGCTCTCTAATGTGGTATAAACAAAAGAGATGAAGGAGGTAGTACTCTCGGCTAGTCCAAAAAAGACCTGATAAAATCTTTGATAAAGAAAAAATAATTAACATGGCCTAATATTTCCTTACAATTTATGCATACTTCACCTTTCTCCACAAAACCAAATCTCCTTGCTCCTTTTCTTTAATTAAAAGATGTCCTAGATGTTCATTTACCTTGCATAACTTTTTTTTCTTTTTCAAATGAGCCGGGCTTCCCTCTAAGTGAAAGTGCTGGACAATTTGCACTAACAAGAGATAGAGTTAATACATGTCGGGCCTTGTTTATATATAAGGAACTATTCTAGGTACTTTAAAAATACAATAATGTCTTTGCTTCTTACAAAACCTTGCAAGGTTAAGTTATTATTACTTTCCTTTTTTTTAAAGATTTTATTTATTTGACAGAGAGAGACACAGTGAGAGAGGGAACACAAGCGGGAGAGTGGGAGAGGGAGAAGCAGGCTTCCTGCTGAGCAGGGATTCCCAGTGTGGGGCTTGATCCCAGGACCCTGGGATCATGACCTGAGCCGAAGGCAGATGCTTAACTACTGAGCCACCCAGGCACCCCTATTACTTTCTTTTTTAAGATGAATGAACTAAAGGATGCAGTGTTTAAATACTTGCCAAAAAGCACAGAGCTATGAGGTGTTGAAGGTAGGGTTGGAGCTCATGTCAGTTTGAGGTCAAAATCATAGGAAGTCCATTATATGAAGCCACTTCTCCTAGAAGGTTATGCATAAACATAATCTTTAAATATTAGGGATTTTTGTCATAAAGCTAAAATATAAAGCTTTTGGACATCCAGACAAAGTAAAGTTGAAAAGAAAGAGTTTCACAACAACGAATTTCTAAGTCCAAAAACTTGTTCAGGTAGTAAAATTGGCCACTGGCTTCAAACTGAGTTGAAGTGATGTCTAAGTTGAAGGGATTGCTTTTAAACAATTTATTGGGACCCTCCTGGAAGAATGCTTATTTGTGCACCTGGGTTATAAGCAAACAAATAACTCTTATCTCTATAGCTTTCAGAACAAATTATTTTATCTGAAGGTAAAAAGAAGGGCCAAGTGTATCAAAAAATATTAAGAGAGAGAAAATGAATATCTGTGTCTATTCATTCTGAGAATGAAAAGACTGAAAATAATTTGAAGCCTTGAAGCTCCACATTCACTGTTTGGAAAAGATATATATTTTTTTCCCAGAGCAGTAGCCCAACATTATTGAACATGACATCAACACTGGTAGTACGCTTTGCTGAAAGAAATGAACCATCACGGCCCATCAAGGGGGCAATGGTGGATTTAATGGGGCTATTTGAACAGAGAACGCTCAGTCTTACCGCTGTTCGTATCACTTTGTGCAGGGGCTTTTCCCTTTATATTCAGTCTGTTAAGTAAAGTGGAAGAATTCAAAGGTAAAAAAGGCCACCTGAAGGGACCTAGAGAACCTTAATAAATTGTTCAATAGCCTGTTTAACACATACACACAAAACTCCTTAGTAGAGATATGTTTTCAACTTTGTGCGACACCTGTCTAACATGGTTTAAAGAATGTCAGGAGAAAAGAAAATCCACTGACGGTAAAGACAGAAAGGATATCCTGGGTTCACATTTGTATTACCGACTCATTTCCATCCAGGGCAAATAGAAGCCAAGGTGCTGAGAACAATGTTGATCAAGACAAGATTAGTGACCAGCGCTTTTCTTCTCTTCTGACAGCTTGTAGATGCAGGATGGATTTACGAGTCCCTGGAGGACAGCAAAGCATAAACAACACTTGGCATCAAGTGTCACAAAGTGCTGACATCACCAGAGCAAATCATCTGAGTGAGCCAGAAAATTAGAATCCAAAACTTGATTTCCAAGCACATGAGGAAATATGACAGATCTCAAAAGTGCTACTGAAATATGGTCCCCTTTACCCATTGTCTTTTGTATTCTGACTGTGCGTATTCAAAGGGAGATGATATTATAAGCACATCCCTTGCAATTGGGAAAATGAGGGTTTGTGTATTGGCCTTGAAGTTGGAGATTAAGTGGCAACAAATACTTCATTATAATAATAATAAATTCCAATCACATGAAGGCAGAAAGCAGTTCTTCTAACTTCCAGATAACAGACAAGTTTATATGGTGGAATCCTGCCATATCGGGTTTGGCGGCATGAGCAAGCTGACGAACAAGTGTGCTGGAGCTGTCAGATCCTATACCATCACTGTCAGCCCTACTCTTGATGTGTCAGTTATGTCTGTATCTTGAGAAAGGGCAAAAGACCAATGTTTCCCAAATCTATATTCTGGCTCATATTTTTCATATTTTCATTTTGTCATCAGCCATTCCGTGTATCAATATCTAAAAGAGCTATTGCTCTGTGTTGAGTGAAGGAAATGAATTCTGAAATATAATCTATTTATTTCAACATTAATTCTGTTCTTACCTGATGATCATTACAATCTCTAAGAGTATTTTTTTTTAAAAAATAGATGATTCAATTCATAAAATTAATTTATGGTGCCATTCTCACCATTATTACTGTACACTTTAGCATTTCAGGCTCAACAAGTTATTTTACTGTTTTCAGGTCAATAATCCATAGAAGCAATATAATCTATAGCACCAATGTTTTATGTTTGATTTTTTATAGCCAATATCAAGTACCTGCAAAATTAGTAAAATCAGTATTTGTAGGTAAATATAATATTTTCCTCCAGTGAGGCTTTGTTTTTAATAAAATCAACTAAAATATGTAAATAGTTATATATATATATACATATATATATATTTTCAGTATTTAGTTTCTGAGTAATATTAATACTAATCTTGCTAACCAATACTATGTATGTATCAAACATGGGATTAAGCAAATTATATGTAGAGTATGGAGATGTTTCCCCCACACTGTTTTCTCCTTGAGATGGTCTTTCAACCCCAGGGACTTCCACAGTATCTTCCTGTTATGGAAGGAGTGGAATTGAGAGGGTCTGGTCAGTGTCTGTGACCATCAGTATCCTTGGGATGCACAGACTTATTTTATCACCCTGAAAGGCCAACCCCTCAGGCTGGAAACTGCTAGCATTTTTGTTCTCATCCAGTAGCCAGTCTAAAGGACATTTTTCTAATTCTTTTTTATATTACATTAATCACCATTCATTACATCATTAGCTTTTGATGTAGTGTTCCATGATTAATTGTTTGGTATAACACCCAGTGCTCCATTCATTACATGCCCTCTTTAATACCCATTGCCAGGCTGACCCATCCCCTCAACCCCCACCCCTCTAGAACCCTCAGTTTGTTTCTCAGAGTCCATAGTCTCCCATGGTTCATCTCCCCCTCCGATTTCCCCCCCTTCATTTTTCCCTTCCTACTATCTTCTTTTTTTTTTTATTAACATATAATGTATTATTTGTTTCAGAAGTACAGGTCTGTAATTCATCAGTCTTACAAAATTCACAGTGCTCACCGTAGCACATACCCTCCCCAATGTCTATCACCCAGCCACTCCATCCCTCCCACCCCCACCACTCCAGCGACCCTCAGTTTGTTTCCTGAGATTAAGAATTCCTCATATCAGTGAGGTCATATGATACATGTCTTTCTCTGATTGACTTATTTCACTCAGCATAATACCCCCCAGTTCAATCCACACTGTTGCAAATGGCAAGATTTCATTCCTTTTGATGGCTGCATAATAATTCCATTGTATATATATACCACATCTTCTTTATCCATTCATCTCTTGATGGTCATCTTGGTTCTTTCCATAGTTAGGCTATTGTGGACATTGCTGCTATAAACATCGGGGTGCATGTACCCCTTCGGATCCCTACATTTGTATCTTTGGGGTAGATACCTAGTAGTGCAATTTCTGGGTCATAGGCCATCTCTATTTTCAAATTTGAGGAACCTTCATACTGTTTTCCAGAGTGGCTGCACCAGGTTGCATTCCCACCAACAGCATAGGAGGGTTCCCCTTTCTCCACATCCCTGCCAACACCTGTCATTTCCTGACTTGTTAATTTTAACCATCCTGACTGGTGTGAGGTCGTATCTCATTGAGGTTTTGATTTGGATTTCCCTGATGCCAAGCGATGTTGAGCACTTTTTCATGTGTCTGTTGGCCATTTGGATGTCTTCTTTGGAAAAATGTCTGTTCATATCTTCTGCCCATTTCTTGATTGGATCATTTGTTCTTTGGGTGTTGAGTTTGATAAGTTCTTTATAGATTTTGGATACTAGCCCTTTATCTGATATGTCATTTGCAAATATCTTCTCCCATTCTTTCGGTTGTCTTTTGGTTTTGTGGACTGTTTCTTTTGCTGTGCAAAAGTTTTTTTATCTCGATGAAGTCCCGATAGTTCATTTTTGCCCTTGCTTCCCTTGCCTTTGGCGATGTATTTAGGAAGAAGTTGCTGTGGCTGAGGTCAAAGAGGTTGCTGCCTGTGTTCTCCTTTAGGATTTTGATGGACTCCTGACTCACATTTAGGTCTTTCAACCATTTGGAGTCTATTTTTGTATGTGGTTTAAGAAAATGGTCCAGTTTCATTCTTCTGCATGTGGCTGTCCAATTTTCCCAACACCATTTGTTGAAAAGACTGTCCTTTTTCCATTGGACATTCTTTCCTGCTTTGTCGAAGATTAGTTGACCATAGAGTTGAGGGTCCATTTCTGGGCTCTCTATTCTGTTCCATTGATCGATGTGTCTGTTTTTGTGCCAGTATCATACCATCTTGATGATGACAGCTTTGTAACAGGGCTTGAAGTCCGGAATTGTGATGCCACTAGCTTTGCTTTTCTTTTTCAACATTCCTCTGGCTATTCGGGGTCTTTTCTGGCTCCATACAAATTTTAGTATTATTTGTTCCATTTCTTTGAAAAAAGTTGATGGTATTGTGATAGGGATTACACTGAATGTGTAGATTGCTCTAAGTAACATTGACATCTTCACAATATTTGTTCTTCCAATCCATGAGCATGGAACGTTTTTCCATTTATTTGTGTCTTCCTCAATTTCTTTCATGAGTATTTTATAGTTTTCTGAGTAGAGATTCTTTGCCTCTTTGGTTAGATTTATTCCTAGGTATCTTATGGTTTTGGGTGCAATTGTAAACGCAATCGACTCCTTACTTTCTCTTTCTTCTCTCTTGTTGTTGGTATATAGGAATGCCACTGATTTCTGTGCACTGATTTTATATCCTGCCACTTTACTGAATTCCTGTATGAGTTCTAGCAGTTTTGGGGTGGAGTCTTTTGGGTTTTCCACAAAAGGCATCATATCATCTGCAAAGAGTGAGAGTTTGACTTCTTCTTTGCTGATTTGGATGCCTTTAATTTCTTTTTGTTGTCTGATTTCTGTGGCTAGGACTTCTAATACTATGTTGAATAGCAGTGGTGATAGTGGACATCCCTGCCGTGTTCCTGACCTTAGCGGGAAAGCTCTCAGTTTTTTCCCATTGAGAATGATATTCACTGTGGGTTTTTCAAAAATGGCTTTTATGATATTGAGGTATGTGCCCTCTATCCCTATTCTCTGAAGAGTTTTGATCAAGAAAGTATGCTGTACTTTGTTAAATGCTTTTTCTGCATCTATTCAGAGTATCATATGGTTCTTGTTCTTTCTTTTATTAATGTATTGTATCACATCGATTGATATGCGGCTGTTGAACCAAATTTGCAGCCCAGGGATAAATCCCACTTGGTGGTGGTGAATAATCCTTTTAATGTACTGTTGGATCCTATTGGCTAGTATTTTAGTGAGAATATTTGCATCCATGTTCATCAAAGATATTGGTCTATAATTCTCCTTTTCCATGGAGTCTTTGTCTGGTTTGGGGATCAAAGTAATGCTGGCCTCATAAGACAAGTTTGGAAGTTTTCCTTCCATTTCTATTTTTTGGAACAGTTTCAGAAGAATAGGTATTGATTCTTCCTTAAATGTTTGGTAGAATTCCCCTGGGAAGCCATCTGGCCCTGGGCTTTTGTTTGTTGGGAGATTTTTGATGGCTGCTTCAATTTCCTTAGTGGTTATAAGTCTGTTCAGGTTTTCTATTTCTTCCTGGTTCAGTTTTGGTAGTTGATACATCTCTCGGAATGCATCCATTTCTTCCAGACTATCTAATTTGCTGGCATATAGTTGCTCATAATATGTTCTTATAATTGTTTGTATTTCTTTGGTGTTGGTTGTGATCCCTCCTCTTTCATTCATGATTTTATTTATTTGGGTCATTTCTCTTTTCTTTTTGATAAGTCTGCCCAGGGGTTTATCAATCTTGTTAATTCTTTCAAAGAACCAGCTCTTAGTTTCGTTGATCTGTGCTACCATTCTTTTGGTTTCTATTTCATTGATTTCTGCTCTGATCTTTGTTATTTCTCTCCTCCTGCTGGGTTTAGGCTTTATTTGCTGTTCTTTCTCCAGCTCCTTTAGGTGTAAGGTTAGGTTGTGTATTTCAGACCTTTCTTGTTTCTTGAGAAAGCCTTGTATTGCATATACTTTACTCCTAGGACTGCCTTTGCTGTATCTCAAAGATTTTGAACAGTTGTGTTTTCATTTTCATTTGTTTCCATAATTTTTTTTAATTCTTCTTTAATTTCCTGGTTGACCCATTCAGTCTTTAGTATCATGCTCTTTAGCCTCCATGTACTTGAGTTCTTTCCAACTTTCCTCTTGTGATTGATTTCTAGTTTCAAAGCATTGTGGTCTGAAAATATGCAGGGAATGATCCCAGTCTTTTGGTACCAGTTGAGACCTGATTTGTGACCTATGATGCGATCTATCCTGGAGAATGTTCCATGGGCACTAGAGAAGAATGTGTATTCTGTTGCTTTGGGATGGAATGTTCTGAATTAATCTGTGAAGTCCATTTGGTCCAATGTGTCATTTAAAGTCCTTATTTCCTTGTTGATCTTTTGCTTAGATGATCTGTCCATTTCAGTGAGGGGGGTGTTAAAGTCCCCCACTATTATTGTATTGTTGTCAATGTGTTTCTTTGGTTTTGTTATTAATTGGCTTATACAACTGGCTCCTCCCATGTTAGGGGCATAGATATTTACAATTGTTAGATCTTCTTGTTGGATAGACCCTTTAAGTAGGATATAGTGTCCTTCTTCATCTCTTATTACAGTCTTTGGTTTAAAATCTAATTTGTCTGATATAGGGATTGTCACCCCAGCTTTCTTTTGTTGTCCATTAGCATGGTAAATGGTTTTCCAACCCCTCACTTTCAATCTGGGGGTGTTTTGGGGTCTAAAATGAGTCTCTTGCAGACAGCATATCAATGGGTCTTGTTTTTTATCCAATCTGATACCCTGTATCTTTTCATTGGGGCATTTAGCCCATTTACATTCAGGGTAACTATTGAATGATATGAATTTAGTGCCATTGTATTGCCTGTAAGGTGACTGTTACTGTATATTGTCTGTGTTCCTTTCTGGTCTATGTTACTTTTAGGCTCTCTCTTTGCTTAGAGGACCCCTTTCAATATTTCTTGCAGGGCTGGTTTCGTGTTTGCAAATTCCTTTAATTTTTGTTTGTCCTGGAAGCTTTTTATCTCTCTTTCTATTTTCAATGACAGCCTAGCTGGATATAGTATTCTTGGCTGCATATTTTTCTCATTTAATGCTCTGAATATATCATGCCAGTCTTTTCTGGCCTGCCAGGTCTCTGTGGATAGGTCTTTTGTCAATCGAATGTTTCTACCATTGTAGGTTACAGATATCTTCTCCCAAGCTGCTTTCAGGATTTTCTCTTTGTCTCTGACACTTGTGAGTTCTACTATTAGATGTCTGAGTGTTGACCTATTTTTATTGATTTTGAGAGGGGTTCTCTGTCCCTCCTAGGTTTTGATGCCTGTTTCCTTCCCCAAATTAGGGAAGTTCTCAGCTATAATTTGCTCCAATATACCTTCTGCCTCTCTCTCTCTTTCTTCTTCTTCTGGGATCCCAGTTATTCTAATACTGTTTCATCTTATGGTATCATTTATCTCTCGAATTCTGCCCTCATGATCCAGTAGTTGTTTATCTCTTCTTTTTCTCTGCTTCTTTATTTTCCATCACTTGGTCTTCTATATCATTAATCCTCTCTTTTGCCTCATTTATCCTAGCAGTTAAACCTCCATTTTTTTATTGCACCTCATTAATAGCCTTTTTGATTTCAACTTGTTTAGATTTTAGTTCTTTTATTTCTCCAGAAAGTGTTTCTCTAATATCTTCCATGCTTTTTTCAAGCCCAGCTAGCATCTTTAAAATCATCATTCTGAACTCTTGTTCCAACATCTTACTAATGTCCATGTAGATTAGGTCCCTGGCAATCAGTACTGCCTCTTGTTTTTTTTTTTTTGAGGTGATTTTTTTTCCATCTTGTCATTTTGTCCAGAGGAGAATAGATGAATGAGAGAACAAAATGCTAACAGGGTAACAATGACCCTGGAAAAATATACACTAAACAAATCAGAAGAAAGCTGAAACTGGGGGAAAAGAAAGGGAAAGAAAGAAAGAAAAAGAAAAAGATTTAAAAAAAACAGAATATGATCAAATATGATCAGGCTGGGGCATAGATCAGTGCCACACACTAGATTTTGGGTTTATTTTCATCTGTTAGAAGAAAGTGCCTCCAAAAATTTTAAAGAAGAAAAACTTATATGTGTACAAAAATAAGGGTAAATACTGTGAAGCGATGGAATATGACTGTAAAGATGAAAAATATAAAAGATTTTTTAAAAGGAATTGATAAGATAAGAAGTTGGTTGAAAAAAGAAAGAAGAGGATTAAAAAAAAAAGGAGAGAATGTTATCAGGCAGGAGACTAGAACAAAGCCATACACTAGAGATTTAGGGTATATTTTGGTCTGTTAGAAGAAACTGAATCCCAAAATTTTAAAGAGATAACAACTTATATATATATATATATACCAAAACTAAGGTTAACTACTATGAAGGGATAGAATATGACTCTTCCAGAAAGTGGTCGCTTTTCTATTCAGAGAGTTGCTGCTATTCTTTTCTTCGATCTCCTGTTGAGTTCATAGGTGTTTAGAATGGTTTGATCCCTATCTAGCTGAATTCCTGGGACCAGATTAAATTTAGGTCTCCTATTCCTCCACCATCTTGCTCTTCCCCCTTAAAGGACATTTTTTTATGAACTACCTAGATCCCACTGCAAGATTCTTTCATTCCAACAGCAAGTTCATTAACTCTCTTCCTAGGATAGGGTGGGGGAAATCTTGTGTCCATCCAAAGGATATGGTGAGAAAAATTCTGATGTTCTCCTAGTTCATTCAGGAGTCACGGGACACTTACTGGGGTTGCATAAGACCTCCCAGCCCTTGGCTACCAATGTAGATAGGATTCCTTTACCGCTTCTCTGTCTAGGCAATATGGAAACCTCTGCCAGGCTGCTTTCAGGTACCAGAGGGTCAAATTCAACAAAAGTCACCACATGCTTGGATTGCCAAAAATTTATGTAGGGTTATGTAAACAATTAAGGGATGTGGTTAAACAAAAGACCCTCGACATCTAACCGTCCTTCTTTTCTTTGCTCTAGAAACACAGGATGTTGTTATTTCTTCTGCGATGCAAAATAAACACATACATACATAAACACATATACATGTAAATGTGTAAATAAATTAAAAAAAATGTTCTGCAAGTATTCTTTCAAATGTTATACTTTGACCCAGTCTATCAGATTTCTCTGTCATCAAAATTTCCCCCTGTGACTATAGTAAATGATTAACTTGCCAGGGGTTTATAGAGTCTTTCAGCAAAAATAGGAAAGGAGGAGCAATGTTGTGGAGTGGAAAGCATGTTGATTATTGTTTCACAACATTGCTTTATCACAAAAGACTGAGAGATAGGCAAAGAAGAAATATTTAAATGGAAACTTTGTTTTTTAGGGTACGTTTCTTGGGATATATTCTCCAAATTGGGGTCTATAATAAAATACATCAAAACACTTGTCATGTCATCCAACACCCAAAATTTTTAAGTTGGGGGGAAAAGCCCAGAGAAATTAAATAACTTTTTCCAAGGTCACACAGCTCCTCTTGTCAAAGCTCATTTTAGAACGCAGTTCTCTACTTCCCAGTATAACACTTGGTTAAACTTTTACCAGTGTAGAGTTTGAGGTATTCCTGCATGTTCCTGGACAAATCCTGGACAGTTTTTCCCAGATCTGCCTGCTGTTCCTTTCTAGTTTATTCTCTGCACCTACTCAAGAAATATAACTCAGTGATAATGTATACATAGTCAAGTGTTCCCTTTTTCTCTCATGGAATTAAACCCTAAGGGATTGAGACCTTCTTTCATATGCACTGGTAATAGTAATAAATACTAGGTAGAAGCATTCAAGAGGGGAAAATGACCCCCTAAGTCTTTTAGAGGTTGATTTAATGTAGCAAATACAGTATGTTTCATCATAATGGTGGTTGAATTGACTATTAAAAGATTTTATAGAGGTATAAAAATTGTGATATGATGTAATAGCCTTTGAAACATTCACATAATTTCAAGCTGTTAATAAAAACATTATATTCATTCTATGAAAGCAATCATTAACATCTGAAATATGAAAGTAAAATATTTAATATTTAAAGCCCCAGATCCAACAGCCTTATAGAAGTTTCCATTTTTACAAAAAAGAATTAGAGAATTTAAGATTGTCTGTCCTCAAAGAATGTGGTATCATGAAATGAGTATTTTTCAATATATTCAAATAAAATGACACAATCCAAAGGTTGAATTCAAAGAGATTTCCAAGTTCCTTTTGAAAATTGTAACATACAATGTATCTATCATTTGCTACCTAAAGAATGTTTGAAAATTTTTAATCATTGATTTTAGAAAGTTTCTTTTCTGGGAGGGCGGCAGTGGTGCTTGTGGTAGCGGTGGAGTACTCTACGTAACACCTAAGAAAGATATCAGTGTATTTATTTTGACAATAAATTCTTAAACATTTACATTTTTTTGCGATGCTATCATAATATAATACTAATTTTATGCATGGTATATAAAGGAGACTCCTAGATATCAGTACTGTTTAGTTTTTGTTGGTTGATATGTTTTCCCCTTTGGATACAATTCTTATTGATATTTCAGAGCTTCAAATAAAACTTCATTGAGTGAGATTCTTTGGCTGTCTACGGGAACCTGCTACAAAACCATTGATCTTTCCTCTTGGGGCAATGCATGGATGGCCCTGTTTGATTCACTGTTTTGTTTTTTTTTTTTAATATCTAGGGAGCATTGAAGCACACAGAGTGCAGATGTATACATGAAAGGTTACCAGTTTGCTTTTACAAGGCCAGCCCCGTTTAATCTGTTATACTAACGCCTTTCATTGCCTCACCCTGTAAGATAAGAAACTTAAAGCCACATTTTAATAATGCAGTCTCATTGAAAATTCTAAAGGAAAACCCAAGTTGGAGTTATGGAGAGAAAATTGGATAATATCTGGGGTCAATAAAATCTGAATGAATTATTTCAAAACATAGTTTTGAACCAACAGATTTTTATCTTCTATGTACCTGTTTCCCACTGTAGCTGAAGAATATGGAAGACCTTTTTGTATTCAAGTCACATAAATACAAAATCATATACATTCATGGGTACAAAAGTATTATCATGGGTTGCACTGACAGTGTCATTTGACACCAATGGCTGTCGTCATAAGTCATTTATATTTGGACCATGTTTAAAACTATTTTCATGCCAGTCATTTTTGTGGTCTAAAAACATTGACCCAATGAGTCATTTTGGAAAGAATATTATTTGTAAACACCCAATGCTGTTTATTATTTCCAATAGCATATGGCAAACAATGATTTAAAGCAGTGTAGGATTTTATTATTCTAATTACCTTGTAATGGTAAATCTTGGCTCATAGGAGTAATGCAGAACAGCTACTGCTTAACATTATTGCATTTTAGAACTGCAAATGACCCTACTAAATGGCAAGAACTGCCTACAGATTGCCTATACTCATACAGCTTGAGAGTGCTGCCTTGGGATAATTGCAGGTTTTTGATGTGGTAGAAACTTTTGCTGTAAGTATAAGGTGTGTGTGTGTGTGTGTTGTGTGTGTGTATGAAGGAGAAAGAGAGCAAGTGAAACAAAAACAAAACAAACAAACATAATGAGACAGAGGAATGAAGAATGGGGAGAGATATACATTTTGGGTTTACTTACTGGAAATACCTTGCTCTCCACAAAGCAACTTAGCCTACCAGGCACAATACAGTCCTCTTCTTTCAGGAAATGTTGCTGCTGCATTATCAGAAGCCCAGTGTTTCCGAGCTGTTTTAGGAATTCAGATACATGTGTTTTCATCTGTTTGTATTTACCCAAGCTTCTTCATGACCAAAGGCCTTTTACTTATTTCCAAATAACCAGATGGGAGTCATAACTTTTAACTGACAAGAGTTAATTACTAGTATTCACCCTTCTGACTTCTTATTGCGTTCAAGAGAAAACATTATTTTGTAATAATATCAGCAACAACAACCATAACATTCACAATCAGTATTTATTTAGGCTGGCACTATATTAAAAATATATAGGTATAAATGATGATATAAATATGTAACTAACAAGAACTATAAAGCAGGGACTATTACAAATAGTTTATAAGTACAAAATTGATATATCACTGATAAGGAAACTGAGGCACAGAGATTAGATATTTTGCCTAAAGCCTAATGCATTATGGAAATGTTCATTTAAATGTCAAAATTAATTTTTTTGCTTCCATGTCCTTTAATCCATATTCAGTTGATTTTGATGCACTACTTTTATAGAGATGCTCATATCAATCTGGACCTGAGACCTCTTTTATTTCTACTGTCAGTCCTACTTACACTCCCCCAATGAATTATTTCCACACACTTATATTTCTGTAGGGACTAACTAACTAGTTTTCTTGCCCTCTGTTACTCTAATTATCTCTCTCACCATTAATGAATTTCCCTTCCTAAAATCACAACTTTTAGCTGACCTCCTGAAGCCAGGAGGAGTGGAATTTATAACTTACATGCTTGCTGGCAGCACTGAAAACCCAATAGGCATAGCCTTTTGGAATCTCATTTAGGAAACATTCGTCAAAGTCTCAACATGCTTCTGTATGTCAAGGAGAAATTCAACACCTGGGAATCTACCATGATGAAATTTCTCTAAATACACAGTAAAGCTTTTTGCATGACTATGTTCATCACATTATCGTTGTGACTCAAGTGACTATTTCCAAAGGTCGTTAGGGCTTAAATGGGTATTTATTTATTTATTTATTTATTTATTTATTTATTTATTTATTCATTTATTCTAAAGACTTCATTTATTTATTTGAGAGAGAGAGCACGCGAGACAGCGGCAGAGGAAGAGGATCCCGGGACCATGACCTGAGCCAAAGAAGGCAGACACTTAATGCCTGAGCCACCCAGGTGCCCCCTTAATGGATCTTTAATATGATGTTCCCCCACTCCATGTACTATGAGGAACTCAATTTGCCCCCCAATATTGATGATAATGAGGAGGTTTCTGTTTCTCTTGAGCAACGAATATTTCAATGGCTTCTTTCCTTGCATTCTTAGTTTCTACTCTGCAACTTTTCTCATAAAACTTTTTTTTCCTGTGCCACTTTTTCCTCATTTTGGACCAACTCCATCCCTTTTATATCTTAAGATACCACTTCTCTAAAATTTATCACTAGATCTTAAATAACTGTTGTTGGAATAAGCATTTTAACTGATATTTAGATACAGCGAAGGGGAACTATACAGTAGTTAGTACTGGTAATAACTTAATTGATATTAGACATTATTGCACAAAAAATTGTTAGGCATTTTCCACCATCTGGTGTCTCCTTATATCCCTTGGATTCTTGTTATAGTTTTGAAATTCTATTTCATATAACTTCTTCTTTTCTTTTTTTATCTTTTTTTTTATTTTATTATGTTAGTCACCATACAGTACACCATTAGTTTTTGATGTAGTGTTCCATGAGTCATTGTTTGTGTATAACCCCCAGTGCTCCGTGCAATATGTGCCCTCCATAATACCCATCATTGGGCTAACCTATCCCCCCAACTCCCCCTCTCTGAAACCCTTAGTCTGTTTCCCATAGTCCATTGTCTCTCATGGTTCATCTCCCCCTCTCATTCCCCCCACTTCCTTTTTCCCTTCCTTCTCCTAGTGTCCTCCATGCTGTTCCTTATGTTCCACAAATAAGTGAAACCATATGATAATTGTCTTTCTCTGCTTGACTTACTTCACTTAGCATAATCCTCTTTGGTTCTATCCATTTTGATGCAAATAGTGGATATTCACCTTTCTGATGGCTGAGTAGCATTCCATTGTATATATGGACCACATCTTCTTTATCCATTTGTCTATTGAAGGGCATCTCGGCTCTTTCCTCAGTTTGGCTATCGTGGACATTGCTGCTATGAACATTGGGGTGCATGTGGCCCTTTTTTCACTACATCTGTATCTTTGGGGTAAATATCCAGTAGTGCAATTGTTGGGTCATAGGGTAGCTCTATTTTTAATGTCTTAAAGAACCTCCATACTGTTTTCCAAAGTGGCTGTATCAAGTTGCATTCCAATCAACAGTGTAACAGGGTTCCCCTTTCTCCACAACCTCTCCAACATTTGTTCTTTTCTTCAGATGTTCTCCCCTTTTCCAAAGTTCCCTGTAAGTCATCAAATTATTTCCACATATTTAAGAAAAGCATTGTCTTGATTCAGTAAATCTGGACTGGGAACCACGAATTCACATTTTTACTAAGGTGACAATAAGGTATTCCTGGCTTAAGCCTGCTCTCCTGGTATCAAATCCTCTTGTTCCCCTCTCAGAAGGGCCCTGGTTTGGAAAAGTATTACATAGTCACCCTAAATTAACAAATTTTCCTGCTTATTCTGAAGTAGTTGGTCCATGAACCATGCTTTAATGCTTGTCCTCACCAAGGAAGAATAATGGATCACAGCCTTTCCTCCTCAAATGAGGCAGTGTGTGGCTAGCGTATGAAATAGGAAAACAGATGGCATAATGGAAAATATGAGTATGGAGTTGGAAGATGCAAAACATGTTCTCTATCTCACTAGCATTCTTCTTATTCATATGCATTCCACTCTTTTTCATTCTTCTGTAAGCCCTTACATCTACAACAGGCTTTATAGATTGGAAGCCATTACTATTACCCAAGGCCATGAGATCAGGTGGCAGTGGACAACATCAAATCTTTACTCAGGTGAAGTTGCCACGTTCATTGTCTCCAGGTATGTGAAACATAAGTGTCCAGAGATAATTTTCATGGCCGTAAGTGGGCACTTAAATTTCAAATCATCGCTAAGTGTTTTCACAATAATATAACACAGTGTTAACCTGTGTGTTAATAAGGAGCTTATATTATCTCCCGTCTTCTCCAGTTTGTTAATTGATTGCAAAAATTGAAAATTCAAAACTAAAAATAATTTGAAGGTTTCTGATTAATGCCCTTTCAATGGTTTCAAAGAGAAGAAATATACACATACAGGAAGTGTAAGACACTTTTTTTTAATCAAATATCTTGTTATGGATTTTCATATTAATTGAATGATGTAGTTAATATATTTCCAGTAAACCTTACTTGACCTACTAAAGTTGTAATGAACCTTGGGGGATAATGCTGGTGTTGGTAATACTGTCTTAGTGATGTGTGGAATGAGAAAAACAAACAAACAATAGTTCTAACTGGTATTTTCATGAGTTTTTATAGCATCTGGGCATCATCTAAAAAAAAAATTTGTTCCTGTGATTTGTCTCAATAATAAACTCCAACAAATATCTCTTTGTTTATAAGCTTAGATAAGATTTTTAACTGTGAAGAATGGGAACAGTGTTGATTGGAAAAGGATTTCATGGTACTCCTAAATACCAATTCACCATACATGATTTCACAAGCATAGAGCTGTCCCTTATATGGACTTGATGTAGATACGGAACATGGAGTTGCATAAATACTGAGTACCCAGGAGGGAATGTCACAATTTACTGCCTTGCTTTTCCTTTAGAGTTCATTTCAGTGCTTGGAGTGACACTGATTTGCTGCCTTGGGCCTGCTCTGTATCTATCTTCAACTGCTGATCTATGGGTTAATAACACCCAGGGGAAATCTGGCCCACTGCGGAATGTTTTTAGTCTTTTGTATTCTTACATTCACTGAAAATCATTATTGGCATCTTCAATTTATTTATTATGCAGACCTTTAATGTCAACCCACAAGTTTAGGTAGGACATCTTATGTAAATCGTCTCTACAGCTATGCCTTAGAGTGTATGACCACAAAAGGACATATTGTTTGTACACAACATAGCACAGATATTTACCATATTGATAGTTTCTCTAATGGCTGTGACATAAATTTCCATACCCTGTTGTATTTAAACAAGAAATAAATATACCTCTAGAAGTCATGCTAGGACTGATTTTGTCATGGATTCATGAGACAGTGAAGTGTTATGGAGAGAGATGCAATTTTGAGCCAAATCCTGAATTCTCTTTAGCTGTATAATTTTCTCAAGTTGCAAATGTGTTCTTGTCTCTAAAATTAAGAGTGTTACACCTACTACAAAATATTGTGGCCATTTTCTACTCCATCAAAAAACAGAGCAGTCTGAATATTCTAGAAGGAGATCCAGCTTCTCAGATGTGAACAGAGTCCAGTGAGAGCTGCAGGAATTAATTAGGTTTTGGACCTTGCTTCCCCACTGGCCATTAGCAGAGATCAAGAGGGGACCCCACATGCTTAGGGTAAGACTGTCCCTCCCTAGCCATCCAACTTCTGTTTGAAGCAGTTAAAAAGATTCCTAGACATGCAGTACCCCCTTCAACTCCTTCATATTCAAATCCTCACCAATATTATCTGCCTTAAATTCATTAGAACTTGTGTCATTTACGCCTTTTATCCCTGTTTGTATCAATTACCAAATGAGAGTCTAGATTCCCAAATAGCTCCTTATCTCCATATTACAACCCATATAATTAGACACATCTGTTCTAGTATTTCCACCTCTGAAAATCTATGGTATCCTCTGGAACTCTTAGTCCCTCATCAGCAAAAACCCTTATATTATTCAGTATCTTCTCTGAAAGTTCCCTTTACCTCCACTCTCTAACTGACATGTGGACAATGATTTTCCTGTATTCTTTCAAAGATGATTGAATTGTTTTCTTCCATGATCCTCATAACTCTTGGCCTGCAGTCAAATTGACTCTACTTCTCTGTTTCTAAACTCATACCTTGAATCTCATTTCAGTACATCGTATCTCTCAAACCTTCCCATCTCTGTAGTCATCTACCAACACCCATCTTGCTCCCCATTATCCCTTCATTATCCCTTAAACTTTCACTGTTCTTAATTATTGGTGATTTGAATAAACAGATCAATAATCTTTGTAATTGATTTGTCTTTTCAGCTCCTTGAATTGTGTTACTCCAATAATACTGTCTTTCAACTTCTTTCGTCTCTCATGGACATACTGGTCATATCCTTGTCATGGACAATAACTGCTAACTGGAATATACCTGTCAAGATGGGGTAAGTTAGGTGCAGTAACAAACAATCCCTAAAGTTCATGCTAGTAAAACAATAAATGTTTATTTATTGCTCACACAAAGCCTGCCGTCTTCCCAGGCAACTCTCCAAGGTACCCCCCTCCATGTGCTTGCTCCATGTTGTGCTTCTGTTAACTAGTGTATCCATGATTGCTACATCATGGGAGACAGATGCTCACACTGAAAATTAAACCTTCCCTTCTGTATAATGTGCCCATCCAGAATCGTCATGCATCCAACTCTCTAACCACTCCCTCCAATGTTCACAGCTTGCTCCCTTTAAGATCCAAACCTCATCATTCCTTCAAGTACAGTGGCACTGAGCTTCACTGATGTCACAACATTGTCACTGTATCTTTCACTTTCAAGATACCCCTTCTCCCTAACTCAAACACAGCTTAAATTCCATGGTAAATCATTCACACTTCTCTCTGTATACCTTCATCTCCTTTTCTACTTCTTCCAATATTCACAGTTGTTTGCATTCTCAGTCCTGCTTAAATATGTCTCCTTATATACTTCATACTTTTTTCTAGGTCTAGAGAATACAAACAGCCATTTTTATTGGCTTAACTTTGAATTTATCACTAGGAAAATCAAGTGAACTTATAATGCTGCCTGGTAATAAAACTGCATTTCTTTAATTTGTTAACTCTTCTGTTTACCTAAAATACTATTTATTTTACTCCAGTTCCCTTTCCTCAAGACACAAAACACTGGCTTAGTCGGTTAAGCATCTGATTCTTGATTTTGGCTCAGGTCATGATCTCAGGGTCATGAGATCCAGCCCTGTGTCAGGCTCTACACTAGGTGTGGAGCCTACTTAAGACTGTTTCTATCCCTCTCCCTCTGCCCCTACCCTCCTCTAAGGAAAAGACACAAAATATTATTTCCTCATCCTCAAGTAATAACTGCTTTTGTTTCACAAAGGGAGGTGGCATCATGATAAGAGAACTTCCTCAAATTCACACCATCCCACCTGTCCACCTACCATCACCAGTATTCATATCCCTGCCTTCTAATCCATTTCTAAAGATGAAAAGTTTCTGCTTTCATCTGATACAAAGCTCATTCTTGTGCACTAGATTCTTTTATATACTGGGAGAAAATTTTTTTTAGTTCTCTTCCCTTTGTCCTATAACTATAAATTCAGTTTCCCACTGTATCTTCACAGTGTGCGAAACTGTGATTGGACTTCTTCTCTAACTGAAAATTCTGTTGGCTTTACTTTCAATACAATTTTAAAATAATTTTAGTTTTAGTGCCTTACCTTAACATACACAATTTTCTTCTTGAATCCTTGTGATTTTCTCCTAACATGTCTCCAGTCCTCCAGTGTATCTGACAGAACACAAGTAAGGCTCATCACCTTTACTATTACGACAATCTCCAAGTCACCATCAGATTTTTCTTGGAAATGTTTTTTCACCTCCATGGAATAGTGCAGTAGGATGTTAACTGGGCTTATTCTTGGTTTGTTTGCCTTCCTTAGTTTATTTATGACAGAATAGACATCATGCTCCTTTTAAAATATAAGTATATTTATGTCATTCTTTGGCACAAATCCTTCCTATCTGAAAACAATCTAAACTTCTTCTTGTGGCCTTGTAGGTCGTACATGGTCTGGCTTCCACCTGCCATTCTGCCTCACCTCTTCCTGTTCTGCCCCTCCCTCATTCCTGTCTGCACTGTCCTACAGTTGCTACTTGAACATGCCAGACATGTGCTGTGTCTCAGTTCTTTCCATAGCTTTTTCCTTCTGCCTAATATCCCTTTGGATATGCTTTTGGCCCACTTCCTCATCTGCTTCAAGTCTTTGCTCAACCGTCACCCTCTCAAAAAGGCCCACTCTGACCACACTGTTCTGACTCCCCTTGCCACTAGCAGCCCCCTTTCCCTGCTCTAGATTCTAGATTACTCTTAACTTTCTGATTACATAATTTACTTACATATCCTGTGTATGCTTAATTTCCACTAAACCTGATGTAAGCGCCATGAAGCCTGAGAGTTTTGTTTACTTTTTTACTGGTATATTATCTTTGTGGTATTGGACTATTAAGTCAATAGCTATATGTTGAGTAAATAGCCATGTAAATGAAATCTGCTACCCATGTCAGAATCTTCCTTCACATCTTACAGACAAAACATAGATTCGTTTCCCTTAAAGTAATTGATTTTCAGAACTTCCTTTAACATACACAATTTGCTTCTTGAATTGTGATTGCCTCCTAACACGTTTCTAGTCCTTCCATAATCTCTCCTTTCAATCCATTTTTTCATGGCTACAGTGTGATCTTCTAAAGATATTTTATTAGATTGTTCCTCTACTTAAATTCAATTATTGCCTGTCATTATTGTTCACTGGGTAGAATTTAAGTCCCTTAGCAGGGAAGATTAGGTTTTTACACTCCCTCTTCTGCTACCTCTATAGCTTCATCTCCTCCCAGGCTCCAGTCTTCACACTGATCCCCAGCTGTAATCGTGGTAAGGTGCATTTGCATCTCCTGCACACAGATCTGCACCTTCAGTGGTGGTAGAGACTGTTTTCCATATAAATTATTGCATAATTTGAATCTGAGGTAAAAGTGATTATCTTCATAATCACAATAACAAAATACATGGACTGGGAGGCTTAAAAACAATAAAAATTTATTTCCCATTGTTCTGAAGGCTGGAAGTCCAAGATCAGGATGCCAGCATGGTCGGATAAGGGCCTTGTTCAAGGCTGGAAACTTCTAGTTGTATTTTCAGGTGGTAGAAGGAGCTGGGGAGCTTTGTGGGATTTCTTTTATAAAAGCACTTATTTCATTCATGAGGGTGCCACCTACATGACCTAATCACCTCCCTAATTACCTCCCTCACCATCTATTAATACCATCACCTTTGGGAGTAAGGATTTCAACATATGAATGCAAACATTCAGACCCTAGAAGTAATCAGTAAATATCTGTTGAAAAATTAAAAATTAAAGTGTTACTTTTCTGCATGTGTCATGTTCTCTCCGCATGACTTAGCATGTTCTATTCTCTTTGCCTAGGACACCATCCTCTGCTTTCCCCAACTGCATAGTGACTTTGTGTCTTTCAAATTTTAGCTCATACACCAGACTCTCTCCAAGGATTTTCTCATCCTAAAGGTGGTGTCTACTCCTCATATGTCTTTTCATGGCATCTATTATGTCCTTCTGTGTAATAAGAGTAAATATTTTTATTAACATAATAGTTCTTATCACATCTCTGTGTTAGTAATAACTAGTTGCCTCTTTGTCTTCTCCACTGGGCCCTGCTTTTTTATTTTTTTTTTCAGACTATTCCAGCACACTTTCAAGTCATTCTTTGGTCAAACATTTACATAACCGTATGTAGAAGGATGCTGGTGCTGGGGAAAAGTGTCCAATACAATCTATTTCCTAAATTAATTTATGGTCTACTTAGATTTCATTGAACAATCGGCATTTTAACAGATCGTGAAGGCTAAAAGAAAATGAACATGAAATGATGGAAAGAAGGGCACTGTGAGCTAAATGAACAGTTTAGAAAGAACTCAGAGTGCGGAAATGTGGAAATGCGTGGCTTATAGAAACAATGTCAGAAACAATGTCAGATGGTTCACTGTGATAATCAAGGATGTATGAAAGAGAATAGACAGGTGGGATCGGTTTTGAAGACAGAATTGTGTTCATTGACACATCTATCTTCACATTTACTAAATTTTTTTCCATAAACCTGACAAGGTAGGCGGCTCACATGCTTTCTTGTCTCAGTAACATGGAATTAGGGCTACAGAAACCGTCCTTAGTTTTTTGAGCCTATTAACCAAGATGCAATTGGCTGAATGGTCACTCCCTCAAAGAAAAGATACATCCATGTCCTAATTGGCACAACCTTTGAATATTACCTTATATCTTAAGGAGTAAATATTACCTTATTTGGCAAAAGATACCATTAAGTTAAGGATTTTGAGGGAGGAACCTATATTGGATTATCCTTGTGGGCAGTAGAAATAATTACAGGTGTCCTTCTAGGAGGCAGGCAGTGAGAAATAAGACAAATACAGAGAGGAGGATACAGACACACAGAGGAGAAGGTGATATGAAACAGAGTAGAAAGACATGCAGCCATAAACCAAGGGATGTTGACATCCACAAGAAACTGGGAGAGGTGAGGAACAAAATCTTCCCTAGAATCTCCCGGGAGAGATCAGCAGCCCTGCTGACATCTTTACTTAAGACTTCTGCCTTCCAAAATTGTAAGGAAAAAAATAATCTGTTGTTTTAAGCCACCAAATTTGTGGTAACTTGCTATGGAAGCCTTAGGAAACTAACGTATAAGAGAAATGTCCATTTTTTTGTCCCTTAGGTTAGAAGATTTGGAGCACAAGAAAATGTGTCATTTTGCTAAATGCTAAGTGAACATTATTATGACATAGCATTAATATTTATCAGGATATCTACTGAGCGAGAATATTACATAAAATTTGAAAGAGAAATGAAAATGACTACTTTGACTGCAAGGGCTAATAGTCTATGATCTTACCATTTAGACATCATTCATAATTTGAAACTATTAAAAATGTCTACTTACATCTGGTCATGCGCATTTTCCTTACGAGTTTTTGTCTCTGTTGTAGCCACTCTGTAGAATTAGACTGGAAATCCCTCATAATGTAGTTTAGATGCCAAGACTGTTGTTGCCACATACACACCAAGAGTATATGAAAAAAGTTCATTACTTACATAATGAGTCTTTGTAGGAAGACCAGGCAAGCCCCCAAGCTGATCCAAGTTGTTTGAGAGAGCAGAGAGGATACTGGCTTCAGTGTTTTTACAGTAATTAGGTGGTGGGTTCATGATGAGGATTCTGTGTGGGGCAGAGACTTGTGTTCTTTAAATCTCCTGTCATCATCAAAAGAGGAAACCAGGATTTCTCATCAGTTTGCCTGGAAGCAGAGCAGCAGGGGTAGAGGAAGGCATGAGACTTCAAAGCTGTTGCCTATCAAATATTTTAAAAAAATGGAATTAGATTATTATAGTGTCCATAAAATTAATTATGAAATATAGTAAATATTGGTTGTTATTTTTTCTCTATTCCTTCTTCCATAGTATTTGATTGTTTATCCTGCTCCATTTTATTGTCAGTATATCTTCTTCTGTTTTCCTCTGACTATGGATTAAGCCATCCATACCACTGGCATTCTAATTAAGTAATTGAAGTGAGGAGATCTGGAATTAGCTTATAAATGATGAGCACTGCTTCCCCAGAATGAGGTGGTCTTTGACTTTCTCATGTTTGCACATGAATGTTTATACTCAGATTTATGCATTCATCAAAAACTCAACTAATCTGGTAATCTGTAATTATGTGGAAGACTAAACCTTTCTGTCCTATCTTGAAAGTAGGTATTGCAAAGTGGCTGGCATAAATATGTACCTGATCAAGTGAGAGGTCTCTGGGGTTTAGGATTCCAATTTTATATAATGATGTTCAGGCACTATCCGATGCCACTCTATGTTTTATCAGCCTCAGAAGATACCTGAGGCACTTTGCCATCTTCTCTAATAGCTGTCCCATCAGACAAGTGATTGTATCTCATTGGGAAAGTAGGAATGAAGGAACTGACTCTGTATTCCTCAAAGATTCTGAACTTGTCTGATTTAAAACAAAATACATGGTTAGGCTATCTTGCTCTCTATAACATGCTGTAGTAGAACTTTGTCAAGAGAAATGAGTTAAATAGATTGCTCATGGAGTAGTTTCTATAATTACATAATGTGCCTATCAAAATGGGCTTATACATTGCACTTCATATCACCATTCTTGTTGCTATAAAAACATTTTATTAACCTAAAAGCAATAACTGACATTTTAATGCCCAACATCTCAGTAAAATGGCATTTATAATAACACCCAGTAAATCTTTAAAACTCTTCACTACACTAACATAATTAAATTGGAAGGTAACAGCAACAATGGAATACAGGATGCCTCTTAATTTCATCCATTTACAGGCAAGAGAACACTCCAATTTTAGAACTGAAACAAATTATACACACACACACACACACACACACACACAAGTAAATATAGTTCATTTACATATCTTTATCCTTTAAGACATTTACTTTTATAGCAAAAAAGTTATATTTAAACATTCCTCAAGATTCAGAAAAAAAGGGAAAGACATCAATAACACATTTTTTAAATTTTGTATTTCTCTTTTAGTAAATTGTTGATCTGTCCTTTTCTGTTATTTTGTAATCTTTATATAGGTAAAAACTTCATTTTTTGCTGTTTTCTTTTAATCCTATATATTTTTTGTTATTTTATTTTTTAACATTCATATTCTCATCTTGGTGATTCTTGATGTTTACCCCTAGGTATGTCTTTTTTCCCAGAAAGAAAATTAGAAAAGATGAATAACATGAATATTCAGAGAGCTTAATAATTACACATAACTGAGAGAAAAGCCATAGGAACTTCATACGTAAAACTGAAGATATTGACCAATGAATGCATAGGCATTAATAGACAAAACTATTACAATTCAATGAAGGTATTATCACTTAGAAAATCATACCTAATTTGGGAGTGTCTGTAGTATAAACAGAGCATCCTCACTCTCTTCTTATGGATTGTATCTGAAATGATCACATAAAATATGCACTATACTCTTTGATTCTATTTTGCTTAAGCACAGATACATTATGTAAGAGAGGGAAAATACTGTTAATAATATATTAAACATTCTAGACTTACATACTCACAGAATTTTAGAACCAGAAAGGAATTAGCAGTCATGTAGTTTAGGAGACCAATTCACAAAAAAGGTGTAGTGACTTGGTGAATGGCACACACTGATTTGGTAGCACAGCTAGGGTTTAAAGTCTTGTGGTTTAACTTTATTGATGTTTCAATAACTTAGAGCTACCCATTTAAACATGTTTAAATTCTGTGCTATTACATTTCATTTATCAAGAAATAAATCAAGGCCCAAAGAACGTTTATACATAAACCAACATTTGAAGAAGGTGACTAGAATATTTTGGAAGAGAGAATCCTTTACTGGAGATCAATATGCAATGCAAACAATTCTGTACAGAACTTAGTTCAAAGTGCTAAATATTATTCAAATTATTTCATTTGACTTTTTCTACATATGTACCATATACCCATTTTCTTCCTGACCTTATCTAAATCAAGCAGGAATATGGCTTAGAAAATGGATTTAAAAAATAAAGAATGGGAAGAAGGAAGGAAAGAAAACAGAAAGGAAGGATGAAAAGGAGGGAGAGAGAGGGAGGAATAAATATATAAATAATAAAGCTATATCAGTACTGATTTAAACTATGTAGTGTGTTCCAAATCTAGCTCAAAATTATTTGGGGTCAAATATTTGAACATAAGTTTAAACTCTGAAATCTTTAACTATATACCCAAACGATTAACTTAAATTCTTTGGACTTCTGTTTTCTCATCTATATACTGGAGATAGAGGTCTAGTGATTATTTTAGTAATGAAGCAAAACAGATAAATATCGAAAGACACCTTTCAAATTACACATTTCTAATTGATGGTGTTACTCCTGTCTGTATCCTTTACTACAGAGGTCACAATGGACAGCCTGCAAACCGGGTATGATCGGTTTGTAGGCTTTTTTGGTTTGGTTTGGTTTTGTGTTCTCATTCTCAATACCTCAATAAATTGAGCAAACATTTAAGAATTGGAATATTTTGCATAAAAATCCCTCTTCTAGTTCCCTTTAAAAAAAAAAAGAATAATGGGGGCACCTGGGTGGCTCCCTCGGTTAAGCATCTGCCTTCAGCTAGGTCCTGATCCCAGGGTCCTGGGATGGAGCCCCGCGTCGGGCTCCCAGCTCAGCGAGGAGCCTGCTTCTTCCTCTGCCTCTGCCTCTCTTCTCTGCTCATGCTCTGTCTGTCTGTCTGTCTCTCTCAAATGAATAAACAAAATCTTAAAAAAGAACAGAATAATGTTTGAAATTTCAGGAAGGAAGGTGGAATATTTATTCCCCACTCTATGGTATCCTCAAAGTCCATTTCGTATTTGAATTTGCAAGCCTCGGTGTCATATGATTGCAGCATATGATTGCTTTGCAGGAACTCAAAAAGTACCACAGAAACCTTGTCTGTCTTGATCTTTTAGCTCAGCTTTCAAAATCCAGTCTGATTCCCTCAGATGCACACCAGCATGGCCCCTGTAGATTTTTGGCTTTGCAACCTCTCTTTTCTGTGGTATTTTCCTATAATAGGTGCCAAATACATGTTTGTTCACTATAAATCTGGTATGATTTGAAGGCCTCAAGGAGACATTGTTCCTGCCATACAATTCTGTACAAGCTGGGAATTCTGCTAGCTCTAGATTCATTCTGTTAATTTAACGTTTTGATTCCCATTATATTGCAAATATCATTGTGAAAAACAATGCTTAGTTTTCAATAATTTGTATAGTAATGTTCATAATAAGTATTGAGTTTCACATTCATTGTAGCATTTGATACACAAAATTATTCTGTGTAATGCCTAAGCTATTGCTTTTTAATTGGCCGACTTCTTTCACATTTGAGTCTGGGAGATCAAACAATATCACCAAAACATGATCTCCTTTCCTTGCTCAGGTCTGCTTTTCTCCGTGTAGGTACCATTCTCAGGCAGACACTCTTCCTGTGGGTTCTGGAAGCATCAGGCTTTTAACTTCCAATGGGAGGAACATGCCATTTTTCCAATATCTCATAAGGTTGTTATAAGGATTTAAAAAATTAAATGCAACAGGACGCCTGCGTGGCTCAGCTGGTTGAGCGTAGGACTCTTGATTTCGGCTGGGGTCATGCTCTCCTGGTCATGAGATGCAGCCCCATGTTTGGCTCGGAGCTTGGTGCAGAGTGTGCTTGGGATTTACTCTCTCCCTCTCCCTCTGCCCCTCCCCTCCGCTTGTGAGCTCTCTTGTTCTCTCTAAAATAAATAAATCAAATCTTAAAAGAAAATCAAATGCATGGAAAACACTTAGAACATAGCCTGACGTGTAATAAGCATTTATTTGTTATTATAATCACTCTAGCAAAAATTTGGGGCCTCAGTGGTACTGGTCTAGCTGGGATTATGTGTCTATATGCAGGTACCTACACTTCTATTGGTCAGATTTCAACGCAGTTGCTGAGGACTGGAATCCAGCACTCCAAGACTTTGCGGAATAGGAGGAAGGGAAGATTGGAAATCAGAGTTCTATTATTAAAAAAGAGGCGGAAAGGAAGTTATGCAGGGCAAAAATGTATATGTTAATAAATGCATATATTTCATACTACATACATATGTTAAATATATAACATCTATCATCTATCTATCATCTATCTATCTATGTTAAATCTCCAGCATGGAGAAAGGACTAATTCCAGCATGTGTGCAAATCTTCAGAACAGGTCCCAAATACAAGAGAAACTTATTCTCTATATGAAACATTGACCTAAATAGTAATGTGCATAGATATCAATTTACAGTACCAGTTTTTGAGCAACATTGCACTTCCGTTTCTGCTATTCCACTTTAAGAAGACTATCATTATATTTGCAGATAATGAGATTTCAGGGGATTCCATTATCTTTTGGCAGTCAAAATGAAATACACATTTCATCACCATCTTAAATCTGGAGGAAGCTAATAGCGGGATCCTGACCTTTTGTGCTTGATGTGGAGATATGCGACATCCTTTACACATATGGATTAGTATTTGGGGAATGTAGCATATGTAATGGTAGCAAGAGTCAGAACACACACTTTATAGATCTGTTAGGTGTGGAGTTATGTTATGATTCAATAGTGATTTATGAAACAGAAGCAAACATTTCCCTAATATCCTGTGCTGGCATAAACTGTCTTATTCTTCTCTAGTTACTGGAAAACTTACTTTTATTTCTATAAAGCAAGTAATTAGCAGCAATGTGGACATATTGATTCTGAATCCAACACTAGTGTGGCCAGAAAAAAAAATGTAAGTGTATCTTGTATCTATTTGGAGTGTGGTTTAAACTATTAAGTGACTTTCTGTGTGTCATCGTGGGAAATGACTGACTATTTATGGATCTTGAAAAGTACCAGCAGAGTTTCACTTGAATTTATTTTAACATTGTAATCCTTATATTTATATGTCACTTTTTTATTATTCAAGGCTGCTACCAAATTTGAGTTTAGCTATTTCCATTTTATTAAAATAAAAGTATTACTAAGTACACACCTGGTAAAAAATGCATTTAACGGATTAAGAAGATAGTCAACGCAAGTGTCTGGTTGATGTTATCAGTTGTAAAAAATTAAAGACTTTTTTTAAAAAACTGAAAGAGAATGCTATCATAGCCACTGATTATTATTTCAAGCAGCATTAAGAAAACCAAAGATTTATTATTTTATACTTTCCTATAAGCACAAATTGCAGTGAAAGTCTACTTGCATATTAGGGAACTATATTCAGCTACAACTTCTCTTTGATTAGGAGTTATTTTATTAAAGATACTGTTTCCCTTTTCCTCTGTTCTAAAGTATTTTCAAGTATGCAACTTATTTTTCTAAACATACATTAATCCTCTCCAAAGGCAAGTCAAAGCTATGTTTTAAATCACTGAAATAAAATTTTCACCATTAACTCCCACCAAGTCTAACATATGGACACTCAGCATAAAGCATTTTTATTAACAATTTGTAAAGCCCTTATATCTGCTGGTTTTAGGCTGAATAACAGCTTTCATGTCAATAGTTCTTTATAGATGATAAAACACTTTTATATGTGTATATTCCCCAGCACCTGTGTCACTTCTGTGAAATTAAGTAAGTACCTGAGGGGGCATATTGCAGGCTCATATTCTGCATTACAGATTGCTGCCAGCCATGCACTCATGGTTAAGAGAATCCACGTGTATGCCTAAACATCGACCACACAGTGATATAAGATGGGACTCAACCCTTGATTAATACACCCAGAAGATACTCTATTATTTCAGTCATTTAGCTGAGTTTTCAGTGTTTCATACTGAAAACTTACACTTTTTTCCCCCCACTTGGGATGACTGAGTGAAGGCAGTAATATTTATGTAGAAATTATTCATGAGGGAACATTGCTTTTCAAAATCTACTCATATGTCTGTTAAACATTAATTGACGTGACCGTAATCTTTAGAGCGCTCTAGTGAGGGACTAACGCTGTTTACAAGTAAACTATCATTTTTGCATACTTACTGTAAATATTTTCCGTGATTTTGATTATTAGATTCTTCCTGGTTACTTAAGGAAATTTGTGCCCATTTTCTTGAAGGCACAGGAAATAAAGAGCTTGCTTATATTTGGTGTCACAAACATTATCAGTTTTCTTCTATCTCTCATTAATAAGATAAAATATCTACCGTTAACTTTGCAGCAATACTGTACGAGTCTTATCTGAGCTTCAATATTAAAATGATCAAATAGAGAAAAGAATAAAACCTTGCAAACTAAACTCATCTGCCATTAATAAACCCCATCTGCCATTTTATGGCACATACACAAACTGCTACAGGAAGATGCCAAGACAATTTAGAATTTCCTTCTACAACGGCCTGAGCCAGAACTAATTTCATTCAAAGGATAAATGAGCAAAGTATTCCTTTGCCAACTGACAAAACGTAATGATTCATGATTAATGGAGCCTTGTTTTTTTCTTCGAAGCCCTCTTCTTTCAGCATGGTGATCCTGTAATCAGTGCAGGAGAACCTGAAACTTTAAATGTGAGGGCAGCAAATCTGATCTATATTCTATGGTTAGGATTGGCTCATTATTAGCAAAGCGAATGATTGATGATAGAAAATGTTGTCTTTTGAACCTTATAGGGAATATGCTAAAAATATTTTAAAACATTCATCTACCCTATATGAGACAATATTAAGTTTCTTAGGAAACAAGTTTTTGCTGCTAAAATTTTTTCGCTCTGATGATCAAATCTAATTACTTAAAATACCATTAAGGGTTGTTGACTCAATCACTTGTGATTTGTTTTTTTAATTATAAAATTGGAATCACTCTGGCAGAATTAGCAATCTTTTTAATGTTAGCGGTAGAGTAAAACAGTAGCTTGTATATTGTTAAATAATTTAAAGACACTCCTGATGGAAAACAATAAAGTGCTCTATTTTTAGCCCCAATAATGAAGGTAAAAGAAATGATTGAGAAAAAAGTTAATCAGCACTCATTTCTTTGCCATCCTCATTGTCTGTGATATTAGTGCCCATAGTATGTGAGACTATTTCTCGGAACTGTTCCAGAGTAACAAGGTAATTCTCATTAGTCATCTATTTAGGTTTCTCCTTTGACCCTGGGCAACTATTTAATGACATAGTACACTGCTGCAAGCTTATACCCAACATAATTTATCTTGCTGCTAAGTAATGGGGAGATTTTGTAAACATGAGATCAATAAAAATGTGAAAATGTGTTGATCACGCTGTGAAAGGATATGAAAGGATGATTACTAGGTTGAATAAAGTTATATTCATAAGCAGTGTAGACATTATGATTTAAAACCATTGAAGTGGCCACGTTTAACAGTATCTCATGAAACAAAATTGTAAGATACATGCAAGAACTTTATTGGTCAATGAAACTCTTGCCTGAATAATTTTCATAGCTATAAAATTTACATTGATGTATATTTGCCTGCTATGTACTTAAATATTATCACATTAAAAATCAAATAAAACAAAAGCGTATTGTATATTAGAATAGACCATATAAAATTGAGTAATTCCTAACTTTTTTCACTACAAAAGTGACAAGGTTACTTATTCAAAATAGAAAAGGAGCAATGTGATTTCCAGTTCTGTTGAGGGAGAAGACTCATGTTATCTAATATATGTAAAGTGTTTGGAATAGTAACTGGCACAATCTATTCACTCAATATGTTAGTCCTTATGATTTTATCATCATCATCATCATCAAAGACTTAATAAGAACAAGTGGCAGGATTTGCAATATAAATAGCAATGAAATAGATGGAAAATCTCATAGAGAATTCAGTGGCAATTAAGAAATGGTTATCCACACCCGGCAGAAGTAGGGAGAAACACAGAGAAAGGCTAATTTACTCCTCCGTGATACAGGACAGTAGTTTCTACTTTTGAGGTTCTTTCATCAATAGAATGAGATCATGTGTAAAATGCTACCAGGACAGTGCCTGGCACATAGTAAACTCTAAGAAACATAGAGTACCTGTTCTTTCATTTTTAATAATGTTCATTAAAAGTTTCTTTTTCTCAGGACTCAGACATATTTTTGTTGTTAATAAGCTACATGCCAACTTAATTTAGCGTATATTAGAACTTGAACACAGTCTCATCAGAAAAATAATAGACAATATTCATATTAAAATTCATATTGGAAAGCTATTGTTCAATTTTGCATTGGGTTGCTAGCACTAATGATTATTATATTGGTGTTACAATGTCTATCAGAAAAAGCTTCACTAAAGTTTGTAAGCTAAGATGGGCAATACTGGAAAGTCAACAGTTAGGTGGTTCAAATACAGTTAGTTGTCTGGTTTGTTTGAGTAGTTGCTATGTTTTAATTTAAGCCAGAAAGTGAATAGGCTCTGGACACTTTCAGAATGGTGGTACAGCTCAAAAAATTAAACCCTAATGTTAAATCATTTTAAACCCTAATGTTCCCTAAAAGGTTTTCATTTTTGTGGGTTTTTAAGTGTTTTTTCTTAATTCCTATAAGGGGAAGTTATTATTTTGCAAGCTAGCACTGTATTTAGAGTGCTTCATGGAGCAAAGTACGTGGCTATGAAGAACTCTGTGTGCCTGTGTGGATGTTTGAATAAAACAGTAAAAAATATTTCCTTTCCCTTTGTCTTTCTATTCTTTCACTTCTGTTCCTTAACATACACAAAAGGGATTTAATTTTCAGTTAGACTTTCTGACATTATTTTAACTCATCCAACACATTAAATATATAAGTTGTTATTAGCAGCTCTAAATTGGTTGTTGGATTAAATGACTTTTAATTATTCTATTTTCAAATTTTCCACTTTTTCAACTACTCACCTAAGATTTAATGACTATGATGGCAGGGAATGTGTTCATCATGAATATAAAAGAAACAGGAAAGAAGGAACAACTTTAATCTGATCATTAAATTTTAAGTATCAAGATTCTCAAGACATATGTAATTCCATTTAGTTCTTGATGTGAATGAGTTAAGTTAGTACTTTAGTTCCGAGTATATGTGTTGAGTGAGAATCTTTTGAGAAACATCATGTGTCATATTAACTCAAAAAATTTCAGAGAGTTAACTCTGTTTTTCCAACTCCAAGTAGAATAAACATTGACTCTGGTGCCCAGTAAACAAAATTTCCCCTTTCTGGGTGGGCTGTGGTATTTTATTTTTCCACATTTTTTTTGTCTTAAGTTTTTTTCACAGTAAAAGTAAATTGAACATGTTGGTATAATACTGTTGATTCAATTTAATATCGACCTATATTTTTCATCACTTTCCATATTTTTACTGGTAAATGTATTTCCCTAATTCCTTCACAAAAGTAACTAAAGGCAAAAGACCGATCTGATACCATTCATGCCCAAAATATTTCCTCTGAAGATGCCATGTCCTTTGGCTGGTTGGAGAGTTGGATAGCTGATTTATGTAGAGATACATGACACTGCAAGAGATGAGAAAAAGCATCCAATAGGTAACCCCAGAATTTCAGGCGAAGCAATTAATAACAAAGCCCTCCCCTTAAAACCTTTTCCCCTCAGAAAATGCTCCTAAAATCTGTTCCTAAAGAAAGCCTCCCCAGGGGCACTTCTTTCCCACACACATCAAAAATATACAAAACTCTCCTTTATAACAGATTCCTGGATTGGGCCTAATGCATTCTGAAAAAGAAGGATGGAGATTAAGAAGAAAAGAATCACTGCAAAGAGCATGTGGGCAAAACCCACAAGGCCCTGACACCTATCTTCTTGCCTTTTTTCCAAACTATATTCTTTCTTCCTGCGATTTCCATCAGAAACCCCTCTTCTCTTCTGAGGATGTCTCTTTTGTTCACATGCGTGGTTGATCACATAACCGAGATTGAGGCTGAAGCCAAGTGACAGTGCAACTGAGTCTGGATTTTCAATCTTCCATTTTCTACCCCCTGTTGCCAGGTTTTTGATATGTGGAGACTTGGTCAGAGAAATGAATGGCTTTCCAATATTTATTTTATTTTATTTTTGGTCTATCAGTCCAAAGGAAAAATATTAAGCATGAGGGAGAAATAACAAATTGTGAATATAAAATAAAACAGCCGTAAGGGAAGAAAAATTTCATTTGTATAAAACTTCATAAAGATTTTATGTTACTTCTTAATCCTTCAGCAGTTGCTAGGCTAAGTACTCATTTGTTCTGAATGTATTACATGGCAATATACTTATGCTAACTCTAAAATATACAAATTAAGCCTCTTTGCAGAACTAACAGTACCCAAGGAGCACCTGATGGAACCATGATAATTTAATAAGCATATGCTCATTATCATTAATACACAGGGCTTTGTTTGTTTATTTCAATAAAATTCTTTCATTAAAAGCACTTAAGTGAATTTAGAATCTGTGTAAAAATGCTCTCTGTGCAACCCTAGAGGGAGAAATAGACTTTATTTTTATCACAACAAAGCTTGAATTGAAAGACCAGACATTCACAAAACAGGTTATCAAAGAATGATATAAATGGTGTGAACAATTGTTTTTCTTCACTCATTTATCTATTCTTTCAAAAGATGTAGGTAGAATATCCGCTGAATGCCAGACATTGTGTTAAGATGCTGAATGAGGTGCAGAGTTTTTTATCCTTTTAAAAGTACTTCCTTGGACATCCTATCATTTGATACTAAATGCTTTCTGGTAGTAGGGCAGATGATAACCAATCCCCATCTACTTTTTCAGTGAATTTGGTGGATGTGTGTATCTACATGGAGTTCAGATAGATGACAGTGAAGTCTGGGCTGCAAGCTAGAGTTTCTTGCTTTTGATCCAATGTCACTTTTTATTTACTTGGTAACCTTGAGACATTATAAACTTGGTCTTTCTGATTACTTAAGTGTTTAAAGCCACCAAAGTATTTTGTTAAAAAAAAAAAAAGTAGAAAGCCCTAAGGATTTGTGAAAGAGCAGACCTATGAATAAATTACCAAAAAGCATTGAAGTATCCTGCTTTCCTAACTCTTGGTTGTTATTTATCATAATTTTAAGATTTATTATCATTTATGCCTCCTCCTATAGCCAGAATTAAGCTCCAGGATGTGAAGGTTATTTGTATATTGTTCAATGATGTATCCCAATTTCCTAGAACAACATCTGGGACTTAGAAAGCACTGAACAAATACTTACAGAATAAAAGTTGAATCCAACCCATTTGTGGGATTTGGTTTATGTAGTAGGGCATGTTGGGTGTTAGCAGTTTTATTCTCTCAAAGGATCACAAATGAGAACTCAGACCACCTTCTTTTTTTCAAACCAATTAATGGTAGCTAAAAAATACCGTGATGTCTTACAATGCCAATTTAATAAAACCAAACTGGTTCATCGTTAACTATATCCTTTAATAATAGAACAGAGAAAGAAAGTGCAACTCATATACCAGGACGATTTTAGAACGTTATTTTAAGCCATACTATTAAAGCCCACCTAGCCAATTCTTTTGCTTTTCACAAATAACACAAACTAACTCTAATTTATCTCTTTCTGTAAGCCTTTCCCATTCTCTGGGACAGCTGATTAACAGAGAAATCAATACAGATCAAGTCAGGGGACTAGAAGCAAAGAATGAAAAGAAATCTACATTTTTATTATTAATCCTTGAAAAGTTTTATACCAAACCCCAGAAAAAGAGGTTATTGGAGATCAGTAGGATTTTTTTACACCAACATTTTGTGTGTGCGTGTGTGTGTGTGTGTGTGTGTCTGTCTGTCTGTAGACATTTCTTAAATATCTGACTGGCCCATTTTAGAATGATGTCTATGCTTTAAGCCATCAAAGGGGGGTATTTTTTGTTTACTTTGCTTTCTAAAAAAGGTACATTCCATCTGGTAAACAAAAAAGTGAAAATTCAAAGCAAATGTAACTAGGAGAATAGCTTAGCCAGGAAATTCTTAAAACACACCAACCAAGCTATCACTTACTTCTCTCTCTCTTCTCTAACACCCTTTTTCATGACCATTTATTTTCTCTTACATGATGCTTCTTACAGTACGGTAGGGTATATTCTTGTGGAGCACCCCCTTTGACCCCTGGGCTTAGAAATTTAGCTAACTCTTCAAACAAAGGGCATATAAATTTGTAAAAAGGTTCCCAGATTGCTCCTTCTTGGAAATGTAATACAAGAGACATATGCTTCATCCCTATTTTGTGTGTGCTTAAATAAATCCATCATATCTATAAAAAGTCTTTGTTAATACATTTCAGAAGAATTAATGATCCTCTAGTATTCTTTTCCATATGTTATTGATGTAATAATGTTAAGAATCCATCAAATTTTAAAAGCAGACACAAAAATAAAGGAAATAATATTTTTACATGGAACTGACTTCTCAAGTAATTCTTTGTGAGTGTACAAAATAAATAATCATAAGGGTTTTAATCTCCAGAGCATTAGGATATAAGATGTTCTGTTATTTTTTTACCTTTTGTGTTTATCTGTGTTTGTTTTGTTAATTTTTTTCTTTATTTTTGGTACCGTATGGTAACGGTCCCTATTTTTTTGCAGGTATTCTTCATTCATATCTTTGGATGCTTTATACTGTGGAAGTTATTTTAAGTGTGTACACTGGCATTTTGAAGTCATGATTTTACGAACAGAAGACATTCAATGACTTTCTCATTTAAGGATACCTGAACTTCAGAACTTTAATGAAGGAACTGTACTCACTTTTTGACTAAAACAATTCACCTATGTCTTTAAATATGGGGGGGGCAATTATCTAGGGGACCAAAAGATGCAACACCTATGAAGTAGATTTAAGTAGATGCTTTGTGTTCACATCTCACATTCAAGCAAGTATTTCAGAAAGTTTTCAGGTTGCTTTTTATTAAAGTAGAAAAACCACAGTGCTTAAAAATGCATACCCACACTTTAAATCCTAAATCCGATATATGAATATAGGTTTCTCCTTTTCTTCTTTCTTTCCTTCTTTTTCCTTCTATCTTCCCTCCCTCCGTCTCTTCTTCCCCACTTCACTCCATTATTGCCACATTCCCATCTACCTACAGACATTCGTTGAGCTAGATATTCTTCTATTCTAGTAGTTGAGGAATATATAACTGAGTAAGTCGACCGGGCTCATTCACTGTTGTTAAATAACATTTTTTAATCAAATGTGGGGGGAAATATGTATCTGATATAGTTATGCTTCATAATAAAATAAGGGTGATGTTTGAAAGGATTTAGCTAAGTGTTTATCATCTAGAATAAGACTTGGAGGGCTCCTGGGTGGCTCAGTCATTAAGCGTCTGCCTTGGGCTCAGGTCATGATCCCAGGGTCCTGGGATCGAGTCCTGCATTGGGCTCCTTGCTCAGCGGGAAGCCTGCTTCTCCTTCTCCCACTCCCCCTGCTTGTGTTCCCTCTCTCACTGTGTCTCTCTCTGTCAAATAAATAAATAAAAATCTTTAAAAAAAAATAGAATAAGACTTGGAGGAGTAGCAGCTCCTTCTTAACAAATTGGTTTTCTATTTTCCAGTTGGTCTGCTGTGGAAGCTACTAATAGGGGATACCCTATTCCTACTTGACTTTCAAGTCCAGGAAACTAGATGGATCCTTGTCTACTCTCTGGTCCATCCCAATGGGCCAGCTGAAACAATGCTCTTTATAATCCTCAGTCCTTAGGTCTACTGAGAATGGCTGACTTACTATATGAATGAAATATGACTGGATCTCCTTCCTGTTCAGTTCTCAGGCTCCACAATGCTCAGCAGGCAGTAGTCAATTTAGCAAGGTCTTATCCATCACAACTGAAAAGATACCAGGCATTGACTTGATGAATGGAAGATAAATCATGAGAGGGTTATCCATTCAGGCAAAGCTGAATGACACTGACAGAGCCCTGCGTGAAAGCTCATTTTGTTTTTGCCCGTACAATATCTCATTTGTCGTGAGCTTCACTTGCCAATGATATCGGTGGCTTCCCCTGTATGAAGCCTTCTTTCTTTATTCCCTTCAACAAGTCACCCAGTTGGTAAAAGGGGGGGGGGGGGGGAGGAACACCAAGGAGACAAAATGCTATTATGATCCGAAAATTCAAGTTCAAAAATGTAGGTTGTCTTTGTCCTTTGCTACAATGAAAAGTAAATGCACAAATTTCTGTTGTTGTTATATGGAAGCGGATAAAATAGCTCCCAAAGATGGGACTGCAAATGTTACGTGGGCTCTAAGGCACTACACGGTATGTAGTCTTAAAATTCTCCCAAAAATACATTTGACCACCATGCTATTCTACCCAGAATATAAGAAATAAATTCCTCTCTTTTTTTGGAGCTCTCAGAAACTTAAAACTAATTTTGGGCAATAAAAGATTTTGAGCATTTCATTAAATGGTACTATAATGCTCATGTAAAATGTTAACATGAAATGAGAAGAATTATTGTGTTTTTTCTCTCACATTTTCATAGCAGTCTGTTAAATATTGAAAACTAGTAGAAGATTCCATAATGCATGAAAGCCATGTTACAAATTAAGTTAGTTTTGTATAGCACCACATTACTTGATACAAAAATATTTTCACAACATGATGGAGGAATTTGTAGAGACCACACAAAAGACACCTCAGGTACTGAAGCCAAACACAATGTAGGCCTGTCATTTTGCATCATGGACAATATTCAGAAGGCTTGAAATGATTTAAAATAACCAATTATTAATGACTCTTCCACACTTGTTGATAATGCAGATTGGAAATTTGAGTCACAAGATTTTAGCCATTTTCACCAAGATGTTGGTAAATCAGTAAAATACTTTTTAAAGTTTCAAAGAATAAGAGAAAGTAAGTAGCCCATTGTTGCTGGTTTTATATTAAACACTTGTTACAGTTCCAGAAACACTAAGGAAAATATAAGAATGTACTATTCTAGAGCAAATTTGAATGGGATTAAGATTTGTCATTTGCTTTAAGACTTCTTAAAGAATGAAAGAAAAATTTAAAAAATAAAAAAAATCAAATAAGCAGGTTGACACTACATATTTTATATATACATTTTTTATACATCACTTTTATCTTCAAAATAAGATCCTCAGCTGCTATAGAGTTATGTTTACTAAGTTTGTAGTTAACTCTAAGAGAGCTTTAATGCATACTCCAGTTAAATCATAACAAATTCAATAAAAGCCACTTTATTTGTATTTATTTATTTATTTTTAATTTATTTATTTATAACAGCCACCTTAAATGATCATTCTGTGAATTTGGGAAAGGGGAGATTTAAAAAATTCTATAACTTCATTCTAAAATACATCAATAATTACTTCATTTCAGTATAGAAAGAATGAATGAAATGCTTTTAAAAATGATTAACATTAGAGCATTATAACAATTTTGAGGATTTTTATTTCTATGCTAATATCTTGAATAAAGGAACTAAGAAATTGTAGCCTTGCAGTTGGACAAACAAAATAGCAAGAAATCAAGAATTATATCAAAGTATCCATTAAAAAATAAACCTTATTTCTTTCTGTTCCATGACGCCTACAGGGTTTTCTCTATGGAAAGTTTGAGGCTAGTAAGTCTATCCATCTCATGACATGCTGCTTCCAGTAGTATTGGAAATTACAGGTTTTATAAATTTCATTATGACGTTATATGTTATATTGATCTAAAATATTTTTGTAAGAATTGTCATATCCTGTAATGTATCAAAATAGAAGTATTATTTCTTTAAGGAAAGACTATATGAAGGAAGCTCATTTTCAAAGGCATATCCCAAAGGCTAGTGTATGGTGCAGTATTTATCTACATTTATATTTCTAGTGCAGGCATAATTAAAATCTAAGAATTATCTGAGGAATATTTTCCATTTTCTGATTTTTAAAATATTAACTTGGAAATAAATCCTTCAGTGTAATAAATTGTATCTATAATTGGAAATGACCAGTTTATTTAAAGGATATACTGATTTTTGCCACTAAAGACAATGTAACTATTTTTAATTTAAAAAGGGGGAGAAATATTTTTTCTCTTGATAACCTAACTGTTGACATTATAAATACCTTTTTTATTGTTGTTGTTAAGTTAAAAACACTTGATAGCGCTCTTTTCCCACATAGTCAATTTATTCAATGTTAATTTAGCGTTAGTTTGGGAAGGGAATGTACTATGTACTCTTGGGAATGAAAGACACAATTTACTATGCAATTATTATAATAAGGTACAGTCCTGTTTAGCATTAGGGACGAAGAATTTTCAGAGTAGCTGCTTGCAGATGAGGTCTGGGCAGATGTCATAATAAAAGTCACACTTCCAAGTTCGTAAACAGAGGTGCAGAGAGGAAGAAGGATTCCAGTAGAACCAAACGGTCTAAAACGTGGAACGTATATGACAACCCATGGAATAGCAGTCCTCTTTTGTAAGGACGTTGGTATGTGCGGAATAGAGCAAGAATACATTTGGAAAGGATGTTTGGCATAAATTTGGAGAGTTCTGACTACTTGCTTGAGGAGTGCGAACACTTTTCCGAAGGCGGGAGGGAGATGGGAAAGTTTCTGAGCACGAGTATGACACAGTTGAATCCGAACATTAGGACAATTAATGTGACAGCTCCATCCAGAGTGGGCTATTCAGGTAAACAGCGGAGAAAGGGGGAAGAGATTTAGAGGTTGCCACGATGTCAGAAAAAAGGGAAGGGGTTAGAACCGAAAGAAGAGGCAGACATGAGAGATAGTAGAGGGAGGGTCTACAGGGATTGACATCTTGTCTTGGAGAGAGGAAGGGAAAGGCAGGTGTGTCTGAGGCAACCGCACTTTCAAAATCGGACAAAACGGCAGGAGGTAGTGTAGGAAATTAAACAACTGAGAATTCCATGTGAGCGAAGATCTCAGAATGCTCCCACTTTCAATGACTGGTCTCATTTAGTGATCATTTCCCAGCTTCCAAATTATACGCAAAGAAATTATTTTTAAAAATATATGTTCTATGCGACATGTATATTATATATTATACATAATCTTGACACAAACTTTTGCAAAGTAGCCAAAATCGGTTTCAGCATTCTCCATAAACTAATACTTCCCTTAATTTTCTCTATCATATGCTTAAAAAATGTGATACACTGCTTAAGGAATATGATGATCCACCAATTTGTTTGCATGTTTTTTTTCAAACTCGTTACCTTCTTATCATTGTTTGTCACTTTTTTCTCCATAGAAATGTATTAACAGAGCTCTGAAAAGCTCATTTCCTCATAAAGTCTGTTTTCACCTACAGGCTTTCCCTGTGATGAAACAAAAATGCCTCAGAATAGGTTTTAGGTAAAGTCTTAGAAGTGATCATGAATTAGATGAAATGCATCACCGAAAAAAACTCGGAATTTTTCTGTAAGTATACGTATTAGTGAATACAGAGTTATGAAAATCATGAACTACAGTATTCCTACCAGGTAGTAATGAGTTTCTTTTCTCTCCTTTCCCTTTTGTTTCTGCCAGCTCCTCTGCTCTCCTCCCCTGGTCCCACCTAGGCTTCTCCAACTCTGGCAGCCTCTCTACCCCCTTCCCTCTTACCCTCTCTCTCTCTCTTTCACTTGTTCTCGCTCTTGGCCTCATTACTTCACCCCTTTCCTTCATATATTTATTTTTATTTTTTGCCCTGAAGTATCACTAAGAACATATACTTCCTCTTACTGCAACATTAATATCCTATGTGGTTCACATTAGGACAGCAATCATATGAATTAATTATAGTATTCATTATTAGTCCAAAGAATTTTATTCTAAATGTACATGTGCTTCAAGGCAATGATAACATCTTAAAACACATACACACAAGCGTACATGAAAACTTCCATCTGAAAAAACTTACACTGCTTAAAAAGGAAACTGAGGAAAAGCTATATTCTTTATTCACTTATTTAGCTTCTTTGAAGTTCCCAGTGATGGGTTTTTTTTCACTGATTGTTGGACTAGAGGGAAGAGATAATTCTTTATTATCATATATTATAAAATGATTATCCTTTTGTAAAGTTTGAAAGTTAAATTGATTTTTTAAAATCACAGATTAATCATCTTTTGCAAAATTTACTTCATTGGATTATAAACAACATTCTCCTGAACAATTCTATTTCCCTTTAAAAGGCCTCAAGCCGCAGTCGGCTAGATCAAATGTGCACAGTTTTTATAAGTAGTAGGCTATTATATCTTTACTATATTTAGTAAATGATGAAATTATTTGATTAGATTTACTTAGCATCTTACTAGAAAAGGGTAGGAGATAAGTCATATGCAGAGTTACTTAAAAACAAATTTATATTAGAATAATTATAGCTTACGCAAACATCTTAATAAAGGAACAGACATCTTCATGATTTTACAACAGCACAGGAATAATGAAATAGAAAATTCTACATAGGAATTAATTGATTATAAGAACACCATTAAGTTTAGTTAGTAACACGTGGTTAAAGTCTTTTAAATATCTTGAGTTGTCACAAATTTAATATGCAAAATTCTAGTAATCTGATCAACATTGTGCTATTTATTTTTTATCAGAGGAAATAGTAAAAACTCACTCTGTTCCTTTAATGCAAAATTTTCAAAATCTATTTTCACTGACCTGATTGGTGAGTGAATGTCTTACCTACAGCACATGGCACTAATCCTACATATATGAACATTCAGCACTTCGCTGAATAAAGGACGTTGTAGGTTGAAAGTCTACATAATTATAAAACACATAGAGCCTTAGAACTAAACATGCATATTTCAAAATGAATGATTAGACAAATGTGTGACTTCTTGGCTTCATTATTTTACACATGTAAAAAATGTGTTTTGAGCAAGTTGGAAAAAGTCATATTGTAAAAATACAGATTAAATGTCTATACTAATTCTTAAATGATCCAATGTACAACGTCTCTTAATGTTGCTGCATGCCTGATGTAATTAGGCTACAGAAAAACAAATTATTGGAAATATTCAACTGATACATTCAAACAAAGAACTAATGGATTATCAAGAAGTCAAAACTACATTGCAAAGTTTAAAATTAAGTTGTAATTGAACCCTTTGAGATCCACAGTAGCATATGATTTTGTTTCACTGAATTAAATGAGTTTATACTTAAAATTTCTGTAGTTTGCTAGATACTTTTTTTTTTAAAGATTTTATTTATTTATTTGACAGAGACACAGCAAGAGAGGGAACACAAGCAGGCTGAGTGGGAGAGGGAGAAGCAGGTTCTCCGCTGAGCAGGGAGCCCGATGCAGGGCTCGATCCCAGGACCCCAGGATCATGACCTGAGCTGAAGGCAGACGCTTAACGACTGAGCCACCCAGGCGCCCCATGTAGTTTGCTAGATACTTAAGGTGTCATTTATATCATGGAGTCAGTTGTAATATTTTTAAAAATCTGTGACAATATGAATGTGTAAAGATTATGAATATGCCAGATAATTCTAATGCAACTTAACCAAATGCAGAATTAAGCATTTATCTTTCATGTAATTATTGCTATACGTAAGAAACCCTCATCTTTTAACAAATGCTTATGTCCTAAGTAAAGAGGACTACGATCTTCTCCTGTATGCAGTAAATATACTAATAAATAAAATACATTTCTGAGATGTCTTTTATTTTCCTATTCATTTTTACTCATGAAATATGAGCTTACTCTCAAATAAAGCACAATATTTCATTAATATAACTAAAGATGCTATAACCTCATGTGATCACTTTCTCATGCTAATTAAAGCAATTTTAAGGTTGATGAAGAAGTTGACATTACTATGTCAAACCACAAAAAATTAAATTTAAAATTAAGATCATGAATAAGTCATGAACATGTTTGAGCAAGATTCTGTTGCCTGGTTTCAGATTATGACTGTTTCCTTTTTTTTTTTCCCCCTTGATCTCCAAAAGAAAAATGTTTTGCCAGGTTATCTACTGGACATCAAGTATGAAAGGTTTCCCCAGTGGTCCCTAGCATGAGGTAGAAGATTAAGTACCCACAATATTTTGTTTGGAACCGAGAGTGCATGTTTAGGAAACCAACTATGTTCATGATTACAGTTGCTTGGGATTAGGGCACCATACTGAATTGAATCCAAGAAGCATTTTAAATATTGCAGTGCCATTTTTCTGTTTTACTGAATAATTTGTAGCACTAGATTACAAGATCTGTAAGCTCCTGAATTGCTGTATTTTCATAGGGAAAATGTTCCCTTTCATTCAACCTTAATAAGCTTGGCCTATATCAGCTTTTCTCCCATCAGCCCAAAGTGCCACATTTGGGCTGGGGGAAGCTTGTTAGCAGTAATTACCAGCAGTGGGTTCTATTATTTGCCAAAGTAATTTTCACCACTAAGTACCACCAAAACTGCCTCAAGCCTTTCATTTTTTCCCCTTCCTCTTGCCTTCCTTTGCTTCCTTTTAAGTTAGTGCATTTTCCCATGATACTGCTTTCTGTGGTGTGGGACAAGGCAGAGGCCAGGCGCTGGGTATCAGTGTGCTCTTGAGACGCAGGGTCAGGCCTAGCGAAAGGCTTTCACAAACAGAGCCTGAACTCTATTAGAGATGCAAATCCACTCTCTGAGTAAGGATTGTTTCAGCCACATAATGGAGGCCAAGGAATTCCACTGCAGCTCGCCTTTCAGCATGGGCCCTTTGTCTGCATCTTAGCAAATTTCAGCAGCCTGTTTAAACTCCAGCTATTGTCCCCTAGGCTTCATTGATTTCTCTGCCTGCCACCAACTCACAATGGGCTGATATGAACATCTTTGTTACTGCTTTTGTACTGTATATCAGAGTAATGTTTCAGCAGATTGAGGCCTAGGAGGAAGAATTAAACCTGTACTACACAGAGCATGATGAATTGCAGGATTTACATATCATTTTGAGACTTTGGGGGGTGGGAGGTGACAGGGAAAGGTCGTTGCTGAATGCTGTTGTGTCTCAAAGGATGTTGTCCAAAGACAGAGTGACAGAAAAGGAAGTGATTTAGATAGTCCCTGACAGCTTAATACACAGAATACAGACAAATGGTGGAAAATCACAGGCATTCCATCCTTTCCCTATATAGAGTATATTTGATGCTGAATCTCAGCGTGGTTCACAGGAAAGAACTTTATGTGATAGTCTCATAAAGTTCTCTGTTTCAGAACTTAGGTCGTAGAAATACTGATACATGAAAACTTCCACTATTTTGGGACTTCCTTTCATGTTGGAAGCAAATTTTTCAATGTTAGTAGCAGCAATGATTTCCAAAACATATCACCACTTTATTTACACAATCAAGAATTCCTTATCTATTTTTAAAGTTTTTCCAATTGTATAAGCTTTCTAAAGACATATTCAAGTGGTCTATAAACTCTGGAATAACTTCCCTTCCAATATTGAAAGACAATTATAAAGAAATATCCAGTCGTACATCCTTCCACTGAGGCCAATTTCAGCTTGCTATTGTGAGGTCACCGAACATGGAGCTGAGAAAGGAACGTACCCAACTGGCTTCTGTGAACTTCACAACCCAGCTCCAGCACAAAACCGGAAGGATTTGATTGCTTTTTTTGTTACTATTTTGTTATAAAATATTAGCCTTCTCAATGATCTTACAAACTTGGGTAAATGATGCTATAGAAATGTATGGATGGTTAGATAATGGTGCTTAAAATGCTGTAATTATAGTGGATTACCATCTAAGAGCTGTCACTTGTATGGTCGACATAATTTATGTGTACATTATTTTTTCCTTTATTATTTTTTTTAACCAGTATCTTTGGTCTCTCTATGGTGTGTGACTGGCATCAAAATGAAAGGGTAGAGATGAATCTGAATGGACTCATTTTAGAACTTCACATTTCAAGAGATAGACAGGCAGAAGAACGTTTTTCATTTCATGATTCAAAGAGAAGAATCATTTATTTGATGAGTTCTAGTGAACAGATTTAAAGCTATGTTTACTATTCATACGCATAATAAGATCACCAGATCCCACATGGATATCTCCTTATAAAAAAATATGAGATTAAGAAATTTTTTTTAATCTCTTATGTTTTATATTCCAAAATGACTGAATTGTCCATAAATGCCAGAATATACAGTGCAATTTCATATTTCCATACTATTGCCTCTGCTGTTCTTTCTACTTGGAGTGTACTTCCATCACATTTATAAATTCTTAAATGAGCTGTCACTTATTTTGTACATAAGTTTATTTTGATATACCTCTTACATTATTTGAACATGTGTCTTTCTCCCTATCAGGTGGTGAGCTCCTTTAAGAGAAGCCTAATGTGTTACTGAGCTTTCTATCATCCAAGTACATGGCAGAGTGTCTTAACAAATTGTGGTTGAACCAAAATTAATTGAATTATAAAGTGTTGGCTTCTTTTTCTATTTCCATGACTTCGTGCTTTTTATACTCACTCCCAGTTTATTTTCTCTTTGTAATTCAGCATTTTAAATATTCCCGCCAATTCTTTGTCAAAGTGATATTGTCTGAATAAATTTCAAGAGGGTTCAGCTAGCCTTTCTTATCATCTGTGTTTCCAACTTTCTCAATTTGCATTTTCTTATGGTATGGTATATTGACTGCACCCAGAGCCTATAAAAGCAGTTTTCTTAACTTCCTCACATTCATACCTTTAGCCATGTCATTGATTTGAGCAGCAAGATGTGTGTCCTTTTGGTAAGCATTTATGCCACTTTGCACAGTTAAAAAAATAACATCTAATAATATTTTTATCACTGTTTGGCTTGCTTCATGATTTTTTAAAAGTGTACCAAATCATCTGTAACATCAGACGTACAAGATTCACAGATCTATATCCTATCCTGTTTGTGGTCAGCTGTTGAAGAAAAAGAACTCTACACCAGAGATCTGATAGAGTAATGCTAGTGGTGACTAATTTATTCTCTTCCCCATTACCTTTTAAAAACTCCATCGTGAGTCACCTTGTTCAACATTTATTTATCTCATATGCCATTTACAACTAGTCCTTGGGAAAGGAGCTAAGACACAGGCCTTATATATTACACAAAAGTTAAATCAAGGGGTGCCTGAATGGCCCAGTCGGTTGAGTGTCTTGACTCTTGGTTTTGGCTCAGGTGTGATCTCAGAGTTGTGGTACTGAGCCCTGTCTTGGATTCCAAGCTCAGGGTGGAATCCTCTTCAGACTTTCCCTCTCCCTCTGCTCCTACCCCCTTTCTCTCTCTAAAATAAATAAATCTTAAAAACAAAAGGTTAACTCAATGTAAAATGTATTATAGTCTTCAATGTAAAATGCATACCTATAAAACATCTAGAAGAAAACATATAAGAAAATCTATGTGAACCTGGGCTTGGGGATTCATTTTTAGATGTGATACCAAAAGGATGATTCCTGAAAAAAAATAGGTAAGTTGGGCTTTATTAAAATTAAAAACTTCCACTCAGAAAAAGATATTGTTAAAAGAATGTAAAGGCAAGCCACAGACTAGGAGAAAGTATTTGAAAAAAACAATCTGAGATAGGATTTACAACCAAAATAGACAAAAATCCCATAAAACTCAACAATAAGGAAACAAAAAAATTAAAAATGGGTAAAAGTTCTGGACAAATATCCCTCCCTAGAAGATATATAGGTGGCATCATAGAAGATAGAAGTTTATATATAAAATATTATTATATATATTTATATTTATATTATTTGTCATTAGGAAAAGGCAAATTAAAATAACGACAAGATCACACTATAGACCTATTCAAACATTTAAAATCCCCCTTCCCCCAAAAAATCTGACAATAATTTGATGGTGAGAGTGCAGAACAACAGGAATGCTCACTTATTGCCGGTGAAAGTGCAAAATGACACAGTCATTTTGGAAGACAGAGAGGTAGTTTCTTATAAGCTAAACATACTCTTACCATGTAATGCAGAAATTGTGGTAAGTATTTACACACCTGATTTGAAAACTTATGTATACACACATACCCACACACATAAACACACACATACACACACACACCCCGAATGGAACATAAAAGTTACAAATGATTTATTCATAATAGTCCAAAACTGGAAGCGGCCAAGATGTACTTCAATAGTGCGTAGGTAAATAAACTATAGTGCATCCATACAATGGAATGTTATTTGGTAATAAAGGTGTGAGCTATCAAGTCATGAAAAAATATGTATTTGGATGAATCTTAAATGCTTCTTGTTAAGTGAAGAATCTATACTGAAAAGACTGCATCATGTGTGATTCGAATTATATGGCATACTGGAAAAGGCAAAACTCTAGAGAGGTTCAAAAGATCAGTGGTTTCTCGTAGTTTTGGGAATGGGAAGAATTGAACAGATGTAGCACAGGATATTTATTAGTGAGATTATTTAGTGAGATTATTCTGTATGATATGGTAATGGTGGAAACATGACAATGCATGTGTCAAAACCCATAGAACTTTACAGTACAAATGCTGAATCTTAATGTGTACCAATTTTTAAAAATCATTTGGAAGTTGAGGGATTCCACGACAGAATTCATACTGAGATAAGAAATGTAACTGTACTAAATATGCATTAAATAACCTCACTGATTGTGCGGGGCCTGGGGGAGGAGGCACTGACCTCAGTAACACTGGAAATGAATGGAGACTACAATATTGAAGGCAAAAGCAACTGTATCTAAGAACTAACTCTAATTGATGAAACTGTTTTCCACAGAGGACAGGTTAACAATTCTTACACCGCTATGCATGTGTATTAAACAATTAAGCAAAGCAAAACAAAACAAAACAAAAACAAAACAAAACAAAACAAAACAAAAAAATCAATTAAGTCAATGTGTAACCTAGCCAGGTATCTTATAGTCAGAGTGAAAGTTTTTAATTTAATTTTAAGCAGGGTAACAGCAATAATTAAATTCCTAGATATTTTTTTTCTCCTAGAAAAGAAACACCCTGATCCTTGATCTATGTTTTAATACCTCCAGTTTAGCCCTATTTTCCTGCATTCTCTCTAGAATCTTGGTAATCAGATCACCAGTGTCAAAGTACATGCAACTAAAGGTCTCAAGGTGAGATCTGGCACATTAAAGAAAGCAATCCAACCCCAAAACAGCACTTCTTTCTGGAAAATGAAAGTTCATTGAAGAAAAGGTAGAAAAAAATATTGCATTTCAAAAATATTTTCTTACATGCTTCCAGTGAAATTTGTATCATTTTGGTTTTAACTCAAAAACTTTATGGTAGGGGCACCTGGGTGGCTCAGTCGGTTAAGCATCTGCTTTTGGCTCAGTTCATGATCTCCAGGTCCTGCGATCCAGCCCCGCGTCGGACTCCCAGCTCAGTGGGGAGACTGCTTCTCCCTCTGTATGCTGCTCCTCCTGCTTGTGCTTTCTCTCTCTCTGTCAAACAAATAAATAAAAACCTTTAAACAAACAAACAAAACAAACAACCACATTGTTGCAAATGGCAAGGTTTCACTTTTTGATGGCTGCATAATACTCCATTGTGTGTATATACCACATCTTCTTTATCCATTCATCTGTTGATAGACATCTTTGCAACGACGTGGTTGGAACTAGAGGGTATTATGCTAAGCAAAATAAGTCAATCAGAGAAAGACATGTATCATATGATCTCACTGATATGAGGAATTCTTAATCTCATGAAACAAACTGAGGGTTGCTGGAGTGGTGAGGGGTGGGAGGGATGGGGTGGCTGGGTGATAGACATTGGGGAGGGTATATGCTAATGTGAGCACTGTGAATTGTGTCAAACTGATGAATCACAGACCCATACCTCTGAAACAAATAATACATTATATGTTAAAAAAAAAAAAAAGAGGATAGTAGGAAGGGAAAAATGAAGGGGGGGAAATTGGAGGGGGAGACGAACCATGAGAGACTATGGACTCTGAGAAACAAACTGAGGGTTCTAGAGGGGAGGAGTGTGCGGGTATGGGTTAGCCTCGTGATAGCTATTAAAGAGGGCACGTTCTGCATGGAGCACCGGGTGTTATACACAAACAATGAATCATGGAACACTACATCAAAAACTAACGATGTAATGTATGGTGATTAACATAACATAATAAAATAAAATAAAAATAAATTAAAAAAACCCTCTATGCTACACTGTATTATATTGAAGGTAAGCTAAACTACTTCATGGCATTGCTGCCTTGCCTTCCATTTTGTTTAGTCAGTCAGCCTACAGAGCCCTTGAACTGACACTAGCACTTCCTGTGCTAACAGCCTGCAGACTCACAAGCAAATGTTAGTTTCTGATCTGAGCCCACAAAAGCCCTCATGATCAACAATCCTCCCTGCCTTTCAGAGCCTTCTCCTCACATGCTCTTTGGATAGGACTCCCATGGGGCTTACCCACACCATGCTCTTTAGGTTTGAATTGATCAATCTGGTTTCAGTCCTGGAAACTCAAAATACGCTTCTCACAGACCCTAATAAAGGTATATGTCTCAAGTCTTGCCTCTCTATCTGCACTCTGCCTTGATCTTCCCATGTGACCCCTCAAGACATGCCATGGCATTCCTCTAGGACCTGTGAGTCATAAGCTTCTCTATTTCAAGGTCTCTTATGGCTCACAACCTGGCACCCTGGATCTACTTAACAAGTGTTAATTTTACAGATTCATAACATATCAGAAATATATTATAGTTAATTATGTTATAGATATAATCAAAGACAAGATAGGAATATATGGCATTATAATTACTCTTGCTATAGTTTGTTAATCATGCTAACCTTTAAAAAAAGCCTATAAAATGCTTAACAATAGGAACTAATTCTTATATGGTTGTACATTCTTCCACCCTGCACCCCACCTCACAGCCCCTGCCCACAGTACATATTATTGTGTGAAGTGTATTTTTTTAAAAAATTTTGAAGTACAGATGATTATTTTCATTACATCAAGAGAGGTAAGTTCTGTGCACTTGAATTGTCCATCAGTAGAGAAGGTAGTTACTGATCACCTTTTGCTTTAGACAGTTTTCAAGTATTTGAACAACCTGTAGAACTTAATTCTACAGGCACTGCCAATATTTGCGTTACCTGACATCTTAATGGAAATCTCTTCACTCTTTGTCTTTTGAGTTCATTCTCCTCATTGTTAGCATTTCCTAATGCTTCCTTTTTAGCAGTATTTTATGCAGTTGTCTTGGCACCTGATCAGAAGAGGAAGGCATAAAATTCATACAATTCTCTAAACTTGTTCTCATTCCAGAGACAGAGCTCTCCTTAAGGACCAATTTCTGAGAATTCAGACACCTGGTTTCTTGAAGAGAACCCTGGAGGACAGCTTCTAATCATCTCTCAGCATTCACACACAAATGGAATGTGATTTTAAACTTTTTAAAATACATTAGTATTCATACTCATAGTTGAATCTTTATATAAATTCTGAAGAAACCTGTACTCTTTGAGCAGAATATGCAGTAGAATCCTAAAACTGCAAAATGCTGCCTCTCTAATGAAAGAATCTTAATGTCTATCTTACTTAGGGACAAATAGTCCATGTATTATCTAGGTTTATATAAAATAACTTTTGTAAAGTACAACAATACCACATAATCATAACCCTGTAAGCATTTACTGAGTGGCTCCAATAGGTGAGGTACTATGGAGGCCACAGTGAATATCGGAATTTACTGCGATTAGTAAAAATAATTTATCTAGATTATTTCATCTTGTGTTAATGGCCATATCTACAAAACCACCTCCAGAATCTCTTTTTCTGGTTGGAAATAAATTGTTACTTTAAGACAGGTTAAAATTTGGGCGCCTGGGTGGCTCAGTTGGTTAAGCGACTGCCTTCGGCTCAGGTCATGATCCTGGAGTCCCGGGATCGAGTCCCGCATCGGGCTCCCTGCTCGGCAGGGAGTCTGCTTCTCCCTCTGACTCTCTTCCCTCTCGTGCTCTCTATCTCTCATTCTCTCTCTCTCAAATAAATAAATAAAATCTTTAAAAAAAAAAAGACAGGTTAAAATTTAGTGCCTTTTTTCTTGCTTTTAGTTGTGAAAGAAATGATAGGTCAACCATACTTTTCACAGTCACTTGGCAAATATTTATCATACATTTGAATATTTCCCTGTTTCTCTTCTGACCAACTATTATACTCAGACTGACATTCCGTAACATTCTTAGCAGAGTCCTAAATCCTGATATCCTTCCATTTACCATAAATAGTTTTCTGGTTTACAATGTCCTCCAACTTCCCTAGCAACCCTTAGAAGTGATGGGTCAAGTATGAATTTGCTTCCTCAGTCGGTTTACTCCATTTCATGTAAAAACAAATTCATTCCTATACATTGACAGGGCTTTATCCATTTGTCTTTTGGTCTGAGGCTGTAAAAATAAGGGAGGGGTCTGAGGAAATTAAATTCCTGGGCTCCACAGTTAGATGCACCATTGACCTGTCCAGGGTTATCTGGCATCTTCTCAGCTCTATACCAGAAAACTAAAAAGCCAACTTTAAGGAAAATAGACTTGCTTTCCTTTTGAACTGAGTACATTTTTTTCCCTGCTCTGCTGTCCATCAAACAAATGCATTTCCTATGATGCTTGCCACAGTGAATTATTCAGTTGAAAGTTTCTAAATTTCTTTGATCTCTTCAGATAACTGGCACTGAATAAGGACAGTATTGTAATAATTAGTACCATCTTCATCATATAGTAATTATACAAAGGATAATAAGGAGCCAAACCTTTTAAATGAAAGGCATTTAAGCTCACCCAAATTTTTGTAAATATATTCATGCACTATACCAGCTTTCCTCTGGAAGACTCAAGTTCAATTACAGGAATGAATGTATTTATTCATCAGTTCACAAAAAGCTACCAGATAGGTTAGCCAGTAAATGACATTTCCTTTCTTGGAATATATAATAAGCTTCTCACGAATAAACCTATGCAACCCTTCATGATGGATTTCCTTGTCATTTTGTAGCTGTATCATCACCTTTTTGTGAATTTGATCTATCTACCTTACACTACCGCTTGAAGACGCATGCTTGCCGTGGCGACTGTCACATACTTGGTCTCAACATTGTACATCCCTAGAATTCTAACTTTTAATAGTCCCAAGTTAAAATAAATTTATGCCTTACTAAATCTTATCTAGCTACAGGGAAAGAATCAATGAGAATGTTTCCTGAGATACAGACAACAATTAATTACCAGACTCTCTCTTAGAACTGATTTTAGGAAAACTCAGCCTTTAGTGTCACAGATTTAGTACTAATATATTTGAGTCTCTATGAAGTAAAACCGTCTTCTTTTATGTGTTCTGTTTAGTAACTAATGTGAAAAATATACCATAAATGTTATATACTTATAATTACCAAAATTTATGTGAATTATCCTCCCCAGACCATTTATTATTTGATTTGACCTGTGACAAAATAATGCATTTATTTATTCTGTTCACTACGAAGGTAACTGAAATAATCACTTGATAAATTACTTTGTTTTTTTATATTCTACTTAGACAACAGCCTCCATTTTTATGCCCTAACTGTATAAAGCTACTTTCTCTTTCTGAAAATTTGCTTTCTAGTTTCCCATTCAATCCCTTACCACTTAACAGGATGTTTTCCTGTCTTTTCAACTCCTTAAAACAGAGTAGAGATGTTTTCTCATTTTGTCACCCAATTCTTTCCTATGTGTTTTGAGAATTTTGCAATCAGATCGGGATGAGGAGTTTCTCATTTTGGAGAGGATGCTAGAGTGAAGTGGAAGGTCAAGGAAAAAATATTTTAGTTTCTCGTATAGTTTTTTTTTTTTATTATTTCCCTCTTGTGGTATATCTTAAAAGTTACTTATAATTATAAATTTAGTCCTGCAAATGCAGAGATAATCTATTCACACACTTCACTTCATGATGTCCAACACTTAATATTTTAAAAGCAGCTCCAGAAAATTACATGGATGTATATTGGTTTTTATGCAAAGTGTAATATGCTTTTGAAATAGCAAAGATTTTAATCAGCAGATTTAAAAAATAAAAAGCAAGCATATCTATTTCATAATGAGATAAGAACATTTTAATACCAGCCATATACATATTAATATTTTATCAATAATTAAAACATCAAAGGCCTTAGAAACAAGTGCAAGAACTTAAATAGAAATCCTTGTAACAGAAGCTTCTTTTTACAAGGTACAATGTGGGTTGCCTCAGTAATTAAGAGAAGTGTGCTGGGGGGTGCTCCTGACTGTGGCCATGACTAGTTCCTGTGGTGTGCTGGTATGGGGACCACTTTGGTTTGCAGACAAAAACAATGTTATGAGAGACCTCAGATAGTGTCTTGCCCAATCTTCTTACTTTATAGGTGAGAAAGCCAAGGAACTTGAAGGTTAAGTATCTTACTTAACAGACATGTTCTTTATGAATGACAAAGAGTATAGAGGAAAAGGGATAAACAGAAACTATTTTCTATTGACCACCTATATTTGTTAGGCATTGTGCCAGGTACTATACGTGCTTTATTTTACATAATCTTTATATCTCTACAAGGTAGGTTTTTTCTCCTGATTTTACAGAATTAAAAGCATCTATATACATGATCAGCTGCATAATTTGTGGGCCTCAGCATGAAATGACAATGCTAGGTCCATTGTTCAAAAAGGGAGAGAAGTTTTCCTTTCTCCTGCAGTTTCTCTGTTGACCTGTCAAGGTGTTTTTTTATTTGCTGTTTAGTATCACATTCCTTAGGGATGGGGAATGATGTTCTTTTTTGTTTGTTTAATGTCTGACTTACCTCTCCAGAATATAAGTTCCAAGAGATCAATCATAGGCCAAGTTAATTTTTTTTTTATTTTTGTAAACATTCCTGGGACAGATTCAGAGCAAATAGATTTATATGAAGTTGTAGGTTCTGATGTGTTTTCACTTGACTTAAACATTGACTCCCTGGCAACTAATGCTGGCACTCATCTCAGAAGGCAAATTTCTCAAACATGTTCAATCTTAAGACTCACGTAATTCACTTTTAAAAACTATTCTTATTTTCCATTTCCCAGCTCCATGAGATTTTAATAAGTTTGGTCAACCAGAAGGTCATTTTCAAATGGAAATCATATCATAATACACCCTGAATAAGCCACTCTGATGACTTCCTATTCCACACAAAACAAAATGTAAATCCCTTGCTCTGGCCTACAAACCCCATATGTCAGTTCTTTTTAACTTTCTCTCCTACCACCTGCTCCCCAGCTTGTATGCTCCATCTACAGGACTTTTAAATGTCCTGTTCTTTGTAAATGCCAAGCTTGTCTCTGCCTTTGTATTTGCAAATCTGTGTGGCTGAAAATCCTTCCTCTGATCCCTTCATGGAATTCACTTTCTGGTCATTTAGGTCCCCTTCCATTTTTATCTCTTATAGAGCCTCCCCCTCCCCCTGCCGTGACCACACAAATTAAAACCATCCCTTTCCTAGAGCTCTTTATCACAACACTCTCCTTCATTTTGTCCTGTTAACATGTTAACATATCACCATCTGAATTTATCTTGATTGTTTATTACTTAATTGCTTAATATCTTATCCAGAATATAAGCAACAGGAGATCACAAAACTTTGATTAGTGTCTGTCAATCAGTATAAATGTGTACTTTACCCCATTCCTGAACGTCACTCCACCCTTCACAGCCACCTTAATATTTCTGGGCTTAACTTTGAAGGGAAGATCATGACATTTTCTGATCAACATCTCATCCCCACAGGTTCCGATCAGAATGTTTAAACATCGAAAGGTATGATGGTATAAAATATTGATCATTTGTGCTTCTAAACCTATCACACTCAAGGTAAAATATTCAGTGTTTTAAAAGTGCTGGATTGGAGAGTAGAGATGGAGTGAAGATCAGATAGTCGATCAGATTATCCACTGCATAAATTGCTTGCTAATAACTGCACTAGTAGATCACTGGTCTAAATGTGTTCCTGACATTATCATTTGAGAAGCTCAGTTTTGAAATATATTTAAAGTTTTCCAAAATCTGGAATGTGTTATGCCTGCATAATGTTCTTGTTATTATTTATTTCTTTGAGGTGCTAACTTGTAATATTTTAAAATATGGTCAAACTACATTTAAAACCTGAAATAGCTGATCTTTTATGTTGTATAATTAATATGGATTTATCTCAAACAAATAACAATTAAGCCAAAAGTAGAAGAAATTTACAATGACTCATATTCTCACCAAATAAAGATCACCACCACTGACATTTTCATATATCCAATATACACACATATGTAAAACAAGGGCCCATGCTGGGTAAGCTTTATAACTTTCAGTTTTTACTTAATATATAGTTTTTTAAAATATATAATTTATCTTCCCATGTAATTATATATTATGTAAATATTTGCATGGAAATCCACTGAATGAATGTAATTATAAGAAGTGTGCTTCCAGTTGATTTATTTTACTTCAGTTTATTTGACTCAGAATATTTATAATTATTTATAGTTATAGTTTATAGTTATTGCTATCTTGAGTCCCCTCTATATTAGTCTACCTGGACTGTCATATAATAAAATACCACAGACTGGGGAACTTAAATAACAGAAATTTATTTTCTCGCCGTCTGGGGGCTGGAAGTCTGAGGCCAGCATGGCTGGGGTTTGATGAGACTCTATTCCTAGCTTGCAGGTGGCTCTCTTCTCACTGTGTTTCCACATGGAAGAGAGAGAGAGAGATGGAGAGAGAAGAAGAGGGAGAGGAAGAGGGAGAAAGGGGGGTGGAGAGAGAGAGAGCGTGAGTGTGAATGGTCTGGTGCCTCTTTTAAAAGTACACCAACCCTATTGGATCAGAGCCCCATCCTTACGACCTCATTTAATCTTATTTACCTATAAAGGTCATATCTGTAAATCTCTCAATATAATCACATAGGGAGTTGGGGCTTCATTACATGCATTTGGGGAAATAGTTCGGTCATTAACATTTTCATAACAAGCAAAATTTAACCAGTGCCTCTCTGTGTTGTTTTAAAATTTCAGAAAGTGAGATTTATATTTTTTCTAATAGTTTGAAGAGTGTGTAAGAGTGGGTTGATAAGACTTCTCTAATACAAAACAAGGAATATTTATAGGAGGTGTGGCAGGGAAAACAGAGGTTCAGAGAGTCATAGAGGTTTACCAAAGTCACAGTACTATTAGCAGCAAAACACATAAACACAAGCATTCTAAATCCAAAGTCTGTACCAATAATATCTAGTTTCACACTTGTAGAATGGATCAACAACAGCAAATGCATAAAAGGAAGTCAAATAAATAAACTACTCTTACATGCCTTTATGGAACATTACATTGGCTTGAGATATAATAGTTTATTTGCACCAAGATATCTCCTCTTTTCTTGAGAAACTATTCAAATATTCAAGGGCCTTTTTCTGTTCCTGTACCGTCTTATGTATTCTGTTGAATTTGGTAATGATCTCAGACTTTGTTGACATAAAGTGTTCTTTGAACGTGTGTATGTTGTGCCTAATTTAAATTAATACATAGACTTACTCTTTCTCAAAACAATTACCCAGTGCAGAGTGCTGTGCTAGTTTCTTGAAGGAAACTGCAAACTCAGTCTTATATCCTCTCTTATCCCTATCTCCCTAAAAAGATTTCTTCTTTTTATTAGTCTGCAGTGATAGTCCTGATGCTATAATTCTCAAATGACACACAAAATGGAATATGGGATTTCTTCCCAGAAAATAAATCTTCAAAAAAATAAAAAATAAACGAGCCCTCTAAAACACTCTACATTTAGTAAGCTCAGATTTGATGGTGGTTGATTATTGGTTCTGCCCTAAAAAAGATGAGCTTATTTTGAGGGAAGACATAATCCTCTTAATATGTTTGCTAGATGGAATTCTAAGTATATTTAAATGACATGATTTTAAACTAGATAGCAACTGAGAATTTAAATGGATTTTGTTCTAGTACCTTTCTTCTAAAGATTAGACTGAGTTGAAAACAATTCAAACTCTTTCTAAGCATGAATATTAAAAGAAATAGAAATAAGCACAATTTTACAACTCTTTGAGGATTACATTCCTTGTAATTGTGTATTTTCTCATAAAAATGTTACTATAATTTTATTTATATTTCTTAAATAAAAAGCCTAATTATACTAAGGAACATTCATAACGAACAATATTAAGTTGGTACAGCAGCACTTATACAGATATTTAAAATGATTAAAGGATGAACATTTCTATTATTCATTTGTCTTGCTGTAATAAAAGTGCTTGGTTGTAATTATTCTGTATAAATCACTGAGCGCAAAATACAGTAGGAGAACATAAATGATACCAATACAAATTCCCTACCTGTGGATAATCTAGGACAATTGGAAACCTGTAACATGCATACAAACTATACTAAATGGAAAATAATGCCTATCATAGGAAGTTTAAGAATTAAGGGAAGTGATGATGGAAAAGAAGAAGAGGGAACACCTGGCTTGAAGAATAAGACAGTTTGTAGAGTAAGTGACATTTGTTTTGCTCTTAAAAATGGAGAAAATATGGCCATTTCGAGATTATGGAAGATATAGGACATACATGTGAGGAATGGAAGTGGGAAAACAACAATAATGGTTTCCACTACCTGAAGTAAAACTATAACATTGCATAGTTCCACATTTTTGAATTTAGAGTATAGATTTAGAGAAAGGAAGTGAACAATGGGGATGGGAAAGGTAATCTGTGGCCTGGGTTGAAGAGGAACTTGAATCCAAATATTGGTTGTTCTGGGATTTGTGACGAGAGAAACACAATGATCTCATGTGTGTGCTAAGAAAATTAAACAGTGAACATAGTGCTGGTTTTGTTTGGTGAAAAAAGAGGCAAAGCAGACAAGGTGGAAAACTATGGACTCATCCAGGGCAAGATAATGGCAGGATGATTTCTTGTGGAAGCAATAAAATTCTAGTGAGAGGAGAGGTATGGCCCTACCAGATTAGCTCAAGGCCAACAATGATGGTACTTACTTTTGATATGAGGGATAACAAAGAAAAAAGTTAATCATTTCAAAGTTCAAGAAGCATACTAACCTCTTTAACAAGAGCAAATAAAGAAGCACAAATTTGGGAGAGGGAGGATGGACTCTTGAGAGAATGCCATCCATAAGCATCTGTTCTGACCAACAGCAGCCATGATATAGGAACAGAAGATTGACCAATGTTGTATTTATGAATGTCATCTTCCTAAAATAGATGAAAGAACAAAAGGATAACTATATCCACGGATGTTAATGATTCATGGGCTAATTACACTATAGGCAGTCTTTACTCTCCGCTAACCGTATTGACTGAATGTTGTTATCTATAGGAACTGCGTCTGTGCTTTGCCTGGCTACCAGAGGCGGGAGTTGCACTTAACACAGCACCGTGCAAAGCCAGGATTGCTTGTTTATGGGTGATCTACGCACAGCTCTTATGGACATTTACTTAATTATTCTGGCCAAGTATATACTGCCCTGCTATCAATTAATACCATAATTTGCCAAAGGGAAGTTAACCAGTGAACACAAAGTATGTATTGCCTTCTCAGAATCAAGTGGGAAGTAAGTGAAGAGGAAATAAGAGTAAGTTTATTGAATGTTTTTTTTTTCCTTTCTGGATTTCCATACATTTACAATGTTTTAATCACTATTTATTGGGTGTTTACTACGTGTCACAGAACTTCACATATACACCATGTCATGTGTTTTTCAAAGCAATTTTGTATAGTAGATATTGTTATCTCTATCTTACAAACATGAAAGCTGTGAGTCAGAGAGCTGGGGGTGTCAAACATCACAACTAGATAGTAGATGGGCATGACTGGATTCACATGGATACTCATTTTATGGCCCACAATTAAATATCAATTGCCTTGAATTCCTTTTTGCTCTTGGAGGGACAAAATGAGTCACTGCTGAGAGGAAAAATTGATCTATCCTTGAGACCAAGCCAACTACCATTTAACTTGGCATCAAATTTAAAGTTAATTTTTTTTACTCCTAATGTACTAGCAAAGTCCAGATTTTGCCACAGAAAACAATATTTAGTAGGCTGACTTCCAAGAAGTCTCAGGGTGGCATTTTATTACTTTGGTGAGTTTATCAGATGCAGGATCTGGCCTTACACCGTGGATGCTCTGAAGCTGGATTTTGTTAATATAATATCACCTGCTTTATGACCTCTCTTAGGAATGGGAGAGGGGCACACATTAACTGAGCCCAAGAGAGATTTACATGAAGTCAGGATTCCAAATCACTAATTCATAATTAGAAATTATTATATGATCTTACTTTTCTGGTAGACAAGACAATTTGTAAAAACAAATCAACCATAAGAAGGTTAATTTAATTTATTTTTTATTATATTAATCACCATACATTACATCATTAGTTTTTTTTTAATTTTTTATTGTTATGTTAATCACCATATATTACATAATTTGTTTTGGTGTAGTGTTCCATGATTCATTGTTTGTTCATAACACCCAGTGCTCCATGCAGAACGTGCCCTTTTTAATACCCATCGCCAGGCTAACCCATTCCCCCACTCTCCTCCCCTCTAGAACCCTCAGTTTGTTTCTCAGAGTCCATAGTCTATCATGGTTCGTCTCCCCCTCCGATTTCCCCCCACTTCATTCTTCCCCTCCTGCTATCTTCTTCTTCTTCTTTTTTTTACATATAATGTATTATTTGTTTCAGAGGTACAGGTCTGTGATTCAACAGTCTTACACAATTAACAGCACTCACCATAGCACATACCCTCCCCAATGTCTATCACCCAGCCACCCCATGCCTCCCACCCCTCACCACTCCAGCAACCCTCAGTTTGTTTCCTGAGATTAAGAATTCCTCATATCAGTGAGGTCATATGATACATGTCTTTCTCTGATTGACTTATTTCACTCAGCATAATACCCTCCGGTTCCATCCACGTCGTTGCAAATGGCAAGATTTCAGCATGTAATCGGAGTTAAGGGATTTCAATTATTCAAATATTTTATAATATTTGCTAACATAGCTTTGCATATCTATTTCACAGAAGGAAGGTTTTGCCAAGGGAATGCAATTCTAAATACCCAATGCCTTCCTTGAAAGTGTCCAAACAGATACTGGAATTTTCTATTTCTGTGATTTTTTTTCCCCTTTTCTCTGCTTTCATGACTAAATAATCTCCCTTTAAACATTACCTTTATATGTTAATCTCTTCAGTCAACTCTTAATGGCATTTTGATGGATATTATGTGTGGATTCTACAGGGTAATTCTCAGATTGCAGCTCTTTAGTAGGTTATAAAATGGCCAGCACAACCTGAGTTAACTCATACTTACACTTGCAACTTTCTATTACTTGCATTAAATTTTATGCTATAATATTTTGCTTATTAACAAAGGATAAAAGCTCTATTTGTATGTCTCAAAGGAATTTCAAACTCAAGTACAGGGAAAAATTCGTTACTTTCTGACCCACCTGCCCAAGATTTCCAGTGTGCACTTCATCAGTGAATGAACCATCATCTATCCAGTTTGAGTATACCATAAAACTGGGACAGTTCTTTGACAATTTCCCTTCTTTCCCCAAAACCCCCCCCATTCATTTTTCAACAAATAGATCTTAAATGGCTATACTGTTTCAGTTGCTAACAAAACAGCAATAAAAATTCAAGGAAGTCCCTTGTAGTCATTAAGTATAGATTATCATGTGCGAAGAGTGTAGACAGACAATAAAGAGTTAAACAAATAAAAACATAATATGTCAGGAACTGGTAAATGCTAGATCTTAAATAAAACTATGAGAGAACAGAATTATGTGTGAGAAGAGAAGTGTTTTTATAGGCAGGGTAGTCAGAGAAGGCATCTCTGATAAATTGGCATTTAAAACTTTCTAAAGTCTTATGAAGTGATGTTGACTTTATTCTTTTAAAGATTTATTTATTTATTTGACGCAGAGAAAGCAACGGAGGGAGAGGGAGAAGCAGACTCCCTGCTGAACAGGGAGCCCAATGTGGGACTCGATCCCAGGACCCCGGGAACATGACCTGAGCCAAAGGCAAATGCTTAACTGACTGAGCCACCCTGACATCCTGATGTTGACTCTAATTCTTAAATCTTGAGCGTACCTGTCTATTTCCTTCTTATGCACTTGAAACTGCACCTCTCAGATCTGCTCTGCTGAGTGTATTTGACCAAAGCATGCAGTTGACAGAGGGCCCAGCTGCAGCACTCTGAAATCATCACCCGTTATGTTTAGGCCAAACTTTCTGGGAAATGCCCCCAGGCAGCAACTGAGCATGACAGGCACGCCAAGGTAGGCCCATTCCCAGGAGACATAGGATTCACCTAAAAGAAAACTTTAGCTCAAGAGCTTCCCATCAGTGGTGTGAACCGTGGGCTAAGTCTTTCTATCTCATGTGTCTTCCTGCCCTCTCTCCCTTTCAAAGGAGAGTCTGATGACTTCCACTATATCTTCCAGCTCTCTTCCCACTTTCTTGCACATCTAATCTCTGCTTCTCTGAGGGCCTGGACTCACATATCCTGTTGGAGTTCTCCCACATTCTCTCAGGCCCTCCTGCCCTGCCCTTTCTCTGTACCTTGAGCGGTTCACACAATGAACATCTCCTCACCACATCACTACTGCTGAGAACCCTGTAGTTTCATTCTATTGCCCTTCAGAGACTCAAATCCATAACGGGGCATTCAAAACTCAGCCTGGCTGTCCCAACTCCATCTCAGACTTCTCTCCCTTTCTCTCTCCCTGCTCCAACTAACCCGTGTTTCTGTTCTGTGAATGTGTCCTGCTTTCACTCAGCTGACACAAGCCTCCAGATAGTCTGTTCCTTTGGCCAGGAGTGCTCCGACTCCCCATTTTTCCCTCCAATTTGAGCAAGTAGCTCTTATCTATCCCATGGTTTTTCTGTTCAGACTTCCACTGATCACCATTCTCCTTCATCTAAATCAGATTCCTTTATTTTATCCTTTCAACTTCCCTAAAGAACACTGATACATTCATTAGCTTGATTGCCTTCAGACACTGTCTCAGTTTGCAATTATGCATTTATTAATATGATTATTTGATTAATGCCCGCTTCCCCTACTGGGCTATAAGTTCACCTTTTTATCATTATTCTACCCCAGCATTTAGCTCGATGTCTAACCTAAAGTATGCATATAATAAATATGTATTAAATGAAAAAATGAATAATCTTTCTTCCTGGGAAGTCTGATTAAACAGCACATCTTCTCAAAGCTTGATATTTCTCAATTTTAAGTAATTGGAAACATCTTATATTAAAACAAGCATCTACATCATGGGAATTTAATAATACAAAACTGATATAAATTTTAAGACTGTATATCAAACTGCAAAGACATAAAACATTTTTACTATGTATTGAGTACTTACACCATGGTAGGCACTGCTAAGGACTCTATAAGCATTAACTCATTTAATTATCACAACACCCGAAGGGAGTGGAGTGTTCCTATGATTTCCTCCTCCTCCTCCTTCTTTTTCTTTTTTTTTTTTTTTTTTTAATTTTCCCCTTCTTGATGCAGATCCTGAGGCTGAGAGATGTTAAGCACAGACATTTGCCAGTGGTTGCCATGAAACAGAGCCAGGTTCAAGGGAGGTACATTGGACTCCAGAGCACATTCTCCTCGTTGCTGTACTATGGACCCTTTTAAAGGAATTTTGTGTTTCCCAGCTATGCTTCCAGACTTTTAGGGAAAATAAAATACCCTTCTGCTTTGGGAAGAACTGTGAAAATCACAGTATGTTTTAAATTGCTTGTGAATTCTGGAAACATGGTGTGAGGTGTGTTTGCACTGGTGTTCTACAAAAATTGACTTAGATGCAATCATTCTACAAGCCTCCCCTGAACCCTGTGGATGACTGAGATCCCACTATCTGGTTTGCACAGCATGCTGGGCAGAAGTCTAACTCAGCTTTTGACACATTTTATTAGTATTTTCTGTCCACTGCTCTGTTCTTCCTTAGTCTGTAAATTCCTTAAGGAAAGTAGCAGTGTTGTAATGAGAGCAAATTTTATTAGGGCTTTTGTTGGGCCAAATACTATATTAAACACTTTAGTAAACTCAGTTAATTCTATGGACAACTTCACTTATGAGGTAAGTACTATCATATCCTCAATTTATAAGCCTAAAGCAGCTAGTAAGTTTGATTTCAAATTTATCCAACTTGGAGTTCATTGCCTCACCCATTCGATAGTGTAGACCAGATTTTGGATTTTTAAAAATAATTACATAAACTAGCACTTTAGTAAGAACAGATAATCTCTCACTTTCTGTCTTTCACTCTCTTTACTCTCCTCCCTCCCAGCCTCCCTTTGCTTAAACACCCCCTACTTTGTGTGTGTGTGTGTGTGTGTGTGTGTGTGTGTGTGTGTGTGTAGAATGGGGAGGAGAGACAGAGAGGGAGAGAGGGAGATATATTTTTAATTAAACTTTTTCTTTCTCAGGTAGCCTTGTAATTTTCTACCAAGAAAATTAACTTGGAAAATTTCTAGTAAAGGAGACCAACAAAAAATGCACATATATAAAAAGAAGACTAACAGGAGATACTAATCTAAAAGATGGATTAAATTGTTAGGATTTAAAAAAAATACTGGTTGATCAGAAAAATATCAGGGCATTTAAAATTCCTAGGCAGATTACCTGAAGGGGGGGGAAAAAAAAGCTCTTTTTGTTTCTGGTAAGACTGACTCTTCATGAATGAAAAACCTAGAAAGCCACTGATACACATTTGTTTTTACTTTTAAGATCAACTTTAGATTAGAAATTTGTTTTAAATGCTTGCTGAAATGTATAGCTTCTTACAGTGTTTCAACACTTTTATTTTTCCGATTTTTCATTATATTTATCCTTATAGCAAATTAAACATTATGTGGACATGAAGACTATAGGAAAAAAATGTAGGGTGATGTTCTTTTTCTGTTCTTAGAAACAAATGTAATTTTGATGTAACTATAGTAGCAGAAACAAACAGGCACTTCAATGTTTTTATGCTAACATATCATGTTCTTTATGTCATTATGACTGGTGGAATCAATAGTTGATTGCAGGAAGAATTTCTCATCGATGTCATTTACAAAAGACAGTTTATGGCATGCAAAGCAAGGAGGTATTTCCTGTCTCCTTCATTTATTAGTGAACTGCTTTCAAAATGAACAATTTCAGTAAGAGATAGATTTTTCCTCATAAATTTTATGTTACTTTTTTCTTTGTGCTGAACAGTCTCCAGTATTTGCCAAGTAAATGGAAACTTAGAAAACATCAGTTGTCTTTCAGTTTAAATAAGTCACTGTTTTATTATCATCTAATTATGAGGTATATTTATGTACATCTCTCTGAAAAAACATCCACTGATCAGTGGCGGACTAAAGGCAGAGAGAAGCTCTAGATCGCTGAAATAGAAAAGAGCAATAAAATCCTTTCTCTTAGGGAACTTGTGTCAAACAAGATTATAATATAATTCAGTCAGAGTAAGTGAGAACAAGGGGCACAGTAGACTGGCATATAAACCCCTGACAGAAATACTTATAAGAATTAGGTCACCAGGATGGGAGATGCTGAATTGGGTTATTTCACATTTTTAAAGTATATTTCTAGGATGATGCATTTCTAGTAAAATTAATAGCTATAAAGAACAGCCAGTGGTGAGTTGATTACCCTATTTGAGAGGCCAACCTGACAAGGTAGTGATGCTGGAGTAGGATCCTCATACGTCTTGTAGTTTTCATTAATTTTATATTTTTCTTGACAGTAAATGGATGTTTTAAATGCCAGTCATATGAGTCTCAGAGGAATGCCTATGTACACTTGGAATCAGGAGGGATAGATAACTCCACAGAGTTTTTATGGTGGTTACCTGCAATGTTGTCACTTTGAAAACTTTAGGAGATATGCAGCATTTCTGACTAACTTGTATGAAAAGCTGTCCAGAGAATTAGCAACAAGGAAAACCTTTATCTTTTGTGGAGGTCAGATGATCCCAGCTACTAAGATTAAGGAGGCTCAATATGAAAAATAAGAATAGATGTGTCAAGTAAAAATACTGCAAGGAAATATAGATTGCTTGTGTGTGTATCAAGTATGTATTCAAATGCCAAGAAACTTCATACTTCCTGTTGAACTGTCAAATCATTCTAGAAAGAAAGCTTCCAAAGACAAAATGTCAAGGAATGATGGTATAATACTAGCAATGGTATTCATCCAGAAAAAAACAAATATGTTGTCAGTATTCTTTGGACACTTCTATAAGCAAGTCAAAAAATTTCTTCCAATATTTTCATGAAAATTGAACAGCATAACCTCTCCTTTCATTCTCTATGACTGGCAAATAAATATTTATAGCTCTATAGTGATGTATCATAGATAATAGAAGTTTTTCATTATAAATGACCTTAGGAATGATCAGATCCTCACTTGTGAGTTGGGAAAAAATGAAAGTCGGAGAGATCAAGTGACTCACGCAAGGTCATCACACATCTTTTTTAGAGATGGGAGCAGAAAACAATTGTATTTTTCCCCTTAAAGTTCAGTGCTTCTTTTTGTATTACAACATGCCAAAGTTAATGTTCCAAATGGAAAAGAGATTGTGGTCATCTAAGAATGTAAAGCATGTTGAGATGAACACAAAACTACCTACTTATTTAAATTATTTACAATTCCAAAAACAAACAAAATAGGTAAATTTGGGAACATTATATATTATATATATGTATATATACATACATTATATATTATATATATGTATATATACATACATACATGTATTTGGTACAGAGGACCTAGCCTGCTCCGATGATTTGCAGATAAAAAGCTATCCTTTGTTTTTATTTAAACAATGTGCACAGATAAATATAGGGGTAGAAATTTGGTTAGGCAAGTGCACCAGCCAGCAATGTGGCAGTTTGAAACTCGTCATTATTTGGAATTCTTGTAGGAAAAGTATTATTTAAAGGTCAAAATTGGGTAATGTAAGCTGTATTTATCCCTGCGTATGATAATAACAGTAGACTAGACTTTAATTCCTCAAACACATATGAAATATCTATAGTATTTCTTGCTTTTTTCCTAATATATATGCTCAAGTCTCCTTTTCATTCATTTGATTTCTGATTGGGTCCACACAATAGTGAGCTAATGTTTTGTTCTTTCCTATCTTCTCATGACCAGTGGTGAACATACTTTAAGAGAAGCATGTGGACTAAGATATTGATATCAGACTAGAAGAATATGCTATTATTTATAGAGGAACAGAAAATAAATAAATTAATAATACAGTTTCTCTCTCAAGAGATTCAGCAATTCTCTTTGAAGGATGGTACTCTTGGGGTCAAGGTCATGGGCAAAGCAACATAAGAGAAATTCCTTTGCAGCTGCTTGCTCTGGGCAGGCATGTGGAAAATAAGCAGATGACTTCAATTTGCAGTGTCATTACTCACCCCATTCCTGACATTGTCCTAGCACAAACATACATACCATGAACAGCACAAGAGCTATATTCCCACATGCCTGAACTACAATATGTCAAAATAGATTTGGGGAAAAAGGTGTTTGCTGATAGATGGCATATATTCACTTTAAATAAAGATGGGCATGTCTTCACCACAGTTTTCCTAAGGTAGTTGATCCCTTCCCTGGCTTCTTCTTCTTCTTTTTAAAATATACACCATTCAAACTGCATGATATAAGATGATACTAAAAATGGAACTTGAAGAATTATATTGATCACATTGGCCATTGAAAAGTCTTTATAGTTTTTAGTAGATTTTTGATAAAATTTGTCTACACATGAAAAAATAAGGTGTTAGGAATTTAGGGGAATTTTTCATGAAAATATAACAGAGAAGATTTAGACTGAGATACTGTTTTTTTGTTTTTTGTTTATTTTTTCTTTTTTCTGTAACTCTGGTTATAGATCATCCAGTGAAAACCAGTCAATGGCTCTCCACTTTATCCTTTGAGTTATAAAAAAGATTCTTGCTCTATAGCATTGTTTCCAACTCTCATTTCAGACCAGGGTCCTCTAGATGCCTTCATTATAACTTGCACCAGTTTTTGTTGTTACTGTTTATTAATACAAATTAAAAGTTTTCCACGATGTCACACAACACAGTCAAGATGTTTTCATGGGAGTAGTTTTTCTGCTACATATTTATGGAATTTAAGAGAACTATTACCTCTTTTTAAATAAATTTTATTAAACTTTATCAACTTTATGTAACTTGCTGTCTGCTTCTGGAGTCATATAGCCCTGACAGAAAATTCAACTCTGCTTATATTCTAAGTCCAATTAGGACTTTAAGTAGAAGAAATGTAAAACTCTATTCTCCCAAAATGGAGTCAACATTATATCACTTAGTGTAAGATATATTCAGGCTTGTAACCCAATTATGTAACTTAACCATGGCTACCTTTTAAAAAATCTGGTCTCACTTGCAGTTATAAATTCCAAAACATTTCATTTTTAGACACAATACTCTACTTCTGGGTTCAAAATTAAATAGAAGTAATTTCAATTTCTTTTTAATAATTACTGGTATCCATAGATGAAGGGGATGCCCAGTAACTCAGTGTAGTTAAGTCTCTGCTAGAAAGGCAAATCTAGGAAAAAAGATCAGCTGTTTGTTATTGTCCTGAGTGACTTTCAGTGCGTTTAAGGCAAAAGGAGGCTGTGCTTACTGAGAAGTTGGATAAAAAGTTTTCATACAGTGGGTGGAAATTGACTAAAGTAGTCATTATGATTCTAAAAATAGTTTTAGATAGTTATCTATCTGGAAAACAATATATATTTTTCTCCTTTTATATAAGTAACAATAAAATAGAGTAGTACCGCAGTCCTTTGGGAAAGATGAATTATAATGAGAAAGTACCCCAATTTTTAACCTTTTGAATTAGCAAGTAGAGACAGAAAAATTTCATACACAACGGATTCTATTTGTCCCCCAAAACTGAGATCAATGGGGATAACTATGACAAAAAGAAATATTGATTTGCTCAAGTCTGGTTGCTTTTAATCTGTCTGAGAGAAGCCCTCGTCTCTTTGAGAAAATCTTGTCCTTGTAATTCCTTTCAGACACCCGTCTAACTCCTTCCTTTTTTCAAGACCGAAAAGTTTCGGACACCAGTCACTCAGAGTAGTTAATTCATGCAATTGTATTTAGAATGATTTTCCATCTTATGCTGCTTCATTAAAGTTTTCATTTTAGACCAATAATTGTTATTTCTGTTATAGAGGCACTTCAGACACAGCAGCAAGGATAATACAAAGCTATGAAGAAGAAAATTGAGCAAGAATATAAGACATTTTGACAAATGTTTAAAGAGCAAACACTTTTTCTCATTTATATCTGTTTCTTTATCATTCCAAACATTGCTCTGTATATGGCAGGTTTAAAAAACATAGCACTGGTTTGGCCTGACTGGCCTGGCTTGGCCTGGCTTGGCCCACATGAAAAGATAGAAAGTCTCAAGCTATAGATCTCACTACTCTTGACTTACTGAATCAGAATTTTCATATATGAAACCTGGCATATGTATTTTTTTACTGATAGCCCTGATTTATATTTCTGATTAAGAAACACTGAGTGATATGTGGACAGCATAATACTCAGACAGTTAACCTATGCTGGGGATGAAAATAAGACATATAATTTATAAATTGCTAAATTATTGCTGGGAGGTTCAGTTGTTTTCAATTCTGGCTACATAGTAGAACATTTTCAGGAACTTTTAAAAAATTCTAATGATTGGGGCGACTGGGTGGCTCAGCTAAGCATCTGTCTTCAGCTCAGGTCATGATCCCAGTGTCCTGGGATTGAGTCCACACATCAAAACCAGGATTGAGAACTACTGACATAGACAAATTATTCACCATGTAATTGACAAGATAGCACTTTTGATTTTCCTTCATTGTATTTATAGAACTCTGGTTGTTCATGAGTGTAAAATTTATATCTGTATTCCTATTTAAAGTAAATGGATGACATGTATAATGTTTAGTCATGCTTCCTTCACCACAGTGATTAATAGGAGTTTAGTACTTATTAATTATATCATGAAATTCTTAGGAATATAAAGATGTTTAATATATACTACCCATGGAAATAATTACTTGGATTTTATGTCTCATTTTTGGTAACTAGATAGTAATTACAATGCTAGCTGCTACTGTGAATAGGCCCAAGATATATAGAGGCTCAAACACAATAGAATTTTATTTCTTCTATAAAAGTACTGGATGAGTTTGCAAGTCAGCCAGATGATGTCATGTATGCATTCATGCAGGAAGTCAGGCAGATATAGACTTTACTGTCTTCAACATGGGATTTCTAAGATGACTTTGAGTATTCCAACTCTCTACTGGAAAAGAGCTCGGGAAGACTTTACATCTCAGGCTTGGAAAATGTATATGTTAACTTCATTTACATTTCATTAACTAGAATCAGTGACCATGTCTAACTAAAATGGAGGACAAGATATATAATCTTTCTGTACAACAAAGAATAATATAAAATAACTAACATTTCCTGCCATTGCCTAAACTTGTACTTTCCGAAAAATTATTTGCATCTCACTTCTCATAAAAATGATACATCCTCATCCCTCCTCATGAGAAAAAACCCACAGCCCCATCCAGATGCTCTGTTCAAAACTCGATGTGCAAGATCTCTGCTGAGCCCTGTCCATAAAGTCTATAGGTGCTTCCCGGAGGCTAAAAGACAAGGTCTTTGCCCACTCTTGGTGACATATCTAATACATATAAATAGAATAGGGGCAATGGAAGCACAATAAAAACTTTCCGTTTGCAAAGGGATGACGGGAAGACACACAGCAGTCATTGGTCAATAGCAGTGATGAGTTATTATATGTATACCATTGTGTGTGTGTGTACGTGTGGTGTGTACACATACTACAGGACCTTCAACTGCTATTCTCTCTGCAGTATTGCACCCAATTTTATTCAACTCATGGATGAGTTTGATTCATGGATGTGATCCCAGAAGTTGGTCTGATTCTAGACATTGAAATTGGGCACAGGTCCTAATATAGGCCATGATGTCAGGAAATGTTATAAATAACAAACACTATTAGTCTGACCCAGAGAAGTTACTTGGTAGTTGTTAGGTGGTGGTGTAATATTTTATAGTATAACTACTATTTATTACATTTTAACCCACAAGAGAAGAAAATTTTACCACATGGGAAAAACTCATTATATAGCTCATTTCTATCTATTCATTTATAATACATTGTCTATTTATTTTCTAAAACTTCTGCAATGACCAGATTATGTGTATCTCTGATAGCATTTTCACTGACAGCCAAAATTATGTTCTCACATCCAACTCAAGTTCAGAACAAGGAATCTTAAAATAATACCAAAACGTGAGCCAAAAGTGTGTTCTTATTTCAAATACCACTCAAGTTGATGGATGACAGCTATAATAGAGTTCCTTAGTGTTAACTGAATATTTCATATCTGATTCTGAGTTTTACAGAAATATTCCAAAATCTTTCAGAAATATTATTTTGATGCCTTATATTTAGAACAAATAATGCTTGGGGGTCTTCCACATAATTTGTATAAAATTTAAAACTAAAATTTATATTCAAAGACATAAATGAATTTAAATAATAAAAAGAGTTGCCTTTTTCCCAAACATTAAAAATAAGAATTGATGGGGTGCCTGGGTGGCTCAGTCTGTTAAGTGTCCAGCTCTTAGGTTCAGCTCAGGTCATGATATCAGGGTCATGATCTCAGGGTTGTGAGATCAGCCAGTTGGGTTCCCTGCTCAGTACGGAGTCTGCTTCCTCCCTCTTTCTCCCTCTGCCTCTCCCCCTCCCACTTGTGCACTCTCTCTATCACTCTCTGTCTAAAATAAATAAATAAAGCTTTAAAAAAAGAATTGATATTCCCCTATTTAGATAATAATATTCTCCAGTAAATGTGTAGTCTCTATTAGCACCTATATTTTATTTTAATTTGAACTTCAATGACTTAATGGAAATTAGTATAAAAACATTTTTGAAATTCATATAATATGTTAGAGTTACTATATTCCAAAAATAAATATTTACTTGATGGGTTTGTTTAAAAAGAAAGAAATATAAAGCCTCAAAAATAGAACTATCTCCTAACTGGTCTTGTTTACTCTGTATGTGTTATGATTTATTTTATCTAAGATTCCTTCTGATTCTCTGGTCAACCATGTTTACAATACTATTTCATCTTCACATACTGAGTAATAAAAGTTGAATGTGGCTTGATTAGACTGAACTCTGAATAGACAGAATTTGCAGTATTATATAACTTGCTTAGTAATCAACTTGAGACATGTCTACACAGTAAAATCAATTCTGGTACCATTCTAACATTTCAGATAACCAAATTGGGTAACCTCAACAAAATTATATTACCTTTAAGATTATGCAGTGAATGTTAGCATAGATGACAACATTTTTAAGGAATTAATCAAAATCCTATAATAAAAAATGGGAAATTTGAATTTTAAAAGAGTGACAAAATATAGAAAGTTTCTATGTGGGAAAAAATTCTATTTTGCAATTGAAGTTTTCCATTGATTTTTTTATGAACATTCTAAGCATACTAAGTATCCCTCATGTTCCAAGCATTCTTCTAGGTTCCAGAAGGCTATAGTGGACAAACATGAATGACTCTGCTTTGAAGTTTGAGTTATGTAGGTGAGACAGGTAGTAAACAAGCAGAAATACAATATAATTGAAAATTGTGCTACATACTATGAAATAATTTAAAATTAATATGCTCTTACCGAAATTTAACTGAGATCTGAAGGACAAGGAATAATAATAATAAGGTTATGGGCTTTTCAGATAGTGGGAATACACAAAGGTAAAATGCTTTATGGAAGAAGAAAGTTTGGTGAAACCAAAAAACTTAAATGAGCTGGCATCACTGGTCGAAGAGAAAGAAAGCATGGGGTCAAATGAACGTGGAGGGATATGCATATGTCAGACAATATCAAGGTCCTGTAAGTCACTGTCATAATTTGCAATCCCCACCTATTTGTAATAGGTGGTTATTAAAAGTTTTTCTTTCTTTATTTTTTTAAGAAGTCAAATTACATAACTTGACTTCCGTGTTTTAAAGATCATTGTGATACTTGAAGGATTGAAGGGATGATGGCTGGAAGAAGAGAGAAAGTCAATTAGTAGGCAGAAAATTGTTATCAAGTTCAGCAGATAGAGATATAGTGGCATAGACTAGATTTGTGAAATGAAGAGACATAGTGGTAGACAGATCGTAATGTACTTCTCAGGTAAAATTGATGACACTTTTGTAATGCATCACATAAGGATAAGCAAATAGAGGTAAAAAGTAAAATCCCAAACATCTGAGTTGAAAACTGGGTCAGTGTCAGCTACTAAAATGTGAAAAATAGTGATGAGATGGTTATGATGTAGTGGTTGACTCGGTCATATTAATTTTGTGATGCATGTGAGACATTCATATGAGGAGATTTGTAAAATACTAGTGTGGAATTCAAGGGAGACATTAAGATTCCTCAACATAGATATGATAATTAGAGCTACATGACTGGAAAAAAGTAATCTGGGTGAGAAAAGAAAGGACCTGAGGCCTAAACCCTAAAAAAATGTGACATGTGGACAATGTGTTGAAGGGAGAACCTAGTAATGATGCTACCAAATTAGCACCAGTAGTGACACAAGGGAAGCCAGAAAAACATGATATCATGAAAGCAAAGAAATATATTTTAAAGAAGGACTTTAAAAAACTATGTTCAGTGCTAAAAAGGAATTGAGGAATATAAGGCTGAAAGGTTTGCCTCATATTTAGATAATATGGAAGTCCTTGGTCTTCCAAGGATGTTTCCTGAGAGGAAGTGTGGTTAGAAGCTAGACGGTTGTGAGTAGAAAATTGCATTGAAGTTGAGAAGTGGATACAGAGAAAGTTTATCTTTGACAAGAACCTGATTTAAGGAAACAGCTGGAAGAAAATTTGGTGTCAAGAAAGATTTTAGGTTTGCTTGAATTATTTTAAAGATGTTTCTAGATCATGCTGAATACTTACAGGAATGATCTCATAGAGAAGAAAGTTAAAATTTACAAGAGGGTGGCAAGAAGTATAACAAAGACTTACCAAGAACAGTAGAGGGCTAAGATAAAAATCTCAGCCAGCATGGTAATCTGCCACAATTTTGTCAATGCTGGAGAATACATAGACTACTGGACTAGAAAACACAACACACACAGACACACACACACACACCACAGAAAAACCTTTATGACTCATGGAACAATAATCTTAAGTTTCAAGCTTGTGCCAATTTCTCTTGCCTCACAAGTTTTATGAGGGTGAAGCAAACTATCCCAGACTGATGCTGAAGGCAATGGTTTTCTTTATAGCTGAGAAAACCTTAGGTTAGGAAACCCAAATCTTTTATAATAGACTGAAAGCAAGCTTTCCCAATCTTTGTCATGGTGGAAAACATTATCTTTATTATACAGGATGGCAAACACATCTGCCCTCTGCCCCAGCAGGAAACACCATTTTATCTTCCAAGGATGTTTACTATACAAATGATCTTGAAAAGATAGTCCAGAATACATGACGTCAGTGTTTCTATTTGCATTGTGCAGAAACATGAGAAACCCCTGGTGAACTCCCTTCTAACTGTGTTCTAAGAGCAAGAAGGCATAGGAGGGGTTAGGTTTTGCAAGAAGAAAGGATATTTCTTCTATTTCAACAAAAGGTAATAAAGAGAAGGTCTGAGTAAATGGAGGTAATTTTATGGATGGATTGTTTGAATATAAATGTCCTGTTTTCTCAGTGAAGTATAGGTAAAGCCATAGCCAGGATGGAAGTGTGGAGGGTCAGAGAGTAAAAACACAGGAGTCCATCACTGTAGAAGGTGGGAAAGTGCATGTATTAGAGAAGAGACATACTGGAAGGATCACTGCTTTGAGAATATGGATCAGGAATTCATAGTGATACCAGTCCACCTGGTTGTATGATTTTCTTCAGAAATCAGTTGTACTCCAAAGAGGCTATTTCCCAAGTTGGAACAACAGCAGTCAAGGAGTCAGACAAATTTAAAATATTGTATGGAAATAATTACACTGATAAATTATGGCATCCAACCTGGAAAAAAAGAGAAGTGTTGAGAGGAGGTGACAAATTGGTTGAAAGAATGCAAAAAGGTCAATGAATGAGTCTTAATAAGTTTCAAGAACCATCATACTGGAATCTGTAGCAAACAAGTCTTAGAGAGCTTTCAGCAGAGAGTGGAATGTTTGAATTAATTATTTTAAGGGTAGTGGAGTCTCTAGTAAAGTGTGGCTGAAGAAGTGGGTGCATTAGAAAGAGTGAAGTAAGCCATCATTGGAACAAGGAGGTCAATTACTGAAGAGGCAAAGATGACAGATGGATTTTCGTGGTAGCTGTTGAAATTATCTAGAATGATGGAAGGAGTAGGTATGGACAAGGAGCATGATCAAAGAATTAAAACCTTCACTGGCTTCAATGGGATGAACAAGATGTTGGTATAAGAGAAGAGTGAGGAGAAGATAGGGTGATGCCGCATCATGGTATAAGCTCAATGAAGCAGGGAGTTTTTAAAAAGGAACATAAGTTCTTTATTCCTTTTTGACTATGAATTAATAATATAATTTATTATAAGATCACAGATTAATATTTACAACTGTTTAATATATTAAATAGAACCTAGCCCTAAGATCATTTATTTTTGTAATAAGTAAAATATTTGTAAGGTTTCCTCATTTCCATTCATAATATTTTAATTACTTTCTAAATGTTTTTACTTTAAAAAGGAATTTATTATTTCCAGGAACCTAGAAAATGGAAAAAAAACAAGTCAAACTTGAGTAAAAATATTGTCAACGTACTTATTTCAAAGTGCAAATGACTATCGTCACCCTATCAGTATTTAATTTTGCAATAAGACCACATTCTGACTACTGTGTTTAATTCTTGTTGGCTGTATTTATAGGAAGGACACCACTAAGATTGAAAAGGTCAAGCGAAATGACAGTAACTAATTCAGAAATGAAATGTCAAGAATTGAAGTTATAAAGCAGGGATTAACCTATAAGCAATTCAAGTACATTTATATAGAGAGAAACACACACACATAGTCACACACAAAAGCTAGTTAAAAAATATTTGAAAATAAATTGACAAGGTCAACAAAAGCAGGAAATTATGTGAGATGAAGAGTGAACTTCTATAAAAAAGGGAAAGTGAAGATAAACTGTTAAGTCTAGGAAGTATCTGTATATTTTAGAAATAAAACATTTATGCTATATGTACTACTCTGGAGCTATACTATACATAGAAGAAATACATTTTTATATCATTGATACAAGTTAAGAAACAATCATACAGCTAATTTTTTAGTTTATTATTTTGTGTTTATGATAAGTATTGTTTTGAATGCCAGACTTTTGTTGCAGTTTGGGTTTTAAACAGAGGATCTTTCCAAATTGAAAAGTCTTGGTAAAAATGAATCTAGACACAGACCTTACACCTTTCACAAAAATTAACTCAAAATGGACCACAGACCTAAATTTAAAATTCAAAACTATAAAACACCTAGAAAATAACATAGGAGAAAAACCTGGATGACCTTGGGTGTGGTGATACAACTCCAAAGTAATGATTAATGAAGAAAGAATTGTAAGGTGGACTTTATTAATTAAAATCTCCTGCTCTATAAAGGAGACATTATCAACAGGACAAAAAGACAAGCCACAGACTCAGAAAAATATTTACAAAAGACATATCTGATAAAAAACCTATTATCCAAAATATACTAAGAACTCCTAAAACTGAACAGTAAGAAAAAAAACAACCCAACCCTATTTGACAAATTTCTGTACATCTGCTCAATATTGCTGTGAACCTGAAACTACTTTAAAAAATAAAGCTCATTTTAAAAAATAGCAAAGGATATGAATAGATATTTTCCCAAAGAAGATATACCAATGGTCAAAAAGCACATGCAAAAATGCCCAACATCTTTTTGATAGTCAATGCAAATCAAAATCACAGTGAGATACCAGTTCACACCCAGGAGTATGGCTGTGATCAAAAAGATAATAGCAAGTGTTAATGAGTTGTGGAGAAATGGAACTCTCCCACATTGCCAGGGAGCATGTAAAATGGTGCAGTTACTTGGAAAACTTTTTGGCAGTTCCTCAAAATGTTAAACAGGGTTATCACATAACAGCAATTTCATTCCTAGGTAAATACCCCAAAATACTAAAAATATATCTACACAAAATTAATATGTGTATGCTCACAATATCATTATTCGTGACAGCCACAGAGTAGAAACAACCCAAATGCCCATCAAAAGATGAATGAATGGACTAAATGTGGTATATCCACATAATGGAACATTATTTGACCATAAAAAGGAATGAACTACTGATAGATGCTATAACACCAATGAATCTTGAAAATATTATGCTAAGTGAAAAAAGCCAATCATAATAAACTACATATTGTATGAGTCCACTTATATGGACCATTTATATTTTATTTATATGAAATGCCCAAAATAGGCAAATCTATAAGGACAGAAAATAGATCAGTGGTTGCCATGGGCTAGAATTATGAATTGGAATGCCTGCTAATAGATACAGGGTTAATTATTTTGCTTTGTGTTTTGTTTATTTGTTTTGAGCAATGAAAATATTCTAAATTAGATTGTGGTAATAGTTGCACAATTCTGTGAACATATTAAAAACTACTTAACTTTTAAACTGGTGGTTTTATGATATGCAAATTATATCTCAATAAATGTGTTAATTTTTTAAAAAATGGTCTAAAGGCCTTAACAGACATCTCAACAGAGATATACACTTGACAAGTAAGCATATGAATAGATGTTCCACATCATATGTCATCAGAAAAATGCAGATTAAAACAATGAAATACCTATTAGAATGGCCAAAATACACTCACAAAACCAAATGCTGGTGAAGATGTGGAACAACAGGAACTCTCATTCATTGCTGGTGGAAGTGCAAAATGGTACAGCCACTTTGCAAGATAGTTTGGCAGTTTCTGACAAAATGAAATATATTTTTATTTTTTAATTTTTATTTATTTTTTATTTTTTAAATATTTAATTTTTTATTTGAGAGAGAGAGAAAGAGAGAGCACACGAGAGAGCATGAGCAGGGGTGAGGGGCAGAGGGAGAGGGGGAAGCAGACTCTCCACTGAACTGGAAGCCCAATGTGGGGCTCGATCCCAGGACCCCAGGATCACTACCTGAGCTAAAGGCAGATGCTTAACTGACTGAGCCACCCAGGCTCCCCAAAATGAAACATGTCGTTACCATATGATCCAGCAATTGTGCTCTTTGGTATTTACACAAAATAATTGAAAACTTATGTTCACAAAAAAACCTGCACACCCATGTTTATAGCAGTTTTATTCATAATTGACAAACTTTGGAATTAACCAAGATGTTCTTCAGTAAGTGAATGGGTAGATTCTGGTATATCCACACACTGGACTATTATTCAGCCCCAAAAAGAAATGAGCTATCAAGCCATGAAAAGACATGGAGGAAATTTAAAAACATATTACTAAGTGTAAAAAACAATCTGAAAAGACTACATAATGTATGATTCTAACTATATCACATTCTGGGAAAGCAAAAACTTGGAGACAGTAAAAAGATCAGTGGTTGCCAGGGTTTAGAAAGAAGGAGGGACAGATAGGAGGAGCACAGAGGATGTTTAGGGCAGTGAAACGACCCTGTATATTATAATTGTGGATACGTGTCATTATATATATGTCCAAATCTACAGAGTATACACTAAGAGTGAATTTTTTGGGTGATAATGATGGACTTCAGATGATAATGGTGTGCCAATATATATCCCTCAGTTGTAACAAAGGTACACACTGGTGGGAGGTGATAATGGGGGAAGCTATGGGTGTGTGGGAGGCAAGGGATATATGGGAAATCTGTGCATATTATGCTCAATTTTACTGTGAACCTAAAACTTTTCTTAAAAAATTAAGTCTATTAAAACATTGAACACACACAAACACACACATAATCAGCACTGTGCAGGTGTCCCAGTATTTTGCTAAATGCCAAGCAATGGAGGGATCTCTCTAGCCTTGTGTTATAGGGATTAGTGATGAAAATTCTTACGTCGTAAGCGCTTGGTTCTTTGGCTCTGAACTTACAGGCTCTTGCTTGGGTCGTGAGAATCTTGGGTGAGATCGAGATACCCTGGGCTTAGTATCTAGCCTCTATAGATCTTGTTGTCTCCCTTCAGGTCTTTCTACCTCCTTGGGATTGCCAAAGCAGACCTTTAACCCTCATCTTTTTCCTTCCTTTTCTAAGAGACCCAGCACATTGCTCTTGCCCCTCCCAGTCTGAGCTGTCCAGCCTGAAGTCTTCGGTGAGCTCAGACATTTCTAAAAGACAAGTGCATTTGATTTTAAGCAGTCTTTTCTTATTTTGTCTTCTAAATTTCCTAAGGAAAGAAATGAAAAATGTCTGCTTATTTGCTTGAGTTTCTTTTCTTAAAGCAACCACAACATCAACAGTGTTTGAAAGCTAGAACTCAAGATACTTAATGAAAAGGTCATTTGTCTTGACAATTACTCAAAGTGGTAAAGAATTCTGAATGGCTTGAATATTTAGGCTTGACTATCACTGCAATTAAACCTTAGTAATTTAAATCATATAATTTTCAAAGCCCCTTTGGGATGGGTTACACTAATTCTTAAAAAAAAATATGGAGGGGCGCCTGGGTGGCTCAATTGTTAGGTGTCTGCCTTCTGCTCAGGTCATGATCCCAGGGTCCTGGAATCAAGCCCCACATCGGGCTCCCTGCTCAGCAGGAAGCCTGCTTCTCCCTCTCCCACTCCCCCTGCTTATGTTCCTGCTCTGGCTATCTCTCTCTCTGTCAAATAAATAAATAAAATCTTAAAAAAAAAAAAACATATGGAGTGGCCATATTTTGTAGCTGGAAGGGATTGCAGAGATTCAGTTTCTGAAGTTTGAAACTGGGTCTTCTACCTCCTTCTAAGGTAGTTCTTTATACTAACTCCCACTGCCTTTGAATTGGAAAGAAAATCCACTCTTTAGAGAGAAAACCAAAACAGTGTTAAATATTTCTTCGTTGTTCCCCTAAGGTGTTTGTTAAGCAACCCAATCCCTCTTTTAGCCTATCAAGAATTCAGCTTTAAAGCAGCTAATTCCAAGATCTCTTCAATCAGTCAGCAAGCTTGCATTAGGAGAAGTCTTTCTTCTTATTAAGAATTTCAGATTCTGGGTGGGAAATATTTCAACTGTGATCTTTATTTTACAGCAATGAAAGAATCTCAATTCCCACACCATCCTGTGTGGAAGATAAGTGAACACTCCTTGTATTGTAAGCAACATCTGGAAATCATTGTGTGACTATTATTAGCTAATCATTTGAAGATCTCTGGTAGGAAAAAGGGAGAACGCTTTCTATTACCAAACTAAGCATACTGTCCAAACCTATGGGAGCAATGGATGAAATTCTTAATAATGAGAAACAGGTTGTATTATTACTAAAAGGTTATGTAAGTATTCAGTTGAGCATACTTATAAATAAGGAAGCAGGTCCTCTTTCTTGCACTCTTTCTCTCTCTGCTTTGCTTTTTGTCTCAAGGTCAAATTATCAAAAGTGAATATAAGTATTAATAATAATTAAAGGCATACAAAATTTGCATGTTACAATTTCTTTTTTTTCAAGTGTTCAGTACAGTGTTCAGTAAATATTGTATTGATGTTAAGATTGAACTCAATTATAAGAATAGCAACACTTAGAAATTCAATTGGTAATGGTAAACATAAAAACAATAAGGTAAGCATAAAGACAATAAGATATGTTTGGTAATTTTCAATTATGCATTATAGGGGATAACTGCATGTATTTATTTACACACTCTATTTTTTCTATTAAATCTCTTGATTTTATTCACATTTACGGTTACTAAGACACTGCCAGAAATACATGATTGTTGAGGTTTTGTAGTTTTGCCAATGACTCATAAATCATTACCATCAATCTTTTGACAATGAGTGCCTTCATTTTTTTCACATTTAATGATGTGTTAAACTTTAAAACTTAACTATTGGAGTTGTAACTACATGATCTAAGTAGGTTAAAGAAAAAGTAACAATCACAACAAATAAAGTGATGGTTTGTTCCATAAATACAAGTACATCATTCATTCTATGAGGATTTCTAGATTCACTAGAATTCTTTCTATATAGATCTTAAAATGTATAAGTAAAGTAAGTAAATATGATAAGTGGGGAAAATACTTTTGATTTATAAGTGAATTATTTAGTAAAACAATGAAATCCTCAACTCCTACATCTCCTGATATTGTGAACATTTGGTATCATTGGCATTAGACTCAATTTTACACATTTTAAACAAAACATTTCATCATAAAAGCTTATATCTGGGAGAATAGTTTTTTTTAATATATACTATATATGCTGTTACACATTTCTAATACTCCTAGAACTTATGTGACAACTAGAAAATGACAAATGAATAAAAAGTCAGCCAAGAACGTATTAAGCTATAATATAAAGAGTATAATGTTTAGCATAGTAATTGTGTTTAAGGGTTTCAAAAATTATTTTGGGGCCAAATAAATTGAACAAAAGCTAATTTATTATGATTATCATTTATTTAATGTTACCAGAAATACATTCAGTGTAAAGTGAATCAGAGCAATTGGTTTGGGAGATGTGTTTCTGCTGAGCAATGTTTTAGGGGGCGACCAATGGGGAGAAGGAAATTGTCCTGCCTACTGTTTCTACAACTGACAGAAGACACATATGCATGTAATATACAAACACACACATGTTGATGTATGCATGTACATGCATGTATATGTTTGTATATGTGCCTGTATGTGTCCATGTGTGTACTCACATCACATACAGACACATACCTCTCACCTTCAACAGTGCAGATCAAAATGAAAAAGGTATGTCCTCCCCGACTGAATCATCAGTTATGTTCTTTTCCCTTTAACTCTGTCCTCAACATAATTTTGCCTTCCTCAAATGTTGTCGGGATAAGTGAACAAATTTCAACACACCCCAGGTTCTCTCCGAAGCACTGTCCTGAATGTAATAATCTCTTAGATGCTGGAGTGCTTTGCTTTAGCCAAAGATTTTCTCTTGTTTTCCTTCAAATATGTTAAGAATGTTTAAAGTTGGGGCGCCTGGATGGCTCAGTTCATTGAGTGACTGACTCTTGGTTTCGCTTCAGGTCATGATCTTGCATTCCTGGGACCAAGCCCCATGTCGGGCTCTGGGGTCAGCTCAGAGTCTGCTTCAGATTTTCTCTCTCTCCCTCCTGCATTCCCTCTCTCTCTCTCTGTCAAATAAATAAAATCTTTTAAAAAAGAATAATTAAAGTTGTAGAACTCCTCACTCTTGAAGTGTGCAATTTCATTATTATGTAATTAGCTCACTCTCAGGCTTCTTCTGACTATTTCTCTGGAAGTAAATGATATAATCACACCCAGGAACATTACTTCAACTATCCATATGACCAGGTAGTTTTCAACTCTTTATCTCCGGGGCCTCTATCTTGAGTTCCTGTCTCTTATTTCCAATAGCCTTTAGGATGTATTCAATTGGATGTTATAAGCACTTGAAACTCAAATCTTCCCAAGCTGCTGCCTTTTAGGTTCCTGGACCCAATTCCAATGTGGGTGGGGGCAGAGAGTTCCCCTATAGCACCAAGCAATTGTGGGACATCAGCTCAGTGTCTGAGAATTTAACTCAATTCAGACGCTATCTACTCAGAGATAGCATCAGATTCCACGGTTTAAGAGATCGTCCCTACAGAACTGCCTCTCCCCCAATTTCATCTATCAGTTACAAACCCAGGTAGTTACCTATGCTTCTGACTGACTGGTTACAGATTGGCGGTTCTAAGGATCCCCTCAAACTCAGGATGCCAATCACCAAGTCTAGGTTGTTGCCTCTACCTTTGAATGATTGATGGACTATGAATTAGAGGTTCCCAGTATCTCATCCTCCAGTTCAATTAATTTTCTAAAGCAGCTCAGATCAGAAAAACATTTTACTTACTACATCACATGTTTATTATAAAAGGAAATAAATCAGGAACAGCTAGATGGAAAAGATGGAGAGGACAAGACATGGGGAAAGGGCGTGGAGCTTCCATGCTCTCTCCAGGTACGCCATCTTCCCTGCATCTCTAGGTGTTCACCAACACCAAAGCCCTCTGAACTCCTTCCTCCTGGGTTTTTAGGTAGGCTTCACTACATGATTGATTCAATCATTGGCCATTTAGTGATTGAACACCATTTCCAATTCCCCTCTTTTCCCTGGAGATCAGGGGATGGATCTAAACTTTCTAATCCTCTAATCACAAAGTTGGTTCTCCTAGTAACCAGCCCTCATCCTTAGGTTACCCAAGGGCTTTCCAAAAGGCACAGTTAACATAACAATGGACATCTCTGTTGCTTTCATCACTTAGGAAATTCCAAGTGTTTGGGAAGTTCTGTGCCAGAAATGGGACAAAGACCAAATATATACTTCCTATAAATCACATTACACCACACACACATTTTTCCCTTCCTGATGTGCCCTTCCCCTTGTTATTTCTGAATCAGTAAACAAAACCACTTCCCACCCAGTTGCCCAAATAGGAAGGCTAAGTTTTATTCTTTACTTCCTTTTGTCCTTCATTCTTCACGTATCTTCAGTTTTTCAATGTCTTTTTTTTAACGTATAATGTATTATTCAAAGTCTTGTAATTCTAGATTGGAATAGCGTTTTTAAAAACTCATCCATTCTTTTCCATTCCCGCTATCACTATCATTGGATGAAGTATAAAAATAACCTTGTATTTTCCTCCTTGACCGTGGTTTCTCCTTCCACATTATGATCAGAATGGTATTTTTAGGAGTGTTTGGGTGGCTCAGTCGGTTAAACATTTGCCTTGGCTCCGGTCCTGATCCCAGGGTCCTGTGATGGAGCACTACTCAGCAGGAAGCCTGCTTCTCTCTCTGCTCCTCCCCCCACTTCTGCTCTCTCTCTCTCTCTCTCTCTCAAATAAATAAATAAATAAATAAATAAATAAATAAATAAATAAATAAATAAATAAAATCTTTAAAAAAAAGAATGATATTTTAAAAATATAAATCTATTTATTGACCTTCTTAAAATAGTTTATTTTTTCCCACTGTATATAGGATATATTCCAGATTTCTTAACATATGAAGTGGTTCTGAGTGCTCTAAATCCTGAATCATGTATTCTAATGTATGATTTATAAAATTCCTTATAATAATTTTACCTTTTATTCTGAGCACTGCTACTCCCTGACTTAGTTTAAGGACTGCTTAGACTCAGGTAAACTCAGCCACCTTAGGATTTTCAACTTGGTCAACCAATTATTTGTACTTCGAATTTTGGATACATATTTCTGGAAAAAAAGAAAAGTTTTGCAGCAAGAACAAAGTTATCTGTAATATAAATTGACTTTTCATTTGCAATAGAGATAAAAATAAAATTTCTTTGAGATCTTTAAATTCGGATTATGGTTTATATTTTTCTATAAGGAAGTTGAAAACTCTTCTGAGAGCAAATATATTAAATGTGTACGGAAATAAATACAGATATAAAATGTTTGTGAGTCTACCTTTATTAAGTAAATCTCTAGCCAGTATATAAAGTTCCGTTTTTGCTTTGAACAAATGTTTGCTTTATTAGTCACACAATAAATATTTATTTGTGTCTGTTATAATTGTAAATAAGTATATTTCATATTTTGTAAAGTGAAAAGAAACTTGTATTTAGAGAAAGATCAGTTCCAAGTGGGGTGATCAGTGAAAATTTTACTGAAAATGCATTTGAGCCAGACTTTGGAATCTAAATGGGAATTGGACAAATAGATATGGGGAAAAAAGACATTTTGTATCTGCAAACATGGAAAAAAGACAAGTTATTAAAAGACTACAGTTAAGGCCAGACAGTTTGGTAGAGAGTTAAAAAACAAATGGTTGGCAAAAGAAAAGAAAGCTCTGATAAGTACAGATTCTTTAACTCACTACTGAGAAAATTTCAAAACATGGCTGCCTTCTATCTTTTCGCTCTTCTAGATATTGTATGAACTTACCCAGAGACTTACTGCTTAAAATCTTGTTGATTTCATTTCTTTTAATGCTTTCTCTCTTGCTTGACTTTCAATACAAGCTATACTACAAGTCCTATATTCCTTTATAATTAAGTAAACACAGTTTTGAGACAGTCTTTGTCCTGGCAAGTGTATAATAAGTTAAGAGTTAAGTGCTATGTAGACTCCTTGGAATCTATTATGTACTCAAAAACATATTATAAGGATGATAATGAGAGATTTCTATTCTCAAGGAATTTGTCTCGTATAGAAAAAAATAAGGAACTACATGAGATTTCTATGTAAGGTAATATTGTTATTATCTCGAATACTGCATCTTTTGTGACATCTTCTTGATATCCACAAGCAGGTGTGATGCATGTAGCATCCATATCCCTTTATACCACAGAGTCTACCAGCAGTGGAAGTGGTCAAGCCCTTGTCTATCCCCATTTATCAGACAGGGTATGCTTATTTATCTTTCTATACCCTGTGAATTTAAGAAAAGCCTATACACATAAAATATATATGTTTAGTAATATGTTGGTTTAAAAAAAATCTGAGGGATGTGCTCAGCAATATCAAATAATGTTAAATGGTTATGGAGACTGAGAAAATGGGCAAAACCATTGGTGACCTTAGAGATACCAGTTTCAGTAAAATGGTGGGCACCAATACCAGGTCAAAAAGAGCTAAAGAAAAAGTACAACCCATTCTGCTATAATCCAATTCATGCATTCTTAAACATTGCCGTACTATGCACAACAGAACAATCGGTTCTATTGCACTTACAGAGAAAATGGGGTTAGGATTGTAGCACTCAAAAACTCTGTCAGTGACACATTAAAACAAAAAAAAATGAAAATAGAAAACTTTGGGAAACTAATAAAAACTATAGCACAGTTTTAAACCTATTAAATGGTGCAGAAATATATAAAATATAACTATAAATATATCAATAAATATATGTAAACAGTTAAGAAACATATAATATATAACATATACTGCAATAAATACTACACTTAAACTTGAAAAAGACCTGGGATTTGCTTATGGAGTGGACATAGGAAAGGTTGAAAGCAGTCTAAGAGTTATTGAGAAGTGATAGAAGAAAGATTATCTGAAATCAGACAGAAAGTCATAACAGCACATGGGGCTGGATGTGCTCATAACATACACAACTAATACACACAACGGTCAGAGGTCTCTGCTGTGTTTGAGGTGCATGTGGGTGTGCATATTGGGTATTGTTCTCTGGCTAGTCTCGCCTGGGTGCAGTTTTCCACATTCACCTAGTAGTGCTTCTCACGGACAAAACCATGCATAAGTAAACACAAAATCTGCATTTTGCTCAAATTGTTCCTTAATATATCAACTGACTGTAGGTTGTGAGAAAGTGTGATGACTTTGGCAGTGAAAAGAAAGAATGAGAACGAGTGTTGCAAATGTGTCAAGAGAAGGAGAAAGTAAGTGTTTAGAACTAGATGCAACCAAATTAAGAAGTAGGTGATTGATAAGGTCCTACTTAAAACAACCTATCCAGGGGAATTCGTGTTCTGTCAAAAATAAAAACTTAAATTGTAGAAACCAAGTTCTAGTGATTGCATGTAATAGAGATGGAAGAATATGCTCAGAGACTATAACGGGATTCTTTTGGGGGGCCCTGCAATCCCATTCTAACGTGGCACACTCTATACCAACAAGTAAAACCATTCCTACAACAGAAAGATGCCTATATTAAAAATATTAAAACTTTTTCCAAAACTTTCTTTTAATTCTGCTTATGGAACTGTTTCTTCCTCCTCCTCCTCCTCCTCCTCCTCCTCCTCCTCTTCTTCTTTCTTCTTCTTCTTCTTCTTCTTCTTCTTCTTCTTCTTCTTCTTCTTCTTCTTCTTCTTCTTCTTCTTCTTCTTCTTCTTTCTCCTTCTCCTTCTCCTTCTTCTTTTCTTCTTCTTCTTCTTTCTTCTTCTTCTTCTCCTTCTCCTTCTTCTCCTTCTTTCTCACCCTGTGTCAAAGGTGCTAAATATTGACAAGTTTAGAATGTCTTATTTAGCAGGAGAAGGATACCAGTTTTCTTCCGACTGCTTCCAGATCCGTTTGAGCAGGAAAATAATGTGTTAGCCTTCCCATATCTAGGGCTCTGTTGATTTCTATTTTAATAAGGATAAAATATTTAACCTAAGTGGAATGTCAAACACTATTTTTTGAGAAAATCAGAAATCATCGAGTCTTCCGGAATAAAGAGTTTCCTTCTTACCAAGGCCAATGCAGGAACATTCCTTTTTAGCTCCCCATAGGAACTCATTTATCTGGAACTAAATAGCATAGAAAAGAGAAGCAGAGTGAGATGGACAAAACTTTTTTTTTTAACAAATTTGACTGAGTCATTTCTCAAGAACATATCTGAGTTTTAAAGAAGGTAAAGGATCTTTATTTTAAGCTAATGGGTCATTTGTTCCTCCTGCTAAAATATCTCACTTAACAGAAATTACTTGGCCATAGCTACAACATAGTATTCTGAGAGCTAAGCAATATTTTGTATAGGAAAATTATGAAAACCAGCAGATTTAATTCAAGTAAATGAAGAAAGACACAGAGATCAAATAAATGTTGACTTTATTATAACAAGACCCTCAAACATTGCATATGTATCCTCAGGTCCCATACAAATTGCATATTTCTGTTGTACATAAATTCCAGCACCATATCCCCAGTGCCTTCCTAATCAAATAGAGAAATTCTCTGACTCAGTCTGATTTTCCATATTTTGCTTAAGAGATTTTTCCAGGAAAGCCAGTGAATTCAGTTTTTAATGCTTCACTAAGAAGCCCTCATTCATTCATTCATTCATTCCTGTAAGCTATGGGCCTTGTTCCTTTCATAACAATAACCAGGCATTTATTCTCTGTTCTAATTTTTTTTCACTTGAATATTTTAATTGCTAGAATTGTTATGTGTGTGTGTGTGTGTGTGTGTGTGTGTATGGATATATATGTGTGTGTATTATGTGTATATATTCCATATATATGCATATATATATATTCCCAGAAGATATAACAGCATATATATGTTACATATATATAGGATTTTAGTATATTACACTTATATAATTTTTTAAAAAGCCTATCCCTAGAAAATATGAAAATGAGGTCACAAAACCCAGTGACTAATATGCATAGATATACAAAGGCAAATTTCTGTTCTTATAAAATTTCGCAAAGCTTTAGGCAAGCACATTTACATATCTAAATCCCTTGGCAATATAATTCAACCACCACTAGAGTTATTACAAATGAACTAGGACATATGCTTATCAGAATATGTTAAATTCTTTTATACTGATAGTCTGTTCAGCAAAAGCTTAATTTCAGATTACTGTAAATGGCAAATGGAATGTATCTGGTGATGTACTACAGTAATGACAGAATAAGAGAAATATGCAAAGAAACATTTCTCACAAACTGAAAGACACCATGGGCTATAGGTCTTTTCAACTGAAATGTATTTTTACTCAAACCATAAGTTTGTTTTTATTATTTCTTTAATACTTCATGCCATTTTTTAGAAAAAAAATTAAAATTTCTATTCTGGGTAACTGTTACTAGTACAAGTAATGACAACATCATTTCAAATGATTTTTATTGCAATTGTTTATTTAAATTCTAGTTAACATATACAGATGATATCTTAAGCATAAAGTTGGACTTATGGTTTATTATATATCTCTAAAAGATGGAAGGGAATTCATCCTAGGTATTGGAGATACAGCACAAAAATGTTACACTAGTTGTGTAGATTTCAAATCTGAGAAATTGTGCCTCACATCCAACTCTGACTTCCATGTAATGTAATCAAAGTTAGCAAATCAGATTATGAAAGTAACTGCTGATGATGACCCTTGAGATGTTGTTTCTTGTCTCTCAAGTAGTTACGATTTCTTCTACGTCACATAATAACCCTCTTTTAGAAATTTCATCTTTAATACTCCTATATGAATAGGATACATTAGGTTAAGTTATGTCATTATCTATATTATATTTATGCTGGATTTCTGATTAATCCAGTTTTATTGTGTGGTATACTAAGCATTTTTATGAACTCCCAAGTAGGAGTGAAAAAAACTGGAGTTATTCAAGACTGGAAAAATGTTTGAGTTGAGTGGAACCTGAAACATAATCTGCAAACCACGGTTCCTCTTCATTTTATGTATATTTCAAGGAAAATTTAATTCAGATGTTTCTGATTAATGTGCACTTAGCTCATCAAACTTGTTGTGCAAGAGTTATTTGATTTCCAGGAAACCTCTTTCTTTGCAAGACATTTCCCTTTGTATGAGGAAGTCTAGTTTTGCCTGCGTTAGATGCTATGCAAAACTGGAAACACTTCTGGTGCCTTTTTTTTTTTTAATGTGTCTGAGTTCATACTTTTACTTGATGAGAACTTTTAAAGCAACCATGTCCCTTGTCTTCTTATAAAAGCAGTAAAAGAAAATAACTGATATACTAGAAGTGACTTAATCAAACTCCCCAAATTAGAAAAATAATTTATGAATTTATAATACACTGAATCATACAATCTTTGACTGCAAAATGGCTAACATATGTTAGAAGCAGTAATGGAAAGAAATTGAACCAAAAGTCAAGGGATCTGGTTTCTAACCTCAATTCTGCCACACACTTTCTAGGTGATTTTAGAAGAATCATATTGTTTTTCTTTATCTTTATCTGTAAAGTGAGGGGGTTGAATAGCATGATTTCCCTGGAAACAATTCTTAAAGTTCTGTCTAATTTCTGAATTCAGTATACATTTTTATCAATAGTAACATATATATGAAATATAGCTGTGTCTCAAAATATCATCAAAAATCTGCTTTACCTCAAGAAATTATCTTAATTCACTAAAATAAGTTTATAGCAAAATATATCTTGGTCAAAGTTTAAGTAACTAAAGTCTTACAAAAATATTTTCTATATTTTTTCTGTTACCTACTTTTATGAAAAAGAAGTGAAAGGGGGTGCCTGGGTGGCTCAGTTGGTTAAGCGACTGCCTTCGGCTCAGGTCATGGTCCTGGAGTCCCGGGATCGAGTCCCACATCGGGCTCCTTGCTCAGCAGGGAGTCTGCTTCTCCCTCTGACCCTCTTCCCTCTCGTGCTCTCTATCTCTCATTCTCTCTCTCTCAAATAAATAAAATCTTTAAAAAAAAAGAAGTGAAAGGTATAGCAGAGACTGAATTATGGGTTATTGATATGCTTTCCAGGTTAGATTACAGTGTTTTCATATAACACCCATGTACAGCTATTACGTCAATGGCCTTTACATGAGAAGTAATATAACAATGACATTCCTAAAACATTGAAAATTTCAAGATCATTTTCTTAACTAGGATAGTTTGTTTTATGTCCCCATAACAAACAGCGCCCACATCTCGGTAGTTTAAAACAACCACAGGTTATCTCACTACACATGTCCTTCGTGGGTTACCTGGGGCTGTGTTCCATGTCATCTCTCAGGAATTCAAGTGGATGGGTACTTCATCTCAGGCTTTATCTGACAATCATGACGTGAGTGGGAAGGGCAGGAGACATCGCTAACAGTTCTCAAGCTTTTACAGAGGTGGCTTATAACTTCTGCTGTATATTAGTGGCCATTGCAAGTTACGTCGCTATATGGGAGCTTCAAAAAGGTGAGAAAGCACAAGTCTAGCATATGCAAATGAGAAATAAGTGGTAGACAGGATCAATGACTCCCACAATCACACACAGAGAAAAATGTTGTGATTTTTAGTGTAGCAAACTAAGAAAAGAAAGTTGATTGACTTATCTTAGATTTCTGAAATCCAGAAGTGATTTTTTTAATTGAGATAACTTAAAAAACCATGTAATTAGATATCCCCAGCCTTTATTTACTTAAAATGTTAATTTTAATTAGTACATTTAAGAATATAAAATGTTATTTTATGCTTAATGCTAAAATTATTTTTTTATTTTCATAAAATCCTTTTTTTAACTTAATAGGGACACCCATGGGTTTGACAAATTTATAATTTTAAATAATAGTTAATATGACATTTCCTTTATACATATCTAGTATTCTTTTACTTATACATATGTCCTCTGTGCCAACAATTAGTAAAAGTTATTTCTCAATGTTTGTTCCAAAAAAAAATTTATTTGTATTGTCTTTACTCACATATCTTAGAAGTAATGGTTTACTACCATTCTAGATTAAGACATGACCTCTTGGAGTCTTCCTTTGCTAGATGAAGAATTGGTAACTCAGGTGATGTTTTACCCCTCTGTCGGTCCTTACCAGTATACTTAGAGCTCAATTTTTGGTCTCCTCTTCATCACTTCTTTTCTAGCTTTGTTGAAGCATGATTAACAAAAATAGTATACATTTGAAGTTTATAATATCATGATTCGATACTTAGATATTGTGGTATGACTGCCACAATAAAGCTAATTAACACACCCATCAACAGTACTTTTGTTTTTGTAATGGAAGCACTTAAGATCTACTCCCTATGCAATTTTCAAGTCTAAGATACATTATTATTACTTATAGTCACTATGCTATTCATGAGGTTGCCAAAACATATTTATCTAATAGTTGGGAGATTGTACTCTTTTACCAACTTCCTCTCATTTCCCCCAACCCCAGCTCCTGGCAACTACCATTCTACTCTTTGTTTTGTTGAGTTTGACTTTTTTAGATTCCACATATGTGTCTTTCTGTGTCTGCCTTATTTCACTAAATGTAATGTTCTCTGTAGCAAGTTCATCTATGCTGTTGAAATGGGAAGATTTCCCTTTCTTTATGGCTGAATAATATTCCAGCGTGTGTGTGTGTGTGTGTGTGTGTGTGTGTGTGTGTGTGTATACATATGTCGCACACCATACCTTGTTTTCATTACCTTGGCTACTATGAATAATGTTGCAATTAACATAAGAGTGCAGATACTTCTTTAAGAAACTGATTTTCTTTACTTCAGATATATAACCAGAAGTGGGATTACTGTTTTTTATGGTATTTCATTATCATTTTTAATGTATTTCCATAATGATTATACCAGTTTACACTCGCATCAAGAGTGTACAAAGGTTCCCTGTTCTCCACATTGTTGCCATTTTTTATCTTTTGAATTACAGGTTGATTTCCTGTTACATTAAAAACAGACATAGTCTTGGGGAGCCTGGGTGGCTCAGTCGTGAAGCGTCTGCCTTGGGCTCAGGTCATGATCCCAGGGTCCTGGAATGGAGCCCCGCATCAGGCTCTCTCCTCGGCGGGAAGCCTGCTTCTCCCTCTCCCACCCCCCCTGCTTGTTCTCCTCTCTTGCTGTCTCTCTCTCTCTGTCAAATAAATAAATAAAATCTTTAAAAAAAAGACATAGTCTTGATTTCATTGTATAATGAAGTTTTAGTATACTTCTTTTTTCAACTCTCCTTCCTCATATATATATATGTATATATATATATATATGTATATGACATGCTGTCATAATCTCCACTATAAGAAATACCAAAATATTTCAACAAAAGAAAATAAGGATTAAAATACATTATCGTTGCAAAATTGATAGTAAGATACATGAGATATAAATAAATTGGAGCTGCATCCATCTCTCTATGGGCTTCTCTAGCTTCTTTTTATCTCTATGCTAAACTCTTAGTTTACTAAATTCAAATAATATAAATATTAACCCAAGGCCATTGTTCACCTCCACAAAGCTGACTTCTATGGAAAAAAAAATCAGAAATAAGAGAAAGAAAGCTATCCAAAGTAAGGATTGTTAAGAGGGCAAAATAGCTGCATCCCACGGGACAAATTATTATGAAACAAAAGGCACAGTGTGGTAACAATGGAATGACTAATGACCCCAAATGTAGTCATCCAAAGGAGCACATACACCCCAATGTTTATAGCAGCAATGTCCACAATAGCCAAACTATGGAAAGAGCCTAGATGTCCATCAACAGATGAATGGATAAAGAAGATGTGATACACACACACACACACACACACACACACACACACACACATACACACACAATGGAATATTATGCAGCTATCAAAAAATGAAATCTTGCCATTTGTAACGACGTGGACGGAATTAGAGGGTATTATGCTAAGCGAAACAGTCAATCAGAGAAAGACATGTATCATATGATCTCACTGATATGAGGATTTTGAGAAACAAGACAGAGGATTATAGGGGAAGAGAGGAAAAAATGAAACAAGATGAAACTAGAGAGGGAGACAAACCATAAGAGACTCTTAATCTCAGGAAACAAACTGAGGGTTGCTGGAGTGGGCGGGGTGGGAGGGATGGGGTGGCTGGGTGATAGATATTGGGGAGGGTATGTGCTATGATGAGCGCCGTGAATTGTGTAAGACTGATGAATCACAGACCTGTATCCCTGAAACAAATAATACATTATATGTTAATAAAAAAATTAAAATATATATATATTTCAGATATAGAGGAATTATTAAAGAGCACTGGAATGATTTTATAAAATATTATAATTTTTTTCTGTTACTTCCTTAAAATTCAACTCTGTGTTTAAAAACAAATTAACATTATAAAATGGATTCATAAACATAAATAAAAGAAGAAAATATGATAAAAATGGCATACATCATATAATTAATAAGTGAAATTCTACTGTTGTAAGGTTATTATATGCAAAGTGGTTCATGTGATTTTTTTTAAGTGTCAGGGTTGGTGTATTAACTATGAAGTAGGAAACTATTAGATCTAAATAGATTTTTTAAATAAACTTTTTTTATTTTTAGAATAAATACAGTACAGAGATTTCATGCATACTCCACACTAAGTTTCACCTACTATTAAGATTTTACATTCCTATGCTTCATTTGTCACAACTAATGAACCGACATTGGTAGGTTGTTATGAACTAAGCTCTATGCTTTATTTGGATTTTATTAGTTTTTTTTTTTCCCCACCATTATCCTTTTTCCTTTCCAGGATTCTATCCAGAATATCACATTACATGTATTCATCATGACTTCTTGGTTTCCTCTGGTCTATGACAATTTCTCAGATTCTGCTATTTCCAATGAGCTTGATAGTTTTGAGGCAAACTGATCAGGAATTTTATAGATATCCCTCAACTGGGTAAATATGATGTTTGTCTCATGATTAGACTGAGGTTATGGATTTGGGGAAGGAAGACCAAAGACGGGAAGTGCCATTTTCATTACATCATGTTACAAAGACATACTATTAATATGACTTATCACTGATGATTCTGTCATTCAGCTGATGGAAGTAAGGTTTGCCTGTCTTCTCTTCTGTAAAATTCTCCCCTCCCCCACTTTTCATACCGCATTCTTTAGAAGGAATTCACTCTGTGCTTCCCATGCTTACAAGGTAGTGAGTTCAATTGTACTCCTTGAGGTATAAGTGTCTTCTCTATGGGCGATTTGTCTCTTCACCTCATTTATTTATTTATTCACTATTTTATTTGCAACAGTGAGGGCTCATGGATATTTATTTCATATTTGGGGTTACACCTACATTATTTACATTGTTACTCCAATTTTTTTCATGGGGAGCTTTTTCACTTGGCTCCTATGACAGCTTAACAACATCATTTTTTTTTTAAAGAATTTTCTTTCTGGTACCATAAGATGTTCCAGGCTTATGTTATATATTTTATGCCTTATGCTCTGTATCAATTATTTCTGGAAGGAGCCCTGATTCCATTTATTGGGAACTTGTATTAAAAACCAATATCTGGGCACTGAATGTCCACATGTTACTGTAATATAATTGTTCCAGGCCCACTCAACAGACACAGCTGGGATTTATATGTGTATATATTAACACATGACTACAAATGGATCTATAATTCTTTGTCTATCTACCATCCTGCATTTATATCAAGCTAAACATGGCTCATGCTTATGTCTCTGACTCTAATCTAGTACTGAAAGTTCATTCTAGCCTCTCCCCTAATCTGTTACTTTCCTCCTCAGTGGTGAGAAACCTGGCTCTTACCAATGGTCGTACACTTATTTATTTATCCAATCCTAGGATACTAGATGGTGATTTCAGAACTGTTAACCTATACCCCAGTAAGAAACAAGTTTACCAATTAAAGTATAGTGTTTATGTATAGTTTCTTTTGTCTTTAGTCTCACAATTCTCACTCATTTCCAAAATTATTTAGGTCAGTATTTCCATCACCCTCTACATTTACAACATAATTAGATTATTTTGTTTCCATCAGCATTCCATCCTGAGATTCCCTAACTTCTGAGTTGATTGTTATTTTCAACAAAAAGTTATGGATGCATATTGTAAGCCCTAAAGCAACCATTAAGAAAATAACTTTTAAATTTTAAGTAAGAATCTAATAGAGTTAATTAAATGGAGTGCTAAAAATTATTCCATTTTCCAAAGAGAATTCAGAAAAAGAGCAAGAGATAAGCCAAATATAGAAGAAAAAATAAAATAAATAGCAGGGTGATAGATTTAATGTATTAATAATTACAGTAAACATAGTTGAATGCAACACTCCAATCGAAAAGAAAATGTATTGAGTAGACAGAGTTAACAAGAACTAACTCTATGGTTTTTTTAAAAGAAAGATGTTAAAGAAAAGAACAAGTTAAATTTAAAGATACTGAAAAAGGTCTATCATACAACCTATACACGTGAGAAAGTTGCCGTGTCTATATTTACATGAGATAAATTAGAGTCCAAGCCAAGGAATGTTACAAGAGAGAAAGGGGGCATTTAATAATGATGTAAGTGGTAATTCATCAGAAAGACATACAAATCCTAAATATGTATGATTTAATAACATAGTTTCAAAATCCATGAAGAAATGTTTGCAGCATAAAAGTGAGAGATGGAGAAATCCACGACCATAGTTGAAGATTTTTTAATAGTCCTCTCTCTCAATAATTGCTAAAAAATACAAAAAGTATATAAACAACACTCTAAGGTTGGATCTCCCAAAGCAAACCCTGAGCAAGATGATTTCATGGCAATATAATACTTAGGGTCAGCACCTGTGAAAGGAAGAGGAAAGCAGAATTAGGAATAGAAGTGAAACTGTTAAGCAAGTCTCACAAATTATCAGTTTAACAGAAGAGAGAATCTTGGGAGAAAATATTTCCTGTCAGAGTTGTCCCCATTGGGCTGAATCAGCAATGACTTTATCCCCATCCCGTCCCCACTTCTCTTAGTTATTACATGTGAGCTTCCCAGGAATGATGTGACCTCTGGTGAGGTGACTTTCGGGTTTGAGGAAGAATCTAAAGGAGCTGACATCTAAACATTCTCAGTGTATTGTAGTATGGCAAGTTCTTCCTTGAAAGGAAAACTGGACAGCCCATTTCCACATGTCCCACAAATACCACCAACAAACTTAACCTATTTAATAATGACAAAACATCACACCTATCACTAGCAGAAAAACATATTATTTTCATTTGCCCATAAAAATATAAAACAAGTAGGAGGATAATAAATTTAAATCTAAGCATTTCAACAATTAGAAGATAGACCATACAATGGACCATGAAATAAGTCTCTATCAATGTCAAAAGATTAACGCCTTATAAAATAGATGCTCTGACTATAACTGAATTAAATGATAAAATAAGAACAAAAAGATATCTATAAAATACCCAAATATTTGGAAGTAAAAAAACAATCTTAAATTACCAATGGGTCAAAGAAAATTATACAATGGAAATTAGAAAATATGCCAAATTGAATGGTAATAAAATAAAGTGTATTTGTGGAACACTACTAAAGCAGTGCATAGTGATCAATTTATACCTTGTTTATATTCAAAAAGAAGAAAAGCTTAACATCATTAATTTAAATATATGGTTAGGGAATTCTTAAACAGAAAAGCAGATAAAAAAATGCAGTAAGTAGAAGGCAAGTAGAGCATAAAACAATGAAATAGAAAGCAGACCAATGTTGATTCGTTGAAAAGACTTGTAGACTTGATAAATACCAAGAAACTAAAATTAAGAAAAAAAAAGAAGAGAAAATACAAATAACCACTATCAGAAACAAAAGTAAATACAACTAAAATATTACTAAATAGAAGGGAAATATTAAAGGAAAACAGAAGAATAATATTAATTATTTTAGAACCATCCATAAAGAGGAGAAATCACTAGAGGACTATTGAGACTCAAATTCCAGGGGAGCAGAAAGAGAAAGAAAAAATATCTTGAAAAGAACTGGACTCTCTGTTTCAGAGACTCAGGCACCTTTATATATTAATGACAAAGTCACCTCAGCTGTCATCTAGGTGATATTATTAGAGAGATATTTTACAGATTGTGACTCAGACTCAAAGGTAGCTTTATATTTTAATTTTTAACTTAAGTAGGAGTATTTTAACATCTTAATACTTTTGAAAATATGAATTTTTACTGCTGAATAATAGTTTATCATGTGGATGTTACAAAATTCAATCAGCCATTTTCCTATTATCTGTTGTTTTTGTTTGTTTCTATGCTCTTGCAATTATAGTTTGCTTCTAGAGCAAACAGAATACATTTGCTCTGAATAAGATTTTAAAGGCAAATCCCCAGTTAAGGGTCAGACTACATTTCAGATTATGAAAACTGTCCAACTTTCTCTCAAAAGTACTTCCTGCAATTTATAATTTATGAGTACAGTACCCAAAAAGATTACAGTATGTAGTCTTTTTGATATACTTTGCATCTAGTACCAGATGTTCTCTATATCACTTATAGAGGTAAACAATTATATCTCTGCTTGCATTGACATTTATTATTTATAAAAATTCATACTATATGTATTGCCGTCGTATTTCTTGTTTTGTTAGTTGTTTACACGAATCAGTTGGTATTGACCGTATACAAGCCAAAGGAGTTCATATACTCAAATCTATGTATTCAATACCTTATTGTATAAGCACCAATACTCGTTAATATTTGTTAGTGAAAGGTGCCAACTATGCTTGTACTGTGTCAATGGTCAATGGAGTTCTTCTCCACATTACTTTTTTCAATTAAGTAATTAAAGAAGTCCTCATGGGTTCTTAAAGAGTACAATAAGCACAAAATTCATCTTTTGCACAAACTGAAATTTGCCTTGCAAACAGGCCTTCTGAGTGTTCTTTTCATGGAGAAGCTTCCATTTCTTACTACAAGGTAGAAAAACAAAACTCTTGGAGGGATGGCATTGAGTCAAATTTTGAGAATTCTGTGCTGGCACATTAGCTGGGTTACATAAAATGGTTAAAGTAATTCCTAATTATCTGAGTCATGTCTAAGTTCACTTTATAACTTAATTTACAGTTGTCTGTTGCTGGTACAGCTCTGTTACTATTCTCCCATTTCTTAGAGCCCAGACATATCAGTTATAAAATATTCTGGGGGGTTCATAAGAGAAGGTAGGACTATTTCAGCAGATTTGGTGGTTAAGAAAAAAACAGTTACCAGGTGCCTGGGTGGCTCAGTCGGTTGGGTGCCTGCCTTCGGCTCCGGTCATGATCCCAGGGTTCTGGGATTGAGCCCCACATTGAGCCGCACATCGGGCTCCCTGTTCAGCGGGAGCATGCTTCTCCCTCTGCCCCACCCCCACTGCTTGTGAACTCTCTCTCTCTCTCTCTCTCTCTCTCTCTCAAATAAATAAAATCTAAACAAACAAACAAAAACCAATTACCACTTATGTTTTACAACTCTCATCGAATATTATGACATACAAATGAAACCAAATGCCAAGTGGTTGTAAGAAGAGTACTTCACTGGGACATGCGCGTTCCGGCCGAAGGGGGGTAAATTTCCTAACTCCAGGAATTTGTGGCGGAGTGGCAAATAACCGCGGCTCTGCGGGCGGCCCGATGCTCGCACCATGTCGAGGCGCAAGCAGGCGAAACCCCAGCACATCAACTCGGAGGAGGACCAGGGCGAGCAGCAGCCGCAGCAGCCGGCCCCGGAGTTTGCAGATGCGGCCCCAGCGGCGCCGGCGCGGGGGAGCCGGGTGCTCCAATGAACCACCCAGGGAATGGCCATGAAGCCAGCAGGGATGGAATGACAGCAAAGAGGACTCGGCGGGAGGAGACGCACATCTGTGAGAAATGCTGTGCGGAGTTCTTCAGCTTCTCCGAGTTCTTAGAACACAAGAAGAATTGCACTAAAAATCCACCTGTCCTCATCATGAACGACAGTGAGGGGCCAGTGCCTTCAGAGGACTTCGCTGGGGCTGTGCTGAGTCCGAGCAGCAAGGAGGGTCCCCGGGAGGATGGCGGCGGCTCGGGGGAGATGAAGGAGAAGCCGGGGGCCGAGTCGGTCGTGTACCTGAAGACCGAGACCGCCCTGCCATCCATGTCCCAGGACCTAAGCTATTTACCCAAAGGCAAAGTGGCCCACACTAACGTCACTCTTCAGGCCCTGCGGGGCACCAAGGTGGCGGTGACCCAGCGGAGCGCCGACGCGCCGCCAGCCCCCTTGCCCGGCGCCGGCAGCATCCCGTGGGTCCTCGAGCAGATCCTGTGCCTGCAGCAGCAACAGCTGCAGCAGATCCAGCTCACCGAGCAGATCCGCGTGCAGGTGAACATGTGGGCCTCCCACGCGCTCCACTCGGGCGTGGCGGGGGCGGACACCCTCAAGACCTTGGGCAGCCACATGTCCCAGCAGGTTTCGGCGGCCGTGGCTCTGCTCAGCCAGAAAGCCGGAAGCCAGGGCCTGTCTCTGGATGCCTTGAAACAGGCCAAGCTACCTCACGCAAACATCCCTTCTGCCACCAGCAGCTCTGCGTCCCAGGGGCTGGCGCCCTTCCCCCTGAAGCTGGATGGGACGAGGGTGCTGCCGAACGTCATGTCGCGCCTTCCCGGTGCTTTGCTACCTCAGGCCCCGGGCTCTGTGCTCTTCCAGAGCCCTTTCTCCACTGTGGCGTTAGACCCGTCCAAGAAAGGGAAGGGGAAGCCCCCGAACGTGTCCCCGGTGGAGGTCAAACCCAAAGACGAGGCCATCCTCTGCAAGCACAAGTGTCGTAGCAGTCTGCCATCAACATTTATCCGAGCCCAGCCAACCTATGTCAAAGTTGAAGTCCCTGGTGCATTTGGTGGACCCACGACCATGTCCCCAGGCATGACACCTTTGTTAGCGGCCCAGCCACGCCGACAGGCCAAACAGCACGGCTGCACACGGTGCGGGAAGAACTTCTCCTCGGCGAGTGCGCTGCAGATCCACGAGCGGACTCACACAGGGGAGAAGCCTTTCGTGTGTAACATATGTGGGCGAGCGTTCACCACCAAAGGCAACTTGAAGGTCCACTACATGACGCATGGGGCCAACAACAGCTCAGCACGCCGTGGGAGGAAGCTGGCCATCGAGAACACCATGGCTCTGTTAGGAACTGATGGGAAGAGAGTCCCTGAGATGTTTCCCAAAGAAATCCTGGCGCCTTCGGTGAACGTGGACCCTGTCGTGTGGAACCAGTATACCACCATGCTCAATGGAGGTCTGGCCATGAAGACCAATGAAATCTCTGTGATCCAGAACGGTGGTATTCCTACCCTCCCAGTTTCCCTGGGGGCCAGCTCCATTGTGAACAACACCACTATCTCCAAGATGGATGGCTCCCAGTCTGCCCTTAGTGCTGAAGTAGAAAAACCAGGTGCTGCGGACAGCGTCCCCAAACACCAGTTCCCTCACTTCCTTGAAGAAAACAAGGTTGCAGTCAGCTAAGCTCTAGGAGAACCCTTATTGAAGGAGAAATGCAGGCAGAATGGCCTCTAGAACTGTACTTTTTTTTTTTTCCTTTTTAAAAGACCCCATCTCCTCCTGTTTGTTTTCTTACTGATGTGCAAATGATGTTTACAGTTGTGATCACAACCTCAGGCAAGTCCTACAATCAGATGATGATATGCTGCTTTGCAAAAAAAAAAAAAAAAGGAAAAAAATTGAAAAAAGAAAAAAATTTGAAAAAAAAACAAAAAAGAAAATACATACTAAAACAAATACTAGAATTTTTTTTATTTAATTTTGGAAAGAAGCGGGTCTTGCAAAGTAGCTTTGTTACTTGGCGACAAACTGTATACATAAAAACCTTTGTACAACCGAGAGTAACTATTTCCAAAGACTATCCCCTTGTTTCAAGTTGGAACTTAGTGAACTACAATGGAAAAGATAACCGTTAGCCTAATTGGGGAGGGGGGTACTAGAGACTTCCCCGGTGACTGTATGCGGGTACATGAACACGATCTGGCATCTGTTTAGGGACCTGTGTTTTGTATGACCTCCAACCCTTCACCCATTTTTTTTTCCTGAATGTATTTTTTTAGACTTAAGGTTGTAGAATTACAAAATTCCTCCAACCTTGGAACCTTAAGTAGGATGCCCTCAAATGGACTGTGTTTAGTCCGTAGGGAGTCAGTGTGTGTTGCTGCTTATTTAAATACAGTTCGGTTGAAGCCCCAAGTGTGCCAATGTACCCCGTCTGCTCTCCAGATGCCTCCTTCCTGAGCCACCGGGAGAGGTGGGCACCTGAGCAGGGACCCTCAGGTGACTTCATTTGGTTCGCCAGTGCTTACTCGATCGAAGAACTGGGTTTCCATTCTTGAAGAAACTCCCAGAAGGGCATGTTTCTCACAGGTTCACAGACTGATGTGTACAAAAATGTCCTTGGTGCAACTTAACGCCAAGTTACTATGAAGATTGTTCTTCGAGTATTGCTTGAAGGCTACGAAGTTGGAACAGGCAGGTCATGGGTGTGAAAGCTTTAATTTATCTACCTCATTTATTTTTTTATTTTTGTAGCCATAGCGTCTATTTTCCTATTTTATGACCGCTGAAGTGTTCTCACGCCCTGTCTTAAACCTGAGTTGATGTGTGGTGGGAGCGGCTGGACTTAACATTTTCGTGATTCTTGGTTTTTGTTTTTGTTTTTTTAAACTCCCTCCCCTTTTTGTATATGTAATGATGAAACATGCTCTCGTGGTTTAACAAGGAAGGAGAAAGACCTTAATTTCTGCGTGGAGACGTCTCCCTCTTTGTGGACAAGTAGATCAAGACTGTTACTAAAAGTTTGTCTGTTATTGCACCTGAATTTTAGGATCCAAAAAAAATTTTTTTTTGCCACGTTGTGCCTTTCCTCCTGGAATTGTAAGTTGAACACAATGCTAGTAACCTGTTTACACTGTGAAGTGCTTACTGTTAACAGAGAACACCCGGAGCCTTTCTCACTGTTAAGCAAATAATGCCCTTGTGAATGTATGATCTTTGGAGAAACCCCTGTAGTTTTACCTGCTGATGCTGTCTGTCTTATTGGAGAATAAATTTTGGATGTGTTTAAAAAAAAAAAAAAAAAGAAGAGTACTTCAAACCATTTCACAATGTCAGGTCACGCCATGAAGCATACTTTTCCCCATTTGTTGACATCACAATATCACAGGGTCCCCTCTGTCTTTCGCCACCTACTAGATCCAAGGATATGACTGACTGACTTGTGTTGGGTCTGGACCGAGGTTATACAGAAGTGAAGCAGCCCTAGATCTTTGGCTATATTTGTTAAGCAGTCCTGAAGAGTTCTCTATTATTAATTTAAAAGGCTGATTCAATTTGCTAAACATGAAGTAAAAGGAAAAAAAAATAGTAATAATCTAAAGCAGGATGCAAGAAATACCCTTTAACTTTACAGTGACATTTGACTGCCAAAAGAGGGCTTATTTGTCAAAAGTTGGACAAGCGTTGAGGAATAAGAAAGAAAGCAAAGAAGCTTCGTTGCCCAGACTTCTCCACTAAAACCCTTTGGTGCATATTCCAGGAACTGCACCTTTCTCTTGGACTGAAGATATTGACATAAAATGGAGCCGATTCAGATGAAGTTCCTGAACATAAATGTATTAAATACACTGGTTTTACATTTCTAATAGCCAAATGAAGTCAGAATAAAATTTGTATTGAGGGTTTACTGCAACATTATTAAAAACCTGTAAGGAAGGTCTCCTATATCCCATCGTTTTGCATCTGTGAAAAATATGTAATTGCCTTTTTCATGCCTTGAGGCAGCGAATAACTGAGTAGCGGCACCTTATCCAAGGACACTCACGAGCACATAACACTTATTCCTATAATAAGCTATGGTAGATATAAAAATATCTTCTCATTAATCAAGCATAATCTCAGTGAAACAGAGTGTCATGGGAAGCCCTTCCCCTGCCCTGTCTCTCCCACAAGATATTCTCATGAGGAAAATTAAACTTATATAACTTGGAAGAGGTGTGCCATATAATGGGAAGCAATGCTTAGGGCTTCTAATCACAAAATCATGAATTTATACATCACTGCTCTCGAAAAGAATTCAGAAAACAACACATATTTTCTGTTATTCTTGCAGTTGAATTGGGGTTAAGATTCACGACAGAAGCCTATTTATACAGCCTCCGAAAAGATCATCCAGGGGAGATGGCATAGGGAGCTTTACTGAGAAAAGGCAAGGAGGCTATGTTATCCAAGGCTTGCTATCAATGAAATGAAATACTCTTAAGTTATTTTTGTCCTTCCCCCTATTAGGTGAGCAAACAGTTTATCGAGCATATTCATTGAACTGTTTTCCATTTTCTCTGGATTTTCTGCAGGTAACAAATGCCTACAGAATCTATATGTTAAAACTTCAGCTGTTGAAGTTGATAGTTGGAGGGAGGTAGTTTTTTCCAATAATGCAGAGCAATTCAATTTTGGACTCATATTGCCAGACTCTCTTAATGCTTCTCTGAATTTATGCAATTAGTGTAGGCCTTTAAACATATTGCTACATATGGATTCTTAGTCGTTTTTAATTTGGATTTATTTACCATTTGATTTTAAGCAAATCAAAGGCAGAGAGAACATTTTTTATTCTTTTGTATAACGCTATAAAATCTCTGTTTTATGACAAAATGTGACAAATTAAAGTACTAATTAAATCTCCTTTTTAGGTCATTACACCTCATAGGCCACACACACACACACACACACACACACACACACACACAAACACATGCACACATACTCACAGACCTACCCTGACGCATATATTCTATGTAGAGAACATATATTGTTTAAGAAAGAGTAATAATTATCTATTAAATCAAATCTTAAATAAAAATCAGGGTTTTTTTTAAATTTTCTTCCTGAAAATATAGCTGGACTTAGAGATTTCATTTAACTTTGACTATCGATAATTTATTCTGGGTAAGTGAAGAACGCAGGTACCAAATTATATGAAATATATTTCTATGGGAAGAAAAAAAACTGTAAGGTAAAAGTATAAATGCAAAAGGAAAGATAAAAATTATTTGAGAAACCTTTTCAAGACAAAGTCTTATCCAAAAAGGATATACAGTTTTTTTCTTCATTTTACGTAGTTAACAGCAATTAATATTCTATTCAGTTCAACTTAATACATATGCACTGAATAACTTCATGTCAGACACTTTATTAGCTAGATATTTGAAACAGGAACAAATGAAATAGAAGCCTGCCCTCTACTTGCTCATGGTCTAGCTCAAAAACAAATTTGAATCCTGCAGTAATTTATCTTTAACATCTAGTTACCAATTTTTACTCTTTTATACTTGTTTATTTTTTATTAAATATTTTTAGAGCATTGTTTTAGATTCACAGCAAAACTGAGAGAAATGTACAGAGATGCCCCATATACCCTTGCCCCCCACACGTGCATAGCTTTCTCCCATTATCAACAGCCCCCGCCAGTCTGGTACAAAACTGAGGAAGACAGAGAGGCTCTCTTCGTGTTAGTTTTATGGATTTGGACAAATGTATAATGCCATGTCTCCATCATTATAATATCACGCGGAGTATTTCCGTTGCCCTAAAAATCCTCTGAGCTTCACCTTTCATCCCCAGCTCCCCTCCCGCCTCAATCCACGGCAAACCACTGATCCTTTTGTTGTCTCCGTAGTTTTGCCTTATCCAGAAGTTCACAGAGTTAGACTCATACAGCAGGTAGTCTTTCCAGATCAGCTTTTTAAATTTAGGAATAGGCACTTAAGTTTCTTTCATGTATTTTTTTTATGGTTTGCTAGTTCATTTCTTGTTGGCACTGAATAATATTCCATTGTCTAGATAGACACAGTTTGTTTATCCATTAATTATAAGTCCATTTGTTATAAATCCAATTTATTTACCTGCTGAAGGATCTCTTGGTTTCTTCCAAGTTTTAGCAGTACAAGTGAAACCGCTGGAGACTTGCAGGTACAGGTTTTTGTGTGGACGTAAGTTTTCAAATTCTTTGGGTAAACCTCAAGGAGCGTGCTCTCTGGATTGGTACTTATTTCTTATTCCAAAGATTCACTTCAGTACATTTCAGTGACCTAAGTTTGGGAATAAAAATTATTTGTCAATTCTTCTTTTCATGACCTTAATGATATTTAGATGTTGGGAGTTTATTTTTGACACAGTGTATCAGAAAACAGTGAAGTTTTATCCTTAACTTTATCACTTCCGGTGTCTGTGATTGAACGAGACTACTAATTGAATGAGCCCAAAAAAGTGTCAATGGGAGAAATAAACGGAAGAGACGTTGTATTGTGCTATGCTCACTCATTTACTACAGAGAGAGGCATTTGGCCATAGTGGACTATGTGGACAGAAGAGTCACTTCTCTTATTATTTCAAGGGCTTTAAAGGATAGGGGAATGGTAAGGCAGACTAATATATTTTTAATTGATCTATAATAGATTTACCATTATCATAGAAAGTAACAAGGTCTCTGTTTCTGAGATGCCATGATTAAGATAGCATCTTCAAATTAGCCACAAATCAAGAGAAAATTAGTAAGGGAAATAAAGTTTTATATCTATTCCATTGTCTTGTATTAAACATAGTATCAAAAAATTGTATGATAAATGAATACCCTCACAAACTCAATAAAGATTTTGCATGGTAAAACATTACAGTACCGCTCTGCAAAGGTGAGAATCCTTCACTTCATAAACATCACACTTATTCCCCAGGAATTTCATCCTGCAAAAGTTTTCAGGAATGCCCAAACTATCATATTAATGGCAAGCAAAAGGAAATGTTTGATTTTCTCACCATCTCTCAGGGATGCAACTTTTTGCAAAAACATACATTTAATTTCTTAATTTTTAGGTCAAATGATCCACATGCATGGTGATGTATGTGAAGTCAAAACTATGTATGGCTCCATCCAGAGGCCAGTGGTTGAGACACTATTTCCAGGATAAGTCCCATGTTTGACTTTAATAAGAATACTTACAAGTAGCCGTAGAATGTTCTTTCTGTGCTATCATTAATTCATGTGGTCAAAATGCTGCCGAGTCGGCAGATAAGTGCAACCCAAAGCCTAACTTTCATAACTCTGGTAATGATCAGTGGGGTACACAAATATCTTCAAGTCACATAATTGTGGTGATCTCAGTGTGCTCAGTTCTGGTGGACTGTTGCCCATACCACTAAATCAGCATTCGCAGCACCATGCACATATGGCACAGTTGTAGTTCAGTGGGAACCTAGGACTCTGTTAGCTTGGGGGCCAAGTCACTCTTAACCTCCATAAAAGGCATCTCTTTAAAGAACAGGGTAAAGGTCACTGCAACTCATGCCAAGTGTAAAAATGAGAACTACAGACAGGAAACACTGTTCAGATGTTGTAGGGCTGTAGGCCTGTTTTATGTCTGCTCTGAGCGCTCTGCAGCTACAGGAGACCAAAGACGTACTCACCATCCCCGTTTATACTAGGTCCGCGGCCAAATGGGTCCAGACATTAAAAACAGGGGAAATCCAGGGTCTAATCAGGAGTTGCCCGTCTCAGAGGCACGACATGAAATACTGCAATAAGACATAGTGCGACCGGAATCGTGACTGTGATGTGTGGCTGGGGGTTGTCGATTGAGTGTTCCACATTATGAATGTGGGACAGGCAGGCGGAACATGACTGCGTAACTACTTACCCCCAAGTCACTCATAAAATTGAGATGTGCATCTCCAGAGAATACCAAGGAGTAAAAATTACAAATAAAATTAATGTTCAGTGTGTCTGAATTAATGAGCGTATATTAAGATCATATATAACTTGAGGAAATAAGAAAACAGCACAACTGAGATTTCCCTGAGTAATAGAGAGACATAGGGGAAGTTATTTTTATTATCTAATTGGTAAAAAGTTTCCAATTTTTCTGTCAAAGTTTATAAAAGAAAAATGCACCCAGGTTTCAAGGCAGGAGGAGGGGGCGGTATGTGTGGCAAATGTGGAAAATCACTCAGTGGGGAAATAAATTTCAGACACAAAAACGTGGTCATGGACAAGTTGAAATAAAAACCATATTTACACGGCATGACTTTTCAGATGATTTTTCTTCATTAAACTCAAAATTAGAACCAGTTTGGTGAATAAACTGGTAACATGATTTCTGTGGTTTGAAGAACCAATCTTGTCCCAGTGTAATATTCACCTTCTTCTCTGTTCAATGCTCTATTTCAAATACCTGACCTTTCTTTCTTCTTTTTCTTTTTTCCTTCCTTCCTTCCCTCCTTCCTTCCTTCCCCTTCTTTCTCCCTTCCTCCCTCCCTCCCTCTCCCTTTTTCTTTCTTTCTTTCTTTTTCTTTCTTTCTTTCTTTCTTTCTTTCTTTCTTTCTTTCTTTCTTTCTCCTTTCTTTCTTTCTTTCTTTCTTTCTTTCTTTCTTTCTTTCTCTTTCTTTCTTTCTTTCTTTCTTTCTTTTTCTTTCTTTCTTCTTTCTTTCTTTCTTTCTTTCTTTCTTTCTTTCTTTCTTTCTTTCTTTTTCTTTCTTTCTTTTTTTTCTTTCTTTCTTTCCCTCTCTCTCGCTCTCTCTTCCTTCCTTCCTCCCTCCTTCCCTTCCTCCCTCCCTCCCTCCCTTCCTTCCTTCTTTCCTTCCTTCTTCTCTCCTCCCTCCCTCTCTCCTTCCTTCCTTCTTTTATTCCTTTCTTTCTTCCTTCTTTCTTTTCTCCCCCTCACTGTCTCTCCCTCTTTTTATCTGTTAAAACTGGCAAATGGACTTAAGAGAATTTTGAAAATGAAAAAGCCTATTTTTTTCTGCCATTCAAAGATGTGAGCTTAGATTTTGAGAAGTTGGAGAGTTTAGGGTCCTAAAAATGTAAATGATGTATATTAAAAAGCACTGCTTAAAAAATACAGCATTAAAAATAAAATAAAATTGTTGTTGTGATTACCCAGCAGACAGACGTGAGTGAGGAAACTTCACTTTTAGCCATACCTTCAATCGATGCCAAACCCAAGAAGCAGGTGTGTGACACATGTCAGTTTAGCAAGCAATGTGCCTCAAAATGCTGCAGCCACACCCTGAAGTTGGGAAGGACAGATACATATTTATTAAAAATTATTTTCCAGTTCACAGACTTATGAAATATGTATATATTTTTGGGAGGAAAAGATAGCTGTGCAGTCCTATAATAAGAGATCTTTAAGTCAGGTAAAAAATAAAGGATATTAAATCTAAAGTGAGGTTATAATAAGTAGAGATTTTTAAAATTTGATATAGTAGTACAGTGCCCTCCTCCTCACGTCCATCTCTTCAAAAATCTACCACCCTCTATATGTCCATGCTAGTATGTCCCAATACTTAGTTTCTTTAGTCGGATTTATGCCATTTGCTCATCATAAGAATTCTTGATTCTTAGATATATTCAGAAATGCATTTCATATCCTTATCACATAAATATATATCTCCTCTGGCTGTTGACCCTTGTATCTTTATTGAAAGGAGAAAAAAGAAGATATTGTGCATTGTACTGCAAGCTTATAAAACACATATACATTTAAATACATGTAGACGTGTGCGTATTGGTGCATATGTATATAGATGGGTACAATTAAGTGTTCTATTTTAATATTTTGAAATATAAGACTTTTGTACTAAGAAATCTTTAAAATTATTTCCTTCAGCCACTTTATATTAAAAATAAGGAAATTGAGGTGGGGTATGCAAAGTGTTTGGTGCAAGATCACTTGGCTTCTTACTGGCAGAGAAAAATATCCAGAATCATGTCCATGATCCCCTTGGTCAGGGCTCCTTTCAATATACCATATTACTTGAGTTTTTGTTCAAGTTATAAGGCACTTGTATTGGTTTCACTCATTAAAACCCTGCATTTCTTTTAGTATTCCTTTCAGTCTATGACTGAATCATAAAGCACAGTACCAACTATATTAGTCTGGTTGGGCTGCCATAACAAAATATCATTGACTGGATGGCTTCAAAAACAGAAATTTCTTTCTCACAGTTCTGGAGGCTGGGAAGTTCAAGACGAGGTGCTAGTCAGTTCAGTTCTCCAGTGAGAGCCTTTTTCCTGGCTTGCAGATAGTTCCTTCTTACTGTATCTTCATATGGTGAATAGAAGAAGCTCTAGTGTTTCTTCCTTTTAGAAAGACACTAATCTATAATGGGGGCTCCTTTCTCATGACCCCATCTAAAACTAATTGCCTCTCAAAGTACCCACTTCTTAATACCAACACATTGGGGGTTAGGTATTCAACATATGAATTTTTTTAAAGATTTTATTTATTTATTTGACAGAGAAAGACACAGCGAGAGAGGGAACACAATCTGGGGGAGTTGGAGAGGGAGAAGCAGGCTTCCCGCTGAGCAGGGACCCCAATGTGGGGCCTGATCCCAGGACCCTGGGACTGTGACCTGAGCCGAAAGCAGACACTTAACGACTGAGCCACCCAGGCGCCCCCAACATATGAAATTTTTTAGGAGGTGGGACACACAAACTTTCAACTTATAATGCCAACTAGAGAATTCTGAACAATTATTTTGACTAAATCAAGATAGACTCTCCTTAGCTCATTTATGATTGTTTCCTAGGTTTCTTTGGTTCCTTTAAAAACTATCAAAATAGGTTTTAGGTTAATTGAAAAACATTGTATTTGTAGACATAATCATTTACCCCTTATTGGTCATATTTTGGGATTCTTAAAATGAATGGCTTGAAGAATACTGGTATCTTTCACATCATTCTAGAAACACAGTGATCTAAAGTAAGACTACATTTGTGTTATGTAATAAACAGATGTATCTGTCTCCACCTCGTAAAGTCAAATAAGTGTCATCTGAGAGTCATGATCAAAATGATGAGCTCTAAAATGACAGAAATACAACCTTGCAGAATTGATTCTATGATGCTTCCAGGATCAACAATACAAGCTATTTAGCATTTTCATCAGTGTCCTAAGTGATGTCTTAGAAGCAAGCTCATTACATTTGCTGTTGACAGAAGCTAGAGAGGATATTTCAGAGAGAAGGTATTTATTCTTCCCCTGGAAAGTAAGTACAGAATTCAAAATAACCTTGAAGTGAGCAGGAGCATATTTTATTTTATTTATCTATTTATTTATTTTTTTTTACTTACTTACTTACTTACTTACTTTTCAATCAAGTTATCTTTTTTTTATGTTATGTTAATCACCATACATTACATCATTAGTTTTTGATGTAGTGTTCCATGATTCATTGTTTGCGTATAACACCCAGTGCTCCATTCAATACCTGCCCTCTTTAATACCCATCACCAGGCTAACCCATCCCCCTACCCCCCTCCCCTCTAGAACCCTCAGTTTGTTTCTCAGAATCTGTAGTCTCTCATGGTTCGTCTCCCCCTCCGATATCCCCCCCTCCGTTTTTCCCTTCTTATTATCTTTTATTTTTTTACATGTAATGTATTATTTGTTTCAGAAGTACAGGTCTGTATTCAACAGTCTTACACAATTCACAGCACTCACCATAGAACATAGCCTCCCCAATGTCTATCACCCAGCCACCCCATCCCTCCCACCCCTCACCACTCCAGCAACCCTCAGTTTGTTTCCTGAGATTAAGAATTCCTCATATCAGTGAGATCACATGATACATGTCTTTCTCTGATTGACTTATTTTGCTCAGCATAATACCCTCCAGTTCCATCCACATTGTTGCAAATGGCAAGATTTCATTCCTTTTGATGGCTGCATAATATTCCATTGTATATATATACCACCTCTTCTTTATCCATTCATCTGTCGATGGACATCTTGGCTTTTTCCATAGTTTGACTATTGTGGACATTGCTGATATAAACATTGGGGTGCACGTACCCTTTTGGATCACTACGTTTGTATCTTTGGGGTAAATACCCAGTAGTGCAATTGCTGGGTCGTACGATAGCTCTATTTTCAACTTTTTGAGGAACCTCCATACTGTTTTCCAGAGTGGTTGCACCAGCTTACATTGCCACCAAAAGTGTAAGAGTGTTCCCCTTTCTCCGCATCCCCGCCATCATCTGTCATTTCCTGACTTGTTAATTTTAGCCATTCTGACTGGTGTGAGGTGGTATCTCGCTGAAGTTTTGATTTCCCTGATGCCGGGTGATGTTAAGCACTTTTTCATATGTCTATTGGTCATTTGGATGTCTTCTTTGGAAAAATGTCTGTTCATGTCTTCTGCCCATTTCTTCATTGGATTAGTTGTTCTTTGGGTATTGAGTTTGATCAGTTCTTTATAGACTTTGGATACTAGCCCTTTATCTGATATGTCATTTGCAAATATCTTCTCCCATTCTGTCGGTTGTCTTTTGGTTTTGTGGACTGTTTCCTTTGCTGCGCAGAAGATTTTTATCTCGATGAAGTCCCAATAGTTCATTTTTGCCCTGGCTTCCCGTGCCTTTGGCAATATTTCTAGGAAGAAGTTGCTGCAGCTGAGGTCGAAGAGGTTGCTGCCTGTGTTCTCCTCAAGGATTTTGATGGATTCCTGTCTTATAGGTATCATTTTGATTCCTCAACCATTTTGAGTCTATTTTTGTGTGTGGTATAAGGAAATGGTCCAGTTTCATTCTTCTGCATGTGGCTGTCCAATTTTCCCAACACCATTTGTTGAAAGATTGTCTTTTTTCCATTAGACATTCTTTCCTGCTTTGTTGAAGATTAGTTGAGTATAGAATTGAGGGTCCATTTCTGGGCTCTCTATTCTGTTCCATGGATCTATGTGTCTGTTTTTGTGCCAGCACCATACTGTCTTGATGATGACAGCTTTGTAATAGAGCTGGAAGTCCGGAATTGTGATGCCACCAGCTTTGCTTTTCTTTTTCAACATTCCTCTGACTATTCGGGGTCTTTTCTGGTTCCATACAAATTTTAGGATTAATTGTTCCATTTCTCTGAAAAAAGTTGACAGTATTTTGATAAGGATTGCATTAAATGTGTAGATTGCTCTAGGTAGCATAGACATTTTCACAATATTTGTTCTTCCAATCCATGAGCATGGAACGTTTTTCCATTTCTTTGTGTCTTCCTCAATTTCTTTCATGAGTATTCTATAGTTTTCTGAGTACAGATTCTTTGCCTCTTTGGTTAGATTGATTCCTAGGTATCTTATGGTTTTGGGTGCAGTTGTAAATGGGATCAACTCCTTAATTTCTCTTCCTTCTGTCTTGTTGTTGGTGTATAGATATGCCACTGATTTCTGTGCATTGATTTTATATCCTGCCACTTTACTGAATTCCTGTATGAGTTCTAGCAGTTTTGGGGTGGAGTCTTTTGGGTTTTCCACAAAAGGCATCATATCATCTGCAAAGAGTGAGAGTTTGACTTCTTCTTTGCTGATTTGGATGCCTTTTATTTCTTTTTGTTTTCTGATTGCTGTGTCTAGGACTTCTAATACTATGTTGAATAGCAGTGGTGATAGTGGACATCCCTGCCATGTTCCTGACCTTAGGGGGAAAGCTCTCAGTTTTTCCCCATTGAGAATGATATTCGCTGTGGGTTTTTCATAGATTGCTTTTATGATATTGAGGTATATACCCTCTATCCCTACACTGTGAAAAGTTTTAATCAAGAACAAATGCTATACTTTGTCAAATGCTTTTTCTGCATTTATTGAGAGGATCATATGGTTCTTGTTCTTTCTTTTATTAATGTATTGTATCACATTGATTGACTTGCTGATGTTGAACCAACCTTGCAGCCCAGGGATAAAACCTACTTGGTCGTGGTGAATAATCCTTTTAATGTACCTTGGATCCTATTGGCTAGTATTTTGGTGAGAATTTTTGCATCCATAATCATCTGGGATATTGGTCTATAGTTCTCCTTTTTGATGGGGTCTTTGTCTGGTTTGGGATCAATGTAATGCTGGCCTCATAAAATGAGTTTGGAAGTTTTCCTTCCATATATCTGAGATATATTATATGTCATTTCTTTTCTAGCATTTTTGTATACTACAGGCCAACCAGTAACAAATTTTCATAGTTTTTATTTAAGATATTTTCATTCATTTTCCTTTTTTCAATGATATTTTCATTTGATATAAATTCTGAGTTCATGGTTCTCTTTTGTTTATTCCATAATATAAAGATGATTTTTTTCCATTTTCTTTTGCCTTCCATTGTTTCTAAAGATAAGTCAGTCATAACTTGTATCATTGTTTTGTTTTGTTTTGTTTTTTTCCATTTGTAAAGTGTGTACTTTCTCTGTCTTGTTGGTGTTATTTTTATGCTTGCTTTTTAGCAGTTGGGTTATCATTGATCTAAGTGTGGTTTTCTTTATCCCACTTGAGACTTGCTGAGATTCTTTGATCTGAGAAGTATTTTTTATTATTTTTTATAAATTGTCAGATATTATTTTGTCTGACATTTCTTTCTATTCTTATTCCAAGACTTGAGTTACATGTATGTTAAACCATTGCCATTGTCCCTTAGGCTTTGCTCATTCTTATACATATATTACATTTCATCTTGCATGGATGTTCTCTTTTCTGTCCTCTGTACTGACATATAAATGAAAGTCAGACACTTTTACTTGGGTTTTCTAAAGATAAGACATGATATTTGTATTTGTTATAGAATTTACTGAATTTAGGAGAAGAGAGAAGAATTTATATCACACAAATGCAAATTATTTTAAATTACTTATTAGGCATTACTGTGATTAAACATATTTTTGGTTACTGCAAAATTCTGCCTGACCATCTTTCTGTCTAGTTTTCAGGCTCCTCACACATGGTTGACCTCTTTCTTCTCATTTTCTCTCCTTTCTCTACTTTCCCACTTCCAAATGTCTCATCCTCATTTTTTTATGCATAGAAGTTTAGCTTTTAGTTTTGTTTTGCTATTTATTTTCACAATAAAGCCTCAGGGTCTCATTTTCCACATCAAAGGAGCTTAATTTCCTAAATAACATTCCCTCCCTAAGAAGAACTTTGGTGCCAGTTGATAAAATAATTATATCTACAAATGCATATTTGCAGAGATTAAAAATATGAATATTCAAATATATTACACAAGTATCAATTTAAGTCATTCATTCATTTGACAGGCATTTATTGAAGGCTTTCCATATTTCATATGCTGAGATTAAAAACACTGAAAATGCATGATCTATCTTCTCCATGAACTTCCCATTCAAATCTGGAAGTTAAGTCAACAGAAAACAATTTATCAAGTTCTATGCCTGGTTTATACAACATGGTTTGCTGTGGGAACATAAAGATGATAGTAACTCAGACAATAAGGATAGTGACTGATTTTCTAGAATGTAAAATGATCTGAGCTCAATGTCTCTTTCTCTCTCAAGCTTTCCTTGAGCCTAATTATATAACTATGGTATTGGCTATCATCCCTCTCTCTATTTGTCTTTATAATTTTAATCACTTTAATATATATGCCTCTACCATTAGAAAGTAAATTCTGGGCTGTTGGCTCTGTGTTCTCAGCATTTGCACAGTATCTAGTACACAGTAAGTGCTCAGTAAATATACTTTGAGTGAATAAATAAATGAACGTGTGTCTTGCAATGTATGTCTTTTCATGCTTAAAATGTGGATTTATTTGGCTGTTGATTTTTGGTAAATGATGAATGTCTTCAAAATATAGTCTTTCATTAATCTTTTATGTGTTCATGATTGATTCTCCCAAGAATCAAACATTTTCTTTGCTTTTCTTAATATTTGTAGAGAAAAAATTATGGTCTTGATTTTTATGCCTTTGTTAGTAAAGAAATATGCATGCTTTTGTTTTCATTTTTGTTATGCATATGATTTGAAGAAAATGCTTCCTTCTTTGTACTGTTGTTTGCTCTCTCAACACAGGCAGTGTTGTTAGGTCTTTGAGGATTCCTCTCACTGATATATTCAGAAGATAGATTATATGCCTCCTTGATTGACTCCATACTTGTAATTGTAGCAGCAGGAGAAAAAAAAAGGTATTTTTAGGTGTGTTAGAAAGAAGTGTCAAAGCACCTCAGGCTGAGCAGACAGGCCAAGATAACACTCTTTCCTGATGTTCAAGACAATCTGTTCTTGCCTTCTCCCCACTCTGATTTGAGCTCATGCACCCCTGCATTTCAACAAGAAACCTTAAAACTGATAGACTCATATTTAGATAAGTAAAGTGACAAGAAAGCTTTTAATTTTGGAAGTTATGATAGTGAGGGTGCATTGTCTCCTTCTGCAACAAATTAATGTTTAATTGTTCAGAATCTGTTTAAGGAACTGGATATCTTGAAAGATTTATAATGATACAGAATTGTCAACAGGAAGAAACACCAGGGCTCATTAGTTAGTTCCCAACTTCTAGGAAGGACTGTATCCAAGCCTACCCCAACATATGGATAGCCTTAGGAAAGAAAACTTCTCAGATTATTTTCATACTTAGTCTAGTGCCTTGAAATGTTGTGTTGTCAAAAGAATGCTCTATAGGAAGTCACAAGGTCTGACTTCTATTTTTAATACTGTTATTTGCTCCATATTTTGCTTACATTTTGCTTACATTTTGCTACCTGATCTGATTTTTATCTGTAGGATAGCAGTGGTGAGATACAAGTACCTGAAAAACTCCCTGGAGAGAAAAGTGAGTTTGGAAGAATGAAATCACTTTCTCGTTTTATAAAACAATAACTCTGGAAGTTATAAACCGCAAATGGAAGATTCTTTTAATATTAGGATATCATGATAGTTCATTGATTGCATTTTCATAATCCTTTTGGTGTTGATATTCAAAGTTTTTTTCATAAAATTATGAATTTTAAGATTAAAAAGTAATTTTGAAGTGTAAATAATATTCTTATCCCTTTGATGAGGGGATTCATTACACATCTGGGCATCTAGAAGGAGGAGAAATGCCTTGAAACTTTTAGAAGAGAGAAAATAACTAAATACAAATTCTTATTGGTATCTAATCCAGGAATAGAAGGAAATATTTTCCTCAAGTATATAAATTTAACTCTTCTAATTACTAAGGTAATATTTGGCATATTGGAACCATCAGTACTGACCTTGCATTTTGAGAATTCAGGATGACCACTACGCCTCCTGCTCTATGGACCTGTGTTTCTTCTTCATAGAATAGCATGGGATGCTTGCTTCAGATCATGTAACTCACAACCATCCAGGCTATCTGGGTCAAAAATCTCTGAGAATGGGACTTGGGAAGCTGCATTTGTCTCAGATATCTCAGGTAGTACCATTGCAGTACGATGCAGTTGATTCAGAGACCACATTTGGAAAATACTGTATTTGGACGGTATGAGTCATAAAGAGGTGTTAGTCCTTTGCAGCTATAGTAGGAAGCCGTACAATACAATGAAAAATTCAAGGCATCCCGTCACCCTGCGATGCCTCACACTGCTTTTCTCTTCGATGACACCTCATCGCTGACACTTCTACTTACTAATGCCTTTCTTGACATTTATATTTTGGTTACATCTATCAAGCTGCTACTGATACTCATTTTTCTTCTCTTCAAAACATGGGTGCCTAGAAAAGAAGGCCCCGTCAGAAGAATCTAAATCTCTAGGAATGATCTTTGTGGCACCATGCAAAAAAGACCACAAATTTTCCTCTCTCCCCTATAGCCATACCCCTTGTAGTGCTCTTCCACTCTGAATCTGGGCTTGGCTATTTGACTTTGCTTTATCCAATGGGAGAGTGGCAAATGTGGCACAAGCAGGGACTTGAGAAGTGCTTCTATCTTGCTGCTGTTGGAATCTTATGAGCACCACGCAGAATTCCTGAGATAGCCAACTGTGGAATGAGAGACGTACAGCCCTGTGACCCCTGTTACTCTTTACCTATAGCCTCCAAATACGACATATGTGAATGAGGCCATTTATGTCACCCAGCTGCTAGGAGATCCATAAGCAAAGTTGTTTTGTATATTCAGGGTAAAACTGCAGTGTTGTGGCATTAGATTCATTCATTAATTGATTTAAATAATTAAGATGTTAAAATCATGAAAGTTCAAGAGATGAGTTATTAAGGTATTTTCAAAAACCAGAAACATTGGTTTCTTTTGGCTTCTGGTTGTGCAGTATTCTGACAAACTGCTGTGCTTGTATTTATAATTAAATAATTTATATATTTAAATTTTAAATTAAATAATTGATCATCCCATTGCAAAATTTCTAAATCTCCAGCCAGGGAATATGAATGCCTGCAGAACAAATGACATATATGACAAAGATGCCTACTTGTGCATATTTCCTTAAATACTTACATAATAAGTTTATTGCATATTTTATATGAGATGAACACATTGGAAAATGAGCACATATATGGTTAATAAAGCATGTACATGGTTTTAAATATGTTAAAGGATATAAATGCTAGGAAAATTCAAGATAAGGTATTTTCTACAATATATAAGTATTATATATATACATACATATACACACATGTATATCTCAAACCTTTTAAAATTGACTTTAAATAAACTTAATATTGAACAATATAACCCCACTGAATGCACCCCTCAATTCTGAAATTATTGTGCTGTTGCAAATGAGATGCTTGGCATTTAGTTAGCTGAAACAGTTATAAATGCAGGCACCTAAGATGCTTAATGTTCAAACAGGGAATTCTTTGGTACTTTGGAAAATTAGTTAATTAGAAAAAAAGTGTGTTTTTGCATAAATGCTTGTGCATGTATATGTGTGTATTAATATATCAGACATTATTCATGATAAGAATATTAATTTTACTGACTATGCAGCAGCAGGAGAAAATTATATCTTTAGGTATTTGAGAAAAATGTGGCAAAGCATTCTCGTTGAGCATACCTGAGTTTACATATCTATTTCAGTGTATAGATCTTATACCATAAATGAAACCATAAATATAGGAGATGGCCTCTCTTCAGGACTTACTGAAAAACTTAACAGTCTATAAACATTTCTTATGCATTTCTTACGTTGACTAGAGCTTGTCTAGCTCCTAAGACATATGTCAAACCCATACCTTTTTATGTAACACTCCTCCCCTAAATCCCATGGAAATACTGAGTATGAAGAGCAATAAATCTATGGAAACAAATTGTAGAACAACTATTACCTCTAGTTTCCAAAGAAAAGTATTACAATAACTTTTCTTTTAAAAATAAATCAGTTCCTTCTCTGGCTCCATAAAATTTCAGTTCACACTGGGACATGTGGACACCTGTTTATTTACAAAGCTTTCAGTCATGAAGACGAAGATTTCAAGAGTTGAGACAAGAATAAAATAAACTAGATGGGCTCCTTTTAAATCCAACTGTGACTTTCATCTTTGTCACAAAATAAGCACAACATTTGGCAAGATTGGAAGCCTCAACTCCAGGCAGGTCCAAGTTGGCATAGAATCACCTTGACAGGCTCCCAGATCAGCAAGAACTTTCAGCTCCAAAAAGGCTCCTTTTGCTAAATTTAACTTTCCCTGTGTAAAATGAATTAGCTCTTCCTAAAGAGAAGAAATAGCTTTAAGACCGAGGAGAGGGGGCATCAGGCTCAGTCAGTGCATCCAGGTCTATAAGTTACCAAGATTGGTAATAACAACCTGCACAAGAGAAATACAGTGTGTACAAATTAGGATATGCCTGCAAATTTGGAAAGATAAATGATTTATTCTACTTTGCTTTTCTTGTAGGACTGCATCGTTTCCATTTTCTTTGGAGGCAATTGGGCCCAACAGAAAGAGTAGGAAAGATGGATAATTATGTTGTGTCTCGATGTTAGCAATGCAATAATGGGTCTGAAGGCTATTTTCAATGTTAGGTTTTAGGATTGGAAAGAACTCCAACTTTCTTCTGCCTAAAGTAAATCTTTTCCCAAAATAGAACCCAAAGAAATACATGTAATAAAACAGTTGCAGTACTGGCAAGGCTGAGTCATGCACACAGCATGAACTTTGAAGTCAAGGATTTTTTTTGTCTTTATTTAGGTTCACGATTTGCACAGTGGGCTGTATCTTTTCCCATGTCACACAAAACATGTTGGCAAAACCTTGATGAGATGCTATAGCATAAGTGTGGTTATTTTAGGAATCATTTTGGCTCATGTCACTATAGAGTCAACCAGCTGTCAAGCAGCCTACAAAAGTTACTTAAACTAAAGAGTGTCTTAGTAAATTAAATATTGATGAAGGAGAGTCCTTAATCTCCGTCTGCCTCTGGACATACATTTGCTTAATTTCTCCTTAATTTACTTAAATTCTCTGTCCCTTTTTCTTTATTAGATAGTAGAAACAGAGAAGTTTATTATCCTGCCAGAGACAGAATTCTGTGCCACATGATGTAACTAGTTCTCTTTTTCTGGACAAGTATGGCTCATTATATGCTCCTAGCTTTAATTTCTTTAATCAGTCTGTATTGATGGAACTTTTCCCAGGCTTCATTTCTGTGTCAATGCAGCACAAAACAGTGTTTTGCTCTGTTGTAAATGCTGTGGCATTCTACAGTCAAAGTCTTATGTATTTTTCTGGCTGGTATTTTCCTCTTGTTCATTTTACTCTTCAGAATGCAATAGACAGTGAACCTTAGGAAGCATCTGTTCTAAGTTGTTCATTTTACAAGTGAGGGAATTAAACCTCTACAATGCAGAGCAACTTATCCACACTCACAAAGCTAATCAGTAACGTCAAATCTGAAATTAGGGCTACTGGTTCCCGGGTTTTGTTTTGCTTTGTTTTCTAATAAATATGTTCCATGGAAGCTCTCAGGGCTTTCTTGAGTCCCTTTCTATTCTTACTCAAAAAATAAAGGCCTGCCCTATTTACCATCCTTGACCACACATGAAACTTTCTGCTAAAAAGATAAAGTGTTAAAGAATGCTAAATAGCTATATGGGTATCTCCAGGCTCATCACCTTTCAGAAAGTGGCTTAGTCACCGAATGCTTTTTACATTTTTACATTGTTTTGCTTTTTTATATTTTTAATATTTTTTAATTGAGAAGACTGCTCCAAAAGAAGAAAAGCAGAGGAAAAACAGGATGCCTGAATGGTCAATGTTGTAATTTTTTTTTAAGAAACATTTAAATTCATCTTAAAAGTTCATTTTTAATTTTATTTTTTTGGAAAAAAAAATTTCTCAAAAATTCAATTCATTTTAAAATCAAGAAAAAAAATCTGTTGAAAATACATAATAAAAATGTATTCCACTAGAAGTTTCTGTTCTATAAGGATATACGTCTCCCAAAGGACTGGTGGCTCCTTTGAAAGTATAAATAGTCTAGTAATTATGCCCATTATCTCCAGTTTTTGTATTCTTATGGATAAGAAAGACTGAAAGTCAATTTTTCCTGCACTATTAAATTCTCACTTGGTTAGCCTTCATGTCACAAAGTCATTAGATAGCAAAATCCTCTCTACTTTGAATACCAGAGGCCCCAAAAGATTTGAACATACAAATGAAGTGTGGGTTCTAGGAAGCATCATTTACACCATATGCATACTCATCAGCACAGACTTCCAAAGGACTCTGGACTTTTGTCAAGAATAGGTATAAGTGGTACTTATGGGCATCGGTGGTCCTTGCACCATGGGCCAGGTAGAATGAAGCCCACTGCAGGACCTGATTCAGACATAGATATCTGAAGCAGATACCCAAGAATCATTTATGTAAATGATTTGTATAAAGTAAATGATAATGATTTGTGTAAAGTATTTCAGGGTAGGAAGGAATTTCTTTTATACCTCAAAACCATATCATGTGTGGTGTCAAAAATCACAATTTCAAAAGCCAATAAGCCTGAGTTTCAGTCGTTAATTTGGGTATTTATTAAGAGTAAGGTTTTGAGAAAGTTACTTTATCTCGCCAATTTTGAAGTTCCTTGTCTGTCCAAAAAGTCACAATAGATTGGTTAGCAGAGTGGTCATGAGGAATGACTCAACACAGGCAAACTGCTCATCCTGACCCCTGTTTCACAGAATGCAATTCAAGAAATCAGGTGTCTGTTACTCTGCTTATAGGAAAAGTCACTTGTGTAGATTTGGAAGTTTTGTGCTGATCACAGTTCTTTCGGTTTCACTACACAAATGTAAACTGCCAGGCCCTAATCAATCAATCAATCAATCAATCAATAGGTTTCTAATCTTAATATAGCTTCTTCCTCCTTTTCTTTCATGTGCTCCAGTCTTCAGAACTGATCCTCAAGCCACCAGGAAGAAACTTTGTTTCTCAGCCTGCCCTCATACCAGGCCTTTGGCTGGACTATAATCGGGAACTTTCAGAAGGCTTGAACATCATGCTTGTTCTTAAGATCAATCTTGCAACACTTTTCCTGGACTAACCATGTGGACAAGGCTAGATGTCACTCTCAGGACCACAAACAGTAGACTCTGTGGTGAGCAACAAACTACGCTTAAGGAGGAAGCACTAAGGCATGTAATAGAAAGAATCAGGTTTACTGGAAGTACTATGCCTGCAATTTAGGCCAGCACTGGACAATCAATAGATGAGGGAAATGTTCTTATTCTCTGCTGTTCAATATGATAGCTTTGGCTATCAAGCACTTGGCAATAACATAGGATTATTACACACTGGAAATGTAGCTAGTGCAACTAAAAACTAAATTTTAGATGTGACAGTGTTTTATAATTTATTAATGTTTAAATTCAGATAGGTGTATGTGGCTAATATCGAACTGTACTAAACATCATAATTCTACACTATATATTTTTACAATAGCCATATTATTTTTTAAAACTTTAAAAGACTTGTTATTTAAAGTGTGATGTTCTGTTCCAGAGATAAGAATGAAGACAAAATTCAATATAAGATCTAAAGGTAAGAGTATTCGTATTATTTTTTGTTTTTATAATTCATGCTTCTTTTTCTTTTTTTTCTGAACTTTTCTTTGTCTGATAATCAAACTATCTCTTCTCTCTTGCTTTTTTCTTCTCTTCTGCTTCCTGTCCAGGATGCTACTTTCTGCAGTAGTGAAGGAAGTGAGATCCTCTAATTCAGGCATTTCAAGTAGCATCCATAAGAATAAAAGTACATAATAACCAGGCCATATGAATTATATAGTCCATAAGCCAAATTAAACTGGATAATTGTCTAAGTGTAAAGGGTCAGAGCTAATAAACTGAACATAATCTCCTGTGTTCCAGCCCTTAAAGAAAATTAAATTTTGATGATCCCGAGAGCTCACTGTTCAGGAATGTCACTCTAACTAATCATGTAAATGACAGTTAAATTCCAGAATTGAGTTAAAAGTTAAACATCCTGTGCAATTGCTGCTTAAGTCCATAGTGTACTAGTTGCTTCAGGCAAGCTGTTAGGAATATCAGAATATGGACAGGTTAGTGCAAGATGTGAAAGGAAACTTTCTGAGATTTGCAAAATTAGCCCCCACTGAATGCTTTACTGAGTCACATCTTTACTGCAGAACATTACACAAAAAATGTTAGATATTTCAGAATTTATACTGTCAGTCTCTAAGTTTCAGGCAACATCCTTCTCGCTTGGGGAAATTGTATCAAAGACTTCAGATACTCTTTCAGAAATAGACTTGCCAAGCTCTCAGTTTCTCTGTGCATAGCTGAGAGAGAGCATTCAAATGAGAGAGGAAGACAGAGACAGACAGACAGACAGAGAAAGAGGCACCACCAGATTATCCTTGGGACTGAACTTCCTAAGCTTTGTTAGCCTGGACATTGCTGTGGGGCCCATCTGCTCCCCATACTTCAGTACGTCAGAGGGCTTTGGGTTGTTCAGGTGAAAGGTAAAAGGACATCACGAATAATAATAATAATAATAATAATAATAATAATAATAAAGCTCCAGGAATTGACTATTGCTGTTTTTCAACAAATCTTTTGACCAACTTGGATAATGTTTTCCGCTGCTGTGGTTTATGTGTACAAGAGAAGGAGAAGAGATACAAGATGGTATACTGTCCCTGAGTTCTACAAGGAGAGGTAATTGAAAAGAAGGAAAGTAATTGGTTAATAGATTATAAAAAGAAAGACGTTTATGGCAAAAATAAAGAAGACTGAGATGCCAACAACAAATCCAAAATAATCATTTCGTAAATGATGAAAATTGCATGAATTTAAATTGGTATACCTATCTAAATGTAAAATCTCATACAGTTACAAATTAAAAAAGAAATGAGGAAGAAAAATGAGAGAAAACATTTGAAAACGTAATTAGTGAAATAGACACTGCTTTGCCTTGGGACTGGGGACTGTTTTAGATATGAGTGCTAATAAAGAGAAATAGTTTTAAAATATAAAACTATAAAGCACTGGCACATGTACCAAACTGTTACTAGCAGCTGATTGGAGGCATTGCCTGGGAAGCAGAAAAAGCCTGCAGGGCAGGATCAGCCGAGGGCTCTCTGCCGCCCCCAGCCCCCAGTTCTGTCACAGCAGCGGGCAAGTAGATGAGCTGGGCACAAAGTCCTTGCGTCAGCTGTAGTTTCAGACTGCCTGTTAACAAACAAAACACTTGAGAGGAAAGGAACTAAACAAGCAAATAACAAATCATGTCTCAAATAGTTAGGACAACCTATAAGAGGATTATGTGAGTGACACAGGAGCATCACATGCTCTTCAACTAAATGCATATACGGTTTGACTAACACTGTAGTGTTCAACAGAAAAACTTCTATTTGGTATGAACGAAGTTTTTAAAAGCTAATTAGAGCTACCATGGAGAATTTTTTTTCCTGTTTCTAGGATAGTTGATGTTTTCTGAATTTTGCCTTTCCTTTCAGTTGAACTTATAGGAACCATTTATCCTCTGCCTCAGGAACTCTCAAATGCTTGAATCAAAATATAGTTTATAGAGATTAGTGTACCGTATACTTTCAAGCAATGAGAAAGATTTTCTAAGTTTCTTGCTTCGAATAGAGAAAAGCCACTAGAGAGAGAGGACATTCTCAGTGTAATTTCACATGAATCTTTTTTATAAGAACGTAACTATATTCTTTTCAGTACATTCTACTTGGAGTTGTGAGTTGGAGTAGGAATGGGCAAATAATACTCACATTTTATTTAAGAGAACAAAATTTGCCTTTCAAAACATAGTGGTGAGAAACCTGAACTCTGTATTGGATTCAATACAGACGGCGCTGGGTTCATACTCTGGCTCTTCCAGGTCATCATTGGGATGTAGGCAGGTGATTAACCTATTCAGTGCCACAGATGCTTCATTCATCTGGGGGGATAAAAATAGCACCCATCTCCTAAAATTTCAATGAGCATCAAATGAATTAATATTTTTAAAGCCTTTCTCTAAATCCCTGGTACATAGTATCTGTTATATAACTATTTGTTATTTTTTAAAACTATCTTTTTCTTTTCTTTTTTTTCTTTTCTTTTCTTTTCCTCTTTTCTTCTCTTAACTTTCCTTTTCTTTTCTTTCTTTTTTAAATAAGATATTTACCTAGAGAAAATATCTAGCTAGAAAAGCACACCTGAACTTCACTTTTATAATATGTATCTCCCAGCTATATCTTCTATATTCATAGAAAAATAATCTAAATCTGCTAACCAAAGTGGAAAATTAAGTATAATACCTTCCTGCAAGCTTTCTAGCCCCTACAGTTCTGAGCCTGGCAAAGTCCCTGCCTGTATGAGACTCTTTAGAATATTTACCTGTTTTCTTTTTCTCTTTAGTTTTAAAAACCATTGACATTTCTGACCAGCAATGTAAATGTAATGAATGCCTATAATGGTATTTCCTGTTAATAATGTACTTCTTTAACCAGATCCCACATTTTTAATAGCTTCCTGAAATAGGTGATATCACTTGCATCGAAAATAAAAATCACTGGAACTGGAATATTTTTTTAAAGTCAGAATTTGATTTAAAATAATGCTTTTGTCAGACAACACTAAATGTGTAGTGTTTATAATCACAATTTACTTTACCTCGAGCTTTTGCCATGAAGCAATGATTAACTGATCACAGACAATGTGAAATTAATTCTGGTTTTTCAAAGCCACAGTGGAGGAAAATTGTATATGCTCATGTACTTTTCTTGCCTTGAATCCTTATAAGCAATTATAATAACTGAGATCTAAACTCATTTAACTGATGAAGCATGGCACACAGTGGAGACACAGTTCTAAATATCAAGTACATCATTCTTCTTTCTGAGATGCACCATATTTAGAGCAATTTCTTTTTCTTTTTTTAAAATAATACTTGGATCCCAAATCATTTGAGTTTTCTTTCAGACCTGAAGAAGCAGCATTATTTAATACATGAATAGGGAAACATTGTCATTATGGTCAAAAAAAAAAAATCAATGCCTCATTCTAAATTCTTTCAGTCTTCAGGAAGTTTATTGTCCATCCTTATACCCTCTCATTAAGAGTAATATATTTAACAATGCCCATCTGTGAAAGACAGTCTTCAGTTTTACAACCTTGCTCAAGCCATTACTATTATACTCTATCAGTAAACCCTTTTCAGAAGATTTGAAAGAACAAGTTTTCTGATATTCCTCTTCAGCCTAGTTTCCTTCAAAACCTTCCTCTTGTATAATATCAAGCATGAATATAAGAAAATGAAAGAGACAAAACCTTGAGAAAAAGGGGATAATATGAAAGAATGATGTCTCAATTGATGATAAAAAAATCACTGGGAAAAAAAAAACAACCAAAAGAATAGATGATAGATTTTTAAATTGATAACATGAAAAAGTCTAAGAGGTAAGTAATTCAGGAGTGGCTGGATCCAAGAGCACAACTATTGTATCTAGTGCTCATTCTTAACCTCTCAGCTAGCTATATGTTTCTCTGAGATACTCTGATTCCTAGGCAAGCTCAAAAACCTGTTGTATTAAATTATCCTTTCAGGTTTGATATATTTATTCCTCTTTTGATCATGGCAGCTGAGTCCCTTTCCAGGGAGTTGTGCTCAGCTGAGGAGATCCACATTTTCAAGGACATTGTCTCTCCCTAGAGGCAGCCTACATCCAATGACTGCTCAACAGGGAATCTAAAGTCCCTGGTTCCTTGCCTGAAGTGACGCTTTCTAAAGAGCCACCGAGTTCTAGAGCTCTGAAGGGTCAGTTGAGACATTTGTGACTCATCCCAACTCAATCCTCCCTCTGCCTGATTCTACTTCCTTTACTCCCTGCTATGGTCTGAACATTTGCGTCCCCCCAAAATTCACATGCTGAAGTCCTAACTCCCAAGGAGGTAAGTAGATCATGAAAACGGAACCCTCATGAATGGGATCAATGCCCTAATGAAAGAGGCCAGAGAAAGCTCTCTTGCCCCCTGTAACCATGTGAGAGCACAGCAAAAAGACACTTATCTGTGAACCAGGAAGTGAGCTCTAGCTTGACAGCAAATCTGCAAGAAATTTAATCTTGGATTTCCCAGTCTCTAGAACCGTGAGAAATTAATTTCTGTTGTTTATAAGTCACCCAGTCTATGATCGACTTGTTTTACTAGCCTGAATGAACTGAAACACTATCTTTCCTTTATTGACCCCGAGAGTGTCTTCCAATAAACTTCCTGAACATATCTCTGCTCAAAGTTCCAGACTTTTGTCTTCCTAACTCCAACTTCAACAGAAAGATAGCTTTGTTTTCATATTGCTTCAAATAAAGCCCAGGAAGAAAGCCCATTATCCTGGCCTGGGCCACATGCCCATTGGAAAGCTATCACTTTGGACAGCAGAATGACAAGACCAACCAAACCATGTGTTCTCTCAAGCTTCTGGACTATGAGGGATAGTTAGACCCCATCCAAAGGCGTGAACTGAGAGTGAAGGAAGGATAATTCCCCAGGGAAAAACTGAGGTTACTTACCAGAAGAAGATGAAATGAATGGTGTGGAAGGAAACAACAAAAAACACAACATATATACACTACTAAAAAGATGTATATTTATTTTTTAATAATTCTAATTTAAGTATATTGTATTTTATTCTTACATTAAAATAATGAAATAATGAAATAAAAGTAAACATAATAATAGCCAACACTTGAGTCTTAACCAATTTCTAGTTATTCCGCTGTATACTTCTTTATATATACTTTAGTTTTATTAGCACATTTTATTTTAATAATGATTCTACAAGCCGGAGACTAAAATTCCCATTTTATAGATAAATAAACTGAGGCTTAGTGAAGTTAAATTGCCAGAATTACATAGTTAGTATTTAATATTCTTTCACTACTCCTTCCTTGTCTCCATTACTAAATTAAGTTTAGTTCCACAATTAAATTAAGTTTCTTCATAAACATACATGAGGTTCTGTCATGGATTATATTACCTTTTCCTGAATCATCAAGATTCCTTGTCTGATATACTTCTTATAAAAGCTTTGTATACATATTTGCATCCCCATTGAAGTCGAGTGTACACCTAATTTAGCCAGTGAAATTTGGAGTGTCACTTCTGGGAAGGAAATTTTACATGTAGCATGCCAGGTATGGCTTGCCAAATATTTTTTACCTATTTACCACAATACCACCAATATCCCAGACAGAGATTGTTCCATTAGCCTGTGTTCCAGAATGAAGACAACATTTAGCAGAGCCAGAAATAGATATTTGGTATTGTTAAGAAATAAACATTTATTCATAGAGCTTTGGAATAAAAGACACAGTAATAAACATTGTGCATTTTCTGGAGAGACTCCTCTGTATAACTTCCTTATGAACTTCTGGCAATAAATGATATTGGTGAGATACTGGAAAACATGACCTAGAACAGAGAGATGTCACAATTTTTCAAAAGGCAAGTTCAGATAACTATATGATAATACATTTGATATGATAAAAATATTTTATTAACACAAAGTAACATGAGCATTATGAACTCTAATAGATTCTTTAAGAACACATGATTCTAAAATAAATTTATTCCACTTTATTTATGTTATTGGACTGATTGATCAAGGTAACATGATGTACATACTATATTTGAACTTTGCACTGATATTATACAAAAACATGGACACCCTTTTTCTAAGTGCAAATAATTCTAATGTCTGTCTTCATCCTGTAAAACAGATACTATCCTTGTTTTAGATGAGTACATTAAAGCTCAGAGAAATCAAATAAATTTCCCAATTTCACACAGTGGATGATTTGGTTTGAAACCAAGACAGACAAGACAGAAAATAAATGCTTGCTTAATGCAGTGTAGTTAAGTAAATTCATAGATGACAGAAAACTTCATCCTTAAAGTATTGAGTAAGCTGAGCTCAGATTTATTTAGTCTGAGAACATGGTCTCTTTGGCAAAGCAAAAAAATTACAAAATTCTTTTGCAGTGTGTATTCTCTGTTTTGTAGTTTATGATTTAGAAATAGAAACTGTATATTCCCTACATGTGTTACTATATATTTATTATGTAGAAAATATGACTAATCCCTCCCTCCAAACACACAGAATATCCTTTTTTTATAAAGTTATATATACCAGATTTAAATGGACTCTTTCTGCATTTATTAACAAGGTCACATAGATCTTTTGTTGTCCCCAACAGAGATGGGAATTTCTGATTCTTTCTAAAACTTTCTTCTTGTTAGGTGACAGAAAGTGACATACTTTTTAAGTAGTCTTTCTTCACAAATTCTACATGGATGTCAGAGAATCTGTTATTCTGCTGATATTTTAGAAGTAAAAGCTGTCTGATTTCTCCTTTTTCTTCACTTTTCACTCCATCAGATGAAATATCATTTACTTTGTCAATACTTCTTTGACAATATCCTTTAAATTTGACCATTCCTCCCTACATATATTACAGAGTCCCTACTTATACCAGGAGAAGTAAACAGCGGGAGAAAAAAATTCAAACATCTCTGTAGCTTAACAAAACAAAAGTTAATTTCTTGTCATATCATCATCTAATGAAGATGGGGTGGCTCTTTTCGAAAGTTTTCCTTTAGGGGTAAATATGAAGAAGGAGGTTTATGTAATTGTGTCTTTTATCTCGACTTCTTCAAAAACTGCTATACAGAGGGACGGAGGAAAAGTGGATGATCAATGAAACATTTTATGATCAAGACTAAAAATTATGTCTTTACTTAAGCCAAATATTCCACTGCCCAGAAATCTGTCATAAGTTCCAAGAATAATGGATTTTTGGCCTGGGAAATTATAGTTGATTTTTTTCCAAGGGGCACAGAGAAAGAAAACAAGTTTGCTAAGCATATGACATTACCTTGGCTTCGCTATCCCTAGAAATATTTACTACTTCCTGATTTACTATGACACTACTGTTGTTGATTTTATTTTTTAATTGACCACCCAGTTTTACAGAGATATTCCATAGTAATTTATTTCCTCATTCAAACATTTCGTCTGGTTATCTATTATCTGTTTATGGAGTATATGCAATAAATCATATTATGTTAACTTACTTTAACTGTAATGCCCAATTAATAGACAATTGAACTTAATGCATATGCACATTACTTAACTGCCATTAATATTATAATTATAATTATAAATATAATATAAATATGATATATTTATAACATAAATATTATAATTATGTCAATATATAAGGGAGAGAAGTTGAAAATATATATAATTTGTTAAAAGAGGTGGTAAAAATACTTAGAATCATTTTAAGAATAAGTGTGCCCATACTAACTTAAGTTAGTATTCAGAGAGAGATCAATATTAAAATTATCCAAAGTATCACAAATGCTTGTTTTGGATTTTCTGAATATTTTCATACCAAGGAAAGACTTATGCAAATAGACCAAGAAGAATGTTGCCTACATAATTTGATTTAAGATGTAAATGACTCCTCTATCTACCAAATCATCCTTCTATCTAAAATGACCAATCCTGTGGGCGCCTGGGTGGCTCAGATGGTTAAGCGTCTGCCTTTGGCTCAGGTCATGATCCCAGGGTCCTGGGATCGAGTCCCACATCGGGCTCCCTGCTCCTTGGGAGCCTGCTTCTCCCTCTGCTTCTCTCTCTCTCTCTCTCTCCCCCCCTCTCTGTCACTCATGAATAAATAAATAAAATCTTTAAATAAAATAAAATGACTAATCCTTACCACTAAAATCTTTGTATTGAAATAAGATGTTTTTTCCGAAATAAGGAAAGTTCTGTGCATGAATTCATTACCATTCATGTTTACATGAACATGATACATAAGAATAGCATGCAGAGGTGTGAAGTAAGGGAATGTGAAAAGTGCAGAGAACTGAAGGGACATACCAAGAGCATGTGACCGTCCTCTGAGACTCTGGACATTCAGGCTGGAGAGCAGCACATTTAGTTTAGGGAAATATAAAGTGAGGATGTGAATGCCAAGAGACATTTCACTTCATTCAAAGCTTTTTGATATGCCTGAGATTGGTAATGTGTATGTTAAATCAATGACTGCATTAGTATTTAGCTTTATTTTTTTATTATGTTATGTTAATCACCATACATTACATCGTTAGTTTTTGATGTAGTGTTCCATGATTCATTGTTTGCGTATAACACCCGGTGCTCCGTGCAGAACATGCCCTCCTTAATTCCCATCACCAGGCTAACACATCCGCCCACCCCCTCCCCTCTAGAACCCTCAGTTTGTTTCTCAGAGTCTACAGTCTCTCATGGTTCGTCTCCCCCTCCGATTCCCCCCCCTTCATTTTTCCCTTCCTACTATCTTTTTTTTTTTATTTTGCGCTACAAATTTTCACTTTCCTAGAAAAAGATGTATACACAAAATGCACACAGCAAAAACTCCATTATGTTAACAGGCTAGCCTGGGTTACTGAGAAAAGCGAGTGTCTGGCAAAGATCGCATAGTTAATGGTTCACTGGGGGTGGGGAATGGGAGGCAGGGGAGGAGAGATTAAAAAGGACAGACAATGAGGTGAAACCGGGAAGATGGACACGCAAATACTAAGACCTGGCTTACTGAGAAACACAGCTGTCTTCTCCGTCACTAAGGATGAGAGGCCGCGGGGCAACAACTGCCGCCAGAAGGAGCCTATCCATGAAGTGGAGGGGTCGAATATTGATCCGCTGACTCCTTCTCTTTAAAATCACTCACTGAGTCAAAGCTGGCCGCTTTTCGGAATTGTGCTAATTGCTACGATGACCAGAGGCTGTTATGCGTCCAGCATCTCTACCGCAGACACTGCAGCTGCCAACAACCCACCTCAATAGGCACCAAGGAGGAAAGGCCACTGTCCTAGCTGGGGAAGGCAAACGAAAAGGGTGAGCTGGGAAAAGAAGAAGATAGCAGGAGAGGAAGAATGAAGGGGAGTAAGTCAGAGGGGGAGACGAACCAGGAGAGATGATGGACTCTGAAAAACAAACTGAGGTTTCTGGAGGGGAGGAGGGTGGGGGGATGGGTAAGCCTGGTGATGGGTATTGAGGAGGGCACATTCTGCATGGAGCACTGGGTGTTATGAACAAACAATGAATCATGGAACACTGCACCAAAAACTAATGATGTAATATATGGTGATTAACATAACAATAAAAAAATCTAAAAAAAAAAAAAAAAAGAAGGGAACTGTGGCGGCAGCCATGGCTTTCCAACCACCGGAAGAGTGGAGCTGGTATCTGGGGCCACTCTGGGCAAAAAACTATCGGGCAACAATCCTGTATGGATTTCTTCCATTTCTCTCTCCTTCCGGCCTTTGGAGCAAAGGCACGTTTGAATAATAAGCATGCCGCGGAAGCTAATGTCTCCCTAAAGATAGAGACTCCAAGGGGGTTCTAGGGTAGTAAGTTGCCTTTTCCACCTTGAAAACATTTCATTATAGTCCAAGGTAAGGAATAATTTATTCATTATTATTATTTTATTATTTTATTTTTGGAGAGGAGGATGGGCAGTTACGCCAGCAGGCATACAAGAGCGTCCTGTTTTGTAATTGTGGGATTTTTCACTTGAGGAGCAACCTCTTGCATGTGCCCCTAAAACACCTGGCCCTCCTTGAATTGTCCTGTGGGAATGTGGGCAGGAGGAACTGATGCTCTGGCTGCAGCTTTTCTGCTGTGAGTAATAAGTTGTCTGTGGCTTTGACCTAGGGCACTTGTGTTCTTTTGTCCGTATGTGTATATGAATCTATAGCAGACTTGCTTATTAGTTTGCAGTCAGGGTAAAATCTTAGACCCCTTAACAGTTCCTAACTCAACAACAAGGGAAGCAACAAAAGCCTTGGGGAAATCAGGGCTGATGTATAAACCTAGACCAATACAATTAACTACCCATCATGCTGTATTAGTAAACAGTACATTATAATTAATTTTTTTTTTAAATCTTGACTTTATACACTAACTTGATAATTTTTATAATCACTTTGTATTCCCTTGGGTCTTTTCTTCCTGATTCCATCTTCCATTACCTCATTATGGGTCTTACTTATTCAATACCTATTTATCAAATATTTACTTTTTAAAAAAATTTTCAAGTTATTTATTTATTTTAAAGATTTTATTTATTTATTTGAGAGCAAGCAAGCAAGTCAGTGAGAGAGAGAGAGCAAGCACGTGCATGAGAGGTGGGAGGGGCAAAGGGAGAGGGAGAAGCAGGCTCCCCGCTGAGCTGGGATCCCAATGCTGGACTCCATCCCAGGACACTAGGATCATGACCCAATGCTCAGCACAACTTCCCTCCTTAATGCCCATCACCCACCTCGTCCATCCCCACTCCCCTCCCCTCCAGCAAACCTGTTTGTTCTCTATCATTAATAGTCGTTTTCCAGTTTGCCTCTCCTCCCCCCGACCATGTCCATCTGCTTTGTCTCTTAAATTTAAGAAACAAATTTACTTTAAAGATCCATGCTGTGCATTGTGTTTTTAAAAACTGGAACACAAAAGAAACTAACAGGTATTAGTGTATAGAACGTGCATGATGCATTATTCTCTTTGTTCTATGTAAGAATCATTTGATTCTTAAGACTCCCACAGTAGAATTATTATTATCTACACTTTAAGGAAGGGGAGAAAAAGAGCATAACAAGAATTAAGCAAACTGTCCATGGTCACACAGCCGGTAAAGGATAATGCCTTAATTTGAACCCAAGACTGCTTAGATTTAAATCTTTACACATTTTTTTAATTTTAATTCTGTCACATTATCTTAAAATTTAAGGAGAGCTAATGAGGTATTTCTACAAATATCTATAATACATTTAAATGTGCAAAAGGTTATTCTGGGAGATTCTGAAGTCTCAGAACTGACATGTCTTCTCACTCTTAATACTCTCCCCAGGCTTCTCATCAACACATACAACTGCATTTGTCATCCATCAGCCAATGACTTCCTCATGTGCACGTTCAGTCCAAAACTCTCTTCTAAACCTATAAATGGGATCAATTTAAAGCCCTATGAATAGGTCATAAGGTAAAAATCAAAACCTTAAAAAGAGTCTCTAACATTGTAAAAAGTCTTGTACTTGCCTACCTGTTCTAGATTCTTCTCACAATTTCCTCACCCTTGCTTTTCAAAATCTTGCAGATTTCTAAACTGTGTTGTGTTGCTTTCTAATACAGGTTACTGTGCCAGGAAATCAATTCACTCTGTCTACATCATCCACCACTAACACCACACACACACACACACACACACACACACACACACACACACACACACCCTTTCAGATGGTTAACTCTTATCTTCAGACCTGAATTTCAACATATTGTATAGGATCTCCCCCTGATCCACCCAAGACTAGACCAGATCTCATTGTTTTGCAGCATAGTGGTATCAGTAATTTTTTTTTTTCAGAGTACGAGCTATTTGTACTGAGCATAGTTGTTTCATGATTGTCATACTGGAATGTAAGCTCATGAGAACTGAGACTTTATTTATTTATTTATTTATTTATTTATTTATTTATTTATTTATTTTTGCTCATTCTTGTATTCCTACACTTACCACAGGCTAGACACATGCATTAGTACTTGATGGAATGAATGAATGAATGTGCAAATGGTTAAGATAGGGAAAAAATGATGCAAAATGCAGAAAGATTTCAAAGATGAAAGAGATTCACTCCTGACTTCACTGCTTCGAAGAAGTTTTATGGAAAATGTGACAATTGAAATGCATCTTTAAAAGATGGCAATTTTGACAGACAAAGATGGATGAAGTACATTTCAGTTTGACCAAAGTGGTTTAGCAGGAACTAAAAGTACTACATCAAAGTAGTGAAAGTTTAGGAGTTATTATCAGATGTATACCATGTATTCTACTCCCTTTAGAGTAATATTTAAAAGCCAACCTCAGGAAGAGAAGAAATCCTAACTTTGTTGTCTAACAACTGAGTTGAAAATAACAGTCACTGAATTAAGATTAATATGTCTGCTAGTAATTTAGAAATAGTTCTTTATCAAATTGATATTGTTATTAAACAACCATGAACAAGAAAACATAGAATATATGAGTTGAAATAGATTCAGAGATGATCTAGCACTCCTCTTTAATTGGACAGATGAGGATGAGGTCTAGCTTGAGGAAGAGAAATGCACAAATTTCCAAAGTGGGTGAGTGATAAAGTTGGGATTAGAACTCAGGTCTTCCCATTGTTGGCTAAGTACATTGGGCAAAAAAAGGTCCTGCAAGAAAAACACTTGCCAATGGTGAGTTCATACCATATTTAGCAATCAATACTCATCAATATAAAGAACCGTGTACTGCTACACACAAGTAATGACTAAGTCTCAAAACATTATGTTGAGGGATGCCTGGGTGGCTCAGTTGTTAAGCGTCTGCCTTCAACTCAGGTCATGATCCCAGGGTCCTGGGATCGAGCCCTGCATCAGGCTCCCTGCTCAGCAGAAAGCCTGCTTCTCCCTCAACCACTCCCCCTGCTTCTGTTCGCTCTCTTGCTGTCTCTCTCTGTCTGTCAAATAAATAAATAAAATCTTAAAAAACAAAAAAAAACATTATGATGAAAAATAAAGCCCAGATACAAAAGCATATATTCTTTATGATTCCCTTATAAGAAGTTCTAAAACAGCAAAAACAAATCTATAATGATGAAAATAGTTGTATATAGAGTTAGGCAAGGGGAGTTTAATGGAGAGAGAAAATAAAAAAAAAAATATCCAAGGTAATAAGATGTTATAGATCTTGATTGGGGAAGGGGTTATGTGGGTTTACACATTTATCAAAATAAGAGTACTGAAGCATTGAAATCTGTGCTTTTTAGAGAATGTACATTATACTTTGATAAGGAGCACCTGGGGGGCTCAGTGGTTCATCATCCAGCTCTTGATTTCTGCTCAGGTCATGATTCAGGTTGTGAGATCAAGCCCTGTGCAGGCCTCCATCAGGCTCCATGTAAGCATGGAGCATGTTTAAGATTCTCTCCCTCTCCCTCTGCCCCTCCCTGCCTCAAATAAATAAATAAATACATCTCAATTAAAAATACCCTATTGCCATAATCATATAATACACTAATTCTATTTAAATAAAGGTTAAAAGAAAAATAAACTGATTGCCTGATTGTGATAAGCATGGCCAAATATTCCGATAGAGATGATAGATAGATAGATGATAGATGATAGATAGATGATTGATAGATGATAGATGATAGATGATTGATAGATAGCATATAGATATATGTGTAGTTATAGATGTAAGTATAGGTATATAATCATTTCTGTGCTTCTAGTTTGTATTATGATCTAATACAAGCAATGACCCATTTTGATAAGTAGGTTATTAACTACTTAAATTATAAAAAGGGGTAAGAAACCTAGATTTATTTTGTATTCTTGTTTGGACCTACTTTTTTCCTTTGATAGTTTTTCAATTGTGTGATAAAAGACAGGCCAAATAAAACAGAATTTTCCTTTGTACTACCATGCCTTATAATATTTTTAATTGTTTTTATTCCATTGCAAAAGATCTCATCAAAACACCTGTGTATATTTCTAGACTTCTCTGAAAATCTCCTTTCACTTCAAATATGCTGTTGGGCATATTCCTTCCCTCATTCTCTCAACTCTATTCACCAGCCCCAAGGGCATAATCGAGATAGAGGAGATATAACAGGAAAAGAGACAGGCATCTCTTCACCATTTGTGAGCGTAATGAACCCCTCCATCTGATTTTATTATAATTGTGCCACCTCTGGCACTGGTCTTTGGATCTGCCCCCAGTTATGCCAACATCAATTTCTGGGCACATTGATGCATATCTCAGCTGGCAAATCTCTACTTCCCAGGCCTTCTGTTTATTGTAATATCGATAAGGTTTTCCTTTGATAGCTTCCCCTCTCCAGAGGTAAACAAATTTGGTTAAAAACAAAAGAGACTATTAATTAGCGTCTTTCTAAAAAGAAGACTATTTTGTGCCAGTTTTTAATTCTCTGATGTATACCATTCTTTCTCTCGATGCCTCTGTTTTATTTCTATGACTGTTTTTATATAACTCAGGCCTGCTTACACAGATTATGAAAAGGATAAGTGTCTTCTGTTTGTATTTTTAAAGTTAATTCTGACATTTAAGAAGATGTTCTATTGGTGGAGCACAGTTCTTTCCTTTATCAGACTCAATATTAGAAATGGTATTTATCAATGAGTGCACTGAGGCAGAATGATCACAAAGACATCTCCAACTCAGTAAAATATAGGTCACTCATGCCTAAAAGAAAGAACATTTGCCTCTCTCTTTTTTTTTAAGATTTATTTATTTATTTGAGAGAGAGAGTGAGAGTGAGTAAGCACAGGGAGGGGCAGAGAGAGAGAGAAACTTTAGCAGACTCCTCGCTGAGCTGGGAGCCCAATGCAGGGCTCGATCTCAAAACTCCGAGGTTATGACCTGAGCCGAAACCAAGAATCAGCCTCTTAACCAACTGCGCCAACATTTTCCTTTCCTATGTGGGAGAAAAGATAATTTGCCTTTCTTATCTTGTTTAATGAAATAGCAAGGCTAGTCTGTACCGTTTCCTCCCTGGAAATTCTTTAAAAGAATTCTTTAAATTCTTGAAAAGAATTTTATAAAGACAAAAAAATTAAAGAACAAATTTATGTAAATAAAATAACTATTTGACAGGGAATTCTATTTATTTTAATATCTTTGATTCGGTTTGCCACTCTATAGATCTAAATATTTGAAGGGATTTAAGTTATTCAGAACAATAATTGAATTTTAGAGTAGCCCATAGGCATATTATTGCTTTCCAAATTACAGAAAAAGAATGTACATCATTTGCTTCTCCCAAGTAAATTTAATTAATATTTTCTTACTCTTAGCCTCGGATAATTCATCTAAAAGTGAGGAGAATTCTAAAGTTCAGTAAGAGGATTGTTCCTTGATACCAATAAAGTAATTGGTAATTAACTTTTTCTTCACATTTTAAGCTTATATACACAGTACTTACTTATTTAGGTATACCTAGGAGGAAATTACCTGCAATTTTGTGAGGAAGCACAGATTTCTAACTTGATACACAATTAGAATCTGTATTTTTCTTTTTCAGTGAAAAGCACTGGACAATTAATTTGGGTGGGTGTAAATGTGCAATAATTCATTGCACATTTTAATCCACTTTGGGGGCTAATTTGGAAAATAGACCACATTAACCTACCGCTCAGAGATGATTGTTGAATGTCTTCCAAGAGTTTGAAATTATCCCATTATGTACATTTCTATTTTCTTATTTCCATTTGAGTCAATGAAAGGTAAATGTTAAGTAGGGTGAACTAATTATTCCAGGAGAACATTTAAAAAGATGTTTCTCTGCATTTAGTCAAGTGTTCTGCACATAAAACAACAACAGACTGCTACTGATGACTTTGATTATTATAATCATGTTGAATGGCAAGGTATTTCTGAAACATTTCTGGAAAAGATTGGCTTAAAGAAAGGTACAGGTAAGAATAAATCATGATTCAAAACTTATCCTGCTAGTAAACTATGTGATACCTGTTTATTCAAAAGTGCAAATTGTTGCTTTTTTTCTAAACCTTCAGTGACTCCTGTGATGATAAAGTATATTTGTCAGTCTTTTGCCTTCTCTAGTTAATATGCTATGCCTTTATCATATTGTAATATTTAAAGTTAACACAGCACTCAATATAGATTAAAACAAGTTTTTCACAGATACTTATATCTTCGCGGTAGCTTCTTAGTTTTGCTTTTTAAAACAATTTCACAAGCATTAAAAGGACCACAGACCCCAGGGAACTAACCAATTAACTAAACAATTAACTTTCTCATTAACAAGTTTTATAAGGCTTGTAAGTTAAAAAACAATAGTAATAACAAATCCTTATTTCTGAAATGTTAAATCATACTGTGTTGCCTGTCATTTCAAGTTATAACCTGTCCGAAATTCACAGAATCTCAGACATGCCCTGCTAACTGAAAATAAAAACGGCCTTGAGAAAGGAAATCAGATTCCAGATGTCTAACTAATTAGCATAAAACCCAAAATATAAGAATAATAGCTTATATTAAGTCAAAATTTCTCTTAATCTAATTATTTCAGAATCTCTGAACTGAAGAAGAATACTATAGAAATAAGCACTTGTCTCTAACCTTTACCTTAAATGCATCTTAGGGAGTTACCAGATTTAAAAAATAGGTGTAAAGTAGGAAGGAGACAGGTTTAAGCAGTTGGGTGTTGAGCAGATGGGCAGAATGAGGGTAGGGGTCTCTGGGACCCAGGACAAATTTGATTAGCAAGTGATGTCACAATTGCAGGAAAAATCTAGAGGGAGTAATAGGCAGCAAAAGACATGAAAGTCATCTCATAGGCTACAAGTTGAAAAGAAGAACCAAGTAAGCAGAAGTATCTAGAAAAAAACTCAAGTTTCTTATTAAATAGAGTTTCTTGAAACTAAGAGAGCAGCTAATGTTCAAATTTAAATACTTATTGATTGTTTTCTATGTAACAAACTGGTAATGACAATGAATAAATTAGAGTTTCTGTCCTAAAAATATCTCACGATCTAGCTAATACTAACATCTGCATGCCTCTTTAAAATTCAACATAGGGGTTTAGTTCTGCTGGTTCTTGTGATAGCTGACCAGATTAGAAACAATCACCTTACTGAAGACAATGAAAAAACTTGACATTGGGGAACTTGGGTGACTCAGTCAGTTAAGCGTTCAGATCTTTGACTTTTGGCTCAGGTCATGATCTCAGGGCCATGAGATAGAGCCCGACATTGGGCTCCACGCTAGGCTTGGAGTCTGCTTAAGGTTCTCTCTCTCCCTCTCCCTCTTCCCCTCCCCCTTGTTTGTACTCTCTCAGAAAGAAAGAAAAGAAAGAAAGAGAGAGAGAAAGAGAAGAAAGAAGAAAGAAAGAAAGAAAGAAAGAAAGAAAGAAAGAAAGAAAGAAAGAAAGAAAGAAAGAAAGAAGAAAGAAAGAAAGAAAGAAAGAAAGAAAGAAAGAAAGAAAGAAAGAAAGAAAAGAAAGAAAGAAAGAAAGAAAGAAAGAAAGAAAGAAAGAAATAAAGAAAGAAAGAAAGAAAGAAAAAGAAAGAAAGAAAGAAAGAAAGATGAAGGAAGGAAGGAAGAAAGAAAAATAAATAAAAAGAAAAAACTTGACATTAAAAAAGTGTACTTGAAAAAACTGTGCTTGGAGACCTAAGTACATTAGGTTTCTCCTTTTCTTTAGGGAAATTAATAAGGCCAAGATTCAGAGGAACACAGAAATCAGAGATGTGAACCCAGCATTTGGGGCTAGTTTTCCCTTAAAATGTCTTTAAATTTCAGGAAAAAAGGGTATTTAGGAGGTTGCTGAGTTCAGAGTTCAAAAAGGAAATAGTAATAACTTCCTGCTTTGGGATTGGACTGCAAAGAGCCATATTCCAACAGTGAACTGAGGAAGAAAGGTCCTTGCAGGAAGGTGTCTCAGTTTCAAGTCATTACTTTAGACTTTAATTCTTTCTCCATTCAAATATGAACAAGAGAAATACTAAATGCAAACCAGTTATAAAAAATAATTATCACACAATCTTTGACTAATCCTGAGATATTCACACACACACACACACACACACACACACACACACACACACACAATGGAATATTACTCAGCCATCAAAAAATGAAATCTTGCCATTTGCAGTGATGTGGATGGAGCTAGAGTATATTATGCTAAGTGAAATAAGTCTGTCAGATAAAGGCAAATATAATATGATTTCAATGATATGTGGAATTTAGGAAACAAAACAGAAGAACATATGGGAAGAGGGGAAAAAAAGAGAGAGGGAAGCAAACCAAGAGACTCTTAATGATAGAGGACAAACCGAGGGTTGATGGAGGGAGGTGGGTGGGGTATGGGCTAAATGGGTGATGGGTATTAAGGAAGGCACTTGTAATGAGCAATGGGTTGATACGTAAGTGATGAATCACTAAATTCTACTCCTGAAGCCAATATTACACTCTATGTTAACTAACTAGATTTAAATAAAAATCTGGAAGGAAACAAAAAACTTGGACAAGTATCATTAAGGACTATATGTTTGTGTGTTTCATTTTTATTTCATTATTCCATTAGTTTCTATCATCTACCTCTATATATCACAGTTTTATTTTTGTTGATTTTCCTTGCCAATATATTTTTACTGTCACCTACAGTACCTCATCTAAATCCTCTCTCAATAATTATCATCTTCAAAGAACTATAGTCAAGCACCACTATTACTTCTTGACTATCAGCTTATTTGTTAACCCCTTGTTTTCTGGCATATGTCCTTCCCACTCTACTAGAAGCCTTTCTTCAGAAATTCCCATTGACCTAACACATTAAATATTTTCCTTCAGTTGCCTCTAATAACAATTTCACAACATTTGTCATTGTAGATCATTCCAAAGATGGAATTACACCATTCTGCTAGATATTTGTTAGCTGTCCTAACATTAAACTATCCCATTTATGTTGCAATTCTCTTAGTGCCTCTTCCTTTACTTATACGTATGCCTCTTTCCCTTCCATCTTTCTGTTATGCTAATTTCTAAGAATCTGCCCACAGCCATTTTTTCCTTAGCCGACTTATAGTACAACATTAGTTTCAGATGTAGTGTTCAATAATTTATCAGTTGAGTATAACACCCAGTGCTCATCATATCACATGCCCTCCTTAAAGCCCATCACCCAATTACCACATTCCCCCCCACCCACCTCCCCTGCAGCAACCCTCAGTTTGTTTCCATAGTTAAGAGTCTCTCATGGTTTTTCTCCCTCTCTGATGACTTCCCCACAGCTGTTTTTATGTGCACTTTCTTTCTTTGGAATCTTGGCTAACTCCATGATTTCATTTACCATCTCCAAATCAGTGACTTCCATATCTTTCCTAAAAAACAACTGAATTTCTAATTGTACGTTATTTTCACCCTGAATTCAGTAAGTCTGAAGTTAAATAATCTGTCACCATCTTTTACACAACTCTCAAGGGTCTTATATTTCCCTTAATGCACTTCTTTTTCCTGTCACTATAACTAAAAGTCACTGAATTACTCCTGTTTTTTTTCTCTCCATTGTCTCTAGTTATATATAAGTCATTATATATAAAAGCTACATATATATGTGTACATATGTCAGATATATATTATATATAGGATTTTTTGCATGCATCTCTTCTTTCTATCCCCTTTTTCACCAACCTAATGAAAATAATCATTACCACTTAAGGCCATCATTAATATTTTTGAAATATTTTCACTCTCACTTCCAGGTACATCGTAGGAATGTCCTTCCCTGTGTTCCCTGAAGTTAGGCCATGTAATATGACTTCCTTTGGTCAGTTAAGAGTGAAGAGAAGTGTCACGTGCAAATGCTGGATGGAAGCTCTTCAGGCCACTGAATGTTTTACCAAGCCCCCACCCTTTCCCTACTGCAATGATAATGGAGAGCATTTTTAAATAAAGAATCTACCATTACCCTGGATCACAAGCAACAAGGAGGATTACATGCTAGTATGTGTTGAGTAAGTTGTATGAGAAACTATTAAAGACCCTGAGAACTAGGAATTTTTTTTTGCAAATAAACTTTTAACCAAAAAACTTTTCATCTAAACTTTGCTTTTTATATGAAATTGTTTTCATTATGAAAAATACATGCCTCCTACAGAGTATTAAAGAATAAAAGAATACTACACTTAGCATGGTGAGCACAGCACAATGTATAGAATTGTGTAATCACTATTTTGTCACCTGAAATTAATATAACATCATATATCAACTATACTTCAAAAAAATTTTAATGTGCATATGACAGTATTTTTTATTATTTTATTCTTGCTTAGTCAAATAAATGATTTGAGTTTCCCCAAAAAAAATAAAAATGCAAAAATGATTTAAATACAGAATTCAATCAAATTAAGGATAAAAAAGGGAAGCATAAAGTATAGCTAGAAACAAAACAAAAATATGTAAGGACTTCTTAGGAGATAGGTTATAATATCGGAAGAAAGATTTTAATAGCTAATATAATAACTCAATAAATTACATAATTTATATATTCCATAGAACAAAAACAGTTCAATTGCTCAAAATTTACCTTTGAGTATATAGAACAGATTAATTCTTTCCCCATTGTTCAAGGTGATGCTTCTGTTAATGGGGATGCTTAATTTTATTTGATTAAGATCTAGCTCTCTTGGGTGGCTCAGTCATTAAGCGTCTGCCTTCGGCTCAGGTCATGATCCCAGGGACCTGGGATCGAGCCCCGCGTCAGGCTCCCTGCTCTGCGGGGAGCCTGCTTCTCCCTCTCCCACTCCCCTGCTTGTGTTCCCTCTCTCACTGTGTCTCTGTCAAATAAATAAATATAATCTTAAAAAAAAAAAGATCTAGCTCTCTTACTAGATGAAGAACCATATATGTTAGGTTCCCTATTTTACTCCTAGAAATTGGCATGTAACTCCAGAGGAATTTACTGATTTATTGCAGCAGATATTCAAACCCACAGGTCTCCTATTAAGGAACATGAACATAGAGGATATATAATCTATGGCTAAGTCTTATGTGTTCCTTTACTGACTTTTAGTTTTGAATGGAGTAACTTATCTGTTGAATAATGATATAATCAAAAAGGAGTAATGTCAGTTGAGGAAGGAAGGGACATGAATTGGTACACTTTGGGTTTGGTATGGGATTGTTGCTTGTAGGCTTTCACTAAATATGCTATTTTCCCTGTCCTGAAGCACATCTTCCTTCAATTTTCAGCAATCATTATGTATATCAAATTCCCATTTCTTGATTACTGTATCTTCATTCTTCACCCTTTCCTTTGTGTTACCTTCAGAAGTCTCCCTAAGCTGGAGTATTAGTTTGTAAACAATTACTAATGATGTGCCAATGTGATTTATCTTTCAGCTCTGCCTCACCACCTTTCAATGGTATGATGTATGTATATGTACATACATCATATGTATATGTATAATATGTATAATAAACAGCTTTATTTTCTATAACAATTTATATTTTAAGTCCAAATTTGGTTCCAAAAATTAATCTAGTGGGGCGCCTGGTTGGCTCAGGTGGTTAAGCAACTGCCTTCAGCTCAAGTCATGATCCCAGGGTCCTGGGATTGAGCCTTGCATTGGGCTCTCTGCTCCTCAGGGAGCCTGCTTCTCCCTCTCCCTCTGCCTGCTGCTCCCCCTGCTTGTGTGCAAGCTCTTTCTCTGTCAAATAAATAAATAAAATCTTTAAAAAAATTAATCTAGTTTGTTTTAGATGTATTCATCATTTCAGGATTCAATGCATGTTTTTCACTGACTCCCCTCCTTCTTTTCCCCAGGGTACTATTCAAATTCCTCCTGGCTTATGTATCTAGCCTGAATCTGAGAAAGGTAAAACCACATGTTTTAGCATTTGTTCATTCTGGTATCTGTTGAGGTGAACAATCCCATTAGTGTCTTGAATGTATCATCTGGGGTGCCTTAGCAACTGATACCTGCTAGAACCTGACAACCAAGCCAATTTTGAAACAACTTCTGCCCTTCATTATTCCTGGCAGTTTCTCCTCAAACTTCCATGCCTTTCTCAAGACAAGAGAAAATATAACTGCTTTCTCATAACACTCTGGTGACATGTGACTCTGTAGGAACACCTCCCCCGTATGTGTCCAGAGGCTTCTATAAGTATAATCTATCCTATTCCCAGACTGCGGAGACAGAGGAACACTTACAAGTCTGATGCCATCAGGGTTCAAATGGAAACTGCTTATAAGTTTCCTCCTCTTTCAAATTTACCCCAAGAAATCTGGGGAGTTCCTCCTTCATGTCCTTATTCTGGAACTAGTTCCTTCTCAAAACCCACATCTCTAAGCCTTTCTCTTCTGCTCATGACATCTTTATCCAGTTCATGGAGAAAGTGGCACCTATATCAGTATTCATTATTCCCAAATTTCTATTTATTCTACACATATTCTGTCCTGCATAATTCAAAAATTTTGTAACTAAAAAAATCATCTTTGTCAAACCAAATGTTTTCAAATTATGTTATGAGTTTCAGGTGACAATTTTTGAGCTCAAAAGTCAAGAACTTAATACTTTTTCTCTGTTGTTCTACTGTTCAAACTTTGTTGCTTGGATCCGTATTCCTGGACTCACATAACTGTTTCCTGAAATGGGGAGACAAATGGGAGCAAAATAGAATTCTGATAATAAAAAGCACATTGATGAATATCAAAATATCACATTGATGTACTTGTTTCATTAAAGATAGACTTTTTCTCTACTTGTATTTTTAAAATGTTGTCTTGTTTTTGGTGGGTGTGAAATTGGGCAATAAAATAAAAAAAAATGCTTTTATTTCCATATCTTTAGCCACAAGTCCATTGACTTTGAAGCATGCTGATATCTCTGCCAACTGGAAATACTTCTCATCACACTCACAGTACCTTCCAGCTACTGCCCTAGTTCCTTTATTTCATTGCCAGACTTCTCCAAGGAATCTTTAACACTTTGAGTTCATGTCTTTACTGCCTGAAACAAAATATTCAACCTAAAAGCAATGTTAAATAACCAAAATGTTTACCACGGCAAAACCTAAAACTCCAAAATGACCTCTTCAGTCCTGTGTGGTCTGGTTGCTATCTGTCTCTCTAGTTACATTTCATAACACATTTCCTCTTGTGTTAAATGTCTAGTCACCTATCCTTTTTCACTTTGTAAAGTTCCTTTCTATCCTGGCCTTTTCACAACCAATTTTCTCTTTCTGAAATGCTCTTCCTTTTTCTACTTCTTTAATTTAAAAATCTGATGAATTGCCAGTCACTCACTGAAGCTTTTTCTAACATATGATCTCTTAAAACTACATGCTCTCTTTAGCACTACCATAGTATTAATTTTACAGGCATTAGTAACTATTTAAGATCTAGCTCTTGTACTAGACCAAGAACCATGTATATTAAGTTCCATATTTTACTTCTAAAAATTGGCATGGTTATTGGTTCATAATGAACACTCAATAAATATGTATTGAAAGAAAGAATGAGTCTTTCTTTGTTAGGAAGTCCTTTGAGTAGTATTCCCTAACATAGTAAATAGACTGTTCAGTTAATCACAGACATTGTTCTTCTTTCATATTATAAGACTGTATTTTTATTTCAGATAGATACTAAGTATCTAAAAGTTGTAGTATCAAAATGATTACTATTTTATTATCCTTTGTAATTATACTGAGTAGATTTTCTCAGTGGTTGCCCTGACAAAATTCATAGGGCAGTAATCGGAGAGTTATCATTTGAATTTATATATTTATATGCACTTCCCTCCTCAAAATATTATAAATTTAAGCCATAAAATTTAGGTATTAAACCTAATGCGCAGTATCAGTTCTCTTCAATTTCATCTAAATTGATACACCGCCGCAGAACAATGAAAAATATTATCACAGTCTTCTATGGTAAATAATATACATTAATTTTGTATTAAAATAAATGGATACATTATGCAACAACTGTCCAAGATTTTATGATAAAATAATAGTCCCTAAGAATCACATAAACTTCCAAAAAAAAACCCCACATAAACTTCTATTTTTGATTGTCTCATCATTTATTTAACCTCTCTTGTTGTTGGATATTTAGATTATTTCACAGTTGTTATTAATATTAATGATGGTTTGAGTAAATTTACATGTATGTATAATAAGTACATTGAATAACCAGTACTCAGAGAGTGTAATAAAAAGTAAATGCATTGTGTTTTCTCCCACTCTCCCTCTAAAACCACTCAGTGCTGAAAATTTTTTGAAATAATTTTTAAGTAAGAGAAAGTCTTACTACAACCTTAAGTTGCTGAATGCAATCTCAGTTCAGCAATTAAATGCATTTAGCCTCAGGTAATAATAGGAACTTTGAACTTCTTTCCAAAGTAAATATTCTCTACAACTTTTTCAGACCTTGTTTGATATAGATGGGACACCTGAGTTCAGTAATGGAAGGTGACTGGCTCTTTTCTCTCTTCTGAAAGTCCTCGTTCTCCAAACTACTGCATGTTTTTCATTGTTTATTTGTTTGCTTTATTTTGTTTTGTATGTTTCTCCTCTGAGCTTGAAGTAGAAAAAGAAAACCAAACTACGGAAATCAAGACCTTATAACTTGCTTGGCATTTTTATGTTAGCTTGGTACTCTCAAGACCTGACAGATGTTTAAAGGCTATGCTTTTGTAAATATGTTTCTAAATTTACCAGAAGCCACCACTGAGTAAGTTCTATTGCATTCTGCATAATGTGCCTCTCAGTTGTCTCTAATTTCTTATTAACCCCTGTGAGTATGGCCAACTCCCCTCCAGCTTCCACAAGGTGAAGTCTCGTTTCCCATTAAGGAAACATTTCTCAATACTTCAACTCATGATAGTTTTTTTCTCTCTTCTGGCCCATTTATGGACTAAAGTAAGAACTCAAGCATTTCTTACTTCGAAAAATTTTAATACTGTAGGCCTTTTTAAAGACAGGAGCATCTCTCTCTATTTCAGCAAAACAGCCACTACACCCTGCATCCTGTAGATCTTCTGGGCCATAGTCATTCACCACGTTCCACTAGTGATAAGGAAATAATATTAAGCTCTCCCTGTGGTGCCACTGGTATCCCTCTTGTGGTTGAAGTAAAGGGTGGGTCCAGCCCTCCAACAGTTCCCATGCGTTCAAGGTGGGGAATAAAGGGGAGTTGTCTCCAAAGAAATATTTTTGTCTTTCTTTCTGTCTCCAACCAATTGCCTCCTTTATGGTCTCAGTATGTGGGAATATCTTACTGACTCTCAGAACCTGCTTTGACATTTGTCCATGGTGGTCTGTCACATAATCGACATTGGAATTTCACGTCTATTGTGTTTTTGCATTAAGCAAAAAGAACTCAGAAATTTTAACTAAACATATTTTTTGCACAAAAATATTTTCAGCACCAAAATTGTCCTCAGTTATTGGCCAAAGACTGACTATTTTAAAGCTCTTGGTACACATCTTTCAAGTGTTCCATAAGGTTGTAGCTGTCAATCTACACTCCACACTCATCTAAAAGTGTTCCTAAACATTGAACACTGCCTTAATAATCCCGGTCAATTCATCATTTTATGGTTTTAATTTTCTTCATTTACTATTGACTTAGAATATATATTTTAAACATTTGTTTTTTTAAAAAAAAGATTTTATTTATTTATTTGAGAGAGAGAGCACATGAGAGGGGCGAGGGTCAGAGGGAGAAGCAGACCCCTGCGGAGCAGGGAGCCTGATGCGGGGCTCAATCCCAGGACTCTGGGATCATGACCTGAGCTGAAGGCAGTCAGTTAACCGATTGAGCCACCCAGGTGCCGCTAAACATTTGTTTTTGACCAGTGATCCTTTCTTAGAGAATCTTTATCACATCCTTCCCCAGGTTTCTATTGGAATAATATCATTTCCTATTAACTTTCAGGGTCTCTGAAAATCTTAAGACTTTACTGTATACCTATCACATACATTGCAAATATTTGTCATTTTCCTCTAATCCATCTGAATAATGATTCTTCCTCCCCCAAGAGTCCCCTATGACTCAAGTCTCTCGGCAACAAACTTAGTGACATTCAACATTAACAAAGTTCTGAGAGCATAACCTTGCTCTTAAAAGGGTCAGCTATACATTGCCAAATAAAATGGGTAAAACTCAATGTGGCATTCAGAGCCCTCAAAATGACACCATTAATAGCAATGACAATGGTTATTACAATTTTTATTGAATACTATGGTAACTGATTTATATTATTTTTCTCCTTTGAGCCCCAGAACCATGATGCGAGATAGCACTATTATTATCCCTATTTTACAAATTAGAAAACGGTTGAGGTCTGGAAATTAGATAATGTTCCCACAGTATGGGAGGTTGAATAAATGCTTCCCTAAAGATGTTCACATCTTCATCCCCAGAAAATGTAAATATATTCCTTTACAAGGCAAAAAGGGCTTTGCAGATATGATTAAGGATTTTGATATGGGGCGATGATCCTGAATTATCTGAGTAGGCCTAATGTAATCACAAGGGTCTTTATAAGAAGAAGACAAAAGGGACAGTTAGAGAAGAGTGAAGACAGAGGAGTCAGAGAAGAGAGACATTGGAAAATGTTGTGTTGTTGGATTTGACTCTGGAAGAAAGTGTTACTAGCCAAGGAATGTAGTACAAATGGCAAAGAAATAAATCCCCTCCCACAGCACCTCTAGAAGAAATATGACTCTGCCGATCCATTTTGGATTTCTGACCACTCCAGAACTGTCAGATAATAGATTTGCGTTGTTTTATGCCATTAATTGTGGCAGTTTATTAGGAAACTAATTGACTATTTACCTGTCCTGTGACGGGTGACTAACCGTTCTCCATTTGATTTCCCAATTTCTCATCTTTCTTCCCTGTGGCCAGCCTATCTTCCCAACTATAATTGAATCAGTGACAATGGTATGAGTCTTCATTTGGAATCTTTTATACTATCTTTAAAACACGCATCAAATAGTTTAACCTGGTATTTTCTTCTAAAAATAGGTATCGTATAATCCAGCCAAAATGTTGCTTCCTGAAAAGCTAACTTTAATTCCTTGAATATATTCTGAATTTACTAATTTTTTAGCTGTAATCCTGCCCCCCACTCTCCCATCTCCCGACACACGCACTGGTCGTGCACCATTTCATCAGCACCCAGCTGAAGGGCTACTTGTCCCATGAATGTAGTCCTGATTTTTTTCAGTATCTATGACTCCCAGTTGTACTGTGTACCTCTTTTACAATCTTTTATCCTACTGCATCATGCATTACAGTTTTTTCTATCTGCCTTCTACTAGATTTTGAGTTGCTTGAGTCTGTGGATGGTATTTGCCTCCTTTTTTTATAGTTGTGAGTGCCTAGCCTAGGATGTGGCTCCAGGTAGGTGATCACTAAAAGTATGTCAAATTGAACTACTACTGCTAAGAACTCTGTCTCTATAAGCCAGCTCTCACCCGTTTAATAACTTCTACTTCTGCCACAAGGCTTTAATAAATATGGTGCAAGCCCCAAAAATGCACTTTTGGGTCAAATATATTGAGTTCAATCCTCTTCTCCACAAATATTGCTGAAATGAGCCTGGATTCCATCCCAGTTTCTGTCAAAGAGAACTTTATAGGCAACTCCTGGCTTTGGCTGAGGCCTTTATCCCAGGGACTCAAAGGCCATTACAGCTGCAAATGCTTCAAATCATAACAGAAAAGGAGGTTATATTACTAAATTATGTGAACTTTTTCAAATTCAACACATCAATCATTCTCCTTAAAACTGTAAATTCTCGGTACAGTACAACATATTTCTGAGGTAAAGAAAAAACGATTTATATTTAGCTGGTTAGCATTAGAAAACATAACTATTTTTAAAATTTTCTATCTAGCATTCTTCGATTACTCAGTTCCAATTGGAAATGGCTCATTAGCTGATATTTTTCTTAGTTGTTTTAGGTGATCTTTTCCTCTTAATGTAGATATCTACACTCTATTATTTTAGACATTTATTTGAATTCTTCTCCTAGGGAATATCACAAAACTCTGGATCATTCATGATACCTGTTTTATTTGTCTTATGCTTTAAATTGTAGTTTCCTGATACTGCTTTAGTGGTAGTTGAAAAAGTCATAAACATATATGTTCCTCATGGGATGTCTGAAAGTTTACACCCACATACAATACATAATATTTTCTGTATGTACCTTTCTGGTCAATGTCTGTGTCTACTCCAAAGGTATAGCTAGATTAGCATAGAAATTTTATAATTGTGGAAGGGTTCTGTTGTACTAAAATTTTATATTTAGTGCCTTAGGTAATTTTTTATATTAGTCATCTTTTTATGCTTCAGATAACCTCTATCAATACTTGCCATCCTCTGGCCACTGATAGACTCATTCCTAAAGTTTTTTGCTTCGAGTATCTGTGGTAGATTGTTCATGGAATGGCATTTTAAGAAATCAGATCTTCAAAGCTTACTTTTCCCTAAAAGGTTACTTTCAGAAAGATTTCTGCTCCTTACAACCAGAAAGGTTCCAAGTGAAAGCCACAGGTGCTGCCTTGGATATTATGGCATTCCGCAATTGGAAAATACTCCTGAATTGACGATTTTCAGCATGCAGATGAATATACCCATTTTTGTGGTGGACAGAAGGGATGAAAAGGTCAAAGATAATTTGGGGCCTTAGGACGTTTGTTGTTGATATTTTTGTTAGCCAATTTACTTTTGAGAGCCTGCGCTCACATACTCAAAATACATTGCTGTTACTGCTTTGTGTAAAATCAGCCTAGTACAGTGGGAAAAGTGAGGACGCTAGAGTCAGACAATCTTGGTGTAAGTTCTTGTCTATGTTCTTAATGGAGTTGTGTCAGCTTCCTACTCTGCTAAAATAGGGGAAAACATGTCTGTTCTAGTATTATTGTGAGATTCACAAATGATATTTTACCTGCAGTTCCTCGTAGGTAATGAGCATTTCAAAAATATAGTTATTATCATTCCCTGCTGACATTTATAAAGAAGAAAATTAGGTTGACCGTTTTCTATTATCATTTGGAAATTACGCATGTGATGTGCTCCCCACATCATGCTTGACTAACAAAAAGAAGTCTAAATTTTAATTAAGGGCAAGGTTTGAATATTGTCAAACACTCTTTCACTAATTTTTAAATTGTGGTCTTGGGTATATTCCAAGACTGTGGAGCGGGATTGTAGCTGTAGGCTGACAATGGAAACATGAAGGGAATGAGCACAAAAGACAAGATGTGATAGTTGAGGAGCATTAGGGACAAGAGAAACTTTAGAAGGGAATTTTAAAAATACGTGCAGTGTAAACAATGAATCATGGAACACTGCATCAAAAACTAATGATGTAATGTATGGTGATTAACATAACAATAAAAAATTTAAAGAGAAAAAAAATATGTGCAGTGTATCCACAATCTTTATTTACCTCCTCCAAATATAAGCTCAAGAAAATCTGTATCATTTTCAATGTTTTTAATTGAATTTGTATGTGCGCATATGTGCACATTCAATTGTGTCTATTTTCTTGACTGCAGTAAAATGCTAAGGTAAAATCTAGTATAGTTCAAAGACAACCAATTCCATGTAGGTTATACTTCTTGGGACCACTTAAAATTATTTGATTATATATTTGTACTTTAATAATGTTCAATGCAGAGTGTTATTGTTATAGAGCATAAAGCTAAGTAAAGAGAGAGAGAGAGGCAATTCATTGAACGATCCACTTCTTATGAAAGTTAACTGAATTAATTTATGCTAACTAAACTCATGAAGAAAAACTCTCCATTGAAACTGAAATATCACCTCATTTAGGAAGCCATCAGTAGACAAACCCAGGTAGAATCAATTTCCTTTCCCATCCGCACTTAAACCATCAGGACATCAACAAGCTTCACCTAGTAGGGCTGCATAGGTGTCTTCTAGTTCATTTCTTCATTGTGTGAATTTCTTTGGTATAGAGACTGTGACTCACTCATTTTTATTTGCTTAGATCGATAAATATTTGTTGAATTATTTGCTCTAACAAAAGTTTAGTTTATGAAGTAGAACACCAATTTTTCACATAGAATACAATTTTTTAACATTCTTTTCTGGCTCTAGGAATACTTATATTTGCAAACTGTGGCATCTTTTTCTTACCATAAAAATATATGCTGAGCATGCAATCCAGGCAGAGATCTGTGTGGTCTTGAGGGATATTTCATTTAGGCTGTGGTAGAGCTTGGAAAATTATCTTTGCTTTTCTATAGAGTACAACTTTCTAATGGCTCAAGTGCTGATGCCTCTCAAATAATGTCTTGTTCTCATTTCAGTAACACTAGAAAAATACTGATTTTTTTTTCACTTTATTTTCTCACAATTCCATACAAAATGCCATGTTCCTGAGAAGGTGCCCTTCTTTGAATAAATTAAAATGAATTAAATCATAAACCTCTTTATTTACAACTAAGCTACAAACCATTTCTTTGGGTGGGTTAATACTATAAATTATTAATCTCTTCACTGTGAATTTATTCTTGTGCTTAGAGGGTGACATTTTATGACCTGGTCCTCAGATTCCTGGAGCACATACTTCATGGAGCCTGCAGATGCTCTCCTACTCATGAAGACAGCAATAGACAAAAGGCAAAGTTTTAGGACTTTGGCTGTCTTCCAGATTTGGAAAATAAATTTTGTGAAGAAATCAATCTCTTGCGGTACCTGGGAGGCTCAGATGGTTAGGCATCTGCCTTTGGCTTAGGTCATGATCCCAGGGTCTTAGGATCGAGGCCCGTATCGGGCTCCTGGCTCAGCGGGGAGCCTGATTCTCCCTCTGCCTCTCCCCCTGCTCATGCTCTCTCTCTCTCTGTATCTCTCTGTCTCAGATGAGTAAATAAAATCTTTAAAAAAAAAAAAGAAATCAGTCTCTTCTCTTTCTGTGTGTGTGTGTGTGTATGTGTGTGTCTTTTTCTTAAAAATCAGGCAATGAAACAATTATTTTCATGCGTTAAAAAACTAAATTGAATGAATACACTAGTTATTTTAGTTTTATGTAAGTTTAACATGAAGTTTAAGAGGAAATAAAATTTGGGATACCTACTGAGTTAATTTCCATATCCCTGTTAGATCTTGATCTTATGCCTTCCAGCACTTTTAAAAACATCTGTAACTAGTGAATTGGGACAAAATAGTGAACTGCAGCATCCAAATGGAACTACGGAGGTTTGGATTTCCTAATGGAAAACTGGAAAATATATTTTTTCATACTTAGTGAACTCTTGCTCAATTGGCAGAATATTATACTTTAGGTCATAAACGAAAGAAATTAAATACTGCATCAGCAAATGGTGACAGGGAAAATACATACAGATATAAACATATTCTTACAAGGAAGCTTTTGGGTGGCCTGAGCAAGAAAAAAAAAAAAAGACTTCAATTAAAACCAAATGCTTAATGTGTATACAAACTATAAAACTTACCTGTCAAAATGAACCCCATGCTTAGCCATTTAAAAAAAATCCAAGTCTGACAAACAAGAAAATGGTTAATTTCAACTTCAAACCATGTAATAGTAGACTATTAAGCTGCTCCCTGTTTTTGCCATTTTGGTGATCCTCTAATATCTCTGACAGCAACAATATTTATGTCTCTAGTTTATTACAACAACCATTTATTGCATTTCTGTTGTATGTGTATGCCGGGACTGTGAGAAGCACTAAAGGAGCAAAGATGCTTAAATCCCAGGTCTTTCGTTTAAGAGACTCACAATCTGGCAGGGGAGGACGGGGTGAAGTGGCAATATACTTTTTAAATCAATGAGATTGATTGCAGTTTCTAATAGAAGCGTTCTTTTTCTTTTTCTTTTTCTTATGCATATTGGGTTTTAATAAGATGTGGAAGATATTGTTTAATGAATAAATTATTTGAAAATGAAATTGCCCTCACCACTTGTCTTAGATTGTGTTTACATGCATGAGAGAACAGAGCGGATTTGTCACCTGAGCAGAGTCCCATTTGCCTCTCTTCCAGAGGCACACTTGTTCCTGAAGCAGGAATACACTACATTGGAAGCGACCTATGTCACTGTTTATTCAGATTTCCAAGCTTTATCTTTAACTCATAGCAAAACCATGCCTGGCCCCAAATTAAATCTGCAAATCAAACTGCCTCAACTAAATCTCCATCTGATGTCAGTGCTTATTTTTTTAATTTTATTTTATTATGTTATGTTAATTACCATACATTACATCATTAGTTTTTGATGTCAGGGCCTAGATATTTTGTTTTCAAAATCTTTATCACTTAGAGAGGGATTATATTCCTGTTTTGGGGTTTTTGTTGTTGTTGTTGTTCCCTTTTTTTTTTTAACCACCTTAACAGCAACTACATTCCAATTGATTTGGTGAGATGAATGCCATTTACACCTCAGTTTGCACCTTTTTGAAAACGTGCTCAGAAGGGAATAAATCTACACTTTCCACAATGATTGTGCATAAGGAAGTCTGGGGCTGCTAAGAAGAGGTGTTAGACACGTATGGGAATGTATTAGTTACAATCACACCTAAATCTCAATGATTTCCAAAGTGATAGAACTAAAGTATACAGGAGAGCTGAGAGAGTCTGCAAAGATTAATTATACTAGACTTTTTTCTTGTTAATTATAAATGGTTAAAACTTCATAACTTCTATTGGTGGGGCATTTGGTTGTAAAGCTTGGTGGAAATAAATATAAGAGATATCATGCAATAATTAAGCACATTTAAGTTGCTCCTTTGTACAAGGAAACATACGGATGACAGTGTCTGGGCATTAAAACATGAGTAATAGTTTATAAGTAAGCAGGTTATATGTGTGGGAATACAATCATGGGTTAATAAGTTATAGGGTCTCATAGCATAGCAGAAAACTGCTTTCCGTCTTGTTGGAAACAACAGGACATGCTTTGCTTCTCTAGTACAGGCTCTACCAGATTTGTGGGATTCTTAACACTTGCCTGCTTTTGCCTCACCTATAGAAAACTCATATTCAGAAGTAGTCAAGCCTACCCTTTGAATTTCCTAAGATTTATTGCCTTGTTTGCTTCAAGAACTTTGTAACCCCCTGCTCTGCACTTACACCTCTGCTCTGCATGAATTCCTATGACGTATGTTATTTTCTTACCTGAAGTCTTTGCATTAATAGGAGAGTCTAGGAGTGGCTCAGAGAGTCTATCCTCAGGCTTCCTCTCACCTCTCTTGACTAAACGGTAGTCTCAAGTAATTATTTCTGCCACCATGGGTTTTGCTGGTTGAAGCCCACAAGGTAGTAGTTGACACCCACAATATGGATTTTTGAAGAACGTGGCAGGATTATTTGACTTTGGTAACAATCACACAGTTATGGCATTTGCTCTCCTATAGTGATTTGCAGGTCTTCAAACAATAAGAAAAAAGTGGTGAACTTGAAATTGAACTTGAACTTGTGTTACTCAAAACCAGGCATGTAGGGGATGTAATATAAGAGACTGAATGACTGGAACTCAGACTAGGCAAGGGGGCAAGTAATCTTAAAGAAAAAAAAGAAAGTTAGCTGATGCCCTGATGCCTTCAACAGGAAAAAAACAAGGCAGGCCCTCGAGCCAGCCTGATCATGCCCCAGGAAGGCAAAGTGTGTATTGGAAATTTCTGGTTTTGAGGGCATATAGACTTGGATTCCAATCCTAGCTCTGCAATTTATTATTTGTGTAATCTGAAAGTGTCTTGAAATTCATCACTTCTAAACTAATGGAAATAATACCTGCTTGATTAGGTTGTCATAAAGAACCAATATAATGAAACTCGGGTATAGGAGGAACCAACACAAGAGGCAGAGAAGAGATGAACAGTGATATAGGGCAACAATTTGGATGGAGTGTTGCTACAGAAAAAAACAAGTTTCAGGATGGGGCCGGAATGTTGCTGAATGATACAGAAACCAAAAAGTATCGGTAGGATTTTGGATAAGACAATGAAAAATACTACAGTGTAAATGTTATCATGTAAATAAGGGCTAATGAGAAGGAACAATAGATCCAGCCTGGGGTGGGGAGGCCAGAGAAATGGGGATGAAAGGGAAAAATGCAGATCAGAGTAGAGGAGTGGCTAAGGGGTTGGAAGACGAGGTATGGTGTTATGAAGAGTAAGAATATTATATGACCCCAACATTTATTTGTCACTCTAGACTGAAAGTTTCATTAAAATATATCACCTTTTCATGAGACACAAACCCTCTTAAATTAATAATCTAAAAATACAGTATCAGTAATTATCATAGGAAATGCTCATGGATTTCCCTTGAATAAGTATTAGAAATATGCAGCCCATATCAACACCATACACTTGGACAATGATAAGTTTAGCATTATATGTTAATTCCTTTTTCCATATTCATCTTAGCATTCATCATAGAACATAAAGTTATTTTTGAACAATAAGGCAAGCCAATTTTTCGGTGAATAAACTGAATTAGTGATAGGCAATCATGCAATTCATTTGAAGTAATATTGATAAAAACATTTAACCTTCTATTTTTATTTGTGAATAATACCAATAAACTAAGAAATTATATAACATCAAATAAAATCACTTAATTATAATTAATACAGGGTATATTTGGTGATTAAGTATTTTTTCTAGATTTCTGTAAGAAAAATATATAAAATGGAGATTCAAAAAGGGTTGTCTGAAAATAGGATTGACTCTGATAGCAAAAAGTACATCAAAGAAAATACAATGAAATTCAGAATTCTTGTGGCAGGAAGTTATTTTGAATATAGTCTTGCTTGAACAAGTACATAAGGTTATCTTGAATAGGAAATTGCAAATATCTGTCCCAGATTCTTTCTTATGAAGCCATCATGACATTTCACCTGTGTAGCTTCCTTTGAGTTCTGGAAAGGTTTCAAATGGGAAAATTGTGTCTTGGTGGGAAGGAAGGAACTCAGCCCTACATGAATGAACTCCAAGCAATGTTCTAAAAACATATTCAAAAATAAACTTCCAAAGCACCTACTATATGCCTTAGGGATAAGAGAATAGAGACTGCCAAGTTTTAAAATCTGTTTCTCAAGGGTTTCTAGCTTTGCAACACACTTGAAGTTTAACAAATGAGACATCTTCATTTGGGAAAAAAAAAAGGGGGAGACTCTCTCACAAGGATTTTGGATAGCTCTTATAAAACTATATTTTGTTGATCTAATTTTAAATGTATTAGAAACATGCAGATTAAATTTCTCTAGAAAGAAGCTACTTAAGAATCAAGGGTAGGTTGCTGGGCCAAGGATAGCTTGGCACTGGACAGCCTGGAGTCTTTGAAAATAACACTCAAATATTTGATGAACCCAAATGACAGCCAAGTTCCCAGAAAATATTGAGCGGATGGTGGTTACTCATATGTAAGCTAGATCTCCTAGTGGATTTACAATTACTGGGACATTAACTATGGGATATGTTAGGGAAGTAAGTGATCAGAAGAAAGACAAGTAGGGCTAAATGTTCCTTTCCTTTATATTCAAATCCTAATTGATTTTGTCCCCCATGTAATAGAATGTGTGTGTACTTAAATCTGTTACTTTGAGTCCAGCATGATGGATGCTATTTTACCATCCATGATATGGTACCCTATATTCTTATGTTGTCTTTCATTATTCTTATTGTTTTGCCATATAACTTTTAAAGGAACAAAAAGTAATTTAAAATTCTCCAAAAGTTCATAAAACTTTTAATCCGTTTTGGTTTTGTTTTGTTTGAATTGCAAAACATGCAAAAAAGGGCAGAAATCACATGCAGAAAGGATGGGTGAACATGTTAAGAAGTGAAATACCAAAACTCCTTTACATTTCCTATATACTCTGCCATCTCCATCTCCCTCCACTTAGGTTTCTTCATCTGTCAACTAACTTCTGAGTCTCTAATATCTTCAAATGTATTATACTCTGTTTTCAGGGTAATATCTTTTTTTAAATTAGTTTATGTCCTCTACAAAACATCATTCAATTGAAGATACTGCTCATCCCCCAGCCATCTCCACACCTGTGCTCCAGCCTTATAGGGTTACTCGGTTCATACCTCTGCGAATCATAGTCTCTTTTTTGCTAATCTGACACACTTTCTTTTGTGCCGGTGAACTCTGCTCACTCACCATGCAGTCGTGGTGTCCACCTCCTCTCTAAAGCACTGTGTGACCTCCCCAGGCATAATGAGGGTCCTCATCTCTTGGTTTCCAGCCTGTGTTCCCATTATTCTCTTGATAATAAGAACAAGTATTAGATTTATCCCTGTATCCTTGTGTGGGAGAAGTGGATAACCATGCAGCAAAAACTTCTCCCTCTTCTGTATGATAGAGTTGGGATTTTGTTTGTTTGTTTGTTTGTTTGTTTGTTTTAAAGCTACACATGCAGAGCCCTTATTTCCCAAATCCTCTTGCATCTGAATGGAGTCTTGTCAAGTAGAAGGGGTATTTGTCATTTCCAGAACAAAGAAATTAATCAACAGTGTTACTTTCTCTCTCCTCTTCTACTCCATCTTGGGATGAGAAACATAGCACTCTGAGGCTCTGGGAGATAGTAGATCCACAAGATGGAAGGGACCCAGGTCTCGGAACTACGACCTAGAGGAAAGCTGCATGCCAAACAGGAGCGTCCACATTTAATACCAGAATTCAACTTGCATTTGGTTAAGCCACGGAAATTCTGAACTTTGTTACAGTGGTAGAATTACCTTACCTAGCATGCACATTAACATCGGGTCACTCAATAATTGCGGAAAGAATGAATGAATAATTGAATAGGTTCATGAGTAAAAGTGCCCGGCTGTCCGAGAGCTCCCTTCACCTCAATGCAAGAAGCATCAGCCTGAGAGTTTATCTTTAGTTTTTGATCTCAATAAAAGCACAAATGACGCTGAAAAGAAGGGCAGACCTGTTATCAAATGCTGTCAAATAAAAGTTTAAATCATGCTTCTTAAGGCTTCTCAGAGTTTCCCACTTTCTTCATTTTCCACCGTCTACCACGCTATTGGTACGTCACCATCACCACTATGACTACTGTTACTACGGCTGCCACTGTCGCTACCAGTCCTACCACCAGCAGCAAGTATCTATCGAACATTTCCAACATACCGGGCACTGTTTTAAGGATTTTGCGTGTCTTCACTCGTTTCATCTCACACCAATCCTGGGAAGAATAAAGTAGATCATGAAACTGAGGCACGAAGAGTTTCAGCAGCTCCAGCAATCAGGCTCCAGGGATTATATTGCATAAGAAGTCTCGGCGGAATTGAATCTGCACTCTAATACACTACAGGTTGGGAAAGTATACATCCTATTACACCAGCTGCTGGGGGCTCCACAGATTCCATTTGTTGAAAGGGTTTTCTGAAAGCTATGTGTATCACCGTGCCCTCCAGACTCCTGAAAATAGAAGCACACCATGGCTACATGCATCTAAGCAGAGGCTCCTTTTAAATGTTTGCAACAAAGAAAATATTTTAAAAAATATAAAAATATTTAAAAAAACAGGAGTGGTAGAAACAAAACTGTCTCTACTTCCTTAGGATTCATTACTTTGATCCCTTTATTTCAAATTAAGCAAGAACCATTAGTTAGGAGGCTTAGTTCTCCAGAGCTCTAAGCATACACAAATGTGACTCAGGTGGTTTCCTCTCCAGGGACTCAAAATCAAGGAAAGGAGAGAGGAGCCAGGCCGGCAGGTCTTGTGGTTTCCATTGTTTCATTTGGCTTGAGTTGCAGCCTTTGGCTTGTTCCATATACTCATGGAAAGGCAAACCTCAAAGGTTTGGCTAGGACTTTACAAGTTGTTTGTGAAATTCCCAAAGACAGAAAAATAAACCGCAGAACTTTGGGTGAAAAATGTAGCACGATGTTTTTAATGGAAATTCTCATAATAACCATCCTCCTTCAAGTGTACAATTTCCACCCTCAAAACTCATTTCTTCATAGTATGCATTTTCATACATATCCTTATTTTCTTCTCTGAAGGAGGCTCTCGGCAAGAATAGAATAAAAATTAAAACAGGAAAAGTATGGCACGGTAGCAAGAGCTCTTGACATAGCTTGCAAGTCAAGAGATCAGGGTTTTAGTCCTAATTTGCCACCAAGAATATATTTAAACTTTAATGGGTCACACAATCTTAGTGTCATGTACATAGCTTTTTAACTTGTCATTTAAGATGATCAGAGTCTCTCTTTTACAGCACGTTCTCTTCAAGCTCCATCTTTCATATTTTTTTATAGTTTCCTCTTCTACTCTGAGACTGTCTCTTGTTTTTGTGTGTCACATAGAAACTCACTATAATTTGTAAGGATTATGTCTTTGAGCATGAATTGTGTGAGGCAATGGCTACTCAAGAAAGTGGAAGCCATCTCTTGTTTCAGGGGGAATTTTGTATAAGAGAATTGCTTTATGGGTGATAAGCCAAACAACAGATGCTGAAACAAAAAAGAGTTAGGAAATAAAAGAAAACCTTCCCATTATTCAGTAAATTCTCTGAACTAACACACTAAATATGGTGTTTTGTGCCTCCAAAATCTTAAATGCTCTTTCAATTTAGAGGAAATAGCTCAATATGCCCCAGCCTAGGAGGCCCTTGGAGATGTCATCTAAGTGGCAGGGATCTAAGTGATCATGGTGTCTAACTCCTAATCTCAGACACCATGTAGTATCTCATTAAAGCATTTGGATGCTTGCTCCTTGCTGCTCCCCAGGAAGAAACTGAATATCATCAATATAACTGACCTGTGAGATGGTGTCTGGAAAGTGCTGTTAATTAAAGTCTCTGATTACCACAGTGAGAGCACAAGAAAGATGAAATAGGCTTGAGCTTCTTTTCTTTCCATAAACTATTGATCACCGTTAGAAACAGCTGTACTTCTGAGTGAAATAAGTCAATCAGAGAAAGACATGTATCATATGACCTCACTGATATGAGGAATTCTTAATCTGAGGAAACAAACTGAGGGTTGCTGGAGTGGTGGTGGGTGGGAGGGATGGGGTGGCTGGGTGATAGACATTGGGGAGGGTATGTGCTATGGTGAGCGCTGTGAATTGTGCAACACTGTTGAATCACAGATCTGTACTTCTGAAACAAATAATGCAACATATGTTAAGAAAAAAAAAGAAGAAGAAGATAGCAGGAGGGGAAGAATGAAGGGGAGTAAGTCGGAGGGGGAGAGGAACCATGAGAGACGATGGACTCTGAAAAACAAACTGAGGGTTCTAGAGGGGAGGGGGGTGGGGGGATGGGTTAGCCTGGTGATGGGTATTAAAGAGGGCACATTCTGCATGGAGCACTGGGTGTTATGCACAAGCAATGAATCATGGAACACTACATCAAAAACTAATGATGTAATGTATGGTGATTAAAATAACAATAAAAAATTAAAAAAAAAAAAAAAAGAAACAGCTGTACTTCTTGTAGTCCGCACTGGTACCGTGATGGTTACATGAAGCCATTACTGAATCCTCCAAATACTTGTTTTTAATCAGTGGTTCACCTCAAACACCTGTACTCTTAATGCTTCTGCCTGTCATGGATTACTATAATTTCAATTTCTTCCTGCAAGGAAGCTATCACCATGTTAAAAGTGAAGAAGATGAGGCTCTCAATCTCAGTATTATGTTTCAGGGTCCGTTTCCTGGGATCAACCCCAATACCTTATCAGTGGTAAAATTATAATCAGAAAACCAGTCTAGTAGGGGCGCCTGGGAGGTGCAGTGGTTTAAGCATCGACCTCTTGGTTTTGGCTCAGGTCGTGATCTCATGGTTGTGAGATCGAGCCCTGTGTTGGCTCTGTGCTCAGTGTGGAGTCCGGTTGAGATTCTCTCTCCCTCTCCCTTTGCCCCCACTCATGCTGTCTCTCTCTCTCTCTCTTTCAAATAAATAAATAAATCTTAAAAAATAAAAAATAAAAGTAAACCAGTCTAGTTAATATTTCAGGTAAGAAAGTCAACAGACAGAATTAGACAGATGGTAGAAAAATGGAGAAGGCAAATGAGGATGGTGAAGCAAACCAGAGATTGGCAGGAGGATAGCACTAGCAAAGAGACAGCCAGAGATCACTACACCCCACTTGGGGCTGGAATAAGACTGGGAAAGGAATGGTATTTATCAGAATCCAGACATCAGGGCAATCTGGCAGGTTCCAGAACCATGTCAGGAACTGCTCTATAGGAATGAGGGCCACAGAAATAAGCCCTGTCTAATGAAGAGCAAGATCATGAAAAAGATATGACTACTGCTGAAAAATGCCCACACAAAAATTTACATATTAATTTTCCTAGTGATGAACAGCTAAATTGTCTTCAGATCCCTAACACTACAATCAGTGCTGTGAAGAATGTCCTGAAAGAGTTCCCCTTATGGACTTTGTGACAGTTAATTTATGAAGAACAGAATTTTTGAGTGTTGGCTACATGAATATTAATCTCATTAATAATTATACATTTCTGCAGAATGACCATTCCAGTTTAGACAGCACCAACACTGAATATTTCTTACCACCTTCTCACCAATAATTAGTTCTGATCAACTTGAAGGTTTTCACTAATCTGAGCTGGAGAGCATGTGCTCCACATTGTTTTAATTGCACAGCCCCACTTATTCATAGAATTTCTCTGAATATTTATTAACCATTCAGAGCTTCCTTCTGTAGGCCACTTAATCATTTATTTTTTTTACCTATTTTAACTATTAATGTTAACTATTTTTCTAATATGTTTCCTGTATTTTGATCTTGTTACTGTTTATTTTATAAATTCCTTTATAATTCTAGACTGTATGTATATATACTTTATATATCTAGATATTACCAATACCTGCTTGGTTCAATTCATGCAAAAATCTCTTATGATGATATGCTTAAAAAATCAATATTTGATAATATTTATTGTAAATTTATTTTTATGTAGCAAAATCCAATTTTTTATTTGGTTTTGGGTCTTGTTAAAAAAAAAAACTTTCTCTAACACAAATGGACAAAGTTATTCTCCAATGTGCCCATCTTTTAACTTTTATAAATTTATTTTCTCTTAGTCCACCATGGTTGACATTTGTTTTGCTTAAAAAATGAACTTCCTTTTGCTCCAGTTAGTGTACCAGCATTGGCCCACATACAAAACACTCCATCTATTCCCAAATGAGTGGTGCTTGTACTTCAAGTTTCTCTTCTCACACAGCACTCTGACCCTGACCTCTCTGTTTCTTTCTACATGTATTTGTCTATAACCAGGACAGTGCTAACATTGTTTTAAAATGATAGATGTGTAGGGGCACCTGGGTGGCTCAGTTGCTAAGGGTCTGCCTTCAGCTCAGGTCATGGTCCCCGGGTCCTGGGATCGAGCCCCGCATCAAACCCCATATCGGGCTCCCTGCTCAGCGGGAAGCCTGCTTCTCCCTCTCCCACTCCCCCTGCTTGTGTTCCCTCTCTCACTGTGTCTCTGTCAAATAAATAGATAAAATCTTAAAAAAAATAAAAATAAAATGATAGATGTGTAGAGAGTTTTACAAATATCTGATAAGATGAATAATCACTGTGTTTTTTTTACTTTCTCTTATTTTTGGAAATTGATACAACTCTTTACAGATCTTTGTCCCTATACTTAAATTTATAAAATAATATTTTCAAAAATTCTTTTAAAACTATATGGGAATATTCATAAATATCTTATATAGTCTTCTATCATTTTTTCTTTAACCTGAATGTTTACTAATATGGTTGTTTTGGGTTTCAGATACATAATTTTATACATATGTAATGTATATAAATATATATAATACATGTAAATATAACACTGTAATATATATAATAGTTTATGTTTAAATATATAATGTAAATATTGTATATATACACATATCGTTTGTAAGTGATTTCTAAATCAGCATTATAGTCAGAAAATAAAGCCTTTGTTGTGTTGACTTTTTAAATCTACTACAGTTTTTTGTCAATTTTCTTTCATATTCTATATAGATTCTGCCCCATGCCCAGGCAAAGGAGGACAAAATCCCAACTCTGTCCATCCTGTCTGTAGATGTGTAGCAGGAGGGTCCTCACTGGCTAGTCCCTGCCCACCTCATGCTCTTGTTCAGCACTGCCAACCATGTTAGCAAACTCTGAACCCTCAAGACTGAGAGGCCTGGTGCCCAACCTCAGAAACCAGAGAAAAGAAATGCCCTGGTCCATCAAGTTCACTTGCTCGCTGAGCATGGCCAGTCTTCAGCATTGGTGGAGTACTGATTATGTGCCAGAACTATACTCATTATTTGATATGTAACTGTTCATTAAGCCTCATGGCACCATATGCAAACCATTCCTTGTATTTTAAACGAGTAGTATTTGTGAGAGGGGTGCCATCATCATTCCCATTTGATAGACCAGGTTACTGAGGCACAAGGAGGTGAAGTAAACCGAATTAAAAAAAAAAAAAAGGCCTGAAATCTGGAATGTTATGTGAAAGCTCCCAATTTGTAAGTGTTGGCAACTAATTCAAATATTTTAACACAGCACCACCACCAACAACAACAAAAATCAATATACTCAGTTTACAGACACTAAATGAAACTCAAATTGAAGCAGACTTAGAATCCAGTGTTTTTTTCTAATGAATGTTTTCTTATGGGTGTTAATCTATGGAATAATTTCTTAAACTACAAAATATGTGTCTGTAACACAACAACTTCCTTTGTGAGCATGACAGGAACACTTTTCATATTATACAATCATAGAAACTGGTTAAAAGACCAACCATGCAGTCAGATGATCAGTGGATTGGAAAACAGGCTTATGGGCTTAAGAGATAAAAGGGTGACTTACTTTAGCATCTTTTCCCCATTCTTAAACACACAGAGAACTTCAAAATTTCGAAAGCATATTAATGTTCAATGTCCAACAGAAACAAAATAAATAAAGCACACCCTCATGCTAGAATAATAACTTGAAAGGATTGAGTAGAGAAGCTGGAAGATGTTATGTATCAAAAGTTTAAAGTGGTAAAGAGAGTTAAATGAATAATAACATGAGAACACCCCTGGTCTCCAAAGGAGACTATAAAAAAAGGTCCTAAAATAGCTAATCTGTCAACCTAGTTCTCTGGCTTAGGCAGTTCTCTGCCCTTGTTTCAGTGGTCCTCAAAATGAAAATAATGACAATGTAATATGGATGTACCTCTGTGTGTGTGATTTTCCTTCTTTGACAAAATAAACATTTATCAGTCTCAAAAATTATTTATGACTTTATTGGTGTTTGAGAAATACAAAATTCTGAAAATTGCTGCTATTGGGCTTATGTGCTATGCCTCTGTAGATAGGAGACCACCCGTGTCTCATGGGCTGTTACACTAAATCTTCAGTAACTTGAGGCTAGGTGGGACTGTGTGGTTACATCTAGGGTGACTGGCCTAATTTGATCAATCCCAATGATCACTTTACTTAATACTCATTGTCTCTTAGGAAAAGTGAACTTTTGACCTGTATCTGAGTTGCTTTTCTTCTCTGTGGCTTCTGGCTCCCTCAATTACTTTTTATTAAATTATGTTTTGGATTTATATTTAGGTCCTATTCTTTCTAAAGAAAATAGAGAATATAATGACTAAATTGTTCAATTCTTAGATGGAATTTTGAGAACAATCTATTAATTTTACACATTTCTTAACTAGAGCAAATGGTTCGACTATAAACCTATCACCTAATCTCTTTCAAGGCAATGAGTTTCTCATTGATCTGCTAGGCTGCTGCTAGCCTTGGAAAGGTGGAGTGATAAGTAATCAGCTATAATGAGAATAAATCTACAACACTGTATTTTGGAAACTCATACATGAAAAATAGTAAATGAAGAGATGATTATCAATTATTGTAAAATTCTATCTTTGAAATGAATTTACAGATAGTAAATAAAATGGTGACTTTATTAAATATAAATAAATAAATGTACTAATATTCATGTAAACAACAGAACATTAGCAATATTATTTGAATTAGGCAGAAAACACTATGTAATTAAAATATACTTGCATTTTCACAAAATTTACATCATTTCATTTGTATAGATCTTAGCATATGCAATTCAATGCATATCTCTTTCTCTTTACCAAGTGTTGAATATTTTAATAAAATAAAATTAGGTCATTTTATTATGTCTTCTCTTATGTATTTGATTTGTTTTTATTTAATGTTAAGTTAAATTATTCTAAGTATCTCATAATAAAAATTCATGAAAAATTTAATGTTTGGGATGGTACATGTTATGCAGATGAAATGTATTTTCTTGGAATATATCCATTCATGTTATACTTTCTGCATATTTATTTCTTCTCTGTCATCATTCAAAACTTATTACATATATCATGGAAATGTCACTGATCTGATAAATATGGATCAATGAACATCAAAAATACGACCTTTGAATAAAACAAGAGAAGGAAAGAACCAACATTTCTTGCTTCATTATTATATACCAAGTGCTTTGCTATTTAGATGTATGTGTTTGTGTGTGTGTGTGTGTGTGTGTGTTTAAATCATCATAACAATCTCATAAACTAACATTATCCTCATTCAAGGAGAGAAAACCTATATTGAGATATTTTTTAAATACCTAAGTAAACACATTTAATACTGTGACAGGAAATTCAAACCCAGGGTCACCTCCCAGTCTTCTGCTGCTGTCTATGATTAACTTGTATTAGACTCTTCTGTCAAGAAACCATTAAAGCTGGCTAAAATTAAAACAAACAAGCACATAGCAGTTTGAAGGAATCTTGGAGCAGACAAGGAGGCCAGGATTTGAGGGGCCATGATTCTGAAGATAAGGGAAATGCAATGGAAAAGCCTTCCATTTACTACTGTTGTTTTTTTTTTTTTTTTTCCACTTTGGACATTTGCAAATTTCCAGGACCAGGACATAGAGGCTGCATGAAAAACAGCCTCATAAATTTTGTGGCCCACTCACTGAGATAGAAAGGGAAAAATATTAGAGGTCATGATTACCATGGCAGCAGGAATTTGAGGGGCTAAATTGGGAGAAAAAGGAATCATAGAGAAATGTGTCATTTGATATATGTTTTCCCTTAAGTTTGTGCCAAACTCTTAATCTTTGCATGAAGGAGGAAAAAGACAAGAACCTAGAAGAAAAATGGTTGATACAGGCTAAAGTACTATAAGAATGTTTAACAATCTGACAGTGCTAGGCTGTCCACCAAAAAGGAGGATCCCCAAAGGGCCCTAGACTTTCAGGTGAGATCACTGGGAAAATGATCCTGTAGGATGAAGGACCAAGTAGAAGTAGACCAGCCCTGAGAAAGCCTGAAAGAAGTTTAGAAAAATCTTAGTCTCAAATTAGATCTAGGTGCTCCACCCATCAGTACCTCTCTAATAGATGAATATTAAATCTTCTCTGAAGAAAAATATCATGATTCAGAGTCTTTACAATTTTTACAATGGTTGACACTCAGTTAAAAATTACCAGGCATGACAAGAGACAGAAATAAATTATCAAAAACAAAGAGAAAAAATAGACAATAGAAATAAACCACCAGGAGAGGCGGAGCAAGATGGCAGAGGAGTAGGAGACCTGGATTTCGTCTGGTCTCAGGAATTCAGCTGAATAGGGATCAAACCATTCTGAACACCTACGAACTCAACAGGAGATCAAAGAGGAGAGTAGCAACAACTCTCTGAACAGAGAAGCGACCACTTACTGGAAGGTAGGACGGGCGGAGAAGTGAATCCGAGGCGATATACGGGAGGATAGACAGCGGGGGAGGGGTCCTCCAGCCGCTTCTGGCAAGTGATAGAGTCGCGGAGCACAAAATCGGAACTGTTAGAAGTTGGCTCCGCTGAGGGACATCGCTGCAGTGGCTAAGCAGGGGGTGGAATCATCCTGGGACAGTGTGGTCTCAGGACCCTTGGGGTCACAGAAAGACCGGGGGAGCCTGAGTGCGCCAGAGCTCCCAGGTATCGGAGCGGGGAAGCCGGCTGCAGAGACGGAGCCGAGGTGCGGGCTCTCAGGTTGGGGTTGCCATAAAGTGCGATCTGTGGTCCAGTCGGGCCACTGCTCCTCCAGCAGGGACCCAACAAGCGGCGGAGTCAGGGAGACTCTCCTTCCTCCCCGGGGAGGAGTGGCGCAGGAGCGCACCGCAGAGATCTGCTGGGTTTGGAGACTCCACACGGGGTCGGGTGCCAGAGACAGAAACGCTTGGTCACAGGCCGGGTGAGCACGGAGTGCGGCCGGAGACCGGGGACAAGGGAGTGACTGCTTTTCTCTGGGGGCACACTGAGGAGCGGGGCCCCGAGTTCTCAGCTCCTCCGGGTGGAGATTGGGAGGCCAGCATTTTTGCTATGGTCCTCCAAAGCTGTACCGAGAGCTTGCAGGGAACAAAATCTCCTGAGATCAAACCCAAGCAGGTTGCTTAGCCGGGACCGACAAGGGCAGGGCAATTCAGCCTCCGGCAAAGACATTTGGAAACCACAGCAACAGGCGCCTCCCCCAGAAGATCAGCACGAACAGCCAGCAAGCCAAGACCAAGTTTACCGATCAAGGAGAACGGGAGAACTCCAGCGGTAGGGGAATACTGCACATAGAATTCATGGCTTTTTTTTTACCATGATTCATTAGTTCATCAAAGTTAACTTTTGTTAACTGTTTTTTTTTATTTTTCTTTTTCCCTTTTTCAACGAACATCTTATTAATCTCTTTTTAAAAAAAAAACATTTTTTATTTTTCATTTTTAGAGTCATATTTTATCCCTTCATAGTAGTTACCCTTATTTTTGGTATATATACATATAAGTTGTTCTCTCTTTAAAATTTTGAGATACAGTTTCTTCTAACAGATAAAAATATACCCTAAATCACTAGTGTATGGCTCTGTTCTAGTCTCCTGCCTGATCACATTCTCTCCCTTTTTTCTTTTTTTTTTAAATCTTCTTTCTTTTTTCAAACAACTTCTTATCTTATCAAGTCCTTTTATAAAATCTTTTATAATTTTCATCTTTACAGTCATCTTCTATCCCTTCATTGTATCAACCCTTATTTTGTACATATATGTCTTTCTTCCTTTAAAATTTTAGGAGGCACTTTTTTCTAACAGACCAAAATATGCCCAAAATCTAGTGTGTGGCACTGATCTATGCACTAGCCTGATCATATTTGATCACATTCTGCTTTTTTTGTATTGTTCTGTTTTTGTTTTTATCTTTTTTATTCTTTTTCTTTTTTTTTTTTTCTCTTTCTTTTTTCTTTCTTTCCCTTTCTTTTCCCCTGGTTTCAGGTCTTTTCTGATTTGTATACACTGTATTTGCTAGGGACGTTGTAAATCTATTAGCATTTTGTTCTCTCATTCATCTATTCTCCTCTGGACAACATGACAAGACGAAAAAATCACCTCAGCAAAAAGAACAAGAGGTAGTACCGTCAGCCAGGGACCTATTCAATACGGATATTAGTATGATGTCAGACCTAAAGTTCAGAATCATGACTTTAAAGATACTAGCTGGGCTTGAAAAAAGTGTGGAGGTTATTAGAGAAACCCTTTCTGGAGAAATAAAAGAACTAAAATCTAACCAAGTCGAAATCAAAAAGGCTATTGATGAAGTGCAATCAAAAATGGGGGCACTAACTGCTAGGATAAATGAGGCAGAAGAGAGAATCAGTGATATAGAAGACCAAATGATGGAAAATAAAGAGGCTGAGAAAAAGAGGGAGAAACAACGACAGGATCACGAGGGCAGAATTCGAGAGATAAGCGATACAATAAGACGAAACAACATTAGAATAATTGGGATCCCAGAAGAAAAAGAAAGAGAGAGAGGGGCAGAAGGTATATTGGAGCAAATAATAGCAGAGAACTTCCCTAATGTGAGGAAGGAAACAGGCATCAAAATCCAGGAGGCACAGAGAACCCCTCTCAAAATCAATAATAATAGGTCAACACCCCGACATCTAATAGTAAAACTTACGAGTCTCAGAGACAAAGAGAAAATCCTGAAAGCAGCTCGGGAGAAGAGATATGTAACCTACAATGGTAAAAATATTAGATTGGCAACAGACCTATCCACAGAGACCTGGCAGGCCAGAAAGGACTGGCAAGATATCTTCAGAGCACTAAACGAGAAAAATATGCAGCCAAGAATACTATATCCAGCTAGGCTGTCATTGAAAATAGAAAGAGACATAAAAAGCTTCCAGAACAAACAAAAACTAAAGGAATTTGCAAACACGAAACCAGCCCTCCAAGAAATATTGAAAGGGGTCCTCTAAGCAAAGAGAGAGCCTAAAAGCAGCAAAGATCAGAAAGTAACACAGACAACATACAGTAACAGTCACCTTACAGGCAATACAATGGCACTAAATTCATACCTTTCAATAGTTACCCTGAATGTAAATGGGCTAAATGCCCCAATCAAAAGACACAGGCTATCAGATTGGATTAAAAAACAAGACGATCAATATGCTGTCTGCAAGAGACTCATTTTAGACCCAAAGACACCCCCAGATTGAAAGTGAAGGGGTGGAAAACCATTTACCATGCTAATGGACACCAAAAGAAAGCTGGGGTGGCAATCCTTATATCAGACAAACTAGATTTTAAAACAAAGACTGTAATAAGAGATGAGGAAGGACACTATATCCTACTTAAAGGGTCTATCCAACAAGAAGATCTAACAATTGTAAATATCTATGTCCTGAACATAGGAGCAGCCAATTATATAAGGCAATTAATAACAAAAGCGAAGAAACACATTGACAACAATACGATAATAGTGGGGGACTTTAACACCCCCCTGACTGAAATGGACAGATCATCTAAGCAAAAGATCAACAAGGAAATAAAGACTTTAAATGACACACTGGACCAAATGGATTTCACAGACATATTCAGAACATTCCATCCCAAAGCAACGGAATACACATTCTTCTCGAGTGCCCATGGAACATTCTCCAGAATTGATCACATCCTAGGTCACAAATCAGGTCTCAACTGGTACCAAAAGATCGGGATCATTTCCTGCATATTTTCAGACCCCAATGCTTTGAAACTAGAACTCAATCACAAGAGGAAAGTCAGAAAGAACTCAAATACATGGAGGCTAAAGAGCATCCTACTAAAGAATGAATGGGTCAACCGGGAAATTAAAGAAGAATTAAAAAAATTCATGGAAACCAATGAAAATGAAAACACAACTGTCCAAAATCTTTGGGATACAGCAGAGGCAGTCCTGAGAGGAAAGTATATAGCAATGCAAGCCTTTCTCAAGAAACAAGAAAGGTCTCAAATACACAACCTAACCCTACACCTAAAGGAGCTGGAGAAAGAACAGCAAATAAAGCCTAAACCCAGCAGGAGAAGAGAAATAATAAAGATCAGAGCAGAAATCAATGAACTAGAAACCAAAAGAACAGTAGAACAGATCAACAAAACTAGGAGCTGGTTCTTTGAAAGAATTAACAAGATTGATAAACCCCTGGCCAGACTGATCAAAAAGAAAAGAGAAAGGACCCAAATCAACAAAATCATGAATGAAAGAGGAGAGATCACAACCAACACCAAAGAAATACAAACAATTATAAGAACATATTATGAGCAACTCTATGCCAGCAAATTAGATAACCTGGAAGAAATGGGTGCATTCCTAGAGCTGTATCAACTACCAAAACTGAACCAGGAAGAAATAGAAAACCTGAACAGACCTATAACCACTAAAAAATTGAAGCAGTCATCAAAAATCTCCCAAGAAACAAAAGCCCAGGGCCAGATGGCTTCCCAGGGGAATTTTATCAGACATATAAAGAAGAATTAATACCTATTCTCCTGAAACTGTTCCAAAAAATAGAAATGGAAGGAAAACTTCCAAATTCATTTTATGAAGCCACCATTACCTTGATCCCAAAACCAGACAAAGATCCCATCAAAAAGGAGAATTACAGACCAATATCCTTGATGAACATGGATGCAAAAATTCTCACCAAAATACTAGCCAATAGGATCCAACAGTACATTAAAAGGATTATTCACCACGACCAAGTGGGATTTATCCCTGGGCTGCAAGGCTGGTTCAACATCTGCAAATCAATCAACGTGATACAATACATTAACAAAAGAAAGAACAAGAATCATATGATCCTCTCAATAGTTGCAGAAAAAGCATTTGACAAAGTACAGCATCCTTTCTTGATCAAAACTCTTCAGAATATAGGGATAGAGGGTACATACCTCAATATCATAAAAGCCATCTACGAAAAACCTACAGCGAATATCATTCTCAATGGGGAAAAGCTGAGAGCTTTTCCCCTAAGGTCAGGAACGCGGCAGGGATGTCCACTCTCACCACTGCTATTCAACATAGTATTAGAAGTCCTAGCCACAGCAATCAGACAACAAAAAGAAATCAAAGGCATCCAAATCGGCAAAGAGGAAGTCAAACTCTCACTCTTTGCAGATGATATGATACTGTATGCGGAAAACCCAAAAGACTCCACCCCAAAACTGCTAGAACTCATAGAGGAATTCAGTCAAGTAGCAGGCTATAAAATCAATGCACAGAAATCAGTGGCATTCCTATACACCAACAACAAGACAGAAGAGAGACAAATCAAGGAGTCGATCCCATTCACAATTGCACCCAAAACCATAAGATACCTAGGAATAAATTTAACCAAAGAGGCAAAGATCTGTACTCAGAAAACTATAAAATACTCAGGAAAGAAATTGAAGAAGACACAAAGAAATGGAAAAACGTTCCATGCTCATGGATTGGGAGAACCAACATTGTGAAGATGTCAATGCTACCTAGAGCAATCTACACATTCAATGCAATCCCCATCAAAATACCATCCACTTTTTCAAAGAAATGGAACAAATAATCCTAAAATTTGTATGGAACCAGAAGAGACCCCGAATAGCCAGAGGAATATTGAAAAAGAAAAGCAAAGCTGGCAGCATCATAATTCCAGACTTCCAGCTCTATTACAAAGCTGTCATCATCAAGACAGTATGCTACTGGCACAAAAACAGACACATAGATCAATGGAACAGAATCGAGAGCCCAGAAATGGACCCTTAACTCTATGGTCAACTTATCTTTGACAAAGCAGGAAAGAATGTCCAACGGAAAAAAGACAGTCTCTTCAACAAATGGTGTTGGGAAAATTGGACAGCCACATGCAGAAGAATGAAACTGGACCATTTCCTTACACCACACACAAAAATAGACTCCAAATGGTTGAAAGACCTAAACGTGAGACAGGAGTCCATCAAAATCCTAAAGGAGAACACAGGCAGCAACCTCTTCGACCTCAGCCGCAGCAACTTCTTCCTAGAAACATCGCCAAAGGCACGGGAAGCCAGGGCAAGAATGAACTATTGGGATTTCATCAAGATAAAAAGCTTTTGCATAGCAAAAGAAACAGTCCACAAAACCAAAAGACAACCGACAGAATGGGAGAAAATATTTGCAAATGACATATCAGATAAAGGGCTAGTATCCAAAATCTATAAAGAACTTATCAAACTCAACACCCAAAGAACAAATAATCCAATCAAGAAATGGGCAGAAGACATGAACAGACATTTTTCCAAAGAAGACATCCAAATGGCCAACAGGCCATGAAAAAGTGCTCAACATCGCTCGGCATCAGGGAAATCCAAATCAAAACCTCAATGAGATACCACCTCACACCCGTCAGAATAGCTAAAATTAACAAGTCAGGGAACGACAGATGTTGGCGGGGATGTGGAGAAAGGGGAACCCTCCTACACTGTTGGTGGGAATGCAAGCTGGTGCAACCCCTCTGGAAAACAGTATGGAGGGTCCTCAAACAGTTGAAATTAGAGCTACCATTCGATCCAGCAATTGCACTACTGGGTATTTACCCCAAAGATACAAATGTAGGGACCCGAAGGGGTACATGCACCCCAATGTTTATAGCAGCAATGTCCACAATAGCCAAACTATGGAAAGAGCCAAGATGTCCATCGACAGATGAATGGATAAAGAAGATGTGGTATATATACACAATGGAATATTATGCAGCCATCCAAAGGAATGAGATCTTGCCATTTGCAACGACGTGGATGGAACTGGAGGGTGTTATGCTTAGCGAAATAAGTCAATCAGAGAAAGACATGTATCATATGACCTCACTGGTATGAGGAATTCTTAATCTCAGGAACAAACTGAGTGTTACTGGAGTGGTTGGGGGTGGGAGGGATGGGGTGGCTGGGTAATAGACATTGGGGAGGGTATGTGCTATGGTGAGCGCTGTGAATTGTGTAAGACTGTTGAATCACAGATCTGTACTTCTGAAACAAATAACGCAACATATTTTAAGAAAAAAAGAAAAAGAAGAAGATAGCAGGAGAGGAAGAATGAAGGGGAGTAAGTCAGAGGGGAGACAAACCATGAGAGATGATGGACTCTGAAAAACAAACTGAGGGTTCTAGAGGGGAGGAGGGTAGGGGGATGGGTTAGCCTGGTGATGGGTATTGAGGAGGGCACATTCTGCATGGAGCACTGGGTGTTATGAACAAACAATGAATCATGGAACACTACATCAAAAACAGATGATATAATATATGGTGATTAACATAACAATTAAAAAAAAAGAAACTGTAAAAAAAAAAAGAAATAAACCACCAGTGACTAAGATTTTGGAGTTATCAGAAATAAACTTTGCTACAAATTTGATTAAAATGTTCAAAACCAAAATAAATGAAATGATGAAGAATTTTACCAGATATATGACATCTAGAATGAGACAGATGAATATTGTAGTACTAAAAAAAGTACAATTTCTAAAAGTAAAAACTTAATAGATATGTTTAACAGAAGAAAAGAGGAATAGAAACTAGAATATTCTTCAGTAGAATGGAAAGCACAATCTATTTCTTTTTAAGGTCATTCTACTTGGTATTACTTCTTTTGTGAAAGAACTTGTTGAGTTTCTTATGACTGACTGTTCACTTTAGGTCTCAACATAAATATCACTTTTCAGAGAGACTCTCTGAAACCACCCTATTTTGGAAGGTTTCCTCCTACTTTACCTCCCTATCCATCATACTTTCCTCTCTGTTTCCTTCAAAACATGTGTCAGTGCAAAAACCTATAACCAATAAAAGTGATAAATGTAAAGACCTTTTTTTCCCCTCTATGCATATGCTTAAACAAGTTACTTACCTTCTTCAAGTCCAGTTTTTCTTCAGATAAGGATGCTGATGCACAAGTTAAATATTGTTAAAGAGTAAATTAGTTAATACCTGTAAAGCACCTAGCTCAGAGTGAAGGCAGAGTTTTCATTTTATCCAAGAGTAAAACAACATGTTGAAAAGTTGTGGCTATTTGGGAAATTAACTAAAAACCCATGGAGTAGTTAATTTGAAAATAGCTGCATCATAGTGGAAACCATAATGGATCTGATGGCTGATGCCTTGGTTCTAGTTCTCATTCAAAACAGCTTACCTATGTAGTGGCATTTGTCTGTCAGTTTTTAGAATTATAAATTAAGAATGATGTATACACATCATTATCATGAAAAGGGTCCAATGTAAACTGAGTATTATCCTTAAATCTGCCTACAAAATGAACTCCTAACTCACAGACCATTCCTGATTTTTCAAACACTCTGGAGTTTCCATTGTCCAAAAATTGATGATCATTCCTCTTTTGAGGTTTGGTAATGTGTATATCAATAATATCTTTTTTGTTTTATTGTATCTTGATCAAATGGAAAAAGATATAGAAATGAGGTTCCTATCTGGGAGTTTGCCAAAATCACATTGATTTTATAATTAAATGTTATTTCCTACATGAAACATTTAATTCTCCAATTCTTGAGAATTGAAAATGGTGTTGTCAAGTTTAAAAAGAGAGTAAATCACCATTTGCTTCCTTAAATAAAATATTACTGAGGTTGGCTTGAGATCAACGAAAAGATCATCTATGGAAAGAACAACATTTTTCATTCACTGTCCTAAGCAGATATATGCGAAGCTAATTTTGGATTTTCTAAATCAGGGATCAACAAACATTTCCTAAAGTAAATATTTTAGTCTTATGGACCACGAGATCTCCATGTTGGAACTACTCAACACTATCATTGTAGTTTAAAAAAGTGGTCATATACAAAATGTAAACAAGTGCAGATGGCTAGGATCTAATGAAACTTTATTTATGAAAAAAAGCAGCCAACCTCCCGTGTGTAATTTTTTTATCTCTTTGTTGTAAGTGATTAAGAAACTGCTATGATGAAAAATGAATGTATACACAAGAAAACACTTTGCCTTTTTAAGGAAAAATAGTTTATCACAAATCTATGACTTAGAAGTTTTTCTCGAAACTCTAATAAAGAAAAATGAAGGTTGATTCTTGCAGTGGAGACTTACTAACTTCTTATAATCCATTCATTTTTTTCCCCCTGGACACACAGACTTTCTTTCAGTGAGATGTGGCCTGCATTTTGGCCAACAGAAATGGGCAAACATTTCTAAATATGTGTCACTTTTAGTCTTGGGTCATAAAAAGCCCCTGTGTATCATCCTTACCTACTACATCCCTATCTGTCAGCCAGATGCAGAAGATCCAGTGAAACATTAAGACTCCAGGAGGTGAAGGAGCCCAAGACTCACTAAGGGATTTCATGAAACAAAAGCCCCAGCCCTTTCCTGCCATCAACCGAACTTTATATGCATGCCAATTAACTTCCATTTTACCAGTTCACTGAAATAACAGAGCTGATATTTACCAAGTAGTGTTAACTAGCATAAAACATAAATTGGTTCAAGAAGCTCTAAATATGTAAAATTGACTTAATGGGTTGCTGGCAGCTGATGAGGACACAGATATAGCAGGCCTGATGACTGGAGACCCCTGATCTTCTGTGTTAAACGTTTATAAAATGGAGGCCCAAATTACCTTAGGAGTAAGACCATGTGACGACTAGATAAGTGATTTCAGAGGAAGTGGCTGGAAAGGGTCAGAATATGTAGTTGGTTACTCTTAGCTGCCTCCAAAAAGGTATCAGAAGACAGAGATGAGCCCAGACACTGATTGGCTGGCTTTCGTGATGAGATCAAGGGCTTTAGAGTTTGGAAAAGAAGATCAGTAGAGGTCAAGTAATAGATAAAACTGAAAAAAATAATTTGAGTGCCAAAAGCCCAGTAAGATTTCTCAGTTGATTCAGGTACTGAATCTTGCAGCAAAGATAGGATGATTGGATTAAGGGTGTTACCTGCTCACCTGAGACCACTTTTTTTTTTAATAGCCTTAAATTATCTGCTATTAAAAAGGAGAGGAGCGCCTGGGTGGCTCAGTCGTTGAGCTGAGCGTCTGCCTTCGGCTTGGATCATGATCCCCAGGTCCTGGGATCGAGCCCCACATCGGGCTCCCTGCTCAGCGGGAAGCCTGCTTCTCCCTCTCCCATTCCCCCTGCTTGTGTTCCCTCTCTCGCTGTGTCTCTCTCTGTCAAATAAATAAATAAAATCAAAAAAAAAAAAAAAAGGAGGAGAAAAGAGAAGGGGGGGAAGAGAGAAATGAGGATGAGAACAAAAGAAAGAAAGTGTGCTTGAACGTGATGTATAGAAAAAAGTTGGATGTGGTTACTGGCACATGAACCTGGATGGCAGGAAATAACTTCAAAGTGTCCTAATTTTGAAAGGGTTTTACTTCCAAAGAAACCACAAACCTGGACCAAAACCTATTTTAGTGTCCAAAGCTTAAAACAACCTTTGGGCCCAAGAGCAGGAAGGAGACTGCAAGAGCTCTCCAGTCCCCAAAGGTGACAGTGATGAACAAAGAGAACAATGAGAAGGTGGAGCTAGAAGCCTTGAAGAACACCTCCTAGAAATCAGAATCTAAGGTTGGGTTTGTCTCCCATTCCTCTTTTCCAAATGGGAAGCCACCACAAATCCACGAAATGAAAAGTTTCAAATAGTTCCAATTCAAAGAAAAAAAAAATGACCATTACCATATGTAGCAGTGATACAACTCACAAAATTGTCTATCTGTGTATGTGGGCATACACAGGTATGTGATTTCACACATATGCATACATATATAGCTTTTTGTTTTTAAAGCTAGTATTTGTTTATACTTTCTGGAGCTCACAGTCCATGATCTAATCTCAATAGGTGCAGCAAAGGCACTGGGCCTGTGTACTTGCCTTCGACACATCCCCAGTGAAATCCCTCAGCCCATGCACCTTCTCTCATAGGACTGTGCAAATCCTCCACTTCTGTCCGTGTTCTGTGAGGTGAGTAAAGCAAACCCTCAAATGAATCCATCAAAATCAAGTAAGCTTTGGTCCCAACTCTGCTTTGTCAATCCTCATACAAAACTACCTTCGAAGTGTTTGCTCAGTTATAGCTTGCAATACTTAAGATTTACTCTTTATAAAAATCAAGTATATCAACTTAATATGTTTGTAAATGGAAGCAAAACAGTAATTTCAATATTTTCTTTCATCAGCAAATAGGAAAAAAATGCCTTATCTTAGTTTATGGAAAAAAATATAACTCAGCTCACCTACTGAATTTAATGCAGAAGAGCACTTTTGATATTACCAATTATCCAGACATAAAATATATTTTTAATTCCTTTATAGTGACTGAACATCTTGGATAATTAAGAATTAATGACCTGAAAAAATAGCAGAAACTCAAGTAAGTATATTATTTATTTTTATCCCTCTTTGGATTGTATACTTAAAGTGACTTATAAATTTTACTATCATTTAAGGTAAAAAAAATGATTTTCACTTCAAAATTCTCAAGTTCAAATCCCAGAATATTAGAAATCCAGGGATTCCATATTATATATTATACTTTGTAATGGTGTGGATACAGAAAATAATTAGGAAAAGCTGATGTATTTCTACAAAATGCTTGTCTAAAATATATTTATACTTTGCATTTGCAAATATAAATTTAAATAAAGCCCTTTTTAATCTGACACTAAAAAAGAAAAGCACCACTGATTCTGAGGCTTTTATCCTTGCATGTAATGCTGTGTTTTATTTTTTTAGATGTTTTCACAAACAAGCCAATCCAAATGACTATTAAATAATGTTGGAACAAGAGCTAAGATTTAATCCACAAAAGCATATACTTAATATTTACCAGTTGCATTGAATCAGAACACTTCTAGGATGTGAATCACAGGAATGTCCAATATTATCTCTTGGAGCTTTGGGCAGAAAACTCTCTGGATCAGGTCCAGAATTCACTTTCTCTCATCTTTTTTTCTTTGCTTTGGTTGTAGTCTGATGTGCTTGAAAAGCAAAAGATGGCTAAGTGTCAGTGAAACTAGACTCATTTTCTGGCTTCAAATTTTTAGGTGGCTTTTGGAACACTACATCAAAAACTAATGATGTAATGTAAGGTGATTAACATAACATAATAAAATTTTAAAAAAGTCACCACATTTTAAAAAGCAAATGAGAACAAAATAGAAACACCCCATGGATTTAAAGCTCATCTCATACAACAGATGACAAGAGCCAATGGAATAAGCTTCATGAACACAGCGCAGCGAGAAAAGTAAATGCAAGGATAAATGCATGCTTACCTTAGATGCCACATGACAGTGCACTGAGATCCTTGACAGGTGATAAAGACACAACTTGGCAAAATCAGCAATTATTTTTGGCACCTTCAAAAGAGGTACTGAAGCAGAAAAATCTGTCCAAGAATTAATCTGTAGCTGCACAACACAGTGCTCCATCATCTGGGGGCTCTGATACGAAGCGCAGTCAGGTATGTGGAAGAGCCTTAAATATCGCACCATCAAAATAAATTTTTAACAACTGAGCAAAGAACAGATATCAATTAATAGGTGTTGTATGTAAACACAGACAGATTTTTTATGTGTATTTTATTTTTGCCTTTAATAACCCCAAGAATAAAATTGAATTTACTAACACAATATCTTTGAGAAATCTTATTGCATGCAACTCAAAATAATTTCGTAGTTTTCAGCAGCAGAGCTTTTTTTCTGACAGGATTCACTGCTATTAAGTGATTCTGTGCACCAATTCAAGTGTTCAGTGAAGCCCTGCTTGGCTTGGATGCCAAACCATATGTATCAGTCACTCTTGTCATGATGAATTAGATATTGCCTCAATTTTCCAGTTTCCACAAAAGCAAATACTTATATATAGGTATAGGATATCCTGTCCATAATGCTGCCTTGCATACATTAAAATATGTTATCATTTCAGGAGGAATAATCAAATTATTTCCTTTTACAATAACCCCTGGTCTAGTTTTTTTTTAAGATTTTATTTATTTATTTGACAGAGAGAGACACAGCGAGAGAGGGATCACAAGCAGGGGGAGTGGGAGAGAGAGAAGCAGGCTTCCCGTGGAGCAGGGAGCCCGAAGCGGAGCTCGAACCCAGGACCCTGGGAGCATGACCTGAGCTGAAGGCAGACGCTTAACAACTGAGCCACCCAGGCGCCCCCATCCCCTAGTCTAGTTTTAATCAAGTTGTTGATGCTTCACCTTGATGTCCAGTAAGCCTTTTAACAAAAAAGAAAAGGAAGACAATTACTTTTAGTAAAAATTTATAGAATCACAAATATATAGCAAATCGATTTTTTAAGTGAAAAAGATATGTCATTGGTATGATTTTTTTGGTATTATAATTTGTTTCACTAAAAATAATTTCCTTTTGCAAAAACTAATCAGGTGTTAGTTATATCTTTTTTGCTTTCTTTTTCTCCTAAGTGAATCTTTATTGTTTTGGGTACCTAAAAATATCCATCTCTCAGGATTAAATCCAACAATGAAATAAAAATTGTCACTTCATGCTTTTAAATGCACTGATAAATCCTACACTTGATTTTTTTTTCAAAGGGCTTAACAACTGACATTCAAGAGATTAAATGTTTAAAGCTATTTCTTCTTCATCTACTATTTTTTAAGTTACACATTCTATTTCCAAATTAATTTTTCCTTGTTTTTCTCCTCAAACCATTGAGAATTACTTTATAGACATAAAGGAACCAACAACTCAAAAAATATCTCATGCAATGTTGTCTAAGCCCTTGGACTCACACTTCAGTGTCTGTGTGAGACCTCTAAACTGAGCCAAAAATGCAGGATAAAATCTCAGATTTCCTCATATGAGAGTCTTACCCAAATCAATTGAAACTGCTCAAGGGTAATCAAGTGTACAACTGGAGTTAATAATTTTCATTTAGCTGTAATATCATTGCTTTCTGAATGCTGGCCTCCTGCCTTGTGTATTATGTATTTTTGTTATGCTTAGCTTGCTTAAAAATCATAAATTTGAGTCATTTGTAACTCAATATCATAACTAGAAAATATTCACTCTTCACTCTCATCTTGACCCCAATCTCTGACTTCTTATATTTAGGCTTCCTTTGTCTTTCCAAGTAACTAGGTCAGTATTTTAAGTAAAACTGACAACCATCCTAAAATCCCTCATCTCTGAACTGACCGTTTCTTCACCGAATCCTTAGGAAACATGACTGGCCTCTTCCTCCCCAATAGCCAGCTGCTAAGCATTGTTGGAGCAAATTATCATCTCAGCCATTTGGGCCTTCCAGAAATTCATGCTGCATAGCCAAGACTACTGGTCGAAAATCTTAATGATGCTCCATAAGGGGAGGGTTCAAGGTTGACTTGCCTGGTCTCTTCACTGCTGTAGCCCCATAGCCTGGAACAGAATGTCCTACTTTGTGGGTACTCAGTAAATATTTGATACATCAATACTTTGCTACTGTTCAAATCACCTCTGATTTTTTCTATCTCCACCACCCTTCACTCTCAAGACCATTCAATATGTGCTACCATTTCTTCCTCTCTTTTCTTTAAATCACAAACATTTTGTGGCTGAGACAAGTTAGAATTACTCCTATTGGATAGCTTCCAATTTCTCTGCAAATTTTCTCAACATAGCCTCACTACTTGTATGTACCTTCACCTTTATCTTCTCTATCCCTGGTCTCTTAAGAAAGTCCAAAGTCTAGGGATGCCTGGGTGAACTGGGTTGGTTAAGCATCTGACTCTTGATCTCAGTCTAGGTCTTGATCTCAGGGTCATGAATTTGAACCCCACATTGGGCTCCATGCTGGGCTTGGAGCCTACTTAAAAAAAAAAAAAGTCCAAAGTCTGAAACTCTATTTTGCTACCCTAATTCATGTTGTCTTCACTTTCATTTTTTTTTCTTCCTCACTCTTAACTCCACAGAAGCAAACAGTCATAAGAATTACAATGTAACTTACAGGTTATCTGGTCCATCCTTCTCACTTGATCAATGATATAACCAAAACAGAGAAGATGAGTGGCACATTTAAGGTCAGAGACAAAACAGTCGCAAGACCAGGATTAGAAGGAGTGTTCCAGACACCTGTCCTGGCTTCTTCTTACTATGCCACTTCAATTATCCCATCTTACTCTCCCACTGCTTCTCTTTTTTTCTGAAATAGCATCTAATGAAGACTACAACCAGCCAGAGAAGGCTCTCCCAAAGAAATAGCATTTAAGTACAGCCTCAGAGAAAAAAGACATATTAACCTCGTGGTGATGGCACAAAGCAACTTACAGGAAAGCAAGCAGTCCAGAGAGCCTGGAAGCTATAAAGAACTGATGGTGCAGAACATCGTGGGAAATGAAACAGCCAAATTCTAAAGTCCTTCTATGCCATGCTAAACAACTGACAATTTTGTTGAATACACTAGCAAGCCATTGAAGTATGTATAGTAAAGTAGCAGCAAGATCATATTATTGTTTAGATAGATGCTCCTTAGAGACATATGAAGGAAGAACTGGAGTAGAGGTTGATAAAACATAAACGATGCCACCTACATGTGTGTACAAGTTACTTGGCATTAACAGGTTATCACAATTTTATTATCTTCAAATAAATTTAAAAGCTTAAGAAACTATTTTCTCTCTCAAAAACTTTGAACATTTTAAAGTACTATTCCTTGTTTAATTATAAAACTGTGTAATTATCTACAGATAATGATGCTGAAATAATTAGAACAAAAGTGGGTGAAAAATTTCAGTGTTTTGCTTGTTTGGTTACTTTGGAAATAATCTGGTTTCATACAGATGCAATACATACATTTATTTTTGAACAGTTCAAGTGAACAGACCCGTCTGCTTCTTTCATGCTATAAAGTTTGTTAATATTTCTCTATTCTTATGAGGTTACTTTGCTTCTAAGGAACATTTATATGACTTCACCTTTAAGGTAATTCTCTGACAACAAAATCTAAATATTCTCTTACTTCCTTTCCAATTCTTAGTCTCTTACAGGCAGTAAAGTGTGAAGTTTTTTACGTTTTTTAAATGGCTGATCTCAGCTGAATTTTGCTCCCAAATAAAAATTCAGAAAATAATCTCATCTCAATGTCAATTTAATGTAATCAGACCTTCTCCAAACGCACCCTTGTACTAGCCTCTAGTCCTCAAATTCACAAGTGTAATATCTTACTCCCAAATGTGGCTGCACATCAAAATCATATGCACAGCTTTTTTTTTTTTTTTTTTTTTAAGGAGGCTCCACACCCAGCATGGAACCCAACATGGGGCTTGAACTCATGACCCTGAAATCAAGACCCGAGCTAAGATCAAGAAGTAGAGGCTCAACCGATTTAGCCACCCAGGTGTCCCTCATTTGCAAAACCTCTCAAACATGCAGATTTCTGAGCCCCAGTAAAGACCTAGTGAACCAGAATCTCCACAAGTGAAGCAGGGAATCTGTGTGTTTAACAACACAGGAGGCTACGGCATAAGGTGGGATCCCTCCCTGGTGGGCATGACAGTGGCCATCTCCACCCAGAGTTAGCAGAACCATGGCATGTTAGGCAGGTAACTCTTGCCTGTTGCCAAACTAGGTACCAAGGTGTTCTGTGTCAAAGGTTGCAATCCCTTGGGGGTTGCCAAACCTCTGGGGGTTGGGGTGGCTGGCCATGAAAAGGAGAAACTGAGTCCCTTGTTTCATGAATACGCCTACGTGGGTGGGGTCAGGAGTCAAGAGTCCAGACACCTATGAGGATTGGCACTCGCCAGGAGAGTATCCTGTCCAGAAGGAAAGGACATTAAATGGCAAATTAAAAAAACAAAAACAAAAACAAAAACACGGCAACAAAGCAAAACAGAGAGACTATGGAAAAAGGGGAAAACTTTTATATTTCAATACTTTTGAGGACACTTTTTCTTTCCTGCTTGTCAAACAACACCCCTATGTTTTCATTTTTCACAGTGGACCCTGCAATTTATGTAGTCAGCCCTTCCTGGCATTGATGTCTTGTTATTTCCAACTGGGTCTTGCATTAGCACAACTTTCTGAGATACAGCTACAGGTTTGGGGAATGGGGGCTAATTTTCACAAAGCTATCACAGTATTAACAATGAAAGAACAAATTTCCACTGGTCAATTCTCCCAACTCAACTACCCATTTGACAAGGTGCAGGGGTGCAGGGGGGAGCTTATAATGTTTTCCTTTAATGATAATTTGTATAAAATAAATTGCATTTCTCTAAAATGGCTTATTTGAAAACCAGCGAATATACAGCAATAAATTCTTCAAAGTTCCAAAACTGGCAAGTCATTTTTTTCAGTGTGTGTTCCATGAAAAGTCATTGCCTTTAAAAGTGTACACACACAAAAAGATTCTCTAGCTTTTCTTTGTACAGAGTCGTTAACATGCCAATGTACTTTGCGATTCTCCAAAGAGGATACCACCTCATATATCCTCTCTTCTAAGAATTACCATTTTTTCTCCACATACAGCATTTTGAAATAAAGATTTATCTCAAAATTACATGTACATTTACTGTAACATTTCTATTTTTCAAAATCAAAAGTCTGTTCTTAAGTCTATAATGTATCTTAAGATTAGTTCCATTTATTTTTTAGAGTATAATTTTCAAACAGTAAAATTTGCACTTTTTAGTGTACAAGCTTACAAGTTTTGACAAATATATACAGTTGTGAAAACAACAATACAATCAGGATGTAGAACAAATTAACCCATATCTCCTCCCCAAACTCCAGGTCCTGGCAACTATTGATTAATTCTCTTTTTACATAGTTTGGCCATTTTCAGACAATGATACAAATGGAATTATACAGTATCTAGCCTGTTAAGTCTAGCTTCTTTCACTTAGCTTAAAGCATTTGAGATTCATCCACATTGTTGTGTAAGACAGTAGCCACTGAAGTAAAGAGCTTTATGACTGGAAATGGCATGCATATTTTTCTGCCAGGCCTTTAGCATGGGGTTTGTGTTAATCTAGCCAGTTTGGGTGGTATTATTATTATGTTTGCCTTCAGTGTACCACAGTTTTCAAATTTCTCTTGTTTAGCTTATATTTTAGGTGGAAACTCTGTTACCAAAGAATTTTTGTCAATGTTGCTTCACACTCGGTGTCAGATTCTTACTTGGCACTGTGCCTCTTTTCTCTTGTCCCTCTCCCCAGACTAGATCATTGTTAGTTATTATTCCAGCATTTATTGGCAGCATGGTGGGGTGCAGAGCCGGGGGAGAGGAAATTCTCTGTTGATCTGATTTAACCTCAGTCTGAAGCAGGCACTGTGGCTTAGGGGTGAAGAATTCTCAGTGATTTTCCCTCTCCCAACCTTTAATTGTCTAGGATGTATTCATATCCCTGTCTCCCACACCCCCAGAGAGGATGTTTTTTCTGTTCCCTTCCCCCAGCTGCAGTGGTCTTTTACCCCAGCCACACAGATGGCAATGTTTGCTGCCTTTCCTGCAGCATAGTAGGGCTTTTGTTCCCAAGGGGTAGATGGATTCCGGTGGGCTTTGTGCCTTACCAGCAACAGCTCCTATTCCTGTCCCCCAAGCACTATGCCTTCTCAGGACTCTTGTTTTGCTCAAATGTTTCTTATGAGCACCTGGCGAGGTACATGGACAAGAGCCCTTGAGGGACAGTTGATTCACTTTGTGTTGTTAGCTCTTATGGGTTCCAATTTTTTTTTTTTTTTTTGGTGGGAAGAAGGCAAATTGCATTCATTCATTCATTCATTCATTCATTTTGCTTTTTTAAAATTGAAGTACAGTTGACAAATATTAGTTTCAGTCGTACAACATGGTCATTCAACAACTCTCCACATTATGAAATGCTCACCATGATAAAGGCAGTTACCACCTGTCACCATACAAAGTGATTACAATATTATTGACTCTATTCCCTACATTGTCCATTTCATCCCTATGGCTTACTTATTTTGTAACTGGAAGTTCGTACTTCTTAATTCTAGGAGTTCTAAATTTTCATTTAGTCCACACATAGCCTTTAGCAATTTGTTGACATTTTAGCTGAATTCTTCTTACCAGCTTGTATGGTGCTTGGCAGAATCTGCCCCAGGTAAGCAGTACTGTGCTCCTTTTTTCTTTGGAGCAACTGTATTTTCATGGACTTGGGATCATTTGGTTGTCTTGCATTCTCAGGTCTCTATTGGAAGAATGGGAACAATGTTCTTTTTAGCTTTCTAATTCCTCTGAAGAAGCCAGAAGTCTTGATTGAGCTTTAAAACTAAGATAAATAGCAGTATTTTGCATTCCTTTCCTAATTCTACCATTGAAATAATTTTGGGATACTAATCTGCTAAGGAATATATTTTAGAGTTTATTTTGCTATCTATAGTATCTATTAGAAAAAAATATTTTAGTAGCAACTTATTCTAATACTGATTCATATAAAATTTATATTAAGGTAAAAAAAGTCTTATAGAAAATTCTATGTAGAATTTTTCATTATCTCTAAACAGAGGGAGGGGACAAGTTTATAGGAGAGAGTAATCAAAGAAAAATATGGTATTCAGTGAGCAAATAACATCCTGCTTGCTTTTACCTGGTGATAAGTGATGGCCAGCCCTGCTGCACTGAAGCCTGTAGTAGGGCAGGTTACAAGGAGAGAAACAGGAGGCTGTAAGTAACTATAGTACTGCAAGGATTTCCCTTTGTTGTAGTGAGGTGAACTTCTGGTTTGGGATTTCTCCTTCCTGATGGATTCCTCACAACCGTCACAGCACTGAGCCTCCAGAATTATTGGTGCATCCCCAGGATGAACAAGGGAGGCATGAGTGATTCTATTCACTGTTTTCTTGACCTTGTGTTTGTCCTCTGCACAGCTTGTTCTGGGTTTGACGGTAAACGGTGATAGCTACCTTAACAAATCATCACGTAACACTCATCCTCAACATTGAACCTACATAGCTCACATGTATATACATTTTGAAATATTTTTGTTGCTGATTTTAGTAGACTTTTGGGAACGTTATCAGTAAAGAAAAATATGAACAGGCAGTTGCTTAATGTTTTTAAACTCTAAATATATTTCCTCTAATTTCCTGGCAATAGTTAGGCTGATACTTAAATTTTTGACTATAAGAGCATTTTGATTCCCGTTTTATTTCTTTTCTACCTTTCTCATTACCTGAACATAAATAAAATGCTTTCAAATTGCCTGCCTTTTATTATAGCTGAGGAACTGAAAGAAAGACAAACTGAAAAAATATAAAAACATATGCTAAATATATAAAAATATAGATATATCAATACATATGTAATATATAAATATTGTTTATTATTTGATATAACATTATTAAATATGTTAACTCAATATATAATTAAAAGATTTTAAATATTTAATACAATAAATATACACAAATGATGGCGACTGGGTGGCTCAGTTGGTTGAGCACCCGACTCTTGGTTTTGGCTCAAGTGGTGATCTCAGGATTGTGAGATCGAGGCCCCCATGGGGCTCTGTGCCTAGCCCAGTGTCTGCTTAACATTTTTCCGCCCTCCCCATCCACCCTTCCAACCCTCCTGCTCAGGCATTCTCTCCCTCTGTCTCTCTAAAATTTAAATAAATAAATAAAATATTTTTAAAAATAAATAAATAAATATACACAAATTCAAATGTATAAAATACAAAGGTATAAAAAAGAAAAAATATGTAGAGTCATACAAGTATCCCCGCTCTTCAAAAGTGTATGTTACTCCACTTTGCTTTTAAAAAGACCTACATTAGTATGTTTTTGCTAACCAAAAGAAATCCAGATAGGATTTTTGCTTTTATAGAAAAAAGGCAAAAAGTGAAAGTAACATGCAGCATTTGTTTTGCAGGCAGGTCCTTATAGAGGCAGCATACACCCCTAACAGCAAGAGTGGCATCACCAAGCTCCTTCCCCAGGAACTACACTCAGCAGCTCAGCATCAAGCTGCCATAGCTGTGAGCATCAGTGCTTTATCTCAATTTATTTTGTGCATCTGTTAGCAAGATGTATCAGAAAAGCCTAAGAGAGTTTTTTGGGGGTCAAAAAAATTTCCATATAAAATAACAGTAACTGCTTCTTTGCTTTACGCCCACCATTTTGGCTTACAAAAACTTTTCTAGGGTGGGCGTCTGGGTGGATCAGTCCTTAAGCATCTGCCTTCAGCTCAGGTCCTGATCTCAGGGTCCTGGAATCGAGCCCCGCATCCGGCTCCCTGCTCGGCAGTAAGTCTGCTTCTCCCTCTCCCACTCCCCCTGCCTGTGTTCCTTCTCTCTCTGTGTCTCTCTCTGTCAAATAAATAAATAAAATTTTAAAAAATCTTAAAAAAAAAAACACCTTTCGTAGGAATGCTCCACTTTCGGATAGCAGGGGAAACCTATATATTGACATATGTTCTGTGTAATTCCTGCATCTTTTGTTTCTTACGTAAAGACTACTGCACTGAAGACACCTTCATTTATTCTAATCCATTCATTCATAGTGACCCAAATCATATTCCAGCAAAGGCTTAACAGAGGAAGTCTTTGATGGGGGGTGAGGAGTTCCTGGTGCAGTTTTGCTGGTTCCCAGTACCCAGAGCAATATTTGAGTACAAATAAATCAAAGAAATGGTCGCTTTCAAGATGAGTTCTTATACTCTATTGTTACTCATTTTCAAATAGTTTCCAAATATCACTACTTTTTGCACATTTTTTCCCCTTTGAGCTTTCAGATTTTCAAGGAATGATTAATCCACACTCATTATGTGCTTTTTCTTGCAGAGCACAGATGTAAACACTAAATCCCAAGGTGACATTCTCCTTTTTAAGGGTGAAATTGAATCACAGACATAATTATCTTCAAGTCCTACATAAACAGCAACTTCTCTCCAAATTTGGTAAGTAGAAGCATTTTTATACTTAAAACTGTGTCTATTTATGCATTTAATAGTACACGGTGGTTTGTTTTGGCTTTCCAAATTAATGTAGTAACTTCTGAACACAGAGATCTTGAGGCATTTGTATCTTGTAATAAAGTCACAGATGGTTTCCTGGGTTGGTACTCAAGCAAATTGTTTCTGTTTATGCCTTCAGTACAAGATGGCAGTTATCATTAACTCACACACACACACACACAAAAACACAAATAAATTACAACAATGAGTGCTAGGAAGAAAGTTGTGAAAGATTACATTAGAAACAGAGTACCATCTATTATGTACAATTTTTCACATTTAGCTATCTGAATGGCTGATATGTGCTAGGCATTGATCTAGATGTAATAATGTCTATTGTGTCCTTTGATCTTCACAAAATTCCTTTGAGTAACAACTGTTTCCATTTTATGGCTGAGCTATGTGAAATTTGGAGAAAATTGTTTACTTAAGTTCACACAACTACTAATTGACATTGTTGAAAGTTTTATTAGGCTTCTCTAATCTGAAAACCAATCTTATTTGAGGTCATGTGAGGAAAGCTAATACAAGACAGAAAAACATAGTAGCTGGGGCGCCTGGGTGGCTCAGTTGGTTAAGCGTCTGCCTTCAGCTCAGGTCAGGATCCCATAATCTTAGAATAGAGCCCCATGTCAGACTCCCTGTTCTATGGGAAGTTGGCTTCTCCCTCTCCCTCTGCCCTTTCCCCCAGCATGTGTTCGCTCTCTTTCTCTCTCTCAAAAAAATAAATAAAACCTTTATTTAAAAATGCGTTTAAAGTTAAATTGGGGATAAGGTGTTGTTTCTCTAGCTTTATTCTCATATATCTAAAATATTTTGTGATATCTGCCCCATCCAGATAGCTATAGAGAATAATACAGATAGGGGGCACCTGGGTGGCTCTGTCAGTTAAGCTTCTGAGTCTTGATTTCAGCTCAGGGCTTGATCTCAGGGTCATGGGTTCAAGCCCCACGTTGGGCTCCATGCTGGGCCTGCAGCCTACTTAAAAAAAAAAAAAAATGAACAATACAGATAGGATTCTTTAACTATGAATACAATAAAAACTTTGTAAAACTTCTCAAAGACCCAAGTTTTATAATGAGAATCTAAATGACATATTATTTGTTTGTGTAAAATGAATTATATAATAGATGTTATCATCTATCTGGATCCTGCACTCAAAGCCTTGATGATAACCCTTACTTGATGTGAATCAGAAAATAATTTATTTCCAGTTGTATCCTCTTCTGACTGGTCTGTTCAGGGCTGACCCTTTGTTGCCTCAAGGCCTACAGAACTTATCACCAGTAGATTTTACTCTTCGCTAATTAATCTTGGCTTTGATTTTCTGAACTTATAAGTGAAGCATGCTGAGTACGTTATCCTTCTTCGGCAGTAGTTCTTCACCCCTTTCTGACTTCTGGATTTGAACCTCATCAGAGACTGTCTATGGGCTGCTATATACAGGAGAGAGATTTTACACGTTTTGAGGAAACGGGACTCTTGCCTTTTGGAAGTAAATTTCCGATTGCTGAGCACCATGTCAGGGCATAAGTAACCCTCTGTACACCCTGGAAATAGATGGTATAAAAGTTATCATTCATGCCATAGCATTTGTGGATTGCAAATTTCATATAGCTTTGTCTTCTAAAAAAATCAGCATCAGGGGAACAATCTCAATTCCAATAATATTTTCATATTGAACAATTATTTTCTTTATATAATCTTAAGAAGACTACAGACTTCAATTACAGAAAATGTGTAGTATCTTTACTATTAATTCACATATCTTGCAAGAATATAAGATGGTGTTTTTTCATAGTATCTGGCAGATTTGAGTCTTTTGTTTGTTTTTCACATATTCTGAATTTCTGCTAATGTCTAAAAGTTAACTGTGAAATCCTTGGGGCTAGAATTTGGGGGACTTTTATATTTCATGTGTAAAATGCAAAGTACATTTTTTGGAGTTCTATAAGTGAATATATTTTAACAAACAAACAAAAAGACTGACACTATGTTTCATCAAAGCTGTCTTGTAAAAGAACTTCCTGAAGGCAAAGATGATGATGCTACAAAGGGAGATCATGTAGTCTTTAATTAAAAACAGGCAGTGTATCTGCCTTGTACTGTTCTTTACTTGTAAGCAAGTCAATGACTTGATTATGTAATTGCTTTAGATCCTTACAAGTATATATGTTATGATTTGGTTTACATCACAGCCTCTGTGATTTTGAGCTTTTTAAAAAACATGTTCTACTAATTCTGCTTCCTTTCATTTGCCTTAATTTTTATATTGGGTTTACAGCCACACCAGCAACACTAATTTTTAATAATGCACAAAGATACATGAGTAATGTATTATGTCAAATTAACACAAAAAGTCTAGTGCTATTTATTCCTCCCCATAGTTCATTTTAATTAAAAATGTATTCCTAAATACTTCCTTGATTAGGAACTAATGCTCTATTAATTTGAAACACATCTACTGAGAACAGAGTAAATTCAGAGAGAGGAACTGACATTACATGAAACATAACTTATCACCCTGAAGAATACATTATGCCACTGTTCACAATGCATGAAGGTTTTCCATTATGCATTAAAATGCACAATGCAAGCATAATGACAGATTTGGGGAAAAGGCTGTAGCAAAGAAAACTCATGAGGAATACTGTGCAGGTATGTATGCTAATGGTAGAAAAACATTTACAATTTGCACTACCAAGAGAAAAATAAGCATGATGGATGAATAGATGTTCCACAGAAATGTTTTCTAAAATGTAGTCTGATTTTTTTAGTGACTAAAAACTTACATCAATTTATCAGTGACTCTCTTAAGATTCACTGAACACCAATTGTATGTTAAACATTCAAAACTTTGGATGAGTGGGTTCCTGGGTGGCTCAGTCGTTGGGCATCTGCCTTTGGCTCAGGTCATGATCCCACAGTCTTGGGATCAAGCCCCACATCGGACTCCCTGCTCAGTGGGAAGCCTGCTTCTCCCTCTCCCACTCCCCCTGCTTGTGTTCCCTCTCAAGCTGTGTCTCTCTGTCAAATAAATAAATAAAATCTTAAAAAAATAAAAAACTTTGGAAAAGTAGAAAAACTAAGAAAGCCAATTTCATCCATCAGGGTGTTTACAGTCAAACCAAAGAGACAAACAGCAACATTTGACAACCTTAAAATGTTTACAAATAAGCATTTTCAAATGGAAAATTTTAAAAATTACTGAGAACTGGGGTGCCTGGGTGGCTCAGTTGGTTAAGCATCCAACTCTTGATTTCAGCTCAGGTCATGATCTCAGGGTTGTAGTATTGAGTCCAATGTCGGGCTCCACGCTAGGCATGAAGCCTGTTTAAGATTCTTGGCCTCCTTCTCCCTCTGTCTGTTTTTCTATCTGTCTCTCTAGCTCAAAAATTTTTTTTTAAAATATTATTTGCTGAGAACTTAAAGGGGTAGGTCTCAAGCTAGAATATGAAATTCAATGAGAACTTTCTATTAAGTGAGAAGAGAAACAAAGCTATACCACCTGTAGCATAATGTCCAAATCAAATTAAGAATTCAATAGATTACTGAGGAAGGGAAATGAAAAGACATGTGATGGAAAATATGCTTTCTATAGAGGAAGAAAGTCAGTACCAATGAAATAGGCTAGATGAGGTGGGGAATAAGTAACTGAGGAATCAGAGTGTTCACTGTTTATATGTGGACTTTAATATTAAAATAAAATATCATAGTAATCATACTAAAACTGATGTACTACTACAAGACTAAGGACATTGTATAAAAGAAAAGTATGGCTCATGTGAATGCAACCAATGAATAATTTTAGAACCACTAACCAAGGAATCTTTGAGGAACAGCCTGAAATATGTAAATATGCAGCAGTCATGTTATTTTCCTCAGGTTACTTATTAGAGAAAAAGAGAAGAGAAGAGGTATAGTAGGGAAGTCCCACCCATCACAAAAATATGTCTCTACACTGAGTGGTACACTATGCTATGGTAAGAAATTACGGCTTCATTGAAAACCTCTCCTGATCAGGAAAAAAAAAAATCATTGGCAGGATAGGATGGAGAGAGGAAGTTATTTCTGACCATGAATTGAAGATTCAAGTATTTTTTATTTACTCTGCAAGTAGCCTCAGCCCTGGTTGCATGTATTTTGTTTCATTTAAGTTTTTACTGTAAACTGAAGTATATAAACATATTTTATAATAATCAAAATAATTATCATTTTAATAAAAACAAAAAATTCTAATTCTTTCTCCATATGCATACACAAAGCTCATAAGACAGATGCTGATACCTCCAGCTCAGAATTGAAAAAAAATAAAGTTTGAAAGGTTTAAGTAATCTGCAAAGAAAAACAGCCAGAGTGAAGACATCAGGTGTCAATTCCATGTTTTCTAATTCCAAACCATGATCTGGAATGTATTTGAAAACTCAACTTTGTTTAAATTTAAATTATAAAAGTGAGTCAAGAGAGAAAAGGAAGAAAGGAAGGAGGGAGGAAAGAAGGAAGCAAGGAAGGAAGGAAAAGAAAGAAAAGATAAATAAATTAGTATAGCCCTTAATTGTTGGTTGAAATCTATTTTAGTTGGTATATTTGGTAAGCAATTTTATCATCAAGTTATACTATAGAATATATCCATCCACTGTGTCTCACCACACTGACTTCACTGTTGCAAATTTATAGTAATTCTTGAAAACAGGTATTGAGAATCCTCTTTTTTTAAATTTGTGACTATTCGAATTCATTTCCTTTTCCAGAAAATTTTAGAATCAGTAGTCAACTCTACAAATCATAAATATGCACGTACATAAATAAATATATATAAACATATATACACATACATACATATATAAACACATACACATATATATGTATATATGTGTCTTGCTAGGATCAATAATGGGATAATTGACATGTTAATAATATTGAATCCTTCAATCCATATATACGGCATTATTTCTCCGTTTATTTAGATTTTCTTTAATTGCTTTCATCAGAGTTCTCTAGTTTTCAGCCTATAAATTGGGCACATATGTCTTTAGATTTATACTTTAATATTTCTCTCTTTTTTAGTGCTATCTCTAATAGTACTTTTTAAAAATTTAATTTCTAATTACTCATTCTAAAAGAAATCCAAAATTAATTTTTTTAAATTGAGTTTTTTATAGACATTTTGGGATTTTCTTGGGCGCCTGGGTGGGTCAGTCATTAAGCGTCTGCCTTTGGCTCAGGTCATGATCCCAGCGAATTCCTGCTCACGCTCTCTCTTTCTCTGTCAAATAAATAAATAAAATCTTTAAAAAAAAAAGAAATTTGGGGATTTTCTTTATAGACAATCATGACATCAGTGAGCAGACAGTTTTATTTCTCCTTTTCTAATCTGTGCCTTTTTCTTTTTTTTTCTGAAAAGATGGTGAAGCGTAGGATCCCTATTATGGTGTTGAATAGGGAACATGAGATCAGTGTAAGTCTTTTTTTTCCAATCTACCACAGAGGCATGAGGTTAGCTGTAGTCTTTTGTTTTCATTGTTTTGTTTTACAAGATGCCTTTTATCAGTCTAGAGAAACTGTCTTCTCTCTTAGTTTGCTAAGAATTTTTATAAAGAATGGATATTGAATTTTGCCAATTTTTGTTTATATCTATTAAGTTGATCCTCTATTTTTTTTTCTCATTCAGTTTGTTGAAATCATGAATTATATTACTTAATTATGTTTCTATCTGTTTGGCTTCTGAATGCTAAATCAAACTTGAATTCCTAAGATCACCACTTAAGCTGATGTATTATCCTTTTCATTTATTGCTGCTTTAAAGTCGCTAATATCTTGTTGAGATAATTTGAATCTGTGTTCACAAGGGATATTATTCCATAGATTTATTTTCTTGTTATGTCTTTGTATGATTTTGGTATCAGAGCAGTAATGACCAGATAAAGTAAGTTAGGAAGTGCTTCAACTTATGATATTTTCTGGAACATTTTATATAGAACCAATATAATTTGTTCCTTAAACATTTGCAAGAACATCATTGAAGCTATCTGGCCTGATTTTCTTGGTTTTTGATTTTAGGTGTTTTGTTTTTTGTAATCTTTTTTGAGTAAAGCTTTTAACAACAAATTCAATTGTTTAATAGATACAGATTATTTATTCTAGATGAACTCTGATAACTCTTTTTTGATGTATCTGTCAATTATGTCTAAGATGTCAAATTTTTTGACATGGAATTGTTTAAAATATTGCCAAATCAATCTTTTAAGATCTTAAGGGTTGTTGGTGATGTATACTTTATTATTCTGTATGTTGGAAATATGTGTCTCTATTTCTTTATAAGTCTGGCTTAGGTTTTTTAATTTTGTTTTGGGTTTTTTTGTTTTGTTTTGTTTTGTTTTTCTTAGGAAGATGGTGGAGGAGGGGACCCTAGTTTCATCTGGTCCCTGGAATTCAGCTAGATAGCTATCAAATCATTCTGAATACCTGTGAACTCAACTGAAGATCTACGAAAAGAATTGCTGCAATTCTACAAATAGGAAAATGACCACTTTTAGCAAGGTAAGAAGTGCAGAGAAATGAATCTGAGGCAATATATCAGAAGATAAAACATGGGGAGAGGGAGCCTCCATCAGCCAGCTACCAGAAATTGATATAGCAGTAGAGCACAAAATCAGAACTTTTAAAAATTTGCTCAGTAGGGGACATCCCTGCCTGAAAGATGCTCAGGTGGTGAAGCAGGGCAAAATCCTAGGTGGGAAAGCATGATCTCAGGATTCTCAGGGTCACAGAAAGAACGGGGGTGCTGGGTGTGGCAGAGTTCCCTAGCATTGGAGCAGAGAAGCCAGTTGCAAGCAGTGAGCCCAGGAATGAGCTTTTGCTTGGTCTTGCCATAAACTGTGAACCATGGCAAGGTCAGGTGACTGCTCTCCAAGCAAGGGCCCAGCAAGTGGCAGAACTGCAAAGAGACCCCTCACCCTCCCCAGGGAGGGGCAGTGCAAGTGCATGCCACAGGAGTCTGCAGAGTTTGGAGACTGTAAATGGAGTCACATGCCTGAGATAGAAATGCTTGGTCACATGCTGGGTGAACACAGAACGTGAGCAGAAACCAGGGAGACAAAAGTGATTGACCTTTTTTTCTGTGAGAGTTCACTGACGGGTTGGGGGGAGGTGCGAATTTTCAGCTCCCGGGCTGGAGATTGGGGCACAGCCACTTTCATCTTCTAAAGTGGTAATGAAACCCTTCAGAGAACAAAAGCCACATAGAGCAATCCAGAGCTGCTTACAGTGAGCCCAGCCCCCTGGAAAGGGGTGGTGCAGTTCTGCCCAAGGCAAAGACACCTGAAAATCAGCACAGCTGGCCCCTCCCCCAGAAGACTGGCAGGAATAGCCAGCTAATACCAAGTTTACTGATTACACAGAATTGCAAAACTCCAGCACTAGGGGAAAATAGTATACAGAATTTGAGGTTTTTTTCTCATGATTCTTCAGTCTTTCAGTCTAAAATTTCTTTTTTTTTCTTTTTTTCTTTTTTTCTTTTCAACTAGTTTCATATTTATCAACTCTTTTTTAAGTTTTTTTTTAATTTTCATTTTAACATTTACATTTTATATATATAGTCTTCATTTTTGGCTTCCTTTCATTGTACTCAGTTTTATTTTTGTATATATATATATGTAAGTTTTTCATTCTTTACAATTTTGGGATCTAGTTTCCTCTAACAAACAGACCAAAATACACACAGAACTTAGTGTATTATTCTGTTCTGCCCACCTGTTTTATTATATTCTCTTTTTGTTTCCTTTTTTTTCTTTTTGGTTTCTGACCTCTTTTGATTTTTTTAGTGTATATTTTGCTGGGGTCACAGTTGATATTTTTGTATCTTGTTCTCTCATTCATCTATTCTTCTCTGGACAAAATGACAATACAGAAAAACACCCCAGAAAAAAGAACAAGTGGCAGTACTTACTGCCAGAGACTTATTCAATATGGATATAATTAAGATGTCAGAGCTAGAATTCAGAACAAAGATTATAAAGATACTAGCTGGGTTTGAAAAAAGCATAGAAGACACTAGAGAATCGCTTTCTGGAGAAATAAAATAACTAAAATCTGATCAGGTCAAAATCAGAAAGGATATTACTCAGATGCAATAAAACATGGAGGCTCTAACTGCTGGGATAAATGAGGCAGAAGAGAGAATCAGTGATACTGAAGATAAAGTGATGGAGAATAAAGCTGAGAAAAAGAGAGATAAACAACTATTGGATCACAAGGAGAGGATTTGAGACATCAACGATACCATAAATTAGAAACAACAGTAGAATAATTGGGGCCCCAGAGGAAGAGGGAAGAGAGAGAAGGCCAGAAGGTGTATTTGAGCAAGTTATACCTGAGAACTTCCCTAATCTGGAGAAGAAAACAGGCATTCACCTCTAGGAGGCACAGAGAACCTCTCTCAAAATCAATAAAAATAGGTCAACACCTCAACATATAATAGTGAAGCTTCAAATTTCAGAAACAAAGAAAAAAATCCTGAAAGCAGGTCGAGACAAGAGGTCCTTAGCCTAGAGTGGAAACATAAGGCTGGCAGCAGACCCATCCACAGAGACCTGGCAGACCAGAAAGGACTGGCATGATATATTCAGGGTGCTAAATGAGAAAAATATGCAACCAAGAATACTTTATCCAGCAAGACTGTCATTCAGAATAGAAGAAAAGATAAAGAGCTTCCAGGACAAACATAAACTAAAAGAATTTGTGATCACTAAACCAGCCCTGCAAGAAATATTAAAGGGGATCCTTTAAGTGAAGAGAGAGTCCAAAGGTAACATAGACCAGAAAGGAACAGAGACAATATACTGAAACAGTGGCTTTACAGGTAATACAATGGCACTAAATTCATATCTTTCAATAGTTACTCTGAATGTAAATAGACTAAATGCTCCAATCAAAAGACACAGGGTATCAGATTCTATAAAAAAGCAAGACCATCAATATGCTCTCTACAAGAGACTCATTTTAGACCCAAAGACACCTCCAGATTGAGAGTGAGGGGGTGGAGGACCATCTATCATGCTAATGGACATCAAAAGAAAGTTCAGGTAGCAATCCTTATATCAGACAAAATAGATTTTAAACCAAAGACTGTAATGAGAGATGAAGTAGGACACTGTATCATAATTAAAGGGTCTATCCAACAAGATCTAACAATTGTAAATATTTATGCCCTTAACACAGGAGCATCCAATTATACAAACAAATTAATAACAAAATTAAAGAAACACATTGAAAATAATAAAATAACAGTAGGGGACTTTAAACCCCACTCACTGCAATGGACAGATCATCTAAGCAGAAGATGAACAAGGAAACAAGGGCTTTGAATGACACACTGGACCAGATGGACTTAACAGATATATTCAGAGCATTCCATCCTAAAGCAACAGAATACACATTCTTCTTGAGTTCACATGGAACATTCTCCAGAATAGATCACATAGGGTCACAAATCAGGTCTCAATTGGTACCAAAAGATTGGAATTATTTCCTGCATTTTTCAGACCACAGTGTTTTAAAACTTGAACTCAATCAGAAGAGGAAATCTGGAAGGAAAACAAATGCATGGAGGTTAAATAGCATCCTATTAAAGAATTAATGGGTCAACCAGGAAATTAAAGAAGAATTTAAAAAAATTCATGGAAACAAATGAAAATGAAAACACAACTGTTCAAAACCTTTGGGATGTAGCAAAGGTGGTATTAAGAGGGAAGTACATAGCAATACAAGCCTTTCTCAAGAAATAAGAAAAGTCTCAAATACACAGCCTAACCTTACACCTAAAGGAGCTGGAAGGAGAACAGCAAATCAAAACTAAACCCACCAGGAGAAGAGAATTAATAAAGATCAGAGCACAAATCAATGAAATAGAAACCAAAAGAACAGTAGAACAGATCACTGAAAGTAGGAGCTGGTTCTTTGAAAGAATTAGTAAGATCGATAAACTCCTAGTCAGACTTACCAAGAAGAAAAATGAAAGGACACAAATTAATAAAATCATGAATGGAAAAGGGAGAGATCACAGCCAACACTGAAGAAATACAAATATTTATAAAAACATATTATAAGCAACAATATGCCAACAAATTAGGCAATCTGGAAGAAATGGATGCATTCCTAGAAACATACAAACTACCAAAACTGAAACTGGAAGAAATAGAAAACTTGAACAGACCCATAACCAGCAAGGAACTTGAAGCAATAATCAAAAATCTCCCAACAAACAAGAGCCCAGGGCTGGATGGCTTCCTAGGGGAATTCTACAAAACATTTAAGGAAGAATTAATACCTATTTTCTGAAACTGTTCCAAAGAAATAGAAATGAAGGAAAACTTCCAAACTCTTTCTATGAGGCCAGAATTACCTTAATCCCAAAACCAGACAAAGACCCCACCAAAAAGGAGAATTACAGACCAATATCCATGATGAACATGGATGCAAAAATTCTCACCAAGATACAAGCCAATAGGATCCAACAGTACGTTAAAAGGATTATTCACCATAACGAAGTGGGATTTATTTCTGGACTGCAAGGGTAGTTCAGCATCCAAAAATCAATCAATGTGATACAATACATTAATAAAAGAAAGGACAAGAACATATGATCCTCTCAATAGATGCAGAAAAAACATTTGACAAAGTATGGCATCCTTTCATGATTAAAACTCTCTACAGTGTAGGGATACAGGGAACATACCTCAATATCATAAAAGTCATATATGAAAAGCCAACAGCAAATATCTTTCTCAGAGGGGAAAAACTGAGACCTTTCCCCTAAGGTCAGGAACACAGAGGGATGTTCACTATCACCACTGCTGTTAAAAATAGTACTAGAAGTCCGAGCCTCAGCAGTCAGACAACAAAAAGAAATAAAAGGCATCCAAATCAGTGAAGAAGAAGTCAAATTCTCACTCTTTGCAGATGACATAATACTCTATGTGGAAAACCAGAAAGACTGCACCCCAAAATTTCTGGAACTCATACAGGAATTCAGCAAAGTGGCAGGATATAAAATCAATGCACAGAAATCAGTTGCATTTCTATACACTAATAATGAGACAGAAGAAAGAGAAATTAAGTAGTCGATCCCATTTACAATTGTACCCAAAACCATAAGATACCTAGGAATAAACCTAACCAAAGAGGCAAAGGATCTGTATTCAGAAAACTATAGAACACTCATTAAAGAAATGGAGGAAGACACAAAGAAATAGAAAAACGTCCTATGCTCATGGATTGAAAGAACAAATATTATTAAAAGGTCTGTGCTTCCCAGAGCAATTTTTTTTATTATGTTATGTTAATCACCATACATTACCTCATTAGTTTTTGATGTAGTGTTCCATGATTCATTGTTTGCGTGTAACACCCAGTGCTCCATTCAGTACATGCCCTCTTTAATACCCATCACCAGGCTAACCTATCCCCCTACCCCCCTCCCCTCTAGAACCCTCAGTTTGTTTCTCAGAGTCCACAGTCTCTCATGGTTTGTCTCCCCCTCCGATTTCCCCCGCTTCATTAGCAATCTACACATTCAATGCAATCCCTATAAAAATACCTTCAACATTTTTCACAGAGCTGGAACAAATAATCCTAAAATTTGTATAAACCAGAAAAGACCCTAAAGAGCCAAAGGAAAGTTGAAAACGGAAACTAAACCTGGTGGCACCACAATTCCGGACTTCAAGCTCTATTACAGAGCTCTAATCAAAAAGACAGTATGGGACTGGTATAAAAACAGACATATAAGTCAGTGGAACAGAATACAGAACCCATAAATGGACCCTCAACTCTATGGTCAACTAATCTTCAACAAGCAGGAAAGAATGTCCAATGGAAAAGATAATATCTTCAACAAATGGTATTGGGAATATTCGACAGCCACAAGCAGAAGAATGAAACTGGACCATTTTCTTACACCATAGATAAAAATAAACTCAAAATGGATGAAAGACCTAAATGTGAGACAGGAATCCATCAAAATCCTAAAAGAGAACACAGGCAGCAACCTCTTTGACCTCGGCCACAGCAACTTCTGGCAAGACATGTCTCCAAAGGCAAGGGAAACAAAAGCAAAAATGAGCTATGGGGACATCATCAAGATAAAAAACTTTTTCACAGCAAAGGAAACAGTCAACAAAACCAAAAGACAACGACAAAATGGAAGAAGATATTTGCAAATGACATATCAGATAAAGGGTAAATATCTAAAGTCTATAAAAAATTTATCAAACTCAACAGCCAAAGAACAAATAATCCAATCAGGAAATGGGCAGAAGACATGAACAGACATTTCTACAAAGAAGACAACCAAATGGCCAACAGACACATGAAAAAGTGCTCAACATCACTCAGCATCAGGGATATAGAAGTCAAAACCACAGTGAAATGCCACTTCACACCAGTCAGAACGGCTAAAATTAAGTCAGGAAATGACAAATGTTGACAAGGATGTGGAAAAAGGGGAACCCTCTTACACTGTTGGTGGGGATGCAAGCTGGTACAGCCACTCTGGAAAACAGTATGGAGGTTCCTCAGAAAGTTGAAAATAGAGCAATTGTACTACTAGGTATTTACCCCAAAGATACAAATGTAGTGATCCAAAGGGGCACCTTCACCCCAATGTTTATAGCAGCAATGTCCACAAGAGCCAAACTATGGAAAGAATCCAGACGTCCATTAACTGACGAATGGATAAAAAAGAAGTGGTATATATACACAATAGAATATTACTCAGCCATCAAAAAAATGAAATCTTGCCATTTGCAATGACATGGATGGAACTAGAGGGCATTATGCCAAGTGAAATAAGTCAATCAGAGAAAGACAATTATGATTTCACTCATATATGGAATTTAAGAAACAAAAAAGAGGAGCATAGAGGAAGGGAGAGAAAAATCAAACAAGACAAATCAGAGAGGGAGACAAACCAAAAGACTATTAACCATAGGAAACAAACTGAGTGTTGTTGGAGGGGATGGGTGTGGAGGGATGGGGTGGCTGGGTGATGGACATTGGGGAGGATATGTGTTGTGATGAGCACTGGGTGTATATACAACTGATGAGTTACTGAATTAAATAGTTGATATTTTTAAAGACTCAACTTTGATTTCTTTTTTTTGCTCTATTCTTTTTCAGTACTCATTTTCACTGATCTCTGCACTTAGTTCTTATCATTATTATCACCTTACTTATGCTTTATTTGGGTTTAACTTCCTTTTCTATTTTTATTTCTTAAAATTATAGATTAATTTGATATGACTTCTTTTCTCATGTAAGCATTTAATGCTGTAAAAGTCTTCTAAATATGGCTTCATTCTGTAAATTTTAATATAGGTGTCTTCTTTTACTTCAAAATGTTTTCTAATTTCTAATGTGACTTTTGCTTTGACCCTTGGGTTATTTATAGGTGCCATACATAATATTAAAATATTTGTGTATTTTTTGGCTATCTTTCTGTTATTGATGTCTAGTTAAATTTATATGTGGTCATAACACATACTCTGTGATTTCAATTCTTTTAACTATGTTAAGTTTTGGTCTTTGGTGAATGAATGTTCCATGTATACTTAAAAGGAAAGTGTATTCTGTTGATGGCTGTATTATTTTATAAGTTGCATTTGGTCAATTTGATCGTTTGCATTGTTTTTATAGATCTTCTTATACATTTTCTGTCTTCTTGTTCTATCATTCCAAAAAAGGAAGTTTTTTGTAACTTCCAACCTCCATCTAAAATCGTGGATTTGTCTATTTCTTCTTTCAGTTCTACCAGTTTTTGCTTAAGGAATTTTGAAACTCTACTGTTAGGGACATATACATTTAGGATTGTTGTGTCTTCTTGAAAAAGTGACCTTTTTATTTTATATAAGATGTCTTTTTTTTAATTCCTGCTAATAGTTCTTCTAAAGTCTATTTTGACTAATATTAATATAGCTACTACAATTTTCTGTTAACTAGTGCTTACGAGGTATACCTCTTTCCAACATTTTACTTTATATGTATCTGCTGCTTTGTATTTAAAGTTGCTTTCAGGGGAAGGGCGGAATTATACAGCTGAGTCTTGCCTTTTTAATCCAATCTGGCAAGCTCCATCTTTTAACTGTTATGTTTATGTCATTTATATTTAATGCAACTTTTGATGTGACTAGATTTAAATCTACAATCCTAATATTTGTCTTCTATTCAGTTTATTTTTTTCTTTATTCCTTTTGTCCACCTATATACCTACTTTGGGATTAATTTAGCTTATTTTATGATTTCATGCTATCTTCAATAATGACCAATTTTTATAACTATTATTTTTATTTTCAATTGCTCTTGTGTTACAGTATTTATCTTTAATTAATTAATCTAACTTCAAATGATGTTATAACATATCAAGTACAATACAAAGAAACATGCTTACAATGGTATACTACTAATTCCCCTTATTTTATGCTATTACTATCATGCATTTTACTTTTATATATTCTATAAGCTCATATTATTACCATTTTTGCTTTAGACATTTGATTATTTTCAGTTATTTAAAAGTCCTTGTGTCTGTTTTCCCCAAGGTTTCTATATTCTAACAACCACTTCCACTCAGCCTTGAACACTTCACTAAAAATTATACCTGAATTCTTACCTACCTGTATGACACTCAGAATCTCTTCCTAAACTCTACCAAAGGTGAGTCAAGTCTCATTCTCCACCCCCTCTTAGAGAAGTACAACTTTCTTTAGATTTCAGACTACTTATTTACTCTGCATCCTATCTATGATGGGTTTATGAAAAGTTACAGCTTTGTAATTTCTCCTTTTTTCTCTTGTTAGATTGGTAGCAATGCTCTTTGTTTTTTCTACATCCTATGTGGAAGTAGATTACCTACTATTGAAATTAAAAAAAAAAAACAGATGTTGCCAACAAAAAAAGTATTAATTTTGAGTTTATTACTTAGTGCATTAGTATATACACTGTAGAGGAAATTAGTTTGTTACTTAAGTTATAATTATATTTCATGGAATACTATATTTTAAACTGTTTTATAGTTTTGTCATTTACTTATCTGTGTTCTATAATTAGAATAAATCATTCAATTGATAGAGGTTATTGAAGTGAATTGGCAGCATGGTATAAACATATAGAGAGCAAATCCATTTCAAATGTTTATTCAGCAAATAACTATTCAAGCCCACAATGGAAAGTTAGGGTTTTGATGTGATAAAGACTGTTTAAACTCCTTCTCCTGATGACCAGCGATTCATTTTAAGTTGTGTATTCAAAATATAGAATAGATTTGTTGATATTTGTGACATATTATGAAGAAAAATAATTAAGACACTTGAATAGAGTATCATTTACAAAAAGAAAATAAACTAAACCATATATCTTAGAAAGTGAATACTAGACACAGAGCAATAATACATAATACATATAATAAGTATTTTCAAAGAAATAAGAATTAATATTAGTACTGAAGAACCAACAGGAAGACATTGTGTGTCAATTTTAGAGCAAGAGTTGAAAATTAAAGGAATTTTGAGTAATTCATTAGCAGGTATGTGCAAGGGTTCTAGTTAGGTCTAAAGAGACTGGAACAGTCTATTAGCATAAACTTTTGAAACAGACCAGCAAAAATTTCTTTCTAGGACATGGCTCCACATTGAGAAGAAATTAATGAGAATAAGATTTAAAAAAGAATCAGAACAGATAATATAGAAGGAAAGATAAGAGACTTTATTTAAGGAGGAAAGTGAAGGAGCATACAAGAGATAGGCAATCTCAGAAATCAAATCACCATATTTTCGAAAACTACATAAAAACAACAGAAAACAAAGCTCTATTAAGTTAGAAAAGCTATCCTGAACTGGCTTCCTTTTAAACATCCAGAAAAATCAATTTCACATAACAATGAGCAATGGGAAAGGTTTATGGCTCAAAACCCTTAAAATGTTATTATAAGGAAAAAGAGAATAAGTAGCAAAATAGCATATCTACAGAAACTAAAAGCATACCTTAAAGATAGGAATACAAAACTGATCAAAACTATGTTTAAATCAATGAGTTTATAATGATACTATGGGGGGAGTATAATTGCTCACTTTTTTTAAATTTTATTTTATTACATTGTATTAATCACCATACATTATATCATTAGTTTTTGATGTAGTGTTCCAGGATTCATTGTTTGCATATAACAGCCAGTGCTCAATGCAGAAGGTGCCCTCTTTAATACCCATCACCAGGCTAACCCATCCCCCCACCCCCCTCCCCTCTAGAACCCTCAGTTTGTTTCTCATAGTCTCTCCTGGTTCGTCTCCGCCTCCAATTTCCCCCTCTTCATTTTTCCCCTCCTACTATCTTCTTTTTTTTTTTTTAAACATATAATGTATTATTTGTTTCAGGGGTACAGGTCTGTGATTCAACAGTCTTACGCAATTCACAACGCTCACTATAGCACATACTCTCCCCAATGTCTATCACCCAGCCACCCCATCTCTCCCACCCCCCACCACTCCAGCAACCCTCACTTTGTTTCCTGAGATTAAGAATTCCTCATATGAGTGAAATCATATGATACATGTCTTTCTCTGATTGACTTATTTCGCTTAGCATAATACCCTCTTCCTAGAAACACTGCCAAAGGCAAGGGAAAAGGGCAAAAATGAACTATTGGGACTTCATCAAGATAAAAAGCTGTAGCACAGCAAAGGAAACAGTCAATAAAACCAAAACACAACCGGCAGAATGGGAGAATATATTTGCAAATGACATATCAGATAAAGGGCTAGTATCCAAAATCTATAAAGAGCTTATCAAACTCAACACCCAAAGAACAAATAATACAATCAGGAAATGGGCAGAAGACATGAACAGACATTTTTCCAAAGAAGACATCCAAATGGCCAACAGACACATGAAAAAATGCTCAACATCACTCAGCATCAGGGAAATCCAAATCAAAACCTCAATGAGATACCACCTCACACCAGTCAGAATGACTAAAACTAACAAGTCAGGAAACAACAGATGTTGGCGAGGATGCAGAGAAAGGAGAACCCTCCTACACTGTTGGTGGGAATGCAAGTTGGTGCAGCCACTCTGGAAAACAATATGGAGGTTCCTCAAAAAGTTGAAAATAATTGTTCACTTTTGAAGTGAACAATTTATTATTTTGAGAGTTCATTGTTACAGAACCTGGACTGGATCGCCCGACCAAGTGGCACTTGGAGATCTTGGAGGATAGGAGGTTTATTTAATGATGGCAGGCTCAGAGGAGAGTGGTCTCCAAAGGTCTGAGCCCTAAATACAAAGGGGGCAATTTATACACTTCTACGTCTGCATACTTGGCACTTTTGATATGTGGGTGAAGCAGGTCAGGGAGAAGAACCCAGAAGAGCCCCGGGGCAAGGACTGGGACTCTCTTGCTGGCTTGGTTGGCCATATTAAGGCACAGATTTTCCTTATCATTCCCCCCTTTGATTCCCCTTTAATCACCTAGTTTAGAGGGCATCATTTTCATCTTCTAATGGGTGATAGTGAGTAAGGAGTAACTGGAGTCTGATTCTAGCAATTTGAGTAGTGATAAACCTAGTAAGGGCATTAAGAATACAAGGACCAAATGCTACTATGAGAAGCAATAGGAGGGGACCAATGAGGGGGGCAAAAAAGGGAACCATTCTGAGAGGGTATCCCACCAAGTTGTCCACTGGAGTGTTTCCCACCAGCGATGTACTCATTCCTGTAATTGGGTCAGAGTTTCTTGGACCACCCCTGACTCATTAGCATAGACAACATTCCCCCTATAAGAAGAGGCAGACCCCCACCTGCACTGTCATGAGCAAATCAAGCCTGCACCTGTTTTGGAGGACCAATGAGGCCAGTGAATCCAGTTGCCCCTGCTGGGCCAGGGCTGACTGAGTGAGGGTGGAAAAATCCACTGTGAGTTTTTGAGTTAACCCCTGGTACTGAACCTGAGGCATCCTGACACCAGTGGCGCCGAGGGCAACACCTGATGCGGCCAACAGGCTCACAATAAAAAGGATGGCCACAGGGGAGCAGCAAGGGCAGCTAGGGGACTCCATATGACTGGGGCATCACTCCCAGGGAGGACTGAAAGATCGGGTAAGAGACTGACAAGCATGCATGATTGATCACATGGGGTGATGCACATTTATACACCTTGATCACAAGCCAGAAAAGTGTTGTTAGGCGCACAGACTCAACTGTGGCCCATGATGGGAGAGGAAGAGTTGCCATACAGAGGTACTAGAGCCAGAAAGGGATAATCTGAGGTTCCTGATGCTGAGGTGGGAGGCGACATGGTAGATTGGTTGAAGATGACACCTAGGTATTGGACAGGACCGGGCTTTATACAGATCCAGCAGTTAGATGCTAGGGGTGGATTTGAGTGGTTAAGCGCTTGGTGGGAGGCATTAATTGTACATAACAGTTGCCTATAGATGCTTGCTGCATGTGGATGGGGACCCAGAAATGCACCAGGGAGAGTTATTTTCTGTCTCACTCTGGGGGTTGATTGTAAGGCTTGGAGTGAATGTGTACTTAATCATAAATTTGGCCATGGGGTCGGTTCCCATAGGGTGATACTGGCCCAACAGGAGAATGGTTCCTGTAGCCCATGATGTGGTATTGGGTTCTAAGACTGAGAGGGTGAGCGGTATACAGTGATTGTTAGAGCAAGAGGATGGGGTGACATTACATGACAAGGAAATCTGGATGTCACTGCACTGTTTGAGGCGCCACAACCTAATGGACCATCATTCCACTCCCAGGCAAGTAGCCACCTATGACTCACATCCCCAGGCTTGCGAGCAGAACTGAGGGCAGGTGTTTGGCTGTTGAGGCATAGGGCCCCCACAGATGTAGCTATCTACCAGGCGGTAACTTGAGTGAGGGCCATGGTAGGAACACCATCTATGAGGTTCCCAAGAGGTATCAAGAAGCTGGCATCCATCAAAATGGAGGTCAACCTTTGGTGTGTGCCCATCCCAGGTGGAAGAAGTCAGTGGAGGCACTGGTGCAGGATTGAAGGGGATAAGCTGGAAAGTCCATTTGCCAGTAATGGTGGTACAAGAGTTTGCCCCCTTGTGGGGCTGTACAAGCTAGAGGCAGTGAGGAGGAGCAGCACACCAGGTAGCAGAAGACTGGGACTGACTGGGGCCAGGAAAACCATGGTGAAATGCACTCAGGAGTAGATAGCAGAGGGCCAGTAAAAGTGGGATCTAAGAGGGAGACATCGTGGCTAACCCATCAGCAGATAAAACCCATCCATGGACAAGTAAATGCAGTAATACACCCTGGGGACACCCAATAAGCAATGACAATAGTAAGCCTCTGGGGGAAAGTCCAGTCAGGAGGGGCAACCATGTAAAGTCTGACTCCCAAGATGAGGGGAATCACACCGATGAGAGCCAGGGAGGACGGTGAGCAGGTATCCATCAGTCAATGAGGTCTTGTCAAAGGGGAAGCCGAAGTGGGTTTGTAAAGTCTGGCTGGACCCTCCACTGGCATGGCTCCTCATCCAAATGATGAGTTTTCTTCACTCTTGAGTGGTGGACCCACGGGTGACACCTAAGACCTTGAAGGCAGTAGGGGTGGTTAGAACAACAGTGTGGGGTCCTGTCTACTGCAGTTTGAGGAGGTCTTTCTTCCAATCTTTGACCAAAACTGAGTCCCTTGTCTCATAGGAGTGTACCTGAGACCCCAAGGAGATTGGGGCTCTCTCAATGGTGTACTTTTGTAATTTATTTAGGGTGGCCCTGAAGCTGCTGCTTTATCCCTTTATCTCCAACCTGATGCAAGTTTCCTGGAAGGCTTCCAAAGCATGGGGGAGGCCGTCCATATATTAATTCGAATGGGGAGAAACCTGATGTCCCGGGCATGTAGCAAGCATGCAGGAGAGCCAGGGGTAGCAGATCCGGCCATGAGAGGTTAGTCTCCTGACAAAACTTTGCTAAGGTTCCCTTGAGGGTGTGATTCATTCACTCTACTTCCCCTGAACTTTGGGGCCGGTAAGCAGTGTGGAGTCTCCAGGTGACGTTGAGCGATTTGGTCAAGACCTGTACAATGCCTGCCATAAATGCAGGTCCATTGTCACTCTGGATTGTTAATGGCAGGCCAGACCGGGGAATGATCTTCTGCAAGAGGACTTTAGCTACTCCCTGGCTTTGCTCTGTCCTGGTCGGGAAGGCTTTGACCCACCCAGAGTAGGTGCATACTATTACTAGGAGATATTTGAACCCACTGCTCAGCTGCACATCTGTGAATTCTATCTCTAGATCTTTAAAGGGGGCTGATCCCATTCTCTGGACACCTGGCAGGGGCTGTGGTGTAGACCGATCATTATTTTTAGCAGATGTTAAGCATCATTCACTCGTTGCTCGGCATAGTGTTGGCAGCTGACCGATGTAGTAGTACTTCTTGAGAAGGGCCTCTAATGCAGTTTTTCCCAGATGAGTGAGTTGGTGCTGTTCCTTGACTAGATGCCCTCCAGTTGCTGTTGGAACAAAGATGTGCCCGTCTGGCATCATCCATCATCCCTTTTCAGTCAGGATGGTTCCCTCAGCCATGGCACATTTCTTTTCCTTTTTAGTGTAACTGCAGTGACTTCTGGGGGTGTTAGGGCCATGGTGAGGGAAGGGGCTTTGTCTATATCCTCACTGGCTGCAGTCTTGGCTGCCTCATCTGCCAGAGGATTTCCCTGCGCTACAGGGTCGTCTCCTTTCTGGTGTCCCTTACAGTGCACGATTGCTAATTCCCTTGGAAGCCAGACAGCTTCGAGGAGTCTAAGTATCTCCTCCTTGTTCTTTTTTTTTTTTTTTTTACTGATTTTTTAAAATTTTTTATTGTTATGTTAATCACCATATATTACATCATTTGTTTTGGTGTAGTGTTCCATGATTCATTGTTTGTTCATAACACCCAGTGCTCCATGCAGAATGTGCCCTCTTTAATACCCATCACCAGGCTAACCCATCTCCCTACCCCCCTCCCCTTTAGAAACCTCAGTTTGTTTTTCAGAGTCCATCATCTCTCCTGGTCCGTCTCCCCCTCTGACTTACTCCCCTTCATTCTTCCTCTCCTGCTATCTTCTTCTTTTTCTTTTTTCTTAAAATATGTTGTGTTATTTGTTTCAGAAGTACAGATCTGTGATTCAACAGTCTTACACAATTCACAGCGCTCACCGTAGCACATACCCTCCCCAATGTCTATTACCCAGCCACCCCATCCCTCCCACCCCCGACCACTCCAGCAACACTCAGTTTGTTTCCTGAGATTAAGAATTCCTCATATCAGTGAGATCATATGATACATGTCTTTCTCTGATTGACTTATTTCACTAAGCATAACACCCTCCAGTTCCATCCACGTCGTTGCAAATGGCAAGATCTCATTCCTTTGGATGGCTGCATAATATTCCATTTTATATATATACAACATCTTCTTTATCCATTCATCTGTCGATGGACATCTTGGCTCTTTCCGTAGTTTGGCTATTGTGGACATTGCTGCTATAAACATTGGGGTGCACGTAACCCTTCAGGTCCCTACATTTGTATCTTTGGGGTAAATACCCAGTAGTGCAATTGCTGGATCGAATGGTAGCTCTAATTTCAACTGTTTGAGGACCCTCCATACTGTTTTCCAGAGGGGTTGCACCAGCTTGCATTCCCACCAACAGTGTAGGAGGGTTCCCCTTTCTCCACATCCCCGCCAACATCTGTCGTTCCCTGACTTGTTAATTTTAGCCATTCTGACGGGTGTGAGGTGGTATCTCATTGAGGTTTTGATTTGGATTTCCCTGATGCCGAGCGATGTTGAGCACTTTTTCATGTGCCTGTTGGCCATTTGGATGTCTTCTTTGGAAAAATGTCTGTTCATGTCTTCTGCCCATTTCTTGATTAAATTATTTGTTCTTTGGGTGTTGAGTTTGATAAGTTCTTTATAGAGTTTGGATACTAGCCCTTTATCTGATATGTCATTTGCAAATATTTTCTCCCATTCTGTCGGTTGTCTTTTGGTTTTGTGGACTGTTTCTTTTGCTGTGCAAAAGCTTTTGATCTTGATGAAATCCCAATAGTTCATTTGTGCCTTGGCTTCCCGTGCCTTTGGCGATGTTTCTAGGAAGAAGTTGCTGCGGCTGAGGTCGAAGAGGTTGCTACCTGTGTTCTCCTTTAGGATTTGGATGGACTCCTGTCTCACGTTTAGGTCTTTCAACCATTTGGAGTCTATTTTTGTGTGTGGTGTAAGGAAATGGTCCAGTTTCATTCTTCTGCATGTGGCTGTCCAATTTTCCCAACACCATTTGTTGAAGAGACTGTCTTTTTTCCATTGGACATTCTTTCCTGCTTTGTCGAAGATAAGTTGACCATAGAGTTAAGGGTCCATTTCTGGGCTCTCGATTCTGTTCCATTGATCTATGTGTCTGTTTTTGTGCCAGTACCATACTGTCTTGATGATGACAGCTTTGTAATAGAGCCTGAAGTCTGGAATTGTGATGCCGCCAGCTTTGTTTCTCTTTTTCAATATTCCTCTGGCTATTCGGGGTCTCTTCTGGTTCCATACAAATTTTAGGATTATTTGTTCCATTTCTTTGAAAAAAGTGGATGGTATTTTGATGGGGATTGCATTGAATGTGTAGATTGCTCTAGGTAGCATTGACATCTTCACAATGTTGGTTATCCCAACTCATGAGCATGGAACATTTTTCCATTTCTTTGTGTCTTCTTCAATTTCTTTCCTGAGTATTTTATAGTTTTCTGAGTACAGATCCTTTGCCTCTTTGGTTAAATTTATTCCTAGGTATCTTATAGTTTTGGGTGCAATTGTGAATGGGATCGACTCCTTGATTTGTCTCTCTTCTGTCTTGTTGTTGGTGTATAGGAATGCCACTGATTTCTGTGCATTGATTTTATAGCCTGCTACTTAACTGAATTCCTCTATGAGTTCTAGCAGTTTTGGGGTGGAGTCTTTTGGGTTTTCCGCATACAGTATCATATCATCTGCAAAGAGTGAGAGTTTGACTTCCTCTTTGCCGATTTGGATGCCTTTGATTTCTTTTTGTTGTCTGATTGCTGTGGCTAGGACTTCTAATACTATGTTGAATAGCAGTGGTGAGAGTGGACATTCCTGCCGCGTTCCTGACCTTAGGGGAAAAGCTCTCAGCTTTTCCCCATTGAGAATGATATTCGCTGTAGGTTTTTCGTAGATGGCTTTTATGATATTGAGGTATGTACCCTCTATCCCTATATTCTGAAGAGTTTTGATCAAGAAAGGATGCTGTACTTTGTCAAATGCTTTTTCTGCATCTATTGAGAGGATCATATGATTCTTGTTCTTTCTTTTGTTAATGTATTGTATCACGTTGATTGATTTGCGGATGTTGAACCAGCCTTGCAGCCCAAGGATAAATCCCACTTGGTCGTGGTGAATAATCCTTTTAATGTACTGTTGGATCCTATTGGCTAGTATTTTGGTGAGAATTTTTGCATCCATGTTCATCAAGGATATTGGTCTGTAATTCTCCTTTTTGATGGGATATTTGTCTGGTTTTGGGATCAAGGTAATGGTGGCCTCATAAAATGAATTTGGAAGTTTTCCTTCCATTTCTATTTTTTGGAACAGTTTCAGGAGACTAGGTATTAATTCTTCTTTAAATATCTGATAGAATTCCCCTGGGAAGCCATCTGGCCCTGGGCTTTTGTTTCTTGGGAGATTTTTGATGACTGCTTCAATTTCCTTAGTGGTTATAGGTCTGTTCAGGTTTTCTATTTCTTCCTGGTTCAGTTTTGGTAGTTGATACAGCTCTAGGAATGCACCCATTTCTTCCAGGTTATCTAATTTGCTGGCATAGAGTTGCTCATAATATGTTCTTATAATTGTTTGTATTTCTTTGGTGTTGGTTGTGATCTCTCCTCTTTCATTCATGATTTTGTTGATTTGGGTCCTTTCTCTTTTCTTTTTGATCAGTCTGGCCAGGGGTTTATCAATCTTGTTAATTCTTTCAAAGAACCAGCTCCTAGTTTTGTTGATCTGTTCTACTGTTCTTTTGGTTTCTAGTTAATTGATTTCTGCTCTGATCTTTATTATTTCTCTTCTCCTGCTGGGTTTAGGCTTTATTTGCTGTTCTTTCTCCAGCTCCTTTAGGTGTAGGGTTAGGTTGTGTATTTGAGACCTTTCTTGTTTCTTGAGAAAGGCTTGTATTGCTATATACTTTCCTCTCAGGACTGCCTTTGCTGTATCCCAAAGATTTTAGACAGTTGTGTTTTCATTTTCATTGGTTTCCATGAATTTTTTTAATTCTTCTTTAATTTCCTGGTTGACCCATTCATTCTTTAGTAGGATGCTCTTTAGCCTCCATGTATTTGAGTTCTTTCCGACTTTCCTCTTGTGATTGAGGTCTAGTTTCAAAGCATTGGGGTCTGAAAATATGCAGGGAATGATCCCAATCTTTTGGTACCGGTTGAGACCTGATTTGTGACCTAGGATGTGATCAATTCTGGAGAATGTTCCATGGGCACTCGAGAAGAATGTGTATTCCGTTGCTTTGGGGTGGAATGTTCTGAATATGTCTGTGAAGTCCATTTGGTCCAGTGTGTCATTTAAAGTCCTTATTTCCTTGTTGATCTTGTGCTTAGATGATCTGTCCATTTCAGTCAGGGGGGGTTAAAGTCCCCCACTATTATTGTATTGTTGTCCATGTGTTTCTTCGCTGTTGTTATTAATTGCCTTATATAATTGGCTGCTCCCATGTTCGGGGCATAGATATTTACAATTGTTAGATCTTCTTGTTGGATAGACCCTTTAAGTAGGATATAGTGTCCTTCCTCATCTCTTATTACAGTCTTTGTTTTAAGATCTAGTTTGTCTGATATAAGGATTGCCACCCCAGCTTTCTTTTGGTGTCCATTAGCATGGTAAATTGTTTTCCACCCCTTCACTTTCACTCTGGGGTTGTCTTTGGGTCTAAAATGAGTCTCTTGCAGACAGCATATTGATGGGTCTTGTTTTTTAATCCAATCTGATAGCCTGTGTCTTTTGATTGGGGCATTTAGCCCATTTACATTCAGGGTAACTATTGAAAGGTATGAATTTAGTGCCATTGTATTGCCTGTAAGGTGACTGTTACTGTATGTTGTCTGTGTTCCTTTCTGACCTTTGCTGCTTTTAGGCTCTCTCTTTGCTTAGAGGACCCCTTTCAATATTTCTTGGAGGGCTGGTTTCGTGTTTGCAAATTCCTTTAGTTTTTGTTTGTTCTGGAAGCTTTTTATGTCTCCTTCTATTTTCAATGACAGCCTAGCTGGATATAGTATTCTTGGCTGCATATTTTTCTCGTTTAGTGCTCTGAAGATATCTTGTCAGTCCTTTCTGGCCTGCCAGGTCTCTGTGGATAGGTCTGTTGCCAATCTAATATTTTTACCATTGTAGGTTACATATCTCTTCTCCCGAGCTGCTTTCAGGATTTTCTCTTTGTCTCTGAGACTCGTAAGTTTTACTATTAGATGTCGGGGTGTTGACCTATTATTATTGATTTTGAGAGGGGTTCTCTGTGCCTCCTGGATTTTGATGCCTGTTTCCTTCCCCACATTAGGGAAGTTCTCTGCTATTATTTGCTCCAATATACCTTCTGCCCCTCTCTCTTTTCTTCTTCTTCTGGGATCCCAATTATTCTAATGTTGTTTCATCTTATCGTATCGCTTATCTCTCGAATTCTGCCCTCGTGATCCTGTCGTTGTTTCTCCCTCTTTTTCTCAGCCTCCTTATTTTCCATCATTTGGTCTTCTATATCACTGATTCTCTCTTCTGCCTCATTTATCCTAGCAGTTAGTGCCCCCATTTTTGATTGCCCCTCATCAATAGCCTTTTTGATTTCGACTTGGTTAGATTTTAGTTCTTTTATTTCTCCAGAAAGGGTTTCTCTAATAACTTCCACGCTTTTTTCAAGACCAGCTAGTATCTTTAAAGTCATGATTCTGAACTCTAGATCCGACATCGTACTAATGTCCGTATTGAGTAGGTCCCTGGCTGACGGTACTACCTCTTGTTCTTTTTGCTGAGGTGATTTTTTTCGTCTTGTCATTTTGTCCAGAGGAGAATAGATGAATGAGAGAACAAAATGCTAACAGGTTTACAACGTCCCCAGTAAATATACTGTATACAAATCAGAAAAGACCTGAAACCAGGGGAAAAGAAAGGGAAAGAAAGAAAAAAGAAAGAGAAAAAAAACCAAAAAGAATAAAAAAGATAAAAACAAAAACAGAACAATACAAAAAAAGCAGAATGTGATCAAATATGATCAGGCTAGTCCATAGATCAGTGCCACACACTAGATTTTGGGCGTATTTTGGTCTGTTAGAAAAAAGTGCCTCCTAAAATTTTAAAGGAAGAAAGACATATATGTACAAAATAAGGGTTGATACAATGAAGGGATAGAAGATGACTGTAAAGATGAAAATTATAAAAGATTTTATAAAAGGACTTGATAAGATAAGAAGTTGTTTGAAAAAAGAAAGAAGATTTAAAAAAAAAAAGAAAAAAGGGAGAGAATGTGATCAGGCAGGAGACTAGAACAGAGCCATACACTAGTGATTTAGGGTATATTTTGATCTGTTAGAAGAAACTGTATCTCAAAATTTTAAAGAGAGGACAACTTATATATATATGCCAAAAATAAGGGTAACTACTATGAAGGGATAAAATATGACTCTAAAAATGAAAAATAAATTTTTTTTTTAAAAAGAGATTGATGAGATGTTGGTTGAAAAAGGGAAAAAGAAAAAGAAAAAAAAACAGTTAACAAAAATTAACTTTGATGAACTAATGAATCATGGTAAAAAAAAAAGCCATGAATTCTATGTGCAGTATTCCCCTAGCGCTGGAGTTCTCCCGTTCTCCTTGATCGGTAAACTTGGTCTTGGCTTGCTGGCTGTTCGTGCTGATCTTCTGGGGGAGGGGCCTGTTGCTGTGGTTTCCAAATGTCTTTGCCAGAGGCTGAATTGCCCCACCCTTGTTGGTCCGGGCTAAGGAAGCTGCTCGGGTTTGATCTCAGGAGCTTTTGTTCCCTGCAAGCTCTCCGTACAGCCTTGGAGGACCAGGGCAAAAATGGTGGCCTCCCAATCTCCACCTGGAGGAGCTGAGAACTCGGGGCCCCGCTCCTCAGTGTGCCCCCAGAGAAAAGCAGTCACTCCCTTGTCCCCGGTCTCCGGCCGCACTCCGTGCTCACCCGGCCTGTGACTGAGCGTTGCTATCTCTGGCACCCGACCCCGTGTGGAGTCTCCAAACCCAGCAGATCCCTGCGGTGCGCTCCCGCGCCGCTCCTCCCCGGGAAGGAAGGGGAGTCTCCCCGGATCTGCTGCTTGTTGGGTCCCTGCTGCAGGAGGAGTGGCCCGACTGGGCCGCGGATCATAGTTTATGGCAACCCCGAGCTGAGAGCCCGCGCCTCGGCTCCGTCTCTGCAGCCAGCTTCCCCGCTCCGATACCTGGGAGCTCTGGCGCACTCAGCCTCCCCCGGTCTTTCTGTGACCCCAAGGGTCCTGAGACCACACTGTCCCAGGAGGATTCCACCCCTTGCTTAGCCACTGCAGCGACGTCCCTCAGCAAAGCCGACTTCTAACAGTTCCGATTTTGTGCTCCGCAGCTCTAGCACTTGCCAGAAGCGGCCGGCGGAGGCCCCTCCCCCGCCGTCTATCCTCCCGAATATTGCCTCGGATTCACTTCTCTGCATGTCCTACCTTCCAGTAAGTGGTCGTTTCTCTGTTCAGAGAGTTGTTGCTACTCTCCTCTTTGATCTCCTGTTGAGTTCGTAGGTGTTCAGAATGGTTTGATCCCTATTCAGCTGAATTCCTGAGACCAGACGAAATCTAGGTCTCCTACTCCTCCGCCATCTTGCTCCACCCCTTCCTCCTTGTTCTTGATAGCTTTTTCTGCTATGGTTAGGAGGCCTCTTTCCTTGTAGATGGCTCCATGTATATGTACAGTAGCAAAGGCATACCAAGAATCAGTATAGATGTTGACTCGCTTGCCTTCACTGAGGGTGAGGGCTCAGACTTAGGGATATAATTCGGCCCATTGAGCTGACCATCCAGTTGGTAATGCCTTAGCTTCTAGGACTTCAGTGGTTGTGGTTACTGCATAACCCGCTTTCCAGGCACCCTCTTGTAGGTAACTGCTGTCATCGCTGAACAGTGTGAGCTCTGGATTCTTTATGGCTTGATCCCGCAGATTAGATGGCTGGCATAGACTTCATCAGTCACCTTGGAACAGTCATGGTCTGGTTTCCCCTCTTCCATTGGGAGAAAGGTTGCTGGATTTAATGCCCTTACTGTTTCAAGGGTGACCCGCGGGTTTTCACAGAGGAGTCCTTGTACTTGTACTTGTACTACTAGCACTGTACTGTGCTAGCCAAGAGTTGGAAAGGAAGTGGTGTCCCTGTGCATTCATGAGGGACACATCTGCATGAGGGATCTTGACGTTAAGTTCTTGCCCCAGGGTAAGTTTGTCCACCTCCTTGATGAGTAGGACTATGGCTGCCAGCGCCCTGAGGCACGGTGGTCATTCCGTTGCCACGAGGTCCATCTTCTTTGACAGGTAAGCAAGTGGCCGTTGCCAGGGTCCAACAGTCTGGGTGAGTACCCTGAGTGCTATTTTTTCCTTTTCATGCACAAAGAATTTGAAGGGTTTTTCTACATCTGGAAGGCCCAGTACTGGAGCCCGCCCCAGGGTGGTCTTTGTCTCTGTGAAAGCGGCTTCTGCTTCCTCAGTCCAGGCAGGGGGTTCCTGATCTGGTCCCCCTAGGAGATCATAAAGGGGTCTTGCTATTGCTGAGAACCCAGGGATCCAGATGCAGCAGAATCCTGCAACCCCCAGGAATTCTCGTAGACCCCTTTTTGTCTGGGGTTGTGGCAGGGAGATGATGACCCTTTTCCTCTCCAGCCCTAGTTCTCTTTTCCCTTGGGTGAGGAGGAAACCAAGGTATTGGACCTGTTGTCAGCATATTTTTGCCTTCTTCCATGAGGCTCAGTATCCCGAGTCTGACAGGAGATGTAGGAGGGCCTTGGTGCCTTTTGTGCAATCTTCTTGTGTGTCACTGTCAAGGAGGAGGTCATCCACATACTGGAGGAGGCTGCATCATATGTCCTTTCTTGGGAAGCTGGAGAGGTCTGTGGCGAGCACTTCCCCAAAGAGGGTTGGTGAGTTTTTAAACCCTGCGGGAGGCGCATCCAAGTCAGTTGCATCTGCCACCCTGTATCAGTTCAGTCCATTCAAAGGCAAACAGTGGCTGGCTCTGGGGAGCTAAGCGGAGGCAGAAGAAGGCATCCTTCAAATTTAGGCAAGTGAACTATTTGGCCGACCCTGGGATTTGGTTGAGGAGGGTGTACGGATTCGGGACCACTGGGTGCACAGAGATGGTCATCTTGTTGATGGCCCACAGGTCTTGAACTGGTCGGTATCCCCCTCCTGGCTTCTTGACTGGCAGGACTGGGGTATTCCAGGCCAACTGTCACTCGATTAGAATACCTGCTTCTTTGAGTTTGGTCAGATGTTCTTGGATGCCGATCTTAGCTTCCTGTGGAAGGGGGTATTGCCTTTGCCTCTGAGATTGGGCTCCTGGTATCAGTTCAACAATGATAGGGGCCTGATTCCGGGCTAGTCCAGGTGGGTTGTTTTCAGCCCATACTGAAGGGAAAGCAAATCTGAACTCCAGTGGCCTGCTCGGTTGGGCCTGGGCACAGAATAGCCTCCGTTCTTCTTCCCTTGGCATGGTAATTGCTAGTATTAGAGACCCCGTCTCCTTTGCCTTGGGTTCAGTCAGAGGCGAGTGTGTCCAGTGGGATCAAAGGTTATCTGAGCCCTAAACTTGGAGAGTATGTCTCGGCCAAGGAGAGGGATGGGGCAATCAGGCAGATAAAGGAATTCATGTCAGACCTTGTGGCCCGAGTTCACACTGGTAAGCCTGGCAAAAGGGCTGTTGTATCACCCACGTCCGGGTGGCCCCAAGAATGTTCGCAGTCCTTAGGCTGAAAGGGGTCACTGGAGAGGTGACAACTGTCACCCCAGTATCACCCATAAAAGTCACTGTTTGGCCCCCCACCTTCATTCTGACTGTGGGCTCATGGGGGCCAAGGAGGAAAGAGCCTTGTCCCCCTCAGTCTGAGTCCATTCCTGCAAGGCCTATGAGGTCCTCCTCTCTGGGTTCTTCCTTGTAGAGGCTAGGCTTTTGAGCCTTTCCCTGGTTGGGACATTTGTTTTTCCAATGTCCTTTCTCTTTATAGTAGGCACATTGATCCCTTGCCAAAAGGGTTCTGGGCTTCCCCCCTTTTGGTGGTTGGGGTCTCCCCATCTTTGCGTTGTCCCTTTCTTTCAGGGCAGTGGCAAGGAGGCTGACTTTCTTTTTCATCTTTTTGTCAGCTTTCTGTCTGGCTGCCACCTCCCTGTTCATGTAGACCTTATTGACAATCTCTATTTGTTGGGTGATGTTCATCCTGGCAAAACCCTCTAGTTTCTGAAGTTTTTTTCTGATGTCTGGGGCAGCCTGGGCCATGAAGGAGGTGTTTACCATCTGTTGGTTTTCCTGTGCCTCAGGGTCAAATGGAGTGTATATCCTGTAGGCTTCACATAGTCTTTTGTAGTAGTCCCCAGGGGACTGCCCTGGTTGTTGAGTGACAGAGGATACCTTAGTCATGTTCATGGGTTTCTTAGCTCCTGCCCAGATTCCCCAAAGGAGGGCCTCCTGGTACCAGCAGATGTGGGCCTGTCCCTCAGTTGTGGTGAAGTCCCATGCTTAGTGCTCTTCAGATGCAGCCATATTAGTCCAGGCAGCAGGGCCGATGACTCCCGCTGGTGTGTGCTCTTCCAGGTACTGCCATGCACCTTTCATCATTCTCCTCCTTTCTTCTGTGTTAAACAGGGTGTGGAGTAACTGTTGGCAGTCTTCCCAGGTTGGCCGATGAGTCTGGAAGAGGGATTCTATGAGGTCTACCAAGTCCTGTGGTTTCTCAGAGTAGGATGGGGTGTTATGTTTCCAGCTGAGGAGGTTGGTGATGGAGAAGGGCTGATAATACATCATGGAATGGCCAGGTTGGACCGTCCCATCTTCATCGTTCCTGCATCTCTCGTACCAGCATTTAGAGGTCACTTGCACCCAGCCTGGGGCACAGCTTGGCTGCTTGTCCTGGAAAAAGTGGATCCTTTGGGCCTGGGGGCACTGGTGGATACTCTGGGCCTGGTGGCACTGGTGAAACTAATGGCAGTGGAGTGTCTAGAGCTGAAGGGCCAGGTGTAGATGGTCTTGGGGGTATGTATGGTGGGGGCAGGATCCATTCATCCTCAGGATCTCTGGCTAGGATTTGTGGAGACTGGGGCTTTTGCTGATTTTCTTTAGGTTGCTTGGATGAGGCAGTTAAGACCCTGGCCTGTCCCTGCCTATTGCAAGTGAATCACATCCAGAGGGGAAGGGTCTGAGCAATTCCTAGCCAGGAGTCAATGTACAGAAACTGATCAGGGTGTCCTGGTTCTCCTGTTATGACTCGCCATACTTGACGAATCATTGGGACATCCAATGTCCCTTCTGATGGCCACCTGACATCAAAGATGGGCCATTCTAATTCACATAGGGTTCTCAACTTGCTGGGGTTCATCCTGACTCCATAGTCTCCTGAAAACCCCTTCTTGAAATTTTTGATCATGGTCTCTAGAACCGGAGGTTTACTCTGCCCTTACCCCATGGTAATGTCCCCGTGTATGGTGGCACAGAGACAGACAAAAGGAGCGGTGCCTTCTGAGGTGAGGAGACCAATCGATGCCCGTCTGGCTGTGTCCTAAAGGAGCTTAGGTGAGGCTTAGCCATAGCGGTCTCAGCATCGTGACTTATGACTGGAAACTATTCCGATGCCACCATAGCCTGTATGCTATTCACCACGGACTCCCAGATGGGCCCACTCAGACTCCATAGGCTTCTGCACATTCACTCACACATTCATTCACACTCCAGAAGTTATTACATTCCCTTCCTGGGAATCTCTACCTATGAGACCTCTAAGAGGTCTCTGGGAGGTAATTAGGCTCCCCTTCCACCCCATAGGTGGGCTTGTCTGGGTCCTGGGGCCCCAGGCCTTACCAGAATCCGATATTGGGACCAGGTCCTCACCTGCTAAGTCTCCTTGAGTCTGGCAGGAACAGTGGAGCAGGGCCGGCCCAAGGCGACCAGGCTGGGAGAATGCCAAAAATTAGGCAGGGCGTGCCTTCTCCATTACAATCCTTCATTCCATCACCACCCCGCTGTTGCCCCCAAACCGGTGGCAAAAATGGGCCAGCACGTTGGGTTTCCCTGTCAGGGAACCAAACGTTACGGAACCTGGACTGGATCACCCGACAGAAGAACCAAGCGGCACTCAGAGATCTTGGGGGATAGGAGGTTTATTTAATGATGGTGGGCTCAGAGGAGAGTGGTCCCCAAAGGTCTGAGCCCTGAGTACAAACAAAGGGGGCAATTTATATACTTCTACGTCCGCATACTTGGCACTTCTGGCATGTGGGCAAAGTGGGGCAGGGAGAAGAACCCGGAAGAGCCCCGGGGCAAGGACTGGGACTCTCTCACTGGTTTGGTTGGCCATCTTAGGACACAGATTTTACTTATCACATAAGTACAGGGAAAATATTTTTATTGTCTTTAGATGAACTGTACCACTGGATAACAAACTACTGGAAGAATAAATATATCTCTTTCTAAAACTATCCTGTCTAGTAATTGAAAATAAGTGATAAAGTATTGCCATTTTTCCAGTTCACTTTAAATACATGGATCTAGGTATTAAACAGCAACAGGTGCTAACATCATAAAGAGTAAGACAACCAGATATGATGTGCCTCCTGAAGAAAAAACACAACACCATCTAGATTTGCCAGTGATCAGATCCAAGAGAATCTGAATCCATCTTCCACTGGCAGGAAATACAGAGGAGAGAAAAACATGCAGTCACCAAAATCTGGACTTTGGAAAACTCTGCAAGTCAAATAGGCTGGGTTCTTCAACAAACTAATTGTAAGCAAAAGAAAGGAACTGAAGAGGATTTACAGAATAATGGAAACTCAAAAGTAAATCATCAAAAGGGGTTGATTAAAGACTAGTGTCCAGGGATCCATATTTGGGTCATTAAACCATGAAGAAACATAAGAAGTGATTAATAGGAACTTCAAAAGATTGGATAATCTGGAGGAGGAAAAGGTAGTTATGATTAGAAGGTGCACATGGAAGACTCTTTAGGATCTATACTAAGCAAATACCTACATTACAGACACACCACTACTAAAATTTGGGGGAATGTCTAAGAGAAGAGGTTCTAGTATATTACAAGTAACTCAAGTCTACCGCAGCTTTACTACGTGGTAGTTTAGTGATTGGACTATGAAGCCAGACTACTGCCTAGGTTCAAATCCCATCTATATCCTGGCAGCAGGACTGTGGATTAGTTTATCTGTAAAGTGGAGATGGCTTCTCTCACAGGTTTGTCATGACAATTAAAATAAATGTTGTAAAAAACTTTAGTTTAACATTTTGTAAATGAGATAGTTGTAGAATATTTGCAATATTATTCACCAGTGAACATACATATTTTTATTGTCATTCTAGCCATCTCAGTATTTCATCTATGTAAAACTCCAGAAGTAAGATTTAAGCTTTATGAGTTGATATTTGAAATGTAAAATGTAAAACTTCAAGTAAAGTGCAAATACTCATTGATTGAACTAAATTCATAAAGCATAATGTGTCTTCCAGGTGAAGTGGCAAATACTTCTCAAATACTCTTGAGTTTTTTAGGCTCCATCAGTTTCATTACTAATCTTTGTTTAAGATTCTTATCATGCTCTCTATCTCTCATTCTCTCTCTCGCAAATAAATAAATAAAATCTTTAAAAAAAAAAGATTCTTATTGTCAGGTCTTTTTATCTCTCTCTCATTCTATCTCTCTGTCTCTGTCTCTCTCTGTCTCTCTGTCCCTCTCTCTCTCCATATGACCCTTATTTGAAAAGTTTTTAAGAAACTTTTTAGGAAAGGCAAGCTTTTGTGCTGACTGCTATGATTAGTTAGGTCAAATAAGTACGCAATATTTTGGAATTTCATGGAACATTACTGTGAAGGCCATGCTGAATAAATAAAGGGCCGAGCTTGATTAAACTCACTCTCTTATAGATGAAATTAAATTTTGCATAGTTCTGTTCAGATTAAATTTGGGGATCATTTTTGTATCAGGTTTGTAAAAAATTGCCACATGTTTGGCTATCATTTCATTAAATGGTTCATGCTTTTCAAATAGTAGTTCCAAAATAGGTTTCATATTTATGGTAATTACTCTTCGAGATTCAAATGTTTAAAGTTAACATGTTTTACCTTACTATCTTTGAAAATATTAATTGCATCCCAGCCTCCTGAAAGATAAGCTCTTAACTATTAGTTTCATATGCTTTAAATGATTTTTCAAAGGTAAAGCTTTAATGTCAAAAACTTTGGGGATTTTTGTACTTTGGCACAATTCCTTTGCTGCGTCACAAGTGGTTAAAATGTCCACCCTCATAAAGAACTATTGCCTGAACATTTTATCCTCTTTAAAATATATGTTTTATTACAAAAGTCAAAGTTCTTAAAATTCAAGTTCACAGAAATCTATAATGTTCAGAGGCAATGTCTCCTATAAATACAGCCTCCAGAGATAATCACTGTCAACATTTTGCTCAAAAATGTCTTTTGTATACCAAGTCATATATGGGTGTGTTTGTGTGTGTATATATATATATACAACTTAGGTGTAATCATACTATTCATAGTTCATCTACCTTTGTAGACTAAGTAAAGATTGTCTCCATATAATTAATGCAAATTTTAACACTTGATAAAGAAATTTGAACAAAAGTAAAAATTTTCAGAGAGGCCAGTAGCTATAAAGCTCTTATTCATACCAGCAAATAGCGTATTAAAAAAAATAATGGAATGTTTTGTGTTTCATATTTTTGAAAGGTTATCAATTGGGGATATTAATAAGATCCAGTCCCCAGATGATACCATAAAGCAGAGCAAACGTGGTCACCCCAGAACACTCATATCTAGATTGACAGCTGAAAGAGAAACAAACATTTGTCTTAAAAGTTCCTGTTTTCAGATCTCTTTTTCACAGAAGCTTACCTAACACCAGAAGTACTAAATGCTAAAAGCTGCTCTAAAATACATCCAAACATTTTATTCCATTTCTTTTTAGACAGAGAGTTATGATAAAAGGAGATATGGGAATATATTAATCATTCAAAGTATTCATTTATTCAATAGATATTTTTTAACAATTGGGTGATGAGAACCACAGCACTGAGCAAAAACACTACATTCTGATCTCAGATGCATTATTTTTTTTTATTAACATAATGTATGATCTGTTTCAGGACTACAGGTCTGTGATTCATCAGTCTTCCACAATTCACAGTGCTTACCATAGCACATACCCTCCCCAATGTCCATCACCCCATCCCTCCCACCCCCCCACCACTCCAGCAACCCTCAGTTTGTTTCCTGAGATTAAGAGTCTCTTACGGTTTGTCTTCCCCTCTGGTTTCATCTTGTTTCCTTTTTCCCTCCCCTCCCTATGATCCTCTTGTCTTGTTTCTCAAATTCCTCATATCAGTTAGATCATATGATACTTGCCTTTCTCTGATTGACTTATTTCACTTAGCATCATATCCTCTAGTTCCATCCACATCGTAGCAAGTGGCAAGATTTCATTTTTTGATGGCTGCATAATATTCCATTGTGTGTGTGTGTGTGTGTGTGTGTGTGTGTGTGTGTGTGTGTGTGTGTACACACCACATCTTCCTTATCCATTCAACTGTTGATGGACATCTAGGCTCTTTCCATAGTGTGGCTATTACAGACATTGCTGCTATAAACATTGGGGTGCACGTGCCCCTTCAGATCACATTTGTATCTTTGGTGTAAATATCCAGTAGTGCAATTGTTGGGTCATAGGGTAGCTCTATTTTCAACTTTTTGAGGAAGCTCCATACTGTTTTCCAGAGTGGTTGCACCAGCTTGCATTCCTACCAACAGTGTGCAGGGTTCCCCTTTCTCAGCATCCTCACCAACATCACATGCATTATTTTTGAGAGAAATAGTTGCTCACCAAAAAGCACAAATAGGGGTGCCTGGGTGGCTCAGTCATTAAGCGTCTGCCTTTAGCTCAGGTCATGATCCCAGGGTCCTGGGATCAAGCCCCGCATCGGGCTCTCTGCTCAGCAGGAAGCCTACCTCTCCCTCTCCACTCCCCCTGCTTGTGTTCCCTCTCTCGCTGTGTCTCTCTCTGTCAAATAAATAAAAAATCTTAAAAAAAAAAAAGCACAAATAGGGGTGCCTGGATCACTCAGTCGATTAAGCATCTGCTTTCAGCTCAGGTCATGATCCCAGGTCCCAGGGATCAAGCCCCACAAAGGGCTCCCTGCTCCACAGGGAGTCTGCTTCTCCCTCTCCCTATGCCCCTCCCCTTGTTTGTGCTCACTGTCTCTCTCAGGTAAATAAATAAAGTCTGTTTTTTTAAAAAAAAGCACAAATAAATTTAAAGAATTACCAATGTGATAATAGCTTCAATGTTAGGTACTTGTTATCACAGAGAAAATATAAAAAATGGTCTCAATCACAAATATTTAATACCTAATTGCCACATAAAAAGAATAGTGAAGGGGGCCTGGGAGGCTCAGTCAGTTGAGCCTCTGACTCTTGGTTTCAGCTCAGGTCATGACCTTGGGGTTGTGAAATTGAGCCCCTGATTGGGCTCCTGGCTCAATGGGCAGTCTGCTTCCCCTCTCTCCCTCTGCCCCTCCCCTTACTTGTGCTGTCTCTCTCTCTCAAACCAAAAAGTAAATCTTAAAAAAAAAAAGAATAGTGATAATGCAAGGTACATGCTTTTCATTACCCCAGAATATGTGAGAGGAAATAAATCATAAAAAAAATAATCATCAAGTAAGGCAGTATGTTGGTACTACATAAGCATTATGAGATGAATGAGTGTATAATAGGCATGATAAAACCTACCCAAAGGTTTTCTAATGTATGCAAAACAATACGCTGCCTTGCAATGTGTTCGCCTAATACAAAACATCTACATCTGAGGTATGAGAAAAATACACTGCAGTTGTGTCAAGCTACACATATTCATTTTTTCACATAAACACTGATTATGAGTCTTCCTGACTAGTGGTTTCAATCATGATTTGAAATGATTTAATTTAAATTATATCTTTCCTAGAGGAGATTTGTCCAAACACAGAGAGAAAATCTTCTCCTAAAGTCTTCCAGGTTTTAAATCAATCAGTAAATGGAATTTTAACAGAGGTGACCACATAACTTACATTTCCAGGTTCCAACTTATTATTGTAAAGAAAATGCTGAATCCTAAGGATGAGTTCAACCAAAGCTTATCAGAGTTCATTCCCAGGTTTGTTAACCTTTGGGGAAAAATCTTATGTGAATATAGAATGCACTGAAAAACAAAGAAAAACCTGTCCAAGCCTCATGATTCAGTGGTTAAGGTTTGGATTTTAGGATGTAGTAAATTTGTATTAGTGGCATTTAAAACTCTTGTCCTGACTTCCAGATTTCTGAATAGCTGGGACATAACAAAATTGTGGAAAATAAATGTTATATATACATATATATAAATAATTTAGTGGTTTCAGGAATGGTTTTGCTGATATGTAGTGTTGAAAAGTTGGTTAAATTAAGACTTCTCAATTTTTCAGGGGTGTACCCCAAAATTCACATGTTAAATCCAAATCCCCAGTGGATGTTATTAGGAGGTGGGGACTCTGGGACTTGATTAGGTCATGAAGGTGGAGTCCTCATGAATAAGATTAGTGCTTTTATAAAAGAGAACCTAGAGAGCTCCCTTGCTCCTTCCACCATGTGAGGACACAGTAAGAAGACAGCCATTTATGAGCCAGGAATCCATCTCCCCAGATAAGGAATCTGCCAGAGCCTTGATCTCGGACTTCCTAGCCTCTGCACTGTGGGAAATAAATGTTTGCTATTTAAGCCACCCAAGATACATCAAACTGAACAAAACTAGGCAGCATGAAAAGAGGGAGAATGACTGTTTTTCTCCCCATCAGCCTCTGAATCTCAAAGCAGTTTTTGTGGCATACCTGTTTATGGAAAGTTTCATTCATCCACATAAGGTATCATTGAAGAATGTGCATTTCCAAGCAGTCTTGGGAATTTCTGAAATACAGCAGGCATACTTACCACAAAGTTACACTGGTAAGTTTAACTTAAAAAAGAAAATATTATATATCACATATGCCAAGATCGTGACTAAATTATAGATACTGTTAAATTGTAGGCAGTTTTAAGTTGGATTTTATTCCCTTTTCTGGACCTGTGAGATCTTGGTTGCATATCTAGCAAATCTGCATATCCAATTTCCTACCTGCTCTGACTGTTGGAAACTGCTGAGAATTTCTAACCACATCTGCCTTGGTCAAATCGCCATGTCTTACTGCCACCAGCCGATCTCTTCTTGTTTTTCACACATATTACCAAACCCTCACTTTCATACCAAGAAGGAGAGAAACTTAATTTTGCTGGTAGTTGCTATATTGTCTCTCTTCTTGTTTCTTCACATTTTCAGCTTTTGAAGAGGAACTTCCATATGGGCTCCTATAACCACTAAACCACTCCCCCCCATAGTAAATCCCTTTATTACTGTCTAGCTATATATTATTGGCTCACTTAATTCTATTATTAGATTAGTTCATTCTGTTGGATCAAACTTAATTCCTTGTTCATTTGCTTATCTTTGGAAATGCTAAATCTCTCTATGATTAAAAAGAAAGAAAAAATGGGTTATCTGATTTCTAATTTGGAACAGATAAACAGTTCTTCCAAACTGCTGTATGAAATAAAACAAAACACCATCACAGAAACCTCTCTCTATATGCTGTGGCTTATTCCAAAAAGACATGGAAACCAATCCTATTCTTCATCAATTAAAACTTAGTGTTTGAATATGCCATGATTTGTTTTCTAACTTTGATGGATTAACTTGAGAAATGTCAAAAGTAGCTGCCAAGTTTAGGGAGGAAAACAAGATAAGATTTATCCATACCAATAGATCTTTCAACATGTCTGGTTTTTATCACTTGCATTGCCGAACAATTGTATATTCTGGAATGATCTCAGTGAATAAAGGAATGAAAAGATGCACTCTTTTTTTTGCCAACACTGTTATATAACGGATTATCTGAGCTTTAAAATTGTGGCAGGACATGAGTACTGACAACTATAACTACAATGTCGGAAACCTGTATTACATAGTCAAGGTGGATTATCATAGAACTATGGAATGTTTGTGCTTCAAAGAACATTAGAGACAATAAAACTGTTCACCTTTTAATATTTTTCCTACATTTATTTTAGCCCACCAGTCAACTGAAATACATCTTTTATATAGACAATGTTAAGTATAAGACATTTCTTGGGTGCCTGGGTGGCTCAGTCGTTAAGCGTTTGCCTTCGGCTCAGGTCATGATCCCAGGGTCCTGGGATCGAGTCCCACATCGGGGTCCCTGCTCTGCGGGAAGCCTGCTTCTCCCTCTCCCACTCCCCCTGCTTGTGTTCCTGCTCTCGCTATGTCTTTCTCTGTCAAATAAATAAAATCTTAAAAAAAAAAAGACATTTCTTATGTGTCATTTCTTTAAGGTGAACAATTGCTCCCTATCATTCCAAGAGGATGACTGAAATGCCTCAAGTAGACCATATATTCTATAGATACAAATGCCAAATGCCTCAGATTCGACTCTGCTCCCAGAACATCCTATCCTCCTGTAAGAATACAAGATTTTTTAGGAAATAAGACCCTTTGTCACTTAACATAACTTCAAAATTCATATTGGTGCTAAATATTCCAATTATATTGGAAATTTAAGAAAAAACTCTCAGTTTAGATTTAAAGAAGAGGCCAAAATATCAGCTGTCCGTCCCTCAAACAAGTTAGGTTCCAGCACATTCTTCTGGTCTTGAGTGACTAGAGTGATAGATTACTCACTTGTTCCTCTTTTGACTTTTGTTTGATTCAGTAGATTTTCACTCCACTAATATCACCATCTTTATTTCTTTGCTCTCTTTCATTAAACATGCTTGTGGGAAGAATACTGATATGTGATTAATAGACTTTTTGAGCACAATTAATTAGCATGCACAAGTTAACTTAAGTGTTGCTGGGTTCTACATAATTTTAATGAAAAATACTCTGTAGGGTATTCATCAACTTCAGAAGCAACTTTCATGGAATCACAGTCTGCTTTACCGAACATTTTGCCTGGTTGAACTAGCTGCCGTTAAGTCTAGCGACCTTCACTGCAAGGTACCAAAAGCACAGCTGTATTTATTTATTTATTTATTTATTTATTTATTTACTTATTTATTTATTCTTTTAATTTCCCCATCAGAATACCTTTATTTTTTTATTATGTTCAGTTAGCCAGCATATAGTTTTTGATGTAGTGTTCAACGATTCATTAGTTGTATATAACACCCAGTGCTCCTTAATATCCTGGCTCCAGTCATTTTTCCTTCCTCTCTTTATGGTGAAAACTGTACCTCTTACTTTAACCAGGCTGTGATCACAAGTTCCTTTTCAGCAACCTGTCCTCCCTTGATTTCTGCCTTCTCCCAGCCTTTGGATATGCCTCTCTCTGCAAGGATCTTTATTGTGACAGTGGGTTAAGGCATTCCCCTCCCGAGTGTCTCAGACCCCACAGAAATCAATGGTTTCAACTAATTACTTGGAAAAAATGTTATTACCAATTTCCACATAGGCCTAAACAGATATTATATCTTGCCTAGTTAGGATCCCTACTATCATTATACTTACTTTTAATATTCAGATATACACATTTGTAAATAAATGGAATATGCACATTATAAATTAAAATAAATGTGAATCTATTTATTTTATATATATATGTAAAATTAATAAAATAACTTCAGGGCAATTTCATTTTCACCAAATTAAATATTCTGAAGATCCAGAGACATTAACTATTAGGCTTTGGTTATTTATGCAGTTTTCTTGCTCTGCTGATCATGATTGAATTTTCTGGAAGAAAATAACTGTCTAGATACATAAAATATTCATTATTCTTTTAAGAACTAATGTTTATATCGTCCTTTGTCCCCCTCCCCATCTCTTTCAGGAAATAATTTTTAGATGAAGCTGCACTTGAAGAACGTTTTAGTATTTTGTTTTATACACTGTTTGTGGGAAAGTCAAAGAAAATTAAGGTCATGCTATTTCTTCCTTTGCTGCTAACAGAAATTTTGAGAGTTTCAAGCATACTTATATTCTACTCATTAAACATAAGTAAAAAAAAAAAAAAACTTTCATGGGTATCAAACATTTCTTTGTCTCTGATATATTTGTTTATGTAAAAAACAAAACTTTTGGCAATCTGGACATATTTAGGGTTTTTTTTTTTCCTTTCCCTTTAAGTTGTAAAACACATGATAAACATTTGTCATAAATTGTAAGCTTACCTTTCATTCTTGGTTTTGATCCAGCAAGTGTTCTCCATCACAGACTCTTCATCTGGCATATTTCACTGATGACTCTGCAGATAAAGCTGAAAGAAGATGATTTAATAATTCCCTTCATGTTCTTGTCTCAGGTTAAGTTGCCTTTACTTTACATTCATTTCAAACCTTTTTCTTTTCTGTATAAGAGCCTCTAAGTTTTCCTTCTTTTTCATATGAAGAAAGGTCCTTTATACAAATATTTCAGTGTACTGTTCAATCTCTTTAAGAGCTTTTGCTTTCTTTTTTTAAAACAATTTTAAAGGGGGCTCCAATTAGCACCTATTTAACAAATAAGCTCTATTAAATACTTAGTATGTGCTAAGCACTAAGCATTAAAATATGATTGAAACAGATCCTTATGTAAAGAACTCATGGTAAGGATGCCTGGGGGGCTCAGTCAGTTAAGCGTCTGACTTTGGCTCAGGTCATGATTTCAGGGTCCTGGGATTGACCCCCCCATCCCTATGTTGGGTTCCCTGCTCAACAGAGAGTCTGCTTCTCCCTCTGCCCCTCTTTGCCCCCACTCGTGTGCTTGCTCTCTCTCAAATAAATAAATAAAATCTTTAAAAAATCTAAAGAAAAAAACTCATGATATATCAGCAGTGAAATGCAAAGTAATCATCTCATTCAAGGAAAATCATATGGTGGAGGCAAAAAAAAACTTTCAGAATTTCACAGGCCTGGTTAAAAATTGAGGCTCAGTCACTTTAAAGGTGCATGACATTGGTCAAGTTCCCTATTGTCTCTGAATCATTACAGTAGAATCTTTAAAACTGCTCTCTACAGACAAAAAGATAGTAAGGATCTTTACTACAGGTAGTGCTTTGTCCATTATCCATAATTCTTAGGAGTATGCTCAGAAGACATTGCCATACAAAAGGAAAACTAGTTTAGAAATCTGCATTTCTAAAGGAGCTTGTGAGAAGAATACAAAATACCTCCAGTGAGATGACTATAACAAAAAAGAATAATGTGCACTTCTGCTTACAGCCCCAAAGGAGTAGCCCCATTTTTTCCAGGGTTATACCTGCTGCAATTAAAAACCCCTAGACATAACACAACAAACAAGTAGAGGACTCTGAAAGATGGAAACAAGAACATAGATTGTCTAGGGACCTTGGGACTTGAGAAATAACGCGGTGGTGGGTCCCTTGGGTTTCCTTATTGTATCCAGAGTGCGAGAGAGGATTCCAATGCCGAACCTCCGATAGGCAAAGACAAAAACAAACAAGCAAACAACCTCCAAGCAAGGACTGTTTCCTGAGAGACCTCACAGAACAGAAAACCGATTTGGGAAATACCCTACCAAATACCAACAGAACCTTTTCCCTCATGATTTCAGTGAAGCTGAACAGGTTGCTGATCTTCCATTCCACACCCTCTTGAACAAACCAGAAGATTAGCGCCCTGTTTGTGCCAGCCAACACTTCTGACCCCTGACTGGCCAGGCCAGTGGTGTGGGCTGGAACAAACAGGGAGCTAATCTTCCACCCCCTCATCTGGTGGAAGGAGGTACTGCTCTGATTCTCCTGTCAGCGAGTGTTGGCAAACCAAGTAGGAAGCTGATTTTCCACCCGTTCTTTTATTTTCCCCCATAAAACTAAAATAATAGACCAAAGACTGTATACTTTTTTCATACACAACTTTATACAGTCCCTTACCAGTTTAACTTTTAAAATCCATTTCATCTGGTTTCACCACTTAAGGCTTAAGTTTTGATACTATGTTCTAGCATTAACAAGTCTTGTTATATTTTCTAAAATGATGCTCTATTTCCTTCTAGCAAACACCTTCTTATTTCTTTCTATTAAAAACAAAACAAAACCAAGAAACGTCCCTAACTAAAAGTGCTATGATAATTTCCAACAAAATACCCTTCCAAAATGCTGATTTAAAATTATTTATAGATTTATAGTAATTTTTGCTTCAGGCTTACTGCATTTTAGAAAAGGATGTTTATTTGTATTTGCTTTTATGTCTATAAATGCTATTAATAACAGAATTAATTTTATAAACATAAGTAATATATCAGAGCAACACTGGAAATTGAGAAATTAATATTTGGTGCTATCAGGAATGAACAAGCACAGGGGCACCTGGGTGGCTCAGTCATTAAGCATCTGCCTTTGGATCAGGTCATGATCCCAGGGTCCTAGGATCGAATCCCACATCGGGCTCCCTGCTCAGTGGGGAGCCTGCTTCTCCCTCTCTCACTCCCCCTGCTTGTGTTCCCTCTCCCACTGTCTCTCTCTTTCAAATAAATAAATAAAATCTTTAAAAAAAAGAAGAAGAAACAAGTACATACCTATTTTTAGTATTTTTGAGGACCCTCCATACTGTTTCCCATAGCAGCTACACCATTTTACATTGCCACTAACAGTGTACAAAAGTTTCCTTTTCTTCACACCTCACCAAGCTTGTTATTTTTTTAAATTTTATTTTACTATTTTATTTTAGGATTCTTAACAGGTCTTAGTGGTACCTTATTGTGGTTTTGATTTGCATTTTCCTGATGATAAGCAACTTTGAGCACCTTTTCATATATCTCAGTCTGTTTTTATGCCTGTATTGTACTGTTTTAAAAATTAAAAATAGAATTACCACATGAGCCAGCAATCCCACTTCTGGATATATGTCTAAAAGAATTCAAATCAGGATCTCAAAGAGATATCTGCACTCTGATGTTTATTGCAGTATCATTCACAATAAAGAACCTAGAGAAACAACCATCAATGTATGAAAGGACCTCAAAATGTGACATATACATACAAAGGTGGGTTATTCAGTCATAACACAGAAGAAAATCCTGTAATATCCAACAATATGGATGAACCTATAGGATCATATGCTAAGTGCAATAAGCCAGTCATAGAGGGACAGATAGTGCATGATTCTGCTTATGAGGTATCTAAAATAATCAAGGTCATCAAAACAGTGGAAGGGTGGTTGCCCAGGGTTGGAGGAAGGGGGAACTGAGGAGTTCATGTTTGACACATGAAGTTTCAGTTATGCAAGATGAGTAAGTTCTAGAGATTTGCTGTCCAACATTGTGCCTGTGGTTAACAATACTATATAATGCACTTAAAAATTTTTAAGAGGGGAGAGCTCATGTTAAGTGTTCTTACCACAATTAGAAATAAATAAGTAAAAAAAAAAAATTTTTTTAAGATTTTATTTATTCATTTGAGAGAGAGAGAGAGAAGGCAAGAATGGGGGGGCAGAAGGAGAGGGAGATGCAGACTCTCCACTGAGCGGGGAGCCTGACACAGGGGCTCAATCCCAGGACTCAGAGATCATGACCTGAGCCAAAGGCAGATGCTTAACTGACTGAGCCATCCAGGTGCCCCAAGTAAAAATGTTTATTTTAAAAAGAATAAGTAGAATATACTAGAAAAATGCTTAAATTATAATTCTAGGACTGTGGCTATATCATTTTTTAAATTCATTATTTAAATTCAATTAGCCCACGTATAGTACATCATTAGTTTCAGATGTAGTGTTTAATAACATACCAGTTGCATGTAACACCCAGTGCTTATCACATCACGTGCCCTACCTAATGCCCATCACCCAATTACCCCATTCTCCCACCCACCTCCCCTCCAGCAACCCTCAGTTTGTTTCCTATAGTTCAGAGTCTCTCATGGTTTTTCTGTGGCTATACCATTTTGGCAATATCATTTTTAATTAAACTTCGAAATCTGGAGAAAGATGTTTCTGATAATTTTCATCTCACTTTTTCGTTTTCATGGTGTAGTTAACAAACATCAAGAAATAAGTAGATATTAACATTTTCATTTTCCTGGGCACCTGGGTGGCTCAGTTGGTTAAGCGACTGCCTTCGGCTCAGGTCATGATCCTGGAGTCCCAGGATCGAGTCCCGCATCGGGCTCCCTGCTCAGCAGGGAGTCTGCTTCTCCCTCTGACCTTCCCCCCCTCATGTACACTCTCTCTCAAATAAATAAATAAAATTTAAAAATAAAATAAAATAAAATAAAATTTTCATCTTCCTCATAAGGACTTGTTTTTTTAATATTTTAGTTTTTATTTTTTTAAAAACTATATGATTTTTGTATAAATTGTGTTTCATCTGTACGTTATGAAATCTCACTGCAGATTGAACAAGATCCTGCTCAGCTTGTAACAATTCTTCATATAAACAAATCACCGTGGAAATCTAAGCATATACATAATTTATAATGTGATTAGTTGTTTGCAAGCTGAGAAGTTTGCAAGTAGCCCAAATTGGATTTCCTTGGCTTCCCTCAGTTGACTTTACTGCGTCTCATATCAAAGCACATAGCTTTTTATCTCACCCCTATTTCACAGGGTCAAGAATTGATATTAACCCTTTTCCAAATGAACAACTACAACTAAAAAGTCACATAGCAAAAATATGTCCACAGGATATAAAGAAAGGTAGAGGGTAAAAGGGTAGAAGGGTGGCTTTTTTGAGAAATAACCAAGTGAAAAAAAATGATATTTTTAGATTCCTAAGTATCTTGAAAGAGAGAAAAAAAAAAGAACAAATGATAGGCTCTTGGCTGGAACTGACACTTGTACCAAAAGGAAAACGCAATGAAGAAAATGAAAAGCGGCTCAGTGACCTTTCCTTTAATGTACCAAAGATAAGGTTTGCTTATTCTTTTTAATAACGTGGCTGGTAAAATAAGAATTCTCATACTTTACACTCCTCAGTTTCTCCTATTGTACGGAGAATTGCATATTACCCTTCAGTGTTTTAAACATAGGATATAAAAAATCACTGTGGCAATAATGGTTTTAGTTACTTAAATTCCATTCACTTACAAATCTTAACAATAAACAAATTGTTTTAATACTAAAGCAAACGGAAGGACTTGGAGATATATATATATGTAGAAATGTATATATGTATATGTATATGTATATGTGTGGATATATATGAGGGGCGTTCCCTGAGGAAAATATATGGATCAATTCCAGAGGTCCCAGAGCTTCAAGGGTATTGCAGAATGTGGCAAAGAAGGAAGAGGATTCAGAGAGAAAGAACATTCCTTAATTACCCTTGATGCTAGATTTTACCAATGCCCCAGGGCAAAAGGCATAAATGTGATAATAATAATAAGTACTGTACAATAAAACAACTGCTAACAAATACTAAGCACTCCCTTTCTCATAGGTACTATATCCTAAACTATTTATTTCAGTTAATTATTTTAATAACTCTAGTTTTAGGATTTCAAATGATGAAATTAAGGCATAGAAAGGTTAAAAACTGTATCTAAGATCGCATGATTCTCAGGTAGCAGCAATGGGCTCCAAGCTAAGGCAATCTGGTCTTTGAATATGCTTTTCTTCAGTGTATTATATTGTATGTACTTAAATCTAAATATAAAAATATTTTTTCTCAGTAAATACTACATAATTAAATCCATAGGATGGATACAGTATTTTCATTTGTTTAAAATATTTATATATAGGGGCGTCTGGGTGGCTCAGTTGGTTAAGCGTCTGCCTTCGGCTCAAGTCATGTTCCCAGGGTCCTGGGATTGAGCCCCACATTGGGCTCCCTGCTCAGCCGGGAGTCTGCTTCTCTCTCTCCCTCTGCCCCTCCCCTGATTCATGCTCTCTCTCTCTCAAATTAATAAATAAAATCTTTAAAAAAATTATATATAAGTTACAAGTAAAATAAGTCTTCAGTTTTCACAGGGACTATTTATCTAGAGTTTGGTCCATAAAGTTAACTGCAGTTAAGATATTCTGGTCCCTGTATAGCACACCAAGCTGATTAAGTGGTCCCGCATGGAATAACTGAATGAAATACCCTCCTTCAGCATGATGTCACATGCACAGATTTTCACTCCTTGGAAATTGTATTTGACTCAGTGAAAACTGCTGAATTGTATAGTGAATTTTTAGAAAATATTCATTTTCATATAACCAATCTCCTTCAGTTTGCAAAAGGATTACCAATAGTAGATTATGTAAACTTGTTAATATCTTTCCTTCTTGCATTCAGAGGAATGCATTCCTCAATGCTTATTATTTAAAACATAAAATCAATAATTCATTGCTGAAACCCTCTGATATATATTCCCTGTAGTGCTTTATTAATGCTACTTTTGTTCATCCCATATGCAAAATAAAAGTGATTGCTTATTATACAGTTATTCTTCGTTGCTTATCATACTTCTTAAAAGCTTACTCATGCTGTGCGAATGAATAAAGAATACTGTTTATCACAAATACCACATTAAAATAATTGCTGTTTTTCATAGAAGAAAAAATTAGTTATCTAAAATATTTAGATTGCAGTTCTTTCATATTAATTTCCCCCTCTTCAAAAGAAAAATTAAAAGACAATCAAAGGCTTACTGTCCAGGACTCAGAGATTCTGAAGGCTCTCATATTTCATGAACACTATTATATTGATCTTTTCCAAAATGCATTCACATTATGACCTGTTTTTCACTATTAACTGTTCGACCTGATAGACTGAAATTATCTACACCACCACATTCCATCTCTTCTCTACACTCAAAAGGCCCAATACTAGTAACGTAAATTTGTAAGACATTTTACACTTCACACAGCTTTTTCACAACCTATTCACGCTTCTAGATAGAGCAGCTATGACTTTCAGGCTCCACAATTGTGTCCTCATTACATCCACAAACCGGCCTCCCTCCATTCTCACTCCAGTTAAATTGGCCTACGGAACCCTCTTTCTATAGAGCTACTAACTTGCCTTTGCATATACCATCCCCTGTACCTACTTTCTTTACCTTCATATAAACAAATATCTCCTGTCACTTAAGACCCAGTTCAGATATCTCCTCTTCTAAAAGAATTTGCCGATTTCCTCCATTTGCTTGTGATATATTTCCCTCTTCTGGATTCCTAGAGCATATTATCTCTTAGAGCATGTTTCCTTCTCTCTTAATTTAGAATTAATTAGACATATATATTATCTCTCCTTTACATGGTAGGCTTATAGAGGATAGCATTCTCTTCCTTTTTTTTTTTTCTCACCAAAAAGCATCTAGTATAGTACACATGGTAGGAATTCCATATATTTTATGTGGAAAGAATAACTAAACTTTCAGAAGAAAATTCATAGACAACTTAAGTGGCCTGTGTAAGAACTCGACCTAGAAATTCTGACTCTGAAGCTTCTATGTGGAAAAGAGATAATGCTGGATGATCCCTGAAAGCCAAATTATTACCATGTTCTAAAAATTAAGCCACTCTACCTTCAAGCATAGTTCAATCATTTGATGTGGAACATGTCTGGATTTCATGATTTATAGCTGTCAATTCATGCTTTGATTTCCCTTCTTAGTTGTGTTCTCATTTTTTTGTCATGTACTTCCTTAGATTTTTGTGGGAAAAAGTTGTTTTCAACATTATCTCACCTTAAAATTTGTACGTTAATCTAAAACTCTCCTTGAATGGCTGAATTAAATGTAAGCAAATGAGTGAAAATATAAACAAAAAACTATTTCTGAAAACTTAATAAGTTATCAGAGATATTTTTAATAGAAAATAGAGATATGAAGGTAATTATCCTGACCTTAATAATGATTTTCAACACATTCCATACGAGTTTAGCATGTATTTTTTTAAAGTTGTACAGAAATTTCAAATACTATAAAGTCTTTAAGCTATGATAAAACTGTAAAGAAGTGATGATTAATTAGAACAAAACCTATTTTGAACTGGGCATCTACTAGGCCTCCGTGCTTGAGTTGAAAGTCCATATTTTCTGTTTTATATAATGATTATAGCGTGCATTAGCTGCACCCTTTTACAAGCCTGCCTTTTTTCTAGGAACCTTCTGGTGCTTTTAAATCATTCTTTTCAAGGAACTCATGCAATTGCCACACTTTGTAGGCAACGATTGTAATTCCAAAATGTGTCAAAATCTGTCACGGATCTGCTTTATTATTTAGTTTAACTTGAAAATAAAAGATATTTTATCTCTATCCAAAGGCATTTTTGTAGAAGAAATTACATACAAACACAGAACACAAAAGAAACCCAATGAGAAAAGAAAATTGACATTTTGATTTGTGGACTCTCCAGTAGGTCTATCATTCATCCAGAAAAATATCACTATTGTCACTCTGCTCAGGCAGGGAGACTAATTGGTGCAGCTGTGGCAGAACACAATCTTTCTGCGGGGAAAGCCGCCTTGCAAAGAAATGGAACACGCTAAAGGACTTGCAGGTGTTACGAATTGAGTCTCAAAGATGAGACTGTGTCTGATTAAAAAGAGCTAAAGATGTATAGACGTGTCTTTCTAAACACTGAGTTACTAATATGCCTTTTTGTCTGGATGACAGTTCATTCGTTGAGCAAATATTTTTGAATTTGTGCTCTGTACAAAGCAGTGTGCTAGTTACTTCCTTTAGCTTAAAAAGCAAACAAAATTTGACATGATGGAAAAGATGATGGAGAATCAACTTGGAAATGAACTCACTCTCGAGGTCATGCAAAGCCTTGTTTTGGTTTCCTTTTTCATTATATGGCTCCATCTAAGTCGTTCTAGAATCCATAAAGGTAATAATCATTGCTACCATTTACCAAAGTGCAGGAAGGTGAAATCATTGGCCCAAAGTCATATGCAGGTTTCCCGATCCTCAGTTCAGGGGAACATTGACTTTACCCTAATCTGTGAACCAGTCAGATAAGAGTTCATAACCACAGCGTCCCCTTACACCATTTTGGGGCTTTGATGAGAATTATTACGTATGCTTTCAGGATAATGGGATCTTGTTCACCAGCCTGGAGGCCAGGTGAGGGAAGGAGGAGTAAGATCAGTCCTTCACTGCAATGCAAGTCGGGAATTGTCCTGGAAGCAAGAAAGGTCTTAGAACTCACATTTCCCACCTTACAAGACTGATATATCCACCATTCCTCTTGGTGTTTGAAGGGAAAACACTGGATATAAAATGAGAAGGCTTATTATTTCGGCAATCTTGAAATGTTTTTTTTAACCTTTGTAAGTTTCAGTTTTTATCAGTATCCTCGTGCTACCTTTATCAATATATTTATTCCACTATATTTATTTTCGTTCTTAGCTGGGTGTTCTTAAAGACAGGAAGTATGTCTTATTTATCTGTGTAAAGCTAAAGCTTACACCAGGACATATCAAACATTAAATGATAAATAACTGTCAAATCAAAGACTAACACAGGGATAAAATATTGTCCTTATCTACCTCATGGAATTACTATAAATATTAAATAGAAATATTGTGAAAACACTGTAAAATTTCAAAAAGCTATGTGATATAAAGGAGCATAACACATGCTTATAAAATCATTAGTCTAAGTGTTATTTGTTTGTTCCCTTCATTCTTATAAAAAAAACTAATAAGGGAGGTATTATTGGTATCCCCCATTTCATGGATGTGAAAACTGAGCCACAGAGAGATGAACAGCAATGCCCAATGCAACTTAATTGGTACTTGCTGGAGTGAGCATGTGAGCCCATGTAGTCCAAAACCAGAATCTATGCTCTTAACCAATGCCTATTACTATAATCAGGTTGATTTATATATTGCTTATCAATAGATTTCTATGTTTCTCAATGAAAATATCAAATGACTAAAAAAGAGTTTAGTAGATGAAGGCTATGTCAAGATGCAGAAAGACCACTGAGGGGATCCCGGGTGGCCGCATTGGTTAAGCCACTGCCTCTTGGTTTTGGCTCAGGTCAGGATCTCACGATTTGTGAGATTAAGCCTGGTGTAGGGCTCTGCACTCAGTGGGGAGTCTGCTTAAGTTTCTCCCTCCCTCTCCCTTTGCCCCTCCCCCCACATGGTAATACACAGATTAAATATGTAAAGGAAATTATATGTTAGAAGATGATATGGGATATGGAGAAAAATATAAAGCAGGCAAAGTTGCATAAGGTATCCCAGAGGAGAGGGGGTATTAATTTTAATAAGACAGTAAGAACAGACCACATTAAAAAGGGGACATTTCAAAGAAAGAGACAAGAAAGAGAAACCATATGAATATCCTAAAGAACAGCATAACAGTGTTTGGGTCAGAGAGTAGAACAGGTATAAGAGGCCTGGGGTGGGCTCTTGGCTTGTTTGAGGGACAGTAAGAAAGTCACTGTGGTTGGAGTGGACTGAGGGAAGGGGACAGAAATAAGACTGAAGTCAGAGAATTCTGGAAGGGGGTGGGGTTATCAATGACATGCTCTAGAGCCCATTGCAAGCATTTTGAGTTTTATCCCAAGTGAAGTAGGACACCACCGAAGTATTTTGAGAGAAGAGCAGAGCCACGAGCTGCTAGCTTGGGCTGGTATGTTAGGCAGAAATGGTACAGAGGGAAGGGTGATAACAAGAAGCCAGTTTGGAAGCTTTTGCTGAATGATAATGATGTTTTTGGCCAGAGTTTGTGGTAATGGGGGAGTTGGGGACAACCACTTGGGTCATGCTGACATTTGACCCCCTTCATTGGCCCCAAAGCAATGAGAAAATGTGGAGGCAGATTTTGAGAAGGGTAAGAGGCACCTTGCATCACCTCAGATGCTTTCTTTACACAGTGCACAGGCAAGAGACATGGTTATCCTCTAGTGAAGGGAATAGGTCACTTTTGCTGTTCAGAGAGTTCAGAGAAATTTGGAGGTTCTGGCTTCCCAAGCACACCAAACCAGATGTTCCCAACCTGGTTCTCAGTGCCACTCTCTTTCTCTAGCATTATGTTCCTGAATGTAACATGGAAGACTTGCTAAGATTATAAATTCAGCTGACTTCGAAACTCTGTTATTCTCAAAGTTTGATCCTGGGCCTCATTTTTAGCACAGCCTCCTGGCTGGCTGCAGATCAGCGTTCTTTACATACTACCAATCAAGTCCTGAGTTGATAGCTGGCTGATTTGGTCCTATTAGGTCCTTCCTTCTGTGAATCAAAGGCACTTGAGAACAACCAATCACCTCCACAGCCCATATCATTAACACTGCTATTGCAAAAGTAGCATTTAGTATTATTTAGGAGCATTATAAAGATTGGGGTGATAGCAGGAGATGCTAAATGGAAAGTGAGGAAGTAAAGCAGAGAAAGAGTTATCGTCAAGCAAGTTATCCCTACAGTTAACTAGAGCTTAGTCCCACTGGGAACCTCTAGAAGCTAATGTAGAACTCATCCCTCAGAGTCAACCCAGCAGGAGGACAACAAGCTGAGGTATTTATACATACACTCTCAACAGTCACTGGTGCCAGGCTGCTCCCTGAGACATTAATTCTCTGGCACTTATTTCTTGATATGCCTGTAGTACAATGAAATCCAGCCACTGGAGAAAGGCCTGGGGCAATGAGTTACAAATGCTAGCAGCTGGAAGTCAGTCTGGTATACACTACGACTGAGAGGCCCAAGGTGTATGGTCAGGGCACTGACAGCATCTTGCATGTCATTCTCCTTTTGATGAACACCGGGTACCTTCTAGGTTTTGGCTCTTCAGATGAATGTTGCTGGGAACATTCTTGTACATGCCTTTTGGTGAACCCATGTATGTGTTTATATTGGGGGTGTATCTAGAACAGGAATTACTGGTCATGGAGTACACATATGTTCCGCATATTAGATAATGTCAAATGGTTCTCTAACAAGTGTTACACCAGTTCACACTCTCAGGACAGTTTAGGAGCATTGCAGTTGTTCTGTGTTGTTGGTAACAATGGATATTTTCTGTGTTTTCTCATTTTAGCCATTTTGTGGCATGTGTTATTGCACCTGTATGGTTCTAATTTGCTTTTTCTTGATTATTAATGAAATTGTGTATCTTTTTGGGGCACCTGGGTGGCTCAGTCGTTAAGCATCTGCCTTCAGCTCAGGTCATGATCCCAGGGTCCTGGGATCGGGCCCCATATCGGGCTCCTTGCTCAGCGGGAAGCCTGCTTCTCCCTCTCCCACATCGCCCTGCTTGTGTTTCCTCTCTCGCTGTGTCTCTCTCTGTCAAATAAATAAAAATCCTGAAAAAAAAAATTGTGTATCTTTTCACATATGAAAATGGCATACCCTCTGTTGTAAAGTCCTATTCAAATATGTATCTTTAATTAAACAACATTGTACTATAATTTTGATTTAGTTTCTTCTTTTTTCATTCATTGTATTTTTGATATTCTTTAACTCTATCAATGTTCTACATATAGGCATAATTTATTCATTTTATCCATTCAATGTTATGCTTATACCACATAGTATTCATCCATTCCCATAACAATGGGCCCAAATTTAGTTTCCTTTTTTTTTCCCTCTCTCTCGCTCATGAAAATGCTATGAAAACCACCCTCATTCATGGTTTCTTTTGACCAGTATGAGGGTTCCTTTGGGTTACATCCCAAGAATAGGGATGCCTGTATTGTGAGCTAAATGCCAACAAATGTTCAAAATATATTGCAAAATTGAGAGTAAAAATTTCATATTCCCCATTAAGTACCTAAGTGTTCATCTTGTCCAATATCCTGGCCAGATCTTGCTATTTTTCAATTTTCATATTGTTGCTTCAATTTTCTATTGTTTGTTTTTAATTTTCTCATTGCTTTTTATTCTGATTACTGGTAAACTTCAGCATCTCTCCCTATATGTATTAATAGAGTAGTTTCATAACAGGTATAATGTACATACAAGTATGAAACACGTTTATTGGAGTAGTTCTTATGTAGAAGTTAATTATATGCAGTCTCCTGAGTCCTCACTATCCTACTGGCCTAGCACAGCTGGACATATTGTAGCTGGCACATTGTAGTTTGGACTCCAAGAAATGTATTCCATTAACCTTCTTTTTCATATGTTTACTGGGAAATTGGGAAGAGACAGAAAGCCTTTGATTAATTACATAATGTTGGGAATCAGAAGACCTTGACCTTCCCCTTCTTGGAGGTGTCCTTACTGATGAAAGAAATAGCTTGACTTCCTAAGTTATCTATAGGAATTTGATTCCCAGTGCCGGTATCAGATGGAGACCCAGGGGATACTTGTACTGAGCTAGTTGATTACTAGGCTACTTAAATGGGATGCTGCCTGGATCATCCATCCATCCATCCATCCAGCCATCCATCCATCCATCCATCCATCCAGCTATCCATCTAGCCAACTAATGACTCTGTGTCTTCTCAGTCACCTACTGGTCTCTAGCAGGAGGACTGATTAACAAAAATTTTCTTACTGGGAAATTAATTGAACCTCCAGTGAAGCTTCTAGCTTCTCTTAAAAATTGTGGAGATGATATTCTATAATTATAGAGACAACAAAATTAGTAAAATTCTCATTAAAAGGACTTGCAGAGATTATCTAAACCACTTGGCTATGAAGCCCAAGCTGGGAAAACAAAGAAAAACTCCTAGGATCAAATTAAGAATGGCTTAGTGTTCTTTCTTTTTTTTTTTAATTTTCTTTAAATGACAGCCCATATATCCTTTCTTAGTCTAGGAAGACTACTGATAGTGCAAGAAAACTGTGTAGGTATTGTCATATGTTCCTCCTCTCCCCTTGTTCTTGAGTCATCATGGATCATATGTCTTCTTCCAGAGAGCAAATAATATTATATCGAAGTGAAAGGCAAGAGAGAGTCTGCCTACTTCAGAGAAAACAAGTCCTAGGGGACACAAAGTGTTGTACTAATAGTTTGTTTGTCTTGAGATGAAATCATGTATTCAACTCATATTGATTATCTCCTGCTGTGGGCATATTGCTTTTCTGCTGTTTAAGATGGTGGTAAGGTTTAGTTACATTAAGGAGGTAGAGAAAATTGCAGCCATGACTTTTGCAGTAAGCTCGGCTATGTGGAGTAGTTTCAATTTTTTCAAGAGCCGAGATATTAGGAGAAGCATATCATTCTTCTAATGAGGAAAGGCTGATCTAATTTGTGTGATTGATGAACCATCAATGTGAAAGACCAAGGTGAACAGGTTAAAGAGGCTGTGACAGCCCTCAGGAAATAGTGATTGTCTGGGAATCACTAGGAATTGTAGAGGAAAGGGAATGGGATCTGACATGGTCCCCCATATTTTGGCCAGGATTTAGGGACCACTTGCAACATCACTATGAGCCACAGACACAGACAGTCATAGGTGACTGTCGAGGGTGGTCAGATTTGTAACAGGAAAGGAGAAAGATCATTTATCCACCCTCTGACCACCCTTCCCCAACATCCCAAGGTCAGATGTGTCCATGCATTAATCATTGTTTGGGAAACACCTAGAATGCCTGTCCTTCCTCTGCAGCCATAAACTCTACAGAAAACTGATAGCATTCTGCCTACAGTGATGAGCTGTGAAGAAAAATGAGGACCACAGTGGGAAGAGGATGTGTAGGGAAACCATGAAAACTATCGCAGTGTCTGTCACCTCCAAGGAGATGGAATCACAGATATTCCAGGGGATGACATGGTAATATCCTGAGAGCAAGGGGATCCAAAAATCACTTATAGCATATTCATCCAATCATCTTCAATCCATGCAATGCAAATCCTCATCTATTCAGCGAGGGTCACGGTGCATTTGAATAAAGGGGAAGGAAGGATGAATGTTGAGATACAAAATCATTAAATTTCTTTCAAGTCAGGCAGAAATGTGGTATTCTGTAGCATTAAAAGGAAAAGAAAAGAGGGGGGAAAAGGGAATCTCTTCATAGACTGAAATGGAATGATCTCCAAGATGTGCTAAGTTGAAAGAGCCAGATGCAAAAGTATGCTCTACTTATGTTAAATGTATAAAAATATATGAAACTCCTCATAATGTTGTATAGAAATACAAAGATACTTTTTTTTATCAGATAGACTTTCTTTCTTCATTCCCATTTCTGAAGGTAGGAGCTTCACACAGGTAAAAAATCCTTGTAGTGTATGGCAGTGTTCAATTGTTTAATTCAATCACTCATGGGCAGCAGAGGTCCTTGCAGGAGAAGCTGTTGTAGGTAGTCTTTGAGAGGGTCACCTTTTGCTCAATGGTATTTGCTGCCCACACTTGATAGTGGCAACAACCACTAAATGCCATGCTTGGAGACCTAAGGCAGCAACAGGTATAAATAGGATCCCACTGATAAATTATATTATGTGGGGAAATTTCAGTACCTGGCAAATATTGTGAATCAGATGCTTGCTAATATGTGTTCTACCTGGTCCAGCGAGATATTTAAATGGAACAGCTCCATATTTTACAAATGTGTGTATGGTAATCAGGTCCAATTTTTGTCCCCCTTATGAGGTCAAGTGCATCTTCCAACTACAAGTTGGTCCAGATGCATATGATATTTGCCTGGTTTGCTTTAAGGTATGCCTCTTTTAAAAAGCAAATTAGAAAAGGAGCTCCAGAGAGTGAGATTTAGCAGGCCTTGCTTTCTAGTTGGTTGGATAGCTTTGTCAATGAGAGAAACATCCTGACCTCAGAAGTCAAGCAACCTGTGGAGTTTGAGTATCAGAGACTTTATCAGTGGGAGAACATGCAGTCCTTTCTGTGGATCTAGCTCATTGCTAGGTTATGTGTAAGAGCCATGGTGATTCTAGTTGATAAATAAGTCTGTCTCTCCTCAGTTATTAAGGTGCCCGCTTCTCTAAGTTCTTACTTATATCCTCTGCTCATTTTCTTCTTGGTTTTCCTGTTGATGAGTAGTGAACCAATTGTAGAACTGATTGTCTCAGTTCAAATCCCAGATTTGCCAGTTAACAAACAGTGGAATTTGGGGCAAGTTACTTAAGAATTTAAGTATTGTGTATTAATTTAAGTATTTAAGTATTGTGTATTAAGTATTGTGTATTAATTTCTCTTAATTTAAAAGAGACCAAATAATATCTTCTACCTCATAAATTTGTTATGATTAAGTAAATTAAATTTTAAGCACTTTCAAAGATTCTGGAACAAAGAAAATTAATATTTTTAAGCACTTCCAAAGACTACAGAACAAAGTAAAGCATATTGGTTTATTAAGTGAATAAAGTAAGCTTTCTTGTCTATTTCTTACTGGTTTGTAGAAATGTATTCTACAGACCAGATATTAATCCTTTATAGATTATAGAATGGCCCACATCTTCCATTCTGTTACCTATTTGTTAACACCCTCTATTTTTCTTTATTTTTTTAATTTTATTATGTTATGTTAATCACCATACATTACATCATTAGTTTTTGATGTAGTGTTCCATGATTCATTGTATAACACCCAGTGCTCCATTCAATATGTGCCCTCTTTAATACCCATCACCAGGTTAACCGATCCCCCCACTCCCCTCCCTCTAGAACCCTCAGTTTGTTTCTCAAGAGTCCATAGTCTCTCATGGTTCATGTCTCCCTCCGATTTACCCCCCTTCATTTTTCCCTTCCCACTACCTTCTTCTTTTTTTTAACATATAATGTATTATTTGTTTCAGAGGGTAGGTCTGAGATTCAACAGTCCTACACAATTCACAGCGTTCACCATGGCACATACCCTCCCCAATGTCTATCACCCAGCCACCCCATCCCTCCCACCCCCCACCACTCCCGCAACTCTCAGTTTGTTTTCTGAGATTAAGAATTCCTCATATCAGTGAGATTATATGATACATGTCTTTCTCTGATTGACTTATTTCGCTCAGCATAATACTCTCCAGTTCCATCCACGTCATTGCAAATGGCAAGATTTCATTTTTTGATGGCTGAGTAATATTCAGTTTTATATATATACCACCTGTTCTTTATCCATTCATCTGTCGATGGACATCTTGGCTCTTTCCATAGTTTGGCTATTGTGGACATTGCTGCTATAAACATCAGGGTGCACATACCCCTTCGGATCCCTACATTTGTATCTTTGGGGTAAATACCCAGTAGTGCAATTGCTGGGTTGTATGATAGCTCTATTTTCAACTTTTTGAAGAACCTTCATACTGTTTTCCAGAGTGGCTGTACCAGCTTACATTCCCATCAACAGTGTAGAAGGGTTCCCCTTTCTCCACATCCCCGCCAACATCTGTCGTTTCCTGACTTGTTAATTTTAGCCATTCTGACTGGTGTGAGGTGATATCTCACTGAGGTTTTGATTTAGATTTCCCTGATGCCCAGTGATGTTGAGCACTTTTTCATGTGTCTGTTGGCCATTTGGATGTCCTTTGCAGAAATGTCTGTTCATGTCTTCTGTCCATTTTTTGATTGTATCATTTGTTCTTTGGGTGTTGAGTTTGATAAGTTCTTTATAGACTTTGGATACTTTGGATACTAGCCCTTTATCTGATATGTCATTTGCAAATATCTTCTCCCATTCTGTCGGTTGTCTTTTGGTTTTGTTGACTGTTTCTTTTGCTGTGCAAAAGCTTCTTATCTTGATGAAGTCCAAGTAGTTCATTTTTGCCCTTGCTTCCCTTGCCTTTGCGATGTTTCTAGGAAGAAGTCGCTGCAGCTGAGGTTGAAGAGGTTGCTGCCTGTGTTCTCCTTTAGGGTTTTGATGGACTCCTGTCTCACATTTAGGTTTTTCAACCATTTTGAGTCTATTTTTGTGTGTGGTGTAAGGAAATGGTCCAGTTTCATTCTTCTGCATGTGGCTGTCCAATTTTCCCAACACCATTTGTTGAAGAGACTGTCTTTTTTCCATTGGACATTCTTTCCTGCTTTGTCGAAGATTAGTTGACCATAGAGTTGAGGGTCCATTCCTGGGCTCTCTATTCTGTTCCATTGATCTATGTGTCTGTTTTTTTGCCAGTACCATACTGTCTTGATGATGACAGCTTTGTAATAGAGCCTGAAGTCCGGAATTGTGATGCCGCCAACTTTGCTTTTCTTTTTCAACATGCCTCTGGCTATTCGGGGTCTTTTCTGGTTCCATAAAAATTTTAGGACTATTTGCTCCATTTCTTTGAAAAAAGTGGATGGTGTTTTGATAGGGATTCATTAAATGTATAGATTGCTCTAGGTAGCATTGACATCTTCACAATATTTGTTCTTCTAATCCATGAGCATGGAATGTTTTTCCATTTCTTTGTGTCTTTCTCAATTCCTTTCATGAGTATTTTATAGTTTTCTGCGTGGAGATTCTTTGCCTTTTTGGTTAGATTTATTCCTAGGTATCCTATGGTTTTGGTTGCAATTGTAAATGGGATCGACTCCTTAATTTCTCTTTCTTAACACCCTTTAGTATAGAGAAATCTTACGTGTTATCTAGTCAAATATCTTCATTTTTTCCTTATGGTTTTGGAGTGCAATTAAGAAATTTACACTACTCCAAGTTCAAAAAGATATTCTACAATTTTATCTATTTGCCTTATAATTTCATCTTTAACATTCATCACTTAACTTACTTATTCTAGTATATGGCATGTGTTAGAGATGTAAGTTCATTTTTTCCACAAAGGTGCCTAAAAATGAATTCTTTGTCCACAGATTTATCTTACCACCATTATCACATCCCAACCTCAAATTTATAGTAGGGTCTATTTCTGAAATATTCTGTTACATCGGTCTATTTGTATTTATCTTTGTCTATACCAATAACATCAGGTTTTCATTATGGTAGCCTTATGATATACACATTTGAATGTGCTTTGATGATAAGAGTTTCTCAGTAATTTAGATTTTCACATTGTGAACTCTGTATACCACATTCAAGTCTAAAGTAAAAAGGAAGATGGTTGTGACATGGGTCAATGTCATTGCAAAACTTTACTAAGATGCAGAATATTTTATTTTTTCCTGTTTCTACTCATGAGTAGCCAAACAATATTTATTGTCATCACACACATTAACTTACAACCACTTTACTACATTTACATAGAATTGACTGAGAAGTTTAGTAATCCAAGACTCTCTTGAGACTGTATTTCCATGCATAATGCTATGTTACCCATGCAGTAACTTGAGTAAAAGTTTTAATAAGAAAGTTCTATTTGGCCTCTTGAGAAAATGTTGCTGCATCCAACTGCACACTACTTTGAACTAACAGATACTGGTTTTACAGATACCTTGCTATAAATAGTCATTTAGTAGTCCAATAGAAATAAAATACTTTCAAATAGCCTATAAAGTGAGGGAGTAGCATAGTCATGGCAATGTTTTATCAGAGAAATCTATTCTTAAAGGTTGACTTGCATTAGGTAGGATTGGAAAAAAGCTGATTATGGGAACTCTTCAAAGAAATGACATTTAAAATTTAGGTTTTGCGAAATGTTTAGTAAAGTTTCTGTCATTTTAAGAAAAATGAAACAAGAGGAAACTGGAGGGGGAGACAAACCATAAGAGACTCTTAATCTCAGGAAACAAACTGAGGGCTGCTGGAGTGGAGGGGATGGGAGGGATGAGGTGGCTGGGTGATGGATATTGGGGAGGGTATGCGCTATGGTGAGCACTGTGAATTGTGTAAGACTGATGAACCACAGACCTGTACCCCTGAAACAAATAATACATTATGTTAATAATAAAAAAAAAAGTTTGGTGTCTCAACATGAAAGATTGATTTACAACACAAGAGAATCTCTATGTGGAAGTTACATGATCATATAAGTATAGTCATAATTATTTGCCATGCCACTGATGATTTTTAACATAATAAAAAGTAATCCAAATTATTTCAATATTTGGGGGACATGGACTTGAATATCAACAGTGTCATTAATGCTGTATCATTATTCAGCAGATGATTTGCTTTACTCTGATAACAGCCTTGTTTCAACACTTACTACATGTGAAGTGACATACAAGGAAGGGTAGAGAAAACAATCACAAATAAAATATATTCCATGAGTTAATGGGGTTTGCAAGACAGAGGGGCAGGTATATAAACAAACAGCTAGAAGAAAGTGTGTTGTTTATTTATTGTACTAATTTGGTAAGAATCTATGAGACTACAGAAAAAAAAAACACCCAATTTAGTCAAAAAAGGGGGTGAGGAGGCAGGGAATAAATACTTCACAGAGATAGCAACACTAGAACTGAATCTTGAGAGAGGAATAAGAGCTCAGAAGCAGAAAATGATGGGAGGGAGCTTTATTTTATTCATTTTGTTTTTAAAAATTACTTGTACTTCTAAAAGGAAAATAATATGCTTATGGTAAGAACCTAAGAAATACTTGAGAGAATAATAAATAATATGCAAAATAAAGCATGCATTTTATTTTGTTTGCTTCTAGTCATAGAGTTATATTTTTACTGGGTGAAGATGCAATTCATTGTAATGACATTGATTAAGCTTTCTATTTGCCAACCCTTGTTCTGCACATAAAATATCAAGTGACCATAACATTGCCTACAGAATTTGGACAATATTTTTACCTCTATTTAATTGTAGAAAGTCTTTCCACCATAGGGAGAACAAAAGGGCCTTTCATGTGTCTTGTTTTCAACAAGAGTTTTTCTCTCACTTCTGTGCCCCATTCAAAAATTGTACAATATTGATTACAGAGCTCTTATGTGATCCTTAGGATTGCTTTATTCCATTGAAAAACCATCTTTTAGTTTGTATAGTTATTACAGCACTGCAGGAGTCTTCATGGATGCAATTATCCATGCATTGTTATAGAGCAAATGCCACAAGGGGGGGAATAAGTACATTAAACAACAGAACCAGATGGATATTTGAAAATAAAACACTTAAAATATATGTAGTTTTTGTGGTTAACAACTGTTTACCAGAAAAAAAAAAACACAATATAAATAAAACTTTGCATTCTTACAGCCTAAGGTGGTTTTGTTGGTGGTGGTGATGTTTTTAATTCTCATTTGCATTTCTTTAGTTACTTTCAAAGGAAGGAGCCAACAAATATTTTCCTGTTGCCTTAGTGGTTAAGGGGAAAAATAGTTTATCATTTCCTAGGGCAGTGCAGATGACAGGATAGAGTCAATCCCCACGAGTCTATGGGAAAATTACCAGTTACAGAAAACATAGTGAATACCACATTTGAGACACTAGGACCTCCAAGGTCTAAAATTAGAGCTTAAATTGGGCATAACTTTACAGGATTGCATTACTATCTTTGGAACAATGAGGAGAAAAAGTAAAGCAGGCTCCAGGTAGAGAGAGCAAGAACAAGGTTTCATTTCCACAATGCCAGGAGAGAGTTGAGCTACAGGACCCCAAAGGGCCAACCAATATTGGGGTAATGTCAAGAATGCACCAATAGCAAAGACCTCTTCTATTCCTATAGTGCTTCCCCCAACACTCAGTGTCCCATCACATATATAACCTCATTGGTTGCAAACAGAAATGAGTTCACATTGTTTTGTCCAATGTTGACTTTGTTATTTTTGGTAATGGCATGGTAATGGATGTTATTTCTGGTAATGGCATCATAGTGTGGTATTGTGTCATCATTATTATTTGAAATGACTGATATAATTGCAAATGTTGAGGTAAGTGTGTGAGTTCTCAGATCAGTTTGCCAACATTCATTCACTGCTTCTATGAATACCTAATCTCTCTTTGTATTACTTTTCATCACTCTAAAGGGAAGGTAAAAATAGCACCTTGCTCAGAGTGAAGTGAAGGTGAACATAAAGGTATGAATCCAGTGTCTAGCCCATAGAAAGAATGTAGCAATGTTAATGTTTAGTAGCATGAGTGTTAAGGGATGCCTGGGTGGCTCAGTCAGTTGGGAGCCCGACTTTTGATTTCAGCTCAGGTCATGATCTCAGGGTCGTGAGATCTTGCCCTGCCTGTGGTTCTGCACTGGGCAAGGAGTCTGCTTGGGAGTCTCTTTCTCCCTCTCCTTCTGCCCCACCCCCTCACCCAAGCCCAAGCATATGCTTTCTCTCTCTCTCTCCAAAAAAAAAAAAAAAAAAAAAAATTTTTTCAAAATGTACTACTTTTGAGAATAAGGCTGTGTTAGTCTCTTTGGGGCTTTCAGATATTTCTGGCTTATTTCTCACAACTAGCACTTACCATCAGAGAGCTACATAGACTAAGAGCAACTTAACATCAGATATCAGATCCAAGTGTTCTTCACACGGTGCCTGATAAGAGTGCTTAGTGAAAAAATGCTTGTCTTGGATTAATGGATAAGTTATCCATTAATGGATAAATGGATGGTGAATCAAAAACATCCTCCTCATGCATTATGATGTATAAAATATAAGAAGCATGATGTTTGTTCATTCCTCCAGGAATTTTAATTTTTATTCATTTATAATTTGCCTCCTGAAAGCTAAAAATGATCATCAGTCTTTCTTTTGTATAGATGAAACATTTTTTCTAAGTTGTCATCTAACTATATATTCAAACCCGACCAAATGTCATGATGCTGAAGATGTTGTCAAATACATGGTTCAAGGACATCTACATAATCCACCAAATTTGACATCTCTTTCAGATTTTAGTGCTACAATAAACTTTCTTTACATGGAACTCATTCCCTCATCTTTAACTGATTTTCTCTCAGCTGCCACGAAGCTCAGATAACAGTTTTATGCAGAATCATACCAACAATTTAAGAATTGTGCTTTGCTTCCCTCCAGTTCTTATTTTTTTTCCTTCTATTCCTATTTCAGTGTTCTCAAACTTTTTTAGAATACATTGTTGTTGACAGGAAAGATGGTAGCTAGGTGTTCTTTAGGGGAGAAAGGATATTAAGGATATTAGTTTTAGGGAAACACTGAGTAGACAAAGTTCAAAATATTGTTTGGCTGTGTAGTACCTCCCATCTCTAATGTGCTAATGTATATTTTGAATTTCTAGGAGAAAAAATTACTTTGGATTAATTTTCAACCTTATTTAATTGAAGAACCTCTTTTTTTTTAAAGATTTATTTATTTATTTTAGAAAGAGAGAGAGCATGGGGGGAAGGGGCAGAGGGAGAGAGAATCTCAAGCAGATTCCCTGCTGAGCTAAGCATGGATCCTGTCTCAGGGCTTGATCCCTAAACCCTGAGACCACGACCCAGTCATAACAAAGAGTCTGATGCCCAACTAAATGCACACCCAGGTGCCCCCAAGAACCTCTTTTTAAGAATATGAAGAACAAGATTTAGGACAACACATTTGATATTATCTGAAGAAAGAAAGAAAGATTTGTTTTCAGTTATACATGAAAACATGTATGTAAGCTACAAGAAGACATTCATGTAAGCTACAATGAGACACTAGAAATTTATAGTTAAGTCCTTGTGACCTTTTATACATAGCTACTGATATCAAGTTGATAATCATTCATACTGCTGCTATCCATCTTACATATATATATATACAAAAATTTTTTTCTTGTATCGGTTGTTTTAACATAATTTGTGTCATACTAGATGGATGACTATATGGTGATTGGCTTCTTTTGCAATTAATGATATGTTGATTGATATATCATGTCACCACTCATGGATTAACTTTATTTTTTATGGTCACATATTACTATAGAGTGTATATATATATCTCAATTTATTTAACAACATACAAATTTGTGAATATTTGGTTATATTTCATTTTTTCTCCTTTGCAAACAAGCTGTAGTAAATACATTTGCCTAACACTTGTGTTGAGGATGGGTGCTACAAGAGTTGAATGGTTCATTACTTAGCCTTTGACGGGGTAAAAAACAATTCTCCAAAACATATATTTTCAATATTTCAAGATAATGAAACCTTTGAAAAAGGTTGTATCGATACCCATTCCAGCCATCATTGCTTGAAAACAATAATTTCCTCACACCCCTTGAGTCTTAGATATTATCCACCTTTTTTCTTAGCTTGTGTTATTCTGATAAATGAATAATTATGTATCATTCAGTAAATATTTATTATTATTTTGGAGAGATCTCAGTTTCAAAGAATTGAATTAGTCAAGTTGTTTGGTCCATGGTACATCACACATCCTTGTAAGGCCCTTTTCTTTGTTCCCTTAATTTCATTATTATTTGTCCATTATTCTCCATAATCATTCTCATTTTGCTTCTACCTACAGTATCCCCACCAAAATTTTAAAAAATGTATTTTAATATGTGTCTCTGGATTTGTAAATACCTATTAAAAGCATGTTATTGCTTTTATATATAAGTACTTCATATATAAATAGTATACTACAGAACACATCTGTTTCCTACTTCATTAGGCATAAAGTTTTAAGATCTATCATTGTTGTTATATGTACACCTAGTCGACTGCTTCTGACTGCTGCATAGTTGTCAGGTTAAGTAACCATCGCATCTTGCTTACCCATTAGCCACCTCTGCTGCCTCAGGCTGCTGTGTTCACAAGCACAGTGATGAATAGCCTTGTGCATATCCCCTTGTGGACCTGTATATGAGCTTCTCAGGAATATATCCACAGGCACAGAATTGCTGTGTCACAGTATATACACATAATTAATTTTGCTAAGCACCACCAAATTGCTCTCCAGAAAGCCATAATAGTTTTACTCTGCAGTAGCTATTCTCAAAGATTCTCATTTTCCCACATTCTTGCGAATGCTACTTTTTATCTGGCATTTTAAATTTTTGCTTATCTGTTAGGTAAAAGATACAGCTCATTGTTTTAATCTGATTTTCTGTGATTACCAGTGAATGTGAGCATTTTATTAGCTATTTGAATTTCTCCTGTAGAACTATATAATGTCTTTATAATTTTTAAAATTGGGTTTATAATTATTTACTGGTTGCTAAGCAGCAATTTCTTATGTAGCCTACCTAAATATTCCTTTATAAATCTTAAATATTATAAATATATTTCTGATATGTCACTTGTTAGTTTTTTTGTTGGTATCCTTCAATGAATCTTAAAAGAAAAAAAAATCTCAATTTTAATGTTGTCAAATTCATCACTTTTTTTAAAGTTATATATTCTATATTTGGATTTTTGTTTATAATCATTCCCCCACTCCCTTGAAGAAATGACAAAAATACTCTTCTGTCTGCCTTCCTTTTGTATTATTCAACATAGTCTTTCATATTTGCATTTTTAATCATTTTATTTAGGTAAGATATAAAGAGCCAGGTTCATTTTTTTTCATCCATGGTTTTTTTCATCCATGGTTTTCCCCATATCATGTACTGAATGATTCATTTTTATTCATATATGTGTGGGTGCACCTCTATCGTATACCAACTTGCCATATGTACATGGATCTATTTCTGAGCTCACTATTCTCTTCCATAGTTCATTTTTTGTTCCTTCACAAATACTCAAGTTTTAATACTTTGGCTTTTTGATGTTCTTGAGATCACTATAATCTGTTGGATACATACTGAAAAGAATTACATAGAATTTTTTATTGGATGCTAAAATTTAGGGGGAAAAAGGTCAATGTATGCTTTCATAATCTACAATTTCAGCAATGTGTAAAATAGAACATTTCATGACCAAGTTGTGTTTATTCTAGAAATTCAAGATTGCTTTGATATGAAATAAACTACTGTAATTCACTAGATGAATAGTTTAAGTACAAACATTAAGCTTAATCTCAAAAATGGAAGTCAGCATACATATGATTTCCTTTTCCCCCTCCCTCACTGGTTACTTTGCCTCAGTCAACCTTGCTGTTTCTGTATTTTCTCTCCAACTCTATAGCATTGAATTGTGCTGGGGTTTAATACCTGAAATACTTTTCTAACTATAGTCAATCCTTTAATAATGGTATTGAGTGTCATAGTTTTAAATGTCATCTATACATTATGCTATGCTCACCAAAAGTGTAGCTACCATCTGTCACCATATAATGCTAATACAATACCATTGACCATGTTCCCTGTACCGTAACTTTCAACCCCGTTACTTACTCATTCTGTAACTGGAAGCCTGCATCTCCCTCTCCCCCTTCACCCATTTTACCCATCCCTCCATCTCCCTCCCTTCTGGCAGCCATCAGTTTGTTCTCTGTATTTATGTGTCTGTTTATACTCTTTGTTTGTTCATTTGTTCATTTGTTTTGTTTTTTAGATTGCCCATATAAGTGAATCATATGGTATTTGTCTTTCTTTGTCTGACTTATATGATAAACTTGTGGAATCACTGTGTTCCTGAAACAATGTAATCTCATGTGTCAACCATACTCCAATTTAAAAAAATAATAAGTTATTTACTCAAAAAACACTAAGAGTTGGATCCTAGTCTACCTAATTGATGTCATCATCACAAGTCATGTAAATGTTATACAATTAAATAATTAATTTTAGAAATAAATGTTTCAGGTTGCCAAACATAAAATTTAAAATAGACACTGGAGTTGGGAATTTAAAAAACAATCAAAATAAAATAAAATGAAAAAATGTAATTTATAAGCCAGGACTTCCAAATGTGTATCTCTAATCTTGATCACTACCCTGAATTCTACACTCATCTACCCAACTGCTGATATAACATTTCTACTGGGTTACAAAATAGTTCATTCAAATTTGACTTTAACTAAATCTGGGATACTCTCTCCACCAAAGCCTATACTTCTGTAGCCTTTCCCACTTCAGTAATCATCTGCCCCCAAGTTTTTATTTCTTTGGAATGAATTCACAAGATTACAATTACCAAGTCACATGGTTAGATGGGTGGCTTTTTTTTATTGTATCCTGGACATTTTGTTGTTGTTGTTATGTTAGGAGACTCTGGGTCCTATTTTAAATATTTTATTTTAGGAGCCAGGCACCTTGTTTAAGGTGAGCATCTTGATCTTGGCCTATTTTTGTGAGCTGTGGTTCCAAGTGCTTAACTGTCAGCACTTTGCAGTGTTATTTCAGTCTGCTTAGTTTATCTGGTGCCATCTGGGATCTGGGACTCCCATTGGTCCCTGCTGGTGCTGCTTGAGTGGCAGAAGCATTTCCCCAAGGCAGGATACCAGCTGCCTCTTAGTGGTGGAGAAGAGCAGTGGCCCCCCTCTACCCACTGTCCCAGTATCTCTTGAGATTCCTAGACCAGTGGGAACAATGAAGTTTCTGGGTTGGCCAGCGTGATGTGACCCATTTCTTTTCTCTGGTTTTACACACAGGCCTGGTGTCTTTTGTTCAGGGAAAAAAGTCTCAGGGACAAAGAGGTTTCTTAAACTAGATCACTTGCTGGGACTGGGTTACTTTTAATTGTTTTGCCTGCCTATTTCCTTGCCTCTAGGCAGTAATGAAGTGTCTCAGGCCTATTAAGCCTTTCTGGATCAGGACACTGAGTTCTTTTCCCTGCTCTGCCTGCCTGCTCTCTCTGGGCAGAGGAGAGCATCAGATCCCTCCAAACAAAGAGGTCCCCAGATCAGGCTGCATACTGAAGCTGGTTCTCATTTACAGTTCTGCCTGTCAAGGTGCTCTCTCTCCATAGAAAAGGAAAGTTTCAGGCTTTGTGGTGAAGGAGAATGTTCTCCCAGTGGATTCTCCCTTCAATGGGGTTGGACCTACCTGATGTTAGAGAGACTCCTGTTCTATGCTTGAAGGGAAGAGACTACCTGGACTGCTTTCTTGTGCTAGGTCAGGAAACACAGGGTCTGGCTCACCTTTTCCTGTTCAGTAGAGGGAAGCAAGACACAGGCTGCTGTGTGGTTCCTCCAGTCATAGGATCCCAAACCAGCTCACCTTCTTACAATGTTTCAGACTTTTTATTTGGTTGTCTCTTATACTATTTCCTGGGTTTATAGTTGTGCTTGGGAAGCAGAGAAAAATTGGTCTACATCATATTGTCCGGATCAGAAAACAGAATCAAGTGATTTTTTTAAAACCTAATATTGGCTGTGTTATTCTCTTGTTTAAAACCTTCTGATGGTTTTCCATATCATTTAGAGAAAAAGGCAATATAGTTTCAATGACCTATTAGTCTCTATATTAATATCTGGTTTCCCCTTTAACTCATTCTTTCCTGTCTGCATCTGGTTCACTCTCCTTCTGCCACAGTGGCCTCCCTGCTGTTCTGTAAGTATGTTAAACATGCTGTTGCCCCTCCCTGAAATTCTTTCTCGCTACTCACATGACCAACTCACTCATTTATTTTTTTTCAGTTCACCATACCAATGTCATCTACCAGAGGACCTCCCCTAGGCTTAATTTTTTTTATAGTATTTATAACCACTTGACCATTATTATATATTCATTTACTTATTTTTTACCTGTTTCTTAGCTTTATGGGTCAGAGATTATTTTGTTCAGTTTCATATCCAGCTCTTCAACTGGTGCCTAGTATATAGTAGATACACACAAATAACAGCTGTTAAATTTATGATTGAACTTATTAAAACTCATACTTGTATTTGCTTCCATATAAATTTCTTAACTTCTCAATGACTCCTCTTGTCTCTATTATCTGCCCTGCTCACTTTATCTTCTTTGTGACATTCTGTTAGAATTTTAATTGTTATGAAAAAGGAAAGATATAAAAAATATATTTGTGCAGATGCATATGGGTAGATACAATGTTTAAAGTTCTTTAATCATCCTTTCTTTATGTTTTAGTATTTTTCTGTTTTTTTCTTGTAACTAACACACTTCCTATAATAGTGATGTACAGAAAGATATTTATATGGTAAAACTTGAGACCTTGCAAATTGAGAATTTTACTTACTTTACCTTCACATTTTAATGAAGAATATAAATACTGAGGTGTGAAGTCTTTCTCCCCTCACAATTTTTAAAAAATATTACTCCATTATCTTCCTCCATGAAGTTCTAACATTGAGAAATCCAATGCCTCTTCTTCTGTTGTTAATTTTCCTAAATATATTACATTGTCATCAGAGAATGTAGCCTGAAAATTATGGGCATTTTCTAATTTATTGACTTTTCCTTTTGGCCAAAGTTGCTGTACAAGATTTCAAATGTTTCATGTGTTTTTAAAACTAAAGTGCATTTCCTAGCTGTTGATTATAAAGCTCACACATATCAATTGTGATATTTAAATCTGTTATGTTTTATCTGTTTTAATCATAGATTTCATTTTAAAAAGTACTTAGCTCTCAACCTGTGATTACAAAATATCCCATTACTCCTTGAAGTTCTATCAGTTTTTTTCTGCATATATTTAAATTTCCTATGATATACCCATATAGATTCATGAATGATGGGTATTTCTGTGAATTTTTATTCTTAGCAAAATGAAATCTACCTTGTTTCATATTAACTAATACCTTCTGGGCTGAATTCTCTAATATCTGATAATAACATTGCTATACCTATGCACATTTTATTAGAATATCCTTCTCTCCATATATCATTTTAACTCTTTATTTTCCACCTTATTTTATCATTTTGTTTAGGTAAGACTATCAATATATAACAATTTTTTTGTATAATCAGAAAAAGTGTTTTTAAATAGAGAAATTTATAATTAACATTAAGAATTTTGTTATGTTTGCATTTATTTCCAGCTGTTTATTTCATGAATGCATTATCTTTTTATCTCTTTGCATATATGTATTATATTTCTTTCAAAATCTCCTTTTTGTGTTATGGTAGCTGAAACCTTGAATGTTTAATATTCTAATTCTGGTTTTTTATATCTCTCATTCATTGTATTTATTTTCTCCAAATGTTTGAAATTGTATCATCAAAAAAAAAGAGGGGGGGACCCAAATAAACAAAATCATGATGAATGAGGAGATTTAACAACCAACACCACAGAAATACAATTATAACAGAATATTATGAAAACCTAGGCACCAACAAATTGGACAGCTTAGAAAAATGGGTAAATTAGAAAAAATGGATAAATTCTTAGAAACATATAACCTTCAAAACTAAATCAGGAAGAAATAGAAAATTTGAACAGACCAATCACCAGCAATGAAATTGAATCAGTTAATAAAAATACTCCCCAAAAAAGAAAAGTCCAGGACCAGATGGCTTCACATGTAAATTTTACCAAACATTTAAAAAAAAAGTTAATACTCAGGGGCACCTGGGTGGCTCAGTCTGTTAAGTGTCCAGCTCAATTTCAGCTCAGGTCATAATCTCAGGGTTGTGAGATTGAGCCCCATGTCGGGCTCCCCACTCAGCAGGGAGTCTGCTTGAGATTGTCTCTCCCCTTCTCTCTCTACCCTTCCCCACACTCTCTCTCACTCTCAAATAAATAAATAAATAAATCTTAAAATAATAAAAAATTAAAAAAGGGTACCTGTTCTCAAACAATTCCAAAAAATTCAGGAGGAAGGAAAACTTCCAAATTCATTCGATGATGCCAGTATCACCCTGATAGCAAAACCAGATAAAGACACCACAAAAAAAGAGAGAGGGAGAGAGAACTACAGGCCAATATATTTCATGAATATAGATGCAAAAATCCTCAACAAAATATTAGCAAGCTGAATCTAACAATATATTCTAAAAAATTATACACCATGATCAAGTGAGATTTATTCCTGGGATACAAGGGTGGTATAATATTTGCAAATCAATCAACATGAAACATCACATCAATAAGAGAAAGAATAAAAACTGTATGATCATTTCAATAGGTACGCAAAAAGGATTCGACACATCCATGCATGATAAAAGCCCTCTGCAAAGAAGGTTTGTAGGGAATATAACTAAACATAATAAAGATTCTATATGAAAAACCCACAGCCAACATTATACTCAATGGTGAAAAACTGAGAGCTTTCCCCCGAAAGTCAGGAATAAGACAAAGATGTCCACTCACCACATTTATTCAACATAGTACCAGAAGTCCTAGTCACAGCAATTAGATGGCATAAAGAAATAAAAGACATCCAAACTGGTAAGGAAGAAGCAAAACTCTCACTATTTGCAGATGACGAGATACCATATATAGAAAACCCTGAAGACTCCACTAAAAAACTACTAGAACTGATAAATGAATTAAAAAAAGTCACAGGATACAAAATCAATACACAGTAATCTGTTGTGTTCCTATTCACTAATAATGAAACAGAAAAAAGTGAAATTAAGAAACCTATCCATTTAGGGCACCTGGGTGGCTCAGTTGTTAAGCATCTGCCTTCGGCTCAGGTCATGATCCCAGGGTCCTGGGATCGAGCCCCACATCAGATTCTTTGCTCAGCAGGAAGCCTGCTTCTCCCTCTCCCACTCCCCCTATTTGTGTTCACTCTCTCACTGTGTCTCTCTCTGTCAAATAAATAAATAAAATCTTAAAAAAAACTATCCATTTGGAATGGCCAAAATTAACAAGTCAGGAAACGACAGATGTTGGCGGAGATGTGGAGAAAGGGGAACCCTCCTACACTGTTGGTGGGAATTCAAGCTGGTACAACCACTCTGGAAAACAGTATGGAGGTTCCTCAAAAAGTTGAAAATAGAGCTGTGCTCTATGACCCAGCAACTGCACTACGGGTATTTACCCCAAAGATACAAAGGTAATGACCCAAAGAGGAATGTGCACCCTGATGTTTATAGCAGCAATGTCCACAATAGCCAAACTATGGAAAGAGCCAAGATGTCCATCGACAGATGAAAGGATAAAGAAGAGGTGGTCTATATATACAATGGAATATTATGCAGCCATCAAAAGGAATGAAAATCTTGCCATTTGCAATGACGTGGACGGAACTGGAGAGTATTATGCTGAGCGAAATAAGTCAATCAGAGAAAGACATGTATCATATGATCTCACTGATATGAGGAATTCTTAATCTCAGGAAACAAACTGAGGGTTGCTGGAGTGGTGGGGGGTGGGAGGCATGGGGTGGCTGGGTGATAGACATTGGGGAGGTTATGTTCTATGGTGAGCACTGTGAATTGTGTAGGACTGTTGAATCACAGACCTGTACCACTGAAACAAATAAAACATTATATGTTAAAAAAAAAAAAGAAGAAGAAGAAGAAGAAGATAGTAGGAAGGGAAAAATGAAGGGGGGTGGAAATCGGATGGGGAGATGAACCATGAAAGACTATGGACACTGAGAAACAAACTGAGGGTTCTAGAGGGGAGGGGGGTGGGGGGATGTTTTAGCCTGGTGATGCTAAAGAGGGCACATACTGAATGGAGCACTGGGTGTTATACATAAACAATGAATCATGGAACACTACATCAAAAACTAATGATGTAATGTATGGTGATTAACATAACATAATAAAATTTAAAAAAATGTAAAAAAACTATCCCATTTATAATTGTACCAAAAACAATAAAATACCTAGGAATAAACTTAACCAAAGAGGTGAAAGTCCTGTATTCTGAAAATTATAAAACTGATGAAAGAAATTCAAAACAACACAAAGAAATGGAAAGACATTCCATGCTCATAGGTTAGAACAAATATTAAAATGTCCACACTAGAGATGCTTGGGTGGCTCATTCAGTTAAGCATCTGCCTTCAGCTCAGGTTATGATCCCTAGGACCTGGGATCGAGTCTCATGTCAGGGCCCTTGCTCAGCGGGTAGCCTGTTTCTCCCTCCACCTGTTTGTGTGCTCTCTCTCTCTCGCGGACAAATATATAAAATCTTTTAAAAAAGTAAAATAGAAAAAAAATGTCCACACTACCCAAAAGCAATCTACACATTTAAAGCAATTGTTATCAAAATTCCAATAGCATTTTTCACAGAACTAGAACAAATAATCCTAAAATTTGTATGGAACCACAAAAGACTCTGAATAGCCAAAGCAATCTTGAAAAATAAAAATAAAACTGGAGGCATCACAATTCCAGATTTCAAGCTATATTACAAAGCAGTAGTAATTAAAACACTAAGGTACTGACACAAAAACAGACACATAGATCAATAGATTAGAACAGAAAACCCAGAAATAAACCCACAAGTATATGGTCAATTAGTCTTGGACAAAGAAAGAATGAATATATGATAGGAAAAAGGCAGTCTCTTCAAAAAATGATGTTGGGAAAACTGGACAGCCATATGCAAAAGAATTAAACTGGGTCACTTTCTTTCATTATATACAAAAATAGATTCAAAATGGCTTAAAGACCTAAATATGAGACCTGCAACCATAAAAATCCCTGAAGAGAACACAGGCAGTAATCTCTCTGCTATTCACCATACCAACATTTTTCTAGATATGTCTCCTGAGGCAAGGGAAATAAATGCAAAAGTAAATAATTGGTTTACATCAAAATAAGCTTCTACACAACAAAGGAAACAAACAACAAAACTAAAAGGCAACCTATGGAATGGGAGAGTATATTTACAAATGCCATAACCAACAAAGGATTTGTATCCAAAATATATAAAGAACTATTACAACTCAGTATCAGAAAAACAAATGATCCAATTGAAAATGGGCAGAAGACATGAACAGACATTTCTCCAAAGAAAACATACAATTGACCAACAGACACATGAAAAGATGCTCAACATTACTCATCATCAGAGAAATGCAAACTAAAACTATAATGAAATATCACCTCTCACCTGTCAGAATGGCTAAAATCAACAAAACAAGAAACAACAGGTATTGGCGAGGATATGAAGAAAAAGAAATACTCATGCACTGTTGGTGGGAATGCAAATTGGTGCAACCATTGTAGAAAACAATATGGAAGTTCCTCAAAAAATTAAAAATTGAACTACCCTATGATCCAGTAATTGCACTAGTGGGTATTTACCCAAAAAATACAAAAACACTGATTCAAAGGAAGATATGCACCCCTATGTTTATTGCAACACTATTTACAATAGCAAAAATATGGAAGTAGCCAAAGTGTCCATCAACAGATGAATGGATAAAGAAGATATGGTATATATATATATATGTGTGTATATATATATATATATATATATATGTACAATGCAATATTATTTAGCCATAAAAGGATTGAAATCTTGCCATTTGCAACAACCTGGATGGACCTAGAGAGTATAATGCTAAGCAACTAGTCAGAGAAAGACAAATACCATGTGATCTCATTCATATGTGGAATTTAAGAGACAAAAAAAATGAGCAAAGGGGAAAAAAAGAGAGAGAGAGAGACTAACCAAGAAACAGACTTTTAACTACAGAAAGAAACTGATGGTTACCAGAAGGGAAGGGGATAGAAGGATGGAGGAAATAGGGAATGGAGATTAAAAAGTACACTTAACATGATGAACACAAAATAAAATAAAATTATAAGAAAAAACTATTTTAATTAAAAAAATAATAACAGAAGAACACAATTTGTTATAATGACAAAGGAAAAGAGCTGGAAAAAAATTGTATGTACACTGTAACCTTGACTGGAAAACAAACTGTTCATTTCAATCTCTTTGTTGATTCACCTTTTAATTTGTAGGAATACATAAGAAATTGAGTAAATGTATTTCCCAGTGAGAATAAAAAAAATAATGTTTGAGATGATGTTTGGGTTTATTATGCATTTCTCCCATAATTTTGGAGACTAAGGTCGACCTGAGAGAAGTTTGCCAGTACATTATGTTCTAGATATTGGAGAAGTTCTTTCCTCCCATCCGTCACCACCATGAAGCAGGACGGCACTCCCTTTCCTTCTCAATCTGAAGTCCCACTCAAAACCTCGGCCTGAAAACAATGCCTAGTGCTGGGCACAAATGGATCTAAGAGAGGGAAGTAAGTGAAAAAGATTTCCCAGGCTAACTGTTCTGAATTTAGTTTCTGATACAATCCCCTTGTAGCATCGCCTCTAACCAGTAAGCACTCACAAAATTGCTCCCCTTTCATAAAAGAAGTCTTTATTATGTATTTTAGATTATCTTTTCCTACCTGAATTCAATCACATCTGCTTTAATGTTTTTTTAAAAAATGTCTTAAAATTTCTGGTTCATCAATTGATGTCGTTCTGATTTTCCAATATTTTTAAGCATTAAAATTTTTTTTCTATCATACAACAAATAAGAATATACTTTTAGAAAAAAATAGGTAGGCACCTGTCTGTTGTCCTTTGATCTAATCTTATTTAGATGCTGACTTGTATAAAAATAGATTATTTACATGTAGTTGTTCAATGCCGTTACTTCGAAAGCTGGAAGAGTGGGAACGCCTGGGTGGCTCTGTCGGTTAAGTGTCTGACTTTTGGTTTTGTCTCTGGCATTGTTATGAGATCTAGCCCCAGGTCAAGCAAGGCAGTGTGTGTGGAGTGTGCTACACATTCTCTCTTCCTTTGTCCCTCCCCTGCTCACTCTCTCTCTCTCAAATAAATAAAATCTTAGGAAAAAAAAGAAAGGAAGGAAGGAAGGAAGGAAGGAAGGAAGGAAGGAAGGAAGGAAGGAAGGAAGGAAGGAAGGAAGGAAGGAAGGAAGGAAGGAAGGAAAGAAGAAAGAAGAAAGAAGAAAAAAGAAAGAAAGAAAGAAAGAAAGAAAGAAAGAAAGAAAGAAAGAAAGAAAGAAAGAAAGAAAGAAAGAAAGAAAGAAAGAAAGAAAGAAGAAAGAAAGAAAGAAAAAGAAAGAAAGAAAGAAAGAAGAAAGAAAGAAAGAAAGAAAGAAAGAAAGAAAGAAAGAAAGAAAGAAAGAAAGAAAGAAAGAAAGAAAGAAAGAAAGAAAGAGGGAGGGAGAGAGGGAGGGAGGGAGGAAGAAGGGAAGAAAAAGAAAGAAAGCTGGAAGATTGTAAGGGCAAGAAGTCAAAGAGATTGTGTATGTGTGAATGTGTGTGTGTGTGTGTGTGTGTGTGTGTGTGTGTGTGTGTGTGTGTGTGTGCCCCGCAGGGGCTGACTGTGCTTGGCTCTCACTCTTCTGATGTGTGGACTAGAAGGCCTGTTTACTCTTTGCATCTAAAAATCTGTCACTACAAACGGTGCTGAGCATTCTACTGTTCTTTCCACCGCTATACATCTCTATAGAGGAATATATCAGTTTTTTGTTAACATTGAGAATTACTGAATAATAGCTTCAGAAGGAAATCTTAGTAATTATAATTAAATATTTAAATTTCTAATGAGGAAAATGACTTTCAGCTATGATATGTGTTTTACTTATGGTCAAATGAGTGAGGCAGACCCAAGGTTTCCTATTCTTCAGATGGTTTCTTTTTCTATTATACCATGCCTGTCCCTGGTAATTGGCACTTCTTCTTTTTATGAATAAAGGAACCCAAGACTTATAGTTGACTGATGATATGATCTTTGAATTTATCACTGTTTCTGCTTATTTCTCAAACTATAATTCCTAGATTAGGCTTGCTTGCTTGCTTGCTTGCTTGCTTGCTTTCTTTCTTTCTTTCTTTCTTTCTTTCTTTCTCTTTCTTCTTTCTTTTTTTCTTTCTTCTTTCTTCTTTCTTTCTTTCTTTCTTTCTTTCTTTCTTTCTTTCTTTCTTTCTTTCTTTCTTTCTTTCTTCTTTCTTTCTTCCTTCCTTCCTTTCTTTTTTCTCTTTCTTTCTTGCATTTATTTATTTATTTATGTGCTTATTTACGAAATATATTTTGACTTCTTGTTATATGCCAAGTGTCTTTATAGGAATTTAGGAATGAAATGTGAAGAGAGGGATACAAAGATGAATATGACCTAGTCATTTCTCAAGTGTGCTTATATTTTTATCTAGACTTCTATATGCCAAATGTGAACTACAAACAAATATAACACTCAGTTTATTATTTTATAATATAAATAATGAAATCTTTCTCTCCTGCCAAAAAGGTTTCTCTCTTTTTTCTTGATTTCTGTTCATAATTAGTGAAAGAACTAACAAGATTCCCTTTCACCCAGTAGAAGAGCCCTACCTCAAATAGGAACAAATTTCTCTCAATTTTAAATCAATTTGAAATACTTTTTGCTCTATTGCTTATGTTTTCAATTAAGGATGATGAGAATATACACAAATTAGTTTTATAGATATTAAGGATTTTCTTTTTTGTAAAATAAGGAAAACTAGTCAATGCTTATGCAATTCAAAACACGAAAAAGGAAGTTGGCAAAATCTCCCTTTCTGACCAAAAAAAAGAAAAGGAACAAAGGGAAAATCAGGTAAAAGCAAGTGAGAGGAAGATTAATAAACATAATGAGCGGCAGGAGGGTAAAAATCGTTCTGAACCAAATCACAGTTAAGGTTTTCTTTCTCGTCCCATCAATATTTAATGTTCATTTTTTTTTACTTTCCTATGAGCCTTCAAAGGCACTGATCCTTTAAATATTTACTGAAAAAATTGTAATAAAAATGTGTAAATAAAAATATTGTCTGAAAATTCCTCTCATTTATTTTGCTCCAGGCCCCTTCCATTCCCTTGACTCTCTTATCCTTTTCTACTCAACACTGTGGATCTTTATTGAAGGCACTGGTGATGCTAGAACAATAAAGTGAGGTCTTGGAAACGATATGCATGATAATTATTCCTAACGAAACCCTGGAATAGAATAGAACACATAAGTATAAATGGATGAAATGGACTCCGAGCTGCAGTTGTGCCTATCCTTAGAGAACGTAATATTGTTATGCCATTATCTGCAGAGTTTAATTATATTCACATTATATCCATCCTCCTTAAAACCCTTATCATGCCAGAACATGCTGAGAAATCTACTTTCCAAACACTCACCCTGCACAATCCCTTGTGTAAATCTGCACCTTTCAATGGCTTTATGAAACCCAACAGTGCCTCTAGAGGCTTTCCTTTGATTTGTCCCGGCCCTGCCTACATGGAGTAAATAGAAAGGCCATTAACTCTCAGTTATCTGGAAACCCATTTTACACTTTATTATTTTTTGCTGAAAGGTTTTTTAATCCCTAGTGACACTCTGTCTGCCTCTGGGCTATTGCCTCTCACTTAGATATGTTAACATTGGTACAATCTAAACTTTTTTTTTTTTTGAAGGTAAAGCCAGCTGCATTCCAAATCCTGATAAGAAATCCAAAACACAAAATATTCTGAAACAAAGCAGCATTGGTTTTAGGTTGTATGTCCTTTCAGAGAGTGTGTGGCTGATAACAGCAGAATTTATTTAACTAAAATAAAATGGCATGGGGCATTTGATGATGAACATTGATGCCATCTGTATGACATGACTAATTTTTTAACTTCAAGTAGGCATTAAGAATGGAATGAAATGTGCACTTTACATTACCAAATCCGTAAAAAATACACATTTCTAAGCATATGAATTAATATATTTTAAATCTTTTTTTTTATTTTCTCTCAGTATCAAGAAAGTTTTTTTTTTTTTTCCTGAACCACATGTCTTTTATATATGAAATGTTTTTTGGAGAGTAACAAAAAAATTATTCAAATTAAACATTTCAAGAATATCTATTAGGTTAAACATACATGGGTATGTCTATAGTAGCTCCTAAGTTTCCAGGTAGAAAAATGTTTGCAATCAATTTTCTTTACTATACTCAATCAATTTGTTCCCTATCCTATCTTCTCGATCTTTTTATTTTATATACCACATATAATATATAATGTTCGGCTTTAAAGTAGGCTCCCAAGCTTCGAATAGTAAGAAATGCTAGAAAATATCAGCTTTTCCTTATTTTCATCTACCCTTTATTCTGATTTTCTGAATCTTATCTGGCCACACAGGTGGTTTAAAGCTTTATTTTTGTTAAAAAGTTTCCTGGTTATATTGTTTTTCTCCAGGGTGCCTGGGTGGCTCAGTCATTAAGCATCTGCCTTCGGCTCAGGTCATGATCCCAGGGTCCTGGGATCGAGCCCTGCATCGGGCTCCCTGCTCGGCGGGAAGCCTGCTTCTCCTTCTCCCACTTCCCCTGCTTGTGTTCCCTCTCTCACTGTGTCTCTCTTTGTCAAATAAATAAATAAAAACTTAAAAAAAATATTTTAAAAACGTCTGCCTTCTGCTCAGGTCATGATCCCAGGGTCCTGGGATCGAGCCCCATGTCAGGCTCCCTGCTCAGCGGGAAGCCTGTTTCTCCCTCTCCTACTGCCCCTGCTTGTGTTTCCTCTCTCGTTTTCTCTCTCTCTGTCAAATAAATAAATAAAATCTTTTTTTAATTTAAAAAAAATATATATTGTTTTTCTCCTTAAAAATCCATTCCCAATCATTCTCCACCCTGTTCTTCATCCCAGGAGGTTGACTTTGTTAGAGTACATCAGTGAACTCCCTTAAGCCCTGCTGGCTTCCCATTGTTTTAGGTCAATAGGAAATTCTACAGGTGATCAAAGGGAGCAAGAAGGATGAAGGCCTGGAGTTTACTCCCCCAGTCCAGTCTCTGCAGGGTCACTCTGTCCCAGGGCTGACCCTCAACCTTCTCTAAGGAAGCCCTTTCTACACTATTCTCTTTCTAGGCTCCTGTAACAGGTAGCTCCCCACACCCTTCTTTTCTGGCTTAGAAGTGGTAACTGATCAGATAATAGCCCACTGGGTATGGCCTTACCCTTTGTGGTTTCCCTGCATCCTGCCCATAACATTGTAAATAATTTCTTTATAAACCCTCCTTAAAAAGAGTATCGTATTTTGTGTGTGCCATTTGTTTTCTGCTCAGAACCTGACTTACACAAATAGGTTTTCATCTTGGCTCTCTTGATTATAGATTACCCAGCCCCACTCCCAGCCCCAATTCTTCCTAATAAATTTAGATTACTCATGTGTGTTTCCTTTTTATTTTGAGATATGCTTCGCGACTCCCACTATCCATAACTTTTATCCTTTTCCATCAATTTCCTATTTTTCTGTCCAACAAACATGTCTTGTGCATCAGTAAAATAAATTGAACTTCAAGTGTTGTTTTGAACTGTATTAAGAAAAGGTCTGTGAATGAAATCTTCAGGAAGTGAGCAATTTGTAGTTGAAAAGTGATTCCAATTACCAGTACCCAAGTTGGAAGTCTTCTTTGTGGTGGTATTTGTAGCTGATTAAATTTCTTCTAATTATAGAAGCACACAACATGAAAATAAAATGAAATATATTACCTCTTTGGGGAAAAAAAAAAACATTGTATCCCTGAAATGGCATTCTGAATATTATACTCTCCTCCAAATAAATGAAATCACAGCATTTTGTGTTTAGAATAAATGAATTTCTATTGCTTTTATACAAAACAATAAGTGGAAAATTAATTATAATATAGTAGGATAATTCCATTTAGCTATTTATAAACAAGCTAGAATAAAATATCTAAATTCCTTAACACCGTCTACTTCTCTTACTTTCTTTCAATTTGGCTCAAAAAATAAAGGTATTTATTAAAAGAACATTTTCTTATGGTAAAACGTTACACATAGACACTTTAAAGTTGTTTCTAAAACAAACAAATCAAAAAATCTTTCTTGTTAGGCTTATATTAGATAACAATCTAGTAGAGGCAAATGAAGAAATTGGAGGTGATGTCTGTGTAATTGCTTTTGAATAAACATTATTTTTAGAGAAGTTTTAGATCTGCAGCAATATACAAACAGTACGGAGATTTCCCATATATCTCGGTCCCCACACATACGTGGCCTACCCCATTGTCAACATCCCCACCAGAAGGGTACATTTGTTGTTACAAGTGATGAACCGACACTGACACATTATTATCAACCAGTATCTATAGTTCACATTATGGTTCACTCTTGATATTGTACATTCTGTAGGCTTTGGGCAAATGTATAATCACATGGATCCACTGAAATAGTATCATACAGTGTAATCTTGCTGCACTAAAAATCCTTTACACTCTACCTATTCTGCCCTCTTCCCAGTCCCCTGGCAACCACTGATCTTTTTACTGTCTCCCTAGTGTTTGTTTTTTCCAGAATATGATATAATTGGAATCGCATAGTATGTAGTCTTTTCAGATTGGCTTCTTTTGCTTAGTAATTTGCATTTAAGTTTGCTGCTCTATGTCTTGTCATGGCTTGATAGCTCACTTCTTTTTAGCACTGAATAATATTTCATTTTCTGGATGTACCAGTGTATCCATGCACCTACTGAAGGATATCTTGGTTGCTTTCAAGTTTTGACAATTATAAATAAAGCTGCTATAAATATGGGTGTGCAAGGTTTTGTGTAGACATAAATTTTCAGTTCATTTGTGTAAAAACCAAGGGGCATGATTGCTGGAACATAGAGTCAGAGAACATTTAATTATATTTTTTAATATAATATCTTTCAAAATGGCTGCATAATTTTGCACTCCCTCCAGCAATGAATGAGAGTTCCTATTACCCCACATCTTCACTGGCATTTGGTCTTAGCAGTGTTCTGGATTTTGGCCAATCTAATAGTATGTAGTGGTATCTCACTGTTGTTTTCTATGTAATTTTCCCATCAAAGTTGTATGCCTTGCCCCATTCAGTCAATATCATAGATGGTTAGATAGCTACACACTTCAAACATAGCACCTTGCCATACTACTAAACCCAAACAATTAAGAAAGTAAAATAACAATAACTATAAATAAAATAGTCTAATATCTGAGCAAAACTTTCATTTCTTAGAATTTACTAAAGATTACTATAATGACCATTCAATAACAATTATAGCTAGTATTCACTGAGCACTTCATAGATTGTGTTACTTAAACCTCTCAACAACCCCTCAAAGGGTGTTATTTTTGTTATCTCACTATATTCATCAGGATCCAATCAGAACACCAAAAGCTTATTAGTAATTTAAAGAGGAAAAATTGAATATAAAGAATTACTAATTAGAAACACATGGTTAATTACTATAAGAGGTAACATAAAACTTTAAAGAACACAGGAGTAGCAAGAGCAAGAAGCAGCTGCTACTTTTGAAAGAGCACACGTGGTAAGTGCCAAGGCTGAGATTCAGACCTCACTGAAGAAGCTATGGCTTCAGGCCCTGGCACAGCCCGGAGCTTCCCTGCAGTGCTAAGCATCAAAGGTGGCCTGCAGCAGGCAGGAAGCTGACCACGAGATTTCTGGGAGCCAGAACCAGTAGACAGAAAGCTACTTCCTGCGGTGCTGGCAACCTCATAAGAGAGAGTGCCATAGGGTCTCCCACATAGTATGGGCATCCTGACATAGGAGCAAGACATGAGAGCTGGGAAACCCCTTGTCTGCTGTGTCTTGCAGTGTCCTTCAAATGTCTTCTGGCACAGCCTCGTATTGCTCCAGTTAGAAAAGAGAAACGTTTACTGGGGCCAGCTCCAGAATCAGGAAACTGAATGAAGAAAGGTAGGTTTGACTATGACTAGTACATGCAAAGGCAAGAGTCAAACCCATTCTAAATAAAACACTCCTCTTAACCCTAATCACTCTGTTACTTCAGTAACCAGCCACCAAGCCACGGGATTCCTACTCCTTGTAAAATCATGAATATTTCCAGTTTCTGCAAATTTGAGATAATTTTCTTCTATTAGAATTGTAACTGTGTTTCTTAAGTTTTACTTGATTTCAACCATGAAGTAATTTGCAGAAGGGATTCACATGTGCAACCAAACGAAGGCAGAAGTAACCATAGCAGCAAAAGAGATACCCTTTCTATGGAATCTGCGAGATACCTTAAAACCATTTGAAGGTATCCTTCGCTGGCCTCATGGACTATGTTTCCTGCCACTGGACATAAATGCCCCATGGATGAAATTCTACTGTTGGTGTCCAGAACTTCCAAATGCCAATTATTCAAATTTTCTCCACTTACTTCTACTTGGACTTAATATTGAGACTCTGCCTTACCTCTGTTTGGTTAGACACTAATAGATACTAATAGACAGTAATAGATACTAAATTTAGTATCTATTCTTGCCTAGCTCATTAGTTTGTTTTGATATATTTTGATTTAATATTTTTAAAAACTATGCATGTTATCTAAAATAATATTTGCTCAATGTAGTCATTTTAAATATACAGGAAAATCTAAATTAAAAATAATAGACTCCATCCATTTTATTTACTAGATGTAAAATGTCTGTGATGTAAATACTGGAGTTGCTACATCTGGCTTAAGATGCAGTCAGTATAGATAATGGTTCATCAAAGAAAGGGAGTGTGGTGGTCAATTTTGTGTGTCATCCTGACTGGGCTAAGGGATGTTGGTAAAATATTATTTCTGGGTACACCTCTGAGGGTGTTTCCAGAAGCGATTAGAATTTGAATCAGTAGACTGAACAAAGAAGATCATCCTCACCAATGAGTGGGCACTGTTCAATCTGTTGAGACCTAAATAGAACAATATATAGAAAGCAATATATATGTTATAGATATAGATATATTCAAATATACAGCCACATGAAGGCAGAAGTAATCACAGATAACAAGAGATCACACACACACACATACACACACACACACACACACACACACACATACTCCTATTGACATTTTTATCTGGATCAGGCTATACCTAAAACCCTCTACATTTCAGATTCATAAGTTTCTTTTTGGGATTTAGCCAGCTTGAAATATGTTGTCTGTCACTTGCTATCAAATAAATCCTAAATAAATAAAAAGATGGATTTATAATATATTTTTTCTCATTTCTTCCCCCTGATATGCATCAATCAAGAGTTTTTCTTTTGTTTAATATAAAGATCAATACATAAAGACTTTCTATATTTTTATTTCTGTTGGGAAAAATAGATCAAATTCTTCATGTGATCTCTATTTTACTTTTCTCACTTAACAATATTTCTTGGGAAGACTTCTACCTTTTATTAAATAGTTGTATCATATTCCCTAGTATTTATGTACCAAAATTTAGTCAACCATATTTTTCTGAATGTCAAGGGTTTTTTCTTTTTCTTTTTTTTTTTAATTTGTTTCTTTGTCCTTGTATTTGAAACACAATTGCAATAAATGTCTTTGTTCTTCTATTTTTAACCATTGATATTTAAGCACTGGCAAATAGTCTGAATGTGTAGTTGTATATTCAAAAGAAGTGTATGGAGATATAGTTTTTTCAGAAAATTATCATGTATCCTCTTGATAACCATATCTTAGTTTCTTTCTGAGGAACCATTTGTTACAGAGTTTATGTAGTTCTAGTCAAGTTGTATCTACTCAGATTCATACATACCATATATTCAGAAATCTCTGATCAGATGTTATTGCCATCCTAGTCACAGAAGGTAGTTAAAATATGGCCATGGGAACATCAAAATAATGAGATCTTATGAGAATTTTACTGAGACTTCTGGGACCAGATACTGGCACTCTTTCTTCTATATTATGAAGCTTCCCGCATATGAGTTCCAGAGATGCTACACCATTCTGGGAATTGAATCATCATAGAAGACAGAGATAGAAGTGAGAAAGAGGGAGAGAGAGAGAGAGAGAGAGACCACTTTTGGCATTGTTGCATCCTGGATCAAGCTCAAGCTGAAACCCTTGACTTTTCATCTAATGCACCAATAAATTTCCTTTAGGACTTCACCCAATTTGAATTAATTTTTCTTACTCACTGTCAAAGGAATCCTGTGTGTTAAAATGAGTACAGCTATTTTTTAAAATAAAATAAGAGAATAATTTAGTAATTTATAGATCCAAAAATTAAGTAGCGTTCATTTCTTCACATATCTGCAAACCTAAAATGCTATTAATCATTTCAATTTTTGTCAATACAGTGGGCAGAAAATGATATCTCAGTGTTGTTTCAATTTGTATTTTCTCTTTTGTTAATGACCTTGAGCATTTTCCCTATACCGATCATTACAATCCTATATATAAATTTATACTTATATATTATAATATATAAATATAAATGAGAGAAATATGCAACTTATTTTCACATTTAATAGCCTGGGGCTCTTAAATACTGCTCCAATTGACTAAAGAATACCAAATGACTAAAAGGCATGTTTTGTAGGAATAGAGAAATTATATATTTAGCTAAAACAATATCTATTATATCATTTTCTAAAAACTCATTTAGAAACCTTCAGATTTGTAAGTGTACCAAAGGAAATGTATTCTTATGAAATCTACTTTAATTTTTAACTTGAAATCAGTAAACAAAAATTTTGGTTATTTTCTATAAAATAGAAATAACACTCTGAGTCTCATTATATATTATAAATGTTTCAGCCAGGATGGACTGGAAAAAAAGGCAAGAGATATATGTCCCCTCTGCACACTGCTGCACAGTTAGTCTTCCTGAGCCTATACGGTAAGCAGTTAGTCTTACTAAAAAATGAGGTGTCACCAGAAAACATATGTGCTCATGAATATACCAAATTTGGCTCATCACCTATGTTATAGCTAAGAATGCTTGTTATATTTATAAATAGTTACCTTATAAAAGAGCATACAAGTACCAAGATTCTATTCTCTATTGTATTTCCTGCCCCCCTCCAAATATTTATATTTTAGCCCTTTACAAAAAAGTTTGCTGACTGCCCTAAAACATTTCTATAATTTTACTGAATGTCCAATTACAACGGTATTTTATGCTATGGTGCTGGAGTCAGATTTTCAAGATAAACCAGGCAGATCTAAACACTATAAAAATGCCATTTATTTTACTAAAAGATCATGTGACTTTCAAATATCAGGGAGTAATTAATGGACATGAGCAATAGTATTGAAAACATTTACACCAATGGGCCCTTTGTGACCTATGTTCTTTGAAGTGCCTCTGCTCTCACCACTTCCGTTTTCTGTTCAACACACACAGAGAAATGTTTTTATTGATTCCTTTACTTGGAGCAAAAAGTAAGGAAGGGCATTTCATTGTAATAACAATATCAAGCTGTAAAAGGGAAGGTCAAGTTTAAGCAACATAACAAATGCTTATGAAAGCAGGTTATAAGTCAGTTAATAAATTAGAGGTGACAGACGACATCTATAGGTGCCTGTCCTCTGGATACTCTTGGAAGAATAAGTTCCTACCTTGGTTGTCAAAGATTATACATCACTTGAAGAAGTTCATGCTAATGAGTCTATGACTGACATTCTCCTTGGATCTCTTTAAGTCCTTCAAGTGGGGCTAAGTCATCACTGAAGAAACATAAATGGAAATAAATTAAATTGATTCTTTCAGCAAATTGCTTTGCAGAGAGCCTATCAGCAAAGCGTTCCTTAGAAAAGTGAATAAAAAGGAAATATGTTGAGCATATTTGAATTAATTCACAAAAATAGAAACATTAGAAAAGTAAACAAAAATGGAGAGAAATTTCTCACAAATTATATTTTATTGTTAGTAATTAGTGGACCACAACTTCTTCACCAACTATTGTCTCAACAAAATACACATGCTTTGAATTTTATGGTAAAATATTTCAGACATACAAAAAAGTGATACAAGAATAATAAAGCAAACATTCATGCACTTGTAAACTAGATTAACAAAAAGCATTACAAAATTGTGTAGTTCTCCATTAATGGTTACTTTACCTACTCTCAGTTGAAATTACAAACCTGAAAATTTATTTTAGGTCCATTCTCAAGCATGATTTCAAATCAAATTTATCCATATTCCAGATCATATATATTTTATGTTATTACAGTAATATGATATGTGGTATAGTTTAACCTACTTTAAATTTTAAATGAGTGATATCATATTGGATATTTTCTTCTGCGACTTATTTTTCATTCAGTATTATACTTGGGGGATATTAACACAAATAGCTCTAGTTCATTAACTTTTACTGCTAAATAGTTTATATAATGGAGTAAATAAAATACTGTTTCTATTATCATCCAGGTACATATCTCCCTATGCACATGTGTAAGAGTTTCTCTGGGCTTTATTATAGAGATTTAAATTTCTGAGTCTATGATTATGAAAATCTCATCTAAGATATTTCCTGTTAAATTTTCTCCAATATAGTTATTTTAGTTAACTTTTTTCCCCCACCACTCTTCAACAAATAGAGTTCTCATTTTTCCACACCACAGCTAATGTGATTTTATAAGACTTTTTAACATTTTCCAGCCTTTCTGTGATTAAAATTCTCTGTTACCACGTGAACATGTGCATGTTTGTATGTTTGTGTGCATGTGTGGTTTTATCAGCCACTGATATGTTTCTTCTTTAAACTCCCAGTTCATATATTTTTTGTCAGCTGTGGTTTTGGGTTAATTACCTTTTTCTTACCAATATGTTCAGTAATTTTCTGTATTAGATACTAAATTTCGAGTTATATGACTAATGATACCTCCTCCCAGGCTTTGCATGTCATTTCTCCATTTAAACATATCTTCTTAGAGCTAGAAAGTTGTAATTTTAGTGTGTTCAAATTTATCTTATGTTAAATCCATGGTTTTGGGATTTAAGAAATCTTTTCCTCTATGTTTTTCATCCATGTTTTTTGGATTTAGGAAATCTTTTCCTACCCTGAGTACAAAAATATCCTTCAATATGTTCTTGTAAAAGTTTTAAAGTTGTGCTTTTCACATTTAGATCTGTACTCTACTTAGATTGATTTCTGTATATAGTATGAGCTATAAATTTAATTTCATTTTTTTCCACTTAGATAACCAAAGTGCTTATGGATGCCCAAAAGATGACTTTTTCAAAATATTTGATCTAACATGTTTAGTTGCTTTTAGTGATGACATTAGTCCAGGTACACAGTATACCTTATAGCCAGAAATGACAACTAGCTAAAAGTAATTTGTCAAATCCTAAAACAGCAGTACTCTGTTATACTTTCAACTACCCATTCTATGTAAACTATGTTTCTTTTTCTAGTGTTAAAAAAAGGTTCTTAAAAACAATTGCCAATATTTTGTGATTTTCTGTCATTATTATATCTCAAAATATCTATGAAGTTTATACCTTGATGAGGATTATAGTTATGAATAAGACAGTTAATTAGAACTTCTAAAATTAAGGAGGTTTGTCACCAAAGTAACACCTGAGTTGGGTTCTGAAACATGAGTGGCAATCAGTGGATTCAGTGAAGGACCATTACAGATAGAAGAAACAACAGCAGAGGCATGCAGAGACATGAAGCTACAGCAGCTCTTAAGTGAGTTGGGGAAGAGGCAGGAAGCAAGGTGGGGCCAGATCCATCTTGTTGAGAAATCTGGACGTTATGTTATTGGCAGCACAGAGAGCTATAGATGAGTTTTAAAAAGAGATTTACACTTTAAGGTCTGTATATTAAAAAGAAAACTCTGGTAGTTTAGTGTGTGTGTGCGCACGTGTGTGTGTGTGTGTGTGTGTGTGTGTGTGTGTGTGTGTGTGTGTGTTGCCCTGCGGGTGGGGAGGTTGGGGAAGCCCGAGGGATTGGAGACTGGAGGTAGGAAAAGCATTTGTTTACTGTACAGCAATTCCAAGTAAGGGTTTCCATGGCCAGTACTAAGGTAGTGCTCTATTCAAGAACTATTTGGAGGAAACGAATACCTGTATTTGGTGAAATTGAATGTGGTGAGTGAAGAAGAAAGAATATTTAAGGAAATCACTTTGGTTCTTTTTCGAATAGATGGTTGATAGTTGATAGTTGACAGAGTGGCAAACACCAGGTCTTGTTGGATGAGTAAAACAAGGTCTTGTTGGATGATAAATCAGTTTGATAATTAATTACCGAGTGCCTGTTATTTTTCAGTCTCTAAGAATTGAAAGTATTCACCTCAAAGAATACAAAGCTAAGATAGACAGAAATAATGTTGTTCATGTGCATGGAATAATATTGCCCTTAGGTTGTTGGATCCCTCTTCTCCTTTGCTACCAAAGATCAGAAAAATGAAAAGGGACTTTCATTACACCTTTAGATACAATATTAAATTCCGATACAGTGCTGTGAGTATTTTGAATTATTTTTATTTATAAGATTATGGAATCATGTAAATTCAGTATAGACAGATTGATGTTAAAAAAATTAAATCTGAAGGGAATTCACAAAGTCATATGTGAATGATTTGGTTTGAGTGATATTTCCAGTGTATTTTGCTCGTCTTTCCAAATGTTCTTTTGTAAATATACACAAATTTTATATTCAGATAAAAGTTAACAAATTTCTTTAAAAATATGAACATCCTGAGGGGCCTGGTCACTCCTAAATTTTCATTCCAGGCCTCTGTGTTTGAATTAAAAATCATTTTAACTGTGTAATACATGTCTGACTTTTCTGTAAAGATACAGTTATTTTTCTTTAGGTTAAATAAGTTTGTCAAAGCACAATACTTCTCTTTAATTTGTCGCTGTGTATCTCGACCTGGGCTTTTTATGATAGACTTTCTACTATTATTTTTAGCAGCTGTTGTTGTAAGAAATAGTTACAGAAGAGACATTCTTTGGGTCAACAGTTGGCTTGTCATTCATCTATCTCTTTATGAAGATATATTGAATAATTTTCTTTGACGTTTTTACAAATTCTCATTCATAAAATGCTACAGACGTGACTATCTGGAAACAACCTGTTAATCTCCATTTATGAAAATGCCTAGTACTATCCTGGGAGACCGCCATCTGTCAACACCTGAACTCAAATTGCTCCTACTGAGAGAGATGACACCGCATTGTTGTCCAGGAGTGCTCGTACCTTCTTCACCTTGCTAGCCCCCGAAACTGACAGACCTGACTGGACTTTGCTCATGCTAACATACCATTAACTATCCGCTGCCCCCTTTAATTTGCTCTGCTTGATGGAGAAGGGGCCACTTAAAAGCCACTCAATGCCAGCTTTATAGTCACAGGCATGGAACCAAAAATAACCCTTGTTTCCTACCTACTGTGCAAGTAATATTAAAGGTATACTGCCTCGTGACTCTATGGAAGACAGTCCTGCTGGAGCTGGGAGCTGCATACTCTCCTTAATCAAGAGCCCACTGTGAGCTGGGCTATAAAGTCACTGGGCAGCCCCTTCCAGCAATTAACACACGGCATGCTGACCGTTCTTGGCAAACCTGAAGTAGGAGCCTGGTGCCAGAAAGCAAGATCAATCTTGAAAAAAGTGTGGCCATCTGTTGACAGTGCCCATTTTTCCCACAGGGCTCAGAGATGGCCCTAACACCCATGGTGCTTGCTTGAATGGATAGCGTTGTATTTCAATTCTTAATCGTAAAGAAAACTTTCCTCTATCTTGAGGTTTTGCTTCTCCCCAGTTCTACAAGATGAAAAGTCTAGAATTAATGCATTAACCTCCACAAAAGGAAAGTCTTCTTCCTGTTTAAGATTAGCAAGAGAATTTTTATTTGTCTCACAAGAAATCACGGTCCATCAGGATTTATCTGGCAATGGCAGTGGAAGTCACAGTGATATACTTCCAGTGCAGCAGTGTTTCTTGACCCAAGGCTTTATCTCAGGTCAAGGTTACCAGACTTAGCAAATAAGGAGGCCCAGTTAAATTTGAATTTCAGATAATCAACAAATGTAGGGGGTGGGGTGCTTATACTAAATTTTTTCTTACTGGAACTTCAAAGTTAACTAAAAATCCTGCATTTTTTCTACAACTCTATTCTCTTCCTAAGGTCTGTTTAGTGGTTCTTAGTACCTTACTATTCTCCTGTCTCACTGTACTTGAAAACTACTCAGAAAAATTCTTCAAAATTACACACACACACCATGTAGTAAAGTGCATAAATAGCATTAATTTTACATATACAGCCTGATGATGTTTTATGTATGCACCTATGTGATTGCTATGCAGATTAAGATAAAGAATAGCTCTTTCATCTTTGGGGTTCCCTGGTGTTCCTTCCTAGTCTACACTCACTGTCTTTTGCCACTGAGGAAACCTCTATTTTTGTGTCTGCAAAGATTAGTCTTCCTTTCTTCTCATGAGATTCATATAGACAGAATGATCTACTCTGGACTCCTTTGTGTTTGTTTTTATTTATTATTTATTTATTTATTTATTTAAGAATTTATTTATTTATTTGACAGAGAGAGGGAGAGTGCACAGGCAAGGGGAGCAGCAGAGGGAGAGGGAGAAGCAGGCTCCCCATTGAGCAGGGAGACTGACGTGGGGCTCTATCCCAGGACCCTGGGAACATGATCTGGAGCTGAAGGCAGACGCTTAATGGACTGAGCCACACAGGTGCCCCTGGTTTCTTTTATGCAACAAAATATTTATGAAATTCTGCCATGCTATTGGGTGTAGCAATATTCTTTTTTTTAATTTATTTAATTATATGAATATACTACAATTTATTTGGTGGTTTTTTGTTTGTTTGTTTGTTTTTTTACCTGTTGATGAGTAATTTGTATTGTTTTGAGTCTGGGACTAAACTCTAATGCATGTCTTTTTGAACATGTGTGTATATATATGCATGTACATATATACATATGTGCCTACACATATTTAAATATGTTTAATGAATAGAATATCATATTTTTAATAGGAAAATCTCTATAGCTTGCTACTTTAGATTTTTATTTCATAGGCAATGATAAATTATTTTTTCTTAGGGATATCAAGGAATAGTCTTCCGAGGGCAAGAGAGAGTTACTTAGCTCTCTCTCTAGTATTTCTTCCAAATAAGAATTTTATTTCAGAAGGTGAACTTCTTTAAAGAAAAACCTCAAATATTTCACTTTTATCATTCGAAAATTGTATTAACGATGGTAGAGCTCAAAACACTAGAGGCTCGGAAATTAAGCATTACTACCACCTTGGCACCAAACACCCCACATTTGAGAGTATTGCTCTTGGATTTTGAGTCATTTGAGAAAGAAAGATTCAAGTCACTGCCCAAGGGTGGTCAAGAAGTTTGGCCCCATACTCTGCCCCGGCAGCGTTTCCAGGATCCCAAACTAGATCTGACCAACCTCACTGCTGCCATGGCTACGGCCCCTCCACTACCGCCATCACTGGTTCTTCCGCAATCTCCCCCATGGACTTTCAGTCATCTGTGCTAAAGAACACCCTCCTCCTCCCAACCCAAAGTTCAAAAGAAGTTTCCTCACATGTTAACAATGGAATCATTTACTACAAAATAGAAACAAGACTTTCACCTCACTTTCACACAAATGAATTTTTATCTTTCATATTCCTTTGCTTATGCTTTGGTATTTCTTATATATTTTGTTGCAATGACAACTTTAAAAAGAAAGATTTTATTTTTAAATTCTCAAATAGATCATTTTAATCGTAATAACAACCACTACTGTAACGATTACGCTGTGCCAGAAGCTGATTCTAGCATATGTTGAATCATGTTATGAGGATTACAAACCAAAAATAGATGGCTGGTATTGCTGTTGTTATTAATATCATTATTATTCACACTTTTCTGATGGGGAACCCAAGGCAAGAGCAGTTAAGTTAGCCAAGGTCTTAACTAGTTAGTGGTAGATTTGGGCTTATGAACCCATAACTATTTAATACTATATTTTCTGCTCTTACGGTGAGTTTTGTTCTGGGTGGCATTAAAAAATATATAAAGAAGACAGACTTTCATCACAAAGGCAAATTTTATAGGTATAACCCAGACATTACAAATAAGGGTGTTTCCTTTAGTCACTGCAGGTGTAATATAAGAGTGAATCAATTTCTCTTAAGTTTTGTACCTGATTCCTAAGATATTACTTAATTGACAATTATAAAATAATGTATATGGAATCATGAGTATCTTTTCCTACTGAATTTGACTGAAATGGCCAATTATTTCTCACTAATCACCTTAATATTAATTGTACTGACAGTTAAATACATTTTACTGTACTGACAATTAAAATACATTTTAATGTATTTTTTAAAAGAATAGGTTTTCCAAGAAAGTCTATGATTCATGCACTTTTCTAAAGGGCAGAATGAAACACCAGAACAATGCACTGAAGTGCCCGGATAAACATAATCAGCATGCCCTCCAATGTTGGGGAGTTTTTCAGAACACTGTAAACTAAAAATTCAAACACACATACACAATGAACTCAAGAGAAGATTAGCAGATGTCACTCATTTTATTATTTATCTGAAGGCCTATATTGATAAAACACCACTTTAATATCCTGCCTCTGATTTATTTACATTTCCTAACTTATCCTCAGTCTGAGTCCCAAACAGTGCAGCTGCATCTCCACCAATGATTTACACAGCCATCCCATCACCTTGACAAATGGATTAATGGACAGCAGGATCATAATTTTGCTTTATCTTTCCATTACTCAGGGATAATAAGAAATATTCTTAGAATACAGAAAATACTTCAAAAATTTTTCCACAGTAAGAATATTTGACATTTACTTTGTGTAAATGTAGGTTTTATAATGTTATGACATAATGCCCAGCAACCATCTGTCATTTGGTTCTTGCTTACATTTTTTTCTGATGCGAGTTGGGCAGCAATGGTCTAAGGAAGTTTACTCCCTCCCCAAACTCCAGGAAATAAATCATGATGGGTTTTTAAATGAGTAGTGTTGATCCCATCCCCCTTTAACAATGATGCTTTTTTGGTTTTTGGGTTAAAGAACACGATTCTGCCTCGTGAGGCATAAGGAGAAGTTTCTTGGTGACTTCTGGAAAAGATTCTCTTTCCTGATAAAAGGCAAAAAATGCCTAAGGAGAAATATATCTTTCTTCATGCTTTTAGAGATAGTTATTTGAGGATATGTGGTTTGGATCTGCATCAGACATTTTGCAACCATGAAGGGCAGCCAAGAGATTTACAATGAAGCCAACCAGAAACTTCATATCACCCAGCTGCCAAATTTAACCAGTCCTCTACTACTCATAGTACAAGATAGTAACACTATAATTTTATTCAGTAAATCTGTTACTTGAAGTTGGAAGCACCAAAACTGTTAAAATATCACTTCCCACTAATGTTTTATCATTATAAACGTATGATTTTTCTATGAGAGACAAAATATGAATTTTCAGTAATTTCAAGGCAATATGCCTTTGTTTCCAGTTACTCATTGTGAACTGAGGCAAATTGAAGGAGAAAAACTTAGATTAGGTAGTTTTCCTTTCACCATAGTAAGCGGGTTAATGCTAATAATGTTTGTTAAAAGAGAAATGGATTTAACTCCAAAAACAAATCAATATCTACCTAGCATCCAAATCTGGATTTTGAAATACCATTCTCCAGTATAAGTTACCAAGGCTCCTTGGAGAAATAGCCTAATTCTAGAGTGGAGTCAGGGAAAATACAAGATGAGCCAGGGGCATTTGGCAGTGTTAAAACACAAAGGAAGTGCTCAAAAATCAAAAGGATAAGGTCATCTCAAAGACACTTTATAGAGTTAACCTAAAAGAGCCCCCAGTGGCCAAACTGGGAACAATTTCAGCAACAAAATAAAGAGTGTGGTATTGGATTACAAATATGCATGAATCCATGCTAATATGTATAAACGATTGAATACGTAAATAAATGGGAAAGAAAGGAATTCCAAATAATAGAGATCTATTTAAGATATTTTTCCTTCTAGAGGTGGAACTCAAACTCCACTCCTTTGGGTATAGGTGAGGCTTTGTGATTTGCTTCCAAAGAACAAATTATGGAAAGAGCAAAATAGTAACTTTACAGAAGAGAAACCTGGCAAACATTACCTTCACTCAATAATCAGGTCACCATCGACAGCACTCAGTCATATTGATATCATGAGCCACCTGACATGATGTGGTAAAAAAAGAAAACACTGCTTCTGTGCTATTCATCCCCAAATGCAACACCCCATCATGAGAAAGCTTTAACCATGGCCAAACTGAGGAACATTCTCTGCAATCAACCTTAAGATTAAAAATCAAGAAAAGACATAAATTGTCACAGACTCAAAGAGATAAAAAGAGACTTGAAAAATATCCTGAAATAGATCCTGGAACATAAAAAGTAGAATAACTAGTGAACTCCAAATAAAATTCAGAGTTCAGTCAATAGTAACATACCAAAGTTTTCCCAATTTTGACAATATTTGTAAAATTATAATTTAAGATGAAGACATTAAAGAGAAATTGAAACTGGGAAAGAGACATATAAAAATTGTCTCTTTTAACTTTGTAAGCTGTCTGTAAATTTGAAATTACTCCAAAATATTTTTATTTAAGAAAAAAGAAAAGAAAAGGAGAAAAATAAAAGAAGAGAAGAGAAAAGAAAAAAAGAAAAGAAAGCAGACCATCACCTCTAACTGTAGGAGAGAAACTAGGGAAAGGGATCTTGACAAATTTTGGTTTAAGATAATCAGAGTATGATATTCTAACACTGCTGAGGGAGAGTGGATCTGGAAACCAAAATATCTACTGGTCTCCCATAGCAGATGACCCAAATCACCCAATCCTTCAATAGTGAAGACTGTGACCACAAAATTTGACCACCAATCACCTTATCTGTGAGTTTGATATAATCTTCATTGATTTTGAATGATACAGTATATATATTAGACAAGTTTAACTTTAATTTTAATAATGATTTACCCAAGCAAAATGGTTGCAAAGGCATCATCAAAAACGAAGATACCTGTAAAACGGAGACAACTTCTTTGCTTTAATGTACTTTAATAGCATTTTTACCATTTGCACATTCTAGACATAGAAGGCACATAGTAATAACTATTTCTGTGACTTAAGTCAGTTGCTATGGTTACTCTGCAGCTGTGATGTAACAAAGGAAATTATTGAGACTTCTTATGAGGAGGCAAATATAGCTTAGCTTTGCAAAAGTGTCATTAATAATTTCAGGGGGGAAGAGATGAATATATTTATATTGGAAATTCAAAAACATATATGAAGGGGCAAAACTGTACCCTTGAGAAATAGAATTTTCTTTCTGAAATGAACACTTTCAGAATCATTATGGTAATCATCCTTTTGCACACAGTGAGGGAATATATTTGCATAGGATGCCACTTATTAATGTACAGACAAAAAGAATAGGGCAGAAGCAGCAGATGTATTATATGGGATGAGCAAAAAAGGATTACCCAAACATTGCCTCCAAGGTGGATGAACATACCAAATCCTTCTACATATTTGCCAGTATATATTCAGACACTTCAGGACCCAAACAACATGATGTTTTGAGCCACCGTTCTTGCTCCCCTTGAGGATCTTAGGTAAATTGCTTTAGGAAGAGCAGGTAACAACATCTGAAAAGTTTGAGTTTAATAAACCTTTCCTTTTGCCCTCCTCAAGCTTCAGTGAAGAGCTCTTTGACATGTGATATACTGGCATATTAATTGCAATAAGCTACTGCACACTAGATGCCAAATGTCAGGACCTTAGTATGCAAAATATATTCTTCTTGCTTAAAAAGGAACTTGATTCTGTTTGTCTTTAAGTTCCTCGAGAGGGCTGATGTCATAACTTGACTATAAAGAAAAATAGTGCAAATGCAGCTATTTATTTAATTAGTAACAAGGGTAAAATCCTTCTAATACAACTTGATCAGAGGTCAGTTTGGGGTCCCTCTCACTAGAACAAGCAGATTTTAGGGAATGGCTTAATACTGATCTCCAGACTTGAATTTCCCACTAATAAAGGATAATGTAATGTAGTGCAAGACTCTGTATTTGTTCAGATCTTTTAACTCCTGAGAAACTAATATGCAACAACTGAATAAATAAATTCACATTCTGTTTCAGCAGCACAGATGACCTCTGATGGAAAAAAAGATCAATCATGTCCAGAATGAAAGTTAGAAATGGGCCACTACCAGAGAATCAAAAGTAGAAGTTGCTTTCTACTTGATTATTGATTAATTTACATTTGACTGTCATATATATACATATGCATCATGTGTGGCTAATTTTTAATCTTAACCTTGGAGGAAAATAGTCTATACAAAAATAAATAAAGATAACAAATAACACATGAAAGGAAGCCAAGCATTTGGAAGTTCTAACTTTCAAAAATATTTTTTTTAAATCACAAATTATATTTTCTGAAGTGACTACTACAATCTGACTCTATATTACTTTCTACAGCTTTCTCTTGGATTAGTACAGGTCACCTTTTATTTTCAGTTTCCTTTGTGCCCCTATAGCTAGACTGAAAATCCTAGCAATCAGATTCAGGTCTTATACAGTCTTGTTTCCCCCATGCTGAGCAAATTATCAGGTGTTTAGAGAACACTTGACTTTATGACTTAAAAATGGAGCTAGGTTGAGCTCATATAAATCGTTTCAATGTCTATATAATGGTCAGTAATTTGGGGAGCTAACTATTTTGGCATTAATGTTTCTTTCTTGACTCAGAATCTTCCAAGGAGGTGTTGCTTATACCTGATATGTCCTGGCCTTTAGAACTTTTTCATCTCCTTTTTCAAATGTTGTTATTTGAAGATCTACATTCATATCCTGGAAAGTTTGGCCTCTGACTTCTTACTTCCCTGAGCAAACATCATAATGACAACTTCTTTTTCAAATTTAAACCCTCTTTTACAGAATTTTAATCCAGTTAGTCCTTTCCTTGCAGTGTGTAATCAATACTCAGGTTTATTCTGCCTTTTCTCAAGAGTCTTCATTATAAAAGTTAGTAGCTTTGTAGTCTCCCCTCCAAGCTCTACTGCTAGGACAACAGATGAAAAAAAACTTCTTTGGTTATTGCCCAATTAATTGGCATTTTTTTTCCTGGGCTTTGATTGATTTCAGTTGATGATTAATATTAAGCCACTTGGCTTTAAGCAATACTAAATGTGCCAAAGTTAGAAATTACGTAAAAGAATCTAAATTTCAATTTTTGGGGGAGGAATTGAATTGTGCAAATATACTATTAAGAGGAAAAATATCATCATAGTGCTGAAGAAGTATTTAAAATAAGATTTATTATACAACTTACACCAAGATAGTTTTGTGTATCTGTTATTCCCCTATGCAAGACTTTTCCTTCACAACTAATCAGTCTTTTTTAGGACTTTTCAACTGTACACTATCACTGTGAAAACCTCATTTGCAATGGGTGAAACCTGAAGATTCTTGTATGATGCTGACTCAACGGACTTGAGATACATGGTGTTATCGATTGGTGATTTGACTTTCTCAGAGTTCACTTACAAATTCTGATTTCCTTTTGCTGTCATAAATGGGTACAGTCATTATGGTGCATTGATGTCAGCATTCAGCAGCACAACATATCATCCTTTGTGGAGTGCCCACTTTTGGGTCATGAACAATTCTTTGTCATGTTTGTAGTTGAGTTAAAATACCCTCTAAATGCCACATACCTTCTCCAGTTTGATCATGTAGGGGGAAAAAAATGAATCAAAAGTATTGACTGTATATTAATGTCACAAGGGAAATCTGAGAACTCTCTTTTAGGTCTTCCACAAGGGAAACATCTTTTATTTGCTGACCTCTTATTACTTAAATAGGGAATTGATTTGTTTAATTAATATTTTATAATTTCTCATGGCAAACAGGTACTTATAAAACTATCATGAACATGATTCATTACTTACTTAAGATTTATATAGAGAAAGCTTTGTCTAGCTAAACACACCTATATAAAAAGTTTGATGTAAGAAGAAATAATGGACAAAAATAGGATTTCATTGAAAATATGTGGACTTTTGTTGTAGAACAAACATTTTCACTAACTTTACCTTACCATAGTTAACAAAACCTATGTGCATCTTGAAGAAAAACTAGGTCAGAAAAAGAAAGAAAAGAGAGTTTATACACAAACCTTGTCTCTTCAACTCATTTGTTAAGGAAAAAAATCTCTTTGAACATAGAAGTCTACCGAATAATCAATTCAAAATGTTTAATAAGAACATATTCTTAAATTTATAACAGGAAATAAAATTGCTTGAGGAAGTCAAAGAATTCTAGACAGTGCCCCTTCACACCAACAGAAGAAGCATCGTCAGCAGCCCGATATTTAAAAATTAAAATCTGCACTGGAGCCAGGGGCTTATGCTCACCAAATAACCAATAAAAGACAGTTGTAACTGCTGGGAAAATAAACTGCTTAGGGAGGCATGTGACAAAGGCAATTAAAAACATTTTTTTTTCCAACCATGAAAAGTCTTGCCCCAGAAATATGTGGAAACTGATTCCCTAAACTTTTAGAGAAGGCAGTAGGAAAACGTTGTGCTAGAAAAGATTGTTATCTTCCTCTGACATCAGCCTTAAAAACCTTTCTCTTTTTCCCAGGGATGTATTTACGTGATGCTGTCTTGGGCTCTAAAGCTTGACTCAAATGTAGCTGCTAACAAAGCATATCTTTGCCTCTTGAAGCGCTCGTGGACTCTAGCCTCTTCTAATTGCCCAGTAAAGTGCAGCATCAAGATCCTTGGGCATCAGCTAATCGCTCCTAAGTGCTGGAAGCAGGAGAGCTCTCACAGAATAAACAGCAATCAGATATGGTGAGCAGATGGCTGCTCCACTTTGTAAGGGCTACCACCAAAGACATCCTTCATTTAGGATGTGCCAAAAAGCCACGGATGGCTCTATTAACACAGTGCTGTTTTTTTTTTTATTATTATTAGTTAAATGGCTTTTGACATTTAACTGAAATTTTCGAGAGCTTGCACAGGCATATTTGGTTCTATTAACAGTCAGTCTTCTCAATATAAGATCCTTAATCCCGACTGAATCTCAAATTCCTTTTGCATCCTCAGCCATTCACTTTGAGTTTTAGCTGATTAGTAGGTATCAGTGAGTGCCTGCAGTCAGAGAGCCTCACTCAATGAAGTTATTGCTGTTTTGAAAGTATCTCCTACCGTTAGGATTTGAACTTTCCTATAAAGTTAAAAGGCCACAAAGGTATGCTGCAGAAAAAAATGCAGGAGAGCATTTTTTTTCTTGTTTTAGTTTTAATAAAGTAAGCTTTTTAAAGTTGGAGTGCTATATATTTAAATTGTAAGGCTTCCATTTCTCTCTACTTCTCTCCATAGCAATTTATACATAGGTCGTAGTTGAAGGTGATCTGCTGGTACCCCGATACCTGAAGCAAGATGCCCTGTTGGATATTTTCAACTGAGTGGGTAGAGGGAGTAAAGCCTTGGAATAAGCTTGAAATAAGGGAGTGCTCTCTTGTAGCCTGATGGGTTATCATCAAGGGTGGAGACAAGAACTTGGATAAGATTAGCCTGAAGTAAGTCATTCCTTGGGCCTAGGATTTATCTTTATAAAAATATATTTGATATTTCTGGTAAAAGCCTTTTGGATTATTAGATTCACAGTGCCATTTGTTTTGCTTTTACTATAATTCATAAGAAGAATCATCTGGCTATGTGACTGACTCGTCACAAGACTCTTAAAGAAAAATAGAGACCTCATGGACCTAATGTATTTTTTTGTTGCTAGAGCTTCCAGGGTCCTACAAGTTTCAGGAAATAGATTGTTTAAAAATAATATGTGTGGTATGATCAGTGGGCATTCTTTTGCATTTCTTTTTTCTCTGTGAAGAAGAAACTCAGTAATTTACAAAATAGAGAGAAATGGTACATCTTGGGGAGAAGCATATTTATTCAGCTTTCCTCTTATGAATCCTAGAGTTTGAACATAAATCTTAAAGAACACAAGCCTATTCTTCTCAGGTAGACATTTGCATAACACTTTCTTTTAACCTCCTAATCCCAGTCTTCAAACAGGTCATCAGTTTGCTAATTGTTCACCAAGACCTAGGTTTTAATCACCTGATCCATCAACAGGCCTCCACACTTTCTTTATTTATCTTGTCAGTAAGTGACATTCTTGGTAATGAAAACAACAAATCTATTGATAGCATCCCTCAATGGAGTGGAAGGCATCCTACATCAGCTATGTCTTGGAAACCAGTCTATTCTATTACAATTGACCTTCTCTTGCTGATTACCACACAAATCATAGTCCTTTACCCACCTCCCCATCTATTAGAGTATTTCTCCTGCAGCCTTTCAATTGCCTGACTGCAGTTGGTAATTGGATTCATGTTTGAAGCACAGCACTATAAGGAAAAGCCTGGAATAATTCAAATGGAACACCCTGGCCTAAGGCTGAGACCATATGTTACGCTCAGATTTGTATCAGTGAAGCTTATTGCTTTAGCAACAAGGAAACCCATTCAAATGTCATAAAATTGTTTTATTTTAGAAGTTAATTTATCTAGAGCTGTCAATATAATGTCCACAAAATCGTAATATTAAAGGGATGGGGAAATTACTTGATTTTGTAAGATAAAGAAAAAAAACCACACTTGGTAAATTGTCCTGTCTCTCTTCCCAAATCTCATATTCTGCACATGTAGCTTTGAATTCTGTAACATAAAGATTAGAGACCACCAAAAAGCCAATGATTTGGCAGCTATCCTTTCTTCAGCACTTAATATATGCCTACAAGCATTCCAATTTTGTTTTAATCTCAAATTGATTAGTTATTTCTATTCTATTATTAAAAGAGACAAACACTTCCTTAATAAATTTACAGTTAGTGACAGAAAAGGACATATTTATTTAGAAACATATATAAAAGTGATTAAACACTTCTTTAAACTAATGTGTCATTGATAGGATTGTAGTGTCTTACCAGCCCTCAGGGCTTGCTCCCTGCCTTATGTTCATTATCGCGGAACTTAAAAAAGAAAAGATTTTATAAATTCTGAAATGCTAGAACAAGTTTTATCTCCAGAGAGAGAAAACTGCTCTTTGGAGAAAAATCTGTTTCTTCAAATCACCAAATTATCATTTCATGTAATTGCATTCTATTATTAACACAAACCCTAGTGGTGTACATAAATTCATATGAATTCCTCCAATAATAATTGACATAGTAATAGATTATCCAAATACCCAACTTGTAACATCTTGGGGTGCAATTGATATGAAATAGCTTATGTATGCCATTTTGCAGATAAACAAATTGAACAATGAAAGCAGGAGCTTGAAAAAATTCAACAAAAAAGTTATAGAATACTACCTTTACTGACACAATTATAAAGCACTTGTGTCTTGCCATAAGTACAGCCCATGGCAACAATTATCACTTACCTTACAGATAGAGATGGTAGATGTGCCAGACTTTGAAATAATTTTTGTATTTATATTTGAATATGGATAGAACTGATTCTCAATAAATCAAAACATTTCAAACAAATAATGATGCAAGTGTGTACCACTTCACAAAACTTCTAGTGCATATGTCTAGGTGCTAGAAATAAGTATAATTTTATAAATATGCTCAAGAGTTCAGCTACTAATTGCTATCACTTCATTCTGGGAATTAGGGAGCATCAATTTCAAACTGGAAAAGAGTTCACTTTTTTCTAAGTCAAATTTTTTTTTCTGGCTTATAAGAGTAACTTTTCATTCACAGTTTTTTAATGTCAGAACTTAAAAGTCTTCTTTTTCTAGGTATGGTACTCAGAGAGTAAAACAAGTCTAAATTAATGAAATTAATACTAATGAAAGACTAAGTTAACTAGACTTAGTTATCTCAAAGGGGACTTTTGAAGTAAGAATTGTCAGGTAATTATAATACAAGCCACTGCCCTGAGAAAACAGAGGTTAATGTGTTGCAATGTATCTTCTAAAGTGATTATCAAGAAGAGGATGGCTTAAAAAATAAAAAAGATAAGAAAAGAAAGAAGAGGATGGCTATACTTACCCACTTTGAAATTAATAGAATATTTTCTAGTTAACTTTTTTCCTGAGACAAAAATATAGAGACAAATGATTTGTATCAATAAAGGCTTGTCACCACTTAGACTTGATAGATGATGATAATGATGATGATAGACAGATAGATAGATAATTTTTCTTTCAAAATAATGAACATAACACAATCAAGATGCAAAGCACCCTGTGCTGGCCTCAGTAAGAGCTATGTGCTCTTCAGTTTCATGTATAACATTATGATGTATAATCAAGATCATCAGAAAATGATTCCTTTCCAAGTCCATCCCATAGCCAATATCCCCACTTACAACTCTATTATGATGCTGGGTATTACAAATTTGCATTGAATATAAAAAGCTCAATTCCTTATAAATATATTCCATTAAATGGTACCTTAAATGTATATTTAATGAGTACACTTATCCTCTATTTTGTGCCCCTAGGTATTTTAAACTACTAAAATTCTATATTGAGTTTCACATATCTGACCCAGACTTGATGTTTTGTAGAATCTAGTGGAAAAGTAAGGTCTTTTTCACTTCTCTCTTTTAAAATTAAGTGGGGCTCACTCAACAAAGTGTAAAACCATATATATGTTTCAAATATGTGCTTCTCAGGACTTGAAATTCGTAAATAAAGTTAGAATAAATCTTTAAATTTCAAAAATACGTCTGTTACCTGCAGCTGAATTTTTAACAAGTTAAAAGCAATTTAGGAAAAAAAAATCTTGTAACTGAAATCTAAGTTTTCCTCAATACCATAAGCTTTGAGGAGTATTTAAAACTTTTGTTTCAAACGTCCAATAGTTATAAACTATTCTAAACATTGCAGAAATGTTGGATATTTAGTGTCAACTTTTCTGCTAATATATACAGCTTAAAATCTTCCTCTAATTCTTTTCTGGGCATCATACTTTACAAATGGAACTAATTTTCTTTTCTAGAATCTTCTATTTACAAAGTTGGGATTCTTGTTTTCATTTTCCTCTTTGTCTTCAAATTCTTTTGTTCAGAAATTTGTAAAAATTTAGAGTGTTTTTTGAGAGATGAAATTTACAATAATTTTCAATAATGTAATAATAATGAGAGAGAAAAGGTGAGATGTAACTTTAATGAAGTCGTCACAAGATTTAACTAAAACAGACCCAGCTTGAGAATTTAGAGTTTTGATATCCTACCACTGACCAAATATGCCTTCTCTGGACATGTTATTTGATATATTTCTGTTCTTCAAAATCCTCATCGGTGAAATAGCCAAAAGAGAGAGGGATATTACTTCCCTGGAACATTGTAAGAATAAGATATTTGTAACATAGGGATTTTTGTCTATCTTAAATAGTGTGTAGTTATGCTTCCTGGTAAGCAGGAAAACAAAAACACTATTGTTAGACAGAGAGTAGTGGAAAAATAAGAAGTGGCATTCACATATTATAAAAATTGATGGATTCAAACTTCACTTGGAGGCAGGACTAATTAGGTCATGCTTTGGAGATTTAATGAAATGAAAAGTACTAAGGAAAATACAGATAAAAATATTCCTTACTTAGAGGAAGTCAAGAATGCAAAGGTAAGCTATGACTGGCTTTGCACAATAAGTGACTGCATTAAGAAAAAATGAGGAAAGCATAAAGGTAATCAAAGAATCACCTACAAATACAAATTTGGTCTAAACTCTCCATTATAATTGACTGAAAATACATAAATGTGATCATCATAGCTCACAATTCTAAGCTTTTACCACTCTCCAATTAGTGGCAGATCACTTAAATAGTACAGAAAATACTCAGGACGTAATAAACCATGTCTGGAAAGCTAGTCCTAAAAGTGATAAAATATAAAATAATAGTAGAAAAAAAAATTAGGGTAGATGTCACACATGTATTGTGCTACTTGGCCACAGATTAATTCCTTAAACAGTGTCAAATTTACCCTGAATATAGTAAACATATTTGTTTATTCAATATTTTAATTTACATAATGTATTTGTCTTCAAGAAGCAAAATCATGGGTAATATAAACCATGTAAGCTCAATGTCAGAACAACAATCTTTTACAGGTATTTAATATTTATCAATGCTGTTTGTATTATAACACTTCAAGAAATACCTTCTTATATAAAAACAACAATTCAAAGAGATGCATGCACCCCTATGCTTATAGCATCATTATTCACAACAGCCAAACATAGAAGCAGCCCAAGTGTCCATCAATAGATGAATGGATAAAGAAGATGGAATAATATTCAGCCACAAAAAAGAATGAAATCTTGCCATTTACAATGACGTGGATGGATCTAGAGAGTATAATGCTAAGTGAAATAAGTCAGACAGAGAAAGACAAATACCATATGATTTCACTCATATGTGGAATTTAAGAAACAAAACAAATGAGCAAGAGAAGGAGACAAGCCAAGAAACGGACTCTTAACTATTGAGACCAACTGATGGCTACCAGAGGGGAGGCAGGTTGGGGGATGCGTGAAATAGGTGATGGAGATTAAGGAGTCACTTGTGATGAGCACTGGGTGATGTATGGAATTGTTTAATCACGAAATTGTACACCTGAAACTAATATAACACTATATGTTAACTATACCAGAACTAAAGTAAAATTAAAAAAGAGAAATGCCTTCTTATTCTGAGAAATGTGCCAGTTCTTGAACTCTCAATAAAAGAGCATTTTGTAATGAATTAACATTTGAATTAAAGAAAATAACTGCATTTTCAAAACTCTGTAATATTCTGGAGTGAATTTTTTAAGTTTATAAAACCAGAGACAATAGTTATACCAATTTTAATTGAATATGTGTAATTAAGAATCTAAACAACCAAACCAGGAACAAATTTTAAAATGCATATAACTTCAAAAAAGATGGGTGCCAGTTAGAAATGCAGAACAGAGTTGTCAAAAGAATTCCAGAAACGTGGACATTATTTTTGGTTCATAATTAGTGATATTTTCAGGTTATTAATGCAGACATATTTTCATAGACACTAAATGAGCTATGTAAATCATTTTAGAATAAAATCACAAAATCATAGTGATTTTTAAATCTTTAGTGTATTATCTAGACTAATCCAAAGTCCCCTTCAGAGAGATACACACCACACACACACAGACACACACACACACACACACACACACACACACACAGTCCTGGGATGATTCCATAACTTCGCTTAATAGGACAGTCCAGTGTATATATTCCTCTGCCATAAGTAAATAAATGAATCAATATGACAAAGAAGTTGAGCAGAATTATTAAATTATCTGCCAGTTTGGTTGTATCACTCCAAGACCCACTCGAATAACTCATACTTGTTATCTTCTGGCAAAAATCCAAAAATGAAGTAAAAGCAAAGAGAGCTCTTTGAAGGAACAGGATAGAAGACCTAACCATGCAGTTGGGACGTTGTCTAAAGACAGTGTTTCTAACATTTGTGATGACATTAATGTTTATTAAAGTATGTCTGTGGCTCTTCCACCTCAGATGAAGGTGTCTAGCTCCCAGTTTTATGTTCTTAGCACACAAAAGATGGTAAAAATATATTTTTCTATTTCTGTAGAATGCAAACTTCTATTGACTACACTAATTTAGACACATGTAGCCCCTCTGTAGCCTGAATGGGCATGAGAATTTATGTTAAAGTTGAAACTGACAAAATTAAAAAAAAAGGCTATTTTTAATCAACTGTGAAATTTTTAAGGATATACTACAGTATCCAAGATCAAATAGAGTGGTGAAGTTGTAAATAGGCTATGACTGTATGTTATAAATAAATGAAGTCATGAGTAAATGTGTGTGTGTGTACACCTATATCTATATATCAATATTGATAGAGCTATGTATATCAAAGAAAAACTAAAATAAAGAATTGATATTAAGTATGTACTTGGCAAAGTCAGCTAGCTGCTAGCATGGGCTTCCTCATGCTTTCAGACACAAAGATGGACTATTGTTCTTGTCTTCCTTTGTAGTTAAATGTGGCCCAAAGGATGGTAGCTAAAGTAATGTTATTTTCCCATTCTAGGTGACTACGTGGAAATGACACCCAAGATATGTGGAAGAGTGGTGGTGTGAGCAAGATGGCAAAATAGATCATTCTTGACTTCACTCCCCTTCACAAGAACAACAACTAACAACTATTCAAGGACAAGCCACCACTGAGAGAACACAGAGGTAAGGCTAAAACACCCTCCTGCACCACAGAAGCCAAACAGACTGCATTAAAAGGAGAAGAGAAGTAGCTACACATAGACCACCTTGCCCCTCCTCCAGGCTACTGTAGCACCACGTGGCACTACTCTGATCTGGCACCATGGGGACTGCAGGGGATTTGCAGTGCTCAACCACTGAAAATCTAACTGTGATGGAGAAAGGGGAGGGCTTGCAGCAAACAGCATATGGATATTGGTGGACTGAGTTCATATCTGCAGGGCCCAAGTGGTAATCCCAACTAGCAGCTTTGCCCAACTGCAGAATAAAGTCAGGGATGCACTCTGACCAGGGAACTCAGCGGGGTGCTGCCCTGTCTGATTTAGATCTTCAAATAAGTTTTTCTGGCCCTAGAGCTTACTTTACCTATGCCCAAGCAAAGAGTGGAGTCATAGTTCTACCCACTGTGGAGAGTATCTTCTGACCCCATCTGACCAGAAGGACTGGTGACAACTCCTAGAAGCTATATGAACCACTGGAGCTCAAGCCTAAGAAAGGTAGGCAGAGCCAATAGTTTGCAAAGCAAAACTGGCCCAGTTCAGCAGGGAACTTGGGGTTCAGGTCAGCCAAGCAGAGAATCTAATGATGACTCACTCAGAAGTAGACCATAATAGTAGGTCTCACCTGCCCAAGGACATTACCAATAGACTCATCCAGAAACCCAAATGGAGCTGACTAGTGAAGAACGATCTCTGCCAAAGCAACCTGTAAAGTTTGGAAAAGGTGCCCAATTACTCAAATGTGCAAGTACCAATGTAAGGAATCAGGGATCACAAAAAATCAAGTAAATGTGATACCACCCAAAGAAATAAATAAAAGTCCAACAACTGAGCCTAAAGAAATGGAAATGAACTACCAGACAAAGAATTCAGAAATTTGTGAACTACAAGAAAACATAGACAGATAAGTAAACAAAATTAGGAACATGATGAATGTGTGAACAAAATAAAAAGTTTGACAAAGAAATAGCAACCATAAAAAAATTTAAAACTAAAAATAAATTTAAAAAAACAGAAATCCTAGAGTTCAAAAAGGAAATAACTGAACTGAAGGATCCCAACAGAGACTCAGTACACTGTTCAATAGGGTTTCAAAAATAGACTTAACCATGCAAAAGAAAGAATCAGTAACCTGGAGTTTAAGATGTTAGAAATTACCCAGTTAGAGAAGCAAAAAGTAAAAAAGGATGAAAAAGAGTGAAGGAAACCTACAGGAATTATGGGACACAGTGATGAGAAACAAAAATATTCACATTATGGAATTTCTAGAAGGATAAGAGAAAGAGAATGGGACAGAAAATATATTTAAAGCAATACTGGCTGAAAAATTCCTGAACCTGAATATGGTCATAGTTAGATTCTGTAATATGATAAGAGTGGTGCATAACTCACTTAAAACCCTAGTTTAAAAATTAAAGAAATGAGGGACACCTGGGTGGCTCAGTCCATTAAGCAGTTGACTTTGGCTCAGGTCATGATCTCAGGGTCCTGGGATCAGGCCTTGCATTAGGCTCTGTGCTCAGTGCAGAGTCTGCTTCAGATTCTCTCTCTCTCTCAAATAAATAAATAAAATCTTTTAAAAAATTAAAGAAATGAATATACTAAAAATAACCATAATTACAATAATTTGTTATTAGTTATACAATATAAAAAATGTATACATTGTAACAGCAATAACGTCAAATGACAGGAGGAGGAGAGGTAGAAGTTTAAAGTTTATAAATTCTGTTAGAATTAAGTTGTTATCAGTTTAAAATAGGGTATTATAAGTTTATGATATTTTATGTAAGCTTCATGGTAACCACAAAGGGAAATTTGTAGTAATTACAAAAAAGAACACAATAAAAAAGTCAGGCATACTGATAACAAAAGACATCAAAATACACACACAAACACACAGACCACACAGGCACAGCAGGTTGGAAACAATGGATCTACAACAACCAGAAAATAATTAATAAAATGGCATTAGTAAGTCCCTATCCATCAATGGTATTGATTTGGATTAAACATAAATGGATTAAATTCTTCAATTAAAAGAAGACTCTGAATAGCCAAAGAAATCCTGAGAAAGTAAAAATTAGGAGCCATCACACTTCCTGATTTTAAGCTATACTATTAAGCTGTAGTCATCAAAATAGTATGGTAATGGCATAAAAACAGACAAGTAGGCCAATAGAACAGAATTGATAGCCCAGATATATACCCCAGCATATACAGTCAACAAATATTTGAGAAGAGAGCCAAGAATAATCAATGGAGAAAAAAAGACTGTTTCTTAAATTAATAGTGCTGGGATAACTGGATATTGACATGTAAAAGAATGAAACTGAAACCATGTCTTATACCACTCACAAAAATTAAATTGAAATTGATTAAAACCTTAAAATGTAAGAGCTGAAACATTGAAATTTCCAGAAGAAAACATAAAAACAAAGTTTCTTGACCATGGGTCTTGGTAATAATTTTTTGGATGTAACACCTAAAGCACAAGCAACAAAATAAAAAAATAAATAAATAGGATTATATGAAATTAAAATGTTCTCACAGCAAAAGAAACCATCAACAAAGTGAAAGGACAATATATGGAATGAGAAAAGATATTTGCAAACTGTATATCTGATAAAGGGTTAATATCCAAAATATATAAAGAATTCATATAACCCTAGAGCAAAAAGACAACCCAATTTAAAACTGAGCAAAGGACCTGAATAGACATTTCCCCAAAGAAGATATATGAAAGGCCAATAGGAAAATGGAAAGATGCTCAACATCACTAGTTCCTGAATGCAGGAAATGCTAATTAAAACCACAATGAGATATCACCTCACACTTGTTAAAATGGCCATCCTCAAGGGGGGCGGAGCAAGATGGCAGAGGAGTAAGAGACCTGGATTTCGTCTGGTCTCAGGAATTCAGCTGGATAGGGATCAAACCATTCTGAACACCTACGAACTCAACAGGAGATCGAAGAAAAGAATAGAAACAACTCTCTGAACAGAAAAGCAACCACTTACTGGAAGATAGGATGTGCAGAGAAGTGAATCCGAGGCGATATTCCAGAGGATAGATGGTGGGGGAGGGGGCCTCCATCGGCCGCTTCTGGCAAGTGATAGAGCCGTGGAGCACAAAATCAGAACTTTTAGAAGTCGGCTCCACTGAGGGACGTCGCTCCAGTGGCTAAGCTGGGGGTGGAACCCTCGCAGGACAGTGTGGTCTCAGGACCCTCAGGGTCACAGAAAGACCAGGGGTGCCTGAGTGCCGCAGAGCTCCTGGGTATCAGAGCGGGGAAGCAGGCTGCAGAGACAGAGCTGAGGCACGGGCTTTTAGCTCGGGGTTGCCATAAACTGTGATCTGCGGCACAGTCGGGCCACTGCTCCTCCAGCTGGGACCCAACAAGACGCAGAGCCGAGGAGACTCCCCTTCCTCCCCCGGGAAGTGTGGCACAGGAGTGCACCGCAGGTATCTGCTGGGTTTGGAGACTCCACACGGGGTCGAGTGCTAGAGATTGAAATGCTTGGTCACAGGCCGGGTGAGCACGGAGTGCGGCGGAGACCGGGGAGACGGGAGTGACTGACTGCTTTTCTCTGGGGGCACACTGAGGAGTGGGGCCCCGAGTTCTTGGCTCCTCTGGGCGGAGATTGGGAGGCCGCCATTTTCACTCTCGTCCTCCAAAGCTGTACAGAAAGCTTGCAGGGAACAAAACTCCCGAGAACAAAACCGAGCAGATTACTTAGCCCGGACCCGGCAGGGGCAGGGCAATTCCACCTCCAGCAAAGACATTTGGGAACCACAGCAACAGGCACCCCCCCAGGAGATCAGCAAGAACAGCCAGCCAAGACCAAGTTTACCGATCAATGAGAATGGCATAACTCCCACGCAAGGGGAATACTGCACATAGAATTCATGGATTTTTACCATGATTCATTACTCTTTCAAAGTTAATTTTTTTAACTTTTTTTTTTTAATTTTTCTTTTTCCCTTTTTCAACCAACATCTTATCAATCCCTTTAAATTTTTTTTTTTCATTTTTAGAGTAATATTCTATCCCTTCATAGTAGTTACCCTTATTTTTAGCATATATATATATAAGTTGTTCTCTCTTTAAAATTTTGAGATACCGTTTCTTCTAACAGATCAAAATATACCCTAAATCATTAGTGTATGCCTTTGTTCTAGTCTCCTGCATGATCACATTCTCTCCCTCTTTTTTTCCTTTTTTTAAAATCTTCTTTCTTTTTTCAAACAACTTCTTACCTTATCAATTCCTTTTATAAAATCTTTTATAATTTTCATGTTTACAGTCATATTCCATCCCTTCATTGTATCAACCCTTATTTTGTACATATATAAGTCTTTCTCTCTTTAAAATTTTAGGAGGCACTTTTTTCTAACAGACCAAAATACACCCAAAATCTAGTGTGTGGCACTAATCTATGCACTAGACTGAAAATATTTGATCATATTCTGTTCTTTTTTGTTTTTTTCTGTTTTTGTTTGTTTTTATCTTTTTCTTTTTATTTTTTTTTTCTATTTCTTTTTTCTTCCTTTCCCTTTCTTTTCCACTGGTTTCAGGTCTTTTCTGATTTGTTTAGAGTATATTTTCTGGGGACGTTGTTAACCTGTTAGCATTTTGTTCTCTCATTCATCTATTCTCCCATGGGACAAAATGACAAGACGAAAAAAATCACCTCAGCAAAAAGAACAAGAGGTAGTACCGTCAGCCAGGGACCTACTCAATACGGACATTAGTACAATGTCGGACCTAGAGTTCAGAATCATGATTTTAAAGATACTAGCTGGGCTTGAAAAAGCATGGAAGTTATTAGAGAATCCCTTCCTAGAGAAATAAAAGAACTAAAATCTAACCAAGTCAAAATCAAAAAAGCTATTAATGAGGTGCAATCAAAAATGGGGGCACTAACTGCTAGGATAAATGAAGCAGAAGAGAGAATTAGTGATGTAGAAGACCAAATTATGGAAAATAAAGAAGCTGAGAAAAAGAGAGATAAACAACCACTGGATCATGAGGGCAGAATTCAAAAGATAAGTGATACAATAAGATGAAACAACACTAGAATAATTGGGATCCCAGAAGAAGAAAGAAAGAGGCAGAAGGTATATTGGAGCAAATTATAGCAGAGTACTTCCCTATGTGGGGAAGGAAACAGGCATCAAAATCCAGGAGGCAAAGAGAACGCCTCTCAAAATCAATAAAAATAGGTCAACACCCAAACATCTAATAGTAAAACTTACGAGTCTCAGAGACAAAGAGAAAATCTTGAAAGCAGCTCAGGAGAAGAGCTATGTAACCTATAACGGTAGAAATATTAGATTGGCAGCAGACCTATCCACAGAGACCTGGTAGGCCAGAAAGGACTGGCATGATATCTTCAGAGCACTAAACGAGAAAAATATGCAGCCAAGAATACTATATCCAGCTAGGCTGTCATTGAAAATAGAGGGAGAGATAAAAAGCTTCCAAGACAAACAAAAAATAAGGAATTTGCAAACACGAAACCAGCCCTACAAGAAATATTGAAAGGGGTGTTCTAAGCAAAGAGAGAGCCTAAAAACAGCATAGACCAGAAAAGAACACAGACAATATACAGTAACAGTCACCTTACAGGCAATACAATGGCACTAAATTCATATCTTTCAATAGTTACCCTGAATTTAAATGGGCTAAATGCCCCAATCAAAAGACACAGGCTATCAGATTGGATAAAAAAAACAAGACCCATTGATATGCTGCTTGCAAGAGACTCATTTTCGACCCAAAGACACCCCCAGATTGAAAGTGAGGGGGTAGAAAACCATTACCATGCTAATGGACATCAAAAGATAGCTGGGGTGGCAATCCTCACATCACACAAATTAGATTTTAAACCACAGACTGTAATAAGAGATGAGGAAGGACACTATATCCTACTTAAAGGGTCTATCCAACAAGAAGATCTAACAATTGTATATATCTATGCCCCTAACATGGGAGCAGCCAATTATATAAGGCAATTAATAACAAAAGCAAAGAAACAGGGGCACCTGGGTGGGTCAGTTGGTTAAGTGACTGCCTTCAGCTCAGGTCATGATCCTGGAGTCCTGCGATCGAGTCCCACATCAGGCTCCCGGCTCAGAGGGGACCCTGCTTCTCCCTCTGACCCTCTCCCCTCTCATGCTGTTTCTTTCTCTCTCTCACGCTCTCTCTCTCTCTCAAATAAATAAATAAATAAAATCTTTAAAAAAAAAAAGCAAAGAAACACATTGACAACAATACAATAATAGTGGGGGAATTTAACATCCCCCTGATTGAAATGGACAGATCATCTAAGCACAAGATCAACAAGGAAATAAGGACTTTAAATGACACACTGGACCAAATGGACTTCACAGACATATTCAGAACATTCCATCCCAAAGCAACGGAATACACATTCTTCTCGAGTGCCCATGGAACATTCTCCAGAATTGATCACATCCTAGGTCACAAATCAGGTCTCAACTGGTACCAAAAGATTGGGATCATTCCCTGCATATTTTCAGACCACAATGCTTTGAAACTAGAACACAATCACAAGAGGAAAATCGGAAAGAACTCAAATACATGGAGGCTAAAGAGCATCCTACTAAAGAATGAATGGGTCAACCAGGGAATTAAAGAAGAATTTAAAAAATTCATGGAAATCAATGAAACTGAAAACACAACTGTTCAAAATCTTTGGGATACAGCAAAGGCGGTCCTAAGAAGAAAGTATATAGCAATACAAGCCTGTCTCAAGAAACAAGAAAGGCCTCAAATACACAACCTAACCCTACACCTAAAGGAGCTAGAGAAAAAACAGCAAATAAAGCCTAAAACCAGCAGGAGAAGAGAAATAATAAAGATCAGAGCAGAAATCAATGAAATAGAAACCAAAAGAACAGTAGAACAGATCAACGAAACTAGGAGCTGGTTCTTTGAAAGAATGAACAAGATTGATAACCCGCTGGCCACACTTATCAAAAAGAAAAGAGAAATGATCCAAATCAACAAAATCATGAATGAAAGAGGAGAGATCACAATCAACACCAAAGAAACACAAACAATTATAAGAACATATTATGAACAACTCTATGCAGGCAAATTAGATAACCTGGAAGAAATGGATGCATTCCTAGAGATGTATCAACTACCAAAATTGAACCCGGAAGAAATAGAAAACCTGAACAGACCCATAACCACTAAGGAAATTGAAGCAGTCATCAAAAATCTCCCAACAAACAAAAGCCCAGGGCCAGATGGCTTCCCAGGGGAATTCTATTAGACATTAAAAGAAGAATTAATAACTATTCTCCTGAAACTGTTCCAAAAAATAGAAATGGAAGGAAAACTTCCAAACTCATTTTATAAGGCCACCATTACCTTGATCCCAAAACCAGACAAAGACCCCAACAAAAAGAATTACAGACCAATATCCTTGATGAACATGGATGCAAAAATTCTCACCAAAATACTAGCCAATAGGATCCAACAGTATTTTTTTTAAGGTTAAAAATATTATTCACCATGACCAAGTGGGATTTATCCCTGGGCTGCAAGATCGGTTCAACATCTGCAAATCAATCAACGTGATACAATATATTAACAAAAGAAAGAACAAGAATCATATGATCCTCTCAATAGATGCAGAAAAAGCATTTCACAAAGTACAGCATCCTTTCTTGATCAAAACTCTTCAGAGTATAGGGATAGAGGGTACATACCTCACTATCATAAAAGTCATCTATGAAAAACCGACAGCGAATATCATTCTCAATGGGGAAAAGCTGAGAGGTTTTCCCCTAAGGTCAGGAACGCAGCAGGGATGTCCACTATCACCACTGCTATTCAACATAGTATTAGAAGTCCTAGCCACAGCAACCAGACAACAAAAAGAAATCAAAGGCATCCAAATCGGCAAAGAGGAAGTCAAACTCTCACTCTTTGCAGATGATATGATACTGTATGTGGAAAACCCAAAAGACTCCACTCCAAAACTGCTAGAACTCATACAGGAATTCAGTAAATTGGAAGGATATAAAATCAAAGCACAGAAATCAGTGGCATTCCTATACACCAACAACAAGACAGAAGAGAGACAAATCAAGGAGTCGATCCCATTCACAATTGCACCCCAAACCATAAGATACCTAGGAATAAATTTAACCAAAGAGGCAAAGGATCTGTACTCAGAAAACTATAAAACACTCAGGAAAGAAATTGAAGAAGACACAAAGAAATGGAAAAACGTTCCATGCTCAAGAATTGGAAGAACGAACATTGTGAAGATGTCAATGCTACCTAGAGCAATCTACACATTCAATGCAATCCCCATCAAAATACCATCCACTTTTTTCAAAGAAATGGAGCAAATAATCCTAAAATTTGTATGGAACCAGAAAAGACTCCGAATAGCCAGAGGAATGTTGAAAAAGAAAAGCAAAGTTGGCGGCATCACAATTCCGGACTTCCAGCTCTATTACAAAGCTGTCATCATCAAGACAGTATGGTACTGGCACAAAAACAGACACATAGATCAATGGAACAGAATCGAGAGCCCAGAAATGGACCCTCAACTCTATGGTCAACTAATCTTCGACAAAGCAGGAAAGAATGTCCAGTGGAAAAAAGACAGTCTCTTCAACAAATGGTGTTGGGAAAATTGGACAGCCACATGCAGAAGAATGAAACTGGACCATTTCCTTACACCACACACAAAAATAGACTCCAAATGGTTGAAAGATCTAAATGTGAGACAGGAATCCATCAAAATCCTAAAGGAGAACATAGGCAGCAACCTCTTCGACCTTAGCCGCAGCAACTTCTTCCTAGAAACATCACCAAATCAAGGGAAGCAAGGACAAAAATGAACTATTGGGATTTCATCAAGATCAAAAGCTTTTGCACAGCAAAAGAAACAGTCCACAAAACCAAAAGACAACCGACAGAATGGGAGAAAATATTTGCAAATGACATATCAGATAAAGAGCTAGTATCCAAACTCTATAAAGAACTTATCAAACTCAACACCCAAAGAACAAATAATCCAATCAAGAAATGGGCAGAAGACATGAACAGACATTTTTCCAAAGAAGACATCCAAATGGCCAACAGACACATGAAAAAGTGCTCCACATCCCTCGGCATCAGGGAAATCCAAATCAAAACCTCAATGAGATACCCCGTCACACCAGTCAGAATGCCTAAAATTAACAAGTCAGGAAACGACAGATGTTGGTGGGGATGTGGAGAAAGGGGAACCCTCCTACACTGTTAGTGGGAATGCAAGCTGGTGCAACCACTCTGAAAAACAGTATGGAGGTTCCTCAAACAGTTGAAATAGAGCTACCATACGGTCCAGCAATTGCACTACTGGGTATTTACCCCAAAGATACAAATGTAGGGATCCGAAGGGGTACGTGCACCCCAATGTTTATAGCAGCAATGTCCACAATAGCCAAACTGTGGAAAGAACCAAGATGTCCATCAACAGATGAATGGATAAAGAAGATGTGGTATTTATACACAATGGAATATTATGCAGCCTTTTAGGAATGAGATCTTGCCATTTGCAATGACGTGGATGGAACTGGAGGGTCTTATGCTGAGTGAAATAAGTCAATCAGAGAAAGACATGTATCACATGACCTCACTGATATGAGGAATTCTTAATCTCAGGAAACAAACTGAGGGTTGCTGGAGTGCTGTGGGCATGGGAGGGATGGGGTGTCTAGGTGATAGACCCTGGAGAGGGTATGTGCTATGGTGAGCGCTGTGAATTGTGTAAGGCTGTTGAATCACAGACCTGTACTTCTGAAACAAATAATGCAATATATGTTAAGAAAAAAAAAACAGAAGAAGAAGATAGCAGGAGGGGAAGAATGAAGAGGAGTAAATCAGAGGGGGAGACGAACCATGAGAGATGATGGACTCTGAAAAACAAACTGAGGGTTTAGAGGGGAGGGGGGTGGGGGGATGGGTTAGCCTGGTGATGGGTATTAAAGAGGGCATGTTCTGCGTGGAGCATTGGGTGTTATGCACAAACAATGAATCATGGAACACTACAACAAAAACTATGATGTAAAGTATGGTGATTAACATAACAATAAAAAATTTAAAGAAAATGGCCATCCTCAAAAAGACAAGACAAATCCTGGCATGGATGTGGAGAAAAGGGAATCCTTATGTACTGTTGTTGGGAATGCAACCTGGTACAGCTGCCTTGGAAAACATTATGAAGTTCTTCAAAAAATTAAAAATAGAACTACTGTATGATCCAGCAATTCTGCTTCTCCAAATATATCCAAGGGGAATGAAAACATTAACTTGAAAAGATATCTGCGCTCCCATATTCATAGTGGCATTATTTACAATAGCCAAGACATGAAAATGACATAAGTGTCCACTGATGAATGAATGGATAAAGAACTTGTGGCATACTTATAGGATAGAATATTATTCAGCTGTAATAAAAAAGGAAGTCCTATCATTTGTAACAAAATGAATGGACTTTGAAGGCATTATGCTAAATGAAACAAGTCAGACCAAGAAAGACAAATACTATATGATCTCACTTATATATGGAATCTAAAGCAAGCAAACAAACTCATAGAAAAAGAGATCAGACTTGTCATTACCAGAGGTGGAAGTTGAGGGCAGAGGAAATTAGAGAAAAGTGGTCAAAGGTACATACTTCCAGTAATAAGGTAACTAAGTACTAAGGATGTAATGTACAACACGGTGACAATGGCTAACAATGCTGTATAATGTATAGGAAAGTTGTTAAGAGAATAATCCTAAGAGTTCTCATTACCAGGAGAAAAGATTTTCTTTATTTCTTTTCTTTTCTTTTTATTGTATCTACATGAGAAGATGGATGTTAGTTAAACCTATTGTGGTAATCATTTCATAATATATGTAAATCAAACATGCTGTACTCCTTTAGATTTATACAGTGATATACATCAACTATTTCTCAATAAAACTGGAAAAAAATAAAAAGATATGTGGTCCCATGTGGTTAATGTGGAGAGTCATCAAATGGATGACTGTATCCTTGAAGGACAGCCTCTTAAGGAGCCACACTAGCTTTGAACTTTTACCCAGGCAGAAACTAATTCTCATCATCTTAGGCTAAGATGGGGGTCTGTCTGCTACAGCACCTAGTGTTACCTTATTCCTGAGTACAGTGGTTCTCAAACTTCAGCATACCTCAAAATCACCTGGAGGGCTTAGTAAAACACATCAAAGGGTCTCACCCCAGAGTTTGTGATTCAGGGAGTCTGGGGTAAGACCCAAGCATCTGTATTTCTAACCAGTTCCCACATGATGCCCTTGGCACCACACTATAAGAATTGCTTCTTTAGCTATTACAATATGCTTAAAGTAAATATAAATTACTATTTTTTATTGGATACTGGGACTTTAACGTATAAAAGGGCTTTCTCTTCTTATTTTTCTCACCCTCCCACAGTTATTTTGGAGGAACTCAGGTAAGAATTTGAATTAGTTTCTAAAATGGGTAAAAGGCTTCAGAAATCTAGAATCAATCTTAATTTTTTAAATTTCTACTCTTCCTTCCATAAACAATTTTTCTTTATTAAACTAAGTGATGCATTTTCAGAGCATATTAATGAGGAGTTATCATTATAAAATGAATTGTGAATTCCTAATTAGACTGAATTTATCAGTCTGTCTTCCTTCTCTTTTCCTCGATTACCTAACACCCTTAATTACGTGCTGGTTCCTGCAACTCCTCTTAAACTTATGTGAGCCTTTTTCAACACCCGTTTGCCTTCTTCCCTTTGATTCCCATCTCTTTTAACTCCAAGGCCCTTTAAATCCTTCTTAGGCTCTCCTGGGCATTTGTAAACAAAAGGGAACCCAGTTACTGCCTTCAGAAACTTCAAACCTCTCAGAAACTGAAATATCCAATTATTGCTTGAGTTCTTGTTTTTTGCTTTCTTAGAACTTCTTCTGCCACTCCATAAATATTTGAACACAATGCAATCATTTAAAGATTCACATTTGGTTTGCCAGTTTCTTCAGGAGGTTTCAAAAGGACACATGATTTTAAATTAAACTATAGAAACAGCAAGAAATGTATTTTTTTTCCTCAGAGATACTCTGCTACAGGCGATAGGACAAAATTCTAAGACTATACACAAATCTTTTATTTAAAAATGTGTATATATAAATCTATCTACCTATATATATATATATATATATATGTACTTATATAGAGGAGAGACATAAATACAGTTGTGGTATGAAACACCAAATTTCTCTAAAGAAAATGATTCAAAATCAGCTATCTCCTCAGTGAAATGGGGATAATATAATACTTACTCACAGTGTTTTATAATAAAAGACACATAAAAGATTATGTGACACATAGTAGTCAGAAGTGTTAACTACTACTCCTACTCCTGCTATTATCACTTTAGATTCCTAAATGGGCATTTTAAGGACCAGTGACCTCTACTGGTGACTAGCAGTGCCCCATGGCTCCCCTGTATTCTAGAAGTGAGTTATTCTTTGGGGATTATTGTTAATCTAAGACTGGGCCTACCTCTTTGATGTAGGGAGCTAAGCCTCTACAGATTTGTGGGATAATGAATTTAGAGGTTGTCAGACAAAAAAACAAACAAAAATACACAAATAAAATAATTTCAGAAATACCAGAAAAAGGCTTTTGTCTGAAAACATAAAACCTTACTGATACCTAGAATCATTTAAGTAAATAATTTTTTAAAGTGTCTTCATTCCAAGACATACAGATGGCTAACAGACACATGAAAAGATACTCAACCTCACTTACCATCAGGGAAACCAAATCAAAACTACAATGAGATATCCCCTCACAACAGTCAGAATGGTTAAAAATTAACAACACAAGAAACAACAGGTGTTGGCGAGGATGCAGAGAAAGGGGAAACCTCTTACACTGTTGGTGGGAATGCAAACTGGTGCAGCCACTCTGGAAAACTGTATGGAGTTTCCTCAAAAATTTAAAAATAGAGCTACCCTATGATCTGCAATTGTACTACTAGGTATTTACCTAAAGGATACAAAAATACTAATTGGAAGGGATACATGCACCCCGATGTTTATAGCAGCATTATTCATAATAGCCACATTAGGGAAACAGCCAAGGGTCCATCCACTGTCAACGGATAAAGAGGTGGTATATATTTTATGATAGATAGATAGATAGATGATAGATAGATGATAGATAGATAGATAGATAGATAGATAGATAGATAGATAGATGATAGATAGATGATAGATAGAAAGAATATTACTCAACCAAAAAAAGAATGAAATCTTGCCATTTGCAATGATGTGGATGGAGCTAGAGAGTATTATGCTAAGCGAAATAAGTCAGAGAAAGACAAATACCATATGATTTCACTTATATGGGGAATTTAAGAAACAAAACAAATGAGCAAAGGGAAAGCACAAAAAGAGAGAGAGACAAACCAAGAAACAGACTCTTACCTCTAGAAAACAAACTGAGGGTTACCAGAGGGAGGTGGGTGGGGGAATGGGTTAGATGGCTGATGGACATTAAGGAGGGTACTTGCTGTGCTGAGCACAGGATGTTGTATGTAGGTGATGAATCACTAAATTCTACACCTGAAACTATTATTACACTATATGTTAACTAACTGGAATTTAAATAAAAACTTGGGAAAAAAAGCATCTCCATTCCAGTTTTTCTTACGGTTTAACAGTGTTTGAATGGTGGCACAGCCTTTCTTTCAGAACTGGCAGTAGGAAGAGAATAGACAGAGGAGGTGGGAGCAAGTTATCCAAGGGGAGGGTAGAGACTTGGAATCCCTAAGCAGAAAAAGTGAACCAAGAGGAGACTGGAAATCGGGTTTGGTTGTGGTGGTGGTTGCCATTATGTTTGGATTGGTTTTTCCTGCATGGTCGTGAACTCGGCGCTCTGTAGTGGTAAACGCCTATGAGAGAGATATTGGCTTCTTAAAACCCACTGACGTTATTACTAAAAGTTTCCTGCAGCCATTTCCACTATCTAAACTAGCTTTAAAGAATGAGTTAACGTGTGCATAGGCTGATGAAGATAACCCCAAGGAACAAAGAACTATGGAGGAACTATGGTGGGAAAAACTAGTTGTCTAACATTAGGCCTTACCTATATTACCATATAGGCAAGTAGACTGAATCACCTTAAACCTCAGTAGATTTTTTTTTTGTTCTTATAAAATGACATTATTGCTTTCACTTTTAATTAAAAAAAATAATTGGAACTCCCTTGTTCAGGAAAATATTAAGGAAACTTTTAAGAATACATAATTAGGGAAGATACAATTTATAGGGAGAAAAGAATGATGAATACACAAACTAATATATAAAAGGAAGTGAGGAATGAGGCCAAAAACATATATCATAAATAGCTTTATGTACTAGTTTTAACAAGGGTACAAGTTTGGGGAGAATTATAGCTGATTTTCAGGAGAATTGAAATGCAATAATGTATGTAAAAGTGCTTTGCATTCTGTATGGCATTATGAAGGTGCTACTTAGTTTTTAATAAAATAGTGTAGAATACTTCAGTAAGTGCATTACCTCATTTTCTTCCCCAGCCCATCTAGGATCAGTATTTGCATACCATGGGGATTTTCCTGGTGCCTATTTCTCAAAGCAGATAAGAAAATAAGTAACTTAATTTCTGAAAGTCTGGGTGCTATACTTGCAATGAGACCTTGGGCATCCATAAATTTGAATTGTTTGGAAAAAGGAGCCACACGTCCCTTGATTTTTATTTACTTCACTTTCTTTTTTTTTCCAGGCAAATCCATGTTTATTTTATTATTATTATTTATTATTATGTTCAATTATACAACATATAGTACATCATTAGCTTTTGATGTAGAGTTCAACGATTCATTACTTGCATATAACACCCAGGGCTCATCACCACACGTGCCCTCCTTAATACCCATCACCGGATTACCCCATCCCCCACCCCCTATCTTCTGTAGCCCTTCTGTAGTTTGGTTTACTTCACTTTCTTAAAGAAGTTCCAAACCTTTTCAACTACTAAACAGCTCTCTATATAAGTATTTTATATAATCTAGAAATTATACTAATATAAATCTAATTTTTGCCATAAAATGTCCACATGAGCATAAAAATGCAAAAGTATTTTTTAAAATCATATTTTACTTTCTTCTTAATACAAAACATTTGAAAACATAATCAAAGCAATAATTCAAAACCTATTTCTACTCTAATATATACCTGGGTTCATTGACCCCTTATATGTGTGCACAGGCATGCAGTAGAAACACCTGGGCCATGCCAGAATTGAAATAAAACTGTACCACCTGGAAAAAAAAATGCACATATCTCTAATACCTCAACATACCAGAAAACCTAACAGAATTCATATGTGTAACAAAATTATTTTCATTAGCATTGGCTTTTTTCCTCCTTAACAGCTCTAGAACATAGAAAACATTCTGGGTGTCACTTGGCAGAGGCTTTCTTTTTTTGTGCCGGGCACACGGACAGAATGCAAACCTACATCCTTGTCACGAGCTGGTGTGATGTTCCTATCAAGGTGGCTCAGTCCAATTCCTTCCCATTCTTTCCATATTAAGTCCTCTTGAATGTATGGTTGGAAACTTTTTCAGTAGTACAGGGTACTACATTTATCCCCAATGTAATTCAAATTTAAATTAGAACCCATTTTCTAAAGAAAAAGAAAGGTTTGAGAGCAATACCTATATTCAATATTATTTGCTATGCTGTCACTCAAAATAATTGTAAAATTATGCAGTGATTTGAAATCATTTCATTATAATGCATGTTTTCCCCTATTTCCAAGGGTCAGAAGAGTCATAGCACTTGATTGAAGTTCTAAGAACATTTAAATTTCATTAAACCCCATTGCTCTCAATTGATGTATTCACCCCAGTATGTTTATCCACCTCTGCACTTCCTCTATCGATTTAACTAAGGGTGTTTGGGGCGATCTCCTCACTAACTCGATAAAACCCAAATTGCTCCTTCTTCTTCTCCTACTTCTCTTAAGGTTCCCATTCCAGCAGTCTGTTACTCCTCAGTAAATTGCACTGATGGGAATTTTAATCCCGCCCTTGCTGGGAAGATAGATATGGACTGTTAGATTTTCTATGTAGCTCCTAAACTCTCCCCAATCTGCTCTCTACTTTTACCCCTACAGTTACCAGTGGGCTGCTGCAGCTTCCTCCAGAAGGATTCTCTGCTTCAGCATAAGTCTCTCCTGCTGAAGCCACATGTGCCCCATTCAGGGATCTTTCATATCACTGCCAACATTCATATCACACAACCAGCTCCTTGGACCATGGCTCCCTCTCTACACACCCAGGTTGATTCATCTCTGTTGTACCCTCAATTCTCCAGGATTCACTATCCTCTCTTTCCTGAAAAATGTATTTCTCTAAGCCTATTGAGCACTAGTTTACTCAAGCGACTATTTTAATCTTGCTCTATTCCTGAATTCTTTTCTAAGTGGGAGACAGAAAGTTATTTCACTTTGGTCTGACCTCTGGCATGGCTGAATCCACTCTGTCCTAAAGAGTTATTTAAATTTTTAAATTGTATTTCTATACCCCCACTTACACACATCTTTATTTTAATGCATTTTTATAGGTCACTATGATATCAAAAACACTAATATGAGAAAGATTATGTCTGTATAAATCTTCATGGGACGTGTGAAATCTCAGGTTCAGACAGGAATTTGGGTATTGATTTAATAACTGCAAAGACGTTTGTAGGAAACACTGGGACGAGAATATATGTAAAGTTCAAGAATCAAGCTGACACTTCCCAAACTACATAATGATAAACCACTTTGTAAAAATATCCTGCAAAATTACAGTTCACATAATACTACTTATCTTAATAAACTCCCGAACACTGGAATTTTAAAAACATGTTCAACATTAACTATAATCAAAATATTAATGTAAAGAAAAATAATATGTCTAAAGAAATATACAACAAAGGGCGCCTGGGTGGCTCAGTTGGTTAAGTGACTGCCTTCGGCTCAGGTCATGATCCTGGAGTCCCGGGATCGAGTCCCGCATCGGACTCCCTGCTCAGCGGGGAGTCTGCTTCTCCCTCTGACCCTCTTCCCTCTCGTGCTCTCTATCTCTCATTCTCTCTCTCTCTCTCAAATAAATAAATAAATAAATCTTTAAAAAAAAAAAAAAGAAATATACAGCAAAAAAAAAAAAATGGGAAATAAGCCAAATAGTTGCAGAAAAAAAGTGTACATAAAATTTGATTTAAAATGGGGTGCCTGGGTGCCTCAGTCGGTTGTGTCTGACTCTTCAGCTCAGGTCATGTGGTCTCAGGATCCTGAGATGGAGCCACGCCTAGGGCTCCGTGCACTCAGCACAGAGCCTGCTTGAGATTCTCTCTTTCTCTCTCTCCTTGCCCCTCTCCCTGCTCACACTCTCTATATAAAATGAATAAATAAATCGTTTTTTTAATTGTCTCTCTCCCTCTCTCTCTGCCCTCTCCCTCCTCTGTTCACTCGCACTCTCTCTCTCTCAAAAAAAAGACAAAATTCGTAACCTGAATCATACACACATAAATAGTTTGGAATTGTACTGATAAAAATTATGTTATTTCTTGAGCAATAGAAACTCAAAATAACAGTGGCTTAAACAAGAAAGTTTATATCTTTTATATAATCCAAACCAGTTTAAGTCTGCTAGTGTTCCCTCTCTCGCTGTGTCTCCCTCTATCAAAAATAAATAAATAAAATCTTTAAAAAAAAAAAGTGTCATAATCATTATGTTTCCAGATTCCTTTGATAACATTGTTCTGTGATCCTCCACACATGGTTACACTTCATGGTCAGAAGAAGCTGCTTAAACTGGACCCTCACATATGTATTTCAGCATATATGCTTCAGCCTAAAAGAAGGAAACAAGGATGCTCATTCCTGTTAAGAGTACTTTCCAGATGTCCCATTGGCTAGAATTAATCATCTGTACTAACCTAGCTACAAGGGACTCTGAGAAATATATTTATTGTGTCTGGTAAAAATCAGAGTCCCATTACTGAGAAAGAAACTGAAAGTAGATACTAGCAATCTCTACCCCAGAAGGCCATAATTATAAATTTTACATTTGAACAAAAAATTAGTCTTCCACTTTCCTCCACAAAGGGTGTCAGTGACCCAATTCAAGCCAACATCAGAGAATGACTCCCAGGACTTCCATGGGATCTACCAGCTGAGAACTCCCATGTGCTGGACTTGAAATCATCTTGCTCTGACCTGAGGCCTTGTGGGGCTACTGATCAGAACCTGAGAACAGGGCTAATCAAGAGCCAAGATGTAGTCTTGGTGCTATCATTTGAGCTGAATCAAACTATGCCTAGAACCAGTCCTACCTCTATGTGTCAATTAAGTAGACAGACATAGATGTCTGTCAATTTTTGTCAAGATTTTCATGATGACAAGTCAATTTTTGTCAAAATTTTCAAACTTCCACTAGGCCCATTAGACACAAGATAGTAGTCCATATTCACAGAGCTAGGGTATGTCCGTTTATCTTACATTCTTTTCGGGGTTTACATAGTAAGGTGATGCTACATTTGCAAAATCACAATCAAAACATTGATATAAAGAAAAATGTCCTATATATTAGGTTTTAAGATTTTCCTTTTTTATATACTCCAAATACTGTCCAGTATACGTATAATGCAAGCCACAAATGTGAGCCATATATGTGATTTTAAATTTTCTCAGTAGTTATATTTAAAAGGTGAAATGAAATACATTAATTTATTTTATTTAACCCAACATGTCAAAATACTAACATACAATCAATATAAAATTATTTTTAAATGTTACATTTCTTCTTTTAGTTCTATGTCTGAGAAATCTAGTCATATATTTTATATTTAGAGTCCCTCTCAGTTCAAACTAAGACACATTTCAAGTGCTCAGTAGTCACATGTGGTCAGTGGCTACCATCTTGGGGCATCATTCTAGTGCAAGTTAATTCACAGGAATGATCAACCTGGTTCCTAAACAGTGAAAAAATAAACCAATTGAATCTGGTAAGTTTGATGGGAATGGCTAGGTACCTGTGGGAAGTGTGATTATTCTTTTACCACTTTAGGTTTTCTTAAATCTATTTTGGTCATTTTTTTTTCTGTATAAAGATTTTAAAATGTATTGGCATAAAGTTACCCATAGGCTAACAATTCAACAAAGCCGCTTTGGTTGAAGGTAACTGAAAACTCAGTTTCAACCATTCTGAAGGGGGGAAAAAAAAAGGAATGCAATGGGATGTATAATTATAAAGTCCATAAGTAACATTAATTGCATAAGATCCAGGGGCTCAACTATTGTAATCTGGGTTGGTTTCACTTTCAGTAAGGTGGACAATTCTAGATTTATGTACACTTGGTTCAAATTCAGAAAAAAACAAACAAACACCATTTCCTGTGTCCGTAAAAACCCCAGCCTGATTCCCATTGGCCTAAATTGATTCACATGCCTCATTCCTGAAGTAATTTGGGAGGCTGAGGTGGAAATTCAGGCAGATTGAGGTGTTTTATTGTCTTGGGCCATATGTCAAAAGCTGGAGCTGGTGATAGAAACTGTCTCTCCTTGAATGAAATGTAGGCAATGGGTATTTTGTCAAAGAACAATTGGAAGAATAGATGCAAGCCTGAAAAAAAAAGCAGATTTCTACTCCATCCCATTTAACGGTCTTTGATGTCCATAAAGGATATAGAATCTGTGGTTACATTCGTTTTCTCAATCACAGTATTGTGCATTTGGAATTCTCTCCATTTTTCTTACCTAAAATTACTAAGTTATAAGTATTTTATTATAGTTTTTAAAGAATTGAGACGAATCTCCCCTTTTTTGGTTTTCTTTTGTATATAGTGTTTTTAACTCATTTTTATTAATCCCTTCCTTGTTATGTTTGTTTTCCAGTAACTTCTGTAGTTGCCTGAATTTGGAGTAGTAATCAGGAAAGAATTTGACAGCTTTTACTCCTGATCTGAGCCATGTAATTATTTTCCACATGTTTATTGTGTCATCCTAACATGACGAGTGGCCCTTTTGCCTTATTGCTTCTGTTCTGAACAACTCACAATATTAATATTAGGAGACTGCCATGGCAAATTCTGGTTTTAGTTGTAAATTGGTTATCTTCATGTGGAACTAAATGATTACATGTGGTTTTATTTCCTTTGTTATCTTGGTTTTACTAACTTTTACAATAACTGTATATGATGTTGTAACCAGAAAACAATAAATGCTATTTAAAAAAAAATAAGTATATCCTAAACAATATTTTTAATCATTCAGTAATATAATCTTCTTACTTTGTACATAGTCTCTTCTACTAAGTCTAGAATAAGTGGTTGTAAAAAAGGGCTGTTCTCTAAAATTTCCTTCTGAAAAAAACTAAAATTAAACAATATAAAAAATCTGATTTTTTTTTCCTGTTCTTTTGTGTCTGGTTAGGTGCTTGGGAAGAGAATTTTTCTAAGGATCTTTTCATTTCTTTTTTTCTGTAGTCTCTTGCCCAAAGTTGGGAATCAATGCATTGAGTCATCTGAGGTTCCATCTAGCTCTTATTTTCTTGAATTCTCATGTTTATTTATTTTTTTCTGTAACTGCAGTTTTCACATTTTGCTTGTATTGCTGATTTGGAAAAAAATCAGCCCTAACTGTGCTGAAACTTGTTCTCTAATATACAAGTCTCCCGCTGTATGTTTCCTGTTAGTAAACCAAACTGCCCTTTTCCCAACTGACTTTTTTTCCTAAATCTTTTAGTTAATGGACTTTATTAAAGTAATTATGACTTATACAAGCACTACATCTTATAGATTTTTTTCGTGACTTTCTTCTCATACTTAGATATGGGAACTGCTTCCTTATTTATCAAGGAAAAGCTTTCTAAGACATATTTAATTTCATTTTAAGTAATAATTTTTCTTCCGCTGCTGAGAATGAGATGTCATGTACAGTTCCTCTGAAATAGTCTATAAAGTGGTGTTCAACCCTCCACTCCTTGGGAGGAACCACTATTTCTACACAGTTTGAGTAAAACCCTGTAGGTATAAGGTTATATTGATATACATTTCTTCAATTATATAATATGCAGACACAAGCCTTAGTTTTACAGAGAAGTTATTTTGTTCTATACAGTGAAAATACTAATTCAGATGTCCTTACTGTCATCAAATAGTAAACTGGCTTACTTTGAGTGAGGAAACATTACTTAATGTGAAATAATATTTCATTTCTTAACATCTTTTTAGTTAACAAAGATTTTTGTACAGTAATGAACAATTTACAATAGATTTACATGAGGTTGTCCTACTGGTTAGTTTCCATAATCACACAATTAAAAACACTTGGCATTTTTGTGCTGATTCATTCAATCACCATCCCATCACCTGCTTTGTGCCAGGTGCTCTCTTATGTTCTAGAAATTTTGCAATGGAAAAAAAAAAAAAAAAACCCTTCATGTTTCCTGCCTTTGTGGGACTTAGAAAAGAGTGAATGAGGATAGTAAATGTACTATTAAGGCAAATAATGATTTACTTAAATGTTTTATAAAGAAAAAGTACACGGTACTAGGAGGAAAAGTTATAGGGTTGCTAATGTGGATGTGACCCTTTAGCTGAGACAATGACTAAGAGTTGTCCAAGGCAATGAGAGGCAAGAGTGTTCCTGCCAAAAGGAACAACATGTGCAAAGGGCCTGAAGCAAGAAGGACCATGAATTGATTGGGAAATTGAAAGATCAACCATGTTATTGAAATAGTTAAGTATCAAGTAATAGAAGTGGTATGAGATAAAGTAAGAGTGAAGCTTCTGATGCTAAATGTCTTGCTTCCAAAATCATCTTCCACATTTGTATTTCTTAATGCCTCCTGATATCACAGCCTCTAAGAAATCATTAATCAGTGTACACATATGTAAAGCTCATCTTCCCAAAACACCCTCTATCGTTTACCCAAGCATTCTTGAGTATTTCCTCACCCTCTCCTCTGACCATGAGTACTGTCCATCTCCCAGGGGGCAAAATCCTCCCCAAAATTCAGGCCAGACCCAGAGCCAAACACAGAAGCCCTCTGATGACTTATCCCTCTCCCCAGGCCTCCAATTGCCTTATCGCTCTCTTGGTCTTTTATCCTACATAAATTGTTTAACTCCAGGTGGCTTAATCTTTCCTTACTCACAGAAAAATGATGCGGTTTATAGCAGGGAAGATAATTAACACATTTATCAGAAATAATTGATTCCTAGAAGCCAGAAGTCAATCCGGAAGTCTCTACATCAGAGATTAGGATGTCACTGACAAATAGAAGCAACTATGTAATTAATTTAAGTTTATGCCTCAAAACTCTCTTCCCACAAAATCCCTGGATGCACCAAGCCTAGTTCTTTGGCAACATTGTCTACTGCTTAACCGTCCATGCCTCCTATCTCTAGACCCCTTGTTCACTCCTCAGGAGTAAGTTTCCCTAGTAACCTGTTCTCGACTCCGTTCTTCCCCTCTGCTCTTTTTTTCGAACTGACCATACCATCTGAATTTACTCCATTGGATCTTAAACTTCCCATTCCCTGGTTAACAAACAATCTACTTCCTCACCCTCTTCTCAGAACATTCTATATACCTACTGGCCTTCAGTAAAACCTGGCTCTTCTGAAGATATAACTTCATATTCTCAAGTCCAAACTGCTTGTTCTCTAGATGCCTCTCCTCTCACGGTGAGAATGACATCAACCCCAAGATGGAGAGATCCATATTCCTCCACCTTCCTGTATGTCTATAAACCCCCACCTCCTCTTAGACAACCCAACCTCTATTCAGGCATCATCAGGTGTCAGGTTATCTGCACTTTGCCCAAAGATTTCCTCACCCCAAACCCTGTGGTCATCATGGGTTATTTGCTGTCCAGAAGGTTGCTAGATTTGACATTCTAACCTCTAGCTCTTCCATTTGCCCAAACCTATTGGCTTTCACCCCTTACCTCATATATCAACCCCTCTGTGAGTCACTTCTTTTTTCATTCGCTTGGGTCCCATGACCCACAACTTCAACTATTCTTTTTTCAATGTCCACAACTTATTGCACCCTTGTGTTTCTGTCAACCTTGTCTAGAAAACCCCAAATCTTGATATATTCATCCTCACTCAGCTTGCAGGATAAAAATAGAGAACTTGACTATCCCCTCCTATCACCTTTTTTTTTTTTACTTCCATGACATGATACTATCCTGCCTTCTTTTTTTTTGTCTTTTTAAGTAACTGATTGATCTTACAAAAATTTGTACTCATTTACTATACCTTGTAAATCAAGGTATTCAATTTTCAAAATATCAATATGCAATGAATAACTATATCATTGTTTACATTTGTTAATATCTATTTCCTTCTTATTTCTTTTTTCTTTAATTTGGTATACTTATTTATAGCCTTATGTATCTAACACTTATGTATTTTTCAGTCACCCTTTTTGCTTTTTAAGACTACGTTTGCCTTCTGATGCATCCCGCAGACTGTGAGAACCAGTATATTCGTTGACTGATTATTTATAGTAAATATTCACTATTTTCAACGGTATTTTCTTTTTGGCTCAAGAGTTAATTATAAAGATACTTTTTATGTTTCCTAGACAATAGAAGGGGTAACTATTTTTATTTTTGTGCCTGAAATCTAATTTGATTTCAAATGTTCTTTTGCTTTCTTCCTATTGCTTCAGTCACTTCTTTTCAAGTTGATTTGTAGCTTCTTCTTCATCTCCTGATTTTCATGTATTCCTTCTTTGAAAACTTTACTACTTGGCATGCTTTTGTCTGTCAACTTGCCCCAAGCAATATACTCATTTCTGTAGCTCCAATAAATATTTTCAAATGAATGAGTCTTTGAAATGTTCAACATTGGGATGACTTAAAAAAAAAATCCTAGACAAAGACAAGTTGACAACATAACATTTTAGTTGTTGAGCTGTTACTTATTCAAGAATTCAAATATTGAGGGGCGCCTGAGTGGCTCAGTCATTAAGCAGCTGCCTTTGGCTCAGGTCATGATCCCAGAGTCCTGGGATCGAGCCCCGCATAGGGCTCTGTGCTCAGTGGGGAGCCTGCTTCTCCTGCTCCCACTCCCCCTGCTTGTGTTCCTTCTCTCGCTGTGTCTCTCTCTGTCAAATAAGTAAATAAAATCTTAAAAAAAAGAATTCAAATATTGAAATATAAAACTAATCTTAATCCTTACTTTGATGACACACATTTTAAAAACAGCCTAATAATTTCCTTAACTATTCAAAATACACCTCCCTAAGTAAAATGGCAAAGTCAATATCTACTTTTAATAACAAGCTACTGTTGATAAGAACAATTTGGCTATAACTTTTTGAAATAGTATTGTGCCATTACTCCTAGCTACATAAATGGAGACTTTGATATTTTTATCAGCAGGCAATACAAAATTTTCAAGACCCAATGGTATTTTTTCTATTTTCTCATATTTTTTGCCTAATCTACAAAGTGCAAAATCGCGATAACTTTGAACTATGCCACACAGCTCAGGAATGAAAAGAACAAACTTGGCATATAAGCTAGATATTAGATAATTTTTCTCAAAATGTTCTCCAGGGAAACTTCACATCATTGAGGGTAATTTAAAAAAAACACATAATCCTGGATGCCAACCTGGAAAATTAGACAGAAATGTCTGGGGTAGGACCCACGATTCTACATTTTATAAACACTACAGTTATTCTTATGCATTTTTGAGAAGCACTATAATAAATAAATTGTTATCTGGTGGGACAACTGTGTTTTGTTTACAATGTTTCAGAACATGCACTGTTAAGTCCTCAATTGCTTTATAGGAGCTCTTTTTATGTGGTAAGGATAAAATGAATATATTTACCACTAGAAGTAGATTTCTGTGGCTTAAGATATAGTGACAACTTTCTACACAAGATGGAATATTGTAGGAAAATCCTGGCATTACAAGAGGCTTAAATCTGAGTGTTTAGAGTTTGCTTCAACGTTATACAGCAGTACTTCCCAAACTTTATGTGCATAAAATTAGCTGTGGAACTGGACAATGTGCAGATTTAAAAGGAGCAAAACAGGGATGAGATTCTGCATTTCCAACAAGCTCCCAGGTGAGGTCACATTTGAATAACAGGGTTATAAAGAACAACCAGCTTATGGTAAAAAAAAAAAAAATTAAACTTACCTCTTCTAATATTATTGGCCTTCCTTTTAAAAATATTTAAGAACTCTTTCTAATCCAAAGATCAAAAAATAGGATCTTTGATTAAAGAAAAAAATGGAAATTAGGTGTTTTTGAAGTTCTTGTTGATTTTGAAAATCTGTGACAAAATCTTACTTCTACCAAAAGATGCCCTTTCTCTACTTGTGATATAAAGTCCTTTAAGCACTAAGCAATGGATATTAGTATATCAGTAGGAACAAATACTTCAGGAATGAGAACACATAACACAGAATTGCTTTAGATAATTTTGCCTGGAATGAATAATACTTTCTGATAGTGTAATTAGAAAAAATGCATAGAAATAATTAATAACTTTTTAAGACCCAAATAAAGATTAATACTTTTTTTTAACAAATCCCAAAAAGCTATCCCAATGCCTAATGAGTATTACCCCTTCAATATCAAAATGTAAGCTAAAAACATAAATACTGAGCAGTTTGGGAGTTTGACTTTTATCCCAAAGGAACAAAAGTGGATAACATATGGGAACGTTCAGATTAGAGGCTAGTGCAGGGTATTTTTGAGAGATGAAATCCCAGAGTTTCCAACTACAGTAGCTGGGGTTTGGTTTGGAGTAACCAGAGGAATTGACTATTATTCAGACTAATGACACTTTTAAAGGGTAAAGACCCAGAAAACCCAGTAATGCTGACTCATAAGCATACATTTGTTCTGGGCTTCTAAGGGAATTAGGCATGCAACTCCCATTAACACTAACAGAAGACAGAAGTTCTATATCTAATTTCCCTCTCAGCAGGCTGGAAACAAACCCCATAATTTGGAGGATTTGCAGCTTTAAGCAAGCTACACTGTGATCAAGAAGTGCATATGATGAAATGGAAATGATGGAAAAAATGCCTTATCCTTAATTTTAAATGACCTTGTGTTTCACAAAGCATCTCAGGCACAAAAATTGAAATAAAGAACAGTTGTACTGCAGAGGAGCCTTTATTCTTAAACATGAGAGTTATAGCCCCAGTGCCCTGGTCTATTAAAAATGGTGAGTTCAGCTTCTTGAAATGCCACTTTGAAAATCCGTTTTGTCTGAATTGTACAGTTTTGTCAGTGAAACAGCTCAATCTGGGTTTACAGTGTAGAGTGGAATATAATGATTAAAAGAAGAATTGCAATGCTTCTCCTTGAAAGGGAAAGCCACATGTATATAAAAATACTAATGATTTACTTCTAGTGTTGTTATTTTAAATGACATGGTGGGCCTATTTTTGTTGAGTTGCATCGTGATACAAAAGAGTTTTCCCTCCCTTTTTGACATAGATGACAATCATTACAGATGCACAGGAGTTGATGGAAAATAGCGCTAAGGCAAAAGGCGATATTATTCTATAGAATCACATGATTCAAGAAACAAACAAACAAAAAATGCCACTGCAAAAAAAAGTTTAACATACTGGTTTCCTTAATTCCTTTGTTTAAAAACAAATAAACAGAAGACAACTCACTAGTTTGAAGAACAGCATGGAAATTGGAGTTCAGGGCCAACTACTTAAAGTTGAGGGACAAAGTGGCACGACTTACACCTTGCAACTTTCCTGAAATGCTTTTCTGAGCACAAAAGAAGTTTCAACATAAAATATTAAAAAACAGGGACACCTGGGTGGCTCAGTCGGTTAAGCAAACCACTGTTTTTTTCGGCTCAAGTCATGATGTCCCAGTCGTGAGATTAAGCCCCAAGTCAGGCTCCGTGCTCGGTGGGGAATCTACTTCAGATTCTTTCTCTCTGTCTCCCTCCAGATCTCTCTTTTTTACTTTATCTCAAATAAATAAGTAAATAAAATCTTAAAAATTATATTAAAATACAAAAAAGGGATGTTTCAGGAAGGCAGTAGTAGAATGTGTCAACTACTGCGATTTTTGCCAAATTCAGGAGCCTTTTGTCACTCATCATCTCCACGGATTTCTTATCTCCTTTTCCACTTATTTATCACTCTTACAACAAGCAGATATTCTTTATGTCTCGGCATGTAGACCCTCCCTTTTTTTGTGCTGCTTTTGCTCCCTGGAGAAGTGATATATAACCTTTGAGAAAGATCATGAATGATGTAGCTGCGGTTATGAGGAGCAGATTGGGAGTGCTGCACGTGCTGATTCCAATCCTCCCACAGTCTAATCAGGCAAGTACTCTGACACGGTGTTTTTGGATTATAATTGCAAGAATTTCCCAATCACTAACTCTTCCTTCATTTTCTTTCTGCCTCAATATTATTATCCACCAAAAAAACAGACTTTTTTAAAACAGTACTTTGTTCAAGACACTGGCTTTCTCAGAAAGCTTCTAAAACTGGCCACTTGCTAACAGCATAACATATACTAATTAACTTGGCTCTTGTGTTATTTCATAATGGGATCCTCTCTACACATCCCATGCTTCAGGCAAAGCAGACTATTCCTGCAAAAAAAAAAAAAAAAAAAAAAAAAATGGTTTCCCATATTGTTTGCCTTAGTCAGTGCTCTTCCTTCTGCCTTCATTATCCAAAGCCTTCCCGTGCCATGTCCTTGAGCTTGGTAAGACCTCTCTCAATTCTCCTAGCATTCAATTGTGACTTTCATTTCAAAGCATTTTTCTCTTATATTATGAGTTTTGGTTAACTGCTTTATTCTTCCTATTAGAGACTAAGTTTGTGGAAGGCACAAGTATATGTTAAGTATCACTATCTCCTGAAGTTTCTAGGCCAAAGCCTGGTAACTAGTAGACACTCAATAAAGATGTTACAAAGTAAATATGTGAGGTGATCCACAATGTCATTGTGGGAATCCTTCTGCACTGTAAGCAGACATCAAATATCCCATTGTACACTTCACATTGAAAAGGTATTAAAATTTTATCTGTCAATTATACCTCAATAAAGTTGAAAAAAGATACGGTGTCTTTTAAGTGTGTTTTTAATTTTTAAATAAGTCTAAATATTTAGAAGTCATTTATTAGAAAGTTTTGTGTGAAAACCTAAATGATTCGTTTGGAAAATCATCACTGCATTCAATGTCTAGAAGAATGCTGAGCATATAGAAGACACATAATTAAAATGTATTAAATGAATGAATGAGCATATGATTAAAACCATTTAATTTCCATTATTCTTTTTTTAAATCTCACAACTTGTACCTTGTATTTCTAAATATATAATTCTGTCCAGTCTGACTGAAAATCTAAGCACCTAAAAGAGCCTTTTCCCAAATAGATAAAAATTTAAATAGTATGGAAGAACAAGGGATGAGAAAATTTAGAAGAAAAGTATTTTCATTACTATATGGATGATTTGTTTGTATTATTCATAACATTGATGATGATTTTGATAACTATTGATCACCATTCCTGAATTTAATTTTAATTGAAATAGTTTTATCAGAGTACTCAGGAAAGAACATTAATTTTAAGGAACATGGGAAGAGGTTTTTGAAATCTTCTTAGATGGTATAAGAATCCCAAATTACAAGATATATAAGTTTTAGGGGGAAAAATGCCTATTGTGTGAAATGTTTTATGTAATACATCTGGAGATAAATGTCTATTGGGTGGGGTGAAGTTCCTTACAGCTCCTAGCAATGCACACATGCTGGCACCTTGCCACTGGGACCCTGCAGATATTCTTAAGAAGACCCGTGGCTAGAAGCAGTCAAGACAGAAATTTTGTATCACCCCTTTCATGCTTTGAAATGCAGCAGATTTATCAAAACCTTTAGATAGAGCCACAAAAGAACTTCATGTTATTTTACTAGAGTCACAGAAAAAGAATCTAAAAATAAAATTCCCTCGCTATTCCTGGGGTGTGAGCACCTCATGTAGCTTTGTGATTTGACATCACACGAAATTCCAGGGAAGGCTGTGCAGGCAGGGAGGAAGCCGGGGTCAAGGAGCAGTGGGTTTCCGAACCTGTGCTTGACTTACTTTGATGATCTTATTTGTTATATCAAATGGAGCAGAAAAAAGGCTCTCCAAATGAGCATAAGAAGCTACTCTTGGTTTTAATTCACTCCCTTTGATTTCTCTCAGCCGCACAGATTAAAGATGGGTCTTTCTTTTCGCCTGGTGCGTCTCGCTGTGGACGCACTAGGAGAAAGAAAGAGCCAGCTTTAAAGGATTCTTTGTCCAACATGGTCTCTTTAACTACTGAAACACCTTCCGGGATGAAGTGCCAAGGTGTTTGATGGTGGCTGAACTAGAAATCACTTTCCGTCAATCAAATGCAAACCCAGGAACTGGCAGCATGTTATGAAAACCAGGGAAAAAAATGATAGAAAAGGGGGGAGAAAGTGCCACATTAAAAATTCAGTTTTGAACTACCTTACTCCATTCATTTACATAAATATGAAATGAAGTGCCAAATGGAAGAAGTCATTAAAACAGCTCAACTGAAAGGAATAGGATCAGGATTGTTATAAGTGGATGGACTCCAGCTCCCTGAGCACACGTCTTCCATAAAGGCTCACGGCGGTGAAGTCACAGCCCATCCACCTATCAGTTGATAACGGCAAGGCTGATGTTTCCAAATCAGCGGCCATTGTTAGCGCACAAGAGCTAACGTGTTCTAACCATATGTTTTACATGTTACAATCACTCTGTGTACAACTAGTGCATCTAACACCGTGTATATGGCACTAATACACCCCGAAAGCTGTGCTACAGACAGATAACGCATTTCCCAGATCATTGGAGGCTCTCATTCGCCCCTTATGCCTCACAGCACTTTCCAAGAAGTGTGTTATCTTGAAGTAACACACCCTTGGTTTGTGCCTTATTGCTTAATTATAATCCCGAAACCGTCAGATCAGAATAATTGCCATCCCAATTTGCCATTACCCATTGTAGGCTTTCTGACTTAACCTAAGTGAGCACTTGAAAAATATGTTCTAAGTTTTATTGACCTTGGAGGGAGAGATCCCTTTACTCATTCCTATAATTACATTGTGGGCAGAAAATGCCTGGGGAGAAAAGCAAAGAATCAAGAAGTTGGATATGTCTACGCTTTGTTTTTAATACAGTCCAGCTTCATAACTTTACCTGCATTCCAGAGTGCACACTTTCTACTCTATCAGTATGAAGACACAAATTCGTACTGTTAGCATTCACTTAGCAAAAGCAGACTTCGCTTGTCTTTCACTGGCAGATCACAAGACTCTGAGTTAACTCCACAGATCGTATCTCTAAGATGCACTTTTATCTTCATCCATACATACCATTCATTTGTACTAAGATGGAGTTGGTACACCCTAGAGTAAGTGTAAGAACCTTCCCCATCAATCACCAAAATGAGTTAACATCTCTCAATGTCTTGACTTAGTAGTATTAAAGATCCATTTGGCCCAATGCAAGAGTTTCCCAACTTGATTCCCTACTACAAGGAATCCTCTCTGCAACTCTTCCTATCCATCATTATCAGAATAATTTTTAGATACAGTTCTGTGTCATTTACATTCTGGAAAAAAGGTTTAAAAAAAAACCTTCTGAGGCTGCCTGTTCCTTTTAGAATAAATATCTAAATTCTGAATCTAGAATTAAAAGCTCTAAACTATAGGACCTCAATCTATTTCCTCAAATGACTTTCCAGTTCATACCCCTTCTTCATGTCATGATTAAACTAAACTCAAAAACTTGCTGTACTCACCCTCTGCTTTCCAACAGCCATACCTGCCTTCTGTGTTGTTTCCACTTGCATGAATTTGTTCTCCCCATTGCTCTGAGTTCGCATTTCTTTTCCTTTTCCATTGTTTAATCCAGTTTCATCTATTCCTAAGATTCTTATTGATTCAGTCTCTACCTCCACTTTGTCAGACACTTTATGGGATGTTCACATAAGAAAACAAGCTCAAAAAAATCTAACATTTACCAGGTCGTGGGAGAAGTGCTGTGACAGAGGCAGCCCCAGGGGCAATCGGTGCCCAGATGAAGGTTACCTAACTCAGTCTGTATGGTCAAGGAAAGCTTCCTGGAAGAGGTGGCCTTTGAGCAAAAACTGGAGGAACAGTATAAGCTTGGTCGGGGGAAGGAGAGGGAAGAGCTTTCCAGGTAGAGGGGATAGTGAGCACTGCTGGACCCAGAGTCTCTCCATACCCAGTGCCTTTGGTCCTGCTCAGGAACTGTCTGTCTCTTACTTGGGCTCCTTCAACAGTCTCCCTGCTTCCACTCCAGTTGCTACACAACTCCCAGAGAGCTTTTCATAGAGATTGAGTGTAAGGTCCCAAAGATCTGTTCAATCTTCCCTTGCCCTATGGAGCACATTCATGTATTATTTCATCTGAATGGCACGTCCTTATCATCATTTTTTCGTTGAGTTAATTCCACATAGTTCCTTCCTTGTACTTCACAAAGCAGAATTAGTTGATCCCACCTCTGTGATCTTATGCAAGTTGTACATTCTTTTATCATTACATTTGTTATTTTTTGTAGTCACATGGGAAATCTTTCTTTTTTTTTATTATGTTATGTTAAACACCATACATTACATCATTAGCTCTTGATGTAGTGTTCCATGGTTCATTGTTTGCGTATAACATCCAGGCTCCATTCAGTACATGCCCTCTTTAATACCCATCACCAGGCTAACCCATCCCCCCACCCTCCTCCCCTCTAGAACCCTCAGTTTGTTTCTCAGAGTCCATAGTCTCTCATGGTTCATCTCCCCCTCCGATTTCTTCCCCTTCATTTTTCCCTTCCTGCTATCTTCATTTTTTTTGACATATAATGTATTATTTGTTTCAGAGGTACAGGTCTGTGATTCATGGGAAATATTTCTTTCAAGCACTTCCAGTTGTCCTTTCTTATGTTGCATGGCTCACAAATGCTAGCAGCCACCTTTCAAACTCTGCTAAGAAAAACCAACTCATTGAGTTTTATTTTATCGATTTAGTTTTTATTATGATATAGTAGCTAAAGAGATGTAGGTATCACTTAAACTCTTCGTGAGTTTAGCGGGGGAAATGACCTGACTTGTATTGTAAGCTACTATATTCCAGGCACTCTATCCAACACATGACCGTGTATCTTCAATTCTCTCTCTCTCTCTCTCTCTCTCTCTCTCTCTCTCTCACACACACACACACACACACACACACCATCAACCATCACCACCACCCCAACAACAACAACAAAGACAAAGGCTAAGAGGGCATTTTTCTACAGATAAGGTGCAGAGATTCTGAATCTCTCCTACAGAGGCACACCTTATAAGAGGTAAAACCATGCATAAGCCCGGGTCTGTTGGTGCCCAAGGACTTTGCCTTTGCCTGAGAGTACACACCATATTAGAGTTTGTGAGGTTTTGTGCTATATTTTATCTTGTCTTCCTGGTTCTTATTATGTCTTACTTTTCTTAAATTAAAAGTTATCCAATCTTCTTACCATAGACAGCAATTCTCCTGAGCCACCCATATTATAAAAAGGAGAATGAAAACTATCCTTTGGGTTTCTCAGTTGTATCATGAAATCCATCATCTTCTTTCTTGTAAAATTTCTGAATACTTGAGGTATTCTGTTTTATATTGTATATAGGATAGATTTTAATCCTCCTAATTTAACTTTGAATGGCAACTTGTCCCTAACTCAACAATCATGCTCTCTATTGGACTGGGTTACTCTAAATTTCAAAGGCTTAAAAAGATAAAAATTCATCTCTTGCTCACATAAGAATAACATGAGTGGTCTTGCTGTTGGGGAAGTGGTGAATCTCTGCACCATAGAATCATTTAGGTTGAAAGATGATTAACTTATAGTGACCTAAATAATTGCCCATAAGATATTCAAAATTGTTATGTGTACACATTTATACACACATGCAATTTATTTTTCTAATGTTTCACATTTTATTTTTATTATAAACCGATTACTTATTAACAAAAATATGTGTTACAGACTATATTAATCAGGCCAAATTTACATAACATTTATTTAAAATGCCCAAATGCATATTATATTCATAACATTTGTATTTGTTTCCTGATTTTGCCATTTATTAGATTTGAAATTGGGGGCAAGTGCATGGATCTATCTGAACATTTCCTCATCTGCAAAATTGTGAGAACAATACCTCCTTTTTAGTATAGTGATGAGAATTACTTGACATAACACTCTGCATAGAGGCTAGAAGAGTCAATATTCTATAATGGCTATTTTTTTCTTTTCATAATTATCTATATCATTATAATTTTAAAACCTCATGTTAAGACAAGTATTATAGGAATTTCATATGAGGAGAACTTAAGGACCATTTAAAGGATGTAGTTACAACACACCTTAAATTATCTGGGTTGTTTTCTGTGTTCTACAATAACAAGGACTAATCCTTAATATCAGAATACTCACCAGGAGTTCTGTTCAGCACTTTCCTACTTTAGTTCATTTAACCATTTGAGAGCATTGTGAGAAGATATTATGACCGTTGTATAGATCTGAAAACCAAACTCCAGAATAATTCGTAATAATTTGTAATCATTCTTATTAATAGAATAATCAAATTATTTATAATAATTATATACACCTACCAAATAGTAAGTCATGAATTTACAACCATGTGTACCTGATTTTAATGTTCTCCATACTTCCTCCTATTTGACTATAATTATACCTATTTCTTATCTTTCTTTCATGTATAATTTTGTATTTAGAAATGCCAATTAACAAAAATGTCTCCAAGGGAAATTTTTCTATCTACAACATTCATAAATTATAATATCTTGGTGGACAGGTTGTAGTTCGTATATTTTCATATACTACAAACAATGCATATACTACAAAGTGATTCATAAATATATTTACAGAAGGGTTATGTAAATGAAAACCAATTGAATGAGAATATCCTAAATTAGTTATGGGGCAAGTGGTAAAGATACAATTTTATATCTTTGTCCCTAATGTTTCATTATTTTCCTAATAATTATAACTGGTAGGGACAAATCCTTGCTAGCCTAATTTAAATAGAAACCACACACATGATTAAGCCTTGCTAAGATATAAGCATTATTAAGGGTAATCTATATATATACATATATGTATTTACCCTCTTCAAGAGCCAGAGATCTGATTGTGGGTCCAGGTAGCCCAAATCTCTATGCATGATGATGTTTGAAGTAGGACTTATACTAAAGATGCTATCAAAGTTCCTGAATAAGAAATGTAAGAAAAAAAGGAAAAATAACAAATACTATAGTGTACACAAAATGATTTCTGATGTCAGCTTCTGGTTTCTCCTAAAGATATACTACACTTGGTTTACCTAGGCCCAATTTGCCTATTTCCTCTAGTTTGGGCAGATTTCCCATTCGGTCCCACGCTGTTGTGTCCCTTTACTTCCACTAAAATTGGGCAATGTCTTAATCAGGGATCTTCTTAGTTCTTATAGACTAGTTTCAGATTTGGCTATTCTAGTTGCTCAAGGTTTTTTTCAAGTATCAAGTCTTCAGCACTGTTTTCTTGTGAGGTTTGCTTCTACTAATAAATTGCAAAATACCTGCTACTATCAACCCGAGAGGGGCATCCCTCTCTCTAATGTGAGTGCTCCAAGTTGAATCCATGTGCTTTCCAGCCATATGTCTGCATTCTGTTGCGTGATGGAGATACTCTGCTTAAGAGGGTGGAAACATCACTCTTTAATTCAGAGCAGAACAGTAAATGTATTTCCATTTGTTGGGTAGAAATATGGGTCTTCATCAACATACTCCTTCCTTTCTGCTGGAGAGAGTTCGGAGTGCATTTTTATTTAATGATGTATTGCCCGAGGTACATTAAATCGCATAAAGCTTCCTTGACTGGAACATCTCAGACCTTATGAGGGTCCAGTATTTGCTCTACTATTTAGCTCTGCTGATATTCTGTTGAGTATCAGCCTCCTACTAGGAAACTTACAGGAACAACTTATCAACAAATGATAGTGACCTTCATGGAAAGTACTAGACTATGCCCAAATTGGAAACATCTCCTTAAATACTCTTGATAACCCACAAAAATGAGCTGTTAGGTTTTAGCAAAACAAGACTTCAAAGACATAGCAAATCTATCATTTCAAACTTTTACTGTAACATCCTTATCTGTAACATACTGTAAGGAAAATGTGAAAACTATTACTGGCTTAATATTTTATAAAAGAAAAATGTCCATTAATTTGACTTTATTTGTGAATATGTTGAAATTTCTCCTAGATAGCTAAAACATAAATAAATTATCTTTAATTTAGCTGTGTTGGGAATTTTAACTGAGCATTGATCACTCATTTTCTCATTTTTTGCTCAGAAGCAAGCTATTAAGCCTTTCAAGGTATCATTGTTCCGCAGTACCCATACTTTGGAATTGGCCCGCTGTGACAAATATTCAAAATGATGGCATGCTTGTAAAAACTACTTATTATTCTTTACAAGGAAATAAAAACTAGACAAAGGTACAATATTTTTTGCCAATTATGGGGACGTATTCATTAATTCCACTTGGGAGCATTTCTATCATTTTGTTTCTTTTCATATAAACAAAAAAAAAGAACACCATGTGGAAAGTTAACTGAAATAGAACTGAAGTCCTGAGTGTATGAAATTATATGACTATGGGCAATATAGCCCTAAATAACATATAAGCAAATACAGCAAGAAAAATTTTTTAATATATCTCTGCTCTAACACAAAGTTCCACCTCATTTTCAGAACTGTTTTAAGATTATTATTCTATGGAAAAATAAAAGTCTTCCATTTTCTTAAAAAGACCCAGATATTTTTATTGTTCTTACTATATCATGTCGCTTCTCAAAGAAAACCCTGTAGAAACTAAACACTATTCTATGGACTCTAGAGATTATGTAATGGTACATCTTCATTTGATGAGAAAACTGAAAAGGGTGATTGGTGTCTCCTGCCTCAGGACTTTGGCACTTACTATTCCCTCTGCCTGGAAGATCCTTCCCTTTACTTCTGTGTAGATCTTGACCTTGTCACTTTTGGATCTTGGCTCAAACATCCTTACAGAGGTCTGCTATGACCACAGTATAAAATAGTACTGTTCCCTATCCATGTCTTCAATTTCTCTATCCAGTGATCTTGCCTTTTTGTCTTCTTTGCAGGTGATAGTGTGTACCTTTTTATTCATCCATTTTCTGACTCCCTGTACTAAATGGTTGACTCCATGAAAAACAAGATTTATTTTTAATGCTGCATACTCAGCACCTACACAACCTGTCCAACAGTAGGACTGCAACAAATGTTTGTTAAAAATAATAACTGGATAAATAAATTAGTAAGTTTAAAAAGTCATAATTGTGTATACCATGTTTAATAAGAATCTCTCAGAGTATAAGTTATCAGTTGTATTTCTTTTTTTTTTTTAATAACTCTATTGCATGGTCATTTCCCTCCTTACTCTATATACACATATAGCCATGAATTACTTCTAATTTTTCTAACTTGCAAAGAATATAACTTCAGTGTTCATACCTATATCTAGATATAGAAAGCTTTTTCTACCATCCCGCATCCCAATTCCAACTTCAGACACTCTGATCATCTTTCAAAGCTCAGATTAAAACACATTTGCTTCACGAAGCTCTCTATTTTCTCAGTCAGAATTAATCAGTTGTTTGCTCTCCATTGCTACTGCTGTATCCCAGTTACAATTCTTACTTAAGTTTTTGTGACTTTCTGTCCCCAGCTGGATACTAGAATTTAAACTCTTGGTTAGTAAAGAAGTTCATGTATTTCTCAGTACCACGAGGTACTCAGCACAATGCATTATATTTTAAGATACTTAAAATATTTTGTGGTAGAAAAAAAATAATAAATACATCTCATTCAGTGTTTTCAGTAAATGTTCATAATAACATTTAGGGTCAGAGAGGTTGTTGCTAAAATTATAGCAAATTCAGTTTTATTAATTTGATCTACACTTTAAAAACATGAGGCCAATTGAAATTGGCCGACTTATGTAGAATAAAAAATAAACCTGCAAAGTTGTATCCTCCCTCCAAAAAAATTCTATCCATACACGAATTTGAGGGAAACATGTATATAGACAGAATGGTGCCTACTCAAAACAGGTAAAATATATCATCTGCAGAAATTGACAGCCTAATGTTGTTGTCTCTGTAATAATTCATGTGTGTTTTAAAATGTTGAAACTATTACGTGTAGCCCTTAGTTTGCCATCCCATGTGTTCAATATCTAGGCCAATGAATACATTTTGAATGTATGTCTGGTCCAAGATATATATATATATATATATATCTTCTGGTGATAATGAGGAAACTTCAAGAAAGTAGCTGAAATGGTTTCTTTTTCATCCAAGCCTCAGTTTCTAAAGATGCTTCCTGATGGATGGACAGCCAATAAGTATCAGCACCGCCAACATCCTGACACAGTATCAGATCCTGCTCTTTGTGGCCATTTCTTAACGCTAGTGGGAAACAGCATATATTGACCCTGAAATCTATTTAAAAGAGAGGTTCCTGACAACTCAACTTCAAGAAAGCAGAGCCTTTAAAAATTGCACACAGTCACATTTTGTTGACAGCAGGCATTATTGACTTTTCCCACTGAACAATCCCAGGCCAAGAGCTCAGTAAAGGCACGAAGAGCCTTGGGCGAGAAAAGTCACTGGTTTTTCCTAGAAACTACCTGCTGTCAGTCAGTTTGGCATCATTTGGGGCAGCAGGTGCCCCACAAGATAGAAAGAAAGATCATTAGAGAATTTTTTTTTCCTTTTTTTGACAATTCATTGATGGTGGCACTAGTTGTGATGAAAATTCAGTTTACCTTGACAAGGTAACTTTTTCTCCAGGCTACTCACCCAATCATTGGCCTGTGACAGATTAGGGAAAGGGAAAACATAGAAATTTGACTTTCTCTATCTTGACTCTTTTTTTTTTTTTTTCTGTACAGCAAGCTATAGCTGGTAGATGAAACCATGATTGCATTTCAATACAGCTTTCCAAAACCAATTACCATGCAAGTGTTTTACTTCTGTGGTGTTTTAAAAATCTGTCCCTTTTGACATCTCTGATCTGTAGGAAGATTATACTTTGCATGATGCTGCTATGTTGTATTGCCTGAGGTGGATGACCTGATTGTATATAAGGTCAGTAGATTAAATGCATGTAATTTTGTATTATGGTATTGGACATAATTTGTCAACAGGAAAAAGTGATAATGTACAATGTCACAATTTCACAACTTGAATTATCATTCTGTGATGATAATACAAGGCTGCTTTGTGTCTGGATTAGGAGCAAAACTGTGTCCCTGCCTGCAGAGAGGTCAACGGAAAATTCATGATGCTAAGTATGATAGAATGTCAAATCTTGCTACTGCAGGAAACAGTGGAGAACCATGGATGCATTTGGTATTTATATGAATATTATGTATTAAAAAATAAAACAGATGATGAGGGCATTTGGTTTAAGCAATGAATTAATTTTAAGTCAAAGCTGTCACTATCAAACTGAAGAAAAGAAAGACTATAAAATGCTCTTGTTAAAAGTGGATTAACAAGGGAGCGCCTGGGTGGCTCAGTCGGTTAAGCGTTTGCCTTCGGCTCAGGTCATGATCCCGGGGTCCTGGGATCGATCCCCGCATCGGGCTCCCTGCTCAACGGGAAGCCTGCTTCTCCCTCTACCACTCCCCCTGTTTGTGTTCCCTCTCTTGCTGTGTCTCTCTCTGTCAAATAAATAAATAAAATCTTTAAAAAAAAAAGTGGATTAACAAGGGAAAAGAAAAGGCAAGGAACCATATAAAACAAGCAAAATCAAGACAGATTAAACTTAAAGCCAAACTTGTCTTCATTTAATTATAATAATATGTATATAATTGTGAATATGTAATTAGAATAAAATAATTCACTACAAATTGCTAAATTTAAAATGCTGATAAATACTACAAACAACACAAAATCAAACATAGCATGATATTCTGAATAATTAATTTCCTAACACTTTTTTCTACATTTTTGGGCCATATTGTCCTTGGTTATCTCTTCATATGACAATAATTTTGTAATGTCTGTTTTTATAGCCAGAATAGAAAAATAACAGAGTGTTTCCTCTTGCAGAGTTGATTAGAATTTGTTCTTTGGACTTGATAATTTGGACGAGATTCCTCCAGCTTCACAGCCCATTTGTAATGACCTGCCTGGACTTGATCTGGCCTGGCAGGATGCATAAAACATAGAGCTTCCCACACAGTCCTTAGTGTTTGTCATACTGCTGCTGCAAGGTTGTGCTTAAAGCACAGGGACCCTGCATAATTCCCATCCTAAAAGGAAACGAATGCATGGTGTATTTTTAATTACTTATACTGCATTGTCAGTAATATTCTTCACAAGAAGTACCTTTGACCAGGCAGCCACAGGTACGAAATTTGAATTGTCTGATGGATTAGATGAATTTTTAACAGACTACTTTTGGTTTCTGTGTCTGTGCTGGGAATGTCAAAGAAGTGGCAGGATGTCTGGTTTCCCAAAGATCAGGTTGAGGGAACCCAAAGGAAACCCAAAGGTCAGGTTGAGAAGTTAGACTTATTATGGTGGCAAGTGGACTGGTCAGGAAGTTGTTTTGTTTTTCTAAACAGCTTTATTGAAATATAATTCACATACCACGAGCACACCTCCATTTAAAATATACAGTTCACTGGTTTTTTCTTATATTGAGCATTGTGAACCATCATCACAACTGAATTTTAAAACATTTCCATCACCCCACCCCACCCCATCCCCCCAAAAAAACTCATACTATTTAGCAGTCACTCCCATCTTCCCTACCCTCCAGCCCATGACAATCACTAATCTACTCTCCGTCTTTTGGGATTTGCTTATCCAGGACATTTTACATTAATGGAATTCTATAATACTATTATTTTGTGTCTGGTTTCTTTCAATTAGCATAATGTTTTCAAGGTTCATCCAGGTTGTAACATGTATTAATACTTTGTTTCTTTTTATTGTTGAATAATAGTTCATTATATATATTTATCCATTTATAGTTATTGGCCATTTGGGTGGTGTCTAAGAAAAATTCTTTTTTTTTCCCCTTTATTCTAAATACTCAGAAAGCCTCATCTCTGGTCACCAAATGTGTGGGGGTCTTTCTCACACCAAGCAATTCTCTGCAACACCAGCTGGGTATTGTACAATTCAACTCAATTCTGACACTAACCAGAGTTAGTGCCAATGCCATAGGTTAAGGGTTGACAGCTTGATAAGACAGCTTGTTCCCCGGTCCACCCCTACGACCACTTCAGACAATTGCAAGTCCAGGTTGTCACATGTGCTTCATTTAGCTATAAAGTGAGGGCTCCCATGACCCCCTCCTTAGGTTCAGTAAATTTGCTAGAGCAGGTCGCAGAACTCAAGAAAACAGTTACTTATGTTTACTGGCTTATCCTACGATAAAAGATACAGATGAACGGCCAGATGAAGACATACATGGGGAAAGGTCTGAAATGTCCCAAACACAGGAGCTTCAGTCTCCATGAAGTTGACGGTGAACCTATACCTTCTGCCCCAGCACCTAGATATTTTCACTAATCCTGAAGCTCTCCAAACTTTGGGAGAATTTATGGAGATTTCATTGCATGGATGTGATCAATCAGTAGCTCAATCTCCATCCCCTTTCTGCTTCCCAGAGGGTGGGGATTGGAGCTGAAATGTCCAAGCTTCTTCTAATTGTGGTCTGATCTTTCTGGGCAGTAATCCCCTTCCATCCAGGAGCCCACCCAGAGTCACTTTATTAGAATAAAAGATGTTTCTATTACCCAGGAAATTCCAAGGGATTTAGGAGACCTATATCAAGAACCAGGGTCAAAGACCAAATATCAGAGCAAAAGATATTCTTAGTGCTCTTATCACTTAGAAAATTATGAGTTTTAGGAACTCTATGCCAGGAACCAGAGGCAGAGACCAATATATATTTTCTATTTCACAGATGGTTTCCACTTTTTGGCTATTATGACTTTATGTGGATGTGCATTTTCATTTCTCTTATGTATGTATTGAGGAGGAGAATTGTTATTTTATATGGAAACCTCTATATTTAACATTTTGAGGCACCACTAGACCCTTTTCCAAAGTGGCATCACCATTTTGTATTCCCACTAGCCAGGTCTAAGGATTCTGATTTTTCCACATTCTCACTAACACTTGTTATTACCTGTCATTTTTATTATAGTCATTCTGGAGGGTGATTTTATATATATGTAATATTTTTTTCCAATCTGTCACTCACCTACTAATTATCACAGTGGTGTCTTTTGATGAGCAGAAACTGCCATTTTGATAAAGTCCAGTTTATCAATTTTTTTCTTCAATGATTATTACTTTTGGTGACCTAATAAATTATTGCAATTGTAAATGGTACTTTTAAAACTTTGTTTTTTTTATTTACCAGTAAAAATTTTTGCAGCTTTTCTAAATTCACTAGTAGTTATATTTTTGTAGATTTCAAAGATTTTCTATGTAAACAATCATACTCACTACAAAAATAGATGATTTTACATTTTTTCTCGATTTTGTGCCCCATGATATATTTTCTTCCATATGTGCTTGTAGTTCCTACAATATTTTTATTATTGTTTTAGATAATCATTTATATAAGATACATAATACATGTATACACATGTATATATGCATATTACATATTATAAAAGTGGTACGTGTTATATACCTATTAAACATATATTAAGTATTATATATATGAACGCATTTCAGAGTTATCCTTTTTAGTGGGCTGCATTCCTTTCATCTAGTATTATTCCCTGTCACCCTTAAGAAATTTTCTTATAATTTATTTTAGTGAAGAGCCTAAATAATTTACTATTTAGTCCTTTACAGAAAACATTTGTCAACCCCTGCTCTAAAACTTAGTCTTCAGCTTTCCCCGTACCAATAGATCTGTTTTCCATTGTGCTTCTTAGGTCGCTGAAATTTCTTTTGACTTTCCATCTTCCACTTACCCCAGCCTTCAGTGGGTTAGTGCATTGCATATGAAGATAGCCCTCTGTAACTCAGAATGTGAAATGAATTTCTCTTAACTCCTCAGTCTTGCCCCAACCTCTGTGAACTACAGATGGCCCATGAAAAAAGTTTAGAGTTGTAGGCAGAGTTGCTTTAGGTTTAGAGCCCCTTGGGTTTTTAATCTAATCTTTTAACACAACATACCAGTGTTAAAAGTTTTTAAACGTTATGCTAGATTCACTTTTCCTTCTGACATTCCGCCTGAGATGACAACAGCCATGATTTTTCTTCTCCCATTAGGAAGATTCATCTTTTTTCAAGAATTTAGTGCATTTTGGTCCCTTTGTATACTCAGATATTTTAAGGTTTAAAAAAACTATAATTATAATTTTATGGCTCATCTAGTCTGATCTTATTGTCCATGTGTGAGCAGTAGTCTCTTTGTGACTAGCTATATCTTAATCAAAAGCAAAAGTCCCCAAATTTGTATTTTTAAAAGTATTGAATTACCATCCATTTAAAGTGAATGACATTGGGTTTTACAATCCTTTAAATTCTCCTTAAGACTAGAAATCTAGTTTTCACTTCTGCTCAATTGTTTTAGTCAAATTCTTATGCTAAAAACTATACATTATTGTTCTAATTATATGAGGGCTTTTTTTCTTTCAGTGCTTATTTTTCCTGTTCTGCAACACAAAGACCCAACTAGTTCTTAACCCATTCATTTCATTCACATGTACATAAGCATACACATATACATACAGGTTTTTGCTTGTGTGAGTGATATGGAGAAACTTTATTAAAGAGAAGTGGAATCTTTTTATATCATGGTAATGTTGACTCCTACTAGTTAAATATTAGCTACTTATAAATGAGAGTTTGACATTAGCATTCACCACTGTAATTAACAAGTCACTAGTTCTGGCAAAAGAAAAAAAAAAAAGAAGGTCTACTTGGAATACCTGGTAAACTGATTAACAAAGCTACAGTAGATTGTGAATCCCTGATGGATGCTGACTCAGAGCTTTCTTGTTTAAACACAGGATGTTGACTTAAATAGGAATATGTAACTATCTTACTGTATATAAATGTAGTGGCAGAATAATGGCTCCCCAAAGATGTTCAAGTCTTAATCCCAGAACCTACAAATATGTTATCTTGCATGGCAAAAGGGACTTTGCAGAGAGGACAAAGGTTAAAGAACTTCAGATGGGGAGAGTATCCTGGATTATCCAAGTGGACCCAAGCTAATTATATGGATCCTTAAAACTGGAAAACCTATCATAGCTGTGTTCAGAGAGAGGGAGAAGTAACTATCAAAGGATGGTCAAAGACAGATGATTATGAGGAATGGTCAGAGATGCCATGTTCCTGACTTTGAAGAAAGAAGAAAGATACCACAAGCCAAGAATGTGACGGCCTCTAGAAGCTGAAAAAAATCAAGGAAACAGATTCTCTCCTAGAGACCCCAGAAGAGAACACACCCCTGCCAACACCTTGATTTTAGCTCATTGAGACTTGTTGAACTTCTAACCTATAGAACTGTAAGGTAACAAATTTGTTTTAAGTCATTATAGTCATGATAATTGGTCATATCAGCAATAGGAAACTAATATATTAAAGAGGTGTTTTAAAAGGGTTGTTCACAGTAGGATTGCTTCTCTAGCTGAAAAATCAAGCAACATAAATGACCAATAATAAGGGATTACTTAAATATAATGCAATAGCCAAATTACTGAATAAAAAACAATCAATCATTAAAAATGGCTATAAAATTATATATTTTTTAAAAAACTAGGAGAATACTTATATTGTGAAATTTAAAAAATGAGTTCAGCTTATTATGCTTAGTTTGACCATTTTGGGTTTTTGGGTTTTTTTTTCCTTTCCATCACACTTTGTGTATTTTTATGGATGTGTTGTTTCCCTGTTGATTACAGAGGCATGGAAAGAAGTGTTAGATTATTTCCTAATTCAGTTCTGTGCTAATGGCATCAACTTGCTTGAAAATATGGTTTATAGGATGGGCAGGTTTAGATACATTGAATGATTGTTCTTAGGATTTTCTTTCATTTTTTCTGCTATCATAAGCCTTTGCTATATTACTAAATCTAAATTCACACATCTTGTGAATTTAGTACATTTGTTGGAGACAAAAGCAGAACTTGCAGCATATTTATTCACCAGTATATGAAAGGGTCAACTTTATCTTGTTTGCTCTAGAGATGTTAAATAGCAGAATGTCTACAGCTTCTCTACCATAATGCTTCACTTGCTAGAGGGATAAAAGTATGTCAAATAATGAGAAAAACAATGTAGAGCTTTTCAGCACATAAAACACATCTTAAAAAAATATTTCTGATAATGAGGATTATAGAGTTTTAGCACTTTTTTCCATACTAACTCAATTTTGAAACTCTGTCTTCAAATAGACTGGAATCCACTTGTGGCCAAAGAAAATTGTTTCATTTTTCCTTTTAATTACTGGCATTACAAAATAGCATAATGAGAGAAAAATTAAATAGGTGCATAATTGACATTTCTTTAATGTTTGACTTCCCTTTTCCACCTAGGTCTCTCTAATAAACTAGCCCAAAAGAACTATAACTAGCTTGATTATGTTAGACAAAATTCTAATGAGTATTTTCTTGTTACATCATAGATTCTAGCATATATTATACCTACTGTCCAATACTATTAGGGATCTAAGTATTTTTAAAGACTTTTTAAAATTGTCATTTTTATTCAAGAACTGACAACAGCCTAGATCAGGGGTTGGCAAGCTATGGCCTGCACGCCAAATCTAACCATAAATAGTTATATTGGAATATAGCCATCCTCAATCATTTACTCATTGTTTGTGGCTGTTTTTCCCTACAAGGATAAAGTTGAGAGTTGTGATGGAGAGTCTATGACCTGCAAAAACTTTAAAATATTTACTATTTGAACTTTTATAGAAAAAAAGTTTGCTAATCCCTGGTTTAGATGCAAAATAAACAAAAATGTTGTAAAAGTCCCTTCTCAATAGACTTTCATGAATTTAAACAAATGAAGAGAGCTAAGTGAATAATGAGTAGAAAGTTTTCATTAGGAAAAGTCATTAAGTAGCTCAATAGTAAATTGTACTTAGTTTAAGAAATCATTGGATGATTGACCATTAATAGATTTTGCTGGAATAACTTTTACAAATACTTAAATTATATATTTAAGAAATAAGAGTTAAGTAGTGTTAGTTAAAAAGCATGCTACAATGAGAATTAAAATCTGTCACTTGATAAATATTTAGTATCATGGTGATTATTTTTCTCTGTTAAGAGAGTTGTTTTCAAAACGATGTACTACCATTTTCTACCCTAACTGAATAAGTGTGTGGTTAGCTTAATGCATATTGACTTATTGACTTATTTAAGAAGAAATCAAATATCCAAAGTCATTTGCCTACATAAGTGGATTATTTTAGTTATTTCTCTTTGGACCATAACCCTCTTTTTGTTCCCTGATATTAGACTAGGATATGTTTTAAGTTTAGTCTCAAAATGATAACATAATGAATGCATCAAAATTAATAAATGTCTATTTACTCACATAAAGTTTAGAAATATGCCAAAATCCTGTTTGCTAACTCTTAATACCAGTTCTAATACACCACAAACCCAGATTTATATTACTTTACATTTAAAAACTTGTATATGCTAAATATTTGTTTGCCTTTACTTCATTTTATTTTTCAGATATGCTAATGCATATTTGGATATAAGTAGAATTTCATTTTACTGCTTCCCTACAGTAAATTCCTATTTATAATTCTTTAGAATTTGACTAGATTTAGTACCCTCTTCCAGGTGATAAATATCTACTAATTATATTAGTTTCCTCACTTATGAAGATATTAAGAAAGATCAGATTTATCTTTGATCCTAATGAAAATATGCTTGACAATTATGAATACACATTCATCTATTATTACAATTCAACTAATTTTTCATCCATTCAGCAGCCTCTGTGCAATTAACTTGAAATACCAGTGAAACAGTATAAAACACTGTTAAATCATGTTTTACACCTGAAAAATCATTTAGAAACAAAATTTGACCATGTTAAAATAAAAATCAGATGAATTTATATTTCTAATTGTAGGTGTAATACTTTTTACCTTCTCTTATTTCGCAAGTACAGGAATACATATATTTTCTGCTCTGTGATGATTAATATACTAAATACAATTTTTTCTTTAAATAGCTTTAGATATCTTTCTCTTTTCCCTAGCTATGATTCTGAGTCTCAACTGTAAAACATGGAATGTAATACTTAACCCAAAGTTGTTGAACATACTGAAATAATGTATATAGAAGCAATTTATCAACTGCAAAGCAAGGAGAAAAAATTATTATTTGGTATTTTTATGACTATCATAGTTATATTTTGTCCATCATGGCAACGAGAATTTAAAATACAGAATTTGCTAAGTTCCAATACTAGAATTTATAACACAGAAGTTGTTTGTGAGTAAGTTTATTATTATGTAGTATAATTGCTTTAATTGAAGAAGGTTTTTGTTCTTAATTATATTATAAAGATAAAGTATCAACATGAAAGAGGAAAAACAAGTTTGCTAAATATCTACCAGGCTAAGCATTATGTTTGGTGTATTATTCAAGAAATATAAATATCCTTGGGGCACCTGTGTGGCTCAGTCAGTTAAGTGTCTGACTTGTGGTTTCAGTTCAGTTCATGATCTTATGGGTTGTGAAACTGAGCCCCACGTCAGGATCCACGATCAGTGGAGAGTCTGTTTAAGTTTCTCTCTCTCTCTCTCCCTCTGCCCCTCCCCCAATCACAAGTGCTCTCTCTCTCTCTCTCTCTGTCAAAATAAATAAGTAAAAATATTTTTTAAAAAGAAATATAAATATCCTCATTTCTTATTAGATTATGACCATACAATTAATGCCATGGTAGCCATTAAATCTAATGCCACAAATTCCTTGTCATGCAGGAACTCAAGCCCCATGAAAAATGCTCTTCAAGTTCCCAATAGATATTGTGGAAATATCCAAGGAATGTCTTTGTTACATTTATAAATTAGCCTTGGCCCTACCTAACATGGGAAAAATCATTGCCATCTCTACCGAGCTAAGATTCTGCTGAGCAAAGGTTCTGCACACCTGGAAATCCACAACTATAACTGTAATTTAGGCTACAGATTTGCCAATGCCAATGGGGTGGAAAGTCCTGTCATTAGCCTTCCCTGACCATTAATGCACTTGACCCTTATAGCAAACAAGATAAAAAAGAAGTCTCTTACACAAGAAGTCTTGAACCTGGGAAAATTTCTGGTTTACGTGTAGGCCCTGTCAAACCAAATGACATAGAGGGGCACCAAGATGGCTCAGACCACATTCAGGTGTGAGCCCTTTAACTGCAACTGGAAACTTTACATCCTTCTGACCTATTGGCTTTCTAGCTTAGTCTAGCTCATTATAAGAGAATTATTTATTGTAACTGTGAAGGTCCGGGACATTCCATATCATATAAAAACTTATTTCTTTACCAACTTCTTAGCCCCACATCAGTCCACTAACATCTTCATGTATATTTTAATCAACTCTATGAGTGAACACCCTTTTCCTTCCTTTACAAGCCACCATATAAATCATGAAAAAGAAAGAATTGATCTCTGCTTGAGAAGCTTGGGGAGAACTTTAGGGAAGAATATTACCTAAGCAAACATATCAAATGTATCTGTATTTCAAATCTCATTTAAGTGTGACTTTTCCAATTTTATTATCATAATAAACTTATTTCTAGGGCTATTATAATTAATATTTTAACGATAATGAAATTGAAGCTCAGAAAACTGTAAATCATGTGTTCATAGTTATATCATATGAGAATTAAGATTCTAACTAAGGCCTATGTAAGTTCAATGCTTGTGTTTAATTTTATTACATTGGAAAATTAGAACATCATATGTACCATTCATCCATACATACATACATACACACGTTCCATACACATATACATATAAAATTAGGCACATATCATTATTATTACTAGATAATTTAGGGAGCACTGAGATTATCTGCTCCCTATCCCCTGATATTCCTCTGCGTTTTGGAGAAAGAGAGAGAGAGTATGTGTGTGTATCTATTTCCGTGGCTGTGTGTGCTCATCTACAGCAAGGTGAGATGAGAGAGGGAGAGGGTGCCAAGGAAGTGATGCTAATTCTTCAGGGAAGAGAAGAGAGCATACAGAATGACACAAAGTGGCTCACTGCTATTCTTAGCACCTCTGACCCTCTCCCCACAGCCTAATTACATTATGCAGGAGTTCAAGTTAATGCCTGAACACTTCTCTGAAAGCTTTAACCTGAAAGCATGTTATCATGCTACACACATCTAGCATCAACAATTGATTTTTTTAAAGGTGACGGGCCTATTTTTAAATGCACAATGTGTACTATAATAACATTTCTCCTAAAATATGAATTTTCCCTAAAATCAAATTCTTAAGAGAGCAAATAAAAAAGAATAAAGTGCTTGAGATATGTTCAAATTCAAGGGAGCTATCAGGTTATCAGCAAGACTTGTACAAATGTCTTCACTGAATCCTCAGCAGCACAATACAAACTTGCACAGGGCTCACATGATGTCATGATGTGCAGGACCCACGTTATAATAACTGCTAAGGAGGTATGTTACTTGTGGGTCAGGGGCAGTATTTGTCATAATATTATGCCACATGTTTCTGAATAGTCAAGTGCTAGACTGACTCCACATAGCTGGGTTTTGACAGGCTCAGAATCCAAGCATTCCAGGGGATAATGTGATTCCCATGGACAAATAACATAAACCCTTCTTCCTTTCAAATCTTTAGCAAGTAGACTCCATCACTCAGAGAACCAGTGACCTCTGGGTCAAAACTGGCAACAGCGTTGTCAAGCCTATTAACATATTACCACCATTTCTTCCTTTCAAGACGCTCGGTTGTAAAGAACACTTTCACCTTTGGACAGCTCTTTCTCCTAGTGGTCTTCAATCTTACAATTCCTACAATTATACATGACCTCAGAAATATGAAAGGAACTTTATCTGTCCCCAAGATATTTTTCCTATGTATGCTTCTTCATTAAAAATAAAATAGAACATGAGGGGAGGAGCAAGATGGCAGAGAAGTAGGCAACCTAAATTTTGTCAGATCCCAGGAATTCACCTAGATAGGGATCAAATCATCTGAGCACCCACGAACTCAACAGGAGATTGAAGAAAAGAATAGCAGCGACTCTCTGAACAGAAAAGCAACCACTTTCTGGAAGGTAGGAGAAGTGACCCCGCGGAGATATTGGGAAGATAGACGGTGGGAGGGCCCCTCTGTCAGCTGCTTCTGGCAAGTAATAGAGCAGCTGAGCACAAAATCAGAACTTTTAGAAGTCAGCTCCTCTGAGGGAAGTCGCTCCAGTGGCTAAGCGGGGGGTGGAACCCTCGCGGGACAGTGTGGTCTGAGGATCCTCGGGGTCACAGAAAGACCAGGGGTGCCTGAGTGCGGCAGAGCTCCCAGGTATCGGAGCAGGGAAGCTGGCTACAGAGATGGAGCGGAGGAGTGGGCTCTCAGCTTGGGGTTGCCATAAACCGTGATCCTTGGCACAGTCGGGCCACTGCTTTTCTGGCAGGGACCCAACAAGCGGCAGATCTGGGGACACTCCCCTTCCTCCCCTGAGAGGAGCAGCGTGGGAGCGCACCGCAGGGATCTGCTGGGTTTGGAGACACCAAAGGGGTCGTGTGCCAGAGATAGAAGCACTCGGTCACTGGCCAGGTGAGCATGGAGTGCGGCCAGAGACCAGGGAGACGGGAGTGATTGACTGCTTTTCTCTGGGGACGCACTGAGGAGTGGGAACCCGAGCTCTTAGCTCCTCCAGGGCAGAGATCGGGAGGCCGCCATTTTCACTCTTTCTCCAAAGCTATACAGAAAGCTTGCAGGGAACAAAAGCTCCTGAGAGCAAAACCGAGTGGATTACGTAGCCCTGCACCCGGCAAGGGCGGGGCAATTTTGCCTCCAACAAAGACATTTGAGAACCATGGCAACAGGCCCCTCCCCCAGAAGATCAGCAAGAACAGCCAGCCAACACCAAGTTTGCCAATCACTGAGAATGGCAGAAGGCCAGCACTAGGAGAATAAAGCACAAAGAATTCATGGCTTTTTTCCCCATGATTCTTTAGTCTTTCAAAGTTATTTTTTTTAATTTTCTTTTTTTCTTTTTCTTTTTTTTGAATTTTTTTCCCTTTTTCAACCAACATCTTATCAATCCCTTTTTTAAAAATCTTTTTTATTTTTCACTTTTAGAATCATATTCTAACCCTTCATAGAAGTTAACCTTATTTTTGGTATATATATATATATATATATATATATATATATATATATATATATATATATATATATATCAGTTGTTCTGTCTTTAAAATTTTGGGATACAGTTTCTTCTAACAGACCAAAATATACCCTAAATCTCTAGTGTATGGCTTTGTTCTAGTCTCCAGCCTGATCACATTCTCTCCCTTTTTTTTTAAATTTCTCTTCTTTCTTTTTTCAACCAACTTCTTATTAATTCTTTCTATAAAATCCTTTATAATTTTTATCATTACAGTCATATTCCATCCCTTCTTCTTATTTACCCTTATTTTTGTACATATATAAGCTTTTCTTTCTTTAAAATTTTGGGAGGCAGTTTCTTCTAACAGACCAAAATATGCCCAAAATCTAGTGTGTGGCACTGATCTATGCACCAGCCTGATCATATTTGATCATATTCTTTTTATATCTTTTCCTTTTCTTTTCTTTTTTGTTTCTTTCCTGTTCTTTTCCCCCAGTTTCAGGTTTGTTATGATTTGGTTGTTGTATATTTTTCTGGGGTCATTGTTACACTGTTAGCATTTTGTTCTCTCATTCACCTATTCTCCTCTGGGCAAAATGACAAGACAGAAAAAATCACCTCAAAGAAAAGAACAAGAGGCAGTACCAACTGCCAGGGACCTACTCAATATGGACATTAGTAAGATGTTGAAAATAGAGTTCAGAATGATGATTATAAAGATACTAACTGGGCTTGAAAAAAGCATGGAAGATATTAGTCAAAAACCCTTTCTGGAGAAATAAAAGAAATCTAACCAAGTCAAAATAAAAAAGGCTATTAATGAGGAGCAATCAAAAATGAAGGCTCTAACAGCTAGGAGAAACGAGGCAGAAGAGAGAATTAGTGGGCGCCTGGGTGGCTCAGTTGGTTAAGCGACTGCCTTTGGCTCAGGTCATGATCCCAGAGTCCCGGGATCGAGTCCCACATCAGACTCCCTGCTCAGCAAGGAGACTGCTTCTCCCTCTGACCCTCCCCCCTCTCATGTACTCTCTTTCTCTCATTCTCGCTCTCTCAAATAAATAAATAAATCTTTACAAAAAAGAGAGAGAGAGAATTAGTGATACAGAAGACCAAATGATGGAACATAAGGAAGCTAAGAAAAAGAGAGATAAACAACTACTGGATCACGAGGGCAGAATTCAAGAGATAAGTGATACCATAAGATGAAACAATATTAAAATAATTGGGATCCCAGAAGAAGAAGAAAGAGAGAGAAGGGCAGAAGGTATATTGGAGCAAATTGTAGCAGAGAACTTCCCTAGTTTGGGGAAGGAAACAGGCATCAAAACCCAGGAGGCACAGAGAACCCCCTTCAAAATCAATAAAAGAGGTCAACACCCCGACATCTAATAGTAAAACTTATGAGTCTCAGAGACAAAGAAAAAGTGCTGAAAGCAGCTTGGGACAAGAGGTCTGTAACCTAAAATGACAGAAATATTAGATTGGCAACAGACCTATCCACAGAGACCTGGAGGCCAGAAAGGTCTGGCATGATATATTCAGAGCACTAAATGAGAAAAATATGCAGCCAAGAATACTATATCCAGCTAAGCTCATTGAAAATAGAAGGAGAGATAACAACCAACACCAAAGAAATATGAACAATTGTAAGAACATATTATGAGCAACTCTATGCAGGCAAATTAGATAATCTGGAAGAAATGGATGCTTTCCTAGAGATGTATCCACTACCAAAACTGAACCAGGAAGAAATAGAAAACCTGAACAGACCTATCATCACTAAGGAAATTGAAGCAGTCATCAAAAATCTCCCAAAAAACAAGAGCCCAGGGCCAGATGGCTTCCCAGGGGAATTCAACCAAACATTTAAAGAAGAATTAATACCTATTCTTCTGAAACTGTTCCAAAAAATAGAAATGGAAGGAAAACTTCCAAACTCGTTTTATGAGGCCAGCATTACCTTGATCCCAAAATCAGACAAAGACCCCATCAAAAAGGAGAATTACAGAACAATATCCCTGATGAACGTGGATGCAAATATTCTCACCAAAATACTAATCCAATAGGATCCAACAGTACAGTAAAAGGATTATTCACCATGACAAAGAATGGTTTATTCCTGGGCTGCAAGGTTGATTCAACGTCTGCAAATCAATGTGATACAATATATTAATAAAAGAAAGAACAAGAAACTTATGATCCTCTCAATAGATCCAGAAAAAGCATTTGACAAAGTACAGCATCCTTTCTTGATCAAAACTCTTCAGAGTATAGGAATAGGGGGTACACACCTCAATATCATAAAAGCCATCTATGAAAAACTGACAGCAAATGTCATCCTCAATGGGGAAAAACTGAGAGCTTTCCCCCTAAGGTCAGGAACGCGGCAGGGATGTCCACTATCACCACTGCTATTCAACATAGTACTAGAAGTCCTAGCCACAGCAATCAGGCAACCAAAAGAAATAAAAGACGTCCGAATCAGCAAAGTCAAACTTTCACTCTTTGCAGATGATATGATACTCTATATGGAAAACGCAAAAAACTCCACCCCAAAACTGCTAGAACTCGTACAGGAATTCAGTAAAGTGTAGGATATAAAATCAAGGCACAGAAATCAGTGGCATTTCTATACACCAGCAACAAGACAGAAGAAAGAGAAATTAAGAAGTCGATCCCATTTACAATTGCACCCAAAACCATAAGATACCTAGGAATAAATCTAACCAAAGAGGCAAAGGATCTGTACTCAGAAAACTATAAAATACTCATGAAAGAAATTGAAGAAGACACAAAGAAATGGAAAAACTTTCCACGCTCATGGATTGGAAGAACAAATATTGTGAAAATCGCAATGCTACCTAGAGCAATCTACACATTTAATGCAATCCTTATCAAAATACCATCAACATTTTTCAAAGAAATGGAGTAAATAATCCTAAAATTTGTATGGAACCAGAAAAGACTCCGAATAGCCAGAGGAATGTTGAAAAAGAAAAGCAAAGCTGGCAGCATCACAATTCCGGACTTCAAGCTCTATTACAAAGCTGTCATCATCAAGACAGTATGGTACTGGCACAAAAACAGACACATAGATCAGTGGAACAGAATAGAGAGCCCAGAAATGGACCCTCAACTCTATGGTCAACTAATCTTCGACAAAGCAGGAAAGAATGTCCAATGGAAAAAAAAAAAAAAAAAAGGTCTCTTCAACAAATGGTATTGGGAAAATTGGACAGCCACATGCAGAAGAATGAAACTGGACCATTTCCTTACACCACACACAAAAATAGACTCCAAATGGTTGAAAGACCTAAACGTGAGACAGGAGTCCATCAAAATCCTAAAGGAGAACACAGGCAGCAACCTCTTTGACATCAGCTGCAGCAACTTCTTCCTAGAAACATCACCAAAGGCAAAGGAAGCAAGGGCAAAAATGAACTATTGGGACTTCATCAAGATAAAAAGCTTTTGCACAGCAAAAGAAACAGTCCACAAAACCAAAAGACAACGGACAGGTTGGGAGAAGATATTTGTAAATGACATATCAGATAAAGGGCTGGTATCCAAAATCTATAAAGAACTTATCAAACTCAACACCCAAAGAACAAATGATCCAATCAAGAAATGGGCAGAAGACATGAACAGACATTTCTGCAAAGAAGACATCCAAATGGCCAACAGACACATGAAAAAGTGCTTAACATCGCTTGCCATCAGGGAAATCCAAATCAAAACCTCAATGAGATACCCCGTCACACCAGTCAGAATGGCTAAAATTAACAAGTCAGGAAACAACAGATGTTGGCGGGGATATGGAGAAAGGGGAACCCTCCTACACTGTTGGTGGGAACGCAAGCTGGTGCAGCCACTCTGGAAAACAGTATGGAGGTCCCTCAAAAATTTCTAAATAGAGCTATCATACAACCCAGCAATTGCACTCCTGGGTATTTACCCCAAAGATACAAATGTAGTGATCTGAAGGGGTACATGCACCCCGATGTTTATAACAGCAATGTCCACAATAGCCGAACTATGGAAAGAGCCAAGATGTCCATCAACAGATGAATGGATAAAGAAGAGCTGGAATATATATACAATGGAATATTATTCAGCCATCAAAAGGAATGAAATCTTGCCATTTGCAAAGATGTGGATGGAACTGGAGGGTATTATGCTGAGCGTAGTAAGTCAATCACAGAAAGACTTGTATCATATGATCTCACTGATATGAGGAATTCTTAATATCAAGAAACAAACTGAGGGTTGCTGGAATGATGAGGGGTGGGAGGGATCGGGTGGCTGGGTGATAGACATTGGGGAAGGCATGTGCTATGGTGAGCACTGTGAATTGTGTGAGACTATTGAACCACAGATCTGTACCTCTGAAACAAATAATACATTATATATTTAAAAAAAGAAGAAAAGAAGATAGTAGGAAGGGAAAAATGAAGGGGGAAATCAGAAGGGGAGACGAACCATGAGAGACTATGGACTCTGAGAAACAAACTGAGGGTTCTAGAGGGGAAGGGGGTGGGGGGATAGGCTAGCCTGGTGATAGGTATTAAAGAGGGCACATACTGAATGGAGCACTGGGTATTATACACAAACAATGAATATTGGAACATTACATCAAAAACTAACGATGTGATGTATGGTGATTAAGATAACATAAAAAAAGTAAAAAATTAAATAAGGTAAAATAGAACATGAAACAATTTAAAAAAACTAATTATGGCTCCCAGTAATTACAAACAATATTGATTTTGTTATACTGATAAAAAAAAAAGAAAAAAAACTGAACTGAAAAAAATCATGTCTGTAGTCAAAAGAAATTATGTTTTTAATTTGTATATGCTTTATCTGTTGTTTAAAGAGAAATGTCCTTCCAAATAAAAATAAATGTCACGCTCTTGTGAGTTTTTCTAATCTTGTATTCCTTTTTTTTTTTTTTATGAAAGGAGGATATTGGTGACATAATATATACTTTAAAGTAACAAATTCAAATCACCTAGGAACCTGTTGAAATGCTGTCCTGGTGTGAGTCCTGATAATTTGCATGATGTCACACACTTGGTCCAAGGATCACACTTTAAGTAGTGAAGTTCTAATCAATAGTATAGAAATTGCACTTGCTCCAGACAAACAGTCTCTGTCAGATAATAAATATATGTAATTGAGGTATCTAGTTAACAGAGTTGTTTTTAAGAAATACAAAACGTAAAATCTTACATTGATGAATAGTTGCATTATATCATGGATTTACGAAAAGAGTAGTGAAAATTCTACCTATTTAATTCATTCATTCATTTAATAAATCCTTATATAATATGTATATAATTACATAATGCTTATATAATATAGTACTTATATCAACCTTACATAATAATTTATGCTTATGTAAGGCCCTCTTCAATACACTTTATAGTTATAAACCTCTTTTCTTCCTTATAATAACCCTAAAAGGTAAGCACTATTTTTATCCTCACTTTACCAGTGAGGAAACTTAAGATATAGAGAGGTCAAGTGACTTATTTAATGTCACAGCCTATTAACTGTAGCATCTCATGCCACATGTTGCAAAAATATTTTTAGATTTTCTTTATAAAAGCAACAATCCCACTAAAGTTTTCTAACATCATTAACTAAAAAACATATTCAACTATATTCAAATTCAAATTCAAATATATTCATTCAACTATTTTTTTATTTATTACTTAATATGTGCCTACTACTGTGCAAGTTTTTCCCCCTCTTAATTTTCTTAATAACTTTATTATTATATATAGTGTTATATATATATAATATATATATATAGTTATCACTAGTTTGCAGATAAAGTGGAAAAGACCAAAACGGATACAGTGATGATGTAAGTTATAAGTTATTGACAGCATCACATTCATGTCTACAGAATTCACGCAGGCTTCTTTTCTTAATGTATGTTATGTTGCCCCCTAAGTAAAAACTACCCAAGAATTCTAGAAAATAATATAAAAAATAAGAGAGTTCCTCCTAGAAAAGTGAAAATTTCTTTAAATATAATGTATTTAACATTTTGTATCTTCCAGAATTTAATTGATATTTTAACTTACACTAGTTAAACCGTACATACTTCAATGCCCAATAATTAATTCACTGATGCTTTTCTTAAAAGATAACAATTATTTTCTGTTACTTATAAAAGATTTTAAAAATAACTTGAAGATAAAGATATTTCAAATTATTAATAAAGTGGTTTGTAAATACCTCGACTACTCTTAAATTTAACGAAATTAAGCCATGTGGAGTTAAATGGATGTTTTCTTTTTTAGGGCACTATTTTGAATGCTCTTGATATTTAGATACTAAAATCCAGTAATATATATCTGAATTCCTTACTAGTGATTTAAAGCTTTCTGAGAATTTTGAGAGGGAAGAGACCAGGAAAAAACAACTAAAGAAAACATTTTCTTTAGTTGGTTGTACTAGAAATAAAATTGTATTCATACACACACAAGGTAAGAGGGGACAAAATCCTGGGGAGGCCAGAGTCATTGATGGATCAGCCAGAATGGAGAGGTACAGCTGCTAAATGTCTTTTACACTGGGATGGTATTACTGGAGACAAACTAATCTGCAACTGTCAGTCAAAGACATAACCTTCACACTCACCTTTTGCAAGTTATCAGGACCACATTCTCTTAATAACGGGCATGCTTGCCCATGGAAAGGTACCGGGAGTGACACCTGACTTAAAAGGTTAATCCACATTCTAAAATAAATGTCTCCATACTGACATTATAAACAATGAATGGTTTCAAGTGTTACTTTTCCCTTTTTTATACTTTATTCCCCAACATAAATGCTGGATTTTTATCTCATTCATTCATTTCCTTTCCTCCTCTCTCTTCCCTGTCCTTGCCACTTCTTTTTCTTTTCCCTTTTCTTCTCTTTCACCTTCCCCCACGTCCCAGGGCAGGGAGCAGGATTAGACCAAGACAGGAAGATACCCAAGCAGCCTCATTATTTTAGAGCTTCTGCAAACAGATGAAATGTGTATATTTTCCCAACATTTCTGGGTGGGTCTTAGGAACAATTGATTTTCTCTCTATATAAACTCAAACCCTTTTTATTTGGTGTAGCCCTTATACAGGTTGTCTCCCTCTGTCTTGGCTCCTCCCAAACAAAGCTTCCCTTCTTAAGAACAGTGACAATTGGTAGAGATTTACCTATACTATTAGAGAGATTGAAGAGGGAATTGACTAACAAAATGCATAATTTTGTTTCTAAAAAAAATCCGTTAGTGTCTACACATTCTCAGCCTCCAGGCAGCAAACTTCTGCTTTCTCTTTCTCCTCCAGCGCTTACCCTCTGGGCTCCCCATTATTTCAAATCTTAAAAGGAATGGTGGAATATTCTAGGTCAGATTAATTTCTTTTCCAATACTCCTTTTGAGAACTGTGTACAAGACTATTTCTCTAATTACTGTACCCATTGGATTAAATGAATATGTATATGTATAAATATAGGTATCAATCCAAGTAAATGGAAATCTCATATTGAGTAATAAATATTACATTTCTTTTTTTTTTTTTAAAGATTTTATTTATTTATTTGAGAGAGAGAGAATGAGAGATAGAGAGCACGAGAGGGAAGAGGGTCAGAGGGAGAAGCAGACTCCCTGCTCAGCAGGGAGCCCGATGTGGGACTCGATCCCGGGCCTCCAGGATCATGACCTGAGCCGAAGGCAGTCGCTTAACCAACTGAGCCACCCAGGCGTCCCTTAAATATTACATTTCTTAAACTGCTTTGTAATTAGCCCTTCTACTGGGCATCAGTGAGTCCTATTCTTATGCCAAATGATCTTGGATTTTTGCTACTTTTTGAGGGAGGCCCGAGAGAAAAAAGGAAAGTATTCTATCACCTTTCAATGTCTGCTCTTCTTTTAAAAAGTTTTATTTATTTAAGTAATCTTTACACCTCACACAGGGCTCAAACTCATGACCCTGAGATCAAGAGTTGCACACTTTTCTGACTGAGTCAGGCAGGTGCCCCTCAGTGTTTGCTCTTTTTTTACAACAAGAAAGACTCTGGTTTGCAAATCTTAGTAAGTACTTTAAGCAATTGTGTGGTAGAGGTATGGGACAGTGGATGGACAGAGTCACCAATTATCTAGTTATATAGGCAAAGTATGGCTCCTACTATTGTTTAAATTAATATTTTTAACTACACATTCTTACCAATTTAATTTCCAATTGTTAATTTTCTGGTCATGAATTTTACTCATTTATATATTGTGGCACTAATAATTTTCTTATCTAAGTGAATAAAATATATATTCAATGCATAAATTTAACCTCCCTTTTATAGTACTTGCTACTCATCTATGTTCTCATCCATTGATTGTATTTGTTTTGATTCTTTTTTCAACATATAAGCTTTTATGATTTTATAGAATTAACTCATATCTTTGTGAATAATTCTATAATTTCTAAGTTAATATAGAAAGTCAATTTAGGCTTGAAAAAATAATATTGATAAATATTCAATTATGTTATGAAGAATAAGTGAGATGGTGTACATGTGCCAGGTAGCAGTGAATTGCTTACCTCTACATACACACTTCATTGTTTTGCTCTGTGAAACTTGAACCAGACTCTGCAAACATTTCTCCTTTGCAAGCTGACACAGTGCTAAGTGTCATCAATAGAAGGGACCCTACAGGAGAAAAGAGTCTTCTCTGTCTTTCTTCTGTTGTGCTTCCTTTTCTCTTGCTCCTATGTCATAGATGCCAGCAGTAAGTGTACCAGAAACCCAGTGGTTATCACACTCCACCAAGTTTTTTTACCGGTCACTGTCCCTGGTTCCTGGTTCCAACAAGTGTTTTATTGACATTTTGTTGTCTATTTTGTCTACAATTAGAGATGGTCAGAAGTAGAGTTCTACATTGATTCATTGGCAGTTATTAACTGGCTGGCTCAATGATCTGAGACTTAGAAGAAATGGGATTAGAATACGGGTAACAAGGAAGTCAACAAAACATATGCGGATAGAAATCTCAGACTGGACACCATTTATGAAGATATGTGCACCTATGTTGTAAATGCCTACCAAAGGGCATCTACCTCAGAGGGAGCTCTTAGTAATCAGGTAGAAAAATAGCAAGCTCCGTGGGTGTCCATTAGCCTCTTTCTCCAGCCATCCCAAGACTTGCTCAGTGAACACATGAAGAAAAGTGACATTGGGGCCATGGCCTCAACAACATAGACTTACCATTACCAAAACTGACCTGGCTAACACTAATGCTCACTGCCTAATCTCTATAGAAGAGACCAACTAAACTCCAGTATGGCACCAGTTAATCAATGAGATAGTCCCCTTTAGGTACCAAGTTGTTAAAGATTTAAAGCTGTGAATGTAAGCAGGTTGGCAAATCTGGAGAAATAAGTTCTAATTCTTCCTGCCAGTGGTTGTGTATGTTGGTATTATTTTCTGGTGGTCGATAGGAAAAGGGCCTCCTTTTCTAATGATCTAAGGATCTTCTTTCTAACAACATAGAGAGGCAGATTAGCTGTGAAGCTAATGATATTGAAACTTCACAGCCTCACACTGTCCTGAAACCTTTCCAAGATTGGGAGGGTCCTAACAAGGTATTAATATGGTCAAATGGTTTTGAAAATTTGAGAAAGAGATATTTTATATTCTTATTCATTCCATTAAAAATGCCCACCACACAAAACTGTATCAGCTAAGGCCTCACAAAACTGGATCTGACCTGAAAGTATATTCTTACTAAAAGAAGAAAAATTAGAAGAAAAGAAAGGAAGGAAGGAAGGAAGGAAGGAAGGAAGGAAGGAAGGAAAGAAGGAAACAGGGGTGCCTGGGTGGCTCAGTCAATTAAGCATCCCACTCTTGATTTCAGCTCAGGTCATGATCTCAGGGTTGTGAGATCAAACCCTGTGTTGGGCTACACGCTGGGTGTGGTGCCTGCTTAAGATTCTCTCTCTTTCTCCCTTTGCCCCTCTCCCCCTGCCAAAAAAAAAAAAAAGAAAGAAAAAGAAAAGATAAAGATTAAGTCAGAAATTCCTCAATGCAATTATGTTTAGTAGATCATTTTAATGCACACTTGAGAAGGTTGTAGGGCTTTCTGAAAACATTAAATGTAGTTTTCTTTTATTTAGCTTATTTTTATATTAGTTTTACTATATGAGCATTCATTCTTTGATTCATGTGACCCCTTTCCTAAAATTCACTGAGACTGATCCTACATGGGCTGTTAAAAAAATATACCAATATATAAGAGACAACCAGGTATCTTGAATTTATATGAAGAGTCATCCTTTTCTATGAAGAAATAGATAGAGGATTTCTCTAATAAAAATCCAGAATGTTAACAGCATTAGTATTCATGGAGGCACATATGATGAGAGCATAAGGATGTTTTGACTTCTGTTGAAGAATGACATTAACTACATCTATAAAAACAGAATTAATTTACCACAAATGAGTTTATGAATACCGTGGAAAATCAATCTTGCCATTCTAAATGCCTACAGAATCTGAAAGTCTTATGGAATGTCAGGCACTACTAATATATAAGATAATTTTAATGCTAGCATACAATTTTATAAAATGTTTGATCACATCGTCTTATAAATATTCATAAAAATATCTCCTGAGTTTACCAAAATATCAGTGGTTTCTTATTTACAGCAGGTAACATGAAGCTAAGTTGGAAGTGTCAATGCAGTTAGAACTACCCTTTGGGAAGAACTAGTGAAAACAACTTCTTTTGGAGGAATGTTCCTCCATGTTGCAGAGGTCTAGAACCCAGAAGAGTACTGACTCTTCCTTTATTTCATGTGGACTTCTAAGGCTGCGGACTGCCTTTGTGAACCCTTTCTTTTTTTCTTTTTCCTTCTAGATGGCAGGATTTCCTTTTAACTAATTGTACTGGTATAGTAATAATAACAAAAATAATAATAATAAAAGTGTACATATCTTTTTGAGTTAGTGTATTCATTGGGTAAATACCCAGAAGTGGAATTATTGAATCATATGTTATTTCTACTTTTAATTTTTTGAGGAACAGCCATGGAGAGGGGATGGGCAAAATAGTAAAAGGGAGTGGGAGATACATACCTCCACTTGTGGCATAAAGAAGTCACAGAATAAAAAGCACAGAATAGGGAATATAGTCAATGGTATTGTAATAGTGTTGTGTGGTGGTTGATGGTAGCTACCCTTGTAGTAAGCATAACATAATGTATAGACTTGTGGAATCACTATGTCATATACCTAAAATTAATGTAACATTGTGCGTCAACTGTATTCTGTATTCAAAATAGCAATAATAATAATAATAATAATAGGATCAGAGGGAAAAAAAGGTGATTTACACTAGAACCTATAGTTTTTCAGAAATGGCTTTAAATACAACCGTAATATCATACAAATAGCAGGCAGTGTTCCCGTTTTTAAAAAGCATGGATTGTATCCCATAATCCAAGTGGGTGGAAAAATCTTGAAAGATTGAGAAACTTGTTCTTGAAAGTTAATTTTTAAATCAAACACCTATATTGAATGTATCTTTCTCTGTGCAGTCCAGTTGTATTCAGTATTACGTTGGTTTCTATTATTTGCAATATTCAGGTAGATTTTGTCAATTACCTCAAAATTATCATTCTTATACAATAAATCTATAAATGAATGATATGAAGAGATTAAACAATCCATAGAGAAAAAAACTGTATTTTCTAGTATAAGCCTTCAATACATTTAACAAATTATCACGAAAGGACATATTTTTCAAAATATGTCCATATATTTCTAAAGTTCAGTGGAAGTATTTGGTTCTTACAATTCCTGTTTGGTCAAAAGTAGTTTTGAATAGAAAAACTTAAGATAATAAAAAACAAATGAGTGAGTTACATATTAAGCCAGTTCCTTTGCTAGATATGAAATCTGAAGTTTTGGAAATCTCCCCAGACTAAAACCTACTAACAATTTATATTAAATTACCACAAAATAAATAATAGAAAAGCATAGCATATTATAGGATAAGAACAGTTATATTGAAAAGGATCAGATGAAAATATAATTATCTCCCAGTGAACACACACATACACAAAAGAAATATAAATCTATATCACCTGCCAGATCATTTTTCCTTTTTATGAAACAGGAAATTTAAAACACACCATTTATTTTACCTGTTGAAGTAATGTAAATGAAGGTGGGTTTAGCCCTGTGATAACTGCATTCCTCTTTAGATTTACCAAATGGAAACTAGGCAACTGTTGGGTATATATGCTATCAAATAAAGCTGATATTCAATCAAAATCTTGTAAAATATCATGTATCATAGGAAGAAAAACATAATGCACCAACTGTAGCAGCTAAATAATAAATTATGAGAGTTGGAATGTTTTAGTTTTTCTGAAGTAGGAAGGAAATATATATGTAGTTTTAGTATTTGTGGCAAGCTATGTGACTTTTTTTTATGAATCAAGCTATGTGATTTAATCACTCTAAGAGTTAATTTCTATATCTGTAAGATGGATTTGTTAATATCACCTACCTCATAGGATTATTGTAAAGATACATAAAATAAAATTGTAAAGAACTTAGCTTTGTTAGTGGAACTTAATACACACTTACAAATGTTAATTGTTATTGTTTGATATATTTCTTTGCTCAGAAAAAAAGCTAGCTCTTTCTGTCCCAAATCCATGATTTTTTCTGTGGTTACTATTGGTCAGAATAAAAATGTATTAAAGATATACCTGATTTTGTTCTCTTTAAAATCAGATAACAAAAAATAAGCCTGAGTCTAACTAGGATATTTCCATTATAAGAAGCATCTGGAATTGAAATGATCTGTCTTCTTCATTAATCCACATATTTTTTGTTATATACACTCCCTGTGTACTCTCCACTTATTGAAATATATTGAAGAAATTTAGAGTTAATAATTCAATATGAGTTTATCCTGTATGAAGCCAATCCTAACAGGTGTATTTGCCTATTTAGTACAAAAAGCACTATTGAGCACCTACTATCTACAAGCACTCTCTGAGACATCACATAGCAACATTCCAAAAATATGATAACACACTCTATTGCTGAGTATGTGGGAAATAGGCCACCCTCATTCATTACTAAGGATAAAACGATACAACCTCATGGAGGCCAATTTGACTATATTCATGGAAAATTTAAATGAAAATACCTTTTGAAAGAGCAATCAGGATTTGTTTTTTTATGTTACAGATTTTGCAGGATAGCGGTATTATTTGTAATAGCAGACATGAGCATATTAAATATACATCAGTAAGGGAGATGATATGTAAATTATATTATAACCATGTAATTGAATATAAGGCATCTGGAAGAAGAAGAAGAAGAAGAAGAAGAAGAAGAAGAAGAAGAAGAAGAAGAAGAAGAAGAAGAAGAAATGTACATTGTGTGTAGTAATAGGAAAATCTCTCTAAAGAACAGATTCATTGCTAACTAGTGTGATAGTTTGAAAATAAATAAATAAAAATACACAAAAAGTCCACATTTACATTTCCCAATAAATTCAAAAAAGTAAATTTTGAATAACACATAAGATGTAAGAATGATATCAAATGGGAAGGGGAGTAGGAAGTAGATCAGTGGAAGATCAGCTTTTCACTGTATGCCCCTTTTATATTTTCTGCATTTGGAATAAGATGAATATTTCACCTTTTCAAAATAAATCTGAAAAGTGACTGCTCTGGCTTCTCCTGGCTGCTGTTGGGGAATAAACTGTAAGAGAATAAAGTAGAAAGCAGAAAGACCTGTTAAGATGCTATTGCAATGGTCCAACTAATAGATGGTAGAGTTGATTCTGGATTTATTTCAAAGAAAATCAGAAAGGATTTGATGATTATTGGATGTGGGAGTAAGAGTTAATATGGGAGAGTAGTAGGGAGACTCTGGGCTTGCCTCATTCCTCAAACACACCTAAATCAACATCAAATCATTTGAACAACTAGAAAATCATCTGAGGATTAAGAAAACAATCTGAACAATTGGAGGGAGACAACATGGTGGATGCAGGGTTCAGAGCCATTAACTGGGGGAGAGAAAAGCCACAGTACTGCAGAGAGGAGGGAGCCCTTTTGGTGGAGAGAAGTCAGGGAGAGAGGGAGAGAGCAGAAGAGAGAGAAGTGCTTAGGGTTCATGCAAGATGCTGTGGTATGGGGATCTTGTGGCTTGCACTGGGAAAGAACTCTTTCCCTTCCTAGAGCACATTTGGAAAAAGGTATATTGCTTCTCCAAGAACAAAAGACCCACTAGGTGCCACTGAGCAGCCATTAACAGAAGGGGACAGAGGCACACACAGAGGACAAGTAACCTGGTCAGAGCTTTATGCTGTGCTTCAACATAGACTCTGGGCACTCACACACGCTTGCAGCTGCTTTTCTGGAACAGAATGGTGCCAAGTGCAGCACCATTAGGTTCTTCTCCCACCGAGAAGAGTGGGTCCATGCCTTACCAGGTCCTTTAAGATGTGGAGTTTTGAATCTCAGCCACAGACCACAGATAAAACATAGGAGAACTGTGGTGCCAGGCATCCTGACAGCCTGGGCACAGGCAGGCTGAGGGTGGGGATCTGACCAAAAGCCTGGGATACAGGAGTGGAGATTGTTCACTTTTCTGTGAGGACCTTCTGAACAGCAGTGGCCCTGAGTTCCCCTCCCTTGAGATGAGAGGGCACAGTAACACCATCTTTCACCACCACCTCCACCCCACTCCCCCACCTAACCCCTGCCCACCAGCATGGTAAGACTTCAGAGAGAAACCCAGTGGAGGCTTGAGTCGCTTATGCCAAACCTGCCCCAATGTGCCACAAGGGAATCTTTACAAGAACAGTTCTAACCATAAGCCAGCACAGTGGCCCTCTCCCTCAGAAGAATGACACAGGCCCCCCACATGTACCAAGTCTATTGATCATAGAGCACCCCAAAGCATTAGCTTCAATTCTGATGGAAATAGGACTAGGCTTTCCTTTTTTTTTTTTTAATTTTTTTATATCTTATATTTTATTTTTGGTTTTTTATTTATTTATGCTTTGGAATCAGGCTTATAGTTTTTAGTTCGTCTGTTTGCTTCCTTTTTTGTTCCTTTTCCTTTTCTCTTCTCTTGGATCAGGATTTTTTTTTTTCTAATCAGGGTTACCTAAACAAACAAATCAAAGCACATCTACTTAAAGGTCCAAACACTCTCTACTGCAAGCACGGAGGAATTCTGCAGAGAATTGACCTGTGGGAAAGAGCAGCCAAAACACAACAGTAGAGTGCACATAGCACATACCAGAAACACTTCCTGAAGCTCCAGGCCCTGAACAGTGTAAGACCTCTTCTTAATATACTATTACTCTCATGAGCATAACATGCAAAAGACAGAAACTAAGACATAATGACAAGACAGAGGAATTTTCCCCAAAAGAAAGATCAAGAAGAAATCTCAGCCAGGGATTTGCTCGAAACTGATATAAGCAATATATTTGAACAAGAATTTAGAACAGGTCATAAGAGTACTAACTGGGTTTGAAAGAAGCATAAAAGACACCAGAGAAACGGGATGCAGAGATAAAAGACCTAAACACTAGTCAGGCCAAAATAAAAAATGTTATAACTGAGATGAAAAACCAACTGGACGTAATCACAATGAGGATGGAAGAAGCAAAGCAACAAATAGGTGATACAGAATATAAAATTATGGAAAATAATGAAGCTGCAAATAAGAGAGAAAAAAACTATTACATCATGAATATAGACTTAGAGAACTCAGCAATTCCACAAAGTGCAATAAAATCCATATCATAGGAGTCCCAGAAAAAGAAGAGTGGGAGAAAGGGGCAGAACGTTTATTTGAATAAATTATAGCTGAGAACTTCCCTAATCTGGGGCAGGAAACAGGTATTCAAGTCCAAGAGGTACTGAAAACTCCCCTCAAAATCAACATAAACAACTCAACACCAAGACATATCATAGTGAAACTTGCAAAATACAAAGATGAAGAGAGAATTCTGAAAGCAGTGGCAGACAAAAGGTCCTTAACCTACAAGGGTAGACACATAAGGTTCGCAGCAAATCTGTCCCCAGAAAATTGACAGGCCAGAAGACAGTGGCATGATATATTCAACATGCTAAGTGGAAACAAATATGCAGCCAATAACACTATATCCAGCAAAGCTGTCATTCAGAATAGAAGGAGAGAGAGAGTTTCCAAGACAAGCAAAAACTAATGGAGTTTATGAACACTAAACCAACTCTGTAAGAAATATTCAAGGGGACTGCTTGAGCAAGAAAGAGAGACCAAGAGCAACAAAGACTAGAAAGGAATAGAGACAATCTACAGGAACAGTGACTTTACAGGTAACACACTGGCACTAAATTCATACCTATCAATAATTACTCTGAATGGAAATGGACTAAATGGTCCAATTAAGAGACATAGGGTATCAGAATGGATTAAAAAAAAATCCATCAATATGCTGCTTATAAGAGATTCATTTTACACCCAAAGTCACCTCCAGATTGAAAGGGAGGTGGTGGAGAACCATGTATCATGCTAATGGACATCAAAAGAAAGCTAGAGTAATCATACTTACATCACACAAACTAGATTTTACCAAAGACTATAATAAGAGATGAAGATGGGTATTATATTATAATGAAGGGGCCTATCTAACAAGATCTAACAATTGTAAATATTTATGCCCTCAACTTGGGAGCATCCAAATATATAAATCAATTAACAAAAAACTTGAAGAAATTCATTGAGGGGTGCCTGTGTGGCTCAGTCATTAAGCATCTGACTTCAGCTCAGGTCATGATCCCAGAGTCCTGGGATCGAGCCCCGCATCAGGCTCCCTGCTCAGCAGGAAGCCTGCTTCTCCCTCTCCCACTCACCCTACTTGTATTCCCTCTCTCACTGTCTCTGTCTCTGTCTCTGTCAAATAAATAAATAGATAAATCTTAAAAAAAGAAAAGGAACTCATTTATAATAATGCAATAATAGTAGGGGACTTTAACACCACACTCATAGCAATGACAGACAGATTATCTAAGCAGACAATCAACAAGGAAAAAAAGGGCTTTGAATGACACACTCTACCAGATGGACTTAACAGATATATTCAGAGAATTTCATCCTAAAGCAGCAGAATACACATTTTTTTCAAGTGTACATGAACATTCTCAAGAATAGATCAAATACTGGGTCACAAATCAGTCCTTAGCCAGTACAAAAAGACTGAGATCATACCATACGTATTTTCAGACCACAACACTATGAAACTGGAAGTCAACCACAAGAAAAAATTTGGAAAGATCACAAATACATGGAGGTTAAAGAATATCCTACTAAAAAATGAATGGGTTAACCAGGAAATTAAAGAAGGAATAAATAAAAAAATACATGGAAGCAAATGAAAATGAAAATAGTTTCTTCTGGGACACAGCAAAAGTGGTCATAAGGGGGAAGTATATAGCAATACAGGTCTTCCTCAAAAAGCAAGAAAAATCTCAGATATACAACCTAAACTTACACCTAACGGAGTTGGGAAAAGAACAGAAAATAAAGCCTAAAACCAGCAGAAGAAGGGAAATAATAAAGATTAGAGCAGAAATAAATGATATAGAAATTAAAAAGAAAACAAAAACAGTAGAACAGATCAAAAAAACTAGGACCTGCTTCTTTGAAAGAATTAACAGAATTGATAAACCCCTAACCAGACTTACTAAAAGAAGGGAGAAAGGACCCAAAATAAATAAAATCATGAATGAAAGAGGAGAGATCACAACCAACACTGCAGAAATACAAGCAATTATAAGAGAACATTATGAAAAATTATATGCCAACAAATTGGGCAATCTGGAAGAAATGGATAAATTCCTAGAAACATATAAACTACCAAAACTGAAACAGGAAGAAATAGAAAATTTGAACAGACCTATAACCAGCTAATAAATTGAACCAGTAATCAAAAATCTCCCAACATATGAGTCCAGGGCCAGATGGCTTCCCAGGGGAATTCTACCAAACATTTAAAGAAGAATTAATACCTATTCTTCTAAAGCTGTTCCAAAAAATAGAAATGGTAGAAAAACTTCCAAACTCATTCTATGAGGCCAGCATTACCTTGATTCCAAAACCAAAGACCCCACCAAAAAGGAGAATTACAAACTAATATCCCTGATGAACGTGGATGTGAAAATTCTCAACAAGATACTAGCTAGTCAAATCTAACATTACATTAAAAAGGATTATTCACCATGATCAAGTGAGATTTATTCCTGGGTTGCAGGAGTGGTTCAATATCTGCAAATCAATCAACATGATACACCACATTAATAAAAGAAAGGATAAGAACCATATGATCCTCTCAATAGATGTAGAAAAAGCATTTTTTTAAAAAAGCACCCTTTCTTGATAAAACCCTCAAGAAAGTAGGGATAGAAGGAACATACCTCAACATCATAAAGGCCATATACAAAAGACCCTCACTTAATATCATCCTCAATGGGGAAAAACTGAGAGCTTTTCCTCTAAGGTCAGGAACACGACAGGGATATCCATTCTTACCACTGTTGTTCAACATAGTACTAGAAGTCCTAGCCTCAGCAATCAGACAACAAAAAGAAATAAAATGCATCCAAATCAGCAAAGGAGTCAAACTTTCACTCTTCACAGACATGACACTCTGTGGAAAACCCAAAACACTCCACCAAAAAATTGCTAGAACTGATGATGAATTCAGCAAAGTCACAGGATACAAAATCAACATACAGAAATCTGTTGTATTTCTATGCACTAATAATGAGACAGAAGAAAGAGAAATTAAGGAATGGGTCCCATTTATAATTTTACCAAAAACCATAAGATACCTAAGACTAAACCTAACCAAAGAAGTTAAAGATCTGTACACTGAAAGCTATAGAATACTTATCAAAGAAATTGAAAAAAAAAAATCAAAGAAATGGAAAAATGTTCCATGCTCATTGACTGGAAAAACACATAGTGTTAAAATGTCTATAGTAACCAGGGCTCCTGGGTGGATCAGTCATTGAGCGTCTGCCTTCAGCTCAGGTCATGATCCCAGGGTACTGGGATCGAGCCCCGCATCGGGCTCCCTACTCCGCGGGAAGCCTGCTTCTCCCTCTCCCACTCCCCCTGCTTGTGTTCCCTCTCTTGCTGTGTCTCTCTCTGTCAAATAAATAAATAAAATCTAAAAAAAAGGTCTATAGTAATCAAAGCAAACTACACATCTACACATTCAATGCAATCCTAATCTAAATAGTCACAGCATTTTTCACAGAGCTAGAACAAACAATCCTAAAATTTATATGGAACCAGAAAAGACCACAAATAGCCACAGTAACGTTGAAAAGCAAAGCAAAGCAAGGGTTATCACAATACCAGACTTCAAGCTATATTAGTATACAGTATTATATACAGTATAGTACTGACACAAAAACAGATACATAAATCAATAGAACAGAATAAAGAATCCAACAATTGACCAACAACTATATGGTTAACTAATCTTTGACAAAACAGGAAAGAATATCCAATGGAAAAGAGACAGTCTCTTCATCAAATGGTGTTGGAAAAACACTTTTGTACACCATAAACAAAAATAAGTTCAAAAAGGATGAAAGACCTAAATGTAAGATAGGAAACCATCAAAATCCTAGAGGAGAACACAGGCAGAAACCCCTTGGACCTCAGCCATAGGAACTTTTTACTAGACATGTCACCAGAGGCAAGGTAAACAAAGGCAATAATGAACTATTAGGACTTCATCAAGATAAAAAGCTTCTGCACAGCAAAAGAAACAACAAAACTAAAAGGCAACCTATGCAATGGGAGAAGATATTTGCAAATGACATATTGGGTAAAGGGCTAGTGTCCAGAATCTGTAAAGAACTCATGAAAATCAATAGCAGCTGAGAAATGAGCAGAAGATATGAACAGATATTTCTCCTAAGAACACATACAAATGGCTAACAGACACATGAAGAAATACTCAACATCACTCATCATCAGGGAAATACAACTCAAAATCACAAATGAGATACCACATCAAACCTGTCAGAATGGCTAAAATTAACAACTCAGGAAACAACAGATGTTGACAAGAATGTGGAGAAAAGGGAGCCCTCTTACACTGTTGGTGGGAATGCAAACTGGTGCAGCCACTCTGGAAAACAGTATGGAGGCTTCTCAAAGTTAAAAATAGAACTATATTACAACCCAGCAATTACACTACTAGGTATTTATCCAAAGTATACAAAAATATTGATTTGAAAGAGCACATGCACCCCAATGTTTATAGCAGCACTATCAACAATAGCCAAATTCTGGAAAGAACCCAAGATTCCATCGAATGATGAATAGATGAAGAAGAAATGGTGTGTATGTATACAATGGAATATTACTCAGCCATCAAAAAGAATGAAATCCTGCCATTTGCAACAACATGGATGGAACCAGAACGTATTATGCTAAGTGAAATAACTTAGATAAAGACAAATATATGATTTCACTCATATATGGAAATTAAGAAAAAGATAAACATAGGGGAAGGGAAGGAAAAATAAAATAAGAAAAAAACAGGGGGAGTCAAACCATAAGAGACTCTATAGTTAAGAGAACAAACAGGGTTGCAGGAAGGAGGTGGGTGGGGGATGGGGTAAATGGGTGATGGGCATTAAGGAGGGAACTTGTTGGGATGACCACTGGGCATTATATGTAAGTGATGAATCACGAAATCACTAAATTCTAATCCTGAAATCAATACTACATTATATGTTAACTAACTTGTATTTAGATTTATAAAAAAAAGAGAGAGAGAGAGAGAGAGAAGACAAAATGAATGATAATACAGAAGACCACTGGAGAAAGAAAATTGTAAAAAAAAAAAAATGCCAAGAAGTTTGTGTTTTATACATGTGATGCTAAGAAATATTTTTAAATGAAAATATGGACTAGGTATTTATCCCAAAGATACAAATGTAGTGATCTGAAGGGGCATCTGCATCCCAATGTTTATAGCAGCAATGTCCAAAACAGCCAACTATGGAAAGAGCCCAGATGTCCATTGACAGATGAATGGATAAAGAAGATGTGGTGTGTATATATACAACTGAATATTACTCAGCCATCAAAAAAATGAAATCTTGACATTTGCAACAACGTGGATGGAACTAGAGGGTATTATGCTAAGAGAAATAAGTCAATCAGAGAAAGACAATTATCATATGATTCTATTCACAGGTGGAATTTAAGAAACAAAACAGAGGAGCATAGGAGAAGGGAGGGAAAAATAAAACAAGATAAAATCAGAGAGGGAGATAAACTGAAAGAGACTCTTAATCATAGGAAACAAACTGAGGGTTGCTGGAGAGGAAGGTAGTAACCAGCTGATGGACATTAAGGAGGACAGGCGATATAATGAATACTGGGTGTTGTATAAGAAAGATGAATCACTGAACTCTACCTCTAAAACTAATACACTGTATGTTAATAATTGAATTTAATTTTTTTAAAGAAAAGATGGCATCAGTGTGTAGAAAGAATTTAAAATAGAGACTAAACATAGAACAACTGAAGATTATTTTATTCAATAATTTATACTTTTTGCACCCTCAACCAGAGTGGTGGAAGTTGCAATGGAAACTAAATTAAATGAAAGAAAAATACATTTCAAGGTATTATAGAATTGTTCAACTATCCACTTATATATTTATTTATTGTACTTTTTGCTTACTTGTTTTCAGATACTTTGAGGAAAGTATTATATGCTTCCACAGTTTGAATTTGTGGCAGGGATGTTGTTTGTTGGTTGATTTGGAGTTCTAATATACTATAGTATATTGAAATAATTTTATTTTCATGTCTTTGGATAGGGAAGTACTCTTGAGTTCCCAGAGCCTTTCTTTTTTCATTTTCTTATACAGCTACTGTTTGTACATGGCTGTCCCCTTCATCCATGGGCATTGAATTTATTTGTGTTTTTTAAAGATTTTGTTTATGTATTTGAGAGAAAGAGAGAGAGAGCACAAGCAGGACAGACTGTGAAGAAAAAAAAAGAAGAAAAAAAACTCAAGTTTTTCCTAAATTACAATTTTTAGAGAATTCTGTAATGGGTCTATATATATATCATCAATAAAATTTCTGCCATGAATGCAATAAAACATTTGGATAAGCATAGTCTTAAGAAAACTTTCATTATAGAGATATGAAAATTCAATTTCCCAATTGAAATTATGTAAAGGCTCAAAATAATACATCATTTTTTAAAAAAGATAAAACTGTGGACTAGGGCACCTGGGTGGCTCAGTTGGTTAAGCATCTGCCTTCAGCTCAGGTCATGATCCCAGGGTCCTGGGATTGAAACTTGAGTCAGGCTCTCCACTCAGTGGGGAGCCTGCTTCTCTCTCGCTCTGCCTGTCATTCCCCCTGCTTGTGCTCTCTGTTGCTCTCTCTCTCTCAAATAAATGAATAAAATCTTTAAAAAAAATTTTAAAAAACCATGTGGACTGAAAATCTTTTAGATATTTGTCAATAGACATTATTTGTTAAAACCACACTTTTATAAAATTTGGTACACCAAATCTTTGAAATGTATCTGGAAATATTTATTTGCAAATTAAGGGCAGATTTAAGGTTTTTAATAGGAAGGCATGATAGATGAAAATTAAATGCTGGAGATAAGATAGAAACCTGTTCATAAAACTACCAAAGTCCATGTCACCTCTGCAGGAAATGGCTGGAGAAAATAATCTGTGTCTGCTTCAATTTACTGAAAGATCTAATGGGTAATTAAGGTTCCCAAATTCCAACTAATATAGCTACATTAATCAAAGTGTTGGCACGATATGATGCATTGCTATTAATTTTAAGGTACAATGTAAGTAATTTGCTAAAATATAAAGTGCAAAAGCTTGTGAATACTTGATGAAAAGAGTGGAATTTTACATAATTTACTGATAAATTTAAGCTAACACTTCAGTAGAGTTTCCTAGCTGAAGTTTTCAAATGGCATATTTCCAGTTCCCTATTCTATCCACCAACTCTTTTGTTTCGCCTAAGGCCAAGTCAGTTTCCTTTTATCCTAATGCTTACATTATTGTTTCTCTTAAAATAGGGAACTCTTATCAATAGTTAGGTTTCTATCAAAAGAGGAAAAACAGGATGGAAATAGAGAGGGACAAAAATTCAAGAAAAATGAGCTCTGCATATTTTTTTTAGTTTAATATACATGTATTGAAGCATCTTCACTCATTTGCATTGCTTACTTGATTCCCACAGACATTTGAAATTGTCTATACCTTTTCCAGGCAAGGGATAGAAGCAGCTAAAAGAATGCCATGTGGCTGGACAGTAATGGATGAGGGTGAAAGTATCAAGAAGGAAAAAGGAAACGCAGATCTCTGGCTTTTAAACCATCATCATAGCCAAAATATGCAAAACAAATCAACTGTGACCTAAGATTACACAGGACTTCCAAGGAAGGTTCCAGAGAGAAGGGTAACCTGGACACTCTTTCTTATAGAGTCTAAAGCTTTTGGTACATCCAGAATCAAAACGACCTGCAGGTGCTGAAGACTCGAGTAGTCAGTTCCAGCTTGCTTTAGTCATGGTCCGCTGGAGAAACAGAACAAATGGGATGCATATTGATATATAGGAAGAGATCTATTTTAAGGAAATGGTTCATAAGATTATGGAGGCTGGCAAGTCCAAAATCGGTAGGGTGAGCCCGCAAGATAGAAACCCAGGAAGAGCTGGTGTTGTAGTTCAAATCTGAGGGCTGGCTGCTAGAACTTCCTTTTGCTTAAGATAAGTCAGTCTTTGTTCTAGTTAGGACTTCAACTGATTGGATGTGGCCCACCCACATTATGAAGACTAATCTCCTTTAAATGTCCAAAGTCCATTAATTTGAATGATAATCTCATCCAAAAAAAAACCTCCACAAAAAAATCCAGATATGTTTGACCACATATCTGGCACCATGGCCCAACCAAGTTGATGCATAAATTTAGTCATCACATATCTCATCTTAGTGAATTCTATATCAGTCAACAGTTATGCTCTAATAAAAATTCACACATTTTCTTTATGTAGAATTCATTTAATTTTTATTTTCTTTCTTTTCTTTCCTATTTTTTTAGAGAGAGAGAGAGAGTGCAAGCGGGGTGGGGGGCAGATGGGGAGAGAGAAAGAGAAAAAATTTTAAGCAGGCTCCATGCCCAGCACAGAGCCCAACATGGGACTCAGTCTCACAACCTTGAAATCATGATCTGAGCTGAAATCAAGAGTTGGATGCTTAACCAACAGAACCACCCAGGCACCCCCCCACACACTTTTTTATTTTACAGGACAATGTGAAGAAAAATATTCAGCATAGAAATCTATCCACCATCCAGAAATAGTTAATTTGTACCACCCCTGAAAACTTGAAGAAATATAGTTCGTTTATTTAGCTGACTCTGATTTGCGGCTTTAAGCACTTGTGAGCTATAAAAGATTCAAAATAACATCAACTTATGAATTTATTATTGCCAGTAATATTTACCTTTCTGAGAATGTCTAAGAGAATTAGTTATAAATTGTATCTGCATATCTAATTACAACAATAGTTATAGTATATTTCCCTGGCCCAGTTACTAATGTGAAAGTTTCTCAGTGGTTTGAAATGAACATTTGTAGAAACCAGATCAATTTTAATGTGTGTTTTTGTTTTGGAGATGTTAACATTTCCACCAGTGCCTGTTGCATGTTAAAGCTTAATCATATTTACAAATACCTTTCCTATAAAGTTATGCTGTGTGGCAATCATTAGTTGTGATAACTTTATGTCACTTGAGCAGAACTTACTTTTTTATGTAGGTCCAATATTATTTAGATCTAGTGGACTTCTTGCTTCTAATTTTAAGCAGTTTGAGATGTGCTGCAAGAGTTTGTGTCCAGTTACTTTGGTATATAGTATAAAATGCCTCAAACACCAATATTACTTAGAATGGCAATATTACTGAAAAGGATACTATGATTCTTTTCATTTTTAGAAATGACTGAGATTTCTTAAAGATTATTATATACTAGATCTTATGGTAAATTCAGTTAACTGTGGATAGTAGAACCACATTTTAAAAAATTATTCTGTAAGGAAAAGATATTAAATGAGTAAATTTTACAGCAGGCTAGTGCAAAGGGGATTTCCAAAAGTACTTTAAAGCGTTATTTAATATGCCCATCAGGATGTAATGTATAATTATTAGCAGTAATAGAAAGAAAGAAAGAAAGAAAGAAAGAAAGAAAGAAAGAAAGAAAGAAAGAAAGAAAGAAAGAAAGAAAGAAAGAAAGAAAGAAAGAAAAGAAAGAAATTTCTATTGTCAATTGCTACTTTTGTATGGATGTATTCACATAAAAGGATTTTAAGAAAGTAAATCACTCAACTATCTTCTAATATATTTTTCCATGCGTTTGCTTCCTTTTAAGATTGTCTTGCTGTGAGCAATTTTATAGGATATTATGGATTTATGAGCATCACATAAAAATCTTTGAGAGCATGCTAATACAAGGTTTGAGTCGTCAACATATGATCTTTTTAAACAAGAGTTTCTCTCTTTAATATAATAATAAACTTTCTCCTCTAGTTTTTATTTTAAAAATTAAACTTCTAATTAAATTAAAACTGAGTTCCTTTTTGTATCTATTTAGCCTCCCCATGTTAGAATATTTATGGAAAAATTACTATTAGTCAAGTTATCAATTCAGATTTTCATTATTATATAAATATTTTTGGTCTGAGAAGATATAGAAAAAAGTTAGAAATACATACTTATCCAATTTAGTTGGCTCAGTTATATCCAAAAGGAATAAAAATTATACTTCACTTAAGAAATCTTATTTCTCTTGCTGGTGTGTGACTAATGACTTGTCTTTTTATTTTTTTCAATCAATCAATCAATCATAATTCAATCAATCAATATCCAAAGGCTAAATATCCAAAAACAAGAGAAAAGATTGGCTAGGTGAAAATGTCTTAAGTCTCTTCGAAGCCAAAGAAAAAATAACTGCTGTCTGTGAAAGTAATATTAAAACTCAGCATATTTCAAAATAATAATACTAAGTGAACTTCAAATAAAAGAAAAGTTGTTTTCATATTTTATTGCTCGATTTAGTGGCTATTTTAAACTGATTTTCAAACTACATATCTGTTTGCATATTTGTCTCCTAGTATTAAGATTCCTTTTTAGGTAAATTTTTCTTTGACTCAAGTATTTAGCCCATAATTATATTTTTGTACGTAACTATTTAAGGCAGTGATTTGATTAACATATTTGGATAGCTTTAATACCTGTCATATTTTGTATCAATGAGCAGCCTGGTTGTTCAGATTAATTAGTATGCATTTTCTTCTTTTGAAAACTGTATATAATAATTTTGTTTTTTTAATTTATCGAGAATTTATTAGTTGCTTGCATTACAAAGGTTTTTAAAGTGTCTTTTAAAAAGTGACACTCCTGATGTCAAAATGCTCATTGCTTATAGTGTCTGAGCTCTGTCTAATTAAAGATTCTCCATGTGAATCATTCATGTTGGTGGTCCGATGAAGCCAATGAGAACTAAGTAATGACATGGAGTTAACAGTATAATGTATTTTGTCATATGCACATTTTTAATTGAATGTTCAAGGTCATATGAATTACCAATTTGACTAATTTATCTTATACAAGTGTGGGGAAAACAAAATATGCATCAAATGCATATGGATGAAGGAACGATGTTCATTGTAATGCATGTTAAAATTCTTGAGTCACAACTTTTCCCACAAAAATGTACCTTCAAACATATGAAGAAACCATTAGAAAGTAAGAATCAATGTCTCAAACATTTTAAAGTATATTGTGTGTAATGTATCTTTTATATGAGGCAGAACACATATTTTAGGTAAAGTAAAAATGTCTTTATAGTGAAAAATATATTATAATTTCACTTGATGATTCAAATAAAATTTGATGTTTAAAAATAAAATATATGTTGATTAAAGAAAATAATAAAAAATGTGTGTGTAGATGGGTGGATGGATGAGCAGGTAGGTAGAGAGATACATGGAGAAATAGATGTTTCAGAAATATAAGTAGAAAGTACTCTAAAAGTTCAAAGTTGGGATAAAGATGAATATTTCAATATATCAACATAACTAACACATTAACATTTAAAGAAATTGAAATGGTAAATAATATTATATCATACCCACTTCTTGGAAAACAAAATAAGAATAACACAATTTTATCACAAGGTTTTTTTTTTTTTAAACATAGAGGTTTTTTTAAAGATTTTATTTATTTATTTGACAGAGAGAGAGAGATAGCGAGGGCAGGAACACAGCAGGGGGAGTGGGAGAGGGAGAAGCAAGTTCCCCACTGAGCAGGGAACCTGATGTGGGGCTCAATCCCAGGACCCTGGAATCATGACCTGAGCCAAAGGCAGACACTTTAACGACTGAGCCACCCAGGTGCCCTTATCACAAAGTTTTACCAGACATTCAAAAAACAAATAATTATTTTATATATTATTTTTGCAGACAGTAGAGTTGATTGATCACAGGTTGTTATAGCCTTGATATTGAAGTTTGATAAAGGAATTAAATAAATGAAAAATAACGTTATTTTGCAACAAGTTTGCAAAAATTTCAAGTATAATTAGTCAACCAAATCCTTCAATGTATTAAAATATAATTAATCATGTCAAATAGAATTTATTCCAGAAATGCAAGATTGGTTTAAGATAACCAAAATAAATTAATAAAATTTATCTTATTTTGAAAAAAGAAGAAAATTTGTATATAGAAATTAAATATAGAAACAATAGTAGCTTTCTTGACTGTCTACAACTATGTATGATAAAATGTTTTAAAATATCAAAATGATGTAAGAACTCTCTTAGCTTATAAATTCTATTTGACAAAATTGTATGGCAAATATTCACTTAATATAATTCTAAAGTTGAGAAGCATTTCTTTAAGATTGGGACTAAAACAAAAATATCTACCATATGTATTAGTATTTAACTTAGAACTAAAAGTCTGGCCAAGGCAATACCTCAAGAAGAAATAGGTAACAAAAATAGTGCAAGAGAGAAGCAAAGCCTTCATCTGATACAAAATATTTAATACAGAACATACACAGAAACAATATTTAAATTAATTTAAATTAATATAAATTTCTGAAAGGTAGTCAGAAGATCAAGAAAAACAATATTTTTCCTCTTTAATAGAAAGAGGCAAATAGAAGATGTAATCGACAAGAAGAGATCATTGGGTATAATTTATAATCACCACAAAAAATAAAATAAGATTTCATAAGCCTGAAACTTATGTAGAACATTTAAAAATATTTTATAGGGCACAAAAAAGGTTTGTATAAATGACATATGAACATTATTAGTTGATTGAAAATTGGAAGGTTATAAATATACAATTAGGGGACCAATTAATAAATTGTATTTATTCTAATAAAAAGTCCTTCACTGTTTTTGAGAATTTTGATGACATAGTTATAAAATGCATATGGAAATCTTTTAGGGGCGCCTGGGTGACTCAGTTGGCTAAGCGTCTGACTCTTGATTTTGGCTCAGGTCATGATCTCAGGGTCATGAGATCAAGCCCTACATCAGGCTCTGCATTGAGCATGGAGACTGCTTAAGATTCTCTTCCTCCCTCTCCCTATACCTCTTCCCCTCTCCCCTGCTCATGCTCTCTCTCTCTCTTTTCCAAAAAAAAAAAAAAGGAAAGAAAAGAAAAGAAAATCTTTTAATAGCTAAGATAATTTTTGGAATATTTAAAAAAAAAGGCTGACCTGTGTGTCACTTTATCAATATGAAAAAACTCAGAGCTATTACAGTAGTAGGTATAGGCAGAAGAACAGATAAATAGATTCTTGGAACAGAGTAGAACCTGTGATAATAGGATACATGTGGATGGTATATGATAGAAATAGTATCAAAAATCAGAATGAAATCTACTAAATGGGAGAAGATATTTGCAAATGACATATGCAAAATATATAAAGAACTTACATAAGTCAACACCCAAAAAACAAACAATCCAATTTAAAAGTGGGCAGAAGACATGAACAGACATTTCGCCAAAGACAAACAGATGGCCAACAGACACATGGCAAGATGCTCAACATCACTGATCATCAGGGAAATTCATATCAAAACTACAATAAGATATCACGTCGCATCTGTCAAAATAGCTAAAATCAAAAACATAAAAAACAACAAGTGTTGGCTAGGATGTGGAGATAAAGGAACTCTCATGCACTGTTGGTGAGAATGTAACTGATATAACCACTGTGGAAAACTGTATGGAATTTCCTCAAAAAATTAGAACTAGAACTACCCAATGGTCCAGTGATTTCACTACTGGATATTTACCCAAAAAATACAAAAACAGTGATTCAAAGGGATACATGCACCCCTATATTTATTGCAGCAAATTATGGAAGCAGCCAAAGTGTCCATCAATAGATGAATGGATAAAGAAGATGGAATATTATTCAGACATAAAAAGAATGAATTATTGCCATTTAGAACCACATGGATGGAGCTAGAGTATAATGCTAAGTAAAATAACTCAAAGAAAAACAAATACCATATGATTTCACTCATATTTGGAATTTAAGAAAGAAAACAAATGAACAAATGGAAAAAAGAAAGAAGGAAAAATGAAGAAACTGACTCTTAACTGTAGAGACAGAGGGGAGGGGGTAGGAGGATGGGTTAAATAGATGATGGGGATTAAAGAGTACACTTATCATAATGAGCACTGAGTATTGCTTAGAATTGTTGAATCACTATATTGTACACCTGAAACCAAGATAACACTGTATGTTAACTCTACGGGAATTAAAATTAAAAAAAAAAATGAGAATAGAAAAGATAAATCATCTAATATGAAGTTGTAGAAAATTGACTTGTATGGGGAAAAATAAGTTATATCAAATAAAAAAAACAAACTATAAGTGGATTAAAGACTTAACCATAAAAGGCAATTTTTAAAAATTATTTGAGAAGGGCACCTGGGTGGCTGAGTTGGTTGACTGTCCAACTCTTGGTTTCAGCTCAGGTCATGAACTAATAGGTCATGAGATTGAGCCCTGTGTTGGGCTCCCTGCTCAGTGGGGAGTCTGCTTGAAAGATTCTCTCCCACTATCCCTTCCCCCACATGCTTGCTCTCTCTCTCTCTCTCAAGATAAATAAATAAATCTTTAAAAAAAATAATTGAGAAAATATGTGAACAGTATTTATGGCATTTGTATAAAAGCACTGATGTTTTAAAAAAAAGAAAAAATGGTAGGAAGAGAGGGAGGGAGAGAGACGGGGAGAAGAGGAAGAAGAAGGAGAAGGAGGAGGAGGAAGGAAGAGGAGGAAGGAGGGGGGAGAGGAGGAGGAGGAGGGAAACAGAAGAGGAGGAGGAAAGGAAGGAAGAATGGAAGGAGGAATGAAGAACAAATTAAACCTAAAGTTAGCCGAAGGAAAAAAATAACAAAGATCAGAGCAGAAATAAATGAAATAGAGAGTAGAAAAACAGTAGAAAAGAACAACAAACTAAGTGCTGGCTTTTCTGAGAAGATAAACAAAATTCACAAAACTTTAGCTGAACTAAGAAAAAAAGACTCAAGTAAAATAAAAAATTAACTAGAAGACATTACAATTGATACCACAGAAATATAAAGAATCATATGAGAATACTATGAACAATTAAATGCCAACAAAGGTGATAACCTAGAAAAAAATGGATAAATTCCTAGAAACATAACAACCTACAAAAACTGAATCATGGAGAGCTAGGAAATCTGAACAGACCAATAACTAGAAGGAGACTGACTCAGTAATAAAAAATCTCTCAACAAAGAAAAGTCCAGGACCAGATGGCTTCACTGGTGAAGTCTTCCAAACATATAAAGAGCTAATAGGAATCCTTCTCAAATGCTTCCAAAAAATTGAAGAGGAAGGAACATATCCAAACTAATTTGATGAGGCCAGCATTATTCTGATACCAAGCCAGATAAGGAAACTATAAGAAAACAAAATCACAGGCCAATATCCTTGATAAACAGAGATGCAAAAATACTTAACAAAATACTAGCAAACCAAATTCAAATGCACATTTAAAAAATCATATGCATAATTAAGTAGGATTTATCACTGGAATGCAAGGATGGTTTCAACATATGCAAATCAATAAACATGATAAACCACAGTAATGGTGGATAAATGAGGGATAAAAATCATATCAATAAATGCAGAATAATCATTTAAAAAATTTATAATCCTTTCCTGATAAAAACTCTCAACAAACTGTGTATAAAGGGAACATAGCTCTACTTAAAAAGACCATATATGACAACCCACAGCTGACATCATATTCATGATGATTAAAAGCCAAAAGTTTTTCCTCTAAGATCAAAAACAAGACAAGGATGTCCACTCTCACCATTTTTATTCACATAGTCCTGGAAATCCTAGTCAGAACAATTAGGCAAGAAAAAGAAATAAAAGGCATTCAAACTGAAAAAGAAGAAGTAAAGTCATTTTGTTTGCTGATGACATGATTTTGTATACAGAAAATCCTAAAGACACCACCAAAAAACTATCAGACCTAATAAACAAATTAAGTAAATAAAATCAATATACATATATCAGTTGATTTTCTATACCCTAACAAGAGCTATTGGAAAGAGAAATTAAGAAAACAATCACATTTACAATAGCATCAAAAAGAATAAATACCTAGGAATAAATTTAACCATGGAAGTGAAATATATATATACTGAAAACTATAAGACATTGATGAAAGAAATTGAAGAAAACACAAATGAATGAAAAAATATTGTGTTCACAGATGGAAAGAATTACTATGTTAAAGTATTCATACTACACAAAGTAATCTATAGATTCAATGAAATATCTATTAAAATTCTGAGAAAAATAGAGAGGAATATCTTATATATTCAAATACTATTTATGACAACATGGATGAAATTGGAGGACATTACGCTAAGTCAAATACATCAGACAGAGAAAGACAAATACTGTATGGTTTTATTCATATGTGAAATCTACAAAAAAGTTAACTTATAGAAACAGAGTGGAGTAATGATTGCCAGGGGCTTGGAGGTGGGGGAAAATGGGGAAATTTTGGTCAAAGATTACAAACGTTCTGTTATACGATGAATATGTTCTGAAGATCTAATGTCCAGGATGGTGACTATCATTAGTAATTAAAAACAACAGGAAGAAGAAAAGCAAAAGAATCTCAAAGCCACAAATGAAAATATTAATGGATTTCTCTACTGCAATATGAAAGGTTCTTGCTCAACAAAAGATAACATAGAAAAGTTAAATATAAATATATTTAATATTCATAAATATTCATATAATGGCAAATGTTTTGAGAATCAACAAGAAAAAGACAGAAATCTAATTAAAAATGGGAATTCACATACAAAAAGGGAAACCTAAAAAGCAGTAGATGTATGAAAGACAGTAGATATATAAAAAGATTCTCAACATCATGTCTAAGCAAAAAAGGAAAAATTTTAATGCTTATTTTTGCCATCAGGTGGGCAAAATTTTAAAGTGAATTATTTCCAGGGGCTGATGATAATACCCCCTTACACACTACAGTGGCAATGGAAAATGGTCAGATGTTCTAGAGTAGTTTGGGAACATGAATTGGATATAAAGAAACACTACAGCCCAGTAAGTCTGCCCCCACATTAGACTTTAATATTTTTTCTCTGGCTTGATTAAGCAGACCTAGAGAGGAGGAGTTTTGCTGCACTATTTTAATAATGAAGAATTGGAAGTAGGATGGAGAAGTCATTAAATACATGTGGATTTCATATATAAAAATATATGACACTAAAATAAGAATAAACTATGTCTATTCATCAATCTGTAGGAATATGAAAAACCTAATAGTGAAGGAAGAAGACAAAGAATACTTAGCAGTTATGTAAATTAAATACTAGGAGTTGGAAATGTATGGGATGTTATATGATTAGGGAGGGAGAAATATGAGTTCAAAACTGAAACAAAATAAAAACACAAAAGGAGTGATATAGAGTTAACAGTGTGTCATAAACTGTTTCTTATTAATCCCTCTCGAAATATATTGCTCATGTTCTAGTTAGTATCTTATATGTGGGATGATATTTCATATAATGTTATGTGACTTTAAAAAAATACATTATAGATAGCTTTCTCTATCTGAACATAGAGAACCATGACATTTTTTTGAGGAGGTATTTGTAATAAATTATATAGATGAATCATTTTAATAAATCAAATTATATAGATGAATCATTTAATGAATCCCCTATGGTAAATATTTAAATTATTTTTAATTTTTTCCTATTTAAAACAATTGTACTATGAATATTTTATAATATTTTTGCAAAATTATAAAACATAGCTACATTTTGCCTACTTACATGATTTTAACAGTGGAATAAATGCCTAAACACTGATTGCTAAGTTGAGGAATATACGAATTTTAATTTTGGAGGATATTACCAAACTCTTCCTTAGGTTTTACATTAAACTCAGATAGACTTTTCCATTTGAAAATTTTAAACAAAACACTATTTTTTAACACATTTATAGTTTCTTTCTTATATTTAAACCTCTGAACCATCTGGAATTTATCTTAGTATAAAAAGAAAAGTAGGGATATGGTTTTACTGGTTTAGCGAGTTGCCCCAATACTAGGTACTAAAGAAATCAGTGTTTTCCCACAATTACCATAAGCCATATCTTTCTATGGATTTCAGTCTCTCATTGATTATCCTTTCCCTTGACAACACAACACTTACTACAGCTTTATGCTGTTTTTAAATGTGGTTGTTCTAATTGCCTCTCATAAATATTATTTTGAGTAATTTTCCTTGATATTTTCTCATAGTTATTTTTCCAGATGAATATAATGTAATTTTATCATGCTTGAAAAAAAATTGTTAATATTTTTATGTGGATCACAGTCCACTAATTACTATATGAAAAATTGAAACTCTAAAAATTCTATTTTTAGGTAAGAACAAGACATATGTTAAATATATTAAGATTCAAGGGATAAAGAAATACTTTACCTCTCAATGGAGAAGTGAAGAATAAGCAGTCATTTTTAATTTTTCACAGTATTCTTTTGGCCCACAGATTATTTATAGTTCTCTTTCATGTAAAGTACCCTAACACACTTCTAGGACTCAAACAGATTTCGTCCTAAATTCTAAGTTCAAGAAATCATCTAAATCAGGTCTAAATGTGATCCAGTTTCCTTAGGAGTAATACTCTTTAACTAAAAATCTTAGAATTAAGAAAGTTTTACCTGCATATATTCAGCATTCAATGATAAGATAACCTAAACATACACTTTCATTCAAAAATTGGGCAAAATAAAAGGCACATAGTAGTCACTGGTCCATGGTAATTCTGAAATTTAAGTAGGTACATGGAACCAATCCCTTGATTAGAGCACACCCTTACTCCTTGGGAGTGGTCCTCTGTCACTAATAGTTCTAATCTCTGGACTTTTGGCTCTATCTTATGAGTTATCCTTTCTTTTTACAAGAAATAGCCCATGTAAGGCAACTGGGTAGCTTAGTTTTTCAGTCTGTTTCCTGCTTGTAGGAAATTTTTGGTTCCAATGCCTCTTTTGCTTTTGTCCCCTTCAGAGCATACAATTATAATTCCCTTAAAAATTATGCAGGTTTCCTGTGTATCAGTTAAAAGCTACTCCAGGAGATCTAAGTGACACCCACATGTCTTTTCAATTCAAGCTCCTCTCTACCTTGGACTGAGAATCAAAAGACTATGGAACAATACCTTTAAGAACCTTAGAATCCTATAGTCTAGCAAAGAGGGTCTATGAGGCAACATCCTAAATCCTTCTGATACCTTAACAGAGAATCTTACAATTGTAAGCTTCAATATCTTGATCCTGAGGTTATATATATAATATTTTTTCAGTGTCATGGATTTGATCTTTACCCTGAGGCTATCTCTTACATCAAGAATCTTTTGGTGTCCAGAGAATCTGGGAATAAGAAACAGTTTTATTTCCCAAAAAACAAACACTAGGTTTAAAATATTTCTTTTAGGTCTGCTTGAAATCTGCTTCTTCTTTATCATACCTAGACAAATGAAATAAATTGTCACTACTGGCATTCTATCTGGAAATCTTATCCCAGTCCATAGATAGGTATGTACACATAAATCAATTCTCATTATTTGCAGTAGTTATGTTCAATAAAATCCCCATGAATACTGAATTAGCAAATACTGAATCATTGCCTCTAGAGGAAATACAGGGTCAGGTTCCTATGAGCCTCTAGTCACATTTCCATCAGCAAATCACTCCATAACTTTGATGTGGGTTTCTATTTAAGTACTCTAATATACTATGTAATGTATTAACATTGACCTTGCAGCCAACAGTTCTATAACTCATTTCTGAACTTAAGTTTATCTCATAAACACTTGCTCCATAAGGCATATTTCATACTTCTTGCACTTAGGGACACTAGACAGTATGGGAATACTATACTTCAGATCATATAAAAATAATAAAATCACCAAAAAAAATGTGAAAGTTGTGGTACTAAATAGATGACAAATAGGACACCTGTTTACAATATGAGAGCTTTAACAAGACATAATGTTGCCTTGTTCAACTGGGATCATGCTTGTCCTGGGTGACTCAAAATTTCACTACTCAGTGCAGGCTCATAAATGACTGCAAAAGTGTCATGCTGTTTTATATATTAAAGTATATGTCTAATTTTTCACCTTACACTGGGAGATCCCAATGCCAAACACTGTAGAACTCATATTGCAGGTTGCCTTTTCCTAGTTTCCAATGACAATTGTTTCTTTGTCCTTTCCAGTCTTTACCAACAGTCTCCTTGAGACCCTTCTGACTTCTGCTCATGACCAGGGCCCAAAGCCAATACAACATGTGTTTTTTGTTACAAGAACAACTTCTAAAAACCAATTCTTTTTCAGCTGTTTTTTGAGGAAAACAGTAGAAGTAGATTGTAACACTCTACTTCAAATCATTAAGGCTTAAAACAAAGATCATTTCTATATCTTTCATATATGTGGGTTGCCATGGATCAGCTGGGAATTTCATCTGCTGGTCTTGCCTCGGGCCCCTCCTGCAATTGTAGTCAGATGGCAACAGTGAGAACTGGAGTCATTTGGAGGCTCAGTTGATAGGCTGGTTTGGTTGCCCCATACGGTCTCAGTCTTTCCTTCAAGTTTCTTCACTTAATCTTCTGATGTGATTTCGTCAGCAGGGTCATCATATTCTCACATGACTTTCCTTTGCAACCCAAAAAGTACAAAGCAGAAGTTGTCAGGCCTTTTTTTTTTTTTAATTTTTTATTGTTATGTTAATCACCATACATTACATCATTAGTTTTTGATGTAGAGTTCCATGATTCATTGTTTGTGCATAACACGCAGTGCTCCACGCAGAATGTGCCCTCTTTAATACCTATCACCAGGCTAACCCATCCTCCCCTCCCCTCTAGAACCCTCAGTTTGTTTTTCAGAGTCCATCGTCTCTCATGGTTCGTCTCACCCTCCGACTTACTCCCCTTCATTCTTCCCCTCCTGCTATCTTCTTCTTTTTCTTTTTTCTTAACATATGTTGCATTATTTGTTTCACAAGTACAGACCTGTGATTCAACAGTCTTGCACAATTCACAGCACTCACCATAGCACATACCCTCCCCAATGTCTATCACCCAGCCACCCCATCCCTCCCACCCCCCACCATTCCAGCAACACTCAGTTTGTTTCCTGAGATTAAGAATTCCTCCTATCAGTGAGGTCATATGATACATGTCTTTCTCTGGTTGACTTATTTCACTCAGCATAACACCCTCCAGTTCCATCCACGTCATTGCAAATGGCAAGATCTCATTCCTTTTTATGGCTGCATAATATTCCAAGGTGTATATATACCACATCTTCTTTATCCATTCATCTGTCGATGGACATCTTGGCTCTTTCCACAGTTTGGCTATTGTGGACATTGCTGCTATAAACATTGGGGTGCACGTACCCCTTCGGATGCCTATATTTGTATCTTTGTGGTAAATACCCAGCAGAGCAATTGCTGGATCATATGGTAGCTCTATTTTCAACTGTTTGAGGAACCTCCATACTGCTTTCCAGAGTGGTTGCACCAGGTTGCATTCCCACCAACAGTGTAGGAGTGTTCCCCTTTCTCCGCATCCCCGCCAACATCTGTTGTTTCCTGGCTTGTTAATTTTAGCCATTCTGACTGGTGTGAGGTGGTATCCCATTGAGGTTTTAATTTGGATTTCCCTGATGCCGAGCGATGTTGAGCACTTTTTCATGTGTCTGTTGGCCATTTGGATGTCTTCTTTGGAAAAATGTCTGTTCATGTCTTCTGCCCATTTCTTGATTGGATTATTTGTTCTTTGGGTGTTGAGTTTGATAAGTTCTTTATAGAGTTTGGATACTAGCTCTTTATCTGATATGTCATTTGCAAATATTTTCTCCCATTCTGTCCGTTGTCTTTTGGTTTTGTGGACTGTTTCTTTTGCTGTGCAAAAGCTTTTGATCTTGATGAAATCCCAACAGTTCATTTTTGCCCTTGCTTTGCTTGTCTTTGGCGATGTTTCTAGAAAGAAGTTGCTGCAGCTGAGGTCGAAGAGGTTGCTACCTGTGTTCTCCTTTAGGATTTTGATGGACTCCTGTCTCACGTTTAGGTCTTTCAACGATTTGGAGTCTATTTTTGTGTGTGGTGTAAGGAAATAGTCCAGTTTCATCCTTCTGCATGTGGCTGTCCAATTTTCCCAACACCATTTTTTGAAGAGACTGTCTTTATTTCCATTGGACATTCTTTCCTGCTTTGTCGAAGATTAGTTGACCATAGATTTGAGAGTCCATTTCTGGGCTCTCTATTCTGTTCCACTGATCTATGTGTCTGTTTTTGTGCCAGTACCATACTGTCTTGATGATGACAGCTTTGTAATAGAGCTGGAGGTCTAGAATTGTGATGCTGCCAGCTTTGCTTTTCTTTTTCAAGATTCCTCTGGCTATTTGGGGTCTCTTCTGGTTCCATACAAATTTTAGGATTATTTGTTCCATTTCTTTGAAAAAAGTGGATGGTATTTTGATGGGGATTGCACTGAATGTGTAGATTTCTCTAGGTAGCATTGACATCTTCACAATGTTTGTTCTTCCAATCCATGAGCATGGAACATTTTTCCATTTCTTTGTGTCTTCTTCAATTTCTTTCATGAGTATTTTATAGTTTTCTGAGTACAGATATTTTGCCTCTTTGGTTAGATTTATTCCCAGGTATCTTATGGTTTGAGGTGCAATTGTAAATGGGATCGACTCCTTGATTTGTCTCTCTTCTGTTTTGTTGTTGGTGTATAGGAATGCCACTGATTTCTGTGCTTTGATTTTATATCCTTCCAATTTACTGAATTCCTGTATGAGTTCTAGCAGTTTTGGGGTGGAGTCTTTTGGGTTTTCCACATACAGTATCATATCATCTGCAAAGAGTGAGAGTTTGACTTCCTCTTTGCCGATTTGGATGCCTTTGATTTCTTTTTGTTGTCTGGTTGCTGTGGCTAGGACTTCTAATACTATGTTGAATAGCAGTGGTGATAGTGGACATCCCTGCTGCGTTCCTGACCTTAGGGGAAAACCTCTCAGCTTTTCCCCATTGAGAATGATATTCGCTGTCAGTTTTTCATAGATGGCTTTGATGATATTGAGGTATGTACCCTCTATCCCTATACTCTGAAAAGTTTTGATCAAGAAAGGATGCTGTACTTTGTCAAATGCTTTTTCTGCATCTATTGAGAGGATCATATGATTCTTGTTCTTTCTTTTGTTAATATATTGTATCATGTTGATTGATTTGTGGATGTTGAACCAACCTTGCAGCCCAGGGATAAATCCCACTTGGTCATGGTGAATAATATTTTTAAGGTACTGTTGGATCCTATTGGCTAGTATTTTGGTGAGAATTTTTGCATCCATGTTCATGTCAGGCCTTTTTAAGCCTCATATTGGAACTAGAATACTGTCAACTCACAGTCATCTATTAACTAAACAGTCACAGAGCTAACCCCCCAAAAAAAGAAATAAACTTTACCTCTTAATGGTGGACTGAAAAAATGTGTGCTCATCTTTAATTCAACAAAGAGGACATACCTGCTTTATTTCTCAGTTCAGCTGAAATTTTTGCATTTCAGCATTAAGCAGGATGCTTTCTTTGTTTTGAGTTAGAGGTTTTTTTATTTCTTTTAATCATGTTAAGAGTTATTTGAAAAGAATTATCATATATTTTACATAATATCTATTAAGAAAATAATATTTTTTCTCTTTTGATGTATTAGTATGGTAAATTTATAAATGGATGCCCTTAATCTGAACCATCCTTGCATTTCTGGAGTAAAACCCTTATGATTAATAAATAAAATTATTTGGTGTATCATGGATTTTTAATTCTTTGCTTAAGATTTCTACATCAGTAATTGAACATGAGGTCACTCATTCTGTAATTGTGCAGTGGGTATGTGTGATCTTTCTCAAGTTTTGGTAGCACTGTTATTCTAGCTTTGTGTGAAGTATTTTGGAAGACTTCCTCTTTTTTTCCTCCAATCTCAAAGAATTTAAATTACATCCTGATTATTCCTGGGAATTGTGAAAGAGATCATCTGTGAACCCATCTGGGCTTGCCTAGTAGTTTTTACATACTTAACTGTCAAAAATTTCTTTTTTCATTCCATAGTTATTTCTCTATTGATTTTTTTTTATTTGCACTGGAATGATTTGCTCATTTTTATGAAAATGTAAATATAAACATTAAAAAGTCTATTAAAATCTTTATAGGAATGAGCAAAATTCTTCCAATCTCTGCCTTAATAAATCTACCCATTCTAAACTATAATTTTAATATATTTTGGCATTCTCCCAATTTTTATTAGATTAGGAAGCAGTGTATCTATAGGAGAATCTCATCCTTTGTGATTTTATAAGGTGAAAATCTGAAATATGAAATTTTATCCCGGAAAAATCTTTTGGGAATATTTCACTAAAAGCCCAATATATCATTTCTCAGTAAATCCAAGAGAGCTAAATTTTCCTCAGGCTTTGAAAGAAATTTCTGTTTCTTTGAGTACAAGATAAAATATTGGCTTATATTTGAAGGCCATGCTGTAAGTAAGTACATTTAAATCCTAGAATCATAATCACATGCAGTGGACCAAGATGCTCATATTATGAAAGGTAGGAGGGAGGTGTGATTACGTTAACAAAAAATTTTTCTAACCAACACATGCTCATTTCAAGGCATATTCATAGATAAGAATGGAGAAATGAAAACTGGAAACCTTCAAATTTTCAGACTTACAAAAAAGTTTTAGCCTAAGATCCAAGGAGAAGACTGCTTGTTCTGGATATTTTTTCTCATTTTGGCTCAAATTCCATGCATTTGGGACATACCCTTCGTAGTTTAGGATCTGAGGTTATGGATATTTCTTTGTTTCATTGAAAATCATATTTTTTCTCTGTTGTTTTTGTTTGTTTTCTGTTGTTTTCTATGAGTTTTAGGAGACAAAAATCAAACTAAAATGCTTTATTCCTTCACATTCAAAGTCAAGTTTATCATTCAATTTTATTATTTTTATTTTTAATAGTATCTAATGTCTTAGCAGAAAGTATAATGTATTAGTAAACTCAATCTATTGAATTATAATAGTCCCTTATTGTCCTAATCATTAATTTTCTAACTGCTCTTTTACATTTGATTTTTAAAGTTCAACTTGTATCAAGCATTAGAATATCTGCAATTTAATGAAATTATGGCTTTTAAAATGTTGGTATATCAAAATAATGAATAGAGTAAATTTCAACTTTATTGTTTTATTTCAAAAATATTAACAATATTTAAAGCATTTAATGCAATACTTGCTCAAACAAGCATGATGATTTAACGACATTAATTAAATAAGAAAAATATGAGGAACCCAGAGTTCAAATATGTACATCTGTTCTCAAGTCTATAATCATGCCAAAATCTATTGCTGGTTTTATTTAAATTACTATGGTACAAACTCTTCCTTCTGTCATGTGCAGTCACCCTAACTTAGTTTTCCAATTAATTTCTATATTTACTCATGTTTATAATGAGGACAAGGATTTGAATATAAATGGGGAGGATTTTTTAAAAATATTTTCTTAAAAGTAAATTTATTTTTCATATAACTTTTTCCCTTATTTTCTTAGAATACTTTTTATTTCTTTATTCATTCGGCTCTTTATGTGTAAATGAGAACTTAGCTTGGGCCAAAATCTGTGCTCATTTGCTGTAAATACAATGTAGAGCAAGATGATACAGTCTGTCCCTGTAAGGAAATTAAAATATAGTAAGAAAGTTATAATAAACTAAACTTAAAATTATAATATAGTTTGATAAATGCTATAATGAAGGAAGTACAGTTTCTAAGATATACAGAAAGAGTTTACCCAGAGTTGGGGGCGCCAGAGACAACAAAAAATAAGGAAGAGTTTATGAACAGATTATCTTTACATTAAGGAGCTATGTTAGTTTTCTTTGTATAGTTCTAACCTTAAGTGCAATCTCTGGCCTGCCTGGGCAAAGCTTGCACTTTAATTGTGAAGTCTGATTAATTGCTAATTCACTAAGTAGTAAACTATCTGTTTCTATTTTTCCCATTAGTTTTGTACATTAAAACAATTGTTTCCTCACAAAATGAACTTAATGTAAAGAGACAAAGCACTGGAATCAGCCAAAGTTGAATGAAGAAACCACAATTTTGTTAAATAATAAAATCACTTTTTCTCCAAATGGGATCCCAATTTTAAGGTCCATGTCTATACTCATGGAAGTCCACTAGATTTTGTTTTTGTTTTAATATTGGGAAAAAAATCTGATGTATATTTTAATAATAAGATTTTATAGACTAACGCCAACATTGATATTCTGGCTTTCTATTTCTGAACGTTTTGCAAAATTAGTTCTGGTGTTTTGATTAATGAAAAAAGAAAACATTAATTCAATTTTTTTTAAATCTAAGGAGAGGTAATTTCAAAATATAAGGTCTCTATGGTAAAATAGTAAATGGAATAATAATAAAATAATAACTCTTAATTTATATTCTAATCCAGTTTAACAATCAGATTAACATTTTAGAATTGAAAACAATAATCTCTATAGACCTAGATACTAAGAATAAATATAACACCTTATTTGCTTTAAATCATACATTCTTTTTATAAAAACAACTGATTTCTAGTTCTCCATTAGGAGGAACAATTTAAAGCCTAGTTGCTTATCTCATATATGTGCACTAGGCTGATTTCATTATTTGTGTCTTTTAGCAATTTTCTAGATAATCTGTTTCTAGGCAAATAGTTCTTTCTACTGACATAAAGTTGCCACTAAGTAAACAATTTTGATTCTAATTTGCAGAAATCAAATAGAAAAGAATATATTCACCAAAATGCTCAACATATCTCAAATATATCTCAAAAGGCTATGATAGCAGTCTATGATAAAAACATGTTTTCTCTGGAAGATTTTGACATTCCACAGTGGCCTCACCAGCACAAAACTCTAACCTAGCCCAGATAACTGCCCAATGACATCAACAATTTTTTATTCTATGTACCAACCTACTTTACCATATTGTTTTGAAGGTCAAATGAGAAGGCATGTATAACAGTACTGTTCAAAGTCTAAGTACATGTCAATTTTATTGAAAATTTTCAACTCAGAATAATATAGTAAATATTTTCCAATTATTGATTTTCAACTATGATCGATAAATTTATTTTTTCTCATTTTTGTCATCTTGGGAATTTTCTACAAAATTTTGAATTCCTATAGTTATTTAAATTTAGTCCAGTTTAAAAATTTCAATTTCAAACTCAATTTAAGGCTTGCAATTACCCATGTCTGCTTTGATACGGATGGACTGATCATGATATCACTCTGACCCACATCTACCTTTTCCCTTTAAGACTATACTTCCCAGGAGCACTGGGAAGTATAACTGAGCCTGGTGGCCCAGCTGGTTAATCGTCTGATTCCTTGGTTTTGGTCCAGGTCATAAGCTCAGTGTCATGAGCTCCGGGTCATGAGATCAAAGCCTGCTAAAGGCTCCATGCTCAGCACAGAGTCTGCTTGTGATTCTCTCTCCCTTTCCCTCCCCCTATGCCCCTCCCACTGCTTGGTGCTCTCTCTATATATAAAACAAATAAATAATCTCAAAATTAAAAAAAAGACCGTACTTTCCAGAATTGCAGGATTATTTTTTACCTTCTGTGCTGGCTATTACTGCTCTTGAACTCTGACCTGCCCATTAAAACTCTGTGAAGGTCAGGCAACAAAAAGCAGATGGTTGTCTCATTTGGGTGTTATCTGGACCCTCAGGCAACCCCAAATGGGACTCAACCTCTTTGACTCCACTCAGTTGTGTATTATCCGCTAGGTTCCTTTTACTCTACCTAGAACTGTATTGTGGAGTGTAATTATGGGGAGTTGAGTTGGGTATCTTGATTGTGTTCCTTGGTCCTGAGGAAAGTCTCACATGCTAGCCTCAGCAAATGGTGAGAATGTGGGCTGCTCCACAGCCTGTCTGTCTCTTGGTCCTGCCACCCCTCTCTACTTCTCTTCTCTCCTGCTCACATAGCATAGTCTGATCTTTAGGTCTTTGCCTAAGCAGAGACCCAATTGGGGAATGGATGTAAATCTAGTTTTGAAAGACATCTTTAACACTTCTCTTAGAGCTTCTCTCTCATTTTGCAAGAGGAAGATTCTAAGCAGATGGGAACAAATATCAGTCTTACAATTAAAGCTACAGACATGGATTGTATCTCTCAAAGATAGATAATTGATTCTGCATTTGCCAAGTAACTCATCAAGTGTCAGCCCTGGGTCATTAAAAAAAAATACCAGGATCTGGGGGTAAAATAAGTAAAGTTAGACATGGTTACTATCATAAAATCAATAGTATGGGTGAGTGGGTGGGAAATACTTACCAAATCATACAATAAAGGCAAAATTATACCTAGATCATTTTATTTCTTCTAATGGCAAATTACTAAACAGCATCATTAAATAAAATAATTTAATTATATCAACAACATGGATAAATCTAATAAACACAACTTTGAGAAAAAATAAAGCCAGATAGAAAACAAATATGAACATAGGGAAAAACTAACTATGGCACGAGAAGTAAAATGGTAGTTTCCTTTGAACAATGGTGGGAGGATTGAGAAGGGGCCAAGGGGGCATCTGAGATACTGGTAATGTTCTAATTTTTGGCTGGCTGTTGGTTTTATGGATATATTTCTTTATATCAGATTATGTCAAATTGCCTCTACTTCGTGCATTATTCAATATGCATGTTTGCATATGGGGAAGTGATATGGACTAAATTGTGCTCCCCCTGAATTCATATACTGAAACCTTAAAACCCAATGGAACTATATTTGGAGAGGGCCTATAAGGAGATAATTAAGGTTAAATGAGGTCATAAGGGTAAGGTCCTAATCCAATAGCTTTAGTGGTATTATAAAGAGAGGAAAAGAGAGAAATCTCTCTCTCTCTCTCACTCTCTCTCTCTCTCTCTCTCTCTCTCTCTCTCTCATTCTATAAGCACACAGTGAAGAAAGGCCATTTGAACACATGAGATGGCAGCCACCTACAAACCAAGAGAAAAGACTTCAGATTGAAATTTACCTTCATGGCACCTTGTTAATTGGGCTTTCCAGCCTCTAAAACTGTGGAAAAAAAATTCTGTTGTTTAAGTCACCCAGCTTCTGGTAATTCATTATAGCAGATAAAGCTGGACTGAGACAGAAGGTGATCCTGAATTTGGTTTGCACATATTAAGTTTAGGCTGGCTTTAAACTAAGAAAAGTTGTCTAGGAGAAAGTTAAAGGAACAACTCTAGAACTCAGAGATGTTGATGTCTACAAATCTATTTAAAAATATGTTAATGAGTTAACTTTGACCAAAGTGGTAATTGAAGAGATGGGTTTTAATAAGATTACAAGGGAAATAATATAAAGTGAGAAATTTCCTAAGAAGCCAGCCTCAAGAAATGCTAACATTTAAAGTTGGATAGAGGCTGAGACTAGACAAGAGATGAAGAAGGACCTGCCAGAAAGTTAAATAGACTAAAAAGTGTTAGTTATATTAAGAAAGAGAAGATACACGACCTAATCAAAAGCTAATTGAGCACAGAGCAATAGCAAGGTATCAAATTAGAATGGGCCAAGAAGTGGCTTGGAAGTGAGGAAATGGAGACAGCCTATAGAGACAATATTTTTCGGGAAAAAATTAAATATTTGGATTAGCAAGAAAGAGGCAGAAGTGAAGAACCCAATGTATTCTATACACTCGAATGTTTGGAGAAAGGAAGTGCAATCTTTAGTGTGAATTTCCTGCAACAAAGTTGAGATGCCAAACACGGTGGAAGCAGCACTCTTAGATAAGGGTCAGTAGCAGGAAGAAGCACAGGTTATGGATAGACATAAGTCATTTTTTCTGTTTCTTAACATGAAATTGAAGAAGGGCTCATCTAACAGATTCTCTTTTTCAGTGAATCATAGGGTAATCATAAACACTGAACAGGGAAGATAGGAAGATCAGAAATTTTGGTAGAGTGGAAAATGTTTGAAAAGGGCATTATTTAAATAGGAGAATGTACGTTTTTCAAAGACATACAGCAAGATTTCTGAGCAGTGTTGAAAGACCCACATAAGGCCAGTGATCATGATTTATAGTGAAACCAGAAGACCCAATTGGGTAATATCTTGCCATATTGCTTGACTACTTGGGTTCAGGTGCAGAGAAATTTGGTGGTTGGTTTCTTCCAGGGTTAGGATTTTGCCAAATGGATGCCACTAAAACAGAATCAAGAAAGTTGGTGATGCTGGAAAAAGAATTATTTGAATAATAACTAATTAATCTAAGCTGAGTCACAAGAAAATAAAAAAGGAAAGGGCCAATGTATTAGGATAGAGAAGTCAGTGGACTACAGTTTGACTGCAATAAAAATCAGACACAAATATTTAGATAAACAAATTCTGAGAGAAGTTTGTGGCCAGAATGAAATGTTGAAGATACTTGGAGAGATAGACAAAGAGGTTGAAAGGGAATAAACGTGGATGACTCTGGAGGTAAGAGGTCAAGAAACTACATGAGAAGATGGATAAATCACTTGAGTGCTGAAGTGACCTGGGAAGATGGCAACTTCTGTTCTTAATGAGGTCTGTTAAAGATATGTCAAATTCTTTTGAAAAATTAGAAAGAATTGTCTGAAAGCCACCAAATGACAACAACAGAAAGCAATTAAGTGATATTGATGAACGACTTAACCAAGTTTTCATGTTAGTTTTTACGGAAGAGTTAATAATAATGATCTGGATGTGTGGAAGAACAAGGCATAGGAATAAGCCCAATCTCACGTCATGTACTAGAGGTTTGAAAGAACCAGTCACTTCTTGAAAATCTTCTGCCAGATAAATGTTCTCATAACAGGAGAGTTTCACTTAAAACAAGGATATTAAGAAAACACTCATAGAAGAGTTTGCAAGTTGAAGGGAGTTTGTTAATTATGAAACTTGATTCTACGGGGTGCAGTAAAATGATTTGTACAGTGGGCAATAGGTTGGGTGTGGGGATGGTCGGACACAAAGACTTTAGGTGATGGTGTTTTAGAGAACCCATGATAAGAGGATTGCATGCTTTTGCTGACTGATGAAAACAGAAATAGAGAAGATGTATGAATTTAGTCTTAAAAGTTGCTTGAAGGAGAGTAGACACTAAACCTAGAAGTGGCTGTCCCCTGAAATGATGAAGAACACAAGAGCTAACACTCCTTCCTGCTAGCATCCTCACTATCAGACCTAGAATTCAGGTTCACATTCTGGGTGGGCTGGATTGTTAAATGGTGAATTCAAATGCTATCAGCAGTATCAGTATCCATAACATAGCAGCCATAAAAAGAATGAGATCTTGCAATTAGCAACAACATGGATGGACCTAGAGGGTCTTACACTAAGTCAAATAAATCAGACAGAGAAAGGCAAATACTATATGATTTAACTCATATGTGGAATCTAAAATGAACAAAATAAACAAACAAACAAAAAGCAGAATCAGACCTATAAATACAGAGAATGACCTGATGGTTGCCAGAGGGGAGAAGGGGAGGCGGAATGGACAAAATGAGTGAAGGGAAGTGGGGAGGTACAGATTTCCAGTACGGAATGAATAAGTCATAGGAATAATAGACACATGCATAGGAAATATAGTTAATGATATTGTAATAGTGTTGCATGGTGACAGGTGGTAGCTACACTTGTGATGAGTATAGCATAAAGTATAGAGATGTTGAATCACTATGTCATACACCTAACACTAATGTAATATTGTGTGTCAACTATACTCAGATAAAAATAATTAAATATAAGTAAATGAGTAATATAGCACATATTATGTACCACGATGATGTTCTAAGTGTATTATAAATATCAACCCTCTCAATGATTCAAGAAGGTAGTACCTCTCACCATTACCATTTTAATGGGACAAAACTGGGAATGAAGAAATTAAGTTACTTTTCTAAGATCCCAGAGCTAGTAGGTGGTCAAGCTGGAATTTAAAAGCTGGCAATATGGCTATAGCTATTCTAAGATAGAAGAGAATTTAATATATTTAAAAGTTGGTTTTAAGAAGTTACTATAAAAGGTGAGGTTGTAGAGGCTGAAGAGAGAGGACATATGTAATGGAGGAAGGATGCATAGTTGCAATCAGTACCTCCTTTCTCCTTCTTTTAAAAAGAACTTCAATTATATTCCAGTAGGTGATTTTATTTCCCAGCCTTCCTTTTCTTAGCCTGACATATGATTATGTTTCTCAAGGAGTAGAATGTGGAGTAAGAAGGTGGCTTAAAGTTGGAAGTTGACTCAGTTGGAAGGAAGAGCACTTCTATCTTACCATCTGACTCCTCTTTCTGGCCTTCGATATAGACATAATAGCTAGAACTCTAGAAGCCACATTGGACCAAAAGGTGGCCTTGTGGAATGACATGGAAAAATAGGATCCTGGATCTGCAATGATATCTTGGAGCTGCCAGACCCCCTACATTTCCTAACTCTAGAACTATTTTAGATGAGAACAAAATTGTATTTCTTGTTTTAGCCATTATTTCAGTATTCTTCTGTTAAATGCAGTTGATCATCACTTAACCAAAAAAGCATGGTATCCAGAAGCCAGTGAAAGAGACGATCTTTAAAAGTGAAGGAAATGGCGAGGTACTTTCTCAGAGATGAAGTAAGTTGCTAACTGAAATGTGTTTAATTGAATAATTAGAGTAGGCCATTGAAGAACCTTAACAAGTTTCATGACCAGTGCAGTTTAAGATCATAGCAAATAGAGAAGAATAGAAAGTGAGAAAATGGAGATAATTTGAGTATATAATGGAGTAGAAGCTTGTCTCTGAAGAGGAGTATAATGATAAGGACAGCAAATGGGGGGAGCATAGGCACTCAAAAAGATCGAGATTTTTGGTTTTTTGGTTATGTTTTGTAGTAATAAGGAAATAAATTAGAACATATTTGTCTTACATTCTGCATTAAAAGTCTATGTATTTATCTTTTGGTGTTGGGGAATTCTATCATCTATCTACTGACCTACCTATCTATCTATTCATCCAGAGAGAAAGAAGCATTTTTTAAATGGTGTGAATTTCCACTTATGGGTGATGCCATAAGTGAAATTTCTAAATAAAGTAAATCAATTTAAGGCAGTTATAAAATAAATACATCACGGGGATTTAATGTATGGCATAGGGAATATAATTAATAATATTGTCATAACATTGTATAGGGACAGATGGTAACTAGACTTATCACGGGGATCATTTTGTAGTGTATAAAAATATCAAATCAGTATGATGTACACCTGAAACTAATAGAAAATTTTATGTCAATTACACTTCAATAAAAATATCAATTTAAGGATCTCTCAAATGAAATAAATAAACATAAAAAATTAAACAGAGACAACTGCCACACCTTATAGCACAGAGTATAAAATAAGGTTACACCTGTAAAGCCTTACTTTATAAGCTTTTGATAGTTATTCCTAATTATATCAGAATATTTTAAATAATAGATATATTTAGCTTTATGATCAGAATCATTTTAAAGTTTCACTTGGCTTCCAGCTTTGAAATGAGAGTCATCCTAAGAGAATATTTTAGTAGTGAAATATCTGAAATTGAAACTGAGACCTTCATGGTGAATTTGAGAAGGAAGATTTCAGGAAGATTTCTATGGTAAATTGTTTATGTGCCAATAAATTCTGTAATAGACATTTTCACCAGTCCGCTAAAGTTTTCAATCCAAGAAAAATAGTTTGAATTCAAATTCATTGAATAGCAATGAATTTATCTCGTGTTCTGTTCCCTCTCAAAACAGTAATTATATATATATTTTAAAAACCTACAATTTATACCATATGCTTCTCAGAACATCTTTATACCTAAGCCCTGGAAAAGTATAAAACCCTTGTTGAGGAGAGACAAGCAATCTACACATTAAGCTTTCTGCAGAATTAAATGTATATCTTTGTATTTTGAAATCATGTGAAAAATACATTAACCATTATAGAGTAAGGCCCTAATGGCTGCATCCAGGGGGTGATGATAAACAGAAACATAATTTTCCGTACTTAAACATTATGACTGAAATGCTTTAAAAGTATGAAATAGTTTTGGAGGAAAGAAGTCACTTTTCCTTATCGCTGATTCTACCAACTTTCAATATATAAACCAATAAAGTTGCTGGAAGCCCTCCCCTAAGCCTGTGGTATCACCCATGCACATGAAGGCATGGATGTGAGGCATCAGGCCTCTCGTCTGTTATGGCCTATCTCATTATACCTACAAAATAAAATTAAAATGGACAAAGAATACATCAACAGTGATTTCCAAATTGAGATATAATTTCAATTTTTCTGATATCCACATATACTTCACTTTCAAATAAGATTACTCCAAAAATAATGTTTCGGTATGAAGAAATAGTTATGTGAAATTTTGTGTCATGTATTTTCCAAAAGGCATTTTCACCTAAACATAAAACTATTACATGAAAATAGAAATTTCTCTTTTTTTACTTTGTTAAAAGTATTATCTTAAAATTACACCCAGTTATCACGAACATGTAAGAACTGGTCACATTAGATTTCTAATAGATATGAATTTATATATTTATATTGATTGATTTACATTTTTGTTACTTATCTTCTACTATCAGAGTAAAAGCTCCTTGAAGGCAGGAACTCTTTCTTTTTACTATTTAAATCCCTAGTACCTAGAACAGTGCACACCTGATGTTTTTCAACCTTGCTCTCTCACTGAACAATGCATAGAAAAATACTTTTACTTGACCACATGATATTTTATTGTATGAATGTACCATACTTTATTAGACTAGCTACCGGAATAATGGTTGCTCACATTATTTTGATAAGACAAACAACGCTGCAATGAATCCACTTTCTGGAAGGTAGGACGTGCAGAGAAGCGAATCCGAGGTGATATATATATATATATATATATATATAGTTGTTGTTGACATGTGGGTGTGGGTATAACTGTTAGATAAATTCTTAGAGTAGACTTGCTGAATTGAAGGTCACAGGCACTTTTATGTTGATATATATTGCCAAATTACACTCTCCAGATTGTTCCAATTTAAAAGTTTCTACAATGTATGAGAATGAGTGTCTTCTTTCTTTTTTTAAGATTTTATTTATTTGTCAGAGAGAGAGAGCACAAGCAGGGGGGAGCAGCAGGCAGAGCAGGTGAGGGAGAAGCAGTTTCCCTGCTGATCAAGGAGCCAATGTGGGACTCGATCCCAGGATCCTGGAATCATGACCTGAGGCCCCAAGGCAAGACAAAACCAACTGAGCCACCCAGGCATCCTGAGAATGACTGTTTTCAAGGATTCTCATTGAAATGGAGCAAATATCCTAAAATTTGTATGGAACCAGAAAAGACCCTGAATAGACAGAGGAATGTTGAAAAAAGGAAAGCAAAGCTGGCAGCATCACAATTCCGGACTTCAAGCTCTATTACAAAGCTGTCATCATCAAGACAGTATGGTACTGGCACAAAAACAGACACATAGATCAATGGAACAGAATCGAGAGCCCAGAAATGGACCCTCAACTCTATGGTCAACTGATCTTTGACAAAGCAGGAAAGAATGTCCAATGGAAATAAAGACAGTCTCTTCAACAAATGGTGTTGGGAAAATTGGACAGCCACATGCAGAAGAGTGAAACTGGGACCATTTTCCTTACACCACACACAAAAATAGACTCAAAAAACAGTATATCCTTTATCTAGTTTTCCCTTATGTTAATAACATACAAAATCATAGAATTATCATAAATAATAAATTACATTGAGGAAATACCATTAAACTAAAAAAAATTATTTCTTTTTCTTCCTTCTTCTTTTCTTTCCCTTTCTTTCTTTCTCTTTCTTTTCTTTCTTTCTTTCTCTTCTTTCTTTCTCTTCTTCTTTCTTTCTTTCTTTCTCTCTTTCTTTGTTTCTTTTTTTTTAGAGAGAGAAAGAGAAGGAGGCAGAGGGAGAGGGAAAGAAAGAATCTTAAGCAACCCTCCATGCCCAGCACAGAGCCCAATGTGAGGCTCAATCTCACCACCCTGAGATCATGACCTGACCCGATATCAAGAGTTGGAAACTTAACTTACTAAGCCACCCAGGCACCCTAAACGACAGAATTTCTTTGAAATTCAACTTTCCCTCACTAATGTCTTTTTTTTCATTCCAGGATTTAGCTTAAGATTTCACATTGCTGGGGGCAGAGCAAGATGGCAGAGGAGTAGGAGACCTGGATTCATCTGGTCCCAGGAATTCAGCAGGATAGGAAATCAAAACCATTCTGAACACCCACAAACTCAACAGGAGATCGAAGAAAGGAATGGCAACAACTCTCTGAACAGAAAAGCGACCACTTTCTGGAAGGTAGGACGTGCGGAGAAGTGAATCCGAGGTGATATTCGGGAGGATACACGGCAGGGGAGGGGGCCTTCATCAGCCGCTTCTGGTAAGGTGATAGAGCAGCGGAGCACAAATCGGAACTTTTAGAAGTCAGCTCCGCTGAGGGACGTCGCTCCAGTGGCTAAGCGGGGGTGGAACCCTCACGGGACAGTGTGGTCTCAGGACCCTCAGGATCACAGAAAGACCGGGGGTGCCTGAGTGCGGCAGAGCTCCCAGGTATCAGAGCAGGGAAGCCAGCTGCAGAGATGGAGCCGAGGTGTGGGCTCTCAGCTCGGGGTTGCCATAGACCATGATCCGCGGCACAGTCAGGCCACTGCTTCTCCAGCAGGGACCCAACAAGCGGCAGATCCGGGGAGACTCCCCTTCCTCCCCGGGGAGGAGCAGCGTGGGAGTGCACCACAGGGATTTGCTGGGTTTGGAGACTCCACACGGGGTCAGGTGCCAGAGATAGAAACACTCGGTCAAAAGGCCGGGTGAGCACGGAGTGCGGCGCAGAGACCAGGGAGATGGGAGTGACTGACTGCTTTCTCTGGGGGCGCACTGAGGAGTGGGTCCCAAGGTCTCGGCTCCTCCATGGCAGAGATTGGGAGGCCACCATTTTCACTCTCGTCCTCCAAAGCAGTACAGAAAGCCTTGCAGGGAACAAAAGCTGCCGAGGAGCAAACCCGAGCAGATTACTTAGCCCGGACTGGCAAGGGCGGGACAATTCCGCCTTCAGCAAAGACATTTGGGAACCACGGCAATAGGCCCCTCCCCAGAAGATCAGCAAGAACAGCCAGCCAAGACCAAGTTTGCCGATCAATGAGAACGGCAGAACTCCCACGCTAGGGGAATATTGCACATAGAATTCATGCTTTTTTACCATGATTCTTTAGTCTTTCAAAGTTAATTTTTTTTACTGTCTTTTTTTTTTTTTTATTTTTCTTTTTCCCTTTTTCAACCAACAGCTCATCAATCCCCTTTTTAAAAAAACATTTTTATTTTTCATTTTGAGTCATATTCTATCCCTTCATAGTAGTTACCCTTATTTTTGGCATATATATATATATATATATATAAATTGTTCTCTCTTTAAAATTTTGAGATACAGTTTCTTCTAACAGATCAAAATATACCCTAAATCTCTAGTGCATGGTTTTGTTCTAGTCTCCTGCCTGATCACATTCTCTCCCCCCCTTTTTTTTTTAATCCTCTTCCTTCTTTTATCAAACAACTTCTTATCTTATCAATTCCTTTTATAAATTTTTTTATAATTTTCATCTTACAGTCGTATTCCATCCCTCCATCGTTTTAACACTTATTTTTGTACATATATTTTCTTTCTTTAAAATTTTGGAGGCACTTTCTTCTAACAGACCAAAATACACCCAAAATCTAGTGTGGTGGCACTGATCTATGCACCAGCTTGATCATATTTGATCATATTGGTTTTTGTTTTGGTTTTGTTCTGTTTTTGTTTGTTTTTAATCTTTTCCTTTTATTTTTTTTTTCTTTTTCTTTTTTCTTTCTTTCCCTTTATTTTCTCTGGTGTCAGGTCTTTTTTGATTTGTTTAGAAGTATATTTTCTGGGGACGTTGTTACCCTGTTAGCATTTTGTTCTCTCATTCATCTGTTCTCCTTGGGGACAAAATGACAAATGGAAAAAATCACCTCAACCAAAAGAAGAAGAGGCAGTACTGACTGCCAGGGACCTACTCAATATGGACATTAGTATGATGTTGGAACTAGAGTTCAGAATGGATGATTTTAAAGATATTAGCTGGGCTTGAAAAAAAGCATGGAAGATATTAGAGAAACGCTTTCTGGAGAAATAAAAGAACTAAAATCTAATCAAGTCAAAACCAAAAAGGCTATTAATGAGGTGCAATCATAAATGGAGGTGCTAACTGCTAGGGTAAATGCAGCAGAGGAGAGAATTAGTGATAGTAGAGACCAAATGATGGAAAATAAAGAAGCTAAGAAAAAGAGAGATAGACAACAACTGGATCACAAGGGCAGAATTCGAGAGATAAGCGATACCATAAGATGAAACAACATTAGAATAATTGGGATCCCAAAAGAAGAAGAAAGTGAGAGAGAGGCAGAAGGTAATATAGGAGCAAATTATAGCAGAGAACTTCCCTAATGATGGGGAAAGAAACAGGCATTAAAATCCAGGAGGCACAGAGAACCCCCTTCAAAATCAATAAAAAGAGGTCAACACCCTGACATTTAATAGTAAAACTTACGAGTCTCAGAGGCAAAGAGAAAATGCTGAAAGCAGCTTGGGACAAGAGGTCTGTAACCTACAATGGTAGAAACATTACATTGGCAACAGACATATCCACAGAGACCTGGCAGGTCAGAAAGGATTGGCATGATATATTCAGAGCACTAAATGAGAAAAATATGCAGCCAAGAATAGTATATCCAGCTAGGCTTCATTGAAAATAGGAGAGATAAAAATCTTCCAGGACAAACAAAAACTAAAGGAATTTGCAAACATGAAGTAGCCCTACGAGAAATATTGAAAGGGTCCTCTAAGCAAAGAGAGAACTTAAAAGCTCTGGGTTAGCCTGGTGATGGGTATTAAAGAGGGCACGTTTTGCATGGAGCACTGGGTGTTATACACAAACAATGAATCATGGAACACTACAATCAAAAACTAATGATGTAATGTATGGTGATTGACATAACAATAAAAAATCATAAAAAAAGATTTCACATTGCTTTATTATATCTCTTTAGTCTCCTTAAACTTTAACAGTTCTTCAGTCTTTTCTCTTGTCTTTGACAAGGATACTTGTCAGATATTTTGTAAAATGGTTCTCAGATTGGGCTTGTCTGGTGTTTTCTCATTTTTAGAATGAAGTACATGAATGTTAGGAAAAATACCACTGAGGTAATGTGCTCCCTTCAGTGCACCATTTTTAGGCACACAATATCCATGGGCACTAGTGGTATTAGTAGTCACGTTAACCTTAATCACACAGTTAAAGTGGTATTTGCCAGAATTATTCCCTATAAAGTTACTATTTTTCCCCCCTTCCTAATAACTGAATATTTAGGAAAAGATACTTCTAGACTATACAAGTATCATTTTTTTCTGTTAAACTTCTGCTCCCGAATTTTAACAGCTATCAGTGGATCTTATCTGCAGTAATTATGGTGTTCTAATGTTTGATTTTCCTCTTTTCCTTATTCTATCTACATTTATTAATTGAAATTCTCTATCAGTAAGAAACTGTCCCTACTCCCCATTTGTTTATTCAGTTATTTATATCTGTAGTGATTTTCTTCTTCTTCTTCTTCTTCTTCTTCTTTTTTAATTTGAGGTTTAATTCAAGACAATAGTTACTCTGTTTACAAGGTGTTTTCCATTTTGGCCATTGAGAGCTCTTCCATAGGGGATCCTGCACCCCCTTCTCTCTCTCTGTCTCTCTCTCTTTCTCTCTAGCACATCCTTACTTTCTGGAACTACAAAAGGCTCCCGTTTCATCTTGCACCTTTTCCTACCTCAGTCCTGGAGTCCTTCCAGTCTCCAGGAAGCCTTGTGTAATTTCACTGGAGGAAGGTATTTAGATACCAGGTTATAGGTGCTAAATATGCCAATTTTTACTTGGTGTCACTGTTTCTACTCCCTGTTAGTGATAGAGCTAGAAAATATATTTCTGTAGATTAATCCATGCACATGCACACTCACAGACACATGCACCATACCTGTAATTATTTCTGTATCTATTTGTATATATAATTTTTTAAAAACAGTCTGTATTAATTGCTCTGACTACAATCCAGTACCATAAAGTTTATTACAGCCTTCTCCCTCATTTTCAACTTTTCTCTCAGACCACGAAAAAACCTGGCTCTCATTATCTACTTCTTGTTTTAATCTTAAATAGTTATAGTAGTTTCAGATTTGCCAACATATATCCTTGTGAGAAACAAATTTTACCAATTAAAGTATAGTATTTGTGTACAATGTCCTGTAGCCTTAGAGTATTCACTCAAAACAATTCCAAATTATATGTCAATTGCTTTTTTTCCCATTCCCTTCAGTGTGATTATGTAATTCATTTTTAATACTGTTAGATTCATTTGTGGGAATTAGTATTTCACCACCACCCCCATATCATGGCAGTTTGGTTTTTTTTTTGAAATTTATTCAACCTAATCTACTCTTTATGATGTGAAATTCTATAGACTTTTGACAAATGCATAGAATTAAGTACCTAAAACCACAGGATCATAGAGAACAGTTCTAATACTCCCCGAACTCTCTCCCTTTGTAGGAACACACTGCCCCAAACCCTCATCCCCAGCAATCTTTTGTCTGTTTTCCACATCTACAGTTTTGCCTTATACCAGAGTGTCAGCTAAATGAAATCATAAAATATGTACTCTGTGGGTTTGGCAAAATGCATTTAAGATTTATTTGCATTGTTGTATAAATCAATATTTTATTTCTTTATATTCTTAGTAGTATTCTACTGTAAAAATGGAGCACAGTTTCTTTACCCATACATCAGTCAAATGACATCTGGGTTGTACCCATTATTTGGAGGCTATAAATAAAGTTATTGTATTCATATACAGATTTCTGTGTGAATATAACTTTTCATGTATCTTATGCATATGCCCAGAAGTGGGATGGCTGGATATGTGATAGTTCTAGGTTTAAATATATAAGAAGCTGCAAAACTGTTTTATCCAAAATAGCTATCCCATTAGCCTCCCCTCCAGCATTGTAGTGGGATTCTAAGTGCTTCATATCTTAGCCAGAGATGAGTATTACCAGTTTTCTTTTTGTTGTTGTTGCTTTTAGTTTTAGCAATATCAACAAATGTGTTGTGATATACCATAAGTTTGGACTTTGATCTACTATTCACTGGCTTTATGAACATGAATAGGTTATGTAATCTCTCTCTTTCAGTCTTTGAACTGTCAAGAATGATTAATAATACTGCCTACCTCATAGACTTTTGCAAATTAAATGAGTTAACAAATATAAAGTCCTTAATATTGTCTGATACCTATGCCTCAAAAAAATAATTCTTCACTTTCCTTTCTCCTCTTACTGTCTTTACATTTACTCTCTAAGTCACCAAGTTTGCCAAATATTTAAATTTGAACAAAACTAGCATTTTCAGGTAAATAAATGATTTGTGCCTAAATTCAGAGATTTTGTATACTTTACTACAGTTGAAATTGTTGGGTCCTTCTTGCTTAACATCACCATCATTGACAGCATCTCTGCCTCTTTCTAAAATATTATCTTTTTTTGCCTCTGACTCAAATTCTAAGTTCCATCTAAGTCCAACTCTACATCTCCTATTGCTGACATATTTCAAGCTGAGATTGTGCCTTTCTCTAAAATATTCTTATTTATTCTCAAAATTAATGAAAATCATTTCAGAATTACTTTGAGAACTTTTCAGAATAGATATGCTTACTCCTGATTTTTTATTGTAGTCTCTGGTGATCAGTATAGACATTTTTCTAAATAACCATTTGATACAATGCCCCTTCCCTTACTTACCTTTCAAACAGTTTGCAAACTATGATTTAGGATGTGACTGTCTTAATAAACACTACTGCATTCTAATTCTTTTTAAGTCTAAACATAAGATGCAGTGACTTTTTTCCTCAAAACTATTTTATGCTAGCTTTAGCAATTCTGGGAGATATATTTTAAAACTGCTTTTTAAAATTCCCAAATGACCTGAAAATTATCTTATAACTTTCCATGTGAGTTTGAAATGTATTAATAGAGGTCCCTTAGTATTTTCTGGTGGCCTTTAATTAATCTGATACTGAAAAAGTTAAGGGGAAGGAAATGTTTAGTATCCTCTTTAATCTCTTGGAGCAACCCACAAAGCTACAGGATAATTTAAATTTTTTACTTTTTCTTTAAGAAAGGTATGTTTAAGGACAAACAAGAGAGTAGGTCCCTTGATTGGATAGTTTTTCTAAGAAGCCCAAATCACTTAATTTACTCAACAAAAGTGCTTCTAAATTGTCAGCAAACAAAATTAGCCTTGAATAAAGTTTTTAAAATAATCTTTAAAAATTACTCTATACTTCATGATTTAAATATAAAATTGTAAGCTTACTAGTACTCCATAAATTAATCTGGAAAAAGAAAGTTGCTCTTTATTGAGATGGGGAAGACTTGTGAAGAAACAAGTTTGGGATTGGAGCAGAGATATAAGAACAGAGACAAGGAGTTTGGTTTGTAATCAGTTAAGTTTGAAATGACTATTACCATTGGAGACACTGAGTAAGTAGTTTGGAGTTATAATATCTGGACTGGATGTTCAAGTTCAAGAATTATCATCCTATATGTAGTACTGAAAGCCACTTGGTGAAAATGAGAAAGAAAAAAGGTCCAAGGACTGAATCTTGGGGTACTACACTATCCAAACTCAAGGTCCTGATGAGGAAAGAAACAAGGGCACTGAGAAGGAGAGAAAGAAAACCAGGAGTATGTGGTCCTATGAATCCAAGCAAGTATGTGTTTCAGGGAAGAAAGATTAATAAATTTATTAAGGAAGTGTCACTGAAAATTCAACTTAATTGAAGATTAAGAATTATATTTAGCAGGGTGCCTATGTAGCTCAGTGAGTTAAGTGACTGACTCTTGATTTCAACTCAGGTCATGATGTTGACTCAGGTCATAATCTCAGGGTCATGAGATCGAGCCCCACATGGACTCCATGCTCAGCACAGAGCCTGCTTAAGATTCCCTCTCCCTCTTCTTATGTCCCTCATCCCTGATCATGCTATAAATAAATAAATAAATAAATAAATACTTTAAAAAAAAAAAAGAATTGTATTTAGCAATACAAAGGGCTATAATGACCTAGACAGTAGTAACTTTGGTATAGCAGTATAGGTGAAACCATGATTAGAGTTGGTATATAAAAGAACTTAAAAGAAGTATTTAGAGCAATCATAACTTTTCTGAATGGGTAAATGGATAAGTAAAATGGGCAGTAGCTGTAAATGAAGAAAAATAGTTCCTTTTTTTAGGATAATGGAAAATACATTATTTTGTTTGCTAATAGGACAAAAATTGGGAAAGGGGAGAATTGGTCATGCAGGAGACAATTGGTAGATAATTGTCCTTTTGTAGCTAAAAGAAGATAGAATTAAGTGTAAAAAGGGAAGAGGCCTTAGTTCATGGCACAGAACACTCAGACAGAACAGTGCTTTTTTGAGAGTGAGATGGCCAAGGAGAGGAAAAGGTATCAAATAGTTATCTAGGAGAGGAGAAAAGATGATAGATTTTAGACTGCATTCAAGGCTCATTTGAAGTTTAAAGTGAGGCTTACCAGCACAGTAGTTTTTCTGAAGCCACACTCACCAGCAGAGATGCAACTTTGGAGTAGGCAGAGAATTGAATAACAAGGATTGGGGTTTTGCCAAAAAAAAAAAAAATACAAAAAAAAAGATGTGGCAAGAGATGAGGGTATATGTAATCATTTTTATAATGATAGATTATAAAATTTAAGACATTTTAGGAAGGCATCAAGGAGGCAAACGACACTGAAATGTTTTTAAGAACAGTAGATTGTGTCCCCCAAAATATTGTTGGAGTAAGAGCACTAAAGAAAATTAGTGGAATGTTGTAAATTGAGATTTTAGAGTGTTTAATGATGAAAAGATCTATATTCTGACCATGCTTTTGAGAGGGAAAAGAGCAGGCAGAATGAAGAAACCACGGAAATGAGAACTTCAGGATATCATGAGACTTAGCGGGAGTATTGAAGAGGATGAAAGTAAGCTAGGATCCAAATGAGACTGACAGCACATTCAGAAAATGACTGGAAAAAAAAAGTGAGATAGTTGAGGATATGGCTGGATGACATGTCATTGAAACCTGGGATGGGGGTTAGGAATTAAAGAGAAAGAATGGTTTGGAAACCCCAATGAGAATCAAAAGTGAAACTTCGTATTTCAAAAAGAGTGATGTAAGATATAAGTAACTTGAGGGATGCAGTGTTCTCAAAAGAGACCTATATTTCAACCATTTAGATTACCAGGAATGGAATGATCAGAGAAGAGATGAGTATGTTGTTTAGGAAATTGTTCTGAAGACTGACCATAGTATTGGGCTTAGAGGAAGGATTTCAATATTTGGGTAAGGGTAAGGAAGAGGGCTAAAAAAAGGCAGTGGCACACAGGAGGAGCATGTTGGCCAAGGTGATGATGACCAGAGCTATGGATTTTTCCCAATCACTGACTGAAAAAGCAAATAAGATGAATCCTTACAGTATCCAAGCAACACAGTGAGATAATATGCCTGTTATATGTACAATAAAACCCCACTTTTTCTAAGATTTATTTATTTGAGAGAGTGTGCATGAGCGGGGTGATGGGGCAGAGGGAGAAGGAGAGAAAGCCTTAAGCAGACTCCTTGCTGAGCATGGAGCCCCACCAGGGGCTTGATCTAACAACCCTGAGATCACGACCTGAGCCGAAACCAAGAGTTGGACATTTAACCCACTATGCCACCCACGCACCGCCCCCCCATATATTTTTTTTTAAAAATGCAACATGTCTGCATTTGTATAGGCAAAATATGGAACAATATATTATAATCTTCTAAGAATTATTTTTAAGAGGGAAACAAATGTTGGATTTCTATAGTATATGTTTGGTTATTGTCTGAATTTTTATAAGTATTCACTATCTCTACAATCAAAATTTATAAAACTATAATAGGACCACATAACATCAAAGTGTGTACATTGTGATGCCAGTTATGTTTTTAAAAATGCGGGAGAATAGAATGATAGCAGTGACCAATTTGGAATGATATACCAAATTAATAGCAGTTATCTCTCCAGACTGGCATCACAAGACAGATATTACACTGCTAACATATGAATTTTTTATGACAATCATTTTTAATGAGAAAAAAAATAGGGGAGAGAGGGAGGGGAGACAGGGAGAGAGAGAGGAAAAAACAATTCTTCTGCTTACACATCTCAAACATTTCTATCAGAAATTTAAACAAACGTTTGTCACTCAAACATATTTGTTAACTACCAAACATATTCCAAGTATACTTCTCTTAAGCATCAGGAAATGGTAGTTTTCAAGACATTCAATCCTTATTTATATTCTGGACTATCACTATCCAATAGAGATATAAGTCAGCCGCATATGTAATTTTAAATTTTCTAGTAGAAATACTAAAAAATAAAAAGAAACTAGTAAAATTAGCATTAATAATACATTTTATTTAGCATACATCTAAAATATTATCATTTCAGCATGTAATCAATATAATTATTATTAATGAGTCATTTTATAGTTTTTGTGCCATCTTCTTTGAAATTTGATGTATGTTACCCTTAAAGCACATTTCCATTTGGATACTAAATTTTCATCAAATATATTTGATCTGCATTTAGAGTTGCTAAACATACAGTTAAAAAATACATTTATATACACAATTTATCCTAAACATATTTCAATGGTTTCAAATAAACTGAATCAATTTCTAAAACTTATTTTACTCTTTTACTTGTATCTAAACCAATAAAACTGGTTCATCATTTATAAAAGATTTTTTTTTTATTTGGAGCAAAATCATGCTAGTTTCAAAACTATGTCTGTTCCAATTAAATACATTTATTAACTCTTATGCCAACCCAGTCTTAGTGTTCTTCAAATTTTTCTTTTATATTTTGAGGACAATTTACATAATGCTGCCAATTTCAATTAAAATCTGCATATTGATTTGTGTTGGAAAATGTGCAGTAATTACAATTGACTTGTATAATGAAGAGTTTTCATTTCAAAATAAATTCATGTACCTGTTTAGCTAACTCACAAACCTTTCTTTTCTTTGATGTTACAAATTTTGCTTGCTCATATGGAATGTTATATCAATGAAATATGTAAATCACACTACTATTTTTTTATATTATTGAATATTTGGCAAGCATCCCTTCTGTTTCAAAAAAAATTTGAATTAACAATACAGTAAATCTTTAGAGCATTCATCCACAACTCAACAAGGGGAATTGGCAAAGAACACAAGATCATTAAATTCATTTGCTCCTCTCTCTCAATAACTTCCATAAACTGGCTGTAATTCATAGCACTTGCATGCATATATTGAATGATTTTAACAACTGTGTACATTATGTTTTTAATATAATTGACTCAAAAACTGAACACAGACAGTTTTAATATGTATTACAGAGTGGAATGAAACAATAAAGGAAACATCAGTTTTAATTCCAGTCAGTATAGAATTTTGACCTAATTTAACTAGCTGGAGCACCATACATCAAATGGAAATTAATTTTTCCATAATCTAGCTGAATTTTGTCTTTAGCAGATGGAAAAAATTCAAAAATAAGCTAAAATTTCTATTCTACACAACCAAATGATATTTCTTTGTCAATTCAAATGTCCTCTGAGGAAAAAGCTACCCCATGTATAGATTGGACGGTGTGTCTCAGATGATGCGTGACTGTAAATCTAAAGAAAAGTATTTGCAATTTTTCAAATTTAGTAAGTGCTTTTTGATATTGTTAGAAAGGTATTATATTCTAAGAGTTGTTATTTGGTGGCTTCACCGAAGGTATTTCACTTTAGTACTATGTCAGTTTGAGTCTTCCCTCATAATTTTGTAACAGAGTTTCTGAAACTGGAATATTTTTTGTATCCCTCTATATAAAATTGGTTTTCTTTTTGTGCAAGAATTCAAGCCTACTTGGAGCCTACCAAACTTACAAGTTCAAATTCTGTTTAAAAAACAACTAAATATGGGTGCCTGGGTGTCTCAGTCAGTTAAGTGTCTGACTCTTGGTTTTGGGTCAGGTTCTGATCTCATGGGTTGTGAGATCCAGCCCTGAGTCAGGCTCTGTGCTCAGAAGGGAGTCTAATTGAAGATTCTGTCCCTTTGCCCATCCCCCCAATCTCTCTCTCTCTCTCTTATTCATAAATAAATAAATCCTGAAAAATAAGTCTTACTCAGTGATGCCTAGGTGGTCAGTTAGGCCTCTGACTCTTGGTTTCAGCTCAGGTTGTGATTTCAGGGTCATGAGATCAAGCCCTGCAATGGGCTCCACAGCAGAGTCTGCATGAGATTCTCTCTCCCTCTATCCCTCCCACTTGTGCTCTCTCTCCCTCTAAAATAAAGAAATAAATCTTCAAAAAAAAAATTCTACTCATACTGCTTTAAATTGGACAAATTTTCTGTATTCTTGTCTTTTAAATTATTTGGAATTCTATCCTTATAATAGTTATCCATAAAATTTTAATATCACATATATCTCAGAGGATATATCACAGAATCTTTGCTTTCCTTCTAAAAATTACAAAAATGTTGAAATATTTTAAAGCACATTAATTACACTTTCCAACTTAGATATTAATGGCCAATATTTTAAATTTACCTTATGTTAATGCCAAATTAATTAGGATGTTTTTGTTTGCTTGTTTGTTTTTAAAGATTTATTTTTTTATTTTTTTTATTTTTTTTAAAGATTTTATTTATTTATTTGAGAGAGCGAGAATGAGAGAGAGAGAGCAAGCACATGAGAGGAGGGAGGGTCAGAGGGAGAAGCAGACTCCCTGCTGAGCAGGGAGCCCGATGCGGGACTCGATCCTGGGACTCCAGGATCATGACCTGAGCCGAAGGCAGTCGCTTAACCAAATGAGCCACCCAGGCGCCCAAGATTTATTTATTTTAGAAAAAGAGAGAGTGTATGTACACAAGCATGGGTAGGGCCAGAGGGAGAAAATTTCCCAGCAGACTCACTGCTGAGCATAGAGCCCAAGTTGGGGCTCACTCCCATGACCCATGAGATCATGACCTGAGCAGAAACCAAAAGCCCCCACGTACCCCTGTTTGTTTGTTTTTTAATAAAATCTATACTGATTTAGAAAACAACTCCCATTAAAAATAGTTTTTAAATACTTCTTGGACATTTCATTACACTTTCTGGCAATTAAATGTGTTGACACTTTTTTTTACTATTGATAGAAAACTTATTTGCTGGGGCACCTGGGTGGCTCGGTCAGTTAAGCATCTGCCTTCAGCTCAGGTCATGATCCCAGCCAGGGTCCTGGGATTGAGCTCCACGTCAGGCTCCCCACTCAGGAGGGTCTTCTTTTCCCTCTGCCCATCCCCCTGCTCATGCTCTCTGTCTCTCTGTTTCTATCTCATGCTCTCTCTCTCTCTCAAATAAATCAGTAAAATCTTAAAAATAAAAAAATAATAATTAAAAAACTTATTTGCTGAAATATTTCCTAATATTATCTACCATATTATATTTAATTTTTAACACAATGAATAAATAAGTTGTGTTGTTCTGATGCAGCATACTACAATTGCCATTCATCATAAATGTTTGACAAACCTTCCACTCTCTTTTTTACTATTATTTTAGATATAGTACAAACTTCCACATCTCCACTTCATTCTGCACAGTAGTATGTTTTCATTTTAAATTTAAAATATGTCCATAGTTATTTGTAAATGAAAAATGTTTTAATTATACTGTAATCAAAACTTTCACAAGAATTTCAATTTAATTACCAATTACAAGTTACATAAGCATTACTATAGCTCATGCCATCCACATAAAATATTCAAGTAAGCATATTACAATGTTACAACAGTATGTAAAAAAAAATCATTTGAACTGAATGAATCCACTGATAGCAACTAACTTTGTGATGTGCATATGTATAATAATGGAAATAATATGCAGGCCACAACATGCATACAATAATAAAACAGTAATATCTTAAAGTGATGGAATTGTTAAACCAAAACTATAAATTCTGTTTATTTGGAAAACCATTTTATACTGCCTCAGTTTTTAAATTTTAAAGTATGGTACAAACCACATTTCAAGCACTCAATAGTTACATGTGCCTAATAGCCACTATACTGCAGAGTGCATGCCATTCTAGACTTTTGAAAAAAACAATTCCTTGACCATTGTGTGAACTCCAGTATTAGACTAAGTCTTCCTCTGTATTCCATTTCTTTTTCAGTACAATTGGGATCATAATATGCTTCAAATTTTATAAGAATATTATGCAACTCTAGGGAAGATGGCACATAGGAAATGTAAATCAAAAATAAAGTTATTTATCTTTTTTAAATCTCCAAACAATTTGAAATTCTTTAGATGATTTTTCATATCCAAGAGAGTGATATGATCCATTCAGAATTACAAAATTTATACTAAATATATCTAAGTATTTTACATGTGATCAGTTTGAAAATTGATCAGACCAATATCCCTGATGAACATAGATGCAAAAATTCTCACAAAGATACTAGCCAATAGGATCCAACAATACAGTAAAAGGATTATTCACTATGACCAAGTGGGATTTATTCCTGGGCTGCAACAGTGGTTCAACAACAACAAATCAATCAATGTGATACACCACATTAATAAAAGAAAGGACAAGAACCATATGATCCTCTCAATAGATGCAGAAAAAGCATTTGACAAAGTACAGCATCCTTTCTTGATTAAAACTCTTCACGGTGTAGGGATAGAGGGTACTAACCTCAATATCATAAAACCCAGATACAAAAAGCCCACAGCAAATATCATTCTCAATGGGGAAAAACTAAGAGCTTTTCCCCTAAGATCAGGAAGATGGCAGGGATGTCCACTATCACCACTGCTGCTCAACATAATTCTAGAAGTCCTAACCTCAGCAATCAAACAACAAAAAGAAATAAAAGGCATCTGAATCAGCAAGGAAGTCAAACTCTCACTCTTAGCAGATAACATGATACTCTATGTGGAAACCTGAAAGACTCCACCCCAAGATTGCTAGAACTCATACAGGAATCCAGCAAAGTGACAGGATATAAAATCAATGCCCAGAAGTCAGCTGCATTTCTATACACTAACAATGAGACAGAAGAAAGAGAAAATAAGGAGTCGATCCCATTTACAATTGCACCCAAAACCATAAGATACCTAGGAATAAACCTAACCAAAGAGGCAAAGAATCTGTACTCAGAGAACTGTAGAACATTCATGAAAGAAATTGAGGAAGACACAAAGAAACGGAAAAACGTTCCATGCTCATGGACTGGAAGAGCAAATATTGTTCAAATGTCTAGGCTACCTAGAGCAATCAATACATTCAATGCAATCCCTATCAAAAGACAATCAACTTTTTAGACAGAGCTGGAACAAATAATCCTAAAATCTGTATGGAACCAGAAAAGACCCTGAATAGCCAGAGGAATGTTGAAAAAGGAAACCAAAGCTGGTGGCATCACAATTCCAGACATCAAGCTATATTACAAAGCTGTAATCATCATGACTGTATGGTACTAGCACAAAAACAGACACATAAATCAATGGAACAGAATAGAGAACCCAGAAATGTACCCTCAACTCTATGGTCAACTTATGTTCGACAAAGCAGGAAAGAATGTCCAATGGAAAAAAGACAGTCTCTTCAACAAATGGTGTTGGGAAAATTGGACAGCCACATGCAGAAGAATGAAACTGGACCATTTCCTTACACCACACATAAAAAATAGACTCAAAATGGTTGAAAGACCTAAATGTGAGACAGGAATCCATCAAAATCCTAAAGAACACAGGCAGCAACCTCTTCGACCTTAGCTGCAGCAACTTCTTGCTAGACACATCTCCAAAGGCAAGGAAAACAAAAGTAAAAATGAACTATTGGGATTTCATCAAGATAAAAAGCTTTTGCACAGCAAAGGAAACAGTCAACAAAACGAAAAGACAACTGCCAGAATGGGAGAAGATATTTGCAAATGTCTTATCAGATAAAGGGTTAGTATCCAAAATCTATAAAGAACTTATCAAACTCAACACCCAAAGAACAAATAATCCAATTGGACAAATAATCCAGTCAAGAAATGGGCAGATGACATGAACAGACAGATATTTCTCCAAAGAAGACATATAAATGGCCAACACACACATGAAAAAATGCTCAACAACACTCAGCATCAGGGAAATACAAATCAAAACCACAATGAGATACCACCTCACCCTAGTCAGAATGGCTAAAATTAACAAGTCAGGAAATGACAGATGTTAATGAGGATGAGGAAAAAGGGGAACCCAATCTGACACTATTGGTGGGAATGCAAGCTGGTGCAGCCACTCTGGAAAACAGTATGGAGGTTCCTCAAAAAGTTGAAATTGCACTACCATGGATTTACCCCAAAGATACAAATGTAGTCATCCAAAGGGGCACCTGCACCCCAGTGTTTATAGCAGCAATGTCCACAATAGCCAAACTCTGAAAAGATCCCAGAAATCCATCTACAGATGAATGGATAAAGAAGATGTGGGGGGCACCTGGGTGGCTCAGTTGGTTAAGTGGCTGCCTTCAGCTCAGGTCATGATCCCAGGGTCCTGGGATCGAGCCCCGCATGGGGCTCCCTGCTCTGCAGGGAGCCTGCTTCTCCCTCCCCCTCTGCCTGCCACTCTGCCTACTTGTGCTCTCTTTAAAAAAAAAAAAAAGATGTTGTATACTTATATAATGGACTACTAAGCCATCAAAAAAAAAAATGAAATCTTGCATTTGAAACATGGGTGGAACTAGAAGGTATTATGCTAAGCAAAATAAGTTAATCAGAAAAAGATAATTATCATATGATCTCATAGGTGGAATTTAAGAAACACAACAGAGGATCATAGGGGAAGAGAGGAAAAAATAAAATAAGATGAAATCAGAGAGGGAGACAAACTATAAGAGACTCTTAATCATAGAAAACAAACTGAGAGTTGCTGGAGGGGAGGAGGGTGAGGAGATGGGTGATTGGCCTTAAGGAGGGCACATGATGTTATGAGCACTGTGTATTATATAAGGCTGATGAAGCACTGACCTCTACCTCTGAAACTAATAATACATTATATGTTAATTAAATTTAAATTTTAAAAAATTTCCTCAAAAAAATGAAGAAACAAAACATAATCCTCCAAACAAGTGGGTTCTATTATTATTATTATTATTATTATTGAAGGTAATTAAATACAATATTTTTTCTCTAATGGATATTCAAAGAAATTGCAACTGCTAGGAGAGATGAAGGCTAATTTAAAGTTTAGTCATTAATAAGAGTATCAAATATCACATACTATGATTCCACTCTATTACAGATCTCCTTAGCTTTCTACTATGAATAAAATGGTATAGTCTCATCTCAACCTTTAAAAAAATCATCTTCCATTTATTATATATCTATTACATCTTATACTTTTCATTTGACTGAGAAGTGAATGGTTATACTTCAGCTCATTTTCATGTTCTAAAGTACTGCAATTCACAGTTCTTTAGTGAAATATTCCAACACTTCAGTGTTACCTTTTCAAACACTCCTCACTTTGTAGTGTAAGCCTGGCACAAATCCCAGAATGTGATTCTGACACACCATTTCCTCACTGTAGGAAGAAGCGTTAGGGAAGTCATTTTCTATAAGGAACAAAAATAGCTCTATGTCCATTCCTCTATACTTCCTGTCTAGAACCAAATATTTAAATATTTATTAGCAAGGCATTGACTAAAGGCAAGACCTTATGCAACTTAAAGAAGAAATGAAGTGAAGAAAATATGCTGAAAACTTCAGGGCACTTACAATCTCAAGGGTTAACTGGAAATTGTAAATAAATCAAAAGGATCTATATGTAAATGGAATCAAAGAACCCATGCCAGAAGCACAGGAACGCTAAGAAAGAACCACTGGTTTAGGGTACAAGCAGGGGTATAGATATATTGTTAACAGAGATGAGCTTACGTAATGGACAAGATATTAACATAGGTGGGTATGGATGTTGGATGTTCTAAATGACCCAAGCAGCAGTAAGCAAGGTCTGAGAGGCAGAAAATATTGGGTATATTTAACATTGCAAGAGGCAAAGATTACATGCAATTGAAATGTATTATGGTTGTAGTACCTTGTAAAAAAAGGTGATGAAAAATAGTTTGATATGGACAAAATAGTGAAGGACCTTATGTGACAGGCTGAGGAGTCTGGACTTTGCTCAATGAGCAAAAAAGCAGCCTTGACCTGAATGGTAATGATTAAAATGGAATACAGATTTAATCAACAGAAGAGAAACCATCAAAGAATACTGTAACTGATGTTTTGAATGTGGATTTCAGGCCATTATTATCCTAAAGCATCAAAAATGTTTATGTTACCAACTGTACTATTAAAGCACAAAATGGACGCATAAATGAGAAAAGAAGAAAGAAAAGAAGAAGAAGAGGAAGAGGAAGAAGAAGAAGAAGAAGAAGAAGAAGAAGAAGAAGAAGAAGAAGAAGAAGAAGAAGAAGAAGAAGAAGAAGAAGAAGAAGAAGAAAAGAAGAAGAAGAAGAAGAAGAAGAAGAAGAAGAAGAAGAAGAAGAAGAAGAAGAAGAAAGAAGGAGGAGGGGGAGGAGAAAAAGGAGAAGGAGGAAAAGAAGAGGAAGAATTTCAACAAAATAATAATAAAAGTAGGAATGACACTATTCATTTCAGGGTTACTATGTGCCAGATGCTCACCATAGTTCATCCCTCTTTGATGAGGGAACAGATTTGCACAGTGATTCACTAACTTGCCAAAGCTGTGCAGTTAGTGACAGAGCCCGAGTCTGAGTGTGTCTGAGTCCAAGAGTGTGGGACACATGATCATTCTCCATGAGTGTTAAAGTGGTATTTTATTTTTTCAGCCTGGAAGAGAAACACATATTTAGACCAGAGATATAATACAGTTCTATTTCTTTTTTTTTCCAGAAAGAGTCCAAGCCATAGTTTAGATGATGTTCCAGAGGTTGCAGTTTCCTTAGGAAATGCCTTGTGTAAAATGTGCACTCGATGTCATGCAGAAGAATGAAGGCGTGAGCCTGATTCCACCTTCATTTCGTTTTCAGCACCTCACGTTTCATGAATTTAAATAACGTAAAAAATAAATGGTGGTTTACATAGCTTTGATTGTATGTATACACAGGATCAGTTAATGTGACATGACTATTATATTTAATGTCACTATATAGTTACTTCATGTGTTTGGAATCCTGTGACCAAAAGCATGAGGAAAGGAAGTCTTACACTATGTGATTAAGTGAAGAACAGTTAGATTTAGCTATAGTTTTGCATTTAAGGACATTGTATACAAGAATATGGAATTCTAGGAAACATACACTTTAACTTTTTTGCTTTACAGATGTATAAACAGAGATTAAAAGAGGCTAATAGAGGCTAAATTACTTGCTGATGACACTATAGTTTGTTATTGTGAAAACCACATCCGTGAATATAAGAAATTCACCAGTTCTCTGGTTCTTTCTGTGCGTGTGGTAGGGCAGGGAGGGGAAAGGCTGTGGTTGCTGGGAAAGGACTGCAAAAGGGAATTGTAACACAAGGTAAAGTGATGAGTTTTCCTAGAAAAGGGAAGAAGCCAATGAAAGACGTTTAAATAAGAGGATTTTTGGGGTTTTTTTTCGTTTCCTTTTTTTCTTTAAGACTATTTGACAAAGAACTTGCATGGATTGTTTCAGATTAGGAGAAAAAGAAGAAGGAGGAGGAGGAAAAGGAAAAGATTAAGAGAGGAGAAGGTAGAGAAAGAGGACCATCTGAAAAAAAAAAAGAAAAATAGCACTTTATTGCAATAAAATTCAATAACTTGAATATTGATTTGGAAGGACTGCCAAGCCAGCTGGCATAAAAGCAAAACTTAGCTGACAGCACCAATGTATATTATTAAGGTTTTGATATTATTGTGAAATTATTCTCCAGATAATTCACACCACTTTACATCAACTGGTTTGCTGCAGCAGCTCTTTTTCCAGCACCAAGTCAGAGGATGGAAAATAGGCCTTGAGCTCACACAAAATAACAGATTGTTAAGTGAGATTTAAACTATCAGAGGCCTTGCCTTACCAAAGTTTACCTACATATTTAAAAAAAAAAAAATACAGGTTGTCAAGGGCAAAGACAAAGTAGAAAGAAGACCTGGACATTCAGAATGTTCCTATACTCTTCTACACTCAATATGTGATCTCAGTTATATAAGAATAACATGTGAGGTTTGCAAGAGACATTTTGTAAGGTATCATATCTAAACAACAGACTTGTAGGAAGTCAGACCACTGTCTCTAGTAATAATCCTTACACAGTGAGGAACATTTAAGTTATGAAATATCACTGTCTTATACCCAGGAAGTTGTACAGCTTTTTTGGCATTCTCTAGTGAATCATGCATTATGATTTCATTTATTATTTGCTGTAAGTAATGATTAAACAGGGATATTTTGCTAAAGGCATTCTACAAATAAGGGCTACTCCTCATAGCAAAGGAAATTCCATCTGATAAGGAGATTACACTGAGTCATCTGACATTTTTCTCCCCAGGCTTGGGAGGGGATCTCCTTCCCCAAGAAGAATTAATGGATCATGAATTTCAGGCAAGCTGCTTTAAATCCTTTTCCCCAGCACTTAAAAGGAGTATTTGGTGAGGAAGATAAGTAGAGGAAGTAAAAGGAAGATAAGTAGAGTCTTTATAAACCCCCTCCAAATTTGTCCCAATTCTGAAACCCAAAGGATCAATTAGAAAAATAAACAGATGTTCCTTTAATGTATTTTGGTATAGTTTTATTTGGCTAGAGCATATCTGCTACCAAATACACACATATGGAAAACTACTGTTAGAAAAGTAATGATAAAAAGAGAAGCAGGGAGGAAGGAAACTTCTCTTATTAAAGAGAAATAGAAAAATAAAAAGTATGGAGTCAGAAATGTATAGTGCATTGGATCCTGGGCAACTAGTTTCTCCAAGACAAGTTTCAGAGAAAGGAAGAGATGTACTAGTAATGCCTGTGAGAATAGTGGTTTTATGTATTTCAATTTTGTGACATGTCAAATAACTATAAATCTTGATAAATATTTCATGTTCAAAAGTATTAAAAAAGATTTTTAAATGGTTCTGTAAATATTCTGTAAAACATATGAAAGAAAAAAATCAATCTAAAAACTCAAAGCCATTGAGAAATATATCTTGGTAATGTTTTATTTTTTTAATTAATGGAAGGTAACTAAAAAATACAAGTGGTCATAAAAAAAGATAACACAACAGATTACAAAAAGCAATTTTCCAAAGTTATAGAAGACAAATAGATTAACAGAGTACTATGTATACATATTGAAAAAGCTTATTGCATTCTACAAGCACTTGCCGGCAACATTTTCAAATTAAGATGACAGAAAAAAAATTCATTAAGAATCAAGGCAGAGACAAAGTGTTCTAAAAATTATCAAATATCAGAGTAATCTAAATTACTAATTACCAGGAAATCTATGTAGAAATTTTTAAGAGAAACAGAAGAACGAAACAAAAAATTATTACCTATCAAAATATGGGATATAAATTGTTTAAAAGAGTGAAACATAGGAAAATCTATTCATGAATTTAGAATTCTATAACAAAACTGTCAAGACAGTACAAGAAAAGTTTACACAGGTCATACTGACAGACTAAATATACAGAAGATGACCATGTATAAATATACACTCTGATCTACAACCTACACTTAGCAGCCCAAGAAATCATCATCTGCAGTAACCAGCCTAGGATGCATGCCCACAATTAATATATCAGACTTGTAAGAAGTCAGACCACAATCTCTAGTCACAATCCAGGGAGCCAAACAATAATGCCTGAAACCATTGGCCCAAAATGGTTTAAATAATTAAATAAGTTTTTATTACACTTAATTAAATAAGTAACAGCTTCACTAACTTTTGTTTCCATTTCCACTTCCAACTTAGGGCCAGAGAAAACCAAATGTTCACCCTTAACCAATTACATAGGGTGCCCTTCTTTTAGTAAGCCTGCCCACAGCTTCCCTGTGCCAACAGCTTCCATGTAGGGCATACCTGAACACTTCTCTTTTTTTCTGCTATAAAGCTTTCCCTCTGGGGGTGTGCGGGTGGCTCAGGTGGTTAAGCTTCTGATTCTTGATTTCAGCTCCGGTCATGATCTCAGGGTCATGAGATCGAGCCCCACATTGGGCTCCAAGCCGGTTGTGGAGCCTGCTTAAGATTCTCTCTCTCCCTCTCCTTTTGCCTCTCTCTCCCACTCACACTCTCTCTCTCAAATAAATTTTAAAAAATTAATTAAAAAAAGCTTTCCCACTGCTCTTCTTGCCTTTAAGTATCTGCAAATACAAGTAGTGGTGGCTGACTCCCTTGCTATAACAAGCTCTGAATAAACAGCCTTCACTTGTTCTCATTTGGTTGGTCTTCATTTATTTCTATAATACTTTTGAATATAGATTTATAATTATAGTCAGTTTTAAACAAAACCTGACTGTGGTAGGGTATAATCACAACATATGATGACCAAGTAGGATTTATTGATAGTGTCAGGATTGTTTAATATCAAGCCAACTGAAAGAGCATATGTTTGGAATACACATATAAAGAACTTCTACAAATTAAAAGAAAAATAGAGCACTCAATAGAACAATGGACAATGCTTATTAAAGACAAATTATAAATAAGAAAATCAAGAAGGTCAATAAACATGTAAATATGTTTAAGGTAGCTAGCAATAAGAGAAGTAAAAATTTAAAATACAGTACAAGATCATTTTATTAGTATGAACATTATTCATATAAGTCAAGAATTAAAAAGTCTGAAAATTATGTACTGCTGGTGAGACTACAGAACAGTGGAAACCTTCATGCATTACTTGTGGGAATATATAATAGTAAAATTACCTTAAGGAGCAATTTAGTAGTATCCAGTAAATTTTAAAATGTTTTAACACTAACCCTATACTGTTCAATGTGGCTGAGTGCTTGAAATGTGGCTAGTCTGAGTTCTGATGTGCTGTTGTGTTAAATTCAACAGGTTTTAAAGACAGATATATATGTGTATTCACACACATTTATATAACTCACACTAATATTTGTCGTATTAATTTAAGGTTTATCAACCTTGACACTATTAACATTTTAGACTGGGTAATTCTTTGTCCTTTGCACTGTATGATTTTTAGCTACATCCCTGGCCTCTACCTAGTCATGACCTAGAACCCCTAAAACATACCCCCCTCCAACCTATGACAATCGAAAATGTCTGTAGAGGCACCCGGGTGGTTCAGTCAGTTAGGCATCTGACTCTTGATTTCAGCTCAGGCCATTATCTCAGGGTTGTGGGATGGAGTCCAGCCTGGGGCTCTGCACTTAGAATGGAGTCTGCTGGAGATTCTATCTCCTTCTCCCTCTGCCCTCGGAGGCAAATCAACCCTGGTTGAGAACAAGTTTTAATTACATGTTGAAATGGTAAACTTTGAGATATATGGTGTTAAATAAAATATACTATTAAAATGAATTTTACCTATTTCTTTTTACTTCCTAATGTGGTTACACAAAAATTTAAAATTACATATGACTCACATGATGTCTTTTTTGGACAACATTGTTGCAATTATCAATTCCACTCTAAGTAAGACACTCGCACAGTGTTTCCCAAATGCTTAATGTGCATAAAACTTATCTGAGAACCTTACAGAATTCAAATTATGATTTAGTGTATTTGAGATGGGATGAGATTTTGCATTCCTAACAAGATCAGAGGTTACAGTGATGCTGCAAATCCACAGATCAAATATTTCACAGCATGCCTCTTCAAAATTTCTGCAAGTGCAAAATAGGATATGAAAAAGAATGTGCATGGTGACTATAGTTAATAATACTGTATGGCATATTTGAAAGTTGCTAAGAGAATAAATCTTAAAAGTCTTCATGAAAAGAAAGAAAAATTTTGTAACTATACGGACAGATGTTAACTAGACTTACTGCAGTGGTAATCTTGCAATATGTACAAATATTAAAGCATTATGTTGTATATCTTAAACTAATACATTATACATCAATTATACCTCTGTTAAATTTTTTTAAACAATGTCAATGCATATATGTGCATTGATGTGCAGTGTGATAATAAAAATGTAAATTAACTATTCAACTAAAAATAAATTGTAATAAATTCACACTATGCAGTTATACAATATTCATCTATATATGTGTATAATATTATATACACGTATGCATACACACACATACACAAAGCACTGTAAATGAAATGACCTATCTATAAAGTATTTTATAACAAGGATAAATCTTAAAAATATACTCCAGATCAAAAATTACACATTTCAAAATGTTAAATATATTGTGATAAAACATAAACAAAGCTTTAAAACATCCAGAAAAATAGATTTTTATGGTTCTATAAATATTTAAGAACTTTCTAAAAAATAGACAAGTGACTTACAGCAGATTTATGACAGTGATTACTCCTGGGGAGTACAAGATAGGATTGAGATCCTGGCTGGTTATATACAAAGGGCTTAACATTTATATCAAAATGTTTTACTTCTTTAACATATGAAGTAAATGTAACCAAAGAAGATTTAACAAAGCTAAATAGTGGTTAAAAACTTTCACCAACATATTGTCTTTCTCCGTAGGTTTGAAATATTTCATAATTAAAAATAAACAAATACACAAATAAATAAAAGAATGATGTAAGAAGTCTGGCAATGAACATTGAAATAGAAAATATGGAATTTTTAAAATATTTTAATGGACTTTAAAACTTAATGGAAATTTATTGCCCCCATAAAAACTATGTATCTCATAAAAATATATATTTCTTGTGAACTTGTAAAGCCACAAATGATACCAATAGGAGGACAAGAGTACAACAGCAAAATTGTGTGCTACATACTTCATCTAAAATAGAGAAGACAAAGCAAGTTTCATTTTTCATTTTTAAAACATTTAAGCTGATTGTAAAAGGAATTCATATTCATTAAAGATTTGGAAAAGATTAAAAATCTCATTTCCTAAACATTCTATTATAACTATTTTCTAGTAATAATCACTTTTCTACATCATTTCGGTGTTTACTTCCAGTCACTCCATATTTCTCATATATATGAAATAGATTTTGTGCAAATACGAGGACATACATATACATATATGCATAATTTCAATGTTTTACAAGGTGGAATCATATATAAACTGCATGTGATGTCTTACAATTCAAGTATATTTTCACTTAAGACAAATCAAAAATGTTATATTCTCTCTTTTCATTGTTCTCTCATTGAAAAGGTCCTGTTTGAAATTGAAATACAGTAGTTTAGCTATCTCCTCTTTGTTCAACTTTGTTCTTCCAACCCATGCTCAGGATCACTATCCATGCCTAAGGGTTCTCAACAAGATATTTTCCTGACGAAAGTCATTCTATTTCCTGAAACGAATGTAGATGCAACATTAGAAATAACAATTTTTTCACTAGGAAAAATATCACATGAATCATAGTGTATTTAAACACTTCTATAAATGAACATCTAGATTTTTTCCCCAATTCCTATTATAAAAAAAAACAAAGCTAACTTGTTTGTATAACTCTATGTAGTCATTATGATTTCTTTAAAATAATTTTGAATAAAGATGACCATAGGGCAAACAATTATGTATATTATTCCTCCCCAACAGTTACATACATTATTAAGGTTTATATTATTGTCAAGTTATCACCCAGATGTGTCATTCCACTTTACATCAATTGGTTGGATAAAAATGAGACAACTCATAGGATCCACTTTCTACCTCTCAACTCTACTATGATCTGTTCTCATGTCTAGCCCTTTCAATTTAAAGAGAAAGGCATTAATAAGATGCAATTAATGTCTTTTTCTATTACTTTTCAGATGATCATTTTTTTTCAAATGCAGTGAATTTTGAGACTTATGTTTTTGAAATCTGGTCTCATCTATACAAGATTTGGCAGAAATTTCTTGGTCTTTCTGGCATGACACATGTTATTCCTTATTTTAAAAATTTTATTGGTGTCTTAATAGAAGCTGGAGAGAAAAAAGGTTGGATAACCACTGTTTATGCATTTTTCCCATAAGTTTGATGCAGTTTTATTTTCAAATTAGAAAATACTGGTTAAGGAATTCTTTTGAAAAAATCTTGAAAGTAGACATTGTTATAATTAAGAACAAGATAAATAACTGCCAATCTATTAGAAAAGTTAAAAACAACTAAATCATAGCCCAAAAAAGAAAAAAAGGAAAGAAGTGAAAAGAAAATACAGTGAGGTATAAAGTTTAGAAAACAAGCTAAGAGTTAGAAAATTAAACATGTAAATTATATCAATAAATAAAAGTCAGTTGAATTCCCCAGTTTAACTTAATTCCATAAGTATTTATTCAATATGTAATATATGCCAGGTACCACTACATCCTGAGGAGTTAGTGGTAAACAAGATTGACACAGGACCTCCACTCCTGAAGTTTAGTCTAGTTGAGAGCATATTAAACAAGTAATTACAAAGTGATGTGTGTCACCAAAAGAAAAGTTCAGGATGAATAAAGCACATGTCAAGGGTTTTCTAAATGGTTTGGAGAAAGCCATGAACACATTATCACATACATAAATTTTTCCTCATCATCACTGATCAGCTATACATCAGCCAACATTACATTTAATACTGAAATACTAGAAAGAAGCACTGTTAACATAAGAAATAAGACAAGGATAACTGCTGTCATCAATAACAGTTTTATACATGTTCTCACCAAGACAAAAGGTACAAAGAACAATTCAATCTTAAGGGAAAGAAGTAAACTGATGAAATGTTACTTATTTCAGAGAATTAAAAGAAGATGAAGAGCTTCAATAGCATTATTCAATATCAACATTGTTTTAAGGAATGTGCTCTATGCCAAGGACTAGGTTAAAAAAAAAAAAACATAGTGAGCAGGAGTTTTCAGTATAGTAAGTGAAAACAGACAAGAAATGATTACTTTATAATGGGTTAAGAGGAGTACAAAGAGTTAACACAGTTCTATGATAATAAAAGAGCCTTCTAACCCCTTCATACATGCATCAGGAAAGGCTTTCCAGAGATTTCAAGACAAAATAGAGCCTTGTAGGATAAAAATGTATAGATGGGAACATATTTCTGGACAGCAAAATTTTCTATTTAAAAGTGTAGGATGTGAGACCAGCAAAATAAAAGCAAAAATAAACTATTGGGAATACATTAAAATAAAAAGTTTCTGCAGAGTGAATGAAAAAAATAAACAAAATTAAAAAGCAACCCACTGAATAGGAGAGGAAATTTGCAAACGACATTTCTGATAAAGGGTTACTATCCAAAATATAAAAGAACTGATACAACTCAATATCCAAAAAACAATCCAATGGAAAAATGGGCAGAAGACATGAACAGACATTTCTCCAAAGAAGACATAAAACTGGCCAACAGTCACATGAAAAGATGCTCAACATTACTCGTCATCAGAGAAATGCAAATTAAAACTATAATGAGATATAACCTCACACCTGTCAGAATGGCTAAAATAGAAAACATAAGAAAAAACAAGTGCTGGCGAGGATGTGGAGAAAGGGGAACTCTAGTACACTGTTGGTGGGAATGCAAACTGGTACAACCATTGTAGAAAAAGGTATGGAAGTTCCTCAAAAAATTAAAAATTAAACTACCCTATGATCCAGGAATCGCACTACTGGGTACTTACCCAAAAAATACAAAAACACTGATTCAAAGGAAGATACACACCCCTATGTTTACTGTAGCACTATTTGCAATAACAAAAATATGGAAGCAGCCAAAGTATCCATCAACAGATGAGTGGATAAAGAAGATTGTGATATAGATATATAGATATATAATATTCCATTGTATATTGTAATGGAATATTATTGTAATGGAATATTATTCAGCCATAAAAAGATTGAAATCTTACCATTTGCAACAACATGGACAGAGCTAGAGAGTATAATGCTAAGTGAATGAAATAAGTCAGTGAGAGAAAGGCAAATACTATATGATCTCACTCATATGTGGAATTTAAGATACAAAACAAATAAGCAAAGGAAAAGAAAAAGAGAAAGACAGAGACAAACCAAGAAACAGACTTAACTATAAGAGAACAAACTGATGGTTACCAGAGAGGAGGGAAGGGGGGGATAAAGGAAATAGGGGATGGGGATTAAAGAGTACATCTAACATTAAAAAAAAAAAGAAAAAAAAAGAAATAGAATAAAATGATAAACGAAAAAAGTGTAGGATATAACAGAGACCTTGGCACATTCTGTGCATTTTAGAGCAATTAGTATGGCTGTAGCTGGAGAAGAACAAGAAATAAGTTTTGAGAGGTTATCATAGTTCAATTACAAGAAAAATTTAGACTTTCCCAAGAAAACATTGGGCAATAATGAAAGGATTCTAAGCAGTGGAATGGCATTATCAAATTTGTGTCTTACAAATGTATTCAAAAGTTAGAAGTGCACATTTAGGAGTTATTGCAGTAATCCAGGTGACAAACGGTCATGATCATAACTAGGATAGAGGTGATGGGGTTGGAGAAAAAAAGCTGGATTCTAGGGATAAAAAGGCTATCATAGAACTCATGGACTTAAAGAGGGGCAGGCAATGAGAAAAACAGTCAAACATGACTCCACGATGAATGGTGGTACATCCACTGAAATAGGAACACTAGGGGCAAAGGCTTGTAAATGTAATGATCCAAATTATAAATGTAAAGACAGTAATTCTGGTTTTATCATGTTGAGTTTGAGATGCCTATGCAACGTTCCAACTGGAAATGTCCAGTGTACAGTCAGAAAGATATTGGTGGAGCAGAATTACGAGTCATCAGTGCATGCAAGAGATACTAATTCTAGTCCTTAGGGATTGAGATGATCACTGAAGGTGAGTATCTACTGTCTTATCTAAGACAATTAACTTCCTTCTCTTCCCACTACCAGTAGACCCAGTGGAACAAAAACATTTTTGAAACATTTTTATTAACCCATTTTGGATGTATAGATAGAAGTGTTGAACAGGTAATATTCAGAGCCTATAATTTAAATATTGGCACAGACAATAGGTAGGGTTGTTTGTACTGGTAAGTTCTTCTCTCCTGAGATTTGTTAACTAAGGTTGAATAAGTCATTGGATTTCAGAGTGTGGGATCTTAGCATAGAAGAATTTTCCCTAGGAACACATAACTAGAAAGAGATTCACATAACTAGAGAAAAGATTCCTCTCTATATACATTCTTACCTGTTGAACATGATATGAATTTTCTTCAGAGATAGGGAAACAGATTAGCATAAGTTGCCTTATGGATACTGTCATTATCATGTTTTATGAGGAAGGAGAATAACAATGAGCTAGATACTGTTCAGGACAAAACAGATGAGGTATTTCTGGTTTATGGCCAATTATGATTAATTCATGTAACAATGATTATACAGTGGCTACTATAAGCCAGGCATTTGGTTAAAACCTGGAATTCAGTTTTTGCTGTCTAGGAGATCATAGTCTATTATTTAACTAGAAAACAGACTTAAGAGTATTAGTTCCCCTTAACTAGGTGCTTCATCAGCTAAAATATACAGTCACACTTAGTTATTACTAAGAATTTTAATAAGCATGATAGGAAATCAATCTCTAATTTCAAAGAACTAAGATAAGAGGTCAATTGCTTTCAAAAAAACAAAAATTAATTTAATTAATATCTCTCTCATTTTGAAACTCTCTGGAAAAATTTGAACAGTATCTTTGGTCCCTTTGGCCCTTTTACTGTGGTGCTATTCCTCATAGGCCTTGTTTTGGGAGGTCGTGATTGACTCTGTCGTGGTTTTCCAGGAAGTAGCTGGTGATTTTTACTACATATAAACTCAAGCCAGGAGACTCCTGGAGGCAACCGGTGGTAACTAAGTACCTGAGTGAATACACAACCTGAGAGAGTAGATGTGGTAGACTCTTTGGAAGGAGGGGGTAAGGAAGGTGGGGTGGAAGAAGAAGAGGAGGAAGAAGATGAGGAGGAGGAGGAGGAGGAGGAGGACGTGGAGGAGGAAGAAGACTGAGGCAGGGCCGGTGGCTGAAAATGACCACTTTTCTTAACATAAAGCAGCCAGTCAATAGCCTGGGGTTGTTGGCTTACAACTTTGTTTACAGCGGCTGCTGTCCACCATTTGTTATTTAGCTCTCGTGTGATTTCAGGTTCAGGTGGAGAGAAAATTTGTATCTTCTCCATTCCTTCAAGGTTGTCTTCAGGGGCTTCATCAGGCCGATTTTCTTTCACAGGGGATGGGAAACAAGAAGAGAGAGAAGTCTCTGGTAGGGAAAGGAGAAAAACTAATTTCACTTCCATTTCTCCCTCAGAACCAAGTTCAGGTGTTGGTATGACAAACAGCGTTGCACTGCGAGGGTCTTTCCTTCCTGTAAGATGGTTACACTGAGATTTTATGCAGGAAGCACAAGCTAAACAAACCACATAATTTGATGAAAGGCGGGGACCAGGATAAGGATTTGGCCTTCCCCTCATCCTTCGAAACAGAACCTGCCTACAGAGATCCTTCTGGATTCTGGTCTTGGAGATAGAATTGACAATTTTATTGAGGACATCATCAGGGACAGTTCCACCTTTAACAATGCAGGGATAAATGTAATTTAAGCTCCATGGAATTTCTTTATTTGATTTTGTCTTTGCACAAAGATCAAAGCTGCTTTTACTCTGGAATCTGGAGCCCAATGTTGAAGCAGCTATATTTCTGATAAATTGTTTGGAGCTTGATAATGATGGACCTGAGACATTTGGCTTAGAATGCGGTGAAGATAAATCTGTGGCTTTCTGTTTGTCATTTGGTGAAGAGGTGTTCTGAAAGTTGGAGTGACAAACTGGTGAGCTCAGGGTCCTGAAGTCGTGATTAAGTGTAAGCACCTTCTGAGATTTGGGTGAGAACAATGGCAAACTCTGAGTCTGGTGGACAGAATGTGCCAAAGGTGATTTCCTTGGTTTTGAGTGGGACAATGGTAAGCTCAGAACACAAGAACTACAATTCAGTGCAGGTGGTGTCTGAGGTCTAGAGTCAGGTAACGGTGAGCTCAGAGCCATTTGATTGGATTCCAATGAACGTGATGACTGAAGTAAGTCATTTATTTGAGGTGTAGAGTTGAGTGATGGTGAGCTCAAAGATCTTTGATTGTGCTCTAATAAAGATGTCCAAAGGCTATCCAATGATGATGCTTTCTGAGGCTTGGCTTGTGGTAATGTTGAGCTAAGCACTCTTTGATTAGATCCTGAAGATGATGATGTCCAGAGGATGTCTAGGGGAGGTGTTTCTTGATGTTTGGAGGGGAATAATGATGAACTTGAGACTCTTTGATTAGACTTCTGTGAAGGTGATGTCCAGCAAAAGTCTAGTGAAGATGTAGTCTGAGGTTTGGGGAGGGGTAATTGTGAGCTCAAATTTGTTTGGCTGGACTCCAGTGATGAAGATGTCTTATTAAGGTCAAGGGAAGATGTTGTCTGAGGTTTATGACGTATCACAGATGAGCTCAGGGCTCTCAGATTAGGCCACAGTGAAGTTCTCTGGTGGAGGTCTAGTAAAGGTGTGGCCTGACGTTTGGACTGGGATACTGGTGCTTTCAGAACCTTGCTATAGAAGCCCTGTGAAATTGTGTCCTGAGACTTGGCAGAGGACAATACTGAGCAGCTCTGCACCATCTGCTTAGAGATACCTGGAAGTGCTGCAAGGTGATTACTAGGAGACTGCACTCTGACCACCGGCTTGTTATTGGATTGATTTAGTTTTTCACCTGCGTATTGATGTGTTAATGAATTGGTTGTGGCCAGTTGGTAAGGGTGTTCTAATGGCACAAAGTGTTGATCATAATATGCCAATGGTACCATCTTGTGCTAGTGGTAGAGGTCTTTTTGAAAGCAGCTGGCTTGTGGGATATTTGCGAGTATTTTAGATGGATTCATTGGACAAGGAATATTTTAAAATAAATAGTCCTTCATAGTTTCTAGCTTCTATCTTATTTCCTCACTGTTAATTCCCAAATATTATAGCGTGTCTCAAAATTCAGATATAGATGAAGTTGAAAAAATTATCACCATTTGAGTTTCTCCACTATCTTCTCTTTCATTTCCTAGAGGTTTTTTTTTTTTTTCCTCTTGAGCAAATAATGCCTGTTAATAAAATAGTGAAGAGAGTTCAGAAGAGATCCCGATAGGGATATTAATATCCCTAATTAATACAACAAACTGTAGTGACTAGAGCATGGGCTTTATGTTAAATCCAAGCCATTTACTCTGTGTAACTTTTGAATTAAACTTTCTAAACCTCATTTATCTATCTGTAAAATAAATAAATATTTAATTTATTGAGCTAAAAACTAAGATACAAAATGTATAACATTGCCCAGGACATAATAAAAGGTAATAGCCATTTTTGGTACTCTTTTAATAACAGCTTTAGTAAAACAAACAAAACAAAACAAAACAAAACAAAATCTATGGTAAGTTTGTTGCATGAAATAAGAGAATCTTAGAAAAAAGTGAAAAAGAAGTTCTTCTGAAATGTTGGTTTTCAATTTAGATTCAATACCTATCATTATTTTTAGCTTATTTCCAATAGTCCATAATTCTAGTTGAAAGTTCATTGCATACTTTTATTCTTGTTCTTATTTGTCACCATTGTAGTTTTTGAAACTGTGACTACTACCTTTTAAAACTAATGTCTTTGTTCATGTGCCTTATTTCTTTATATTATGGTTCTCTCCATTCTCTCATTTCTCTCCAGGCCTTCATTAAATTATTTTCTTTTCCTCTAACCTCAATGTAGTCCTCAGTGTTCTATCACCAGTTCTCTTCTCTTTTTATTTTATTCCTATGTAATCACACTAGTTATGTTTAGGATTTAAAAATGAACTAAAGAAAGAAACCTCACAAAAAACAGAAACATATAGCTGGCCAAAAGTGATGAAAGCTCAGAAAAAATAGAGGTGTTGCTTTTTAAAGACAACACATTTGGGGCACCTGAGTGGCTCAGTTGGTTAAGCATCTGCCTTCGGCTCAGGTCATGATCCTGGGGAGGGGGGGGGGGTCCCTGCTCAGCAGGGAGTCTGCTTCTCATTCTGTCCCTCACCCCTCTCTCACTCTCTCTCTCTCAAATAAATAAATAAAAATCTTAAAAAAAAGACAACATATAATATAACATGACATTATTTTCATGGCTTGGGGTTTATTCTGGTTTTAAGGCTAAGACACATGATATGACAAAAAACTGAGAATGATTACAACAGACCTTGGGATCAGCCAATTAAGTCAGTGGTCCTAAGGCCCTTGAAGATGGGAGCTATCAAAATTTGGTTTCGTGACTCTTCCTATGCTTCCATGACTTACCAACTCAATTCCTGACGGACAAATTTATTTTTCGTATATGCCAAATTATCCAATTTTTTAACTATCAATTCTATTACTACTAGAAGGTCTTCCCTTACGTCAAGGTGTCTTTTCACTTATTTACTCTAATCTATTTAAAAATATATCTTATTGATATCTTAATTCACTTGTTTTCAAGTCATTCTTTGTGGAATTCTCCAAGTACCAACAAAATTATTTACACAACAATGAGTTCCTAATCTTTTGTCTCTAGTGCTGGTTTTTTAGCTTCAGAATTATATTTCCAGCTAATCATCAGACTTCTCTATCCCAAAGTCCCAAAGACAATTCAAATAAAAAACACATAAAACTCAATAAAATTATTTCTCCTTCTAGAGAAATCTTTTTCTATATCTTCTATCTCAGTTCCTAAAGCCTAGTTACCTAATTCAGAATCTTTGAAATCATCCTGGACAGCTTCAACCTCTAAAACCAGTTAGACACCAATACTGGCTGATTTTACCTCTTCCACATCTTAATTTCCCTTTTCCTATCCAATGTCACTATTTCAGTTTATACTGTAGGCATATCCCATGTAGACAAATATATTATTAACTTCTTTATCTTTCCCCCCATGACCTCACTCCCCCTCTTCCATCTCCTCTTTCAGACATTCAAGAACAAATTCTTGCTGGTGAGACACAGCTGCTGTTCACCCAGGGAATTCTTTCATTTTGCCTGAGTATGCATGAGTAATAAGCACTGAAGTTATTTGTGATTGCTGGATTTTGTGTGATGTGATTCAACATCCAATTTTTTAAAGAAGGAGAAAATGGTACACTCCACTGTGTTCTGTCTGGCACCCTAACAAGCTTCTGGATGGTAATATAGAATAACTTCATGACCTTGAGGTGTGTGAAGATTTCTTAGACAGAATATCAAAAGCAGCAACCATTAAAAATTGATAAATTAAAACCAAGAACTCCCAATCATCAAAATACACCATATTTAGAAGGAGTAAAGGCAAATCAAAGAATGTGAAAACATATTTACAATACATAATATCTGAAAAAATATGGATATGTATATTATCATGGAAATATTACATATATAACCTCTTCATGTTGCTTAGAAAAAAAATGCAATTGGAATCATGGCAAAATACATGGACAAGCACTTCATAAATGAGGATATCCAAATGCTAACACATATATGAAAAAAGTTCAGCCTCATTAGAAACCCATGAAATGCATATTTAAAACATAGGGATATTAGAATACATTATCAGAATATCACTAAAGCAAAATAAAAAATTTTTAAATGAAATAAAAACAGACAAAGCCAAGAATTGGTGACTATATTAATTAGTATATTATACACACACATATATTTCACTCCCAGGTATAATCCAACAGGCATGTAATGAATGAATATTTGCACCAAATACATGCACTAGGATGTTCAGTGGAACATTATTCATAATAGCTCCAAACTCAAATAAACTGTCAATTAATAGCAGAATATATAAATAAGTTTATGATACATTCATTCAATGAAATACCAAACAACAATGAAACTAACAAAAGTCTAGCACTAGGCACCTAAACAGATGAATCTCACATACAAAATGTTGAGTGAAAATAATAATATGCACAAAAAATACTTCAAATTTTACATATGAAAGTACAAAATAAGGTCATACTAACTATGATCTTGAAAGTCAAGCTAATACACTTGGGGAGGTAGAGATTAGGAGGAAACAAAAACTTCTAGGGTGGTGGTAATATTGTTTCTTGACCTGGAAGATGACTGTATGGGTGAACTCATTTTGTGATAATTGAGCTCTAACATTTACACAGTGTGTATTTTTGTATGTTTCTTAACTTCAATAAAAAGTTAAAAAATACATAACTTGATGTTAATTTGAAAAGACACATCTGAAACAAAATTGCACTGAAAGGTGAAACATTAAAGGATGAACCAAGATCTGGCAAACAGATGTAATGAAAATTTGAAAAAAAAAAAAAGAATATAATGTGGAAATCCTGCTATCATATGTAGAGGAATAAAGAAATTCAAAACAAATGGAACTAACAAAAATCTATTTAAGACAAGAAACAGAAAAATAACATTTCTGAATGTTTTCCACTTTCAGACTTACTCAGCAAATGGCACTCCCATTTCAAAGAATGTGTTTTACTAAAGCACATAAATATTAAAAGTACTCAAAAAGTGGTGGAAATTTGAGTGAAGCTATAACTACAGAAGAAAATGAATACCACTTAAGAAAAAATTAACCCACATATAGTCTTTGTGCCCAAATTCTTTTTATAGATGAGTTCTTTCAAACTTGAAATGAAGAGATTTACATACTTATATAAACCTTTTCAGAATACGATAAATATAGAAATAGTCTAAATTTGTTCTATGAAACTGCTGTTTATGATTCTGATACTAAACCATAACAAAAATAGTTCAACATTAAAAGAAAAATAATAAAATGACACATTTCATATGTAAAATTACTAAATAGAATAAAACAACACTACAATAAAATAACAATCAACTATCACTAACTTGATCTTATTCACACAATGTAATGATCTATTAGTAAATATTGTAATTTGTCATGTTCATAATTCAAAATAAATCCTAATAGGTGCTAAAAAAAGTCACTTTATAAAATCCAACATCCACTCCTCATAAAACCCAGTAAACTACTAGGAAAAAACTAGTTATTTATTGAAAGCAAACCTCAATCTGAAAGTAAACTGAAATCATTCAGTTGATATTGAAATATGAGCTAATCCCATTACAGGCTGATAATAGACAAGCATATCCATCATGTAGTCATTACCACAATTTAACATTGTTTGGGAAGATCTGGCCAATGTAATAATGAAGAAAACAGAAAAAAAAAGAAACATAACTATTGAAAAGGCAGAAATTAAATTATCTCTCTATGCATATTGTGTGATTAAAAACCCAATTTAGACTAAAGAAAACCTGATAGAATCAATAATATATTAAAATTCAGAAAGTTCAGTGAAATCACTTTACTAAGTCAATATATATGAATCAAGAATTTTACTAAATATCAACATTTAGCAGGTTATATGATCACCATAGATACTTTATATATTATTTGCTCTAACATTTCAATAAAAATACAAACATCCTATTACAAAAATGAGCAATTACTTGAAAATTTTACATAGAAGAAATACAAATGCCTAGTAGTCAAAGAAAGCCAACAGTTTACTGTATCTGCTTCTTTTGTATCTTTCAATTATTTTTCCAATGCACAGATGTTCCTTGTTCCTTCATTCTACTTCATTTTTCAAAACATGTTTCTAATAAATAGAAAAATTACAATTGGAAATTGCAGTAAGTTTTTCATTAATGGATAGAAATAAGCAGGAAATCAGTAAAATTTTGTACTTAAGATTTAAAAGACACTATCAATTAACTTGAACTAATTGATATTCATAGAACATTTCACTCCAAAAACATTCTTTTCAAGGGCACATGGAATAACCACCAAAACATTTATAGACCATACAACAAATTTCAATAAATTCAAATGGGTTTGAATCATACATAGTATGTTCTTGGATTTGACAATGAAATTAATTATAAATCAGTAACAAAAATATCTGAAAATGTAACCAAACATTTAGTATAAAATAATATACTTCTACATAACCCATGGATCAAAGAAGACAAAAAGAAAGGAATCATTTTTCAACAAATGAAAATAAAACTAAAATGTATAAAAATGTGTAGGATGCTGCTAAAGCAGAACTTAGGAGAAGGGAGATATCTGTATCATTAAATAACTATATTAGAAAAGAAAGCTTTCAAACCAAGGACATTAATTTGCTTGTTAAGCAAAGAGAAAAAGAGCACATTAAGCCAAAATGAAGTAGAAAAAAATGATAGAGATTAGAAAGGAAATTAAAAATATACAAACCAGAAAATCAAGGACGCCAAAATCTGATTGAGATCAATAAAACTGAAAACATTTAGTCAGACATGTCCAGAAAAAAAACAGAGAGAGAGAAATAAATTAAAAATATCAGGAATGAAAGAGGTGATATTACTACCAACTTTATACATATTGAAAAGTAAGGTAATACTATGAATATTATGCCACTATACTAGACAACTCAGATGAAAGAGACATATTTCTTGAAAGACACACACTGCCAAAGCTCACTCAAAATAAATTTAAAAACTACAGATCTCTAGGGGGCGCCTGGGTGGGTTAATCAGTTAAGCAGCTGCCTTCTGCGCAGATCATGATCTTAGGGTCCTGGGATGGCCTCCACATCAGGATCCCCACTGAAAGAGAAGCCTGTTTCTCCCTCTCTCTCTCTCTCTGCCTCTGTCCCTGCTTCTGCTCTGTCTCGCTCTCAAATAAATAAATGAAATCTTTAAAAAAAAACTAACTACAGATCTCTATACCTATGAAATAAATTGAATTTGAGAGTAAAACCTTCCCACAAAGAGGGGCACCTGGGTGACTCAGTTGGTTATGCATCTGACTCTTGATTTCCGCTCAGGTCATGATCTCAGGGTTGTGAGATCGAGCCCTGTGTCAGACTCCATGCTAGTTGTGGAGCTTGCTTGGGATTCTCTCTCTCTCTCCCTCTGCCTCTGCCCCTCTCCCCCAAAAAACAAAACAAAACAAAAAACCCAAAACAAAATAAAAAACCTTCCCACAAAGAAAACACCAGACTCTGATGGCTTCATTTGTACATTGTAACAAACATTTAAGGAAAAAACAATACCAATTCGGCACATAATCTTCTAGAAAATTAAAATGGAAGAATTTCTTCATAACTTATCCTATGAATCAAGTATTATCTTGATACCAAAACCAAACAAAAGCATTACTAGATTGAAACATACAAACCTAAAGATCTCTTTCCTTAGATAGATGCATAAATCCCAAAGTTTTAGCAAGTCAAATCCAAGAACATATAAAAAGGATAATACACTTTCCCCCAAATCCATGAACCCAATCTTAATCATGAGAAAATGTCAGGCCCAAATTAAGAAAAATTCTATAGAATATTTCACCAATACTCCTTAAAAGTGTCAGTCACAGAAAAACAAGGAGCACTGTCACAGATTAGAAAAATTCTAAACATAATGACTAAATGCAATGTGGTATCTTGGATCAGATCCTGGATCAGCAAAAAGACATTCATGGAAAAATTGGTGAAATTCTATTAAAATCTGTACTTTAATTAATAGTATTTTACCAATGTTAGTGTCTGTTTTGATAAATATACAATGGTTGTGTAAAATGTTAACATTAGAAAAGTCTGGATGAAGAGTTGGAATGCAAAGGAGCTAGAATAGACAAAACAGCTTTGAAAAAAGACATTGGAAGGCCAACATTACCTGACTTCAAGACTTATTAAAAAACAATAGTTGGAGCACCTGGGTGGCTCAGTTGGTTAAGCATCTGCCTCTTGATTTTGGCTCAGGTCATGATCTCAGTGTCGTGAGATAGAGCCCTGAGTTCCTGGGCTCTGCAGTCAGTAGGGAGTCTGCTTAGGATTCTCTCTCTTCCTCTCCCTCTGCCCCTCCCCCTGCTCTCCCTCTCTCTCACATAAATAGATAAATCTTTTTAAAAAAAACAACAACAGTCAAAATAGTCTCTATGGACATAAAGGTACACAAGTAAACCAATGGAACAAAATAGGAAGTTCAGAAATACACCCACACATATATGGACAGCTGACCTTTTTTTAGAATGTGCAAAAAGCAATTCAGTGGAGAATAATCCTTTCAAATGATGCTGTAATCACTGGATATACATCTACAAAAAAACATGAAGTTTGACCCATACCTCAAATTATATATAAAAATCAATTGATAATAGCATTATAGATCTAACATAATACCTAAATCTACAAACATTCTGGAAGAAAATAGAAGAGAAAATCTTTTGTGACTTGAGTTGGGTGTAGATTTTTAGATGTGACACCAAAAGCACAACAAATAAAAGAACAAATGAATAAAGTGAACTTCACCAAAATTAAAAATTTCTGCTCTTCATAAGATACTTTTGGGAAAACAATTAGATAAGTTATAAACTTAGGGAAAATATGTGCAAACCATATATCTGACAAAGGACATGTTATCAAGAGTATATAGATAACTCTCAAAACACAAAAACAATGCAAGTGATCCAATAAAAAAAAATGGGCAAAATATTTGGACAACTCTCCAAAGATGATATATGAATGGAAAATAAACACCTGGAAAGATATTCAACATCATTAGTAATTAGGAAATGCAAATTGAAACCATGAGAGATATGAATAAATACCTATTAGAGCTGCTAAATTTTTTTAAAGCTCACCTACTAAGTGTTGATGTGGAAGAAATAGAACTCTGATACACAGCTGGTGGGAATGTAAAATAGCCCAAGAAGTTTGGAAAAAAGGATGACCATTTCTTAGAAAGCTAAATATCATATGCATCATATGATCCAGCCACTCCACCCCTGGTATTTACACAAGAGAAAAGAAAGCAAACACCCAAAAACTTGTAGAAATATGTTCATTGCAGGTTTAGTTTAATAGTCCAAAACCGAAAATAATCCAATGTCCATCAGCAGATGAATGAATCAACAATTTGCAGCAGTCCCATATAATTGAATACTACTACTACTAATCTCAGGAATCCCATCTTCAGTTGAGAATTTAAGGGCAAAATTATTACAAATCGATAGACCCAAACAAAAACAAAAACAAAACAAATAAACAAAAAACAACCCTAATGTAGAAAAAAGAGAGTCTCACAAACCAACCTCATTTAATATCTCAAATGTAAGACCTCTGAAAAAAGACAGTACAATGAGGTAAATGCTTTGTGCTCTCAATAAACCATCAAAATAGAAATAGGTGCATGCTCCAAGTTCAAAAGAAATCAAAGAGGTGAGGCCTCTAGGAAACCCATACAATAAAAATATAAATGTATAGATGCCTAAAAATTGGTGAAGATTGGTTTAGCTTTTTATATTCAGTATTCTTATTGTACATATAGATCAATTTTCCAGCAATGTCACATAGAGTTAATAGTCAGAATATAAGATAGCTCTCTCTTTTTTTTTAATTTAGTCTGGAGTAACCTAGCACTATTTGTTTTAATCTGTTTGTTTGGTTCGTTTAAACCAAGTTTCCTGCCTGCCAAATTCAACATTCAAAATACCCTTAGGCCTACATTATTTTTGCAATTCAAAAGATTTTAATTTAGAGAATTTCTTGGGAGTTAATTCTTAATGCACTAGAGTCAAAGTGAGGATTGATCACTCTAAGAGGATAATCCTCTTTTGGGAGCCAAATGCATAAGATGCACTGGCTCAGGTATACAGACTTCAGAAGAAACCTCCGCAATCCTAGGCTTATCTCTAGCCTGACATGAGTACTTGACATGAATACCTGACATTTCTACTTTGTTGAGCTCAGACATTCAGCTCTCATCTTTTCCCAAATATAAACCCACAAGAAATCTCTTAGATTCATACTCCAGGGTTACATTCTCTGAATGCTATTATACCTGCATATACATGCACAGTCATCTATACACATTCCTGGTTGTAAATGTGCCTCTACCCACGAGAAGTTTCATGAAAACTAAAAATATGGCTCTTTCAATGATTCTTAGAAAAGAAACTTGAGCTACTTTCATGCTAGACAATCTTGTAAGCTATATACTATTTACATTCTCTGTGAGGAAAAGTAATACTGAAAGGACTATGTTGTAATGCACAGAAAAATAAGTATAATTCCTAGGCTACCATATCCAGAAAGAACTCTACAATTCTCTATTCAAAGTAAGAGCTTTGAGAAAATTCCGCCTTTTTTCACCTGCAATCAAGTTGTCACCCAAATCCAGGGAGTTGTCAGTGGAGTGGACTTTAAGCAACCCTGCCATGAGTTCTGCAGAAATCTATCCATCGCCATGCAGCTGTAGTCAATGCTGTCTATCCTCTATATTCTCCTCTCCTAGACAAGTTCAAGAACCATGGACTTGGTATGTGAAGAGCTAAGTCAGCCCATTTTAGACACATTTTACATAATATGCTTTGTAAAAATCCATTAATTTTTGTGCTTGTGATTGTTTTGGTTTTAATTTCAGGAGAATTAATCACTTAAATATACTGATTATAAATGTAATATATATTTATCATTGAAAACTTAGAAAAGAATATGGTCAAGAAAATAAAAATCACCCATAATCCCATTATCCAGAGTTATTATGTGTATATCATTCCGATGTTTTTATATATCTGCATTCTTGTACAAATATGAGGTGCTTAACATTTTCTTTTTTGTTTGGTTAGTATTTTTTTCATGTCTTTAAATATTCTTCTCAAATATAATTTTAATTGATGCCCATAAGTGCATCATTGTATTTCCATTATTTAAAAGTGAGGCTTTGAAGATTATTATCCTAACCAATATCTTTGTACATCTCTGCTTTTAGATTACTTTCTAGAATTAGAAGTTTAGGATAAAATTTTATATTTTCAGGCTTTAAAATATTTTGCTAAATTTTCTTCCAGTAAATTTGTAAAAATAAAAAAAAATACATTCCCATCAGTAATAGATAAGTGACATTTAGCTACCCCATAAACTCTGGCTCCAGGACATTTAAGATATTTTATCTCTTTGCTGGCCTCACTTATTTTAATACCTATATTTTAAATATCAGCTAAATTTTGGCTATCTATATTTCTCTATTTGTTAAGTCCTCGGTCCCTTTATTTGCCCATGATTCAGTGTGTTCATTTTTGTGTTATTAAGTATAAGAGTTCTTTATATATTGTATATTTTGTATATAATAATTATATATAGTATAAATAATATACTATATTATGTTTATATAGTATATATTGTAACATATTATAATTAATATATTTATACATATATAATACATTATGTATTATAATGTCTACCTTTTATCACAAATACTGCAAATATTTCCCTTACATTGTTTGCCATAAAAATTTTATCATATTGGCTTTGATCCACCCAGTACGATAATTTCATTCAAGATTTATATTTTATAACCGTTTTTACTCATGACATGTGTGAGAACATAAACAGGAGTTCCAACAAAGTTAGTATGCACACCAATCCACAAGATGCTGAACACTAAAGTAAATAGAAAGGGATGTCTTATGATATCAAATTGATTAATTATAAAGATCATCAAGTTGTTCAACATAAAAGCATAATTTAAAAGTTTTGAGGTTCTTTCCATGTTACTTTCAAGTAACAGAAGCATGTGTGTTTGTGTGTGTGTGTTGTCAAATCAAGAATGTTTTATACTTTCATAGTCATGGTTTTAAAAGATGTGTGAACTTCTCCGTCAGATGTCCAGTAAGTCTTCAAAGAAGAAGAGACATATGAATTGGATTTTTGAAAGATCATTTCACCACTGACAATCAAGGGAAGGTCATCTTAAGAAAAGGCACAAAAATATGAAAGAACCTAAGACATTCAGGGACAGTGAGAAATTCACTGTGGCAGTAACACAGGTCACTGGAAGAGGGGCAGGTGATGACTCCTGGAAAGATGAGGATGGAAGCAGATGAAGAGGGGCCCTGTATGTAGTTCTAAAAAATATAGATCTTATCCTGGGGGTGACTGATGAGCAGGGGAAGCAATCAACTGAGAAGTGAGACCATTAAGATGAACATGAATAATCAGACTGTAAACTCTAGGTAGGAACCAAGTACCATAGCGTCTTGCTAATTGGCTACTTGTTGCTAATACAAAGTTTATTGATGTCAGTCAGTGTGTTTTATTAGAAGGGTATCTGTTTTAAAAGTCAATTGTGTAATGTGGTATTAAGTTCATGGCATTATTGGCCTATCAATTTTATTTGATATAGCCTTTGAGATTGAGGTTTTGAGATATCTCTTCAAAGCCAATAAATCATCTGTAAATCAATTGCCCTATAACATTATATTTCTAACAAAATGATTAAATGGGACTACATGTCAGAATACACTATATTCTCTGGGCTAAAATTTACATAAACATTTCTTCTTTTTTAATGTAGTCACACTTTAATATTATATTAGACACTCCAAACATCTTGACTATATAAAAAATTCAACTGTCAATGATAATGAAACAATGGGTCAAGTTTTCATAAGATCAAACGCTTGTGCAAGCAACTTTCTTCCTGGATATAGTCACTAGGTTTAAAATAGCAGTGACAATATCATAAGGGAAATGTGATATACAGGTCTCTAGAAAGCAGCTGTGCAAACAAAGGGAAGGACCTTATGGAAAACCATGACACATTAAAAGACCTGTTGATTACCTTGCATGTCTAATTCAAGATATTTTGCTTATACAAAATCAAGGACATAGCCTCCAATGGATAATTTGGTAGGTTATACATTCATATTGCTTGATTTGTTTTTTTCACTTAACAGAACACCCTTTGCTGTCTGAATCTAAAATGATTAGATTTCAGTAATGCAGATTTTGTTCCAAATGCATTAAACTAGTTAACGCCTATACATAACATTTCTATATATTCATGTATTTGACAATAGCCTAATGCTAACCATTTTAAGATAAGAAGAAAATAGGGTATTTTAAAATATCATATTTGACAAATACCTAGTAATTTAATCTTTTCCAAATTCAAGAGATTAGTTTTCTCATCATGACAACAAATCAAAATATAGTCATGATGACAGGTAACATTTAGTACTCTACTGCATATAAGCACTGCATAACCTTTTCTTTATTGGAAAATGAGCTTATAGAACTTTTTGAAATAAACCACTATTAATGCCTTCACCTAAATTTCCACTAGTTTAGATCATTTTTAAAAAGGTTCTCCTTTAAAAGATGAATCTAATTCTTCTATGCCCTTGATTTTATGATTAAAAGATTTTTGTCTGAGCTCCAGTGCTGCTCTTTTTTCAGTATTTCTTCAAATAATCCCAGAGGAAAACAAACTTATAAGAAAATATAAATTAACTTTTGATTCACTTATTTACCAAGTTAATATCTTGTTTTGAAATATACAAATTTTAAAATTCTTCCTATAAAAGATGATCCTGCAATATTTTCTCTTGAAAGCATTATCTGTGATACTACAAAAGGAATTTTGTTATATATTTTCCCTAAGACATTACATTGAAAGTATAGACAAAAAAATGAAAATTTCTATCTAGACCTTTGATTATCACAAATATCTCAAGTCAAGATGATTCCATTACTCTTTTACTATTTTTCTATCCATCTATTTCCCAAATATTTCTATTCATAGAAAACTGGGGAATGGCAAATGAAGTAGTATCAAAATGATTATGGTGAAATTAATAATAGACTGCATTTACTCAGTTCTTGCTGTATGAATTAACTCTTTTACTGCTCTACAACAATCCTTTTCAGAACATATTAATATTAACTCCATTTTTGTTAAGAACAGTGGCCTGGCCCAGTGCGCCACACACACTAGGTTTGACCTCATGATTGTTCTTTTCAAAGGTGGATAAGAAAATATCCTTTCAGTTTTTCTCTCTGGATAGAGAAGGACATTTGATTTCTGTTTCTCTATCTTTAAAAGATAAATAACCTTCAGAATTATGATCTCCTCTCTCTGCCTTTCCTTTGACTGCTGCCAGCATCTGTTTTCAGTCATCCTCTACATACCTTCCAAGACTTTTCTCTTCATCTTCCTGACCTTTTCTCTCTGACCCACATCTCTGCACCTCTTTTCTCAATTTGCGCTCATTTTTCCTAACTTCTACTTCTAAACCCTTCTTCTATTTCCTATCAAGCTCATTGTTTTTATATGCTTCCTCACTTATAATACTATCAAAAATTGCTATATCAACAATTTTAAGCATTTGAGGTAAAATCCAGATGTTTATATTGAACAGCAGTGCCAAACAGCAGACATTTAATATAAACAATATGTTTACAAACCCCCTTGTACTGAATACAATATTTTTAACTCCTATAACTAGCCACAGTATTGAATGTGTATAAGAAACAAAAATCACTAAAAATCATTAAATTTTAAAAATTATTTTTTTATTATGTTATGTTAATCACCATACATTACATCATTAGTTTTTGATGTAGTGTTCCATGATTCATTGTTTGCGTATAACACCCAGTGCCCCATTCAGTACGTGCCCTCTTTAATACCCATCACCAGGCTTACCCATGCCCCCACCCCCATTCCCTCTAGAACCCTGTTTGTTTCTCAGAGTCCATGGTCTCTCATGGTTTGTCTCCCCCTCCGATTTCCCCCATCATTTTTCCCTTCCTGCTATCTTCTTCTTTTTTTTTTAACATATAATGTATTATTTGTTTCAGAGGTAGATGTTTGTGATTCAAGTCTTACACAAATTATTCTATATTATTTTTACTACTTCTTTAGGATGATGGATTTACCTAAAGTGTGCAATTTGTATTTTAGCATATTGCTTGAAAAAGCAAACTTTTATGTATTTATTTATCTTTTCACACCAGTTGAAGGATTGGTTAGGAAAGCAATTAGATTAGAATAAAAGTTTGTTTATATTATAAAAAACTGCAGTGAAAGCATCTCAATTTTTAATTAACCAACCATAATATATGATTATTGATTGTACCCAGGTTTCTGGGTATTAAGAAATATAACAAGACTTTTAAAGACCTCATTGTAATCAGGAAAAAAATTATGCAAAAGGGTTAAAACAGTTTTTATATTTTTGATAAGAGAGTTTAAGAAAAATCTTGGTCACTTAGCATAATACTAGATCCATCCATGTTGTCACAGACATACCATATGATTTCACTAGTATGTGGAATCTAAAAACAAACAAACAGACTCAAATACAGAGAATGAACTGGTGGTTGCCACAGGGGAGGTAGCCGGGGGATGGACAAAATAGATGAAGGGGATTAAGAGGTACAAACTTTCAATTATAAAATAAATAATCACAGAGGTGAAAAGTACAGCATAGGGAATGTAGTCAATGATATTGTAATAATATATGGTGATAGATGGTGAGTACATTTACCGTGGTGAGCACTGAGTAATATATAGATTGTTGAATCAATATGATGTACATCTGAAACTAATATAATATTGTATGTCAATTATACTTCAATAATTTTTTTAAAAGTCTAGGTCAAGTATACCAAAATTATAGCTCCAACCATGTTGTTTTCTAGCTCGATGATCTTGGGTAAATTATCTAAATTCTGTAAGCCTTAGTTTTCTCATCTGTAAAACAAAGACAATAGTAGTGCTTATCTCATGATTGCTATGAGGAATAAACATGAAAATATAGTTAAAATGTCTGTTAGAATGTCTAGTGAAGCATATATGATTAATAAATTGACATTTTTATTATTATAAAATAATTACCACTGCCTCACTATATAGTGGAAACTCAAGTTACGTAGATAACTCTCCCATAACCTATTACAGTTGATGTGTATTTGGGTGTTCTTGCCTATGGGAACCCATGGTGTTTCCATTAGTTATGTAATTATAAGGAAATAAAATATTGAGATATATGTGTGAATACTCAAAAAATCTCAGAAGCCAAATGCAAATTAACAAGACCTGATGTGTGTGTGTATATGTGTGTGTGTCCAATGTGTGTATCCTATGAATAGGAGATATGTATATCCTAATCTAGACGGCAAGTGTACAAGAGATATATGGATTTCGACCTTCCAATACTGGTGTTGGCTTTTCTGTCTAGCTATTTAATTTTTAAATTTTCCCAAAAACTATAGAATTTTTTAAAACCTCACAAATTATTAAAAACAAAAAAAGGTTTGCCTAAGCCTTGTTTCTGCTTTTAAGTAAGATAGCATCACTACATTTTATAAAGATGATAAACAAGAAGGTAAACTCTGGTTGTAGAAAACTCCTATGTAAACACATAGCGGCATACCAGCATTTAATTCTGATTGGTGTACTTGAAGTATACCTTTGGATAAAAATATAAATTCCACGTATATATAATCAGTTCACAACACATGAAAAAGGAAGAACTTACAACCAAATCAAAACTATTATATCTAGATGTAGCATGATAACTTCACTAAGTATAAGACAATTTTATTTAAGGAGAAAAATTGTGTTCTCCATCTAAAAGATTATCTTCTAATTTATATCAGACTTTTAAAATGTAAAGGAATGTTCAACAAAATATCACACTAAAGAATTTGACAAGAAAACACTTCTACTGTTTAAGGATTTAACCCAGCTTATAATCAATCATGGAAATGCACCATATAACCTTTTTATTGCTTTTTGTCCTAGTATAACAGCTGAAGGAAGAAATAACCTCAAAATCAGCTAATGTAGGAAACCAAGAAATATATTCCATTTAATCCCTAAGTTTCTTTATTTTTCTTCCCACAGTAAGAAAATATATCACTCTGTAGAAGTTAAATTATTTAAGTGGAAATGTGGAGTAAGCAAGTTTCAGACACGTCTAAGTCTTCCAAACCCAAACCATCAATAACAACAAACTTTAATCAGTTTCTTGGCAATAGATTAAAAAATTAAGCAGGGATATCTTTCAAAAGAAAAACGAGTTTACATCTTTCTGATGTTGTGTGACTAGTTAATAGAAGTTCCTTTTGCTAATATAATGTACTGCTCCTTCCCTAATGAACTCATAAACTTCTCTAGGCAACACCTAATTAAATTGGGCATTTATTAAACTGTATCACTCTCTTAATTCACCTTTGAACTCTTGGAATAGGTTACTAAATGAGGCAGCCAAAGTTCCCTTTTGCACCTGCAAATAACAACTGAATCTACAATTAAGGATAATTTCCTCTTTTTTGAAATTCAAATAGTGGCATTAAAACAGAATGTAATATTTTTATCTGCATCTGGTCAGGCTATTTCCTGGCATTTGGCATGAGGTAACAGGATGACTATAGAAAAATGTTACATAAAGATGCTGAGATAATCTTCAGGTGACTTCAGAATAGCAGGCAACTTCTAGACATTAGAGTATACCGTATAAAAACAGACCACACACCTCTAAAATCACTTTAGGGGGGGCTTTTTAGTTTCTACATGAAAACAACAAAAAAATCAAAATTAAATCAAATACTAATATTTAAATTGGATAAAACACATTTTTAAAATTTATTTTACTAGAATGCTTGAAATTCATTATCCAGAAAGATCTAAAATACTTAATGCAATTTATCCTTTCCCAAACAGATGTATACCCTTTTCTCGTGCACACTGCCATACACATATTCCCAAAGCAGTTCCCATGTCTTATCTACCAGAGTTCTAGACTTTTCAAAAGCCTCTCCCACACAACTCCTTTTTGAAACCTGAAGATTATATTCAATATCTGTATAAATCTATTTTGTATTACTAACTATTCCATTTTTATTGCTACTGAACTCTTTTCGAGCTAATCTGAAAAGTATCTCATCCTTAACTCCAACTAATAGTTTTCTAAATTTTATCATTTTACCAGAAGGGTTCTTTGTCACTACATTTCCTGCATTCCCATTTCCCTGAATTTGAAATCCAAAACGCAAAACACGTGGTAAAGTATTAAAATATACTGAATTTGCAATACTGCTATACATTTTATGGAGTAATACATATTTTACACCTTTCACAAATTTTAGAGATAGAAGAAATCTCAACTGTTTACTTCAAACTTGTCATCTATGGATGAGGAAACTGAATTCAAAGTGATTAAATGACTTCCTAAGATCATCTAGCTAGTTAATCAAATCAGGATTTCCCAAGACTGTCCTAAATCATAGTTACCCTGTTATCTCTCCAAACTGTCCCAGTTTGGAAAACAAATCATAAGGCCACTCTAGTTAATGTAAACTGAAGGTCAACCTTCGGTTTAAAACTTTTTCTCCTCATCTCTCCAAAACAAAAATTTGTTTAGGCACTGGGTCCTGGTGCACATGCAATTATTGGTAGTGCTAACTCTGATTTGTAAAAGTACTAAACTAAAATTAAATCAACCTGTAAACAATGTAAAAACTATTACAGAAAAATGTGTGCTACCAAATTATTTTTTTATTTTTTTAACTCTAAGTTTATTCTATAGACCTCAAAATAAGTTAAAAAAATAAATCAGCATAGAAACATACAGGGGCACAGTTCCGAAGCATCTGTATTTAACTTATTGATAAGACATCATGTTACTCAACAGAGACACAGTCATAGTAGTTTCAACAGGGCAGTGGTTAGAAAGTCAAAGAAAAGTGGTACATGTAAGAGTCTTAGAAACTGGAAGAGGTTGAAGGATAGAGAGGGGTGGCTGTTAGAAAAGATTTCATGGGACTGATGCCGTATTTGTACAAGGCCTCGAAGGGGGCATAATTTCAAAGGCTAGAATGCTGGAGAGGGAGTCAGAGCAGGGGGGAAAGCATGAACACTGCTTAGGGAATATGAGGTCATTGAGGCAAGTGGAGGAAGAAATGAGGGTTATGGGAGTGGTGAGACAGGAGTTTGGGGACAATACAAAGGCAGGTGGATGTATGGACGATCATTTTATGTAAACCAGTAGCTACGGGGAAGCTGGTAAAAGTTTCAGAGAAACTGACAATAAATACATCTTTGTGATAACCTGATAGCAGTTTATAGATTTACAGTAGAAATTATTTTAGACAGTCGCTGAAACATCTAGCTGTGAAGTGGAGAAAGAAATGTCATGCCAGAATCAATAAGAACATGAATTTAGAAATTAGTTAGATCTGGGTCTGAAATAGGCTCTGCCATTCACTGAGTGTTTTGAATACCTTTCTTATTCTTTATAAATTCCTTTCCAGATTCCACCTTTGTAATCTAAGAAAGATTAATAGGGAAGTTGGTGTTGTTATGAGGATAAGTGAAGTCAACATATTTAGCTCAGGACCTAGAAATAGTAAGGACTTAATAACTGTTAAATGTTATTAAAATCAACATTATTAAAGAAGCAAATAACGATGGTAGCTCATTTTTAACACTCGTCTGAGCTAGATGAGTAATAAATCAATCCTTTATAATAGTAATTGAACTTGATTTTGTTTTTATGTTAAGATCTTAAAACATTTTAGGATTTCTGATATTAGGAAATTATTTTGACTTAGAAAAAATTGCAAACTTACAATTTTGCTAATATAATATATAGTCGGTATACAATATGATTTAAGATTAAAGGTGTTTAAGAACAGTTTTATAATAATATTATGATTGAAGAATTCCTTCTTGGCTCATAATCATGAAGGTATTGCACAATTTTCTAGTTCCTGCTCAACTCCAGTTGAACTTGAAATATAGTGCTTCCATTTAACTGAGGGCAGTGTGCCATGAATTCTGAAACATCTGCCACTAATTGAGCAAGACCATTAATGGGATTTGAATTTGTTCTCTGTTAATGGCCCTCCAATAAGATAAATTCTTAGGTACTCTCAAAGCAGGCTGTGCTCTTGAAAGAGATAGACAGATAGCAGGCAGAGACTGTGGTACCATTAGTATTATATTACTTAGACACCAAATAGAAAAATGGAAAATTAAATGAGTGTGAAAAAACTAAACTTGGCATTTACTTACAATTTTGAAAGAGAACAGTTATGGCCTGATAATAAAAAGGCACTAATCATTTTTTTGCTCTAATTAATAGTACATTTATCAAATCAAGCAGTAGATTTCAAATAAATAAGGACTAGTTAAGAGTTTTACTTTCAAGCACATTGGACTTCATTACAACCTAGAGTAAATTTTTTCCTGATCATAAACACTAAGAATTTTGACTGGAAGACAGTGTTACTCACGCTTTTGTATTAAAAATTCTAGAAACACACACATACACACAATTACAAACAGATTTGCTCCCAAATTTTAAATCCTGAACATTTTATGAAGTTAGTATGCCAAGAACTCTAGTTTGTTTGTTTTCTTGTTGCTGCAATGCAATAGGTAACTATCCAGCAAACTGACACATCAAAATTCCATGTGTTGTCAGAACCATATGAGGATTTTCCTTCTTCCTGAATGATCAGATAGCATTTGCAGGAGATATAGTTCATCAACTTCAAACAGCCCAATGTTGCTTTAATTATTTTAATTGTGAAGTTATGTAGTATTCCTTCCCTTTTAAAAGTTTGTACACTTTTGTATTTTATAATTAAATTTAGATTTTGTTTAAATTTCATGAGAAGATTATGTTTAATGAAAAAGCCATCCTGTTAACATGATATAACTCAACCATCAGTTTGACTATGAAATGTGGCCAGAAGTGCTTTTTGGATCAAAAGATGTTTTTTAAGGAAAAAAAGTTCACTTTTTTCAATTCATATCAGCTTCTCTGAATCCTAAAGTTATCCTGGTGGTATGTCACTCAACCTCTCTATTTTGGAATCTCCCTTAATGATCTTGACTTTTTAAATTTCACTTAATCCAACATTTCAGTGCAGAATAACCGACTAACCTTTCATTCTTTCAAATGTTACCACTTAAAATTCACAAGATATTTGGCATCTGGTAATGCATATTATACAAAGTGATAAAGTGTTTACACAAGGTTTAAATATAATGTGTTCCACCTTGTTCATTGGGTAAAGTGATTAAGATTTTAAGGAACATTGTGCAGTAAACTCAATTGTCTTCCTTTTCTTTTTCATTTCCTTCTTTTTTCTTCTATTTGATTCTCCCTCCTTCTCTATATCTCTTCACCCTTTCCTTGATGCATATATCAAACGCATACTAAAATTTATCTCAAAAAAGTCTTCTATTAATTACAAGTTTCGAGATGTTCTGCTGATTCAGACCTACAATTTTTAAGAACCAGACTTTTTCATTTAGTGATTTGGGTAAGATAATATCCACAATAAGTTACTACGAACCCTTGCCACATGACAAAGAAATTTCAATTGTGTCTATATAGTACTGAATGTGCTTTGAGAAGGCTCAGTTACAGTATTTTTTAAAGCAGCAAGCAAAAGAAAATCCAACTTTTCTGGTTAACAAATGAGATAATATTTCATAGAGCATTAAATCCAGAGGGGTAATGGATTCTGAGTGGGGGTAACATCCACTTCTCTATAAACCTATGAATTGACTCTGGCTTTCTCCCTATCTTGGCTTATCCTCATTTTAGTAGCCAGATGATTTGATGTTATATATTCTTAGCATCTCATCTGGGCACACATGAAAACATTCAGAGACAGTCAAGACACACATTTTCTCTTCTGTCTCTTTCTTGAGAATTATTACATTCTTCCAAAAGCACACAAGTGAACTTCGTCTCTCATCTCATCAACCAGAATCAAATCATTGTCCATTCCTAAACGAATTTCTGGCAAGAAAGCTGGGATTACTAAAATAGACTTACATATTCAACCTGGAACCCTGGAGTTGAAAACAAAATAGGTTGTGGCACTTAGCCAGAGAGAGGAGGGATGAATACCTCACCAATATTGGGACTATTCAACAGTATTCATTAAGAAGTAGGAAGTGAGGTAGAATGGATACTACAGACAAACATCAGAACCTGCTTGGAATTCTGCTTTCTGAAGTGATCCCTCCTTCCCATTAACCTCCATGGGCCCTGATATCTACAGCCACACCTAAGATGGGGACTCAAGAGCTCTGACAGTCCTTTTTCTCTTAGGTGGAGTTTAGTGACACGGAATTCACCTTAAGGATTGAACTTTTGAGACGATCATCAGTCAGCTTTGGGGTTGCTTTGGCAATATAGAAATCCATAAATATCTTAGCAAGTTTTGGTCTTCCCCTAATTCCATGACATAATATCTGTGTTCAAAGTGATTGTCATAGTTTTGAATCTTTAAATTTCTGTGCCCTGTCAGACCCAAGTTTGTGAGAGGGCTCCTCTCCCTGAGTCTCTACCTTGAAGGAACTGTAAAAAGTAGCTTTGGAGAGGGATCCATCACGTGTCACCTGCTTTTGCCTTACAACTGTTTTTTTCCACAGCAACGCTGACTGTTCTTTTTACAAAGAAGAGAATGATTAAGAGAAGATGTTTGGTAGAAACTTGGGATTTTAAGACTGTTTTTCCTCCAGCTATCTCCATCTTTACCTACCCTAACTTTAGCTTGGAGAATTCAGTTTTCCCTTCTTATAGGTTATGCTGTAGTACAAAGAAAAAATTAAATTTAATTAAAAATTAAATCATTATTACCTTTTATTGGTAAGATTTCAAAATAGTTTATTTTTTACTTTATTGGTTTTTGCCCCAAATGAGTTGGTATGTATTTTGAAAATTTATATATATATATATATATATATCTTTATATATATCTTTATATATTAAATTTCAGAGCAATGATAGATCAGTTTCATATTTTCTCTTCCCTCCTATCTGTATTATATAGATAATTTAATCAATCTGGGTTAAACAGAAATCAACTGATATATGAAATTAGATAAATTACTAAACCTTAGATAAATATTTTTCTCGGTAGTAAAAATCCTTTCTTAAGGCCGTCTTCTGAATTTGAAAATTAAGAAAATATTAAATGGTTGGGGTCATTAGTGTGTGATTTTTTTTAAGGTATATATTTTGTAAATGGCCATCGCTTTATTTTTCAGCAAAAATAAGATAAAGTATATCATAAAAAATTAGAAGGCATCTCAACTGTATAAAAAATAAGCTATTTTTAATAAAAATACAAAAATTTTAGAGAAACTGTAAGATAAGTGTTGTATTATAATTAAAATATCCTATAAAAACAGCATACTTTTAGAGGAAAAGACAATACCACATCATGCAGAAACGATTAGAGACTTTACCTATTAAAACTCTTAAGATATTTTACATGAATTATAGTATGTATTGTCCCTCCTGAATCATCTAATCAATATGTAATTGCTTTCTTTTTCTAAAAGCAAGCCACATACTTACTTGCTTCACTTCAGGAACATTTTTTAGAACTTTATCTTTCCCAGAATACCAACTGATTTTCATTTTTCTTATTAGTAGGAAACACATGTCTAAAACACATCAAGAATTTCTAGGGCCTATTCCTAAAATTTGTGTAGAGTTTCCTAACTTTACTCAAAAACCTCAGACTTCACATTATGAAGTGGAGTTGGACCAAAAGTTTGTTGCATTTGCTGTTATCTTGGAATTTTATGTATTATATTCTTGAATAACTTCCACTAATTCCTTTAGCCCAATCATTTATTTTTCTCAAGTTATTTTGATAGAGTGCATCTTTAAATAATTTTTCTAAAATGTGAAGTCCTACCTTTATTATCTCCTACTATTCAATATTACTGAAATGAGTTCTAAATAGACTTCTAAATGAAGTCACTCCTCTATTTAGAAATAAAGCTCTTTTTTCCTGGAAGCATTTGGATTTTCACTGAATCCTTGGAAGTCTGAAATGTCACTATTATATGGCTAAGGTATGTGTATGTGGGTGGGGGGGTGAATATGATTGTATATATGTGAGGTGTTTTCCCTCCTTTCAAGTCACTGCTATTTAGTTTCTTGGGTTGCTCCTTTCCATAGATTGGCTCTTCTAAAAACTGGAAAATTCTCTTATATTTGGTCTCCCCAATGGCTTTATTCTGTCCTTCTGAAATTACTAGTCTAATACTGGAGCCTCTATATTCATGTCCCCTACCTCTCTCTTCCCTCTCTATGTTTTTGTCCCTCCTCTGTATGCTGGTATATTTTCTCAAATTTATTATTTTTCTTCTTGATAATTAATAGATATTTTAGCCCTTCTATTGAGTATGATTCCTCTGCAATTTCTTTTTTTTTTAATTTTTAGGAACGCTATCTTGTTATATGAGAGATATATATGTATAAATACATATTGCGCAGCCTTTTCTTGTTTGCCCATGAAATAGCCTCTCAAACTTCTCTTACAGGAATAGTTAGCTTTAGTTAGAAGGTTCAGTGCTGAGCAGGAAGGAGTCCCTCTAATCCTTTACTGCAAAATTAGCCTGGCATATAAAATAGAATATCAAGATGTCAAACTGCCACCCGTGGCATAAAAATGTTTAGAAAATGCACCTAGGAAGGAAAGAGTTTAGGGGCTTAATTATTTTAAAAGTTTGGTGAATTTAAAAACCTTCCATAAAGACCTACTAGAAAATGACAAGCTTTAGCCCAGCTGTCCCATCTGAAACCAAGAAAGAAAACATCGCCTTGTTCAGAGAACCAACTATTCAGCTAGACTGAATATCAGATAATTTTGAGGTTTGCGATGATGAATTATCTGCCCCAGATTAAAGTTAGTGTAAGCCAAGTCACAGCAGTAAAAAGTACAACAGGTAAAGCTCTATAGCCAGTAAAGTAGGAAAAGGAAACCACCTGGCGTTTCCCAGGTACTTGTTACTGGCTTCCTCAAACGTCCTGCAGGGCACTGCCTGCTTAAGAAAGTGACTAACATCGGGGCGGAGCAAGATGGCGGAGGAGTAGGAGACCTAGATTTTGTCTGGTCTCAGGAATTCAGCTGAATAGGGATCAAACCATTCTGAACACCTACGAACTCAACAGGAGATCGAACAGGAGAGTAGCAACAACTCTCTGAACAGAGAAGCGACCACTTACTGGAAGGTAGGACGTGCGGAGAAGTGAATCCGAGGCGATATTCGGGAGGATAAACGGCGGGGGAGGGGCCTCCGCCGGCCGCTTCTGGCAAGTGCTAGAGCCGCGGAGCACAAAATCGGACCTTTTAAATGTTGGCTCGGCGGAGGGACGTCGCTGCAGTGGCTAAGCGGGGGGTGGAATCCTCCCGGGACAGTGTGGTCTCAGGACCCTTGGGGTCACAGAGAGACCGGGGGTGCCTGAGTGCGGCAGAGCTCCCAGGTGTCGGGGCGGGGAAGCCGGCTGCAGATACGGAGCAGAGTCGCGGGCTCTCAGCTCGGGGTTGCCATAAACTGTGATCTGCGGCCCAGTCGGGGCACGGCTCCCCCAGCAAGGACCCAACAAGCAGCAGATCCGGGGAGACTCCCCTTCCTTCCCGGGGAGGAGCGGTGCGGGAGCGCACTGCAGGGATCTGCTGGGTTTGGAGACTCCGAGCGGGGTCGGGTGCCAGAGATAGCAACGCTCGATCGCGGGCCGGGTGAGCATGGAGAGCGGCCGGAGACCGGGGACACGGGAGTGACTGCTTTTCTCTGGGGGCGCACTGAGGAGTGGGGCCCTGAGTTCTCGGCTCCTCCGGGCGGAGACTGGGAGGCCGCCATTTTCGCCCTGGTCCTCCAGAGCTGTGCCGAGAGCTTGCAGGGAACAAAAGCTCCTGAGAGCAAACTGGAGCAGCTTCCTTAGCCCGGACCGACAAGGGCGGGGCAATTCCGCCTCCGGCAAAGACATTTGGAAACCACAGCAACAGGCCCCTCCCCCAGAAGATCAACACAAACAGCCAGCAAGCCAAGACCAAGTTGATCGATCAAGGAGAATAGGAGAACTCCAGCGCTAGGGGAATACTGCACATAGATTCATGGCTTCTTTTTTTTTTTTTTTTTTTTTTTTTTTTTTACCATGATTCATTATTTCATCAAAGTTAATTTTTGTTGACTTTTTTTTATTTTTCTTTTTCCCTTTTTCAACCAACATCTTATAAATCCCTTTTTTTTAAAAAAAAAAAACATTTTTTTTTTTCATTTTTAGAGTCATATTTTATCCCTTCATAGTAGTTATCCTTGTTTTTGGCATATATATATAAGTTGTTCTCTCTTTAAAATTTTGAGGTACAGTTTCTTCTAACAGATCAAAATATACCCTAAATCACTAGTGTATGGCTTTGTTCTAGTCTCCTGCCTGATCACATTCTCTCCCTTTTTCCTTTTTTTTTTTTCCTTAAATCTTCTTTCTTTTTTCAAACAACTTATCTTACCAAGTCCTTTTATAAAATCTTTTATAATTTTCATCTTTACAGTCATCTTCCATCCCTTCATTGTATCAACCCTTATTTTGTACATATATGTCTTTCTTCCTTTAAAATTTTAGGAGGCACTTTTTTCTAGCAGACCAAAATACGCCCAAAATCTAGTGTGTGGCACTGATCTATGCACTAGCCTGATCATATTTGATCATATTCTGCCTTTTTTGAATTGTTTTGTTTTTGTTTTTATCTTTTTTTTCTTTTTCTTTTCTTTTTCTCTTTCTTTTTTCTTTCTTTCCCTTTCTTTTCCCCTGGTTTCAGGTCTTTTCTGATTTGTATACAGTATATTTGCTGGGGACGTAGTAAACCTGTTAGCCTTTTGTTCTCTCATTCATCTATTCTCCTCTGGACAAAATGACAAGACGAAAGAAATCACCTCAGCAAAAAGAACAAGAGGTAGTACCGTCAGCCAGGGACCTACTCAATACGGACATTAGTACGATGTCGGACCTAGAGTTCAGAATCATGACTTTAAAGATACTAGCTGGGCTTGAAAAAAGCGTGGAAGTTATTAGAGAAACCCTTTCTGGAGAAATAAAAGAACTAAAATCTAACCAAATCGAAATCAAAAAGGCTATTGATGAGGTGCAATCAAAAATGGGGGCACTAAATGCTAGGATAAATGAGGCAGAAGAGAGAATCAGCGATATAGAAGACCAAATGATAGAAAATAAAGAGGCTGAGAAAAAGAGAGAGAAACAACTACAGGATCACGAGGGCAGAATTCGAGAGATAAGTGATACGATAAGACGAAACAACATTAGAATAATTGGGATCCCAGAAGAAGAAGAGAGAGAGAGAGGGGCAGAAGGTATATTGGAGCAAATTATAGCAGAGAACTTCCCTAATGTGAGGAAGGAAACAGGCATTAAAATCCAGGAGGCACAGAGAACCCCTCTCAAAATCAATAAAAATAGGTCAACACCCCGACATCTAATAGTAAAACTTACGAGTCTCAGAGACAAAGAGAAAATCCTGAAAGCAGCTCGGGAGAAGAGATATGTAACCTACAATGGTAGAAACATTAGATTGGCAACAGACCTATCCACAGAGACCTGGCAGGCCAGAAAGGACTGGCAAGATATCTTCAGAGCACTAAACGAGAAAAATATGCAGCCAAGAATACTATATCCAGCTAGGCTATCATTGAAAATAGAAGGAGAGATCAAAAGCTTCCAGAACAAACAAAAACTAAAAGAATTTGCAAACACGAAACCAGCCCTCCAAGAAATATTGAGAGGGGTCCTCTAAGCAAAGAGAGAACCTAAAAGCAGCAAAGAGCAGAAACGAACACAGACAACAGACAGTTAACAGTCACCTTACAGGTAATACAATGGCAGTAAATTCATACCTTTCAATAGTTACCCTGAATGTAAATGGGCTAAATGCCCCAATCAAAAGACACAGGCTATCAGATTGGATTAAAAAACAAGACCCATCAATATGCTGTCTGCAAGAGACTCATTTTACACCCAAAGACACCCCCAGATTGAAAGTGAGGGGGTGGAAAACCATTTACCATGCTAATGGACACCAAAAGAAAGCTGGGGTGGCAATCCTTATATCAGACAAACTAGATTTTAAAACAAAGACTGTAATAAGAGATGAGGAAGGACACTATATCCTACTTAAAGGGTCTATCCAACAAGAAGATCTAACAATTGTAAATATCTATGCCCCGAACATGGGAGCAGCCAATTATATAAGCCAATTAATAACAAAAGCAAAGAAACACATTGACAACAATACAATAATAGTGGGGGATTTTAACACCCCCCTGACTGAAATGGACAGATCATCTAAGCAAAAGATCAACAAGGAAATAAAGATATTAAATGACACACTGGACCAAATGGACTTCACAGACATATTCAGAACATTCCATCCCAAAGCAACGGAATACACATTCTTCTCTAGTGCCCATGGAACATTCTCCAGAATTGATCACATCCTAGGTCACAAATCAGGTCTCAATCGGTACCAAAAGATTGGGATCATTCCCTGCATATTTTCAGACCACAATGCTTTGAAACTAGAACTCAACCACAAGAGGAAAGTCGGAAAGAACTCAAATACATGGAGGCTAAAGAGCATCCTACTAAAGAATGAATGGGTCAACCAAGAAATTAAAGAAGAATTAAAAAAATTCATGGAAACCAATGAAAATGAAAACACAACTGTTCAAAATCTTTGGGATACAGCAAAGGCAGTCCTGAGAGGAAAGTATATAGCAATACAAGCCTTTCTCAAGAAACAAGAAAGGTCTCAAATACACAACCTAACCCTACATCTAAAGGAGCTGGAGAAAGAACAGCAAAGAAAGCCTAAACCCAGCAGGAGAAGAGAAATCATAAAGATCAGAGCAGAAATCAATGAACTAGAAACCAAAAGAACAGTAGAACAGATCAACGAAACTAGGAGCTGGTTCTTTGAAAGAATTAACAAGATTGATAAACCCCTGGCCAGACTGATCAAAAAGAAAAGAGAAATGACCCAAATCAACAAAATCATGAATGAAAGAGGAGAGATCACAAGCAACACCAAAGAAATACAAACAATTATAAGAACATATTATGAGCAACTCTATGCCAGCAAATTAGATAACCTGGAAGAAATGGGTGCATTCCTAGAGATGTATCAACTACCAAAATTGAACCAGGAAGAAATAGAAAACCTGAACAGACCTATAACCACTACGGAAATTGAAACAGTCATCAAAAATCTCCCAAGAAACAAAAGCCCAGGGCCAGATGGCTTCCCAGGGGAATTCTATCAGACATTTCAAGAAGAATTAATACCTATTCTCCTGAAACTGTTCCAAAAAATAGAAATGGAAGGGAAACTTCCAAACTCATTTTATGAGGCCAGCATTACCTTGATCCCAAAACCAGACAAAGACCCCATCAAAAAAGAGAATTACAGACCAATATCCTTGATGAACATGGATGCAAAAATTCTCACCAAAATACTAGCCAATAGGATCCAACAGTACATTAAAAGGATTATTCACCACGACCAAGTGGGATTTATTCCTGGGCTGCAAGGCTGGTTCAACATCCGCAAATCAATCAACGTGATACAATACATTAACAAAAGAAAGAACAAGAATCATATGATCCTCTCAATAGATGCAGAAAAAGCATTTGACAAAGTACAACATCCTTTCTTGATCAAAACTCTTCAGAGTATAGGGATAGAGGGTACATACCTCAATATCATAAAAGCCATCTACGAAAAACCTACAGCGAATATCATTCTCAATGGGGAAAGGCTGAGAGCTTTTCCCCTAAGGTCAGGAACGCGGCAGGGATGTCCACTCTCACCACTGCTATTCAACATAGTATTAGAAGTCCTAGCCACAGCCATCAGACAACAAAAAGAAATCAAAGGCATCCAAATCGGCAAAGAGGAAGTCAAACTCTCACTCTTTGCAGATGATATGATACTGTATGTGGAAAACCCAAAAGACTCCACCCCAAAACTGCTAGAACTCATACAGGAATTCAGTAAAGTAGCAGGATATAAAATCAATGCACAGAAATCAGTGGCATTCCTATACACCAACAACAAGACAGAAGAGAGACAAATCAAGGAGTCTATCCCATTTACAATTGCACCCAAAACCATTAGATACCTAGGAATAAATCTAACCAAAGAGGCAAAGGATCTGTACTCAGAAAACTATAAAATACTCAGGAAAGAAATTGAAGAAGACACAAAGAAATGGAAAAACGTTCCATGCTCATGGATTGGGAGAATCAACATTGTGAAGATGTCAATGCTACCTAGAGCAATCTACACATTCAATGCAATCCCCATCAAAATACCATCCACTTTTTTCAAAGAAATGGAACAAATAATCCTAAAATTTGTATGGAACCAGAAGAGACCCAGAATAGCCAGAGGAATACTGAAAAAGAAAAGCAAAGCTGGTGGCATCACAATTCCGGACTTCCAGCTCTATTACAAAGCTGTCATCATCAAGACAGTATGGTACTGGCACAAAAACAGACACATAGATCAATGGAACAGAATTGAGAGCCCAGAAATGGACCCTCAACTCTATGGTCAACTTATTTTTGACAAAGCAGGAAAGAATGTCCAATGGCAAAAAGACAGTCTCTTCAACAAATGGTGTTGGGAAAATTGGACAGCCACATGCAGAAGAATGAAACTGGACCATTTCCTTACACCACACACAAAAATAGACTCCAAATGGTTGAAAGACTTAAACGTGAGACAGGAGTCCATCCAAATCCTAAAGGAGAACACAGGTAGCAACCTTTTCGACCTTAGCCGCAGCAACTTCTTCCTAGAAACATCGCCAAAGGCACGGGAAGCCAGGGCAAAAATGAACTATTGGGATTTCATCAAGATAAAAAGCTTCTGCACAGCAAAAGAAACAGTCCACAAAACCAAAAGACAACCGACAGAATGGGAGAAAATATTTGCAAATGACGTATCAGATAAAGGGCTAGTATCCAAAATCTATAAAGAACTTATCAAACTCAACACTCAAAGAACAAATAATCCAATCAAGAAATGGGCAGAAGACATGAACAGACATTTCTCCAAAGAAGACATCCAAATGGCCAACAGGCACATGAAAAAGTGCTCAACATCGCTTGGCATCAGGGAAATCCAAATCAAAACCTCAATGAGATACCACCTCACACCCGTCAGAATGGCTAAAATTAACAAGTCAGGGAACGACAGATGTTGGCGGGGATGTGGAGAAAGGGGAACCCTCCTACACTGTTGGTGGGAATGCAAGCTGGTGCAACCCCTCTGGAAAACAGTATGGAGGTTCCTCAAACAGTTGAAATTAGAGCTACCGTTCGATCCAGCAATTGCACTACTGGGTATTTACCACAAAGATACAAATGTAGGGACCCGAAGGGGTACATGTACCCCAATGTTTATAGCAGCAATGTCCACCATAGCCAAACTGTGGAAAGAGCCAAGATGCCCATCGACAGATGAATGGCTAAAGAAGAAGTGGTATATATACACAATGGAATATTATGCAGCCATCAAAAGGAATGAGATCTTGCCATTTGCAACGACGTGGATGGAACTGGAGGGTGTTATGCTGAGTGAAATAAGTCAATCAGAGAAAGACATGTATCACATGACCTCACTGATATGAGGAATTCTTAATCTCAGGAAAGAAACTGAGTGTTACTGGAGTGGTTGGGGGTGGGAGGGATGGGGTAGCTGGATGATAGATATTGGGGAGGGTATGTGCTACGGTGAGCGCTGTGAATTGTGCAAGACTGTTGAATCACAGATCTGTACTTCTGAAACAAATAATGCAACATATTTTAAGAAAAAAGAAAAAGAAGAAGATAACAGGAGAGGAAGAAAAGGGGAGTATGCCAGAGGGGGAGACGAACCATGAGAGATGATGGACTCTGAAAAACAAACTGAGGGTTCTAGAGGGGAGGGGGGTAGGGGGATGGGTTAGCCTGGTGATGGGTATTGAGGAGGGCACGTTCTGCATGGAGCACTGGGTGTTATGAACAAACAATGAATCATGGAACACTGCACCAAAAACTAATGATGTAATATATGGTGATTAACATAACAATAAAAAATTTAAAAAAAAAAAAAAAAAAAAAAAAAAAAAGAAAGTGACTAACATCAACATGAAAACTCACCTCTAAAGATAGAGCTTAGAGGCACATCTCCCTGTCTCACTGCCAGGCTCCTTGTATAAATGGGCAGAAGCTAAGGGACATGAGGATAAGCAAAGTGCCAAAGCTCATGCTTCAAACTTTCTAGGTGATGACTAAATTTGAGGAGTATATTTGGACAGAGCTCTGGTATTAGTTATTAACCACTGGTCCATGGAAAAAAGAATGCAAATAAAGAGCCTACTGAGACTGTTAAAAGAACTGTTACCAACGGAACCACAAATCTAAAATGCAGGGCCTATATTTGCAAACCTTTAACAGATGCTCTGACCCAAAGGGAAGTAAAGTATACCACACTTAGAACTACAGAAGAGCTAATTATCTTATAAATTTCTTAAATGCACACAAATATTACAGCAGTCTCCCCCTCCCGCCCCCACGTTTATCTGCAGTTTTGCTTTCCACAGTTTCAGTTACTTTTGGTCAACCAGTCTTGGAGCAAATGATCCTCCTTCTGACACATCGCCAGAAGGTCAATAGCCTGTTATGTCACAATGCCTGTCTTAACATCATCTACCTCACTCCATTTCATTGAGTAGGCATTTTGTCATCTCACATCATCACAAAAAGAAGGGTGAGTACAACACAAGACATTTTGAGAGAGAGACCACATTTATATAACTTTTATTACAGCATATTATTATAATCGTGCTATTTTTTATTAGTTATTGCTGTTAAACTCTTACTGTGCTTAAGTTATAAATTAAACTTTATCATAGGTATGTATATATTGGAAAAACCATAGAATATATAAGGTTTGGTACTATCCGTGGTTTCAGGCATCCATTGGGGGTCTTGAAATGTAATCCCCACAAATAGGGGGGGAAGGTGTTATTAGGCAATTATTATGTACCAGCTAATTTAGAAAAATAAATGCAGATAAGAAAATGGAGACAAGCTAGGAACAACTAGCCTAATCATTTTGTTTTAGAGATGAGGCTACTAAGTTTCATTTTATTATGTTCTTTGCCAAACATCATATAGCTCCTTGCTGACATATGGAGCCTTCAAAACCTGCTTTTTTTTATTTGCAGTGTGGTTTTATACCATACTATTTCCAAACAATCCTTGGTCTATCCCCTCCTTACCTATATGGACTAGTGTATAATGAACATAAGAATGACTTTGGGATCTTGTTACAGTACAAATTCTGGTTCACGAAGTCTGGAGTAGGGTCTGAGAATCTGCGTTTTTATCTAGCCCTCAGTTACTGTTGATGCTGTTGTCCCTGAACCACATATTAAGTAGCAAGAGCGTGGAGTGTTCATTCTTCCTAGTACTTCCACAGACACTAGCACTTGACATAGACACTTAGAAAGTCATTTTAACTCTGCCCACTAGGGCAACATTTAGTACATTTATGATGTGTAACAAATATACAGTGATCCTAATTCAAAAAAAGCATAAGGAAGTTTTAAAATATTCATGATTTTCTTAGTTCTGCATAAATATCAAGAAACATTTTAGTAATTCTTTTATGTTTTTGTCTGTTTTTTTAGGAAAGGACTCTTTCACTTAAAAATAGGTGTCTGTTATGTGAAAATATTTAGAATGTTTATTATGAAACTTTAGCTTATATATTCTTGGTTCCCTTGCAAGAACTAGCAAGTTGCCCACACTATGTGTGCAGAATAAATGAATATTTAGTGATTTTATCACTTACTTCTCAAGATTTCAGCTTCTTCATGGAGTAAAATCAAGACTATTAAATTTGCTTAACTAATGATGTACTATATGCTGGCTAATTGAAAATAATAATTAAAAAATTGACTTCATTAAAAAATTAATTAATTAATTAATTAATTTGCTTACCACTCTATTACAACATGTAGCATAACAAGGGAAATGCAAGTCCGAAGGCTGGAAACTTAGGTGGGAGTTCTACCAAGTAATCTTGGTGGAAAAGCAAACTCTTTGAGTATCTAAACAATCATCTGTAAAATGCAGGTAATAATAATGATTTGACTATTAAATGTCATAAGGAATATGTCAGTGTATTATAAAACTAAAAGTGTCATACAAATGCTTATTTCATAGCAATTAAGTAACTTTATGTCTGTCACCTAGACCACTTAACACAGATAACATTATTACAAAAAGAAGATGTTTTTACCGTCAAGTTTGTATATTATCATAAAAAGAACAAGAAAACTGAGTTCAGGAGACAGAGTCGATTTCAGTTTATATTTAGGATAGGATAATGATGGTATAAATGGACGACTCTAATTCCAAAATTTAAAGTTTAAAGGTTCAAAGTATAACACATTAATTATATCTATTTATTTTTATTACTTATTTAGGTTTGGAACCATTTTAACATTTGGAAAGAAAGAGAGCTTATCTTGGTTTACTTTTAATCCATCTTGATGCAAAAAAGAAAAAAGCGGCATTGATTAGTCAGAATATTAAATGCCACAGAGAGCTAATTACGTTTTATTTAAACAGCATTAACAAAGTATTTTTGAAAACAAATAAATTTTGTCATGTATGTTTTAATACAGTTATTGTTAATCTGCAGAAAATGTGATTTTTATTATCATTATGTGGTTTGTAATTTTTCTTAGTTATGATTCTGGAAATAACTAGAGTAACATCTCTGAAATGAAATGTTAATGATGTGCCTCTCTGTACAAAGATTTTTATTAAAAGTTTCTGCTGTCTCTTTAGATCTATTTGTAACTTGACAATCTGCATTTATGTCTACCTCTTTAGGTATTCATTCTTCAAGCTGGAAATATTTTCAATGCTCCATCTCTTATATAACTTGTTCTTTAAAAGGTTACATCATTACACTTCTTTAAGTTTATGTTACAGGATTTTCACATGCAGAAAAAAAGTTTTTTAAAGATTATGGCTGGAAATAAGTAATTCATGAAGGTCTAACTGGTAAACTGGTAAATATTACTTTTTCATATACTAAATCCAGGAAGTCATGGTCCAATAATTGCATATTTCTTAACTGAGAAGAGTTCAAATATAAATATCAACACTTGATGAGTGACTTTAAAAGATGTAGGCATCCATCCACGTAAAAGCCAATGACAGAAATTTGCATACTTTGGGACAATGGTATTAAGTAAATGATGAAAGTTCTCTCAGTGATGTTCTGACACACCATTATATTGTTATTCTTTAAAGTACTTATCACTAAAGTTGAAATTTTAGTGTCTTTTTTAAACTGTGTCCCTCAAGTACAAGGTCCTTTTTGAGTTGCCCTTAGATGCCTTCAGGAAGAGTAAAATATTGACTTTGTACAATATCATATTATATCAGCGAAGTCCTCTCCCTACTACTACCTACTACACACCAACATTGTACAGAAAACTCACCAAGGTAATTCCTATGGAATATGCCACATAAACACATAGTCCAAAATGTTATGGCAATCTAGACAGAAAAAGATATTTCAGAGCATAACCTTCTTGCAAGGATTATGAACTCAGCAAACAGACATTCATTTAACTAAACGTGAAGATCATTCCATAGAAAAAGTTAGGCCTGGAACTAAGTTTAGAAGTAGGGACAAGTAAGAGCTGAAATTCTCTGCATAACAGATGAGTAAGAATTTAAAGGAAGAATTAAGCAAATATATCAGAGTTGAAATGAGGAGAGAAGAGCCATCACAATGGTGATGGTAGCCAGGCCCATGTACATTAATAAAGCCAATGAGAAGTCCCCCATATTAAATAGCCAAAGGGATGTCAACAACAAAGATTCTAATATATGATTTTGTTTCCTTACTTGTTTTTTACCTGTGAATTATGTATGTAATACTTTTCCCTGAGAAGGAATACAAATTCTCTAAAATAAATAAAATTCTAATACATGCAAATTCATTTAATAGTTAATTTGGCCAAGGGAACAGTGGATAGGCAGAATATAAGCCATAAAGTAAAAATTGAGAGGGAAACAGGAAAACTGTCTTTACGCACCAAAGATATAATCCTGTATATAGAAATCCCAAGGAATTCATAATAAACTACTAGAGCTAATAAGTTTAGTGAGTATACAGGATAAGATCAATATAAAAAATGAATTGTATTTCTATATTCTAGCAATGATCAGAAAATGAAATCAAGAAACAATTCCATTAGCAAAGCATCAAAAAAAGAATAAATCATGTAGAGATCAATTCAACAGGAAATGGGTAAAGATTGTACACTGAGAAGTACAAAGCATTGTTCAAGACCAAAATAAATCAGGACACATTTTATGTTCATGGATTGAAAGACTCAATAACTATTATCTTCAGGATGGCAATTCCCTCCAATTGATCAATGCAGCCCCTATAAAAAAACAACTTCTTTCTTATTTCCCACTGTAAATTTAAAGTCAAAATCTATAGAAAGACTTTTTCTCTCCCTTGTTTTTTCTTCTCAATTCTAAAGACAGGGTCTCTCTCAGTGTCCGGTGAAATCTGGGCTCCTTCTACAGCAGCTAGGGTTGACTTTGCCGCCTCCTTTCCTCAAAGATTATTCTAACAAAAATATTCTCACTTAACATGTCCAGAATATAAGGTGTCAAATGGACATATAAAATTATTTTATTACTATTATTTCTCACAACTGAGAAAACATAAATACTCTAGAATAACACGTCTACTACACAAGCTTATGCATCCCTCATACACTATGATTTCTGAAGACAAGACAGTCTTCCCAGCACTGAGTTGTCTATAATCTACAAGTATATCACCATGACTAATCAGACAAGGGTGAGAACAGTTTAAAGTCAGCCAGGAGGAAGAGTGAGAAACAAGGAAAGGGAGGAAGCAGGGGTAGTAGAAAAAAAAAAAAAAAGAGGAGAGAAAAATTTAAAACAATCAACTGCAGCTTCACCAAGAAGCTGGTAAGGTTAAAACTCACTTAAGAGAAATAACTCAGTCAGAGGTGAATTGTGACACTACCCTTCTACATTCTGAGGGAGAAGTTCACCCTCTATGTAAGTAAACTGCCTCTTTTCTAAGAGTGGCCTGTTAAATGCAACGTCTTTAAGAGACAGCAAAAAGTGCCAGGTACAAGAGAGCACTGAAAATTGGTCAAGTTTTCTCCATATCCTAGGTGCCTAAGATCCCTTACCTACAAAATGGGATTCTCCCGTGCTGTAAGGACCCATTCTGGTGCCAGGGTCCATTTCATCTCCTTGCTGTCGAACGTATTTCCCTGATCTGCCACATAACTTCTAAAGTCTGTGCCATGTAATGAAAGAATCTTCTAATTTTTGAAACCTAAATATTCCTGTATTACAACTTGTGAAGAGGCTAGATCAACAGAGAGGAGACAGAGGGTAACTGTCAGTCTCTCTTTCTCCTGATCTTTAACATAGAGAGGCACTTTCTATAACCTGCCTATATAAACATCAGTCATATTGTTATATTTATATTTTCTGTGAACATTACAGTATCAACTACAAAGGGACAATGAATGAAAAAGTAAATATATGAAGGTGTTCATCAATCTATCAATGTATCAATAGTTTTGTTAGGATTGCTCAGCTTGGGGCACAAAACCAAAAATCTAAACATAACCCATAAAAAAAACCCTAAAAATTGTTTTTTTAACTGTGAGTTGCACCCCTGCATGTATTCAATGTTAGAGAATATCACAGATACTCCTCAAGCCTCTTCATGTGTTGGAAGGTTGAGAGGTTAAATGGATTATCTCAAAATAAAATTTTCTTGTTTAATAGCTATTTTTTTTCAAAAAAGTAAAACAGCGTGAAATCTCATTCCTATTTCCAGTGCAAAAGAATCAAGAGAGGAAATATGATCATAAAAGGAAAATATTATAAGAAATAAGTCTATGTCAATGTGTTTTAAAGGTGATAGCATTGGGCGCCTGGGTGGCTCAGTTGGTTAAGCGACTGCCTTTGGCTCAGGTCATGATCCTGGAGTCCCGGGATCGAGTCCCACATCGGGCTCCCTGCTGAGCAGGGAGTCTGCTTCTCCCTCTGACCCTTCCCCCTCTCATGTGCTCTCTTTCTCTCTCTCTCTCTATCATTCTCTCTCTCTCGAATAAATAAATAAATAAAATCTTTAAAAAAAATAAATAAATAAAGGTGATAGCATTTATTTCTATAAAAGAGAAACATAAGGAGGTGAGACAAGGAACCCCTGCTCACCGCGACTTCTTGTAATTTGCTAAAGCATTTAGTTTTCCATTTTGTTTTCATTAGAAGAATGAAAATAAACACATATTATCTGGTAATTTTCCAAATTAATAAAACTGTTCTATCAGAAAAGGTGAGAACATAGTCATATGTGCCTCCTCTTATCTGATATAACTTTGTAATAAACTACAGAAGACCCCAAAATAGAAAACTAAGATATTACCCACAATTATTTTAGACCACAAGTATTAGACTTGAGTTTAATTATCCAATTTCTAGAATTCTTCTATGGTTGATATATTGAAGATTAAAGAGAAAATTGCTTTCTAAATGTTTGAGTTTGTCCAACCAATAATTATTAAGTATCTACTTGAGTATGAGGCAATAAGTGCTAGACACAAATAATAAGCAGTAAACCAGACAGACATGATCCCCTGCCTTCATGGAGTTCACTCTCTAAACTGACTATCTGGTTCTACTAGTCAGAACTAAACCCAAATATGTACATTTCTGTCCTAGCAGTGCAAAGATACAACTTGAGTTGTATTATTTTTTGATTGTTTTGTTGTTTTCAAATTTACTTTAAATGGATATAAATCATTTTAAATGCTGCTTATAGAAAAAAGGCCTAATAAATGTTGTTTGTCAAAGCTTGTACAGATGGTCGCTAACTTACAATGGTTTGACTTAAAATTTTTGACTTTACAATGGTGCAAAAGTGATATACATTCAGGAGAATACACTGAAAATACTTCCGATTTTGAATTTTGGTCTTTTCCCAGGCCACTGATATGCAATAAGATACTCTCCCAGTGATGTGGGATTGGGGCCAGGAGCAGCAGGCTACAGCTCCCAGTCAGCCACACTATCACAAGGGTGAACAGCCAATACACTTATGACCACTCTGTACCCAGACAACCATTGGGTTTTTCACTTTCAGTACAATATTCAAGAAGTTACAAGAGATATCCAACACTTTTTATAAAATAGGCTTTGTGTTAATGATTTTGCCCAACTGTAGTCTCATGTAAGTGTTCTGAGCACATTTAAAGCACGCTAGACTAAGATGTTCAATAGGTTAGGTGTATTAAATGCACTTTCAACTTATATTTTCACCTCATGAAGGGTTTATCAGTACACAATGCCATCATAAGTTGGAAAAGATCTTTAATTTGAAAGGACCATGGGTCAGAAATCCTAACTTTTCAAATATGTGACTGGCAAGACCCTGCAGGGGGCTGTTAGCCTGCTAGGACACCTTTCTTGCTTGTATTCATTCAACAATAAGAGTAAAAGAAAATAAAGGAGCAATAGTAGACCAAATATTTGTCATCTTAGATATGCAAAAAAATTAATCTAAAAATTTTCTACAATAGATTAACAATTGCTTTTTTAGAAAAAATATTTACTTTGTTCTTTCTAACATAGAGGTTAAGGTAATAATATTTTTAGATGTTTAATTCCAGGGCTGTATTCATGTTTTGGTTTTTGTTTGGTTTTGATTTATTCTATTTTGTTTTGTTTTTGTAGGATAGCTATTAGGTCATGGATGTGGAAAAATCTTTATTTTCTTTCTCAGTAAAAAAAAAATCTCATTAAAGCCATAAAAGAAAGAGCAATGGGGAGCCTGGGTAGCTCAGTTGGTTGAGTGTCTGACTCTTCATTTTGGCTCAGCTCATGGTCTCAGGGTCACGAGATTGAGCCCTGGGTCAGGCTCCATGCTCAGCGTGGAGTCTGTTGGAGTTTATCTCTCTCTTCCCGCTCCCCCCTCCAAAATAAATAAAATCTTAAAAAAAAAAAGAGGCTACTAAATTGACATTGTCTTAGAGAAGAGGAGCAGAGAATTGGCTTGGTGTTTGTTAATTTTAAGAGAAAGATAACCACCCAAAACATCCATGTTTCAGTTTAAGAACAAAAATTTAAAGATATTTCAATTGTACAAATAAAGATACACAAAAAGTAAAAAGGGGAAAAAAGATGACAAAAGGAAAGGGAAATAAAAGGAAAATAAAATAGATGAACATACAGGAAGATAAAGAGTAAAATGAGTGCTCTGTCCATCGAAGAACCCATGTTGCCAAATATGCAGATACAAATAGACAGACATAAAGTTCCTTATAAATATGTCAAAAGCTAACCCATGGAGAGCCATGTAGAATAAACAAACATACATTCATAGACACATACTCAAACATACAAAAAAATATTAAGAGAAAACTCTAAAAACTAATACAGAGTCCTATATGCTGTCAGATACAGAGAGAGACAGATTATTTTGCTAATTGAGGAATTAAATAGCTCATGAATTCTTATTGCTATGCTATTACATCTATGCTTTAAATTCTGCTGAAATAATTATTACATTTTTTTCTAAGAAAAATATACAGACCTTTGGAGAAAAATTGTTTCTAGTATGGTTTCTGTTAAAAGTTGTCCTCATTAGCAAGCTTGCAACACTGCTAGAGGCAAATCCAGATGGCTTTTTGGAGTCATATATGTTGGTGGAGTTATTTCTTGACAGGAGGAAAGTGCTGTGTTTCTGTAACATAAATATAATTTTGAAGTATTGAAAATATGAAATAAAATCATGCGAACTAAAGAGAAGCTTTAACTGTAGCAAGACAACCGTTGCCATATATGGAGACAGTGCTGCCTTATGGAATGAGGGTACTAGACAGACTTACAGCAAGGCTCCCTACATACATATAATCTTCAAGGTTGAAAGAACGAACCAGGACATGGACACAATGACTTTGAGTACAATCACAAAAAGGGTGGTTTTTTTTCCTCATTAAGGATATAAGTTATGGAAAAATAAAGAATAGTGTACAAACCGATCTAGTCCTCAGGAAGAAAGTGAAAAAAGGAGCTAGGGCATCTCTCCTCTGAGACAAGAAGCGGGGGAAGGACATGATGCATAAGGTAAGTTCCAAATGTACGCTGTACAAATTTCCCCTGCATTTGTTCTCTTTAAACATATTTCCATATGTTTAAATTTTGGAGTTTTAATAACAATTTTTATTTAAAATATTGTCAGATGTTTTGTTTATGATTCTGTGTTCTCCCCCACTCCTTCTTATATGAGATGGATCCCACATAAATCACCAAGAGATCATTTCAGATTGGAACAAACACATATTTCTTTCCCTGGCCCCTACCAAGTCATGTTGTATTCTTTTTAACTCATCCTTTCCTATCTGTCACATACTCACATGTCATGACCCAAGCAACATACATTTCCATATAGAGTCCTTAGTCTGGGCACTGAATGCAACTTAAATATTCATCTGGCTTCTCCAGAATTTTGCACTTCACTCTCCATCTAAATTATCTTACGTCATCTCATGAAACAATCTACTCATAATTAAACATTTTTTGGCTGTAGAATTTTATGAATGTTTATCCCCATTTGTTTCATAATAAATAATGAATATATAGCTTATTATTATATATACTGTAATCAGTGAACATTTAACTTTTATAAAACTCATTTCAAATGTCCTAACAAAAAAATGCCAAGTGCTTTAACTTTTGTACAGAAGTGGTATATAGTTTTAATATCACAGAGTCATTCTGAGTCATTAGTCATGGTTGCCTTAAAAGCAACATTGAGGGAGATTATGATGCTTTATGTAGGCTAACTGGCGATCGAGGACAATTAAAAATGCCTACCTGTGGGAATGGCAGAGTTGTAGCATTGGCAAGGCAGATTAGCCATTCAGTCTTATTTGTAAGTGATAGCCAGACGTAAGATATATGGGTACAGTATTAAGCTAACCATTTATTAACCAACAACCATTTTTTTTTTTTAGATCTGAATAAAGCATCCCAACTAGTTAGAGACAGTGAAATGTATCTCCATGAAAGTGCCTAATTCAAGTGTGGAAGCTGCCAAGTAAAAGTTTTATGTTTATGATGTTCTAAAATAGACTAGTTGTTCCAATTCCTAGCTACACATTAACATCACCTAGGGAGATAAAAAAAAAAAAAATACCAGTGCCCAAGCCCCATCTCAGACTAATAAAACAAGAATTTTTCTGGGGAGGGCCTGGGCATGATCAGTATTTTTAAAATATCTTCCCAGGTGTTTCTGATGCATTATGATGCAGTAAGGGATAAATGCATGTTTTTCCCCCTGCCTTGATTCTGCATAACACCTCTAGAGCCTTCTGGATCTCAGAACATCCTTTCAACTGCTCTAAAAGGAACATCAAACGACTTGAAACTTTAAGCAAAAGACTTCTTGTAGTTGTTTGTTTTATTAAAGGGATTTATAAAAATTCTCCTTGCCATTAAGTTTTCTCCATATTCAAGAAAAGAAAATTTAAAGCATAAAGAAACAATAATAATGAACCAAATGCATAATTTCAAATAACATTAATCTTAGAATTCTACTTCCCTTTCCCCTCACCTTCCCTCATGGACTACAGCTGATTGTTAAAAGGAAAATCTGATGTTATGCCATTCTAACCGTTGCTGAAAACTAGAGGATAAAGGTACACAAATGGGCACATGCGTGTATGCGCACACACACACACACACACACACACACACACACAGACCTTTAGCTTCCGTAGACATTTGGAAGTTGTCAGCAATAGCATAATGACAGTCCTAATTATTAAAATTACTCTTGTGTGGTGAGTGCTTTAGAAAAAGATTTCAACAGGCATGCAATATGTTAACTGCACCATGGTGTTTTTCCTTTCTTTTAAAATGAAATTCTTAGGACTATTCCACTGGCTTTCATCAAAACACCTCTCGTCATCCCAGTGACATGTACCCTCTCACACATTCCAAAGGAATTACCAATGAATTCCGATTTCATAAGAATTCTAATGCTCTAAAAATATATATATTTTATTATTCAGTTTGGTCAAGAGATTTCCCTACAAATGCATCTACAAAACCTACTATTGTCACAATTTCTCACATTTTTTAAGTATATAATCACATTTTTACCAATTCCCAAATTCTTTACAGTATCACAAAGATGCTGTGATAAAAATATTATAAATTTGAAAACTCTTCACATATTTTATTTTAGGTCTCAAATAGGGCTAGTCCTTGATCTTTAAGAAAGAATTTCATATCCTCTATTATAATATGGATGTGTAAATACTTAACTGTTTTAAGCATTACAAGTCAAAATATCACCGGGTCTAACACAAGCCTTCATGGATCATAGGAGATGTCTGATAGGCAAGAGCTATAGTGTGGAAAAGAACAAGGTCCCCTTTATATTGCTTCAGGGAGAACCAGGACCAATGGGCAGCAGTTACATGGAAGCAAATTTGAGATCAGTATAAAATAGAATGAATGAGCAGATCTGAATGAAAATGTGCCACCTTGTATAGCATGCCTATTATACTTATAGTTGGCTGTTGGTATGTCCAATGTGGGAATTCTCCATTTTTTAAAAATAATAGAGCTACAAGTGGGAGATGATACAAAGCTGGTAAGTTCTTGACTTGCTCCCTATCTCATGGAGGAAGTATCAAACATTCCTTCTCAGACACAACTAAGCACCAGCCCAAGTAGAAGCACTCTTGTTTCTCTGAACGACAGACTGCCTTCTGAACCAGGCCAGGAGGGGTAATTAAATATTTGGGTTTTTAAATGCCTACCCTTCCAGCTCTCAGGCAACCTTCTGTTGGAGCCAGATAACCAAGAATAAAGTACATGCTCAAATCTTTATCTCAGAGCACAGAGGCAGTAACAAAGCAAACATTAAATACTAACAAATGTGGCTATTTATTGTGTAAATAAACTAAACTGCCTCCCTATTTTTCTGTCATCACATTTTCCCTGTGCTTCAATCAGTGAAGTATGTAAATGAAAGGCAGGCTTTTTTTAGTTAAAAAAAAAAAGAGATATTCTATAATCTGTGCCTAGTAATCTTAAATAATGTCACTTAGTTTTGATCCTGTTTGCAAGAAAAAATATTTGAGATAAAGGACATTGAATAATTTATGTAATATTTAATAATGCAGTAAACTGGGGAGAATTCAGAAAGACGCTTGTGGTGCTCTACATTATTTTCATGCCATATTATTCCATATGTACCATATACTAAAATCTGTTAGCAAGGGCAGTTAAACAGGAGAAATCCTACCTAATCTGCAAATATAGCAAACAAACAAACAAAAAAGCTGCTTTTATTTTGAATGGTAACATTACAGCTTTTTAATCAAGCAATCTGAATTGCCAAGAACTTTTCTTGAAGTAAATTAATGGGTTAGATTTACAGTTATGTTGCCTTAAACTAACCATTGTTCCCTCTATATCCAGAAGCTGCATGTAAGGAGTAAATATGTGAAGGGTGATAAATGTCTAGGATTCAGTGATATGGTATAGCAAGTGTCTCAGGAGAAAAAAAGCATGGTGCCTGAGTGGCTCAGTCGTTAAGCCTCTGCCTTTGGCTTGGGTCATGGTCCCGGGGTCCTGGGATCGAGTCCCGCATCGGGCTCCCTGCTCCATGGGGAGTCTTCTTCTCCCTCTCCCACTCCCCCTGCTTGTGTTCCCTCCTCTCTCGCTCTGTCTCTCTCTGTCAAATAAATAAAATCTTTAAATAAATAAATAGTTTTCATACAGCCTCAAAGCTATAACAATGTATTACTGATCTCTGTCTCTTAATTTTAATGCTATCTTGATCTGGTTATCTGAGGTTTGAGAATGCTAGTGGGGCTCCTTATCTCAGCTGTGTGCTGAACTCAAGCTTGTGAGTCTATAGAGAACAATTTGATTCACTAGGAAGATGCAAAAGCTATAAACAAAGTGCAAATGCAAGTGGCATTTTCTTGAATTCCTGTGGCTGGCTCAAGCCTATGTCACCCTATTTCATCCAAGCCTTCTGGAGAGCAACAAGACTAACTTTGGCTTCTGTGTTTCTGAATTTTGGTATAGATTCACATTTAGGCATCTCAACAGAACTTAAGGTCTAATGGGAAAATGTTCCCCTCCTAGGTCATCATACCTGCTGGGGTGGTTCACTTCAGGCTATAAGATAAAGGAAACATTATACCTCCCGGATCTGGAGTTAGGGCTTGTAAAGCAAGCTGTATACATTAGTGTGTCTCTTGAAGTCAGATGACCTTTGCAAGGAACCATGACCAGAGCACCTCACAGGTCTGTGAGGACTGAGTCTATGCATTGTCATCTGAAAGTTTAGAACAGTGGATGTTGGGCAAATGTTGGTTTTTTGATACCTTTCCCACTCCTTCTCCACTTTCATTATTTCATTTAAAAGAGCACACTAGTCTTATTTAGGTAATATTATTCTTAATTTACAAATGGGAAAAGGGAAAATCAGAAATGTTAATAAAATTTCCCCAAATTATACCATGATGGATATCAGAATCAGTTTTTACCCAAATCAATCTGATTCCAGCACACCACTATATTTCTAATAAAATATGACACCATCCTTACTGTGTTTACTCTGTAGACGACTTCAAAAGAATAGGAAGACACTTTACATGATGCTAAACTCCTACTATAATGGTATCTTGAGCTGATTTTCCTTATCAATTTCATCTTTTTACTCTAGACTGGGAATTACAAATCCTATTCCATTTTCAAAGAAGAATGTTGTAATGTTGTTGCTGGATTTTTTTCACACCAGTAAATGAAATGATTGTGAAAAATTTAGAGAAAGAGAGAAAACAATTAACACTATCCATAATTCTACCATTAAATAACTGCTGTTACATGGCCTTTGTTGCTTTTACATGGGTATGAATTCAAGGATTTATGTATTTTTTAATAAAATTAAGATCATACTAGACACTTTTTGGAAGGTACATATGACTTTTTTTCTTTAAGATTTTATTTATTTATTTATTTATTGAGAGAGAGAGGGAGAGCCCTGAGAAGCAGAGGAAGAGAGAGAGAGAGAATGTCAAGCAGACTCCATGTTGAGCACAGAGACCACCAACACAGTGCTCCATCTCACAACCCTGAGACCATGACCTGAGCTGAAATCAAGAGTCAGACGCTCAACCGACTGAGCCACCCAGGCACCCCACATGACTTTTTCTTTTAAAAACTCAACTAAAAATCTTTGAACACAATTTCAATAAATCCATTGTTTCCAGTTATATAGAAATTACATAATTTATTTATATAATCCCTAATTGGGTCACTGTGTTGGTCATTTCTATTTGAATACTCTATTAACTGCCATTTACTATGTGTTTATCATCTTGTTTAATCCTCTTAATTTTACAGTTATTTCATTGAATATCTGCAACTTCACAAAGAGACAGGCATTTAAAATATTTTCTATTCTAAATATAAGGAAACAGAATCCAGAATCTATAATGCTCTGCCTTTAAAAAATCCTACTTTTAAAAATCTCTGTAGATATTTTATGGATATTTCTGATTTTCTTAAGCTATAGTACTCAAAACAAATTTACAAATAGTTTTCTCCATACATTGCACTTTTACTAGCAGATTGAAAGTAACTGTTGCCTTGAACTGTCTTATTATTTATAATTTTAAAATATTTTATTAAATGAGAGACAAAATTTCTACCTTGGTATTGTATTTAGGTTCTTGCCTTTGATTATCAGTGATAAACATTTCATAAATCTACTGGCCATTTGTCTTTATTCCTCTGTTGATAACATATTTACGTTAACCATTTTTCTTCTAAAAAAGTTATCTTTTCTTATTGATCTTATAATTTTCTTACAAATTAGTTTTATTAGGCATTTGTCATATATGTTGCAAATATTTGTCACTCCTATGTGGGGGGTTTAGGATTATCAATTAATCACATTTCTTATCCCTTATGTGACATATACATAAAAATGTTTTTTATATCAATATTTATTTTGAAAAATGTTAAATCCACTGAGAGTTTTAAAAAAGATCTGAAAACACAGAAAAATCTAAATGATTGGGGCACCTGGGTGGCTCAGTCATTAAGCGTCTGCCTTTGGCTCAGGTCATGATCCCAGGGTCCTGGGATCGAGCCCCGCATCGGGCTCCCTGCTTGGCAGGAGGCCTGCTTCTCCCTTTCCCACTCCCCCTGCTTGTGTTCCCTCTCTCGCTGTGTCTCTCTCTGTCAAATAAATAAATAAAATCTTTAAAAAAAAATCTAAATGATTTACCAGCTGTTAACATTCTGCTATACCTACTTTCTACCTATCCATCTCTCTCTCTCTCTCTCTCTCTCTCTCTCTCTGCGTGCGCATGCGCACGCGCGCGCACACACACACACACACACACACACACACACACACACGTCTTTTGTCAAACTTTCCAAAGTAGGTTGCAGACATCATTAAATTTCACCCCTAAATACTTCAGCATGTTTCTCCCAAAAAGTGGAACATTTTTTCCTATGAAACCACATCATCATTACCACCCCAAAAAAGTTAAAATAGTGTTATCCAATATCCATACACAAATATTCTCAATTATCTTAAAATGTGTTTTCAAAATCCAGTGGTTCATAGCATTTGACTATTATGTCTCTTTAGTTCCCTCAATCTACAAGAACTATATGCTCCTTCCTTGGTCATTTGTGATATTAACTACTCGAATAGTCCAGGCCAGGCAACCTGCAGAACATCCCACTTTCTAGATATATCTAACTGTTTTCCCATCATTAAGTTTAGATTGAATATATCTGACAAGAGCATATCTAGATGAAGCATATTTCCCAATGCATTAGATCATTAGTCAGTGCCTGCTAAATTAAATTAAGGTCACACAAGGCAAATTAGGATTAATACACTATCAGCTTTATTACCCAAAAGATTCCCCAAGAGACTAGATTAAGAAATAATACCTGAAAGTTTTTAAGAAACTACATCTTAAAGGTTCTCATCACAAACAAGAACTGATAACTATTCAACATAATGGACATGTTAGCTAACACTACAATGGTAATCATATTGCAATATATAAGTGTATCAAATCAACATGTTATACACCTTAAAGTTACACAATGTTATATGTTGATTGTATCACAATAAAAAATATTAATTTAAATTAAAGTGTATTTTTTAAAAAGTGTAACTTAGACCAAAAGCCAAAATAGGGACACCTACTTTTCTACCCATTGAAAAGTACCAGTTTACTCCATCCATCCTACCATAGGTGGCTGAAAAATGACAAACCATGTACTCTGATCCCCACCTTCAGCCATATAGATTTCATAAATTTACAACTGAAAAAGCAGATTTGTATACTGGAATTGTGCTAAGCATACTTAAATATTTTCCAATAACTGAAACTTACCACAAAACAGAAATAAAGATAATGTGTTCCTCTAAGGAGAGAGAGATAAAGACCATGTCATAAGATAAGCAAGTATCCTTGATCCAATCATAAACATAAGGTGAGTCTTTTCCTCTAGGAGAGAAATAAATGTCCAGAAGGATGATCTGAATGCCATCCAATTCTAGGGAATGAGCAAGAGAAGTTCCCCCTTAGAGAAGGTAAGAAGAACTGACTCCACAACATAATGAACTGTTGCTCTTTAATTTTATTCACAATGGATTCTTAAAGGAAACACACACAGAAATCCACAGGTTATCCATTCTATACAGTCAAAGTGATCAATATACTATTTATGATTTCCTTTTTCTTAATTCTGATAAAACAATTACTCATCCAAAGATAAAATGAATATTTGTCATCTAATTGTTAATGACTAATTTTTTCATACCAAATTCTTTATTTCAAGTTTATTTTTATATGCAGGACAGATTATAACTACCCTTTCTCTTGGGGTATTCTAACAGTGTTGTCAAATAGAAATGTATGCAAGTCACACATATAAGCTCAAACTTTCTAATCACCACACTAAAAATTTAAAGAGGAACTTGTTAAAATGATTTTAATAATGAAGCAACAGAAAAAGAAATCAGAAATTGATCCCATTTGCAACTGCACCCAATAAAATAAGATACTTAGGAATAAACCTAACTAAAGAAGTAAAAGATCTGTACTCTAAAAACTACAGAACACTTACGAAAGAAACTGAAGAGGACACAAAGAAATTGAAAAGCATTCCGTGTTCATGGACTGGAAGAACAAACATTGTTAAAACGTCTACACTACCTGGGGCACCTGGGTAGCTCAGTAGGTTAAGCCTCCAAGTCTTGATTTCGGCTCAGGTCAAGATCTAGGGCTGGTCAGATAGAGCCCCAAGTCAGGCTCCATGCTCAGCAGGGAGTCTGCTTCTCTCCTTCTCCCTCTCCCTCTGCCCCTCCCCCACCCTGCTGTCTCATTCCCTCTCTCTCTCTTTCTCTAAAATGAATAAATACATCTTTTAAAAAAAAGGCTATACTACCCAAAGCAATCCACATAATTAATGCAACCCCTATCAAAATACCACCATACCACCAGCATTTTTCACAGAGCTAGAACAAAAATCCTAAAATTTGTGTGGAACCATTAAAGACTCTGAATAGCCAAAGAAATTCTGAAGAAGAAAAACAAAACTGGAAGTATCACAATTCCAGATTTCAAACTATATTACAAAGCTATAGTCATTAAGACTACATGGTAGTAGCACAAAAACAGACACATAAATCAATGAAACAGAATACAGAACCCAGAAATGGACCCTCAACTCTATGATCAACTAATCTTCAACAAAGCAGGAAGGAATACCCAATGGAAAAAAGACAGTCTCTTCAACAAATGGCATTGGGAAAACTGGACAGCAACATTCAGAAGAGTGAAACTGGACCACTTTCTTATACCATACACAAAAATAAACTCAAAATAGATGAAAGACCTAAATGTGAGACAGAAAACCATCAAAATCCTAGAGAACAACACAGGCAAAAACCTCTTTGACCTCAGCCATAGCAACTTCTTACTAGACACATCACCAAAGGCAAAGGAAACAAAAGCAAAAATAAATTTCATCAAGATAAAAAGCTTCTGCACAAAGAAGAAAACAATCAACAAAATTAAAAGGCAGCCTATGGAATGGGAAAAGATATTTGCAAATGATACACCTGATAAAGGGCTAGTTTCCAAAATCTATAAAGAACTTATCAAACTCAACACCCAAAAAACAAATAATCCAGTTAAGAAATGGGCAGAACGGGGTGTCTGGGTGGCTCAGTCAGTTAAGCAACTGCCCTCGGTTCAGGACATGATCCCAGGGTCCTGGGATTGAGTCCGGCATCGGGCTCCTTGTTCAGCGGGGAGCCTGCTTCTCCCTCTGCCTGTTGCTCCCCCTGCTTGTGCTCTCTCTCTCTGACAAATAAATAAATAAAATCTTTAAAAAAGAAAAGAAAGAAATGGGCAGAAGACATGAATAGACACTTTTCCAAAGAAGACATCCAGTTGACTAACAAACACATGAAAAGAGGCTCAACATCACTCATCAACAGGGAAATACAAATCAAAACCACAATGAGATATCACCTCACTCCTGTCAGAATGGCTAAAATTAACAACACAAGAAACAACAGGTTGGCCAAGATGTGGAGAAAGGGGAACCCTCTTTCACTGTTGGTGGGAATGCAACCTGGGGCAGCCACTCTGGGGAGAACAGTATGGAGGTTCCTCAAAAAGTTAAAAATAGAACTACCCTACCATCCAGCAATTGCACTACTAGGTATTTACCCAAAGGATACAAAAATACAGATTTGAAGGGGTAAGGCACCCCTATGTTTATAATAGCATTATCAACAATAGTGAAACTACAGAGAGAGTCCAAATGTCCATCTACTGATGAATGGATAAAGAAGATGTGGTATATGTATGCATTGAAATATTACTCAGCCATCAGAAAATGAAATCTTGCCATTTGCAATGATGTGGATAGAGCTAGAGTGTATTATGCTAAGTGAAATAAGTCAGAGAAAAGCAAATACCATATGATCTCACTCATATGTGGAATTTAAGAAAGAAAACAGATGAACATATGGAAAAAGGTGGGGGGGAGGAGAGAGGGAAACAAACAATAAGAGACTCTTAACAAAAGAGAACAAACTGAGGATTGATAGAGGGAAGTAGGTGGGGGATGGGCTAGATGAGTGATGGGTATTAAGGAGGGCACTTGTTGTGATGAGCACTGGGTGTTGTATGTGAGTAATGAATCACTGAATTCTACTCCAGAAACCAATATTGCACTGTATGTTAACTAAAATTTAAATTAAAAAATAAATACATTAAAATTAAAATAATAATATACTTTATTTAACCCAATCTTTCTAAAATATGGTCAGATCACCTGGGTGACATAGTTGCTTAAGCATCTAACTCTTGGTTCCGACTCAGGTCATGATCTCAAGGTCAAGAGATCGAGCCCTACTTCAGACTTCATGCTCAGCACAGTCTGCTTATGACTCTCTTTCCCTCTCCCTCTGTCCCTCCTCCCCCCAAATAAATAAACTGTTAAAATGAATAAAATAAAATAACAAAATATGGTCATTTCAACATTTAACTGATTTGAAATAAATTTTTAACAAAATATTTTACATTCTGTTTTCATGCTGTTAAAGTACCCAGAGTAGGCCCAACATGTAGCTGCTCATGCTAAGCTCCTCATCAGCAAATTAAAATTTAACAAAATTTCTATGATTAGCTCTCGGAAAAGGAAGGCCTAAGTCAACCAGCCAGCACGTGCTCACTCAACACAAATTACCTGACTAACTTCAAGACTTCCCTTTGCCCCAAATAAGCACATGCCCAGTATAACTTCCTCGTTTCTGGCTTACTTCGGTCTATAAAACCCTCTCAGTTTGTTCAGGTCTTTGAAGCGCCTCTCTTTTCTAGAAATGCTTCCCAATTCATAAATCACTAAATAAAAGCCAACTAGATCTGAAATTTTCTTTTAATAAGACCAAATATTTGAAATCTGGAATGTATTATACACTCACAAAACATCTCTTTCCAGACACTATATATCCATCAGCAATATTTAGTACTTAGATTTAATAAAATACGGTTGAAAAAGAAGATTCACATACCCAAGTTTTCCAAACAAAATAATATTTCACTAAGTGAATCAAATATCAATTTTGATATTAGAATTAAATTAATTAAAATCAAATAAAATTAAAAATTCAGTTTATTAATCACACAATCCATATTTCAAGTTCTTAATAGTTACATGGGGTTAGATGCAAACAAGGCAGTCTAGAGAAGCCATATCTGCTTAGTGGCTGGGTAGAGAGTCAACTTAATGAATCTCTTTAGTTTATTGCTTACAATAAACTTAGCTTAATAAAACTCATAGGAGGCTGATAAAAACTTAATCATTTAGGGGAAACAAGGTAGACATCATGATGATAGATAATAGATAGATAGATGATAGATAGATGACAGATAGATGATAGATGATAGATAGATAGACAGATAGATAGATAGATAAACAGACAGACTAAGATGTGTGGTAAATTTCATGTCACTTGTAGACCTTACAAAATATCTGGAATTAGAGAAAGCAAGATGGCTTACTTTTGCTTCAAAGCTAGGAGAAAGTTGAGATTTGTTCTAAGCCCCACACAAAAAACAAACAAAAAAACACAACTACACCTTAAAACACATTTTAAATCTGACCTCATTCGTTGGTTTTCCTAATTAGTTTTAACAAAAAGAAAATTTTCATCCTAATTATGATAAAAAGTTATCTTTCTCATTCATTTAAAAATGAGCAATAAATATAAATATAAAATATAAATATATTTGATTACATATATAAGGAAATTTGCAGTAAATAATTTAAGGTAACAAAAACCTGTTTTCTAATACTATATCACAAATATTTATAATTTTAAAAACTAATATGTCTTGTTTAATCAGCAGTTAAAATGGAAAATAGCTTTGGGGCACCTGGGTGGCCCTGTCGTTAAGCGTCTGCCTTTGGCTCAGGTCATGATCCTGGGGTCCTGGGACTGAGCCCCACATCGGGCTCCCTGCTCCGCGAGAAGCCTGCTTCTCCCTCTCCCGCTCCCCCTGCTTGTGTTCCCTCTCTCACTGTGTCTCTCTCTCAGATAAATAAATAAAAAATCTTTTTAAAAAATGGAAAATAGCTTTTTTTTAAGACAACATGAACATGAACATTTTACTCCACTGCTATTTGTTTTGCTCCATCTCTCTGAACACAACAGAAGTATTTTATATATGAGTAATCTTGGGCATCAAAGTCAAGTGTTTATCACCAAAATTCATACAATAAGCCACCACTTGCTAAGAACTCACTGTGAATTTGACTTCTTGTCCATGAAACCAAGAAGTAATCAAATGGTAGCATTTGACAATAATTAAATTCATACTTAGATTTCACATCCCCCAATGGGGATGGGAGACTAGAAATCAGAATAAAATGAGTAAACTTATAGGAAACAATTTATATTTAACCAGAAAAGACAAGTTTCAGAGGTAATAACCAATATCTATAATCTCGTGAAAAATCTTTTTGAAGACTGAACAGCGGTCAATTAAATCGCCAAAAAAGACAAGTTCTTTAAAGGAGTTTAGTGGCAGGAGAGTTTCATGAATGGTCCAATGGTTCACACTGCAACAAATCAAAGAAGGAAGGCTTGGGCTTCAGCAACTAGAGATCATTATAAATGTCAGACTCCTGGTGATCTCAAGTATGGGTCTGATTTTCAAATACCTCCATTGATTTCTGCATGTGCTGCAAAGGAACAGACCATTTTCATTTATAGGCGTAATTCACTATAAAAGAAAACCCTCCCAATTTTGGAAATATGTGGGGGTGGGTCATCTTCAGGATATTCTAAATTTTGCAATCTGACTAAAGTTACTGCCCAAGTGCAGTTTTCATGATTCCATTTACAGAACCTTTTTTTATTTGTTTGGAGATCAGTGAACTACATTTTTCCATGAAATAAAATGAACACCCGTATGTTTTGGCTCATTTTGTGGCAAAATTTGGATTCTTTCTCTTGAAGACTTCGGAGTTTGATTTATTGACTTAGTCCAGATAGGATTTAACTACTCTTGGGTGAAAGGCTTCTTGTGACACACAATAGTCCTAATTCAGGCTGAGATAATGGCCCTAAGACAGCTAAAAATACATCACCCTGATGCATTTGTTATGGAAGTTGGATATTATCAGTGCTTGTATAACTGTTCCTGTAGTAAAGGATGACTTGAATTTTTATTGTTTCATTTTATAAGTGACCAATAAAATGAATAATATACATCCCATTATACAATTAAAGACAAGACCACTGACTTTACTAGAAAATAGAACAAAAATAGAAATATGAACAAAGAGCCCAAAGGAAACAAAACAAAATGATCCTGTAACTAAATAACTTGCTCCTTAAATGATATTCAGCTTATGTATAGCATCATGCATGTGTGCTACAATTTGCCTAAGAATAATTTTTATCACTTCATTCTGCTACATAAGCTAGTTTTTTTTTTCTATTTGCCTCACTGTAGTGTAAGTGCCTGACAGTTTTGATTATAAGTACTTGACATTAAACTGTTGATTGCCAAGAGATCTACTTCAAAGTCATCCACCTCAAATAAACATACTGCCAGCTACACAATGAGATAAAGAGCCAGGCGGCCCCACTTATGAAGTTCCCCTTTTAGAAAGCTTTGGGTGACCTAGATACCTGCCTGCTAGAGTGACACTTGCTTTTCATTTCAGATGCCTTAATTCCTGCTATTATGTTTTAAATTCACCAATGAAGAGTAAACCCAAAAAACCCCAGGAACCCTTCCCTTGACCACAATAAAGACAGAACTCCAGATCCTTGAGCTCGATCTCTCTCTCTCTCTCTCTGTACCTGAGACCTTGCTGTGAGGCCATGAACATGCCATGTACCCTGCAGGATTTCTGAGTAATAAACCTTGTTTTATCAAAGTTCTCTGATGGTTGGTGCTGAAGCGTGTCTTGCAGTAAGGAGAATCACAAGAACCAGTCCAACCACACCACTGACTCTGGTCAGAGAAACGTCAGTGGGGCTCACCACAAATCATAAGGGCCCAGGATAGTGCCCCGGGCATTCCTAGCCAATAGTATCACTATTTTCTTTTTCTTTTCAAAGTTTTGTTTAAATTCTAGTTAGTTAATATATAGTGTAATATTGGTTTCAGGAGTAGAATTTAGTGATTCATCACTTACATATAACACCCAGTACTCATCACAAGAAGTGTTGTCACTATTGATAGGCTGAGACCAACACAAAACACTCACTTTCTAAAATTTGGTATTGAGGGCATTTAGAAAATACATTCTAATGTTTTGACCAAAGTTTTCATTTGTACCCAGTCACCTAGACATTTTTCCCCCAATTCCTGAAATGAGAGAAAGAAATCATTTTCATTTGTAATAGAGACAACTGATTTAGCAGGGAACAACACGTTGCTTTAGCCAATCCTGATTCTGGGTAACTAATCTGCATAGCTAGTTAATTTCTAGAAGCAGCCTCTTCTGATTTCTCAGAAAATGAGGGGAAGCCTGGATTGGAAGAGAAAGAACAGGAGGGAAAAACAGGAAAATACAGAAATAGAGTGGATAACTGCTCAGGCATGGCTAATCAGAAAGGACACTCCATGCATATTATGGACCCATTGTGATAATAAAATTGGAATAAAATTGCCTACCCAAACCTCTTGAGACACTGTGCCTCTTTAATTTTTAAAGTTATGAAGACACTTGACACAGAAGGGGATCAATTATCATGAGTTTGCGTGCAAATACTTACTTAAGCAAGGCAGTGGGTCAGAGTCAGTAGGAAAATTGCAGGCTTACAGCCACGTAATGGCAACTAATTACACTATTCCAGGGCCCCTTTCCAATGGTCTCAGTTGGCAGTAATGATCATGGCTGATTTATTTTGAATCACTTTCAGGGGTCTGAAGTTATGATAAATTTATATATTTGCTAATGAAAACTTGTTCTGATAATGAATCCACCAAAACAATAAAACAAAAAAGGAATCCTCCTGTTAACTTGGTAGGTGCTCAAATCTTTGCGGGGAACAGTTTGGCATATTTTAATGATGGAATAGAAGCCTCTGATACAGTATATTGGCAGCTCCTAGATCACAGGAAATCCTCTTACAATGGGCAACCTTGAACATATACATTTTGGGAGATAAGAATTTAGACTGTCGCCCTGTATGGAACATTAATAGAGTGTTTTATTTCATATAAAATAAAGTGGATAAGGTGCTTTTCTTTGTGGTAATAATAGTTTTAAGGGCCTGTTCAGGCACTGACTTGGTTCCAGATTATCAAGGTAAATTCAAATTTTTGTTATTCTATAAGATTAATCAGCTGATTGAGGTAGAAAAGTCTTAACACTTCTTTTTTTCTTCCATCTCCACAAAATCTTGAGAGATTACCATTCCATAAGGCCAAGTCCGAGGGGGGAGAAAAGAAAAAAAAAACAACAAATTAGTCTGATAGACAAGAAAACTGAACTTTATTACTGAGTTCCATTAAATGAGCAGTCCGACTTGCTGTGAACAATAAAAATAAGCAACCTCCATGTATTGTCTTTATTTCTTTAAGGAAAAACTTAATCTCTCTAACCCCATTGTCTATGTGAAAACTATCTAAGTAGACATGACTTTTTTTCTATTTCTTATCTCTTAACAATGTGCCCATTAAGAAGTGAATTTAGGGGCGCCTGGGTGGCTCAGTTGGTTAAGCAACTGCCTTCGGCTCAGGTCATGATCCTGGAGTCCCTGGATCGAGTCCCGCATCGGGCTCCCTGCTCGGCGGGGAGTCTGCTTCTCGCTCTGACCCTAACCCCTCTCATGTGCTCTCTCTCATTCTCTCTCTCTCTCTCAAATAAATAAATAAAATCTTTAAAAAAAAATAAAAAAAATAAAAAAAATAAAAAAAAAATAAAAAAATAAAAAAAAAAAGAAGTGAATTTAGTACTGGTGAATAAATTGCTTTTTCTTTCTGTTCTACTGAATGTACTGCTTTAATGTATATTTAAAAATTAATACATTACATATAAAAGTAAATCCATTCCATGGTATTTCTCTGAATCTCTTCCAAAGGGTATCACCTTTACAGTAAATAACCTTTGCTTATGAAAAAAAAAAAGCTCTAAGCCATTAAAAAAAAAAAATATATGTATGTTCTCAGCCTGCAGAGCCACCTGTGTCACCCGCACTGTGGGAGGGCATGATATGCTGATCTCCACCAGATGCGGTGACCATGTCACCAAAAACGAGAAAAGATTATTGTAAATACTACATAGACCACCAAGAAGCTGATCAAATTTTAATGTCACTTTGCTAGCTTGAATCTAGTAGCAGAATCTTGTTCTGTTTCAATCTTTAAAAACATAAAATATACATATTCACATGTTTAGCATAATAAACATTCCATGAAATGCATAAGTGTGCATTCAGAATCTCCCTTCCTTCTCCTAACTTTTCTAAAGTTTCGCTTTATTTCTTCCTGAAACTTATAATCTATTTGAATTAAAAGAAGAATGTTGGCACAATGCTGGGAAATACCTGGCTCAGCACTGAGTAAACGGTTCCACACTGGCGTCCTGGAATCCACACAGTGTGAGGAAGCAGGACTGAAAATCTACCCCCCTCTGTTGATACATGGGTCAATAGGGTTAGGAGATGTAGTGGTTTTTCTTTCTTCCATTCTTTTTGTGGTCTGCTTGGGGGTGGGAGGCTATTAGCAGTGGAGAAGGAACTAACAGCATTACATGCTACAAAAAGCAATTGCCTGAGCAATTTTCCTAAGCCAGAGCCAAGGCAAAGCAAATGTAAAACTCCTGCTCGCTTCTCTGTCAGCCACATGAGAGTGGAGCTGCACGGTGATCTCCACAGGGCAAATTCCGTGACAGAAACTGAATTCTGTGGCCAATTGCATGGCGGCATGGGTCTGTCTCAAGTATGGAATTTAAATATTGTACACTATGTACAGTTTTTTTTCTTTTCTGGGGCTATCAAAGTAAAAACTTTAATAACACAGGTGTACTTGCTTGACTTCTTTGGAAGAAAATACCTTCCAGCTAAAAAAAAAATACATAATACAAATGTTATTTGGAAATATTTCTATCATATTATGATTTGGTATTTTAATATCAAGTCCAATGAAACAGTGGCCAAAATTCCATCTTAAAATTGTTCAATCTTCTATCCAAAGCTAAATATGGATAAAATATTCCTTGAGATCTGACCATTCAATGTAGAGTGTCTCTTTGCCCCTTTTAGAATATCACATATTTCAAAAAACTATCTCTTCACGTCTAAAGAGATAACAGGCAAATGAAATGGAAAAGTTCAACTGCCAGCTAAATCTTCTATAGATAAATTTTAAAGAAACTGTTCTTCCCATATCCCATGCCTGAAAATATAAATTGTACTCATCCAATCTGAAGGTTCAAAGTACATATAATCAACGTGCATTAAATAAATAACTACCTGCACTTAACTTTCTTCTTTTGCTTCTAGTTTTGGATAGAATTATACTGTTTAAATTTCAAATTCAAAGCTACGTAGTTATGAAAGCTATTTATTTTTTGTTTTTATATCGGTATTTTTATATCTTGAACCCATTTAGGCTTATTTTCTTCTTTTTAAATTTTTACATATAAAAAGTGATGATATTTTCATAAAGAGAAGTCTTCATATAAAGTCACAATAAAGCAAGGGCCAGAGTTAAGCCATCGATGAGACTGAAAAATTATATATTGCTTATTTTATGAAATTGTAGAATCGTAAAACCAGAAGATAATCTTAGAGATCATCTAATATAACTCTCCTCATTTTCTAGAAGAAAAAGAAAAAAATAATAAAAAAGTAAGGTTCAGAGGAAATAAATGTTTTGCTTATGACCACATGGCTAGTAGATGGCAAGGATGATACCAGACTACTTCATTCTTGAAATATTTTTAATCTACAAGCTCTTTAATAGAATAAAGATTAAAACAGGCAATTATAAGATATAGATAGATAGATGATAGATAGATTGATTGATAGGTAGATGATAGATGATAGATAGATAGATAGATAGATAGATAGATAGATAGATAGATAGATAAATGGGTGTTTAGGACCAACTAAATCAGGAAAGTGTGAAATAAAGGAAAAGTGCCTTAAAATGGCTGGTTTGGTCAGGGTCCCAACAGAAAACAGATGACACACTCAAACTGGGGTAGTTGTATAATACACGAAGTATTTACCAAGGTGTGGGTGGGCAGGGTATAAAGAAATCATAAAAGATATGGCCAGAGTCCAGGCTAGAAAATCTGAACCATTACTCTTCCTAGACCAAAACTGAGGAAGGGAGTATGGTTTCGGGAAGCCAAAGCAAGAGTCCTCCAGGGAGGACTGCTAGGGTGGGAGCTCTGACCTGCGGCCAAGGGACAGAGCCGACGGGAAGGGATTCCGCAGGGGAAAGCAGAGGACTGAACGCATTGAGCTTTCTTCTCGCCACCCTCTGATCTCTTGCAGCAGTCTCCTTGCAGTAAGCTACTAGAGGACAAGAGGGCCTCTCGTTATATTATCCGTGTAGGTCAGTCTCCCTAGACAGCGAGCAGAGTAGGAAGGGCAAAGTGAGGGTCTAAAAAAGTAAATGAAGGCATGCAGGTAAAAATGCGAACAAAGGAAGAAATGGCGGGCAGATAAAGAGCTAAAAGAAAAAAAGATCTTTTAAAATTAGGAGCAAAAAAGTACTCAAGCAAGGGCAGAACAGTGTAGAATGAGAAAGTTGTACGGGATCATTTATGGATGGTAAATTCCGGTTTCTGGAGGAGAGGAAAGGAAGTGTAAATGGAGAGGAGGAGGGAAAGTTGAGGTCAAGAGAGAAAAGACTGAGGGTACAATGGGTATAAACATATAAAAGTTTAACGAAAAAAAAAATCCTTTTTTCACGTAAGCCTGTTCCAGTTGGGCCTGGGCTAGAGAGAAGTTTCTATTGGACTGCCCTGCTTTAACCGTTATGCAATGTTAAAAATGCAAGCTTCATGTGAAAATTGAGAATTTCCAAATTACCTCAGTCTATGAAATTTGTTCACTCTATCTGAAATCCTTTTCTTCTCCTTGCTTGCATAAAAGACTCCTGCAGCATGTCACTTAGTATTAACTTATCTTTCTTTTTGTTTTGTTTTTTTTTAAAGATTTTACTTATTTGAGAGAGAGAGAAAGTGCCCGCGTGCATGCTGGAGGTAGGGGAGCCGCAAAAAAGGTGGGGGAGGAATCTCAAGCAGACTCTGCACTGAGCAGAGCGCCCGGGGCTCCATCTCACGACCCTGAGATCATGACCTGAGCCGAAACCAAGAGTCAGATGCTTAACCGACTGAGTCACCCAGGCGCCCCAACTTACCTAACTTTCTGAGCATTCCTCTGTATGCCTGTGCTGCCTCCATGCACTACCAGCCAGCCCCACACCCTTCCTGAATAGTCATCCACGTGCATCTCCCCCAGACTACCTTTTACAGATGCCATGCACCTACTAAACCTATCCCTGGTCTACCATTTTCCTTCTGATATTGTTGTCTTGCTTCTGGTTATTTAGGATTTGATTTCTTCCACGGGTACCCTCAAGCCATATAGAAAACAAAGAAGAAAAATACACCAACTGTGTGGGACTTGTCTCCCAATATTATCAGGAAAGAATAGAACTTGCTTCCCTTTGATGGAAGTTTCCATGTGTTTCTTGACCCCAACCACATATCCATAGCTCTTCTTTTCCTTTCACCAGCAAACATCATTTCCCACTTTTTTCCAGATTTCTTTGCCACAGGATAGACTTTCTTTGCTAAGACATTTACCAAACTTAAAATGAAATACTTTGTGCTTATAATTTAATTTAGGATTATGCTGTCAGTGACCTAGAGTTTTTATTTTCTTTGAGATTTCACGGGCCCCTATAAGCCTTAGTTCCTGCATCTATAAAGGTAAATAATAATAGCTTCTTCCTTATAAGTTGTTAAAATGGTATGAGATAATCCATGTAAAGTGCTGATTACAGCACTGCAAATAATAAAAGCTCTTTAAATGTTAACTATTATTATTATTATTGCTCTCTAAATGGCTGTCCATAATGGGCCAATGATTTATTGTGAAGAATGGTAATGAAGCAAGCTAAGGGGTCAACTTTCTCTCCCAAGAATGAAGAGGAAAAGAACAATGCCGCCCCCATTAGAATCCCTTGGTATCAATGATTAAGATCATCTCTAATGACAAGCTAGTCTTCTTCTCAGAAATGGCACATATTTATCTCCATCAATCAGATTAGCCAGTCCAGAATAAAGTTACATTTTTTTCATGGTGACCTTATTTTTCCAGAGCTTGTGTTTAATGAATCATATGTGGGGCAGTCAATTTAATCTTGAAAAAAAAACTAATAGAAATATTGCTAGGTATAGTTCCAGACATATTTTGAAAATCTCTGAGAAAGAACTTTGTAAATGGATCATCAAATGTATGATAGTACTAGAGAGATCCTTGTGCTATAAGAACACAGTCTAAGGAAGAATATAGGCCAGCTGCCTGAAATGAAAAATATGATCTGAGACTGAAATAGAATTAATGGAACCACATAAAACAACCCAAATTAAAACCACTACCAGATTATTCATGAGATGATGAGTATATATGGTGAAATAAAATATGATCCTTTATTTTTCAATTATTTGAAAATACAGAAAGTACAAAAAAGTAATCTAACAAATACCTTGTTCCCACTCTCAGATTAAACAAACATGCTTTCACATTTTCTTCCAGTAACTGTGGAAAGACATAAAATAGTGAAGTTTTGATCAAAGTCCTTTTTTTGTAGCCTAATTCAATCTATTCCGTGCCATCCCCACTGGATCCTGGACAAACTGAAATGTATCCTTTCGTCCAAGTTTTTATACTTTTCACATACAAATATATGATATGTTGTGAATGTCTACATACAATATATATTATTCTTATGTGTTTCAAATTTTTAATAACAGGCATCGTATTGTATGAGTTCTTAAGAGTTTGCCTTTTTCTTTCAATATTCTTCTGTTTATTTTCTTTATTTATTGTGACTGCTGAATGTAAAATTATCCACTTCTAATAATGGATATTTAGGGGTTTTTTCTAGTTTTTTTTCTACAAACAACAATGTCGCATTGAATACCCTTGTGCATATTTTCTTCTGCACATATGCAACAGTTTTTCTGAAGTAAATACAGCACTTAGAAGTGGAACGCTGGATCCTGATCAACTTAACCAGATATTGCCAAATCATTCTCAAAACTTGCTGTATCAATTTATACAACCACTACCAATATATAAGGGTCCTCTTGATTCCATAACCTCACCAGCACATGATATTGCCAAAATGTCTTAAATGTTTATTGTTCTGGTGAATGTGAAATCTAATAACATTATCTAGATTTTATTTAAAAGCCAAAATTAAAACTAATTTTAAAGTGAATACCTTTTAAGCAGCCAATTCCTGAGTTATAGATTTGAAGTATCTTACTAAATGTCCACTTAACCTGTTTTGTGCCTCTGTGGACTGTTACCATGTGTGGTGTTACAATGAATTGCCCAAAGAAGAAATGAAACAGCAGATCCCCTTTCTTTCCAAAGCAGAGAAAAGGGTTTGTTCCATCCCATTTTCCTCAGGCCCAAAATAACACAGACCCTTAAAGAAGAGCTCACTTAACTATAAATCAGGTCTTTTAAAGTTAATTTATACTTTTGTAAACAGGAACATTCTTAGAAATCCTGCTTTCTTCTCCTTCCTCTCCTCCTTGTCCCTCACCTTCTCCTCCTGTTTCCTTAAGAAAAGCCCATTTAAATATACTCAGTTATAAAGTTGCACTGGTTAGCCACTTCTTAAACGTGGCATAGATTACAACTTCCCACAGAGATTTTGCATTTGAGTTTTTTCATTAATACAGCCAGCAGGATTTGAGGATTTCATTAACTCATTAGGAGTTTGACAATTCTAATAAACTCATCTTTCTTCTATAAGGCTAACTTTATCCAGTAGTTAATGTGTCTATTATAGCAATGTTAAAATCTGTTCTCAATAAAATTTTCTGCAAAAAGTATCTTTGTTCCTAAAGTTAGTCCCTAGAAGATACTCATTTTTTTTAATTAAATGAAACTTTCTGCAAGATGCCATAGAACTACATAAACTCAGGACTATTAACGAAAGGACTACTATTTCATTGTTACTGTTGATATTCAAGGAATCATGTAGGTTGTGTATGCACATGGTAATGTTTTTATTTAAATAATGACAGTTTGCTGGAGTCAATCTTATTTTAAAATTATAAAAAAGAATTTAATCTCTTGTGAAATACTCAGAATATAGTTCTTTAAATATGCATACTATATTATTAATTTTATAAGAATGTTTTGACTTTTATGATTTGTTTTAATGATTTATTAAAATGCAAAGTATTTATACTATATACTTTCTCCTTTAAATTTTTTTTAAAGATTTTATTTACTTATTTGTCAGAGAGAGGGAGAGCACAAGCAGGGGGAGCGGCAGGCAGAGGCAGAAGCAGGTTCCCCGGCTGAGCAAGGAGCCTGATGCAGGACCATGGGATCATGACCTGAGCTGAAGGCAGATGCTTAACCGACTGAGCCACCCAGGCATCCCTCCTTTAAACTTATACACTGCTCAAGAATTTTTGATAACTTCCTATTATAATTTCACCAAATGAAAAATAATCAAATAAATAAATAAAACTGTTTTGCCTAAGTTTCAAGGCCCTCAATAATTTAACTCAACCCATTTGTACTGATTCATCTCTTGTTATTGCTCTATATACACTCACATCTCAGCCAAATTTCTTACCAACTTCTTATCTTTGTTCATCAAAAACATTTGATATTTTTCCCCTCTGTATCATTGACCTACTGTAACCTTTACATAAACACTCTTACATTAGTTTCCTATTGCTGATACAAAAATTACCACAAATTTAGCACTTAGAACAATATGAATTTCTCATCTTCCAGTTCCATAGGCTAGAAGTCCAACACTGGTCTCACTGGGCTAAAATCTAGATGTTATTGGGCTGTGTTACTTTTCCAGTTTTTAAAAGTCACCCATATTCCTTGGTCTCCTCCTGTCATGTTCAAAGCCAGCAACATAACATTTTTCTGACCATTTTTCCATTGTCATATCTCCCCCTTTCTTACCATCCTAAGGTAGTGTCTCCAATTTTAAGTACCCATGTAATCAGATTGAGTTCACCTGAATAATCCAGAACAATCACCTCATCTCAAGGTCCTTAGCTTAATCACAACTGCAAAGTCCCTTTTGCTATGTACGATGACACATTCATGGGTTCCAATATTAGTACACAGAAATCTTTGGGAACCATCATTCTGCCTGTCATATTTTTCCTCTATTCCAGCCACCTAAGAGTTTACCTCTTTACCCTTAAAATTAAGGCATGCAGTGAGTGGTTCAGACTGAAAAAGTACACTCAATCCAACTTCCCATTTTACAAGAAAGTCCAAGAGTCTCATTGCAGCCAAATGACAGATTTTTAGCAAGTATTTGTTAAGTGCTATATGAAGTAACTTGCCTTTCTAGATCTAGCTCAGATAATAACATTTTTTGAAGCATCACTTAATTATGTCAGCTTAAATGAATTTCTCACCCAGAGTTTCTCTAGCATGTATTATCTGGCCACTAATTTGCAATCTATCATTTATTTTATGCAAGGACAAATATTACTTTTCTACTCTCAGATATGTATTTATTATGTTTCATTTATATTTCTATTATTTGACCATGTTTTATACTTTTCCCTTTATTTCATTTTCCGATCATTCATTCCATTGTGCATTCTCCATATTTTATGTGCCACATTTTACTAGCCTGGGTCAGTTCTGTGCCTAAAGGCAAGATCTGCTCCTTGGTTTATTTTCCTTCTCCACTCACTTTTATGATTCTCCTTGCCAGAAGACACACTAGGGCATGGAGAAAGCACAGGGGCGGATTTTCCATTCTTTCTCTACTTTTCCAGCATTTCTGACAGTAACAGGTGTGGAAACTCAGGTTGGATTAGCACCCTGGGCCTAGCTGTCTTGAATTTATGAAGAAGTATGAAGCCCCACATCAGTCTTAGGCTTATGTGTCATCTGTTATTATTTTTTCCACAAGGAAGAAATAAATTTCATTCATCACTGCCAGTCCAATGTTCAGCACATTCCCTGCATATAGTAAGCACTTAATAAACATTTATCAGATGAATATATGAAAGGAGGAATGAAAGATTAACATAAAAATTAGACTCTATGTTAGTGTGTCCGAGCTTTGGATTCAGGAGAGGAATGGGTGAGTAAATTTGGCTACTCTACTTTTCTCAACCCATTCTGGATACTTATTCCTGGAAATCCCTTGCATTAGGGATAATATATTTTAAGATGCAGATATGATTTTTTCAAATGTCAAAAGCCAATAAATTATCTTCTAAAAATGTTAAAGAAAAGCCCAAGACAACCATTTTGGTCCAAGAATGAAGTAGCAAAATCTTCTGTAACAGAATTTTTCCAAAAATATTTCAAAAATGCTTTTAGTCTTTACGCTAATTTTAGAGAATGCATCTCTCTAAAATGACTTCATTCAAAAACACCACATACATCAGAACTAATGTCCTATCAAGTTAGTATTTTATTATACATTTTCATATGTTTTTCTTCTCTGACAGATCGTGAACTCCTTGGTGTTTCTAACCAATCTTTCTATCTTTAGAACCAAGGACAGTTTCTATTTCTTCTTTAAAAATGTAAATAAAGAAATGAGTATATATGTCACTTGATATCATGCCTTCCTTAGATATCAAACATTAAAATGTGCAAAGGATTGTGAAAACTGCACATATTCTATGCCATAATGGAATAAGATTGACAACTCCAAATAAAAAATTATCTGTCTCCATACATAAGACTCTTGGTTATAGACAAATCAAGATGTCCTTCTTAGTATCTCAAGATTTTATGGTCAGATTAGCTTTCAATTTATAATCATTAAATAAAGACTCCTAGCTCTTGGATCTAATAACTATGGTTTCACTTCATATTCAAAATGCTGCCTTCCTCTGTGCTTAACAGTAAGCCTACCTGGATGGAAAGTGTTGCATTGGGAAAGATGAAACATGTATTTTGACATATACAGCATTTAAAAATGTTTAATCCTGTATAGCCCTACTTTATTTTAGGATTAATTTATCTAACTGATGCTTAGATTTAAATAATTTTTATATTATTACATTTTTGCATTTATATTAGTAGGGTACACTAGCAGTATTATTCGTTACAACTTGATGAGCTCAAGAACAGGGAAAAAGTGTATTTTTCCTTCTAGTACACTGATGATGAAACAGCAGCATGGACTTTTTAAGTATCTTATTCTAAATCATATAATGAGTCCTGATTAAAATCACTGTTGGAAATCAAAGCTTTTTGTTCAATGGGTTCAACAATGAGCCATTCATCTTCCTTAGACATTTTGCATAAGTAATAGCAGCTCAAGTTTAAGAACAATTCCAGTGGCCATAATATCTATATTCATTCTACATTAGAGGATTTAATTTTGTTTATGAATTCAGCATATTTCTCTGAATTGGATGAAGTTCAGTGTTTTATTATAGGAAATCATATATTTTCCTGTAGGTTGTCAGGAAACAGTTACCCAATTTTACAAAGTTATAACAATGGTTCTTATCCAAAACTGTTATAAGTCATGAAAATGAAATCAATTTATTGGCTCGGCTCCCAGATTAGGGATTGCTTTCTGAATAAATAATAGATGGCATCTAAAAGGGGAATGGACAATTTATATATTATCAGCCTACTTCTTATTTTTTTACATTTAGCAATGAAATGGTTATTTGGAATTGGGATGCCTCAAATTGTGGTGATATTTTCCAAAAGAAAGAAAGAAAAAGAAAGAAGAAAGAAAGGAAGAAAGAAAGAAAGAAAGAGAAGAAAGAAAGAAAGGGCAAAAAAAAAAAAAAAAACACACAAAAACCAAACCTAGGTATCATCATTATTATAAATAATTAAAAAGCTAATTTTGAAAAATACAGATCTTCCACGACTTATGATGAGGTTATGTCCCAATAAACCTATCGTAAGTTGAAAATATCAAAAGCTGAAAATGCATTTAATACACTAACCTACCAAACATCATAGTTTAGCTTGGCTACCTTAAATGTGCTCAGAACATTTACATTCTCCTACTGTTGGCCAAAGTTATCTAACACAAAACCTATTTTATGACAAAGTGTTGACTATCTCATGGAACTGATTGAATACTGTGCTCAAAGCAAAAAACAGAATGGTTATATATGTACAGAATGGTTGTAAGTGTATTAGTTGTTTACCCTCATGACCACATGGCTGAGGAAGCTTTAGCTTGCTGTCTCACCCAGCATCACCAGAGAGTGTCGTGCCTCATATCACTAGCCCAGGAAAAGGTCAAATTCAAAATTCAAAGTGTGGTTTCAACTGAATGTGTACTGCTTTCACACCACTGGAAAGTCAAAAAATCATAAGTCAAACATTATCATAAGTAAGGCACCATCTGTACTCATATCCACTGACAATTTAATATTTTATGTACATAGATGCTATAACACATCTCTTCTACTTCATTCTCAATTTTTCTTCCCCAGCCTAATCACATTTTATCTTTCTAGTCATCACCTACAGAGTAAATATGCCCACTTGAGTTTGTTCAACAAACTCCTCATCATGATAATTCCAAGATAAAGCAAGTGAATGCATATAGTGATGCTCAAAAAATATTAGTTTAATATGACCACCAATTAAAAGTAATTAACTGCAATAAACAATTACAAAGTAAATTTTAAAGACAATACTCTTAAACAACAAAAATATGAAACATTAAGGGATATATTTAGCAAAATAAGTAACGAACCTATATACTAAAAACTAGAAAAAATTTCTGAGACAAAGTAAAAAGGAAAGAAAGAAATGGAGATATGCCATTTTAGTGTACTGGAAGACTCAATCTTGTTAAGGTGTTAATTCTCAAATTTATTTGTAGATTCAACTCAAACCCAATCAAAATTCCAACTTTTTTTAAAGAAATTGATAAGCTGATTTTAACATTAATATAGAAATGCAAAGGATTTAGAATAGCAAAACAATTTTGAAAGAGAAAAAGTTGGAAGACTTACATTACCTGTAAGTATATCTAGACCAATGCAGGAGAAGGGAGAACCCTTAAATAACCAAACACATAAAATGAATTGATTTTCACAAAGATGCCAAAATATTAAGTGAGGAAAGATAGTATTTTCAACAAGTGGTGTTAAACAACTAGATATCCATATGGAGGGAGAAAACAAGTTTTGATATTTCACGTACTTCTCAAAAATTAACTTGAGATGGATCATAGACTAAAATATAAATGCTAACATTATAAACTTTTAAAACAAAAATAGAAGAGAAATTTCATTATAAGCGAAGATGTCCTAGATATGAAACAAAAAGGACAAACCATAAAAAAATGACAAATTGGAATTCACAAAAATTTAAAATCTACTCCTCAGAAGACACCATTAAGAAAATGAAAAGAAAACTAGGAGAAAATTGTGTATGTGTGCGTTTATGTATGTGTATGTGTGTGAGTATAAGCATATATGACAAAGGACTTGTATCCAGAACACATAAAGAACCCTTACAACTCAATAAAAACCTTTTTTTAATCACTATATTGTACATGTGAAACTAACATAACACCATATTGTTAGCCGGAATTAAAATAAAAACGTTAATGGATGGAACTGGAGGGTATTATGCTGAGCAAAATAAGTCAATCCAGAGAAAGACAATTATCATTTGGTTTCACTCATATGTGGAATATAAGAAACAGCACAGGGGATCATAGGGGAAAGGAGCGAAACTGAATGGGAAGTCATCAGAGAGGGAGAAAAACCATGAGTCTCTTAACTATAAGGAACAAACTGAGGGTTGCTGGAGGGAAGGAGTGTAGGGGGATGGGGTAATTGGGTGATGGGCATTAAGAAGGGTGCATGATGTGATGAGTACTGGGTGTTATACGCAACCTGATAAATTATTGAACACTACGTCTGAAAAAATAAAATAAAAAAACATTAAAAAAACTTTTTTTAATTTTAAAAAATTTTTAAAAGCTGGGCAAAAGACTTGAAGAGACTTTTCACAAAAGAAGATATATGAATATCCAGTAAATTCATCAGAGGATACTCAGTACTATTAGCCAATACCACCAGCTACTAGTATGGCTAAAATTTTTAAAACACCAAATATTGGTAATAATATGGATAAACTAAACTTTTATAAATTTCTGGTGGTAATATAAAATTGTATATCCAGTTTGGCCAGTTTTTGAAAGTAAAGATACATATAAAGATAAACATACAATATTCAAGACAAATAAATGTGTCCACACAAGGACTTATACTCAAATGTCCTATATCACCTTTATTCATAATAGCTCCAAATTCAACACAACCCAAATCTGCATCATGGGTGAATAGGTAAGCAGATTTTGGTATATTTATACAATGAGTACTACTTATCCACAAAAAGGAATGAATTACCAAGACATGAAAGCACATGGATAAATCTCAAAGATGTTATACTGAGCAAAAGAATTCAGATATAGAGTACATATTCTAGTATTTCTTTTATAGGAAGTTCTGGAAAAGGCAAAAGTAATCTACAGTAACAAATCTAGATCTGTTGTTGATTAGGACAGTGGGTGGGTACACTGAAAGCAAAGGGACACAGAGAACTTGTTTGGGTGAAGGAAAAGTTCAATAACCAGTGTAGTGGGGCGCCTGGGTGGCTCAGTCGTTAAGCGTCTGCCTTCGGCTCAGGTCATGATCCCAGGATCCTGGGATCGAATCCCACATCAGGCTCCCTGCTCGTCAGGAAGGCTGCTTCTCCCTCTCCCACTCCCCCTGCTTGTGTTCCTGCTCTCACTGTGTCTGTCTCTGTCAAATAAATAAATAAAGTCTTTAAAAAAAAAAAAAAAATAACCAGTGTAGTGGTGGTAACATGGATACATTTTCAAACTCATAAAATTGTATTTAACATGGGTGAATTTTACTGTATGTAAATTATACTTCAACAACATTAAATAAATGAAAAAACTAATTGCTTAAATACTCTAAGCTAAAAAATAAGTAAAAGACTACACGAAAAAAAAATTCCTTAGCTAACACAACTGACACCATGTCTTATTTCAAAGTGGGGAAGTGAGAGTCCCACCTTCCTCAGGGAGATGAGAGGATCAGCAGTAATCATCTTATGTCCCGATTTTCTCTGGTAAGCACCAAAAACTAAGCCCCCACAGTGTTGTATTCTCTCTCATACTCTTCCCTTGATGATATTCTATACTTCTTCCCCACATAAAAATATTTGACCATTATCCCATGCAAAAACTTCAAAAGTAGTTCAGCTCGTATATCTCTTGATTCACAATCTCCTGTATATTTTTAAGAGTTTCAGTGTCCTCTACATCTGCTGACCTGACGTGTAACTCTGTTATTCTCTGAGAACACCATATCCCTGGTAGTTTTGTCAAGTAAAGGCCACACATTACTTCCCAGACCATATGTAATTATACAGAGTTGTGTCCATGTGTCAGTGTCTTCCCTGTTCCCTCATACTACTTTCAGACTATTAGCCCTGCTCATTTGTGGCTCACATCATTTCAGTTCTTCAATCCTCCTAACCCTCTGTAGTATCTACCAATTTCTCAGTCATTTTTACTTCTTTTTTAATAACCTTGGCATCCAGCTCAACATTGTTACTCTCTGGCCAAACTGTATTATTATTTTTGAATTCCACATTTTCAATATTATATCTGAAATTCTATTACATCTGAAATAGCATTTTCCTCCAGTCCATTTCAACCACACATTTCTTTTACCACAGAATAAACCAAACAATCACATTAAACTACTTCAGAAATCTCACTGACCACAGTCTCCTAAAATTCTGGATATGTCACTCTGCTACTGTAATTACACTCTAAATATATATATATATATATACACACACACACTGCTGAGTTTCAAACCATTGTCCTATCATCATGTCTACCCTGTCTCTACCTATTTATCTACCGATATCTTTATATTTCTCCCATCTATTTTGATTTGATCCTTGTTGTCCACTATACTTTTTCCTAAAATTCCTTTGTCCATAAATAAATGCCAAATCCCTAACCCCAGATGAATCCACTATATACATTCTCCATGCTATAATTTAGGTGAAGTAATATCAATTACACAAGTTGATATAAAAAAGTTTAATATTCTTCAGTTGGGCTTTCAAAATTTTCCATGACTCAGTTTACCTAAGCTGCTTCTTCCTCATTCCCCATAATGACATTAAACCTTCTCTAATATGTTTGAAAATAAAACCCTTCATTTTGCCTCATATCCTCTGCAGATATGTGAGGGATTTCTTCCAATGTTCACCACCAAAGATGTAATCCAAAGTACAGTTATACCCATACTTCCTTTCTCCTGATTCAAAGAAAAAAATTGCCCTTCATCCTTTCCAAGGCCAATCCTCTCATTTATTCTCTAGATTCCAGTTCTTTCTCCCTTCTCTGAACCTTGTACATTTAATCTGTCTCTCCACTGTATCACAACTATGTTTTTAACCTCCACTTCATCTGCTTTTAAGAATGCTTATATGGCCCCATCTTAAAAAATGTATAAAACAAAACAAAAGCGTCTTTCCTTTGACCCACTAATCCAACTAGTATTCTATCTCTCCACACTGCAGCCAAACTGATACAAGGTGTTGACTGCACGTTTTCCATTTTTTCATCCCATTTTTAGTTTCCAGTCTATTCTAATCTGGTTTCAACTTCCACAAATCCACTGAAACTGCTTTCATAAAAGTCACTAATGTCTTCTCTGCTCCAAAACTCAATCAGTAGTGTTTATTCTAACCTTGCTTAACTTTTTGGAAGAATTTGAACCATTGGTTGATTCTTCCTTTTTGAAATTCTCTTTCCTAAATTTTCCTGTCCCTTTAAGTTTCTTGTTTTTTCTACTATTTCTCTAACTATTCTTCATTTTTGTTTATTGTTCCTTTTCTGTCAATAAGTTCCTCAAGATTTATCCTAAGCTTCCATCTCTCCTCACTCAATACTCTATTCCAGGGGATATCTCCCTCCTTACACTGGGCTTTAACTATTTTGGGGTGTAACAATAGCTATCGTCAGTCCAAAATTCTCTCCTGAATTCTGAACCACATACCCAGCTGCCTACTTGACATTAGCACATTCACAATTCACAGTGCGAAGCAACACCTTCTACTGCTCTAGGCTGCCCTGCACCACCTGCAGGTGGTGACTGGTACCCCAATCTTCTCAGGCAATTTGCCCAGAAATCCGCGTCTTGTTCTTGGCTATTCTCTCTTTGTCACTCCTTTCCATAACCAAATAACTACAAATTCCTTTGATCATGCATCTTAAAAGACATTTTGGTTCTTTTCATTTTCCTCCATTTAAACCATCATCTCGTGAATGAACTGCTACAATGGTCTGCTTGTTGATCCCACTATGACCACTCTCAGTTGCCTTCCTCCACCCTCACTATCTCAACGTAGAGTAATCTTTTTTTAAATGTATATATGATCATGTTACTCTTGCCATAAATCATCACAGTGACTTCCCCGGGCTCTCAGGGTAAAGCTGTAGATTTCTAGGATGGCTTATAGAACTATACACAATTTCATCTTTTCCTACTTCTACAACCTCACCAATGGAAGTCTCCCCTTACTGCTTGTCCTCCACTGATAATGGATTTATTAGTTTCCTGAAAAAAAATCTTACCTCTGATTCTTGGACCCTGCTATTCCCTGTGCCTAGAATACTCTTCTTCCCCCTTCTCCACCTGGATATTTCCCATTCAATCAAATAGTCTTGTCACATATAATTTTAAGAAAAACAACAAAAAAACTATTCTAGCTTAGATTTGACCTGCTATATGGACCTTTAAAAATCTATTTATTTCACTTTTCAGGTTTGCATTTGCTTTTTCAGTATTTTAAATATGTTATGCCCTATACTGCAACATCTATGAGTTCAAATATTATGTCCATTTGAATCACAGGTATAGGCCAAGGGCCTAGCACACTGCGTGGCATATAGTAGGTTCCCAATACTTGTTGAATGAATAAATGAGTAAACAGTTCAAATATCTAAAACTCAAAAGTGGAGAAATTATTCCTAAGAATAATAATAGCTAACTTTCTTTTAGTTCTTATTATGCAATAAGCACTAATATTAGGATGGATAGATAGATAGATGATAGACCAATCAATCTAGATAGGTAGATAGATGGATAGATAGATGTAGATATAGATCAGTCCTTGAAGATGGCTGTTAAGTTTTATCCTCTTTTTGCCCATGAGGAAATTATACACACAATGGTTAGGTGATTTGCTCCAATCACAAGCTAGAAAATGAGATCAAGGACTTAACACAGAGAGGTCTGATTCCAGGACCCAAATTCTTCATCATCACGCAAGACTTTACCTTAAATAAGCACTGGATTTTTAAATTTTTACATTTTAGGAAGGAGCTATAAAATAACAAAATAATGTTATGAATGCTATTGTTAATATGATTGTCATATTTTCTTAGTATACTTTCATGCGCAAATCTATCAAAATACATGATACAGAAACCTGAATTTTCCTAGATCTTAAGATAATCCATGGCAAAAACAAATAAACAAACAAACAAACACATATTGTGGTGCTAATTATTTCAGGCTGCTCATGAACTCCTTAGTTAATACTTCATGAAATAAGTGTTACTTCCACACCCTAATAGAATTAATGTACCTCCAAAGTATGTAACTTTTTTTAAAAAGATCTTATTTATTTGACAGAGAGAGAGCAGGAACACAAGCAGGGGGAGTGGGAGAGGGAGAAGCAGGCTTCCCGCCTAGCAGGGAGCCCGATGCGGGGCTCGATCCCAGGACCCTGGGATCATGACCTGAGCTGAAAGCAGACGCTTAACGACTGAGCCACCCACGTGCCACCAAAGCATGTAACTTTTTAACCAGCGAATTAAAGTGACATTAAGAAATGTCTGCTTAATTTGGTTATTATTAATTTTGTTATTAATAAGAAGAGCATTCATTGGATATAACATATGGTCAAAAGCTTAATGAAGTACTACAATGTTTCAAGACCAGCTCATTTATTTCCTATTTATGTAATCATTTTCTTCCACGACATGCCACAGTGCCAGGTTAGTGCCACTGAGTCAGGGAATGCTCTAGTAGTAGTCACTTTCTAGGGTTTGGATGAAGCTTTTACTTTCAAAATCTCATGTCATGATGTTTACTCCTTACCATTAGTCCAAATATGCTGCATCTAACATTAAGTTCACTCCAAGACAGGCCTTAGTTCTTCCTTCCCATCTGCCAGCCTCATTTGGCTCCAGTCAAGTGCATCAGATCTGTTATAATAATTTTGATCTTATCCTATCCAAATATATCACCCCACACTTCGCATGTACACAGGTCCCTCCATACCCCTGAAAATTTAAGCTCTTTATGCTTCTTATATTCATGAGATGGAAGGAGAGGCCTTAAAATCCTATGCATTTTCAGAGCTGAGCCTATTCTTGGATTCAGATATACTGTTTCTACATTCTTCCCCCAGAACACTGAGGGGGAACTTGTTTTATATTTGCATATTGACACAAGCTATTCTGGTGGGTTTCTCAGAAGAAAGGAATCATTCTAGCATGGTTTTCATAGCTGTAAAAAAAAAACAAAACAAAAATACAGGGTTTTAGTCTCTCTGCTTTCACCTCCATGCACTCCAATGCATATTTTTGTACTAGATTTCTACTGCTGGCTCTATCTTTAAAATTCATCCATAATCCAAATACTACTCACCATCTTCATCCCCAAGAACCTGGTATAAACCACCTAGATTATTTCAATATATGCTCACTGTTCTCCCTGCCTTACCCTTGTTCTCCTTATACTCTAATCTCAACACAGAGGAACTCTTTTAAAACTTAGCTTGGGGCGGAACAAGATGACAAAGGAGTAGGAGACCTAAATTTCATCTAGTTCCATCTAGGAATTCAGCTAGATAGGCATCAAACCATTCTGAACACCTACGAACTCGAGATCGAAGAAAAGAATAGCAGCAACTCTCTGAACAGAAAAGCAACCACTTTCTGGAAGGTAGGACATGTGAAGTGAATCCGAGGAGATATCAGGAAGATAAATGGTGGGAGGGGGCCTCCGTCAGCCACTTCTGGCAAGTGATGGAGCAGCGGAGCACAAAATCGGAAATTTTAGAAGTCTGCTCTGCTGAGGGACGTCACTCCAGTGGCTAAGCAGTGGGTAGAACCCTTGCTGGGACAGTGTGGTCTCAGGACCCTTGGGAATCACAGAAAGACCGGGGGTGCCTCTGTGCGGCAGAGCTCCCAGGGATCAGAGCAGGGAAGCTGGCTGCAGAGATGGAGCCAAGGAGCAGGCTCTCAGGTCGGGGTTGCCATAAAGTGTGATCTGCGGCCCAGTCGGGCCACTGCTCCTCCAGCAGGGACCCAACAAGCGGCATATCCGGGCAGACTCCCCTTCCTCCCCCGGGAGGAGCGGCGCGGGAGCGCACCGCAGGGATCTGCTGGGTTTGGAGACTCCCCACACGGGGTCAGGTGCCAGAGATGGAAACGCTCCGTCACAGGCTGGGTGAGCACGGAGTGCGGCCAGAGACCGGGGACACGGGAGTGACTGCTTTTCTCTGGGGGCTCACTGAGGAGCGGGGCCCCGAGTTCTCAGCTCCTCCGGGCGGAGATTGGGAGGCCACCATTTTCACTGTGGTCCCCCAAAGCTGTACCGAGAGCTAGCAGGGAACAAAAGCTCCTGAGAGCAAACCCGAGCAGCTTGCTTAGGCCGGACCGACAAGGTCGGGGCAATTCCGCCTCCGGCAAAGACAATTTGAGGACCACGGCAACAGGCCCCTCCCCCAGAAGATCAGCACGAACAGCCCGCAAGCAAAGACCAAGTTTACTGATCAAGGAGAACGGGAGAACTCCAGCGCTAGGGGAATACTGCACATAGAAATCATGGCGTTTTTTTACCATGACTCATTAGTTTTTCAAAGTTAATTTTTTTAACTGTTTTTTTTAATTTTTCTTTTTCCCTTTTTCAACCAACATCTTATCAATCCCTTTAAAAAAAAATTTTTTTATTTTTCATTTTTAGAATATTTTATCCCTTCCCAGTAGTTACCCTTATTTTTGGCATATATATATAAGTTGTTCTCTTTTTAAAATTTTGAGATACAGTTTCTTCTAACAAATCAAAATATACCCTAAATCACTAGTGTATGGCTTTGTTCTAGTCTCCTGCCTGATCACATTCTTTTTTTTTTTTTAAATCTTCTTTCTTTTTTCAAACAACCTCTTATCTTATCAATTCCTTTTATAAAATCTTTTATAATTTTCATCTTAACAGTCATCTTCCATCCCTTCATTATATCAACCCTTCTTTTGTATCTATAAGTCTTTCTTCCTTTGAAATTTTAGGAGGCACTTTTTTCTAACAGACCAAAATACACCCAAAATCTAGTGTGTGGCACTGATCTATGCACTAGCCTGATCACATTTGATCATATTCTGTTTCTTTGTATTGTTCTGTTTTTGTTTTTATCTTTTTCTTTTTGTTTTTTTTTTCCTCTTTCTTTTTTCTTTCTTTCCCTTTCTTTTCCCCTGGTTTCAGGTCTTTTCTGATTTGTATACAGTATATTTGCTGGGGACATTGTTAATCTGTTAGCATTTTGTTCTCTCATTCATCAATTCTCCTCTGGACAAAATGACAAGACGAAAAAAATCACCTCAGCAAAAAGAACAAGAGGTAGTACCGTCAGCCAAGGACCTACTCAATACGGACATTAGTATGATGTCAGATCTAGAGTTCAGAATCATGATTTTAAAGATACTAGCTGGGCTTGAAAAAACCTGGAAGTTATTAGAGAAACCCTTTCTGGAGAAATAAAAGAACTAAAATCTAACCAAGTCAAAATCAAAAAGGCTATTAATGAGGTGCAACCAAAAATGGGGGCACTAACTCCTAGGATAAATGAGGCAGAAGAGAGAATCAGCAATATAGAAGACCAAATGATGGAAAATAAAGAGGCTGAGAAAAAGAGAAAAAACTACAGGATCATGAGGGCAGAATTTGAGAGATAAGCGATACAATAAGACGAAACAACATTAGAATAATTGGGATCCCAGAAGAAGAAGAAAGAGAGAGAGGGGCAGAAGGTATATTGGAGCAAATAATAGCAGAGAACTTCCCTAATGTGGGGAAGGAAACAGGCATCAAAATCCAGGAGACACAGAGCACCCCTCTCAAAATCAGTAAAAATAGGTCAACACTCTGACATCTAATAGTAAAACTTATGAGTCTCAGGGACAAAGAGAAAATCCTGAAAACAGCTCGGGAGAAGAGACATGTAACCTACAATGGTAGAAATATTAGATTGGCAACAGACCTATCCACAGAGACCTGGCAGGCCAGAAAGGACTGGCACGATATCTTCAGAGCACTAAACGAGAAAAATATGCAGCCAAGAATACTATATCCAGCTAGGCTGTCATTGAAAATAGAAGGAGAGATAAAAAGCTTCCAGGACAAACAAAAACTAAAGGAATTTGCAAACATGCCAGCCCTACAAGAAATATTGAAAGGGGTCCTCTAAGCAAACAGATAGCCTAAAAGCAGCATAGATCAGAAAGGAACACAGACAATATACAATAACAGTCACCTTACAGGCAATACAATGGCGCTAAATTCATACCTTTCAATAGTTACCCTGACTATAAATGGGCTAAATACCCCAATCAAAAGACACAGGCTATCAGATTGCATTAAAAAACAAGACCCATCAATATGCTGTTTGCAAGAGACTCATTTTAGACCCAAAGACACCCCCAGATTGAAAGTGAGGGGGTGGAAAACCATTTACCATGCTAATGGACATGAAAAGAAAGCTGGGGTGGCAATCCTTATATCAGACAAATTAGATTTTAGAACAAAGACTGTAATAAGAGATGAGGAAGGACACTATATCCTACTTAAAGGGTCTATCCAACAAGAAGATCTAACCATTGTAAATATCTATGCCCCTATAATGGGAGCAGCCAATTATATAAGGCAATTAATAACAAAAGCAAAGAAACACATTGACAACAATACAGTGATAGTGGGGGACTTTAACACCCCCGACTGAAATGGACAGATCATCTAAGCAAAAGATCAACAAGGAAATAAAGAGTTTAAGAGACACACTGGACCAAATGGACTTCACAGACATATTCAGAACATTCCATCCCAAAGCAATGGAATACACATTCTTCTCGAGTGCCCATGGAACATTCTCCAGAATTGATCACATCCGAGGTCACAAATCAGGTCTCAACTGGTACCAAAAGATTGGGATCATTCCCTGCATATTTTCAGACCACAATGCTTTGAAACTAGAACTCAATCACAGGAGGAAAGTCAGAAAAAATTCAAATACATGGAGGCTAAAGAGCATCCTACTAAAGAATGAATGGGTCAACCAGGAAATTAAAGAAGAATTAAAAAAATTCATGGAAACAAATGAAAATGAAAACACAACTGTTCAAAATCTTTGGGATACAGCAAAGGCAGTCCTGAGAGGAAAGTATATAGCAATACAAGCCTTTCTCAAGAAACAAGAAAGGTCTCAAATACACAACCTAACCCTACACCTAAAGGAGCTGGAGAAAGAACAGCAAATAAAGCTTAGACCCAGCAGGAGAAGAGAAATAATAAAGATCCGAGCAGAAATCAATGAAAGGGAAACCAAAGAACAGTAGAACAGATCAACGAAACTAGGAGCTGGTTCTTTGAAAGAATGAACAAGATTGATTAAACCCCTGGCCAGACTTATCAAAAAGAAAAGAGAAATGACCCAAATCAACAAAATCATGAATGAAAGAGGAGAGATCACAACCAACACCAAAGAAATACAAACAATTATATGAACATATTATGAGCAACTCTATGCCAGCAAATTAGATAACCTGGAAGAAATGGGTGCATTCCTAGAGATTTATCAACTACCAAAATTGAACCAGGAAGAAATAGAAATGCTGAACAGACCTATAACCACTAAGGAAATTGAAGCAGTCATCAAAAATCTCCCAAAAAACAAGAGCCCAGGGCCAGATGGCTTCTCAGGGGAATTCTATTAGACATTAAAAGAAGAATTAATACCTATTCTCCTGAAACTGTTCCAAAAAATAGAAATGGAAGGAAAACTTCCAAACCTATTTTATGAGGCCGCCATTACCTTGATCCCAAAACCAGACAAAGACCCCATCAAAAAGGAGAATTACAGACCAATACCCTTGATGAACATGGATGCAAAAATTCTCACCAAATACTAGCCAATAGGATCCAACAGTACATTAAAAGGATTATTCACCATGACCAAGTGGGATTTATCCCTGGGCTGCAAGGTTGATTCAACGTCTGCAAATCAATCAACGTGATACAATACATTAATAAAAGAAAGAACAAGAACCATATGATCCTCTCAACAGATGCAAAAAAGCATTTGACAAAGTACAGCATCCTTTCTTGATCAAAACTTTTCAGAGTATAGGGATAGAGGGTACATACCTCAATATCATAAAAGCCATCTATGAAAAACTTACAGCGAATATCATTCTCAATGGGGAAAAGCTCTCAGCTTTTCCCCTAAGGTCAGGAACGCGGCAGGGATGTCCACTATCACCACTGCTCTTCAACATAGTATTAGAAGTCCTAGCCACAGCAATCAGAAAACAAAAAGAAATCAAAGGCATCCAAATCGGCAAAGAGGAAGTCAAATTCTCACTCTTTGCAGATGATATGATACTGTATGTGGAAAACCCAAGAGACTCCACCCCAAAACTGCTAGAACTCATACGGGAATTCAGTAAATTAGCAGGATATAAAATCAATGCACAGAAATCAGTGGCATTCCTATACACCAACAACGAGACAGAAGAGAAACAAATCAAGGAGTCGATCCCATTTACAATTGCGCCCAAAACCATAAGATACCTAGGAATAAATTTAACCAAAGAGGCAAAGGATCTGTACTCAGAAAACTATAAAATACTCATGAAAGAAATTGAAGAAGACACAAAGAAATGGAAAAACGTTCCATGCTCATGGTTTGGAAGAACAAACATTGTGAAGATGTCAATGCTACCTAGAGCAATCTACACATTCAATGCAATCCCCATCAAAATACCCTCCACTTTTTTCAGAGATGGAACAAATAATCCTAAAATTTGTATGGAACCAGAAGAGACCCCGAATAGACAGAGGAATGTTAAAAAAGGAAAGCAAAGCTGGCGGCATCACAATTCCAGACTTCAAGCTCTATTACAAAGCTGTCATCATCAAGACACTATGGTACTGGCACAAAAACAGACACATAGATCAGTGGAACAGAATCGAGAGCCCAGAAATGGACCCTCAACTCTATGGTCAACTTATCTTTGACAAAGCAGGAAAGAATGTCCAATGGAAAAAAGACAGTCTCTTCAACAAATGGTGTTGGGAAAATTGGACAGCCACATGCAGAAGAATGACTGGACCATTTCCTTACACCACACACAAAAATAGACTCCAGATGGTTGAAAGACCTAAACGTGAGACAGGAGTCCATCAAAATCCTAAAGGAGAACACAGGTAGCAACCTCTTCGACCTCAGCCGCAGCAACTTCTTCCTAGAAACATCACCAAAGGCAAGGGAAGCAAGGGCAAAAATGAACTATTGGGATTTCATCAAGATAAAAAGCTTTTGCACAGCAAAAGAAACAGTCCACAAAACCAAAAGACAACCGACAGAATGGTAGAAAATATTTGCAAATGACATATCAGATAAAGGGCTAGCATCCAAAATCTATAAAGAAGTTATCAAACTCAACACCCAAAGAACAAATAATCCAATCAAGAAATGGGCAGAAGACAGGAACAGACATTTCGGCAAAGAAGACATCCAAATGGCCAACAGACACATGAAAAAGTGCTCAACATCACTCGGCATCAGGGAAATTCAAATCAAAACCTCAATGAGATACCACCTCACACCAGTCAGAATGGCTAAAATTAACAAGTCAAGAAACAACAGATGTTGGCAGGGATGCGGAGAAAGGGGAACCCTCCTACACTGTTGGTGGGAATGCAAGCTGGTGCAACCACTCTGGAAAACAGTATGGAGGTTCCTCAAACAGTTGAAAATAGAGCTACCATACGATCCAGCAATTGCTCTGCTGGGTATTTACCACAAAGATACAAATATAGGCATCCGAAGGGGTACGTGTACCCCAATGTTTATAGCAGCAATATCCACAATAGCCAAACTTTGGAAAGAGCCAAGATGTCCATCAACAGATGAATGGATAAAGAAGATGTGGTATATATATAAAATGGAATATTATGCAGCCATAAAAAGGAATGAGATCTTGCCATTTGCAATGACGTGGATGGAACTGGAGGGTGTTATGCTGAGTGTAATAAGTCAATCAGAGAAAGACATGTATCATATGACCTCACTGATAGGAGGAATTCTTAATCTCAGGAAACAAACTGAGGGTTGCTGGAGTGGTGGGGGGTGGGAGGGATGGGGTGGCTGGGTGATAGACATTGGGGAGGGTATGTGCTATTGTGAGCACTGTGAATTGTGCAAGACTGTTGAATCACAGATCTGTACTTCTGAAACAAATAATGCAACATATGTTAAGAAAAAAGCAAAAGAAGAAGATAGCAGAAGGGGAAGAATGAAGGGGAGTAAGTCGGAGGGGGAGATGAACCATGAGAGATGATGGACTCTGAAAAACAAACTGAGGGTTCTAGAGGGGAGGAAGGTTGGGGGATGGGTTAGCCTGGTGATGGGTATTAAAGAGGGCACATTCTGCATGGAGCACTGTGTGTTATGCACAAACAATGAATCATGGAACCCTACATCAAAATCTAATGATGTATGGTGATTAACATAACAATAAAAATTTTTTTTAAAAAATACCATCAACCTTTTTCAAAGAAATGGAACAAATAATCCTAAAATTTGTAATGGAACCAGAAAAGACCCTGAATAGCCAGAGGAATGTTGAAAAAGGAAACCAAAGCTGGCGGCATCACAATTCCGGACTTTAAGCTTTATTACAAAGCTGTCATCATCAAGACAGTATGGTACTGGCACAAAAACAGACACATAGATCAATGGGAGAGAATCGAGAGCCCAGAAATGGACCCTCAACTCTATGGTCAACTAATCTTTGACAAAGCAGGAAGGAATGTCCGGTGGAAAAAAGACAGTCTCTTCAACAAATGGTGTTGGGTAAATTGGACAGCCACATGCAGAAGAATGAAACTGGACCATTTCCTTACACCACACACAAAAATAGACTCAAAATGGATGAAAGACCTAAATGTGAGACAGGAGTCCATCAAAATCCTAAAGGAGAACACAGGCAGCAACCTCTTCAACCTCAGCCACAGCAACTTCTTCCTAGAAACATCACCAAAGGCAAGGGAAGCAAGGGCAAAAATGAACTATTGGGACAAAATTTTAAAAAAAGATAAAAAGATAAAAAGCTTTTGCACAGCAAAAGAAACAGTCAACAAAACCAAAAGACAGCTGACAGAATGGGAGAAGATATTTGCCAATGACATATCAGATAAAGGGCTATATCAAAAGTCTATAAAGAACCTATATAACTCAACACCCAAAGAACAAATAATCCAATCAAGAAATGGGCAGAAGACATGAATAGATATTTCTGCAAAGAAGACATCCAAATGACCAACAGACACATGAAAAAGTGCTCAACGTCACTCAGCATCAAGGAAATCCAAATCAAAACCTCAATGAGATACCACCTCACACCAGTCAGAATGGCTAAAACTAACAAGTCAAGAAACGACAGATGTTGGCGAGGATGCGGAGAAAGGGGAACCCTCCTACACTGTTGGTGGGAATGCAAGCTGGTTGCAGCCACTCTGGAAAACAGGATGGAGGTTCCTCAAAACGTGGAAAATAGAGCTACCCTATGACCCAGCAATTGCACTACTGGGTATTTACCCCAAAGATACAAATGTAGGGATCCGAAGTGGTACATGCACCCCAATGTTTATGGCAGCAATGCCCACAATAGCCATACTGTGGAACGAGCCAAGATGTCCATCGACAGGTGAATGAATAAAGAGGTGGTATATATATATATATCCATTATATATATATATATATATATATATATATATATATATATATATATATATATATATATAATGGAATATTATGCAGCCATCAAAAAATGAAATCTTGTCATTTGCAATGACGTGGGTGGAACTAGAAGGTATTATGCTAAGCGAAATAAGTCAATCAGAGAAAGACATGTATCATATGATCTCACTGATATGAGGAATTCTTGATTTCAGGAAAGAAACTGAGGGTTGCTGGAGTGGTGGGGTTGGGACAGATGGGGTGGCTGGGTGATAGACATTGGGGAGGGTATGTGCTACGGTGAGCACTGTGAATTTTGTAAGACTGATGAATTACAGACCTGTTCCTCTGAAACAAATAATACATTATATGTTAAAAAAGAAGATAGTAGGAAGGGAAAAATGAAGGGTGGGAAATCGGAGGGGGAGACGAACCATGAGAGACTATGGACTGTGAGAAACAAACTGAGTGTTTTAGAGGGGAGGGGGGTCGGGGGATGGGTTAGCCTGGTGATGGGTATTAAAGAGGGCATGTACCAAATGGAGCACTGGGTGTCATACGTAAACAATGAATCATGGAACACTACGTCAAAAACTAATGATGTAATGTATGGTGATTAAGATAACATAATAAAATAAAATTTAAAAAAACATTTAGGTCAGATCATTTTATTTCTCTGCTCACTAATTTCTGGTCTCAATCAGAAGAAAAGTCAACATCTTTATAATGGTTTCTAAGTCCCCCATGATCTGGCATGTTCTTTCACTCTCATCTTTCCCTACTCTGCTCCAACCATAACAGCTTTCAAGCTGTCCCTCTAGTACAGCCTGACAAGAGCCAACCTTAAGGCCTTTGCACTTGCTCTTTCCACAACCTTCCTCCCAATAAACACAATCCTCATTTTCTCATGTCCATGCAGTTTTTAATCAAATGTTCCCTTCTTAGTACCAGAGACCTTTCTGAACACCATATTTGGATCTGTACCTTTACCTTGGTACTGTCAATTCCCACTTGTTGCTTTCTTTTTCTTCCCCCCCCCCCCCGTAGAACACAAATTACCATCTAATATACCCATACAACATTTTTATTTTAGTATATAAACTAAAACTAAACTAAAATATAAACTATATACATTTTTATTTTAGTATATAATTCCCCCACTAGAATGTAAGCTGATGAGGGCCGAGTGTTCTAGTTTGTTTTTTGTTATTTGTTTCACTGATGGATGCTCAGCTCCTAGAACAGTGCAAACGACACTATAAATAGTTAATAAATATCTGTTAAGTGGATGAATCAATACTATTATTTGCTCTTAAATTGGGTAGAGGGAAAAATAATCTTATATACACCCTCCACAGAAAACTCCTTCCATAGCTAAACAAAACAACCTTAATTTGGCAGATATTCAACTAACCAAAAATTAATAATGAAGGCAACCTGACTAAAGAGAAAATGTTTTTGTCGAAATGAGGTTATAAATGTTTTCCAGAACAACAAAATGCAAAAAATAAGCAACAAACTGGATAGCCAATCTTATATCTGGTTACTATTAATAAACCAACTTTTTCTGCTTCCTGATTTGGATGCACTTATATTCTCCATTCTAATACTGAATTACAGACTTGCATTTAATTAGATAATAAATTCTGTACATTTACACTTCCTGTAAAATAAGGGACCATTATTTTGACCTTTTTAATTGACTTAATCTGCCAAGATTCTGACCAAAGACTGTAATATTTTGACACTACATTTTGCAAAAAGCTTTTATATGTTGAAGCTTGATCAAATTGAATAATATATGTGCAGAGACTGGAAATATGTACTTTGCTCAATATACTCTAATTAACATAATTGGCCTAGCACCAAAATGACTAGAAGAGTTATATTTCTAAAAAACATAGATATTAAACAGACCACTCTTTCATGTAAGACACTAATAGTATGTGTGAGTTTGTGTGTGTGTGATTTAGTCAGGAATTTATATGGAAAAAAAGTAATCAGTAGAGAAATAATGGGAATTGTTGGAGCCTAACGTAGGACTGGCAAAAGAGGAAGTCTAATAATACAACTGCCTTCAGCGGGATAAAAAAGATAAGTATTGCACTAAAATAAATGGGAAAGAGTTAATTAATGCAAACCTGAAAGGAGGATTATAATAAGGCTTATACATTATCTCAAGGCAGTGCTACAGGTGGGAGAAAATGAAAAATAAAATTCACATACCAATATTATCCTATAGGTTAAGGGTAGCAACAATGGGCTGCACACAAATTGCAATGCACACTCATGAAAAAAAAAGTTTAAGAAATGGGAATCGTGAGGGCTACAGCTAGTATCCACAGTGAGATACAAATAGGTAACCCTACAAATAGAAGGGGGATAGTTTAGTAAAAACAGGTGTTTTCAGGCAATTATATTTAAAGAATAGTGGCTGGGGTGCCTGGGTGGCTCAGTCGGTTAAGCGTCTGCCTTCAGCTCAGGTCATGATCCCAGGGTCCCGCATCGGGCTCCCTGCTCTGCAGGGAGCCTGCTTCTCCCTCTCCTTCCCACTTGTGCTCTCTCTCACTATCTCTGTCTCTCTCTCTCTCAAATAAATAAATAAAATCTAAAAAAATTTTTTTAAATAATAAAAATAAAGGATAGTGGTTGTTGCAATGGTGAAATCAAAAACAAAATTATGAAATTACTAGATTAAGAAAAAGTTTCCAGGTTTCTTGCTCATTTTCATCTCCAAGTAACTTTTCACCTACTATTTATTGGTGGACAATTTTAGCCTCAATTTCACTGCATTTCCATCCCAGATCTTCCATCTGTCTCAGTGCCTGGCTTTATTACTGGTGACATTATTATCCATGTAGATGACCCACTTAACAACTGATCTCTGTTTCTTGACTTCCCCATCTTGGACCATCTTTGTCTTTCCTTCACATCAGCCACCTAGTCATATAGCCAAACCCTGGACTTCATCATCACTAGTAACTACACTGCACTAAACATCTCATTTGCTGACTACCATATCCTTTTTCCTCCATTTCATTTACAATTGTAACTCCACTGCCACGTCTAACCTCTTTATGATTAACCCTACCGATTTTTTCTTGATTATGTTATGTCATTCTTCCTCACTTCCCATATTCACACCATCTTACTCCAATTTAGAATACATATTTGGTAATTATAATTACTGTCTAAAAATAGTCCCAATTATTTTGTTCTCTCTCTGTCATGCTTGCATGACCAAACCTCAAACCTGAATTAACCAAATTATCTGCTTTCTCTGAATTTCATATAAGAAATTGAATACTGCTGCAAAAATATTTCACAAATGGATTGCATATTTCATTTCCCATTCATAAATTTCAAACTGAATTGAATTCTCTGTATTTCTCTCAGTCTTATTACATTTGCCAAGTTAATCCATTTTCCTACTCTCTAGCCCATATTGCACACCTTTTCCAATGTCCTCAAACTCATGTGCTATCTTCCATTTTCAGTAAATGATCTCATACTTTATTGAGAAACAGAAGCCATGAAAAGTAACTCCCTCATTCTCTCACCTCCAAATCTACAAAATCATCTTCTTATATGCCCATCTTCTCTTTTATTCTTGTTGTTAGAATGGACTAAGTGACATGACCATGTCAGTGATGACTGTGACTGATTATGCTCAAGCCAGCTTGAGCTACAGATTCCAACTGCTCTCATTTTCTCAAGGATTTTATTCTATTAGTTGCATTCCCCTTGCCTACTGTACCAATTTCTCTCTCCCTTTTTAACGACTCCCAGTTAGCACACTAATATGTTCTAGTAGCACCCATATTTTAAAAACAAACTTTTCTTGACCCCACATTCTCTTCCAGGTACCCTGTCATTTTCAGCTCATTTAAATAAGAAAAATAATAAAAATTTAAAAGCTTATTTAATGTGTTGTTCACTACTGCTATCTCCAGTTCCTCATATTCCAGTTACTCTTCAACTTCCTTCAATATGATTTCTAACCACTCAACTTGACTGATAGTCTTCCTCTCAAGTCATCAAAGACCTATACAGTCCCAAAATTCAGTGCAATCTCTCTATTCTAATGATGGCTCACAACATTGAAGATAGTTTCTAACCCCTCCTTCTTAAACACCTCTTTTCTCTTGGCTTCTATATCACTACATGTTCTGAGTTTTCCTTCAGCCTCACCAATTCCTCTTTTTCAGCCTCCTTTGCTAACTATTCTTCTTGTGTCCAACATGAAATTACTGGATTGCCTTGGGATACTACCTTGAATCACCTTTTCTCTTTGTCATATATTTTCTCCCAAGATAATCTTATAGTATGAAATAAATTCATGCTATTCCTGCATCTCCATTAACACTTTCCCCAGTTCCAAATTCCTAGTCCTAACTGCCTAAATTCTAAACTCCTATATCTAACTGTCCATTTTATATCTTCGGTTAAGATGGCTTAAGTTAGGCTTCTCCAATATATCTCAAAAAGAATTTTTGCTTTCTTCTTCACCAAAACTCTTCCCCAATCTTTTGCATCTCAGAAATTGACGTGCCTTCTCTTATTTCCTTATAAGCCCAACTTCATTCTTCCATTTTCCTCACTGCCTTGATCAAATCTATAAGCACATCACTTTGATTCTACCTCCTAAATATATCTCAGTCTGTCCATTTCTCTCCAATTCTATTGTCTCCATCCTAGTTAAGTCATCAGTATCTCCTGTAACCTAAACAACTGCAGTCTCATTCTGGTCTCCCTGCTTCCATTCTTATCTCACTAGAGACCATTTTCCATAGCTACAAAAATGATTCACTTTTAAAATGTAAATTGAATCATGTCATTTCCTTGTATGAAATTGTTCCAGGAGTTCCTATTGCTCTTTGAGGGGGGAAAAACAACTCCTGTCACATTATTTTTATCTCATAATATATCACTCTATCCCATCTCACTATGCTACAGCCACACAGGTTTTCTTTACTCTTCTCATTCCTGCCAAGTTCTTTCCAGCCTCTGAGCCTTCCACTTACTAATCCCAAGGCTTGCAATTCTCTTCCCCTGGCTCTTGACTTTGCTAGCTTTTCTTTAAAACTTCAGGTCTCAGTAAAAGAAAGAGAAAGGGAGGGAGGGAGAAAAGGAGGGAGGGAGGGAAGGAGGAAAGGAGAGAGAGAAAACAAGCAAGCAAGAAAGAGGAAAGGGAAGGGGGAGGGTGGGAAAAAGGAAAAAATAAATCCTTCACCGTCCAATCAAAAATGGACCCTTTCTGTTTCCAGTTACTTTAATTGAATATATACTATTTCCCTTTTATTATTGTTCACAATCTGTAATTTCTTATTCCATGTATTTGTTTCCTGTTTTGTTGTCCATCTCAGGCTACTAGAAGGTAATTTTTATAAGGGCAGGGACTTTGTCTATCTTTTTCATCATAGTATTCCCAGTCTGGAAAAGAGCACAAAATAGCCACTCTAGTAAATATTTCTGAACAAAATGAAATAATGAATGAACATGAGCTTATCACATAAAGGCTTATTTAAGAAAGTTATTATTTTCTATTTCTACACCAATAGCTAGAGAGTCAAAAGCAAAGCTATAGCATGAGAAGAAACAGGTTTCCATGGGCTGTTCAAAATGATGAATAACTCCCAGGATAAAGCCTATGACTAAGCAAGCACAAGAAATATCAGTTAGGCCATATGTTGGTGAGTAAACAGTAAAGTGGCTCCCTGAGTGTCCATCTGTAAAGGGAGCAAACAATAATGGAGAATTAAATGTGCACCAAACATTGTGCTGAGTATTTTGTCTGTATCACCCCCTTTAGTACAATACTGAGTATACATTGTCCACATCATTTTACTGCTAAAAATTCTGAACTCAGAAAGATAAGATATTGCCTAAGATTTCATAAATAGTGAATGATGGATCTCAGATTAGAAATATGTCTGCCCAGCTCCAAAGCCTATATTTTTTCTACAATATCACAGAACCTCTTTTGTTTTCTATTTCAGTAAGTTTTGAAGTTAGTGTCCTCTGAATCTAAGAATTAAGGTATAGGCCCAAAAGAGACCTACAGGAGTCCTATTTTTAATGTCCTAAAGTAACTCCAAAAAAAAAAAAATCTCCTGAGAGGAGAAAGAAGGGGAAGAAAAACACTTGAGATTAATTTTTGGTCCTCAAAGGTAAACTGTCATGCAATGCCACAAAGTTAGTTAATGGGAAAGTGTGAGAGTAGAAACCAACTTCTAGATCTAACCTCATATTCTCATCCAAATAACTCAATAATATAAACTAGAAATATACAGCTAAATAACAGTGTAAAAATGAAAGATTAGGTTTGTACTGGGCACAAGTGAACCAAATCAGCAACAGAATATATTAAAAAAAATAAATGACTGATATCAGACCTCTTGGATATGAACTTTCAAGGCCCAGAACTGCTTTAACCATAGGGACAAAAATGCTCAGAGCATTGATGAGTCCATGATTTACTTCTCCTGGAATCTTCCATCTTAAGGTCTTCACAGCTGAGCCCAGTACCCCTCTCCTACCCAACAATGCATTCAGACTCATTCAGGAGTATTTTGTCAATGGACAGACTAAGAAGCTTCCAAAGGTTCCTGTAAGGTAGAAGCCACAACAAGAAAAAGAGCAGCAAAACAATTAAGAAACAAAGAAGCTTAATAGGAAAAATCAGAACTGTTTTAGACTTCTGTATATGTATTTTGCAGATTAATATATTTTGATTACACATTCAGAAGTACCGTAATATTCTCAGTGCTCGGGGGCTCTGGAAGTCTTAATGAAGCCCAATCTACTGGGAGCTTCTGCCTAGCTATCCCTAATATGGTAGGGCTATAGTACCATCACCCTTCTGTATCTCTCATTGCAAATTCATGGGGACAAGCTTACCCTTCAATTTTTCAATACTGATATCCTGACTACAGAGGATTGTACCAAGGATCAGTTCCTATCTCAAAGGCAGTCATCCTTCATGTAAGAAGCTAACTCTGATATTGCTTATTAACACAAGAACCATATCCAATAGAAATGTGCTATACTGAAGAGTGACTAAACAAGTTAGATCCTCTCTCACAAAGTATTTGAATGAAAGGGGTACAGAGCACGTTCTCATGTGGCAAGAAAATTGGGCAAAGAAGCAGGTGGAAAGAGAAGCAAAGAGGACCAGAGTAAGGGAACTGTGACCACTTTTCTCAGAATGAGCAGAAAGCACTAAAGGTTGATCCTTGGTTAGTACATGATATCTTTTTAGTTCTAATTGATTGATAGTTATTTCTATCATTGTACCTGAACTGTTATGAAGTACCATGTATAATTTATCTCCTTTTACTTTTTGAACTCATTGTTTGAACCCCTATATATACGTTATCAGAAGGAAGTCCAATTTCTTCCAACTATGACCCACTTTTGTTCAGGAATGCTAAGGGCCAAACCCAAAGAATGAAAGTCAACCCTCTTTGGAAATCAGGCTTATAGGAATCTCACATTTAATCCTTCCATTACTGCCATTTTCCTCATTTTTTAAATTGTGCTACTGATGAAGTTTACTTTTGCCCAATCTTATGGATGTTTATTCTCTCTGACAATATAGCCACAGAGGGTCTCCATGCTGGAGTGTGAAGATACTCTTTGGAGTGACTCACATATTCTAGCAATTGTTCCCCACGCAATAGTACAAAGGCTGGGCTTATGAAGGGCACCAGCTCCATGTTGTATCCAAACCAGTAAAACCTCACCCTTCCCATAAGAAGAACATAAATATTAGTTCATTGTATACCATCTAAAGAAGCAGCCCATACTACTCCTGTCCTACAGGAAATTTTATTTCAGGGGTCTCATTGCCCTCCTCCTGCCATAAGGTCTTGGCCAGGTTCATTCAGATCCATTCAACTTGGTTTCCTATACTAGGAGTTCCAAATAAGATTGTTTAGAATATTTATTGCCATCTTCCCTTCCAGAAGGCCTCAGGTCTTCATTTACAAACAGATATACCTCTCCCTCAAGGAACACACTTCCTAACCAAGGACATTTGAGAGTGGTAGCCTTGATAAACAAAGTTTCTGCCACACCATAACTTGTTGGTGGCTGGACTGTAGCCTAACCCTGACACACCTGCAGTACCACTGAGGTGTCTTTCCTCTGTATTAGAGGCTTTTTGTCTCCACCTGAACAAGCAAGAACCTGTCATTTTAAGTATCCTCTTCCATGGGGAACTTATTTAATCTCTACTTTGACTGACACCCTGTTTACACATCTATGAAGGAGATACTGTAAGCCCAAATTTTCTAATATCTAAGTTCCTTGGCAGGAATAAATTAAACACTAGCAGGAAGACATTAATTCTTAATGGTTCAACATGTGAAAGAAATAAAAATAAATCCGTGAATACTTTGCCTTCTAAAAACTTTAGTGAGTCTACAACTAATTCATTTTCTTTTCAGCATAAAGCTCTTATTCATTTTTCTATTTCTTATAGTTATTATGTTCCTTTCTTGCCTTAATTCTGAATCTATTTTAGAAATGTTAACCTCTTCATTCCCTTATACGTGAGCATTGCCAGTCGACAAAAATATAACTTGAAAGCCTTATTTTCTAAGGAATGCTATTTAGAAATAGTTAATGTTTTTCTAAATTGGTTTTATAGTTTTTACTAGTGATATTTAGTTTTCTAAATAGTGCTATTGTCCCTAATGATTTTAATAAGTGATATAAAAATTAAATATAATACTTAAGAAAGACTTAACATATAGCTTGATGCCTTTGCTACCAGATTCTTTCTGTAAGCTACTAGAATTTACTGACATAATGAAATATTCTTTTTGTCTAATTCTTTTGTCTCTTACAATATTGCAAACATTTGCTTTTTAGCATTACTAATTTAGTTGCCTTAGCCTCCTGCATTCTGATTTTAATCTAAATAGAATTGTTTACATTTTTTAAGTTGAAAATTATTTTTGCTTTCCTTTTAAATACATTTTCTAATCTCCCATTTATTTGTATAGTCTTCTCTCAATAAATATTAACATCACCTATAATATTTATAATAATAATTTCATTAATAGTTTCCAGAGCATATATGTTTTCAAAATCCCTTTCACAAATTGATATCCTAAAAATGTACTAATACATTTAAGTTCATTGAAATATTTTTCAGACTAAAATACTACAAATATAATGTTTAAATAGTAGCTATAATAAAGGAACACCTAACATTAAATTGGATGATGAGAATCACTATGAAGATGTTAGATATCTACATGAGATAACTTTGGCATGCTAAAATAAAAAAATAAAAATAAATAAGTCTCCCTGGAAAATAAAAAATCATAGTCTGCATTTCTATCAGTAACAACAAACACAACTAGATTCTGAGGAACTTTTGAATACACACACACACACACACACACACACACACACACACACACACACACACACACAAACTTTCAAATGTTCTTAAGGTCAGCCTAACAATGCCAGGGACTGCCCTCACAAATTTAGGCACAATAATTAAGGCAATCTCAAATCCAACCCTCTTTCCCTGTTCTCTTTGAACCGAGTGAGATTGCAAACCATTTTTGTATTTTTCAACCATTAATTTACAGGACTGAAGGGGGTAAGACCTAGAGGATGAACTTGAAGATGATCCAAATAATTCAAACCCTATAAAGAAAAGTTTATCTGTCAATTTGAAAGAACTTTAAAGACATTGTGATATGAAGCAGAATTATCACTACTATTAATTGCACAGGCATATTAAAAGGACCCCAGAAAGTGACCTCCTCTAAAACAGAGAATGTATGTAGAAAATATGTCTTAATCTTCTATTCTATACTTAGATAAATGTCAAGTATATCTACAACCTCAATTAACCATAGGAAAAAAGCTGTCAAAATCTAATTCTTTTTTTTGACAAGGCGTTTATTCTGAAACCAGCAGAGGGAGAAGGAGGCACTTGCATTAGAAAGAGATGAGTGTCACAGGGGTCTGAGCCACATGGAGAGCTTTCCATGTGCAAAAGACTGATTAGAACCATGGTGAATATAGGCAGACATGTTACAGGGTTTGTCGACTGAGCTATAGTAAATCTGGGGCTTTGCAGTCTGGTTGACCTTGAAATTGAGCTTGTTAATAGTTGTTTTCATTTCTAGCAATGTCAGGAAAAAATAAGGATGAACTGATGAAATGAAAGCACTTTATATTAAAGAATCATATAAGCAATTGCAAAGATGAAGTCCAGTTGTTTATTATTATAAGCATTTATTTTACCTGTTATCTTGAAAAAATTAAATTATTGAATAGCTTTTGATATCATTAATAGTAACACAATTAAACAAAGTTAACAGAAGGTCATCCATTCAGTCACATTAACAAATACCTACTGTGTTCTTTTACACACAAAGAAATGTTTTAGATGCATTAGAATACACACACAAAAATAAAATGTAGATTCTTCCTTCCAGGAAACTATAAACAATAAGATAATATAGTTATATGCTACAGTAACATAAATTTTTAAAATATATTGGTCATTCAACAATACCAATGTATTGAATTGGCAGTTTAGAACTGTACTATCTACTACAGGAGCCATTAGCCATCTGTGGCTTTTTAAATTTAAATTTAAATTAATTAAAGTTAAATAAAGCCAAACATTTAATTCCTCAGTCTCACTAGCCATATTTCAAGTGTTCAGCAGCCATATGTGGTTAATGGTCACTGTATTGGAAATATACATCATTGTAAAGAGGCTCATTAGAAAGCACTGGTTTAGAATATAGAAATATCCTATCCAGTTTCAGGAATCTATTAAAACCACTTAGTTGAATCTTTGTAAGTGGAAAGAATGGAAATAATTTTAACATTCAGGGGCACCTAGTTGACTAGTCAGAAGAACATGCAACTCTCAATCTTGGGATCTTGAGTTTGAGCCCCACACTGGATGTAGAGATTACTAAAAAATAAAATAAAATAAATTTAACAATACATTCAAAAGTTCAGTTAATAGAGTATTAGACATAAGGAAATAGCATGAACAAAGTCAAGAAACCAGAAGTAGTGGAATATATATAGGAAGAACTGCATTACTTATTTATTTATTTTACCTGTGGGAGAATAAAGGGTAGAAGTGGGAAATAAAATTACATATTTAAGTTGGAATTGTCATCATTAAAAATGAGCGGTAAAAGAATTTGCATAACAGCATAATGATTTTAACTTTGTTTTGCAGATAGGTATGTCCTAAAGTATGGTATGTAATATGATTTTAAGTGGTATACATTGATGGCATTTTTTATTTTAACAGCTTTATATGTATTTTATGTGTGAAAAAATTTATTAGCACATAAAATCTGTTATATCACTGATAGTATTGCTTAAGACAAAAGTGAATTATTTTCAATTAAAACAGAGTGAATTGAATCAAATTCACAGATGGTCCTTTGTAGAGAAAGAGTCTTCAGGTTTTATTGCTAAGGCGGTACATAGTGTGCTGGCTAAAATCATTAAATACCAGCCTTAACACTGTGTCACCATGGGCATATTATTTTTTCCTGTGTTTTAGTTTCCTCTTCTGAAGAAAGATATTAAGAATGGAGACATTAAGAGTATCTATGTTACAATATTTGTGTAAGAAATAATTGAAAAGCATTTAAAGGAGTGGCCTAGCAAGTACTAAGCACTTAGTAAGTTTTTGCTATCATTACTATTAACAGTGAAATTTGCAACATTATTAGATTGGTGTTTAGTAAAGTTAATCCATCTGCCAACTGCAAAATGGATGAAAGAAGAAGACAATGCATCTGGAAATAACAGAATACAGACTCAATCACTCAAAGGTCAAAGGAAGTGCTGTGCCTGAACAGAGTAGCACCAATGAAAATGTAGAGAAGGGAAAAGTTGATAGATCTAACAGAACTAGAATAAATAGAACTTGATAAATAGTTTAACAGGAAAATGAAGAAAGAGAGAGATCGAAGGAAATACCACAGTTCCAAAGTCTAGGTAGAGAGGCACCAATTCATAGTGAGAAGCAGATGTTTGGGAAGAATGATGATAGGTTTCATTTCAGAAAAACTGACTTTGAGGTTATGGCAAGAACTTCAGGTCAAAGTATCCAAAAAACAGTGAAAAAAAGGATCTGGAACTCTGCAAAAAAAGCTCAAACTGCAGGTTTATAGCTATCGGCACATTGTTAATTATCAAAACCATGAAACAAAATGAAGTTGCCAATGGAAAGAAGGTGAAAGAGAGGATCCTTAAAGAACATCTTCTCTTTGCAGGTAAAATGAGGAAACTCAGACAATGACTGAGATTGCGATGGAGAATTCAGAGATGGGGATGAGAATCAAAGGACAAAGGAGTTGCAAAAAGGAAAGGACAAACAAAAGTTATTAAGTGCTGCAGAGTGGCTGAGGAGGGGGAATTGAGAGAGGTCGTTGAGCTTAGTAACTAGGAATTATTGGTAAACTTAGAATAAAAATCTTGGTTTAGGTCAGAATCAGTGCTTGAGCTTGACTGTAAGGTCCAATATTGATACACTTTCAATAAGTTTAGTCACAAAAGTAATGAGGGAAAGTATGTTAGCTTGAGGAAATGGCATGAACAAGGGAAAGTCCTTGCTTGTTACTGTTTTGAATGTATCAGAAGGCTGAAAAAAGTCATGAATCTTAAAGGGTGACTGAAAACTAAAACAGAATTTAATTCAAAGTGCTAACACATGAAGGTAATGAAATAGTAGATCAAGAAAACATCAGAAGAGCTCAGTCTTGGAGAGGGTAAAGAAATTTCTCATTGGGAAAAAAAAGATAGATGAAGGTAGGTGAAAATGTATGGAAAGTCAAATTGAAATTAGTCATTTTAGGTAACTAAGATCAAAAGTCCTCAATATTCACTCACATATTCAAAACACATTTGCCGAGCACCTATGACACCTAGACACTGTTCTAGAAGCTGCTGATACAGAAATGAACAATACAGGTAGCAAACTAAACTTACTGAGTTAATACATTCTAAAGTACGAAGAAATACAATTTAAAATAGGTTGAAGTCGGATCCTGGAGAACACAAATATTTAGAAATAAGGGAAAAGAAAAAAGAGGGAATAAAATGCCAATTAATAATCAAAAATTTTTAAATAGTGAAATGGTTTTGGAGAAAATTAAATCAGACTATAGGCTAGAGAGTGATGGAGTAGCTTTCTGGTCAGCAAGGGAAGACAGGGAGGCCTCTGTGAGTTTGGAATAACATGAACTGAATTCTGAATGTGATCAAATCTACTATATGGAGATACCAGTGGAAGGAATGCTCCAGAAAGAGAAAATAGCAAATATAAAAGATCCAAAGTGGGAATGATTTTAGCCTGGAGAGATAGGAAAAGCAAAGGGTGGCCATTGCATAGTCAAAGTGAAGAAAAAAAGCATGGTGTCTTGAGTGAATATGGCTGTCAGAAGTAAGTTTTGAGTGTGAAATAGAATTTCGGACGAGACATAAAGAAACAAAGATATTGAATAGAGTCACACCATTTGCTGTCTTTTCGTGCTCACATCTGCTTCTAAAAGAGGAGTAGACCTTAGCAATCTGTTCACCTCCATCTACATTCATTGCCTAGATGATCTCATCCAGTTCCTTAGCAACATTTTCTAAATGCTGATGATTCCTAAATCCATGTCTTCATCCACAATCTCTCCACTAAACACAAGACGATTCCATCAATTATTCTCTTGGAAATCTTAGAAGCATCTCTAACAAAACACATACAAACTAGAATTCTTTGTTACCCTCTCACCCTCAAATGCACTTTTTTCAAATCTCCAGTATTGTAGTTAATAGCTCTCTCATGGACTTCATTGCTTGTTACAAAGACTAAGGAGGCAGTGATTATTCTCTAACATCCCACATCTATCAAAACTCAGTAAGTCCTACCTTTTTTTTTACAAAATATATCCCCATTTAAACCACTCTCTTGAAGTCCACTGCCACAACTCAAATTTGATTAATCATCAACTTACTGTGTACTTTATAAACAAACTCCTACCAGTCTCCCTGTTTCAACTCTTGCTCCTCTATAGTCCATTCTCCAGCAGGCAGCCTATAAAGTAATCATTCTTAAAAGAATCTGTATAAATTGGTGGTACATATTTCTTAAATACTTGATAGAATTTGCCAGAGAAGCCAGATGGGCCTAGAATTCCTTAATGGAAAGATTTTAAATTACAAATATCAATGATCTATATTTATTGATATGAAGCCATTCAGGTTTTCTATTTCATCTTGAATCTTTTTTGGAATTTTTTATTTTTCAAGAATTTTGTCCACTTCATTAAGTTTGTGAAATTTATTGGCATTTAGTCACTCATAATAGTCTCATTTTTTTTTATTCTTGATATCGGTAATCTGTGTCTAACTTTTGCTTGATTAGTTGAACTAGTATCAAATTTTTTCTCTTTCAAAAATTCAACTTTTGCATTCATTAAGTTTCTCTATTTCATTCCTTTTTTTTCTGTTTTTATTTCAGTAATTTCCACTCTTACACTTACTATTTCCTTCTTTTGACTTACATTAGAGTTCATTTCCTCTTGTTTTTTGAGCCTCTTACTTAAGGTGGAAACTTAATTCTCATGCTGTCTTCTTTTGTAAGAAAAACATTTACTGTTACAATCCCCTACAAGCACCATGTTAGCTGCATCCCACAAATTTTGATATATTTTTATTCAGTTCAAGATATTTTCTCATTTCCTTTTATTTCCTTTTAACCTATAGGTTATTTAAAAGCATATGATTTAATTTTCAACTATATGGGGATTTTCCAGATACCTTTAATACTGATTTCTAATTTAGTTATATTATGATCAGAGAATGTACTTTTTATGACTTTTAAATGTCCTTTTAAATGTATTGATACTGTATGTTATTGCCCAGAATATGATCTACATTGCTAAATATTTCATAAATTTTCAAAATAAATATTTTTCTGTTGTTGGGTAGAGTATTTCATAAATATCAATTAGGTCAAATTAGCTAAAGGTATTGTTTAATTCTTTCATATCTTTACTGAATTCCTATCAAGTTGGTCTATCAATTACTGAGTGGTAATATAATCTCCAACTGTAATTGTTAATTTGCCAGTGATTCCTTGCAGTTAAGATTTTCTTTAAGTTTTGGAATTCTGTTATTAGGTGCACTCACCTTTATAATTGTTGTATCTTCCCATTGTATTGACCCTTTTATCATCATGAAATCTCTACCTTTGTCTCTAGTAATAATCCTTGTGTTAAGTCTACCAAATCTTATATCAATATAGCCACTTTAGCTTTCACATGCTTCTCTTCGCATGTTACACTTTTTCTATTATTTTATTTTCAAACACACGTATATAAAAATATGAGGGTTGCTTTTTTATTTAGTGTAGTAATCTTTATTGATTGAAGTCCATTTACATTGAATGTAATTATCAGTGTGACTGGATCTCTTTGTGACATTTTGCTATTCTTCTTTTGTTTTACCTCACTTCCTCTGTTCCTCTTTCCCACTTTCCTTTATTTCTTTTCTTAATTTAAATTTTCTTTTACTTCTTTAGCTATAATTTTTACATTTTTAAATGGTCGCTTTAGGAATTAAAACATTAAACTTTAAATTATTTCAATCTATTTAAATATTGACATTTTTTGATGATATATGGGAAAGTAGTTTTCATTTAACACCCTCCATCCTTTGGGCTATCATTGTTATACATAATACATCATCTATGTTACAAGCCAAATAATACAGCGTTAAAAATTTCCTTTACATAGTCATAGATATTTTAGAGAAATTAGGAAATAAAACCATAAATAAATATTTTCTTACAATTATTTACAATTTCTAGTCCTCCTTATTCATTTTGTATAGTTGATTACCTTTCAACTTGAAGGCCTTCCTTTAGTGGTATAGGTCTTCCTTTAGTGATGTGACACATTCTCTCAATTTGTCTATTGGAAAATCTCTTTCACTTTTGAGGAACAGCTTGACTGAAAATAGAAATCTTGGTTGACTTTTGGTTATTGTTGTTGTTCTTTCAGCACTTTGAATACGTCATTCTAATGTCTCCTGGTCTCCGCTATTTCTAATAAGAAGTCAGCTTATAATTGTCTCATAACTGTAAGTAATGAGTCATTTCTCTCTTGCTGCCTTCAAGGTTTTCTCTTTTATCTTTGATTCCTAACATCTTAAACATGAGGGATGTAGGTACAGCTTTTCTTTATTTTCCAATTTAGGGTCATTGAGCCTCTTGTATCTGTAAGTTAGTATTTGCTCTCAAATTTCAGAAGCATTCTGTTCATTTCTGGAAATATTTTTTCTGTCCCTTTCTCTTTCCTTTTGACTCTTGACTCCAATTACACATAAGTTGGACCCCATGATACTCTGCACTGTTCTCTGAAGAAGTTTTGTTCATTTTTCTTTTATCTATTTTTATTTCTGCCCTTTGGAATCTATAGTTTCCAGCAAACTACATTCAAGTTAACAGAGTCTTTCTTATGCTATCTTCAGTCTGTTTTTGAGCTCACCTAGGGAATTTTTATTTTCAGTTATTATAATTTTCAGCTTTAGAATTTCCATTGGCTTATTTTTTAGTTTCCACTTGTCTGTTAAAAAATCAATAATTCAATTTGTGATAACACTTTTTCAATCTTTGAACATAGTTTTCTTTAATTCACTGAATATAACACTTACTTTGACATTTGTGCTAATTTAATATCTTGACCCACTTGCAATCAGTTTGTATTGATATATTTTTCTTCCTGCATATGAGCTACATTTTCCAATTTATTTCCATGGCTAGTAACTTTTTGTTGCAAACTCGTCATAACAGATAATGTATTTGTTAGCTCAGTAGTTCAGACTGCCATAACAAAATACCTTAACTGGGTGGCTTAGACAACAGAAATGTACTTTCCAGTTCTCATAGTTCTGGAGGCTAGAAATCCAAGATCAAGGTTCAGTTGATGAGGAATCTCTTCCTGGCTTGCAGCAGCCATCTTCTCACTATGTTATCACATGGCCTTTCCTCAGTGTGTGTGTGGCAGGAGGGGGCAAGGATCGTTTTCTAGTCTCTCTTATAAAAACACCAAGCCTTTTGATCAGTTCTTCATCCTTATGACCTCATTTAACCTTAATTACTTCCTCAGAGACACTATCTCCAAATACAGCTACAGTGAGGGGGTGAGGCCTTACATATGAATTGGGGGGAGATATATTCAGTCCAATATGTTGTAGTGACTCTGAAATCTCTTTTCTTCTTAGGATTATCGGTTTTTGGTTCCAGTAAGTCACTAACTTGCCTGGATCCAAACTAAAATTTGTCTTCCCCGTGGTCTGGAGAAGACAGTAACTCTGGCCAAGTTTTCTTGGCTTCCAGATGCTGCTTTTAAGCCTAGCCTCCATGTTGGTCTCCTCTGTGCCTATTTAGTTTAGATATCTGCCAAGAAATTTAGCTGAGTCAATGTTCAGATTTGGGGGTTCACTCTTTTGGTGGTTTCTTGCCTCCAGGCCCCCCTTGTAAATTTCCAGTTGCTTTCCCATCTCAGAATTCTGCCTTCTGACAAATCAGTCTAATAAGATTTCTATTCTCTGCTGTCCAGGCTCTCTGTGGACTAGGGAATGCACTCAATAAGAGGCATAACAAACTACAGTATTTCCCCAGAGGCAATTCTGTCATTCAAGAGCAAACCCATCTCTATTTTCACCCTGCTTTTTCACCAGCCTGCTTATTTTATTGATCATCCGGGAATTTGCAAAAATATTATACTCAGATTTTTAGATTTCAGACCTATGTGGTGCTCCTGCTTCTAGAATTTCCCCTGAAATTGAGTCATTTAGGCTGAGGTTTTCTAAAAAAGCCACAACATTGTACTTTCTACCTGATGTAGTAGCACTCTTTTAGTAGTAAACTGTTCTCAAGTTTCTACCTGCCTTTGGTCATTTTCCAGTATCTTCAAATTTTTGTTTTGATTATTTTCCAGTTACTATAATTGTTTTCTGTGAGAAGAACTGCCTGAACTTGCCACACCACCCTATTATCAATGTTCAATCTAACACATATATCAGATCATATCGCGCACACACACATACACAGACACACACACACACACACACACACACACACACACACACACACACACACACATATATATATATATACCAGTTTAAAAATCCAGAAATTGCTCTTCCCTTCAACTGGAGTAGAATGCAAACTCAATATCCTATAAGACTCTGCATAATCTACCCTCTGCCTAAATGCCTGGCCTCATTTCTTTCCACTCTCCACCTTGTTTATTATACCCTTAAGAGCTGTATCAGACAACCAATAGGTTGCCTAACCAACAGTTTGACCCATTCTCCTGGATCTTTTTTTCATATTCTTCTTTCTTACATGCAAGCTACATATCTCAGGAATGTGGAAAGTACAGGGTTTCCCACATTTCCAGACATATCCAGAGGTGGGTCTGATTTACCTAAGGGTAATTCTATTCCCCTCACCAGTGATTAATTCAGCACTGATCATTTGGAAGATTTTGGTAGCATTTGAGGAAAGGTTGACAGAGCTTCTGAGAAATTTCTTCCCCTTTCTTCTAAGACAAAGTCAGGAATTAATTTTATTGCCCCCTGAACTTGAGTAAGGAAGCTCTGACATGTATCCTATAGTCACAAAGTGACCTGACCTTCAAGGGATACTGATCAAAGGTTAGTGCAAACATCGGAGAGTAAGACAAAAAGAAGGAAAAAACTCTGGGTTTATGATGATGGGATCTATTGGGAAAGGCAATCTCATGTTTGCAGTCTTTCCACCTCATCAACTGCCTAAGGATGGGCCTTGGGCCTGGAATGTTTCTTCACCAAGAGATCAAAAGTCCTCACAGTCTCTGCTGGGTTTATCACCTTGTGTGGGAATATCTTTCCCTGTTTCTGCTTAAGCATGTGCATCATACGGCACCTGGACAACCTCACCTTTGTATTTGCCCCCTTGCAGACTATAGCACAAGATGGGTGTATGCAGGCCAGTCACTCTCTATCAGCTGCCAAAAGGGACCAAGGAGGACCACTGCCACTAGAGAAACTCTCTTGCACTGTCTCTCCGCTATAGGCAGTCCAGTGCTTGAATGCATTGTGTTTTCCCTGACGACTCCATACCAAGATGTGGGGCACAGAAATGTTTGAACTTCTATTCCTGATAAAATAGGCAACAGATGCCATGTGGTTGACAAGATCAAACAATCTTGGAAACTACCTGACCTTTGAACTTCTGGCTATAAGAGGCAAAATGTGCCTTAATCATTTTTAACTATTGGAATTTTTTTTTCTCTTTCTTGTGAAAGAAAGCATACTGGCCTTCTTTCCATTTCAAAAAAATGCCAAGCGTGTTCCTGTCTTCATGCTATTTTAATTATTCCTTGTTTTTTAGGCCTCTTCCCCCGGATCTTAATTTAACTGCATCTTTTTCATCATTCAGATCTGAATTCAACAAACTTTTCAGATAATCTTCCCCAACCAGCCTAGCTAAAGTAGCCCCTCAATCACTACTTAGTCAAGGTCCCTATTTTATTTTATTTATTTATTTTTTAACTTGCAGAGATGGAATATGTATTTGGGGGAGAAATTTTCTTTTCCTTTTTTTTAAGTCTTTTCTTTTTTTTGAATTTTTTTATGTTTTTTTTTAAGATTTTATTTATTTATTTGACAGAGAGATAGCACGAGTAGGCAGAGTGGCAGGCAGAGGGAGAGAGAGAAGCAGGCTCCGTGCCGAGCAGGGAGCCCAACGCAAGGCTCAATCCCAGGACCCCAGGATCATGACCTGAGCTGAAGGCAGACGCCCAACTGACTGAGCCACCCAGGCGCCCCTTTTGTTATGTTATGATAATCACCATACATTACATCATTAGTTTTTGATATAGTCTTCCATGATTCATTTTTTGCATATAACACCCAGTGCTCCATTCAATACATGCCCTCTTTAATACCCATTACCAGGCTAACCCATCCCTCCAACCCCCTCCCCTCTAGAACCCTCAGTTTCCTGAGAAACAAACTGAAGGTCGCTATTTTAATTTCTCCTTTCAACATATTATCACTATTTGATATCATACTATTGTATTTTTCTTTTTATTATCTATTTCTCATCAATCTAGGAAAGCAAACATTATCTTGTTCACTACTGTATTTTTGGTGCCTAGAAGAGGACGGGGCAGCTAATAGACCCTCAACAAATGGTTATTGACTGAAAAATAGCAGAAATGAGTCAATTTAGCTGGAAACAGCTAACAACAAAACTCATTCATTAGAATAGAAACCTTTCAAATTTACATTATAAAATTGGTTTACTCATAAGAGAAAAATGTCGATAATATCAGCTTAAGTCCATATGGTTTATCTCAAAAATTTTTGCTCCCCATAATTCCTTGGAAATTTGTATTCCCCAAAATATTTGTATGTGAATTTTCACAATAGAACAGTCTCTTCCAGTTGAAAAATAAGTTTAAAGGTTATTTTTCCATCACTCAAATTCCTGGAAACAAATCTGTTTACTTGGGAGAAGAACCAAATACTATAATCTTACCATAGTCAAAAGACTTGCATTTTTTATTAAATGCTATCCAAGTGAGGTTTTTTTTTCAACCAGCCTTTGCAAATTAGCATTAGTTCATATGCCCAGAGAACAAAACAAATATTTTAGATAACACCAAAATTCTTCATTACTTTAACATTCATCAGCATCAGAAGAACTATTCTTGAGTGTTGGAAAGGAAAGTGTGCATTTTGTTGGTGTGAAGGGTTTGCATTGACCTTTTCAAACTTAGGAATCTGTTTCCAAAACACTGTCTGCAACAAAGTTAAAGTCCAGTTTTGAAAACACAGATTTTCTGATAAGGAAATATAAGTATAAAATGTGGGGTTCTCTTAGAACTTTTTGTTTTTAATCTCTAAAATCTTTGGAATTTTTTTTAATCTTAATTACAAATACTACAGGGTAACAATGCATGAAATATAAAACTCATCACGTGCTAAGCCACTGTGCTCAAGCACTATCTTCCATGTAGCCTTCCCTTACTCCCTGCCTCTGTCCCTACATGACACTTTCTCTACCTCGACCTTAAACATCTAGTGCCCCACCACCAATTAAGACACACTCTAACTACAACTTTCATAAATGAAGCCTCAGTGTACTCAGCAACTATTTGACTCTTACATCACTTTGTTTCCTTTTCTATGCCGTCCTGTGAATTAGAAAGCTCCTCTTGAAAATAGTAAGGGGTTAGGCTGAGACACAAGCTGTTTTTTGCTTTTCTTTTTCTTTTTTTTAAAGAAGACTTTAACTTACAATATTAATTATATTTAAGAAATATTCCCCTGTTCCCTCCACTGGCTCCAATTACGCATTTCACCCTTACTTAGCCCCTCTCTCTCCCCCTTCAATAACTACTACCTATTTCTCTTTTTTAATCCTAGAAAATAGTGATCACTTTAACACTCTATTTAAATTGTCCTGTATGTATCCATTCTCTATTAAAATATAAACATGATGGGGGACACAGAATTATTGCTTGAGGAAATAAAATATTTTGTTTTCAACTTTAAGACTCATTTACAAACCAAACTTTAAGACTCGCTGACATGAAAACTTCAAATCTCTGTTAGAAAAACAAATTCTCTTTCCTAATTTGCCTTATAGGTTGATTTTATGCCTTCCCTGCCCCATTTGGTTTTTGGTCAACTCACTCTAGAACATGATGACAACATGATATCCACATACATCTGTGGCTTAACCATTACACAAACTGACGGCACTGGAATGCCAACAGTGCCTTGTCACTGATATGCTCTGAAGCATTTTAATCATAGAACTGGCCACAAATGGAAACTCATGACCTGGCACAGGTCTGTGGGTCTATGGGACCTCAAAGTGCTAGAGCTTAAAATCCACTGAGGACCAAATTCCTGCAGAGCAGGAAACCCACGCTAAACAAAATCAGGGGAAAGAGAGTATTGCCAAAATGCAATTACTTTTGGACTAATTTTCATATTATAATCTCATCAGGTATAGTACAGAATCCATAATGGTCTCCTTTCTTAGGCAGAAATTGACACCATCTTTTCCTTCTCTCCAAGGAGAATTTATATAAAAAAAATAAGCCTTGTAAAAGAGTTTGCTTTAAAAATATTAACAACAATAATGTTATATTAAAATAATACTATGAGTTAAGACGACGTTGGAGAGCTAATACTCCATGAGATTACCTGACAAATATTAAATAAGCAGCCAAGAAACTGAGGGATTCTACAAGCTTTGGCCCTTCAATATAGACTTATTCTGGTGAATTCCCCTATTAGAGCAGGAAACTTCAGATGACCCTACTCCTAGTATGTACTGAAATTCCTCTCAGGCACTGATGAAGTACCTGAACAAGGGAGCCAAAAGGGCCACAGCATGGAGATTAAGTCCCAAACAATTAAGACCTTTCCTTGACTGAGGCCCAGATAACTTCAGAAGTTATGACAAGTAGTGGACACCAAAAAAGCAAGTATACCTATCTATTAGATTGTCTGCTGGCAGGTTGAGAACCTGGGAACCTTTCCCTGGCTGATTAAATACAGTGTCTGATGTTAGGGTTCCTCAACTTCTTGAATTTTCCTAAAGATTTACAGAAAGCCAGTCAGTATGACAGAATAGGAATATAAAATTTCATTAGTCTTACTTTCTACCTCAAATTCAGCCAGTACCGTGGGTAATTTTAATATCCGTGAACATGCATTACCCTGCCTAAACATTCTTAAATTACCTTAATTCTAATTACATTAACTTCAACTCTACTCCAGCCACCCAACTTAGAACCAGCATCACCCAAAGCAGCTTTGTCTCCAACATCTTTAACATTAATATCCTGCTTTCTGACCACATCCTTCAATCCTTCCAGCTCTCTTGTGTATTTTAATTCATTTCCATTTTAACCTCATTGGCAATATAGTCAGTGGTTTAGTGTGTGGGCTCTTAAATCAGTCTACTTGGATTCTACTTGGATCCACATCCTGGATCAGTTGCTTCCTAGCTGTGTACACTTAAACAGGCTTCAATTTCCTCATCTAAAGAAAATGGAATTATGTTTAATCTAGCAGATACTCATGCCCACCTAATACAGTTTTTATGAAGATAAAATGAGATAACCTGGAACACTCGGCATAGTGTGGGTGAGGAACATAGTAGGTGATAAATAAATATTAGTTCTTTTTTACACATTTATTTATTCCTAAGTTTATTTTTCACCTATTTTTTCATATCTGGCCTAAAATCTGTACTTCATTATTTCATTTTCGCCAAATAAGACACAGACAAATTTAGCCAACTAGCTGCTCTGCTCCACACCAAGACTGCTAAAAACTGATGGGAAAATATATGCCTGGGTTTTAAGTATCAAAACTGTAAGACCTCCAAGAGCAATTGTGCTATCTTTATGGTTCAGTAAGCCTTCTACATGTCAACAAACAGTGACATCTCTAAATATTGACAGCACTTTTTATAAATCACATTCTTCAAATATCCTATATTATCTATTTTCTATAAAACTTTTAGGAATAATACTTCCTTCCCTTTTGAGACCTTGTTATTACATCAATTATCCCCTTTTCCCATCTATTTTAATTCTTTTTCCCAGATACACCATTATATTTGCTGAGTCCAGGGCAATGGTACAATTGGCGGCCCATATACAATATTTTTAAATATTTCAAAGTTATGAATGAAGCTAACAGAGCCTTCTGATTCTACCCAAGGTAGAGTAGCAGCAACTAGATTTACTATCCCACCTAAAACAATCTTCCCTTTTAACAACAACAACTACAACAACAGACAAAACACATAAAACAATTTTCAAATACATAAAACAGTTTTTTAAGATTTTGGACACCAGTCAACAAATGACAGTGATCACTAAGAGATGGGGAACAGATGAGGTGAGCTCTACATTTTTTTTTAATTTACTGTCTTGAGAGAGTTCTCAGGCCATGATCTGGGGAGGGAGAAGCCGGGAGGACCCCAGTGGACCCCTTGAATTGAGGAGACAGCAAGAATAAGACAGGAACAGGGGTGCCAAGACAGGAAGAATAAGGCTGCTGCAGTTCACTGGACAGAGTCGTAGAGAGGAGAGAATTTCACAGGGATAGAACCCTGGATGTCTATAGACGATCCCCTCAAGTATTCAGCAGAGAAATTATCAGTGCATGCACATGAGGAAATTACCCAAAACTAGTGAGAAAAAAAACATCAGGAACAATGTCTGGAACTAACAGAGAGTCAGAAAGAGGCCTTTTCACATCTTCCAGACTAAGAAATCTCATCATTTACAGGTAATGAGATGGACCACCCAGGAGGGGTGGTAAAGAAAAAATTAACCCTACTGGTAAAGAAAAAATTAACCCTACTTAACCCCAGCAAACAAGTATAAAAAAGAAAACCAGAGAGGATAAAACTATTTCAAAGTAACTTAACTATATGCTGGAATAAAGTTCAAGAATAATTATAGGGATACAAAAGATATCTAACAGTCAAAAATGTAAAATTCACAATGAATGTCAAAGATTACCAGGCTTGCACATAAGCAAGAAGACATGCCTCATAAAGAAGAGGAGAATCAATAAAATGAAACTGACCCAGAACTAACACAGGTATGTTAGAATTAGTAGAGAAGGACAATAAGATGGCTTTAATAACTGTGTTTGATACATTATAAAACTCATTAGAAACATGAAAGATAGGAAGAAGACCCGGATCTACTTTCTAGAGATAAGTACTAAAATGACTGAGATGAAAAATTCACAGAACAGAATTAAAGGCAGATTAAACAATGTAAAAGAAAAACCTAGTAAAATTGAGAACACAATAGAACCATTAAAAATGAAACAGGAAAAAATAACATTAAAAAAATAAAAATCAATTGACTGTGGAACAACTTCAAGCAACCTAATATACAAACTTAAAAGATATGAAATACTCATTTCAACATCAAAATATACATTATTTTCAAGAGCAGGACTATTTGCAAAAAAAAATCATAGTTTAGGCCATAAAATAAGTCTCAATAAATTCAAAAGCATTTAAGCCATAAAAATCTTCCCTGACCATAACTGAATTAAATTAGAAATTAATAAAGAACAATCTCTGGAGGGCGCCTGGGTGGCTCAGTCGTTAAGCGTCTGCCTTCAGCTCAGGTCATGATCCCAGGGTCCTGGGATCGAGTCCCACATCGGGCTCCCCGCTCAGTGGGAAGCCTGCTTCTCCCTCTCCCACTCCCCCTGCTTGTGTTCCCTCTCTCACTGTGTCTCTATCTGTCAAATAAATAAATAAAATCTTTAAAAAAAAAAGAACAATCTCTGGAAATCACCAAATATTTTAAAAAATATTAATATAATTCTGTATTACCCATGGATCAAAGAAGAAACTTAAAGAAAAATTAGAAAATATTTTAAAGTAAATTTTTAAAAAAAAATCAGAAAGCAGTATTAATGGGAAAATTTATAGCACTAAATGCTTATATTAGAAGTCAAATCAATGACCTCAGTTTCCACCTTAAGAAACTAGAAAAAGAAAATCAGAAAAAGCCCAAAGTAAGTAGAAGGAATAATAAAGACCGATATTCTTCATGAACATAGGTGCAAAAATTGTAAACAAAGTATTAAAAAAATACAGAATATAAAGATTAATGTGTCATGACTAAATAGGGATTAATCCTAAAAAGGCAGGCTGTTATAACCTTTGAAAATCAATGTAACTCATCATATCACCAAAATTAAAAAAAAAAATTATAATCTCAGTAGTAGTAGTAAAACCTTTTGACAAAGTCTAATATTCATTCCTGATTTTTAAAAAGTACAGCTAACATAAATCCTGCACAAAACTAAATACTTTTTAAGTTCAGTAACAAAACAAGCATGTCCACTCTTACCATCTATTCACTATTGTACTAGAGTCTCTAACTACTGTAATTATTCACCTTAGAAAGGCATCTTTATGTAAAGAAAGAAAGAAACTTGTCTATTTGCAGCTGATATTATTGTCGGAAGAGAGTCTGATGGAATTTACCAAAAAGCAGCTAATCATGATAAACTACTTACCAAATGGGTTGGATTATATGATATATATTTAACTTTTAAAAAAGTTTTCCCTCTGTCCTGCCCCCAAAAGGAGTTAGCTTAAAATCAATATTTCCAAATGGTGCTTTCTTAATTTCTTTGTCTTGAATAGCATTGCAGGAATTGGAAGAAGACATTAGCCCAAAACTGTTTTCATCAATGTTACTTAGTTTATGTATATATTTAAATAGGTGATGACAGATGGACGGACGGATAGACAGATATGATAGAGCGTTAACATGACTAAAACCAAAAAAACAGAATTACAGAAAATTAACATATTGAATAGTTATTCCCAGAGTCCGACCACACAATTCCAAGTGGTGATATTGTGGTAAACAAGATCACTTTTAAAAGCAATATGATAAATGGTTATATTGTGGAGATTAACAAAAATACTATAAATCTTAATGTTATGTAAACGAGTATTTATATCATGGGATAAAATTTCCAGTAACAGCATCATAAACAGATACAAAGTACAGACGATGGGCTCCAAAGAGCTGGTGACTCAAAAGAATGTCTCCAATGATGAAAAATTAATGGCACTTCATGAACTATAAGGTTTTTTAAAATTGGCATTTTAAAATGAATTTAGTATTTGCTAAAACATGTGATTTTAAGTGTCTTTGTCACTAATAAATTGGCCTTCTCATAGGGCAAATGAGAACTACCTTACATTTAATGCTGTTTTAAATTGGGCATTAAAGCTCTAGCATAATATTATTCTGACATGAAAAATGACTATATATTGTGAAGTAAAAAATTTTATTAAACAGCATAAATGTGGTATCATTTTGTAATAAAAAAATGTCTATCTATACAAAACTACCTCTTGGTAAGATAATCACCAATATATTGACTGGGGTTATCACTTGGTGGTAGAATGAGAGTAAGTTTCTTATTTTGTGTTTTTCTCTCTGTCCAAATTTTCTATAATAAGCATTGTAATAATTTTGATATTAGAAAAACAAAAGACAAGAAATCAACATCTCTGAAGCCATGTCCACTTTGCCACTCATTTATTTGATGTCATAAGATGTTATTTATTTGTAGCATTTCAGTTTTGTATATTACTTTTAATTTACTCTACTCTATACGTTTTAATATAAATGATATTTATGTTGCTTCAAATTAGTTATTAAAAGATAAGAAAAATCCTGTACTGTGTATGTTCAGATTATAAAGATATGCTTAGTGAACCAAGGGAACCCAGTGATCAACATTTGTTTTCTAATATTAGATAAGTAACTCAGTTGTAGCTCTTACCTTATTTTTAATTCATCAGAATTAAAGGTGTTGTTAGTCCTTCAGTGAGAATCCAGAGTTTTGTGTTAAGGATTTACAGGAGAAAGTATCAAACTGCATCCGCTGTCCTGATGCCCTGATTGACCCAAAATACCAAGCTTTGTTTCCTTCCTTGGATCCTGAAAATGTGAGTGTGCCTGTCTACTGAGGGAAGGAGAGGGAAGTAAAAGACAGAGACCAGAAGATCCTGATGGGAGCAGAACATGCAGCAGCAGCCTTGAATTAAGGGACACATTAACAATGGCTCCCTGGTATGTCTTCTATTTTGAAATCTATAGCTCTGCATTCTGACTTAATATCCTCTATGGTTTCTTAATGTTTATCTTGGCTCTTTGTTGTAATTTGTCTCTAAGAGATGAAAGATGAAGATGGCTAGTCTGGTAAGATCCTCTTTCAACATCTGGTGTTTACCACAGCTCTGTGAAGTTTACTTTTTTTTTTTCTCTTTGAATTTAGTGTATTTGCTTCCTTTAGACCAACAATTTTATAGACATTGCAATAAAATATTCAATTCCCCAATTTTTTCTTTTACCCATCTCCTGTTTTTGCCTCCTGCCAATCCCAATAAACACGGTCTTATCAATGAATCCCCCAAAGAAGGCATGTCAATTGATCAACCAATGTATACTTTTCATTGAGTCACTCGATGAATCAAACCTTATTTCACAAGATTAAGATCTTTATGAAAACTCAAAACTAGTTCAGAAAATACAGTATGAAGCAAAACTGAATTGACAATTCAGACAGGGAAAAGTGAGAAAAGAGAAAAACCACATCATGATGAATCTGGCCTTTCAAGAGAGGTAAAGTGTTTAGTGAGAAAGCCACCAGAGCATCCTAGGCTGAAGAAAGAAAATGTGGGTGACGATAAAGGTGTGTATTTTGGCATGAAATGAATAATCCTGCCAGGTGGAGGCTGGGTTTAGTTACTGAAAGACATTATGAAAGCAAGATCATATCACTAGCTTTACTGAGGAGTAGTGAGAAGAAGGTGCTGAGAGATTATGGGTGATCCTGAAGACCAGACCTAAAAGTATGGCTTTGTATAATAGACAATTTATATCTATCACAATATTTTAGGAAATAGTGTGTCATAATAGCATTATTATTTTATATTAGATTGGCAGGAATTGAAGAGAATGGAAAGGGGAGAGAAGGGTCAAGAAAATGTATTAGAAAACAACTGTAATGATCTGGGTATGAGGTAATGGAGCCTGGATTCCAGTGGTGATGATACATGGAGCAGAGAGAGTATGTAAAGAAAAAAAATCAAAAATAAAATTAATAATTGGTGACAGATTGGGTTAAGGGAATGGAAAAATTGTAAGGAGCTGAACATGTTCCTAAGCATAAAAGGATAGTGGTACCAAGGACAGAAATGGAAAATTTGGGATGGGACTCGCATCACAGGATTTGTGCCTGCCCATATGTTTCTTGCTAATTTTTGGTTCTCTAAGTAGCTGCCAGCTAATTCTAAAAAGGACTTTATTTAAAAATTTAAAAAAATAAATAAATAAAAAGTACTTTATTGTACTTACTTAGAAATGGTCCCCCCCCCAAAAAAAAAAAACAACTGGCTATTCATTTGTAAGGGAGTGTCTGCACAAAAGAATACAAGAGGGTTTTCAGGAAACCTAAAAATTACATTTTCCAATACAGAGTTGAATATTCCCATACCCTTTAGATATATCTGTCATGTCAAATGTTACCTTTTTGGTCTTATTTAGATGACATTAAAATTCATACGTTTCTAACAATTATTTTCACTTAACTTGAAATAATAAATTATGCCTATTTTCTATAGTTTCTTCTGGTTCTACATGCAGAGTCTGTGAGTTTTAACTCTCCTTTTGAAGTTTAAGTGAAATAGGCAATACACTGTGTCCACCGATATCATTTTGAAACTGTCTGACCCATTATTACAAAAAGATGAGCGTTTCACTTAATAAAGCCTTAGAGTAACACAATTTGTTACACCATAATTAAAGATGAACACATCTGTTCCATTTTAATTCAAACCCCTTTGAACATAATTACATAAAGCTGCAAGAACAGAAATTCTCAGTCTTAGAAATTTACTATCAAAAAAAATCATTCTGTCTACAAAAACTACATGGTCAAAGGACAATTTGTAAAATGAAGTCAAATAGATGTCTCTCACTCTGTATCAAAGCATGAAATAAAGCTAAGACCCCAGATTAAAGTACTGTCCCCAAATGAAAGCCAGAATTAGTTAAGGGAACCCAGGTGAAGGACAATCTTTATAGTAAGTACTAGAATTCCATCCCCGTGTAGCAGGTACTATCTTTTATTCTCTGAACCCACAGATAAATAACAAAGGAAGAAACACTCAGGGAGGATAGTTAAAGGGAAAAAATAAGAGATATTCAACATTTATGCATCACCTTTAAGCTGCCTACTAACTTCTAAATTTCCAGTCAAAAATAGTGTATCTTTTTTATAAAGATCTAGTCATCATGACCAAAATAGTTCTTGGGTTAATAATAATCAGATGTATAAATAGAGAAAACAGAGGTAAAGGAAACCCTATAATTTCAGAATGAATTCCGAGAATTTAATAACATGAGTTAAATGGTAAACCATGCACACAAATATCCCTGAAATGAAGGCTGTTAGTCTGTTTTATTTATGTTTCCATATCCTGAAGATGGCTTAATGAGGAGATGCAATCAGGATTAGCTAAGCAGTGAGAACTTGGAGGGAACAGGGTGGCAGTAAGATTTATATAAATATTTGCAGAGACTGGGAAGAGCAGATGCTCATATAATCCAGACAATGTGTGTGCACTTCATTTTAAAATAAAATAAAAGAGTTGAAAGCCAAAATATAATTAATCAGAGGAAACGCTTTAATCAACATCTTCCAAATCCTTAAGCACTGCTAAAAAGATTAAAGAAACATAAAAGAAATTAAAATATGATATTCAAAAGGAAACCAGAATAAATCTATTCCTGACATTCTCCTTTTATTTCAGATGTGGGATGGAGCATGCAATTAATATGCATTTCCAATTGCTGCCAACTAGTGAAATTTCCTAGGTGTTTAAGCTACTAAATAAATCACCTAAGACTTACTGTATAATTTACAATGTAGTAATGATAGCTCTCTCTTCGTTATTATTAGGAGTAATGTGTATGCTTGTTCTTATATCCTGTAGCACTTATATCCCTGACCTAAACAGGGATCTTTCCAATAGAATAGGAGACAGCAAATTTAAATGAGTGTCAGTCAGTTTTACATTCATAGGTTACCTACAAAGATAAAAAAGAAGTTACATATCAAGAAAGGAATTAGTATATCAAATCCATGTAGATATCCAAATTGGACATTTATTTAACTTTAAACTCGGTTTTGGGCTCAGTTCTTCCAAACTCAGAAACTCTCTTGCTATTATTTCTGTTCTTTTCTGCCCAAGATTTGATGAGCTGCTCTATCTGAACCTATAATTATTACTAAAGCTCAAAGAACATTTTTAAACAGAGGATTTTAAAACAATGTCTCAAGGAAATAAAAAGCACATGCCTTCATGGCAAGTTCAAAATATACAAACATTTAAAGCTCAGAGCATTTTCCCTTTCCACAAACAAAATTTTATTGGTGACACGAATTATTTCATATATATCACCAGAATATTATAAACCGTTTTTAACATGAGATGGGCCCACCCCTACAGACTGTTAACAGTTTACTACTGTTCAAGAATAGTTTTTCAATAGAACTTGAGCATAGTTCCAATTTCTAGCAGAAATATTATTAGTATCTACTAAAATTCTACCAAAAAGTCTTTAGCAGTTGGGACTAGAAGTCATGAAATCTTAAAAATTTAATCCTGCAAAACACTGCCAAAATTATTCTTATTGAAATGCCAGGGATCAGAATTTCTTATTATGCGCCCTCCTATAAATAAATCTTAATAATAGAGAAGAATGATTGATTGACCTGGGAGATCCATTGTGAAATCTAAACTGGGAAAATGAAAACAATTATGTGGCAATTTCTTTTGTGTTCCATCATAGTTAAGGTAACTTTGAAGTTCACATTGCCGTTACTTACTTCTTAGATGCTAGCTGCTTGATATTCTGTTCTAGCAAAAGAACAAAATATCAAGCAGCTAGTATATAACTGAAAAGAGGACATAAAGATTCTTGTCTCAGTCTCTAGATGGCTTTTGGCATTTGTTTAGTAATTTATGTGCAATGGCCCTTTGATCCCCAAATTACTGACTCTGTGTACTCCATTGTAACATGAATTTACTATTATTAAAATAGTCTATATTTTATTATCAGAAAATCCTGAGAAGTTGTCCACTTTGATTTATACATCAATGTCATTCTTTATCAAATAAGATTGTGTTACTCAAATTAGTGACTTTCATGTAATGAACTCAGTTAATGATTTGTAACCAAGCCCAGGGATAATAATGCTTATTAAGAATATGGCCATTTCTGTCAACAGACTCACTGGAAAGATAAGAAGCAGAGTCTAGTTATAAAAATGTTCCCTTTGTTCCGTCTCCTTTTTCTCATTTCTTATCAGCACGCCACAGAATGGGATATAGAGTTTAATTATTGTGGTTGTTGACAATCATTATCGCCATGTACCAAATTCATCACTTGTCACAAGGAAATCAGAAATTAAGTTCTGTTGGGCATTCTGAGACTGGGATACAATACCTGGAGATCTGAGTCTCATCTCTGCTTTTATGCTGCTTTGCATTCTTCTGCATGGGCCATGTCTATGAGATGAGGAGATAGGTTTGGGATATGCCACCCCAAGGCACTTCATACCCTGGGCATTCTCAACAGCAAACCACGGTATAAATGGAACCATATATGAAAACTGCTCATGGATCTGGAACTGTGCTGTCTGACAAGGCATCCCCTAGCTGCATGTGGCTGTTTAAATGTAAATATAAATAAAGTAATAGTAAATAAAATTTATAATTCTATTTCTCAGTCACACAAGCCAAACTTCAAAATGTTCATAGTTCCATGTGACTAGTGGCTAACAGTAGAAAAGAAAATTTCACATAAATGGCTATACTCTATCCATCAATTCCTGGAACTGGGAATAATATACACCAAAATTATCAACTTGCAAAATTAATCAACCTGTATCCAAGAACTAATGGATGTAACAGAGTCATTTATATACAGTTTGGTTTTTTAAGAAAAACTATGACTCTTGCTCTTTTTATTTTCTAACAATGGGGGAAGATATATGCAAATGACTCTACTTCCTTTTTAATAAAAAAATTTTTTTAATAAAAAAATTCTGAGTATAATATATACTTCCCAGTTCTAAAGGATTTCTTAGTAGTCATGCAGAACCCTCAAATCATATATCTATACAACCTGTAGCAAAGATTTATTTCAAAGATTTTTTACTATGGTATATTAGTTGCTAATGCTCAAACACACACACACACACACACACACACACACATATAAATACACACACACCACCCACATCTTTTCAGATAAAAACTATCAAACAATACTAACACCAAAACTTGCTTGGCTAGTATATAGGCAGGCAATCTGAGAATGATCTAAGTTTGGTGACTTAGATTTAATAATACCAATTTAATGACATATGATTTTACATAATCTACTTAAGAGGCAGAATACAATGAATAAAAATATGCAATATATAACTAGTTATAGAACATCACCATTGTTTTCAAACATACCAAAATGTATACATTCAAAAATGGTACCTGCCTCAAGTAATTACTTTTCAGAAAAATGAATTACCTTCAGATTTTCTGAAATATTCTTGTAAATAACATTAATGGTATCATATCTTAATACTTCGGGGACTTACTTTGTTTTGGAAATAATTCAAACTCATCTTAAGCCAAATCTGGATCATAATTTCTGGTTATAATCAAGATGAAACTAAAAAGTAATAAGGCATTTCTTATGATAATGACAATAATAGTTATGTTAATGATAATAAGGTAGAATTTATTGACTGTCCATAAAATATCAAGAGGTGTTGAATATTTAAGATAAGTATTGCAGTCTTCATAATTTTTTCCCATCTTACAGATAAGCAAAGAGCTATTATAAAATTGTCATAACTTGCCAAAAGTCACATGGCAGTCACACTGCAGAACAAGGACTGAGACTCAAATATCTAGCTGCAAATCCAGGATGCTAAGGTTAATTCTTAATGAGAAATTCCAAAAAACATTTTCTTATTTATATGCTTTTTACTTCCACAATTTCTGTTGTAACAATTTATATTATATCTCGATTTTGATCAATATATACTGTACATTTTATGTGATTTTTTCATTTTTTATTATTATGTTAACCACTATACATCATTAGTTTTTGATGTAGTGTTCCATGATTCATTGTTTGCATATAACACCCAGTGCTCCATGCAGTACGTGCCCTCTTTAATACCCATCACCGGGCTAACCCATCCTCCCACCCCCCTCCCCTCTAGAACCCTCAGTTTGTTTCTCAGAGTCCATCGTCTCTCATGGTTCGTCTCCCCCTCTGATTCCCCCCCTTCATTCTTCCCCTCCTGCTATCTTCTTTTTTTTTTAACATATATTGTATTATTTGTTTCAGAGGTACAGATCTGTACCTATGTGATTTTTTTAAAGGAAAATAAGCTATGAACCCAATTATTCCTCCAAATACATCTCGATTATTTTTAATGTAGAAAATCAATAAAACCCTTCAATGAAAATTAAGTCTTCAAATAATTGTTCATTAGATATTAGATCATTTGGTATGGTTTTCATAAGTTTAACATGGTTACTTTTATTTTAATTGAAATATAAATATGTTTCCATATAAATTTGCAATATGAAAAAAACAGGAAAAATCATTTGTGTAAGTTTTAGTATGTTTACAAGACTAACAAAATTTGATATGAAATATTAAATTTGCTTATCTATCATACAAACACTGATTACAGAGTTTTAGTTTTTGAAGTTGGTACACAGCTTTAAAATATAACTTAGAATGATTATCTCATATACAGTTCAATACAACAAAGGTTCATATAAATATTGTATACCATCAAACACTATCAATTAAGTATATAAACCTAAGATAAAGCTGTTCAGGTGGCATACTAGAAAAGTGGAATTATTACAGGCAGTTTGTATCAATTAAGAAAGTTCAAGCAGTTATTTAAATACCTGAGGCTATCCATTAGCCTTCAAGCTCAAAGAAATCACAAAAACGTAATTATATCCAGCCTGGTGATTGGCACTTAAGTTTATAAGAGGTTATGAAAGCCCCACAGGTCATGATTGAACAAATAGCTCCTGATCACAGCACCAGTGATATCTTAGAAGAACAAGATTATAGAGAAGAGATCTTGATATTTAAGAATGTGCAGTTTTTGAAAAGAAAGATTTGAAATAGCAACTACTATTTTAGAAACAATGCCAATGAATCAGCATAAAAATATATCATTTGTGAACAATTCAGTTTCTAACAATGTGTACACAAACCATATACAACTTTTTTTTTTAAAAATGGGGAATGCTATAAATCTTAAATTCAATCTCAGGAGCAGCATTAACTAGTACATCGCTTCTTACTTAGAGGTTTCCTTCCTACAGATGTCTTAACCCATTTAATCATGCTCCTAAGTACTACCTCGTGGCAGGCAATTAAGACTCTGTAAGTATTCAGACTCTACATCTGTGTACCCATTTCTTTTGAAACAAGAAAAGAAAATTACTTAGCTATAATTCTTACTCTCAGTGAATCGTAATTACAATGACTCTAAACCTTTTGAACTCAAGTGCTCCTGTAGTGCACTTGAGATATGTGTGTGTGTGTGTGTGTATCCCAACCAAGCAAGTCATTCGGTGTCCTCACAAATAGGCAAATACACCTCCAAATCTTAAAGTCCAAAGTATATCTAAAACTATCAGCTTTACATCAAGATAGGCAGAAAATAGTTAATGGAGACAGTTATAATGATGACCCAGAAGATCAAGAATAAAGTTTAAAAAAAAATTACTTCAATAGGTCTAAATAAAGTGTCTCTCCACTTAAGGACACAACCTTAAGTTTTCACCCCTGTAGTTGGGAGCTGTTCTAGTTAATATTCCTTTTACCCAAGAATTATATGGTTTATCAATGTTCAAAGATTTACAAGAGTACTGAATCTATGCTGAAAATAATTTAATCATGGGTGACTCAGAATTCCCTTCAGGATTTTTTTTCCTGCCCTGAGCATCATCATTAAACGCATACATCATTATCACTGCATAATCTTATAGATGCAGAATGCATAGGAAATGGAGTTTTCCTCTATATACTTTAAAATATATGTGGGAATAAATCTGCTTTTAGCTAACTTAATGGACATGTCTCTCAATCATAAAAGCAAAGATGGGAACAAAAGTTTATTCATTGGCATTTTTTACATTTTGGGTTTTCAGGTCAACAGGACTTCAGTATACACAGAATAATAGCATACACGTGTGCGTGCACACACACACATGCACAGAAAGACTTTAACACACCCTTATATATATGGTATAAACAGCTATGTAACCAAGAACTCACCAACACACCCTAGCTGCTAAAACTTCCTTCTCATCACTAATGCTGTAGTAACTCCTGGGTCTTCATTAATTTTCACTGGTGAGAAAATAAATGTCCAGGATCTCCATTACCCCATTGCTTGAATCCTTGGTGCCATGAGAAATTTGATGGCTTACCCTCACTGCTAGAAGATGAGGGTGGGGAATGTGATGAGGAGGCTGTGTTTCCACTCCCACCTTTAAGCCCACTTCACAATGGAAGATGTGTTCCAGAATCTTGGGCTGAAAACTAGAATAAGTTTTTCCATAGAAATAAAAATCTGAATAGCTGAGACTTCTCAGATGATGAGTATTACAACTCAGTTACTTCACAGGATTTTGTAGACTGGTCAGGATAAACTACCTCATATAACACCAATGTTATTAGAAAAATATATTCAGAGTTTTAATATCACTTAAGAAACAATTTTTGAAATATATACTGCTCATATTTTGGGGAATGTCCATAATTAAAAACACAAAGAAATCAAAGTTACTATTTGATAAAATCATAGAATTTTACATAATTTTTAGTGGACATATTTTTCAAATATTTGTACTGACAAATGATTAAATTGAAATAGTAAAGCCTGGGGAGCAACAAGCCTTGCCCAAGATAGAGGGGATCAGGGAATAAAGTCATATACTTATGTGCATGATTTTTATTCTAACTCAACTGGCTATTTTTTTTTCTTCTACAGACCTGGTAACACTGCACAGTTCTTTCCCTTTTTATCAAAATTATCACTTTTGTTTTACTTTTTACTAGATTATTCTAATTAGCATGTAATAAAACAAAACAAAACCTTCTCTTGACCCCAGTCTCCACCTTAACTACTACTCCATTTCTTTTTTATGCAGCAAAACTCTTTGAAAGAGGCCTGTACTTATAATTTTCAATTCCTTTCCTCTCATTCTCTTAAACCCATTCCAATCAAGCCTTCAGCCCACTATTCTACCAAAACTATTCCTGTCAAAATTATTACTGACATCCTTGTTGTACAATCCAATGGTCGTTCTCTGCCCTTGACATAATAGAGCATTTGACACAGTTGACCACAGCCTCTTTCTCGAAACATTTTCCAGGATACTTCCCACTCAGTTTTCCTTCTTTCTTATCATTTCATCTAATTTCTTGCTTCCTCTTCTCTGTCTACTTTCCTAGTGATCCTATGTAGTTCCAGGACTTTATGTTAGCACTCTAACGACATTGTTCCATCACTTTATGGTGTATATAGTTTCTGATTAGAAGTTAGTGGTTTTACAAATCATTACTACCCTGTAGGTAATGAGTCATTTTTCTATTGCTGTTTTCAAGATAATCTCTTTACCTCTGGTTTTCAGATGTTTGACAATAATGACCATAGTTTGATTTATATTTACCTTCATCTGGCTTTTCTTAGCTTCTTGAATCTGTAGTATTGTATATTTCATCAACTTGGAGAAACTTTCAGCCATTTTTTCATCAAATACTTTTTCTGGCCCATTCTCTTTCCTCTCTTCTGGGCTCCAATTACAATTGTGTTAGACATTTTGCTATTGCCCACAGATGCTTAAATCTCTGTTAAAATTTCTGATCTTTATTATTTTTGCTTTTGCAGATTGAATAATTTCTACTGATCTTTCTTCAAATTCATGGACTCTTTCCTTTGTCATCTCCTTTCTGCTGTTAAACCCATCCAGGGAATTCTTTAATTCATAAACACTGTTTTTCAGTTCTAGAATTTTCACTGGACTCTCTCTTCATGTTCTTTGTTTTTCTCAGATTTCCTATATTTTCATCCATTATAAACATCTTTACTTTACCTCACTGAGCACAGTTAAAATAGCTACTTTAAAATCCTTGCTTGTTAATTCTAGTATCTTCATTATCTGAGTTGGCCCCCACTGATTGTTATTTCTCTTTAAAATAGTCACATTTTCCTGATTCTTCATGTGTTAAATAATTTCAGATAGCATTTAGGGTACTGTAAATGCTATTTTGCGGAAACTCTCTATTTTATTCCTCCAAAAAGTAGAAAAATTTTTCATCAGTTAATTTAATTGGATTCAAAAGACAAACTATCTCCACCGAGTTAGCTCAAATGTCAGTTCATTTCTTTTGTCTTTAGCTGAAATCTTTTTCAATCATGTATGGTTCAAGTGTTAGCCAGAGATTTCATAGAGTTTGTACATGGGGAGTAGGGCTCCCCTTTTCTGGTTCTGTTTCCTCATTCACTTTTTACTCTGTGTGGTTGCCCCAAATTCTGTCTTCTAATTCTTCAGGACAGAAGAACTTAAGGTTTTCTATCGCAGCTTAAAAGAGGCCTTGCAGAAACCCTGAAGATGGTACTCAAGCTAAAAGCTATAAAAATGAGGAAATTCACCCAGTACCGTTACTTCTTACAAGTTTCAATTTTCCTTCATAACCTGCCTGGTTTGTTAACTCCTCAGAGCCTTTGTAGTAGTTGTTTTTGGTATTTTATTTAGAATTTATAGCTGTTATTTGCAAGATGGAGATCTGTTAGAAGATTATTCAAACATATTATTGGGGAACCAGCCTTCAATTCAACCTCATGACTTTAAATATTATCTCTATGTTGAAAGCTCCTTAATTAATATCTCTTCTCAAGGTCCTTCCAGACTCACATAGCTAACTGTATGTTCAAATTGCAATTGGCTGTCTGATAAACACTTCAAATTTAATATATCATATATCAAAGATCAATCTCCTGATCTCTCCTCCAAACCCATCTTAGTAGGTTGCAACTTCATCCTTCCAGTACCTCAAGACAGACATTGTTTTCTGCCAACTTTGTAGTTCTCTTGACTCCTTCCTTTCTCTCATATCCTTAATCTAGTCCAGTAGGAAATCCTGTTGGCTTCACCTTTAAAATACATTCAGAATCTAATCACTTGTGCTCAACCATCGTCCCTTGCCAGGATTATAGCAATAGCCTCCTAACTGCTTTCATTGTGACTCTCCTTGACCCCTCAGTAAATATTTAGCATAGTTGGCAGAATGATCCTTTGAAAAGGCAAAGGACTTTTTTACTTCTCAACATTTTTACAGCATCCTTTTTAACTCAAAGTAAAAGACAATTGTATAAAATGAGTTGTAAGCCCCAGCTAACTATCTTCCTTTCTCTTCTGTTTTATTCCCTTCTACAGTGCAGAGGAGTTCTGGCAGGAGTAGGGGACTTCTAAACTGGATAACAAAGATTCTTCCTAAATACTTCCTTCTTGTATAGGAAGTGAAGCTTTTGAATTTAAAAGCCAAGGATTTGCTGCCTTTCTTTTTTTCTTCCAATCCTACAATGATAACATTCAATGACCAATTTCTGGATGCCTGCACTGGAATGAAGGGTCCTAAGTCCCAAGAAAAGGAAATCAAAGAAGTTCAAGTGTAGGGTAATGAAGTCAGGCAGAGAAGGAAATAAGTGATGTTAAGGAGGATATTTCAGTCAATGCTTCAAAATATTCACAAATATTAGCTCTAATCTTTATCACTTGAAGTACTTATTATATCTGACTCAGCCTTTTGTTAAAAAATAACCATGTAGCAAAAAGAATAAAGGAAGATGAGAAAATGCAATTAATCTTTTCTCACAAGATAGATTTCCACTGTAATGCTGAACTTACCTGGGGTTTTCATGAAACCAGAGATCATATACTAGCCCTGAGGCCTGATGAATTAAGAAAAAAATCAAATTGGATAAAAGCGTGAATGCTTCTCTGTCTGAGCCTAAGTATGGTTTAGAGATTCGGGAACACATAAATGAAGAAAGAAAAAGAATTATCCTCCTTTGACACAAAGTAATGAGAAACAACCTGACGTAACATATTAGCATCAAATAAAGCCAAAATCTAAATGAAGAAATTCTTAGCCTTAATGAAGGTCATATGTAAACATACAGAGAATTCCACACTAGCTTTAAAAGGAAACTTGGGAAATTAACTTCCACACATGATTAACTTTGAGGTTTTTAGAGGAAAGTAACTGCCTATATCCCAAGTAATATCATTTAAAATTTAGTTTCTTTTATAATTAATGAAGCAATTGAAAGTGATTACCTTTTTATTGCAAGGGAGTAAAAATTTTTTTAAAGCTAAGTCCTCAGGATATTTGTACAATCTCTTCCCCTTGCCAGGCACAATCTTCCCAGCCTGGTCTCTGCCTCAGCCAAAACAGCACTTCCTCAGAGATCTTCCTGGACATCCTGCTTAGGAAGGTCAATGCCATCTCCTTTCTATTATTCACTAACTCTATAGTCTGTTTATATAATTTTGTAATTGCATGCTTGTTTATATATTTATTCCTTTATGACCTGCATTCTACATCAGATTATAAACACCACAAAACAAGCTGTGTCTTTACTTAATTCCTCAAAGTGTATCAATCACTTAGCATAATGCTTAGTACAGAGCAGATGACCAATTAAATATTTGCTAAATGAATAAAAGAAAAAAAGCAATAAAATTTGCAGCTAACTACTCTGAGGATTTTTTAAGTGATTCATAGTTTTCTGAATGACAAATATACTCTATGTCATTAAGTACTTATTAAATATAACGATCTTTTCTGTTACTATCTTCCTCCAAAACTCCACTGCTTCTGAAACTGCTATTCAGGGCTGTTCTGGGAAATGCTTAAAAACGTGCTCTGTGCACGAAAAGTAATGCATGTGTATATATACATAACTTTATTTTAAATTTTACTGACATAAAAAATACACAGGATACAATTTACAAATAATAAAACATACAATATTCTTCATTGAAAATTCCATCTAGCCAATTGATTCTCACAGACGGATTTTGTTGATTATTTTCCTAACTCTTGTATCCATAGCTAATCCATATTTGAGATTGACAAATGAGTGTAATTCCAATGTGGGTGTTGTTTGACATTTTTGTTAATGTTTTTGAGTACAATAAAAATGACAAAACAGAGACATACATCAGAACTTCACACATTTGTCAACAGTGTTAGTAACTTTTTGCTGACTCAGATTAATAGTTTACAAACACTAGAAGAATATTTTCTCAGATTCTTGTGGTCTTCACACTGTAACACCTGTACACACAACACACTTTTCAATTTAATCTGCGGGGCGCCTGGGTGGCTCAGTCCTTAAGAGTCTGCCTTCGGCTCAGGTCATGATCCCAGGGTCCTGGGATCGAGCCCCACATCGGGCTCCCTGCTCGGCAGGAAGCCTGCTTCTCCCTCTCCCACTCCCCCTGCTTGTGTTCTTGCTCTCGCTGTCTCTCTCTGTCAAATAAATAAATAAATTTCGTCTGCATCATGCATATGTCCTCCATCACTTTCTTATGTGTAGACCAGCAATAGAAAACTTTCTCTGTAAGGGTCAGATACTAAATATTTTAGATTATGTGGGCCTTATACTCTTTGTGATAATTATTCCTATTTGCTATTGTACCACAAAAGCAGCCATAGACAGCACGTAAACAAAAGACTATGCCGTATTCCAATAAAACTTAGACTGTGCACACTAGTCTAACTATGTACAAATACTCTAGCTATGTACAAAAACAAGCAATAGGCTGAATATGGCCTAAGGGATGTAGTTTGCCAATCCCTTGCCTAGATAATCAATAGAACTATAAACTGGGCCTAAATTTTAGCACTTACCATTTTAATGGTTCACATCCTCCCTCATTGCTGATTTCAAGTTACCAATGTGATATCACTGCATGCTGAGTTGGGAAGAGATGGACAATAAAATAGAACACAACTAAATAGTATTCCCACCATATAGTTACCTATAATATATTTAGATAACATAAAGAGTATGGGTAACAGCGAAAGACAGTAAAATAATTAGAAAGTGGTAAGTTGTATTTATTAACTTTGCTTTTAATATATTTTGTTTAACTGAAGTTTATGTAATCTAATTTTTTTTTGAATGACTGAGTTTAAAAAGTGAACCATAAAATTCCCCCAAATTTAACAATCTACTTTCCTGAGCTGATAGGAACAGGCTTCTGACACTACAGCTCTATTGCATTCCTTGAAATTCTCTCTACACTCTGCATCTCCTACTTCAATCTGGTTCTCTTCTTTCTTTTTTGACTCTATTTATTGTCAGGTAGCTCCTTCTCCTACTCTCATTTCCAATTTACAGTGTTCAGTGTGACTCTGTCCTTCCATCTCTTCATAATCCTATAGTATGCTCTCTTACCATAACTTCAACTACTCCTTCATTGTTGATTATGCTCAAAAATATATATTTTGCTCTGTACTGTCATTCACATTTCTAAATGGACTGCTGTTATATATATTTCCATCTGGATGCTTTGATGCCCTAAGGTCATATCAAATTTAATGAATCTAAAATCAGTCATCAAATTTTCCAGTTCCCTCTCCCTCATGCCTTAGTCATTCAAGGTATTTTTGTCAGTGAGACCAGCTTGAGATTTCTAATTCACCTTCTCCTTGGCCTATATTCCTTCTTTAAAAAAAAAAAAGATTTTATTTATTTATTTAAGAGAGAGAATGAGCAGGGGGGCAGGGGCAGAAGGACAAGCAGACTCCCTACTGAGCAAGGACCCTGGGATCATGACCTGAGCCAAAGTCAGATGCTTAACCTACTAACCCACCCAGGCACCCTGGCCTATATTCTTTCCTATCAGTATTTCCTGTGAGATATATTCTATCACATCTCTCTCTATTCACTTTTCCACCATACAGTTCACACAAGAATTATAGTCTCTTGGTTGATCTGTCTTCAACTTTATCATCTCTTTAGGGTTTCTTATTGTGCAGTGAGGCTCATTTATTTTAAATCCTGAGTTTATCATACTTAAACCCTTGATTAAGACCTAACATGTATCCGATTGCCTACCTCAATGATTTAAGCCTAAATTCTGTGCCTCTCAATTTCAAGAGCTTCATTATCTTCAACCAAATTTATCTTTACTAAGCAATGCCATTGTTCAATATTTTGCCAAGTAGACAAAATTCTTAGATATTGTAACTTGCATTTCATTTTTATATGGGTAGGCCATAAATAACTTGTTGATTTATTTGTTATCCATTAATGATTTTTAAATGAGTGGAGCCGCATCAGGAAACTCAAAAGATATGCTTCCACTGGAACAATAAAGATACAATATATTAAGGAAGATACAGATATCCTAAAGATGTTTCATAAAGAAAAGTTTACCATTCATCTATATTCAATAGACTGAATAAATAGGCTGAATCCTATGATTTGTGCTATGCTAAGGACACTAGGATGAATAAGACACATTTTTTTGACTTCAGAAAGCCACAGTCTACTCAAGTAACAGTATGATCAACATATTTTTAAAAGAACATTGCCTCAGAAAGTCTGCAAGTCTTGGTGAAAAAGGTATTAAAAGCTAAAAATCCATAATCTCAGGAAACAAACTGAGGGTTGCTGGAGTGGTGGGTGGTGGGAGGGATGGGGTGGCTGGGTGATAGACATTGGGGAGGGTATGTGCTATGGTGAGCGCTGTGAATTGTGCAAGACTGTTGAATCACAGTTCTGTACCTCTGAAACAAATAATGCAATATATGTTAAGAAAAATAAAAGAAGAAGATAGCAGGAGGGGAAGAATGAAGGGGAGTAAGTCGGAGGGGGAGACGAATCATGAGGGACAATGTACTCTGAAAAACAAACTGAGGGTTCTAGAGGGGAGGGGGGGTGGGGGGATGGGGTAGCCTGGTGATGGGTATTAAAGAGGGCACATTCTGCATGGAGCCACTGGGTGTTATGAACAAACAATGAATCATGGAACACTACACCAAAACAAATTAGGTAATATATGGTGATTAACATAACAATAAAAAAATTTTAAAAAAAAGAAAAATAAAAGAAGAAGAAGATAGCAGGAGGGGAAGAATGAAGGGGGGAAAATCGGAGGGGGAGACCAACCATGAGAGACGATGGACTCTGAGAAACAAACTGAGGGTTCTAGAGGGGAGGGGGGTGGGGGATGGGTTAGCCTGGTGATGGGTATTAAAGAGGGCACATTCTGTGTGGAGCACTGGGTGTTGTACGCAAACAATGAATCATGGAACACTACATCCAAAACTAATGATGTAATGTATGGTGATTAACATAACAATAAAAATTAAAAAAAAAAGAAAAGCCCCTGTGGTGAGGGGGGAAGCTAAAAATCCATGTGTCATTTCAAGGGCTACATAAAGGGCTTACTGAAGATATCCCTTCATTAGGTAAATTAGATAAACTATTTAACAAGATATTTTTTAAATTAACTTTTAAAATATACATTGAATTCCAGGCAATATTAAATATTATGTAGATAATTAAAAATATTTTATCTATTTCAAATTTTAATAGAGATTTTTGTGGCCTAAACATTAGACTTAACCCATATTTTTGTGAGAATTTCTTTAAAGATTTTATTTATTTATTTGAGAGAGAGAGTGAGAGAGAGCATGAGCAGGGGGAGAGGTAGGGGGAGAGACAGAAGCAGACTCCACACTGAGCTGGGAGCCCAAAGTGGGGCTCGATTCCAGGACCCTGAGATCATGACCTGAGCTGAAGGCAGACACTTAACCAACTGAGCCACCCAAGTGCCCGGAGAATTTTTACAATTCTGTATAGTTTTGGATGTTTTAGAAAGCATGACCAATTTTGGGTTATAATGTGTTCTACCTAGCAAATCAATAATGCTCCATCCACAATAACATACATTCTTATATGTGGTGAAAAAGAATCTTTTGTTAATGACTACATACTCCAGAAAAGGAAACTGAAGGGACACCTGGGTGGCTCAGTTGGTTAAGCATCTGCCTGCAGCTCAGGTCCATGATCCCAGAGTCCTGGGATCAAGGCCCTAGTCAGTCTCCTTGCTCTGCAGGGAACCTGCTTCTCCCTCTGCCTGCCACTCCCCCTGCTTGTGCGTTCTCTCTCTCTCGCTCTCTCTAGCAAATAAATAAATAAAATCTTTAAAAAAAAAAAAAGAAATTGAACGTGTTTAAAAGCAAGCATTTTCGACCATCAGTAATCTCTTGAGCAATCACAAATATTACATAAGATGCTATAGAAATAAAAAATATTGTAACATTTAAAAATTATTACTTAGTTGGCATGTCTAAATAAAGGTATTTGCTACTTCCTTCCTCATTAATAAAATGGGACAACTGTATAGTACTGAGTGTTTTTCCTAATATAAATTCAGTAAAAATTCTTAGTCATAAGAAAATTAAAATTCCATTTTTTCCATTATAAACAACTTTCAAAATTTTAGAAGTGACTGTCCATTATAAAGATATTAAGCAATACAAACATATTTAACTCAGCCCCTATCAGGAAGCATAAAACATACAATCTTTCTGCATCATAAAAATCATAGTAATGAATAATGATTAAACTCCAAAGTATTTAAGTCCTCACTTATATTTTAAAGTGAAATTAAAACACACTTAAGAAAAGGTATGAAAAAGACATAATATAGATACTGTTTGTCCATCTGGATTTCATGAAATTCTTAATCTTCATTGTTATATGAAGCCTTATAAATTAGCTTTCCTTGGTTCAAGGGGATTAAGTAAAAATCTGTCTTCACTGTTCCATTAACTCTAGTGGTGGACATTAAATCTCCTTCTAGGAATTAAGTGTCTTAAGAATGTGTAAAGACGGAAAATGAATCTTTGTGGTGAACATTTTCTTGAATAACTTTGTGTTTCTAATGTGATAATCTGTATGTTATCTTTAAACCACACTTAAACCACTTAAAAGTAACTTTGAGCTGAGTAAGGAAGTTGGACAAAGATCTGTTTCAGCTCTAAAATGCTATGATCTCACCTTTTTTTTTAATTGCCTCAAAAGCTTATAACATTTTTCTAAAGTCAATGTAGATGTCATATCTTTTATACATTAAGAATTTTTTAATTTACCCACTAGTTATCCAGTACCAAACCTCATGATAATTGTCAGTGAGCAAACCAGTGTCAATTTTAGACATGTATGATGGGACAAGACATGAGATAAAACTCTTTTTCTCATATGGCTCACTTTGAAGGCAAATGCCAAAAGGCATTCTAATCTGTTCTGTAACAAGTAATACTATTAGAATATCTGCACAAAGCTATTACTTTAGAAATAAAAGATACAAGCTTAAATCTGTACATTATGTATATTTGTCAAAAAATCAATACCCCTACTATGGGAAGAAGGTAGAAAGAGAAGGATCCAGAGGGAGAGAAAAGAGTGAAACCTGCATTTAAAAAGCAACTCAATTGCCTTACCTTCAAAAATTTCTTACACATTTCAAGAATCATTTTTCCCATATGATTGCCATGAGAATAATAAGAAAGTATATGTAAAACATTTATTGTATACTGGCTTCTTTTACCTTAAAACTGAAATAAAAGGTAATTTACTACCGATCCGTTTTTTATTGAAGTTTACTATATACAGGCAATTCTAAATTTTTAAATTATTTATAAAGAAGCTACATGATTCACTTGTTCAGCAGCAGGAACCCAGAAATTTGGCCATATACCTAGAGTGTGGGTTACTTTCTGGGCTAGTGAATCATAAATCTATATTAAAGTGAGCCCAAAGTGAAAAAATTCAGTGTGAATACGTTGGTTAAAGACACACAAAGTCTTTAAAAGAGCAGCAACGATACAGCTTGGATTCTCTACTTCTTTCTTTGTCTCTCTGTGGGGCCTGCCCTTCTTGTCCTTCAAAATTCACCAAAGTGAGAATAAATACTCCTTCTGGAACAGTAAGATCACAGCATGCAGAATTCCTCTAGTGCCTTTGAAATAGATCAGTACCAAGGCATCTGAGACCACATGGGCATCTGGTCCAGTTTTCAGTCACCACAGATTTCTGCGGAGCTACCCATTGCTCCTGCTGCATGGCCCAGGCAGATCTAAAAGCTCTGCTGCCTCTAAGCCATGCTTAGGGGTCACAGGAAACTTTGTTGAAGCTGTCCATGCCCATGATCCCTCCTGCAAAGACTCCATAAGCCATTCTACCCTCAGATCTCACAGCCTCACCAGCAGTGCTACTGGATATAAGGAATGGTTGTTACTAATTTTAGGACCCAGAGATTTCCTCCTCAGCTCCTTCCCTGAACTTATAAAGCAGGGAGAAATCTTGCCAGACTAGAGAGGAAATATCACTCTCCAATACGATATGTTCAAGACATTTTGTCTATACCCATGAACCTCATCCTTTTTACTCCTCCATTATCCCTCCACATTTTTCTAAAGACTTAGGTTTTCAGAAAACAAAACCCAGACAGACTTGCAACCTCCTTTCCATTCTACCCATGCATGGTTTGATGACCATGGTAGAGAAATAATAACCTCCTTAAACGGACAAAAGAGGAAGAAAACCAGAATACAAGAGAAAAAATATAGATTAACATTTCAAAATTTTATCAGTCCATTAGGGTATTACTTTACTTTTTTTTCACTGAAATAATTTAAAGTATATGAAGGGTCTTGTGAAAATTCTATTGCTCTACCCAGATTTATTGCTTTTTTTAAGTAATTAATTTAGAACTCACCAAGATACATTTTATATAAGACAATGAAAGGGAGGTAGAGTCTTTGACAAAAAAAAAAAAAAAAAGTCCTTTTTTCAGTTATTTTTGCCTCCTCACCTTTCACATTATGGAAATCTGGGTAAAGAAGCAAGGAGGGCAGTAGATAAGGCCTACTATCTCCCTCAACTAATCTTACCTGAAAAGTGAATCCCAAAAGATGCTCAGTCTATTCCCTACTTCAGAAATGATACATAATTCCTACCTTTACTAGCCCATGGGTTTCATTGTTTATTTCCATACATCTGTATGCCATTGCATATTGTGACTTGTCCAGTATCCTCAACCTTTACCAGAGGTTAGCATTTGAACAAGATTAACTCCCTCCAATCTTGAATACATAAGGCTTCCCTCCACTCATAAGCCCTCAGTAAATTACCACCCCCCCCATCCTTCTTCAACCATCAGAGCCAAACTTGATTGAAGTTATCTATAGTCAGTCTCCAATATAGCTCTCTCTTTCCTCAAACCACACAATGACTAACACTTTATTGAAGCAGGTCTCAGAGAAACTTTCTCCTCATTGCTATATCCAATAAGAATTTCTCAGTTCTTATTTCATTTCTGGTTTCCTATTTTCTGGTCTGTGTCCCCCATTCAACTATTATCTCTATGAGGGCACCTATATATCCTAATTAGCATATGACACCCACCCAAAAATACATTGTCTAATGAATGAATAATAGAAAGGAATAGAAAGAAACTGTCCTACCTAACTTATAATTTCCAGCAAGGAAGACACGTTCTCCGGAAAAAACAAAGATTTAGCCTTCAGTCTGAAACAAATTCAGATATGCCCTGGATTTTACTTTTGTGTTGTCTTTATTGTTTTGCTACTGCCACTTGATCTTGCAATACATTTCCTTCACTGGATCTTGGGGAGGATTTTTTTTTTTTAATATTCTCTTCAAACTGATTTTCCATCCACACTATTCTTGGGAATCAATTCCAAAGTAAGAACAGCAGACCCTATCAAATATTTCAAAATATTTAGCTGTAACTAATCTCTCATAGGCTCATCATAAAACAAATCTTCATATTATAAGATTTCAAGCTATTTTTACCTTGGTGATTATATTACTTTTACATTTACAGTATAGAATTTTCATGGTAGGGAAATTGTTATATCTTATGTTCCATTTTATAATACAAGTGTCTTATTTTTGTAATAATTCAATAGATATTGCACAATTAATGGAACCAAACTAGCTTGTCTAAAGATAAACTTAAGAAAGTAATCTAAGACAAAAATTAGTTTTTTCCAGTATCTATGAAATACTACTCATATATTTCTTTTGTGCTTATCCTTTCCATAAAGAAAACTTTCACTGTAACACCATTAATTTTATAATAATTCAAAAATCATTGAAAATAAAAATAATAGCACATATGATATTCAGGAGGAAGAAAGACAATATGAGAAGATGGGTAATTTAAAATTCTGAAGAAAATAAAGATTGCATTTTTACTTTCTTCTGGTTTGGAAATATAGCAACCAAGGAACTTCTAATGATCAGTTTTGCTTCCCAGATAAAAAGGTCTCCAAAAATGTATTTTTTTAAAAAATAACATCAGTAGTATTAAATATTTATTTTACAAGTAAATCAACTGCTTTGTTTAGCTTTTCTACCTCTAGCTAAACTACCTGTACTGTCTCACAGGTGAGGGGAGGAGTGGACAGGGAGTGAGAGGGTATGAGAATTATCCACATCTAAGTAATCATAACAGACCTTAAAAAATGTGGCAGTAGAGACAGAGAAAGTGAAGGGAGAACGTCCACATAATTCATGCAACTGACGCATGAATTCATTTAAAATTGTCATTGAACTAATAAGGAAAAATCTGTGTCCTAAGATGGCCGACAGAGCCAGCGAGGGAGTCCCAGTCCTCGCCCTGGGGCTCTTCTGGGTTCTTCTCCTTGCTCTGCTTCCCACTTGCCCCAATCCGGGTCCTTCTCCATGTCCTGCTTCCAGCACGCACCAAAAGTGCCAAGTATGCGGAAGCAGAAGTGTATAAATTGCCTCCTTTGTTTGTGCTCCGTGCTCAGACCTTTGGAGACCACTCTCCTCTGAGCCCGCTGGTGTTAAGTAAACCTCCTACGCTCCAAGGTCTCCGGGTGCCGCTTGGTTCTTCCATTGGGCGATCCAGTCCAGGTTCCGTAACATTTGGTTCCCTGACCGGGAAACCCAACCGCACTGGCCCGTTGTTGCCACCGCTTTGGGAAAACAGTGGGGTGGTGACAGAACAAGATGTCATAACAGACAAGGCGCACCTGCCTAATTTTTGGCAGTCTCCCACCCCGGTCGCCTCGGGCCGGCCCCGCTCCACTGTTCCCGCCAGACTCGAGGAGACTTGGCAGGCGAGGACCTGATCCCGACGTTGGATTCCAATAAGGCCTGGGGCCCCAGGACCCAGACAAGCCCACACCCATTGGGGTGGAAGGGGAGCCTGATCACCTCCCAGAGACCTCTTAGCCGTCTCACAGGTAGGGATTCCCAGGGAGGGAGTGTAATAACTTCTGGAGTGTGAATGTGTGAGTGAATATCCAGTCCGACCTGGCTTGCTCAAGTGGACAGATTCTGTGACTCCACGGGCGGGCACCCTTAAGGTCCTCAGAAGCCTATAGAGTCTGAGTGGGCCTGTCTGCGATTCCATGGTGAATGGCAAACAGTCTATGGCGGCATCAGAATAGTTTCCAATCGTAAGTCACAACGTTGAAATCGCTACGGCTAAGCCTCACCTAAGCTCCTTCAGGACACAGCCAGACAGGCATCTGACTGATCTCATCTCAGGAGGCACCCCTCTTTTATCTGTCTCTGTGCTACCGCACACGGGGACATCACCACGGGATCAGGGCAGAGTAAACCTACGGTTCTAGAGACCATAATCAAGAAATTTCAAGAAGGGGTTTTCAGGAGACTTTGGAATCAGGGTGAACCCCAGCAAGTTGAGAACCCTATGTGAATTGGAATGGCCCATCTTTGATGTCGGGTGGCCTTCGGGAGGGACACTGGATGTCCCAACGAATCATCGAGTATGGCAAGTCGGAACAGGAGAACCAGGACACCCTGACCAGTTTCCATACATTGACTCCTGGCTAGGAATTGCTCAGACCCTTCCCCCCATGGGTGCAATTCGCTTGCAATAGGCAGGGACAGGCCAGAGTCTTAATCACCTCATGCAAGTGACCTAAAGAAAATCAGCAAAAGCCCCAGTCTCCACAAATCTTAGCCAGAGATCCCGAGGATGAACCAAACCTGCCCCCACCATACATACCCCCAAAACCACCTACACCTGTCTCTTCAGGTCCAGACACTCCACCGCCATCGGTTTCACCAGTGCCCCCTGGCCCAGAGGATCCATCAGCGCCCCCAGGCCCAGAGGATCCACCAGTGCCCCCAGGCCCAAAAGATCCACTTTCTCCAGGACCAGCAACCAGGCTGTGCCCCAGGCCAGATACAAGCGCCCTCCAAATGCCAGTATGAGAGACATGGGAACCCAAGAGGCACAATGAAGATGGGACAGTCCAACCCGGCCATTCCATGATGTATTATCAGCCCTTCTCCACCACCAACCTCCTCAGCTGGAAACATAACACCCCATCCTACTCTGAGAAACCACAGGCTATGGTAGACCTCATAGAATCGCTCTTCCAGACTCATCGGACAACCTGGGAAGACTGCCAACAGTTACTCCGCACCCTGTTTAACACAGAGGAAAGGAGGAAAATAAATCCACCCCTAGCATCTGACTGCTGGATCTGTATAAAGCCCGGTCCCGTCCAATACCTAGGCGTCATCTTCAACCATTCTATAGTGTCACCTCCCACCTCGGCACCAGGGACCTCAGATTATCCCTTTCTGGCTCCAGTACTGCTGCATGGCAACTCTTTCTCTCCCATCACTGGCCACAGTCAGGTCTGTGCGCCTAACAACACTTTTCTGGCTTGTGATCAAAGTGTATACATCTGCATCACCCCGCACCATCAATCATGCACACTTGTCAGTCTCTTACCTGATCTTTCAGTCCTTCCCCGGGAGCAATGCCCCACTCATATGGAGACCTCCTAAGCGCCCTCGATGCTCCCCCGTGGCCATCCCTCTTATCATGAGCCTGCTGGCCGCATCAGGTGTTGCCCTCGGTGTCACTGGCGTCAGAATGTCTTAGGTTCAGTACCAGGGGTTAACTCAACAACTCACAGAGGATTTTTCCGCCCTCACTCAGTCGGCCCTGGCCCTGCAGTGCCAACTCACGTCACTGGCCTCGGTGGTCCTCCAAAACAGGCATGGGCTCGACTTACTCACAGCCATGCAGTGTGGGCTCTGCTTCTTCTTACAGGAGGAATGTTGTTTCTATGCTAATGAGTCGGGGGTGGTCCAAGAAACTCTGGCCCAATTACAGGAACGAGTACATCGCCAGTGGGAATCACTCCAGTGGACAACTTGGTGGGATACCTTCTCACAATTGTTCCCTTTGTTTGCCCCCCTCATCGGCCCCCTCCTATTGCTTCTCCTCATAGTAGCATTTGGTCCTTGGATTCTTAAATGGCCTTACTACGTTTATCACTATTCAAATTGCTAAGATCAGACTCCAGTTACTCCTTATTCACTATCGCCCATTAGAAGATGAAAGTGATGCCCTCTAAACTAGGTGTTTAAAGGGGCATCAAAGGGGGGAATGATAAGGAAAATCCTTATCCTAAGATGGCCCACCAAGATAGCGAGAGAGTCCCAGTCCTTGCCCCGGGGCTCTTCCGGGTTCTTCTCCCTGTTCTGCTTCCCACGTGCCCCAATCCGGGTCCTTCTCCCTGCCCCGCTTTGCGCACGTGCCAAAAGTGCCAAGTATGCAGAAGTAGAAGTGTGTAAATTGCCCCCTTTGTTTGTGCTTGGGGCTCAGATCTTTGAAGACCAACCTCCTATCCAAGATTTCCAGGTGCCGCTGGGTTCTTCTGTGGGTGATCCAGTCCAGGTTCCATAACAGAACAATTCCTTTTGATGGTTTTCATCTACAAAAAAAATACACCTTTAAGCATTTTACTTCTATCACTAATATCTCCACTATTATAACACTAATGCCTCCATTGTCTGTTAGGATACTCTGCTGGGAGCACAGAGCACAGCAGGGTCTGGCTTCTACCTGCCTCTCCTGCCATCCACACCCACTACTATAGCAGTATTAAAACAATTTACCTGGGGTGCCTGGGTGGCTCAGTTGGTTAAACGTCTGCCTTTGGCTCAGGTCATGATCTCAGGGTCCCGAGATCGAGCCCCACATCAAGCCTTACATCAGGCGCCCTGCTCTGCAGGAAGCCTGCTTCTCCCTCTCCCACTCCCCCTGCTTGTGTTTCCTCTCTCATTGTGTCTCTCTCTGTCAAATAAATAAAAAAAATCTTTAAATAAATAAATAAAACAATTTACCTGCTTTCTTCATGCTATCTCACATTCCTCTGCTTTTCCATGAGCTAAAACCTATTCAAGACTGTTTAACATGTTAAAGTGGCCAGATTAGACCCAGAATGGAGTCACTTGTGCTCAGTCCTTACATCTGCAAACCAAAACTTAACTAAATTTCTATGTTAGGCTCTCCCAGAAAGGGAAGGCCTAGGATCAACCAATCAGTACTTGCCCACTGAGAACAAGTTACCGGATCAGCTTCAAGGCAGTCCTTTGCTCCACAAAATGAAAGTAACCCTGTTTTAACCAATCAGCAAATGCCAAGTAGAACTTCTTTGTGCCTGCTCACTTCATTGTGGAAAAATCTGTCTCCTTAGACAGCTCTTTGGAGCACCATTCTGTCTACTAGATTGGATACTTCCTGATTCATTAACTGCTGAATAAAGCCAACAGGACCTTTAAAATTTACACAGGTGAATTTTTCTCTAATGAATGTTCACCTTTCCTAAGAAGGCTTCTCTTGCCCCCACAAGCACTCCTTCTCTGCACACCCTCCATATCTTTATTATCCTACTGATCATGTCACTAGGCAAATGTTTATTTCTTTCCAATTCATTTCAGGCTCCAGAAGGAAAGTTTATTCTTAATCATCTGTGTTTCCTTGTGATCAACTGCAGCATCCTGGATATACCTCATAATATAAAGGGATGAAGATAGCAAATTTATGATCCACTTCACAATTATAGTGATATAGTCTAAATGAAACATTTATTAATAATTGAAATGTCAGTATTTGATGATATAAATAACACCCAAATGTGAAGTGCAAATTATTGAGGGAGGCAGGTCATTGGCAGGGAGGGCAAAATGCTTCTCTTGCCCTTGAGTCCCCTATCCACTGTGATTTCCTACTTTGCTTTTTTGACTTCTCAGTCACCCCTCAGAACACAGGCCAACTGTTTTCAAATGTCCCTGAGCCCCCGCTGAGCTCTCAGTGATCACTCTGTAAGAAGGCTTTTCCTACACTGTCCTCGCACTGCTCTAAATTCACGAGAGGAAAAAAAACACTTGGCACCAAAGGCCCTGAGAAATAAGCCATGACAAAACCTTTCAGCTGTGTTCCAATGTTGAAGAAACCAAAAAACCTACAGTCTGAGAAAGTGGCCCCAGGATTTGGAGATTTTCATCCCTAGAATTAGAGAAGAATACACCATCCCTGAGCTTGTGTAGTATAAAATCTGATGAGCAGAGTCATAATCTGGTTCTCCATGCAGGAGTAGAACACAGCAAGGAGCCTCTATCTGGTAGCCTGATACCCATTTGATTACCTCTATCCTCTAAATCTTACTTGTAGGTGTAAAGCAAAGGCCTTATATTGTACTCAGGTATATACGTATCCAGATGTTCTCTGGCTGAATAAATTCTCTCCGTCTGGTCCCAAATTCCCACCTCTCATTCTACCTTCTCTTTACTGGCTACGTGATAGAAAAATTCAGCTTTATGTAAAGTGCCATGATAGACCTAGTCCTGAAAACCCCATGCACAAAAGCTCCTCTGAGAGTATGATCAAAGGGAATTTTAAAAGTTTGAATAATCTCTAGGCTCCCACACCCCCACCACAACAATGACCAGTCAAGGCTTTGTCATATATTTCCCAGACTCTGTAGCTCAGTCTTAGCTTCTCTCATCTGATCTCCATTAAGTCCACACCAGCTTGGACTGTCATCTGTACTTTGTAAGTCTTCACTGTCTTTTTCTACTGCATGTCTTCACTGTCTTTTTCTGCTTCACTTCTTTTTATCATTTCCATGGCCATCAAGCAACTCTCATCTTTCTCAATTCTCTGAAGGGGGAGGAGCATGGCCAATGACTTCCATCACCACCAAAAGCATTCACATCACACCTTGAGAACGCAAAACATACCTCACTTTGAAATTTACTCAGTCACCCTCAATTGTCTGAGCTTAAGGAAAATGCAGGGGTGAAGGGAGGGTTTTCCTTTATATAGTTCTTTCCTTTTCCATTTGTTTGTTCTTGTTTTGTTTTACTGTGGTAAAATATACATAACATAAAATTTACAATTTTAATTATTTTTAAATGTACAATTCAGTGACATTAAGTACATTCACATTGTCATGCAATCATCAGTATCACCCATTCCCAAAACTCTTATCATCTTCCCCAACTAAAACTTCATACCTACCTACTAAGCAGTAATTCCCTATCCACCCCCTCTTCCCAGTCCCTGACAGCCATCATTATACGTTATGGCTCTTTGAATTTGACTACTTCAGGTACCACATATAAGTGGAGTTATACAGTATTTGTATGATTACTTCACTCAGTCCAATGTCTTCCAGTTTTATCTATGTTGTAGCATATATCAGAATCTCCTCCTTTTTAAGGCTGAATAATATTTCTTTGTATGTATATACCACATTTTGTTTATCCATTTATCTGTCAGTGGGACACAGGGGTTGTGTGTACTTTTTGCTATTGTGAATACACTGCTACGAACATGAGTGTACAAATATCTGTTTGAATCCCTGTCTTCAACTCTTTTGGACATATACCCAGAAGTGGAATTGTTGAGTCTTGTGGTAATTCTATGCTTAATTTTTTGAGGAACTCCGTACTGTTCACATTAGTTTTTATATTTACCATACCCTAAAATGTCTTATCCTTAGGTCAAATATATACATTTGAATATAAACAATGAGGGAAGATGTATTAGTTAACTATTGCTATTTATCTATTTACACCTGAAGCTTAGCAACACAAAACAATAAATATTTATTATCTTACCATTTCTGTAGGTCAGGAATCTGTGCACAGTTTAGCTGGGATACCTTTGATTCAAGGTGTCCTACAGGCCATAGTCAAGATATTGGCAGGGGCTGCAGTCAACCAGAGGCTCAACTGGAGAAGGATCCACTTCCAAGTTTAGTCTATTTGGGAAGTCTCAAAAGATACACTTCCAGGGTCACTCCGATGGCTGCTGCCATGCACCAGGTCCTCACTAGCTACTGGAAAGAATTCTCAGTTCCTTGCCACATGGGCCTCTCCATAGTGCAACCTGCAGCCTGGAAGATTGCTTTTCCCAGAGTGTGGGCTCCTGGAGGGAAAGAGAGAGCCAGGAGAGAGTTTGAGTAAGACAGAAAGCAGTCTCTCTGTAACCTAATCTCAGGAATGACATCCCATTACTTTGGCCATACTTTGATTCATAACCATACTTTGGTTCATTACAAGTGAATCATTAAGTCCAGCAAACACTCAAAGAAGGTAGTTATATAAGATTGTGAATATCAGGAGGCTGAGGTCATTGTGGGCCACTCAGAGGCTACTTACCACAGAGATGTGTTTTGGTTTGGTTTTCATTGCCATAACATTGAACAACTAGCATCTAGAAGACATTCAGACTATTTGTTCAAAGAATGAATGAATATTAGTGGAAATGGAACATCTGCCTTTTCACGTTTATATTGTATTTGAAATCTGAGAAAATTTTACGATGATTTTAACAACTAAAATATATTTTTACTTCTCCTATTTTATCATATTACATTTAAAAATCAGAATCAAATTCAGCATCTCTCTTGAAGACATTAGGAAAATAATACCACTTACTGACTCCTTTTGTATATTTCCTGGTATTCTGGTAGAAACTTAGTCATTTTATGACATATGGAAATAGATAATATGGTTGAAGATAATGTAGTCTATTTTAAGAATTTAACATCCGTTACTGAAAGGCTTTTATGCTTCAAGTTAAGGAAAGCAAAGACTATTACAATGAAGATATGCTTGCTATTTATTCTTGGGATTCTTTTTTTTTTAATAGAATATTGATCTAGAGGCTTCTTGTTTAAATTACAACAGTAATAAGGAAAAAAAATACATCTTTATTAAGAATGGACCAGCTGCTACATTGGATACTAAAGGTATATCTAAATGTGCCCTCATCTTTTAATATCTTTAAATATGGTTAATTGGTTTTATTTCCTGGAGTAGGTAAGTTATACTGAGAATTTTAGGATTGTTGATCATTTTTAGGCTTCCTGAAAATTATTAGACATTTGAATAACCTCTAGGCTTTTAATATCTTTAAATTAAGTTAATTGGTTTTATTTCCTGGAGTAGGTAAGTTATTCTTACCTACAAACAGATAAATTTTTGGATTTATTCATAGGCCAGTTTAAGGAGAAAGTTGGAATATTTGGCAGCAGTATGCTGGGCAATCCCAGAGAAAAAGTTATGCAATAAATACATTGTGAAATCTTTAAAGAAAGAAAGAAAAAAAAAGAAGAAAAAAAGAAAAGAGGAAGGAAAGGAAAGGAAAGAAGAAAAGAAAAGGAAAAGAAAAGAAAAGAAGAGAAAAGAAAAAAGAAAAAAGAAAAGAAAAGAAAAAAGAAAAGAAAAGAACCCTTAGCCAAGAGTATAAACTATCTGGAGGGGGTTGTACTGCAGGAAGAAAATGATAAATAACTTTCACCTATTAGCCCACTCAGATACATAGGAAGTGACTATTTAAGGAATGCGTTGTAAAGTATTTTGAGGCCACTCTCAGGGTTTAGCAGATATATGCAGTTTTCAGTTCGTGACTGCCAGTGGTGAGGGAGAAGACAGCAGCAGCAAAATACTTCTGTATCATGCTGTTTGTTGTGATTATAATAAAATGGTGTCATGTATTTCTTTTACATTACATGGTGCCTAGCAAAGTTTTTTTGGATTTTTTTTATCTCAATATTGGGATGTCCTAAACAGTTGTTTATTGCACCTAACTTACAATGAAATAAATTCCAGTTTTTCTATCTCTAGAAGTTTACAATTCTACAGTAGCCATCTAGACTGTTATCTGAAGTATATAGGAATATTTCTTGCATTTTTAACAATAAAATGGTATTGTTGTATTTTATTTATTTTATAAACACAACCTTCAATTCAATTTCTAATTGTATAATGAAAATTTACTTGATTACTATTAATTAACTTGCCAGAGAACAAGGTTCCCTGTGAATCTTAAAAAAAAAATCCAAGTTTCTAATGTCTCTTGCTTGTATACGTGACAGGTAGCATTCTTTTCATATTGCAATTTTAAATTAATGTTTAAGCCTAATGAGCCACAGCAATCCTGTTTTTGGTCATGTTATGAATATCTAAGTTCTCTAGAATCTCATAAGGCAGACCTGAGGTTCTTTATCTGATCCTTAAGTTCTTTCATGACAGATTTTCCATGTTAAGACTTTCTTACTATCAATACTTGAAGAGAAAATGAGAAGTATAAATTAAGGTATTATTTTCTATTGATTAAAAGAACCAACTATTGAAGTATTACCTATTTGTTAGAAAATGAATCGTGTTTTATTTTGTATCATTTTATAATAAAAACTTTCACTATAAAGCATAATGTGATTATAAACCTGGAAGGGGCATTTTATAGGGGTTCTTCACCTAAAGTCCATAAAGTGTCTGGGCTTCAGGGCATCTGTGAAACTCCTGAAATTATATGATATTTTATGTTGATGAATATGTTTCTCATTAGAGGATCCAGACAGAGAAGGAAAGACAACACTGAAGATGACTCAAAGGTCTGTGGCCCAAGAAATAGAAAGAAAGGAATATGTCATCAACTAGAAAAGGATGATTTTAAATGATCTGGGAACTTCAAATGGGGCTGAGATTTTGAGGGTCAAGCTTTCAGTTTTGTATGGGTTAACTCTGAGATGTCTATTAGGTAAATTAAGCCAACCTGAACCAACCGGACACAGGATGGCAAGACAAGTAAAACAAGCAAGCTGAAAAATGTTCTGGTAAGTGTTCAGGTAAGTAACAATGCTATAAGGATATAGTAGAAAAATCCGAGGACACATGTCTCCTGAGGGCCGTTTCCAGTTTTGTGCAAAAATCTAATTTTCCTCCCAAGTCCGCTGAAAGGCAAAGATATCAGTTTTGCATTTGAGAAAGAAACCATTTTCTTTCCATATGTATTTTTTGTTGTTGTACCAGTGATATATAGCTATTAAGTATGGTTATAAATATTCAAACTATTAATGGTTGTGTTACACATTATAAATAACTTTATGAGCTCACCAAGCCCTGTAAGTGATATACTCTAGTTCCCCAAGGAACTGTGCATAAAGTCACTGTCACGGTGTGGGACATAATATGCATTTACCAGTGACAAATGGGAGCCACGTCAGTAACAGATACTATGGTGAATTTATTTTAGTCAGTAAAATTGGTGGCAAAGACAGGATATTATGTAAACTGACCTCATCTAACTGATAGTACACTAAGACTGAGAAAAAAAGTTCAGATTCTTATGGAATTAACTTTACACCAGAGTAACAAAATACCAGTTTTTCAAATCCTATCATTAATGTAAAGAATGTGTCAGTGGCATTGGTTATTCAAGAATCCTACATACTGCATTCTGAATTTTTCTACTCTGATTTCTTTCTCATTTTTCTGCCCTCATTTTTCCCTTCTCTTTTCTCTGGGGGCATTTCTCCTGCTCATATTTAGGATCACTACTACAGGATAAAATTAATGAGTCATCTAGGTAGACAGCAATAGCAGAAGGTGCAGAAGGGCAGATGGGCCAATTTGACAGAGGTCCAGCTCCCCAGGCACATGCTGTGCGGCCTTTCATGGGTTGATTACTTAATTTCTATGAGTCTTGATTGTGTTACACATATCCATTACTCTAAGTCTTAGCTTTCTCATATAAAATAGAAATAAAACAGTTGTTGAGAAACCTATCAGTTGTTGTAAAATTAAATGAATAAATGTAGAGAGCTGCTGCATGTAAAACAGTATATTTGTATAGTTACTATAATAATCGAGATTTTCTAATGGAGATAATATGCGTAAAAGGACCATAAGCCAGTTATATTATTTGACCCTCAATTACTGAGCTGACTATATGTCAGGCTCCTCTCTGGGTACTTAGGGTGCCTTATCTGTAATCCTCACAGCAACCCTGAAAAGCATCATTTCCCCATTCTGTAAGGCACTGAAACTGGTATTCAGGAAGGGATGTGCTCAAAGTCACACACGTGGAAAGTGACAAAGCCAGACATTGGCCCCAGGCCAACTCTGCCTAATTCCAAACCCTGTACCCCTTCCATCATCCACAAAGACAGTGAAGAGGTGACCAGGGTGAGGGCCCTGCCAGAGCAGTGCGGACTCTACCATCCTGTGCTCAAGGCACATTGAGGGAATGTGTTTAAGCTCAGGGTTCTCATCCATAAAATTATACTAGCTGATCTTTAGGAACCCAGGAAAAGTAATTTCCCAAAAGAAGTGAAGATTCTGGGATCTGTATGTTTTTTAAAGCATGGTTTGTTTTTGCAAAGTCAGCTACCTAATTAAATCTTTTGCTGTTCTCAGATTATTCTCAAGCAAGTACTGACGTCAACACAGAGAAGGAATGTCCTTAGGTCTACAGAGGCAAGAGAAAGCTGTCTAGAATACATAAACTCTGTGTTTGCTCTTTCATTTTGCTCACTATCTGCCTTAAATCTTCACCCAAAAGAGTGAAATTACATGCTGCAACAAAGAGTGCAATATATTTGCAGGTACTTATATTATCTATTTCAGGTATTTTTTTAAGAATAGTAACTATTTTGAATAATAAGGAATTATTTTCAAGTTATAATTTGCTAATTTCTATATTAAATGTGGATAAATACACTGGATTTAACTCTTAATTCCTGCCCAAAGAACATGAGTGTCCTCTGGGTTTTAAGGAAATGAAAAAAATAATTATGTTTCTTACCTCCTTAATTATTCTGTATATCTCGGCTTGGAGTCAATATATCTGGATAACATCAAGCCTCTTTCAGCCAATCTTAGCCTATACCTATTAAACAGAAAAGTTGTCTTATATTACCTAAATGCCATATTACAAAATTCTTGCCATTTTTTATTAATGCAAAGCCACTTATTAGATTTTATGAAGAAACAGGGATAAATTCATTAAAACTCCAGCCCTCAGATATTCTTAAAAAGAGATCAATACTACTTGTGGAAATGAAATATTATATTCAGAATTGAGGATGGCTAAGGAGACTCTAGCACAGATTATTTTTATGAGTATTTTTAATATGTAAAATTAAAATGGGAGGTGAGAAGTTTTAATTCTTTTTGATTAAAAATGAAAAATGAATACAAATTAAACTCTAAATAAATAAATCAATATAATTCTCTGATCCCTGCTGCATCTTCATAATTTATAAAATTTCTGCCGATTTTGTGATATAGTTGTAATTTCATAAGAACTCTCACATTAACTAAATTAGTATACTGCATTTGAAGTAACACATGAGATTCTGTACAATAAAACATTATATTGATTGACTGTGATACTTACCAGGGCTTAACACTTATTTAGCACTTTACATCCTCAAAGCACTTTACAAACATTAACTAATTAATCATCATGTCACTGTGATGTCAGGAAGGTGGTAGAATTCCCATTTCTGAGATGAAGGAATTAAATAAAGTGGCCTATGGCAATGAAAGACTTTAAAAAGTCTAAATATCAATACCTCAGTAAAGTTTCAACTAAATTACTAGAGCAGTGAATTGACTATGTGCATATGATCTGAAGAAAGCTATGAAAGTTAATCTCTTATTACAATCCGAGCCACTTTTCAGCTATGGTGCTTAGAAGAATAGACAGCCATTGCCCGCAATCTAGATTTCCTTACTAACATTTACCATTCCCAAAGAGCTGTTATGTAATTAATTCTGCCTAGTATTTTACAATTTAAAAATATATCTTTTCATAATTAAAAACTCCCTGTGAACTAACAAGAAAATGTTCAGGATTTCCAATTTCTCATCATTAATCATGTTTGAGAAAAAAAACATCAACTACCAGAAATGTTTTTCTTTTAACCACTTAAAAACAACAATATTAACTAAGAAGTTTAGGTAATTCGCAAGTCAGAATGATTATTTTTTAAAGTACTGATTTTCAAAAATACTATCTTGAAGAATGTTATGCAGAAATGTCACTATTTAAATTTTAAGATGTTTATTTGTCACATGATACAGTACTACTGATCCTACTTACATTAAAATCCATGCTATGCGGACTCTAAAAGTATACAAATGTTTGGTTGAAGTGTACCACAGGTACAGAAAGCAATACAAATCACACAGTCCAACAAATTTTTATAAAGTAAGCACAACTGGGTAACCACCATAACTATCAAAGAACAAAACTTCAGACGTCCTCCCAAGCCCCCTAACCTATTCACTGCCTTCCAAAAGTAATCTCTACAATGACTCCTACCACCATCAATACTTTGAGTGCTTTTGAAATTTACATGAATGTAATTATGCAGTATGTACTATTTTTTACTATTTTATAACTGTTTTTTTTCCAATATTTTTTGCAAGAATCATCCATGTTATTACAGGAGGCAGTATTTATTCATTTTCATTGCCTTGTAGTATTACATGACAGTGTATACATGTGTGCCTGTATGTCTATAACATACCACAATTGATTGATTGATGATTCCACTGTTGAATTTTGTTCCAGTTCAGAACTATTACATAGTGTTACTCTGAACATTTTTATATGTGTGTTTTGGTGCATGTGTTTATAAATTTCTATTTAAATCTAGGAGCAGAATTTCTGGATTATGGAAAATGCCAAACAATCTTTCAAAATTCTCATTCCATTTCATATTCCCACCAGTAGTATATGAGAATTCCCTGCTTCACAGTCTCTCCAAACTTTTGGAAATAAAACTTTATCAGAACACAGGCATACACATTACTTTACTATTGCCTACGGCTGATTGTATGCTACAAATACAGTGTTAAATAGTTATGACAGAGATCATATGGCCCATTTCGTGGCTGCCATGACAAACTACCACAAACTGAATCACTTAAAACAGCATAAATTTATTCTGTCATAGTTCCGGAAGCCAAAAGTCTGAAATCAAAATGTTGACAGAGCTGTACTCCCTCTGGAGGTTCTAGGGGAGAATTTTTGGCATTCCTTAGCTTCCTTGGTTTGTGGCCACATTTCAATCTCTGTGTCCTTCTCCTCTAGTATGTCTGTTCTCTTCTATGTGTCTTGTAAAATACTTATTGTATTTAGATTCACCTGGATAATCCAGAGTGGTCTCATTTTAAGATCTTTAATTATACCTGAAAAACACCCTTTTCCATGTCAGGTAGTATTCACAAGTTTCACAAATTTGATATGGATATCTTTTGAGGGAGTATTTTTCAGTTACCACAGCCCATAATATTTACTATCTGGCCCTTTATTGCAGAAATTTATGTATCCCTGTATTAATGCATCTTTTTTATGTTTATTGGCCACTTGGATGGTTTCTTTTACAAAGGTCCTGTTCAAGTCTTCGCACATTTTTCTACACACACACACAAATACAGCAAAATTTTCTCTCATTTTGTGGCCCAAGACTTGCCTTTTTAACCTCTAATGTGTGTATTTTGATAAACAGAAGTTCTTTATTTTAATGTCCAATTTACTGTCATTTATTTTATGGTTAGTATTTTTTATGTCTTAAGAAATATTTGCCTACCTGAGGTCAAGAAAGTGTTATTTTTTCTTAAAAATATATTGCCTTACCTTTTATATTTAATTTTATTTTTTTATATTTAATTTTAAAGTCAAAAATTATTTTTGTGTGACATGATTTAAAAATCATGATCAATTTTTCATATAGATATTCAATTAACCTAGCACCATTTATTTAATAGAACATCCTTTTCTCGTATCACTGAAATTAACTTCGTCAAAATCAAGTGACCATGTGGTAAATGTTTATTATGGACTCTATTTTCTGCATCATTCGTCTGTTTCTTTTTTTTTTTAAGATTTATTTATTTACTTTAGGGAGAGAAAGAGCAGAGGCGGGTAGCACAGAGGGTGAGGGGGAGAGAAAATCTCAAGGAATCTCAAGCAGACTCCCCATTGAGCATGGAGCCCTATACAAGAGGCTCAATCTCATGACCCTAAGAACATGACCTGTGCTAAAATCAAGAGTCAGATGCTTAACCGACTGAGCCACCCAGGCACCTCTGTCTGTTTGTCTTTGGGCAATATCAGACTTTTTAAATTACTGTAGCTCTATAATATATAACATATAATATAAAATACATAATATAATCCTGGCAATGCAAATCTCCCAGCTATATTTTCATAATTCAAGATTTCTTTGGTAATTCTTGGCCCTTTGAACTTTCCATGCAGCTTTTAGAATTAGTATGTCAATTTACACACACACACAAACTTCTAGTTATTTTTTTAATTAAAATTGTTTTGAATGTATAGGTCAGTTTTTATCATATAGAGTCTTTCAATTCATGAACATGATGTGTTCATTTTATGTTTATTTAAGTATTCTTTAATTTCTCTCAATATTTGTAGTTTTCTGTATAAAGGTCTTGCACACTTCTTGTTAGATTTATTCCTAGGAATTATTTTGATGCTTTGAAAATAGTATATTTATATTTCATTTTCTAATTGTTGCCAGTATATAAAAATAAAATTTACTAAAATTTACAAAACATATTTGTATATTGACCTTGAAATCTGTCAACTTGCTAAAACAGATGCTCTCCTGAAATCAGCACACATTTTGGGAAAAAAATCTATATATAAATATACAGATATATACATACATCAATACACACAACACACACGCATATATACTGGTCCTTATCTAGACAACTGCAATCCAAATCATAACATTTCCAAAGGTAAATTAAGATTTCAGTGACTGCTTTCTTGGGCAACCATTAAGTAGTCTTAGTTTCTGGGCTTTGAATGGACTGCTAACTCAGGGTATCAGCCGGATGAGCTCTAAGAGAGGTATTTAACCACCAGTACCACTGCAAAATGTATGCTGCCATCAACTCAGATGCAAGGTTTTTTTCAAATATCCTCTTTTGTAGGTTCATACTACTGGTCAGTTGGTTCCATATCCTAGCCAAATGCAGAACAAGAAGACAAAAGCAGTATTAACAGAATTTGGTTATTGTATTATACAACTAGAGAAGCCATCTAGATTCAAACTTTATTCTAAATTTTGGGGACTTCATAATTGATTGTTTTTTCAGTCTTCTTTATGTTTGACACCTTGAGAAATAGGGAATTCAAGGAAGAGGAAATGCAGAATGGAGTATATGCAAACTTTTGAAAGGTGTTCTGGCTCATTAGTATTTAAAGAAATAAAAAATCACATTATCATAAGATTGACAGAAATTAAGAATGATAATCAGTGATGATGAAGGTATAAGGAAATGGCCCTTCTCACAAACTCTTTATGGAACTGAAAGCAGTTCAACATTTTTGGAAGTGACACAAACAAATAAGCAAACAAAAACAAAAAAAATAAACACACTAGCACAGAAGCATCTGTCCCCCAGGATTCCCACTGAAGCACGGTAACGGGAAAAACAAAAAACAAACAAAAGCCTCTGATTATATATCAATAAGGAAATAGTTGAATAAATTATGGTACCTTACTTTTTTACATGACTCCATTTTTGAAGTGTGTGAATACTTGTATATATGTATGTGTGGGTACTTTTTAATAAAATGAAGAAAAAATTTAAAACAGGTACTAAAATTTTAACTGTAGTTACCTCTAGGGATTGGGATTTTAAGAACAGTGGGCAGAAGAGGCTATTCTCTTATTACTTTATTTAGTTTTGTCTTAGGATTATGGGTAATTTTTATTTGTTTTTTATTAAATAATATTTTTTTTAATTTTAGGATAATTGGATATTCCTCTAGTCTACACCATTATCTTTATAAGTTTGTTATCTGAGGGGTGCCTGGGTGGCTCAGTCGGTTAAACTTCTGCCTTTGGCTCAGGTCATGATTCCAGGTTCCTGGGATCAAGTTCCGTGTAGAACTCCCTGCTTAGCAGGGAGCCTGCTTCTCCCTCTGCCTGCCACTCCCCCTACATTGTGCTTTGTCTCCCTCTCTCTCTGACAAATAAAATCTTAAAATTTATATATATATAAACATATATATATATATTTGTTATTTGGTCAAAAATTCCTAAATTATCACACTGATTAATATTGCCTTTTATAAATGATAGAGGAAAAACAATCTGATGTTTAATCAAGAAAGTATAATTTGGGAATCTAGAAGCTAGCTGATACTTAGAAGCTCCTCAAACTAAAATTTGTAGTAGGATGGGAAAACAGACCACTACTCTATTCATCTCACTAGAGTATTTCCCACATAAACCACATTTCAAAGACCATCTTGGTTTTATTATAATTTCTCACTTCCCACAGTAATAATTTTTTAATTGCATTTTAGGCATATATCAATATGATGATAAAGGGTCAGGTCATCATGGAGCAAATATACCCCAGAGGACTAACTCTGAAAGGCAGAGAATGTTGACATAGCCTTATTTCTGTGAATATCATGTCTATGTCAGTCCTGAATTTTGCAAAATTGAGCTCTAAAAGTCCTGTAAAAGCACTTGTTAAAAATCATTCATTTGAAATAGTTATGCTAAAATTTCTGTTCCTTTGATTTTCCAAATACCAAATAGCTTTTCAATACCAAGGAATTTTAGTGATTTTTCAAACTCTTTTATTTGTTTTAAATGTAAATATTTTAAACACATATACTTGGGTATATTCCATACCTGGGTCGGGCCGGGGTGGGGGAGGAAGGAGGGAAGAAGGAAGGGAGGAAAAACAGATAAATTCACTGGAGCATAGCTCACCTGAAAATTTTCAGCTTCTTACTTTGCTCTCCCACATCTTCAGATACAAAATTGAGTTCTGAGATTTGAAATTTTTTTCATAAAAAAATAACTCTATCTTTTCAAATCAGTATTATGTTTTGCATCCCTGTGTTCATTGCAGCAGTATTTACAATAGCCAAGATATGGAAACAACCCAAGTGTTCATCCATAGGGGAATGGATAAAGAAGATGTGATATATATATATATATATATACACACAGATATATGCAATGGAATAGTACTCAGCCATAAGAAAGGAAGAAATCTTGCCATTGGCAACACTACGGATGACTAGAGGGTATTAAGCTAAGTAAAATGAGTTCGGGAAAGACGAATATCATATGATTTCACTGCTACACAGAATCTAAAATAAATAAATAAAAATGAACAAACAAAAAGCAGAAACAGATCCATAAATACAGAGAAGAAACTGACAGTTGCCAGAGGGGAGTAGGGTAGAGGAATGGGCAAAATGGGTGAAGGAAGGTGGGAGATACAGGCTGCCAGATGTGGAATGAATAAGTCATGAGGATAAAAAAAAATACAGCATAAGGAACAAAGTATTATACTAGAGTTCTATAGTGACAGACGGTGACAGACGGTAGCCACATTTGTGGTGAGCACAGCATAATGTATAGACTTGTCAAATCACTGTTATACACCTAAAACTAATGTAACATTGTGTGTCAACTCTAATTAAAATAATAACTAAGGTGTACTCTAAATTCTGCTCAATAGCTATTCTTTATTATTAAATACTAAGAGAAATTCTGAAAAAAATTCTTACAAATGTGTTGGGATGAACAGATTCCATAACTTAGAAAAATAAATCACTAGATATTTTGAAGAAGGAAAACGGAGTTTTTTGTTTTTGTTTTTGTTTTTTATGAAATGTCAGGAGGTTGTGTTTGTGTTAATGAGAAACATTATCTTACCAAAGAACCCTGGTATTCTCATTTCCATTTATATAGGAAATTGATTAATACTTAACTAATTGGCACATGCAAATAGGGATTAACTGAATTCACTTTTCTACACAACGCAACGACTGTAATTTAGATTAGATTTAAATCTTTTATTATTTTTGAAGGTAATCATCTTCCTGTTGTTAAGAAATAAAATATCAAAAGCACCATACTAATTATAGCTTATTTGTGTCTCACAAATTAGCTGATTAACATTACTGAAAAGTAAATGTACAGTGAGCAAAGTTTAAACTCCTGAATTGGAGTCAAGCCTTTTATACAATGCAGTGATGAGATATATGCTGTTGAATGCCATTGGGTCAGATATACTTTGGAACTAATAACTATAGTTATTCCGTTTTACTTCAAAAGAATAGCTTATTCTGACGTTTCAATGCAATTACATCTGTGAACTTTTTGCAATTAGCTCTCCTAGATAGATAAGAGACATGAGGTGGTGGGAAAACAGAAAGATGTGCATGGCTAGGAAACCAATTTTTTAAGTAAAATCTCCAAAACGTTTACAGTATGCATGATTTGCTTGGGGGAAACACTATAAAATTTGTATTCATAGCTTTGGGTTAGCTGACTAGTATATTTTGAAACCTAAGTTTCTGACAATAATAATTCCTTAGGTTCGGGGCAAGAATTTTGTTTAGCAGTTTATTTGGAGAGAAATGGCGAAAAACCTATAATTTCTGAGAGGTCTAACTCCAATTCATTCAGATGCAAATTTAATATAAGGTAGGATTATCCTATAAAACCAGAGACATGTTTTGAGGAACAACCCTTAGTCAACAGTGATATAGTCTTTATCGGAAGTATTGGGAACAGGACTTGCCCTTGGCTGTTTGCATATCAAATATTTATTGAGTAGCTACTATGTGTCAGGGACTATACTACAATCTCAATACAGAAGAGTAAAAAAGAATGGCAAGACTATCATCTCAAAAAGAACATATGGGTACAGGAGACAGAACAAATATATGAACAGAAAAATAAAGTTAATTCCATGCCATGACAAGTACCATAAACAAACAACAACAACAACAACAACAACAAATTGAGAGCTGGGATAGCACTAAAGTCAAAAGCTTGATAAACAGAAAGATCTGGTCATGGAAGAAATATAAAAAAGGTCATTTCAGGCAGATATTCCAAGATGCAGAAGAGCCTCATGTGACCAAGAAGCTGAAAGAAGATCATTATGCTTGGAGATAGTGAATAGTGAGTATGAGAGAGAATGTTAAAATAAAACTCTAGAAATGGAGGCTGGGCCAGGTCACACCAGGCCTTGCAGAGCTTGGTGAGAAGCTGATTTTATTTTAAATTCAACAGGAAGATACTGAAAATTTTTAATCTAAGGAATGATATAAATCCCATTCACATCTATCCTTTACTAGACTGTGGAAAAACAAGAGTGGAAGTTGGCAGACATATAAAGAGAGAATTCTATAATGTAATGTAGGTAAAAGATGTCAATATTCTTGTCTTGTGGCAGTTGTGAAGACAAAGAATGGATTCAAGAGGTAGAGCCAGCAGAAATCCCCAATGGATTAGAAATAGGGGTGACCTATAAGAAGTATCATACATAAGTAGCATAAACAGCTGGGTAAATCATGGTGTTACCTGATAAGAAAGGAAACTCTGAGTCCTAATCAGGGACACCAAAAAGCCTTCAGAGTGGGAAATCAAGCAGTCTTGGCCAATCCATGAATATTACCTAATCCTATTTCCCACAGGCAGGAAGCTGAAGCTAATGTGGGGTACCAAAATGTACCACACTATAATATGTCTCTTTGGCATAAGGATTATTTTGAGCTAAAGGCCACTGAGAACCATCAGAGGCTGGAAAATCTCTAAAAATAGGGCATAAGTGCTACCTTGGTAAAGGAAATTTGTTTGTAAAGGCATCTCTCTCTCCAGCACAAGAAAGAGGTAGGACTTCTAACAACTCTGATCAATGAAGAAGGCACTGACTTAAATCTACACAGCAAACCTTATTAAAAAATCCTTGTTTGCCATACTTTTCCTGGACACGTTCTCAAAACTTGCCTTCCTATCCCAGAAGCCCCATGCCCCTTTTATTTTAGCTTAAAATGGCATATAAGCCTAAATCTAATCATCCCTCTGAGTTACTCATCTCTAGGTACTCCCAAGTGCATGCACATGTTAACAAATTTGTATTTGTTTTTCTCTTGTTATCTATCTTTGGCCCGTCTAATTTATACAGCCTCAGCTGGAGAACCTAAGATAGGTAGGGCAAGAGATTTTTTTTTTTTCCTCCACTTACACTACTGTTACTCTGTTTGCTCAGAAATAGAATGAGTGGAGCAAGAAATGAGGGCGGGGAAAGGAGAGATGGGGGACCTTGGTGGAGGCACATGTGGGAAGTGCTTGGAAAGGGGAAAAGCTGGGCATACAAGGCAAAGGGCATATGAAACCAGAAGTTCAAGACTATGGCCCGGCTCTGGCATACTCCATCAGGAAGACAATGTGACAAAAGTCTGATATTTACCTTAGTGTACCATAGGCCAGGCGGTATCTGAAGAATACATGCTTCAAAGATCCAGTCCTACTGAAATTCTAAACGGCGCTCCAGATTTTCTTTTGGGGGAATACAAAGGTCTTGAAATATTTAGATTACTCCAACTTTGCATGATGTAGTCCTGTGCCACATCTGAACTCTCGGAATCCCGGAAGTAGCTCTCTCACAAGCCAAATGTCTTGGCACGTCAGACACGGCTCACTCTAGGCAACCCCAGACAGGGTCTTCTAATCAGAGAACAACACAAAGTTGTCATGTAGACAGTTTGTTGTGGGAGACCTCATCTTTCACATCTGTCTTTTCTCACTTTCAGTCTTCTCCCCCTTCACAAGGCATCCATTTGGCTACCTCCAGTAAAGACCATCTCCCTATTTTTCCATCATCCAACTGGATAGTGCATCAAACTCCTCATTTACCCTTTCTCTCTCCCCTATAAAAATGTATGCATCCACTGTCCATCCCCTCATAGCTTTTCTAGATAATCAAATAAACTAATCTGTGTTCAAGCTCACAATAGCTTAAATCAGAGAAAGCATTAGTAGCAGCATTCTAGAGAAGTCTGGTTTAACCAAAATGTTCAGGGCTAATGCTGGGAACAACAGCTCCTTGTAGTGGAAAACAAGCCCTCTACAGCCTTAAAATTAGACCAAATAAAGGACTGCCTCAGCCTGATTTACAATGAGCTTCAGGTCTTGGAAGTTGGCTTCCCAAATTATGAAATGCTTGTTCTAAGAAAGAAGATTTGCCTCAAATAAAAGAAAAGGGCTTTAAAATCATCATGTGAATATGGAGGGGGAGAAAATTGTTACTGGAAAGGGAACAAAACCTTTCGTCTTTGACCCAGTGTCCCACCGAGTGGAAAACATTTACTTTGAGATTCCACACACAGGTCAACGTACCACAGAAGCCAAGAGTGGTTTTTAAAAACAGTAACACTAACCATAAGCCACCCAAGAATCAGAGACACTTTTATATAGACCAGTTTCTTCCTTTACATACTCATTTTCAAGGCCACATGTGTTGAGGAAAAATTGTGCATCCTGCTTAAGTGGTTTTCAGTGTGTATGTGAATGTGTTTTAGTCCTGACATATTTTCCTATCAGTAAGGGTAAAAAAAAAAAAAAAAAAAAAAAAAAGTTAAGGAAAAAAGTTTTGCTGCAATTTAAATGTATAATGGAAATTTTCCACCACCTTCAAGCCTTTGGATAGAATGCTTATGGAGCAAGTTTTATTTTGACATTTGCATTTTAAATCCTATTGCCTAACTGAACAGTATATAAAACATCCCAATATAAAAGATTAATTATGTACCTTATCTTTAATACTTGACTGCTTCTTAGCCAATGCATGGCATTCATTTTTTTCCAATCCTTGACTCCAAGAAGACTTCCCTGACCACCATAAGTCATCTGTTTTTGTTGCATTGCATCAATATGTAGCCTTATTTTCCAGTTGTTTGGTTCTTTACATGCCCCAAGTCAACTTCTCATTCAATGTTTTACCTCTTTTATAGATTTTAATATAGTAACATGAAAAAATCTAATGAATGAACAAGCACATGTATGAAAAAAATGAACGAATAAATAAATGAACCAAGTCCACTTAGTTCCATAAATTCAGAGTTTTTTAGATGAATGTCAACCTTTGATTTAAGAACCACGTCATATGAAGGTAGAAATAAAATATCATAAGAAGAGTAAGTGACAGAATCAGTTTTTGCTGGGATCATTAGTTAATAACTCCTCTAGGTACATATTAAGTCATTTGAAAAGTTTTTTGAGACTAGTAAGATACCTTTTGGTACAATGACCTACTCATTTACTAAATAATACCCTGTATGTGTAAAAAATCATGTAATTTGACTCTTTCATAATCAGAAGGCAGTTAAGCCTCTGGAGAGTAAAAACTGCCTTTCAGAACTATGGTAATCAGCAAAGAACTGCTTTTCCAATTTTGTAGATTCATAAGAGCAAAAGATTATCTTTTGTAAAAATATCAATAATGCTAAGTGAATTTGTGTGGTTGGTACATTCAATGAAGCCTCCTTATTCTCATTTTAATAACATGCTACCTTTGAAAGAGATATCAATAATTCCCTAATATTTTAAGTGATGTAAGCTGCATGTAATAAATTCTAGAATATTATTGGTATTAGTCTATTCAAAAAAGCATTATCTCATTTAATTCCCACAATAAAGGCTCCCGGGTGGTGCAATCAGCTAAGCCTCGGACTCCTGATTGCAGCTCAGGTTGTGATCTCAGGGTTGTGAGATCAAGCCTTGCACTGGGCTCCGTGCTCAGCTCAGCACAGAGTCTCCTAAAGTTTCTCTCTCCCTCTACCCCCTCAAATAAATAAATTCTTTAAAAATAAAATTTTAAAAAACTAAAAAAAATTAATTCTCACAATAAACCTAATTATAATACCTTTATAATTATCCCTAACATACACATGGGAAGAGTGAAGCACAGGGAGGAAAATTAACCAAAGCTAAGTGAGGTTAGAGCTGAAATTTGACCCCAATTTTGTTCAACTTCTGAACTCAAGCTTTTAGTCATTATGATATGTTCCTCTTCATCATGTATAACCAGAAAATGTAAGTTCTAGGAGGGCAAATTTACCTTTCTGTTTGGTACACTAATATCACAAGTGTTTAGTTCAATGGCTGTCTCACATAGTGGGATAAGATGATAGATGATAGATAGATAGTCACATATATATGATTAAAGGCATTTATAGTAACAGAGGTACAGAAGAGCCTTCGTGGCCAGTTTGTCTATGAATGCAGGAGGTCTGTTTCAGCAGGCCTTGAAGAATGTGCTAGATTTGAATGGGCAGAAAGCAGAAGAGGCTGTTTTAAACAAGAGGAAAATAATTTTACAAGTTTCAGGAGAAGAAAACAGATAAAATTGGATAAGTATTGCTAGGAAGATAGATTACAGACAACAGGAGAAAAATAATATTAGGGTCATCAGGGGCTGTTGATGAAAGAACTCCAAGGTCAAATAGATGAGTTAGTAGTTTTTGAGAGAAGCTTTAAGAAACATTAGGTTCTTTTTTTTTTTTTTTAGCAAGAGAGAGAGAGAAAGTGCGCCGTATGCGTGAGCAGTGGGTGGGGCAGGGAGCAAAGGGAGGGAGAGAGAGAGGCTCCATGCCAGGCACTAAGCCTGATGCAGAGTTCGATTCCATGACTGAGATCATGACCTAAGCCAAAATCAAGAGTCAGACACTTAACCGACTGAGCCACCCAGGCGCCCCAAGACATGTTAGGTTCTTAATCATGGGAACAGCATGATGAAAGTGGTATTTGTCAGCAGTATTCACTTCTCATCTTTCCTCTCCATCCAAATTGTACCTTTTTTTCAAGGCAAAAACAAGACTACTTAGAGGTTATTGCAAGAGTCATTTTGAACGCAAAAATTTCCAAGAAACCAACAGCCAATAAAAATCTGAATTTAATTATATGAGGAAAAATCAAAACTTGTGTAAAACAAAAATAAATGTTACAACTGGCACACAGTAATATAGAAAAACTCACTAATGAAAAAGCACATTTTTTTTTCAGGCAATAAAACTTAGGCAATACTTATGTGGTGGAAAATCCCAACCTACATCCACTCTGCCAGTATTATTGGGTAGTTTTAATTATCAAGACTCCAGAGATTTCCCTCATGTAAGGAAAATATTACTTAAAGATATAGGATATCAACTTTCACCTTATATATTATAATATATAGATGTTATTTTCATGGGTTTTCACCATGGGAGAAAATCCTTTCAAACAAATTACTTTCCAGTTTAGAATATTTTTCTGTACATTGGGGGCCAACTCAATAATTCTGAATGCTTTGAGAAGTGAAGCACAGGAAATTCTTTCATCTTTGAGTTGGCATGTTTCCTCTTCTACACCATAATATTGCACTTAGTATTGGTTGGATAAGCCCAGGCTGGCTGTGCCTCTGCCCTCCACAAACCACAACCATGATCATATTTACCCTATTTGAAAGGCCAAGTTCAAGTAAAAGGTTCTCAGATCAGGGTCAAAGGCACTAGCAGGTTAGCAAGATTGATTGTGGTAAAACAGAAGTGCCCTTTGTAAAATAACAAAGAAGCAAAAAATGTCCATTTACTTCGTGTTTTGGTTTAAAAATAATTTCCTATGGTATACCAGTTCCTTATTAAATACGAATAGCAGATTGTAAGTAAATTCACCAAATCAAACATTATTTGAATCCCTTAACTGTTTTCCATATTCTATTTCATTACCGAGTCAATAACCATTGCTTTATTGCATAGTCTTGGAATTTGAAAATCATATATTCTAAAAGTCTTTTGGACCTGAAATTGATTTTTGTCATAACTAATATGTAGATGGAATTATCCCTAGATGGAATATATTTGTTCTACTGATTAGTAAAATATTAAAATCCATTTAGGGTTGCCTAAGAGTACACACTAGCTTGTACAAATAGTAAACTTAGTAATTAAAGTACCAGAATGACACCATTAAAAAAAAACAGTTTTATATTACATCATAAGGAGCTATACCTTACCTCATAGGATATAATTACTTATACATTTTTTATATATTATTTATTTTCAAAAATACGTATATTTATTTCAGAAACATGAATAAAAATAGAAATTCCATTGCCCATGTTAAATGGATCAGTTATAAGTTCAGGATATATTAGAAATAAAGACATTGTAGGGACACCTGGGTGGTTCAGTTGGTTGAGCATCTGACTCTTGGTTTTGGCTCAGATCATGATCTCATGATCTCATGAGTTGTGAAATCGAGCCCCACATGGGGCTCTGTGCTCAGTAGGGAGTCTTCTGGAAGATTCTCTCCCTCTGCCTCTCCCCAAACTCACACACGTGTGAGCTCTCTCTCTCTCTCTCTCTCTCTCTCTCTCTAAAATAAGTAAATCTTTAAAAAATATTTAAAATTTAAAAAAAATAAAAACACTATAGATAAAGAATTTTGGCCTATAATCACTTGAACATTTTGTTTTTTTTTCTTATTCTAATGGAAATTTATGCTTAACAATCAAAGATTATTGTAGAATGTATTCTAAAAATAGGCTTCCCAACTCAAAAATAATAATTCAGAAACAGAAGTCCTCCTCACTTTGACAAAAGTGATCACACACATACCCTGTTTCACTTTCAAGTTAGCTACATATTTTATTTAAAGATTAACAAGTCTCACTAGTATTCCTTGGGAGAATCATTAAATAAATGAGGTACAGTTGCTAAATCACCTTGGCTATATTGGAGTTGCCCATTAGAAAAACAGTACATTTGCAAATCGGGTTTGTTATCTGCAAATCAGGGCATCTGTCCTTGACATTTCCATAAAAGGCTCTGTTTGCTTTCTGTGCCCACCATATTTCAACATAGGCTTCTGCTATGGCCAGTCCCTTAAGATTTTTGTGGTACTTCAGCTTTAGCTGCCCTTATAGATTATAAGTACCATACAAACTTCATAGAAATATGCACATGAATCTTCTATTACATGCCCTTGAAGAAATCCTGGGATAATTCTAGCGAAAACCACTGCTTTAGCATCTTCAATAAAAACCATTTGAACTAACAGTATGTTGAAAGCTATGAAAGAATATTATTTTTACAAAAAGACTTCTAAACAGAGTAATACTAGCAAAGAAAATAGAAACAATCTGTAATTACTAAGAACTATCTAATATATTTAAAAATAAATAAGACAAGGTTTTCTAGAGGATGGTGTTTATAAAATTTTTAAACTGACAGAAATGGTTGAGTGGATAAAGAGAGTGGGGGAAAAACAAGTTAAATTTGCCCATGAGGACAGCATTAACAACTTGAAAGAGAAACATTAATAAGGATTTTTAAAAGATAAAAATCATGGGGCACCTGGGTGACTCAGTGGGTTAAGCATCCAACTCATGATTTAGGCTCCAGTCATGATCTCAGGGTTGAGGGATCAAGCCTCACATGGGGCTTCTCATTCGGCAGTCTGCAAGAGATTCTTTTCTCTCCCTCTCCCTCTGCCCCTCCCCCTGCTCACACACTGTAAATAAATAAATATATATATATATATTTTTTAAAGAAAGACAAAAATCATTAGATCTTTCTTCCTATATATAACAGGTACCTGTGAATTTATCTACTTAAAGAACCATTATAAATTTGCAAGACAATATAAGTAAAAACTGTTTGGTGATAGAATCAACAGATCTTCCCTTACATTCCTCCTGGAACCATGAGATACCCAGGTACTGAAGCCAGATCCCCAGAATTCATCCTAGAATCTTTCCCTCTCTCATCCCTGACATTTAATAAATTATCATTTTTTTCTAAATCTCTTGAATCTCTCATACCCCACACCTCAAAGAATTCCACCAACAACATATGTCAGTAGTATTTCTCACTGCCCCACCTCCTTTTTCTCAATGCACCTCCTTCTTTCTATAGAGTTTAATATTTTTTAAATTTCATATAAGATCCTGTACCTCATATGGAAAGAGCCTAGATGTCCATCAACAGATGAATGGATAAAGAAGATGTGGTGTATGTATAAACACACACACACACACACACACACACACACACACACACACACATACACACACAATGGAGTATTAGGTAGCCAACAAAAAAATGAAATCTTGCCATTTGCAATGATGTGGATGGAACTAGAGGGTATTATGCTAAGCGAAATAAGTCAATCAGAGAAAGACAAGTATCATATGATCTCACTGATGTGTGGGATTTGAGAAATAAGACAGAGGATCATAGGGGAAGGGAGGGAAAAATGAAACAAGACGAAACCAGAGAGGGAGACGAACCATAAGAGACTCTTAATCTCAGGAAACAAACTGAGGGTTGCTGGAGGGGAGGGGGGGTGGGAGGGATGGGGTGGCTGGGTGACGGACATTGGGGAGGGTAGGTACTATGGTGAGCGCTGTGAATTGTGTAAGACTGATGAATCACAGACCTGTACCCCTGAAACAAGTAATACATTGTATATTAATTTAAAAAGAAAGAAGGGAAAGAAAAAAATATGTTGTCTCTCAGAAATCCATATTCTGGGGCACCTGTCTGGCTCATTTGGAAGAGCATGTGACTCTTGATCTCAGGGTCATGAGTACAAGCCCCACTTTGGGTATAGAGATTACTTAAATGAATAGATGCAAAAACTTAAAAAAAAGAGAGAGATCCATATCTTATAGTATAAAGTCTAATCTCTTTGCATTGGTGCCCTACATAGTCTGCCCCTTGCCTAAATCAATCTCATCCTCCATATCCCTTCTTAACACGTTAAGCTTGCAGGGGTCTCCCAAAGACACCATGCTTTTGTGTGTTTGAAAAAAAAAAAGAATTTTTTCTTTCTTTTCTGTCTAGCAAATCCCTAATGATAAACATGTAGCTCAATTGTCACCTCCTTTTTGAAGCTTCCTGACCCCGCCTCATTCCAGATTTCTTGCTCTCTCCTCTATCAAAGCCATGTATCACTCTGTAAGGACCCGTAAGGTGTTCCTCGCTCACCAGAACCTGAGTGCCTCAAAAGCAGGAATTTTCTTATTCAATTTTGTACATGAATACACGATGTCTGCAATCTGCAATAAGCGTTCTAGAATTGAAGGAGTGAAATCAATGCTGTCCTAGATCCAGTTGCTTCGAGGCAGAGCATGGAATTGGTTTCCATGCAAAGGACTCACTGGGGCAGTGCTCTTGGAGAAACCTGTAGGGCCTTGAAGAAACAGGTCAAGAAAGAAGCTGAGCAAAGCTATGGTTTTAGTTGAGTCCTAGCCTCAGCCTGATCCCATCAGAAGCTCAGAAGCATTAATGGCCTATCATAGTTGTGTCCCTTTAAGCCAAGGGGGCAAAACTTTGGGATTTCTGTGTTAGCAATCGGTTGCGCTCTGCAAGGGTTGAAGGCAGTGATGGTGGGAAATATAACCTCCCTCTCCATCTCCAGACAGCAACTAATGGCACCCCAGAGGATAAAAGGAAATAACTGTGAGCCTCTAGTAGACAACACTTACTGCCTCTGAACCATGCATGCTTACACTTGGGAGGAATCTGGGTAAAACAGCACCAGCTTCTACTATAAACATCACCACAGCTACACACATCAGCACTATCACCTTCTCAAAAAAATAGATTATCTAGAGAATTTTTTTATTTCATACCTGATTGCTCTTCTATTCTAGTGAATTCATAGCTCCACACCCTGAGGAATTGGCTTCTTAACCAGACATATCAGGGTGCCTTCTATTACCTGAAATATATGTAACTATTAAAGGCACAAAGCACACCAAGGACTTTAGTGAGCTACAGTGCAGTTACATAGTAGCAGTGGTGTGGTAGTTCTTCCAAAGGAAACTTTTAGCAAATTATATAGGAGAATGCTGTGTTTTGATATCTAGTGCTAACTACACATCAGTATAATTGAAAAAGACACCACGTCCCCAGGAAATACTAAGAATATTTTTTTAGAACATTTACTCTTCCCACTTACCATAGTTACTTTCTCTCTTATTGGTGGGGGGAAATCCTATGTGTTATATCTGAGATTTGCTCCTCATTAGCTTCACCATACATTAAAATAAATAAATGGCAGGCCACAGAACATGCTAAAGACCTTATAGGGCTAAGTCTGTGTGAGGCTTCATAATGTTTCCTAGACACTGGAAACTAAATAAATGATAGATCATCATATGCTGGGCATGTATCTTAGTATAGAAGCATTTTAAAGGTTTGCAGCCCATGAAAACATTATTGTGAATAGACATTTATTAATATGCATGTAACATTTATACATACCAGCCCACACAAACAAAACAAATGGAAATGATCTTTCCAACACATTCTAATATCTTTTCAGAATTAGTGTACTATAGTAAACAACTATTCCAAATATTTTCTAAAATCAATGGTCTGGGGCATCAGAGAGCACTGGAGATAAAACTGAGTCCCCAAAGAAAATTGTTCTTCTAGATTACAAATCAACAGAGGAATTAAAAAATGAGACAGGAAATTCCTGCTACTACGCATGCCCATTTTAATCACTAGCAATGAAAAGACGTGGGCATCAATAAGAAGCTGCTGACCTTTTAACTTTTGATTTTGCACATCTTTTATTTATTGTACTGGATTCTGACCACACATTCCTATTAAGATCATCACATACTGGGAATCCGACTTGCTCAAAGCAAATTTGGAGAAATGTTTGTAGAAGTACGAGGGCCTTGTATGGCACGCAAGCAATGGGTATGAAAGGTGCGTGACAAATGTTAATGGCGCTCACGTGTAGCTGACGGCAGACAAGAGTGTATATTAATTCAGGAAGATCTGGCTCCACTCCAAGGATTTTTACAATCCCTAGACTATTTTTAAGAAATTCCCAAAATTGAATCACACATTTAAAATGGAAAAAAACAACTAACTGCATCCAATTCAGGTATGAAACTAAAGATAAGGAAATGCAGGCAACCCTTTGGCGGTGTGGTTGCAGCAGATAAAAATGGAAAATGTCCAAACCCTCTGACTGTAGAAAAGTCTCAACATTTGCATTTTGTTTCATTTTATTCTCCAGGCAGTATATTAACACACAGGGGATTCCTATTATAATTTTCTGTAACACTGAATGCTCTAGATTCCAGTTGAACACATAATATATTACTGAAACTTTGTTTCTAATTTTTAACAGTTGAGAAAGCGATTATATCCTTCTCCCAAACAATTTTTAAATGATCTTCCATTAAACCAAATATACAAAAAAGAAGTACTTTAGTAATAAGAACCAAAATCAGGCTGTTTCTACCCAGATGAAATGAGGAGGTGGGTAAAATGCATCAATAAAATTAGTTGGATAATTCCGACAAATTTTGATTTATTGATATTAAGACAAATATCATAGTGGAGTGGATAGAACTTAGAAAAGGGTTATTTAGGTAAATTAAGTTTCATGCAAATGAATATTTCATACTTTAAGTTCTGGAACTTTCACTTTAATCAGCTTCTGAAAACATTTCTAAAATACATTACACTATTCCTTATTATTGTATTAAAAGAAATCAGGTGTACTGATCTTTCCTAAATGGGTTACAATTATTTTACAGTTGTAAAATATTTTCATGTATTAAGGGAATCTCTAAATTTGTCTCTAGACTGATCAAATACTGCTGTAGGATTTAGAAGTGGCCAAGACACATGCTCAAAATTATTGAAGTTAAGTATGAGTTTTCTCTTTAGCTACACATCCCCGGGAGCTTGATATTTTTCTGGTCCATGTTCCTTCCTTCTTTAGACATGGGCAGCTTTTGTAGCCTTTAGTCTTTTTCACAGTGGTTATCAGGGCTTCTCATCTCAGCTGCCACTTCTCTTGTCTGTCAGTTTCTTCCCTTCTACCCACATTGTGTTCTTCCTTATTTTCCTTTGTACTTCTTAAAAGTTCTCACGTCTTCACTTTTGTCTCATAAAAACCGATTTTGAAAGCCAGCACCATATACGCGAATGCTGGTGGTTTTTTCTCCTGTAATGTTTGCATTGGTAACTTTTTTGGCAACTTTTGTTGATGTTTATGCTCAGGAGAACTATTTTCAAATTATTTTTGGGTTTTGATTAAGACAGCTGAGAATGCCAAACACCAGAGGAGCTCTGTCTACAGTGACTAATTCCTTACCTTTTATAATACTGTAAATATGTGCTTTCCTCCAAGGCTTTAAAGTATTTCCCAACTTTTCCCCTAGATAATTAAGTTTCCTCTTGCCTTTTTTTTAATAAATATTTCCATGATACTGATGCTTCATATCAAAATATAAAAATACTTACGGAAAATTCCTTTCCCTTAATTATATTGCTCGTGTCAGGAGACAATTATTCCTGAAAGATGTTTTGGGGGGGTTTGATGTGAATAGGTCAGAAATACCATTTAAATTAACAGGAACTTACTACACATCAGCCACATCCTCAGAACGAAACTAGATGTTGTTTAAAAGCAGGGGAGCTATGCAGGGCCATTGTTAGAGATTTTAAGAAATGCCAAAGTAAGATAATTTCCTTAGAAGCAATTTTTGCTTTAAAAAAGTTATATTCCAATGATTGATACTGGCTGATTAATTTATTGAACTTCCAAAATGCTGTCAAAGACAGTCATTTGCTGTTAAAAGAAAATACAGCACTATACTCACATTATTGAGACTAAAATAGCATTCTTATTTAGGAACTATTAAAAGATAACTTGAGGCAGTCATGATCTCAGGGTGGAAGGATGGAGCCCGCAAGTCAGGCTCAGTGCTCAGCAGGGAGTCTGCTTGGAAATTCTCTTCCTCTCTTTTGCCCTCGGCCCCTCCCCCACTTCCGCCTGTGCTCTCACTCTCTCTCTCAAATAAATAAATCTTTAAAAAAAAAAAAGATAAACTCAGGCATATTAAAAATTTTCAGAGTTTATTTAAGCAAAAATTGATTAGAATTGGGCAGCCCCAAATCAGAAGTGGTTAGAAACACTGCCAAAAGGCTCCAGGGAAAAGACTTATACAGAGAAAAATGTAGAAGAAAAGAAAGGAAATTATTGGATTGGCTATAGCTTAAAGCCTGGCTGGCTGTTTGTGACTGGTAGTCCTTGGTGTTTTGATTTTATAACCTTGAGGAACTTATAGGCTTAGATTTTGGTTTGCTTATATAGGCCACCTCAGTCTATTGGCCTCCCTGTTTAATTAATTTAACAACACTTAATTATGTTGATACGTTGTTTAGCTTCAGCGGTTCATGCCATAAAACCCAATCCTATCCGCTAATTAAAAGGTCCTTTGAAGCTGGTTTCTCCATACCTGTCTGGGCTGACCTCTATCCCTATGCCCAGAATCACCTTCAGTTATCTCACCCTGACATACTTATTATCACTTGATTTCTCTCTACAATATTTCCCTCCCTTTGTTATCAATCTCCTACCACCTAATCTCTTAGGCTACCTCTGGCTCTTCAGGTCAAATTAGATGTTATTTCTCCAAGAAACCTTCCAGAGGCCCTCCTCTCCCCAAGTCCAGGCCAAAGTCCATAGCATAACCAGCCTTAGGACTGCATTACTATCTTGACTCTCTGTGCAGTTTCTTCATTTCATAGCCTGCACAACCAATCAAAATCGAGACCTCTCCTGAAAGGTTTACTAGCGACAATTTACTTAGGATTAGATTTGGTTTCCTTAAAGAAAAAGCCAGGCTAATATTTACATAAGTTTCTTTCTATTTTATTGTAAAAGTTAATGAAAAAAATAGAATTTTGAGCACAGGGCAGAAGCTAACATTTATCAGTGAGGATCTGGCAAGAATAGGAATCAGAAAAAAAGAGGGTAGGGACGTTAGATGGGGAGGAACAAGAGAGATACATGGGAAATACACTAATGAAGCGGCTTTTACCACATTCTGACTAAATGTAGTGGGAATACATTCCATTTTCAACTGAATCATTTATATGTTAATAAGGTATCCAGAGCAGTGATGTGGCTACCAATGGAATTAGTCACATGTTTTCTATTTAATCCAAAGACACTATGGGATATGCAAATATTCAAATGTAATATTAATTGAAGCAAAATAATATGACCTTGGAAAAGTGGTCAACCAGAAATTAATGTTTATATATTCTAAAACTCCATTATTTGGAAAGAATATAGCAATGAGGACAAAGGCAGAGACTTGATTCTACCACACGTTTGTGGATTAAAATCTGAGATTCTCTGAAGAAATACCCTGAAAAATACAATTGTGTCAAAAATAAATCAGAAAGTTGGAGCCTATAAAAAAGAAGAGTGAATATGATTTCCTACTAATGACTTATTAAATATGTAAATGAGGCTGACATGCATCATGCATGCCATAGACATAAATAACATGAATAAAGAATGAAAATCTTCAGGGAAAAGGAGTCAGTCATGTCTACATGGACAGCAATCTGCAAAATGAAGAACAGTTAATAGATATATTTCTTTCAGAAGTATCCTGGGATATTTTTAAACTTTGGATTAGGATCAGTCACTGTCCAGATAAATTAATGTCTGTTCTGTGAACTCTTAATCCCAGTCATCTGTCTCTTTTGACTTCCAGAACTCACTAGTAGCCATCAGTGTATCTCAGATTCCTTGGTCTATATTCCTCTTGTCAATGTACCAAACTAATAGGAATGCTATTATCCACAGCTCATCTTTCCCACAATAGTCTCCTAAGAGTTTTTTTAACTTCAATCTTTCTTTTAAATTGTTTATAATACCTGCCACTATCAGTCCTTTGAAAATAAAAATAATGCCTGAGAGTTTATTACATGCCTGCCAATCTAAGGACTATTTTGAACCTATAACAAGTGATTTATAAATACTTATTGACAGATGCAGCTTGAAATTCTTCCTTAAGAATCTAGCCCAAACAAATAAAAACTATTAAGACGATTAAATTTAGCTATGACTTTTGATTTAATTATAAAACTAGTAATCCATAGCCATAATATTTTCAGAATTTTATGTTAAATATGAAGGCAGTAGAATCTGAACAGCATGCAGGAGTACTGGGGGTTGGAGGAAAAGGAAGGCAAGGCAGTGTTTGGGGGCGGGGTAGAAGGAAACTGCATAATAATGCATTTTGGGGAGTCTAAATTGAACTGTATCTTTGTGACAGTTATTTAGGAAATTCCAAGTTCTTCATGGTTTCCTTAAGTATGGGATCTGGCAATAAAAAAATAATCTGGCATTTATCTTTGGAATTCAGGCAGCCACAGAAGTCCAAATAAATCTAATTTCCATGATTCCCACGATTTTAATAACCATTTGCAGCATGGAAACTATGTGTCTGCTATCAAATTAAAACTATAAATATCAAAAAATCTGCACACTATAAATATGTAATAATTATGAAATGATCGTGTGACTTCAATTGTTATAATCAAGGCTATGAATTCTCACTAGATTGAGGAATCTAATTTCAGAAGCTTAGAGTTAAATGTGGCAAAGGTAGTGATTTCTATACACCCTTCTCTCAGAGCTAATCCACATGGTTTTTAAAGTCAGGCAGAAATATATAAGAATGTGACAAAATGCCACTTTTATTAAAAAGTTTAGGTTATGTTCCTAACTACATCTAATTTTTTTAATTAGTGGACAGAGAAGTATGCCTGAAGTGGAAACACTGGGCAAAAATCTTAAGATTCCCTCCACATGTAAAACTCTAGAACTTCCTTGTTACTTAATATCATTTAAAACTTACCTACCAAATTCCTCATACATAAAGCAAACACTATGTCAGCAGGTGTCATGCCCAGAGAAAAATCAGTACTTTTTATAGTAGTGCTTATAACATCCCTGAAGGAACAAGATAGGATGAGAATCCCTGCCCCTATCCACTAATACTGGGACTCATGCAGAGTTCTATGCTGATATAAGATACATGTATGGAAACATGAGTCCTTGATGTTTGGCCTCATCAAGCACCGAGAACTTCAGCTCTCCTCACAAGATGAATTATAACCTATTCCCCTTACTCTGTGTTTCCATTCTAGCTCAGAAATTTAGACATCGTTTTCAAAAAGGCATCAAAGGGCGCCTGGGTGGCCCAGTAGGCTGAATGTCCAACTCTTGGTTTAGGCTTAGGTCTGATCTCAGAGTGCTGGGATTGAGCCCCGTAGCGCTCCATGCTCTCTCTCTCCCTCCCCCTCCTTGCCCCTCCCCCCTCACTTTAAAGTAAATAAATAAATAAAATTTTTTTTTAAAAAGCATTAATGGGGCAGCTGTGTGGCTCAGTTGGTTAAGCGTCTGCCTTCAGCTCAGGTCATGATCCCAGGGTCCTGGGACAGAGCCCCGAATCCGGCTCCCTGCTCAGTGGAGAGCCTGCTTCTCCCTCTTCCTCTGCTGCTCCCCACCCCCCCCCCCTTGTGCTGGCTCACTCTCACGCACGCTCTCTCTCTCTCTGTCAAATAAATAAATAAAATCTTAAAAAAATAAAAAGGCATTAATATTTCTAAATTTTCATATTGAATTTTAATATTTTAATGCTAGAAAAGAAGGACATTGATTAGTCTAGATCAATAGATTTCGAGCAAATAGAAAGCTTCCATCCTGTACACTGACTGCCAGTTCCCCTCTCTTCCCAGAACGCTATCTGCCAGTTTAGTGTGCTAAGACTCAGAGGAAATGATATCACAGAAAGACCCTCATTCTTTCACTGACAGAAATTCAGAAATATTAAAAAGGGCATAACCCAGGGGCGCCTGGGTGGCTCAGTTGTTAAGCGTCTGCCTTTGGCTCAGGTCATGATCCCAGGGTCCTGGGATCGAGCCCCACATCGGGCTCCCTGCTCTGCGGGAAGCCTGCTTCTCCCTCTCCCACTCCCCCTGCTTGTGTTCCCTCTCTCACTGTGTCTCTCCCTGTCAAATAAATAAAATCTTAAAAAAAAAAAAAGGGCATAACCCAGAGGCCACAAAGTTAAATCTGGTTTAGGGAGATTTAAAAAAAATGGGGGGAGGGGTTCCTGGCTAGCTCAGTCGATGGAGCATGTGACTCTTGATCTCAGGGTTGTGAGTTCGAGCCCCATGTCGGGTGTAGAGATTACTTAAAAATAAAAAATCTTGAGGCATGTGGGTGGCTCAGTTGGTTAAGCAGCTGCCTTTGGCTCAGGTCATGATCTCAGGGTCCTGGGATCGAGCCCCGCATTGAAGCAGGGAGCCCGCTTCTCCCTCTGCCTGCCTCTCCCCCTGCTTGTGCTCTCGCACTCTCTCTCAAATAAATAAATAAAATATTTTTAAAAATTAAAAATAAATAAAAAATCTTTTTTTTAAACAAAACCGTTTTAATATTCATATAACACTTCTGCTATGGTCTGAATGTTTGTGTTCTCCCAAAATTCGTATGTTAAATCCTAACGCTAGAGCCCTTAACATTCGTATGTTAAATCCTAACGCTAGAGCCCTTAACATAGATGGAAGGATTAGAATTTTATACCACAAGTTACATTAAGTTATAAAATGAAGTTAATAACTGTTCTTTGTTAACCATCTTCAGAACCAAAATAGCATTCAGAGTTTTGTTATCAGGCCACAAGCTTTTAGAGGATGTAAAGAAAAGTAGATCCTACCCAGAGAAAGATCAGAGACCCCTGACATAATCTAACTCTCAAAATGAGAAAATACATAGAGATTAAGTATCTTGCCCAAGGTCACAGTGCTAGTTGGTAAGAGAGCAAGATCTAGAAGCCAGACTTTGTGAAATGAAAGCCTCACTTCTTAAACAAGCCATCTAAACATTATTATATCTATAGTTCAATGAAAAATTTCCCAGTTGAAGTCCTACAGATATATATCTGCGACTTAATCAAATGCTTTTCTTACCTGCCCACTGCACATGAAAGGCAAGGTCAGAGTTCTCTTGGCCATGGGTTAAGGCATAGTAATTTGCTGCCTGCTAGTATTTATCTCCCATCTCATAACTCATATAAGGAGATATTGAAATGATGATTCATCCAGGTTTTCAGATTTCCTAAAAATTAGTTTCTGTAGAACATTCCACATATCTTCATTTACTCCACCGTCAACTAACTTTACAGTGGTAACCTTGAAAGTTAACTTGCCCACTTCCCTCATTCACATGCAGCCAAGCCTGAGAATCCAGAATATGCAAAATGACTTCAGAGGACTGCTCCCAGTACACACTGTGTTTCATGAATTGAAATATATAGAGATAAGGCATGCTCATACCTAAGCATATTTCTCTGAGTTCTTACCCAGATTTCAAGGTCTAATTGAAATGAAAACTATTTCCTGAAATCTTTTCCAGCAAACCCAACCACAGCGATTTTTCCCAACCAGGACATTCTACAGGGTTCGAGTTAAAGAACTACACGTTCAGCATTGAGTACGCCCCGTCTTTAGTTCAGAAACACCTCAAGTGTGATCCCAGCTACACCGCTTCTTCCTACCTCTGCTCTGCTGGGCAACTGGGACCCTCACACTGACCCTTTTGTTCTCCAAATTTAGAGAGGGAGAAGCGGGAGAAATTTTTTTATCCCCTAATTCAGTTGAGATAAACTGGAATTTTCAAAAGGGGCTCTCCTAAAATGCTAAAGGAAAAACAAAATTGGAATAACAACAACATAGTGACAAAATTATAGAAACAGTCCTATTCACGGTACACATTTTTAAACCATCACACAAATTTGGTCTAACTACAGACTGGCTTGGTTTGCTTAATTTCTGGGCATACAGGCCCTTGGTTCTTGTCCTCACCAACTCCCGTCTACCCCAGATGCCATAAACCCAATTTGAACAGTATTCACACTAGAGCCTTTGTGCGGGTCATCTCTCTGGGTACTGGGCCACCTCGACGCTCCCTTTGATGTCAGACTGCCCTTTCATCTGGGCAACTACTCCCACATAAAAACCCAAGTTCAACCTTCTGTGCCTTGAGAAAACCCTTTTACAAACCTTTGGCAAGGCACCATGATTTTGACGATTCCCTACCAAACTTCCTCCCAAAAGTCAAACATATTCACTTATCAGATCCTAAGAGAAACCAAACACTTACAAAGAGAATATTACAAGCTCTCTCCAGGCACTCACAGACCCCTGAAGCTCAGGTTGAGAACCTATATTTTAGAATCTAGTGATTACACTGCCTTAGACAGGGAGCACCATTTCCCAGAAGTCTCTTTCCTTATGTGATTCTCTGCCCACTTCCCCTACATCCCTTCTTCTGCACCCAACACTGACAGCAGATTTCTTAAACTACCCACCCTCATCCGGCTTTGTCACTGACTTCCTCTCTGTAAAAAATACTTTTAATTTTCCGTTAATTTGTGAAGCAGAGAAGATTGACATCCCTAGCCCTTTTTTCTTTAAAGATTTTATTTGTTTGACAGAGAGAGAACAAGCAGGGGGAGTGGCAGGCAGAGGGAGAGGGAGAAGCAGGCTCCCCGCTGAGCAAGGAGCCCGATGTGGGTGGGGCTTGATCCCAGGACCCCGATCATGACCTGAGTCGAAGGCAGATGCTTAACCGACTCGAGCCACCCAGGCGCCCTCTAGCCCCTCTTTGATAAGGCTGTCAATTCTTTCCCCTTTCTCAGATCCTCCAAGTGGCCTCCTCCAGAAGCCTTACAAAAATCTACACATGCTATAATCAGGCAGGGTGAAAATGCACTTACCAAAAAACAAAATTTAAAAACACATCCAAAAAGAAAAGGTCATTCTCTTACACTTTCTATTATCTTTTAGTCATTAATCAAATAAAGTTATTTAAGATACTAATTTTTTTCAATATATTTCTCCTTTCTCTTCCCTCCATTTAAAGAGGACAAGAGCCTCTATGACTCATTGCTTCAGGGGAGGCAGACTAAGTAGTTTGAATGTTTTTCTTACTTTGGAATTTCAGAAACCAAAACCCAATGGACAACTTAGAGAGTTCACAAACATAAACAGAAGAGCTTTGAAGAAGCATGAAGGGAAAATGATTCAACCCCAGACTAAGGATATATCCTGAGCAAGGAGATCAAGGCAACATCCACAGTTCTTCAGAGCACACAGGTCCCTGAAGGCACCTGGCAAAAACTCAAAAACCCGGAAAGTGTTGCCTGGGTGGTAGATGTCACAGATGGGCACAGGCAGCTTTGGAGGAGTTTCCCATGTCCCAAACATGACAAGGAAGCAGTGAACCAGCACAGGATCTGAGGAAGCCATGCACTGTGGAACCCTGAATTTCTTAACCATTAAACGTCTGACCTGATAACTGCATGCCAGAGTGTCCCCCAGCTGAACATGTAAAGACCCCCACAATTGTGTGTGGCACAACTCTGGAGAAGGATAGGGAACTCCTTCAGTAACTGAGATCAATTTTCTCATATTAAATTTACTTTTTCGGAAATAAAAAGTTGCCTTATTTTTTGTACAGTTGAGTTTGTGAAATGGGATTTATACTTTTTCATTTACTCCTGTATCTTGTTTTTCCAATTACTTTTATGATTCTTGAAGACAAAGATCAGTCTTAAACTCCTGTATCCCTAGAATTTTTCAGAGTGCCTTGAATTTAATTAGCACTCAGTGTTAATAAATTCTGTTTGATTAACATTATCAAATCATAAAATCTTTTAACTGGATGCATTAGAAGATCTTTTCTTCCAATCTCTTGATAAGGAAACTAAAGCCCAGGGAATTTAATTTTCCAGGTCATACGTAAAGCCTCATGTTTGTTTTCCTTCCAGAATAACTTTAATCTTCTAAAGTTGGAGGGCTGTATTGTCAGGTGTCTTCTTGAAGACCAGGCCTTATTAACTGATACCCAATAAAGCCAACATAAATGGATAATGCACATTTAAATTGTCCACTTAAATCCCCCCCCTAGTGTTCAGACTCCTTTTAGAAATACTAAGGACATTGGTCCAGTTTGTCTTCTACACTTCCCACTCCTATAAGAATGTCCCCTTTCTCTGGAACACTGGCTGATGAGCCACTGTGTGTGACTGCCTCTTTAACCCTCCCCTCCATCTTCAGAAAAAATATCAAGAGCATCATTATTGTCAGGGTGCATTCCACTCAGGCATATCCTTAGGGGGCAGTAAAACCAGAAGATTGAGAAAGGTCCCAGGCCTTGAGGGAGAAGATGCAGCTTTGCCAGATGGTGCTAAATGAAAGCCTGAATTGTTATACAACCCCTTTGACAGAGTTCAAGTGCAGAGACTCATCACATTTTTAACCAGCATCACTTTGTCTTCTGAATGCTTGCTAGTTTGTTTTTTGGGGGGTTTGGGTTTTGTTTTTTTTTTTTTTTTCATTTTCTTTTCTCAAGGCTGTGCCTGGCTTTGTTTTAATTTCATTTAACCTATATGAAATATTAAATATTTCATAACCTATATGAAATAAGACTAAAATGCCATGAACTGGGGACTCATTATTTCCTTTTCCCTTCTCCCCTCTTCTCTTGGGCTTATTTCTACTATAAGGAAGTTTCCTTAAATTTTCCAGTCTTCAACAGTCGTCTTTTTTTTTTTAGTATCTGCATAAAATACCAAGAGTCCAGCATGGGAAGAAAGGGAAGGATGAATAGGTTGAGCATAGAGGACTTTAGGACAGTGAATGTTCCTGTAGGATATTATAATGATGGATACATGTCCCTATACTTTTGTCCAAACCCACTGAATGTACAATACTAAGAGTGAACCCTAAGGTACACTGTGGACTTTGGGTGACTGTGATCTCTCAGCATAGGTTCATCCTTAGTAACCAATGCTCCACTTTGGTGGGGAATGTTGATAATGGGGGAGGCCAGGCATGTGTGAGGGTAGAGGGTGTATGAGAAATCTCTGGACTTGTCTCTCACTTTTGTTATAACCCTGAAACTGCTATTAAAAAAAAAAAAAAGCCTTTAAAAATAATAAAAAGTAAATTTTAAAATCCTTGAGCCCCATGAGCATAGTACAGTAGAATACTCAGCATCTCTATAATATTCCTTAGACTACTGACTCCAGCTTCAAATTTTTAAGCCAGATTTAGGTCCTTATCTCCCACCCCACTGTCATGCACACTGCAGCTTCCATCCTTGGTACACAGCCCAAACGGGATAGAGCTTCTCCTCCTGCATTTCCAAGAGCACTATCAACTCAAGGCTATTGCATCTATTTTACTAAAGGTATGGGAATAAATGAGGGAGATTATGGCACAGGACCAAATAAGAAATTAAGATGAATATTTAGACATTTTTCTTTGGAAATTCCTTTGTTATCACCACCGTGGGGAATTTCTCCATAGTCACTTGTGTTTTTGCCCTTGTCCAATAAAATCTCCTGGGTCCCCTTCCCACCTTCTGTCCTAATACTTGTCTCCTCTCTGCTATCTATTTCTAGACCCCTTCAACCTATCACCCCTTCCAGACCCCATATTAGAATCCCCATCTTCCTCTTTACTTAATCATGTAGCATAGTTTAGCTCACATTTGTTTTATTCTCTACTCCAGACTAAGTTCTAAGCCTATTTTCATACGGCCAAAAGTCTTGCCATGAAATTTCTTCAGTAAAAAAGCCACATACCTCCAAGATTAATTATCATAATCCTATGTGATGGAGAAGCAGCAACCTCATTTCTCTCTTTATTAGCAACTATTTTTACCAAATGTGAAAACTTGGAGCCTTTGTGTGTCCAAGAGAAGCAGAGTCATTCTAGGAGCATTTGCAAGTGGACATACCTTCATTCGAGCCTTGTATTTCTGTTTAGGAATATCAAACCATCCTGAAGAATCTCCACTGTGGTCTAGTTACAGCTGTGCCTCCTAAATCAAATCCTGCAAGATAGACCATAGTTCAAAACAGATGCCTCAGATAACTTTAAAAGTGATTATTTTGATTTAAAATTTCCCTCCATCTTAGAAATTTTGAGGCAGCTTATCAGACATCTACAATATAACCTTTAAAAAATGTGGCCTCAAGTCAAGGCCTACAGTGGCAAGATAGTAGACAGTGATTAGCATGAGCCAGGCAACACTAGCTGCCCTAGGAAGCAAGCTCCTAACATTGCTGGATGAGAGGCAGGCAATCTCTATCAGGAAGCTGCCCTAAAAAATGGTCTTGTGTGATCAAAGGTGATGGTATTGGGGCATTTGGGTGGCTCAATTGGTTAAGCATCTGACTCAGTTTTGGCTCAGGTTAGGATCTCAGGGTCCTGAGATCGAGCCCACAACTGGCTCCCCACTCAGCAGGGAGTCTGCTTGCCCTCTCTCTCTCCCTCTTCCCCTCCCCCCACTCGTGTACACACTCTCTCTCTCTCTATCTTTCTCAAATAAATAAATAAATCTTTAAAAACAAAGGTGATGGTATCATTATACCCAAGAGCAGCTCCAGATCTTCCCAGTTACCTGCAGCAATAATCTAAGGAAATCTTTGCTTCAACTTTAATGCTGTTCTGAGTGATCACAGACAAGTGCACTCTGAGTCTATTTTCACTTCCAATACTTCTTGTTGCAAAAGAAATTATTTGCTCATTAAGTTTATCTCTTTTATGAGGTAATTTGGAGCATTCTATGCACGTGGAAACCAAATAAGGGAATATTCTGAGTGGCGTTGTCAAATGAGCTAGCTCCAGTGGTAATGTTTCAGTGTAGACATGCATTGACATCTGTGTCTCCTCCCTTGTCTTTCCTCAGGTTTTTGGTGAAAGGTTCTCTCTTCCTCCTCCCTGGCACAATGTCTCTCACAGAGTAAGACTGTTTTCATCAAAAGAATGACCTACTGGATTGGATTTTCTTACCAGAAGAATGATCACCAGGAAGTGGCTGTATTTGAGCTAGTTTACAGACCAAGAACATGGTTAGTTACATAAATCATTTTAATATTTTCTTCATAGAAAAGTTATTTCATAGTTTATTTAACTGTCCAAAAGGCACATTCATCATGAAAGAGAATTTCAATTCAAAAGACTGAGTCAGTTATTTTCAATTTTCTTCTGTGATTTAAACTTATATCTAAATCAGTGATGAATCACTAAATTCTTCTCCAGAAACTAATAACTACACTATATGTTAACTAACTAGAATCTAAATAAAAACTTGAAGCATTAAAAAAATAAACCTATCTAAATCAGTCATGAGTATCACTAAAACAGTATTTGAAAGCAGCTCACTTTCTAAATTAAAATTTCCTAGAAGTTCCTGTCTAATAGGAAGAAGAAGAAGGAGAAAGAGAAGGAGGAGAAGGAGAGGAAGAAGAAGAATTTGTTGTTGTTTTTCTTTTGATTTTAAAAAAATCCTAAAAGCTAATAGTTGACAAAGTCAGAAATCAATTCCAGGATCTTTACTATGCTCTGTTAGGTACCTTTCATCCATTTATCTGTTCATTCACACCTTTGATATTTACTGAGGTCCTGCTACAAACAGCATATAACAAAGTGATTATGACAACTGAGCAGAGCAATTTACTTCTGCAGTGATGGTCATACGACTGCTCCTTCCAGACTTCAAAGGAACAACTTTCTTTCCCAAATCTAAGTTCGAATGCATTAATTACACTAATGTAACTAGGGTTAGTTATTGAATCAGAGCAGTGGGAAACAAAAGAAAGAAGGAGGAAAATTTGTTGCTTGCATTGACCTTATTGATATAAAGTCAATAATGAAACTTAAACACATTGAGAAATTTCTTAATATTTTCACCTCACTTCCCACTGAAAGCCTGAGGAATAAACCTTTTGGTAGTTATTTTTTACCTAAGCAAGTGGAAACCAACGTGGGGGCAAACTTACAAAGTGATGTATTCGTGCACTGATTTAGAGAACCCAGAGTTTAGAGGACATTACTCTGGAAGGGGCATAGGGACCAGGGACAGAAAGAACCCAAAATTAAATAAATGATAAAAGTTAATGTTCTCAAATGAAAGTTTTCATCACTTCAGTTTGTGAGATACAATCACAATTTTTTAACACACTGGATATAAACACATGAGGAAAATTGCATAGTATAAAAAGTCCACATCACTTACAAACAAGAACTGATTGTTTATACACTTGTGTGAAAACATGATTTGGCACTACTGCCACTGAATGGCTTTACCCTAATCTATAATTGAATTTAGATTAGGACATGTGGTATAAGCATCATGGTTCAGTCAAGTTCTGCTTGAATTAATACTCAATACCTCAAGCCTGGACTGTTATAACCTCCTGATTGTCTCTCAGTCTCTCTACTACAATAGGGCCTCAGCCAGACTCATCTAACTAAAACAATGCTTACTCAAGTATGCCCATTGAATGGCTCCCCATTGTCTAATAAATAAAGTTTTCATCCTGCCATTTGAGGTTCTCCGCAATACGACACCGATCTAACTTTCTATCTGATATGTGAGCCCCCCTACTCCAGCTGCACCGGGTTTTTCACTGTTCCCCAAATAAACAACGCTGATTCCCTTCTCCACAACCTTGTTTATGCTGTGTTTCTCCAGATGTAACCACGTTAGAAGTTCATGGAAAAACACAGTTCCTTGGTGAAACTTTCCTATCTTTCCTTCCCACGATGGTTTTCCCTCTAAATTGCTAGAGCCATTTCTCAATCTCAATGCTATTAATACTGTCTACATAAGTTTTGTGGGGGAGGCTGTCCTGTACTCTGCAGAATGTTTAGGAGCATTCTTGGCTTCCACTCTACTGGTGACTCTAGCAATAGGAGTCACCATCCCCCTAGTCAGGACAAGTAAAGCATCTCCAGAAATGTCAAATGTTCCCTAGAGAGACAAAATCATTCCCAGTTGTTCCAGATCATTATTGTCTGTGTCACTCATATTGGTATTTAAAATACCCCCTTGTGTATTGCCTCCTAAACTGGACTGTTACGGTATAGGTATTGTGTCTTACCTTACTTTGAATTCCTAATAGAGCACTGCAGTGAATACTCAACAAATATTTAAAATTTGAATTTAGTAACTAAAAGAAGCAAAATGAAAGATCTGTTGACCTAACTGCAGGTTTTTCAATGTGGAAGCTGAAAACCAGAAAATGAAGCTATTTGCCCAAAATGAATGTGTGTTGATAGAATAGTTCTCCTCTTCCCAATCAGTAGTATTAACATTATGTACATCTTGTTTCATTGAATCTATGATTAAAGACTTAGTTAATTTTACATCAGCATGAGCAAACTATAGTCTGTAGTTTTATTGAGGGTTCTTTATTCTACTTGGCTTTAATAAAACTCATATATTGTATTGATACCTTTCTGTTTTTATATTTAATGAAAAAAGTTCTGAAGTGTTATGGTATAAGCGTTAATGGTATAAGAAATTGGAGGGGGAGCTTTTTTTCTCGGCGCTGCCTGTGGAGGTGGCCGCCATCTGTTACTGGGCATCATGGCTGCCCTCAGACCTCTGGTGAAGCCCAAGATCGTTAAAAAGAGGACCAAGAAGTTCATCCGGCACCAGTCAGACCGCTATGTCAAAATTAAGCGCAACTGGTGGAAACCCAGAGGCATTGACAATAGGGTGCGCAGAAGATTCAAGGGCCAGATCTTGATGCCCAACATTGGTTACGGGAGCAACAAGAAAACAAAGCACATGTTGCCCAGTGGCTTCCGGAAGTTCCTAGTCCACAACGTTAAGGAGCTTGAAGTGCTGCTGATGTGCAACAAATCTTACTGTGCAGAGATTGCTCACAATGTCTCCTCCAAGAACCGCAAAGCTATTGTGGAAAGAGCAGCCCAGCTGGCAATCAGAGTCACCAATCCCAACGCCAGGCTGTGCAGCGAAGAAAATGAATAGACAGCTTGTTGTGCACATCATATTTGTGTTAATAAAACCATAAAACCTAAAAAAAAAAAAGAAAAAAAAGAAATCGGAGGGGGAGATGAACCATGAGAGACTATGGACTCTGAGAAACAAACTGAAAGTTCTAGAGGGGAGGGGGGTGGGGGGATGGATTCGCCTGGTGATGGGTATTAAAGAGGGCATGTTCTGCATGGAGCACTGGGTGTTATAGGCAAACAATGAATCATGGAACACTACATCAAAAACTAATGATGTAATGTATGGTGATTAACATAACATAATAAAATTAAATTAAATTAAAAAAAAAGAAACCAAGAGACCATGAAATTGTGGTTGAAAGATTAGGGTTTACCATGTGTAGGTGTGTGATCTTCAGCGAAACACTTAACTTCGTTTTGTCTCCACATCTCATCTTTAAAATTCTTATTCCACTAAAAAAAATAAATAAACTTCTTGACAGAGGGGACATTATTTCTTTGCTAGCATATCCCCAGTACCTGGCACAAAGTATGGCATTCACCAAATATTTGCTAAATAACTGACTGCTCAACAGAGAATGTATTAAGGGCTTGCTTTAACTTAACCTGAAATAAAATGAGGTAAAAAAAATTTTTAAACCTGGAAAATGTAAAGTGTTAAACAAATTCAAGATATTGTGCTTTAAAATGCCTAAGAAACTTAATATGTTTAAAAAATAGTGAAGGGAGAAATCAAAATTAAAATTTGTGATATGTCTCCAAAACAGTACTTTGGGGAAAGTTTTCAGCATTAAATGCCTGGATTAGAAAAGAAGAATGATCTTGAATCAGTGAACTCAGCTTTCACCTTAAGAGCCTAAAAAAAGAGGGGTGCCTAGCTGGCTCAGTCAATAAAGCATGCACCTCTTGATCTCCAGGTTGTGAGTTTGGGCCCTGCACTGGACATAGAGATTACTTAAAGATTTTTTTAAAATCTTTAAAAAAAAAGAACCTAGGAAAAGAACAACAAACAAAATCCAAAGTAAGAAGAAAGGAAATAATAAAGATCAAAGCAGAAATCAATAAAATTTTTTAAAAATCCAGAAAATCAGGAGAGAAAATTAATGAAATCAAAAGCCGGTTCTTACAAAGATGCTTCACATCACATGTCATTGAGGAAATGCAAATTAAAACAATGAGATACCACTACACACCTATTAGAATGGCCCAGATATAGAACACTGACAACACCAATTCTCATTCATTATTGGTAGGAATGAAAAATGGTATGGCCACTTTGGAAGACAGTTTCAGTTTCTTAAAACTACTAAACGTTGGGGTGCCTGGGTGGCTCAGTCGTTAAGCATCTGCCTTCGGCTCAGGTCATGATCCCGGGGTCCTGGGATCGAGCCCCACATCGGGCTCCCTGCTCCGCGGGAAGCCTGCTTCTCCCTCTCCCACTCCCCCTGCTTGTGTTCCCTCTCTCGCTATCTCTCTCTCTGTCAAATGAATAAATAAAATCTTAAAAAAAAAAAAACTACTAAACATAATCTTATCATACAACCCAGCTTCTTGGTATTCACCCAAAGAAGTTGAAAATGTATGCCCACACAAAAACCTGCACATGAATGTTTATGATAGCTTTATTCATAATTGCCAAGACTTGGAAGCAACCAGTATGTCCTTCAGTAGGTAAATGGATAAACTGTTGTACATCCAGAATACCTACCATTTACATCGACATGGTTGGGACTGGAGGAGATTATGCTAAGTGAAATAAGTCAATCAGAGAAAGACAATTATCATATGGTTTCACTCATATGTGGAACATAAAGAAACAGCGCAAAGGATCATAGAGGAAGGGAGGGAAGCCTGAATGGGAAGAAATTAGAGAGCGAGACAAACCACGACAGACTCTTGACTCTGGGAAACAAACTGAGGGTTGCCAAAGGGGAGGTGGGTGGGGGGATGGGGTAACTGGGTGATGGGTATTAAGGAGGGCACGTGATATGATGAGCACTGGGTGTTATATACAACTAATGAATCATTGAACACTACATCAAAAACTAATGATGTACTATATGTTGGCTAATTGAATTTAAATTAAAAACAAAAAAACAAAATAAAATAAAACAAAACAAAAAACTGTGGTACATCCAGATAATGGAATACTGTGTAGCAGTAAAAAGAAATAAGCTACCATGGAAGAAACTTAAATGCACTTTATTAAATGAAAGAAGGCTATCTGAAAAGGCTATGTACTGTATAATTCCAACTGTAGGATATTCTGGAAAAGGCAAAACTACAGAGACAATAAAAAATCAGTGGTTGTGAGGGATTGGGTAAGGGGAGGAATAGGCAGAGCACAGAGGAGTTTTAAGGCAGTGCATGAAGTATCTGTCATTATACCTATGTATCTATGTCAAACCCATAGAACATACAACACCAACAGTGAACCCTAAAGTAAATTACGAACTTTGGATGATTTCAATGTGTCAATGTAGGTTCATCCTTGGTAATAAATGTGTCACTCCAGTGAGTGATGTTGATAGTAGGGGAGGCTATGAATGGTGGATGGGGAGAGGGGGTATAAAGAAAATCTCTGTGCCTTCCTCCCAATTTTGTTATAAACCTAAAACTGCTCTAAAAAATATATCTTAAAAAAATAAGCTGGTTCTTTGAAGTAATCAGTGAATTCAATAAAACTCTAGCTAAACTGGGGAGATAAAGACTACACAAATTACCAATTTCAAAATGAAACAGATACTATCACTACAATTCCTATAGATACAAAAAATATAATAGGAACTACTATAAAGATATTATTAATAGATTTACACCTATAAATTCAACAACTTAAATGAAATTAACAATTTCTTTAATAGTCAAAATGATAAAAGCTCACTCAAAAAACAAGAGGTAACTAGGGACATCTGGCTGGCTCAGTCAGGAGAGCATGTGACTCCATCTCAGAGTTGTGGGTTCAACCCCTCAGAGGGTGTAGAGATTACTTAAAATAAAATCTTAAGGAAAAGAAAAAATAGATAACTGGAATAATCCTTTATCTATTAAATAAATTAAATTTATAGTTAAAAACCTTCCCACAAAGAGAATTTCAGGCCCCAGTGGCTACACTGGTGATAGACAAACATTTAAGAAGAAATAATTCCAATTCTACACAGTTTTTTCCAGAAAATTGAAAAGAAAGGAATGCTTCCTAATTCAAGTCATAAGGCCAGTGTTACTCTGAAATCCAATCAAGCCAAATACATTACAAGAAACTACAGATCAATAACCCTCATGAAAATAAATGCACACTTTCTAAGCAAAACTTTAGCAAGTAGATTGCAACAATATATTTAAAAAAAAAAAAAAGGTAACACATTATATCCAAGTGGGTTTATCCCTGGAATGCAAAGCAGTTTTAAAATATGAAAATTAACTTAATTTACCATCCTAATAAACTAAAAAAAAAAAAATCAACTCTATTGCCACAAAAATAGCATTTTACTAAGTTCAACATTCATTCCTGATTAAAAAGTTTTTTTAACTCTTAAAAAAGTCATAACTAAAAGGAATTCCCTCAATTTGATAAAGTGCATCTGTGGAAAGCTTTTAGCTAATATCACAGGTAAAGTTGAAAGACTTTCCTTTTCAAATCAGGGAGCAAGACAAGAATGCCCACTCTCACTACCGCCATTCAATGTTGGGCTGGAGATTCTGACCAATGTAATTAGGCAAGATAAAGAAATAACATATATCCAGATTGGGAAAAAAAAGAAGTAAATACGTTTTTATCCTCAGACAACATAAACTCTCATACAGAAAATCCTATGGAATGTGCAAAAAAATTATCAGAATAAATAAGTCAGTTTAACAATGCTGTAGGATACATTTCAAAATTGAAAATCAGTTATATTTCTATATACTAGAAATGAACAATAAGAAAGTAAAATTTTTTGAACACCAGTTACAATGTTATAAGTAAACATGACAATTACTATAAGTAAATATGATATACATAGGGATAAATCTGACCAAAAAATGTACAAGATGTATACGTTACAAACTTCAAAACATTACTGAGAGAAATTTTAAAAGATCTAAATAAATGGAGAGATATACCATGTTTAAGGGTCAGATGACTCAATATTGTTAAGATGTCAATTCTCCCCAATATGATCTATAGATATAATGCACTAGGGATATAATGAAACTTTTGGGGGTGTTGGATATTTTTATTATTATAATGATAATTTCATAGGCATATACAGATATCAAAAGGAATAAAATTGTGCACTTTGTGTGCAGTTCAGTAGACATCAATTATTCTCTAATGAAGCTGTTAAAAATAATTTAAAAATTCTTTGGGACACCTGGGTGGCTCAGTTGGTTAAGCGTCTGCCTTTGGCTCAGGTCATCATCCCAAGGTCCTAGGATCGAGTCCCGCATCGGGCTCCCTGCTCGGCGCAAAGCCTGCTTCTCCCGCTCCCACTCCCCCTGCTTGTGTTCCCTCTCTCGCTGTCTCACTCTCTGTCAAATAAGTAAATAAAATCTTTTAAAAAAAATTTCTTTAAAAAATTTTTAAAAATAATTAAAAATTTTTTTAAATGCCAATCAATATGTATCAATAACTTCAAATATATTCATGCACCTGCCACAGACTTTGTATTTTAGGGATCTATTCCAGTAAAATATGGCTGACTGAAGGCACATTTATTCTATTCCTTAACTACACTTTACTGAAAGTATAGTTATGATATTTTAAGGGCATGGCAAAGGGTGGAGAGCCCAAGGAAAAGAAAGTCAGAGAAAAGACAACCAGCAAAATTTTGAAATCTGGAAATAGGTGAGTTGAGACTGATATAGCACATCAGAGAAGGAAAAGAAATGCCAAGATGCCACTGCATGGAGGTGGTCTTAGAATGCCAGCTGATTAACTGAACAGAACCCCAGGAAGTCCCAGGAGTTGGGAGGCATTAGGTGGCTCAAAAAAGAGATGAGTAGACCAAACCCATCAGACCTCCCAATCTCTTTCCTTATACCCACTGCATGCAGCTGAGTGACTGATCTTCCAGCTTCTTCCACCATAAAAGTCATAGAAGTATTCTATGGAGAAGCTGAAGCAGATTACTCAGGGACACTAAACACAGCTGAGGGTGTGCTATGGACTGAATGTTTGTATTACCTTCACATTCATATGTTGAAGCCTGATCCCCATTGTGCTAGTATTTGGGGGTGGGGCCTTTCTGAGGTAATAGATCATGAGAGTAGAGCCCTTATGAATGGAATTAGTGCCCTTCTAAAAAGAGATAAGAGATGCAGCCCCTCTCTCCCTCCCTCCTCTCTCTCCCCACCCCTTGCTCCCTGCTCTCTCCTTCCCTCCCTCTTTCTCTTTCCCTGCCCCTCCCTGTCTCTCTCTCCTTTTCCCTCTCTCATCCACTCTACCCCCATCATGAGGATACAGCAGGAAGGTAGCTATCTATAAGCCAGAAAATGAGCCCTCACCAGACACCAGATCTGGCAGGGTTTTGATCCTGGACTTCCCAGCCTCTAGACTGTGAGAAATAAATGTTATTTAAGCCACCCAGTCTATCGTATTTTTGTTATAGAGCCTGAATGGACCAAGACAAGGTGAAAATGGGATGATCAAGTGAAAGTTAATATGAAGGGATGACTTGCAAACCCCTTTCTCCCACTTTGCACTGAGAACAATGAAAGCCAGCCTTATGTATTCCTCAGATATTACACTGGAGGATTCCTCTCTGAGAAAAGTAATGATATCAAAAAGAAGAAGAAAAAACAAAGCCTTCTGATGAAACAAATTCAGTGAAACAGACCAAGCCGAGCCCACTATTTTGAAGCCCATTACTGAATAAACTCTGTCTTTGATACAACAGACACACACACACACACGCACACACACACGCACACACACAAAGCTTCCAGTCAGCTTTTTACTGCCTTACTCTCAAATATGAACAGATAGCCAAAGATCATCTGACGTTGAGGAAAACCCTCTAACAAATAAAAGCAGAGATTGCAGACAAGGCAGACAGCAGAGAAAACTTGAATAAACTGTACTGAATATTCTCAGAGATTGAAGAGAAGATCCCTAAAGAAAAAACTTTAGAGAAAAAAGAAACAAAACTAAATTTTAAAAAACTGTCATCGAAATAATAGGATGTTAGAAATAAAATATTCAAAATATACAATAAAACAAAGTTGAAGTTGCTCACAAAATATACGGGGGAAATGATGGAAATGAGGAAAAGGAGAAACAAGTAACAGGTGAACACAGGCAATTCACCAGCTAGTAAGAGTTCCAGAAAGACAAATCAGAAGCCTGAAGACAAGGGGATTTTAAAAAAAGTAAATTTCCCAAAACTGAGGGATTTTAGTTGGAAATTGAAAGTGCTACCTAGTGATCAAACCAATGAGTGAAATAAAAGGCCAACACTTATAATTGTGGACTTTCATAATATAGGAGCACAGTAATGCAAAGAATACATTTAACGTATGTGACCAAGCATAACAAGGCATCACACTAGGTACTAGCAGATACATAAAAGCAAGCTAAAGCCTCATCCCTATTGCCAAAGGTCAGAACGACTTTGAATAATACAGGTAGGACATCCGCCACTACATTTTCCTCTTATTTTGGTTCCTATCTTCAGATTTTTTTGTTTTTAAACAAGAGCCACTTTGGAATGCCTCTGGCTACACATTCAGCATGTGCACTGGGCGAAGAAAGCCAGTCCCTTTTTCTTCTGAGCCCTCTGCACAGGCACACACATCCGCACACACTCCTACAGAGACGTGGTACACGTTTTAACACCCTCACGCATTTATGGACACATTCACACACACCCACATGTGCACGGCTTGGTTCCTGGTGAACAACTGATTCAAGCAATCAGGGACAAAGACAAAGACTTAATTTGTTGGTTTTCAGAGTAGAAGAGGACCTGGCCACCTGAGATTAGAAAGGAGGTATGTAATTTATTCTCTGACCTCCTAGCTCCTCCTTTATTTTGCTAGAATTTCAAACTTTTACTTTTTATCCTCATTGTTTTCATACACCACCTCTTTGGCAGTTCACAAGTTTTTCCCAGGGGTCCTGCTAGTAGCTTTTCAGCAACCAGCCATTCAGTGTTTTTTTGAAAAGGCAGCAGGGTGTCATGGACTTGGGCATGACCAGAGCCGGGTTCCAGGCCTGTCTTAGCTACTCAGTTGCTGGTTCGAAGCCTCAGTCTCCTCAGATGCATTTTCTATCAACAAGAAATTGTATTCACTGACCTCCAAGATTCCATCCCATCTTGAAATTCAGTAATTCTATATTCTGAACATATGCTCTGACACCTCAGCCATCAAGAACAAGCTTTGTTTTTGTTTTTTTAAAGAATAAATATTGTATTTTAAATATCCATACAACATATCCACATATAAAATTTCAAGAAAAATGCAAATAATTTCAGCTGGTTAAATTTAGAATGCTTAAAAAAATTTAGAATGCTTATATTAAAACCAATTCAACAATACGCTCTGGCACTATTCCCAGAACATTTTCATTTGATTGGGAATTGTTTAAATTTTAATCCATTTTAAACCCTTCTCTCTCCCAATTGTGCTCCTCTTAGAATGTCACATTTGAGATATTGACTGCAATTACACTGACTCTCTTATTAAATCATGTATCTCAGCAGTGTTATCGCTACCCATGTGGATGTTTTTTGGGCCCCATGTAGAACGTGTGGCGGGTAGTGAGCATGCATTTATATAATTATGAGTGCGTTTCTGTGGATGCCCTTTTCCTTCCAAGAGCACCTGCCAGCAGGCCACTTCTCTCCCACGTCAGTAACAATACTGTTGACTACTATGCTCGTACTCCTCTCATTTTCCCCTTTCCTCTTAAAACAATTAAGATAATAGCAAAACTGTCCCTCTTAAACACTTCTGCCAGCATAAACTCTAGAAAAACAGACAAAAAAACAATTCAAATTGTGCAGAGTCCCACGTCAAACAAGTTCATCTTTTATAAATTAATAATTGCACTGCTTTTCCTCACCGGTGTTTCACTGCTATCCCCAAATTTGATTTAGGCTGGATCCCAATCTCCATTGGCCTTGGCAAGAGCAAGTGGAAATGTGGCAGTAGAGGGAAGGAGAAGGGATTCAGGCAGGACCCTCGGGGGATGATCATGCCCTATCTTGCAGACAGAACCCGCCCCGGTCTTTACGATGGGCTTTTATACTCAATGCAAACTCTTTCTCTCCAGCCACTGACCCAACTGCTGCCAAACACAGAGCTCCACCCTTTCATTAGAAGAGCTATCATACTTGAAGCAACCACTCGGTGCTGGGCACTGAGTTACCATTTTGCATAAATTGTATCCCTTAATCCTTACAGGATCTTACAAGTCAGGAATTAGCTTGTTTGTTTTAAAACTAGGGATCTGAGGCTCAGAGAGGTTAAATAACTTACACAGTATCCAAAGACAGTAAGGAGGTAAGCCTAGATGTGTACACAGGTTTGTCTCACTGTTTAAAATATGTATTTGTTTGAAAGTAATCATAACCAGAAGGTAGTGTTGGATGAGCATAAAAGTGGTAAAGCCTATACAGATATCCCTTTAATGTGGGAAACAAAGGCAAAAGAAAAATTATTAAATTTCCTCACTACTTACAACCCCTTGACAAGTCCTTGAAACAGGCAGAGTGACATTCCTCTAGGGACTCAGCTGCCTCGATGTTGACACTTTGCTAAGGGCAAAAGGCAATCTTAGCCCAACCCCAGGACCCTGTAAGTGTACTTTAACATATAAAAATTCCTTTGGAAACTCCCTTTATCTCTACCCACCCCAAGATACATGTTGGCAATCATCCCCCAAGCATATGACCCACCGATATACATCTGAAGGGTCTCACGACTCAGGTTTTATTAGACGGTAATAAATGACCTTTTCCCAACAACAGCTAGTCCCCTCAAGATCCTGGAAACCTTGCTGCCAAAATTCCTTGGAGACTTACGCTATCCCTAACCCCCTCCCAACTTGAAAGTATATAATGGGCCACTCCTCATGACCCCGGTGCAGCTCTTCCTGCCCACGCGTCCTGTCCCCATGCTTTAACAAAACCACCTTTTGGCACCAAAGACGTCTCAAGAATTCTCTGTTGGCTGTCGGCTTCGAATCCTAACGTCTTTCCTACATCACCTTGCTTTTCCAAAGTTGACATTAGACCACTTTGCTTAATGAAAGACCTACATCAGTATCTGTTTTTGCTAACCAAGAAAAATCTAAAGAGGATTTTTGCTTTTGTGAAAAAAGGTGAAAGCGAAACTAGCATTCAGCATTCGTTTTGCAGCAAGCAGTGAGAGCGAGCCGCCCTGCCAGGCTCCTTCCCTGGGAACTAACACTCAGCATCTCAGCATCAGGCTGCCATGACTTTGAACTGTGTCTGTGAGCATCTGCACTTCATCCCAATTTATTGTGCGCACCCACTAGCAAGATGTGTCCTAAGGCATTTATTTTAGGGGTCTGGGAATGCTCAAAAATGTTATATAAATATAAATGAATGGTAATTGCATCTTTGCTTCATGCCGTTTCGGCTTACATGAGGTTTTATAGGGTCCACTCTACTGTAGTAGTACACTAACGGTGTATCTCAATTTAGACAAGCCACATTTCAAGTGCTCATTACTCACACATGGCTAGTGCCTACCATGTTAAACTGTACAGAAGAAAAATGGCTGCTGGGGTTAGATTCCTAGTTCACAGGGCTTTTCTGTGATATTTAACACCTCAGGTTCACAAAATGGTTACCAAATACCAGACATCATATCAGTATTGTAAAGCAAGAACAGGAAAAAGCTACCACCAGTAAAACCTCTACTTAGATCTATGAACTGTGTCCCAAAGTGACCCTTAATCATAAGATGGACTAGGAAAGTGAGAAAGTAGGTTCTGATTTCCTGTGAAAATATAAGAAGGGGACTCGATGTAGAAATCTATTTGTTAACTGGCAAGGTCGGCTACAGACACTGATTTATAAAAACAGGGAAAAAAAATTTTCATTTAAAAATAAAAAATTAGAAAAAAAAACAGGAAAGAATATATTACAAACCAATGAAAATTCCAGGAATCACAAAAACATGCCCTTACTTCATTTTATAATATTTATATAATTTTAACTAAATAATAAATAGGTTTTTCTTTCAGAATAATATTTATCTAGCTCATTTGCCAGCTAACATATTTGGAAGGAGAGAGAGCAATGGAATATCAGGAATAAAGATTCTGAGGAGAAATGTGGTCCGAAGACAAGGATCTCAACTTCCTTTTCTCCACAGATCTTTCTATGGAAAGCCCTCTAAGAATATATGCGTAAACATACTGAACACCCAATATAACACTATTTGCTCAAATTCTTATTAAACTGATGTCAATGTTCATTTTAATACATCACAAGGTCATTATATGCTTCGCTTTAACAGTTTACAATTCTTCCTGGCTATCTCTTTCCAAAACCAAATCACAGCAATAAATAGATCTAAAAAAATAATGCAATCTTATCAACAAAATTCTGAAGTTATCTTGATGGAAAGGGAAAAGATCTTTAGTTTCAGAAAAATGAGTAATATATAGCTTTGATGTAATAAGCACTGGGATTTGATTAGCAAAATGAAAATAAATTATCTAATAATTTATACGGTAGATAGCTTGAATCCCACTGTACTATTGTACAGATACTAAACGTTATGGTAAACTTAAGTCTTACACTCTAAAGTATTTTCTTATGTTCTCTTTTCTCACAAAAATCCTCAACATATTTTCAGTTATCTTAAACCATGATATGACATAGCATACTTTATTTAGTAGTAGAAAACTAATCTCTAACGAAGTCATTCTGTATAATGTAAATTAAAGCTGGCATTTCGTTGGCCCAGCTTTAAATAGGTGTACGTACATGTAAATGCAGGCATTCACATAATTATTCAAACTGCCCAATAGGTCATTTAATGGGATTGTGTGAAGCAAAGTTGCCATGAACTAGAATATAGGGCACATTGCATGAGCTTACAATTACAAGCATAAAATTCCTCAGATGAAAACATGAATGAATGTAAACCATCAGAGAAATTAAGTCAATAACATAGTCTATAACGGTAAGCTCCTGAAATTCACATTTTGAAGAGGAGTAGAAATCCTTGGATTCTGCATGACAAAGAGTAATCCCATTATAACCTCACTGCACTGTATTGTGACTGAGATGAACTTTGTACCACATTATATGAAGGATACATGTTGACCTCACGACAACTAAGCTCAGCTTCAAGACATTTTTATGATTGTTGCTTAATACATGAAAAACCAAATAAAAGAACAGTTTGTGCAATCTAATATTACCACTAATACCATTAATAACACTTGAAATCCTCTTTTCTTTTCAAATGCCTGATGGCATGTCAAGTGGTTCTATAGCCCCTATACGAATACGGATGCCTGACTTCTATATTCTGTGACACAGGATAGTAATAGTGTACACTATAAATCAGTTGATGACTCATTTGTGACATAAATTCAGTGTATGAATTGCCAGTGGATCATACTTTCCTGTCAGCAGAGCATGGAGTAAATAAGCACTCAGGGCTGTCAACACCACTCTGGGCTTTGACACACACACCACCGAGGTAGGGTGCTAAGGACCAGCTACAGGAACGCTATGTATAGATCTACAGTATTGCCTTTGCCAGGCCTCCCTTAGAAATCCTAAAATGATGCTTGTGTCACTTGAAAATGACGTAAGATCAAAGTGTTCTCTTTGGGAATACTGTCAAAATACTGTCAAATTGATGATCATTTTAAAATTTAAGAGATTAAAAAAATGAGAATACTTTAATTCTAATTAAAAAGAATAAGGGAACTGATTTAAATTCAAACAATAACTACGGCTTCACCTCCAGCCGTCTTGATTTATACACACAAGCAAGAAAGATTGTTGGTACTACAGACTTTGAAGACAGCATGGAGGAGAGGAAGAACTTAGACTTTGAAGCATCAAAAATTCTAAATTTAATGTTAGATCCTTATTCCTAAGTGCCCTTCCTGCTCCCCATCATGTGACTCAACCATCCTCTCTGTTGTCTGTTCTCCCCCCCCCACCCTCTCTGCTCTTCCCTTTGCCCTCCTCTCTTCCTAGAGAGTAATTCAGCCATTACCAACCTTGTACCCAAACCGAGCAAAGCAATACCTTTTGCATATCCGAAGTCTTAGAAATGAGCTATGCTCACTTTCACTTTCTATCAATATTTGCTGAAATAAAAGTATAGTGATTTTATATCCTCACTGATATGACCTCTAACATCAACCCTTGGAAAGCAGAGGTTGATGGGGTTTTTTTGGTTGTTTGTTTCGATATATTTTTCTATTATAAATGGATCAAATGTTTAAACAATCTAAAATCTAATTTTTTGTACTTTGAGTTGTATTCATGTAAAACATGCTGGTCTAAAATATAAGTCAACAATTGTGTCACTTAAAAACAAACCTAAACAAGTATGAAAAATAAATATGTATAATCTGAGATATTTTTAAAAGTCAAAATTAGAATAAAGCAACTGATTTTTATATATCAATCCAGAGAAAACAATTTACTCAGTCCTTCTCCCTTAATTGAAATGTCAAATTGAAATAATACTTAGAAATATATGAGAATGGAGATCTATGGAAACTCCAAAGCCTAAACTATGTATGACACTGTCATAGTCTACATTGAGTTTATTATATAAAGTAAATAATTTTGTAACTAGCCCTATAGTCCAGACTCTGATAGAATTTAAAAATTATTAGCCAGATGAATGTTTCAATAAATATTTATCTCTATTGATTTCTAGCTTCTGTCTGTAAATGCCTTGTACTTTTTGATCTAAGACATGTCCACAGGTTTCACATTTGTTTTATGAGAGAAATAAAAATAAATCACCTAATAGAATTTCACTTCCTCTGATTCCTAAGATATTGAAAACCAAATTAATCACATGGGAAATAAGTCATTTTGGGGTAGGTGATACTTATGGCAACCGTGAATTAGTCACTTTTCTGTAAAGACCTAGAAGGAAAAATAATATTATTTTATTTAAACTATACACATATGTGGCAAACAGAAGGAACTGTTAAAATCAAAAGAAGATGCAAACATGCATAATAAGTTTGATAATCTGCAACAGATAAAATCCATTTACATACAAAAATCCCTGTTTATAAAAGTAGCTAAATCTTATTGTTAAAAATTATGAATAAGCATTCTATGCATCAGGAGACAATAAGTTATCTTGGGATTTAGAAATTATAGGGTCATTATCCACTAATACTTCAACCAGAGTTTAGTGAGCTACCTAAAATGGAGATCATTCTAGCAATCTAATAATAACATTGATCTTTTCAAAGAGTTTTAGAAATGCCAAATCACTTGACTGTATCAAAATCTAATGTGTTTTACATATTGTTAAAGACGTAACTAGCAATCCATAAAAATAATTATGCATATATTACAAGCAATTGAACAATCATATGAATTGAATCTTTCATATTTCCCAACACTGGTGTGTCTACATTTGAAAGTTGAAAGAATTTAACATTTAATTCTGTGACTTAAAAGAAATTAAGCTAAAATACATCTACAAACACTAATGAAATTGCAACAACAAACTCAAGCATTAAGAGAGTCATTAAGGATAAGTTCATAAATAATGAAGCAAAAGTGTTCTTTATTTATTACTAAATTTTAGCTAAGAACTTTAGCAATTACTCTGTTACACGCAACTACATATAATTTTATTTAATTATTAAAATAGTCCCATACGTTAAGTACCCTTCTCTCCATGAGGTTACTGAAACTCAGAAAGTTTAGGCAACTTTCCCACATTCATGTAGCAAGCCACAGTGGGAAGTCAGGAGATTGATTCCAATACTGATGTTCTTAGTTACCCTTCTAGAATCCTTCCATCAAAATTTTGAGAAACAGAAGCTTAAAATAGCTGTTCTAAAGGTAACACTTTCTGAATATCTATATATATATATAAAAAAAATACACACACACACACACACACACACACACACACACACACACACACACAACAAATAGCAATCCAAGTTCTCAGTAACTTCCTATCACCAAAAGAAACGCAGAGTATAATTTACGAATTGATAAATTCGATCGATCAGATATCTTTCATTCTATAACATATGCTTTCAAGTTCCAGCATTTTCTGAATTTTGTCTTGTGATCAAAGTCAAAGAAAACTTCCTGTTTCCAGGCAGAGTTTCAAGAACTTTTGAGAAGTTATCCAGTATAAGAGGCACCTATTCATCTGATTATTGTCTTGATAGCTCAACTTGTGGTTCCATTTTAACTAAAATTTGCATTACTAATTATGAGATCAAATATCCCAAGAATATTTCATTTTCATTAAAATGCAGCTTTGAAATAAAAAATCATCTCGGTTTCCTCATATATGAAAAGGTTACAGGGCATCATCAGATTTCTGTAAAGATTAAGTGTGAAGTCTCAGACTGGTGCTGGGCATGTAATAGGTACTCCAAAAATGTTTGCCGTCAACAATGCTTTTTATGAAGAAGAAGAGGAAGATGCAGAAAAGCATGAAAAACAGAGCTGCAGGTTGTAAACTCATAAAAGAGAAAAAAGTATATTTCAACAGAGGAATAACCTGCTTAATTTCTTGTATGGCAATAACCCAGAGCTTAACACGACCTAGAAATGGGTGATATTTCCAAGGAAATAAAGTTGTTTCATATTGCCATTGAAACATATCCAAAAATATCACTTCAAAGTAGTTTAAAGTACAACTCACATTTTCTCCCCACAAAGATCTCCCACTTATTCCTTTTTTCAAAGGGCATGTTACCTACACATACCCTGTGCTGTTACCACATACAGTATAACCACCTGAGAGTGTGACCTTACTGGAAAGGGTCTTTGCAGATGAAATTGGTTAAGATGAGACCAACCTGGATTTGCAGGGGCCCTAAATCCAGTGACTGGTGCCTTTACAAGAGGAGAGGACACAACACACAGAGGCGCAGGACAGAAGGCCATGTGAAGATGGACACAGAGATTTGAGAGATGCAGCTACAAGCCAAGGACCACCAAGAAATGCCAGGAGCCCCCAGAAGCTAGGAAAAGGCAAGGAAGGATTCTTCCTTGGAACTTCCAGAGGGAACATGATCCTGGCCACAACTTGATTTCAGACATTTAGCCTCCTCTACCATGAAAGAATAAATTTCTGCTATTTTAAGCCACCAAGTTTGTGGCATTTTGTTAGAGCAGCCCTAGAAAACTAATATACCACCTCTGCCTATTCACTCTCAATGGTAAGCTGCCTGAATCTCTCTCTCTTTGGCCCCAGCTGACCCATCCAACTCCTCTTGGAACCTCAGTGCAGACATCATTGAATCCTCCTGATCTCATTAGTCATCTCTCTCCTCAGCGTTCAAAATCTATGAACCCACTCCTCACAGCTTAGCAACAAGCTGTCAGATCTTTAAAGGTAGAGCCATGGCTCACATTTGTTTAGCTCCAGAGTGTCCAGCACTTAGTAAGATGCTCAACCAAAGTGCCTAGGTGACTAAGTCCAGGGCACAAGCTCTCAATAAAATTAAGAGCACAGTCTCTGGAACCCATGAGAGTTCAGAACTCAGCTTTGCTGATTACAAGGCTATAATGTTGAACAACATTACAGAGGCCACTTTTAGGTGAACAGGCTTGAGCAATGGAATGTAGAAAGGGCCCACAGTGACCACCTGGCGGAATATAGGCAGGCCCATCAGGTGACCCACCTCAAAATATCCATAGACCCTAAGTGACCAATGAGCTACTTACAACTAGGCACAGTTACCAAAAAAGGTAAACTTCCATATGTTCCCATATCTCCTCACCTTCCCCCTTTAAAAACAGCCCCAGGGTGGCCTGGGTGGCTTAATGGGTTAAGCATCCAACTCCTGATTTCGGCTCAGGTCATGATCTCAGGGTTGTGAGATCAAGCCCCCGTGTGGAGTCTGCTTAAGAGTCTCTCTCTCCCTCTGTTCCTCCCCCCCTCTCTCTTTCCCTCCCTAGAAATAAATAAATAAATACATACATACATACATACATACATACATACAAACAAAAGCAGCCCTTACCCACTGCCTCATTGTAGACAGCCTCTCCCCTTGCTGTCTTGCCAGCCGCTCCCTTGTGGTATACTCAATAAACTTCTATCTCCTTTGTTCTGCCTCGGGTGAATGCTTCCATTGCTCACATCGCTGGATTCCATCTTCATTGCCCTACATTTGGGGATCACCCTACATCGGACAGACACCCCATTTAGACACCACAAACATCTCATGTATCTCTCTGTGCCTCACTTTGCCTTATGTATAAAATAGAGATAATAGTAGCACTTATGATGTAAGGTTCTTCTAAGAGAGTTAACAGCTATAAAGCATTTAGAACAGCTCCTAGCACCTAGTGAGTCCTTGAAGCTGTTGTCACTTTTATTTTAATTATTACTATATCCAGAGAAAATACATATTAAAATACATCTGTTTAAGACTGAGTATGGACAGATGGCTAGAACGGAGCCAAAAATGAACAAAGAATTAGTCAAGTGTTTTGCTCTCCAAAACTCCCAATTATTTCCTGTATAATAATCAGAAAAGGCATTGCTTTTGGAGGAATCAATTAGATATTTCTTTTCCTAGGAGTTTGATGGTTAATTGCAGGTGTCAACTTGACAAAGTTAACCCGCATATCTGGTAAAACATTTCTGGGTGTATCTGTCAGGGTGTTTCTGGAAAAGATTAGCATTTGAGTGATAGACTGAGTAAAGATCCCCTCACCAATAAGGGTAAACTTCATCCAATTGAATAAAAAGGTGGAGGAAGGCCAAATTTGCTCACTCTTCTCGAGCTGAGATATCTATCTTCTCCTGCCCATATTGGCACTGCTGGTTCTTGGGCCTTCAGATTGGGACAAGGATTTACACTATTGGCACCCTGGTTCGTAGGCCTTTCAATCTGAACGAAATTATACTCCCAGTTTTTCTAGTTCTCCAGCTTGCATACAGCAGATAGTGGCACTTCCCAGCCTCCATAATCACATGAAACAATTCCTGTAATAAATATCCTGGTAGATAGATAGATAGATAGATAGATAGATAGATAGATAGATAATAACCATTGGTTCTGTGTGTCTGGAGAACCCTGATTAATATAAGGAATGAACTTGCCTTTCTCAGAAGATACCAGCCAAAATTCCAACTGTCCTCATATGTCTTGTTAATCCCAAGGCCCCTTGTCTCCACCCAGAAATTTTCCTTTTCTACAGTATCTTCTCTCTTTTCCCCAGGCTAATCCTACGCATTCTTTTAAGCCCAAACTCCCACCTGGGGCATGATTACTTTCTCAGTTACTGAAGCCCACCCTAACCCTTTCTTCCTGTGAAGACCTTTAATACATCACAACACATAATTCTGCATACAAAGACTGATAATTTGTCATTTTTCATGGACATATATTATCTTCCCACCAAACTGTAAGTTTAAGAGGAGAATCAGCAATTTAGCAACAGATTGACTCCAAAGTCCTTTCTCTTGATTATACTTACGTGTTTAAATCTGTATTTCTTACATAATTGTAAACCCTTTAATACAATCCAAGCATCCTAGACATTATAATATCCCTGCCAGGCCATTGAAGTAACTTTACAAAAATAAAAAAATAAAAAATACAGGTGGAGGTATAATTTATCTGCTGTATTTGGCCCAAATAAAATTTGTTTTGTAATATATACAGGGTGATATTGTGCTATTATATAGTTACGGTTATAGAAAAGTAGTGAGAAAGAGAAAATTGAGAGAAAAGGCCCAAAAGGAAAGTTTCAGAGAAATAAAATTATATAGACTAAAGAAAGGAAGTCAGATGGATGAAATAAATGTTATAGTTGACCAAAACCTGAGTTTAAATTTCTGTGGAAAAGAGCCAGATGATATATACGAAAAACATTTGATAAAAGCGTAAATTTATAAAACATAAAACCATCAGCAAAAGAGGCAAAGAGTCTCCTCTTTTAAAACTACTGAAGAGAATAACTATCTATCTGAACAAGATTGTTTCCTGTTCTGCCTAAAAGCCTGGGGATGGATAAGAAGGTCTACTTCATAAATCATGAAATCTGCCTAAAAGAAATATATACTAAATATGTTTGGTTCAAAAAAGAAAAACTATCATCTGTAATTTTATTCCTGCTGCTTTTCCTCAGAGAGTGATGATTACAATCAATTCTTTAACCTTTTAAATTATAGGAAAATGGGCAGTTTAATTACACATCATGGGGTAAAGTACAGTGGGAAAGTGGCTGCAGTGGCTAGAATTCAGACAAAAGGGCAATAAAGACATTGTAAAGGGAAAAAAATACTCATCGAACTAAATAAATAAACCAAAAAAAAAGACAATTGGACAGTGGAAAAGGATAATATCCATTTATATTTGTCTAATCTGATATTTTAATTAACACACTTAGAGAAAGACTCAAAATATCTCAAAACCTGTCAACTAAATTTTGAATAGAATAATGCTTCATTTCACTAGCATGCAAACTTTTGGACAACAGGTATACTGTCATGTGATCTATTTTACCTTCATCCCCTAGCACAGCCCTTGGAACCTTTGTTAAAACTAACGTGAATTCATGCATATGGCAGCCACATCCAACCTGAACCCAGAGAAGGCCCATGGAAGCCCAGCACAGTGATATAGAGGTCACAGAAACAACAAGCTAAAATTCAGCCTTTTACTCATTAGACAGCCTCTGAATCTATATCAACCGAGGAAAGAGTGGCACTCATTTGTAAGTATTTCTTGCAAATGCATTATGCATGAAGCACAGCCCACGTACTAGGGAACCCCAGTGCACGAGTGGAAAGGTCTGGCCTTAGGTAGGAGCACAAAGCACTCATCCATAGGAGCAACAGGGAGAGCAAATTTGATGGGTACAGATGCAAGCGGGCTGGTTGATTTGGTGGTGTAGAGATGAGGAATTTCTCTTTAATTTGCTTCTATTTTCTCAGTGAAATAGAAGGCAGACTCATCAGCTGAGAGAACACAAGAGAAGGAAGCATGGAAGGTTTGAGGGAAGAGGAGAAAGGGTGAAACAGACATTTCAGACAGTGGGTGAGTCAGTGCCGAGGAAATGAAGTCCAACTGCAGGCAGGACCGGGGGCCTGCATCGTCACGAATTAATGAGAAATCAGTGAGCACCGTTGGGCACTTTCCTCCAGCCACATTCAGTTGTGCAGGGCAGGCATGGAGAGCCAAACAGTCAGACTGAACCAGAACTTTGGTTTCACCAGACAAGTACCACACTTGGAGTGAGGAGTAAGAAGTCCATGTGAAACAGAAGTGCCCATTAAAGAGAAAGAGATAGCTCTAAATTGTGTAAATTCACTCAACAATAAAAATGTATTAAAATCAGTTTATTTCTATTTTTATTTATTTATTGGCTTATATTACTTTAACATTATATATAGTTGACACTGGACACCTTCTAGTGTACAAGGGAATTATGTCTATAGAAAAACCAAAAAATAAATTTAATAAGCCAATTGAGGAGGAAGGAAAGTGCAGAAGAAATAGCTTGAAAATCAAACAGGAATTTGGAAACAAGGGAAAGAACAGGGTGAACTGAATGGCAGGAGATTAAAGCAACTACCACTTGGGGGAGAAATTAAGAAAAGTTTAAGTCCTGTGTGATTCAAGAGCACACCTGGGACAGGGCAAGGTGACCTCTCATCAAAGTTAGTATGGGCAGGAAGTCAGGGCCAGAAGTGGATTTGATAATTTACAAAAACTTTGGACACACCAACAGTCTTTCTACAAAGAGTGAAATGACAGTTTATGTTTATCTTATATGAATCCTAACACCTAGGATGTCGTTATTTTTCCCTGGAGTTACGGGTTTAGCATTTATGAAACTGGTTTTTTACCCATGAAATGAAGGTTATTAAATGAGATAGCAAGGTCCACTTTCAGCTCTAGCAGTCTGTGAAACTAAGGTTATCCAGGAAAAAGCACATAAATTAACCCTTGTCCCCTTATCCCCAACATAAAAGCAACAAACGGATATAACCCAACTTGAGTTTATTAATACATCCTTAACTGTTCCCTGTTCCCACTGAGATATATGTCTTAATGGAGAAAGGGCAAGCCTCCATCTGTTCTCATAAGCTTGTTTAAAATGATTATCACTGAGTGAAAGGGGCATCAGGAGGCAATCTCATGGATGGTGGCTCTCCAAAAGACAGGGCTCACTGAACAGCCACATGCCTATGTGAACAGTACTCCCCACTGGCCCTAACCAGTTATTTCTGCCTTGTAAGTATAATTTTCATGACTTGAGTAATTAAATGAATATGAACACCACTTTCTAAAAGGTTAATTGTATGGTACAGGAAGTAAATGTTATATCCCTGGTTTTTTGTTTATCTTGGAATTTTAACACCATTTCTTAAAAATGCAATGTTGCATATTTTCCACTACTAATTAACAAAGAAGTTGATTAAAAGTTATGCATTTCCTCTACTAGATGCAGCATCTGGGTGAAGGATTTAAGAATTAAAATAGTTTCCAGGTGAAATAAAACAGATTCTTTAAGGGAAAGAATCTTTTACAGCCACAATATTTACAACACTTTTATCAAGACATTAAAACAGAAGCAGATGCTTCTCTGTAATTCTAAAATATTAGTTACACATGGTATAATGCATTGCAGAAAACATAATAATAATAGATGATAGTAGAAGGACAGAGCAGTTTTCTTCTGGAGTTGGATACAGAACAGACCCCAAATATTCTTGAAGTTAAACTTAATACAGATGGGACAGTCCTAAATGCATTGCAAAGCAAATATCACACTAGAGAGATAAGAGAAAATATCCGTTCTTTTACAAATATCAATGCTGAGGGGGAGGGTATAACACATATATCATTCTTAATAAGTATGAATTATTTAAAGCATCAATCACGTAACTATACTTAAAATATTCTTGGTGAGGGATGCCTCAGTGGCTCAGTGGGTTAAGCATTTGACTCTTGATTTTGGCTCAGGTCATGATCTCAGGGTCATGAGATCGAGCCCCACCTAAGGCTCTGCGTTGGGCTCTGCACTGGGCATGGAACCTGCTTAAGATTCTCTCTCTCCCTCTCCCTCTGCCCTTTCCCCCTGCTGTCCCACTCAAATATATATATATTCTTGGTGATATGATTATACTTATATTTTAGCCTATTCTAAATCTCTTTTGTGGGTTCATGTAATGGAATAGCCTTACAGCTATGATTGGATTGAGTAAGTGTGGGCTCCATACTTTAAGCACTTGCCCTCAGTGCTTACTATTCATGCAACTCAAATTGAAAAACTATTTTGTGCCAGGCACTGTGCTAAGTAGAAGGAATACAAACACACAATAAACTTTTGTCCTGTGCCCCATGTAATTCGGGAGAGAACACACGAGAGGGCAAGGTGATCTCCCATCAAACTCAGAATGACAAGAAATTGAGACCAGAAGTAAACTTGAAAATTTACAGAAATCTTGGCCACATCAACAGTCTTTCCACAAAGAATGAAATGCCAATTTGTGTATTTATTGTCTAGTGGGGAAAATAGCTGTAGATAAGAATAAGCACACATAATGTGATAAGGACCTTGTTTTCTGTATATATAAGGCACTTGGGGGCAGAAACAAAGCGAGTAAGGACTACTGGAGTGTACTTCAAAGATGAGGAAAGAGGGCATCCTGGAAAAAGGGGACAGCACCATAAGAAAAAGCACAGATTGAAAGAGTCAGATATCGTCCACTTCATAAAGCCTTACCAAAGCTGTAATTTGCCCACCTAAAGCAAAGCAACGAGAGAAAAAGAAAAAAAGGCTTGACATGCACAAAACATGTCTAGTACATATCAAATATCATGCAGAATTTACAAAGAATACATAAGATGGTTTCATGATATTGCTCTATTCCTGAAAAAAAATCTGCAAAGCTCTGCTCCTGCATGATTAAGTTTTGTTCTAGAAAACATAAATATCTTTGTTTTCTGACTCCAAAAACAAGAAACTTTTTTTTTAAAGATTTTATTTCTTTATTTGACACAGAGAGAGAGCACAAGCAGGGGGAGCGGCAGGCAGAGAGAAAAGCAGGCTCCCCGCTGAGCAGGGAGCCCGATGCAGGGCGCGATCCCAGGACCCCGGGATCATGACCTGAGCCGAAGGCAGACGTTTAACCCACTAAACCACCCAGGCACCCCAGGAAACGTTTATTTTTAAAAATATTCATGAGACACAGGAAAATTGAAGAAGAAAATTAAATCTAACCTCCCAGAGGCAAACATTACTTACATATTGGCACATAATGTTTTAATGTTTTTAAGTATATGTGTGAATGTATGTGCATGCTTGAGTGTAGCCTCAAACTTGTACAAAAAAAGTACTATTCAGAGTAATCTATATGTGGAGAAAGGAAGTCTCATGAATATAGTCTTTGACCCTACTGGGTCCCATAAGAACGGACATGGGGCCTGGAACACTCCTTACCAAGAGATAAAGAGCCCTCACAGCCTGTGCTGATCACCCTGCGCAGACATAGCTTTCCCTATTTAGGCTCAATATATTCCCCTTTGTTCTATTTAAATGTTGCATCATATTGTACCTAGCCAACCCGACTGCTATGTCTGTCCTCCACAGGGAGGGGACAGGTTAAGAGGGGTGCACTGTAGATACATTGCCTGCAGTGGCTGCCTAGAGACCCATTGGCCTTGGGGGACTAACGTCCACCACTGATGCTGATCTCGCTCTGTGTCTTCTCTCTGTAAGTAAAATGTTGCTCCACTGCATTGTGTTTTCCCTGGCAACTCCAATACCAAGGTGTAATGGGCAGAAGTGTTTAACGTCTATTCCTGGTGGTTGGCATATCTTTGCTATCTTCCATGTAGTTGGAGTCTTCCCCTGGCAATGGTAACTGATGCATATCGTGTTGTCCAGTTAATACTATATATCACAGAGGGTGGCAGCTAATGATTCCTTGCCCCATAAGATCTAAATAACATTGCCTCAAACCTTAAATCCACACCCTATAGATGAACCTGGTACAGAAGCCTCCCTGGATTTCCCAGTTGCTCTCCTAAGTACCTTTGCCTCCAGCCTCCAGCTTTTATATATTCTCTTCCGTGTCTCGTATCAAACTCAGACCATTCTTTGATTTCCACAAAATCAAAAGCCCACTTTACACAAGCATCTGGGAGTAGAGTAGACTTCTACCGAAGATTTAGACAAAAACAGGTCTACATCACAGTAATACCAACATTTAAATCACACATCAGACATCCAAGTTCCCAAATGGACCTTCAGTAAACCCACTGCTGAAGAATTTGCACTGGCCCTGAATTGTTAAGCAATCCCTGTTCCACAACTCACTGAACCTTGTGTCTTCTCACTCACTTCATTTTCTCTACTCCCATGATGTCATGCAGGGCAGATGAGACTGTTCTTTTGATTCTTCAGTTCTCTCCATTCATGTGACCAGTTCTCACTTTCTAACCTAAATGTTCTCACAAAGACAGTTACTTTCCAACAGCACAACTGATGTGAATTATTAGTACATGTTAATTTCATTTATAGGTTTGATTAACACCACATCATGTCATAATTAGAGATCAACCCATCATTTTCAATGACTGTAGTATTCCACAATTATTTATTAAACCAATCACTTTTAATAGCTATATAATTTGTTTTCAATCTGACCCTACTTCAATTAACACCTCTGCATAAATATTGGAAGAATTTTCTTAGGTTATTTGGAAAATAGATGAACATTCTTACTGATAAATCCTTGTCTAAAATAGAGTAGGCCAGACGTTTATTCCTCCAAATAAAATTACCCCATCACTTCTGCACACTGATTTTTAAATGGACATTTCCTTCCTCCTTCTTCCCAATTTAAGTCAGTTTATTGACTCCCTAGGCCAAACCAACAACCTGTGACCTTATGACACCAGTTTTTTAACTGATGTAGCAATATTACCAAATACTACCAATATTTCCATTGAAACTTGGTGATACATATTTCTACAATTCTTTATTTTTTCTTTGAAAATGTGAAACTTTAACAACACAGACATTTAAATACTAACCATTAAATTTGTTCAAATGAAATGGAATCACTTCTATTCAGAATGGTAATTGATCTTCTGTAAATTCCAACTATTGTCAAACACTGTTTAGTCTAGGCTTGGGTTTCCCAAGGTCTAAGTTGTAAACTTGTCTTCACCTTTTTTCAAAAACACACAACTTTCTGGGCCAACCTTAGCATTTTTATTAAATGACCTGTTAGTCAGGGTTCTCCAGAAAAACAAAACCAATAGGAGATAGATAGGTACATAGGTACATAGATAGAATATATATATATAGGACCCTATATATATGGAATCCTGTGTGTGTGTGTGTGTGTGTGTATATACACATATATATATACACATGATCCTAACTTCTTCAGAAGTTGTTATAGAGCCCATCTCCACTTCTCCATATCCAGTTTTGTTAGTTGTTCAAGGGCATTCACTTTTCACACTCCTCTTTAGTGCAAATTTAAAAGTCAAAACTCATCACAGTTAATAAATACTGATTATATATGTTTCTTTAATTCCAACACAAAAACTTCAGAAAAAAAACCTAAGATTTGATAGATTTAATAAGTTTGTTCCTTTCTTCTACATTTTAGGTACCAGTTGAGTTTGACATTAATATTATACCAGCCAGCCTCCCAGTTCTTTCTGATTCTGAAACACGCCAATCTCATAAAGATGTTCTACAGGAAAACACTGAATCTGTTTTACATCTTTGTAATTTTTGTAGACCAAATGTCTCAAAGAAGTTTGCTAGAAACTGTTTATGTAAAAATGATTTTCCAAGTTACCACACCCCAAAAGTCAAAAGAAGAATCCTTTTGCCAATTACTCATAATTAGTTCCAGGACCCACAATAATCTCAAACCTAACATGGCTGAAATTAAATCAATTTCTCCCCTTCTCATCCCATGTTCCCTTGTCTACGAAATGTACCACCACATTATGTTTGACCAAGATGGAAAACTAGAAATTGCTATAGATTCTGCCTTTTCCCTACCACCATATTCGAACACTCACCAATAGATACTGATTACAAAAACTGGGGTCTGTATTACCTTTCACCTATTTTTTAACACCAGCCTCCATGCCTCTAATACTGAAGCACTTTCCCCATCTCATCCCCTAACCATTCTCCATCCAATAGCAAAGGCTATTTTTTTTTCAACAAAATCAGAAACAAAAGAACAAAGGATACCATTGGGTCATGCAAATTTATTTAAAATTCTTGAATTGTTCTCTTTTCCACAGAATCAAGTCCAAGTTCCTCAGCATAAAAACTCCGTTATAGGGGTGCCTGGGTGGCTTCATCGGTTAAGTGTCTGACTCTTGGTTTCAGCTCAGGTCATGATGTCATGGGTAATGAGATCAAACCCCAGGTCAAACCCCAGTCAGGCTCCACCTTCAGCAACGAGTTTGCTTGAAGTTTCTCTTCCTCTGTCCCTCCCCCAATTCACACATGTGTGTGCACACATCCAGGAGCTCCCCCTCTTTCTAAAATAAATGAATCTTTAAAAAAAAAAAAAAAACCTCCCCTGGACTCCTGGGTGGTGCAGTCAGTTAAGCATTGGACTTTTGGCTTCACCTCAGGGCCTGATCTCATAGTCATGAGATGGAAGCCTGCACTGGGCTCCCCGCTCAGCATGGAGTAGGCTTGAGATCCTCTCTCCCTTGTCGCCCCTCTCTCCGGGTCTTTCTCTAAATAAATAAATAAATAAATAAATAAATCTCTGAAGGCAAAAAAAAAAAAAAAATTCCCTTATAACTTAGCCACTATGGCATCTTCAGTCTCAACATTATTATCCCTTCCTATTTTTTATCTGCCATTGTAGGGAAATCTGTGACCAAAGCTCAGGAATGACTCCTTTATCCTTTCAGACTCTAAAATAATCACTTGATCCCATTTACTTGCAAAAAATTTAAATGTGTGTATCGGTAAAAAAAAAAAAAAAATTTGTCAACCAAGCCTCTTTCATTTTATATGCAAGATAGCCTTAAGTAATGAGTTTCATGTTATTTCTTTCTCAGCCGATTTATTCAGTAATGTTTCTTTCCTTAAATTATTTCAAAAGTCAAAAGTTCAAAAGCCAAAAGCGACATTATCATCCCCTCTTGCCTCATCTTAAAAGAAATGGACTAGGAGTATTGGTTCACAACTGTCGAGCTTCCCAGGTGGAATCTGAAACTGCCACACAGAGCGCAAGGAAAGACTGAATAAAGAGGCTACTCCAGGTTGGCAGGTAGGTGGCAGTTTTAACAAGCAGTGGAACTTACTTTCCAGACTTCTCTTCAGCAGCTGCAGGACAAGCAGATCTCCACGCCTATCCACCAGAATCTTAAAAGTTTACATAGAAGCCTTAATTGGGTTCAGTCAGGGATGCAGATGTTGGCAATACCATACTGCTTTCTCAAGGCTGAGTCATTGAAAATGGCGCCCACAACGGAAGTGGTGGGCGGAACATGGACAGGGAGTGGGGAGGAGCCTCTGACTGCCCAGATCCAGCGCTAGGGTCCACCAGTGGTCCGGTCCTCTGATGACCTTCTACAGCAGAGATATTCTGAAACCTCTTAAAAGCATAAAGTTAAACAAAAATCAAAATAGCTGCACTACATCAGCAGAGCTCAATTTTAACCCAAGTAACCTTATTCCTCTCTTCTGCAAGCTCCCCTCCTCCCTTCTTAGCCTTTTGTTTGAGAAACCCAATACCACCCTGAAGACATGACAAATGAGGCTGGCAGCATATACACGATTCCTGTCAGAGCCAGCTAGATCCTGTATTTCCCTATAAAACCTCCCAGCTCCTTCCTCTGGGTGGGCTTGCCGTTTTGAAGGCGTTAGCCCGGTGCAGCCTCCTTTGCCCAGCAAAGCAATGAGGTTATTGTTCCTCTTTACCCCAAGCTCTGTCTCTGTGTTATATTTGGCTCTGAAGCATTGAGGTCAGTTTTCAACAACAATTCTTCAGCCGGGTATTGACCCCGAAAACGTCTTAAATTATTTTCTCCATGTAATATTACAATTCTCTTGAGCAGGTATGTCTGGGATGAGAGAGTGTCTGCGTTGCGTGAATGGAGGTCTTGGTCCTTGGATTCCCCAGGAGAAAGTTCCCTGGGGATCTGCGCTCAAATGAAGACAGCCAGAAGCAAAGTAGCAAGCACAAAGCAGTTTATTAAAGCAAAAGTACACTCACTCTCAAGGTGGGAGAGCAGGCAGGTTCCCAGGTTGTGTGGGGGGGGGGGTGAGGGTTGGATAATTACCTGCTTTCTCCCGCTGCTGGCTTTAAGGTGAAAATCCAGTCTCCATCTTCTCCGCGAAAGGGGATAGATAGAACTAACATTTATAAATCAAAAGAATCATTACAAAATACAGAATCCCCATGCATCTTCACTATACAACAGAATCAATGTAGTTAGGCTAAATCCATTGCTTTTGACTAAAAAATAAAAGTCTTTTTAAATGAATAGCATCAACATCTTGAAGCAGTTCTATAGTGATCTGTCGCATGCCTTAATTTTAATTTAAAAAAATGAATAGCATAATCGAAGCAAAGATTCAACATTAATCTTTAAATCAAAAGGATTTACAATGAGATTATAATTAATTACATGCCAAAAAATATCTTATTGAATAAGGTGGTGACCTCAGTTACTTTGTTTAATCACTAAAACAATTCAATCTCCAAATAAGAATTTGGACTGATTCCAAATATATCCAATTAAGATTATCAATTCACTAAGAACAATGACAATAAACCTCAAAAATAAACTCTTTAAAAACTTTTTCTTTTTGATTAATGTATCTACAGTAATTTTTATTAGTACTTAGGTCCTTGAGGAAAACAATCTTGGCAAGAGGACCCTGCTATCCCCAGAATGCCTGGGGGGCAAACATTTACATAAATAATTGTGTTGATTTTCTGTTCTCTTACTGAGCACATCAGTTGTCACCTGTTAGCCCCATGTGCAACAGACCAAAACGAAAGAATGTTATTCTTGTTATCTCAAATACATTCTGGAAAGCAATAGATTGACAGATTTTTCTCCTATGGATTTAAAAAAAGCCTTTAGAATTTTTATATTTACCTACACACATGATTATATGTTTCTAACTCAGACAATGTTTATCTCTCAGGTTACACAACAAAACCATGAGGGTGTTCTAGACAATACTTGTATTGCCAAAAGATTATAAATCCTTTCTCTGAATACCTACAGGACAGTTACATAGAGATGATTCAGAAACCAAAAATAAAAATGAATCATTTCTGGCATCTTACAAATGAAAGTGTGTTTTCATTTACCACATTTAGGAACTTTCCCCTAACATTTTAGTGACCTTGAACCTATGAGAAGACATTTCATTTTTTCAAATGTCATCTTTTTTCACATGAAATGACAAGTGCTTCTTTAGTATTCTAATTGTTACAAAATGCTGAATCGATTATGAAAGTTTCCAAGGAGCCCCTTTCAATGAACTTCAGAGGGAAACTAAACAAGCCTTCTCTAAACAAGATTGGGGTTAAGGAAGCCAGTCCATTTTCCTTAACTTTTTTACGTGCTGATACATGTTATATATCTTTGAGTCTGCACCTGTTTTTTGTAAATCATAATTAATATCCTAAACTAGTCAGAAAGTGAGTATTTCTTGAGATCCCCCCAATGCACAGCACTCTCAAGATGCACTGATGTTCAGCTTCTCCCCAGAATTCTGCCAAAATCTTCTCTTTGACTTTAGCTTCAGCCTTGGCACTTGGACCGTCATAGAACTAACAAACTGTCCGCCTTCCTGAAGTTGTGTATAATCAGTGACAGATGTTTGATGAGTTACGAACATATCTAATCAGTATAGCAATGTCAGTAATATAAACAAGACATGTCATTCAGATTTATTGTCATATGAAAATTTACATTCAAATATAGGTAAAAGCATACTAGATATAGCCTGAACAAAAAAATTTTATGCACCTTATGTGTTGAGATTCTGACACTCAGCTGAAGTACAATCCATTATTACCCAAATTAATTGCAAAAATAATAATCAGTGATAACAGATGATAAATTTGTTTTAAAAAGATTAAGAAATTCCCAATGGTTGAATAAAAAATAGGCTAACAGGTACATCAGTATTAGGAGAGAGTACATGAATGAGATAAATTTAGGAAAAACAATCTTATGGCAACAAGATATGCTTATAAAAATACAAATAATAATACAAAGATTATTAACAAAGCCAAAACATTACATCAGTCTGAGTTTGATCATAAAAAGAGAGTCACTATAAGAATTCTGAAAGCAATGAGTGTGATGCAGGAGTTAGGGCTTATATGATTGAAGTAGGAGCTGGGAAATAAAGGTCTACAAACATGAAGCCAAGAGATCAGGAGCAGCTACTAATGATGTCAGACTGAAACACTGGCATATGGAGAAGCTGCCACTTGCAGGGAAGTTTGAGAAACCACTACTACTGGCACCATAAGTGAGAATTCCTAAAGCAGTCTATGAAGTCACCATGTCTTAACACCATCTTATCTCAAGAACAGGACCCCCCCGCCTTACCGTCATCTTCCACATCTCACACAAATTGCTCTCAACAAGAATCTCTAACAGAACGTCACAGCAAAGAGGATTCTGAAAAGCTTGGTTCTCAGACCTGGGTGGGAGGGTCTTGGGGCCAGGTTAAAAATAGATAACCCACCACTGTCATACTCCAATCAATAGTGGAATTGCTTATTGTGTGAGCAGTTAAAACATGGAAGAAAATAATCTATGAGAATTGTATTTCGTTATCAGTTACCTGATCCCGTAGAAGTTTTAAACCTTTCAAGAAAAAGATTCTGTTAAGGAATTTTCACAGTTAATGAGGATAACTTTAAAATCAGAATATCAACTTTGCCACATTAACATTTCACAAAGAGGAAAATATTTAAAACTCTATATAACAACTTTCATAATAAATCATCTTCAAGCTAGGCATAATAAAGAATATAAATATAAATGAAAGAAGAAACTGTTAAAGAAAAATAGGCTTCCCAAATTATATTTTGTTCTCACTAATCAAACTTCAAAATAATAATTTTGTAAGAATGCTTTAAGATTTCTTTATGAGGTTTAAAATTGAACAAAAACTAATTCTAATGATTGTTATACACTTATTGAAGATAAAGGCTATTTAAGATTTGTCTCAAGTTCATTTTATAAAATGTAACTAAAAAACATTTTCCTGAATTATACTCTGCAAAAAATTACTAATGATGTTACTAAATATGCCAGTTGAAAGCAAGTTTGTATATAGTACCTCAAACATGTGGCCAGAATGACTAAATGAGGCATCCAATAGCTAAGAGGTTAGAGAAATTACCATTCCAGGTCCACAGGGTCAAACTTTTTTTTTTTAAGATTTTATTTTATAAGTAATCTCTACACCCAACGTGAGCCTTGAACTTGTGAACCTGAGACCAAGAGTCACATGCTCTAGCAAATGACCCAGCCAGAGGCCACCACAATGTCAAACTTTTAATATTTGACTCCCCAGCATTCTAATAATCATGATATTAAGGCAATTTTTAAATAAAATTTAAATTTTATTTAATTTCAGGTCTAATCTTGTATTTCATAAGTTCATTCTATTTGGTGATATTCTCATTTGGCCTTGACTTTGGGAAATTATTGATCTAATCACTCCATCATTGAGCACTTGACCAAAAAAAATGCATTTTAGGGAATATCTCTAAAATCATATCAACACAGTTCAATTAGATTGTTTGGGTGCTTTATTTAGATATAAATGCCTACTCTCTTTTTAAAGCAGAATTATTTTTTTAAGGCCACTACCTTCATGACATATTCCCCTTGATCATATAGCCAGAACTTCCTACTTTCAGACTTCTCTCTTTTGTTATAATTATTCATGCCTATCTTCTCATCTCTCTTACTAATCTGACAGTGATTTAATGGCAAGAACATCTGTTTTTGTCTTTTTTTCATCCCCAACAGGAGTCATGAATCAGCAACCTGCATGGCAAATTCAATCTGCAAATACATTTGGTTTGGTTGGCATGTGTGTGTGTTCATGTTCCTCACAGAGTTCTTCCTTATGTATATTCAAGATATTGTGTAACCATCATCAAGAATTAATTTTAGAACAATTTCATCAACCAAAAAAAGTCTGTACCCATCAGCAGATACTCTCCACCCCTCCTCCACAGCCCTAGGCAAACATCAATTTTCAATCTCTATAGATTAGACTATTCTGATTATTTCATAAAATGGAATTCTACCATATGGATTCATCTGTTACTGACTTCTTTCACTGAGCATAATGTTTTCAAGATCCACCCATGTTGAATCATATATCAGTACTTTATTAATTTATATTGCAAAATAATATCCTGCTTATTGATAGACCACATTTTATCTATCAGTTCATCACGTAATGGACATTTGGGTTATTTCCACTTTTTGGCTCTTATCAATAATGTTGCTATGAACATCTGTGTACAAATACTTTTGTGGACATATGTTTTCATTTCTCTTGGGTATGTACCTACGAGTGAAAAAACTGAGTCATATGGTAACTCTATGTTTAACCATTCCAGAAACAACCAGACTGATTTACAAAGTGGTTGCACCATTTTGCATTCTCATGACCAGTGTATGAGGGTTCCAATTTCTCCAAGTCTTCACCAACTTTTGTTTTGTCTGACTTTTTTTATTCTAGCTATCCTAGTGCATGTGAAATGGTATCTCACTGTAATTTTGATTTTCAGCTCCCTAATGATTAATAATGTTAAGCATTTTTGTGCTTATTGGCCATTTATAATTTTTTTGGAAATTCAGGTTCTTTGATTTTTTTTTCTTTTTTCTTCTTTGTCTGATTTTTAGTTGGATTGTCTATTTTCTTTCAATACTGAGTTGTAACAATTCGGTATGTATTTTGAATACATGTTCCTTACCAGATACATGATTTGCAACTATTTTCTTCTATTCTGCAGGTTGTCCTTTCACTTTTTTGGTGGTATTATTCACAACACAATTTTTTTTATTTTGATGAGGTCCAATGTATCTGTTTTTTTTTTCTTTTGTCACTTATACTTTTGGTGTCATGCCTAAGAAAACATTATCTAACCCAAGGCCACAAATATTTACTCACATATTTCCCCCTAAGAGTTTTAAAAGTTTTAACTCTTTCATTTATGTCTATGATCCAATGAGAGTTAATTTTTGTGTGTGATGTGAGATAGGAGTCTAATGTCATTCTTTTGTATGTAAATATCTAGTTAGTTGTCCCCAGCACCATCTGTTGAAAGATTACTCTTTCCCTATGGAATTGTCTTGGCACCCTTGTCAAAAATTTATTGACCGGGCGCCTGGGTGGCTCAGTTGGTTAAGCAACTGCCTTCGGCTCAGGTCATGATCCTGGAGTCCCGGGATCGAGGCCCACATCGGGCTCCCTGCTCGGCGGGGAGTCTGCTTCTCCCTCTGACCCTCTTCCCTCTTGTGCTCTCTATCTCTCATTCTATCTCTCTCAAATAAATAAATAAAATCTTTAAAAAAATAAAATAAAATAAATAAAAAATAAAAAATAAATAAAAAATTAATTGACCAAAATGTGACAAATTATTTCTGTACTTATGCCAGTATAATACTGTCCTGAGTACCATACCTTTGCAATACGCTTTGAAATCAGAAATGTGAGTCCTCAAACTTCGTTATTCTTTTTCAAGATTGTTTGGGCTATTCTGGATACTTTGCATGAAAATAAGAATTTTAGGATTACTTTGTCATGTTTATAAAGAAGTCAGCTGGAATTTTGGGGAGTATTGCCATCTTAGAATATTGTCTTCCAGTACATTAAATTGTGATATCCATTATTTAGGACTTCTTTTATTTTCTTTCAATGATGTTTATTAGTTCTCATATACAAGTCTTGAACTTCTTTTGTTAAATTTATTTCTACATATTTATCCTTTTGGATGGTATTGTAAATAGAATCATTTTCTTAATTCCATTTTCAGATTGTCAATTATGAGTGTACATAAATACAATTGATTTTTTATATTGATTTGGCATTCTGTAACTTTGCTGAAGGCCCATTTATTAGTTCTAATAGTCTTATTTTTAGTAGATTCCTTAGGATTTTCTGTATAAAAGATTGTGTCATTTGCAAATAGAGATAGTTTATTTCTTTTTTTCCAGTCTGTCTTATGTTTCTTTTTCTTGCCTAATTACTGGCTCAAACCACCAGTATAATGTTGAATGAAATGACATACTATTTCATACCCCCAAAAAATCTGAAATTTCATATTCTTTTGAAATCCAGAACACCTGGAAACTACTGGACTTAACAGGATCTGAGTAGTGGCTGTCTATTTAGGTGAGACTTGTCCTTCCCACCTGACCAAGTCCCCACCACTCTCTATTGCCTAATAGTTGGCCAACTTCACTAACCTGTTCACTGCCTTATCCTGGAGGCATTTGAGTTCATAAATCCTGTCTTGTAAAGATTAACATGGTACCTCAATCATATTAGACATTTAGTGTATATTTATTAACTGAGGCGCAGGAAGACTGTCATGAATGAATGAACAAATGAATTTTTTCATCCGAGCATAAGTCCCATTTCTCCTAACTGCTGTCTCCCAAGCAACTAGATCCTCGGTTCTCATTCTACAATACATTTCTTATCAGATTCATAAATTAGCATCAGTCCATTATGACAGTTTTCATTAGTATCTTCTCTTTGTTCATAACTTATTATATGTTATATTTTAACATAAACTTCTTTTTATTTTGAAATTGAAAGAGTGGAATGAAGCGGTTTGAAGCTAAAACAACCTTCATGGGAAAGAAAACTGAAGTGCTCATTCATCAAAAGAAAAAACTCTGAAAGTCTGAGCCAGCTGCCGAATATCCCCAGAAAAAAGCAAAGAACAGATTAAGGTGGGAGGAAGGGTCCAATCAAAATCGGGATGCTGATGGCTGGCAAATTTCCAGTGAAGTACAATTTCAAAGTTGCCACGATCACAAAGTAGTATACCATTTAACTTTAAAAACAATCACAACGGGGGTGCCTGGGTGGCTCAGTCATTAAGCGTCTGCCTTCAGCTCAGGTTATGATCCCAGGGTCCTGGAATCGAGCCCCATATCGAGCCCCCCATCAGACTCCCTGCTTCTCCCTCTCCCACTCCCCCTGTTTGTGTTCCCTCTCTCGCTGTCTCTCTCTCTCTGTCAAATAAATAAATAAAATCTTAAAAAATAAATCACAGCGAGGAGTATTCCCTCCAGCCCTCACCCCAATTCCCGCTCTTAAAAATAAATTTTTCACTATCTTGAATAAGTGATATATCAGGACTGAATACTAGTTCATTTTGCTTCAAGGGAGGGGACTCTTGACTTATTCCTAGGATCTGGAGTGAGGAAAATGGGCAATTCAAATGGTGGTACAGGATGTTTATTATTATGCTAACTCATTACTTGCTGGAATTCATCTCAAACATCTTTATGTAGCAGTGGGTTGTATCAAATTTGCACAGAAATGTTACAAGTGGTCCTTTAACCCACAAAGGGGAAAATGGTGAGTCAAAATTTAAGCACCCCCGACACACACACAGTCTTGGGGTCTTGTTGGGGGCGGGTGACTGAGGTCGCTGGCTGGGGAGGGTAAAGGGGCAAGAAGCACATTGCCAAGAATGGGGTTGAGGGTAAGGCAAGCTGGGGACAGACTCTGAAAGTTGTACCTGTTAGAATGGCACATTACCTCAAACAAGTGAAGAAAATTGCCAATAAGTGAAATGTATTTACGGGGGTGGAGGTGGGAGTGGAAGAGAAATTTTAAGAAATTAAAACAATACAGCGGTCACTAAATAATTTCTCTATCCTTTAAAAAAAAATCCAAAATGTGGAAGATAATTTTTTTCTTTCGGAAAAAGAAGTCACTCCCCGCCCCCTACCCCCACCTAAGCAAGGGAAGTTGCCACTACCTGATGTCTCTCTTGTTTCACCTAAAGACAGATAAACTGTAAGAGGGCTTCTATGAGAAGGTCCATTAGAGGTTGGGGAGGGGCCAAACTCACCCAGTGGAATTCCCCGAATACAAAGATGGCCTGAGCGAGTCCAGAGGGCCAGGCCCTTGAACTCTCTCAGGCAGAGTCCTGCTCCACCTCTTCTAGAGCCACTGTCCCCTTGAAGACTGAGATGGGGATACAGCAGAGGTGGAACATCTCAAAGATGGTCTTAGCTCTGACCTTCCCAGGCTTTCTGACTTGGTGGCTGAGTAGTGAGTTCCAGGCAAACCCCCAGATTTCACCTCCAACCAACACCCCCCCCACCGGCCCCAGCCCCAGTACAAGAATAGAGGAAATTCCTTTCCCCACCCTCTGGTCCAACAAAGCTATAGTTGGAGAGATAGGGACAAACTGGAGGGAAAGAAGTAAACCTTGAGACCCCAGGGCAAGAAAGGCACAAAGGGAGGACCTAAGTCCCGTCCAGCCCAAATAATATGAGTGAGGAATCCTGTCGGGACTGACCATTCCCTAAAGACAAACTTTTTGTGGCACAAGTCTCAATCACGTCTCCTCCTGGCTGGGATTCACACTTCCATGCAGGAGTTCCTGCCCTTGGTTCTAATCTCATTATAAGGATTGAGGTAGCTAATTCATTTATACGAGTAGCATCCATCAGCTGTGGTGGTTCAAAACACATGCTCCCAAGGAGCTTCCAGCTTGTTCATTAAAGAAAAAGAAATCTTTCTTTTCTTTCTTTCCTGTGAGTCCAGATTCAAACATATTAGGGAGCCAATTATGGCACCATCACATTGTGCACCAAGGAGGTACACAAGCTTGGGTTGGGATGTTTACCTCACTCTCTAAATCCCCCTTCAGCCATTACCCACTCCCTCTCCTGCACCCCATCAGAGAAGCCTTATGTATACAGAGGAAAGAAACTGAAGTTTTCAGCTGATGTTACTCTAAGTCTAAATATAAGAGAAATGTTTTGTATCTAAATCATCAACATATTTGGAAGGGAAATAGCTTTCATGTCCTCTGGCATTGATACAGATTTGTTTTTCAGTCATCTTATAATTACTGTGTCAAGCTGTGCTGTTTCCCTTCTACCAGTTTTCAGCAAATAGGCAAACAGTTGCATGCTTTCAATGTCAAAGCCACGAGGATTTCCTCATAACCACTTCAGGGGAAAGAAAGGAGATCCCCCACCCCTAGATGAGAGGAGGAAGGAGACCATTGACTCCAGGCGCCAGCTTCTCTTGTGAATCAGGAAGCACAAGTTGTCCCTCTGGGGCTCTGTGAGGTAGTTACACAGTGCTGCTGGTTCTTCATTTTGGCAGGGGGTAGTCTGGGGTGGGAGGAGGGGAAGGCACCCTTGAGAGCTAATCCATGCCTCTCCTCACTGGCGTACCTTTTTACCATCTGAGTAGAATCTTGCTGGTAAGACTACAAACGAATACTGTTTTCTTAAACAAGTTACTATGACAATCTTCATATTGCCTTTACTGACCAGTTACCAAGACATGTGTTTGAAATTATTGTTTCATTCCTCGGGGATAGGACAAATTGTTCACTGTAGATTAGATACTTAAAACACATTTGTTTTACCTGAGTCACATCTTTATGGAAATTTTCCCAGGATTGAATTTACAAGAATCCATGACTGGCATTTATCATAGTTATTAAGCATAATGAAATCCAAACCAATGCAAGTTCATCTCCTCTATCAGCCTCAAGGGCTCCATTTCATATTCTGAAGGTCCAGGTTGTGAATACTGCTTACAGCGGCAACCCAGTTACTATCAGAGATTCCAGCTGAGGGAAGTCAGTTAAGTTTCTTTCAAAGCTTTTTTAGGTTCAGTTAGTCAGTTTCTGCTTCATTTAAAATACCTCCAAAACCATTTAATCTTAAATCTTTAAAGATTTTACATTCAAGGAAAGAAAATGATCAATGCTATATTTAATAAAAATTATTGTCATTCCAAAACATATTAGAGAATTATATTTCAGATGGGGAATTGGATGAAAATAGTCAAAAAGTACAAGCTTCCAGTTTTAAGACAAAGTACTAGTTGTAATGTACAACATGATGATTAGAATTACCACTGTTGTGTGGTATATTTGAATGTTGTTAAGAGACTAGATCCTAAGAGTTCTCATCACAAGAAAAAAAAAAAAACCTTTTTTTTTTTCTTTCTGTCTTGTCTCTATAATGAGATCACGGATATTAACTAAACCTCTTGTGATAATCATTTCACAATATATGTGAGTCAAATCATTATGCTGTACACCTTAAACTTATATACAGTTTTTGTATCAATTACATGTCAATAAAAATGAAAGGTGGAAGAATTACACTTCACTATTTAGGCATAATCTTATCAAGGAATGGAAATCCAAACATCTGAGCCAGGCCAAAACTAGAAACATGCTAAAGCAGGGTTTCTCAATATTCCATTATTGACATTTGGGGCCAAATGATTCTGTGTTGCGAGGGACTGTCCAGTGCATTGTAGGTGTTTAGCAGCAGCACCGACCTCTATCCAGTGGATTCCAATAACACTCTCTGTCCAGTGTGGCAACTGGAAATGTCTCCAGACATTGGCAAATGTCCATGAAGGGTTAAAACCAACAATGGAGAACTCTGTCTAAAGAAAGAATAATACCAAGATTATCTCAGGGTAGAAGTCAGGTCATATGCATGAACAATGTCCCAGGTAAAATGCCTATTCTTCAATAAATCCTATAGCAGACACTTACAACAGAGATGAGTCAATTGTCTAATCTGGACTGATCCTCCCGAGTCCAACTTCGTCTTCCACTAACTCTCCCACTAGAGTGGTATGAACTCTAGGAAGTTGATGTAGTTCCAATATCCTTGCATCCAAGGGAATCAACAGACTTCAGGAAAAGTTAGAGAATATTGGCCAAGATAAGTATACTCATTTCTTCTGATGAAAGTTATTCCCCGGACCAGAAGTTGTTCTCACATTCAGTGTTAATGGGCAAAAAAGTGTATATTCATTATGTGACATAAAACTGGGTCCTACATTATGAATCTTTTTATTCGTCCTATAGATATAGTTATTCACAGTGTTTTTTCAGGTGTCCTGCACTATACAGTGTGCCCACAACCACAAAATAAAGCATAGAAAAATTGTCACCACCTTCAGGGAGCTCATAATCAACTGATGAACTGGTCTAGTTTCCTTTCAGCATTACAGCAGCTAACCTCCACTCTCCACTGCCCTTCTGTGATCGATCCTAGCCTCACGCAGGGGAGCATACATATTGCTGTGGCAGTTGCCTGTTTATTCTGAAAGATGAAATTTGTTTTTCCAATGTCTAAATCTTGCTTGAATTGACCCCACAGATTCCTTAATCTCACTCATCTATTCTGATCATGCACGTATTTCAACTCTTTTCACCACTAACGAATGATTCCCTCACTTTGTACCAATTTATTGGTTTATGTTCTTATGTAACTGTGAGCATAGACAGCATTTACAAAAAGTTATAAAAGGACTGTTCACAATAGTGAGAATGGAGCCTTAGATTGTAAGTTCATGTATTAAACAGTTAAATGTTAGTAGCTACCTAGAGTGCTCTGTTGAAAAGAATTCTCTGGTGGAATGAAATGACATGTATAGAATGCTATGGGAACTCAGAAGAGGGAGTTCTTGTCTCTGCAGGAGATGTAAGGGAGAGTCTTCTAAAACCATACATGTCAAAAAGTTCCAATTCTCTATTTGGGACTGAAGAAGATTGCAGGCAGAAGGATATGCATTTGCAACAAGTTCCAGCAAGTTCAAGCAGTAATTCGAGGCATGTAGGTTTGGTTTAGGGGCAGGCTGAAAATATTGTGGAAAATAGGGCTGGAAAGTTAGAAATTAAAAAGGAGAAAATCCAGACTTTTTGTATGTATCACTCTGGCAACAGTGTCAAGAATAAAATGGAGAGATATTTTTTTCCTATAATGACCATGTCACTCACCTTTTCTTTTTAAGATTTATTTTTGAGAAAAAGCACCTGCACAAGTGGGGGGAGGGGCAGAGGGAGAGAATCCTCAAGGAGACCCCCACTGAATGCAGAGCCCTGACGCTGGACTCTAACCCCCAACCCATGAGATCATGACCTGAGCCAAAACCAAGAGTCAGACACTCATCCAACTGAGCGCCCCTGGTACTCACCTTCTTAAAGAGAGTCCACCTGGGAGAATATTGTAATAAACTCAGAAATTGAAGATCAGAATTTCAACAGCATCTAAATTGATATAATTTCTCTTTTACATATAAAAGAGAGAACTACACAAATTAGCTCTGATGGCAAGAGCTGGGTGTGAGGGTGGTGCTAATTATGAACATGATGAAGAATCACAGATAAAATTTATTTGAACTCTCACTAAATGCCATCACTGACACTAAGCACTTCATCTCAGCACTACTGTCATCCTCATCCTCATGCGGCAAATTGCAAAAAGGCACAAATTCCACCCATCCTTGAACTATGCTCCTCTGTGATATGAATTTCCACTCTTCCTATCAAGGGGTAGAGCCTAAATCTCTATCCTTTCAATCTGGGTTTGACCATGTGATTTGCTTTAGTCAGGAAGCATTAGCAAACATGATGCAAGTACAGCCTTGAAAACAGACTTACTCTTTTTAGCTGCCCCGCCAGCACCATGTGAAGAAGCATGAGTCAGCCTGTTGGATGGTGAGAGACATATTGCCCATCCAGCAGATGATACCCACCCATCTGGCAGACCTGAGGCGAGGCCTCCCTAGACCAACTAGCCTGCCAACTACTGACATGTAAATAAAACCATTCTAAACAGCCCTTCTCTAGCCAGTCTCCCCAGATCAGAAAGAACCTTGTAGCCAATCCCTAGAGTTATAGAAATAGTAACTGTTTATTGCATTGAGCCACTAAGTTTGGGTGGTTTGTTACACACCAAAAGTTTAGTAACAGATCTCAGTGCAATCTTAGGAGATGGATATTTATATTATTTCCAAAATGGGAAAAAATTGAGACATTTAAGACTGAGTAACTTGCCCATGGTTATAGAGATAACAAATGATAAAGATCAGAATTTGAACCCAGGCTCTTGATTGGTCCTTTTTTTTTTTTTTTGGCGTTTTGGTGTTTTCTCTGCTTAGCTAGAAGAAACTGCACAGTGTTTTCTCAATTAAAGAAACTAAAATTTTACTAATACCTTAAAAGAAAATGAGGGTAGAGAAGATAGATAAGAACAAGAAATCCTGGGAAAAAATAATTCACCAGGTTTGTCACCAAGGAACACACAGGTTAAAGAGAAGAATGATAATTATATTTTGCAGTGATTGTCAAAACTAGTAACTCACAGCCTATCAGTCAACTACAAGACTCAGTAGTCTGCAGGGGCTTCTAGGTGGTCTACCTGCTGGTCCGTGGACCTAATAACATGTATGATATTACAAGCAGGCATGGACATATTTTTTATATGCCTCCATGAAATGTTATCAAAATGCCTCATGGTTTTCATATTCATTCTCTCTTTCTTACTTCATCGTGGCAAGAGAGAGGGATTTATTACCATGTCATGGTCCCTAGACCCAGAATGTTTGAGACCCACTACAATCAAGCACACAGCCAAGTCCCCCCGCCAAAAAAAAAAAAAAAAAAAAATCCCAAGCTGGTGGAACAGGAAAAGAGAAGGTCCATGATAATTAAAAAGATAACAGTAGGAATGCTGTCACAGAGAGGCACTACATAGAATGCAGAGTTATATTGTAAAGGTAAAATGGAGCAAATTTTGATTTATGGAGCTGTAATTCCATGGAGGGTTTCTGGTGACTCCAGCTTCACACTTGTGGTTGTAATATTCCCAGAACCCCTCAATGGAGTGATTTCCTGAAATGCACAGCTGCCTCTTATTTATTTTATTAACTTTACATAAAAACCATGGGAGCACAGCTTTTACGGTATTTGACTATGATTGGCCTTGTCTTTTCAAGTTTGGGATGGAAGGGGAAAAAACGTAAAACGAAAGGAGAACACCACTTAAAAACTAAAACTTTCAAAGGAATGATAAGTAGAAAGACTTTTTGCTTGGGGTTATAATTTAGCAATGAAATTTCCTCAAACTAATATATGATAATTGATTATATTTCAAAACAGATCAAAATCCAGATTTTATACCATGAAGGATGGTTGTGTAATATGCAAACACCAGTCTAAAAGACAGGAAAATTGCTGAACTTCTTGGTTATAACTTTTTTATTAAGAAATAAGGCAATGTAATTTGTTGTAGGATCTATTATGATCCATTCTTAATTTTCTTCAAGTGTCTTAAGAACATCTAAAAAGATCCTTTGAAATAATCTCCATTACTCATAAACGTCATTGCAAAGACTATTATCTTTAAAATAAAAGCTATGAGTCTGATCTAAGATTCTAGAGCTAAAATAGGACACTAGAATGGAAAAATCAGTTCACTGAGAAAAATTTAATTTAAAAATACATAAGCTTAGTAACTAATGACACTTTTTTATAATTGGAGGATAGATGTTTTTATCTTTTAATAAATTCCTAACAAAGTTCCATTAGATGAGTTAACCACCCAATACAATTTAAAATATTAAGTGCAAATAAACCACAACGTAGTGTTAATGCCAAAGCATTTTCTTACTTAATTGAACAAGGGTATAATCAGAACTTCTGCAGAAAGTCCAACATATGGAGCTTATAGCTCTTCAATTATGTCAACATTTATTAGTTAAATAGAAATCACAAACCTTCTTTAAGGAAGTGAGCCCAGATTCCTGCAATTAATATTTCTCAGCCCTACAAAAGATACTATAACTTAATTTCCAGTGTCTTTACTTTCAAGGGCTAAAAGCTCACAAATTATATCACAAGAAACAGCAATGGTAACTAGAGGTTTGTTGTAATGTATTTTCGTTAGCTGAAGCTAATTGGAGCCAAATGAGTAGGGCAATGTTGTAAGAGCACGTAGAGGAATCCTGAGTCTTTAGGAACTGAAATGAATGAGGATAATCACCAGCGTATGCAGAATACACGGCATTCAATTAATATAAATAGGATAGCCATCAGCTGGGAAGTGCCACAGATCATGATGAGTTCTGGTGGGCAGCAGATGTCTTCTTACACTGTATAAACACAAGCAACACGCCAGACTGAACCAGATCAAATAACTGGAAATCAGGGAACCAGGAGCTCAAAGGGAGATCTTTGCAAATTTCTGTGGTGCAGTTTTACCGAGAATGGTCTGTTCTAGGTTGTCAATTTGTGTGCGTTGGGTGGAAGGAGGTAGGTAGGATGCACAGAGATTTTTTTGCAAACACAAAAAAATGTAGTCGGGGCAAGATAAAACTACTACCGTACTTCAACCATGACAATTCTTTTTACCCCACACCCATTATAATAAGCGTAAAAATTATTTGAAGCTTGTATCCGATTTTTATAATAAATTTTGATCTCAAAAGTAACAATGCTGAGGAGACTCTTGAAATATTGACATTCCATTCTTAAGGAATAAAGTTTACAGCTTGAATTTTGCTAGCATGAGATCTTCTGTCAGATTCTCTTTTTATAATGGACAGTGTTGATAAGTTCCCCTTTCAAAATGAAATAACATTAAATGCACAATTTGAAGCTATCCTGAGCACAGCATATTTTAATTTGTCACACATATCAGAATTTTGACTTTTTCTTTCATCTGAAATATTCTGATTTAGAGATGGTAACTCTGTCGTCACACTTAAGCATGTGTATATTAGGTATGAATGTTTTCCAACAGCCACTGAAGCAAACCAAAGGAATTTCAAACAAATTCATATTCTCGTCATAAGAGCTATTGTATGGTGAGAATCTTCAACTTACCACCAACTCTGTGACATCTTATGTTGCCTTGATTGAGTGTCAGCCTCTCTGGGTTTCAGTTTACTCCCCTTAAGATGAGGGACTGGTGTGGATAAAGGTTTTTCCAGCTCTCAGAGTCTGTGTAAACTGAGAACCAGTCAAACTGTATGAAACCACTAATAATTCAGACAGAATGACCTTTTTATTATAATATTTATGGCTAAGGATATTTCTGAGGCTTCTGAAGTTCTAATCATGAGTCATTACAGGAAGTTGTGTAGGAGTTATAGAACAAGCCAAATTACATACAATTAGAGAAAAATTACAAAATACAGGCAAGAAGAGAGAAGAAAATATAAACCGGCTACAATCTTAACTCCAAGATGTAACATAGTTAAGATTTGAAGGGATAGTAGATGGAGGAGGGTAGGAGAGGGGTGCAGGAGATAGTGGGGGGAAGAAGGGACAGATGGTGAGGATGATAAATCTCATAAATGACGTAGCTGCTACGGATGTGGATATACTTATGGCATATATAGACACGCGTGACCTAAGATGTAGATATAGCATACCACTCTCATTTGGAACTTGACCTGACACCAAAGATAAATATTTTCTTAGATGATCGAATATTTTGCAAGAGCTACATGATAAGGATGGGTAAATATATATATGCTAAATACAGATATATTCCCTGTATCTGTATACATATTGACTTGTAATTTTATAATTATACCCTACAGCTAAAATTTTATATACAGCTATAATTTTCAGGTTAAATTCCTAGACATAAAAAAATAGTATGGGAGCACAGTGCAAAACTGTTTAATTAAGATAAAGTTATGTTGTCCCTAGCACAAGGGGAAGTGGGAAATGAGGAAGCCTCTTGTTCTATCTTGACCTTAATGATTTTAAGACTAGAGGTCTGTCTCCTGAAGAGAGACTCGGGATTGGCCATGCTGAGGTGTGAGAAGTCAAGATCACTCGTGAAGTGTCCTGATGAGGGCGACAGCAGCAGTCCTCATTTAATCCATCACCATTCAGAGAGAGATAGATGTGAGGCAGGTCAAGTAGAATGGGGCCACAGAGACCAATCATTAATGTTATCTTAGGAGTTACCTTTGTTACTAACAGAAGCAAGGACTCTGCAAGAATGTAGACCAGCTCTCAATATATTCACAAAAGGAAGCCACCCTCTTCATTTTTAATTTTCAGGCTCCTTGCCCCCAGTGTAAAATAAATAGCTTCTCAAACTCAGCTTTTGAGTTTTGTGTTTTATCTTTGGAGGTTTCTATGACTTTCAAAAAGGTACAATCACTGACATTTATTTTTCTGATTTTTTAAATGAAATCAAATATCAGACATTTTCTGAACAGAAGGTCATCAGTTATGACAATAATGCATGGCAGGGTTGAGAATGGAAATGTCAAGGATACCATTCACCTGGGAGGGGGGCTTCTTGGGGGTTCTGGTTTCTGGGGCTCACAACCTTATGTTGAGGGGCTCCTTACCCTCATACCCCATGAGATATGTAGGGTCTCACCTTCATTTTCTTAGACTAACAAGTGTCCTTGAGCATTGTGGGGGAATCACATTGAAGGTGAGCAATAAGAGGAAGTCCAGATATTTCTGCTACTCTTCTTCTGCCCCTCAAACCTTATCTAAGTCCTGAATCCTATTTCTTCTGAAATGAACACCAACAGTTAACTTTAGTCTGAGGCTTCCTTTCCTGTGAGTAAGGCAGTGATGGACTTCAGTAGTAGCCAGACCACCTAGGTCACTCCATGAGAAAGCATGTACGTCATTATCCACTAAAAGAGGCGTGCAGTCCACCAGATCTGTCCAAGAAGGATTCAGGGATGCTGCTGGGTCTCCCAAAGCCTAGAACGGAAGCAGCACTTGAAAGGAATGCTGGCAAGCCACTTTGTGAAGAAGAGAATGAAAGAACCAGCTCATGGAGATCTTGGCATGAAGAGACAGCACAGAAACAACTGGATGCGTTGTCCTATGCATGGGAGGGAGGATGAGGAAGTAGACAGGTGGGGCGGGATGTGTGAGTTATTTGAAGACATTTTTTCTTCCATGGAAAGAGTTCTAATCACTGGTTCCAATGGGGTGGGGCTTGTGATGCCTAGAGTGCTGGACATATTTCTGGCAGAAACCTATGAGAAGTCACAGGAGGCAAAGGAAACCCCAGTAACCACACATTGAAAAAAAAAAAAAAAAAGAGCAAAGTGGTGGTAGAAGGACAGGGTGATAAGCAGAGCATACTCACAAAATCCATGTGGCCAATGTCTTCCTTGAAGCCCATCCCACTCTGGAAAGATTTCTTTTTAACTGAGGATGAAATTCGTATTCACGGGCAGTGTGAGATGGTATACTTGAGGATCCTGATTTTTTTTCTTGCCCATGAATATTATCAATTCCAAATATAGGCTTACATGGAAGCATTATATCCTGCTGCATGGCCATAGAGAACCTGGAAATCTACTGAAGGGTCTCTTTTCCAGGGAAAGACCATTCAAGGTTTCTGATATTTAGGGGATGTTTCAGCCTCCAAGAAAATAACACACAGGGTCCCCATATCAATGAATTCTTTTGCCATAAAGACTGATAGAAATTCAACAAAATCAGAAAGGAAAACTAATTTTTTAAATGCCTATGTAATTTAATGACATAAGGGACTTGAATATATGTAGCAGTCAAAGGAAACTAAGGATGTTATGGGTTGTAACCGTGAGTTTGTTAAGCAAGATGGGTAATACAGCCTAATGACAAATAGTCCATGTCATCACCTAGGATTACTAAGAGACAATATGACTGCTTAAAAAAAAAAAAAAAAAAAAAAACTTTAGAATAATTATGACTTTAACATTATACATCTTTGTGTACAGCTTTGTGCTGCAAGTAATTGAAACCTCAACCAAGAGTAGTTTAAATGTGAGGGTATGTATTTTTACCCCACTTTACATAAGTCTGCCAGTAGGACTGTACCAGGGTTGATTAACTCAATAGCAGAGCTATGGCATCAAAAATTCAGGATCTTTCCATTTGTCTCTTTCCATTGGCCAGAGATGACTGCTGAAATTCCACGGGTTGCATGTATTAACATTCTGAGACCGAAAAATGCAAGGTAAACTCATTCATTGATTTTTATGATTTTTCTATCCCAGAAACCCCCCCTAGCAGCCTGGATCTAATCAGGACATAGAAATCTCACAGTAGATTTAACATGGGAACGTTAATAAAAGAATTATTAGCTACAATAAAACAGTAACTATAAGATGTAAGGAACCTGTATATGGGACGCTAGGGCTAATGGAGGGTATGCAAGGAAAGACAAACTTGGAAGCATTTCAGGCCTTGGAGAAGATGCCTTTAAGCCACCGGATAGCAAGGAGGTTGGCTAGTTTAACCAGGCCTGCTGGAGTCTGTAGCTGCTGGGCAAACCATAGGCAGCCCCCTACCCAGTGGAGGTGCGGCAGCAGAGGGGTCAGCTACCTTGGCGTGGGCGTCCCGTGGAAGTCTAGGCTCGCTTTGGGCGAGGGGAGAGGGGGCGCCTTCAGAGCCTGAGGGCTGGCAGGGAGTGGCTTGGAGTAGGAGCTGTCTCTCTGTGCAGATTCCCCCCTCCCATACCCCCACGCCTCGGGTCACAGGTAGCCCCACGTTGGCCAGCCAGCTTATTGCTAGGCCAAGGTCACAAAGAGATCGCGTTCAGGACCCGAGGCAAGTTCCACCCGTGTCCTCACACCCGCAGCTCAGGCTGCAAATTGCTGGAAGCCAATCCCTCTAGCGCCCTCTACTGAAAATCTTAACATCATATTTACTTAAAAGGGAAATGGTTATCAAAGAGCATGTATGGAAAGGTGTGCTCAGAGCTCAGAGGCAAGAAATTAAGAACTGACACAGCCCCGGATGACTTTCTTCAATATCTCCTTGACCAGGAGTGCGTGACATGCACACGCCTAAATCAATAACTAGATGGAATGAATCACCATATTTGGCTTAAGCTAATCAAGATTTACCCCAAGGCTGAAATGGAGCTCTTTCCAGGAAACACAGCCCACAAGGCCAACCAGGGTTGTGCCATCAGGCAGAAGCCGGGGAATGCACGTGAGCAGACAACTAACAGTGTGTGCTACCCCGTGCCTTCTGTTTCCGTGGTTGGGGGTACCCCCAGTCAGAAAATTAATGGCAAACACCTACAGGCCATTTTCTCCTAAAGATTTTTTTTAGTTGTTTTTGAAACAATAACTTTAGCAAAAGCATCTGAGAGCAGATAATACCAGAGAGTAGAATCTTATACTGTGTAAGTAGCTGAGTTAGAAGACTATGTAAATTCTTAATGATATGAAACTTACTGTCTAGAAACTAAACTTTTTTTTTTTTAAGAAGTGAAAATTTTCATCTTTGCTTGGTATGAAAAGGGAGTGGGAGAAAACTTTAAATACTTATCAATAAAAATTTCTCTAATACTTACTTACAGAATCTCCAGATACTATATCCTTACCTCACCACCATCATCCCAGTTTCCTGATAAAACCTGGCTTTTCCTAGGAGACGATAAACACAAAAACGTAATATATTGTTGGGATGCCTGGGTGGCTCAGTCAGTTCAGCCTCCCACTCTTGATTTCAGCTCAGGTCACGATCTCGGGGTCATGAGATCAAGCCCCGCGTTGGGCTCTCTGCTCAGCGGCAAGTCTGCTTCTCCCTCTCCCTCCCCCTCTGTGATCTCCCTCTCTCTCTCTCTCAAATAAATAAATAAAATCTCTAAAAAAAAAACAAAAACAAAAACCTGGCTTTTCCTTTTATGACTTGCTCATCTCCCTGCTCTGTTGCACACTTGCCTACATGCCCATATTGGGTGGCTCATCTTCCTCTTCATCGCTCTCCTTCCTCCATATGATAAATTCACATTTGGCACCATACACTTTTATAGCAATACCTGCTGTCCCCAAAGAGTTACAATACAGGTACGCTTGATGGGGAAGTGCTGTTGATCACGAATGTTATTATTTAAGAAATTACATCTGTTTAATCTGAAACATTATTTGAAAACATTGTTTGGTGAAGGAGTGCCCTTACCTGCATAAATAAGTAAATGTATGAAAGAACAGGCCTTATATTCTGCATACAATTTTATTTCTAAAAAGATATTTTAATTTCATATAATATCACTTTAGGATAAAGTCAACCTAAAATCAAAAAATTTCAGGTTGCTTTTCCTGCTAAAGAATTATCACCAGCCAACTCAATCAGTAGTCACCTCTAACACATACTGCTTCTCCTGATGAGAATAATCCATTTAAAGAAAGTCACAGGAATTCACCACTGAGAGTCATATTTCTGGGTAACACATAACAAAGCTTTGGTAACAGTCCAGTGTCATTTCCTTGAAGGTCGATGTGGGATATTGTTGCTGAGGAAGGTCAAAAGCTGCCACGACCTTCCTGAAGAACACTATAGCATCTATATGTCAGTGATTGTACCTACTTTGAAAGAAGTATTTATATGCAATGCTGCAAAGCTTAACAATTAATTTCTACTTAGCTGTGTGACTTAACATTCAGGCTTCATATAGCATAGCTAAAATGTATAGGAAGCTCTAAGTAAAATTACTCTCAGAGATTTTATACTGGAGCAGTTATGATATCTTAAATGCATATTAAAACTGACTCAGGCTCAGAATATCAATCCTCCAGGAAATAAGAAGAGGTGAGGGTTGGACCTAGTCTGAGATATGAAAGGGGAAGTTTCCTTGGTTCATCCTTCCCATGGAATGGGATCCAACCATGGAGTTCATCCTAACCATGTCCTTCCCCTTAGGATCTCAATATTATAACCAGGCTGTGAAGGGCTCCTAGTTCCAGAATTTGCCTTCAATTCCTCCCATCTTGATAAGCATTACATTCAACCTATTCTTTCTCAACCAGATGTCCAGAGGAAAGGACCCAAACAAAATGTGTGTTGGGTGGAGGGAGGGGAGGAAAGCAGTCCTGTCACCACTTTAAGGCAATCAAGGGCCTTTGTCATTGTTTTTTAATTTTTTATTGTTATGTTAATCATCGTACATTACATCATTAGTTTTGGATGTAGTGTTCCATGAGTCATTGTTTGTGCATAAAACCCAGTGCTCCATGCAGAACGTGCCCTCTTTATTACCCATCACCAGGCTAACCCATCTCTCATGGTTCATCTCCCCCTCCGATTTCCCCCCCCTTCACTCTTCCCCTCTTGCTATCTTCTTCTTTTTTTTTCTTAACATATATTGCATTATTTGTTTCAGAGGTACAGATCTGTGATTCAACAGTCTTGCACAATTCACAGCGCTCACCATAGCACATACCCTCCCCAATGTCTATCACCCAGCCACCCCATCCCTCCCACCCCCCACCACTCTAGCAATCCTCAGTTTGTTTCCTGATATTAAGAATTCCTCATATCAGTGAGGTCATATGATACATGTCTTTCTCTGATTGACTTATTTCACCCAGCATTACACCCTCCAGTTCCATCCACGTCATTGCAAATGGCAAGATCTCATTCCTTTTGATGGCTGCATAATATTCCATTGTGTATATATACCACTTCTTCTTTAGCCATTCATCTGTCGATGGACATCTTGGCTCTTTCCACAGTTTGGCTATTGTGGACATTGCTGCTATAAACATTGGGGTGCACGTACCCCTTCGGATCCCTACATTTGTATCTTTGTGGTAAATACCCAGTAGTGCAATTGCTGGATCGTATGGTAGCTCTATTTTCAACTATTTGAGGAACCTCCATACTGTTTTCCAGAGTGGTTGCACCAACTTGTATTCTCACCAAAAGTGTAGGAGGGTTCCCCTTTCTCCGCATCCCCGCCAACATCTGTCGTTTCCTGATTTGTTAATTTTAGCCATTCTGACTGGTGTGAGGTGGTATCTCATTGAGGTTTTGATTTGGATTTCCCTGATGCCGAGTGATGTTGAGCACTTTTTCATGTGTCTGTTGGCCATTTGGATGTCTTCTTTGCCGAAATGTCTGTTCCTGTCTTCTGCCCATTCCTTGATTGGATTATTTGTTCTTTGGGTGTTGAGTTTGATCAGTTCTTTATAGATTTTGGATACTAGCCCTTTATCTGATATGTCATTTGCAAATATTTTCTCCCATTCTGTCGGTTGTCTTTTGGTTTTGTTGACTGTTTCTTTTGCTTCAAGGGCCTTCGTCATATCACTAAGTAGTTAAAACTACAAGCTCTGGAACCCCTTTGACTGCTTGGACTCAAATCCCTGTTTGGTCAGGTATTAGCTGTACAACTTTGATGATGTTACTGAACTTCTTTGTGCTTCAGTCTGCTCTTCTATAAAATGCAGATAAAAATCATACTTATCTGGCATGGTTGTTCTCAGGCTAAATGGTTTGATACACATGAAGCACTTAGAATAATGCCTGGGAGTGAGTGTGTATCAAGTCAATGCAGGGCCTTTCTCAAAATTTGGGAATAAAAAAAGTTGCTTGAAATATGCATGAAATTCAAATAATTTGAGTATAAATCATTTGTGAATATAAAAATTTTCACTAATGTTGACTAGTAAGGTAAATGCTCAATTAAACAAATGATTGAAATGATGAATTGTATATTATATTAAGAATGACTATGTATGAGGTTGTTCCAGTTATCTATTACTGTAGAAAAGGAAAAAACTCTCCAACACTTAGTGACATAAAACAGTAACCATTTTATTATGCTCATTATATTGTGGATCAGGAATTTGGGCAGAGCACAGTGGTAATGGCTTTTCTCTCCTTCGTAGTAACTGAGGTCTCAGCTGGGTTGAGATGGTTTGAGAGCTCAACTGAGGCCATATGCCTGGAGCCTCATTAATGGCTGTTGACTGGGCTTCTTGATTCTTCTCCACATTCCATCTGCTGATGTTGCAATATTCAAGATGGCTTCTTCACTCAAGGCCTGTTGCCTACACTGGGTGGCTGAAACAGATGGAGGTCTTCAGGTAGTCTCTCCATGTGACTAGTGTAGGCTTCTTCAAAGCATGGCCTTCTCAGTTCTCAGACTTTTCATATGATGGTTCATGGCTCCAAGAGCAAGTATCCCAGGAAACCCGCTAGAAGATGCAAGGTTTTAATGACTTACCCTCAGAAGCCCTAGAACATCACATTTGCCACATTCTAATGGTCAGTAAATCACTAAAGTCAGCCCAAAATCAAGGGGAGGAGAACTAGAAACTGCTTTTCAATTGGAGAAGTAACCAATAATTTGTGTCCTTTCATCTACTTAAGTCCACTATGTCATTGACTTTATATCCCTTTCTAGCTACTGCTCTTGACAGTCAGCCTTCTCAAAAGAATTGTCCGCCCGAGCTGTGTCCACTTACTTCTTAACTGCCTCTCTAATATGGCATTAGCTCTCATTATTCCACTAAAACTCTTCTTGCAAAAGCATTAATGACGTCCACGTTAGCAAATATAATGGAAAATGTTCGGTATCCTTTTTCTTTATTTCTAAAGAGTTTTTGACATAATTGAAAACTTTCTTTAACATGCTCTCCTATAGGCTTTTTGACACCATACTTCAGTTTTTCTCCTCTCTGGCTGTTTCTTCTTGATCTTCTTTACTTCCTCCCTTTTTTTCACCCACGTCCCTCTCCTTCATCATCAACACCATCTCCATACACCCGCATCAGTTGTTACCTCTGTTTTCACCAGTACTCCATTTCATTCATTTATCCTTATTTCTACTGCTATTAACCTAGTCAAAGCCAAAACTCTTATACTGCATCTCCTGCAGTAGTATCCTAATTAGTCTCCCCACAAAGCACTCTTTCCCCTTCTAATTTGTTCTTCAAATTATGCCCTTAAAAATAGTTTAAAGATTGAAAATCCTTGGATTGTTTTCCAATGAACTTCAAATAAAACTTAACCTTACCTGCCTTACCCTATTTCATGCCATTCTCCCCTTTGCTGACTTTCCTTCAGTTCCTCAATGTACCATGCTCTTTCCACCTGAGGATCTTTCTCCATACTCATCTCCCCAGATGGAAGTGCCTTCTCTCCTTCCTTCCCATTTGTGTCCTACCTTACTCCCACTCACCCTGCTTAGTCTCAGCTCAAATACCACTGTCTCAGAGACAACCTCCCTCACCTCTCTACCTAAATTAGGCCTTCCCAGAATTCTTTATCATGTTTCTTCATTGAAAATATATTGCTAATTGTAATTATATATTTCCTTGTTATTTATTTAATGTTGTCTCTAGTAGGCAGGATGTACATTTGATGACGGTAGGGACACTATTTTTCTTTCACTGTTGTTAGTATAACAGTGATAATTTTTCCCTCTGGGGTCAGACTACCTGATGTATATTCTGGACCTAGAACTAGCTGTGACTTTGGACAAGTGATTTAATCACATGTGCTTTAGTCCTTTTATCACAAAAATGTAGGTAATAATAGCACCTGTCTAATAGGGTTGTGGTAAGGACTTAATGTAATAATGCATGTTAAGAGTTTAGCAAATGATCTGGCACACAGCAGCTACTCAATAAATATTTTCTATTGGTATTTCTATTATTATTACCTCCTGCACGGTGCCCGGAAGATAGCTGGTGCTCAATAAATATTTAATGATTGGATGAATGAATAATGAAAGTTAAACTGCTTTAGTGAAAGGTTATATATTTCTATGTGATGTTCTATGTTGTTTTGCAATGGTCTATATTAGATATATTTTGAAAGATAAGATACAAAATAGGAAAGAACTAAGGAAAAAATATTCTATTTATATCAGGCTAAACATTTCCCTTGCCTCGATGCTTGTTCCACATAAAAATAAAATATGTCTTAATTATGTCTTTACAGATCATACAAAGGTTAGTTCCAATTAGGTCCAAGTTGAATATTTACACATTTTGAGTTAACAACATTCTGATTAATGAGTTTTTCTGTACTTAAGATTTGTTCTAAACTAGAAGTAAATTATGCTTGCTGATAAATCATTAAATTTGATTCATATGAGCATTTTTAAATGAGGAAATTAAATAAAATTTCTCATGAATAAGAACATAGTCATGGTATTTTATACTGCGATAAGAAAAAACTGTGAAATTAAAAGAAAAGAGTTATCTCTGTAAAAATGAAAAGGGGAAAGAAGGAAAAGAATTCTATTTCTCCATGGCATAATTAATGGTACCAATTTATAACATAATTAGGCTTTGGCTTTACCATTCTAGGAAAAGATTAACAGATAATAATCAGACTAGATTTGTCTGGACCAGTATAGTAACAATATTAAATTTCAAAAAGCAAAAAGCTCTAATACTTTTATAATATTCCTTAAAATTAATAAATTGAATCTCCTTAAAGTTAGCTTATTTTATATTACAGTCACATGTGACACACATTAAAATAAGTCTCTTCCAATAATCCGCAATTTTCCAAACCCTTATAACTTTTCAATAACTTTTATCTTTTTCCCTTAACCACCAAATTTCCTAAGAGAAAATGGAGATGGGAATTCCCTTAATTTCAGCTGAATATCTTAAAATTTTTCAAATTAATTATTTGTCCATTGCTAAGCAGAAAAAATAATATTCCTATTTATGGTTCAATTCCAAAACACAGTTACTCATTTTTTTTTAGTAATTCAATTTTATATTTTATCTCAGAATGAAACATCCATTAACATTCCCCAAAGTTATATTCATGGGATTAAATCATTATGTGTGTGCATTTAAATGTGACTTATATGAAACTTTCTTAAATTATAATTGCTATATATTTAACTATAATCTGCCCAAATTTTTTGACAAAAAAGTTCTTCCTATGAGTTTTTAAGAGCATTCATAAGAGCACAAATATGGGGGTCGGGGGGCAGTAGTATGTATACATGTTGCTAAGAAAAATCTTAGGAAAAAGCCACTAATCTTATTGAGAAGTGTTTTCTTACCAAAGCAATATTTTCCAATTCACAATTTCTTTTAAGCCATAAAAAATTATGGCAATCCAGGATTTCATTCATCACTCAGGTGTGACAGACAAGATTTCTAAAATCCATCCCCTTCAATAAATATGTATGTCTCCCTCAAACCATGTGAGTATCATCTCTGTGATTATATTATGCTCTGTGGCACAGTGGACCTTAAGATTGGGGAGATTATCCACGTGGGCCTGATTCTAATCACTGAGCCTTTAAAAACAGAGAGCTCTCTCCAGCTGATGGCAGAAGAGGGAGTCAGAGCGACCTGAAGCAGGAGAAGGACTACTGCTACAAGCATGGAAGGAGCCACTTAAGCAGAAATGTAGATGGTAAGAGCAGCCGCCTGCTGATGCCACCAAGGAAAGGGGTACCTCTCTACAACAACTGCAAGGAACTGAATTTTGCCCATAACAGGAATTATGGGGATTCCTGTTCTCATCTTGGCATCCAGATGAGAACAAAGCCAGCCAAATACTGTGCATTCAGCCTCGTGAGACCCTAAGCAGAGGACCCAACCATGTCATCCCAGACTTCTGATTTACAGAATTATGAGTAATAAATGGGTTTTTAAAGCTGCTAAGTTTGTGGTAGTCTGTTATACAGCAATAAAAACTAACACAACAGGGGACAATTCTAGCATCCACTGAGTGATTCACTGAACTTACATTATGATGTAGATCTTAAACAAAGTACTGAAATTTGTCCTATCTTGATAACCAAACCACTGAGCCACTATGCATATTAATACAACCATAGATTGCCTTGGTCTCTTAAGCTTCCTTTTTTGGTAACAATAAAAACTGTACCATTATTTGAAAAAAAAATGAACAAATCTCCAATGTTATATTTCAACAACTAAACAATTTGCTAATAATATGTCTCAAGATTGACAAAACATTGACTGAAGCTACTTTCTCAATTCATTTCTGCCACAGATAGATACATCTTTGGCATCATTTTTTTACAGTTTGATAATTTTGCTTGTCAGCAGCAGTATACATTCTTGTTCTAAAATGCACCCCGATCATCCAAAATACTATTCATGATTACCCACATATGCCTGCCACACATCTGTTTTTAGCTCTTCTATCCCTACTCCTGGATTCCACTCTAGCTTTTCAATGCATTGATTTCTTAAAATTTCATCAACCACAAATTAACTACTCTACCACCCCCACCTCTCATTTCCAAATGATTATCCACACCTGAAGAATTTACAACTTCACAGCACTCCTCTGCTTGCCTGGCATTTTGTAAGGACTATTTTCAAAAAAAAATTCCAACATCTTAAAACAATTTTTAAAATGGATATGAATGTGAATGACCTATTAGTAGCAGAGTTGAAAGAAATTAACAATTGATTTAATATGGGAGATGAATAGAGGGGAAAATAAAAAATGACACCAGAATGACAAGATTAGATGATCTGAAGGAAAATCAAGCCGGTAACAACAACAAAAAAAGAAAGACAGAAGAAGGGAATCTGGACAGAAATGATGAACTGATTTTAGACACACTGAGATGTTGGGGTGCCTGGGTGGCTCAGTTGGTTAAGTGACTGCCTTCGGCTCAGGTCATGATCCTGGAGTCCCAGAATCGAGTCCCGCATCGGACTCCCTGCTCAGCGGGGAGTCTGCTTCTCCCTCTGACCTTCCCCCTTCTCATGTACTCTCTCTCTCTCATTCTCTCTCTCAAATAAATAAGTAAAATCTTAAAAAAAAAAAAGACACACTGAGATGTTTACTCAAATGCTAAAAAGAGAAATTTGTACCACAACATTCAAAATATAACCTTATTTTACAACTTTATACTAACTCCTAATCTCTTCTACTGAATTTTGGATTCTTCAATCCTTCATTATTAAATAAATCTGTATTTTTTTCTTTACGCCTTGAAACTTATTTTCATTTGTACATAATAAACTATTCTTAAACTTTTTAATGTGAATATAAGCCCCTACTCTCATTTCTAAAAATCTTCTATTATGTTTCTCTTTGTAATTCAGGGAGTAACAATCTTCTTTAGAAGATATTCTTCCAAACTTTATAGCTAGTTTGCTATTATGACCAAGCAAGGAAATTTCACTTCCAAGTTAACCACAAAACCAGCTACTTTCCTCTGTAAACTATTGTTCCAACATACTTCAGCCTGAAATTTTCCAGCTGTGCTCAAGGGCTTCTTGCAACCACATGGAAACTATTTCTTGGGGCTTATTTTTAATTATAACCTTTACTCTCCTTTGGTTCTTCAGATATTTCTGCTCCCAAGGTTACATGATGCTCCAGAGACATAACATTTGTGACACCACCACTGTATGATATTCTACAATAATGAATATCATAGGACAGATGGAAGCATTACCACAGAATTTAGATGTGTTTTTGTAGTTTATTCAGAAAGATGTCCATACTACCATTAATGTGTGTGCTTTGAACTCATCAGATGTTATTCATCCAGTTAGATGCCTATAAATATACCACACAACTAGGATCCCACAAAATGTCATGCTAAGCAAGATCCATACCCTTAATGACAGAAGTGGTAACATACATTACACATCCTTCCAGCAGGAAAATGCAGTAAAGAACATTGTGTAACATGTCTATCTTGAGAAACAACCTCCTAAAGACTGACGCATCTTACTGGAAAAAGCTTTCAAACAAAGTCTCAAGTGAAGTCATGTTCGTTTCTCATAAATGAACAAAAGAAAACCAGAAAGTCCAATAAGGTAAATATAAATGTTTTCAGTTTAGTTTGAAATAATCATGTTGGATATATTCATAATTCTGCCTCAAGTTATTAGAATCTCAAAATTCTGGTTAATTCTAAAGTAAATCCAGATTTTGTGTATTCTAAGAAGGGGTTAAAGAGAACTGAGATGTAATCTATCCAACCAGAAGTCAGGGTCTACTGTACTTTTTAGGAACTATTCCAAAATTGGCCAAGAAGATTAGAAGGATTATTATGCTTCAGTTTCCCTGATAAAACGTCCTCCAGGGACTTTTGCCTTAATTGTTTAGAGCCATTTTAGTAAAAAAGAGTCCATACACTATTGTCCATATGAGGAAAGAAGTGGAGTAAAAGTGGTATTTATCATTGAAAATTAATTAACTAAAGTGTGTTACTTATGTAAGGTAGCTAATCATATATTATAATTCCCTCTCTACAGATGATGATTCAGAGACACAAAATGATTTGCTAGTAAGGGTTGAGCAAGAGCTGAACCAACATTTTTGTTTTGTTTTCAGTTTAATTCCAGTTCCTGTACTTCTTTGACTACACCACATGGTCACCTCAAATTTATCATAATATATACAAATAAAATCATTTGCTTTAAAAATTACTATTGCCATAGTTAAACAACACAACCATGCTATCGAACAGTGATTCTCAAGGCGTGGTTCAAAGACTAGCAGCAACTGTGTCACCTGGGAAAGTGTTAGAAATGCACATTCTTAGGCTCTGGGCAGGCCTAATGAATCAAAGTCTCAGGGAGTGAGCCTTGGCAATCTGCTTTAACAAGACCACCAGCCAATTCTGATGCACACTCACATTTGAGCTCTAGAATAGTAATTCTTAGCGTGTTATGTGCATCATTATCACCTGTACAACTTTGTAAACTCAGGTGCACTCCCTACACTTGCATTCATGTAATTCCCACTTGTGCAGAAAGTTGAGTGACATTGCTATAAAACGTTCACAAGATCAGTGATATTCATTGTTTAGAAGCTTCATTATTTTCACATTTGGTCAATCTAAGGATATATTATCCAATGGTTCTCAACTGGGGGCAAAATTTCCACAATATATTCCACAATATTTTCACTGTGTGAAATTGAATTTTATTTGATAAGGATTTCATGTAGTATTCTAACTGAACGTAATTTTTAGGTTTTGGAAGGCTGTGATTGGAACAATGGTATGATCTAATATATCTAGATTGACAAGATAGATAATATCCTACCTTCTAGATACATCGAGGCTATCTATCTATTATCTATCTATCTATCTATCTATCTATCATCTATCTATCTATATTTTAGATAAATCTAGAAAGTAAGTTTGTTAATATTATCATTTATTTGTGAAAAAAATTAAGTAGTCACAAGTCTTTAATTTTATAAATGCAAAATAAAATCTTCAGCCCATGAAGGAGTAACTGCTATGAGATGTGAACCCTTGCCAGAAACAAGGAAAACACTATAAAAATATGTAACTCTTTTCAGACATTGGACAATTGGCAGAAGAGAACTGTAAACCCTGAGAGGAGAGAAACCAATGTGAGTCCTAGATCTATGCCAAGATCAATGCCAGCTTTCTGCCTGCAGGCAATCTCCAGGTGCAGCACAGAGAGGGGAACACAAATAAAGCGTGTTAGTCTCATTGAGGTGAGAAAATAAAGACTAGTGTTCAAGGATACTAAGAAACCTAGGATTTATATAAAGAAGAAAATGAAACAGAAGAAAGAGTTCCATAAATCTCCATAAGGGTTTCCTAAAGTCTTTGAATAAAGAACAATATGAGCCTTGTAAAGTGAAACCCCACAAAGCTACCCCCACCAAAAAAAGACCTGAAGGAAAAGAATAATTACTGGATACCCATAAGACAAAGCAGTTTTGACAGCTCATATAGGGCTGAGTATTATTCATTGAGGTTCCCACTAGCCAGAGTGAAGAAACCTTATTGTATATGCTGGGTGTTATGGACTGAATTGTGTCCTCCTAGTGTTCATATGTTGAAGCCCTAAACCCCAGTGTGACTGTATGTGGAGATAGGACCTTTAAGGAAATGATTAAGGTTAAATAAGATCATGAGGGCAATTAAGGTTAAATAAGATCATAAGGTTAAATTGGATCATAAGATCTAACCCAATAGGCCTGGTATTCTTCCGTGTAAGAAGAGGAAGACACCCCAGGGTGCCTAGGTGGCTCAGTCTATTAAGCGTCTGCCTTCAGCTCAGGTCATGATCCCAGGGTCTTGGGATCGAGTCCTGTGTTGGGCTCTCCCTGCTTGTGCTCTCTATCTTTCTGTCAAATAAATAAATAAAATCTTAAAAAAAAAAAGAAGAGGAAGACACACCAAAGAGTTTAATCTCTCTCAGCTCATGCATAGAGAAAAGGCCATATGAGGACACAGTGCAAAGGTGTTCATCTGCAAGCAAAGAGAGGTTTACAGAAACCAACTCTGCCAGCACCTTGATCTTGAACTTCTAGGCTCCAAAACTTTGAGAAAATACATCTCTGTTATTTAAGAGCCACCTAGTTTATGGTATTCTGTTATGACAGTCTGTAGAGTCCCCAGAAAAGACTATCCTTTATACTGGAAATGAACTAGTCCTAGAGAATAGCTAAATTTACCTACCCAAACATAGTTTAAAAGCAAGCCTTGAATGGATCACTCTTATTTGTAAGTAATGTAAATGGCTTCCAGAACAAAGTATAGAACTTATTAAAGGAATTCAACAAAATCCACTCAACAATGAGAAATTTACAATGTCTAGCATCCAATCCAAACTTACTAGATGTGCCAAGAACAGGAAAATATAAACCTGAAATGTGGAAAAAAATTAATATAAACTGACCAAGGAATGACAGAGATAATGGAATTAGTGAACAAAGACTATAAAAGTCATGATAAATATTGAAAATATGCTCAGATTTTAAATGTAATTATAAATACAATGAGGAAGACATAAAAAATAATCCTTCATTGGATTATTACTCCCAGAAATGAACAATTCATTATCTGTCATGAAAATTTCACTGGATGGGGTTGAGAGCAAACTAAATACTTCAGATGGAAGAAAAGAAGTAAGCTGGAAGACACATAAATAGAAATTATAAATTGTGCAAAAAAAAGCACAGAAAAAATAAAATAAATTAACACAGCCCCATTGTCCTGTGGGACAATATCAGAAGCCTAACATATATTTCTTGTGGAGTCTTGAAAAAAAAGGTGGGAGTGTAGGGCAGAATAGAAAAAATCTTTGAAGACATGACAGGAGAAATTTTTCCAGACTCAGTAAAAACTGTAAACTCATAAATTCAGAAAGCTTAACCAATCCCAAGCAAGATTAAAAAAAGAAAACTACACTGAGAATGTCATAATTAAATTACTGCAAAGAGGTGATAAAAAGAAAATCTTAAATGTAGCCAGAGAGGGGAGGAGGAGTGAAGATAGATTATGTATGGAGGGCAAAGATAAGAATGACTTCAAACTTCCCATTGTCAGAAATAAGGGAATGGGACCATATCTTTAAAATGCAGACACTTAAAGTTGAGTGGAAGGGAGGTGGGTGGGGGGATGGGGTAACCGGGTGATGGGCATTAAGGAGGGCACTCAATGTAATGAGCACTGGGTGTTACATGCAACTGATGAATCACTAAACTCTATCTCTGAAACTAATAATATACTATATGTTAATTAACTTAATTTAAATAAATAAATAAATAAATAAAATGCAGACACAAAGCAAAAAGTCAACCTAGAATTGTGTACCCAGAGTAAATAGCTTTTAAAGCTGAAAATGAAAGTGAATTGAAGAACTTCTCAAAAAAAGCTGAGAAAATTCATAGCTAACAGACCTAGACTAGAAAAAAAAGATAAAGTTCTACAGGCAGAAGAAAAATGATATCAGATGAAAACTTGAATCTACACAAGGGAAAGAGCATCAAAAATGGTATATGGACAAATACAAAACAACTTCATTTCCAATTTAAGTTCTTTGAAATGTCACTTTAGGGGCACCTGGGTGGCTCAGTCCGTTAAGCATCTGACTCTTGATTTTGGCTCAGGTCATGATCTCAGGGTTGGGAGATTAAGACCCAAGTCAGGCTCCATGCTGGGCATAGGGCCTGCTTAAGATTTTCTTTCTCCCTCTCCTTCTGCCCCATCTCCCCTAAAAAAAATGTCACTTTAAAAACATTAAGCTGATGAATCCCACCAAACTTCTATATTCTTTTTTTTTTTTAAGATTTTATTTATTTGAGAGAGAGAGAGGCCAGAGAGAGAGCACATGTGGAGGGGAAGGGAGGGGAAGGGAGGGGAGGGGAAGAAGCAGACTCACCAATAAACAGGGAGCCTGATGCAGGCCTCAATCCCAGGACCCCGAGATCATGACCTGAGCTGAAGGCAGATGCTTAATCGACTGAGCCACCCAGGCGCCCCCAAACTTGTATACTCTTGACATACATTTCCCATGCATCTATTTCTGTAAGTATTCCTTCTGTCCTGAGTGTGGGTTACAAGTGGAGTCAACCTGAGAAAACTCCGTATCTTAATTTTATCCCTATAATTACTATCCACTCCTCATCATTCTGTTTCTTTTTCCTTTATTGTGCAGCTTTTCAGCTGGTCTGTGTGGACAATATCTAACTTATTAAAATAACTTATAACCAATTCTGATACACCTTCAACTACTTCAGCATGTACCAATCACTCTCCAACATGCACTGTGTAGAAATGTAGGTGCTGGAATTCTCAGAGAGTACAAAAGAATGGTAAATAGTTTGCAATAGAGTAACAGAGCAAATTCATTTAATAGGGAAGAAGTAGGCTTCCTTAACTGCCTGCCAAAATATACTCAGCTTAACTTAAAGGATCTACTTGCCTTCAAATGGTGTATTGTACACAATCTTTGAGATTAATTTCCCTTTCCCTTTTTCTTTTTTTTTAAGATTTTATTTATTTATTTATTTGAGAGAGCGAGAATGAGAGAGCACACGAGAGGGGGGGAGGGTGAGCAGGGAGCCCGATGCGGGACTCCATCCCGGGCCTCCAGGATCATGACCTGAGCTGAAGGCAGTCGCTTAACCAACTGAGCCACCCAGGCGCCTTTTTCTTTTTCTTTCTTTCTTTCTTTTCTTTCTTTCTTTCTTTCTTTCTTTCTTTCTTTCTTTCTTTCTTTCTTTCTTTCTTTCTTTCTTTCTTTCTTTCTTTCTTTCTTTCTTTCTTTCTTTCTTTCTTTCTTTTTCTTTCTTTCTTTCTTCTTCTTTCCTTCTTTCTCTTTCTTTCTTTCTTTCTTTCTTTCTTTCTTTCTTTCTTTCTTTCTTTCTTTCTTTCTTTTTTTCTTTCGTCCATCTGCATTAGCTTACAATACTTCCTTATATTTTTTTATTTTCCCTTCAGTACATTTATCTTGCATGATGATATGTATTCATATATCTTTTAAATGTCACTCTATCCCAGTAGGTAGGTATCAAGTCATTTTTTCTCTCTCTGCTTATCCAGGAGGAGTGCCTGACATAGAGCAAGCACTTCAGTGTTTGTGGCATGAAGGAACAGCTAGATTTGCACATGAATTCATGAATGGTTTTTACAACAGATTTCATTCTTAGATGGAACCTGCAAACTGTGGTGGTATTTGCTGTTATTTTACATGCTCTAATGGGTTTTTCAAGAGCACTACATATATTGAAATTGGTCCATTTAGCATTACATGGATTCCTAGTTGTAGTAAGGAGGATCAGTTAAAAGCATCTTATTACGTGTGAATCTTTAAGGGTACCAGATGCACAGAAATTCTAATGTTCCCACCAAAAAGGTGTGCCACCATACTTACGAACTTAGACTGGAAAATGGAAGCACTTGTTTATGATAAGATGTTCTAAAATGAAAAGGAAAATTCATTCAGGCAGTGGAAATCCATGCTCCTATTTGAGAACTCATTTCTCTGGTATGGCAAGGTGATTCTGTGTTGCAACATCTCCACACTGTGGCCAGATCAAGAATAGCTTACTACTATGTGGAAGTGCAGGCCTTTCAGGTCTTAAGTAAGGGTGATGTACCCAAGTGTGCATTCAACACTAAATGGAACTAACTTGAATAGTTTCCTGAAAGTTAATCTTAGTCCAGAATTTTATTAGTATCCCTTAATCAGCATGGCTTAATGTCACACTGGCACAGTTAACTGTGGTTGCTTTCTAATGGTTCACTCCTCTCTTTCATGCTACGCATGTCCCAAAGCAATTAAAAAAAAAAAAAAAACTCAAATATATGATTTAGAGGGAAAACTAGAAATTACGCTATACCTTTCTCTATGTTAGCAGTAAGTTCCTTTATTAATCATTACCCCTTTCCCCAAAATTTATCTAATATACAACAACCTGAGATGCTAACCTGAGTTAAGCTTAAATTTTATGTTTTTTAAAAAAATTTTGTGCCATTAAATTATTTAAGATATATTGTTTTCATATCTACTCACTTCAAAGTGCCTTTGTGTACCACCCTCTCTTTCTACTATTGAATGAGAGTAAAAAATATTTCCTAAAGGAAGGAAAAAGGGAGAAAAATCTAGCTAAATTTCCCAATCCTCTTTGGTCAAGCCTTTTTGACAACAATAAAAAAAAATTTTTTTTTGGTTGAGTAAACCCTCAAAGCAACTGGCCCTTGATAATGTGTTTGACTGCTTTCTTAAAAAAATATATTAATCTATAAAATGCTTCGATTGGTTTATCTGTTAGTAATTTTACCATGGAATCAAGAAAAGGCATTTTGTCAACTAACATCATTCATTTTTCCTTCATCCAACACCAACAACTTTCTATTTTAGATTCTGTAGAAGGCACAGCAAAGATTTTCCCCAAGTAGGTACTTCCTAGAAGAAAGGAACAGTCTTATCACCTCCTTTTGTTTTCTCATTAGCTCCTAATTTAGCTTGATGTCCATAGTGGACATCTAGTAATATTTAGAATGACTGAAAGATGCAAGAAATTTTTTATCATTTTATTATGTCTTGGTCCTTGTAACTGCATAATTCTGAATTGTGTATGATGTGTTAACATGCCATGTGACTCTTACCTAGTCCCCTAATTTTTCTGGGCTTTTCATTATTCTCATGTGTCAAATGATGAAGGTTGATTTTATCTAAGGCCTTTTCCACGTTTAAGATCCTATGATGACTCTGCATTTGAAAATAATAATTGAACAAATATAAATTTTTAAACCAGATGCCAAATATTTAGGATTTACTATTTATACTAAGTATAAAGAAATACTTTAAGGAGAAAGCAATTGTTGAGTCTGTAAAGATATGAATTAGGCCATACAAATATTCTAGATAAAAGACTTGAGAACATGGAATTTCAAAATTACATTTTTATATCTGAGGGACACGATATGTCATGTGTTGATAGATTGATTAGTTAAAAAGAAAAACAAACTAATTCCCTTAATTCAATTGATGTAACTAAAATAAGTGAACATAATAAGCATTATCACTGAAATCACTACAACAAGCCATTTTTAAAACTTTAGGGCTTTGGAAGATGCCTCTGTCATTGGGAAAAATTAACCTAGACTGTTTCACTACACTTCATTTTTCCTGTAACTATTTCTGAAAACTATTGTTGGTAAATGCCCTAAAGATGAGAAAATCCTTAGAGGAGTAATAAATAGGAAGGAAAGTAAGAAATAATCAAAGAATTGGAACCAAATGTCAAAATCAATTAAAATAGCATTAGAAATTTTATGTGTTTAAAACTAAGTTATAATCAGAACTTCATTAGAGTTTTTTTCCCATACATAAATTTCCTTTTTTATTGAAGTACAGTTGACGTACAAGGTTATATTAGTTTCAGATGTATGACATAGTGATTTGACGATTCTATACATTACACAATGTTCACCATGGTAAGTATAGTTACCATCTGTCACCATACAAAGATATTAAAATACTATTGACTACATTCCCTATGCTGTACTTTTCATCCCTGTGACTTGTCCATTTTATAACTGGAAATTTGTACCTCTTAGCCTCTTCACCTATTTTGCCCATATACCCTCCTCCTCTCTGGAAACGACCAATTTGTTCTCTGCATTTATGAATATGTTCCTGTTTTTGTTTGTTTGTTTTGTGTATTAGATTCTACATGTAAGTGAAATCATATGGTATTTCTCTGATTTATTTCACTTAGCATAATATGCAATAGGTCCGTTCATGTTGTGAATGGCAAGATTTCATTGTGTTTTTTTTTTATGGCTGAGTAATATTCCATTGTATATATATATATATATACCACATCTTTACTCATTCATCTATCGATAGACACTTAGGTTGATTCAATGTCCTGGCTATTGTAAATAATGCTGTGATAAACATAGGGGTGCCTGTTATCTTTTTGAATTAATGTTTCCATTTTCTTTAGGTAAATATCCAGCAGTGGAATTACTGGATCATATAATATTTCTATTTGTAATCTTTTGAGGAACTTCCATACTATTTTGGCTGCACCAATTTACATTCCCACCAACAGTGCATGAGGGTTCCCTTTTGTCCACATTCTCACCAACACTTGTTATTTCTTATCTTTTTGATACAAGCCATTCTAACAGGTGTGAGGTGATATCTCATTGAGGTTTTGATTTGCATTGATGATTAGTGAAGTTGAACACCTTTCCATGTGTGTGTTGGCCAACTCTATGTCTTCTTCGGACAAATGTCTATTCAGTTTCTCTGCCCATTTTTAAATCAAAGTATTTGGGGCTTTTCTGGTGTGGAGTTGTAGGAGTTCTTTATATATTTTGGATATTAACTGCTTATCAGATATTCACAAATATCATCTCCCATTCAGTAGGTTGCCTTTTGATTTTGTTGATGGTTTCCTTCACCATGCAAAAGCTTTATAGTTTGGGGGTGCCTGGGTGCCTCAATAGGTTAAGCGTCTGCCTTCAGCTCAGGTCATGATCCTGGGGGTCCTGGGATCAAGCCCCACATTGTGTTCCCTGCTCAGTGGGGATTCTGCTTCTCCCTCTCCCTCTGCCCCTCCCCCCACTTATGCTCTCTCTCTCATGCTCTCTCTCTAATACATAAAATCTTTTTTAAAAAGAGTTTTATAGTTTGATGTGGTCCCAATAGTGTATTTTTGCTTTTGTGTTTCCTTTGCAGGAGCATATCTAGTAAAAAGGTAGATGTCCAAGAGATTACTGCCTATGTTTTAGGAGCTTTACGGTTTCAGGTCTTATATTTAGGTCTTTAATTCATTATACTTTTGTATATGGAGTGAGAAAATGATCCAGTTTCATTTCACTTGCACATAGCTGTCCAGTTTTTCCAACACCATTTATGGAAGAGACTATCTTTTCCCCACTGTATATTCTTGCCTCCTTTGTCACAGATTAATTGACCATATAATTTGGGCTTTATCTGGACTTTCTATTATGTTCTATTGATCTATGTGTCTATTTTTGTGTCAGTACCATATTGTATTGATTATTATAGCTTTGTACTATAGCTTGAAATCTGGGATTGTGAGACCTCCGGCTTTGTTCTTCTTTTCTCAAGATTGTTTTGACCATTTGGTGTCTTACATGGTTCTATACAAATTTTAGGATTATTTGTTCTAGTTCTATAAAATATACTATTGGTATTTATCTTGATAGAGATTGCATTGAATCTATAGATACTTTGGGTGATATATGAACATTTTCACAACATTAATTCTTCCAATCCATGCACATGGTATATCTTTCCATTTGTTTTTGTTGTCTTCAATTTCCTTCTTTAATGTACAGGCCTTTCACCTTGCTTAAACTTACTCCAGATACTTTACTCTTTTTTTTTTTTGGTATTTTTTTTAATGAAATTGTAGATGATATTGTTTTCTTAATTTCTCCTTCTGCTACTTTTTTATTAGTGTATAAAAACAGATTACTGTATATTAATTTTGTATCCTACAACTTTGCCAAATTCATTTATTAGTTCTAAGTTTTTTGGTGGAGTCCGTAGGGTTTTCTATATATGTTATCATGTCATCTGCAAATAGTGACAGTTTATCTCTTCCTTACTGATTTGTATGCTTTTTATTTCTTTGTCTCATCTGATTGCTGTGAGTAGGACTTCCAGCAGTATATTGAATAAAGGTGATGAGAGTGGATGGACATCCTTGTTTTGTTCCTGATCTTAGAGGAAAAAATTTCAGTTTTTCATCATTTATTTTTAAACGATGTTTAAGCAAATTGTTTTTAAACAACACATTACATTTGTAGTCATTTTTTAAATTCACTTTCTCAATAGACACAAATGACCTTTGAATCAACTAATTCAGTTCTAGTTCCCTCACCACACTTCAACATGATACTGTGACCATCTACTTCTTTTATTAGCACTCATTACACAACTCTTCCAAGTTCTCTTCTAGCATCCTAAAAATAGTCATTCCAGAAGACTGTTTCCACCAATATTTTCTTTGTTTCCTTTGGATAGAATCATAACTGCATGTCTTCTAATGTCATCACGGAGCAGATACATGCTTAGGGTGCTTAGCTGCCTTCTCAGTATCTCTATAGGAAATATGTAAAAGTCAATGTATTTAAAACTGAACTTTATTTTCAAAACCAGTACATTCTTCTGATATTTCTATTTCTATTCATGCCATAACAATACTTCCATCTAACATCAAAAGATTGCAGTTATCTGTGAATCTTCCAAGGCATCTCCACACCCCATGCTCCATCAGACTCTGAATCTTTTAATTCTTGTCTCAATATTCTTTCTCATATCCATCTTTTCTTTCCCACTTCAAGTGCCAGTGTCATAGCTATAGGTACATCTCCATCATGTCTTGCCTGGAATATTGCAGTGGTCTCTTAAATATCACCTATCAGATTCATCATTTTTACATTCTCAGTCTTGATTTATTATGGGCCATTTTAGTATTTCTAAAGCACACACCAAATTTACAGTTCCCTGCTTAAAAGCTATAAATATCTTCCCATTGTATATGAACAAAATAGAAACCCTAATGGTCAAAGATTTTTCCTGAAGCATCCTAAGTTACATTTCCTTCTGGTGTCTGTTTCCATGTTCAAGTGGAATCAAGCCATCCTCAGTTCTCTGAGTTTGCTCCCAGTTCCAGGACAGAAGCTTTCAGTGTTATCCTCCTCTGTGGTGCCCTCTTCATTTCCATCTCTGACTTTCATCCCTTTGCTTCTTTGGCTAGCTTGTTACCTTCCTTGATTGCCTCCCATCAAAGTTTTTAGTCCTTCAAAAAACACATATTTTTAAAATATTTCAAAATATAAGAAGGTATAGAGAGGAATGTAACAAATAAAAAATTAAAAACATACTTGAAGACCTCAATGTACCCTTCCCAATGGAATTCTCCCTCTTTCACAGAGGTAATAGAGGTAATCATGACCATAATTTTGTTACTTTTCATTCGTGTGCATTTTTTTTTAAGATTTTATTTATTTGAGAGAAAGAGAGCAGAGTGAGAGAGCAAGAGAGAGAGAGAGAGAGCACGAGCAGGGGCAGGCAGAGGGAGAAGCAGACTCCCTGCTGAGCAGGGATCCCAATGAGGGGCTAGATCCCAGGACCAGGGATCATGACCTGAGCCAAAGGCAGGCACTTAAGCGACTGAGCCACCCAGGCATCCTATTCATGTGCATTCTTTATAATTTTTCTATATATGTATGTAATTCTTAACAATATGTAATATAGATTTCATTTTTCAAAATGTACCGAAAAGATGTCATGCTGAATATCTTATCCTTTGACTTAAGAGTATTTGGGTAGAATATTTGCAGTAACATGGTTGGAGTTAGAGAGTACAACACTAAGTGAAATAAGTCAGTCAGAAAAAGACAAATACCATATGATTTCACTCATAATGGAATTTAAGAAACAAAACAAATGAGTAAAGGGAAAAGAGAAAGAGAGAAATCAAGAAACAGACTCTTAATTATAGAGAACAAACTGATGGTTACCAGAAAGGAGGGGGGTGGGATATGTAAATAATGATGGGGATTAAGGAGTGCGCTTGTGATGAACACCGGGTGAGTTATAGAATTGTTGAATCACTATATTGTACACCTGAAATTAACATTACATGGTATGTGAACTAATTGGAATTAAAATAAAAACTTAAAAAAATTTTTTTAAAGTATTTGAATGAGGGTGCTCAATATTTAGCCTTGCTGATACATATAATTCTACTTAATTTACTGATTCAAATATTCCATGATAACATACAATTTTTAATCTATTCTACATGGTGATAGACATTTAAATTGCTTCCACTTCTTTATACTATTACAAGTGATGTCACTAAAACCACCTCCTTATACTTATATTCGAGTTTTTTCTGAATTTATGTATCTAGAAGTTAAATTACAGAGTAGTAGAATTTGTTCCAATATTTACTCCCAGCATTGTACCCATTGCTCCACATTCTCACTGAAACTTGGTATTTTCAGGGCTTTTTAATTTTTGTTAAGCTGAGAGATATGACTTGTTTCTTATTGTAGTTTTAATTTGTACTCTCCAGATTATATATGAACTTAAGTTTACTAGTCACTTGTCTTTCTTCTAAAAATTGCCTATTCATCTATTTTACCAATTTTTCAATTAAATTGTCTCTTCCTTACATATATTTTAATATACATTTTAAAATTCTGTATGCTAAAAAAATAAATAAATAAAATTCTGTATGCTAGATTTAATCACTCTTATACTTTCAAATATCTTTGCTCAATTTTGTCTTATCTTTCTAGGCTTTATGTTTTCATTAGACAAACAGAATTGTTTCCCTCATTTTGTTTATTAAACCGCGTGGAAGTGACTTCTGCAGGAGGTAGAATGGTCATTTGTTTCTGTATGGATCACCAGTAGTATTAATAGCTAAAAAAGTTTTTTTTATCAAGTCTCACCATCTTTTTCTTTTAATTGGCAATTTAATCCATTTACATTTACTATGGCTACTAATATATTTGGACTTATTCCTAACATTTTATTTTAATTTTCTAATTGTCCTGCTTTTAAAATGAATTTAACTTCATTTTTCTCTTAACTTCATGTTTCCCCTTCATTTTACTGTCTAAAAATTGTAAAATTAATTGATTTTCGTGGTCACCTTTAAAACTGTAACATACATGACTGCACAAATTCTGAAGTTAATATCTCTACCCTCCTCCTAAGCAATTAAAGAATTTTAAATGTCTTGTTGGCCATATTTCCAGAAAAGAAACTTTAAATAGTACTTGCTACTTCTTTTGTAGTTTCTACCTTAAACTTCCTAAGAGTATGGTTATTTGATTACATAGTATCCAATAGATTGTAAATTCTTTTAGAATATATATATATCTTCCTCATTTTTTCTCCCCCATAGTGCCTTTGAAGAATGCTTGCATAAAGAAAATGTCCATAACACATGGCTGTTGAAGACTTACGGCTGGCTGTCCTAATTTCTCCAGGAGGATGACAAAGCTGTAAAGTATCAAGCTTTGGGTGATATGAAAATAAAAGGGATTAACAGATTAGGTTGCTGTCATTAAGATATTACTTATTATACTTACCAAGAGTAAAAGAAGCAGGAGAGTAAGATGTCATAGACTTCAAGGGAATTAAAGGTTCATGGAAATTTGCAAAAAGATATAATAAGAGGAAAAAAATTCTAAATTTTTTTTTTAAATTTACAGTGAAAATGGTCACTGATGACCTTGTGAGAGGAATTTTTGGTGGAATAGTTTGAGCAGAAGACAACTTGTAGTAGGTTGAGAAGTAAATAGGAGATAAGGGAGAAAAGGAAACAGACACAGAATGATTTCTAGAAGTTTGGGTGTGACAGGAAAGAAATAAGGAGGTGGAATTGACAATATCTAATAGCTTTATTTTTGGATGTTGAACACATGGAGTTTAGTAATCAGCATCTTTTTTGGAATTCTCTGAGCAGAAAAGATAATTTGAAGTTACTTATATGCATATTATATCTGGCTTACTTGCTGTTACCATGAAAGTCATGTCTTTTCATCTTTGCAGACTCTATATATTTAACATTGATAATGTTCGATTATGTATTTGATGAGGGAACCTAGCTAGGAGGACAGTGACCTCCCTCTTACCAAATATATTCTGAGAAATGTGAGTGACAACCTGTATGAAATGCTGTAGAAGTAATTTTTGCATTACTTTTTAGGGTGGAATACATAATCTTTAAGATCTCTCCAAACTCTAAACCATATAATTATATGATGAAATGCATTATTTATATTCAATGGAATTTTAATTAAAGATATTTAAATTACCAAGATAAATTTCTCACTGAAATCACAAGTAGTAGAAAAACATAAACAAATATCTATTCATATGTAAATGCTAGACATATTTAATGTCATTAACTAAAGTCTATTTATATACTACAATTATTATATTAGAAATACAGGTTTCAAATTATTAAACCAAATCTTATAATCACTATAGTCACCACAGAGAATTTACTGCACAAAAAATCATCTTTCAATATCAGAAGCACTATATACCTGCATTACATACTGTTGAAAAATATATCCCACATTCATGGAACACAATACAATTCATAGTGAAAACATAAAATAAATGTTATTGAATATATCGACAATATTTACAAATGCCCACTTTGTGGTTCAAGGACACGACTCTCTTTAAAGAACATAACAAGGATATTGCATTTCCCATGAAGCACAGAAAACATCTAGACCCGAGATGATGGTTGGATTTTACCTGTTTTTCTAATGCCAATTGATTAGGAATGGTGCCTGGAAAAATGTATTCAAGAATGTGTGACCTCCTTTGAGCTCAGTGGGAAAGAATGAGAAGATTGATTGCTGGTGTCTGCGATGGTTTGGTGGTGAATGACAGAGGAGGAGTTTGGAATCAAGTATTTGCCATCGCTTTCAGACCTTTAAACATTTACATTCTGCAAACCTTTTCCCCCCACCTCCACCACCTTGACTAGCTAGAAAATCGCTACTCTTTCTTATTTAAATTGCTAGCCATTCTTCCAGAATACATCCTCTTCCAGCCAAGTAATGCTTATTTTTGGTGGGCAAAATCATTTCTGTTCAGATTTGCGTAAGACAGTGTGGCATTCCAGAATTTCCTTCCACAGAGAGCCATCATCCATCATCAGTAGAATATTAATGAAGAGGGAATGCAAGGTCAACCCAGAAAACATTAATTTGGAAAAGAGAAACCAGAATAACGTGAATAACAACAATGCCAAAAAGAAAAAGAAAAAAAAAAAGAAAGAAAAAGAAAGAAAGAAAAAAGAAATGCTGATTCAGTATCCCTTCCCCGTCTGGGTCTAATGCTGCCCTCCTGAGTGGTGGGTAAAACTCTCCTTGCTGCAGTCATCAGCACAGCTATTAACTCCAAGTGCTGGCTTCCACCCCCTTACCCCCCTAGTCCTTGCACACTACCCCCTGCTGGCAGTGATGATCCCCCGTCACAATCATAGTCATTCCTTATGGTGGATCTATCAGTCAAAAGAGAACATGGGAAATCTGGTTCAGAAAGACACAGCACTATGACCTCACTGATATGAGGAATTCTTAATCTCAGGAAACAAACTGAGGGTTGCTGGAGTGGTGGGGGGTGGGAGGGTTGGGGTGGCTGGGTGATGGACATTGGGGAGGGTATGTGCTATGGTGAGCGCTGTGAATTGTGTAAGACTGTTGAATCACAGACCTGTACCTCTGAAACAAATAATACATTATATGTTAAAAAAAAAAAAGATGAAGACAGTAGGAAGGGAAGAATGAAGGGGAGTAAGTCAGAGGGGGAGATGAACCATGAGAGAGGTTGGACTCTGAAAAACAAACTGAGGGTTCTAGAGGGGAGGAGGGTAGGGGGATGGGTTAGCCTGGTGATGGGTATTAAAGAGGGCACATTCTGCGTGGAGCACTGGGTGTTATGCACAAACAATGAATCATGGAACACTACATCAAAAACTAATGATGTAATATATGATGATTAACATAACAATAAAAAACTTAAAATAAAAAAACTGATGATGTAATGTATGGTGATTAACATAACAATAAAAAATTTAAAGAAAGAAAAAAGAAAGACACAGCACTTTATGGAAAGATTTACCACTGTGCTTCTTTAAATAAATAGATTCCTCTAGTGCACTGAACATCTTATTTTAGGGGTGCCTGGGTGGTTCAGTCGATTAAGTATCTGCCTTTGGCTTAGGTCATGATCCCAGGGTCCTGGGATCCAGTCCCTGCTCCGCAGGAAGCCTGCTTCTCCCTCTCCCTCTGGCTGCCGCTCCTTCTGCTTATGTTCTCTCTCTCTCTGTCAAATAAATAGATAAAATCTTTTTAAAAAATCTTTTATTTACTAATTATACACAATTCCCAGGAACTCACATTGATAAACAAGAAATTGGACAATAAGGCAATTCTTAGATGACTGTAAAAGCAAGGCCAAGGCTTTCCAAAGGAAGGTTGACTGATCCCTCAAGGCCCGTGAAGCTCTCTGTACTTAGGTAAATAGAACACCCTCTTTTGTAATTGTCCCTTTGTGCCTGTGCTATGACTGTTCTCTCTTCACACTCTTGTTTGGAGTCTAACTTGAGGATTTTGCTTTTTCTGCAACCTCCTCAAATAGAAGCTGCTTCCTCTCTCACACTTCTCTTACCAGTCGGCATGAAGGTGACCATTCTTCCTCACTCCTTCCTGAAAATACTCGGCTCTGAATCTCCTGTCATCGGATGACGCCAACCAACACCGTCCTTGTTGCAAGTATCGACAGGTCCTAGGTCACTTGGTGTCATTAAGGATTTTAAATCCTAGTTCATAGTTATTTCACTAACGTCGCTCCTGTGATTTCATAGATGATCACTTTGATAACCAAGAGCCTTGTTCTCCTCTACTCTGGGGACTAGATCCCACCCTCCCTCCTCATCTGCTATGGGCTGAGGTGTGTCCTCCACAAATTCATATGCGGAAGCACTATCCCTAAGGTGATGGTGGTATTTGGAGATGAGTCATTTAGGAGGTTATAAGGTTTAGATGAGGTCATGAAGGTGCCGCCCCATGATGGGATGGGTGCCTTTATAAGAAGACACCAGAAAGCTTGCTTCCTCTCTTTCTCCACCCACATACATCAAGGAAAGACTGTGTGAGGACACAGCAAGAAGGTGGCCATCTGCCCTGACCCTGCTGGTACTTTGGTCTTGGACTTCCAGTTTCCAGAACTATGAGAAACAAATTTCTGCTGTTGAAGCCCCCCGAGCTGCAGTATTTTGTTTGGCGGCCAGAGCTAAGACATCATCTGCGCCCATCAGCATATTTTATTACCTAGGACTACATCCACTGCTTAATAACAATATCGGGTATCCCATTTTTCAACTACTGCCTCTTATATTTCCAACTCACTCCCTTCAATGCTGTGATTCCCCAAATCCTTAGGCCTATAGTCCATAAATCCAACAACCTTTTCACTGTCAAGTTTGGTTTTTAGTCCCTTATTTTCTTCCTTGCAACTAATCGAATGTTCACTGTCTGTCCCAATATAATTACTCTCTTGTGTAAATCAAGTCTCTTACCGTTCCTTTCACTGTACTGTTCTAGCAAAACCCCAAACCCAATTAAATTCAACTCCATGAGCATACTCTTCACCTGCACTCAAGAAGAGGAACATGGAGGAGTAAAGTATCACCATCTCTCACTTTGAATTTCTCTTCATGAACCTCAAGTGGGCATAAAATATTACCAAGAAATTCTGCTCTCCCAGGCAACTATCCCACATCTCTTCTTCCCTCTTTTCAAAGACCTAACACTGACTTCCCTCCTCACTCCCAACTAATGACCTTGCTTCCTATATTAATAAAAGATAAATAAATGAATAAAAGCAATCAGAAAATATTTTCATTCTCCCACTACCACCACACCCCCCATGCCTTTCGCACCTACATACTCGTAACTTCCTTCCTCTTGCTAGGACGCCAATAGCTGGCATCTACGTAGCCCTGACTGGTCGCTAGAAATTATCGTAAGCACTTTACATAAACCAAACCATGTAATCTCCATGACAACCCTATAAGCCAGGGACCATTGTTACCCTCATTTCACAAATGAGAGACCCGCGGCAGAGAGACGTAGGGGCAACTCGGCCCCTGGTCACAAAGCCAGTGACTAGACAAGTTTGTTCTCTCGTGGCCTTCACTGTGTTGCTTCCTGCGCTGCTGCATTTGTATGAATGAGTGGTCTGTGCTCCTTTCTAAGACCGAGCCTGCTCCTGTGCTGCAGATCCCATCCCCACTTGCCTATTCGGGGACATCACACCAGGAGTTAACCCCAATCTCCTGATGGCCCCTAGATCATTACCAGGAGAGAAATTTTCTCTCATCTTTAAAAACCCTCCCATAACCCCACATCACTCTCAAACTACTATCTCATGTCTGTGCTCCCTTTTAGACCATAATTCTTGTAAAAGACTGTTCATTGCTCCAATATCTTGCATTCTCTGTTGAACTCATAAAATCCCAGCAACTACCCCGTCACTAAGACTAAAAGTGGCCCTAGTCGATGACTTACCATTTAAACATTCGCTCACTCCTTCCTCCTTGAAACATTTCTTCGAGGGGCTTTAGAACATCACCCTCCTTTGGTTTTCCTAGCATTTAACTGGCCACTGTTTCTCTCTTTTTTTTTAAGATTTTATTTATTTATTTGAGAGAGAGAGAAGGAGAGAGAGAGAGCACATGAGAGGGGGAAGAGTCAGAGGGCAAAGCAGACTCCCCACTGAGCAGGGAGCCCGATGCGGGACTCGATCCCGGGACTCCAGGATCATGACCCGAGCCGAAGGCAGTCGCTTAACCAACTGAGCCACCCAGGCGCCCATGGCCACTGTTTCTATATTTCTCTTACTGACTCCTCATTTCTCTAACCTCTTAACATTGGAGGGACCCAGAAGTCAGCCCTCAGACTTCCTCAGGACCTAAGTTCATGCCCTGATGGTCTCAGCCATTATCATGGTACTAGATAATATCTTTATGCTAATGATTTCCAAATGTATACCTTTGGTTGGAGTCTGTTCCCCAAACACAGACCTTGGGCCTTCTTGACAGCTTTCAGATGCTACTTGAGAAACTCAAGGGATATCATTATTTCATTGTCAACTGCAAACTTGATATCTCCATGTAGATCTGTAATAAACAGCTCAAATTAGCACATCCAAACACAAACTCCTAGTCTTTCTCCACATCACTCCTACCCCAGTTGTGCTCCTCTTGCAATTTCTTGTGTCTTAATTCATTGTAACTGCATCCTTCCAGGTGCTCAGGCCAGAAACTCTGGAGCCACCATTCTCTCTTCTCTTTGCCTTGCCATCGGGAAATTCTGTCAGGTCTCCCTTCCCACAAGATCTTAAGTCTGACTGGTTCTTACAGTCCCTACTGCTGCCGCCTTGGTTTAAGCTTCCATCTTCTCTCACCTGGTTTCCTGCAAAGAGCTTCCTAACTGGTCTCATTGCCTCTACCGACCCTTGTGTCCCCGCTCCTTCTCATGGCCAGGATCCTTTCAAAAATCAGATCACACTACTCTGTTCAGAATCCTCCAATGGCTTCATATTGTAATTAGTGTATAAACCGTGGTTCTTATAATGAACTAGAAGGCCCTGGCTTTGTGCCCCCTGCTACTCTAATTTTCCACTGCTCTGCCTCTCGCTCACTGATTCATTCTGGCTCTACTGGTCTCCCTGATGTTCCTCAAACCTGCTAATCACATTTCCACTCAAGACTTTTATACTTGGTGTTCTCTCTACCCAGATAGCCCCATGGGTCACTCCTGCACCACTTCCTGCTCTACTTAAATGTTGCCTTCTTAGGGAAGTTTTCCCCCATCATTCTAGATTAAAAAATAACTTATTTTTTTAATAAGTTCTCCCCTTTACAACTTACTTTTCTTGCCTGTTTTTTTTTTTAACCAATAGCACTTACTACCATCTAACCTTGTTATAGTTTACATGTTTCTTCCTTTACTTTCCCTACTAGAATGTAAGCTTCATGAGGACAGAAATGTTTTTGTCTCTTTTGTTCACTGCTTTCATTCACCAAGAATAGCACTTAGAAAAAAGTTGGCACAGAATAAATTTTTAGTGAATAAAATGATTTAATAGATGAGTGAGTTAACAACATTGCATTCCAGAGGGGATTTTGTGGTTGGTTGATTAATTTCACATTTGGAGTAGCATCTTTTTGGGGGGGATTTGTTTATTTGAGGGGGAGCACGAGCAGGAGGGGCCCAGAGAGAGGGAGAGAGAGTCTCAAGCAGACTCCCCGTGGAGTCTGACTCAGGGCTCAATCTCATGACCCTGAGATCACGAGCCGAGCCAAAACCAAGAGTCGGATGCTTCACCGACTGAGCCATCCAGGCGCCCCTGGAGTAGCATCTTATTATGCACATGGTTCTGTATAACATGCTGGTGTTAAATCATGTTTACTGACCCTGGAATAAAGTTCAGATTAAAAGATCTTTTAAAGTCATATTGGTATTATTAATAAATATTAGAGTTAATGTTTTTTGTTCCTTTCTTTTCATTCCTAAGTCACTGCTGAGCAGGAGATACATGCTGCCTTATATATTTACCGTTGCTATAATCTTCTAACTTGCTTCTCTCCCTGAGTTATTAATACTGCATTCTAATCTACTTTACATATGGCTGCCAAATTAATCTTTTTCTCTCTCTCAAATAAAATCTTTAAAAGAAAAAAAAAGATCAGGTAACAAATATTTTAGGCTTTGAGAGCATAGGGGAAGAAAACTTTTCTTTCTTTCTAGGTACTTTTGGCCGGTCTATTAAAATAGATAAACAGGAGAAAAACAAATTTAATTGTGTATGTATGTATGAGAGCTCCATAAGAGTAGGAGACCCACAGGCATTAAAGCAATTGAGGTTTATGCGCCATCCTCTGTTCAGGAGCAGGGGGGAGAGGTCTGAGACTTCAAAGGGGAAGAGCAAATGTTTGGTAAACAACTGTGTGCCCTGCTGTGCAGAGACAGTGGGACACAGGAGAGGAAGTTGATCTCTAGGCCCTGCAGAGTTTTCCCCCAGCTTACCACACATAGCCCAAATTCTTCGTAGTTACCTCTGGTGACAGTTCTCTTCCTGGACCAGGGCTTCTGAGGTAGGGAAACTGAAGGGCTCCATACAAACCTTTTTCTCCTTTTCCTGCTTCTGTTCTTGCTAGGACCTGCATCCCCACCTTACACATGCCTTGTAGTATGTCTTACTTGGATAAATCAAGGAGTTAATGATTTCTTTAGAGTCTTCCTGCACACTAGATAACATCGAAGGAAGGACTGGGTGAGAATGACCTGTCGAGGCCTTCCTGTGGGTATTCCAAACTAGCGGTGTTAGACATCTCGACGCCAAGACCCCTGGCTCCAAGAAATAAGTGACTTATGGAAGACACCTGGACATGTGTCCTCGTTCTGGCTGGTTCCCGGATACTCAAGAGGACACATACACCAGCCCACCATCCCCAGTAAAAACCCCAGACCGCAAGCAAGGACAAAACTCTCCTTTCCTTTCTGAGGTTCCCAGACGCTCTGTACCTGCACTCTCTATATATCTTAAATAAACTCTGCTCTCATTCCTGCTGGCTCGCATTTGATTTCTATCTTGCACAGAGCCAAGGACCCCCTCTTGGTCCTCTGACCTGGCGTGACTACATCACTTCTAAGTTCTTTCAGGCAGTGAAGGGGGAGGTAAAAATCTCTTCCTGAGTCCTTTGGGCCTTGGTTCACTTCAGCTCAATGTATACATGCTAAAGTGGGACATTTTGGGGTGGCTTGTTCTGAATCCCTTCATAGCCCATATGGTCTCTGTCATAACTACTCAACTCAGCCCTGGAGAGCAAGACCAGCTCTCTGTTTTGCACGGACCTAAGTCCTGCTCTTCGTTTACAGCTCAGGCTGTTCTGGGATCTGTGAGTGCTTCCACACTGATCGTACCAACTGTGCTGTCTTCTCATTATTAAACTTTCTTGTTTACATTAAAAAAAAAAAATTGGTCATAGTCCATACTTCCGTGTAATGTCAGTGCCCAGCACAATGTCATGCAGTTAACAGACAGTCTTCATTGTCTGCAGTCACTAACGATAATAACATTGATGAATGTTAGGCATATCATATTAAACCTTGCCACATAAAAAGAACAATTTAGAACAACCTACTGTATGTATGTAGCTTATTTCTTCAATCTTAAAACACTTCCTCATTCCCCCCACCCCACCTACTCATATTTTAACATTTCTGACATTGGCCTTGTTTTCTTTACCTCTATATAACCATTGAATATGATGCGAATTTTTAGCACCAAAAAGTAATTGAATCAGTGGTATCCTATAACCAATGGAATAATTTTAGAAAATATCACATATCTAAAGCACAAGTAAAAGTGATTTTCCTCCCATTCATGTGGTTCATGGAACTGAAGGCCAAGTTAAATGATATAAAGTCCTGCTTTTCAAACTAGTCTTGCTTACATATTCCGTAAAAGAACGTTTACAAACTATATGCCTTCACAAATGTTGAGGCAACGCATCTGAAATATTTCATTATGTTATTAGTTGAAAAGAAGTAATCTCGGGTGGGGGCATGGGGTAACTGGGTGATAGGCACTAAGGAGGGCACATGATGTAATGGGCACTGGATGTTATATACAACTGATGAATTACTGAACTCTACATCTGAAACTAATGATGTATTATATGTTGGCTAATTGAATTTAAATAAACACACACACACAATTTCCATTTTTTAAAATAAAAGCATTAAATAACTCTTTAAAATGTAAGCAACTTCACTGAATTCTATACCCACAGATATCTAATTAAATATTTACAAACAAGCTCCTGTTTATAGTTAGAAATTTTACTTGTACTTCTCTGATTTGTACTTTATTCCAGTTGCCTCACAGAATTTCATCCCAATGTGATACATTTTATACTTAAAAGACTGATCACTGTAAACACTTCTATGCGACAAAAATATGATCATAATTGTTTTTAAATTTCCCTATAATGTTTCAAGTGCTAACATTTCTTCTGGGTTGAATTACCATAATTTTTAGTATTATAAAATTGATCAAAACAACACAACTAACTCACACATTTTACTGGACACCCACAATTTACTGAGATGGGTATAAGTCAGAGTTCATCCTTAATTCTACTTCTTTTTTTTTTTTTAGCATATAAGCATGAGAAGTCATGAATATATTAACAAGTAGAGAGGAATGAAATTATAACATCAGCCAATATTTTGGACATATTCCTAAGTAAGATCTGCACATTTTAGTGTATGTAAATTGTATACCAAAAGGAAAAAAATCAGATGGTGATTTATTGCCAACATTTATTCTTACTAAATGACCACATAAAACTTAATTTGGTTTTCCTTTTAATTTTGTTGAAACCAAATAATTTTAAAGAAAGTTTAACAGCCACCTGACTTGCAAAACTTTTTGAAGTCTCTAGCATATTTATTTGTACAAAGTGTAAACAACATGCATATAGAGTGGCCACAGGTTTGAAACAAAGACCTTGGTGATGTAGGGCTATTGATCAAATTTAAATAGCAAGTTTGTTGTTGCCTTTGAATCAATCCAGAACTCTTTTTCAGGCTCAAAGGTGACAAGTAATGATATCAAACAAATGCTAGAGAGCATTAACAAAGTTTTTCAGATTCTTGGTCATAAAGATCTTATGGTCCACAATGAATCTGAGATTTGACATTTTTGATTACTCAGCTACCTCCGAGCAAACTGAAAACTGTCCAGTAGATCCTGAATTCCACAGGGCCTCCAGCTGGGTCTTTTCTTTCAACTTTTGCACCATCTGATTTACAAAACTTTTGTTGAATAATCATTGTGGTGATTCCCTTTTCCTACACCTTATTCCTTATGTGAATAATTCAAAATTCTCTGTGTTTAGTACCCAGGGTTTTGATACCATAGGGCAGTGCAACATAATGAGGTTCAGGAGGGCTGAGAAATAGATTTTACTTTTGTGAAGTGAAAGAATGGTAATTGTAAAAACAAAAAACAAAAAAACGTTGAAAAAAAGGAAGTGGTCTACTGCTCAGACCCACAGCCACACTCAAGTTAGTGGAGAGAGGGCAGGAGATTAAGGATAAGGAAATAGATTGCCTTAAAAGTCTTCAAGCCAGCTTAAGTTTTTCTGAGTCTTCAGGTATGTTCAGAAGTACGTGTTTTCCAGCTGGAAGTCCGCTAGTACAAAGCCGATTCTATGACATAGACTCGGAGAAAAGCCTTAGCCACAAGATGTCACTAACATTCCATGTTACACTTTCAGATGCTATTGCAAGCTTCTTTCCATCTAAAAAATCAGCAGCAGCATTTGAGATCTAAATAAAAGAAAGATAAAGTCTCTTTGATTCCTTAATTTTAAAAGAAAAAATGTGATGGGGAAAGAAAGGATGATGAAGAAAGGCAAGGTAGTTTGGCAATATTATCTCATGCTATCTGGGCCTTCACAAATTTGTTTCTAGCAAAATGTAACTCAATAAACATGTTTAAATGGAATTAACATTCAATAATTTAAAGTAGGTACTCTAAAATGGAACATGTAAAAAACATTTTGTTAAAATCCTTGGAAAATACATTTTGTGAATAAAAAAAAAACATCCATTAAAACAAATTTACCTTAGAAAATGAAATGTACCCAAAAAAGGTACCTGTTCATTCATCCACATAGTTCTATGCAGCCTCTAAAATTTTTATAATTCAAGTTCAATTAGTCTGGAAGAAATTAGCTGTTTCTTATTCAAAAGTGATATTTAAAAAAAAAAAAAAAGAGTGGTATATATTTATAGTACTCACTATATTTTATGTATCTTGAGAACTTGTTTATTGGCATGCTACATTTATTATAGGTAAAAGTTAAAAACATCACTATGTAAAGTTAAGCAATTGGGACCAGAAGTATTTTAAAGGCACTTGTGTACAACTCTTGGGATTTTCCCTTATGTGCAAATCCAAGAACTTCGAAAGTTCCAGCTTTACATAGACTAACCTATAAAATAAAGACATCACAGCAAGCCAACTGAATTTAAGTATAGAAATAAGACATATTTACACATTTAATAATTATGATAATGAACAAAAGCTTTATTTTGGCCAGAAATAAGAATATAAAAATCATTTGATGAAAATCTCGCCTCCTTCCAATATATTGTGCAAAAACATGTCTGTGCTCTACATGCTTCTGAAAGACTGTCTACTGATAAATGACATGTCTTCTTGAGAATGTAATTTATAGAACGTGAACAAAAGAAAATAGTTTCAAATTTTTTCACTCCAGTACTGAAAATGTTTCCAACTAAGCCTTATTTGGGCGGAGAGTAAAAGGAGATAGTGGAATGATCTCTAACAAATTGCCAGAATACCAGGATTAGGAAAGGACAGAAAATAAGGGCATTGAATGGCTGCTAAAAATTAAAATCAAGGTGATGATATCAGTTAAATTGTTTGGGTGAAAAGGTGATTATTGCTTAAAAACAAAAAACAGTAAAGTCAGATCAGCACAAACTTTTAGTGTACAACGTGTACACTACATTTGTACACTCTGTAATAATGATACATACTCTAGCAGTTTTATTTTTTCCCACAATTCTGTCCTACATTCCTATGGTCATATGGAAAGAGGAAACTTACCACTATTCTAGTGTTCTAAGAATAGGTATGTGATTTAAAAAACTTGTTTTTCTTACTGATCCACATACAAAATTCGTTTTTAGTCATATACTATCACAGTAATCTTCTCACCTAGAGCCACCAAAAGAAAAATCTACCTGCAGATGGTGTTAAAGGGGTTTCTTCATCTGTCCTTCACATTCAGCTCAGGAAAGTGTTCTTTCATGTTATGTTGCAGTATTTGGACATGGTTTTAAATATGTACCCAAACATGTTTCTGCAGTAAGCCAGGAATATAAGATTGTGGTGGGGGTGGGGATGAAGCTCTTCAGAACTGAGCCATTCGCACAAGTTGTGTAATCTTAACATAAGTGAACTCCTTGCCATTATAATTCACATTATGAATCTGGAGGGATGTCTTTTCAAGACAGTGGGTAGACTGGTTGACATGCCACTTAAGGAAGGCACTGAAAATCAAAGAAATGCCCTTTCCTGACATTAACAATATCTCAAAGAAATGTTTTTAATTTCTGTTCTTATCTCAAAACCTCATGTGAACACCTTTCCTCCACACAGGAAGTATTGGAAGAAAAAAATTTTGCAACTTCCTGCTCAGTTTTTCATACAGTATTATAAAAACAGTATAGACTGAAGCATTAAAATTTGTATTTACTCCCTTCAACACTGAATCAGCATATTGATGGTTTACCGTTGATAACTAACTGCTCTCTTAAGAAAGAGCTGATTGGCTTTTTTACAACCCTTTTATTCACCTAACACCTTCATTGCTGCCCAAATAGCTAGTGTACATTCCATCATTAAAGATCGTAATACATCCTGTCTACTTCTCACCAAAGCTTATTGCCCAGTGTAATCTTGTTTTCCATATTGATGAATTTTCATGGATGAATAGAACAAGAAGTTGCTAAGGACTTCTCACTCCCAGGGCCCTGGGATCGAGCCCTGCATCAGGCTCCCTGCTCAGCGGGAAGCATGCTTCTCCCTCTCCCTCTCCCACTCCCCCTGCTTGTGTTCCCTCTCTCGCTGTGTCTCTCTTTAGCAAATAAATAAATATTAAAAAAAAAACTAAATGAGATTTTAATTTACCTAAAAACTTGCTAAATATGTGAATTATGTGCATAAAATTTCCAAAATATATGTGATATGGAAAAAAATGTTTCAGTGCATTTTTTTCCCCCTGTGAAACTGCCAAACTAGTTACCAAGGATCACCATCCTTTTGGGGCATTGTTCTAATCCAAAGGTTAGGACTTTACCTACAATTCAGAATAAGGACCAAAAGAAAACAATGGTTAAAGCAGTAAGTAGGGCATCAATGAGAGATCAGAGGGAAGCACTTTCTAATAAACTTTGATTACACAGTAAATGTTATTTGATGCAAGTTAAAGCGAGAAATGCATTAAGAAACTAGAACAAATATCTTAAGTACAAAGTGTCTTCCATTAGGGTACCTGGTACATAGTAAGTGCTTGATAAGTGGTTTACCAAATTAAGAGAAGACTGTTGAAGGGAAAACACTAATACATTATTTAAAATCAACTTTTTTCTCAGTCCTAAACTCTTGCTCTAGCTTAAGGTTGAGTTAGAATTAAAATTATGGCTTATTCTGCAATTCTCTTAGTTCCTATGAGTTCAATTTTATGATTGTTCTGCTACTAGTTCCAGCATTAAAGCGCCTGACATGCTTACCTTTTCTACTGCTACCTTGTTTCTGTACTCTAAGCTCGTTCTATCGCAAAGCCAATCTACTGCAATCGGTACAGTCAGTACAGCAAAACCTCCTGTCTTTGCTAAACAAGGATTTTCCGTTAAACTTCCTAGAATAACTTTTAATGACCTTATGAGTACACCCACCCAGGACCATACTTCCTACAGAAAAATCCTATCCCGCATCTGCCCCTCATCTCCAATGTCACTCTTAAATGTATGTCAACTCCTATTACTCAGTCTCTTTGAAGGAATCATCTATCTAGTACTTGATTATTTTATTAACAACTACATTTTTACTACAGGTTTTTGGCAGTCTATAATTTGGCCTTCTGTCAACCAATTGCACTTTTCAACTAAAACATGAAAATATATTTTGAACATATGTAACAAAGCAAAAAAGTTTTACACAAGAGTAGTTCAAACAACTTCAGAATTTCTAGTGATTAGAAAATAGGAAACAGGGGTGCCTGGGTGGCTCAGCCGTTAAGCGTCTACCTTCGGCTCAGGTCATGATCCCAGGGTCCTCGGATTGAGCCCCGCGTCAGGTCCCCTGCTCGGCGGCGAGCCTGCTTCTCCCTCTCCCACTCCCCCTGCTTGTGTTCCCTCTCTCACTGTGTCTCCCTCTGTCAAATAAATAAATAAATCTTAAAAAAAAAAAAAAAAAAACAGAAAATAGGAAATTATTTTAAAGGCTTCATACTTTTTTCTAGAAATGTGTAATATTTCATCCTGTTTTTCCCTCTGTAAATAGAAATACACACACTACACATATATTTATAAATGTGTATTTGTTAAAAAGTGTTTTTCAATGAGCATAATTTATAAGGAAGCAAAATAATTTCTTCAACTTCAATGAACTACAAATTCCTTTAAAATATTGAGTTGCTAAGAAAGCGTACACTCCCAAAACCATGTAACTTCAAAATAGCAGTTTAGAAATCATCAAATTGTTTATTTTTACAAGTGAAGAAAATGAGAATTAGAGTTTAAATTCTTTCACTATAAGGTAGTAGCAGTAGTCAGATTAGAAATGAAGTGCAAGAAAAAAACAGGCTTTGTAGTTTAAAAATTAAATCATCCCTTCACCCACGCACCAGCCCCCTCCCCCCGCACGCAAAATAAAAACAAAAAAAAAACAAAAAAAAGGAAAAAAAAGGAAAAAAATCTCCATAACAAAATTTTGTGAACTTCAGCACAGTACTTAACTTTTGGGACCTCAGTTTCTTCATCTTTTATAAAAGCATAATAAAACTTTAATACTTCTATCTAGCAGATTATTGCTGATTGTATTAGAGCTCATATATAATATTCAGGAAGATAACTTTGGCTTTATTCATTAAACAAATATTTATGAGCACCTAATACATGCGCTAAGCATTGTCTTTAGCAAACAGGCAAAGGGCTAGGAATATAAAAGGCTCTGAAAAAGTATCATGTGTTCCCTTATTTATATCTTTAATAAATATCAACTTGAATACCTAGTCTCTGTGCAAAGCAATGGAAAAAAATGAAAGCCAAACAGCTATAGTCTCTGCTCTCAGTTTAAAATCTAGTGGGGGAGATTAACAAGTTAGTAAATTAATATTTAAAGTGCTATGGCTGAAATAAACAGGAGCTCTGATAAATATTAAAAACGGGATCCACTTACAGAGGAGAAAACATTTAAGACAAATCCTAAAAGATAAAAATTAAGCAGCCATGCAAAAAGCTAGGAAAATTTTAGAAAGATAATATACACAAAACACCTCAAGAGAAAAAATGTTTGACTTAAAAGAAATTTCCAGTTTTTAAACCATTTCAATCATAGCCCTTTTATTTCTATATTATCAGACTGCAACAACAAAAAAAATTAAGTTTCACTATTTTGTAGTGAAAACAGACCCACCTTGACTTACATGGGGTTACATCCCAATAACCCAACAGAAGTTGAAAATATCATTAGGTTGAAAATGCATTTAATAGGTTAGGACCTATTGAATACTTTATCTTTGCCTAGTCTACCTTAAGTGTGTTCGGAACACTTATATTAGCCTACAGTAGGGCAAAAGCATCTAATACAAAACCTATTTTATAATAAATAAGGTGTCGAGTATCTCATGTAACTTACTGAATACTGTAATGAAAGTGAAAAACAGAATGACTATATGGATACCGAATGATTTTAAGTATACAGGTTGTTTATCCTTATGACTGCATGGCTGACTGGGACATGGGGCAACCTGCTGCTGACCAGCACCGAGAAGACCAAAATTCAAAGTACCATTTCTACTGGGACACCTGGCTGGCTCAGTCGGAGCATATGACTCCTGATCTTGGGGTGGTGAGTTCAAGCCCTACGTGGGGTGTAGGGATTACTTAAAACAACAAGTATGTCTCTACTGAATGCATTTCAATTTCATGCCTTTGTAAAGTTGAAAAATCCTAAATCGAACCACTGTCAAGTCAGCGACTGTCTATACTTGCCAATAAAAGCAGAGAACTAAGTGAGCACAGGACAAATACTAAGACTACTTAATAGCAGATGCTGGCTGGACCAAACAATGCATGAAAACGAGTGAAATCAAACCTAGATGGTGATGAAAACCAGATCAGAAAACCTGGACTTTATTTTGGAGGTAATGCAATACACCACTGAAAGTTCTGAGCATGGAAGATATGATGAAAGCTGTACTTTAAGGAAATTTTAATGTTATGTAAAAAATATTAAAGCAAAGAAATAAATTATTGAGTCAATGTTTAGGTAAAGAAATTCTAATTATAGTAACAGCTGAAATAGAAAGCAATACTGGAGATATGTTGCATCTAGACAGGGAAGGAAATTAAATGTGTGAAACAGACTGTTTCTGAGGCTGAAAGTACAACAGGAAGGGAAAAGGACTAGTGATTGTGATGAGACACTGAGTTCAAGAAATTTCATGTAAATTTTTACATATATTTTTATATATCCCAATTACCTATATTCCTTTTTATATCATACATGAGCATTCTATCTTTTCAAGTGGTTTTAAATCACCAAGCAACTTAAGTATAATTACAAGAGGATACAGCATGCACTAACACTCCTACTCTGTATTTAGATAAACAATAGAGATTAAAGGCATCTTTGCTTTGGAAATCAGAGCCAGCAAATGACCTTCATACTGAAGACAGTCAAAAGGATTCATCAAAAACTGGATGGGAGAAATAGGTGAAGGGGATTAAGAGTACACTTGTTGGGATGAGCACTGAGTAATGTACGGAATTGTCGAATCACTATATTGTATATCTGAAACTAATGTAACACTGTATGTTAATTATACTACAATTAAAAAAAAATCTTTTAGAAAAGAATCACCGGGTCAAGTAATTTACCATCTACTTAGGGAGGCAGGAGTAACTTACATGTAACAATTTGAGAATTAAATAGAATACTAACCATCAGTATTTTAAGAGATGGAAAAGATTAACACAAACTTGTGAAACTAAATACTTCAAGAAAAAAGGCTTTCCTAAGTAGTTAACTGATTTTAACTTTTGTTCAGAAAACGTCAGATGAGTAACACAGTTGGCACTGTGCAGCAGGGGCTTCTTTCAATTCTTAAATTCATTAATTCAAATGTAACTAATTTCATACTTGAAATTTAGGGTGTCTAAAAACTGAAGATGAAAACTGCTAACCAAAGAACCCTCAGTAAATGACTCACTATGAAGGGCTATACTGGCCAGTACTAGGAACAGAAATTAGGAGGTACCAAATTCTAGGCCAGTGATTCTATTAACACTTCATGTCTAACACATTTCTGAAGTTTATGGTTTAATACTTTGAAGTACATTCTATCTCACAGCAAATAATACTCCATTTTAATATTGTTTTACTGAAGGACTACTGGAAAAGGTTCAAACTAGAAAAAAATAAAGCTATGAAGATTTAGTGCACTCTAATACAGTTCTGAAATATTTTCCTTCCAACTCTAAATGAAGTGGTCTGTCAAAATATCTTATATTCTGCATTGATACGATCAATATGGCACAGCCAGGGTCACACAGCTATTTAAAATTTCAATTAAGTGTTCTTTTTTCCTGACCCATACGAAAAGATATAACCATACCCTAAAAAAAGGGCCTAAAGTAGTTCTCACCCTAAGACATCTAAACTAGGAAACTGAAACTTAACAGGAAATTTAGGTAAATAACCTATTGATGTATTATTTTATCTTGTGCTTGATTCAGTGACTTAAATTGTAGATGCTCCATAAATATATGCCAAATAAACTTGAAGAGAACCCAGATGCAGAAAGTCTTATTTCCCAACACTTGCAGTTGTGCTATCTGCATTCAAACTTGAGTATGTACAAACGTTATAAATAGGGTGGGGGTGAGGGGAGTGAGAAGGAATGGTGTGAGATCACGTATACAAGCCCTTCAGAGGAAATGATCCTATGTTTAAAATCCTTCAAAAAAAATAGCAGTATACAATCATTACTAAATAAACATCTCAGGATAAAGTTTTTGTAAAGATCTACAGTTTTTTGTTTTTTTAAGATTTTACTTATTTGAGAAGCAAGGGGGTTCGCCACAGGGGCAGAGGGAGAGGGAGAAAACAGGCTCCCTGCTGAGCAGGCAGACCAATGGGCTCATTTCCAGGACCCTGGGATCATGACCTGAGGAGAAGGCAGATGCTTAACCAACTGAGCCACCCAGGCGCCCTGAGAATTTTTTTGAATACTTTTTCTTTTCAGACTTTTCCCTCAGACTTTCTCTAAGGCATGTTATTGTTCATTAAATTTATCTTACCAAAATAAAATGAATTTGGAATATTTTTGTTTCACTTAACAGTATTTCAGTAGGTTTTGTCTTAGTATCTGATGTCTTTTGAAAAACAAAATCCACAAATTAACAACTGTCATAAACGAACAGATTTCCTATTCTTTCATTCAGAAGGAAGATTTAGTCCTCTAGCTTAGGGACTCCAGCAAGGGCATAAAATTTTCTAAAAATAATTCTAATATCGAAGAGTAGTTTGGAGGAAATATAACTACTATGGCAGGATTTTAACATGAAGTATAAGGATCCTTATAGGAGTCACATATGTGCCTTAGGAAGTCCATAAGAGCTCACTGAAATAATGCACAAACTGTAATACTATATACAAACACATTTTCTGGGGACAGAACACAGCTCTCATTTTTCAAAAAATCCATGACCACTCCCCACAGCCCAAATTAAGAACCATGAAGAAAAAGGCATCTAAGTTTGTGAATACGGATACTAATAAAAATATTAGAGTATGGTTTTTGTTCATGTTTATCATCTACTTAGCCATAAGAGCCATTTTGTTAAAACACAAAATTGCTGATTTTTTAAATTAAGCCACTATTCTTTAAGCCCTTTTTTCTGGTGCTATTACAATTTCTTACAGGCACTGGGTAACTAGCTTCCTTTAGCTTAAGGAAACACAGGAACGAAGTCTTCCTGTGTTGGCCATTTGCAAGCTGATTTTATAAAACAGAGATGGCTTTTTTCTATTATTTGGTATTTTAGTTAAGACTCATGAAACTTGTTTTTGGCATTCTAGATACTAATAAAACATCCCAATGTAACTATTACTTAGATATTTTTATTTTAACAAGAACAGATACTTCATGTATGCCCTATTATTAGGCTATCACAAATCAGTCTACAGTAAATAAAGCCCAGTTGCCCCCTGGTTTGACCATTCATTCAATCACTATGAATTATGTGTAGTGCTGTATTCTTTACTACTTTACTCCAACAACTTTAAAATACCAGTTGAGGGTGAAATGAAGCAAAAGAGACCTAAAGCTGGGGTCTCTGCCATTCCCTAACATATACAAAACAAAGGGAGGGTAGCAAAAGAGTTATCTGCAGTGTGCTTCTGGACCTTCTCAGAGACCTGACCAAGCTTTAAACTTCGTGAATAAATCTCAACTCCTCCAGGTGTTCTTTCTCTGAACAAAAAAATATACACTTCCCCTAAAATGGTTAGAGCATTCCAGTTTATCCCATTCTGACCCTTGGGCTTTTTAAATTTAGTAAATTTTAAAAGGTTAAATTTGTTAGCTTGGAGCCTAAAAGTTTCTGTGTATCCATGCATGAAATTCAAACAGATGAAATGATCAAAAAACCCCATCACTAATAAGAACCAAAGACAAAATCCAGATGCAGAAAAGTCTTTTATACAGTATGTAAACTTCTTTTACTCATACCTTAACCCATTTAGTTAAACATTAGGTCCTACTATGTGGCCCAGCTGTAGGGATTCACAGTAAATAAAACATAGTTCCAATTCTTGAGAGAGTCTATCAGGAAGATTTCAAACTTCTAACGCTGATTAAAAGAACATGCAAACATTGCAGCCTTACTTGAGCATTACACAAATTCAAAAAGCCAATACTGAAGGTAGCCAGAGGCAATTTCTGCCCACCCTGAGCATCTGTAGTAATATTTCTGCAGTACTCGTCATCAATACCACAAAAGAAACAGATGGGAATAGTTTTTAATTTTATTCTTTACTCAGGATATTTATTGAGTACATGTTATAATGATACTCTATACTTAAAGGAGAAAATGATAACTTGCTTTAAATCTAAACAATATACTATTCTTATAGCAGACCGTAGCAATTTCCCTCCTTTATTAAGTTTTTATTTTAAGATGTATCAATTTGTACTCCTCCTAAAAGGCTGGCATTAAAATACAAAAAAGATGAGTTTTTTCCTCCTGCTTCCAAAATTCTTGTTACCCTAGATGATCACGAGAAGAGTTAAAGGTAAAAAATTAACATGTACAACACATCATCACAACTCCCAGCTGAATTTTTTCCATATGGCACTTTTGTAAATTAAAATTACTAACTAAATCAAAGATCAGCAAGTAGTTGTGAAGTGATGAAGACTTTAAACCCTAAAGCAGCTATGTAATTAATCTGGCAACTTAACTTTGTAATTCAAACCTAGTAGAATAATTTAGAGGTAAAAAAATCCTAATAATTTTAATTTATGATGTGGGAGTATATCTATATATGTATATAGATATGACCACATTATAAATTTGTGTGTTTTTGGGTTTTGTTTTTTTTTTTTTGGTCACCTCTTCCAAGATCAATCAAGAGGAAAACAGTAATTCATTTAAGTTAGAACTGGGCACACCTTTTAAAAAATGTCAACAGTATGTTTCCTTTAGATGGCATTACAATAAATGTTCTATATAACTGTTAGCTGAAGCCTTAGATAAGAATAAGGTCTGTTGTGAGAACAGCATTTATCATTGCCCAAGAGTTCAGAAAATGTTGCAGATTTTAAGATATTTAGCTTGGACTACTATAGATAACTGAAAGATGTTCCTCATTTTAAAAAGGCAAAGTAAATTTACGTTATTTGACTTTTTGCGTGAGAATGTCACTCAAGTTTTCTAAAATGGTAACTCTGAGTTTACATTAAACCTTTCCGACATGAAAAGTACAGATATGAGCAGAATATTCACTAAGTAAAATGAAAATATTACCTGGTTTCTAAGGCACACTGTTAGTTATACCATCTAAAGTGGGATTTATTTGATGAACTGCATTAGCTCTCAGAACATTTGCTGCAAGTCATGTAGAAAGAGGCAAGTATTCACATAATACGTTAGTCTATTGTCAAGAAAGATACTTCAACTAAAATATGTCAATCCTCACATCTGAAATCACTTAGACATTACTGATGTGATATCTGGAAGAGTTCCTGTATAGAAGGTTTTTTAGACTGACAAACATGTTCAGTGCTTTAGAGGGCTGGGTGAACTCAGTTCTCTTTTGTTCAACAATGCCTCATCTCCACTGCATAAAGCTTGGTCTCCAGTTCCACTATCCAATGCCTGCCTTACATTAAGTTGTACTTAGTTGGTACTGCATAAAGTAACAGTGTTATAAAAGGCCTCTAGATCACAAGGTTCAAATGTAATAGCTGGTTTCATTAATGTTCCAGGAGCAAGAGAACCCTCTCCAATAATTCTCAGGTTGATAAATTTGATTTTCCACGTATTTTCTACAAAAGGGCAGCGTATGAGTCCAAAAATTTGTTCAAAAATGCCCAAACAAGTATTCCCTCGGTGGACAGTCCCAGCAACTCCAACCATAACCAGACCATGCGGAGAAGAAGCACATTTCAGTCCACGGGAATCTAGGTTGGGACTGAGAAAAAGATACTCTTCTTTCACTAGTGACAGCAGACGAAGGCTCACAATTTCTGCTCCATAATAGTCTATCACATTTTGTTCAGAGGTGTTGTAATAAAACCTAAGCTTGACATCGTGCCAGAAGTGCTGTGGCCCCCATTCATCTTGAGGTGGTCCCAGAAAAGGATTCTGAGAATTAAGAAGTTCAAAGAACCAGTGACAAAATTCTTCTCCTAATCGACGAAAATCAACTTTTTCAGTTTTATCTTCTTTTTCCTGCTAAGATAAATAAAATATAAAATATAACCAAGGTCAGTTCTCACATCTTTTTTTCTACCTCGTCTGTTTTAGAGCTAAGGTTTCATATGCTGAGTATAACAGAAGCTAAATAAACTACAAGTGAACTCACTGAACCCATCACGCACACACTGTTCTTCCAAAAAGGGGAAAAATCATTTTAGAATTTCCCACCTTAAACATCTGAAAATTCAGCTGAGATTAAGATTTAACAAAGCCTCCAAAATAGCAGCATGAACAGTCAACAATGATTTACATAAGTATTTTCTCTTGATTGTGTCAGTGGTTTCACAATGTCTGTCCAAGCAGCATGTATGCTTTAAATGGATACACTTCTTTGCATATAAACTACACTAAAATAAAGTTGGTAACAAATAAGAATTTTTTACTATCTTTAAACAGAGTTCTAATACGACTATGACTGAAAATACATTACTTTTTATGATTGGGATTATTTTTGTACTGTTATTTCTTTTTTACAAAGGGTAATGTTATTGCAAAAATATACCTGACAAGCTTGATTTTACTCATCTATGTGAATAGATGAGAACATTCCAGAGCACAGTACCTCATTTTGATGGTAAGAATCTTTTATTGACAGAGCACCCATGATTATGTCTAAATCTTGGGACTTACGGACTATTTCCTTCTATCTTCAAAAGCCTATTTACACAGATGCTATCATTATTGTGCCTGCTTTATAGATAAAGTAAACAGGGCTCAGGAAAGTCAAGTTACTTGCTCAAGTTCACACCTAGCATAGGGCAGGACCTATCTGAAGTCACATCTGTATGATTTCAGAGTCAACATTCTCTTTAGCATATTAAGAAAGCTCTTAGAAGATCCTTTCCTAACGTGAAAGCAAATGCCTCTTACTGTAAAACCTCACAAATTCAAAGTATGTAGTTTAAAATTTGCAAATTCATGGAAGGGGCTTCTGGAGTGGGTGGCAAATTTCTATTTCCTGACCAGCATGGTCATTACAAATGTTTTTGCTTCATGGACATTTATTAAGCTATATATCTGATTTGAAAAGGGGGTGGTCTTTCTGTGCTTTGTTTAAAAAAAAATAAAATAAAAAAATAAAATTTGCAAATTGCCTAGAGTTCATACAGTCAATATTTAAATATTCACAGAGTACCTAAAATGTCCAGTGGATACAAAGAAATAGGAACAGACAACGTCAGCTGGAGGAAATTATTACAAGAGGATTTTTCCTAGCTTAAAAAAAAAAAAATCAAATGTAAAAATTACTTAAGTTTCTCTCATAGAATTTTTACAATTTAATACCTTTAGATTAATTAATTGTGTGTGTGTGTGGATTGGATTTGTAGAGTGTTCCAATTTGTGTGTGTGTGTTCCACATACATACAAATTAATACCAAATTAATACCTTAATACTGGTCTTCCTTTAGAATGCAAAGGATATGATGTGAAGCTAAATTATAAAAGCCAAAATATTAGCCCTGTTCCCACAGATCTAGGATTATCTAAAGAGTTTAGACAGAACTATGATTTAGGGTATAAATATAAGATCTATTTTACCTGTTGAAATAGTCTCATGTCCTCTGTCTTAACTGGCTCTGGTGTTTCCTTCAATTTCAGATGTAACTGCTTTTTCCAGTAATCCTTTGCATGCTGAATAAGATTGTGCTTTTCAGTAGCTGGAGGTATAATAACCCCCTGTGTTGCCAAGTACTTAAATATGACTTCTCGGTGGACTTTCTTACGCTTCAAAAGTTCTTCTGCACTTTGACTGTACAATAATATTGCACGAATGGCATCTAGAAGGAAATTATAAAGATTAGTAGAAAATCACAAGTCACTTGTAAATCTGTCCAGGGTCAGCAGAAACCCTATCAAATAATATTTATAAATTCTTGTCATGGCATTACTCTTTTTGCATGAGATGGTAATTTTTAAAAACCAGAAAGTGGGTTGTCAGATTTTGGGTTTAAAAATTTTTTTCTTTATGTTTTAAACTTCCCTACCTAAACTTACTTACCTCTTCCTTTCACTTCTCATAAGATAGTAAAAGTTTTGCATTTTTTTAAAAGAATGACATGTTTTGAGAAAAAAATTTGAGCCAGAGAAAAAAATTTTTTTCTAAGAAGGCCAATGGACCTAAATTCATTTATAATCCCTAACATAGGTAAAATTACAGTTATTTTAGATGTGCAAGGACGTTTAAACTCCTTACTCTATAGACAATGAAAGTTGAGAATATATGAGGTATCAATAATCATGCTTCTAAGAAGTGGCAGAATACTTGTATTCTTTTTTTAATTTAAAAAAAGGTGTTATATTAAATAACAGATCAAAGATTATTTTTTACATGCATAAAGAATACAGAATAGCAAAAAAATGAAGTCCCATGTATATACAACATAACTTAAGACATAAGATATTACTAGTATCTTTGAGGCCCTCATTTTAACCCTCCCTACTTAATAGTATTCCCTCTCTCTACTCACCCACCTTAGAGATAGCTGCTATCCTAAATGTTGTTTATCAATACCTTGCTTTTCTTTATAGTTGTACAGCATAACTATGAACTCCTAAACAATACAGTTTGGTATTTTTGGAACACTCTATAAATCCAATCCACACACACACACACACACAGTCTTTCATATTCAGCTTTTCACTTAATGTTGTTTCTGACATTAATCTGTGGATATATGTAGCTCTAATTTTTCGACTGTTAATTCATTTAACTGTACCACAGTAAATTATATGACTACATCACAAGGTTATCTATTCTGTTCATAGATTTTTACTGGGTGTGTCCAATTACAAACACCATCACTTTGAACATTTTCATAAATGTCTCCCAGTGCACAGAGGGGCAAGCAGCATGAGGGTCATCTGGGAGCTGAAGAAATGCTGAATTTCTGGGCTCACTCCACAACTACTGAATCAGAATCTGCATTTTTCACAAGAATCCTGAGGGACTGATTCACAGGCACATTCAAGCTTGAGAAGCTCAGGTCCAGAATATAAACCCGGAAGTAAGCAAATAATTCCACTTAGAGATGATGTCAAACTTGTTTTCCAAAGTTCTAATTTACACTCCTCCAATTGTCAAAGACCTGCTTTGCACGATCACCACGTTTAGTTTTTTGCCAATCCGGTAGACAGGAAAACACTGTGTTTCGGTTTTCATTTCATTGCTTTTTAAAGAGATTATCTTTTCATAATAAATAAACAGAGATTATCTTTTCATATGCTTACTATTTTCTTCCTCTCTGAGAAATGCCCTCTCCTAATCATTTAACATTTCTGTACTGGGAAGTTTCTTTTTATTTGCTTTTAGACCCACCATCAATTAAATCCAGCATTTTTATCTATTACAATTTTAAACTCACACTCACAAGGACTGTTAGGTGGTGATTAGCACGTGAAATATATAAATACTTAAGAACTATATTAAGTCTAAAACTATCTGCATTCGAAATTCTTAGGAATTTCTTAAGTTTGAGGAAACATTAAGTTTGAAGTTTCAAATGAATGATTTTCTTAAATGGCAAAAACGTAAATCCAATTTAAAAGCAGAGAAATGCAGATTATGCTTTTGTAGTTATTTAAGTCATACTAACATAGAAGTTTGGAGTTTTCACATTTTAAAGTAAGACTGTCCCGATGATATGCCAAGTGAAATACACACACAAGCTTCTTGATTACATTTTTATATGGAGTAGCTAGCAATCAATATTGATTGAATATTCATAACCCTTTAAAACTACAGAAATGTTTATTTGGCTCTGAAAACAACGTATTCCTACTACACAAAACCATCTCAGAAAAAAAATTAGATCCCAAAAGAGACATGGATTCAAACTATCTGCTCTTTTGTTACAGTAGTTTTAACTACGAGGCTGAAAGTGTTTATATCCTCCCAGAGGAGTCAGTCAGCAGCTGACTCCTCAGATCCGCCGAAACTGAAAATGAAAAACACCCTGGAAATTCTGAAATCACTATTCACGTACTCTAAATTCTCGAAAAAATAAGCATTTGCCCATACATCCAGCAGATAAAACCTGGAAGCAGAGCCGTCTGCAGTGCCACCACCTCTCCCGGGGATCTGGCGCTTCAGGGCCGCCTGAAGGCGCACAGCGGCTCCCAGGCCGGGAGGCGGCGGCGGCGGCAGAGTTCCGCCCCAGCACCGTCGGGCCCCGATGCGGGGCGAGGTCTCGCACCTCCTCTACTCCCACGTTCTGGCCACCTGGGGCCCGAGGGGGCGTCCGCCCTTGGGGAGAAAAGTCAACACTTACCTTGGCGGTCCTCAGGCCGCACCAGGCGGTTGGTGATGGTGTCGCACAGGGCCATGATATCATCGTTGTCTAGTAAGCCGAGGAGGTTACGACAGCCCTCCATCTCTGGAAAGCTGAGCCCCGACATCTCGACCCCCAAAGGAGGGGGGGAAAAGGACTACCCAGTGACGCCGTCCCTGCTGGCCCACCAGGCCGGCGCCTAGGCAACATACACCGGAAGTGCCTTTCCTGTTGTTCTCCGCCAAAGGGCCTCCGGTATTCCAAACCCCTGGGCGGAAGTGATTGCCAACAAGGTCAATCAGGAAATGTGGTGCTCCGACTTGTCGTTCCGGGGTGGACAGGACGGAGGGGAATCCAACGGATCTCACTTTAGGAACTACCGCGTTTGCACCGAGAACAGCGATCTTCCACAAGGAACCTGGTTCCGGAAAGCGAAGCCCTTTACTCTGAGGAGTCCAACCTCCAAAAATGCGCCGGGGAGGGCTGCGCAGGTGCAGGTGCGTGGAAAGCGGGTGGCGGTCCCTGCGCACGGCGAGCTCCCGTGATGCCGCGGGGCCGGCCAATGGAGGCGCCTATTCCCCGCCCGTGGGTCTGACCCCCGGGAGCGCTTGAACGTCCTCTGCGGCCAGTTCTGAGTGGGGTGCACCTGTAGTTTGATGTTCTTAAATTACGCAGTACAGTATTAAAATGATTTGGTTCTGTTTAGCAATAGACTATGAAAGGTTAAAAAAAAAAAGTCACCTATCACATGCCATGCCTTCTTGCTTTCATCTCTAACGGATCGGCTGTTGCTTGATTCCGGTCCTCTCCAGCTTGGTTTTAGACGATGCTGTATCGCGAGCAATTTAGGGCTGGGGACTCTGGAAGCCAGATTACCAGGGTTTTACTCCGCCACCATTCACTAACTGTGACCATGGACATGCTTCTTAGCCTTTTTGTCCCTCAGTTTCCTATCTCGAAATGGACCTAGTAGAGTTAGCTACCTCGTAGGTTTGCGGGTGCGGGGGTGCGGGGCGGGGTGAAGGACAGTGCCTGGCACCTAGAAGGAACTCAGTGCATGTTAGCTGCTGCTGTTAGTGTGGCAGCTACTCGTATTCACCAATGGAGAAGTCATGCTGGGCTCGACCGAGAGCGATGAGGAATCAGGCTTAAACATCGTCACTTGCCTCTAGCCTCTTCCACATTTTAGGCATATTTTTGATTTGTTAACATTTAATTAGGGTATTGCCATTTTGTAGCTGACATGTACATTTCTGCAGATCCAGGTGAGCAAATTTAACGTTTTAAAAAATATCACAGCTAAATGTCAGTTTTAAAATAAACTGTAAATGTGGCGTAGGCATTCAAAGCATGCCTATACTAATTTGCCAGTGGATGTCATTTGGGGTATCATTTACTCAACAGATAAAAATCCTTTATTTTTCGGGGCGTCTAGGTGGCTCAGGTCATGATCCCAGAGTCCTGGGATCAAGCCCGCATGGGGCTCCAGCCTCGCATTGGGCTCCCTGCTCAGAGGGAGGCCTGCTTCTCCCTCTTCCACTCCCCCTGCTTGTGTTCCTTCTCTCGCTGTTTGTGTCCAATAAATAAATAAAATCTTTTTTTTAAAAAAATCCTTCATTTTTCATTAAGTATTGAGTATGTACTATGCTAGGGATTGAAGAAGATTCAGAGAAATGACACAGACCCTCCTTTCAAGGATCTTTTGAGAGTGCTGCAAGGGCTAACAAGTGCTCATCATGCTGGTGTGGGACCATATAGAAGGCATACCCAACCTTTTCTTTCATTCATTCCTTCATTTAAAAAGGGAAAAAAAAAGTATTTATTGAGCACCTATTTGCCAGACATTGTTCTTTGTGTTGGAACAAATACAGTTTCTTTGGAGCTTTCAGTCTAGTGAGAAGAAATAGACAGTAAACATATAAGAAACTATATACTGTGCCAGGAAATGCTATTGAGAAAAATAAATCAAAAGGAGGGGGATGGAGCGGATGTTGCGTTTTTATACAGCCTGTCAAGAGAGAGTTCTCTAAGTAATATTGAAAGAAAGACCTGAGGAAAGTGAGTGAAGCACAGAAGAGTGTTGGGGGAGGAAACAATATTAGAGGTTCCAAGGAAGAAGCAGAGTGCTTGGCAATGTAGGAAGGAGGCCAGAGCAGCCTGTTCAAGGAGGAGGCAGTGAGGTTAGAGTTGCAGTCAAGATTGAGCAGGGTTTCTCAGTGAGGCAGTATTAACATTTTGGGCAGGATAATTCCTTGTTTGGGGGCTGTTCTATGCATTGTTCTATGCATGTTAACAGCATCCCTTGCCTCTACCCACTAGATGCCAGTAGCACCTCCTCCCCCAGGTTGTGGCTACCAAAAATATCTCCCAATTTACCAAATGTGCCCCGGGGGGGCAAAATCATCCCCATTTGAGAACCACTGATACAGAACCACCTGTCCAAAAGTTCTTTGAGATAATGAAAATGTTCTGTATCTGTGTTGTTCAGTACAGTAACCATCAGACACATGTAGCTGTTGAGCAGTTGTAATGTGGCTGGTACAATCAAGGAACCGAATTTTAAGTTTTATTTGAATTTTAGTTAAATTTTAATAGCCATATGTGGCTAGTGGCTACTGTATTGGATATTGCAGATCTAGAGCCTTGCAGGCCATTGTGAAGACTTTGGCTCTTTTACCTGTCTTCATTTTCTGTTATTTTCTCAGTCTCTTACTCCAGACTAGTCACAGTGGTCCCCTTGCTATTTGTTCCTTAAACTTGCCTCTTGCTTTTATTTACTTGAGAGAAGAGCAAGCAAGAGAGAGAGTACGAGTGGGGGTGGAAGGGGGGGAGAGGGAGAGAAGCAGATTCCCCTCTGAGCAGGGAGCCCAAGAACAGGGGCTCCATCCCTGGACTCTAGGATCGTGACCTTAGGATCGTGACCTTAGGATCGTGACCTTAGGATCGTGACCTGTGCCAAAGGCAAATGCTTAACTGCCTGAGCCACCCAGGCACCCCCCGAAATTTAGCATTTCTAAGAAGTTCTTAGGTGATGCTAATTTTGCTGCTCCAGGGACCACACTGTAAGAATCACTGCTAATAGAAGAAAGTGAGACGTCAGCCACCTACTCCTACCAGACTTCATCCTTTGTCTCTGAAATCATTGATCCTCAGGCAGGTCTGACTCTATTTGGATATATTATAGCCACTCATGCTCTGTATTTGCAGGGAAAACTGCATGGTAGAATGAAAACTGCTTGGCATTATGGTTTTAGGAGGACACATCTGATTTTTCAATCCCACCTCTCCTGTGTGACTTCAGTCAAGCTATTTAATGTTTTTGAGCCTTGGTTTCTAAAACGCGGTGTTCCTGTCTTTGAGTTTTAACAATTAGGGGTAACATATATAAATTAGCTAGTATATAGTAATTTAGTGAAACAGGAGACATTTCTTCTCCAGTGTGTGGCACTCATAAATAAGGCATGAACCTCTCCCCCACTTTTAGTTTTAATTCCACGTAATACTGGATTGCCGCTCCATTTGACATCTTCATATACAGCCAAAATCCCTGACCCTTCTATTGGTTGATTCTTGAAGCTGCTATGAAATTTATATTAAGCTCTGAAAAGCAACCTCTTTTGTTTATCTTGGAAGCATACTTAGTAATATTGCTTTCCAGAATTCCTCAAGTCTCAGGAAAAAAAAAAGTCTAGATAACTCCAATACCTTTATCTAAATACCTCAGTACATTTAATAGTCTAAAATCATATGACCAAAAGCATAGACTGAGAATTCCAGATCTCAGCTCTAGAATGCTTGAATAACTTTCCCATTGTTTTTCAAAGCATGTTTGCTGTATGTGCAAATCACTGGACGTACCACCGTCCTTTCTTTTGCATTGCTATCATCGCATCGAACAAGGTCTTTTTCTACTTCAGCCCTCATTTTATTCTAGTTGCAAGTGATAGCAAAGGGTATAGGGTGTTTTTCTTTGTTAGTCAACCAAAAAAGTAGGAGCCCTCATGCCCAAGGACTCACTTTTAGCTACAGATTAATTGGTTTACACGTTTTCCCACTGAAATGCTTTTTAGGAAGTCATTTTCATCAATATTTATACCTTATTTCAAAGTGACTTCCCAGTGTTTTGTTTTGTTGTTTTTGTTTTTTGAGTTCCAGCAGATGCTCTTCATCTTTTGAAGATTTACCAACACTGTCTTTCACTTAGAGAGTTGTGATATTTGTCTACCTACAAAGTTTGCAGAGGGTACCCAAAATAACTTTAATAACCAGCATTCTGTCAACTTGTAATTCCTGCATGTAGACGTTAGTTAAAATAATGTCTAAAATGTTTTACGTAAACTTCTAGATTTTTCTATTTTAAAATGTTTTTAAAAATTAATCATCTGAATATGGTAATATTAACTGAAATAATTCATTCTCTTATGAGACATAATAGGGACTTTCTTATTTACTACATACCTTAAGCCTAATTCCTTTTGAAGCAGTGTGCTACATAAAACTGAACACTTCATTACCAACAAGGACAATGTTTTATTGAACAAGTCTATGTACAGTACAAAAAATTTCTTGAAATGAGACGCTATTGTTGAATTATTGCAGTTCAATGGCTCAGTTTTAATTTGTACTCTTAAAAAATGCAAAGTAAAATAATTTAATGTTCAACAAGGAAGCACAAATTTCCTTTCTTGCTGAATCTGTAATATCTTTCACATATTAACAATTCCAAAATGCATATGCAGCATTTAGGCATTCTGAAAAGGTGTTTTACAGTACCAAATAAATTAAAAGATAAACACTATCATCCCTTTTAGGTTTTTCATCCATACAACAGTTTAAACCAAACATGAAAGGAGTACGGCTGAACCTTCAAGTGTGATTTGAAAAGAATCACAAGTTCAGTGTTATAAGTCATCTACTCATTATATAACCGGTTGTTTAAAAAAATGAATATGGCTAAAGCCCAAAGTACCAGTGTCCTTGTCCACGGAGATCCCTCTTTTCTGTAATATCTGAGCAGCAAAAATTCAGATTTGCTATTTTCTTGACCTTACTGAAATAGCAGAAAGTTTATAGTTATTGTTTTGAAGGAAATTTTTATTTAAAAAAAAAGAATTGAAACTTGGTCCATGTAAGATAAGCATATCCTCAAAACAGAAGGAACAGAAAGTAAAAGAGAAGAATCTGAAGAACAGGAAAGCTTCCTTTTCTTCTGAATCCCAAATTAGAACTGTTGGAAGTTTATGCACCCCACCAAAGCAAAATGATAGAAGCTTATGCTTTATAAGACATAAATAATGAAATGTACGCATACTTTCAGTAGCAATCATTTGAGAAGTATATAAAGAGGTTTAGAACAACATGGCCAAATAGATTTTTATAAAACATTCCTTGATTTAATTATGTATAAACCGATTTGATCTAAGTGTTTCAGAAAGTTTTCCCTTAGCAACACAAAAGTAGAAATAAAACCTCAAATTAGAGACAAAATTAATTAGTGGAATATGCTTAAAACATCTTGGTACGAACTGCAGAATGAATGAAAATAATTTGCAGAGATGGATTTGTCAATAGATACAACTTATAAAAAAGTAAAAAGTTAAAAATGTGATAAAATGTTAAGTTGTAATTTTAAACTTCTGGAAAATGTACAAAGCAGAAATTATATTTCAAAAAAACTTCATTGTCCAAATGAACTAGTTTCCAGACTATTACATGCTGTATTTTCTACTGAACTGAAATAGAACTCAAGTACTGTATTTTCAGTATCAGGAAGTACAGAGGTGTTTTTTTGTTTGTTTGTTTGTATGAGTTGACCCTAAGGGATTTAAAAATCTGATTGAGTTGTTTACTTATCTGTTATTTAAATGTAAATTCCACAGCCTAATGTAGGCTACACAAACAAAACAAAAACCTTAATTTGATTGAAACGGACTTGTGACTATCAATTGCATAGTAGTGAATGAATAAATAAACTAATAAAATTGGGCTTTTTTTTTGATATCTTTCATGACCTAGAAATCCCGATTTAATAAAGTCTGGATGCTACCTTGGAAGAAATGTCCCCTTCCTTAGTCACTTCATTCAAGAAGCTTAATATCCAAAAATTTGTAATAGTAGAATCCAGTAAGATTATCTGCTTTGAACAAAAATGTATCAGTTGGAATAACTGGAATATTTGGTTGACCATGGTACATTAGTAGCTCCACCTTTTAAGAATTTGCCTTTGCATTTTTGTTCATTTTATCCCTGCTATAGATTAATACACTGACAGGTAAAAGGTCTTTAAGCTTCCTCTTTTAGAGAATGTACAAGTGGAACATATCTGAGGGGGTATTTTAGAAAACATTTTGTGTTTTAACAATTCATTGCCTAATAAGTTAAAATCTTCCTTAGGAAAATTACTGGTCATCAAGGAAAATAAAAGCATCAATATATCTTAACTGTGTTCCTGCTGTGCAAATTTTTGTGTAAATATTTCCTTTTATATATAAAAATTACTATTCAGACCAAATTCATCACTAATAAATAAGAAAGCATGAGTAGTAGTATGGCTTATTTTAGAATTAACTCTCCTAACTGAATAAAACCAATGAATTCTTGACCTGATTTTAGCTGACATTTTTTTTTTTACAGCCAGTTATTTTTATAGGACTGTACTTAGATAACTCACATTAATGTCTAAAAGGACCTTACTATGAATCATCAAGCAATGTCCTAACACTACTCTATATACAAATAGAAATATCCCAGTGTGCTTATACCATTATTCACATTGAGTTATTTGCAATTCAGTGTTTTCCTTCCATTAGATAGCCTTTATGGTCTTAGATTCCTCCCATCTCTCCCCAAAGTTACTGATGGTACTTTTTTATTTAATGGACACTGCTGCCTTTAAATACAATTCACTGGTATTACAAAAATGGAAAGTGGAAAGTTCTATTAAGAGCTTATTAGCAAAGTGTTGTTTTGTTTTCTTTTGTTTTTTAACTTCCAATGCTGGCATAACATTCATTGAACTCTGTCCTAATCAATCATCTTGGAAACAAGTTACAATCTTTTATGGATAGCATGGTGATAAATCAAGTTTTATTTTCATGTATCAGTTTCTAAATTATAATAAACCAAATAGCAGAAGTTCTTTAAACCATGTTTGAAGAGAAGGGAGGATATAATCTGATTATGCATGACAAGAAAACAAATCTCATTTGTAGAATACTTCAAGTTGTTTATTGTAAACAATAAACCCCTCCCCTTTTTTAATAATGGATTAACTTTTCCCTTTCTGTAAGGCCATAGCTGGTTTTTCTTTCTGACTAGTTGCCTGAACATGTTTCTCACGTAAGTGAAACTGAACATGCTGCATTAAGTCATCAACTTTTTAAAGAAATGTGGTTTTCTGGATAACTGGTACTTTGGGAGTTTTGTAATAACCCTTTTGGAGTCTAAACCAGCACATCTCCTCTCTGAGTTCATTCTAGAAAATGTGCTTTGTCTTTATCTTTAGTAATCCAAGACCGCTTGAAAATTAAGGCCATCAGGAAAATAGCAAACTGATGATGCAATTTCTTGCAGTGCTTTTTTCGCACTACTGCTTGATCGACAGATCTTTCTGTAACATTTTTATCAGGCACCTGTAAAACAGAACATGTCTGTTAATTCAAATTTTATAGTTCAACTGAAATTCTAAGTCAGATTCCTGTTTATACTCTTACTCATTCAAAAAATATTGATAGTAGTAGAAAGGCAAGATCTTCCTTTGCTCAATTTTGTCTTTCAATTATTTTCTGGTTCTTTTTCACTTCTGTTTCTGGAAAAGCAGCTCAACTTCACTTGGTTTATATTCTGGCATGCAAATGAAAAACATGTCCATCACAATTACTTTGTTTCTAAAACTTTTATTACATGAAACTTGTAATGAAGAAATGTTTCAGACACAGTGAATGAGTATGATCAAAGAGTATGAAAAACCGTGTCCAAGTTCTGACTTCCACAAGTTCATAGGCTATACCTATGCAAATTACTTAACTTGTGAAATTGCAGCTGCTTGATCTATAAAACAGGAGTAGTAACATCACCTTAAATAGTGTCTATATGGATTAAAAGAAATAATGTATGGGGTGGTGCTTTATTATCTGTGCTATACAAATGTTAACTTTCTTAACCTCATAAAGATCTGTGGCATTTTCTATTTCTACAGACAGACCTATTGAGAAGAAAGAAGACTTACTTTCATCATCTGAATCAAATCCAAAGAGTGTCTGACATTTCTTTTGTGCAAGGTGAGCCTCAAGTGCTTCTGCATTACAGTAGGTGGTCAGGCATTTGCCACATCTTAATCTTTTCACGGATTTTTTACAAACGTTATCTTGATCAGAACAGGCATCTACTCTATCAGTCAGAAATTTTCTGCGTTTTGGCATACTAAGGTACCGTTCATCCAGGTAACTGGGAGGCAGTGGTCTGACATATGGCTTTGTTAAAATTAAGCCATATGAAGTATGTTCACTCGTCAGATTTGGTTTGGAAGGTGCCTGAGATACTGGCAGGGTATTATGTTCTTGTGGTACAACACTAGGTAAAATGGAACCGTTTTCTGTCCTGATTCTATTTGCATCAGTTTTCAAAGCAGGATCTGACGAAACTAAAGGTGTCTGCTCTATTCCACTGTGTCCATTGACTAAATCACTAATACTACAATTATTTTCAGAATTTGGCTCTATGTCAGGCATCTTTTGGTCTGTCAAGCTTATATCAGAAACAGTGTCATCAGAATGTTCATTTCCATTCTGAACTAAACCATCTGTTTTCTTTTCCATACTTTCTGTACATGTCTTTGGTTCTGTGGAATCTTTCCTTGATTTGCTAGTAGAAACTGGCAGACTAATAGTTTGTTTCTCATTACTAGATGAGTCTTTTTCCTGATGATTAGGATTTGAGTCTGTAAGAACATCCCAAAGAATTGTTTCACTTGGTTGTGCAGATGATTCTGGTGTTTTACTTAAATAGTGCTGAGCCTCATGTTCATATAGCAGAGGAAGATCTTCAAAAAGCTCATGGCATTCTGGAAAACTACACTGAGCTTGAAATATCCTGTGACTTTTTGTATGCTGAGCAAGCTGGAATGGCAACTTAAACGCCTCATTGCAATTAAAATGCAAACAAAAGTACACATTTGGATAGCTGTGTCTATTAAGGTGATCTATAAAATGTTGAGAATCTTCAAATTGCCTCTGACAGAATTTGCATTTTCCTTTGCTCCACTTCATTACTGTTTGCCGCACGTTTAAATCAGTTGGATGTACAGTCCTTGCGTGTTTATTTAGAAAGCCAATTCTTTTAAATATCCTGACACAACCAAGAGCAGGGCACTTAAAGTTTCCTTCTTGATCTGTAGCATATATGTCTTTTGGATGGCACACAGTTCCATTGATTTTATGAAGTACTGAAGTTTCTTGATTCAGGTCATAATCGTCATCTTCGTAATCACCTTCTTCATCCTCTTCCTCCTCATAGTCATCCTCACAGACAGGCAAAGGCTCCGAGACATTATTTAAAGAAGTATCAGGACTTCCATTTTCAATCATGTTCTCAATAACATCTTCCGATACACTTACAGGAATTTCAATGAATTCAGCCACATGTGCAGGGATGACTTCTTTGTTTCCATCACTGGAAGCAGTAATTGTCTCTATTTCCAAATCTTTATTACCAGAATTCCCATTTTCAAATGAAATGAAAGTATCAGAACAATTTATTTCTTCCAAAGCAGGGATTTCCTGATCCTCTTGTTGAGCTGCAGCAATTTGCTGTCTTTGTATTTTCTTAACATGATTCTTTAAATGCTTCTGCATAAGTCCTCTGTTCCTAAATTTCCTACCACATATTACACATGAAAAACTACCCTTTTTCTGATGAGCCTGGGCATGCCTCACAATGTGACCACCTAGAAATTCCTTGTTACATAACATACACCGATGCCTTGGGACATTGTGATCTACTCTGGAAACATTAAGAGCCATAAGATTTTTCTTATTAATGTGACCCTTAGGTTGCACTCTAGATATATCATCAGGATCAAGCTCTCCAGTGCTCTGATCTGTAAGAGAGTCCAGCCCTTCATCTAAACCTTGCTGTTCCACCACCTTTTTTAGATTACCTGTAGAATTTTCCAGTGTACTTTCATTTAGAAATCTAACTGCTGATTTATCACTCAATAATGCTACACAGTTTTTCTTAATCATTACGAAGTTCCAGAATTCGGGATCAAAAAACAATCCCTTTTTCAAAATTGGAAGTAATTCAAAACGAACACGATTTTGAACACTACTTGTGCCTTCGTTATATTCCTCATCTGGACGTTTGTAAAGCTCTTCAACAGTATGATAAGCTTCCAAGGAGCGCTCAAGAAAAAATATTGAGAGTGCACAAATCCTGAGGATCTCCAAATCATTTGGCAAAAAATGTGCAATTGTTTTATAAATTAAACATTTAGTTTTGGGATCATCATGAAGATCGAGTTGTAGAGCACAACCACATATTTCAACACAAATTTGTAGGCCGTCTTCTTCAACCTGGAAAAGGAAAAATATTACTACTAAATACCTTTTTAAAAAAATACTATTATACTTTTATTGTTTTAAGATACAACTCTCTAGGATGTCTGGGTGGCTCAGTCGGTTAAACGTCTGCCTTCGGCTCAGGTCATGTTCTCAGAGTCTTGGGATGGAGTCCCACATCAGGCTCCTTGCTCAGAGGGGAGCCTGCTTCTCCCTCTGCCTGCCGCTCCCCCTGCTTGTGCTCTCTCTCTCTCTCTCTCTCTGACAAATACATACATAAAATCTTTAAAAAATAAATAAAATAAAATACAACTCTGAATTGAAAGCTGAATAAACATAGTATTCCAAATGTGCGGTTTTCTTCAACAGGTAGCCTTAACTCTTTTTTAATAATAAGTAAATCTTTCTTTTTTAACTTGAGAATAATCTGGAAGAGATAGCATTTTAGCTTCCAATTTACTTAATTTTCAAATTTGACAATTCCTAGTAACCACAGTACAAAATGCCTCATAACCTTATGGTGATTAAGGCTTCTTACAAATCCAGCCCCATTTATTTTAGGTACCAATCTCACATTCTGAGGCAGAAGGTTAAATTAAATGTATTTAAAGCATTTATCAATTTTCACATTTAACAATGTTAAAAAAGAACTGTATTTTTTAAAAAACTGCTTACAGAAACTCATAAATCTGCACTAAAAATATTACTTATTAAGTAATATTATTTATCCAAGTAAGAGGAAAAGTGTGGCCCACATGAAGAAGGCAATTAGAATCTTTCCAAATCTAATAAAAATCAGAATAATGAAACTACTTGAAAATTATCTGAAAATTATTCAAGCTTTGAAACTTGTACTGATGACTCAAAGATAAATGCACTGGGGAATTTATTGTCCACCCACCTTAACTCAAATGATAAATAGATTTGGAATGATATAAATGCTTGTTTGAATAGAAAAAGACACAATAATAGTATGTCTTTAAAAGTGTGTGTGTGTGTACTGCCTGCATCTGATATGCTATCGATGACAGGAAGGATCACTACCTTGCCAGCCTCATGTCTTTATCGTCCCTTACGTGCTGTCTAACCCTACTTAATTACTTACAGTTCTACAAGCAGACCTTAATTTTGCACAGCATAATCCCACTTTATCTAGCTAGTAAACTCCTATCTATTTCCTATTCATTCTTTGAGAATCAGTTTTACTCTGAAAGTTTTTCTCCCCATTCATTCTGGCCCCTAGCCCTGGGGCAGAGATAAACACTCCCTATTCTTCCCACTGAGAATAGTTTATACTTATTTATAAAAAGCACATACATAATTGTTTTGTAACTGTGTATGCCCCTACCCCCTGACTTTGAATTCTTAAATCACAGGGACAGTATCTCATTTTTTGTATCCTCCTATCATAAGCAGAGAAGTTGGCATATAGTGGCCTTTGCAAATGTGAATGGGATCAGATCTATCCTACTGACTTTAACTTCCTTCTGTAAATCCATCATTTCAGCTTGGAATCCTTTTCTGAATTCCTATTTCTTATTTCTGATTATCTGTTACAATTAGTATTTCCACCTAAATTTCCCAGATATAGTGAATTCAAAATCCATTGAGAATTCAAGAGAATCCAAGAGAATTCCTTCTCTTTCTCCTAAGTTCTATCTACAACCTCTGTGTTAACTCATGAAATTATCATGTACCCAGTTGTCCAAGTCTAAAGATTTTAAGATCATCACAAAAGCTACTTTCTTAACTGAAATCCTTCAACAATTCCAGTATATTTATAGAGCGAAGTTCTAATTTTTAGTGCAGCATGCAAGCCCCTTAAGGATTTCCAACAACCACCCCCCACTCTGTAACTTCCTGCAGTCTCTTCAATTAGCTTCATCTCCCACATACCTCCCCATATTTCTCCTACCCTATTAATGCCGACGGAGTGTTGTGAGAAAAACAAGTAAGTATAGTGAGGCAAAAATGCTCTGTAAACTACAAAATCCTCTACATGTTAGTATTATCCTCCTCTTTCATTTAAAACCAGCTTAAAGCATCTTCCTCTGTGAAGCTTTTTCAGATATGCCATCTGTAATGTCTCATTCTTCTGAACAGCATTGTTTGTGCAGCTTTTCACAGTACTGGGGCACATAAACGATCTACTCCATCAGTAAAGATATTTTTAGTAAAGTATAAATAGTTAAGCACATTTTTAATATTTATTTCATCTTTGAATTTTCCTCTTATATTCTCAGGTTGACTAGATGTGAAAATAAGAAAGCTTTATGATAACTGTGTGAACTTCACCTATATTGTAAACTTTTTATAACAAAAATCTTTCATCTTGTGGTGCAAATAAGAATGCTATGTAAAAAATATATACGGATACTTTTTTTTTTAAGTTTTACAGGTGATTCTGATGCACTTCAAATGTTGAAAAGGATTCTACAGCATAGTTTGTTTCTTTTTCCCTTTTTGATGGGGGTAGAGGTTAACTTTGACAATGCATTTGAATGACATTTCACTATTTAATAATGAAGGTATGAATGCAGTTAGTAAAATAAATAGGAAATTTATAAAACTCTGAATACAGTGCTGCTAACTTTAGGGATATAATCACTAACATGGTCATATATCTAATGAGTGACATGATGTGATAAATGCATAAATATATAAGAAAAATTAAAATATATTATTTAATGGATGTCTCCTGTATATTTAAAAGTAACCCACATAAAGATTCAGCTAAATGGAGCTACCTAAAGTGTAGGGTAGCTTTATCTTTCTTATCTTTGTATTCAAAGTTCTGTTAATATTTGAGGGGAAAATGTTAAAGGATCTGCAGGATCCCACTTCATGTCTATGTAAGACACTTATGTAGAACTGTAACCACTTTTAAGTGACCCATGAAAAACTTACTTCAGCACTATTTTTAAAAACAGGTAATGGATTTCACTGTTACTTTAAATAAATACTCTAAAAATTTGTCCAGTTTCAAAAATGCCTCAAAATTCATCGTTCCTTTTTACCTGACCACCAGACTTAAAACTATGAACTATATTTTTCTGTGAAAGTGAGCAGTATTACCTAAGGATATACAAAATTCATTTGCAAATAAGATTCTACAAACAGGAGTTATGATAGTGTTAAATGTGACAAGCTTATTAAATTTTAAGTAACACCAAATTGGCAGTTTTTCTGTCTTTTTTCAGTAATTTTCACTTACGTATACCCTTAGTACCATGTTGGGAGTTTGAGGTTGGTGGGGAGGGAAAGATGTAATATATGGAGAATGTGGCCTTAAAATCCTCCTTCCCTTCAAATAAATTTTATCATAAAAGATTCAAGTTTTGGTGAACTGTCATTTAAACTTCATTTAAAATTAAGGGATAAAGATATCCTATTTACCTCATCTTTAATGATTTTCATGAAAGGAAATATGACTCTCACATTAGTTGCTGTTCTTAAAAGCTGGTAGCATTGATCTACAAAAACTTGTTTTGAAGGATTAGACTTAAGCTGAAGTTTACTCCATATGAAAATCAACTCCCTGTAAATGAGAAAAAAAAGAGAAATATCAAAAATACAGTTTATTCAAATACAGATGTTAGTTGTCTTTTGCTGATTCTTTAAGTACCCTGGCTGGGGTGTATACAAAGTGGGCACAAATGGATATTATGTTAACCTCCAAGCTACTTTTGCTACCTGTGTGGGACTGACAGAAGCTGGAGAGAAAAGAGAGATCAGAAACTAATCTTACAGTGGTAAGGAATGAATTCCAATCATATGCTGACAAACCTAGGCACCTCTAGTACATGATAATAAATTCGAATCACTATGTACCAATATTAATGATATTACTTTAAAAAAATAAACTTTGGTCTTTAATACCTACTTGTAAATTTAGAAATCAGTTTTGTACACTTTCTGCAAAGAAAACGTTTATTATTTTTTCATTTTCAATCTATTAAGATACCCAAAGTACTATAGATTAAAAGTGTAAGATATAGTACGGATTCTGAAATTTCATTAATTCAAAATTTCATCAAATTTTATATATTCATTAAGATGGAGTACTTTTAAACAGATAAGCTATGGACCATTTAAGTACTTCACAGGTAGATTCTTTTCTAAAATATGGCTAACGTTGTTAGATAGACAAGGGAGGAGCAGGGGGTTTTGAGACAAAGGAAATCATAAGATATAACTGATATACTTAGATATCATATGCTAGTAAATTATAACTCTTTAAAATGCGTCAAGTGACATAAAGCACCATAATCTAAAAAGTATTAAAATAATTGATGAATTTTTTTTAAGTGATTGACTGAGTATGTACTTTGAGCCCAACACATACGGCTATTAAGTCTAAGGACAGTCTGACTAATATCATGAAGGTGCACATAGTCTACTTAGAGAGACAATACAGAAAACACAAAAGAGAAAATGACAGCAAGCAACATAGAAGAAATAAAACCAAAATTCTACTTCCATTTCCTTCTAGCTGTGTGTGGGTGTTCATAAGTTTCAATCCACAACCCCACTTTTTTTGCATACATAAAAGCTCACCAGGTTTCACACCTTGCTCCCAAATCTCTAGCTCTGACTTCTTTCCAATTTCTATGCCTGGATATTTCAATTTAGATTGCTATCACCAGAATCCACTTAGAACAAATAACTCTTGCAAAACTGTCTTTTCCTAGGTCAGTCAATGACACTAAACATTCCTCCAACCTGTTTGGTTGTAATCTGTTTATTTCCCACAGCCTATGTATTCCAATTATATTTTTGCCCACAGCCATACCATGCTTTCTCGGTGCTACTACGTTAAGTCCTCTAGTCTTACATGTCTTCTACAGGGGTTGCTAAACTGTCTGTTTCCAGACTTTCAAATCATTTCATTCAGTATATTTCATATGTCACATAGTATTAATAGCAACAAAAACAGGGGTTTTGGGGTCAGAAGGATAGGGTTTTAATCCTGGGCACTCTTTGAGGTTAACTGAGTTACTGAGCTTTGTTTATTCTCATTTTGTTTATGCTAATTTACGGTACTTGGAAAGTACCTCATTTCTAAGATGAGCTTATTATCAAGTACCTTCTTCATGAATGCCTTCATGAATACCCCAAACTAAAGTGGTAACTACTTCAGAACAGATCTTATCCCTCTTGTTGATTTCATGCCTTTCATGTATTTCCTTGTTGATATTTGCTAATTTTGTAGGTCCTGTCCCCCCAACTATTACTACATTGTAAATCTCAGTGACACATTATATAGGTGAAATAGTGCAAGAAGAACATGAGACTGAGAATAAGAGATTTCTCAATAGGTGTGATATTACCCAGTTCACAGTGAGCCACCTTTCTCTGGAAGTAGCTCTACTACACAAGGTTGGAACCCCAATGGCCATGTTTCCTATATGAACCTCCTCACCATCCTTAAGATATTAAGTCAGGGGTATAAAACTGACCCCAGTTAGGCCAGAGTCCCTGGAATGTTCTCAACTCTAAACTATGAAGGCTGGAGACTGTTGACATTCCTTCTATCTGCAACAGGAGAGAGTGAAGTCAACTGGCAGAAAAGAGAAATCAGTGTCCCTGGTAGCAGTTATATTTGGGTACCTACTATATCCCTGCCCATTTTTTTTTGTCATACCCCAGTATTTTTTCCATGCACAATACCTTTTCCCTAAACTAATTAGACATAGGGTGCTACCACTTGCAAACTGACTAGTATAAATCCCAACTCCATTTTGTTACTACCTATGTGGCTTTTCTCTTTTACCCAGTTTTCTTATACATAAAAAGAATTGAGAGAGGTAAGTGAAAACACCTAGGTGAAATATCTAGTATATACCAATGTTTAATAAATCACTAATTTCCTATATTCTTTATCTTTATAGTCTTAACAGTACCAAGCAGTGAGATTTATTCAATAAATATTTGGTAGTTAATAAACAGGTAAAAAAAAAAAAAAAAAACGTATTCCTAAATGCGAAGACATTTAGAAGGAGTCTCTTGAGGATATATATTAAGGGAAATCGTAGACATAGAATGATATAAAGATGATGGTGGACATTCTGAATAAGGGGTATTTTATGAACAAAGGGATGAGGTAGAAGGCAAGCAGATTAACTGTTTAAGAAGACATGCGATATCTCTGCAACAGATTTAAAGAGAAAAAAAAATGATAGGTGGAAGTTATGGGAGAGTATTTCACTGCATTCAATTTTACACAGATGAATGTTTAACATATTAGAAATGTATATATTTATTCTCCAACTTGCTCCAAAAAATAAGTTGAGACTCCTAAGACTCCTTAGAATACGATATTATTATTTTTCTTTTTTGAAGAGAGAGATCTTATTTCCCTTTGTTTCTCTTAATTCAGGATGAAACTTGGTGAACAAAATGCAATCTCAACATCCTGATAAATTTACCAGAAAAGGGCTACCAATATGGATTTTAGTTTTCTAGCAAGCAAAGCAGAAATCTCAGGATATGGTTATGAAGCTCCATTTTGACTGACTTTACAAAAGGGTTCTAAGGTTTTACTTATACAATGGATTTTGATTGTATAAACACCCTGAAAACCAGTGATAGTCATCTTTGCTTATGTGCAAGCACTCTTTATGAAGCTTTACATTTTCTTTTCAAACAGAGGGTCCTTCCGAAAACACAGCACAACATAGATTTATATATATATATATATATATATATGTATATATGTATATATTTGATCTGTGTATAGTAAGCAGTATTTAATAGCAGAGGCTGTGAGTCAGGCTGCCTGGGTTATGAATTCTGGCTTCATTATTTACTAGTTGCACGGTTTAGGCATAATAGTATCTATCCCATAAGATTACTGGAATAAATAAGAGAATGCATATATAAAGTATAGACTATAGAAAGCACTCAGTAGATATTAATAGCTGCTATTATTATTACTAGTAGTTGTTGTTAGCAATGGTTGAGAGAAATAGGGTTGGTAATTTGCTCCACTGGCTTCAGATAGAGCAAAACTGAACTGTGGATCAGGTTCTGTCCACAGAGAGGGGAGATGAGGTTAAGCTGGTTCACAGGGAAGGCCAAAATGAAACAGACAACACAGATCTTATAGGCTGGAAAGAATCCTGCTCTTCAATTACAGTGAAAATCAGTATTTAGAAGCAAGAAAAAAGGATCCCAGCAATTCAGAAATATAGAGAGGTAGAAGAAATAAGAGAGCAGGCAATCAGAACTCCACCTACCCAGAAGGAGGGATAAAGAACAGTTAGGCAGCTGGGAGTTGCATACCCAGCTTCTATTCTTAGAGGGTGCCAGTGGCTGGGGGCAGGAAAGATAGACACTCTTCTATTTTTAAGGTCCCTCCCTAAAGAGTTAAATGGTTAGCCAAAAGAAGAAAACAGAATATCTTCTTGGTCTTTTTGTTTGTTTGTTTATACGTGAGATTCCAATTTACTTATGAGTATATTAAAATGAAAAGGCTAAAGATACCCTGTTTAAATAGCTTAATATAGCAGAAGTCAGAACATTTCTTTCCTCCTTTCCCCATAGGAAAAGATCTACTATAATAGTCATGACTATATTCTGTTTCTAACTACATATCAAGAAATGGTAATACTTTAGGGGCACCTTAGGTGGCTCAGTCGGTTAAGCACCCAACTCTTGATTTTGACCCAGGTCATGATTTCAGGGTTGTGAGATTGAGGCATGGGTTGGTGTGGAGCCTGCTTGAGATTCTCTCTCTTCCTCTCCTTCTGCCCCTCCCACCTCCCCCTACTCTTGAAAAAAAAAAAAAAAGAAATGATATTTTAAAAACTATTTAAAATTATATGTCTTACCACTGTCTCCTGATCCCCTCTATTTGAAATTCCAATTTACATGGTAAACTTTTTAATACAGATTTGCATAATCTAACTAAAAGTCTACTCCTTTAGAAGCCGACTAGTTTCTAGACCCAGCTCTGCTAATTAGCTATTTGACTGTATCTCTGAGTCTGAAGATTTTAATCTATAAAAAAAGAATATTAAATCATTAAATCCGTCTTCAAGCTGCTGTTTTAAATAAAGAATTTAGGTCCAAGACGGCAACATAGGGAGACCCTGAACTCAGCTTCTCCAGGGACACACCAAATCTATAACCATTTATCGAGCAGCTCCTCCTGAAGAACTGAGGACTGACTGAACAACTTCTGCACAACAAAAGATAGGAGACCACATAGAGAACAGCAAGAAAGATGGAGATACGGTAATGAAGGGAGCCCCCACTCCCAACACTGTGCACTACAGTGGGAGGGGTAGTACTGAGAGTCTGTGAGCAGATTCATCTGTCCTGAGGCGTGCACACACACACACACACACACACACACACACACATAGCTGCAGTTTAAAAGGCCAACTAGAATATAAGGAGTCTGGCCCTAGAACTCTGCCAAACGTCAGGGAGACTGCTGGAACTCTCTTTCTAAGTCAGTGGAGCTGTCAAGCACCACAGTTTACATTCCACATCCACCTTGACAGCATGGATAGGAGCATGGTCCGGGCACCGTACCGCCTCAGTGATCCCTGGTCCTCTACCCATACCAGCCCCAACTGTCCCACTGGCAGCCCCTGTGTAGTGCCCACCAGGACACCTGTAGTCAGTGTTCACTATAGCTCCAGACTACCTGACAAGGTAACACAGGTACAAAGCACCCTGAAATACTCCAGGCCCACACCGCTTCAGCTCCAGACAACTTGCCAGAGCACCCCTGGAGCAGAGCATCCCAGGGCACCATAGTCCATACCTGCTTCTGCTCCAGCTGCCCCATGAGGGCAACCCCCTACACAGAGTATCCCAGGACACCCCAGCCTGTACCCACTTTACCATCTGCTGTCACCCTCAACACAGGAGAGCCCTGGGACCAGCCTGCACCCACTTCAGCTTCAGCTGTTCTGTGCCAATGTACCTTCTGTGCAGAGAATCCTAGCACCACCCCAGCCTACATCCATTTCAGCTCCGGTCTTCCCACTAGTGTGGCCCCAGTACACAGTGGGCCAGCCACAGCTTGAGCTAGCTAGCCAAAGTTACCAGGCACACACAATTTACACTGGAGATGACCATACACAAGATCATTCCTTCAAGTGCAGAAGCGGCTGTTCCACCTAATTCATAGAAACAAAAACAGAAAGTCAAGCAAATGAGGACACAGAGGAATATGCTCCAAATGAAAGAACAAGGAAAAAAAACTCAGAAAAAGAACTAAATGAAACAGGTAAGTTTTAGTTTAATTAAGTTTAATCTCAAACTTAAACAGGTAACCTGATAAAGAGTTCAAAGTAATGGTCATAAATATGCTCACCAGACTGAGAGAAGAGTGGATGAACTCAGTGAGAATTTCATCAAAGATATAGAAAATATAAAAAAGAACCACCAGAGTTGACAAGTGCAAAAATTGAAGTGAAAAATACATTAAAGGGAACCAACAGATGAGTGAATGCAGAACTGATCAGCGGTCTGAAAGACAGGGTAATGGAAAGCACCCTAGCTGAACAGCAAAAAGAAAAAAGAATTTTAAAAAACGAGGATGGGTTAGGGATTTCTTAGATAACACCAAGCAAACAAACATTTACATTATAGGGGTCCTAGAAGGAGGAGAGAGAGAAAGGGGCAGAGAACTTACATGAAGAAATAATAGCTGACAACATCCAGGTTCAGGAGGCACAGAGAGTTTGAAACAAGATGAACCCACGGAGGTCCACACCACTACACATAATAATTAAAATGTCAAAGAGGAAAGATAAAAACATACAGTTCCTTACCCAGAACTATGCAATTAAAAGCTCTGAGAGTAGGCATGAAAACCTGCATTAAATAACAAGCCCTGTGTGTGACTAACTTCATGCTTCCTAAAGCTTTTAAAGAGCTACTTGATACTAGAATGACAGATTTTAAATTCCTTAAGGCTGCCTAATGCATGTAACAATTTATAATTGTGTATGTAGATGGTGGGGTTGAGGAGCGATGGATGGGGTATAAGAGCGCTAAAGTATGATAGACCTAACAGTCTGGGAACTAGTTATGAAAATGACAGTTTTCTTGAGGTAGAGAGTGTGGCTATCAGGACAGTAGAGAGAAGATATATGAACAAGCACTGGTGACCGAAATGTCTTGTTTATGGTGCTTGGTGGCTGTGGTCCACTGCCTAAGTCCCTCTGTGAAATAAACCCTGTTATGGTGATAGTTTTCAAAAACTATTACAAGAAATAAACTAGACTGAAGCATATAATGTAAAACATGTGTTTAAATTTGACCGATTCCTAAAAGATAAAAATTGCTGTTTTTAGGAGTGTGGTATCCTTTTAAAGACCAAATATCTCTTGACTCACTATTCTGGATAATTTTTATCACTATCAATCACTCTCAAACTAACATATAACTTTAACTTAACAAGCTATAACCACCAGGTTAAACAGTTTTTAAAAACTAGCAGTTTATTTTATTTCTTATATTTCTTATCTTCAAGGACATTAGTCGTGGAATTTCTCTCTTCAGAAAAATAAACTTTAAATATAGACAATATATAGTGAAGGCTTTCTACTCTATTAAAACTTGCCACTGATGTTAAGCTTATCTATTAAAGAGAAAGTTTGTGAAAAATACATATTTCAGAATTTAAAATTCAAAAGTATTGATTAAAAATGCCTATACCTGGGGTGCCTGGGTGGCTCAGTAAGGGTCTGACTCTTGATTTTGGCTCAGGTCATGATCTCAGGGCTATGAGACAAAAACTACAAAACTAATGAATGAAATCAAAGAACTAAATAAATGGAGAGATATTCCATGTTTCCATGGATAGGAAAACTTAATGTTGTCATGATGTCAGTTCTTCCCAACTTGATCTGCAAATTCAATGCAATCCCAATCAAAACCCCATGAGGTTATTTTATGGATATCAACAAATTGATTCTAAGGTTTATATTGAGGCAAAAGACCCAGAATAGCCAATAGAATACTGAAGAACAAAGTTGGAGGACTGATGAGACTCCACTTTGAGACGTATTTATAAAGTGAAAGTAATAAAGACAACGTTGTGTTGGTGAAAAAAAAGACAAATATATCAAGAGGACAGAACAGAGCCCAGAAATAGACCCACATAAATATAGTCAACTGATCTTTGATAAAGGAGCCAAGGCAATACAATGGAGTAAAGACAGTCTCATCAACAAATGGTGCTGGAACAACTGGACATCCACATGCAAAAAAAAAAAATTGAATCTAGATACACACATTATCCCTTTCACAAAGATTAACTCAAAATGGATCACAGACCTAAATATAAAATGCAAAACTATAAAACTCCTAGAAGATAACATAGGAGAACACCTAGATGATCCTGGGTATGGTGATGTCTTTTTAAAACACCATAATCATGATCCATGAAAGAAATAATTGATAAGCTAGACTTTGTTTAAAAATTAAAAACTCTGCTCTGCGAAAGATAGTATCAAGAGAATTCAAAGACAAACCATAGATTGGGAGAAAATATTTGTAAAAGACACATCTGATAAAGGGCTTCTATATATAACATACAAAGACCTTTCAAAACTCAACAAAAAGAAAACTAATAATCTGATTTAAAATGGGCCAAAAAACTTAACCAACACTTCACCAAAGAAGATATAAAAACAAGCATATGAAAAGATGCTCCACATCACAACGTTATCAGGGAAATGCAAATTAAAACAGGATACCACTACACACCTATTAGAATGGCCAAATCATGAACACTGACAACAGCAAATGCTGGTGAGGATGAACACAAGAACTCTCATACATTGCTGGTGGGAATAAAAAATGATACAGCCACTTCGGAAGACAAGTCTGGCAGTTTCTTACAAAACTAAACCTACTCTTACCATACATTTCAGCAATCGTGCTCCTTGGTATTTACCCAAAGGATCTGAAAACTTATGTCCACCCAAAAACCTGCACAAGGATGTTCACAGCAGCGTTATTCATAGTTGACAAAACTTGGAAGCAACCAAGATGTCCTTCGGTAGTTGAATGTATAAATAAACTGGTACATCCAGACAATGGAATATTATTCAACACTAAAAAGAAATGAGCTATCAAGCTACAAAAAGACATGGTGGAACCTTAAATGCATATTACTAAGTGAAAAAAGCTAATCTGAAAAGGCTATACACTGTATAATTCCAACTACATGATACTGTGGAAAAGGCAAAACAATGACAATAGTAAAAAGGTCAGTAGTTTCCAGAGGTGAGGGAGAGGATAGGGAGATAAGAATTGAATAGGTGGAAGGGCGCCTGGGCGGCTCAGTTCTTAAGCGTCTGCCTTCGGCTCAGGTCATGATCCCAGGGTCCTGGGATCAAGTCCCGCATCGGGCTCCCCGCTCAGCGGGAAGCCTGCTTCTCTCTCTCTCACTCCCCCTGCTTGTGTTCCCTCTCTCGCTGTGTCTCTCTCTGTCAAATAAATAAATAAAAACTTAAAAAAAAAAAAGAATTGAATAGGTGGAGCACAGAGGACTTTCGGGGTAGTGGAAATACTCTGTATGATATTACAATGATGTATTCCATTATACATTTATCCAAACCCATAGATTATATAACACCAATGGTGAACCCTAAGATAAACTATGGACTTTGGGTGGTTATGATATACCACTTAGGTTCATCCTTGGTTTAAAAAAAAAAAAAATTACCGTTCTGTTGAGTAATGTTTTTTGTTTTGTTTTGAGTACTGCTGATAATGGGGGAAGCTATGCATGTATGGGGATGGGGATATAATAGGAAATGTCTGTACTTCCCTCTCAATCTTGCTGTAAACCTAAAACGGCTCTAAAAAATAAAGTCTTAAAAAACTAACACTCCACATTTAATTTAAAATACAATTGTTTCATTATAATACATACTTTAAACATTTACACTGTCAATTACTGGTACATGGTTATTGACTTTTTTTTATATCTTACAACTTACTGTTGTTTCTTGCACAATAAATTTTTAAAAAGTGACTTAACATTTTCACATAACTTTTTGAAAAACAAAGTCCAGACTCTGCTGACCAATTCTCCTTCTGTTCCCCATCTTATCAGTTTCTGTATTGAGAACACTTACCAGATACAGTACATATCTCCATTCTGGAGCTGTGGAATAAGAAAGGATTCACAGAGTTGTAGGGCTAACATAGTCTTGCCTTCTTTTTCAGTGTTACAGATGATATCAATTCCACTCTTACAATCAGTTTTCAATAAATGCTATAAAAGGAAAAGAAAAATCAGTCCATATCATTAAAAATACCTAAAAAGCTAATTGCATTAAATGTGTAGAGTTAACATTCAGGAAAAAAATTAGATTTCTGGTTTTCTTCTACAAAGACAATGATGAATTATACAGAAATATTTCCATAGTTTCACTATATAAAACCTACAGTTTTATGACTATTTTAATCTCATTAATGTCCACACCTTGTAGATAAATAGGTCCTATTAGGAAAAGATTAATTCTTTCATCTTAAAAAAAAAAAGCAAAATAACAAACATGAGCATTTAATTTCTTAGTATTTTATTTAAAAGGCAAAATACTTTATAAAAATGTATTTTAAAAAGTGCTAAATAATTAATTGAAATTTTTATTTAAAATGCTTCTCAGTTTTATTTAACCTCTTATCTGTCACAAGAAACTCAAGATGAATAATGCTATTGATGAATGTTTTGTTAATTTCATCATTTGTTGGTATCAGATTGTCTAATTGAACAGGAGCTTAAAGAATGGTGCCAATGAGAACACATCTAGATAATGTAATCTTAAAACTTTTGGTGTTACAGTAAAAGGACTTTAACAAGAATGGGCAACTTTTTTTATTTTTGGTAGGGTTAAAATAGTAATAGGCAAACATAATCTCAAACAATACCTCCTGGAATAGCTGATCTTCTACAGGTGACATAAACAGACATGTGAAGAGTGCTTGATGGAAGTACAAGTCTTTGCTGATTTCTGGGTGATTTATACAAGATTTAATAAGAGCCATTGCTTCAGGTATGCGTTCACAAGCAATTAGGTATCTGGCACGCAGTTCAAAGAACAGTGGATTTTCAGAACTTAAATATTTGTTCACTACATTAAAAAGAAAACAGATTCTTATTACTCTTAAGAAAAGATTCTCAAAGTTGTTTGAAACTTTACCACTAAACATGTGGTACACCTAAGGAGATTAAGTAGTTATTAAATAGCATTTTCCTTAGTAGGAGTATATTTGTCAAAGAATATTCAGTTATATGATTGGAAAAATGGAAATAAGAGCAACACCAAAACAGTGCTCAAGAACTATTGACTTCTTTTCAGTCTAAAAAGTGAAAAATAATTTAAAAAGAAAATAAAATGAAATATTCTCTTTCCAGTTCACTAATATGGTAAAATGTTTCAGATAACATGGGGTCTGGAATTTCTATGTACTTTATTTTTTTTACTGTCCAATCTTTTCATTACTATAGGATTAAAAGGCTGACTCCTAATTTGTCATTAAAACCACATTGATTTAGATTATAGAGAAAAGTAATTTGAATTAATGAAAACATAATATTTTATTACTTTTTAACAAAAAATTAAGTTGAAAGTAGTGCCAAATAGGACTGCTTATTAGTATATGCTCATGTGTCACTAATAATAATTACTAATACTTGTTTTTACACAATTTAAAAATATATAAATACCTTTTATCTACATAAGTTTATTTAGACCTAACAACAACCTATGACAGGTATCATAGTACTTCTTTCACAGATCACGAAACTGAGTCTCAGAGAGGTCAAATGACTTGCCCAAGGACAAAGAATAAGTGGTAGAACACGAACAGGGACCCATATTTCAAATCCAAAGTGTTTTCATTAGTTGTGTATGTTTAATCAGTAGCTCCTAAAATGCCTACGAGTGATGTTTTATTTGGGCTTCAACATTTGCCTTGCAGTTCTGTTTTACTGTATATGATAAGCAGACAGTGATTTGTATAGTTAATGCAAAGATAAACTTCAGACAGGTCTTTACCCTAAAAGTCACCAACTAGAGGAGAGTCATCCATATTAATCAGACTCTAGAGCAGCTTTTCCCAAAGTGAGGTATGCTAGTGGAATATGAAAGGAGTATGTACATAAGGACTAGAGAAAGAGAGAGAGAGAGAGAGAGATGCCATCAGCCCTCACACCAACCAACAACAGATTTGTTCTAGCTCCTAGTCAGAGAAGCTTCAAAGCTCCCCTAAAAGTCCAAACTTTCTTCTCCTCTGTTCTCACTCCTTTTGAAACTCTTTGTCTCGCTCCTGTCTGCTCTGGCCACATTTCCCAGTCTCCTCATAGTTTTCTTCAGTTTGTCACCCTTGCCTTCCCTATATGGACTCTTTACTTTTCCTCAATGATCCAACTCTTTCTCTTCAGTTCCAACTTCCTCCCTCTTCAGTTTTTATTCTTTGCTGAAACCCTCACATCAACTTCCAGTCTCCTCTGTATCCCCTGGGTGTTTACCACTAAACCACTGTCATATATTCCGTAGCCTTCTCATCCTACCACTTTGCACTACTTCTCCTGGTCTTCTCTATTTCTTCATCTTCTCTCACATCTCTGTCACAGTCCTCCACATTTGTATCTGGGGTTGGCTTACTCTTAAGCTGGAGAAGCATAGCCCCTTCTCCACTCAGCTGTACTCAAAGCCCACCCGCAACCCTTAACATGAGACAAATGGAAAGATCCTAACCTGATCAACATAATACATGGTATGAAGTATCCTCACCAGACCACGGTCTGAATGGTTCCAAGGCTAGGAAGTCTTGTCTTTTCCCTCTGGCCATCTTATAATCGCACTTCACGGGCTCTCCATGCTTTCAAATGTTTTCCATACTTTTTTGCTTATACTACTGCTGAGTTTACATTCTAAGTTTAATGATCCAAAATGTTCTGGGGCTCAGGAATAATAGGGCAAATATTTTTAAAAGAATTAACTAGAAGTAATTGACAGAGCCTTTTGCCTCAAAAGGAAATTTTGGCCCACAGGAAACACTGTGGATCTAGGTTGAAGAGGAAGTAATGTCAAAGAAGTACACAGGGCATTAAGGGGAATATCTATTAATGGATGAAGTTTGGGAAATACTGCTCCAGAGTATTTGGAATTGAAATCTACTTATTCATTCAACTAGTCACTCATTCATTTAACACATTCATCATGTGGTCATTCATTCAGTTAACAAATACTTATATTGAGGACCTACTCTGACCTAGGCACTGGGCTGGGTATAGGATATGCAGTAGTGGTGATAAAAACTGGCAGAGTTCCAGCCCTCACAGAGTTTCCTGTATAAGGGAGATTCCATGTGCTTAAGCAGGGCATTTTTTTTAAGGGTGTTTGTTCCTACTTAAATAGATTTTTAAAACATAACAAGTGGCGAAAACAAACTCTGTCAGTAACGTCTGCATAGTAAAAGTGTTAACACTCTGAATTCCCATTAGAATAAATGGGAAATTACTGGAAATAAATGTACCTAGTCTGGTGTCAAAAGTCATTCTTGGGCCAGGTTAGTATAACAATTTAAACACACTTCATGTGAAAATACATTACTCTTATTCAGTATTAAAAGATAAAGAAAAATCACTATTACTGCTCTAATTAGAAATGAAATTGCGCTTGCTTCTCACAAATGTTGGTTTTGATTTTGAGTCTCCTGAAGTACCTATCTCCTGAGATGCTGGCTGGGCTTTAAGAACAGCTTGCAACACTGGATCTTCCCATGGGCCACCATCTCTAATGATTCGAGTCACCAGTTCCAGATTCACATTTCCATATCTGCGGAGGTGATTCTGGCATTCCTAGGAGAGAAAAATCATTTTGGCTTTGTGAATTTAAAGGGGTTAAAAACTAAACTTGATCATCCTTGTCAATAAAATGACTGGTGGTCAATGAGGCAGCTATTAAATTATAAAAGAGAAAGGGTTGCTACAGTAACCTAAGTAGGGTGTCAAAACCCCATCAGTACACAAATAGGCTTTAATGCCAAAGGTTACAGAGTTTTTACATAATTGGACTTAGAAAATCCAATTATAATAGGGATGAAGTGTAACCCAAGGGAAAAACTTAAGGGATGCATCATTTCTAGGAAAAGAACCAGGTTGCAAAACCTATGGGAAAAACTTACAGGATGCATCATTTCTAGGAAAAGAACCAGGTTGCAAAAATGTAAAACTTAAATGTTGAGTTAAATTTATTTGAGGGCTCATAAAACTTCTGTTAACAATGGCAAGCAAGAGCCTGACTATAAAAAGGAGGTAGAGGGGTTCCTGTGCAATACAGACTGTGGTTGGCAGACAGACACAGGTCCCTTGCTCTGATCCCAAGTGTATACTCTTAGGTTATGCTGGAAGGCTGGAAGATGGAAATTCTATTGCATTTTATTGTGTTAGCAGATTTGTAGTCTTGGGATGAAGAAATGGCAGACTGAAGGAATGAATCCAACCTATAATACGAAAACTTTGCATTCGTTTTAAGATAAAGATGTACTGATAAGTTGGGCATTAACTGATAATTTGTCTAGGCATTTTCAGGGATTTTTTTAAAGATGTTTGAAATGTTTTTTAGAGAATCTGTTATATTAGACTCATGATAATAATATGAATTATGTAACAAGTTGTTTGTAAACAAATCTTAATATTTAGGAGAACTTGGCCGGCTGAATTTAAAAATATTATTTATTAGATTTAGATTTATAAAATTTAATTGTTTGATTATGCTTTTTTTAATTCATTATACACCTTGGTTGTTGTTTTGAAAATGATTCCAGGAATTTAATTCAATAATTTTAAAAGATTAACTGAAGGCCTAGTGAAGAGTATGACTAGATATATTTTTTAAATGCATACACTGAGCTTACAGCCTTAAGAAAAAAATTAGATATTGAAATTGGCAATCTTAAAAATGTGAATAAATTGCACATCAATTAAAACACAAACAATAGCCAAAATTTCTTAATGTGCTCAAAAAATCCCTCAGACATTAAAAACACAGTAACAGTTGCAAAGCAAAGCTTCAGTATAAAACAATACATTATTACAAATCTTACTTATGACATAAATCATCAGGCTACATATTCCAAGTGTCAATAAACACTTTGCTTTTATATGCCATGTTCATTCATCATTTGAATGTTAAAAGTGGTTATTGATATGCCACTTTTTATTCCTTGTTAAACTACATAAAAAGAGGTTTTATTTGTTTTGTAAGAGAACAAGGCAGTAGAAGTATCAAGTTTTAAGATAAAGAATCATTTAGTCAAAGAAGTCAAAGGATCATTAAGTCGTAACATGAAAATAATATCTTCTAAAAGTTAGAGTATTCCCAAATTAAAATGAGCAAGCAAGCAAACAAACAAACAAAAACTATATAAGTAATGGGCAAGTTACTTAACCTCTCTGTGCTCCTTCAGTTAACTCATCTGCAGAATAGATACTAAAAACACCTATTTCACAGGATTGTTGTAAGGTTTAAATATACAGTATTGAAAGGTGCTTAGTACAGTGCCTGGCACATAGTAAGCACTTAATATTTCTTCTAGTATTTTTAACAATTTGGATAAATAAGTTTATCTTAGCATACCCAAATGCCTTAGAATAAAATTAATTTCTATATTTCCATGTGTCAGCATGTTATAGCATTCATAAAAATAACGTATAAAGTTTTTGATCGGCCACGATATGTTTTAAACACATGGAACATAGTAACAATCTGTGGTAACAATTTATGACTTAAAACAATCATCAATTTCAAACCTAAAGGTAAACAAACTTCTAAATTACTCTAGACACACATACTGCTACCCCTAAAATTCAACTACTGTAAACTGGCTTTTGGTCCAATAAAAGCACAAGAGATAAGGTAAGCTGGTTGCTAGCCCCTGAATCACTGGTGAGCTTTAGTTTTGCTTCTGAACTCTTGGATAACCCATCTTTCTAGCTGTCTTACAGTAGGTAAGGTACCAATCATACAGCCATTAGCATTGTGGGACCTATAACTGGACTTAGGCCTAAGTCAAGATATGGTGCAATAGGTCTATTGCTAATTTCCTAAATATAGCTGAAAAGTAAGAAATACTTGGAGGTCTTGTTAAAAAAGAGATTCCCAGGCACCAATTCAAACATACTAAATCAAAATTTCTAGAGGAAAGCCCTGATAAACTGTATATTTAATAACCCCCACCCCACAGTCAACTTTGGCATACTTTTTAATTGTACCTTCTATATTTAAAGTGTACTTTCATAAATGCTAATACTAGAAATTATATACTTGTACTCCTATCAACCCTTCTATTAAAAATTAGTCAATTACCTTAAGTTCATTTTTCTAAGATAAAGATTATAAGGTAGAGTTTTCTTGTGTGTGTGTATGTGCACTTCTTCAATCAAGTGCACCATATTTTGGAGACCACTTTTATGGGAAATAGCTCTGGACAGGAATTAGAGATGAAATGAAGATTTCATTTTGGTCTATTTAAAAAGACATGGGATGAAAGAGACCAAGTCTGTCTGTAAATATCTTTTGGCTCCCCACTCCTATGGATGATATGCAATTTAAAAGACTTGAAAGTGAAAAAGGAAGCACTTAAACCACTGTAGAATTCACAACTTATCTTTCCTATATATGCATATTATATATTTTTTAGAATGTTTACTTAATTAAAAACCTGGACCTAAATATTAACTTAATCTTTAATTAAGTCATGTCTACTATAGTTGATACCCACCACACTGTGCTTAACATAATCCCCTCAGAAATTTCCATTCAACCTTGTGTTTTTGCCAAAGGTAGAGAGAAAACACAACTCCTTCCCTCACTCTTCTTTCAGAATCTATTGTGGTATGGGCTTAATATTTTGTTCAGAAGAATTTTCTTCCCTGAACCTGTTGCCTCTTTAGAACTGGCACCTATAACATGTCTGCAAAACTGCAGACCAGTTTTCTGGCCATTCTATATACTTCTTTGACAGCTTATAGAATGAAATTTTATTTTTTAAGATTTTATTTATTTATTTGACAGAGAGAGACAAAGCGAGAGAGGGAACACAAGCAGGGGGAGTGGGAGAGGGAGAAGCAAGCTTCCCCCTGAGCAGGGAGCCCAATGTGGGGCTCGATCCCAGGACCCTGGGACCATGACCTGAGCCAAAGGCAGACACTAACAACTGAGCCACCCAGGCGCCCCATCTTTTTTTTTTAATAGCATAAAATTCTTAATGCCCCAACTTCATATTTAAGGACCTCTGGATGTACCTTCCTAACTCATTCACCTATTGTACAGGAATCCTTTCCTCCAACCTCATCTCTTCCATGTCTCTTAGATTCATCATGTACTGTCTTGCTTATGCTTTTCTCATCATTACTTTCTTTCTCCTTCAACTTCCTATAAACCTATCTAAACCTTCCCATAAACCATTCTAAATCCTTTCCTATCTTTTCATAGTCCTACTTTTCCCTGAGAAACCTCTACTAGCTACCTCAGTCCATAATAAACTTAATTCCTTCTCCTGCAGTACTGAAAATGAGTACCAGTCTACTCTTCTGGTATTTATCATGTAAGAGAAGGCCTTGTATTAAGGGTTGACATCTTACTTCTTAGGTAATTAAAAGCTTCAAACAGAGCCAAGAAAGGAAAGGTATACCAGAGAAGATAAATTCTCAGTAATTAACTTTTTAATTAAAATATGGTTTTATGGAAATCCATGTAATCGGAAGCACTATGAAGTGTCTGTCTTATTTTGAATGAAATGCAGGTTCCACAGTAAAATTATAGAACACCATGTCAAATTCATTCATAAAACAAGCTATTATAGCAAATCAAATTAAAAATATTTTTTAAAGGTCTTCAGTCTGGTCACTGACTTTCAGAGCTTTTAAAATACACAAAATCTTCTTAACAATACTTTGAAATAAGATATGATCATATCTTTTATTTATCACACTTTCTCATTGGGTATCTTATGGCAAAGCATTTCAAAAAGTTGTAAAATATAAAGATGTTACACAGTTTTCTTTTAGAAAAAGACAACATCACAGATTTGCCGTTCTTTTCTGTGGCAAGTTCCTAAGGAATATTTACCTAATGTTTTTAAAAAAAATAAGCATCCTGAGTTTGTCCATACAGAGAAGACGGTATAACAGTGAAAAGGTTACTGCTTTTCAAAAGAAAGTTCTTATGGAGAAAATGATTTAAAATGAATGTTTGAAAGTGTCTGCATTTTTACATGTTTGCTGTTGCCAAAAATCAGCATGTCACCTATAATGTTTGTATCTGTGCCCTTAAAAAAATTAAATTAGAATATTTTTATTGAAAAACCTTTCAACTGCAGCATTTTAATAGGTTTTCAATTCATATGTTAAAAATGGTTAGTATCAAGAAAACACTGCTTTCAGTAACAATAGAAATTTAGTAGTCAGATTTCAACAACTCTAAATTTGGTGGAAGGAATTTAAAACTAAGTATCACAGTTTAGAAGATTTTTCATTTGGATCTACCAAAGGTGTCTTTTTCACCTATGACAGCTATTAAAACCAAGTATCCAAGTAAACTGAACCTAAAATCAGACTATGAATTACTATATGACCAAGTGTTAAAATTTTTCAAAATAAAACATACTCAGTCACATTGCTGTCATTAGTTCTTCCACTGTTAAAACATTTTACTTTTATCTTTTTAAAATGTTTTTTATGTTTTATAATGTATATAATATTAGTACATGTACATAAATAACAAATATGCGTGTATTGATATGCATATATTTTTTTAACACCTGGATGGTTGTCCTATCAGAAGTCTAGAGATTCCTGGTTTTAGGTATTACTTGTTTTTACACTGGGTTTGGAATCAAATATAAAACTCACCGTCTTCTATTGATCCCAATTTACATCAACTTTCTTTATTATTTGATGTGTTATTTCTACTGTTTACACTCTAGTGTAGGCCTTCATCTGCTATCATTTAGATAACCACATTAATTTCTTCTTCCTCTCTCCCCCAATAAGTCTTTGGAAGGCCTCAAAATGTTAGATCACAAAGCATTTTATTAAGATAGCAGTATAAATAAAACATTTCTTTAGGGGCTCATGGCTGGCTCAGTTGGAAGAGCATGTAACCCTTGGTCTCAAGGTCATGAGTTCAAGCCTCTCTTGGGTCTAGAGATTACTTAAATAAAACTTAAAAAAAATAGGTTTAAAGAAATTTTTTTTTATCTACATTACTGCAAACACATGATTATATCAATTCATAGAATAGATTAAGTGTAATACTGGTTGAAGGTAAGACTTAGGCCCTTGTCCTACTTCTATAAACCTCAACTCCATCGGAGCTTAATTTTCTGATCTGTAAAATAAGGGATTATTGGATTAAACAATTATCTCAAAATTATAAAAATCCATGAATGCCTATTAATTACATAAATTTGATTTTTAAAAATAACTAGTATCATGTACTTAGTGAGCTATTTAAGATGCCTCATTTGGGGACTTTAGAAAAAAATGGCTATTTAAATATAAGTAATTGTTCCCTGTTTAATAAACATGACTACATTTTTATACATTTTAAAAATCTTAAGTAGTAAATGTAAATGTTACTTAAATTAGCAATTGAAGTCTTATCTGAAGGGGAAGCCAATCAGAAGTCCAGCAAAACTTTCAACTGAGAGCATAACCAAATTTCAGAATCGGTGATTGCCATGCTAATGAAAGCACAACCCTACCAGTAACATCTTTAATTTGGTAAGGAAATAACATGGCCAACAGTGAAGTGCTATTGTTATGATTCTAACCTGTAAGACAGACCCTGACACAGAATTAAGGTGTGTGCAAGATTTACTTGAGTACAGGTTCCCATACAAAGAAATAAATATAAAATCTGATTCAGCGGAAAGAGCAACAGAGTTAGTCAAGACAACAGGTCACAGTACTGGCACTGCTACAAATTGGGCAAGTTAATCTCCAATAAATATTACTGAATGGACGAATGAATGAATTTCCATGTCCTTGGTTTCATCATGTATTAAAGTTAGACTGGATTTAATGACCTTTACAGTGCTTCACAGCTAAATTTTCTATGATCTAGTATATTATCTGGGAAAACATAAACTACTTCAAGCACTAATATGCTCATAATTCTAGTTATTAGGACACTATAGAATCATCTTTCAGTGATCAATAAATGCCTCAATGACCCTGATACGCTGTCAGAGCTATTTTCCAAGTATTAATCTTATCATTGATTTTGAAGGCACTTCCATGCCTGCTCCTGACAACACAAAATTGTAAGATGCTCAGAATGTAAGATCTTTGTTTATAGTTGGATACTATGTATGAATAACTATCAATGCACAATGTTTAGTACCTGCTTTTGAGATGACTGCCATTCCATGTGTCAGAGTGTACTGGCCTTTCCTGAGATACACAACTTATTGATGCTGACAGCCTTATCTTTTGGAGGCTTGTCTTGATCCCTTGAGCTTAACTGTCTCAAGTTTATAAATTATATTATGCTTGAAATAACTCTGGCTCTTAAATTTCTTCAAAGTGATCACAGAACTTCAACAGTTGAGGTAAAATATTTCCTTCTCAGATTTTTAAAAAAAGTAAGAGAAAGTGAAAACATTTCTGAGTTGGTAATATACAAGAATTATTAATAGTAGTAACAAGTTCAGACATATAAATGACAGTGAAAAAATATCAAAGCTTTACCCATTTCAACACAAAATTTATCTAAGGAATACAATTTTTATAAAATGATTTCAGAATCTGAAATTTTAATTTTAACATCAGTCTTTTTCATTCCCAATGCTAAATATGTGGCATACTTGTTAAGCATGTTTCTTTCAGAGACAGTGAAATCTCTTCCCTTATACCTTTTTCACAATTAAGCAGACTTCAATTTCTCTTTTTTTCTACATGCTGCCAAAGTAGAATCCACAAATAAATATTCAGTGGTTTAATCCCCTGAATGCATTTGTTGATCTGTCCCCCATCTCACTGTACAGTAGTAACGAGTGGTCCATGAGGTAAATTTCAGAAAATGTACCTGTTTCTTGTTTTTTAGAGTTCAGCAATGATGATACATCTCTAAGAGGGATTTTTTTTTTTTTTTTAAAGAAAGAAATGCCTATGAACTTATTTATCCTTCATTTGCGTTGGCAAACATACCAATGCTAGGGGCTAAGACTACTAAGTGCTGGAGACACAGGGATGAAAGTAGCCTCTGCCCACGAGCTCTAACAGCATAGTTGGAGAGGCTTATCAAGCCACAGACAGAACACAGAGGGATTATGTTTCAGTAACAGTAGAAAAGCTTGTGGCAGGGTGAGTGGGGTGGCATCATATGCAGTCAAAATGGAATTAAGCAGAGAGAGGAGAGAACTTCTATTAGAGAAGAAAAAAATATGTGAACACAAATTTTGAAACTGCTCCTCAAAATTTCTTGATATTATTAAGTTGGTATTATCATATTCTCTAAAAGCATTTTAACCAGTACTACAAAGGTGGTTTGAATACCAAGATTAGGATTTTACCAAATTAAGTCTTTGGGCAGCTTACTGCAAGTAGTCTAGGAAGGGAACACAGTCCAGAAGGTTTTAGTAGAAAGTAGGTTCTTCATATTAGGGGCACCTGGGTGGCTCAGTCAATTAAGTGTCCAACTCTTGATTTTAGCTCAGGTCATGATCTCAGAGTAGTGAGATCGAGCCCCGCCACTGGGCTCCACACTCAGTGTTCAGTGGGGAGTCTGCTTGAGATTCTCTCTCCCCCTCTCCCTCTGTTCCTCTCTCCCATGTGCACTCTCTCACACATGCACTCTCTCCCTCAAATAAAATAAATAAATCTTTTAAACCATATTAGCTAAAAATAAAATCTGGGAGGTATGCTGGGTTACAATGCCACTGACTTCCATTAGGGAAAATCAACATTTGCCCCAGTGAAATAGGATGGGCATAACAACTTAAATTCCTCTCTTGTGGCTGGTTCTTTTACTTTTGATTCTTTTTGCTCTTCTTTTACAATGCTATCACAATAAAATAGTGTTGGGCCTCCTCCTGTTTGGGAGGTTGTATCCCCTATCTCTTCCCATCTGCTTCCCCCAAATATCCAAAGAAGGACAAGCAGATTGAAAAATAGGGTAGAATCTCAGGAAAGAAAGTTTAACTAAGACCTACTTCTATTCTGAACAAAAAAGACCTTTGTGACTTATACACTGACCCCAAGGGATGAGGAGAGAATTTTCACTGAGGTCAGGGCAGGCTTACTAAAACAACTGCAGAGCTCTAGCAGTAAGGCTTTTAGATTATTGGTTAGCATTTTGCTGACTACTCCAGGGTCTTTTTTTCCCCCCCTATATTGGGGCTGGGGAGGCTTTATAACATCTATTTTTCTCTTGGTTTATAAAAGTAATACGTGTTCTTGGTTAAAAACAAACAAACAAAAAAGGCAAGAAAGATACAAATACAGACCCATCAATCTAACCATCACTGGGCATTAGTACTTGGATGTTCCAAAGATATTTAAAACTCTGTCTAGAATGGAAGTTATCTTCTTTCTATATCCTGTTCTTCCCCGTATAATCACTGCTCACTTAGTGAATGGCACTACTCTATATGGTTACATCAGCTTAAATGCCCCCAAAATATACCTGATTCTTCCCTATCTTCCTTATCTCCATCCAATCAATACCATAATCTGGGATTTTAGTTCCTTATCATTATGTGTGTGCTTGTATTTTCTTTTCCCAGAATCATTTCTAACATTAAAGAATTTTCATTACAGCCATATTAATAACAGTCTACTAATTTTTACTTGTTCCCTCACATCAGTCCTATTTTTTAATTCTATAACAACTCTATTTGTAAATTCTTTGTTTTGACCATTTCTTAAATCAGCTGGCATACTTTTTTTTTTCTGATAAAAGACTTATAGTTGCTTTGTTTTTCTAGTATTTGGACTATTTCTTTCTGTTGCCCTCTCTCATAAACTATAGGGCTTGGCAGTAGTATTATTAAATAACATTTTTTCCCTTAAAAACTCCATAGACATTATTTATTTATTCTGGTATTTGTTACAGTGGAAAAGTTCACTGCCAGCCTGATTTTATTTTTACCTTTGTGAGAATCCTGTTTTACATGAGTCCTGCATTTGTAGGAACTTTCCTTTATCCTGAGAATTGAAGACTCCAATAAGATATGGCTGCATGTAACTATTGAGAATACATTTTTAGAGAACTGTTTCCTTCACTGATTGAGTTTTTTCTGGAGCTAATCTGCTATTGATCATCTACTTTTAATTTAGTAGTTTCATCTCCATACAATATTTTAACTCCATACATTCTCTGGGATGGTCCCTTCTTTACAATTTCACTTCCAGTTTCATGGAGAATACCCTGAACTCAACCACAGAAAGAACAAAACTGATCTTTTTTTTTTTTTTTAACTGTCTTACCTTAACCATGTTAACTGATGATAACTGGCATTAATCTCCTTATTCATCTTTACCTAGAATATCTAGAAAGAGAGCTGTTTTACTAATGGGTAAATAAGTCTGACTCCTTTAAGCTCAACCAAGATGGAAGGGAAAAGGTTCTAAGTTTACTTTGTTAGATCAATGGCCCACGAGGCAGTAAAGAGGAAGCTACAGTGGGAGACAACCACACCTCTTTACAAAACTTTCTAACCTCTGGGTATTGGGGCAGGCTGCATTTAGTTTTGGTCATACTCTCATTTTCTCAATGGAAGGAATGCTTTCATGGAGAGCCATACATCCCATTTTTAATATTGATAGCTTAGTCATATCAGTATTCCTGTTCTGTGGGCTTGGAGGCACACCTGGCGCACTTTCAAGAAGCACCAATAAGAATGAGATTGGCCATACACCTAATGCCCCACAATCTGGAATTTTTTCTAGTCCCCACCATTACAAGCTGATAGGGGTAGGGGGCATTACTGGATAGCATTTGGAAGGCCTTCCCTCTCTTTCCCCTATTTAATCACATTCCGTTAATCAAGTATGGTTTGGCCTATCACTTGAGATGGATTCATCCCTGAGGGCTTGATATAGATCCTGATCCTAGTTTCCAACATTCATAAGGAATTTTATTCTCATGTTATTTTTATCATTGGGAATCTAAATTTAATTACATTAATGGGTTTTGGAGACCCAGTGTATGAATTCAATCACAAGCCTATGGAAAGCTTACCAATGAACAATTAAAAATAATAATAAGGTAGGCTCATCATATAAGAAATGTGTCATCTTTTTTTGAGGTAAAGAAAAATTATCGAAAGACAAAAACTAAGAAAGCAAACGTTTAGAAGCCAGCAAACAGAACATCTGGCTCTAAGAATGAAATTTCCTCTTGGAATAAGGTAGAGAAAAAATTACAGTCAGCCAATAACAAGATTTAAAATTTCTACTTGAGCAGCTCAGATTTTAGGAGATCAGAAATTCATTGAAGAAAAGAGTAACTTAAGAATAAACTTAAGGGCCAGGTTTTCGTCTTACTGTGAAAACAGAAATCCAGGTAGGAGGACTTCAGAGCCACATGCCAACAGGAGGGATAATTAACTCAAATCCAGCAAAGAAAGTTAATCCCCTGTTAACTCAGATTGTGTTCCAGGGACAAGCACCATAGCCATCACTTCTGAGCATGATAGAAATGTAGACTCTCAGGCCCCCACCACTCCAGAACTACTGAATCAATATCTGCATTTTAACAAGATCCCTAGGTACATTAAAGTATGAGCAACATTAATTTCATCCTACTTATGGTAGAGGAAGAAAGCCCAAGATCTTAAGCTGGTAGAAATCTTTATGAAAGATGAATAGTAATGAACCACTTGGGGAAATAGGGTTTGCATTAGAAAATATAAAAACATTCCAAAAAGTGACATTGGGATTATCACTGGACTATCAAAGATAAGTCAAAAGCCTGGGGAAATTACAAAGCTTAGCAAATGCAAGAGTTTAGGGAAGTGTACATGATGGACGACATGTTGGCCCTCCGTGGGTCCCTAAGGGCACAGGCCTGAAAGCACCAAATAGCAGCAGCTCAGTTCAGAAAATGGAGGACGAAAGGTGGTGAAATCTCTCCTAGGAGGCAGGAGTTAGAGGCTTGAGAAAATTCAGAGTAGGAAGAAAGAAGCTGGAAGTAGGAAGAAGCCATAGCAACAAAAGTGGCAGAAGTGGCATAGAGATTTTAAAAACAAAAGAGAACAAAAGGAGGGTTGGGCTTTAGAAATTGAGCAGAAGATAGTAAAGGGTACAAAACCAAGAACTCTTCCCTGAGGAATTATTTTGAAAACTGAATGGAAACCCTGCTCAAAAAAAAAAAAAAGAAAAAAGAAATTTTTATCCCTTCACAGATGTTATGATTTCACACATTTAAAACATAATTGAAATATCGTCTCTCATCTACTCTACAAACACTTCAGCAGTTCCCATTATCAGTGCTCAGTTAACATCTTCATGAGGCATTTTCTGACCATTCATTTAAAACTGAAATTTCTTTCCCCAATACCACCATGCCAGCACTCCCTAGCTCCCTGGCCTGCTTCATTTTCCTGTGAGTCATTTGTCACTTTCTAAAATAATCTTAATTTTACAAAGATTTGATTTATTGTCTTTATGTCTTTTTACTAGAATTAAACTCCACAATAGGAGGGTTCTTCTGGTTTTGCTTACTACTGTTTTTCCCAGAACTTAGTGCCTAGCATATACTAGAGACTTAATAAATATTTGCCTAGTAAAAATTCAAAAATGGAATGCCAAGAACACAAGTGTCAAAGGAAAAATAGAATGGAAAATTACAAAGTTTTAAATACTGAATATAGACTTTAATTAGAGTGGGGCACCTGGCTGGTTCAGTTGGAAAAGCATAGGACTCTTGATCTCAGGGTCATGAGTTTAAGCCCCACATAGGATGTAGAGATTACTAAAAAAATAAATAAATAAACTCAAAAAAAATTTAAGCAAGTAGAATGTTAATATAATATACCTAGTTTTACTGATTCTAAGATGCATTTTTTTCCTATTTTTACAACTCTAAAATCAGAGTATGTTTTATAGTCAACACTATCTTAGAATCCAAGCCAGCCTGGTAATGATCGCAAGGTAGTTGTCATTCTGTATCCATGGACATTCAAAGAGACAGCATGAAAACTTGCAAAAAGGTATACTGGTGACTCCGAATAAAATGCAACAGACTAGCAGAGCACTCTTAACTTGTGGGAGGCAAATGGTATGGGGAGGGCATAGGGCAATTAATGTAATTTAACAATACTCTGAAGCAGGAGTCAAAAGCTGGCTGGTTAAACAGAACCCTAAAACCAGCTTAAGCTTTGGGCGCCTGGGTGGCTCAGTCGTTAAGCGTCTGCCTTCGGCTCAGGTCATGATCCTAGGGTCCTGGGATCGAGTCCCACATCAGGCTCCCTACCTGGCAGGAAGCCTGCTTCTCCCTCTCCCACTCCCCCTGCTTCTATTCTTGCTCTCGCTGTCTCTGTCTCTGTCAAATAAATAAATAAAATCTTAATAAAAAAAAAACAGCTTAAGCTTTCAAAAGCCCAGTGCCAATGGCTTTTAGCTCTTTTATCAACTATTTTAGGAATGCTACCTTCTGTGCCACTGAAGACAAAATGGTATAGAAAAACAGACAGTGACTGAGTGGAAAAACAAATCTAGAGTCAGATTCCAAAAGTGAAGAAGTTCTAGATATATCTTAGCCATTTAAGTCTGCTTCTAATTTTCCTATGTCTATGTATGCACCAGAGTGAGCAATCATAAAAATCTATTTTAATTCAGTCTAAAAGCTCTCTTTCAATAAATACAAAATAAAAATTCCAGGTGAGAGAAAGCACTGCATGACGTTTCTGTTACTATGCTGATCTCCTTCCTTAAGATGGACTCCTGGTTGACCACAAGCCTCTCTTACTAACACATAATAGGAATAAATGTAAGATGTCTGAACACTTTACCCCTAGATGGAGCTCAAAGTACATCTTCCTTTATTCCACTCTAGAGAATAATGATGAGATGACAAGGACATATTAGTGAGCCATAGTACTAGGTACTGCTTCCCAAGTAAATGGTAAAAAGATCAATGATCAAATGTTCTTGCGTCTACAGGTCTTTGGATCTTTGTCATTCCCTTCAGGATTTACTTTCTCCTCTCATATAGTACGTGCCAAAAAAAAAAAAAAAAAAAAATTGCTTCCTATCTTGAGAAGGCTATTGAGAAAATAAATGAGAAAATCAGGATATAGCCAAGGGGAAAAAGTGACATGGGACAGACAGCCGGCTTTTAGGCTAGACAAGAAGAGTCCTTCTTGAGTTCTACATGGGGCTTTGAAACCAAAGCCTATAGCAATAAAAAGTGTGAGTATATGTGCAAGATGTGCTTAGGAATCTACAAGGGTGGTAGTAGCAAGCTCTGGTCTAGCAAATGTGGAACTGGAATGTTAATTTGAACAGCTTTTAGTAATATAGCTAAAAGTTAATTTTTAAGAACCTTATTTTTCTGCTAGTAAAATATATAGGATTCTAACCATTGCCATCTTAGTAAATATAAAAACTTAAAAGCAATAAACAATCAATATATCATTTTTAGGGGGAGAATAACGCATGTGTTAAACATAGACAAAATGTGAAAGAGTAAACTGTTTTACCTGGAATGATCCAAGAATATCCTTTAGGGGCTCTTCATAAAACTCATCTCTTCCAAAGAACAGCAGCAACTCAAAGAAGCTCCTAGAAAGAATAAGTGAATAATAACTTTCATTGCTTCTTTAATTTTTTTTGCCCCAATTTAAAATATTCTCAAGAGATAAAAGTTATGTAATATCAGACATGTGGTTTTAAAATAGCCAGATTTGAATCATTACATTGATCATTTAAGATTCATGTTAGGTTTTCAGTGAAATTTTAATAGAAGTGTCTTCAAAGAAAATACAAAGAAATATACTGAAGTTCTAGAACTACAGAATGAACAATTACATTACTCATGCCTACCAGTGTTCACAATGCAAAAAAAAAAACAAAAACGCAGTGGTACACCAGGTGGCAAAAATGTTGCTACACGTCAAGATGGTTTAAAATGGGTCCAGCTTCACCCTTGTACAATGGGCCCCTTAGAAAATTCAAAATCTAATTTTCTTCAGATGGATATAAAGGATGGATAAAATTAACACAAAGGTATAAGAAAATTAGTCACTGTGAAACTCTCTGCCAACATTTATGTTATAGTAGTATCACCAATTAGGTATCTAATAAACGATACATGGGTTCTCAAACTGGGCTTACCTTGATTATCCCACTCGTGACAGACAGCCCAAAAGTTTGTGGTTCCTCCTTTTTAAATAAACTAAATACTTCATGTGTCTTTAATAATTCATAATTTCATACAGGAAGAAATATGACTTATTTCCTAATCATGAGCATGAAAAACTATGAAAATTATTTAGTATTACTTAGCAGTCCTAAAGTAGAGCAAATGACAAATACCACAGAATCCTTAGATTTTAATTCACCTACAAGATCCTCAACTAGGAATACCCAAAGTTGTATTTTTTAATCACTTTTTGCCTTTAATCCAAATTAATCTCTAAGAATGAAGTTTTTAGAATGCAAACACAACTATGAGACTATGTAGTTTTAAAAAAATTATATAAAAGATCCAAGTATTACATAATAAATACTTCTAAATAACCATGCCCCATAACATATTTTATAAAACTTTAACTACTTAAAGTAGTTAAAAACAATTTTTAAATGTCAACAGACCAAAATATATAAAAGAAGTCAAAGAAAATGATATATAGAGAAAGAATCTTTGTTGATTTCCTTAATTAAAAAGCTTAAACAAGTAATTTTTATTTATTTTTTAAGTAGGATCCACGCTGGGCGTGGAGCCCAATGCAGGGCTTGAACTCATGACCCTGAGATCAAGACCTGAGCTAAGATCAAGAGTCATACACAACCTAGGGCGCCTGGGTGGCTCAGTCGTTAGGCGTCTGCTTTCAGCTCAGGTCACAATCCCAGGGTCCTGGGATCGAGTCCCACATTGGGCTCCCTCCTTGGGGGGAAGCCTGCTTCTCCCTCTCCCACTCCTGTTGCTTGTGTTCCTGCTCTATCTCTGTCTCTGTCAAATAAATAAAAAAGAGTCATACACAACCCAATGAGCCACCCAGACACCCCTGAAGAAAAAGTTAACAACCTGGTAAAACACTGGGAGAGGACTACCTCACAGAAAAGAAACACAAGTGAATTTTTTTTCAAATATGAAAAGATGTTCTACTTTACTCAAATAAGTAAAAATTTATGAAGATGAAATACCTTTCCTATCATATTTATGATAGGAATGAAAATGTGGACATATTCTACGATGGCTCTGATGTAGAGAAATAAGCTCTGGTATCCTGTTGGAGGTGTGGTAGGAGGTACTACCACTTTTAAAGGGCAACGCAGTAACAGTCATCAGAAAATTTACAATATGCCCATAATCATTTGACTTAGCAATTCCACTTATAGAACTAAATCAGCCAAATATACACATATTAGCTCAAAGACTATATAGGGACATGCATCCACAAATGATTTGTAATAGCAAAAGAATAGAAACATACTAAATGTCTACCACAGGGGACTGGGAAAATTAATTACAATACACCCATACAATGAAATATAATACAAATGTTAATGAGAATATTAGTGAGAATACACTTAAATCTATATGAATAGACAAGAGGAAATTCCAAGATATACTGTTAAGAAAAGATGCAGAAATATATTAATTACATTACCATTTGTGTGGAGGGAGGGAGGGGAGAGAGGGCCCATGAATACCAATGCATATTGTCAAAGTATCTAGAGGGATATGCAACAAACTGGTAAAAGCAACTGACTCCACATTAAGTAAAACAGAATTTGGGGGCCAGGAATGTAAAGAATTGTCATTATTAACGCTTTTGCAATTATTTATTTTCCTATCAATGAATATGAAAAAAGCCCCATCAATGTACCTCGGAATCCTCTCTATCCCTATACCATTAAGTCACATCTACATCATCTTTAAATTTCTAATAGACCCTTCCTACGCTATTCCACACTCACTCACTCCTAAGTACGTGTTTAATATAGCTGCCGTTGTTATCATCCTAAAACACAGAATGATTTGACTACTTAACAGACTTTACAAACTGCTTTTTGGATTGTACCATCTAAAAGCAAAGACATTCAGCTGACACACTTATTTTGTATGGATAAAATATTTTTAAAAAATATTTTAGTTGCTAATATTTAAAAACTTTGCTACTTCAGATTAAATCTAGATTTCTCTGAGCTCCTATAAAACAGGAACCCCTATAACACAGAGTTTGCATCTCTCTGTGACAAAAGCTGAGCAGCTACTGCCTTTAGACAGAACACGAACCTCCTTTCCAATTTGCCAGTCTCCGTCCACTTCTCCAACATACTAGCTGTTTAACTTATTTTTTTACTATCATTCCCTTCCCATTCTATGTAGATATTTGAGATCATTAATCTACAGCAGGAAATACAAATTCCTTATCATGATATAAAAACTTTTATGTCTGATTCAAAACTATATTTACACACATAACTTTTATCAGAAATTTCATGCTCTCCAATCACAGCAAGCTTCTCCCCATTTCCTTAACTCCTATGCTCTTATGGTCTTTGGATCTATTTTGCTTCCTCAAGACCTATTTACACAATTTTACCTAGGAATCTGGTCTCAAATTCCCTTCCTTCTCTCCATATAGCTGATTCTGTACTATCACAGTATTGTACTTTACATATATATTATAACCTGTTGAAACACAGGCATTAAGTTTGCACTGCATTAAGTTTGCACTAAGTAGAAGGGAAAGGGATTGCATCATTATGTTGAGTAGATAGTACTGACTGCTAGGGCCATTAATTAATTATATTAAAAGAGGGAGAGAGATAGCAAAGGTTTTTAGTAGAAATAAAATGTGCTATTGAGTATATTTAGATATGAGTATGCAGATGCATGTGACCTTGTACAGAATCCAACAAATATGCAGAATTATATGATGTCTGATTTATGTGAACATGAAAGGGGAGCCAACATTACAAAAGACAGAGATCTGTGCAGGCCCCACTATCGGCTACCTCAATAACAAGGCCCAACTCTATGATAATGATAATAAAATGTTAAAACTGCATGCAAAGTAACAGTAAATAAAAACAAATCTAGCTAGCTCTGTCTTAGGGTTTCAGGGAAGTAAACAAGTATTTATGTGGTAGTGAAATCACTAGGGGAAAAATCTAGATTATATATAGAAGTAGAAACTTCAGGTTTCAAACCTGTTGTATTTCCTATTGACTGGTATAAAGGATCAACTAAATGTTTAGAGATCAAGTTACCTAGCCCTCATGGAAGAAAAGTCTATATGGTGGAGGGTGAGTCCAGACTAGAACAAAGTAGGACCCCCAAAATATATGTAGCAGTCTAGAGCAGGGCTGGCAGACTACTATCCACAGGCTAAATCTGACCCAATGACAGCCTCTTGAATAATGCATGATAAGAATAGTTAGCCATATTTAAATTGTTAAAAGAAGAAGAAGAAGAAGAAGAAGAAGAAGAAGAAGAAGAAGAAGAAGAAGAAGAAGAAGAAGAAGAAGAAAAGAAAAACCTGGAATAACTTTTCGTGACAGGTAAAAATGATCTGAAATTCAAATATCCTGTCAATAAATGACGTATTATAAGGAAACAACCATACCCATCCATTTACATATTGGCTATGGCTGCTTGCACACTACAATGACAGAATTGAGTAGTGGTAACAGAAAGCTTATGAGCTAAGCCTTAAATATTACTGTCTGGCCCTTTACTCACCCATGGTCTACAGCCACAGTGTTTGGGTTTCAATCTCAGCTGCACCACTTTCTTCATATGTAACCCTGGGCAAGTCACTTAATAGCTCCATGCCTCAGTTTATTTGTTTATAAAATAGAAACAATAACTATCTTTTGTAAAGCACTTAGAACAATCAATCCCTGGTTGTGCTACTGATGCGCTAATAATAAAAGTACTGTTAATTTTTATTATTAACATTGCCATCAAAGTTCCTCCTTCAATAATCTAAGAGGAAACACAAGATCTTCATAGATTTGTTCTTCTCTGCTGTGTACTGTCAATTTTGTTGAAACATAAGACATCAATTTTTCTTCACTTAAATTATGAAGCTTTTTAAGATATATGACTAAACTCATCAAAGGATTTCTAAAAATTTATTAGTGTATGTTAATATCAGTTTTTAATTTTGAATATGTTTAATATGTTTAATGTTTGTATAATGTATATTTAATACAATATTTAATATTACCAGTCGATATACTAATCAATTTATAATTAACCTTAGTCCAAGTTATGAGTTAACTAAAGTTCATTTACATCAATTGAAATATTTATTCAAAATAGAATTACTTAAAATGATTTCTATAAAAACATAAATTATTTATAGTGGGTTATGTACATAATAAATAGCATGCCTTTGAATTTAAAAAATTATACCATATATAATCATACTCATTTGACTTGCATCAATCAGTATATTGCTGTGAGTTATGCAAGTTTAAATAACTCAAGTACTGGTACAGTCCCTATTTATGAAACAAACTATATGCTGCCATCATTATATTTTCTCATCTATTACAAATGGTAATAAAGTACCAGACTTCCTGAAAATAAGACACACAGTAGATTGTTTGGTAGTTATGAGAATTACTATTCTTTTTTTGGGTCCCTGTAGCATATAAGTAATTTTCACCCTGAAATACAAGAATGTGAATTTGTGTATTTATCCACCATAGGAAAATTCCACTGAAGTATGATGCTTAACTATCCAAATGCAAGAAATCCACTTACTAATATAGAATACAACAGAGCAAGACAAAGAAACAGAAACGACAAGCAAGAACTGGAGATACAGGGAACGGAGTGTACATATCTAAGACGTCTAATTATACTTGCACAAAAAAAAAAAAAGAGAGATGAGGTAAAGACAAAAACAAGATAAGACTTTTTCATAATTGATGAAAAATACCAACCCTCAGATCTAGGAAGCCCAGGAAACCCCATAAGGATTAATAAAAATAAGTCTAAACCTAGCTAATCACAGTAAACTATAAAACATCAAATATAAAAAAAACAATGTATAAACAACCACAGAAAAATAGAAACTGTTTCCAAATAGGGAATTAAATTAGCAAGAAGGATCTAAGATGCAAATCAGTGAATATATAGGCTACAAATTTTGACACCATGAAGAAATAATCTCATCTGGGCTTTAAAATATAGCAAAAATACATGACATAAATAGCATTTAAGTTGGAAGGAGAAATTTTAGCATTATTGTTCCAGTGTCCTTAGACTGGAGGAAGGTAATTTAAAATTTACATATAAATAAAAGTACCTGCATCTTTTTGTGGAGGTAGGAGAATTGATTATCTAGAAAGTTGAGTATCTAGAAAAACCATGAAAAGTAAGAGCAATGAAAAGGAGCAAGCCAGTATTAAAACATTTTGTAAAGCCTCTATAATTGAACCACCATTGTATTGGCAGATGAACAAAGAGCCTAATGAAATGAAAAATCCAAAAATTGACCAACTGATGTGAAAAATGCATATATGACAAAAGCAGCATCTCAGATCAGTAGGGAAAAAGTTGACTTCTTTGTATTGGATAGTCAAATGTTATAAGACAAAACTGATTCACTCTAGCTTCCAAACAAGAAAATATTCAAAGTGGATCAAAAACTTAAATATAAAAAATTGGACATTACAAATATCAGAAAAAAATCCCATATAACCTGGTTATAGACAAATCATTTTTCTTTAAATCATTAACTATGATTCAAGATGCAAGAGCAATAGAGGAATACTGACAAATTTTAAATACATTTTAAAATGTCTAAAAATACAAACAACATAAGTAAAATCAAAAGATAAATGAAAAAATAATGGTTTGTAAGGATATGCAAAAAGATGTTCAACTTCACTCACAATAAGAAAAATACAAATTAAGGGGTGCCTGGATGGCTCAGTTGGTTAAGCATCAGACTCTTGGTTTTGGCTCAGCTCATGATCTCAGGGTTGTGAGATGGAGCCCCATGTCAGGCTCTGCTCAGTGTGGAGTCTGCTTGTCCCTCTCCCTCTGTTCCTCCCTCCATTCTTGCTCTCTTGCTCTCTCAAATAAATAAAAAATCTTAAAAAGAAAAGAAAATACATATTAAAACTACACTGAAGGCTGTCTGGGTGGTACAGTTGGTTGAGCATTCACCTCTTGATTTTGGCTCAGGTCCTGATCTCAGGGTCGTAAGATGGGGCCCTGCATTGGGCTCTGCACTCAGCATGGAGTCTGCTAAGAATTCTCCCTCCCTCCCTCTCTGCCCCTCCTGCTTGTGCTTTCTCTCTAAAATAAATAAATAAATAAATCTTTTTAAAAAAATACACGAAAATGCCATTACCCCTCTGTTAGATTAGCAAAAAAATCAAAAGTTTGATAACACAAAATTGGTAAAGTTGAATGTAAACAAGGACTAATTTTGTGGGTGAGAATGCAAGATGGTATGAGCTGTTATAAAGAAAACTTTGGACTACTTAGCAAAATTACATATCTATCCATTCTTTGACACAGATTCTAGGAACCCACCCTAAAAATCTACTGGCAAAAACAAAAAAATGCATGCAAAAGGATATTAATCATAGCACTATTTATAATAGGAAAATAATAGAAACAATCCAAATATATATCATTAGCAGATATGATGGAATAAACTGGTACATCTACACAATACTATGAGGTATAAACAGGGACTTGAACTAAATCTTTATCTCCAAGGAGTACTCTCTAAGATATAATATTGTTAAAAAAAAAAAAAAGTGTGTATCTGTTTACATAAAAAGGGCATAAGGCTATGGTTATATATGTTAGTGGATCTTGTTTTTCTATCCAACTAACCAACTTTTGTCTTTTTTAATAGGTTTAGACCATTTACATGTAATATAATTTTTGATGTGCTTAGATTAAAACCTATTTTCTCAATAGCTATTTTCTATTCTACCTGGTTCACTATTGCACTTGACCTCTTCTTCCACCTATTTTTGGATTAAGTAACTTCATAATTCCATTTTATCTCCACTTAGTCTTAATATATCCACCTCTGTATTCAATGTTTTTAGTGATTACCCTAGAATTTACAATATATATCTTTAACAAATCCCGTTATGCCTTCAGATATCATGCTGCTTTAGCTATAATAATCTTTGTGCTATTCTTGTCATTCATTTTCATTTTAAACATGTTATAAACCAACAGTGCTTCACTACAATTCTTGTTGTAATCTCAGCATTTAGAAAATATGACCCATAGGCTGCCTGCCAGTTTTTGTAAAAGTTTTATTGAGACACAGCTACATGCATTCATTTGTGTATTGTCTATGGCTGCCTTGGTGCTACAAGAGCAGAGTTGAGTAGTTACAACACCCTATAGTCTGCAGGTCTAAAAAAACCTGCCCCTTTAAAACAGTATTTACCAACTTCTGCTTTAGGCAGTTATGTTTCACAGATATTAAAAATAAGAAAATTCTATTTTATATTTATCTTCAGTTTTTATCATTACCAGCTCTCTTCATTTCTTTGGGTAGATTTTCTGTCTGGCATCGTATTAGTATGGTATCTTTTGTAGTTCACATCTTCTGGAAATGAATAATTTCATTTTCTGATTCCCTGAAAACATCTTTAATTTTCTTCTGACTGGAGAGTTATTTTTTTTTCTTTCAGCACTTTAAAGATGTTACTTCATTTTGTTGTTCTTTTTTTTAAAGATTTATTTATTTATTTAAGAGAATGAGAGAGAGAGAGTACATGAGAGGGGGGAGGGTCAGAGGGAGAAGCAGACTCCCCGCTGAGCAGGGAGCCCGATGTGGGACTCGATCCCGGGACTCCAGGATCATGACCTGAGCCGAAGGCAGTCGCTCAACCAACTGAGCCACCCAGGCGCCCCACTTCATTGTGTTCTGACTGGCATGGTTTCTGAGATGTCTGCTGTATTTCTTTAATCTTCTAAATTAGGTAATGCCTTACTCTGGTGGCCTTTAAGATTTCCTCTCTGATTTTCAGAGTTTGAATGTGATGGATCTAGGTGATCTAGGTGGTAGGTCAGGGTGTATATGTTTGAAATTATCCTGCTTCTGAGTTTCCTGGATCTGTGGTTGGATGTCTTTCTTTATAGTTGGAAAATTCATGGCCATCACTTTAGCAGTATTTCTTCAGCCTCATTTTTCTTCTCCTAGGATTCTAGTAGACATATACAGTTTCATATTTCCCTAAAGCTCTTTTTTAAGTGCTCTGTTTTTTCTTCTCTTTTTCTCTTTTACTTTTAGTCTGGGTAATTTCTATTGACTTACATTCAGGTTCGTTCATTCTTTCCTCAACTGTGTCAACTCTACTGATATGCCCATCAAAGGCATTCATCATCTATTATTGTGTTTTCCATTTCCAGCATTTCCATTTGAATCGTTCTTAAAGTGTCCCATCTCTCTGCTAAAATCCCCAATATTTAACCATGTTATCAACCTTTTCCACTAAAGCATTTATACCTGAATTTAGTTCTTCTAATTGATTTTCTCTTGATAGTGTCAATAACTTTTAGCTGAAAGCTGGATTTCATGATATACAACAGCATAGACTGATGTTAATAGTATTTATACCAGGGGACAGACATGCCTTTTCTTCCATTAGGCCTTTATTATGGAAATTTAAGTAAATCTAGTCATGAATTAAGTGGGTTTGAGTTATGTTTTTGCTATCATGACCTTCAGTATACCACCAGTTTCAAATTCCTTTACTGTTTTTTTTTTTTTTTAAAGATTTTTATTTGACAGAGACAGAGAGAGAGAGAGCACAAGCAGGGAGGGAGCAGCAAAGAGGGAGAAGCTGGCTCTCCACTGAGCAGGGAGCCTGACACGGGGCTCCATCCCAGGACCCTGGGATCATGACCTGAGCTGAAGGCAGATGCTTAACTGAGCCACCAAGGTGCCCCTCCTCTACTGTTATATTTAGGGTGGAGGCTGGGTTGCCAGATATTTTAGGTTTGGGAGGTCATGAGATCAAGCCCCGAGTCCGGTTCCATGGTTAACAGAAAGTCTGCCTTAGATTCTTTTTCTCCCTCTCCTTCTGCCCCTCCCTCTGCGTGCTCTCTCTCTCTCTCTCTCTCAAATAAAATAAACCTTAGGGTGCCTGGGTGGCTCAGTTGGTTAAGTGACTGCCTTCGGCTCAGGTCATGATCCCAGGGCCCTGGGATGGAGTCCTGCATCGGGCTCCCTGCTCGACAGGGGGCCTGTTTCTCCCTCTCCCACTGCTTGTGCTCTCCTGTTCACTCTCTGCCAAATAAATAAAATATTTAAAAATAAATTAATTAATTAATAATAAGATAAATAAATCTTTAAAAATACAAAGACTATTCTTAGCTTGGAAACCATATTAAAAGGGAGGGGCATGGGCAGCATTTGACCCATGGGCCATAGTTTGCCAACTCCTAAGGTAAAGAATAACCATGTTAAGAAAGATATAAACAACCCAAATAAAACTTTTATAGATCAAAAAATGTATCTGAGATGAAAAATACATTACATGGGATTAATGTCAAATCAGATACTGCAGAAGATAACATCAGTGAAAACAAGAGAGAGCATTCTTAAAATAAAACACACCAAAAGAAAAAGGGACTGATAAAAATGAACAGAACCATCAGTAAACTGTGGATCCTTTGTGGATTCTCTTCAAGTGTCATCCCTTAAGAAAACATAATGATGCTTTCTAAAATAATTTTTGAGGGGGGCGCCTGGGTGGCTCAGTCCATAAGCAACTGCCTTCGGCTCAGGTCATGATCCCAGAAGTCCTGGGATCGAGCCCCACGTCAGGCTCCCTGCTCAGTGGATAGCCTGCTTCTCCCTCTCCCTCTGCCTGCCGCTCTGCCTACTTGTGTTCTCTCTCTGTCAAATAAATAAATAAAATCTTTAAAAAATAAAATAAAATAATTTTTGAGGGTGTTTGGCTGGCTCAGTCAGTAGAGCATGCAATTCTTGATCTTAGGATTGTGGTGTGAGCCCCATGTTGGGTATAAAGATTACTCAAAAAATAAAAATCTTTTTATTTTTATAAAATTTCCCAAATTCGGTTAAATTTATTAAGTCCAAAGACCCAAGAAACTTAAGATCAAGAAACATAAAGGAAACTACACAAGGCAAATTACAATCAAATTTCTTAAAACCAACCATAAACTTCAAAAGATACCAATAAGAAAATGAAGAGAGGCTAGAGTAGAAGTATTCACTAATCACTTATCTGATACTGAATGTATAAACAGAATATATAAAAAAAGTCCTAACTCAATAAGGCAAACAATCCAACTGAAAAATGAGCAGAAGATTTGAATAGACACATTACCAAAGAAGACATGCTCTAGCAAATAAGTATACAAAAAGATGGTTGCCATCAACAGCACTGAGGAAATGCATATTAAAGCCAAAATGAGATACCACCACATAACTACTAGAATGGCTATTATAAAAAAGACAAATAGTATAAAAAGTGTTAGTGATGTGGAGAAACTAAGCCCCCACCCCCAGACAGCTGGTTAGAACTTCAAATGGTATAGTTACTTTGGACAGTTTGGCAGTTCTGTGTTGAACAAATGTTAAACATAACATATAACATCCATTCCTAGGTAGCTACTCAAGAGAAATAATAACATTTGTCCACACAAGACTTAATAATACACAAATGTTCAAAGCCAAAAATTGGAAACAATCCAAATATCCATTAATTGCTGAATGCATAAACAAAATGTACTACATCCATATAATGGAATACTATTCAGCACAAAAAGGAATGAGCTCCTGATAATGATAATATATATATCGCATTTTCTTTACCCATTTATCCATCGATGGGAGCTGAGGTTCTTTCCATGTCTTAGCTATTGTAAATAATACTATAATAAACATAGGGGTAACAATATCTTTGCAAGATAATGGTTTTGTTTTCTTTGGATAAATACCCAGAAGACTTATTGGATTATATAACAGTTCTACTTTCAATTCTTTGAGGGTACGCCACACCTTTTTTCATAGTGGCTGCAACAGTTTACATTCCCACCAACAGGGCACAAGATTTCCATTTTCTCACATCCTTGCCAACACTTACTACTTCTTGTATTTTTGATACTAGCCATTCTAACAGGTGTGAGGTGGTAACTCACTGTGATTTGATCTGCATTTCCCTGATTATTAGTAATGAGCACCTTTTCATATACCTGTTGGCCAACTGCATATCTTATTTGGGAAAATGTCCATTCAGATCTTCTGACCATTTTTTAATTAAATTGTTTGGGTTTTTACTATTGAGTTATAGGAGTTCTTTATATCTTTGGGATATTAACCACCTCATCAGACGGATGATTTGCAAATATTTTCTCCCATCTAGTAGGCTGCTTTTCATTTTGTTGATGGTTTCCTTTGTTGTGCATAAGCTTTTTAGTTTGATGTAAGCCCCCTTGTTTATCGTGCTTTTTGATGTCTTTGCTTTGGGTGTCAAATCCAAAAATATCACTGCCAAGACTAACATCAAGGACCTTATCACCTATGTTTTCTTCTGGGAGTTTTATGGTTTCAAGTCTTAAGTTCAAGTCTTCAACCCATTTTGAGTTGATTTTTGTGTATGGTCTAAGACAGTGGTCTAGTTCCATTCCTTTGCATGTGGCTATCCAGTTTTCCCAGCACCATTTACTAAAGAGATGGTCCATTCCCCAATATATAATCTTTGCTCCTTTGATGTAAATTAACTGACCATATATGCGTGAATTTACTTTTGGGCTCTCTATTCTGTTATATCAATCTATGTGTCTGTTTCTATGCTAATACCATACTGTTTTGATTACTACAGCTTTGTAATATAGTTTGAATTCAGGTCATATGATGCCTCCAGCTTTGTTCTTCCTTCATTACATTCAAATCGTAGGAATTATTTGTTCTATTTCTGTGAAAAATGCCATTGGATTTTTGATAGAGACTGCACCGAATCTGGAGATTGCTTTGGGTGGTACGAACATTTTAACATTAATTCCTCCAATCCATGATTATGGAGTATCTTTCCATTTATTTGTGTCTTCTTCAATTTCTCTTCTTTAGTGCCACATAGTGTTCAGTGTACAGGTCTTTCACTACCTTGGTGAAATTTATTTCTAGGTATTTTATTCTTTTTGATACAGTTGTAAATAGGACTGTTTTCTTAATTTCTCTGGCAGTTCATTATTAGTACACAGAAATGCAACATTTTTGTACACTGATTTTGCATCTTGCAAATTTATTAACTTTTTTTTTATTAGTTCTAACAGTTTTCTTCATAGTTTCCTATGCATAATATCACATCATCTGCCAACAGAGACAGTTTTACTTCTTTTCTGATTTGGATGACTTTTTTTTTTTGCATGACTGCTCTGGCAAAGACTTCCACTACTATGTGAATAAAAGTGGCAAGAATGGGCATCCTCCTCTTAGAGGGAAAACGTTCAGCTTTTCACCACTGAGTATGAGTTAGCTGTGGGCTTGTGATATATGTGGCCTTTATGATGTTGATGTATGTTCCCTTATACCCACTTTGTTGAGAGTTTTTATCATAAATGGATATTCAATTTTCTTAAATGATTTTCTGCATCTATTGAGAGAATCATAATGATTTTTATCCTTTATTTTATTAATGCACTATATCACATTGATTTGTGAATGCTTGAACCATCCTTGCATCCCCTGGGGAAAAAAACCCACTTAATCGTGGTGTGTGATCCTTTATTAATATAGGCTGTTGTATTCAGTTTGCTGATATTTTGTTGACTATTTTTGTAACTATGCTCCTCAGGGATACTGACCTGTCATTTTTCTTTTATTGTGGTATCCCTTTCTGGTTTTGGTATCCAGGTAATGCTGGCCTTGTAAAATGAGTTTGGAAACGTTCCTGCCTCCTCAGTTTTTTGAAGTAGTTTGAAAAGGACTGATATTAATTCTTCTTTGAATATTGGATGGAATTCACCAGTGAAGTCGTCTTGTCCTGGACTTTTGTTTGTTGGGAAGTTTCTGATTACTGATTCAATCTCCTTTCTAGTAATTAGTCTGTTCAGATTTCTATTTCTTCATGATGCAGTCTGGCAGATCGTGCCCTTCTAGGAATTCATCCATTTCTTCTAGGTTGTCAATTTTGTTGGTGTATAACTGTTCAGTCTCTTATCCTTTGTATTTCTGTGGTATCACTTGTACTGTCTTTTTCATTTCTGATTTCGAGTCTTCTTTTTTTGTTGATGAATCTAGATAAAGGTTTCTCAATTTTGCTTCTCTTTTCAAAGAATCAGCTCTTAATTTCATCGATCTTTTCTTTTGGTTAGTCTCTCATTTCTATTCTGATCTTTGTTATTTATTTCCTTCTATCAGCTTTGGGCTTCATTTGTTCTTTTTTTCCTAGTTCCTTGCAATGTAAAGTTAGGTTATTTATTTGAGCTTTCTCGCTTCTTAAAGTAGGCATTTATCTTTATGAACTTTCTTTTAGCACTGCTTTTGCTGCATCCTGTAAGTTTTGGTATGTTGTACATATATCCATTTTCATTTGTCTCAAGGTATTTTTTGGTTTCTCTTTGACTTCTTTTCTGACCCATTTGTTCAACAGAATGCTTTTTAATCTTCACATATTGGTAGTTTTTCCAGTTTTCTTCTTGTAATTGATTTGTTTTTATACCTCTGTGGTCAGAAAAGATGCTTAATATGATTTCATTCTTCTTAAACATATTAAGACCTTTTTGTGGCCTAATAAATGATCTATCCTGTGCACATGAGAAGAATGTATATTCTATTTCTTTTGGATAGAATATTCTGTATATGTCTGTTTAGTCCATCAGGTCTAATGTGTTGTTTAAGGCCAATGTTTCCTTATTTTTTATCTGTATGATCTAACCATTGATGAAAGTGGGATATTAAAGTTTCCTACCATTATTATAGTACTGTCTATTTCTCCCTTTAGATCTCTTAATATTTGCTTTTATGTAATTTAGGTGCATCTAAGAGAATGTTTTTAAGATTTCTGTGTAAGGAGTAATGGGCAAAACTCTGTCATCTTTTCAACAATTTCAGAAGCATTTCTTTTTTTTTTCTTCTTCTTGTTTTATTCCACAGTGAAAGCTGACAGTATGATGTTGTGGTCCAGTTCTACAAACCAAAGCTATTAGGAGGAAGGGATGAAAAGTTAAAAGGTTCAAATCCGTAGTTTTTCAGGAATCTGGCTTAGCCCAAAATAAAGACATTCAAACTCAGAAAAATTCAAACATGTATTTATATCATTCATAATGACTCTATACATCTTCTTCTAAAGAATAATCTTCCTAATAGCAGTGAAAATAGTAACAGCTTTTAGTCTACTGCTTTTTCACTCTAGTTTTTGTGTATCTCCACTGACCAAGAATTATTAAGCCTTCCTTCAATTATATTAGAAAAGCAGTAAATACCATTTTATAAAACTATACATGTATATACCTCTAGGTTCTGATATATATCAACATGGATGGGAATAGGGTATGTCATCACCTGATCACTTTTCATCTCTGTCAACACAAATATACCAGTTAATAATCCCTCTCTCTTTGTCAATAAAATGACTATTAAATGCCAATAAAATGAAGTCTCAATTGCTTCACCCCAAAATTAATAAATGGAACAATAAAGGCCAAAATTATAAGGAAAAAAATTCTAGGCACTACTAGCACCAAATGAAATGCTGAGTTTCTAAACATAGCCAGTATAAACAAATGCATGCAGGTTTGTCTAATGTTGACTTTAGCTACAACAAATCCTGAAAACAAAATATTCTAATTTAATGGTAAAGAAAAACAAAGCAATGCTGAGAGAATTTAATATGGGAATTAAATTAAGATCACCAATCGCCTCAAAAAGGAAATCATTTCTTTTTTTAAATTAATTAATTAAGGTCTAAGTAGGCTCCATGCCCAATGTGGGGCTTGAACTCATGACCCTGAGACTGAGTCACATCCTCTACCTACTGAGCCAGCCAGGCGCTCCAGAAATCATTTCTTTAAAGAGAGAAAACAAAGAAATAGCAGGCTAGATAGCCTAGATTTCTCTATAAAATAAATGAGATCACCTGCCACAAATGATTTGTAAAGATAATAGAGATAAAATTGGAGGTTTTGAATATGTGGTCAAAAAATTAAAAAATCAAGAAGCAGTAAGTGCTCCATGTTGCAGAGAAAGGACATACAGATTGGGGCCATAAGACAAACACCTTTTGTGGGATCTGGCCCCACCCCAAAAAACAGCCCTTTATAATTATCCTTTCTTCCTTTAATTTGTAGGCTATTTCCTAAGTTAGTTGAAGCCTAGACCTAAGTTATAAATACAACCAAATAAAACTTGGTTGAATAGAAGTTGGGTACAAAATATGTTTGAAATATAATTACATTTAGCAACATAGTCAGAAAGGGTTACTGATCTATCATTACAGGTGTGGCCTAACACATGAATGTCTAGCCAATCTAAATAAGACACTGATTATACCATTTAATTCCATGAAAGAGATGGCCTTTTGGTCTTTTCTTCTAGGCAACTTGGCATTATTAGGGTATACATTTTTAGTATTTGCCACTACACATATAAATACTACTAGCTGAACTAGTTCCCTCTCCAGTGGATCATATAGATCAACCTTAAATGGCTGCCAGGCAAATAGGTACTGTCCATCATGGAACCCTGTGTGGAATGCTAAAATCTATGAACATTTACTTTCTGTTGGGCTAAAGGTGGCTGGGAAGGCAGCATTAAAGTTTGCTTTTATTTTATATAAAACTGGTAAAGTCTAAGTTCTCTGCCTAAAGATCCACTTAATTTCAGGGTGTTTGGCTTTGTAAAACAGAAGTCAGTGTTTAACCAATCTAAAACAAGAAAACAATAGGAAAAAAAACCAAAACACTTAACTCAGACTTGCAAAAGTCCCCTACACTTTTCAGGCCTAAGTTTTCTTATCTATAGAAGAGATTTAACCTGAGGTCCTTTTTAGTGCAAATACAGACATACATACACACGCAGCTAAATCTTCATTTCTTTAGAAAATACGCTTACAGAAAGAGTCAACCTAGGTAAAATCGTAATTAGTCAATTTAAAACAATTCTCTACATGACTATATTCATTGCCACAAAATTAAAAAAAAAAAAAACAAACTCAAGTATGAATAAAAACAGAATACACCTTCCTTCCCTGTAAAGACCTTCACAAAACTGTAGTTTTTGTAGTCTCCCAGTCTACAGATGTACAGAAGGTACATCTTCACATATGTATAATTTACAAGATGGAACAGGCTTTTATGAAGGTGGACATATGGACCAGATAACACTGCCACAGAATAAAGTAACTTATATGTTTAACATATTATACACACACACACACACACACACACACACACACACACTTATATATATATTTATATAAAACAAAATCTCATAGATATTACTTAACTCTTTAGCTCACCTATAATTTTTTAGTATGTCGAGTAAGTAACGTTAAGTACATGATATGGACCACAAACAAGAATTCAACAAAGATATGAATTATAATGAAATCCATTAATATCCTGACATCCTATCCAGTCACCTTGCACTCTTCTGCTCCTTCATCTAATTAACTGTTACCATTCATTCAGAGCTCAGCTCAAGTGTTAGCTCACCCAGCAAATTTTCCCTGACCTCCCAGACCAAGTCAAGTCCCCTGTTATACTCTCTCATGGTACCCTGTAATTCTTTCATAATTATAATTACATAATACTGTGACTGCTTATTTAATATATTTTAGGCTTTGTAAGGTCTTTGAGAACAAGGACTTATCTCTCTTATTTTCTATTTTAGCCTAGAACCAAGCACAAGAGATTTACTGAATGAATGAATGAATGAATGATTATGGAATTGGAAGAATTTTCTGGTTTATATATTTATTAAAATAAACTGAACACTTACAGACTCTTTATTCTTTCAATAGTATCACCATGTTGCTATTTCCTCATTTTTCTTCTGGTATTAAAAATACAATTAACTTTTCTGTTGAAGTAAATTCAAATAATGCAGGGAGTTTTCCTTATAAGAAACATTACTCTTTGACAAACCATTAAGATAGTTTACTTTCTTTTGCCTAACACTGTACAAAAATTTGCTTCTGCTTAATACATTATTTTTTCATTAGCAGTAGTAAAAAAGATAGCAAGCAATGAAACAGAAACTAACAAATGAGTTAAATTAAAAAAAAAAGTACTTCTGAAAACCTTAAAAGCATTTCCCATTATAACACGAATGTTAACAAAGATTATATAGGTGAAAGGTGGGGGAAAAATCCAAACAGGCACTGAAACAAGAATAATACTTCTTGCTTACAAATAATGTATTTCTTTTGATACTTATTTTCTTTTCCTCAGAAATCAGTAGAAAATAACTAAACTGTTTCAGTAGTTTTCAAAATGACACATAAAATTATTCTTTGTAGTGGACATCTGTTATGTTTGTTTACCTAGCAGCTCTCACACACCCTCATTTACTTCTCGAGGGAACTTGCTTACCCCTCCAACATTTCTATGGTTCTGATTGGCCTGTAAATGTAGTATCCTCATTCCCCCAGCCTGGGGTGAGCTGATCATCAGACTGAGCCAAAAATCTTACTATACTCTCCTAAACACAGCTATTAGTCAAAGCAGGAGGCACTTAAGTTGGCTGAGCTCAAGTTCCCAAAAATATTTTGAGGATTACAAATGTGGGGGGAGGGAGGTTCTTCTCTCTTGGTTAATAAACTAAGCTTCATCGCAGAACTGTCAGGAGCCCTGAGTGAATGGAGACAAAAAAGGGAAGACAGAAAGGAGGAGAACAGTTCTAGATGATATTTTATTCTCTGGATTCAGAAAATCCTGAAACTAGTTCTAGTCCTTGCTTTTCCATGGTGTAGTCATCTAATAAATCCCCCCACACCCTTCTTTTTTGCTTAAGCTAGCTTGAGCACGTTTGCCAATTATAATCAGAAAGTCCTGATACATCTCCCATATTCATTTGGGCATCATAAAAAAAAATAAAAGGAATATATATTTTTAAATAATATAGCTTTCTTTACACTGCGTTGCTCTTACAAATCTATAAGGTTATATTCTAAACTCTTTCCTCCTACAACTTTTTTTCAGCTTCACTGGGGTATAATTGACAAACAGAAATTATATATATTTAAGGTATACAACTTGATGTTTTGATATACATATACACAGTGAAATTATCACCATAATCAAGCTAGTTAACATATCCATCACCTCACACAGTTCTCATATAATTTTAAATATCTACAAATAAACTTTTAAAGAAACACAATGTACATGTACTCTTTTAAATTTTATATACATATATAAAGCAAAAAGACCATATACTTCATATATATGAAATTAATACATCTTCAAGATTTAAAAATGCTAACTGTACAGAAAGAATTCAGTCTTCTCTCTCACTAGTCCAATGGCCTAGAATTAACAACTTTCAAAATTTTTAATAGCTGTTGGTAATAAGCTTTGTCAGTATTTCTTTATTTACCAATTTTAAAATATTACCTTTTGATTTCCTGCTGTGGGAGAAGAGAATTTAACTCCTCACACAACCAATTCCACATTCCCATTGGTTATTATTTCTTCTATTATTGATCTTTGTAACTTTACTTAAACATTTATTTATGGTTTCATGTACTACTGATACTCCATTTTGTAAAATAAGAATAGAAGGATATTTTTTAGTGCCCTTATTCTTCACTTTAACTTGTAACTTCCATCAAATAATCTTATATTGAATGGTTAATAATTTCCTTCTGTTCTGTAACTATGATTATTTTTGTACTCTATAAAGTTTAAAGTCAGTAAACATCATTTACATTAAGAAAACTATGTAGGGGTGCCTGGCTGGCTCAGTCATTAAGCATCTGCCTTCGGCTCAGGTCATGATCCCAGGCTCCTGGGATCAAGCCCCGCATCGAGCTCCCTGCTCCGCGGGAAGCCTGCTTCTCCCTCTCCCACTCCCTCTGCTTGTGTTCCCTCTCTTGCTGTGTCTTTGTTAAATAAATAAAATCTTAAAAAAAAAAAACTATGTAAATAACACTCAGTACATATTGAAGTAGTTTGCTATAATTCCGTGTTTTTTCCTGTTCAGATTATTTTTAATTTTCCTGGAGTATCTAATTCTTTTTATCTTGCCTTTTTTTTTTTATCAATACCTTAAATGGTTCTAAATTCTCTAGATTACTCTCAAATCTCCAGTTTTACTGAATATTACCTCTTCAAGGTGATCTGTGAGACCTACTACTCAACAGTGATCCTAGGACTTCTCTTCCCTCTATCTCAAGTAAAAAAGCCACTATTTTCTAAATCCACTGTCATTTTCTGGAATACATTCTCTAATAACTTCCTAAAAGAAAGGGTATGTCGACAAGTCAATCTTCTACATCCTTACATACCTGGAAATGTTCTAACTCTCACACTTCACTTACAGTTTGGATGAGTATAAAATCCTATATTGAAAATAATTTCTCCTCAAATTTTTCAAGACACTGATTCATTATAGTCTACCACCCATTGTTAGTTGTATGAGTTGTACGAAGACTGATAGCAATTTGATGTTTGTCCCTTTGTAGGTAACCTAGTTTTTCCTCTCTACAAGATGTTCAAATCTGTTTTTTCATTCTTGGTATTCTGAAATCACAAATGGTATATTTAACGGAGTGTCTCTTATATTTACTGTCCTAAGCACTTCTTGAGTTCTTTCAGTCTGGAAGTTCATGACTTTCAGTTCTGGAAAATTCTTTTATTTTTTCTTTAAAATTTTCCTCCAATATATTTTCTTTAAGTTCTTTTTCTGGAACTCCAACTAGTTAGATAATGAACCTCCTGCATAAAGGCACCATATCATTTTTTTTTTTCTTCTGACACATTCCTTCTCTTTGGTACTGTTTTACATCCTGGATTATTTCTCCAACTTTACCCTCCAAATTTCCTCCTACAGACTTTAAATTGTAACCATCATTAGATTTCCTTAATTTAAACAGACTCATTTTTGGTATCTCATTATTCCATTCACACAGCATGATATGTTGATGTTTTAATGTTACACATATTAACTCTCTCTGAAAATATACATTATAGATTTTATATTTTTCTTAATTTTTTTTCTTCCAAAGTTTTTGTTTTTCACTGTATTTTTTTCATGTTGAAGGCATTCCTCAACTGTCTGAGGATTCCTGAATCCCCATTAATATTTAAGAATAAGGCCATAAACAGATTAATTGGGAGCTCAATGAGCATGTCTAGACTTTGGTGACTGACAAGTTTTTCTTTAGGGTAATTAAGTGATTAGCTAGTTGTCTCAAAGAGGAAACTTTAACTTCCAGAATGCAAAGGTCATTGCTCCAAAGTCATTTAATTCTTTAGAGGGGGGAAAAAAGGTAGCAATTCTGTTTCCCTACCCCAACTTGGCCCTAAGGTTTGGTGACTGGCCTGAATGGAAAAATTGCAATTAACTCCTTTATCCGCATTCTCCCAAAGTATCTCATTCCCTACTCTCTATTTCACACCTTGCATATTCAAATTCTACACCTCTCTAGGATTCTGGGGGTAAGGGGGCAAGACAAGCTAGACCTTTTATAAGGCAGAAGATAATTCTGTTTTAACTGCTACAGTTTTTTAAAATGTTTTACAAATAATCAAGTGTACACACATACATAAAAATAAATATATAAAACAAGAATATCACTAAATAATACTGATCCTACAAGACATTCTCTGATATTTTCTCTTGTATTTTCTAATGTTGATAAATGATTTTACATGTTACTGTGATGTGTGATCTGAGGTGCATGCACATGCGCAAAACAAAGTGAAGTTGTGACTTGTTCTGTCATGTTTCAGTGACCACTCACTCTTCTCTGTTCTCTCTAGAAAATTTTTGAAATCTTTCATTCACTGATGGCTCTTCTCTACTTTCTTTTCACTGTATTCCTCCCTTTAAGTCTTTACTATAACTTTAGTAGGATGTACCAGAGCAAAAAGAATAAACACAAGTGCTCAGGTTTGTGATCTTTGACTTGAATTCCTCTACAAGTATTTTTAAAAACCAGGAGTTTCCTAAGCTCTTTCTGGCCTGATTTAAGGTCCCTCTGCTAACTATGATGGCCTCAATTGCTGTATTTTGGGACTTACCATTAGTGCTAGGGAATTAAAAAAGGAAAATGATGGCAATGACCATAAGAACCTATGCAAAAATTCCAATTAACTCTAAAACTAAAAGTAAAATTATGGCTATATGTTCAAAGTTAAACCTAAATACTTATTGAAGAAATGGAAATTGCTTTTCTTTCTTTTTTTTTTTTTTACAGACCAGGGTTTTAGAAATTTCTTTTTGAGGGAAGACTTTAGGAAAGGCTACTTCCACAGAGAAAATAATCAAAACCCAATTCTCAGATATGTCAAGAAAAATAATACTTTTATAAGAAGTAAAGCATACTTACAAAGCAAGGCTACTCAAAACATACTGTACGTGCTCACATTCATCCGGGAATGATGCACTGGCTGATGTAAAACAGCAAAGTGCAGTCTGAAGAACCTGAAGCTGTGGCAAAGGGACCTGCCATCTTCCAGCATAATCTTCAACCACCTGATAGAGAAATAATCCAAAAAGTACATTATTATAGAAAATGTTCTCAACATCTTGAGTTTAAAAATTATGATGAAACTACTAGATAAATGAAAGCATTAGTTAGCATGAATACAAATGATTTAGGGGGAAAAAGATTATCGTTTATTTTCATAGTGTACATCTGAAAATAAAAATAACTAATTATCTTTGAAAATGTGGAAAAGAAATATAGTATATGAATAATTATACTGTCCAACTGCCAAATCTTTAATAAACGTCCTTCACCTCCCATATCCAGCCTTTGTCAAAACATCAATTATCAAAGATTAAAATAGCTAGACAGTAGAATGTAGTAATAAAGAAAATTATAAATGAACATGATTATTATCATTACTATTTATTAAAGACTAAATTCTAAGCATTCTGGCACCAATGGGTATTAAAAAGATATAGTGGCATGAAGCTCCGATTATAAAAGTTTAAGCTGTACAATAAGATGGAGAAGAGTCCAGAATATATTTAGTCTTGGCTCTGTCACTTTACTAGCTTTGTGAATTTGGATATGTCATCTTCCTTCTCTATGCATTAGTTTCCTCACTATAAAACAGAAATAAAAATGGTTATCTTACAGGTTTACTATGAAGCTAAATTAGGATAATTTATGAGAAAGCATTTTAAGAACTATCAATTGCTATAAATGTTAATTATGATTTCTCATATATAAGACTGCTATACTAAAACAATGTATTATATTTTTAAAATACATCATATAATACAGGTTGGCAAACTACGGCCTGCAGGCCAAATGTGAACTGCCACCTGTTTTTGTATGACCCACAAGCTAAGAATGGATGTTACATTTTTAAATGGTTGAAAAAAATATTTTGTGATGTCTAAAAATCATATGAAATTCAAATTTCAATGTCCATAGAGCTTTACTGGAACATAACCAGATTCATCCATTTATATACTCTCTATGGCTGTTTTCCTGCTATAACAACCAGTTATATAGTTATGACAGAAATCATATGGCTCACAAAGTCTAAAATATTTAATATCTGCCCCACTACAGAGAAAGTTTGCCAACTCTGTTTTAAAAGCTGGAAAAAACAGAACAGAGTACAAAAGCCAAGAACAGTCAGAGCTCAAGGACTTTTCACACTCATCACTTCCTCTTAGGAGACAATTTTCCATGGGTCTCTTATATTTCTACAGTTTTTCAAAAAAGGGCCCGACTGCTTTCATCTTTTCAAAGATATTCATAGGCAACAGCCTTGAAAAATAGAGATGATGTCTCCCTCCACAGCAGTGAGCCTGTTTACTATTTAGCATAATTACAATGTCATCTCCCTCTGGAGCAAGAGCCAGGCAGACACACTTGTAGACCATTATAAAAGATTAGGGTTCCCTAAGCTTGGGGCTCCTCAGCTATGATGAAAACTCACTGCGAGTGCAGGATCCACCTATGCCACTTACATCACCTTTATGAGCATTGAAGGGCAAGGGGAACCACCATGAGCATGAAGCTCATGCTGCTTGCTGTGCCATGAGTAATAAAGTCCATTATCTCTGACCCAGGAGTTTCATGTTTTCTTCCAGTATCCATGAAACTGTGGCAGGCTAACTTAGATAAAATCTTACACCCTTCATGGTTCTCTGACAATTCCAAATTGTACTACCAGAAAGTTAACTGGGAAGTAAAAATTACTACTATGATGACCCCAAATAGGACACACTTTTCTAAACTACCAAAGGCAAAAAAAAAAAAAAAAGTTGGCTAAACTGTGGTTACCCACCTTTAAATTTTCTCTTCACTAAGAGTGTTTGACCAGTTTTATTAACCTCTTTTTGGCCACCATAACCCATTCCAATGCCACATTAAATATAGATAACTGAGAGGCTCATATTTTCCTGTCCTCCATCTCAAACAGTTTGCCCTAATCCTTATCTACTTATAACCTCATTCACTTCCTATTTATGGGATGAGTTTATCTCCTTAAAAGAGAAACTTTCTATTTTCTCCGCTTCTATTATAGCTTCCCTCATTCAGCAAGATTCTGCTACTAATATACTGCCTGATCTAGCTGAGCCCAAACGTAACACAATAAAAGTCCTTGTGGGCAACACCTCCAATAGGTTTGTTAGAATACCTATGGAGGGATAGAAACAAAATTACTGATAGAAAACATAACACAATAAAAGTCCTTGTGGGCAACACCTCCAATAGGTTTGTTAGAATACCTATGGAGGGATAGAAACAAAATTACTATCATTCTTACACTGTTCAATATCATGCCAGACACGGCTAATACAATGTAACATTAACCTCACACTTTAAGACTTACTATAACACTATTTCTCTTTTAAATATTTTCCTTAAAACATGTGAAATTGTACATTACATTTCCCTTTTATTGGAAATTTTTCTCCTGTGCTATCATAAGCACTCAGCTAATGAAAGTGTTCAACATAACATCATAATCTGAAGGTGCTCTATCAGACCAAAGTACAGCAAGCAACACCTCTTCCATTTTTCTTTTTCTTTTGCATTCTAATAAGTAACAGTCTCAACATAATGGCCAAAATAATGTTGAAGCTGCTGCAAACAAAGGAAAAGTATTTACCTGAATCTTTAAAATCAACCATTGCTACACTTCTAAATTCTTCAAGAAAATGGTCTAAGAAACAGGATCAAGATCAATAGCCCATTAGAGATTGGTAAAATTTTTTTTTCATTTTGAAGAGCATAACAAACATACTGCAATGCAATTTACTGTAATTTATAGAAACTATATGAATACTGCTGAAAGAAGTTACAGCTAAAGCCAAAGCATGCCGTGATATAAGGAGAGTTCAAGAGAAGGGCAGAGCTACTGCCAAAGAAAGATGCTGGAATTGTGCAATGATCCTGCAGCACTTTTTCAGCACTCCCATTTACAAGAGCATATATCCTGATCTAAAAGGCATATAGTATATGCCATATACTACCATATCTTAATTTACCAAGGCAAATTATTGTGAAAATGAGCACAGATTCATTCTCTGGCACAACTGTCAGAAGACAGACTTATTGTAAACCCATTCAGTTAAAATTACATTCATTGTTTAAGAACATTAAGATACATCATCCAAATCACTATGGACTGAAAAGTGTCCCCCTAAAATTCATATGCAATCTATGCTCTGAATGAATTTGCTAACTTTCTAAATACCTAAAGTAAACATTATAATAGACATTTAGTCTTTTCCCCACCCCCTTCAGTATGATTATGTTATTCATTTGTAACATAGCTACTATATATATAAACAATCCCCCAGCTCTGTCTACTGAGAGGGTGTTAAGAGCAGTAACACCCCAGTAGCAATATATACCTTAGGGACCAAATCTTGGTTTCTAAACACTATTCTCCAAAAAAGAAACTTGGACTCCTCAAGGCCTCCTCCAGCAGGCCTAAAGCAGGGAAAACACAAGATGAGACTAGAACATTTTGTGGTGCCAGAAAGTAATGAAATGCTGAAAAAATGATGGGGTATAAAAACACAGGAGCCAACCTGAAGGAGCTCCTAAGTGCTAAAGTTGGAACAATTTAAGCCACAAAATAAACGATAGTATTAGACTTTAATTCATAGAACAAGATAAATATCCAGGAGTCCATAGTGATACAAACAATCAGATAAATAAATGTTAGAGATAAGACAGCACTTCCTCACAGTAAAATCCCAATTAATAAACACAGAAGAAAAGAGAGATATAGAGAATCAGCATTAGGCAAATACACAGTAATGAATGCTGCGGACAAGATCCATAGATCAATGCTAATATTTGTGGGTAAAAGTTTGAGGCAAGGGCACTGGGCGGCTCAGTCGGTTAAGCTGCTGCCTTTGGCTCAGGTCATGATCCCAGAGTCTTGGGATGGAGCCCCACGTTGGGCTCCCTGCTTCTCCCTCTCCCTCTGCTCCTCCCCCAGGCTGATGTGCTCTCTCTATAATAAATAAAACCTTAAAAAAAAAAAAAGTTTGAGGCAATGCAGGATTTGCAGTCTCAAATTATCTTCCCCAAGACATTTATCAACTAAAAATAAAAAGATAGTAACTTAAGAGAGTGTAGAAACCCCACAGACACAAACTTAACCAAATCATCAAAGTAAATGTCACCAGTAAGTAATACAACATATTATCATAAATCTCTTCATATGGCATACCAAGAAAGAAACAATGGCATTTTTGTGGTACTTCTGCCAAAAATGTCTAACCTCATTCCAATCATGAAAAATCATCAGACAAACCCAAACTGAGGGATGTTTTACAAAAAAACCCAGTCAATATTCTTCAAATGTGTCAAGGTCATGAAAGATAAGAAAAAACTGAAGAACTGTTACACACTGGAAGAGACTAAGGGTAAATAACAACTAAATACAATGTGAGATCCAGAAATAACATCCTGGAACTCATCAGTGGGAAATCATCAGTGGAAAAACTTAAATTTCTAATAAGGTCTGTAATTTAGTGATTATTACACCAATATTACTTTTCTGTTCCTGATAATTATACTATATTTTCAGTAAGTATGAAATAAGTTCAGCTTTTAAAACTTTAAAAAGTTTTTTCTGTTTTCACCTTTTCCCTCAAATTTCAATGTTCTAATTTATTTTCTAGAGGCTATTTTACAACATAAGTACAATTATACATTTACTTTCCCTACTTTGTTACCTAACTACACATCAAGATTTACCCTTGCCTATGGGCATTTTTTTAGGGTCAGATGGAAAAATAGGTAGATTGGCAGCACTGTAGAAAGAGTATAGGTTTTAGAATCAGATAGACCTGGCTTTGTCATTTATTAGCTGTGTAAACTTAGCAAAATTATTATACTTCTCAGTCTAAGTTTCCTATAAAATGAATTTAGTATCACCTTAATCACAAGGCGATGAGAGAAGTAAGAGAATATATTAAAATCTAGGATAATTCCTGGCACATACCAGTACACTCTAAGAAAATAGCAAAGGTAAGCTTACTTTTCGACTATTTCATTGCATCAATGTTAACTGATTAATTATAGGTTTCCAAGTATGATGAATTACAACAAATTTTATGCACTTTAAGCAAGGAGACAGGCCACTCCCAAATAAAATCTAGTCAAAAGCTACTGCTGAGTTTCAACTATTTAGTTCAATACTCACTGACAAACAGATGCACATCCTAGATATAGCAATACAAAAAGAATGCTTCATTCCTGAACAGATACCTGAGGATTCTTTTTTATTTTTTACCAGTTTTCCATTGAGAATAAAAAAGATAAAGAAAAGTTCTATTCAAAACAAGAGTCACTGTCATTTGACTTTTTCTATCAGGATAATCATGTAAAGAAAATCTAAAATTAAAGTCATATTTTAAAAACCCACCAAAATGGTTTAGAAATAGATCCTAATAAGTTAAAATTTGTTTGGAATCTACAAAGGACATAATCTTCAGTAACAGACAACCTAAAACCCAGTTCTTTGGGGGGCTCAATTAAGCACACTGTTTATTCAGCTCACCACTCCTTAAATAGGTATTTCTGCAACATTAATATTTTAAATAGTGAAATGTGATTAAGAATCAACTGTTTACAAAATGGAAAATGGAGTAAGCACCTCTAAATCTTAATGTCCCATACAATCTTTTTTTTAAGATTTGAGAGAGAGAGAGAGTGTGTGTGTGTGCACGTGCATATGGGGGATGGGGCAGAGGGAAAGGGGGAGAGAGAATCTCAAGCAGACTCCACGCTGAGCACTGAGCCCAACGTGGGGCCCAATCTCAGAACCCAGAGATCATGACCTGAACCGAAATCAAGAGTCAGATGCTCAACCAACTGAGCACCACTTAATATTCCACACAATCTTACTATTAACAGGAATCCTCATGATTATCTAGTCAAAGCTACAAACCAAAGCAAGAATATCCATTACAATATCACTCCCAGAAGGCTCTCATCTCCTTCTTGAGTTTTCTGCTTCCATATCATATGAGACAAGCCAGAGTCCTCCATGTGGTTGCCTGAATATCTGCTTAAAGACTCAACTTTCCAAAAGAATAAATAAATAAAGACTGAACTTTTTTCTTATGTTGACCCAAAGAAGAAATAGGCTCATTTTAAATATTCTAGACAAATTTTGATCCCTGTCAATTTTTCATTTGATTCCAAACTCACTAGGAAGAATAATATACTGAATGCTCCCTCATAAACATTAAAACTGTCAAATAAACAAGTGAACCCCAAAATATATGCACACGCAAATGTATATGAACATCAAATCAGAATGTAGGATGCCAGTGGTATACACAGATGTGTGTGCACATAATAATGACTTAACTAGCTTGGGCTAAGCAGAGCTCTGCATCTGACTTCAATTCAGCATGACCTAGCCAGAGACGGTATTGCAGGTTGGCTCAGGCACTGATTTTATTAATGCTTTTTTTAAACGTCCTTTAGTCATATAGGGGTTTTAGACATTAATAGGTGAGAATGAAAAATAATGAAATCTTGCTATTTGCAATGACATGGATGGAGCTAGAGAGTATAATGCCAAGCAAAATCAGTCAGTCAGAGAAAGATAAATACCATATGATTTCACTCATATGTGGAATTTAAGAAACAAGAAAAAAATGCACAAAGGGAAAAGAGAGAGAAAAAAAAAAAACAAGAAAAAGACTCTTTATTATAAAGAACAAACTGATGGTTACCAAAGGGGAGAGGGTTAGAAGGATGTGTTAAACAGGTGATGGGGATTAAAGCATGCACACTTGCTGTGATGAGCACCAGGTGAGGTATGGAACTGTCAAATCACATATATTGTACATCTGAAACTAATATAACTAATGTAACACTGTATGTTAAAAAAACAAAAATTTCTTAATTTGATAAAAACTGAAAAATAAATAGTTAGTCCTCGATCAGTTGAACTAAACTCTGTCCCTCTCCCTCTTAATTTTGTTCTCAAAGAACAGCTCTTAGATTCATGTGACTTGTCCAAAGGCTTCTAAACTCAGTGTCACAACATGGTCTCAAGTAGCTTCTGGAATTTATAAGTTCATAAATCTAATCAAGGCTGTAGATGTGAAGATTTTATCTGAGTTCAACAAAGATGGCCAGATTTTATGAAGTGAACAGATGAAGAGTAAGATTCCTTATCATATAGGACATAAATCACTTTCTTAGGCTGGGACAGAAAAAAAAATTCAATGGAATTATTACAAATTCAAAGGCCAAAAGAGAAACTTAAAAGGTCCATGCATCAAACACTAACTTTAGGTACCAGGTTTGCTCAGTCTCAAGAACTAAATTTGTTTAAAAATGATACACTTATAATTAAAATAACAGTGGGAGAGTTAAAAAATAAAAGGAAGTCATGTTGACAAAGATGGAAGAGAGGTACTACCTTAAATATAAGTTTACCCTTAGAATTAAGGATAGATAGGGGCACCTGGGCGGCTCAGTCAGGTAAGCAGTCTGACTCTTGATTTCTGCTCAGGTCATGATCTCAGAGTTATGAGATCGAGCCCCGCATTAGGCTCTGTGCTCAGTGGAGAGTCTGTTTGAGATTCTCTCCCTCTCCTTGTCCCTCTGCCCCTTCCCTTACCCCCCCTCTCTTTCTCAAATAAATAAATCTTTCAAAAAAAAATTAGACAGATTGGAAAAAAGAAAAAGGAAATACATATATATCAGAACTATGTGCTCTTAAAAGTGGAATTAAGGGGAAAAGGTATTTTAGTTGTTCCTCATTAGAAAGGAAGGGTGACTAGATCCAAAGGTATGTAACAGAGGAATGGAAGGTAACTTTGGATGGAAGTCTCAGAGTGAACCAGACTAGAAATCCAACTATGGTAAGATGTTCTTCTAAAGAAATAGAAAGTCCATAATAAGAGCAAGTGAAAAACCACATCTTGAAGACCATTATATAAGGTAACATAAAATCTGTACAGATTTGAAGCTTAAAAAAAAAAAAAAGACTGGGAGATTACCTTAAAATACCAGAAGCATTTCATGGACATTTCAAATTACTCGTTATTATGGAGGGTAATGTATGGTATGGCATGGTGCCACAATGGAAAGTGCACGAGGAACTCAAAGTTGGGCATCAGAGAGTGAAATAAGTAAAACAACACTGAAGAAAAAATAAGAGGTCAGTCCTAGGTCTGAGGTTGAGCTGATAAAATTTTCTTTAAGTCAGGGAGATGAGAGTGGGCAAAATCTGTTTGATAATGAATGCTTTTTAATGAGCTCAGAATTCCTTGACTTTCATCTATGACATTATGGGAGATCTTACAAGAGGTAAATTGTAGAACATTCAAACCTGGGCCCAAAGGCAAAGAGAAAGGAAAAGGAAGACAAGAAAAGCCAACTTAAAAACAGGCTAAAATGTAAACAAAAACAAAAACCAGCTATGTTTATCTGAAATAGCATAACCTATAATTGCTGAAAAGAATGTGACAAAAAGGAATGTTTACACTACCAATGAAGTAGAACAAATGATGCATGGCCCAGAACAGTTAAAAGCAGAGTAAAGAAAAGGTCTAGAGGAACAAGTGGCTAAAGAGATATTGTCTTCACTGGGCTCCTTCAAGCACAAACATCAGAAACATCAAAAGCAGCTTCATTCCTGGTACCTGTTTATGGTTATTATCCAAATAATACAAATAGGGGCACAACAGGAGTTCTTTTATGGTTTTAGCTCAACAGAGCTAAGAATTTCAGGAAAGATGGTAATAGCCAAGGTAGCACAGGACTAAAAATGTCCTGGCACAAGGTTGGGGACAAAGAAATCCAGAGATAAGGATAGAACACTGGGGCTTTGGAAACTGCAGGACTGGAGTCTTGTGAAGATCGTGCCTTGAACTTTACACACTACAAGTAAGTGATACACTATTTTCAAGAGATGGTATAGAAGCTGTGCCACTAAACAGAATGCACACTTATTACAGCACAGGAATACCAGGACTACACAGAAGAAATGGAAATTAAAAGTTTTTAATATGAAAAAAATCTAAAGGAGAAAACATCAAACACATTCTAGTGCCCTGGGCTGCCTTCCACAGAAATTTGCAAGTCAGAAATTCAGATACACTTTCAGGGAAGTAGAAATGTTCAGATTAAGTGCTCCCACTGCCCCCTAAAATAAGGTAAACATACAGTGGCACAATCAATCACCTGATGAATTTTCCCAGTAAAACTTAGGTACACGTTCTAGACTCTGGCAGTTGGCACAACTGACTGGCACCCTAGTGAGGTTGAAACCAAAACTGACTTGATATCCTGTTTCCTGTGCACCCATCTTCCCTGTGATATCACTAAAGTCTACTGGCAAAAGTAATGCGAATCAACTGGACTATGTACTAAGTTGAAGGAATTACTGTTCTAATGGGTATTGGACTGGGTGGAGTAATAAATTTTTGCCCTACTGACCTTCTGGATTCTTTAAAAAGTTAAGACACAAAAGAAATTGGGAGTTAAATAATTCTCTTTTAGAGAAGTGAAAAAAGCTACTCCCAATCAGAGAAAGACAACCCAAGCTACAGCTCTTGAAAAATCCCCACCTCTAACCATAGGGGCACGCACATGAAAGACCCACTGGCTCAGATTAAGCAAAATTCTGGAAGGGAAGAATTTGGGATCTTACCCTCTTTGGATTCTTTGTGAACCTCATGATGGGAGACAAATCATTTCATCTAATTTATTAGATGTGTTGACATTTGGTCCCCTGTCCCCAAATTAAAACCTGAAAGGAAATTTTAAACTTAAAAACAATCACAGGTAAGTTAACTCTCAAACACAGAAGGCTCTTCTTTTAAAAAGTCTTTACTCCAAGTACTAAAGTATTACTAAAAAGAGAAAAGAAATTATCAGTTCTGTATTTCAATAAACTTTATCATCGGTTACCTGAAAAGGCCTTGTTCTTAAATGGAAATGCGTATCCTCAACATTAAAAAAAAAGTCCATTCTGCCTAGTGATTAACAATTTCCGTTCCATTTTTTTTTTTTTTAGAATGCACTAACTCTTCAAACCCAGTAGTCAAACTGCACTGTTCACTCAGATCCCTTAATTTTTCCTTCTACCATTTACCATTAATACTACCACCATATTCCTAGACATTTCAACTAGAAACCCAATGCAAATTCATAAAATTCTTTGTTCCTGTCTCCACATTTAACCAGATGCTAAACAGTTTTATTTCCCTATTTCCTGAAATTGTTCCTGTCTCTCCATTTTCATTGCCACTATCCAGTCAGTCCCTCAATCAGTCCTTTTCCAAAATACTCCAATAGCTTCCTTGTCTAGGCTTTCATTCATTATTTATCAAGTCTGTTTTAAAACAATATTTTAAGATTAATAATGGTACTGTTGTGCCTTTAAACCTAAAATTCAAATTCCTAAGCAAAGATCTAGACCAATCCATGTTTTCCAATCTTGATATGTACCAATACTTTTCTGAATATATGTTCTAGTCCAGTGGTTCTCAAACTTTAGTATGCATCAGAATCATCTGGAGGCTTGTGAAAAACACAGACTGCTGGGCCCCAGCCCAAGTTTCAAGATTCCGTAAGTCTGGGGTAGGGCGGAGAATTTGCATTGCTAATAGTGTTCACACTCTATTGCAGGGCTGGGGAATCACACTTTTAAGAATGACAGCCCTACACAATTAACTACCCCCATTCATAAATACATCATATCATCTACCTTTCACAAATTATCTGCTCTATTTATAATTTCCTCCTACTCATACCACTTCCTTTTTCATGTCTACATTTTAATACTAACAATTTTTTATGACTCAATTCGAATGTTATCTCGTCCACTAAAACTTTCTCAAATCACGACTATTAGAAATAGTCTCTCCAGTATATGTTGTGTTAGTGGGACTAGCCACTATTTCGCTGTTTTATGTTTATTTATATTTACTCATTCATTTATTCTAAGCTTATTGAGTGCTTACTGTGTACCAAGTACCCTAATGCTTTCATTTTTAGTGGAAGGAAAATTGGTACACAAATATGTTAGATAGTGTTAAGTACCTTGGAAAACAAAACACAAGGTAAACGGAAAAGAGAATGCTAGAGATGTGATGCTACTTTATACTTTATGTGGGATGTTCAAGGAAGGCTTCCATCTCTCTTATAAAAGGATATTTGAGCTGGGTCCTAGAGCAAACCATATAGAAATCCAAATGAAAAGTGTTTCTGGCAGACAAAACAAAAGCCAAGTGCAAAGGCCAAGGGCAGAGGCATACAAGTTGAAGGAAGGGCAAAAATGCTAGTGCAGCTGAAGGTAATTAGTGGAGGCAAAGAGTACTATGGGACTAGTCAAAGAGATAGACAAGAGCCTTATCATGAAGCACTAGAGTCCACTGTAAGAATTCTGGCTTTGATTCTGAGAAAGAAAAGCATGGAAGGTTTAGAAGAGATCTCACATGTCTTTAAAAGGATCACTTTGGCTGTATGGAGAATAAACAGAAGAACTGAAAGCAGAGAGATAAAATAATCCAGGGAAAAGATAACTGTGGTTTGGATCAAGATCATAACAGTGAATGCAGCAGTCGGATACGTCTTTTCTCTCTTACCAAATGATTCAGTTCCTTGAAGGCAGAAGTTGTGACTTTTTCCTCCTTAAATCCCCTATAATCATTAAAATGAAGCTTTTCACATAGTTTACAGCCAATTTTTTTTCTTTTAGGAATACTTTCTACAACATTTTTATGATACTTAATGCATCTAGAGCTATGCCTAAAATAATTAAGGATAATTCAACTAATATTAAGAAAAAGTTAAGTTATATACTGTTGGACAGACACATATGTAGCATTTTAAGAGCACCTTTATTAAATTATGAGCATTTAATACTTGAAGGTAACTTCAAAGTATAAAAGAGAGAACAAAGAATCTCAAGAGCTTAAGAACAAAATGACTTCAGTTAATATAGAAAATTAAGAAACTATACATACAATAATTTTTTTCATAAAATAAAGAAGTTAAGGAGCTGCGTATTAAGACTTAAGTGCCAAGAAGGGAATTCCATATCCACTCTAAGTATATAAATACAGAATGACACATAGGAAATCAAAATAATAAAAGGATAAATGAATTTTAAGATTCTCACAACTTAGTTCTATTTTTTTTACAACTTTCTCCTCTCTAGATCATAAGTTATATATGCTCACTGTAGTAAATTTGGATTATATATGAAAACAAAATCATCCATCATTGTACTTGCCCAAATACAACCACTGTTAACATCTTGCTATATTTCCCTTTTCAAGCTGTGTGACTTGGGGTTAGTTGCTTAACCTCTCTGAGTCTCAGCTGCACTATTCATAAAATGAAGATAAAAATAGCATCTATCTCACAGGGTTGTTGCAAAGAATAAATGAGAATCTAGGACAGGGGCTGACATACTTTTTCTTAAAGAGCCAAAAAGCAGCTTATGGACCATACATCCTTTATCCCAACTACTCAGCCCTGCCTTTGTATCATGAAAGCAGCCACAGAAAATGTAAAAATGAATGTGCATACTCCAATAAAGTTTTATTTATAAAAACAGGCAATACTGCTTATGTCACAATGGCTTACAGTAAAGGTTCATAACTTTTTGGTGTGTTTGGAATGTTGTTGGGTTGTGTTTGTTTTTTTAGCAAGTTTTGAAATTCTTTTTTTTTTTTTTAAGATTTTATTTATTTATTCATGAGAGCCAGAGAGAGAGGCAGAGGCAGAGGGAGAAGCAGGCTCCCCACTGAGCAGGGAGCCTGACACAGGACTCGATCCCAGGACCCCGGGATCATGACCTGAGCCGAAGGCAGAGATGCTTAACCATCTGAGCCACCCAGGTGCCTAAGTCTTGAAATTCTTAAAGAGAATCTGACAAACAAAAAACAGACCAAAAAAAACCTCAGACCTACTCAACAAGGAAATGGCAAATACAACTTTTTGCAAATAATTTCAGAGAGTTTACAGACTCTGAAGTATACGAATGGCTCCTATATTCTATCATCAGAAAATCCGATTTCTAATGAATCGGCTCATTTGACTTTTCACACTTTCCTTTTCTAAAATCCACATGTGAGCACAGTGAGACTACACCAGCCTACATTCAAACTATATAATCCTGCTACCAATTTTCCACCTCAATTTTTTTGTATTATTAGATTTTCCTAAGTCATTACATAGTCATTGAACACATCATTTTTTAAGGCTAAATAATAGTTTATGAGGGTTGAGAAGTTTTCAACTATTTTAGATGTTCTGGTTGCTTTTCCATTTTCAACTTATTACTTTCATTAATTACAATTAATGTTATGATGAATAGCTTTCTATCTAAATTTACACTTCCTCAAAAGTTAATGCTTTAAGGAAAATTACTAAGCCAAAAGGTAAAAATTATTTTTAATGTTTGTCATATATTTTGATGAATAGTGGTCCAGAAAGGTTGTGGTGATTTTTACTCCCACCAGCTGAAAATGAGCTATCCATTTCACGACCCCCTCGTGAGCATGGAATATAAATTTTAGACTTTACTTTTACTTGAGAGATCTTTAGGCAAGAGTTTTTCAAAGCATGGTAAAAAGATAGATAATTAAGTCGAAAAATGCATATCCACTATCCCCTGGATTAGTATGAATTCCACATCTATGCAAGGTTATATCTAAGTAATATGGAAATAAACTTTAAAAATCACTTAATATCTAAAACATATCCCATACTCTCCTGTCTTCAAAACACAGGAGAGTGTGTTTTGAAGACAGGATGTTTTTAATCATTATTTCTACTCTGTCCACAACTGCTTTATCAAATACATATTCACAAATGCTACAACAGATACCAAATGCATATTCCTAGGTACAGTATAATATATGTGTATACTAAAATGGCTAAGTACACACACAGGCTCTTGACAATCTGGCTGGCCAGATTCCAATCCGACAATCACATACTAGCTACAGTGCCTTAGTCAAGCCATTTACTCTCTTGGTCTTAGTTTCCTTATCTCTAAAATGGAAACAGTGGCACATAACCTGTAGGGTAATGGATTAAATGATAAAACACATGAAAGGACTTATTGCAGCACCTGATACTTGGAAAACACACAAAATATGGCTTATATATACATATATAGAACATTCCAAAAAAATAAACCTTTCAGATATTAAAAATATAAAATACACACATCTAATCAGTTACAGTAGTGATTAGTGAGTATTTAGAACATTTCAATCTCAAAATAGACAATGGTTAGTTTTAGTAAACTCCAGTTACAGAAATATGTATTAATAAACTGGGTATAGGGCGCCTGGGTGGCTCAGTTGGTTAAGCGACTGCCTTCGGCTCAGGTCATGATCCTGAAGTCCCGGGATCGAGTCCCACATCAGGCTCCCTGCTTAGCAGGGAGTCAGCTTCTCCCTCTGACCCTCCCCCCTCTCATGCTCTATCTCATTCTCTCTCTCAAATAAATAAAATCTTTAAAAATAAAATAAACTGGGTATACATTTTATTGGAACATTATATATACCCACTTATATACATACACATATTCTCATTGTATATAGAGCAATGTTGTACACCTATTAATATCTATAGTAGTCCCCCCTTATCTTCAGGGGATACATTCCAAGTCCTCCAGGGGATACCTGAAACCACAGATAGTACCAAACTCTATATATACTATGTTTCTTTCTATATGTAAATATCTATAATGAAGTTTATTTTATAAATTAGGCACAAAAAGAGGTTAACAATAATAACTAATTATAACACAGAACAATTATAACAATTTCCTAAAACAAAAGTTATGAGAATGTGGTATCTCTCTCTCTCAAAAATACCTTATTGTACTGTGCTCACCCTTCTTCTAACGATGATGTGAGATGATAAAATGTCTACATCATGAAATGAAGTGAGATGAATGACATAGGCAATGTGACATAGTGTTAGGCTACTACTGACCTTTTGACAGTATGTCAAAAGGAGGATCATCTGCTTTTGGACCACAGATGACCTCGGGTAACTGAAATTGCAGAAAACGAAACCGTGAATAAAGGGGCTACTGTACTGACAGAACCGCTTCTCTTACCTTCACTCTTTCCACCTTTCACTTCTCTGTACCATGTTTTACCACAAATGGAGCCAGAAAATAAGCTTGTGCCCTTCTTTCTCAAAGTTAATTAACTGATCAATTACAACATAATGAATTATCTAATCATATAACTAATCATGCCTTTACCTATGCAGATAAGCACTGCTGAACAGAAGTACAGACTTAACAGCGGTTACTCTACATTCATTATCAGCAAATTCAAATGTTCTGTAGGCCAATTCAACCTACCTCTCTAAGAAGCTACCATTTTAGATCTCCATTTACCTTCAATCTCCAACCAGCGTCAGGTACTCTCAACAGATGAACTTTCCTGTTACCCCAAAGCTCCTATATAAAGCAACCCCTCCATTTGTGCTTTGAATCTTAACCTTCCTTCCCTTTTTGGCATCTTATATTATAGATTATCCCTTCTTTCTTTTGTAGATTTATGTCATCCATTCAAATGAATCATTTTCATCAGATTTTAAACATGCCAAATTCTCACCGCTCTATTTTTTTAAATACTCACCTTTAAACCACAAGCTCTCCAGCTTGTACCCATATCATTTCCTCTCCTTTATAAGTTATCTATACTTACTGTCTCTCTTTCTTTGCCTCTCACTCCTCAAACTACTCCAGTCTGACTCCTGCTCCCATCACTACATCAAAACAGCTCTGCTTAAGGTCACCAAAGACCTCTCCATGTTAATTCAATGGTTGGATCTCAATAGTTTTCAACGTCAAGTATCATTCACTCCATCCCGAAACATTCTCTTCCATTGACTTCTATGACACCATAGTTACTTGGTATTCTTCAACCTCTTTAACTAATCCTTCTCAGATTTCATTTGAAGACTCAATCTTTTCTATCAGGAAATTTAACTATGGAGTTGCTAAAGTTTCATTTCTAAGTCCTCCTTCTTTTACCATTCCATTATTATCTCCCTATGTTAACTTATTCATACACATGGCTTCAAATACCATCCATCCACACAGCTAGGATGACCAGACCTCACTTCTACACTCTGGATTCTGTAAATCCAGCTATCTTTAAGATCTCTCCTTGGCTGAGGAAAGGCATCTTAAATTTAACATGTTCAAACTAAACCAAAAAATCTCAGCAGACTTCAACTTGCCCAAGAATCCAAAAATAGGCAAGCCTTTTATTAGGCCCTATTTTTATAGTATTGTATACCTATTCTTCATAGAACATATCAAAGTTATAACTGTACACAAAAACAAGGACAATGTTTGCTTACTACTAAATACCCAGTGCCTTATATAACTGACAAACTTCAACTATAATATCAATGTCTTTTTTTCCTAATGCCTAGATGGAAAGCCTTTCAGCTATTTTCATATTCACTTCTGCTTTGAAGAGTTGAGTGTACCTAGTGCTTGGTACAGAGTGTCAGTGTACTAGACTTTAGGATCTTACGTAACAAATCATACAGACAGAACTCCTCTCGTGTTGAGTTTGCCACCAGTATTCCACCATGACTCTAACCAGGTGACACTGATTGGGCCTCATACTAGGAACAGACCCATAGTGAATACAGTATACTGCTGAAAAAATGAGCTGACCTGTCAGAGAAATAGGGAGCTAAGAAATCAATGAGATATATACTATATGAAAGCTAAAGGTTACCTATCTAGAATTAGATTTATTGGAAATTATGGAACTTAAAAATAATCTCTAATTTAGACTAGGTACTAATATAAATGATTTACAATGTAATGAGAATTAATATTTAGCTAAGCAAATTACCTTAGACTTTAAATGTTCCACTATCCTTACCATTACATATTAATATACATTTAAAATGGTATACCAATTAACCATATTTTACTGATCTTATTTAAGTTTTCAAATAACTTACCAGACACCGATTTTACCATAGCTTTCTTAAATTTCATTTAAAGTTCTCTTTTCTGCTTTTGTTTGTAATTTCTAAGGTATAGTTTAGTACTTTTTGGCAGAAAAATCAAGATTCAGTGCCAACAATAATAGTACAACTGGTGCCTCACTTCTGTTTGGCAGAACTGCAAAATGATGGTATCATTAAAATACTTAAAAGCAATGAACTTCACTTAAAAATATTTTCTGCTACAATTTTATCTACAAAATTAAAATTGAGATTGATTTTTTTTAAGCCAGTATGATGGGTGGTTATTAGAAAGCAATATGGACATATTTTTAATGCAAGATTATGTATAAAGAAGTTATTTAAATTTAGGGTTTCATTGGTTAACCTAAAATGACCTTTATAAGTTCACTTAACCAATTCATTTTTTAAAAATTTACATATTCTTAGGAAACAAGGAGTTAACATTTTATCATACTCAAGTAATCTGGCATTTACTGCATTTATTCACAGAAAATAAGGAAGGTAGGAAGAGTAAAAAATAAAATGTGTTTTTTATACTTTATTTTTCCTCTGATTAGAAAGGTAGTTGGTTTAATCCAGAAAATATAAAAAAATTAATAAGTGTAAAGAAAATAATCAATTCATCTATAACTTATCACTAAGAAGTTATCCACTATTAACAATTTGGTGTATTTCTTTTCAATCTTTTTTATTTACAAAAGTGACATTACCTGCTTCCTGTGGGTTTTCAGTAGATATTATACCATGAACAGTTTTCCATATGAACAAATATTTAAAAATATGACTGTCAGGAGAACATAGTATTCTACTATATGTAACAACTACCCTAACTTTCGTCATTAAGGTTATTTTCAAGGATTTGCTATCATAAATAATGTCATAAGGAACAATTAGTACCATTCAATTCTGAAAGTCAACCTAAAATGCATTAAACAACATCAACAAAGCATTTAGCTCCCCAAATATAGCCATCAAGTTCTAGGGTTCATTTTATTTTGTTTTTCCTAATTATAATAAATTAATGTGTTTCCATGGAAATCACCTTTTATGAACACTGGAAATGTGCCAAATGTGTCAAATTTTGAAAACCATTTTTAAAAAGCTAAAATTTTAATTTGCAATTTAGTAATAAAAATTATTTTGCCAAAAGGAACACACAAAGTAAATCTGTGTGATGAAATTATTTCTAGCTCTGAATATTCACTACAGAGTACATCAAGAAGTAGGATATTCTTTTTCCCAAAAGTAAATAAATCACTCTGAATTAGTTTCAGTTCTTTTCCTTTTCATCATCTTTCATGTCTCTTATTCTTTATTGAGCTGAAAAACTAATTTGAGACTTCTAGTTAAATGTGGCAGATTGAACACTCATTTATTTCTGCTCCCACTTGAAAACGCCACTGAAATAACAGTAAAAATATTTTTGTATTAAAAGACCTAAACCCACAAGGAGGAAAACAGTGAAAAGAGAAAGATGACAACATTATTCAAATAGCTATTATTTAGCTGGGGGGAGAATTCAGGAACAAGTTAATTTGTCCTGAAGAACACCAGAAAATCTCAGGAATCTGAAATACCACCTATCTCCAAAAGTGGAGGTGAGAGTGAGAAACAGATCTGTTCAAAGTCTCCCCTAGATCCCTTCAACTCCTAGATCAATGGAAACTCTGGATTCTCTGAAGAGGCTGAACTGTAAGAGACTCAGAAATGACAGGGCAGTGGAGGAAGGGGTTAGAAGGTAGGGAAGCAATATAGAGGAAAGCAGGGAGGGGTGGTAAAATCAAAGTGTACAAACTGAACAGTGAGTCGGTAAGGTACTCCCTACTTTCTCCATCAACTAGGCTAACTGATCATATCTATAACGAGAAAAAAAAATTATAAACCTAGAGGTAAAAATCATAAGCGCTATAAGAGTTGCAAGTGATTGTCTCCAGGGAATATGTGGGTTAAGAAGGGGACAGAGTATTACTGCTGCTTTTTATGATAAGCTGTGTGGGGGGATAAAAAGAAAAAAACTGGTTGCCTCTCTAACATCTATTCTTCTTTTCTTCTCCCTTACTAGCAGAATCACAGACATGTGTTTATCAGGAAAAATAATACAAAAAAAAAAACCCAAAAAGTCCTAACATTGTTTTTCAGATGGGGATAGCTAACAAGATGGAAATGGAAGTCACTGAGTAGGATTTGGGCAGTATATGTTTGGCTTACCCCAGACACACCCTGTTCCTGCTACTTAGAACTCCCGATGTGATGACTGGAACTCCAGAAACTATCTTGAGTCATGAGGCAAACTTGAGATAAGACAAGGATGACTGATAAGAAAAAGCAAATGATGGTACTATGATGATAAAGCCACCATATCATTCCAATACTACTCATTCAAGACTTTTCACATAAAAAATAAATGTATACAACTGTTTAAGCTCTTTAAGGCAGGTCTCTATTAGAAGCAAAATGCAATTCCTGATATTTAAGCCCTGTAGGATCTTTTAAAATAAATACATATGAAACATTTATAAAAATTCAAATAAATTAAAAAATAATTCCAATTAATAGCAAGAATTGTTAATAATGTATTCTTATATCCTAAGAAACTACTCAAAGAACTATAAACACTATGTAAATTCTATATTAAGACTAAAAAATAAAGACTATATTTTCCAAAAACAATTAAATTTTAATTTCTCTAGGGGCACCTGGCTGGCTCAGTTGGAAGAGCATGTAACCCTTGATCTCAGGGTCATGAGTTCAAGCCCCACGTTGGGTGTAGAGATTACTTAAATAAATAAGACTTAAAAAAAAAAAAGCTTAAATTTTAATTTCTCTAAAGTAAGAGACATTAACATGTATTTTAAAAAATACATGTTTGCCACTTGTATCAGTATTACAGACATAAAGTATCCACTGAGTTCCAAAGTAAGGGTATAGTGGGGTTTCTCAACTTTGGCACTATTGATATTTTGGGCCAGATAATTTTTTGTTGTTGGGGCTGCCCTGTGCATGTTCAACAGCCTTCCTAGCCTCTACACACAATATGCCAATAGCAACCCCCCAATGAAGACAATCAAAAATATCTCCAGACTTAATGAAGGTCCCCTGAAGGAAACAAAATCTCTGAGAAATGTAGCTGTTTTTGCACATCATTTAGTACTTCATCAGGGTCTTCTATTAAATAACAGAATTTTAGAAATGTAACATTCCTAAATTTTCTCTAAATTTCATTGTGGGAGAAAAACTATAAGTGACCTACAGATTAGATTATCTCTAGTGTCCGTCTTAAACCTTCAGAGGATTTCACATGACAGAAATATTAATAGCTTCTATCTATTTAATCTTACCTATGTGCTAGGTATAGTACTGAGCACTTCAGGTTCATTCTCTCCTTTTCTACTCATGACATCCTCATGGGATGGCTATTAACCATATTGTAGTAAAAAACAATTTAAAATCTATTTTAATCAACATATCAAAATATTTCCAGAAATACTTCTTTATCATTCACTATATTCTTTCTGGCACTAAACTAAGAACAAAGTACCTTAACTTGCTAGTATACAATTTATGATGAAAACATTTCAATATACCTAGCTGCAAGGGAAGCTGAATTATTACAACCTTGGAAGTTTGGAGAAATAGTTCACAGTACCAAAGAAGTCAGAGAAATAATAATTATCTGACTATTTCTTGAAATATTTTTTATACTGTGGCATAATGAAAGAGTACTTTTAAAATTTTTCATCCTTGATTCCTGAGTACTTCCAGTAACTACTTTTCCCTTTCACACAACTTGCCAGAAAAAGTTCATTTTATAATTATTTGAGGATTTTTTTTTAAGAGTTTATTTACTTATTTGACAGAGAGAGAGCACAAGCAGGGGGAGCAGCAGTAGGAGAGGGAGAAGCCAAGCTAGGAGCCTGATGTGGGGCTCGGTCATGACCCGAGCGAAAAGCAGACGCTCAAGCGACTGAGCCACCAAGGCTCCCCTAATTATTTGAGGATTTATTTGTAATTTCAATCTGCCTTTCAGTAAAAATTGAAGGCTGGGTTCAAATCCCAGCTTGCCCACCTACTGGAACTGAAGACAAGTTAACTTTTTCAGGCCTCAACTTCAATTATGTAACTTGCATAATAAGACCAATATGAAGGCCTTAATAGTAGGCCCTCAATAAAAATTATTTTTCCCCCTCCTTTCCTCCTTAAAGCAAATGAAATGTCAGTTGAGGGCCAATTCTATTTAAGCATTTGTTCAGAGTCTACTAGTAAGAGCCAAGGAAGGATGTGACAGAAGCAGTCCAACATTAGACCATGTAACCAACACTTTCAATCTCTCAAATTCATCATCTCAAAAATTAGCTGAAACCTCAGGAGCTATTCCCTTAGTTTAAGATTTTTATAATTACTGGTATTGCTTCTCAAATAGAAAAGTATACCATCAAAGTATTGAGTGTAGGCATAATTTATTACGTACATTACCTACTGTCTTCTGTTTTACTTTTCCTTGTGGTAAAAGACACAAGAAGCTCTCTTCAAGTGTTCCTTCCTCTTTCCCTTCACCCACACAACTAACTGCCAAGAAATTTTGATTCATATTTCTTTCTAAAAGGAAGATAAATAGGAGCCTTTCTTCTCAACACCACAAGGCTCCGTGTATAATTCATATATTTAGTTAACTGTCACACACCCAAGTGTATATTATCCATTTTATCGATAACCCATGATTAAGTAATTTACTAATGAATGTACATTACTTAATATTATTCTTAGTAAATATTAGGAAACCAAATGCTTAAAAAGAAACAATCTTTGGGAATTAGTTATATGAACCAATGCTTCCCTTACTGGCAAATAAAACAGTACTATACAAGAATTATATTAAACAATGGATAAAATTCAACTTAATAAAGATAATCCTTTATTCCATCTTAAAGTTTTATACAAAAAAGAACTTCCCAAAGCTCACCTGCAAGGCAGAACTAGGACAGGAGCCCTAGAACAGATCTACTGGTAATCTAGAGTATATAAAATATGTAATGAGGTTTCAGGTGAAAGTTGGTAACATCAAAGTATGTCAGTATAACTTAACTCATAACTTAGCAATATAAAATAAAAGTTCGTTAAGTATTTCCTGTATAGTTTGTTTTCTTGGATATTTAGGAGGTAGTGGAGTTTTACAGAACCATCAACTTCATTTGTTCTTAAAATAATTTACTGTCACTATTCAGATGCTGTATTTCACAAGCTAAATTTACTCATTTGTTCTTAAAACAGATTTCAAGATATAGAAAAGCAGTTAAAAGTTCTACAGAAATGTTCTGGCCCTCAAAATTTCAAATTCTACAGCAGTTAACAGTTACCTGATTAAGTAAATTAACAAAGCTAAATGTAACCAAAACCAAGTTGCTCATTAATAATATAAAAAGCAAAACATAGAAAAAATGAAAACATTTTCTGCCACTGACTATGTTAAAGAAATCAATTGTAACCTTATTTTCAGAAATTTAAAATTACCGTAGATACAAAGTCTACCTATAACATGGTTTCTACATATAAAACATAGCTAGAATATAAGTACTGTAAAGACACTGAATCTCTAAATCCAGTGAATGCCAATACCAAAAAAAATTTTTTTTTCAATAAAGTCACTTAATAGCAACGCCAAAGAAAACTGACACACTTTATACCAAGACAATTTCCACCTTCAAACCAACTTATCTATGGAAGTGGGAGGAGGAAGTTAAAAAACAATTTATTTAACCTAAAATGTTAAAAACTTACCTGAAAATGTCAACTCCATCCTTTTTCTTTCAATGCTTGCCAAGGCATAAAAATCAAATTTCAGGAAACAAAATGCTCACTTCTTGTTAACTTTATTCCTACTTGTTACCACAATGAAATTAATAGCTAAGTTCAATTAATATGTAAAAGATTCAAATCCTTTACATACTCTCTCATTTAATTACTCTCCCTATTTGGCAGGAGAGGAAAGGAAGGCACAAAGAGATTAAGTAACTTGTAGGTTACTTAGGTTACAAGGTAACACAACTAGGAAGTGGTGGAGCCATGATTTGAACCCTATACATCCAAGATAATAAACAAATAAAAAAAGAAACGGAGTGTTAAAGGAGTGTTAAAAAAAAAAATCCAAAACAGTTCTCAAAACAAGAGTGTTGTGAATGAGAATGAAATGTTTAAACTATAAATACACGTAGATGTGAATGTAAATTACACAAATTTTACCCCTAGACAAGTACTTTGTTGCCCTAATATTTGATTATGGTCAAACACTTTAAACTACATCAAATTGTAGTGGCAGACGACCAAGTAAATAATTTACCGTCACCGTTCGGACACTGCATTTTACAGTCTACATAAAATACACCGTAATTTAAAACATGGAAGGGGGGGGTGAGGCAACCAGAGCAATAGTTTAAGGAAAACTACTTTCTCCATCAGCAATTCATTAGAAAAGAGAGTACGTGTGTCGAGGAACCAGGGTAAGAAAAGGAAAGATGACAATCACACTGCCTTAACCCCACCTCCCAAAAAAGTAACTGGAGAACTGGCCCACTGGGATCTCAGGAGGGGATGACAGGAGACCCTAGCAGAGGGGGAGGGGTGGCGATGACAGGAGAGGGGGCGGTAGAGAGAGGGCATGCCACCCATCTCCGAAAAAGGGGAGAATACGGGGGGCAAGGGGCGGAGAAGGGAAGGCAGGAAATGTTGCCAGAGATTCCAAATGAGGTGAGAAGGAACAGGGTAGGAAACCCAAGAAGGCGGGACCCTCGGGCAGAAAGGGGTCTGTTTGGAGGAGAGGAGGCATGTCAGTACACAGCCTTCCTGCCAGCTGACCCTCCTTCCCTCCAGCCCCTCCACCCCTGACAAACTCTCACTTTCTCAGCAACCCTAAACCCGCGGGTCATCCCAGTCCCGCTCCCTGCCCCCCACCCCAAGCGGGATAGGTGGAGAAGGGAGCTTCACTCTCTCCTTGTTGGGCTGGGGGAGCGAACACCGGACACAGCCCTGATTCGAGAACGAGAAGGCCAGGAGACGCAGGGAGGCCCAAGACCCGGGTGACAAGTCCGGGAGGCCGACGGGCGCCTCACCTGACAGAAGCGTCGGCAGTAATCCCGACTGCTGATCCCAAAGCCGCCGACACCGCAGCTGCCGCCGCCAGCGCCACCTCTGCCGTCGCCCGCAGCTCTAAACCCAACAGGGCCTGGCGGGGACTCCACAATGGCCACGAGCTCTTCTCCGAGGCGTTCGGCCTCTTGATCGCTCTCTTCCTCCGCCATGAGGCTCTCGCCGCCCAGCGCGTACCAGCCCCTACGCCGCCGCCGCTGTAGCTGCCTCGGCTAACCTCCTCCTCCTCTAGTTCCCTCCCCCTTCCCTCCGCCCCAGCCGGACAGGGGCCTCTCGGCTGGCTCTACTTCCGGCTCCGCCCACCCACGCCCCCAGTTTTCATTGGAGAAGTCTAGCCGCCAATCATACACATGCCCACCCTTCCACTCCCATTGGCCAAATCAGCCGTCTGTTTGATAGACTCGCGGTCTGTTGGTCAATGCTGCTCGGCGGTTGCTGGGGACCGCCTACGAGCTTTGCCGTAGGCGGCGCAAGAGGACGGGGCGCGGCGGGGGACACGGCGGCCGCCGCGGGGCTCGATCGGGCAACGGCGACGACGGCGGCGGCGGCGGCGACGGGTCTTCCTCCTCCCTCACTCCCTTGCTCCTTTTTTTCTTTCTCCTCCTTTCCCTTCCGGCCGGGTCTCGTCCACTTCCCCTAACGGCGGCCCCGATCCTACGGTACCGAGGAGCTAGGGAGGCCGAGGGTGGGCCCGGCCGTTGGTGCGGGCTTTGGGCCCGGGGCCTTCCGTCCTGAAGCGGGAGCCGGGGGCGGGGCCGGGACGCCGTTGTCGGCGGGAGGAAGAGGGAGGAGACGGGAAGCCTGACAGCAGACGCCTCCGCCAGGCGCCTGCCGCCTCCTCCCCCGAGACTGCCGCCAACTCCGCTGTGGAGTTCCCGGGCCCACGGCCGGCAGCTGGGTCTCGGCCCTGCCCAGCTAGCGGGGCAGAGGTTGTGGGGCGCCAGCGTGCTGAGCTTGACGCGGGAGGAGGGAGTCTAGACGCCGGGAACGTCCCGCGCCCCGCCTTTCCCTCCCCCTCTCGAACCCTGGGGCCTGGGGCGCGCGAGGAGGTGCAAAGCGGGGCGGACAACTGAGAAAGGACTGGGTTGAGGAGTGTTGAGGTAAACGTTGGGATCCGGATTTGTTTTGTGGAGTTAACCTAAAGGGAGCGGTTTTAAAGACACCTCCGTGGTGGCTGTGTCGTTCTTGTTCGTCTTTTTATCTACCCTTCGTTCCCTCCCCCTCCCCCATTTTTTCTTTCCATTTGTTTTTCATGTTTTACAGTAAAGGCATGACTTCCCGGCACCGCAGGGAAAATAGGGTGCAAGCCCAGAAACTATTTCCCCATCACCACTTGTTGAAAAACTGATTTGAAGGCATCTCCGGGTTTGAACAAACGAAAGTGCCAGGATTTCAAGCGTCTTTGGTTTTGCGCTGGAGACCCTTCAGTACTAAGTATCAAGACGAAAAAAACTGGAAAGTGATCGGGTAAACACTTAAACTTGAAAACTTCTGAGTTTTATTTCGATCTAGTAAATAATTTGCTTCTTCGTTTTTGTTGGCTAATTCCTGCTCTTAACTTTTTAACTTCCTCGTTTAAAATATCTTTACCTTCTGTTGAAAACACTTTTGTTATTCGGGTCTCTGTAAAGTCGAGCATCCTCTACTGGGTGGTTATTTGCCTCTACAGTAACACAAACAGATTTTTGAAAGTTACAAGACATTGGAATGTTTAGGCCTTTCACGTTAGCACAAACTGAGCATTTTACGCTTCAGAGAATAATGAACATGTTTATTGTTTTAAAGTTTGAAATCCAAATATTTAAAGACAGAAGGCTTTCACAGCGCAAGATTTAGGTATTCCTGGGTACAGATATTTAATGTTTTTCATAACTAGCTTAGAACAAAATCATAATTTTGACTGATTTTCTATGGGAGTAAAAAATACGTACCATTGACTTAAAGTACCAACGTGTGTAATGGAATTCATTGCTAACTGTTTTGGGGGCAGGAATCCTATCGGTCTTGTCTGCCATTGAAAACCTGTAGCCTAATACAGTATTTGGCACATGAGAGTCAAGCATTGAACAGTTTGTTAATGGAAAGAAAATAGAATCAAATGTATTAAAACTTAAACTTTATCATATTTTGCAGAATTTCTGTGAAACGTTAAGTTTGCCTCTGAGTTTATGTCCACAGGTGTCTAACACATTGGCAATTTAGAGTTCTTTCGAGAAAGATTTTCTAGAACCCAATTACGAATTCTCTAGTATGGGTTCAGAGAATACTCCATTATTGCTGATTACACTTTTAAAGCATTGTTGTTGAGAATGTACTTAGGAATTTTTCTTTAATGTATTTATAGAGACCAGAATTCCATCTTGAATTGTATCAAATTCATTTTAATTTCTTATATATAAGCTAATGTGAGAGCTTAGCCCAAAGGCATGGCTCCAGAGAACAAATGGTTGTCACTGACAACATTTGTTCAGTATCTCAAGTTTTTAGTGTCTATAATGTAATGTCATGATTTTGGCAAAGATCATAAAAATTTGTTATTAGGGTAAATTGAGAAATTATTAAGCTGCTTCTGAGTTAAATACTTGGAAAAATAGTAAAGATAGTCATTTACTTATTCCATCAACAAATTGTGATTGAGCACCTATCATATTTACTAGGCACTGTGTTAACTTCTTAGATTTGTTCTAACTTACTAGTTAATAAGTGAAATAAATAATTAACAAACGTATTAGTCTTTAATGGAAAAAAGAGGGGAAAAGTGTTAGAAAAAGCACTTTGCATATCTTGATTATCACGCTCTAGAAAACTCAGTGGAGGTATATATGCATTAAAAAATGACTTACGTTGAGCTCTGTACCTTGGCTTTAACATTTAATGTCATTGTTGCTGCTGTTGATTGCAGTTGGTCTGTTTCTTTTTCAGTTTTTGCTTTTTTTCTTCTCAGAACAAATCTTCATATAGAGTTAGGCCAGTTTAGTGGCCCACCTGTTTGAACAAACTTTGTACACAATTGCCTGCAATTGTGTTCCTAAAATCAGTTGTCCCAGAACTGTGAAGGTAAAAGAAGCTCTTTTAAACTTCAGTACACATCTAAATTGAATGAGAGTAACATAATTAATACCCTAAATATTGACATCAGATTAGGTTTTCCTAAAAGATAGTGACATCTGGGTTAGTTGGAGTTCTTTTTTCATAGTTCTAATTTATTTGAATTTCATCAAATTCAAGGAAAGGACCCAGTTGTTACTAGTAACTTGCTCTGGTTTTGCCTTCCCTTACACATTTCAGGTAAGACTTAATGGACACACAGTCTATTAATTTAAATTAAGTTTTCTGAAGTCTTTAAGTCTTGAAATGTTTATACCTGCTTTTTATTGTTAATTACTTCCCGAATGAGTTTTGTTGTAACAGTTATTTTTGTTTCTCTTGTTTTGAAAGAACCTATTCAGAGTCAGAATGGAAAGATTTGTAGTGACAGCACCACCTGCCCGAAACCGTTCTAAGACTGCTTTGTATGTGACTCCCCTGGATCGAGTCACTGAGTTTGGAGGTGAGCTGCACGAAGATGGAGGAAAACTCTTCTGCACTTCTTGCAATGTTGTTCTGAATCATGTTCGCAAGTCTGCCATTAGTGACCACCTTAAGTCAAAGACTCATACCAAGAGGAAGGCAGAATTTGAAGAGCAGAATGTGAGAAAGAAGCAGAGGCCCCTAACTGCATCCCTTCAGTGCAACAGTACTGCGCAAACAGAGAAAGTCAGTGTTATCCAGGACTTTGTGAAAATGTGCCTGGAAGCCAACATCCCACTTGAGAAGGCTGATCACCCAGCAGTCCGTGCTTTCCTGTCTCGCCATGTGAAGAATGGAGGCTCCATACCTAAGTCAGACCAGCTGAGGAGAGCATATCTTCCTGATGGATATGAGAATGAGAATCAACTCCTCAACTCACAAGATTGTTGACAAGGAGGTTACCACCATTGTGATCAAGATAAATGTGGAGTATTAAAGTTATGTGTTGATTGTGTGGTTCATTTTTATATTTATTTCATTTAAAATCATGTGATGCAGAATAGTTTTGCAATGTGTATATAGTTGCAGGCAAAAAAAAACAAAAACAAAAAAAAAAAACCTCACTGCAAAACTTGTTAATTTTAGTCACCAACGGTGTAAAGCAAAACTTAGGGTTTAGAGTGTGCTAGGATACCTGAAACCTGATGGTTATCTTTAAAATTGATGGTTTTTCTCCTGAAATGTTTGTGCATGGAAGAACTGCCCTGCTTTTTTACCCTGTTGCCATATATGATTATTCCTTGTGAGATTACTTAATTACTTGGATTGAACACTAGCCTAGGAAATTGAAGCTGCTGCCAGGCAACACCACTCACAGTAACTTAAAGGAATTATTTCTGAGAGGATCCTCTTCAAAAAGGAAGGGATGGTGGGAAATTGTTCTTATATCTTCAGATCCCTCGAAGAAATGACTGTCTTTTTTTTCAAACTATGCGTGTATATGATGTAGTTACCTTATCTATCTTTCAGTTCCTCACTTTTTTCACCCTTTTTAAAGGCTTATTGTATTTAGCAGCTTCAAGTGACCAAAAGACTAAAATCTTTCAGTGTCAGTGCCAAAAGCCCTGGGGGATTTTGCAGTGACATGATTTTAGTCTCTTACTATAAACAAATTTTTGAACCATAACTCATTTCAAGCATCCTCTTGAATTTGCAAGCTTTTTTTTTTTTTTAATGTCTTGATGTTAAAAGATTTCAAGATTGGCATTTTAATTTAAACAGACATTTTATGATTGAGTTTCCTGTTTTTACAGAAAACTAGTAATTTTTGGCTGACATAAGATAATAAGGAAATTACTTTCTATACATTAATTTTTCCATATGATTTATAAGACTTTAGGTAAATAGACTAGAAACAAGTTTACTTATTTTCATTTTTATGTGCTTTGCCTCTGGTGGTACAAGGTTTTTAAACATGGATGGTAAACAATTGTCTGGAAAGACTGGCAAGATTTTTGTAGTGGAGATGTGGCAGTATCCTGCATAACTGTTTGGGTGAGGAAATAATCAGTTCTGTTAAAGGTCAACCATGTTCAGGAAATGATCTCTATGTGAACCTCACTCCTGTAATGTCATCAAAGTAGCTTAGCCCAGTTATGTCCTCTCCATTGGAGACCCAAATTATATTTTTTAAAAACTAAACAGCTGAAGACTTGGACTAGAGCTTTAAAAAAGAATCTTAAATTCCTTGAAAACATTCAAGTTTAAAATATATATTTCTATTACAAAGCACTGACATGAATGCCCTATGTGACTTAGAATTTTCTTTGAGGTAATTTTACCACAAATCTTCATTAAAAAAAAAGCCAAAGTGAATAAGAAAAGGTTCTATTTTTCAGAAACAGCTTCCCATGTCTAAGTTTCTTTCACAGACTTAAGTTCCTAGTTCAGGTTGTTAAAAATGCCCAACTGATTTTTAGATTTTAAGTGGGTTTTTGTTTTCATTTTAAAATAAGCCTGCCACCAAAAAAAAAATTTCTTGTCAAAATTTGAACTATGAGTTTTTCTCATGTTTAGTTATGTAAACTAGCACAATAAATGCCTGGAGTAGTGCTGTCATTGCTAAGCACATACATGAGACCAGCAGCAAAACCAAAATGTACTTTGCTTTTACTTCCCCTAGTAAAGAATTTGCAGGCAACCATGTTTAATTTGAATTAATCTAAGATGGTAGAAGATCTAAGAAGCTAGGAAAATAATTGAGTTTTAAAGCATTTCAGAATACAAAAATGAGGTTAGATATACAATCATTCTAATTTTTCAAAATTCCATGTGATTCAGACTGCTCCCTCTTTCAATATTAATTTGCACTAACAGCAAACATAGTGGCAGAACAGTTTTGAGTAGTCCTAAGCAGTAAACTGGATAATGTTGCACAAGAAAAGTCAATAATTCACATTTGAGTTTCTAGTACTTATTAATGATTTGATGATCATTTAGGTCCCATATGTCTTAATGTATTTCTCCAGGCTCCTAACTATTCCCACATACACCTTATCTAGGGGCATAATCCATCCTTCTGTTAGGATTATATCATGTCCTGAGAAGCATTTTCCATCCGTAGTGGAGGTTGGTTTGTTTACTGATTATGAAACTTTTTGTTCCCTGAAACTGGTTAACTTTGTCTCATAGTCAATTGATAAGGCAGAATGATTGTTTAGCCTGCTCAAACTGGTACAAATCCGTGAAACCATGGTTGGCATATGTTGGATAACAAATGAAAATGTCTAAGGCGTATGCGGCTGTGGAGGTGTAGTGGACGTGTGTACAGAAGCTTTCGATCTTAACTATATAGTGTTAGTGTGATGCTATACTATTGGAAAAATAGCAGTTTTTTCTATTTTATAAGTTGTATGCATAAACATAAGATTTGTAATGTTTCATTTATAAACTGCCTTCTTCAACACATGCTTACCTGTTGATAGTGTTTTCTTGAAGTATGGTAGTATGTCTTCCAGAACTTCACTATATGCTTACAGTAAATAGTTACTAGCTTGTTGAAATGTTAAATTCCTTGTTGTTTTGTTTTGTTTTATTCTGTGGGGCATATAGCAAACCTGAAGGACATTGTAATCATTTCTTACAGGGTGAAAATTTGGAAAGATTGTGTATGAGAGCCTAAATAGTTATTTTATTCATTATCATTGTTAAGACTTTTTTTTAAACAAATGCTACTTCCAGTTAATGCATTTGGCCCTACTGAATTTTGGGGGACCAGAAAACTTTGAAGAAAAAGCTCTGCATCTTACAATTGTAACCAATTAAGTAGCCGCTTGGGATTGTTCTGAAGTATTCATTGCTTAAAAACTATTGTAAGTAACAGTTGGCAAGATCTCCAAGCCGAAAGTTCCATGTTAAAACTTTTGCCTGAAAGAATTTGTATGTGAATGTTAATGGAAAACACATTTAAACAAAATAAAATTTAAAGTGGCCCAAAACGAAAGCCACAAACATTTCGTCATTTGGTGCTTAGTCTTTGTGAGGGCTCTCTGTGGTTTGACTTGCCCCAACTGCCTTTAAATGAGTGCAGATCACCTTAAAACATATTCATTAAATAGAAGATTCATCCTATAATTTCACTGAAAATCTTAACCTAAAATATAAATTGCTTTAGTTTCTGGTCAGCACTGATTAACTTGTGAATAGTGAGGTGGCTGTCCTAAACCATTTATCTGAATCCATACTACCCTAGACTTCTAAGGTAAATACAATTCTTACCTAGTGGTATTCTACTTGTATCCACAATACTGTATTCATTAAAATTTTACTATGTTTATTTTTGTATTCCCGTGCTTGCTTTTTTTGCTCACGCATGTATCCTTAGTAAAAATGTGTCACGTTTAAAGTTTTGTCTCTGTGACTTTTAGAAATAAATTTCAAAAAAATTGTCTCAGAAGTTTTGAAAGCATTTTGTGAGTCAGTAACATCTATATATTTTTTAATTATTTATTTTAAGTAATTTCTGCACCCAACGTGGAGCTCAAACTCATGGTCCCAAGATCAAGAGTCACATGCTCTACCAATTGAGCCAGCCAAGCGCCCTGTATTTCATTTTTCTAAGTAACATATTTTGTAGTTCCAAAATAGGAACAATTTTACTAATTTGAGTTTTATTTTTCTCCTACTTATATCTCTATAGGATTATTAGCCCTTATGACCAATGTAAAAGTATATATTTTGTCAAATCAGATACACATCATGGCTACAAACAGCTCTTTTCCTTAAAAATTACGTAGGTAATAGTTAACCTAATAAGCACATTTAATTGGAAACATTTTAATTTTCTACTTGTAGAAATACTATTTATGAAAGACAAGGGCCTAATTTGCACTTCATATGTTTTATTGGGCTTTTCAAAGATTTGCTATATTCTTACCATGGGGGGTAAAAAAAAAATGCAAAAAAGTTGAAAATTGTCTTGCCTTTTAGTAGTTTTACATAGTTTTGAGGGCATATATTTCTCCTAGTCACTTCTGTCTGACAAAGAATTAATGAATTTATAAAGTATATTTCCTGGGATCAAAATGGTAGAAAGGACCTTAAAAAATCAGTCAATACGTCTGCTTCCAGTTTAATATCAACAAACCATGAAAGATCTGTCTTCACTTTTCCTAAAGAATCTTATCAAAATTTTTATCAAATGTAAACCAATTGAATATATGTGCCTCTGGGTCTCATAACAGTTCCTATATTTTTTTCTGTCTATGTATAAGTTGAGTTGTATTATGTACCTGTAATAAAGTATGTCATCACGCAAAGATGCTCCTGGGATCAGAGTAACTAACCTAGCCCTGTGAAAGCTAAAACTAGGTGGTAGAATAGGAGTACTTGTGATCTGATGCATTTGATAATGTAGGGCATGATTTCCATCCGACTACCTCTCAGTATGTTACTTGATTTCAATTGTTTTATATGCATACTATGTACAGTCAATGTCTCCTTACCTCTCTCTTGTTTAAATGTTGGAATCAGATCATTTAAAAGCCTGTGTCCTCAAGTTCTTGGTTAAATTTGAATTAATATGCAATCAACTAGTATTTATTGAGTCCCTATCCTACACCTAATACTACCCCAGCTACTGGGACACATCAGAGAAAATAAATTTATGCCTTCAAGCAGCATACATTCTAGTGATAATACAGTATCATAATTCATTGTCATAACACTGTGATGGGGCGGAGGGGACATATTGTTGTCTTTTCTAAGCAGCTCCTTTAAGCATTTGTCATAAGACTAGTTAGCCAAACTGTCATCACTGGTTTTGTTTTGATTCTCAAAGTCTTATTTTGTACAAGAAGAGCAGTAAAAACTGAAAATTTGTGTACTAAATGGTCTGCATATCCTTTGAAAATCTGGTAATTTTTGTAATCCACAAAATACATATTTTCAGATTAAAATCTATTCAGCAATGGAATTGATCAATTTAAATACCAGTAAAATACAAACCTGCCACACATTTTAATGCAATGTGCATGGTAAATCAAGAACTCCACTGAATATTGAATATCGATAATCAGTGGAACTAGTTAATCCAATGCCCTGGGCTGGTATGTATATTAGATGACAGATTCTCCAAACTTTTCTTTTTAAGCATCAAATGAATCAATGTGTAATGGAAAACATTGTTTTTATATTCATTTTTCCTCTCTGAATTTTTTCTTATGTTGCTCATATAGTACCTATTCAATAATAATAATTTTAGGTATTCTTTTTAATCAAGCAAATTCCACTTTTATGAATATATCCTATGAAACATAATAGTCCATATGTAAAGGTATATGAAAAGGAAGTTAATTTTAATATTATAATAGTAAACAACTGCAAATACTATGAATGTCCAGCAATAGGGGAATGGTCCAAAAATCATGACACATCCATATTACAGAGCTATTCAAGTGACCTAAAAGTATGAATCAGAAGAGATATCCACAATATTAACTAAAAATTATAAAGTGTACTTTCTCACTTCTGAGAAAAAAAAATACTGCTGTAGAAGTGCACTATGTATGAGTTGATCAGCACACACCATATGCCAAGATTACTGACGTGGTGATACTGAATGCAGTGAGAGAGAATACTTGCTTTTTGTACATCCCTATGTATTGACTTATTTACAACAAGCAAAGTTATCTTTCACACACATATATGTGTGTAGAAATATGAAGTAGACTTTTATTGAAACCTGCAAACACAGTAGTTGTATCCAACTGTAAAGAATAGCAATATCATGATTCATTTACACTATTAATGAGAATATTGAATAAATATTTTAAGACATCTTTTTTTGTTGAATTCTTTAAAATTTACTTTCATAACATTTAGTTGCACATTTACAAAGTTAAGTCATCTTTCTTTTTCCCAAGTTATTCATTACTAAGTACGTACTGGGGAGTTAATTTCAAAGCTACAACTTTAATATCCCTGTATTCTTCTTCTATAAATAGCCTAAACTTTCTGTTGTTCACAGAAGTTGTATACATTACTTCACTGTGTTTCAATAATGCCTATAATAAATTTAATCACTGCTAAAACCGCATCAATGTGTTTCAAAATCTGTCAGTTAATGGGAATTAGAGGAATGTCATAATATATCATCAGGTAGTTCTTTATAACTTATAATGTCTGTGAAATGCTTTAACTTTCTATTTCAGAAAACCAGCACTAAATCAGAATTGAAACTCCATGTCCGGTAACTGTCATTTAACTCTATTCCTCTCCATGAAGGTAGTTATTCTGGAATCCACCGTCTTTTGAAAACTCTTTCTAGTGGGGGATTGCCTAGCATCCCCTTGCTTACTGGCACAACAGTAATTTCTTTACTATGCAGTATCACAGTGAAATAGAACAATCAAGTGAAATCTTTCCATATACCAATGGCCATCTGTTCTTAATCTTTCTGTCTTATCAGATTTCCTTCTTTCTTCTCTAATGCTTCTTCATCTCTTCCTCTTGTAGATTCTGAATGCTGCACCTTTGGCTAATACAAAATATTATCAACTTGCTTACATCACAGGAGTCTTAAGTAGGAAATTCATGCCTACAATCCATGTAGTTATTAATCCACATTTTTAGGTATCCCCATAAGATGGAGCAGATTTTTGTAATTCAAATTGCAAATACTGGGGCACCTGGCTGGCTCACTCGGTAGAGCATGTGACTCTTGATCTCAGGGTCGTGAGTACAAGCCCCATGTTGGGTGGAGATTATAAATAAATAAACTTTAAAAAATGGTTAAAATGGTAAATTAAAAAAATTTAAGAATGCTGCCAGAATGCTGCAACCAGGATCCGCATGGATATTTTATTTATTTATTATATTATACATAAACATGACTAGATTCTACATTTCTATAGGTTTTACAATAAAATTCTCTGCCTTTGCAATTAACCTTAAACTCATTAGGTGTATATAAATGTGCCCATCACGTTGACTTTTGTGTTTGTTAACTTGTGTCAACAATGAAGCTAATAATATATATATCTGATCAACCTAATTGTTTTCTTAGGGCTGTATGCAGAGTACCAGTCATCATACCACATCTGGGAAAGACATAACATTTACAAATAGGTTTTCAAATTATGATCAGCATATTTTGGTATCTTCTTTGCTTCTGTATTCTTTCTTTTTTTAATTTGTTATTTTCTTCAAAATAACGCATACATACAGATTTAAAACTCCAAGAATGTAAATGATTTATAATCAGTAATCCCTACTTCACGCTCTCACCTTTGCCTATTCTTCACTGCTCCCATCACCTACCTTGAACTCGTTTACCTGTTTCTTCTTCTACTTCCAATATAATATGCTTATGCTACAATTTTGATTTATCAATTTTAGGCATGATTGTTAAAAATGAACATTTTGTTGTTGTTGTTTTTTTTTTAAAGATTTATTTATTTATTTGAAAGCGAGAGAGAGAGAAAGAGAGAGAGAGCACATGAGACGGGGGAGGGTCAGAGGGAGAAGCAGACTCCCCGCTGAGCAGGGAGCCCGATGCGGGACTCGATCCCGGGACTCCGGGATCATGACCTGAGCCGAAGGCAGTTGCTTAACCAACTGAGCCACCCAGGCGCCCAACATTTTGTTGTTTTCCACTATCATCATTCCACACTTTCTCTCACCACAGGATTTTTATGTAGTTAAAATTAACAAAAAAAAAAAGTTTCCATTTTTATGCCCATGTACATGACTGTTCACCACTGAACTGAATAGTGTACTGTGATTATTTCCTTTCTCAAACAATTTTTTTACTTTTTAAAAATTTTTCATTTTATATCATTTTTCCTTTTGCTTATGTTCCTTTTCTCCCAAATGCACCAAGAGATATGACGAATAGTCATATACTTATTTATAGCAGATACTTTTATAATGCAAAAATATGTCAAATAAACTATTAATCCTATTTATTTTCCTAGAGAACTTTCTTCTCAGCCTTGTTTCCCCCTGCTCAAATTTGAATCTGCCTTTTTTTTTAAGATTTTATTTATTTATTTAATTGACAGAGAGAGGCAGTGAGAGAGGGAACACAAGCAGGTGGAGTGGGAGAGGGAGAAGCAAGCTTCCCACGGAGCAGGGAGCCCAATGCGGGGCTCGATGAAGACTTCAATGCAGGGTTCAATCCCAGGACCCTGGGATCATGACCTGAGCCGAAGGCAGTTGCTTAACCAACTGAGCCACCCAGGTGCCCCTGAATCTACTTTTTTTTTTTAGGTCCAAAACAGTGGTCATCCTGAAATGTCTCCTTGCTTTGCTGCTTGTCTGGCTAGATTCTTCCTTTCTTGCAGTCCACAACCTATGCTTTGCATAATCCATTTCTTGGCTTAAGGATGATGACCCAAAAGATTCCCAAGAAAGAATGTAGAGAAGATTTATTTCTTGATATGTTGTGTGACTAAAAATAACGTCATCATTGCCTCACAATTAAAATTTTGGCCAAGAAGATTGAAAATAATTTTCTTTGATAATTTGAAGTCATTGCTTCCTTGTCTTTTATTTCTAAGTCTAGAGCTTTTTTCAAATTTGTTTCTTAGTTTATAAGGTGGTTTTATATTATTTTTAGATTGTAAATACTTATTTCCAGAAAAGCAGTGAAGAGACATCCCAGGATAACTACTGTATTGGACCTTGAGAAACACAGGTTGAGAGTAGAGCAAGAGGAAAAAGGGTTGAGAAGGAAGGTCTCCAGGGAAATAAATGGAATATATGTATAATTCACATATAATTCATGTATATGTATTTTCATATATTCATACATGTTTCATTGTATATGTTTCATATTATATTTTTATTATTTCTTTGATAATCTACTCTCCTTCATTTATTCTACCCTGTTTTTGATTTCTAAGACCTCTTTCTTTTTTTGTAAACCTTTCCTTTTCATCACATCCCATTATAAATTTATGATTGCAGGGGCTCCTCCTAGCTGGTTCAGTCGGTAGAGCATATGACTCTTGATCTCGGGGTCATGTATTTGAATCCCATGTTAGGGTAGAGTTTACTTAAAAAAAAAAGATAAATTTATGATTGCAGTATTTTATCCCTCTGTGATAATTTTTTAAAAAGCTTTCTTCTGATCCTGCATTGTGTCTGTTTCCTCCAGGCCTTTCTATTTCTGACTGTTTCAATCTGTCTCTTCCTTATTGGAAAGATTATTTAGGTATCTAGTGATTCTAGGAGGCTCATTCATATTTAAGAACTAAGATGCTGATTGCAATCTCTGTACACATGGGTGAGACTTGACAACAGGTAGAATAATCAGAAGCAAAATACAGTCTTTGAAGAACTCCAAATGTCAGTTTCTTTAAATCTTTTATCTAGTTTCATTTTTTTCAAACACACAGAAGGGTGACAAAGATGTGTATAGAATACCCAATTATTGGAATTCTGAGAATAGGATGAGTAAGGGAACTATTATGGATTTAATTATGTACCCCCAGATTCAAATGTTGAAGTCTAAACCCCAGTACCTCAGAATATGACCTTATTTGGAAATAGGGTCATTGAAGATGTAGCTCAAGATAAGATCATACTGGAGGGGTGCCTAGGTGGCTCAGTCGTTAAGTGTCTGCTTTCAGCTCAGTCATGATCCCAGGGTTCTGGGATCGAGCCCCGCATCGAGCCCCGCATCGAGCCCCGCATCGAGCCCCGCATCAGGGTCCCTGCTCAGCGGGAAGCCTGCTTCTCCCTCTCCCACTCCCCCTGCTTGTGTTCCCTCGCACTCTCTTTCTCTGTCAAATAAATAAATCTTAAAAAAAAAAAAAACAATAAGGTCATACTGGAAGAGGATGAACCCCCAATTCAATATGATGGTCCCTTGTGAAAAGGGGAAATTTGAATACAGACATGCACTCATAGGAAGAATGCCCCATAAAGATAAAGGCAGAAATTGGAGTGATGCAGCAGAAACCAAGGAACATCAAAGGCTGCCAGCAAACCACCAGAGGCTCAGAGAGAGATGAACAGATTCTCACTCACAGCACTCAGAGGGAACCAATCCTGCCTAAATTTTGATCTGGGACTTTTAGCCTATAGAGCTATGAGACAATACATTTCTGCTCTTTTAAGCCACAGACTTATGGTTTGCAGTACTTTGTTACAGCAGCGCAAGGAACCTAATACAGGAGGTTATGGCTCAATACGTAATAATTCTTTTAACCCCATGTTTTTAGCCCCTTGCCTCACTACTACCCTCTATTTGACTGACTTTCCCGAATCTAGAGTTTCTCAGGCTCACATTTTCCAGAGAACAACCTTTTGGCCCTTTGACTGGTGAGGGGTGGAGATGCATGAGTGGGGAAATGGTTACCTACTTGTGTGGTCTAGGGAAGTGGGACTGCAGCATGCTCAGAGCCTCATTTCAGCTTTTAAGTGCTGAGCCTCTGAGGGGTTCTATAGAGTGAATGACTTGGGCACTTCCTCCACTCCAGGCAGTCACTTATTGCCCGCCCAACCACACTCTAGCTTTTAAAAGTTGGCATGGGGCGCCTGGGTGGCTCAGTCGGTTAAGCGTCCGACTCTTGATTTTGGCTCAGGTCATGATCTCAGGGTTATGAGATTGAGCTCGGTGCTGAGTGTGGAACCTGCTTAAGATTCTCTCTCTCCCTCTTCCTCTGCTCCTCCCACTCTCTCTCCCTCCCTCTCTTAAAAAAAAAAAAGTTGGCAAAATTTATCATATATTATGTGTCCTTTTCCATTTCATCTGTCCTTGTGTTTTATACACATGTACACACACACACACTTTTAATTTATGTATTTTTATTTTAGTGAAGTTTTATGAGACAAAAGAAATAAAAACATCCTAATTCACCTTTTTTTTATAAAGACTTGGACAAGGTTTTTTTTTTTTTTAAATAACTATTTCTTGATTTTTTAAAAAAATATTCTTATTTACTTTTTTAAAGTAAGCTCTAGACCCAATGTAGGGCTTAAACTCACAACTGTAAGGTCAAGCGTTGCATGCTGTACTGAATGAGCCAAACAGACACTCCACTAATTCACCATTTTTAACCAGAAGTCCTTTGTTTCTGGTCTCAATATGTGACACTTAAACATCGAAGCCAGAGAGTGGATAGATATAACAAGCCAAACACATATATTTGCTTCCCTTTATGTCTCAAACCCCGTAAAATCTGAGAAGGAATTCATAGTAGCATTAGAAAATAAGAAAGGTTTTCATGAGCACATAAGACATCTTAAGGAATCTCTGGATAATGGAAAGATTGAATTATATGGATGATGAAAAGTAGATTGTATTAGATCGATTGAGAAGTGAGACAGTGAGAAAAAACAAAGCCCAAATGCTTTGAAGAAAACCACTGAAGAATTCAGAACGGATCCAGAAAAATGGCAAGCTCAGAGTGAATGAATACGAAGAGAAGGAGATGTTGTCTCTGAGTAATCAGCAGGGTGAATGGCTAACAAGGTTAGCTAGATGGCAATACCTTACAGGGCTGGGGAAGGTTCTCCAGAAGGCTATATATACCCTGAATCAGCATCCAATATATTGTACTGTTTCTCCCACAAGAAGTGCGGGAATCAAGGAGTAGTAATGGGAGTGGTGCCACTTACTATTACCCCTTGGTGACCCACTAGCAAAATATTTGCTTCCTGTTCTCATGACTTTATGCCCTGCTGGCCTAGAGGTCTTAGTTCCAAAGGGAGGAATGCTTCCACCAGGAGACACAACTATGATGTTCTATTAAACTGGAAGTTGAGACAACAACTCAGCCACTTTGGGCTTCTCATGTCTCTGCATCAATAGCCAAGGAAGGGAGTTACTGTGCTGGCTGGGGTAATTGAGCCTGACTGCCAAGGGGAAATTGGACTGCTACTCCACAATGAAGTTAAGGAAGAGTATGTATGGAATACAGAGATCCCTTAGGGTATCTCTTAGTATTGCCATGCCCTGTGATTAAGGTCAATGGAAAACTTTGACAACTTCATCCAGGCAGGGCAACAAAGGGCCCAAACCCTTCAGAAATGAAGGTTTGGGCCCCCCAACCAGGTAACATGCCCAGCTGAGGTATTTCCTGAAGGTAAAGAGAATACAGAGTGAACAGTGAAAGAAGATAGTTATAAATACCAGCAATGACCACAAAACCCATCACAGAAATGAAGACTGTAATTGTCACTGAGTATTCCCTCTTTTTTTTTTTTTTTGCTACAAATACATTTCTGTGTTTATGTATCTATATCTATTTCTTTGTTTTCTTTCTTTTCCTATTCCCTTATCATGGTACATAAGTGTATTGCCTTTATATCATACTATTTATGTATTAATTTTACAAAATAGAACTTAAGTTAAAGGATATTAAAGAGAAGAGTAAACCTCACATCAAGACCTAGCCTTTTGTTCTAAGGAAGGGTTATATGTTTCTGGTTGTACACAGGATAGTTGTGCCATGTTAGGTGGAATTATGACCTTATTATTGTCTTTATTTGAAGATTAAGTATGGTTTAAGGAGATGTGTATGGGTACCAAGTTGACAGGGGCAGATTTGTGATGGTCAATTTAATGTGTCAACTTGACTGGGTCATGGAATGCCCAGATATTTAGTCAAACAGTATTCTGGATGTGTCTGTGAGGGTGTTTTTGGAAGAGATTAACTTTTGAATCGGTAGACTGAATAAAAGAGATTGTCCGCTCACCCAATCAGTGGAAGGCCTGAATAGAACAAAAGAGCTAACACTCCCTTAAGTGAGGGGAAATTTCTTCTTGCCTGGCTCTTTTGAGCTGGGACATCAGCTTTTCCTGGGTCTCAAGCCTGCCAATATGCACACTGGAACTGCAACGTTGGCTCTCGGGTCTCTCGCTTACCAACTGCAGTTCTTGGGACTTGTCAGCCTCCATAATCATATGAGCCAATTCCTTGTAATAATCTTCATATATATATATGTATGTATGTTTATGTATGTATATGAATGCACATATACATGAAAACAGAAATGTATTCTCTCAGAGTTTTGGATGCTACACATTTGAACTCAAGCCTATCAGCGAGGCCATATTCCCTCTGAAGTCTTTAGGGGAGAATCCTTCCTTGCCTCTTCCCAGCTTCTGGTGGCTTATAGGCAATCTCTGACTTGCAGCAGCAGCACTGCAATCTCTGCCTCTGTTGTCACATTCTGGCATTCTCCCAGTGTGCCTGTACTTAAATTTCCCTCTTTTTTTTTTTCTTTTTAAGAGGAGGGAGGGGCAGGGAGAAGGAGAGAGAATCTAAGCAGGTTCCACACCCAGCACAGAGCCCTATGCAGGGGCTGGATTTCAGGACTGTGAGATCATGACCTGAGCCAAAATCAAGAGCCAGACACTTAACCTACTGAGCCGCCCAGGAACCCCTAAATTTCCCTCTTATAAGGACACAGTCATATTGGATTAGGGCCTATGCTAGTGATCTCATCTGAAATTGATTACATCTGCAAAGACTCTATTGACTCTATTCCCACATAAAGTCACATTCACAGGTACCGGGGTTAGGGCTTCAATGTGTCTTTTTAAAGAACACAATTCAACCCCATAATACCAACTTACTCATTAACTTAGTGCATCCAGTCAAAAAGTTTACCAGGTATTTGACAGACCCAAAGGCATTAAATAACATTGACTAAGATGACCCATCAGATGATTCAAAACACCAAAAAGAGAACATTTAAAAAACTGAACTATCTTCAAATTGGATATCATACAAGAGAACACTGTATTCACAAAACTATAGGTTGCAACAAAAAGGCTGCAATCAGAGGAAAACATAGTTCCTCCAAATGAAAAATAATAAAATTTAATAAATGGACAATCAGTACTAAATGATTTGGGAGATAAAGTTATGGAACTCTCCACAATTGAAGGGCAAAAGGCAAGGAGCAGGAAAGAGTAGGTGAGCATGTATGTTGTCTATCAAATAAAAGTTCCAGAAAGACAGAAAAAGAGAATCTGAAGGGGACAAATAACCAAATATGCAACAAAGGGAAATTTTCCACCATGCCCAAAACCACAAATGTTGAGATTTACAAGAGTGCTCTGACTGTTTTTTTTTCAAATGTTAACACAATAAAAATCTTTGCCTTAGACAATTACTTGTGAAATTTCAGAACTCTTAGGACTCAGAAAAATTGCTGAAACCTCCCCAAAAGGAAAACTACTATCCAAACAGGAAATGATGCTTTGGAAACTCTAGGGGCACCATGACATTCCCTGAGATTGTGTCCCAAGGTCAGAAAATGCCTCCAGGAGGGTGCCTGGGTGGCTCAGATGGTTGGGCATCTGCCTTCAGCTCAGGTCATTGTATTAGATCCCAGGGTCCTGGGATCGAGTCCCACATTGGGCTCCCTGCTAGGCAGGGAGCCTGCTTCTCCCTCTGCCTCTGCCTCTCTCTCTCTCTCTCTCTGACTCTCATGAATAAACAAATAAAAAACATTAAAAAAAAAAGAATTTAAGAAAATGCCTCCAAGAGCTGGACAGTACTTTAGTACTGAATAATACTAAACACTGGGTAACAGAAGTCAATAGATCAATACTGTGGTATAGTAAGAAATGTATTTGGTCTTTATCCCTGGTTCATAGCACAGAGCTCCTAAAACTATAATTTCCTAAGAGATAGGTGTGTCTTTTGTTCTTCATGGCTAATTCTTTCAAACACACCTGAGTTTATGCTAATGGGCTTGATGAGCTTCCAGGTTGGTGAAGGCATCCTCATGCTGAGGGTGTTGCATCCCAGTTCCATAGGGACAGAAGCTCCAGCCCTTAAGGGCCCTCTGGACCTCACCTATGTACCTCTTTATCTAGCTATTTATCAATATCTTTTATAATAAACTGATAAATTTAAGTAAATGTTTCTCTGACTTTTGTGAACTCCTCTAGCAAATTAAAAAAACTGAGGAGAGGATCATGGGAACCTCCCATTTATAACCAGTCTGTCAGAAGCACAAGTGATAGCTTGAACTTGTGATTGGCATCCGTTATGAGGTCAGTCTTGCAGGACTGAGTCCTTAACTGGTGGGATCTAATGCTATCTCCAGGTAGTGTCATAATTGAGTTACATTTGTAGGACACCCAGTTGGTGTCCACTGAGAATTGAAGAATCACTTGGTAGTTGTTGGAAAATACTCCAGAAATACCTTCCAAATGCTGAGTATGAATTATTCTGAAATCACAAGTATTTACCTATCCAACTAGAATTTATTTATTTATTTATTTATTTATTTATTTATTTATTTATTTAAAGTAATCTCTAGGGGCGCCTGGGTGGCCCAGTTGTTAAGCGTCTGCCTTCGGCTCGGGTCATGATCCCAGGGTCCTGGGATCGAGCCCCGCATCGGGCTCCCTGCTCAGCGGGGAGCCTGCTTCTCCCTCTCCCACTCCCCCTGCTTGTGTTCCCTCTCTCGCTGTGTCTCTCTCTGTCAAATAAATAAATAAAATCTTAAAAAAAAATAATAAAGTAATCTCTACATCCAACACAGGGCTTGAACTCACAACCTTGAGCTCAAGAGTCACATGCTTACTGACTGAGCCAGCCAGGCACTCCTATCCAAACTAGACTTTAAATGTAAGATCAAAAAGAATGTTCTGACCTGCAAAGCCTCCAAAAGTTATCACCCACAGAACCTCTTTAATATAATTACATGACAATACATAACAAAAAATGTTAAATGAATATAACAGAAGATGTGATATACAAGAGCAGCATATGAATACACAGTTAGACTTTAATATTGTTGATGTATAATGCTTAAAAACAGTGAAAAATATGGTCCTAAAATTCTTGATGACAACATTTAGAGACTGGGATACAGGTTTAGAGTAAAAACCAAAGTAAATAAAACCTAAAACCATGCTAAGATCAACCTTAATTATTGCTAAAATTACAACTTTTAGATGTTGATATAATTGACTATAGATATTACTAAAAATATAAATGTGCATCTTAATGAAAGAACAGGAACTGTATGTGTAATTCCCAATCCCATTAATGGGAATGAAATTTAGAAAAAGAAAATTATTCAAACAAATCAAGAAAGGAATAAAACAAAAAGAAAGCAGTGTGAAAGACAAAACATAAGGTGGCAGGAATGAATCCAAATATATCTGTCATTATCATATAGAAAAGTTTGCTATTGAAAGAATATTGGATTTTTAAAAAGTAACTTAGACCTGTACTTCAAACTGCATCAAAAGTTTGAAAATGGTATATTAGTGAGAGGCTAGGAAAACTACAACAGTTTTGACAATATTACAGTCAAGAACAAATAGAATTTGGGCACGTGGATGGCTCAGTGGTTAAGCGCCTGCCTTAAGTTCAGGTCATGATCCCAGGACCCTGGGATCGAGTCCTATGTCATCAGGCTCCCTGCCCAGCGGGGAGTCTGCTTCTCCCTCTCTCCTTGCTCCTACCCCCTGCTCATGCTCTCTCTCTCTGTGTGTCAAATAAATAAATAAAATCTTTTTAAAAAAAGAACAAATAGAATTTACAACTGTAAAATGGAAAAAGAATACTTTAATAGACACTTTGCCTCTTTCTAGCCCTCTACTCTCCATTTTCATCAAAGAAAGAGCCAGCCTCAGCTCAGAGGCTTAGAATTTATAACACTGTTTTGTTTTTAGTACATCAGTTTTTATAGTTAAGTTCTATTTATGGATATTTCACTTTGGTTTTCCAATTATAGTTTTGCTAGGTTTCTTCTAAAATAAGTCCTTAAGTATAAAAAATAAGTGAATGTAAAACATACCAAATAAATAATAGCATATATGAGACTTGGGTAGAGCAAAATACTCCAAGGCACCGTGTGACGCCACACAGATATGACAAAACCCCAAAGGCCAAGTGGCACAGAATGACTAGCTGCTCCTCAAACTTGCATACAGCTGGACTGTATCCCCCAGTCTCCTTCTCTCAGGTCATAGTGTGCTAGCTGGTGGAATGTGAGTGGAAGTCAAATGTGAACTGTAGAGGCTGCTTTTAGGCAACAGGCTTGAACAATGGAATTAGAAAGGGCCCACAGTGACCCGAGCCCCCTGGCTGAATACAGACAGGCCCATCAGGAGACCCACCTCAAAATGTTGATACGCCCTAGCTGACCAATGGGTTACTTACACCTGGACACAGGTACCAAAAAAGGAAAATTCCATATGCTCCCATACCTCCTCACCTTCCCCCTTTAATTATAGCCCCCACCCATTGCCTTGTGGCAGGGGCTTCTCCTTTGCTGTCCTGCCCTTGCAGTGTGTTCAATAAACGTCTATCTCCTTTGTTCTGCCTCGGGTGAATTCTTTCATTGCCCAAGCTATCAGCTTCCACCCAATCCGGTCGCCCCACATTTGGGGGCCCCATCCAATCCGGAGAGACACCACATTAACCTCTTTCATTCTTTTTCCCCTCTGCTGGCTGAACTCCAGGCTCTAAAGGAAGAACTGACAAAACAAAAAGCTTGGGAAGTTGCACTGTGTGGTAACATCAAATGTTGACACTGCCTTGTCATCAAGGAAGGTCACCCTCTAGAAGGTCATCAGAACAGTGAACTTTTTCTTTGCTTCAGCTGGGTTGTGGTATCATGGAGAGACAAGCACACAGATACACACCAACTCACTCCACACAGTTATGCCTTGTATTGTGCTGGTTTGCATTATATTCCTTCATCTAACTGAGGTTTTTATTATATTATATACGATTACTATATTTTTTCTTTTATCAGCATTTCGATCATCAACAGAATTCATCATATTACTTAAGAGAATACACTTTATGTTTTAGCAATGAATTTAACATACACAAGGGAAAGCTCCAATTATATATGCGTCTCATCTGTTCATTGCAGCAGGCCCATAAATAGGCTTAGAAAGGAATTTAGAAGCTCCTACTTCAAGTTGCAGGGGTATATTCATAAATTAGTAAAACCACATTTAAGAATTCTATAGTTAAGGATTTTACCTACATTAGAATGATCTTTTACTTATTAGTCCAAAAGAAAGTTCTTCTATTACACTTTTGAGAGAATTAATTTCTTCTTAACATTATTAATGTGTGAATTGTTCCATTGTATATTTGTGTGTATATGAATATATGACCAATTCCTAATCCTGGGCGAACTTTGCTCACTATCTATTAAGTTTCTGGTCTAATTTTTTCTGATGCCATCTTCATTTATTCAACAAACATTATGGGTACACCCTGGTCTGGGTCTTGTGAGAGACACTCTACTCTCGACCTGAGGAACACAAGATTAAGTTGATAGGACACTCAAGAACCTTTAATAGGGTAAAGAATTGAGGGAAAAAACGCCAGTACAGCGTAATAACTTCACTCTATTCAAATAAATGAAAATTGAAATATCAGTGAGATAACTTATTTTTGGCTAGTAAGGATGACTAGTATTTTTTAAATGTTATCAGCATATGGGAAAGATGGATATCTCATATAATGTTAAGAGAATAAAAAATGAGGGGGGATGCCTGGGCCTGGGTGGCTCAGTTGGGTAAGCGTCCAACTTTTGGTTTTGGCTCAGGTCGTAATCTCAGGGTCATGAGGTCGAGCCCTGCATGTGGCTCCCCACTCAGCAGAGAGTCTGCTTGTCCCTCACCCTCCCCTTCTGCTTCTCCCTGTGCCTAGGCACGCACACACATACTCTTGCTCTCAGATAAATAAATAAATAAATAAAATCTTAAAAAAAAAGAAAAGAGGATAAAAAATGGTAGATTTTGAATACATTTTGAGAATACACAGTAAAAGCTTTAAAATGTGCAAATGTTTTGGTCCAGAGATTCCACTTCTTTGTTTCTGTCATGAAGAAACAGTCATGAATGTGTGCAATGAATATACTTCTAGTATACTCATGACAGCATTTTTTTAAGAACAAAGAAGTAGATTTAAATGGCCAATAATTAGTCCATTTTTATGAACCAGTAATAGGGTAGAACGCTACACAGCTCTTAGAAAAAGATGCTGTAGAAGAGGATTTAGACATGAAAAAATTTTCACATTATATTTTTATATTAAATGAAAACATAAATTACAAATAAATCCATCCTGAGGTATTTACAACATTTGTCTTTGGGTAGGAGACTCTCAGGAATTTTCATTTTCTTGTACATGCATATTCATGATTTCTAACCTGAAATTCTAACAGTTAATGTCCCTGGAGCAAACAGTTGACCAGTGGGAAATGGGAGCCTATCAAATTTATTACAAAGAAATTCAGTTATGTACGTGCTACTTTTATGACTGTGAGAACGCCTCAAGATATGTTGGTCATATTAATTCAGAATTACAGTCTTTAGGATCTGTGTAGCTGGTGTCAAAAGTTCCATTGTACGACTGATACTCTAATAACTCAGGATATGTAACATTCTGGCATCCTTCCTCTTTACCCAACTGCTCCTACAAATGGTGCTTAATAGCCCTGGCAAGTGGAGTGGTGTGTTTATTGGTTTATTTAAAGAATTTTGTCCTGGGGCGCCTGGGTGGCTCAGTCTAAGCGTCTGCCTTCAGCTCAGGTCATGATCCCAGGGTCCTGGGATTGAGCCCCGCATCGGGCTTCCTGCTCCGCGGGAAGCCTGCTTCTCCCTCTCCCACTCCCCCTGCTTGTGTTCCCTGTCTCTCTGTCAAAAAAATAAATAAATCTTTAAAAAAAAATAAAGAATTTTGTCTATACTTTCAGCATTACAACAGCTAGAGCTTATTGATAGTGACTCCATAAAGTAAGTGTTATTTCCTCAGCGAGGAGAATAGGCTATAGGAAAAGAACAGTAAAAAAAAAAAGAAAGAAAGAAATTCAATTTAGATTGTGTGGTTTGAGAGGGTTGGTTGTCACCTTGACTGAATGAGATTTATAATTTCCTTGGAATGAGATTTCTCACAGTGACTGAACTTCTTCTAGTTATTTGTAAAATCAATTAAATAAGTAAATGCATTAATTACAAATGTTGGCATTATAATTTTATCTACTTGAGTGTTATTTATCACCTATATCCTCAACACCAGGCAAGCAGTCTGAGGAAGTTTCAAGAAACTATGTTTGCCAATAAGTTAAGATGGAATCTGAAGTTGATTTGCCTTTTATAGGTTTTCTACTGGATATCTGAGATACGGGTTAATTATGTTAGTACATTCCTGTGGAAGGAAAATACATTACGTTTCCTACAAGGAATTATCTTGAAAACAATTAAGAGCCAGTAGTCCCATCTGGCCAAAGTGACCAGAACTGTCTTGGAGACAGGAAAGCCCTAGGAGGTAACCAGGGCTTTAACCTTAAAGAAGGGGAAGAAGACAAAGGGAAGTTAGTTTAAAGAGAGAGAGAAAGAGAAAGAGAGAGAGAGAGATGAATACCATGAATAGCATTTAGACTGAGTCTTGTGACATTTATTTTTAAGGTTTTATTTATTTTGAGAGAGAAAGAAAGTGCACGTGAGTGTGCGAGCTGAGGGGGGGTGGTGAGTCAGGGGGTGGGGAGGGACAGGGGGAGAGAATTCCAAGCTGACTCCATACTGAGTGTGGAGCCCAACATGGGTCTCCATCTCATGACCCTGAGATCATGACCCGAGCTGAAATCCAGAATCAGACGCTCAACCGACTGAGCCACCCAGGCACCCCTATTTTTGTTTTTGTTTTAAAAATCTGCCTTCAGGAAATTCACTAGTCTCTATGGTTTGGTATTCCATTTGATTAATTTGGCATTTTAAAAATAGTTTCTCCTGGGCGCCTGGGTGGCTCAGTTGGTTAAGCGACTGCCTTCGGCTCAGGTCATGATCCTGGAGTCCCAGGATCGAGTCCCACATCGGGCTCTCTGCTCAGCAGGGAGTCTGCTTCTCCCTCTGACCCTCTTCCCTCTCGTGCTTTCTATCTCTCATTCTCTCTCTCTCTGACATAAATAAATAAAATCTTTAAAAATAATAATAATAAATAAATAAAAAGTTTCTCCTTTTTAGTTCCCAAATAAAATTCCTTCTGAAAAAATACCAACACAAAATATATATACTGTCAGTACAACTGAAGAAGACCCATAAACCCTAGATTTAGTTCCAGCTGACCTATAAATTATTTGCATGATTTGGACAAGTTAATATAAAGTTCTCTGAACCTCGGTTTTTACTTCTGTGAAATGTCAAGTCTGGTCTATACAGTACCCAAAATGCTTTTTGGCTTTACACTTTCCTGTTTAATGATAATGAGAAAAATTCTGTGCACACTGAGATGCTGGTAATGGAAGCACACTCAGCCTCCTCTTAGAAGAGCAGAGTCTGAAAGTATTTAAACAGTCAGAGGCAAAGAAGAAAAGAGTGGGAATAACAATAAGCATTAGGAAACTTCTGCCTGAACCGTCCATTCATATTGATATATAAACAATTATGGGGTATAAATGTAAAAATATCTCAGTGTCAACTTTAGAAGTGGTGATAAAATATATATGGTAGCCATAATATAAGGTAGGATATGATATGGCTACAGGAGTAGTAATCTGAGAACAGAGAGGAACAAAAACGTTTCTTTTTGGTTTTGAAAAAAAATGTATTGAAGGATATAATTTATAAGCAAGAATTACTGAAAGTTAATTGGGCTATGTAGTGGGTTAAAAATGGCCCCAAATTCTTTGACATTCCTGTCATCCAGAAGTGAGAGTCTATGTCCCCTCACCTTAAATCATTGTAGGTTCTATGCCTGCTTTGACCAATAAATTATGGCAGAAAAAACACTGTGCCAGTTTCCAGGACCAGACCTTAAGAAACTGGCAGCTTATACTTTCTGTTTCTTGAAAAACTCTTTCTGGGAGTCCTGGGCTGTCAAGTAAGAAGTCTGACTACCTTGCAACTGTCATGCTAGAAAGGCCATAAACAGGTGCTCTGGGCAACAGTACAGCTGAACTCAGCTTTCTAGATTTTCCCACCGAGGTATCAGTTATGCGGGTGAAAGGTGTTGGACCTTCCAGATCATCCCATCCACCACTTTATATAACCCAGTGATCTCAGTTAATCTCACATTGAGCAGAAGAGTCTCTCCGCTGAGACCGGCTGAACTTCCTTTGCCCACAAAATTGTGAGATACAGCAAAATTATTGTTTGAATTGCTAAATATTGGGGTAATTTGTTATGAAGCAATAGGTAACTGAAACAATCTGATAAACGATTGTTAGATTGTCTTTTTGTCCTGGAAGTTTTATATGGTTTATGGTATACCGGGAAGGCAGTTTACAAAATCAGACCTTCTAATCTTGGGTCTTGTTTGATGACTACTTGAACGTTAACATCTAGACAGAAAATTGCATTAATTCTACACTCCTTTTTGCTTCTTCTTCTTTCTGTTTTTGGGTGGTTGAATGCCAGTTAGAGGACCAGAATTCCCTTAGGTCTGTCACCTGGTAATTCAAACTCCATTAAGTAAGATCCAACCACCTCTTGTTTTAAACAGGCCATTTACCCCCAAATATTCCTGCCTTCCATGGTTGACACCATGTTGGGATTGGGAGAAATTCCATATCTATCTTCTAGCAGCTGGAATTAGATAACAGAGCTTCAATTTTTGAAAGAGATTTTTTCCTTACTACTCATACTAATCCTGTTTCATCTCAAGTAAGTTACTCACACTCTTTGAGCACTAGATTTGCTGTTTTCAGTTTTGTTTTTAATAAAATGAGGGTAATAATTCCTACTTTGTTGTGAGGTTGGTGGCAGCATATATATAAAAAGCACCTATTGTAAAATAACTTGGCTACATAATATGACACTGACATATAGTATAGAACAAATTTGATATTTAGAATAAGTTTCTTCCAGATTCCAGTCCCAAATCTGCTTCTTTTTCTGTTCAATAAGTACTGAGTACCTGCCATAATTCAGGCTCTGATCTTGATCCTGGATATACAAAGATGAGTAAGTCACAGCTTCTGGCCTTGAGGAGGAGTTCAGAGATCAAGGAGGAATTTGGAAATTAAATCAGATACGTGAAACCACATAGCTCACATCCGAAGAGTTGTAAGGGCTCAATGATAGATCACAGCGGCTATAAGAACAAAACACCAAATCCTGGGAAGTTATTAAGATACCAAGTGATCAATGTGAAACTGAGCAGGAGAGATTTTCTCCAAGCACCAAGCAAGCAAGGGACAAATCATGTTCTTAAAATCACAGAGTGCGAGTTGAGAACAAGAAAAACATTGTTAAACAAAAGCGGGGCAACAAAAGCCCAAGTAAATTAAATATGCAGAATAAGCATAAATCTCTGAATAGCATTTTATAAAAAGTTTCATGTAGGATGCTGTTCTTTGGTACAGAGGTTTACAGGAAGCTAAGTTTAAAGAGTTGGTGCCAGCAGTGCAACTCGCATTGCCAAACCGAACCATTAACACCGCAAGAAATTGAAAGTGAAACTGATGGGAATGAATTCTCAGTAGCCTACTCACTAACATCAATGCACATGCATGTATATTTGCTTCTGATCTACAACAGCACTGAAAGTCACAAAGTCTATACCCTCGAGGACATCAACACCTCCTGATACATACTCAGCCAGAGACCTAGTATAGGGAATATGAGGAGCATTAGTAGAAAAAATTTTAGAAGTGCAGACAAAACTGTCAGTCAGCCTCAACTGCGCTATCCTCCAGGCCCTATTTCCCTTCTCCTGAACCTCCTAATTACTTCTCCAGGCAAAAGTGTTCAATGAAGGGTATTTAAAAGGAAGTGATAAGCTGTGATAAGATGTGTTGGCCTTTCCTTCCTTCAAAATATTAATTGAATACCAGCTAGGTTTCCGGGATACTAAATCATGTAAATTTTATTTTTAACACAAGTGATACTTTTAGATAATAGTTTTCATGAACTATATTAAGGCCTCTTCCAGGCTTAACCCTGGAGCCAAGTTTTCTTTGGATTATTATTATTTTTTAAGGTTTTATTTATTTATTTGACAGAGAGAGAAACAGTGGGAGAGGGAACACAAACAGGGGGAGTGGGAGAGGGAGAAGCAGGCTTCCCGCTGAGCCGGGAGCCCGATGCGAGGCTCAATCCCAGGACCCTGGGATCATGACCTGAGCTGAAGGCAGACGCTTAACGACTGAACTACCCAGGCGCCCCCTCTGGATTATTTTTGCCTAAAGGACAATTTTATTCTGTCTCCACTCCAAAACTGATCACGAAACTTAAATATGTCGGTTCTTGTATAAAACCATGTTTGGCATTGGACAAAGCTATTATCAGTATTCAAAACAATGGAAAATACATGAATTTGGTGTCCAAAACAAAGATAAATTGATATCTTTGGGAAAGATCTTATAGCTATAAAACATATACTTTAAAATGTACAAAATGCACACTTTATAACATGTCAATTAAAATGTCTTAAATGTCTTCATGTATCAACTTTAAAAATCATTAAATATTTTAAGGTTGGGGTGCCTGGGTGGCTCAGTGGGTTAAGTGTCTGCCATCAAATCAGTTTATGATCCTGGGGTCCTGGGGTGGAACCTCACACCAGGATCCCTGCTCAGCGGGGAGTCTGTTTCTCTCTCCCTCTGCCCCTACCCCCTGCTCATGCTGTCTCTCTCCCTTAAATAAATAAAATCTTTAAAAAAATAAAAGTTAAAAAAAAGGGAATTGAAATATTAAAAATGTAGATCTAAAACTAGGATTTTAGGATCAAATAATATAATTTATTATTTCAGGATGTTCTGAAATTTGATCAACTATGTATTTTTCCACGATTTCTAATTTTCTTATTTAGATACGAATTTTTTAAAAAGATAAAATTGATTCTGATGTAATTCAGGGGATGTTTTATGCTATTAAGTATCTACTTTTAGATTTTTATTTTGATGTTTACTAGGAGTATATTTCCTCTAAGACTACGTGACTAAATGTTGAGAATTTAGAATATAGAAATTTCTGTCCAGAACATTTGATACATAGGAAGAAATGCATTTTGTTTAGATACCTTTAAGGACATTTTCTGAATTTTCTATTTATGAGTCATAGTATTGACCTTTTTTCACTGAATATTATTTATTATCTTAATTAACTCATCTGAATGACAATATTCTATGGAGCTTTAAGTTGGATAAATACTTGAATTCCTTAGGGATTGAGAAAATTATGGCCAAAGTTTGGTCACAGAAAAAGCATAATAAAACTCAGGGGAAACCTGAATCAGAAATCAAATCTGGTGTCTGTTTATTCGGCCATATGAAAAAAATGTAATCTCTACATTATATAAAATAAAATTTTCCATGTCATGTAATTAGTAGTTAATAGTGACATACAATTTCTTTTTTAACCTCAGGTACAAATAGTTGCCAGTCTCATTTCTTGGTTCATGGTACACTATCACCATTAACATAGCTTTCTCTTCTTTGATTTTATCTTATTTAATTGTATCATATTTTCTCTTCAGATCTTATTCCAACTCATATCTGCTCTCCTACCCCCAGGGTATATGCTAATGTGTTTTATGTCCTAGAAAATTTTTGTATCCCTAAAACATGTAGTGTTTCTTCTCTATTCATGTGTTTTTAATTTACACAAATGACATTATACTATGTATTTTTTTTCACTTCTCATGTTTTCAAGATTATCCATGTGGCTTTGATTATTTCTAGTTCATTATTTCTGACTACTTCATAGCATTCTATAATATGCATCATCACATTTTATCTATCCATTGTCTCAGTGATGGATAACTAAGATTCCTTCAAACGCTCACTTTCACAAATAATGCTGAGACAAACTATCTTGTATCTGTTCTTTTAGGGGTTTGTGCAAGATTGTCTCTGGGCACATTACCAGGACTGGGGTTTCTGAGTCATAGGTTATATGTGTATTTACTTGTCTATCTAATTTGATTTTTCAAAGAACAGCTCTTGGTTTTATTAATCTCTCCTTTTCACTTTATTATTATTAATATTGGTCATTCTCTATTTTCTTGATTCTTCCGCTGTCTTTATTGTTTCCTTCTTCCTTTTTTCCCCTCACTAGCTTTACACTGTTGTTCCCTCTCTGTCATCTTAGGTTGAACTCCTAGCCCATTTGTTTTTAATTGTTCCAGTTTTCTGATAAATACATTTAAAAAATTATAATGTTTCCATTAAGCCATGTTTTAGTAATGTTCCTTAGACTTGATACACAGTACATTGTTTTTTAGTTCTAAATACTTCACAGGTTTCTATTATTTTCCTGTTTAATCAGAGGTCATTTAGTATGCTATTTAAAATCTCCAAACAGGGGCGTCTGGGTGGCTCAGTTGGTTAAGCATCTGACTCTTGATTTTGTCTCAGGTCAGGATCTCAGGGTTGGGAGATTGACCCCTGTGTTGAGCCCTGAGAAGATTCTCCCTCTCTCCCTCTGCCCGTCCCCATCCCTTTCTTAAAAAAAATAAAAAAATAAAATAAAATCTCTAAACAGTTTTTTTAAAAAATATATTTTTTAAGACATTCTTTTATGCCTGTTTCTACAGATGAGTTGGCTCAGTATGTTGGAGTGAGCTAAAAATGAACCACTGCTGCACTATGGACCTACTCAGATGAAGCACTGAAAGACAATGATGAAGGGAAATCCTCCCAGAGGACACAGCTTCAGGCAGGACCCTAGGTCACCACATTTGTGTAGACAGAAAAGTAGTCTGAATAAAGACTATACATAAGATCTGGAGACATGCCAGACACCTTGGCTGGTTGGTCAGGAGCCTAGAAAGAGCCAAGATTGAAAGATCAGAATCAAGGAAGACTGAACAACAGACATGTGGATCGGTTTTTGGAATAAGCATAAAATGGAAGAGGAGGAGCTTAACAACCAAGTGTACAGAATAACACATCCTTGGAGGTTAGCTAGCCTCTGTCCTTGGCCAGTGCTCACAGCATACTTATAGAGGGTAGTCATGGTGGCGGAGATGGAGGTTGTACATGGGCTCAACAGCATGGCTTCCTCTTCCCAGTGCTAATCTTACTACTGCTGCTGCTGAAATGTCTGATCTGCCACAGGAGAGACTGATGCTGAGCCCCCAAATGGTACAGTCACTCAAGGAGATCAATCAACAACTCTGTGCCAATTTGGTTGCTTTGGACCCCTTTACCAGCAAAGGAGCCATGACAATGTGCAGAAGACCAGGAACCACTGGTCCTATACTACATTACCCAAATCTGCCAGTGTGATACAATGTTGAAATGACTTCATAATAGGTACAAGCTAAGTCATTAGCTTGTGGATGACTTTCCGTGGTACGGCAGTGCTGTCCTTCAAGATGTGATACATGCTTTGAACCAACGTTTATTATGTGCGCTATGACTGTGACGGCCAGAACACACAAATCCTGGAATCCCAAAGGATAGAAGCAGGACCTCTCCTGGACTACATGGGGCCAGGAAAGTTCTACTAAATCTGAAGCTATGGCTGCCACCTGGTCATTTTTGGCTCCTCAGGCCAAGGAAAAGTATGTCTGGAACTTCGGGTATTCACTGGGTTCTTCTTGGTACTTTTTTTGATGGTAAGAGTGAAAAGCCAATTGCAACAACCATGGGTTGGCTAGAAAAAAGTAAAAAAGAGATCAGACCCTTCAAGAATGAGGGTCTGAGTTTCACTCAAATGAAGCAAGCTAGACTAACAGAAATGCCAGCTATTTCCTATTGTTAGTATTTCATTTTATTTTAAATTGTGACTGGCCACTCAATTCAAGAACAGTGACTAGACAGAAGGAACTTAATGTGGGACATAAGTAGATCTGTGCAGTGCAGGGGTGGACTCTAGCTGATGCTGTTGGTGTCCATGCCATATCCCCTATGCCATTATGTTTCCCACACACGCCAATAGCTTCTTACTTTGAGTACTGTGACCCTAAACTAGAAGTTTCCTGGGCCTCAGGGGAGTGCTTGGCCATATATGGGGCCAAATGGGATCTCGAGGGAGCTAATGCTCATGGGAAGAGCCCTTAGCCAATGAGGGACAGGAATTGGTTGGGTAACACCCAGTTTTTTGTTCTTTGAATGAGACAAATCTGAGGCCTGACCTGCATCTCCCAGAAGGCCCCAGTGGGATTTAGTTTCATTGCCCAAAGTGAAACCCTGCTCCCTAACATGTCCTATATTGGCTTTCTTCCCTTCCCTGTCTCCCTTTTGCATTTCCCTCTTGGTGATTTTCGGGGTCACCATCAAAATAAAATATTTGTGCTCAAATCTTTGGCTCAGGGTCTGATCCTGAGAAAATCCAGCCTAAAACAAGATTGTTATGTTCCCTTCAAAGAAGATCCATATCTTAGCCCTCTCTCCACTCCCACTGGTCTTTTTAGCACCCTTCAGGGGTTTTGACATTGTTATCCATTTGTTGCAGAATCCTATTGATGCATCTTTTTCCCTTTTTTCCCCTTTTTGTTACTTTCTTTTCTTGGTAGTGATCATATAAAAACCAGTAAATGTTTTTGTTAATTTCTCTTCTTTTTAGAATGCTTATTCTGTGTTTTTGATAATAAATGTGTAATAAAACTTCTGAGACCTTGTATGCTTGAGAACATCTTCATCTTACCCTCACATTTATCCCCATATCACCTAGATATAAAACTCCAATTCAAAATTCCTTCAGGGTTTCCAAATGAGTACTCTGTTGTCCCCTTACTTCTGTTCTGTTTTTTTGTGGGGTTTTTTTTTTTTGTGGTTTTTTTTCTTACAGATTTTTATTTTTAAGTAACCTCTGCACCCAATGTGGGGCCCGAACTTACAACCCCGAGATCAAGAGTTGCAAGCTGATCTGACTGAGTCAGCCAGGCGCCCCTCTATTGTTGTTCTTGAAAAGTTTGATGTCATTTTAAATCTTTTTCTACTGTAGATGTCTTGTTGCCATTTCTCTGAAACCTATTTTTCCTTGTACATATTTTATTTTCACAATAACTGAAGTAATAGTCCATACGACATTGTTAAGATAGTACATATTATATTTGGCATTTAAAAACTAAGCAAGCTTTATGGATCCCTATACTTTGAATGGGAAATGTAGCAGTGGTGAAGGTATGCCGCTTAGATCTCCCCTCAAGAGCGAAGCTGCAGTGAGCTGCCAGCCTCCAACTGCAGTGCCTTCAGGGTCTGCCCCAGTGTTCACATCAAGGCCAAGCTCTCTCCAAACAGCTCCCTGGAGAGACGAAGCGCAGCAGGCTACTAGAGCCTGGCGATTTCCTCCTACTTTGAAACTCCGCTGTGGGAAATCTTTGCACCATTGCTCCCCGTTGGGCTGCCTGAGGCTTTCTCAGAGACGTACACTATGGTCTGCGGCTCGTCTTGGCTGGTCTTTCATTCTTCCCCTTTCACTTTCACAGGTGTCAGACGTGCACTGCAGACTGTAGGCTGCGTCGGCCCGCTTTTGCTCCCTCTGCTCTTTGTCTTTCACAGGTGTTACCTCCTCTCTAGCTCTTGCATTTCTAACTTCATCTTGGTGTCTGCTTCCGGAACGCCCAGACTGAGAGGAAAAAATGAGCGCGCGCGCGCGCGCGCGCGCGCGTGTGTGTGTGTGTGTGTGTGTGTGTGTGTGTGTGTGTGTTATTTATTTATTTAAGCCCAGCCCAGAAGACTTGAAACCTGATCGTTTTCTGCATGCTGCCATGGGAGTTGTACTTCTGTTACCCAGCATGCTCCGCTTTTTCTATTCCCCGCCCCATTAAGGCTTGCAATGAAATGAATTTTGGGTTATCAAAAAATAGATACATTTTTATTATAGATCAAAAGACTTTTTATAGGCTTCTCTGGCTTGACATGACATATTTTATATTTACAGTATAAAGAGAATACAAATGTTCACCATTATCTCTTTAACCCATTCATAGTTATCAGACTTCATTTTGCCACAGCAGATCACAACTTGGGTATTGGTTTGGCAGTACTTGTTAGGTCATTCCTGTTTACTTTTCTGGTTTTAAGAAATCTGTGAGTGGTTTCTGACTCAATGAGAGTTAACATTTTCCATCCTCAGTGTGTTGTTACTTTATACAACACTAAAACTTAAGAATTCAGGCACCAAGAACTTAAAATATCTTTGTAAGTTGTCTAGGCGAGTTCATAAAGAAGATACAAGTAGGCGTGCGTACAATATAAAGGTAAGAATTGTTTTTAAACTTGATTTTAGAGGGTGCCTGGGTGGCTCAGTTGGTTAAGTGACTGCCTTCGGCTCAGGTCATGATTCAGGGGTCCCTGGATCGAGTCCCACATCAGGCTCCCTGCTCGGCAGAGAGTCTGCTTCTCCCTCTGACCTTCCCCCCTCTCGTGCTCTCGCTCTCTCATTCTCTCTGTCTCAAATCAATAAAAAAAAATCTTTAAAAAAATAAAAAATAAAATGATTTTAGAAACACTTTTTACCAATATAATTTCAATATGTACTTTTTTATATTAAAGCACATTGATTTAATAAAACATAAAGGATCTCTTCAGCTACATTCTTAGTTTAGCTGTGGTAATTTGGATTTGTAAACCCCCCCCAAAAAATTTATAGCTACTTCTCTATTTCGATCAATTCAAATCACTAAAGTTTACAGTAGAAAGATTGTATTTCTTTAGTCTGAAGCCTTCCTCCAATTACAGGTACTCAGCCTGCCAACAACATTTTATGAAAAACATGTGGTTTGTAGTGGTGTGATTATGATTACTTACATTTCAACTTTTACCATGTATTAATCTGCATACTGACTTTTTCACTCTGTGGTTAGCATCAAATGTTTGGCACCGGTGTATTTGTATAGAATAGACTACTGTGGTTATACTTTTTTTGAGTTCACTACTTATTTTTTGTGTCCACAAAAACCACAGAGCTACTAGGTGTCACACAGCAGCTGCATTGCAGCAAATTTTTACTCAAAGCCACATCTACTTTTGCCCCAGTGTGGTGGATTTTTACTTATGTATTCTAAGACTTGTCCCTGGAAGAAAAATGCTTGGTATCACAGGCACTTTTCTGAAAACTTTTTTAAAAATTGTTAAATGTTGAATTTAAGGGGCATCTGGGTGCCTTAGTTGGTTAAGTCTCTGCCTTTGGCTCAGGTCATGATCCCGGGGTCCTGGGATGGAGCCCCACATTGGGCTCCCTCTGTCCCTTCCCCTTTCTCGTGCTCACCCCCCCAATAAATAAATAAATAAAATCTTAAAAAACATGTTGAATTTTAGTATAATAAAGATGAAAAAAATAACTAACTTGTCACCTTGCATAATTTTATTTATTTATTTTTTTTTTAAAGATTTTATTTATTTATTTGACAGAGAGAGAGAGCACGCACAAGTAGGCAGAACAGCAGGCAGAGGGAGAGGAAGAAGCAGGCTCTCCGCTGAGCAGGGAGCCCGATGCGGGGCTCGATCCCAGGACCCTGGGATCATGACCTGAGCCGAAGGCAGGCGCTTAACTGCCTGAGCCACCCAGGCGCCCCTGTCACCTTGCATAATTTTAATGTAAAAGGTTTACACTTATTTATTTTACCAACATTTTCTTCACTGCATAAGAAAAACCCTTAAGAAAAAAAAAGAGAAATCTGTGGGACATACTTTATAAATAAACAAGGTAAGAACATAACGTCTTCAATTTTTGTCGGAGGAATTCTGCATTAAAGGGACTCACGCTATTAGTAATAAAACAAATTATAAGAAATCCCTTGATGAGAGGAAGAAAACAAAATTATTTAGTAGCTGGAAATGTACTAGGGATATGATGGTATATGAAGCAAAGCCCTTGCTCTCATTAGACTTATATTCTAAAGGAGGAGACAGACAATGAGCAAATTTAATGTCAGATAGTGATAGAAACTATTATTAATAAATCGTGTACTCAGGTAGAGAGGAACTATTCCAAGTGACTTAAAACAAACAAACAAACAGGACATCCCTGAAGAAATGGCTAATTCCAGATCTTGGGCAGGAACAGTACAAAATAGAGTATCTTCCTACACCAGGAGGTGAATGAATTATCAAAGACTACATGATATTTTGCCAAAAGGACTCAGGAACTAATTTGAAGAAACTCTTCATCAGCCCATATTCAAACAAAAGAAGAGCCACCACAACTATTATGGGAATAAAAGGGTTTATTACAAGAATTTGAATTTACATGAATGTGGAAAATCTGGGAAAGAAACCACAAAATCACATCATTATTGTTTTCAGCCTGAAGCTTGGAGCTTGGTTTGAAAGGTATGAATTCTAGAGGAGTTTGAGAAGCTGTCAATTTTACCTACAATGTCTTAGAAGTAGGAGCTCATAGGTCTGTGATGAGATTGAATCTGGTCCTAGCAAACTCCTGAGAATAATGGCTTTCACTTCCGCTTCCGTTTCCACTTTCAAATTTTACCCAAGTTCCTGTCATTGACAGAATCTGACCCAAATCACATAGGAAAGGTGATCCTGGGAAATGTAGTTTCCAGACTGGATGGGGCAAGCTTTCCAAATAAACACCATCTCCCAGCATCCTAATATGGACAATTTGAATATCAATAAGGATAACTGCAATTGACTAAAATACATCAAATATGATTGAATCTATAAGTCAATAATAATTCTTAGACTGATTACAAAAACAACCTCAATTATTCCCTTTCCTGTATCTCACTCAGCCCCTTACAACTGTGACTGCAGCTCTTCCCGTCAAGAGGTATTTTCCCCATCCCTTGAATTTAAACTGGTCCTGTAACTTGCCTGAATGCAGCAGAAATGATAGTGTGCCAGTTCTCAAACTAGTCCTCAAGAAGCCTCGCATGCTTCTGCTTGCTATCTTATATAACTGTGCTTTCTCATTTTTGCAACCCTGCCACCACACTGCAAAAAAGTCCAGGCTAGCCTGCTGGCCAGTGTGAGATGATAGGGAACAGAATTAAATCATCTCAGCTGAGGTCATTCCAGAGCCACAAGCCACCTGGTGACCAATAAGGTCAGCCTAGAGAAGCTGAACTGTCTAAGCTTTTTTTGGGGGGGGAGGGGCAGAGGGAAAGGGAAAGAAAGAACCCCAAGCAGGCTCCATGCCCTGCACAGAGTCCAATCTCAAAATTCTGAGATCATGACAAAAGCAGAAATCAAGAGTTGGATGCTTAACCAATTGAGCCACCCGGGGGCCCCTGCCCAAGCTTATTTTTTTAATTCCTATTTTTTTAAAACAAGTTTTACTGAAGTATAACACACATGTAATAAGCTATACATATTTCACATGTATAACTTGGTAACTTTTGGTGTATGTACACACACATGAAACCATCATCAGGATGATTTGACAGATATATCCATCGTCTCCATTTAATTCTGTTGTGATCAGAGAACATATGTCGTATGACTTTAATCCTTTTGAATTAAGAGAGGCTTGTTTTACGTCTCAGAATATGGTCTTTCTTGTTAAGTGTTCTATGTGCACTTGAAAAGAATGTGTATTTTGCTTTATTGAATGGAGTACTCTATAAATGTCTGTTAGGTCACACTGGTTGTACTCTTCTTGTATGTCATGCATCAGTAAACTTTTTTTTAAAGGTAAAGATAGTAAATATTTTGGCTTTGCAGGCCATGGAATCACTGTCACAATTATGCTACTCTTGAGGTGGAAATTGAAGTCATTTATTTGAGATTGTTTTTCTTTTCTTATATTGGCACTTAGTGCTATAAATTTCTAAGTAATGCTTTAGTGGTGTTTCACAAAGTTCGTTATGTTGGTTTTTATTTTCATTCTGTACAAAATATTGGCACCTAGTGCTATAAATTTCCCCCTAAATACTACTCTTCTGCTACAATGGGAAAGCAGCCATATACATCTTGTGTTGTAATGTGAAAGCAGCCACAGACAATACATAAATGCATGAGCTTGTCTCTCACCCAGTAAAATAAAATTTACAAAAACAGGGGAGGCAGGGAGATGAATGGATTTAGCTCTCAGGCCATAGACTGCTGACCTCTGAGAACAGAGGTCATTACTGATTTTCTTTTTACTTCTTCCATCAATTATTGAGAGAATGGTATTAAACTCCCTGAACGTACTTGTGGATTTGCTTATTTCTCCTTATAGTTCTATAAATTTTTGCTTCATATATTTTGTAGATCTGTTAGGCAAATAAACATTTAGGAATGTTTTGTCTTCTTGATAAATTGATAATTTTATCATTGTGAAATGACATTCTTTATCCTCATAATATTCTTGGCTCTGAAATCTACTTTGTATGGTATTGATACAGTCATTCTAACTTTCTTTGATTAGTAACAGCATGATATATCTCTTTCCATTCTTTTTATTTCAGCCAATTCGTATCTTTATATTTGAAGTGTATTTTTTGTAGGCAGCACAAAGTTGAGGTTTATTAATCCAATATGACAATTTCCTCGTTTTAATTAGCATATTCAGACAAGTTATACTTCATGTGATTATAAGTATGGGTAGGTTTAAATATATCATCTTGTTATTTGTCTTCTATTTGATTCATGTGATCTTTGCTCCCCTTTCCATCTCTTTCTTCCTTTATTTGGCTTAATTAAATATTTTGTGTGATTTCATTTTATTTCCATTGTTTCCTCATTGGCTGTAACTTACTGTTTTATTTTAGTGGTTGCTTTAGGTTTTATAGTATACACCTTTACTTTCTCACAGGCTACCTTCAAATATAGCATAAGAACTTTACAATAGTATACTCCCCTCCCTCCCCACCTGACCTTTGTGCTGTTACAGTCATACACGTTACTTTTAGGTATGTTATAAACGCCACACTATATTGTTAACTATCTTTGTTTGAACAACTATCTTCTAAAATATTTAAATAATTTAAAAAAAACCTCACCCATGCAAATGAATGTAGCATATCTGGCGCTCTGCATTCCTTGGTATAGATCATATTCCCATCATTGTTCTTCTAATCAAGGATTTCTTTTAATAACTCTTATGGCATGGGATGGTGGAGATCTTCCAGCTTTTTTATGTCTGAAGATGTCTTTATGTCACCTTCATTTTTGAAAGATTTCACTAAGCATAGACCTAACTTTTTTTCTTTCAGCACTTTAAAATTGTTGCTCCACTAGCTTCTTGCTTGCATTGTTTCTCACAAGAAATCTTCTGACACCTGAATTTTTCTTTCTGTTCATATTGTCTTTTTATTATTATTATTATTTTTTAGTCTGGTTGCTTTTAAAATTACCCTGGTTTTGAGCAAGTTGTTTATGATGTATCTCGGTGTAGTTTTCATTATTTTTTTCATTATTTTTGTGCCTGATATTAGTTGAGCTTTCCATATCTGTGGTTCTGTTCTTTTCATCACATTTGGAAAAATTTCAGCTGTGTTTCTTCAAATGCTTTTTCTGTCCCCTTCTCTCTCCTCTCTTATGGGAACTATGAGTAGGTGCAGATTAGTCTGCTTCAGTTGTGCCAACTCAGAGTTTTGCTCATTTTATTAAAATTCCCTGTTCTCTGTTTTATTTTGGATGATTCTACTGCTGTATCTTAAAGTCTACTTAATTTTCTAATCTTTCTTTCTGAAATGTCTAATCTTCTATTAATCACATTTGACATTTATTTCATACATTGCAGTTTTAATCTCTAAAAGTTTGTTTTGGATCTTTTTAATATCTTTCAGGTCTTTATTATTTATTTATTTATTTTTGAAAACTATTATTTTTAGAAAGAGGGTGAGCAGGGGGAGGGGCAGAGGGAGAGGGAGAGAATCCCAAGCCCACTCCACACTGAGCATGGAGCCTGATGTGGGACTCAATCTCAGGACCCTGAGATCATGACCTGAGCTGAAATCAAGAGTCTGATGCTTGACTGACTGAGCCACCCAGGTGCCCCCATACCTAATAATTTTTTATTGGATGCCAGAAAATGTAAATTTTACCCTGTTGGGTGTTAGAGATATTTTTACATTCCTAAAAGGATTCTTGAGCTTTGTTCCAGTTTATAATTATATTAGCTCAAAACAGTTTAACCTTTGACTCTTTTTTTTTTTTTAAAGATTTTATTTACTTATTTGAGAGAGAGAGAAGGAGAGCGAGCGAGCATGAGCACGGTAGGAAGGGGCAGAGGGAGAGGGATAAGCAGACTCCCCACTGAGCAAGGAGCCTGATGTGGGGCTCAATCCCAGCACCCTGAGATCATGACCTTAATCATAGGTTTAACCAACTGAGGCACCCAGATGCCCCTGACCTTTGACTCTTCAATTTAAGATTCTTAGGTGAAACCAACTCAGTACTTAGTCTAGTACTAATTAATCCCTACTGTTGAGGTAAGACCCTTCCATGTACTATTCCCAATGCTTAACGAATCATAGGGTTTTCTAGACTGGCTGGTGGGGGTCAGCACAATTTCTAGCCCTATGTGAGTGGCGGGCACTATTGCTTCTAATCCTTTCAGCTGGTTCTTCCTCCTCCAATCTCATGTAGTTTCCTCACATGCATTTGCTGATCAGCACTTAGCTAATACTTGAGGAAGTATCTCTGCCTATCTCTAGAGCTCTGAACAATTCTCTCTTTTGGTACTTGTCCTGTGAGCTCTAGTTTTTTGCACTCCTTATAAACTCCACTGTATCTCCTCAACCTCGGAAGTAATTACTCTGGGGTCTGCCTCAATTCTCTCTCCCTGTGTCATGGCCTATAAATTCCCTTAAATCAGTAATGGTGGAGAATTCACTGGGCTTACCTTGTTGGTTTTCCATCTCTCAGGGATAACTGTCCTTTGTTGCCTAACATCCACTGTCTTGCAACAGTTGTTTCTTGTGTTTTGTATATTTAAAAAAATTATTCTAGGCAGGAGGGTAATCTGTGCCTTATTTCTCCATCTTGGCCAGAAGCAGAAGTGCTTTATTGTTTTAAGCAATTGAGTTTGTAGGCGTGGGAGACGGAGAGTTTTTTTTTTTAACCTAATAATGGCTAATTGAGACAAATAATAACACTGATTGGTGACTGTTGCAAAATGCTAGTGAACCCCTTATTTTGAAATAATTTTTAAAAAGGAACCAATCAAGCATTTATCCTTCCTTTCCTATATGAACTCTATAACAGAGTAACCAAACTGTTGATGAGAGGGGCTTCTCCTTATAGAAATACTCCAGTTAATGAATTAAGATGGAACAACAGAATTGGACTTTTATCACTTTGCAACTGCTAATGCATTAATGGATCTCGGCAATGCCCACCAATGTCTGTCTACATGACAAAAGCAAAGAGTGTACTTTTTCTTTTGGAAGAATACTACACCCACTGTGAAGCAGTTTCACCGAGAAAGTTTCATATGATCCGGCCACTCCTGCACAGGAAATATGAAAGACAGGGGAACATAGTAATGAAACTCATAAACAAAACCCAGACTGTGGGAAATGTTACACAAATGATTTGTTTTTTTTTTCAATAAAGAGACTGCAGGGGGGGGGGGGGGAAGAGGGGAGAGAGACAGAGAAAGAACCTATAGGTTAAAAGAGACTTAAGAAACTTAACAACTAACCACTATTCTATATCTTATTTAAATATTGATTCAAATCAGGGGAAAATGACATTCATGAGTAAATTGGTAATTTGAACACTGGATATTTGCTATATTATAGAATTATTGCCTTGTTTTTGGTCATGATATGGTATTATGATTGTTTAACAAAAGGAGTCTTTATCCTGTAGAGATACATATGAAATATTTATGGATAAAGAGATATGATGTCTGGGAATTGCTTCAAAATAGTTACGTGAGGGGAATGTGAATCTGGATCTGGATAAAATAAGTTTGTCCATGCATTTGGTAGTTGTTGAAGCTATCATGTCTACTTTCCTATATTTGAAATTTTCTATAATTAAAAATAAAAAGAGGATAACACAGGGGAAAGCAACTGTGTGATAATGAGCACTGTTTTATTAGGGAGATCAAGGAAGGACTCTCTTAGGAAGAGGCCCTTGAGAAGTGTAATGGAAATGAAGTAGCAAATGGGGATTGAAACAAGTCAATAGGATTTTTCAGTTAAGAAGCCACTGACGACCTCTACAAGTTTTAGCAGAGTGTGGGGAATGAAGTTTAAGTACACTGACTGAAAATGCGAGAGGGGAGACATCATTATTCTTTCCCATAGCTTACAGCAAAGGTAAGAGGAGAAACAACAGTTTCTTCCAGGGGCAGAGGACACTATGCCTAGCAGAAACAATATACAATTTGCCATGTCTCTGCTTGGAATTACCATCTGACTGTTAGCTCCCCTCCTGGGGCCACTATTTCTGATCCTGTTTCCTTTTGGCTTCAGGTAGTTCTCTCCCTGCCCAGCTGTCCTCTATAGCACCGTAGAGGAGAGTGTAAACACTTTGGGAGCTGACAAGTCCCATGTCATATACCAGGTACCACAGAGAGGGGATGGCCAGAACTCTTGTGCTGTTGGAGGCTTGCTTTCTTCACCTTTAGCCAAATTGATTCTTCAATTGCTTCCTCCTTCTGTCTGTCCCCCAATCTTGACTTCTGACTTTGTTGCTCACGTTCCATTTTCAATTTTGCCTTGACTTTTAGACTAAATTTTCAGTCTTGTTTGCTTATCCATCATTGTGTCTCCTTGTTGATCAAGAATGAGGTCCTTTCTGCACACTGCCTTGGGGTGCTTATCTCAACCCAAACCCAGAGCCAATGCTGTTGACTGAAGATATAGCAGTTGAAACCACACATTAGGTTGTTAACCTACAGTTCCGGATCACCTCCTTGGTAAAGCCATGGTCATTTCATGCCCAAATTAAAGTCCTCCATGACAAGCTAACCTGGCACTAGAGGTAGAACATTATTCTAGTAACTGGAATCTCTGGGCTCATTAACCATTAACAGAGACCAGGGCAGAACTGCTGGCTCTGCATTCAGAGGTCCAACCCCCACAGTTCTGCAAGCCCTCAGAATTCGACGGTTTACTCTAAAGCACCTGCTAAAGCATTTTCCCAGTGGTTGGGCCTGCTCCTTTCTAATGTCCTGTGTGATGACATGGGAAGTGTGCATAGGGCGATTTGCTGAATACTGAGGTATTATGATGGTTATCTTGAGGAAAGCACTTGGCCTCTAGTTTCAACTGCAACCTGAATTAGCTGCTGCTTTTTGTGGAATGCCATTTTTACTTGAAAGGGTGACTGGCAGACAGACCATGGTTATTCAGATGTGGGCATTTGGCAGATATTTTCTTAAAAGTAAATGAAATGAGACTCTCAATTCAAAGAAATCAATCGAGGGTATTTGTTGCCAATGATAACTTTCAAGTTTTCAAGCAAGGGAGAACAGTTTATACTAAAAGGGTTGGTTTTAGTATTTTTCCTACTTCACTTTTCTCTTTATCCAAATTGAAGGCCAGAAAACTGCCTTCAATGAAGTGACTTGCCTCATATGGTGTTTAGCATTTGAGATGATTTGCTTATATAATTTTTGTTGTGGTAAAGGACCTATTTCCTGTAAAATAGGATTTCAGTGCCAAGAACTACACTTTTAAAATGTAATTTAGCAATTTTATTATCTTACCAGTAAGGGGCAGCAGACAACAATGTTTGTTTGAAATACCTTAAGTTATTGGATCTGTCGGCTCATTCTTTTTGCTTCATGAATATGTCTCTGACCCCCTTCCCTCTCCTCTTAGTATTGCTGAGCCAGAAGGATTGAGGGTGAGAGGAGCATCCAAAGGGAAAAAGAATACTACTTAAAATACAATTCTAAGAAAAGGATAACACTCTGCCAGTCCTTTGTGTTGACAAATGGTGAATCTCTTATTATTTCTAAGTTGGGTCCTAAGTAACTGCCACATACCAAATTAAGTACCCACAAAAATTATACACAGTCCATTAAGGAGAAGGAAAGGGTGAGGGTAATATCTTGCTTTTTTTTTTTCTGCATATATTACAAAAGACTTGTTTTTCCTCTAAGTTTCAGTCATCTAGTTTTGTTTTGTTTTTTTTAATTATTTCATTTTAATGAGTATTTATTGAGCATGTACCATTAGCCAGGAGCCATTTTAGGTACTGAAGACAAATGATAAACAAAACCAATACAACACCTTTCATCCTGGTGCTTTCTTTTTAGTCAGGGACAGTTAACCAAACTAAGAAAGGGACTAGGTAGAATAGGAGACATTCTGAACAGCAAGCATGAACAGAGAGGAAGATGTAGCAAAAGGGTGGACAAAAGCCAAGTTCTAGCACTGGTAAGATTTCTTCAGGAATCTCTTTTGAATTTTTCATTTTTTTTTTTCCCCAATCACAGATGCTAGTAAGAAAAATATAACTTTGTTTTTTTTTTTTTTTTTGTATCTGGACAAAAATCTCTATCTTAAGACCCTATTCTGTCTGAAAGATAAAGCTTAATTTTTTCCAAGTAAGTTTAATTGCTCCATGGATATCTGAGTATTTCACATGTTATTCAAATTCAGAATCTGCTCTCCACCATATTCTTTCTTCCCAGGTTTGGGAAAATACATCAACTTCTCTTGTTTGATCTCAATGCTGTGTTATAATCTTTGAAAGGTAGTTCATTTTATATGATACTCATACATTCTTTCTCTATGCTGATATAATTTTCAAAATGTGATCAAAATGGCCCTAAGTGCCCCTGAGGCAGCTGCTGGTTGGCTCTCTCTCTCTTTCTCACTTCTGAGATCTATCTCCTATCTTGGATCTTTGGAGAGAGCTATCATGTTACCCCTGGCCATAGGATGCTTACTGGGACTGTATCAGTCTCTTCTCTACTCCTATGCAACTATATTAAAGAGATTCCCACTGCAGTCTTCTAGAATGGAAAACTGGAAACTCCTAGCTGCTAAGGCTCCCAGAAGGAAAGTAAGCTCAGAAATCCTTCACTTTCAGGTCCCCTGAATAAACTCTGGAGTTTCTATTACCCAGCTCCATACTTTGTAACTCTATCACTAGTGGGACTTAATGAGACAAACATGTTTTAAAAGGGTGCCTGGATGGCGCAGTCAGTTAAGCGATAGACTCTTGGTTTTGGCTCAGGTCATGATCTCAGGGTCATGAGAAATTGAGCCCAGTGTTGGGCTCTACCCTCAGTGCAGAGTCTGCTTGAGACTCTCTCCTCCTCTCCCTTTGCTCCTGCTCTCTTGCTCTGTAAAATAAATAAATCTTTAAAAAATTTTCTTCTATGTTATACTTGTATTGAGGTTTCTGAATTTGAAGGCCACTATTTATCATTTATTCCAGAGAAACTGCCTTGAATGAGAATCAACTAATGAAAAGAAAATTCAGGGGAAAATAATGTAACAAGTAATGTTTCACATATTGGACAATATGTTCAACTACCTGTTATTTAAGAATCAAAACCAAACAACATATAACTTCTACCCCAAGCACATTTCTCTTTTCCTTTCACTGCTACACTCAAAAGAGAAGTCTCCATTTATCCATCATCTAACAAGTAACATTTCCCAGTCATATGGCATCTATGCAATAGAAATAAAATTTTGAGATTTTATGAGCATTCTTGTGTCTAGTTTACATTGGAATATGGGGAGGGTGGTTTCTTCCAGACTTCTAATGTATCTGTGAGTTTTAAATTCGCCTGCAGAGGGCAGAAGATAGTAGTGAAAAAACCCTGTGCTTTAAACCTCAGTCTTGGAGTAGCAGTTATTATGAATAAAGAATGAATGTTAGTTCACAGTATTTAAAATCAACACTGAACAATTTTCTTGACATAAGGAAGACTTTTGTGGCTACTTTAAAAAAAATAAGTGGAAGGCTGGTGGTTAGTGAAAAAAAGTAGTCAAATTTATTTTTGTTAGCTTTGTATTCCTCTGGTACTTCTAGATCTTTTTTCCAGACAACCAGGACCTATTCACTGCCTCTAGATACTGAGACTAGATACTATCTAGATGCTATCATATAAGTCCAGCATCCAGAATTACACCCCCTCCAACAAAAAAAAATTATCTTGTATTTCATTCCTACTTGCGTTTTCTTTTATGGGTAGTGATAATTTATAAAGAATAACTACCCTTGTTATATGCACATTATCCTTCACAGATATATATTATTGAAACCTAATTATCTAAAATTAAACTATTCATAAAAAAATACTTTTTATTTTAGGATGGCATTTTAAAGTAAGTTTTGCTTGGCTAAGGACAGTGAAAATGAAGCAAGATTCCCCCAAATGTAGGCCAACAATCAAATAATTACAAAAACTTACAAAAGGGGGATGGTGGTGGTAAAACCTACCACCAGCAACACAACAAAGAAAAAGGTCACAACCTAATACCATAAGTGAAAAGAAAGGGGGTCAGAGCAAGAAACAGAAAATATTGTTATATTGTGTGAGATCTCCTAAACCTGTGAGTCACTTCCTAGAAGAATTAGTGGAGAAAAGGAGTCCAGAGTATCCTGAAAATTCTCACTAATGTCACTTAGTTTGGAAATATGCAGACTGAGGCGTTAAGCTGCCCTCAAACTCAATCCTAACTACATCCTTGAGAATTCATCAGATAGGAAAGTTTGCCAACAAGCATACTATGTTTAATGGAACTGTGCGACACTGTAATGGCAGCCAATCCAACAATCCACTCATGACTGAACCTTAGAAGGGAACTCAAGATGCCAGATGCTCTAGCAAATGTACTCCCCTACATCAGCGTTCACCCGTCACCCTTGCATGCTCAGCCTGCACCCCCCCCCGCATGTTCAGCCTCCATCCCTGCCATTCCCACATGCTCAGCCTCCGTCCCTGTCATCCCCAGTGCTCAGCCTGCACTCTGCCCACCATGCCTCCATCCACCTGCACCCTTGCCACCATCATCCCCACTGTTCAGCCTCTACCCCGTCATGATCCCTGTGTGCTCAGCCTGCACCCTGCCATCCCTGCATGCTCAAAAACCAGGTAGTTTTAGATTAGATGTCAAGTGATTCATGGAAAATGATCTACTTTGTTTTGAACTGGGCAGTAATACCTGACGATAAATGTGATCAAGGTAAAAATAAATCACATGACAATGAAACTATAGTAGAGTAAAAAAAAAAAAAAACTGTAAGAAAGGAAGACAGAAAAGAAAAACAGAAGAATGAAGAAAGGAAGGGAGCGAGGAAACAAGAAAGAGACAGTTCATATTATGCAAAAGTCTGGAAGTAAGCATAACTCACACTACAGAGGCAGAATCTCCATGAATGTTTTATGCTATGCAGTAACATAATAACAAAATATAACCCAATAAAAGAAGAGCTAAAAACCAAGATGATTAGTTAATGGGTTAAAAGGAGATTTCAGAGACAAGAAAACAATCTGAGAACTGACCCATAATTGTCAACTTAACAAATAAATCATAATATCAGAAACAAGCAAGGGACAAAATGATAATAAAATGGAGTAAGAGTTTGAGATCATTCTAATGAATGCAGAAGAAAAAACACGTTTAAAGCAATTTTGCCTCTGAATACCTGAAATGATTCTATTGCTGAAAACAACTACAACTGCTGAGCAAAAATATTTTTTAAAAATTTAAATGCTGGCAAAAAAGGTAAGTTCTGCTTAGGCCAAAAATAAGTTAAAGGCAGGAACTCTGAGACATAAGTAAGGCCCTGAAGTTGGCTTTTGCCTTACTGGAATTTGCTGAGCTCAGATATCTTAAGCATAAATTTTTGGGTTTTCAAGGATGGGAAACAAAATCCAAACCTCAGGGATTATATTAGGGGACCCTTTTTAAAATAAAACTGGAACCCCAAAGTGTTACACTTCCATTTTAAGAATGAACTAGAAAATACGCCCTGACACCAGTCGGGAACTGACCGAAAAAACCCCTACTCATCTTGCAACTTAAACATTGAACCTTGATTCTGATCAGAGGTAGAAAAGGATTTCTCCTAAAGAATCATAACCACCAGCTGGCTTCCATTTAAGTTTGTATCATGAATTCACACCATCTGGTATTATGAAACACACACACACACACACACACACACAAGTAAAACCTCAAGTCAATAATTTAGTTTAAATTGATACAGCACTGATAATGCCTACGGATGCCTAACAGAAGCAAATGCTAATCCTCCCAGGAAGAAATCCTTCCAGGCCTCAAAGAATGTCCACTGATAAAATTCAAATGAAAATGAGAGCCCAAAGTAAAGAGAGAGAGGGGGAAAAAAAAATCAACAAACAGAGAAAAACAAGACATCATGAATGAGAGCAAGCATAAACAACATAAAGGTTCAAAAGTCTTCAGATACAGGAATCGTCAGATGGTAAAAATAAAAATACGTTTATTTAAAATGTTTCAAAAAATTAAAAAAAGCATAAAATCACAAGTAAGGAGTAAGGAGATGTGTAAAAAACCCAATGCTTCTAGAAAGAAAAAATAGAAATTTTAAACTCAATAGCTGATTTTACACCAAAGTGTCTACCTACAAATGAAGCCCAGGGATACAGGGAAGTAGAAAATATGAGAGACATGGAGGACAGAATAAGATGGTCTAACAGATCCCACTGGAATTCTGGGGGGGGGGGGGGGGTTGGCGTAGGAGGCTGTATTTGAAAAACGTGATTGAGAACTTTTCAGAAACTCCTGAAAGATAAGCATTAGAACCAAGAATTCCAAAAAAGTCTGCGGAGAAAAACTTGAAAGAAAGCCAAAGTCAAGATCCACCATAGTTAAACTGCAAGTCACTTAAAGAAAAGGAAAAAGGAAAAGAAAAGGGGAAAGAGTCTTTAAAGTTCTATGGCAGTTTTTTATCAGAGGAAGAGATTTATCCACAACTAATTCTCTTCCGTGTTTCCAAGTCTGCTAGAGAAACCCATGCTGGGGTAAATCCTATTCCTGAATAAGTCTTTTTTTTTTTTTTGTCATTTGGAAAGATTCTATTTTAAAATGTTGGTACATGATGTACGATTCTTTTCAGATCAATGTCAAGATGTGATACGAGCACCTACATCCTCAAACAGACAAATGTGGTATTTCAATTGTGCTGGTATCACTAAGTTAAATTCAGCTGAGTTAAACTGACAAAGTACAAAGATACAGTTTGCTCTGAAGACTCAACAAAGAAATCCACTGTGTGGTAAAACGGTTATCTCAAGCTGCGTAGTGGAAATAAACACCCCGGGCATTGTACAGTCTAGTTCTGCGCGAACCCTGTCGCTGAGGGCAAAGTGTCTGAGTCAGCGTACGCACGCCTGGATTGCGCATGCTCCAAATTCCAAGCGCGCGATCTTTTTGAATCGCGCCAAGCCCCAAAGCCAACGCCAGGGGGCAGACGTGGTCGTGGGCTTTCGGTCTGCAGGGGAAGGACAGACCTTCCGCTCCAGATTCCATTTGCTATACACCTCAGTCAAGTTCCTGGAAAACTCCATTATCTAAATCGCAGGTGTGTACACTAAATTGATACTGTAATGGAAAGAAGGAGGAGGACGGGAGAGGGGAGGAGGAGAAAAAGAAACAAAGACCAAATAAAACCAAACAAACCCACATCTCTCTAGAAGGAGCACAAATATTTTGGAATGAGGGCAAATGTTTGTGTTTTTTTTCCCCTATGGTTTCCTTCTGATATGGTTTGTTTAATAATTAATGAAGATATATCTTTGTGGAATATGTGCATTTTCTTTGGCACTATAACCTTTTCTTCTTTAAGTCCTCTGTAAGTGCCAACACTTCCTTCACTTTGTCCTTTATTTTGAGAGGGAAAAGTTGAAAGAAGCTGTTTCTCAAAACCTAATATATAATTCAACATGATTCCACTCAAAACTGTTCTTGAAAGATTGGAACTTTGCAGGGATGAGGAAAACTCCCATTGTTCTTTTCCATCTGCACTTGAATGCTATTTATTAATAGTATTTCGGGAACTACTTTATGCTGTTTTTTTTATTCAGGAAAGTAGAAGGAATTACCCTTGTTCTAAACAGAGTTTAAAAAATGAGAATGTCAATTCTTCCAGTGAAGCGAGGTGAAGGTCCGTCAGGGAAACTGTTCCAGCTTATATGGTCAAATAAGAGAGACTCACTTTATAACTCAGGCTTCCACAAACACTACGAAAAAACATTTGGACACTTAAAAACTCCATGTCTGCGGCATATTTTTTATTCTTCCTTTGTAGTTTTTTTAAGTAGAATGCTGTTGGATATTTTGAAACAATGAAGTGAAAACCAACACTCATTATTTGAAGAATATGGTTTATTTCACATTTTACTATGTTTTTAGGCTAAGCAACATCAAATTGCAGCATGCATTTATTTTTATGACCCTCCTAACAGCAACAAATTGAGTAGACTTTCATATTTCATAGACTATTAAAATTCATGTTTGAACATTTTCTATGTTTGGGCACTTGCTATTAAAACTGTTAAAATAAACAAGTGGTTTTTCATGTCTTTTTTTGTACTAAAGATAATAACTACTATATATTATTTTTCATCAATGGGAAGATTTGGGGGAAAGAGAATACATTTGAAGTGTTGGCTCAGGTTTAATAGTGTACATACACAACTCTAGTTCAGCCATTTCTCAATGGAAAATACAAACATAACAAGTCATTTATCCAATCTGAGCCCCCAGATATTTTGTTTATGACGTACTGTGAGAACAGGGAAAATGACAGAAAATTCCTAATGCATGCCTGCATGCATTTATAATTAGTTATTTTGTAGAAGTATGATACATAGAATAGATAGAATTTAAACTTTTAGATTGATGGGAAGATATAAATAGAAATAAAAATCAAGCCTAACACAAAAAGGCGTTGCTGAGTTGTTTTGTATTTTGAAACGTCAGCATAAATGAAAAGACAGATAAAAATACGAACTTGTAATTCACCTTTTATTCCCTTTTTTTAGAAGTATGTAATTAAAACCAGAATTTGTGAATCCAAGGACGACAATGACAGTTGCAGGATGGTGAGGTAGGTGTGGGCTTCAATTACTTATTACCTCTTTTATGATGCTTAACCAAGTGAAAGTGAAGAAATGTCGTTTCTCCAGCTTTTAAAAACATACGGAATGATTTCTAGAATTCTCCAGGAAGTAAGAACTGTTCTTTTTGAGCTGAAGATGATACTGCATTTTGTACTTAACTGCAGAGATATTTCCTCTTCTAAAATACTATCCTCTTTTAATCCACATACAAATTGTGAAACAGAGTAGGACCGGGGCCAGGGAGGGTATGTGAAGAAGAGTGATTTCATGTCAGGCAGGCTGAAAGCCAACAGCTGGACTTTAATATGACCAAGCGTATTTATTTGTATGTGTTTTAGAATAGCAATTTAGAAATATTGTCTTTAGAAAGAGGTAATTTAAAGGATTTTTATATAGTGCATATATGATTTATAATGTATCCTTACCAAATAGCTTATTGAAATTTATCATTATGCTTAGATATTGCCAAAAAATTCGTGTTCTATGAATTTCATGTATTTCATTATTTTATTGTCAGTAATATACAACCTAGTCATTGAAAAATAAGGGTTAGCTTTCTATTTTTAGCAAAACACACATTACCTCTCAGTTTCCTTTTTGATAAGGGATTTCTTTTTGTTAAAGTTAGAAATAACGATAAATCAGCTGTTTACATTTGCAGCTACTAGTACACAGTGAAATGGACCAGATTGACTTAGAAAAGATTGGCATTTAAAGTTATGTGAAACAAGTATAGAAGGAATATAAAGAGATAAACATATGTCCTTCAAGGAACTTACTACGTTTAGTTGATATAAAATCCAAACACTCGTGAAGAAATTAGTGATATTCAGAACAGTTAAGGAATTAGTGAAGACAATCCTGTGTCTTTACAATATTGAAACTGAATACAAATTCAGTCTAAGGAGGAAGTGGAATTTATTCTGTGGTTTGAACAATAAGCTGCTTAAACATCAAGGAAGTTGAGGGCACTTCAGGGGCAAGGGGGGAAAAAAAGCTAAAAGAGCCATGGAGGCAAAGAATGAGCAGACATAGTGTGAGGACCCAGAAGAAAGGGGAACCGGATTAAAGAAGAGAACATTTGTGGGGGCTTGGTAGGATGAAGGGAAAGAAGGTTTTCTAGAGAGTATCTTCGTTAATATCCAGGCCTTAAAAGCCAACCAAGAGGGTCTGGATGCAGTGTCATAAACCATACGGAGCCATTATGGAGTCGTTTAGATTTTAATATTCTTATTATAAATTAGTAATTTTTTTCTTGCACTCAGTAGAGCCAAAATTAAGCCTGCCATCTTGTTTTCACCAATTTAGAATTCTCTTTTCAAATTAAAGCTTCTCCTGCAGTGTTTAAAGGATTAAAAATAAAACCTCAATCCTGAAACATATGGGAAATTACCTCTGAATCTATTGATAGAAGAAATTAATGCTGGAATAATGGTAGTGATGATTTTAAATAGGGTAGAGGGATTGCATTGCATCCTTCTAGAAAGCTCAACATGTTTTTGATGATGCCAGGCTTTTGGGAAGAGGAATGCCAGCATAGAGCAAGGAAGCTGAGGCCCTGCAGGGCAGCATGTCTATAGCTGCAGAGAGGGCTGTTAGGAGTTACTGCTCTACCCAGGATAGAGCTTCCAGAGGGAGCCAGGCTCAGGGGGCCATCAAGAACTTGCTTCTCTCCAGACTCAGAAAAAGGCAGTGTACAATGTAGAAGACCAGTTGCCATGTCAAATGTACTTTGAGTCTTTCCAGACCTACCATAGAGAAGAAGAAGAATGCTAATTTACATTTTGTAGTCCTTCAGCATTCTTCAAGAGTGTTGGCCTCATTTCACTCTATCTCCTTAGCCTTTAACTCTATTGTGAGGTAAGAAGGATAGATGGAACTTGCTCAGCATCAAGATAATGATTTTTAACGGAATCAGGACTCCCATTTTAGCCTTTGCTGATTTCAAATACAGAGTTTTCTATTCCTCTAAGTTGCTGCTTCATATGTGATGAAAAGCTTGTATTCTCTGTCCTAGTAAATTTAAATAACATACTGATTGAAAATAGATTTTAATAGGTTATTTTTTTTCCCCTAACTGAATGCTTTATAATACACTCAGCAATGTTGATGTGACTTCAACTTCTGTTCAGTTTTGTGTTAGGCAATTCTCATGTAGTAGCAAAATAGTTTTCTGGATTCTGATGGGTCCTCTACTGGTGAAATGGTGGTGAAATTTCAGTTTGAGTTATTAACTCTGTTCCACAGAACACTTAACTAGCTAGGAGCTTTCAAGCAGTGGTCTGTAGGAAAGCTCCAAAGCTCCACCTTTGTTAGAGTAGGGGAGAATCTTGCTGAAAACTCCGATTTTGGCAGCTCCACTCTGGACTTACACACTTAGAATCTTTGGACTTTGCCACCAGCGTTTCAGGTGATTCTTATGCACACTGGTTTTACAAATCTGATACTAGAATTACTCCTCTGCCTTTCTGTTAAAACATCTCCCTTTCCTCCTCTTCCTCCTTCATCTTCAAGTTCAACATGTGCTGTGCTAAGGAGAACATTTTTTTTTTTTTTAATCCCCAGTTCAGTCTTTCTTAACATCTGCAAAGTCACTCTGTCTCTCTCTTTCTATACTATGGTCACAGATCCATTTGAATCCTAGCCAAGACAACCAACACAAGAAGGAAACTGTTGATGTGTGTGTGTAGGGGGGGTGGAGATGAGTAAAATTTTTCTTTATTAAGTGGTTTGCAGTAGAGGAAATCCCAAGGCAGCAGACCCAGCAATATAATACATTATAATAATAATGATTCAATATAAAAATATGATGATATAATAAGTACAATTTTAGGAGTGAATATTAACTACATATAAATTAGGAATATTACTAGAACATAATGAAAAGGCTATTGGTGAGCATAGGAAGGAAGAAATAGCAAGCTTTGCTGTGTGGACATAAATCAATAAGGTCATTTTGTTGCCTTTGCAGAGGTGGAAACTCTCCAAGGCAGAAGTCAGACCTGTGACTAAATATCAGCTTTATTGAAAGGCTGCTTGGATGAGACATTGCTGTTATTATTGTTAAAGATAATGTACATTTTTTTCCTCAGAATTTTTATGATTTCTGGCCTAAGCAGAGAGTATAAATTCTGAAAAATGTTTATCCTTCCCAGGTGGGTTTCAAGTACTACTATCATGTTTTATACAGAGAAGACATTCTATATCAATAACCACACGTTTATTATAATGTTGGAAAATATTTCTCTCAACAATAACTTCATTTTAAATAATGGAGAAAGCATACTGATTCATAAGACCAAGAAAAATTACCACAATGTCATAAGAAAATATTTACTTTATTCATGACAGAAATATTAACTTGCCTTTAGAAATAGTTTCTGGTGAATATAAGTCTGAATGTAATCATTTGAGTTATTAGGAGGAGATTAGAAACAAATTTTCCGAAACGAATATGGACACATTCTGAATTGAACACGCTTATTTTTGAAGGACTTTAGACTATAATAAGGAAAAATCCTTCAGTCCTGGCTACTGCAATACAGTAAACCTTATTCTCTGACAGTAAGTCAAGAAACTTGTCTAAATTCTTGAGGAAACTGTTCATTCCTTGATGTAGAGGAAAGCATTTCAGCAAGATGCATAAGAGCACCCCTACTTCCATGATATTTGATGTGGAGAACAAAGGCAAAAGAAAAATAAAAAAAAATTAAATTTCCTTACAACTTAACTGCTCATTGACAGGTAGCTTAGACAGGCAGAGTGACCTTCCTCCAGGAACTCAACTGACTCAATGTTAATACTTTGCTAGAGGCAAAAGGCAACCTTCGCTTGACGTGAGCCCTACCTCCAGGATTGCGTTAAGTCTAACTTTGGAAACTTCCTTTATCTCTACCCCCCCAGGATATATGTTGGCAATCATCCTCCAAACATATGGCCCACTGATAGACAACTGAAGGTTCTCACGACTAAGGTTTTACTAGACAGTAGTGAAAGAATTATCCTAGTAATAGCTAGCCCCTCAAAATCCTGGAAACCTTGCTTCCAGATTCCTTAAAGATTTACACTGTCCCTAACCCCTTCCCAACTTGAAAGTATATGATCAGCTGCCCCTCACAACCCCAGGGCAGCAGCTCTTCCTGCCCACGGGTCCTGTCCCTGCGCTTGAATAAAACCACCTTCTTTGCACCGAAGACATCTCAAGAATTCTTTTTTGATCGTTTGCACTCGAACCCCAACATTTCACATAATATTTGGTAGAGCAAGACAACAGATTTTCTAGTAATTGGCTTCCGATTAATTTTTTTTTTTTTCTGACACAAAACTCTTGGATACAGAGAGACAAGCTTAGGATTGAGCCAATGAATATGAAGATTAGGCTCTACTAGGGGAATTTTATTTTATTTTGTTGTTTTAAAGATTTATTTATTTATTTGACAGAGAGAGAGGGAGAGAGCACAAGTAGGGGGAGCAGAGAGGGAGAGGGAGAAGCAGGTTCCCCGCCAAGCAGGGAGCCCGATGCGGGGCTCCATTCCAGGGCCCTGGGATCATGACCTGAGCCGAAGGCAGCCGCTTAACCGACTGAGCCACCCAGGCGCCCCATCTATGAAGGGAATTTTAAAGTTTGGAACTGACATAACTCATATAAGCAAGAATTTGGAAGTGAGCCCCAAAGAAGTTTTTCTTCACTTGCAAGCAGGAAACATGCACAACATTAGAGCCCAGGAGTCGAGGGGGAGGGAAATCAGTTGCACCAGAAAAAGCACAAGGAAGATTGGTTTTAGAGATACAAAATGGAAACTGGGCCTACATTAAAGATTGACCCATAACCTGCCAGTGCCTGGATAAGCTGTTTATGTCAAATATATGGGCCTATTGTAAAACAAAACAACCAAAAAACTATTAAGGTAGGCAATCCATATTCCTATACCAGTAAAATAAAGACAGTCCCCTTCATAAGCAGAAGGGGATTTTCAAACATAATTTGTACATAGTGATGTATTGAACTGAATTTAGTATCTAGTAGTTTGCCTTTCTATCTTCCTTTGGTGTTTTTGTCCTTGCTTTTTTTTTTTTTTTTTTTATCCTTTACTTGAAAATATTTAGAAGAAGCAGAGCAAAAACAAAACCTCCACTTACGTCGCTGGTGCTGGTATATTTGAAACTGTAGCAGGAAGTTAACCTTTTTAATCTAATATTTAACCACTTTCTATGATGCTTATATTTTCGTTTTCTACCTATCCGTTAAATATATACACATTATCATAGTTACATTTGTTATAGATGTGAAAAAATATTCTTCTGTGAAAATCTTCAGCTTTTAGTAACTTGAGGAATTTTCATTGAGAGAATAAATCCTATATATTCAGGGAAGTACATCCTGTTATGTATAATCTGTTCTTCATAAATTTCAAAGGAAGTGCTGTTAAAGAACAACAATTCAGCTGAGTAGATTTGAAGATCAAATTGGCTTTATTAAGTGATTCATGAATTGGGAGCTCGGAGGAATTGTATGAAATGGAAGTTTTTCATAGGAAGAAGGGCGGGGAAAGGAAATTATTAGTAAAAGAAAAGGGTTTTAGCAGGCAAGGTCACTTTCCCTTAGGGGGAAGAGCAGGGGGTCTTATCATGCAGATTACTTCATTTTCCTTTGCGGGACAGAGCGGTTTAGGTGACAGATTACATCATTGGTGCTTATCAGAAAATTCCTGACTGAACAGTTAAAACTTACATTTCTGGTGGGAGGTTGAAACTGCAATTAGGTTAGGTATTACACCTCAGTTAGGTGACTTGGCCTAAGTGATGCAATTTGGGGCGTTCTTTTTTTTTTTTTAATATGAAAATGGCAGATTTTTAGCCCTGATATTACCTACCATTTAAAGATCAAAGAGAAATCACTTATATTTGTTCATGAGGGATGGCATGATCTGTACCTTCAGCATATGGAGGAAATACAAAATAAAGTGATTAAGTATTGTAATGTATTATGGCCCCTTTGGATTAAAAAAAACAAACAAACTATGTCACACACACAAATAATAAACTTGATTCTCCCTGAGCTCTGAGGGGAGATTTAACTTGTCACCTGATAGTATTATTTTCCTGGATTTGAGCTTTAGTTCAGCTCAGAGTAGATGGTAGTGTGTGTATTTGGGTGAGCCTCACCCTGCTTGAGATTTGCTCCTTTGGGTTGATGGGCTGTGTGTCTCTTAGAGATCTCCCATATAACTAACTAAATTTCTGAGGTGGGTGTAAATAAATTAATTGAACAGATTATTTCTGCTTTCGCAAGGTCTTTGAATGAATGAATCACAGAATCAAATTTTAGTGAGAAGGCCCAAGAAAAACAAGCAGAGAATGACGGGGACTAGAGTAGGCTTTGGACTGCCAACACAGCATAGGGCCCCAGGAGATAAAAGAATGGAGGACAAAAGAAGTGGCCAGGAGCCGTAGATAAACTTGTCGTTTTCACTTGGGCTAGACCTGCACAGCAGTGCCTGTGAGCTCTCCCAGGCTTTAAACGCTTAAGATATGCAAAACAGAAGTCACCATTTCACCAACAGGCCCCTTCTCTTGAGTTCCTCATTTCAGTTGAGAGCAAGTCATTTCAGTGTCTCTCCGTTTGTCTGCTTATTAACATATTTGCCGTATTCTGGAGATTCTGTTTCCATACTGTCTCTCTTCTGTTTTTTTATTTACATTCCCATTGCCAGAATCAAGTTCAGAACTTCACCTCTTGCATGGATTACTGATTTGTTTTCTAACAAGAAGTCATTCTCACCCATACCCTTTCTGCTCAGATTCATTCAAATATACATATTTTTGTTTTAGAATTAACCTAAACTTGTAATATTTCTACTTTAGCATCAGTGACCACTCACTGACAGACAACCAAATTGACTGTAAACTTCCTTTTCTGACATTTAAAGTCAGCCACAATAATGGCCAATTTCTCTTTTCATCTCTTTTGTCCTAAATAGCTGCCAAATGCATTGCTATTTCATGAACAAGACCCATGAAATGCTGGCAAGATTCACTCCTGTTGTTGCCACCACCTGGATTATGCTTTTCCATTTCTCTTACCCAAATGCTGTTTGTTATCAATACATTCTTTATGAAATTTTGCTGATTTTTCTGAATCAGATGTGATCAACTTTTCCTTTGAATCATCATCATTATGCACACAACTTCAATGCCAGAGCTTTGTTTTTTCTTTTCTATTATAACGTTCATTTGTTTCTTTGTTTCACCTTTTTATTTTTTAAAGTGAACTCTATGCCCAATGTGGGGTTGAATGCATGACCCGGAGATCAAGAGTTGCATGATCTACCAACTGACCAGCCAGGCGCCCCCTTGTGTTTCATCTTTTAAATTGTAAATGTGTTAAGGGGAGAAACTGTATTTCATTATTTTCTGTGTCTTCCACATAGTGTCTCTCAATGCCTTAAACAGAATGAGAAGTCTGTAAATATTTGTTAGATTGAGAGTAATGTGTCATAGATACATTAAAAAAATTAATGATTTCTTAAGTACCTGACCAGGAAATAATGTTTAAAATACACATAAAAATGTAGCTTAAAAAAAAGGAATGTATTGTTTTTCAAATGATCTTGGTTGATGGTATGCCTTCCAAAAGGCAGTCTATCAACTTGCTGGTTCAAATGAAATGAAATCTTCTCAGAAGCACGGTTATTTTATTTTTGAATCCTTCTGTAAGTAAGAGAATAAATAGAGAAATTTATGGTATTGCTTTGGCTTACTGAACTAGTGGAGTGACTGGGAGATATATAAAAACTATAATATATTTATAATTAGCCTAATATGAATCTTTGCCTGTCAATTTCTACCAATTGAAAAACTGAGATGTTGGGCGCCTGGGTGGCTCAGATGGTTAAGCGTCTGCCTTCAGCTCAGGTCACCATCCCAGGGTCCTAGGATCGAGTCCCGCATCAGGCTCCCTGCTCCTTGGGAGCCTGCTTCTCCCTCTACCTCTCTCTCTCTTTCTCTGTCTCTCATGAATAAATAAATAAAATCTTTAAAGAAAAAATGAAAAACTGAGATGTTTTGGAAGTCAGTGCAAAGTTCTAAGAATTCCTGTCACATTCCCTCTAATAAAAGGGATATAATGTTTAAATTGAAAGTATGGAGCTGCTAAAGTGCCCAAGTACCACTGACATTTTAGTTAGCAACTGAACTTGTTAACATTAACAGAAACAAAATCTGTTTTATATTTTAAAAAAGACATTAGGAATATAATAATTATGGTGAATAACCTAGGGTACTTGGTGCCTTAAATTGGATTCCTAAATAAACATGGGGCAGTTAGAACACCTTCCCTGCACCCCTCTTGAATTACTGTTACTAGCCTAAGGTTTTGATTTCAAATGTTGGTAATACATGGTTAAGAAAATATTATTCTAGGAATTTGTTTTAAACAAAAAGAATATGTCAAATGTGTACAAGTTCTGTATTCAGGATTATTTGGCAGTGCCTAACTCACTTTATGATTACTCTTTGCTATCTAAATACAAAGAGAGTATCAATCTCTGACTTTGACATTTCCTCCAGTCATATTAGGAGTCCTTGTTTTTGTTTGTTTGTTTTGTTTTGTATAAAGATTTTATTTTTAAGTAATCACTATACCCAACATGGGGCTCAAACTCACAACCCTGACATCAAGAGTCACATGCCCTCCCAACTGAGCCAGCCAGGAACCCCAGGAGTCCTTGTTTGTTCCTCCCCCCTCCCGTTTTTCCCAGGATAAGATGAAGAGGGACAGGAATAGTTAGGTAGGAGAAATGTGTGCTTTGTGGTGAATTATCTTTCCTATAAAATAACAGAATCATATAATAAAACCATAGGATTATATAGAAATCACGGATGTTGTTAATTGAACACTCTTCTGTAATATTTTCCATAAACCTGGAAAATCACTGTTATTAATAATAATAATTATAATATATATTTCCAGTTAGCCTGTTAGGGACATTGCATAGGCAAAATTTTGCTTATAAACAATAAATTATCTTCTTATTTGAGTACTCTAGAATGATGGTCAAAAGAAACATCTTTTACTCAGTAAGTTTATAGTCATGTTGCTATTAAAATATAAATTATATTCTTATAATTTTAGCAGTTTTAATTTATTTCCTTCTAAAAGTTTAAATGTTTTATTATTCGGCCACCATTTAGTTACTTCCCCTCAAGAAATCCCCAACCTTTTAATGATAAACTTTCTTTAACATCGGCATCGTACAAGCTTTTGGAATGCTTTCTTGAAGTCTTCATTAAAGATTGTATAAATCAGTGGATTTATAAGGGAATTGAGATAGCCAAGCCATGTCAAAAAATTTGACATTTCTTCAGAAATTTTACACTTTTCACAGACATTAACAACCAATTCTTTAACAAAGAAAGGCAGCCAACATATTACAAATGCACCCAAGATTAATCCCAGGGTAGTGGCTGCTTTGCGTTCTCTTGTGCCTGAGATCTTTTGCCTTCTCCAAGATTTCTCATGCTTTAATTCAGACCTGGAGCTTTTCACTGTGCTATGAATTTTCTCAAAGTCTGTTGATGGATAAGATAAAGATTTTTCTAGCATGTAGGGTTTGGAGACTAGTCTAGTGCTTTTCTCACCACTCCCCAAAAGGACTTGGCCATTCACCTCCTCCTTGGCAATCCTACTTGCTTGTCTCTTGTGGTATAACGTTTTTGCTGCTTTATATATTTTGTAGTAGAGGATCAAAATCAATGTCAATGGGATGTAGAAAGCTCCAAACGTTGAGTAAATAGTGGAAACAATGTGGTCGTGTTTGATGATGCACTCATCATCTCGGCTAGTTCCTTGGTGCCTCCAGAATAAAGGAGGCATAGAGATAAAAATAGATATAATCCAAACAATTGTAATCATAATGCCAGCATGCTTGGGAGTCCTTTTCCTGGAGTACTCCACAGCATCTGTGATTGCCCGATACCGATCCAAAGCTATAGCAGAGAGATGTAAGATGGAACACGTGCAGCACGTGATGTCAATGCTCAGCCAGATGTCACAGACCACTTGCCCCATAATCCAGCTCTCTCTCACAATATACACAATGCTGAAAGGCATCACCAGGACAGCTACAAGAAAATCTGTGACTGCAAGGGAGCAAATTAAATAGTTGGCGGGGTGGTGCAGCTTCCGGGTCACAATAATTGCAGCAATCACAAGGGAGTTGATGGTCGTTGTCATCAGAGCCAGCCCAGAGAGAGTGAGGGACACGAGAATTTTGGATGGCATTCTGTTTAACAGTTCTTCTGAGGTCAAGTTTTGATCAGATGAGTTTAAGAAATCCATTTTTTTTGGTTTGTTTTAAAAAGTTTAATAGAGCTGAAAAAATGGATACCTGTAACAAAGGAGGAGAAAATCAGTTCAGAGAAGTCTTCAAAAATTGTTCTCTCCCTTTCAGAATAAATTTTTAAAAAGTATATGTGTGTTTTCCCAGAATATTCTATGGACTAAAAAATGGGAGTTTAGATTATAGATTTTCTTTTCCTTTTCATTTAATTAAAAAATTCTGATAAGAACAGTAACAAATAATAACTTTCAAAACATTTCTTAAAATACAGCTCAAATAAAACAATTTTTATGAGTAAACTTAACCTACTACTTAGTAAAATCTCTACCATTATAGAATTGCACTTAAAAACTGTATTAATCTTAGCTATGTTTTTCCTTTCATCTATGGAGAAAAAGTTCAGTAGCACCATGCCATTAATATATATATATATGCATTATATAATGTAATATAAGAAAATATATTAAAAGCAGTATTCAAAATCATAAACAATTTCGTACTTAATTCAAAGTTACATTGAGGACGTTATCATTGGGCTCATGGAGACTAAAGGAATTTTTAAGGTATTTCATGTCAGGATATAAAGATTATGAAAAGGGAAATAAACAAAAATAAAATATTTTTAGTATATCCCTAGCATTCTTGATCATTTTATGAAATTAGGAAAATGTCAGAGGTTTAGTAGTCTTTGTGGATATAAGTAGTTAATTTGGTTTAAAAAGATGAAATAAAATTAGTTAGAGTCAAATAGCCATACAACACTGCCCATTAATATAGTGACATATATGACCAAGTAACTCACTTAAGAAGGTGAACTTGCCAGCATGGAGCGCTTATAATGGCACTCACTCTGAAATGGAAATTATTCTTCTTTACAAGTCACCATCGTAAGGACCATGTAATCTTACTTCTGAAAGAGGACACCTCAAACATGGCTTATATTTTTGCTTCAGTCCATGCTATTGCTTAATTATAAGTCAGACAGCAATTGGAGTGTAATGAAATTGGATTAATCTTTTTTATAAGATGTATTTATTTATTTTTTGCATCAGCCCTTTCTCTTTTTTATTTTTAAAAATTTTTAAATTTATTTTATTATTATTTATTTTGATGTAGTGTTCAATGATTCATTATTTGCATATAACACCCAGTGCTCATTAAAACATGTGCTCTTCTTAATACCCATCACTGGGGTACCCCTACCCCTTCCCCCACCCCCTCCCCTCTGAAGCTTCTCTCTTTTTTAATAATTCCTTTTTTTTTTTTGAAGATTTTATTTATTTATTTGACAGAAAGAGAGCAAGCACAAGCAGGGGGAGTGGCAGAGGGAGAGGGAGAAGCAGACTCTCTGGTGAGCAGGGAACCCCATGTGGGACTTGATCCTACCACCCTGGGATCATGACCTGAGCCAAAGGCAGACACTTAACTGACTGAGCCACCCAGGCACCCCTCTTTTTTAATCATTCTTTAGCAGCTACCTATATCTTAGGAAAAGACAGAGAGAAGACAGAAATCTGAAGCTTTATTATTGTACCTTCATATTCCTTAAATTATTTTTATTTTAAAGTGGTTATGTTTCATTTGTTGGAACTGATAAAACAATATTTTAAAATACTTAATATTATTCTATTAAGTGCTTCCTATGAAGTGTGTGTGTGTGTATAATAGAACCTTGAGGTACAGCATATCTAGTATTCTACTTGTGTTTGGTTACCAGTACTAAATTTAATTTTTATTTTCTGATATTCATTGAAGGCAGGTGCTGATGGCTTGCTCCTAAGCGAATTGAGTGGCACAAGAAATTTGAATACCTGCTTCCCAGAAAATGAGTAGTTATCCTGTGTGTAGTTGAGAAGGAGTTATATATCTACATTATTTATATCAACACTTGCCCATTTATAAAGGGCAACTAAGGTAGCTCCAGATAAAGAATGGAAGCTAAAGTTTCCTTAGATATTCTAAATCTGCGGTTCTCTGCTTTAGTTGGCCTCAGACCCAGCAGGAGGACTGTTAAAACACAGATTACTGGGTCTCACCCTTTGGAGTTAGAGATTCAGTAAAACTAGGCTGGGCCTCACACCTGCATTTCTAACAAGGTCCCAGGTGTTGCTACTGCTGTTGGTCCAGGGAGTAGGTTTCTGGGGAGAACCCAACATGGCTGTTAACTCAGCTGTTTGTCTAATACTTTTACTGCTATAGCATCTATGAATTCCTCTCAATTGAGAGCAGCTCTTACATTTCTGCGTACAACTTTCTCAGGATCTCTTTCTCACATTCTTATTTCTTGGAGTTTTCCAAATAGATGATCTCATTCTAGCTTTTCTTCTGATATTTCTGTGACTATTTTTTTTAAAGATTTTATTTATTCATTTGAGAGAGAGAGAGCACAAGCAGGGGGAGAGGAAGAGGGAGAGGGAGAGGCAGGCTCTCAACTGAACAGGGAGCTTGATGTGCTCCAACCCAGGAGCTGGTGATCATGACCTGAGCTGAAGGCAGATGCCCAACCATCTGAGCCACCCAGGCACCTCTCTGTGACTATTTTTATTGCTGTCTTTTGGTGAATTATTTGATAATTCAACTGAATCCTCTAAGAATCATATTGTAGCATTTAAATTAAGTTCAGTAAAATGGTAGTTAATGCTAAGGGAAAAATCAAAATGTGTCATACAAATTTGATTGTGGTTTCTAAGAAATCTTACCATTATTAAATTTAGAAAACTAATCTTCTGATAGTTGTTTTTTATCAAAAACAAAGAAAATAGGAAAACAATTATAAGCAATTGCAATTGAGTTTCTTTTTGTTTTATTTTCCTTGCCACTTATAATTAGAATTTCAGTAAACCATCTACCTTCATTAATTCATACATGACCTCCAATCAGATTATTTCCTATTCCTTTACATCTTAAGTTCCCACTGTGAGTCCTTACAGTGCTAGGGACCACCTCTGTGTTACTGGACATAGACTATGTCACACATTATTCTCCTACTCTTAGAACATAGCTTGCATTCTATATTTTGAATGTCTTCACTGGGAAATAGTTAGAATTACTTGTTAAGCAGAGCCTGTAGTCCAATCAATTATATGTAGCCTTCTTGATAATAACAAAGAGAAAATTTTCCCCGGGCTTTACTCAGCATGAATATTTGCCAATTTATTGATTTAGCCACACGATGCATTTACTCCTCTAATTACACAGTTTTTTTTAAATTTAATGTTGATTTGTGTTCAGCTGTCAGTTTGATCTTAATGTCCAAATATATTTCATTCAAATTAAGCTATAAGTTCATAGAGGCATAGTTTGGTTTACTTTATATTGTAAATAACATTGGGGAAGGATGTCATACAAAAATAGTTTTAATAATAACATCGTGAAGATACAAGAAAATAAAATTCAGTTCTATCAAACCTCATGAGAGAAACCTACAGGTTGGCTGCTTCAATTAGAATAATAATAATATTTATCCTTTCTGAGTGTTTCTGCAGGGACTGTGCTAAGTGTTTGCATGTTAATTCATTTAATCCTCACTGCTAATCTATGAAATAGGAGGAATTATTTTTTTAAAGATTTATTTATTTTAGAGAGCAAGTGGGGGAGGGAAAGAGGATGAGGGAGAGAATCTTCAAGCAGACTTCCTGCTGAGTGCAGAGCCTGGTGTGGGGCTCAGTCTCATGACCCTGAGATCAGACCTGAGCCAAAACCAAGAGTCGGAGTCTCAACTGATTGTGCCACCCAGGCACCCTGAAGTAGGTGCAATTATTGTTTCTCATTTCATGGATAAGAAAACTGAGTTACCAAAATTCAATAAACTTCTCTACGATGACAACATAACAAATAATTGGTAGAACAAACCCATTCCCTTAATCACCATTTTCCTGTCAATGAAAAATTTCTTATTTTACTTAATGACTCTGTTATAGTCATGAGATCTGCAAAGTAACTACTTTTCTTTTATTTATTTATTTATTTATTCATGAGAGACAGAGGAGGAGAGAGAGAGAGCGAGAGAGAAGCAGAGGGAGAAGCAGTCTCCCAAGGAGCAGGGAGCCCGATGCGGGACTCGATCCCAAGACCCTGGGATCATGACCTGAGCCGAAGGCAGACGCTTAACCATCTGAGCCACCCAGGCGCCCAGTAACTACTTTTCTTGTAGTTACTTTCCTACTTTTGTAGGAAAAATTTTGTTATAGAGTAAGAAGTGTTTTCAAGTGTAGGCAAATATCCAGTAGAATGAACTGCTTATTTCTTTATGGGGATGTTTAAAATAGTGACTATGTCAAAATATGTAAATTGTAATAGAAATGTGTTCATAGTGTTTTCAATTTTTTTTACTGCTTTTCTAAATGAGAGACTTCCTTTGTGTTTTTATTATATTTCTTTGCCCTCATTTATTCCTTTAAGAAATACTTACTGAGTGCTATTTACATGCTGATTAATCTGCTAGGTATAAAAGAATGGCAAAAAACAAACATAGCCCTGAACAAAACAAAACAGAAAAACAACACATTGTTCTTATTTTTAAGAATCTAGCACATTAACGAAACAACCAAACATATAATACAACAATACAATGCAATAAGGGTATCATAGATGTGTGTTTAGTATCTTAGAAAAACTGATGAAGGAGAATTAATCATACCATGGTGAAACAGTGAAAGCCTTTCCAGGTAGAGGGGAAAGTATGAGCAAAGGCAGAGGCATAAAAACACAAGATGTGGACTTTTGCAAGATGGCTGCATAGAAAGATCCTGAATTCACCTCCTCCCATGGACACACCAAATCTACAGCTACATATGGATCATTTCCCTCTGAAAAAGATCTGTAAATTAGATGAACTGTTTCTCCACAGCAAAGGATTTAAAGACCACATCCAGAGAGGTAGAAGAGGCAGAGATATGGTCTCACCAAAAACTCCGTCCATGGTATTGCGATACACAATAGGGTGGGATCTCACCAGTCTGGTTCTTCTCCTGGAGGAGCAACGTGTTGGTGCCGCACATTAGGCACCTAACCCCTGGGATCTGCACTGGAGAGATAAGCCTCCAAAATGTCTGGCTTAGACATCTGAGGGACCCAAAGTGTTATAGAAAACTGAGATTTTCTTTTGAAAGGACTCCGGTGTGGTCTCACTTGCCCTGAGACCCAGTGAGAAAACAGCAATTTGAAAAGTGCCTAGACTATATGTAAAGGGGATTCATTTGCTAATCTAAAATCATCTGCTGGAGGGGCCCAGGGCAGTTGAAACTCTCCCTGGAGACAGAGGCACTGGTAGACACCATTTTTGCACGTTTCACCATCTTGGCACACTTCATCCACCCTCCACAGGTAGGGAGCTTGGACATCACACCCTTCTGCTATCTTGCTAAGACAGGCAGGGGTGAGTGGTTGCAGCACTATCACACTGCCTTGTGGAAGCTGGAGAGCCCAGATGGTTGCAGCACTTCCCTGTTCCCTGGCTGGGTCAGGTGAGCATGAGTGGTTGTAGTGTTCCCCAGTTCCCCAGCTAATGTCAGTGAGCAGTGAGTGGTTGTAACATCCCAGCCCCCTCCTAACTGGGGCTGGTGAACATGAGTCACAGCATGCTCCTGCTCTCAACTTAAAGTCAGCACACATACAGACAAAGCTCTTTTCCATTGTATTCCTGAAGCCTGTGGGTGCCTGCAGTCAAGACATATCCCTGCTGCCATCCTGAAGCCTGTCAGAGTGCCCCACCCCCTGCACTTTAACTCTCTAGCTAAAGCCAGCAGGCACATGCAATCCACACAGGACACCCTTTAAATGCCTGGCTCTGGTGGTTGAGGGGGCTATGGTTCCTGAGCTCCCAGGAATGTAACAACCAGAAGACAGTCTTGGAGGCCGCCCCCTCGGGGCACTCCACAGAGAGCATACTGAAATACAACCTGAGACTTCCTATGAAAAAGGTCAGTTTTCTTAGCCTGGAACATCAGCCTGAGGGACAGGCTTCAGGTTTCCCATACAACTAGAAGCTAAGGAGGTGGTTCCAAAATATAAACAGGGAGAAATTATCCTTGTGCACCCCAGCCTCCCTATAGCTTGATGAGATCTCCCAGAAAGGAGGTTTACACTCATCTGGAGTCCCAATTTTTGGAACTGTCACTTATGGGATACCTCTAGATCTCCTCATCCAGAGGTTAGCAGGGATTTTGATTGTGGCGCCACATGACTGTATATATTTGCATACTTTAAAAGCTGTTGCCTCAGGGTCTGACTTCCAATCAGGCTGAAACTAGGTGCTAAATGAGATTCCTCCCCTTGGATCACTGGCAGGTCTTGGTACACGCTCCACAACTAGGGCATATCGAGAATAAATCAGGTGGTTTAGACAATCCCAAAGGTTTGAGAGACAACCAAAAGCTAGGTTAAACAAGAAGGATCATTACCTACACAAGTACATTCCTTAAAGAATGAGAAAGAGAGAGAGAGAGAGCTGTTTCACCTAATACATAGAAGCAAACACAGAGAGTCAAGCAAAATGAGGAAACAAATATTTTCCAAATGAAAGAAGAAGACAAAACCTCAGAAAAAGTCCTTAATGATAAGAAGATAAGTAATCTACCTGGTAAACATTCAAAGTAATGGTCATAAAGATGTTCACTGAACTTGGGAGAAAAATGGATGAACACAGTGAAAACTTCAAAGAGATAGAAAATATAAGAAAATATCAAACAGAAGTCACAGATCTGAAGAATACAATAACTGAACTGAAAAACATACTAGAGGGGTTCAACGGCAGATTAGATGAAGCAGAACAGATCAGTGAGCTGGAAGACAAAGCAGTGGAACTCACCCAGACAGAGCAGCAAAACAAAAACAAACAAACAAACAATTTCTTAAAATGAAGATAACTTAATGGACCTATGGGACAACATCAAGTGGAACAAAAGTTGCATTATAGGGGACCCAGAAGGAGAAGAGAGAGAGAAAGGGGCAGAAAACTTATTTGAAGAAATTATGGCTGAAAACTTCCCTAACATATAGAAGGAAACAGACATCCAGGTCCAGAAAGCCCAGAAAGTTGCAAAGTTCCAAAAGATGAACCCAAAGAGAGAAACCACACCAAGACACACTATAGTTAAAATGTCACAAGTTGAACATAAAGAGAGAATCTTAAAAGTAGCAAGAGAAAAACAAATTGTTTACATAAAGGAAACCCCCATAAAGCTAACAGAAGATTTCTCAGCAGAAACTTTGCAGGCCAGAAAGGAGTGGCATGACATACTCAAAGTTCTAAAAGGAAAAAACTTCCAACCAAGAATATTCTACCCAGCAAGACTATCATTTAGAATTGAAGGAGAGATAAAGTTTTCCAGACAAGCAAAACCTAATCATTAGTAAACCAACTTTACAAGAAGTATAAAAGGAACTTCTTTAAGCTGAAAAGAAATAGCAGTAATTAATAACAAGAAAATACATGAAAGTAAAAATCTCACTGGAAATGGTAAATATATAGTAAAGGCAGTGGGTTAATAACATAAAGCTATTGTGAAGGTTAAAAGACAAAATTAGGAAAATTAACTAAAATATAATTAATGAAGGGAAAAAAACAATAAAAAGATGTAAAGTGTGACTTCAAAAATATAAAACATGGGAAGGAGCAAAAATATAGACTTTTGGAATGTGTTCAAATTTAAGTTGCTATCAACTTAAAATACACACACACAGACACACACACACACACACACACACACATGCACACATACCCTCAAAAAGACGGCAAATGCTGTCAGAATGCTCTATTCTGAGGGTTAGAAATGCACCCTCATTAGATCCACTTCTGCTTGTTAATTTAGTTCTCTAATCCACTGTGGCTCTTGAATCCCTTCTCTGGGCTCTTGACTCTGCTCTCAGAGAGGTCCTGTGTTTCCATGAGAAATAGTCTGGATTTACAGCTAAGTAGACTTCACAGCCTGCTTTCTGCCTATAGAAAAGCTTTTCATTTTGAGCTATGTCTTTCCCCTTTGGTCCAAAGTAAGTAAAATTCTCTTAAAAACTTTATGTTTCCCCATGAATCTGATTGGAAGTCATGACAGGCCCCCAAATGCCACTTGCATAGTTTTACAAGACAGACTTTTCTTTACTTTGCCTAGAGTATTAGGGCAGTGGGACAACATCCTTAAGATTCTCAGAAGCCTTTTTGCCTAGCTGAGGACTCTACTAGGCACTCCTTTAAACCTTTCCAAAGTCTTAATAAAACCATATCCTTGATCTATTCTTCATCCTAAGACTATTTTTATTTTGAGAATTTTTTGCTATCTAGACAGATCAGTGATATGAAATAGGTTTGTTTTCCTATCTTGACAAGTCCTGGCTTTTATATATTTCTTCTAAATTTTGCTTGCAAACTCTAATTCCTCTTTCTTTCCACACCTTATTACATACAGCTAAAAAACTGTCAGTTGGCACTTTACACATTTTGCCTAGAAATCCTCTTGGCCAGATCCATAAGTTCATCAAGCACATTAGTTACTGGAGGCCACATTTTTACCAATTATTTTGCTACAACAAAACATGGGCTGCCTTTTTCTAGTCTCTAAGATGATTTCATCACCTCCTTTCTAGCCCCCATAAAAGTTCATGCACTAATAGTCTTTTCACTGTTTTTTCAGTATACTACCTTGTTCCAATGCCAATGTCATGTGTATTGATGCTGAGTTTACGAGGATGGACTGTGCTCGAATGTTTGTTGTCATTTTGGCATCACTATGAGCTCTCAATACCTGCAGTGTAAGGAGGAGTAGGGAACTACATTTCCCAGAATCTGCTTCTTTAAATCTGGCTGTAGGGTTTGATAGTGAGAGGAATTCCCACAAGGTTTAGGAGATAGAAGAGAAGGACGGTTGATGACTCTCAGAATGTGGTCGCAGCCAGATGCATGGTCAAACATTGACAGCAGCTTCTGTATGTCTTGGAAATAGTTGTTGTGAATTTTCTCAGATTTTTTGAGAACCACAACAGTTTCCAAGAAAGTCTTTTGAGAACTACCTACTTAGGGGCTTTAGGCTAAGGTGCTTCAGTGTCTCCTTTGACTTTAGGCAACAATTGGGTTGAATTAAATTTTGACTTTCCTGACCTTTCCCCCATCCTGGTGTTCCCCATTAACATAAATTCCAGTGTCTTCATTAATTAATTAATATTCCAGGAATATTTTGAGTGACTCTGTTTCCCTGACCAGTCCCAGACTAATACAGGCAGATACACTGCTAGGTGATTGTTGGAAATTAATTACCAAAGCAGATGTAACTGAATACTGAAAATATTAAGCAATATTTTCATTAAGACTGCTAATGAAAGCAGTTTTTTTTAAAAGATTTTATTTACTTGACAGAGAGACACAGTGAGAGAGGGAACACAAGCAGCGGGGAGTAGGAGAGGGAGAAGCAGGCTTCCCGCCGAGCAGGGAGCCCAATGTGGGGCTTGATCCTGGGGCCCTGGGATCATGACGTGAGCCGAAGGCAGATGCTTAATGACTGAGCCACCCAGGCGCCCTATTTTTTTTTTTTTCAGAATTTTTTATTTATTCATTTGAGACAGAGAGATACAGAGAGAGAGAGAGAGAGAGAGAGTAGGAGCAGTGGGGAGAGGCAGAGGAAGAGGGAGAAACAGGCTCCCTGCTGAGACAGGGAGCCCAACGTGGGGATCCATCCCAGGACCTGGGGATCATGACCTGAGCTGAAGGCAGACACTTAACCATCTGAGCCACCCAGGCGCCCCAGTGAAAGCAGTTTTAACCATTGAAGCATTAACCAACTTTAACTGAATCTTAAAAATATTTAGAAGGAAGAGAGCAATTCTGATTTTAAATAAAATTTACATATTCACATATTTCATTGCATGAATGATTCTGGTTATTGTTTTCAAGAGACACCTGCCAAGCAGTCTGCTATAAATGGGAAAACAATTAAATTGCAACAATGAAAAATCTTAGGGAAAACTGCACTACATTCAGTGAACTGTGAAACCATCTATAAAAGCATCTGTTTATGGAAAAGGAAGCAAATACACATGCACAAACTCAGTATATTATACTACTTCCTTTATGTGTTGCCAAAACCTAGCGGGGGGAAGAAGCTAAATGTGTGTATGTGTGTGAGCAGAGGAGGGATGGAGGATATGGAAGGAGTGGAGCTGTGAAGGCAGTAAGAACTGATGCTTATTCCTGAAATTGGGGCTTCAGTTTATTAAGAGACTACCACATATTGCGAATAAAAGCCTCAGTGCTAGAGTTAAACAAATCTTCATCTGAAGTTTGTCTCCCCACGTACTCGTATGAGCTCAAAAAGTCATTTCAACTTTCAAAGACTCGCCTTCTTTGGTGAAATGAAGATAATAAGAGTCAAATCTTTTAAAGTGAGGTTGAAGATTAAATATAAATCCCTTAGATCCTGGCCCCTAATAAACTCAGTATTTACATTTGTTCTCTGTAGTAAGCATTAGTGAAAGCATTAAATGTATCTAACAGGGAAAAAGTATGACAGTATTTTTATTTTTACCTCAGTCTTCATTTTATAGTATCTGTAGTACCACCATTGCATAATGCCAAATTTTCTAATTCCACATAAAGGTGGCAGTGGGAGGAAACGATATGCAATTACCATGAGTGAGAAATGATGTACTCTTCTAATATTTGAGTTAAAATGGAAAACAAGTAATAGGTTAGCAAGCTAGAGATCAAATTTTGGAAGAATATGTTCATGATCTTTCTCTTCTCCTTGTCTGACATTACTTATTCTTGAGTATTCAGTAAGGCAAATAGTTCACTCCATAATGACACTGGATATGATATGTCTTATATAAGTGTTTATCACCAGGAACTAGACAAAGAATCTGGAAATTCTGTACCTTTACTGGAAGGTTACTAAAAAATTGAGTTTTGGCTATATGCTAGATATGAAGAATATTTTTAAAATTTTCTTTTTTTTAGAAAAAATATTTATTTATTTATTTAGAGAGAGTGATAGAGAGAGAGAGAGTGAATGGGGGCAGGGAAGGGGCAGAGGGAGAGGGAGAGAGAGAATCTAAAGCAGACTCCCGCTGAGCACGGAGCCCAGAGTGGGGCTCGATCCCACAATCCTGAGACCATGACCTGAGCTGAAATCAAGAGTCAGATACCCAACCGAATGAGCCAGCCAGGCACCCCTAAAAAACTTCTTTCTCAAATTAATTATTAACAATCTGGTAAATATCTTCATCTAGATACTTAATTTTGTATTCTTAATCTAGAATAAAATATCAGATTGGACAAAGTCTTTCTTAAAATGTGAGGAGACAATAGCTAAGTTTACCTGAACATGAATAAAAATGTCATGGTAAATTATTTACTTAAAAAAAAAATCACATGCTTGGGATGTGTTAAAACTCAGTGAAAGCTGTTGTGAGATTAAAAGAGATCTAATTTTAGTGATGATTTTTGATTTGACAACTTCAATTTTTTTGATGCATAATAACTAGTTAATTGCACCAAGCTGGCAAGGTTTAAGCAATTTAAGCACAACAGTCTCTTTTTTTCTCTGTTTTTTTTTTTTTAGCCAGCTCTTGAAAAACATTAGACTATTATATTTTATATTTTATGCAAATGTAACTAATAGAATAAAAGATATTTCACTTGATTGGGATGTATGCTCTTCTATTTTATTCTATTTTCCTTTTGAAAATATGTTAAATTGGAAGTATTTCTCTTCTTTTTTCATCTTTAATTCACTTTCTTTCTTTTGACCCCCTTTATTTAAGCTTTATAAGAATTTGAGAAACAAGGCAGAGGATCATAGAGGAAGAGAGGAAAAAATGAAACAAGAAGAACCCAGAGAGGGAGACAAACCATGAGACTTTTAATGTCAGGAAACAAACTGAGGGTTGCTGGAGTGGAGGGGGGTGGGAGGGATGGGGTGGCTGGGTGATGGACATTGGGGAGGGTATGTGCTATGGTGAGCGCTGCGAATTGTGTAAGACTGTTGAATCACAGACCTGTACCCCTGAAACAAATCATACATTATATGTTAATAATAAAAAAATAAAGTACAGCTTTATATTTGGTAGGTTTAGTAAGTACCACTGTGATTAACTGAGTATCATAAAAAAAAACAAATGATTAATATCGACATTGGACACCCCCTGGCTTGCTAGGGCTGATATATAAAGCAGAGTATCTGGTAACATCGTATAAGTGCTTAATTGCTGTTAGTTGAAATTGGGTAATTGATTTGTCATCTTCAATTAATGATATTATAGAATGTTCAGCACTGAAACACAAGACAGATATTATATAACCATGACTTGGAGCTCTGCTTAAGCATAATCTGGTCTTCCACTCTGCTGGTTATTAACTATAGGCTATTAACTATAGTATGAAGAAAATCTTAACTTTTAAATTTGGATAAGATAGGCAGTGATTGACTGAAACATGTTTAACTTAAATATACACTGGCTTTCTTTAAATATATGGTACAAAGTAGCTATAATGTTAAATAAGATGGGCATCTTTCTATTTTCATTTTATTTAGTTGGCTTTACATAATGCTGTGAAATATAATATCTTGTATTTCTGTGTTTTACACATAAATTATCCTGAAATACCAAGATACAGATTGAAGCACAGGGTTAAGATAGTAACATCTTGAGACTCAATCTCAAAACAGTTATGAGAAATTTGTCTTTATCTGAATAACAAGAAAGTAGAACTCCTCTTCATGTACTTTGACTTAACTTTTTTTCCCACCTGAGAATACTGAAATTGCTACTAAATAGTTTTTCTCTTCTCCAAGATTTTTGTAATTTAAAATACACATTCTCATTCAGCAACTGCAATTACTTTTACCCTTCTTCTACTTTGTTTATTACTATAGTAGTGGCTATTATTTAGATTAAAAATATTTTAATGCATGCACTTGGATTTGACACTAGTAAAGTCATGTATTTTAGAGAAAATTATAAACAAATTATAAAGAGTTTGTTGGATGTTTCAGATATGGCATGGTTAAATGATGATGATTTATATATTACCCAGCTGTGACTTAGCATAGAACAAATCGGAACTGTCATCTGGACAGAATGACAAAACATTGGAGAACACATCAGTTGAATCTCCTGATTTATTTCCTAAGTTTTGAACATCCATTGATAAAATTTATTAAGCAATGCACTGTGTGTTAGGTTCTACATGTGATGCATATGCATGAAAGATGCAGCCCATGACATCAAAGACTATATTGTTTAGCAGTAGTTGGGGAAAAGAGACATTTATCTATTGAGCAAATATTACTGAGTTTCAGCATTGTAGTTGGCAGTCTGGATATAAAAAGGAATATGTCATGGGGTGCCTAGGTGGCTCAGTCGGTTAAGTGTCTGACTCTTGATTTCAGCTCAGGTAATGGCAATGATTGTAACTAACAATGATGAGTTTGGAAGTGAGCATATATCAAAGACAAGTGAATTTTAGTAATTTTGTAGGTGTTCCGAAGAAGAGGAATTTTTATTTTTCCACTGGACATTAAGCCATGATTATTTAAGTTTATATCTCTTGAAATGCCTTTGCCACCACGTGAAGCCCTAGAAGGAAGCCACTACTTACAACCTGAAATGTACTATATGATACATGCATTGGTAAATACGTAAGAAAGAAGCCATGATCATTCGTAGGAAGCTGCAGCAGTTCTTCCGGGAAAGACCAGAAAAAACCTTACACAGGAATTTAAATTTAAACTAAGACTTAAAGAATGAGATTCCTGTGGGCGCCTGGGTGACTCAGTTGGTTGAGCGTCTGCCTTCGGCTCAGGTCATGATCCCAGGGTCCTGGGATCGAGCCCCGCATCGGGCTCCCTGCTCAACGGGAAACCTGCTTCTCCCTCTCCCACTCCCCCTGCTTGTGTTCCCTCTCTCGCTGTGTCTCTCTCTGTCAAATCAATAAAATCTTAAAAAAAAAAAAAGAATGAGTTTTCTGGATCAATAGATGGGGCAGTAGGTTGCAGTGAAGGCCTTTTGAGGGTGGAAACAATTTGCAAAGATATAATATCAGGAGGAGTATGGTAGGAGAGAATTTGCATGGGTATGACAGCTGAGGCTGAAAAATTGGATGTGAAGTAAGAGTTTTATATACCGCGATGCTGGAGGCCATGCAGAGCCACTGGAGAATATGAAGCAGAATTAGGTAAAGGTTAGAGGCTATGATAAAAAGTGATTAAGTAGGCTAGGTGAGAGACAGTGAGTCCCCCGCCAAGGAATTAAACAAGGGGATGAGGAGAGAAAATAGTTTTAAACCCCTTTTTAGTGTATGACAGGGTTTGACGGTTAACTTAATTTGGGGGGTGGTAAAGCTTGAGGTGAAAGGAGGAGCCTAGAGTGATTCCTGTGTTCCATGAGGGGCAAGCAGTTGGATGACAGGATCATACAAATGGAGAGAACACAGGAAAAGGAGGTTTGGTGGGGAGGTAAAAGGATAGGGTCACGGTGCAAGCAATAGTTTCAAACACACTGAGACTAACGTATAGGACAACCTGTACGGAATCATCTAGAAGGCAGAGCCGGGATTGGAAATTTAATTCACACATTATTAGCTGAATCCCTGCATATCTGTAAAATCGCTAGGGACTGAAGAGGGCAATGCACTGACGAATGAATGGAAGATGAAGAATTGGAGAAAGTCAGTAGGAAGTATTCCTTTAAGGGGTTTGATTATTAATGAAAACTTTAAAATCTAGAAACTTTTCAAAAGGTAAAAAGAATAGCAACTCTGGGTTGAGAGATTTGATTTTTTTTTTTTAAACACAGACATAATTTGATGTACTTATGCAGCATGGGAAATAAAGCTTTCAGGCAAAGTGAAAAGTTAAATTATAAGCTCAACTGTCATTTCTTTATTTGTTTATTGCATCTTCCCTCATTAGAATGTAAGCTATGTAAGAGCAGAAACTTTAGTTCCTGGGCCTAGCACAAAATTTGGCTCATAATAGTCACTCAAAAACTATTTGATGAATGAATAATGAATGGAAAATACTCTGTTGATTGAGACTGAGGGAAGCATGTACTCTTACACACTGCTGACATAAACTACCCATGGAGACAATGTGGTGATAACCTTGATACAATCATTCTATTTCGAAGAATTTATGCTATGAATATATTTCCATGTATAAGAAATGAATATGTCCATCAATACATACAAATAAATTATTGTGCACCCTTATAATGAACAAGTAAGCTCTTTATATTCTGACATAAGATTTCTAAAACATATTTTAAAGTAAAAATCAGAGGGTAAAAAAATTTGTATGGTATGTTACTATTTGTGTAACATAAAAAATATGTATGAATACAGTTGCTTACTTATATATAGAATATCTCTGGAAAAACACACAAGAAACTGATAAAAGTAGAAATAGGGAAAAGGGTTTGGAAAGGAACTCTAAAATTTTATACTTATTATGTATTTACCTATTTTTCAAAAGTAATAAACTAACAAAGCAGAAAAAAGAAGCACCAAACTTATTGGAGCACATTAGTTTATGTCAAACACCTTCCTAAATACTTTGTCTGTATAGTCTTATTTGAGACGAGGGGAAAGAAGATAAATGAAGGAAATAAGTTTGTAGCTAGTGAACATGTGAGCACATATGTATTGGGGGAGGGTGGAAAATGGCAGGAACTTGGAGGTTTTCATGTGTCATAGACTGTGTTTTCTCTCTGAACAGGAGACATTGTCATCTGTTGAGGGGGAGGAGGCCGGGATCATGAAGGGTAAGAAGAACATTTGGCACAGTTGCTATAGAGAGTAGGAAAGGAATGATCAAAGGCAGAAAAAAAGAATTCTGTGTACATCATTCTTTACTACAGTGTAATTTTCTTTAAAAGATTTATTTACTTAGAGAGAGAGAGCAAGAGCGAGACAGAGGGCGCGTACACGCGCAAGAAGGGGGGCGAGCAGGGGGAGAGAATCTTGAAGCAGATTCCCCACTGAGCACAGAGCTGGATGTGGGCTCAATCCCAGAACCTATGAGATCATGACCTGAGCTGAAATCAAGAGTGGGATGGTTAACCTACTGAGCCACCCAGACACCCCAGAGCAATTTTAATTTGGAAATGCTCAGTAACCCTGGTATAAGAGTGGAAAATAAATGTTGGATTATATACCTTTTTGTAGGAGGATATTCACAGAAAAGTAGCTAAAGTCAAATGATAATGACACCAATTGGGAAATAAGTTTAGATTACAACTGGAGGAGGTAGCATCTTGAAGGATGGGGTGAATTTAATGAGCCAAATGAGAATTTCAAGGCTGAGCTGTGATTTTGTCCAGTTGGTCATGAAAATTCTCCCTAAGCCTGTGGTTTTCTGTTGCTCAGCCCACAGCCTCAGAAGGTAGCCCTTCAGGGTAAAATTCTTTCAGAATGGCTCCAGCTAGCTCTTCACTGAGCAATCCTCACAGGGAAGCATCTGAACACATCTGGCACATTACCACCTGGGGGCCTTTGCTTTAATTCAGTGATTCTCAAAGTGCAGGTCCTGGACCAGCAGCATCAGCATCAGGTGAGAACTTACAGAAAAGCAAATTCTCATCCCCTCTCCTGACACTGAATCAGAAACTTTGGGAGTATATTAAAGCCTCTGGAGGTTTTGGACACATGCTCAAGTTAGAAACAACCGCTCTAGTTGTTTTCTCTTACCTGGGATAACCACTTGGTTAATTAACCCCATCACCTCCTTCAAGTCTTTGCTTTAAAGTCCCGCCACTCTACTTAATATTTCAACCCACCTTTACCTTTCATTCCTTCTTATGGTACCCTTTCCCCTCCATCGTCCTCATCAGCTTTATTTGTTCTTTTATCCTTACCTTTATAATTTCCTGCACTCTATGTTCACTTCATATGAATGTTTTTGTCTAATTGATTTGAGTGCAGGAATCTTTTTGTTTTGTTGACATTGGTATCTTCCAAGTTCCCAGAACAGGGCCTGATGTATAACAGGACCTCAGTCGTTATTTGTAAAATGATTATTTGTCCATTGCCTACTAAGATCCATTTCCACAGCAGTCAGTCACCTTTGCTGGGTTTGTGGCCAAACAGTTGGCCAACAGAAGTCTCTCAACCTTAGGATATCCCAGGTGTGGGTCTCCCACCAATCTCGGTTTTCCAGACTGTAGAAGCTATGGGCAGTCTCCTTAGAGTTCCTCTCTCTCAGTTTGAGGAGAGACCTCCACGCTCACCCCCAAAGCTCCCTCACCTCCACACACACTTCTTTATAGAAAGTGGAGGTAAACTCTCAGCAAATCTGTAACTTTCTTCCAATACCAGCCTCATCCTTTTTTCTAATTTCCACCCTCTTCAATTTTAACACTGCAATAATCTCGAGGTAGTGAAAGCTAAGAGATTTAAAACCTGGTTTCCCCACTGCTTTCTCAGTTCTGAACAGGGCATAATTTAGTATAGCACCTTGTAGTGGAATATGGGAGTTGATATCTGTTTTCTTAGGGTGTCAGCCCAAAATAGAATGTTTAATTTTTATTCATGTTACATGGTCTTCTTGGCTTTTATAGTCCATTCTTTATATTTTAGGCAAAGCGAGTCTTTAAAAACATGGCTAAGTGATTCTTTTCTGTTCTTCAAAAGTTTCAATGACCTCCCATTACACTTAGAATAAAGCCTAGATCCTTAACATCGCCCTCAAGGCCCTTATGAATTGGTTCTCACTCACATTTTCAGTCCCTTAGGGTTTCAGTTCCTGTATGCTTACTATTCTTGAGGCCACAGGCCTTCTTAGTTTTTTTTTTAACTTTTTTTTTTAAGATATTATTTTTAAGTTTTCTCTACACCCAACATAGGGCTCTAACCCACACCCCCAAGATCAAGAGTTGCATGCTTCACCAACTGAGCCAGCAAGGCACCCCAGGCCATCTTAGTTTTGCTGCTTGATAAAATCAAACTCCTTCCTAGGTTATGGCCTTTTGGCTTGCTGTTCCTTCTGCTTGGAAGTTTCTCTCCTAGAGAACTGACTCTTCCTCATTAAAGTTTCAGACACTCTCATACTACATTTTCTTCTTCATAGTATTTATCCCTATCTAAAATTCTTACAGTTTTTTACTTGGGTATTATCTGTTTCCCCTGTTAGATTGTAAGATTCATGAAAACAAAGATCTAGACTTTTTGGTTCAATGCTGTTCAGTGCCAAGAACAATATCTAGTATGGAGGATTTCAGTAAACACTTGACAAACATTTTATTGTATGCCACTTACATGCTAGGCCCTATGCTGGTAACACAATTTTTATTAAAAAATTTTTTTAGTCCCTGCCTTTAAGAAACTTTTGGTTAGAGTATGAAAGAAACAAGAAGGGCATCTGGGTGCCTCAGTCAGTTAACTGTCTGCCTTCAGCTCAGGTCATGATCTCAGTGTTCTGGGATGGAGCCCTCCCTGCAGGCTCCCTGCTTGCGTCTGCTTCTCCCTCCCCCTGCTCTTGCTTTCTCTCTCTCTCTCTCTCTCCGAAATAAGTAAATAAAATCTTAAAAAAAAAAAAAAAGAAAGAAACAAGAAAAGAGCCAACTTTTCATGTGATATGTTAAGTGTTAGTTAAGAGCAAAGTGCAAGGGGTTCTATGGGAATAGAGAACTAGAGGTGGAGACAGGGGTAGCAGAGGGTAGGTGAGATTTCAAAATGCACAGACTGTTTCCTGACTGTTTATGCAGAGCTGAATGAGGGATGGAAAGATCTAGGGGCAGAGGGGGAAGGTGGTGGTTGGGTGGTGGGGATGGGTGACCTTTTCTTTCATTTTTGTGCCTCTACACTGTCTGAAGGACTTGGTGTTGAAATGTCCAATCACTTGGACTTGGTCTACCGGAATCTCTCCACTTCTGTCACTGCTTACTTTGCATAGATCTACACATCTAAAATATAACATCTTTCTAAAACAAAATTTAGTGGTATCATGTGACCATGGTATTCTGCTATGGTAGAATGTCTACAATAATACCCAGAAAACTAAATATATATAAAATTCCTATTTATTTCTCAGACATTTGTTTCCAGCATACTTGACTATTAAAGTATTAATCTTTTTGCTCAAAAAGGGCTTAAAAACCATAAACATGAGTACTATAAACAAAAGAATTAAACAAACATGATTTAACCCATTTCTATTTAAATTTTATTACTGCTTGAACAGACTTAGGTTAATATTTTAATGATCTGTACTGTAATAGGAGTTTTTAAAGTCAACAAATTATATAAATAATTCTAGAAGCAAACACCCTTTGAAGATTCAGCAAGCAGAATAATGAATTGAGTATATGAGTTAATGTATTTAAGATTTTCTAAGCCCTGTTAAAGCAGAGCTGTCTTTTATCTTATGAGTTTTAAAAAGCATGTAAAATAATCTAATTAGTCAATAATTATTTATTTTAATTCTTAGATCACTAATGGAGTGGGTTTATTTTTGTCATTTGGGTTATCATCAACTTAAAATTTAACTTATTTACCATTTTCTGTCAGATGTCAATTGTCAAAAAAGGATAAAAAGAAATTACAATGCAAAAAATGTTCATGTGACAGACCATTATTTTTCTATCAAAGCTGAAATTTAACATACAATAGAAATAGAATACCATATTTAGCAATCAATTTTCTCCTTTGAATAGAAAAAAAACTCCCAAGAGTGAGAGAAAAAATGATTCAGAGGTTAATTATACAACAGTTCTGATACCTCTCTTGGTGTCCTACTCTGTCTAAGAAGGGGAGGACATAATATGAAGTCCCTAAAGGACATTTTAGTAGGTAATTCATAAGGTCATCTGAGATGCAGAGGAGCAAAGGGAAAGTAGAGTGTTAGCAGTTTCAGCTGAAGTAGCTCTAACCTGGGTAGGTCTAGCCTTAGTCAATAACCTTTTAGCATTGACTTGAACAAGTCATGGGTACATAGATATTCCTTGCCTTGATCTCTCCTGGCTAAATTTTGTATTTGTACAGGATATTTAAAATTAGTGTTTTGTGGGTATAGCATTTGGCATTTGTGTTAATTCTGTGTTTGTTTAGTATCCTCAAAATGTCTTGCAAAACTTATATTACTCATAGGTTATGGCATCAGTTATCTCTAAAGACATCATTATTATCTATTGTCCTTGGAATATGTCTATTGACTTTACTGTTAAGAAGGCAGCATACAATCAAAATGCTTTTTGTCTCTATGGAAGGTCCAGAATGAAATGGCATCCTCTCCCACATTTTGCTTTGGCTTTGTATGGTCCAGTTCAGTTGTACAATTTCCATCTCCTAATTCATAATTTGACATTAGCTCCTCCTTTTGATGGAAGTTTACTTTTGTAATATATATGAAAAAATAAGTGAATAATGCAAAAAATGATAGGAAATGTCTATTAAACAGCTTTTGGAACATCTTTTTAGAGGCCATATTATTAGCATATTGTTTGCATAAAAACATAGGTCACTGGGGTGCCTGGGTGGTACAGACAGTTAAGAATCCAACTCTTGGATTCGGACCAGGTTATGATCTCAGGGTCATGGGAGCGAGCCCCACATGGGGCTCTATGCTCAGCACAGAGTCTGCTTAAGATTCTGTCTCCCCAAAGATATTTGCAAATGTCTTATTAGATAAGGGTCTAATATCCAAAATCGATAAAAAACTTAACCAAACTCAACACCCAAAGAACAAATAATCCAATCAAGAAATGGGCAGAGGTCATGAACAGATATTTCTCCAAAGAGACATCCAAATGGCCAACAGACACATGAAAAAAATGTTCAACATTGCTTGGCATTAGGGAAATACAAATTAAAACCACAATGAGATACTGCCTTACACCAGTCAGAATGGCTAAAATTAACAACACAGGAAACAACAGATGTTGGTGAGGATGCAGAGAGAGGGGAACCCTCTTACACTGTTGGTGGGAATGCAAGCTGGTGCAGCCACTCTGGAAAACAGTATGGAGGTTCCTCAAAAAGTTGAAAATAGAGCTACCATACGATCCAGCAATTATACTACTGGGTATTTACCCCAAAGATACAAATGTAGGGATCCGAAGGGGTATGTGCACCCTGATATTTATAGCAGCAATGTCCACAATAGCCAAACTATGGAAAGAGCCCAGATGTCCATTGACAGATGAATGGATAAAGAAGAGGTGGTATATATATGACATGGTTGGAACTAGAGTATACACACACACACACACACACACACACACACACACACACACACACACACACAATGGAGTATTACCCAGCCATCAAAAAACTGAAATCTTGCCGGGTGCCTGGGTGGCTCAGTTGGTTAGGTGACTGCGTTTGGCTCAGGTCATGATCCTGGAGTCCCGGGATCGAGTCCCACATCGGGCTCCCTGCTCGGCGGGGAGTCTGCTTCTCCCTCTGACCCTCTTCCCTCTCATGCTCTCTGTCTCTCATTCTCCCTCTCTCAAATAAATAAATAAAATCTTAAAAAAAAACCTGAAATCTTGCCATTTGCAATGACATGGATGGAACTAGAGTTTATCATGCTAAGCGACATAAGTCAATCAGAGAAATACAACTATCATATGACTTCACTGATATGTGGAATTTAGGAAACAAAACAGAGGAGCATAGAGGAAGGGAGGGAAAAATAAAACAAGGTGAAATCAGAGAAGGAGACAAATCATAAGGGACTCTTAATCATAGGAAACAAACTGAGGGTTGCTGAAGGGTAGGGGTGTGGGGAATGGGGTAACTGGGTGATGGACGTTAAAGAGGGCACACGATGTAATGAGCCCTGGGCATTATGTAAGACTGATGAATCACTGAACTCTACTTCTGAAACTAATAACACTCTATATGTTAATTAACTGAATTTAAATAAAAATGAAAAAATAATCTAGGGGGAAAATAAAGAGATTATCTCTCCCCTGTCCCTCTGCCCCTCCCTCTGCTCTCTCTCAAATAAATAAATTTTAAAAAATATAGGTCATTAATTCACAGGTTCAGCAAATTCATGTTATTAATTGGATTAATATATGTTATTAACTGAATTCATATGGGTTTAAGAAGGGCATAACTTCTTATAAAAAAAGAAAAAGAAATCCAATCAAACCAGATTAAGCAAAGGGGGGTCATTAGAACAAGTGACTTTATATCACAACGAGGTAAGAAAATGAAGTATAGTAGGCCACTGAGGGGACTGAAAGGGAAATGGAAAGGGGAATCATCCTACTTTCTTTCCAGATTCAGTTGGTCTCTCTCATCTGTATTTGCCTTTGCTCTTTTCTTACTAACTTTGTCTGTTTGCTTATTGACCAGCATGAAGTCCTGGCTACAGTGTTGTATAACTTTTCCATTCAACTGCCTGCTTCATCGAGCAGTTAATTGACTCAGTATCTCTCTGCCCTATTGGTAATTTCTGAGGAGAAACTTGAATTGGTTTTAAAGTAAGGTGGTATTAGATGTTGCCAGTGGAGTGGATTTAGGAGATATGGTAAGGGGGGGGTGGATGGCCAAAGGAATTTCAGAGAAAGGGCAATTACCCCAAACTATGTCAACAAAATCTAAATATTAGATACTGTTGAAGAATTAAATTTTTGATTGCTCCATGTTGATTATTTTTATTGATATGTTTGTGACCAGGGTAAATAAATGACATCGGAGCCTTGGCAGTGACTTAACTTTGGCCTAATGTACACTAAGTTGAAGAGAAGATTCAGAGTAAGAGTCTGGACTATGCCACATTTTTATACTCTAATATATGGGACAATGTTATAGCATTTTAAGGCAGGCTTGCCATTAGAAGATCCCTGAAAGAGGTTGAATGCTTTGGCGTTCTTCCAAGGCAGGGAGAAAACCAGATCAGAAAACCTGATGACCATGATATTTTGGGCAATTGGCACAGATGTTGCCCCAGTCTCTTTGAAATGTGGCTACTCCTTCCTCTCTAGGTCACTTTGTATTTGCAGGACAATGTCAAGGCAGTCTCAGAGGAAATTACTCTAATTGAACTACTTTTTATAGTGCCAGCCTTTCTGCATGCCCTCCCTCCCTGGGTCTTGCTTCTTCTAAAAGAGTTCATCTAAATCTTGAAGTAGGAGAAATAAATAAGCCGAGAACTGTGTTCTGCTAGGAAATCAATTTTAGGGGAAAAGAACCGCAAAGGGCTTGTGTGTGGGTATTGGGGAAAAAGAAAGTGGTTTGAATTCCTGGATCCTACTTCAAGGAGGGAAGGAAAGCCCAGAAAACTGGCCCGAACTGGAGCGAGGTTCTGGTGCTAAACAGAAGAAGATATGTTTAATTTCTTAGTCTTAGTCTCTGAATGTTTAATGAGTTCCTACCAAGTATGAAGTCAGTTGCTCTGGGGCTTTGAAAAATAGGAACCAATTACAGACCTTGATTTCAAAGGATTTACAACTCAGCCAGAATGAAGAATCATGGGTATTGCTGGATAGGCTTGGATAAGATACGCCATGAATTTAGAGCAAGTTAAGCTCTCTGGCCCTGAGGCGATAGTATAAATGCTCTCGCCTGAATGCTTTCAACTCTACGGGAGTTTGAGGAGTCGTGAACCCAGTTCTTAGTTCTGAACTACAAAATCATGAATTTCCTACGCAGGAACCAATGTTGTAGGCAACACCTTGAGGCAACAAAAATGTCAAAAGTGAGGGTTGTAATCTGGCCAGGTGAAGGTGATAGTTTTGTGTCACCATGGAGTACACAACATGCCACAAAAGTCTCATTTTCTTCTTGCAGCCTTTAAGAACAAATAAGATTTAGTAGGATAATTCTGGGTTTCTTAAATTCTTCACACTTAGGCAATTAGGCAGATCAGGACAACTCATCCCCTCCTTCTGACCTAATATTCTGATATATTATAAGAAGCTTTTCTAGAGATGTGGCAGGAACTTTTTTTCCATAACGTGAAACTTTTTTAGAAATCGTATAAATGTTTCTGATTAATGTCCAAAAGCAATCCTTATTGAGAAGGCATTGCATGTTAGTTCTAAACACATGTCTGAAGCAAATGGAAATGTTCTTAGGGTAAATTTTAGTATGAAAAACAAATCAAGAGAACAAAGATGGTTCAATGAATGAGAAGGCCAATAATTCACGTTTGATAGATGTGGTCAGAAAGGTTAAACATGTCACTAACTTTTGCCTAAGACTACTCATTTTCTATTTTTTGAAAAATTTAGTAACATATCATTATCAGGGTATAAAATCAGTATTTTAATTAATCCTAAGCAGACTACTGAAAAAGATGAAACCACAATTATTTGATCTATTAGGAATTTATGAAAAGAGTCAAAAAGTGAAACAATTTTTGGTGTTATTAGGGTGATATTTATTGTACATCAGGGTCATTAGTTTTTTTTTTTTAAGATTTTATTTATTTATTTGTCAGAGAGAGAGGGAACACAAGCAGGGGGAGCACAAGAGGGAGAAGCAGGCTCCCTGCTGAGTGGGGAGCCAGCAGGGAGCCTGATGTGGGGCTTGATCCCAGGACCCTGGGATCATGACCTGAGCCGAAGGCAGATGCTTAACAACTGAGCCACCCAGGTGCCCCTGATCATTAGGTTTAACTGTGGAACCAAAGAGGGACTTTGGTGGTGGTGGTGGTGGTGGTGGTGGTTGTGTGTGTGTTGGGGAAGGGGGGTGGCGGTGTCTGTATTTGTTTAAGAGCTGTTAAGAAACAATTTAATTTTGATTGATTTATTTATTTAAAAAAATTTTTTAGGACAAATTGTTTGTATTCTGTGTTTGTTTTTCCCCCATTAGTTAGATACTATAAAAATTTTGTTGATATAAATCTAAGGAGTTATAAATATTGAGATAAAATGCCAACCAATGCAATTAATATAATTTAGTTTTCAAAAATTTGATTACTTCATATCTTGCTAATTTAAATATAAAGGGAAAAATCTATTATGTTTATAATGAATTAAAGCATAATGCAGATACACATTTAACTCCTTTTTAAAATTTTTATTTTACTTTATGCCTTAAAGATTTTATTTATTTATTTAAAGAGTGCAAGCAAGCAGGGCAAGGGGCAGAGGGAGAGGGGAAGGGAGAGAGAATCTGAAGCAGACTCCACACCAAAGTGCAAGCCTGACTTGGGCGCCAAGCCTGAGATCATGACCTGAGCTGAAATGAAGAGTCCTGTTGGATGCTTGACCAAGTGAGCCACACAGGCACCTCTGCTCCTTTTTTATTTTTAAAAGCAGCTCTCTGACAGTGCAATTCTCAAATGTTGACTCAACTATAATGAAATTCATGTTTTCTTTTTGCATGTGAATGTCTTCCTTGGCTTATCTTTAGTTTTATGCTCAAGGCATTTTACATTCATTCAAATAAAAGCTGTTTATAGGTTTATGACTTTTAAAAAATGCAGTTTAAAATCGCTTTTGTAGCTATTTCTCCATTATTATCTCCATTTCCCAAAACAGTTTCTGCAAAATTTATTTGCTTATTAGTTATCCATTTTTGTCTGTAAATATTGCTGTCCTAAGTCATTACCAAATAAACTATCTGAATTCCTAGACAGATCCTAATTTTTATCATCTGTTTGCAAAAAATCGAAGTTGCCTAATTCTCTTTCCCTTTCTCTTTTTAATTGTGGCATGTCAATATTTGAAAGCTAAACAATCATCAATTTTCATTGCTTGTATCCTATGTATGTTATTCTTAATGAAGTTTAGATATTTAGTACATTCAGGTTGCCAGATTTAACAAGTAAAAAAAATAGATAATGTCTAGTTAAATCTGAATTTCAGATAAACAATACCTTTCAAAGTATGTCTGGAATGCTTATTCTGACAAAAATATTCATTGTTTATCTAAAATTCAAATTTAAGTTGGTGTCCTGCATTTAGTCTGGCAACCCTAACACATTTTATCATATTTGGTAGGATTTGTGTAAACATTCCATTCCTTTTTAGATCCTATCTCCTCTCTTTTTTACTGTCTTCTTTATTTATTTTTGGATTACAAAATGAGAAAACAGTGAATCCAGTTGTATAATTTTTGCCCTACAGAGGAGTTGTCATAATACTAGATGCTCTATTTACACATAATACTTTAAAGTTATAAGAAAAAATTCAACAGCACAAGTAGCCACAAACCTGATGACACTTTAAACTCTAACTAAATCTCTACTTTAACATTTCACCTCAGAATTTACTTTAAAACTTTCCCCACAGCTTTTAGGCTTTGTCCCTTCATTTGAGTTGGCTGGGAATGGGCTATTATCTAATGGCAAGGGGGAGCAAGTTAAAATGAGTTTTCTGGCTTTTGACTAGTCATCAATAATATTATTCAGCAGTGTTTCTCAAGCTGTGCTCCTTGGACTTGGCCCACTAAAGCTGTTAATGGGTGCCTCTGGGGGGAGGGTTAAAGGATAGGGTATGCATAAAGGTTAGGATATTGTGGGTTAAAGGCATATCTCTAATGCCGAACTTCTCTGAAGCTTCAGTATGCTACTTTTTGCTGGGCATCTGTAAGAGGGCACCACAGTATACTGCTTTTCCCTAGTTTTTGTTTTATTTTGTTTTGTTTTGAGAATACAGCTTTTTGTGTGTGTGGGCACACCAAGTACATTTTGTGAGACTACTTAAGAGTTCTAGGAAACACAGTTTGGGGATTCTGAAGAAAGTTCCAGCTCATTTTCATCTGATTTCCAGATCATAGGTGGCTTGAACACTAGAGTAATATGACAATCATCAGAAACCAGTCTACCAGAGTATCAGTAAGGCTGCACCTAGGGGACAGATTTCAAATGGCCCACTCTGATCATTGGTGGGTTAGTTTAAATTGAATAAACTCAATTCACAAATAACAGGGAATAGAGAATAGGGAAGGCACAGGGGTGGAACAAAAGGAAAATTGGAAATAAGCTTTTTGTGTGTGTGGCATAGCCTTCTTTATTTCTAGAAACTGAAACATAGTAAACACTCATTAAATATTTAGTAAGTGAATTTCTAAAGGATAAATATAGTAATATAATATAGGTATATGTGGGAAACAGAACGTCACAACGACCCGTGGTGCATGTTCGCTCAGACTCCGAGATCTCTCAGAAAACTCGAGATTGCAGGGTTAAAAATAACCCGAAAGGATCAGAGTGAAATGCCCTTGGGACGTGTGTGGTCAGTTCTAAAGTCCGCAGCAGCAGATGTTTAGTAGATAGGAAGCCAGCTGTAAACAGCACACTGGGCACTCCCCTCTTTGTTCCCTTGTCCTGTAAATTCTGTTTTAAAGATTCTTACGTGCTTGACTAATCCTGGATACGTGGAGGAATGTGCCTTACTACGCCCCTGCTGTAAACCATTATAGATCTATATCGCTGTAGAAGGTATGTAAGAGGATGGAAAATAAACCTCAGCGCCTCGGGCTGTTTGCTCGGGGTCCCCTGTGCCTCCCTGTACTGTCTCTTTTTCTCAGTTCCTTCGCTGCCCCAGGTCCCTGACTCTCAGAGGTCGACAAGTGGCGCCCGAACAGGAAACTGAAGCCTCCATCGAGGAGTGATCGGCCAGCGATAGGAACCCTACAGAAGATGCTAAGTAGGAAAGCTTCTTACAGGGTTATGGGGCAATAAAATTCGAAAGCATCAGGTTTTGCTGCGTTGATACATTTTCTTAAAAGAGTATGGAGTTAGTTACTAAGCAGCACATAGAAAAATGTTTGGAAAACAGTAGTTGAATATAATCCTTGGCTTCCAGATGAAGGCTCCTTACACGAGGAGACTTGGATGCGAGTGAATGATAATGTCTTGAAGGCTATGAGACAGGGTGAAACGATTCCCCTTGATTTCTGGGCCATTTGGGCTTTAGTACGAGTGGTTATCAATACTATGGAAACTGGGGATAAGTTATCCCTGGCTGAGATTGCTAAAGAAACTACTAACTCTTTACATACATATGAATTAGACATGAGACTTTTAGCTAAGACAAAGTAAAAAAGTTTCCGCGGCTTCACAGTCCCAGCCGTCACCCACGGCCCCTCCGCTTTTAACAGAGGACCCCACCGAAGATGATCCATCTCCCACCACAGTAGATTTATTCCCTCTTAAAAGATCCCCTCTAGCTCTCTCACCTCTCGAAAAGGAACTCCAACGGCAAGGGGCAATGATCTATTTATATAGACCGAACACAAGCTGCTGGTCCCGTCTATGAGGGATTAGATTTAAATGCTTTAAGGGAACTAAAGAAGGCTTGCCACTTGTATGGACCCACAGCCCCTTATACTTATGGAGCTTTTGAAAGCTTGGGCAAATTCTGGGGAGTGGATCCCTCATGATTGGCATATGGTTGCACGGGCTTGCCTTAAGCCACAGGATTTATTACAATGGAAAATGTGGTTATCGGATGTTGCCTATATGAAAACCCGGGCGAATCGGGCTAACCCAGCTATGCATCATATTTCTTTTGAAAGGCTCACTGACTCTGGCACCTTTTCAGATGTTCGAGAGCAATTGGTTAACATTGCCAGCAGCCACAGTGCAGGTATCTGAAATCGCCCTCGCAGCTTGGGGAAAGCTAACCCTTTCAGGGGAAGTTAGATAAAAATTGTGCAAGGCCCTACAGAAGCATATACTGACTTTATTTCTCGACTTGAAATGGCTATTGACCGCCAAGTCGATAATAAACCTGCTAAAGAGCACTTGCTAATACAGCTTGCTTTTGAAAATGCTAATGAGGACGGCCAAGGGGCCATCCGGCCACATAGGGAAACAGGAAACGTTCTCGATTATCTTCGTCTATGTAGAAATATTGGCACTCTTTAACACATCAAGCTCGGATAGCCTCCCTTCAACTCATGGCCCTACAAAAACAACAGGATATAAAATGTTATAATTGTGGGAAAGTAGGACATTTGAAGAAGGGATGCCGTAAAACCCCCCAACCTAGAGCCAATTTTCTAATAACCGCCCCTAGCCTCTGCCCTCGTTGCGGCAAAGGCAAACATTGGGCCAAGGAATGCAAATCCAAATTTGACAGGCAAGGTAACCCACTCCCATTAAGGTCAGGAAGCAGGATGCGAGGCCACCTTGGGGCCCCGAACAACAACGGGGGATTCAATATGTTGCCTCTTCAGCAGCAACTTCCTGCTGTGCACATAAACCTCCGTGTTATCACTCAGTCCCGCCACCCAGGGAAGTGCCGCAGTAGATTTAACCACTCCTTTTACAGTAAATCTTCACCCTGGTCTTGGGCCTCAAAAAATACCCATGGCTTATTATGGACCTTTACCAAGAGGAACCGTGGGTCTTTTAGAAAGATCTAGCCTAAATCTTAAAGGAATCCAGGTGATGACTGGAGTAATGATTCGGACTATGAGGGAGAAATAATGGTGGTCGCACAGACTCGGGTTCCTTGAATCTTTCAGGGAGGAGATAGAATTGCTCAGTTTATTATTATTGCCCTATGTATAAATTGGTCAGTCCCAGCAGATCAGACGAGGAGGATTCGGTAGTACTGATCCTCTCATGGTTAAATGGGCTTCATTATTGACTCAGACTGATCGTCCTTCTTTGACTCTTAAAATTAGAGGAAGGACTTTCTCAGGTCTAGTAGACTCTGTAGCCGATATTTCAGTAATAGCCTCCCAACATTGGCCTAATACCTGGCCCACGCAAGCAACCTCTAGTTCTGTAGAAGGAATAGGTTTTGTGACAGCAGAAGAAATTCGACAAAGTAGTGTGCCACTTAAATGTGAGGGACCAGACGGATTAGAAGGAGTTATCCAGCCTTTCATCTTAACCCCATTAATCTTTGGGGAAGAGACCTTTTGCAACAGTGGGGAGCTGAGCTAGTCATCCCCCCAAATTGACCAGTTAATCAAATCATGACAAAGATGGGCTATAAACCAGGACAGGGCTTAGGCAAACAACATCAAGGAATCATGGAGCCTATCATTGCCCAACGACAAACTCATAGGGCTGGACTGGGTTAGCCTTTTTTCTAGGGGCCGTTGAGGAAAAGAGGCCTGCCCCCATTAAAATAACATGGAAAACTTTTTCCCGGTTTGGACTCTTCAGTGGCCCCTTCCGATAGAAAAATTGCAGGTCTTAGAACAAATTCTTCAAGAACAGTTGGAGGCAGGACATACAGAGCCTTGGCAATCTCCGTGGAACTCTCCTGTTTTTGTTATCAGAAAGAAATCAGGTAAGTGGAGGCTCTTAATAGGCCATCGGAATGTTAATCCCATCATGGAGCCTCTGGGTGCCCTACAGCGTGGGTTACCCACTCCTACAGCCATTCCCAAACAATGGCCATTGATAATCTTAAGGATTGTTTCTATACCATAGCCATTCACCCTGAGGATAAGGAGAAATTTGCCTTTTCTATTCCCAGCACTAACAAGACGGAACCAATGAGACGGTATCAATGGACAATTTTGCCACAAGGCATAACTAATTTTACCATGTGTCAGTATTATGTTGGCCCGGTCCTCAGATCTGTAAGAGATCATTATCCTCTATCCTGTATCATTCATTGTATGGATGATATTTTGCTGGCATCACAAACTGAAAACCGAATTACCGGTCTAACAGGCCACTTCCCAACATTTGACTTCTGCCGGTCTCATAATAGCCCGGGAGAAAATCCAAACAACTACTCTGGCTTCTTATCTAGGCACTGTGGTAGATAGAACCACAGTGAAACCTCGAACAATGCAAATTCGTAGGGATACCCTCCTTACCCTTAACGATTTTCAGAAACTCCTAGGAGACATCGCCCTCCCCTAGGGATTCCTACCTATAAATTACAAAACTTATTTAACACTTTTTACAAGGTGATTCTGCTTTAGATAGTCCTCGCACTGTATCCTCAGAGGCAGAAGCTGAACTGCAATTTCTTGAGGAGAGATTTAAAAACTGCTTTTGCTTACAGGTATAATTTTCCCCCTGCATATTTTCCCTATCCCTCATTCTCCAACTGGTGTCTTAGAAAGCGTTCTAGTCAAATTCTTGGTTTTGACCCAGTGCTCATTGTTTTAAATCTATTCCACATCTTTTAAGTCTTTCCTTTCTCTACTGATCTGCACATACCTCTTGCTGATTATACTGGGCGCGTAGGTTGCCACTATCACTCAGGTAAACTATGGGACTTCCTAAAGCGCACTGCCCGGGTTATAAATTGCGTAGTTCATATCGCCCCAATCCCCTCAGCTCCTACATACTTTATTGATGGCTCTTCCTCTGGGCGTGCCGGAGTCCGGGGTCCTACTATGCAATGCTCCATAAAAACCCCTTCCACTTCTGCTCAACAGGTCGAACTTGCAGCTTTATTGTTATTGCAGTTCATTATCCTATAAATACTGTATCTGATTCCACTTACGTAGTTGGCATTGTTGCGCCTTTGGAAACAGGTCTCATTTCCACAACTCATTCTATCACTAACCCTCTGCTTCAAGAACTACAATTAGAAATCTCGAACTCACCCTTTATTCATTACTCGTATTCGCTCTCATTCTAACCTCCCTGGACCTCTTAAACAGGGAAATCAGTCTGCTGATTTATTGGCTACTCCTGTTTTTGAAACTCCACAAGCAGAACATGCCCATCTTCATACCAACGCCAACCGCCTACATTCACACTGTAAAATACCCTTGCGCTCTGCCAGGCAAATAGTCTCTAACTGTCCTATTTGTTGACCTCTACATTTAACTGAGCATCTGGCGGGCATCAATCCCAGAGGCACAGCTCCTGATTGTATTCTTCATGCTACTCCATTGACGGGAGAAAAGGCTGGGCGTGTTACCTCATTTACTTGAATGTTTAGCTATTATGGGGTTACCTACTTGTATCAAGACAGATAATGGCCCAGCATATACTAGCAAGAAAGTACGAGAATTTTTGCAGAATGTCAAATACAGCATATCACGGGTACCTTATAATCCTCAAGGACAGGCTGTAGTAGAAAGGGCGCATGCCACCATTAAGAAACAACTCTGTAAAACTACTTCAAGAAAAGGGGGGCATCTCCCCCCAAGACGTCATGGCACAAACCTTTCTATAAATTTTCTAAATTTACCTATCCCAAGGAGAACAATATACATACAGAGCTGACAAACATCTCTCACCAGCTTCAGTCTCAACTCAGGATGCACCTTTGTGGGTGGATAAAAAATGAAAATAATTGGTTGCCCGGGAAATTAATTATCTGAGGCCCTGGTTATGTTTGTCATTCCAGATGGATCCAGTCGAGCAATTTGGATACCTCTTTGGCAAGTCCGGCCCAGGAGCGGCGATAAAACAGAGGAGGTCTTTCAGCCACTGCAGGGATTGACTACCCAATCCCCTGTCTGAGAGATGGCAACACTCTCCTTGAAGAGACCTTAAAAATGAAACTTGCCCCCAACAACACCCCCAATTTGGGGGCAACTTAAGACCCTCACTCAGAGGGCGGAGCGAGTCCTGGAGACGACGACCAGATCTACCAAAAGCCCTGAACATTTGTTCCTGGCTATGTTAGCGGTGTTGACATGCGCCTCTGCACAGTATGGATTCCATCCTTCTCCAAGCCTGTAAGGGGGTCTGGATCCCGGATACTGTACCCTCAAACAAATGAATGCCCAAAACCTGCATCAGAGTGCTTATGGCAGTGGCTAATTTGAAAAAAAAGGGGGAGCTGTGGGAAACAGAACTCCACAACAACCAGTGGTGCATTCGCTCAGACTCAGAGATCTCTGAGAAAAACTCGAGATTGCAGGGTTAAAAATAACCCAAAGGATCAGAGTGAAATGCCCTTAGAACTGACCACATACGTTCCAAAGTACGCAGAAGATGTTTAGTAGATAGGAAGCCAGCTGTTTCTAAACAGCACACAGTGCACTCCCCTCTTTGTTAGCTTGTCCTGTAAATTGTTTCAAAGATTCTTACGTGCTTGACTACTCCTGTATACATGGGGAAATGTGCCTTAACTACGCCCCTGCTGTAAACCATTATAGATCTATATCGCTGTAGAAGGTATACAAGAGTATGGAAAATAAACCTCTGTGCCTCGGGCTGTTTGCTCAGGGTCCCTTGTGCCTTGCCGTACTGTCTTTTTCTCAGTTCCTTCGCCGCCCCAGGCCCCCGACTCTGAGGTCGACAGGTATAATGCTAAATGTATTTACTACAGTTGGTGTACAAGATTAAGTAAGTCGTGTTATTAACTCATAAATTTCAGTATAGGGTTATTGACTCCACAAAGGTGATACTGAGCTGTCTTTAACTTTGAAAAGTTAAGTGTTCACAAGATAGAATCTAGAACAACACTATCCAAGAGAAATACTAGGAATTACTATGTAATTGAAACTTTAGTTAAAAGAGAAACAGGTTATTAATGTTGATAATTTATTCATATGTATATATCCAAATATTTTCACATATAGTCAATACAAATTTTTGTGCTAAGTCTTCAATCCAGTGTCTTATTTCATACTTTTGGTACATCTCAAACTGGATGAAAAATTTTAGGCAGAAATATTGGTCTTTAGAGGTCAAAATTTGGGAATAACCTTTGAGTATCCACTATAGTACTAGAAACTGCGCAAGATGCCTTATATGGTTTATGATTTTCATAATATAAAAGCATTCTACCCTTTTCATAGATGAAGAAACTGGGGCTCAGAAGTCTAGTGATTTGTCTTATTTCCAGTCGAGTTGGCACAACTGGGATTTGATACAGGTTCTTCAGGCATCAAACTTTCTTACTGGGTGAAACCACTTAAAGTCAATTTTTGAATTTTGCTATCCCAAGAACTATCCAGACTACTTCAGTTTTGAGAATTAACACTTTTAATTCTTTTATGTTAATCAACTGGACAGCTACTATTTTACGGTAATTTACAATGACCACTTTTTGTGATTCATCTAGAATGTTTCCAAATTGTAGGTCAGTAACTATTCATAAGGGTAGAAGGCTCATCAGGTACTGCAAAGGCAGATGTTCTTAATTTGTTGGCTGCCATTTTGAAATCACCTAGGGACTTTTTAAAATGCTGACGTCTATGTCTCAGTCCCAGAAATCCTGATTTAATGGATCTGGGGTGTGGCACTGGGATTTTAAAACACTACCTGGGTGATTGTAATGTGCAGGCAGGCCTTTGAGAATCACCGTTTTTAGGTGCTCAAGAATAGAGAAGCAAAGGAATACGTGTTTTTATTTAACAAGCTTTTTTTAATAGATGCCCAGTGAATTTTTTCAGATGGAAAATGAGCAAGTTGCAACTTGGTATCTTTTCCTATTTATATTCAGTTGGGGTACTGTGGTGTAAAATATGTACTTATTTCATTTGTTAGGTTACTGAGTCATTTCTATTTAATCTGTAAAACTCGTAATCCTCCCTAAACCATGGTGGTCTCACATCACATCTCAGGGTAAATTTAATTATTGCACTAAGAAAATCACATTCTCAAAACAGCATGAAATATCCCCATAGCAATGTCTTAAATCCTTTTGCTAATGCAGTTTATATATCTCACATTTGTGTCTCATAGTAACATTGAAGTCTCATAAATAGGCAAGCTACCACTTTCTTGCTGTACTAAAACATTTTTCAAATCCTTAATTGTATGTTAATTTTTTAAAAGATTTTATTTATTAGAGCGCGAGAGAGAACACAAGCAGGGGCAGTGGGAGAGGGAGAAGCAGGCTTCCCACGGAGCAGGAAGCCTGATGTGGGGCTCGATCCCAGGACCCTGGGATCGTGACCTGAGCCGAAGGCAGACGCTTAACGACTGAGACACCCAGGCGCCCCGGATGTTAATTTTTTTCTTATTTGCAAAACTGAAGAAAGAAAATTGAAGACTTTATTAGATTTGCTCTAGTATAGTATAATCTTAATTTTAAAAGAAAATGCTAAAATAATAGTAATCACAATAACAATGGTATTTATTGAAAAGTCAAAGAGCTCAAATTGCCAGGCTGTGGCATGGCACACGGGAAGCATGGGAAAATCCAAAGATGATAAGGCTGGCAAAAGTCTATGATGTACTAATTGCATCATAGTCATCAGCTCAGTTAAGGCTCCAACAATACTAAGATTTAAGTACTATTATTATCCCAACAATATAGATGGGAGAACTGAATTCAGAGAGCAGTTTTGAACTCAAAAGAATCTTGCTCTATAGCCAGTAGTCCTAACCAATGTATGTTCTTGCCTTCCTCAACTTGGGTGACTGAGAGGTTGGTTATGTCAAATAACATAGATGTATAATTCAAGTCAATTAATAGTTTCAGGGTAGTCGTCCAAGTAATGAGTTTGTACTTAGACATATGTAATCTAGGATGCTGGAATTTTACCTGGAGGTAGTATTCATCAAGCAGTTCACAATATGGATCTGAAATTCAGGAGTAAGTTAAGAGCTAGAGAAAAAGATGTGGGTACTATATGCATATAGGTGGTGGTTGAGATGAAATAACCAGAGGAAGAAGTACAAAACGAGTTTTAGGGGTACCTGGGTAGCTCAGTTGGTTAGCAATCAACTCTTGATTTGGCTTAGGTCATGATCTCAGGAGCCCCATTTGCGGCTCCCCACTGAATGTGAAGCCTGCTTAAGATTTTCCCTCTCCCTCTGCACCCCACCCCCGTTCCCCACTCATGGTCTCTCTCTGTCTTGCTAAAAACAAACAAAAACCCCCCAAAACAAGAGTTTTAAACACTGAATCCTGTAAGGGAACACCTCTAATTGTGAAGCAGATAGGACACAAGTGGATTAGGGAGAGAGATGACAAAATAAAGTACATGCACATCACTGAAATCAAGGGAAGAGATAAGAGGGAAATGAGGATCGGTGTGTCAAAAGCATCAGAAATATACCAGAAGAGGGTGCAGGTACAGGGATCCTGGATTTGGATTTGACTATTAGCAAATTATTAGCAACTTTCAAAGGAATGGTTTTAATATCCTTGTAGGTAGGGCTGGAATAGAGACTTACTGAGTAAAGAGTGTTAGTTTAGAAGTAGCTAATATTTCTGGAACGCTTCCTATGGGTCATGAACTGTTGAAGGGTTTTACATGTTTTTAAATGAGTTAACAGCCCTACTTCGAGGTTCTGTGTGCTCGAGGGTTAAAGAGAGAAATAGACAACATAGTAGAAGTTTTAATAAAACCCCAAAACTGGGGCATCTGGGTGGCTCAGTAGGTTGACCATGGGACTCTTGGTTTCAGCTCAGGTCTTGATGAGATTGAACCCCATCTCAGGCTCTGTGCTCAGTGGGGAGTCTGCTTGAGATTCTCTCTCCCCCTCTCCCTCTGCTCCTCACCCCTGCTCTCTCTCTTTCTCAAATAAACAATTTTTTTTTGTATCTTAAAAAATACAAAAAAAACCCATAAACACTTCTCTCAGCAAATGATAAAACATTTAGATTAAAAAAAAAAAAAGGAAAGGAAAGAAAGAGAAAAACAGAAAGAAAAGAGTAAGAACACAGAGGATCTAAACAATACAATTTTCTACCATGGTCTAATTTATATTTACAGAATGCCCAACAACTGCAAAATATACATAAGATAAACCCTAAGTGTTTGGAAATTGAAAAACACATTTCTAAAAAATCCATGGGTCAAATAAGGAATTGCAAGGGAAATGTAAATATTTTGAAATGAATGATAATAAAAATACTATATATCAGAATTTTGATAGACAACTAAATAGTTCTTAGAGGAAAATTAGAACTTATATTAGAAATCAATGACTTGGGCACCTGGGTGGCACAGTTGGTTAAGCGACTGCCTTCAGCTCAGGTCATGATCCTGGAGTTCCAGGATCAAGTCCCGCATCGGGCTCCCTGCTCAGCAGGGAGTCTGCTTCTCCCTCTGACCTTCCCCCCTCTCATGTGCTCTCTCTCTCTCATTCTCTCTCTCAAATAAAATAAATAAAATCTTTAAAAAAAAAAGAAATCAATGACTTAAGACTCCAATTCAAATTCCACATATGAGTGAAATCATGCAGTATTTGTCTTTCTCTGACTTATTTTGCTTATCATGGGGGTGGGGGGAAGGGAGAGAGAGGCAAACCAAAAAACAGACTCTTACCTATGGAGAACAAACTGAGGGTTACTGGAGAGGAGGTGGGCAGGGGGATGGGTGTTGGGGATTAAGGAGGGCACTCATGATGAGCACTGGGTGTTGTATGTAAGTGATCAATCACTAAATTCTAGTGAAGCTAATATTACACTGTATGTTAACTAACTAAAATTTAAATAAAAGGGCGCCTGGGTGGCTCAGTTGGTTAAGCGACTGCCTTCGGCTCAGGTCATGATCCTGGAGTCCCGGGATCGAGTCCCACATCGGGCTCCCTGCTCAGCAGGGAGTCTGCTTCTCCCTCTGACCCTCTTCCTTCTCGTGCTTTCTATCTCTCATTCTCTCTCTCTCTCAAATAAATAAATAAAATCTTTAAAAATAAATAAATAAATAAATAAAATTTAAATAAAAGCTTGGAAGGAAAAAAAAGACTCCAACTCAATAAACTAGAAGAAGAAGAGCAAACTAAATCCAAGTAAGTAGAAAAAAGGAAATAATAGAGTAGAAATCAATGATATAAAAAGATAAAAATAAAGAAAATTAGTCAAAAAATGGTTTTTTGAAAAGACAGAAAGTGATGAAATCTAGATTAATCAAGAAAAATAAAAGCTTAAAACCAAATTAGCAATATTGGAACTGAAAGAAGAATTTTCCAGACAAATCATACAGATATTAAAAGCATAATTAAGAGAATATTAGGAATAATAATAATGTCAACAAACTAGACAATTTAGATAAAATGGACAAATTCCTTGAAGGACACTAATGAGTTAAGAGAGAATGTTTATATTCCACTCTGCCCCAGTTCCTGACACAGGGCTCCTAAAACCCTTGTAAATCCCTAGGTCTTAAGAGCAGTAGGAACATCTTTTGTTCTATTGGGGTGACTCTGGGTGGGCTCCTGGATGAGGGCTGGTCACCAGAAAGACCAAGCCATGATTAGGAGCTTGGCTGTTTCAGCTCTACCCCTCATCCTCCACAGAGGGGAGGGGGCTAGAAATGAAGTTAATAATGAATTATGCCTGTGTGAGGAAGCCTCCATAAAAATCTCAGTAGTATAGGGTTTGGTGAGCTTCCAGGCTAGTGAACACATCTCTACCAGGAGGTGGCACACCCCAACTCCACGGGGACAGAAGCTCCTGAACTGGGACCTTCCCAGACCTTGCCTGAGGTATTTCTTCATCTGGATCCTTTATTATTCTTTAATAAACTGGTAAATGTAAGTAAGTATTTCCCTAAGTTTGCAGTAAAAAGTTAGGAATCCCCAGAAAAAGAAAAGATGAGACATAGCTTCTAGGACACACAAAAAACTATTTTTAGGCCCCTAGCTATTTTCATGATCTCTGCCCAACTTGCTCTATTTGCCTAAGAAAACTTCTTGCAGAACTTACTAGAGATGTTGGAATTATTAAAAAAATGCAAAAACCTCAGTTAAGGATTTTAAGGAAACAAAGGGAATGTAAAAACTAACAGTCTTTACCAAGCCCCATAATAGCTTAACCACATCAGTGATGAAACTCTTAGTGCTGTTTCAAAAGTAGAGGTTGACCCAGCACACATTCTTGAGTCATTTTTGCAGGATTCAAGCCCCTTTGAGCACTTAACACACCGGACTAACTGGATCAGAGCACTGATGATGCCGACCCTTGCTGGCCCTCAGGACTTCAGTCAACTAGGACTTGGAGTCTGTCAATTTAGGATAACTATTGCCCCAATTCTATACTGAATTCTCCTTCGCCAACCCCCTTCATGAATGTGCATGCATCCTTAGCTTAAAACTTCCTAATTTTGTTGTTTGGGGAGACACTGCTTTGGGAAATATCCCCAGTGTTCTCCTTATTTGTTACAAGTAAAATCCTTCCTTTTCCACTCTTTGGCTTGGTTGTGTCTTTTGGCTTGATGCCCACCAAGAGGTGAACCCAGTTTTCAGATTACAGCTCTACCAAATTAATGGAACTCAAGGAGGGGTCATTAGAACCTTGGATCTCTAGCCAGTCTATCAGAAGCACAGGAGATAATGGAGCTTTCTGAAGTGGGGGTGGGAAGCAGTCTTGTGGAACTGAGCTGCTTCTGCTTGTGAGATCTGATGCCATCTATGAAGAGATAGTGTCAGAATTACAGGTAATTGTAGGTAATTTATGTCACAAATTACCAAAGTTCACTCAAGGAAAAAAAAAAAGATAATCTGAAGAGCCCTATATCATCAGTAAGAGACTAAACTGGTCACTAAATATCTTCCCATAAGGAAAACTCCACATGGTATCAGTGGTGAATTCTACCAAATATCTGAAGAAAAAAAAATGATATAAATCTAATAAAAATGCTTTCAGCAAATAGAAGAGGAAGAACATTTACAATGTTATCCTGATAAGGAAACCAGAGAAGGGCATTAAAGACAAAAACAAAAACAAAACCACCCAATAGCCCCATTAATTTAGATGTTAAAATCTTTGCCAAAATACTAGCAACTGAATTCTGCACTATTTAAGGAGGATAACACATCATGATCAAATGGGATTTATCTCAGAACTGCAAAGTTACAATGACATTAATAAAATCAATCTGTATTTAAACATATTAACAGAATAATGGAGAAAAACCATGCTATTATTCCAATAGAAGCAGAGAAAAAAAAAAGTTAGAATTCACCACCCATTCACGGTTAAAAAAAACAAAACAAAACAAACCTCTCAGAAAACCAGGACTAGAAGGGAACTTCCCCATCTCACAAAAAGTACTTATTAGAAATCTACAGCTAACATCATACTTGCTTGAGCAAGTTGAATGCTACTCTCCTAAACCTGAGAACAGGCAAAGAGGCTTGCTTTCACAGCTTCTATTCAACATTGTATGCTACAGACATGTCAAAAAAGACAAGGAAAAAATTCATAAGAGTCAAAAAGAAAGAGGTAAAGCTTCTCTACTTGCAGATGGCACATCTATTTACTTAGAAAATGTACAGAAATCTAAAAACCAATTACTAGAATAAGTGAATTTTTCAAGTTGCAGGACACAAGGTTAATAAAATTGATTGGAGTTTTATATACTGGTAAATGAAATTATAAAAAGTCATTTCCAGGAACACTAAAAACAAAGTATTAGGGAATTAATTTTATAACATTAATTGCAAACCATCTGTTCTGAAAATTACAGAACATGGTTGAGATAAATTTAAAGAAGACCTAAATAAATGGAGACACATGGATTTGACAACTCTATGAAAATAATTCTCTAAGTTTATCTGTCAGTTCAGTATTAGTACCAGTCAAAATACAAGTAGGCTCACTTTTAGAAACTGGCAAGCTATATCTAAAATTAAATAAAAAGTTAAACCTACTTTTCAGAAAAAGAACATAGTTTAAGGATGTACAGTTCTTGACTTCAAGGCATATTCTAACGTTATTGTAATAAAGACAGTGTAGTATTGGTGAAAAGATGGATGCATAAATCACAGGAATACCTTAAAGAGCCTGGAAACAATAGAACAAACAATTCTAAAATTTGTATGGAACCACAAAAGATCCCAAATAGCTAAAGCAATCTTGAAAAAGAAAAGCAAAGCTGGAGGCATCACAATTCCAGATTTCAAGTTATATTACAAAGCTGTAGTAATCAAAATGGTATGGTACTGGCACAAAAATAGACACATAGATCAATGGAACAGAACAGAAAACCCAGAAATAAACCCACAACTATATGGTCAATTAATCTTTGACAAAGCAGGAAAGAATATTCAATGGGAAAAGGACAGTCTCTTCAATAAATGGTGTTGGGAAAACTGGACTGCAACAAGCAAAAGAAAGAAATTGAACCACTTTATTACACCAGACAAAAAATAAATTCAAAATGCATTAAAGACCTAAATGTGAGATCTGAAACCTAAGAATCCTAGAAGAGAACACAGGTAGTAACCTCTTTGATATTGGCCATCGCAATTATCTTCCTAGATGTGTCTCCTTAAGTAAAGGAAACAAAAGCAAAATAAACTATTGGGACTACGTCAAAACAGAAAGCTTCTGCACAGCAAAGGAAACAATCAACAAAACTAAAAGACAACATACAGAATGGGGGGAGATATTTGCAAATGATATATTTGACAAAGGGTTAGTATCGAAAACATATAAAGATCTGATACAACTCAACGCTCAGAAAAACAAATAATCCAACTAAAAATGGGCAGGAGATATGAACAGACATTTCTCCAAAGAAGACATCTAGATGGCCAAAAGACAGATGAAAGTATGCTCATAAGCACTTATCATCAGGGAAATGCAAATCAAAACTACAATGAGATATCATCTCACACCTGTCAGAATGGCTAAAATCAACAGCACAAGAAATAACCAGTGTTGGCGAGGATGTGGAGAAAAAGGAACTCTCTTGCACTGTTGGTGGAACTGCAAACTGGAGCAGCCACTGTGGAAAATAGTACGGAGCTTCTCAAAAAGTCAAAAATAGGTCTACCCTATGATCCAGCAATTGCACTATTGGATATTTACCCAAAGAATACAAGAACACTGAATCAAAGGGGTACATTCACCTCTATGTTTATAGCAGCATTATTTACAGTAGCCAAGATATGGAATCAGCCCTGTGCCCATCAAATGATGAATGGATAAAGAAGTGGTACATAATGGAATATTACTCAGCCATAAAAAAGAATGAAATCTTGCCATTTGCAATGACATAGAGCTAGAGAATATAATGCTAAGTGAAATAAGTCAAAGAAAGACAAATACCATATGATTTCACTCAGATGTGGAATTTAAGAAACAAAACAAACAAAAAGAAAAAGAGAGAAATTAAGAAATGGACTCTCTTTTTTTTAAAGAAACAGACTCTTAATTATAAAGAACAAACTGAGGGGAGATAGATGGGGGGATGAGTTAAATAGGTGGTGGGGATTAAGGAGACCTCTTGTGATAAGCACAGGGTGATGTATGGAACTGTTAAATCACTATATTGTACACCTGAAACTAATATAACACTGTATTTTAACTAATTGGAATTAAAAACTTAAAAAGCAAAAAAAAAAAAAAAAAAGAGTTTGGAAACACACACACACATATATGGTCAATGAATTTTGAAGAAGTTGCCAAGGTAATCCATTCAGCAAAAGGAAAGTCTTTTCAATAAATCATGCTGAAATACCTGGTTATCCATATGGGAAAAAAATGAATATTGGTTTTTCACCAATGAACAAAAAATAACTTGAATCACAGACATAAAAGGAAAAGCCAAAGCTTTAAAACTTTTTAAATAAAACATAGGAAAAAATATTAGTCACTTTAGACTAAGCAAAGCTTTTGTAGATAGGATTAATTAATTCAAAGCATAGTGAAAGAAAATAATTAAATTAGAATTTATTGATGTTTGGGCGCCTGGGTGGCTCAGTTGGTTAAGCAACTGCCTTCGGCTCAGGTCATGATCCTGGAGTCCCTGGATCGAGTCCCGCATCGGGCTCCCTGCTCAGCAGGGAGTCTGCTTCTCCCTCTGACCCTCCCCCCATCTCATGTGCTTTCTCTCTCATTCTCTCTGTCTCTCAAATAAATAAACAAAATCTTTAAAAAAAAAAAAGAATTTATTGATGTTTTAACCTTTCCATTTCTGAAAAACATTCTTAAGCAATAAAAAGTCTAGCCACAGAATGGGAGACAATATCCATTTGACATATAAATGACAAAAGGTTTATATCCGGAATATATAAGGATCTCTTATAATTTGATAATGAGACAAATAATTCATTTTAAAAGGTGGACACATGGTTAATTAACTTTTTTTTTAAGATTTTATTTATTTGTGAGAGAGAGAATGAGAGACAGAGAGCATGAGAGGGAGGAGGGTCAGAGGGAGAAGCAGACTCCCTGCTGAGCAGGGAGCCCGATGTGGGACTCGATCCAGGGACTCCAGGGTCATGACCTGAGCTGAAGGCAGTCGCTTAACCAACTGAGCTACCCAGGCGCCCTGGACACATGGTTTAAAAGACACCTCACAAAAGAGGATATTTGAATAGCCCAAATTTCATGGGATATGGTCAACATACTAGTTATCAGGGAAACAATATAAAGTAATAATGAAATTATCACTAGAATGGCTAATACTAAAAAGATGGAAAATACCAGTTGCTGGTGAGAATATGAAGCAGGTGGAATTTTCATGTACTATCAATGGGAGTATAAAATAATACAATTACTTTGGAAAACTCTACATTTAAAAAAATAATCTTAAACATACATGTCATATGATCCAGCCATTCCCTTGCTAGATCTTTACTCATGAGAAATGAATGTTCAATACACTTTATTCATAATCATCTCAAACTAGAAGCAACCCAATGTCCACCAAGGTGAATGGATAAACAAGATATGTCATTTGTACCATTGAATGCTACTCATTAGTATAAAGCAACAAACTACTGATACATGGAATAACATGGATGAATTTCAAAACTGTGCTGAGTTAGAGAAGCCAAACCAAAAGGTGTCCATTTTATATTATAACACTTATATAAAATGTAAACTAATATAGGTGCCAAAAAGCAGATCAATGGTTGCTGGCTCCAGGGACAAAGGGAGGGAAGGACTACAAAGAGGCTCAATGAATCTTTTGAAGATAGTTTAAATGTGTACCTTGATTATGGTGGTGGTTTCATGGTATATACAACCATTAAAATTCATAGAATTTTACATTATAAATTGATACAATTTATCTTACGCAAATTACCCTTGGTAAAGTGGATAGCAAAATAAAACAAAAAATAGATAGGGGCATAATAATTGAGGCCCTAAAGCAGAGTAGCCATAACCCAGAATATTTACGAAGCAGAATATAGCATAGAGTAGAACCAGTTTATCTCAGAGGACCTGGGAAGAATTGATGATCTACAAACACCAGGTATAAGATGGGAGTAAGATGAGGGGCTGAAGACAGGAAAATGAACTGAAAGTTAAATAAGCTTCTCCCACTGCTTTTTTAAAAATTCAGATCAGAAATAATCTATTGATTTTTTACATCTTTAAAAAAAATCTATCATTTTTTTGCTGTCATAGATTGTGATTTCATTTATTTACTCTATTATCCAACCTTCTATGCTCCATTCCTCCTACATATTTATGCCAGTATTTAAAATGTTTTCATTGGTTAACTTTGTGACTATTAGAAACACCCTATCAATTTTCTCTTTGCTTTCATTAACAAAAAATATTTTTTGACTCTCTATTATGTGAAATGAGGATATTTACACCCCTGTTGATCCCTTAAATTTCCTTTTGCCTCATACCTTACAACTTCTACTTTCATACTGTGGAAGTTCCTAACATTTCAATTCAATTTTATCATTATTAAGTTCACAGAGCTTAGAATAAGTTGGAAATCAAGTACATATTTGTGGGAGTATATCTGATTTACATATAATTACATATTTTTACATATAAGATGCACATATCATTTATCACGGAACCAATGACTACTAATCTTATGAGTTTTTTTCACGTCAGTTTTTCCTTTTTAGGAAGTTTCTAGTTTCCCTACATTTTTCTTGCACAATTTGCTTCATGATAGCCTCAGTTTTTCCTAAATTTAGCCACGCAATCGAATTTTTATATATAGTCATTTTTTTCCTTCACAGGTAACTTTCTAGGGACTCTGTTGCCTCTTGCTCAAGGATAGCATGTTTGTTCTCTGCTCTTGCTACAAATTGTTACCGTGGGCCTTCCAATAACTGCTTTCCACAGCTGGTTCTGGGAACTCACATCTTCATGTTTCTTAGTTAATGCCTATTTTGGTGGAGAACATACTCAAATGATTTTTTTTTTTAAAGATTTTGTTATTTATTTGAAATACAGCGAGAGTGAGAGAGTGAGAGAGCACGACCTGGGGTGGGGGAAGGGGCAGGGGGAGAAGCAGGCTCCTCGCTGAGCAGGGAGCCAGGCGTGGGACTCCCATCCCAGGACCCTGGGATCATGACCTGAGCCGAAATCAAGAGGCAGATGCTTGACCGACTGAGCCACCCAGGCACCCCCATACTCAAATGATTTTTAAGAACATATATGTAAGAGGTAATTTTTCTGTGTCCTTAAACGGCTGAAAATAGTGTAAACGCCAGGGGAAATGAATGAAGTCTGAAAGAAGGAAAGAGTTTTAGAACACCAGATTCTGGAACTAGAAGGTTCTCCAATGGACCAGATTGGAGTAATAGGAAAAGTCCAAGGTGTGAAAGTACTTGTGAGAGGAAAAATTAGAATATATGTAAAAATCATTTAAACTGGGAACTGTGAGGCTACAGGGTTTTATGTTTTGAATACCCATGGGTCCTGACAGGGAATGGGAGAAAAACACTTAATAAATCAAATTCTAAAAACCTCTGACCTCTGACCTTAGGTCAGTAGATGGTAATAGTGAGGTTACAGGAAGAGTGATATAAAGAAGATGGTGTGGACTTCGTGGAGGGGGAGGGCAGATTTTAGACTCAGGGTGAGATTTTAAAGGTCTGGAAGTGGAAATAAGAAACAGGAAGGCCACCTTGTTCTTCTGGTTCCGTGAGAGAGAAGACAGATGGTAGTGGCTTTCATTTGAACTTTATTATCTGCTATCAAACTATTTACTTTTCTCAGTGTGATGTCTTTCCCTCCACACATATATCAGACTTGAAGGAATTTGGCAGTCCTTTACAGTAGCCTGTCTTTCTGAATGAGTTGTCCTTACCCAAAGACTGGGGCGGAAGAGGCATGGATCTACATCCTAAAATGACCTTCTTTTCTTGAGATGTAGATCCATACATTCAGGCTGCTGCTATTCTTCGTAACTGACTGTTGTCAGTAGTGGAGGCCCTTAAGTCATTAATCATTTCCGAAGTATTTAGAATGGAGTTATTTGTAGGGCAGTATTAGAAGCTATGCCATGAAGAATCTCCAGTCTACTTGGCAATACAATGAATTTCTTTTGGGTCCGTGTGGGTCTGTGTGTACACAAACTCTTTTGGCTCTGAAGAACAAATTTACACAAAGGCTTCAGCAGGTTGGCAGTCTGGTTTGAGAGTTGTCTTCAAAAACTGTAATTTCTAAAACCTAAGCTAAGGTAAATAAACACTGATTGAATTTAGAGATACAAAATTTGGTAGACACAGAATAGTCTGCGTAACTAATCTGAAAATAAATATACTTCCTCTTTTATAGACCTTAGTAAATATGCTCAGTGTAAGGTTTTAGTGTTTAATGACATTGAGAGTGTTACTGGGGTTTAGTAAGTACTTCAAAATCAAGGTTCTATAACATGGCTTTCAGTTCTGTTATCAAAAAGCAAACATAATATTAAAAATTAAAGTCTTTACAGAATAGTCCTGAAATAGTGATTTTAAAAGAGCAGTATATAAAAAAGGATACCAGCTGGTAGGAGAACTAAAATGTGATATTTCTTAAGTCCTCATCTTACTTACTTGGGACTTACAATTTATGCATAAATGGACTTAATGAAGAAGTAATTTAATAGGACAAAGATACGAATTTTTAGACACAGTACAATATCTTGGAGGCTTTTTATTCTAGTGACCTCTTCATTTTTTAAGTAAGGGAACCTGCCTTTTGGTCTTTCAAATCCATTTAGACACAGAAGATCTTGTAATAATTAACTAGGCTGCTCCGAAAAATGGGGGCAACTCAGCCAGAATGAATGAAGCAGTGAAAATAGTCAACCTAAAAATCGGGACTTTTAAAATTGAAGGTCAACTACATTTACTTTTCTTTATTCCTCTAGGATGTTAGGATAAGCCTGATGTTTTGTAGTATTTTTCTGAATGTAAGTTTTTTCAATGAAGTAAGGATCTAAGAAAATTAGTGTTACTAGATAAGAATCTTTTTTTCCATTCTTCAACAAAGCCATACATATGAGTGGTTTGATAAATTTTAAAACAGAGCAGAAGATTTGATCCTGACAATTTCAAACTTTGATTTTGTAATAATAAACCAAATTAAAATGACATATCAACATTATTTTGGCTGGGTGTATTAACAGAAAGACATTAGCATTTCATTAATCTAGTTCAATGGTAACTAGCCTTGTTCATAATGAAATAATAATTATAAGTATAAAGATGTCTAATATTTTTGAGCAATTACTTTGTGCCAAACATTTTAGTTTTCACATACATTATCTCAACTAGTCATCAAACTCCTAGGTGGTATGTGTTATATCCTATTTTACAGATGAAGTAGAATAAGGCTTAGAAAATTTAAATAATTTTCCCAAGGGCTTGCAGTAGGAAGTGACTCTTTTTGGCCTTTTGCCCTCCAGAACCCAAGCTTTTAAATACCATACTATTGAGCTTCTCTAATATTTTCTCTACCTTGGACATTTGTGGTTATAGCTAACAAAAATATTTTTAATTTTCTAAATGTTATGCTTTTATGTAATACTATATGTGAAAATAGTTCTAAAGTTCATTGAACAAAAAGAAAAGTGTCAATAATTTTCTTAGACTTAAAATTATAATGTAAGATGCTGAGAGGATTAATTTATTTTTTGTTAATTACGAGAGAACTATTCTAGCATTTCACATATATTCAAACCACTTTTCTCCTATACTTACACATCTAACTTAAAGACAATTTTGAAGACAATTTGAAAGCAAAAGACCTCTATTTAGCATCCTTCTTCCAGTAATGAAAATTTCGGATTACTCTGAATGAATAACAAAGAAAAAATAGTGTGATGGCAATAACAGTACTTTGAGGGCAAAAATAATTGTATCAAATAATACCATAAATTGCTGATTTTAAATTACAGATTTAATCTTAAAGGTGTCCAAAGATGCTCATTGAAAGAAATGCTTCGCGAGAAAGGTCAAATGTGTTCCTAGACTCAAAATATCCATGAGTATTTTCAACAGAGCCATTCAATTAAGAAATTAACAATTAAGAATATTTAGGGACAGAAATTTATTTTCCTTTTCCTTTTCTCTCCTTCCCTGGACTTCGTTTATATGTGAATTATCTCTATCCTTTTATTCATATGTATCAGTAATTCAACTTTTTTCTTATGTGTGAATAAACATTTGATTTTAGAAAAGTTAGAAAAATTACATTTGTTTTATACTTATAAATAACAATGAACCACATTCAACTACTATAGTATAATATATTCTTTGGGTGGCAAGATTACAAGTTCTTTTATTTAATTATATTTCTATAGTAGTTTTCAAAATTTTTTTGGAACTTAAATTAAGAACAAAATAAATCAAGGGCCTAGGAAAAATAAGTTATCAATGGGCATTACAGTTTTAGCTTTATCTTTTTTTAACTTTCTGTATCTATGGAAAAATATAATAATTTGTTTTTAGAATGATAACTTTGGGGGCACCTGGGTGGCTCAGATGGTTAAGCGTCTGCCTTCGGCTCAGGTCATGATCCCAGGGTCCTGGGATCGAGTCCCGCATCAGGCTCCCTGCTAGGTGGGAGCCTGCTTCTCCCTCTGCCTCTGCCTCTCTCTCTCTCTCTCTCTCTCTGACTCTCATGAATAAATAAATAAAACATTAAAAAAAAAAAGAATGATAACTTTGAGACTTTTCAAAATTTTAGACAGAACATTAGAACAGAGTATTTATTATGTAAGCTCAAGTATAATCCTTTGAATGCCACTGGTACTAATGTTCAATATTTTCAAGTTGTATTTTCTTGTTTCTTTTCAAATACCAATCGATTGCCAGTATTTACAGAGTTAATATATGCCAGTATTTCCTCAAATATGAATAAATTAAGATTCCATTAACTCTGTGAAATCATATTTTACAGGTTTTTTTTTTTTAAAGGATTTTATTTATTTATGACAGAGAGAATGAGAGACAGTGAAAAAGCACAAGCGGGGGGAGCAGCAGAGGGAGAAGCAGGCTCCCCACTAAGCAGGGAGCCTGCCGTGGGGCTTGATCCCAGGACCCTGGGATCATGACCTGAGCCAAAGGCAGACATTTAACTGACTGAGCCACCCAAGCGCCCCTACAGTTTTTTGAAGTATTTTTTTCTTGTTACTTAAGACACTCTTATTACAAAAAGTGTGGAGACCACAGATGAGGGGAAAGAAAAAATAAATTTCCCATAATCAACATTATGATTTCAAGATAAAATGAGTATCTCAGTCAAATAAATGGATGTATGTATTTACTAGTGTGTCATAAAACAGGTTTGTTATCGGGTTCCTGGGTGGCTCAGTTGGTTAAGTGTCTGCCTTCAGCTCAGCTCATGATCCTGGAGTCCTGGGGTCGAGCCCTGCATCGGGCTCCCTGCTCAGCAGAGAGTCTGCTTCTCCCTCTGACCCTCCCTTTCTTGTGCTCTCTCTCTCTCTCAAATAAATGAATAAAGTCTTTAACAAAACAAACAAAAAAAGGTTTGTTATTAAGAGCAGCAGCTGCTCTGAAACCCAAACAAAACTTATTTCAGTTGTTTATGTTCTGTGATTTCATGTATAAAATCAGCTTTAAATGATGTATTTTTTTTTGCTTTGAAATTCACTCTAGCTCTTATTTATGTTTTATAACTTACTATTTTCAGAAGTTTTGCTGCATCATTTGGTTAGAAATATCACAGATTTTTTGACTTAGTAATGAATCAAAAAAAAAAACAACAAACTAAGCTGAAATTCAAGCAGGCATAGAGACTCAGATTGCTGAAGAAGAAATTATAAATCTTTCAATCAAAATACAGTGTATTCTATAGTGTCACTTACAATTGTTCACTTTTATTTGCTTAATTTTCTATATTAAAAGGTTATGATAGAAGATAGGGCATTTAGTTTTAGATTCTGAATGCACAACTGTATTCTTTAAAAAATTCTCCATTGTGTAAAATTTGTTCTGAGTATTAGTACATTATTTAAAGTGTATGATAGACAGGGGGTATTGGCAAACATTGAAAAACCCTAAAAATGTGGGGATTGCTGTTAAGCCTAAACTTCTTAAAGATAGCAGTTTCTTTCCCCAAATTATTTCATGTGCAGCCATTAAATCAATTTCTAACATGGAAATATTTAATGAAGTCTCTCACAATTTTATGATTTTATTATTTTTTTCAACAAAACAGAAAATTAATGAAACACCAGTGGTTTGCTTCTAGATTATTTGGTGGTTCTAAATTTTAATTGGAGTACATTTTGTAGAATATTTTAAACCAATTAAGAATTTTCTTTTTAAAAAGATTTTATTTATTTATTTGTCAGCGAGAGAGAGTGCACGAGCACAAGCAGGGGGCGTGGCAGGCCTCCCGCTGAGCAGGGAGCCTGATGCGGGACTCAATCCCAGGACTCCAGGATCATGACCTGAGCTGAAGGCAGATGCTTAACCAACTGAGTCACCCAAGTATCCCCCAATTAAAATTTTCAAGTTGTAAATTTCCAATTCATAAGTCAGATACCCTGATTTTTTTTTTTTAAAGATAATTTATTTATTTGAGAGAGAGACAGAGATAGTGGCAGAGCGCACAAGCAGGGAAGAGAGTGAAAAGCTTGCTAGGAAGGGAGCCTGACTTGGGGCTGGATCCCAGGACCCTGGGATCATGACATGAGCTGAAGTCAGATGCTTAACTGACTGGGCCACCCAGGTGCCCCTGAATTTTTTTTTTTTAAGATTTTTTTAAAAAATTTATTTGACACAGAGAAAGAGCGAGAGAGGGCACAAGCAGGGTGAGCAGCAGAGGAAGCGGGAGAAGCAGCCTCCCCGATGAGCAGGGAGTCGGATATGGGCTCGATCCCAGGACCCCAGGATCATGACCTGAGCTGAAGGCAGATGCTTAACTGACTCCCCAATATCCTGAATTTTTAATCTAACTTTATACTTCTTTTTTTTAAGATTTATTTATTTATTTATTTGAGAGAGAGAGAGAGAGAGAGAGAGAGAGGGAGGGAGAGAGCAGGGGGAGGGGCAGAGCCCAAATGGGGCTCAATCCCAGGACCCTGAGATCATGACCTGAGCCAAAATCAAGAGTCAGCTGCTTAACTGACTGAGCTACCCAGGCGTGCCTGTATTTTATTTTTTAAAGATTTATTTATTTATTTGAGGGGGGAGGGGCAGAGGAAGAGGGAGAATCTCCAGGGGACTTCCCACTGAGTGAGGAGCGTGATGTTGGGCTAGATTCCACAACCCTGAGATCATGACTTGGGCCCAAATCAAGAGTCCGACACTCAAGGGACTGAGCCACCCAGGTGCCACTCCAACTTTGTACTTCTTAAGGTAAGTTGCTTAGCTTTTCTTTTAGGGTTGTTGTGAAGATGAAAAAAAATAACACACTGTAAACTGCTTTGTCTTATATTGGATTTCTCAGAAACAGACCCTGAGATGAAGATTTGTGTGCAAGGGATTGCTGAGGAAGTTATATCCTGAGAGAAACCAACAAGAGACTTGGGGAAAGAAGCCACAAGGTAAAGTCCCACTGAGGGTTGCCTTGGCCTGATTTCACAAGCTGGGGTATAAATATCACCTCAGAGTTGTCCTACTCAAGGCACAGGTCCCTGCACCAGTCAGTCACTGGTTTTCACTTTGGGGGAAGGGGACATAAACTCCCAGGCACTTCTGGCTCTCTGCACCAGGGCCATAGCAGCTCCAGGAGCTCAAGGCTGTCCTCCAGCTTAAGGGCTGCTGGGGGGTGAGGGATAGAGGGTGATATTCCACAGAAAAAGCATTAGAGATCTGAGTGGACCCAGGTGAAGCACCAACAGGTTTTGCTACAACTTGGTACAGCATTGCTTGGCAAATGTTAAGCTCTCAATATGTGTTAGCTTTTATTGTTACACTTCTCACATTATCTCAACCTCTCATTCATTTTTTGTTACTGTTACTTTGCTGTTTGTATATTCTGGATACAAATAGTTTGCCATTTATATGTTTTGTGGATTGTCTTCCGTTCTGTGGCTTGTCATTTTACTATCTAACTACAATGCTATTATCACAACTGGAGAAAATTAACAATATGTTTATAGTCTTATCTAATATACCCAACATAGTCAAATCTCTCCAATTTTCAAATAAATGCTATTTTTACTCCTTTTTTTTTTAGTAGTCCACTATCCAGTGAGTTCAGGCATTGCATTTAGCTGTTATTAGAAATTGTTTTTTCTTTCAAAGAGACTCTCCATCTCTTGAATCTACCTTCTATTTTTTACTCAAAGGAGTTCTTGTATAGTGAGCACTAACTGTAGATCAACTCAAGTCTGGAATATTTAGAATTGAGAAGGCAATTGTGGTAATTCCTACTAATTTTGATGTTTTAATTTTTGGTAGCCCTTCTGGTGTCATTAAACACATGCACTAATTTCTGTAGACACCAGAAATAGTCACTCAGCACATAAAATTAACTCAATCTACCAGATGGATACAGAAGTACAAAGTCAATTTAAGGTAAGATTGTAAAGTAAAAGGACTTTCAATAATTGATATTAGTACAATGCTTTAGAGCTTATAATGTTCTTTTATATGTTATTTCATTTGGATACCCAGTAGGGGATTTTAAAAATCCCTGTCTTAAACAAAAGAAGAAACTGAGATTCAAGATAGTTAAAAGAATTACCTAAGGTCTTACAGTTAGTAGGTGCAATGTCCTTGGCTTATAATGAACATATAGTAAATATCTGTTGAATATTTAATTAAAGTAGGAAAATATAATAAATTTTCTGACTTTAAATCTTTACTTTTCTATGAGATTTGGTTTCATTTGTGGAAAATAATTTCTCACTACTTTTATTTTCTTTTATTATTTATTTATTTATTTTTCCACTACTTTTATTTTAAAGGCCTAGAATTACTCTTGGTATACCAATTAGACTTTTAATCCCTTTGGAAGAAGAGTAATCCTATTAATGTTATCTGAAGAGTAGGGCTCATTTGAAATTTCCAGTATCCAAATATCCTTTTTGATCAAATAGCTATAATTAGATTCTGTTAATTGAAACTCAAGAACCTTAGCCAATAGAATATTGTAGAAAGTGCATTATGTGAGTAAGATATCTGGGTTTGAGGGTCGAATAACACTTAGCATCTGGAGGACCTTAAGAGCTGAGAAAGACCAACCAAAGTGGCAGCCAGGGATATTCTCCCTTGTTTTCCATCCACCACATTTTCACCGACATGTCAAAGTCAGGGCAAGTTCTACCCTGGTGCAGAACTCTTGTCACTGTTTTGCTGCGGACTGCACTGTACCAGTAAAGTGTCAGGTGCCATGCACTTTACATGGCTGTTGCTTATTGTTGCACTCACTGCAGTGACCAGCATGGTCTGAATGGCAAACACCTTAACTAGTGAACCTTGCTCCCAGATGTAACTGATTCCTGTTAGCCTAAGGTTCTCACTCTTCAAATCTAATCCATCAAGCCTCATATCCCTGTTTACCTCTGGTTGACAAAGCAATATAAAAAGTAAGACATCTCATTTTTCTGAACTCCCACGTTGCATTCTTGCGATAAAAATGGATGTGCTTTCGCTACATTTTTGCCAAGAGAACTGCTCCGGGGAACAGTTAGACTGTGAGGGTTCTTTCTCACTGATGGCTTTCTTGGCACCTGGAACTGATAAGTTGCACCTTCACACACAAAATGTGTATTTCCTTTTCCCTCTTTACAGATTAGTGTTTTCTGTTTCTTCTCCTGATGAACAGTGGTCTTGCCTAGTTTCTGTGCTTTTATCTCACAGGAGGAAAAGTAAGCTGATAAAAGATAAATGGGGCAGGGGTGCCTGGGTGGCTCAGTCGTTAAGCGTCTGCCTTCGGCTCAGGTCATGATCCCAGAGTGCTGGGATCCAGCCCCGCATCGGTCTCTCCGCTCTGCGGGAAGCCTGCTTCTCCCTCTCCCACTCTCCCTGCTTGTGTTCCCTCTCTCACTGTGTCTCTCTCTGTCAAATAAATAAATAAAATCTTAAAAAAAAAAGATAAATGGGGCAAACAAAGAATGAAAGAATTGAAACCAAAGCATAAAGTGAGGAGAATCAAAAGCCATGGAAGGGAGTTCATTTTAGCGGTGTTTCTAGAGCAAGATTACGTATGCACCGTTGCAAACAGCAAGTTTGTTTTTGGTACATGAATTGACTCTATATAAGTGAGTTGTATCTGTCTAAGTGGAAATATTCATATTCAGTCAGGATTTTCATTTTTAGGGATACAGGAAATCATATTTAATCAGGAAATTTTAAAGTATATAAATAAGTGATCCCAAAACTTCTAAAATTATGACTTAGAACTATTAAAGCCATCCAAATGAAGCATGTTCGATTCACAAATTTCACTATATAGCTGAAGAAAGCATTTATGTGTTTTTCAATTAGAAGTAAATGAAGATTATCTAAACTACAGATATGTGTATACACAATTTAAGACACAGAAAATGATTATACAAAAACATTTATCAAGGCACTAGAGGAGGTTATTTACACATTTCATGATTACCTCTGATGCAAAATTTGAAAAAATGCTTTAAAATTAATGCACTGTAGAATTACCATCTATAAAATTAATTGACATTACTGTGTATTCAAGTCATTGAGGGTTTATTTGCTCCGCACTGTTCCCTGTCTTATTTACTTTTGTATCTCCAGTATCTGGCACTATGCTCTGCATAGGTAGACATCTATAAATGTCTGTTGCATAACAAATGAATAAATGCAGTAATTCAGTTGAGGTATTTGCAAGTCCTGATTGGTATGTGTACAAATAAACAAATAGAAAGGAAAATCAGAATAAATTTGCACCATAAAGGCTCATATTCATTTTTTTCCTTTCTTTATTCAAAGAACAAGTAGTTTTACAAAATATAATATTTGAGATTTCCAAATATAATATATCATTTGAGGTTTCCAAATAGTCTAGAATACAAAGATTAATGATCAGTGTTTCATCATAAGAGGTCCACAGAATAGGGGACATGTAAATAAACTAATAATTAGAATATTATGAGTGTTCTGATAGACCAAAATGGGGTACTGTGGGAGCATATAATAAAGATACATGGCTGAGGTTGTGCTGACAAGTGGGAGACAGGAAAGGTATTGTTCCAAGAAGAGTCTTGTCTATATACATATCCTAATTTGATCTACTGTCTAAGGTAAAGTATCTGGTTTATCTGAAGTCCCTGTTAAACTTGAGAGTCACCACTGCGTCACCTGCCGAGAGTACCTTTTAAGAGACTCATGGACATAAATTCCAAGGGTCAACCTCATGTTGAAGATCTATCAATAACCAACTTTATCCACTTAGGTACTCTCATTTCAGTAATGCCAAAGAAATATGAATATGTGAATATGATTGTATTGCTGTGAAATGGACTCATATAAGCTCATGCCTTAAAATGTGAAATAAAAGTATCTGTTTTTTGAAAAAGCAAAGCGTAAATAATATTTGTCAAGTTAAAATGTTCATGACCTTGTGGAACTTGCCTTGCGTGTAAGTTAAACCAGTATTACTTAATACCTTGCTTTGAGGCCGATCTCCAACAAAAACATAATTCTTAAGATAAATTATAATTTTCTCACATGGAAGAATGTAAGTTAAATCCAATCAATATACTTGACAGTAGGTTCTTTGTCATTTTCTATTTTGTTTTAGGCTGTCAGTAAAACAAACAGAATTATGTTCCCATATGTCATTTTTTGTTAATTTTAATGATTCCTCTGAACACCTGGAAGTAGATATCTTCGATTGGTGAGTCTTCTTCAAATAAGAAAGATAAGCTTACTTTGTCAGTGATAAGGAAAAGCTCGATTGTGTATATATGTAGAATTATATTAAAGACCAAGTATTGAGCTATGGAAGATGCCACGTGAGATAGTAAATTAAAACATAGGGAAAGGAATAATCAAAGAGGGAAGAGGAGAAGCAGGAGAGAGTAGTAGTATTTCAATTTGTAAGAGTTACAAGTTGTAATAGGTGTCAACAGGATTTGAAATAAAAAAAGGATCATTTAATTTATCAAGAAAAGAGAAAAAGGTATAATACTTAAGAGAGTGATGTCATTGTGTATATGAAGGATAAGTAGGGCTAGTAGTTAGATTTTAAGGGGTTAAAAGAATTTTTATATAGAAAGTTATTATAGCCAACATGGAATAGATTCTTTGTCAAAGAATGTGGTTCAGATTGTAGCTGCCATTTAATATCCAACCCCCTTTTAATTCTGGCTAAAGACTATATTTCCAAGCTACATTTGCAGGTCAGTAAGTTTATGTGACCAAGTTCTGGCCAATGAGATGTGAAAGAAAGTGTAAAGAATTTCCAGGAAGAATCATGAAGGCTGCTTCAAGAAAGCTGGATAAGACACTCTTTTGTCATCTTCCTCTTTCTCCTCCTGAGGGCCTAGATGTCAGTGTAATAGCTGGAGCTTTGGTAGCTATCTTAGACCCAAGAGGTAACCTTGAAGATAAAATCATGCACTGAGGAAGGTAGAACAGAAAGATAAAACTTGGATTTCTGGAGACTCTGTGGATCTACCATATAGGTGCTAGATTTCAAATTCAGCTTCTTTTATATAAAAGAAAAATAAATTATCATGTTTAAGGAAATATTTTTTTATTTCTATTTTACACCTGAACTTAATCCTTCTCACAGAGACTGATGCTGTATCTCCAGGGCTCCTGAATTTCTACAAAGTATCTACCAATAGTGGACTTCTAAAGGGGAAGAGAAAGGGAAACTATACTTTGATGATTTGAATCTTTTAAACACATATCGATGACTTGTTCTACTTTTAAATCAAAGAGTTAAAGCCTATTGTGAACACTAATCTGCTTTTTTTTTTTCACTGTTAGTGAATGCATATGTGGTATTGAAGAAAGATTGTATATGGAGACAGACCAGTGATATTCTGAAGCATATGAGCTGGGTTATACTGTGGCAATGAACACCAAAATTTCAGTGACTTAAAACAAAATTTCTTGCTCACTGTACATGTTCAACATGGGTTGATTGGGGACTCTTTTCCATGTAGTCACTCCACATCATAGATAGCTGCTTTGCACAGAAGGGGAAGAATGGGCTAGATAATTGGGTACTAGTACTTACTGCTGGTGACACATAATCTCCCCTCACATTTCATTTGCCAGAACTACGTATAAGACCATGACTGACTTTAAGGGGTAGGAAAATATAATCTTTTTGATACACAGAAGCAGAAGAAAAGAAGAGATTGGGAAACATTAGCAGTATCTACTACCCTACTAAAATGTAAAAGAATCTATGTGGAAACATGTAATGCACAATAAAAATGCTTTTCCCTTTTGGTTACAAAATTTCACTATAATTACCACAGTGCCTCCTTATCTGCAGTTCTGCTTTCCACAGTTTCAGTTACCCAAGGTTGACCATGGTCCTAAAGCAGATGATCCTCCTGAGGTATTGCAAGAAGATCAATAGTGGTCTAATGCTACATCACAACACCTATGTCACTCACTTCACCTCATCATGTAGGCATTTGATCATCTCACATCAGCACAAGAAGGGTGAGTACAATATTTTGAGAGACAGAAACCACATTTGCATAATTTTTATTACAGTATATTGTTATAATTTTTCTATTTTATTATTGTTGGCCTTTTACTGTGTCTAATTTAGAAATTAAATTTTTCATAGGTGTGTATGCATGGGAAAAAATATAGCATATATAGGGTTTGGTACGATTTGTGTTTTCAGGCATCCGCTGAGGGTCTTGCAATGTATCCTCTGCAGATATGGGGGATTACTGAAATTTAATTTTTTAAGGAAGGTTTTTCACCATAAAGAAAAAGATAAAAGATTGCCAGGTAAGAATTTCTACAAGACTAATCTCTCTTTGGCAGGTATAAGGCAATTTGAGAAATAACAAGTCTCTTTGCCTGAGAATCTGAAAGATTCACAAGCACCTACATGTTTTTTCTTCCATTCATTTAGCAGACACAGATGGGGCATCTCTTAAGTACAGTTCAGGTAAGACTTATTGAAACCAGCGCATTGGGAAAAGGATATAGGATATGAGAAGGGAAATGGACATAATTCTAAATATTTCTAGAATTCTCTCTCTCAAAATATAATTTTATTCAGAATACAGCAACTACATTATAGCCTCCAAACACATTTAAGTTATTAAGCTAATTACCTCCCATGACTAAAATATTGCTGTGACATTTATCCCAGTTGGGGAATTTTTAAAATAATATCTAAGTAAATAAATCAGATTTGTCTGTGAATAGGATCCTGAGAAGACTTTCCTGACCAGCTGATGCTAGCTAGCTACATAAACATTTCAAACATTTCCTAGCAATTACATAACAATGTGGCAGTTTTCACTAAATACGAGATTCACTGGCATTTTAATCCAAGAGTCATCAATCTCATTCCTTTTGTTTCCTTAAAGTGGTATTTATTGAACTGCTCTAAATAAAGTATCACTGTACCAGAATCTCTTTGCTATTTCTTCCACTGCTTTTATGCTAAAAAGCCCTCCTTATTCAGAAACCACATTATTATTTACCTATATTTAATGCTAGTATTATGGTTTGTTTTATTCTCTTGCTTCCAGTCTAGTTATTTAATATTTACTTTACTTATTCCTTCTTTCCTGCACACCTTTTAACCTAGAATAGTGCATTCTCATGGTGGATATGGAAAACAATTGTTTCTAGAATAAATGATCACTATGGTTATTTTTACCTTTAAAGCATCCGACAAATTTGCTATGGCTTAATAAGATCTTGCAAATCAATTTTATTTTGGACAACTCATTATTTTTTTTATTAAGAAAACATAGCTACTTAAATTTTATGTTCAAATCATTCGGTTAAAAATGTCATTAACTCTTCATTCCTACTAATTAAAACTAAAACAGTTCAGCAAACAACATTATCAGTAGACTGTCAACAGAAAAGGATTTTTTTCAAAACTGAATGTGAGAAAACAGTTTTGGCATAGCAGTCCTATAATGACTTGTTCAATTGCTATTATTTCTAGTAACCTGAAGTGATTGCTTTTTACAAAACATATAGTTTGATATCAATACAGATAGAAAGGACAGGTAAGTTTCATGAGACTCTATAATAAACAGCTTAAATGAATGTGAGTTACAGAAAACCAAGTTTGAAAAGTTAGTCTACCATTATAATCTTCGGTATTTTTTCCCCCCCGAGTCTTATATTGGGATACTTTTTTTCAAGTGAAAACTTAAGCATTTTACTTTATTTTTAAATTTTTATTGTCAAATCAAACACAAAACAAATATATACTTCAATGAATTGTTTTAAGGTGACACTCTTTTTTTTTTTTAAAGATTTTATTTATTTATTTGAGAGAGAGAGAATGAGAGATAGAGAGCATGAGAGGGAAGAGGGTCAGAGGGAGAAGCAGACTCCCCGCTGAGCAGGGAGCCCAATGCGGGACTTGATCCCAGGACTCCAGGATCATGACCTGAGCCGAAGGCAGTCGCTTAACCAACTGAGCCACCCAGGCGCCCTTAAGGTGAACACTCTTTGAAACCATCATCCAAGTCAAGAAAGAGGACCTTGTCAGCCATTCCAGAAGTCTTCTTTGCTCCTGATCCCAATCACCCTTATTCTCCTCCCAACAATAACCATTATGTTGACTTCCACAGATACCAAATCCCTGTGTTTCTTTGTGGTTTATCACTCAAGTGTGCATCCTTGGCTAAATCCACAGTTTAGCCTTTAAGTGTGCATTTTTGGCGAAATCCACAGTTTAGCCTCTAAGTATTTTACTTTAAAACTTTTTTAGAATGCTATCTTGGTGCCAGTTTCTCAAAAAGGAAAAGTGGAGTGACTGTTTCCATCTTTGCCAAATAAAAAGTCTTTAAAATAGAAAAGGTTATACCTCTAAATCTTTCTTGAATGGGATTTGCATTACTCTCCTACTCATTCAAAATACTGACAATCAGTAATAACACTCTTTAGAAGAAATCCATCTAAAAAATATTTCGATGATAGTCAATATTGTCATGGGAAGAATCCAAACTTTCTACAATTTATTTTTATGGCACTTTTTTCTTTGTGAGGGCCACACAAAATTTTTGTCATAACCAATGATCTCAGTATATATCCATGAGAGAAAAGAAAGTAGGTATGTTTTAAAAATCAAGAGACAGTGAACAAAAGAAGAGAAAAAATGTTTCGAGTAGGGAATATTAGATAAGTCTAGGCCAACAATTAATGTAAGGGACACCAATTTCTTTTTCTTTGTTTTTTGGACAAATATTTTTATTAAAGAATAAAACAATATGGAAAAGTGAATAAATCATCAGTGTACAGCTTTATGGATTTTTATAAAATGAACATATCATAAACCACCTCTCAGATCAGGCTGTCGAAGGACACTCTAAGCCCCTGAGAAGGTTCCCTGTGTCCTCCCAGACATTATGCTCCTGCCCCTACAAAAGGTTACCACTATTCTCAATTCCATCACCAGATTAACTTGCCAGTATTCGAGTTTTATATAAATGGAGACATGTGATATGTATATATTCTGTTGTGCTTGGCTTCTTTTGCTCAGCATTGTAATTGTGATATTCATATGGTTGCATGCAATGGTTGTTTGTTTTTTTTTTCTTTATTTACTGCTGTATATCATTTTATTGTACGAATATACCTCAGTTTATCTATTCTACTAATGATGGACATTTGGGCTGTTTTCAGTTTTTGATCCATTACAAATAAAGCTGCTGGGGGCCTTCTTCTATTTTTCCTTTGGAGAATACATAGGTGTTATGTATTGGGTATATCTGTTGAGTAAATAGCTAGCAATGATATTTGCTTAGTAGAAGAGTATTGAATATATAAGTTTCCTGTATGAGCTTTAATTTTTATTAACATATAACTAGGTCCTTTGTAAATTAACAAGTTTCCATTTTGTTATAAATAAAACAAAAACTAAGGAACTGGCTACCAAGAATAGATTAGTGTGAATATTTTTTTTTAACATTTAAAAAAAATTTAATTCAATTAATTAACATATAATGTATTATTGATTTCAGAGTAGAGGTCTGTGATTCAGCAGTCTTATATAATATCCAGTGCTCATTACATCACATGCCCTCCTAATGTCCATCACCCAGTTACCCCATCCCTCCACCCCTTTCCACTCCAGCAACCCTCAGTTTGTTTCCTATGATTAAGAGTCTCCTGTGGTTTGTCTCCCTCTCTGGTTTCGTCTTGCTTGATTTTTTTTTCCTCTCTTCCCCTATGATCCTCTGTTTTGTTTCTTAGTGTGAACATTTTTAAAAAGCTGTATTAATGAAAGAATTCTGATAGTATTTATTGTGGTCAAAGGAAAGTGCACCTAAGATATACCATGGTATATTAACAATATTGATGACATAAAAATACTTAGGGCATTTTCTCCTTTGTGTCTGAGACTGAGAAGATAAGTTGATTTCATTTTCTTAATATATTATTTGGCTTGGCTAGCTTTGTCAAAGGGCCATGCTTACTTATGTTATTTATATTAATTTTGATGAATGAAAAATTCATAAGGCTAAAAGTGGACCGCAGATGATAAAAATTATCTCTGTCACAGAAAATTTAATGTCAGTGTTTACTTCCTGAACCATATTAAGTATATTTCATGTTTTGTTTCTCACAGCAAAATCTTGTTACAATTTCAGAACAAAAAGGAAATAGTTCCCTTGTAAAGGGACTGACATTATTTTTCTTAAGGAGAGAAAACACACACAATAAACCAATGCTTTGCCTCAGAAATAACTGCTAAATCAGCCTTTCAAACATCCAAACATCTATTTTTAAAATATAATTTGAATTTCTCTGGGTTATTAATAAACAACATTTTTATAAAAAGAATTTCAGCAGGCAAATAATTATAACTCGGATGAATAAAAAATATGTATGTAAATCAAAAGCATTAAAAAAAACAACAGGTAAAATGAAATACAGAGTCCCCAAGGGAGAAAAAAAAGGTGGTCAGCTACCATATCTCTGTAGTTATATCAGCCAGCCTAGCACATAGTAGGTACCTAATTTTTTTCTAGTAAAAACTAGAATGTTAGGGAACCGAATCATATTGTAATAACATACTACCTTAATCTTACTAGTAGTTAACCTCCTGAGGCATGAATTATGATTTAGCTTTATGATATATGCCATTTGATTCTTTTTTTTTTAAGATTTTTATTGATTTTTTGACAGAGAGAGAGACAGTGAGAGAGGGAACACAAGCAGCAGCAGTGGGAGAGGGAGAGGCAGGTCTCCTGCTGAGCAGGGAGCCCGATGCGGGGCTCAATCCCAGGACCCTGGGATCATGACCTGAGCCGAAGGCAGACACTTAATGACGGAGCCACCCAGGCGCCCCTGCCATTTGATTCTTACCCAATGTTCTGTGCCTATAGGAAAAACATCAGCATGAGACAAAACCTATAGAGACTAAGTAACTTCCTCAAGGCTTCAAGGAATTTAGTATTTCTGGGCTTCATCTTTGTATCTTAAAATGAAAGAAAGGCTAGGACTAGAAAACTGAAGATGAATTCTGGGCTCCACCATTCTACAACCTAAGACTACACAATTAGCCCACCTGGTACAGATTTGTATTGACTTCTCTCTGAAGTCTTATCACATTGGATTGTAATTTGGCTTTTTTCACTTACGTCATTTTTAGCCTGTTTTGTTTCCTGGTAAGATTATAAAGTAGCTATTTTGTCTAAGTTCTCTTTGAAAGGAGCACCTGGAAGGTAAGAACTATGTCTGATGTTTGTTTCCGGTGCTCGACACCTTACCTTACCTGATACATAAGAGGTATTAGTCAATAACCCACAGTAGTTTCAGTGTTGGTTACTCTCTTAACACCTTTATGACTGTTTTTTTTTTTTTTTTTTGCCTTAAGCATATGAAGCACCATTAGAAAATAGTATTTTACTAGGTCTTTTAGGGAAGATTTCAACACTGCCATGTGCAGAGTAACAATGGGAGAATGATAGATGCAGTCTCCCAATACGCTGAAGTGTTCGGATTAGCTATAGATGGTTACTAATTCTAGAAACACAAGTACCCCATTGAGGATAATATGAGGCATGGGTCATTTTCATAGACAATACTAATAATATAGAATGATATAATATAAAATATAGTGATAACAGAATGGAAATTATAAGTACTTGGACACATAAGCATATTGTTTTTAATTCTAGCAAAACAGGTCATCTGACATATATTTAATGATATATATGTATAATAATTTATTATTTTTTTAAATTTTATTTTTTTAAAAGATTTTATTTATTTATTTTGAGAGAAAGGGGGAGAGGGAGTGGGGGAGGGGCAGAGGGAAAGGGAGAAGCAGACTCCTGGCTGCGCAGGGAGCCTGATATGGGGCTAGATCCCAGGGCCCTGAGATCATGACCTGAGCCGAAATCAAGAGTCAGATGCTTAACTGACTGAGCCACCCAGGCACCCCAGTAGTTTATTCTTGAATGATAATTAGATACAAGTGTAAGCAGTTCATATAAAGGACTATAATTAGAACATTTTTTTCTTCTTTTAAAAAATTTTTTGGGGTGCCTGGGTGACTCAGTCGGTTAAGCATCCGACTCTTGATTTCGGCTCAGGTCATGATCTCAGGGTTGGGAGATCGAGCCCCAAGTCAGGCTCTGCACTGGGCATGGAGCCTGCTTGAACCTCTCTCCTTCTCCCTTTGCCCCTCCCCCACAAAACAATAAAAATGTAAAAATACTAAAATAAATAAATAAAGAATGTTTTTCTAGGGCATAAAATTAGTATCAATATTAACCTTTTCTGTTATTTATTTATTTATTTAAGGTGCAGTTGACATACAATATTATATTAATTTCAGGTGTACAACATAGTACACTTGCAACATTTATATACTTTACAAAGTGATCACCATGATAAATCTAGCTACTATCTGTATGGCAAGATTTCCTTTTTTTTTTATGTGGCTATTGTACATAATGCCACAGTGAATATAGGGGTGCCTGTATCTTTTTGAGTTAGGGTTTTCATTTTTTTCAGATAAATGTTCAGAACTGGAATTGCTGGACTGTATGATAGTGCTATTTTTAATTTTTTGAGGAACCTCCAGACTGTTGTCCATATTGGCTATACCATTTTGCATTCCCACCAACAGTGCATGAGGGTTCCCTTTTCTCCACATACTTCCCAACACTTGTTATTTCTTATTTTTTTGATAATAGCCATTCTGACAGGTGTGAGAATATCTCACTGTGGTTTTGATTTGCATTTCTCTGGTGAATAGTGATGTTGAACATCATTTCATTGTCTGTTGACCATTTGTATGTCTTTTGGAGAAATGTCTATTCAGATCCTCTGCCCATTTTTAATTGGATTACTTGTTTTTTTTAAGTTTTGAGTTGTGTGAGCTCATTCTATATTTTGGATATTAACCTCTTATAGTTATATCATTTGTAAATGTCTTCTCCCAAAAAGATAGGTTACCTTTTTGTCTTATTGATGGTTTCCCTCACTATGCAAAAGTTTTTTAGTTTGATGTGGTCCCATTTGTTTATTTTTGCTTTTGTTGCCCTTGCCTGAGGAGACAGATCCAAAAAAATATTGCTCAGACCAATGTCCAAGAGTTTACTGCCTGTTTTCTTCTAGAAGTTTTATGGTTCTGGTCTTACATTTAAATCTTTAATCTATTTTGAGTTTATTTTTGTATATGGTATAAGAAAGAGGTCCAGTTTTACTCCTTTGCTTCTAGTCGTCCAGTTTTTCCAACACCCTTTATTTATTTGAAAGAGACATTCTCCTTGCCATTGGATGTTCTTGCCCCCTTTGTTGTAGAGTAACTGACCGTTTAAGTGTGGGTTTCTTTCTGGGCTCTCTATTCTATTATATTGATCTATGTGTCTGTTTTTGTGCCAGTAACACACTATTTTGATAACTATAGCTTTGTAGTACAGTTTGAAATTAGGGAACATAATACGTCCTTTTCTGATATTAAATGTTTGGTCATCATGGAAACTTCTACATGTTCTACATGCTGCCTCTTGTTTAGTGAAAACCTTGGGTCTTACTTCAGAGTAATGAGGTTCCTTTGTCTCAGGAAATTCCATTCTGTCTTACTTATACCCATCCAACTATGCATCTTGTCATACATTCCTCTATTTTTTTAGCCATCTATTCATTCATCCAACCATGCACCCATCATCTATCCATCAAGCCATCTACTCACTCAGTTTATCAACTAATTATTGAGCACTTAATTTGGGCCAGCCTTACAATGTTGGAGAGACATACATTTAATCCAATTATAATATACTGAGGTAAGTGTAATAAATAGATTGCATAAATATGCATCACAAAGTTGGTTGAGAATAGCAAAAATTACCAGCAAGAGGTACCTGTAAGAGTTTCAGGATGAAGTGGAAAGACAGGATGGAAGAAATGACTTGTGTAGAGGTATGAAAGAATATGAAAATGGATAAAACAAATTTGTTGTTTCTGTGAGAGTACATATGTGTGTCCAGGGGCAGGCAGGAAAAGGGAGGAGGGGTCATAAGACATGAGGCCGGAAAAGTGGTGCCATTGGATCTCAAAGGGTTCTATATACTGTATTGGGTACTATTGCATTAAGGTAAAGTCTTTGTAGGATAGATAGAAGTTCATAAGTTCAAAAAGCTAATATTATCATGGGATCATTAGATCCATTTAGAAATTAAAGAAGGTTTTTATTTTTTTACAGTCAAATTGAACTAAGTTTCCGTTTGAGAAGGTTGAATTGAAAGTTGTTCTGTAATTGAAGAAGTTATTTAGGGGCACCTGGCTGGCTCAGTCAGTAGAACATATGACTCTTGATGTTGGGGTTGTGAGTTCGAGCCCTATGATGGGTGTAGAGATTACTTAAAAATAAAATTTTAAGAAATGAAGTTATTTAAAATGAGAGAATTATAAAAAGTGATCCACACATAGTTCACATGCTAAGTTGAGAGATTCAGTTAATAAAAATAAATAACCTGAATACTGGGCCAATAAGACTGATTAAAAATTCTTATTTCTCTGGAGGTAGATTATAGGAGACCTTTGCATTTTATTTATACATCCCTAGAGTATTTATAATCTTACATTGACAATATTATATTGATTTAGTAATCAGAAAAAAGTGAAATAATTTCCTATTTGAGGAAAAGTTTGAAGAAAAATATTACTTACCACAATGGGATATCCTAAAAGCTGAGACTTCAGCTTAATTAAATTTCAGAGAATTTGTTAAATTTTCCTTATTTGACAAATGCTTTGTAGCCTTCATCAACTTCAGCAGCATTGTAATCCTAGGGAGCCTCTGTGTAATAGAGCTATGCCCTTAGCAATTTTGATTAAATTTCACCTTAGAGAGCATTCAATATTATTCATTATAAAAATAAGAACTCAGAAATCTAAAGGCATGACATAGTCCTTTGCTTAATTGAAATGATGATAGTAAATATCCATCAATATTATGAACCAGAGCAGACAAACTAATTTAGACAAAACTCTTGTTAATTTCATGAAAAAAAATCAAAACTACTTTGAAGATCCCTTTTAGATGAACAAACTGTTTCTACAACAGGATATTCTAAAATAAATGTGAAACAGATAGTGGAGAACTGATCAAATTTTAAATGATTAAATTTTGATGCCAAGAACATTTTTTTATGTCATTTACAGAGTCCAAAAATTTAAGTTAGGTAGATCTACTTTTAAATTTAAATCACTTAGTGTTCTTTCAGCTAATTAATTTGAATAAAGATACAAGGAATGTTCTATCTTGGGTGCCATGATATAATAATGTCTAGCATCATGGCTGGAACACATTAGGCAATCATACAAAATGGCTGATGGACTATAAACCCCTTTCCTGAATTCAGCTCAGTTAGGTTCCAGGTATCCTTTGCATTCTTCAGGAGGATGCCCATGCTGCAGCTGTGACCATTAATTAGCATAGACATTGAATAGGTAAGGCCCCTTTTTGTTAATAGCTCTGCGAGATGAGCAGCACTGAGAAAGGTGGCATTCAGAGGCCAGTAGGTCCTCTGTTGTTCCCTAGCAATGTCATTGTCCCAAAGTGGATGAAATCAATGATTCACAACAGTTTCTCTTTCCCATTTTATTTTAAAAGTATTTATTATTTAGCAATGTAGGTGACATTTTAAAGCACTCTTCTGGTAAATACATCTTTTGGAAGGGCTTCAATTCATTACTACTATAAATCACTTTCTCATCACAGTGCCTGCCAGTGTTTCTTTCCCCCCGTCTCTCTTTTTTGGTGCAGTGCTTTTAACCCATATCTTACCTACTGCACTTAGCTGAACTGTTAGAAAAATACAAAAATTCATCAATGTGTTAACTTCATTTTAAGAAACTTTAAAAAATAATGAATGCTCACTAAATAAAAAGCTTTTTAATCTACAAGTATGACACATTCACCCACTTAATCTGGAAAATAACAGGCAATTTAGAGATGCTAGTTAGTTGAAAACTATGAGGAGCAGGAATCACTTAGTTGAACCTAGTACTTTTTTTTCCTATAAACTGAACTTGCTATAAATTTGGTAAAATGCAAAGATGTATTTTGTATGGTGGGCAAATCAGTCTCAATAAGCAAACCTTTTTTTTTTGAAGGGAAAGAGTAGGAAACAACATTGATGGAGTACTTACTCTCTACTGATATTTCATATATATATTATCTCATTAAAATTTTAAAATAATGTCATGAGATCAGTGTTTTTAACTTCCTGGTGTCAATAAAGAAGTTAAGTAGCCTGATCAGTGTTATTTAACTAGTAAAAGGCAAACTCACATCTGTTTGTACCCCCTCCCCCTTTTTGTGCATTATTTGTTCATTATAGCTGCCTCTGAGGAGATACTCTTTAAAACAGTTTTTGAATTTTGCAAACTACTTAAATCCCTTTAATCCTTTAGGGCTAATATCTAATTCAATATTTTAGTTCTACAGCAGAGATAGTAGTAGTCACACCATTAACTGGGCCATAATCAGTAGCCAGGCACCATGCTACTGGTGTTATACACGCTATTCTGTTCCCTCAAAAATTCTTAGAGGTGGTTAATAACAGCAACATTTTGTAGCCCTTCTAATGTGCTAGGGATTATTCTCAGTACCTCACACATATTAACTCACTTAATTTCATTTGGTGGTTATTATTATTTTATCCCCATTTTCCAGTTGGGAAACCTGAAGCAAAAGGAGATGAGGTATCTCAGTCAACGCAGAGAGATGAGATTTCATATTCAGATTGTCTGGCTCCAGAGTCTTCACTCTTTACTTTTTTTTTTTTTTTTTTTTGAAGAGTAAACAATTCAGAAAAGTTAAGCCAACTGAGGAAGATGATTGAGGGATAAGTGGCTAGCTGAGTAAAGCCTGTAATGTAATGTGTACAGACAAGTGACTAATTTCAAGAAAATATATGCATCTTGTTTATGCAATATCATAATAAAATTAATGACACATGTATTCTTTTTGGATGAATATGTTCCTGTCTTCTTAAGAATGCAGAGTATAACTCTCTGAGATCAGTCAGGATGAATCTTATGAAAAATCACTGGTTCCTGTCATGTATTGCAAAGCAGTGTTGTTCTAAAGGGTTTTAGCATGGGTCAGGTTTTTATACAAACACACAAATTTATACTAACAAGCTAAACAGTCCCAGACCACAGTGCTTAAAAACTTCTTCTTTGTGGTCAGGTGTTTTAGCAGCTACTTGCTGCTCTTGGCATGATGTTTAGACTTAGCATTCCTTAATTTGGTATGTTAGAGTGAAGTGTCAAAGAGATGAGACCATTCGTTGGTGTTTCTCAAATGAGAATCCGCAAAACTCTGGAGTCTAAAAATGTATTGGGATTCTATGACGATTTATTTTTCTTTAAAAGGAGTTAATAATTGCTTAAATTTATGCATTGTGAATTAAAACCATTGCTGTGTCTGGAATCGTTTTTGGGGAATGATGAAAAAATGTGAACAGACATGCATGCATTGATTTACATGGTTACAGGAACGGCAGAACTGGTGCTAGAATATTCAGACCAAATGATGCTGAAATACCATCCACTGCTCATAGGAAAAGAAGGATTCCTGAGACATTTAAAAAAATAAAAGTGAGGAAATAAGATGGCTATTTCAACTCATTTAGCACGTTGCATTTGTATCTTTGTTTCATAATCTTTTTGAATGAGTCAGAGTTAAATGTTTTCACTACCAAACCAAATAAGGATAAATCTGAAATTAGATTTGAGGCTTGAGCCAGCTACTTAACTAAATGGATACCAGAAAGAAAATTTGGGTTTAATAAGAACCGGAGTTAAAAAGATGGCCAGTTAATCACTGCTCACAAGAATTCTGGTTGAGGGAACTGTATGAGGTAAGCAGCTTATCGAGGCTGCATGAGGTAATGGAGATACAATGGAAATGAATTCAGAAAAACTGGGTTCACTGGCTGATTTACCATACAAACCTAGAGTTGTACCATATCTCTGATTTCCAATTTTCTCTTTAGTGAAATATGTAAGTTGGAAGAGGCTTTTTCAGATGTCAAATACCTACAATCTAATGGTCTATAGTTCTATAATAAAGGCAATGATAACTCTCTCTTTTTCACATGTTAATGACCCTCTTATTTTTAGGGATTTAACTAATTTTTCATAAGAACTTTGACAAAGGTCCCAAGTAGCATGCCATGCTTTATTAAACAACTGTGATATCAGCTACATCACAAAAATATTTGCAACTCGCCCAAGAGATCCAAGATGCAAAATAACTGCCTTTCATTGCAGTATAGATGAAAATAAAACAAAGCCTATCAAAAAAGGTGCATAATATAATTTTGCTGTATTTAAAAAGGTGGCATTGGAGCAACATTTTCTATATAATTAACACCATAGGTGAATCTAAGCTGAAAAGCAAAGACGTGAAAAAAGTCTTTGGACTTTTCTGGAACACTGACTATGGGCCAGCAATTGTACTGAGTAACTCTGCAAATATTAACTCATTTCAAGCCAGGTTTTATCCCCTTGTTCAGGAAGAGAAAATTGACCATCAGAAAAGTGAAGTAAAAAGAGTTGGAATTTAAACCCAAGTTTTTGACTTTGTAAACTAAGTTCTTTCTACCATGTCTTGCTGCCTTTGGGGCAATCATAAAACATGCAAACATTATAGTGAATCTGGATAGTAAAAGGGAAAACTCTAGTGATCACTGAAAATAGAAATACTAAATCAAAGAAATCTAGGTATTTGAATCTTCTAGGGAAAGTGCCAATAACAGAATTAAAACTAAATTTGGCTATTTTGCAGTATGTCCCCTTTCATAGTTTTTAATATTCTATCTTTAAAGTATCATGACAGCATCTCTCAACTATAAATCTTTGGCTTATTATCTAAGTTAAATGAAATTGTATCATTAAGATGCTTCATCCACAATCATCAGAATTGAAGTCAAGAAACTACTGATGGGCTCTGATAAGAAACAAGAATGCTGATATCAGAAATGGGGTTGCAACACTTAATGTGATTTTAAGATAATTCTTCCCCTTTAGGTTTCTACAAGATCTGGGGAAGAGGAGAAGACATCCCATGGGAGAGTGAAATAAGTGTTGAATTGACAGTTCAACAGAAACATGAGCTTGACTTGAATTTTCTGCTTCTCCCCCCACCCCAGCCAACACTATAGGGTAGCCAAAGAAATTAAGTACAAATGATAGCAATTGTGAAGGAAGTAGCTGAGTTGAAAAATAATAATGAAATAATAATGAATGGAATCTGACAACAAATTGGAGACTGGAATAGATAATTTTATGGTCATTCATCCATGAAAAAGAGCTAAAAAGGTGACATAAAATGAGATACAGCAATGTATCAAGAGAATGACCTTAAATGATGATGAGTTTGACAGATAAGAAGTAAAACATAAAGAGGGTTTAGAAACCAACAAGATAGTATGTGCAGTGTGCATAGCACTACCAAATCTCCATTCTATTCAGACAATTAAAAATCATGTAGAGTCTTTGCAAGAAAAGGAAAGCATTTGGAAAGTTCCATTTTTTATAAGAAAAGGCCTTTAAATAAAGGTGCTAATAAATCATCTTGAAAGGTGAACCCAAATTCCCATAAACTAACATCTTGGCTTACTAACACCTCTAATCTGGCCTAGATGGCCTTCTCCCCCTATAGTCAGCAAATGACTCCGCAGGTCATTTACATCAGTGAAATGTTTATATTATGTTTACAAATATGTAAATGTTTACAACGTATAGAGAAAATATGGAAGTAAGGCATATAATACATTTATGCTAAGCTTAGGAATAGTTTTATAAGCCTCATGAACTTTGTTCATTAAATTTGTAAATGTTGAAGATGATTTGACTTTAAAGAATCTGTCATGTTGGATCTGTTGTTTTAATTTAAATGTTTAAGAAAATGTGATTGATATTAAGCTTATGGTTTTTAAATTAAAAAAAAATTTAAGTCGGTTCCATGCCCAACATGGGCCTTGAACCCAGAACTCTGAGATCAAGAGTCATATGCTATACTGACTGAGCCAACCAGGAACCCCTAAACTTATGGTTTTTAATTGGGATTTTTCAAGATTATTTATTTGATGTTATAATTTTGATTTTAAGAAATAATAACAGATGTACATTTTGTACTTATGATTTTAAATTGATAAATGTAAGAAAAGAGAAGTTGTTTGTATATGATATTCGATGGCTTACATATTTGATACTTGAGTACTCTAGAAATTTAGACTTTTTAGGTTTGTAAGTAGTAGTTAAGTGCTTACGAGATTGTTTATTAGATTTGCAAATCTCTTTTGTTAGGTGTTTAAAATGCTTGAGAGACTTGGATGTGTTAAAATTTGTAATTGTAATTTAAAATGTCTAAGGAAATTGAATTAATCAGGCTTATAAATGCTGCTAAATGTTTAGGGAAAATTAATCTGCCAAGCTTATAAGTCAGTTGAGGATTGATCAGAGAACAAGTTTTGTTTTTTATTTAACAAAAATACTAGATTTATATGTGCATTTGTTAGATAGGATTTCTCTGAAGATTTAAATTGTAATTTTATCGAATTGAATGCAAATTAAAATATGCACCACTGTCACGATTCTTTTTATATATATGCACAAAATTTTCTTCCTGTACATTAGGAAATGATTGATTTGAGGTGGAGTGGGGAACACATTCAGCAGGAACCCACTTCACTCCTAGCACTGATATCCATATGTGAGTACTTTTTTGAAAAAAATTAAACTTTATTTTGAATAATTTGGAATAATGAAAAGTGCCCTTCTTATCCCATCATGATATCCATATGACATTACTAGTGATTTAGTCTAGATCACTTAGTTAAGGTATTGCCAGGTTTCTCCACTGTCAAGTTACTATTTTCCCCTTTTAATGTTCTAAGTCCAGCCCATACTCGAAACTGGTGGGAGCTAAACTCCACTAGCTATCTATATATTATTTAGAATCCTTCTGTAAAGAAGATTTGCTTTTTCTCTCCCAATTTCATTAATCTCTTGAAAGCTCCAATCTGTAAAATTACCTGTTACACCCTAAAGGATTGCTAAGAGGATCCATAATAGATATGAGTAGATATGAAGTTCTGTGAAAACTGCAAAGTTTTAAGCAATTATATTCTCTCGGGTATATTTTTGAAGTTAAGTTTTAAAGTATATATTTAAAAATAGGAGTACATCTTATCTAAGTGTGTTAACGTATTGAATATTAACTTAAATTGTTTTTGCTTCCTCAAGATGCCTCAAAGAGCAAACTCTTCATTAATGAAGAGGATTGCTAAGAGGATCCATAATAGATATGAGTAGATATGAAGTTCTGTGAAAACTGCAAAGTTTTAAGCAATTATATTCTCTCGGGTATATTTTTGAAGTTAAGTTTTAAAGTATATATTTAAAAATAGGAGTACATCTTATCTAAGTGTGTTAATGTATTGAATATTAACTTAAATTGTTTTTGCTTCCTCAAGATGCCTCAAAGAGCAAACTCTTCATTAATGAAGAGAATTTTAAAAGACTATTGATTGGATAACACAAACTCTTCAAAAGGAGCACATTGTATAGGTGTTATCCATGATCACATTATATTATCTGAGTCTGCACTGGGCAGTTCAGGATAAAGGGTACATATAGGGTAAGAACCACACATATATAACACAGAGTTTCAAACTTCCTATTAAAATCATAAGATCACCTTTGTTATAGTTGTCTCCTGACAATTTGATACCAGGAAAGGAATGATAAAATATTTTAATGAAAATTTAAAACAGCTTTATTACTTTAATGAAGTCCAAATTATATTTTCAACAGAGATCCCTGATGTAAGACTTGCAATCTAAATTCAAAGGCTATCATGTCTAAGCCATAGTTAAATTATTCTCATTTTCATATCAGAATTTCACTGTCAGATCAGCAGGCTGGCAATTACTGAGTGCAATAAGTTTCCAGTTATTAAATAATCAAATAGTAAATGTCAAATGATCAAACATGGGCTCATTTAAAGGAAACAAGAAAACAATCAATTTGCTGTAGTCTGGATCATCAGACAGACAAGCCTTGTTTCAAAAGATTATTTTAACTGCCTAACATTTTTCTTGTAGCATCTCAAACCTAGATACGTGAGATTTTTTTCCACCTCTAAGTCTTCTCAGTCAGAAAACTTGCCCGAATTTGGAGGGAAAAAAATGTTCCTTGGCTTAAGTTGATAAAATAAGGTTTTGTGTTTTGGAAACCTTATCCTCAACAAATTCTCAACAAAATACTAACAAACTGAATTCAACAATACATTAAAAAAATCATTCATCATGACTAAGTGGGATTTGTTCCTGGGATGCAAGGGTGGTTCAATATTCACAAACGAATCCATGATACATCACATCAGTAAGAGAAAGGATAAGAACCACATGATCATTTTAATAGATGCAGAAAAAGCATTCAACGGGGTGGCTCAGTCAGTTAAGTGTCTGCCTTCAGCTCAGGTTATGATCCCAGGGTTCTGGGATCAAGTCCCACATTGGGCTCCCTGCTCAGTATGGAGTCTGCTTCTCCCTCTGCCTGTCCCTCCCCCTGCTTGTGCTTGCTCGCTCTCTCTCTGACAAATAAACAAAATCTTTTAAAAAAAGAAAAAGAAAAAAAAGAAAAAGCATTTGACAAAGTATAACATCCATTCATGATAAAAAACCCTTAATAAAGTAGATTTAGAGGGAACATACCTCAACATAATAAGGCCCATATATGAAAGACCCACAGCTCATCATTAATGGGGAAATACTGAGAGCTTTTCCCCAAAGTTCAGGAACAATGCAAGGATGTCCACCCTCACTACTGTTATTTAACATAGTACTAGAAGTCCTAGGTACAGCCATCAAACAACAAAAAGAAAAGTTATCCAAATGGGTAAGGCAGAAGTCAAACTTACTGTTTGCAGATGACATGATACTATGTATAGAAAACCCTAATGACTTCACCAAAAAACTGCTGGAACTGATAATTTGGTTGCAGGATATAAAATCAATGTACAGAAATCTGTTTCATGTCTACTCATCAATAATAAAGCATCAGAAAGAGAAGTTAAGAAAACAATCATATTGGGCGCCTGGGTGGCTCAGTTGGTTAAGCGACTGCCTTCGGCTCAGGTCATGATCCTGGAGTTCCGGGATCGAGTCCCACATCGGGCTTCCTGCTCGGCAGGGAGTCTGCTTCTCCCTCTGACCCTCTTCCCTCTCGTACTTTCTATCTCTCATTCTCTCTCTCTCAAATAAATAAAAATAAAATCTTAAAAAAAAGAAAACAATCATATTTACACTTGTACCAAAAATAATAAGATACCTAAGAATAAACCTAACCAAAAAGATGAAAGACCTGTACTCTAAAGACACTTACCCAAGAGAATGAAGATGACACAAAGAAATGAAAGACATTCCATCATCATGGATTGGAAGAACAAGTACTGTTAAAATGTCTATGTTACTCAAAGCAATCTACACATTTAATGCAAGCCCTATCAAAATACCAACAGCATTTTTCACAGAACTAGAACAAACAATCCTAAAATTTGTATGGAACCACAAAAGACCACATATAGCCAAAGCAACCCTAAAAAAGCAAAGCAAAACTGGAGGCATCATAATTCCAGATACCAAGTTATTATAAAGCTGTAGTAATCAAAACAGTATGGTACTAGCATAAAAATACATAGATCAGAACATAGAACAGAATGGAAAACCCAAAAATAAACCCACAACTATATGGTCAATTAGTCTCTGATAAAGCAAGAAAGAATATCCAATGGGAAAACAACATCCTCTTCAACAAATGGTGTTGGGAAGACTGGACAGCAACAGGCAAAAGAATGAAACTGGACCACTTTCTTACTCTATACACAAAAATAAATTAACAATGGATTAAATACCTAAATGTAAGGCCTAAAACTATAAAAATCCTAGAGGACAACACAGATAGTAACTTCTTTGACATCAGCTGTAGCAACTTCTTTCTAGATATGTCTCTTGAGGCAAGTGAAATAAAAGCAAAATGAAACTATTGGGACTTCATCAAAATAAAAAACTTCTGCACAGGGAAGGAAACAGTCAACAATACTAAAAGGCAACCTACTGAATGGGAGGAGATATTTGCAAATGATATATCTGATAAAAGGGTAGTATCCAGATATATAAAGAACTGATACAATTTAATACCCAAAAAAAACAAATAATCCAACTAAAAATGGGCAGGAGATATGAACAGATATTTCTCCAAAGAAGACATCTAGATGGCCAACAGACACATGAAAGGATGCTCATAATCACTTATCATCGGGGAAATGCAAATCAAAACTACAATGAGATGTCATCTCACACCTGTCAGAATGGCTAAAATCAACAACACAAGAAATAACTTGGTGTTGGCGAGGATGTGGAGGAAAAGGAACTCTCTTGCACTGTTAGTGGGACTGCAAACTGGTGTAGCCACTGTGGAAAATAGTATGGAGGTTCCTCAAAAAGTTGAAAATAGAACTACCTTATGATCCAGCAATTGCACCAGTGGGTATTTACCCAAAGAATACAAGAGCACTAATTCAAAGGGATACATGCACCCCAATGTTTATAGCAGCATTATTTACAGCAGCCAAGATATGGAAGCAGCCCAAGTGTCCACTGATTGATGAATGGATAAAAAAGAAGTAGTATATATATATACAATGCAATATTATTCAGCCATAAAAAGAATGAAATCTTGCCATTTGCAATGACATGGATGGAGCAAGAGAATATAATGCTGTGAAATCAATCAATCAAAGACAAATACCATATGATTTCACTCATATGTAGGATTTAAGAAACAAAACAAACAAGCAAAGGGGGAAAAAAAGAGAGAGAGAGAGAGAGAGAAAGAGACAAATCAAGAAGCAGACTCTTAATTATAGAGAACAAACTTATGATTACCAGAGGGGAGGTGAGGGGGATGTGTTGAATAGTGATGGGGATTATGGAGTGCACTTTTTGTGATGAGCATAGGGTGATGTATGGACTTATTGAATTACTATATTGCACACCCAAAACTAATATGACACTGTAGGTTAACTGAAATTAAAAATGTAAAAAGAAATCCAAAGTCTTCTCAGAACAACCTAAAATCTAAAAATGAAATAGTCTTCCACAATAACTGGGGAATGGCATGTGGTAGGATAAAAATAGGAACTTTTTTTGTACAGTAAATTTAGTCATTCACAATTTTATGAATGTATCTCCTTCAGTTCCTCCTAAAATAATAGGAATTATAGATGCTAACATTTCTTGAGTTCTTACTTTGTACTAAGCACTGTATTATACACTTTAAGCTCATTATGTCATTTAATCTTTACAACATCCTTGAGGTAAGTACTTTTGTTTTCCTCATTTTTACATATGAGGACACTGAGTTTTAAAAAAAGTTATATAGGGGCGCCTGGGTGGCTCAGTCGTTAAGCGTCTGCCTTCGGCTCAGGTCATGATCCCAGGGTCCTGGGATCGAGCCCCGCATCGGGCTCCCTGCTCAGCAGGAAGCCTGCTTCTCCCTCTCTCTCTGCCCCTGCTTGTGTTCCCTCTCTCGATGTCTCTCTCTCTCTCTCTCTGTCAAATAAATAAATAAGTAAAATATTAAAAAAATAAATAAAAAAGTTATATAGTTAGTAAGGGATCGAGAAGGAATAGACTGCAGAGCCTACAGTCATAGCCATTCATTATTTTATACTCCTAAAATAAATAATCAGAGGTCTTGATATAAAAATTGCTTTGATTAGGTAGATTTTTTTTTTTACAGTCTCACAGTGCTCTTTTCTCATCCTCAATACATTTAGTAATTTCATGCTTCAATTTTAATGCTTTATAAAATATGTATTCACATCACTTTCTGGGTTATTAAAATTTCCTAGGTATTAAAATACCAGGAATGAGTCCTGGGCAGACTCATTAATGTAAATTTGGTAAGTCTTGATTATGTTTTACTTCAACTGTTTACTTTGAAAATTTCAAAACTAGAGGAAAATTGAAAAAATAGTAACATGAGAATCCACATAAGTTCACGTATATATACAAATTGTTAACATTTTGACATATTTGCTCTCTCTCTTTCTCAGTCTCTCTCGTGCATATGTGGAGATGTTCCTCAATGCATGTATATGCTATACACACACACACACACACACACACACACACACTTTTTTGGCTGAACAATTTTAAGAGTTAGTTACAAATTTTAATTTTAGGTACCAATGAATAAATTGGAGAAATATATATATTTTTAAGACTATTCCTGTTGATAAAGGAAAATTTCAACCTTCAACGTTTGTGGGCCCTGCTCCTAGGCTCCCAGAGAAGTTATTTATGAAGGTCAAAATGACTCCACAAAACCTTAAAGCATGGGCTCTATTTCTGTCCTGAGAACACATTGATTGTACATCTGCCTCATTAAAAAAATAACCAAAAGGGAGCATTCTGAGCATAAAGATAAGAAAAGCAAAAAAACCTACCTCGTTCCCATAGATTAAAGTCATACAGCCTTGCACATACTAAAACCAAAAGATAAAGTCTGTAACTTTCTGGACTGTCCTTCATCATGATGATTTGTAGCTCTTTATGGAAAAAAAAGTATACAGCCCTGCACCAAATGTTCCTTCCCCAGAGCATACTCTTCTTTGTGAAGATTTTGAATCCTGGACAGCTCTCTAGCTGTCAACCTAGGCTTGAGTAAAACCCTTTTCTTTTCTCTTTAAAATTAAAAAAAAAAAATTTTTTTTTAAATTTGCATTGACAAGGTAAATGGAGTAATCCAGCTAACATTTCTAAATCAACTTTAACTCTTATCAGGATTTCAATAACCACAGTTTATCAAAAGAAAATGAATTTTTATTTATTCAACTTGAATTTTTGATATTTTCTATTTGTTTTTTTATTGATGATGTCTTTTCAAGAGTTCTAATTTTGGTGAAAAGTGTTATCTCTTTTAAAATCAATTTTATTAAGGGGTAATCTATGTATAGTAAGTTGTGTCCACTTAAAATATATAATTTGATACATTTTTTGGAAGACATATACACCTGAAAACCACACCACAAGATATGGAACTTTTATATCACTCCCCAGTGTTTTCTTCTGTCCATTTGTAGTCCATCATTTCCTTTGCCCTGAGACCAGGCAGCCACTTATTTATTTGTCACTATAGATTAATTTACATTTCTTAGAATTTTATGTTAATGTAGTCATAGATTGTGTACTTTTTTGAGCCTGGATTCTTATACTCAGCATAATGATTTCGAGATTCATCCATGCTACTGAATGTATTTGTAGTCTTCCTGAGTAATATTCTACTGTATGGCTATACCACATCTTGTTTATCATTTGCTGATTGATGGACATTTGAATCATGTCCAATTTTTCGCTATTCTGAATAAAAAAGCTATGAATATTCATGTATAAGACTGATTTCACTAATTTGGATAAGAATGGAATGGTTAAGTAGTAAAATAGGTATAACTTTAATATTTAAAAAAACTGTAAAACAATTTTCCAATTATTGTATCATTTTACCTCTGTAACCCTAGTGTTTGAGAGTTCTAGTTGCTCCACATGCTCTCTCCAGCATTTGGTATTGTCAGCATGTTAATTTTAGGCATCCTTATAAGTATGGTGTTATCTCCTTGTGAATTTTAATGGCACTTCCTTAATGCTAATGCTGTTGAGAATCGTGCGTTAATTGGTCAATCATCTTCTCTTGCAGAGTGTCCTCTCAATCTTTTGCCTAGTGTTTATTGGGTTATTTAATTGTGGTCACAGCACATACTCTTTATGCATTCAGTCCTTTAAAGTGTAATGAGACTTGTGTTTTCTGTCACATGGTGTATCTTTGTGAATGAAACGTGTATTCTGCAGTTGCCGTGTATAATAATCAATAAATATCAGTGCTGTTAATGTCCTATAGTATTGCTCAGATCATCTATGTCTTAATTTTTTTTTCTAGTTCTAGTGATTGCTGAAAAAAGAGTGTTAAAATCTCTTACAAAGATTGTAGTACTGTTTATTTCTCCCTTTAATTATGTCAGTATTTGTTTCATGTAATCTGTTGCTCTCTTATTATTGTATACTTTCATGACTGCTATGTATTTCTGATGAATTGATCTTTTTTATCATTATGAAATCTCCTTTACCTCAGGCAGTATTTTTTATCTTAAAGCCTATTTTATATAATATTCATATATTAATATAATTAATATTAATATAATATTAATATAGTATTTCCAAACTACTTATGCTAGATTTTTTCCTTCTGGTTACTTTCAACTATTATATTTATTTATTTATTTAAAATATTTTATTTACTTATTTATTTTAGAGAGAGAGCACACGGGGGGAGGGACAGCAGGAGAGGCAGAGGATCTCAAGCAAACTCTGCAGTGAGTGTCTAGCCTGTCACAGGGCTGGACCTCAGGACCCTGAGATCATGACCTTAGGCAAAACTAAGAGTTGGACACTTAACTGACTGAGCCACCTAGGCGCCTCTCTTTGTTTTTATGTTTAAAGTGTATCTCTCGTAAATAGAATGTATTTGGGTATTACTTTCACATCTATTGTGAAAATTTTTCACCTTTTAATCAGACTGTTTAATCCATTAATGTGGTTATTGATATGGATTTAGGTCTACCATCTTGGTATTTTTAAAATGTGTTCATTAGACAAGGATTTTTGTAGTCACAATTCTTATACATGTTACATCTGCATTATAAAATTAATTTTTGCTTCAAATGATTATATTTTTTAATTAAGAAGAAAAATATTCTTTTTTTTATCCAGATATTTATCATTTCCAGTGCTGTTCACTTCTTCTCAAAAAAGATTTCCCTTCAGCCTAAAAACATTTTGTGGCACTTCTTATAGTATAGGTTTGCTGGCAACAAATCGTTTTATCTAAATTTTTTCTTTTTTACTTTTGTACTCAGAGGATGTTTTCACTGAAAATAGAAATTGTGAGTTAACTGTTTTTGTTATTGTTTTTACTGTCAGCTCTTAAATAATTCCTCCCAGGCTTTCTGGCCTCTGTGGTTTTCAACAAGAAAGCTAGAGTAGTTGAATGATTGTTTCCCTATATGTAATCTGTTGTTTACTCTGGTTACTTTCAAGATTTTATCTTTGGTTTTCAGGAGTTTTGAGTATATTGTTCCTAGGCATGGTTTTCTTTGCATTTATATTTCCTGGAGTCTATTGTGCTTTGAGGATTTCTACATTTATATCTTTTACCAAATTAGGGAGATTATCAGTCATAATTTCTTCATATAGTTTTTCTCCATTCTTTCTCTCCTCTCTTCTGGGACTCTAAGTACACATTAATTAATTATTTTAATTGCTTTTCTCCTTAGGTTCTTGAAAATTTTTGTGTTTTTCTATCTTTTTTTCTCCTCTTTTCCTTAGACTGGATAATATCTACCATCTATCTTTTAAGCTCACTGATTCTTTTCTGTCATCTCCATTATCCTATTATAGATCTCCATTGAATTTTTAATTTAAGATATTTTATTTTTCAATTCTAAAATTTCTGTTGGGATCTTAAAAACATTTTCCATATTTCTGCTAATATTTTCTATCTTGGTTTTCAATATGAGTATATTTTCCTTTGCCATATTAAATATAGTTATAATAGTTTCTTGAATGTCCTTTTCTGACAATTTTCCCTTTTGGTACATCTTGGAATTGGCTTCTATTGACTGTTTACTTCTTGAGAGTGCGTCACTTTTCTTGGCTGCTTGTGTAACTGTGGCCTGCTCTTGGACCAAGTCTACAATAGTGGGAAATTCAAACCATTTTGGAAACTTCTTTCAAATTTTAGCTCTCCTGCAAGGGTCTACATGTCTTCGTTTATACTCCAGAGCTTTCAGGTTGTTAGTTTTATTTTGTTATTGTTTTATTTTGTCCAGAGTTTATAGTTGTTAAACGGAGGAGTGTGAATCTGTAAAGAACCTTCCTCTTAATGCCATTCTTGAAGCAAAAATCCTGTGTGTGAACACCACCATTTGTTTTGAGTATAATTTATGTTTATGTTAGCCACTTTTGCAACTTAGAGTGAAGGTATATTTAAGTGGCTTCTGATGAAAGTTTTATATGAAAACAGCTTGCAGAACACATATTTGTTTTGAATGAAGTGATTTTATGATTGAAATTGGAAATTTATGAATATTTCTTGAATTAAGATAGAAATCATTTGAAGCACATAGTCAAGTTAATTTTATTAGGAGTTAACCCTCAGATTGTATTCAGATTTTCATCTTCTACTTACACGAAACGTATTTTTTAAATGTTAAATTTTATATCTCTCTTAAGTATAAGGGAATATATTAGAATCATTGGAGAGGAAATTCCAAAGGTTCTGTATATTTTAAACTTATGGATAGATAACAAAAAACATCATTAAAATTTATATTTTATTAATAGTGTGAGAAATAAGGTAGGCTGGTGTTTTAAGTATGGAGGTTAAATAAATCTTGCTTATCTAACTAAATTTTACTTACAAATAAATATATTGGGTAAGCTCTACAGGAAATGAATAATTCATTTCATGGAAATTTTGGTAATACTTTACATTAGGATAAAATCATGAGAAATATTTCTTTTGCTGAAATTTTAAGAATCTTGGGAAATTGGCATCTTTTTCTTTAATGAATGATTCTATGTGTACTAGAATGTTGTTATGACACTATTACAGAAAAATCTAATTAAATACAGCATCCAAGGAGGGGTATGTGTATGTGTGTGTGTGGTCTATGTGTTAGGGGCCATGGTTGGCTAATGAACTATCAGCTCGACATTAAATAAAGTAATTTCACTTGTAAGGCAACTCTGAAGTTATGGAGGGTTTGGGTTAATACTCAGTGAAATAACAAAACATTAATGTTATTTAATATCATGTATACATCAGTGTTAAGAATTGTATTGTATAAGTGAAAATAGGAAGTGAAATATGATTAAAAATAACCCAAGGTGAATATTTTAATTGAGAATTTTAGAAAAGGTTTATTGTGATAAATAAGATTTTAACTCTGTTTAACAATAAATGATATGCAGCACATTCCCCCTTAGATTGCAGATAATATCACCATTTTTGACTTCCAGCATACTTCTAAATTAAAAAAAGAAACAGCTTTGTTGAAACCTATAGGTAACCAAGAACAGATTCATAGCATCTATGATTTCAAAAGATTCTATATGATTAGTGCATACATACTTAAAAAGCACAAATCAAATTTAATTTTCCACTGTATACTTAAAAATATTTATACCTCTATCTATATTCCTGTAAAATTTTTTGGGGGGTGTCAATTACATTATTTTTACTGAAAGATGAAAAGAATAACAGATTTCCTACTGTGTTTCATAGCTTTAACAAACTGAATATTGCTTCTCTCAACTACAGTATGACACTTATACAGTAGACTTTTAATAAAACTCGAGTTCAAGCAAAGACCAGGGAAAGAGATGAACTAGCAACAAATAACTTTACATAATGTCCAGAAAGAGCCTACAAGTATTTTCCCTGTTTTTATTTTTCTCTCTATCCTCATTCATTAGAAAAAAAGAATCTGTGTGTGTGTGTGTGTGTGTGTGTGTCTATGCATATGTGTGTGTGTATGTAAAGACTGAGATCAATACAAAAGAGTAGATTTGAAAGCAAAATGCCTCAGTTTTACTCAGAGACACAATGGACAAGCTTAAAAAGATATTGCCTCTGCCTCATCCTATACTTCTAAGTGAAACTAAACTATGAGCAATAGAGTCTGATCCAGCTGAAGAAGGCAAAATCCTCTTTTGTTATATTCCTGTCCTGTGGGAAATAATTTTTGTCAACATTTCTAGTTCAATTAGACCTTTTGTACCAGTCAGATGATTTAGCAGTTACTAAATGGGTCTACCAGGGTTGCTCTGGGAATGTTTCCAGAATCTTAAGCAATATCGACTTTTCTTCAAAGTGATTTGATAACCAATGATCTGGGTCATAATGGTCAATTTTAATATATGAATGGTCTAATAAAGCTCCATACATGTTCCAATTTAATCTTTTCAAAGCAAAACTTCCGCTCTAGAATCTTATTATTGTTCACAAAAATGTCCTGCTAATTCCTACCTCTGAGCCTTCCCCTATATTCTTAGTCTATTCAAACTTAGCCCATTTCTCAAGGTACAGCTCATTCTTCCTCCTCCATTAAAGCTAGTATCAATCGTCCAAGTCTATGTTTGTTTCCCATTTGTAAAGCATTTTAGAAAGCCTTGATTACCAAGACAATAAAACTGAAAAAGAAATTGGGGAAACCATAAAATCCATTTTACTTGAGGTCTGGAAAGAGGTGGAAATTTGGAAGTATAATAGGAATGAAGGACGTTCGCTTACTCATCTCCCCATTTCCTTATCCTTACCTAAGATAAAGACTGGTACATTCTGATTGATTTAAATTTCAAAGCAAAGCTATTACACATTTGAGCTCATTCTCCATAAGCAGTACAATATAGCAGCAGTTGGGAGCTTGAACTTTAGAGTCAAATATGGAGTCATGCTCTGCTCATACTAGCTGGAGTTTTGGATAGGTTAAATTCTCTAAACCTCAGGTTCCTTATTGGTAAAATGAGAATAATAATAGTGTCTTCCTCATATTTGTTGTCAGAATGTAAGATATAAGGCAATCATGCATTTATTGTGCCTGGCACATTGCAATAACAATATTGTTTTATATTATTAATTTATAATTAATTTTATATTATTAATATTTTAATCAAATTAATATTTTCTTTAATCTGCCACATAATTTAAAAATTCTTCACCTGTCTTTTTGGAATGGTTTTCTAGTGCATCAGTGGACACCCAATCAATATTTCATGAATTGGAAAGAAAAGGGAAGGGAATGAGAAAATTCATTATCTACTCTGGGCAGGCACTAGGCTAGCTAAGTCAGGCACATTATCTCATTCAATCCTTATAATATACTATGTGGTCACACTTATCCTATTTTCTTTTATTACAGAGAAGAAAAACACATTGGAGAGATAATATAGTTTGGCTAATGTCTTAGAACTTGTAAAGGGCAAAACTATGGTTACTTTCCAGAGATTTTAACTCACTGCAAGTATTTTATTCATTCTACTTTATTAGTTTTTCTATTTTGACTGAAATCAATGGACTGACCCCCACCAAAAAATGATGCTTTCTTAACTCTTTAGACATTATATTTAACATCCCTAGGCCTAAAATTACTTTTTGAAAGTTTGATTTTTTTATCATAAAAAACCAAAACATAAAATTTCCCTCCTTAACCATTTTTTTAAAAGATTTTATTTATTTATTTATATATATTTTTTAAGATTTTATTTATTTATTCATGAGAGACAGAGGGAGAGAGAGAGGGAGAGAGAGAGAGAGAAGGAGAGAGAGAGAGAGAGAGAAGCAGAGGGAGAAGCAGGCTCCCAAGGAGCAGGGAGCCCGATGCGGGACTCGATCCCAGGACCCTGGGATCATGACCTGAGCCGAAGGCAGACGCTTAACCATCTGAGCCACCCAGGCGCCCCCTCCTTAACCATTTTTAAGTGCACAGTAGAGTAGTGTTAACTATATGCAAATTGTTTTGCAACAGATCTCTAGAACTTTTTCATCTTGCAAAACTGAAAGTCTACACCCATTGAACAACTCTCCTTTCCCCACTAACCCCAGCTTCTGGCAACCACCATTCTACTTCATGTTTCTGAGTCTTACTACTCAAGATACATCATGTAATTGGAATCATGCAGTATTTATCTTTTGTGATTAGCTTATTTCACTTAGTATACTGTCTTTATGGTTCATACATGTTGTAGCATATGGCAGGATTTCCTTCTTTTAAAGGCTGAATAATACTCCATTGTATGTATTACCACATTTTCTTTATCCATTAATCCATCCATTGACATGTAGGTTGTTTCCAGCTCTTAGCTATTGTAAATAATGCTGCAATGAACACGGGAGTGCAAATAACTCTTCAAGATCCTGTTTTAAAATTTTTTGAATGAATAACAAGAAGTGGGATTGTGGGATCATATGGCAGTTTCAAGTCTAATTTTCAGAGGAATCTCCGTACTGTTTTCCATAGCAGCTCCACCATTTACGTTCCCATCATCAGTGTACAAGAGTTCCAGTATCTCCACATCTTCATCAATACTTTTTGAATTTTTACTTCATAAAATACTTAATCATTAGTGATGTTGAGTATCTTCTCATATACTTATTGGCCATGTGTATATATACTTTAAGAAAATGTCTATTTAAGGGATGCCTGGGTGGCTCAGTCAGTAGAGCATCCGACTCTTGATTTCAGGAGTTTAAGCCCCACACTGGGTGTGGAGCCTATTTAAAAAAAAAAAAAAGTCTATTTAAATCCTTCACCTATTTTTAAATCAGAGTTTTTTGTTTTTTGGTTTTATTTTGTTGTTATTGTTGAGTTGTAGGAATTCTTTATATATGTTGACTCTCAACCCCCTGTCAGATACATAGTTTTCAAAATGTTTTCATCCATTCCATAGGTTGTCTTTTCAATTGTTGATTGTTTCTTTTGCTGTAATATAACTTTTAAAGTTTGATATAGTCCCATTTGCTTCTTTTTTTGCTTTTACTACTTGTGCTGTTGTTGTCACATCCAAGAAATCATTGTCAAATCCAATGTCATGAAGCTTATCACCTATATTTTCTCCTAGGAAATAGAGTTTAAGTCTTATACTTAGGTCTTTAACTCATTTTAATTTTTGTATAGGGTGTAATGTAAAGTCCAACTTCATTTTTTCCCCACAGTTGGAATACCCAGTTTTCCAAACACGTTTGTTGAAGTGATTATCTTTTTCCCATTATGCAGTCTTTGCCCTCTAGTTGACTGTCATTTGACCATGTATATGAAGGTTTACTTCTGAGTTCTCTATTCTGTTCAGTTGGTTTGTATGTCAATTGGTACATACTGGCATATAGTTTTGTAAAATGTCTTGAAATCAGGAAGTGTGAAAACCCCAACTTTGTTTTTCTTTCTCAAGATTGTTTTGGCTATTCAAGATCTTTACAATTCCATATGAATTTTAAGATTGTTTTTTTCTATTTCTGAAAGAGATTGCCTTGGGGATTTTGATAAGGATTGAATTGAATCTTTGCTTTGGGTAGTGTGGACATTTTAACAATGTTAAGTCTTTTAATCCATGCATGAACATGGGATATTTTTCCATATATTTGTGTCTTTAATTTCTTTCAGCAACATTTTTTAATTTTCAGTGTTCAAGTCTTTAACTTCCTTAGGTAAGTTTATTCCTAAATATTTTATTATTTTTAATGCTACTGTAAATGAGATTTTCTTAATTTCCTTTTCAGACTATTCATTACTGGTGTATAGAAAGCCAGTTTTTGTGTGTGTGTGTTGGCTGTGTCCTGCCACTTTTCTGAATTTGCTTATTAGTTTGAATAGTTTTTGGTGGAATCTTTAGGTTTTTCCTCAAGAAGATGATATCATCTGTGAACAAAGATAATTTTACTTCTTTTCTGATTCGGATGCCTTTTATTTCTTTTTTTTTTTTACCTAATTGCTCAGGCTAGGCTTTGTAATACTATGTGGAATAGAGTCGCAGAATGGACATCCTTGCCTTGTTTTTGATCTTAGAGGAAAATCTTTCAGATTTCCCTGTTGAGTATGATATCTATGTGCTTTTCATATGTGGTCTTTATTATATTGAGGTAATTTCTTTCATTTCCTAGTTTGTTGACTGTTTTATTATTACCATGAAAGGGTGTTGAATTAGTAAAATATTTTTTCTGCATCAGTTGAGATGATCATGTAGTTTTATCTTTCATTCTGTTAATTTGGTGAATTACACTGATTGATTTTTGTATTTTGAAACATTCTTGCATTCCAAAAATTAAATTCCACTTGGTTATGATGTTATAATCCTTTTAATATGCTATTGAATTCAATTTGCTAACTTTTTTTTTTTGAGGATTTTTGCATCAATATTCATCAGTGATATTGGGCTGTAGTTTTTTTTTTTTAATATTATGTTTGTCTGGTTGTCTTCTCTTTTTTTCTTAGTTTGCCTAACTAAGAATCAGTCAATTTTGTGAATCTTTTCAGAAAACCAGCTCTAGTTTGTTGATTTTTTCTATGGTTTTCTATTCTTCACTTCATTTATTTCTGCTTGAATCTTTATTATTTCCTTCCTTCTGCTAGCTTGGGCTTAGTTTGTTTTTCTTTTTCTAATTCCTTGAAATATAAAATTGGGTTCTTTATTTGGGATCTTTCTTCTGTTTTAATTACCTGTTTATCATTATTAACTTGCCTATTAGTACTGCTTTTGCAGCAACCCATGTTTTGGTATATTGTGTTTTTGATTTTATTTGTTTCAATATATTTTCTAATTTTCCTTGTGGTTTCTTCTTTGACCCACTGGTTGTTCAAGAGTGTGTTCTCTAATTTCCACTTCTTTTTGAATTTTCCCTTTTCCTTCTGCTGTTGATTTCTAGTTTCATTCCATCGTGGTTGGAAAAAATACTTGATATAAATTTAATATTAAATTTGTTAAGACTTGTTTTGTGGCCTAACATATGATCTATCCTGGAGAATGTTCCATGTGTGCTTGAAAAAAATCTGTATTCCGCTGCTATTTGATGGAATATTCTGTATATGTCGTTAGGTCCATTTGTTCTATAGTGTTTGAGTTTTGTTTCCTTATTGCTTTTGTCTGGATGATCTATCCATCATTGAAAGTGGGGTATTGAAATCCCCTGCTATTATTTTATTGTTTTCTATTTCTTCTTTCCATTCTGTCAATGTTTGTTTCATATATTTGAATGCTCTAGTGTTAGGTGCATAAATATTTAAATTGTTATATCTTCCTGGTGAATGGACCTTTTTTTTTTTTACCATTATATAATGTCCTTCTTTGTCTCTTGTGAGTTTCTGATTTAAAAATCTATTTTGCTTATTAAAAGTATGATCACATTTGCTTTCTTTTGGTTACAATTTGCATGGAATATCTTTTTCCATTCTTTCATTTTTAGTCTATATGTGTTCTTAAATCTAAAGTCAATCTTACAAGCAGCATAGAGTTAGATCTTGTTTTTAAATCTATTTAGCCACTCTAAGGGCAGCTAGATGACTCAGCCGGTTAAGCGTCTGCCTTTGGTTCTGGTCATGATCCCAGGATCCTGGGATTGAGCCCCGTATTGGGCTCTCTGCTTAGCAGGGAGTCTATTTTTCCCTCTCCCTCTCCCTCTCCCCACCTTGTGCTCTCTCTCTTTCTCTCTCATGCTCTCTCTCAAATAAATAAATAAAATCTTTCAAAAAAATCTACTTAGCCAGTCTATATCTTTAGATTGTGGAGTTTAATCCATTTACACTTAATTACCAATAGGTAAGGATTTACTATTGCCATTTTGTTGTTTTCTGAATATTTTATAGCTATTTTGTTTTTCTTCTCCTCTTTATTTATCTTCCTTTGTGTTTCACTGATATTTTTTACTGACATACTTGATTCCTTTCATGTATCTTCTTTGGAAATTTTCTTTGTGGTAATGATGGGGATTACATAAAATATCTTACAGTTATAGGACTCTGTTCTGAACTAGTAACAACTTAATTTAGGTTGCACATAAGAACTCTACTCCTTTGCATCCTCCCTATTTTATGTCATCAGTGTCACAAATTAGGTATTTTTATATTTTGTATCCACTAATCTAATAATATAGTTGCAGTAATTTTTAATGCTTTTATCTTTTAAATTCTAGGCTAGAATTAAGGTGATTTATGGATCACCATTGCAGTGTTATAGGATTCTATTTTTATCTGTATATTTATCTTTGCCAGAGAGCTTTATATTTTTACACGCTTTCATGTTGCTGTCTAGCATCCTTTCATTTGAACTCAAATGACTCCTTTTAGCATTTCTTGTAAGGCAAGTAATGAACTCACTTAGCTTTTGCTTATCTGTTAAAGGCTTTATCTCTCTTTCATTTTGGAGCACAGTTTGCTGGAAATGCCTGTATCAATTATTTCTCCTGGTTTAGTAATAATTTAAAAAGGCAAGACCGTACAGGGTTCAGATGATGGATCAGAACGTTTGTTGCAAGTAAATGTACACTGATATTCAATGCAACAATGTTAATTCCATAGAGAATGCTAGATCTTTAAATGCATTTAATTGAAGTCTATGCTCTATAGAGTAGAAAATACTAACAATAAATAAAATCTTTGTACTTTATAGACACAGGCTTAAAACCAGATAGAGGTTTTTCTATAATTCTCTGACAAGGCAATCTATTTTGGAGTTCAATTTTACTTACTCCTTATATAAAAAATTTTTTTTTCCTGATGCTTTGAAAAATGTTAACCACTTTATAACAATTCAGGTAGATAACATTTCACCTAAGAAAACAAAATATAATCAGAAGTATCAAAGTCAGTAGGGATAAGACAATATTTTAAGAAAATCTGCTATCAAGATTTGTGTTGCACTGACTCTTTTATCGAAGCATATCTTTGTGAGCCATCTGTTTCTTTCTCCTTTTCTAAGCAGATCTTTTCACAGTGTTACTTATCCACCACGGTAAAAGAAAATCACACACTAATCCAAATCTCAACAGGAAAAGAGATTACAGAATTAATCTAATTAGTTCTTCATAATTGTTCATAAATTTATCAAATGTTAACCTGAGCAAAACTCATTTATTATTAAAAAAAAAAAGGAAAAAAAGCTAGAAGAAACAATGAGATCCAACAAATGTGAGACACCTCCAAGCTAAGAGCCACTGTGGCACAAAGTCATCTTCTAAAGTGTCAGAAATTGTATATATTTTATTTCATGAATTGGTGTGGTTGGTTAACCCTGTAAGATGAGAGGAGAGGGCAAATTATAGCAGTGCCATAAGGAATACCACAGAGGGGAAATACTAAAAGGAAACATAACGAATGAAAGTTGAAGAAAGAAACCAAGTCATAAACCATAGCAAAATATATTTACTTCAACCTGTCATTTATCCTGTTTGTGCGTCAGAGACAATATTTAGATGTAAGTCTTTAATTAATGATTTAGACAAGAAAAAGAGGAAGCTATGAAGTCAAATCCAGATGTGGAAAAGTTTTCTAGTGCAAGTATATTTCAAGGTCCCTGTTATATGGACAAAGAGGTACCATTTTAAATTTCAGCCAGACTGCATTTTCGTCAGTGAGTAAAATGAGAACACCTACGGTAATAAGAATGAAACAGAATTTGATATTTTTTAAGTGAAGAAACCCGTGCGTTAGAAGACTTAATAGACTTTCACTGGGTAGTACATGTCCAGCTTCTTATAGTAAGAAATGCATAGTCCATGCAACATATATAGATCAATTTGCTGGAGGTGACTCAAGGATACAGGATATAACTCATCTTCCTAGATAATCTATTTTACTTAGAGGTTTCTTAATAAAAATTAAAAATGTTTGCCCCCTTAAAGATTTTATCCAATGCTAGAGAAAATAAAATATGTGTTTCATTTTTTCCCCATTTTAACTGTTCTGAAGATTTCTGTGTGGGTATGTGAGAAAACAGAGCATATGAGGGAAGGAGGGAGTAAGATAGAAAATTTTAATGTGCAGTGAGAGATTTAAAAATCTGATACCTCTATGTTCTTTAAGAACTTGCTGTTTTATTTACTTACTTATTTATTTATTTATTTATTTATTTTTGATTGCTTTTTTAAAAGATTTATTTATTTGGTTGACAGAGCGAGAGAGCACAAGCAGGGGGAGTGGCAGGCAGAGAAAGAGGGAGAATCAGGCTCCCCATGGAGCAGGAAGCCCGACATGGGGCTCAATCCCAGGACCCCAGGCTCATGACTTGAGCCAAAGGCAGACACTTAACTGACTGAGCCACCCAGGCGCCCCAGAACTTGCTGTCTTACTACCACATTCTCATCAAAGGGGAAAATGCTGAAGTATATGAAGCCAGCATCACTGGCCCACATGAAAAGTGCTGCCACAGGTTGAGATGAGCTCAAACAAGGATATTTCCTTTTGAAGTATGAAAGATTCCATGGCCCGGTGTTTAAAAAAATACTTTGACATATTACAAGCTAGTACTGAATTGTTTTTGTTGTATTCTGTATCAAAACATTTCTTATAAAGCAGTTCACTTCTTCCAACAATTATATTGCATCAACATTTTGTCTTTAAACAATTGTCTAAGCTTTCATTTCAAGTTAAGCTAATGTTCTTTATAGAAATATTGCTCGGGGTGGGCGTAAAGAAATCTAGAAAAGTGCGACTATACTCCCTCCCTTTTCCTCAATTGCTCTACCACCTGAAAACAAACACACATGCACACATGTGTGCAGACACACACACACACACACACACACATTTGTGGCATGCATGCCTCTGAAATAAATCCTAACCCAAACAATTTTGCTTCCTTATGGAAATCACTGGCCTAAGAGAAATAACTGAAAGAAATCCAACACCCATATTTTACAGGGAAAAGCCATTAAAACTTTTTGTTTTTGTTTCTTTTTACAAGTACAGAGAAAGAAATCTTGTGTACAAGAAACAAAACAGTAGAAAGCATAATGAAACCAGCAAACATCCTGTGTTTTGAGGTGTCCCTCTAGGCCAATTTCTGAATTCCCTTATAATGTGAAGGTATAGGGTAAGTATATATAGGAATGTATAGGGTAAAATCTGGTGATGCCCTGTAGTAAAGATGAGGATGTGTTTTAATACACTCAAAAGACATTCTGAAGCAACTGGTTGTTTTTAGTTCAAAGTATTTATGATTTTGCTTACGGATGCATTATAAACAAAATTAGTTGCCTTAACTAGTCTCTCTCCAGCAAGGATCTGAATCTAAAGTCATATTCTGACTAGCAGCTTTAAATCTCTATCCAACTATATAAATGTTCAGATTGGACATATGTTGATAACGCCTTAGTAACAATATTTGCTTTTGCATTTGAGGCTCTTATTTTGAATATTCTAGGTAGAAGCAGTGGACAATCAATTGAAATTCTTTTAGAACAGTGGAATATTGACTTGTTGAAGTTATTTTTATAAATTGTTTAGTCCTCATTTTAGTGAGAAATTGCCTGGTCATCAGCAATTTAAAAAACGAATATCAAAGCTTCTGGTATGGTTAGAGGGCTGGGACCAACCGTTGGACTGACTTTCATACCAACCTTCACACAGATATATTTTATGTCTGAAATAAAAAGAAAACCTACCTGCATGCACTAGATAGTGTCCAAAAGTAGACAGACATTGGAGACAAATCAATGCTTGGTAGAATGGAATCACACGGAGTGGGCTTCCCATATATATCTTTTCAACTGATGACAGCACCGGTCTTCATCATGTAGGGTAGCTAAAACTTCAATAAAAAATCCATAATATTATTGGCTTGAAGAACCTGAGGACAGAATTTGGGTCAACCATAGTCACTGAATGATGTCAGGTGAGATTCCCAAAATGAGAGAGCCTAAGAGGAGGAGCCTTGAATTCCATGTATCAATGCTAACCAGCTCTTTGTCTGATCTGAACGACACATAAATGGGACAGACTCCTAGCAGCACAGCTAAGGCTACAATAAATGAACTGACATTTGGGCTGCTGCCATTGCAAGAAAAATAGTTTCAGGTTTAAGCTGGCTATGTATGGTAGGCCAAATAATAGCCTCCCAAAGATGTCCATGTCCTAATCCTTGGAATTGGTCAGTATGTTAAATTATTTGCCAAAGGAAATTAAGGTAGATGGAGTAAGGTTGCTAGTCATCTGAACTGAAAGAGGAAGATTTTCTGGGTTATGTTAGTGGGCCCAATGTAATCTCAAGGGTTCTAAAATGTGTAAGAGGGAAACAGCAGACTCAGTCTCAGGGTGATGGGATATGAGAAAGGGTAGACAAACCACTGTTGGCTTAGAACATGGAAAAGAGCCACCAGCCAAGGAATTCGTAGTTTCAAGACACTAGAAAAAGAAAAAAAAATAATTCTCCCTTAAGGGCCTCTGGAAAGGAATGCAGTCTTGCCAGCATCTTCGTGTTAGCCCAGTGAGAACAATTTCAGACTTATGATGTTCAGAACTGTAAGATAAATTTGTGTTGCTCAATCCACTAGGCTTGTGGTCATTTGTTACAAAGACCATAGAAAACTAATGCAGATTTTGGTACTGGAAGTGGGGTGTTGCTGTAACAAATACCTAAGAATGGGGAAGTGGCCTTGGAATTGAGCAATGGATTAAAGCTGGAACATTTTTTGAGGAGCATTATAGGAAAAGCCTGGATTACCTTGAACAGATTGTTAGTAAAAACCTGTATGTTAATACACTTGCTAGAGAGAACCCAGAAGGGAATAAGGAGCATGCTATTGGAAACTGTAAAAAGGGGATGTATAGCAGCAGAGAAGTGAGCAGAAATATGTTCTGCAGTTAAAAGGAAAGTAGAACTTGTAAGTAATGAACTGGAATATTTAGCTGAGGAAATTTCCAAGCAAAGTGTTGAAGCTGTGGCTTGGTTTCTTCTTGCTTCTTAGAGTAAAATGTGAAATTAAAGAGATGCAATTACAGAAAAACTATCAGGCAAAAAGGATCAAATTTGATAACTTGAATCTTTAGGAAGGAATAAAGCACAATATCAGAAATAGTAAATGTGTCAGTAAATATAAGAGGTTGTTCTTTCCCCTCTTAGTTAAAATATAAATAATTGTTTAAAGGAAAATTATAACACTGGATGGTGGAGTTTCTAACATATAAATGTAATACATATGATTAACATAAAGGATGGGGGGGTAAATAGATCTACATGGTTACATGGTTTTGATATTTTATGTGTGGTAGTACTATATTAACTGCAACTAAAATGTGAAAAGTTAAGGATATGATTCCTTATTTAATTGATATAATTGATATAATTCCTTAAGTCATTTAAAAGTATACTAAAAAAAAAACCCAATATATATAAATGACTATCAACAAAGATTTAGAAAAACACAAATTTATGTAACTAGAAGAGGTGTGGAAAGGAACCAGCCATCTAATTTTCGCAGTGCAATGGAAAAGAACTATTTTTGTGTTTTCTAAAAATATTTATGAGCTCTGTGGCCTTAAACTTTGGCAAGAGAAATTTAAATCTCATATAAGATAAACTGTAAGGCATGTTGAATATTGCTATTCTACACAATTGCTATTCTTATCTAGATGTTTAGGCTAATGTCCATAATTATTGTTGGTATATTAATGGAAATGTAGCTCTTGTAAAGGCAATCATTTTGGTTTTTTTCTTCTAACTGAAGATTAAAGAAGCTTGTCATTTCCAGGAGGTAATATTCTTCATCCTAACTTTTGGGGCTTTCCTTCAAAATTTAATTATTTTGACTTCATTCATAACAGATTTAGTATTCACAGTGATAGGAAGGGTGACACAATGTTCTTCTTAATAGGTGAACCTAATTTCTGGTAAAAACAGTAGAGCCACTATTTCAATTTTCTGCTTACAAGCAAAAGCAAAATTTCATACCTTCTTAGGTAAAATGGGCTCGCACTCTGGCATTCTCTTCCAGAGTTATTTATTCAATGTGTCATTTAAAATTGTTTTGAGTCTAAAGGTTTCTGGGAAAAAGCATTTATTTAAATATTCCAATTATTATGCCATGTCCTTATGCAAGCAAAGAAATGCTGAACTGTGATTGAGATAAACTTAATATCCTTTTCTGATTCTAAACCTGGATCTTAACAAAACTGAAAAAAAAAAAGGATATCTCACTCTGTATATTTATTACATCAGTAATGATAAGAGAGGAAAGTTAAATATAAAATTCAATCTATAGGGCAGTTTATCAAAGCAACCAAAAATGACTGTGAATCTAAGAAATAATAAAAATCAATAGAGGAAAAACAGGGGAGGGTTGGTGAATGCCAAAGAAGTAGGTGTGTCTGGGTACAGATGTGGCCTGAGTCAGAGTTGCACAAAGTACAACAAAAGAATTCCTAACTCAGCCTAATGCTCCCTAAAAATTACAGCCCAATGTATGTTATGCCTCAGTTAAATAATAACACAAACTGTAACCCAGCATTCAATGGTACTCATGTATTTACATATTATAGAAATACCCTTATATTTATTGATTGGCATAGTAAGTTAAAAAATAGTTATTGAGGGGCACTGGGCTGGCTCAGTCCGTAGAGCATGCGACTCTTAATATCAGGGTCATGAGTTCAAGCCTCACATTGGGCATGGAGTCTACTTAAAAAAAAAAAGTTATTGGTTGCACTCTAAACAAGAGAATTGGTTGTACAATTACCTATATTCATAAAAATTTTCCATTTTTCACTTTTAAACTGCATGTTATCTAAAATGCTGTTAATAAAAAATAATATATTCAGATTATTAGGACAAACATTTCTTAGCAAATTCTATATCTATGCACTGCATTTTGAAATTTCTACAGTATCTTCAATGTCAAATGTAGACTTTGCGTAAGTGGCTGACATGTGAAAGAAGCTCCCAGGTGTTGTCAATGGTGTTGGGCTCATAGACCACACTTTAGAGTGCTTCATAAATCCCAACCCCTTTCCAGCTCATCCCTTCCACAGAAGATAGATTTATATTGCTGACTGCCATATTAATAATTAATACTGTTGTTTTAGGCAGGAACTTACACTTTAGGGGTAAATATAGGAGCAGCAGATAATATAATTCCCTAGGTGTTGAACATGAAAAAAAAGGTTTGCTTCCCTCAATTAGTGGCCCTATTGATTCCTTAGCATTGTAGCTATGAAAACCAATCAATGTCATATGGCTGTAGGGATGATGTTTTTTGTGGTTCTACTCTATAAGCAATATTCTTTTAGTACCTCATTCCTGTTGTCTATGGAATGATGTACTGCACACTAAGATACCAGCTGGTCATGTTGGCCAATCTCCAGAAACCTGACTCAGTCCAATTAATATCTTTTTAGAATGACCATTTACGTGAGACTAATGTGCTACAGCAATGAACAGCAGTAATACATTCCTTTGACAAAACTTCTTAAACTCAAGGAAGGAAATGCACTGTAGAAGAGGGAAATTAATAAAAACCCAAGTGTTGCAACCACTTGTCTCAGATCTGTGACTTTGCAGCCTGGATTTGCAAAGGAACTAGAAATGGTTTGATCCATTACAAAGTAAGTGCCGACTTCTATGGTAAAGCATCTTTCTGTCATTCTTAGTAAAGATATGCTTGGTTTTAGTAAAAAGGAGGAAATGTACACAAAATATCCCATTGTTGGTAAAAAAACATAGAATATCTATCTCAAATAAAATTAATTTTACAGGTGATTGCAGGTCCTTGCAAGCACTGAAATCACATTCACAAAAATGGTACTCAGTGTTCTAAAATAGGGACAATGACGTATAAGAAAGTTCATGAAGCACATGGAATTCCAAAATATCTTTAAAAAGTAAAATATGCAAAGGCAAAAGGGTGGTTGATATGAAGGGCATTTCATGTTGGTAGAAAGAGAAGTCCAAGCAGTAACAAAGTACAAACAAAAGGTAATGTTATCTTGTCAGACTAACCAATGCAATACACTGGCTAAGAGTGAAGTTTTTACGATTAAGGCCAATACAGACAGTTAAGAATGAGCAGAGGTTCATAGGTGATCACAAGCCACAATGTGATAGGCCTATCCAAGCCTGGCCATACGCCTGAGGTACACAAACTTTGACATCGTTCCATATATTACTTTGCTCAGTGGAAGTTGTGAACTCACCTAGACTCTACATGTTGGGCATATTTATCAAGCCTTAAACTCCTTTATCCACAAACAACATTTTGAGATTTATTGAAAGTAATTTGACCAGGGCCTGAGTTTGGGTTGGGGGTAGAGAATAGGTTATGATTCTCTTTCTCCTTTTACTACTGCATTCCTTACCAAAGAAGAAATACAGTAACAGTACATTTTACCATTTTTCATTTTTTCTTTTTTCCTTTAAGGCATTAGAATACTGAAGAAATTTAGTTTAACAAAAATAATAGTGATATCACCATCACACCTTGTGGTAGGCAGAATAACCCCCAAAGATGTCCATGCTCTAAACCCCCAGATCCTGTGAATATTCTACTTTCCATGGCAAAAAGGACTTTTTGGGTGTCATTAAGAGTATAGACCTTCAGATGGGAAGATTATCCTGGATTATCTGCGTGGGCGCAATATAATCTTAGAGAACATTCTCTGGTGGGAGTGAGAGATAAGGCAGGAATAGAAGAAGAATGTTGAAGTGTGAGAGAATTCAGCCTGCCGTCGCTGGGTTTGAAGATGGAGGAAGAGGTGACAAGGAATGGGGGTGGCCTCTGGAAGCTGGAAAAGGCAGCAGAACACATTCTTCCCTACAGCCTAGAGATGGAACACAGCCCTGCTTTTATTTTAACCTAGTGTAGCCTGAAGTAGATTTCTCACCTGCAGAATGAGAATAGATTTGTGTTGTTTAAGCTAAGTTGGTGATAATTTATAACAGCAACACCTGAAAATGAATACATCAAGACTGATAAGAAATAAAGAAGTGGACACAAAATTATTTGACCTTAGCCCTCCCCTTTGCACTGATCTTTTACGATGGCCCTAGGAGATATGCATTAATACCCTCAGTTTAAAGATGAAGAAATCTTAATTTGTCTAGCCTTTATATTCACTCACTCCCGTATTCATCCACTTTATAAAAAATATTAAAAACCTATAATAAGTAAAATTCTATCTTAAGTGCTGGGACATAGTGGTTAAAAAATAAAGAATGACACCAATCTAAGTCTTCTCGCATTGTCCTTACATTTTGCTGGAAAAGAAAGGCAAAATCAGAATGCTGCTGGCCTGTAAAACAGACCAGCATACGGCCCAGGAGGTCAGGGAAGAATGCTCTGAAGATACCATGTCCTAGATGAGACCTAGAATGGAGTAAGTTAGATGAAGCGAGGGAAGTTGGTGGGGGAAATAGTTTCTTGAGCAAATGCTATACCATGGAGGCAGGTCTAGAGAGAAAGCCAAGTTTAAAGTATTTCACAAACTGAAACCAGTTCAGAATGACCAAAGGAAGGGAAGAAGTGTCTGGATGAGGCTGAAGAGGTGGGCACAGGGAGGTCCCTGGATCTCATCTTAAAAACAATGAAAAATGAGTGAAGGATTTTAAAGTAGTGTGCAATTCAAAAATGTTCACATTTTAAGTATTCCTCTGGTTGCAAAAGTTTAAATGGATTGGAAAGGAGGTCGAGTGTTGTTTTCCAGGACAATTAATAGGCCATAGTGGGAGACCAGGGAAGAATGATAGGAAGGAAGATGGAGAGAATGTGCTACATTCAAGAAATATTTAGGCTTGGCATGGACTTGATTTGTCATGGGGCATTTGGAGTCCAACAGTAGTTTTAAAATTCTGGCATCAACTACAGGGAACATGGGTCGATTTTTCGTGAAGGGCAATATTCCAACAGATGTTTGTTTGGGAAAAAATATTATGAGTTCTGTTGGATATATTGAGTTTGAAATGTCTTTGAGTCATTCACGTAAGGAGACTGAGTTGCCATTAGATATATGGATTTGGAACTCAGAAAACAGGCTTGGGCTTGAGAAACATATCTGGGAGTCACTGACAAATAAAGCAAGAGTATACCAAGGGGGAAAGAAAAGTGCCTGGGACAGAACCTTAGGGAATGCTATTCCAGTGATAATGGAATACAGAGAGTGAGAAACTGACAGTTTCAGAGTCACTGACAGAGTCAAGATATGTAACCAAATTTGCATGACTCTGAAGTCCAGAATCCGAGATATCTTGTCTATTAAAGAACAATTTTGAAAGGCTTTAAGAGATTCCTCCTTCTTCTGAATGGAATGAAGATCATGGACATTTAAAAGACATATTAAAATACCTTCTTCAAAATTAGTTATCCTTTTTTTCCTATTTTGGGTCTATTTATGATGGAACAAACACCCCTAGGATCATTCTTCCTTTTGGAAGGCATTTGTCATGTGTTATAAATCTGTATGGCTGGCTTTAGCTAAGGAATTAATTAATTTAATTAATTTTTAAAATTTGGATTATGCATTTGATATTCTTCCTAGTCATTATAGTGTGCATATGGAATATAAATTATGATGATGTAGTTATACGTGTTCTCTCCCAGAACTAGAAAAGTGTGTTTAGAATTTTCTGTTTGCTGGAAAACAATTTGGCACAACATAAAAATATTTGGCAAGTTGTATATTTGAACATTCAGAGACAATTTTCTCCTGCTCGTCTCCATTCTGCCTCATTGTGTTCTTCAAGCAGCAAATGTGAACATGATAAAATAATTTCTTTTTTCACCAAATAGTCCTAGGCAGAGCAACATCATAAAGGAAGACAGCAAAACATAGAAAACACTAACAAGTCTGGAGAAATGAAAGGGTAACTAACACAGGCTGTAAACGGCACGAAAACATCGCCAGAATCAATAGAAGCTGATGTGCATCAATTTTACTAATAATGGTCCCAGGGATTGTATTCTGAGATTCTCAGAGGGTAAAACTTAATGTGAAGACACACAGATTGAAATTTATAATAGCAGTCTAAGACTTTTATTCCATTCTTAGAGATATGATGCAGGTTGCACTAGTTTCTATTACATTACATTTGTCCAAATGGACATTTACATTGGCACAAACTTTGGAGAAAATGGGTTAGTTGCATATTCTGCAAGTCTTTTTTTTTTTTTTATTTAACCTTTTTGGTTTAAAGATTTGAGAGAGAGAGTGAGAGGACGAGCTGGGTGAGGGGCAGAGGAAGAAGCAGACTCCTCATTGAGCAGGGAGCTGAGCAGGGAGCCTGATGCAGGGCTGGGTCCGGGGACCCCAGGGATCCTGACCTGAGCCGAGGGCAGACACTTAACCAACTGAGCCACCCAGGTGCCCCTAACCTTTTTGGTTTAATAACTATGTGTTAGCAACTGACTGGAGGTTTATCTTCCTCAGTAGCATTGGAAGAAATTCTTTGCAGAAAGCAGTTTCCTTTTGCACATGCCCCAAAGACCAGGGGTATTAATATCAAATATATACCATACAAAACAAGTACAGACTGTCCGTTTGGATACTTTTAACTTTTAAATCATGTTCAAATATATTTACTTCTACATATTTCATTTTTTTAAAATAGCCTTTATTTTTTAGAGTAGTATTAGATTCACAACAAAACTGAGCAGGAAGTACAGAGACTTGACATATACTCCCCGCCCTCCGCACCCAATTTTACTATATTACTTTATTCTGATTAGAGGTAACACAAAGGATGGAGAAACAGGATTCGAGAAATGTGGCAGCCAAATGCATCCCACTTTTCTCTCCGTTCTCAACGTCAAAGTAAATGATCTTTTCTGCATCTGCCAGTCAGACTGGCTGAGGGAGCTGGAGAAAAAGCCACTGCAGAGCATTCACCCTCTGAACTGTCAAGAATCATTAGGGAACCATACATGCATCATTCTGCAAGTGCAGTTTAAATCCTAGAGAAAATCTTCTCCCAGAAAGACAAATCACTAAGATTAACATAAGAAGGGACAAACTTAAATGGATCAATATGAAGATAGTAAAGAGGTATCAAGATGGAATCACAGCCTAATTTTACTAACTTTTAAAAGGCAGTCTTTAAAATATTATTTAAACTATGTCAGATTATGCAAAAAGTATAAAACTTTATGAAAGGACATAAAAATATGAGCAATGAAATACCAAGATATTTGGGAAGGAAATTGTAATTAGAATCACAGTGTGGCTTAGTTTTTTGTGGTTTAAAACACCTAAGACAAATATACATTTCTTAAGGAAGAATAGCTGTCTAAGAACAGCCAAGTGAAAATAAAAGAGATTACCAAGGTGGAATTGGCTTTAGCAAACAGTCTATATTAAAAAAATAGATCATATAGTTATGGTATACAGGTAAAAAGAGATTGATGTAGCAGAATCGAGATTCTACAAATTGCAGAATATATGAAAATTTAATGTATGACACAGGCAGTATCAATTCAGTGGGGGAAATGTGGTTTATTTAATAAACATATCTGGGCATTATTTCAGGGTGAAACTAAGTTGAAGACCCAGTTTACATCATATGCAAAATAAATTTCAGATGTATTAAGGAAGAACAGTTTTAGAAGTAAACATTGGAGGCTACCTGCAAAAGCCAAGGATGGAAAAGACTTCTTAAACAAAAACAGAAGTGCATACACTATTAAAAAAACAGAGACTTTTTGCTACAAAATTTATAGTAAGTATGGTAGGTTAAAGGCTAAACGTCAATAAAAAATTGTTAAATTGACAAGAAGACAAAATGTAATCAAAATTTGGACTGGAAAAAAAATGGAAAATCAATGCACACTAGAGAAAATCCAAAGGTCAATTAATATAAAAAATATGATGAAACTCATTATTGGTCAGGGTAATGAGCATGAAAGTAACCATTAAATACCATTTCATACCTATCGGGCTGGCAAAAATATTTATTGCTAGTGAGGATATTGAGAAAAATATATGCTTAAATCTTGTTTGTAGAAATGTACACAGTGTACATTGTTATTTATATCTGCAAATTTTTTTTGTGTGTGGGAAGGAGAGGAATCTAGCACTATCTATTTTAATTTAAAAGAATCATATCCTTAGATCTGGCAATGCCATTCCTGTAAATCTATCCCATAGCAATTGAAGCACGAATTCATTAGGCTCCATGTTCAGGGATGTTTACTGTATCATCGTAAAAAGAACACCGTAGAGGAATAATTGGATTAATTATGGCACAGCAACGACATGGAATATTAAGCTGTCATTAAAAACAGTGAATTAGCATAGTTGAAGATTCCCATGAAATGTTAAGCAATAAAATTAAGATGCAAATATACACTATTGTATTTTTAAAAAGCAAACAAAACCCCTTGTACATGTGAGTAACTATATAAGTAGATTTTGACTGATTACTACCTGGGAGTGGGAATGGAATACTTGGACGCGTACAGACTTGAGTGAGAGAATGTTATATAAGATAGTAATAATAAATCCACATGACATTTCATTTTGGTAAAATCATACATGTGTAAATGACACATGTGATGAAGAAATTCAAATAAAAATATAGAATTAGATCTATCTGCTTGTCAGATGATCATGATATTCTGTTGAGTGAAAAAAGAGAATTGCAAAATAATGGGCATAATGGAATTTTGTTTTGATAAAAAAAGAAAATTAGAAAAAATTAGAAAATTAGAAATTAGAAACAAGTATTTAAAAAGGTATGTTTATATCAACTATGAGAAAAAGGTGGAAAGAGGCATCCTAGGCTTGTTAACATTCTTACTTTGCTGGGATGAGAGCAGAGGTGAGGTGTTGGAAGGCAGGTAGAAATGGTTAATTCTGCATTTTAAGATAGCTATTCTGCTTCACTTATTACAAAACAATCAAATGAAGACAAATTTTAGAAAAGTAGTATAGAATGAAAGGGGGAAATTGGAGGGGGAGATGAACCATGAGAGACTATGGACTCTGTGAAACAAACTGAGGGTTCTAGAGGGGAGGGGGTGGGAGGGATGGGTTAGCCTGGTGATGGGTATTGAAGAGGGCACGTTCTGCGTGGAGCACTGGGTGTTATACGCAAACAATGAATCATGGAACACTACATCAAAAACTAATGATGTAATATATGGTGATTAACATAATATAAAATAAAAAAAGTAGTATATACATATTACAGAAAACTATAGAAAATTTATGTAAATAGAAAACTATGATAAGAAAATAAAAATCACTTAATTCCAGAACACAGAAATACACATTTTTTGTTAATTTTTTCTAGTATTTTTTCTGTTCTTGTATATAATTAAGTTTGTATACAAAATTTGTATATGCCATTTTGCATTTTCAGGGTGTATATATTTTTCTTTATACTTTTTGCTTAATAAAATGCTGTGTTTTTGTATCATTAATCTTTGAAAATATTTCTCACATTGACATTTAATTTGATGAATATCATAATTTATTGATTTGTTAAATCATTTTCTCATTTTTACACATTTAGATTATTTGTTTTTGGAATTCTAAACATCTTGTACCTAATATCTGCTTTAAAAAAACTTTTCTATATATATATATATTACTTGAAATATCAAGCTTCTATAGAGCTTAATAACTTAAAACACTAAAATAAAACAAATTTTATTTCTTTTTTAAAAGATTATTTTAAGGGGGGAAGGGCAGAGGCAGAGAATCTCAAGCAGACTCTCCACTGAGCACAGAGCCTGACGTGGGGCTTGATCCCATGACCCTGAGATCATGACTTGAGTGGAAACCAAGAGTCTGACGCTTAACCAACTGCATCACCCGGGTGCCCAAACAAATTTTATTTCTTGAAGATTTCCCAAGAACTTCTGCTCATGCTTCATTCCTGGTCACTTTTTCTCCCCCTCTTCTCTTAAAATCAGATGTTGATTAGATTGAGAAAGAATCTCTCTATTCCCAATCAGGTCACATGTATACTATCTCTTCTTGAAAACAAGGAATCTTTGAATATTCACTATTCAAAACCCCAAAATTAAAAAGGACTCAACACATTGCAATAAGTTATGAAACATCTTGATTTCCTGTGATTTTTTCCTAAGAATAAATTTCTGGAAGTGGAATTCTTCAGTCCAAGCTCGAGGTACTTGATATTTAAGTACTTGATACTTACTGTCAAGTAGAACTATAATAAATTTGTACCAATTAACCCCCTTGCCAAAAGTATACCATGAAAGTGCCTCTGTCAAAACATCATTATGACTATTTACAAATTTTTGTTAATTTATAAAAGCCTAAACCCCCCAAAAGCATTTCATTAATCTTTTAATTTATATTTCTTTTGAGGAAAGTTGTACAATTTTCATGATAAATAATCATTTGTATATTTTATTTAATGAATTTTATATTCATTTTTTCCCCCCATTTTGGATTTGGATGTTTGTGTGTATGTGCTACATACCTTAAAAAAGAATAACACACTTAGGGTTCCTGGGTGGCTCAGTTAGGTTATGTGTCCGACTCTTGATTTTGGCTCAGGTCATGATCACAGGGTCATGATCTCAGGGTGGTTAGATCAAGCCCCACATCCGGCTCTGTGCTCAGTGGGGAGTCTGCTTGAGATTTTCTCTCTCCCTCTCCCTCTGCCCTTCCCCCTTGCTCTCTCTCTCTCAAATAAATTAATTAAAAAAAATACACTTATCTGGAGAAATGGACATTTCTGAACACAATGACCATGTGATTATTTTACTTTCAATTAAAGCAAATTAACAGGGTAATTAGCCACAAAATGACATTTTACTGTCCACTAGAAAATTCCTGTGACTTCTATAAAATTAAACTCCAGTGTGAAAAACTTGGAATTTCTATTTCAAAAGTTATAAATTATATTATGCAGTTAAGGTACAATTACATTCTTATCCATGAAGAATTTGTCTTTAACCAGGAAGATTTTCAATCAAACTTCATGCTCAAGAGGATTCTGTAATATTACAGTATAGTGTCTTCCTTCCAGTCAAATGTTGAAGACAGCATTCAGTCATGACAATGAAGTTGGATTTGTAATTCAAAAAACAACAACAAATAGGAATGCTGACTATGTTACTATCTAGCTGGGTGATTTGGAAAAGTCATTTGACCTTTCATGAGCCTATTTTTCTCATTTATTAAATTATAAATTATAAAGTTGGCATTCTCTCTCACTTATCCTGCTTTGTCTCCATCCCACCTTTATGTAACTCACTGTATGTTTATTGATTATATTTACTGTCGGTCTCCTCCCCCACTGGAATGTCAAACCCCATAAGAGTGAGGCCTTTGAGTTACTGCTTACCCCTAGCACCTAGAAGAGTGCAGGCACACAGTGAGTGCTCCATTAACAACTGTCAAAAAGGGCGCCTGAGTGGCTCAGTCATTAAGTGTCTGCCTTCAACTCAGGTCATGATCCCAGGGTCCTGGGATTGAGCCCCACATCTGGCTCCTTGCTCAGCGGGGAGACTGTCGCTCCCCCTGCTTGTGCTCTCTCTCTCTCTCTCTCTCTGACAGATAAATAAAATCTTTAAAAAAAAGTCAAATATGATGATGAATAAAACCCATGCTAGGAAGGAATTTATAATCCAGTGGATGAGTTTCTGAGGGAAAATGCCAAAATAATCTTTTCAGAGAGGAGAATATATTCCATCTCTAAATAAGAAACTAGGACTTAAAAATGGGAAATATGTAATATATAAAATGTTCAAATCATTTGACAAATATATTCACTTAAATCGGATAATGAGAACTTGAGGAATGCATAGAAATAATTTTCTTTTTCTCTTTCTTTTGTAAATAGAACTTATGCCAGGCCTTGCCTTTGTTTGAGAAAGTAAGTCAGAGAGTGAAGGGGCAGCAGTAAGTTTATGTGATATTGATAAATGTATTGCGTTTGGTCACAAGGTACTTCAAAGGATACAATGTCAACATTAAACAGAACTATAAAGTACACTGAGGAAGAACACAGTTCACATTTAATGTTTTAGGATGAAAAATACAAATATTCAAGAAATAACATCATAAACAGAATCCAGTTAAATATATCAATGAGTTACATATGCAGGTTACCTCAAGAAGTTAAAATAATTTTAACTGGTATTATTGACACCACTAACATAAACCAAAAGGTTTTACAAGTTATCTTCACTTTTGCTTTTATTAATATTTTTATTTCTGAGATTGTTCTTGAGTGAATGTAAGTTCCGGCATCGTTCCAGATACACAGGTGGAACTACAATCTCAGGGGCTTCAGTTACACAGGCCCACTTGAATAATGGAGTCGGCCCCCATGCTTCAGAGCTAGAGACTCATGAAAACTTGTCTGAACTTGGAAACCGTGAGCATGACACTCTGGTTTACTACGACCCAACTACAGCATCTGTACAGCCTGTCCTTTCAATCCTGTAGTGAATGTGTGCCTGTTGTTGTATGGTTCTTAGAAGAACATTTCAGCTTTTAAAAATTACTTGACTATGGTCTCTGGTGGAGGGAAATATATTTCTTCCTTAGGCAGACATCCCGATACACTACAGATTAAGTGTCATAAGTTTGTTTTATAAGGAGTAAGTCTTCAAAGTTTTCTGATTTGTAATCTGCAGAGATGTCTAGCTTCTGGTTCTTCCTCCAGAAAAGATGTGGGTACTGTTTGGTCCAAAAATTTTAGAGCCATCACATATGCAGTAATATTTCATTACGATTTCTCTGAGTATCGAGGCTGCCATTATTTTAGAGTTTGTTTTCTAGGAAACTATTTTACTGATACAAAATCCTAGATATTTGAAATTCTGTTATAGCTCAAATGATGTTTTATAACTCATTTCAATGTATTGGGTCTCTTTATGAAAGTTATTGTTTTGAATTGTTGAGTTGTTAATATTAAAATATTCTTCAACTTCCAGAAGAGTGAGTATACAATGTAATCTTAGTGGTAATGAAGAGATACTTTTATAATCTAATCAACTTTTAATTTTAAAAGGAGAAAAAAAAAGTGACCAGGAGTGAGGTATGAGCAGGAGTTCTTGGGAAATCTTTAAAACATGAAATTTATTTCATTTTAGTTTTTTACATTATTGAGTTTCATGGAAGTCTAGAATTCCAAATAATATAGAAAAAATGCATTTTCTTTAAATTAGTGGTTCTACTCACCTGAGTGCTCAACTCCCCTTGTATTCTTATGTATTTGCTATAACAATTAATGGGATAATGGATTAATATTTTAGTTCATCTCTGTCTTTCAAAAAGTGCAATTATAAGTAAAGAAGAGTTTTCATTGCGAGGTATAATCAAAAGGATTGATTAACGATGGAGAATCCGGGGACTAAGGCAAACCTAGAGAAGTATTCTATTTTTATTTATTTTTATTTATTTATTTTTGGAAGGAAACTTTCAGACCCACTCAGATTTTAGCATGCAGCAGGTCACCCATTCTACTTTAGACACAGGTTAGGTCCTTTCTAGAATTTCCCATTGAAGAGACTCTTGGATTTTAAAAATGTGGAGTTGTCCCAATTCTGTTTCTTTTTCTTTTTTTTAAAGATTTTATTTATTTATTTGAGAGAGAGAGACAGATATAGGGAGAAGAGAGCATGAGTGGAGAGGAGAGGGAGAAGCAGGCTCCCACTGAGCAGGGGGCCTGACGTGGGGCTCTATCCCAGGACCCTGGGATCATGACTTGAGCTGAAGGCAGACACTTAACTGACTGAGCCACCCAGGGGCCCCTGTTTTCTTTTCTTATATATTTTTCCCAAAATGTGTGTGTATAGTTTATTTTCATTTCAGTCCATTATTGAGTAATATTGCAGCAATTTAAATATAAAACGCTTCAACTACAAAGTACCAAAAGGCAATCACAGCAATAAAAAGGAATAACCGATTGACATATAGTAATTTGAATGGATCTCAAGACATTATGTTGAGTGAATAAAGCCAATCTTAAAATTTCACATACTACATGAGTCCATTTATATAGCCCTTTCAAAATGACAAAATTACAGAGATGGAAAACATACTAGCAGTAATCAGGAGCTAGGAGTTGTGGGAGAGTGTGGGGGTAGTATAGAGGGTAAACTCTGTGGTGTTGGAACAGTTCTGTATCCTGTTTGTGGTGATGGTTACACAAATCTACACATTAGATAAAATGGCATAGAAATATGTAAGTGCATTTTACCAAAACTAGTTTCCTGATGTTGATAATGTATTTCAGTTATATAAAATGTAACTACCAGGTTTACAGGGTGAGAGAGAGATAACTGGGACCCCCTTTGTTCTATTTGGCAAGTTCTTGTGACTCTATTAATTATTCCAAAATAAATTTTTAAGGACCATGGTTATTAGCAAATAATCATGGTCTTTTAATCACTTGAAACTTTTACCTATGAATTTCATTTTTAAGATAGGTTTTACAATATCCTGTCATATATTAGAGATACCAAAGAAACCCAAATATGAAGTCTTGAAGTCTTTCATATAATAAAAAAAATGTCTTTTGTGTTCAATTACCTCCCCTGCATATTATATTTTAGTAACAAATTAAAACTTTCAAAATGTAAAGGCAAGAATCAGAACTCAAGAAAACTGATTCTAATAAATGTACCAGCCAAAATCATGTAGGAAATTTCAGAGTGAGAAGGGAGAAAAGATTATAGTAGTTTTATGAGTTTTTACTGGGTTTTTATGCATGGACTTCTAAAAATTTCCTTGGTATCAATAAAAGCCTACGGTAATTTATCTTCTGTATTTAATTCACTATATAGATCGAGAATTTAAAATGATGAATGTGACATTACACTTTCTACAGAGTAATATCATAGAAACAGTATGGGTTTGGGACCAGCAGAACTGTGTTCAACTTCTGGCTGTGTGATTTGCTAGCTTGGTGATTTCATTGGTTATAATAAAGGGATAGGGAAAAAGTCACTTTGAAATGGTTTGAGTGGTAAATGGAAAAAAAAGAATGGAGTCAGAGGGATAGTTAAATCCTTGTTTATGGGGTGTGTGTGTGAAAAGGATTCAAGAATAAGTGAGTAGTCAAACTAAAGAGCGAAACATCAGTCTACGGCCATACCACTTTGAACACGCCCAATCTCGTCTAAAGAGCCAAACATCTAATGGGTGTGAAGATCAGAGCATCTGCTGCTCTGAGGCAATGCTTGGCCATGGCAATTGTGATAAAAGCACTTTGGGAATAATAGTTGAGGAATAAATAAAAGATGAAAAAGTGGAAAATATCCCATGAAATCAGTCTCAGGATTATAGATGCCAAGGAAAGGAGAGAGATGGGCAATGGTTAGAAACAAATACACCGTGGACACAGTGAGAGAAATCATATGCATAGAAGAGAAAGGATCATGGAGAAAGATTGAAGATAGAGAGACTTGGGGGATAGAGAACTAGACAGAGAGACACTTCAGGTCTCTGAAGTGGCAGGAGGGTATGGAATACAGAAGAAAGGGAAAATATTTATCCTGGCTTTTAAAGGGTCCTTCTGCCACTGAGAGGAGATAGAAAATTTTAGGTTGGTGTTTTGATTAGTAGTGGCTTCCTCCATCCCCAGCTAACTCAGCCCTTAACATCTCTCCTCCCTAATGGGTCAGTTCCTATTAGGAATTATTATATTATTAAGGTTCTTTTTGAGTGGGCCTTCTTGGAGGCTTCAATCTGGTTTCTTTCCAGAGATCTCAAAATAAATATCTTTGCTTTCTGAAAGAAATTATTCAACAACCACAGTTATTATTTCCAGATAGTATTCTCACAGATAAAATAAATTCTAGAAAAATATCAAGTAAATAGAAATATGGCACACTGGTTTTTGAAAAAAGATAAAAAGATTCTTCAACCATAACATGGTAATAACAACATTTTATCTGCCTTAACTGAAGGGAGGAGGTGAACACATTCAATGTAACTTAATCCAGGGAAATAGGTTAAGAATCATTTATTTAAAAAATATGTCCTATTTACAAAAGAGAGTATGAGGCAAGAATTTAGAAAATTGTTAGCCGATATATAATATGCTTTCAACATAATCTAATAATAAATTATCAAGATGCATTTGAAGTCTTTAAGATTCATCTATTTCTTAAGATATATTTATTATTTTTCTGGTTAGAGTGCAATGATTTTTAAATATCCTTAAACAAGTCACTGAAAAAAAGTATTCAAGAAACACAGATGGGAAATTTAACCATTAGATTTCTTTATTTCATACAAACCCTACATTTAGTCTAGAGAAAACAAACAAAAAAACTCTACATGAAGTATTATTAAAACGCTAAACAAATCATTTTACCATAAATCCAGTACATGCATTACAAGATTCCACTGCTAGGAATTTTGTTAAGATCAGTTTAAGCATTAGTAACACTACGTAATAGAGTACAGGAACACAGGTCATTGGATGTGATCCTTGCCTCCTATCCTCAGATTTATGTCAGAATAAAGCTGACAATTCTCCCAGGCTCTGAACCCCCAGTGACCACGTCCCAATCCTTGGAAACAATGAAGATGTCCTGTCACATCACACAACTTTGTATAAGTTGTAATAAAACAAAGCCTAAGTTTTCTTACCGTTCTATAGGAAATGGTCAGTTATTTGATAAATATTAAAACTTTTTTTAAAGATTTATTTATTTATTTATTTGAGAGAAAGAGAGAGGCACAAGCAGGTGGAGGGGCAGAGGGAGAGGGAGAAGCAGACTCCCTGCTGAGCAGCGAGCTATATGTGGGGCTCAATGCAGGGCTTGATCCCAGGACCCTGAGATCACGATGTGAGCTGAAGGCAGCCATGTAACCAACTGAGTCACCCAGGAGCCTCAATATTAAAACACTTCTAGGAATTTACTTTGTGAGTTTGTTTACCAAATATATTTTTTAAGAACTGACTACACAAAAGGTTCCTTTAGTATTTGGCCCACAAACTCACTTAACAGGTTGGAAACTTAAAACCTGCAAGAAAATGAGGAAATGGGGAATCCCTGATCCTAACGTGCTGTATTTACTAAAGGGATGTACACACATACAAAAGTTTTGCTCACAGAAGGCACAAACTATAAATGGATATGCTTTCCGAGTAAAAACAAAGATGTAGCTGATATCTTTGTTTTGTGTGAACCATAGGTAAGATGAAGTTAGACCCGAATTCACTGTCTACTCCTGTGACCAAAAAAAAAAAAAAAAAAAAAAAAAAAATTAAAGATAAAAATTTTAATTTGTCTTACTATATACTTGCCAGCCATTAACTGAGGTGTAATTATGAAAGGTTAAAATTGCCTTAAGAAGGGGTTGTAATAGCAGCTATCAAAGCAATATTCAAACATGATTTCAAAGATGCTTTCAGGTTTAGAGTTTACCTTCTTTGTAAAAATTCTTCACAACTTCATCAAAAACTTCAGTGACAGATTCAGAGGCGTCTATTTTCTTGACTTTCCCCATTTCTTCATATAAACCAATAATTGGCTATATTGACTAAAGATACATTTGAATTCTCTTTTCCAAGCCCTTTCTGTTGTCATCACTCCTACTTTAATCTTTCCCCTCTTAAGACATAGTTCAATACAGATCTCATTATTACAGTCAGAAAATAGAATGAAAGATAAATCTGCCTTTACATCCACGGTCTTGTTCCAACCTTGAAGGTTGTCTTGATTTCTTGGAAACCCATCAATCAAGAATTCATTCTTCTGAACATTGACAGCAATTGTCGGATCCATTTCCCTCTTAAAAAAATTTTTTTTAAAGATTGTATATATTTATTTGAGAGAGACAGCATGAGCAAGAGAGCACAAGCAGGGGGAGCAGCAGAGGGAGAGGGAGAAGCAGGCTCCCCACTGAGCAGGGAGGCTGATGTGGGGCTCAATCCCAGGACTCTGGGATCATGACCTGAGCTGAACGCAGACGCTTAACAACTGAGCCACCCACATGCCCCTGATCCATTTCCCTCTTTAACAAACTGATGGGTATCTCAACTGGCACGATCTTTATACATCTTTAATGTATTTTTCAATGAGTTCGTCATACTGTGAGTCTGGGTTGCTCCTTTCATCATGAAGAAATTCATGATGACAGGTGTGTGTACCATATTTTAGATCACCAGTTTACTATAAAGAGAACATAACTCAGGAACATCCAGCTAGATGTATAGCACGAGGGTATAAGGGCTTCCATGCCCTCTCCAGGCAAGTGTCTTCCCTTGAATCTCTCATCTATTTCTATTATTAAATTATGGAGGATGTTTCCTGTTTTTCCCTATGGAGAATTCGGTTATCCAGTGAATAATAACGAATATGTCCAGTGAATATGTTCACTCCCAGGAAGAACATCTGATTTTCCTTAGGGAACTATTCCTCTTTACTCTTTTCTCCTGTGATTCAGGCAAGGCTAGGCATTTACTCTTAGCTTCTAGACCGTGAACATGCCTCACATTGGCTAATCAAAAAATTGCAATGATGGCCAATCTCAGGACTTTGGCTGGAGCTTCTGGAAAAGAGCTTTTCTATTCTGTTAGTATCGCTAGGCTAGCAAACCATAAACCTGGAGTTGCTATGACTATTTCTATAAAGATAATGAAGCTACCAGAGGAAAGCAGAGTTGAGAATATGGAAGAAAAACTAAGCCTTTATTGTGTGTGACCTTGAATTTATGGCTTGTTCAGTTACATCGGTCAAATTCTACTTTTTTTTTGTGAGCAAAAGGCATTGGGAATTTTATGAATTTTATATATAACATTCTGAAGTTTAAAAAAATAGTTCTGAAGGCAGACACACTAATCAACCAAAGTATTTAAGCTAATGAGCAGCAATATGAGGGTAGCTTCAACTCTTATTAGAGCTGATTTTTTAATAACATAATAAAAAAAATTCTTTTAAGATTTTATTTATTTATTTGAGAGACAGTGAGTGAGAGAGCACAAGCAGGGGGAGCAGCAGAGGGAAGAAGCAGGCTCAATTCCAGGACCTCGAAGTCATAACCCAAGCTGAAGGCAGATGCTTAACTGACTGAGCAACCCAGGGCGCCCCAGTCAAATTCTTTTTTTTTCTTGAATATACAGGTATTTTATTTATTTTTCCTTTAAATTTTTTTATTGTTATGTTAATCACCATACATTACATCATTAGTTTTTGATGTAGTGTTCCATGATTCATTGTTTGTGCATAACACCCAGTGCTCCATGCAGAATGTGCCCTCTTTAAGACCCATCACCAGGCTAACCCATCCCCCCACCCCCCTCCCCACTAGAACCCTCAGTGTTTTTTTTTTAAAGATTTTATTTATTTATTCATGAGAGACAGAGGAGGATAGAGAGAGAGAGAAGCAGAGGGAGAAGCAGGCTCCCAAGGAGCAGGGAGCCCGATGCGGGACTCGATCCCAGGACCCCGGGATCATGACCTGAGCCAAAGGCAGACGCTTAACCATCTGAGCCACCCAGGTGCCCCCTCAGTTTGTTTTTCAGAGTCCATTGTCTCTCATGGTTCATCTCCCCCTCTGGTTTCCCCCCCTTCATTCTTCCACTCCTGCTATCTTCTTCTTCTTTTTTTTAAATATATTATATTATTTGTTTCAGAGGTACAGATCTGTGATTCCACAGTCTTGCAAAATTCACAGCGCTCACCATAGCACATACCCTCCCCAATGTCTATCACCCAGCCACCCCAGCCCTCCCACCCCCCACCACTCCAGCAACCCTCAGTTTGTTTCCTGAGATTAAGAATTCCTCATATCAGTGAGGTCATATGATACACGTCTTTCTCTGATTGACTTATTTCACTCAGCATGACACCCTCCAGTTCCATCCACGTCGTTGCAAGTGGAAGATCTCATTCCTTTTGATGGCTGCATAATATTCCATTATATATATATACAACATCTTCTTTATCCATTCATCTGTCGATGGACGTCTTGGCTCGTTCCACAGTTTGGCTATTGTGGACATTGCTGCTATAAACATCGGGGTGCATGTACCACTTCAGATCCCTACATTTGTATCTTTGGGGTAAATACCCAGTATTGCAATTGCTGGATCTTATGGTAGCTCTATTTTCAACTTTTTGAGGAAGCTCCATACTGTTTTCCAGAGTGGTTGCACCAGCTTGCATTGCCACCAACAGTGTAGGAGGGTTCCCCTTTCTCCGCAACTCTGCCAATATCTGTCATATCCTGACTTGTTAATTTTAGCCATTCTGACTGGTGTGAGGTGGTATCTCATTGAGGTTTTGATTTGGATTTCCCTGATGCTGAGCGATGTTGAGCACTTTTTCATGTGTCTGTTGGCCATTTGGATGTCTTCTTTGGAAAAATGTCTGTTCATGTCTTCTGCCCATTTCTTGATTGGATCATTTGTTCTTTGGGTGTTGAGTTTGATCAGTTCTTTATAGATTTTGGATACTAGCTCTTTATCTGATATGTCATTTGCAAATCTTCTCCCATTCTGTTGCTTGTCTTTTGGTTTTGTGGACTGTTTCTTTTGCTGTGTAAAAGATTTTTATCATGATGAAATCACAGTATTTCATTTTTCCCCTTGGTTCCCTGGCCTTTGGTGATGTTTCTAGGAAGACGTTGCTGCGGCTGAGGTCGAAGAGGTTGCTGCCTGTGTTCTCCTTTAGGATTTTGATGGACTGCTGTCTCACGTTTAGGTCTTTCAACCATTTGGAGTCTATTTTTGTGTGTGGTGTAAGGAAATGGTCCAGTTTCATTCTTCTGCATGTGGCTGTCCAATTTTCCCAACACCATTTGTTGAAGAGACTGTCTTTTTTCCACTGGACATTCTTTCCTGCTTTGTCAAAGATTAGTTGAACATAGAGTTGAGGGTCCATTTCTGGGCTTTCTATTCTGTTCCAATGATCTATGTGTCTGTTTTTGTGCCAGTCCCATACTATCTTGATGATGACAGCTTTGTAATAGAGCTAGAAGTCCGGAATTGTGATGCCGCCAGCTTTGCTTTTCTTTTTCCACATTCCTCTGGCAATTCAGGGTCTTTTCTGGTTCCATACAAATTTTAGGATTATTTGTTCCATTTCTTTGAAAAAAGTTAATGGTATTTTGATGGGGATTGCATTGCATGTGTAGATTGCTCTAGGTAGCAATGACATCTTCACAATATTTGTTCTTCCAATCCATGAGCATGGAACGTTTTTCCATTTCTTGTGTCTTCCTCCATTTCTTTCATGAGTATTTTATAGTTTTCTGAGTACAGATCCTTTGCCTCTTTGGTTAGATTTATTCCTAGGTATCTTATGGTTTTGGGTGCAGTTGTAAATGGGATTGACTCCTTAATTTCTCTCTCTTCTGTCTTGTTGTTGGTGTATAGGAATGCCACTGATTTCTGTGCATTAATTTTATATCCTGCCACTTTACTGAATTCCTTTATGAGTTCTAGCAGTTTTGGGGTGGAGTCTTTCGGGTTTTCCACATACAGTATCATATCATCTGCAAAGAGTGAGAGTTTGACTTCTTCTTTGCCGATTTGGATGCCTTTGATTTCTTTTTGTTGTCTGATTGCTGTGGCTAGGACTTCTAATACTATGTTGAATAGCAGTGCTGATAGTGGACATCCCTGCCACATTCCTGACCTCAGGGGGAAAGCTCTCAGTTTTTCCCCATTGAGAATGATATTCGCTGTAGGTTTTTCATAGATGGCTTTTATGATATTGAGGTATGTACACTCTATCCCTATACTCTGAAGAATTTTGATCAAGAAAGGATGCTGTACTTTGCCAAATGCTTTTTCTGCATCTATTGAGAGGATCATATGATTCTTGTTCTTTCTTTTATTAATGTATTGTATCACGTTGATTGATTTGCGGATTTTGAACCAACCTTGCAGCCCAGGGATAAATCCCACTTGGTTGTGGTGAATAATCCTCTTAATGTACTCTTGGATCTTATTGGCTAGTATTTTGGTGAGAATTTTTGCATCCATGTTCATCAAGGATATTGGTCTGTGATTCTCTTTTTTGATGGGGTCTTTGGTTTGGGGATCAAGGTAATGGTGGCCTCATAAAACGAGTTTGGAAGTTTTCCTTCCATTTCTATTTTTTGGAACAGTTTCAGGAGAATAGATATTAATTCTTCTTGAAATGTTTGGTAGAATTCCCCTGGGAAGCCATCTGGCCCCGGGCTTTTATTTGTTGGGAGATTTTTGATGACTGCTTCAATTTCCTTAGTGGTTATAGGTCCGTTCAGGTTTTCTATTTCTTCCTGGTTCAGTTTTGATAGTTGATACATCTCTAGGAATGCATCCATTTCTTCCAGGTTATTTAATTCGCTGGCATATAGTTGCTCATAATATGTTCTTATAATTGTTTGTATTTCTTTGGTGTTGGTTGTGATCTCTCCTCTTTCATTCATGATTTTGTTGATTTGGGTCATTTCTCTTTTCTTTTTGATAAGTCTGGTCAGGGGTTTATCAATCTTGTTAATTCTTCCAGAGAACCAGCTCCTAGTTTTGTTGATCTGTTCTACTGTTATTTTGGTTTGTATTTCATTGATTTCTGCTCTCATCTTTATTATTTCTCTTCTCCTGCTGGGTTTAGGCTTTATTTGCTGTTTTTTTCTCTAGCTCCTTTAGGTGTAGAGTTGGGTTGTGTATTTGAGACCTTTCTTGTTTCTTGAGAAAGGCTTGTATTGCTATATACTTTCCTCTTAGGACCACCTTTGCTGCATCCCATAGATTTTGAACAGTTGTGTTTTCATTTTCATTTGTTTCCATGAATTTTTTTAATTCTTCTTTAATTTCCTGGTTGACCCATTCATTCTTTAGTAGGATGCTCTTTAGCCTCCATGTATTTGAGTTCTTTCTGACTTTCCTCTTGTGATTGAGTTCTAGTTTCAAAGCACTGTGGTCTGAAAATATGCAGGGAATAATCTCAATCTTTTGGTACTGGTTGAGACCTGATTTGTAACCTAGGATGTGATCAATTCTGGAGAATGTTCCATGGGCACTAGAGAAGAATGTGTATTCTGTTGCTTTGGGATGGAATGTTCTGAATATGTCTGTGAAGTCCATTTGGTCCAGTGTGTCATTTAAAGTCTTTATTTCTTTGTTGATCTTTTGCTTAGATGATCTGTCCATTTCATCCAGGGGGGTGTTAAAGTCCCCCACTATTATTGTATTGTTGTCGATGTGTTTCTTTGCTTTTGTTATTAATTGCCTTATATAATTGGCTGCTCCCATGTTAGGGGCATAGATATTTACAATGGTTAGATCTTCTTGTTGGATAGACCCTTTATGTAGGATGTAGTGTCTTTCCTCATCTCTTATTACAGTCTTTCGTTTAAAATGTAATTTGTCTGATATAAGGATTGCCACCCCAGCTTTCTTTTCGTGTCCATTAGCATGGTAAATGGTTTTCCACCCCCTCACTTTCAATCTGGGGGTGTCTTTGGGTCTAAAACGAGTCTCTTGCAGACAGCATATTGATGGGTCTTGTTTTTTAATACAATCTGATAGCCTGTGTCTTTTGATTGGGGCATTTAGCCCATTTACATTCAGGGTAACTACTGAAAGATATGAATTTAGTGCCATTGTATTGCCTGTAAGGTGACTGTTACTGTATATTGTCTGTGTTCCTTTCTGGTCTATGTTACTTTTAGGCTCTCTCTTTGCTTAGAGGACCCCTTTCAATATTTCTTGTAGGGCTGGTTTCATGTTTGCAAATTCCTTTAGTTTTTGTTTGTCCTGGAAGGTTTTTATCTCTCCTTCTATTTTCAATGACAGCCTAGCTGGATATAGTATTCTTGGCTGCATATTTTTCTCGTTTAGTGCTCTGAATATATCATACCAGTCCTTTCTGGCCTGCCAGGTCTCTGTGGATAGGTCTGTTGCCAATCTAATGTTTCTACCGTTTTAGGTCACATATCTCTTCTCCCGAGCTGCTTTCAGGATCTTCTCTTTGTCTCTGAGACTCGTGAGTTTTACTATTAGATGTCGGGGTGTTGACCTATTTTTATTGATTTTGAGAGGGGTTCTCTGTGCCTCCTGGATTTTGATGCCTGTTTCCTTCCCCACATTAGGGAAGTTCTCTGTTATAATTTGCTCCAATATACCTTCTGCCCCTCTCTCTCTTTCTTCTTCTTCTGGGATCCCAATTATTCTAATGTTGTTTCATGTTATGGTATCACTTATCTCTCGAATTCTGCCCTCGTGATCCAGTAGTTGTTTATCTCTCTTTTTCTCAGCTTCTTTATTTTCCATCATTTGGTCTTCTATATCGCTGATTCTCTCTTCTGCCTCATTTTTCCCAGCAGTTAGTGCCCCCATTTTTTATTGCACCTCATTAATAGCCTTTTTGATTTTGACTTGGTTAGATTTTAGTTCTTTTATTTCTCCAGAAAGGGTTTCTCTAATAACTTCCATGCTTTTTTCAAGCCCAGCTAGTATTTTAAAATCATGATTCTGAACTCTAGGTCTGACATCATAGTAATGTCCGTGTTGAGTAGGTCCCTGGCAGACGGTACTACCTCTTGTTCTTTTTGTTGAGGTGATTTTTTCCATCTTGTCATTTTGTCCAGAGGAGAATAGATGAATGAGAGAACAAAATGCTAACAGGGTAACAACATCCCCAGAAAATATACTCTAAACAAATCAGAAAAGACCTGAAACCAGGGGAAAAGAAAGGGAAAGACAGAAAAAAGAAAGAGAAAAAAAAAGATAAAAACAAACAAAAACAGAACAAAACAAACAGAATATGATGAAATATGTTCAGGCTGGTGCATAGATCAGTGCCACACACTAAATTTTGGGTGTATTTTGGTCTGGTAGAAGAAAGTGCCTCCCAAAATTTTAAAGAAAGAAAGACTTATATATGTACAAAACAAGGGTTGATACAATGAAGTGATACAATATGACTGTAAAGATGAAAATTGTAAAAAATTTTATAAAAGGAATTGATAAGTTGGTTGGAAAAAGAAACAAGAGGGTTTAAAAAAAAAGAAAAGAAAAACAAAAGAAAAGGGGAGAGAATGTGATCAGGCAGGAGTCTAGAACAAAGCCATACACTAGAGATTTAGGGTATATTTTGATCTGTTAGAAGAAACTGTATTTCAAAATTTTAAAGAGAGAACAACTTATATATATATGCCAAAAATAAGGGCTACTATGAAGGGATAGAATATGACACTAAAAATAAAAAATAAAAATGTCTTTTTAAGAAAGGGATTGATAAGATGTTGGTTGAAAAAGGGAAAAAGAAAAATTAAAAAAAAAGACAGTTAAAAAATTAACTTTGAAAGACTAAAGAATCATGGTAAAAAAGCCATGAATTCTATGTGCAGTATTCCCCTCGTGCTGGTGTTCTGCTGTTCTCATTGATCGGTAAACTTGGTCTGGCTGGTTGTTCTTGCTGATCTTCCTGGGGAGGGGCCTGTTGCCATGGTTCCCAAATGGCTTTGCCAGAGGTGGACTTGCCCTGCCCTTGCCGGTCAGGGCTAAGTAATCTGCTTGGGTTTGCTCTTGGGAGCTTTTGTTCCCTGCAAGCTTTCGGTACAGCTTTGGAGGACGAGTGTGAAAACGGCGGCCTCCCAATCTCCGCCCCAGAGGAGCTGAGAACTTGGGGCCCCACTCCTCAGTGCACCCCCAGAGAAAAGCAGTCCCTCCCATCTCCCAGGTCTCCGGCCGCACTCCATGCTCCCCCGGTCTGTGACCGAGCGTTTGTATATCTGGCACCCGATTCGGTGTGGAGTCTCCAAACCCAGCAGATCCCTGTGGTTCGCTCCCATGCCACTCCTCCCAGGGCAGGAGGGGGAGTCTCCCCGGATCTGCCACTTGTTGGGTCCCTGCTGGATGAACAGTGGCCCGACTGTGTCGCTGATCACAGTTTATGGCAACCCTGAGCTGAGAGCCTGTGCCTTGGCTCCGTCTCTACAGCCAGTTTCCCTGCTCTGATGCCCAGGAGCTCTGCCGCACTCAGGCACCCCCGGTCTTTCTGTGACCCTGAGGGTCCCGAGATCACACTGTCCCGTGCGGGTTCCACCCCCTGCTTAGCCACTGGAGCGACGTCCCTCAGCGGAGCTGACTTCTGAAGTTCCGATTTTGTGCTCTGCGGCTTTATCATTTGCCAGAAGCAGATGATGGAGGCCCCCTCCCCTGCTGTCTATCCTCCTGAATATCGCCTCAGATTCACTTCTCCGCACATCCTACCTTCCAGAATGTGGTCACTTTTCTGTTCAGAGAGTTGTTGCTATTCTTTTCTTCGATCTCCTGTTGAGTTCGTAGGTGTTCAGAATGGTTTGATCCCTATCCGGCTGAATTCCTGAGACCACATGAAATCCAGGTCTCCTACTCCTCTGCTATCTTGCTCCACTCAAATTCTTTTTTATTAACAAATTCTTTATTAACAGAAGATAGTTTGATTGGATTGCTGATATTGCAAGTAAAAAAAGTGCTAAGATCAAAAATACAAGAAATAGCAAGTGTTGATGAGGATGTGGAGAAAAAGGAACTCTCATACATTGTTGGTGGGAATGCAAATTGTTATAGCCATTGTGGAAAACAGTATGGATGTTCCTCAAAAAATTAACCATACAATTACCATAATATCTAGTAATTCCAGTACTGGGTAATTACCCAAAAAAACAAAAACACTAATTTGAAAATATATATTCATCCCTATGTTTACTGTAGCATTATTTACAACAGCTAGGATATGGAAGCAATGCAGGTATCCATTCTTAGACAAATAAAGAAGTGGTTTATGTGTATACACACACAAACACACACACATACACACACTGGAATATTACTCAGGCACAAAAAAGAATAAAACCTTGCCATTTGAGACAACATGCATTGAACTAGAGAGCATAATGTTAAGTGAAATAAGTCAATCAGAGAAAGACAAATACCATATGATTTCACCCATATGTGAAATTTAAGAAAAAAAATCCAAACTAACAAAAAAGAAAAGAAAAAGAGACACCAAAAAACCCAGACTCTTAAATACAGAGAACAAACCCATGGTTACCAGGGGGGAGGTAGGCGGGGAATGGATGAAACAGATAAAGGGGTTTAAGGGTACTTGTCTCTTGATGAAGAATGTATAGAATTGTTGAATCATTATATTTACACTAAAACTAATACAACATTCTATGTTAATTATACTTGAAGTAAAAAAAATAGCATAAAAAGTAAAAAAAAAAGTGCTATCTAATGCATTGATATTAATTATATGAAATGCTTTCCCTATATTCTACAAAGTATTATTTTGTTGTAATGATACTATATTAATAATTCAAAGTTAAACATCACCACCATTAATTTATAATTATACAACTAAAGATAGGAATGAGTAGATACTGGAGTGCAAAACGATCGTGAATTACTTGTATTGAGTACTGTCAACTTCTCAGAGATTGGGGCATTACAAATACAATTTGGAGTTATAATTTGATAGGCTATATTCACATACCAATAAATATCAGTCCTTAATAAGTTGAGAATTTATTAAATTTAAAGTATTAAGGAATTCTGAAAAAAAATAAAGCATTAAGGAATTCTGTAGTTTTATCTTTATTTGACACTTACTGAATATTTCCATTATCCAAAACAAATGACTCATTTTTATGAAGGAAAAAAAAACACTCGTGGATACCAAAATTTTTTTCCAAATAAAAGTTGTGTGACTTTATATGAAAAACAAACAAAATCTTCTGAGAAATTATTATTTAGTAGGACACACACTGTTGTGTGAATCAGCACAAAAACCAAAAACTAAAAGAGGAAATGGCCTTCTCATATTAAAAACAATGATCTCAATGGGAGAGGCAATCTTTTTGCTAATGCTACTTTCATGAGTGCATTGAGTTAATTCACAATCTGAGTTCTCTGTGGTAACTGTAGAATTACTGTTTTCTTCCTAAAGCTGTGAGTTGGTGGCACAGAACCGCAAAGACTTCCAAAAGAAGCTAAGCACGAGTATGGAGTCCATCTGACCCGAGGGGCAGTATATCCACTGGCAGACAAGAAAATATACGTTGACTGCTCTGTTGATAGTGAGCAGAATGCAAGGTATTTCCTTTTCTGCTGGGTGGAATCCTGGAGAATAATCAGGACAAGCAGTGAAGGTGTTCATTTAGGATTAGCCCTTGTGACCCTAAAACTATCAAGTGAGGATTCTTTGCACTGGCAGATTGCAACTAATGCAAAGGTCTGAAAAGTGCCCTGAGGAACGTTTCTCATTAGTTTTAGAAGGTGTGTACCCAGAGGGTACAGACTAGTTAACAAATGCTCTGGGAAAGACTTATTCACAAGGAATCAAAATGGATCCAACTAATGGTCCAATTTACTTCTAATTTGGACATCTCTTTAGGAGAATGTAAGATCCAGGCCATAGATGAAGTTCCTGGTAGGAAGGAATTTGGTTTCAACTTAAGAACTGGGAAACGACATTTAGTCTTTTATGATAGGAATAATACTTCTTGAATCAGTCCTGGAAGGAAGTACAGAAAATTGAAAAATAAATAGCTGAGAACATTGCTAATTGCTTTATATGTGTGGTCTATAGACTTTCTAACTTTTTGTGATAGATACCAAATATTGCATTACTGTATAAATTGGGCACAGATAGATTCTTGAACTTGGGAAAGCATCATATCTGGTTTTGAGGTAGAGTAACAGTGTATTGTGTATGTGTGTGCACAGTGTATGTACATATATACACATAAGTCTTATGTATAACTTGTATGTGTGTGTATATGTAAACATCAATCTACACAGACACACACACACGACATCTTATAGTTCCAATTTAGAAATTCAAGCACATATCACATGTAGTTTACTGGTTAGAGGACTCCCCCTTTGGGTTTTATATCCAAATATACTATCTCTGTCCCAGAAATACAACCACTGAATTATGAACATGATTATCAGCTAATTTGCAGCACTTAGGATATTAATCTTATTAAACAGTTTCTTGCCATGCATAAAACAAAATGTCCTCCTGAGTTAAGCACCCAATCTATATATATTTTGCAGATGGAACAAAATAACTTTCTTTTCTTTTTTTAACTTTCCTTTAAAGTTAATCAGAATTTAGCATGTGAACTCTGATTCCTAAGTTACTTATTTAAAATGTAAGTAGATGTTTTCAAAGTAAAAAGTTAAGAATCTGTGTATATGTCCAAGTTGTATAAAAATATATGGAGGACTTTTTAAATTTTTTTAAAGATTTTTTATTTATTTGACGGAGAGAGACACAGCAGGAGAGGGAACACAAGCAGGGAGAGTGGGAGAGGGAGAAGCAGGCTTCCCGCTGAGCAGGGAGCCCGATACGGAGCTCGATCCCAGGACCCTGGGATCATGACCTGAGCTGAAGGCAGACGCTTAACGACTAAGCCACCCAGGCGCCCCTGGAGGACTTTTTTAAAAACATGCTTTATAGAGTGCAAGGGTTATCTGCTTTGCTTATTGAAATACTGTCTCCTCGTTCCCAGCTCGGAGGTTCTGATCAAGTAGGTCAGGAACAAGGCCAAGAAATATACATTTTTTTTTTTTTTTTAAACAGGTAGATTAGGTTGTTTCGATATAGTAGGCTCAGGGGCAACATATGGGAAACGGCTTTAAGAGGCAAACAGTTAAGGTTTTTATTTTTATTTTTCTTAGTTCCAGTTTGGGAACATTCTAGGCACTTAAAAGAGGCAGAAGCCTGTTCGCTCTATGTGCTTTTACTTAAAACGACTCTCAGAAGGAAGCAGAGTCCACCAGTGGAAACAATGGCAATTTTCTAAGCAGTTTATAACCAGGATGAAGAACAGTGCAGACAAAGACAAACTGAGTGTTACCCTTTGCATCTTCAGTCTAAACAAGATGCCAAAATCTCTCATACATGGCCTTTTCTTAACAGCTAAAGAAAAGGTGTTGATTCAGACTCTCACACCCTAAAGAAGAACCTTCAGGTAAGAAAACGGTGATTTCGAAACACTTAAACCCTGTTACACAAGTCTGAAATTTGCCAATTTGAAGACAAAAACAAACAAAACAGCAAACAAAGAAAACAAAACCTTGCAAATATTTTCTCTATTCATCCACCATCCAAAGGGTTTTTATTCCTGAGATTTTGATACAAGTTTCAAATATCTTAAATACAACTTTCAAACATCACTATTTTGCTATAATATGAATTCTTGATAATGTCAAATGTGAAACCCTGGGGTGATCTGAAAAAGCTTTAGCTTGATTTGGTGAAAGAGACAAAGGTTTTTGCCTCTATTATGACTTCAGTTGCAGCGTATGTACCATGATGATCATTTCTTACAAGAAAGAGTATTTCTGTGCATGTATGTACCTGTGCATGTGTATACATATGTATCATACATATTATACATTATATATATATTAAGTGTATCTATCATCACATTCATTTAATGAAGGAAGTACTTCTATAAATTCACTTTGCCTTTAACAATGCTGTTCAGACTCACATAAGACATGGCTTTTAGCTTGTTTATTCAGTGTGAGTTTTCTTCTAGCCTCTAGACGGGTGTCACAGTGTAGTTGTTAAGAGCACAGGCTTGTGGAATTAGAGTCTGCAATCCCTACTTACCGTGTGACCTTCGGCAAGTCACTTAACCTCCCTAATTCTCAGTTTCCTTACAGGGGTGATGGTAGTACTTATCATACGATTAGTAATATTAATGGTGCTTGGGGATGATTTTAGTATTTACTTCATGGGGTGGTGAAGAGTGCAATAATCCATAGTGTAAGTATAATTTTCAAAAAGTTAACAACATGACTCATTTACAAATATAAGTTAAATATGGGTCAAAGATTTTATTCAACCCGCTAATTAATGGATAAACCAATCAGATGGCAAGGTTGACTCACAGCATTTTGAGGATCTGGGCATTTATAGGCATTTTGAAACATTATTAGTATAAGATCTAGGTAAGATTCAACACTGATTAATGTCCTATGGGATAATAATCTATGATAGTTGGGTTTACTTTTCTCCAGGACAGAAATTATTTCTGTGTTAGAAAAACATCTGCAAGTTAACATGTAACTAAATCTGGACTTTTCATCAACAGCAGTGAATTTAACAAAGCACATTCTCTAGATTATTAAATAATCTGGAGTGTGCCTGTTAGATATTAAAACCATGCTCCCTTGCTTTGTTTATATAATTGTTCTTAATAACCTTTAATGTATGAGGACCCTATAAAACTTAGTTACTAATATTTTTATTACTATTGTGTATTTTATAGGCTAAAATGTTTGTGCACTCCAACTAGGTTATCACTTTTCTGCATCATGATGTTTGTCCATCATAACAGTAAATTCCTCTCGTTTAGGTAAGAACATCTAGCTCTTTAAGGCTATTCTTCAGTCACACAATGCACCTACTACTTACAGGAATCAGAAGAATAACTATTGATTCACTGTATATACTGTTCAACAAACAGATTGTTTCTTCATTCGTCAATTATTGATTGAATGTCAGACTCTGAGAATACTGCACTGAAGGGGACACAGTCCTTTCTTTTATGAAACTGTATCTTATATTTATATGCGATATTTAAGACCCATTTCTACTTCAAATGTGCCATAAGCATTGATTAGAAAAAAGAACATGGAAAAGCATTTTTGTTAAGTGATATCCATTTTTACCCCCAAATTTCTTCATACAAATTATCTGGAGCAAGTCCATCAGTCTCCTAGTTCAAGACAAGGGTGGCAATATAATGCTGGTGCTCATGTTAGTAGCTCTCCACTGCACATTCACTTTTTAAACATCCAAAATATATTTCTGTATTTTAAAATAAAGCAACCAAAATGTAGTGAGATATCACTAAATACTCATTAAACAGATCCTCTCAAATCTATTTTGCTACTATTAATTTCAAGATATTTGGTTTTTCAATAAAGAGTTTCTTTCCATAAAGTGAGCAAGAGAAGTCATGAGAAATTAATATCTTTATGATGATAAACCAGAGCATAATAACATGAGCTAATGAATAATAAAATTGTATCATTATAAAACATTTCATTTATCTTATGACCAAGAACATTCCTGTTCTGAAAATATATCTATGAACATATGCTGATGGACTCTTTGATATTCCTTTTTTTTTAAGATTTTATTTATTTATTTGACAGAGAGAGAGAGAGACAGAGAGAGCGATCACAAGCAGGCAGAGTGGCAGAGGGAGAATCAGGCTCCCCGCGAAACAGGGAGCCTGATGCGGGGCTTGATCCCAGGACCCCAGGATCATGACCTGAGCCTAGGGCAGACGCTTAAAGACTGAGCCACCCAGGCGCCCCAGGACTCTATGATATTCTTATACATTTCAGTGAATCCATACATATGGATGTTTTTTAGTATTTAAAAACCTGCACACATAGAGGAATTTACACATCATAAATGGATTTTACTTTATGCTATGGTTCTGAGGTAAGCAATTTTATCTTTTCCCCCAAATTATTATATGCAGACATGTACATTTTTGCACATGATTTCAAGGAGCTTATAATCCCTCTAGAATAGTATTCTAGAGTAACGAATACACTACAAAAAACTTGTATCTACATTAAATATTTAAATGACCAGGGAGTTTTTTTTAAGTATGCTCTGCCAAATTATTTTCACTTTAAAATTTAAAATTCATTTTTAAATCTTATGACTCAATTTATTTTGTAAATAAAAGTTAAGTGTGCTTAAATTAGGGGAATACCATTCTATATGTTAGATTAAATACTATTTTGGAAACAAAGAATAGTTCATCTTTTCACTTAGATCATATTTGCACTTCTGTCGAAAGTATTTATTATTGGCTTTATGTGAGGATATCAGTAATTTCCAAAGTATTCACAAATTGCATACACCTTTGATTAAAAAGCACGGTCTCCATCAGTATTTTCACAATTTAAGTAAATGATTTTCTTTCCAAAGGAGGACTTGAGTATTTTCTCTGTCAGACTAATGGTGTATCTTACAAGACTGGCTGGTTTCCTTGAAGCAACACACAGTCGTAATTACATGTTTGGAGAATGGAAGGCAAGTGTGCGAACCTCGATGCAGCACTTGTCAGTTCCACTCAAGCCAGTGTGGATGTGGAAATGGAATCAAGAGATCTCTAAAGAAATGGGAAGTCCTAGGAGCATGACTGTGAAGGGTATGGGTCTGCATGCCTTCCCATGAGTGCAGGATTCCTTTCTCTCTATGCCTGTGCCAAATTTGGAGGCTTTGGATTTTACCTTATTAAGGAAGATGCCTATTTCTTTAGGCACCTCCAACAGGTCACTTAAGCTTCATTTGAGAATTTCAGTGCTGAATTTCAGATTCTGCATGTTATATACAAATACAGAATATGACTTATCCTCAAAGGATAGTAAGTGAAAATGAATATCCTTTCAGAAATTGGTGGCTAATTCTCATGAAATCACCCAAGCAAATTGTCAGATTTTGGAGACAAAACTGAAGTTGTGCAGTAGGCAGTAGGAAGTGTTGGTGAGTCTGCGGAGGAAGCTCTCTGTGGTGGTGGCTTTGTTTGCTGGGTGGTACTGGCAGGCTGGGGGGTGAGCCTTTTCAAAGGGAGGGGCAGAACCAAAGATATCTGGACAGATCTTACTGACTTTTTATTTATTTATTTTTTTGCATGCTGACTTTACACCACAAATAAAAACTATTACTTGTCTACCTTCGAAATAGGACCCCATCTACAAATGGTTGATGAAAAGCACTTGGAAAATCCAGGAGGGAAAAAGAGAAAGTTTCTTTTTCTTTTTCTCTATTTTGTTGTTCAGGAAGGAATGGACTTGAGACAGTAGGAAATAGTTATTTCATTGTTTGATTCAGAAAGGTGAATCAAAGATACTAATCTATACTTTTGAATGATAAGAGATAATCTTTTCTAGAAAATCCTCACACTCAAAATGTTTTGTATTTAGTTCTCAGAATGTTCGTTGCTATAATAAAAGCAAAACGAAGATTTATTTTATTTTATAATTTCAAGTCCTTTGGTTTCTTATTTCAATCTTTTCTGGCTACTCTCTACTGAATGCTTAATTTACTACTGATCAGCTCATCCGCCATGGGTGAGGTGTCAAATACAAAAAGACAGAATTCACACTAATTAATTCTCAACTCTGAGCAATGTTAAGAAGCTCATTGGTAACAAAGGTTTAATGTGCTCTTTAAAATAAAATTTTGGATTATCTGTAGGTTTCAATTTTCTATTCCCCATTGTTATAGACAATTAAGAGTTGTATTTATGGGGTTCCTGGGTGGCTCAGTCGATTAAGCATCTGCCTTCGGCTCAGGTCATGGTTCCAGGGTCCTGGGATTAAGCCCTGCATTGAGCCCTGCATCAAGCCCTGCATAGAGCCCCACATCGAACCCTGAACACCACATTGGGCTCCCTGCTCTGTGGGGAGTCTGCTTCTCCTGCTGCCTCTGTTCCTCCCCTCTGTTCCTGCTCTCTCTCTCTCTCAAATAAATAAATAAAATCTTAAAAAAAGGAGTTGTATTTATACTTAAACTGGATTTGTTAGAAAATTCCTTTTAAACTAATGAAAAGGGGCTAAAGATATTCTTATCTTTTCCCAGGCATGAGACTAATATTTTTTAATGCTTAACTAATCAAACTTGAATGACACTCTCAACTCGTGTTCTGTCAGGAAGTACAAGTTCCCCACTTTGTCAGCTATTTTACAAAGTGGGTTCTTGAAAATTCTCATACACGAACCAAAGAACGTAAAGACATAGATAATCCACCAGATTTCTTAGGAGATGGAACAAAATTTATAACAATATCTTAAAATAATGTAAATAATATAAACACATAACATATATGGGAAGAGACAGTACAATTACCCTCCCCATCCCCAGATAAAATTATAGAAAGTTTCAAACCTGCTGGTCTAGATCTACTGTAGAGCAGGCTTGCTGGCTAGATGTTCAAATGCTCTGCCCTCTCTGACTTTTCCTTAGTGATGAAGACCCAGGGCAGGGAACCAGAGAAGTTCATTAAGTTATCCTAGGAGAGAAAGATCTAGATTGTGGATGTGTGTGGTTGCTTAGCCTGGCTATGCTGAGCTTAAATGTGGTACAATAGCTGGATGCCGGTTATTCTCCTATCTCCTCATCTTTTTCCAAGTAAGGAGTTTCTCTCAAGGCTATCAAGGTAGATCTATTTTTTTAGCACTGATTTCTAATATGAAAGAAATTTGTGAATAAAAGGTGAGTGCTTATTTGGAAGGTTGATGAAATTTCGCCCCACTGCTTTCCAATTTATTTAAATAAACTGGCTAAAATATGGATAACTTTTACTAAGGACTCGTTTTTTTTTTTTTTTAAAGATTTTATTTATTTATTTGAGAGAGAGAGAATGAGAGAGAGAGAGCACAAGAGGGAAGAGGGTCAGAGGGAGGAGCAGACTCCCCGCTGAGCAGGGAGCCCGATGTGGGACTCGATCCCGGGACTCCAGGATCATGACCTGAGCCGAAGGCAGTCGCTTAACCAACTGAGCCACCCAGGCGCCCCTAAGGACTCGGTTTTTTTAAAACAAGGCTTTGAAATTTCTGAACTTAAAATCTCAATTGCAGAACATTATTTTCATGCAAATGAGAAAAGCACACATACTAGACTATTTGTTTAGGCTTTTACACCTTGATGTTCAGAATTACATGAAAATAGCTTTACATAAAAATCATATTTGTTTATGATATAGAGTACAAAATGGTAGTACAATTTGACAAATAAAATCTTGGAAATAAATTTTTAAATAGGGCAATAGGAATAATAATAACACCTTCCATTAGCCATTCATTATTTATGGACCTTCAAGCATATTGTAGGTGCTGTGGTACTGTCATCCATTCAAGGAATTGATTTGATAGTAGGTAAGACAAATAGCACATAAACAGTACCGATATGACAAGGTACATGCTTATAGAGACATATCCAAGTGCAAGGGGAATACTAAGCTGAGAAAAATGGACTGAGATGAGGCCAAGGCTGACAAAGCTTTATAAAGGACTTTATTTGAAACTATCAAGGCATTCACTGGACATATAAGTAGCAGGTGGGGAGAGGCATTCTAATTGAAGAGGCTGGTCATGTGGATACAAAGGAGTGAACAAAGATGAACTTTATGAGAAAGCCAAGCAGCTGAAAAGAATGAGTGTTGGAACTGAGTTTGGAAAAATATGCAAGGATAGGGGAGAAAAGGCTAAAAAATCTGTATTTTTGTTTCTCACCTAGAGAGGGTCATTGATGTACATCAAAGCAAGAAAACAGCCTGAAGGGAAATAGGTTTCAGGTATTCTAGAATGAGGATTTGCAGAAGCATAGAAAGAAACAGGTTCCCTGAGACAGAATAGGGTCTTACTGAAGTTCCTTTATCCTGGTATAGGATAGACTGTGTATTGCCACTCCAAAGAGATCAGTACAAGATGCCTAGGAAAGCAAGCAGGGTTTCTGCAAGTGTGTTCTGGGTAACAGACAATGGTGCCGAGAGTGGTAGGAGAATGCAAGAAGAAAACTAACGTCTGGTGAGCATCCACCATATGTCAGGAAATACCTTTTAGTAACATAATCTTATGTGGTTTTCACAATAACTCTATGAAGTGTGAATTCTTATCTCAAAGTCAAATATGGTTAAATTAAGTTCCAGAGAGGAACTTACCCAAGATGATACCACTGGTAGAGGCAGAGACAGGATCTGAAGCCCTGCTTGTCTGGTATCATCACTTACACTTTTTTTTGTAGAATCTCCTATTTCAACCCATCAGTCCCAAACCATACTGCCTCTCAGGGACATGATTCTGAGCTGACCCTTCTCTGGTTTTATAGGGAAGGTATGGTGCAGTCAGAAACCAGGTGAATACACCTTGGTGAGACTAGAATGGGTCAATCTTTCAAAGAAGTCACAGTGATGGAGAAAAGGGAACAGATGCCAGAAATATTTTGTAAGCAGAGGATATGGTGACCCAATAATTAATATGAAATGAGGGGAAGCTGGGCATTAAGAAATGAATCTTCTGGCTTGAGACACTGGATTGAAAAAAAGGTACCATCAACCAACATATAGAATATGGGAGGAGGTACAAGCTCCATGATTAGGAGATTAAATTTGACCTGAAAACAATGAGACATACTTTAGTAATTATTCAAACAAATTCACGAAAGAGGAACCAGAGATCTTACCATACCACATTTCATACATTCACTGGTCATTAATTTATTGCAAGCCCAAGCAAATGAACACCATAGTAGACTATATAATTCATTATCAGTCAGGTCCAGACAACTCTGAGGGCCATTATTTGGGATCATTTAAATATTTCAAATACAACTTAAAGATTTGAAGCAGACACTACTTTTTCTGGTAAGAGATATGTAAATCCACCCATAATCTATTATGGCTATGGTCTGAAAAGTTGTTAGGGCAAATAAAAGATCTGAAGAGTAGTAAAACAGATTTACCATCATGACATTTCTTTTCCACCATGACATATTTTTATGCTTTAGCTACTGCACAATTTGAAAGGATTTGGCATAATATTACTTCTGATGATCACTATCATCAAGTCCAAATACAATTTTTGACTATGAGGGGAAAGACAAAGGATGTTCCTAAGTATAAACGTTCAGGAGGTAGGGATGGAAGTTGGAGAGATCAATAACACAAACACAAACAAAAATGACTTTCCCTTTCTTAGTTTTTGAGAGTTTCCATTCTTATAGAATTATCCTGAGTTGAAAATAGGTAGTATTATATCTTTGAATCAATATGGTATTTTTGGCTGTCTGTATTCAAAAGGAATGCCAAGAATGTACTTCGTAAACAAAGAATGCATTTATGGAAGCACACCTAGCACACTGATGGTCATGTGCAGCTGTATCATGGAATCAGCTGAATCTGATTCCTGGGGATTCCAAGCCTGTTTCCACTAATGGATTCATACAATGGCTATGAATTCATTCATTCACAAGTATTATTGTGCCAGGCAGCATTGCAGGTATGGACCTGAGAATAAAACTGGACAAGTCCTTTCCTAATAGGGGAAAGAGACAATAAAAAAAACCCCATATATATAGAAATATAATTTCCAAGAGGGCTTTGTGATATGAAGAGTGACAAGTAAAAAAAGCCTGCTTTACATAGTTGAGCTTAAAATAGTGGCCACGGATCTGATCATATAGCATTTTATAGGGCATGATAAGTGATATATATTACAGTAGAATCAGTAGAACTTGCTGATGGATTGGATGATGATGAGAGGAAAAGGAAGGGGTCACTAATGACACCCATATTTTTGACTTAAACGACCAAGGGTTTAGTGGCACCATAGGAAAAATAGGGAGAAACTGGGGAGAAACAATTTTAGATAGAACACTGAGAAGTTGATCTGGACATGTAGACTGGACATACAAAAATGGTGCAGAGCCATTTGGTGTCTAAGTCTAGAGGTCATGGGAAATTCAGGATTGGGGCTCTAAATCTGGAAAACCTCTGCATATCTAAATTTTTTTTAAGCTGTGGGAACAGTTGAGACAATATGAACATGGAGAAAGAAGGGAAGAGGGCTGAGACTCCAAGAGCATTCCCACATCTCGAGGTCTTGAAAAGGACGATGAACTGCAAAGTAGACTACATGGGCAAGAAGCTCCTGATACAGAGTACCTCTACTCTCTACATTACTTCTCTCTAACTCAAACTGGCAACCACTACGGCTTATAAATTGTTGATATTCTCTATCATAACTGAGAATCAATGCAATGGGAAAATAAAAATCTTTTAAAAAGAGTAAGAGACTGGGGACCACTGGGGTCTTAATATCTAATATATAGAATTACAAATTAGTATAAATTTCAAAGTATTTTTCATAGATGGTAAAATTTTGGCTTTCCATTTAACAAAAAAATAGTTTAATTATTAAACAAATACTTCTAGCTTGGAACTGTAGCTTACATGAGATAATATGCCAGACTGTCTCTTAAAAACTATTAAAATCCATATACATGGCAACAGAGTTATCTTATGGTTGTGTTAATACCCTAAATAATAATACGCTTTTCTATAAAACTTGACATTTTATGAAACATTCTTTTATTAACTCAGACAACTATGTAAGGGTTAGAAGGTAAATATTATCATCATCATTGTGCTAATAGGCACAATGGGATTCAGAGGCTGACTGATTTGAATAATGTCATCCAGCTAGGTATATGTGACCTGAATGAGGGTCTTATGACTCTTAATCCATTGCTCTTCCCAAGATCACACCATTTATTATGTACTTTGATTTCTTTTTTTAAAATTTTATTTGTTATGTTAATCACCCTACATTACATCATTAGTTTTTGATGTAGTGTTCCATGATTCATTGTTTGTGCATAACACCCAGTGCTCCACGAAGAACGTGCCCTCTTTAATACCCATCACCAGGCTAGCCCATCCCCCCACCCCCCTCCCCTCTAGAACACTCAGTTTGTTTCTCAGAGTCCATCATCTCTCATGGTTTGTCTCCCCCTCCGATTCCCCCCCTTCATTTTTCCCTTCCTACTATCTTCTTTTTTTTAATCATATAATGTATTTTTTGTTTCAGAGGTACAGGTCTGTGATTCAACAGTCTTACACAATTCACAGCAGTCACCATAGCATATTTCTTATTTATGCTTAGAATCAGAGACATGTGTATGGGTTGTGCAGACTGTGTATTGCATGAGTAACGTATGAATGCCCTTCACACTGGGCAGTAAGCAGCCTGAGCAAGCTAATCAGTAGCTGCGATTAAAATACTTTGACCATTACGTCTAATAGTCGCAGAAACATGGAGATAAGAGCTAAAACCGATTTGTCATTTTATTAGAGATAGCTATCATCCCTCCAAATAATAAAAATGAAAAACTGGATCCTCCAAGTGATGATGATGATTGTAAAAATTCTTTGCTAAACCTGAAATTCTGCAGGTTTTCTTTCTGATAGAGTATTTTATGTCTATTTTTTCATTTTCTAGAAGCATTTATCTTAATTCACTTTTTCGTTGATCCGTGTTCACTCACTCAACTGTTCTCTTAGCAACATTTCTAAGTTTCTACTGTATCTTCTTCCAGCAGGTTCTTGGGTTTATCCTCCTTGCACCTTTAAACACGACCGGCCATTAGCGAACCGATTAGTCAATGGTGGTGGCCTTTCCTGGAAACAATACTCACACCTTCATCCCTCCAGTGTCACATCTGCTTTTAGTTCCTTGATTTACCACATTGTTTTTATCATATTCTCCCTAATTCACAACTTATTTTTCTTCATCATTTAAATCTGAGAATGCTCACCATATTGTGATAGATTGAATTATTGGTTTTCATCATCACTCTGCCTCCTCATGTTTCTGCTCTTGTGAGAAGTCAGCGAGAGGCTCACAGTCCACTTTAATCTCACCCTCTCTTCTTAGCTCCTCCTTAAAAAAAAAAAAAAGAATGAAGCAAATTATTTCTTTTTGATTCTCTCAAAATTTTTCCAGCCAAAATATGCCCTGTTTCTGATGTACTGATGTGGCAGTCGCCCTTCCTCTTCCATCCCCAACAGCAGCCACTTTTAAAAGTGAAAACATCAGGTTTAGAAGTCAAAAGAGAAAAAGATGCACATGCGCGCATGTGTGTGTTTGTGAGAATATAAACTATAATAGCTGTGTTATACAATGTATACTAAATAAGGATATTTGGCTATTCTTTTTGTAATTAACATTTATCAATATCTACCAGACATTGGATTAGAGAATCAATTAGAGAACCGAGAGCAAATTTATGACACTTGGGAGAGTGGGTTCATTGACCTGCTCTTTATGAAACTATTTATTTGGGGCACATGGGTGGCTCAGTGGGTTAAGCATCTGCCTTTGGCTCAGGTCATGATCCCAGCGTCCTGGGACTGAGCCCCACAAAGGGCTCCCAGCTCAGCGGGGAGTCTGCTTCTCCCTCTGCCTCTCCCCCTGGCTGTGTTCTCTCTCTCGCTCAGTCTCTCAAAAAAAAAAAAAAAAAGGATACTATTTATTCCACACAGGGAGCAGGACTAGTGTTATCAATAACGGAAAAGCAATCACAAATATTTTGAGGTTTAAGGGGTTATGGGAAGTCTCTTTTCTAGCAGGTGTGGGACATCAAATTGTTAACATTTAATATAGAATAAGCTAGTAGCATACTACATTTCGTGCTTTGTGGGATTAAGGATAGAATATCATAAGATAGCTGGCTATGTCAGCTGGGGTCAATTGCTCATAAAAAAAAGAAACCAATAATTTTGGACTTTCCTAATTCATACAGTTGATAAGAAAATCAAAGAAAATGTACTTAGAGGTAATTTGGAAAATATAAGGATTATATAAATGTAACTTATTTTATGCCTTTGTTTTAAAATTGGCAAGCCTATTACTGCTTGTCTTAATCAGTTAGTCTGGAAATCAATGGACGTAATCTTCAATTAAAAAAATTATTTTATTTGATATGTTCGAGAGTGCTTACATTGACTTTTGATTTGGCCATATTTAGTATCATTCAAGATAAATTTACAATTTGGTTTACCTGAGTTAGTATTCAAATGGTCATGCAAAACTTACAAAACACAAATAGGGTAATAAATACTACTGCTGGTCAAATTTGTAAATCTTAGCCACTTTATTTTAGGTTTATTCCTTTGCCTTTAAGATAGAAAACTAGTAACATTAATAGTAACAAAAAAAATAACACATTTATGAGGTTGATTTTAACCAAGTATTAATCATGGTAAAATGGTTCATAATTCTAGGAAACTAATGTTATTGAAATATTTACTCATGTCTATTTCTTTCACTTTTGTCTATCAGATTCTAAGATTTAGACTTGCTCATTATTATTACTGTCCAAAGTTGGGCTGAAGTATTTCTATTGCTCATAAAGAAATTAAAATATCCACACAGAAATGCAAAAAAGCAGAAAATGAAAGCTAAAAAATAAAATTATCAGTGCAATGTTCTTGAAAAGAGGTCCAACAAATTTGAATTAAATTTTTCACATTCAATATTAAATTTTTCCTAATTTTACTAAAGTGTGTAGTTTGTCAATATTAAGCATGGATTTTGGTTGAAATACTAATTAATACTGAATCTCATTTTAGGTAATTTATAAAATATAAAAACATTTTACTTCATATAGCTAACGTTCTTTTATTATCTTATTACAAACATTAAAACTTTATGATCTTTTATGTTAGTGTGATGGAGATATGGGTTAATTATAAAGTTTTTAATTAACAAATAATAAATTAATTAATTTTCCAGTTTTATTTCTTTCTACAACTTACCATACCCAGCATGAACAGGAAAAAAAACAAAACTAAATTAGAAGATATTTTGAAAAGGAATAGCACTATAATGGTGATGTAAAAGAAAAAAGAAGAGAAAAAAATAACAAAGAAGAGTCTAGTTATTGAGGTAACTTACTAAAATTCTAGCTGCCTTCTTTGAATTTAAAATATCTAAACTCACAAAATAGATGAAAAATAAAACTGCCCTATGAAAATAAGCCAAAAGATGAACCAATTGACAAAGATTTATAAAAATATTCAAGAGTTGAGAATAAAATCTTATCATCTTGTGCCAATTGATTAGCAATTAAAATACTTATATGTATATCAGGCTGTGGAGAAACGAATAAACCATACAAATTTATAGTGACAACTGGTAAAATTCTTTCAAAAGAAATGTGGCAATAAGCAACATGTCCCAGTAATGTTCATATCATTTGACTAGTAATCCTACTGCTGGATATTTATCATGCAGAAATAATTTAAATGAAGTAAAAAAGTATGCATATGAGACAATTCACTGAATTGTTTATACCAGTGAAAAACTTGATGTAAACTCTCTTTGTTGTTCTATGGGTATAAAAAGAAGTTAAAGGATATTTTTCTTGTTCCCTAGAATTTTAGGCCAAAGCTCAACCCAGAAGGCAACAAGAACCAAATTATAAGTTTATAAATCTAATAAGGCTCTATAAGTTTCAATGAGTTGTTAAAGCTAGCCAAATTCCTGCAGTGCATAAAGAGAAGATCCCAAAGTTACCCCATGCTACAGACTGAATGTTTATGTCTCTCCCAAATTCATTATGTTGAAACCTGATCCCCAATGTAATGGTATTAGGAGGCGGGGCCTTTGGGAAGTGATTAGGTCATGAGGGTGGAACGCTTATGAATGGTATTAAGTGCCCTTAAAAAAAGAGAGCCCAGAGAGCTCCCTCTACCCCACCTCCCTGCGAGGATTAGAAGGGAGAAGACAGCCATCTATAAACCAGGAAACAAGCTCTCTAGACACCAGATCTGTGAATATTTTGATCTGAGACTTCCTAGCCTCCAGAAATGGGAGAAATAAATTTCTATTGTTTGTAAGCCCCTCAGTTTATGGTACTTTGTAATAGCATCTGGAACTAAGACGCCCTATTATACCCTTCCCTCACATCTGCAACTGAGATGAAACAAGTAAGGTCCCCAGTGAGCAAAACTGAAGGAGGTACAGACACAGTCCTGAGAGTAAATGCCTCCTTAAATATTTTGCTCTAGATTTCTTTACTAGTTGGATATTGGTTTGGCCTATAGACTCAATGGTATGTCTGTAGGATACACAAACAGGGGAAAGCACAACTAGAGAAAGGAAAGGGATAGGAGGGGAGGGAAGAGGGGGCTGAAGGAGGGGTGGCAGTGGAGGAGCCCGAAAGCCCACCATTGGCAGGGTAGGGCTGCAGGTCTCCTGTGGATCACGTGGAGGTCTGGGAGGACATTTAGGTCTATGCTCTATGCTGTCATCTTCCACCATTTCTCTTGTTCCACAGATCACTTTGCTTCTGGAGTTGGCTTACTCTGTGAACAGCCTTCATGGTGTGGTGCTGGCAGGATGTCTCAAATACAGAATTGTCCAGATTTTCCCTCCGACCTACAGGAAATATGCAACCTTGCTATGCTAAACAGTGGGTTTGACTCTTCACTGTCACCCCACCATCAGTCCCATTGCCTTGTACATGGATTATTTTTAAAGTTCCTATCACAAACTCTCTGGACTCTGATACTCTGGTATCAATATCAATACTTGGGAAATACTTGGGAAAAAAATCTGAAGATGTGTGTCTTACATATGCACATACCTGGCACAGCACTTGACAGGTTCTCTGATTCATTCAGAGGGTTGCTTTACATCTAAGCTAAGGTCTCTCTGTTGAGAGCTCTTCAAACACGAAGCAAATAAACATGTGCAGAATTCCCAGAGTTACACAGCATTTGTATAATTCTTTAAAGCAACCAAAAATAAATCCCAAGAACTCTTGTTTTCCTTCCTGATAATGGTGTCTCTTCGGGATCCTATAAAAGCAGAGTGCCATGCTGAAGGTTATCAGACAGTTTCCACAGAAAATGTACTTGTCAATTCCATGTCTGACAAAGAATATCTTTCTACTAGCTCTCTTGGATTTGACAGAGCTGTGCTTTATATAGCATGGCTTCAGCAGCAGTGTGAGCAGTAGTACCAACGTGGCATCTGCTAAAGCAGCGAATGATGAGAAATTTGACATACATTTTGAAACACCTTTGTAATCTTACCCTTTGTCTTCTCTAACTTTTTAGATTAAAGCTTCCTTTATGTTACTTGGAGTTAAGGCATCTGAAAGATTGCCAGGAGCAGAGGTCGAGTCACATTCCAGCTGTGCATCTCATTTGTAAAATTTAACAGTTTGCAGGATGCCAAAAGCATGGCTTAGTTCATACAGAACGGAATGATAATAAAAAGCTGGAGCTCTTAGCAGTTCAACAAGTGTAGCACTCCCAACTAGTATAGTTTCAAGGACTTGGAAAGAATGTTTTGCTAGCTAAAATGCATACTGTTCTGTGTAGAAATTTTGTAATGGGGATGGATGATAAGGACCACTGTCTGACTCTTCTTATTGAGCATCAGGTTTTTTTTTTATTACTTCCAATCCTATTTATAACCATTCGGAAAGTCATTATCACTATCAAAGATGATTTTTTATTGACAATTTGTATATAATGGTATGTATTATATAAAGATGCACTTTTCATATTCAGGAACTTAAAAACTAAGAGAACAGTAATGATGTAGCACAAGACAATTCAGAAAGCTATGCTGAATGAAGTTAATGCCTCCTCTTTGATAGCATTCAGTTGCAGGGCTACCAAATTAGCAAAACTGATACTTTTTCTATACATTGGGAAGTGTAGGAATTAGTAAGGATGATAAATCTGGCAGCATTTAATTTCATTTGTGTGTATGCGTGCATGTGCCTGCATGCATGTGAGTAGCTATTTGGAATTTCAGAAAAACTATGGACTCATAACATTCAAGTTGGTCTACTTATGCATACAATACCTTTTGTTTATAAAATATTTCTGTAATTCATTTTCTTATTTTGATACAATTTTGAGATTTTAAGGAGGCTAAGAATTATTTTAGCTCTTTTGTGGTAAATAAAACAGAGACACAAAGATGTTTACAGACTTTACCAAGATGATACTATTAATAAGAGGCCCAGGGAGTATTAAGTCATTGAACTTTCATTTGCTTATTAAATGTGCATTTGTTGATTTTTTTAAACCTTATTTTAGTTAGTAGTCACTGGGTACACCATAATTAAAGACATATTCCTTGCCTTTCAGAAGCTCACGGCATAGTGAGGGTGGGGGAGATATTTTTATACATAATCTACACATAAATGTAGTAAGTTCAACTATAAATACATACAAATAAGAGCTGTGAGAGGCCAGTAAATTGAATAACAATTTGTAGAGAGACTCTACGAAGATTTTGTTGAGGATGTGATTACTAAGTGGTTCTGTTAGGAAATTCAGAATGGCAGGTTAATCTGGTTTAGAGATGAAGTTGAAAATGTAGACAGAGGCCAGAATGTGAAGAATCTTTACACCAGGTTAAAGGTACCTGATTTTAGGGCGCCTGGGTGGCTCAGTTGGTTAAGCGACTGCCTTCGGCTCAGGTCATGATCCCAGGGTCCTGGGATCGAGTCCCATATCAGGCTCCCTGCTCAGCAGGGAGTCTGCTTCTCCCTCTGACCCTCTTCCTTCTCATGCTCTCTATCTCTCATTCTCTCTCTCTCAAATAAAAAAAAAAAAAAGGTACCTGATTTTATCATTCTTCTACCTCCTTGCTTTTGCCAAACCTATTGCCTCCCAAGTACCACCCCCCCAAAATTAAACAATTTAACAAAATATATAAAATATAGAAAGAACAGTTGAAAGTCAGAAAACCAGGAAAGCATTGCTCTAGAAACTAGAGAGCTTTAAGAGGTGGTTTCTGAAATTAAAAAATGTTAAGAATAACTATAACAAAATATAACAAAAATTTGATTAAAGATATACAATATAATACAATACAATAATAGTAGGAGACTTCAGTACTCCACTATCAATAATGGAGACAATCAATAAGGTAATACATCATTTGAACAACACTAGAATAAATGGAACTAACGGACATATACAGAATGTTTCACCCAACAGCAGAATGCACATTTCTTCTTAAGTGCATGTAGAACATTCTCCAGGACAGATTACATACTAGGTAACAAAACAAATTTCAACAAATTTAAGAAGACTGAAATCATTTCGAGTATCTTTTCCAACCACAATGGCATAAAACTACAATAACAAAAGGAAAAGGAGAAAACCCACAAATGCATGGAAATTAAACAATGCACTCTTGAACAACCACCGGGTCAAAAAAGAAATCAAAAGGGAACTTAGAATTATCTCGAGACAAATGAAAATAAAACAGCATACCAAAACTTACGGAATACAGCAAAGCAGTATGAAGAGCGAATTTTGTAGTGATAAATGTCCGTATTAAAAAAGAAGATCTTAATTAAACAAACTAATTTTACTCCTCAAGCAATTAAAAAAGGAAGAACAAACTAAGCCCAAAGTTAGCAGAAAGAAAGAAATAATAAAGATTAGAGTAGAAATAAATGAAATAAATAATAGAAAAACAATAGAAAAAAATCAATGAGTTGGTTTTTTGAAAAGATCAACAAAAATGGACAAATCTTTAGTTAGACTAATCAAGAAAAAAGAGAGAAGACTCAGATAAATAAAATTAAAAATAAAAGAGACATTATAAGTGATGCCCCAGAAATAAAAAAAAGATCATAAGAGACTACTATGAATAATTATATACCAATGAATTGGAAATGTAAAATAAAAGGATAAATTCCTAGAGACATGCAATAGAACAATACTGAATCAATAAGAAATAGCATGAACAGATGAGTAACACACAAGGAAACTGAATCAGAAATTAAAGATAACCTATCAAAGAAAAAGTCCAGGACTGCATGACTTCACAAGTTAATACTACCAAACATTAAAAAAATTAATACCAACCCTTCTTAAACTCATCCAAAAATAGAAGAGGAAACACTTCCAAACTCATTTTATGAGGCCAGCATCACCCCGATATCAAAACCCAATAAAAATACCATAAGGAAAGAAAACTACAGCCCAATTTCTCTAATAAATACAGATGTAAAATTCTTCAACAAAATATTAGCAAACCAAATTCAGTGGTATGTTACAAGGATCATACACATGGACCAAGTGGGGTTTATCCCTGGGATGCAAAGATGGTTTAACACATGCCAAAGAATCATTGTGATACTATATTAGAAGAATGAAGGATAAAAATTAAATAATCATCTCAACAGAGGCAGAAAAAGCATTTGACAAAATCAACACACTTTCATGATAAAAACTCTCAACAAATTAGGTATAAAAGGAACTTACCTCAACACACTAAAGGTCTTATAGAAAAAACCCACAGCTAACATCATACTCAGTAGTGAAAAACTGAAGGCTTTTCCTCCAAGATCTGGAGCAAGGCCAGGTTGCCTGATCTCATCATTTCTATTCAACATAGCACTAGAAGTCCTAGCTGGGACAATCAGGGAAGAAAAAGAAATGAAAGGAATCCAAAGAAGAGAGGAAGAAGTAAAATTATCTCTGTTTGCAGATGACATGATCTTATATGTAGAAAATCCTAAGGATTATACACACACACACACACACACACACACACACACACACCATTAGAACTAAAAAATGAATTCAGCAAAGTTGCAGGATACAAAATCAGCATATAAAAATTACATGTGTTTCTATATACCAACAATGTGCTATCTGAAAAGGAAATTACAAAAATCCCATTGACAATAGAATCAAAAAGAACAAAATATTTATAAATAAACTTAACTAGGGGTGCCTGGGTGGCTCAGTCAGTTAAGTGGCTGGCTCTTGATTTCAGCTCAGATCATAATCTCAGGGTCATGGGACTGAGCCCTGTATCAGGCTCTGAGCTCAGCAGGGAGTGTGCTTGAGGATTCTCTCTTTCCCTCTGTCCCTCCCTCCACTCAGGCTCTCTTTCTCTTTTTCTCTCTCAAGGAGGTGGAGGACACATACACTGAAAACTATAAAATACTGATTAAAGAAAAACAGACACAAATAACTGCAAAGACATTCTGTGTTTATGGATTGGAAGAGTTAATATTATTAAAATGTTCATACCACCCAAAGCAATCTACAGATTCAGTGCAATCCCTATCAAAATCCTAAAGTCATTTTTCAGAGAAATAGGAAAAACAATCCTAAAAATTCGTATGGAACCACAAAAGGTTCTGTTTAGCCAAAGCAATTTTGAGCAAGAAGAACAAAGATGGAGGTATCATTACTTCTTAATTTCAAAATATATCACAAAGGTACAATAATCAAAACAGTATGGTACTGGCATAAAAACAGACATACAGACTAATGGAACAGAAGAGAGAGCCCAGAAATAAAATCCACATATATATTGTCAACTGATCTTTGAGAAAGGTGCCAAGAATACACAATGGGGAAAATACAGTCTCTTCCATAAATGGTGTTGCGAAAACTGAGTATACACATACAGAAGAGTGAAATTGGGCCCCTATCTTATACCATACACAGAAATTAGCTAAAACTAGATTAAAGACTTAACATAATACTGGAAACATTACAACTTCTAGAAGAAAATATAAGGAAAAAGCTTTTTGACATTGATCTTAGCGATAATACTTGACATGACACCAAAAGTGCAAACAACAAAAGCAAAAAATGGGTAAGTGGGACTATACCAAACTAAAAAGCTTTCATAGCAAAGAAAACAATCAAGAGAATGAAAAGGCAACCTAGGGAATGGGGGAAAATATTTGCAAGTCATCTATCTGATAAAATGTTTATATCCAAAATATATAGGGAACTTCTATAACTCAAAAGCAAAAATAAACAAAGCAAAACAAACAAAAAACCTGACTAAAAAATGGGCAAAGGAACTGAATAGACGTTTCTCCAAATAAGGCAGACAAAGAGCTGACAGGTATATTAAAAAGTGCTCAACATTACTAATCATCAGGGAAATGAAAATTAAAACCACAATTATACCACTTCACATCTGTTAGGATGGCTATTATCAATAAGACAAGAGATAAATTTATTGAGGATGTAGAGAAAAGGGAATCCTAGTGCACTACCATGGGAATTTAAACTGTTGCTGCCACTGTGGAAACTGTATGAAAAATACCTAAAAAATTAAAAATGGAACTACCATATAATCCAGCAATCTCATTTCTGGGTATATATCCAAAGGAATTAAAATCATAATCTTGAAAAGATGTCTGCATGCCCATGTTCATTGCAGCACTATTCACAAAACCAAGTTCACAAAACAATCCAATCAACAGAGGAATGAATAAAGAACATGATTTTATATATATATATATTATATATACACACATACAAATACATGTATTTGTATATATATACATATATACACATATATACATCTACACACATATACATATATATACATATATATAGATTTACACACATATACACATATATACATTTACACACATATACATACATATATACATTTATACATATGTACATTTTTACATTTATACAAATATATGTGTGTGTATGTAATCACGTTCTTTATTCATTCCTCTGTTCATGTTCTTTATTCATTTCTCTGTTGATGGACATTGGGTTGTTTCCTGATCTTGGTTTTGTGAAGAGTACTTTAATTCCTTTATTTCCTTTAATTCCTTTGGATATATAAATGTATATATGCATATATATACAAACATTTATAAATACACACACAATGGAATACTGTTCAGTCTTAAAAAGAAGGAAACCCTGCCATTCACAACAACATGTATAGACCTGTAGGACATTATCTTAAGAGAAAAAAGCCAGTCATAAAAGGGTAACTACTACATGATCCTTTTTATATGGGGAATCTAAAACTGTCAAACTCATAAAAGCAAAGAGTAGAATGGTGATTGCCAGGGCCTAGTGGGGAGGGGTAAATGGGGAGGCATTAATCAAAGGGTACAAAATTTCAGTTATGGGAGATGAATATGTCCTAGAGATGTACTGAACAGCATAGCACCTATATTAATAATGCTGTATTGTATACTTTAAAACTTGCTAAGAGGCTATATCTTATGTTAAGTGTCTCTATTAGCAAAAAATAATAAAGAGGGCAAGATAAAACTTCTGGAATTGATGGATATGTTTATGACATAGATTGGGGTGATGGTTTCACAGATGTGTACTTATCGTCAAACATACTGAGTTGTATACATACTTTAAATATTTACTGCTTTTTATATGGTAATTATACCTCAATAAAGTGGTTTAAAAAAAAGAGAAGTAACTTCTGTAAATTATAGCAAATACTGTCAAATGATAAGATAGGGTGAAAGTTGAAGATTGTTTTTTGAATTTATCAATTTGGAGGGCACTGGTGATTTCAGTAAGAACAAACAATTACAAGAGAATGATATCTCCCTAGCACTCAACTAAGTCCTTCCTCTTAACTAGAATTGTATATTTGCACATGTTCTTCTTTGCTTAATCACATTCTCTTGTCATGTTTCAAATTTCCTTAAGGCGTGGTTCTCTGCAAATGAAACTGAAAAATTAATCCAAACTAATCACTGAAGGAGAGTAGATGGGTTAACTTATTCCTCAATGAAAACTTGGATAATAATCCTGAAATAATTACTTAGATAACTTTGGCTTTATATACCAGAAAGGGCAGAAGCACCTTCAATGATATGTTGTAAAGAGGGAGGAAGTAAAATGCCAGGGCGGTCACTCTTCCTTTCTTAAGGAAGTCTACTAAGACATTATCATCAGCTACATGAAGAATGACGCTTCTCTGCCTTAGTAATCAATAGCTTCTAATTTTACATTTGGTGTAGAGGAAATTAAGAATTTTAATTAGCACACATCAAATAACTGTAGGAATTTGTACCCCCATCATGTTACCTCCCTGGTTAAAACCTTTCAAATGTCTCTTTGCTGATAAGTTGTATAATCCTAGATCATCCATATATAATTGGCAGTAGGTTCCTTTTCCATAAAATGAGATTGTTTTCTTTTTAGTATTGATTTGGGAATGAAATAGAAACACATAAAGCAGCTAATATAGTGCATGCATCTTCAAATATGTTAATTATATACTAAACAGAAAATCTTACATAGACTCATTTGTTGATTAGGTACCAAGCTACTTTTGTAGTAGATCTCCTGATCCTACCCTCATTTGCATTTGGAATACATTAGGTTACTCACTTTTTCATTAAAAAAATCTCTGGGGCACCTAGGTGGCTCAGATGGTTAAGCATCTGCCTTTGGCTCGGGTCATGATCCCAGGGTCCTAGGATCAAGCCCCACGTCTGTCTCCTGGTTCAGCGGGGAGTGTGCTTCTCCCTCTGTCTCTCCCCCTGCTTGTGCTCTCTCTCTCTCTATCATCTGTGCCTCGAATGAATAAATAAAATCTTAAAAAAAAAACTCTTATAATTCTGTGTCAATTCATTCTTTTTGTTTGATTCACTGAAAATGCCCCAAAACTGACAATTTCTATTCATCAAAATCCTGCAAATAACATCTTAAATATCAGGCTTTTAAGTCTTTCCTGTTTATTATAGCCAGAAGTTATTTTCTTCCATGCATTCCCAAGACATATTATTTCCACCTTTTGCAGTATTGTACTTTTGTGGCAAATCCCATACATAGGTTGATCCACTCAATACCCTTTCCACATTCTTTGTCTTCCTTTTCCTTCACCATAGAGGCTGCAAAATGATAAACAATGAGATTGAGTCATAAAGACTATCCATGTGCCACTGCCCCCTAGCTTCTGCAAAGTTTTGTGCTTATTTTATTTTGACACTTCAAAGATGGAAAAGAAAACAAATGTAGGTTATTTTTCTTGAATTCTTCCTGTGGTGTCTGCATTTCTCATGAATTCTCCCTCCCATATACAAGCCGTTTTAAAAAGATTTATTTATTTATTTGAGAGAGAGAGGGAGAGCGTGCATGCGCACATGCGGGGCAGGGGGAGGAACAGAGGGACGGGGGAGAGAGTCTCAAGCACTCCCCACCAAGCTCAGAGCCCAGTATGCGGCTCAATCTCACAACCCTGAGATCATGACCTAAGCAGAAACAAAGAGTTGGACAGTTAACCGACTGCACCACTCAGGCACCCCTAAAAGCCATTTTTTCAGATTGCTACATAGGTGTGCCAACGCTAGAGATCCTATGACCATTTCCTTACTAATTATATTGCATCAATTCTGACCTCCTTTTTCTACTTTCTAATGAGTAAGGACAGGAAGAAGGAAATGAATAGTACAGAAGATAGAGAAAAAATAATTCTTTATTATCTATTTATATATCAGCTACTTTCTTATTTATTGTATCTTTTAGTCATCACAAGATGCCTGTGAAATAGCTTTCATTATTCAGAATTTTACAGATGAATATATCAAGGCTTAGCTAAATTAGGTAATTTTGCTAAAATCACACACCAAGTGATGGTGCTGGGATTGAAGTCCATCAGCTTCTAATCCTAATGGTCTCAATCACTTTGGATTGTACCACACTGCCTTGTTCATTACTTTAAACATGAAAGTACATACAACCAGGTAAAAAAAAAAATCCTTTATTTTTACCAGTTAGAGCTTACATAACCTGGTAATCGTTTTAAAAAAAATGTGACTAAGATTATACTAGAAGTATGTTGGAGTTGGCTCCCACTGGCTAAAAGTCATTGGGCACATTTCTTTCCACTGAACTGGGTTCAGTGACTTCACATTGGTAGTTTGGAACTGATTATTTCAGGAGCATTTATATTGTTTGCACTATGAAGATCAGCAAACTCTACAAATCTGGGCTCTTGCTCTCCCTCCCCCTGTTGGTTGATAAACATTTACCGGAATACCTCTAGTCAAAACATTTTCATCCAAAATCTTTAGAAACATTTAAAAAATCATTTTAACATTAATCTCTTTCCTTTACTATTATATATCTTTCATAGCTGAGTTTTCATCTGTTGACATTTGAAACATTATTGTCGTGTCCTTTATGCTTCAAAGATTTCCCACTATTATAAAATAAAACCCATCAATTTCCTTCCCCCCCTTATTTATTCATAGCCCTACCTTGCCCGTTTTAAAATTGCAACTTACATGTGTAGTTGTGCCAAGAGCTATTGAATCAAGTAGTTTGAGCACTTGTCTGTAGGAATGCATCTTTTCACAACAGAACTCTATTGAATGTCCTGAAAATAACCGAATGATTTGTTCCCTTCAATTCCTATCAAGCTACATAATCTTGGAAATGAAAAATTTAAACAATGACCTGTATCAATTTCTAATAGAATACACATCAACTCCACTTGGCTATACTATCAAAAAGAATAAAATCAAATCAAGAAATTATCCATCAACATCAAAAGATAGTGACAAAAGAAAAAAGAAGAAAACACTGAAAAATTTTTGGTCCAGGTATAATGGAATGTGATATTTAAAGTAGTTAATTAAAAATGTAAGGAAAGCTCATTTATTAAAAGGGAAAAATACCCAGACCGAGTATCCAGATTAGGTAAAAATAAAAGCTAGTAATATTTTGCTTGTAAGAAAAATTCAAATATGATTCAGGCCAATAAACTTGAGGCAAACTTAAAGAAAAGAAGGACAATAAGGCTACTATTAAACAAGATGAATTCAATGAAAAAAAAACGAGAAAGTAAATTTCACATAGGAAAGCTAGACAATCATCTATCTTTAAGTGCCCAATAATCAAGCACCACAATATACAAAAGAATATAAGTTGGCTATCCACTGGAAAATAGACAAATACAATTATAGATGGAAACTTTAATGGATCTCTATAAATAAGTAACAGATTAATCATATAAAGTAAACAAGATTATAGAGGTGATTAATATAATGCTAAATTTTAGTGCCATACACAACACATAATTCACTCTTTCAAGTGTGCAGTGATATTTTACACAAATTAAACACATGTAAACCAAAAAGAAAACTTTACATAAGCATCTTAAATAGAAATCATGCTGGCCGCATTTTCTGGATACAATGTAATAATAAAAATAAGCATCAACTGAAAATATTTAAACATAAAAACCTAAAACTTTGTCACTCATATAGCTTCTTCAAAATAACTTTTAAGTTAAAGAAGAACATTAGAATTCAATGGTATACTATTTGGTTTGTACTACTGAGAATGATATTTAGTAATTCTAATGGCATAGCTTTATAAATATAATTATATACTATTGTTTTTGCTTAAAATATGAAACGGACAAAATTTTTGGATTCAGAATATATTATAGTCTATTTTAAATAATCAAGAGAATAAAAAAATCTATTTATATTAACAAGAATTTAGCAAACTAAATAGATTAAAGGTAAATGAATAAAAATAAGTGACTTTTCTATGTACTAGCTGTAACCACAAGAAGATGTGATAAGAGATAATCGTGTGATATTAATATTCCATAACATAAAATACCTAGGAAAAACCCAAAGAAGAAATGTGTAGAACCCATGAGAAGTCAATTATAAAACTTTATTCACAATATGAAATAAGTCCTAAATAAATTGAGAGATACTGTATTCCTCCATGGGAAATCCAGTCAGTCCCTTCACATTAAATGTACTCAAAACGCTTATTTTAAATCTTAACTTTTTTGATCTCTCAAAAAATTGCCCATGCTCATTAAGGGGGGAACACACAGGAAAAATACACAAAATTTTGGAGAAGAATGATAGAAAACCCTTGCCAAAAACAGTTGCTAAAATAATGCACAATTCACAATAACTAAAAGTAGTTCAGGTACTGCAACAATCGAGAGGCAGCAATGAAACAGAACCGATCACTGCAAACAGAAGCATCTAGAAGATGACAGATTTAATATTTCATACTAGTGAAGACAGAATGACTTTTCAAAATATGGTATTAAGACAATAGGGTAAATCTTTTGGAAAAAAAGGTCATACATGATATATAAAAATGATTTAAAGGTTGATCAAAGAGCTAAACAGAAAATGAGATAATAAATATTGGAAAATATCAACATATATCCAACTGATCTTTGGATGGAAAGTTGTAAACTTCCTTCTGGTTTCATGAAACTAAAACTAAAGTAAAGTAAAAAATTGAAATGTTGAACCACATAAAATTTAAACTTAAGTGTCATCAGTAATTACCATGGAACAAGGTCAAAGTTATAAATCAACAAAGGGGAAAATTTGCAGCATATAACAAACAAGGCTTTGGAAAAACATAAACATGTCCATAGTAAAATCAAAAAAGCACTGATAGATAGTTCAAAAAGAAGAAATTCAAATGACCATAAAAATAAAAAAAGATATATTCAACCTTATAAGTAATCAAAGGAAAAATACACCAATATCAACAAGAGTTGAGATATGTAATTTTGGCTATCAATTCAGAATAAGTTTATTAAAAACTACGATATAATACCCAATTCTTGTGAGAATGTTGTGACAGAATTATGGAGACTTCTATTTTTTTTCTTTAAATAGTTTTACATATTCATGTTTTCAATAACGAGGAAAATGTTATTAGAATAAAATCACATTTTTGTATATTGGAAGCATCTGTAAAGTAATATGAGAGAAAATACTTTTCAGTTTTTTTTAAAGATTTTATTTATTTTTTGAGACAGAGAGAATGAGAGAGAGAGAGAGAGCACATGAGAGGGGGGAGGGTCAGAGGGAGAAGCAGACTCCCTGCCAAGCAGGGAGCCTGATGCGGGACTCAATCCAGGGACTCCAGGATCATGACCTGAGCTGAAGGCAGTTGCTTAACCAACTGAGCCACCCAGGCGCCCACTTTTCAGTTTTAAGTGTAAATTTTGCAACTCATTTTTGTTTTAAACCTAACAATGAAAATGATAAAATGTACCTTAAAAAAAGAATCCAGAGGAGGATGTAGTTTTTTTCTCCAATACTTTAGGGTCAAAGGGCAACATACTCTATAGCTGGGAGATGAATGGACCAAGGTGAAATGTGGATTTGTTCCCCAGGTCCCCCCCCCCCGCCCCCATCCCCGCCAGTCTCACCATTTAGGACAAACCATTTAAGTCTCTGGGCATCACATCACTCTTCTGTAAAATGGGGATAATCATTCCTGCCTGGATGTGAAGATAAAATATAATACTACATTGGAAAGCAACTATAAAAATGATCAAACAGCTCATTCTCAAGCCATTATGATTATACTCATGGAATTATGTATAGTTCTAATTTTGTCAATTTTTCTTCCACTCAATTAATTTGTGTCCAGGGCAGGAGCATTCCTTCTACTTTTCATTTTCATTTTGTGAGTCCAATACCACTTTTGTATGCTATAGACAATCATACATTTATTCATTCAGAAAACACTTCCCTACTGTTTCACTGTGAATTCTACATATTTGTATCTTATATTCAATAAGATGTTTTTCCAAAAAATCTAATGTTCCAACATGTGATACTGGTTTTAATGTAACCTTCTTTAGCCCCTGCAGAATTACTGTCTGTCTACAATTTTACAATGGTGGAAACATTTCTATATTTTTTAGAAAGTGCAACAATCTTGACAGACTTTCTCCACTCAGGTTCTGAGGTAGCAATGATATTTAATGAAAGTACACAAATGCTTTTAGTGACAGAGTATATGGAGAGGAAAGGAAACTTGCATAGATTTTCGCTAAATCTTGGTAACCTTTAGGACCAAAATGAAGTTTGTCAGAACTTTAACCCATTCATTTGAAAGCCCTTTCCAGGATTATGCCTATGAAGGGAAGAATATGAGTTTCTCTCTTCTGATATGTTTTAGGACTAATAATGGTGGCTAACTGAACTTAATCAGGAAAGAGAGGAAAGAAAGATCCGCAGATGAATTTGAGGGAAAATGGTTCTTCGAGCATTTAAAATTCAAGCTATTTTTCTCAAAACAGAAAGGGTCAAAATCACACAGTCTAGACTTTAGTTATGCAAGGTAAGAATAGAGAGCTCCATTGCTTTTATTTCCACCAGAATTATAAAGATTGAAGGGTCCTTGCCTTGTCAAGCACAGCTGCCAAGATGCAAAAAAACAGCTTGAATCGAATGCCTTGAATTATTGTTGCTGTGCTGCAGTAGCCACACTGGATAATATGCAGACAGAATTCTGAAATGAGGGTGCCTGGGTGGCTCAGTTGGTTAAGTGACTGCCTTTGGCTCAGGTCATGATCCTGGAGTCCCAGGATCTAGTCCCGCATTGGGCTCCCTGCTCAGCAGGGAGTCTGCTTCTCCCTCTGACCCTACCCTCTCTTATGTGCTCTCTCTCTCGCTCATTCTTTCTCTCAAATAAATAAATAAAATCTTAAAAAAGAAAAAAGAATGTTGAAATGACCACTTTCCAAATCGGGAACTCATTATTTCAAACATCATTTAATCAGAAGTTGTGACAATACGCAACTAAGGTATTGGAAGTATCCATTATTACTTGCACCACCTAACTATAAAACACCCGTGCTTGTAAGCATGAACCAAATCAGTCTTTTCCTGAAATTGTTTTAGCTATGCATGCAGGAGGCAGGAAATCTTGCTTGCTATGGCAATCGGAAAACAAAATCACACTTTATAAACCTTTTAAAAATATGACAAATGCCTCAAAATGTGAAGTGTTGCAAGATTAAAAAACATAATTCTAAAATTAGGGCTTTTGATGGCTAGGTATTTGCACATAACCTTGACTGCTTTAGTGTATATACTGGTTTCTACTTATATAAAATCTCTCTCTCAAAGGCAATTTTAGTCCATCAGTTTCTCACCATAAGTGTGTGAATACTCTGATATATACTAATTATAAGATGGAGAAATAACAAAAAGAGAGGAAAGATGCAAGTTGAACTGGAGCCAAAGACCTCTTGAATAGCTAAGAGGCAGACATTTGCAAAAGATGAGTGAGTACCAATAAATCCTGGTTTAACTGAGATAGTTTTGTTCAGTATTAGTTGACATTGTTTTGAAATAGATGACAAGTTGATATAAGGAAAATGTAACCATGTATTGCCCACTTCATAAAAAAACAGAGCGACCACAGCAATGTCAATTTATATTGTATAAAAAAGTAAAGGTAGTTGAACACCAGAGTGGGTTTTTGAGTGAGGTTATATAATATTCCTCTGTTGAGAATTCATTATATAAGAAAACAGCCCATCTGTCTTGGAGATTGTGGGTATAGAAGATTACGTTAGGAAGCTTCTCTGAATTTTTTGGCCTTTTAATTTTGTGAAATAGTTCGAAAGAGTGAAATGCCACAGAGAGAGACACCACTGAATAGAGAAAGAGATGTTTTTGAAATGATTTTTCCAAAATCACTCCCACCCAAGGATTTGTGAAGTGTTCAGGGCTGTGGCTTGCTTCTTTATGGGCACTTTCACGGTGAGCAACAGGGGAGTCAGACAAGTTTGCCTTTGATGCCCTTTGTACCAAACGCTATGGTTCATTCCGTCAGGGGAAACAGAGATGAAAAAGCCTCAATTCTGGTATCCAAGGACTCGTCCATTGGCGAGAAGACATGTCTAAATAAATAAAATACAAATAGCCTGGTGAGTACAGCATAGAAGCTTGCAAAAAGTTCATAACCAGGGATTGGGAGTGAGTTGTTTTCTGGCTAAAGGAAGAGTCTGGAAAGGATAACAAATAAATCTGAATTTTGGTAAATGACTAACAATTTCCCAGGTAGAAGGAAGGACATCCAGAGCTAAGTGAAGAACAGAGAGGAAAACCTCATGTGTCAGATGAGTGTGAGAAGTTCCCTATTGCTGAAGCATGGCTGGCAGGTGGGCAGGGTGGGAGTGGTAGGAAGGAAGCTGGAGCAGAAATCCAGATAAATGAGGGCTAGAAGACGGAGCTAAATAGCTTGGCTTGCTCCCAGAAGGAAATGCGAAGCCACCAAAGGATTTTAAGCATAGGACAGAACTAATTTCTAAAATTAATTTTGTGACAGTATGGGACAAATGACTCATGGGGGCAAATCTTGGTCCAGGGAGATGAGGTTAAAGGTACTTAAAAAGGTCCAGGTCAGGCATATTGAGTTAAAGTAAGTTAAGGGATGATCAGGAAAGTAGATTCAAGGGACCCAACAGACTGACTGAGTTTGGCTGGGTATGCAGAAAAATTTTACAAAAGGAATCCGGGAGTTTCTCTGATGGGATATGGAATATAAGAGACTTCTACATTTAAGGGAGAAAAAAAGATGAGTTAAATTGTGAACCTGTTGACTGGACCTGGAGGTCATTTATCTGTCCATACGGCGATCTCCAGGTCTGTAGCTTAATGAGGAAGTTTGGGCTGGATAGGTACAAGAGGGAAATTTTCCCAAGTCCAAGTCCCACTGGGGCTATACAACATGACGTCACTTGCACTAGGTCATGGCATTAAATAACACTGTATCACAAAGTGAGGAATTCCGTTTTCAATGTTCTTTCCCTTTGGATGAAGCCCTTGAGAGAGTTGCAGTTTGTTGAAGATTTGTTTTTAACTTTTGCTATCTCCCTTATAAGCAGAGGGGAAGTTGGCCTCAGGCTCAAGGCTTTTAGCTGGCAATAAACACCTGATAAAAATTTAATAAGACCACTACTCTTTTTGTTGTATCACTTTTTTTATCATTGCCTATTTTACAGTGATAAAATTATAATTTATTTATATTTTAAGATGTGATTGAAATTAAAGAGAAATTATGTAAAGAAGAAATAATGTAGTGTGAAAATATGGAAAACTCATGAAGGTAGTATGTGCTGGGACTTGGATACAGGGAAAGAGAATCATTAATAGGCAATGTTAGAACTGAGGTTCGTCCTCACTTTTGAAATAACTAGGACCCATCATCTCGTTTGGTGGTAAGTGAAACCACAGTAGGTCATGATATTATTTTATTTTTATTTTTAAAGATTTTTATTTATTTGACAGAGAGAGAGCACAAGTAGGCAGAGCGGCAGTCAGAGCAAGAGGGAGAAGCAGACTTCCACGGAGCAGGGAGCCGGACGTGGGGCTCGATCCCAGGACCCTGGGATCATGACCTGACCCAAAGACAGACACTTAACTGACTGAACCACTCAGGCGCCCCGATATTATTTTATAAGAAGCTGTAGGAAGGATTCCTGATACTCATGGATGCACTTCAGTGAGTCTCTTAATTGACAAAAATTATCTGCAAATATTTCTATCTATGTGCCTTATTTTTCTGGGAAGACATACTATAGTTGTTTGTTCCTTTTTGTTTTTAGATTCTCAAAGGGATCTTTGACCAAAGGGGAATAAGAAAAAAATGGCAGTGAATGGAGAAGAGAGCTAAGGACAGACAGTGGAAGAGGGTCACTGGATGAATGGAGAAGTAAAGGTCAAAGACAAAGCAACTGGACAAAGAGAGTGCTGTCACTAACCTTCTTCAAGAGCAAGAAAGGTATCTTTGAGTCTAATGGAAGAGAAAGCATGGATGGTTAATAGTTAACTTTGTCAACTACTCCTACATAGTTTAGCAAGCTAAGGTTTCAGTGATCAGTAGCCTCTGGTTTTAAAAATATGACGACAGTGGCCCCAGGAGCTTCACGGGGTGGTAGGGGTGGAAGTCAGGCTATGGTGGGAAAGGAATTAATGGGAGGGGAGGAGATGCGGCAAGAAATAAAAATTGGTTTTCTTCTAGAAGTTGGCTGAGAAAAGGAGTGACATGACAGCATGAAGCAAGGTTCAGATTGGAATGGGGCAGTTGTAGGATCCAGAGCAGAGGGGGAGGTCAGCTTGACTATAGCATTGGAGGGGAGGAGAGTAGCCAAGAAGTTAAATATACAAGAGTCAGAAGAGGGGAGGGAGATTCATTCCTGGGAGTGTCTGAGTTCTTAGTAAAGAAGAATCATCCTGAGAGCAAAGGGGGCAGGGACAGAGACAGAGCTAGGAGACGGGTGGCAAGCTGTGCTCAGGCTGCTTTGGAGAACTGGAGAGTGCCAACTACTGGTAAAAAATGCCAACCATTGGTAAGAAAACCTTTGATGAGAGATTAAGTGTCCAAATGACATTAGAACTAAGACTTTACAGTAGCATCAATTAGAAGAGCTTATACAGGGAAATAATCAAAACCTCAATGAGATACCACCTCACACCAGTCAGAATGGCTAAATTTAACAAGTCTGGAAACAACAGATGTTGGCGGGGATGCGGAGAAAGGGGAACCCTCCTACACTGTTGGTGGGAATGCAAGCTGGTGCAGCCACTCTGGAAAACAGTATGGAGGTTCCTCAAACAGTTGAAAATAGAGCTACCCCATGACCCAGCAATTGCACTACTGGGTATTTACCCTAAAGATACAAATGTAGTGATCCGAAGGGGTACGTGCACCCCAATGTTTATAGCAGCAATGTCCACAATAGCCAAACTGTGGAAAGAGCCAAGATGTCCATCAACAGATGAATAGGTAAAGAAGATGTGGTTTGTATATATACATATCTATCTACCTATCTATCTATCTATCTATCACATATGGAATGGTGGTATGTGGTGGTATGGAATATTATGCAGCCATCAAAAACCCCCAAAATCTTGCCATTTGCAACGACATGGATGGAACTAGAGGGTATTATGCTAAGCGAAATAAGTCCGAGAAAGACATGTATCATATGACCTCACTGATAATGAGGAATTCTTAATCTCAGGAAACAAACTGAGGGTTGCTGGAGTGGTGGGGGGTGGGAGGGATGGGGTGGCTGGGTGATGGACATTGGGGAGGGTATGTGCTATGGTGAGCGCTGTGAATTGTGTAAGACTGATGAATCACAGACCTGTACCTCTGAAACAAATAATACATTATATGTTTAAAAAAAAAAGAAGATAGTAGGAAGGGAAAAATGAAGGGGGGGGAATCAGAGGGGGAGACGAACCATGAGAGACGATGGACTCTGAGAAACAAACTGAGGGTTCTAGAAGGGAGGTGGGGGGGGATGGGTTAGCCTGGTGATGGGTATTAAAGAGGGCACGTTCTGCGTGGAGCACTGGGTGTTATACACGAACAATGAATCATGGAACACTACATCAAAAACTAATGATGTAATGTAGGGTGATTAACATAACATAATAAAATAAAATTAAAAAAATGAAAAAGTAGGATACAAGATTGTCAGTATAGTAAACTCCCAACTGTATACAGGGTCCAACTGTATCGAGTGTCCAATAGTAGAAATGTGATGATACATACACTTTATACCCATCTATGGTTATAGTATTAAAATGAGAAAATCTATATGCAAAAGAGAAAATAATTAGAGGGATGGCCCCTTATGTCCTAGGTAGCCTACTTTAGGGGAAGATCTGAGAAGTTTATGTACACTATAAGGAAAGATGTAATGAAGCTGGAGAACTTGAATTAAATATAAAACATACTTTAAAGTTTGACAGCATGAGTCTGCTCCTGATGTAATTTTATTTATTTTTTGTCACTGATTGATAAATTCTATGACAATAATAAACAATGCAATTGTTAAAAAAAAAAAAAAAAAGAGCTTATACAAATGTCCCAGGCAGCACTTAGCCCTAGGAATGTAAGGAGGCTGACCGAAGGACTGATACAGGTCTGGGGCTTTGTAGGAAAGGGCACTGTCCCTAATCCTAGTGTTGCTAGTTCTTTCCCTTACTAGGTTCTGCAGTCCTACCCCCTACCAACTATTAAACAACTTTGCTCCCATAGTTCTCTCCTTTTTTCAAAATCAACTCTTCCTTCTGCTGGTTCATTCTCATTGGTCTAATACCATTAAAGTTCCCATTTTAAAAACAAATCTCCATGGCCTGCTGTAGCTACGTTTAATCCTCTTCCTGAAAGAGCTATTTTATACAGAGTTTTCACTTCCTCACCTCCCAATCTTTCCTTTTTCCTCATTATTATTTTACATTACAATTTTCTTTTAGATTTGTGTATAAAATTTTATTTAGTATTTTGAATAACTATGTGCACATAACTCAAAGATATTAAAGTATATAGAAGATGTTGTCTCTCTCCTATTATTGCACCCTACTGCTCAGTTTTCCTCCCTACAGGCAACCACTATTATCTATTTTTTTATATATGACTTCATATATAGGTTCATTTTTCTGTTCCTTAATAAATAACATACCATGCACACCAGATTGTAACTTTTTCTCTTTAACATACTTTGAAAATCTTTTCACATTAGTACATAGAAGGCTGCCTTAATAATTTTAACAGCTGGATAGTATTGCATTGAATGAATGTGCATACTTTATTTGGCTTGTTTTCTATTCACAGGTATTTATTGCATTCAATTGTTTACCTGTATAAAAAGCTGCAAGGAGTACCTTGGAACATAAATGATCTTTCGTAAGCGCAAATAAAACTGTAAGATAAATTCCTTGGACTGGAATCACAAGGTCACCAGTCTTTGTTCAGTCCTTATCGCTCAATCTTTTATCACCACCATTTCAACTGAAATAGCTCTTACCAAGGCCAAATAAATTTCAAGGTAATTCTGTGTCTTCATATAACTTAACTCTTCTGCAGCACTGGACATAGCTGATCCTCACTTCTTCCTTCTTAAAAAATACTTTCTTCTTCTGGCTTCCATGATACTACACACTTCTGGATTTCCCCCTATTGCACTGACTGCTCCTTCTGTTTCCTTTTCTAGCTCCCACTCTTTCCAGTGTCCGTATTTTGGATTGTTCTAGAGCTCTTTTCTCAGTCTGATGCTTTAAATACATTTTCTCCTTAAATCATTTCATAAAGTCCCATTGTTCTAAATATCATTTACACAGTAGTGACTTACACATTTTTATCTCCAACTCTGACTTTTCCCCTGAGCTCTGTCCTAACTACTCTTGCGATGCTTGCATCTGAAGGTCTGATAGGCTGCTCAAAACTTAACTGCTTTTCCTTATTCTTCCCATATCCGTTGGTGACAACTGCACTCTTTCAGCTGCTCTGATCATATATATAGGCATGAACCTTGATTCCTTTCCTTCTGTCAGCAACCACATCTCATATGTCATGAAGTCTTGTCACCTTTACCTCCAAATATATCCAGGGTTTGGCATATCCACTGCTATCACCCTAGTCAAAGATGAGGCTAGGAAACTAATAGCTTCATAACAGCCTCCTTTTTTTTTCCCTCTTATTTTTAAAAAATTATTTCAGCACAACAGCCAGAGGATCCTGGTAAAACTGTTCCCCACTAGAAATGCTTTAATAGCCTCCTATTGTACATAGAAGAAAATAGAAACTCCATACCATGGGTTAAAAGGCCACCTATTACTTCTGAGAGAAGAAAACACCATCAAGAAATTGGAGAAATTATCAGATCAATACAGTCCCCCCGCTTTAATACGTATGTGCACTCATTGATGTAATTTTTCTTATTTATGTTCGGTCCTAGGCTCTGACATTTCTCTTTGTACCTTTTCAAGTGGAAGTAATACTTGCTTTTTAAAAAAGATTTATTTATTTATTTGAGAGAAAGAGAGCGGGGGTGGGGGTGGGGGGGTGGGGAGGGATAAAGGGAGAGGAGGAGAGAATCTCAAGCAGACCCCCTGCTAAGCATGGAGCCACAAGCAGGGCTAGATCTCACCCCTGAGATCATGACCCTGAGATCAAACCCAAGCTGAAACCAAGAGTCAGGCAGTTAACCGACTGTACCACCCAGGTACTTCTCGAGTAGAAGTAATAATTTCTGTTACAGATGCCAGTTTTGAGTTTCCCTAGTACACTTGAAGAGTTCATCACTTTTAGAGCCTAAGTGAGTATTTCTTTTCTGTCTAATTTAAGGCTGAGGGAATGGAAAAAAAAAGCAAGGTTTCTCACTGTGGGGTACAGGAATTATGTTTCAATATCAGATCACTGCAGATGCTTCACTATGGGTCTCAGGACTCTATTACCTAAGGATTATTAGTGCTTTCAGTTAACAGCAATCAGGAAGCAACAAACTACATCTTGTTTACTCTGCCTCAAACAGTATCCCTCCCACTTCTTAAATTCATATTGAAAAAAAGAGAATCCTGCCATGGTCTTTTAAATATTACCATATCCATGTTGTTTTACACTAGCCATTTATTACTAATATACTAGAAAGTGCCCTTTAAAAATCTTTGATTTCAGTAATAGTTAATCAAAAGGGACCATACTTACTAGATAAGAAAATTCAAACTATCACTAAACTCATTTCCAGTTAAGAATTATGCTGTAATTTTGCAAGTCTTTTAAAAGAGATATGCACCCAATTCTAAACTAAAAGCAAAAAAAAAAAATTGCTAGGAAAGTTGTGGTATATTATTTTTATTAGCAGCTTTATGATAGTCTTTATAAGAACAATATGCTTAAGAATTTTATAAAATGAGCTAAGTAACATATTTATTTATTTAAAACTGAAAAAGCTGCCTTTACAAATGTGCTATTGCTCAATCCCAGGCATCTATAAAACTTGCCTAATGAGATAAAGTCTCAAAATTTGCATTATGCTTCAAGTCTTCCTTCCAACAGAGATCTTTATATACTGTTGAAAGGGAACACACCCTTGATATAACTAAGTTCATTAACTCTGTAATCAGCCTCAGTGGAGCAGATTTGACAAATGATTCGCACTGACCAGAGGAGGTATGGGAAAATACATTAAAATATCTTGGACAAGATAAGTTATTTTTCACATCTGGGAACTCCTAAGCTTATACCAGGCAAGTATAACATTTGTTTTAGAAACATCTGAGTTTAATGAACAATCTACCTAAAGCATAGAAAAACACTTCTGGTTGGAAATAATGAATAACTACTTTTGTTATCAAGACCAACTGTGACACACAGATTTGAATGGGTTGGAGAGGAGCAAGAACTACGCTTGCCTTGGAGAAGACACACAGTGATGATGCTCAAACCTGCCTATGAATTTGGAGAGGGAGAAAGGGAAAGAGAAGGAGGAACAGCATTTGTAAGCCCAGAGGGATGGAGAGGTTTCCTCAGGTTTGCTCTGGCTCTTGACACTCCCGCTCCGCAGTGAAAACCAGCTTAAGAGTCCAGTCCTCCTTCGTCAGCAAATACATGGACAAAAGGCGCAACACAAACATAAGGATTTAGGTTTTTGATCACCAAATCAAATCTCAAAGATTTGAATATAAATGGAACCAGAGTAAAACCCATCTCGAACTTGTTTCCTTTTCCTGGCTTTTGGTATAGCACAGCCACTAAAATTTAGTCAAACTGCAATGATTACATAGATATTCCAGAAAAAATGATATGAGTGGCTGATGACTCTTCCTCCTTATGTAATCTTAAATGTTCACTGAACTAATCAGCTTAACTATATTAACAATCGTCCAAGTGCCAGGGAAATACTTCACATGCAGAAAACGAAGTCTTCTCAAGGTTTCTTCCAAGGTGCGTGGAAGTGCATCCTTAGCTCTCAACCAGTGTGCTATCAGGGGCCGCCTCTTTCGTGCAAGTGGAAATAACCCAGAAGCACCATTCAGCATTTGAGGCACCCAAAATGCTCCACTCCGAACACATTCTCTCATCTCCTGCGTTTCATTTCTTAACTTTCCGGGCTCACAGATGCGGCTTTCCTAGCCCCTATGGGGACCGGAACCCTGAATAACAACCCTCATTCTGACCCCTTTCTCCTTTACGCAATCGCCCCTCTGAACAGGATCCTTCTTCGGGCAGGACCTGCAACCGCCCAGGCACCTTGCGGCCGCGAGGTGGAAGCTCTCTCTTGCCCTTTACCTCAGTAGTTCGTATCCGCGGGAAATCAAGTTAGAAAACTGCAACCTTTTATTCCGATACGCCTCCTCCCGGCTCCTCACATTTCTCTAACCATTTTCCCCAGACTCATCCCACCGGGGGATGGATTCGAACTCTTTACTGTCCTTCCAGTGCTGGATTCTGGCCGGTGCCCGGTCTCTCTCCACCCCAGCGGCTCCTCAAGGTAGGAGCGCCGGAAGCCTGCACCCGAAGTGGGGTGTCGCGGACTCCGACCACCACCCCTTGCCCTTGGGCCTAGGTCGGGCCCCTCCCTCCCAGCCTGGGGCACCTGCTCCGCCCAGGACCACTCCTGCTTCCTGCAACTTCGCCCCCAGGGAGCAGAGGTTGCGGGCTGAGTGGGCAAGGGAAATTCTTGAATTCCAGCGCTGCTCGTTCACCCCAAAGAAGTGTCGGAAAGGAATGGGGCTCCAGCCCCGCAGGGCTTTCTGGTCCGCCCGCCGAGGACGGACACTGCCCGGGGCTTCCCCCCGGCTCCGCCTCCCCACTTGCGCGAGGGCTCCGGCTCGACCCGCACACTCACCGGAGCGCTGCCCCGCAGCAGTCGGGAGACGGGAAGGCGGTGCTCTGGCGGGGGCTACCGTGCGGGGCGCCGGCCGCCGCCGGGCGGAGAGTGGCGCGTCCGGGCTGCTCTCGGGGCCGCGGGCTGGCTGCGCGCTGCGGGACTCGGGTGCCGCGCCCGGTTGAGTCCGGAGCGCGGGCTGGCAGTCGCCAGAGGCTCGCCACCACCCCTAACACTCCTTTCTTCTTGCCTTCATCTCTTCCAACACCCCTTTCTCATCTTGCTTCTCTCACTTTTCCCCCTTCCTCCCTCTTCTCTCAGCCGTCTCCTCCCTCGTCTTGCACTGGTGCGTGGTGAAGGGCGGGGGAGGGAAAAAGTACCCTCTCTTTAACTTGAGTGATACCTTGGAGATTATCTCTTCATGGAATCTGGAAATGACGCGAACACCTTTCCGAAAACATCTAGAATAAAACGAGTTTAGTCTCCTTTTCCTTTTGGTTCTCCTTCCAAGTCAGTCTCTCTCTCTCCCTCTCTGTCTCTTTTGATGGAGTGGCTAGGAATGAGGTGAGGTCAGATAAGGAAAGGGAAGAAGTGGTCAGAGGCAGGATGACAAAGGAGATAGGCCAGGGTAATGGGACCTGAGTTTACTCAAGGCTTTATTCTAAGGCATCCATTGTGGTTTATTCTCCAGGTTCTTAGAATACATCTCTAGTGTTTCGATCTGGATGTGACCTTGAGAAAATACTTGACCTTTCCTGTTGCTGGCCTCAAATCATTTTTCCAGACTAATGTTTTATAGCCCAGGAGACGGTCTCTTCAGGGGTAGCCTACCAGGAACTCCCCTAGAAACCAGAGTGCTTCTGGGAAGGTGGCAGTTCTCCAGCAGTGGAACAGATCTCCAAAGCAAGGAAGGATGGGACAGATTTTTTTTGTACAGAGCCCCACCCCCACAGTTCACAGATTGCCCCTCCCACACCCTGGGCCTGCCTTCTATATCCTTTTCCCCAGAAAGGAACTCCTGTTACTGAAGATCCTTTCTGCTCTCCCACTTCTCAATACTTTCTGCCTCCCAAAGACCATCTTCTTTATAGATAAAACCTGTATTTTCCAGCCCATCTTTCTTCTGTTGGTGAGGTCATCTTTGTTTTTTGGAATCACATATTTAAATGAGATATTGCATAAAAACACTAAACATGATGCTTGGCACTTAGTCATCAAGAAATGTTAGCCAAATGTTACCCAAATTATGGGTAATGATTTCAGATTATCATTGGCATTTATTTCATGTTTTTATTCTCTCACATAATTCTGAAACAAGGGAACTTGATTCTCTGTGCCATGATTTGCAGTTTCAGCCCTCGTCCCTTATAACTATGTGGTAAATGGCTACTCATTTAGGAAAGCATAGTGAAAATAATCACAGAGGAAGTCAAGATTTATAACTTTCCTAATAGAACACAGTAATTTCCCCAGAAGATATAATATTGACCACCTTGATTTTACACTTGTATCCAGAGTAATTTGTAATATATCTTGTAGATGACAGCCATGGGAAGAATCCAAGGTTATACCATCTCAACAAACAAATGGGGAATGTATCCACCTACACAGAGGGATGTTCCCAGATACCGTGTGTGGACTTGTGGTATTGGAGTCGCCAATTCTAAAGTACACCCTAGGGAGTAAATGATATGTATTAGGTGAAGATGTGGGAAAGACCTTACATACCATACAAGGAGGGATCTAAGGTTTCAGTTGCTTCTGCTATTGCGACTGCAGCAAACAAATTTGCTTAGGTATCAGTGATGAAACTGTACCTTGCATGCTGCAACAGGATGTTGTACCCCAGAGATATTCCAGTTGCTATTCAGTTCACAGATACTTAACCCAGTAGGCAAGACACAATCATAGCACTCAGTGAGGGTTACTCTAAGTAACTAGGCTGCTTCCTTAGATATCCTACTATAGCTTAGAAGCCTGAATCTCAGTGAGAAAAAGACCAGAAACTCAGTCAGTTATTAAGTTTACTGCTTTTAGGTTGTTTAAGATGAATTAAATCATCACAGACAAGTTCTTTTCAAAGCTTAGATGAAAGATCCAGAGTGTCAGTGCTTAAAGATCTTGTTTGTTTTTAATCTTAAATATGCAGGGACATGTATTAATAGGCAAGACACTAATAGTCTATTTCTTGAGATTTTGCCAGAAAGGAGATTTTCATTAAGGACAATTTGCACTATTTTGATACTATTGATTGGTCTCAGTTTAAGACTAAGTTGAAGCTCCCTTGTTCCTTTCAGTTAAGCTGACAGCATTGTTCCAATAACTACAAAAGCCAGACATAAAATGTAAAATTAAGATAAAAGCTGAGAAGTTGTAAAAAGATGTAAGTAGTGTAGACAAAATTAACACAAATAGTGCAGGCCTATATAATGTAGCCTGCCTTTAATGGCTAATATTTTCCTTAAGTTGTTTGGTTACCTACAGAAGATAAACCTGACCTCATAAACCTCACAAGTAAGATCCACTGACTCGTTCCATCACATCAAAAGGTCACTTTTTAGGAGCATTATTTTAAGTACTGCTTTTTTCTATTTTGGAAAAAATGCTGCAGACTAAAATGAAAACTCATAATGCAAATTAAAGCAATCGAATAAGCAACCTCTCCCTACGTTCATAGGAAAAATGTTTTATTTTTTGCATAATAATTTAGATTGACTTCATTCATTCATTAAATTCATAAGATAATTGCTCAGTTCTAGAAATCAAATAAAAAAGTATTTATTGAAGAGGTGGAATACATATAATTGAATAATTCCATAACATGTAGGGGAAGACTGGATTGGGAAATAATCCCTATTATAAAATAATGCTTATTTTCTTGTAAGTAGAAAATATGCCTAGGCAGCTCTCCCTAGGAGAATACTGTAATACCTAAAACACCAACAGAAAAACTGGGTTCACAGTTTAGATTGGTTCTTTTATATATAAATCATTAAAATTCTCATTCTAGTTAGCTAAATTCATGATTTATTTTCCAAACAGGTACAATATGATAAGGCAGAAAGACCACTTAACTAGAAGGTGGCAGGTCTGTCTCTACGGAACAATCTTACCATAAGTGAATTGCGCACAGTTAGTTTATTGGGCAGAAGAGTAGTGAACAAGATAAACATAAACACTGAAATGATATTCTTATCTGTTGCCAAGTTGTTCTTTGGCTCCACAACTGAAAGAATAGCAGCCTGGTATTTTGCCTATGACACGTAATATGAATGGGCAAAAAAATTGAAGACTATGGGAGTATAAAAATAAGTTGTTATTAAGTCTACTATGATGGTATGATGGAAGAATAACTGTTGATCACATTTAGTTAAAGAGATAGGAACAACATGAAACTGCTATATATTCTAACCCTCCAACTAAGAGATAGTCAACACCAATACAGCCATGTTTCTTAATAATTTTGATGCTATTCTCAGTTATTTTATCATTGTGTTTTACCTTTAGCCTTTATTTACATTAGTCTTAATATTTTCAATACCACTTCACAATTTCTCATTTAGTCTGTATTTGTTAAGGCAACAGGAAAATGGCAGTTCTCTCTCTGTATTCATGAGAAAACTGTGCATAAGGATCATGAAGGAGCTTTGCTTTAGAGCTGAACTAACTTGACTCAAGTTCTTCTAGCCATTAAGCAGTTTGGTGACCTAAAGAAGATATTTAATTTCTCCCAGTTTCAGCTTCCTAAAATTCCAGGTGGGATTAATGCCAAATCTATTTCTAGAAATTATCCTGAGTATACTGGGATATACTATACAAACTTTCGTAGAAAGAGTAAAGTATTACACAACAGAAGATCAAATTTATGTGAAGAAAATTAGCAAGGAAATCAGAACAAAACCATCAGGTTTTGACACTTTACGAAATATTTTCAAGGTTACTAATCTTTGGATCAGAATCTTATCATGTCAACACATATAAACTAAATTTTAAACAGGAGATATTTCATAGAAGTGTAATTTGCATAGATAGCTCTGCACAGCCAGAGAAGGTGCTTTGCATACATGTATAGCAGTGGACTCAATCAACCAGAGTACTGAATGGCAACATTGAGAAAAAACCAGTATGTACTTAAGATAAACATGGCTTTCTCTCTTGTCCCCACAATGTCCTGCTGGTTATTTCTACATAGATGTAGTGATAGAGATGATGCCAGTAAAAACCCGGATGCTTTTGAAAAATCAAAGTAAAACCCTATGCTGGGTCATTGCCAGTTTTTTTTTTCAGATTTATTTATTTATTTGAGAGAGAGAGAGTATGAGCAGGAGGGGCAGAGGGAGAGGAAGAGAGAATCTCAAGCTTACTCTGTGCTTAGTGTGGAGTCCCACATTGGGCTTGATCTCAGGACCATGAGACCACTACCTGAGCAGAAACCAACAGTCAGACGCTGAACTGACTGCACCACCCAGATACCCTTAAAATATATGTAAAACAGGCTCTACTGTAATTAATGTCTACTACTGGAAATTTACTAAGACAAAAAAGTAGACTCCGCATGTTTAACATGGAACAAAATTACCCCAAAACAATACTATTTAGGAGATTGATATGTGTTGTTGATGGAGAACACATTGTGATTACTAAAAATTAATATGTTTATTATGTTTTTGTATGTATGCTTCTTATGAATGTGAAATTAGACTAACCAGCTAACAACTTGGTAAAGCTGTTGATAAATTATTATTGCTTAATTAAGTACAATTCTCAAAGGATTTTAATACAATCTGTTCAAAGCTCCATGTCAATTCTGGAACCATTTAAAGTGCCTTGATAGTAATAGTCCAAACGTGAAGATAGCCCAATGCAGCGGTTGATTAATATGAGTAAGCCTGCTGTTATAAGTAGAGTCCTACTAAGAATATCTGATGTAGTCAAGTTTCTTTGAAATTGGGTTCACCCATAAAGCTTTTGATTTTCAAAGAGAGAAAAACTTTTAATCATTTTTTTAATTATAAATATTTCCTTATATTACCTTAAAAAGCACATATTTCCATATGTAATAGTATTTGTGAATTTGTTTTACAGTATCTCTTTATACTGCTTTGGGAAGGAGACTCTCCCAAACATTGAATTATTTTTCTTGTATGATGCCTCAGATGGTGTCCATCCTGTTACTTCATCATTTATTACACTTTGTTGTAATTTTGGTTAGGGGCTGTGTATTTGTTTCTTTTCTTCTAGACCCTGAGCTACTTTAACGAGAAACTTTTATTCTTCTTTGCTTACTCTTAGTAATTTGTCTAGTGCCTAGAAACTGGAAGATGCTCAGTAATCTTTGAAATGTATGCATGAATAAATATATCAGGTACATATCTTTAACTTTTATAATAAATTAAACCTATTTTCTGTTTTTCAAAAATGGTATTTCTTGAATGATTGAAGTTATTCAGTACCTTTTATAGAGTTATCCAATGATGCTATATAAAATATCTCTCCTTTCTCTTCTCCCACTGTCCCTCTCTGCTTTCCATGTTGGAGGTATTTTCAAATGTCTGGTGTTCTTTGGATGTGCAATAATAATTAAACCTGGGACACAGAGCCTGCATGTGCCAGGTTGTGCCTACCCAAAAATGGGCTTCATTAAAATTGATGGGTCAGTGAGCTATATATGCCATGGAAAGAGAATCTATTTTCTGGGGCTGTTCAATTCCTACCGAGAAGAATCTTCCAGTCTGTTTCAGAAGGCATTCCGGAAATAGTAGGGGGTAAGGGAACTGGGGATTCCAGGTTTTATTATGTAAATTTTGACTTAATCTTCTTGCATGGTGCCTTGCATCTCTTGTTTTCTGTACAGAACATCTCCAGTGCAATTTTCCTAGAGAATAAATCTCTAGTCTCTTTCCTGGAGTGAAGATAGAGAAATTATTGCCTGGCTATGATGTATGGTCATGGGACCTAGCCATAGCTTTCTGTTACGCTTACAAGACTTAACAACCAACACAACTGTTTTCAGTACTGTGCTTCATCCATCTCTAAGATGCCTTGTGCTCTCCAGTTCTGAGCCTTTCATGGGTGTGGAAGGGCCAGCCTCCAGTCATCTATCTGCTTTCAGTTTTCTCATCTCCTACTAAAATATGGAAATTTCATGTCTGCTTTCCTGTTGTTTTATTCCTTGTGGCTTATCGCCATTTTATTTCCTGTCATTCTAGAAGAGATGTTATGGATAAATGCACAAATACATGTGTTTAATTAACCTCTCAGAGTTAAAGGAGGATCTCTCTGTAAAATAGATAGACAAATGTTTGGCACTAATTATTATATATTATTATATACTATGCTATTTTACAATATGGTATTACAATATACAAAACTCATATGTCATTTTGCCCTTTTTATTGTCGTTTTATTGCCTATTTGTCATAACTGAAACTGTCCATTTTTTAAGTTGATGGAATAATAATAATTATTTGTCCCCAGTTGCATATATTTTTCTTGTTCTTCTGCTTTTGGAGACTCCAATTTCTATTTGTCTCCTATTTTCTATACCTCTAGCTCTATTTTCCTTTCACTTTCACTTTCTTTTCTAAATGGTGATACCACAATGAGATAGTTATATTATTTTGTAATAATATACAGTTGGGTTTTAGATCAGTTGTTTTTGATTATTCTCTTTTCCCCTGTTTTCTTCTATACAATGAAAAGTATTTGCTATTCTATAACTGTTTGATATGTCATAGAAAAGAAAAGCTTCTTTTGCCTACATACTCCTGTAGAACCTAGAAACAATATTCTATTAAGTAACAACATTTAGACTATCCTATTGCTATAGTAGATAAATACAATAGAAATTTCAGGAGAATACAGCAAATTGGTAGTAATTGTCACTGAATGATGATGATTATGCTTATTCTACCCAAAGCTACCATTTATGGAATCCAATACCATGCCAAGCAGAAACACACTATATGGACTGTACTGGAGTATTAAGAGCATGTATCAGTGTACCTATTTCACAAATAGGGAAACGTAGGCTTAGAGAAGCTAAGTAACTTTCATAGGGTTAATCAGCTAGTAAGTGGCATGTATTGGATTGAATACATTTTATGACTAATCCCAAAGAATGCTTTTCCTCTCAAAACACTATTATTAAAACACAGTTGTGTATATTGATTTAATTTTAAAGTCAAAGGTATGAAGAATGGTTTTGTGCTGTGATACAGTAAGTATTTTAAGGTCTGAGTTTTTGTTATGTTATTGAGTTTTGGTTACTAGTTGTTCTTATATATGGTACATATATTATAATACACTTTGTTATTATAAAATATGAGTTATTGTTATTATTTGATGATCTCTGAGGCAGTCCTACCAGCTTCAGTTCCAGCCCTTATCTTGTTGTTCAGGCCTGTCCCTAGGCCTCTTCTCTTCCTTTGATCCCTTCTCTGCTCCTTTGCTCTTTCACTAACACAAGCTCATACTTTATTGTCTTTTTTGTTTGACATTTTTCTTGAGATACAATTCATATACCATAAAATTCACCCATATAAAGTCTACATTCAGTGGTTTTCAATATATTCAGAATTGTGCCACCATCACTATAATCAATCTTAGAACATATTCAGCACCCTCAAAAGAAATGCCATATCCGGGGTGCTTGGGTGGTTCAGTTGCTTAAGTCTCAGCCTCCTGGTTTTGGCCAGGCCGTGATCTCAGGGTCGTGGGATTGAGCCCTGAGACAGGCTCCGTGTTCGGCCGAGTTTAATTGAGATTTTCTCTCTTTCTCTCCCTCTGTCCCTCCCCCTTCTCATGATCTCTCTCTTCACTCTCTTTCTCTCTCTAAAATAAATAAAAAATTCTTTTAAGAAAATGTCACATTCATAAGCCCTTACTCCTTATTTCCCCCATCCCATTCCCTTGTTCTAGGTAACCAGTAATCTATTTTCTATCTCTATAGATTTGCCTATTCCAAACATTCAATGTAAGTGAAATATACAATATGTGGTCTTTTGTGACTGACTTCTTTCACTTAACGTTTTTTCCAAAGTTCATCCCTGTTGCAACATGTATCAGTACTTCATTCCTTTTGATTGTAGAACAGTATTCCATTGCATGAGTTTACCACATTTTATTTATCCATTCATCAGGTGAAGACATCTGAGTTGTTTCCAGTTTTTAACTGTTATAATGATGCCATAAACACTTGTGTACAAGCATTTGCATAGTCATATGTTTTCATTTCTTTCTAGTTGTAGGAGAATTGCTGGCCATATGGTAATTCGACATTAAGCCTTTCAGGACCTTCCAGATGCTTTTCCAAAGCACCTGCAGCATTTTCATTCAATATGAGGGTTCTAATTTCTCCATATCCTTGTCAACCCTAGTTATTATCTGCCTTTTTGATTATAACCAACCTACTGGGTACAATGTAGTACTTCATTGGAATTTTGTTGCATTTTCCTAATGATTAAGGGTGCTGAGCATATTTTCATGTGCTTATTAGCCATTTGTATATCTTTGGAGAAGTATTCATTCAGATCCTTTGCCAATTTTTAGTTGTATTATTTGGTATTTTATTATTGAGTTGTAAGAGTTTTTATATATTTTAGATATAAGTTCCTTATTTTATGTATGATTTCTGAATATTTTCTCCCATTCTTTGGGTTGTTTTTTTAACTTCCTTGGTTGGTATTCCCTAAAGTTTTAAATTTTGATAAAGTCCAAATTAAAAGACCTTTGACACTAACCCACATGAGCAATTTAACTCTCCAGTAAATTGTGTATCACAGTAAAACAAACAAACAAACAAACAAACAAAAAACTCTTGCTATTGGTGTCATATCTAAGAAGGCTTTATCTAATTCATGGTCTTTGAAATTACTCCTCTATTTCTTACAGGAGTTTTAGGGTTGTAGCTCTTATATTTAGGCATTTAATCCATTTTGATTAGTCTGTATATGGTGTGAGAAGAGAGTATACCTTCCTGTCTCCTCAATCAACATGAATATTTAACTAATTTTTGAACCAGAAAATGATTTAAAATAAGGATGTTATTGTTGTTCAAATATTGATCATTTAAGAAATTTCAGAGCGGGATACAAGAGAATATAAAAGTATCTAATGTTGAATTTTTAGAAAACATGATTATAACTTCACAAATGAAATAGCTACAGTTTCATTAGAATAAATTATTTCAGACTTGCTTTGGTATGTTTAATAAGATAACATTCAGCTAATTTTCTGAATGAAACATACAGAGAAACTCTTCTAAAGAGCAAAAACCCCACTAATTTCCAGTAAATTGCATATTACTAATTAAATAATAACATAGCCATAAGATTTATTGAGCCATCCTTCATATAATACTATATAATTAAGAAAACATTTGATACATAATTAGAGAAGTTGAATTTGTAGGACAATGTTTGTGATTAGCACGTACCATTTCAGATGATTAGCACATACCATTTCAATGGAAATATCAACTTTTTAATCTAGTCTGTGGCAACTACATACGCAATTTGTACTGATTTTAAATGAATGTAAAACTGCAGCGATGCTTTTCTATTTGAGACAAAAGTTATTTGCAATTAACTTGAAGGCAAATAGCCATATCTTTGATATTCACTAGCTGCAGCATGGCTCTGACAGACTTCACCCCAGGTTTAATGTCTATATTATGCATATTAGAATTTAATAGGCAAGTATACACATAAACTTCCACACATTAATTTTTATATGCATAATAATTTATACATAATAAAAGCCAAGAACATCCATTTAATATGGACAGTTTTAAAATTCATAATCATGTTAGCCATTAGGCAAATCAAAGTAGTCAATGAAAATCTGTCAAACTTTTGGGATTAACTAAACTATTTACATATAAATTTGCACATGTATCTGATGATCATAATGATAAACTCAGGGGTAGTCATATACCTTCCAAAAATTTACAGCATGATGAAATGGATTAATCTACGTGCCAATGGATACCTGAGTTTAGTTTGACCTCTGTCACCCAGTTATAAAGCTTTAAATCTTAGTTTGTTCGTCATTAAAATGAGGAGGGTAGATTCATTGTTCTCTAAGGTCTCATTCTGTTTTCAATTTTTATGATTCCATTCAATTTGCCATTACTTGATTGGTTTATATTTGCATAGAATTATGATACTTATGGTGCTGTTTGTTTTCTCCTAATATTTGCCTTGCAACTAAAACAACTGCACACTAGTAGGGCACTGTTCCATCAGTTTCACGACTCTTTTCTTGTGTGGTTAAGAGTAATAGAATATGGGATTCTTTACAACTTTCTTTTTTTCCTATAAAAATTTAAATCTCTGCAAAAAAAAGCTTCTCATTTGCACCTTTGACAAGGTTGTGGAGGTAGCTTGTTTTGAGAAGGAAAACATTTATTTTTATCTATCATAGGCTCCTAGAGAGTTCAGAAGATGGTGTGAAACTTTCTTTACTTCACCTATTGAGATTTTCTTAGTTCAATACTAGGTAGTCTAGGGGCCTTTTCTCAATCTAAGCAATGACTCCCTTTTGTCAAACCTGGAAGGGTAATTAGAGGATTGGGCAATAAAATAATGGATTTACAGGGAAAAGAAAATCTTTGCCTGCTTCATGCTATTTGGTACTGTTTAAAAAGATAGAAATATCATTCTGAGTATTATTTAAAGAGCTTCTAATGCCCCTATATAATTAAGATCCTTTTCCATTATACTTTAACAATTATCAAAGACTATTTAATAGAATTCTGGTTTTATTTTAAACTTGAAAAGACACACCTAAATCAACTTAAACTTTTGTTTGCTTGTTTGTTTTCCAGAACTTTGGATGATGTTGCATTTCACTCTTGGACCTCTGGCTGCCATCCAAAACCTGACAATCTTTTGATAGCTTGAGTACTTCCTCTCTGTTCCTTTCCTTTTTTTTTTTTTTTCCCCTTGCATCCCCACTCCCTTTTCCCTTCCTTACTTCCTTCCATTTACTGTGAACATTTACTTTGTGGTTCATCCTTAATAAAGTTAATATCTAAATAACTCAGCTTCTCCCTTTAAATTTCACATGGCTTTGCAGAAGTTAAAAATATGTAAGAAGAACAAATTAAGCCCAACGTTAGTAAAGGAAGAACATATAGATCAGATTAACTTATGATGAGACAAGAATATAAAATGGGGAAAAGATAATCTCTTCACTAAACAGTGTTGGAAAACAAGATAGCAACATGCGAAAGAATGAAATTAGACCTCTACCTTATACCATATACATAACTCAACTCAAAATGGATTAAAGACTTGAATGTAAGACTTGAAACCATAAAACTCCTAGAAGAAAACACAGGGGCTAAGTTCTTTGACATGACTCATGGCAATGATTATTTTGGGGGATTTGACACCAAAAGCAAAGGCAACAAAGCAAAAATAAACAAGTGAGACAATATTAAACTAAAATGTTCTACACAGCAAAGAAAACCATCAACAAAATGAAAAGGAATCTATAGCATGAGAGAAAATATTTGCAAATCATATACTGATAAGGGGTTAGGGTCCAAAATATATAAAGAACTCACACAGTTCATTAGCAAAAAGTCAAATGATGTGATTAAAAAATGGAGAGGAAATGAAGATGTTTTTCCAAAGAAGACATGCAAATGGTCAACAGGTACATGGAGAGATGTGCAACATCATGAATCATCAAGGAAATGCAAATCAAAACCACCATGAGATATCACCTCACACCTATTAGAATGGTATCAAAAAGACAAGAAATAAAGTGTTGGCAAGAATGAAGAGTAAAGGGAAAACTTGTGCAACGTTGGTGAGAGTGTAAATTGTTGCAGACACTATGGAAAATGATGTAGAGGTTCCTCAAAAAATTCAAAATAAAACCACCATATGAAAAGTGGGATTGCTGGCAATCCCACTTCTGGGTATATATCTGAAGGAAATGAAAATAGGATGTTGAAGAGATATCTGCACTCGTATGTCTAGTGTAGCATTATTTACAACAGCAAGATATGAAAACAACTTAAGTGTCTGTGGATGGGTAAATGGATAAAGAAATTGTGACATATATACACAATGGAATATTATTCAGACATAAAAAAAAGAAAGAAATTCTGCCATTTGCAACAACATGGAGGGACCTTGATGGCATTATGCTAAGTGAAATAAGTCAAACAGAGAAAGACAAGTCTCACATGATTTCACTTATATGTGGAATCTGAAAAAGCTGAATTCATAGAAACAAACTAGAATGGTAGTTACCAGAAGCTACAGAGTGGGGGAAATGATCAAAGAGTGCAACTTTTTGAATAAGTTAAATAAATTATAGGGATCTAGAGTTATTAGGCAACAGAGTTATTATGGTTAAGAATACTTAATATATACTTGAAAGTTGCTAAGAGAGTAAATCCTAAATGTTCTTACTACAAAAAAGAAATGGTAGCTATGTGACATGATCGAAATATTAGCTAATACTCTAGTGGCAATCACTTTGCCATATATAAGTGTATCAAATCAACATGTTGCACATCCTAAACTTACACAGTGTAAGTTACCTCATAATAAAGCTGGAAAAAATACATTAAATAAGAAAGAAGTTAAAGACATGAGAGGATCACAACTACACATCATAAAATATATATTATTCAATATAATTTTAGTACTGAATGATGTTATGGCATTCAAGTTTTTGAAAATCAGTAATTCACATATGGATTTAACTCATCCATTCATTTATTTATCCACCCATCCAATGTGTATTGGATATCTGCTATGTCAGTTATTGTATCTGTATTGTAGTAAAATAGAGGAAATCGCAGTCCCTGCTCTTGAGGAGATTAGAGTTGTTACTACCCAAACTTCTTTTTTAGCTAGAAAGTGAGGAAAAGTAAAATTGTATTGTCTAGACAATAAACTTTATTATGTACTCTGGCAGACATTGTTAATTGTCTACCCCAAACTTGTCTTCTCCCTTTTTTTCTATGATTGTTCTTTGATTTTGTCTGAGACAACACTGAGCACTACCCTTGGCAATGCATAATGTTTGGTTTAATCCAATTTCTAGAATACTGTTTTCTGCTTTCTTGATTTCTCTTGCAGCTAAGAGTGGCCAATGAGACCAAAATGATAGTATATGGAGGGACTTCTGCAAAGGCTTTTCCTTTCTTGAAATAAGGAACAGTGGTGGCCCGCACCTTTTGTCACCATTTTTTTCTGCCCTGAAAATAGACAGGTATCCGGACCTGAGGCAGGCATATTGTGATCATAATCATTATTCATGAGAAACAAATTAATACACTAAAGATGGCACAGCAGAGAGATAGAAAGAGCAATTCCCTGCCAATGTTACTGAGCAGCTGACCCAACTACAGCTACTTCCTATTTTCAAACTTATGTGAGAAAAATAAACCCTTATTAGTATAAATCATTATGTGGAACAAATTCCTAATAGATACACATATACAAAGGGATCAGTAGAGATGTAATAGAGTAACATATATTAGGGCCTACACTTATAGAGCAAGTTTTGTATTCCTAACAATCATGTGAATTAAGTGAGTCATTGGTAAGAGCTTAGAAATCATTATCACATTACTTTTTGGTTGTAATTGGATTTGAAATGTGGTACAAAATGTCAAGAATTTATTCTTAATAGAGGATGTAATCTCTTCTGTAGAGTTCAATGGTAGTGTCTACACATTAACATTTTATTTCTTAATGTCTCTTCCCTCAGAACTAAAAACAAGTTTATCAACTAAGGTTGAAAAAAGTTCAGTCACTTGAACTTTGAAGCTATTTGAGGTCTCTCTGAAATAGGATTTTCAAAAGTAAGCCATTTTATTCTTATTCACTGGGTCATGAACGATTCTTTGTTGATATGATTAGAGACATTTGGGGAAGAAAGACAGAGCAGGAATGGTGATTGCAATAGTGTGCTTAGTTGTATAAAGGGAAAGACCTGATTTGCATTTTAAATCATATTCTTTCATAGAGAATATTGGTTATGTGAGTCATTAGGGAACTCAACTATGAAACAGTTCTGATTTTATCATCAATAGAAAGTATTCTTTGAGATTTCTATATTTATTTTTGCTTTGGGGAGACTAGTGGTCTATAACACTCAAGTTGTAGTGTTAACTCTGAAGTCTCATAACATAAGTACTTTCACATTTTTGAAAGAGGTAACTGCAGATAAGCTGTTTCCATTTGGAGGACCATTAGTCAGTGAAGATAGATGACAGTGGTCACGGGTGTAGGTTGAATGCCTATGGAGTTGTTTGTATATTTATTTACAGCTATGATGGCAAGAAAGTTTAATAAGAACTAGAAAGGAAACCCCACTATAACCTTGAAGTGTTTTATTTTATTTACTGACTCCTGAAGCCTCATGGAAATAAAGTGAGAACTAATTGAAGTTGATTGAAAATTCTTTTACCTGTAGAATATAGTCCTTTAAGTCAGGAATGCTCACTCCTGCTCTGGGAGCATTTGTTATTGACACACATTTGATAAGCATGTAAATATCAGGCACTGTTCTCATGAGTGAACAGGTAATATGCACCATTGCTGGTTGCACACAGCTCAAGCTCGTCAGGAAAAAGCACTTAAAAATAATCACAACAGTAAAATATAGGTGTGTGCATGGCTCTGCAAGACCATGGAATAGAGCCCCACACTCCATCTGGGGAGGCCAAAAATGGCCAACCACCTTCTTGTTTTCACATCGTCTTCATATTCAAGGCTGACTTCACCATTTGTGCTCTTGATTCAAACTTATCCCACCTCGTCTAGGACCTTGCAAGCATAATTACTGTTCCCCTTACCTGTATTTTTAAATGTTTCTTTCTTGTATTCTTTGTTCCAAAGCCTAAACATGATCATTATCATCTTACAATCAAGACGGCCTGTGATTGGACACTCCACAACTAGTTACTCTTTCTGCCTGCTTCAAGACCATGCTTCTCAATGTTTCAGACTACAATGGAGGGATTTGCTTCTTTTCATTACACTCAGTTTTCCACCTGGGCAATTTGAATTTTGCCTTGACCACTGACCTGAAACTGCTTTGTCCAAGGTGAGAAATGACTCACAGAGACTGTAAACTCCATGAAAGTATGTGTTTTATCTGCTTGCATTGTGTATCTCAGCACTCAGAACTCCACTTGATGCAAGGTCAGAGTGTGATAACATTTGTGAATGAATGAGTGGTATCTTTTCTTACTTTCTGTGGTATTTCCAACACCTCTCCCATTCTCTTTTGGTCATTCTTTCCCTCTCTTTTTTTTTTCTTTCTTTGCCTTTCCTTCCTCCCTCCCTTCCTCCCCTTCACCCTTCTTCCTCCCCCTCCTCTTCCTCATTATTATTATTATTATCTATCTATCATCTATCTTCTATCTAAATTCCAGTAAGATTAATATACAGTGTTACAATAGTTTCAGGTATACAATATAGTGATTCAACAGTTTTATACATGTCTTCAACATGATATGTGTACTCTTAATCCCCATCACCTATTTCACCCAGCCTCCCCCCCACCTCTCCTCTGGTAACCATCAGTTTGTTCTCTATAGTTAAGAGTCTGTTTTTTGTCTCTTTGTTCTTTTGTTTTGTTTCTTAAGTTCCACATAATAAATGAAATGATATAGTAGTTGTCTTTCTCTGACTGACTTATTCACTTAACATTATTCCCTTTGGGTCCATCCATGTTGTCTCAAATGTCAAGATTTCATTCTTTTTTATGGCTGAATAATATTCCAGTATATATATATATATATATATATATATATATATATATATATATATATACACACCACTTCTTTATCCATTCATCTATCAATGGACACTTAAGTTGCTTCCATATCTTGGGTATTGTAAATAATGCTGCAACAAACATAGGGGTGCATATATCTTTTTGAATTAATGTTTTCATTTTCTTTGGGTAAATACCCAGTAATGGAATTACTGGATCATATGATAATTCTATTTTTAATTTTTTGAGGGACATCCATACTATTTTCCACAGTAGCTACACCAGTTTGCATTCCCACCAATAGTGCACGAGGGTTCCCTTTTCTCCACATCCACACCAACACCTGATGTTTCTTGTGTTTTTGATTTTAGCCATTCTGGCAGGTATGAGGTGATATCTCATTGTGGTTTTAATTTGCATTTCCGTGCTAATGAGTGATATGAGCAACTTTTCATGTGTCTGTGGGCCATCTGTATGTCTTCTTTGGAGAAATATCTGTTCATGTCTTCTGCCCATTTTTAATTGAATTATTTGTGGTTTTGGTGTTGAATTATGTAAGTTCTTTATATATCTGGGATACTAACCCTTTACCAGATGTGTCATTTGCAAATGCCTTCTCCCATTCAGTAGGTTCCTTTTAGTTTTGTTGATTGTTTCCTTTGCTGTGTAGAAGCTTTTTATTTTAATTTAAGTCCCAATAGCTTATTTTTGCTTCACTTCCCTAGCCTCAGGAGACATGTCTAGAAAAATGTTACTACAGTTGATGTCAGAAAAATTATTTCCTCTTCTCTCTCCTAGGATTTTTATGGTTTCAGGTATCACATTTAAGCTCTTAATCTATTTTGAGTTTATTTTTGTGTATGGTGTAAGAAAGTAGTCCAGCTTTAATCTTTTGCATGTAAACGTTGTTTTCCCAACAAGATTTGTTGAAGAAACCATCTTTTTCCCATTGCATACTTTTACCTCCTTTGTCATAGATTAACTGATCGTGTAATTGTGGGTTTATTTCTGGGTTTTCTATAGTGTTCTGCTGATCTGTCTATTTTTGTGCCTACCATTCTGTTTTGATTACTACAGCTTTGTAGTATATCTTGAAATCTGGGATTGTGATACCTGCAGCTTTGTTCTTCTTTTTCAAGGCTGCTTTGGCTCTTCAGGGTCTTTTGGGGTTCCATACAAATTTTAGGATTATTTTTTCTAGTTCCGTGAAAAATGCTATTGATATTTTGATAGGGATTACATTAAATCTGTAGAATGCTTAGGGTAATATGGACATTTTAACAATATTTGTTATTCTAATCCATAAGCATGAAATATCTATATACTTGTGTCATCTTCAATTTCTCTCATCAGTGTTCTGTAGTTTTCAGAGTACAGGTCTTTCACCTCCTTGGGTAATTTTATTCCTAGGTATTTGATTATTACTGGTGAAATTATAAATGGGATTGTTTTCTTAATTTCTCTTTCTGCTTCTTCATTATTAGTTACAGAAATGCAACAGATTTCTGTATATTGATTTTGTATCATGCAACCTTACCTGAATTCATTTATCATTTCTAGTAGTTTTTTGGTGGAATCTAGAGTTTTCTATACATAGTATGATGTCATCTGCAAATTGTGAAAAATTTCTTCATCCTTACCAGTTTGGATTCCTTTTATTTATTTTTCTTGCCTGATCGCTGTAGCTAGGACTTCCATTACTATGTCGAATAAAAGTGGTGAGAGTGGACATTCTTTTTTTATTATTATTATTATGTTATGTTAATCACTGTACATTACATCATTAGTTTTTGATGTAGTGTTCCATGATTCATTGTTTGCATATAACACCCAGTGCTCCATGCAGTACGTGCCCTCTTTAATACCCATCACGAGGCTAACCCATTCCCCCACCTCCCTCCCTCTAGAATCCTCTTCTTGTCTTGTTCCTGACCTTAGGGGAAAAGCTCTCAGTTTTTTACCATTGAGTGTCATGATAGCTGTGAGTTTTTCATATATGGCCTTTATTATGTTGAGGTATGATCCCTCTAAACCTACCTTTGAGGGTTTTTATCATGAATGATTGTTGTACTTTCTCAAATGCTTTTTGTTCACCTACTGAAATGATCATATGGTTTTTATCCTTTCTCTTGATGTGATGTATCACACTGATTGATTTGCAAAATGAAACCACACTTGCATGCCTAGAATAAATCCCACTTGATTATGGTGAAAAAATTTTTTAACGTATTGGATTCAGCTTTCTAATATTTTTTTGAGAATTTTTGCATCTAGGTTCATCAGAGGTGTTGACTTATAGTTCTATCTTCTTTAAATGATGGGTAGAATTCACCTGCGAAGACATCTGGTCCTGGATTTATGTTTGTTGGGAATTTTTTGATAACTGATTCAGTTTTATTGCTGTTAATCAGTTTGTTCAAGTTTTCTCTTTCTTCCTGATTCAATTTGGGAAGTTATTTCTAGGAACTCATCCATTTCTTCCTAGTTGTCCAATTTGTTGGCATATAATTTTTCATAATATTCTCTTATAGTCTTTTGTATTTCTGTAGTGTCAGTTGCTATTTCTCGTTTTTCACTTGTGATTTTATTTATTTGAGTCCTCCCTTTTTTTTTTGTTTTGTTTTGTTTTTGTTTTTTGTTTTGTCATTGTTGTTGATCTTTTCAAAGAACCAACTCCTGGTTTCACTAATATTTTCTATTAGTTTGTTGTTGTTGTTATTTCTATTTCTTTTATTTCTGCCTTAATCTTTATTATTTTTTTCCTTCTGCTGGTTTTGGGTTTTCTTTGTCCTGCTTTCCCTAGTTCTTTTAGGTGTAAGATTACGTTGTTTATTTGAGACTTTTCTTGCTTCTTGAGGTAGGCTTGTATTGCTATAAACGTCCTTCTCAGAACAGCTTTTGCTACATCTAAAGATTTTGGACCATTGTGTTTTAATTTTCATTTGTCTTATTTTTATTTTTAAAGAATTTTTATTTATTTGTCAGAGAGAGTGAGCACAAGCAGGGGAAGTGGCAGGCAGAGGGAGAAGCAGGCTCCCCATTGAGCAAGGAACCTGATGTGGAACTTGATCCCAGGAGCTTGGGATCATGACCTGAGCAGAAGGCAGACGCTTAACCAACTGAGCCACACAGGTCTCCCATTTGTCTATCTTTTTTTTAAATGTCCCCTTTGATTTCTTAGTCAACCCATTCACTGTTTAGTAGGATGTTATTTAACCTCCATGTATTTTTTTTTTTAAATATTTTACTTATTTGAGAGAGAGAGAGAGAGAGTGAGAGCACACAAGCAGGGAGAGCAGCAGGTAGAGGGAGGAACAGGCTCTCCACTGAGCAAGAAGCCTGATGTGGGACTCTATCCCAGGACCCTGGAATCATGACCTGAGCCAAAGACAGACACTTAACCAACTGAGCCACCCAGGCATCCCTTCTATCTCTTTGTTGAGGGTCTCATTGAAGTCCTCCACTCTTTTCACAAGTCCAGTGAACATCTTTGTGATGATCTTTATGATGAGTATCTTTTTGCAAATCCAGGGAGTATCTTTATGATGATTACCTTAAATTATTTATCTGGTATATTAGTCATCTCTGTTTTATCTAGCTCTCTTGCTGTGATTTTGTCCTCTTCTTTCATTTAGGACATACTCCTCTGTCTCCTCATTTCGACTAATTCCCTGTGTCTGTTTCTATGTGTTAGGAAGTTAGCCACATCTCCTGCTCTTGAAAGTGGTGGCCTTATGAAAAAGAGGTCCTATAGTGCCCTGCAGTTCAATGTCCCTTGTTCACAAGAACTCAGAGCTTCAGGAATGTCTCCTCTGTGTGTTATGTATGCCCTATTATTGTGGCTGAGCTGCTTTTGCCTCCATCCAGTCATTTGTAATGACTCTCTGGCTGTTGTGGGCAGGGTTTGGTCCCCCTGTTGTTAGTGGGCCATTCTGGAGCTGCCTTAGGCTTGAGTTGAGTCAGATGAGGCATTTGCCAGAGAGGCAGTAGCACCAAACTGCTGGACACTGTCCCTGTGTTATCCCTTGAGAAGCTTTCATTGGTGAGCAGGGCCTACAGTCAGACCAGATGTCTGCCACCAGCTCACTGCTGGGGCTGCAGTGAGACTGGTGTGTGTGGTTATCTTCCTCTGTCCCCATAGTAGGAGCTCTTGTTGGGGCTTCTTGCACAATGCCAGGCTTATGGTACCACTTTGGACAGGTCTGGCCAAGGGCATATTGAAGGGGGAAGATCTGCAGAAGCAGGTGGGGCAGGTATGTGCAGCATTAGCCAGGTTTGCTTGGGTTTGGTCTGGGAGGGAACTTGGAGCCGAGGTTTGGTTGGAGAGGATGTGTCTATAGGAAAGTGCAGGGGCAGGGCACACTGTTAGCAAGTTAGGTAGCCAGTGTTGTGGCTTGTGATTTTCAAATTCTTTCTACACACATGGCTTGAATGGTTTCTCTAAAACATAAAACTGGTGACATTATATCTCCAACTAAAATGTTTCAATGGCTCCGAGACTGTGCTGTATCAGAAAATTTAACACTAACTCTGTCTTAGTGGTAAAGTAAATTGAGTGAATCATCTCACTAAAATTCAGGCTGTGTCTCATGCACTTTTTTACTGCTTTTCTTTTGATCCTCTTCTCTACTCCATTAGCTTCATTCTTAGGCTGACTTTGTTTAGCTGCAAATGAGACAAGGAGCTTCCTTCTTCAGAGGAAGGGTAGTTCCAGTCAGTTCTCATGAACTTTTAAAACATGGCTTTTAGCTTTGTGCTGATTGGGCCTTCTTTGAACAAATCCCTTAGGGAATTTCAATGCATTGACTTATTTAGACCTCGGTTAGTGTCTCTCACTGAACCAACCATAATAGCAAGAGGTGTGGAATGACCCTGATGGTTGAGATCGATCATAGCCCACCTCTGAACTTGGACTGGAGTGAATCCCACTTGAACTACATAGCTGCCACATAATAGAGATGAGGTGGATGGGTGCAGGACAGGCAATCACAATGCCCCTAGAAATATCATAAGTCTTCTGTAAAGGGCATCCTGAATGCCTATCTATTTTTATCTCTTGTAGAATATTGGTCTGCGCTGTCGTTACATGTTGATTTGACATTCCCTGAGCACATCAGTCTGTTTGTTACATCTGTACCTATAGTGACCTACTCTCTTCGCATGGAAAGCAAACTCCTATTATTTATTCAAAAGTAGGTAGAGGCATCACCTCCATGAAGCCATTTGTGATGCCTCATTTCCTAGGTAGAATTTGTTGATTCCTTGCATACTTCTCCCTTCCCCTTTACCATATACCTGTCACATTGTGTGGCATTTATTGTTTTGCATGTTTAGATTGTAAGCTTTTGGGGGCAGAGAACTTTTCTTGGTTGGGTTGCCTTGGAACCTCCAGGACTAGTACAATGTCTTGCATCGTAGTGGACGGAGCTCATAAGAGTCATGAACAAGAAATGCCATTTCCTCTAAACACTTTGGGCATAAGTACCCAAAGAAGATAATGTTTTCCAGTGAAAAGTTTTCAAGTTTCCAGGTTCAAGTATATAATTGAGATCTGAAGAAAAGATCTACTTTGGGTGAGGCAGCAAAGACAGAAAGAAATCTAAACAATTTTGGCAAATAAAGAAGAAAAGTCTATCTAAAACAGATGGAATCTTGGAATGGGTGGTTAGGAAAGTACTGATTTCTCACTTTCAGTTTCTCAGTTGTTGGGGAAGAACAACAGAAATCCCAGTAAATGTTCTGGAGCTCAAGCTGACAGCAAATTTTCAGTAAGGAAATTGTGCAGCAATGATCCTTATTTGAAGGAATAAATAAATATATTACCTCCATTTCTGCTGGTAACCAAAGGCTTCTGATTCTCCTTATCTAAATGCTGTCATCTCCCCTGCCCCCAATACCAAATAAGTCATTAGATACCATCCACTCCTCCTTAGAATGGTCTCTCATATTTGTACTTGACAACCAAGCCTCTCTGAAGGGATAGTAAAGACAGAAAGCAGTCTTTCTGCAGAGAAAGTAAATTATAAAAGGGAAACGTTCTTAGAAAGGTATTGGGAGTCACAGGTGGAGAAAATAGCCAGGATTATGGGTAGCAGTTAGAGTTTAAAGGGAAGAAAAGTAGTAAATGTCTCATCAATAACTTCCTCAATTCACTGAAACTCTCTACTATTTATATCAAGAGAATAAGATCTTAGAATTTTTCCTGGAGAAAGTAATATATCTATTTTCCAAGGTATTTGAGAATTTGGGAAATATTATATTAGGAAGTCTAGAGCACTTCCTTCAAATTCTTATTGATGTCCTGCTGCTTACTGAAATGTAGTTTCTATGCAAAATGAACAAATCCACCACTACCAACAGAATGGACATGTAGTCACTCCCCAAATGTCCTTTAGTGAGTGTTCACAAATAAAAACTAAGACGTGATCTATTTTAAAAAAATGCTTTTGATTACATGCCTGGTTTCGTATTTTAGTTGGACATTTTTCAGCAAAATGATACAAAAGTTACTTTGAGGTTCTGGAATTAAATCATGTACTCTTTATAAATATAAGGAAAGAGTGGACACATAATTTCACCACTTTACTTTAGATGAAGAAAATTTTCTATTTCATACACTTAGGGAGCTAGGAAGACACAATTACAGTTCTCAATAATGAGGACCAAAAAATCATTAAAACAGATGATTACTCTAGTGGCTCTACCTAATGGACTGAGGAGGTATGAGCAAAAAAATGCCTTCAGCTCTGTAAAAAAGATACTGCATAGATATTATTAATAAGCACTTATCTTGCTACAAATGTTTAATAAAATAGTATTAGTTACCACTTTCAACGTTGAAATTTTCCATCTAAAAATAAATTTTTCTTGTGCTGCTGACACAATCTGCATGCAGCGAGCATCATTCAAATCTTTGTCTCTCTTCCTTACCAAGTCCATTTCCCCTTAACATGTCAGGGCTCAATCCGATCAATATACCCCTGAAATAGGAGTGAAAGCAGAGTTTAAGTCATTGTGATCTGCAAAAGTTTTGCCATACCGGACAGTCTCTCAGATGTCACACTCATGGCAATTAGATGTTCTGTTTTAAGAAACATGATTATTAGCTTCTTTTTTTTTTTTTTTTTTAAGATTTTATTTATTTATTTGACAGAGAGAGACAGTGAGAGCAGGAACACAAGCAGGGGGAGTGGGAGAGGGAGAAGCAGGCTTCCCGCTGAGCGGGGAGCCCGATGTGGGACTCGATCCCAGGACCCTGGGATCATGACCTGAGCCGAAGGCAGACGCTTAACGACTGAGCCACCCAGGCGCCCTGATTATTAGCTTCTGAATGAATCTGAATAATCAGGAAGTAAAAATGAGATAATGGGCTCAAATGATGTGGCATACAATATCCATCTTTCTTATTCTCCCCCCAGTTCTCCACCAAAGCTCCAACACAGTCCCTACACACTAATTTCATTCTTTGGCTATGTATCTGAAAAGAAGTACCAGAATACACTTCATTCTTGGAGAATTAATTTGTGAAAATCTTTGTATAGAGCCTTAGCTGGCTGTGAGCTGCAATAGTGCTTAGACCACATTGACTTCATTGTCAGGGACCTAACACATTCCAGAATCTCAGCTAGTGCTGGTGTAGTAGAGCTCTGTCAATAGGAATCCCATTGTCATTTAAAACAGCAGGGTTAGTGCTTAATAATGACTTGGAATGCAAGTTGTTTCTATGAATAAATCTAATAATGTAGGGAATCTTATTGAAGATACAGTTGACCCTTGAGCAACACAAGTTTGAATGGTGCAGGTCCGCTTAATGTGGATTTTTTTTTTATAAATACAATATGGTACTGAAAATGCATTTTCTCTTATAATTTTTAAAAATTTTTAAAAATTTTATTTTTTTAAAGATTTTATTTATTTATTTATTTGACAGACAGAGACACAGCAAGAGAGGGAACACAAACAGGGGGAGTGGGAGAGGGAGAAGCAGGCTTCCCGCGGAACAGGGAGCCTGATGCAGGGCTTGATCCCAGGACCCTGGGATCATGACCTGAGCTGAAGGCAGATGCTTAATGACTGAGCCACCCAGGCGCCCTCTTATGATTTTTTTAAAATAACATTTTCTTTTCTCTAGCTTACTTTATTTTAAAAATACAGTATATAATGCATATAACATACTAAATATGTGTTAACTGACTGTTTATGTTATCAAGTAGTTTTCCAGTAAAAGGTAGTTTCCAATAAAACTAACTATTAGTAGTTAAGTTTTGGGGGAGTCAAAAGTTATACATGAATTTTGACTGTGTAGGGGTCAGTGCCCTTAACCCTTGTGTTCTTCAAGGGTCAACTGTATATTTAGATAGAGCCTTTGCTAGAATAAACACATTTACTTATTTTTCCCTTGAAAAGAAAAATAAAATTTGACAATTTTTCTGATGTTATTTTTAAAAATAAGTGTTTATGTTTTTCAGATTTCAGAAGGATGTTGCCACGTATCTGAAGCTCTAAATCTAAAAATCAAGAGGCATGAATATTCTGACTATTCAGTATAACAGCACATTATGATATTTAATAACCTTAACAGTAATCCTGATTTATCAATATATGGTTAAAGGTATTCTGAATATTTTTTAAAGAGGGTAAGAATATATGTAATGCATTTTTAAAAGATGATCCTTCCAAATCCTTAAAAAATAAATCTCAATGCTCTTAAAAAGTATTTTAGTAATCCCACACATTATTCAAAAAGACATTATTCTTTTAGAAATTTAAGGCACAGTAATGATCATTTAGTTCAAAGCCCTAATTTTTTAGGTCCAGGAATTTAAGTAACTTGTTGAAGCTTACACTGATAAAAAGTGATGGCATCTCAATTTATATCTAGATTTGTAGATTGCAAAGTCCAATTTATTTTCAGCATATCACATTGTAAAGGCAAAACTTCTTTTTTTCTCTTAGAGTCAGTAGCCTAAAGTCCCAAATAATAAATGATCAAAGAAAAATAATTTAAAAATTTCAATTGTATCATTAAAAATTTTAAGTGAAGCAAGGAAAATAATTATCTGAACCTCTATTGTATGCCAGTAACTGTGCCAGACAAATTTATGTAATTTGTCAACTTTGGTGATATTATCCATATTTTCATAGATAAAACAAATCTAAAACACTGAAGTGTTCTAATTTTCTCAAGGTCATTCCATTATTAAGTGGCACATCTGGAATTTGAAACCATGTCTTTCAGAGAGACTGACTGCCAAGCCTATATTCATGAATGGACACAATTAATGGTGACTTGCATTATGAGGAGTTTATGATGAGATATGAACAATCCTATGCTCTGTAGTTTAGTTTTCCAAATTTGTATCATATTTTCTGATGGAAGGACTCTCATTGTAGGTAAAGCTGCCCACTTAGTACTTATAAATCATGAATCAGCTATCTTTCTGGGAAGTTCCACTAAGGAATTGAGAGTAGCCATTTTGAAAAGATCTCCACAATCTTCTGAGGGCTATCAATTATCAGTTGAGTTTCCTTAACACTTAAAGAAGGAAGGAAATTTAATGGCTTTTGCATAAGAAGTTCCATCAGGGTGTACATGTGAATCTTGGGAAGAAAGTATTGTTTACAATTGTATGAATCCTCCAAGTGGAAACAAAAGCAAAATTAAACTATTGAGACCACACCAAAAAAAAAAAAAAAAAACTTTTGCACAGCGAATGAAACCATCAACAAAACAAAAAGGCAGCCTACCAACTGGGAGAAGATATTTGCAAATGATATATCCAATAAGGGGTTAATATCCAAAATATATAAAGGACTTATACAACTCTAACACCAGAACCACAAATAATCCAATGAAACATGAGAAACCATAAATAGACATTTTTCCAAAGAAGACATACAGATGGATAACAGACACAGGAAAAGATGTTCAACATCACTAATCATCAGAGAAATACAAATCAAAACCACAATGTGATATCACCTCACACCTGTGAGAGTGGCTAAAGTCAAAAACACAAAAATAACAGATGTGACAAGGATGTGGAGAAAAAGGAACCCTCATGCACTGTTGGTGGGAATGCAAGGTGGTACAGCCACTATGGGAAACAGTATGGATGTTCCTCAAAAAAATTAAAAATAGAATTACCATATGATCCAATAATTCCACTACTGGGTATTTATCCAAAAAAATGAAAACACTAATTTGAAAAGATACATACACCCTTATGTTTGTTGTAGCATTATTTTCAGTAGTCAAATTATGGAAGCAACTCAATGTCCATTGATAGATGAATGGATAAAGAAGTGGTACCAGGTGCCTGGGTTGGCTCAGTCATTTGAGCGACTGCCTTCAGCTCAGGCCATGATCCTGGAGTCCCAGGATCGAGTCCTGAGTTGGGCTCCCTGCTCAGTGGGGAGTCTGCTTCTTCCCCCTCCCCATGTTCTCTCTCTCTCTCTGTCAAATAAATAAATAAATAAATAAATAAATAAATAAATAAATAAATAATTTTTTTTTTTAAAAAAGAAGAAGTGGTACATATATACAATGGAATATTACTCAGCCATAAAAAAGAAAGAAATCTTGCCATTTGAGACAACATGGATGGACCTAGGGTATAATGCTAAGTGAAATAAGTCAGTCAGAGAAAGCCAAATACCATATGATTTCACTCATATCTTGAATTTAAGAACAAAACCAATGAACAAAGAAAAAAAGAGACCAACAAAAAACAGGCTTTTAGATATAGTGAACAAACTAGAGTTTGCCAGATAGAAGGTGAGGGGGGGGAGATGAGTGAATAGGTGAAGGAGATTAAGAGTACATTTATCATGATGAGCACTGAGTAATGTATAGAATTGTTGAATCATTTTATTGTACATCTGAAACTAATTATACTTGAATTTTGAATGAAAATTTAAAAATTAAATAATAATACTTATCATAATAATAATTATTATTTAATAAAAGACTTCTCCAAGTGGGACCTACGTTGGTCAGGAGACATACGTTGACAGTGTCTCTAACAGCACCTCTCATACAGCTGGTTTAGTTCCCAGTTCAGCCTGAATAGTTGAGTCTCATTCTTGTTTTTGGACAGACTGCCTGAAGGCAGTTTGGCTGATCTGTCTGGTTCTCACATGCCACCAGCTGGGGGATATTTATCTGTCCCATGGAGCATCAAAGCAACAGCTACAAGAAGAAGGGTGGGAAAGACACCCAAAAGTATTGACAAGTGTTTTATTAGGGAGATGTGGGAGATGGGGCCTTCCCCTGCTATTTCCAATAGACTTCTTGGATGGTTAAGGGGAATGGTGATCAAATCATTGCCAGGCCCTCTGGTAGGGGATAGAATACTCAACAGCCAGTTAAATTCAAGGTGCTTGCAACCATCTGGGAGCATTATGGCAGGACATTTTCTTTCACAGAGAAGGCTTCCAGGGCAATTCTGAAATGCAGAGATCATTAAGACCACTCACTTTCTTGCACTCCTGGGTCTAAGGTATAAAAAATCTGTATATCCTATTATAGTAGTTATAATGTCACCTTTTCCCAACCATCCTCTACTGTCATCTACACCTTTCATCTAGAAGGTGCAAGAGGGATGAGGACATTCTTATGAAATCTTCAGAGACTCAGTGTATCTCCTATTTTGACCACGTAGGCCACTTTAGGGTTTGTTGTACAATATGCTTGTTGTTCAGTATACCAAAGAGTCTTTATTCTTACATTCTAAAACCATGTGCATTTAACAAGAGAACTCAGGTGGCTGGGCCAGAATTCAGTTTGAATCCCCTAAGGCCCGTTTTGGTTCAGTTGCCCCTCAGAGAATATACTAGCTCATCAAGCCTGTTTCTTTGCTGTTAAGGAAAAGAAAGGACCATAAGACTCAGGGTTCATCAGATTGGAATCCCAAATTTTCAACATGCCCCCCCTCCCCAGCACCGCCATTTTCATCCTGATCATTAGATGCTCTTTGAATGACCAACCTGCCTTACTTGGGTGGTGGATGGATTGGGAGGCAGTGAGGGAAACATAATTTTTAAGTTGATTTTTAGGAGACCTTTCCAATGCTCAAAAATACTAGATGCCTTAGGATGGTAGGCAGTGTGGAAGATCCATCAAATACCTATCAGGGCATTGTCAAAGTTGTTGAATGACTTTTGTGATAAAAGGAGCACCATTGTCAGACTACAAATGATTCAGAAAGCCAAACACATAATAAAGATTAATTTCCAGCACCACAATGGTGTGACTAGAGTCAGCTGCCTGGATTGGGACAGCGATTCCATAACCTAAAAAAATGTGCCCACAGTAGTGAGACAGGATTAGTAACATCGATAAGAGTGTCAGGGGCTAATATAATCAATCTGTATGCATTGGGTGGGGGCCAAGTCCCATTTAATTTGGTCCCTCCCACTTTGAGACAACAGGCCAACTTTTGGCAAGGGTCTGGCATATGGTGGTAGCCTCCACATCAGGACCACGTAGTCCTTTACCCTGTGCCCAGCCCATGATGTTGGATAGATGGCTATATACTGTGATGGTGATAAATCTACGCAGGGACTATGGCAGTCTGTGCAGGGCAGGCTCAATCAACAGTGTGATTCTAGCCAGACTCATGGGAGAATAAACCTTTATCATGGCCATCTGGACAAGTGGCCCAGAGAGTTTGATGAGCAGCCTCATTTTCACACTCCACGGCCCTAAAGAAAGGTGTCTTTGATCTAACAGTCTGTAGTTTTCCATGTAGCTGACCACACCTCTAGGCCTTTTGCAACAACTCAAGAGTCGGTGAAAACATAATAGAGATCATCAAGGGGAATATTTGTCTGAGTTATGAGAACAGTTTGACATCTGCCCACGCAGTAGAATAAATACAGTCCTTTTCAGTTTGGCACAGCTGGCCAGGAGGCTGAACCCACAGGAGCCCTGTGCACACCGTCAGGTTTCCGTTTAGCAGAGCCCTCGGGAGAGGAGGCCCATTCTGGGGAATCTCAGAGGCAGGAGGACTCACTGAGCAGGCAGCTCTGCTTTGGGCCGTGGAGTGGGGGAATGCAGTGTCCTTCACAGGTGCAGATGCCACTCTTTCATGGAAAGCTAAGATGCTGCCAGGGCCAGGATGCACATGACATTCCAACTTGACAAGTGAGGCTTGTTGAGCATGCTCCATCTCGTTAGTCAGGGCTGGTCTCTGTTTGATTTTCAGTTAATCAGAATCTAACTGAACCCTCCCCCCTTTACATTCTCTGCCCATAACTATAGCCCACCGCAAACCCTCAATGAACGGACTTGCCTGTAGCTCGCTGCAGTTGGCATGTCCCAAATGGCAATTCCTCTGCTGTTCCTGAAAGAATTTGTTTTTTTTGGAGCTTTCCTCAGTTTACCTCCTTATTTAGGTTGGCAAGTCTCACAAGACTGTCCTCCCTCTCCCCTACTTCAGACACAGATTCACCTGTACTTCTGACTAACTAGCTATAAATCAGAGGTTTCCATGATCCACCCTGCCTTGATTTTGATTAATTTGTTACAGTGGCTTACAGAACTCAGGGAACCTGTTCACTTACTGAATTACCAGTTTATTATAAAAGATCATAACTCAGGAAGAGCTAGATGGAAGAGATGCATAGGCTAAGGTATGCGGAAGGGGCGTGGAGCTTCCTTGAACTCTACAAATGCACCACTCTCCCAACTCCATGTGTTCGCCAACCCAGAAGCTCTCCAAACCCCATCCTTTTAGGTTTTATGGGGGCTTCATTTCACAGGCAGGATTGATTAAAATCATTGATCATTGGTGATTGATTCAACCTTTAGCCTCTCCCCTCCTTGGAGGTCAGGGGGTGGGATGGAAAGTTCCAACCCTCCAACAACTCAGTTGGTTTCCTTGGCAACCAGCCCCCCCATCCTTAGATGCTTCCCAGTGGCACTACATTAACATAACAAAAGGCACTCTTTATCAGTCTCATCACTTAGAAAATTCCAAGCTTTTTAGGAGTACTGTGCCGGGAATGCAAAGACCAAATATATATTTCTTACTATAAACCACAATATCACACTGCCCCTTGACCCTGAACCCCTAGGCTGCTCCTTGCTCTCCCCAGGATGACTGCTTCCACTCCTGAACGTACCATCCCAGGAGGTAACAGTGGGAAAGGCAGGTGATGTGAGTTAGACTCCTAGCTGCACTACTATATGCTCTGTGAACTGAACACTGCTCTGGTCCTCTCTGGGCCTAAATCTCCCCAACTGGCCTAAGAGGGCAATGAAGGGGGCATATAGTCCGCCAGTTCCAAGCCCCATTTGCTTGTCCTATTCAGAATCCAAGGCACCAGCTGTATGCGGCCTATGTAAATGAGCCAACATACACCTGGTGGCCCAGGATTGCCCTACAGGGCTGATTTATTTAAAACATTATCCTTGCAACAAAAATTATAAGCAACATCTATAATAGAATGTGTTTTTAAAAATGTCTTCTCTCATGTTGACTTTAGCAACTTTGCTTCTAAAATGTCTGAAAATAAAATATTACTGAGCCCATGGTTAATGTTTGGCCACGTAAATTAGGCATAATTTTTATTGCTACTGATTTTCTTTAGAAGCATATCGTGAGGGCTTATTTTTTTTGATGTCTTCCGAGCCTCTGGATCTATGTGTATAATGTATTCATATTATTCTATAATGACTAAAACCTGAAATAGGACTTTTGGTGCAGAATTGCAGTATTATACTAATTGGGCCATATTTGGAATTTTGTAGTAAAATGATTTCAGTTCAACACAGTTGAAAACCTTGTATGTGGTTCTGATATTTGATTCAGGAATTTCCACCACCTAGTCAGAGGGGAGAGTGCCTCCTTTTCTATCACATAAGGAGTTATTCTCCACATCCCCTAGCTTGAAGTCTGGCTTAGCGGCTTTGGGGATCACAGTTTCCAGAAGGAAAAACAAATCTTTGAAGAGAGAAAGTATTTTTTTGCAGCAAGATCAAAGATGATGGCAAGGAGTATCTCCTGAAATCATACTCCTAACTGTGATCTTTCTGTCATGGTACTCATCAAGTTGTGGCACAGTGGCCATATGTATATGACATATATAGCATATGCCATAAGTTATATACATATGCCATGTAGGAATATATGTACATATATGTGGCATGTGCATATATGACATTGACGTGTATGTATATGCCACATATTTATGAAAACTGTGCCACGGCTCCACGAGTCACACTTATACACACACACACACACACACACACGCATATACTTTTTAAGATATAATTAATACATAATAAACTGCACATATTCAAAGTGTACAAAGTGATAAGTTTTGACATCTGTACATACCTGTGAAACTCACAATCAGGGTAAGGAACTCATCCCTGACCCCTAAAAGTTTCTTCCTGCTCCTTGGGCATTTTACCCTATCCTTGTCTCTACTCCTTTCCCTGGCTACCATGAATCTGCTTTCTGTCACTATATATTCACTTTTATTTTCTAGAAAATAACAGAACGTTTTGTCCGGCTTATTTCACTCAGCAAAATTATTTCAAGATATATCACGTTGTAGTGTGTATGACATTCACTTTATTGCTAAGTAGCATTCTATTATATGGATATACCACAATTTGTTATTCTTTGCTTATTCAATTGTTGATAGATGTTTAAATTGTTTCCAGGTTTTGGCTATCAAAAATAAAGCTTCCGTGAACATTCATGTGAGAGTCTTTATGTGGCCTATGATGCTTTCATTTCTTTTCCAGCATAAATACCTGAAAGGCTGAATTATAAGGTTAGGTGTGTTTCTGAACTTTTTAAGAAACTGCCATATTGTTTTTCAAAGTGGGTATACCGTTTTATACTCCTACAGTGTATGAAACTGCCTGTTGCACCACATCCTCATAACAATTGATACAGCTGGCTTTTTGAAGATCTGTGCAATGGTATCTCACTGTGGCCTAGTTTTGCATTTATTTATTTGATATAGGTCTAGTCAGAGTTTATCTATTTCTCCTTCAGTTAACTGTGGTAATTTTTGTCTTTTAAGGAATTGTTCCATTTCATCTAAAATGTCTAATTTGTTGATATAAAGTTATATATGATATTCCTTTTATCACTTTAACCTCTGTAGATTCTGAAGTAATGACAAGTCTCTCACTTCTGGTATTGTCAATTTGTGTCCTCTCTTTTATTCCTGACAAGTCTGGTAAGTAGATTACCCATCTTATTAATCTTCTCAAAGAACCAGTTTTGGGGATCATCACTTTCTCTATTATTTTTCTGTTTACTATTTCATTGATTTCTGCTTCAATCTTTATTATTGCTATTCTTCTTATTTTGCATATTTCCTCTTCATTTTCTAGTTTCCTAAAGTGGTTGTTGAAGTCATTGGTTTCTCTTGTGAAAGCACTACTGAAAACTGAGTGGTAAATTATTTCCGAAGTCTGGAATTCAGACAGAAGACCTGGGAAACATGTTGAGGGCTATTCCCAAAAATATAAGTTGAAAAAAAAAAATCAAATTGCTAAAGACCCATCAGACCAATGTCATGTTTCCCAACACATTGCTTCCCTCTATTTTCTAAGAAATCCTCCCACTATGGGACATAAATATAATTGGAATAAGTGTGTAAACATTTAAACTTTGCTCTATCAAGTATGTAGGAATTCACCTTGATATTACTATTCCTCTAAACCAAAAATAAAGTTCTTTTTCCAAAGATATCTTGTTATAAGCCCATAATATTGCATAGAACAACTGTGATACAATTTATATAATTATTCTCTAATTCTTTCAAGAATTTTTTTTGTTACCTGAGAAATATTTCTGCAAACATCCTTGTAAATATATTCTTAAGCATTTATTTTTATTTTTGACTTATTTGGTTAAAGGATAATATATATTCTCCAAAAAAAGTGTATCAATTTGGAGTCCCACCAGTAAGGCATGAGAAAGCAATTTTCATCCCATTCATTTGTCAGCATTAATGCAATTGCACTTTCATTTTTCTAAATTGATAACTGAAATATGATATACATTTGTTGTTTTAATTTGCATTTCTCTGAATAATACAAAGGTGGAGCATCTTACCCTATGTTTATTATTAGTTGCTTGGGTTTTTATTTCTTGAGTGGCCCATTCTCTTTATAGATAAATCATAATATCAGTTTGATTTTTTCTTATTATTGGTTTTTAAGATAGTGTTCCTTAATGTATAAGTACTTTGCTAATATTTTGCTATTTTTTTCCCTTGATGAGTGAAACAAAATGTAGTCCATCCACATACAATGGAATACTATTCTTTGGATAAATAGTACCCAAAAGTAGGATTGTCAGATCATGTGGTAATTCTATTTTTAATTTCTTAAGGAAACTCCATGGTGTTTTCCATAATGGCTGCACCATTTTACATTCCTACCCATAGCACACAAGCGTTTCAATTTCTCCACATCCTTGTCAATACTTTTTCTTTCTCTTGGGCTTGTCAGATTTCCCGGTGAAAATTTTCCCAATATTCTATGTGGAGACTGTTTGAACATTAGCCTTTTGAGAGTTAAGTTGTTGAAGGGATATAGAATCAAATGTCATATGTTCACTAATTCTATTTTTGGTTTAGAACGCAGATCCTCAACTGTATCTAGCATAATTTACCACAAAGACTCTTCATTATATCTTCTATAATGAATAAATTTCCAGAAAAAAATAGTGAGGGTGAAGGAATTGGGAGAGGGAGTCTTTTTTTTTTTTAAATATTTTATTTATTTATTTGAAAGAGAATGAGACAGAGAGAGTACATGAGAGGGGGGAAGGTCAGAGGGAGATGCAGACTCCCTGCTGAGCTGGGAACCCGATGCGGGACTCGATCCCGGGACTCCAGGATCATGACCTGAGCCGAAAGCAGTTGCTTAACCAACTGAGCCACCCAGGCACCCAGGAGGGGAAGTCTTATTCAGGAATATGAGATGGCAATCTAAATGCTACTCAAACAACTTTCACTGAATCTTCCTGACATTTTGCTTCCCTGCCTCCCCAGTTATAGAGGTATCTGGTGCTATAGATCTATGAAATTTTTGAGCACTCTGTGGTGTAAACTTTCTTCACTTGCTGAATTAAGGTTTGGTTTTCTTAGAAACTCTGTATCAATCATCTGTTCTCACCTTTGTCTTCTGCTGTATCCTTTGCTGTCCCTCCAGGCTTATCAGATTATGTCTTTAAAATCTCTTTACTGTAGATGTATTGGATTTTTAGGAGAAAGTACCATTATAATGTCATTTAGTGCAGAATTTCAAAGTTCAATTTAAATGCCAGAATGTTATCCAAGGAAATCTAGAGGACATTAGTTCCCTCCAATTCGCTCTGAAAAATGCCTGCAGCATGTTTCACAGTGTTGACTTTATTTCTCTTTCTGTATATCAAGAGTGTTCTCTTTTCACTTCATCTAAGCACTCAGTGACCCTGGCACTGCCTCTGCATTCTGCCTATGCTGTGGAGTCGGGCAGAACTGTGTTCTACCACTGTGCAGGAAGAGACTCCTGACTTAGCTTTGCCGAGCAAAAGAATCCCTCTTTGAGCTAACATATGGCTGACATCACTCTTCCTCTCTAAGTCTTTTAAATATCCCTCCTGGCCACAGTAGGTCAAGGTGTTCCTAATGAATCATTTCATTTTCAATGTAACATGAGTGTACAAGCTTAGGACAGATCAATCTAAATGCTGAAACGTCAGATGTTAATTTGATGGAAATTGTGAGGTGAAAGTCATAGCAATATCTTTCAAATTATGAAATACAAGTGACAACTGAGTCTTTTTATAAGAACATCTGTTTTGTGTGTGTGTGTGCGCGCGCGCGTGTGTGTGTGTGTATGCAGGTGTGTAAATTTTTGCCTATATTGGAGGGTTTCCCTTTTTACTTGTATGAGCTTTTGGATATCAACACAAATTTCTTAGTTTTTTTTTTAATCTGCTATATCAGTTTCATGCAATACCATGTCTCATACACACCACACATACATGCTGTATATCATATATAATATCATGTATATTTATATAAAATCTGCCTGATTAATTGAACGTACATAAGGAAAATTGTGGGTGATTATTAAGATGTATCTCAATAGATAATTGGGACCATTGTAGTTTCTATTATTTAGATTTGTTTCCTGACTCACCCCCAACTGAATTATATAAAGTACAGAGGAATTATAACTAAAGCTCTCAAAAATTTTGAGGCATAAGCCTCAAGGTTTTGAGATCTTGGCAGAGTGGAAAGCACAGTTCAGAGAGGAGTTGTCCCAAGATTGAGCACAGTCTTCTCGGTGTCTCTAGAAGTGTCCTTGCACAACTATGGCACAACTAGGGAGAGTAATGGCACCAGCTAGCAGGAACTGGCTGGACTGTGTAATAATAGTGAACCGTCTGGACACTGCAGAATAATTGAGTTGGGGGACAGAATGTAGGATGAGCCATGTTTGAATTGCTGAAATTCTCATATTACCAGGTAGGGGTAAGAACCGGTAAAATTTCAATTACTATTAGAAATGTAATGTCATCTATATGAGTAGATTGAGGAAGTTCCAGTTATGCTAAAGGGAAATATGTTTATTAGTTATAAGAATCCTTTTCCTTGGATGACAATAATTCTTTCAATAGGGAATATCTTATACATAAGGTATTTTTATTTTTATTTTTTATTTTTTAAAGATTTTATTTATTTATTTGACAGAGAGAGAGAGATAGAGAGAGAAGGAACACAAGCAGGGGGAGTGGGAGAGGGAGAAGCAGGCTTCCCGTGGAGCAGGGAGCCCAATGCGGGGCTCAATTCCAGGACTCTGGGATCATGACCTGAGCCAAAGGTAGACGCTTAATGACTGAGCCACCCAGGTGCCCCTAGATAAGGTATTTTTTAAAAATGTAATGTGGCTTAAAACCCAGCAATTTATAATGATTTATTTACCTAAAGTCTCCAATATGAGAAATTATGAACTCTATATTTGACTAATTTGGGAAATTTTGTAGAGACAGTCTAACAGTATGTATTATTTGATAATTCAAGTAAGAGGAATTCACAACGTATGTGTTAAAGTTTGATTTTTAATAACCAGACATATTATTTGCCGTTCAGCTCAGTTCTTCAGCCTAATAAACACATCCTTTCCCAGCAGTTTCCAAGCTAACTGTGCATGAGCAGGACAGAAGTGATTAAACAATTGTGTTCTTCCTATGTGGGATTATTTCTTTATTTCTTGATTCAAATGTTCTGTATATTTACTCTTGATGCTTTGCCCTAACTTTTCCAAATAAGTGTATGTATTACTTTGGGAATGAGAAAACGATTATTTTAAAAAGAAACAAAATGATGAAAAATTCCACTGATAGTTAAATTAATAACATATAATTTCTTTGGTTAGTTAGGATTCTGGAAGTTTTATTTTATTTCAGGAATACTTTATCAACAATGAAGAAAATACTATTTAAAAGGTACTAATTCATTACTTAAACTTGAAGGAGAAAGCACAAGAGGAAATGGGAAAAAATTTTTCAATCATTATATTCTGTATCAATTTTATATTAATTCTATATCACTATATAATTGCACTTAATTTTACTTGGTAAACAAAATCATATTCTTGCTATTTCATTGAGATGACTAACCATGCTATACTGTTATATTAATAGTATCAACATCTGTGGCCATTGTAAGCCCACCAGACCAATTCAATATCCAGATCTTTTTTCTCTTTACGTCTTAGAATAAGCAAATAGTGAGGACTACACATTGTCATAATAGTTATGACCTCAACATGTGAAGAATATCTTATAAATGCAAAACAACAGCATTTAATACTGTCAGTTTTAAATGTTTTTAGCTTTTTGAGAGATGAATTTGGAGGAGTGGATGATCTTTAAAGAGAATTATATTGGAAAGGCAAACACATATTTTTATTACAGATATGTACACTGATTTAAAAAAAAAGTAAATCTTGAGGAGTCCCACTGTGTGTGGGTTTAAGTACACAATGCATGCTAAGTACATTGTAAATCTCATGTTTAGTGAGTGCTTGATTAGCAAATCTTCACTTCAAAAAGTGTGGAATGCATCTATAGAATATATTCTTGCGGCGCCTGGGTAGCTCAGTTGGTTAAGCGTCTGCCTTCGGGCTCCGGTCGTGATCTCAGGGTCCTGGGATGGACCCCCGCCTCAGGCTCCCTGCTCAGCCTGGAGTCTGCCACTCTCTCTCTCTGCCCCTCCCCCTGCTCATGTTCTTTCTCTCTCCCTCTGTCTCTCTCTCAAATGAATAAATAAAATCTTTGGGAAACAAAGAATACATTCTTTTTCGGTCTCCTACATAGCTAAATGAAGGATCATAGATAACATATGAGTTTTTACTATAATACATCTGTAGAATAAAAAGGTTATAATTGATATCTATTAAACTTTCTAGCAAATGTATGTTAAACCCAGCTTTATGTAGCAGACACCAGACTACAAAACAGTGCATCTTAGATTTTACCTTCCTTTCAGCTCAGGACAGCATATTGTGAGGACGTTGTCGATTTAATTTTCCAACACTTTCTAGACAAGAACTATGAGATTGTCTCTGATGAACTCAACCCCTCTTTTGTGAAAGTCAATCCTCCCAACCCAAGCACAATATGAGGGTATAGTTCTTCCCTCAGATATAGATAGAAGAAGTCCCAGATAATTTGGACTACTTTTATTTTGTAAATCTGAGCTGTTCTAGCCATAGCCTTTTAGGATCATATAATTCTTTCTAGAAGCACACAGCACAGAACAATCAGACTAAAAGTATCTGATTATGAAACTTCACAGAAGTATTACTACTTGTCCCAACTATTTTTTTTTTAAGATTTATTTATTTGAGAGAGAGAGAGAGCATGTGCACACACATGGTAGGGGAGTGGGGAGGAGCAGAGGGAGAGAGAGAGAAAGAGAGAGAGAGAGAGAATTTCAATTAGACTCCCTGCCCACAGAGGCAGATGTGGGGCTCAATCTCAGGACCCTGAGATCATGACCTGAGCTGAAATCGAGAGTTGGACGTCTAACCAACTGAGCCACCCAGACACCCCTACTTGTCCCAATTTACATCAAATGAAGCTTTTTCTGTCAAGTTTTTGGCCTCTTATCTGTGACTCAGTTTTAGTCTATCTCTCATGAGATTGTTCATTAGAACCCTCTTTCTTTTTTTTTTTTTATAATAATTTTTTGAGTGGATTTGTCATTCCTTTTTTTTAATTTTTTTATTTTGTTATTGTTATGTTAATCACCATATATTACATCATTAGTTTTTGGTGCAGTGTTCCATGATTCATTGTTTGTTCATAACACCCAGTGCTCCATGCAGAACGTGCCCTCCTCAATACCCATCACCAGGCTAACCCATCCCTCCACCCCCTCCCCTCTAGAACCCTCAGTTTGTTTTTCAGAGTCCATCATCTCTCATGGTTCGTCTCCCCCTCTGACATACTCCCCTTCTCTTCCTCTCCTGTTATCTTCTTCTTTTTCTTTTCTCTTAAAATATGTTGCGTTATTTGTTTCAGAAGTACAGATCTGTGATTCAACAGTCTTGCACAATTCACAGCGCTCACCGTAGCACATACCCTCCCCAATGTCTATCACCCAGCCACCCCATCCCTCCCACCCCCAACCACTCCAGTAACACTCAGTTTGTTTCCTGAGATTAAGAATTCCTCATATCAGTGAGGTCATGTGATACATGTCTTTCTCTGATTGACTTATTTCACTCAGCATAACACCCTCCAGTTCCATCCACGTCGTTGCAAATGGCAAGATCTCATTCCTTTTGATGGCTGCATAATATTCCATTGTGTATATATACCACATCTTCTTTATCCATTCATCTGTCGATGGGCATCTTGGCTCTTTCCACAGTTTGGCTATTGTGGACATTGCTGCTATAAACACTGGGGTACACGTACCCCTTCGGGTCCCTACATTTGTATCTTTGTGGTAAATACCCAGTAGTGCAATTGCTGGATCGAACGGTAGCTCTAATTTCAACTGTTTGAGGAACCTCCATACTGTTTTCCAGAGTGGTTGCACCAGCTTGCATTTCCACCAACAGTGTAGGAGGTAGAACCCTCTTTCTGTTTCTATTCCTATCTAACACCTCCAACCTCTAATTCCCAGCCCCTTCGTTGTCTGCCTCAGTCATGATACCAATTTAAATTTCACTTTGCTACTCTCCCTGGATTTCTTTGCTAAAATAATTCATTAGAGAATGCAATGTGGCACTTGTTTATGTTTTTTTATTTTTTCAATCAGTATGGTGTCTGGAAGAGATATTTCATCTCTGGCAGAATATAGATCATTTGGAAAGCTGTTAAAAATCTTAGACATTTTTTGGACAGCAAAGCCATACTTCATTGGCAGAGGAATCTAATCAAACTCCCAATACCTGTTAGATGAGGTCCTGGAGACTTGTTTCTGATTTCCAGGGATTAGGTTGACATTCTTGCATTCACTTAGTTCCCTCTCTTCTCAAAGAACATTACAGGGTGGAGTGTTTGGTTATGTTGTGTTGGCAATTTTTAAGTGGAAAAATTGGAGGCACTGCATAAATTTTCCTTGAAAAGAACTGGGGAATATACAGAGATAAATGATGCCTGTGACAATTTTATCTCTATATAAATGTAGTGAAATCAGTTTAGTTCAGCTCCTCAATTGTGAGTTCTCAGCTAATGAAGATGACTGTAATTTGTAGAGAAATGAATTATTTTCAAATAAAAAAAGCAGATTTGAAGACATTCCATTTTAAGTGTTTATCTACAGTGCACTAAATGTAGAGTAAAAGCTTTTAGAAACACTGACTTCCAAAACTGGAAGGTTAATTAACTAATGTAATACTCCCAGTGACATACTCTAAGCCCGACTTTATAGATGCATGAACTCTATCTTCAACAGACTCAACAAGTAGTCATGTAGTTTTGTCCTGAGTACCTTCAGCAGAGGGAGCCTTGTGTATAATGCATGGCTTGCATAGAATATTATTCATGATATATGTACAACAATTTCTTTTAAGTGCAAGTTTGTCATTAGGCACTATGATCGTGGTAAAGCTATGGTTCTCAAACTTTAGCTTGCAAAAGATCACCTATCCTTAACTTGGCCAAAAGGTTGAGAAGCAATTGCAAATCACCTAACATATACAGAGCCCCAGTGTTTCTGATTCAATACTCCTCAAGCTGGGGCTGATAATTTGAATTTCTAACAAGTACCCAAAAGCTGCTGCTCCTGCGGGCCCTGGACTATACTTTGGGAACCACTACTCTGAAAGTAGCTTCTGTATCTATACTCCCATATCAGACATTTCTATGCTGTATCTGTTGTACTTTAAATAATTTACCTACTTTCATCTTCTCCTCCTTCTTCTTTTGTGTTTTTTGTTGTTGTTGTTGTTTTGTTTTTTTGTTTGTTTGTTTTAGTCACACTCTCCTGCACTCTAATCCTGGGTTATCCCAACCTCCAACTTTTGAGAATGCTATATTAGGATGAATAAATAACATTTATTCATTTAACAAGTATTGTTTGTTTGGGCTTATAGCATGCACTAAACATTGCTTTAGGCACTGGGGATATGTGGTGGGAAAGATAGACAAGGTATCTACTTTCTTAAATTATATAAATTAGTGATGGTGGAGAGATAGGAAACAAGTGAATTAACAGGATAATCTCAAATACAGAGTGGGATAAAACAGGGTGATAGAAATCAGAGAGGTGGGCTGGTGAGTATGGAATGTAGTATTTTAGAGGGTGATATTTTAAACCAGTATCTGAATTATAGGAACATAATTTCTTGTTTGGAGTAAAAAAAATAATGCAAGTGAATCACAATTGGCCTCTTCTATTGCAAACATCTCTATTTTAAATTCTCTAAATTCCTCAATCTTGTGATGTTGACATTTTCATCTTTATCCTTTCCAAATGTCCTCCTGTTGCACTTTGTGAAGAATAGGACACCCTTCCAGATAGACAATCTTATTGGAAGTTTCTGTGTACCTTTTTCATCTGTATCTGTTACATGGTAAAGATGATCTGCGTCTTCACTTTCTCACTTCTGCTTCCCTCCTATTATGGTGGGAACATAAGCTGTCTTCCTTTCATAGCTCAGCCGGCCACTTGTGTCATGTATCTTTTTCCCTGTCTTTTTGAATACTACTCACCATCAAGTTCCCCTCCTAATCTTTTCCTTTTCTTTCTCCTTCAGTTTACAAGCACACTTAGTTTCCTGTCTCTTCTCATCTATCTACCTATCTAGTATTTCTATCCATCCTGCCCTTGAACTTGCTACATTTAGTTACCACTGTATCCCTCTCTTCCCCCCTTCCCCTAAAACATTTGGAAAATGGAAGAATAGAAAGAGAAAATTTTGGAGCCAGGAGGACCAGTGTTTAGAATCCCACCTCTGACACAGATTAGCTGTAGGAATTTAGGCAAGAGGAGTTTCTACATTAAACTTTGTAAGCCACAGAAATTATTATGCATCTACTCCATTAACTATTAATTAGCATGCCATGTCTTATAATAAATGTCCAGTGCACTTCGTTTCACCCTTCACTATTTGTCTGTAGCATATTTTCCCAATCTTATTTCCTTCTTTCCCATTCTCAAAAACTATGATGGAGCAATCAACTATTCTGTTTTATAGTCTTATAAGTCTCTATCTTAGTATAAATAAATACTCAATGATTCTTTACCCCAAGAATGCCTTTCACTCCCAAATTCTAGTCATCCAAATTCTACCCACAGTTTGTTATAAGCACATCAGCTCCTCTCTGAATTCCACTTCAACCTTTCAGCTGGAAGTCAGTTTATCTTTTTTTTGAATACTGGTCATATTTATTTTGTCACTCACTCATTTTTGATCGTCACTCTGTACTTTACACATATTTGTGTAGTCATTATAGCTGCTCAACATAAGTGTAGGTTTCTAGAAGAAAGAAACAGTGCCTCATTCATCATTACAACCATCCAAATATCTAGTCTAATGCCTGACATCTTCAAAGTCAGTGGTTCTCAAAGTGCAGGTCTGGGACTAGCAGCATCAGCATCACCTGGGTACTTGTTAGAAATGTACAGCACCTGAAACTCTGGGGGTGGGGCCTAGCAATTCATGTTTTAGCAAGTCCTCCAGGTGATTCTGATGCTGGTGAAATTTGGGACCCACTCTTGTAGGCATTCTGCAGACACTTGTTGAAAGGATGGATCAATAAACAAATGTGAATACATTTAGTTGATTATCAACTAAAACATCTGACAGTTACTATGATTATTTCTGCTGGTAAATGCATGCTGCTGAGATTTGGAAACTACATCATGAAACACGTTTGAATTTTGGCTAGGACAGATCTGATATGCCTTATTTCCTAGCAATGTTTTCCAACATGCTGCTTCTCTCAAGCACTTTTCTTTAATTTTTACATTACTTATACACCTGAAAGTGTGAATGCTGGAATGTTTTTGTAAATGTTTACAAGTAAATCACCGATTTTAATTTGCTGGAGAGATAAAGGATATCCATTGGGTCTCTTGAATTTTTTTCAATAACAGAATGTTGTGTAGTCCTTTGTGAATTAAATATACATATGACTCACATGAGAAACATATTAAAAGGAAGATTTGACCCAGTAGGTTTAGGGTGGTGTCTGAGATTTACAAGCTCCCAAGTGCAGCCCTTGTTGCTGGTCCAAGGACCATCTTATATGGAGAAGGATTATAATATAATGTGACTTCCTATTTAGCAGCCCAATTCAAATTGCCGTGTAGATGGGAAAGGGCTTGAGGATTTGGGTAGATTGTTTATCTCCTGTCGGCTTCACTTTATTCATCTATGAATCATAAATAACATGTAAAACCTCTAGATGATGTCTGACACACAGTAAGACCTCAATAAAAGGTAATTATTATTATTCAAATAAAAATTAATGACAAAAATGAAAAGGAATATCAAAATATTATGGCTCTATCTAGTAGTAGAGTCTACAGGCTGGGATGCAACCAGTTAAACCCTATTCCTGTTATGTTCACTCTGGAATGTGAAAGCAATAAAATTGAGTTCTGCTGTCAACAGTTTTATAGCTTCTGCAATTTCAGCTGGAGTGTCTGCCATTGACCCACAGCAGCTGAAATCACAGGTGCAACTTCCTGAAAATTGAGCCCTTCTTCTGGCACTGCCCTGATTATCAGTTATTCCTAATAGAAACAAAGAAAGCTGCAACCCACTGAAGGAAACATTTTGATTTCTTTGTTGTATACTTAAGGACTTTTTTTTTCATATGGCTAATCTATCTTGTTGCACATGAAGGCTAGTAACTGAGATTTAAATAACAATTCTATTGTCAAGAAATTTCTCATTAGCATCAGACATTAGTCGGAGATTTTGGCACACTTATCACCCATACTAGTTAGCACACTATTGGAAAATTAGTTATTTAAATTATAAAGCTTAATAGGACAGACTTTTTGGTTTGCAAAATCAAAAGCAATAAATCCAGTGAACTATTTTATTGTTCATTGAAGGAGAGTTAAAAATCATAGTGATGAATTTCTAAGTGGTTGTCAAATTAGATCATATCCAAAGGAGCTCTTTAGAACTTCTTTAGGAAATTATAGATATTTAAATATAACAGCTAAATACTTAGTTTAAGCTACAGTGATTCATCAGAAAAATATACACTTCAGATCCAAAGAAGAATAGATTTATCCTCAAAGGCGAATTTGAAAGACATTACATTAAATATTTAAGGAAAGATGTGTCATCTAATGTAATCTTATTATTTTATGAAAATGGAGAAAGAACAGAAAAACAAATACTTTTTCTGGATTTGGGGTAGAGATGGGATTTAAGGAACAGAGGATAAATAGAATTTTAAAAATGATTTTAGTTTTGATACTTATTGTCAAATTTTCACTGATTATTATGGAATGGTTTGACTGTGTTTTGAATTTTCCAGATTTTATTGTGAGATTTTAGATTTGTTTTTCTATCAAAAGATTATTAATAATTAAGTCCTGATGTTAGGCTTAATTAAGACAGGTTCTGATAAGTGGTTGAAGTTCAGCAACAATTCCATAACCAGTTCGTGCCTCCCATGTCTAGATTAATAAAAGCTAATTTATCGCATTGGTGGTAGATTGATTATCATCTTCAGATGTTAGGTCAGCAGATAATGGTTTTCTGATAGCAGGGCAATTGGTGACATTTAAGAAAAACAGGGCACAGCCCGGCGGAGCGGAAGTCACTCCGTGAGGCAATGGCGACGGCGGCGGTGAGAGGATGAACAATAAGTTCGATGCATTGAAAGACGATGACGGTGGGGACCATGATCAGAATGAAGAAAACAGCACACAGAAAGTTGGTGAGAAGGAAAAAACAGAACAAGACAAAAGTCAGGGCAGCAGTAAGGGGAAGGCTGTTGTCCCTGGACCAGCAGAGCATCCCCTGCAGTACAACTATACTTTCTGGTACTCCAGAAGGACCCCCGGCCATCCCACCAGCTCACAGAGCTATGAACAGAATATCAAACAGATTGGCACCTTTGCTTCTGTGGAGCAGTTCTGGAGGTTTGATAGCCACATGGTACGTCCTGGGGACTTGACAGGTCATGGTGACTTCCATCTCTTCAAAGAAGGAATTAAACCCATGTGGGAGGATGATGCAAATAAAAATGGTGGCAAGTGTATTATTCGGCTGCCGGAAGGGCTTGGCATCCCATTGCTGGGAGAATCTTATCCTGGCCATGTTGGGGGAACAGTTCATGGTTGGGGAGGAGATCTGTGGGGCTGTGGTCTCTGTCCGGTTTCAGGAGGACATTATTTCAATATGGAATAAGACTGCCAGTGACCAAGCAACCACAGCCCGAATCCGGGATAGGCTTCGGCGAGTGCTTAACCGACCTCCCAATACCATTATGGAATACAAAACCCACACCGACAGCATCAAAATGCCAGGCAGCTTAGGCCCCCAAAGGCTCCTTTTTCAAAACCTCTGGAAGCCGTGGTTGAATGTGCCATGACCCTCTCCCTCTCTGGATGGCACCATCATTGAAGCTGGCATCATGAGAGTCTCTTGTTCTGTTGGCATGCTACCTGGAAGATCCTTCTGTCCTGGACAAGAGGAATTGGAAGAGCATTTTATGTTTTAAGAACAGGCTGACACGCAGCAGCTACAACAACAGCTGAGATCACTTAATAAATGGTGCTAAACTAAAAAAAAAAAAAAAAAACGGCATATTTCAACCTTTTGTATGACTTATTGAAATAAAAAAAGGAAAATTAAATTAATGTTTTTTTCTTCACTTTTAATCACTTGACTTTAGCAACATGAGGATTAAAATTAGAGTTTGAAGTTTTTCTTTTGTCATTGCCTCTCCTTAACTCTATGTCACTCATACTGAGAATATTTTTATTCTTGAGTTTTCATGTATTTCCCACATATTTTTAAATTAATTCTTCAAGTTTTCAGAAAGAGAGTATATTTCAAAAGGCAGTGAGGGTTTAAAAGCTCTTTATGATTTCCTGAAGATAAATTTGATTTTCGTACTTCAACTGATTGTTCCCTTTTAAAAAAAGGGATCCTTTTTTACTTTTTATTCTCTCCCTGGCTCTCCCTCCCCTAATCTATCGTCTCTATCCTCAACTCGACTTTTCTGACATACACTTCCTATTTAGCAGAAGTGAAGGTGGAAACATCACAGGCTAAATTACCAAGGGAAAGAGTACATGGCTTCGGTGCCGAACAACTTTTAATGTTGTCATAGAGCTCACTGGCAGTGTCTGGGGCAGCGCTCGACAAATTGGCTTTCTTTTAGCTCCCCATCACCCAGGAGTGAGCCCATCAGCTATTTAATGGGCCAAGCTTTAGCTTCACTCAGTTAGGTTCTTCACCTTCATTTCTCTGAAGCTACAACCAGGAAGCTCAAAGCCCTCATTCTTGACAGAGAGTATGAATGTGGCTGTCTGGGAGGCAGAGACGGATTCAGAAGCTTATAAAATTTTGAGGGCCTTCTTTAAGAAAAAAAGAATAGAATTTTTTTCTCCCAAAATATTACAAAAGGCATTGGACCAAAAGAAAACATTGCTTGGGCCTCTCCTAAGGGGCTGTTGCAGATAAGGAGCCCTGAGTCATCATAAGCTTTGTTAGCTTCATTGTAAATGATTTTGGAGGAAGTGGGTAGAAAATACAATTCCTGATTCTGACTAGCTCAAAGAGAATACCCAAATATTTTCTGATGGCCTGTGGTTGGCCGGCCTGATTCCATAAATACAGTTTATAGTTAGGCATTTACTCATTCACCCACTGATTTCCCCATTTAGTTCAATGTTCAGTCGATGAGGAGGCAAATATCTCTTCTAGGATTAAATTGAATTGTGTAAATTCCCTACAACCAGTTACAACTGTGCTCTTTGAAACTGCTCAGCAAAAGCCAATACAAGGCAGTGTGCCCAGTGAATTTTACTTTTCCTTTTTCTTACTCCAGCATGCCATGTTTACCAGTTAGTTCTCAAGCATGCTTCCAGTGGCATGAAGGCAAGATGGAAGGTTTGAAGTGGGGCAGAGGAATTTCTAAATCCCAACTCCTTCGGTTTGCCTAGTTTTTGCAGTTGTTACTCTACCATTTCTAATTATAAAGGAGCATTTCAAGCTAATGGAAGGGAAGCTAAAGAAATGAGAGACTAATAATCCTTATTTGGAACTACTGAGAACCTTCACACATGCTCACTTTTTTTTTTTTCTCTTAGAATACTAATTTCCCCTCTGGCTCCATTTTTGTATATTAGATTCAACAGTCAATTTCAGACTAGGCTTCCACAGATTATCAGCAGCAAAGTCTGCTTTACAATAAATGTCCTTTTTTTTAAAGATTATTTATTTGTCAGAGAGAGCGTGCATAAGCAGGGGGAGTGGTGGCAGAGGGAGAAGCAGGCTCCCCGCTGAGCAAGGAACCAGATGTGGGACTCGATCCCAGGACCCTAGGATCATGACCTTAGCCTAAGGCAGAGGCTTAACCAACTGAGCCACCCAGGCATCCCAATAAATGTCCTTTTTTTTATTTTAAAGATTTTATTTATTTATTGGACAGAGAGAGAGCACAAGTAGGGGGAGCACCAGAGGAAGAGGGAGAAGCAGACTTCCCGCTAACCAGGGAGCCCATCGCGGGGCTCGATCCCAGGACCCTAGGATCATGACCTGAACTGAAGGCAGACACTTAACTGACTGAGCACCTAGGTGCCCCAATAAATCTCCTTCTTATATAAAGATGAATACAAGTTAAATTTTGCATTTTTGTTTGCTCTTGCTGTTGTGACAAAGTACCAAATCTGAACGGCTGAAGCAACAGAAATTTATTGTCTCAGGGTTCTAAAGGCTATAAGTCTGAGCTCAAATTGTTGCAAGATTGGTTCCTTCTGAGGACTATGCCTCTTTGCTACTTTCTGGTGGTTCCTTGGCTTGTGGCCATAGAACTCCACATGACTTTTTTCCACATGGAAGATTTTCACACGTCTTCTTCCCTCTGTGTGTTTCTCTGTGCCCATTTCCCTTATTTATTTATTTATTTTTAAAAATATTTTACTTATTTATTTGACACAGAGAGAGACAGCAAGAGCAGGAACACAAGCAGGGGAGTGGGAGAGGGAGAAGCAGGCTTCCCGCTGAGCAGGGAGCCCAATGTGGGACTGGATCCCAGGACCCTGGGATCATGACCTGAGCCAAAGGCAGACCCTTAACGACTGAGCCACCCTGGCGCCCCCCATTTCCCCTTTTAGAAGGATGGCAAGTCATGTTGGATTAGAGGCCCACCCTTCTCCAGTAAGACCTCATCTTAACTAATTATATCTGCCATGGCCCTGTCTCCAAATAAGGCCACATTCTAAGGTGCTGAGGATTAGGTCTTTAACATATGGATTTGGGGAAGAGGAACAACTAATAAAGGAAGCCTGAGCTCAAGGTGCCAATGGGATTGGCTTCCTGTGAGGCCTTTGCCCTTGGTGAGCAGATGGCTGCCCTCTAAATTCTTTGTCCTCACATGGTTGTTCCTCTTTGTGCACGCATCACTGGTGTCTCTTTCACTTATTAAAAAAACCATATTGGATTAGAGCTCACCCTTGTGACTTTATTTAACCTTAATTATCTCTTTAAAGGCCCTACCTTGAAACACAGTCCCACTCTGAGGCATTGAGGAATAGCACTTCAACATATGAATATTCGGGGAACACAATTCAGTCCATAACAGACGGCCTGACATGGTTTTTTTCCCCTTATTAAAACCTGCTCCCTACCAGTGAAAATTTGGTTCTGCAAGTGTTGTTTTCAGTTGCTATTCCTGAAAGTCAATCATGTTAATTATACTAAGCATAAAACAGTCTTACTTACAAGATTTTGTCCACTAAATGACAGCTCATTATTATCAGAAATACAACAATGAGATAGGAAGTAACCGTTGACCCCAAGGAATTTTCTAATCAAGTTAGGAGATAAAAGGGAAGAGAAGGCTGAATGAAACCATTGAATGAATATATTTTTTCCCAATGGGTTAGGAATGACATTGTGCTACTGATAGTGGTTGGGGTGGATATTGGGGTTGAAAGCATAAAAGACTCATGGAAGGGGTAGCATGTAGATGCACCTTGAAGGGTATGTGGGGTTTAAATAGGCAACGATCATGTCTTAATGAAACCAAATACCATAGGCATACTCATAGCATGAAAAGCAAAGCGAAAATCCTATGAAACTGATAGGCCACAAAATAATTACAAGTATTTCAATGAAAAGTCTATACAGTTGCTTATATGCATTTCAAAATGTGAAAGTTTGGGATCTAATTAATGAACACTTAATACAACATTATAAATTGTAGCTAATGTTTATGGAAAGAAGTTACTATGTGTCCAACACTGTTTTGAGTACTTTATAGTGATTAACTTAATCCTTATAATAAGCATATGAAGTAGGTACCATTATTGTTGCCATTTTGCAGAATGTACACGTACACACCTACACATAATTTCTTTTGGATCCCAATGAACAGCTTCTTGCATATAGAGTGATATTTGTAACTTAACAGGTTGGATAAATAATTCTTAACTGCTCATTTATGAAGAAAACAAATGGTTGTCTGTGGACTGGAATTAAAAGTATTTACTTTTAAAAGTATTAGTAATAGTAAAAGTATTTTACTTTTTTGTTGTGGATTTAAGTTTGGTTCCAATAAGTTTTCTTTCCTTTGGATATCTATGGATCTTTTTCTCAATTATGTGCCACTTCTGAAACATTATAACATGATGTTATTACTTTACTAATTATGGTGGTAAAGTCCACTTAGGGGAAAATTCCAGTCTATGGACTTAATCAGTTTATTCTACAATATGTTCTAGCTGCAACAGGATATTCTCTACACCTTAACTGAAACACTTTGCTGTTTTCAAAATGTTTTCTTAAGTTTTTGCCAACATCTGGAATACTCTTCCCCAAATCTGACTATTGCTATTGACACCACAAGCATCATCATCCTATACCTTCCATGAATGTGCCAGGTACAGTCTTTGGGATGAATAGACTGGGGAGGGAGAAAAGCACTCCACAGATATTATCTTGTTTTAATCCTCAAAACAAGTCTATGATGTAGGTATTATCATCTTCATTTAACAAAATGAATGCTTTAAACACTATGCATACTACTTCTGTAATGACAAACTCCAATTAGTAGCCACCTCCTCCATGAAGTTTTCCTAATTCTTCCTTTTGTATGCTACCATAATTTTTTGATTACATAAACATTTTTTTTATTTGAGTATAGTTGACAAACAATGTTACATTAGTTTTAGGTGGACAACATAATTGTTCAACATATACATTATGCTTTGCTCACAAGTGTATACCATCTGTTACGATACAATGCTGTTACAATAACTGGAAGACTGTATCTTCCACTCTTTTTCATACAGTTTTGCCCATATCATCTCCCTTTCCTCTGGCAACCATTAGTTTGTTCTCTGTATTTATAAGTCTGTTCTGCTTTTTGTTTATTTGTTTTGTGTTTTCGTAGATTCCACATATGAGGTGAAATCATACAGTATTTGTCTTTTTAGTCTAACCTATTCCACTTAACATAATACCCTCTAGGTCCATTCATGTCACAAATGGCAAGATCTCATCTAGATATGTGTCCTAAGGCAAGAAAAACAAAAGCAAAATAAACTGTTGGGACTACATAAAAATAAAAAGTTTCTGTGCAGCAAAGGAAAAAATCAACAAAACAAAAAGGCAACCTACTGAATGGGAGAATATATTTGCAAATGACCTATCTGAAAAATGGTTAGGTTCCAAAATATGTAAAGGACTTATACAACACCATGCCAAAAAACAATCTGATTGAAAAATGGGCAGAGGACCTGGCTAGACATTTTTCCAAAGAAGACCTACAGATGGCTAACAGACACATAAAAAGATGCTCAACATCATTCATCATCGGGGAAATGCAAATCAAAACTACAATGAGATATCACTGTACAACTGTCAGAATGGATAAAATGAAAAAGACAAAAGATAACAAGTGCTGGTGAGGATGTGGAAAAAAAGGACTATTATGCACTATTGGTGGGAATATAAATTGGCATGGCCACTGTGGAAAATAGTATGGGGGTTCCTCAAAAAGTTAAAATAGAAATACCAGGTAATCCAATAATTCCACTGCTGGGGATTTACCCAAAGAAAATAAAAACACTAATTGAAAAAGATATATGCACCCTTATGTTTGTTGCAGCATTATTTACAATACCCAAGATATGGAAACATGTCCATTGATAGATGGATGAGTAAGGGGATGTGGTGTACACACACATGCACACGCACAATGAAATGATTACATAGTTTCATGGGTTTTTGTTTGTTTTGTTTTTTTTTTAATATTTTATTTATTTATTTGACAGAGAGACAGAGAGAGAGCACAAGCAGGGGGAGAAACAGAGGGAGAGGGAGAAGCAGGCTCTTTGCTGAGCAGGGAGCCCGACGTGGGACTCAATCCCAGGATCCTGGGACCATGACCTGAGCCGAAGGCAGAGGCTTAATGACTGAGCCACCCAGGTGCCCTGATTACATAGTTTTTAAAACCAGATTCACATTGCAATTTTTATTAATTAAATACATTGATATGTTTGATTCCACAGCAATATTTGGGAATAATCAAGAAGGATATTGAAACAAAAAGAAATTTATGCCCAACTTTTTATTAAAATATAGTTTATTTTGCCCAGAATATATTGGTAGCAAAGTAATACTAGAGAAGGGCAAATGAGAATAATTGGAGTGAAGAAGAGATTGCTATAAGCTTATAGATGAATGATAAGGGATCTTTCATATAGAATAAGAGCCATGAGAGGCATATTAAAAACAAAACACAATACAACAAAACCCATCTCAGAATAATAAACCTAGTCTCTAAATAGTAGAATGAAGGTTTCATTCAACTTTCAAAGGCAAGCTAACCAGCCAAAATGGGAATGCAAATTTGTGGAATGGGTTAATCAACTTTTTCCCTAAAAAACTGGAATAAAGAGAAAGATTAACTTGACTTTAAAAGAATATCAATCAAGAGAGACTGGGATATGTATGACTCATAATGTTTATTTCAGAGAGGCTAGCTAGCCAGTCTTCTGTTTCCAACAGTGTTAAAAAAAATAGCAAGGATATTTTCAATTATACTTCAGTTATTGAGAGGTAAAGATACAAATAAAGAATAATAAAAGACCCTTGCTTCCAAGAAAATCATGCTCTAGGGATGGATATATGAGAGTAAATCAATATGACAATTTCCTTATTCTTACAGGGAACTAACAATAATTTATTTTTCTAAAAAAACACTGAAATTGAAAACAATTTTCAAAACATAGATTAGCTTAGTAATTAGGATTGTTATAATTGCTTATTTTTGAATTTCTCTGAATGTGTTTTTCATGTTCTTTAGGACATATTTTTTTCACTGTTTAGTATTATATGCTTAAATATTTTGTTTGACATCTTTTTAACTGTACCTCTTAATTTAAATCTTTAAACAGTCATTGATTTTAGTTTAATTGTATTCTTTTTAAATGATTACAGAATTGTTCATCATTGTCCAAAATCTTAATTAATAGTTTAATGTTCCAATTTTCACCCAGCAGCATAGTTATTAATTCCAAACTCATTTGTTTGTTGAAACTCCTGTTTTGGTAGAATTTCATTAGATTATTTCCATGTTTATCATCAGAAAGACTGCTGCTAGGCTTTCTGTGCATCTACTGATAAAAATATGGATTTAAAATACATTATTGTACATAATTTTAAACACTGCAACCTACTTCAGGCTTTAGATCCAAAGGCATATGATGAGAACACAGACATGAAAAAAATGGAATGAATGTCAGCCACAAACAGCAAATACATTCTGCTCTTACCCGGTAGTTATTCAAGAGATGACTTATAAGTGCCTGAATGAAATGATTTCATATTAAGTTACTATGATCAGTGTCTTCTCTTCAGTTTAATTACTTTTATGAGGTCTCTTGTAATTATATTCATACAGAACGGGAAACAACAGTTATAGCAAAACCCATATCATCAGCACAAGAACAAAATATTAAATCTGAGAAGAGAAAAATACTGCTCATTCCGGTAATCTAAAATATAAATTTGAGGGTAGGTTGTTAACACACTGTTCTCACTGTTGTCAGCTCACTAGGGCTTAGAATACATAGAACCACTTTCATTAAAAATAATGATCTGTTCATGGGTGTATAACATCCAAACAGATTAGAGACCCTTTCACGTGAGGAGTGGATAGATTTTAGAATTGCTTATTATCTTGATCCTTTTTAGCCTTAAACAGTGGTGAGCTACTTGCACTGTGATAGATATTATGTCAGGCTATTTAGGACAGAATTGTTCTAAATCCTTAAATATTAGGCATCTTTCACATCCTTTTTGGTAATCATCTAAATGTATGAGCAATCTTCTGAAAATGTTATTGTTAGGCCCGAAAATAATATCTTGTTCCAAGAATAAATCAAAACATAAAGTATTTTTTTACATTGGAAAGATAGATTATTTGCTTAATAATTTAATATTTATAACAATGTTCTGGTTTACATAGTATAGCAATATTTAAACTTAACATAAATGGCCTGTTGGATTTTTAAGTATGTGTGTGTATAGTTTATATTTTCCTGAGTTTACTTGTTGTTATATGATGTCTGAACCTCTTTGACCATGACAGATAGGATGTCAATAGAAAAGAAATTGCATCATTGCAGGGTAGTGCCAGTTGACTACCTCTTATATCATGTTCAATCTGAAAGTTTAATTAATTTTACTGTAGAAATCCATGCTTGAGGCTTAACATCTTAGTTCTCCAGTGTCCCTCACACCTACTGACAACCACCCACCCAAACAAATCAATCAATAAATAAACACTCTAACTTTTGGTGTCAAGTAACTAGACAAAATAGGCCTAGGGAAATTATGGGGACAGGCTGAGAAAGTAACAGAAATTTGCAGTATGAAGTCAAAACTACTTTTACCTACTATTAAAAATTTTTGACAGGGGAATTTTTAATCTTAGGAAACAAACTGAGGGTTGCTGGAGTGGTTGGGGGTGGGAGGGATGGGGTGGCTGGGTGATAGACATTGGGGAGGGTATGTGCTATGGTGAGCACTGTGAATTGTTCAAGACTGTTGAATCACAGATCTGTACTTCTGAAACAAATAATGCAACATATGTTAAGAAAAAAGAAAAAGAAGAAGATAGCAGGAGGGGAAGAATGAAGGGGAGTAAATCAAAGGGGGAGACGAACCATGAGAGACGATGGACTGAAAAACAAACTGAGGGTTCTAGAGGGGAGGAGGGTAGGGGGATGGGTTAGCCTGGTGATGGGTATTAAAGAGGGCACGTTCTGCATGGAGCACTGGGTGTTATGCACAAACAATGAATCATGGAACACTACATCAAAAACTAATGATGTAATATATGGTGATTAACATAACAATAAAAAAATTTAAAAAAAAGAAAAAATTTTTTGACAGGATTCCTTTTACACATGGTTTTTATCACTAGGAAGCAGGATCCTGTAGTAATGAAAACTGGTTCCTGTCTCATTTCAGGATATTTACAGCCAATGTCATAAGAAGCATCCTCTCTTTTGAAATGACTACATCTTATATCTGGAAAAATCAATATCTAAGTGCAGAAAAAATAGTTTTTAGATGAATTTCAAGTACATAATTAAGATTTTCCTAGTTAATAGGTTGAAAAACAATTTTTATTGAGCTCTTTGAATTTTAGTTTTAAACTCTTTTGTGCTAGGATTAAGTCCTTATTTGTTGTTTGGTACTAAATGAGCTTTTACAAGGAATTGAAAGTGGTAGTAATGATTAGTTTGTAAAGAATTAATTCACTGATTTGCTCATTCAACAAGTAATTTTTAGCATCTACCATATGTGAATTATTCCCAAGACAAAAGGAGTGCAACAATGAAGATATCAGATTGATTTCTTCCTTCATGGAGCTTATAATTTAAAGTAAGTAAAGGATATTATCTAATTTCTCATGCACACACACACACACACACACACACTATACTGTGCTAAAATGCTATGAAGGAAAAGTAGATGGTATTATCACAATACATAATAAAGGAAGCCTGACTAATCTGAGCAGAGATGAGGTAACTTCTAGAAGTGATATTTTAGCTCTATGAAGAAGTGATATTTAAACTGGACTCTGGAGAATGTGGCAAAAGAAGGGAAGCACATTTTCATCTGGAGGACTCGGCATGTGCACAGATCTTGAGCAGAAGTGAAGAGAACAATGGATGGTATGGATGGAGATGGTCTGGGATGCCAAACCAGTTCTATATCCTGCAGGACCTGTGAGGTCATATTAAGTATTTGAGACTTCATCTTAGTGGAATGGATGCCAACGAGCAAGAGTATTAAATGACAAATTTGCATTCTTGAAAATAAAATATCTCAATTGGCAAAATAAAAAATTGACCAAACCTATGCTTACTCTCCATGTTTTCTCTTCCCAGCAATCTCATTCCAAGACTGTGCATCCCAAATATCTTCAACTATACTCTAGTACCACAGGGAGTTTTCAGAAGCATAGATTCAGTGATGGAGGATGATCCTACTTTAATCATCTACACACATATAAGCATTTGTTTCATGATAGAAAGGTCCCAATGGGGGATCTGATGCTCTCTGTAGGTCACAAAGATCAGAAAAAGCCAGTCATATATGATATTTTCTAGGAATCAGTTTTATCAACCCAGTGGTGGCAGAGGCAGTGGAGTGGCTTACAATGTAACAGTATTTGGGGTTACAGCAAATTAAAGTTGGGGAGCATTTGTTTGGCTCCTGAGCTTGAAAAGTGGTCATCACTGGAGAGCAAATGAGCAATTCTGTCCAAACAGGCAATGAGAGAATCTCAAGAAGGGTGCCTGGATTTGGAAACTGAAGGAATATGGCCTAGAGTCCAGAGGTTTTGATGGATGACAAGAGAAGGACACTGGCCTTCTTTGATGAACCAGGGCAAGAAGATCAGTAGCTCCTCATGCATCTGTAAACCTGCCCTAGCCCAGATACCTGGGGGATTATGATTTTTCTAGAGCTGGTATTTATCTTTCTCTCCTCAAACATAGTTTTCTTCCAGTTCTATATCTAATTCTTTCTCCTTCCAGTCATCCGATTATTTCCATTCTCTCATTTTCTTTTCTCTCTCTTTTTAATCTCTCATGCTTCCTTTTTCAATTTAATCTCATTTCTCATCCCCATGACTCCTTCCTTTCCTTTTTCTCAACTGACTATGATAGGGAACAGTGGTGAGTGCTTTAAGTATTTACTATATTTATTAAAAACAAGTTTTGTAATTTCTATGTCACTTATAATTCATCTATATTACCACATAATTAACTATACTACCACATAATTAACTATACTACCACATAATTAACATCAATTATAAATTTCTGTTGGGTAAACATTTGGGTCAATTTTTATTATTTATTTTTCTTATAAGTCAGGGTTCCTTGATAGAAAAACATAGAAGGTCCTTTTCTGGAACAGAGTGATATTCTGTTGAAATTTAAACAACAGGAGATGCTCTGTGATATCATTTCACAATAACAAAAACTTGGATTAACACTGTCTTCTATTTAGAGTGGAGATTTTTAGTTGTTATCCGTGTAATGGGTGAATGATAATACTGATTGATGAATACTTAGAAGAAACAAGTTGACCAAGGGTGCTGGGAAATTACACTGATTATATTAATAATAGTGCATGCCTAAAAAAGTACTGGGTTTAGGGTTTTGCACGGGTTATCCTCATTAATTCCTCACAATAATCTTACAAGAGACGAACTGGCATTTGCAACGTTACAAGCTGTCAAACTAAAGTTTAAAAAGGTCAAGTGAATTATCTGTTTCTGGACAGGCAGTTGGGGGGCTAGGATTCATACTCAGGTGGTCTTCCTTTAGAGCTGGAGCCAAATTTCTTTGCTAATCTGGCTCAACTGCCTCTTACTACTAATACATTTATCACATTGCATCAACTCTGCAAAATAGTGTCAGTAATTCATAGATTAAAAAAATTTTAAGTTATAAACTACATTGCCCTTTCTTTGGAATAACCACAATATTCGTTCCTGAACAATCCTTCTCTATTTTTATTTTTTAGCAAAAAACAGTCTTTGTACATTATATAAAAGTTTGGAAACATGAACCTCTAGCCAAAAACAGTGTTTTTAAAACAATGTTTTAAATTAAATAAATAATTTGAGAAGAAAGATGGAAAGCAAAGCAATATTCAAATCTGATGTTGCATTGTCACATTTCTGTAGAATTTCCTAAAATATACAAAGTGGTTGTAAATCTTTTTACATGTATTTGTAGTAAGCATCACATAGATTTGCAGAAGCAGAACCTGCTCTTGGTAATGTCCTCATTTATTTATTACCGTCCTCCTCTTAGCATAAGGTGTGCTGTTAGTTTACATGATTGGTAAATTGTCAGGATCGAGCCAGTTCTCACTCAGAACCTGCCAAACCATCTAAACCGGCAATGGAATTTTTGGGTTTCTAAAAGCTTCAATACCTTGAAGATGGGCTGCTGCACAATACCCCTGCAGAGGCTGAATTAAAATAACCAATATGCCTGAAAAGAAGCACGGGCTCTGTTGTGGAGAAATTTGACCAGTCTGCAGGCCAAACAAGGTAGGGGGTCTTTTATCTCTTGCTCCTAATCATCAGGTGTGCTGTCCTGGGGTGGCTCAGGCTACTAGCAGTGGACTCTCATTTTGCCGTGTTCTATTTTGAGTGCTTTCTTACCTCTAGATATCATCTGTTCTATGGGTTTTCACATATTTACCATAATCTTGGAAGAAACATCAAGAAGTAAAGAGAAGTAATTAAACTCAAGATAAGAATAATTTGAATCTAATTCCACTTCAGTTTACTAACATCGATGAGCTAGTCTTATAATCCCTCTGATTTTCAGCTACCACATTTATAAAATAGGGCTCGTAGGTGGTTCTTCAGAGCAAAAAGTAAATGAAATATACCTTACTATGAATCCCTTTATCACTCAAAAAAAAAAGTATCCGAGACATTTAGAAAATAAACACATAATAGATCAGAATAGCAATTGACAAAGTCATCTTATGAAAAGAGAATGATTCCTAAGATGAGGACCCAACTGAAGTATTAAGTAATCAATAGAAGTAATGTGTCATCAGTAAGGAATGTGGACAGCTATAGAATAAGAAAAAAGGGAAAGATCACAGAGGTACACTTAGCAAAGTTGTGCATTTTTACAGGTGGGTAGGAAAAGTGACTTAAAGTAATGTGTGGTTTGAAAGGAGCAATCTGAGCTGAAATAAAGAGTCTGCATGTAGCTCTGCCCCATGACCAATAGGAAGAGTTGCTCTGACACGCTATTACAGAAATTTTGGGGTCTACCTGATTGAACCCTGTAAACTTGCCTATCTAGGGAGCACTAACAGGGCAGCATGAACGCATGGTCTTTCATCTCATTTTAAATTATTGATTGAAAAATTTGGATTTATCTATCACCCTATGATTATTTGGGCTAGCCCCAGTCAGCATCTTGAAGCTCAGTAACGCATCATTAAAGTGTTAGATAAAGGATTATACCAGGCACATAGATGATTTATAAATATTTGCTGAATGAATGAGTTAATCTAGTTTAGTAGATTAAATAAAGGCTATAGAATATGGCTGCTAAAATATCTTTATAGTAATGGCTTATCTCAAAGTACTTGAAAAGACACAGTATTTTAAAGTAAGGAATTAATGCCTTAGAAGTTAGAATTGTTTTTTTTTCAAAGATTCTATTTATTTATTTGTCAGAGAGAGAGAGACAGTGAGTGCACACAAGGGCGGGGGAGCAGCAGGCAGAGGGAGAGGGAGAAGCAGGCTCCCCGCTGAGCAAGGAGCCCCATGTGGGATTCGATCCCAGGACCCTGGGATCATGACCTGAGCCGAAGGCAGCCGCAAAAATAAAAAATAAAAAGATAAAATATTATTCATCTCTTTCTCCCCATATTTTCTCATAGAAGGAAGCAATATATATGAGCACTGAACTTTAGATGTGTTATTAAGCAACTCTTCACATCTAAATGTGCCCCAAGTTTTTGCTCTCATGTTGTTATATTTGTGCTTTCATTTTTGATGAAAACATGAGTTCAGAGCATAAAGCATTTTGTTAAAGAGCTCAGAATGTCAATATATCAAAACGACAGAAATAATGTCTGCCTAAACATTATGATATTTTAGTAGTAGGAGAAAAATCACAATTTAGCCACTAAAGTATTACAATCCTAAGTTGTTTACTATGTATCTACTTTCATCTAACTCCTTGGAATGTGCACTATTGAAATTCATGACATGAGGCAAAATGAGGCTATTTTATTGTTTATTGTGTTCTAACAAAAATAAATGCGTAGATGATTGAATCCTGTGTTTCATGTGGCAGGCCAGGGTTTTTATTTTGCTTTCCAGGCCTGGGCACTAACCAAGTTAGGATAAAAGAAGGGGCTTGTTTTAAATTTAACTCACAGTGGAAAAATGAGACGTTCTTTTTTTTTTTTTTTAAGATTTTATTTATTTATTTGAGAGAGAGAGAATGAGAGATAGAGATCACAAGAGGGAAGAGGGTCAGAGGGAGAAGCAGACTCCCTGCTGAGCTGGGAGCCCGATGTGGGACTCGATCCGGGACTCCAGGATCATGACCTGAGCCGAAGGCAGTTGCTCAACCAACTGAGCCACCCAGGCGCCTGAGACGTTCTTTTAATATAATAATTTATAGTAATTCTGCAAGAAAGAGTCATGTTATATAGGGCAAAACAGATTCTGGTGATATTGGACTTAGAGCCATGCTGATGCGTGTGGCTCCCGTTGCTTTCTCTCAGCTCTTGAAACTGGAAACCACGGAATAACAGTAGGCAGCTGGAGATAACCTGTGGGAAAGGGATGCGGGGAAGGGGTGTTCCCCAGATGGACTTAGCTCTCTGATAAAGCTGGAGAGTTGGGGATCTGCGTTGTAAAGAATAATTGTGTTACTTAAACACGGGGTTGTTTGATGACCAGTCCGGGGCAGACAGGAAATAACACCAGGGAGAAGCTATGAAAGTGAAACAGATTAATTATACTCATCTGTCCTAGAAGAGGGTGGTGCAGCACACCATGTGGGGGGCCGTATGGGAGGGACGTCAAGGAGCTCAAAAGAGAATGGGAGACCCATGGGCAAGTGCTGTTGTGGGTGTCAGGGTGGATTACAAAAGCAAAATGCATGAGGGGGTTTTACTGGTGTATCTGAATGTCCCTAGGACACAGGGGACAGCAAGAAGGGGAACAAGCCTTATCACATTGCTGTCCCTGGTCGCCGGTGGGGAGGGAGTTGCTCCCAGCCTGCTTGTGGGGATGTTGAGACCTCGTGTACTATGAAGTTTTAAAAAAATTTGCAACACAGGATCATACAGCTAGATTCCTGACATATTATTCTTGTATTTTAAGAAAAAGGTCTGTGTACCTGTGAGGAGCGGTTGCTAATTTTGCACCCAAAGTAGATCTCTACAAATTGAAATAGGCCATTTGAGCTTGAAGGAAAGAATGTTCTGCATATACCTCTGATCACCGAGTGTGACTGATAGGCAAACTGTAGGATTCGTTTTCATAAAGGAAAGAGCCTCCCACATGTCTGATTTTTTTTTTTTTTTTAGTTTAAGCAAAAGAAGATAGCAAATTCTTCTTCCAGCTAAAATATTCTTTATATATTTACTCCAAGATACAGACAAATCTATGATTAAGTTAGATACTAAAGACTGAGCCTATAAAGTATTTTTTTTCCTAAGAAATAATAAAACCTGAAGATGAACTCTCTATGGACTCTGCCTACAGAAGAAAGAACCACAGCAACCAAGGTGTCTTTAATACCTTAGAGCTCTGAGTTGGGCAATATGTTATGGAATTTCAAACTTGTTAGCAATTTCTTAAAAGTTTTATTTCTTGTTTTTTTGGCCTTTTTATCCCCAAGGAAGGAACAGACTTAGAGAAATGTTCAAGATAATAAAAGGAGATGGCCAAAACTACAAAAAGGTCAAAGCTATGTTTTTAGTGGAATTCTTCAGTCCTCTGGATTTTATTCTAATTTTGGATTCCTCCATTGCAGGCAATACATTTTCTTGATTAACATGCTGCTCTACCCCAATTCTATCTCCTTGCCTACTTTGAAGGCCTATTTCGGTAATCTTTCTCTTTTAGAACTAATTCCTGGGACCCAGCGCTTAGGTCTTACGTAGCCCTGGTAGCGTGGCTTCTGCTATATATACACATACAAACGTTGCACTCCTAAATTCCCCATCGCTCTTATGCTCCTTGTGTTCTGCTGCTGCAATAGCTCATCTTTCTATCTTATTTCCTTCCTACCAGTCATTGACTTGGAGAATTTTTGATCTTAGACTTCTCCAAATTCCTTTGATACTGACCTATATTTGTCTGGTTGGATTTCCACTGTTATCCCAAACCAACCTTGGGGTCTTGTTGTACGTTGTCTGCCATATCATGTTTACTATTGGTCCATAAGTTGGCTAACTAATTGGAGGACATAGTGGTCTCCTCTATTATTAGTTTTGATGGTCCAGGAAATACTAGAAAATACACTCAGGAAGCTGGGTGGTAAAAAAAAAAAAAATGCCAAAATGGGTCCACTATCTATTTTAAAGGATCCATTATGTATTTTAAATGTAGTCCTGCATAGTCAGATGAACTGTTGAAAGAGAAAAGCAAGGCTCACCTTATAACAGTAAAGAAAGCCTAAAACCTATAGCTCCAGGTCAAAGTTTGCTTCTCTGAGAGACAAGCCAATCCTGGTCTAGAGAGATGAGGAGACAAGATTCTTCAAATTTTCTAGTGGTAGCTGTCATTTGTTGCACTTAATCTGTCAAGGACAGATCTCTGAGGGTAACATGACCAGAACAGAGTCCAGGAGTTCTTAAGTTGTGCTTTAGGTTCACCAAGGAGCTTTTGAAAACACTGATGACAGTGCCTCACTTCTAAAGGTCCTGATTTAACTGTTCTGTGAGATGGGACACAGACATCGGCGTTGTTTTTAAAATCTTCCTAGGTGATTGTATTCTCCAACTATAGTTGAAAACATGCAATGAGCCCTTGGCAGAATTTTGAAGAAGTTCAGTGTGTTTCATTTCCCCCCCGTCTTCCTCATGTCCCTCTCTGATGTGTGGCAGTCTGCCTGCTGGAGTCAAGTTGCTCCAGGAGCCCCAGGTTTCCGGTCCTTCCTATGCCTGGCCACTTTTCAATCTCAGCCCCCTCTCAGCTCACGGCACTTATGAATGGCAGGAAAACTGCTCCCTGACCCAAGTTGTCTTAAGATGTGAATAGGTAATTGTAATTTAACATGATTAGTAGTGTTGTAGGAGATTCTTCTCTTCACAACTAAAAAGCCTCTTTACTGGAATTGAGTAGATTTGGAGACAGGAGTGATTGTTTAGTGCTTCTCTATTCTTATGTCACGATTGGCTTCTTTGTTTGAAAATCTGTCTCTGAACCTTGGGACTGGATTGCCTGGTTCTCCCCAGAGGGCTCACTTACTTCTACTGATATCAATAACTGAGGAAAAGCAGTTTTGCACTTGATGCTTCTGTGGTTGCATTTATTAGAAAGGAATATAAAAACAATAGCAACAATGAAACTGTTTATGATTTGGAAAATACCAAACAGAATATATGCTCCATATAGAAGTTTTCCCTTATGTCAAAGAAAGCGAGATAATATCTACAGTTTTAGGACACTGGATGAATTTTTGAAGCATGTATCATTAGATAAAATATAATTTTTTGAGACTCTAAAGATTAAAGCTTTAACTATTATTCTATTTATAGTTGGGAACTAATACAACTAATCATCTTGGGATTCAATACAGGATCTATGTTAATAATCAGTACTCTTGAAACATCTAAGAGAAAATAAAATCTGAGGGGTGGTTGTTTGCTGTTTGTTTTAAGCAAATAAAATTACTTTTGACAAAACCTTGTGTTAAGATGAATCTGCTATGAGTGAGCATATATGTTTACAGTCATGGGGGAAGATATCTTTTTAAAGCTATCAATTCAACATTGATCTCATGGGAGATAGTTGTAATATTGATATTGTAGAAGATAATATTCATAAAATAGACATTTAACAGGGAAACTGAAAGGTAGGCAGAACTGTTAAGAGTACATGATATAAGAAATAGTAAAATACTCTGCAGTTGAGTGAAAAATACAAAAACCTAGGAATCTGGAGCATCTGTGTGGCTCAGTTAGTTAAGCATCTGCCTTCAGCTCAGGTCATGATCCTAGGGTCCTGGGATTGAGTTCGGTATTGGGCTCCCTGATCAGCAGGGAGTCTGCCTCTCTCTCTCCCTCGGCCGCCCCCCGCTCTTGCTCTCTCGCTCACTCATGCTCTCTCTCTCAAAATAAAATAAATTTAAAAAATCTTAAAAAAAAAAAGACCTAGGAATTCAAAGCTTTGGCATAAGGTGGCTTTATGACCTTTAGCAAAATGACTTCTCTGTCCTCTATTCCTTTAAAAGTGGCATTGGAAGAAATCATGCATTTAAAAAAAAAATTGAAGGTCTCTTAGGAAATAAAGAATATAGAAACTATTTGAGGAATTATTGTTAAATGGAAACTTAAAACCATAATGACAATATATTTAGAAACCTGTTTTGTTTAGCTTGAGTCAGAGATCAAGTCTTAACCTTTCTTTTATCATTTCATAAAAAATGGAAACATAAACTAAATGATTTCAGCTCAGGATTAGAAACAAAAAAGGAGCAAAATCAGCCAAATAGAGACATAAGAAATTAATCTAGAAGCAGAACTCATGAAACATAATTGTAAATACCACACAACAACAAAGTAACTGCCCCTCACCCTGGTAGACTTTGTGAATATAAGAATGGATTCTTTCAAGAGTATCATACAGAAAAACCTCTGAAAACTTTGATCAAAGAGTAAAGGATAAGCCCTAACATTAGGAAGGAGAAAGGGGGAGAAAAGAGATACTGCTCTAGATATATAGGAATACAACAACAAAAGGATAACAAATGAGATAAAGACATACCATAGAAATATAACCAAAAAAATGGAAATAAATGACAAGACCAAGAGTACATATCAAAATTTATGAGTCCGAAGCAATACTAAGAGGGAAACCAGTAACTTTAACACCTATGGTAAGTCTCATCTTGAAACAAGGAGGGCAAACACAGACAAATAATTTTAAAAATAAGGAAGGGAACATGCTCACCGTTAGAGAGCATATTCAATTAAACAAGAATGAATCATGTATAGCTTTTCACACACACACAAATTAAAATTCTAAGTGGAATGTGAGTTTTTCCAGGAAATAAGTAAAGAACATTGGAACATTGATCAAATGGAACTAAAAGAAGAATTGAAGTTGAACTCTTCATGCTCTCCTTCAGCTGGGGGAGTGGGGCGTCTTCCCCACTTCATTGCTAACCACAAGGCATGCAAATGAAGTTAGACTGAAATTAGAGGCCAAACTGCATTTAGTCTAATTAACTCTAGGGGGAAAATTATGGATGATTTGGGGAGGGGTTTATAAATATTGACCAAGGAAAATCATTTTAATCAGATAGGAAATGATTGGCTTGGGCCTGTCAATCACGGTTACTGGGCCCTATAGTTCCTGTGCTCTGACATCTCTGATCAGGTGGTTTTGGGAAATAAACATAGGTATGATGTTCCACCCACTATACTCATCAAAAGTGCTGCTTTGAGAAAACAGAAAACAAGTAGGAAACAACAGAATTTCACTCCTCCGATATCCTCTTTAAGAAGGTTTGGGTTCAGAGAAATCTAGGGTATGTGTGATACAGATCGCTCTCTGTGCATTACCATCACTTTAGTCCTTGATACTGACACTGATTATTGAAATCCCTTAAGAAATGTAGTATTGCTATTGGTTAAATGTTTGTTAGCTAGAGGCAGTTCGAGTGGCATCTACTGGACTTTTCACACCGTAATGGCTTTTCTTGCGTTGGTCAGGAAGCCAACATCAGAATTCTATCAGGAGCTGAATATGCCTATTCCAATTTTGCATTCCAAATCAGAGGAGAGCTCATGATGGTTTTGAGGACACACTGGGTTCATTGAACCAAAACTCCATGGATCACCTGATCTCAGTCCTTATTTTGACTATTGGACCACAACAGTGTTTTGAGTCCCCAGGAATTAGTGTCATTTCAGAACCAGCGACCACTAAGCTGAAAATGTTGATTATTCCATCTCTCTAATGTGCAGTACCCTGGTGACTTTGGGAGTGTCACCAAAGAAAATTTATAGTACAAATTTTTGGCATTGTAGTGGGATATCCTCAAGCAGACCCTGGCTCCCTTTCACTTAAATGTCTCTAGGTCTGTAAACTGCTAAAGTCTGTGGGAATTGTGGAAGGGCTGTGACTTTCTAGTGTGGTGATACAAGTCTGTTCGCCAGATCTAGATCTTTTCTATATATATAAATTAAATAAGACTTTAGTAGACTGTCCATTTATTTCAGTTCTAGAGACGTTATGATCAATTAGTTAAGGCTAAAGATCTATACAGGTCAAAACATTCCGATGCTGGCTTCAATTCTGGTGTTCCTTATGGTAACTATGCTCATTTTTTTTTTTGGCAGTTTTGTGTTGCCATTAAGTTCTTGCCATCCTGGAATTTCATTATCCCCACCTGAATTCAGGGAGTATATTTTGATAACAGCAGCTCCCTTATCATTTCTGGTATACAGAAAATAAATAGCCACCATGGAGCTTTCCAAGGATACTGGGGTTTCCCTCACAAATGTATTTCTCATAATTGTAAGTAGCAAAGAGAGTTTCTTCTGGACCCTTCCAGGGCATAGACTTAGTAAATGGGTGAACAGGCCTTCCATGATAAAACCAGCGTCTAACATTCCAATCTCCTTAAGCCTTTGGATAAATTCCGTTACAGCAGAGTTTCTCAACTTTGACACTATTGGAATTTTGGATTCCTAAGATTTAAGATTCCTAAATTCTTTATTCCCACAGAAGCTGTATCTGTGGAAAACAACTTTGAGAAAGAATAAAGTGGAACAGTTTCCTATGCTGAAGTTCCTAAAAATAAAATGGTAGTCTGAACTATATGTCCAAAATGATGGCCTAATAGACTGAATTAAAAAACACTTTGATTTTTAATTGTGTGCAAATAAAATAACATTATTCAATTAATCTTTCACTACTATGTACTCCTTAATGTGCATATAAAGCTTCAAAGGAGTTATTGGACAACATTGGAATACTAGAATTCTACAGATAGCTCCAGGATAGCTCTCAAAATTTCAGTAAGTTTACATTTTTTTTTATAATTGTGATCAAACATTTTCTGTAAATAAACTGAATAACATTAAATATTGCTCATATTTATAAAGAACATACAGATTTGAAAGAAAATATAAAGTTGTCTCTGTCACATATGATAAGATTGCTTACATGGCAATCAAAAAATTAACTACCAGCAATTTTTAGAACTAATAAGTATTTAGCAAGGTCTCAAGATACAAGATGAATATATAAGATCAAGTGTATTTATAAGAAGGAAACAATTGAAAAATGAAAAAAAAATTATAAAGCTTTTAGGGGGAAATGAATTTTTTTTTTAATTTGGTAAAGATTTCTTAAATAGGCACAGAAAAATTTAAAAAAAAACTTCCTTAAAGTTATATGTCTGATTGTTAAATGATACCAGTAAGAGAAAAATGAATAGGCTAACTAAAGACTGAAAGAAAATGTTTGCAAAACATATCTGATGAAGGACCTGTATCCATCAATATACATATTAAAAACTTCTTCAGCTCAATGATATCATAATAGAAAAATACAAATAAAAATGGGCAAATATTTAAACAAATATTTCCCAAAGGAAAATACAAATGGCCAAAAATCATGAGAAAAATTGCATACCACTAGTTAAGAAAATGCAAACTAAGATAACAATGAAATACCACTATGTGCCTATCAAAATGGCTAAAAGTAAAAAGACTAACCACACTAAATGTTGGTGAAAATGTGGGAAAAACCAGTATCCCATGCATTACAAATAAAATGACATAATAACTTCAGAAAAAGATTTGGTAGTTTCATAATAAGTTAAGTACACACCTACTTTTGACCCAACAATTCCATTTTTAATTATCTATCCAAGAAAAATAAAAACATGTGTCCACAGAAAGACTGGTTCAAGAATTTTCATAGCAGTTTTATACACAGCTGAAGACTGGTAACAACCCAAATAGCCATCAATAAAGGAAGGAATTAAATACATTTTTGTGTATTTATAAAATGGAATACTACTCAGCAATGACAAAGAATGAAGTAGTGATACACACATCAACATAGAGGCATCTCACAGAAAAAAATGCTAAGGAAAAAGCCACAAACAAAAGAACACATAATGTATAATTCCATTTATGTGAAGTACTGGAATAGACAATAATAATCTGATTTGAAAAAAATTCAAAGTGGTTGCCTCTGATGGCTAGATTGACTGGGAAGGGACATGGGAAATTTCTGGGAAGACAGAAATGCAATAGACCTATGTCCTTTATGGGGCATCCATTTTTCAAAATTGTACATTTAAGATTTGTGTATTTCAATGGGTGTAAATGTTAGCCACCCCCCCACTCACTGTAGTCATCATCATCATTACCAATTGTTGCCATGTTACGGAGTGGGATGTGGGAGGGGTCATAGATGAACAAGAACTGTAAACAGAGATAATTTTTGCATTTGGGGGAAGGATACACAGGGATTTGTTATGCTATCTAATTTACTCTACACCTGCTTAAATTCTCTATAATAGAATATAAAATACAAAGCCAAACAATATAAAATCCTTAAGAGAGGTATAAACTTGGAAGCAATCTCAATGGTAAAAGAAATATGCTTGAAGAAGTAGTGGAAAAATACCAGTGCAAAACATTAACCTGAAAAATAATTTTGATTGTCTTGTTTTTTCCTTATGTCATTAAGAAAGTCAAAGAGTAATTCTTTCATACAATTAACTTATCCCTGAGGCACATGTTGTTCCTTGATATAAGTATTTATTGCAAAATAAGGTTTATTTCCTAACTACCAAGTCAAAAAAATACCATTCATTGTCTAAAATATAGAAGAAGCTCAGACTATCCCAGAAAAAATATTCATGTTTCACAAAAATATTAGTATTTACATGAAAGACAAATTGCTAATAATTCTCTTGTAAAATATTAATAAAATTGAGCAATGAGATAAATAGACCCAACTGTATTTTGAAAAGAAACTTAATGATAAATAGATCTTAAATTTATCAATTTTCTACAGATTCCTTTTAAATAAAAGGTTGTTTTTAATTCATAAGCAGCTGGATCTTACCTACTGTTTACATTTGGCTATGAATAGTAAGTCAATACTTTCTTCAAAAAAGATAGACAAAGTTGTACACATTATTTTGCAGCCCTCACACAAAGTAAAATCAAACTATGAAAGACAGAAGTCTGAGGATTCAAATTTTTATAAAGATTATGATATAATGAAATATCTTGGCAATACTCTTTAAGGTAATGGCCTTGAACATTATCAGGACACCTATGTGGTATTAATTGCTAAAGTAAGATGCAGAACTATGTACATTTTATGATACCAGACAGGGAAATAATTACTTCATTATAAAAATCAATAAAATACAATTAAAGTTAAATTACATTTCATCTTTTTGAAAATTCATCCTCAAATAGTAACAACAAAATCATGGTATACTCTCTAAATGTTGAAATGGATTTGTGTGTGTGTGTGTGTGTGTGTGTGTGTGTGTGTGTGTGTGTGTGTGTGTTTTAGGCATTGTGCTTATATATGTATTTTTGTAATTCTAAAATATTGAGCCTGGGTGACTCAGTCGGTCAAGCATCTGCCTTCAGCTCAGGTCATGATCCCAGAGTTCTGGGATCGAGCCCCACTTAGGGCTCCCTGCTTGGAGGGGAGCTTGCTTCTCCCTCTCCCACTCCCCTTGCTTGTGTGCTCTTTCTGTCAAATAAATAAATAAAATCTTAAAAACATATTGATTTATAACAGAAATATCAATGTCATTGGCAAGTTGGAAAATAATGCTAAAATGCTCTAATGACAATTGCTAGTATGATTGTCTGGTTTTGTTGGTAAACTCAGCATATGGAATATACATTGGGATTTTCTTCTTACCAACTTTTCTTTTTTCTTCTTGGGTTATGTTCTTATTTCTTATTTTATTATCCTTCATTATACTTCTTGTACTTTATTTAAATCATGGACTCATGTTATAGAGAAAAATACTCTACTCTTGGCCTTACTTTCAAGTAAATGCTTTTCATTCAAATTAACTTAATAAATACATACCATGAGGCAGATATTTCACTGTATTTGGAAAACAATGGTGAACATTTTTAGACCTACGCCTTACTTTATGAGCTCATAGGCTTGCAGGGAAGACAGATTTTTAAATGGTAAATATGTTTTGTGGAAAGTACAATAAAAGGATGTGGCAAAAGAAATGGACTAATCAAATGGATTAGGGATGATCACACTAAAAAAAAGTTTTTCAGGGGCGCCTGGGTGGCTCAGTCGTTAAGCATCTGCCTTCAGCTCAGGTCGTGATCCCGGGGTCCTGGGATTGAGCCCCACATCAGGCTCCCTGCTCGGCGGGAAGCCTGCTTCTCCCCCTACCAGTCCTTCTGCTTGTGTTCCTCTCTCGCTATGTCTCTCTCTGTCAAATAAATAAATAAAATCTTTAAAAAAATAAAAAAAATAAAAAAGAAACGTTTTTCAGACTGATTTGGAACTTGCTGGAGGAGGAGGAGGGTGACTGGTTTAGATGTGTCTGTGTAAATTCAGGTGCTCTGTGACGTCGACGTGGAGAGGTTAGCAGACAATTACACATACATTTTGAGATGAGAAGAGAGGTCTTATCTAAAGATATTAACGTACTGATCAAGAGGATAAAATCTGGTTAAAAGGGAGTTGTTAAAGATGATGCCTCTTCAATTCTTAACTCAGTCTCTCTTACGTTCATTGCTTATTTTCTTACACTGTCCCAAAAGTGCTTGCATATATTCATATTTTGCTTAGTTTTCATATGCCTAGCAGATCCCTAAACTTCTGGTTTAATATGTTTCATCTTGGTTAATGGTACACACGAAAGATCTCCAAAATATTGTGTCACACCCTGATGCCTCTTACAAATCCGCTTAATAGTTTAATAATTTCTATTTTATTACCTTTTCCTCCTAATTAACACTAGCCATTGTATATTAGAAAGACAACCAAAATGGTTAAAATGAATGTAAGAGTTAAAATTGGTTGATTTAAATTTTCTGGAAATTAATGTTATTTAATATTTCATTTACTTGAAAAAAATAGACTAAAATGGTATTCTACTTAGAAGGATAAAGTAATAAGACATACATTCATGAAACAATTGGATGAGAGATGTAGCACCCAAAATCTAATGATTTGTTAAATGTCTTTTCTAATATGTTCAAGTATCTTAGAAAATTCTTTTTGTAATTTCTCTATTTCACAAAAGGTAGTCATTTTGTATCTAATAGGGAGGGGAAAATCACATTGTTGCAAGACTCAATGCTGTTATTACCTATTTTAAAATTCCAGGCAAACCAGCTGAAAGATATTAAAAATAAATTACCAGCATGCAGTTACCATAGGTAGATATTGGGTTGTCACCAAAAAATAATGTGTGAATGGCAGATGAAATGCATGGTTGATGAGGTGCTATTCGTAAACCAGAACATGGTTCCTGATATATCATAAACTGTATAATTAAGACAACAGAAATACACACATTGAGAGACAGGCTTGTCTAATATTCATCATGTGAGGATGGAAACTATTTGGTTTATCATGCCTTTACTAAACAATTAAACTATTACAGTTTTAAATAACACTTGTACCTTTTAATGAAGGCAATGGAATATGTTGTTATGCTTCCAGTTGTGGAAGCAGCTATGGGATTGTGTGCAGACGGTATTTGTTGAGGTTTGGGCTATGTCAGCCCAATTTCTCTGCCGTCTCCGCCACCTGTGACTTCACCTTCCTGGCCATGTGCATCATATTCCTTTCTGAGACATCATTTCTGTGCCTCTATGGGAGTACATCTGGAAGTTTTCCAGCTCTGTTTTTAAAACTCAAATTCTGATAGAATTATTTTTCTAAAATTTTTCTTTCTCAAGTCTCATTAGAAATAATATAGTTTCATAAAATTATATTATTCTTGTCTCCTTTCTCAAAGCTGGATTCTTGGGAATCCAAACCAGAATAATTTTTTTAAAGATTTATTTATTTCAGAGAGAGAGAGAGCACATGTGCTCCTGTGCAGGGGGGAGGGGCAGAGGGAGAAAGAATCTCAAGCGGACTCTGTGCTGAGCATGGAACCTGATCTCAAGACCCTGAGATCAGACCTGAGCCAAAACCAAGAGTTGAGCGCTCAACCTACTGTGCCACACAAGAGTCCCCAGAATATTTTTTTTTAAGATTTTATTTGAGAGACAAAGAGAGAGAGCATGCACGAGCGGTGGGGGAGGGGCAGAGGGAGAGGAAGAGGGACAAACAGACTCCCCAGTAGCAGGGAGCCCAACATGGGACTCAATCCCAGGTCCCTGAGATCATGACCTGAGCCGAAGGCAGACACTTAACCAGCTGAGCCACCCAGGTGTCCCGAGACCAGAATAACTTTTAATATCAGATCCTAGTAGTCGTCCTGCTTCAAGTTTGCAATAAAAATATAGTGAATCACATGAAATATTTTTCAGTCCACTTATCTGAGAATATTGACCCAACAGGAATGGTGATGCTATGCAATTCCTTTCCTCCACCTTCTCTCTGTGCCTTCTCCCCACTGAAACTGAACTAATCTCAAAGGCAAACCTGGCAATGCCTATGTTCCCATTAGTAGATCATCTGTAGTATAAAAGGATACAAAAATGTGTAGGAAGGAATTCTGAATATCCCAGCTTTCTTATGTTTGTAGTCTTTTGAAAGATAGAGTGCTGGCAGGTATTGGTCAATTCAGGCTTTTGATTTACAATTCCCAGCTTTCTACTAGGTTGAGATTCCAACCTAATGGAACAGGACAACTGACAGTTCTTACTATTAAACTTCCTAGAAAACATAAGTCTTATATTTTGTTCAAAGGTCTATATGTTTTAATTATCAAAATTTGTTTTAAACATAACAACTTAGAATAAGTTCACTGCAATTTATACACACACAAACACACAATGTCAAAATTGGGTAAGGCCAACATATTTTACTTGACTGTATCTGACATCTTCTCTGTTCTTTATTAAAATGATGAAAATGTAGTGTAGCCCCTTTGCACAAATATTCCATTTTGATCACCTTGAAAATGACCTCAAAATCATGTGGGACTATTGTTAAAAATGCACATATCTTATTGCCTCTTCCGTCTTTCTGACTCATAAATGCTCAGGGTGGAACACAGGCATCTATTTTTAGTAAAATTTCTCTCTAATTTTCTAGTATTTCTTAGTATTTCCAAATCTTTAGTCCCCCTCTCTAAAGTCCAGACTTGCATCATCATTTGCACACTAGAAAATATATAGCTTAAGAATGGGATCGGAGTTTTCCTAGTCATCCAGTTCATTCAACACAAATAATAGGTGTCTTCTAATTGTTGGCATATGTCCCATACACATGATCAAATGAAGGGCCCAGCTCTTGGGTGAGGCAGTGTCTTAGGTGTATAGGATAAAAAGGCATTAATGAGTTATTTTGACAATTTAACATGATTTATATAAGCAAATATAATTAATTACTCCATGGCATACTTTGTGAGGTTCTGAAAATGAGATAATGTATATCCAGGTGAATTATAAGTTTATATACTTCTAAAGCTCTAGGGTACACAGGTAAAAGTTGCTGTTGTTTAGATTGAAACCCTAACTGGACAAATAGTACATTTTTATCTGCTTTGTACAATTTCCAGTTAAACTCAGAAGGCCAGATCTCACCAACGAGTGAGGCTTTTTGTTTTTTTAAGATTTTATTTATTTATTTGAGAGAGGGAAAGAGAGAGAGAGCATGAGCACAAATGAGGGAAGGGGCAGAGGGGAAGGAAGAGGGAAAGAGAATCTCAAGCAGACTCTGCTGAGCTCGGAGCCTATGCAGGGCTTGATCTCATGACCCTGAGATCATGACCTGAGCTGAAATCTAGTAGGATGCTTAAGTAACCGAGCCACCCAGACGCCCCAATGAGTGTGCATTTTTATTGTTCATATGTCAGGCTACCAATATATTCTATTTTATTTTGATGACAAAGCAACTTGATCCCAACTACTGAACTGCTAAATTTGCCTCTGCCATTTTCATTTCCTCTGCAATTCAGGGATTGTGAATAATAATCAGAGCAAAGTTTCTCTGAGGGCCCAGATGTACTATTTAGTCAGATTTTTTTTTTCTTAATTCTGGAGATAGAGTTTCTCTATCATAGCAAAACATATCTTAGGTATTTCTGATTTTAAATATTTGCCTTTAGAGGAAAAATAAAAAATAAAGCAAAGTAAAACATACTTTTTTCTATGTTGTCCTATACTTCATATCTGAAATTCTTTGTGAAAACAAGAAATTTTCACTATAAAACTATTGATTATAGTATTTATGTATATGTACATGCACATATATATGTTATATGTGCCCAAATAAACTACATATTTATAGCCATACTACAACTTGAATGAAAGAATATTGAAAGTAGAATGTTTCTTTGAGTAGAAAAGTTTGGCAAATTCCATGACCTTCAAATCCTGTGTTTTTTTTTCTTCTGTTTTCCTTTTTAAACTTATCTCTCAAATAGCCATTTTCTGTGGAGATTGATTTAGAATCAGTTCAGCATTACCCACTTACTGCCAGCCAGTCATTTGTGCCATGAATACCAAGAAAAGTAAATGTCTCTTTATTTATATACACACTACCGGATATTTACTAATATCTGATATTAGTATACAATTAATGTTTTCTGAAAAAAAGCAAATCAAATTAAATGAAACGTTTAAAAAAATGTTGCTTGCCACTATATTTTAATTTTATCTTTCAGAAATGTTTTTGAGAATGAAGACTTTATATCAGGTCACACATTTCAATAACTATTATACCATTTGTATCAACCTAAAAAATTGATATCTCGTTCTTTTATATGGACCACGTTATTATAACATCTACTACAAGGAGGGTTAATATATTTTGTAAGTATTAAAGTTTGCATTGTTGATCACCGTGGGAATAATTTTGTAATATAAATTCAGAAATCTGATCTCTTTAGAACATTTTAGCTTATATAAACCACCTTCTTTTTTAGACCTCAGCAAATGAATATGTATTCATTATATGTATTCAAAACACATGTATATTTATGTCTTATATAAATATATTTTATAAACATATAACACAAATACATATAATTGGATATATAATATATATCATTACTTTTAACCCAAAAGGTGAATTTTTCTTTCATTTTTAAATATACCAACTCTTAATTATTCTTTTGAGTTTATGCAAAATTATATAGAGAAAATTCAATCATAATATTAAACACAGCCTACTGGTTTTAGAATATGAAGACATCTTATGATTCTAGTTCCACACAAGAAAAATGAAGTACCCTTATCTCTTTTAAGTGATAAAATATTAAATTTCAAATTTTCTAGGATCTTACCAAACTTAGGTTCCTCTGCTCTCTTGTTTAAACTCGAAGTCACAGAATGAAACATTTTCATAAAAAATGTTTTCAGTGTACCTGGTATGCTTTTGAAGTACTCTCTGGGTCGGCAGACCACTAGATACTACTCAGGAGGTGTTTGCATTTATCTTCAACAGATAGCAGCAACTTGACAAGGGCTCTGAGGTGAAGGGGAAAAAAAAAACCAAACTTTTCTATTGAAAATAGTCTTGAATAAAACAATAAAATGCACCAAATAATTCTGTATGAATCTTGACATCAAAAGGTACTGCTTTCTTTTTTTTGGACCTATAAGTGTTCTTGGGGTAGGGAGAAGGGGATGAAGCTTATTTCAATCTTTTTTCAGTCTTAAAAATTCTCCATCAAATCTTTTTTTTCCTTGTGACATACATTCTTTTAACTGGGCTCTATAGGCAAGCATTGAAGAAACAGTTCAATTTGTGGCATAAATTCTACCAAAGAATATTTTTATTTTCAATTGTTTCTGGCAGAGATGCCTTATTTGAGAACTGGAGGTTTATTTAACACCTCCTTTATATTCTGACTTTGAAAAGCTCTTTCCCCAGGAAGCAAATGATTATGGATGCAGAGTAATTTTCTGTGTTTCTAGAAAAGTTTGAGAGAAGCCGCTAAATCATTTTGAGTAATCAGGAAACCTACTTTTACATTTACATTTGGTTTCTCTTCTCTAAAATCAGTATCGGTGGGAAAAACTCTTAAAACTTTCTTGATAAAAATAAAAAAAAATATACTCTAATACAATACTAAAATTAATAAAAAGCAGACACTTCTCTGCTTGTGTGCCACCTCCTTGGGAAATTTCCCAGGTGAAATATGAAACCGGTCCCATACTCAGAAGACAGAGAGAGACCTAAGAAAGAAGGAAGCCCCTCCAGATTTTTAAGTGGCAGTTTTCATAAGCAGGGAACTTACGAGGCTTGTCTTGAGCAGCCAGGATCAAGTAGATCTCATCTGCAGGCAAAATCTTAAAAGTTTATGTAGAGGCTGAACTGGTTTCAGTCACGTGCAACGTCTAGATGTTCTCAGCACCACATCACTATCTCAAGGTTATGTCTTGGGGGCAGCTTCTGGGAGTGGGGAAAGCAAGTGGAATGTATATTCCAAGAACAAGGGAAGGGGTGAGAAGCTTCCAATTGCTGTGGGATCCTTCTCACTGAGTGGGCTGGAGGTCTCACCCTCCCGATGACCTCCCCCAACATTCTCAAATTTTGAAACCTCTTCAGTATCTTAGGGGTGAAACAAATGATGTGCGCAAAAGCAGATGCTATTGATGAGGAGAACAAAGGCAAGGAAAATGTAGTTTAAGCGGAATCTCCTTACAGCTTGTAGCCCATTGATAGATACCTGAGACATGCAGAGCGTAACATTCCTCAGGGAGTTCATGGCTGTCTTATGCCTTAATAATGTTTATACTTCATTAAAGACTAAAAGTAGGGATGCCTGGGTGGCTCAGTTGGTTAAGCATCTGCCTTCAGCTCAGGTCATGATCCCAGGGTCCTGGGATGGAGTCCTGTGTCAGGCTCCCTGCTCAGTGGGGAGTCTGCTTCTCCCTCTGCCTCTGCCGCTCACCCTGCTTGTGCTCTCTCTAACAAATAACTAAAGTCTTAAAAAAAAAAAAAAAGACTAAAAGTAAACTTATCTTGACAAGAGTGAAATCTTCAAGGTTCTGCATAGGAACATTCTTTAGAAACTTATGTTATCTCTACCTCTCCTCCCTCCACAAAAGTTAAAATACATAATCAGTCACCCCTCACACTTGCAAGTGCAGCTTTTTCTGCCCAAGGGTCCTGTCCCCGTGCTGTAATAAAACTACCTTTTTGTACCAAAAATGCCTCAAGAATTCTCTCTTAGTCATTCACTCACAAACCCAACTTCAAATCACATCAATTTCATCACTATCATGATTCCTATGGTTAAATACTTTCAATGCCTCTTTTTTTCCTTTTTGGTCCTGCAAGTGTTCTGGTGGGGGTGCCCGGAGAGGTGTAGAATGGAGATTATTTTAATTTGTCTTTTTTTCAGCCTTATGAAGTATAATATTTATAAAATTCTATTTTATGGAGGGTATGATTTTCTTTTTATTAGTTTCCAAAATTTCTTTTTATTAGCTTCCAAAATTTCCAAAATTTTTTTTATTAGCTTCCAAAATTTCCCAAATAAGTTATGGGGGCTTTTGTGGTTAAAAGAGAGGGAGCAAGAAAAAGGGAAAGGAGAGAGGGACAGTTATGGCTCTCTCACTTTCTTTTATAACTTAATATGTCTTAGTGGTTTTTTTTCTTGTCAATACATACGGATTTACCCCATGTGTCTCAAAATTCTGTAGCATGATTGTATCATGTTTTAACCACTGATCTATTAATGGACAAAGAATGACTTTTGGTTTTCTCCACAATTTAAAAATAGTATTGCAATAAATATTCTCCTCTTGAATAAATGCACATTTCTTAGTCTTCCATTCAAGTTTTTTTATGCTTGCCACCATAACTTTACTGGCTTAATTTTCCCTGTTCACTTATACACACCAAATGTTCTGGTTAAACTGATTTAATCACTATCACTGTGCACATTCTATTATCTCAGTTCACTACTTGCACCAGATACTCAGTTGATCTGGAATTGCCTCCCTATATGCCTTTCTACATTTACTACATCTTGTGCATTTGTCAATTCTATCTCATTTCTTTGGGCCAGCAGTGATTGATTGCTTCCTCTTCTATAACACATAGTTGTTTGCACCATGCATGGCTCAGTTTATATAGGATATCTTGTACTAATTTATGTGCACAAATGTATATTTTGCCTGCTAGCTATATACCCTTTAAAGACATGTGATATTATCTTGAATTTCTCGCATAACTGCATAGTTTCTTACTTATGGATGATACTCTAAATTATGAAATCTTGACAGTATCAATTCCTAGATCTTCTTAGAAGTAATATTAAAGATTCTTAAAAAGTGAAACAACACATAGGCATTAACAAATCAGAATCGATGTTGATCACAGTGTTGGGGCAAATCCTTGCAGCTCCCCTGAAATATCAGGTATTTCTCTTGCAGGAAGGACGTTGGCATCTGTGGTCATTGGGAAAATTCTTGAGGACTCATGGCACTGATAAAATGATTATAAAGCCGAATGAAACTATTTCAACACTTTAACAATAGGCCATACAGGTGTCAGAGGAGGTCATCCAGAGGACATGACCGCCAGCTGACCTCGGAACTGGATTGGGGCAATCAGGGGCTCTTTTCCTCTCACTGTCCTTGGAATGTATGTCTCAGCTTTTGGTTTCCACAGCGGGGGCCACTTCAAGGAGGATGCAGCCTTGAAAGAATAATGTTACTGAGATCACCTGGACTATATACAGGACTAAACCCCTTTGAGGCCTCTATATAAAGTCAAGATTCTGGCGGGTGGTTGTAATAGGTCTGCTGGTCTTGCAGTTCTCGGAGACAAGCTGTATGTGTAAATTCCCCTGCTTTTTACAACTACCACTTTCTTCAGCTTCTTGCCCTTCCTGTGCGGTGGCCAGTTTCAGATTTCACCTGTGGAACTCTAGAAGCTCTGAGCCGACGATAGGTGAGTAACGTTTGATTGTCAGCCCTATTTTTGCATGTAAAAATTCACTGTCGTCAGTAAGAACGGATGGAGTGGTTGTCATACAGTGAGAGACACTTGGATTGTTTCTTGAAAGATGAACAGAAGATCCTTAAACAAGGAGAATGAAGAGCAGGATTGTGCGGTGTGTTCCAAGTTGGAAGCCCACGAGTGAACTAGTGGGGAACTCTTGGGCGATAGTGTAAGCCCCTGGTTAGCTGGAGGTGGTGGGCAGCAGGGAGAATTGGAGGTTTTGAAAGAGATTATGAACTTGCATGTCATAAAGAATAACTTGCACTTTAGCCTACGAATGTGGAACCCCAGGAGGCTTCTAAATCAGGGAATGGAATGAGTGGAATTGTATTTTGGAAAGGGATCAGGGGTGGCTGTGTGCGGGAAGTTCTGGGTCCTTCTGTGAGCTAGGAATCTCAGGTTGTCCTTTGCAATTAATCAGAGGTGATGCGTATCTGAACCAAGGAGTGGGGGAAATAAGGACAGCTGGAGAGAATGTAATGGATTCAAGATACATTTAGAAGGTAAAATGCGTGCAATTGTATAAATGACTGGATGCGGAGTAGGGGAAGGAAGGCGAATGAAATGGCAGATTTGCAATTTTTAAGGATGAGGTCATTAAAGGAGATAAGGAATATGAGAGGAACAGATTTGAAACCCAGTAGCATTTAGTAGGCTTTGAAGGAGGAAGGAAAGAAAATTGATAGGATCTCGCTATAAAGTGACATAAACAGGAGAAAACATTGCTCATATATGTGGAGGTGTGTGTTCCTATGTAGATTTTTTTCTAGTTCGGGAATGTGTTTTAATTTCAGTTGTTTATGGACTTCCTGTATAAAATAATGTTGATTGTAATTGCTATGCTGAAAGTTTTTTTTATCTAATTTTTTTATTTTTAAGTTGTTTTCATTTTTATGTTTAAAGGTTCTTTAAATTTTAGTTAGCATATGGCGTAATACTGGTTTCAGGAGTGAAGGTCTATTTTCATTTTATGTGTGGTCTCAACTTATTTGATAAAAGCTGTTTCTGCCCATTTACTAATTAGAGTTAAAAAATTAAGACGATTGTGGCTAATCATGTGTCAAATGACACAGATGCAAAAATATTTTCATTCAAGAGATAACTCCTGGAAGGTGAATAAAGGGTTACCAGATCTGGGTGGCAAATTAAAGAGACATTCATGAGTAAAACTTAGTGTAGTGGGCTGAATGTGGATCTTCCAAAAATATATTCATATCCTAACCCTGGAGCCTAGAAGTAGGAAAAAGTATTTGCACTTGCAATTAAGGATTTTAAGATGAGGATGCGATAAGATCCTGTGTTATGCAGGTGGGCCCTAATTCCAATGATGGGTCCTCAGATGAGACAAAAGAGGAGGCAATGTGATCACAAGTCCGTGAATATGGACGGCTCCTAGAAGCTGAAAGGGGCAAGAAACAGATTCTCCCCTATATCCTCCAGAGGGAGGGTGGCCCTTCTGACTCCTTAATTTGAGACTTTTGGCCTCCACAGCTGCAAGAGTAAATTTCTGTTGTTGTAAGTGACCAAGTTTATAATAATTTGTTCCCCGGTTACAGGAACTAATACATTAACCTTTCTGGGTGAAGGTCTGAATATCTAAGGTCAAGATAACATTAGAATAATTTTCCTGTGGCTAGTAGAAAAAACAGTTAATTCAGCAAATCAGAATACATTGCACGTTATCTAAAGAATTACTTTAACAAATGCATAACTGCCTTATGATTTCACTTTGCTTAAGCTGTCTCTGAATGAATGCTTCTGTGTGGGATATTCTTTTATGCCCTTAGAACGTGGTTCCTCTAATGCTAAGGGGTCAAGAGGGATTTTCAAGAGCAGGAGTTGTGTGAAACAAAAGATTGTGCAGAAATATTCATGAAAGGTTGGCATAAAAACGCATGAATAACCAGAATATAAAAATGCGTCTAAAATGCAAAACGAACGTTTTACATTTTACAAGTGGTTTATTTTTATTTTTTTTGGTGAAATCTTCGTTGCCAGTACAATAACATAGAGAATAGAGCTTAATGAGTTATACATGTTACCTTTGGACCTGATCTTTTCACTCCCAAATTCAATTCTCCTTAGTTTTCTTGTGGTTGATGTTCAGAGAGTTCATCATAATACTTCTGAAAACTTTTTTAACATCTTGTCGGAGTTTCCTAGGGCTACTGTAACCAGTTACCCCAAACCAGATGGCTTAAAACAACAGAAATGTATTCTTTCACAGTTCTGGTGGGGCAAGTCTGAAATGATGATTGGCAGAGTTGGTTTTTCCCTGAAATTCTGACGAGCAATCCTTGCCTTTCCTTGGCTTGTAGATTGAAAACTCCAATCTCTGATTTCATTGTCACCCCCTTGCCTTCTCCCTGTTGCCTCTATGTACAAATTCCCCTCTTTTTACCAGTTTTACCAAAACACCAGTCATTAGATTAGGGTTTACCTTAATCCAGTATAATCTCATTTTAATTTGAATACATCTGTAAAGACCTATTTATAAATGTATTAGTCAGGGTTCTCCAGAGGAACAGAATCAATAGAATATGCGTATACATAGGGAAAAGATTTATTTTAAAGAATTGGCTTGTGAGATCATAGCTGGCAAATCTAAAACCCTTAGGGTAAACCAGCAGGCTGGAGACCTAGGGAAAAGCCAATACTACAGTTCAAGTTAGAAGGTTGTCTTTGGCACAATTTCTTCTTGCTCAGGGAGAGTTCAGTCTTTCTCCCCCAACCGTCCCCACCCCCCCCCTAGTTCAAGCCTTCAGCTGACTGGATTAGGCCTACCCTGATGATAGAGGGCAATGGACTCAACATTCACCAATGTAAATGATGATCTCCTCCAAAAACAACTTCACAGAAACATTCAAAATATTTGGCTACCTATCTGGGCCTGTGGCTCAGCCAAGTTGACACAAAATTAATCACAACAAATAAGGTCCTATTCCTGACCATATTTTTGGAGGGATGTAATTCAACCTGCAACATTTATGTACATATATATGTAATGTCAGTACCATTTTCTTTAATGTTATAAAATACTCCTTTACAGTTGGAAATAGAGATAAAATCAACCTATTTGTAACAGTCCTGGATTTACAAAAGAAATTTAAAGGTTCTGTTTATTTTAGGCTGATATGCAATCGGGTTGTAGTTTTAGTAGAAGAAGAAATTATTCACTTGCTGTGTCCGTGTCCTTATAATAGCTTTTTTTTTTTGGAGTTTGTATCAATTCAGCCATTTTCTCCATACTGATGTCCACACTTCTATAGAAAATCAGTTTGTGTTTTTGTCGTTTCCAATCCTTCATTTATTAAACAAATGGTTATTTGTTACTGGGTGAAAAGGAAGGTATAGGACCTTGCTTTCACAGAACTTATGTTCTCCAAGAGTTAGACAATAAACAGAAGACGAATAAATTCATAGTGTAATTTCTGATAGCCATTAAGAACTAGGGAAGAACAAAAAGTGGGGGTTGACAAAGTGCATTGAAGTGGGAGTCCGTAGAGCAATATTAGATTGTGATATCTGAGGAAAGCTTTTCTGAAATGGAGACTGACATTTCACTCAAAAAAATGAGTTACAGGAAAGAGCACTGCTCTGAGTGTTTAGAGACAGAGCTTTTGAATAGAGAGCCCAACAACTGTAAAAATCCTAAGGGTTGAAGGAGCTTGGTGATCAGTGGGGACAGAAGGACCACAGTATGGCTGGGACATATTGAGGAAAGAAAGAGGGGTCTGATATGAAGCCATTATTTGGAGGCTTAGAGCAAGGGAAGCAGCATTATTTGATTTATGTTCTAAAAATCGGTGCTCTAAAAATCCTAGGCTTTGTGATGGAAATAGGATTGGGGGGGCGACGATAGATATAGAAAGATCTGTGCAAATGTTTTGCAATAACTTGGCAACGTGCTGATGATTTGAAATAATGTTACATTAGAAATGTTTGGTCACAGCAAGGTAATGAAAACTTGGGAGAAAGAACTTCATGGATCCAGGTAGGTGAAAGTCTCTTTCCCACAATAAACTCTATACACTTAATGACCTCTTAACTGTAAAGTCTTTTGGAAATCCTAATACAGACTTTGTTTAACCTTTTGAAAGGATAAAAGTGTACCCAATGTTGGGGGTAGTTCTTTGCATTTCATTGTATGATGATTACATGTCATTTGTCAATATTTAATTCATGGATTTGACTAAAAGTATACTTGGACCTGTTTTTCTTGATAGTAAAATTGTAATGTGTAATTTATCCTAAAAGGCAGACTTAGAACAATGACTTTATTTCCCAAGTGTCAATTTGAATAAGAATCCTCTAATCACAGATGTAGTCCAGTACTTTGGTTATAAACAGCTTGAAAGTTGAAGGTGTTAGTTTAGAATATGTTGACCTTTCCCAAATGTCTCTTCTGCTGCTTATTTCTTATCCATTTTTTTTTCCTGAGAGGAATTGACTGAATTATGGGTTTTTCCAGTAAAATTTAAAATCTAAAATGTGGAACATTTTTCATGAATATTTTTAATAAGTATTATCCCCTCCACCCCCAGTACTCTAGAAGGCCACAAATGCAGTGGAAGTATTTACAGTAATAATATTTATTAGAGATGATGAACTTGTATAGATTTTTTTAGTTAGAAACCATTAAGCATTCTTAACACATTGATAAAATTGGATTAATCTAAAAAATTGTTAGAACTTTAAAAAGTTACCACATGTGTTCCAGTTATCATTGCCATAGAACAAATTTCTCAAATTTAATAGCTTGAAACATTGTTCTGGTCACAGACCCAGTGGTTAGGAATTTGCACATGGCATGGCAAGAAATGGTTGTTTGCTTCACAATGTCTGGGGCTGGGAAGACTTAAAATCTGGGGATAAATCTGATAAAGGTTTGTTCAATCACATGCCTGGCACCTGGGCTGGATGACTAGAAGTCCGGGCATTATTTGGTTAAATTTTTTAAAAAATGTTTTTATATTATTTGGTTAAATTAAAAATGCACCTATCCCATGCCACAGGAAAATTACTTCCAGCTGTATCTTGAGTAAATCTTGCAAAGAACACATATATAGGGATGCTTACTATATCATTGTTTGTAGTAGTCTGGAGCACATGACTTCCAAGCAAGGTAAAACTGCTATAAGCCAGCCTTAGAAAGTAACTCAACATCACTTCTCAACAATTTCTCAGGACCATCACACATATTTCCAGGTTCAAGGGCAAGGCAAGTAGACCCTAACAGTTGATGGGATTTACAATGTATTGTAGAAGGGCCTGTGAGAAGGGAGTTCTGGGGGAAATGCAAGCTGGTACAACATGTATTTAGCGTAGGGTCTAGCATGTAAGAAGCGCTTAATGTTATTTACTACTAGTATTACAAGATATTAGTAGTTGTTATAAATGTGCTTAAAAACTACAGTCTGACTTGAACTTCTTAATTTATGTGAATTGTTCTAACAAAAGCTTTTGAATAAAGACCTCATATCTATATATGGATCTTGGTTCTGGAATCTTTTCAATTGATGAAAAAAAATTAATCCATTTATTAAAGAGTAGCAATCAGACTCAAATCTAATTTTTGGTATTTTTCACATTTCTAAAAGAAATCATCATTGCTGGGGCACCTGGATGGCTCAGTCATTGGATGGCTCAGTCATTAAGTATCTGCCTTCGGCTCAGGTCTAGCCCCATATCAGGCTCCCTGCTCTGCGGGAAGCCTGCTTCTCCCTCTCCCACTCCCCCTGATTGTGTTCCCTCTCTCGCTGTGTCTCTCTCTGTCAAAAAAAAAAAAAAATCATCATTGCTTTTATAATTCTAAAAATTCATAAGCCCTACAATTTTGAGTGGCTTCACTTTTTTTCCCCAATTGATTTAAGTTATTTAATTCCAGTTAACACGGTATAATATTAGTTTTAGGTGTATAACATAGTGTTTAAATACTTCCATACAACAGCCGGTGCTCATCACAAGTGCCCTCCTTAATCCCCATCACCTATTTCCCCATCACCCCACCCACCTCCCCTCTGATCACCATCAGTTTGTTCTCTATAGTTAAGAGTCTGTTTCTTGATTTGCCTCCTTTTTTTTTTCTTTGCTCATTTGTTTTGGTTCTTAAATTCCACACATGAGTGAAATCAATCATAGTATTTGTCTTTCTGACTTATTTCACTTAGTGTAATAGAATGGCTTCACTTTTTGACAAGGAGTTTCAGAAGCTATAGATGGAACACTTTTGGCCACTGGAAAAACTTGTCATAATCAACTTCACATGAAATTTATAGACCTAATATATAAATGAAGGCTCTCGAAATAATGCTAATTCTATTAATAATGATCAGGTCTTTTCCACATGAAGTCATTGAAAATGGCACAGTCTTTGTAATAGTAACTGTATGAACTGATTGAAATAGGTTAATGATTTAAAAATTATACTACCAGATCACTTAAATCTTAAATATTCTGAATTAATGAATTTTGATCAGGTCAACTTTTAAATGTGGGTGGACTCTGGAAATTAAGTTGGTAATATTTGATTAGGTTGCAAATGCACTTATTACCTGCCACAGGAATCTTGCTTCAGGATCTATCTTGAGTAATTCTGCAAGGAACACATGTGTAGGGATGCTTATTGCATCATTGCTTATAATAGAGGAATGAATGGAAGCCAAGTTTTCTCAGGAATTATATTTTTAAAAAATAGTATATTCATTTGATGTTATATTGAATGTCCAAAAGACTGCATAAAGGCTATTTGCAGGAAAATATTAGCAATAAAATATGTAAATTTTGCGTTTTCCACAACCTAACATTATAGAAGCATACAGGTAACACCTACAAAACCTATTTGCACACAAATCTAAATTTTAGTACTTGCAATAGGAGACAGAAGGAATAGACTATAGGGGAAATTTTGGGTTACAGCTGTGTCTAATTACAGAAACATTTAAAGTATGACAAAAAGTAATCTTTAATTTGGCCAGCACATCACTACTTGTTATATTTTTCTATATTGAAAGTGAAAATGGTGCAGGTTCAGGAAGAAAATTACACATTATTGATACCTTAAAAAATCTGACATTGTGATTGTAATTGGAAAACTTTTGGCACATAATCAATTTTAATCCTTTGTTTTAAGGGTATTTATGATTTTTTTAAAGATTTTGTTTGACAGAGAGAGACACGGTGAGAGAGGGAACACAGCAGGGGGAGTGGGAGAGGGAGAAGCAGGCTTCCCGCTGAGCAGGGAGCCCGATGCGGGGCTCGATCCCAGGACCCTGGGATCATGACCTGAGCCGAAGGCAGACGCTTAATGGCTGAGCCACCCAGGTGCCCCATATTTATGATTTTTAAATGAGTATTTTGACATTTAAATTCAAGGTAGATAAACTAACACTGCTTTGTTTTCTTAAATTGCTATCTAAAGAAGGATTCTATGTAACTCTATGCCAAAACTGTATACTTCACAATCCTAAAAGCCATAGGATACCTACTACAATGAGTTTATCCCTGGAGTCCCATGGTAAACTGATAAGAAAAATGTGTCAGCAAGATCAAGAAAGATTATGTGGAATACTAAGCAGTGGCTATCAAAATGTGCCATTGTGCATGTGAAATATTTAATCTTTCTAGGTTTTGTATAAAAGGTACATAAATATGTAAATTTTCCAGTAAAGCTATTTTTACTTTGCTATTAGTATGGCAAGGTATGGCATATTTGTGTGTGTGTGTATGCATGCGCACGTGCGCGATTTTATCATTCTAATACTGATGGGCAAACACTTGGAGTAGAAAAAGGAAAGAACTTGAGACAAGGATAAAGTTCTCATATTTGATTTGGGAAGAGCACATCCAGAGCAGGGAGGATAAGCGCAAAAGAGAAGTGAGGCAAAGAAGCTACGTAATGTAATGCATTCTTACATTTGACACTGTTTTACAAGAACCCCGAAGAGCTGCAGCAGGTCACTCTGCAGGCATGTTCATTTGGGCCACAGTACTCTCCAAGAAGAGCTACAAGGCAGTACTTCCTCTTGTTCCAGAAGTAGCCTACTAGAACAAGAGTGGAAACAAATGTTCCCACCTTGCAGGAATCAAAGTTTACCCCACAGGGAGCTAACTCCCTTGCCCTTTCATTTTTTCATCCAATCTCTTGATGGCCATGCAGGAAGCCCCAAAATGTTTGCATCCAAACCAGCTTGTGCATATGTATAAGCATGCATACATGTATGCATTTGAGCTTATGCAAATAAAACCTTGATCTGAAAAATCAGAATTCAGACACTAGTTTGCCCTACATTATGACCTCTAAGATGTTACTAAAAGGTACTTATAGTTGTAGGTGACATTTCTATACATGTTACAGCACAATGGGAAAATAGCCTTACAAATACTTATTGAATTGCAAGTCTATTTTCTATTTGTAAAATTTGAGCTCAGCTTTCAAATCTGTAATATCATGGATCTGGACCCTGTATTAACCGTAGAGCCTTGAAAACCTTTCTGTTTTAAAACCTTGGTAAGTTTAATTTCTGCCTTTGTTTCTTGAATAAAATATCACTTTTAAGATTTAACTGAGATTGGATGAAAGACTCAATAGTAAGAGGTGAGTTTCCCTGGCTTCATCTACTTTATTCAGTAGTGCTTACAGCAGAGTTTAGCTCCATAAACATCCGAATTATCTCAATGCCCACCATGCACAAATTTTCTGATCTTCCCTCAAGGTCTGTATGAATGTTGCATTTTTTAAGGAAAAATGTAATACTATCTCTTCCTGGAAAAACTTGCTTGAGGTGTACCTGTTTCTTAAATGTTTCTAGTCAGATTTTACATTTGTATATCTGACCTAGATGATAGTGCTTTTTAAATATAGCATAAAAAATGGACAAGTATAGTTACAAAGATAAATATGAAATTAGGGTGTCATTGGATACCTCTAAGGGAATGTTTGTCAAACCTGAAACTATGAAATTTAATTGACAAATTTGCACGGTGTTATCAAGTGGCATGCTATAACAAATAAGAGTTGTGGTAATAGATGACAAAATTGTCTTTATGTGAATTTATCTGATTTTAAATGAGAGCTATTAGATACTATAAGAGTCGAGAGAAAATCTGAATTACAGAAAATTCAAATCTAAGATTTTCATATTTTCCTTTGATTCTTGCTTATTAAATATCACACAAGGAAAGCTTAACAGAGTAAAGTCATTAGGTGAACAGTTTATGTAAGATCCTCTTTCCCTCTAATAGATGATTAGAAGGAAAAGAGTTACAGGTGGTAATTTCGAGGATTAGGAGAACAGAGCAGCCGTTAGAATGGGGAATATATAATGAATTCCAGGAGCGGGGAAAATAGCAGGAAATGTGGTATACAGTTTTTAGTCTTCCAAAAATCATGGTCTTAGTTTATGTGGACTCATAAAATGGCAAGCAAATGATAAATTTAGAGTAAAATACAGTGTGAAACCACAACATAGGACAACCTAAATCTCCCCTACTTTACAGAGAAATAGACTTGAATAAAGAAAAATGCTCAAAATTCCAGTGAACTAACTTGGCCATTAAATTCTTTATCCCAGCTCACAGGGAAAAATGGATCAACAAGCTGGTACCACTGCATCTTTCTCTTTGAGAAGTGTTTTATATGCTGCCTCTTTGTTTTCTCCAACCACAGAATATTTTCAGTTTAAGTATGCATGAGTGAACACTTTTGAAGAGCATTTAAATATCTCCCTATTAGCAAACATGAGAAAATAGTTGTCTATTATAGCCCAAAACATGAGTAAACATTCACTTGTATTAACACACCTTTTAATATGCATTGCTTTTCTATAGATTGAAAAATTGTTCATGCCTAAAAGAAGGAAAGCATTAGTTTGAACAGCATTTATTATTTGCTCTTTTAGACTAAGTTGCCTGCTTAGCACATTTTGAACTTAATTGAAAAAAAAAACACTTCAAGAAAACTAAAGAATACATATATTATTCATCTTTATAATCCATACATTACTATATCTTAAAGTGCCACTTAGTATTGATTTTCAAATGAGCTCTCTGAAGAACAAATAATTTTCTATTTAGATACTGTTTTACCAAATTTGCAAAGATGAAAAACCTTTCACAAATGATGTAACAAATGATCCTATAACAACTTTCATGTTCTAGAATTATGGAATGTTTTAAAATCCAAATTTTTGAAGCCATTATGTAAAATACAGCAGTGATTAGGCAGGCATAAATATTGAAAGTGACTTTTACTAAGTATGGTAAATAGAATGGATATCAAAATTTTTCTTCATTGTAGAAACTTACACAATTTTCAAGCTGGTGATGATTTAATTTTGTTAAAAATAGAAATAAAATGAAACCATGAGGTGCCTGGGTGGCTTAATAGGTTATGCATCTGACTCTTGGTGTTGGCTCAGGTCATGATCTCATGGCTTGTGAGATACAGCCCCACACTGGACTCTGTGATCAGTGGGGAGTCTGCTTGAGATTTTCTCTTTCTCCCCCTTTGCCCCCCACCACTCATGTGCTGTCTCCCTCTCTAAAATCTTAAAACACAAAACAAAACCAAAACCCCCAAACTATCATGTGAAAACTGCTATAGAAATAATAGCATGTTTCCTGCACTAAATGTGAAGAACTTGGTTTCTATTTATTTTAACCAGTTGTGTGTCCTTTGATACATCAGTGTCTCTAAATTTCAATTCAGTTATTTGTAAAATGAAGGAGTTGGACTAGATGAGAGCCACAGACACTTCCACCTCTAAAACTTAATGATTTTTACCATGTTGATAAGGAGCTTAAGCAGTTGTTCCCAGAGTTTCTGATGTAATTTCTTGATTTGATAAAGATAAGTCAAAAGTACTCCTGGGTGGCTCAGTTGGTTAAGCGACTGCCTTCGGCTCAGGTCATGATCCCAGGGTCCTGGGATCGAGCCCCGCATCGGGCTCCCTGCTCGGCGGGAGGCCTGCTTCTCCCTCTCCCACTCCCCCTGCTTGTGTTCCCTCTCTCTCTCTCTGTCAATTAAATAAATAAAATCTTTAAAAAAAAAGTACTCCATAAACAGGAACAACAGCAAAGAAAAAAACTGAAAATTGACAACTAGCAATGGGGCATGATGGGATAGAGGAAGGTTGTCTTTCCATAATTATGCACAATTTGAGAAGTCAGGTCAATACGATAGGAATTTGAGCTCTTCTATGTAAGTGTATTGAAGGTAAGAGAAATTTGACTTAGTATACTTAGTAGACTATAGTATCTACCCTAAGAAGACTATGGAATCGGCTTAACTCCTAAAAAGAAACCACAAGTGATTAATTCATTTGAATTTTTGAATTCTAGCTTAATATCCTAGATGGTGGTTCTAATATACTTATTAAAGGTTAAATTTTGCATATCAGTATTGCTAGAGATCAAGATGTTATTTCTGTATTAAATGTCTATGTATTTAGAGCATACAGTTTTCGATATCCCTTTGGGATAGGATGCTGTTATTCCAAATCCCATTTTCTTTTAATAAGAAATGGTGTTCCAATAAAGTATTCTGTATATTTCTGCAGACTTTTTGTCAGCTGGTAAGTGAAATGAATTTACTACATTTGAGTGGTTCAGGTGTCTGATTTTTCTCTTAATGTTACAATTTTGTCAGTTTTTATTTGTAAGGAAGAGTTATACAATTTGTAGAGAAAACTAATATTTTTAACTTGTCTTTAATGTATGAGATCAAACCACCAAATTATGGAGTCATGCAAGAAGGTAATTCTGGTTGAACCAGTCTTTATCCTATGCATATTAAGTCAGGGATGACAGACATTTAGTCAGGAAAACCCTGAGATCCAGTGAGTCAGAGAAATGGAGAAATGGGAGGTTGGAGGCTGGTGACAGTGCCACTCCATTGATTCTAATTTTCAAATCACTTGGTTGTAGAAGTTTGTCTTGCTTACCTAGGAGTTAAAAAAAAAAAAATCATACAGCCAGGAGTTTGTCCCAGAATCCACCTTTTGATTTCCTTGTTCCTTTTGAGACTACTCTGGCTTAACCATAAACCCAACTGAGAGCTTCATGAGAAGCCTATAAAAACCAGCTATGTTTTTGATGTTTTAAAGAATTGCATACTTCAGGAACAATTTTTCATCGTGGACACATGACTTTTGATGCAAACAGAAACTCATTACTGACCATAGAATCAACACAAATTGTTTGCTTGCTTAAGTGTGGCTTACTAAGAGACTGAAAAAATAATTTTTTTCTAACTCCACATGGCTGAAAGCTGTTTTTATTGTCTTGGGTGAGATGACCTATAGTTAGGACTTCCCTAATTAGATGGTAAAGTGGAATTTGAGCAGAAAGGATTTAAATGAGTCATTGAAGAATTTTTAGGACAGAATTACAAGTTAACTAAGGTCACGGCATATGTGGAAATTTTTTATTTAGAAGAAATATCTAAAATTCCTCAAATCAAGTATTTTCTGTTGAAACATTTGCAATCAGGAAAACTATTTTATTTTTTAAAGATTTTATTTGTGTGTGTGTGTGAGAGAGAGAGAGAGAAAGAGAGAGCGAGTGCACGTGCATGGGGAGGGGGGGTCAGAGGGAGAAGCAGACTCCCTGCTGAGCTGGGAGCCCAATGCAGGACTTGATCCTGGGACTCCGGGATCATGACCTGAGCCGAAGGCAGTCGCTTAACAGACTGAGCCACCCAGGCGCCCACGGAAAACTGTATTTTAATGTAATAAAATATGAAGCCAAATTTCATTGATCATGCCTTTTAAGTTTTATATACCCCTAGGATCTCCTGTATCAGTGGTCTAGTATAACATATAAGAACATGGAAGTTTTTTTCTTCTATGTGAAGAGCCATGTATGCACCCATAAGAGATTTATTCTCACTTTCTTTAAATAGCATAATAGGCAGTGTTACCAAGCATATGACCGATAAGACATTGCAGTTATTTCTAGCTTTAGTTTCAAAAGTGCCAAGCATACCAAATGCTTAGCAAGTTAGATGAATATCTTTCACCTTAGATCCGATTTCAACATTTAATTAGAAAGTGTTATCTAAAAGGCAACTATCAGTTTTGTCTGATACTTTCTAAAGTGAATATATGTCATGTATAAAAATGGGATAGTCAGAAGAAATGACAGGTGAACTCCAAGTAGGCAGGGAGAACTCTTACAATTTCTAAATTCAAAAAGAAAATCAGTTTTTATAAGGCCATGATGACTTAACTGCAACAGAAATGGAGTCTTAGAACATATTTCCCACAGCAACTAAAAATAGTTATCAAGGGAAAGCTACTTGCCCATGGTCTTTTCAACAATTTCATGTTTCTTATATTTCTGTAATGTCGGCAGGACTCATGTATTTTTTTTCCAGGCTTTAAAAGTGTTTTTTTTTTTTTAATATCTGACAGGATATATTGATATTAAAGTTTGCTAAAAAATATGCATCCAGTGGGATTTCACTAGGAGAATGAAATTTTAACCTTTTTTAATCTTTTTTTTTTCTATCCTCCCCCACAGTGAAAATACCTTTAAGGATAATAGTATATTGTTATATACTTAGACCTGTCTTGGATTTTATTTTTATTTCTTTATTGAAGTGTAGTTTAACAATGTTAAATTACTTTCAGGTGTACAACTTAGTAGTAATCTGACTAGTCTATATATTATGCTATGCTCCCCACAAGTGTAGTTACCATGTTACTTACAACACTATTACGATACCATTGACTGTATTCTCCATGATGTACCTTTTGTCCCATGACTTATTCAGTGACTGGAAGCCTGTACCTCCTGCTCCTTCACCCATTTTGCCCATCTCCCCTCCCCGGCATTATGTATTTCTGTTAGGGAATCTAATTTTCTCTTCCATTGTGATTTATATTAACACCTAACAGAAACAACCTATTAAACAAACGTAAAATACTAGCAAATGCCTGGCTAATGCCTTTGTCCTTTCCTTTTGAAAGTCTCTCTGAACTTCCTCTGTTCTGTAGTTGCAAGGGGAGCTCGTTTGAGTTTGCAGATTCTAGTTAATCTCTACATACCGCAGTGAACCTGTGCAGCTCTGGTTTTGTATTTATAACTTATTTTTAAAGACTTATTTTGGAGCGAGCATGAGCCAGAGGGGAAGAAGGAGAGAGAATCTCAAGCAGACTCCACAGTGAGCGCAGAGCCCGACGTGGGGCTTGATCTCAGAATCCTGAGATCACAACCTGAGTGGAAACTAAGAGTTGGATGCTTAACTGATTGTGCCACTGAGGTGCCCCTGTATTTACAAGTACATTCTTGTATGGGACTAAAATAGTAATGGCTCAATATTTTCTGATTCATGAGATATTTCCAAAGTTACTGGTTTCTTCATTGAGTATAAATATTTGTACTTTTCCCCATTCCAGTGAACAACTATATAGGTCCCAAGGTTTGTAATATTAGGTAGATTCAATCATACAAAAGAATAATTAGTATAACATCAAAAGGAAAAGTAATATATTTCCACCAAATATATTTTTGAGCAAACTGATGTATGCAGGCACAGTTATAGGCACTGGGAATAAAGTAACAAAACAGACCCAAAAAATTCACCATGTACGTATGAAGCTTGTAATCAATGTTACATGTAGCTTGGGTCACATACTTAGGTGGACCCTGTCCAACCCTACCTTCCCCCAAAACATAAAATACTAGATTAGGAATCTTTCTTCCTTGCTCTCAAGGCATCTTGGATTTTACTTATTGCATTTATCAATTGGACTGAAATTGTTATCTTCTATTCTAGACTGTGTAGGTAAGAATTCTTTTTCTCTATATTCCTTAATGTAGTACCTAGAACAGAGTAGAGGGTTCCATATTTTTTAATTGAATAAGTGATTCCATTTGCTTTAACTGCTCATAGTTATTGCTCAATTATAGGGCCTTCTAAAAACAGCCAAAATTCTAATGCCTCCTCAAGAAACTTTCCCATCTCCAGTCATTGCTGCCATCTGAAACTCAGTCTATTCACTCTTTTAACTTAGGGAGAATTTTTGTTATATAACTAAGGATTTTCTCTTTGTGACTTCTTAGAGAACATAAATCCTGTTGATTTAGAACTTTACAACTACTTTTTTAAAGAGCTATTAGTGATGGGGCACCTGGGTGCCTCAGTCGGTTAAGTGTCTGCCTTCAGCTCAGGTCATGACCCCAGGGTCCTGGGATCCAGTCCCACATGGGGCTTCCTGCTTCTCCTTCTGCTTGTGCTCACTTTCTCTGTCAAATAAATAAAATCTTAAAAAAAAAGGCTATTAGTGATAATGAATCTTTATGTAAATTCAATGTTCTTTGAATAATAAAACATTTCTACCTCTACCTTATTGTATTTGTGATATTGAAAACGTGGAATATTAAGTTAATAAGATTATAAGCTAAGTGGAAAAAATATAAAATATCAATGAACATAGACTCCATGCTTAATGAAACCAGTGGAGTAAGATAGAAATGTCTTTCATAATATTTACCAGCTATTGTAAAATAGGAAGATCAGTGTATTAGTAATAGTATTTTTTTTTTTTTTTTTGGCTAGGGCTTGCATTTAAATGTAACAGTCTCAGATGCTCTTATAATTTTACATTAAGGAGAAAAGCAGAAAAGATAGAAAGAAATTTATAAAATAGCACCTTAAGGTACAGAATATTAACCTTTGCAAACAGGAACAATCTTCCAGACAGTAAGTCTGAGGAAAAGAGAACTGATTTGAACTTCATTTTAAAGAGCCTCTGCTAACCTCTGATCCAAACACATAATTATATTCTGTACATGAGTCAGGGAGCAACAAATGGGAGCATAAAACTACTTTTAGATATCATTGGCTGGACCAGCACTAAGCTAATATTTGAAGGATATTTTTTGTTAGTAATCCCCTAACTAAAAAACTATTTTTTTAAATAGTCTTAATAGTTTTTGTAAAAACACTATTTTTAAAGTGTTTTTTTAAAACTATTTTTTTAGTTTTTTAAAATAGTTTAAAACTAACTAAAATTTTTTTTTTCCCTTAGGCCCTTACTTTTGTTCATTTTCTGTTGACCTCCACCTCTTCCCAAGGTCTTGTGTTCTTTATCTTGATGCCTTTAATGTTTTCTACTTTTCACCCTTATTGCCTCATTTTAAAGGCACTAGCAAACAAAAGCACATCAGAAGCAGGCTTCCTGAAGGGTGAGCAATCATATTCCAAGAGAGGAATGGGGAAAATCTCTCCGGAGAAGGGAGAACTCGCACTGGGGCTTTTCAGTGTGATCTAGAGTGGTCTCTTAATACAGCTGGAACCAGAGTAAAGCATGGAGGAAACTACAGGTGGACCGTACTGTCTCTTCATACTTGGTGAGACTTTAGAAATATCTGATCATTAGTTAGAATTTTAGTTTTGAATATTGGAATCAAAAGTACTATGCTGAAGAGATTAGTGTGTCCTCAACTTTGCCTCTTAAGAGTTGTTGGCTGGGTCTCTACAAAGAGATCCTGGGCAAGTTATTTAATCTTTAAGAAGTCTCCTTGCCCCCCATATATAAAACGGTGTAATAATAGTAGCTATATCAAAAAATCAATTTGAGGAGTAAATGAAAACAATGTATATTTTATTGCACAGTACCTGGCATATAGTGACTATTCCATAAGTATTTTATGATCATAGTTACAAGGTTTCTAAGAAAAAATTCTTGTACAGGTCTGAGATAGAGCTAAACTTGATGACTAAGATTCCTTAAGGTCCCTCATTTATACAACACCTATTAAGCTACGTCTTCACGATCTTACCAAATCTGGAAACCAGAGTTTACAAAGATTTTGGTGAAAACTTTTGTTCTTTGGATCTTAGTTTGCAAAGCTCAAGACCCCTTTCCATATAATCTAAATTGTCTAACTTTTGATTGTGTCTGAACCTAGAAATCTACATACAAAAAATCTTATTTTTGGATCTTACATTTTGGATCTTATTTAAATCAAATACTAATTTAATGTTAAAATTACATATATGGAATTAAGCTAACATGTAATTTTCTTTATATTATTAGAACATGGAAAATTATGAAATGAATTATAATTATTTAAAAATCTAAAGTTTACCCATTAGAATGGTAAAATATAAAAAAGGGATTCTAGATGCTACAAAAGCATAAAATATCTAAAGCTGTATATACACAAGGAAACCAAAATCAAAGTAAATAATCCCAACAGTATTAGTTCCTCTTTAGGAAGCGTTTACAACTTAGTCATAAATAGTAGTAATAGTGAAGGAAGACTTTCACTGAAACTTGAACTACTGAGCACATGCTCTCAGGTAGATTTTTCCCTCCTGTTGGATGGGTCTCTGTCTACTGTAGACAAATTGATTAAAGGAAGAAATATAATATTCCAAGAAAGTTATATATTTGAGAATAGTTCTTTCCACACACAAATAATTTCTCTAATTTCTTCGTAATTGATTATTAATAGGTCTATGGGAAACTCTAAAAATATTGGACAACTAAAGAAAATTGAAGGTGTAATCTGAACGATTTCTCTTAAATGTAACATTGATCCTTTGGACTTATTTATGCCTGCAAAACATTTACTTGTACAATTATGGTAAGAACACTTAACATGAGACTTACCTTTTTTTTTGTAGGTATAATTGATACAACATAGTTTCAGGTGTACAACATGATGATTTGATATTTGTGGACATTGCAAAATCACCACAATAAGTCAGTCTAGTTACTATCCATCCCCAAAGTACATTTTTTTCCTTGTGATGAGAACTTTTAAGACTTTTGTCTTAGCAACTTTCAAATATGCGATTCAGTATTATTGACTGTAGCTGTCCAGTCGTATATTACATCCCCATGACTTATTTTATAACTGGAAGATTGTCCCTCTTGATCCCTTCCACCTATTACGCCCATCTCTCAACCCCTCTACCTTCTGGCATTCACCAGTCTATTCTCTCTATTCAAGTGTGGTTTTGTTAATTTGTTTTGCATTTTACATTCCACACCCAAATGAAATCATATGTTTGTCTTTTGCTCTGATTTACTTTATTTGGCATAATACCTCCTGGCTCCATCCATGATGTTACAAACGGCAACATTGAATTCTTTTTTTTTTTTATGGCTGAATAATATTTCTGTGTGTGTGTGTGTGTGTGTGTGTGTGTATGTGTGTGTGTGTACACACCACATTTTCTTTATCCTTTCTTCCATTGATGAACACTTAGGTTGTTTTTGTACTTTGACTATTGTAAATAATGCTACAATAAGTATGGGAGTTCAGATATCTTTTTGAGTTAGGTTTTTGTTTTGTTTTCAGATAAATATCCAGAAGTGGAATTGCTGGATCATCTGGTAGTTTAATTTTTTGAGGGACCTCCATACTGTTTTCCATAGTGATTATACCAAGTTACATTCCCACCAACACGGCACGAAGGTTCTCTTGTCTCCATAGCCTCACCAATTGTTATTTCTTGTCTTTTTGATGATAGCCATTCTAATATGTGTGAGTTGATATCTCATTATGGTTTTGATTCGCATTTCCCTGATAATTAGTGATGTTTAACATCTTTTCATGTGTCTGGCCATCTGTAGGTCATCTTTGGAGAAATTTCAAGTCCGGTCCTCTGCCCACTTTTTGGATTGAATTGTAGGTTGTTTTAATTGAGTTGTGTGAGTTCTTTACAGATTTTGGATGTTAACCCCTTATCAGATATAACACCTTACACATATTGAGTATTATTTCATTGTGATTTTGAGTTGCATTTCCCTGATGGTTCATGAAGTTCTTCTTTGTATGTCTTCTTTGGAGAAATGTCTCTTCAGTCCTTCCCCACTTTTTAATTGGATTATTTGTGTTTCTGCTATTGAGTTGTGGGAGTTCTTTTCTGTGCTTTAGATACTAATCACTTATCAGATATATGGTTTGTAAATATTCTACTGGTTGCCTTTTCACTTTTTTTAAGGGCTCCTTTTGATGTGCTGAAGCTTTTAAGTTTGATGTTGTAATATTTGCTAATCTTGCTTTTTGATGCTTATACTTTTGGTGTCCTATCAAATCATTGCCAAGCCCAATGTCAAGAAATTTTTCCCTCAAGATTTCCTCTAGAAGTTTTACAGTTCCAGGTCTTAGATTTAAATCACTAGTCCATTTTGCATTGATTTTTGCGTATGGTGAAAGGTAAGGGCCTAATTTCATTCTTTTGGTTGTGGACTACAGTTTTTTCACCATTTATTGAAGACTATTTTTTACTCATTGTGTACTCTTGGCACTTTTGTCAAAAATCCGTTGACCATATATGTATAGGTTTATTTCTGGGCTCTCTTCTGTTCTATATATGTTCAGTCATATATATGGTCTATGTGTTTTTATATCCATACCATTCTGTTTTAATTTATAGCTTTGAAATATAGTTTGAGATGAAGTGTGATGCCAGCTTTGTTCTTCTTAAGATGACTGGTTATTTGGGGGTCTTTTGTTCCATAGGAATTTTAATAATTTTAATAATTTTCTATTTCTGTAAATAAGGCCATGAAGATTTTTTCCTGAGCCAGAGTTTTACTCAGGATGAGTCTTAATCAGCTTTAATAGCCCAAAGCATTTCTCTTTACTCTTTTCTCTGATCATAGATGTAAAACAGTCCCATTTTGAAACTTTACCAGTCTCAGAATATCTGGGCTTATTTTCTCTAATGCCTATTTTCAAATAGTCTTTATTTTGAGTCTATCAATTATGGAAATGCCTAACTTATGCTAGGAACATTGTTTCAAACCTATGTGCCCAAAGTCAAAATTTCATTAAGTGAATTTCTGCCTTCCAGATTATCATTGGAAAGAGTTAAACTGCACTGCACAATAATGGTTGCCTTTTTTTTTTTTCAAAATGCCTCCAAATACAGCCTGCAGCCCAGCAAGGTTTTGTATTTTGTTTTTAATAGTGAAATTCCAGTGTTTGGTACCAAATCTCCTGGCTCTTGCTCTGGTGACAACTCCAAAATCTCAATGGCTTACAAGAATTGAGTATTTCTTGCTCTCCTGTGGAGATCCTAGTCAGCTCCACTGGTTTCCTTCAAGAATCCAGGCGAGGCAACAGCTCTTCTTTAGCTTCAGGAAGAAGGCAGAAGCCAGGGACCAAGCTGAACCATGAAGTTCTATTCAAAGGCTCAGTTCAGAAGACTGTACCATTATATTTGCTCGCATTTCATCAGTTAAATCAATTTGTGTGGCCAAGCCTGACAGTGGGTAGGGAAAGTTTATGCAAAGGTAAGCGGGGACATAAATATTTGGGAACAGAAGTACAATCTTACTCTGTTATGTTAATCTTCCTACATTATGAGCAAAGTTTTTGTAGACCTCCAGAGAGGAGTGTTGTAGAGAGACTAAAACATTGATTGGGAAGAGGGATAATCAGATCTGTAAGATCCAATTTGAGATATTTTAGATTGGTATCTGTGTGCTAAATACATTAGGTAGTTTAAGCTTGAGAAAGACTTGGGTACTATTTTTTAACTACCTTTTTTTTTTCTTTAGATTGACAGTAGAGAAAAATCTTTATAAGCAATTCTGTTGGCTTTCAGAGCTTTGGCAGATTAAGGATAGTCTCATAAGGGAGAAAGAGGAGAGAATTTGTCTTTCTTCCCCACCCCCCAGGAGTTGAAAGTTGTTTCTTAAAAAACTCAACTGCAGTCTTTCTGGAAAAAAAAAATCAGGAGAGGATAGAGAATAAAATATTCTAATAACTAAAGGATTTGTGATATGCACCAAAAAATAATTACCTCTACTGACCATATGTATGTCTTAATATGTGAGACTAGTTTTGTAATACTATGGGCTGTTCTTCTGGATAAATGAAGAAAATTCTAGGACACTATGCAAACATGTACAGGAAAGAGAATGAATATACTTGCACTTGCTTTCTAGAGATTAGAGATGGGGAGCTCAACCATCTCTGCACTCTTATTGTTCCTTTCAATTTTTAGTTCTTCCATTACATGTAAAAATGGCATTTTCCCTGTTTGATTTTAGGGGCTGTTCATGCTTAATGCTCTTTATGGAAACATCCTCTCTACTCTGAAGATAAAGAAAATAGATAAATGTGAGGAATTCTTAATCTCAGGAAACAAACTGAGGGTTGCTGGTGTGGTGGTGGGGTGGGAGGGATGGGTGGCTGGGTGATAGACATTGGGGAGGGTATGTGCTATGGTGAGCGCTGTGAATTGTGTAAGACTGATGAATCACAGACCTGTACCTCTGAAACAAATAATACATTATATGTTAAAAAAAAAAAAGATATCAGGAAGGGAAGACTGAAGGGGGGGATATCGGAGGGGGAGATGAACCATGAGAGACTATGGACTCTGAGAAACAAACTGAGGGTTCTAGAGGGGAGGGGGTTTGGGGGATGGGTTAGCACGGTGATGGGTATTAAGGAGGGCACGTACTGCATGGAGCATTGGGTGTTATATGCAAACAGTGAATCATGGAACACTACATCAAAAACTAATGATGTATGGTGATTAACATAACAATAAAAATAGATAAATGTATGCATATATTAAAATCGGTGATACTAAAAGCTGTTTCCTAGGAAAATGAATATTTGTACCTGCTTTATAGGACTTTGATAGAAAACAGACTGATCACCAATTATCCCTTGAACTAGATGAATGGACTTTTGCGTTCATCGTTAAGATGCTCTAGTTTTGTACATTATACTTTCTGTACTCTTTATTTTTTTAAAGATTTTATTTGAGAGATAATGAGAGAAACAGAGTATGTGAGGGGGGAAGGGTCAGAGGGAGAAGCAGACTCCCCGCTGAGCTGGGAGTCCGATGCAGGACTTGATCCTGGGACTCCGGGATCATGACCTGAGCCGAAGGCAGTCGCTTAACCCACTGAGCCCTCTGTGTTGGCTTTACCAAAACAGAACAAAACAAAACCACAAACAAAAAGACTTCAGAAACAAATGGCAGGTCTTTCACAAACTGGTTGGGGAGCAGCTATTCCTTTCCTAATTTGTTCCTTTTATTCTTGATATGGGTGAATGGATTTTATGTGCCATTTCTTGTGAGAAAGCGTTCTAGACTTATAATAGCTTTTATAATACTTAGTCTTTTTTGAGACAAGCTAAAGACTATAATATGATTCTACTTTGTTCCTGGTTCAAAATTGATTATTTAATACATCCAAGAGTCAGAAAAGTAAAGACTGTAATTATGTTGTAATTTGTTTCAGTCATGAGAAAAACTGACCTAACCACTGTAAGTCAAAGGCTGATGTCAACATTTCCAGTAATAATTGAATAATCTCTTAATTTTCTTAAGTGAGATCTTAACCTAGCTGGATTACATTAGAAACCTTATGAAGACATTTCCAGTATGTGTAGGTATGTGTAAGTACCTATTTGAAGGTATTTATGTCTTAGGAAATTAAAGGAAAGGCCAAACTATGATGCAAGTTTCACTTCATAGCCAGTATGAATGGGAGACTTATGAAAAGAAGGTAAAAAAAAAATGCAGACATGAGTTTAGAACTCAAATTAGATCACAGAAAACATAATTATTCCATAATGAGCCAGATTCTGTCAAAGCATAGTTGCTCTTTCATAGAAAATCAGAAGCTTATTAATCACTACAATAATTCTCAGGCTTGTGAGGGCTAATTTTAAAACTCATGACTTGGGTTCAGTTCAGAAAACAACATTAAGAATCTGGGACACCTGTTATTCAGCATAGGCATGCCTTTTTCAGTTTCGTTTCTTATAATGCCAGTGGGAACTCTAAATGTAATTTTATCTCCATGACTGACCAACTCCATAATTTATGTGGAATCAAGCTGGAGTTCTATATTTAACTTGCACTGACTTTATAGGAAAATGCTTTGAAAACATGGTCTTCAGAATGTTACAATAATAGTCTTCTGACATCACATACACAACTTATAATTATCCCACGCTTATTGTATCTCCCCATATATAGTGTTGCACAGAGATTCATGTGAAGATGGGGGAGACATTTAGTGTCATTTGGGCTTCTGTGAAAGGCTTGCTTTTTACCAACATTGGTTAAGATCACTAAAAGGCAGAAGTCCAAATGAAAGTTCTCTGGATGAGGGTAGGAAGAAGCTGTGTATGCAGAAAATTGGCTGTAAAACTTAATCAGGTATGTGATCTAGGCAGGACAGTATGTACTCCGTTCCTTGAGTTTAATCTCCATTGTCAGAGATGAGACCCTAAAGTCATTGAGTTGGGACTAATTTGGGATTTTTGTTGCTCTAAAATTTTATAACTACAAATAAAATTCCGATAAAATTAAGTACATCCAGTTTTTATATCACCTTATGGGAGATTTTTTAAGAAGGGGAAGGTCAAAGAAGTTTGAGATCTCATGACCCTTGAATGCAAAAGCCAGGATGAAGCCAAGGGTGGTAAAGAGGAGAATGAATCGGCTTTCCCCTGTGTCCCTTGTTCTTTGATTTACTAAATACAGAACCTTGATTTGTTACTCATGATGTTCTAAATCACCACATGATTATTAGTACTTGAATTTGCCCATGTTGTTTTGTTTACTTTTCCACTTCAGCTATTCTAATCTGTCTACCTCTCTTCCCTCCAACCCCCAGTCCAAGGAAAAGTCCCAGCTCTCTACCAGGAAAACCTCATTATTTTGAATGAGCTCTAGAGTCAGATTAGTCACATTGAATCACCTCTCACTTAATAGCTGTGAGTCCTTGGGCATGTTAAGAAACTACTCCATGACTCAGTTTTTCTTCTGTAAACTGTTAATATCCTATGCAAATGATATGATAGAGTTAAATGTAAATACTTACATAAAATGCTCATAATAGTGTTTAGTACATAGTAAGTGCTTATAACATGAACTATCAACACCAATAGCTAAATCTTAGCTTCTTCCTCTATTGGAAATTACCTGCTGAACATAGTTACTCCTAATGTTATTTTATTCACGTAGAAATAAATTCTTTTGGAATTTATAAAAATATTTATTTTCCGTATAATTCATCATGTATTTGGTGCCTTCATTTTGTCATCCTATACTATTAAATATTACTGTCTAAATTTTTATATATTTGTCATATAATTAGACCTATAACCCTTGGAATAGAGGTTTCTGGGTATATCTTAATATATTTAAAAGAATCATTATCAGATAATTATCACTCCCAAAGCCCAACTTAACATATTGCTCATTTCAAGTGCTGAGCATACATTTTGTCAACCTTGAACTATACAGTTTAAAGTTTTTAATATCTTCTTAGAGTATTAAAGTAAATATTGAAGAGAATCCACTGATTAATTTATGCATTCTTCCAGCAAATGATACTGAGTTCCTTCTAGATGTCAGGATTTAAGGTCAAAACAATGAGTAACAGAATTTTTTCTCATGAAATTTAGGATAAGGCTTCTCTAATGTGCTTGTGAATCACCTGGGGATCTTGTTAAAATGCAGATTCTGATTCAATATTTCTGGGTTGAAGCCTGAGCATCTGCATTATTAAACACCTGGGTAATGTTGATGCCCTTGGTCCTAGGAACACATAATGAATAACAAGCACTTAAATTCTCCCTAGCTAAATATCTTCTTGAATACTCAATTTTGGACCATTTCCTTTTCACTCAGTCTCTCCGAAAACCTAGGGGAATGTGATTTGAAATACTCTTAACATGTCCTCCTTGGCCCCAGAATAAGTGAACACATCAATAGGAAGAATGGCCAAATGTGTGTGAGAAAGAGGCTTGTAGGGTGACTGCAATTACTAAGAAGGATATGGCTCTCCTAGGACAACTCTGCTGTAAACTAAGAATTATCAGTTATGCTTACCCAAGGGATTTCGCTGAGGAAGGTTTAGTGAGAATACCACAATTTTGCCTCTTAGTAACTAAGGCTTTTTCATTGGTGAGTTTTTGCTCTGGTCCCAGAATTGACTCCATTCTGATTGTGTGATTAAAAACCTGTTGCACAGTCACACCAGCTTCTGATGTCCTAGGGCCAGGAACCAGGTAGAATATAGGTATGATGTTTTACAGTTCTAGCTCAACTTCAGATTTCTCTACCATTCCAGAAGTACAAGAATGTGAGTCATCAGTAGAATTATATGAAGTGATTTTTTTCAATTGTCTTATACAATTCATTTGTCTAATTTAGACTGGCTATAGCAGCCTGATAATTTTATTGAGTAATGTACATCAAGCATACATAGAGTCCTACTTAACATATACAGTGTTCACACCTACCCTTTAATAGGAAAAGCTAACTCTGTTCTCCTATTCATGTTCTGAAATTTCACGTGAAGTCCTAATCCCATATCATCCTAAGTCATTACCAGTTTTTCCCATTTCCCACTGTTGGAGAAGAATTTAGAAGTGTAGAGGAAAATTTTTCTCTTCTGGCTGGTCTAATCAAATTGACATGAGATTAGCAGGAGAAAAACAAATGTAATTCTATACATATAGGGGCCCCGTAAGAATAGAAGACCCACAGGCAGTCAGGAAAATGAGGCATATATGCTACCCTGAGCTAAGGAGAAGGGGGTTAGGAGGTTTAGAACTTCAAAAGAAAGGAAGATATTTCACAAGATGCTGGGAAGAGGAAATGTTTGGTAAGCAAATATTTGTAGTGCCAGTGCCACGCAGATAAATATTTTTTATTAAAACCATTACCTTTGGTGATAGGGAGTCTGCACCAAAAGGTGAGTTATCGAAGTTCTTCAGGCCAGTTAAGAAGGAGGTAAAAACAAAACACTTATTCAGTCTTCTGTTTCTTAAAAATAATCTGCCTAAATTAATTCTCATACCAAAGAGACACATTTTGTGTTGACAAATTTTTCTCTCCTACACCACTTATGTTATTAACTTTGGAATATTCCTTAAATTCCATTCTCCTATTTCTCATCTAGGAACTTCTCAGGAAGACTTTCTCTCAGTATTCCTTATTATCATGGACACTTAAAAAAAAAATTGCCCTGCCTTACTATGCCCTTGACAAATGACCATTCTAGAGCAGATTGTTCTTCTTGGTACTTTTTTTTTCTAGTTTTATAGTATTCTCCATATTAATAGAAAAATTATAGTCATAGTCTTGAGTTGCTTTTGGCGGCCAGCTCCTAGTGACTCATACTCAGTAAGAAGCACCATGACCATGAAATATGCACAGTCTCATTAAAATGCAGAATAAGACACTAAAATGCCATGTGAGGACACAAAACACATAATTGCAATGATGCTCTGAGTGGGATTTTGAAATATGGCAGTGGGTCTCCTCACAGGGGCTTGTGGCTTGGTAATTCAGGGGACAAAAGACTATTACAGGAGATTCCTATTATATTGCAGATCTCTGAGTAAGTAAAACTAGAAAACTCATTAGTTAACCTCTTTGTCCTTTCTTTTCAGAATTTCCTATGAAGTGAAGTTGCTGTTTGTTTTCCATTTATTTTTCTTGCCCTTTAAAAATTAGTCTTTTAAAATTACCATACTGCTAATATAAAAGCAATATTTGAACATTTCTCCCCTCCCCCACCCACCTGGGTTTGGAATTTGAGATTGTCATGTTTAGAGACGTGATAGGTTTGGCTGTCAATGAGTATAAGATAACTAAATTTATGGATTTACTCTGAATTTTGAATTAGAATTTGTATATTTGTCCAACTGGCAGTCCCATTAGCCACCTCACTTCTGGGAATCTGATGACTGCCTGTCACTATTCTAGGCCTACTGCCTGCGCAACTTCATCAAGAGAGCTTTGCCTACCCCACAGAATCCTCATGTTAGTCAGACTAAACCAAATCAACTACCCAAATTTTTGTGTCCAGCAATGTTTGTGTGTAACGTATTCAAGTTTTTATACCTAGTTCAAGAGGAAGCTTCTGCTACTGCATCTTTCTTCTGCTCTTTCTCTCCAGTTTCGGGGTCAGTGTATTAATGATTATTGAACTAAAGGCTAAGCTTTCTAACTTCTTCCAGTCTGGTTGGGAATCAAAGTTATAATACAATTGTCAGGTGAGCTGGAAATACTTCTATTATTTCACAATGCTCTGAAAAAGAATGAGAAAATATTTCTGTTAACTGGAGATTTGTTAAAATTCAGTGATAGAACTACATGTTCTATCTATTGTTTACATTTCTTTATATTGAGGTTTTCAGGTTTTTCAATCACTGCTTGAGTCCTGCCAATTTTTATTTCGATAGAAAAATTTTCTTTTACATCAAGACTTGACTTTTTTTTTTTTCTGTAACATTTAGCTATCTGCAGTTAAGTACCCCTTTTCCTTCCTAATGATGTTTTAATGCCTTGCCTTTTTATTTAGACTTTTTGTTGATCAAAGATTGTGCATATCATTCATCCTCTTAAAAATCCAGATTTAAAAATTTACCTTAAGTTGCTATTGTAGTAACTTCTGGTTTTGTTTTTTAATCTTTTGTCCTTTTCATATGTTTTTGCTTTTTCTCTGGATATTAAAGACCATTCTTCCAATCTTTCTAATCTACTGTTTAGAAGATGCTTATCTTTACGTATGTGAACTCTAAGCAGTCTTAGTGCTGCTTCGGTGGCATTCTTTTAGGGATCAATTTACAGTGTGCTCATTTTCATCAATTTCTAGATAATTGGCGAATTTGTTTCATTACATTGCAGTAAAAGTACCACAAACTGGTAGGCATAATCCACAGATATATATTGTCTCACAGTTCCAGAAGCTAGAAGTCCAAAATCAAGGTGCTGGTGGGGTTGATTTTTTTTTTTTTCTGATTGATTCTGTAAACAAAGGATCTGTTTCAGGCCTCTCTTCTTGGCTTGTAAATGGCTATCTCCCTGTGTCTTTTCACATAGTATTCTATGCATGTCTGTCTCTAAATTTCTTTTTGTAAGGAATTATGTTAGATTGGATTAGGGACCTACCCTATGCCAGTATGACCTCCTCTTAGCTTATATAATTACCTCTCCAATGACCTTACTTCCAAACAAGGTCACATTCTGAGGTACTGGGGGTTAAGACTACCATATAAAAATTTTGAGGAACACTGTTCTAACCATAACAGTTCTTAACCCTAAATTGTTTAGAATATTCTTTACTTTCCAAGAGGAAATATTTTTTTTTGTCCTTTTGTTTTTTGCCATTGTTTTTGTGAGCAACAAATCAAATCATTTTGGGGATCAGCAAATGTATTATGAATATTTAATCCTTCTTGTAATTTACCAGAATTATATGTAATGTCTTCTTGAAAAATCTAATTGGTTTTGGTTTATATACTTCAAATCCCTTGTTTGGTCCAGAAAAGTTTGATTAATTCTTCTAGATGAATTGTCAGGAAGTGAATATTTTCATTTTTTTTTTTTCACCAGAGATAGGGCTTTCTGAACCAAGAAAACTAGAACCTAGGTTCTAGGAGGAGGCCTGAAGTTGAAGGATGACTGGATACAGGCCAGAAGATTTCCTGAGAGATTTAGACATTTACCTCTAATGTGTTTACACTTCAAAGGAGGGTGAAACCCTGAGGTGGTATTTACATTCCGAAGAATTAGAAACCACTAGAGACAAGGGTTTCTCTTTTTCTCTCAGGAGGAGAGGGGAACGATAGGTATATAAACTTCTTGATTCACAATTTTAGGTTCCTCCTCTGTGATACAAGAACCCTGTGTTCATGTGCTTAAGTCAAATTGCTCCAGAAAGGGAAGAATTTAAGACATAGGGCATTGATGTTGCTATTGCACCAAATGAATAATGAAAATCTACCTTAACCTAAAAACGTCATGCTTACATTTAGGACCATATAAACATCATTTAAAAAACTTATCAATTGTATGTTCTACAAATACTACTTTGTCAGATTTCTTAGAAGGAATATCATCACTAACCAGGTTTTTAATATTAAAATATTAAAAATCCCATTTTTTCTAAATGTTCTGAATATTCCTTTTCATAGTTTTACATATTTTCCTCTTTTGTCTTATTAAGCAGTTACCTACTGATTTATTTTATTAAATTTAGTTTTTTTGCCCCTTTCATGCTACCTTCTGCTACCAACTCCATATATTTTGTCATAACTCTGTCAAAAGGCAAGTATATAGATAGATGGGCAGTCCCCCCCCAAGGGTTTTTTGGCTAGGTGAGGTCTCTGTCCTCCTAGCAATCTGAAACTGTCCATTTTGTCCTTTGTTATAGAGGATATGTTCATCCTATTTTTCAGATATTCTTTTCAGAGAAATTCTTTCATATGTAGTTGTATATTATATCTGTGGGAGTGAATACAAGATCTTCCTATGCTGCCATCTTGAACCCAACTCCAATCTCCATTTTTGAAGTGAGATACAATCCAATTTCTGCCACTTGTTCTCTGTCCTTGAACAAGTCAATTTTCTTAAACCAGTTTCTTCATTTTTTTAAAACTGAAGTATAGCTAACATGTAATAGTTTCAAGTATACCTCAGTGATTTGACAATTACATATGTTAAAAAATGGTCACCATAAGTGTAGTTACCCTCTGTCACCATACAAAGTTATTACAATATTATGTTTCAGTTTATCTTCAAAATGCAAATAATATCTATTTACCTCAAGACATTTAATTTACATGTGTTATCTCATTTAAACTTAGCCCAGTGCCTGGTACCTACAAAGCATTCAGTTAGCATTATTACTACTAATTCAAAATGGAAAAAGATATAACTGTTCTCTACAAGTTAGTCCATATATATTTGTTGTGGACTAGACATTGTTACACGGGCTTGAGAGAAAGTCGTTAGCAAGAGAGGATCCCTGTTTTCAAGGAATTTATGTATTAGTGGATAGAAGTATTCTAGGTATAGAAAAAATAGACAATAAACACATAAACTAATAGAGAACAAAGTAAAATTTATATCATGAAAAAAATACAATTGGGTAAAGAATTAGAAAGGGACTAGGATGACCAAACGTCATCTTTTAAGGTACACTTTAATTCAGAATGGCAAGAAGAAACAGTGGGTGCAAAGTAAGATCCTAACAAGCTTGTTATTTCAAGAGCCAGCAAGGCCAGTTACCTGGGAAATTAAATGGAAGGTGATGGAGTCCTGAAAAGTATGTGGTAATAGGTGGGTAGGAATATATCAAAATTTTAGAGACTGTATGTAGTTAAGGAATTTGGAAATGGTTGATTTTTGTAGTGGGAAGTCACTGAAAGGTTTTAAGGAAGTGACATGACTTGGTTTATAATTTCGAAAGATCATCTTCTTTGGGGTGAGTGGATTTAGAAGAGCAAGAGTTAAAGCTGGCAGAAGAATCAGGAGGTTACTGAGGTAATTGCCATGGAGGATGAGATAGACTTAAACTAGGCTTTTGCACTGAGGATGCTGAAAAACTGTTGGATTTGGAATATATTTTCAGTTCGGGCAACAGAATGAATTAGATGGGGGGAAGTATGAGCAAAAGAAAAAGGATAATGACCTTAGAGTTTTGTCTAAGCAAACTGAGAGATGGTCTCAGGTCTTTCTGGACTAAATCAAATGGACTACAGTCTATGAGGATATAATAATGTGCAGACAGAAAAAGCACTTTAAAACAAGAAGGAACCAAATCTTTCAGTGTACTATTTGGTCATGTTTTGTCACCTCTTTTATGAGCTTTCTTATAATTAAAAAATAAAAAATCCTCCCCTCCCCCCACAAATAGCAACAAAATCTTAAGATAACTTTCTATTTAAATTGAGAAGATCTAATGAAAAGGCAGAAATTACAAAGTGCTATATTTCCTTTGGCTGGAGTATGATTTGAAGTTTGAGAGGGACTCAACTCATCATTGTTGGAGGGATGGCCACATGGAAAGCGAAGGAAGGAATTCAGGCAAAGACTGCCACCCCTCCACCCCCCTCCCCATCACCAGTTGACAGCCAGTAAGGAAACAAGGCCTCAGTTACCTAAACACAAAGAATGGAACAAGCTGAATGAATCTGGAAGCAGATATATCCTCAGAGCCTCCAGCAAGGAATGCAATCTTGCTGACACCTTGATTTTTGGCCTCATGAGACTCTAAACAGAAGAGATAGTTAAATTATGTTACAGTTGGATTTCTGATGAACAAAACTGAGATAATGGTGTTGACTTAAGCTGCTAAATTTGTGGTCATTTGTGATGGTAGCAACAGGAAATTAATACAACTGATGAAGAGAAGAGGTAGAGTATGACACCAAAGAGAAAAGACAATCCTTTTAAAAATATTTATTTATATAAAATTACTGTCCATTATGTATACTCTTGATTGTGTGAAGTAACTTGCCTTCATTTTGATATTAAGATAATTTGGAAGTGAAGAAAAAGAATATTCTCAGGGAAGAATTGCTTTATTTCAAGATAAATCTCATTTATTTCCTGAGTAATTTTCATCTGGAAAGTGTAATTATATTTTCTAGGTATACTATTTTATTGAATAAAGCTGAAACTAGTAAAACTAAAAGATTTTTAGTAGTAAGGAAACAAAGAAACATTGGAAATTGTTTTGTTGAACTTTGAAGATAATAGGATTTTTACCTAGATGAATAGAAAAGATTTCTGTAATCTCTCAGTTATTTTTACATGACGCTGGGCAAGTCACTCAACCTTGCTGTGACATAATCTTCCTTATCTGCTAATTTGAATATTAATGAAAGCGACCTCAGAAGGTTGTTGTAAGGGTTAAATGGGTGGGGAATCAGGAATTAGAATTACAGACCGATAGGAACAAAGCTATTATATCTAAAGATATTTCTGTATGGAAGATGGAACCATAGATGCAAATGTAGAGCAATAGATGCATATCCCTAAAACCTACCTGCATGAGAGAAACTCACCTGTTTGATTACTTACAGCTACTCTTCAAGATAAATGACCTTTTTATTCTCTCCAGCTCTATTACCCCAGAGAAAATACAAGATACACTTTCCCATTGTTAGAATAAGTTATCAACTTTCACAAATCTGTGTTGTAAGATAACCAACAGAAGTCTGTATATAAAGATATTGTAACCCTAGTCTAATTGCATTACAGGAGAAATGTCTGCATTGAAATAAACTGCTTACAAGCTGGGGTGCAATGACTATATCCTATTTAGCTGAAAAGATGTTGACTGCAGTCCTGACATATAATACAGGCATACCTTTTTAATTTTTTATTTTTGAGAGCGTGAGTGTACACTTGTGCATGCGAGCAGTGGTGGGGGGTGCAGTCGGTTGGCAGACGAAGTGGAAGAGAGAATCTTAACAGGCTCCATGCCCAGCACGGAGCCCAAGGTGGGACTCAATCTCACAACCCTGAGATCATGACCTGAGCCACAGTCAAGAGTCAGATGCCCAACGGACTGAGACACCCAGGTGCCCCTACCTTTTAATTTAAAAAAATTTTGTACTTTATTGTGTTTTCTGCAAATTGAAGGGTTGTGGCCACAGTGTGTTGAGCAAATTTATTGGCCTCATTTTTCCAACAGCTTTTTGTTCACTTTGTGTCTGTGTCACATTTTGGTGATTCTCACAATAGGTAGTGCTTAACTTATTGTATTCATTATGGTGATCTGTGATTAGTGGTCTTTGTTCTTATTATAATTGTTTTTGGGGTACCACAAACCACACCAATATAAGACAATGAACTTAATCCATAAATGTTGTGTATTCTGACTGCTCCATGATGAGCTGTTTCCCTCTCCCTCTCTTTGGGCCCCCCGACACCAAATAATGTTGAAATTAGGCCAGTTAAGAACCCTACAATGGCCTGTAAGTGTTCAAGTGAAAGGAAGAGTCCTACATTTCTCCCTTGAAATCAAAAGCTAAAAATGATTATACTTAATGAGGAAGGCATGTCAAAAGCCAAGACCAGTTGAAACCTAGGCCTCTTATATCAGTTAGCCAAGCTGTGAATGCAACGAAAAGTCTAGAAGGAAATTAAAATGCCACTCTAGTGAACACATAGTAAGAAAGCAAAACAGCCTTACTGCTGAGATGGAGAAAATTTTAGAGGTCTGGATAAAAGATCAAACCAGCCATGATGTTCCCTTAAGCCAAAGTCTAATCCAGAGCAAGGCCCTAACTCCTCATTTCTATGAAGATTGAGAGAGGTGAGGAAGCTGCAGAAGAAAAATTTGAAGCTAGCCAAGGTTGTTCCATAGGTTTAAGAAGCCATCTCCATAACATAAAAGTACAAAGTGAAGCAGCAAGTGTTGCAGCAAGTTATCCAGAGGATCTATGAAGCTAAACAGATTTTCAGTGTAGATGAAACAGCCTTCTATTGGAAGAAGATGCCACCTAGGACTTCCATGGCTAGAGAGGAGAAGTCAATGCTTGGCTTCAAAGCATCCAAGGACAGGCTGACTCTTGTTAGGTGCAAATTCAGCTGGTGTAAGTAGAAGCCATTTACCATTTTAAAAAATCCTAGGTCTCTTAAGAATTGTACCAAATCTGTGTGTGCTCTCAGTCAATGGAACAACAAAGCTAGGATGATAGTATATCTGTTTACAGCATGATTTACTGGATATTTTTAGTCCAGTGTTGAGAGCTGTTCAAAATATTTCTTTCGAAATATTATTGCTCCTTGATAATGCACCTGTTACCCAAGAGCCTTGATGGAAATGTACAATGCCATTTGTGTTGTTTCCATGCCTGCTAACACAATATCCATTCTGTAGCCTGTGGATCGAGGAGTAGTTTTGACTATGAAGTCTTATTTAGAAAATCCATCTTGTTAGATGGCAGTTATTCCTATGTGGGTCTGAGCAGAGTAAATTGAAAACCTTCTGGAAAGGACTCACTATTCCAGATGCCATTAAAGACCTTCATGATTCATGGGAAGAGGTCAAAATATCAACATTAACAATAGTTCAGAAGTTGACTCCAATCCTCATGGATGACTTTGAGGAGTTCAAGACTTCAGTGAAGGAAGTAACTCCAATGTGGAAACAGAGAAGTAGAAGTGGAGACTGAAGATAGGACTGAACTCCTACAATCTCATGATAAAACTGGAATAGATGAGGTGCTTCTTATGGTTGAGTGAAGTGGTTTCTCAAGATGAAGTCTACTCCTAGTGAAGATGTGAAGATTGTTGAAATGACCTCAAAAGATTTAGACTACTGCATAAACTTAGTTGATAAAGCAGTGTCAGGGTTTGAGAGGATTGACTCCAATTTTGAAGTTCTGTGGGTAAAATGCTATCAACCAGCATTGCACACTACAGAGAAATGGTACATGAAAGGAAGAGATGTCGATGTGGCAAACTTCATTGTTGTCTTATTTTAAGGAATTGCCACAGGCACCCCACCCAGCCCTCTGCAATTACCACCCTGTCAGTCAGCAGCCATCAACATTGAGGCAAGATCCTCCACCAGCAAAATGGTGGACTCTGAAAGCCCAGGTGACTGTTAGCGATTTTTAGCAACAACGTATTTTTAAATTAAGGCATGTAGCTTTTTTTTTTTTTAGACCTAATGCTATTGCACACTTAATAAACTAGAATAATGGAAAAAGAACTCTTATGTGCACTGGGAAACCAAAAATTTCATTTGACTAGTTTTATTGCAGTATTCACTTCATTGTGGTGGTCTGGAAACAAATGGACAATATCTCTGAGGGTATACCTGTAAGTACTAAACAGATACTTAGTAAATATATAATGTTAGGTCTCACTGATATTAGAATTCATTGTTATCAACAGAACTTAACTTTCTCATATTGTTATAACCAGAAAGGAACTGGAAAAATCTAAGTACCTAAATCTAGGTACTGTTTATTGGGTGTTGATTAATTCTGAGTACCTCTTGTATTAACTTTATTTTTAAATATTCAAACTATTTACCAACTATTGCTTTCCTTGTAACCTTGAAATATTTTTCTTAATTCTGAGCATTCTCTGCTTTGCCATTTTTGCTAGGATGAGAGAGCTTTTCATCTTTCCTAAGCTAGTTCATTATCTGCTTGAACTTACGGCCTCAGCTCTAGTATTGTCAGACCTGTTATTAGCCTTATAATGATCTTTCCCCTATTAGAGGAGACAAGATTTGACTAATTCCTTCCCTTTAAGAGTGAATTTACAAAAAAAAAAAAAGTGAATTTACTAGAGGAAAAAAAAATGGGAAGAGAAGTAAAGAGATATGATATCAACCTCACTGTCTATTTGAAGAGAGACCACCTGAGTTGTCTTCTCAGATGTGACTTGAATATCTGTGTCAGGAAGCTCTTTATAACACCAAGAAGTGTCTGCTCAAAGCAGTAAATGCACTTCCTTCTGACCAAGAAGGAAAGAACGGACTCCTGTACTCCCAGGTGATTACCTCCACATCTTTGATTTGGCAACCTTGAATTGTTAAAGGAGTGCTAAATTACCAGCTTTATGAAGCTGCCCTCCCTGTTGATTTCAGAACAAGGTAATATGTAACCTCCATTATCACGAGTGATATTCTGAGTCTATAAGGTGAGTTAGAGTGTGCATAGGAGAGCTTAAATCACAGTTATGATTCATTGAAGTGGATTCTATTACTCACTTAAATCAGTTTGGTTACGCGAACAGATACCATTTATGATCTATGTTTTCTTTTCGCTTTCTCCCCTACATCTTTCTTGGGGAATTAAGCGAAGGTATTCTTTAAACTTAGTATTGAGTTTCTTAGGCAGCAGAAACTGGGCCACTATTCACCAAAATAATGTCACTAGATTTTTTTTTTAACATTAAATGTCTCATTGCTTTTGATAACTTTTTAAATAACTTTTCTGACCATTTTATTTACTATGTTTCTGGTTTCTTTTCTAAGATCAAGCAAAGGTAGATAATAGTGTCCCAGTGAGGCAGAGATGACTGATTGCCACCCTCTCTTATAAATCCCTTCTTTCTGAACTGCTAGAAGTTCCCCGTGTCCAGGCAGAGTCTGAGCTCCGCAGGTGGCCATCCTCTTGGAGACTGTTTTCTAGGTTTCCTTGCATCCTGGTATATTTTCTTGGGTTCAGTCAGTGAAAGTGAACAAAGTGATGTGAACATTTCTAGTTCTTGGCCTTACTATATGGGGTATGTGCTTTTCTTGCTCTTTCCACAGGCTGTAGTAAAGATGTGGCAGCCTCCGTGCTTTACATAAAATCGCACCATGCTTGGTAGACTCGTGAGATGAAGGAACCTGAGTTTCTGAAGGAAAGAATAGAGGCACAGTCTCCCAAACAGCATGAACTCTTAATCCTGTGACTATTTGTGAGAAAGTCTATCTTAATTAAGCCATTGTACTTTTGGGCTATGTTATAGCAACTTAGTTTACCTTCCCCTATACTGACTGCGGCTCAATGGCAACCCTGATGAAGAACGATTGTTCTGTAAAAACAGCACTTGATTTGGAGGTAGGAATGTAATTGTTAAATAATGTGGTATCTACACTGAGAGACAAGAGACCATAGCTCAAGTTCAGCCCTGCAACTGGTAAGAACTTGAGTGAATTATTTAGATTATCTTATAACAATTATCACTGTCAAATAATATCCTGAGCTTCTACTTGTCTGTTTCCTTCCCAGAATATAAGCTGTGAAAAATACAATTAATACTTTTATTTTTTTTAAAGATTTTATTTATTTATTTGAGAGAACGAGAATGAGAGAGAGAGAGAGAGCACATGAGAGGGGGGAGGGTCAGAGGGAGAAGCAGACTCCCTGCTGAGCAGGGAGCCCGATGTGGGACTCGATCCCGGGACCCCAGGATCATGACCTGAGCCGAAGGCAGTCGCCTAACCAACTGAGCCACCCAGGCGCCCTACAATTAATACTTTTAAATAAATCCTCTATGGCACAAAGAATAGGCCTTGGCATATAGTACACATGCAATAAATATTTGTGGAATTATTTGAACTTTTCTGGTCCTCTATTTACATAAAATATAAAAATTAGATAGACTTGACAAAACCCTTTGAGATTATTTTAACATTTTATGACCATTTGTTTTAATAAAAGTGGAATTCTGCCACTCATGGACTTATTAGTATAAAAATAAATTGGATCTATGCTAACATTTATTTACTAGCTAGTATGTAATAGGTACTCAACTAAACCATGGAAATGAAAAGGCATAGGGGATAATACAGTTGGGGTTATGGGAATGGATGGAGTTAGAGTGGTGATATCCTAAAAAAAAAAAAAAAATACCCTATCACTTGGAATTAAGATGCAATATCCAAGGATAAAATATAACTTATTAGAGACATGGAAAGTGCTGTAAGAATGGAAAGTGGGAGTGTAATTTTCTTGCCCCTTGGGAATGGGAATGAGGAAGATTAGAGATATTTAAGCTATCCTATGACTTCAGAAGAAGAATTCCCTGGACAAAGGCATTTAATAGGGCATTTTGGACAGACTGATATGAACATTTACTCCAAAGAATAGAAGCAAGTTGTTTGGTTAGGGTGCAAGTTGAAAGAGTAGAAATATATGGATAGAGATGAAGAACTGATTTTGATAAATCTGACTTCGTTTTGTACCAATCTGTTTTCCCCTTGTCCTTAAGGCAATGGCATAATAAATATTTTAGAAAAATTACTGTGGCAGCAGTGTTTGTGAGTGGGGAAAAGTGAGGCAGAGAGAGTAACACGGAGACATGGGGGATGTGAAAAGGGTGTTGTAGGGAATTGTTAGGCAGGGCTGGTCCTTGAAAAGCAAATTATCACATACATAAAAATGGTCATAAATTGATCATATTCTTGAAATCAACATACAGAACTTCTCTCACATTCTAAAGGTTTAAGCCAGAGAATGCCTCACTTCCAAATGTTAAGACACTCAAATGCGGTTTCTATCAATGTTGCTGTGTGACCTGAAGAAGGCTTCGTCTCAGCAGCTATACGTATAAGCTGTACACACATATTGGATGAGTCACTCGTTCCTTTCTGAAATATATAATACATAATATTGGATTTGTTCTCTTCCACTTGGAGATTCTCTAATATTATAAATTACCAAATTTAATGAAACTATTTTCCCAACAGTTCTATTGAACTCTGTATTTTGAAATTTGGTGTGCAAGATTGGAATGTGCTTCATTTAGTAAAATACCTGTGCATATTAAAATTTCAATCACAATCTTTTAAAAGTCATTCAAATATGTTAAGCAGTGAGTAAGTGGGAATGAGGATAGAAGACATATTTTATTTAAGTAGTTTCTTTTGTGTTTCTTCATTTTTCCCCTAATTTGCCTATGCTGTGTTCCTGGAGGGAAATTTGTCCCAACTTTTATTTTTCATTCAATATGTCTAAATATGTCAAGAAATTCCAGAGACAAAATGATTTGAGAAAGGTGAGATGAGCCTAGGCTGTCTTAGTTTCTTCTGATGTTTCCCTCCAGACATGGAGGTTCTTCCCAGGTTCCCTATAGGTGTTTTTCAGCCTATGCATAAATGACTTGTGATCAATGATTGGGGCCTCGTTGAATTCTCAAAGGCAGACTCCTTGAAACCTTTTAAAAAGTTCTACTTCACAGTATGCCTTCTGCTAATTACATGAAGGTCTTTTTATGGCATTTTGATCACACAATGTAATTCTCTTTCCACTTCTCTTTCAGGTTTTCCACATGTGGTATGGTTGGTTACTCCCTGATGGATACAGTTTGTTTGGTTACTATTTAACACAATGATGCATGTTTATTAACACAATGAAGTGTTTTTCAGAATTTAACATAATACTAGAAGTTTGATTTAGTAACTATTGAGCAGAATGATGATTTCCTCGATTCTGCGTATTTCTATTAATACAGACTAAAAGTTAATTCATTTTTATAGAGGTTGTATATGACTTCTATCTTTTCTTTAAATCAAAAACAAATTTTCTCATTAATGGTTAGAAACTAGTCCCCCTCCCCTTCTACCTAATTCCCTTCAGATACTGATGTAGTTGTTTGGGGATCTAAAACCATACCCCTTTTTCCCCCTTATGCCAGTTTTATATTTCCCTTTGTCATTGCATGTCTTCTAACCTGAATTTATGTAAACTGAAATGTAACGCTTCAAAGTTCAAGATGCATTTACATCACATCACTAGTTGTCATTTTTAAACTTAAGGAATATGACACTAAAAGGTCACTTGAAAATAATTCTGCCTAAGATAAATCAGAAGAAATAGCAAATGATTTAGAGGCATTTTGAAAAATCAGTAATAATGTTTCTTGGAGCTTCACTAAGTTGTAAAGATCATCTGCTGTGCTAATAATAGTGGGAAATACAGTGTGTGGGCGGTTAATGTTAAATCACTCAAATACTTCAGAAAGCTTCAGATAGAAGAAAAGCCTGAAAGAAATGGATGAAAGGGAAAACTACGTAATTGTTGTTAGACTAATGGGAGATGCTGGTTTGAATCTTTACCCTAGGAAACTAAATTACTATCATAGAAGCAATTATGTTTTGTGCCTTCATCTTTGTACGTGTTCTTTCCTGAAATAACTACATCCATCAGACAGCTGGGATTGGGATGGTAACCCATTTTCGTACAGAGCCTCTCTCCTGGCTTAGGCACACTTGGAAAACACTTGAAAGGTGTTTGACTCAAACAAAACTTCATGCTAATTACACAGGTAGTTAATGAACCTATGAGTAAGTAAACTTGTTTAAACATAAGACAGTTTAAAGGCATGTTTTGTTTTTTTTTTTGTCCACAGTGATTTAACTGCTTCATAAATTTGCTGGCTTGTTGTATATGCCTTTTTCTCAGTTACCTTCACAGTTATTACTGACTGAACTGGGTAGCAAACAGTTGCTCCTAAAGTGGACAGTACCAGTGGATAAGAAGTTTTCTTAAACCTAGAATCTTTTCCAAATTGTACTGTATCCATTATCCCATTTTTCACAAACACATAAACACCCTTGCACCAGGCAATATAATGACCAGCTGGAGTGTGGATGGATGCAAAGCCCATTTGTAAATGGCCGCTCTTCAACCTACTTAGACTGCAGAGGTGGTGCAGTATATATGGGGAGCTGCTCTGGTTTTACCAGCTGCTTTTTATATTCTTCTTTAGTCGTATGCACAGTTATAGATGCACATATCAGACCTGCAGGAATGGTTGTCAGCTTTTCCATCCTAATAGCTGCCGTATCTGTAACCTTCTCCGGCTGAGATCTCATACGGTGGGCAGAGAGGGACAAAACAGTTCAACTCAGTTTTTATTTAATTTATTTTAAGTTTTGAAAGGTATCCTGTCAAAGTAGACTGGCAGTCAGAAGCTCTGGGTTCCAGGCTTATAGCTGAAGCTGGAATAATCATTAGCAAATCTTTTTTTTAACTATAAAATAAGTTTAGATTAAGTGAAGATCAAAGATCCTTAAAACTCTAAAATGTATGTATTCATTTTATGAGTAGTTTTCTTTGGCTTCTTAATCTTTGTGGCTTTGCCTGCTATTGTAGCTCTTATTTTGAAACTAGGATTTTTTTTTCTTTTTTTCCCCTTTTTTTAAATGAGGGGAAAATACTTCTGCTAGATTATGTCATGCTCATTTGATTAAAAGCTGATGGTGGGGCTATATATTAAATCAGAATCTTTGTTTTAGATCCTTCTGGGCAGAGGCATTATATTGCTTTTGAATAGAATGGCATTCTTGCAGAAAACCTGGTATAATCCATTTCCCTTTGAAGAACAGGCCCTTTACAATTCTCCAGTTTTTTCATTTCCTCTAAATACATTCAATGAAATTTTCATTTTGTATTTCAATTGACTTGAATATTTGAATAATGTACCTTGTTAACATGATTCCACAAAGTAGCTTTATTGAAGATTCTTTCATTTAATATTTTTTTAGAATTCATTAAAATTTCCCATCATAGTTGTACCTCATAAGCAATTTATGGCATGTAGTAGGGATTCAAAAAATTGTTTTAGTTGAATTGACCTCAGTAGAATTAATGAGAAATAAGATGTTCCAAGTATGTGGAACCGAGTCACTTTTTCTCAAACTTTAAAAGTTTTGATTATCATATAAATAGAATTCCTTCTGATAAATAAAACTTATGTTTCTGAATTCTTTTTTTTTTTTTTAAGATTTTATTTGTCAGAGAGAGAGAGAGAGAGAGCGTGTGAGAGCGTGCACGCACAAGCAGGGGGAGCTGCAGACAGATGGAGAAGCAGGCTCCCCGCTGAGCAGGGAGCCCAATGTGGGACTTGATCCTAGGATCCTGGGATCCTGACCTGAGCCGAAGGCAGACGCTTAACCAACTGAGCCAACCCAGGCAACCCATATTTCTGAATTCTTAAAGATTGTATGGAATAGAACCTACAGCCTCACTCCGGACCTGGAAGAACAGAGTATCCCCATTTTGATCACAAAGTATTATCTTGTGCATTGTAAAGCTTCCTAAATGATACATTCTATCAAATTATCCCCAGATAACTCTAAATATTATATTTCCCTAGCCTTCCTATTGTGTCCATTTTAAACATTGGAGCCTTTGGGGGTGCCTGGGTGGCTCAGTCGGTTAAGCGGCTGCCTTCAGCTCAGGTCATGATCCCATGGTCCTGGGATCGAGCCCCACATCGGGCTCCATGCTCAGCAGGAAGCCTGCTTCTCCCTCTCCCCTGCTTGTGTTCCCTCTCTCCTGTCTCTCTCTCTGTCAAATAAATAAATAAAATCTTAAAAAAAAAACAAACATTGGAGCCTTTGCTTGTGTTCCCTCTCTCGCTGTCTCTCTGTCAAATAAATAAATAAAATCTTTAAAAAAAATGAATCTTAGATAGCTAGGAGAACTAAGTAGTTGTACTTAGTAGGATAAAGTGTTAAGAAAGTGGCTTTTTGGCCATGTAAATCTGTGCTTTCTGTTTCGCAAAATCTCTAAAACCAATTTTATTTACTTCAGAGGTCTTTTTTGTATGTTGGTTTCCTATTGGGTTTTATGTAGTTTATGTCACATATTATCTTCAGACCAGTGACATATTGCTACATTGTTTTTTAAAAATAGTTATGAGACAAGCAACTTGAGTCTAGGTTATATATTATTGTGCATAGAATGAAGTATTAACATGTTTTGTGTCCCATAGATTTTTAAGTTGTGAGATATTTCAAATATGTAGAGAATGGAAAGGATAACATTATGAACCCTTTTTTCCACCACCCAGCCAACCTTATCAATCCTAATTTTTCATGTCTTCGTAGTTTTTTTAAAAGAGATAACATTTTACAGATATAATGGAAGTATGATTTCCATTTCTAGTCTAATCATTTAAAAAAGATGTATTACTATTGGGGTTGATTTTTCTCTTTTATCTTCATTTTGTTTAAACTGGAATACTTATTCATCCATTTAAGCAAGAACCATTTGAGTATATAGTAGGTACTGTGCAACACTGAAAGATTTGAGGAAGAATAATTCCTGTCCTTTTGGGTTAAATAGGCAATTTAGGGATAGGATGAAGTCAGAAGAAAACCCACAAATCACTATAATACAATGATAATGACAAGTGGTATAAAAACAGCCCAATGATATCTGGAGTTTGAAACATGAGCGAGACTATCTGACTTGGAAGGTCAGCTGATGCTTTGAGAAAGAAGTGCCATTTTAATTAAAACTTAGTTTGAATTTTGTTTTATAGAGTTTTTTTATGGTTTTCATTTATCACTTGGTAAAAGATGAATTCAAATTGTTGTATTTGTATATTTCATCTGGTATTGATATCCAATGATCCCGCTTCATAATACTTCAATAATATCTATGAATGGTAGCCTTCCCGTGGCCCTTTAATGAACTAATCAGGTATGTCACTGCCATGGCTGGACCTGACATTTCTGAAAGATTTTCTTATTGGGGTTATTTAGGCAATGTCATATAGAGGGGACTTCAGCAGCATAGATCTGTTTACTACAGTAATGCCTTAGGAAATTGCTGTTCTTCCCCTTTTGCCTCACCTGAGAAAATTGGACACAACTTAGTTTTTCCATATCTTAAATTCCATAACCATTATATCCTGACCAATCGCTGCCTTCTATTTTTGCTTAGGTACTCATCTTTCCTAATGTTTATTTTATAGATACAGTTCATATAATAATCTTTGTACTGCACTAGAATAAAATGGAAAGAATTGCCTAATTTTTATTTGAAAATATTTACACTGAATTGGGCTTTGAATTCAAGTATTTGAGGATGGGTGTTTAGGTGTGTGGCTGTAGTTTAGAAATGAAGCAGTCATGCTGATTTCTAAGTAATAAGTTGTTTATGTTTCAGATTCAAAATTTGTAAATATAAATAATTTTACTGCTGGTAGGATGCTGGTTGTGATTTCTTTGATGCTTTTTTGGACAATTTATTATAAAGTTTTTCATGTATAAAAATTGTCTCAGTGTAGTCACATTTAGATCAGTTTTACTATTTTAAGTAACTTGACCTATCTATATCAACATTTACGGAGGCTAAAGAATACCTTACAGATCACAAAATTCACCATTCATTTTTTCAAATGAGTTAAATGATGTGCAGGGATTAAATCCCTCATCTAAATGCACTTAACTGTAAAGACCATAATAGAACTCAGGTCTCCTAACTCACTGTGTGTGTTTGTTTTACCACATTGTGGCAAATAATCATGTTTGGCAATTTTGTAAAGAAAAACAAGTTACAGATAACTAAACCAAAAGTTTGATTTTTTTTTGGAAGCTTCCCCCCTCCCCCCTAAACCAATTTGAGGGGAACAACTAGATTACTAGATGATCAGGAAGATTTGGTCACATACAGACAGACCTCATTTTATTATACTTTGGTTTATTGTGTTTCACAAATACAGTGTTTTGTTACAAATTGAAGGTTTGTAGCAACTCTGTTGCAAGCAAGTCTGCCAGTGCCATTTTCCCAATAGTATTTGCTCATTTGGCACCTCTGTGTTACATTTAGGTAATTCTTGCAATATTTCAGTTTTTTTCATTATTATATTTGTTATGATGATCTATGATCATTGTTCTTTGATGTTATTATTATAACTGTTTTTAGATTACCGCAACCTTGCCCAGACAAGATGGTGAAATTAATTCATAAATGTTGTGTGTTTTGACTACTCCATCAACTGTCTGTTTCATTATTTCTCCCCTTCTCCTTGGGCCTCCCTATTCCTTGAGACACAACAATATTAAAGTTATGCCAATTAATAACTCTACAAAGCCTTCTAAGTGTTCAAGTGAAAGGAATAGTCCATTGATATGGCAAACTTAGTTGTTGTTTTATTTTGAAATTGCCACAGCTACCCCAACCTTCAGTAACCCCTATCCTGATCGATGAGCAGCCATCAACATCAAGGCAAGATCCTCCATCAGCAAAAAGATTATAACTCACCGAAAGTTGAGATGATGGTTAGTATTTTTAAGCAACAAGGTTTTTTTAAATTGAAGTATAGTTAACAGTGTTATATTAGTTTCAAGGCATGCAATATGATGCAACAATTCTGTATATTACTCAGTTCTCATCAAGATAAGTGTAATTTTTTTTTTTTTTTTAAAGAGAGACAGAGGGAGAGGGAGAATCTTCAGCAGGCTGCATGCCCAGCTCTGAGCCCCATGTGGGGCTCAATCTCACAACCCTGGGATCGTGACCTGAGCTGAAATCAAGAGCTGGATGCTTAGCTGAGCCCCAGGTGCCCCAAGACAAGGGTACTCTTCATCCCCTTTATCTATCTCACCCATCTCTCTGACCCACCTCCCCGTAGCAACCACCAGTTTGTTCTCTTTTTCTTAAGAGTCTATTTTGTTCCTTTGTTTCTTAAATTCCACATATGGATGAAATTATATGGTATTTGTCTTTCTCTGTCTGACTCATTTCATTTAGCATTATACCTTCTAGGTCCAACCATGTTGTTGCAGATGGAAATATCTTATCCTTTCTTATGGCTGAGTAATAGTCCATTATATGTATATTTATATATACATATATACACCACAAGTACACACACACACACACATATATTATATATCATATTCTCTCTCTCTCCCACTTTATCCATCCATCTATTGATAGACATTTGGGGTTACTTCCATATCTTGGTTATTGTAAATAATGCTGCAATAAACACAGGGGTGTTTATGTCTTCTCAATTTAGTGTTTTTGTTTTCTTTGGGTAAATCCTCAATAGTGGAATTACTAGATCATACGGTAATCCAATTTTTAATTTTTGGAGGAAACTCCATATTGTTTTCCGCAGTGGCTACACCAATTTGCATTCTCACCGATAGTACATGAGGATATATACCATTTTTTCTCTACAACCTTGCCAACACTCGTCATTGCTTATCTTTTTTATTCTAGCCATCCTGACAGGTGTAGAGTGATATCTCATTGTAATTTTTATTTGCATTTCCCTGATTATTACGGATGTTGAGCATCTTCTCATGTGTCTCTTGGCCATCTGTGTATGTGTCTTTGGAAAAATGTCTATTTAGATCATCTGTCCATTTTTTATTTTTTATTTTATTTTTTATTATTTTTTAAAAGATTATTTATTTGAAAGAGAGAGACACAGAGAGAGAAGGAACACAAGCAGGGGTAGTGGGAGAGGGAGAAGCAGGTTTCCCGCTGAGCAGGGAGCCCCTTGTGGGGCTTGATCCCAGGACCCTGGGATCATGACCTGAGCCAAAGGCAGACGCTTAACGACTGAGCCACCCAGGTGCCCCTATCCATTTTTTTTTTAATCAGGGTATTCTTTTGGTGTTAAGTTGTATAAGTTCTTTATATATTTTGAATATTAACTCCTTATCAGATATCATTGGCAACTCTTTTCTCACTTAGTAGGTTGCCTTTTTTGTTTTGCTGATGGTTTCCTTTGCTGTGCAAAAGTTTTTATTTTGGTGTAATCCTAATAGTTTGGTGTAATCCTAATAGTTTAATTTTGTTTCCTTTGTGTGAGAAGACATATCTAGAAAAATATTTCTATGATGTAAAAGAAATTACTGTCTGTTTTCTTCTAAGAATTTTATGGTTTCAGGTCTCACATTTAGGTTTAGCCATAAAGTATTTTTAAATTAAGGTATGTACTTTTTTTTTAAAAAGACAATGCTATTGTACACTTCATAGACTATTGTGTAAACATAACTTACATATGCAGTGGGATATCAAAAAGTTCATTTGCCTCACTGTATTGCAATACTTGCTTTATTTAGCCGGTACAGAGCTGAACTCACCATGTCTCTGAGGTATCCTTATAAAAATATAAATAATAGCCTATGACAAAAATTTACATTATAAAGTGCTGTTTTTTAAAAGATTTTTATTTTTTTTATTTATTCATGAGAGGCCGAGAGAGAGAGAGAAAGGCAGAGGGAGAAGCAGGCTCCCTGTGGAACAGGGAGCCCCAAGAGGGACTCGATCCCAGGACCCTGGGATCATGACCTGAGCTGAAGACAGACGCTTAACCAACTGAGCCACCCAGGTGCCTCTATAAAGTGCCTTTTATAGTAAGTGTTCACCCATGAAGAAACATGATCATTTAGAGTATAAAATTATTTGAAACTAATTCAAGTTAATTAATTAGAAATTACACCTCTCTTTAAAAATATATTTCAATGTAAGGCATAGCAACACTTGAGGGGGAAAAAAACCCAAAACTAGAGTCCTTGAAAAGTCATTAGGCTATCCTTTATTAGAGTAAAAAAAAGCAGATGATGTTACAGTATTTTTCCAGATGAAATTTAACTCAGTGTTACATACTTTCATTTATACCTGTCTATATTTAATGTAAACATTAAAATTATTCCCCATTAAAAGGAAGAAGAAACAAAAATATGATTTATACTTGTACACTAGATTTTGCTAATGACTATTTAAAAAAGTCTTTTTAATTGAAATATATGCGTACAAAGATCAGAAGTGTGTGTATTGATACATTTTTATAAACTGAACACACTCATGTAGTCATGAACCAGATAAAAATTAATAACATGATTAACACCCCAGAAAACTTCTAGTTATCATTCCCACTTCCAAAGTTAACCACTGTTCTGACTTCTATCACCATACAGTCTTTTTGTCTATTTTGAACTTTAAAAAAATGGAATACTATGTATGTACATTTTTGAGTCTGGCTTTTTACTCAATATTATATCTCTAAAACTTATCCATATTGTTGAATGTGCAGCAGTTTATATTGTTGAGGAATATTCCATGTATGAATACAATATTTACTTAATTGTACTGTTGATCCACTTTGTTTCAAGTTTTGGACTATTAAAATAGTACTACTATAAAAATTCTTGTATATGTCTGATGCACAAATGTATATCTCTATCTGATGTATTTATATATTCTAGGAGCAGATTTGATAGCTTATATGGTATTTATGTTCTGATTCCATGGATACTGGCAAATGTTTTCCAAGTTGATTTTACTAGGGTAAACTCCTGCCAGCAGTGGCTAACTTTTAGTCATTCTAGTAGATTTGTATTGGTAGTCTCGCTTAATTTGCATTTCCCTACTACGTATGATATTAACTTCTGATGTGCTTATTTGTCATCCATATGTATTTTGTCAAATTGGGCTTTTTGTCTTCATTGGCATATCAGAGTTCTTTAAACATCCTGGATACAGATAAGTGTTTTGTAAATACTTCCATTTGGGGGCTTGTCTTTTCATTTCTGTAAGTGTTTTTTAAAAAGCAGAAGTTTTATGGACTCCTGGGTGGCTCAGTTGGTTAAGCGTCTGACTCTTGATTTCAGCTCAGGTCGTGATCTCAGGATCATGAGATCGAGCCTCGCACTGGGCTCTGCACTCAGCATGGAGTTGGCCTGCGATTCTCTCTCTCCCTCTCCCCCAACTCTCTCTCTCTTTAAATCAATAAATCTTCATAAAAATTAAAACTTCTGCTTTTTTTAAGTTCAGCTTATGAATTTTATCTTTTGTGCCTCTTGAGATACTTTTTGAGATCTAAGGCAGTTTTTTGCCTGTACAAGATGACAAGATGACAAACATTTTTTTTTCCTATTCTTTTAATATTTGATTTTTAGGTAATCTCTACACACAACATGGAGCTTGAACTTATAACTCCACGATCAAGAGTTGCACTCTCTACTGACTGAGCTAGCCAGGCACCCCCAAAAACTTGTTCCCTATGTTTTATGAATTTTTCTGGTTGAGATTTTGAGTCTATTATCCACTTGGAGTTAATTTTTTTATATCAGACAAGTAAAAATTGAGATTATTTTTTTGTATATAAATGTTCATTTGTTTTAGTAGTATCTATTGAGTATTCTTTCCTTATTCAGTTATCTAGGTACTTTTGTCAAAAGTCAATAGACTATATATGTGTGGATATTTTTTGGAAGTGCCTATTCCATTTTGTGTTTGGGTTGTCTATCTCTCTTTACTTTTTAGAAATTCTTTATATGTTATGGATATGAATCCTTCATTGGACATATGAAAGGAAATTTTTTTTCTCACTTTGTGGCTTAATTTTTCTCTATCTTAATGGTATCTTTTGATGAACAAATTTTTAATTTTAACAGTCTAACTTTTTAAAATATTTATTTGAGAAAGAGAGAGAGAGAACACATGGGTTGGGAGAGGCAGAGGGAAAGAATCTCCAGCAGACTCCCTGCTGAACAGGGAGCCCAACACGGGGCTTGATCTCACAAGTCTGAGATCAGGACCTGAGCTGAAATCAAGAATCTGATGCTCAACTGACTGAGCCACTCAGGTACCCCTAACAGTGTCAAATTTATTTATCCTTGTGTTTAGTGCTTTCTGTGATCTGTTTAAGAAATCTCTGCCTATCCCAAGGTTAAGATGTCCTTTTGTGTTCTTTTCCCAAAGCTTTATTTTTACAATTCACATTGTAGAATTCTGTCATTTAGGCATCAATATTCATTTTCTCCCACACGAATATCCATTAATGCAAATAGAATCAATTACTTTTTTATTATGTTAATCACCCTACATTACATTGTTAGTTTTTGATGTAGTGTTCCATGATTCATTGTTTGCGTATAACACCCAGTGCTCCATTCAGTACGTGCCCTCTTTATTTTTTTTTAAGATTTTATTTATTTATTTGAGAGAGAGAGCATGAGAGGGAAGAGGGTCAGAGGGAGAAGCAGACTCCCCGCTGAGCAGGGAGCCCGATGCAGGACTCGATCCCGGGACTCCAGGATCATGACCTGAGCCGAAGGCAGTTGCTTAACCAACTGAGCCACCCAGGCGCCCTGTATGTGCCCTCTTTAATACCCATCACCAGGCTAACCCATCCCACCAACCCCCTCCCCTTTAGAACCCTCAGTTTGTTTCTGAGTCCGTAGTCTCTCATGGTTCATCTCCTCCTCCGATTTCTGCCCCCCTTCATTTTTCCCTTCCTGCTATCTTCTTCTTCTTCTTTTTTTAACATATAATGTATTATTTGTTTCAGAGGTACAGGCCTGTGATTCAAAAGTCTTACACAATTCACAGCGCTCACCATAGCACATACCCTTCCCAATGTCTATCACCCACCACCCCACCCCTCCCACCCCCACCACTCCAGCAACCCTCAGTTTGTTTCCTGAGATTAAGAATTCCTCATATCAGTGAGGTCATATGATACATGTCTTTCTCTGATTGACTTATTTCACTCAGCATAATACCCTCCAGTTCCATTCACATCACTGCAAATGACAAGATTTCATTCCTTTTGATGGCTACATAATATTCCATTGTATGTATATATACCACATCTTCTTTATCCATTCATCTGTCAATGGACATCTTGGCTCTTTCCACAGTTTGGCTATTGTGGATATTGCTGCTATAAACATCGGGGTGCATGTACCCCTTCGGATCCCTACATTTGTATCTTTCAGGTAAATACCCAGTAGTGCAATTGCTGGGTCATGGGGTAGCTCTATTTTCAACTTTTTGAAGAACCTCCACACTGTTTTCCAGAGTGGCTGCACCAGCTTGCATTCCCACCAATAGTGTAGGAGGGTTCCTCTTTCTCCACATCCCTGCCAACATCTGTCGTTTCCTGACTTGTTAATTTTAGCCATTCTGACTGGTGTGAGGTGGTATCTCATTGAGGTTTTGATTTGGATTTCCCTGATGCTGAGCAATGTTGAGCACTTTTTCATGTGTCTGTTGGCCATTTGGTTGTCTTCTTTGGGAAGATGTCTGTTCCTGTCTTCTGCCCATTTCTTGATTGGATCATTTGTTCTTTGGGTATTGAGTTTAATAAGTTCTTTATAGATTTTGGATATTAGCCTTTTATCTGATATGTCATTTGCAAATATCTTCTCCCATTCTGTCGCTTGTCTTTTGGTTTTGTGGACTGTTTCTTTTGCTGTGCAAAAGCTTCTTATCTTGATGAAGTCCCAATAGTTCATTTTTGCCCTTGCTTCCCTTGCCTTTGGTGATGTTTCTAGGAAGAAGTTTCTGTGGCTGAGGTCGAAGAGGTTGCTGCCTGTGTTCTCCTTTAGGATTTTGATGGACTCCTGTCTCACATTTAGGTCTTTCAACAATTTTGAGTTTATTTTTGTGTGTGGTGTAAGGAAATGGTCCAGTTTCATTCTTCTGCATGTGGCTGTCCAATTTTCCCAACACCATTTGCTGAAGAGACTGTCTTTTTTTCCATTATTAAGACCATCTTTTTTCCAGGTGCCTGGGGGGCTCTGTCGATTAAGCATCTGACTTCGGCTTGATCTCAAGCTCCTGGGTTGGAGCAGGGAGCCTTCTTCTCCCTTTCCCTCTGCCCCTCCCCTTGCTCATGCTTTTGTGTGCTCTCTCAATCTTTCTCTTTCTCAAATAATATCTTTTTTAAAAAAGGCCATCCTTTTCTAACTTGAATGTACTCATACATTTGTCATGAATCAGGTAGACACTATGTCTGTGGGTCATTCTGGGTCCTCAATTGTTTCAATTGTCTTTTGTCTATCCTTAATTACTATAGCTTATAAAAAGCCTTTGGCATCTGGGATAATAAATCCTCCAATGTTATTCTTCAAGATTATCTTGGTCATTCCTAGCCTTTGAATTTCTACCTAAATTTTGAAATTAAATTGTCTATCTTAACTACTATATATTTTAATATCTTCATAATTTTTCTGACTTTTTTTTAAGGGGGGGACAGGGAGAGAGAGAGAGAGAGAATCTTAAGCAAATTCCATGCCCAACATGGAGCCTTATGTGGGGCATGATCTCACAACCTTGAGATCATGACCTGTGCCAAAATCAAGCGTTGAATGCTTAACCAGTTGAGCCACCCAGGCTCTCCAATTTATCTGACTTTTTAAATTTCCAAACTAGACAGGTTGATAAGTTTATTTTGTGTGACACATTGTTTTTAAATATCAAGTTGAAATATTCCAGTTATTTGAATCTAAACAGTCCTTTAAAAATATCAGTGACTTTTATGTTCTTGAGTCATTAGAAAATGGTATTAAGTTTGCCAAACTTCACTGACATTAAAGTAGTAGAAGTAAAACATCAACAACAATCTGTGGAGCAAGAGAGTTTCAGTGGAAATAAAATATCTCTGTGCTCCTGAATGAGGTAGTTGAAGTGCTTATGGTGGTTGAGGGAAGTCCCTCGGGTGGGGAGTAAGGGGGCATATGTTTTCTAGAGCAGAGTACTTTTACTGCTTTTCTGTGAGAGTAGGGAAGATGTCTCACTGTAAATTTTTGTTATCAAGTTAACAAGCTTTTTAGCCTTGTTGGTAATTTTCTACAATGTATGTTTATGGTCCTTCTTAGTGATCGAGGATTTTTATCTTGTCTCCCACAATTTAACCTTTAGATAATTTCAGTTTTCTGCAATCAGTATTTTTAAAAATCTTTTTAAAGTATAAGAAACATTTTTCAAAGGAATCTGTGTCAAACCTTTCAATAACCGGATACGTTATAGACAGTGTATTTAGACCTGTTTTTATCAATCTTGAAAAAGATGGGACTTACTGAAATATTTAAAAAGAAATCCAGATTCTACAAAGAATATTTAAATGATTCCTGAATAAGAAATAACCTGAAGAAATTCCATATCCAACTGCTGCCTATTATAAATCAAAGAAACTATTGGTTCCCAAGGATTTGTAAATTCTATAAAATTCAAAACAGATTATTTCAAATAGAAGATAGTGAAGATTTTTGTATCAACTATTTCAAGTCCATAATGCTGTATTTGGAATTGATTTAATGTATTTTTTTCAGCTTTATTACCTTTATTATTCCCTTTGTACCTGGTCTGCATTTCTGCTTCATTTAAAGCTCTCAGCTTGGTGATTCCTGAACTGGTCCATGACCAACTCCAGATCAGATTCTCATGAAGCTGCTTCAAAGATTAAAAGCAATGGTTTCTCTCCTGAAATTAGGTGTTTCTCTTATAAAGAAGTGGGTGAATTTATTCTTTGTCCACTCAGGAATTACCATAATGAGCTGGTCTATTAGGCTGTCAATAGATTAAAAACATCTATAAAAAGCTCAAAATAAAAGAATGTCTCACTTTTATTTTTGTTATAATGTCACTTTTTATTTTTTTGGATAAAATATTTCAGAGCAATAACATTTGTTTTATGCTAGATGTCCTAAAGGTATCCAGTTGGCAATTCCAGCTGTTGTCCCCAAATATGCTTTGGATTGACTAGTTAGAATCCTTTTTATTTTGCCACGTTCAAACATTCATATTTCTTTCCCCCCAAAATGGCAGATTGTTTTCAGTCACTGACAGTTATTGTGAGTGTATTCTTCTTTCAAATATAAAAAAATTCTTTGTCATTATTTATATCTGGTGAGTCATTAAGAATACCACACAAATCTGACTCGTATTGCAGTTGATAACTTAATAGTTTAAGGACTTTCCAATTTTTTTTTCTCTATTCAGAGAATATCTTTTTTTTTTGGTAATTGTATTATATAAATAGGTGGTAAACATGCAAGGTACAGAATTTTAAAGCATATATATTGAATAGTACATTCTCTTTCCCCTGTTCCTAGGCACTCAAATTCCAGTAGACAGCCATTATTTTCTATAATTTCTAAGATATTGTAAGTATTTAAACATCAATAAATTGCATATAAATGTGGGTATGTTATAGAGTTTCTTTAATATTTTTGATGGTGGTGTTACCTTGTATGAAGGTACATTAAATATTTTACCCAGTTCTTCGATCAGCTGGACATTAAGATGGCTTACAACATTTTGCATAACAAAACATGTTGCAATGAAAATAATTCTACATTAGTTTAGTTACACATTCACAAGTTCCAATTACCCACCCACCATTAATATGTAACTATGTCTCTCTCTCTCTCTTTTTTAAAGATATTAATTATTTATCTGACAGAGAGAGAGACACAGTGAGAGAGGGGACAGAAGCAGGGGGAGTGGGAGAGGGAGAAGCAGGCTTCCCACCGAGCAGGGAGCCCGATGCAGGGCTCCATCCCAGGATCCTGGGATCATGACCTGAGCCGAAGGCAGACACTCAACGACTGAGCCACCCAGGCACCCCTGTAACTATGTCTCTTTTCACACACCCTCTCCAGCATAGTGTCACAAATGTTTTTTCCTCATTAACTTCATAAGTAAAAAAAAAAGAACTCTAACTCTGATTTTAATTTGCATGTGTGTTAATCTGAATACAGTTGAGTTTCTTCTATATTTAAGAGTTGTTTGCATTTTATTAAGCTGTAGGCAAATATGAAGTCTAATAACCACATAACCCCAAATATGATTCAATTTAAAACATTGTTCCTTCCACAGATGGCATCTGTTTCAGACTGGATAGCTTCTCGTTTTATTGTTTACTCCTTTTTCTCTCTAAATTGTCTCTGGTTATTCTGGGATTGGGCTAGAGAGAGGCAGGGGAGCCAAAGACCAGGAAAGTTTTACTTCAATTGTGCCATCTGAATATATCCTCGGAGTCCTAGGTTTGATAATTTCAGTTGCTGAGTTTTTCACTTGCAGCATACTTCTGTGGGTTTCCCTGGAGAACTTCCTTCTGGGAACCTCTAGGTGCATTTCCTTTGATGAGGGTCATGTTTTCTTTGCTTAGGGCTGCTTTTAACTCCAACCCAGCCTCTGGGATTCTTCCAACCAACCCTCTGTTGGGGGACTTTTGCCTCTCCAAGTATCATTCAACACAAAGAGTTTACCACTCGGGATGTCTTTTGGTTTGAGCAAAAGGTTGTTTTGTTTTGTTTGAATTACTTGCATCCAGTAAGGAGACCGAGCTAGTTCTCAAAGCAGTCTCCCCTTAGGGTTAATGCAGGAAGCTTTTATTTAGCATGCCAAGGGGGCAGGGTCAGGAAGTTTGCATATTTATTAGGGAATTCATACATATTTTATTAGGTATCTAAGTTAAATGCACATGCTTAGCATGTTAACATGGTAGTGCATATGTCTTATGTTAAAAAAAATGGCAGAACACTTCACCCTTAGGAGGAGACTTTAGTATTAAAATGCACTAAAGGTAACTGAGGGCAGCTTTGAGGACTTCTGCACATGTCCTCTGCTCCGATCTGGGTCAAAATGGTTCTGTGTTTTTGCATTTGCCCCATGGGAGTGTTCAGCTCTTCTAGTGGTTTTGGTGGTGGTTCAGCTTTTCATGTGGCTCTTCCAAGTTGGGTTCCTGCAAAACATCTCATGGAAACCACTTTTACCTACCTCATAGATTTTGTTATGCCTTCAATGACACAAGTGGTTTTCTTGGATGAACTACTTTATAAGATGCCCCAAAGCTGGCTTTCTTGATGAGTTTCATGACAACAGACATCTTTGATGTTGATGAACATATAGGAAATCCCTGAAGCAGCCCTCTCTCTGTGTTCAGACCTCAGACCCTTTCTTTCCTTTACACTTATCCTGGTAAGAGGTTTACTCCAAACCTTGGCTGGTTCTCCCTTGACCTGGCATTACACCCCTCATTCAATTATTACTATTATTATTTGTAGATATTTACATGCATTTAAATGTACAAATCTTAGATCTAGGTTTTTAACAGATAGTGTGCAATCTACATCCCATTACGATATAAAACATTTGCGTTTTCTCCAAAATTCCCTTTATCCTTTTCTAGTCTGGCCTATCCCCACCCCTACCTCCAGCTGAAAAAACAAAACATTGCCCTAATTTCTTTTAAACCTTAGATGAAGTTTTGCCTGTTTTAGAAGATATATGATGGAACCTGGTGTATGTACTTTTTTGGTTTTGGCTTCTTTTGCTCAGCTCATCTGTGAGATTCATCCATGTTGTTGAACCTGTCAATAGTTTCCTCTGTTGTGTTGCTTAGCAGCATTCTGTTGTATTAATTTATTTCAATTTGTTATCCATTCTTTTGTCAAGGGATATTTTGGTTGTTGCCAATTTTGTGCTATTGTGAATGAAGTTGCTGTAAACATTATTAGATACATTGTTTTATAAAGACATTTTCATTTCTTTTTTTTTTAAAGATTTTATTTATTTGACAGAGAGAGACAGAGTGAGAGAGGGAACACAAGCAGGGGGAGTGGGAGAGGGAGAAGCAGGCTTCCCACGGAGCAGGGAGCCCAAGGTGGGGCTCAATCCCAGGACGCTGGGATCATGACCTGAGCCAAAGGCAGATGCTTAATGACTGAGCCACCGAGACATTTTCATTTCTGTTGGATAAATTTCTAGGAGCAGAATTATTGCATCTATAAATAAGTCTGTTTAATTTCATAAAGAAATGTCTAAACAGTTTTCCAAAGCGGTTGTACCAGCGATGTATGAGAGTTGCAGCTGTTCTACATCCTGCTAGCATTTGATTTAAGTTTAAGTCATTCTCATGAGTATGTACTAGTATCTCAGTGTGTGTGTGTTTATTGAACTATAGTTGACATGCAATGTTACATTAGTTTCAGGTCCACAGTGTAGTAATTTAACAAGTTTATACTTGATGCAGTGCTCACATAAGTGTAGATACCATCTCTCGCCATACAATGCTAGCACAGTACTATTGACTATATTCCCTTCTATCCCTATGACTCACTCAATCCCTAACTGGAAGCCTCTATCTCCCACTGCCCCAAAATGGGTGCATTTTGCCCATCCTCCCCACTCCTTTGCTCTGGCAACCATTAGTTTTCTGTATTTGAGTCTGTTTCTGTTTATTCGTTTTTTTTTTTTTTTTTTTCATTCTACATGTAAGTGAAATCCTATGGTATTTGTCTTAGTGTGACTCCTTTCACTCTAGGTCTATCATGTTGTTGCAAATAGTAGGATATCATCCTTTTCACAGCTAAGTAATAGTCCTGTGTGTGTGTGTGTGTGTGTGTGTGTGTGCAATATCCTCTTTATCCTTTCATCTATTAATGGGCACCTAGGTTGATTCTCGATCTTAGATATTGGAAATAATGATGCAATAAACATGGAGGTGCATATGTCTTTTTGAATTAGTGTTTTCATTTTCTTTGGGTGAAATACCCAGTAGTGGAATTACTGGATCATATGGTATTTTTATTTTTAATTTTTTGAGGAACCCCCATACTGTCTTCCACAGTGGCTACACCAATTTGCATTCCCACCAACAGTGTATGAGGGTTCCTTTTTCTCCATATCTTTACCAACACTTTTTGTTGTTTTTGATTTTAGCCATTCTGACAGGTGTGAGGTGATATCTTCTGGTGGTTTTCATTTGCATTTCCCTGATGATGAGTGATGTTGAACATCTTTTTATGTGTCTGTTGACTGTATATATGTCTTCTTTGGAAAATGTCTATTCATTGCCCATTTTCTAACGTGATTTTTTTTTGGGGGGGGTTGAATTGTGTAAGATCTTTACATATTTTGGATATTAACTCCTTATCAGATATATCATTGGTAAATATTTTTTTCCCATTCAATAAGTTGCCTTTTTGTTTGTTGGTTTCCATTGCTGCTCAAAAGCTTTATTTGGTGTAGTCTCGATAGATTATTTTTGCTTTTGTTTCTCTTGCCTCAGGAGACAGGTCTAGAAAAACTTTTCTATGGCTGATGTCCTAGAAATTACTGCCTGTGTTTTCTTCTAGGAGCTTTATGGTTTAGGTCTCAATTTTGGATCTTTAATCCATTTTGAGTTTCTTTTTGTGTGTGGTATGAGAAAGTCATCCAATGCCATTCTTTTGCTTGTAGGTATCCAGTTTTCCCAGCACTATTTAATGAGGAGGCTATATTTTCCCCTTTGTATGTTTTTGCATCCTTTTTTGAAGATTAATTGACTACATAAGATGGGTTTTTTATGGCTTTCTATTCCATTTCATTGAGTTATTTTTGTGCCAGTACCTATACTGTTTTGATTACTACAGCTTTGTAGTATATCTTGAAATCTGGTATTGTGATACCTTCAGCTTTGTTCTTAAGATTGCTTCAGCTATTCAAGGTCTCTTGTGATTCCACACAAATTTTAATATCATTTGTTCTAATTCTGTGAAAAATATCAGTATTTTGATAGGTATCGCTTTAAATCGGTAAATTGCTTGGATAGAATGGACTGTCTGTTGTTCTCTTCAATGTCGTTCATCAGTGTTTTATAGCTTTTTCACCTCCTTGGTTAAGATTATTTCTAGGTGTTTCTTTTTTGGTGCAATTGTAAATGGAATTGTTTTCTTAATTTCCCTTTCTGCTACTTCACTATTAGTGTATAGAAACACAACTGATTTTTGTGTATTTTGTATCCTGCAACTTTAGTGAACTTAATTATTCTAATAGTTCTTTTTTATTTTTTTTGGTGGAGTTTTTAGGGTGTTCTGTGTATAGTATCGTGACATATGCAAATAGTGAGAGTTTAACCTCTTCCTTACCAGTTTGGATGCCTTTTATTACTTGTCTGATTGTTGTGGCTAGGACTTCCAGTACTATATTGAATGAAAGTGGTGAGAGTGGACCTCCTTGTCCTATTCCTAATCTTAGAAGAAAAGTTGTTTTTCGCCACTGAATATGATGTTAGCTGTGAATTTTTCATATATGCCCTTTCTTGTGTGAAGGTATGTTCTCTCTAAACCCACCTTGTTAAGAGTTTTACTGAGACCTTTAATTCAACTAGCTAAACTCTAACAGCATCATGGAATTTTAGTATCTTTATTGATACAAGGATAAATATTTTACAAGATTTCTTCTTTCACATGGTAAGAAAGGTGATTTTACATAACATTTAAATTCTCCATGAATGAAAACTCATGTTCACCAGGTTTCTTAATAAATACAATTGAAATTTATACTTTATAATACAGCTCAATCATATTAAAGTCTACAATCTGATTCCACAAATTGTAGAGAAAATTGGCAAGAATTATGACATTATATGACCTTTAAAAGAGACTTATTTGAATATCAAATGATTCAAAGAAGAGAAGATAGATGAAGCAGTTGGCAATTTTTGCAAAACTTTTTCTCTTTAAGTTCATGCTATAAAAGTCAAATGTAAAGTGAAAGCGGTTGAATCACAATATCATACAGTTTTCCAGAATTATGCTAAAAAGTCAACACTTGATTTATCCTTTGTTCTAAGAATTAGCCTAGTTGAAATTTGAATGTATCTTAGCCAAATGCTATAGATTTGGACTAAATAGAAAAGTACACATACAATATATAAGCAAACTCATAACTGAGTTATTAAAAGAAGTAAAGTAAAAAAAAAGGTGATTACCTAGGTACATTTTGTTATAGCTAATCAGGAAGTAGTAATAAATTGAACCATTAGTAAGAAATTAAGCATCATAGTTACTGGGAAAGAATCTTACCGTTGTGTATTATTGAGTGCTAAAAAGTGGTTTGCTAGGATTATGATCCTGTTAATAGGCTAGAATATTCATACTCTTGTACCTGTTGAAAACAACTGAAAATTCTGGATAAATATTTGAAAACTAGATACTTTAAAAGCATCAAACACTGACAATATAGTGAAAAATCACCAGGCCAGCTCTAAGTGGAAACTAGAGTACGTATGAACATTTAGAGAGCCAAAGTCATGTTTTCCTTGAGGCATTTAGCAAGCTAGGTATGTACATACTGGCTCTGGAAGCCTAGATGGAACGAGCAGAAAAATATCCAAAGCTCAAAATTGCCCAAAATGGGCCACAAAGGCTTGCACAGTTATAGTAATAGTGAACCAAAAATACATTGAACCTGCTTGGCCAAGGGACCTGTGAATAAAGTTGCTTTGTTGTGGAGCAGAGCATGAAAGCAAAACAAAACAAATTTATTGAGGCCTTTTTTGTTGTTTTTTTGTTTGTTTGTTTTGTTTTGTTTTGCCAAGCAAAGAATCTCTCTTGGTGATTGTTCCATGTGCATTTGAAAAGATTGGGTGCAGTGTTTTGTTCATGTCAAGCCCACTTGGTTGACAGTGTTGCTCAAGAATTCTGTATCCTTACTGATTTACTGTCTTATTATTTTAACAATTAAAAGGACAAGGGGTTTTAAATCTTTAAAGTGGATTTCTTGTAGACAATAACTGTTGGATCTTCTCTTTTTATTCAGCTCTACAGTTTTTTAATTGTAGTGTGTGGATATACATTCAATCTCATTATCTAATTATAATTATTAATTATCTAATTAATCTACAATCTTGCTATTTGTACTGTATTTTTTGGAAAGACTAATAAAACTAATAAACCTGTAGTGAGACAAATCCAAACAGAGAAGTCAACAATCACCAATATCCGTAATGGAAACCAGCTATAAGTGCAGGTACTGCAGACTTAAATGATAATAAAATATAACTTTAGGACAAGGTTTGACCTGTGGCCAGTTTTGTATAGTCCTCACCCTAAGAGTGACTTTTACATTACTAAAGGGTTGTAAAAAGAAAGAAAGAAAACAAAAAACAAAGAATATGCATTAGATACCATTTGTATTCCACAAAGCTTCAAATATTTACCTTCTGGCCCTTAAAAAAAAGTTTAACCCTTGTAAATTGAAAAAATTTGACATACTGGATAAAATTGTAGAAAAATATTACTTACCAAACTAAGAGGAAATAGAATATTTGTATGGTCTAAAACCATTAGCAAAGTTCAACTAGAGACAAAAATCTTCCCCAAAAGAAAACTAGCCCAGATGGCCTTACCAATGTGTTTTACCAAATATATTATTGAAAGACTCTTCCAGAAAATAGAAACAATATAAGGAATATACTCTTCATCTCATTATATAAAGCCAGCATAATTTGGATACCCAAAATAATAATCACAGTGCAAACAAAACAACTTCATGGGCGAATCTCTCTATGAACATAGACACAAAAATCAAAACAAGACAAATCTAACAATGATTTTTAAAAAATGTATCATAACTAGGTTAGAATTATCTTAGGAAAGCAAGGAAGGTTTATCACCAGAAACTAAATTTGACCACGGTACCATGTTAAAGGAACAAATTCATATGATCTCAATAAATGCAGAAAAAACATAAGATTTATTAAAAAAAATAAACAAAAGACAGCATGCTCAAAATTGAGTCCCTTGGGCTCAGCCCATGTCACCAAACTGAGACAATACTTAACCTAATGGCAGTTTCAGCTTCTTTCAGGAATGTACTCTTAACCAGTCAGTCTGGGATATTCTTGTCAGCACTAGTGAGGTAATCTTCTGAGGTATACTCCTGACACCCACCAAAGGAAAGTGACCTTATTGGAAAAATCCACTCTTCTAGAATAACTCCTTTCCCCCACTCCTTCCATCTATAAAAGCCTTTGATTTTGTGCAGCTACTCAGGACTCCTTTCTAATTGCTAGATGGGATGCTGCCCAATTCATGAATCATTGAATAAGGCCAAATTAGATTTTTAAATTTACTTGGAGAAAATTCACAAATATTCATAATAAAAAGTTCTTTCTCCTTATATCTTTTAAAACATCTACAGTAACACTTGAAAGTCAAAGACCAATTTAATGTAAAATCAGGAATGAGGGAATCTGTTCTAATATTCAATACTTCATTTGAACGTCTAGTCAGCGCAGTAAGACCAAGATAAATAAAAGAATTTCAAACAATGACACAAATGGTCATTATCAACTGATTATGAGGTTATCTGCTCAAAATCTAAGAATTCACGTTCACATATTTAGGTGCTTCTCCAAAATCTTCCTAACAGCACTGATAAGTGGACAATATAGAAATGAATTATTAGGCCAAAATCTAAATGGTAAAGGGAAACCAGGATGGACAGTTCAAACCAGACTCCAAAACAACTAGGATGCAAAGTTGAGCTGTCAGCTTGATGGCTGCCCTTCGGAATAATACTCCCTGCCCTTTTGAAATAATAGTCTGCACTCTTATTTTTACGTCTTAAACTTCCAGTTACTCCCAGATAATTGCAGTCTGATTCCCACTCAGTGTCACTGAAATTACTCTTAAACAGCCCAGTCTGTAGGTCTAACTGCCTGTTAGAATATGCCTATGTATGCCCATCTCTTTTTCCTTTTTTTTTTTTTTTTTGCCTTTTCCTTTCTTTCCTCCTCCTTTTGCCTTTTCTTTTTTCTGAGTGAAAACAACCATTAGTAGCTTTGTCTTCAAAGGTAGAAGGAAGATATCTTTATGGAATATATCTTTTTCCCTTGAAACAGTAATTTTTTATTTTTTAAAAGATTTATTTGAGAGCATATGCATGAATGGGGGGGGGGAAGAGAGGAGAATCCCAAGTGGACTCCCTGCTAAGCATGCTGCGAGTCACGACCCAGAGATCTTGACCTGAGCCAAAATCAAGAGTTAAATGCTTAACCGACCGAGCCACCCAGGCCCTTCTGAAACAATAACTTAAAGGGTCTATTTTAGTTATTTAGACAAGTTAAAACAAAGGATGCTTAGATATCTTGAATTTAACCTTAATTCTAATATTTTTGAGTTGATGAATGTATATTTTAATATCAGAATTATACTAATATTGACACATTTTCATCAAGAACATGTCTTCTGATACAGGCTATATTAAGCAAATTCACCTCATTTTCTTTATAGCAAATTTAAACTGCTTCCCATTTTTTTCATTTTAATTTTACTGCAATTATTTTCATAAAATTATTTTTGTGTCGTGGTTTCAAAGAATACTGGGTACCTGTCAACTGTATCAAATTGTATTGATCATGTTTCTGTTATTGGGATCTTTCTTTTTCATCATGTCCATCAAGCCCAACATTCTTGGGTTTATCTGCCAAATGTAATATATGTAAACATACTAGATTTTTCTTTAGTTTTAGGCAGTTATAAATTTGCTACCTGCCATTTTAGATGTTAACTTCGTATTTTGTTGATTATTTCTATGAAATGTGTTATAAAAACTTCCATTAAGACTTATGTAAACAGTAAACACTATTTTCTATAAATCTGTTTTTACCTCAAATATCCATTACTAGGTCAATGGAAAACTTTCCCTCAGTTCTTCCTGAGACTCTGTCCTCCTCTGTAAAATTTTATCTTCTCTGTATGACACCGTGCATACCGATGCACAGAGATTTATCAGTAGTAGGTTCACTCAAGTTGATACAAATGCCTGATTCCTGTCTATGTGCCCCTTCAGGACCAGCACATTTCTTTTGAACCCTTTTAGTAATAGTTCATCAGTGAGACCTCCGACATTTGTTTCCATCTGTTCAAATGCAGGGCAAACATTCCTCTCAGGTACCTCAGATCTACTCATGTGCCTTGAGGTGCTGCTAGCAAGCAGAGCTCGGGTTCTTTTTGCCCTTATGACCTAAAGATAGCTCCTGACTCCACTGCCAATATGTTTTTCTTTCAAGGTAACTGGAAAGCTGTGCTTTATTTAAGTATAATTAACATACAGTATTCCATTAGTTTCATGTATAATATGATTCACAGAATTCTAGACATTTCTCAGTGATCATTGAGATAAGGGTACTCTCTATCACATTTGTCTATTTCACTCATTCCCTCCCCCTCACAAACCACCCCTCTGGCAACCACTAGTTTGTTCTCTGGACTTAGGAGTCTTTTTTTTTTTTTTTTTTAACTCTCCCTTTTTGTTGCTGCTGGTTTGTCCTGTTTCTTAAATTCCACATATGAGTGGAATCATATGGTATTTGTCTTTTATTTCAGTTAGTGTTATACCTTCTGGGTTCCCTCATATTGTTGTAAATGACACAATTTCATTCTTTTTTATGGCTGAAAAATACTTCATTTTTCCATTCATCTATCAATAAACACTTTGGTTGCTCCACATCTTGACTATTGTAAATACTGCAATAAACATAAGGGTGTATATATTTTTTCAAATGAGTATTTTTGGATTTTTTTCTTTAAATTTTTTTATTGTCATGTTAATCACCGTACATTACATCCTCAGTTTTTTTATTTTAAATTTTTTTATTGTTATGTGAATCATCATATATTACATCATTAGTTTTTGATGTAGTGTTCCATGATTCATTGTTTGTGCATAACACCCAGTGCTCCACGCAGAACGTGCCCTCTTTAATACCCATCACCAGGCTAACCCATCCCCCCACCCCCCTCCCCTCTAGAACCCTCAGTTTGTTTTTCAGAGTCCATCATCTCTCATGGTGCGTCTCCCCCTCCGATTTTCCCCCGTTCATTCTTCCCCTCCTGCTATCTTCTTTTTTTTTTTTCTTAACATATATTGCATTATTTGTTTCAGAGGTACAGGTCTGTGATTCAACAGTCTTGCACAATTCACAGCACTCACCATAGCACATACCCTCCCCAAAGTCTATCACCCAGCCACCCCATCCCTCCCACCCCCCCACCACTCCAGCAACCCTCAGTTTGTTTCCTGAGATGAAGAATTCCTCATACCAGTGAGGTCATATGATGGATTTTTTTTTGGTAACTCGCCAGCATTGGAATTACTGGATTATATGATATTTTTATTTTAAATTTTTTGAAGAATCTCCATACTGTTTCCCACAGTGTGTGCATCAATTTGCATTCCTACCAAGCAGTGCATGAAGGTTCCTTTTTCTCTGTATTTTTTCCAACACTTGTTCTTTCTTGTCTTTTTAATTCTAGCCATCCTGACAGGTATAAAGTGATATATCATATGGTTTTAATTTGCATTTCTCTGATGATTGGTGATGTTGAGCATATCTTCATGTGTCTGTTGGTCATTTCTATGTCGTCTTTAGAAAAATGTCTATTCAGAACACTGCCTCCTCTAATCTATTGATTCCCTCTATAGTATTTTTCTTCTAGTGTATTCAGTTATTGAATTCTTCCTCTCTGATCGGTTCCTTTTAATATTTTCTGTCTCTTTGTCAAAGGTCTCACTGGGATCCTCCATTCTTCTCAAGTCCAGTAAGTATCTTTATGACCGTTACTTTGAATTCTTTATTAGGTGTATTTCTTACCTCAATTTTACTTACTACTTTTGCTGTGGTTTTGTCTTGCTCTTTCATTTGGGACACATTCCTCTGTCTCCTCATTTTGTCCAGCTCTGTGTTTGTTTCTATATATTAGGAAAGTCAGTTACATCTCCTGATCTTGAAAATAGTGACTTTATGAAGAAGAGTTCTTGAGGTGTTCTGTGGCACAGTTCCTTTGTTCACCAGAACCAGACATTTCAGGGGTGTCTCCTATGTGTGTTGTGTGTGCCCTACTTGTAGTTGAGCCTCATTTATCTTCAGTCCACTTGGCTGCAATGGCCCACTTTGTCAATTAAGGGGACAGTCTGGGACCACAGTGGGTTGGATGGTGTCAGCTGTCAGACCACATGTCTGTCCTCCACAATTTTTTTTTTTTTTTTTTTGCCAGGGCTGTGGTTCTTCTGAACTATAGGGTGTTTTACCTGTATTGTTCCCTGAGAGGCTTTCATTGGTGGGCAGGGCTGGCAGTTCGGACAGATGCCTTTCAGGGCTGCAGAGGCACTTATAGGCAGGGCACTTTCTCTGCAGTGCCAGTAATTAGTTTCAGCGGCTGGGGCTGCGGTCGAACTGGTATGTGAGGTTATCTCTCTCCAGGACAGGACTCAATTTGGGGTGGTGCTGGTCCTTTGCTTTGGAAGGACTCCTTAGTTGGGTGGGTTAAATGGGGTGGATTCTCAGGAGAGTGTAGGGGAAGGGTATGCGGTGTTAGCAAGGTAGGTGAAGAGTGTTGGTGCTGTTTCCTGCCAGTGTCTGGCTATCTAGGCCAGGGGAGGGGGCAGAAAAATGGTGCCCTATAGCTCTTTTGTTTTTGAAGAAGTCTCCTAAAGATCCCTGTCCCTCCAGCACATGTTCTGAGATTAGTAAATAAAGCTTCATGTATAACCCAGGTGCTTTTTAAACTGCTGTTTATATGTCATATCTCAGTGCTATCTCTTTAAGGGCAGGGACTCAGTTTTCTACGCTCTCAGGCTTTCCCTGAGAGCTTGCTGATTTTTAAAGTACCCAGACTTAAGCCCTGCTCATTGTAAAAACTTGCAAAATTAAGCCACGCTGGATTTCAAAGCCAAATATTATAGGCATTTATCTTCCTAATGCAGGTCCCCCATGTCTGGGGTGTCTGGGGTGGGATCTACTCCTCTCATTTCTCCATGCTTATGGTATCACTTCTATTTGTGGTTAGTCTCCCCTAGAAGTTTGGTTTCTGATCACATCTCTGTCCCTTCTACTCTTTCTTATGTGTCCTTCCGTCTATGATTAACTGTGGAAAGTCTGTTCTGTGCATCTTTGGGTCATTTTCTGGGCTGGTTGCACTGATATGGATATTATCTAGGTGTGTTCTCGGGATAAGGTGAGCTTTGGATCTGTCTACTCCACCACTTCATAGAACCATCCGAAAGTATTTATTTTTCGTCTTTGTGACAGGGATCCCATTTTCTTTTTTTCTTCACCAGAACATAGTCTTTACCCAGAGATCGATTTAATCTATCTTTTTTTCATTCTTTCTTTTTCTTTATTTTACCTCTAAATTCTTCTAAGAATTTAAGATGTGTAAAAACAAAAACTTAAGTCTACTTCTATAGTTTATGCTCCTACAAATTTCCCCTGAGGCATGAAAGTAAAGGATAGGCTGTTTGTTTGAGTGATATCCACCTCCTCCAAAGAGACAAAACAAAACAAAAAACAAAAGACTAAAAACCAAACCAAAGCCGAAAACAAAAACAAAACAAAACACCAAAACAACTAACAAGAAACAGGTAAATTATTTCAAAATATTATAAAGCCAAGTTACATAATTTTTATATAATTGATTATTACATTTCTTAATGCTATCAATAGAATGTGATTCTTTAGATAGGCTTCTTTTTAAATAATAAATTTTCCCTTGGGATATTTTAGTGGCTGTGAGCTTTAGTTTGTGTTCATATCTCTAGCAGTCAAATTAACTGGTGTAAAAATTCAAAGTATGTATTTCTTTTAGCAAGGAGCTGAGGGCATTCATATGATAAATGTTTGTTGGCTAAGTTTTAGGAAAGGTTAAAATTGTCAGCTTCTGGCAAATATGTACTCATTGCATTGAGGAAAAGTTAAATATAATAGGATAAGTTTTGGCTTCATAAAAAAATTCTCCCCATTTTATTCCTTATTTTGTGTTTTAATTTTTGCTGGGGAGAAAAAAAGCAAACTTATACATGTGTGGGGACATCTTCTAGAGGGAGGAGGCATAAAATTGAAACCTTCATTCATTTTCCTTTGAAATCTACTGACACCGAAACAATTCTGATGTTCTGGTATTGCCCTGACTGACTTAATACAATCCCCATCCACCCAGCTCCACAAGAGGGGAAATATACCAGGCACATGGACTCAATACAGGATTCTGGGTGATCTTGAATGAGAACGTGCTCCTGGCTTATGTGTGCCTGATTCAGGGAGCTTCTCCTGACCAGATCTGTGCCTATGTTTTGGAGTGAGAACATAGCGGGAACTGCTGCATAGATCTCTATGCGTATCTTAAGAAAATGATCTGTGACTTCTGGGGCTCAGGCCTATGATAATCAGGACTTGGCAGTGATTGAGTGTAACCCAGGGAGATACAATTCCTCTTCTCCTACCCTCTGTCAAATCAGTCCTAGACTAGTCCTAGACTAGTCTAGAGATATGTCACATCAGTGGACAGTGGAGACCGTGGAACTGTAATAACACAGGTCAACAGAAAGCCACAACAGAGCAGACAAGTGGCCCACTGAAATTGTCCAGACTTTTCAATTTCTTTTCCATGAAGTAATTGGAACTGACTGGGATTCTTGTTTTGAACAATTGACACCTTGAACGGTTCTTGGATTTTCCCCAGTAGTAGAATATTCTGCCATAGAAATAAGAAAATATTTCAAACAGGGAAATGAGACTTATGGTATTTAACTTAAATATTAAAAATAGATTTTAGATAACAATATTGAAGAACAAAGTGAGAGGATTGACTCTGACACCACTACTTGACATCACAGCTTACTATAAACTAATCAAGTAATCGAGAGTTTAATATTGGTGAAAGAATAGAGAAATACATCAGTTGAACAGAATGAAGTACCCAGAAATAGACCCACATAAATATAGTAAACTCATCTTTGACAAAGGAACAAAGGCAGTGGCAATGGAGAAAGGATAGTCTTTTCAACAAATGGTATTAGAACAAGTAGATGTCCATGTACAAAAAAAAAAAAAAATTAAATACAGACCTTTCTCCTTTCACAAAAATTAATTTGAAATGGGTCCTAGACCAAAAAGTAAAACACAAAATTACAAAACTTACAGAAAATAGGAAAAAATCTAGGTGACCTTGGATTTGGCAATGAGTTTTAGATACAGTAAAAGCACAACCCATGAAAGAAAAGCCCCAGACTGGGAGAAAATATTTGCAAAACACATCTGATAAAGGACCAAAATATTCAAAGAACTCTTAAAACTCAACAATGACAAAATAACCCAATTTAAACATGGACAACAGATCTCACCAAAGGTATACAGATGACAGCTAAACAAATGAAAAGATGCTGAACACCATGTGTCATTAGGTGATTACTAATTACCTAACAATGAACTTCAACTACAAACCTGTTAGAATGGTTAAAATCCCGAACACCAGCATCACTAAATGCTGTCAGGGATCTAGAGTAACAGAAACTCTCATTTACTGTTGGTGGGAATGCAAAATGGCTTAACCACTTTGGAATTCTCTACTCTCTGATAAATTTTTCTGTAAATCTAAAACTGCTCTAGAAAATAAAGTTTATTGAAAAAATTTAAAAAATTTGACTCTCTAAAATAAACTGGTGAAACTGGATCTGTAACTTATGAGCAGATAGAAAAGGGGAGGCACAGAAAGATTTAATAACTGGCCAGGTCAATTTGAGACTGTGGTTGGTCCTGGAGACTGTTCTGGTTTAGATAATTAGATATCATTCTTATTTTATCACATACTTCCACACATATAATCTCTGCTTTATACTACATTAGCCTGTTTTGTCACCCTACCACTTTCTAGTTAAAAAACATACAAAAACACAGACATTTGCAAACCAACAGTCTTTCCTAGAGAGAGTTCAGAGAGAGAGGTAACACCAAACAACAAATATAAAAACCTAAAATAGCATGTCTAATTTCCAACTTTTAAAAGTCTCATAAGCTACTTGCCACTGGGATTTCTTCTTGGCCCATTGTCCTAAGAAGAATCCAACTTTCTACAGTTTTCTGGCTGTTGTTATTCCATCATTTCTCTCCTCTCTTTTGCCTCAACAGTTCTAAGGAAAAAAAATGAGGGATTAAAAAATATTTACCCAACATTATTTTTCTTATGTTATCATGAAAAACATCCCAATTGTTTCTTTGGTATTTGTTTGGCTTTCCCATCATATAACCTCACCCACCAGCCCAAGTAGTGCATCAGTTCATTACCATCCCTGTAAGGACAATTACTTCCCAAAGAGAAATATTGGTGGTTTTTCTTGGGCCATGCTGTATAGATAATTACATTTTGCACATTCATAAAAATCTCCAAATTAACATCATCATTCATAACATAATTTCTGTTTAGATATGTTGAGTACAGGAACTACTTTTGGTGGTGGTGGTGGTGTTTTACAAAAACTACTTCTTACCAGCAATGTACTTTGGGGACATTACATAAGTTGTAATAATTCCCTTTCTTTACCTGTAAAATGGATATGATAATGTCATTACTTAATAAGGTGATTATTAAAAAATTAAATGAGTTAACATGTGAAATAATCCCAGAACTACATATCAATTTATTTCATTATATTGTAGCTAATATTATTAGTTTCATTTATTAGCAGAGATGTAAAAAAAATCTTTAAATTTAAAATATGCTTAATATTGTAATTATTTCATGGAAACTTCATTTTGAAACTATTCTCTTAAAATCCAAGTTATCCATATATCTCCAAATTGCAACTTTGTACTTATGCCAATACAATTGCCCATCTCTGAAGGCTTTTAGAAATGATATTGATGGTCAAACCTAATAAATGCTCTCTTAGAGTACAAAAATAATCTGAATCCAGGATAAGTCCCATTCCATCCAAATCAGGTGAGATATGAGATGGAGATAGTCACCCACATTATGACAGTAAATTGTGCTAGAAACTGAGAAATAAAGTGGAATAAGAATTTAATTATTTTAAGAACTCCCAGGCTATCATAAGTCCTATATAGAGAGAGATTTAAATGGTCTGAGATGCTTAATCCTAGCACTAATGGACTCAGAGTATCGGGAAACCAGGAACATAAACATAAATCTTGTCCAGAAAAATATTTTTATGAGGACAAGTACCTTCATAGAGAGGATTTTTAAAGTCTCAAAGTCATCACAAATGTATGTTTCGACCTATGTATATATATATATATATATAGCCACAAACCCCTTTCTTATGAGTGCCCAAGAAGATGACAGGATTTTGGCATCTTATATTTTTGTGACACCCAGAGCAAAGAACCACCTCTGAATATTTTCTAACCATATCATCCATTAAGAACCAAGACAGCATGTTGTTTTTTTGAAGATCCCAAATTATTCAATGTTATATATATACCAGAATCTAGCTTCCTTCCAAATTCATAATATATAAGCAGTACAGGGGGGCGAAAGGGCAGGAAACTTGCAAGAATGCCCCCAAATAGTTAAATCAGAATCGGATCTGGGTGCATTCAAATCAGGAAAACTTGTTAAAATACAGATGACAAGACTGCATCTGCTGAGATTCTATTTCAGCTCGTCTGTGATGGGCCAGATATTTGTATCTAACAAGCTCTTTTGATGACCCTAAAGCGCACTAAAATTTCAGCTCCCCTGACAAAGACTAGTGGAAGGAACAAAAGGAGGGGGTAGATGTGAACACTTGTGAACACTCAGGCCTTAAACTCAAAACCCTAGGTGTGCATGGGAGAGGCTGTTTTTCCTTGTTTGTTTAGTTTACTTGATTTTAATATTAGTTTCTATAGTCTTATATTAACACTCAGTTAAAGACTATTAAGCTTGGTTCTGTCAAAGTGATCATGAATCTATAATCTATTTACCATCATACACACACACACACACACACACACACACCGTGTATATATGCAGTGAAAATATGTTCTCAACATAATTCTGTCTTTACCTAAAAATAATTTGGAAGTTAAAAAAGAAAATAACATCTACCCAAATATTTATCTTATTTCCAAAAACACTGTTACCTTTTACTTGTGCTGATTCTTACCATACTCTGTAATGCTAAAAACAAAGAGAAAATAGAATAAAAAAATAAAACAAGGAGTACTATCTTGTACAACTGACCTAAAACATAATAAAGCAAGCTTTTTGAAACAAGTTAACAAGAAAAAATCATGAATAAATGACAGAAATAGAAGTGTTTATCATAAATTCACTACATCCCTTATATTATATACTGAAATAAACTTCAGATATATTAAGCAGGTATTTTGAAAATTCAGAAAAATCTAAGTATTTCATTTGACCAGTTGATAAATATATTTATTTGAAGGAAAGAAAAATGGCAAGGAAATATTAATATGAACATATACTTTTAAATATCTATACAATAAAATACACTGCTAAAAATTTTAGTTACTTTAACAGTTTAAAGCATATTTCCATTCCCAGATAACGGCAAAGTAGCTTTAATAAATATAAAGCTAAGCCAGATATAAGAAAGATTTTAATAGATGAGTGAGCCAAGGATATGAAAATAGAGAAAGAGAAAGCATAAAACAAGAAAAAGAGAAAACAAAGAGAAGACAAAAAACAAAACACTAATGTTTATTTATGGAATTTTTTTTTTACATTATCCTAGTATGAAAAAGATTTGTAGAAGAAAAAGTAGATAGGAAATTTTCTTTCACTTTAGTGATCAAGTAAGTTAAACTTATTTCAATCATACTAAACTCCATAAAACTTTTTCTTAAAATCTGTCACCAGCTGCATATCAGTTTGCAGTTAATGGGTATGGTTTTTCATTTTTTCCTTTTTAAAATATTTTTATGTGATCTCTACACCCAACATGGAACTTGAACTCACAACCACGAGATCAAGAGTTGCATGCTCTACCCCCTGAGCCAGCCAGGCACCCCTGGATATAGTTTTATAAGGCAAATAAATGCTCTTTATAACTGACACAATCTTTTGGAAAGCAACATGATAATAGATAGCATGAACCATAAATTTAGACATATTATTTGAATGAATAGTAATTTCATTCATTAACTTTTCAAAACAACAAAATAATATTTGCAGATAGATTTTTATCATAGCATCTTTAATTTCAACAAAGAATATTACTTATTTCTATTCAATTTTTATTTATAATAGTAGAAATGAGTTGGTAAATTTGAAAAAATAATCTGAAGCTCCTCATAAAATAGACTACAGAGAAACAAAATTATGGAACAATATGAAATATAACAGTATAAAATTAAGCTGTCTACCTATTGCATCTTCTGAAAAATTATTCATTGAAAAGATTGGATAATGCATTTAAACTTCATCCACATTGTTATGTGTATCTGTAGTTCATTCCTTCATCTACTGAGTAACATTCATTTATGATTGTTTATTCACCAGTTGAAGGACCTTTGGGTACAGGCTTTTGTGTGGTGAAAGAAGCCAAAAGGCTGCATTAATGATTCTATTTGTGACTTTGGGGAAGGGACAAAACTATAGTGAAAGAAAACAGACTTGTGGTTGGTAGTGTTTGGAGGTGGGGAGAAGAATGGATTTCAAAGGGATATGCATTAGTTTCCTGGGCCTGCTGTAACAAATTACCACAAACTAGATTATTTAAAACATGTAGGTATTAGAAGTGATTCTGGTGAAGTCTAAGATGGAAATAAGCAACATGTTACTGGACACTGGTAAAAAGACAATCCTTATTATAAAGCGACAGAGAACTTGCCTGAATTGTGTTGGGTGGAAAGTAGAACTTACAAATAATGAATTTGGATATTTAGATAAGAGAATATTTAAACAAAGTGTTGAAGGCATGGCCTAGTTTCTCTTTGCTGCTTATAATAGAGTGAAAGCAAAATGAGGTAAAGTGAGGAGGTAACTGTTAATCTAAAAGAAACTGGAAATTGATGATTTGGGGAAATCTTCAGCATATCCACATTGTTAAAGATGAGCAAGACTCCGCTGGACAGAAATTTGCCCCAGGATGGACCATACCCCGAGTCGCACCCATACCTGATTGAGATGACTCAGAGGATGAGATTGGGGACTTTTTGAGTTGATCATATTTAATTGATGAGATTTTGAATTTAGAGTTGATGTTGCAATGAGGCAAGACTTGGGATGGTTCGGATTGGGTGAATGCATTTTGCATGAATCTGGGGGGAACAGAGGGCAGACTGTTGTTGGTTGAACTGTGTCATCCAAAATATGTTCAAGTCCTAGCCCCTGCCATCTAGGAATGTGTCTTTGTTTGGAAATAGGGTCTCTGCAGATGTAATCAATTTCAGATTGGATCATTATGGATTAGGGCAGGACCTAAATCCAATGACTGGTGTCTTTATGAGAGAGAGGGAGGTTTTAGATATACAGAGACACCAACATACAGGGAGAACTCCATGTGAAGATAGAAGCAAAAATACAGTGCCATGGCCTCAGGGTAAAATTTCTAAGTACAAATTTAGAAGCATCCCATTTGATCCCAAACATTTTGTAATTTCCTTTTTGAGTTTTTTTTCTTTTCTTACCAACTAACTATATAGAATGGGAAGCACCAAGGTGTAGTGGTGCTGGCACCGCATTTCTGTGTTCAAATTTAGGCTCTGCATTTAGTAGCTTTCAGAACGTAGGCGAGTTAATTATCTCTGTGTTTCAGTTCTCTCATCTAGAAAAAGTGCATAAAAAGGAATTGCCTTGTATGGTTGTTACCAGGATTAACTGAAGTGGTATCTGGCTAGCACTTTGAACAGGAACAATGAGAAGAGAACTCCTAGTGGTCTCTGCCAACTTCCAGAACACTCATCTGTTTCAGTCATCTTTGTTTTTGTCTTTTCATTGTTTTCACAATGATGTACTTGATTCTAAAATACATGTTGCATGCATGTGCGCACAAGCACACACTTTTAAAAATATTTTCTCTGTAACTTCTGTTTTTGGAACAGAGGTCCTCAAAGCTCAACTTAAAAAAAAAAAAATTCTTACCAGAAGTCCAGAGAAATAGCTCTTAAAACTTCAATACTCTAATTTAGCTTCCTGAGAGTTTTCTAAATTTTCAGACAGAGATGGCGGGTGATGACCAGGAAAGTTTGGTAACTGTGTTTTTGAAGAAATTCTGAATGCTTTAATAGAAAAAAAAATTGCTCAAGTGTAACTTTACCTATTTCTCAAACCAAGAGTTAATCAATGTACATTAGAAATGGTTGCCTTAAAATTTAGATGTAGGTTAAATTTGACTTTGTTTTATAAGTGAGAAAAATTGGACTTGCTGTTTCAAGTAAACAAACAGTTGCATTATATTTTATTTTCAGAGGGTGAAAAACCATGGTTGTTATTTATGGTAATAGAAATCTTTTAAAAAAATGTTTTCAACAAGAAAAATGTTTATGGCACTTATGTTGGAGTGAAGATAGACCTATGTGACTGACATGCAGAAAAAAATCTCAATGTGAAAATACTTAAAAGAGGTACTTGACAGGTTTATCACTGATTACAGCAACAATGTTAGTTTTATCCTCTCACATCAGAACTAGGGTGGTGACATTGTGTATTTTTAAAATGAAAGGTTGAAAGCTTGTGAAAGCAAAAAGCCATCATACCAAAAACCAAAAAATTAATGCTGTCTATCTTAAGTTATACTCTATTTTGTTAGAGATGGAACTAAATTTAGAATTAGTACTCTTTGAAAAATCAAAATTGAAAAGGACTTATAGGTTTGTGGTTTATCTTTTAATATATGGGAAAATTAAAATTTTTTTACATTTTCAAAATATTGCAAGTACTCTCCATAATGCTGCCCATAAGTGAATAAGAAGCGTGAAAAGCAGCTGATTCCATCCTGAGACTAATGAGAATGCTGGAGTTTAAGAAGCAGGTGCAGGGGATGAGCAGATGTGATAGCTCTCCTTTGCTCCTCTCTTCTCAGAAAGAAAAGGTAGGGATTTGGTGGGGAGATTTAGACACTAGTCTGGGCTCAAGAAATGAATTCAAATTTGATATCTTAAAAGTTGACAGAAGAAACTGAGCTGGACCATGTGGGATGAAGGTGTGGAGTAGAGCAAAAAATGGATAGAATAACTCCCCTTGAACATGTTCATCATGAATGGTCTATTTTAAAAGTGTTTAGAAGTCATATTGATGATAGTTAAACCTATTATTAAAAAGTCTCTTATAAGGAAGCAGTGTGGAAGATTCAATTAAAATAGCAAAGGTCAGATAGTGAAACATTATGAAAGTAGTAAAGATGAAATATTCTTTTACTTGTTTATTCTCCCATCAACCAAAAATGCAGGTGCATTCCAGAACGTGTGTTCTCTCTAGCCAATGTTAAAGCCTCATTGCCACATTGATTGCCATCAAGACTCTGAACTAATACATTTCTTTGTTCTCTTCCTTCCACCCCTTTCTGAATTTTTCTCACATTTCTAGTTTTCCCTCCCTTTTCACTAATCCACATCCAATCTCAATCACACTAACACTTATTTAGTTTTTGGCCACCCAGATCTGCCCTCTCACTTTCTATTTTCCTTTGTCTCTTCAAGCCCTAATTAACAAATTTAGCCTTTGTGGTTAGAGCAGGGCTAAATCCTAATTTGATTCTCTGTAACAGGCAAGGTGAATTCATTCCTTTAAAGGTTTTGCATTTAAAAGGGGGTATTATCTCATCAAATAATGAATGGACAATGGGAGGTTCTTAAGAGTTACCATGAGTTTGGGGTGCATGGGTGGCTCAGTCAGTTTGGTATCCCACTCTGGATCTTGGCTCAGGTCTTGATCTTAGGGTAGTGAGTTCAATCCCGCACTGGGTTCCACACTGGGCCTGGAGCCTACTTAAAAAAAAAGAAAGAAAGAAAGAAAAGAAAGAATTATGAGTTTACAAAACCAACCATTGAGGGGCACCTGTCTGGCTCAGCTCATAGGGTCTGTGACTCTTGATCTTGGGTTGTAGATTCAAGCCCTACAAGGGGTGTAGAGATTACTTAGAAAAATAAAATCAACCGTTGCAAGTCCACACCTCTCCCCAGTCTTGATTTCTATAAGTGAAACTCACAGGTCTCAGTAAAACAAAACTTTGCAAAGTAGAAATAAAGTTGAGAATCACAATTTCATAAATGTTCATGTGCTGGAATAAATTTTAAATTATAGCAGTTCATTAAATCAAATATTGATTTACACATTCTTATTAAAATAATGTATTTCAGATTAAAACAGATCATTCTTGCTTGGGTCTTTAAAAGAATCTGTAGAGAACAAATAAGAGTTCATCGAGTTAAAAAAAATTTTTTTAAATGTTTAACATATGCTAAGGTCATGCTTAACTGCCTTTGAAACAGAAGTATAGAATCTCAAAGGGAACCAAATTCTTATTGGACTCAAGGAAACCAAAAGTCCAACACTGTATCTTAGTGCTGCCTGGTTACATGATATTAAATAGAGGGGGAAAAATTTGATCTCAAAGTAGGAAAAAGGGAATTCATTTTCCTCCTGAGTTGGAGAAAAACAGTAATGAAAGAAATCTAATTAGCGTTATGAAGCTTGTGAAGACAGATATATCTTTTAAGATTTTATCTGAGAGAGAGTGTGCACACAAGTGGGGGGAGCAGCAGAGGGAGAGGTTGAAGCAGGCTCCCCACTGAGCAAGGAGCCCAACGTGGGACTCGATCCCAGGACCAGGGCATCATGACCTGAGCTGAAGGCAGATGCTTAACCGACAGAGCAACTCAGGTGCCCCAGAGGCATCTTGATATCACTATCTTCACTTGTTATTTGCATTTTATAAATAATACCCTCCATATGTATAATTAACAATAATTTGTGGTCCATGGAACAAAAACCTCAGGGAAACAAAATAAAGGATCGGTTTATGGAAGAGAAAAAAATTATAATAACACTAAGAAATTTTATTGTATTATGCTATTAAAGTTAACAAAAACCAACAATGTAGCCAGCTGGCTACATTAACCTTTCAGCTATTACCCCGTGTTTTTTAAGGATTGGAGACATATTTATGTGTTAATAATGACAAGGTTGAGAGTCATCTACTTAAATTCACTATAACCTTAAAATAGACTTAGAATGGTGCAAATTACAAAGCATTTAATTAAAAGTCAGAATTCCTTGCTTCTCATCAAAGATCTTAATGTCCCATATACTCTGAACCATCAGAACAGCCTGTGTTTCTTTAATTATAATACTTCTCGGTGAGCTTCCTTCCGGTGTTCAGGTTTACCTTAGTGTGTTCAGATTTACTTCTGTAACCTTTTCCTCAACTATAAAAATGTTTATTAGAGGGCAAGCAAGTTCACAGGAATGACTCATTAGTTATAATCAAAAAAGAAAGATAAACATAGGAATTTAAAAAGATCCAGCAGAACTGAAGAAGAATTAGAGGATTATGCAGTGGAAAAGTTCTGAAAGGAATAAAGGATGCTGAAAAAAAAATGTGAATGCAGGCATTAGAACTGCACTCCTATAGCTATTTAGGAGGGAAGCAGGTGAGACATTTAACAGAGACTGGCAGAGCCAGACCAAAATTCTCCGTTGTTTGGTATATGTTGGCATGAATCATTGTGGGCATTAAATGGAAATACGGTTTTGAAAGTACGTATATGACTATGTCTATCTGATTGGCTTCAGTGACAATTGCTCAGAGCTTTTGCCCTCCGAAGCACCCAAATTCATATATTGCTTTTACAGAGATGACAGCAGGCAAAATTTCAAGGCGTTCTATTTGGAAAGCAATGAGAATGCATGTGGAGTTCTCTCTCCCTCAACTTCACTTTCTGACTTTCTCTCAGGTACACTAATCAGGTATAAACTTCTTAATGATTCAGTTATCAGTGACAAAGCAAGAAATTTTATAAACACCTCATAAAAAAAAGGAAAATGAAAACATTCAAGTTTCCAGAAATAAGAATTTTATTATTATAAAGTAAAGCTGTTATTAAATACAACCCATGTATTCCACAAAGTAATGGAAGAGGCTAATTTAAGATGTGTTGACTATTTCTTTAGTGTACTGTATTCATTGTTTTATTTTTGTTAGTTTTTAAAAACAATTTTCTAATAGCTTCCTTCACTCATCAGATTCCCAGTCTTTTTAATTTTTTTTTAAAGATTTTATTTATTTATTTGACAGAGAGACAGCGAGAGAGGGAACACAAGCAGGGGGAGTGGGGGAGGGAGAAACAGGCTTCCCGCCGAACAGGGAGCCCGATGTGGGGCTCGATCCCAGGACCCCGAGATCATGACCTGAGCTGAAGGCAGACACTTAAAGACTGAGCCACCCAGGTGCCCCCCTCCCCAGTCTTTTTTTAAAACAAGATCTGAAGTATTTTAATTGCATGAGGATTTTAGAAGTGTATTACAAGTTAGCAATAAAATACTACATGTGGAGATGCCTGGGTGGCTCAGTCCGTTAAGCAGCTGCCTTTGGCTCAAGTCATGATCCCTGGGTCCTGGGATCGAGTCCCGCATCGGGCTGCTTGCTCAGCAGGGACTCCGCTTCTCTCTCTCTGCCTGCCACTCCCCCTGCTTATGCGCTTCCTCTCCCTCTCTCTTTCTGACGAATAAATGAATAAAATCTTTAAAAAAATACTATATGTGGCAATGTTTCTCCCAAATTACCTGACACAGCAAGGACTGTGAAGTAGTGTCACTTATTAGAACTGAAAATACAATTCTAACATAAAAACTATATTTCCTGAGAAAATAAGATATTTAAGTGTTCTGCCTTATGCCTCAGACTGTTCAGCCCCAGTGTGAGTCCTTTGTCATCAGTGGGCAGCACAGTACCAGGGCAAAAAGCACTGCACCATGAGGCAGAAAGCCAAGAAAGCAGGATGTGAAGGTGGCTGATGATAATACCTGGAAAAAGCATAGAGTATTTTTTAAAAATTTGAAAGCTGAATATAATACATGGAGGAAAGTTGGTCAGTCTCTTGTTTGATAATGCTTTTAAGATTTGTATGATATTCCTTACTTACTCTTGTATTGTTTTACATACCTAACAAGGAAATCATTTGAAAATAGCTTTGGTTGATGATCTAAGAGCTTTGATAAAAAGTAGAGATTTTCTATTTCCTCAAATCCCTGACCAAAGAAAGTAACTTATGAAAAGACATACCATGAAATGCCTACATCATGCCTAAATGTAATTTCTCGGTAAGAGAAACAGGACTCCTTTGGAGAATGAGCTGAATGCAGGGCTGGGGCAGGAAATGTGCAAGATGAGCTGAAACCTGTTATACCAGAGACCAAGAGGTTATGCCCAAAGTGCTTGCATAAGAGGTTCTCACTGTCAAAATATTAGACAATTAGATTATCAAAGACCACAAATGATTGGATCACATCACATAATGCTTAGAACTATGAGTTCATAATGATACTAAAATATGAACTAATAGCTCATTATTATTAGGTCATGTCAGTGGACTACCTTATTCATAAGAAAACTGGTGCAAAGAGAGAAACAATCAAGCATATATGAATAGCTGCCTGTATCACAGATAGAGAGACACCAAGATATTATGTGTCTTGGGGTGGAGAAGGTAACACTATCTTTGAAGTAGTTGTAAAAATGAACAGAATAAAAACTTAATGTAAATTTGACTATGAGCAATTTCAAACTACTCATTTCTTCAACTAATAAAGTTCATGGGGGAAAAAGGAGATGGAGAGTATGCTTCTGGATTAAAAGATTATCAACTGCAATATGTCAACTTTTCAGGTGTATGCAGACTATAGGAGATAGCTCTAGTTATCTCCCACTGTTCCTGGAATGTAGGGAGTGTGCTACAATTATTTCTTCATAGGGAAGAAGGATAATTCTATTTTTCTTTTCTGGAGGTATTTAAAGATAACTGAATAATTTAGAATATTTCTAACTAGTTGTGTAGAACATTATTTTGAAGCATGTAAATATTATTTGGTTTTTCTCTAAAATCTGTTTAGTTGTTCACATTTTTAGAGTCAACAATACTTCAAATAGCATCCCGAATTTAGCAATAAAGAAGGTCACTTTCTGCTAGGAATCCAAAAGGAGTGTGAATGGATAGCATCTGACTTTTTCTGACTTGTTTATTATGACATTTACTAAAGAAACTCTAAATCTTGAAACTTTCTGTGTCATTTTCCATTTTGTTATAATATTCAACCTCCTATAAGCAACATGTTTCAGTATTACTGGTGACATTGATTTTTTTTGTTGTTGTTGTTAGAACTTTGGTTATTTGCTTTTTTTCTTTTTAACTTGTTCAGAATTGATTTCTCTTAGGTATTGGAAGGACTTTTCATCATTAGTCTTAATATCTATGAAAGTGTTTTCCGAAAGAATCGGGAAAAGAGCTTATGCTTGAGTCACAGTAGAGTTCAATTAACTGAAAATAAAACTCATGATGACATCCTCAGAATATATATCATCTTTCAGGTAGAATATAATTAAAATAGGTGAATGAGGCAGAGGAAGAAAAATTTTGATGCTGGAAATGTTCTTTTTAGCACACCAGTTTGAGAATTCCTTCAGATGCTTCTTGGTGACCTAAATATTTAAACATATATTTGAAACCTATTATAAATGTTTATATATATGCTATATACATACATATATACACATATGTATTTGTATATGTATACATGTTTAGACACACACACACATACACACATAACTTGAATTTGAGGAAGAGAGAAACTTTCCATATCACTACCTCTGTTCTCTGTGCCTTCAGTGGAAATCTTCCTACCAAGTTCTCTGGTTAGTGGAAGTTTTATTCAACTTCAGGAGTAATTCAGAATTCCAGTGTGTATAATTTCTAGAATTCTCCAGGACCGAGATATCAACAGTAGATTACCTTTATACTGAATTGCTGAAGTAACTCTAGAAATATTACTGCTGGCTCCTAAAAGTGTCTATAACCTGACCAGGAAAAATTCATCTTCCTATGTATCTGTTATAGCAACAGACCCTTTCCAGATTATAATCAAAAAAGAACATTTCAGAAGTTATATTTCCAGTCTCATCAGAACGGACATACTAAAAAGACAGAACCTTCTTAGAAAATCAGAGGAAGGCATTCACTGATTGCCTTCCTACAAATTAGCCAGATCTTCCTCTACTTCCTAGAAATCCAGCACATGCTTTACTTATTCAAAGTTTACCTTATTCTTTACTATTAAACTTCACTGAAAAGTACTTCTTATGGCTTTTAATATCTCATTCTTGAGTTCCCCCCAGTAATTTGTCATTCCATGTGAACCATGTGATTGTAAAAATGAGCAAGAATAGACATGACTACATAATTCATGTATCTTATAGTCTAGGGCAGGAGGTGGATGTTAATCAATCATAAAAGCAAACATAAAATTATAAATACAATCAGTGGTAAAAAGGAAGTTATATGGTGCTGTCAGTATATAAAAGCATCTTTTACCTTAGTGTGTGGGTCCTTTCCTAGGGAAATGATACTGACCTGAGATATGAATGATTGCTAAGAGGTAGGCAAAGGAGGAAAGAACATATATAGACACCCTTCAATGGGGGAGAAGTATCATGAGAAATTTTGGGAAATGAAGCTGAGGAGATAGGTAAAGTCTTTCCAGGTGCTCTGAATGCCACAGTAGTTGATGTTGGCGTCTATTTTGCTGAGCACAATCTGAATTCCTTTTATAGTTTGAGGGAATTTCCCTGGTGTAGTCTTTGGTGACAAGTTGGGCTTGTCCTTTCCCTACAGAAAATGAAGGGGGCTGAGCATTTCCTCTCCCCACCCTCTGGCACTGGTTAACTAGATGCTTCCATATGAGACTTTGCACTTAACCAAGATGTTAAGACAGCTGAAGAGTATTCACTGTGGCCACAGCAGAGTCACAAGTACAGTAATGATCATGATCAATATCCGTGTTCATGGTGGTATGGCAGGAGAGGCATGTGTCCAAGGGTCAGGATACCTGTGTAGTGGTACCTTAATCGTACTGTTCTTGTGGTATGACTTTGGCTGAATTCTCTGCTGCTTAGCCTTCTGTATAAGTCTGGGTTCTCTAGGTGAGCAGAACCAATAGGATACAGGTATATCCTATATATTTATATTTTCAGGAAGAAAAGTGACCTATTGGTATTAAAATTATATTTAAGTTTTGTAAAAAACCTTAGCATTAAGTAAATGAATGTTCACTTTTCAGTTTTGTTTCCAGTTTATAAAATTCTCTAGAGGTTTTACTTGTTTCAATTTGTAATAGCAAATGGTATACCGTATTATCATGGAAAATCTGTCCCTCAGAATCACCATGTACTAATTAAGATTAGGCTGATTTATTCTTTCATAATATGACATTTGTCAGTAATAGCTTACTTTCATTAATTGTGTAAGTAACCAAATAAATATGTAGAAACTCCAGACTTCAGTAGGTTGATAGGTCGAGGCTATGAGCAATGCTGGAGGGCATATGATTTGACATGAACTTTACACTATTGACTAGGGCATAAACAGCACAACTTTTCTGTAAAGTAATTTGTATGCAGTAAGAGCTTAAATATATTAATCTAATTTGTACTTAAAAATATTTCTCCATATTTCACTTCTAAAGAAATAGAAAAATATTGTAGCAAAAAATTATGTTCAAGTTTATTTGCAGGAAGAATTACTTGGAAATAGTCTGTACTTTCTGTATTTTTAAAATGAATCTACTACGGGTTGGATTCTCCCCCTACCCCAAAAAGATAGATTGAAGTCCTAACCCCCAGTACCTGTGAATGCGATTTTATTTGGAAATAGAGTCTTTGTGGACGTAATCAAGTTATGATGAGATCCTTAGAGTGGACCCTAATCCAATATAATTGATGTGGTCGTAAGAAGAGAAGACACAGTAAGAGGGGATATTGTTATGTGAAGACAAGGCAGAGATTTGAGTTATGCTGTTATAAACGAGAGAATGCCTGGGGTTACCAGAAGCTGGAAGAGGCAAAAAAAGATTCTCCCTTAGAAGTTTCTTGAGGGATCATAGCCATGCCACCACCCTGATATCAGGCTTCTAACCTCTACAGCGGTGAAAGAAATTTCTGTTGTTTATAGTTGCCCAATCTGTGGTACTTTTTTTTTTTTTAACCTGCTCATTTTTTTTAATGTTTATTTATTTATTTATTTGAGAGAGAGAATGAGATAGAGGGAGCATGAGGGGGGGAGGGTCAGAGGGAGAAGCAGACTCCCTGCTCAGCAGGGAGCCCAATGCGGGACTCGATCCCAGGACTCCAGGATCATGACCTGAGCTGCAGGCAGTCCCTTAACCTTTTAACCTGCTCATTTTTAAAAAAAAATTATTGTTATGTAAATCACCATACATTACATCATTAAGTTTTGATGTAGTGTTCCATGATTCATTGTTGTGCTTTTTTTTTTTTTTTACAGCAGCCTTAGGAAACTAGTAAAAAGCCTGTATCACTTTCATAACCAGAAAATTTGTTTAGCAGTAATTGTGTTGGTTCACTTGGGACAGTTCTCAGCCCTATCAGATTCTTTTTTAATAACAAATATTTTGTAATTCCCTTTCCGCTATCCTGAAATGAAATTCATAGGTAATACAACCCACCTACATAATTTCCAAATGCCAATATTATGCCTTGTTATCTAATCAATATAAAATGTTAATTTATAAGGAAATAATAAGTATCTCAATATCTAAAGGTCTTAGCAAGACTTCATAAGAACACATAGTGAAATAGTTGCATGTTTGCACCATGAGTGAAACATGCGGATTCACAATTGTCTTGTATTAATGATTCAAATACCTTGAGTAGTGTGAATGTTTGTATTATGATTTTCTGAAATAGTTAACAACTTTTATTGATTTCTAAGAAATAGGATTCATTTTCTGGATTTAATTTTCATGATAGTTTTCTCATTTATGAAACTATGCTAAATTATCAAAACTCAGATTAATTATCGCCTTTTCCTTGGAATTACTAACCACATTCAGTCATAATTATTCCTCCCTTGTATTCCTGTACATCTGAACTTGCCCATTTTTATACATGGGTATGTGTGTATGTGTGCAACCTGATGCAAAAAGTGCTTTAGTAAAAAGGTATACCTCAGCTATGGGAGGTTTGGCTGGGACTCCCAACTCTGTGGTCCTAGCCAAAGCCAATTGGTAGAAAAAGGCCAGGGAGCATGGAGTAAGGAAGTAAAGTAAAGGAAAATAAAATGAATGTGCTAACCATGGCATTCGTCTGAAGAGAAAATGTGCTGAATGGTAGTTTAGCATTTGTGAAGGAGTAGATGCCACACACCATTTTCCTTCAGCTCAACCAAGTTTACTTTATGCCCTGGGAAACAGCAAGTGTTTGTGAACTGTCTAGTGATTTAGTCATCTCTAAAAGCTATAGTACATGAGGCCTCTTCATGTAGGAAGATTGCTTTGATATCTAGCAAGATGTGTCCATCACAGCATAAATCTGTAAAGGAACTGAGAAAACCTTAACTCTTGGCTCTGGTCTTCTTTTCAGGATCACTTTTCATCAGAGTTAGTCAAACCCCCTTGCAGAATTGTCAGCTGCATTGTATATCAGAGGTCACCATTTGAGCGATGGGTCAAGAACAGCTTCTGCACAGGGGACAGCCAGCTCCCTGAAATAGAACCAAATCAGGCAGACCTTTCTCCCTTTTCTGATCATTGGTAATGGCAGGGGCAGAGGTGGGGGAAAGGTTTCAGCACATATTAAAACAAAAGACAAAAACCAAAACACCAGAAATGAACTCTAGAAAGGTTGGGCAGGACTTCAGCTAATAGAAGATTATGGGAGCTCCAACCAAGGCATATTTTTGTACTTAAATCATCAAGATGCCTGACTTGTTTAGATATCTTTAAATTCTAGTTCCCTTCTTTTGCTCTGTGTTTATTCCTGCTTCCATTTTCTTAAATCCCTTTGTATGAAGAATGGTGTTTCATTTTTATTTCATCTATATAATTCTCAAATTGCCCTATTCCTCCCCTTTCAATTGTTGAAACATTTTTGTAACTTTGAAATTTTGGCACCCAGGTACAGTGTGTTAAGCTTTGAGTTAATGGTAATAAGGCCTAATATTTTTTTGAACACTCGATATGTAGAAATACTGTGGTGAGTCCTTCTCATAAGCCATCTCCTCCCAGTCGTGGAGCCAGGATTGAATTCAGGTTTGTTCAGGTCTGAAACCCATACTTAAAATGACTTATATCGCACTGCTTCCTTGAGATGAAGTCTCGCTAACAAAAAGAATGAGAATAAAGTTGAAGACAAGAATTCTAGTCCTGAGCCTGCCATTATTTAACACTCTTTAATGTTTTCAGAAAATGGGCTTCAGTGGTTTTCAAACCATATTCATGAAAGCCATAGAATTTGCGCAGTTCTTTGGAAGAGGGTTGGAGAATGACACATGTTGATACAGTAGAGATCCAGGATTTGTAACTACTTAGAGTGGAGGGGGAGGGATGGACAGAGGGGAAGAGAGAGAGAGAATCTTAAGCAGACTCCATGCCTGATGTGGGGCTTGATCTCACTACCCTGTGGTCATGACCTGAGCCAAAATCAAGAATCGGATGCTTAACTGACTGAACCAGGTAAATGGGGATTTCAAATAAGAGTTGGCTCTATTGCTTAAAGACACTTTAAATCCCAAGAAGACCTCTAAAACTCCGTCCTTGTTTAAACTGTTAATTATGACTGTAAAGTTTTCTTATATGATTGTAGATAAGTAGTTCTGAACTGATATCTTTAAATTTATTTTTTAGTGTTTTGGCTCTATTCTTGGAGGCTTCTGATGTTTATCAACTTCAAAAGTTAGACTCATGTTTGGATGAGGTAAAACATGACTTCTAATTAAGGAGCTTAAGCCTCCTTAAGGAAGTCAAGACACTGGCTATATCAGTTTATACATCGAAAGTCTAATCACAGTGTGGTTTTTTTTTCTTTGTAAATATTTGCTAAAAGAGATCAAAGAGAAATTGCATTTAGGAAGGCATTTTGCAGGGGCACCTGGATGACTCATTTGGTTAAACATCTGACTCTTGATCTCAGCTCAGATCTTGATCTTGAGGTGGTAAGTTCAAGCCTTGCATTGGGCTCCGGGCTGGGCATGGAGCCTACTTAAAAAAAAAAAAAAAAAAGGCATTTTTCTTTTATTAACTTTCTGGGTATTGAATGAACAGTTATGGAAAAATAAGCATCAATTAAAACTGATGCTTGACTATTAGTTTCTCAAGATTTATTTTAAAAGGTTTAACGTAGTTCGATGTTTTAAGACTTTGCAATTTCTGACAAATTAATGAATAGCTTACTGTATTGTGTTTTATTAGATAAATCATATTAGACCAATTAAGCAGTAACCAAAGCAGTAAAAGGAATCAGACACTGCTGCTAATATGATTTTAAGTATCAGCTAAGATAAATATGCATTCATATTATTTTGGCAGTTTGAACATTTTAACATGTTCTGCTTTGTGAGTCACTAAGTTTCTAATTTCTTTGAAAAGTGAAAATGAATCTATAGAGGCATTACTTCGTTTTGCCAGAAATCCAGTTCTGATACAAATTAGGAACAGCTACATATTTCAGTTTACCATTGTTTTAGGAGAGACTGTTTTCCAGCAAAGAAACTGGTACCAAATTCAAACAAAGTTCTCAAAGTCATTCATTTTAAACTACAGCATTTAAAAAAATTAAGCATTTTGTGAAGCTTATATGGTTTCTGGAGGCATATCTAACATCTCTAGCTCACAATATATAAAAAGAGAATACATTCAATCAGGTCAATGGCAATCTTTATTTTGTAGAATCTAGTAACCCATGAAATTTCTAACAGTATATTCATCTTATTTTTCTTTAAAAATAAGAAATTTAGATGTAGCAATTATTCTAACAGACTAAATCTAACTTTACTAATTTGAGATGCAAAATATCTATAAATCCATTTCTCTGTACCAGAAACAGATATATAATTTTAAAGATAGTTACTCTACCTTACCAGCATTCCTATCACTATATAAATGTTATTTCATAATTTATCATGCCAATAAAAAGTAATGAAAAGATCCTTAAGAAATCTGTGCTTTTGATCAGTAAGATTTATTAGATTAAAAAAATTAAAATTTTATTACTGGGTACCTAGTTTGACATTATTAGAAAACTATGCAATACCAAGTATTAATATCATTTATTTATTCACGCATTTTTCATTTTAGTGTGCTTTGTATACTAGAGTTTGTTTTTGTTTTTAAATTATATCCTTGGATTTATTTCACTGCCTTTAAAAATGATAATGTAGTTTGTTACTTTAATATCACCAGAATCATTTTTATCAATATTTTTCATTTTAATCAGTCCTAGGAATTATCACTGGAACTTGAAATAACTAGAATACATTGGTATGAAACTCAGATCTGTTTTCAATAAAAAAAAATAACATTTGCAAATTTGTTATAAAATGTAAACTCCAAAAAGTAATACAACTTATAATTTTGGTAGAAATATTAAGAAAAAAAAGAACAAAAACAAAAACCAAAGTGATGCTATTAGCTGCACTTTGAGCTATAACTTTTTTTCTTTATTGTTTGCTATTAAACTTGAATTATTTCAGCCACTCTCAAATTTTCATTTAAAACACATTACTATCTACTATGTACTAAGCACTCGTCTAATATTTAAGAAAATCAAAACTATAGTTAATACTGTATTGCATATTTGAAAGTTGCTAAGAGTAGATATTAAAAGTCCTTATTACAAGAAAACAATTTTTTTTGTAAATATAGTGATGGATGTTAATTAGACTTATTGTGGTGATCATTTTACAATATATACAAATATCAAATCATGTTATATACCTGAAACTAATATAATGTTAAATGTTAATTATACCTCGATAAAAAAATAATAAAATATAGCATAACAAAACTAAAAGAAAAATTAAAAATAATCACTTATTTATATAATTTACTTTTAAATTTAAGTAAAATTTAATGCTACTTAACTTTGAGTGATGTCATTTATTTATTTTTATTTAAAAAAATTATTTATTTGAGAGAGAGAGCACACATGAGCGGGGGAAGGGGCAGAGGCAGAGAAAGAAGCAGACGCCCTGCTGATCAGGGAACCTGACATGGAACTCCATCCCAGGACCCCAGGATCATGACCTGAGCCCAAGGCAGATGCTTAACTGACTGAGCCACCCAGGAACCCCTTAGTGATGTCATTTAAGTAACGTTGGCTGGAGTTACTACCTTTATTTTGTTAAATATCTTATATGTAATTGTTTATCGACTAGCTGAATTGGGGGCAATTTTAAACTTAAATATGGTCAAATTTATCAGTCTATTTCCCTCAATATGCTTTATAATCCTCTCTTACAATGCTTTCATATTTTATGATTATGTCATCTTTCTTATTTTTAGCATTTTTTCACCTTTATTTTTCATCAATGCCTTAAATTTGTCATTAATATTGTTACTATAATCATTCTCATTTTAGTTATTATTTTTATAGTCAGTGTTTACTTAAGTGTACGTTTCTTTGTTCATCATTGTTTCTGAAGTATCACTCTTCCCTTCTGAGAATTTATTCCATGCTGAACTATGTCCCTTAATGGTTCTTTTAGCAAAGATCAAGCATTTAAACTGTCAAAGTTGCCTTCTCTTCTGTTTAATCATATTTAAGATCTATGTAGAATATTTTTCTGAGTTATTTTTCCTCTACACTTTGAAGATATCATTCCATTATTTTCTACTAGTTACTAATATTGTCAGTCTACTGTTTCTATTTTGGTAATCTCTCTTTTCTCCCCAGTTGATTTTGAAGTTTTCTCTTTGTCTTTGGTATTCTGCAGTTCAACTATAGTCCGTTTAGTATGGGTTTGTTTTTATTTTTCTGTGTAGGACTTGTTCTTTTTCAGGCTGAATATTTATTTTTTTCAGTTTCAGAAAACACTCTATGTATTTTTTTTTTCTATACTGTCTTCTTTATTCTCTTTCTAGAACTTTAATTAAATGTACTTTGGAATTCTCATCTCTACCAGGTCTCTCTGACTAGCTCTTCCATATCTTTTTTTTTCTTTTTCTCTTTTTGCTGCATTCTGGATATTTTTCTCAGCTTTATCTTCCAGTTTCTAATTCTCACTCTAATGATGTAAAATCACTGTTCCTCACAGATATATTACAGAAACTGCTTAATAAGTGGGCTTTTTATGTATTGATCTAAGTTATCAATAAAGACACTAAACATATTGGGGTCCTGAAGAAGTCATTTTTATTTCATACTTCTTGAAATTTCCCTGTAGCTTATTACTGTTTGTTTCACTTTTTTCCTATGGTCATTTAATCTGTTTTCCATTTGTATAAGTGTGTCATTTATCCAGCCCATATTTCTCTGCCAACCAAAATAAACCATAAAAAATGATATAATTGATGGAAAAGTGATGTCAATATCTTTAAATTCAGATAACCTTTATCTTCTGCATCTCTTTGACCAACAACTAAACTGATCAAAGAAGAAAATAGAATCTGTGTAATTTATTTGGTTCAGTTGGATACACATTAACTGCTATTAAATGCAAACTATTTTTGCAAGCTTTAAGAAAGTACTCATCCATTTTGGGTTTCAAAGGAAACTTTTTGCCCTGTAATTTATAGGATTTATTTTTAAAATAAGAACTTTATTTACTCTTCAAGGCCAGTGTCCTATTTTATCTTCATTCTAAGACTGTGGGATCCAATTTGTTTTTCTATTTTTAAGATTTTCTATTTTATGTATGGTACTGTGCCCAGACCTAGTTAAAGACATTTAAGATATCAGGAGAAATATATTTAATTTCCATTTTCAACTTTCTTGATCTTTAAACATTTTGATGGAAATATCTGTGTCAATATGAACCTGATAGGTGTGTGAAGAAATTGAAATGTTAGGCTTCATGAGTTACATTGAGATCGGATTATTTGATTTGAAGAATGATACAGAGCCACTTAAGCTTGTCAGGTAAAGAAGTTGAGTAATCCTATTTGGTTTTGGAAAGATTATTAGGATTCAGTGTAGAAAATGGATGATAAAGTGTGATGACTAGAGACAGGAAAAAGTGGTTCGATTAAAGATTTACATAGGTAATTGCACGGTAGTTCATGATAGATTAGTTGTGGAGGTGATGGAGTCAAGGACCATGCTCCTGCTGACATAGTAACACAAGACAAAGGTCAAGTGTGGACAAGAAACATTCAGTTTTAAGCAAAATATACATAGGCTGCCAGTGGGATTTCTGAGGGGATTTGTCCAGTTACAGGTCTGAAGGTCAGGAGAAAACCTTGGTCAACTTGTAATCAAAATCAGTAGAATATATGTAATCATCCAAGGGGAGGAAAAAATGAGAAAACAAAAAGGGGTCTGGGGAAACTCAGGACATAGTGGGTAGCAAGAAAGTGAAGAGAACAGAGTGTTTCAAGAAAGAGGGTGTGGTTAACACTATCTCATGATGCTGAGCCCTAAGACCAAGGTATATGAAAAGGGGATAGCAACCAGGTCATGGTGTTGCTTTCAGTAAAGAAATGAATGAATAAATTATGGTATATACATAAAGTAGGATATCATAAAGCTTTTGAAATGTATGGCCTGCCTGTATTAAGTGGGAAATAGTGAAAGAAAAAAGTGATTTGTGCAGTGAGACAGTATTCATATGATTTTTTTTTTTTTTTTTTAGTGTGGTTGACATGCTATGTTACATTAGTTTCAGGTGTACAACTTAGTGATTTGACAAGTTTATACATTATGTTATGTTCACTGCAAGTGTAGCTACCATCTGTTTTGTTATATCACTATTACAATATCATTGACTCTATTTCTTATGCTGTGTCTTTCATCCCTGTGACTTATTCATTCCATAACTGGAAGCCTGTATCTCTGTCTCCCCTACGCACATTTTGCCCATCCCCCACACCTCCTCCCTCTGGCAGCCATCAAGTTTGTTCTCTGTATTTGTAAGACCGATTCTGCTTTTTGCTTATTCGGTTGTTGTTGCTTTACATTCCACTTATGAGTGGAATTATATGGTATTTGTCTGTCTTAGTCAAAGTTATTTCACTTAGCATAATACCCTCTAGGTCCATCCATGTTGTCTCAAATGTCATGATCTCATGCTTTTGCATGGCTGTGTAATATTCCACATTTTCCTTACACAGTCATCTATGGATGAACACTTAGGTTGGTTTCATATCTTGGGTATTGTAAATAAATCTGCAATAAACATAGGGGTGCATGTATCTTTTCAAATTAGTTTTTTTTTTGGTTTGGGTAAAAGTGGAATTATTGTATCATTAGATTGTTTTTTGGGTGTTGAATTGTATAAGTTCCTTATATATTTTGGATAATAACCCTTTATCAGATATATCATTTGCAAAATCATCTCCCATTCAGTAGGTTGTCATTTTGTTTTGTTGATGGTTTCCTTTGCTCTGCAAAAGTTTTTTATTTTGCTGTAATCCCAATAGCTTATTTTTGCTTTTGTTTCCCTTACTCAGGAGACATACCTAGAAAAATGTTGCTATGGCTGATGTCAGAGAAATGACTGCCTGTGTTCTCCTCCAGGATTTCTATGGTTTTGGGTCTTGCATTTAGGTTTTTAACCTATTTTTTTAAGATTTTATTTATTTATTTATTTATTTATTTATTTATTTATATTTATTTTAGAGAGGGGGAGAGTGTGTGTGCATGAGCAGGGGGAGGAGCAGAGGGGGAAGGAGAGAGAGAATATTAAGCAGGCTCCACATCCAGCGCAGAGCCCGATGCAGAGCCTGACATGGGGCTGGAAGAGGGGCTCTTTCTCACAACCCTGAGATCATGACTGAGCTGAAACCAAGAATCAGATGCTTAATGGCCTGAGCCACCCAGGCACCCCAGGATTTTGTTTCCTGTTTTTTTTTTTTTTTTACCTATTTTGGGTTTATTTTTGTATACATATATAGCAAGTCACTATTCATATGAATTTTAAAATTCGAAAATATATAATATCTCATGCTGTTATACACACAGAGATACATATAGGTATATATAAATATAAATAGAGGAAATATGAAAAAAGATTGGAAGATAACACATCAATTTCAAGAAAATTAGTTTTTTCTATAAAGAAATTGACAATAATGGATGGATTAGGTGTGGATTTTAATTACCTTGGTAAAGTTTCACATCTTTTAACCAAAAAAAAAAAAAAAGGAAAAGAGAAAAAAAAAGAAAGTGATCTAAAGCAAAGAATGACACACGGTAACTTTTGCTTCTAAGGAAGTCTTATTCTCTGAACTCTTTGTACGTTTGCAATATTTCATAATTTTGTAAAATAATTAGTCTTGCATTAGATTTGCCCAAAAAATATAGATTGGAAATATGGTCAAATTTTACTAGCAGTCATATAATCTGGATATTTAAGAAAACCACATTAAGTGTGAGAGGTATAGCAATAGAAGCAGCAAATATTTGCTATTGTTTCAAGAAATATATTAGCCAAATATTCAGCTAATACTTGTTCTTAAATATAAGAATAAAACTATACAATTTTCATTCATCCATAATGTGTTACTCTTTTTTTTTTTAAAGATTTTATTTATTTATTCATGAGAGACAGAGAGAGAGAGGCAGAGGGAGAAGCAGGGTCCCGAGAAACAGGGAGCCCGATGTGGGGCTCGATCCCAGGACTCTGGGATCATGACCTGAGCCGAAGGCAGACGCTTAACCATCTGAGCCACCCAGGCGCCCATAATGTGTTACTCTTTATCAAACAAGTTGACATATATAATTATAATTAATCCTGGCCTATTAAAAATAACTTGAGTGGGAAAATGAAATACTGTGTATTAATTTAAATGTACTATTTTTCTTTAATCTGGATACTTCGTTATGGACGCAGATATTCCCCTAACATTTAACAACGTATATAATTTGTCATTTCTTTTTATAAAGAGGTTGATCTAAACCCGGGGTCCTGGGATTGAGTCCCACATCGGGCTCTTTGCTCAGCAGGAAACCTGCTTCTCCCTCTCCCACTCCCCCCTGTTTGTGTTCCTTCTCTCGCTGTGTCTCTCTCTGTCAAATAAATAAAATCTTTAAAACGAAAAAGTTAAGACTTGTCGAAAATTAAAAATCTAAATATTTCCCAGATATGGAAATCATAGTCCTTGAATATACTGAGTAAAAAGAAAAAACATAAAATGCTACCAGGATATTAAAAAAAAAAAAAACAAAAAGACAAAACTGCCATCAGAGAAGTTAGTGAATCCTAGACTCTCTAGGAATTATTTGTGTCGTTTTTTCCTCCCTGGCTGCTTGAAGCCTTGCCGCCATCATGAACGACACAGTAACTACCCAGACCAGGAAATTCATGACTAACTGACTACTTCAGCGGAAAAGATGGTCACTGATGTTCTTCACCCTGGAAAGGCAACGGTACCTAAGACAGAAATTCGGGAAAAACTAGCCAAAATGTACAAGACCACACCAGATGTCATATTTGTGTTTGGATTCAGAACCCATTTTGGTGGTGGCAAGACAACCGGCTTTGGCATGATTTATGATTCTTTGGATTATGCAAAGATAAATGAACCCAAACACAGACTCGCAAGACATGACCTGTATGAGAAGAAAAAGACATCAAGAAAACAGCGAAAGGAAAGTAAGAACAGAATGAAGAAAGTCAGGGGGACTGCAAAAGCCAACGTTGGTGCTGGCAAAAAATGAGCTGGAGATTGGACAACAGAAGGAGTAAAGATGCTGCAGTGGCTTTATCTGTGGTGGTTGTGCAGATTTTTCATGAGAGGATCAATAAACTAAGAATGTTAAAAAAAAAAGAATTATTTGTATCAGCATCTATTGGCCAATTTTAATTGCATGGTTATGCCAAAATAAAGCTCGTAAAGAATCTCTGCTTATATCAGCAGAGCTGAAAAATCTCAGAACACAAGTCTGCATGAGACTGTCAGAGTAATTTTAGATAATTTTTGATTTTGGGTTCTGATCTCATAATGTTAGATTCTTGCCTATTTTGAATTCTGGTATCTGTACTGTAAACTTTCATATTTCATATGTTGTAATAAGAAAATTATGAAGTCAAGTTGAAGGTCATCTACCGGTATTATTACTTACAGAAAATAGCATCAGCTTGTGCTGATCAATGAATAATGAAATGAGACAAAACATTATTCTCATAAACTTTTAGTAATTTGGGGACATAGTTTTATAAAGAATATATTCACCTTGGGTCCCCCAAATTTGAAAATGTTGTGTTTTTAATCAGTTGTTCCCATGTGATATTAATCTATTAAAATCTCAAACCTGAGGTCTTGTTTTTCCTATCTGCCATGAATTACCAGAGATCAGTTTCATCTTAGATGTTTCATTCTCTGAAACAAACTTTCTTCTGTGACACATACATTCTATTTGGAAAACAAATTTAATTTCAAAGCACCAATTTGTCTTCAATATTCATTATCTGTGTTTATTACTGTTATAGAAAATTATATTACAGTTTTCTTTTAATTATCTTCCTGAGGATGTACCTCATTTCTTGATGACAACTGGAAAACATCCAAATGACTACCAGCGATAATTAAGATATGTTACTTATTCAGAAACTTCAGGAGATATTCAGTCCTTGAGGGTTTATTAAGTTCAGTTTCAATCCTAACTTTGGCCATAAAATATTAGAGTATATCATATATATGTGAAAATTGATGAATTTTTTTGGTGGCTTTGTATAAAATTGTTTTAGAAAAATTCAGTTGACTTCCAGTCTCTGTGAATTATATATATGTATATAATCTATCTAGATATGGAAAGAGTTTGGCTATGGCATTTCAGTTACTACAGGAGGTATTATAATGAAATACACACATAATTGGTTAAAGAAAAAAGGCCTCCCCAGGACCCTGAGGTTTTTCTGTCTGGAAGAAAAGAAATATTAAATAAATGATCTAGGAAGAAAGATGACGTGATATTCAGAGAAGGCATATAAGGATCTTTCTCTTTAGAAGTTAGAGATTCTGCATGTGATTGTGGGTTTTGAGGGTAAGTAGGACATGTGGGCACATACTGAAGATAGGCTGGGGGCCAATAGAGTACTTTTCAAATATTAAAAGTATTCAACCATGTTATTTCATGGAATTGAGCGTGTCATTACATGTGCTGTGGTTAAAGAGAGGCCTAGACAGTATTATAGGCACATCTTCAGGAGCTGCAAGCAAGATTTAGTCATGCTCAGGAGCGAAGAGGCAATTTATTACCATTTTCATGTACTAAATCCATTTATTGAGCAACACACAATAAACGTCAGCTTTTACTAGCATTGGTGATGAGGTGATTGCAAGGAACTCCTGAAGTAGATGCAGCTCTTGGATGCTTCCAGCAGGGGGAAGCAGACCCCTTCATAGTGGGGTAGTTGATTTCAGAAGCATCCCATTTGCAACTAACAGTTACCAGGGAGTTGGTTTGTTGGTATCTCACCGTGGTCATTACCGAAACATGACGAGCTAACTCATCTTCTTAATCGTCCCTCTTTTGTAGGCCTTCAACCTGCATTTTTTGAGTTAAATCTGATGGAGACAGTAAATATTTTAGGAGCAGAATAGGAATTGTACACAAAGTACATTATATATTTTTAATATATTGATAAACATATTACTATAGTCCAGTCCATAATGCAGCCTCAATTAAGGATTTATGCTCCAGACTCCCTACTGAGTCTGGAGTCTAACACCACAGACTACTTGGCAGGCCCCGCCCAAATCTGGACAGAGCCACAGATAAATTGAAGGTACAAACAATATTGAGATCTCACAACTTTGCCACTTCAGCTTGTTTTTGGTTATGCCCTTGGTTTCTCTTTGTCCTGTCCAGTTGCAAGGAGGAGAGCTAGAAAAGGTTACCTAACAATATTCATGCAGAATTCTAAGCTTATTGTTAAGCCCACTCAGACAAATGGAGCCGCTGCTATCCACATGCCCTTGTCTTTCTCTACTTGGAGTTTTCTTCAAGTTAAATGGAAATTATTGGACTAGATTACATCATGTGTGATAAGGACCTAAAGTATTTGGTTTGGATAATAACAGGAAGAATGATTATAAAATACTGGAAATTTCAGAATGTTGAAACACTCTTTTAGTTTAAAGGAATTTTTGTTACAAAATACCCAAAGCTTGAGGCGCTCCTTGTTCTATCAACTAAGCTTTTTCCTCTATCTGCTTATCTTGTGATTTTACTGTCAGAACTGATCGCGTTTTTCCATTCCCTGGGAGAGGTGGTGGAGGAATCTATTAGTTTCATGTATATTTTTCCTGCTGTCTCTGGGTTCCTGTGTCATACTCTCTTTACTACTCCTTTAAAATAATTCTTATATTTTCCTTCTTATCCTCTTAAGGCTGAGCCTCCCTCAAGCCTTATACTCCATTCCATAGTTTAATCATATTGTTTATGTATTATCACAAAAAGTGCATAGAGAGATATATGCTTTCTATAAGCACTTACTGTCCACTTGCCATTAGGAGTGGTAGGAAAGCCACTCTTTCCTAAGTGGTTATCTTTTCAATGGAAATTTTATTCTCTTTTATATTAAACAACAAAAGCAGGATTTTTCCCCCTTATTGGCCCGATTTAAGAGTATTGTGCTTCTGCTTCTCAAAGAATATCTTAGTCTATGTAATATGAATGGAAAGGAGCTGGGAAGTGCCCAAATCTATGTAAAATGATTAGCATTTACATCATTGGTTGACAGGCTGTCTATTTTGCCAAGTCTCCTACATTTTTACCCAGAAGGGATAATACATTGGCAGAACTCATTTTACTGATATGACATATGTTTCTGGATTGCTGAAATTCTACTTATCTTTTAGGACATTGCTGAGGCACCATCTCTTCCTTGAAGGCCAAAGCATTGATTACTTCCTTCTTCTGTACATGAACCATGTCTCCTCATGGTTCATACACATACTGCCTGTTTTGGAAATGAATGTTTACTATACTGTCTGTAAATGGCTTGAGCACAGTGACCTGAGGTTACTCACCACAGTGTCCAGTAAACACCTGGCAGGTAGAAGCATGCAATAAATTGTGTATTTCAGACCCATCAGATCTTGTTTTCTAATATTGTTCACATTTATTCCTCTGCTGAAATAAATTAATATTTGTATCTCAGCTGACTCACTTAAACATTATCATTACAAGTAGACAGGAGGAAGGTGGTAGAGGCTTTATAGAGTTTATCAAAAAAACAATTATGGCTACTTTATTTCCTTCATAAGAGAAGCAAACACTGGCAATATTTACAAAGACATTTTCTTACTGGACTGGAAATTATAAAATTGATTACTTTAAAAAATGCTCATTTTTATTTTCTTATTTGGTTTAAGCTACTTAGAAGCACCCTTAACAGTTTAGTTGGTTGGAGAAAGTGTAAAATACATTGTAGATAAAATTTAAGATAATACTACTCAAGAGTTAATAATAGACAATATTTTATGACCTTCTCTAGAGAAGACCTTTTCTAGACCTCCCTAGTTCCCTCCATGTATCATTCTTTCTTAAAACCAGAGTGGATAATTAGTATAGAACTTCAGTAGATGGGGTGCCTGGGTGGCTTAGTCGTTAAGCATCTGCCTTCGGCTCAGGTCATGGTCTCAGGGTCCTGGGATCGAGCCCTGCATCGGGCTCCCTGCTCCGCGGGAAGCCTTCTTCTCCCTCTCCCACTCCCCCTGCTTGTGTTCCCTCTCTCGCTGTGTCTCTCTCTGTCAAATAAATAAATAAAATCTTTAAAAAAAAGAACTTTAGTAGATGTTTATATACCATTGTGTATAAAAAAATCTGGCAACGCTAATGACCTATAAATCGGTGGTATATGGAAATAAGACATTTGCCATTAGTGGCTACACCAATCTTTTTAAATACTACCCCCCCCCCCAATTTAGACAGTTCTTTATATTCTCAAATTGTTAGTTACCTTTCTCAAGATGACAGTGTGTGGTGTTACTTAGGCCTCACAAAGTAGACCTATCCATGTGAGAGTTTGAATTGGGTGTGAGCTTCAGGGGGCATCAGTGCCATCTCTCTTCTTGCTGCTGGTATAGGTGGAGGAAGAGGTTGGCTGCCCCTGGGTCCCCTAGCAGCAGAACTCCCTGAGCAGACAGTTGTGCAATGAAGTTTGGGGAGTTCCTTCTGGAAGCTCACCCTATAGTCTTCTTACAATACTATGAGGTCGCAAACCTCCTTTAATCCACTGGAGCTCAAACTACATAGAATAGGCTATTCTGTTTCCTGTAATTAAGAAACGTATGTCTAATTTTAAGATATTATATCTGATGCCTTCATCTAACCAGAAACCCCACACTTAGTTTCACTCCTGGTGAATCCTTGAAAACCATTTGTTGATGATGATAATGAACACTTGCTGAAACATAATTTAAAAGGCTTTATTTTGCACAGAATTTGTGCTCACTTTTTGTTTTTTGTCAATAAGAATGTAAATGCTCTGTACTTAAATAGATCTCTATCTTGTTGAGAAAAAAGAACCATGCATTACGGGGGTTATTCTTTTAAATTTTGACTTGAGGGGCACCTGGCTGTCTCAGTCTGTGGAGCATGTGAATCTTGATCTCGGTGTCATGAGTTCCAGCCTCATATTGGATGTAGAGATTACTTAAATTTTGACTTGAAAACCTAACTTGTTATGCCAAGAAATGTGTTTTCTGAAACCCCCATGAAGATATATATATGTCAAACGTTTTCTTTTCTATACCCTTTTGGAACAAGTTCAGAAATATTTCTGCAGCCAAATACATCTGTCAGTTTCTTAACTATAAAAAGCAAAATTTATGAATTTCATCAAATCATTGCATAATAAAATGAAAGAAAACAGAGTAATATGAATTATAAAAATGGTCTTTTATCCAAGTAGTTTTTCCAAGTACTCCAAGTATTGTCTTCAATTTTGTATATCTGCTTTAAAAAAAGAAAAAAGATTTGCTGTTTAAACTTTTCTTTTTTTTCTAGAACATCTAAGAGTGGAAGAGGATATGACAGAATCGATATTTACGGTAACATTCATCTTACTGTCCCAACAAACTAAACTGCCTAAATTGTATCCTTTGTTGTTTCATTAGAATCATAAGGAGTTTAAGGTTTATTGGTTTATGAGTAAGTTTGAAATATCTCTCTGACCTTTTACCCCCCTCTTTACACCTCAAGGGCACGTAGTTGAATCGATCATAAGCCTTGTTTATGGCACATTCTCAACATTGATCCCTCTTCAGCCATCTTTTAATTACTCCTTATTCATTTGCTTTTATAATAAAATGGACACCAATGACACTTTCTGGCTATAGTTTACGTTTTCCATATTTATACAATATGCACTCTTTACGGAATACCAAACTACTATGAGAAATGAAACAAACAGGAGGACTAGCTTCAGTCCTTCAGTAAATGACTGAGTCTTTTATAGGGATAGAACATAAGACTGAACAAAAATTTGTAATAAAAATACAAGTTAGTGTAGCGTTTCTGATATATATTGCTTTCACAAATTAAAACTTCTAGCAGCTTAGATGAATATTTGAATATTGAATTAATAGATAAATTATTTGAAACCAAGGCTAAGCTGTGTAAGTCATGCTGTTTTATTATTTGTATTTAAGCATGATGTACTTTTTATAGGTGGCAGGAGAATGGGAGATGAATACCATGCTCCTCACTTATCCCTGAGCATGATTAAGTTACAGATCACTCTTTAGAAACCTTAACTGGTATAACTGGTTGGGAAGCCTGATCAAGGACAGAACTCAATCTCCAACCAAATACTTATAAAGAATTCTAAAACCTCAGGGGCATCTAGGTGGCTCAGTTGGTTAAGCAACTGACTCTTGATTTCGGCTCAGGTCATGATCTCAGGGTCATGAGACCAGGCACCGCCCATTCCCCTCCCCCCACATTAAGCCCCACATGGGGCTCTTCGTTGGGCTCCATGCTCGGTGTGGAGCCTGCTTAAGATTCTCTCTCTCCCTCTCCCTCTGCCCCTCCTCCCCACTCATTCTTTCTTTCTAAAAAAAACAAAAACAACTCATGCTTTACCTTCTAGAATTAGGATTATGCAATAGGTCTATAAATATTTTGTCTGTATTCATATTTTCATACATGTCCCATTAACTCATATTCATTATATAGATAGATGATAGATAGATAGATAATTTGTGATCTTTTCTTGAGTAGAAGATTTTTGTTGGAGACCTGATATGGTTGGAACAATATTAGGCTTAGATGTTTTAATATTTGGAGCCCTGTTATGGGTAAAAATGGACTGGCAGAATAATAACAACAAGGAAGAAGTGTTGAGGGTTTTCATGTTAATAACCAGCTGAAATTGAGATTTAATAGTAAAAGCTTTGAAAGACTGTATGTACACGTGTGGCAGCTTTCAAAGGCTAATCAAAGACAAACAGACATCATTCTTTTTTTTTTTTTTCTATTACATCCCTAAATTAATCTGGTACAGCTTCCATAACAAAATGCCACAGATTGAGTGGCTTAAACAACAGAAATTTATTTTCTTACAGTTTTGGAGGCTGGAAGTCCAAGATAAGATGTCAGCAGTTTGGTTTCTCCTGAGTGTCCCTGTCCTCCCTCAGCTCACAAATGGCCGCCTCCGCCCTGTTCCCTCATGTAGCCTTTCCTCTGTGCCCAGAAACCCCTGGCATTTCTTCTCTGTGTCTTAATGTCCTCTTATAAAGACACCAGTAAGACTGGGTTAGAGCTCAGGATCAGGCCTAGTGGCCTGATTTGAACTTATCATGTTAAGGTCCTATCTCCAAAAATAGTCCCATTCTGAGGTACTGGGGGTTAGACTTCACGTAAGAATTTTAAGGGGGACACAATTTAGCCCATAACAATCCCCTTATTTGAAACATAACCCAGACATCTTATGGACTCTATATTCCAACTAAAATAGAAAATTTCTCTTTTCTCGAACAAGCCACAATTTTATTGCTGTCTCACTTTTGTAAAATATATTCTTTCTCTATTTTTCTGTCATGATTCTACTCACCCTTCGAGACCCTCACTTCTTCTGCGGGCATTTTTAATTAACCTGGTTAGAAGACATCTCTGCCCCTGGGTTCTGTTAGTCTTTTCTTTGTTGAAATTTTATCAGATGAATCTTCTATCAGAATTGATGTGTGCCTTATTTCCTCTTTTATACTATTTTATAGGAGTCTTATTTATTTATAAATGCCTGTACTAAATGGTACAATGCCTTGCGAATAGTGAATACTAAATATGTTACTGACTGGTTAAGACTTAATGATGTGAAAAGGTTGGTTCTATTTTCTTCAGTCTGTTAGCATTTCTTCTAATGTTTCAGCTTTATCCATGCAGGCTTTGCTATAAAAATTCCCAATAACTCACACTGCACTTTTAATGATTGCCTTGTTTAGCATGTTTTGCACATATTTGAGCATAATTTTCTCAGTATTTGATAGACCAAAAGAGCATGGATAGAGAACATTTGAAGAACCCACTAACAAGGCTGATCTAATTAGTTTACACAGAACACAAATAATTACTGGAAATAAAACTGTTTTGATGGTATTCTTAGAGTGGGAAGAGAGTACCATAGAGTAAATGTACAGGTAAAAGGAATATTTATTAATCTAGTTCAGGAGGATTAAAGGCGATGAAAGACTCCAGAGTTTCCATTTTCTGTTTTGGAGAGAGTAAGAAGTTATTAGACCAAAAGTCATGTAAAATGTGTAGCATTCATAATCTCTCTCTCTCTCTCTCTCTCTCTCTCTCTCTATATATATATATATATATATATATATATATATATATATATATATATATAAATATAATTTTGGAATCTATTTCCTTATGAAGATTAGTAGCAAAATCATTATAAAAATGTGTCTCTGTGTTTGGGAACAGCAATAAAGGAGCTGGGATATGATGGTGAGTGTTTTTGGAAAGTACAACGATTTTCCCAGGCAGGTTTTAGAGGAAATGAATGATCTCACCTCTTGAGAAGTGTAAAAAGGATAGTTTTGGGGGTTCATTCTAAGATACAAAGACAATAAGAGGGGTTCCTGGAGTGGTATTATACTCTGTAATGCCACATGTGGGGTTCCCACAGATGGGTCTTTTGGTTCTGTGTGTGTGTGCTTGTGTGTGTTTTCCCTTGTGTGTAAGAGAAGAAGGTTTGCCATATTTCCTAGTTTTTGACAATCCCCCCAGGAGGCCAGTCTTTGAACTCTTACACATCCATTCCCACAGATACTAAACTTATCTGGAGAACACTTTGGCTCTAAATTCAGAACAGATGGAAAAGGATGCTGTCTAAGAAAAGCAGAAATGACAGAATTACATTTCGCTTGAATGTTCTTCATTAAGATAATTTATTGTGTTAATGCTGTGACTGTATCGTGCTAACCAAGGGTACGAGACTGCTGGCCTAAGTATGGCCAGAATAGGACACTAGTATTCCATTTTTTTTTTCCAGGTCAGCGATAAAGTAAAAGATAAAAACGGAAAGAGGAGGAAAGGCAAGGGATAGAAGGAGAGGTCTTTCTCTGGAGAGTAGGTGGGGCAAAAAGTGATCTGGGGAAGAACATTGAGGAATCCATTTAGGAATCTGTGTGTTTAAACTCAGGCAGGCCTTATGAGCAGGCAATTGGGGAGAACATTGCCAAAATTCTCTCTTCTTCACTTTGAGGCTTTAGTGATTAAAACACAAAAATATACCAAAAACACAGGAATAAGTATAGAAATGACAAATAGACCTATACTGAATTATGAGGAAATTCTCACATGTAGCCCTTAGAGATTTAAGCTAGACCAGGGTTTACTTCTGAAATTGAAACTTACCAGTAGTGAATTCAATTTGTGGGTGAGTTCTGATGATTCCAAGGATGAATGTGTAACCTTATGAATGGGGAGGGACTTAGATGGCCGTTGTAGATTCTAAATTTCCAGAACCTGTGTGTCCCATGAAATTCCTCTTAGTATTTATGGACATGGTATAGTGAGTTAGTAAAATCTAAGTGCACACTTTTTATTTACAATATAGTAAAATAAAGTGGAATTCTGATTTCCTGTGTTTTCTACCATGCATAAAACATTTGTATCACATGATGAAACCAGACATGGCCTCCCCAGTTTTCTTACCTTAGGTCAGTGGCTGCTTCTCAAGCTTCAGTGTGATACTCATCACCTGCAGAATCCTGATAAAATCCTGATTCTGATTCACTTAGTCTGGGATGGAATTCTGAATTTCTCACAAGCTCCCAGATGGTGTTGCAGCTGATTTAAAACATACACACACACACACACACACACACACACACACACACACACACACACACACACACACACACTTTAAGGAGAAAGGCCTTAGGTGACAAAAGAGGCACCTCTATGTATCAAATACTTTCTTAATGAATTTGTACGGAGTTAGAAATTTTAATCAAATTATTTTTGGAGAGGGTTTGAAAAACGTGAAGTCCTTAAGTTGAGGGACACACAGTAGGTACAATATGGCATGTTAACTTTTATTTGTATAAATATTACCATGGAACATCAGAGAGGAAAAACCATATGTTCACCAAGTATATATATGAATAAAATTTAATTCTGTATTTAAAATATATAATTAATTTACTGTTAATGATTTAAGTCAGTCTTGTCAGTCTTCTCCTCACATATCCATTTGTTTGAGTATGTAGCAGGGTTTCTGCTATTTTTGGCACTTAATAACTATATTCTAAATTAATGAGATAGTAAGGAATATGCCTTGTTTTATTCTTCATGGCAATTATATGTAAAAATAATTCTTATAAATATCTAAGACTGACACATTTTTCCCTGGGAGGAGGACATATCAACTTTCACTTGTCTATTTGTCCAGGACTCATTTTACACACATTTGCAGACACTTTATACACTATCTATTATGATTTGAGTAAAAGTATTCTGTTCTATTCTTTTTTCCCAGCACTGCTTTATAAACCATCTTATAGAGATTCACTAGGACTAAAAAGTCCCGAATGTTTTAGGAGAAGCTGATATCTCTCTGGCTAAGATAAGCTGTGTTGATTTTATGTGGAGGTGGGGACAGCCCTGAAAAGTGCAAGACTTAATAAGGAGGGACAGGGAGATATTAAAAGATGGTAGAAAATGCGTCAATAAGGGCGATCACAGGGCAGGAGAACAAACGATGTGAGGTAAGGAGTGATTTTAAGAGGTGAATTATACTTATTTTAAAATGTTGTCTAGAGCCAGCCCTACTTTTCTCCTTCTTCAAAATGCAGAAACAACATGAATCTTCCATCTCAAAGTTAAATCTCTTTGCCTTTGGAATTCCAGAGAACACTCAAATTTTGTCTACTTCCTGAAACTCCCTGACCATAATGTGCTGGTTTATTTTAGTTCTAGTGTTATGATTTGTACTATATTTACCACATTGCTTATTAGTTGTCTCATCAGTAAAATGTGTGGGTTAATAAGATACTTTATGTGTTTAAGAGGACAGCTGCTTGTAAGCCAGAAAACTCTGGTTCTGGGCTTGGCATTTCCATCTTTTCTCTGTGTGACCTTGAGAAAACTACTTAATGTTTCTTGGTTTCAGAATGACAGTGGGTGGGCTTCATCAACCTGTCTGATTCCAAACCTCTAAATTTTGATCCCATGAAACACATTTTGATGAAGTTATCTCATTTAAAGTAACCAAAATTACTACAGAATGTAAATCACAAACGTTTGGCATCTCTGATTTCTGTTAAAAAAAAAATCTTTACAGAACCCTTTCATTTGATGATGTGAATATATACTTGACATAATTACAAACTATGTTTAAATATTCTGTCCTTGGAAATAGTGAAAGTTTCTAATGAAATGGAAACGATCATGTTTTAACATAAGCATTTAAAAAAACATGAAATTATATGTGTGATGTGTTTTCATTAAATTCTTAAGCTTTTGAAATAATATTAAATCAGAGGTTAATTTTGTATATAGGTGTCAACATTTTCTGCAATGGAAATATCTTGGACATAATTTTAAAAGTCTATGAGAAATAAATTCTCTCTCTATATTATATATATATTATATTGTTTCACTACAAATACTTAAGCCATTAAGAGAAAATTCAAACTCCAATCATCGACTTATATGACTTTTCAATATTTGACTGCCAGTTGATTGAATGAGGGCTAATTTCTAGTTCACATGTATACTACAGAGTATCTTTCTGAATAAAAAAGCCAAAACAAGTTCAGAGCAATTTTAAAATAATGCTTCATATGAAGACCATATTTTTTCCCACTTAGAAAAGGTAACCCTACAAACTCAAAAAAACCCCCAAAAAGTCCAAGAGTATCAAGTACTATGAGGTAAGAGATAAACTCACCCTTACTAGAATTGCCTTGAATTATCCTCAATTCTTCATTTATCTGAAAACTCCAGATAAATGTTTAAGCTAGGGATTATAAAAGATTTTCATAACTGTATCAATTGAAAGAATCATACTTAATAAAACTGAATTACAGGATGCTTTAATGCAATAATTATAACCTAAATTCTAGGTATGTCTTAGAAATAAAAGAAATCCCAGATAATATTAAAATGAGTGATCACATGTGTTTATGTATTCAACAATCATAAGTGTACATAAATAATATTTCAAGTGTCTCAACAGAAATTAACTAAAGAAGTTGGTGAGATAATATGCATTGTTTTGTCAAGGGCATTTTAAAGACATTCTACCATATGTAATTTCTATCGACTAATAGGTACTTTCTTAAACATAAAGAATAATTTCTGTTAAAATTAATTACTAATAGAAAATGTTAGAATATTTATATTATCAATATAATTAGTAATATTTTAACATTTCACATTATATTATATTCTGTAGCCAAACTCCTTCAAAATTATTTCTGGAAGCTCATTGTAACTTATAATACTCATGGTTGATTATTGCAAGTTCACAATTCAAACACATTTCTCTCTAGTTCCCAGTGATCTCTAAATTCCATCAGTGCTTTCATTGTGTTCATTAATCATCTATCCAGTTTCGCTTTGGTTCTTTCTCTAAAGAAGTTTCCCAGAGTCCTAGAAATTTAGTGATTTGCCATTTAATTTAGTTGACTGTTTCTGATGTCTGATCTTTAACAAAAATTTAATAACAATTACTGCACTCACAGAATTATGTATAAAAAGTGCCTAAGAGTTTTCATAATAGAGACAATTAAAAATCTGAAAATCAAGATTAATAAAGTTTGTAGGAACAGAAGATGGATTATCTAAATGATTTTCTTAACATTTTGAGAATAAGAACTTTAGGTGGTGTTTGTAAATACTTTCACCATCTGTTTAACTAAGTCTTTCTGTTCTTAATTTCATTTTTACTGTGTTTCACCTTGAGGATAATGCAATTTTAGTAATGGGATTTTGCTTACCAAAATATGAATTCAAAGTTCCTTTTGGTCTTAATCTACAGATAGAAAATGGAAGAATTTTTTGCGGTGCCCTAATGGTTAAATATCCACCTTCTTGGACACATTGGGAGCATGAACATTTGGATTATGAAAATTAAATAATATATTTTTTCTTTTTCTATTTCAAAGTCAGAAAATCATTGCAAACTTAGTCTTTTACAATGAACTTCTAGGTGATTCATTTGTGAAATAGTCCTCTATGTCTAAGAGAATTGTTAATTTATATTTTTCTGTTCTGGAAGGAAAGAATTTCCCAAGGGGAGAAAAGACAAGAAGCTAAACTTCCCTTTCAAAACAGTCAGGATCACACAAACTTGAAACATTGAGAAATGAAGTTGAGAGTGAAATGGGTGTTTGAATTCCAAAATTCTAACGTAACTAGCCTTGATGGGAAGGTCACAGTATGAAGGATATTAGAAGGTTGCAGGAAATGCTGCAATCTTTGTGGGATTAACTTATTTTTTTTCCTTTGTGGTTTCTTCATTTTTTATTGCATAGAAGTAGTCTAACTTAAAAATTGAGTAGCTCACCAATGAGTTAGCAGTTTTCCCCATAAGAACCAAATTTTAGATTTATTTACAATTTCTGTGAATTATTTCTAATTTTGTCAGTTTCTTCCAACTTCCTCCTTAATATTCTAATTCTTTTTCTAGTATTCTGAATTCTTGATTAATTTATTTTCATTGATTCCCATTTTTGAAGTTTCTTCTATGAAGCTAGTTATATCTATGATGTAGTTATATCTTACAAACTTTTTAATTTCATTGATTTTATTTTCAGTATATTCATACTTTGAATGTTCTCCCTTTCCCTAAGAATTGAGAAGTTTCTTAGAAAAATGATTATTGTTTTTATTTTTATTATTTAATTTCTAGATTTAATGCATTGTGATAGAAATATTGTTTGTGTTATTTTAAATAAGTACTGATTTTTTTCACTCAATGTGTATAACTAATGTTTAATTAGCTTAATTATGTAATAAGTATTTTTTATGTTATGAAGTTGAATTTTTTCTTCATTGTCTGATTTACAAAGGATTTTTTATATTTAAATAAAATAAGTATTTTATGATAATATATGATGTTAAATATTCCTCCAAAAGTATGTTTTATATGCTTTATAAATGCTTTATATGTTTTATAAATCTCCTAGATGTGACTAGATGTTACATGCTAGTAACATCTACTAAAAATACAATTTTTGCTAGAGGTTCTCTGCATTTCTTTTTAAGTTTTAGTCTCATTTTACATTTTTTGCTAATGTGATTAAAATGTTTATATGTGCAATTATAGTATATATTTGTATATCTATGTGTGCCCACAAATTTATCTTTCTGTTCATCTTTATTCTTTTTGTATTCTGATTTTCTATTTGAGATAATTTTTGTTCTTCCATAATAACTCCTTTTAGTATTTCTTTCTGTTACGATCTGTTGATAATGAGTTTTCTCAAGTTTTTGTCTAAAACGATCTTTATCTTGGAAGATATTTTCTCTTTAACCTATTTAGAGAGTTCAGATATTTTGTATCGATTTGTAGCTCAGTTTACTAATCCTGTCTTCTACAGTAAAGGATCTATAAATTTTCAATTTGAAATGTATTTTTTTAAACATTTATTTATTTGACAGAGAGAGAGAGAGCCCAAGTAAGGCAGGGTGGCAGGCAGAGGGAGAAGGAGAAACAAGCTGCCTGCTGAGCAGAGAGCCCAATGTGGGGCTCGATCCCAGGACCCTGGGATCATGACTTGAACCAAAGGCAGATGCTTAACTAACTGAGCCACCCAGGTGCCCCATCATTTGAAATGTATTTTTAAATTTGTATTTGGAATTTTATTTGATTTTCTAAAAATCATAATTCACTAGTGATAAATCTACCCAGTTCATCGATTTCATCACACAATTTACTTAGCTAAAGTTTTTGTCTGCTAATTTCAATATCTAGATCATCTGATGCCATATTTTTCTTTTATTCCTTCTAATTCTTCACTCATATAGCACTCTCTCCTAACATGTCTAGTAAATTTTGAATGTAAGAAATAGTGTCAAATTATAGCAGGTCCAAAAGGTGTTATTTTCTTCTAGAAAGTGTTTTACCTTTTTTTATCCTAGACATATTGGAGACTGAGTAGCTCAAATCTACAGCTGATCTGAATTGGGGGTGAGTTGCAGTTTTGACAAAGCTCAGTCAAATTCTGGTTGGCCTTTATTTCTGAGATCCATTCTACTTCCTCAGGTTTTCAGTAGACAGCTTGGTGTATTCTTTAGAGCTTCTTCCCATGGAAGATCCTGTTCAGTCTTTACCTCCTTAGCAGAAAACTCTGTTCTGATTTTCAGAGGTTATGGTAGGCATAATAATGTTCCCCAAAAGACGTCCACATTATAATCACCAGAACCCATGAATGTGGTATGTTACATGGGGAGGGGGAAATAAAATTGCAGATGGGGTTAAAATTATTAACCAGCTGATTTAAGATTGGAAAAATTTCCTGGGTTATTTAAGTGCACCCAACATAATTACAGGGGTTTTTAGTTGGGGAAGAGGGAAGCAGAAGAGTCTGAACCAAAGTGCTACATCTTGAAAAAGACTCAACTGGCCATTGCTGTGTTTGAAGATGGAAAGTGGCTATGGGCCATGGGATACTTACAGACTGTAGAAGCTAGAAAAGGCACAGAAATGGATTTGCACCTAAAGTTTTTCAAAACGGTCCACCCTACTGACACCTTGATTTTTAGCTCAGTGAGACCCACTGCAGATTTCTGACCTGTGGAATTGTAAGATAATGAATTTTTGTTGTTTCAAGCTACTAAATTTGTGGTATCTTGTTAAAGCAGCAATAGAAAACAAAGGTTTTGCTTATTTCTTTAGCCTCCTACCCATATAGCTTCAGAATTAGAAAGTGTATTGAAAAAAAGCCGTAGGTATGAAGCCCCGATGCCCATCTTCAACTCTTGCTTTGCAAAACTACCTACAGTTTTGCTTGTTTCTCTCCCCCTTATGAGGAACCTTCTGCCTATTCATTCTTAGTCCCTTGGTAGCCTCCCAAATTAGAAGATATCCTGAGGAAAAGCAGATACAAAAAGTCATCTCATTTCTGGAATCAGCCCTATATTCAATGCTCACTAGCTGTCCAGTACCTTTAAGTAGTGGTGTTTGTATTGTACAGGCTTCAAAGTTGTTTCCAGCTGAGCTGGTTTCTGTGGTAATTGCTACTCCATTTACTGTCTGGAGGCAGATGTTCCTTTCTGAGCCTTTTTGTCTCAGATGTCATTCCACCTTCAATGTGTCTTCTTAGATTTTTTTTCAAGATTTTTATTTATTTACCTGACAGAGAGAGAGAGACAGCGCGAGAGAGAACACAAGCTGGGGGGAGTGGGAGAGGGAGAAGCTTGCCCCCCACCGAGCAGGGAGCCCGACGGGGGGGCTCAATCCCAGGACCCTGGGACCATGGCCTGAGCTGAAGGCAGACACTCAACAACTGAGCCACCCAGGCGCCCCTCTTATATTTTTGAATAGACTTCTGTTTATCCTGGTTGCTTCCTCAGGAACATTTATGATATTCTTATATGCATTTATAATACCATATATCCTGTTTGTTTTAAATGCTAAAAGAATTCTCTAAGTTGTTCCTCCGCTACACTGATGTCATTTTCTTCTAACATATTTGCTCTTTATTGTTTCAAGCACAAACTTTAAATCTTCTTTAGTGTTAGTAAGTTTTTCTATAAAAGTATGAAATTCAAATTAAAGTACAGAGCCTTGGTATGAGTCTGGGAATTAGAGAATTGCTAGATCATGAATATGACTAGAATCCCCATTCGCATGTACAGGTATGAATTTGGGTTGGAGGTACATATGTATGTATATTCTTATTTGATCTCACTATTTTATTTCCCAGTCTCCATCTCTACTTTGCTTGATTAAATTCTTCTAAGCATATATCAATCTTTAGCATCAGTTTATTTAAGTAGTGATTATTATAAAACTGTAATATTTTAAAATCTTACCAATTTACTTACCAAGTGATTCTCATAAAGCTAGAAACAAGCAAACAATTTGCAACTCATTTGTCAGATCCAGTTGAACATAATACCCCACACCACCCCCACTCTGTAATTTCCTTTCCCAGGATTTATTTAGAATTTTAGGTAGAGAGACACATGTTCCAGGAGCATGAACATTTTGAGAACGTCTGAGACTGCCAGTAATATCCTTTTAGAGCATTGTGTGATATATCTTAGGCAAGCTTTTAGGTCTTTAGTGTACATTAAAAAGACATACCCTATGTGAGTAAATATGCTTTTAGGGGCACCACATACTTACATTAATTGGAAATGATTAAAGGAATTATATGATGAAAATACTGAATATCAAAGTAGCTGAAATTTCCATTGTAAGTCTTTTAATTTAGCTACAACAGCTTTTAAATCAACACCAGCAAGTGCCTTCTTCTTCTTCTTTCCCCCCCGCCCCCACAATCCTTCTTTATAAGCTTCTGGTGTTTGCTCTTATAAGCTTTTAGAGTGATTTACTAAAGTTTAATTATTCCCCACAACAAGGCATCAGTGTTCCCACCAATCTGTAGCAGGCTTAAGTGTTCCGTGCCATGTTATATGAGTGGGAGAGAGGATTATGCATTCTTTCATTTAAGGTGAACACAGCACATGTTGATTTAATTATTGTGACCATCGCTTTATAGTATTGCCTTGCCTATAATATCTTGTTTGTTTTTTCTGAAATTATAAAATTTCTTTGTGTGATTAAATTAGCTGATTTACTTAGTTTGTAAATGCATACCATTCTTCTGGCACTGAAATATGAAGAATACATCATTGTCATTTGGCTGCACTGTAGATTTTATATTGGAGAAGATAAAAGGTCACTGAAACCCAGCTGAGAGATGTTGCCTTTTACCATTTTAAGGAAAAAGAGTGCCAGATAACCTGTGACAAACTCTTGCCCTTTGGAGATCTAACAAGTGTCTCCACTTCTCCCCAAAAGATACTTTTGGTTCTGGAGATTTCCACCTGAATTTGTCATTAATGTTTTTCATTTTTGTAGTCACTTCAGGGGTGGCTAGTATCAAAAAGTTACAACTATAATACTTTTTTTTCCCCTAAATATTACAGTATTAAAACTCCTATAACAATAACATTTTTTAAAGTTATATATATTTTTATGGTTCTTACCATAAAATAGAGTATTATAATAAAACAAGAATTTATAAACTTTTGCTTTAAGTAAAAATGTGATCATTTCTTGAGATTTCATTAAAATATGCATTTTTTTTAACTTGCAAAGTTTTATGATAATTTTTCAAAACTTGTTTTTCTCTTATCTTCCTCTGGTGAATGACTTAACCTTTCCACTATGTTAAGATTTTAAGTCATACTTTATTTCTTCAAGTTATTTTGATCAATTCTGTTATCTGCATATTTTACTTCAATCTGGTAGAGCTCTTTGAACTCCAAAGTGAAAAATAAAAGCCTGGAGAATTAAAATTCCTTCAGTAGAAGAAGAAATCTGATGGTCAGATTTGAGTCTAAATATCTCTATCTCTATTCCAAAGTACAGTATGGACAGCCAATACTCACTGGACCAGGAAGTGACTAATCACAGAATCTTAGGATAGTGAAGGAGAGAAAGTCTTCAAGGGTGGTCAGAACCAAATTTATCTCTTCTCCAAACACATATTTCTAATTACTTACAGAGCAAGAAGATTCCAAAGGAACATCAACTTAACATACTCAAGATCAAAAGGATCATTTCCTCCTTTCTACATTTTCTCATCCTTTATAGAGTCTTTAATCTTTCTGTTTGTTTGAGTACTACTACCAGTCGAAAAACCTGAATGTCCTCTCTCTCATACTTTCTGTATAGTCAATGACACCTGCATAGACTAGTTTCTAAATTTCTTTCCAATACATTCCTTTCTGTCCTCATGCAAATAGCATCTTGTTGAGACTCATTAAGTTTTCCCAACATATTAAAATCATAGGTTTTATAAGATGTGGACTCTCAATTTAATTTCTGCTAATACTTCCCCTAAGTAAAATTAGAGATAGTCACAAACTTATAAAGAATTCCTTCTTGGAAAAGGAGAGAGTCTTTTGCACATTTCTCTGGGATTGATTCCAAGGGATGTTTACTCTCAGGGTTCCAAAAAACAAACAACAAAAACAGAATTTGATGTGTGTATGATCCCTTCATTCAGCTGAATACAGATGTTGTAAATCAGTGTTTACAGAGTAATAAGAACTGATTCTCTTTGAGTTTTCCAGTGTTAAACAATACTTCTATCCCTGTACAGTTCATTTAAGTATGAGTATGGGCTCCCCAAATCCCTTACTCTAGGCACTACACACCAGTAATTCTGAACAAACTACTTACCTGGGGCAAGTTTGGTTAACTCAGTCTGATGTCATTCAGGTTGTACCATACTCTCATAAATAAATGAAGCCATGGGAGACTGAATGGGAGGACAGAGATTTTACCTAACGTTCTGTAAGGGCATGACATAGTAGAGAAACAACATTCCTGACTAAAAAATAACTAGGATTAACCATGGATAATGCACTTTTGTCTGATCTCATTAAATCCATTTTTTTTTTTTTAAGAAGTCTGGGTGGTTTTCCTTTTTCAGAACTCTTAAGGTGAAAATTGGAACTACTTGCCTTAGTGAAAAGGGTTGAAATCCCAGCCCTCAGCAACCGTTAGCAGGGGTAGAGGAGCTTCTGCTCATTTGGAGTTAGTGTCTTAGCCATAAATAAGAGGTCTATATTTAACATCTGAGTAGTTTTGGAATGGCCAGCCCTGTGCATCCTAAGAAAGACCTCTGAGGTGCCTTAGGGCATAAACTGGTATCACTCAAGCTGGGATTTATCTATTTTCTTTTAGAATTTTGGTAGAACATCATGCTTCTATCTAGCAGGGAACCCATAACTCTGAGCAGAGCCATGTTGGATATTTCCAGCACAGACACTATCAGAATCTTCTTGGTAAGGGCCACAGCAGGTCTCCTCCATCTAGCAGGAACACTGTGAGTATGGATGTCCTGCACACAAACGACAGCAAACAGGAACTGGCAAGTCTTCTCTGGAAGCTCACAGTAACCATCTTAACTCAGACCTACTATTCATAAAATTGGCGCTCCTCTTGGCATCTGCTTGACAGAATTGAAATGAAGATTATATGGAGATATACTTTAGAAATCATTTAGTGCTAGGTAGTGAGTAATTCAAGACAAAACCTTATTAGTCTCGGTACACCTGGGTGGCTCAGTCAGTTAAGCCTCTGACTTCGGCTCAGGTCATGATCCCAGGGTCTTTGGATGGAGTCCTGCATCAGGATCCTTGCTCAGCAGGGAGCCTGCTTCTCCCTCTGTCTGCCACTCCCCCTGCTTGTGCACACACTCTCTCTCTCTGACAAACATCCTTATTAGTCTTATGCCTGTTATATAATGTTTATAAACTATTATGTGGTGGTTGGTGGTATGTTTCTTATATACAAATTGTGGAAATATATTCTCCATTTCCCTAGGATAGCTTCCTTCCCAGAATCTTCATTGATTTTTTTTTTTTTAATGCAAATAGTTGACTGGATATTCCATTACTAGATAATTGAACTTTGGTATGAAATGAACTTACCTCCTCAAATTGAAGCACCTTTTAGGTTAGTTTCTCAGTGCCTCCATTTCCTTTATGTAAAATGGGAATTAAAAATAGTTACCCTTTTGCAGGACACTGGGCCAGAAAATCGCTTGTTTTTCCATTTATTCTTTTATATAAATTCAGTAAACATTTTCTGAATGAATATAATGTGCCAGATTGTGGGTTGGGTGATGGGAATAACAAGAACTAGATTCAGTGCTTGTCCTCAAATGGGCAACAGATATGAAAGCAACTCCAAATTCACAATACTCTGTCAATGTGAGGCAAAGTAATAGTCTAGTGAGATGGGTATTTTAATGCTTATAACCTCAAATATCTTGACTATGGTGGTTAATATTAATTTAAAAATGGGTTAATAATTTATGCAGAATTATCTGAATTGATTTTCTATGAGCACTTATCATTTTAAGTATATGAAATAGGGTTTTAGCCTTAAAATTAAGTGTTTTTGTATAATTTATATATTTTAATAAAATAAAATTCATGTCCTAAAATAATTTAAACTTGGTTTAATGTATATTTAAATAGGCTGGGGTATGACTGTTTTAAATTTTTAGTAATACATTGACTAATTGGTATTTTCTTCATGAGAAAGCATGATCATTTAAAGATACGAAGTTATCACTAAAATTTAGTTAGGACTCCATACTTGCTATCAATCTCCTTTAGATTGAATCATGAACAAAATATTTAGAATTCCTAATGCCATATGAATCTGCTATTAAAGACAAGTCTAGGATGTTATGCTTAGTTATATAGACCTGTTGGTTAATTCCTGTAACATACATCTTGCTAATCTATGAAAAAGGTTTTTTTTTTTTTTAATTTACAAAGGAAATCTAAAAATCAAGAAAGCTATTTGAGTCTTCAACATGTTTAGGGGTCATATTTCTGGGCTACTTGATGTGACATCATTTGGAATAAGTTCAATCATAAAATTACATAGCAGCCTAGACAAAATGCCTTACAATAAAATTATGAACTTTAAAGCCTACTATTTTAAGATTAGTATTAAAATAATCCTTAACATGCTTATAAGCAAAAATTGAATCCATATCACAAAGCTCTGTTATCCATTCCCACTAATATAAAAAGAAGTATATGACATCCCTTGGAATTGTCACACACTGCTTCTTATAAGCAGTAACTGCCTAAAGAAAACATTCAAGTCACTCCTGGTTATACACCTTTGAATATTACATAAAGAGGAAAGAAGAACCTGTGCTCAGACTGAATGGTTTTAAAGATCGTGTTTTGAAAAGGATATTAGGAACATAGGCTATATAAACATTAATTTAATAAATCATCAACTTCAATTTTGAGTAATAGATAATTTAGTGACTTGATTTACTCTTAAATTTTAAGGTGAATAATACTGATCTGCAGTAGTTGATATTACTACTTCTACGAAAATGCAGAAACTTAGGTAAATCATTGATTTTTCTCAGATATGTTCATAAAGCATTTTTAGGTATTTGAACAGTCATCTTATCCAAATTCCATTGTTGAGAGTTTCTACAACCTCAGACCCTTTCAGTGCACCATGAGTTGAGTTTGTGTTGAGAGAAAACTGAGCAATAATGACCCATAATTTTAAATCTTTTGAAAACTACCAACTTATTTTTTCCCTTCAGGATTTCATTCCTACTGACATTTTGTAATGCTTGTTTTTTGTTAAATCCAATTTAGTATTTGTTGAGAATATGCCTTATTCTTAGTACCGTGTTGGATTTTGTAGAAAATGTTGTGTGAAATAAGGCTATAGTAATGGGAACAATCATTCCTTTATATCTTTGCAATTTCCACACTAGTCTTGAACTTGAGGTAGATACTTTTGAACCACTCTCTCTTTTTGTCTTGAACTATCACATTAAAAGATTTGATCTTTCCCTCAGCCTTCAATTTGACAGTTACTACTGGAACCACTGGTATTGGCTTCATATTCTATAGCCATTCTGTGATTTATAGGCCCTGATGATCTTATGGAGTTACCTTTATTTGTTTCTCTTACTTTGTTCAATGGATATTTTACTTTTAAACCCAGGCTAGGCTGGAAAAGAAGAAATACGTTATTTCAAAAATATATTGAAGAAAGCCTATTATCCTATCACTTTCCATAGGTTAGACATTTGGATAGAGTTTTGTAACTACAAAAATTCCTCATAAAAATATAATGTATACTTTGTATTTTGTGCTTATACTACTGGAAAGAAAAATGAAAATATTATTAAATCACTTTTGTTTATAAATCACATGATCTTTATTCAAATCATGGAGGGAAGAGAATCACTGAAATACTAAACTAAACATTTGTTTTAAAGAACTGAAACCAAAAAGTTTTCAAAATGTAATCATTGAAGTAAGTTCCACCTAGTAATCATACATTTGGATTTTCTTTTGCCGTAGTTTGACCTAAATGGATATGGGTATTCCTAAAATGAAAAACATATGATGCAGAATGGCTGGGTTTTGTTTTTTTTTTTTTTTTTCTTTTTTAAGTAAGCTCCACACCCAGCAAGGAGCCCATTGCGGGGCTTAAACTCACAACCCTGAGATCAAGACCTGAGCTGAGATCAAAAGTTGGACACAACCCAATGAGCCACCCAGGCGCCCTGCAGAGTGGCTGTTGTTATTAACTTGTTGTAGACACCACTCTGGGGCCAGTGCTCTTCATTACACACATTGACTAGCAGGTATTGTTTAAATAGATGAAGAAAAGGAAAGGGGGTAAGGAAAAAAAGAAGACTTGGCAAAATAAAAAAGATGGAAGTAGAAACGGACCAGATGAGTTTGTAGTACTCTGTAAAGAAAAACGATGGACTGAAGTGTGAAAATGTATACTGGAATCTTGATGGAAAGGAGAAAGTTCTATCATTATCATAATTGTAAAGGATTGGGTTATGGAGCTGAAGTTCTATGTTACTAGATATAAGAATATGAAGTTCCTCAAGTGGGAGAGTGAGGTAAAAAAACAGATTTGTGAACGATAATTTGGTAATGGTGGTCAGGAAGTTGGAGAAATAAAAAATGAGGATGTGAAGTGTAGTTAGCATAGGACACAGTGTAATCCAAGCATAAGACAGTAAAAGCTCTTTTAAAATATGTTAAAGAGAAATCAATGCATGGCATTGTGATGGGTGTGTTAAGGAAGAGTGGAGCTGAGTGTAAGCAATGCTACTGAGCTTTAATTTACAAATTCCTGGAGGAACTAAAGCATGTTAAAAAACCCCATGAAATCAGGAAAGGGAATTTGAGGGGTTTTGTGGGTGGGAAGAGTGAAGGCAGAGGGGATAGGTTAGCTTGGAAATATTAATCTTGAAAAATGGAAGACTATCCAAAAGCAAATATAAAGTAAATAGAAATATTGACAATACAATTAACTTCTGAAAACTTTTAAAGGTAGAAGTTACCATTTAACCAAGAATTTGTTTTTGTTGAGAGTTACAGATTATGTAGCTTTAGATTCCACAGGGTAAGTCTAAACAATGGAGAAAACGAGCATAGCAGATTGCTAAATGTGACTTTTTAGATTTTTCCTGTTGTGTCAAAGGAGCTCAAGGGCAGAGAGAACAGAAGTCAGACATGGATGTAGGACATTCTATGGTACTGTGACAAAGATTTTTGTCATCTGCAGTTCATCACCCACTTCTAGGAGATAAAGGAGAAACCAATTGATAGGGATGAGTCTTAGAGATTTTTGTACTGTAGGGGTAATGCCTCCTCAAAGTTAGTCAAATGAAGGGGCTTCAGAAATCATTTAGGTGGTTGGCATCTGTCCTGAAAGTGGGATATTTGCAGATTGATATCAGATCATACTTTAGAAATGTGCAAGGGCAAGTGGCTGTCGAAAGGCCAGGACAGCAGAATGAATAGAGGAGCAACACTGAGAATAGGTAGAATCAAACGTGTGGTCCAGTGCATCAGTTAAATCCACTTTGGAGGAAGAAATGCAACTCTTTCAGTTTTCTTTCTTCAGAGGTACAGTGATTTCCTCTGTAGTTCTCTCAATGCAAGATAATTATGAGTCTGTGAACTTACAAGTAAATGAAACTAAGAATTAACTTTTAAAATTTAAACTTGGGGTGAGAGATGCATGCACATATATGGTCTTCAGGATATATTTGTGGGGAATTCGGAGAGGCACATAAAACTAAAAGTTCAGGTGGACCTCACATTTGTGATTAGTTTTATCTATTAATCTGTTACACAAGAAATGTCCTCATTCTCATGTTAAAACAGAGCCATTCTATGGAATCCCATAGGTATAAGCACCTTTGTTTAGCCTTTTCTAGAATATCAGTCCTTTTTCTATAATACTCAACATTTTCTTTAATTTCTTTTATAATTTTTATTCAGGTTATGGCTTTAATATAGGAAAACACCTTCAGCTGTTGATTTTGCTTATGATCTTCTGCTTTCTTTCTAAAAAGAAAGACAAGAAGTGAAGGAAAATGGAAAAACATTCTGATAAATTCCACATTCTAGGCCAACGCAAGGTCTGTCGTTGTTCCTTCAGAGATTCTTTGAAAATCCCAGTAAGTGTTACAACTTGTAAAAACAGTAGAAGTTCATGATTCAACATTAGTTGAATTATTATGAATTAGTTAGTATTTCAACATATTCAACATTAGTATGAATTAGTTCAATACGCAATTTACAATATTCACATATTTCCTTATTTGTATTTCACAACAAATTGAAGTAGGCTGGGTAGGAATTGTTGTTTTCATTTCACGTAGAAGGAATCTAGGCTCAGAGAAGTCCAGCGAATTGCTCAAGATCACACAACATTAAAAAAAGCTCAAGGTACAAACTTGCAACTAGTAGTTAAATAAGTTCTGGAGATCTGATGCACAGGATAGTGATTATAGACAACAATACTATATTACAAACTTCAAAAGATTAGATCTTAATTGTTTCCACCAGAAAAAAAGAGGTAATAATTATGTGACACAGTAGAGGTGTTAATTAAGCTAGTTGATAATTATATTGCAATATATATATGTATCAAATCATAATGTTGTATACCTTATACTTATGCAATGTTATATGTCAATTATCTCTCAATTTAAAAAATTCAAAACTTTGTTTTCTGAAGCTATATGCTGGACTCTGTCTAGTGAACGGTATGTAATCATTTGTACATGTTTTGCAGTTTGGAATAATTTAAAGTGCTATATTTTCCCAAAGTTTATTTACTTTATATCAACATATATTGGGATAGAAAAACTTTCCTAAAACTATTTCAAATGTTCCTTTGTTGGTGGATAGAAATAATAGAGTACCTTAAAATTAATTTAAATAGTATTCATATATTCATAGCTTCTAAAGCTGAAAAGTAAATCCTGGCTTTTGCTCCCAAAGTTTAGGATTTAAGAACTGTGAAAATAGGACAACACTCCCTGCTGTTAACACTGAGAACTGATTCCTGTGACAGTATTTTGACAATCCCACTTTTTCACTAAAAACAATATTTTAACTACTAGAGAAGTTATTTTTGCCATTATAAAATTTTTATAGAACTACAGTTGTGGGAAGCTTAATTATTAATTTCAGAGTCTTTATGCAGTTTTCAAGGTTTAAACAAGTGCTACTCCCATGCTCCTCCAAAATGTATCTTAAACGTTTTACTAGGTGTTCAATGGAAGCGATATAGGGAATAACAAGTAATGTAGTCCCTTGCCTAGGGCATTAAAATATTTTATTCCATGCCAAAACAATGCAGAATACATTTGCATGAATAAATGCCAAAATAGTCTCCCAGGAAATGACTTTGTTTCTCCTGAAACTTCAGTTAGGAAAAAAAAAGTCCTTATCTCCTGAATTATTACCATATCATTAGCACTTGTTTTCTTTATCAATTGTATGAACTTTTACCCAGAACTTTCTGAATTATTTTAGTTTATATCTTAGTTTCATTTAAAATTTACATAATGGCACATTTGGTAGTAATTAAGATATATTTAAAATTTTTATACTTTTTTCAATATATTTGTAAAGCAATGGTATCATTATTCAGAAGCAACACTTATTAAAATGTCTCATGGAAAAGACATTAATGTTTGAATTCTATATATGTACATAAATTTAAATATAGTTGCTTTTCTGGTTTGGTCAATTTCCTCAAAGTTATCATTGCCCTTAGTTAATGAGTTAGCTTAAGTATCTCATGGCAGCAAGGGCATAAAAAGCTTACATCTAGATGTACGGAATCCATGCTGGCCTCTAGTGGGCTCTCCTGTTTATCTCTGCATATCAGCCTCTATACTTGTTGAATTTCGTGGTGATATAAGTCTTTTTGTGGCCTTTGGACAGGGAGGCAACATTTGCTGCTCTAAACCTGGCTAATGGACCCATCCGTTTCTTCAGTCTTGAGACCTCTCCCCTTGGAAATCTTCGCTAAGACCTCTGCCCATCAGCTCATTTGCTTTTTCTATATAATACTGCACCAGGGCATTAAGGAATTTCTGGACTCCTATAGAAGCACATGTGGGAGGGATATTAAATCAGGGTCATCTTTCTAGATTAGCACTCATCATTGAAAGCCACAGATATGAGCTACAAATGCTATTTTAAGTTTTCTAGTAGCCATATTAAGAACTAAAATGGTAAAGTTAATTTAAATAATATATTTTTCCATTATGTCCAAAAAATGAACATACCAACATAATAAATATAAAAGACGAAGAATGAGATTTTACCTTGTCTTTTCTTACTAAGTATTTAAAACACAGTTTTAATAGCTTAGATTAATGTAGCCTCATTTTAAGTGCCCAAAATCCATATGTGGTTAGTGCAGATTTAGAGACTTCTCCCAATAGACGGCTTGTATCATTATGGTTTGTTGGGACAAATGGTGTCTTATTCACTGGGACAATTAGCCACTACCACCGGTGTTTTAAATTCCTTCATACCTATTTAATGCTTTGATAGGAGGCAACCCCCAGTTCCCCATTAACATATTTGGGATCTAACCCTGGCATGTAGAGGTAGGAAACAAGGACACTGGAGCTGACTTTCTCACATTACCTCTTCCTTTACCTGATTATTTTTCCACCAACACAGAAACCTCCTCACTTCCTCCCTACTTGCTTGGAGGTTCCTTTATATAGCATTTTGAGTTCTCTCTGCCACTGATTTCTGGTGAAACTTCAAAGTCACAAATCCTGGATTTTTACATGCTAATATAACTGTAAGGAATTTAGAAAATACATTTCTCTCTCAATATCTGGTAGTAAGACTATGGTCTCTCTAAGGATTCAAAAAACCTATTATGATAATCCTCTTTTTTCTTGCTCTTTTCTCTTTAACAATCTTATTCTTTTGTATGGTAAATAGATACATTTGGAGGGGTATGCTAATAGTTAATAACCTACTATTTTTTTTTCCTCTTTAGTGGGGAGTGTGTTGATTTGTAGTGATTGTCTATTTCTCTTGTATAAAAACCATTCTCCCTCACTGGGCTGACATCAGATAGGTGAAAAGTGGCACACCATCATATATTATTTTTGCCAGATCAGTAGTAGTAAACAACCTTAAAAACATAGATATTAATAAAATTTAAAATAATTAAGAGAGATTAGTTTTATTATTTATTAAATTTGTTATAATTTATTTAGATGTAAATTTATAGAATTTAGCTTAACCAACAGTTTCCAAGATTCCTGAAAATTTAATCATGTCCTACAAGCCAGTAGAAGTGAGATCCAGCATACCACCAGTTCTGAATTACTAGAGGGAAATGATGTATAAAGAAATGTCAATGCTGCAGTGAACATGGCAGTACAAATAGCTCTTAAAAATCCTGATTTCAATTATTTTGAATATATATCCAGAAGTGGGATTCCTGGGTCATATGGCAGGTCTATTTTTAATGTAAGGATGCTCCATAGTATTTTCCATAGAGGCTTCCACATTTTACATTCCCACTAACAGTGTATAAGAGTTCCAATTTCTCCCCATCCTGACCAATACTTGTTATCTTTTGTTTTTTGATAGTAAGTTTTCCTAATGGTGTGAAGTGATATCTGATTGTAGCTTGGATTTGCATTTCACTGATAAGTAATGATATTGAAAACCTTTTTATATACCTGTTGGCCATTTGTGTATCTTCTTTGAACAAATGTCTGTTCAAGTCCTTTGCCCATTTTAAAAAATCAGGTTTTTTTTTTTTTATAGAGAGTTTCTTATATATTTTGGAAATTAACCTGTTATCAGATATATGGCTTGCAAATATTTCCTCCCATTCTGTATGTTGCCATTTCATTCTGTTGATTGTTTTGCTATAGAGAAGATTTTTGGTTTGAGGTTGTCTCACTTGTCTTTGTTTTAATACCTATGCTTTTGGTGTCATATCCAAGAAATTGTTGCCAAGACCAGTGTCAAGGATATTTTATTCTGTTTTCTTCTAGGAATTTTATGGTTTCAGGTCTTCCATTTAAGCCACATTTTCAGTTATTTTGTTTTCCTCCATTGTGTATTCTTGGCACTGCTATCAAAGATCATATATGACCATATATGCATGGGTTTATTTCTGGACTTTCTGTTCTGTTCCTTTGGTTTGTCTTATGCCAGTGCCATACTGTTTTAATTATTGTAGCTTTGTAACATATTTTGAAATCCAGAAATCTGAGTCTTCGAGCTTTGTTGTTCTTTGTCAGTACTACCTTGACTATTCTGGGCTTTTTGTGATTCCATATGAATTTTACAATTATTTTTAATAATTCTGTAAGATAAAAGCCATTGGAATTTTTATGGAAATAGCATTGAGTCTGTAGGTCATTTTGGGTAGTATGGACATTTTAACAATATAAAATCTTCTAATCCATGAACATGGGATGTCTTTCCATTTATTTGCTTCTCCTTTAATTTCTTTCATCAGTGTTTTGTAATTTTCAGTGTGCATGTACCATGCTGAATAAAAGTGGTGAGAGTGGGCATCTTTTCTTGTTTTTGATCTTAGGAGAAAAGCTTTCAATTTTTGCTGCTAGCTGTGGACTTGTATGTGACCTATATTATGTTGAGGTACACTACTTCTATACTTAGTTTGGTTGAGTGCTTTTATCATAAAAGGGTTTTGAGTTTTGTTAAATAATTTTCTTGCATGTATTGAGATGATCATGTAATTTTTATCCTCCATTTTGTTAATGTGATGCATCACATTTATTGATTTGTATATGCTGAACCATCCTTGCATCCAGGGATAAGTCTCACTCGGTCATGATGTATAATATTTAAATGTGCTGTTGAATTCAGTTTGCTAGTATTTTGTTGGGGATTTTTATATGTATGCTCAGCAAGAATATTGGCCTATAATTTTCTTTGTCTGGCTTCAATTTCAGTGTAATGCTGGCCTCATGAAATGAGTTGGAAATGTTTTGTCCTCTTCAATTTTTTTGAAGAATGAGAAGTCTTGACATTAATTCTTTAAAGGTTTGGTAGAATTCTATAGTGAAGTAATATGGTCCTGGATTTTTATTTTGGGGGGGATGTTTTTGATTACTGATTCAGTCTCCTTACTAGTAATTGGTCTGTTCAGAATTTCTATTTCTTCATGATTCAGTCTTAGTAAGTTGTATTTATCTAGGAATTTACCCACTTCTTCCAGTTTATCCAATTTGTTGGCACATAAAGATATAGAAACAAACTGAGTGTCCATTGATAGATGAATGGATAAAGAAAATGTGACATATATGAATAATGGAATATTATTCAGCTTTTAGAAAGAGGGAAATCCTGCCATATGTGAACACATGGATGAACCTGGAGGATGTTATGCTAAGTGAAATAAGCCAGTCACAGAAGAACAAATACTGCATGATCCATTTATATGAGCTATCTAAAGAAGCAGAGAATACAATAGTGGTTTCCAGGGACCAGTTGTGGAGATAAGAATGGAGATTTGTTTTTCAGTGAATGTAAGGTTTCAGTTATGCTAGGTGGGTAAGTTCTAGAGATCTACTATACAATGTAGTGCGTATAGTTAACAATATGGTATCATGAACTTCAGAATTTAAAAGAATAGGTCTTAGGTTAAATGTCTTTGCCAAAAAAAAAAAAAAAAAAAAAACAAAATTCAGAGGTACACAAGGAAACTTTGGGCGGTGTTGGATACATCTATTATCTTAATTATGGTGATGTATCACAGGTGCTTGCTTATATCCAAACTCATCAAATTATATACATTAAGTATATGTAGTTCTTTGTCTATCAGTTACACCTCAGTAAAACTGTTAGAAATGTGAATGAGAAAATACATTAATATATTTAAAATCCTCATTACACAAGCACTGAGCTAGATAGGACAGGTTGTTAAAATATTCCTTGGAGTTAAAATTTACACTGGCTCCAGTGTGGATGAGATCTACAGAAAGTGTGAAAGAACCTCATGTCTTCTGGAAGCAACAATCTGGCAAAAATATCACTGGAGCCCATCAGTTCATGATATCAAGTTAGGTTTTACGATTTATTTTTTTTTTTTTGAGGATTTTATTTATTTATTTATTTGACAGAGAAAGAGTTGGAGCACAAGCTGGGAGACAAAAGGAGAGGGAGAAGCAGGCTCCTTGAGCAGGGAGCCTGATGTGGGGCTTGATCCCAGGCCCCTGGGATTATGACCTGAGCCGAGGGCAGCCGCTTAACCAACTGAGCCACTCAGGCGCCCAGGTTTTACAATTTATTACTTAGATGATATAACAGATCTGAGTCTCAGGTTCCTCTCTGTAAAATGAATATAAATAGTTCCTGAACAGTGGCTGTAAAGGTACAACAAATTTAATCATGAAAAATGAGGGGCACTATTGTGAAATTGACGAAAATCCTCATTTTTCTCTTGAACAAAACTGTTGCAGAAAGCATAAAAATGAACAGTGAAACTCACATTGCTCAGAACTCACAGTAAATAAAGCTGAGATATCCCACAATGATTATGAGGCAGTCTCTTGCTGATCCCACTACCCAAAGCCCTATGGAACATAAAGAATTTGTTCTCCTGCAGCACCTTTATTTAACTCCATAAAAGCAGGGCACAACCTGGTATGATTCTCATGTTTCCCCAAAGGCATCTCTCCCAAGATGATGTAATGATGACAGCAACATTAACATTCAGTTTGATTATCCATTAGTTTTCTTCTAATATATATAAGGCAATAAATTTACCAAATAATGAACACACGGTATTTGTCCCATAGGATATAATTGTGTGCCTCAAAAAATTCATAGTGAAAAAATAGCTTAAATTTTATTTTGAAAAATTTAATAGTTTCTGAAACATGAAATATTAAATATTATCTGATGGCAACTTCTATTTGTATGAATTTAAAAGTTATGTCCAGTATCCTTTTATTTTTTCCCTCATAGTAGAAACTCTGACTTCTATCTGAGATCAGGGACACCCAGTTTAGGACAACATTTCTGAGCTTTCTTTGCCTCTAGATCAGGTCAAGTAACTAATTTCTAGCAAATGGGATCAAAAGAGAACTTGCATGTGGTAGATTTAAGAAACTTTTTTTAAAAGGAAGCTACATCTAACCATGACAGTTTTTTCTTCCCTTATTCTATCTCGCTCTGAGGAATTCAGAAACTACCATCTTGGGTCACAGAAACTAAGCCCACACCTTAGAAGTGAAGAAATTTAAACTGGAAGGAGGCTGAGGGAGCCGAGCTGACTTAGACCTAAAATGCTTATTTTAGAATGTTACTCAGTAAGACAGTGAGAAACTTCTGTTATTAAATTACTGTTATAATTTAAATTGTAACTTGTGGTAATTTCTTTAGTAATAAAGCAGGCTTATGGTTTTAACTCTTATTTTTATTACATTTTATTTTATTTCTAATTTTTGAACACTAAGGATTTTGTGAATGCATCTACAAAATAATGTATTGCCTTTGTTTTACTGCAAAAAATACTATATTAAAACGTAAGCACACATTTGTTGATAATATATCATACATTTATTTTGCAATCCAATTAGTCATTTCAGTATTTTTAAGGGAAATACTCATTTTTACTTTTTAAAAATACTGACAGGGGCACCTGGGTGGCTCAGTTGTTTAAACATCTGACTCTTGATTTTGGCTCAGGTGGTGATCTCAGAGTCGTGAGATTGAGCCCTGCATTGGGCCCCATACTGTGTGTGGAGCATGTTTAAGATTCTCTCTCTCCCTTTCCTGCCCCTCCCCCATGCTAGCTAGCTTGCTCTCTTTCCCTAAAAAAAAAAAAAAAAGATATTGACATATGTATTTTTATATATCTTACATACAATGACTTAAATGATACACTGTTCCCTTGGTAATATTTACCAATAACTAGCTCTCCAATTTTGTGTATATGAATTCCTAAATATGGCAAGATTTCAGTGAGGATGTTTATTGTACTGTATTCCCACAAAGTAGAAAAAGGTAGTAATTAACTTAAGGTTTATATTTCTACATTTACATGCTTATGAAGTTCATACAATTTTATTTTTGTTTTATTTTAAATTTAAATTAATTTACTTTAAATTAATAAATTATTTTTTAAATTTTAATTCCAGTGTAGTTAACATACAGTGTTATATTAGTTTCAAGTGTAAAATATAGTGTTTCAGCAGTTCCATATATTATTTGGTGCTCATCAAGATAAGTGTACTCTCTCTTTTTTTTTTAAGATTTTATTTATTTATTTGACAGAGAGACAGTGAGAGAGGGAACACAAGCAGGGGGAGTGGGAGAGGGAGGAGCAGGCTTCCCGTGTAGCAGGGAGCCTGATGCGGGACTCGGTCCAATGACACCGGGATGATGACCTGAGCCGAAGGTGGACACCCAACGACTCAGCCATCCAGGTGCCCCAGATAAGTGTACTCTTAATCCCCTTCACCTATTTCACCCATCCCCCCACCCAATTCCACTCTGGTAACCATCAGTTTGTTCTCTATATTTAAGAGTCTGTTTTTTGGTTTGTCTTTCTCCCTCTCCCCCTTTTCCTTTGTTCATTTGTTTTTTAAAATCCACATATGAGTGAAATCATATGGTACTTGTCTTTCTCTGACTAGCTTATTATACTTAGCATTATACTCTCTAGTTCTATCCATGTTGTTGCAAATGGCAAGATTTCATTCTTTTTTATGACTGAATAATATTCCATCGTGTACACACAGATGCACACACACACACACACACACACACACACACACACACACATATACCATTTCTTCTTTATGCATTTATCTGTTGATGGACACGGGCTGCTTCCATAATTTGGCTATTGTAAATAATATGTAATAAAAATAGGGGTGCATATATTCCTTTGAATTAGTGTTTTCATGTTTGGATAAATACCCAGTATTGTGATTATTAGATTGTAGGGTATTTCTGTTTTTAACTTTTTGAGGAACCTCCAGTACTGTTTTCCACAGGGCTGCAACAGTTTGCATTCTCACCAACAGTGCAAAAGAGTTCCTTTTTCCACACCCTTGCCAACACTTTCTTGTGTTTTTGATTTTAGTCATTCTGACAGGTGTGAGGTGATATCTCATTGTAGTTTTGATTTGCATTTATTTGATGATGAGTGATGTTGAGCATGTTTTCATGTGTCTGTTGGCCATCTGGTTGTCTTTTTGGAGAAATGTCTGTTCATGTCTTCTGCCCATTTTTAAATTGGATTATTTGTGGTTTTGGTGTTGAGTTGTAGAAGTCCTTTATATATTTTGGAGCCTAACCCTTTATCAGATAGGTCATTTGCAAATATCTTCTCCCATTCCATAGGTTGCCTTTTTATTTTGTTGATTGTTTCCTTTGCTGTGCAGAAGCTTTTTATTTTGACGTAGTCCCAATACTTTAGTTTTGCTTTCATTTCCTTTGCCTCAGGAGATATATCTAGAATGAAGTTGCTATAGCCAATGCCAAAGAAGTCACTGCCTTTGTTCTCTTCTAGGATTTTTATGGTTTCAGGTCTCACTTTTAGGTCTTTAATCCATTTTTAGTTTTTTTTTTTTTTTTTGTATGGTGAAAGAAAGTGGTCTAGTTTCATTCTTTTATGTGTTGCTGTCCAGTTTTCCCAACACCATTTGTTGAAGAGACTTTTTCCATTGCATATTCTTTCCTATTTTGTCAAAGATTAATCGACTATGTAATTGTGGGTTTATTTCTGAGCTTTCTATTCTATTCTGTTGACCTATGTGTCTATTTTTGTGCCAACATCATACTGTTTTGATTCCTAACATGAATTCTGGAATTGTGATTCCTCTGTTTTGTTTTTCTTTTTTAAGATTGCTTTGGCTATTCGGGGTCTTTTGTGGTTCCATACAAATTTTAGGATTGTTTTTTCTAGTTCTTTGAAAAATGCCATTGGTATTTTTTTAAAGGGTTTTTTTTTTTTTAAGATTTTATTTACTTATTTGACACAGAGAGAGAGAATACAAGCAGGGGGAGCGGCAGGGAGAGGGAGAAGCAGCCTCCCTCTGAGTAGTGAGCCTGACACGGGGCTTGATCCGAGGACCCTGGGATCATGACCTGAGCCGAAGGCAAATGCTTAACCTAGTGAGCCACCCAGGTGCCCCAGTGCTATTGGTATTTTGATAGGGATTGCATTAAATGTGTACATTGCTTGGGATAGTATAGACATTTTAACAATATTCTTCCAATCCATGACCATGGAATGTCTTTTCATTTGTTTGTGTCCTCTTCAATATTTTTCATCAATGTTTTATGGTTTTTAGAGTACAGATCTTTCACCTCTTTAGTTATGTTTATGTCTAGGTATTTTATTATTTTGGTACAGTTGTAAATGGGATTGTTTTCTTAATTTCTCTTTCTGCTGCTTTATTATTGGTGTACAGAAATGCAATGGATTTGTACATTGATTTTGTATCCTGTGACCTTATTGAATTTATCAATTCTAGTAGTTTTTTGTTAGAGTCCTTAGGGTTTTCTATATATAGCGTCATGTCATCTGAAAATAGTTTAAAGTTTTACTTTTTCCTTACTGGTTTGGATGCCTTTTATTTCTTTTGTCCTGTGGCTAGGATTTCCAGTACTATGTTGAATGCAAGTGGTGAGAGAAGATAATTCTTTTTTTTTTAAACTTTTTTAAAAAGATTTTATTTATTTATTTGTGAGAGAGAGAGAGAGAGAGAGAGAGAGAGGAAGCAGACTCCTTGCTAAGTGGGGAGCCTGATGCGGGACTGGATCCTAAGACTCCAGGATCATGAACTAAGCTGAAGGCAGTCGCTTAACCAACTGAGCCACACAGGTGCCTGAGTGAGAGAAGATATTCTTGTCTTGTTCCTGACCTTAGGGGAAAAGCTCTCACTTTTTCCCCATTGAGTATTATGTTAGCTGTGGGTTTTTCATATAAGGCCTTTAATATGTTGAGGTATGTTCCCTCTAACCCTACTTGGCTGAGGGTTTTTAACATGAATGGATGTGGTACTTTGTCAAACACTTTTTCTGCATCTATTGTAATGATCATATGGTTTTTATTTTTTTATTGATGTGATATCATGTTGATTGATTTGCAAATATTGAATCACATTTGCATCCCAGAAATAAATCTCACTTGATTGTAGTGAATGGTGAATGATTTTTTTAATGTATTTTTGGATTTGGTTTTCTAATATTTTGTCAAGGATTTTTGCATTTATGTTCATCAGATGTATTGGCTTGTAGTTCTCTTTTGTTTTTTGTAGTGTCTTTATTGGGTTTTGGTACCAGGGTAAGGCTGGCTTCATAGAATGAATTTGGAAGTTTTCCTTTCTTTTCTACTTTTTGGAAAAGTGAGGAGAATAGGTATTAACTCTTCTTTAAATATTTGGTAGAATTCAGCTGTGAAGTCGTTTGGTCCTGGGCTTTTGTTTGTTGGAAGTGTTTTGATTATTGATTCAATTTTATTGCTGATAGTTCATCTGTTCAATTTTCTATTTCTTCCTGCTTCAATTTTGGTAGGTTTATGTTTCTAGGAATTTATTTCTTCTGGTTGTCCAATTTGTTGGCATAATATTCTCTTATAATCCTTTGTATTTCTGTGTTGTTCATTGTTATTTGTCCTTTTTTCATTTCTGATTATGTTATTTGAGTCCTCTCTGTCTGTCTCTCTCTTTATGAATCTGACTAAAGGTTTATCAGTTTTGTTGATATTTTCAAAGAACCAGTTCCTGGTTTCATTGATCTGTTCTTTTTGTTTATTTGTTTCTGTATCATTTATTTCTGCTCTAATTTATTATTTCCTTCCTTCTGCTGGTTCTGGATTTCCTTTGTTCTCTTTTGTCTAGCTCCTTTAGGTATAAGATTAGGTGGTTTATTTGAGATTTTTCTTCTTGAGGTAGGTCTGTATTGTTATAAAATTCCCTCTTAGAACCACTTTTGCTACATCCCAAAGGTTTTGAACTGTTGTATTTTCATTTCTCTTCATGTAATTTTTGATTTTTTCTTTGATTTCTTGGTTGACTTATTTAGTAGCATGTTATCTAACCTCTATATACTTGTGGTCTTCCTATATTTTTTGTTGTAGTTGATTTCTAGTTTCATAGTGCTGTGGTCAGAAAAGATGCATGGTATGACTTTGATCTTTTTGAATTTGTTGAGGCCCTTTTGGTGGCCTAATATGTGATCACTTCTAGGGAATGTTCCATGTGCACTTGAAAATAATGTGTATTGTGCTGTTTTAGGATGAAATGTTCTGAGTATGTCTGTTAAGTTATCTGGTTCAGTGTACCTTTCAAAGTCACTGTTTCCTTGTTGATTTTCTGTTTTGATGATCGGTCTATTAGGTAAATAGCTGTTAAAGTTCACTATTATTGTATTAGTATTGACTTTTATATTTGTTACTAGCTGTTTTATGTATTTGGGTGCTCCCATGTTGGGTGCATGAATATTTACAATTGTTATGTCTTCTTGTTGGATTGTTCTTTTTATTATTATATAGTGTCTTTCTTTGTCTCCTGTTAATTTTTTTATAGTCTATTTTGTCCAATAAAAGTGTTCCCCAGCTTTCTTTTCACATCCATTTGCATGATAAATATTTCTCCATCCCCTCACTTTCAGTTTGCATGTGTTTTTAGGTCTGAAATGAGACTCTTATAGGCAACATATTAATGAGCTATTTTTTTTTTTTAAATCTCTTCCATCACCCTATGTCTTTTGATTGGTGTGTTTAGTTCATTTACCTTCAAGGTAATTATTGATAGGTGTGTATTTATTGCCATTTGTTACTTGTTTTGTGGTTATTTTTGTAGTTTTTCTGATCCTTTGCTCTCTTTTCTCATGGTTTGCTGGATTTCATTAGGGATATACTTGATTCCTTTCTCTTTATTTTTTGCATATCTATTGCTGGTTTTTGGTTTGTGGTTATTATTAGGTTTATATATAATATCTGATGCATCTCACAGTCTATATTGACCTGATGGTCGCTTAAGTTTGAACCCATTGTTTACTCTTTTCCCCGCCATGTTTTAGGTATATGGTGTTATAATTTACATCCTTTTATTTTGTGAATCCCTTGATTTTCACAGATACACTTATTTTTTTACTGATTTTGTGCTTCCTACTTTTTTTAATCTTATTGTCTTTGCTTTCCATCAGAGTCCCCTTTAACATTTCTTGTAGGGCTGGTTGAGTAGTCCTGAACTGCTTTATCTTTTGCTTGTTTGGGAAGCTCTGTATCTCTCTTTCTCTTCTGAATGATAGCTTTGCTGGATAGAGTGTTCTTGCCTTCAGATGTTTTTTTCTTTTCAGCACTTTGATTATATCCTGCCACTCTCTTCTGGCCTGCAAAGTTTCTGCTGAAAAATTCCACTGATAGCCTTATGGGGGTTACAAGGGTTAGCCCTTGTATGTTAATTGTCTTCTTTTCTCTTGCTGCTTTTAGAATTCTCTCTTTATCACTACTTTTTGCCATTTTAATGACTATGTGTCTTGGTGTGGAAATACTTGGGTTGATTTTGTTGGGGGAATCTCTGTGCTGCCTGCATCTGGATATCTGTTTTCTTTCCCAGATTTGGGAAGTTTTCAGCTATTATTTCTTTAATAAATTTTCTGTCTCTCTCTCTCTTTCTTCTTCCTCCTCTCCTCTTCCTCCTCCTCCTTCTTCTTCCTCTTGGATCTATATAAATGTTAATGTTATGCTTGATGGAGTTGCTGAATTCCCCAAGGCTATTCTCATTTTGCATTTTTTTTTCTTTCACCTGCTCAGCTTGTTTACATCACTCTGTCCTCCAGGTCACTTTTTGTTGTTCTGCTTCTCTAGCCTGCTATTTATTCCATCTAGTTTATTTTATATTTCATTTCCTGTGTTCTTCATCTCTGATTAGTTCTTTTTTCTCTTTGTTAAGGGTCTCACTGATGTCTTCCACTCTTTTTTGAAGTCCAGTGGGTATCTTTGTGATCATTACTTTAAATTCTCTATCAGGCATATTACTTGTATCTGTTTTGCTTAGGTCTCTTGCTGTGGTTTGTCCTTTTCCTTCATTTGGGTCATATTTCTGTCTCCTCATTTTGTCTGTTTTTGTGTGGTAGGAAAGTCAACTACATCTCCTGCTTTTTAAACTAATGGCCTTATGAAGAGTAAGTCCTGCAGTGCAGTGTCCCCTATTCACTAGAACCTAGCACTTCAGGGGTCTCCTAGATGTGTTGCATGCATCTTGCTATTGTGTCTTGGCCACTTTTTCCTTCAGCCTAGTTGTCTGCTTTCTTTGCCTATTGTGGGCAGTATCTGATCCCTTTGGTGTTAGTGGATGAGTCTGGGACCGCCTTGGGCTTGAGTTTAATCAGACCAGGTATTTGCCAGAGATGCACTAGCACCAAACTCTTGGGTGCTTTCTCTGGGTTGTCCCCCTAGAGGTTTCTGTTGGTGGACGGGATCTGCAACCTGATCAAATGTCTTCCTCCAGCCTACTGTTGGGGCCATCCTTGGACTGATGTATGTGGTTATCTTCTTCTCTCCCCAAGGCAGGAATCACTTTGGAGTGGGGCTGCTTACACATTGCCAGGCTTGTAGCCCTGGTTTGAATGGGTTCTGGCCAAGATCTTATTGGAGGGGGCAGGGCATGCAGTGCTAGCAAGTTTTGCACACGGACAAAAGGGGATCGGCCACTGCTGCTAGGCCAGCTGGCCTGGGTGGGGGTGCAGATTCCTTCCAGTCTTCTTGTAAAATGAGACCTGCCACCACTGCCACTGGACAGCATGCATGGGTGTGGGTGTGCAATTTTAACAAGGTGTGAGCCGGTCTTCCAGAGAAGGGGGCCTGCTGCAGCCAGGACCAAGGCCCTGCAAAGCAGACAGGTTGGGAGATGCAGTGTTGGCAAGGTTAGCACTGGTCTTCTGGGGGAAGGGACCTGCAGCAAAGGAACTGAGGCAGGCCTGCCTGGAAGGGATGGATCTGTGGAAGCCCAGTGTGTGTTGGGGGGGGGGCAGGGCTTTGTGTAAGTTAGCCTTGTGTTTATGCTGGGGGATGGGAAATGGACACAGTGCCTGCCAGCTTCTCTGTTCCTGGAAAAGTCCCACAGCACACCCTGCCCCTCCGGACAAGCTCAGAGATTAGGAAATAACTCTCCTGTATGCCCCAGGCATTTTTCAAACTGCTCCTTCTGTGCTGTATCTGTCTTTGCAGGGTGTTTGCTGTGTTGTCTCTTTAAACGCAGGAACTTGGCTTCCTATCATACTCTGGGCTCTCCCAGAATTGAGCCCACTGATTTTTAAAATTCCAAGCTTTAAGTCCCACTGATTTTAACAATGAAATTCACAATTCAGCCTCTCAGTTTTCAGAGACAAATGCTCTGAGGATTTATCTTTCCCTCTGCAGCAGTCTCCCCTGTGTGATAGTCGGTTTCTCTCCCCTCTCTATGCCGATGTTTCCCTCCCTCCTGGTGGTCCTCGAGGTCCAGTTAGCTCCCTATCACATTTCTGCCCTTTTATCCTTCTTTAATGTGGCCTCTTCTCTACCTTTAGTTGTGGAGTTTCTTTTGCCAGTCTCCCAGTCATTTTCTGAGTTATTTACACTGATGTGTTATCTAGTTGTATCTGTGGGAGGGGGTGAGCTTAGTGTCCTCCTACTCTGCCATCTTCCCAGCATCTCCAAACAAATAATTTTAATTAAAAACTTAAAAAAAGTGAAGCCATTAAAGAAATAACCACTTACATCAAGTCAAAAGAAAAACAGAATCTTTTTATTTAGATCATTCATTAATCAATATTGGAGTGAAAAGAAACAGGAGTGCCTCTGCAGGGAAGATATTTTAGAAACATTTAGTCTCTGGCTTGTGCAGGTAACATTTGCAAGTGGGGATAACGAAAGTCAAAGAGGAGAGAAAGCAACACAATAATGCAAGTGGTTTGGTAAATGGGGCTTGAAGAGCTTAACATTTTTGAGTTCTTTTTTTTTTTTTACTTTGACATTTTACAACTACCATTGAGTGGGAGTATAGAAAGGCATCTTTCCAGGCTACATTTTCTGGCTACCTTGTGAAATTATGAAATCCTCTGTTAGGACAGAGTGGCAGCTCCATCTGTTAGCTCCCTTCATAAAATAAAACCTAAACACGGAGTATTGTGATGTCTGAGCAGTGCTAATATTATTTGAGTATGCTATCTAGAAGAAACTTGTATAGAACATTTCTAAATATTCTTAGATTTTCATGAGAAAGATGTTGTCTTATAAATATTTCTTATTACTCTCAAACAAAACATTTTTTTTCTAAGAAAATATTTCTCTTCTTTGTCAAAGAAATATGCTATTGTATGCTTTGGATCAGTTTTGAATCTGTGGAAGGTGTAAATTCTCACACCTACAGAGAAAATATCAATTGCCTGAATGTATTTACCAATATGTTGTAAATAAAATCATTGTCCTGAAGAATTTATTATCTAACCTTACACTCTTTGCTAAACAAATATTTAAATGTGTCAATCACTATAGTTGGTTTGTAAAAGAAGTAATACATTAACCAAGTGTTGGGATGGAGTGCTCTGATAAGCTATGGATAATTATCATTGAAGTATAAATTACTAAATAAGAGACCTACAAAGAAAACAGGACTGTATAGTCACTATTTTAAAAGAAAGGAAGAGCTACCAGTAGTTACCTGAGTGAAAATAGATAAAACCTAGACACAGAGCCAAGAGGAATGAAAAATACCTGGGGAAAAAAGTGTTTTGTTTTGTTTTTTAACTATATCTCATGTATTTTGAGGTCCTTATACAGAAAAGTGAAAACTGGCAATTGATAATAATTACAAAAAGACCTAGAAAATGGACATAATAGAAACTGGTTGACATGGGAGCAGAAATTTCAAAAGATTTTTAATTTTTAGGAGGAGGGTAAAATTTGGTAGCTGGAAGAAAAAAAATCTATCATCAAAGTAAACGTATGTGTGGTGAAATACATTATAAAAATAAAGACTATAGACTTGGACCTCTCTGCCATTAGTGAGAACAGATTTCATTCTCATTTCATTACCTATATACCTACTAGTCCCTTCACCTGCTGCCTCACTTTTACCTATGGGCTAATTGAAGTTAATGGAATTGGAGGTATGGCTACCACCAGATAAATTTCTGGCTTCTGTGGAGTTCTAGTGCATTTTTTCCCCTTAACACACAAGTGAAAAATTGTTAATAAAATGCCTCAGAAAAGGAATTAGGATTCCTAAACATTTATGTGTAAGGAGTCAATGAGGTAAAGCAGAAATAGATGAATGGCCAATGATAAGGTAGTTGAGTTCAAGTAGCACTTTCTGAATTTCTGGACTGGGAATGACATTGTTCTAAGCACTTGTACTCTACAGATTTCTGTCTTCAAGGAGCTAGCAATCCATCAGAAAGGAGAGAGATATAAAGAAAATGTTAAATACGAGAAAGTAAGTACCATAGAGTGGAACAAATAAAGAGAGATGATATGTACAGGATTTCCTATGAGCACAGAAAGGTGATTCAGGAAATTTTCCCAGAGAATGACACCTGAGCTGAATCTTAATAGAAGAGCAGAAATCAATGAAAAGAATTGGGAAAATCAGAAAAAGGATATTTGAGGCAGAGGTAATAGAATAATCAAAGAATATATTTGAGAGAAGAAATTCTGGAGTAGGGAAGTCTAGTGAGAAGGTTTTGGAATAATTTAGGCAAGATAAGACTGAGGACCAGAACTAAAGTCTTCTAACTATGGATAGAGAAGACATATTAGACTTGAGAAATGTTTTAGAAGTAAAATTACAAGGCCTTGATTGAAGGGATTGATTGATGTAAATGAAAAATAGGTATCCAGGATGACTTGTCTTTTTGCACAACAGCGTGGATGATGGTGCCAGTATGTGAAATGAGATTCAAGATGTATAATCCCAGTGGTTAAGATGAAATGAACGTGTTGATCAGGAAGCATCTGGAGAAAATACAGAGATCTATGTCTATCAGGCACTTTTATAGGAAAATATGAAATCCAGATGCCAGATTAGAGTTACATTATCATATATAGATATAGATATTACTAGCATATAGTCTTGGTTAAAATATGACCGATCACCCAGAAGATAAAGGTAGATTAAAAAACAAACTCAATGAATGGAAATTAGAGTTAGGGAAATCACTAATATCTAATAGGAGGATAAAGAAAGAAGTTCACAAAGGAAACCAAAAAGAAAAAAAGATCTAAGGGATTAAGAGAAGAAACAGGAAAAGGTGTAGCACAAAAGAAAAGGGAATAGTTTTCCAGAAGTAGGAAAAGACCAATACTGTGAAATGCATCAATGAGATCATTGTAGAATGAGGACTGCGAAGTGCCCAGTAGATAGGAAAATATGAAGGTTAATGGTAACAGTTGCCAGAGGATTTTCATTGAAATGATTGGAGAATATAGGAAGTGAATTGGAAGGGAAGGGAGTAAACATTGCATTTTCAAGACCATTGGCTAAGACAGAAAAAACACAAGGATAAGGTGTCTTAAATAGTATAGGTTCAGGTAGGAGACTTGACTAGAGCCCCTGAATTCAAGTTTGTAATAGTCATACCCATTTTCATTTTATGAAATCAATATCTTCATAAAATATCATTATCTTGAGTAAACTAAATACTTTTGTTAAGTTTTTTTGATGAATTTAATATGAAATAATTTAAACAATCTCCCCAAAACATTAATACACTATTTTTGTCATATTTATATTAGAATCTGTTCATTTGTACTAATTTAAGTAATATAATGCTTAACTTTGGAATAGTCACTTAAATTTCTGTCTACTTTTATCACATTCACTGTCCAAAAATAGTTATTTCAATAAAGATGCACAATAAAGATGCATGCTGTATATGCACAAAGTATAAAGATTAAGAATGTACTGATTAACTCATGGTTTGTATTTTTTGACTTGCCCTTATAATAAATATGCAAATCATATTGTAAAAGTATATTTAAGTTTATGTAAAGGGAAATAAAAACACCATTGCTTACATAAATTCCAAAATGAACAAAAAATAATTTTACTCATAATATTACCTCATCAATTTTGGAATGCAAGTAAACAAAAGATAAACTATGGAAGCCATTTTAGAAATGATATAGAATGCCTGCCTTTGTCCAGGTAACATTTATAAAAGCAGCTAGAAAATTTACAAGAGGAGAGCAGAGATTATTCTTAGGGGTTTGGTAAGTAAGGTTTAAAGAAACGAACATTTTTTGAGCTGATTTTCTATGTTTTTGTCATGACACAGTACATATTACATGTAGTAAGCACCTTTCCAGGCTGTATTTTCTGGCCATCACTTGTGACTTTAACCACATTGCCCTTCAAACAAATCTGTAGTTTTTCCTGGGTCCCTTAAGTTATAGAAAAACAGCAAAGTTCTTCTGTTTACTTTGTATTTGTTCAGTTCTTCTTTACAGTTACTTCTTCTTTTTTTTTTTTAATAAACCACCTCACTGTCTTAAAAATGCAGCTCTGATGTCATAACCATTTTAAAGGTTCTCCAATATCTGGTCTTCCTTCCTTTCCATGCACAATGAGAGAGCACTTCTCAGCTCCCCCAGCAGATGGACAAGGCCTTATGATTGACTCAGAGCTACCAACTGAGTGTAGATCTAATGTTCCCCATCTCAGCCAGGAAGTGACAAACTCATGAGCAGTGTTTCTGTCTCTTCCCCTGCAGTGACAGTTGTTGAGGTGACAAATTATTAAGACAGTGGGTCCAAAAAGTGGAAGCGGCCTGAATCACGTAATTGCTGCATGGGGACGGCTGTCATGAAGGTGTCCAGAACCGTAGCCAACTTTGTGTCAACAAGAAATAAACATTGCAGGTGTGGAGTCACTGAGTTTTAGAGATTATTTGTCATTGCAGTGTGGCTATGTCTTTACCCAGAATGTTCCTTATCATATCTGAAGCAAAACCTGTCACTAAATTACCTTTTTCCTTTGGTGAGTATCTGTGAAATAGAGTTGGGGGGAAAAAAAAGGAAGAAAATGGGGGTGGAGTCAAATGAGATGTTAGTAAAATCCCCAAAACCATTTAATGGAATATACCTATCCATCATTTTTTTTAATAGCGTAACTTAAATATATATCTTCTCCTTGCCCTCTCCAAGTGAGTTAAGAAATGACTTGCCATAGTTGTAAGAGAAAATTTCTTACTCAGTCTAATGAGGTAGCTATCTGACATTTCATCTCTCATTGTTTGTATTCTTTTGTTCACTTGTGCACGTTCAAATAAAGTAAATCACTGCATTCCTTTTTACTTATAAATTTTGCTATGTGATTTTTGCTGTATGTGAAGATATTTCTCATTACTACATTCTTCCTCTTCCTATATCTTGCCCTGACTGATTAATTTGGTTATCCCATCAAGTATTCCAATTCTCATTATATTCCTTCAGTTGCTTATAATTACAGAATGGATCAAGAGTACTGTCTTTGGACACCAAATGATTCTACCACCTATGAGTTAAAAACTAGCCATCTTTCCCTGAAGGTTCACAATAATCTTAAACCATAAGACATTTTTCTAGATTCTCTGAGATCTCCTGTACATGTGTGTGTGCCTGTGTCCATGAGCTTCTACATATGGTTAGCCCTGTGTATGTTAGTGAGTGGAAATACAGAAGATTTTCTCTAAAGATTTAGGGGATCTGATGATCCATATTTCTAGTCATCAAACAGTGAAATTTCATTTTGTAAAGGCACTGACAAGAAGTAACAAAGGAGAAGAGCAATGTATACACGAAGAAAAAAGCAGTCTGACAATTCTGTCACGATATATCTTTGTCCACTTAGAGGGTTTTGAGTTGTGAGACAAATACTAATATTCACTGGTTAGGTAGGTAATACATTCTCTAGGAGAACCTATCTCCTTAAAGATAGGATTAAGCTAACATGATTCCTTAGGATAATTAATTATACCTGGTGGTTTTGTTATTACTAATGGAAATGTCATTCCAGTTTTAAAAAGTATACTTGGGCATATTGGCATGATCTCTGTGTTAACTCAGGTGTACAACATTTCTGACTGTTCCAAGAATTTTTGGCATTATGCTTTTGGCTCTCCCTTTTGGTGGTTCAGCCCAGCAATCTGTTCACTTTTCCAGTACTGCTGCTTTTCTTTGAGTCTATTATTCTAGACCCCATCAGTGAGTCCTTGGAATGTTGTCTGCATACTGATTATCATAAGCATGCTTAGTCTTTGATTGCTATTTATATTTAGTGGTATAGCCTAATGGATGGGGGCCCACTTGCTGTTCATTGTTTTGTGTTTTGCTGTTCATCCGTTAGCGGGTATTATGGCAAACATTCCTTCACTCAGAAAGAGAGTTGTAGATGTGCCAAGACCCATCATACTCTCCTTGTTTTATGAAGCATGTTGGGACCAGATGGTATTCTAAATAGAGCTTTTAAAGAGAGCTTTTCAGCACGTTATGTGTTAGGAGGTATTATCCCCTCTTCTGGTGATTTCTTATGGGGGGTATGAGCCCCTTGCTCTTTATTTTCCTTCTTTTTCTAGACTCCTGAGACATCTTTATGAAGGAAAGAAAATGAAAAGTATATCTACTGCAAACCTCAAAGCATAATGAGTAAAAAATATGTCCAAAAGGCTTTTATGTAACATTATCTCTTTTTAGTTTTAGGATAACCCTGAAGATACAGTTAAAAAAAATACACCATTTTAAGGTGGTAAAACCTGAGAATTAGAAAGATTAAATTCCTTGACTGCTTTCAGAAAGGAAGTCCATCACAGAACTAATGTGATAATTTTAATATTATCTTATTGCTTACTCTTTTCAAAGTACTTATTAAACGGCTTCTGTATCAAAACCATCACTACTTGCCAGAAATGATAAGAGCAGCAAGGGAGTATATGTAAACCCAGTTTTGTTCTGTTTTTTTAACTTCAATTTTATTTTTCCAAACCAAGAACATGCATGTAAGAGTTTATAGTTTATTGATGATGAGGAAATAATGAATGATACGGACATCAGTTCCCAATACTTGATGAAGATAAGGAAATAAAAAGAATACATGGAAAAACACTTCCGTCATAACTGTGGGTAGCTTGCATTGTATATCTAACTGAAAATACTTTTACTCAACCATCTTGTTGATTTGATGGGTTCTCTTTTCAAAAACAAGTATAAAATTATTTAACCATTTAATCACTTGATCAGAATTCAATTGATGTATTTGGTAGAAACTGATTTTTTTTTAATTTGGTAGATTTTGTTATTTCCCCTCTCCTAGACTATTTCATGCTACCATTTTCATTTTTGATCTCTATGTAAGAAACCTATATTTCTTCTTATGGCCACAAATAATAAAAAGGCTTATACCAATGCCTGTAGAAACCACAAATTCTCTTCCTGCTTTCACTGGATTGATTTAAGTAAATGATTAAATTGGCTTCTTTGCTGGGGCACCCAGTGACTCAGTTGGTTAAGTGTCTGCCTTCGGCTTAGGTCATGATCTCAGGGTCCCGGGATCCAGCCCATGTTGGGCTCCAGCCCTGTGTTGGTCTCCCTGCTCAGTAGGGAGGCTGTTTCTTCCTCTGTCCCTCTCTCTGCTCCTGTGCACTCTCTCTCTCTCTCTCCCCCTCCTCTCTCTCTCTCTTTCTCGTGCATACACATTCTCTCTCAAATAAATAAATGAAATCTTTAAAAATAAAATGGTTCCTTTTCCAATTTACCCACAGAAATAATAAAAAAATCTATAATTAAAACCCTAAATACAATACACAGATGCAATGATGTATTTTTAAATTTTTAATTTCAATTAACTGAAATGTCACAAAATATCATAAAGGATAATCATTTTACAAAAGAAACTTAAAATTGCATTGAAATAGTCTTAAAAATTAACTATGGAGATTGTTTTAAGAGTGAAAAATTCTAGTCAAGTTTTAGGAATATTTTATATTTTTTTCAGTGAGTTTATATCGTCATCATATATCATTTAACAAAGAAGGCTGCTTTCCAACTGTGTATCTGAGCATGTCTTGAAATGTTCCAATTCAAAGGAATATGTAAAACGTTCCTTGAAGTTAAAGGGTAGAAATGCATCTGAAGAGAGTTTGATATTTTAAAAATTTATGATAGAGTTTTTATTTTGAAGGATCTAAATTAAGCCATATTGAGAAATGATTCAGGTGAATGCAAGTTCGCCTTCATCATTCTCCCATCTTCAGAGCTTACTTTTTTTCACACCCATTTAAAAAGTCATCCTAATGATAAGTATCAGGACTGTCAAACCCTCAAATTCCATATAGGTGGCACACTCCCAGGGATACAACAGACCATCCAGGTAGTGACTCTATTCTTCAGACCTATATTTCCTTTACACCAAAAATTATCAATTTTTGTTGTCATTTTTTTTATTAAAACAGAAAGCTACATTTTAAATCTATGGCTAATGGACACAGTCAGATGTTAAAACCCAACAATAGGTACTTTTATGGGGCAAAATCTTAACTAAAACTCAATTTCTAAAACACAGTTGCAGCAAAGTTGTGACATGGGCACTTCTCTTTACCCTCAAATCATATTTTTCTAGAATTGCTTTATCACCCCATATCTTCCAGTAACAATCTTAAATAAGGATCATTCTACAGTGACTTGGGGGCAGAGACAAATGTTATTCCTTTTATTATGGATTGATATATATTTACTTTCCTAAGACAACTACATAAATATTTGGCTTTAGGTCAATGGATTTGTACACTTAACAAAAGTTTATTGTGGACTGGCAGCATTCTTGTCTCTGTGGGACCTACAAATTAATCCCCACAATTAATTTATATTTCATATGATAGACGTATACTTCTCAGGTATTGGCCAAATGCATGTATTTCTGGTCTAGTAGGTAGTCTTCCATGTGGCATGTATAATTTGTGGCTCTGCCAGCCTCTATTTCCAGGGGGTTCTCTACAAGTAGGCAAGCAGATAGGAAAAATGGAACAGAGAAAATCCCCACTAGCTGCATATAGGTCCTAGCCTAGTGATGCACTTTATTTTGTTCATATTTATTTACTGAAAACAGCTGCATGCCAGGTATTCTGGGAAATGAGAAATCAACTCCCAATGACAACTTACCACAGAAAAATGGCAAGTTATTAACAGACATCAATAGAGTGATCAGTATTAGTTGATGATCTGAGAATGGAAACAGTCATGACACATACTGGAAATTATGGTATGTAATAAGGGGTTAATTTTGAGACGTGAAATTTATGTATCTTACAAAATTGTCAATGTCTTCTTCATCTTTAATTCCTGATTAAGGTATGTGTCTGTGAACATTTTAGGGTTACCAGCAACAGAAATTATATAAAACTTGCTTCAAAACAAAAGAGATTTATTTTGAGAACTTAGGAATGTGTGTTAAGACCCAAGAGCAGAAATATAGCAGTGTGGGGAAGACCCTGGAACCAGGGACAGATAAACACTAGGGGCTTTCTGGTCCCTTGTCTCTAATGCTTTTGGTACATTTCTATCATCTCATCTCTCCAAAGACCAACTTTTCAACTTCTCATTCCACAGGCAGTCGCAGGTTACTTATTCTATAGTTCTCAGATTTGTACCTCCTATATTCTGGATACTGACTGAGTTAGGCTCTCTTAATTTCAATTCAAAATTCTAGAAGAAAGCATCTGATTGGTCCCATTTGGATCATTTTTTTACCCCTAGACTAATCCATTGTAGAGACACATTGTATAAATTTAAGCTCAGTTATTTATATCTGAAATGTACGGTATGGGATAGAGCTCAAGTATGCAACTAAAAAGCTTGCAGCTATTAGATATAAGAACCAGATCAATGTGTCTGAATTAGAGGATGCATAGATGATAGTGGGAGTGGATGGAAATGACATAGGTGGGTTTGAGGTGATTGTAAAGAGACTTGGATGGCACACTAAGCGAAGGCGCAACAGTATGATCAGTATGATGATTTGCAAAGATCATTCTGAAGGCACTGCAGAAGCTGAATTGGAACAAAAAAGTATTCTCAAATTCCTGTCAGTGACTGGCCTGGTTGGAACTGTTTAGGGAGAAGTAGGACTATTTGAAATGTAATAATCATCATATGACAACTCAGTGCAATTTTACTTTTATTTACACTTTGTAGTCATAAGCTAAAGAACAGGATTTAGTCATTTGGGGGTGGGGTATTTAGCACATTACATTAATTACAATATTTAAAAAATACACCCACAGTCATTAGTATTTGCAACATATTTGCTAGTTATTTTAGTGGATAAGATATTTTCTGTAGCACATTTTCACAAGAGGTTACCTTGTTAAGTGGGTACTTCTTTACCTAACCCTTCATTATTTTACTTTTTGACATTTCTAGGACATTCAGGACTCATTTCATACTTTTATATTTAAACATTTCGGAGCCATAGGAATGTGTAAATAAGTAATATGTTCTTAAAAAGTCAAAACTTATAAAATTCATATACATTTCTGGTATTTTGTTGAGGTAGAGTCCTTTTTCTTCTTTTTCTCAATAGGAATACTGAAACTAAAACAGAAATAACATTTTAAAAATATTTAACCTATATGCTTTTAATTTTTCTATAAACTATGTTTCTCTTCAGCTCTTCCACCATTAAGGCTAAACCACAAAATTTCTCACTTCAGGGAAGGAGAGGGCAGACGCTGTTTAAGAAAAAGGGAGTCATAGATCAGCTCTCAGTCTCAAAGCTCACTCCCTAGAATGTAGGACATGTATTTTTTTTCCAAATTCAAAAACCTCCCTTTATATGTTAAGATTAGAACTTGCTGACTCTTCATATTAGGATCATACATACGTCGAATAGGAGAGACAAAGAAAATCAAGACATGCTTTAGAGTAACCCAAATCAGAGGAAACTGAAGGATGCCATGGCCTCTGCCCTGGAAGGGAGAGCCTAGAGAGTTTAATATAGAGAAAAGGAAAGGACATGTGGGGGAGAGGGAGATTAATTTTACTCTGCCATCACCTGGCTTAAATGCAGTATTGAAAAGCAGAAAATAAAATAGAAACTCTAGAAAAATATAGCTAAAAGCAAGAGTTCTTTTGTTTTCTGTTTTGAAATCTGCAGGGGACAGACTCATGGCAGTGGTGAGGGATATGCCATTTTGGGAAAACTTGAGCTGAACAGGAATGGGTATGGGGTGTGTTCAGGTAGAGGGTAAGGGACACTCTCACTGAGTTTCCCTTAGGTGTGCATGTAAGTCAGAAGTTCTGTTGTGCTCTCTATAGGAGATGTGAAAGGAAACAGACAAATGCCAGTGGGCCTGCCTTGGGGTGACCATGGTGAATAGAGCAGAGTCCTGATGGTGGTTAGCCTAAACCTGGGGACAGATGGAAGAACATAGCTGGCATAGCTGAGACTTAGAAGTTCTGAGGTAGTGATGTGCTAGAAAACCATTACCCAAACTGGCTCTCCAGAAAAGATGAAATACAAACAAAAAAAGCACCTTGATTTGCAATACCTGTTCATAATCTGTGGTGTAAATGCTTCCACCATGAATGATTTCAAACCATAGGAGGTCCAACAAGAAGATAGACACAGTGAGCTCTTACCAGCTGATACAAGCCTGCTCTAGCACAAGTGTTCTGAAACATTTTGTAGGACACCTCCCATGCTGTGCCCCTCCCTATGCACATTTAAGATAGACCAAACACAAATCAAGGAGGGGTACGGAGAGCTGCAAGTTTTTGATGGGTTTTGTGGGTAAGGCCACAGGTCACAGAATCAAAGTTTATTCAAGGGAACATTCATCAGAGTTGGGACCTACAATTCAGTTATGGAGCTTCCTAACTAATGACCCCTAAATTGGTGACAGGTACAGCAAGACATCGGTTACCTGAATCTTTGGGAGCAACAAGCAGGGCTGGAGTGGCCAGAAGCCCAGTCTATTATCTCTACTTCTGAATGCCCTAGGGCCATGAGATATTATCTTTATTTGTCACCATGTGAGGAAGGTTTTCTGCTGTGAATTGTCTCCATACCCCCAACTGCATGGAGTTCTTCCCTGATTTCCAGGCACTGGGGTTGTTCAGGGAGGAATAGCTACAGAGTTCTCTGCAGACTATAGTAGCAGGGGTCCTGGCAACCTGGTGGAACTCAGGTGAATCTTTTGGAGCCATGCAGGACTTGTCGGTGGCTGCAGTGTTCTGGGTCACTTTGGTCTTGAAGACAATGAGTCACAGGGTGGCAGTGCTGACAGTGGATCTTACACCAGGCCCAAATCCTCATGTATTGTTGTAGGAGATGATGATTTTAGTTCTAGCAAAATGTAAAATCATTAGAATTTTACTTGATACAGTTAAAAACAACTGGACACTGGATTTTCTGCCCTTTTGATAGAAAACCACCATTATCTTCAAGATGCTTCGACTCATACCAAATTATTTTGAGTCCTAGAATCAATGTTAATGGAAGCTAAACTTGAGAAGATATTATCAGAAATACAAAAAACAGAAGCAATAAAGACCTGGAAATCTCTTTCCTTGGACTTGAAATGGAGACTTTTAGAAAAAGGACTGAAAGAAGAGAAATCTAAATTATTAAAACAAGTTTTGCTGGTGGTAAATCCAACAAGAAATATTCATTCTTTATAAGCTACATCAAAACAATTCCAATTTCAAGCAGTTGTAAATAAAAACAGTTTTCAAAATACATCAGAATAATGAACAGCTTCAGACTTTATCCAAAAAAGACTTGATGAAAGTTCTGATCTTCAGAGAAGGCTAAGACTGCTTTCACAAGAAGAAGGTGGAAAATAAGAGTGAGTGAACTTAAAGTGGTATGGAACAAGTTCTAAAAGAGCCAGATCAAGTCTCTGAGTGAACACTTGCTGTTCTTGGAGAAGGCATCCTGGATGGTGGGAACATGGAATCCAAAGTAACAAATACATCAGAACATAGACAATTCTTAGAAGTTATTTTGAAGTAACCAATGGATGAGGCTGAGTAAAATACTGTGGTAGGCTGAATTATGGCCTCTCAAAGAGGTCTGTATCCTCATTCTTGGAACCTATAAATATGTTATATGACAAAAGGAACTTTGAAGCTGTGATTAAATTAAGGAACTTGAGACAAAGAGGTTACCTTGAATTATCCAGATGGGACCAATGTAATCACAAGAGAGGAGGCAAGAGGCTCAGAATTAGAGAAGAAAAGGTGACAACAGAAGAAGTTAGTGATGTGGCCACAAGTCAAGGAATGTGAGCAAACTCTAAAAGTTGGAAAAAATAAGAAGTGAATTCTCTCTTAGGGCCTCCAGAAAGCACACAACCCTGCCGATAGATGTTAGATAGATAGATATTAGCCTAAACTGATTTGGGACCTCTGATGTCCAGAACCACAAGATAAGAAGAAATTTGTGTTGTTTTAAGCCTTTAGGCCTGTGGTATTTGTTATAGCAGCAATAGGAAACACATGCACTTGTTAAAAATTCTTAAAGAAAAATGAGACCAGTGTACACTAAGTTAGCTGAAAGATGGCATAATCAACACAATTTGAGATATTAAAATTCTACAAAATGAGAAAACTCCACTGTAATCAGAAGAAAAACAGAAAGTGAGAGGCAAAAGTTCTAAAGAATATACTCAGTTTTTTCTGAAGCACATTGAGAGAAAGAAATGAATTTTCCCCAAAGCTTAATTTAAAGGAAATTTACCACAAAAAGAAGAGAAATTTTCCAAAGCAACTGAATGGCTCAAACACATAAAAAGTTGGGCACCTATAAAATACAAGTCTATAATTTCCTAGAAAAGTTAAAAAATAATCACTGGTAATTATGAATGCTAGCTTGTTTTCTGTGAGAAATAAGCTCACAATATCAGGCTGATAGTGTTCATGGTTAAGAGAAAACTTAAGGGCAAAAAGCAAACTTAAGATAAACCTTAATTGAGGAAAAGTTTAAATGAAAACAGTTCAAAGTATATGTCCCAGTTATGTCCCATCTGTTCCCAGTGTGCCATTTGGCAGAGAGGTCTTGTGAGGATCACCAGGAACCCTCTGATGAACAGATCCCCCAAGGAGGAGGGAAATCAGGCTGTGATGGCATAGGCATCCAGGATTTATAGATGTAGAACAGGTATATAGAACAGATACCACCCAATGAGTCACCCCAGGAGAAGGAACCCTCCATCAGGCCAGTTCCATTCTGATGCATCAGATCTTCCACAAGACGGAGCTTGTCCTGATGCTTCTTGTGCTGGAAGACCCTTTGGACCTCCTTTTAGTTCAGTTATCTTACTAGAATGGCCTAGACTCGGGTGCTTCACACAATCCTCTAGTCAAAAAGCATGTTACAGAGACCCCTTTGTATACCTGCCCTTGCCCCCTTACAGAAAGCAAGGGCAAACCTTCCCCAGAATCCTCTCTTTCAAGGGATTTCTCTAGCTTATTACATTCTCACTGGCAATAATAAATATCACTGCACCAACCACTGGATCCGGTCTGGTGTCCACATAGTCTGCAAACAGACATGAGCCACTCTCTGTGTTTACCTTTCCGTCTGATGACTCTACTTCCAGAACCATAGCAAGATCCTTTTTTTTCGTCATGTTTTGATTTTTTTTCCCTCTTTGCACTTAATGCTATCTGTAAACTTCCATTTGCTCAAATGGAATATTTATAGAATTATAATCCATAAGAAAATTTTTATAACTAATTTCATTGGGAAGCATGTGATTCAATTACTTCCATTTAATTCTATTTGCATTTTCTGTATTTACAGCAATTTTGTTAACAAATACATTAAAATAATACAGATATAAGCAAAAATTTGTCTTCTAAAATAATGTAGAACTTTTTCTGCTTTAGTTTTATTGCTATTATTTAAGTGGTTATACTGTAGACAAAATGGAAATGTGATAGGATTATACTTCTTAAAGTTTTTTAATAAATGCACATTATATAAATATAAATCTTGTCAGTGAGTTGTTTCTATTTTATTTAATTTCTAGATGGTTTAAGTAAATATTGTTATTGCTATTTAATGAGTCCCTTTTGATCCACAACCCAATGAATTTTTGTTTTATTCTAAAGTATGAATTTTCTCATTTATCTTTTGCTGCTATTAAGTAATTGTACAATTGCTCAAATGGAAGTACAATCTGAATTATAATACACAAAATAGTGTTTTATGAATGCAGTTTTATTTAAAAGTGAATTTCATGAGGAAATTGTTTCCTTTTATTCCATTTCTAGAAAATGTTAGGATAGTATTTCATTGTTGAGGTTTAACAAGTTCCTGATAATATGAATTGCGGGAAGTTTTACATGATCAGTTTCATATTTGTAGGCGTTTGAAACTTAAAGTCCATATTTGTATCCTAAGTACTGAATTGTCTCTAGTTATAGGGCTTGTATATTAAATACATTTTAGTTTAGAGGAAAAAAATCTGACAGCTCTCAGTGTGCAAATTTTTGGCAATATTTACATGTAGGGGAATTGTAAAGCAAAATTCTCAGTCTTTATAACCCCATTTTCTTTTTCCAGATTCTCAAAGAGTATGATTAGTCTAGGTCCTAAATTATCAAGGTATAATATCTAATCAAACACATGCTCACTAAGAAGTTAGATTCTTAATTTACTCTCTACCCATCATAAATCCAGTCTTTGGAGAGGCACACCTTAGAAAAGAAATGACCTAAGGACGTAATCACTAGTCGTAAAATCATCAGCATCAACTGAGGATTTATATTTGTCTGGAGAGGTGTTAAAATGCCCATAAACTCTAAATTGGTACTATTTTGCTTGGTAAAGTAATGTTCTTAGAGATTCCCAGAGTAAAATGATTTTGTGCCTTCCAGATTTGCCTATGATTCACAGATAAATTCAGAAATTTCGGCAAAAACTGAACTATAAACAAGAGATGAATCAGTTAACCTTATCTTCACTGAGATGGGGTGTGAAAGGCTGTCAATCTGTATAAGCTAATGTTAGCTTTGAGTTCATATAAATTTCAGTGAAAGATGACTAAAACTATAATTTCTCAGGATGAAACTCCTATCTTCAGCTCCCAGAGCATATGTAATAACATTGGAAATGAAAGTTCATGAAAACTTAATATAACACACATTAAAATATTAGTGAGAAGAGTGACATATTGGCCTAATGCAAAAAAATGTGAAGGGTCTTTACCAGAGAATGTACTGAAGAGATAAAAATTGCCAGAGGATCTTCTTACTATTAGAAACTGAAACAAAGAAGTGAGCACATTGTGTAATAGCAGACAGGTGAGTGATAAAATAATGTTTAACAGTTAACCCTTCTTATTGCTGCAACTGGGGCTTTACAATCATGTAATAATTTTCAGTACCCAAGAGTGGTACCATCAGATGGTTACCATGATTACAGGACTGGTATTAAGAAGGCACTATTAATAGCCTCATTGCTGTTGAAGGAACCTTCCCATGAGTACTTGACTAGGGAACAAGTTGCCATCAAAGAAATTATACAATTTCTTTCAAGACAGGTTAATAAATTCATCTCTAAATGAATTAAAATAACCAAGCACAATGGAAGATCATTATGGAGAAAAATAACTTCGTCCAAAATTTAACTGGATTCATGATTTTGAAACTCATCATGAACAATCTTAATATGTATTGAGCATTTTCATAGCTCTAGTTGGATTAATGACAAAACAATGGTGAAAAAGTGTCTTTCACTGTTGAAGGAAAAGGGGGATTTCAAGGTGACTTAGGATTTATGTGGACTTAATTTTATAAATGATGAGGACAAGACAGTTACACATATTCACTGAAGGCAGTTTGATATTTAAAAAAAAACAAGTTTAAGTTAAGAGCATTTTAATCACTAGCTTTATCTACTCTAAAGACTTCTCAGGTAAATAATGTCAGTTTTGAATTAAATATGATCCAGATATCCTATAGAAAGAAGGAAAGAGGGGGAAGTTAAAAATATGCTCTTTGTTTACCCATTCTATGGAAAGTACTTTCAGAATTATTAATCCATGGAAAGTAATACATCAGTTTGATTCATTATGATGATATAGTGTTAAGTGCATTAGGTTAACTTTATTTCTCCAGCTTTGAGATATAATTGGCATATAACATTGTATAAGTGTATGGCTTATGACACGGTGATTTGATACACTTATATATAGCAATATGATCACCACCATAGCAGCATTATCTAACACCTCCATGACCTCACATAATTACCATTTCTTTTTTGTGGTGAGAACATTTAAGATCTCTCCTAGCAAATTTCAAGTATACAATACAGTATTGCTAACTATAATCACAACGCTATGCATTGGATCCCCAGTACTTATTCATCTTTTGACTGGATGTTTGTATTCTTTGACCAGCATCTGCCCATTTTTCCCATCCCTCCAGCCCCTGGTAACCATCATTCTACTCTCTGTGCACTGTTGGTGGGAATGTAAATTAGTATAGCCACAATGGAAAACAATATGGAGTTTCCTTAAAAAACTAAAGATAGAACTACCATATGATACAGCAATTCCACTTCTGGATAAACACTCACAAACACACACATACACACACACACACGAAAGAAAAACAGTATTATCCAAGAGATATCCGTACTCCCGTATATATTGCAGCATTATTCATAGTGCTAAAGAAATAGAAACAACCTAATTGTCCATTAGTGGACAAATGGATAAAGAAGATATGGCATACACATACAATGGAATATTATATGGCCATGAGAAAAAAGGAACTCCTGCCATTTGCAAAAACATCGATGGGCTTTGAGGGCATTATGCTAAGTAAAATAAGTCAGAGAAAGATAAATACTGTATGATCTCACATATGTGTGAAAACTAAAAAAGCAGAACTTGCATACTCAGGTTAACTTTATTAAAAATAAAAAAATGTATAAACCTAAACCGGTTTACGAAAGTTGACTTATTGATTTATTAGTATCATTTGACTTACTAGTATCATTTTTAAATTGACATCTGATTTTTTTGTTTGTTTTATGGACAAAAGCATTTTGAACAAATCTTAAAATGTATATAACTCATATATTTCCAGAGTCCTTTCCTTCCCCCTTCCCAGGGATTATAAAATATCTGTAATCTAGACTAGGATGATAGACAGGCTTAGTATTATTTCTATTTTCTTTCTTCTTTCTCTCTTAAGAAGGAGATCTCACTCCTAGATTCGTGGGTTTTTCTCAAGGACCTCTGGTTTTCTTGATCATCACAAGGAATTTCAAGACATAGTCTACACAGTAACTGAAACCCGCTGGAGCCAGACTATCCTTTCCCTTGCCAGAATTAACACTGCCTCTACTAGGACACATACATTTTTTTTTTTTGCTGAAGAAATAGGATAGATTCAGAAGGTAACCACCTGTGTAAAGAATATGTTAAACATTCAGCTACTGGAACTTTCCCTTGGATCTCAGAAGATTATCCCCAAGCAGAAGGGACTTTTTTTAAATTCATCTTTTAAATTGAAGTTTGGTTAACATACAGTGTTACATTGGTTTTAGGCCTACAACATAGCAATTTGACAACTCTATACATTATGCTGTGCTCACAAGTATAGCTGCCCTCTGTTACCACACACTATTACAGTACCATTCACTGTATTTCCTATGCTATTCCTTTTACCCCTGTGATTTCTTCATTCCGTAACTGGAGGCCTGTACCTCCCATTCCCTCTCACCCATTTTGCCCATCCTCCCACATGTCTCCCTTCTGGCAACCATCAGTTTCTTCTCTGTGCTTATAGGTCTATTTCTGCTTTTTGTTTGTTGTTCCTTTGTTTTTTAGATTCCATGTATAAGTGAAATCACACTTAGGGATAATTATGAAGGAAAGGGACTGTCAACTTAGTGAATCAAAGTGGATTGGCAAATCAGTTAACAGATTTGTAAATTCTATCTGGAGTTTTCTTTCCTGGGGTTATGTGGATTTAGTTATTAAGTTAATTTAGAGTTCTGGCAGGCAAAATTAAATTTTTCTCTTAAGCTTTGTTTGTCTTCAGAATACTAATGAGGAAAAGCAAAATGTTCATTCAAATAAGGGAGAAAGATATTAAGTTGGGTCCTGAGAGTAGACCTTTGGATCCCTGGGAAATGGTGTCCTTCAGTAACTTTAGTTACCTTCACTAATACGAAAATAGCTACGTTGTGAGTTTAGGCAGAAAGTATGAAAGAAAATCCCAATTCTCTACGTCCTCAGTGTGTTGAGGAAGAGCATCATATTCTTTCTGAGGTAATGAAGATTCAGTGGACAGTAAAGGGTCTCATAGCTGTGGTAAGGCAACGTTATGGCAGAAAGCATCGAACATTCTGTTGGGAGAACAGGTAACATTCAGATGCCTCTGTAGACACCAGTGTGGAGAGGTGATGAGGACCAAGAATCAGTCAGACAACATACCTAATATCTCAGATACTAGTAAGAAAAGACACTAAACAAAGAACAAACATCTCCCCCTAATGCTTTGACTATATGTAGGAAGCCCCACTTCATTGGGAACTTAGATGATACTGATGGGGAATGGAGGAAGTGGGGAAAACACTAAGAGTTGAGAATTGCATTGAAATGACAGTGCTAACTTAGAAATGACAAAACTTGTTTTCTGCCATTAGGTAGAAAGGGACTCAGGATGCAATTTAGTTATTGAAAAATAAAGAATGCTATATTTTTGTATACATAAGCATATGTCTTGTAAATTCATACCCCATGCATGTAAAGTGCATTCCAAAGTAACTGAGGTATTTTAAATTATTATGGGAAGACAATTCTTTAGAGATTATCACAAATCTTCTAGGTCTTAAAATTCTAGATCTTAGTCATATTTATATTTAACATGATGTTGGATGAAACTTTCCTTTGGCTGTGAATTTTAGTCAAAGTGCTCACATATTTTGAAGGAAGGTGTAGACTTAGCAAAATCATTCCAACAATGACAACCTTGTATGCTATATAGGAAAATATCAGAAATGGAAAAATACCCCTTGAAGAGACTTTTAGGAGTAGAAAGGACATTGTTTATTCTCCCCCTTCCCTGTAAATATTAGAGACTGGTATTTCTTAAGGTGAGTAAAGTAAATCTGCTAGTTTGAACCCTTTAGAAACCAGCTTCTTTAATAATAAATAGGTTACATATACTGGTAATGCACTTGTGACCTGCAAGGAAACATTAGAGTTTTAACCCCATGAACTAAAAATATTCACTTTAGAGAAATTCCAAAAATCATGTGAGATTTATTTAACTCACTTATGATCTGAGGAGGACATTTGGAAATTAATTCAAGTTATTGAAAACCCTTGGTGTATGTAGCCTATTTGCCAAATGATTTGAGTAAAAAAGGTGAGTAATTTTTCCAGTTGTTTTATTTGTTTAACCCATTTCTATCTCCTGAAAATTCACAAGTTATCCAGCTTTCAGGAATAATGCTATTTCTTTGATACAATTAAACATATATATCTGGGTGCCTCTACCAAGTACTGTGGGAGACTCACCCTTTCGTAGTATTTCCAAGGAGGCTTGGTGAGCTCTGTCTACATTTTTCCTGGTATTCTCTTGCTCCAATTATCCTGCCTCATTTGACAACACAATTTTCCTCTGCTCATACAACTTTTTTTTAGTATGCCAGATTTTTATTGAAGTCATGGAAATTTACTTAAAAGTATACATAGTAACTTAAAATTGAATATAAGACATTCCTTAAAGACCAGATCTATTTATCTCTCATGGTGATCTCATTCCTCAGAGCTCTACCTGCTTTCTTGTTGCCTACTCTCACTACCTTTCCCCACAGTTTCCCATTCTGAAACTTGTCTCTATCTGTAACTCACCATTCAGACAATAGTAAGCCTAAATTAATTTTTAACTTTTCATTTGGCTATGTGATACCATGTAAACAATAACATATTTATTTATTTAAAAGAATTGGAGCTCAACTAATATTGCAAATTTAGTTTGTACAATCCATGTATTTTAAATTTAAATAATATAACCCCCTTGTTTAAGTAACTTTACCAAATTTGACATCTAACTAGTCCTGGGAAAACATAATTAGTATTCAATTAATTTTGAATAATTATTTCCTTTTTTCCCGTGGGTTTAAATATATATGTAATATGAAGAGATTAGTTAGTTTATATATCTGCTTTAAAATATTTCTATTTTCATTAATTATTTTCCAAGTGTTAAATTCTGAAGCATAAAATTCTGATACCATCTTTTGGCATCTGCTTTTATGCCAACTTACAAAGTCCTATAATCTTCTCTCCCTCTCCATCTACAAGAAAGCTCTCCTTCAAAGCTTATGCCTCTTTATAACTGCTTAAAGATAAAATCAAGAATATAATACACACTCAAGAATTTCTTTTCTAAGTTTCATTAAATATTACTTAGAGTGCTGGCACTTCACCAGTATTTAAAAACTAAAACTCCAACCTATAATAAGATATGTAATTTATGTAAAGTATAAGGACTTTAAGTTTGATGAATTTTGATGCATATCATTTTTTTATTTAGATTTTATTTATTTGTTAGAGAGAGAGAGAGAGAAAGCATAAGCAGGGGGCACAGCAGAGGGAGAGGGAGAAGCAGACTCCCCGCTGAGCAGGGAGCCTGATGTGGGACTCGAACCCTAGGACCCTGAGATCATAACCTGAGCCGAAGGCAAATGCTTAACCGATTGAGCCACGCAGGCATCCCTTGATGCATATCATTTGCTCATTATATGAGCAAAGGCACATGCTCATATAATCCATGCCCCTGTCCCTATAAAGATATATACTCCAGCTTGGTTCCCTTATGTGCCACCACCCCCCTCTGAGGCAACTACTATTCTTTTTATCACCATAGATTAGTTTTGACTGTTCTAAAACTTCAAACACACAGAATTATACAGCATGTGCTGTTTTGTGTCTGCCGCCTCTCAGCATAATGTGTTTGAGATTCATCCCTGCTGTTGTGTGTAACAGTAATTTGCTTTATTTAATGATGAGAAATATTGCATCATGTAAATGTATACTACAGTTTGCTTATCTATTTTCCTACTGATGTTCACTTGGGCTTTCCAGTTTGGGGCTATTAAGAGTGAAGTTGCTATGGACCTTTTTGTACAAGTCATTTGGGGACCTGTGGTTTTATTTGTCTAAGGTATCCTAGATATACCTACAGAGGAATTGATGGGTCATAGTACGGGTATAAATATAACTTTATAAGAAGCTGCCAAATAATTTGTGAAATAGTTACCGTGCTGCATTTTTAAAGCAATGTTAGGGATCAGAATTGTTTGGCATTCTTGCTAATATTCATTATTGTTAGTCCTAATTTAGCCATTCTTGTGAGTGTGTATCAGTACTCGCTGTGGTTTGAATTTACCTTTTCATGATGACTAATGCTGGGTATTTTCATGTGCTTACATTTTCACATTTTCTCATGTTCATTTCATATGTGTATGACATTATAGATGTCTTCTTTTATAAAGTGTGTTGAAGTCTTTTGTTATTTATCCGTTGTTGAGTTTCTTTTGCTTATTGGTTTATATGGATGCTTGCACCTTCTAGAGTCAAGTCTTCCCTTATTTAGATGTTTTGCAAATGTTTTGTCACACTTTGTGAGTTGCCTTTTCACTCCATTAATGTGTTTTTTTGAATAGAACTTCTTAATTTTAATATAATTAACTTTATTCTATTTGATGATTTGTGCTTTTTGTCTCCTCTTCAAGAAATCTTTGTTGATGGTTATGAACTTCTCCTACTGCTTACTCTAAAAGATTTTTGTTTGTGTTTATCCTCTACTTAGATCTGTAATCCATCTGGAATTTATTGTTTTTTTTTTTATAAACAGGAATATAGGAGTCAAGATGAATTGTTTTCCATATGGATATCCAATTGTCTCAGCACTGTTGGTTGAAAGCTTATCATTTTCCCTCTAAACTTCATTGACACCTTGTCATAAATTAGGTGACAGTCCATATATAGATCTATTTTCTGGGTTTGCCTTTTTTGGTCATTTTGTCTATTATTTTACTGTTTTTTTCCTCGAGATTTTATTTATTTATTCGACAGAGAGAGAGAGAGAGCACATGAGCAGTGGGGAGGGGCAAGGGAAGAGGGAATTCCCGCTGAGCAGGGAGCCCTATGCGGGGCTCTATCCCAGGACCCTGGGATCATGACCTGAGCCAAAGGCAGACACTTAACCAACTGAGCCACCCAGGTGCCCCTATTCTTTTACTCTTTTAATCACCAAATCTTTCTCATAGGTCTTGTTATCTGGCGGTAGAAGTTCTTCTTATGCTGTGTTCTTTTTCTTTTTTAAATCATCTTGAGTATTCTTACCTTTTACATTTCTTTACGAATTTTTTAGAATCAATTTTGAAAACAAAAATAAAAATCCTTGTTAAAACCCTCATTGGAATTGCACTGAATCTAGAGATTAATCTGGAGACAATAGACATCTTTACAATATTGAGTCTTTTAATCCATGAATAAAATCAGCTAACTATAGCTACAGTAATATTATGTTACAACACTCTCAAAATTCTGTGGGTTAAAAAAACAAAACAAAATGGTAATTGATTCTCACAGATGCACTGGTTTGTTGGGGATGCTATGATCACTGGAGTGGCTCATCACCACATTAGTCTGCTCCATATGTCTCTTCATTTTCCTGACTGCTCCACATAGCTCTCATTCTCTGGGGACTAGTAGGTAGACCAGGGCTTGGCCTTCTCATATCATAGCAGAATTGCAAAAGTACAAGGCCAAATGCACAAGTATATTTCATGCCACCAATTGAAATCCATCTCCTAATATCAGGTTGGCCCAAATAAGTCATTTGGCTGAGCCCAAAGTTTGGGGTCAGGAAGTATGATCCACAATTGGTGGGAGTACTGCAAAGTAAATAGCAAAGGACTTTGGCATCAGGATGGATGAGTAATTGGGCTTTGTCTAGGAAATGCATCACTCCAGGCAAGCTGAGAATCCTGTTTCTCTGACTAGTACTTGGTGTTGTCAAAGCTGCAAAATTCTTGGTGTACCAAATGTTTCAACCTTCTTTTCAGTCCTTACTATACCTCTGAATCTTTGTTTCACAAATAGAGAGGAAGAGTTCATGTTTCCTCAGCTCTGCTCTACTTTATCACAAGAATCCTAAAAATTGTAAAGTGAATGTACCAAGTTTTCCACATGTCCAACCTACTTTGTTTCTGCCTGCTGGCCTTATTCTCTTAGTTAGAGTCAAACTTAAGGTTTTTTTTTCTTTAAATTTTTTATTGTTATGTTAATCACCATACATCATTAGTTTTCACACTCAAGTTTTTAAATTATTAAAATGGGACAAGGGACCTGGCATCCTCAGGCCTTCTTCATTTCCTGTCTACCTCCTCTCTGATTTAAGTGCTCCTTCACAAAATTTTCTCCTTAAAATATCACCTTCTAGTTAAGTTTATTCCTAAGTATTTTATTATTTTTGGTGCAACTGTAAATGGGATTGTTTTCTTAATTTCTCTTTCTGCTGCTCCATTATTGGTGTATAGAAATGCAATGGATTTCTGTACATTGATTTTGTATTCTATGATCTTACTGAATTCATTTATAAATTCTAGTCGTTTTTTGGACAAGTTATTGGAAAATAGTTAAAGATTTACTTTTTCTTACTGACTTGGATGCCTTTTATTTATTTTTGTTGGCTGGTTGCTGTGGCTATCCCTTCCAATACTATGTTGAGTAAAAGTTGTGAGAGTGGACATCCTTGTCTTGTTCCTGACCTTAGGGGGAAAAGCTCTCAGTTTTTCCCCATTGAAGATGATGTTAGCTGTGGAGTTTTCATATAAGACATCTTGTTGAGGTATGTTGAGGTATGTTCCCTCTAACCCTATTTTGCTGAAGGTTTTTAACATGAATGGATGTTGTAACTTGTCAAATGATTTTTCTGCCTCTCCTGAAATGATCATACGGTTTTTATTAACATTTATTAACTTTGTATTACTGATGTGATGTACCACATTGATTTGCAAATATTGAACTGCACTTGCAACCAGGAATAAATCCCATTTGATCATGGCGAAGGTTTTTTTTAAGGATTGTTGAATTCAGTTTCCTAGTATTTTGTTGAGAATTTTTTACAACGGTATTCATCAGGGATATTGGCCTGTACTTCTCTTTTTTAGTGGTGTCTTTATCTGGTTTTAATATCAGAGTAATGCTGGCCTTATAGAATGGATTTGGAAGTATTCTTTCTGTATTTTTTGGAATAGTTTAAGAAAAATAGGTATTAATTCTTCTTTAAATGTTTGATGGAATTCACCTGTAAAGTTATCTGATCCTGGACTTTTGTTGGGAGTTTTTTGATTACTGATTCAATTTCTTTGCTCATTTTGGTCTGTTCAAATTTTCTATTTTTTCCTATTTCAGTTTTGGTGTAGTTTATATGTTTCAAGGAATTTATCCTTTTCTTCTAGGTATATCCATTTGTTAGCGTGTAGTTTTTCATAATATTCTCTTACTGTATTTCTGTGGTGTTGGTTGTTATTTCTCCTCATTTGTGATTTTTTTAATTTGAGTTCTTTGTCTTTTTTTCTTTTTTTTTTATTTTATTTATTTATTCATGAGAGACGGAGAGAGAGAGAAGCAGGCTCCCAAGGAGCAGGGAGCCCGATGCGGGACTCGATCCCAAGACCCTGGGATCATGACTTGAGCCGAAGGCAGACGCTAAACCATCTGAGCCACCCAGGCGCCCCTGTCTTTTTTTTTCTTGATAAGTCTGGCTACACGTTTATAAATTTTATTGATTTTTTTTTCAAAGTGCCAGCTCCTGGTTTCATTGATATGTTCTACTGTTTTTTTGTTTGTTTAGTTTTTGTTTTTGTTTTTAGTTTCTGTATCATTTGTTTCTGCTCTAATCTTAATATTTCATTCCTTCTGATGGTTTTAGGTTTTGTTTCTTGTTCTTTTTCTAGCTTCTTTAGGTACAGGTTAAGCTGTTTGCAATTTTGCTTGCTTCTTTAGGTAGGCCTGTATTGCTATAAACTTCCATCTTAGAACTACTTTTCTGCATCCCATAGGTTTTGGACCATTGTGTTTTCATTTTCAATACTAGCCAATAGGATCCAAGAGTACATTAAAAGGATTATTCACCACGACCAAGTGGGATTTATCCCTGGGCTGCAAGGTTGGTTCAACATCCACAAATCAATCAGTGTGATACAATACATTAATAAAAGAAAGAAGAAGAACCATATGATCCTTTCAATACATGCAGAAAAAGCATTTGACAAAGTACAGCATCCTTTCTTGATCAAAACTCTTCAGAGTATATGGATAGAGGGCACATACATCAATATCATAAAAGCCATCTATGAAAAACCCACAGCAAATATCATTTTCAATGGGGAAAAACTGAGAGCTTTCCGCCTAAGGTCAGGAACGCGGCAGGGATGTCCACTATCACCACTGCTATTCAACATAGTATTAGAAGTTCTAGCCACAGCAATCAGACAGTAAAAAGAAATAAAATGCATCCAAATCGGCAAAGAAGAAGTCAAACTCTCACTGTTTGCAGATGATATGATACTTTATGAGGAAAACCCAAAAGACTCCACCCCAAAACTTCTAGAACTCATACAGGAATTCAGTAAAGTGGCAGGATATAAAATCAATGCACAGAAATCAGTGGCATTCCTATATACCAACAAGACAGAAGAAAGAGAAATTAAGGAGTCCATCCCATTTACAATTGCACCCAAAACCATAAGATACCTAGGAATAAATCTAACCAAAGAGGCAAAGGATCTGTACTCAGAAAACTATAAAATACTCATGAAAGAAATTGAAGAAGACACAAAGAAATGGAATAATGTTCCATCCTCATGGATTGGAAGAACAAATATTGTGAAGATGTCAATGCTACCTAGAGCAGTCTACACATTCAATGCAATCCCTATCAAAATACCATCCACTTTTTTCAAAGAAATGGAACAAATAATTGTAAAACCTGTATGGAACCAGAAAAGACCCTGAATAGCCAGAGGAATGTTGAAAAAGAAAAGCAAAGCTGGTGACATTACAATTCTGGACTTCCAGCTCTATTACAAAGCTGTCATCATCAAGACAGTATGGTACTGGCACAAAAACAGACACATAGATCAATGGAACAGAATAGAGAGCCCAGAAATGGACCCTCAACTTTAGGGTCAACTAATCTCCGACAAAGCAGGAAAGACTGTCCAATGGCAAAAAGACAGTCTCTTCAACAAATGGTGTTGGGAAAATTGGATAGCCACATGCAGAAGAATGAAACTGGACCATTTCCTTACACCACACACAAAAACAGACTCAAAATGGTTGAAAGACCTAAATGTGAGACAGGAGTCCATCAGAATCCTAAAGGAGAACACAGGCAGCAACCTCTTCGACCTCAGCCGCAGCAACTTCTTCCTAGAAACATCGCCAAAGGCAAGGGAAGCAAGGGCAAAAATGAACTATTGGGACTTCATCAAGATAAAAAGCTTTTGCACAGCAAAAGAAACAGTCCACAAAACCAAAAGACAACCAACAGAATGGGAGAAGATATTTGCAGATGACATATCAGATAAAGGACTTGTATCCAAAATCTATAAAGAACTTATCAAACTCAACACCCAAAGAACAAATGATCCAATCAAGAAATGGACAGAAGACATGAACAGATATTTTTCCAAAGAAGACATCCAAATGGCCAACAGACACAAGAAAAAGTGCTCAGCATCACTCGGCATCAGGGAAATCCAAATCAAAACCTCAATGTGATACCACCACACACCAGTCAAAATGGCTAAAATTAACAATTCAGGAAATGACAGATGTTGGCAGGGATGCGGAGAAAGGGGAACCCTCCTACACTGTTGGTGGGAATGCAAGCTGGTGCAGCCACTCTGGAAAATAGTATGGAGGTTCCTCAAACAGTTGAAAATAGAACTACCATACGATCCAGCAATTGCACTACTGGATATTTACCCCAAAGATACAAATGTAGGGATCCGAAGGGGTACATGCACCCTGATTATTATAGCAGCAATGTCCGCAATAGCCAAACTATGGAAAGAGCCAAGATGTCCATCGACAGATGAATGGATAAATTAGAAGTGGTATATATACACAATGGAATATTATGGAGCCATCAAAAGGAAGGAGATCTTGCCATTTGCAACAATGTGAATGGAACTGGAGGGTAATATGCTGAGTGAAATAAGTCAATCAGAGAAAGACATGTATCATATGACCTCACTGATATGAGGAATTCTTAATCTCAGGAAACAAACTGAGGGTTGCTGGAGTGGGGATGGGGTGGGAGGGATGGGGTGGCTGGGTAATAGACATTGGGGAGGGTACGTGCTATGGTGAGCGCTGTGAATTGGGCAAGACTGTTAAATCACAGATCTGTACCTCTGGAACAAATAATGCAATATATGTTCAGAAAAAAAAGAAGAAGATAGCAGGAGGGGAAGAATGAAGGGGAGTAAGTTGGAGGGGGAGACGAACCATGAGAGACGATGGACTCTGAAAAAGAAACTGAGGGTTCTAGAGGGGAGGGGGTGGGGGGATGGGTTAGCCTGGTGATGGGTATTAAAGAGGTCACATTCTGCGTGGAGCCCTGGGTGTTATGCACAATCAATGAATCATGGAACACTACATCAAAAGCTAAAGATGTGATGTATGGTGATTAACATAACAATTAAAAATTAAAAAAGAAAGAATATAGCAGGAAGGGATAAATGAAGGGGGAGAAGCCGGAGGGGGAGGAATCATGAGAGACTATGGACTCTGAAAAACAAACTGAGGGTTCTAGAGGGGAGGGGGCTGGTGGGATGGGTTAGCCTGGTGATGGGTATTAAAGAGGGCACGTTCTGCATGGAGCACTGGGTGTTATACACAAACAGTGAATCATGGAACACTACATCACAAACTAATGATATAATGTATGGTGATTAGCATAACATAATAATAAAAAAAATGTAATGACTTTATGAAGAGTTCCTTGAGTGCCTTGTAGTGCAGTGCCCCTGTTCACCAGAATCTGGCACTTCTGTAGAGTATCCTATGTGTGTTGCTTGAGCCATTTTTCCTTTCTGTGCAGTCATCTGCACTGACTCTGTCTGTTGTGGTCTGTGCTTGCTCTCTGTGGTATTAGTGGGACCCAGGCAGACCAGCTCTGAGGGGGCATGCCCACTGGGGAACCTGGGAGTGGGTTGGCGGTGGTAACAAAATTTGTACTGGGCCACAAGTCCTGTGTCAGATCCTCTGAAGCCCTGCAGTAGCTGGGGGCTGCCTGCCTGGGTGGCCGGGGATGCCTGGCTGGGTGTGGCAGGGCCCAGCACACAACTGAGTATCTGAAGGCAGCTGGGAGGTGAGCAGTGATAGCTCTGTGCCTGATGGCCGGGCCTGGTATATGCATTTGCCCTGAGCCCAGGGCACAGGCTAGCAGGCTTGGAGTGGGCGAGTCCTTAGGGGATGGTACACACTGGTACATGTCCTCAGGGGATGGTACACACTGGGCATGGTACACACTGCTAGCAGGTTAGGTAACAAGTGTCTATGCAGCCCTGCCTCCTGGAGGTAGCTCTGTGTTATGTTTTGGGGCAGGGGAGGAAAATGTCTCCTGACAGCTCCTTCATTTTCACAGAAGCCCCCCAAACACTCCAAAATCAGTATCATTTTTATAATGCCTTTCTGTACAGGCTGCTGTCTCTTTAAGGGCAGCAACCCAACTATCACTTATCCTTCCAGCTTGCCCAGTGAATTTTAAAGCTCCAGGTTCCAAATCCCACTGGTTTTATATACTCTGGTTTTTCTTAAAGGTAAATATTATGGGGAGTAATCTTCCCCATGTGGGCTTCCTCGTGTGAGAGTCAGTTTCTCTGCCCTCTCCATACATGTAGCTCCCTCCCTCCTGCAGGCAACCTCCCTCTGCCATTCTGACCTTCTTCAACTTTTCAGATGCAGCAGCTTTTCTAGATTTAGCTGCAGTGTTTGTTCTGCCTGGCGTTGGATAGCTCTTTGGTTTATTGACATGGATGTGGATGATATCTAATTGAAAACATGGGGTGAGGAGAGCTCAGGGTCCCCCTATTCCACCATCTTCCCCCAAACTCTGACAGTGAATTTTTTACAAGGGGATGCACAGTACAAATTTTCTCAATAATTTGCTAGTGAAACTTAGTCATATCACACATAGTTAAACAGATATGGGGCTTGAATTTTCAGTAGATATTGGAAAGATTTTTCATGAATTGATGGAAGCTTGACTCATATTGTCTAAGGCTCTCTCCACGGAGAGTTCCTCTTACACTGCTGTCTTCCTTCTGTCGGATTTTAAAGTCTCTACTTAATAACAAGGTAGTTATTGGTGGAGATTTAATAACCTTTTAGTCATTTCCTTTTATTTTTTGGCACATTTTAATAAAATTGAAGTAGAGTCTTTCAAAAATTTTATGAAATAAATGAAGAGATAAATTAATAAAATACCCTCTGGGTTATTAATGCTGAATGTTATTTGTGCTGCATATGTATACTGGGAAAAGGTTATATTGACAATATGAGATGAATATTTAAGAGAGAAATTTATCATTATCACCACAGCACCACAAGTATATGTACTTGTGTGTGTGTCTCATTTACACACATACATTATGTAGACCCATAATTGTAGTGAATATTTCATACTTTGTAACATTTATGGATTCACATATTGTAGATTCTTGAAATTTATTTTATTTTTTTCTCCCATGCTGCTTTTTCTTAGGCTCTACCCTAGCCAGGCCTGTTGATTTTTAAAATTCTAAACTTCAGGGACCTGGTGTGGCGGGGACCTGCACTGATCCTCTGGGAAAGGGTCTCACTGTGCTGGGACTGATGCAGATTTGACCCAGAAATGCAGTTATGCCAGAGCACATGGGCATGGGATTTGAAGCAAGCAGGCTAAACAGCCAGTATTCCTATTAGCGGCTCTCAGCAGGTGTCTCTGTACCTATGCTTGGGTTGGGGGGAGGGAAATGGTGTCCCCTGGTTCTTTTGTCTCCAGAGACACAATGCCACCTCTCACAGATGTGCTGCAAAAATTAGAAACAGTCTCTCCCTGGGCCCCTTAGGCGATCCTCAGATTGCACAGTCTGCCCCCCCCGTTGTTTCCCTGAGTAGGGCAGTGTCCTCAGGTCTCTATCCCATTCAAGCCCAGGGACATCTAATACTGCAGTCTTTGAGCCATGCTAGTTGCAAAAACTCACGTAAGTCAGCCCTTCTTATTTCCCCAGCCAGTGGTTTGGGGGAAGTGTTCTCCTTGTGCGTATCCCTGTGCATCCCACTCTCTCATCTTTCTTCGTGACCAGGGCTCCCTATCCTTTACAGCACCCACAATCTTATTCTCCCTGCCCCAAAACCACACCTCTGTACTTCCGACCTTCCTTGATATGGGTTCTTCTCTCCTTCTAGTTGTGCAGTTTGTTCCGTCAGTCCTCAGGTCAATTTCTTGGGTATTTAGAATAATTTGATAGTTATCTAGCTGTATTCGAGGGACAGGGCAAACCTAGGGTCCTCCTACTTTGCTGCCATCTTAGCTCCCCTTCCTCTCCTGAGATATGTTTCAATGTCAATTTTATACTTTATTGATTGATTAGATTGGCCAAAGTATGATTTAGTTAATATCCAACTGTTCTTTTTTAAATCGCATGCATTTTTATTTTTAAATACGATAGTATTTTTTATTTAATTTAATTTTATTGTGTTAGTCACTATACAGTACATCATTAGTTTTTGATGTAGTGTTCCATGATTCATTGTTTGTGCGTAACACCCAGTGCTCCACGCAGAATGTGCCCTCCTTAATACCCATCACCAGGCTAACCCATCCCCTCACCCCCTCCCCTCTAGAACCCTCAGTTTCTTTCTCAGAGTCCATAGTCTCTCATGGTTCATCTCCCCCTCCGATTCCCCCCTTCATCTTTCCCTTCCTTCTCCTAATGTCCTCCATGCTGTTCCTTATGTTCCACAAATAAGTGAAACCATATAATTGACTTTCTCTGCTTGTCTTATTTCACTTAGCATAATCTCCTCCAGTCCCATCCATGTTGATGTAAAAGTTGGGTATTCATCCTTTCTGATGGCTGAGTAATATTCCATTGTATATATGGACCACATCTTCTTTATCCATTCATCTGTTGAAGGGCATCTCGGCTCCTTCCACAGTTTGGCTATTGCGGACATTTCTGCTATGAACATTGGGGTGCATATGGCCCTTCTTTTCACTACATCTGTGTCTTTGGGGTAAATACCAAGTAGTGCAATTGCTGGGTCATAGGGTAGCTCTATTTTTAATTTTTTGAGGCACCACCACACTGTTTTCCAAAGTGGCTGTACCAACTTGCATTCCCACCAACAGTGTAAGAGGGTTCCCCTTTCTCCACAGCCTCTCCAACATTTGTTGTTTCTTGCCTTGTCAATTTTTGCCATTCTAACTGGTGTAAGGTGGTATCTCAGTGTGGTTTTGATTTGAATTTCCCTGATGGCTAATGATGATGAACATTTTTTCATGTGTCTGTTAGCCATTTGCATGTCTGGATTTCTCAGGTATCTATATAAGTGAAATTTTCCAAATACCTAAGGTATATGCACTCTAGTGTCCACATTTTTTGTATTTCATCTATGTTAATATAGTTCTAAAATGTTTTGTGTTCCTTGATGCATCCTTAAAATGAGTATACTGGACATATTTTCTTGATAATTTCACACCTTTTAAGCAGCCATAAATTGTATAGGTTAGCAATTCTGTTCTGGTTTTTTTTTTTTCCCCTCCCTTCTGCCTTTGTCAGGTTGCTATTTGTCTCTTTTGATGTGATTTTGATAATCCTATCCAGGGTGACCCATTTCCCTTTCTGTTTGTTTCTGATTTACTTTGAGCTAAAGGAATAGATAGAAGATCTTATTATGGTTGTACATTAGTAAGTGTCCATATGGCACTGATTGAGGCAAGCTTAAGGAGAAAATACCACAAGATATTTGTCACTATTTTTCAGATGACCTTTTTGACTCATGTTCAGAGAATGCTCTAAAAAAAGCCTTGAAGAAGTGAGTTTTATGCCCTGATAGATGTTTTTGAAATGGCTTTTTTAAAAAAGATTTGCATGGATTCTGGGTTCAGTTTGCCCTTTAATAATCATTATACATCTGTATACATTATACAGGCACACGATACAGCTGTGTCTCTAGTGTGCACTGCTAAACTGTAACATTTCTTGTATTAGCACAACGTCTTTATAGGAAAATTAACAAGATGCTGTTTGAGAAGATTCTTGGTTCTGTGGGTATTAAAAACCTAATTACTATTCTTACATGGTCATGGGCCAAACAATTTCCAAGGAAATCCATGGTACACTTTGATTGTAAAACACTCTTCAAATTGACTGCAACTCACATTTGATGCATTTTCTTCTGTCCTTTGTATGACAATTCCAGAAGTGAGATATCACTAACATAAATATTTCTACCATGTTAGCCTAATGATACCTTGGCTTTAACAAGATAAAAGGTATTCCATAAACTTATTTAATACGATAAATATTTAGGTTTTAAAAAATGGTTATAATGGACGTATATAAGACTTTATCTACTAAAAGTCAGAAACATATTTTTTCTCTATTCAGACACTGATTTTTTTTTTAAAGATTTTATTTATTTATTTGAGAAAGAGAGAGAATGAGAGAAAGCATGAGAGGGAAGAGGGTCAGAGGGAGAAGCAGACTTCCTACTGAGCAGGAAGCCCGATGTGGGACTCGATCCCGGGACTCCAGGATCATGACCTGAGCTGAAGGCAGTCGCTTAACCAACTGAGCCACCCAGGCACCCTATTCAGACACTGATTTAATGTAGTATCTTTTGTTTGCTATTAAGCAGAATAGGTAGATTGCTATTCTGATTCTGAAAATCAGATTGATAGATTTACCAAACTATGATACTTCATATTTCCTTGAACTTGAGAATATTTGTGAATAACTATTTAGAATGTTTCAAAAGTTTTTCAAATAAAAAAAATATGTGAACAGAAAACACTGAATACATTAATATCTCATTGACATAAGGAAGTCATTACTCTAGATGTAGCTATGTAAGGTCGCCCACCAAAAAAAGGGCTTTTGCTTGGCCTGGGGCTGGAGGGAGAGAAAGGAACGAAGTCAGTTTACCTTCCTAGATGACCCAAAATGAAGACCACAACTTAAAAATTATAGCTTCTTCATATTTTAACACCTTTCCTAAGACTGAAAACCGGAGAATCAAGATAAGTGGAGTGAAGAATAGCCTCACACCAATTAGCTTTGGCTCTAAATCCAGGGTAAGACTAAGGGTCTGTGGTTATTTTTGGTGACCCTCTTCCCACTCTAGTTGTCCTCACTTCCACCAGGATGTCCAGGAAAATCCTTAACTTACCAGTCTTCATTATCTCCAGTGCTGAGCCCCACCTGGTCTTACTCTCCCCAGACACCTCAAAACTTCAGATCTTTCCTTTTATCTTCTCCTTTACTTGTACCTTACTCATAGCCCATCTTCTTTTTTTTTTAAAAGATTTTATTTTTTTATTTATTTATTTGAGAGAGAGAGAGAGAGAGAGAATGAGAGATAGAAAGCACGAGAGGGAAGAGGGTCAGAGGGAGAAGCAGACTCCCTGCTGAGCAGGGAGCTCGATGTGGGACTCGATCCCGGGACTCCAGGATCATGACCCGAGCCGAAGGCAGTCGCCCAACCAACTGAGCCACCCAGGCGCCCATAGCCCATCTTCTTTAGCGAAGGTCATTAATGTGGATGGACATGAGGTAATCCATGAATTTCCTGAAATTGTATTAAATTGTGTGTGCACACGTGTGCAGTGTGGTGTGTGCCTGTGAATATGTCTATTATTCTAAGAAATTGTTCCTACTGTTAATCAGATTTCAAAGAAAACTATAGTGATGAAATGATTGAGATACCCTCTTAGATGACAGCCAAGTATCATGTGATATGTTAGAGATCAACAAACTGGCATTTAATGAGGGCCTTGAGCAAGAAATCTCTTAAATGTGAGATATCTAATAAGCTGGAAGTGTGCAGATGTTCTTCCAACTGGAAGACATTTACTTCTTATCCACTGCTTTGATTCAACTAATGTAAAATACAGAAAATTCATTAAAAATGGTGGAATGCAATGCTAAGAAAAGGGACAGTGAAATTGTGTTTATTATGCCTGGAGGCAATTTCATTTGAATGACAATATGGCAGTGTACTCAAAAGGCTCAAAACAAAGTTTATGCCATTGGAAACTTTCTACTTCTGGAAATGCCTTTTAAAGAAAAACTCAGATACGTAAAAGGAAATATTTATAAGAATTTGTTAATTTAGGCATTATTCATAGAATAAATGGAATTTAAGTATGCGATAAGAGGAAAATGTTTAATTATATTAAGGTCTATAAATTATGAGATGTTAAAATAATAATTATGAAACCTTCACAGTAATATGAGGATTGTAGGTAAGATTATAAGTAAAATATGAGGGATTTTGAAGTTGAGTTTATCATTCTCTTCTGTTAAGTTATCCATTGCCATTACAAGTAACTGATTCACAACCTATAGTCCTTAAATTCTCTGTGTATTCCTTACTATGGCTTGGTGGTAGTCAACTGGATTCCCCAAACCTGGACTTTAAAGGGCATTTTATGTCAGCTAACCCTAGATATCAATTTAATTACTCATCTTGTTTTTTCCTTTTTTTTTAATATTAGCTGGATTTTTTTAAAGATCAGATATTCTTCACACTTCAAGCAAAAATAAAGGAAAAATCTTACACATAGAACCTCAACAAACATTTTAATTTGCTTATATCCATGAATAAGAATGATAAAAATGGATCAAAATATAAACCAGTAAATTGTATCAATTCTGAAAAAAACCTAAAAAGAAAAAAATTCACTAGAGGATATATGGGGAATTTCTCAAAGTTGTCTTTACATTTTTATGCTTCCTGAAGGATGAGAAGTAAACAAAACTGTTTGTTTATGAACTGCATTTACCATGATAAGAAAGCACTGCTCATCTGACAGCTAGAATGAATCATTTAGCTATTGGTTGTTAAACATTGTCTCACAGGTAAGATAAATAAGGTGAGTAGTAATAATTAGAATCCTGCTTCTAATGAATGTGTCCTAAGGATAAATAAAGCAGAAAAAAATACATTAAAAAAAAAAAACTCTAATAGTGTTTGCTATAATAGACTTGGGGAGATGGACCAAGGTGGTACAGAACTAGTGCTGCAAGTGGGGAAGATAAGGGGTAAGGTGGGGAACTGATGAGTAGGAACTTTCTGCTAAATTAGATATGACACTTTTTTTGACTTTCTATTGAACAGCCCAAGTACACAGAAATAAGTCATAGTGGAAGTAAAAGTTAAATTGCATCTGTCTCCAGCCACCTCATCTTCACAGAGAATAGCTGGTACAGAGAATTATGTGTAAGGATAAACTCTTGATGCCACTGCAACCTCCTCTGCCCAGTATAACTGATAAACATGCCTCCTGACCTGTTTGAGTGACATTTTAGGGTGTTCAAACAAATAGGAATGCTAAGTGAGTTAAGTATTTTTTTCTGCCCTTAATTTTATGTCCAAAACAGCTTTACTTTTGCTCTACCATACCCCTAATTAAATTGTAATTTTCGGGCGCCTGGGTGGCTCAGTTGGTTAAGCGACTGCCTTCGGCTCAGGTCATGATCCTCGAGTCCCGGGGTCGAGTCCCGCATCGGGCTCCCTGCTCAGCGGGGAGTCTGCTTCTCCCTCTGACCCTCTTCCCTCTCGTGCTCTCTATCTCTCATTCTCTCTCTCTCTCTCAAATAAATAAATAAAATCTTTAAAAAAAATTGTAATTTTCTTTCCTATAAGTTCAAGTTAGACATACATAAGAACAGCTGCTCTTCAGGAAGTATACATCGCCATCTGGGCTCAGGTGAACAGTTCACCTGGTTTCCTTGAGTGTGGGTGTGAGTGTGTGGCTTTACTGAGCTGTTGGATTTCCTGACTCTGGACATTTATTTAAATATAAAAAATAACCTCTATTTAATTAAGCCACTTAGACATACTTTCTATTACTTACATTCATATAAGATAAACTATTCTAAAAAGATGTTTCAAAAAAAAAGCTTCTTTATAATTTCTAGATCTTACATTGGAAAGATTTTGTCATTCAAAGAACCCCACACCTGCCAAGATCCCCACTGGAAGAAATCTATCAAGGAGAAAGTAGCCTTTTCTGAAGCCAAATATTTTAGATACCATCAATAAATATGTATGAAGAAAGCACTGAGATTGTGGCAATACTCAGTCATAACAAAACACAAGGTCACCACCCTCAGCATTTATAACTAAATGAGAGCCTGAGGGAACACAAAGCAAATTGTGTATTTTATGTGCAAGATTGCAGACAGTCACAGAGCCTGTAAACGTGGATGGGAGTGGGGAAAATCTGGTTGCAATTAAGTTAGTATAAAAGGTGCTGGTTAGAATTCTTCTTGAGGGAAAGGAAAGTATATAGGATCAAAGTGTTTCCTTGGAAGAGTTTTGCTATGGCATGCCAATTCCATAATAATGCTTTTGGATACCACAGGCTGGAGAAGATATTGCTTAGAATTAAAATTAAAAAATCAAAAAAGATGTAGTTTGGACTCTTTACACATTCATTCATGCCAAATTGTGAAATCCTGAGACTCTTACAAATCTTTGAGAGAATTTATTATTCTATTTTTTCAAAGTAAATTAAAACTCTCCATTAGCATATATAGACACAGAGGCAGTGTTTAAAGTATCATTTTTTAATCTACTAAATCATATTTTATTAAAGATCTTGATTTCTTGCCCCAACAAATAAGAAATACAGCTAAGGTATCATAGTCTGATCAAAAGGAAAACTGTCTGATATATATAGATGCCAATAACGCCCATATTTTCATGTCAGCAAGATGGAATCCTGCACGGAGTAAGTGTAGTGACAGAAATAGTCATATCTTAAAGTTTCTTCTTCTCCAAATACTGAATAAATTGCCATCCTTTTAATTGCACTGGATAGTAAAGATACCTGATTTCATGATTGTTGTGGTATCAAAAACCTTAAGAAAAATTCTTTTGGAAAAGATTGCATAAACTTAACAAAAGAGGTAAAAGACCTGTACTCTGAGACTATAAAACATTAATGGAAGAAAATGACTTGGAAGAACAATTATAGTTAAAATGCCCATACTACCCAAACCAGGTAGTTTAATGCAATTCCTATCAAAATATTAACAGCATTTTTCACAGAACTAGAATAACAATCTTAAAATTTGTATGAAACCAAGAAATACCCTGAATAGCCAAAGCAATCTTGAAAAAGAAAAACAAAACTGGAAGAATCACAATTCCTGAATTCAGGTCATGTTACAAAGCTGTAGTAATCAAAACAGTATGGCACTGGCACAAAAATAGACACATAGATCAGTGGAACAGAATAGAGAACCCAAAAATCCACAGTTATATGGTCAATTAATTTTTGACAAAGAAGAAAAGAATATTAAATGGAAAAAGACAGTCTCTTCAACAAATGGTGTTGGGAAACTGGACAGCTACCTATAAAAGAATGAAAGTGGACCACTTTCTTACACCATGCACAAGCATAAGCTCAAAATGGATTAAAGACCTAAATGTGAGACCTGAAACCATAAAAAAATTCCCAGAATAAGCACAGGCAGGAATTTCTTTGATATCAGCTATAATATTTTTCTAGATATGTTTAATGAAGCAAGGAAAACAAAAGCCAAATAAACTTTTGGAACATCATCAAAATAAAAACTGCACAGTGAAGGAAACAATCAATAAAACTAAAAGGCAACCTACTGAATGGGAGGAGATATTTGCAGATGGCCAACAGACACATGAAAGATGCTCAACATCACTTATCAGGGAAATGCAAATCAAAACTACAATGACTTAAGTGGATAAAATCAATACCTACATTAAAAAACACAAGAAATGACAAGTGTTGGTAAGAATGTGGAGAAAAAGAAAACCTCATGCACTAGTTGGTGGGAATGCAAACTGGTTCAGCCATTCTGGAAAACATTATGGAGTTTCCTAAAAAACAAACAAACAAACAAACAAACAGAACTACTCTACGATCTGGTAATCACACTACTGGGTATTTTTTCAAATAATACGAAAACCCTAATCCAAAAGGATACATACACCCCTGTGTTTATTGTAGCATTATTTGCAATAGCCAAATTATGGAAGCAGCCTGAATCCTTCAATAGACAAATGGATAATGAATGGATAATATATATTTTATACATATAATGGAATATTATTCAGTCATAAAAAAGAATGAAATCTTGCCATTTGCAACAACATGGATGGAGCTAGAGAATATAATGCTAACTGACCAAATAACCTATGGTTTTTGTCTTTCTCTGACTGACTTATTTCATAGGCTTTCACTCATTTATGGAACTTAAGAAACCAAACAAAGGAAAAGAGAGACAGACAAACCAAGAAATAGATGCTTAACTATAGAGAACAAACTGATGGTTACCAGAGGGGAGGAGAGTAGAGGAATGGGTGAAATAGGTGAAGGGGATTAAGAATACATTTATCAGAGGTGCCTGGGTGGCTCAGTAGGTTAAGCATCTGCCTTTGACTCAGGTCATGATACCAGGTTCCTGGGATCAAGCCCCATGTCAGGCTCCCTGCTCCATGGGGAGTCTGTGTGTGTCTCTCTGCCCTCCCCACCCCCCCGACTCATTCTCTCTCTCTTTCTCTTTCTCTCTCTCTCAAATAAAATAAATAAAATCTTAAATACATTTATCATGATGAGCACTGAATGATGTATAGAATTGTTGAATCACTATACTAATATGCTAATATAGTATATTATACTATATATACATGTATACTAATATAGGTATATTAGTGAAATAGTGACAATCCAATATTGTGATTTAAACAGGATATTGTGTGCACCATATAATTGAGTCAATTAGAATCTTTTGTGCCATTGTGCTGACCCAAGGCATGAGAAAACCTTCTGTGACCATGTTTTAAAAAAGTCAATAGTAAAACAATATTACAATTTATCATATCCTTTAAAAGACTCTTAACTATGTAAATTTAAACTGAGTGATGGATAAAAAGCTTCTATTAGCCTCACTAATATGAGGAATTCTTAATCTCAGGAAACAAACTGAGGGTTGCTGGAGTGGTGCGGGGTGAGAGGGATGGGGTGGCTGGGTGATAGACATTGGGGAGGGTATGTGCTATGGTGAGCGCTGTGAATTGTGCAAGACTGTTGAATCACAGAGCTGTACCTCTGAAACAAATAATACGTTATATGTTTAAAAAAAAGATAGCAGGAGGGGAAGAATGAAGGGGCGAAATCGGAGGGGGAGATGAACTTTGAGAGACAATGGACTCTGAAAAACAAACTGAGGGTTCTAGAGGGGAGGGGGGTGGGAGGATGGGTTAGCCTGGTGATGGGTATTAGGGAGGGCACGTTCTGCATGGAGCACTGGGTGTTATGCACAAACAATGAATCATGGAACACTACATCAAAAACTAATGATGTAATGTATGGTGATTAACATAATAAAAAAAGAATTATTTAAAATTACTCTGTGGGCAATAAAATGAAATACTCTGGATATTGTTAGACATTGTTGGATATTTAATCATACACTCTGCAGTCAAATGTATCCTCACTAAGAAATGTCAGCAGTGGAAAATTTCTGTGGATTAAAATTGAAATCTGTAACAAATTGAGCTGATGAATGAAAGCTGTAAGAAAATATAAACTTGAAGACAATTTAAATATAAAGCAACAGATAATCCCTTTTCTGTAGAAAAATCTTTTTTCAATGCTTTTATATGCAAAATCAGTAATAAATCCTATTAGTTTTTTTTCCTCTAACATTAATTTTAATTACCAAATAAAATGCATTTATCATAGAAAAATATATAGGGATAATTTGAAGGTTAAAAAAAAGCAGTCTCATCATTCAGAGAGAACAACTATTGATATCAATATTGATATTTTCTCTCTTTCCTATTTATATTGTTTTATGCAAAATGTTTTAAACATTAAGAACCTATTGAGTTTTTTTTTGTTTTCTACATATGCTTTGAAAGAACTTTTTCTCTAAAATATATCATTCATAAGACCTTTTAGTGCTGTTGTGTTTTTTTCTTACATCTAAATCTTAATTTCATTAGAAATGTATTTATGAGGTAGTGATGTAATATTTTATTACAAATACTTAAATAAGTTTCCATAGTGTCATTTATGTTATCACATTATTGATTAGTATATACAAATGCACTTTGGTTTATTTCAGGATTTTCTATCATTTCCACTGATCAGAGATTATTTTAATTAATTATATATAATTAATTATTATTTTCCAGTATAGTTCGTATTTGGTAATATGTGGTAGGAGAGATTTCTTCACATTCTCTTTAAACAAAAAAAATTCAGGTTTCTTAACACATCTTGGTAGGAATGCCTCTTGTGAACATTTCGAATCACACAACTGGAGGATTTGACAGAGGACAAATAGAAGCTATATCTTAGGGGCATTGCTGTTAAAAACAAAGAATATTTGGAGTTAAGTATTCATCAAGTTCACAACCGAAGATCCATCAAAACATTCACGGAACTTGATACAATACCTTATCAGCTGAATGTGTGCTTTTTTAAAGTGACAGAACATTCTCAGTATCCAGTAGCATAGTGAGACTTTTAGCATAATGTATCTATAACATAATGCTCTTCAGGAAAATATTCATGGATGTGGAAGGAGGGATGCTGAAGAGGAATGGTCCATTGAGGAGTTCTAGTATTAAGATGTGGAAGCCATGTCCAAGGAGACCCTGAGTACACATCGTCACTGGTCCAGACTCGCTGGGTCTCAATTCTGATGGAATGCTGGACCACCATTAGGGTAGCTGTTGCCCTAGCCCATACATTTATGAGGGATCATAACCCAAAATTTGTACACATGCATAATGCTGTATATAAGTTCCTCAAACATATAAGCCAAAATTGATTTATATTTTCTGTATTTTGCACAGAATTCCTAAAAGTAAAATAGAGGTCAGTAGAATAGATACTATGCTTGTTTGGGCTGAGCAATTCCATTCTGCCACCCAAATTTCCTGTAACCATGGTATCATGTCCCGAGGTGATTCATCAGGGCTACAATAATCTAGAGTATTTAGCTATTGAAAAACCTCAACCTTAATTCTAATCGTACCAAATGTTTTCTCTGTATAATATTTTAGAATAATTTCTACTCACACAGCAACTGAAAAATAAAACCATGCTTTTATTTAAGTTTTATTTTAAATTCCAGTTATTTAACATACAGTGTAATATTAGTTTCAGGTATGCAGTTTAGTGATTCAACACTTAAATACAACACCCTGTGCTCATCACAAGTGCACTTTTTAATCCCCATTACCTATTTAACCCACTGTCCCCTCACCTTCCCTCTGGTAACCATCAGTTTGTTCCTTACAGTTAAAAGTTGGTTTCTTGGTTTTCCTTTCCCTTTTGTTCCCCTATGATCATTTGTTTTGTTTCTTAACTTCCACATATGAGTGAAATCATGTGGTATTTGTCTTTCTCTGACTTATTTCACTGAGCATAATACTCTCTAGCTCCATCCATGTCATTGCAAAAGGCAAGATTTCGTTCTTTTTTTATGGCTGAATAGTATTCCATTGTATATACCACCCCTTCTTTATCCAGTCATCAGTCGATGGACATTTGGGCTCTTTTCATATTTAGCTATTGTGGACATTGGTGCTATAAACATCGGGATGCATGTATCCCTTTGAATTAAGTTTAATGCTTTTATGAAGCTAAACTTTTCTGGTAAAAGAAAGGAAAGAATGTGAATAAAATTAAATATTTTTTAATTAAATATTTTATAACCTATATTTTAATGTTGGACAGCAGGCAAGAAATCATAGAAAGTATTAACTAACAGAGGGTAGGGAGGGAAATATAGACAAAATAGATGATAGAAAGTTCTATGAATACAGGAGAAAATGATGAATATATGCTTAAAAATGTTTAGTATTTATCTTAAATTATTTTCATTTAGTTTATGGTACAAATTTCAATGTAAGATTAAATAGCTATTCTTTCTTTTTAAAGCTGGTTACAATGCCCTCACTCTATTTTAACTTGACCTCAGCCACTATTTGTCATCAGAAGACTGCCTATGTCTTTCCACCCTAAATGATGTCTCCATGGTGTCTAAGACATCATGGTTCTTGCCCCAGTCAAGTTTATTTTAATTAGTAAGTAAGCCCTGGAAAGCAAGAGTTCTCTCAGGCATGGTTACCTAAAATAGGAATGGGCAGTTGTTGGAGGGTGGCCAATAAAATTCTCACTTTCAGAATTTAGCAGGAGGGAGTAAGTTCTGGACCGATGGCAGCAATAGCTAAAGCTGGAAGAATGTAGTTTCCATAGACTCTATAAGAATGTATGAGTTAGCTCAAGTTATGAGAATTCATGAGTTAGACCATTTTGTGAGAGTTGATGAGTTAGATCAAATTATAAGAATTTGTGGCTAAGTAAACTTGAAAAGGAAGAAGAAATTATGTTTATTATACAACAGAAGGTGAGGAAGCCACCAATTCATTGTGGGGAAATTAAACACAGAAAATCATAGAAAACAGTACATTGAAGAATTGTCTTAAATCTGGAATATTGGCTTAGTTCCAAAGTCAAGACTCTACTTCAACCCCTGGTTTTGTTGTTCTTGAGATTATCTCTTCTTCCAATTAAATTCTTTTAGATTTTATTTGTTTATTTGACAGAGAGATAGCATAAGTAGGCAGAGCAACAGGCAGAGGGAGAGGGAGAAGGCTCTCTGCTGAGCAGGGAGCCCAACATGGGGCTTGATCCCAGGACCCTGGGATCACGACCTGAGCCGAAGGCAGATGCTTAACTGACTGAGCCACCCAGGCGCCCCCTTCCAACTAAATTCTATAAGTGCGATTTGATTGGTCATCCTGGGGCAACTGCCCACTCAACTGATACTGTGGTAACAGAAACTTTTGAGCTAAGCAAGAAAATCTTTTCTTGCAAACAAAAAGTTTCTAAATAAAATAACTGGAAAGAAAGCCTACAAACTCAAATAGAGGTTTTGTATGTTTTTAAAATGAAATTTGCCATAGAAACCATTTTTTTCAGTTGCTTTTGCACAAAGAACACACAATCAAAATGTCAAGTCACTACAGAAGGAACCAATGGGAATGTTACAAATTCCATTTTAGCCACCTTCAGTTTCACATGATAGCAGGAAACCAAATGAGAGAAGCTGAGACCAGAGAGGGAAATTTTGAGTCTATTTTGAAGAAGCATTTTTGCGATTACTTTCATATTGATGAAGTATTTTTGACCTACCCAAGAGTTGTGACCCATTTTTTCCAAATTTTTGCTTACAGATTTATCTTCACTAGTGCACTGATATTTTCCCTAAGGCCAGGCCTTTATCTTGTTGATTATATCATTAATATTTATAACCATCACCTTGTATTAGTGATTAACCAGCAGATGCTATGGATGAATGAATTGGTTTCTGAACATCCTTCAAGGTGTTAATGTGGGTTGGTGTCTTGCAAGGATCTTTGCTGACTACCATAGTCTCTTCCTTCTCTAGACTCTTATTAGTCTGAACCATATATGTAATCATAAATATATATTTTGTTAACATATTTTGTTCTAATTATGTTTCTACTTTCTACCAACAAAATTGTTAGATCCCTAAGGAAAAGGGACCACATCTTATAATTTTCTTGATTGTTAGTTGAATGAAACTCTAATTGGGAACATTCAGTAAATTCTATCTCTTCCTTCCAAACTTTCCTAATTTTTCCAGGCTAAGCTGAATAAAATGATTGCCTACTTATTAGCTACCAAATCATTAAGATCACAATTGCATTTCTTTCTTTTGGGCTTGCTTTTTATCTCCTTGAGGGTGAATGTTTTAGAGAGTACCTCATTGGTTGTAATGGAGAAAACCAAACTATAAATAGTTTCAGGGGGAAAAAAAAAAAGAATGTATTATAAGATCCTTAAATATCTCACCGGGCCCAAGGGAAGAAATGAGTTTGGACTTTAGGAACTGGAATTAAGACTGTTAAATTCTACAAAAATGTTAATTTATCTTACCCTGCATGCCTTCTGAATATCTTTCTCCCTTTAGATTGTTTTTTTCCTGTACTCTAATGTACATGGTGGAAATTTGGGTTTGGATCTCTCTGGAGCTTTAAATATAATGATCCCATTAACACAAAGTTTGATTTAGGGTGCCTCACCTAGGATCCAATCCAAAATTCCAAAAGAAGGGATTCACTGGCCCCAGTCAATCTTGTTGGGGAGAAAAATTTCTGTGCTCTTCAAGGGACCTTCTAGCTGGACTAAGAATCAAATTGATATGAGAGAGATAAACAGGAGAAAATCAAATTTAATAACATATGTACAGGGAATCCACACAGACATGGAAGTGCCCAAGGCAAAATGAGGTATGTTTTGTCATCCTAAACTAAGGAGGGGATAAGGGTCTGGGATTGCAGAGGGAATGAATGTACTTCACAGAGCAATAAGAAGAGCAGATATTTGGTAATTAGATGTTTGATCTGCCTTGCAGATGGGCCACTCAGATAAAATTCATCTATGCTAATAACCCTTATTCTGGGGGAAAAAAAAACAATTTAGATTCTTCTATGCAGGTAAGGGAGGGGGAAAGCTTCTCTTGAGACAATAGTCTTGATTGCCGTCAGCTTAGAATAATCTTTATGCCAAAGTGGCCATTTTAGGGCAGCCTGCCCTTGGGCCCTACAATCTCATTGACTCAATATATTATGGACTAGGGGCAGGATTATACTGTGACATGACTGTTTCCTCTGGAAGGTGTTCCCAGAAGCAGCGAACTTTGCTGAGCTTAAGAGAGAGAAAAAAATTAAAGCAACATAGAAGAAAAAAAAATAGGGGATTTCCTGAAAAAGGAAATGCATCATAAAAATAATCAGCAGGTGAACAGCTGAAGGAAGTGAGAGATGCTGAGGTGACAAAATCAATCCCTGGCACAATCCATGGATTTTTATTTTGTCCTTGCCTTTTTTATCTATTAATTGGTTCTGGCTTACCTCCCAGGTGAGACTGCATGAAAGCAAGGAGAAAATTTCTACTTTTTTCACAAACCCAAATTTCATTGTTCAGGTGGAGGAGGAAATACATTTTGACCTATTGAGAAGTTTTAATTAATTTTGAAGAACAGTAATCACAGTGATGCAAACATGAAGGAAAGTATCAGACACATCCTCCCATGCTTAGGTAATGACTTTCCTTCCTATTTCACTGAGAAAAAGAAGTGATCAGAAGAGGATATACACAACTTCCCATCAGCAAATACTCACTTGTATCTAGTGTCACCATGTACTTAACCTCCCCTCCTGGGACATTGGATTGGATGCAATCTCTGTATTATAAATAAACCAGACTCTTAACTCAAAAACTAGATGCTACCCTCTCCAGCTTACTTTAAGGAAATGCTCTAGCAACTCTCCTCTCTTCTGCATCAGTGTTTCCTCGTTAGCAAACTGTTCCCCTCAGCATTCAAACAGATGTTTAAATACCCTTCCTGTTACCCACATCCTCCTTCAGCTTCTGTTCCCTTTCTTTGGTTCTATTATATAATAATGGTAGTTCAAAGTTACATAGCATTAACTCTGTCAGACATAGCTACAAGAGCTTCATATTTTAATTCTCTTAACTCATTTTGTTCCCTGATACTTTTTTTTAAAAGATTTTATTTACTTATTTGTCAGAGAGAGAGAGAGAGAACATAGGGCAGGGGGAGCAGCAGGCAAAGGGAGAAGCAGGCTCCGCACTGAGCAAGGAGCCCCGGGACTCCATCCCAGGACCCTGGGATCATGGTCTGAGCTGAAGGCAGACGCTTAACTGACTGAGCCACCCAAGCGCCCCCAGTTCCCTGATACTCTTATGAGAAAAGTTCATTTTACAGATGAGAAAAACAAGGCAAAAATGGAATGAATAATTTACTCAACATCACACAACTAGCAGGTGGTGGACACAGAATTTAAATCCTTCTATCCTGACTCCAAGTTTGTTCTCTTCTATATCATGCTACTTTTAAGCAAAATTCCTAGAAAAAGTTGTCTATCCTGGTTATCTCCAATATCTGTCTTTCTGGGCTTCTTAAGCCATGCCAATCAACCTTTGTCCCCAATACTCCATTGACATTGCTTTTTATTACCAATGACTTAAATGCTGAAAAATCCAGTGGTCAATACTCAGCCCTCATCTTTTGTGATCTCTCAACACTATTTAACACACCTGGTCACCTTCTCCTTTGGAAACTTCTTTTCATTTGGGCCCTCACATTTCCCATTAACCTAGTCTTATTCCTGTCACTGTCTGTTCCTCTCATCTCCCAGACCTCTGAAAGTCAAGTGCTTTGGTCCTTGAATCACTTCTCTATCCTCAGTGGCCACAATCAGTGTCATGACTTTAAAAACTATCTATTTATAAGTTGATGATGCCCAAATTTATATCTCTAGCTCATCTTTTTCACCAAGGTTATTTGGTAGTATATGTGCTAAATTCCATGCTTCATGTTTTCGGAGACTTTACAAAATAATGATTTGGAGAAATCATTTTATAAGTAAATGTCAGAGTTATTTATTTTTGTTACTTTGTAAAAATACATACCAGTGCAATATAGAGTTAGATTTTGAAACGTAATCCTTTAATGGACAATCAAAACTACTTATATACTCAAAATTATCAAGAAATAATCTTATCCTTAGTCAAAACAAATCAGAAAACTTACATACTTTGAAAAGAGCTCTTTTGTATAATAAATATGTATATATTTAATTATCCATATGTGGCATATGTAATTATTATAGATCATAAAAGCAATGTTACTAAACCCCAGGAAACCAAAAAAAAAAAAACAAAAAAAAACAAAACACAGAACAAGCAACTATAACTAAAAGATAATCAAGATTAAAAAATAAATTATAAACTTATGGAAATGAAAATCATACAGCCACATCTGCATGGAATATAGATATGAAAATAAAGATACTATTTTATTTTTATTTATTTATTTAAAATTCCAGTATAATTAACCTGCAGTGTTATTACTTTCAAGTGTACAATAAAATGATTCAACAATTCTACACATTACTCGGTGCTCATCATGATAAGTGTGCTCTTAATCTCCTTCACATATTTCACTCATCTCCCCATCTGCCTCCCCTCCACCAACCACCAGTTTGTTCTCTATAATCAAGAGTCTGTCTTTCAGTTTGTCTGTTTTTTCTTTGTTCATTTGTTTTGTTTCTTAAATTCCCCATATGAATGAAAGCATATGGTATTTGTCTTTCTCTGGTTGACTTATTTCACTTAGTATTATACCTTCTAAATCCATCCATGTTGTAAATAGCAAGATTTCATTCCTAATATGGCTGAGTAATATCTTTATCCACTCAACTGATGGACACTAGGGCTGCTTCCATAATTTGGCTATGTAAATAATGTTGCAATAAATATAAGGGTGCATATACATTTTTAAATTAATGTTTTTGCATTCTTTGTGTAAATACCCAGTAGTGGAATTGCTGGATCATATGGTAATTCTATTTTAATTTTTTGAGGAACCTCTATACAGTTTGCCACAATGACTGTACCAGTTTGCATTCCCACCAGTAGTGCACTAGTGTTCCATTTTGTCCATATCTTTGCCAACATTTGTTTTATTGTGTTTTTGATTTTAATTATTCTGACAGGTGTGAGGGGATATCTCATTATGGTTTTGATTTGTATTCTCCTGATAATTAGTGATGTTGAGCATCTTTTCATGTGTCTGTTGCCCATATGTATATCTTCTTTGGAGAAATGTTTATTAATGTCTCCTGCCCATTTTTTTAACTGGATTATTTGTTTTAATGTTGAGTTGTATAAGATCTTTATATATATTTGGATATTAATCCTTTATCAGATATGTCATTTGCATGTATCTTTTCTCAATCAGTACATTGTCTTTTAGTTTTGTTGATTGTTTCCTTCACTTTGCAAAAGTTTTTTTTGTAAAGAATCTTATTTGTTTATTTATTTTTTAGAGAGAGAGAGAGAGAGAGAGAGAGAGAGTGAGCACATGCGTGGGGGGGAGGGGCAGAGGATGTAGGAGAGAGAAAATGCCAAACAGGTTCTTATCCCAGTGTAGAGCCCTACTCAGAGCTCAATCCCATGACCCTGAGATCATGACCTGAGCTGAAATCAAGAGTTGGACACTCAATCGACTGAGCCACCCAAGTGCCCCTGTGCAGAAGCTTTTTATTTTGATGTAGTCCCAATAGTTTATTTTTGCTTTTGTTTCCCTTGCCTCAGGAGACATACGTAGAGAACTGTTGCTATAGCCAATGTCAAGGAAATTACTGCCTGTGGTCTATTCTAGGATTTTTATGGTTTTAGGTCTTACATTTAGGTCTTTAATCCATTTTTAGTTTATTTTTGTGTATGGTACAAGAAAGTGGTCCAGTGTGCAGGTCTCTAACCTCCTTAGTTAAGTTTATTCCTAAGTATTTTGTTATTTTTGGTGCAATTGTAAATGGAATTGTTTTCTTAATTTCTCTTTCTGCTGCTTCATTATTAGTTTATAGAAAGGTAATGAATTTCTGTATATTGATTTTATATCCTGGGACTTTACTGAACTCATTTATTAGTTCAAGGAGTTTTTTGGTGGAGTCCTTAGTGTTTTTTATGTATACTATCATGTCATCTGCAAATAGTGAAAGTTTACTTCTTCCTTACCAAATTTGAATGCCTTTTATTTCTTTTGGTTGTCTGATTGCTGTGACTAGGACTTCTAGTACTATGTTGAATAAAAGTGGTGAAAGTAGACATCCTTGTCTTGATCCTGATCTTAAGGGAAAAGCTCTCAGTTTTTCAGAGAGTATGATGTTTTTCATGTAAGGCCTTTATTACATTTATAGGTATATTAACTCTAATCCTACTTTGTTAGGATTTTTGTCATGAATGGATGTTATATTTTGTTATACTTTGTCACATACCCTTTCTGCATCTATTGAAATGTTCATAAAGTTTTTATCTTTTCTCTTATTAATATGATGTATCATGTTGATTGATTTGTGAATATTGAACCACTCTTGCATCCCAGGAATAAATCCCACTTGATTGTGATGAATGGTTTTTTTTTTAAAGATTTATTTATTTATTTTAAGAGAGAGAGCAGGGAGAGGGAGTCTTAAGCAAGCTCTGTGCTGAGCATGGAGCCCAACTCAGGGCTCAATCTCATAACCCTGAGATCACAACCTGAGCCAAAACAAAAAGTCAGACAGTTAACTGACTGCACCACCAGGCACCCCAATGAAGAACAATTTTTTAAATGCATTTTTGGATTCGGTTTGCTAGTATTTTTTTGGATCCGTGTTCATCAGGGATATATGCCAATAGTTATCATTTTTAAGTGGAGTCTTTGCCTAGTTTTGGTATCAGGGTAATGTTGGCCTCATAGAATGAATTTTGAAGTTTTCCTTCCTCTTCCATTTTTTGGAAGAGTTTAAGAATAGTATTAACTCTCTTATAAATGTTTGGTGGAATTCATCTGTGAAGCCATCTGGTCCTGGACTTTTGTTTGTTAGCAGTTTTTTGATTACTGATTCGAATTCATTTCTAGTAATTCTCTGTCAAATTTTCTATTTCTTCTTGATTCAGCTTTGGGAGGTTATATGTTTCTAGGAATTTTCCATTTCTTCCAGGTTGCCCAAGCTGTTGGCATTTAATTTTTCCTAATAGCTTCCTATAATTCTTTGTATTTTTGTTGTGTCAGTTGTTAATTCTCCTCTTTCATTTCTGATTTTGTTTGAGTTTCTCTCTCTCTCTCTCTTTCTCTCTCTCTAATGAGTCTGGTAGAGGTTTATCGAATTTGTTGATCTTTTCAAAGACCCAGCTACTGGTTTCATTCATCTGTTCTATTATTATAATAATGATGATATTATTATTAATTATTTTAGTTTCTATTTCACTTATTTCTGCTCTAATCTTTATTATTTCCTTCCTTCTGCTGTTTTGGGTTTTCTTTGTTCTTTTTCTAGCTCCTTTAGGTGTAGGGTTATGTTGTTTGAGATTTTTCTTGCTTCTTGCTGTAGGCTTGGATTGCTATAAACTTCCCTGTTAGAACAGCTTTTGCTGCATCCCAAAGATTTGGGACCATTGTGTTTTTACTTTCATTTGTCTCCATGTATTTCTTTATTTCCTCTTTGCTTTCCTGGTTGACCCATTCACTGTTTAGTAGCATGTTATTTAACTTCCACGTATTTATGGTCTTTCAAGATTTTTTTCTTGTGGTCGATTTATACTTTCATGGCATTGTGGTTGGAAAAGATGCATGGTATGACTTCAGTCTTTTGAAATTTGTTGGGACTTCTTTTATGGCTTAATATGTGATCTTCTGGACAGTGTTCCATGTACACTTGAAAAGAATGTGTATTCTGCCTTTTTAGAATGGGATGTTCTGAATATATCTTTTAGAACCAACCGGTCTGATGTTTCCTTCAAAGCCACTATTTCCTTATTGACTTTCTGGTTGATTGATCCATTTATGTAAGTGGTGGTTAAAGTCCCCTAGTACTGTTGTACTACTATTGATTTCTTTATGTTGGTTAATAGTTGCTTTATGTATTTGGGTGCTCCCATGTTGAGTATATAAATATTTACAATTGTTACATCTTCTTTTTGGATTGTTCCCTTTATGATTATGAAGTGCCCTTCTTTGTCCATGTTACAGTCTTTGTTTTAAAGTCTATTTGTCTGATATAAGTATTGCTATCCTGGCTTTCTTTTCATTTTCATTTGCATTATAAATGCTCTTCCATTACTTCACTTTCAGTCTGCATGTGTCTTTAGATCTTTTGTAGGCAGCATTTGGTGGGTCTTTCTTTTTTTAATCCATTCTGCTACTCTGTCTTTTTATTAGGGCATTTTGTCCATTTACATTCAAAGTAGTTATTGGTAGGTATGTACTTATCACCACTTTGTTACTTGTTTTACAGTTGTTTTTGTAATTCTGTTTATTTCTTCTCCTGCTCTCTTTTGTCACAGTTTGCTGACTTTCTTTACTGATATACTTGGATTCCTTTTCTTTATTTTTTTGCATATTTATTACGAGTTTTTGATTTGTGATTACCGTTAGTTTTATGTATAACATCTTCTGCATATAACAGTTTTATTAAGTTGATGATTGCTTAAGTTTGAACCCATTCTGAAAGCACTAAATTTTTACTCCTTTCCCCCCAACATTTTGGGTATATAATGTAATATTTTACATCCTTTTATTTCGTGACTCCCTCAACTGATTTTTATAGATATACTTAATTGTACTGCTTTTGTGCTTCCTACTTTTTCTTGCTCCTGCTTATGGTCTTTCCTTTCCACTCAAATAATACCCTTTAACATTTCTTGTAGGGCTGGTTGAGTGGTCATGAACTCCTTTAGCTTTTGTTTGTCTGGTAAAGTCTATCTCTTCTTGTATTCTGAATGATAGCCTTGCTGGATAGATTATTCTTGGTTGCAGGTTTTTCCCTTTCAGCACTTTGAATATATCATGCCATTCCTTTCTGGCCTGCAAAGTTACTGCTGATGGACTTATGGGGTTTCTCTTGTATGTTACTGCTTTCTTTTCTCTTGTTGGTTCTAAACATTCTCTCTTTGTCACTACTTTTTGCTATTTTAATTACTATGTGTCTTGGTGTGGACCCTCCTTAAGTTGATTTTGTTGAAGGCTTTCTGTGCCTCTTGGATCTGGATTTCTGTTTCCTTTACCAGATTAGGGAAATTTCAGCTTTCAGTTCTTCAAATGCATTTTCTGTCCCCCTTTTCTCTCTTCTCTTTGTGGGATCCCTATAATGTGAGTGTTGTTACATTTGATGGTGTTGCTGAGTTTCCTTAATCTATTCTCATTGTTTAATCATATATATTTTTTTCTCCTGTTTGGCTAATTGCTCTCCATTACCCTGCTTTCCAAGTCACTGATTCATTCTTCTGCTTCCTCTAGTCTATTTGCTCCCTCTAGTGTATTTTTAATTTCAGTTATTGAGTTCTTCATCTGTTTTTTTTTTTTATGTTTTCTATCTTTTTGTTGAGGATCTCACTGAGGTCCTCCACTCTTTTCTCAAGTCTAGTGAATAGCTTTATGACCATTACTTAAAATTCTCTATAAGACCTATTACTTGACTCCATTTCATTTAGCTCTCCTGCCATGATTTTGTCTTATTCTTTCATTTGGGACATATTCCTCTGTCTCCTTATTTTGTCTAACTCTTTGGTTCTGTTTCTGTGTGTTAGGAAAGTCAGCTACATCCCTGCTTTTGCAAGTAATGGCCTTATGAAGAAGAGATCCTGTGGTGCTCTGTAGTGCAATGTCCCCTATTCACCAGAACCTGGAGTGTCAGGGGTGTCTCCTTTGTGTGTTGTGTGTGCCCTGCTTTTGTGGCTGAGCCACATTTGCCTTCAGTTCAGTCATCTGCAATGGCTCTCTTTGCCTGTTGTGGGCAGGGTTTGGTTTCTGTGTCATCCTGGGCTGCCTTAAGCTTGAGTTGGATCAGACCAGGAATTTGCCAGAGATGTGGTCCTACCAACCTTCAGGGTACCCTCCCTACATTATCCCATGGGAGGCTTTCATTGGTGGGTGGGGCCTGCAGTCAGACCATATATCTGCCCCTAGTCCACAGTTGGGGCCACAAACTGGTGTGTGTGTGTATGTGTAATTATATTCCCCTCTCCCTGGAGCAGGAGTTACTTTAGAGTGGTGCTGGCCCCTGTCAGCTGCTTGCACAATGCCATGCTTGTGGCACCACTTTGGATGGACTCTTACTGAGGGAAAATTGCAGAGGTGGGTCACTCTGTTAGCAAGCTAGGTGGAGTGTTTGTCCTGTGCTGGTTGTCACAAATGTCCATGTATCTAGGCTGGGGTCAGAGGAGGGAAATGGTGCCTGTGAGCTCTTTTGTTCTTGGAGAAGTCTCCTATAGATCCCTGCCACTCCAGCACAGTCTCTGAAACTACAAAATAAATCTCCTTCCCATATACCCCAGGCATTTTTCAAACTGCTGCTTCTATGCTGTATTGCAGTGGGGCTGTTTGTTGTGCTGTCTTTTTAAGGGCAGGGACTCCATTTCCTATTGCCCTCTGGCTCTCCCAGAGCCTGGCCTGCTGATTTTTAAAGTCCCAGGTGTTAAGCCCCACTGATTCTAAAACTTTGTGATGTTAAGCATCGCTGGTTTTCAAAGTCAAATGTAGAATTTGTTTCCCAGTGTGGGTCCCCTGTGCCTAGGGTGCCCATTGGGGTCTGCTCCTCTCTTCTGTGCTTGTGGTGACCTTCTCTCCCACAAACAATCTCCTAGGTCAGCTTGGTTGCCAACTGCACCTCTGCCCTTCCTACCATTTTTAATGTTGCCTCTTCTCTATGTTTAGCTGTGGAGAGTCTTTCTGCTGATCTTCAGGTCATTTTCTAGGTTATTTGCACTTATGTGGATGTTATTTAGGTGTATCTGCGGGACAAATTGAGTTTAGGATCCTCCTACTCTGCCATCTTCCCCAGAAGCCTAAGGATACTATTTTAAATATCAATATAGGAATTGACTTAACTAAGATTTTCAAGGCCATTTGGGGGAAAAATACAACAATTTTTAATGCATTAATTTTAAAATATGTACAGGAAGAACATAATTTCTAAGTGTCAAACCATATTTAAAAGTAGAGAAATATGGGATACTATAAATACATAACATTTAAAATACTTTAGGGCAGCCACAGGATAACTAATAGAAGGGAAACTGAATACAGAATGTAGAAACAGATCAGTGCATAAATGTGGTAGGATGTCATTACCAATCAATGGAGAAAGAATGTGTTGCTTAGTGAGTGATGTTAGGAGGCTTGGCTTAGTATGTGAAGGAAAACAGCGTTAGATTTAAAACTCACACCAAAACTAAGTAAATAAATTTGAAGTGAATTAAAGATTGAAATTTTAAAGTAAAATTTATAAAATAAAAAGAATAAATGTATAAATGTTTTTGTGACCTTGCAAAATAGTTGATTTCTTAACACTGATAAAGTACAAACATTACATGAAAAGTATTGATGCATATGATTACATTAAAACTAATAATTTGTGGTTAGTGAAAGACTACGAGGAAAAAGTTGAGAAGTGGGAAACATGGAAGACGTTTGCAATAACATTGCTGATAAGGGATTATAATATCTAGGAAACAGAATGAATGCCTGCGATTAAGAAAAAAAATCAGAAACCCAATAGAATGGGGAATGTGAATGGCTCAGTCGGTCAAGTGTCTGCCTTAGGCTCAGGTCATGATGCCAGGGTCCTGGGATCGAGCCCCACATTGGGGTCCCTGCTCAGTGGGGAGCCTGCTTTTCCCTCACCACCCCCCACCCCATGTCAAATAAATAAATAAAATTTAAAAAAAAAGAAACCCCATAGAAAATGAGCCACTATTCATAAGATACTCACAAAAGAGAAAAATTAAATATAAAAAAAATATATAAATAGGTGCTCAACATTAGGGAAATGCAACTCTAAACAATAGGTACCACTCAAAACCTATAATTACAAAAAAACTCAGGCTCTGCTTGAAGAAGCAGAACTATCGTAACTTTTCAGCAAACTTTCAGTATCTAGTGAAATTAAATACTTAGATACTCTACAACTCAACAATGCCATCCTTGGATGTATGCACTAAAGAACTGCTCACACGGGTCTTCAAGTAAACATCATTAAGGATATTTATTGCAATTTATTTTACAACCTAAATGACTGTAAATGGGAATTAAGACTAAGTATTCATCATTAAGGGGATGAATATGTAAATTCTGGTATATATATATATACATATATATATATCATATGGTAGAAGAATGCAATACTCAAACACTAGACTTATGTATAACAAACAGATTTTTTAAATGTAAAGGTAAATGATAACAGCATAAAATATAAGGTCTTGTATAGGCAGCCAATGGTAGGCCACCTTATACAAGGAGTATAATAAACTCAATTCTGGACCCGTGAAATCTCAAAATACCAACTCCTGATATTTTTAATTTCTCCTGCCCATATTTTCAAATGCCTTTCCAGGTTCTCGTAACAGATTCTAAGAAACCCTGCAACTATCTTCAAACCAATAACTGCTAATATTGGTAAAATTGAAAGAAATCCTATGTTTAAAATGAGAAATTTTCCACTTTCAAAAGTTAAAACAAAAGCAGAAGAAAATGGTATGCTTTGTTGTTTTCATTTTGTTCAATAATCAAAATATCACATTCATTAAATTTTATTAACAAGGACCATTATAGAAGGACTTATTGACACAAATTCAAAAAAAAAAAAAGGAAGGAAAGAAAGAAACTTACTCTAAATGTCCTTGTAACTCTTAGTAGTTTCCTACTTGAAATTTATACTAGGTAACACTTCTTGCATACCAAACGTAGACAGACATTACAAGAAATGAAAATAAGAGACCAGCACCTTCAATACCTTCCACGAACAAAGAAGAAAAAATCCTTGAGCAAAAGTTAGTAAACTGAATTCCTGAGTTTTAATAGATAAATACAAGATCACGTGGGATTTATCTCAAGAATGTAAGGTTGGTTCATTGTTGAAAAACAATGAATTTAGTCAGGAAAGCTATACGATCATTATATTTGATGCAGAAAAAGAATTTGACAAAACTCAACATCTATTTTTTTTAAAGATTTTATTTATTTATCTGACAGATAGAGACACAGCGAGAGAGGGAACACAAGCAGGGGGAGTGGGAGAGGGAGAAGCAGGCTTCCCGCGGAGCAGGGAGCCCGATGCGGGGCTCAATCCCAGGACCCTGGGATCAGGACCTGAGCCAAAGGCAGACGCTTAACGACTGAGCCACCCAGGCGCCCCCAAATTCAACATCTATTAATGATTTAAAAGAAAAAGACAACTCCCAGCAAACTAGAAATAATATAAAGTGCATCTACCACCTTCCCCCACGCCCCGAAAAAAACCCAAAAGCAGTGCATACAGCTAATAACAGTGTGTACTTTCATACACACTGTCTTGGTAACACCAGCTCTACTCTGTATGAAGTATTGCCAGGATAGCCACTCCAAACTTTTAAAATACGCTCTGGAATCTGAGCTGTCTTCTTGGGCATTTCATGTTATTTTTCCAGTTACAAATTACTGACTCATTATGGCTCACTTTATCAAAGTTGCATGGTTTTTAGAGTGGCATGTCCTATCTCTATTTTTCCCATTAGTCCTGTTATTTTTGTGCAAATTTGTAGAACTTGAGGTTTTTCACCAATGCAGACAACATTAGATACACCTCTAGTTACATAGTTCTGCACTGTCCAAAAGGATAGCCACTAGTTATATGTAGCTCTTAAACTTTTGAAATGTGACTAGTTCAAACTGAGTTGCCCTATAAGGACAAAAAAAACAGATTTCAAATATATATAAGATGAAAAAATATATAAAATAAACATTTTTTGTATTGATTACATGTTGAAATGATGATGTTTTTAGTATATGGGGCTAAATACAACTATCATTAAATTTAGTATCTGTTTTCTTTTTTTCTTGCTATGGCTACTGGAAAATATAAACTTGTAAGCATAGCTATTTATTGGACAGCATTGATATAGATTATCACTCTAAGTAGCAATCAGTATTTTCTTTCCTGAATTTTTGAGATCTAATTCTAATTCTAAAAAACATTTAAAAAAATTCTAAATTCAAGAATTTCAGTTCAAGAATCTCTTTCCTGCATTTTTGAAATCTAATTCTAATTCTAAAAAGCATTTAAAAAAACCTGGTGCAATTTTTTCAAAATATTACCTGAAGTGAAGCTATTTATAGAGCTTCTGATTATAGGCTGCTGTCCCCAAACCCTCTGGGGATATGATACCATACAGGCCCACATTCTCTTATACGATACTCTGGGGACAGATAACTTTCCAAAAGTCAGAAATTTTTAAATGCTATGTATACAACACAGTTTATTATATAAACACCACTATCTGCAGAAGCACCTTAAAATCATCTGAATTGCTGAGCACAATGTATGAATATTCACTCCAAGTGGAATAATCAAAGACTATTAATAGTATCTTAGTTTATATAGTAATAAATAATTGTATAAATATAATCTGTAAATGATTTTGTGTTGATTTTTTTCTAATGAAAACAAACTTCAAGGGTATATGCAATTTCAAGATAAGCTGAATTGTTGAGTCTATATATGCAATAAATTATGATTAAATCTGAGAATCTTGGAAAATTGTGTATACTACTTTCATTATCATTTTGTTGGAATTGGACCCCTGAGAACTTGGCTAAGAGATTCTTCAGAAATGAACTATGATTTAGCCATTCTTTTTAACAGCTCTGTTGAAATATTCACATGCTGTACAATTTACTCATTTAAAATGTCCAATTCAGTGTGGTTTGGGCTATATTCACAGAAATGTACAACCATTGCCACGGTCAATTTTTGAACATTTTCATGTCAGAAAGAAACTGAATACTTTGGCTATCACCCCTATCTCCCCATCTCACCTAAGCCCTAAGCAACCACGAATCTATCTTCGTCTCTGTAGATTTTCTTATTCTGGACTTTCAAGTGAATGCAGTAATGTAGTATGTGGTCTTTTGGGACAGACTTTCACTGCACAACGTTTTTAAGGAACATAGTCTTATAAAGCTTTTTTCAATGTTGTCTGAGCTATTAACATGGGGTTCTACCCAAGCAGATTTTCTTTAATTGATTCAACTGCTCTGACCTAGTGTTTTATTCAAGGCCAGCAATTAACTGATTACAGTTTCACCATTTCATCCAGAGAATTTTTTTCCCACCGTCAGCATCATCCTCACAATTATCCACTTGCTTCGCTATGTTTTAAACTATTTCAGTAATATTCCCATCTCATAATTTTCCCTTGAAGGAATGCACAACAGGCACATCATCATTAATGTTCAGCATTTCTTCAATGTGAGCCTTTTTCTAGCTTAATTGCACTTCCACTGATGCATATTTGGTGAACTAATAAGGTTTAATATAGTCTTCATTAGTATCAGGAAACCCTTTAAAGTCTTCAACTGCATGCTTGTTTTGAAGCCTCTGCAATATCCTCACTTTGTGCCCTCTAGATATTGGCAAATGCCTCCTTTTCTATTTCTGTTACTTACAGGGGCATCTTTAGCTATTTCAAACTGTTCATGGAGTAGTTAATTACAAAACTATAAAATAAAACAAACAATGAAACATCAGTGAATTGCAGCATCACTTATGGCTGAGAGGAAGCTAAGACACAACCCATGCTTCATGGAAGGTCAGATTCTGCTTCCAAAAAAGCTTTGGCTCCAAGCTGACTGAAAATTTCATTTTTAGAGCTTTTTGAGTAATTATGAATAAGAGAATGTGGACTTGAATATTATGTATACTAAATAATCTTTCTAAAGATGCAAATAATCCTGGATTCCAAAAATGCATCTGTCCCCAAGAGATTAAAGTAATCTAGGGGTTCGGTGTTCTATTCTATAAATATCAGTTAGGTTAAGTTGTTTGATAGGTTGTACCTGTCTTCCATATCTTTACTGGCTGTTCTATCCATTACTAAAAAACAGTATTAAAAATCTTCAAATATATTTCTGTATTTTTTTGTTATTAGGTGTATATACATTTAGAATTCTAATATCCTTCTGATTGATTTTTTAAATTGAGATTTCATTGCATTTAAGATATTTATCTGACAGATAGAGACACAGCGAGAGAGGGAACACAAGCAGGGGGAGTGGGAGAGGGAGAAGCAGGCTTCCCACGGAGCAGGGAGCCCGATGCGGGGCTCAATCCCAGGACCCTGGGATCAGGACCTGAGCCAAAGGCAGATGCTTAACGACTGAGCCACCCAGGCGCCCCCAAATTCAACATCTATTAATGATTTAAAAGAAAATGCATTTAAGATTGTGTAATGTAGTATACAACATGTTGATTTGATACATTTATGTATTGCAATATGACTACCACTTTTGCTTTAGCTAACATATCTGTCATGTCACATAATTATCTTTTTTGTGTGTATATGGTAAGAACATTTAAGATCTAGTCTCAGCAATTTTGAAGTATATAATACAGTATTGTTGCCTATAGTTACTATATTGTGGTGTTTTTATCATTATGAAATGCCCCTCTTTATTTCTGGTAAGACTCCTTGTTTGACACCTACCATGTCTGATACTAACTTAGCTTACACAAGCTTTATTATGTTTGGTGTTTGCCTGGTATATCTTCTGGATGGTATATCATGAACCCGTTTGTGTCTTAATGTATGAAGTATCCTTTGCAAACAGCATAGAGTTGTATCTTTTCTAATTTTTATTTTTGTTTATTAATTTTTTCATTAAAAAAACTTTGTCAGCATAGTTAACATACAGTGTTATATTAGTTTCAGGTGTACAATGTAGTGATTCAGTGCTCATCATGATAAATGTACTTTAAATCCCCTTCACCTATTTCAACCATGCCCCCACCACTTCCCCTCTGGTAACTGTCAGTTCTCTATAGTTAAGAGTCTGTTTCTTGGTTTGTCTTCTTTTTTCTTTGTTCATTTGTTTTGTTTCTTAAATTGCACATATGAATGAAATCATATGGTATTTGTCCTTCTCTGACTGGCTTATTTCACTTAGCATTATGCTCTTTAGATCCATCCATGTTGTTGCAAACATCAAGATTTCATTCTTTTGAAATGAATAATATTTCACTGTGTCCAGTCTACCAGTCTCTGCCTTTTGATAGATTTTTCCTTCCATTTACCTTCTTGCTACTTGTTTTCTACCTGTGCCTTTTGTTTTTGTTTCTTTGTTTCTCCTTTCTTGTTTTCTTATGGAATGATTTAATATTTTCCTATTCTAGCCCCTGAATTAATGTTTAAAATCTTATTTCATTACTTTTAAGTAAATTTCTCTAGGGATTGCAGTATTCTTATTTAACATAATATATTCTACTTCAAATTAATATTACACTATTTCACGTATAATATACTGCACTTAAAAATATAATTCTATTTAAACCTGTTCCCATCCTTTGTGCTATCGTTATCATTTATTTTTCTTCTACTTAGGTTATAAACCTCATAACATTGCTATAATATTTCCTTTAAGCAATCAATTGCCTTTGGGGATTTTAAGAAAAGAAAGATGACCTTTTATATTTACTCATCTATTTACCATTTCCAGGGCTTTTTCTGATTTCCTATAAATCTGAGTTTCCATCTGGTATCATTTTCCTTCAGCCTAAATAACTTCCTTTACTAGTAACACAATTTCCCAGTTTGTTTATCTGGAAATGTTTTTACTTCACCTTCATTTTTTCAAGATATTTTTGCGCCATATAGAATTTTAAATTGGCAGGTGTTTTTTTTTTCATCAAGCATTTTAAAGGTGTCATGCCATTATTATCTTGACACTAACTTTTTCTTTTTTTTTCTTTTTTTTTTTTTAAAGATTTTATTTATTTATTCATGAGAGACAGAGAGAGAGAGAGAGGCAGAGGGAGAAGCAGTCTCCCAAGGAGCAGGGAGCCCGATGCGGGACTCGATCCCAGGACCCTGGGATCATGACCTGAGCCGAAGGCAGACGCTTAACCATCTGAGCCACCCAGGCGCCCGACACTAACTTTTTCTGATAAGAAGTCAGTTGCCATTCTTTTATTCTTGTTTCTCTCTACAATGTGTTTTTCCTGTAGCTGCTTTTTTTTTTTTTAAAGATTTTATTTATTTGACAGAGAGAGACACAGCAAGAGCAGGAACACAAGCAGGGGGAGTGGGAGAGGGAGAAGCAGGCTTCCCTCTGAGCAGGGAGCCCGATCCCAGGACCCTGGCATCATGACCTGAGCCGAAGGCAGATGCTTAATGACTGAGCCACCCAGACGCCCCTTCCTGTAGCTGTTTTAAACATTTTCTTTACCTCTGGATTTCAGCAATTTGATTGATGGGCCTATTTAACGGTTTTCTTTGTGTTTTTCCCTCTGTAGTTGGCTAATCTTTCTGCTAATGTGGGTTGCTATCTGTAAACAAATTTGGAAAATTTTTAACCATATCTTTCAGATAGTCTTTTCTGTCTCATTCTTTTTCCTCTCCTGGACTCTGATTACAGATATGTTAGATTGCTTGACATGTTCTCTCAGGTCATTGAGGCTCTTTATAATTTTTGCAAACTTTTTTCCTCTTAGTGCTTCAGTATGTGAAATGAATTTACATGTCTTCAAGACTACTGGTCTTTTTTTATTGTGTCCAATGTGCTATAAAAATTATCCAATAAAATTTTGTGTTGTATTTTTCAGTTCTATTTCCATTTAGTCCTTTTTTATAATTTCCAAAGATCCTGAAATTATTCATCTTATCACCCATTATATCCATTTGGAATCTTTATCCATTTTGAATCATTTTAGAATCTTTAAATATTTATCATAGTTATATTTGGTGACTACAAATTTGGGGGTAACTATCAGATCCAGTGGTGCAGGGGGTATAGTTGATTGATGACCCTCCCTACTATATACTGAAAATCATTACCTTGTTCACACTGAAGGCACAGGTCCTATGGGACAGTCCATATAATAATAGCTAAAAAGGAGAAAAAAGAGCAAACTTGATTTATAGATAGATTCCTTGGCACATGGTTGCAAGGCTAAAACAGACAGAGGTTTCATTATAACCACATTTAAGAGCTTCTGTGAAAGAGAGCAAGGAGGAAAAATCTTTCTAAAGAGCAGAACTGCAAGTGTGTACCTAGTCATCCACTTTGGTTGAAGAGGTGGCCCAATATGAGAATATATATATATATATATAGTTTCCTGGTTAGGGCATTTAAAGGAAAATGACTAGAATATTGGAGGTGAGAAGATATAGAGTATATAGGGTCATTTGGATGGACATATGGGGTGGTCGGTCATGAAAAGAGATTTTTGTATCCTATGTGAATACCTACCAGAAAGAGCCCAGCACTGAAGAAACATTGATCAGTGATATATAGATCAGTTGATGTAAGCCAGCCTTCATCATTGGTCCAAACCAGCATGATGGACATATGAATGCAGTGTCATGGTGATAGACAAAGAAACTTTTATGAACCCAATGCCATGGGCTCTCATTAAGGCCTTCTTGCCACTTCTGCCTATGAATGTTCATGTTAGCAACAGTGAGCAATGTGGCACCTCACATATGACACAATTCCTCAAGGACACCACTTGGCCACTGGTAGCAACTCAAATGCACAAGGTCCTTTTATTCTAGAAGGACCAGCAGTTCATACTCAAAATGATAGATTATCATTTAGGTATGATTTCAGGTATGAATTTTTTTCCCCATCTACAGAACTTCAGTCTATGTAGGGACTTATCAATCTTCACATAGCATAACACGTGACCCAGGGAACCCACTTCAAAGTGAAAGAGATACAAGAATGGATACAAGACCATGAGATCCACTGATTATAACACATATAGCACCACCCAGAATTGGTGGTGCTCATAGAATGCTGGAACAGTTTCTAAAGGTACAACTATAACACCAGCTGAATGACAACAATATGAAAAGACAAGGTGTACTTCAGAATGTATTAAATCAGAGAACTTGCTATGACACTGTGTCCCTAATAAAATAATACATGATTTCAGATACAACTAAGAGATGAAAACAAGAGTAGTCTTTCTTACCAGTACTCTCAGTGCTTCACTGGGAAATCTGTGCTTCCTATCCTGATTGTTCTGGACTCTGTGGTATTAGGGGTTTTGTTTCCAAAGAAATTATACTCTTGCCAAAGGACATAGTTAACGATCCTATTGAACAACAAGTCAGGCTGCCAGTGGGGCACCTGTTGTATCCAGGCAACAGCAGGTAAGAAGTTACCATAACGTCAGAGGTCATTGACTCTGATTGGCAGGACTAGACGGGCTGCTTTTATATGAGGACAGAGAAGAATAAGTGTGCAACACAGGTGGTTAATTTGTGTTTTTGGCAATCCTTTTCCCAAATGACACTGTCAGTCAATACATACAGCTATCTCAGATTGAGAAAAAAAAAGTGATTTTCAGTGATTCAAAAGCCTTAGGATTGAAGGTATGGATCACATGATCAATTAAGCCAACTAGACTTGCCAAGGTGATAGCTGACCATGAAAGGAATTTCAAATTTGAGTGTAAAAGGCAAAGGATGAATATTAGTTACAAGAATGTATCAACTACAATGACAGAAACTGTAGTTTGGGGGCGCCCGGGTGGCTCAGTTGTTAAGCATCTGCCTTCGGTTCGAGTAATGATCCCAGGGTCCTGGGATAGAGCCCCACATCGGGCTCCCTGCTCCTCGGGAAGCCTGCTTCTCCCTCTCCCACTCCCCCTGCTTGTGTTCCCTCTCTCACTGTGTCTCTCTCTGTTAAATAAATAAAATCTTAAAAAAAAAAAAAAAGAAACTGTAGTTTGTCCTGCTAACTAATTTTCTCCTCGAGAGAGGTGGTATGTTAGAACCACGAAGGAGCTGCTCTTCAAACTTATGTGGAGAATTAAATCTCTGTGTGGAAGAGTGGACTGTGGCAGCCATGAGAACATGCTACCCAGATCTCTGACTGTGAAGAGTGTGATAGATTTCCTACAAGTGGCTCCCAGCCAAAGACTAAGCATGACAAGGTGTTTTAAGGGAGACCTCTCCTGGCATGTGCAAGGCTCTTCTAATGGGCAAATATGGCTGGAGGACAGTCTTCCTTAGAACTTCACTTCAGTCTAAAATACCAACACCCAATCTTTCCTTCTCTCTCTCCCTCCCTCAGAATCAGACCTGCATTAATCTAGTGGCTCTCCCAGGCTTTCTCAATTATCTCCTTTTTTTTTTTTCTCCTAGGCCCTTCGTTTAATAAATTCCTTTCTCGTTTAAGTTCATCTTGGTGTTTGCTTGATAGAGGACCCAGACAAACATATTATTTCATAGTACTTGTACACTTCTTCTAATATCTGGGTTATTTGTGGATTTTTTAATGGATTCTTCCCTTAACTATGGGTCATATTTTCTGCTTATTCACATATCTAGTAATTACTTCATTATATACTTATGCATTAGTCATAGGTTGTAAACACTCTGGATTCTTATATTTTCCTCTGAAAAATACTGAATTTTGTTCAGTGGGCTGACCAATAACTGATGGACTGCCTTGAACATACAAATGTGTAGTTTTATGTTCTGCTAGGCAAGTCAATTTTTGTTTTGCTCTTAGTCTTACGGTGAATCCTTTAGTCCTGAGAAATCGTTTTAAAGTATGTCCCTTCTGGAATATCAGTGGAAAACTTGAGGTGCTTATAGGGTTTCTCTAGTTTGGCAAGACTTGAGTTTACTACTCTTGTCACCCTTGTGGTGGGGACTAACTAAATTTCCTCCTCATCTCCATCAGTCTCATAGCTGTTGCTTTCTGCTGGGCTCCTTGGAATCCTGTTTGCACAAACAAAACAGTTCTGGAGTTAGCGAAGAATTTGAAGAGATTTATATGCAGAATTTGGGACTCCTCCTATAAGGTTCCTTTTTGTTCTAGGATTGTACCTTTCGGTTTTTAGTCATTCTAGCATCCCTGAGCTCCATACTCTGTACAGTCAGGTCTATAAAAGCACCGCTTTCTGCTTAAGCTTTATCAGCTATTGCTGGAGAGAGTACTTGGGTGAAAATCTCCCCCATGGTGTTTCCTTTGTTGCCAAGGTTGGATTCTATTTTCTGGCTGATTTTTGTCTCCAGGGCTTTCAGTTGTACTTTATATTATTTTCAGAGTTGAATATTGCTATTTGTTAGAGAGTTAATTCAATAACAGGAACTCCACAATTACTAGCAGCCCGAACTCCTAGTCAGGTTGTTACCTAGGGCAGCTCAAACCTAGGGCAATGCTTTTTTTGTTTGTTTGTTTAATCACTATCTTATGGAACAAAGTTGTTCAATATACAATAGGTGCTCAATAAATATTTGTTGAATTAATAAATATGACTGGATATTCAAGGATCATTAAACAATTCTTTTAGAAACCAAAAACATGAAAGAAAATCAACACAATGACAAGAAAAGAGCCAGGGGAAACAGTACAGGTTGCCAAAAGATAAAGAGAGATAGTGTATCTATAAAACAAGAAAAGCTATACATGGAACCAGTAGATAACAAGATAATAAGAAAGAATTCTTGGAAATTTAAAATAGGTAAAGGTACTTCATCCTTACTGCTGGAAAACAAACTAAAGGAGATCTTCTAAAAATGGAATAAAAGGAAGATGTTAAAAATGGACAACAAAGATGACATTTAAATGATCAATTTAGGATGTTCAACAGCTTACTAAACAGTAGGATAAAGAACAATATAAGGGAAAATAAATAATGGAAATAAAGGAATGAACAAAAATAAAAGTGAAAGAATAAAACCCAGAATGAAATGACATAAAACTTTATATTTAGTAAGCTGCTGCCTAGAACAATAAATGGGGGGAAAATAGACATAATCCAAGGCAAATCCAAGTGTAATTTAGAGTGCAAGGATTAAGGCATTCTTAAATCTGCCAGAGAGAGAAAAATAAGTTACATACATGAGATCAATAGTTCAAACAGCACCCAAATTGAAAGCTATAATACAATAATGGATTATTTCAAAATTCTGAGTGAAATTATTTTAAATTTTTATTTATTTAAATTCCAGTTAACATACAGTGTTATATTAGTTTCAGGTGCACAATTTAGTGATCCAACATTTACAACACCCAGTGCACATCACCACAACAAGGGCACCCCTTAATCCCCATCACCTATTTAACCCATCCCCCAACTCACCTCCCCTCTGGTAACCATCAGTTTGTTCTCTGTAGAAAGAGAAAGAGTCTGTTTCTAGGTTTGCCTCTCTTTTATTTTCCCCATGCTCATTTGTTTTGTTTCTTAAATTCCACATATAAGTGAAATTATATGGTATTTGTCTTTCCCTGACTGACTTAATTCACTTAGGATAATGCTCTCTAGCTCTATCCACATCATTGCAAATGGGAAGAATTTTCATTCTTTGTTATGGCTGAATAATATTCCGTTGTATATATACATCACATCTTCTTTATCCATTCATCAGTAAATGGACATTTGGGCTGTTTCCATAATTTGGCTATTGTAGGTCATGCTGCTATAAACATTGGGGTGCAGGTATCCCTTCGAATTAGTAGTATTGATTTACTTATTTGAGAGAGAGAGAACATGTGAGTGGGGGAGGGGCAAAGGGAGAGGAAGAGAAAGAATCTTATGCTCAGCACAGGGCTCTATCTCACAACCCTGAGATCATGACCTGAGCCTAAATCAAGAGTCAGACACTTAACCAACTAAGCCACCCAGGCGCCCCTGAATAGGAACTTTTGTATTCTTTGGATAAAAACCTAGTAGTGCAATTGCTGGATCATAGGGTAGTTCTATTTTTAACTTTTTGAGGAACCTCCATACTGTTATCCACAGTGGCTGGACCAGTTTGAATTCACACCAACAGTGTAAGAATGTTGTCCTTTTTTTCTCACACCTTTGCCAACACCTGTTGTTTCTTGTGTTGTTAAGTTTAAACATTCTGACAGGTGTGAAGTGATATCTCATTGTAGTTTTGATTTGTATTTCCCTGATGATCAGTGATGTTGAATATTTTTGTATGTGTCTGTTAGCCATCTGTATGTCTTCTTTGGAAAAATGTCTATTCATGTCTTCTGCCCATTTCTTAACTGGATTATTTGGTTTTGGGTGTTGAGTTTTAGAAGTGTTTTTTAATATATTTTGGACACTAACCCTTTATTAGATATGTCATTTGCAAATATCTTTTCCCATTCTGTAGGCTGCCTTTTACTTTTGTTGATTGTTTCAGTGTGCAGAAGCTTTTTATTTTGATGAAGTTCCAGTAGTTTATTTTTGCTTTTATTTGCCTTGCCTTAGGTGACATATCTGGTAAGAAGTTGCTATAACCAATGTCAAAGAAGTTACTGCCTCTCTTCTCCTCCAGAATTTTGATGGTTTCCTGTTTCACATTTAGGTCTTTCATTCATTTTGAATTTATTTTTGTTTATGGTGTAAGAAAGTGGTCCAGTTTCATTCTTTCATATGTAGCTCTCCAGTTTTCCCAACACCATTTCTTTAACAGACTGTCTTTTTACCATTCAACATTCTTTCCTGCTCTGTCAAACATTGATTGACCATATAGTTGTGGGTTCACTTATGGGTTTTCTATTCTTTTCCATTGATCTTTGTGTCTATTTTTGTGCCAGTACCATACTGGGTTGATCACCACAGATTTGTAATATATCTTGAAGTCCGGAATTGTAATGCCTCCGGCTTTGCTTTTCTTTTTCAATATTGCTTTGGCTATTTGGGGTTTTTGTGGTTCCATACAAATTTTAGGATTGTTTGTTCTAACTCTGAAAAATGCTGGTGGTATTTTCATAGGGATTGCATTAAGTATGTAGATTGCTTTGGGTAGTATGTGCATTTTAACAATATTTGTTCTTCTAGTCCATCAGCATGGAATGTTTTTCCATTTCTTTGTGTCATCTTCAATTTCTTTCACCAGTGTTTTATAATTTTCAGAGTACAGCTCCTTTCTCTCTTTGGTTAGGTTTATTCCTAGTTATCTTATGGGTTTTGGTGCAGTTGTAAATGGGATCAATTCCTTGATTTCTCTTTCTGCTGTTTCATTGTTGGTGTATATAGAAACGCAACAGATTTCTGCATGTTGATTTTATATCCTGGGACTTTACTAAATTCATGTATCAGTTCTAGCAATTTTTTTTTTTTGGTGTAGTCTTTTGGGTTTTCTGTATATAGTATGTCATCTACAAATAGTGAAAGTTTTCCTTCTTCCTTACTTATTTGGATGCCTTTTACCTCTTTTTGCCATCTGATTGCTGAGGCTAGGACTTCTACTATGTTAAATAACAGTGGTGAGAGTGGACATCCTTGTCTTTTACTGACTATAGAGGAAAATTTCTCAGTTTTTTCCCATTAAGGATGATATTAATGGAGGGTTTTTCATATATGGCCTTTATGATGTTGAGGTACGTTCCCTCTAACCCTACTTTGTTGAGGGTTTTTAACATGAATGTTGTTGTACTTTGTCAAATGCTTTTTCTGCATCTATTGAGAGAATCATAGGGTTCTTATTCTTTCTTTTATTAATGTGGTATATCATGTTGGTTGATTTGTAAATATTGAACTACCCTTACAGCCCAGGAATAAATCCTACTTGATTGTGGTGAATGAATGATTCTTTTAAAGTATGGTTGGATTCGGTTTGTTAGTATTTTATTGAGAATTTTTGCATCCATGTTCATCAGGGATATATGCCTCTAGTTATCATTTTTAGTGGAGTCTTTGGTTTTGGTGTCAGGGTAATGCTGGCCTCATAGAATGAGTTAGGAAGTTTTCCTTCTTTTTCTTTTCCTTTCTTTTTTTTTTTTTTGAAATAGTTTGAGAAGAATAGGTATTAATTCTTCTTTAAATGTTTGTAAGATTTGCCTATGAAGACATCTAGCCCTGGGCTTTTGTTTGTTGAGAGATTTTTTTTTTTTTTATTACTGATTCAATTTCTTTGTTGTTTATTGGTCTGTTCAAGTTTTCTATTTCTTCCTCTTTCAGCTTTGGTAGTTTATATGTTTCTAGGACTTTATCCATTTCTTTCAGGTTGTCCAATTTGTTGGCATATTATTTTTCACAATATTCTTTTATAATTGTTTGTATTTCTGTGCTGTTGGTTATCCTCCTCTCTCATTTGTGATTTTATTTATTTGGGTCCTTTCTCTTTTTGATAAGTCTGGCTAGGGGTTTATCATTTTTTATTTTTTTCAAAAAACCAGCTCCTGGTTTCATTCATATGTTCTATTACTTTTTTAGTTTCCATATCATTTATTTCTGCTCTAATCTCTATTATTTCCTTCCTTCTGCTGGTTTTAGGCTTCATTTGTTCTTTCTCTAGCTCCTTTAGGTGTAATGTTAGGTTGTTTATTTGAAATTTTTCTTGTTTCTTAAGGTAGGCCTGTATTGTTATATACTTCCCTCTTAGGACCATTTTTGCTGCCTCCCAAAGGTTTTGGATCATTGTATTTTTGTTTCTATGTATTTTTTTTTTAATTTCTTCTTTGATTTCCTGATTCACTCATTCATTCTTTAGTAGCATGTTGTTTAACCTCCATGTATTTATGGTCTTTCCAAATTTTTTCTTGTGGTTGACCTCAAGTTTCATAGCACTGTGGTCAGAAAATATGCATGGTATGATCTCAATCTTTTTGTACTTGTTGAGCCCTGATTTGTGACCTACTGTGTGATCAACTCTGGAAAATTCCCATGTGCACTTGAAAAGAATGTGTATTCTGCAATTCTTGGATAGGATGTTCTGAATATATCTGTTAAGTCTGTCTGGTCCATTGTGTCATTGAAAGCCATTGTTTTCTTGTGGGTTTTCTGTTTAGATGATCTATCTATCCATTGATGTTAGTGGGGTGTTGAAGTCCCCTATTATTATTGTATTATTATAATGAGTTCCTTTAGGTTTGTTAGTAATTGTTTTATATATTTGGGTGCTCCCATGTTGGGGGCATACATACTTACAATTGTTAGATCTTCTTGTTGGATTGTCATCTTTACTATGATACAGTGTCTTCCCTCATCTCTTGTTATGGTGTTTGTTTTAAAGTTTAATTTGATGTAAGTGTTGCTACTCTGGCTTTCTTTTGACAGCCAGTTGCATGATAAAGTTTCTCCACTCCCTCACTTTCAAACTGCAGGTGTCTTTAGGTCTGAAATAAGTCAGCATATAGATGGGTCTTATTGTTGTTGTTGCTACAATTTTTCCCATTCTGACACCTTATGTCTTTTGATTGGAGCATTTAGTCCCTTTACATTCAGAGTAATTATTGATAGATAAGTATTTATTACCATTTTATTACTTGTTTTGTCATTGTTTCTGGATATTTTCTCTGTTCCTTTCTAGTCTTTGTTGCTTTTGGTCTTTCCTTCCCACTCAAAGAGTCCCCTTTAATATTTCTTGCCTGGCTGATTTATTGATCACAAACTCCTTTAGTTTTTGTTTGAATATCTTTCTCTCTCCTTCTCTTGTGAATAACAGCCTTCCTGGATAGAGTATTCTTGGCTGCAGATTCTTCCTATTCAGTATTTTGTATATATTATGCCACTCTCTTTTGGCTTGCCAATTTTCTGATGAGAAATCTGTAGCTAGCCAATGGGTATTCCCCTGTAAGTTAGGGACCACTTTTGTCTTGCTGCTTTTAAGATTTTTTTCTTTTTCACTATATTTTGCAAATTTATTTATTTATTTATTTTTAATATTTTATTTATTTATTTGACAGAGAGAGACACAGTGAGAGAGGGAACACAAGCAGGGGGAGTTGGAGAGGGAGAAGTAGGCTTCCCGCTGAGCAGGGAGTCCGACGCGGGACTCGATCCCAGGACCCTGGGATCATGACCTGAGCCAAAGGCAGACGCTTAACGACTGAGCCACCCAGGTGCCCCCGCTATATTTTGCAAATTTAATTTAATATATCTTCATGTTGGCCTGCCTTTTCTTCTTCTGTGATTTCTATAATATGAATGGTATTATGTTTGATGGAGTCACTGAATTCCCTGAGTTTATTCTTGTGTTCCATAATTCTTCTTTCTCTCTTTTGCTCAGCTTCATTATTTTCCATTATTTTGTCTTCTATATCACTAATTCCTTCCTCTACTTCTTCCAGGTTGCTGTCCACTGCATCAAGCCTATTTCCAATCTCAGTTACTGCAGTCCTCATTTCTAACTGATTCTTTTTTAATTATTTTATCTCTGTGCTAAGGGTCTCCCTCTTCCATTCTTTTCTCAAGCCCAGTGAGTATTCTTATGATTGTTGCTTTAAATTCTCCATCAGGCATGTTACTTATATCTGTTTCATTTAGATATGTGGTCATGACCTTATTTTGTTTCATTTGGGATATATTCCCCCATCTTGGCATTTTGTCTATGTCTCTGCCTTCTCCTGTGTGTTAGAAAAACCCATTATGTTTCTTGCTTCTGAGAGTAATGGCTTTATGTAGAAGTAATATAATGTCCAAGGATGGGCCCTTCAGGAAATGTCTCTGGTGTGTGTGCTGTGTGCACCCTGCTGCTGTGTTTTGGCTGCTCTCCCCCTCAGGTCAGTCCTCTTCAGAGTTTCTCCTTGCCTGCCTTGCACTGCAGTTGCAGTGTTTGGTTCTTGGCCAGAATGTGGTGAGTTTTATAACTAGGTGTGCTCTGTTCTGTGTGTGTGAAATGAGACCTGATACTCCTTCCAGTAGAACTGAAGCCCTGAAGAACTCTCTGGTTGGGAGAGGTGGTGTGGGCAAGGGTTTCTGCTGGTCTTCTGGGGAAGGGACCCACAGCAATGGGACTGAGACAAGCTTGACTGAGAAGGGCAGTCCCATCAGAGCACTGGGGTGTGTGACTTGGTGTAAGCAAGTTAGGCAGCCAGTGTAGGTGCTGAGCTGCTTCCCACAGGTGGCTCTGTGTTTATGCTGAGGGACTTGGGAGGGAAATGGTGCCAGCCAGCTCCTTTGTTCCCAGAGAATGTCTCTGTGAATGCTGCCTCTCAGGGAAGTGCTACAAGAAGAGTGAGTAATGTGCCCCCTTGAGTCTCAGGTATTTTTCACAGATCACTATTTCCACACTCTGCCTCTGAGTTGTTTGTCTGCCTTTTCTCCAGGAGCAGCACAGTGCCCTCTGGGCTCTACCCCACCCAGCCCTGCTGACTTTTAAAACTCCAGGCTTTAGGGATGTGGTTTGGGCAGGGACTTGTGCTAGTATTCCAGAGGAGGCGCCCCCATATTGGGACTGAGGCAAGCTTGACCAAGAAGGGCCATCCTGCCAGAGTGCAGGGGTGTGGGCCTTGGTGTAAGGCAAGCTAGGCAGCTGGTGTCGATGCTGTGCTGCTTCCCGCAGGTGACTCTGGTATTTATGTTGAGAGGTAGGGTGGGGAAATGGCACCAGCCAGCTCCTTTGTCCCTGCAGAGTCTCCATGAATGCTGCCTCTCAGGGAAGTACTCCAAGAAGAGCAAATAATCTCCCCACTGTGTGCCCCAGGTGTTCTTTAACTTGTTCTCTCCACACTGTCTGTCCCTGGGTTGGCCTGACTTCTCTACAGGAGCAGTGCAGCTCCCCGAGGACTCTCTCCCAGCCAAGCCTACTGACTTTCAAAGCTCTAGGCTTTAAGCCCTGCTGGTTGTAAGAACTCACAAAAATCAGTCCTTCTCATTTTCCCAGCCAATGGCTTTGGGGAAATGTTCTCCTTGTGCATTCCCCTATGTGCTCCTCTCTCTCTCTGTCTTTCTCTCTCTCTCTCTCTCTCTCTCCCCCCACTCCTTCTAGACCTTCTTTATGACCATGGCTCCCTCCCCTCTGCACCCTCTGCAGCACCCACCATCTCCATTTCTCCCCTGAACCATGTCTCTGCACTTCCTATGTTCTTCCATGTGGTTTCTTCTCTCCCTTTAGTTGTGGAGCTTGTTCTGTCAGTCTTCAGGTTAGTTTCTGTTAGTTAGAATGATTTCATAGTTCCCTAGTTGTGTTCATGAAACAAGATGACCCTAAGGTCCTCCTACTCTGCCATCAACTTCCTCTCGGAATGGAGGTTCCTGCTTTAATAATTGGAGTGAAATTATTTTCAACATAGAGTTCTATACCTATCAATCAAATATGAAAATAGAATAAAGCATTGAGACATATGATGACTCAAAATGTTTATTTTTTAATGTTCCCTCTATTGGGAACCTGTTGAACAGTGTGAATCATAAAATGAGGATATAAAATTTAGGATTTGGCAAGAAAAGAAGTCTGTCACAGAGGCAAAGATAATATTCAGATGGTGGCAGTTGAAGAAGCCTAAAACATAACCAGTCTAGATTGGAACTGAAGAAAAGAAGACCATTGGAATGATGACTCCAAGAAAAGAAAACAGAATTGGAAGATGGCATATGGAAAATATTTTAAATAGGGAGGTGGCAGAACATTTTGGGACTTGGAAAATTATAGTGGGTACATTAACAAAGTAAAAAAGAAATGAAATAATTGTTAACCTCAGGGGAAAAAATTAAATGGTGCATAAACAGGAGGCATAGACATAATTTATTCCTTGACTCAAGAGTAGAAAAAATATACTGAGGAAGAGAAGACAAGATGGGAAATCTACACCTACAAGATGGGAAATCAGGAAATAATGCCTAAAATACTTTTGCCAACATGTGTCAATATAAACATTATTTAGAAAAACATTTGTAAATGAGAAGTGCCATATGAGTTGAGGATGGTTTATGCTGGCAAGCAATAGTTTGGATGAAATAGAAAAATGTAAGAGATTGCTATTTTCACATTTTATGTTCTTCAGCAATATTTTAAGTGTATTACTTTGATAAAAATTTTGTATTTGAAAACTTTGTTTAATTAAAAGAATTGGAGAAAAGGAGTAAGTGCCAAGGAATTGGCTATGGAAAGAACGTTTTAAAAGGCAATGAGGGGCACCTGGGTGGTTCAGTCAGTTAAGCGTCTGCCTCTGGCTCAGGTCATGATCCCAGAGTCCTGGGATCAAGCCTCACATCAGGTTCCCTGCTCAGTGGGGAGTCTGATTCTCCCTGTCCCCCTGCTCATGCTCTCTCTCCCTATCTCTCTCCCTCTCGAATAAATTTTTAAAAAACCTTAAAAAAATAAATAAAAGGCAATGAAGATATAAGCCCGATAGGAGTAGTAGATTTGTGTGTGTGTGTGACATAGTAGGACATTGTGTTGGAAAAGATACCAAGCTTTCCCTTGCCAAGATGAACTTCATCCTGTAGCATGGATGGGCAGCTAGTGATCATTTCTGATCAGAGAAGTTGTTCAATGAACTTAAATGGGCACCACTGTGAAATAAGAACAAACTGTAGGCAACTAGGTGTAAGGTCATTGATGTAAGGATTAGATTTTGGTTTAGAAGGGAAGAAGTGTGTCTCAGAAAATAGGAAGGAATAACCATCAGACAGGACTTGGATGAATGGGTTGACTATTAGATCTAAAGAAAGCATGAGCAAAGAAGATCCAGAAATCTAAGCTTAAAGCAAAAATACAAATACATACATGCGTTTATCACACATACATACAAAAAAAAAAGCAGCTGGTCTTGGATGTAGCAGATTCTGTTTGGATTTTCAGAGTGGAGACTGGGATAACAGAGAACTATTCAAAGAAGCATTTGTTCGAATAGCTTAATGCATACTTAAAGCAATGAGGTGACTTAATATAACAACTTCATTGAATATTTTAAAATAGCAAAAATAAATAGCTAATGGGTTTAGTTATTTCTCCTTCTAATCTTCCCTGTCTTTATATTTACTGATGTAAAATCTTTTTTATTCTCTCATTAAAAATATGAAGAAGAGTTCTACACAAATATAAAAGGTATCCCCTTGAAAGAAAAGAGCATCCTAAAATGTCTTTTTATTGCTAAGAGAAACAGTCTACATTTAAGCCAATAAAAAAATGAGATAAATTTAGTCACTAAGTGAATTTGTAAACATGAGCTATTCCTAAACGGAGTAGCTAATGCTCCATAACTATCACAGTTCCATCAAGTGCTATAGTCTCAGATAAACCTAGAGTTATCAGAACACAGAAAAGATCCATTTCTTTCCTCTTTTTTTTTTCCAGAGTGAGATAAGAGAGTATCTGATTGTTTATGAGGAGGTCAGGAGTCAGTGAAATCTGATATGCCTTTTTTTATTTAGATGGATTAGTCTACTTAAATTCCAAAAGAATGCCCTAAAACGAAATGGCAAAGCCTGGAGTCAGGCAACACTAGCTGTTTGTCCTCTTAAAGTGAAAGCACTTCTGAAAAGTGAATGATACATGACAGCAAATGAAAGTATAAAAAAAAAAAATAAAGGAAATTGAAAATGGATTTTTCAATAATTGCCTGAGAGAATACTGAGGATAGAAATAATATGTAATGGTGAAGTCAGACTTGATGAAGGGCCAGGATAAAATTGTCCTGCATCCCTGGGTTGCTTGCATATATACAACAATTTTCAGAAGGAAGACAAAAACAATAGCTGTGCAAGGGCTCTCAGTACTACTAGGGGTCTATATACAAACAAACAAAAGACAATTTTTGAAAGAAAAAGAAAGGTTATAAGCAAAATATAAAGGAGTACCTTCCATTGGTTGCTAAAGCTTTACACAGAGCAGTTTTTCCATAATTTTCATTGTCTGCTGTCTGCTAAGTCCTACATCATGTCTAAGGGCATTATGATTGCTAAGATCGTATTTTCTTTCTGCTCAAAATGGCATTCCTGGTCATGTTACCATCTCTGAGCACATGGATCTCAAACAAAGGAGTCTTATGTTAAAGAGTTAAACTTGTATCTCCCATTACATTTCTTAGAATTTCATATTAACCATATATTTGGAACTCAATAAAATATTGTTTTGACATTTTTCAAATTGCAAATGAGACAATATTAAAAAGGGGAGAATAATAAAGTACTACACATAAATTTCTAGAAAGGAAGTAGCACACATGTATTTTTTTATGTTGACTTCATTACCTAAAACATAGCTATTTAACTGACAGTAATATCCAAGACAATAAATAATGCTTTGGAAAGAGTTCTAAATTTTAAAGCACTATTCAAACAGAAGCTGTTAATAATCTACCAACCTATAAATAACTTGGTTTGGAAAACTAGCTTGTGATTTTGTGATTTTCCGTATTAAAGAATCAATAAATATTCAATCAATTTTAAATGCTATGGTATAGGAAGAGAGCTATCGGGCCTATTTTGAAGGAATCGTCTACAAATTATTACACAGGAAAATAACCAGCATTCAGGAGCTATGTCAAAAGGACACAAATCTTTTACTCCAAGAGAGCCAGTTCTTTTTTGTTGAGCTACCCTTGAAGAAACTGTCCATTACAATGCTGGTATTCAGAATATGAAGATCTAAACCTTAAGAGAACCTGGAATATGCAGGGTAAGGAAGCAGAACATTTGAATTTAGCAAGTCCTTCTACAGTCAGGGGTATGGAAGATCAGAATCAGCAGGGCCAAAACAAAAACAAAAACAAAAAAACAATCCTGGCTAAAGTTTACTGATTCTCAATACCATTGAATACTTCGGCAGTGCAAGACCAAGGCTTGTACGTACAAAAATAAGCCACTGAAGGAAGTAAAGTAAGGAAGTGTTATAGGAAACTCATTCTTGCTGCTTTAGGAAGTATGGATCGGAAGTGACAGTATGAAAGTGGTCAGAAAAATTTCCACTGTAGTCACCCACATGAAATGGACAATGGTTCTTCCACTCCAGTGTCTGTATGTTCTCCTTCTTCCTTTCTGGTGCTCCCTCTTCACTTTGCCTTTTAATTTTGGAGGATCCTATTACCTTTTTTATTTACACTCACTCTTCAGATGATGTCATCAAGCCCCAAGGTTTTAACTATCAAATATTTTCCAATAATTCCCAAATGTATATTTCCAACTCAGACATGTCACCTAAATTGCAAGCTCATCTATCCAAATGCCTACATGACATATTTGCTTGGAGATGTAATAGATGTCTCAAATCCGAATGCTTAAAATGCAACTCCAGGGGAAAGGACAGTATCTTCAGTTAATGGTGCTGGGAAAACAGGACAGCCATAAGCAAAAGAATGAAACTGGATCACTATCTTAAACCATAAGCAAAAAATAACTCAAAATGGATTGAAGACTTGAATGTAAGACCTGAAACCGTAAAAATCCTAGAAGAAAACGTAGGTGGTGAACACTCTGACATAGGTCTTAGAGATGATTTTTTGGATTTGACACCATGATCAAAGGCAACAACAGAAAAACTAAACAAGTGGGACTACATGAAACTAAAAAAAAAAACTTCTGTACGGGAAAGGAAACCATCAACAAAATGAAAAAGTAACCTACTGAATGGGAGAAAATATTTGCAAATCAGATATCTGATAAGGGGTTAATATCCAAAATACTTAAAGAACTCACACAACTAAATAGCAAAAACAAAACAAAACAATCTGATAAAAAATGGGCAGAGGCTCTGAATAGACATTTTACCAAAGAAGACACAGAGATGGCCAACAGACACATGAAAAAGACCCATAATATCCTCCCATGCAATCTGACTTTCCATTGAGCTGTACACAGTTGAAGATCAAATGCCACAAGGCTTCATTCCCCGATGAATTTTAATATTGGTTAGTATTAGTAATCTGTTGCTACATAATAAAGTAGCCAAAACTTAGTAGATTTAAACAACAAAAGTTTATTATTTCACAGTTTCTGTCTGGAGACTGCTTAGCTGGGACATTCTGGCTGAAAACCTTTCCTGGAGTGGTTGTTAAGCTGTCAGCCCTGGCTTCAGAGCCAGCTGAAGAAGGATCCATTTCCAAGATCACACATGTCTTGGTTGGGAGGCCTCAATTCTTTGCGGGTTGTTGGCCAGTCATTTCCTCACCACATGAATCTCTTGATAGGCTTCCATAAGTGCCCTTGTAAGATAGTATCTGGCTTCCCGAGGGCAAGTGATCAAAGAGATGGGGAACATGCAAGAAGTCCCAAGACAGAAGCTTTAGTCTTTTTATAATGTACTTTTGGAAGTGACATAACCTCAATTCTGTTGTATTCCATACTAGAAGCAAGTCACTAAAGCCAGCTCACATTGACGGAGAGGGGAATTAAGCACCATTTCTTAAAGGGACAAGTACCGGATTGGCTAAGTGGTAGTCTCAAACTTAATGGAATCATTGTCTTTTTCCCATGGTGGAAATATTCCTCCTTTTAGAATTACAATTTCTAAACCAGATGAGTCTGAAGTAGTAGGGGCAGGAAATAAAAATTGTCAACAGTAAGAGGAATCAGCCCCGTTGCCACATTTTTGACTTTGAAGCTATGAGTGCTGGCTATGGAAATAAGTCTTAGTAGACATTTAATTCTTGAACAAAGGAAACAAAATTGCCATAAGAGCTTCCCATCAAGAGTTTGGTGTTTATCGGTCCCATCAAACTATAAATTTGGTTGTATGTAGCAGCAATCCTTCACCAAAAGGAAGTGGTATATACAAGACATGCTCAAACAGGTCTTTAAGGAACAAGTACATTGCATGACGAAGTGGCTCAAATACCATTAGCCCTTTTGTTAGCTACACATATTACTGTTTTTCTCCAGTGCTCTCCTATTACCTTATGAGGAATTCTTGATAACCAGTGACCGAGGAAGCAACAAATCAGGCTTGGTTTACAGATGGTTCAATACAGCATGCCCAAACCATCTAATAGTGGACAGCTGCAGCATTATAGTCCCACTTTTTATTGTTGTTGTTGTTTTATTTAAATTCAATTAGCCGACATATAGTACATCATTTTTTTTGGATGTAGTGTTCAATAATTCATCAGTTGCATATAACACCCAGCGCTCATCACATCATGTGCCCTCCTTAGTGCCCATCACCCAATTACCCCATCCCCCCACCCACCTCCCCGCCAGCAACCCTCAGTTTGTTTCCGAGAGCCAAGAGTCTCTCATGGTTTGTCTCCCTCCCTGATTTCTTCCCATTCAGTTTTCTCTCCCTTCCCTTCTGATCCTCTGTACTGTTTCTTATGTTCCACATATGAGTGAAACCTTTTGGTAATTATCTTTCTCTGATTATACAGTCCCACTTTGAATTGGCCTGAAGGACAGGAAATATTCACTGGGAAGAACTTTATGCAGTGTATCTGGTTGTTTATTTTGCTGGGAAGAAGACATGGCCAGACATATGACTGTACATTGGATTTTGAACTGTGGCTAATAATTTGGATGGATAGTCAGGGACTTCAAAGGAACATGATTGGAAAATTAACAAGTAGGTTTAGGGATGAGATATGTGGATAAATATCTCAAAATGGTACAGAATGTGAAGACTTTATGTCCCTAGTGAATGTTCATCAAAGGGTGACCTCAGCAGAGCAGGATGTTAATAAGGTGGATAGGATGGACATCGATCAGCCATTTTCCTCACCTACTCCTGTGACTGACCAATAGTCTCATGAACAAAATGGCCATAATGGCAGGAATGGAGGTTATGCAGGAGCCCAGTAACCTGAACTTTCACTCACCAGGGCTCATCTGGCTACAGCCACTGCTGAATATCTAATCTGCTAACAGCCGAGGCTAACACAGAATTCCTAGTATGGCACCATTACCCAGATGAATCAGCTAGCTACCTGATGTCAGGTTGACTAAAATTGATTGCTTCCATCATAGAAGGGGAAACACTTTTTTTCTTACTTGAATAGATTTATTCTGGAAATAGTTTACTTGATCATGTTGCCTTTGCCGAAACTACTATCCATGGGCTACAAAATGCCTTATCCACCATCATAGTATTCCATTCAACATAATTTCTGATCAAAGAACCAATTTCACTATAATTGAAGTGCAGTATTAGGCTATACTCATAGAATTCACTGGTCCTTACCTTGCCCTGTCATTATTAAGCATCCAGATTGATAGAATGGTGGCTAGCCTTTTGAAAACTCAGTTACACCACCAGGTAGGTGGCAACACTTTACGGTGCTGGAGCAATATCCTCTAGGTTGTGGTCAGTATATGCTGTAAATTAGCATGGAATATGATTCTCCCTTGGCTAACATTCATGAGTTTGGGAATCAAGGAGTAGAAATGGGAGTGACTCCTCTCAGACTCCTCACACTAGTGAACCACTAGCAACAGTTTTGCTTTCTTTCCCCAATATATCTGTATATGGTAATATACCTGATGTATCTGTATATAGTAATATACCTATATATAATAGATTTATCATATATATGTATATATATATATAATGTATATATGTAAATATTACTAAATACTAGATATATCCTATACAGAAGCCAATGGTCCAATAGAGTTTAGGGTCTCTTGATTACTAGGAAGGGAGGGGTGATTTCTAGCAGCTCTGAGTATACTAGATCGAAGATATTTCATGTGTACCTCAGCCAATATATTCACAGGGATTAGTTTGTTTTGAACCTTACATTTTCCTGAGATTAATTTCCCAGCCAAAACTATGGAGATGCATCACTTCTATACCTATATGCCTTCTATACTGTACTTCTTTGTATTAAGTGTGATGTTGGTGTAACGATATACTGTGGCTGGTCAGAGCCCTGTGTCTTCCTTCAAGTCTTAACAGAGAAATGTTATAGCAGTTAAAAATAATGATTTATTACACTTTCAAGGTCATAACACAAATGGGTATTCAATCTCCTCTTGGTTAATTAATTTTGTTCCTGGTTCATTACATTCATATTCACCAGGATGGGGAAGGAGGCATTGATTCACTCAATTGCAACCCTCCCAGTCTTGGTGATGTGTAGGGTTGTGACCTCTGCAAGGGCAACTTTGGTTAATTCCCTGTTTGCTTTGTTTCCACATTCAGGCAATATGCCTACAGCCCAAAGTTCCCTGCACTTCTACCATAATAAAATGTATTAATTGCCCCTTCTCTTTGATCATATGTTTGCAAAATTTAGGTTTCCAAGCACAGCTTCTAACTTCTCCCACTGGCTGTTTCCTCATCTTTGCCTTGTTCAACACTCTTATGATAATCTCCCTGGGGATAATTAGGTCTCCACCTTTTTTCTTTTCTTCTGGCTTCAGACAACCCAACTGCTTATATTACCTGAAAGGGCCTTAGGTTTGTTGCTATCAATGGATGACTGAGGTTAGGCCACTGTGAGATTCAAGATCTCATACATACTTATACTTTTTTAAAAGATTTATTTATTTTAGAGATAATGAGAGAGAGCTTATTATCGAGCAGTGAGTGGGTGGGGAGGGGCAGAGAGAGAGGGAGAGAATCTCAGGCAGACTTCCCACTGAGCACGGAGCCTAACGCTGGGCTTCATCTCAGAACCCTGAGATCATGACCTGAGCCAAAATCAAGAGTCAGATGCTCAACCAACTAAGCCACACAGGCACCCCCATACTCACACTTTTTAATCTGTGACCTCTTGCATCGATTTTCAAAGCTGGTATTTGCCATTATCTTGTTTTTGACACAAGTAAATGAGACTCAGTGATGATTGTGTGTAATAACATTCTATCACACAAAATTTATTTAAATTGCATCTCTAGATGAACAATAAGTTCAAAGAATCTTATTTCAATAGAAGATAAAAAATGATACTGGCTGATAGATGCTTAATGAGTGAAATTCTGGAGTCCCTCCCAATCCCGTCAGAGGGAAGTCCTTATAATCTACCCATATTGTTCAGAAATTCCAGAATTAGTTACTTCCTATGATTGCAAATATTGTTTTGTTGAGCCACATTACCCAGTTCTAACTTCTTGGTTGTTGGCATTTTTCTTACCAGTACCACATTGCTGGTTATCTATAGGTTATATAATAATCTCCAGACATCACAAATAGCTGCTAGGTTGGAACTGTAAAATTAACATCTGTCTGTACAGTCATCTGTCTATGGAGCCTAGGACAGGGCACAGCTGTCCAGCTCTTGACCGACCACTGTGTCCATTCAGATTTGATTTTCTGATATATAGCGAGAGAGAGAGAGAGAGAGAGATCACCAAAATATTAATCAAGGTCACTTTTAAAATATTAAATAAAATCACTTTTCTTCCTTAAAAAAAAGATATTTGTAACTGGAGGGTGTTATGCTGAGTGAAATAAGTCAATCAGAGAAAGACATGTATCATATGACCTCACTGATATGAGGAATTCTTAATCTCAGGAAACAAACTGAGGGTTGCTGGAGTGGTGGGGGGTGAGAGGGATGGGGTGGCTGGGTGATAGACATTGGGGAGGGTACGTGCTATGGTGAGCGCTGTGAATTGTGCAAGACTGTTGAATCACAGATCTGTACTTCTGAAACAAATAATGCAATATATGTTAAGAAAAAAAAAAGAAGAAGAAGATAGCAGGAGGGGAAGAATGAAGGGGAGTAAGTTGGAGGGGGAGACGAACCATGAGAGACGATGGACCCTGAAAAACAAACTGAGGGTTCTAGAGGGGAGGGGGGTGGGGGGATGGGTTAGCCTGGTGATGGGTATTAAAGAGGGCACATTCTGCGTGGAGCACTGGGTGTTATGCACAAATAATGAATCATGGAACACTACATCAAAAACTGATGGTGTAATGTATGGTGATTAACATAACAATACAAAAATTAAAAAAAAGATATTTGTGGCACATTTTTCTTTTCATTCAACAAATAAGTAATGAGTATCTTTTTAAGTACCAGGCACTGTGTTAGAGGCAGGAGTAGAGGAGTTGAAAGGACAGTTCAATGATAGATAAGAGAGCCAGTCTCAGCAGCTTTCATGAACTTTACTTTAGCTGGAAAGAATAGAAGCAAATATGCAAACTACAGTGATAAATGGTGATTGCAAAACTCGGCTTCCTGCCACCAGGAGCACATCTGTAGTCACAACTTTCCTGTTTCCCTTGAGAATAATGATCTCATATAAAAATAGCTCATGTTTTCAAGATATATAAAGATAAAAGAACATCTTTAAGATAACACTGAAGGAAAATCAGAGTGCACAATAGATTAGACATTAGGAAACTTGTGTTCCAAAAAGTTTTCTCCTTTAATCTCATTGAGCACCCCTCCACACTTTTTTTTTATTTTTTAAGAGACAAAATACAATCTTAATTTTTTGAAATTTTCCTTTTGATGAAATTTTGTGGCTAGGAAGTATGAAAAAATGAATTAGGAATGAATTAAAATCAGATATTATCGCTGCTATTTACAAGTTACCACAAATGTAGTGACTTTATTTTCTTTAATATTTTATTTTTTTACTTGAGAGAGAGAACGAGATAGAGCATGAGGGGGGGGAGGGTCAGAGGGAGAGGCAGACTCCCTGCTGAGCAGGGAGCCCGATGTGGGACTCGATCTCCGGACTCCAGGATCATGACCTGAGTCGAAGGCAGTTGTTTAACCAACTGAGCCACCCAGGAGCCCCTGTAGTGACTTTAAAAACCACAAAAATATCATCTTACATTTCTATAAGACAGAATTCCAACACAGGTCTCACTGGAATAAACAGTCTTAGCAGAGCTACATCTTTTTCTATAAGCAACTCTAGGAGAGAATCTATTTCCCTGCCTCTTCCAGCCTTTAGAGGCCTTTCTGTTGTCTTTCCACATAAACCCCTACCTTTCAGAACCAGCAATGAGATATCAAATCTCATTGTTTATTTAAAATAAACATTTAAATTTGGGAATCAATTAATCAATACATACAGAAATAGAGGATATTTTAAAATAACTCTTCTCAGAATCTATAGTCCCCATGATAGGCCAATAATAGCCCTCCAAATAAGTCCTCATCATAATGTCAGCTCCAGTTTGGTCATATACTCTATGTGTGGCAATGGATTAGTACCACAAGTTCAGACACCAATTTCTTTCTTTTTTTTTTTTTTTTAAGATTTTACTTATTTATTTGACAGAGAGAGACACAGCGAGAGAGGGAACACAAGCAGGGGGAGTGGGAGAAGGAGAAGCAGGCTTCCCACGGAGCAGGGAGCCCAGTGCAGGGTTCGATCCCAGGACTCTGGGATCATGACCTGAGCCGAAGGCAGACGCTTAACGACTGAGCCAACCAGGCACCCCCAGACACCCATTTCTAACAGCCCCCTGATATGATAGTGTCCAAATAAAAGCAAATAAAGGTAATATTAATGTTTACCAATTTTTAAGTAAATATGAGAAGTATTAATTATTTAGATTGGCTGTCTGTAACAGTCTGTCCCAGCAAGCTGCCAAATCTACCACTTAATTCTAACTTTTGACAGGAATGGTAGAATACATAAATTAGTCACTTTCTCTTCATTTTCTAAATCACAAGGTAAATGGTACTTTTCTTTTTTTAATAAAGCATTTAAAACTGAGTCTGAAATTTATCTGGTAATGGAAAATAAATAAGTCAAATTAGCAAATGTTTATTGAAGCTCTACTACCAGGGAAAGGCATTTGCTTGACAGTTAATTAAAAAAAAAAACTGTATTATGTGTCACACTTAGAACCCATAATTAATATGTGCATATAGTACATGTTTTATTAATAATAAACTGTTTTATCAAACTCTTTAGTCATCTTCATTCCACAAGATGAATGTAGAAAACATGGTAATAGTTGACTATGAGACCAAATTTGGTCTGCATAGCTATCTATAGTTCTGAGGATGAATGGCTGCCATATGCAAGGTCAATTTGAAGCAAATCACAGATGAATGACCTGGATTTTTCTTTGTTTTTGAATTCTAATGACTCACAGACGGAAGTAATTGTTAGGCCCTGCTTTTTATATAGAATGTGAAGAAAGCAGAAGAGCAAATTCCTTTCATCTTCTTTCACCCACCTAGACCTACTTCTTGGTAGAGTTCCATATCTTGTATATTTTGGTCAGAAATAAAATGTCTATGTGAAATAAAATCTAGCTTTGCATAAGCAATATGGCCACCAAATGATCCTTCATATGCTTGTTAGTTTCATGGTAAGTCTGCTTTGTCCTGGAATGGTAAAATTTATGCAAGGCTACCACCACCGGGAAGCTCATCAAGCTGTGTTCACTGTAACTTTTGATCTTTTAAGGTCCCTTCATTGGGCATAATCCCTCTAAAGTTTTCAAATCAATGTTTTTACAGTTGCCAACGAAGAAAAGGAGATTTGACAGTAAATGAAAAAATTGAAGCTATGATTATTCCTAATATTCTGACTGCTCTAATCGGTTGTCCCAGGAAATGAAAATAAGTGAACATATTGGTTGTGAAGCATTATTGTTTGTTAGCTTTAATTTTTTCCATTTGGCCAGTAAATCAATTGCCTAAGATTGGAGGTGTAATTCTAACAGTGTTTGGGGAACTATCCTGCAGACATGTGACACATTGCAAAAGCTAAGAAACCTTTAGCCAACAAAAGGGGCATGAGAAAGAATAGTTAAGTGATATAATTAAGGAATGCACTTAGAAAAATATTCACAACTTAACCCAACTTGATATTTTGAAACCCAAACTTCTAATATTTCAGTAAAAGTGCAGTTAATACGGGATCTAATGATCTACTTTTTTTTTGAGTGTGTCCAGTTGTCCTTTTGATTTTGAGAGCAACTTATACTTGCTGAACTTTTCATTAAATGGACTATGACTTAAATTTCTAACTTTGGACTCTCATTACATATATAAATATTTTTCCTCTTGATCTCTCTTGATACTCTAGCACAGTACTTTAGCATGAGGCATATAGATCATGTTACTCTGTGTATTAAAATAAGCCGACAATTCTGCATTGCTTAATGCAGAGATTTTCTACATCAACTGTATTCAAACTGAAGGGAGGTGGGATGCATGTGGCTCAGTTCTACACCAGTGCTGGGCTTATTTGTCCCTGGAATATTCCTCATGTTTTCCTGCTATGCTGGCTTCCACACGTCATAGGAAGCATTTCCTAGACTCAAGTCAGCTGCCTCCTGGCACTGTTTAGCCTATTGGAAGCACTGGCAGGAACTCCTGGCAAAGGCATTCTACTGCAAAGACTTTTTTTTTTTTTAGTTACAGGTACACAGAACAGATTCATCTGGTTTCATATTCTCCTTATACTGCTGGCTCTTTGGTGCCACCTAACACCACCTTCTCCCTTTTGCTTCCAGTTCTTTGTCCTAAATGTGATCATGGTTTCCAAGTAGCTTCTAGGTACTCCTCTATCCCCTCTTTGAGACTCAGGTTTTCAGCACCTGTGTATCAAATCCCTGCACCATGTTCACTCTATTAGAAATATTTGCAGTGTATTCACCTTTCCTGAGTAGCCTTTGATACAGGACCCTTGCATGCTTTGTAACTAGATCTGCTCCTTGTTTACACATTGTGATGCTGGATTTCTAAGGAATCCTTTGGATGAAAAGGGAGTTCTGAATCCACATAAAAAGTCTGAAACTCAGTTTAGATGCAAAATCCAAATTCTCTAAGAATTCAACACTTCTAATCTCCGTTCCCATCCTGATATACCATTCTTATTCCTGGTTTCTGCCTGAAATGTACTCCAGGAACTCTAGCCATATACTTACTTGCCCATGATCATAATTTTGTTGATACCATTTTCTCTTACCAAATACCCTTCCTTCTCAACTATCCATGTTAAAATCCTACCCAAAATTCATGGGCATGAACAATTCTAGTTTCTCAGTATTTACAGATTTCATATTTGCAAATTTTCCTACCCACTGTCATTTATTCATAATCCCCAAGTCACTCTCACTGTCATTTGCAGATAGGTGGAATAGGGAAAAATTTCCCACTATGTCCCAAAGGCAGTGTTCCTAGCTGAGGTAGAACAAAGGTGGTGTTCTGCCTTCTTATTTCAGTTCTCCTACTATACAGAGAGTCCTTTTCATAGTCTACTTAGTACCAGGCTTTTCACATTTTTTGTGCTTTTTTGTTGCTGACTTTACTATTTAAAATGGCCCTCAGGTGTAGTGCTGAGGTGCTGTCTGCTGTTCCTAAGTGCAAGAAGGCTGGGAGGTGACGCATAGAAAAATATGTGTTATATAAGCTTTGTTCAGGCATGAGTTATATGCTGTTGACCATGAATTCAGTGTTGATGAATCAATACATAAAATAAGGTCCTTTTACTTAAAAAAAAAAAAAAAGATATTTATTTATTTATTTTTAGAGGGAGGAGGGGCAAAGGGAGAGGGAAAAAGAGAAATTCAAGCAGACTCCTCGCTGAGCACAAAGCCGGCACAGCTCAATCTCATAACCCTGAGATCATGACATGAGCCAAAATCAAGAGTTGGAGGCTTAACTGACTGAGCCCCATATTAAATAAGGTGTTTTTAAAAGGAAATACACATAAAATAAGATTATGTATTGATTGGTTGACAAAAATGCCATGATTAGATGCTTAAACTAACCCAGTTTTCTCCTAGAAGCAATGTTTTAATTTTTGCAAATTCATTGCTCTTGGTGACTCTATAGAGCTAAACAAGAATAACTAAACAAGAATAATGTGGATCTACTGTACTCCCCTGTCTAGGAAGTTTCCTCCGATCTCTCTTCCTTCCAGTTTCCTCTGTTTTAATTTCCTATAACCCTTTTCTGTAATTCCTTCCCCTCTTCTGACTAAGACATGCTTAAATATTCAGGGTGAACAATAGAAATATCTCTTAACAGAACAAATTCAAAGATGAAAGGCAAGCCAAGAATAGTGGGTAGCCAAAGTCAGTAAACCAGAAAAAGAAGGGTAAGTACTGTGTCAAAACATGGAGGCATGATGAAAGATGGAAAACAAATCTGTGGCCAGAATTAAAGAAAGCTCAGAGCAAATAGCAAATGAGGATTCCAGAAAAAAACCTCCAGTTGGTGGTGTTGTGTATGACCAGCTTTTATGTATTCACTATAAAATGGTTTTGAGGAAGAGTGACTGCATTGAAAGTGCCAGAAATTAGGCAGACACCTGCCATCACTTTGTGCCTTCTATTATGATTCTTTATGGCCATGCCATAATCTAGTAAGCTCAGGATCTGAGTATGATTCATTTGTGTTAATGTCTAATAATCTCCCACACATAATCACTATAAATATTTCTTGAATAAGTACATGCAAAAATAGATCCTACTGTATCCTCCATTAATGTAAACACTGCAACTTTACTTAATAATAATCTGATTTTCAGGGTGAACTTTGTATTGCTTACGTGTCAGTCACATAGCTCATGATTATTTTTCTTTTAATTTTTGAAAGACTAGACAAACTCCTTGTGTAACCTAATATAAATCAAGTGTAATACCACCAGTATGAGTATTAAATAAATTGCAGTTGTTGTGTTATCAGTGTTACAGGATTTTTGCAAGAAGTTTAGTAAATATAAAATGTATTATTATTGTTAGTAGATAATACTTTTTACAGAAATCATGAGTTTAAAGTTTACGAAATGGACTTCAAATAACTAACGTGTTCATAAGGAAATGACGCTCTGTTGGCCAATGCCATTACTTTATATTCATACCTATCACATTTTCTCAAAAGTATTTTTGGCTTTAGAGAATATAAAATACTAGGTATAGATTGAATTTTAGCCTAAAGGTGATCATTACTAAGAAGATTATTACTTTGGTTCTTAGTCATTGTACATGTCTCGTGTAATAAAATGGTAACTTAGCATTAGTCTAAGTCTGTTCTTCATAAATTTTTTCTAAAATTTTAAAAGACCTTTCTTATATGTTTGGGCCAATATATTATTTATTATCTCAGACATTTCCTAGGGGAAAAGATGCCAAATTGATTTGAAAACAATAATTCTCATAGAAATACATGGAATTGGCATAGTCAAATATTCCTTTCTTATTCTTTCTTTACTTTGAATAATTAACTCCAGTAAAAAAGCTGTTATGAAACTCCATCTGCTTATTTTAGTTCTAATCATATTTGTGGAAACTAAAAGTTGAAAATTAGCCATCTTACAAATCAATATCTTTATATCTAGCCATCATTTTCTTGGTCTAAATGATAAGGTTTTCCACAGTAGAAAAGCTATAAGCCATGCTCAAAAAAGCTCTTTTCTAGCATTCTTCTGGTTTCAAAAATTATGATTGGATCTTTTTTTCAATTCCAACTTCAATGGGCCCTTTACATTAAATTGCTGCGCTCAATAGCATAGAAAGAAAAAGCTTCATCAAGGAGATCTTTTGATGTTCATTCCCTGAAAAGCTACATTGTGTCTTATTGCTACTTAGATTTGCTGAGGAACTAAATGGATTGTAAGGTGATGATCTGGAGAGATGAGAGAACTAAAAATAGTTCTTTCCCATTATAGAATAGGAGAACATGAATTTATTTGGCATTTCTACCAAGGCAAATTATATGTGGTTCTACTTCTAGCAGCCATACATGTTTTTGCAATTTTAATCATATTCTGCTTCACTGTGCAGTATTGTCAAATGTTTCACTGAATCATGATCTGTAATTCTGGGAAGGAATCAAAATGTTCTATGAAAAGGCCTCTGTTCATTGAAAAGCACAGATATTGTTAAATAAATCAGAGTACTTCATAAAATCATTTGATTTTAGAAATCCAAAACTCATTAAATAAATTAGGGTACTTCATCAAATCATTTGATTTTAGAGATCCAAAACTCATTTTATGACAGATTCAACTATCATTGCTCTTAAACCTCTTTCTCTCTCTCTCTCTCTCACACACACACACACACACACACACACACACACACACAGGCTCATTGTTCTTAATCTCTCTTTAATGATTCCAGCAAATAAGTTTTTGTGGAACATGGAGGGAACAATGATTTGCCTGCCTTTCCCCCCATTTCCCACCTCAGAACCTAGAAGTAAAAGGAACATAGCTGACATTTGAGGAATGAACAACAAATTTTTAACTCATCATAATGGAAGACTCAAACCATGGAACTGTAACATGCACCTAACCCTAGATCAATCTGTGATATGTTAAAAGATAGGGAACCAAAAAGCAACAGTAGGGTTGGCAAGATAAAATGTGATGGTGTAGATCAAAGCATCGGCCGCAGTGGCACTGAGCCTGTGAGAACACAGTGAACTAGATCACAAGAAAGGAATTCCATGTGGGGAAATGAGATATTTTATCAAGTTTTATTCTGGCCTTGATAAATAGGTTCAACACATTTACCTTTGCTTTAATTCTATGCTTATTATGCTTAAACTTCTCTGCTCAGTTAGGTAGATTCTCAGGCATCTTATAGAAGAAACAGGAGAAATGTTGTGCTCTAGAAAATGGATGTGAGCAGCCTAGTGACTAGAAAGCTTTCGTCCCCATTATAAATTAATAAAGACACCAGTGGGTATTAATTCTATACTGGCATCAGGTGAATATAATTATTATTGGTTCATCTCCCTAATAACCAAATTATTTCTAGCCATATTGATAAAAGTTCTATTTCCTACTTATAAGGATGAAGACCACACATTAAACCTTGGTAAATTTAGCACAATAATGCCATTCTTTGAAGTCTACCTACTTAGATAAATTATGGCATAGCTACATAACTGTCTGCCAGACATTAATGACAAAAATAATATCTAATAGTAAATTATAGGGATGCCTGGGTGGCTCAGTTGGTTAAGTGTCTGCCTTCAGCTCGGGTCATGATCCCAGGGTCCTGGAATTGAGTCCCGCACTGGGCTCCTTGCTCAGTGGGGAGCCTGCTTCTCCCTCTGCCTGCCATTCCCCATGCTTGTGCATGCTCTCTCTCTCTCTCTCTCTCACACACACACACACACAAATAAACAAAAAAAAATCTTTAAAAAAATAGTAAATTATACAAGTTATTTCATAACATATGCAATAATTTTAGTCATTTTCTTTACATTAACATGAGAAAACTGCTCTTAGTTTTAACTCTACGACCTTCCAATATTAGATATGTTTAACCTACAAATAGGCAATTTCACATGATTTAAGTTAAAACTTAACACCATTTAATTAGTCTCACTCAACATGTTTTGCAATGATATATCTTTTCTTTGTTCCTTAAACTTCCCTCCTCTACTTACTTGTCCATCTTTTCCGTTTATACCAGAGATCATTTTGCACTTGTGGTGCCTGGGCCTTGTTTGCTCTAAGCTGCATTTCCTCCCCAATTACACTCTGATGGCAAAGAAATGATTTCTGGACCCTAATTTCCCCAGGCTCTCTTCTCACCTGGTTGCCTGATGCGTTTGCCAGTGAGAGGCACTGGTGGAAGGGTGGACGAGCAAGAAGGAAAAAACTAGAGCCCTTCCTCGTCTCCTCTGTCTCTATGTTTTGGGGTGTCTCTGGCAGCAGCTCCACCTCCTCCTGTGCCCACTGGACAGGCTTGCTCTATTTCTAGCTTCCATGGGATGACTTCAGCCTGGAATCAGTAACACCTCCGTTTCTCCACGACCTTCCCATTTAGGGGTATAAAAACGATTAAAGAAAACCTCACTTAAAATGAAAACAGGAAGCCCTGACGGGGGTCCTGTCACACACTACCACTTGCGGCTGTTCAGAACGTCCAACAGGAAGAAGTATACGGCACATCCCCCAACAGGAAGAAGCTTAAAGCACCACACTCAACCAATGAGAAGCCAACACCACCCTGAACGCTCATTCTACCCCGGTGAACTTTCATTCTAAACAGCCCCTGTCAACTCCCCTGTTTTCTCTATAAAAGAATGTTCCTCTCCTTCGTTTTTCAGACTTGCCTATGGTTCACCAGAGTTTGCTTGTCCTGAATTGCAATTCCTCTGCTATTCCCACTGTCTCAGAATCCCTACGCGGGGCGGGTGCTCTGCTGGTTCATCTCCTGCATAATTCTCTGCATTGTATTTTTTCTGTTGGAAACCTTTGAAGTGATTTCTCTTTTCTTCACTAGGCCCTGACTGATAAAATACCTAAAGAATACAAACTGATAGATTTGAATCCCATTTTATTCTCATCACCAAATCTACAAAATAGGAGTCTGAACTCATCTTCTTCTCCTTTCCTACTAAAATAAAGAAATTGCCCACCTATCAAGGCAAACTCCTCCACACACCCTTGGTATCCTGTCTCCTCTGCTTTTCTCAATTTCTTATTTCTAGTTTAAAATATTTAATTATGCATACAGTTCATAAATGTGATTAGTTCCTAGTAGAATCATTTCTCGAAAAGCCCTTCCTTGGCTGCAAACTCCTATCCAACAACTGCCTCAATTTCTCATTCTTTTCCCAGCAAATCTAACCAAAAAGTTGTCTAAACTGATTTTGTCTACTTCCTTCACTTATCAGTCTATTTCATACTGATATCCATCCTTATCACTCTACCTGAAGCCTGGTGTCAAGCTGGATCAACCTTTATTTTTTTAAATTTTTTAATTAATTAACCTCCAAGTTGGATCAACCTTTATTTTTTTTAATTTATTAATTTATTTTTAAAACCTCCAAGTTGGATCAACCTTTAAATGAAGAAAAGTGAACACTTTTTTGTCCTCATTTTAACTGCCTGCACAGTAGCTATTAACAAATAGCCAGTCTCTCTTTCCTGAAGGCTTTGGTCCCTTGCAGACTCTCAGATTCCATACTCTTCTGAGTTTCTTGTTTGCTTGCTTACTGATCTCATTATCTCTGTTTCATTTGCCATCTCTAGCTCCTCGATTTTACCTCAAAGTTCAGGATTTCCTAAAGGCTTAGAACAGGTTCCCTAAACCTCCCTGACCTCATCTTCTCACTCGGGGATTAAATCTCTTTTTAAGGTTTTAAGAGTCATCTCTATAGTGATAGCTCTGAAAATTTTAACTCAGTTAAGTCCACTGGTCTGAGACTCATATCCAATTCCTGATTGAAATCTCTACTTAGATATCTCATGGACATCTTACATTTAACCTGTAACAATTTAAATTTCCATGTTCCCAGTCTTACCCTGTCTCACTTGTTTCATAAAATAAAATCAATATAAACCTAGTAGGCCTAACCAGAATTTTCGGAGACATATTTGAGACCCTTCTAATTTCGATGCATTAGCCATAGAAGTAACATTTATGAAATGTGTATACTGTGCTATGCATCATAATAGATTCATTACAAACATCATTTAGTTCTCATAACCTACAAGCGAGGTATATACAATTACTTATTCCGTTTTAATGGATGAAGAAATTATATCGGAGAACGCATAGGTGATGTACCAAAAGACACGTAGCTAGTAAGTGATATAGCCAGGATTTTAGGACAGACCATCAGTTTTTGAACTCATGTTTATAAATATTACACTATATCTCAAATTATAATAAAGCCATAGTTAACACATTCATAGCACTTATTATGGCATAGTTGTGCTTTAGGTATATTAAATCATTTATGAGGAGCATACTGTTGTTATGCCTATTTTGTAGACCAGGAAATAGAGGTTAAATAATTTTCCCAAAGCCAGTAAAGTATAGAACCAGAATTTAAAACTGGCTACTCTGGCTCCAGAGTCTGTTCTCTTAATTACCATGATATATGTCCTCTTAATCATCTTGTGGCTTTTACCTGCAAAATAAATTTTTATGTTTTTTCATGGCTGAGGAACAAAACCATGCTAAGATTCTTAGAGAGGAAGCCAAAATGCATGACTTGTTAGGGATCTGAGATGACAATCAATATTCTAAGTTGGGTGAACTCAGGCTACAGAGTGCATGGGTACATTTAGGATTATTGTTAATGTGTTTGGATCCAGACAATTGACGAACATAGGCCTTAACATGGGAAAACCCATCACTAATTCTTCCAACAGGCAAGCTAAACATTACAGTTAGGCCAGAAGCAAGCAGAATGTCTCTTTTAACCATTATGAGAATGCGGTATGGATATGGCAGACAGGAATACCCATAATTTGTAGCCTTATTTTATAAGAACCGGGGAGGTTAAAGGAGGCATCTATATTGTTAAATTAATTTGCAATTGCTCTGAGACTAACACCTAGGTCTTGTGATTCGTACTCAAATGATCGTATTATGTCATGTGGACTTTCCTGTGGTCCCTTATTGGGATTTTTATAATAAGCCAAGAAATAAGGCAATAGGTTTGAAAGCAACAAAAATACATGAAAAATAGGGGCACCTGGGTGGCTCAGTCAGTTAAGCGTCTGACTTCGGCTTGGGTCATGATCCCAGGGTCCTGGGATCGAGCCCTGCATCGGGCTCCTTGCTCGGAGGGAAGCTTGCTTCTTCCTCTCTCTCTGCCTGCTGTTCCCCCTGCTTGTGCTTGCTCTCTGTCAAATAAATAAAATCTTAAAAAAAAATAATGATTTAGGAGTTTAGTATTTAAAAAAAAAAAAAATATATATATATATATATATATATATGAAAAAACAATGCCAGGTGTCAAGAAACAAGGGAATTGATATCTGGTAAACATCCTACCAGGGAGGAAATACTAAAGGTTAATGTCAGTACTCATAGATTTTGTGAGATATTCTTTTAAATAAGTTCATATAATTTGGGGGGAAAGAGGAAAGAAGTAGTGACAGAATTAACTTTAAAAAATTCTATTTATGTCCCATTTAGCTGAAATGTTTTAAACCAGGATACTGACAAGAGCTACCAAGGATATTTCCACAATTATAAAAATACATAATATGTGGGACCAGCTCATTTACATATGATTTGAATATGTCATGAGAGAGATGATCAACAGAAGATTTTAAATAGAAGTATCAGTCATACTAGTACCTAATTATAAAATCAAGATTTAAGCAGAAAAACTTAAGTGTCTTTGTACATAGACCACATTTTTTAACGAGTTAAAGTTTAGCAAAAGGTACATATGTTCTCAAAGTTTAATTTTTACATTGCCATATATTGTGAATGCTAAAAGAGTAAAGTTCTTGGTGCCAGAATTAGATGTAGCTGCCCTATGCAAAGACGGATGGTATTGGAGTTGTCATGGCTCTACAGAGCACAACTTAATGAATGCTTTGTTATCATGATCATCCTATTTCCTCAAAAATAATGAGGAGAGTGCTGTTGCAGGACAAGAATCATTTATCCAAAATGGTTGGAACAAGACAGAGAAAGACAAATACTGCGTGGTATCACTTATATTAGGAATCTAAAAAAAAAAAAAAACTGATTTCATAGAAAAAGAGAATTGAATGGTGGTTGCCAAGGGCTGGGGGGAGGAGGAATTAGGAAGGTGTAAGTCAAAGGATACCAATTTTCAATTATAAGAAGAAGTTCTAGAGCACCTGGTGGCCCAATCAGCTGAGCCTCCGGCTCAGTTTTGGCTCAAGTCGTGATCTTGGGGTGGTGGGATTAAGCCCCATGGGGCTCTTGGCTCAGCGCGGAGTTGGCTTGAGATTCTCTCTTCCCTCTCTCTCTGCCCCTTCCCACCTTTACGCCTGCTTTTTCTCTCTAAAAATAAATAAATAAATCTTAAAAAAAAAGAATAAGTTCTGAGGATCTAGTGTGTGGTATAGCATGATGAAGATAGTTAATAATACAGAAATTTACTGAGAGTAAATCTTAAGTGTTCTCACCGCACACACACAAAGAGGTACCTATGTGAGATCATGGATGTGCTAATTATCTTGATCTTAGTAGCCATTCCACAAGGTGCATGTATATAAAATCATGATGTACATTTTACGTATATACAATTATATTTGTCAATGATTTCTCAATAAAGTTGAGGAAAATATGTCTTAAAAAATTATTGGGCCAGATGTTTTCCAAAATCATAACCTGTTGTATTTGAGAAATGTAATGTGAAGCATATTTCAAGTGTTACAAATATTACATAACCCTCCCCGTGGGTTTTGGGTAGCACCCAGTAATCAATCATTGATATTTATACTAAGGGGAAAAGGCAGATTATAAATAGTCTATTGTCAGATCAAGTCCAATTTTGTCACAAAATAAGTTAAGGCCAGGTCAGGTTTTGCCCTTCCAGAATACATTTAAGGTAGTTCTTGGTTTTCTGAGATTTTGGATTTCAAAATTGCACATAAGGTTTGTGGGTTTAGCCAAGAGCATCATGGTGATTAAGAGCGACATCTAGTGGCGAATACATTGATCTCCATTAAATAAATATTTGCTATTAATTGTAATGCTGGTAAAATGTTAATCAAGCAAATAAGCAAGTATTTTGTGTCTTATAAAATACATAAGGCATATAAAAATACATAAGAAATTTTCCCTACATTGAAGAATTCTTGTCTACTATTGTATGGAGTCAAGTACATATCCTGTTAATACAATATGATCAGTGTAATGGAAGAGGATCACAGAGAACAGACCTTAGGGGTAGTGGTCAAAGAAGACTTTCTGGAAGAGTAGACACCTAGGTAAGGTCTTAAAAGAAGAGGGATAAGATTGTTTCTGCAAAGAAAATGCACAGAGGAAAGCAAAAGCAGGAAATTGAAATTGGTACAGGTACTGATATAAGATGCAGGGAAATGATTCATGATTCATTTCTAGTAGCATCCTGAATACCAAATGGTAAACATGTTTGTTTATTTCTATTTTTGAGTATTTTTTTAATGTGGCTATGAGTTTTTTTCTTTAAATTTTTTATTGTTATGTTAATCACCATACATTACATCACTAGTTTTTGATGTAGTGTTCCGTGATTCATTGTTTGTGCATAACACCCAGTGCTCCACGCAGAACGTGCCCTCTTTAATACCCATCACCAGGCTAACCCATCCCCCACCCCCCTCCCCTCTATTTTTGAGTATTCTGTTTAGCTTAATTTCATTGCTTTTTCATTATCAACCTTTAATAGAAAATAAAATTAAAACCACATATTATGTCCTATATCTATAAGACAACCTCAGATTTTTTTGGATATAGAAAGCTATTATTTAGAAATAGGGGTGCCTGGGTGGCTCAGTTGTTAAGCATCCACCTTCGGCTCAGGTCATGATACCAGGGTCCTGGGATCGAGCCCCGCATTGGGCTCCCTGCTCAGCGGGAAGCCTGCTTCTCCCTCTCCCACTCCCCCGGCTTGTGTTCCTGCTCTCACTATCTCTCTCTCTCTCTCTGTCAAATAAATAAATAAAATCTTTAAAAAAATGAAAAAAGAAAGTTATTATTTAGAAATAGTAAAAATGATGTAAAGTTATATTTTAAATAGGGGCGCCTGGGTGGCTCAGTTGGTTAGGCGACTGCCTTCGGCTCAGGTCATGATCCTGGAGTCCCGGGATCGAGTCCTGCATCGGGCTCCCTGCTCAGCGGGGAGTCTGCTTCTCCCTCTGACCCTCTTCCCTCTCGTGCTCTCTCTCATTCTCTCTCTTTGAAATAAATGAATAAAATCTTTAAAAAAATTAAAAAATATATTTTAAATAATTATTTGCCACAAATAATATACACTTTAAAATATGGTGAGTAATCCAGGCACAAGGGTAAAATGGCCCTCACTAAAAGAGGTGGTCAGATTATTGTGTCATAACAATTACCATTAAGCTAATTACACTACTGATAAAGTACTATACATTCTTATTTCATAACTTCTCATAAGAGAAACTAAACCTCTTTTTTTCCGTTTTATTTCCTACCACTTTTATTGAAACACATTTTACCCTCAATTATTTTGAGATGTTATGATATTTGGACATTTTGGCCTATATTTCCCAAATTATAGCTTTATTTTCCATTTTTGATGTAATTGGATTATTCCTTTTTCTATTTGATTGAGAATCTCTCAGCTCATTGCTCATGGAAACTTGGTTCCTTTACCTAGACATCTATGTGGGTTAAACCAGAATGACTCAGAATCACTGCAATTCAATGGACCCTTATTAAGTTAGAAAATTAATTGTCCACACTACCTGTACACAGACATTCACACATGCACATTCACAAATGCAACTTTAGTTTGATCAAATAATATTCACACTTACTAGATACATTACAGTTTGATATTTGGGATTCTATTTTTCCTTTTTGATTTTCTTTCTTTTATTTTTACTTGGTTGGTTAATGCAAATCACTGTCCTCTCTGTTGATTTCATGATCCACTAATAGATATTGATTGGGAAAATATTGCTCCAGAAGAGATGTTAATTTGTTTGAAAAGAATATATATACACATAAAATATTTGAATAATAAAACTGATATATAGAAAATTATGGTTTGGGGTTCAAAAGAGAGAGGTCAGAAAATGATTTTATTGGAGAAAATAAGTCTTGGTGTTAGCCTTGATAGATGGCTGAAAATTGGATGTACAGAGAGTGGGGTAGTATTGCATGAAGGATCCACCTCTTCTCAGTGAAGAATCAGCTGGGTTGAATTGGTATGTTTAGAGGACCAAAAGCAGATCAGTCTAGATAAGTGTGAAGAAATTTAGCAGGACTGGATATAGCTGATGACAACTATTCTTTCCGATTGCTTTTCTAGTGATTGGGATTTTGAAACACACATTACTTTATCTTCGCATCCACCCTGTGTGGTAGGTGTTCTTGGCCTCATTTTATATAGAGGAGGAATAAGACATTTAGAGGTTAAGTAACTTGAACCCAGACCTAGTAAATGATAGACTGCTATTTAAGGTCATTCTCTGATCCTAATGTCTATAATCCTAACTACTGAAATAAAGGCAGATTAATTAGGAAAAATGAGCTACTTTGTAGAATATCTAAAATTCTGAGATGAATAGTTTAGATTTTTATTTTATAGTTAGTTGGGATTATTAATAGCATTTAATTATAGAGTGATATAAAAATATTTTTAAAATATGTATTGCCAGAATGATGAACTTAGGTATGAGTCTAATGTTATTAAAGCATTATTAGATATTCTAGAGTTAATATGATAAGAATTAGACTGTAGTTCCTAAGAAGTCATGGATGGGCAAAGCATTATTAAGAGCATCACCAAACCAGAATGGCTACAGGAAGAAGGAAGTATTAGAGCTTTTTACTCTTATTTAGGTCTAAAAACAGATGGCAGGGTCTGGGATTTGAAGACTTAAGTTTCTAGTTTCCACTTTTTGAAGTACAGTGTATCCATAGCCAAAACAAGAAAAAAGAGATTCAGACTTCCAGTTTTTGCATGAGATTTAAAATGGCAGCAAATTTAAAAGACAAAGGGGTTACTTATTAATATTAGAGAGATTATATTATTTACCATATAGTAGGTTTTTAGTAAGTACTTGAATGAAGAAACAAGTTGATATTCAAGTTTTTAATTTTAATTTTTATGAATTAAAGTGATAGAGAAAATTCAAATATAGATAATTCAGTTCAATTAAAAATATGTTTAATCTATCTCTGGCCTAACTACAATTTGTATGTGTGTTTCACAAAATGTGAAATCAGTAAAAAGAAAGAATTGGAAAGAAGCATAAATCTTAAAACAAAAATTTCAAAGAGAAAAACAAATTTTGCTTGAACTTAATTCTTGGTAAGGAAGAATGAAGATACTCCAAAAGAGAAAAATAAATCAATTGCATCTCACTCTACTTATTGACAGACCATAAAAACCTTAATAAGATGAAGTCTTCCTAATTGTGAAAGGATTCTTCCAAAATATGGACATTTTTATCTCTTGGCATAAAAATTTTGTGGATTTTTAGAATTTCAACTAACATGCTAGTTTGATCACTAGTTTTCTTGCCATCACTAACAATGAATCCAAGATGACATTGAAATTTGGAATTTGACTGATTAAATTTCCACTATGGATTCTTGGCAAACTGGTGATATCAGGATATCAAATTATAAATGACCAGTAATTTCCTGAAAATTCAGGTCTAGATCTCAAATATGTTTTGCTCTTATTTTTGTCATAGTCAAGTTAAACAGTGATTCTTTGAATTGAGACATTACATCTATTTTATTAGCGTATTTCCCCCATTTTCTATCTGTTGAAATTGTAATTATGCTTCAAGAGCCACTTTAACGATAGACATTGATAAAGCTCTTCTTGCAGACTTTTACCACAGTTTTCAAAATGATCTCCTTTCCATATTCTTTTTCTACTCTATCCTCCTCAAAACCACCATAATGTGGATATCTATGAGCTTTGAGAATATCCAGTTAAAAGGCAGAAGACGGAAGGAGCAGCCAGGGTAGTGGGATCTAAAAGGATTGATAAATAATCCAGGGAGGGAAGTAATTTCCTAAAGCACGTGATACCAAGAATGCCATGCACCTTGAATCAGCAAAGAATGTTAAGTTTAGTAGAAAAGTGGGAATCAGAGCCAGACTGCAAATAGATGAGAAATGTCTCTTCATTCCCATCATACCTCTTTAGTAGAGATCTTGCTCTTCCCTGTTCTATTATAGTTATCCGTTCCTAGGTCTTTCTTCATGAGACTATAAGGCTTTATGAAAAGTCCACCTTTTGTTTACCTTTGTATCCCTAGTGTGTGGCATAGTACAAATGTATTTCATTTATTTGGATTTATGTTAACTTCAGATCATCTCTTTACTATTTTGCTCAGAGACTCACACACTTTGCCCCATTAATGACTCTCACACCCAAGAAGCTTGAATAAGGCTGCTGTGTATGGGAGAGCAAGAACAGGCTCTTCGCACAGCCCAGACCTCTAGCAATTCCATCAGAGGTCTCTGATTCCTTTTTTCATCACTGAAGCTATGTGCCTCATAGAAGTAGAGTACAATATCAAAGAATATTTTTATTACATCTGCCACTACTCATTAGTTTTTTTTTTTTAAATTATTTCATTTGTGGAACTGTCAAAACTACAAATTCACCCAACATGTTAAGACCTTATCAACTATTCTTTCTAATTTCCACCTTATGATGAAAATATGCAATGCTGTTCAACTCTTCCATAACTGAGATAATCCTTTATGACAACTTTAATTGAAAAATATAAGTTGGCTATCAGCATAATGAAGAAAGCAGTAAAATATTTTACAAAATATTTATTTTGGAGTTGGAGAAATAAAGCATAGTTATCCAAAGTGATGAGTTAAATAGAAGAAAAAAGAAGCAAAGAAAATTCAAATTAGGCCAGACTAGGAGTGAAATAAGAGGAAAAGGTTTTGCCTGTTCCTTGGGTATATAATTTTTATAAAGTATGAGACAGGCCTCATGGATTTGTACTTCTCAAATGTTTTACAACAACTCGAGAAGTTCTTAAAATATTTTCCCTGTGGGTGCCAAGATTTTCCTATACTTCCTTCACAAATGAGCTTCTTTGAAAATGCTGATTAATAAGACAGAGATGCAATTGTATTAGTCTTTTGATACCTCCTGTTTGTTTCTCATTTTCATGAAAAGTGGGATGTGATTCACTCTCTAATCAGCTTCTCTGACATACATTAATGTTCAGCATCACATCATCCCCTTGGCTCTTGTGTTATGGTTGTCCTGATGCTTTTTATTTCTTCTGCTTTTTCCTTTAGACAAGACTTCAGAGTAGCTGTAGCTTGTCATTATCTTTTTATATTCTTTGTCAAGTGGAAATCATATTGCTTACATCTACCCTTTTCATTTTCTTTGGATTGGCACCTTTTCATCTACCCTTTTATCCTACTTTATATTGATTTTATAGCATCTTTTATCTTTGTTTCCCTTACAGCTTTTATTTTTGTTTTTATACACGCAAGCATATAACGGGGCTCACTTTCCATCAATCTTGTGACAATTCATTCAATAATTCAACAAATCCTCTGATGACTTCTTGGATGTGGCTTTTATAAATCAACAAATCTTCTATCTTCTGAATGTGACTTTTGTGTCGTTTCCTTTTGGGTCCTGTGAATTTGCCTTCCATTGATTATGTCACTTTTTAAAAAATACTTTAAGAAATAGGAAATTGTTTATTAGTTTATTAGTCTATGTGCATTCAATTAATATTTCCTAAATTCTTGTCCTTTTCTGCCATGTTCTTCTTAGGTTATAAAATACAAAAATACTCATGTAAAAATCATGGTGTTTCCTCCTCTAGTGAAAGATACATTAGATATGTTTGTCTCATAGCATCATTAAAAAAATCTCTAAAATTACAATCTAAGGAAATTAGTTATTTAACTAATTTACATATAGACACATAATTCATTTTTATATTAAAAATATAGAAATTCATAAAAAGCAAATAGGTACCCATACTGTTAGCCCTTTTTAAAATTATGTGAGGAAATCTCTTCCTTTTGGCTTTTCAGTGCCTTCTTGCAAGTTGACAACTCTAAAGAGTTGTACATCCCCATTTTCTGCCCTACTTACACAGATACAGCAATATGCATATCAATGTGTATGTCTATTTTTACAAATCTCTCTGTATATACACATGTGCATACATATGTGTACACATTTTTATTACATATCAGTGTGCAACCTGCTTTGTTACTTTAAATCAGTTTATTACATATGATACCTGTCCTTTAAAAAGATGCATAACATTGAGGCACCTGGGTGGCTTAGTCAGTTAAGCATCTGACTCTTGGTTTACACTCAGGTTGCGGTCTCCCGGTGATGGGATCAAGCCCTTCCTCAGACTCTGCTCTCAGTGTGGAGTCTGCTTCAGATTTTTCTCCCTCTCCCTCTGCCTTTCCTCATTCACTCTCTCTCTCTCTTTCCAATGAATAAATAAAACCTTAAAAAAAAGATGCATAACATTGATGATACTTTAGATCACTTCAAGTTTTAGTTAATACAAATAATACTGCAGTGAAATTCAAATATATATGTATGTGAGTGTGTGTATATATATACATATATACACACACATACACCCCTACCTAAATATATATGTATATACATATATTCACACCTATTATTTATGTGGATAGATGATTACAAGAAGAATTGTTGGGTCACGGATATGTATTTTTTTATACTTCTATTTTTATTTTCAGAGTTTTCTGATTTTACAAATAAATGATTTAAGTTTGCTTTTTTTATATTATCGTTTCCCAACTCCTGTCTTATCTCGAAACTCTTAAAGTACACAAAGAATTCTCACCAACTCTGTCCCCATATTCATTTGTGTTACCTCCTCTCTTTTTATAAGAATTTTAATATCATGCCATGCTTTATTGATTCTTGCGACAATTGCCTTGTCATAGTCCCTGCATATTAAAATTTAATCCTTGTCTCTTCTCACTTTCTATTACTGTCAATGTGATATTGTCAGTGAAGGCCATACATAACCTCAGTTCATCTATCAGTCTCTGTATTCTCCTCCTTTCATGTTTATCCTTCATTTGTACTCTCACATATTTGCTCAAGAATGATTCTCATTCAGCTAAAAATTATATAAGCAGGCTTGTTTCTTTAATTTCCTTCCTTTGTCTACACATAGACCACAATCATCCGAGCAGCCTGTGTCCATGTTTGATCAGCCACTTAGTGAAGAAGGCATTTGGAAAATGAGGATTATAATTAAACGTTTCACTTTACCTGCAGTAACCATGATGACACTGGGCCTTTGTCCAAATCACTTCCATGTTCTTGGTTTTTGGCAATAATAGGAAGGCAATGTCTGTGGAACAGAAATGAAACTATTGCTTTTCCTTAGTGCCCTTGAAAGTTCAGCCCTATAAACCACTCAAATGGAGCTTAATGTCCTGATGTCCTGCTTAAGGAAAAAATAGCAACTTTGTATGAGGCTGGCTAAGATTCAGGTCAATATATAACATTCCTTTTTTCACTGCACATATGCCATTTCCCAGAAATTTTCTACTACTTTGGATTTTATATCTTATCAACAAACCAAAAATGTTTCTCATGGGTTCATCTTGAAGAATTTTAGTTCTAATGCTTGGGCAGCATGGATTCACTCTCCAAGTCTACATTTGTACTTTCTGGGTTTTTATCTGTTTTTCTTAATACATGCACCATTTTTGCCCAAGTTGATAAGTAGAAGTACCCTTTACTTGGGCAAGGATACAAACAAGTTTCTGTCTCTCTCTCTCCCTCTCTCTCTTTTTTTAATCATGTGGATGTTACCTTACCTTGCACACCTGCCATTTAAAGCACATGACTCCCACTTTAATCAAGAACACAAAATGTTTGAACTCCAGATGCCATAGAGAGATTAACTGTCTTATTTGATAATAGTAGGAGCCATCAATTCAGGTTAGGAGCCAAGTTTATTTTTGAGAAAGGTGAAATAAAATGCATGTCAAGCAACCATTCTTTCAATTTTTCCAAGTTTTGTGTTTATATAACTGTAATACTACATAGAAAGACTGCTCACTTAAAATATTCTTCCATAAGTGGTAATTTAAATATTATAAAACAAAGAGGCAGTCATGTAAGAAAATATTTCTGCACTATTTACCAAATCTTATTTCTGTCTGACCTGAGGCATATTGCTTTACCTTGTTAAGACACAAATTTCAGGGGTGTCTGGGTGGCTCCGTCATTAGGCATCTACCTTCGCCTCAGGTCATGATCCCAGGGTCCTGGGATCGAGCCCTGCATCGGGCTCCCTCCTTGACAGGGAGCCTGCTTCTCCCTCTCCCACTCCCCCTGCTTGTGTTCCCTCTCTCGCTGTGTCTCTCTGTCAAATAAATAAATAAAATCTTAAAAAAAAATAAAACACAAATTTCTAGAGGTCAAATTACAGTCTTAGATAACTTTCTTTTACTTTTCTAATGTTCATTTTCTATAATTCTATAAGGGAATATATTAAAGAAGCTCCATTCAAACTAAAAAAATCAGGGGGAATATTGCCTCTTCTAAAGAATGGGAAGGGGCACCTGGGTGGCTCAATGGGTTAAGCAGATGAATTTTGATTTCACTCTGGTGGAGATTGCAGGGTCTGGAGATCCAGCCTCACTGTGGGGCTCTGCACTCAGCAAGTAGTCTGCTGGAGATTCTCTCCTTCTCTCTCTTCCTCTGCCCCTCACCCCACTCATGCTCTCTCTTGCTCTCATTCTCACATACATACATATATAAATCTTTTAATTTTTTTAATTTTTAAAAATATTTTATTTATTTGAGAGAGAGAGAGCGAGCACACACAGGGGGAGAGGGAGAAGCAGACTCCCTGCTGAGCAGAGAGCCTGATGTGTGGCTCTATCCCAGGACCCCGAGACCATGACCTGAGCTGAAGCCAGACACTTAACAGACTGAGCCACTCACATTCCCCTAAATAAATCTTTAACAACAAAAAAAGTGCTTTTTAAAAATCAGAAAATGGATAGAAAATCACTCTGGTGCTTTCCCTCCTTGACTGCTAGAAAACTCAAATTTTATGTTTAGTTGTTATGGTTTTCTTATTCTAAGTTCCTGCCATGATACCTACCAACTCTACAATTGGCTTTATTTTTATTTTTTGAAATGCATTTTGGCTACAGTATATGTATTTTACTCTAAGCTACTTCAAATCTTTTGAGACTTAGATACATTATAAATATGTAGAATGCATTTTTACTTTGACCACCCAGCTATATTGCTTGATTTTTACATTTTTTTCTTACAAATTTCTTACAAATTTTATTTATTTATTTATTTATTTATTTATTTATTTTTAAAGATTTTATTTATTCATTTGAGAGAGAGAATGAGATAGAGAAAGCATGAGAGGGGGGAGGGTCAGAGGGTGAAGCAGACTCCCCACTGAGCAGGGAGCCCGATGCGGGACTCGATTCCGGGACCCCAGGATCATGACCTGAGCCGAAGGCAGTCACTTCACCAACTGAGCCACTCAGGTACCCCTCCTTACAAATTTTAAATGAAAATCATTTTGATTATAAAAATTCTATATTTTCAATGTACCAATTTTGGATGATTCAGAAAAGTACACAAAAGAAAATTAAAATTATTCACCATCTCTTTGTGAATTGTTTAGTTATAAGAAACCTAACTTTACTTAAACAACCTAATGCCAGAAGGGGCACTGACTGGACAGATGCAGGGACTTTTATGAAACCCACAGCTGAAAAAGACAGAAGAGGCTTACAAAGGAAGAGTCAGGAGCTCTCGAGATCTTGTTTCCCCTATCCCACTTGCCAGCTTTATTTCCTTTCCGTGTAAATATGTTCTTGCTGCTTTAGTATACAAGTAAATGTGTGTAGTAGAAAATGACTGGCCCAGTCTTATTTTTATCATGAATTCCAGTTTCAATTTCCCAAGGACTGAGTTTTTGATTGGCTTAGCTTGGATTGGGTGCCTACTGGCAGACACATCTAAAAGCCTAGCTCTTGGGCGCCTGGGTGGCTCAGCTGGTTAGGTGCCTGCCCTCGGCTCCGGTCATGATCCTGGAGTCCCGGGATCGAGTCCGTGGAGTCCCAGGATGGAGTCCCGCATCGTGTTCCCTGTTAAGCAGGGAGTCTGCTTCTCCCTCTGACCCTCCCCCCTCTCATGTTCTCTTTCTTTCTCAAACAAATAAATAAAATCTAAAAAAAAAAAAAAGAACAAAAAGCCTAGCTCTTCAATAGCAGCTGTGGGTAATGAATAGTTTTCAAAGAAGAGGCTGTGGGAGATTCATCTTCCTCTCCAAAAGACGACCACAGCTTCTATCTCCTTATTACATAAATCACCGTTTATGTATATTTTTGATAAATTTAGTTTTAGATTTTTCTAAGGTCATGAATATAAATAATATGTAAGGTCTGGATCCTATAATTTCCACTTAACTGTAGCATAAACACTTTCTTTTCTTATTTAAAACTTTTCGAAAACATTTTAGGCCACAAAGTTTTCTATTACTACGTAACAAATTACCATAAACATGGCAGCTTAAAGCAACAGGAACTTATTGGCTGATAGTCCCGTAAGTCAGATGCACAGGCAAATTCAACTGGATTCTCTGCTTAGGATCTCAGCAGGCTGAAAGCAAGGTATTGGCTGTGCTGGACCCTTTTTGGAGGTTTGGGGGAGAATGCTTCCAAGCTCATTTAGTATTTTGGTAGAATTGAGTTCCATGCATTTGTGGGGCTATGGTTCCCATTTCCTTTTTTGCTGACAGCCAAGGGACCTCTTTCAGAGTTTTAAGGCCACCCCCACTTTTTCTTACTGTCCTGCTTAGTTGTCAAAGCAGGGAGTTGAACCCCATGTTCTTGGGATCTTTCTGACTCTTCTACTGTAGTAGAAAATAAAAGGCTCTACTTTTAAAAGAGCTCATGTGATTAGATTAGGTTCACCTGTGTGATTTCCCTATTTTAAGGTTAATTGGGGCCCATAACATTGAATAATCATGGGAATAATATTTCATTATAATCAGTTTCCAGGATTAGATATGAAATCTTGAGGACACACCACAAAGAGAATATAAGTAGGTTTGTTTAAATAAACAAACAAAAAAACCTAGTCAATTGCTTCAAAATCATTTATTTCTTTGGTTCCTAATGATTTGTAATTACATATTAACAAACTCTTAATTTATATAACTATTAATGGAATAAGTTGTATTTGCAAGCTATTTGTTCCATTATAGTCTTCTCATGGTTGCTGACATATTTTAGTTCCTTAGTAAGGGTATCATCATAATATAATACCTAGAAAGGCAAATTTTCCTCAAACTTTATTTGCCAAATTCATGTTGGCAATTTTTACTTTTTAAATCATCTTAGCTACATATGCTTGTGTACCATGCTAGATGATTTTATGTATTTTTTTCACAAAATCTTAACATTTGGTTGTCACTGTATTAAACTATCATTATATGTGGGCAAACTTGAAATTCAATCCAGGAACATTAGTCAAGGTCCATACTTATCTTTCAAGGTAATTATAGAAAGCTCCTAATTTTTTACACATTATATTCTCAAAAATATATGCAAGGTCTTATATCTGTAAGTGGGCACTATACCCATAAATTAAAAGAGAATTCTGAAAATCTCAAAGAAGGATCTCCAAACCTGAAATCTTATTATGTAAAATTTTATATAAAATTCTGTTTTGAGTTCAAAAACACCAAATTTCCTCAACACTAAAAATAATCACAGGATTATTTTAGAGAAGGGAACTTTTGAAAATGATACTACATTTTATCAAGGGAAAAATGCAAGAATTTTCAAAACAATGCTAATAGTTTAATTATAAACTTACAGTTTTAACTATAAAATCTTATCCTATAATGAAGCTATAAAAATTAACACAGATTTGGTGTACAGTCAACTACAACAATACAATATAAAACAATAGAAAAATAGATACAGAGATGTATCAGGATTAATAAAACAATCACTTCTAATCAGTGGGTAAAATCTATATTTTTGAATTAACAGTTTTCTGATGACTGACTAGCCATTTGAAATATTTAATGAATGAAGCTCTGTCTTTGCCTCACTTATTGCATCCAAATAAATCATGAATCAATCTATTTATTTATTCAACACATGTTTTTGAGCACTTTTTGCCCAGGCTCTATTCTAGGCACTTGTGATACAGCAACAAAGATTTAGAGAAAAAGCATTAAAAGTAATAGAATAAAACATTGTAAGATCTTCATATACTTCAGAAAAGGAAAAAAAATCTTTCTATGGCTGACATGAATCCAAAAGCCAGGAAGAAAAGAAGGAAAAGAAAAAAACACAAAACAGTACATTTAACTATACACATAGTTAATATTGGTGCTGGAAATGTTATAACATTTCATATCAGGAATGTAATAACAAGACATTAAAAAACAGAATGGCAAAAATGTTTCCAGCATTTATTGCAAAGCAGTAATTTCCTAAATACAAAATAAAATACTTTTAATTGAATATGAAGATTAACCAATAAAAGTGCACACCACCACATTAAAGAAAGTTTCACTCATATTTAAATTAAGGCAAATTTCTAAAATGAGAGGCTGCTTTTGTCTGTTATACTGGCAAAGACTAAAAAAAAATATTGTATTAGTTTTCTGGTGCTGCTGTAGCAAATTGTCACAAAGTGAGTAACTTAAAACAACACACATTTATAGTGTTACTGTGATGGAGGTTAGAAGTCTGAAATGAGTTTCATGAGTCTAAAGTGAAGGTCTTGGCAGAATTGTGTTCCTTTTGGAGCCTCTAGGGAAGAATCCGTTTCTAGAGGCAATCATGTTCCCTGACCCATGGTCCCCAACCAGCATCTATATCAGTCCAATCTCTTCCACCCTCATTCCATCTCCTTCTCTGCCTCTTTCCCTCTTTCTCTTGTAAGGCCCCTTGTGATTGCACTGGGCACACATAGGTAGTCTAAAACAATCTCTCATCTCAAGATCCTTACCTTGTTCACACCTGCAAAATCTTTTCTGCAAACTATGCTACTGTATCCACAGGTTCTGGGCGTTAGGATATGGGCATCTTTGGAGAGCCACCATCCTGCCTATCACACTAACACCCAGACGGTGAGGAAAGATTGTGAGGAACCAGAAGGAATAGATGCCATCTCTAACAGAGCCTTTCCACAGCCTTCAAATTAAAATCTCGCATACTCTTTGACCCAATGATAAATCATACATTCTCCTAGTTGTGAATCATACATCTATGCTCTAGACAGTACTCAAAACGTATGTAGAGGGAAGTTTAGTAAAGCACTGATTGTGCTAGCAAACACTTGTAAGAATTAAATATTCACTTATCGGGAATTGATTTGATAAATTATGGTATATCCATATAATGGTTTTCTGCATTAGTATAAAAATATTCAGGTATATCTGTATGCCCTTGTATAGAAAAATGCTTACACTAAGAATTAATTGCATAAAAACAAGTTAAAGAACTCTATGATCTCATTAGTGTGAAAAGATCCTGTTTATTTTACATATTTTCCTAAGATGCTAATATTTTTGCGATTACCAAGAATGACTTCTATTACAAAAACCAATTCTAACACAGTGTTATGAATCACTCACATTGATTCATGGCTTATAAGCAGAGGCACTGACAACTTTTTATGCTGGATGATCAAGGGTGTTTGTTTAGTGAACAACTTTAGAAGACAGAGATGGTTTCCCTTTAGAGCAGAGGGCAGATTTTTTATTTTTTTAACTACCAGTATAATAATGTCTCCCTCCGGTGAAGAGATTGGGCCAATTTGCTTGCAGTTTTCTTAGAAAAGATTGAGCTTTTCCTAATTCTGAATTCTCCAGTTGTGACATAAACTCACTGCGTGTTCAGCATCCACCTGTGCCCACCTGCACCTCACCCCCATGAGGCTTGGTTGGCAGCGGATAAGAGGGGCAAGCGTTGGTAAAACATAAAGCTCAGACTGCTTGTTGTGCGTTGAGTAAAAAACTCTTTTTTCTCCAACCCAAGAGTCTTTTGCCTTCTGCCAGAGTCCATTAAAGTGTCTCTTTGAAGAGGCTAAATTATTAGCTTCCGAGTATGGTAAAATCTCTCCATGTTTCTTGACCTGTGAATTACACAAAAATATATTTCAAATAAGATACACAAGATTATAATCTGAATCACACAAAAATTTAATTTATGAATTAAAGAAAATATAACATTTTGACACATAGTACTCTGGGTGATCAAATTTTCCATTAGAAGAAAGAAAAAGAAGCATTTAGCATCCAAGTTATTGTTAATATTCCAAAAGAGGTTCGTTTGAAATAGTATCTGCCATAATGTAGCACATTTTTGTTAAAGTGGTATGAGGAACTAACAGCCCTATCTTTTGGCATTACACTGGAGAAAAAGCTCAATTGTAATAGGATGCACTATATCGGTATAGAATTTGAAGGGTAATATAATAAGCATCGAGATTTCATGTGTTTCTCCAAAAAAAAAAAAAAAGGCAATTCTGATTAATTGGGGGTCCTAGCAGCAGATTCTTAGAGATTAGCCTTGGGTAACAGTCTTTTTTTTTTTTTTTTTTTTTTTTTAGAAATTAATCCTAGTACTATCAAATAAAAAGCAAGCTTTTTGGTATTAGCATAATTTTGTTGAATGAACTGCATTCTCTATGTAATGAAAATGCATTCTGCTTTTATGAATAGTAGTTACATGCAGGAGTTGAGAGAACTGAAATTAAGTGGTCTCATTTACAGTCATTTAATTCCTCATCCACTCCTACAAACCCTCGAGAGCCTAGTTAGGACTCTTTCCATTTGGCTCAGAATGTAAGGCTTGGACCAGTCTGAGGGGAAAGGCACAGTTTGTTCTCCACAAGACAGAGGACACTATAAGTGTAACTGCTGTCAATCTGGTTACAAACTCCTGAGATTATCGAGATGAAAGATTGTGAGTTTGTGCTTTTGCACATGTGGGTGCTTCGGGTCACCTAGAGTTCTTCTGCTTGTTTGATTGAGTCCCCTCTTTCTCTTTCTTTTTCCTCGGTGTCTACATTTTTGAGTCAGATGATTTCACTCTTTGGTCCACAAGCCTGCGCTCAAAGCAAACCAGAGTTTTACCCGGTCTTAAATATCCTATGTGATCCTACTTGACCTGGCCACCCTGCTCTCTCTTCACTTCCACTTTCCTAAAAAGCAGAGCCCAAGGCAAGTGCTTACCAGCAAGAAATTGATTTGGGGAAGTAATTCTGGAGAACCAGAGTGAGGGGACTAGAGACACCAAAGTGGGTAAGAGAAATGAGCAAGGATGAGCTACTGAGCTGGTTACCTCTGTGGGCACCTGTGGCTCAATCCTTGGGACCCCTCTGAGGCCAGGGGTCCTTCGTGCCTAGATGCAATGGGGGAAGCTGTCGTCCTTCATTGCTCCTGTGCTGCTCTGGCGCATGGCGGCCAGGCGCTTTCAGTTTTGCTCAGGAGCGAGGAGAACAGGGCAGGACCCACAGACATACTCACAGTGCTACCCAAGCAGCCTAGGGATGCAGTGAGAGCAGGTCCTACCTGCCTGCTGAAGGAGCAATGGCCAGAGTGAAGGAGGGGTGAGAAGGAAAGGATGTTAGTTGGCACCCCAACACACACGCACATAATTACTCTCTGAGCTCCCCTTCCAAGATTTTCCCTCTCTTTGATGTCCCTTGACCAAACCAGGCACCCTCTGCCTTAACGCATTTGCTTCAGCTGTTTTTCCTATGTGAAAGGCTGTTTCCATAGTATCTTCAGGTCTTTGTTCAGCCCATCCTCTTAAGGATGCAGATATTGATCACTCCCTTGAATATCATATCACCCTCTGTGCTCTTGCCCACAACCCACATTCTCAATCCCCCAAACCTTCAATCCCCCACAAACTCAGTCCTTAAATGCTTCTCTATTTGTTCTCTTCTTTCCTTAGCAATTATCACCTTCAAACCAGCTTTATCACTTATCATTTATATTTATTACTTATAATCTTTCTCCCACTCCCATTCTATAAAACAGAAGCTTCTTTAGGGTTTTAATTTGATTTATTCACTGATGAATATATTCAAACAATCTTTGGATCCATCCCAGTTCTTTCCCTTCATATGTTTTTTTTTAATGTGTATGATGCATACTTTACATTCTTTTTTTTTGTGAATCACTTGACTGATTTTTGTAGATATAATGATTTTACTGTTTTTGTGCTTTAATTTCCGTACTGGATTTATAAGTGATTTCATAATCTGCTTCGATTCAAATAAAATGTGACATCAATTACACAGATTCAAAAAATAGAAATAAAGGGACCAAAGGGCTTACCTTTTTTGCAGTGACTATTAAACATCTTGCTCTTAGAGGAGAGTAATTAAAGTGTTCAAGATGAATTCAAAGCAATTGCACTTAAAAAATTTTATTTTATTATGTTAGTCGCCATACAATGCATAATTAGATTTTGATGTAGTGATCCACGATTCATTGTTTTCATATAACACCCAGTGCTCCATGCAGTACGTGCCCTCCTTAATACCCATCACCAGGCTAACCCAGTCCTCCACCGCCCTCCCCTCTAGAACCCTCAGTTTGTTTCTCAGAGTCCATAGTCTCTCATGGTTCATCTCTCCCTCCGATTTCCTCCCCTTCCTTTTCCCTTCCTTCTCCTAATGTCCTCCTGCTATTCCTTATGTTCCACAAATAAGTGAAACCATATGATAATTGACTTTCTCTGCTTGACTTATTTCACTTGGCATAATCTCCTCCAGTCCCATCCATGTTGATGCAAATGGTGGGTATTCATCCTTTCTGATGGCTGAGTAATATTCCATTGTATATATGGACCACATCTTCTTTATCCATTCATCTGTTGAAGGGCATCTCGGCTCTTTCCACGGTTTGGCTATTGTGGACATTGCTGCTATGAACATTGGGGTGCATATGGCCCTACATTTCACTACATCTGTGTCTCTGGGGTAAATACCCAGTAGTGCAATTGCTGGGTCATAGGGTAGCTCTATTTTTAATTTTTTGAGGCACCGCCACACTGTTTTCCAAAGTGGCTGTACCAACTTGCATTCCCACCAACAGTGTAAGAGGGTTCCCCTTTCTCCACAACCTCTCCAACATTTGTTGTTTCTTGCCTTGTCAATTTTTGCCATTCTAACTGGTGTAAGGTGGTATCTCAATGTGGTTTTGATGTGAATTTCCCTGATGGCTAATGATGATGAACATTTTTTCATGTGTCTGTTAGCCATTTGTATGTCTTCTTTGGAGAAATGTCTGTTCATGTCTTCTGCCCATTTTTTTTGACTTGATTATTTGTTTTTTGGGTGTTGAGTTTGAGAAGTTCTTTATAGATCTTGGATACCAGCCCTTTATCTGTAATGTCATTTGCAAATATCTTCTCCCATTCTGTGGGTGGCCTCTTTGTTTTGTTGACTGTTACCTTTGCTGTGCAGAAGATTTTATCTTGATGAAGTCCCAGAAGTTCATTTCTGCTTTTGTTTCATTAGCCTTTGGAGATGTATCTTGAAAGAAGTTGCTGTGGCTGATGTCAAAGAGGTTATGACCTATGTTCTCCTCTAGGATTTTGATGGATTCCTGTCTCACATTGAGGTCTTTCATGCATTTTGAGTTTATCTTTGTATATGGTGTTAGAGAATGGTTGAGTTTCACTCTTCTGCATGTGGCTGTCCAATTTTTCCAGCACCATTTATTGAAGAGACTGTCTTTTTTCCATTGCATATTTTTTCCTGCTTTGTCGAAGATTATTTGACCATAGAGTTGAGGGTCCATATCTGGACTCTCTCTTCTGTTCCATTGGTCTATATGTCTGTTTTTGTGCCAGTACCATGCTGTCTTGGTGATCACTGCTTTGTAATATAGCTTGAAATCGGGCAACGTGATGCCCCCAGCTTTGTTTTTCTTTTTCAGCATTTCCTTGGAGATTCAGGGCCTTTTCTGATTCCATACAAATTTTAGGATTGTTTGTTCTAGCACTTTGGTAAATGTCATTGACATTTTGATCGGGATGGCATTGAAGGTATAGATTGCTCTGGGTAGCATAGACATTTTAACAATGTTTATTCTTACGATCCATGGGCATGGAATGTTTTTCCATCTTTTTGTGTCTTCAATTTCTTTCATGAGTGTTCTGTAGTTTCTAGAGTATAGATCCTTTACCTCTTTGGTTAAGTTTATTCTGAGGTATCTTACGGTTTTTGGTGCTATTGTAAATGGAATCATTTCTCTAATTTCTCTTTCTACAGTTGCATTGTTAGTGTATAGGAAAGCAACTGATTTCTGGGCATTGATTTTGTATCTTGACACATTACTGAATTGCTGTATGGGTTCTAGTAATTTGGGTGTGGAGTCTTTTGGGTTTTCCACATAAAGTATCATGTCATCTGTGAAAAGAGAGAGTTTGACTTCTTCTTTGCCAATCTGAATACCTTTTATTTCTTTTTGTTGTCTGATTGCTGTTGCTAGGACTTCTAGTAAATGTTGAACAATAGTGGTGAAACTGGGCATCCTTGGCGTGTTCCCGATCTTAAGGGAAAGGCTCTCAGCTTTTTCCCTTTGAGGATGATATTCACTGTGGGTTTTTCATAGATGGATTTTATGAACTTGAGGAATGTTCCCTCTACCCCTATACTACGAAGAGTTTTAATCAGGAAAGGATGCTGTATTTTGTCAAATGCTTTTTCTGCATCAATTGAGAGGACCATATGGTTCTTCTCTCTCCTCTTATTAATGTGTTTATTTAATTTGTGAATGTTGAACCACCCTTGCATCCCGGGGATAAATCCCACCTGGTCGTGGTGGATGATCCTTTTAATGTATTGTTGGATCCTATTAGCTAGGATTTTGTTGAGGATTTTGGAATTGGAATCCATATTCATCAGGGATATTGGTCAGAAATTCTCCTTTTTGATGGGGTCTTTGCCTGGTTTGGGAATTAAGGTAATGCTGGCCTCATAGAATGAGTCTGAAAGCTTTCCTTCTGTTTCTATTTTTTGAAACAGCTTCAGGAGAATAGGTATTATTTCTTCTTTGAATGTTTGGTAGAATTCTCCAGGGAATCCATCAGGCCCTGGACTTCTGTTTTTTGGGAGGTTTTTGATCACTGCTTCAATCTCATTGCTGGTTATTGTCCTATTCAGGTTGTCAATTTCTTCCTGTTTCAGTCTTGGGAGTTTATAGGTTTTCAGGAAGGCATCCATTTCACCCAGTTTGCTCAGTGTATTGGTATATACTTGATAATTTCTAATAATGGCAGGGATAAGTCAACAGTATTATAAATTTTACATTGGAAATATCGATCTATCTTTTTAATGCCTTTTGATACGTGGTTTATTTCATGTTTTTACAATTTTACCATTTTAAATGTTACACTTTAATATAGTAAAAATGAATTCCCTTTTTTCTTTAGCTCATTTGAATTAAGTTTCTTTAACTTTCAATTAAAAATCATACAACACATAGAAGGTTACTTATTTCTCCTAATTTTGGATTTGTACGTATGAGCTGGGATCTGATTGCAAGTTGTTGAATGAACTAAAATATGTACCAGATAATAATCTTATACAGGATAAAGAGACACCAAATTGAATTTTTCAGATGTGAAGAGCACTTCATATTCATGAATATAATTTCATTTTCAAATTTTATAAGGTCACATAATGGTGGGTATATAAGAAAGCAATGGCAAAAGGAGTATATGAAGGAATATCCCTATATCATATTATTATTAAAGCTGGCCAAAATATTTTAGGGATTTTGAAGGGTAGGAAAATATGCATCTCAGAATGGATGAAATATAGCATGTCCAAAATATTTTAGGGATTTTGAAGGGTAGGAAAATATGCATCTCAGAATGGATGAAATATAGCATGTCACTTGTCAGAGACAGATAAGCATCAGAGGAATGCTACAACAAAAGCTTTCTGAAAGCTCAAGGTAGGAAAGAGAATTTTTGTTGGGATGATCAGGAAGGTATTTCTGGAGGAAATGGTAGCTAAGATGAGCTTTGATAAGTTGGTATTTGGCAGCCTGAGTCTGTCTATAAATGTGGTGGCATATAGATAGAGAAAATAGTAAGAACAAGGCAAAGAACACATGGGCATGCTCAGGAGATACCAAATATGTGGAGAAAAACCTAGATAAATGAAGTTATTATTATGGACTGAATTGTTTTCCCTCAAAATTAATATGTGGAAGCCATCACCCTCAATGTAAATGTATTTGGTGACAGGGCATTTAAGGAGGTAAAGTTAAATGAGGTCATAAAGGTGGGGCCAAATCTGATAGGAAATATTGTTATAAGAAGAAGAGACACCAGAGTTCTCTCTCTCCACATGCACAGAGGAAAAGACAGCCATCTACAAATCAGGAAGAGAGATCTCACCAGAAACTAACCCCAATGGCACTTTGATATAGACTTCTAACCTCTAGAACTGTGAGAAAATAAATGTCTGTTGTTTAAGCCACCCAGTCTGTGGTGTTTTGTTACGGCAGCCTGAGTAGATTAAGGCAGTGATGTGATAACCATAATAAGAGATAATATTCAGTGAGTGTCTATTCAGTGAGTGACACTGATAATATTTAGTTAGTGTCTATTATTTGTTACTATGCACATTACTTTACACATAAGACCTCTATTTCTCAAAAAAATCCCTACATGGTGAGTTATTTTATAGATAGAAAATAAAGAAATGAGATTTAGTAGCTTGATCCAAGTCACATAATTCATGAACAGAACAAAACTTCAAACTGATTCCAGTACGCTAATGGGTATTCTGGAGCTGGCTTGTTCCAGATCTTGAGAACTGATTATGGAAATCTCTTCCCAAAGGATCATGCTTGAAATCAACCATGGTTGGAGTACTTACACCACAGAAATTGGCAAACACTAAAAATTAGGTCTTCCCCAACCACCTCCCCCCTCCCCACAGAAAGCTAGTTGCTAAACATTTACCATCATACCACCAATGGCAATACATTACCTCCTACATAAAGAAGAGGAGGAAAAAAACTGCAAAGACAGGTTGAAATCACTGTAGAGGGTTTACTTTATTTTTTTAGAAAGGTAAGAGCTTTTTATCTTTTTTTAAAGATTTTATTTATTTATTTATTTTAGAGAGAGAGAGCATTAGCTGAGGGAGAGAGAGAGAGAATCCTAAGCAGACTCCATGTCCAGTCTTGGAGCCTGATGCAGGCCTCAATCTCAGGACCCTGAGATCATAACTTGAGCTAAAATCAAGAGTCCAACACTTAACTGACTGAGCCACCCAGGCACCCAAACTGTAGAGGGTTTAAATGTTGATTATACTTGTTTATTGTTGCTGCAGAGTAGCACTAACTATTCAAGTTTAGTTGAGTGCCAAAATATTAATTGCATTGAAGATTACAGTTAATACATATTTTTTCTTATTGCCTGTTAACAAAGAATATGGAGTAATATCTTATGTTCTCAGCCAACAGGAGGACCACCACTGTGGGTTTTTTCCAATTTAGTGGCTTTTTATAAATGCTTTCTTATTCTAATTTAGTCTCTCCTTTTGTGTTGCATTCTAGAGAAAGTATGAACTGAAATGGCTGGCAAAGCAGCTGCAGCAGATAGTACTAGAAGGATATTGAAAATGTCTGGAAAAATTGCCATACTGGGTGTAAAAATGCAAATTTTATGGATGTTCAGAGCAGATGAATATTCCAGGGATTGGTGGAGAAAACAGATGGTGACAAGAGCTTATTAGGGATTACTGCACATTGTCTTATATCTTAAAGGGCATCATAAAAAAGTACTACAATCTGAGCAGAAGCAAATAACAATGCATGAGTGGTATCTAAAAGAAACTATGGCTGAGGGCCAAATCTCAGACTCTGAGGAGCTGATAAGAAGGAAACACCAAATGTCTTGAGCACATTGCTATAACATCTATACTCTAAAGGAATGGACTACTGTGTAGCTCATTATGATCACACCCCACCTTTGATGAGCATCATTTGTCTACAGTTTTAATGTTGTTACATGAATGAAGAGATGCTGATTGGGTTTATATAAAAAAATTAAGTTGCTTTGAGTGTTGAGAGAAACAATTAAGTTCAATTTTATTTAATGTTATGATTTGCTATTTTGGTTGCCAACACTGTACCTCTGTATTGTACTTCACTGTAACAGTCATGTGTACATATTGATAAGCATAACCACAGGATTGCACTTTATGTTAAAAAGTTCAACTTCAAAGATAGATGAGGTCAGCTGAGTATGTATGCTTTACAAGGAACCCAATTAGTCCAAAAGAATAACTGATAATAGTATCAGGCATAGTTTTGATTACTACAGATTGTAATGAATCTTGAAATCTGGAATTGTAATACCTTTAGCTTTTTGTCCTTGTTTCTCAAGATTGCTTTAGTTATTTGGAGTCTTTTATGATTTCATATAAATTTTAGTATTATTTGTTCTAGTTCTGTGAAAAATGCTGTTGGTATTTTGATAGGGATTGCATTAAATTTGTAGATTGCTTTGGGTAATGGACATTTTAACTATTAATTTAATAATCCATGAGCATGGGATAGCTTTCCACTTGTGTCATCTTCAATTCCTTTCATCAGTGTTTTATAGTTCTCAGAGTACAGGTCTTTCTTTTCCTTGGTTAAGTTTATTCCTAAGTTGTTTCTCCTCCTCCTCTTCTTCTTTTTTTAAAAGAGGGAGGAAGAGGGGCAGAAGGAGAGAGAGAATTGTAAGCAGGCTCCACACCCAGCACAGAGTCTAAGGCGGGGCTGTACCTCACAACCCTGACATCATGACCTGAGCTGAAATCAAGAGTCGGACACTTAGGCGACTGAGCCATCCAGGCACCCCCTAAGCCTTGTATTCTTTTGGCTGCAATAGTAAGTGGAATTGTTTTTTAAAACTTCTCTTTCTGCAGCTTCATTAATAGTGTATAGAAATGCTATCAGTTTCTGGGTATTAATTTTCTATCTTTCAACTTTGCTGAATTCATTTATTCTAGTAGTTTTTTGGTGGAGTCTTCAGGGTTTTCTATGTGTGGTATCATGTCATCTGCAAATGGTGTCAGTTTAACTTCTTGTTACCAATATGGTAAGAATTATCTTATCTTATCTGATTGCTGTGGCTAGGATGTCCAGTACTATGTTGACTAAAAGTGGTAAAAGTGGACATCCTTGTCTTGTTCAGACCTATACATATAGAGAGCAAACTGGTGGTTGCCAGAGGGAAGGGGGTGAGGGGTTGGGCAAAATGGGTGAAGGGGAGTGGGAGGTACAGACTTCCAGTTATGAAATGAATAAATCCTGGGAACAAAAGATATAGCATAGGGAATATAGTCAATGATTTTTTTAAGTTTTTATTTAAATTTCAGTTTAACATACAATGTAATATTAGTTTCAGGTGTACAATATAGTGATTCAACACTTCCATACAACACTCAGTGCTCATCACAACTAGTCAAGGTATTGTAATAGCACCTAATGGTGTCAAATTGTAGCTACACTTTGTGGTGAGCATAGCATAACTATAGAGCTGTTGAATCACTGCTTAAACTTGAAACAAATGTAACAGTGTGTGTCAACTATACTCAAAAATAATTTAAAAAACTAGTATCAGGCAATTGAATAATGGCTTCTTAAAGGAAGTTTAAGATAGTCTGTGATATATTGTCTTAGAGTTTATTTAGCATATTTTAGTTGCAATGAAGACATTTTGGTGGAGAAAAAGCTATCATGCAAAGAAATAATGGAAACAATATTTCAATCACATAGTTTATGGTGATAGTTAAAAATATTTTATATTAATTTCTTTTTCTGTCCATGTTTCTAAGCAAAAATAATTAAAAGGATTATACTCTAGAGAGGAAACTCATGTAGAAATAACTGTCCTGTAATGTTTTATCAACTGAAATGTTTTTAACTGGAATACTAACATGGCTATTTTTTAATGAATATATGTGTGATTTTTAAATGTTAAATAGTTAAATCTTAGAATCTGATGAAAACACATGTGAATACAGTTGACCTTTGAACAACACAGATTTGAATTGTGCCAGTCTACTTACATGTAGATTTTTTTAATAAATATAATATAGTGCTCTAAATGTATTTTTCTCTTCCTTACAATTTTCTTAATATTTTCTTTTCTCTAGCTTACCTCATTGTAAGAATATAGTCTATAATACATATAACATACAAAATAAATGTTATTGACTGTTTATGTTATTGGTAAGGCTTCTGGTCAACAGTAGACTATTAACAGTTAAGTTTTGAGGGAGTCAAAAGTTATACTCAGATTATTTTTCTTTTTTTTTTAAAGATTTTATTTATTTATTTGACAGAGAGAGACACAGCGAGAGAGGGAACACAAGCAGGGGGAATGTGAGAGGGAGAAGCAGGCTTCCCACCAAGCAGGGAGCCCAAATCAGGGCTCGATCCCAGGACCCTGGGATCATGACCTGAGCCAAAGGCTGACGCTTAACTGCTTAACTAACTGAGCCTCCCAGGCACCCCCAACTCCAGTAATGTGATCCAATTATTTGAACAATGGCAACATAAATAGGATATGTACAATGGAACAAAAATCAGGTTGCCCTCAAAATGTGCTGGCTGCCTGGGTCGCTCAGTTGGTTAAGCATCTGTTAAGAACTTGCTAAAAAAGTGAGAAATGAATGAAAATTAGGAACTCATTATCTGGGTTATTATGATTGAAAAGAATTTGACTTTAAGCATTAAATCAAATCAACATACAGAGCTAACCTAATTTATTATAAATTTTAATGCAAAGTTAAATAAAAAAATGAAAAAAGGGAAAATTGGATAATAATTAAATCCTGAGTTAAATTAATGAAATTGTGTAAAAGGATAGAGACAGGGGGTGCCTGGGTGGCTCAGTTGGTTAAGCGACTGCCTTCGGCTCCGGTCATGATCCTGGAGTCCCGGGATGGAGCCCTGCATCGGCCTCCCTGCTCGGCAGGGAGTCTGCTTCTCCCTCTGACCCTCTTCCCTCTCGTGCTCTCTCTCTACCATTCTCGCTCTCTCTCAATAAATAAATAAAAATCTTTAAAAAAAAAAAGGATAGAGACAGTGGGGATACTGTTATTCCAAAGGGTGGAACAAAATGCTGTATTTCTGATCTTTCTTATTGGGTTTTCAAAATGATTGTTATACTCTTCATATTTATAAGAAAAATGGAAACATGAATTTTTAAATCTTTATTATAAAAAGTATTGAAACATTTTGACAGCAGAAAAGGGCTCCTAGAATTTGTCATTAAGAAATGATCCCATATGTAGAATAAAGTGCATGAATATTTTAGTGCTACATTATTTTTAACAGCAGAAACTTGGAAATAACCTCTTTAATGCTAGGGAAATGGTTACATAAGTATAGTTATCCATAATATAGTTAATAAGTAGGCATTAAAAGTGATGGTGAGAAATAATTCATAATACTATGAGGAAATGCTTAAAATTTGGGGGAAAATTTAAGTGTATGTAATCTATATGTGTATGCATGCACATGCACAATACACATTGCATACTTATTTCATAAAATATTTGCTACCTACCTAAACTGTATGTTGAAATAAATACACAAAAATTGTTCCTGTCGTGTAATGGTCATGGAACTTTAGGTAATGTTTCCTCTTTAGGTAATGTTTAACACATACACATAAAACATAAAGTCACAAACATTGAATTGGTCATATTAAGCTATTACTCCCCAGGAAAATACAAAATTACATCCTATAAGTTTTTGGTCACAACGTTTCATCAATTAATCTATACATAAACTTGTTTTATGTGTTTCTACTTAAAAACACTATATATATATATTTCTTACAAGTAATTATGTTCAGTATTTCTTTATAATAAAGCACTAGTCATGGAAGGTTTAACACTATCTTGATTCTGGGTACGTGGCTGTAAATTACTTTGGCTTTCAGCCTCACAACAGCGATGTCCAAACCCCTTTTTTTAATGTCATCGTCTCATAAATTCACAAGTTTAGCCATTTTCTCTTTTTTCCATAACTTCATCAAGTGTGATAGGTGTTACTTTAGCACTTTCTGGAGCAGCCTCATGTACAAATCACTGAATTTTTTCTTCTTTATCCTGGATATGTCATGTTGTTGGTTCATTAACATTGGACTCGAGGCCAACAGCACTATAACTCATGCTTGTATGAAACTTATCCAACACATGTATTTTGTCCTCCTTAAGACACAGCACAGCTTCTTGTCCTTAGGAACACTAGACAGAACTTCAGTCCTGTATTTGGAGCCCATTTGAAACAACAAATCACCAACAAAAAGCACACGAATGCAAAACACAAGGCACTAAACTGACTAGGAAAAGGATACATGCTTACAACATAAGAGCTGAAGCCAGAAGGCAGAGAATAGCCTTCTTTGACCTCAGCTGGTAATGTGTATTGCAGGGTAAATCAAATTTTCACTACTTTGTGCATGTCCACAAATGATCTGGAATGATTATGAAAGCATTGGCAGTATTGATTTGGGGATTACAAATAAATTTTAGTGAGTAAGTGAATATGCAAATGTAGAATCTATGAATAATGAGGGTCAAGTGTGCGTGTGTGTGTGTGCATGTACATGTATATAACATAGTTTATTGTATTCACATGTTTTTATACCTAGAAAATAGAATTGGCTGAGAAATAAAGTTTTTGTCTATAAAAATTATCAATTTTCTTATATATAAAGAAAAAACCTCGTTCATAATGGCAACAAATATAAGTGCATTAATATTCTATTGATAGAAATTCTTAATATTTAAATTAACAATTTTTCTTTAATTATAAATTTAATTGGTTCTAAAATTTGATTGGTTAGTTATAAATTTAATTGTCAATAATTTTGGTAGGGAAATTTTTTAAAAATATATTTTAGAGAAATCTGGAATGTAAAAAAATGCCAAATGGTATTTTCAGAAAAAGAGTATAGAATTTCATAGCAAATATTAAAACAAATTTTAGTCACAGAAGACTAGACAGAAAAAAAATGGAGCATAATAGAGAAACCAGAAACACCCCTTGTTATATGTAAACATTTAATAAGTAATGAAGAGACATCATACCTTAGCAGAAAAAATAGTCTGTAAGTACAAGCATACCTCATTTTATTGTGCTACCTTATTGCACTTCATAGATACTATATTTTTTTTAAACTTGAGACAGAGCAAGTGCAAGAGAGAGCATGAGTGTGGGCGGGGGGAGGCAGAGGGTGGAGAAGCAGGCTCCCCACTGAACAGGGAGCCCTACACGGGGCTCGATCCCAGGACCCTGAGATCATGACCTAAGCAAAGGCAGATGTTTCACCGACCCAGGCACCCCAACAGATACTATGTTTTTTACAAATTGAAGGTTTATTGCCATCCTGCATGGAAAAAGTCTATTGGTGCCATTTTTCCAACAGCATTTGCTCACCTCGTGCCTTTTTGTCACATTTTGGTAATTCTTGCAATATTTCAAACTTTTTATTTTTTTTAAAGATTTTATTTATTTATTTGAGAGAGAGAGCACATGAGAGGGGGGAGGGTCAGAGGGAGAAGCAGACTCCCCACCAACCAGGGAGCCCAATGCGGGACTTGATCCCAGGATTCCAGGATCATGACCTGAGCCAAAGGCAGTTGCTTAACCAACTGAGCCACCCAGGTGCCTGTCTGTGATCAGTGACTATGACATGCTAAAAGCTCAGATGATGGTTACTATTTTTTTTTTTTAGCAATAAAGTATCTTTTTAAGATTTATTTATTTATTTTAGAGAAAGAGCACATGGGGGCAGGAGTGGAGGGTTAGAGGGAGGGGGGAGAGAGTCTTAAACTAACTCCACGCTGAGTGGACTCTGAGATCACAACCTGAGCTGAAACCAAGAGTCAGATGCTTAACCGACTGTGCCACTAAGGTTTACCCAGTAATAAAGTATTTTTAAATTAAGGTCTATGCATTGGTTTTTGGATATAACAGTATTGCACACTTAATAGACTACAGTATAGTGTAAATATAACTTTTATATGAACTGAAAGACCAAAAAATTTGACTTGCTTTACTGAGATATTGGCTTTATTGTGGTGGTCTGGAACCAAACTTGGCAATATCTTTGTGGTATGCCTGTAGTGTTAATTGATGTGTTTATGTGCATGTGTGTTTGATTACACATATATTTTATCTCATGTGCTGCTTCAATATTAATTAAAACTATTGTTCTAATAAGTTATTTTTATTTAAAACAAGTCCCTCAAAACCTCTGCATCTTGAATTCTCCATTTATAAAATGAAGTAGTAGATCTATAATTCTATAACTGATGATTGATAGCCTTAATATTTAATGGGTTTTGGAGCAGGCTGTCAGGCACATGAAAGCTGATTGGACATGTCTTTTCCAAATTCCATTTTTAGTGACAGCAAATTGGTAGCTTGAAATTGACCATGTTAGGAATATTTTCACCAGGGAAATTAGCAGATGCTAGAAATCAGGTTTTTTTTCTCCCAGAAAATCAGTGTTTCAACATGTGTCCACACACTACTGTTTATACTTTTATAGATTATATCTGTGTTATAATATAAAACATTTATTAATCCAAAATAATTTCTAATGAGTAGCAATTTCAATAGCATGAAGGGACTCTTTGTGAAAACCTGAATTCTGTGAAATTATATTTTGGTATAAACATAAAATAAAGACAGAATAATATGGAGATATTTGGGATATAAAACACTAGGTGTTACCCTTTCAAGCATGTGAATGATCTAAGGTAGTGATACTCAGTTCTGACTACACATTTGAAACACATGAGGCACTTCCTGGGACCTCTGCCCCCAACATTTTATGATTTAATTGATTTGGAATGGGACCCAGGCATCCATGTTTGTTTAAAAGTCCCTGAAGTGAATCTGTGTGGTCAGATTGTCCTAAGGTAGTTATATAGTGGTAAGGTAACAATAAGGTAATTATATAGTGTTCTCTAACTATATAATTAGGGAGCTGCACCTTCCAAGTTCCCATTTATGCCAAGATGTGCTTGAGAATAAAGGTTTGTTTAGTTTTATTTTATTTTTTTAAAGATTTTATTTATTGATTTGACAGAGAGAGACACAGTGAGAGAGGGAACACAAGCAGGGGGAGTGGGTGAGGGAGAAGCAGGCTTCCTGCCGAGCAGGGAGCCCGATGCGGGGCTTGATTCCAGGAGTCCGGGATCATGACCTGAGCTGAAGGCAGACGCCCAACGACTGAGCCACCCAGGCGCCCAAGTTTTGTTTAGTTTTAAAAGTTGCACTTAGAAATTTCAGTTTTTGTACCTCTGCCTTTACAGAGTGACAAGGGAGAATATGGTAAATGAAGGAGCTCAAAGCTACTTTCTTTGGCTATTAAAAAAAATCAATCTGTTGCTTAGATTAGCAAATTAAGCTATGAATAGAATGTCTATAATTCGTTTTTTAATATTCTCTATAGTTTCACAGATTTCTTTTTTTAAGTTTTTTTCTTTTTTATTGTTATGTTAATCACCATACATTACATCATTAGTTTTTAAATTTTTTATTGTTATGTTAATCACCATACATTACATCATTAGTTTTTGATGTAGTGTTCCATGATTCATTGTTTGCGTACAACACCCAGTGCTCCATGCAGAACATGCCCTCTTTAATACCCATCACCAGGCTAACCCCACCCCCCTCCCCTCTAGAACCCTCAGTTTGTTTCTGAGTCCATAGTCTCTCATGGTTCGTCTCCCCCTCCGATTCCCCCCCTTCATTCTTCCAGATTATTTATTTATTTATTTGACAGAGAGAGAGACAGCGAGAGAGGAAACACAAGCAGGGGGAGTGGGAGAGGGAGAAGCAGGCTTCCCGCTGAGAAGGAGCGCAATGCGAGGCTCAATGCGGGGCTCGATCCCAGGACCCTGGGATCACGACCTGAGCCGAAGGTAGACGCTTAACGACTGAGCCACCCAGGCACCCCTAGAATGTCTATAATTCTAAGGCTGACATATAAATTCCGAATCAGCAGAGAAGAGAACTGGAAAAAAGGAAAGTTAAACAATCTAATAGAAAACAAAAAAGGGAGTGAAGTATATGATGCATAGAAATATCATTTCCTGGGCGCCTGGGTGGCTCAGTTGGTTAAGCGACTGCCTTCGGCTCAGGTCATGATCCTGGAGTCCCAGGATCGAGTCCCACGTCGGGCTCCCTGCTCAGCAGGGAGTCTGCTTCTCCCTCTGACCCTCCTCCCTCTCGTGCTCTCTATCTCTCATTCTCTCTCTCTCTCAAATAAATAAATAAAATCTTAAAGAAAAAAAGAAATATCATTTCCCAAACCACTTAGGTGGTCAAAATAACATCATTGACATAAATCTACATGAACTAAACATGACAATTAAAAGATGAGAAAGACTTTATTAAAGAATATCCCAATTATATGTTATATGTGTACATGAGAGATACACAGAAACATAAGGAAAAGAGAAAGTTTTAGTCATTTGCTCATTTTTTCATTTACCAATTTTTTTTTTCCTGAGTGCCTACTATGTGCTGGGCGATATTCTCTGTTCTAGCAGTACAGCCATAAAACAAATCCTCGCCCTCTTGGAGCTTCTGTTCTTGGAGGGTGGGGGTGAGGTCCAAGGATGACAGATGGTAACCAAAGTAACTAGTCTATACTATGTTAGTAGAGGGAAGTGCTTTATAAGGAAAAATAAAGCAGAAAAAACTGATAGATAATTTGAAGAGAGTGCAATTTAAAATAGAATGATTGGGCACCAGGGTGGCTCAGTCAGTTAAGCATCTGCCTTCGGCTCAGGTCATTATCTCAGAGCCCTGGGATGGCATCCTGCATCAGGCTTCCTGCTTGGCGGGGAGTCTGCTTCTCCCTCTGCCTCTCCCCCTACTTGTACTCACTCACTCTCTCTCTCTCTCTCTCATGCTCTGTCTCATGATCTCTCTCTCTCTCAAATAAATAAATAAAATCTTTAAAAAATAAATAAAATAGAATGATCAGGGAGGCAGAACAGAAAATGAAATTTGAGTAAATTCAAAAGCGGGGGAGGGTGATGTTTCAGCAGCATGGATATTGGGAGCTGGACCCTGGAAGGAACTGGCCACTGGGGAGCTTGCCTGGGTGTTCAAGGATTGGTAAGGAAGCCTGAATGAGCAAAAGGAGAGTAGAGGAAATGAGGACCCGGAGGTCATGTCCAGATGGCACAGAACTTTCTGAGTCATATAAGGATTTTGCCTTTTATACTGAGTGGAATTAAAAGCTACCAAAGTGTTATAAACAGTGGATGAAACTGGCTTTTAAGCTAAGAGATGTGCCCTGCTAGCTGTGTTAATGAGGAAGGGACCAACCAGGAGGATGTTGTGTTAATCCGCATAAGAGAAGATGGTGATTTAGATCAGGATGGTAGCAATGGAGGTACCAGCAGGTAGAGCCTGTGGGAATCTTTCATAATTGCATAAGAACAAAGAGGAATCAGAGATAACTCTAGTATTTCTGGCCTGAGTAATGGGACATAGGAAATTTACATTAACTGAGATAAAGTTTTTAGGGGTTGCAGATAGGAGAGGGAGAAGGTAGGATTTTGAGTTCAAGTCACTGTGAACTCACAGGAGTGTCAATGGAGATTAAGGCTGCATATAGTGAATTTGCAAAGAATGAAAGAGGAGGAACTCGAGTGAGTTCAAATAGTTTTATAGTAAAGAAAAGAAGAATGGGGCAGTAGTTGAAGCGCAAAGTAGTGCCAAGACTTTTTACTCACGGGATATATAAGAGCATGTTTGTCTGATGATGGGTTAAATCTCAGGTAGGGAAATATTTTTGAAACCTTTTATATGTATTGACAATAATCCTCAAATTTACATGACATTACCAATATTCAAGTTGAAAGAAACTTTTCTAAACTTTCAATAATAAATACAAGATGTATCATTTTTTCCAAATTTCTTATACTTGAAATCTATGGTGATTTATTCTGTTTTAGATAAATTCTACATTTATACTAATTTTATATTATTTTGTACTCCTTTCCTAAAAAGGGCCCTTAAAATTTGTAAGCTCTGGCCCCACAAAAACCTGGATCTGCCCTTGGCAAGATGTCCTGGAGAGGTTAAAAGTAATAGAATTTAGAATACGAAAGGAGCGTTCATTTGTCGAAGTTAGAGATGAGGTAGAGTATGTGGATGAAAATGCAGGGAAGTGGGGGAAGAGATAGTGGGTGCTTCTGGAAGCTTTCTGATTAGTTATATTTTCTCAGTGAAATAAGAGCCCAGGTGGTTATCAGGGAATGAGAATGAGAAAGGATATGTTAGAAGTTTGAGGATTGAAGTGGGTGTCAGGGTGGCTCAGTTGTTAAGCATCTGCCTTCGGCTCAGGTCCTGATCCCGGGGTCCTGGGATCGAGTCCCTCATCGGGCTCCCTGCTCTGTGGGGACCATCTCTCTCTCTCTCTGTGTGTCTCATAAATAAATAAATAAAATCTTTTTTTTTTTTAAAGAAGTTTGAGGAATGAGGAAATGACATGAAATCAATGTGAAACAGAGTGAGAGAGTGAATGGATTGGGGCAATACACCATTCTGAAGCAGCATTGAGAGCCCACTTGAGGCTGGTGATCATGAGTATGAAGTATCACTTAGCCTGGCCTTTTGGCTTCCCTCTCTGTGGGAAGATGCACAAAAAAGCCAAAACGGCTTTATCTGTATCATTTCACCACATTAAGAGAGAAGGGCAAGATAGTTGAAAAAGTATGCCAGAGAGTATCAGAATGCATAGTAAGAAAGTTCATTTGGCTGAGGAGGAGAATGGAGGACACAAGAGAGCAGCGATAAGAAGTAAGGTTATTGATGGACTATAGGTCCTTGTGGGGCATAAATAATGTTGAAGTTGAGTTATCAGAAATATAGTCAGTAATGTATGGGAAGCTGGATATTTCCATAGAGATAAAAGGAAATGTCACCATTATTAGTGATGACATAGTCTATTACATGCCACGAGCCGTGGAGGTAGGGTGGGGGAGAAATCAAGGAACTGAGTGAGCAGTATCCTGGAATTATTCATCAAATGGATATTGAAATCACCAAAAATTATGTCAGGAATAATGTTGTAGAGAATGGCAATGAATCTAGATTCTGTTGATGACCACAATGACAAGGGACTGTAGATGACATAGTTAGATGACATGACATTTAAAGCTGAGGAGGTTTTGAGAGGAGGGGGTCATGAATAATCTTAAAGCCAGAATGAGGAACAAGGGGAAAATCTTCCTTACCCTCTAGCCCAATGGCACTTGAAGATGGAAAAGGGAACTTCTAAACTGCAGAGGAAAGCCCTGTTCCAATGGGAGATCGGTAGAAAGTGAGAGGCACAATAGGGGAAGTAAAACGATATAACTGAAAAAAAATTAAAACTAATTGATGGCGCTATATTAATCCAGCAAAACTGACGAAGGCAAATGAACAATGTTAGGGGTGATTTCTAAGCTTTTTGGCTCCATCTGTTCCTGTAGACATAGCCATGATGATCGTTCCACATGGGAGTTGAAACTAATGTCCAAGTCCTCGAGAGAATCTACTTGGCACCCACCAGTGCACCTTCTGAAAGTGCAAAGGAATTAACACTGGTGAAGCCCTTCTTGACCACTGAGGATGGACATGTTTTTGTGTCCTGGGCAAATAGTTCTGACATGCATTCATAAGGTAATTAAGAACATCCTCTGGAATGTAGCATTAGGTGCTAAGAGTGATGATCAACTCCACAAAGCATCCTTGACTGGCTTCCCCTTCCTTTCTTCCTTATTCCACTTGGCTTGCTTCCTCTTGCTTCCCGGCATCATCCCCAAATAAACTACTTGCCTGGAAGCCTGTATCTCAGGCTCTGTTTTTAAAGGGAACCAAGCTAAGTATGCAATTATAATATTTTGTAGCCAGGTTACATACATGCATATGTGTTAGAAATAGAACTTATAATAGCTAGTTAGAAATAGTTGGAAATGAATCTTATAATAGCTCTTATTGTGATCATTTATGTGCACTTTGTGTACCTTTAGCGGTTCCAAAAACTTGAGAACCTGATATATTAGTCATGTGGTTTCAGTTGAAGAAGAGAATCTGATGAAATATTTGATAGATTTATAAAATCAAGATCTTAAATACTAAGCAAGACTATGACAGCTCCTCTTTGTGCAAAAGATATCTCAGATACTGAAGATACTGCAACAACTCTAACCACTTTTTAAAGAGGTACAGAGAACTTTTAGCCTTCCTTGGGAATTTTTAAGAACTTGGGAGATAAGCAATCCAGGAAGCTGAGGGTGATGGGCTCTGGGCCTCAGAGCAGCAGAGCCCGAGCCTTAGGAATCCTGAGGAGGGGGGATGTCCTCTTTCTGTGGCTCCAGTCATTCCTTAAACTTGGTCTGCACCTCCCCCCACTATAACACAGGCCCACGTCACTGATTCCTTGCCCTCTCTTCCTCTTTTGGAAGTCTCGTGTCTCCGCTTCCCTGGAGCTTATCAGTGAATCTCCAACCTCAGGGGCATCATGTTGCTCATTTTCTCCCCAAAACTGGATATTTCTCTTTACTCAGTTTGGTCTTTCTTGCACAAGGAAGCTCAGAACAAATATTCCAAAACCTGGTTGTACTTTTTTCTGAGAGCAAAGAGACAGGTTAAAAAAATTTTTTTTTTTTGCTTATTAGTTCATAATGGCAAAATAACCAAAAAAAAGGTGTGTGTGGGGGGGAGGATTCACGAATCAATTAGCCAACATGTTATTCAGTAATGAATATTTTCTCCTATTTTGAAGTATTTCTTGAGGAGAGATTCCCAGAAATGAAATGCTGAAGTAAAAAATATATATAATTTATATTTATAAATTTATAATTTATAATAATTTATATACATAAGTGCACTGTGTTTGATGCCCACCAGCAAATCGAACCCCTTACATTACTCACAAGAAAGCAATAAACACACCAGTTTGCCTTCATTATAGCTGGCATTATTTTTTTAAGAAGTGGCTGATTTGATAGTAAAAATGAAAATAAAGACTGACCACACAACCATTAGCGTTCTCTCTTACAACTGCCACTTTTGGATAAGGATATTCTGTAATTTTTCTAAATTATTTTTATTAACAGGCAAGTGGGAGCAACCCACTGTTTGTGTACAGTGTTCATTTGAAACAAAAATTATTGTTTAATTATATCATCATCCATTGAGAATAGTCATCTGAGCAATTTACAAGCAAGGATCCTCATTATCTGTAAAAGCCTAGTGTAATCAATTAAGTTAAATGCTTCAGTGAAGCTGGAAGAATTGCCCCCTAAGTATTTATTCTGATTACCTGCTATGAGAATAATGTATACATAGCTAAGGCATGAGCTTCAGAATGACAACCCTATGCAGATTGGTCTCTCTAAACCTTAGCATTAAGCAGTTATTTATTTAGTATCAGCCACTATTGGCTAATAATATGAACAGCAGGCTAAAATGATTGAACACATTGGGTCATCAGTAGCAGGAAGTTTCTTCTCTTTCCAGATCATGAGGTGCATTCAATCTGGACAAAGTTAAGTTCATGGGAATTAGAGCTCAAACCACTTAAAGCGTTAGTTCAATATTTAAGTAGCAATGTTTTTGGGAGCACTCTAGTTTGTCTTCATCTGGCCAAGATATAATTGGGATACATACAAAGTGTGTCTCTGAATTGTTCCAGTCTGTACCTGTACAAAAATCTGTAGATCTAATTTTAATCTTCCTTTTGAACTTCAGGTTTCCGTATTCAGACTCAAATTCAAAATATGCAAAATTAAAATGTTATGTTTTTTTTCTTTTAAGATTTATTTATTTATTTATTTGACAGAGAGAGACATAGTGAGAGAGGGAACATAAGCAGGGGGAGTGAGAGAGGGAGAAGTAGACTTCCTGCGGAGCAGGGAGCCCGATGCGGGGCTCCATCCCAGGACTCTGGGATCATGACCTGAGCTGAAGGCAGACGCTTAACGACTGAACCACCCAGGCGCCCCTAAAATTTTATCTTTCAACCCATACATTTGCGCACCCCTGGTGTTCCCCATCTCACTGAGTGGTTCCACCCCCTACCCCCTTGCCTAGTCCAGAAACTCCATTACCACCCTTGAGTATCCTACATTCGAATGAAGGGAGACAGAAAATATACAAATATATCTGAGGAAAATTAACACTATGAAAATATAAAGCAGAGTAAACGGGTACAGTATGAAGGTGAAGCTGTTATAGTGTGAGAACATGCAGAGACGGCACACAAATGAGCATAGGTATTTTCCAATAAAGTGTTAGCAAAACAGGTAATGAGTCCGATTTGGCTGCCCAGATCTATTCTAATGTGTTGTTCTAGAGTGTTGACCAGAATATGTTAACCAAAAAGCATGTATTTCATTTATACTTAGGGATACAGAATAAATAAACCAATATTCACTCAGTAGAGTTTATTTTTTTCACAACTTTTTCTTAAGATTTATTTATTTGAGGGAGAGAGAGAGAGAGAGAGTTGTGGGACAGTGGCAGAGGGAGAAGGAGAGAGAGAGAATCTCAAGCTGACTCCTCACTGAGCATGGAACCTGATGCAGGCTTTGATCTCACAACCCCAAGATCATGACCTGAGCCGAAATCGAGTCAGACGCTCAAACGACTGAGCCACCCAGGCGCCCCGATTTTTTTCACATACTTTTTGATAGTCAGCAAATTTTATGCTAGCAAACAAGTTTAATGTAGGCTTTGATATTGCAAATGTTGAAGATACTTTGTATTAGAGTGTAACTTTTCTTTGTTTTATAAATATTTCATTCCCTCATGTATCTGTGGTTTCAGTGGTAAGATTATTTAGATAAAATAATAAAATGTTACATTTTTTCTTGAGAATTGAAACAAATAATTATCACTTACCCATGATGCAGAGTTCGTTCCAAACAATTTCATCATGGAGTATAATTTTTTATTAGTCAATAAATTCTGTACATTTGGGAATCCCTTTCTATAGAAATGCCACTTTAAGGGTTTTCCAGGCACCAGGCAAAACTTTGCAAAACTATCTGCCCGCTTGCTATTTTTCCTAGAAACACATTCGATGTGTATTATGGGTGCTTCTCTCTGGATAGACAGACAGATAGATAGATAGATAGATTTATAGATACAGAGAGAGATATATTTGATCATCTCTGTATAATTCATTAAAGTACTCAGAAGTCAAGTTTTGACTTTTTATTACAGGTATTATTTAAAAACAATATTAGACTTGTTTTAAGAAAAGTCTATTTTCCTGATGATAACATTCTCCCATAAATCTTCACAATTCCTTTTGTTTACTGGGCTCTGGGTGTGTGGTAGTGCCACCTGCTGGTGTATTGAAGCAAATGTCCGTATCATGAATAAAAGCAATTTACGTGTTGAACAGGATAAAACTGTATTGTGAGGAGCTAGAAAATTGAATAATGTTGAGCACAATTCAAGGTGCATAAAAATATTTCACTGAAATTGAATTTTATTTTTTAAACATTTATTTTTAAATGTAGTAAAATAGTCTTTCTCAGACCTTTAGTGAACTTTTTGGGGATAGTAAAACTTTTTAAACTTTCTAACGAGGAATTCACAACTTTAGGCACCAAAATCATTCTTGTTCAACTTTTTTTATGATTTTTATGAAATGTCTCTAATTTCTCAACTTTCTTGAACAGAATATTAAGAGGACAATTTATCTGATGCACACTCACTGATAGCAAATAGACCTTCAACCAACTTCCCACGTGACTTCCCAAGTCAGTTGATGAATGATCACTGCATGCATGGTACTAGCCTCTCTCTTGCCCTCTAGTTTTCTTTTCCTAACCACTTGTATTAATGGAAACCACCTAAACCATCAACAAAAACTTAAAACTGCTTCTAAAATAAAAGTTTAAAATAATCAGGATGGAAGTATTCATGTCAGTTTGCAAAAAGGCTTGCAATTTAATGCTAGAGTATGTGTACGGGGAGAAGGAGAGAAGACCAACTTCTACCTTAGAAATTTGTTTTTTTTTTAATTAACAAATGAACCAAAAGATTTAACACCATATATTAACTCTCAGTAACTTTCATTTACCCCACTCCTCCAACTCTTTTGAATAGTAGTTAACTACCATTTTCTGAGAGCAGAAAAAGAAGTAGAAGACAAATGGCAAAGTAGACTCGCCCTTAAGGTGAAATTGGAGACAAAATTTATATAAATGTAGTAGTTTTCTCCTCAACTTTCTGAGCATTTCTAGAATCTTCTCTGCCAACTGTACCCCCATTTAGTATCTATGTCCTCATGCTGCACTGCATTTACACAGTGTCGCTAAAATACTGAATACTTGAGATGTTCACTGTCTCCTTGATGCAGTCATCAGTATGCCCTCCCTGGACTAAAGACTATTATACCGCTCTCTGCTTCCCTTTGGCTAGATGGCTTTCAATATTTCTTTATTTTTTACTCCATTTTTAATTGTCAAATTTTAAGTGCTTTTGCTGCAAGTAACTTCAAATTCCTTTAAAAACATTGTGGGCATTCTTTACACATATTCAATAAATAAATATCTATTGTAGCCTTTCTTTACATGAAGGATTTTTTTTTTTCTGGAAAATGATCAGTAAGGCTAGTGACTTATGAATTCTTGGTTACGGTTTTATATGGTTGCTTCACAAATCTTTGCTTGAACCAAAAAGAGTAATAGCAGTGTGAGCATTTTATCTACCTGATGAATCAGTGCCAGGTTATGGGGAAGATTCAAGCTCTTGTGGGCCCCCTGGAAGTCCATAATTTGTTTATTGCTTTTTCTACCCCAGACCAGGGCTGCCCCTGTGGGAATTTAACAGTGAAGGTGCCAGGACAGCTCTCACCTTAGTTTCTATTCACGTGACAGCTCACTTTGGCAAAACAAAGAAAAAGAATACTTTTTAAAAAGCTTTTATTTATTTATTTATTTATTCATTCATTCATTCATCCATTCATTCATTCATTTGAGAGAGAGAGAGCATGAGCAGGGGGAGGGGGAGATGGAGAGGAAGAAGTAGACTCCCCACAGAGCAGGGAGCCTGTTGCAGGGGCTCTATCCCAGGACCCTGGGATCATGACCTGAGCCAAAGGCAGAAGCTTAGCCGACTGAGCCACCCAGGCACCCCAGAAAAAGAATTTTTAAAACTTTTGTGGGCTTCCTAATGTAAATAAAATCTAATGTGATTTTTATACAAAAATACTGGGTGTTTACATATTCTAACAAAATGTAGAAAAGCCATTATTAGCACCTATCACTGTAGAGACACATTATTTGACCATTTGGTGCTAATTTGTTGAGGATTTGAGTTGACATATCTTTGAAGAAACTTTTTCATTCCCTTAAACAACTTATATCTTTATGTCAGTTTGCTGAAAGTGTCCTCTCTTCCTCTACAGAACTGTTTTAAGAGATGGGGGGGGCTGGGGGGATGGGTTAGCCGGGTGATGGGTATTAAGGAGGGCACGTATGGCAGGGAGCACTGGGTATTATATGCAAACAATGAATCATGGAACACCACATCAGAAACTAACGATGTAGGGGCTCCTGGGTGGCTCAGCCGTTAAGTGTCTGCCTTCGGCTCAGGTCATGGTCCCGGGGTCCTGGGATCGAGCCCACATTGAGCCTCGCATCGGGCTCCCTGCTCGGCGGGAAGCCTGCTTCTCCCTCTCCCGCTCCCCCTGCTTGTGTTCCCTCTCTTGCTGTCTCTCTCTCTGTCAAATAAATACATAAAATCTTAAAAAAAAAACTAATGATGTAATGTATGGTGATTAACATAACATAATAAAAAAAAAGAAGTTGGCAAAGGAGACAAAAAAAAAAAGAGTTTCAATTTGAATAAGAAAACTTCAACTTATCCCATTACACTTGAAATTCTAAATCTATACTTGGAGACTACCTAGCCCAACTTTGAACCTCACAATGTACCATCTCTTCTTGTCAATAAACTACTCTCTAAGAGTAAGGTGGATAATTCTGAAGATGCAGGAATTACCAAAAGCTAGTAGAATGAAAAATGAGTCCTAATTTAGTGAAAAGTGACTGCTTTTATGATAGAAGATTATTTGCTATCAGAAGATGATGACAAATTATCTCCTCATGTGTTATTAATGTTTATTGTGATGGACAAAATGGTCACAGACTAATTCAAAGACTGAAAGGCTGGCTGCGATTTGCTTAATTGCAATGGTGACTACGGTACGGGTGGATGTGAGTGCCCGGGAAATGTCCTGGTGGCCAAATGCCAAAGCATCAGACCTAGAAAAGAACACTCAGTATTTCCCAAGTCATAGGATTCTGCGCTGGGAAATACAAGGAGTCTGGTGTTCATCCATTTGCTTACTTGAGCTGAGATCAGTGCGGGTATAATTTGCTATTCAAAATACCAACTTGGTATATAAAGTGTTTTTTTTTTTCTTTTTTTATCATTTTATTTTATTTTTTTCATCACGGTAAGTATCCTCTTTAATCCCTATCTCCTATTTCCCTCTTTCCCTCACCCCCCCGACCCGCTTCCTGACTGGTAACAGTTCGTTCTCTACAGTTAAGAGTCTGTCTTTTGGTGTGTCTCTTTTTTCTTCATTCGTTTTGTCTCTTAAATTCTACACGAGTGAAATCATATGGCATTTGTCTTTCTCTGACTTATTTCGCTTAGCATTATATTCTCTAGCTCCATTCAGGTCATTGCAAATGACAGGATTTCATTCTTTTTGATGGCTAATAATATTCCATTATATTTTTACCACCTCTTCTTTTTTTAATTTTATTTGTTTCACTTAAGTTCAATTAATTAACGTATAAATGTATTACTGGCTTCAGAGGTAGAAGTCAGTGATTCATCAGTCTTATATAATACCCAGTCCTCATTACATCACGTGTCCTTCTTAATGTGCATCATCCAGTACACCTAAGTAGATATACACATTAGGGGCAGTCAAAAAAATATTTTTACCATGAGAGGGAGTATTTAGCAATATTCTTATAATAGTTGTTTTAAACATATTTTGATATTATACTTTGCAGGATGTAGAAATGTGATACTAATCGATTCTTCCCTCAAACAACAATACGTTCTATAAATATATTTATTCTCTCTTTGACATCTTCTGTATCTCCCAAATCCAACATTTCCTGGGTTATATTTGACATATGGCAATGCTTTGGCAATATTTGCAATTTGAGAGGAAATGGCAAAAATGTTTCAAGTAAACCTGTAGATGACTTGAGTCATAGCTTGTGAAAAAGGATTAAGTACTAGCTTTGGAGAATGCTTCATTCTAGGCACATATTTATAGGGAAATATAACATTGGTGGTCCCATATTTTTACTTCAAATCCTCTTTCACGGTAATATTTTGGCTTAAGCTTGTGTTATCATGAATTTATTTATTGTCTTGTTCCATTATAAAATTTTTTTGCACTTCTCTAGACTCTGATACTACATAGATATTGACAGTACCAGTATTAATCACTTATCTAATCATCTGAAATATGTCACTATCGATGTTCATAGGTGAACTTTGAAACAATTTATGGACAGATTATGGAGAATTCTCTATCTTCAATACAACACAATTTGCAATTTGTTTAGTGTATGCTGCTAATACATTCAGTTTTATATTTGTACCTGACTACTTTTAGTTATAATTTTACTTTAAAATATACTTTAAACTCTTTTAAATCCTGAAATCCAGAACCTTCTGGCATAATCTCATGGATTACTGTGTTTTCTCATATTGTGTTTTTTCTGTGCATTTTATATCTCTTCCCGGTCTGGTTAGAGATACTACATGAAGCAAGGTATTGTTTTTAAAAAATAGTAAAGATAATTCAGCTAGCCAATAATCTTGAACACTAAGGGTGGCTAACAGCTGTATCAGTCAAGGTTCTCCAGAGAAACACTCATAGAATAATAGTGTGTGTGCGCATGTGTGCGTGTGTGTGTACATGCATTTAAAGGAATTGGCTCAGGTACCCATGGGCACTAGCAAGTCTGAAATCTGTAGGGCAGCTAGCTTATTGGAAACTCAGGCAGAGTTGATGTTGCAGACTTGAGGCAGAATTTCTGCTTGTTTGTGAAATCTCAGTTTTTGCTCTTAAAGACTTCAACTAATTGGGTTAGGTCAACAACGTTATTAAGGATCATCTCCTTTTCTTAAGGTCAACAGTAGATGTTAACCACAGTACAAAATACCTTCATAGCAACACCTAGGTTAGTGTTTGATGAATTCACCGGTCACTATAACCTAGCCAAGTTAACATAGAAAAGTAAACGTCACAATAGCTAGTGGAATTGATTTCTCCTTATTGCCACTTTTTTTTCTCTATTACTTCTCCAAAGCCTTTGAGTGAAAGGACAAAATGTTATAGTCATGGGGGTGGTGCTATTTTTGAAAAGCTGCTACACTTAAAGTTCTGTCAAAATGAAATTATTCCCATTAAAGAATGAATTATTTGTCTTTTGTTGCACAGACTGATTTGGGAAAAAAACAGAGAGGAGTAAATGCTCTAAAAAATGGCATGACTAATGCAAAAGACACCACTGTGGAAAGAAAAAAAGACTATGTTTTTAACAAAGCCAAAAAATAAAAGCTTTAAAAGAGCAATTTTTCAAATGAAGGAAATGAACTGGCTGAATTATGAATTATAATACATATACCCTCTTCTTTTTCTTCTCTATATTTTTTCTTATTGAGGCAATCGAAATGAGAGAATATTTAGTTAGACCAAACAAACACTTGAGAAATATATACATTTGTTTCACTTTCTAAATAAGAACTTCTCATTCCTACACTGCACAGATGGAATTCCTTACACCTGCTCTGCATTATCATGGTGGTTAATTCAACCAGCACTTTGAATGCAGCACGCCTCCTCAGGATTCACCAATACGAAGTCTCTGAGATGCAAATATTATGAGCTTTTATCAGCATTCCCAGATGGTATATGGATTTATTGTTAGAAAATTTATAAGAGAATATCTCTGATACTATCTGCAATTAAGACTGTAAGGAACAGACAGCAAACTACCAAGTCTTCCTCCACCCCCACCCACCCAACACTGCTTCCTTCTTTCTCTTCTTTCTTTTATAACTCCTATGCAGCAACCAAGTAGCCAGGTGGTAATGACATGCCAGTTTTCGTAAAAAGAACTTTGGGACTAGGTTGGAACACTGCTTCTGAAAAGCTTTCCAGAACTAAGAATTTATCATCTAAGTAATTTGTTGACTTTTTGGAGGCCTCAGTAACTTCAAAAGTCCTTTCTGGCTTTAATGTTCTTAAGCAATGCTAACATGACTGTGCCTGTTACTCATTTTACCTTCCTGTATGTCAGCCTTCAAAATTAGTCAATTATATTTATATCAGTGGAAATTGAGGACTGCTGAAATTGCATATATAATAATATGAACAGTACATTTGATACTCTTCCATATTAGTCTCCTCAGATCAAAAATTAAGACAGATCAAACAAAAGAATTATATAGTTGAAAGGCAAAAAAAAAAAAAAAGAATGACCAATAGATAAATCCTGTAAACCCAGTAAACATCCTCCTTAGGAATGAAAAAGAATGATTTAAAATGCAATAATCAGATACCATATTCTTTCTATGAATATATTGTTCAATACTTCAAGGGTATGTTGAGAACTTCACACTCCTGAATAGCTAGTAAGAGTATAAATTTAAAGGTCCTTTATAGAATGTAATTTGGCAGTATGTATCTCAACTCCTAAAATGTTCCTCTATTTTCAACAATCCATTTTCATTTTCATGACAATTCATTTTTAGCAGTCTAGTCTGAGGAAGTAACCACAGATGTTAGCATATGTTTATAAACAAAATTTTCATAAGCATATATGTGTAATTATTCAAATATTGAAATTGTCCTAAATATTCAGTAATAAGTTAACGTTACCAAATACAACAATATATATGATGAAATAGTATATAGTCAGTTAAAATGTCTTTATTAGACTTTTTAAAGACATGGAGAAATACCCATGGCATTAAAGAAAGATGATATAAATATATATTGGTAAAAATTATTAACCAAATTTTATTTATTTGGCTAATTAAACACATATGTCCTAGTGGTATTTTTGTTTGTTTTTAGTAATTGAGGCATAATTGACATATAGCATTATATTAGTTTCAGGTGGTGTACAACATAGTGATCTGATATTTAAATATATTGCAAAATGATCACCTTGATAAGTCTATTTAACATCTCTGCCCAATAACAGTTACAACTTTTTTTTTTCCTTGTGATGAGACCTTTTAAGATTTACTCTCTTAGCAGCTTTAATAAATGCAACACAGAATTATTAACTATAGTCACCATGCTTTATATTACTTCCCTATGGTTTATTTATTTTGTAACTAAAAGTATGTACCTTTTGACCCCCTTCACCCATTTCACCTACCCTCCACCCCCACCCTGTGACAACCATTAATCTGTTCTCTGTATCTATGAACCTTTTTTTTCTTTTTTAATTCAACATTTGAGATCATGCAATATTTGTCTGACTTATTCCACTTAGTATAATGCTTTTGAGGTCCGTCCAATTAAGAAGTCAATTAAAAACTGTAGGCTTTAAATTAGAGCTCAGATAATGGGGCACCTGGGTGGCTCAGCCGTTAAGGGTCTGCCTTCGGCTCAGGTCACCATCCCAGGGTCCTGGGATCGAGCCCCACATTGGGCTCCCCGCTCTGCGGGAAGCCTGCTTCTCCCTCTCCCACTCCCCCTGCTTGTGTTCCCTTTCTCGCTGTGTCTCTCTCTGTCAAATAAATAAATAAATAAAGTCTATAAATAAATAAAAAGATTAGAGCTCAAATATTAAATTCAATAAAATTTTACATAGCTATGACAATCTAGTTAATAAAAGGAACTCCATGCTCTTTTTGATCAATATTTTAAAAAATATTTTTAAAATATTCACTTCCTAAGTCACTGTAGGCAATCTGGATAGTGGATAGGTAGTTTTTATTTTATTCCCATTAATCTTCAGAAGGTGAATGTCATTGCCCTCCACTATACTTTGTATAAGTATTCTTAGCCTCTCAGGTATAAACTAGCCCACCAGGGTGCCCAAATTAAATATTCCCACCATCCATTTCTAAATTCCTTGTCAAAATATACTTCTTACGTATCCATTTGGGTTTCTGTGTCATGTTATATAAATCTTACAAGTAATGGTTATGATGGATCATAACTGCTTCCTTAGCCATGCCAGACACACATCATATAGAGCCCTATATCCCAGTTTATCCAGTTCACACCTGTCACACCTGTATATTTTTTAATAGTACTACTTTTCTTCTAAAAGCTATCCATATTTGGATGATAATTTACATGGTCACCCTCATCATAAGAGAAGGGGACTATTTTAATAAAGGGATAACCAGTGATAATCATTAAAGACTTGTGAGTGGAGATACCTAGGGAGTAAGAAAGTCATGTTCAGTAATTCCATGTGAGCCGCTATGAATTAGCCTTCATGTAGGACTAGTTGTGTTATTGACTCAGTGCCAGAAATGAAATTTCTCAGTGCTTTTTGATCACTTACTCATTCTATTTTTGCCACTGACTAAAATAACTTTTTGAACCTTGATTTTGTCACCTGTAAACTAATACTGATATCTACCATACTAATTACCAAAAACGGATTGTATAATTTAATGAAACTATAGATTGTAAGTTCCCCGGGAAAGAAAATATGCAACATTATTTTACAAAGATCTGCCTCTTTTTTGTTACATCTAGTTTGGTTACTTCTATTTTTTAATTGATGTGTTTCTTTTATTCATACTTTCACAAGGTATCAGAATGTATTCCATATCTTCATAAGAAGCCCGATTTCCATCTAGCCAACAGGGTTAAGTTTGATTTTTTTTTATACTTCCCATGAAATTATTCATTTTCGAATACAATCTTTTAGATTTTAATGCTCAATGTTAATTGAAGAAGGTGCAGATGCTCTTTTGCCAAGATCTGCTTTCAGTAAATGGGATAATACAGCATTGCAAATTACCATTTAATTTGCACTTATTCCAGATCTACAGATACACTTACTCCAGGATCTAACTCCTCCAAATGTGGTGGGTGAGGCCAGGGAGTAGGTGGGCACAGACATGATTCTTACTCATCTCAAATATGTCATTTTAAAAATGTAGTAAAAATCATTATTCTGGAAAGATGTACATATGAAGAGATGTTGAGAGGATTATATGATAGTTATATTCTTTTTAGCTTTTTTTTTTTAATTTACTTGTTCAACAAGTTCCAGCTCCCCTCCACATCCAAGATTATTTATTTGGATTAAGTGAGATTTGAGTTTTTTGTTTCAAGTCAATATTTGAAAATGGTAGTGCAATGAGGATATTGCCCTGGTGGCCTTGAAGACAAGGCAAGAAAGCAGTCCAGTTACTTACTATGTTTCCTCCAAGCCCCCTCTGCAGCTTTTCTAATTATGTCTTATAGTTCTGCCAGCCTAGAATGTCTTTCCTTCTGTTCAAGTACTACTCATTCTTTGTGGCTGAATTCCAGCCTCAAACTCTCCATAAATAATTTTCATAATGACTTCAACTTGAAAAATATTTTCTATTTGCAATCTCCTTTAAATAAGTCTTAGAATTTAGGGTAAAATATTTTCTGGAAATGTTCATTTACATTTTCTTTCTCCATCCTCTCTTTCCATCTCTTCAAGTGCTTCCATAACCTTTGAGGCAAGGGTTTTTCTGGATTATGTTTCCAAAAATCTAGATAGTGAGCCTTCAAACTCTCCAGGCTTAGAGAACAGAGGGGTATTGGTACTGGGAGAAAAGGGGACTTGCAAATGACTCCCTGGCAGGACCCAAGGACCTCAGGTTGGACACCAGGGCTTGAGGAGTTTCAATCCTTACCCAGAGCTCTGAGCAAAAGATGTCTGTCTCTGTGTCTCAAACATGGCAGAAACATAACAGTGAAGTCTTGAAGTGACCATACCAGCAATCCAGGTGTGGTATAGATTCACCCCTATTTGTTTCTATCCTATTATCTAGAGATTTTTCCTTCCTCCCTTCCTTCCTTCCTTCCTTCCTTCCTTCCTTCCTTCCTTCCTTCCTTCCTTCTTTCCTTCCTTCTTTCCTTCCTTCCTTCCTTCCATCTGTAGCTCAGCTACATATATAAAGAAACCTTTATTTTATGCACCATTTCTATTTGTAACAGAAAGTTTTCTAGGTTATGACTGCCACTTTTCCAGAATTCAAAGTATTAAAATTAGTATGTTTATGGAGATTTTGATATAAAGATCTTTTTAAATATGTATCTATAGCTGAATCTGCATGTCTTTTCCTAAAGGAATCCTTTTATTTTTCTTTAAAACTCAATTTACATCATGAGTTAGATAATCACCTATAAATTCTACTTGTAAGACTGCATTTTTTTATAAGAGATGCCTTAATCCATGTGTGCTTATTTGATATATGCTCAGAAGCAAAACTCTTATTCTAATGTTTTTCAAAAGTAAGCCAAGAGTCCTGGGACACTTATTAAATAACACTTTCTTTTCCTACTGATTCTTAAAAACATCTTCACCAAAAATGCAATTCTCACATTGACATTTGTACAAGTTATTTTGAAATTATTAGTAGAATTTGACAAATTGTAAATATGAAATATTAAAAACTATTTTGTTAGAAAACAATTCCACCATAATGTTTTTAGGTTCAAGTCTTCTCTGTCTTATGTTTCAAAGTGTTACAAGTGACCCTTTACAGGTGCTCCACATTGACTTGAATATGCTGATGAAATCACTTGGCTTGCAAGATGTTTGATAGAAAAATGAAACCTTAAACTACCAACTGAGTTTGAACAGATGATGTTTTTCTGCCTAACACACCAATATTCATTAAACAGAAGTATGTGTCCAAAGTTCAGGTATGAATAAAAATGAAATGGCTTTTCTGGGTGCTTACATGTTAATCTCCATTAGGTCATTATTTCTCAATACGATTATGATTTGTACTTTGCTCATCAATATAAAAGAAGCAATTAAAATATTATAAAGCCTCCATGAACTCCGAAGAACTTTTGTTCTCATTACTAATCATTTGTAAACTGGAATTCTGAGGTTAGCTTTACAAACTTGCGTAATTGACTAATTCTAGGAACTTGTTCTACTCCTATTTTCATCCTTTTTCCCTAAATTTTCTCTCCAGGTTATGGGTATCAAGTACAAGCAGAGGAAATACTAAGAATAATAATTTAAGAAGACAGAATTCTTTGTAATATTTTACATTGTGCTTACCATCTCTATCATAATGAACTGAATCATATGATGGTTTAGTTTGCTTTTCTGTCACATGTGAAACATGACCAGCATTCTCTGCTATAGATCTTCCATGCACCTGTTCCTACCTACCATTAAATGGGGTTCTCAACAGTCTTTAAACACATGGTATAGGATTAATCCTCCTCAATCCCTTCACCTCTCTTCCCCCAACTCCCTCTAACTTACCCTCTTCTCTTTTCCCCCTCACCTATTCCAACCTATTTGACCCCTTGGAAAATAGAGAGAGTAAAAGTAAGACAAGTAAGAAACATGTTCATTTCACTGTGCATCAACTAGTCAGTGCATGCATTTATTAAAGGGAAATGTATTTGGAAAAGTAATTGTCATGTGTTATTTTTATATTTTGTAAATATCAATACTTTAATTATTCATAATTTATGACTTCTGAATCACTGATTCAATTTTTCATTAGAAATATAATTATATCCAATTTAATATATAATGTATTTTTAAGTGATCTTGTTCCATAGTGAGAAGTAATTAGGTGATTCTGGTCAGATTCAATTTTATATTCCATTAGATGACTTTATTAAAACTCACTTTTTAATTTTCATTTATCCATGGTATCTTAAGAATATCAATGCCATTGGTTTTATGACACTTATTGGTTTTATTTATTTTATGTGTTCAATTTTGGCATGAACATTTGCTATTCAGTTCATTGTTTTACTCAGATTATCATTCTTTATGATTCAGAATTTAGCTTATCTAGTTTTAAAAACTTTTTTTGAAACACTTTGTTTACACACCCTACATGTTCTCTGAGAACCGTGGGAAGAACAGCTTTATCCTCAGAGATAGTTCCTTTCTTCAGTGTACAACAGAATGGTTTTCATTTGCAGAACCAATCTAGTGCAAGGCAGGTGTCTCAGTGAAAGAAATTCTAATTTTATTTACCCTTTATTGAACCCTTCATTTTATCTTAAACTTCTAGGTTCTGTCAAGAGTAATGTAATTATGTTTGTTTTTATTCAGAGACCTAAGACCTAGACAGTTGATTAATCACAAATATATATAAATACATATATATATATGTATATACACACACAATGTACTTATATGGTTAATTGCTATTATTCAGGGCATGAGGAATCATTCTCCTCCAATTGTCTTAATCTGTTCTCTCCATTTTTCCCTGCAGAGACAAACACATTCTACTTGCTTATTAAAGAACTAAACTTGAGTTTTCCTCCACAGACTTTTTCAGTTACTACATTGAAGGAATTCTAGTACTTGGAGAGATTACTAGTTTCAAAGTAAAGTGCAAGTATTTGGAGATTTCTGTGATAGTCACACTACAAGAAATATAAAAAGTATTTGCAAGTAGAGATATATAAATAACAAATTTATATTTAATGAACCACATATTTAACAATGTCAGGAAAATATAGGACAGAGATTAGTCAAAAATCACTTGGAGATCATTAGAATTATACTCATTTAAACAACATGTTGGAATAACATACTTCAAAGTACTTAGGACAAATGGATCACAGAGTAGATGCTCAGTAAACAGTAATTAAATCTGAATTCATATTAGAAACAAATGTCTTATTATTAAAAATAGAAAGTGTTGTTTTCTAATAATTGAGTACTAAAGAGTACTGTGTGCCTATGTGCCAAGAACAGTCCTCAGCATTATTTTTTTTAAGATTTTATTATTTATTTATTATTTGTCAGAGAGAGAGAGAGAGAGAGCACAAGCAGTGGGAGTGGCAGACAGAGGGAGAAGCAGGCTTCCCGCTGAGCAGGGAGCCCGATGCAGGGCTGGATCCTAGGACCCTGGCATCATGACCTGACCCGAAGGCAGACGCTTAACGACTGAGCCACCCAGGCGTCCCCTCAGCATTATTTTTAAATAAAGCCTCCTCATTACTGGAATTTTTCAATGCATTTAGTTATGCTGCCGCTTAGTTCTCCCGCATCTATCAAGCTATTCATTTTTTCCCCCATTTGAATTATAGAGAAACGTTTAGCTATATCTGATTCAGAGTAGTGTAGATTTATGAAAGTTTAAGTTATTAGATCTTCTCCTCAAATGATCACACAGAAATTTACAAAGACTTCATCTGCTCGTGACAGTCCTGCAGTATAAGTAGGAAATATAAAAGCAGCATAAACTATACTTTTAAACATGGTAGTAAAAACAAAGGATAAGTGGAAGACGATATAAATGGTGTAGATAATGTTTTAGGATAGGTAGTGTTAAAACAGAACATAGTATGACTGCCTTCTGAAAGCCTTCTCTTTCTTCATTTGATCTGTAATAAGTCTTGCTTGCCTTCACTTTTATGAATTTTTTAATGGAACATTGTGAGTTACACAGAAATAACTAGATTTTTTAGTTGACATATTCTGCCCACCCCTTAAAAACAGCAAAATCCCAAGCAGTCAAACATAGCCTTTGATCTCTATCAGAGGAAATGAAACACCTTTCTTTCTCCCACTTCACACCCCTGTTTACCTTGTCTCCTTTCTACAACCCCTACATTAGATTATCTTGTATCATGAACTAAGCCATAGCCAGATGATTATAATTAAATAACCTCATTGCAGTAACTAAGGAAAGCATTCTGCTTCTTTCATCTTCAGAGATGCCTAAATGAAAAAAGGAGGCAGACTCCCTCAGCACAATATCAATTAATTTGCTGTGTTCTGTATTTATTTCTTGTTACACCATATGATATGCTTGTGTCACTCAGTAAGGCTACTAAGGAGCTAATCATTTTCTTTCCATCATGAGTTTAAGGAATAAAAATATAACTTCTAATTCAGGTTCAAATAGAAAACATCTCTTGTGAAAGATTTATACACTTCAAAATGTACCTCTATGCATTGTGTGTTAATGCTGTCTAATGAAACTCAGCGCAAAGAGGTTTCCCAACTAAATTAATTCAGTTGCGGCAGTCCATTGTTTAGACAAGACTTACTCTATTTAAGTGAGGGAGACAAATGATAAATCTACCCATGAACTGTAGTACAACGGGGATATGGCCCTTATGGGTGAGCGTCACTCTTAAGTCAGTGTCTCCCCTTGACATTTATTTTCCGTAAGTAATGAGTTTACCCTTTAGACAGCATTAACAGAGCATTCATCTTCAGGAAGATTGCAAGCCATTGACATTATCTCTTCCTTGGGCAATAAAGAAACTTGATTTCTGGATATGAAGGAATTTAAGTAAGAATGAACTGAATAATGCACACATTCATCGCTGTTTTCACAATCAATAAAGAGCCAAAAATGGTGTGTGTAACTGATGTGTACTTTAAATAATGTCTGCTTCCAATGTGACAGAGTTCCTTTTCAAGCCATATGGCTGTATAATCTTTTCCTTAAAAAACTGCTTTGAGTAAAATTTATCATCTTTTCAAAAGTTATGAGTTGTGGGAATACTATATTTTATCGCCACTAAGACTATCTGAATAAATTAATTTAGATTCGTTTTCATATCCTGATGGGAATCCCCCATCTTAATTCCTTTTCTTTCTCCTCTCTCCATATCTGTCTGTATGTGGATTCAGATATAGGTATATAGTTAGATAGAGATATATTTAAATAAATGTTTATATATATATATTTAAAATATGCACAAATTTGGGGCACTGGGTGGCTCATATCATGATCTCAGGTTCCTGAGATCGAGCCCTGAGTTGGGCTCCCTGATCAGCGGGGAGTCTGCTTCTCCCTCTGCCCCTTCCCCTTGCTTGTGATTTTTCTCTCTCTCTTAAATAAATAAAATCTTAAAATATCCACAAATGTGAATCAGTTTGAAGAGCTTTGAATTGCAAGTTGGTGAAGAAAGAATTATTAACATCAACTAAACACATTATTAGATAGGGTTAAATTATTCAGCCATGTTAGTCTTTTGCCCCATAAGAGGTAATGTCTATATTATTCTTGTAATATACCTGAATACTCATATAGGTCTATATAGCAATCTGGATGCTGAAAAGGTAGAACACTACATCTTTTAAAAGAGTTCTCCTTGGTCCCCTGTTTTCTCTCTGAAGCCATGTGACAAAAAGTCTGCAGATAGAGATACATAGAGATATGGAACGGAGTTAGATAAATCTCAATATCAACATACCTTTTCCTTATACAATAAAAGGCAGTATTATGTAGCTTGCTCAGGCTTCAAAAGGCTTGAATTCCTACACCAGCTCCAGTATTTACTATATGACTTTTGGTGAAGCTTTAGCCTCTCTATGACTCAGTTACTCAGTCTGACAATGGTGCCTACCTCACTGGATTCATGTGAGGATTAAGTGAACTACCCATAAAGTATGTAGACTTAGTAAGCATAAACATTATTATAAAAACTCACTTATTAATAATTACTAATATTTATTGAGAGTTTATTATATGCCTGGCATAGCTCTAAGTGAAACTAGTATTAGTATTGTCTCCATTTTGTGGATAAGATAAACTGAGACACTTGAAAGGTGAAGCTAATTGTCAATCATTACATAGCTGCTAAGGTGTAAAGCTTGAGTTCAAGACCAGTCTGGCTCCAGAATCTATCTATATGTTGAATCATTCATTATTCTATAGTTTTCAGCTCAAGCAAAAACAGAAAAGATAGAAAAAAACATAGAAAAATTAGCTATTATTTCTTAATAGCATGTTTTCTAGATTTGTATATTTTTCTCAAAATATGATCATTCTGTCAAAACTCAAACAGCATATTTAGAAAAAATCCTTGGCTTAGATGAAGAGGGGGTACAATGAACGAACAAAACTAACAAATAAGCCTGGCCAGGATTTCTGCTATATTTTCTTTTATTACTTTAACCTGATTAGACTTTTCTTTTTATTTATCTGATAGTTTTCAAATTATGCTACAATATTCATTAATATCTAAGCAATTATAAAGAAACTCTAGAAACATAATGAATATGGTAGCTTAAAATATCAAAAAGAATTTTTAAGGCTCCAAAATAACAAAACAAAACAAAACAAACAAATTTCTGGACAAGCGGTGCCTGGGTGGCTCAATCAGTTAAGTGCCTGTCTTCAACTGAGGTCATGATCCCAAGGTCCTGGGATCAAGCTTCGCATCAGGCTCCCTGCTCAGCAGGGAGTCTGCTTCTTTCTCTTCTTCTGTTCCTACCCCCCACTCATGCTCTCTCTCACTCTCTCTCTCAAATAAATAAATATTTAAAAAAATCTTAAAAAAATTTAACAAAAACAAAAATTTCTAGGCAAGAGAAAATATAAAAACTTAAAATTATTAAGAAATGCATAAAAGAAAATATCAGTGTATTTAGCTCATACCTAAACTGTTATGTATGTCAGTGTCCAATATAAATTTAAAGGACAAGAAATTAGGAAAATTTTAATCATAAAATGAAACACTAAAAATATTCTTAATATATTTTAAAACACAAATTGCTAATAAAACAAAAAGATATTAAATAATAGGGTGAAATACACTGCTAATTAACAAAATAATAAATACAAATAGCTAATATAGATACGAAAAATAGCATATTAGCAATAAAAATGCAAATTATATTAATAAGATGCCATTGTCTTAATAGACTAATACTTAGTATTTAAGCATAATTTAGTCTTTATTACTGACATGGAGAATGCAAGAAAATTGTCAATTTCACTCTACTGGTGCTTTTGTAAAATTGTGGAACAGCATCAGTCACATTTTAAGAATGTCTTCCCAGGGCGCCTGGGTGGCTCAGTTGGTTAAGCGACTGCCTTCGGCTCAGGTCATGATCCCGGAGTCCCGGGATCGAGTCCCACATCGGGCTCCCTGCTCAGTAAGGGAGCCTGCTTCTCCCTCTGACCCTCCCCCCTCTCATGTACTCTCTCTCTCTCTCTCATTCTCTCTCTCTCTCTCAAATAAATAAATAAATCTTTAAAAAAAAAAAAAAAAAAAAAAGAATGTCTTCCCAGATAACAATCTATCCCTCATTGCCTACAAATGCCTGACTGCTTCCAATGCAGAACAATCCATTCATAAGTATGGGCACCAGGAACAATGCTGCACTTCTAGAACATATCCTTAGCCATGGCCAATCAGAATGTTTCTCTCATAAATATAGACTAAGAAGCTTTTGCCTGGCTGAAAGCTTAAGGCATGATCTGGAGATAGATGGAGAATCAGTCAGGCAGAGAGTGGGGAAAAGGAGATAGATAAGTCAGAGAGATTTGGCAGATGGATTTCCATTTTCTCTTCAGTCTCTCCCAATGGCCTGACTTTGTTTTCTGTGAGTTCCAAGAAACCTCATATCTCCTAATAATAAACAATTATTTTTTGCTCAACTTGTCCCTGATATTTGAAACCAAATAGTAATAGAATAAATTGCTTGAGGGGAGCCTGGGTGGCTCAGTTGTTAAGCGTCTGCCTTCGGCTCAGGTCATGATCCCAGGGTCCTGGGATCGAGCCCCACACGGGGTTCCCTGCTCCGCGGGAAGCCTGCTTCTCCCTCTCCCACTCCCCCTGCTTGTGTTCCCTCTCTCGCTCTCTCTCTCTCTCTGTCAAATGAATAAATCTTTAAAAAAAAGAATAAATTGCTTGAAAAATTAAGCCAAAGACTAGAAGAAAATATTTGCAAAAGACATATCTGATAATGGATTGTTACCCAAAATATACAAAGAACACTTAAAATTCAAAAATGAGAAAACTAACAACCCAATTTAAAAATTAGCAAATGATCTGAATAGACATCTCACTAGAGAAGATATACAGATGGCAGAAAAGCATATGAAAAGATGCAAAACATCATATGCTATCATGGGATTAAAAAATTAACACAATGATATACCACTGGACATCCACCAGAATGGCTAAGACCCAAAATAGTGACTACACCAAATGTTGACAAGGATGTGGAGCAACAGGAACTCTCATTCATTGCTAGTCAGAATACAAAATGGTACAGCCACTTTGGAAAACTGGTAGTTTCTTTTGAAACTAAACATACACCTACAATGCAATCCAACGGTCACATTCCTTGGTATTTATCCAAAGGGATTGAAACCTTACATCTACACAAAAATCTGCAAACAAATGTTTTTAATGTCCTTATTCATAAATGACAAGACCTGGAAGCAACAAGATGTCCTTCAGAAAGTGAATGTATAAATCAACTGTGGTGCATCTAGACAATGGAATATTATTCAAAACTAAAAAGACATGAGCTATCAAGGCATGAAAGACCCAGAGAAATCTTAAATGCATATTACTGAAGTGAAAGATGCCAATCTGAAAAGCCTGCATACTATGAAATTTAAGCGATATGACATTCTGGAAAAGGCAAAACTATGTAGATAATAAAAAGGTAAGTGGTACCAGAGGCTCATGTCATGATCTTGGGCTCCTGGGATGGAACGCTCAACAGGGAGTCTGCCTGAGGATTTCTCGCCCTTTCCCTCTGCCCCTTCCCCCATTCATGCATGCGCACTCTCTCTCAAATAAATAAATAAATAAATAAATAAATAAATAAATCTTTTAAAAAAAATAGTAAGTGGTACCAGGGGTTAGAAGGGAGGTATGAATAGGCAAAGCACAGAAGATTTGTACAGCAGTGAAACTTTTCTGTACTTTTCTGATACTACAATGGTAGATTCAAGTCATCATACATTTGTTAAAACCCATAGAATATTACAAGAGGGAACTGCAATATAAACTGACTCTGGGTGATAATTCAGTGTCAATGTAGATTCATCAGTTGTAACAAATGTAGCAGTCTGGTGGGTGATTTTGCTAGTGGGGAGGGCTGTGCGTTTTGGGGGCAGGGGGTAGATGGGAACTCTCAGTACTTTCTGCTCCATTTTGCTGTGAACATAAAACTACTCTTTAAAAATGTCTTTTTTGAGAAAACAATTTAGGAATGTTTTTTAAGAACTTTAAAAATCTTATAAGACAAACTCAATAATCCCACTTCTAAGAGTCTATCCTCTGGGGGGATATTTAGATTATCTTGTAAAATACAGATTATATTCTGAAAATGCATTGCATGAATAATTGGTTAAAAACATTCATTGCATTGTTATTTATAAAAGTGAAAGCAGAAGTTGATACAACACCCAACAATAAAGAAATGGTCAAATTATAATAGATCCATACAACTCAATATTATGCAAAATTATAATTGTTTATGAAACTATTTTTAAAAACTGATAAATTAACAGTTGATAGTACTAAGTGAGAAGACTGTAGTGGAAATGTCTATTTTCTGGTTTTGCACAATTTTAACTAGAGCATTCTGGTTTGCATTTCACAGCCCAGTTAAAAAATTTAAAACTGTTATTAAATGATGTCTAAGATTCGACTGTAGAATTTTAGATACTATGACAAACTGCTAGGAAAATTTTTTGTTTTGTCCAGGGAGGATTTACAATGCCCTTCATTATCTACCACTGGGTTGATATATTTTACCAGCATATTCCAAGAACTCTATCATTTAGCTTATTTTTTAAAATAAACTTATTTTTATTTAATCTTAGGGAATTCTCTTTATAAATACATTGAAAAACTTTTTTTTTTGCTTATGTGATCTGAAAATTACATAAATTCTGCAAGAGTGAAATACATACTTTTGGCTACCTGTAGCCTTCTTCTCTCATTTAGAGAAAACAGAGCTTCAAAGATATAGAATTCAGAATGAAAAAATATGTCACTTTCACAATAAATATTTTTCAGGCAATATCTAATGATTTGGGTAACCCCATATTTTCCTACAAAATATCAACTGGTTACTAACAAAACACTCAAGTTGCAAGTTTTTTGAAAAAGTATTCTTATCAATATAAACATTAGGTTTAACACAAAACAACCAATTCCAAGTTATCTGGAAACATTCCATAATACAAAATTTCAAAAAAACTAATGAAGCATGGCCCTTGCTTATGTCAGTAATCTCTATGCCTCTCAGTTTACTTCTGTTATATTATCCTCATTAGACATTCTAAAAATAGTATTGCATTCACTTATTTGTAGAAATCATGATCATTGTACTTGATGCGAATATATTTATCTTTGAATGAACTGTTCGTTGTGTGTGTGTGTGTGTATATATATATATATATATATATATGTGTGTGTGTATATTTTTTTCATGCCCACGTGATATTTTCTGTGTGGAAGGTTTGCACCCAGAGCTACCATGATTACTGTAGGCTCTGGAACAGAATGGTTAAAATCAGGGGCTCTGGAGGACTAAAGCATGGTTAGGGTAGTATGGTAAATAACTCACACAGATGTGAGATTTGCATGACATGAACTATAGAAAGTGCCGAGAATAGTGTCAGCATGAACTAAATGTTTATTCTTAATAAGTAAATTGAAATCAAGGGAAAGATACTATATCACTCATGTCTATCTTCTCTACACAGTACTAAAATTGTATTCAATATTTTTCTGTTTTCAATTTATAACATATAACAAATTAGTTCACATTTTTCACAATTGCATTGTTGAGTCTGAATCAGTAGTTGGCAATATATTCATTCTCATATTCAGTCTTCTATGCATCTTTCAATTTAAACGTAAATATTTACAGTTTCTTAAAAATTGTGTAGAATTTCTGTTTTATGTTAGTTTTCAGATTGAATGAGAAGTTATCAAAAAGAATCTCCTATATAAAAATTTGTTATTGTGTTAGTAACACAAAGACACCTAGTATTTTTCAATTCATTTTAGGATTATTTCTCGGAGGGACACTTATTTCTGAAGTTCTTGAATCCTTTCTAAAATGTCTGAATCACTAAGGTTCTCAAATCAAGTTTCAGATTTCTCCCTTTCCCTCCATCTATACCCCAGAACCAGGTTCCCTCTTGGGCATGGATTATGTTTGGGTGAGAAGGAAGACGGTTCAGATTGATAAAGCAATACCCCTGGGAAAAGACGATTAACATGTATAAAGGGATTTCCCTGCAGTATAAGTACCAAGCACGCGCCCTCCTGGTGCTCCAGGGCCTTCCTGATGTATATATGCAGGTAGTGTGATTTGAAACGGCCCTTTGAAACAGTAATAGAATAAAACTCTGATTTGGGGAGTAGCAGTTCTCCTCAGTTTTCTACTGTCTTGTGGGAATGAGTTGCCAACCTTTTACTTCGGCTGATACCTTTATACCTCTGAATTCTGAGGCTTCTGCAACTCTGCCTCTAATCATGCATCACAGCGCTGCTGAGTGCCTCCCAGTCTCTAACCATCCCACCAACGTGATGTCCACAGGTACGGACTCCGATACCAGTCTGCGTGTGGCCGGGCCGTTGCAGGATGGATGCTTTGAATCTTGTTAGTTTAGAATCTCTTTGCTTCTTTTGCTTTCTCCTTCATTTTAATTCGTCTTAAGTTAAATATGAAGGATATTTTAAAAAGCCAAACTACCTAAGACATTTTTAAAGAATATTATTAAGCGTAGTAATTTCAATTGTTGGTTTTATTACAAAGAAGATCTATTTTCTACCAAAGTAAACAGTGAGTCTGGGTGTTTTTAATCCAAAAAGCATTTTTATGTAAACATTTATGGGTAAGGAACAAAACTAAAGAAATAGCCTAAATAATTTAGTGTTTAAAATGTGTTACTTCTTTATCTTAAAGATTTATTTGGTTTTACTATGTCTAAAAACAGCCATATACCTTGTAGTAAACACAGCTGAATGATTCCCAATACCAACAACAATGGCTTTCAAAGAATAATATAATTAAGTGATATTAACAAACATTTTTGGCATAATTCAAAACTCAAAAATCAAGGCTAGAAGCAATATGTAGCATTTAGAGCCCACAAACTGAGTTAAAAAATCTTAAAACTGAGTTCTGAAGAGACTTCAATCTCTCTAACCGAGTTTTAGTATTTTCTTATGTAACTTTCTAACATAGAAAATAAGCTTGAAAATTTGAATATATTGTCTCAAATATAATCAAATAGGTATGTGTTGCTAATGTGTCCTTTATGTAGTAACAAAGTTTTTTAAAGTAGCTTTATAAATAGACAGAGACTTGAATTGAGTAAATTTCTTTCATATGCAAGTTTGGATTAATCTGCAGCTGAATTTTTAAAATCTAGAGAGTAGATATCTGGATTTGGTTGAAATCATTAATGTAGAGGGTTTTTTTTTTTCATCTACCAAAGACTCTCATAATTTAAATAAAAAGACAATAATGGGAGCTTCCCCAAACATATTTTTTTTAGAAAATATAATAGAGTATTTTAACTAAAAATATGTACTATAAATAAATTTAAACAATGATCACATAACTCTGTATTTTAAATAATAGGTATATCTATTCTAAATAGATACTTAAATAATAGTATTTAAATACATGATAATAGCATTGATTTTATCATTTTTCCATGAAATTATAAATTAGTAGGTAAGAAACAAGAAACATTGCTTATAATGAGAAGAATACTTGGATATTACATGTGTTTCTTGTTTATTTGTTTAATTTTAGATTGCATAGTAAGATTTTTACATGTAATCATTATAATGTAGAATGACTTCAGTTCTTTCTACATGTTAATTATAAAATGAAAATTTGTGCAGATATTTTAAAATATTGAAGATTTATCAATAGTAAGAGAAAATGTTTTGCTTTCTGAGATGACCTCATGTCTTTAATCACTGAATTGTATCTTAATATTTTCAAAGGATTCTAATTCTATACTTTATAATAGCTCATATTTATTCACAGATTCATGATCATATTATATTTATGAAAACCCACCATTATAGTCAAGATATAAAGGAAAAATGAGAAAATAAAATACATAAAGAAACAGTAGTTTTATGTCAATACCCAAACTCTTAGTCAACTTGGTGATTCATGTTTAAAGCTTGATAAAAATTTTGTAATTTAAATTTACTTTCATAATATACATTGATTACACAAGGCAAGCAACTATTTATGAATGGTTATGTTTATATACCGGGTTCAACCTTTATAGATCTCAAGTCGTTCAACAATCAATTTTTTTTTGGCCAGCTTTATTATTGTAATTGTTGAACTGATTGTGTGCATGCAGAAAACCTACCACCTCTTGGTTTCAACATCAACATAAATGCATCATACACTGTCACTTATTTTTCATAAACCTCTGAGTTTACTGGGATTTTTAAGATTGTATCCAATTAGAAGCTAATTGCTTGGCCATTTTCTCTTTGATGGAAGAAATTTGTTAGGATAATAAGCAGAAGTAAAGATTGTTCAAGAGTTGATTTCTGTATTCATTCTTCCAGAGAAAGACCACTATATAATATATACTACACAAGCATTTAGCGAGATTATTCCTCTAGTCAGTTTATTGTAATGTCTATACGAGATGGAACCTACAAGAATTCTGCAACTCCCAATTGGCCAACATCCAAACTGGTCAGTCACCCCTTCACAGGGCACAACATAGTTAATGAATGCTATCATCCACACTGATGATTTATGATTTGATTACTTGAGACAAACTTTGATTTCTGCTTTTAACCTACTCATCAGAGAATTTCCCCCAAGTGAAAACAGATTACTGCCATATAACTTTAAGAATCACATAAATGTGTATTTTTGCAGTGAAATGAATGTGTCTTGAATCCTCATACATTTTCTTACCAGTCCCGTCTATTTTGTCTTTGATCCAAACTCCTAAATGTTTGCATGCATATTTCTTGGTGACAACATTGGGAAACACAGCAACAGGACTTCATTATTCTGTTCCTTCCTGTCACTATGGAAACCAGCCATCGACTTATGGAGTGATGGCAGGTAAGAAAAATTGTGTGCATATATGAGATTGAGTTTGGGGACACTTAGATGGATTCTTGGGTCTGAGAGAATCTTGACCAGAGCGTATCATGAAATTCTCATCTGTTAACTTGGGAATTGCTGGTAAACTACTACTTATCGAAATGTTCCCTGATATGAGATGCCTTCAGTGACCATAATGGTTAAACCCGATTGCCCCTGTTCTCCATAACCCTGAACATCTATGCTTAACTCTTTTGTTTGCTTTGTATGATTTTTACTCTAATTGACGACTACCAAACTGCTGATTGTCACTTAATGTTATCGGTGGGCTCGATCTAATAATAATACGGTAGTGACTAACCTCATGTGGTTATTTAAATTTTGTTTATTTAAATTCAGTTAGCCAACATATAGTTCATCATTAGTTTTTGATATAATGTTCAATGATTCATTAGTTTTGTTTTTTTTTTTTTAAAGATTTATTTATTTATTTATTTGAGAAAGAGAGAATGAGAGAGATAGAGAGCACGAGAGGGCAGAGGGTCAGAGGGAGAAGCAGACTCCCTGCCGAGCAGGAAGCCTGATGTGGGACTCGATCCCGGGACTCCAGGATCATGACCTGAGCCGAAGGCAGTCGCTTAACCAACTGAGCCACCCAGGCGCCCTCAATGATTCATTAGTTTTGAATAACACCCAGCGCTCATCACATCACGTGCCCTCCTTGTGCCCATCACCCAGTTACCCCAATCCTCCAACCACCTCCCGTCCAGGAACCCTGTTGTTTCCTGGAGTCAAGAGTCTATGGTTTGCCTCCCTCTCTGGTCTCTTCCCTTTCAGTTTTCCCTCCCTTCCCCTAAATTATTTAAATTTAAACATAAATTAGCTAAAATAAGGTCAAATTTAAAATTGAGTTCCTCAATTGCACTAGCCCCATTTCAAGTGCTCACTAACCTCATGTGGCTATCAAAGCAGACAGCACAGATTTATAAAACATCTCCCTCACTGTAATATTTCTTCTGGACATTTGGTCCATAAAGATAAATAAGACATTGAAAGCTAAGAGTCCATTGCGGTGGCTTTAGTGATAGTCATTTGAAGTTTTGGCAGCTCAAAGTTGTTTTTAGTCTTAAATGAGATTGAAGAGTTGAAGTTACTTATGTTTCTCCTTCAGATAAATAAAGCATTTTTTTTGAAGGCTTGACCTGTTTTTTAATTTAGTTATTAAGAGAAAGAGTGGAATACAATGGCAGGGTCTTTCAAGGAACTTCATTAATTTATGAATCTCCATCATTTTCCTTTTTTTTTTTTTCACCCTCGGGAGAGAAAACCTGGGCAGAGAGCGGATCCAAGATCAGCTTCCTACAGTTTCTTTTCTCCCCTCAAACCTAGCAACATGCTGTGCTGTTCGGCCCCTTGGAAGTCCCTCAGTGAATGTGAGCAGGGTCTGCAGAGAACCCCACTTGAATCGGCCCCTCCAAGGGCCCCGGCATTGCTGAAGGAGGCATTAGCTGCTGCTTCCTGAAGATAGGTGCTTGGTTACCTTTTTAAGTCAGATAAATAAAGCGTCACTAGATCAAGGTTAATTATTTATTGGTGCTTGTATGAAAGCAGTAATAACACATTCCTTAAGGAAGAGGAAAATCTGACCTAATCCATTCAGAACAAAACTTATGACTTAATTTTAGGGTATGGCCAGAAAAAAAATTTTGATGATTTAATAAAAATACACAATTTTGTTCACATATTTTTTTAGCTATTCTTTGATCTTTTGTATTTATTACTATGGCAGGGAGAGATACCTGATGGGTGACAATAAACTACTGGGGCTCTGTGTGAGAAAATAAGAGAGAGAGTGTGTGTGAGAGAGAGAGAGAGAGAGAGAGAGAGGGAGGCGCTTTAGATAAAGGAATAGTATCTTTTCTCACTGCTTTGTCTATTATCATTCATAGTAAGTGATAGAAAAAAACATGGATTTATGACTATAAATTTGAAATAAAGTTGAACAAAAAATAGTTCATTGACAATTTCTACATATTTTTCAGTTTGACACTAAATAAAACACTAAAACTTTAAAATAAAATATTCCAGAACAAATTAGCTTCACTTACATCCTACCACACAGCATTTTGAATAAACGAGTATCCTCACCTTGATGGTAAAATGAAGGCTGATGTTCTTAATGATTACCTGTAAAACCGAGCATCTCTTATTTTAATAATTATGAAATAGGGACAACCATATTTTTCCCTTTTGAAAACTGATAATTTATGATTCGTATATTTAATACTTAATTAGTATTTATGGTTAATGAGAACAGCCCTTGTGGATGATAAACTACTTTTATTATAAGAATAGTAAAATGTGCATGTAGCTGCTAGAGGTGCAGGCAGAATGCTTCGTGTGGCCCACACCACATTTTGATTATGAAGATAGGAAATGACAAGCACATGGCCATGTGCTGCTATCTCTTGGAGGGGGGTTCTTGCTATTCATTCACAGTGTTTCCCAGAAACCCAGGTCCAACTTTAGGTGTCTTCTAAACCCAGCGACAGGCAGCAATTGATTAAGGTTAGCACAAAGATAACATCAGCCACAGACCAAATACCTTTTTTTTTTTTTTTTTTAAGAGAGGAAGAGAGAAAAAGAGAGAAGAGGGGGTGGTGGGAGAGGAGCAGAGAGAGAGGGAAAGAGAATCTTAAGCAGGCTCCATGCCCAGTGCAGAGCCTCACGTAGGGCTCTATCTCAATTCTGAGTCATGACCTGAGCCAAAATCAAGAGTTGGACACTTAACTGACTGAGCCACCCAGGCACCTCCTAAATACTTTAAGATGGTTTTCGCTACCACCTCCCTTCCCACCAGATCAAGGCCACTGGCTACTAGCCTAGTGAATTTGCAGATGGCCTGAGAATTCTAACATGCTTCTAGTTTCTGGGCCCAGGTTCACAATGAGAGTCCATAGGCTGCTTAGGCTCTATTGACAAGTCCCCTCAGCAGGCACTCAGCAAACCCTCTTCCTCACCGCAGCTGAAAAGGAAAGGCTCCCAGAAGAGCCCTTTAAAAGGATCCAAAGCCTGGGTTAGTACCATGAAGAGCAAAAATGGTTATCCTAAGATTTGAATGTATCACCGGAGTCTTAAAAGTGAATATATGTTTTCACTGAAAGAAAAACTCACCATGGCAAGCATAGAGATTATATTTGAATATTTTTTGAGAGTGATATGCTTTATTATTTGTTAGAATGTCACTATTTTGATATATGCTTAGTATGAGTATTTGCATCTTAGCAGATTGAACCTCAGAGAATCTGCACTCTCCTGTCGTTATCCCCAGAGAAGCTACACAAATTGAGTTATAAAACACAGGAATTCAAATAAAAGAGAGCAAAGGTATAAAATACACAAGAGAAACCTGGCTAATGTCATTAGAATTTTCTGAGAAGTCTCAAGGCATTCATCAAATCCGCCACCTCCACACAATTCACCGAAGCATCTTATCATCTCCAACAAAGACAGGTTCATTGTCACACATGCCACGTGAAAGAAAAGCTAGAGGAAGACCTATATTTCAAAACATATGAAATTGCTTTATTTTCATGTGGTCCTGTTATACCCCATACTCCGATGCTTACGTTTAGCTTGAGCACTGCATTAAACGAACAACCCAGTGGAAGGGAAGAGCTATAGCTAATATTTTGTTAACGTTGGCACAGAAGACCCTGCAATTACCAGATGAGTCCACTGCGCCTCGTAGTCCGGGTGTGGGCACACCAAAAAGAATGACTAATTGGGAGCAATGAATTAGCCGTACCATGAACTGATTACAGACGTTGTTCAAGTCACTGAACTTCTCTGACTTTCAGTCTCTCTCTCTCTCTCTCTCTCTCTCTCTTTTTTTAAACATACACCCTGTGCGGCACTTTCTATTTATTTATTATTTATTTATTTATTACATTATTATTTTATTGTTAACATGTAATGTATGATTTGTTTCAGGGGTACAGGTCTGTGATTCAGCAGTCTTACACAATTCGCAGCGCTCGCCATAGCACATACCCTCCCCAGTGTCCATCACCCAGCCACCCCGTCCCTCCCGCCCCCCCCCTCCCCTCCAGCAACCCTCAGTCTGTTCCCTGAGATTAAGAGTCTCGTATGGTTTGTCGCCCTCTCTGGTTTCGTCTTGTTTCATTTTCCCCTCCCTTCCCCTATGATCCTCTGTCTTGTTTCTCAAATTCCTCATATCAGTGAGATCATATGATAATTGTCTTATTTCGCTTAGCATAATACCTTCTAGTTCCATTCACGTTGTTGTAAATAGTTTCAGTCTCTTCATATCTGAGTTGTGGTGAGTGCCACCACTCTATTGCAGTTGAATTGCAGCAGATTTGTACCAACTCGATCTGGTTTTCCTATGATCTTCTCTTTAGATACACTTGCAACTAAATGCCTTCTGTGCCTTCACTCCTGAGAATGTAGATAATTCAATAGCCTACAGTGAATTAAAAATGCTCTTGAAAAGCTTTTCTAGATAAACACAACATAAAATAACAACAACAACAGAAACCCTCAAAACTCTAATTCTTGGGTATCTGAAATTGTGTCTGTTCTCGGGTTTCCGAAGCTGGGTGAAGCTAGAAAACATGCTCAGTGGGCTGCCCACCCTGCCCACCCTCCCGTGGAAACAGCACGTCATCAGCCACACAGGGATGAGTGCTAAACCCAGCCAGGTCAGATTATATAATGGCCAAACCAGATGAGGCGTAAGAGTCCTTGTTTAAAAATGAATTTTAAGAGAAACGCAAAATCGCGGAGTTTGGGGAATTAACCACGAAGCTGAATGTCCATTTTGTGTTGTTGTTTTATTTTTCAATGGGAAGTGGATAATAAGAGAGAAGTTAATTATGACTGAAAGTGCCCTCTCCACCAATCTTAGGCACAAAGCAACAGAAATCAGGTTGATGGTTGACATGGAGAAATAGTCAACTTTGGAGCCCATCTCTTATTCTTAAATTATTTCCTTTCTTCTTCTCCTCCTCCCCCTGCTCCTCCTCCATCTTTCTCCTTCCTCTTCATCCTTCTCCCACCTCCTCCTCCTCCTCCTCATTCTCCTTCCTCCCGCCCGCTTCTTTTTTTCTCCTTTCTTCTTCTTTCTCCTTTTTTCTCCTCCCCCTCCTCCTGCTCCCCTTCCCCACCCCCCACCTCTCCTCCTCCTTCATTTTGTTTCTCCCTAACTAGTTCCGATTATGTTGACTCTCAGGGGAGAATGGACTCTGAAGATTTTTTTACCTCTGAATCAGAAAAGGCTGTTCAGTAGCAGTAACATGAGGTATTTTCTCTAAGTTTTTTTAGTCTCTCAATGACTCAAATCAGTCACTACAGCGGGAAAGCAGCCGTAGGCGATGTATAAACAAATGTGCGTGGCTGTGTTCCAAATAAAGTACACCAGGCAGAGGCTCCCTGTTGTATATGGATGGGATTTCCCAGTGCACAAAAGAGAAAAGATCACAATTCACATTTATGGTTTGCTTCGCATTGTCTTGTGTGATGAAAAAGAAATACATGGAAATATTCAAATACTCAAATATTCAAATTCCTTTGCCTATCTCCAGCAAGATGGTGTATTTTACTGTATGCCTCTGCTATCCCTGTGTGTTCTTTTAGGGCTTCAGGCACATGACCTCAGATATGTTGGCAGTTAGCTTCGGGCAGGACCAGGTGCTCCCGAAGAGCGATTTTCCCCCTGCCACGATGGGTTGAGCCAGCTACCTTTGCCTCCCCGTTGCCTGCTTCTCCCACTTGCCACACGGAAATATAGACACAGAAATTTAGAAAGGTTTTGGTGGATTAATCTGCAACGTGAAAATACACTTTGGGCTGTATATAATGTGCAAACACTTCCCGGACCTCTAGTTGGGGGCTTCTCTAGGCTCACAGACAATTTTGCTTTATCAATGTTTTGGAAAAAGTTTGTGAGACCTCAGCTGCACAGGACTCCCCGCTTCTTTTATCTTCTTCCTATTTCTTTTTTTCTTTTTCGATAATCCATGCTTTAGAAAGATTTTAAAAATATCTTGCCATTGATACCATACCAGTCACTCTCTACTCTCCCCCAAATACAAGATCACATGATAGATACTGCAGTTTGTTTGGCTGTGCCTGGGACTGTCATTATGAATTTCTGTTTAAGGTTAGCTCCAGGTTAACTCCAGGAAAACCATGTCTGTGTGGATAACTGTGGATATATTCACTGAATGAAGAATACAAACATATCACACATCATGTTTTCCTCTTTGCTCTGGCTGCCAATCATCCGAACATGGTATCTCTCCTGTGCTCTTTTCATGGACTCGTGTTCAAATTTATTTTTTATATGCTGATTTTTTTCCCCAGAGCATTTATAATGTATAAACTATCTTTATAATTTTCCAGAAATAGAGGTGACTATCTTCTAAGATTTTAATAATTATAATATTTTTGTCTGAAAGTATCTGTTTAATGTAGCCAAATGCGTTTAAACTGCAGATGTCTTTAAAGGAAAGTCATCTGGTTTACAGACTGCCGGAAAAATGAACGAGGTGTTTGTTTTGATGTGGTTTATTACAAATGTTCACTGGACTTCAGTTCTGGTTTCAACTGTATAGTTGATTCATTGTGGCACTCAAGGGAGGTTATTGCCTTTCTCTTAAATTTCCTAAATTTTAAATCGTGAATAAAAAAGTATTCTTTCTAACTTACTTACATAAAGCTAAGAAGATGACAAATGTGAAATGAACACAGGACAAAGTATCACATGGAAGACTTGTTGTGGTGTGTGACTATGGTCAGAAAGAAAAATTGAAAATAATGACCAAGATTGCTAACAAATTCAGAACTTATGGCTTATCATATAAAAGATATGTAACAAATTACTTATGGACAATAAAAATAATTTGACATAGGTTAAATGAGTTATCTAAAGTGCCTTAAAGTACATTCAATGTGCAAAATCAAACAACAGTCTGCACATATATATGCAGTGAGATATTACTCAGCCTTAAATAAAGAATGAGATGGGGGCAGCTAGGTGGCTCAGTCAGTTAAGCGTCCAACTCTTGATTTCAGCTCAAGTCATGATCTCGGTGTTGTGAGTTGGAGCCCCATGTCGGCTCCATGCTGGGCATGCAGCCTGCTTAAGATTCTCTCTCTCCCTCTTCCTCTGCCCCTCCTCCCTAAAATAAATAAATAAATAAATAAATAAATAAATAAATAAATAAATAAATAAAATGGCCATTTGTGACAACATGGATGGACCTAGAGTGTATTATGCTAAGTGAAATAAGTCAGAGAAAGGCAAATACCATATGAGTTCATTTATACAGGGGTTCTAAAAGACAAAAAAAAAAAAAAATGAACAAACAAAGTAGAAACAGACCCATAAATATAAAGAACAAACTGATGGTACCAGAGGAAAATGGGTAGAGAAATGGGCAAAATGAGTGAATGGGAGTCGGAGATACAAGCTTCTGGTTATGGAGTGAATAAGTCACAGGGGTGAAAGGTACAGCCCAGGGGCCATAGTCCATGGTACTGTAATAACATCATCTGGTGATGGATGGTAGCCATACTTACAGCAGGCAGAGCATAACATATAGGGTTGTTCAGTCACTATGGTATACACGTGACACTAATGTAACATTGTGTGTCAACTATACTTCAATTAAAAAAACTAATATAGGAAGAAAGAGGAAAAACCCAGCAGCCTAATTTTTGCTCACTGCTTTTACTCTTTCCCAGAATATTTCATCAAGTGTCTTAAGTGACATGTGGTATTTTTTGAATGATGCAGGAAGTGAAGATTTTAATATATCTAACATCCAACTCTGAAAGCCTAACTGAAAACAAAGTCTTGAGATAAATATCAAGTAAATGCTAAATAAATGTCATCAGTGTTCTTTTAATGTAGGTTAGTCTTTTACTTCAACTAGCAGAAATCCAAAAGTAATAGAAAGCTAAAAATAAGCCCCAAAATTAATAACCATTTTCAAAAATGGAACTATGTGATAAATTAAAAATGGATAAAACTGCATTTAAAAATGTTTTCTGGTCTGATCAATATACTACCCACTAAAGCATAAAATGGACGATTAACTGACTTTAAAAAATAAAATGATAATTTTGGTTTGTAAAAGTAGCATGGATTTTTTTAGACAGGAATAGTTTCTTTCAAATATTTTTCACAGCAGCTAAATTTATTTTATGCTATTTTGTTTAACCCCTCACTTGTATATTTGCTTCGCTTCAAGGAAAAAAAAGTCTATTGGAGAGGAGTACACTTTATAATTACATATTGTCACATAAATAATACAAGCCAACAATTTGCTGACTCACACTATTCTTTGGTCATGACGTATTGATATATTAATGTAAGATTTATATATTCTGGAAAACTACATTATTACTCATGTCTTTGATTTGTGAATATATTTATAGAGAAATAATAGGTAGCACAAACTTGATATGTTTTTCCAGTGTTTTCAAGAATGATTATTGCATATATTCTGTAGCAATTTACTTTTAAATATTTATAATCATAAGAAAAATGACAAATTACAAAATATTTTATTTATATCAACATGTCTTGGTTATATGTGTCATTTAATATAAATCGAAGTGAAATCTCTTCCAATAAAAAAGTGATGTATTGATGAGGAAAACAAATAAAATGTGTGGAAATTTAGCTTATGCTATCCTCTCACTCATGCTTCCCAATTGAGAAGCTCTTCTAGTGAAGAATGGAATCTGGAAGCAATTTTTAAAAAATTAGATCTTTTTTGGTAATTTATCATTTAACCCAATCAATTGATCTAATGCTTCATCATTTATGGGTGAATGCCCATCATATCTAGAATTGCACCTTTCCCGCCACTTATTTTTGCTTCTTAAACAATAATCAAGAAATTATTCCATTATATTGTATAATTTTCAAGAAATTTTGATGCTTTTTAATAGAACTTTAAAAATTACCTTTTGTCTAGTCACTCCTTGAATCTATTTAAGCATATTAGTGTATTTTATGTTCTCATAATTTTCTTTTTACCTGCCTTCGTTAAATTTTTAAAAAGACATGATTATTTCCCCTTGAAATTCAGCATTGGCTGATAAGACAGTGGAACTTCTTAATACTCTAAAATCAGTTTTCGAATCCTAAGAAAACTTCCCAGCATAACACTTAACCATATGCCTTGATGATAATAAACATCACAGATTATTTGTGTAATGAATTAAAACAGAGATCAAAATATACATCCGGTTTCAGTTGAACCTCAGATTCACAGGAACAGGTGTCTTTTTAAGAGAAAATGAAATAATGGAAAACACACTTTTGAGAGAATTGGCTTATTTCTATTCTAATTATTTGCAATTCCCTGCTTTTTTTCCTTTGGCATTATTTTTGTCTTCACTGCTCTGAGGAAGGTGGAAGAGAAAAAATCACATTTATACTAAGCTATTCTGACTTCTGTTTGAGATGGCTGAATGTCAGTTAACCTTTTAGAATTGTGACGGCTTGCAGGGGGATAATGGGTTCTAAGGTGAAAAACTTTTGCTTGTATAGAAATGGGGGATAATTACAAGTGGCCCTTTTCTTTTCCTTCTGTGTTTATTCACAGGTAGCTTAACCCCTTGTCTTTATAAGTTTCCTGACCATACCTTGAGTCATGGCTTCCCTCCCCTGCCCCAGCCTCTTCTGGCAGAGGACCCCGCCGTCACTGATTTCAAGCAGGAACTCAGGCGGAAAAGTAAATTGGTTGAAGAGCCAATAGACATGGATTCTCCGGAAATCCGAGAACTTGAGAAGTTTGCCAATGAATTTAAAGTGAGAAGAATTAAGTTAGGTATGCACTTTTTAAGAGTAACGGGCATACAACTTGGTCTGCAAATCCTTACGATATTACTGTTCAGTCTGTTACACTCTGGTCAGAAGTCCAAGACACTTTTCATTCTACATCTGTGCTGTGGATTTAAGTTAATCCAATTATGAAAATCCTACCAAAAAAAAAAAAAACCACAAAACCTTTTATTTCCTTGTTAATTCTTAATATCCTAAATACATAGGTTTTTAAATTGATGATATTTTTTCAACTTGCCTACCTCAAGATTAACTTTGAAGTACTTGTTTTTCTCCCTATTTTATCTGAACTTTTGAGTAGATGAGCCATTCATTGATTCAAAGGCATAAAATGTGTAAGTGAAATGTATGCTTTATGTTTGTCTTTCGTGTTTATCAGTGCTGTTGGTTTCTTTGCATTCTTCCAGAGATACTGTTTGCAAATACATATTTTCTCCCGACAGATTTTTTAACTATTTATTTAATAGAGCTTTCCTTATTAATTTTTACAGATGTTTTTAAAAATGGGCCTATCAAATTCCATTTCATGAATATATTATTTAACCAGTCCCTTACTGATGATAAATTTAGGTTGTCTCCAATCTTACATTGTTAAAAACAATCCCACCATGATTCACTCCATAAATGCCATTTTGTACCTATATATATGTAGGACAAATGTTAAAGGCATGATTTCTTAATTAAAGTGCATGTATATTTGTAATTCTGATACATGTTGTCAAATTGGTCTATATAGAGGTTGTGCCAAATTTTACCACCGCCATGAGTGTCTCTTGGCAAACTCCTTAGAATATAATCTTTCTGAAAGCAGGAGTTTTTTCTTTATCTATTTTTATTTTTCCTTAAACGCATATCCCTCAGCACTTAGAACAGTGACTGGCAGCACAGAGAATAAATAAGTTATTGAAGGAAAACTATGATTTAATCTTTTGGATCTTTGCAAATCCCATAAGTCAAAGTGCTCCCCATGGTAGTTTTTTTGTTTTGTTGTTGGTTTTTGTTTTGTTTTGTTTTTTGTTTTTCTTGAGAGGGGACGAGAGAGAGCACACATGAGAGAATGGTGGGAGAAAGGAAGACAGAGAATCTTAAGCAGGCTCCACGCCCAGGGCAGAGCCCCCCATGGAGCTTGATCTCATGACCTCATGACCCTGAGATCATGACCTGAGCTGAAATCAAGAGTCTGATGCTTACTTGACTGAGCCACCCAGGCGCTCTGGTGGTTTCATTTTAAATTTATGAGTGAAGATTGAAAAGCGTTATTTCATGTGTTTATACTCATTTGTAATTCTTTCTCTGTGAACTGTCTGTTCATAGCCCTTGCACACTTTCTATTCAATTGTGTTAACATAAAATAACTGTAATAATTAACCTTGATTTAAATTCACGAAGTAGTGCATCTTTTAAATGGATTGAAAAATGATAGTTCCACCCTCTGCACTTGTGGAATGAACCACAGGTAATTTTGTAATGATATTTATTGATGGGCATCATACGTAACCATTTTATGCATACAGATATATAGCTTTAGGCCCTGAATTAATATGCAGTTACTATATGGAATAAATACAGCGGTAGGCATCTTTATAACAACCATTTTCAGTTTGCTATTTATATCGCTGTGAATATTTCAAATTCTATGTTGATGGTTGATAATCAACTTGTACCCTAAAAATGGGACAAATCTATGAGGATCTTTGGCCAGAAGATAGAAGCGTTACCAAGTGATATAATAAATGTGCTCAGAGATACATGTAAAATATTTTGGTGATCACAGTCTCATAATAAACATGTTTTCAGGGAAAGTCAGCATAATTCTTCGTTTTATTTGGTACCTTTTAACAATATAGTTGAATTTTGTACTCTTACAGTTGAGATAAAAATATATCATCATATAATTTATGCATTGTATTTAATATACTATATTGTTCAGCATATATCCCCAGATATTTAATAATAATAGAGAGCAAGAATTTATAAGTATCTTATAAAGTGTTTATGACACATCTATCCAATTTCACTAAATATTGTGAATGGCAGGGTTCCTGTCTGAATTCTTTTGACTTCTGGAAAAAATTAACTAGAAACATTTTTTAAAGTACCGGACAAGTCTACGCTGAACTTACCAAGCAATTCTAAATTGCCAATGAATATATGCTTAAAAGCAATATCTAATAGTTAACAAAGAAAGACACAACAATTTCTGTGATAACCGGCTAAAATGAATGCTTCTGGAAGGGCTGACTCTAACAGGTCTTGCCTGCCCTTTCACAGGATACACCCAAACCAACGTCGGGGAAGCCCTTGCAGCCGTGCACGGCTCTGAATTCAGTCAAACAACTATCTGCCGATTCGAAAACCTGCAGCTCAGCTTTAAAAACGCATGCAAGCTAAAAGCAATATTATCGAAATGGCTGGAGGAAGCTGAGCAAGTAGGAGGTACTGAAGTTACAGGCTCTGTGATGTTTTAACCTCAAAACGATGGCCTTCCATTGCTAGCTAGGGCTTACACTGAAGCAGAGAGGTTTGAGGTTTAGTTGGGTTTTTTCTCTTTCGTATGAAAAATAAATATGTTTCATATCCCGAAGAGAGGAAGGCTCATGCAAGTGCAGAAATAAGTTTACTGAGAAGGTAAATATAGTAAGAAAAGAAGCTGCACAGGGACAGCTTTCTGGATAACTTGACAGAGGCGTGAAGTGGTGAAATGATTTTTTTCTAACACATCAAGATTTTCTGGCTCTGTGCATACTGTAGTAATTGCACATGAATTTTTATGACCCGATATTACTGTAACCAGAGCATTTGTGCACACCCGTCTTCCAAGTAAGTACATAAGCAATTGCTAATGTAATAAAATTATCTTCTCATACTAATGTCAAGGCTGGAGAAAGAGCAAGGTTTGAAAGCATTTAAAGCAAGTGTTCCAAGAAAAGTTTGGTCAGGATATCACTAATAGACAGTTGTCTTTGCAAAGTTAATATTTCTGCATTAACATTTGTATCTTGGTCTTGTACTATAAAATAACATAGAATGCAAAAATTTAAGACAAAAATGTATAGCAACTTTATTTTGCATTGTTTTACAAAGAAAATTTGAAACTCAAATCTGATAGTTTTTTTGGAACCTACTTTGTTTTGTAATTATTTCTCTTTTCCCCATTACAGCTTTATACAATGAAAAAGTGGGAGCAAATGAAAGAAAAAGAAAGCGAAGAACAACTATAAGGTATTCTTTTGAGATATGAAAACGCATAGAGGAGATGGAATATACACAATATGTACATATGTAAATATAAACAGAGCGTTTGAGGATAATGTAGGTGCAACATAACATAAATGTATGTGAATAGAGTCAACTGAAAAAACAAGATTGGTGAAAAAGCATAACTTAATAATTTAGCACTGAGAAATGGAGAGCTAGTAATTCTTAACATTTGATGGAAAAGTAGGTTATTTGATTCAAGAACACTTGCCCCACAAGTTTTGGATAAAACAGAAATTAAACAATCACTTCTACAAAGAGTGATCATTTCTGCTGTCCTTTTAGATATGTCTTGCTCTGGCAATTTGGTATCTATGTTATTAAAAATAGCCAAACTATTCATCAGTGTTTCAGTCCCTTAAAGTCCAATGTGATTCCTTGCATTTCAAACCAGAAAGATTGTTGGTTGATCTTTTGGTAATTTGCGTGAAAATTACAGAGGAAATACTAAAATACAGGTTTTGTTTTGGTTGATGAGTTCACTAACCCTTTCGTCTATTGTAAATAACTAATGGTTTCTGAGGGACATTTAGAAATGCCTGCACAAGTGCTCATTTCCTTTTCAGGAAGTCAGTGCCCTCTAGTGGCACAAAGTGGGATAAACATAGAAAGCCCAGAATACCTTACTTCTCAGGATACCCTGCATAAGACAAGCATCTAAATATTCTAGACTGCACATTTAGCTTTGTTGAAGCTTTGGAAGTGCTTTCAGAGTCTTTAAACAATGTTTTAATGTTGATATCTAGGATATTCAATATTACTTAATTTTGATCTGCCAACACATCATAAGAACACCATAATCTCACCCTTCTCTACGTCCCTCCCCTCAGTATTGCTGCTAAAGATGCTCTGGAGAGACATTTTGGAGAACAGAATAAACCTTCCTCTCAAGAGATCATGCGAATGGCTGAAGAACTGAATCTTGAGAAAGAAGTAGTAAGAGTTTGGTTTTGCAATCGAAGGCAGAGAGAAAAACGGGTGAAAACAAGTCTGAATCAGAGTTTATTTACTATTTCTAAGGAGCATCTTGAATGCAGATAAAATTTATTATTGTGTGATAGCTGATTTTTCTCTAGTTTTCATTCCTTTCTCTTCTCCAACAAAAATAGAAATTAGTCATTTGGTTGTTTTCAAAAATCATTTTATATCAATAACTTTTGCAGAAGCTTTCCTACTTTTTTTAAAAAGAAGACAATTTAAATATTGATGAATTATTTTCTTTAAAAAAATTATTCTCAGAAGCCAAACTGTACATTTTTAAACCAAAGATACCAATAGGAATAAAACAGTGATTCTCTCTCAGTCTTTCTCTCTCTCTCCCTCCTGCTCTATCTACAGACACACACACACACAGACACATACACGCATGCACAGTGTGCATGTGGGTCTTTTAGTTTAAGATTCCTTTTCCAAAGGCTGTTTATTAGCTTTTTAATATTTCAGTCATAATGCCAAATAAAGAATATCACACTAGAAGGAACAATTAGAAAACTGATTAACCAATGTCCTGCTTACTATCAGCTCTAATAGTTTGTTTGAACTTAATAGTTTTTGTTTGCACTTAAGAGCCAGAGGTACCTTTGAATTCCATTAGTGCATTTAGGAATAAATCTTAATCAGAAGCGACACTTATCTTTTTATTCTTCTCAGAGATTTAGCTTTTTTGATGTTTATTTATAGAAAATATGCCTTATGGATTCTTGACCCCAAACTGCTATCCTATAAGCTGCAACAGTGCAGGAATGATGTCTGGCTTGTTTGCTTTTGTTCCTCCAGCACCTGGGAAAGTGCTCCTAGTGGGGCATGCAATCTTTGTTAAATGAACAAAGGAGTGTGCTGTTAAAGACAGCTACAAACTTGAACGGTGCCTAACTTAATAACAAAATTTAAGTCTCACAACCCAGAAAATTACCTGGGATCCTATCAAAAAAGACTATCACTTAAGTTTAATTGGTTAGAGTGTGGTTTATTATTGATGAAAAAGTTTGACATATTGAGTATTTAAATTTGGGGAATTATATCCAAGGAACATATTTAATTTATAAGACTGCACTTCTTTGAAACTAGCAAGTAGAAGCAAGCAATAAGGTAATAATCTAAGTGACCTTTTTGCATTTAACATATAAATCTGCTGGCAATGCTTATCTAACTTATTTTATATAACAAAAATGGAAACAATTAGACCAAATTTTATTGCTGATTTAGAATGCTTACTAAATAAATTATACTGTCCAGTCTCATGGTTTTTATGATATTAATAAAGACCAAGCACTATACAGGTCATAATCTCTATAGATCATATGTGTTTATGCACACATAATCACCATTAATTGGCTAGAAACTTTGGTTTTTTACAAAAAGACATATTTTTCAGTGACTTAATCATCTATGCTTAAGCACACATCTAGCACCCAGGAGATGTTGAACAATATGTGCATACAAAGGCTTTTATTATTCAAGAATAAATTCCAAATTATTCAGCCATATAGATATGTAAATTCCTTCTCTGTATAATTCACCTGCTTACCACACACACTAATTTGGAAGGGATTCTTTAGTTTGCAAAAGGCAGGGATAGGATGTATTTATGTACTTATATGCATTCTATATCCATACACAAAAATGCATATATGCATGTCTGAAAGTTGCAAATAGAAACAAAATGTAATGCAAAATAAATCTAGAATAGTGACTTTTTTGCACTTTAAATATAAATCTGGGAACGTTTAATCTTTCTACAACAAAAATAAGCATGTATGAATGCTTCTATCATCATCACATTTATATGATCATAATCTTATCAGACATTCACCCATAAGGTTATTCCAGTTTAGATACAACTAGCATTGGGAAGTAATTTTTCTCCCTAAAAGGAATTATTTTGAATCCATATTTAATATTGAAATAGCAAATTTTAGTTATTCACAAGTTAGTTGTAAATGCACTGGTATTTACTATTCATCTATTTGTACTAATGAGTTTTTTGAGACTATTTATTCTAACTACATTGAAATATTTTAATAGCTATAGATTGATCTTTTTATAAAAAATAGAAAATAGCTATTTAGAATCCTAAACTGCAATTAAACAAATAGCAAATGTAATTTCCTATGCAAATTTGGGAATATTATCTGAGAATAAATGGCAAAGCTGACTTTAGCCATAGTCTTTCCATCCTATGTTGTTGTGAACTTTTCGGTGGTAAATCTTCAGAAATTTAGTATAGTCCATTAAAACGAAAAGACCTATTTGTCAATTATACCAATTGGTACATTCAGTTCTATCTGGTAGAGGTGGTTGACACTCATTCATACATTTACCTTTCCATCTCTAATGGTGGAAAGATTGATCTAGTAAAAAAATATTTTCATTGTTCAGGGATGGGAGCAGTGTCTGTGTGCACCTGCACTCAAGGTCTGGGAGGATTTTGTGTGGGGGGGGGCAGAGTAAGGGGAGTATCCATTGTGTGGTGTTCCAACAATTAGTGCCTTAAATCAAACTTCACAATCCCCAGGCTTCCTCTAAGGTGAATTCAATCCAATTGAGTTTTAAAGGAACGGAGTGTAGAAGAATGGTCTTAAGTCCCTTGATGGGACTCAATTTCTATAGAGAGGAAATTGGAAAGTTGATCTGTTTTTCTGCTGCTCCAAAAACCTATTCTTGCAGAATAATGGCATCAAAGGAGACAGGTCATCATAGGTCTCTGGACATACACACCCTGTTTTAACAAGGGAGTATCTAAAATAGGAGCACATATTTAAATTAGGTCCCCAGGGATCAGGCTAAAACTGTGGCTACTGAGCTAGTAAGGAATGTACTTGTGGCTAAGGGGAGAGTGCAGTTTTCTTCTAAAGGCACTCAAATGCATAATAAAATATGTATCACTGTGCAGGTTGAATGAAATAAAGCCCAAGGCTGCCAGATTCCATCTGGTCTTACAGGGTCACAATCTTGAGCCCCCTTCCAGTAGGCCTGCCATAGCCAGGTAGGTACTCAGAGCACAGAATGTAGTCTATATAACACAATCATCTGACAGATGGTCATTTTATGTTTTCTAAGACTAGCTGTTATTATCATCAGTACTGATATTTTCATACCACATTCTACTTCCTGATACCCTGAAATCTCCTCCACCCATGACTTTTACATCCAGTCATAGAAGGTGACATTGCGCTGCATCCTTCTTGGTAACAGAGGTATTGCTATACTCTTCACTCTCTATTGGCAACCTCTTTTTTGACTACAGTTTTAAAGTAATCCTTTTGCCAAAAAATAGAGAGAGCAAGGCAAAAAAAAAAAAGTCAGTAGTTGACCAGTGAACAACATGGGTTTAAACTTTGCAGGTCCACTGATACGTAGATTTTTTTCAATAAATACAGTTCAGTACCATAAATGTATTTTCTCTTATGATTTTCTTAACATTTTCCTTTCTCTATGTTACTTTATTGTATAATACAATATATAATACAGATAACATACAAAATATGGGTTAATTGACTCTTTATGCTATTGGTAAGGCTTCTGGTCAACAGTAGGCTATGAGTAGGTAAGTTTTTGGGAAGTCAAAAGTTATATGTGCATTTTTGACTGCATGGGGTCAGTGCCCCTAGCACCCACATTGTTGAAGGGTCAACTGTATTTTCATTGAACTCAATGTATAAGAATCCTTGTTTCCTAATCTTAAGGATTGAAAATAAGTTTTATTTTTAGTAGAGGATAGTGTAACAGTATAAATTTAGAATGATTATGAAAATTGCCACAGGAGTATTTTATAAATATAGCCTAATCAGAATGGCTCCACTCTCTCCTTTGGTTCCCAAAGCCTTCTGTAGTATCCATGTTTGACCGAAAATAAAGGAAATCACTGACTTAAATGTTTAAAAATACTATTTAAAAATGTTTATCCCCTGGAAATTCTAGAAAAGGAATCATCAGATCGATTTCATGTGAAACCATCCATTCTTAGGCTTACTCCATTCACAAACATCAGTCCTGTATCAACTGCTAATTCTTAGAAGGCATTTGTTAAAACTTAAGGAGCAGAGTTACCTAATTTTCTTTCTAGGAAAATGATGAAAATCATTCTTTTGAAAAATTACCAGATATGCATAAAAATGTTAACTTTAGCAGAAGCCAAAAATAGAGTAAAAGATAAGAAAGCATAACAGCAATAAATCTTTATTGGAATTTTTTAACAAAATAATTTTTAAAAACAAAAGCCCCCGCATGTAAACAAGAAAGTAAATAAAGTTAGTTGGCATCATTATATACATCCAAAAATCAAAACCAGTTCTGGGTTAACATTCCATAATCTAGTAAAATGTTTTGACCCATGAATGGTCAGGGAAACTATTTAATACTATCAATAATGCAACCTGATCTTTGAACATCATACAATGATTTATGAATTATAAGCGATATAGTTGGAACTTTTCATTCTTCCCACCAATCGATATGCCACATGTAGACTAGTCCTAAAATGGATTTACATTGTCAATATTAGACCAAATGTCCATCCTCGTAAATTGACCAGATTACACCTATCTGATCTCCTCCACAGTTTTTTATGGTGGGATATACTAGAACCCATATATTACAACATAACTTTTTTAAACTAACCTAATCCTAAATTCTACCTCTAACTAATCTGTCATTTCATTTTTTCTCACTTCCTATACATAAATACCATAGCAACTTCACCTTAAAAAATACTGCTAATACATTAATACACATTTAGGCAGTAATTTCTGACAAAAGTTGTAGTTTATTTACCAAGAAAACAATGCTATTTTTTATTTTAAAATTTAGGTCAAGTATTGTCATAGTGTTAAATTAAGAAGGATGGCTTCCATTTAGAGGGTTCAATATACACATTAATGAAGATCAAAATTAAACAGATTAAATTATGTCCCATATGGGGAAAATTTTCTCAGTTCTTGGAAAAAAGACCAAAATAGTTTTATTACTATAAAATGTTATTAATTCAGTGTCCGTTTTTGCTAATTACATTCAATTCACTTTTATAAGCTTTACAAAAGAGAGCCGGGATAATTTTTCTAAGAGGCCTTAATTTTGGTTTAAAATGTAAGTCTTTTCTGTCAGTTAAAATAATTTAAAGATGTGCACAATATGTTTGTGCTGTTTAAGGCAGGTGCCAAGCACATTTTGAAAGGTAATAAACTTACCAACTACAATGTTCTCCCAAAGGAAAAGAAAGAAAAGAAAAGCTCATGACAGTTTTTAAGACAGATGTTTAAATAGCACTCTTCTTTTGGATCATTTAAAAATAATTTGGCAGCTGAACCGCCTATGGTCATACCACATATCGCTAAAAAAGGACAAGCAACAGATACAGAATTAATGATACCCACTTTTAGTATTTTTACAAGTCTCTTTAGTTGGTGCCTAGCGGCATTTAACAAAATTTTTGTATTCAGTGTAAAAAGGTAGAACATAAATACTAAGTAATGAATATAATTTCTCTATGTCATGCAGGAAAGAAGTCAAACGTTTTACATATCATCACTCCTAAATAGTTCTAATTAAAATCCAAACTGTTCCCATTTTTGCATCCTTGTCATTCTTTGGTAAAAGATTCAAAATAGTCATGGGTTAGGAAACAACTGTTTGCTCATGGTCTTCATTTTTGTAAAAGGAATCTGCACTGTGCCTGGTTTATACTAAATAATTATAAGTAAGCAAAATATTATGGTTTTTCTGACTAATCTACTCCTAAAGCCTTGAGTTGCCGTTCAATCTCTTCATCGGAGATTGTAGCCTTTGAAGTAGAGGCAGATGGTAAGCTTCGGGCAGCTGATGGAGCTTTGGCCATCTATATAAAAAGAAAAGGAAAAAAAATGCATTATCAAACATTTGGGCAAGGACACAAAGGATATGCTGCAAAGACGTTTACCATTCAAATATAAAAAGATGTCTCTAAGGGCAAAGGCTAACTTATAGTGACAAAAGCGGTAGAAACGATTCCAACAGAGGATAGAAGACATTCATACCTTTCCAGAGATTTCAATTCCGATTTCATCAAGAACTTGATTCACAATATCTTGGCTTTCTTCTTCATCATCAGAGCCATCAAAGATATCATCAAGTGTGTCATTGACTTGGGGGGAAGGGGAGAAACAAAATTACAGTTACTATCAAACAGATTTCAAGTTAGATTTACATTTTTAGAAGGTGAACCAACTATGTGTACATATTTGTAATATTACTCAAGGGCAAACTTAGTTGAACCAACAAACTACAAAAGTCATTTTCAAATGTTAGTGAAGTTCATTTATACATTTTTGGGTTACTAAATGTGGAGTACTTTTCATTGCAACACAGATAATATAAATAATAATTACATAACAAGTCTACTATGATTTTTAAAAATGTGTCTTTAATAAACAACAACAAAAGAAATTCACAGCTAAAGGCTTAAAGTTTTGAAATATGATTCTACAAACTGTATTCACTGAGCTAGTTAGTAGCTGTTAAATCTGACCATGGAATAATATGTAAGAATCAAATATCCTGTAAATATTAGACAATTTACTCTTTTTATATCTATAATTATATTTTCAACTTAAAGTCTAAGGTTCAGTGTTTTATTAAACTTGTCTACAGAATGACACCCAATTTAACCTTGCAAAGATTATTACTGCTATATCCCTCTCTTCCTTCCCGTCCCTTCCCAAAGTATTTATGGAAAAGTTTCTGTATAGAAGGTATCACATTACGATTATGTATTGTTTATTTCTGAAACAAAGTGCCTAGCATGTAGTACAAGTACAATTAATGGACAGAGAAAAATGAAGACCTCAGGTAGTTTACATTTAAGTAGAAAAGAGATTAACAATCAGATTGTAGTAAATAAGAAAGATAATAAAGGGAAGAGATTACATCCAACTGGGAGGAAGTACATGTGAGGTGGTCCTTAAAGGATGCATAGGATTTGACCAAACAGAAATAGAGGGAATAGAATGAGCAAAGACTTGGTGGAAGACAAAAGGAATACACTCAAGGTAGAGTAAGTTCTTCTGTTGTGTTATTATTTAAGGTGCATGAATGGAAAAGGTGTATCTATTATTCTGGGTCAAAGAGCTTATGTCTGATATGGGAAAAAAGACCTGTGGAATCATTTGGGACATCCCAGCCCTCTCCCTGTTTCACATGTACATCTTAATTGCTTGTGTCCTTGATGTAATTAATAAAGCTTGATACTGGTTAAGATCTCTGGTTGGTATGAGCATGATTTGACAATTTGAAATAGATGAGAAAGAATAGAGAGGTGTAATCGGGATTAACAAAGAAGGATGCTTTCAGAAAAAGTGTAACAAAATTAACCATATTTTATATATATGTATATATATATAATTTATATATATATTTACATACATATGTGTGTATATAAAATGTGTGTATGTGTGTGTGTGTGTGTGTGTGTGTGTGTGTGTGTGTGTGTGTGTGTGTATAAAATACAGATTTCTCAAAGATCCTGTTTCCAAAATCAAACTTGTTCGTTCTGGAGCAGCACTGCACAATATAAATTTCAATTGGAAAAAGATTATATTCATTTAAACCTTGAATTTACCTTTGGATGAAAATACTAATGTTAATGTACTTTACTAGGTCATAGAAGAAATGAGTAATCACCAACAATTACTATTCTTTCAGACCCATTTGCAAAGTAGTAAAATACAAATGAGAACTATGATAGATATGAGTTGGATGAGCCTATTGATTCTCTTCATTATAGCTTAATGGAAAAGTTAATTCCTCTAAGATCTGCTCACACCTGTGCCATCACTGGAAATCACATAAACATGTTAGATACTGTGATCATTATATAAATGACAATTCTCACAGTCATTAAAAATTCACTAATGATGTTTTAAAAAAGTCATATTTTTCAAAGTAAAGATTCACAAAGCTAAAGAATTTTTCAACTATCAAAGATACACATATAATTTCATTAACTCCTAAAAGGAAAATAGAAAATAGATATTCTGAAATTGAATACTTGAACTGGTGAGTTTCGTATTCCTGATAATTTAATTAGATACTACCTTATACACTAAATGCCATTAAATTAAAATGCTGGCAGCTAAGCAGAACTAAACTGGCATATCTCTACATAGTTGTAAAACAATTAGAAAATACCTTTGCGAAATAATGATGTCAGTTTTTACATACCAGGTTAAGTAATGTTGACCAGGATGCTGTAAAGTGTCACTTATTTATTAGCAACCAAATAAAGATTGGAATAGTCTTTCTGGGAGGAATTTGGTATGAACCAAAAGCCTTATAAAAGTTAATACTCTAAGGAGATTTTAAAAATTTAGTCAAAAATAGTATAGAAACATTTATCAAAGGATTAGCAAATACACAACAAATTTTAAAACAATCTTACTGACCAATGTAAGAATGGTTCAATAAATTAAGATTGATGTTATTGAATATTGATGTTATGCAATATTAACGCTATTAAAAAAAAGACTTCAGAGAAGATTTAAGGTCATGAGTACATGTGTATATCACACTATTATGTTTTCTAAAAGCAGGATAAGGTTCAAAATTGCACATGTAATATGATTTAACTACTATAAGATATGGGAAAATATAGGAAAGCATATAACATTATCAGTAACTATATCTGGGTGATGTGATAACAGATTTTTTAAATAAATTTTGTTTCTTTGTGTTCTCTGTATTTCCTCTACAAAATGCAATTAGTTTATAGTCAAAAAGAAGAAAACTAAATTTTAAATAACTTAGGGAAGAAGGAAAAAATAAGAACAAAAGAGCTCCCCATTATCTCTACCTCTAATAAAAAGAGAGATCTTCTCTAGTATGAAAAGAATCAACACAACTCTGAAGCTACCAAATTCATACTAGGAAGAGTTCTTTTATTCAAAAGTTGGTTTTGGGCCCCTCATCAATGAGGTAAGACCACTGGAGCCAATATGACATAAAAATATGGCATAGCATATTTTATATTTTTCCTTCCAGTGAAGTTTGATAGGATTTGAGCCTTATACTTTGCCAATTTAACAATACACTAGAGTTATAATACAGACATCTATTCAGAAGGGTGCTGTACCATTGCTTTTTTCAACATTTGTGCTTTTATGGATTAGAATATGAGGTTGCTAGTAAATAAACTTGGCTGATTCAAAGATAAAAAAATGTAAATTTCATTACAAGTTATTAAACTTACTCATTTCTTCAGTCATTTCCATTTTCATGTTTTCCTTCTGGAAATTCTGCATTGTTTGTAATGTCTTTTGTGGATCCATCTTCTTGTTAACTGCTTGCATTGTCTTTAAATATATGAAAAGATTCATGTTGGCTACATTAATGTGACATTTTTACTATGAAATAAGTCCAAAGAGAACATATCAAATTAGATACAGACTTTCTAAAGATATACATACTGTCATAATCTAACATAAGACTGTTAAGTAGTCTAGAAAAAAATGAAATACTCACTTGGAAACCATCTGCTTAACATTTATATAATAAAGACCAGGGTGAAAAAACTCATATGAACAGTAGGCAAAAAAAAAAAATATATATATATATATATATATAAAAAACTTTGTCAGCAAAAAATCCATTTCTATTCAAATGGGAAAACTACATTTGCCTACTGTGTGGCAAGCAGGTAATGTCTAAATTGAAAAGAATTACAATTTAAATTTTATAAAATTTTTCATTAAGCTTTTGATGTCTAAATTAAAAAGGAAGATACACAGCATACACACTTAATCCATTCACATATATTAAACCACGGTTTAAAGAAATGAACAGAACACTGAGTTTTGTAAAAATATGTGAAAAGAACTCTTACATTTTATATTCACAAGTTATTTCATTAAAAGAGATTAATGCTATCTAGCACGGCCAAAATATTTTATATTATATATAAAATTTATGTATTATATACAGTAGTTCAGACACTATACAATATAAAACACATCAGTTTCAAAGATACCAAGCAGTCTTTTCACAATCTGTACACAACGCTACAGCCAAAGTAACCTTTAACTATAACACTGAATTTCCCCCATCCCCCTCCAGCCCATACATACCTCTGAAGTGGCTTTCCATTGTTCTTAGTATTAAAAGCCAAAATCCATAATTCATTATGAGACCAAACACTACTGAACTCTGCCTAACAAGCTAGTCTTATGGTGCACCATTGCCCTCCAGCCACACTGATCTTTCACTTCCTTAAATGTGCCATACTTTCTCTTGCCACAGAACCTTTGGATATGCTGTCTCACACCTGGAATGCTCCTCTCCATTTGTTTTCAGTATCAACACTTCAGATTTCAACACTTTCCTAGGGAAGTCATCCCTGACACCCCTGATTAGAATAAATATTGTTAAATCCTACTCACTACAGATGAAATTCCCTATTTATTGATGTAAATTATATTACTTCACTTGTAACTTACAGTATTGTAGCAACTAATACTATAACAATGGTGATAATAATAATAAAGCAGTAAAAGCCTCTTATATAGTCTTAACTATGTGCCAGACACTGTTCTAAGCACTTTACATATAATAACAGTTAGAGTTAAAAGACATTTATTTAAACCTGACAAATCTTACATGCTAGGTGCCACCATTTTCCCTGTATTAAAAATGGAGAATGAAGGCACAGAAGGGCAAAATAACTTGCTGAAAGTCACAAAGCTAATGAACAGAAGTGAGATTTAAACTCAAGTAATCTGGTCCAGAATATATGTTCCTAATCACCGCACTAAACTCTCTCTCAAATGGGCTGTTTTTATAGAATGTATGGGGACACCTGGGTGGTTCAGTTGGTTAAGCGTCCAACTCTTGCTTTCAAGTCAGGTCATGGTCTCATCAGGGTCCAGGGATTGAGCCCTGAGTTGGACTCCAGGCTCAGCATGGGGTCTCTTTGTCCTCGCCCCTCTGCTCTTCTTCCCACTCTCTCTCTCAAATTAATAAATAAAATCTGAAATAGACTATACAGTTTAAACCCCTGCCTGGTTTTGCTTTCCACTTCATCCCCATCATTTGTTATACTTCTTACCTATAGGGTCTAAACAAATATTTGCTGAATTAATACATTTCTAAAAAGATTAAGTAAAAATTCCAGTTCAAATATCTCCATATGGCAGGACCATATTCGGTACTTTTTCCTAGCCTACCATCTGCAAAAAAAAAAAAAAGTGCAAAATAAGTGGTTTTCCCCTTAACATTATTGAAAGGTTACCTATCTCAAGTGTGTGATCATCACATATGATCTTTTCCTAAATTAGATGTTTAGTTCTGTCCGTTTATGAAAGAAAAAAGAAAAACAAAAGTTTTTGCCCTTAACAGTGTTATTTTTCACTGTAAAAGGACAAAGATCCATCAAGAATAAGTTACCTGACAGAACAAAACTAATATTGAAACTTCCTCAATTTTTTTAAACTTCCTCTATTTTTTTAAAGAACATATTGTGTCACTTCACTTACTGCAGCTAAGATGGATAAATTCTATTTTCATGTGCTCTGTAATCTAAAACACAATTATAGTTGCTCCTCATTATTTCTGGATTCCATATTTGTGAATCTGCCTACTCACTAAAATGTATTTGTAACCTCAAACCAATACTCATGGAGCTTTTGTGTTCCTCTGTGGACACAAGAGAACAGCAAAAAAATATGAGTTGCTCAACACGCTTGTTTCCAGCTGAGGTCAAACAAGGTGACACTCTGCCTTCTTGTCTCAACTCTCATACCATAAACAAGTGTCCTTATTTGTGGTCTACTTAGTGCCACATTTTTGTACATTTTGTTGGTGATTTTGCCATTATTTAAATGGCCCCAACCAAAGTACTAAGTGCACAAAACTATGTGCTCATGGAGAAAATACATGGTAGATTTGATTGGGCATGACTTCAATGTTAATGAATCAACATTTATTAACTATGGTGTCTTTCAACAGAAACACATAAAACATTAGGTATAAGCTGGTTGACAAAAACGTTGTGACCAAAGCTCACAGGAACCTAACCCTGTATTTCCCATAGGAGAAATGGTTCGATATTCACTGAGTGTTCCCAACTTAACAGAACATTAACTACTTCAAATAATGAGAATCAACTGTATATACCATTTTTAAATATGAACCTCCTACTTTCCTCTGTGGCTTTCTTTTATTTTGGTCTTCATATTCATATTCCTCCTTCCTTATATTTAACATCTAATGGTATTTTTAAGACCTAGGTTTTCTGCAAAATCTTTCAGATCATTCAAAGATCTGTGCAGTTCACTGAAACTTAGCACAAACTGATGTATGTAGTCGGTAGTTTCCCTGTCAGATATACCTTAACCTCCCTGCTCTCTACCCCCACCCCATCCCCAATTGAATTATAAAATCTGTGAGAGCAGGTCCTTTGTCTGAGATGTCTTCTTACTCCTTATAGTACTTCACATACATCAAGGGACTCATTATTTATTAAAAAATCAAAAAGCTCAGGGGCGCCTGGGTGACCTTGATTTCAACTCAGGTCATGATCTCAGGGTCATGAGGTCGAGCCCCACTTTGGGCTCCATGCTAAGTGTGGAGCCTGCTTAAGATTATCTCTCTCCCTCTCCCCACCACACCACCCCCAAGCTCACTCTCTCTAAAAAAAGCTCACAGTCCATGGGCACCTGGGTGGCTCAGTTGGTTAAGCGACTGCCTTCGGCTCAGGTCATGATCCTGGAGTCCCTGGATCGAGTCCCGCATCGGGCTCCCTGCTCGGCGGGGAGTGTGCTTCTCCCTCTGACCCCCCCCATGTGCTTTCTCTCTCTCTCAAATAAATAAATAAAATCTTTAAAAAAAAAAAAAGCTCACAGTCCTATAAACTCTATAGTAAAAATATTTTTTTATATAAAGACCGTAAGTTAAACGTAAGTTCCTGGTAAAATTAACTGATAAATCCTTCTGACAGAAATCATGTGTCCTTCGGACACATACATGAAAATGAATCAGAGCAAATTATTACTCAGAAGTATTTATAGCTTAATGAAATAAGACCAAAAATCTTCTGACAATTTAAAGGAAATAAGCAAACAACACTTTTAAGTCAATTTAAAAAATTTAGAAGCTACACATGACCTTGGAAAAAAATCAAAATGTCTGAAACAAGAAATTTTATAGTAAATCAATAAAGAATCTATGTACATCCAAAACTGTTATAATATTGTAAGGTAACTATACTTCAATTAAAAAACCTAGAAGTAGTTTCTGGATAATCTAGTACTATTATACATTAATATATAATTATTACACAGATTCTGTACCAAATATACATCAGGAGATACTTTTAAATCTGATTTGAATACTGACACTTATATGTCTTAGATAAAACAATAAATGTATGGATATAAAGGTTCCCACTTACTTTTGCTGTAGTAGACATTGCTCCTGCCATCTTCATCTGGGAATTCATCACTTTTGTTTGTGTCGACATAGAAGTGACTTTTGAACTTACAGCAAAAGTTCTTGTTTTCTGTTTCCGTAGATGTACAAGCTGTTTGGCTAAAACTCTGCAAGCTTCTTTATTCCCAATCTTAGCCATTTTCTTAATTTCTAATTCCTAAGAAAGGAAATAAAAAGAGGGGAGTAAAATCACTGAGAGGTAGTCCCTAATGATTTACTTCAGGAAAAAAAAAAAATCAAACACACATCATATACCCTTTTCTCCCTGATCATAAAGAGAGGAAGACACAGTCATATAGTCACAGAAAAGAAGAGTTAATTTGAGAGAGCAATTTATTCCACAGGTTTACACGGGAAAGACAGAATTCATACCTTCATCCACAAATACAAAGCAAGTCTATAAAACAGTATTTACAAAGAGCCCAAAAGAAAATGAAAAAGCTCAACCTAAAAGTAAGAAAAAGGAAAAAAAAAAAAAAAAAAGACAAAGAGTTGGTGGGACAGAGCAAAAAGAACACATTGGTAGATTTAAAGCGAATAATACAGACAATTACATTAAGTGAGAAGATTCACCTAACACCTCAGTAAAAGACATAAACACTACTATATGCTATGTCAAGAAACCAACTTTAATTACAAAAACAAAGCAAGTAAAATGATAGAAAACGTATTCCATATAATTACTTACTAAAATCTGAAAATCTGGAGTGTGTACATTAACATCAGATAAAATAAACAAACAAACAAAAAAACTTGAGAACAAGTAATACTACCAGAAATAAAAAGGGGCATTTCATAATGACAAAGGAATCAATATATAAAGATGTTAGAACAATCCTATACGTGCATGCACCTAAGAACAGTGCTTCAAAATACGTGAAGCACAACTGACAGAACTGAAAGGAGAAACAAATACACAATCAGCAGGAGGGATATCAACCACTCCTCTCTTGAGTACACTGCTATAACTGTTAGAAGTAGACAATCTGCAATGATACAGATTTATAAAAAATACTATCAACTTGACCTAACATTTATAAAAATGCCATCACCAACAGAATGCTTGTTTTTTATAGATATACACTAAAAAAGAAAATCGTATTTTCAAATATATCATATTTTGCTCAGAAAACAAGACTCAATAAATTGAAGAGGACTGAAATCACACAAAGTATGTTCTCTAATAGCAATGAAATTAAACTAGAAATCAGTAAGGAAAAGGAAGGTATATCATAAAAACGCAGAAATTAAACATGGTTCTAAATAAGTCATGGGTTGGAAAAATTTCAGAAGAAGTAATATTTTGAACTTAATAAAATGAAAATGCAACATATCAAAATGTGTGGGCTACAGTTAAAACAGTACTTAGAGGGAAATTTATAGCATTAAAACTTATATTAGAAAAAAATAAATATTTCACAAGCTTCAAAATTGAGAAAGTAGAAAAAAGAGTAAGTAAAACAGTAAATAGAAGGAAAAAATAATATAAACAATAAAAGAAATCTATACAGTAGGAAAGAAAAAATATTGAAAATTAATGAAATCCAAAGCCTTTTTTCATAAGAGGTGGATCAAATTGACAGGCCATTAGCCAGATAGATGAAGGGGAAAAAAAAAAAAAAAAGACACAAAGAGAACACACAAATTACAAAGATTAGGAATGCAAAGGAGGGATCACTTCATATTCTAAAGATGTTAAAGGATAATATGGGAATATTATGAATAATAGGTCATTACATTTTTTTATAAGTGTTCTTTTCCTTTTTTTTTATTTTATTATGTTATGTTAGTTACCATACATTACATCATTAGTTTTTGATGTAGTGATCCACGATCCATTGTTTTCGTATAACACCCAGTGCTCCATGCAGTACGTGCCCTCCTTAATACCCATCACCGGGCTAACCCATTCCCCACCCCCCGAACCCTCAGTTTGTTTCTCGAAGTCCACAGTCTCTCATGGTTCATCTCTCCCTCCGATTCCCCCCCTTCATTTTTCCCTTCCTTCTCCTAATGTCCTCCTGCTATTCCTTATGTTCCACAAATAAGTGAAACCATATGATAATTGTCTTTCTCTGCTTGACTTATTTCACTTAGCATGATCTCCTCCAGTTCCATCCATGTTGATGGAAAAGTTGGGTATTCATCCTTTCTGATGGCTGAGTAATATTCCATTGTATATATGGACCACATCTTCTTTATCCATTCATCTGTTGAAGGGCATCTCGGCTCTTTCCACAGTTTGGTTATTGCTGTCATTACATTTGAAAATTTAGTAGACACGGACAAATCACTTGACAGATGTTAACTACCAAGGCTCATTTAAAAAGACATATCCTGATCCATTCTGTATCTGTTTTTTTTTTTTCTAATAATTGAACTTGTACTTTAAAAACCTATCCACAAAGAAAAGTTCCCTCTCAATGGCTTTACTGATGAATCCTATCAAACATTTAAGGAAGAAATACACAAACTCTTCCAGTGAAGGAAGAGTAAGAGAAACCAAATCATTCTTTAAAGTCAGCATCACTCGGATGTCAAAACCATATAGACAATGGACAAAAAGATAACTACAAATCACTATCTTTCACAAACACGGATGCAAATATTCTTAACAGAATTTCAGCATACTGAAAAAAATATTTCAAAAAAGCCACATCATTACCAATGGAGCTTATCCCAGGAGCAAAAGCTTGATTCAACTTTAGTAAATCATTAAATGTAATTCACTACATTAACAGACTAAAGAAGAAAAACTACATGATCATCATCTCAACAGATGCAAAAGTGAACCTCTACCCTCACCTGATAACAATAAAATTTAATTCAATATGGTTCAGAGTCCTAAATGTAAGAACTAAAACTAAGATTCTTTTTTGCACTTGATTAAAATAAAAAACTTTCTGTTCCACAAAGGACACTATTAGGAAAATAAAAGACAAGACCAATAACTGGAGAAAATATTTGCAAAACATATATTTAATAATATACTTGTATTTGAAATATATAAAAAACATAGAAATAAATAAAAGAAAACATTGATAAAAATGGGCAAAAAGACATGTAAATGGCAAACAGGCACATGAAAAGATGCTGAACATCATTGGCAATTAGCAAAATATAATTTAAAATGACAATCCACTATACACCACCAGAATGACAAAAAGTAAAAAGACTGTCAACTCCAACTATTGGACAGGATGTAGAACAACTTTACTTTCATATACAGCTGGTGGAACAGAAAACATTATAGCCAATTTGCAAAACTGTCCAGCAGTTTCTTACACAGTTAAACATACATTTACCCTATGATCCAACAATCCCACTCCTAGGAATATACTCAAGAGAAACAAAACATGTTCACACAAAGACTTCAATTGCATCTTTATAGCAACTTTATTCAAAATAGCCCAAACCTGGAAATAACCTAAATATCCACTAGCTGGTGAACAGATAAATAAACTGTGAAACATCCATACAATGAAGTAAATTAAAAAAACACTGATTAATCTCAAAATAATTATGATGAGTGAAGGAAGCCATATTTTAAAAAAAAGTTCATATTATATGATTTATATAAAGTCTTGAAAATGTAAAATAATCTACAGTGACAGATCAGTGTGTGCTGGGGAGGAGGGAGTCAGGGAACGACAGGTGAAAGACATTACACAGGGAATAGGAAACTTTTCAGGATGATGGATATGTCCATTACCTTGATGGAAGTAAGATTTCATGCATTTATCCATATGCCAAAATATATCAAATTGTATGCTTTAAATATGTAGTTTATTGCATGTTAGTAATACCTCAATCATGCTGTTCGTTTAAAAGATTTTAAGCAACATACATTTAAAAACATAACAAAAATATTTAAAGATGGGAAAGATAATCTATTTTTTAAAAAGTACATTATCACAGATACAATGATCACTAAAAGATACCAATGAGTTAACATAATTATTTCTTGTAACCCTTTATTATTATTCAGGACTATTTTATTTTTGCTGTTAACTGAGAATGAAGTAGCTGTGTTTTGAGTAATATTTCCTCTTAGGCATTCATGACTTCTACAAACTGAAGAATAATCTGATTTTATAATCAGCAGAATACACAGAATCCTGATAAAAGTCAGCAGAATGACACAATAAACAAAGGTAAGCAGAAAATGCAGGAAGACATTAAATGCCATTTCTTAGTAAATCACTTACCACCTGCCATGTGTTTTTTTCTTAGCTGGCTAATTATTCCAACACTAATTTCCAAATTTGTTTGAAAAGTTAAACTGAAATTTAATGTTCTACTTACCAGCTGTTTTTCTTGTTTCTCTAAAGCGGCTCGGTCTCTGATTATAGCTCTCTGTGTACCTCGTAATTCTCGATTCTGTTCCTTTATTACATCTAAGAGAACCACAAAAGAAACCTAAATGTATGAATTCCAAAATTTTTTTCAATACCATTTGAAATATTAGACTTGGAGACCTTAATAAAAAAAAAAAGAAAACTTGATTTACTAGATGTTAAAATTTTTTCATTCAATATACTAAAAAATTAGTCAAATATTAATACTTGGATTATAAATATTAATTAAAGAATTACAAAAGTGCAGATAGGCTATAGGTGGAGGTTTAACCAAAAGTATATATAAATCACCATAAAATATTCCCTTAGAGAACTGATAGTATGCAATGTTTTATGTGGCACATATATATGTCTCTCTCTCTCTCTCTCTCACACACACACACACACACACTTTTCATCTCTTCTTACTCCAGTATTATATGAAATTCCAGGAAGGAAGACAGATCATGTGTTTATTAAATCCTTTTTTCTACACTAAGTCATTATAACAGAGTGAAGCAGCAGACCTTCCAATGAGGCAGACCTGGATTTGAATCCTCCCTCTGCTACTGGATCATTATTTAATGATATCTTGGCAAAATTAGTTAATATTCTAAACTTCAGGTTTCTTATTCATATAATAAGGATAGTTAAGGTGTAAATAACATACATAATTGCCCTGATATACTATTAAATTTCCAATCAATCTTAATGTTTTTCTAACTGAATTCATTTGGATTCATTAGTCCCATCTTTTGAAGAATTAAAGTATTAGTCTAGGCCTTATGGACCATAATTTGGGTTAGTTGTTACTAAATAGTAATTTCTTCAAAAATCACAGATATTGATGGTAATTCTTGCCAAAACTGGTCTCTCATTATCAGGAATCTTGCTAAGTGCTGTACATATATTACACAATATTCATAATAATGCTATGGAGTTGATTTTTCTATTATTTTATATTTAAAGAAAACTGAGTGTTAGGAAGTTTAAATAACTTGCCCAAGGTCACAAGGTAGTAAGCAGTACTGCCAGATTTGGATCCAAGTGTTCTGTCTCCTGAATCAGTAATCTTAATCACTTCATTAGAGTACCTTTCTAGTCAAGAGGTAGATTTAAAAATAACAGTAACAACAACAGAAAGAATAGATTCTTCATCAAATGGCACTTGGGATTTAGCGCCCACAGGAAAAAAAATGAAATTGGACCCCTGCATCACAGTGTATATAAAAATTAACTAGGGGTGCCTGGGTGGCCCAGTTGGTTAGGGTCCAACTCTTAATTTCGGCTCAGGTCATGATCTCGGGGTCATGAGATCGAGCCCGCATCAGGCTCCATGTTCAGAGTAGGTGTCAGCTTGAGATTCTCGCCCTCTCCTTCTGCCCCTCCCGCCGCTTGCATGCCCATGCGCTCTAAACAAACACATAAAATCTTTTTTTTTAAATTGACTAAAAAAAGATTAATGACCCAAATATGCAAACTGAAATCATACAATTCTTAGAAGAATACATAGGAGTAAATTCGCATGATCTGGGATTTGGCAACAGATTCTTAGATACGACTCTAAAAGCACGAGCAACAAAAGAAAAAGTAGACAAACTGGACTTCGTGAAACTTAAAGGCTATGCGCCAAAGGACATTATCAAGTGGAAAGATATTCCACAAAAAGGGAGAAAATATATACAAACTATATATATGTTAAGAGTCTAGTATGTAGAATATACAAAAAGCTCTTAAAACTCAAAAACAAGACAATCTAATTAAAAATGGTTGAAGGACCTGAACACTTATCCAAAGAAGATACAGAAATGGCCAATAAACACAAAAAGAAGAGGCTCAACATCATTAGTCATAAGGAAAATGAGAGATACTTCACACCCACCAGAATGGCTATAATCAAAAACAAAAATGGAAAATAACAAGTATTAATAAGGATGTGAAGACTGGTACCCTTTGTACTGCTGACAGGAATGTAAATTGTTTCAGAAGCTGTGGATAACAATTTGGTGGTTCCTCAAAAAGATAAACATAAAATTACCATATGACACAGCAATCCTACTTCTAGGTATAAGATAACTGGAGTATAAAAAGAAATGAAGTACTAATACATACTACAACATGAATAAACCTCAAACATATTATACTAAGTGAAAGAAGCCAGATATTAATGGTCACATTTTATGATTATGTTCATATGAAATATCAGAATAGATAAATCCATAAAGATAGAAAGCAGACTGGTAGTTGCCAGGGGTTGGTGAGAGAGGAGAATGCTGAGTCGCTGTTTCACTTGTACAGGATTTTATTGTGAGATGATGATAATGTTTTGGAACTAGAGGTGGTGGTTATACACCATTGTGACAGTACTAAATGCCACTGAACTGTTGTTCACTTTAAAATGGTTAATGTTATGCGAATTTCACCTCAAATAAAACAACAGAGCCAACACCCATTATCCTTGTACTGATGGAACATCACAACTTATGTTCTACACATTCCTGTGTGTAACATATAACTTTACTCAGAATAAAGATAACTAATTATATTGAGGAACAGACAGCATACTAAGAAGTTTACAACAACCACAAACCTAAGTACTATTATCTCATTTCAGGGAATTTGACATTCAGTGAGGTAATCTGCCCAAGGAAGAAAGAGTGTTAGGATTCATATATAGGCAGTCTGATTCCAGGGCCTCTGATTTTAACTACCATATTATGCTATGAAGCCTTTCAGACAAATAAGAAATAAAGGTATCAGAGACATAATCCTTATCAATCACCTTATCAGTAAAAATATACAAGATTTAAAACAGAATGAAAAACATTTCAAGTTACTATATAAAATATAACTAATCAACTACAATGACTTTCTGAATAAAAGTTAAGATGCCAGAGATTCTCTTTACAAGACATCTATTTCCCCTCTCTTGCATACTGTGTTTCTCAATGAAGTTATATTGGTGGACAGCTCATGTCTATTTGCTAGAACCACCCGTAGAATTCAGGAAAGTGCTTTACTCAGGAATTGCCTAGGATTTTCCTAGGCTTGTATTTTCTAGGAATGTATTCTATAGGTTCCTTAAATATAGAAATAGGAAACCATATCATATATATGAGAGAAGGGGGGGGGGGCTCGACCCTAGAACACTGGAATCATGACCTGAGCCAAAATCAAGAGTCAGATACTTAACTGACCAAGCCACCCAAGCATCCTTTATTTCCCAAATTTATTAAGCCAAGGGTCCCTTTTAAGAAATCTCTATTAATATTTTTTAGATGCTAATGTTCCATGGAGCACTGGTTGGCATTCTATTTTCACAATTTATTAGTTTCCTAGGGCTGCTATAACAAATACCATAGACTGCGTAGTTTAAACAATAGAAACTAATTTTCTCACAGATCTGGAACCTGAAAGTCCAAGATCAAGGTGTTGGCAGGTTTGATTTTTCCTGAAGCCTCTCTCCTTAGCCTGCAGATGGCTGCCTTCTTGCTGTGTCCTCATACGGTCTTTTCTCTTAGTGTGCCCATCCCTGGTGCCTCTTCCTCTTCTTATAAGGTCACCCTCCTATTGGATTAGGGCTATGCCCTCATAACCTCATTTAACCTCAATTACCCTTTACGTACCCTATCTCCAAATATAGTCACATTAGAGGTGAGGACTTTAACACATGAATTTTATGGGCATACAATTCAGTCCACAGTGCACAATATCTTTCCTCTGACATCTGTAGACATTAACAGCAAAGCTCTCATTTCCCTAGATTTAAAAGCAATCATCAGCCTTTTCATCCTCAACACTCCCAATTTTCTTCTTTTGAACTTAGCATGCTATCCTGCCAAAGCCAATGAATTGGTATAAAAACACTGACCACTTACCCTACTGTTTCAACAGAAAAATATGTTCTATATTTAAAACTATGAAATTACAAATGAAATTTAGACTATAACATCTTTGTGTACTGACAACTTCCTAAATTCAACTAATATGAAATGCAATGGTAACAATGAGATAATGATGAGGGTCTTCTAAAGCCTTAAGAGTACAGAAGTGAAAAAGAAGCCACCATATTGACAAGTTAAATTGTGGTCAGATAACTGATACAGATGCAAAACAATTGCTGAAAGCCTTGACTGCTAAGATCTAGAATTCTATCAATATATACTTATTCATTATTAGAATGGTATAATATATAATAAAAAGTATATGTTTGATCCTTGTCTTTAGTTCGTGGCACAGAGCTCCTAAAACCCTTGGAATTTCCTTAGTGGTAGGAATATCTTTTAACTCAAGAAGGCGGACCCCTAGATACTGTTTCTGGAGGGCGCTGGTTACCAGAAAGACAAAATGCTTGAATAGAGGGTAGGATGTTCAGCCCCAACCCCCTGACCTCAGGAGAAGGGAGTGGAACCGAAGACTGATAAAAACTCCTGAATAAAGAAGAGATTAGGAGAACTTCGGGGACGGTGAACACACTGATGTGCTGGGAGGGCAGCGTGCCTGAAAAGCGCATGAAAGCTCTGGGCCACTTACAGCCCCCACAACTTTGCTTCCATTTGGCTATTCCTGAGTAAAGCACTTTCCTGAATTCTACGGGTTGTTCTAGCAAATTATCAAACTGTGGAAGAAGTTATGGGGACTCTAGAATTCACAGCTGGTTAGTCAGAAGTACTGGTGGCCAACTGGGACTTGTGACTGGCACCTAGGTGAGGACAGTCTTGTAGGACTGAGCCCTGCGTCTGTGCTAACTCCACGTAGTGTTAGGACTGATTGACGTTTTGGACACAGCAGTTGATGTCAGAGAATCAGAGAGCAGAAAATAAATATAGCCATCTTTGTTGGGAAAACACATATTATGACATGAAATTTTACCAAAACATGTACCTTAATCAAAATAATTTTATTTCCCTTTTCTTAATTTTACGTAACTGTGTACCATAACTACCACTGTATATTAGAGAAAGAAAAATAAAGAAAACTAACTACTACATATTCCATAGCCCTATAGTTAACAAACCTATTAATATTTAAACAGTTCTAAGCTATAAACTGAGAGCAGCTAATGTTGCATACTAAAATATAGTCATAACACTTTAAAACATATTATGGTAAGAAAAGATAGTAAAACATTTTCTTCATATGAGATGATAGGCATATCCTATAAAAAATTACTCTTAAAAAAAAATCCCTATATTAAATCCATATTTAGTGAGTTGGTCTTCTAGATAATTCAGAGGGGCTAATAGGAGAATGGTTCTGAGACACTTTTAATGTTTTTAGGCCAAGTTTATTTTCCATTGTATTTATTTTTTGGTAGGTTTGATTTCCTCCCAAGATTACAAGCTCTTTAAGAGCAAGGAGCATAAGTATTTTATTTATTTATCTATTTGTATTCCCACCACACTTCATGCCAACTACTACCCCAATATAGTACACTTAGCAGTGATCTACGGGAGTATAGACATATATTGAAATGTAAAAGAATGTGACTTATAGGCAGAGTTAATACATTTCTTCGAAATGTATAATAAACTCTATAGGTTACCAAGAAAGATGGTTGATAATTTAACCGTGAACCTTAACTATGATAGATCTCTTTATACAGTGGAAGATAGAGCACTGAAATAACCAGGTATTTCCCTTAACAGTTTTCTGCTTTCCCCTTTTTTTCATTCCGAGTCAAGACAATGAGAGAAACATGTACTGGGTATTGCTGACATCTAGGAGACAGAGTGCTTGGCTACTGCCCATCCCTGCTTCCTTCTCTAGGCAAAAGAATATGCCCAAATTTTTATATTCCAGCACTTTATTTACCTTGTGGGGTTGCTGTGAAGCACTTCGTAATAGGTGGTAATAAAGAACTTTTACATTGTGAAAATGGCAATGGTTCATGGCTGTGACTATGGTTATGTTGTCTTTGCTACTATTCCATGAGGTAAAAAAAAGGGTCTGGAGGCTGTCCCAATCACTACCCTCTTCTCATCCAAACCCAGCACAATGCTTAGAGAAGGCCACCCAAGCCAGCTCCACTGTAGGCATTAAAAGCCTATCTCAAGCCTTTCAGGTTACTTTTACTGAATGAAATATACATGTGTGCACTGGAGTGATCAGGCTTAAGTTTTGGACTTAAGAAGATACAGACAGAAAAGGTCATTCCGCTCTCCTTAGTTCTGAATCAATAAGGTCTATCTGCTTACAGGAAAAAAAAAAGTGAAAAAATAAAAAAATAAAACCAATACAAAAGGGGCCTCCGTGTGGTCCAGCCTAGCTTACTAGAATTTTCTACTGGGGTTTGAGGCTAGGCCCCAACTTGAATTATGGCTGTCCTTCCAGACCCTGCTTATTTACATATAATTTGCACATTTAAGGATTGAAGCAAAAAGTAATTATCAACTCTAAATGCAGGTATTCATTAATTTGTGAGTTATATTTTAAATATGTTTAAAGTGCCTTTCGTTTGGGGAAAAGGAGATACCCTGTCTCAAGCTTACAGGGTAGTTCAGGTTATTGCCCCAGTGAGGCACTGGTCAGTAGACAGCATCCACTCTACCATATACTGGGTTTTGTTCTTTATTATAAGGTCATGTTTACTACAGGGTCAAGACAGAAATTTTAATCTAATATACCATATTTTTTGCTTTTAAATATACTTCTTTAAAGAAAAAAAATCATTTTGATCCATGCAGTTTTATTGCCTATCAGTTGTCCTAAGTCTAGTGATCACATGGACTGAAAGAGGAGCACAGAATAAACAAAGCACATTCTGCTTTACCATTTTTATTAACTTGCTTTGGAGATCAAGACCTGAGAAGACAGGGAGTTTCTCCTTTAGATTTCATCTGCAATCTCTGCAGCAGCTGTGAGTGTTAAGTAGTGGGTCTGCAGCCCTGGGATGGCAGGATAACGGGAATTAGCTACAACCTGATCCTTACTGAATAGAAGAACCACCTGTGTGAAGGGGGTGTGGTGGAGCTCACCAAACAGTAAAGAGGAAAGGAGTCCTGGCTATGCAGGGATGTACCACCTTCTTGGGTAGAAGAGGAGGAAAAAACTGCAAATAGCACAAACTCAAAAGTTAAGGGAGAAGAAAGAAATGTTTAAGGTCAGTTTCTAGAAAATGTTGGCTCTGGGAACCAAAGTTACTGAGAGGCAGAGGGAAAATGACAATGAGAGAATGGATGGGGAAGGAATCAGAATTTGATATGCAAGCAAATCTGTTTCTCAGGGTTTGGAAACTGTGTATCAAAAAATCAGGGAGGAATGGCTTCAGTTTAATTAACCAGTTTTGATACATGGTAAAGAAAAAATAAGAACAAAAAACAACTATGGGAAACATAAAGGACTGTGGAGGATTGTGTCAACAGATTTCTTCTACATATGGTCCGGGGAGCCAAACATCCATTTAAAAACTAGGTTGAAGTTGAAACACTCAGCAGGACTTTCTTGGAAGGAGGAGGTAGAATACTAAAGAGAAAATAGGAGTCTAGCCCCATGGTAGCATAAAAGGAATGCTTCCCACCTCTCCCCCCACCCCCAGTAAAATCTCAAGTCACTCAAATACTGAGAAATTCATTCAGATTAATTTATTATTAGTAAAATATCATTGTTTTCAAGAGCTGAAGGAAGGTCTTCATATGGGCTATGTGTCAGTAGATCTTTAGGTCTCATTTGGTCCTCAAAGACCCAAGTTTTGGTACCAGCTTCAGTTCAGAAAATTGTGAAAGAGCATTTTCTCACTTTAGATAAGAGAGGGAACAAGAAGGAAAGATCCTATGAAAGGAAAGTTTCACAGACCTATGGACTTGAAGGTAGAAAAAAGCAGCATGAAAAGAAGTACCAGTCTTTGGGGTCATGCTAGGTATGAAGAAATACAAAGGGGAGACATTTTCCTACAGAAATAGCCATGGATGGTATCCATCCATCTCCATACCAAAAAGTATGGAGAACTTTTAACTGAGAAAAATGCTCAGAAGAGAGTACTGTGCTTCTGAATCCCATGTTCAATTATTTTTCTTTGGTGTGCCAAGAATGTAGGGGCCAAACAGCAAGTAAAATTTGAGTTTTTAAATATTCAGAATAACAAGCACTAAGGGAACACAAAGCATCCTAGGAAAGATCTAGCTACTATAGGTAGCACCAGACAGTTCTATCTTATTTGGAAAAAAGCAGAAAAGTTCTGGAGGGGATTCAGTTTATATAGTTGGTAGATTTTATTCTCTCTTAAGATATCACAAATCTGTCAACCTACCTTCTCACAGGAGATTTATCCCAAGTTAGTCAAAACTTCAGAGATTCTGAACTCTGAACTGCTAGCATACATGGATACTATCCCAGTAACGTAAAAACCAAGAAGCTTGCTCCTCTATCAGTAGAGTTCCTCAAATTATGTCTAAACTTGCAGGTGGGTGGCAATGATATATGGATATAAACTATAATAAGCTCTGGATCCTGGAAACACTACTTTTGGTTAAGAAATACTATCATTTTGAAATTTTGTCTCTAAATTATAAACTGCTGCAGATACACTTTCATGTGTACTGAAGAGACTCTGCTACCTTGCATAAATGCAATGTAGGAAAAACTCTGCAAACATAATCCAACTCTGGAAGCGCACAAGGATCTACTTTAGTTCCAGTGAATGCAAGTCAGGAAGCAGGGGTTAAAAAAGTGAGAATATGGGACTGAGATACTTAACACAGCTTGAGGTGGCATCAGAGAAGAGTTCTTAGAGAAGAAAAACACCTGACATAGTGCAGGTTAGCCAGAGGAAGAAAAAAGAGGGTTCTATGCATAAGGACATCATAAGCAAAAATATGACAGAGAAAGAATATGGTATGGTATGTACTGATGAATATAAGAACAATACTGCTGGACAGTAAAATGTTCAGGGACATGAAAAGAAAGACAAGGACCAGATCAAGGAGGGCCATATGTGCCTACTAAAGAGCTCTCACTGATCCTGCTGGTACTAGCAATATAATAAAGGGGTTTACACTGAGGAGTAGAATAGTCTGATATGGGTTTCAGGTGGATCAAATCACAAGGCAACTTTGTAGATGAACAATTTAAGGGCTATGAAGCTACAAGAAAGAAAAGCAGAAAGGTGATGTAATAAAGTGCAAGAAAAAGTCTGATATGGGTTTCAGGTGGATCAAATCACAAGGCAACTTTGTAGATGAACAATTTAAGGGCTATGAAGCTATAAGAAAGAAAAGCAGAAAGGTGATGTAATAAAGTGCAAGAAAAATGGGATCTGAATTAGAGCAGGAGTGCAGGCACACAGTGGAAAATCATGTGTCAAATATTTAAGAGGCAAAAGGAGCAAAACTTGGTAATTAATTAAAGGTAGGCAAAATCAAGACCTGCCAACACTGGAAGAGGAGACTCAGGAAAGGAACTGACTTAAAGGAGATAGTGATAAGTTCTGTTTGGAATCTCTTCAATCTGAGGTACTTTGGGACCTCTAGGTGGGGATACTCAGCAAATCGCTGGTCTGAAACTCAGAAAAGATATAACTAGAGATACAAATTTGGGATCCATCAGCACTTAGGTAATAAATAAAGTAACAAGATTTTGGATAAGATCATGCAGGCAGAGAGTGTACAGTTAGAAAAGTGGCAGCCCAAGATGGAACCAAGAAGAACACTAACATTTAGGGAGTAGGGTTTAAAAAAAAAAAAAAAAAAAAAAGGAAGGAAGGAAGGAAAGGAAAGGAGAAGGGAGGAAAAGAGGAAGGAAAAAAGAAAAGAAAAACCTGAAAGGAGAAAGAAAAAAAAGTGGTTAGAGAAATTTGAGGAAAATATTAAAGAGTTTCGTGGAAGCCAAAAGAGAATTTCAATAAAGAAATTATTATTAGGATCAAATGCAAAACATAGGCTCAAGAGGTGATCACTAAAAAATGGCCATTTTGACAATCTAGGAGTCACTGATGATCTTAGCAAGATCTCTCTGCTTAAGATGTAAAGCAAACCGCTGTAGAATTGGGGCGTGGTCTGAGAAATAAAGGGGTAGGGATGGGCGATGACACTACTCCTTCAATAAGTTTACATGAAGAGCAAAAAGAGACTGGACAATACTTCCTAAGAAACCCTGGGTCAAGGGAGAACCGGGAAAAAGAGGGTTCTTCCCAGTTCTACTGCTATACGAAATTAAAGTTCTACCATTGATTCCGAGGGAAAGAGAGTCCAGGTCGCAGATAAATGGTTACCATTATTACATTGTACCTACCAAAAGTTGAGAATTCCATATATTAGAAAGAACAGCAAAATTAAACTGTGCCATAGGCTCTCTAATAAGAAAATATTATCAGAGATAATACTCAAGGGATGAGGTCCTGGTTTTGCCATTAAGTTGTGTGACCTTGGGCAAATTACTTAGTCCTTTGTATCTCAATTTCCTCACCTATGAAATGAGGGTGGTAATAGTACTTACCTTCTAAGTTTTGTGAGAATTAAATAAGATGCTGCATACAAAATGCTACCACAGTGCTGGCTTAGAGTAGGACCTCAAATTTGCCTTTATTGAGGATATTGGACAACAATTATATAGTGCTTAAAAAATTTCACTTTTTAAAAGACATATTTAGTTGTGCATTTATGACAAATCCTCATGGCATCCTGATTTACAGGTTCATAATTAGTTTCAATAAGCAGGTCACCATTAGTCCACTTAGGGGGAAAAAAACCACTGTAAACACATTACCCTATGTATATATGTATATCTTATAAATCAGTAAAAGGAAAACCAAATACTCAATTGTAATTTCAAATTCAAAAAAAATCTTTCTCTTCTATGGCACTGAGGTACAATTCTCATTAATTTCTGTAACAAAGTATACACTGCAGAGGCTTGTTCATCTTTGTGTCAAAAATGAATTAAACATAACTCTGAATAGTAATAAGTGCTGTAATGTTGTCTCCCTTTTTAATTTACAAGTGCAGTAGTCTTTAATGATATAGTATGCAAACTCTTCCAGCCAATCCAAAGAAACAAAAAGATTCAATTGTTCTCCAAATCTATGTGCAGTTACATATTTCCCTTATATATCAGAATTTCATTACTGCTGAAACAGATAAAGGCAGCATACAGCAAAAGATCTTATGATCAATAATCAACGAGTCCGAGGATCTGGGATCCTCAGGAAAGCATAAAAATACATTACATTTCATAATATATAGCCTCATTACTGCTAAGAAGAATGCTGTCACCTTTTAAACAAAACACCTTTTTAATAAAACAAGGAGTAAAAACATCAATAAAGCTCTATTATCAGAATAATGAAAGTACAAATCTATAATTAAAATGTAAGTGATCTGAATTAACATAATAATGTAAAAAAACATCAAGTATGCAGTTTGCTAGTTACAGTAAATGTACATGGTGGCCAAATTTACATTCAGAAATTTCACACATAGATCTTTAAATCAGTAGTATAGCTCCTAAAGTCCTTAAGACTTCCTTTTTACAAATAAATCTATTTAGCAAAAAACATTATTTCTTGGATGAATTAACCCAACTGCAGATGAGTATACAGTTAAATACCCTCACTGCACATCCTCACTTTTTTTTATTCTGTTCTATAAAGTACAATAGTCCTAGTATACTGTGCCTAGAAACACAGTGATGAAAATACAGAACTGATATTTATGTCTTTGAAAATATTTGACAGATATTAAGCAATTAAAGCTGTTTGGACTTTAATGTTAAGATTTTTGTAAAAATATAATTTGTAACATCACAGTAACAATGGTACAACTCTTTTCCTCTGTTTAGCAAATTCTCACTATAAAAAACTGAAGCAAAAAAATAAACCATTTCCTCCCTGAAGTACTATACAATAATTGGAAACCACAATATTGGTGCTGAAACAGTGAAAAAAGTGCTACGTTAAAAGATTAGACAGCATTCTCAAATAAAATCCATCTCACATAATTGTCCTATATCCTGTACCAACTTGAAAGGTATTCTAGGTACTGTAAATGGTACTTTTTAGTTAATAAAAAGTCCACAAATCAAAAAAAATTTTTTTTTTCCCACTCAGGGTAGGCAAAAATGTATTATGCTGTGTACTAAATTAGGAATAACATTACATTATGTGTTGAAGTGAAGGGTAGAGTGGCAGAGTAGAAGTGATGTCTTTGTTATCCTCCCCAAAATAATGTTGCTGGCACTGGAATAGTCAATACAAAGATGAAGGAGTTACCCCAGGTCTGGACTCAGCACCCTGTTTGTACCAATCACTGTCTAGCTACCACTGCTCCTTTTGTGGCAGGGTCAGACCCTTACAAAGAAGTGATTCTTCGGTTGAACCAACAGCAACCTAGACTCAACATGTAGTAGGAAACACAATTTTTAAATAACTTGAATGAATTTGATTCCTGGTGGCAATCAATGTAAATACCAAAAGTAATTAATCAGTGTTATATATACATTACAGTAATCGCTTATAAACAACTTGTATATTTCTGTACATATTTTTTCCTCTTAAGATGACTTTGAGCTAAATGTCTGAAACAATGCAAGTATCTAAAAATGTAAATTTCTATGCAGACAATACATACCACTCTTACTTTAGGTAGCAAAAGATAATCATAGGGAAGGAAAAATACATTATGAAAACTAAACCCAAGGTACTTCCCTTAGGTTTCTTTTTTATTTCTCCTGGAGTCAGTAACGAAGCAGTTGTTTCACATCTCTACTGATGGGATATTCTTAAGGGCAAGCCGACCCAGACCCAGGTTCATTCTGTAACTGGAGCCTGTTATCCCCTCCTCCAGCTCGATACAGTTCTCCTGTTTGTACCCTGTAAGTAGTACAGCTCCAAACTGAAGGAGCAACAGACCAACAGATGAAACCAACAAGAAATTCATCAAATCTCCGTCTAATGACACTCAAGCGCCAACCTCATCCTGTCTCCTCGAAATGCTCAAGGTCTCGCTAAAGGAAAAACGGGGCGGGGGGGGGCGGTAAAGGTGGTGTATGTGTATTAGAGAAGAAGCCAGATTGCTCAGGTGAGGCTGAGGTGTGGCGAGTCAGCAGAGACGGGGAAGCAGAGAAGTGACGCACGAGGGCGGTCACCTGTGGGGCCACTTGATCCAGCCCCGCCCCCAGGGACAGCTGAAAGAATCGTGGCCGGAAGCCCCCAAAACACGCCAGGGAAACGCACAGCTGGGCCCCTTTGGCCCGGCCTGAACTCACCATCCACGGTTTTCTTCTTGAAGAGAGACGCCATGGTCAGGGACCGCGCCTGGGCTGCCCGGCTTGGCCCGGTCCGACCCGCGACTGAAAAAGGACAAGAGGGAAAGGACAGGCCCTTAGAGGGTTTTTGGTGTGACGGAGCGACGGGTCAGAGAAGAGGGCGGGGTCTCCAGGCAGGACCCGCGGAAGGCGGGTATCGGCGAAGCCTACCGCAACCGAGTCGCCCCGAGCTCAGGTGACCGAGAACTAAGACACTTTTTGGAGAAGTCACTTCTAGGCGGCGCCTGCGCACTAAGCGCGCGCGCCTGCGCACTGCGGCGCCTGAAGCTGCTGCCTCTGCCCTCACCTCAGCTGCTGCCGGCTCTTCCCGCTTGCGGGGTCGCGGCGTGGCGTGTCAGGCGGGGCTTTCGGTGGCAGCAGAGCGTGGGAGACCGTCGGCGGTGTCGGGAGGCTTCTCTGTGCGGGTTCCGTGGGGACATGCTAACAGAGATGGGCCTTGGTTAGCCCTTGCTTCCTTGCTTGGGGGAAGCTGGAAGTGGGGGTCTCCAGCGTCTTAGGACAAGTGTGGGTCGTCCCGGAACCAGTTGGTTTACAACCCATCCAGTTGCTGTCAGTACCAGTACTTTCATAAGTGCAGGGCTTGGTTGCAGGGCTGTGGTCCGTGCCTCGGCGGTGTTTGTCTCCGAAGTTCACGTTCTTTTCCGCCCTGAGTCGTCAGCGATCTCCCAGGGCGCTAGCCCGCGAAGCCGGCTGTGGGTCCCGAGGCGTTCACCTGCCTCTCTCGGCCCCAGGGCTCCGACCACCCGGCATGTCCCTGGGAATTTTGTTCCTAGGCTTGAGAATAGCGGGGAAGGAAGGGAATAGGGAACAACTTTCATAATGCAACGCTATTTACTATTCTTGGCTGGAAACATAAAAAAATAACCAAAAAATCCACACATATTTGTATACTGGTTTAAACGTCTCCAGTTCTATTTCTTAAAATCTCGATTTCTTGTAATTGCTCGAAAAAAATTCATGACTATGCTGTGAACCTATTAGAATGCTATATAGCTGGATCTTGGTGCTTAATGTGGGAGGAGGAACACCTAAAGGAAAAACATAATAAATTATTTAAAGAATACTTGTGCGTATAAGCATAAATATGGAAAACACAATCTTTGGATCAAGACCTTAAGTTCATTGTTTTACTTCAGTGTGTGTGCGTGTGTGTGTACACATATCTCAGTTTAATATATTATTTCACTATTTAGAATCTTAATTTTGCTGTGAACTTTGTTCCTTCCAATCTATTAGAGCTTTAAGCAACACTGTCTTCCACAGGATAAAAATGGTAGTAGCCTTTGTTTCATGTCATTTCTTCTAGGGAAAACACTCCAGTAATAGTGTTAATACTATTAGTCACCTCTGGCTTTATGAATCATGTCTCAAAGATTTCTAAGTGTTTGTGGGAGTCACACTTTGCTTCCCCATTTTTTCTCTCCTAAGTCCCCAGGGCCACTGATAATCCTACAGATGTTGCTAAAATTTAGCTAAGAGACTGCTCTTGAAAACTTTCTCAGAATAGTAATATGCAAAGTATAATTGTCTTATTCATCCTCAAATTATTCTAGATATTAAAGGACAGTGAAGAAGTCCTGAAAAGGAAAAGATGTAAACAAGAACACTTAGGCTCTGCACGCTAGGCCTGGCCTTTCTGGTGTAAACTCCATGGCAAAAGGCAGTTTATCCTGGCTGCCTGTTGTAATGAATGGCATTGAGCTGTGCTTGAATGCATGAAAGGCAATAAGCTGTTATGTGCGTAGTAATCGTACTCCTCCCTGCTGCAGTCACCCTTGTTTTATTACTCCTATACAATCCCCCCCACTGACCCAATTGTAACAGTTGGGAAAATGCCAAAATACTTAGCAGCAACCATATGGAAGACCCTCCAAAAGTGCACAGCAGGAGCTAAAGACAGGGCTTGTTCATTACAATAAAGACAAAATAAAAATATGTAGTATTTAAACTCAGCACTCTAATAGCTTGATTCTCCCATAGTTTGAAGCAGGCAGATATTAGCTGATATGCACCAGACTGGCATTCACTCTGATTAGTTGGTGACCAAAGTACCAGTTCATATTTTGTATCTCACTCCTTATTTAAAGGGCATATACACTTTAATATAGCTGAGAAGCTGAGACTTAGGACACCACAGAGCCAAAAACTAGAATACATGGGTATTTTTCATTTCTTTAAAACCATCATCATAAACGAAACAAAACACAAACAAAAAAACCCACCATCATCACAAACAAACTCACTGAATCAATAAGACACCTATATAAGCATGGTGGGTAGAGAAAACATTTCAATTATATTCTTTTTAAATCTCATTAAGAAATGATAAACTAACATCCTATGGTCACATCATTATGACCCAATGCTCTTTTTTCAGATTGCTCAGATAGCAAAAAAAATATTACCTATGACACATACCACGCTATGGATGGGGGACATGCCAGTGAAGAAACAAATACAGTTCCTCCCCACTCTTCTCTTACCCGCCTTTCTACCAGTTTTTTCATCTTCTTTCATTCACTTGTTACAATTCTGACACCAATTCCAGTGTGTATTTTTTTTCCCCACACCAAGCAATTCTCAGACATCATCTATGTGTTCTATAATTCAACTCAATTCTGACACTCTCTACTTGGAAAGAGTGTCAGATTCCACAGGTTAAAGGTTCAGTCTTCTGGATTGCCCCCCTTCAGATGCCCCCCATCACAAATCCGGGTTGTTACTTGTGCTTCAGACTGACTTGCTAACAATCAGAGATTTCCATACCCTTCCCTCCCCATTATTGCAAAATACATAAAGGATATAAATTAACAGCCAGAAGAAGAGATACCCAGGGCAAGGTTCTGAATGAAGGAGTTTTTGTTCCCTTGGAGTTCAAGGCCCCAGCACAGTAGCATTTAGAGGCATTCTGATTTCACCAACCTGGAAGCTCCCTCAACACTGTCCTTTTGGGTTTTCACGGGCGCTTCATTATGTTGCATGATTGATTAAATCACCAGCCAGTGGTGACTACACTCCATCTCCGACCCTCCTCTATTCCCCAGAGGTTGCAGGGATGAGACTGAAATTTCCAGCCCTCTACTCACATTATTGGTTCCCCTAGTGGCCGGCCCCCATCCTTAAGTGCTTTCCAAAAGTCACCCCATTAACATAAAATCAAGTGTGCTTGAAGAGGATTTGTCATGGATATCAAGATACTTTATCGCTCTTTTTTGTTTTGTTTTGTTTTACCCCATGTTCTTTTTTTTATTATTATGTTATGTTAATCACCATACATTACATCATTAGTTTTTGATGTAGTGTTCCATGATTCATTGTTTGTGCATAACACCCAGTGCTCCACGCAGAACGTGCCCTCCTTAATACCCATCACCAGGCTAACCCATCCCTCCACCCCCTCCCCTCTAGAACTCTCAGTTTGTTTCTCAGAGTCCATAGTCTCTCATGGTTTGTCTCCCCCTCCGATTCCCCCCCCTTCATTTTTCCCTTCCTGCTATCTTTTTTTTTTTTTTAACATATAATGTGTTATTTGTTTCAGAGGTACAGGTCTGTGATTCAAGTCTTAAACAATTCACAGCGCTCACCATAGCACATACCCTCCCCAATGTCTATCACCCAGCCACCCCATCCCTCCCACCCCCCACCGCTCCAGCAACCCTCAGTTTGTTTCCTGAGATTAAGAATTCCTCATATCAGTGAGATCATATGATGCATGTCTTTCTCTGATTGACTTATTTCACTCAGCATAATACCCTCCAGTTCCATCCACGTCGTTGCAAAAAATGGCAAGATACCTTATCACTCTTATCACTTAGGAAATCCCAAGGGTTTTAGGAGCTCTGTACCAAAACAGGACAAAGATCAAATATTTATTTCTTATAAAATACAATATCACACTTGTCCATCACAGAGCAGGTTTTGGCTTGTAAGAAAAAGAGCTATTCTAAAATGGGATGAATGCTGCGTGTGTTATCAGTTCCTTGTCAAGGAATTGTCCAAAGAAGAGTAGGTTGTTGTAGACAGGATTCCTTTAAGGAATCAAAGGCTTGATTAGAAAGTTTCTAAGATTTCTGTAAAATCTGCAATTTTATTTGGATAGCATAGAGTTCAGGCCAAATACCTTGGCGTATGGTGTTTCACGCCCTACAAATAATACTACCAAATCCTGTTGGCTTCACCTTTAAAGTTATGATATAGCCAAAAAGATAGAGTATTTTACCATTTTAAATCATCCTGATTCGGGTAACTTTTATCTCTCATCTGGATCATTATCACCTATGTTACTGCCTTGCTTCTTACCTCATTCCACTTTGTCTTAACATAGTGTTGCAGGATTTCTTTTCCTTCTTCCTTCTTCCTTCGGTGCCCGCGGTTCTTGGTCACTCCACTTCGAAGAATGAAGAAGTAGACCAGACAGAGTGGTGGGCAGCAAAGCAAGGTTTACTGAGTGATAGTAAAACAAAGTTTATTGAGTGATAATACAAAACTCCCAAAGAGGGAGGGGACCCAATAGTTTGCCACCAGAGTTTCTAAGTCTAGGTTTTTATGGGATTGTTGGAGGGCTGTTTTAATCTGATTAACCCTCCCTGTGCCTGTCATCCAGTTGGGTTTTTGTCATCTACCTACCAATTAGGAAAGGGCGAAGGGTGGTGTAAAATCCTTTTAAGGGTGGTTTCCTCTTAGGGCAGGAGGGCCCCTTGTCCCTGCCTGCCTTTCTTCCAACAGTCCTTCATTAATAGGAGACAGAGTGGACCTGTTAAAATATGGATCAGATCATGTTGTTCTGTCTCTCAAAAAGAGATCAATGTATTCCCAATATTTATGTCTGGAGTACACACACATATCTGTTCTACAGACTAAACTTCTGTTGTTTATTCATTAAATGTCCAAATTTTTACCATCCAGGTTGCCCTCTTAATTATTTCCCTTCATTATGTGTCACCCAGGTGGAACACAACTATTTAGATGCAATCTTAGAATTATACCATCCATTTCTGCCCTTGTTCTGTGTACTGTATTTCTGACAGCACTCTCTTTGAGTCCATTAGCATTTTTGGCTACCATTCTTTAAATCATATCAAACTTTTAGTCAAGTAAATCTTCAGCACTTTTTAAAAAAATACAAATTTCTGCTTAGTCCTCCCCATCCTCTATTTGATTAATGGATAATTTTAATCTAAAAACCTAAAAACAAAACTTTTCATGCATCACTAGAGACATCTATTCATCTTTGTATTTATTCATTTATAAGCACTTTTGAGGCATTGTAGTTATCTCTGAATCCATTTATATTAAATCATCAAGGTTTTATTTAACTTTCAGTTTTAAGACCATTTTGAAGATTTTTGTAATTTCTAATAAGACAGAAAGACATTTCTGCTTAAATTAAGATATATTATGCCTATGTTTTATTCACACTTTATCAGTTATAGAAACCATAAAGGTAAAAGAGATGAGTTGAGTTTGGCATAATTCATACCTGAGGAAAAAATATTCACTCCATATGATCAATGGTTTCTTTTCCAAGTATTAATAAAACACAATTTAATAATCTGTTTAAAATTGTTTTCTAGAGTATTTCATAAAATAGTTTCCTCTTCTTTGAAAACTGGATATTTGCCATTCATTGGCTTTTAGTATCTTAGATTAAAATTTGACTGGATGCCCTCTTCTACTCTGTTAGCTATTGAGGTGTACAATGTCAAGGTTGAGAGTGCTGACTCTGGACACCAACTGCCTAGATCTATAACCAACTCTGCCACTTTTCAGCTAATTAGACCTGGGGCAAGTCACTGAACCTCTCCATGTCAATTTCATCCATATAAAATCACTTTCATATGGCTGTTGAAAGAATTAAATAAGCTAATACATATAAAATGCCCAGCATAGGCCTGACACATAATAAGTACTAACAAGGTATTATCTATCTGTAGTATTGTTCCCAGGTTACCTTTCCATGTTTTCTTAAGAATAATCTCTTTACTTTGAAATTCATTCAGTCCTAGATACATTCACTCTATCAGCTACTCCTCCCCCATTGGTCTATTTCTTTCTCCTCAATTTAAAAAAGAAATCTGTTTTTCTTGTCCTTGATTCTATTATTTTTATGGGAGTTGACTTGTATATCTAACATTGGTTTTTATTATACTTATTTATTTATTTGAGAGGGAGGGGTGGGGGAGGTACAGAGGGAGAGAGAGAATCTTAAGCAGCTCCACACCCAGCATGTGAGCCCAACGTGGGGCTCCATCTCACAACCCTGAGATCATGACCTGAGCGGAAATCAGGATTCTGGAGCTTAACTGACTGAGCCACCCAGGCGCCCCTTGGTTTTCATTATCTTAAGAAGATTCATTACAGGTTTCTTTGTATTGTTTTTTTCTTCCTGGCATCAGCTCCTAAGCTCCTTGGGTTCAGAAAAGATGTGTTGTCATACTCTTCAATCATTTCCCTAATGAAAGAAACATATATATTTTTTTAACTTAATGCAATAACATCTTTATATATCTATGTTTTAATATTTTTAATGCAAAAATGACATATATTTAATGTATTTGTATTGACTTGACATACTCTATTTCAAGCCTCCCTGTATATGAAGGGCATCCAACATTATCCATCTCCATAAACAACATAGGTCTAGAGATCCTGGTTCAAAATCAATAAATAATTTTGTCTTAGCTCTAGATAAGGATTTTGTGTGGATAACCCCTTTTTTATTTCCTATTATACTTTGGTTTAAATTTAGGCATACTGTAAGATATTTTGTTATTTCATTTGCTACCTTACACTATATTTTGTTTTACATTCGATAATGCTACAGTACAAAATATGACTTTATAAACAAAATTACAACTAACATGTCAACTTACATAGCATTAAAAAATTTAGAAACATAGCGTAGGATGGAAAGAGTCATTGGCAAGTCTAAAAATCTCTGATTTCTTATAAAAGGTAAAAAAAAACAACAGAGAAATGAAATGGCTTTTCAAAGACCTATAGCTAGTAAGAAGCTAGGACATGTGAGGACATACGTGAAGACAGATTCTTCATAGCCCCATATAGATTCTGTTTGTTCCAATTCCCTTGCAACTGTGACGAGGCAGGTTGTATGTGCTCAGGGGGCAGGACAGCCAAGAATGTGGACTAAGGTTGCTACTTCCAACATTCACTCAACAGAGGCATACAAGGTTTGATTTCAGGGAAGGGTAAGCTACAGAAGGATCCCCTGTTACACCTCCCCTCCTGGTTCCCATCTCTTCTCAGTGCTCAACATCTCCTCGTGGATCCCCCTCTCTCAACTTCTCCAAATTCAGAGCAGCTAGGCAGCACTTATTTTACTTGACTAAAGAATAACACTCAAATGAGATTAGCTCAAACATATGGATAATTTTTGTACATTTAAAGCCAAGTAATGTGTGAACCATTGTCCTATGTTTCAGCATGTTCACTATGTTTTAACGTTAAAATGTGGAATCTTTTCTATAATTTCCGAATTCTTGCTTTATAGTTCCAGAAATTCGCCTCATTTCTCTCTTTGTCAAATCTTGCTTTTAAAAATATATGCCATTAAATAATAAGTCAGACTAGTCAGACATTTAGTCAATGAAAAAGCTAAATGAATACACTAAATGTGTGTGGCTGCACATCATTGGTTTTATACTCTAAGAGAGTTCATGTGTTATTTGGAATATGTAACAAGATGATCCTTTTTGAAAAATAAAATAAACTTTGCCCTGAATTCCTCACAGTGTTAATAGTAGTTGCACATGAGTAAATCAAGACAGAATTTGTGCCCCCTGGCACAACAGAACATATGTATATATTTGCTCTTCAATCCAATAAGGATTCTAGAGTGCAGAACTACTACCACACAAAATAGAAATGAACTTCAATATAGGATTAATGGATTTGAATCTTCAATAAAATAAACCTTAATAGCTATCTCACTTTCTATTTCAAATGAATAGAAATTAAGAGAGGCTCTGGATGTTAGATCTTGGTAAATTAGTAAGTATAAATCATTTGCTAAAACAAAGGCATTGCGTCTTCTGTACAAATAAGGTGGCCTTTTAATAAGGCCCATTTCAAGCGACATTTAAGTGGTCTTCTCTTCATTGTTTTGTTCAATCTTGTAACAAACATTTATAGAGCAGTTACTATATAAAATATGTAATGCTTGTTAGTAACTCTGAGGGATGTAAAAATGAAGTAGATATGAATTTTGTTCTAAAGAAATTAAAAGTCCAATAAAGATATTAAAGGAACATCAAGAATTAGATGACAAGGGGGACGCCTGGTTGGCTCAGTCGGTTAAGTGTTTGCCTTTGGCTCAGGTCATGATCCCAGAGTCCTGGGATCAGCCCCATGTTGGGCTTCCTGCTCTGTGGGAAGCCTACTTCTCCCCCTGTCTGCAGCTGCCACTCCCCCTGCTTGTGAGCTCTCTCTGTCTGATAAATAAATTAAAATATCTTAAAAAAAAAAAAAGAATTAGATGACAAGGAAAAATATGTGGCCATAAAACTTGGGGCCACTATGTAATTAATTGAATTTATAACTGTAAATTTGATATTTGGAAATCTTTCAGATAGCTGGACTATAATTAATATATTGAATTTAGAAATTTATCTTCATTTTAAAAATATGTTAAGTATATATCTCCTTTAACATTTGTTTCTCTTACATTCAAGGAGGTGATTCAGAAGTTCAAAGATGCCTAAGAGCAGATGAAACATTAAAACAAGTTTGAAAATAATTTTAGACATTTTTGATGCAAAGAAATATAAGAATGTCCAAAGTGCAGAAGTCTGAACTTATTGATAGACACAATAGTAATGATAAATAATACCTGATTGTATATAATGTTCAGACTCCTAGAAATTACTATATTGTATTTACTTGGTTTAATAGGAGGACTGCTTATCTTTGCCTTCTCTACTTCTACTGTAATTGTGAGAATTACAATTTAGGCTACAAGCCACCATTTCAAAACGTAAAATAAAAATAAAAATTTTAATATTACACTTATAAAATTTAAAAATAATCATTCATAAACAAAGACCTGGATGTTGTTTGTTGGAATCTTCTTGTTAGTATGTTTTTACACCCAGTTTTGGGATTTCTCTCTACCTGAGACTAACTTTGACAAGGTTCTTATGATAACACAATCAATAATCATATTTAGTGATGGTCTACTCTATGTACAGTATAAAGAGATGTAAAGAAGTATTAAGATAGGGTCTCTGCCTAATTAAGATTAATCTATTTTTGATGATGACGACCAACCCTACAAGCAAAGTTACTTGTGGTAAGAGGGTTAAATTTGTAGTTAACAATACCAACTCGATCTGTCACATCAGAATAGACTTTATAGGTTACAGTTTTTATGACAATAGTTGTTTTCTCTGGAGTTGTAGAGTCTCAAGTACAACTTGGAGATTAGTTGGCACAGGCTATTGGTTTGTAAGGGAGCCTGGTTAGAAGCCATTTTCTCCTGATCTCTCTATGGAATGTCTACCTTTTGTTTTACTACCAGAAGGATGCTGTATGAGTTTGCTATTGTTGCTGTCACAAATAACCACAAACTTTGTGGCTTAAAACAACTCAAATGTATTATTTTATAGTTATAGAGTCAAGGAGTCCAAAATTATCTCACTGGACTGAAATCCAGTGATTTCTGGAAGCTCGAGGGGTAACTCTGCTTCCTGCCTTTCCAATTTTTAGAGGCTGCCTGAATTCTTTGGCTCCTTGCACCTTCCTCCGTCTTCAAATCCAGCAGTGTCGCATCTTTAAATCTGTCTCTGACTCTGACTCTTGTGCCCTTCCTCCACATTTGAGGTCACTTGTAATTACATTGGGCCTCCCAGATATTCCAAGACTGCCTCCTTATTTTAAAGTCAGCCGATTAGCAACCATAACTCCAACTGCAATTTTAATTCCTCTTTGCCATTTAAGGTAACATTTTCACAGGTTCCAGGCATTAGGATGTGGATCTCATGAAGGTATAGCATTCTACCTGCCACAGGTGAGACTAATTTTTAAATACAGTCTGAATCATTGGTTCTGCATAACATTCTTTGGGCTATTCTAGTTGGAGACTTTTTTCAATGGTACCTAACACCTCCCATATGATTATAAAGAGCACTGTCGACCTTACTGACATGCATATGCTATTCTTTACTATTATTGTGCCATGGTTAGATGTGTACAAATTGGTCATCTATCTAGCCTTCATTTGGCAGGAGTATTTTTGATGCTTTCTCATATCAGCCCTAGAAAAGGGAGTAAAAGATATTTGGACAAACCTGACATGAAATTTTTCATTGAAACAGACTTGGTTTAATACTTTGTTCTAAATTCTCTGCTTGAGGGATATAGTACATTAGTATTTAATCAAACTTTTATTTAATTGATATTTAATTTTGGACTCAAGCTGTGTCCATAGTATTAACCACCAACATATTTAAAGTTTAAATAATGGACTGTTGTTTTTTTAACCCTTCACATATATCTAGCACATAAGGGTCCATTAAATATCTGTTATACTGAGTGAACAATATTCGATCAAAATTTAGCTTACCATGAAATATATTTCAAAAATGCATATTTAAATAAATCACTCAATTTTATTGAAAGACCAACTAGGTAATCTAGATCAAAATGCTCAACAACTTTATTCAGTCATCCATTTCTTCATTTGTTCATTCACTTATGTTAAAATTTTAGAGGTGAAAGAGATCTTATAGGTCATCTATTACAAACTCTTTGTTTTGCAAATAAATATATCAAGGAACAATAGCAAAAAATTGCTGAACCTCACTGTTGGCCAGTGAAAGGTCTACAGCTAGAAACTCAGATGACCCAACTCTCAAGCCAATGCTTGACCTGTCTCAGAGATGTCTTAAGAAAGCAGAGAATACACAAGAAGAGATAAGATCTGGGAGACCGTCTGAGAAATCTGTCGTTGTTGATACATTTAAACATCTTAACTTATGAAGAAATGACAATGACAGGATGTTCCCAACACCTTCAGTGCCCAGGATATAATTCATGTAGTTCATTGAAGCTGGTTGTGTAGATATGAGGGGCCAGACCTTTGGATAAACTTCTCATTCTCTTAGGTACATTCAAGCTAGGAATTTTTTTCTTTCAACAAATAATTTCTGCCATTCAATGTGGAGTTGAGGAGAGTACTCATTAATATTCTTATAAAGATAGTCTAATTTTAATGAAGACAAAATTATTCTAGGTCAGAAGTATAAATGGGCAGAGGTGAGATCAGTCCCTAAAAGGAATGATGCAGAAATGGGATTGGGATTATGGAGATGGGATGTTTTGAAGATTTTTATCCACAATCTCCTAAGGAAATGAGAATGTGTTGAAGGCAATTCCCATGAACAAGTCAAAATGTACACATGTACCCAGATCACCATTTAATTTCTAAGCCATCAGAGACCATTCTTAATTCTCAGTTTTCTCAAATCCAGCCTAAGGTTATCCTGGTTGGGGTTATAGGGTAAGGATTGAGAGAAAGTACTAGCATTTCCATGAGACATATATTCTGCATCTGCATTGCAGAAGCCAAAAGCACAAAAATAAAAAGGGCAGACATTTTAACCCCAAATTACAAAGATTCAGCATATTCTAGGATATGTTTTTACACTGAAAAATAAATTACAACAGGTTTTATGTCAAGAGAATGTGTAATTACAAGCTAGACTTTTCCAAAATAGAATCAGAAATGTTGGTCAGTTACATTATATGCATACAAATATAAATTATGGTTAATTTTAGTCATTTAGTAATATCTGACATTATAAGAGAGGGCAGTTTCTTCTTCTACATTTTGCCCATAATCCATTACATAGTAAAGCAGATCTAAGCACAGGGTTGTATTACCAAAGGAGGTTGGGGACTCTCTCCTTGGGGGTCATAAATACAGTTTTCCATCTGCTGGAGACTGTTTAGGTGAAAGATGCCTGAAGTCAGGGGCTGGATCAGATGATCTCTGGGGGTCTCTTCCAGCCTTTTGAGTCTTTGAGAGAAATTTCTAATCAGCATGTTAATGAGTACTTTAAATTTGTGTTCTGGTTTCCTTGAAGATAATTACCATAAACACTATGCAGAGAACGGCATTTCTAAATACCCATTTAAAAGAAGAAGATGAAAGAAAGAAAACAACAACAACAACAACACAGTATTCTGTTTAAAAAGAAAAAAAAAAAGAGGTAATACAATGTGACCCACTTGATATCAAAGAAAGCAATTACCTGAGAAGGTAGTATGGTTCAGTGGTCTTGGTAATGTCTGAAAAAGTCCAAGGCTACTGGATCTTTTCCCTGTTCTTATGATGTCTTGCTGTGTGACCCAGGGCAAGTCATTTGACCTTAGTTTCCTCATCTGAAAACACAAGACCCCAGGAGTTGTGCTTGATTACCTGACCAATAACAAGCCACAGGAATTAAATGAAGACTGGAATTTCATTTTGGGCTTCATCACAGCTGTGGCAATGACAGATAGGAATCATATGGCTGAGGTTAGTCCCTGCGCTTCATTAACTGACAGGAAAAAAGTCTGAATGACATGGGTGGTAAACTAAACTTTGAAAACCCTGGAAGAGATCTTAATTTAGATACTATATAGATGAGACATACGGCAAAGATTTATTTTTATTTTGGTATTATGGAAAATCAGTTATGATATTATCCTGTGTTTCATTAATCTAGTTTCTCCCGAATTGGCCCTGGAAAAAACAGTACTCCTTAGGCCAACATCTCTTCTTCCTGTACTTAGTTTTTAGAGAAGAAACAACCTTTTTATTAATATTGACATATAGCATTTTTGTAAGTAAGAACAAAAGTATATCAGTCCAAATTACATTTCTCTCTGTGTCCTTTCTTTACCTATGGTAACGTAAGTTTAATCAGAACTTTTATATTTGTCACAAAATATGATTTTCTGTGGGTGACTAAGCTGGCATTTTCTAAACCTGGTACCTAGGGTTAAATGCTTAGTCCCATGCCATTTTTCAACAACACATTTTTGTTTTCCACCAGAGATCACCACTTGTTTTAATAAACATACCCTAAATAAGACATCAAATGAGGTAGGAATTTAAAAACTATGTTTTGACACTCTTTAAAGAAGACGAATAACAAATTAAAAAAAAAAAGAAACAACTAAGGTGATATAAAGATGAATTGATACTATGTTTGTGACCAAGTTTGGAAAGCTATAACATCTATACCAGATTAGAGATATCAGAATTCTTCTAATAACCATTATCTATATTTCAATACACTATATATTGCCATTAAAGTGAAAGAGCCAAATCCATCCTGAAAATGTAGTTGGCATTTTGTTAGAGATTGCAATTATATTCAGCCTTTTGTTCACAACCATTAAAGAGAGGGCAGTGCTATCACTGGAAATACTGCTCTACCTAAAGGTTTGGGGAATCATAAATTCTGGTTCCAACTCTGCTATTCAGCTTTTAGATGGCATTATACCTTAGTTCCACCATCTGTACAGTATGAATAATCATATTTTGCTAACTCACAGATGTGTTGTAAAGGATAGACAATAAAAAGTAACTCTGAACATATAGCAATTCTCAGAGCCCTGATAATAAGGAAAACAAATGGTTAAGAGATACAAAATCAATGGATTGAATCTTATATAAAATTCTGAGAATTAGGGATGCCTGGGTGGCTCAGTCGGTTAAGCGTCTGCCTTCAGCAGACGGTCATGATCCCAGGGTCCTGGGATCGAGTCCCACATCAGGGACTCGATGGTCAGCAAGGAGCCCACTTCTCCCTCTGCCTGCCTCTGTCTCTCTCTTTCTGATAAATAAAATCCTAAAAAATATATTTAAAAAAATAAATAAAATTCTGAATCACATTTAACTTCATTAAAAAATTTTTTTTCTAATGAGGTTTACATACCAAAATTTTCATGTTACTTAACTTTATTTACAAAATGTAACTCATTTGGACTTTGACATGAAATTCCAAATGAAATGAAATTCAAAAGTCCATATCAGGTACATTTTGTGAATAAAATTTCATTCCAAAGTCTTTAAGGGACAACAAAGGAGAAAACATATCCTGAACCTACAGAGTTTTTGTATCTCTCAGTGGAGGGATAAGGAAGTGGTAGATTCTCACCATAAGTCTATGCAGTATTTAATATTAAATTACAACTTTAACTGAAGGATTGAACAGTATATTTTATCAGAACAGCAGGGATTATGGCAACTGTTAAGAGTTGAAGGAACACTTTTTTGCTCCCAGTGTTGACATTTATTAACGTGCCCAGCAAACCTTTGTGTCTCTGCTTTTTGAAGTTTGAATTCCAAGGATACCAAATCAATATGCCCAATTTGGTCAGATGTCTAACCCCAGATATTCAGAGTACATATAGGGTCACTAAGCTCCCACTTTAGCTTATTAATAGTCTATTCCCCAATATAGGAAAAATTGTTGTGAACCAAGAAATCATCCCAGGTGGTTACTTTTTTTTTTTTGGCAGAGAGAGACAGCCAGAGAGGGAACACAAGCAGGGAGAGTGAGAGAGGGAGAAGCAGGCTTCCTGCCAAGTGCCAAGCAGGGAGCCCAATGTGGGGCTTGATCCCAGGACGCTGGGATCATGACCTGAGCCGCAGATGCTTAATGACTGAGGCACCCACGCACCCCGCCACCCCACCCCCCGCCAGGTGGTGACTTTTAAAAACACGTTACTCAAACTGTTGGCTACCAGAGGGGTGGTGGGCAGGGGGATGGGTGAAATAGGTGATGGAGATTAAGGAGGGCACTTGTGATGAGCACCGGGCATTGTATGTTAAGTACTGAATCACTAAATTGTATACCTGAAACTAATATTACTCAGTATGTTAACTACCTGGAATTTAAATAAAGGCCTAAAAAAAAAAAAGCATGTTACTGAATGTTCGTAATCTTTTGGTATGTGGGAGAAATATAGTAACTCCCACTTCCTTCTCCTTGTGCTTGGGAGAACATTTCCTACCATTTACAACCCAATAAACACCTTTTTGTTTTGACCCCTTCACCCTCCGTGGAAGAAAATCAGGATTAACACAGGCAGAGATGGAAATTAAAGTTGTGTGTTTCTAAATTCCTTTCTTTTTATGACTTTCTGGGAGGATTTTGCCCTCAACATTACATTTTCTTTTACCAACCTCTCTTAGCTTCTTCCTTTTGTGAAATTTGAACTTCTTAAAAGAAAAATGAGATAAGTAACAAAAATAAATATGTTGAAGAATGCTTCTTCAAGTGTTAGGAAATTCAGAAGGAAAGAGAATGTCAAGTGTGGGTAGTCAAAATTGTGAAAATCATACATAGTGAATGAAAAGCACAGGTCAGAGAAAAAGCCATTTTGTGATTATCACTGGTGGATTGTGGTTTCATTAGTGCAGTGCAGGAGGTCAAAATACTTTGGGTTAAAGAGCAAGTGATGGTGAGAAAAAGTGAAGTCAGCAATAATAAAACACACTTCAAAATTTTGAGCGTTCCCTAAGTAATGTAGGAAGTGAAGTCATCTATTGAGAAATAAGTAAATGGGTAGAATTGTGAGTAGAGAACAAACAGAGAAGTTTTGGAAGAGTCACTGTGCTGAATTCCCTTGGAATCAACAATATTTTGTTGTTTATAAGGAACAATTTTTTTTCCCTAACATTTTAACAGCTGATGGCAACTTAAAATCATTGCTGGCTGTCTTGATGTAACTTCTATTTCCAGCATATATGGGAACTCGATCATGGCTATTCATATTATAACTTAAATTGAGTTATGTGCATTGCTGAAAATGTCATCAAAAAGATTACTTATGCTGTGACTCAGTATAGAAACAGTAAGTTATTTTATACCCAGAAAGGTACATACCCAGAGCAGTGGGGCACGAAGTAGATATTAATGAAGCATACATTGGGAGGGGTGGGGATGAACACAATTCTATAGATTTCTTATAAAGAACAACTGAAAGCTTTAATGAGATCCAAGAATATAAGACACATATATTTATTGCTGAGTTGTTTGTAAAAAGAGTGGCTATCACACACCAAGCAATGCAACTGAAGGAAAGGAAAATTGCCATATACCTCAGAACAGATGAGTGAACTTTGAAATCAATGAGAATTTTGTGTGACCAATTGAATTATAACACAGGATTATCTTTAACATGTTTGACATCCATTGGTCAGAAACTTCCAGCTAATTGAACAGTAGCAAGTTTATTTCCAGCAACTAAAGCACCTTTACTTCTTTCAGCTGAGGAAAACTGAATAAATATATGGTTTTTTTGTGGAATAAATATATGCTTAATCAAATAGGATAAGCTAATGAATCCTAGAGATCTTTGGCATGCTGTAAAATTATAATGTTAATACCAAAGCACCAAATGAAGCATGGATGGAGAAAGGTAATATATCACTATGATACTGTGCATAACTGCCAATGGCTAAATGTCTCCTCCATGTTAAATTTTAACCTCAAACTATTTCTGAAGAATATCTCAGAATATCTCCTCAAAAATGCTACTATGTATTTGCATACACATGCATGGGTGCACACACATACAGATGGTTGGTGAATGGCTAAGCTGATAAACACGATAAATGTTTTCTGAAAGAGACAACTAGGAAACTTTCTCCACAAGTGTTAATGTTTTACTTCTTGATTTTATTTTGTTAGTGGATATGCACCGGGCTAGTTTAAAAGTAAGCTTACCCAAACTATATAATGACTTAGTCATTATTGCTGCCAGTGTGAGTGAACAACTGCAACCTCATGATTTTCAATCAACCAACCATTTAATCACCATCTGAAGAAGGCCATTGTTTCTTTTTGAAAGAAAACTATCTATTGACACACTGTAGTAAGATTGATAAAGTGTCAGATATCAAAAACTGTCAAATGGAAGTCAAGAGTCTAGACGAAAATTTTGAAGAAAATACTGAAGATGTAAGAAATAACTACACATCAGGGCACCTGGATGGCTCAGTCAGTTAAGTGTCTGACTCTTGATTTTGGCTCAGGTCATGATCTCAGGGTCATGAGATTGAGCCCCATGTAGGGCTCCACGCTCAACAGGGAGTCTGCTTGAGATTCTCTCTCTCCCCCTTTCCCTCTGCCTCTTCCCCCATGCGTTTTCTCTCTCAAATAAATTAATAAAGTCTTAAAAAAAATAACCATGCATCCACAACATAGAAGCACAGAGAATGACAATCGGTATGAAGACATGCTCACTGATGAGTGAGTCAAAAAGAGTTTCAGAAAAGTGGGCTCTGAAAGTGAATATATTTTAAGAATTCCATAAGCAATTGAGATTGAGACTTAGAAAAGTAATATAACCTGCCCAAAGTAATACAGTTTGCTTATAAATTGCATTTAAAATTTTTTGGATATCCAACTAAGCCTAAAAGAGCTCTTTCAGTAATGGTATAATTTTTGAAAAATATAAGTTTTAAGAAAGTATTATGTTATAGTTTAATTGGCAGAGTTGTTTCCTTCTCAATCACAAATAAAATAATGGCACTTCTAAGAATTGATGGTATCTTAAATAAATACTGTAACAGGAATTTTTGTGATGTTATTTGCCACCTTTCTTTCTATGCTCTCTCATTCATTGATTTGTGCAGCCCATAATATCAACTTTGTTCTAGGAATTCCACTAAAAACTAAGGATAAAAAGGCTAATGAAGCATAGTTTTGTGATTAATGTGTCCACAGTCCAGCTGGGGAGAAAAATAGAAATAAATAATTATACCATAAGGTGATAAGCACTATAGTAAAGATTTATATGATAATGGTATTATCGGAGTGCATATGAGAGAGTTGCTGCGTCTCTGGGAGATTTTGAGGAAATGTAACAGAAAAGAGACTAGAGATTAAGTCATAAACAAGAGTTCATTAGACAAGAAAAGAACATATTTTGAGCAGAGAGAACAATATATGCAAAGGCCCGGTGGTAGTGATGGGTCCCGGAATATTCAACAAATAGGGTGAAGATAAGAATCACAGAAACATTGGCAGCAGAGGAACTTACAGGGGTAAATTGGAACCTGGTTTTGAAATATCCTCTTTGTAATAATGGGAAACACTAGAGAATTTTTCCCAGCATTTGATTTTTATATTTCTTTTTATAGTGGTAAAAAATACATGACAAAAATTATATCACTTTAAAAAGTGTACAGTTCAGTACTATTAGGTACATTTTACATGGTGGTACCGACATTTGATTTTTAGAGATAATTCTGTGGTGAATAAACTGGAATGCAAAGCCACTAGATAAAAGATGAATTGAACATTTCGATTGAGATATGATAGGACCAAAGTTAGAATTGGAGACTACAAGAGGGAGACAATTAAAATAAAATTTGTAGGAAGAGGATTATTTGAGGGGAACACAAATGAGTTCCATTGTAGATATGTTATTTTGATATGTGTATGAGACATCTGTGGGACACCCTTCAGTACACAATTGGAAATATAGTTTGAGAGCTCAGGGAAGATGTGGAACTAGAATCATTAGTCCTGTTGAAGTGAATTATCTTAAGGAAGCTCCAAGAAAGTGAAGGAAATGAAATCTAGGATGGGACTTTGATGAGACTCAGTATTTAAGAGCTCACTAAGAATGAGGAGTCAATAAGGGACACAGTGTAGAAATAGCAAAGCACTAAGAAAGATATCATAAATGTCAAATAAGGTGGGGCTGCCTGGGTGGCTCAGTTGGTTAAGCATTAAGGCGGTAGACTCTTGATTGCGGCTCAGGTCCTGATTTCAGGGTCATAATCTCAGGGTCGTGAGTTTGAATTCCACTTGAGGCTCTGTGCTCAGGGGGAAATCTGCTTGAGGATTCTCTCTCTGCCTCTCCCTCTGCCCCTTCCTCTGCTCACACTCTCTCTCTCTCTCTTAAATAAATAAATAAATAAATAAATAAATAAATAAATAATATTTTTGAAAAAATCAAATAAGGAAAGTATTTCAAGTGGTAAAAGCATCTAATAAGTATCAAATATTATATTCAAAGAGAATAAGGCTTTTAAAATGTACATTGGATTTGATAATTAAGAGGTCATTGATGAGTCTAGCAAGAGCAATTCCATAGGCTGTTGGGGATGAGGTTATGGGCAGAAGTGGATTATAGTGGGTTGAAGAATGATAGCAGAAATATTAGGAATAAAAATATGAAAGAATAAGAGTAGTGATAGACAATATCTATGGAACACTTATACAGTGCCAGGCATTGTGCCATTTAATTCCCGTACCAAATTTTTCACAATAGGTATCAAAATTTTATAGGCTTAGGAGAGTTACATAACTTGCCCAAAGACACACACACACACACACACACACACACACACACACACACACACACACACACATATAGCTTTCTATAGCCTCCTACAAATACTAAAGGCAGGTTTACACTAGTTTATATACCATTGACAAAGAGTAAATGGAAACTTAGGATATTTACAAAAGTAAGTACAAAATATTCTTTCAAGACATTTGATCACAAATGGAGGGAAGGAGATAAATCAGTAACTACTGGAGGAGGTAGTGATACTAAGGCAAGTTTGGGGCTTTTTGGTTTGTTTTGTTTTCTTTTGGAGGGGTAGTAGAAGACAGAGTTGTTTTTAGATTGAAGCAGACTCAAACTATTTTAATTAGATAAGTAAAAGACCGTTTCAATAATGCAAAAGAGAAAGAGAGCCCAAAGAAGGAAAGAAAAGAAAATTTTCTGTTCATGGGTCAAAGGCTTACTCTCTTTCTCAGAGAATAATCTGATCTCAGAGACAGAAGAGGAATTTGTGGCATTGTATATAGATAACTGAATATGGTAGAGAAGTTGTGGAGTTTTTTTCCTGATATTCACTTTTTCTGACTGTGGAATATGATTGGAGATTTAAAGAGTATAGTAAATATTTACAGAGTATAGTAAAGAATATAGTAAATATTTATAATGAACGTCTCAAAGAATTGGAAAAGAATTTCTTTGAATTCTTTGAATATTATAATTCTATTGAATTGGGGGGGAGCTGGCGCTGAGACCTAGAGCTAAAGCCGGGAGACTGAGAAAATGCAGACCACCGGGGCACTACTCATTTCTCCAGCTCTGATCCTGGCTGTTGTACCAGGGATCTAATCAGGCCTGTGTCTGCCTCCCTCTTGAGTAGGGCAGAGATCCCAGCTAAACAGCCATCCTACAGCAGCAACCCACTCCAGGTGGCCCGGCGGGAGTTCCAGACCAGTCTTGTCTCCCGGGACATTGACACAGCAGCCAAATTTATTGGCACTGGGGCTGCCACAGTTGGTGTGGCTGGTTCAGGGGCTGGCATTGGAACGGTGTTTGGCAGCTTGATCATTGGCTATGCCAGGAGCCCGTCTCTCAAGCAGCAGCTCTTCTCCTATGCCATCCTGGGCTTTGCCCTGTCTGAGGCCATGGGGCTCTTCTGTTTGATGGTCGCCTTCCTCATCCTCTTGGACATGTGAGGTTCCATGAGGGTCACCTACCCGTCCCTGCTGCTTCAACTTCAGGCCATGCCTGGTGCTGGAGCATGCTAAGCTTTACCATTAAACACAATGTTTCTCTAAAAAAAAAAAAAAAAAAAAAATTTCTATTGAATTACAGTAGTAAGTACATTATTGGTGCAGTTTAAAGTAGAAACCATTACTTTGTGTGAATACCAATAGACATTGTTATGTAATTCACCTTTCCCAGTGTGTGAGGCATTGGTAATAAAAGAGAACAGAAGATGATGCTCCTATTGATCCATGGACAATGGTTGGCTTTAAGAATGTACTAGAAAAGATGAGAAAGGGAAAGAATCAGGAAAGTGGCTAAAATATCATTATGGGGAAAATTAGTATAGGACTGCTAAGCAGGGTGGGGTTAATTATAGAATTGCTGGTTGGGATCAAAGAAGAAATGTGATGGAGAGAAAGAGACTCGGAGATATGAAGTAGCGGTTGTTTGAGAATCTCAGAGTTTAAGCTTTCAGAAGTACTTCTGAGAGTTGACTAGTTCGAGGTTTCCACCTTAAAAGGATTTTGCTAAAGAAGGAGGAATGAGAGATCCCCAAATTAAAATCATGTCTGGAAAAAGTAATTTAAAAGTAAATAGGGGTTTTACATAATTTGAAATTTTACTCCCGGTTGAGTAATTCTTTCAGCATATTATTCAACAGTAGCTTTGACAGAGGAAAGTAATTCTCAAGAGTACAATTCCAATAAAAACATAGAAATTCCTAGGCCTAACTTCTGATTTTGTGAAAATCGATCCTTTTTCTCACACCTCTCTGAAACAGACCCTCTGCTAGTACACCAAGCAGTTCTGGTTAATGTGGCTGCAACTGCTACTCTATTTCTAGAAGCCAGCATTTCCCTCAAGGTTAAAGCTTACACCTGTGATAACATAACCATTACTCTTCGTCAAGGGTTAGTTTTTGTTACTTGTAATCAGTCACTGATGATTGGCAATCATTTTTGAGGACATTTACTCATGTTTTCACATCTCTTTATCACTAAGACTGTTCTCAAGTACTTGCATAGTCTCAATTTGCATAATGTACTCCATCAACATTTATGTGACATTTTATTATTTCATCTTTTCTATTGTCTTTTTACCCTCTGCCTTTAACATGATTAAGAAGAAAAAAAGAAAGCTTTCAATGACAAAAGCACCCAAAGATGGAGCATAAACAAATATCCATGTCTACTATTTTATTATTTTACTATTTAAATAATTCTTACTAGTTAATAAGGCAAGAGATTTCTTATTGAGTTTCATTTTGCCCATGATTGGCTTGTTTTTGTATCAAGAATATAGAAACTACCTGAAAACTAAAATCTAGATACAATCAGCTAACCTGTGTTTACACATTTTCTTTAAAGCTAACTTACTTTATAGTAATTAGTATGTGGCAAAATGGGCTCTTACCATGCTACCTGGTCCTGTCCAAATGCTATTTGTCATAAAATCTTTCCTGATTTCTCCACACACAGTTAAATACTTCCTTATCTGTTTTCTCAAGGAACTCTGCTCATATATGTCATTTATCATTTATTACACTGCATTGTGCAATCTGTTTGCAGATCTGAATCTTTCTTTAGACTTTGACTCATTTACGGTTGAAGCTGTCTTATTTATCTTGGAATCCACAAAAGCAATAAATGCATGACTTGAATTCTTTGTAATTCAAAACAAATTTTTAAAAACATTTTTGTTGCAGTATGAACTATATGAAAAAAATTATACAAATCCTAAGTGCACAGCTCGATGAATCATAAAGTGTATTCAATGTTGTTCATGAGATGACCTCCCCAGACTCACTCTAAGTCACTCCTCACTCAGAGGGATTTCTCAGACCTACCATTATTGACCCTCAGCATCACTATTCCTTCCCCTTGTCCAAAAGTAACCACATCCAGACTCCTGACATCATAGATTAGTTTTATAGCTAGTAGCAAAAAACTGCTTTACATAGTTTTTGTGACCCTGTGTGATTTGTGGGTAAATGAATTTGTCCTTTTTCTTTTTATCTCTTTATTTTATGTACATATGAATAAAACACAAACTGATGACAAGTTCAAGAATCAGAATAATTCAAATTTAACTATACCAATAAAAGTGTCAGGTAGTATTAATAATGTTCATTTAATCTGAACATAGTGAATACATATATAATATCCTAAAAAAGTAACTGACAATCATTTCTTTGATTTTCCAGGAAGAGAGAAACAGATAATTTTCACTTCTTATCTCAACCACCGTGTCATTTCTAAGCTAGAAATTTAATTGTTGTTATGGACTGAATGTTTGTGTTCTCCTAAAATTCACGTATTGAAATTCTACTCCTCAGTGTGATGGTATTTGGAGGTGGGGCCTTCAGGAGGTGGTAAGGTTCAGATGAGATCTTAAGGACTGAGTCCTCATATGGGATCAGTGTCCTTACAGGAAGAGACACCAGGGAGCTTGGTTTCTCTTTCACCTTGAACACACAAAGAAGCATACACTGGAAGGTAGCCATCTACAAGCCAGGGAAAGAGCTCTCAGTAGAACCTGATCACGTTGGTATGCTGTTCTCAGACTTACAGCCTCCAGAACTTTGAGAAATAAATCTCTGTTGTTTAAGCCACCCAGTCTATGGTATGTTGTTATGGCAGCCCAAGCAGACTAAGACAGTGGTATTTTTACATTTTGGTATTTGGTATTTGGACCACAAACTTCTCGTGTATTTGTAATAATATTTCCTTTTCCCGGGGTGTGTATAGGAAATGCTGGTGAAGCCCAGCTCTGTCTTATTGCAGCTAGTATGTGTATTAGTTTCTTAAAACAAACTGAATTTTGCAATTGAGAATTTGATGATAGCTCCTTTTCCAATGTTAATGTTGTAATTAAACATTGTCAAATTTAGATTAGGTCTTCCACTTAGCGTAGTGATTCTCAATGAGGGTGATTTTGCCTTTTAGGAGACATTTTTTGTTTGTCACAACTCATGGTGTGCAGGTGGGGTGGGGTGCGGTGGGGGAGGTGCTAATAAAACCTAATGGGTAGAAGCCAAAGATGATGCTAAATATCCCATGATCAGGGAAGAGTTTGCCACAACAAAGCATTGCACAGTTCTAAATGTCAATGATGCCAAGGTTGAAAACAACTGAATTAAAAGAAATTTCCATAGATTCCTGTTATTCGTTAGATATTTTGATGCCTAAGCTTTAATAAATTTTGAGTTACATACTTATGTCATTTTTGTTTTGCTTTACATTTTTAATTTCAAGGGGATTAATATCAATTTAAGGGAAATTGAATTAGAAATGCTTGGAGAAATACAGGCATGTATTCGAATGTATTAAAAATGTTCAGGGGCACCTGGGTGGCTCTGTCAGTTGGGCTTCTGCCTTCGGCTCAGGTCATGATCCCAGTGTCCTGGGATCGAGCCCCACATCGGGCTCCCTGCTCAGTGGAGAGCCTGCTTCTCTCTCTCCCTCTGCTTCTCCCCCTGATTGTGTGCTCACTCTCGCTGTCTCTCTCTCTGTCAAATAAATAAATAAAATCTTTACAAAAAATGTTCAAACATGACTGGTACGTTCATTCTGTCTTAAAAGTTTCAAGAAAAGAAAAGGCTGCCTTGGTTTAAATGTGCTTTGGACCATATTCAGTTCCAGGTAGACATTATTATTTACAATAATAATTACAGATATTCTGAATGATCCAGATACATTCTTCAGCTCTCCTTAACACTACTGCATTTTTTTCATGAATTATTAGATACCAATTCTAAACAATTATTTTCTTGAGCTTCAACTTGACTAAATTTGCATTCCCTGTTTGTGTAAATTAGCAACATATGAACGCTTTTCTAGTGCAAAGAATACTAGATATGGTTTACTTTCTAGAACATGGGTCATGGGATATTTCTATACTTGAATGTTGTGTTTGGCTTTTTAAAAATGGTTACATTCAAGCAGTGATTCTTTATATGACTTTGCCGAAGGTAAAACTCCAACTAATGGTGTCACTTTAGTAGAAAAATGCTGTTTACTTCTTACCATGCTTTATAATAAGGCATGTATATTAGTAAAGAAGGAGAGGAGGAAAGAGTCAAAAAAGAGCAGCAGAGGAGACAGATTACAGGGGCTGTATATATTATCACCCTGAAGTCAGTAGGGAAGGCTGCTAAATGCTCTTACAACTGTAATAGTCTATCTCATGTTAATTCTAGCCTGAAGCTTCCTGACACTTCTTGTTCAGAGATAATGGGGACGGAACTACTCTTTTTTTTTTTTTTTTTTCTGAACAGCAGATTTTTTTTTTTTTTCCCAAGGACGTCAAATAAATTAAGAAATCTTTGCAAACAGCAATACAAAAGGCTTTTTGCTTTGTAGGAATTCCCAGTAATAACATGCAAGAGTTATTACCCTTGATACTTAGTAAATTTTTTAATGGCTAGCAATAATCGTTTTGATTGAATATTGGCTTATAATAGGCTTGTAAAGGAATTCAAGCACCCTTAACTGCTTTCAACCTTAGCTTCATGTGCCTCGGGAAAATCTTTCAAACAATAGATCTTGGAGTCATTAACGTGGACATATTTTATAAAAATGAAAGTTAATACCTATTAACCTCAAAATTGAAGCCAATTAAAATTGACTCTTTATATTAATTTTTAATACTTCAATGTATTATTGATTGTCTTCTTTGAAAGAGGAAATTATTTTATGGCAACTTGCAGTTTAATTTCCTTGGACATTCAGCTTTCTTTTAAGCAAAGAAATTTTGTAGTTTTCATAATTCCTGGTATACAAATCAACTGGGATTTTATGTCCTGAATGTCTCATCTAAATATTCCAGATTTCTTCAACCAACTGGGGAAAAATATTAGGATTTTTTTTGTTTGTTATAAGAAATATAAGAAAGTATTTTGTTTGAAGTATTGGAAATCAAGGTTGTTTTAATATTTTGTTTGGTATTTATGCCTCCTCAGTGAGAATGCTTCGGGGCTATACTGTTTTGCTGGACTTTGAGAGTAAGAAAGAAATACTCTAGAGGCTAATCTACTGAAAAATATGTGAAGTGATTCCACTCTGAGGCTGTAGCATCCACTAAGAACTCAGCTTCTACAGCATGAAGGACTGCAAGAGAAGCAGGTTTGAGGCTAAATTGGACTCTGAAGAATTATGAAAAATGATTTCTTACTTCTTGTTTTATCATTTCCTATCTATCAGGACAGGGTAGTAACAGTAATTGAAAAACACACTAGTTGAGACCCTGGAGTGTTTCTGCCCAAAGGACACCACAGCGAAGGACTATGGGGAAGATCGCTATAAATTGAAAGGTCTGTATCTGCTACTCTTTTTCTTCTTTGAAGTCACCGATAGTAAAAATGACAGGATCTCTTATATTGCCAACGAGTTTCCATTATTATCAGCCTTTTTTTTAAGCCACTCAACAATGCACTTCTGGATTACTCTTGCTATTTTCCCATGTAGATTTTAACATTTCTTTAGCTTTCATTGGTTGATGATTTTGATTCTATGCTGTATGTGGAGAACAGAAATGTTTGCTATGCTTTTACAACACGGAAAAAGTCCATAGCCTTCTTGAACATATACAATTTCACCACTACATAGGCTTCATTAGGTTGTGAAACCATGTAATAGGTCTTCATTTAATAGTTACTGAATCAGTAAAGGGATGATCACATATTCTTGCACATTTAAACAGACCACTGATTGAAACAATGGTGGAAAACAAACTGATTAGAAACCAGTTGGTCATAATTTTAGGATATATTTTTTGACTTGTATGCACAGAATAAATGGCGTTGACCCATAATCAGTAACATGGACTTGTTAAATCATGCCCCAGTGCTGGTGTGGCATATGCCAATTCCTCTACCAATCACAACTGTAATTTTGACTTCTGGGGCTGATGAGAGGGTCTGTCACCTTAAAACATAACCAATGGGGGTATAATTGAAACATGACTTTAGATTAATTAGTATTGTATTCTAAGCAGGCATTTAAACACAACAGTAAACTCTGGATTACCCACAACATTCATATTAGTGAGTAATCATCTGTCTTAACGTTGCTCCCTCACCACATTTGGTTCCCCTATCCCTCCTCAGTGTCTTTTTCCTGACACTCTATACCCATCTTGGGACCACAAGCCTCCCTCCTCCCCACCACACACCCCCTACAATGATGTCTCAGGCCAGACTCTTTGCTGACACCTGCACTAATAGCAGGGTAGATTATCTACTGTTCTTAATTATCTCTCCCACAGCTTGCCTCCATTAGCTTGGATAATTGACTGTATGTATAACAGTCTTAAGCAGAACAATGTGCTATAGGAAAAAATTAAGGGAGAGAAAAAAATGAATCTTTAGTTTATATAAGATTAGCTATGTATGGTGTCAGGCATTGTACAGCATCTGGAGGTTTGGGGGGAGCATCTGGTTTTCGTTTGTTGGGAAAGTCATTAAGAATTAGGAATGGGCTTTTCAAAGGTTAGGAGGAAGTGCTGCGTAAATTCTTCATTGGAAAGGTATTCAAGAGAGAGTTTCAAGAGGGACAGGTGCACTCTCATCCGTGAGAAGACTGGAAGCAGGAAATGATGAGAACTGGTAAAGAAGAGGCAGATTGGCCATGAGTTTCAGAGCTGCCCTGGAGGCCTGGAGAGGGTGAGGATACAAATTCAGGGGAAATTGGTCATCAACAGAACAGTTACAGAAGAAGAAGAAAAGGTATTTCGATATTTTTTTGAGTCAATCCTATAGATTGCCCCTGTAATTTGTGTCCCTCTGACGTGGGTAGTTATCCCTATTACATGACTAGTAACTCCAAGTATTGAATAGACTTAACAATTTCCCCAAGTTGACAAATGACAACACCGGCATTTAAACTCAGAGAGTATGATGCTTGAGGATGCACTGTGATTCAGCATGCTATTTGTACCATTTGGACTGTTTCAAAAATTGTAGCTCAAAGTTGTATTGCTTTAAAAGCAAACAAATAGCAACCCAAATAAAAATAATATGAAATTATTGCTACAAGTCTATATTGCCTTAAATATGTAAATAATGAATATTAGATATAGGGAGAGTGAGAATGAAAGTACATTTGTGATTTAATTGTCAAAGTACTTCCTGAAAAGAAAGAAATCTCAGGGCGCCTGGGTGGCTCAATTGGTTAAGCTTCTGCCTTCAGCTCGGGTCATGATCCCGGGGTGCCGGGATGGAGTCCCATACGGAATCCCATTATCAAGTCCCATATCGGGCTCCCTGCTCAGCAGGGAGTCTGCTTTTCCCTCTCCCTTTGCCTCTCCTCTCCTGCTCATGTTCTCTCTCTCTCTCTCGAATAAATAAATAAAATCTTAAAAAAGGGAAGAAATCTCAGGAATACTTAGATAAAAATAGGATTACAGAATTGTTCAGCAGCAAAGTAATAATTCAACATTTCTTTTCTTTTTTTTAAGATTTTATTTATTTATTCGAGAGAGAGAGAGAGCACAAGCAAGGGGAGACACAAAGGGAGAGGGAGAAGCAGTCTCCCTACTGAGCAGGGAGCTGGGGATGTGGGGCTCGATCTCAGGGCCCCAGGTTCATGACGGGAGCCAAAGGCAGATGCTTAACTGACTGAGCCACCCAGGCACCCCGATAATTGAACATTTCATATTTCTTTGTGTTAGATTACATAATAGTGCAAACTTCTTTAATTTTACGTATTTTAAAATTAATTTTCATAACGAAAATAAAGGTCACTTATATACTTATCTATTATGAGCACTTTAGATAACCTACTAAGAATTCCTGGTATATTATTATTATTGAGGTTCTAGGGGGAAAAAAAGATAATTTTGCTCTCATACCTCTTATGGGTTGACCTCACAAAAATGAGTGTGCAAAAAAGAAAGTGTACTTTGAAGTGATTTGTTAATAGATCTGGTGTGAGACATAGTTGCTTAAAGCTTCTTCTTTTTTTTTTAATTCAGATTTCATCTTGCTTTGTTTTGTATGCTGCTAGAAGTGTTTGAAGCTGAAAGGTTTTCATTTGTGTTTTTGCTGACTTGCACATTTCACACAATAGGCCTTGTTATTAAGGGTCTTATCATGGTCAGTGCAATTTGCAGTGTTAGCTAATTTTTGAAACTAGTAGTGAATTCAAAATTAATTACAGACTATTTTGGGTTCATTAGTGTCCATGAAGCGTTGTGTGCCTGTTTGTTTGTTTTTAATTGATTAGAAGGGACAAAGACAATAAATGTGGCTTTTCTCCTATGCAGAAACAAAGTGGGGCGATCTTCAACTAAAACAGAGATGGTAAGAACAGCAAAGACAATATAATCAGATGATTTGGCAATGAGAGAACAGCTGCATCTATCCTCTCTGCTATTTGTACATCCCGAAGCATGGACTAAGGGGGACAAAGTTAAAATAATTAAGCGACAGAAACAAAGAAAATAACGCAAGTTTTACAATTTCATGCATATTTACCAGAAGGGGTCAAAGTTCTAAGCATTCCATATAATCAAATAATTTATTAGGTTTGTGAGGTTAACTGCTTACAGCTAAACAACTTGTAGCTTAATTGCTTCTCATACTAGGGTAGAGTTAGAAATGTCTTTCTGCCCCCTATCCCCAAAGCAGGAAACCCAGCCTCAGGCACTGATAGTGCTCTACAGAAAACAGTAGGTAGCATAATTCAGCCATGTCAAATTAATGTTGCTATCCTGGGAACATAGATAGCATAATGAAGGAAGAATAAGGACATTTAGGAGAGAGAGTCCTTCAGTAGGACATCCCTTCTGGTTTCTGTTTGTGTGCATAAAATAATGATTTATATCCCATTAAAAATAATATTCTGGGAATTAATTTTGAGAGACTGGATATGCATTTTAGATTCACCCTTTCGTGTTCCTTCTTCTTTTTAATATTTGGTAATTCTCTGTCCTAACTATCCAAGTTTCTACCAGGGTCAGGGCGTGGAGCATTGTATAAAACCCGAGCAAGGAAATACTGAATTGAATATATTTTTGTGTGTGCAGTTCTCTATATAAATCTCCTTGTAAGCCAAGTCCATGACTGCTCTTTGCTCCTGTGGTTTAAAGTCATCCTCGCTCTCGTTAGGTGATAGATTATCAGCAAAGAGAAACAGCAGGTTTGAATTCACAATGATAGATAATGGGCTGAATAAAAGTGTGCTCTTGAACTTGGCTGAACAGCCAGCCTCATCGCTTGAGACGTTTAAAAATACACTGGATCAAGGAAAAGAAAATGCCCTTCAGGGAAAATCATTTTCTATATGCATAGATAATCTGTCTTTTCAAGATTTTGTTTTCTGTGAAAAGTGGAACTAATGATATACCAACAGGAGTCTGAGAAATCTTCTTTAAACTCGCACACACACACAAAAGCTAACAACCGCTGTGTGAGAGTGGAGAAAAGGCAGCCTGTCTAACTCTGGGTGATGAGTGACAAATCTGGGATGGGCTCAGCTATGCCCACTGTGTACCAGTTAGCTGAGCACCTAGTGTCATGCTCTAGGCCATCCTTTCAATACCATTTGCACAATTCACAGAGAAAGAAGGGGAACGAGGAGTACTTCATACAAATGATTAGAGAATTATCTAAGACGGTGAGTAGAGAGGAATGTACTTTTCCATAACTCACAAAGTCATATTTTGGCATGCTATGGTGACCTGTGCAGAAATCACCTCCTTGAATTATTCGGCAAAATGCACAAAGTACTGGTACATGAGAGTTCCTAAATCATCACTAGGAAAATACTCAAAGGTAAGTTCCCAAACTAAGTTTCATATGATAAATACAATTTCAAAAATTATACCTATTCAAGGACTAAAGTATTAGCTTTATTTCCAAAACAATCTTGGACACAAATGCAGTGGTGATTAAACAGAGTGAGAGAGAGAGAAGGAGAGACTGAAAGTCATCTTACTCCATTATATGTTTTAATCAGCAATAGCAAATGAGATATGACCTGTTCCAGATATTTGGATTTCTTAATGCGTTGCAGTAAATAGATTGTTGTTCATATTATAATAGATTGGACTCATTGCCTGGGGAGGGGCACTGCATTATAATTAAAATGTTGCCAGAGGGGTTACTAGAGAATATTTCCCCAGGTTCTAAATTCCTTTAACCGGAGTGTTCATTGTGTTTTATAAACATTTATGTGTTACCATTGAGTAAACTTCTGAGGTTTTGATTTTTATTTCTCTTTCTGAGAGAAGCATGAGGGCATTTTATATTATCTCTTCTAATACGCAATGTATCTGTGGCTAAAAGGAAGTCAGTTCTATAAAGAAAGAACCAAATATTGCAAAAGTATATCATCAGATTTTTATGTATTTCTGAATATTGCAGATAAAAATATGCCTTAGAAAACTTTCCAATTAGTTTCTGGGAAAGAAAGTTTGCATAAAGAAAAGTAGTGCTATCTTCACCCGATCCGCAAGTTGCCTTTATTTTCCATTTTCATAATACTAATTCCAGTTTCTTCACCGGGGCAAAGGAGTTGTTTACCCAGGGCAAGGATCACCTTGCTGCTCTCCCTCCACCCCCAATTCATCCCTGGGCTGCTCTGGTCCTTTTACCCATTGATGACTAGAACCAGGGAGATGAAAGAAGTAGGAAAGAGCTTACTGACAGGCACAGGTGTATTCCAGTGAGGGTGCTCTGTGAATGTGGTCATTTGCTAATAGGGATACTCCCCGGCGGGATGGTTTCCCGGGTTTCCCAGGTACAGGTCTTCCTATGCTCCTCCATTTGCGGTACTTCTGAGGTGGGCACTACTGGTCTCAAATAGTCCATTCTACTTATGATCCCTTCTTCAGGCCCGGGGGTATCCAGACATCCATCCTTTGGTTGGAATGACATCAACTTACCAGGCAGTCATCTATGTAACATTTAAAAGGGCTTCGGCCTGCATGTGGTACACATCTTGCCACAAGTCAGAGAACAACATATACCTTTCTTCTGCCTTCAGTGAAATTTGCTCCTGCTGCAGCCTCTTTACTCTGCCAACCAGTATATATGGACCTTCTTTTTTTTTTTTTAGATTCTCAAAGTCCTTTATTGTACAATGTTATCTGTTTGGGAAAGGGGTGCCAAAGGACTAACGGGTACATAACGACGTAGATAAATATGCCAAGCCTTTTCTCTTTTCTTTTTAAAATCAGGCATTGTAAACAAGAAAGCAGACATTAATTACATAAAAATAGTTTTCCATAGTAAAGTAAGTCATCTTGTTGTTAGCAGCAGCAAAGGAAGACAGCGATGCAGATGTTTACCCTCCATGGACCTTTTAAGATATAGTCCTGGTACCAGTTTCTGTACCTAACAAATTTCAAGGGCCAAGTGCTTCTCTTAATGATCCTCCACTTGGTCTAGATCAAGAGGGAGAAACTACTGGAAATTGGTGATAGGTTGAGGGTTGCAAATCAGCTGTTGCCACACTCTTAGTAACTTTGCCCATAGTGCACCACCTCATTTTGGGAATGTGGCAATGTACAGCCGCTATAGTTTGGTTCTTGACCTTCCAGCAAGAAGTTAATTAAATACAGAAGGAGTCGTGCTTTAAAATCCTTTTCTACGTATATGCGGGTGCGAGTTTTATCCTGAAGGCCACAAAGAGTCACGATAGAATTTTTGCTAGGTGAACGAAGTAAATAATGTTGTAGGGAGGTCATTCCAGCAGCAGCATAGGCAATGGATGGGAGGGAATGAGGTCTATTTTAAGGAGATGTGTCAGGGCAGTGTTGCAGTAACCGAAATAAGACGCAATCAAGGAATTAGAATCTGTATGACGTGGTTATTCATTGCAGACAGGGAGTGAGAATAAGAGACATTAAACAAGGTTTGTGGCTTAAACAACAAAACATAAAGTGATGCCATTAATTGAGATGGGGAATACAGGAGAAGGGTACGCTTGGATGAAAGATGGTGGTCAAAGAGTCCCTGGGTTATGTCATGAAAGATAGCTATGTGTTTACACACATATAAGCATGTTATCTATACTAACATTAATGTGTATCATGCAAATTCTTCTCAATGAATCGTTCTGCCACCTTTATATAAAAATCCAAATTGGAAGACTCAGAAAGAAGCACAGGATTCAGGTGACCCCATTGCAAACTTCAGGCAAGATTCTGGTGCTCGGGACAGGAAAGCAAATAATAAGCATCATTTGTATGTTTCCACAGACAGACCAGAGCCCTCTAGATGGTACATGTATACTTTCAGCTAGAGATCATAGGCACATAACTGAAATATTAACTTTATACCACACTATTATGCCGGAGTTTGGGAGGCCATTTCATCTGGGCCTTCATCGAATACATTTTTTCAAATGAATAAAACTTTGTTCACCTCTGCAATGGCTCATTGCATTCCACCAATTTAAAGTAAGAAAGAAAATGGGGATTCAACTTGTTCACATGGAATCAAGAGGTGTTAGCCTGGAAATATTTTCTTGTGAATCAACTATCAAATAGTTTGGTTGAGTGATGGCTAAAATATTTCAGAGCTTTCTGAAGCCAAGTGGAATGGCTGCTTTTTTCATGCTTCTATCTCCTTGTTAGTGTTATTTAGAGAAGGTCTTGTGCAGAGAGCAAAATGGAGTCTCTCATGTCAAGCAGGAGCCTGTGACAAGCAGGGGCCTGTGTCAAGCAATGACGCAAGCAGTTAAGGGATATCAGCAGGACCAATATCAGCCGACACCCCAGAACTGATAACGAGCAGAACCAGAGGAGGCAAAGGAGGTCTGCAGGGACCCAAAACCAATTAAATCCCTTTAAAAAGGGGACGGTTAGAGCTCCAAACTGTCAGACTCTTCAGACCTGACCCCTCTATGTCTGACCACTTATAAAAGGCAACTGTTGCTGAAGGCTCTGCCCAATCGATCTCCAAACAGAACCGAGAGCCTCCTCTGCTTGAACATCAGACACAGTCAGTGCCCAGCGCTGACCCGGACCAGACCGAGGCCTTAGCTCAATTGCGCGCCCTCGTACTGACATGGTGTTTGGTTCCTTCACTTCCTGCACCCTTCTGTTAGTTTGTGTGTTGTGTGGCTTGTCCTCTGTCCTGCTTTGTGTGCTGTGTAAGAAGCCAAGTTTAATCACATGGTGAATTATCATTGAGTTTGGAATCCTGAACCTGCTTTATAATTGTGATTTAATTTTACTTTATGATTGAATAAAGCTGACATTGTGGAAAGACACAACTCGTGTGTGCGCCTTCACAGCATGCTCATGACACCTCAGAACCAGAACCAAAACCAAAATCAAACACAAAGAAAGTCAGTTTGTCAAGTATAGGGCTCATGATGTGTACCTTGTACTTAGATGAGGTCTCAGCTTAGTTAAAAAACATGATTTTTTCCTAAATTACCCACAGTGGCTGTGTTCACTTATAGATGTGACCATAACTCCTTTCAGTTACTCCCATCAACAGGTGGAATCTTTTCCTCCATTCCTTGAATCTGGGCAGGTCTCATAACATGCTTTGGCCAATAGAATTGGCAGGAGTGATGTACTGGGTTCTGAGCCCAAGCATCAAGAGGCCTGTGTGTTTCTTTACCTTCTCGCTCTTGACTGCCTAGTGAACCAGCCTAGGCTTAACTGCTGTATGATGAGAGAATGATCCAGGTATCCCTATTGTTCCCAGATGTCAGCTGACCAACACCCAAACATGAGTGCTAGGCTATCTCAGGTGGCCCGTATCCAGCTCTTCCACCAGCTGAGCGCAAATATATGGATGAGTTAAGATCAACCCAGTCTGACCCAGATCAGCAGAAGCAGCCAACTCGTAGATTCATCAACAATGATAAATGGTGGTTGTTTTAAGACTCTAAATTTTGGGGTTGTTTGCAAAAGCTAACTGATAGAGAAGCTACTCTTAATAAATTATTGGCAAGCCTAATTTGCTCAAGTCTCCTACTTTCTGAGATATTTACTGAAGTCTGACTGCAGGGATTTAATGCAGACATACAAGCCAATGATCAAAATAGGTACAAAGTGCCAGTTATCACGGAAACAAAAATCTAGACTTTGATCATAACTATACTTTTCATTGGTGTTTTATTTATAATTATGATAAATCATGTAACTACAACATAGACTGAGGGAGGTGTTATTTTCTAACTTTCAAATTTTAGATTGTGCAAATATTAAGGAATATTAGTGGTATTAATATTTTTAAAACAGGAAACAAATTTTGTTTACTTCATTGATTGCCCTATATTTGGAATTTATATCAAAAATGGAAGAGAGTTAAGTACTTTTCTGTCCATGTTCCCTCACTATTTTACTGCTAATTACAGCGTTATGATAAAATCTTGCATCCTAAAATTCAACAAATTCAGACCAAGATATAGGAAAATATGGATATATTTAATAAACACATTTTAAAAAGAAAGATGTCAGCAAATAGAGAGTAATAGGGCCACTATTTATTCTCATGTCATACTGCCCATCATTAGTGGTTTAGATTTAGCTAATTTCTATTGGGATCAGCAAAGAGCACACTGTGACTAATTATCTAATCTATACCTCCAGGGTTTTAGTTATGTTCTCTTGTTCAGTTTAAAAATATCCACATGCAGTACAAGATTTTCTGTAGCTTTTAAAAAGAATTTTTGGTACATTGACTAATAAACACAATTAGCTATTGTATTAAATGACAGTCTACTTGGAACATTTCCAACAAGCATGGTCAGTATGAAAGTAGATATCTTTCAAATGGAAACATTATGTTTTATTCATAATAAAATGTGGATAGATGGGGCGCCTGGGTGGCTCAGTTCTTAAGCGTCTGCCTTTGGCTCAGGTCATGATCCCAGGGTCCTGGGATCAAGCCGCACATTGGGCTCCCTGCTGCGCAGGAAGCCTGTTCTCCCTCTCCCACTCCCCCTGCTTGTGTTCCCTCTCTCGCTGTGTCTCTCTCTGTCAAATAAATAAATAAAATCTTAAAAAAAAAAGCGGATAGAGTCAAATGAACTCATTTTATCATGATATTACTAACATTTAATAAAATTATGTTTAAAAGAACAACATGGGAACAATTAGAACTTTATGATTAACACAAGTACACTTTTGAGCATCTTTCACAGTTTCCAGGTAAAATGAGCAAAGATAAGCATAGTGTGCTTCTTTTTTCTTTATTCATTTAACAACTACATGTAATTTACTCTGTGGCAGAGATTGTTATGTTTATGAATATCAGCTCCTTTAATCCTCATAAAAACCCTAGAGATACTTTTATTAAAGTTGAGACAAAGAGAAAAATTGAGACAAAGAGAGGTAAAGAAACTTGATCAAGATTACCTGGCTAATAAATAGAAGAATATAGATTTCAACCCAGGAAGTCTGATTCTTATCATCCATGTTTTAATGACTATTCTATAAAGTCAGTTTGTTCCCTGAGTTCATCACATTGATATCATTAAATATTTGGTCTTATATTCCAGAAAAGAGACAATATTTCTTTTCCTAAAACCATGAGATAATTTCCCTGGTATGGGCTATCTTCAGCTATTCTATGTAATCTTTCATGTGATACTGCACTCACAATGCGCCAGAGTTGATTTTGCCTTTTTTTTAAGATCTAACAGCATGCTAGATATCTAGATGAAGGCTAAAGATGTTTTTCAAATATGTAGCCTAACCAATGCTAGATATAGAAACGTTCTTGAGTACTTGAGTCAATAATATTATTTATTTACTGTATTATATAATATATATGCCTATATGTATGTATATACTTACAACTAAAATTCACTGCACTGAAAAACACTCTAAATATTCCATATTATAGTTGCCTAAAACCCCAAGTGAAGCAACAGATGGAGGGGAGGATACAGAGAGTCGCCAGGGGTGCTTGCTAATTATTGTGTACTACTGTAGGGCACCAGAACTGTATGTAAATTGTCAGTTGTATATTATATTTATCACTAATGCCATCCTTTATCTGCAGGCTATTTTCAGAAGCTAAGTACTCTGCCCAAACTATTAACCACTTCATTTAGTCCAAAGTGGAAAGGGGGCTTTTATGAGTAGAAATGTATGGGGGTGGCAGTCGAATTCATAATTTAGTAATGCATCATGAATCCTTAACTTTCCCATTTAAATATTCTACTTTGTGGGCAAACACAGATTCTTTTTCAACAGTATGGCCATAAAATATTATCTCCAGGAAATAAAAAATTATTCTAATGTGGCATAACACCAAGATATTATTTCTCAAGTCAACTTTTAGCTATATTATTCCTTCGGGCAATATTTAATGCTGCCATTATAAAATACTTTGACAGAACATAATTTCTGTAAACCTAAATGCTGCAAGGGATTTTTTCTTTTTTGAGATAAACTCAACCTTATTGTGGAAAAATCAAATGAGCTTTTTTAAACATGGGAGTTTATGTTCTGTAGAAGGAAATATGACCAATATGTAGACAAGACAATACAATGTCAGTTGAAACAATATGACTCCTGCAATATTTATTAAGAATGCATCCAAATTTTATGTCAAAGTGAAAATGTAGTTAGATAATGACTGGAAATTTAAGTGTAGGCATCACTTAGAAGCTATTTTTAAAGTTAAGGGAATGAAATTAAATAGCAAAAGAGTGTTATAAAATACCAGGTATTCTGACAAGTGTCTGAAGACCCACATGGGTAAAAGAGCACGAAGAAGTAAATTTGTGCAGCATGGTAACAGTAGGTGAAGTCATGCATGCCTAACTTGTGTCTTTTCTTTTGACTTTTCTTCTGACTTGTAGCTTTGAGAACACAATGAGGAAGAAAGAGTGAAAAGAAGTTTACCTTTAGGTAAATGTAAGGGAGATTATATATTACAAACACTCAGAGAGAAGTTAAAGGGATCAGTGTTTCAAGACATAGGTCCTTTTTCTTCTGGAATTATTTGTAGGGCACATATGGATCAGCTGTGGTATATATGAAGTCAGGTAGACTTATTCTAAGATTTATGAACTTCAAGTCTGCCAGAACAGTTGATAGCGAATAACATGAGTTTGTTTCAGCATGCTAGAAAGAAAAGGAAAAGCAAAGTTGTGCTACTGTCTACATTTCAAGTGCAAATGTAAAGAGATTTTTGAATTGAACAATTAGGAAAAGTGAGAGACAAAAAAATAAAATAAAAATGAGGAGGGAAGATCATAAAAGGGAAAACACAAATAATGATTCAAATAAATGCAAGTTAAAACAAGGATGATGTATTGTTATTTGTTCATCAAAATGAAAAGATTTGTATTTTTTAATTTTTAAGATTTTATTATTTATTTGCCAGAGAGAGAGAGAGAGAGAGAGAGAGAGAGCACAAGCAGGGGGAAGAGGCAGGCAGAGGGAGAAGCAGCTCCCCGCTGAGCAGGGAGCCCAATGCAGGACCCTGGAATCATGACCTGAGCAAAGGTAGACACTTAACCGATTGAGCTACACAGGTGTCCCAGAATGAACAAATTTTTAAATGGTAATTAAAATACTAAGTATGGTATAGTGCAGTTGTTCTCAAAGAGTTATCCAGGGACCCCTGGGAATCACCAAGGACTTTTCCCAGAAACACATACTCCAAGTATTTTCATAATAACACCATGACATCATTTGCCCTTTTCATTCTCTTTCTTTCACAACTCTGTACTATAGAGTTTTCTAGAACTTAGTTAATGTGTGATGAGTCATCATTCTGATTGTTAATGGAATGTGTGCTTATATGTTTAAATTTTTTTTCTAGTTTTAATGTCTAATATGGTAAATACAAATAACAATCACATAAACAAAAGCTCTCTGGGGCCCTCAATAAGTTTTAAGAATTTAGACGAGTCCTGAGACCAAATACATTGAGGGCTGTTTATGTAGTTGTAATGAGCACATCAACAATCTTTCAGAGGGTAGAAACTACTTAGTTTGAGTCAGGAACCTTAAAAACAATAATTTCTTTGATCTTGTATTTCAACTGACAGGAATCAAATCTCAAGTAACCATCAGAAAGCAGACTAAATATTACTTCCAATGATAAATACAATAATATGAATTTAATAAAATATTGGAATTATCCAGAAAATGAAAATGTTTTAATAAATGCTACTAAATCTAGGAAATCAAACTCTAGAGATTTAGGAAATGGTTCACAAACAATAATGGTTTTAAAATAATAAACCCTAATAAAATGATTGCTTATCTCTCTACTAAGGGGCAGAATTGTGTGGTGGACATTCATAAGTCTAGTATGACCTCTGTGGACAAGATGCCCAGGAACCTGCTGCAGCATAAGTTGTTGGCTATTATGTGATATTTTACAGGCCACATAATCTTTTTAAAGCTCAGACTAGATCTGCCAACTGAGCATTGTAGTGGTTCCTCCAAAATGTGTTGTACTAAAGAGATGTTGCCTATAGCATTTGGTATGAAGCTTGGCATATTGATCAATACATATTAACTAATGTAAATATCTATGTAAAATATTAGAAATTAAACTAAAAATATTCATTTATTTAACAAATGTTTGCTAAAAACCAACCATATACCACATACTGTTCTAGGCACTTGGTTCAGACTGGTGAACAAACAAAACAACCCAAAACACCACTGTGGAACAGACATCAGAGATGGTTCTCTTTGGGTGGTAGGGTTGTAAGTAATTTTTTCCTGTAGATGCTAACATATTTTTCCAAATTTTCAATTATGAGCATATTAATTTTAACAGAAATTAGAAACATCTATTAAACATAGAAGAGGCAAACAATTTCCATTCTTGATCAATTTTTCCATTTTTTTAAATTTAGAAAAACCTAAATTTGTGAAGAAATTATGTGGTTTATTTTAGAAAAAAGAAAATACATTTTCTAAGGAGTTACACTTAGCAATAATCCAATCTCTGGCTAATTTTGTAAAGTGTTAAACCAATGGAATGAAAATAACTATGATATTTGGCAAATAGAATTTAGGATAGGTTAAATGTATTAAATAAAGGTGAAATGGCTAATAGTCAATTAAATAAGTAACATGATGTTTCAAGCGTTCTGAAACACAATTTTTAATACTCATAAAATATTGGAAAATGTTTATGCCCTCCGATAAAGTAATCCCACTTCTAGGAATCTATGACAAGTAAATTATCATAAAAATGTAAAAACACTTAGGTGAAATGATATCAAGGTACTGACTTTTAAATGGAAAAAAAAAAAGAAAGAGAAAAAGGTAAAGAAACAACTTCAATATTAAATGAGAGGGAAATTGTCGGACACTAAGGAAATAGAATCTAATATAGCCATTAAAAATAAACTGCAATGATTCTAAGGAATAATTTCTGATAATGGTGTTGTGGACTGAATGCTGTGTCCCCCCCAAATTCATACGTGGAAATCCCAACCTCCCCTTGCTCCCACCCCCCAGCCACGTGATGGTGTTAGGAAATAGGGACTTTAGGAAGTAATTAGGTCATGAGGGTAGAGCCCTCATGAATGGGGTCAGTATCCTTGTAACTCTCTGGAAGACTCCAGAGAGTTCCTTCACCCTAGTCACCATGTGAGGACAGAAGGAGAAGATGGTTATCTATGAACCAAAAAGTGAGCTCTCACCAAACATTGAATCTTTTGTCTGACTTTGGACTTTCTAGCCTGCAGAGCTGTGAATAATAAATGTTTGTTGTTTAAGCTACACAGTCTATGGTATTTTTGTTATAGTAGTCCAAAGAGATGAAGACAGATGGGAAAATATTCATGATATAATATTAAATAGAAACTCAGGCTGCAGTGCGGTATAAAAGTTAGATCCTCACCATACACAGCCATAAACATGCACACTCACTCACTGCTCCTCCCCATATGCTTAGAAAGAGAACCTGAAAGGAAACACTCTCAAATATCACAACAATTATGTTTTCAGATATTTTACTGTAAGCATGTATTTTTATTTTTATCACCTGAACAAATAGGCATAAGAATGAAAATACCATGAATAGGTCACTTATCCTGAAGACTATGCAGTTTTCTAATTTTTAAATTAATACTGTACAATGACCTCAGATCCTTTTGGAAGAAAAACATTCTACTGGGGTCCCAGTTTCCATGACCAAGCTGCTGTCTTCAGTCCCTCTTTGATCCTAGGCATCCACAGCCAACATGTCACCACGTCCCGTCATAACTTCCAGATATCTTTAGCTCCCAACTTTGTCCCCTCCCTACGCTATCTTCTCCTGTTTATCATAAATCTAATCCTCAGCTTTCCTTACCTCCTGTATTGTCTCTGACTGCTCACCTTGCCACTTTCTCACCCTCTCCATTTTCATCCTCTGGAGTCCCTAGGTGACCTTTCCAAAAGAACTATCCAGTCGGATCACGTCCCTGCCTGAAATCTTTCAAAGGTTATGTTGTTCATATAACAAACAAGGCTCTGGTAACCTGATCCCTGACTAGATTTTCAGTTTCATGTTTTACCAATCCCACCTGTGGTCCTACCAAATCACTAGCTTTTCCAAACAACCTCTGTATTCCTTCATACTTCCTTGCCTTTGTAAGGATTATTACTCCTCCTGGAATGGGCATCACTGCCTGTAATTCAATTAACCACAATTCAATTTCCAATATTCAGGTAAAAACTCTCTTTTCCATTAATCCTTCTCTGACACCTCCTGTGAGTACTCTGGGTGTTCATTTTCTGTGCTCCCAGAGAGAACCTCACTCTTCCCCTGTGGTATTGTGACCGTTCACTTAGCAATCTCCCGTACGGCACATTTAAAACTTTATCCCCAGAAGCTGGAAAAGTATCTGGTGCTTTGATGGTTCTCATAAAGTATTTTGCCTTCATAAGCATACCCCTTCTCTCAGCTTCATTTCTCTTCTGAGTTTCTCCTTCTGCAGAGGTACCTGTTTCAGGATACACCAAGAGTGGGGGTGCACAGTTAAACACGGGAGCCTCCTTTAAATATCGGTACTGCTTGGGAAGGGCTTTAGGAACCTAATCTCCTGATTGCCATTTCCATATAGAACTGTTAAACAAATGGTTCATCTTGGGGCACCTGGGTGGCTCAGTCGTTAAGTGTCTGCCTTTAGCTCAGGTCATGGTCCCAGGGTCCTGGGATGGAGCCCCACATTGGGCTCCCTGCTCAGGGGGAAGCTTGCTTCTCCCTCTCCCACTCCCCCTGCTTGTGTTCTCTCTTTCGCTGTGTCTCTCTCTGTCAAATAAATAAATGAAATCTTAAAAAAAATGGTTAATCTAATATTATATAAAATAATCCATGAAAAGGCTCATGGGAAAAAAAAAAGGACATTCTGTGGTCAATGTGCATAGGGAATACTGAATATCCTATTGTCTTCTTGAAGAATGACAACACACGTAAGTTTGTAAAAAGTGTTAAGAAATCCTGCAGGAAAGAAACATTTAGTTTTAACTCAGGATTTCCCAAAATCATTTACCATGGATTTCCCTATTTAAGTCAGAAATAAAATAAAATAAAATAAAACAAAAATAAAAATAAAGATAGTACCTATGAATATTTTAGGGAACTACTGAGAAATAGCAAAATTTCCTTTAGGCTCCAAACTGACAATGCTTTATAGATTTCTGAGGTTTTCCAGGATATTTTTGAAAAGAGCTCATCCCTCAAATAATAGACTTTATTTTAGAGAAAGGTCAAACTCTCCTTTCAAAGAGTTGTAAGGATTAAATACTTTTTATAAAGTACTTGGCCCAGTGCCTTGCCCACAGAAAGGACTCGATAGATCTTAGTTGTTATTATTACTTATGTGAACATTATATCTTACTACAGACTCTGTTTGCAAATCGTGTTTTTACTCTCCAAATTATTTTGACTCTAACATTTGAACTACATATTTTATGTATAAATGATTTATGTATTACTTATATTATAATGACAGAACTTGACATTTTATCATTAAACTATATTATTTAAAAAAAATCACAGGCTTTAGGGGCACCTGGGTGGCTCAGTCATTAAGCGTCTGCCTTTGGCTCGGGTCCTGATCCCAGGGTCCTGGGATCGAGCCCTGCATTGGACTCCCTGCTCCGCGGGAAGCCTGCTTCTCCCTCTCCCACTCCCCCTGCTTGTGTTCCCTCTCTCGCTATCTCTCTCTCTGTCAAATAAATAAATAAAGTCTTAAAAAAAAAAATCACAGGCTTTATAAAAATGTTCTATTTTATAAATGACGTTAAGTAAAACATGTTATATGGTTTTAAAACAGTTTTTTATAAATTAAACTTTAAATATATAACAATCAAATTACAGAGAAGCCTACACTAAAGAGACAATGTCTAAACAGGGGAATAATATTTACAGGAAATATGATGAAGATTTAATATATTTGATTTTAAAAGCATTTTAAAGAAGAATATAGAACAGCAAGATCCTAATAAGTGGTAAAATGCCATGACAAACAATTTGCATAACAGAAAATGAATTGCTAAACATATGGAAATATGTGGGCCCTCTCTAGTAATAAAAGAAACACAAAATTTAAAAAATAATACATTTTTGGTAATACAACAAAATTATAAAGTAGTTAAAATGCTCTTTGTTCATGAGAATGGTTTGGAATTTTTAACGAATATATTTGAAATTAATAGAAATTTTTGGCAAAGCAATTTAGTTTTGTGTTTAAATTTTTAAAGAAAGTTTACTCTCTTTATCCAATAATTCCAGTCTTCATAAATTTCTTGCTTGAGAAGGATAAAAAATGAGTGTCAATATGAATTTATTAAGCACCCTAATAAAAGATGTTTAGAGCAATTATTCATTTTGTCTAGGTCAAATGGCAAGAGAACATCCTATTTCAGCCTATTTTACTCACATAACTTATTGTCACTATTTCAAATTAATATTCAAGTTAATTTGGCTTTCCCAAAAAATCCAAGATGAAAATGATAATTATATTTGAATTTTTTATGTTTTAAAAATACATACATTTCAGTGGTCAGGACTACACTATTATTATCTGCCACTTTTTGTAGCATTTTTTCTTTAATCCTCAGAATTGCATTTCTAGACTAGACTAGCTGTACTTCCTAGAGGACAGGGACTCTCAAATTTAGCCTTAAACCCTCTGTGCCTAGCAGGGTATTTGTCATGGAGAACACATTTGACGCATGTTTGTTGACTGAATGTATGAACGAACAACTTCTTAATATTAATCTCTTCTATTTGGAAGTTTTGCTTTCTATTTTCTTCAAGGATGTGTTCTTTGTATTTTAGATTGGTTGTTTCTATTCAAATATATGCAGACCCTAAGGGATTGTTTCCATATAATTTTATTCAGATGGTTCCAATCTTAAAAACAAACACAATCTTTCAAATCATCTACCGTTACTAATTTTTGGCCACTTTCCATATTTCCTTTTCTTTGTCTCAACTTCTGGGATATTTTATGGCCTAATTTTTTAGAGCTAAGTCATAGCTTTTGTGGCAGAATGAAGAAATGGGAGGGATTTTAGAGACCTAGTAATCCAAACTTAAAGATGTAATAACCGGGTGTCAAATGATTTGCTCACTATTATGAGAACAACCAATGGTGAAATCAGCGCTAGAACCCAGAGTGGGTTGCATTGCCCCAGACTTCTTTCAACTATAATCTTAAATTTTGAGTTTTATTTTTCTCTGATTTTTTTTTTCTTTTATCTGTTAATTCATTCAAAAACCACATACTGAAGGCATGGTTTTTCTAGGCCTTGTGAGGGTCATCATCAGTCCTCAAGAACAAATGGAAAGGTCATTTGATTTGAATGCATACACTCAGCAGTTAGGGATATGGAAATGTTCTCTCCCTCATGTGTAATCCTTCTCAAATTATTTCAGATCTGTTGTTTTGTGTCTTAAACAAGCTGATTCAGCCTCGTGTTTAACACTGAATTTCTTTACTACTTTTTAAATTATAGCCTTCCCTTGAGAAACTTGATTAATTCATATTGCTGAAATTATCACTTTAGTGCAAATGACATATGGTTTCATTCTGTTTCTAGTCTCTCTGGTTTGGAACATATTTTTGAAACACTAATAGATTTCTTATCCTGGAAGCCTCTTAATGCTTTGACATTAAACATAGGCATTAAAAAATGTAGCAGTGTTAATTGAGAATGGTAATCAGGATGTGACCACTGGGTCCTATTTCGTGTGAGTTAATGTAACTCAATTATGTCTGGTATCCTTAGCATGGAACTTTAACAATGAGCTATTGTTTTAATTTTATATTACTCCTATATAGAACTGTGCTCTTCCTAAAATAACAGTTTTAAAGTTTTCAAAATATAAGAAATACTTAATGGCAATCATAATTGATGCTTGTGTTTACCAACATTCTTGAGGTCTCTTTTTTCAAGTTCAATCTTTTTAAAAGGATAATTTGTTATTTTAAGTGCCCATATTCCTTATAATACAAGTAGTTTTCTTTTTATTATTTTTTTAAAAGCCACTAGTCCTTAAGTTTGAGAATTCAATTAAATGCTTTAAACAAAATTGCCAATCAGTAGGAATAAGCAATAATAATAATAAAAGCTCGTTGTCCTAAAATGCCCATTTTAACAATTGAGATTTAAATCTAAGACTTTTCTACACCAAATTCATTTTCTCCTGCCCTATACTGAATCTGCCTTTGTATTAATATCTCCCAAAGTATGAGACTGGAACCAGTATAAAAATAGAAGGGCGATTGCAAGGACGGTTCACAAGAGATAATGAGTTCATGGTAATAAAAATTATCAAGATCAATACTATTTGACTCTGGCTGAATAGTCTGCAACCTCTAATTTTAAAGCCAATGAAGACAAACTGAAATGGCCAGCACTAAATCTGCTCCTGGAATTCTAGACAAAGTAAATTTTATTCCAGAAAACCTTTTGGGAAGAAAACTTGCTGATTTGTCTTTTCAGTACTTGACTCTGGTTCGTTCCCTTATATTTTTGTTTTGTTTCTAGAGGAGAACTTTCACATCTCATGCTCTGCTTTTTTATTGGCCATTTTCTTTCCATCCTCTCAAGGCTACCCTTCTATCTGTTACAATTTGGATTTGGTCTCTCTCTTTACCTGCCCTCCCTCAACCCAAACCATATGCTTTGGCTCCCTCTCTTTAGAGGCCTGTCTTATTTCCTAAAATTAGCCTATAGGACAGGTACTTTGATTCAGTTCTTGGTTTGTGTAACAGGTTGGCAACTTTTAGCTGCCAATTACCAAATTTGCACACCAAATTTATAGTGGCTTACACATTAAGGAGTCAAGAAATTATTTCACATAACTGAAGTACATTAAGAGAGCAGACTATAGAATAGTATGATCAGATGCTCAGTGATGTCAGCAGGTACCCGTGTTTCCCCCGCCATGGTCATCCTCAGTGTCAACCTCACTCTGAGCTACTTTCCTTTGTGCTTGCATTATGAAAGGGAAGGATTGTAATTTTTTGGGAAGAAGAACTTTCTCAAATGTCCTCAGCCGACTTCTCATATCTCACAAGTCTAGGTTGGATATCGGACATGGGATTTTCATAAATGGTTTAGAAAACCTATTTGGGCATCAACTACTAGTATATGGACTCTGTGAGAATAGACATTATCTAACAAGTTCATGACTATTCCCAGTGTCTAGATATTCTCTGGCATGTAATAGGATTTCACCTTATAATCTTGAGTAGATACTCAAACCCTCATGACTACTACATATGGTAGGTAACTATAAGACATAGATGAGAATGCTCCCAGGAAATCCGCTGAAAGATCCGCAGTTCATTATCTCACCATGCTTTCCTCAGCTCTTTGAGATTCCTGTCCATGCAATCAACCCTCCTTTAATTCCTAGAACAATCTGGATTTAAAAGTTTAAGCCAGCCCCTTTTCTGTCTTTAATTCCTTCATCAGCTTAATGGAATTAATAATGCCTCCCTTAAAGAGTGGTATGCAAAGCATCTAACACTGTGCCAGACATATAGAAGGAATCTGATGAATGGTAGTATCTTTTTCTAGATTCTTGATTAGTACCAAACTAATCAAGATTACAATATCCCCCAGGCCCTATACTATGCCAATGGTCATGTTTGTGACAAATCTGATCTGAGACCTTGGGTCACAGGTGGTTGACACATGGGCCTCACATAGTTTTGAAGCCTCTCTGGTGTTCTCGCTCTGAAAATGTTTTTGGCACTAGAGCATCTATACCCAAAGTCCAATTGTACTTGTCACTGGCCTCAGCTTCTGATTTGGTTTCCATTTTAATTCATGTTCTCATTGCCTATCTAATTCCCTAGTAGCCCCTGGGATGAGTGAGCCTTGTTTTGCTCTGATTTACTCCCTTGTATGGGAGCTGGAACTACTTCAGAATGCAACAGGTAACTTGGATTCCCATATCCAAAAGACTGACTTCCTCAAGACCGGTATCTTCCTGCCGAAGCGCACATCCAAATGTCATCTAACTACGTTGCCTGTCCTTATGCTTATCTGTCTTACTGTTATATCTCATTTGTAAAACTTCAAACCTCAAGCCCAGGTGTTTACTAAAGCCTATCATACTTTGTAAGTCTATGACTTATGTGTCCTGCAGAATGGCTAATAGCAACTAAACCCTTACAGTGACCATTCTGCCCTCTGGGATTTTTTAAATGCCAATCTTTGGCTCTAATTCCATTTGGGGTATTATTCAGAGATTCACATCCATGTCTTCTTCCCAAATCTACACCTGACTTGACCCACTGTCTTCTCAAATGTGCATAGATTTCAAGAGTTATACAATTTCCTTCTCATTGCTTATTTTTAAGAGAAAATATAAGACTGAGTGTGGAAGAAAGATATATTGGAAGTGATATAGGGAGGAGAAGGAAGGAGGAAAAGAGAAGAAAGCTAATTAAAGTTTGTAGTTTTTAATATCAACAATCCTGATTGTTAATCTCTGACAAAAAAACAGTTTTTATTTTTTATTTTTTTTTCAAGCTTTTATTTAAATTCCAGTTAGTTAATATACAGTGTAATATTAGTTTCAGGGATACAACCCAGTGATTCAATGCTTCCATAGAACCCCCAGTGCTCGTCACAAGGGCTCTCCTTAATCCCCATCACCTATTGAACCCATCCCTCCACCCACCTCCACTCTGGTAACTATCAGTTTGTTCTCTTTAGTTAAAAGTCTGTTTCTTGGTTTTCCTGTCTTTTGTTTTTTCCCCTACGTTCATTTCTCAAAACAGTTTTTAATTACTTCTTTCATGAATGCTCATCTTGCAGATTTTCCTGGAAGGGAAGACGATGCTGAAAGAAAAAGTCTCTGCTTACCTTAGTTAATTCCTAATAGTTAAGCTCTTCCTACTGGGCAAGGAAAGCAAATATAGACTGTGTCCAGTGGGGAATATCTGATCACTAAATGGCACGTCACCAGCTACAGTGCTATCTATACGGGGCTCCACTCAGTCCTGATGATGGGAACAGTGTGTACATTATTCCCACTCATGGTATCTGATGATGTACTGATTTACATTTTTTTTCCTCTCCCCTACTACTTTTATTTTTCTTCATTATTTTGTGAGGGATCTATTCCTGTGGTCCAAGTCAAATTATTTTTTGGATTGAAATGTATTGTAAGGGTTATGGGAGAGTTTTTAGAAAAAACCTCCACATATGTCATGAACATATTTGCTCTGCCTATACCATGCTTTTTCCTTACTATGGAAAGCAAATTAAATCGACGAGCCCATAACTCTCATTCTCAAACAAAATACCCTGAAGTCTCTGTTTACCTTCTAAGAAAGTCTATGTAGAAATCATACATGCTCTGTTAAGATAGCTGCATGTATGCATATATATAAATGGGTATATTTTGATATTTTTATGTACACATATATGTGTACATATATATATACATATAAATGCTATTTCTCTAACTAGATATCCTTTTATTCATATATATCCATATTCATATCCAATTCTAAATTTACATCATCTTTGGTGCTTTATGGAGGAAGCCAAGGAGGCTTTCTGTCTTTGTTAATTAATTTGAATAGAGAAGGAATGTTGTTGATGTACGCTTTATAAAGTATTTGGGAAATCTTCTCTATTAGTGTTCTAATATTTAAAAAAAAAAGGAGATTGTGATTGATATATTTGTACCCTTAATGAAATAATAGTTGTGCTTAGAACATCTCCCCTAGCCCCGAGATTCAAGTTTGCCTACAGGGGCTTAGCTACAAGTCTAGGAAAAACACACTGCTGTTCACCTCCAGTGCTCTTTAAACCTCCTAAGATCAAGGATCCCGAGATTCTTTGAAGAGCGACTGACTCTTATTTTCAGACAGAAATCTGGAAGCAGTGTGAGCATATGAGGCTGTTCTAATGTTGTTAAATTTATAAAGAAATAAACCAGCAGATAAAAACAAAAGGTTCGCCTTTTTGAATGGGTGATATAGTATCCATGTATTTCCCGACAACGGCTATGGGCTTCAGAATACACCAGATCAAACTGTGGGGAAAAATAAAATAAAATAAAATCAATGTCAAAAGTCTAAGAACATTAGGAAAGCACAGCTAACAGAAATCCTAGATGTAGGAAATTCCTGGGGCTTCTGTGTCAGTTGAAAAGGAAACAAGTGGGTAAACATATGGTTGGTGTAGTTGGCTGTTTTTGATTCAATGTTGTCTTTAAAAAAACCCAAAACTTTAATATATAAACATAATTTCAATTAGAATACCAGAATTGAAGTTAAGGGTTTGGTTTTGTAGCTGAGACATTTTAGGTCACTCTCAGTGGTGGGAATTTAATTGATAATCTCATGTCTACTTTTTTAACTTTAGTATAGGAATCTGGACTCTATAAATAACCCCTTTTCTTGCACCACATCTCTTGCTTATTAATTTTATTTGCAACAGTCAATCTATTTCTGGTTCTGTAGATAGCGAACTAGACACAGTGCTGCCTGCACGCCCACATTCCTGACATGTAGTCACTGCACCCTCTTCCTTTCTGAGATGAGGACATCCCTGGGCATTCTACAAAAATTTCAACTGGAATCAATCCTCAGTTGGCTCTCTAGACTCCACTTTAGTAACACACCCTGATTTCAAAGAAATGCTGACATGTGGAAGATTAGCATGAAGGTGAGAGGGAGGAAAGAAACCATGCCAGTAAGCCCTAAACTTATGTATGTGTTGAATATTTCATGGGTAACTGCATATGGGATTGAGTTTTTTTAAGTATGTGTAACATCTGGTTCTTTTTTTCACTGAAATCATGTGCAGTGTTTTTTTTCTACTTAAGAGCAGATTTTCTATTGTTTCATAAATAATTTTGCTATTGTACCAAAGGCATTTGTATTAATTCAATATGGTGCAATAAAAGTGTTGTGTGGAATGGATCTGACCATATTGTTTATTGATCTCTCCACTTATTTGCTTTATGTTCATCTTCAGCCTGCTATCATATCAAGTTTTTTTTGGTATTCATATGGAGGCAGAAATTAGATATAGAAGGAAATCAATCTTTGCTTTTTTTCTTTCTTTCTTTCTTTCTTTCTTTCTTTCTTTCTTTCTTTCTTTCTTTCTTTCTTTCTTTTCCTTCCTTCCTTCTTCTTTTTTTTTTTTTTTGCCTGGTGTTAAGAAGGCAGGAAGAGAAAGGGGAAGCACAGAATCTAAGGCTGCTTCATTCTGCAAGGTAGAAACATATATATGTAAATTATCTGGCTGTTTCTCTCCCCTTAACAAAGCAACAGCACTGCTGTGAGTATGGGAGACTTACCAGTAAGGAATAGACCAGCAGTTCCATCCTGGGTTGCATTTTGCCACACCGATGGACATAAAACACAGTTGAAATCTTGTTGAGTATCTGGGAAGAAAAGTAGGTTTAAAAGCTCAACTTGTCAGTTTCACAAACCAGAAAGATTTAGAATTTTTTCAATTTTGTGATAACTATGACTTCTTTTTATAAGCCCAGTCTTAACTTCCATTATGATGCAGGATGAAGACTTCACCCCATGCTCAGTGATCAAGCTGAAGTCACCCAGGAGATACCCCCCCCCTCTACCTCTAGACACCCTGGAATGTATAGGTCTTATCTGCCTACCTTCATGCTAAATTTCTGTCCTGCCCCACTGTTAACTCAAAATAAGCATGCCTAAAACTGAAATCAACATGTTTCTTCCCATTAAGCTAGCATTTTCTTCAGCCTCTCTTAGCTCTAACAATGGACCCATCACTTCGCTGTTTCTGCCGCCACCACACTTTAGCTAATGCACACTGCTTAAGGTTCGACAAATTCAATGGTCTTTTCATTCATCTGCCTTTTCCTATCTTCTAACCGGATCTGAAAACTGGTATATTGATTGAGAGATTTTAATACACAGCACCTGCGTATATATTTTAATACACATTTTGCCTCCTTAATTTTTCTCAGTGATTCTTTGCCACTTAGAGGGTAATGCATAAACTTTTAAGCCTGGCATGAACAGTCCTACCCAATCCAGGCATAATTTACCTAATAGTGCACATCTTGTCACTGTTAAGTGGTTTTGTACGGGTTTCATGGTTGTGAAAGCAATTGCCACGTTTGAGTTGGGTGATAGTCTAGTTTTTTCCAAATTTATGACCCTACAATTCGTAACTCTTTTGTCTTTAATTCCCACCTATTCCCACTCTTCCTGACACAAACGGCGTGTCTGTTTAATTAATATGCACATCGGAGATAAAAAAAAAATTGAGGGGTGTATTTTCTACATATCCAAAATCAGCTTACCTATTAAAGACTCTTTTAAATTCCACCTCACTCATGCATTCTTTCCTGGCCACCTAATCCCACTCTTCTGACTTTATGTTTTGCTTGTTGTCAGAATCTCTTATGTAGCATTATAATCTGTTGAGATGAATTACTATTTGTTTTTCTATTGATGTGGGTTTTTGACTAGATTCCAAGTAAAAATCCCAAGTAAAAGAGGATGCCTTATATCACTTTGTTTCCCCACATCTTGTACAAGTGCATCTTGTACACTATGCATATTACGGATACCCACTGAAGGCTACTTGGTGGTGTTAATGCTCCTTTAACTTCATCACCGTGACTCCTAGTCAACATTCAGTGCTCGCTACCAATTTTCCTGCTGCACCAAACCTAATCTGACTGTGAAGCCTAAGTCACTTTTACATTCTCTGAAAGTTCTTTCATACTTTTAGCCAGTTTCTATTTTTCTTATTTCCCCAATTGGACGTATAAACAATCTTCTCCCTCTTCTTCACCCCTCCCTCCTCTCCCTCTCCCCTTCTTTTAAAGATTCTGGGGACATAGTAAGCTCTTACAGTAAGGATTTATGATTGACTGGGAACTCTTCTGAAAACACCTGAAGCTTTTTCCAGCTCACAACTCTGTAGGCTTCTATGAAAGCCTTGTGCTGTGGTGAAGCTAGGTCAGCGGTATATCTGGAGCTTAACAGGAGTGGAGATGAAACCACAGAGGATAGTCTGTAACTCCAACCAAGTATGTCTGCGTAAAAGCCAAACTGAAGGGCTATGTGGACAGCTCAAGGAGAATTCGCCAACCAGCTGGGAGTTGGGGTGACTTCTCTGCCCTACAGTACACTACTTCGTGGGCTCTGCTCTTAGAGGCCCTGCTTCTGCATATCTGTGAAGTTTAGCACACGTTTATCAGACCCGCCACAAACCTGTATAGAGAGGAGATCATTCAAAACCCAAAGAACACACGGCCAGCTGAACCGTCTCTTTTATCACAGTCCCAGGCATCCCCAGGGACTAGCCACACATTTTTGCATGACTTCATTCGCTGGTTTGTGCCAAGAAAGACAACAGAAGGGAAAGTCCCGCGTAGACAGCTACGCCAAATGGAAGTGGCGCCACTGCTACCCAGGAGCAGCAGTCCTCGTAAACCGGGGCTGCGGAGACAGCCAACGGGTGGGGCAGCCCAATATAAATATAGATGATGCTTGTGGTTTAACTCCCACACAGTTATGCACAAGACATTATGGATTGGCTCACAGTTTGATCTGGTATTTTTAAAAATACTACGGCATAAATAAAAACATGACCTAAATGCATAAATAAGGGTCTCTGTCTACCATGTGCTAGAAAAATATGTCAGGGTCTCAGGACAAAAATAAACATGATTTCTACCATGTGCTAAAACTATTAAATTTTTCCCAATTCAAAATTAAGCAAAACATGAGTATTAGCTAGTAAAATTAACTTCTTTCTCCCTTTCTATTATACCTATAGACAATGACAGGAAAGATGAGCTTTTATAGTGCTCATACAGTGCTTTTAATTGATCCTTGGAAGCCAATCGAGATAACTCATTAGAAAAAACAAACTCTGCCCTCTACTTCTTTGTGGAGAGAATTTGTATACTCAAGATAGTCACCTGAACTTTCCTTTTATTTGTATTCTATCGAATCAAATCACTAGACTTTCTTATTGTTTTGAGTAAGAAGAATGTGTAAATGGGGGGAAGCAAGAAAGAAAAGTTCTTTCAAAAAAACAATATTCAACCAAGTAAATTTGAAGATCTAATTGGTTTTATTAAGCGACCTAAGAATTCAGCAGCAAGTACAGGGACGCTTCTCCGAGAAGCTCTACAAAATGGGAGCTTTTTATAGGAAAGAGGGTGGGGCAAGAAGTTATTAGCAAAAGAAAAGAAAGAATTGTTTCAGGTAAGATCACCTTCCCTGGGGTGGGGTGTTGGGGGTGCAGGGAGTCTTACTAGGTGGAGCACTTCATCTTTCTTTGGGTGGGAATGAGAGAGGGCCCATGTGACAGATTATCTCATGGGTGCTAAACAGGAAATTCTGAATTGATTCGCTTAATATTCCACCCTGGAAAAGGTGCAACTGCAATTAAGTCTTATTTTGCTGTCCTGGGGGCAAATGACTCTATCTTGGGCCTGTGGCTTTCTTTTTAACAGAACAAAGGTTTCCATGTAGAAACAGATATCAAGATTTTTAAGTTTTATTATTGTTTAAATTATCATGAGGATTTTTTTTCCAAATGAGAAACTAAGAGTAAAATGGAATAAATTGAGTGATGAGTCATAGGTATTACTTAAGTATGATTTTCTAACAGACTAAAGGATATCAGTTGGTATTTTTGAGTTTGTTTTGCTCTGAGGGAGTGAATAAATTCCTTTTCATCAGGGAAAAATTCAGATTTTATATGCAATTTCTATAAAGCAAAATTACCTTCTTCTACAAAATTTGTAAGTACTTGGACTGTGCATAGTATGTCCATGGTTATTATTTGCCTAAAGTAGTCCTCATATTTAGATCTTTTCTACCTTAAAGAGATACCACTTTTTCTTTGGTGGTAGTCTTCACACTCCTATCTTTTGCAGGGCTTGAAATAGCACAGCTAATGTTGTTATTTTCATGTAACTGATTAGTTAATCACCACAAAATTGGTGAAAAAAGAACAAGCTTTGCACCTCACAGATAAGAGTTCAAATCCAAACCCTATGCTGTAGCTTTCAGCTATACTTCATTATGCTTCATTATATTTTATTTAAATATATACTTCATATTGAGACAGAGAAACTAAAGGGACCTCATGGAAGAAACTGATTTTTTACTCCTTTCCCTGCTTCTATTTTTGCTAGGAACCTGCACCCCTACCCACACATGGCTTATCGTTCAGATAATGTATGTCCTTCTTATAAAGGTGAAGGAGCTAACGATTTCTTTGGAGTTTTCCAGCACAGTAGATAACATCTAAGGAATGACTGGATGGGGTTATTATGAACATTTCCAAGACCCCTGACTCACCAAGACCCCTGGCTCCAGAGCATACGTGACTTACAAGGGACACCTTAAACACTCATCTTCATTTCTGGATGCCTGAGAGGACAAGTGCACTGGACCACCATCCTCAATAAAAACCTCAGACCCCAGGTAAGGATGAGCCTCACTCTTCTTTCCTTTCCAAGTCTCCTAGATACTCTGTCTGTTTTACACTCTCTATATATCCACACTCTCTCTATATCTTCAATAAAGTGCTCTCACTTCCTCTTAGCTTGAGTTTGATTTCTATCTGGCACAAAACCAAGGACCCTCTTGGCGGGTCCTGTGGGACACCCTTCTAGGTCCTCGGACTCAGCCATCTTGCATCAATATTACTTCATTTCTGGGACGCCTGGGTAGCTCAGTCGGCTAAGCGTCTGCCTTTGGCTCAGGTCATGATCCCAGGGTCCTGGGATCGAGTCACGCATGGGGAAAACCCTGCTCAGTGGGGAGTCTGCTTCTCCCTCTCCCTCTGCCTGCCGCTTCCCCTGCTTGTGCTCTCTCTCTCTCTCTGACAAATAAATAAATAAAATCTTAAAAATATATATATTACTTCATTTCTCTATATCTTAATTTTTTCATTTGTAGAATGACGATAATTTGTAGTTTTGTTGAGATAATTTATAAAGTGCCTGGCACATGATAGGCCTAAATAACTGGCAGCTCTTTTAATGAACTTTTTTAATCAAAGAAACCTATGCTGTAAGTGTTTATGTATGACCATAGGAAAATAACAACCCTAATTTCAGTTTTTACTACAACAATGAGGACAAAAAGATATTAGTAACACCTGGAATACAGCTGATTGCAGCAATTCAATAGGAATATGGTCAAATGACCCAATAAATAAACTTATTAATACAATCAAGAAAGGGAAAGGAAGATACAGGAAAAAAGTACAAAGAGTAGAAAATCAACTATGAAGTTCAAGTCTAAGAATGCATTCCGGGGCTAGAGTAACCCAGTTTTTATATTATACAATCTAAATATTCCAGAAGGATCATGCAATTTTTCTTCCTTGACTTTTCTATTGGTCTATGATTCCTTCCTCATTTTTCAAGGAAAAAAAAAAAGGTGGAGATTAAGATCATGGTTATATAAGCCATGCTTGAGAACTTTCCTTTGAGAAAAGAAGCACCTTTTATACCATTGAGAGGAACAGATGAAACAGTTTAAGTTATCTGTATTGACTAAAGAAGTTTGGGTTTGCAACATGCTTCACCAAAATAAATTTAGAACCACAAAGTCTAAGATCCTTAGAACCAAAATTCCACAAGCAAAATATTAGAAATGCAGACTTCTCATTCAAGATGAAAAAAGATAATTTTGACTTGCTTTCCCTTTTTTCCTCCTATTTTTCTCTGCTTATAATCGTACTCGCATTTTTCTACTTTTATGTTTTGAAAATATTATCCCACTGATGCACACATTAAAAAAAAAAGTCACTTGGTAACTATATTCCTTCACTATGTATTCAAATAACACGGGGAGAAATATATGAAAATACAAAAAGTGTTTCTAGACTTACAGAGATAAACGGATTGGAACAGCATGAAAGCGCCTCTTTAAGCTGAACAGATCTTCTTCTCAGGGTACCTGAGGGAATTCATTCTGCTCAGGACTCAGGCATGCTTTCATACCAATTAAGATGATGGACTGTTGATTTAATAAATTTTCCAATTGCAAAAGAAAATATATGTTATGAAACAACAAATCGCTAGGGCATGTTTTTATTATATTATAAAAACCCTTAAAACACTTAGTGACAATAGGAAATGACTTTTTGCCATAATTATTTTGAAGTTGTGCTTATTTTCTTCTTCTTGGCTGGTACCCTGTAGTATTTATACTAGACTTGACTTAACCTGTGGGCAATTTATCAGCAGGAAGAGGCTTACGCAACAGTGAATGCAACCTTTAATGGGAAGATATTATCAGCATCATTATTAGCGATATTTACAATATTACTTAGTGTAATAAATATGCTTATTTCTGAACTGATGTGAGCAAAGAGAACCCTGCCCTGAGGATCTAGAGGTAGGGTGCTGCTCTTTGTTAGAGATCACATTTGTATGTGGTTTGGTCTGTGTCATGCAAACGCTTCCTTGCTTATCTTTCCGGTTTAAGTATGTGGTAGCCAATTACTTGACTGAGGTGCACACAATAACCTGAATGGAACCCTCTATTTCCGGATTACCCAAACTCAGTGAGAATGAGGGCTAATTGTGATTGTTTCTGAATTGTCAGAGTTCACCATCTGAAGGTTGACCATATGGCTTATTGTCCAATCCAGGACAATCTTGAGAGTGCAGGGGACCTCGTTTATAATTCACCTGGAAGAACTAAAAACCAGACTGTTGTATGCAAACTAGACACCACTGAGGTTCCCTCTGTTATGTGTGAAGCAACTCCATTTATACCTGCTTAACTGCCTCCTCTACCAGTTGATCATATGAGTACAAATTAGGAACTTTCAGCTGTATTGTTTACTGTTTGTGTAACATTAAGATCTCAAGTTCTATAAGCCTCTCTTTCCCCATCTTTAAAATGGGCATAATAACATGGCGGTTGTTGTACAGAAAGGTCTTGTCATGGTACCTGGGAAACAGCAAGTACTCCACTAATGACAGAGATTATTATCATCATTTTCCTTGAGCATCTTCAAACTGGAGCTATTGGTGACCTCACTGAGAAAACTAGTTTATGAAGGTTGCAGTCCTGGCACTTGGTCGTAAGGTAGGCACTTGGTCAAAAGGTAGGAGGTAAAATCTGGATTGTATTACCATAGGAAATCTTATTTTTGTGTAGCATTAAAATAATAGAGAAATTAACAAGAAGAAAACCCCATTGATGTAAATAAAACACTGGGGAATTCCCATTGCTTTTTCCCACATGCTTACTATACATGTGTTTCTAATACCTATAGAGAGATGGCCCATGATAATGCAGCAAAATAAGGTAAACAAAGGACACATGACTGACTCCTCACCACCAGGACCAACAGTTTGCTGCCCAGTCCCAGGTGCTCGGCTTTCAGCCCCACGACAGCATGCCCTGTTCTTCCTCATACTCAGAGTTTTGAAAAATTTTTATGCGTTGGCAGTTTTGAATATCACATTCTATTTGACATATGCTTTTCTTGTATTTCTAGTCTCCCAAATCGTCAACTCTAAGGCCATATACCTTAATGTCCCTCCCCTCCAAAAAAAACTTCAGAGTCTTTCTCATTTCCAGACTTTCCTGCTACTTCTACAGTAACCAAAAAATCCATCAGAAGCCATAGCTTCATGGTTAAGAGCATGACCTCTGGAATCAGATAGATCTGATTGTATCTGAATCTAACATAGTCCAATGGTGATGTGGAAATTAATTTAACTGAAGTCTTAGTTTCTATCTATAAAATGGAGCTGGGTATAGTGCTTCATGTTGAAGTAGAAAATGCATGACTTCACAAAATATGTGTGTAGCAAGGGCTCAGAAAATATTAGCTATTTTTACTGTTACCTGCTTTATGCTTCATCCTACTAGATTCTTTCTCTGCTTAGCAAAATGATGCCTACTATATTTCACATAATCAAAGATTCCATCAATTTCGACATGCATCATTACGTATGTACCACTAAAATGAAAAGCACTACTGCTAGCAAAAATGAGACATTATAGATTATAAGATATAACCTAATTTCAAAGATATTAAAATATAAATTAAAAATGTATACTTTAGAGTCAATAAATCTAAGGCAAACATGTTAAACAATCTGTTTGATGCATTAATGGGAACAAAGTAAAATACCCTTTCTTAAACTTTGACAGTCCTAAGAATCATCTTAGAATCTTTTTAAAATGCAGGTTATGATTTGGAAAAATGAATTTCTGAATTAGATTCTGACTCTGGGATTGAGCCTGAGATTCTGCATTTTTAACAAGCAACCAGGTGATGCTGAGGCAACTGATTTGGGGTCCATGCTTTGAATAACAAAGAACTAGAATTCTGGCATCCTAGCTAAAGGTCATTTTCTGAAGATAATGGTTTTAATCAGAATGATTTAAAAAAGTATTTCCAAACTACTTGTGCCCCATACCAGAAATAACTGCTAGATCACAGCTTCTCTCCTGTCCTCCTTCCTTTTCCAGTATTCATCTCTCTGTGTGTGTATGTCTCTCTGTCTCTGTCTCTCTCTCTGTCTCTCTCTCTCACACACACACACACACACACACACACACACACATTCACATTCACATATATGAAAACACAGTGAACCACTGTTACTTTAGTTATGAGCTAAACTGTTTTTGCAGATCTCTTGATTTGTGCCAGGATGCAGACATTCTCCCTTTCTTAAACATAAAACACCGGGAAGGAACAATGCACAGAGCAGAAAGGAGAAGTTTATTTGAACAATAGCCTTTTGTTCGGTATTCTAACAGAATACTGGGTTTATCCAGAGCTAGTACTGCCAGGGTTAGCAAGAGTCCTTAGCATTTTGGGGGGAAGATTTTTGCTGTGATGTTTTACTTGACCAACAGATGGCAGTAGTGGTCTCTTTTTCCCTGTTGCCGTAATCAGAAAATTGAAACTAACTTGCTTGTAAGACCCTTCTAAGAGCACTCATCAACTTTTTCTAGGTTCCTTGAGTTCTTGGCTGATTTCAAAATGTTATCTCACTCTTTGAGCACTGGACCACTTAATCACTCTTATAAAATGTAACCCTATTTTCAGGAGACATGCTACCTACCAAATCCATATTTGCCTAATTCAAATGGAAAACCAGGAGACCGTGACTGTCTCATTTCCAATATGCATAATTTTTTATTTTACGCATCTGGATATTTTGGCTACACTAAAAATGTATTTCTTTAAATTAAAAAAGAGAACTCAGATTTTGAAAATTACTTGTTTGCAAATGAGCCAGAGAAAATCATTTCACCCATCTCCATTAAGATCCAATTTTTTAAAACTATGCAGTTGTACATGTCAGGGATATCCAACGTGTTTCTATCTATAGTGTCTCTGAGAATATTTATTTTGTTAGTAAATTTTGACATGGTGTGTATCTGCTGAAGCCTGCTCAATACTCTTTTGGCAGAACTCTATTCGAATATCTTTCTATGGAATTTCAGTTAAGGGATACAGGAAAAAATTCCTTGATCCTCAGTGTTCTGTAAAGAGGATACATGTGAAAAAAATTATAATTTGTATAGCAGTCTTTTTTTTTTTTAAGATTTTATTTTTAAGCAATCTTGACTAGACCCAACGTGGGGCTCGAACTCATGACCCGGAGATCAAGAGTCATACATTCTCCCCACTGAGCCAGCCAGGAGCCCCAGTCATTCTAAAATTAGAAACATTTATCTATGTATTACTGTTTTCTATTTAACAGCTACCATTTAACTACCACATGTCCCAGTGTCAAAATTTAGAGGTTAAACTTAAATTTAAACTCAGAATATTATTAATACACCTAGATGAATTTTTATTCTTTCCCGTAAGTAATCAAATGAATCTTTATAATTCCCCTTGAAACCTTTGCTCCTTGATACCTGAGCTAATTCCTTGTCAGAACTCAGAATGTTTCTCTTTCCTACATTTGCCATACGTTCATTTCAGTTATCTGTTTTAGGGTCACTTTTGCTTTTAGACTTAATTTGGAAAGGCAGATAACAACACAATATTCATACCTTGTAAATATTTAAAAATAGGTTAATGGAAAAACGAAATACTCTTCCCTAAGATGTGGCCTGGATAGAATCTTGGCAGGAGAGGGTGTTGTTACTAATCATTTCTCAATTAGAAAGTTGGTGGCTCTGAGAACAGACAGTTTAGAGCTCCTACCTATCTGAAGACTGGATGGCCAGTTGATGGAGATAGAAAGGTCATTCATTAGAAGCTGTGACTAGAGGCCTCTGTACTCACCCACTGGGCACCTTCTGGGCAACACACTTAACACTGGAACAGCTCTTCAAGAATGGATCCTTGGCACGTGTGACCTGAATCTAGCAGACTCTAAACTTGTCCTTTCCCTTACAAGTTTCCCCAAATCCGCATTCACATCAAAGCCTCATCCTCTTATTTTCTCCTGCAACAAGGTTAGGTGACCCATTCAGGAGAGCTCATTTGTTTATTAAATTCAAGCATTCAGCAATCCAAAGCTCTATATTTCAGAACACAGCTGACTTTTGGCCAAGATGAGGACCAAGAGAACATGGGAAATCTTTATATTTCTACTCACACATAAAATATTAGATACTAAAAACATGCTTAAAGTATATAGCAAACAAAAAAGGGAGAGAGTATTTTCACATATAATTTAATTGCTTTTAAATCAAGAAAAAAGAGATACTAACAGTAAACTGAAATTTATGAAATAACTGCTAAATAAATTAAGATATGAGGAACCTCCTCCAAAAAGTGTATCTATATTAAGTTCCTTTTACAAAGATATCAGACATTTATTATGTATTATCATATTGATGTAATCATGCCAAGAAATAAGTATAGAGTAACTCACAGTCAATATAAAGTAATATAAGGGGAAAAAAAGTTTCTTCAAAAAAAATATCTTTCTACTATTCTGTAACTATTCCTAAGATCTCATCATTCAATTTATTGCTTTTGACTACAGCACTGAGTCCCCTCCAAGAAAATAATGTTCTCAGAAAGGTTACTTGTCCCTTATGTAGCCATCACCTGTGAAGGTATTAGTATAAACCAGCAATTAAAAAGTATTCTTAGAAGAATACTTCTGTATAATAAAAGGAGTAGAATCTTAGAGAAATGATTCATTGGACAGATAAGTTTGATTCGGAGAAGGAACCAAAACACGTCTATAAAGCAGAAGTGGAATGAACCAATGTGAAGACTTCAGATCTTTGATTCCCAAAATATTTTCCTTGACTTGAAAGGTTTAAATCCTTTATTTGATTCATATACGCCAATAAAGGGAAATTCCATACAATTTCATTTGTTTGTACTACTAAGGGAACATAGTTACTCTTAAGGACAAATAAAGGAGATACTCGACTGAAAAGGGTAATTGCTGGTCTTCAAGGTAGGATTACCAAACTATTTTGCAAAATTTCTATTACAGATACTCACAGATCTTTGGAATTACTGTTTTCCTAGTAGTACACTTTGTTTCATGAATTATCTTGATCTTTAGCTGATTAGGGTCCTTAATTTCTTATGGTTATGTGTGTGTGTTATGTTATAGATTATTGTGGATTGTTTTAATTTTAACATTAGAGGATAAGAACTGAATAGTAATTAAAATTTAGGACATATACATTGTAGATAAAATATGAAACATTCATAAACCTACTACTAGGGCAAATATATGCATCATGTTTTCTCTCCCTACCTCTCTGAATTTGAGTCACTTAAAATATACTATAAAGACAGCTGTAATGAAATTCTTGAGTTATTTTTAAAAATGTGTAGAGGACATCATTTCACAAAATAAAACCATGTGTGGAAACCCAAATTCTTCCTTTGAAAATTGAGTAATTATTAAGTAAATAAACACACACACAAAACCTCATTGAAATAAGTTGTTAGGAACAAGCTTGTTGCAACTTCTTTATTTTATCCTTTCTTTTTTTTTCTTTTTTTTTACTGGAAAGTGAGAACACGGAGGATAAGCATATCTCCAGATCCTTTACTCTCCTTTGCTGAGTGGTGGTCAACCCTTCTGAGACCTCTGCGGCCCCAGGAAGCCAGGCTGCAGAACAAAGGATAAAGACTCAGAGAAATGGAAGACTTTCAAGAGAACAGTGCGAATACAGTGCAGAAGGAAGGACCACCTAAGGCAAACATGGATGATCTTCCAGTCAGATGTAGGGGTGACGATGTTCACCTCATTCTAAAATGTCATAAATCTGTTAGAATCTACTTTTGGCTTTTACTTAATGTTAGGCTTGTGCTGTAGAGTATCAGGTGATCTGTGGGTATAGAGACAGGAGATTTACAGTTTAGATCAGGAAAGTTAAAATGGATTTGGATGAAGAGGATGCTGTAAAACACATTTAGGCTTGAACTACACAATAACATTAAAAAAAATCTGTGCACATGTATGTAAGTTGTTTTAGAGCTGTATGTGTTTAGAGAGAGCAAAAAAAAAAGAATGTTGTTGAATGCTTAATTACTAGTTTTAAAAAATGCAGCCGAAATGTATTCTGTCTTTGTGTGCATAAGGAGACAGACAAGAAAGTACAACATGACTGTTAACCGACATCATCAATTCTAGAACTGTGCTGCTCAGGGCCACTAAGGACCTCTAGGTCTCAAGCATATTTTACATATAGTTTGACCTTTATCTCCCACAGGTGGTGGTGAATCCCCATGGGCATGGATCGAGGAAGGGAGCATATAAAGCAAAGATTTTTCTTGTAAAATTTCCGTTTGTCAAAGATAGAAATAACTGTGTGTTGTAAAATCTGCCTTGCTTTAGGAACCATTCCATAATGCTCTCATATAAGCCTTTTTAATATAAGTCTTATTAGCTTAATGAGCAAGATTTAGAAAAAAATTCTAAATAAATGTAGCTTATAGTATATAGAAGTTTGTGGCTACCAACAGACTTGAATTTCAAGGTTTCGACCATAACAAAGAATTTGCAAGAGCAGTGCCTTTTATTGATGATATGAGAATTTAACTTTAATGTCAACATCTAAAAGGTAATTAAAAAATATAAAATGAAGGTAATCATGGGGGGAAATGCCACACGGAACAGTGAGTAGGCTGAGGTGAAATTAAATCTTTCCCTGTCATTTTCCTTTTTTTTTTTCTTTTTGGGATAAGGAAATTGGTAGAAAGGAGACAAGAAAAAAGTTATAACTCCTTAGTCATTGACAGCTAATAGCTGCTTTTATCCTAATTGCACATAAGCCCATTTAATCTGGAAATATTAAAAGGATTTTCATTTGTTATGAGAATTCTAAAACTACATGATTTCAGAAGAGCAGATGGACTTGTATAACAGTTTATTAGGGTTATTTGGAAAGGAAGGACTGGAGGAAGGGAAGAAAGGAGGGAAGGGGGGAGGGAGGGAGAGGAGATGGATCCTAGGTGAGTGTGGCAGCTTCCCCTGGAGTATTGTTCTCTCTCAGGCATAAATCTCCAAGACCAGCAGTGTGATTTTACACTATTTTAAACACACTATTGAAAAGATTCTGCATCACAAAATCGGTAAAAAGCCAACTTGGAGTAAAGAGCAGTTGAGAGGGCTGTTGAATGATTTATCTTCAAGTGTGCAGTGTGAAATTGTATTGAGATAGGGACTTTTGTTGTGAGAGCATCTTATCAAAGGGACGTCCTATCAGGAAGTAATTGATTTTCTCTTCTTCAGGGAAAGCAGCTGCCCTCAGCAGGAGCCCAGATTCTTTACCTTTGAGCAGATCATTGTGGCCCTTATTAATTACGCCCATCTAGACTGGGCAAACTTGCCCCAGAGTAAATGTGTAAAAGGGTCTTTCATTTGCTTTAGCAACACAGCCTGAAATTATGGTATTCAGAGCCCTGGGGCCGAGGGCATTCAGTTGATATGAGGAACGTGGATATGGGTCCTCCCTGCCCCCCCTCCACCCCCCGCCATCAACACTGTAAGAAGGCTGAAGCAGATGGGACTTGAGGTCTGGCCCTCCCACCAAATCAGAAGAGGAAGAAGCATGGGGGAAATTCTGGGTCCACGCTAAACCCTTCTGAGATCAGCTCACATCCCCAAAGCAGCAGGGGCTGGTCCCAAAAGTGTTTGTTTTTCAGAAAGTTACAGAAAGGTGATTCATGACTGTGTCTGGAGCCAGCTTGACCTAACATAACTTAGACACATTAGCTTTTTAACAACCGCTGCAGCCTGACGGGCCTGCCCTGCCCCTGACATAGCCTCGACCACACAAGTTTAAGCAGTGGAATAAAGAAGCTTGGAGGACCTTGGCCCTCAGTTGAGAGAGCTCTCCCCACAGAGAGTAGACACAGGAGCCTGCGAGTCCACCTTAGATTGTACGTCCTTAAGGGCCAACACTTTGCCTAAGCCTTTCTGTACACTGGGGACAGGTTAAAAAGAAGAGTGTGATGCTTTCTGTACTAAATAGAGAACGTCTATCTATTTAGTTAACCTAACTAGAAGAAGCTGAATTGTACTTGGGAGCAATAAAAGATGCAATTGAAAACCCGTAGGACTCGGATGTTTCTGCTTCCTGCTCTGCCTCTTTGGTGTGGTGCCTCTTCAGCCTCACTCTCTGCCACCTCCATGAGGCAGTTTCTATACTCCATTTTCCAAGCTTTGGCACACAGGGAAACTGGGCATCATTCTCCCATCTTTAAGATGGGAAGAGCTCTGACTGGCCTTGCTTGATTTGTCCTTAGGGTTTGTCACCCAGGCACACTGACATTCTGGGCCAGCTAGCTGTGTCTTGTGGATGGTTGTCCTGTGTATTCTAGGAAGTTTAGCAGCACACCTGGCCTCCACCCACTAGGTGTCAGTAGCACCCCCTAGCCCCCATCCCCCACTAAGTAGTGCAAACAAAAATGTCTCTAAAATCACCAAATGGCTTCTGGTGGATACAGGTGAACCCTGATTGAGAACCATTGCTTTAATCACTGTGGTCAGAAATTTAAGAAACAAGGCAGAGGATCATAGGGGAAGAGAGGAAAAAATGAAACAAGATGAAACCAGAGAGGGAGAGAAACCATAAGAGACTCTTAATCATAGGAAACAAACTGAGGGTTGCTGGAGGGGAGGGGGGTGGAGGATGGGGTAACTGGGTGATGGACATTAAGGTGGGTATGTGATGTAATGAGCACTGGGTGTTATATAAGGCTGCTGAATCAAAGACCTGTACCCCTGAAACAAATAGTACAACATATGTTAATTGAATTTAAATTAAAAAAATAAAAATAAAATATAAAAATAAAAATGAAAATGAAATTCTCCAGAAACAAATAAACAAAAAAAGCCCAACAAACAAAAAGAAATACAAGATCACATTATATCAGAGCAGAGCGGTGACGTAGGGAGAGGGAAGATCAAATCCTTGATTTATTGTGAAGTAGTCAGCCACCCCAATTTGAGTCTTCTGCATACTTCAAGCTTCCAGCCCCACTTTTTTCATGTAGGCTTCCTCTAAGCTCCTGCACTAATATATTCCCTAGTCTTTGCTGTCACGTGGTTATTGCATCACCATGGGAGGCTCTAAAAAATTTGGATGAAGTGAGGAGTAAGAACTAGGACTAGGCAACAGTTTTCATAATATTTACCCATATTGAAACATGATAACATGCAAATTCAAGCAATTTATCTCAAATGTAATGTAAGAAAAATCATTAGCCATAATTGGATTTATATTTTAATGTTTTCCTTTGATAAGGGGAAGAACAAATGATTCATTCTGGCTCACTGACTTTATAGAATCAAAGGGAAAAAAACCTAACCCACCCAAGAAGTCCTCAAAAAATGATCAGAGCATGTGTTTTGTCCTTGAAATTTCTGCTATTCTTTTGATTTATAAGCAGTCCGAAGAAGAATCCTATAAATTAAAACATATACTCCTGCATCTTAATTTTCATACACACCCCAGAGGTAGATTTACAGTCAGTCAAGACCTACTCCATCATAATTAAATTGTACTTGTCAGCTTTTTATTGCTATTCTTGGAGATAAATCCTTATCTTAGAGGTTCTCACAGTGATTATCATCATGGCCTCTTGCCTTTCTCATGGAGAGGGGATTCTGACAGAATCATAACTCCTGGAGATTTTGTATGACTTACCTTCAGCTTCATCTCTTCATCACAAGACACCATTATTTCATTATCTAAAAATATTCTGATTGCTTTTGTTTCTTCAAAGCTTAAAAATTTTTTTTCCAGCTTTTTTTCTCATCCTTTTTCCCTCCCCCACTCCCATTCATACTGTCTCCTTCCTTCTAAGAAATAAAAATGTTATTTCTTTCTTAAAAATAACTTAATTTTTCTTGACCTTGTTTATAATCATACAACTTCCTACTCTATGGTGTTTAATGGAAGTTTGCCCCATCTCACTTATTTGAAAGTAATAAATATTCTTGATGTAAACGTGATGGTATCCAATGAGAAAAAGCATCCTCATACCTAATGTGCCCTCCACAAGAATAGAACTACATATTCAGTCCTTTCTCTTTTTTTATCCCAAAAGATTGTTCTTTTTAAACATAATTTAGATATGTTTTCCCAGGGAATCTCATGCCAAAATCCTCAAATAAACTTAATTCCAAATAAGCTCATATTCATAGCTCCCATGAAGTAGGACTCCAACATATCTTTGGGGGAGGGGGCGGCACAATTTGATACATAACAAATGCTATCCCATGCTGACAAATTAGTAAAGTTTTTCTGCATATCACCTTAGCAAGACTCTTTCATCTACTAATTTCTTTTTTTCAATTATGTTCAGTTAGCCAACACAGAGTACATCCTTAGTTTTTGATGTAGTGTTCAATTGATTCATTAGTTGCGTATAACACCCAGTGCTCATCCCCCCACATGCCCTCCTTAATAGGCATCACCCTGTCACCCTATCCCCCCACCCCCCTCCCCTCTGAAACCCTCAGTTTGTTTCCCCAGAGTCCAGAGTCTTCTACTAATTTCTTGTAGGAATCCACCTTGAGGAAAACAGGAGTGTAAATTGCAGTTACATACAAAAATGTTATTTGCAACATTATTAAAGGGATTGTTTAGAAGGAATCTAAAAGTAAAAAATGAAGAATGATTCATGATTCAGTACTTTTGGTACTTCCCTCGGATGGAATAATATGAAGCCACTAAAAATGATATTTACAATTTTTAAATGTTCAGAATCATAGAGAAGCCAGGAAATAGTAACAAATAGCAATTAAATTACATTTTCTACTATGAAATTAGCCCTGAATCAAAGAAAAAGCATCAAAAGCAAAGTGCCATTGGTGAGTGAATGAGGAAGTGAGCCTTCTTCTACACTGATGAGGTGAATGTCAAGTGCTAAAGAGCTTCAGGGAAGGCCATTTGGCAATATATGTTGATGTTTAGAAATAGTCTTGTCTTTGGTTTACCAATTCTATTTCTAGGAATTTATTTTACAGAAATAATCTTGGATACGCACAAAAAGTTATTCATGAGACTATTTACTGGAGCTAATTGTATTGAAAAATTACAATCTAAATATTTAATAGCAGGAAATAGGATAAATAAGTAATAAGGTATCCAAATAACAAATACTATATATTTAATGACAAGGGAAGATGTGAGACATACATTTTAGAGAGAGAAAAAGCAGATTACACAATAACATTTAGAATATCATCTCACTTGTATAAATGTAAAGCCCACCCTATGAGGGTAGAAAAGACTGTAAGCTTGTCAAGGAAGTATTAAGAGATTGCGGGGTCCGCACAGTGCCCTTGTGGATTAAATCAATTAAAACAGCTTTCAAAAGTATATCATTTGGTTTTTTTTTGAAGGAGTTCACTGACTCAAAAAGGATCTTGTCACCATTTTAATGTTGGATATATTTGTAGTATTGGAATAAAGACTTGAACTATGTTGATACTAAAAAGTGAGAGGACCTAGAAGGAAACTTTATTTTCTTCTGCTCTCTAAAAGATACACGGAATTCAGTCAGGAAATGGGAAACTGGATTTTTATAAATTTAGTTTTTACACATGAAGTATATAATAAGACAATTCTGGCTGGCATAAAAAAAAAGATCGCTTAGTTGCTAAATATCTGAAAGCTAGCAAAGGATATTTTAGAAAAAAAATCTGTAATAATGTAAAAAAATGTATTTAAAATATGTTAGTTTAAAAATTGCAAAGTGTTTTGGGCTTGGAGATTACTTGAGCAAAAAATTGGTTACATATGAAAAACATTAGGATATTTTTCTTAGAAATAACCACAAGTTGGGTACTGTGCAATATCATCACAATGTTGGAACTTCTTTTCCTGTTCTGTTGAATTTGTGACTCAATTATTATAATTCCCAATATGCCATACTTTATTTTTATTCTACAGCCTTTTCTGTGTGGTCATGGTTTTAACATTGCTCTCTTATTCCAAGACACGTAAGTGCCAAACGAACTTCAAGAACTCCTAAGAAGACAGTGTTTCACTCTTATTCCCTGTTCCTTGCTCTTAACTAATGAAGCCCTTTGTATAAAATCAGGAAGTTGGCTATATATATTTTAGAACAAGCCAGAAGAGGTTTCAGCAGATACATAGCAACAGATTTTTAAGCTCACATAGGTTTATCTTATTTCTTCCAACATTTTGTTTTGTGGGCACTTGCGGGACATTTAATGTGGATTGTTCTTTTGTACATCTCCTTTCATAAAATAAGAGCTAGAGGTGAGCCTTTCTTATCAAGCTTGTTAACACTGATTCCTGGCTTAAATTGTCCAATGGGATTTTTTTGCTCACAAATGGCTCGTCACATTTCTTCCAACAATTTGTTTTATGGCTGTTGGTTCCTGGCCAAGTGGGCCTTTCCATAGGCTGCCTCATGACATGGCAGCTGTATGCTTCCAGAGCAAAGCGATCCAAAAGAGAGAGTGGGAGAGAAACATTGCCAAGGTAGAAGCTATAGTCTTTCCATAACTTCATCTGAGAAATGACATCCCATCACTTCTGCCATTTCCTATTCATTAGAAGTAAATCAGTAAGTCCAGCCAACACTCAATAAGAAGGAATTACACAGAAGTGTGAATTCTAGGAGGAAAGAATCATGTGGGCCTGCCTAAAACACCGTTGAAAGTGTGAAAACACTGTTGGGTGGTGTGCAAAAAACCAATAGCCCAGGTAAATCTCTAAGGCGATATTCATGTAGAAGCAGATTTTAGTGGGTATTCGTCAGGACCCAGACAGGGGGACTGGGCAGGAAGAGGGGTAACTGATCACAGAGGTGGCATGGTGAAGAAGGACACCTGTGTCTGAGTGACTAGAAGAACATTAAAGGAAATACGAATCCAAGCTCAGGCCTGGAACTTGGCATAGAGAGAAGTTGTGACCCAGAAGCCAGCTTGGAGTCCATTTGGATCTGCAAGGGTACCTTCCGTTAACCTCTGTTGCTTCAGATCAGGAAATGGGTAGAAAGGGAGACAAGAATCTGGGAAGTCTCGTTGGCTTAGCTTTGAGAACTAGGGAAATGTCAGGGTTGACATGAACCACTGAACAGTGGTTCTCAAACTTTGCTTGATATCAATCACTTGGTAACTTGACAAAAATGCAACGACCCAGGCCCTACGTTACTTCAATAAGCCTAGTCTCTGTTCCTCTTCAATATTCTAGCTAATTCTGATACATGCCAAAGTTTGAGAGCCTCTGCCTCAGAAGGACTACTTGCTTACTCCAAGGAGTGTGCCATTTACTTATTCATGATAATTAATTCACTAAATTAACAGACTAGCATTACACTCTGACACAGTTCATGGTGAAAATATGAATGTGAATCCTTGTAGGCAGAAATGGAGAAAAAGATGGTTTTAAATAAAAGCATTCCAAAGAAAAAGCCTGTGCTTTTATGCTGGAAGAACAAATCATGGCTGGCACTGATTAATAGATTCTGCTCTCTCAGGCTGACAAAATGCAAAAGAATTTTCTTTGCCAGAAATAACAAAATGGACACCAAAGCCAGCATCTGGAAGTTATTCTTAAAGAAATATGGCATTAGCTAAAATTGGACTGGTGGGTCAATTTCTATTTACCCATTTCTCTGGTCCATGCTGACTAAAGGTTAATGCAACTTACACTAAAATCTTCATCTGTTTTTCTTCCTCTTCCTTATTCTTGTTACATCATGTTTATTTCCAAATCTGTCTGACAAACATATTTGGTGGCAGTCTACAAAGACTTAGATGGACCGTGGACCCCAATTATTCTTTTATTGAATAGTCTTAACTGAGAGGGATCCTAGTATGGAATATATATAATCTTTGAAACCAAGGAGATCTAGTTTTAAATCCAGGTGATGCCATTGACCTACTATGAAAACTTAAGCAAATGACTTATCTTTGCTGAAGTTCTTTATGTGTATATATGTGGCTCACATAATAACTTTGAAAGATATTGTTAGAAGGGATGAAGGCAAGATGCTCAACCCATAGTAGGTGCCTAGTAAACTGAACTATTATTACTAGTAATGACTGATATTCCCTAACTCTGTAAACATCAAAATCATTAGAACCATGATTTGTTCAGGATCATGTGCAGTGGGTACCCATCAGGCCATATTTCTGATTTCCTGTTTTTAAGTAAAGACTGTAGTGTAGTAATTAAGAGCACAGATTCTGGATTCAGCCTACCAAGTTCAAATCTAGCTTTGAAGTTCACTAGCAATATATGCTTGGGTGATTTACTAGACGATTCACTTAACCTCTCTCTGCCTTGCTCTCTTCCTCTATAAAATGTGGATAATAGGGATGTAGGAACGTCATAGGAATTTGTAAGGATTAAATCAGTATTTGTAAAGCACTTCCAAGAAAAAGCACCATATGTGTTAATAATTGTTAATCATAATTCCCTTTTTAAAAAGTCCATTCTTTTCAGAAAAAGAATGGTTCTTTTTACCTTATCATACCAATTATGGATGTTGTTTATCAAAGAAAATAATGGTTTGAAGTGTCTTTTTGTACAGGTTTCCTCTTTTTGATGGGTTGATGATACCATACCTCTCTAGGTTTGTTTTCAGGTCTTCCTTGATTATAGGATGCAGCTCTTAGGAGAATGTGCACTGCTCATTGTGTGACAATTACTTTTGGGAATTGCAATTAACCATCTGAGTCAAGAGAGCTCCATTCATAGAATTACTTTGCTGTCAGTAAACTAATTAGTACCCATCTGATCTGAACATGTGAAGGCACTATCCAAAATGCCTGACTGGCTCTCAGGAAGTAGCATTCTTTATGAGAACTTTGCTCAGAATTGAAATAATGGGAGAGGGTGATCCAATTTTATTTTTCTCTGTATGACAACATAGAGTGGTGGAATGTTTTGTGCAGTGATTCACCAACATGTGTGATTAATGATAATAGTAAAAATAGAGCAATATTTTCCTATACATAGGAGAGAATTTCATATTAACTCACTTTTTTCCTATGTTGTTTAGTAGAAGTATTTACTTCAAAGATTGCCTTCTTCTTAAAATAAAAACTGTTATACCAGTATTGATGGGGAGGGAATCTTCTGGGATATGAAATTTGTTGTCATGGCCACTTGGGGAAAACAAAAAAACCTCCTCAGGTGACCTCAGGAGTGTTATTTTTCCTGAGGATACTATTGCTGATGTTCATTCATTCTCTAGGCTAGCAGACAAGAAATCTATGTTGCCTTGAGAAAATTTCCCATAAAGAATTTGCCCCCTTGTGTGTTTTTAAGCATTTACTTTCTGAAATTTTAAAGACTCACGTGTAACACACAGCCAGTTTATGTTAAATATCAAAGGTTTGCTGATGTCTGCACAGCCCTAGGGATAGGAAACCACTTTGATTTTATCTTGTAGCTGTGACATGAGCGCTTCAAATGAACAGAGAAGGAAAGTATCATGTGTAGAGAGTTGTTTGGATTCCCAGGGCGAAGGCAGTTGTCTTCTTGGTGGCTCTCAGTAAGAATTCAGAGGCTTCCTGGAGCACCTGGGTGGCTCAGTCTGTTAAACGTCTGCCTTCAGCTCAGGTCATGATCTCCGGGTCCTGGAATCGAGCCCCACATTGGGCTCCCTGCTCAGTGGGGAATCTGCTTCTCCTTCTGTACTCTCCCTCCCTTTCTCTCTCTCTCTCTCTCTCTCTCAAATAAATAAATAAATAAAAGCTAAAAAAAAAAAAAAAAAAAGGAAAAGAAAAAAGAAAGAATTCAGAGTGTTTTTTCCACGAACAGTTTCCCGGGGTTGAAAACCTCCTGCAATGCGCAGCATGAAAAAGTCTGAACAGGGAGGTTGGAGAACTGTGCAGGACAGGTCAGTCCCTGAGCGGGAACAGTCCCTGGACACCTGCCCGTTGGGGGCACGTGGCCACAGAGAGTAAGGCATGAGTTGGGACAGGTGGCACCAGCAGATCAAGGAAAAATGGTGACACGGTGACAGAGGCCAAATATGTGGAAAGACAAGCTCAAAAGAGAGAAGCAGTGACACGTATCACGCTGTCCAGATGTGCAGCTGCAGGAAAGTGAAACTATAAAAGCAAAGGGAAGAGCGAGACAAGAAAGTGTAGAACAAGGAAAGACAGCTTATCCTCCCAAACTGCAGGACCCTGGCGACAGCCTAACTGGATTTTGAGTAAATACAGTGGATTCTTAATTCTCTGGGGACACGCACACAAATTCAAGAGAAAAGGAGAGGAGAAGACCGTTTTTCAAGAGCAGGAATGACATGTTGATTGTAGTCATCAATGGCTAGACAGTATTTACAAGCTCTCTTCGTGAAGCAAGCTAAATTCATACTTGCCTGATGTGTTTATAATTATATTTAAATATCGTGTAAAGTAAGTTAATGGTTATATTTAGTATAATTGTCCCTTTTAAACAAATCTCATTTGTTTTAAAGTTCAAATAAACTACTTTATAAAAAATGTATGTCTAGCATGCCTTGTTTCCTTATTAGTACCCTGGACGTGGTTGTTCTCAATTTTGCCTATAGTGTGACTGAATGTTATAATGTTAGGGTTTGCATGCACCAAGCAGCATAAACTATTGGCATTTCTTAAACTTCTAAGGAGATGTATTTTGAGGTAGAGCTGCTCAATATTACTAAAATCTCTGTGGAAAAAAAAAATACTATCTGGTACATTGAGCTCATGGTATAAATTGGCTAGGGAGGACCCTTGTTTGGATTACTTGTAGGTTTCCTTTTAATGATTCATCATATCATTTGCATATTGCACAAAACTCCCTGTAAAATGTATTAGAGTTACTATAAAGTTTGTTTTCAAGAGAACATTTTTTGTGACATTACACATGTGCTAATTATGGGAAACATTTTTCTCAATACCTAGAAATGTATGGAGCAACTGCTTCAATTTTTCTCTTGTAGACAATGAAATCGTATCATTTATTATGTTTCTCCCTTTGCTTGGCTTCTAGAGAACTTTAAGAGGCAAAACCATGGTTCATCTAGATCAAATTCACCAAATCTTATTGCATATTTTTCATATACTAACTTCATCTCTGGTTTCATTTTTTCCTAGCCTCATTTTTTCTTTCTTCTAGTTTTCTCCAATCAAAAAAAAAAAAAAAAGAATTGTTGGCATCTCTAATTCTTCTTTGAAAGTAAGGTAGGCAATAGAAGGAATCGACAGATATCTAGATATGTTTATTAAAGATGGGACCTTGCATCCTACCTGCATGTTTCCTGGTATAAGGGAACGGGAGGGTTAGCAGTTCAAAAGGGGTTATATCTACAAGCATTTTGGTTCTTTTCACTGATGATGATATTTTTGTTGTTATTAGCTTATTATCTTGCTTCAATTTTTGGAGCAAATTTTGTTGCTTTCTGGTTGCAAGGAGATTGTGTTTCTTTCTAAAGTGAAATTTAGGTGTGTTTTGATTAGAGGGTCCCTTGGTTTCATAAGCATTTGCTTGTGGAAGAGTTATGAAAAAAAATTAACGCTTCTCTGCCCCCCTCCTCGCAATATATTTAAATGATACCAGTGTGAAGTAATCTATCTTTGATTGATCAAACTTCAGCATTTAAATTTACCTAAGGAGATGTGAATTTCACTTATGTCTTAAATGAAGAAAAGGCAAAGATTCCTGGCCTTATAGAACAGATTTTATTGTAATAAAATCTACTGGGTCGTTTTCCACAGCAAATTAAATTAATAATATTGAGTTTAGGTACACATAGTTGAGCAAAAAGAAAGTTTTACTTAACAGTAATAGATTTAATAGTAGAATTACTCTGAGAACCAAACAAAATTAGGTTGTTAAAGTATTTTTTTTAAAGAAAGAAAAACAGAATCTCCATGTGTTCACTTCTGCCCTGTAGAATGCTGTCAGGCTACTAAGAAAATATGTACATATGTGTTTCCCATTCTGGCCTAACCCTGAAACTCTATCCTCCTATTTCTAACTATAAGACTTTCTCACTATCAAAATATGCCTGATATTCAAGTCCATATACTTTTCTCCTGAGAAGAGACACCTTCTCTCCAGTTCCTTGAGACTTCCTTTGTTGTCTACCATGGAGGACAGGCAAGATGGAACTGCAAACACACTCCCATTTGGGACAATATTCCCAATGGCTTCATCAGCAGATGTCTACTGTATCTCCCAAATAAGTTTCTCCTCCTTGTTTTTTATTGCCATCTGGGACAGAGGGATTGTTCTGATCTGGACTTTAACAAGCAGGTAGTTGAGAGCTAGATGAGTAAGTTTTTGTTGAAAGGTCTCAGGAAGCAACTTGACACTCGCACCCTGATAAGTGTAGGCAGCTCCATTTTTAATATGGAGTCGTAACCACTGATAGAAAAATACCAGAGAAATAAGGATTGACTGAAGGATTCAACAAGCCCAGCATGAATTTAAGTTTCATATTTGAAAATATCCTTAAATACCAAATAAAATGAAGTTCAAAAGTACTGGAAAATCTGGGGGCGTCTACATCCACGAAAAGAGAGGTAATCCTGGTGGAAAGGAGGAAGAGGAACTCTATCTGAACTATGCCACCTTTGACGAGTGTTCACGTGTGACAACTATGAAGAAAAACAACTACAAAACTATTCAAACCTTGGACAAAGCTATTTTTTTTCAAGCACAAAAACTATCAGGAATCTGATAGATGGAATCTCCTCAGAAGATTTTTCCAAGGTGGAAGGTAAGACCAAGAAAAAAGTATGGGTTATGACAAAGCCATCATCTCTTCCTAAAAGCTATGTCCTGCAATAGATACACAGCAGATGTGTCCAGCCCTGCCCTGAGTTTATCCTTCCCCATATAGAAGCAGAGATAGAACAGGACAAATCTAAAACCAGGATGGATGTTAGAACACTTCTTGATCTGATTGAAAATGGGGTTAAGAGAAAATAAGAACAGAGAAGTTACCAGGGGAGGAGTATATACTAGGAAGTTTGGGACGGTACCAGATTTATTTATTTGTTTTCCCTGAGGCCAATCCATCTTCATTAATTCAACAAATTTATCGAAAGAATACTATATGCCAGGCACTGTTGTAGGTACTGGTATACAACAGTAGAAAAATCAGACAAAGTATCTCCTCTGATGCAGTTTATGTTTCAGAAGGGGAGTCAGACAATACACAAATAAATGTTATGAAGAAAAAGAAAGCAGAGAGTTAGAGTGGGTGTAGCAAGAAAATCTCTAATAAAGTAACTTCTGAGCAGAAACTTGAATCAAAAGACGGACCAAGCCTTGGGGCTATGTGGGGGCAAGAATGTTGCAAGCAGAGAGCGCATTACCGCCAGGGTACCATCAGTTCTTCAATAATAACAGAACACAGAAGTTTTGTTGTTTGGGGTTTTTGGTATTTTTTGTTTATTTTTTCCTGTGGGATCAAATATGGTCACACAGGTGATAAGAAAACAAACAAAACAAAACAAAAAATCGAGATGCCTTGCAAATACACATATCTATATAAATTGCCAGTCAAAAATACAGCCAATTTGCTTGAAAAATGAAATTTCTTGAAAGACAGTCTTATCCAAGATGCTATTTTATCTCTCTAATCAACCTTTTTAGGTATGGCATTTCCAAATGTATAAAGTGATAATACAATTGACAAAGAAAGAAACAATAGGAAAGAAGAACTCTAGCATTTTGTGATATTCAGGACTGAACATTCCCATTTTCAAAGTCTGAATAAAATTCTAATTCTGAATAACAACATCACATAATCTCAAAAGTAACTTTTAACTAATATCTTCATGAACATCAACTCTTTTATTTGATCTTGGGGACTAGAACCAAGGCACCATTTTATCTCCGTGACAATGAACCTGCAGAGAGCTGAGTCACACTCTATGTGTTACATAGAATAATCTTAAATGCAATGAAGTATATCCAGAATTTATTTCTACAACTCATCTGGTTCTTCCATTCTTATTTAAGCCTAACCAGTTTAACGGGATTATCTGCAGGGGGCAATGCATATATTATGGTTTGCACAGTGCATGCCTGGGGATAGGAAGAGGAAACCTAGCAACAGATGTCCCTGTGTCACAACTTCTACTGACTTTGTATTGCTGTTTCCAGGAAGACTGTTGGCCATGTCTCTTTCAGTTCTGAGTTACAGGGGCTTCCACATTTCAACAAATCGGATATCCATCTGTCAGACTGAGTTGAACCAGATTTCCATGATGTGGAAAAAAATGCTCAAGAGAATTGGAGATAAAGCCATCAAATGATGTTCCACCTGTGGCCATAGCCAAGCAAAACCTGCCAATTTCATCCCACGGCGCGTCTAGTGACAGCTCTCATCACTTGGCTTTGCCTGCTTAGTTCTGCCTTCCTAAATTTCACTCCAAGCTTGGTTTTCTTCAAGACCCTATAGGCTCAAACATCAGGTGCATCCAAATGATGAGAAATTCACTGAAAAGAATCTGAGCCTATTTCACATGCATAATTCACATTTGTAATGGTTTCATTCAAGTGGCTTATTGAATTCTTCTTTTAAATATTTTAGGGTTTGTGTGTGTGTATGCCTTGACAAAATGGATTTATCTAACACTACATAAATACTGGGGATAACTATCAAAAATTGCCTCAAATTGACAAAAATCATTCCTAAAAGATATATTGTTAAGTATTAGAGAGAATATAAAATTTAAAGCTTGGGAATTTTGCTCTTTGTCTTTCTAGAGTAAATTTAGAGGTTTCCTATTTTTCCTTCCTGTCCCTGATACTATATTAATAACAACAGAAAGACTAAGAAATTTCAATGTAGTTGTTCTGTAACATACTGGGAGTTACAAGGAGTCCAAAATGCTAAGGTTGGAAGAGAAAATTAATTCAAATGCAGAGCTCCTTTTCTTAACGCAAGTATGTTATTTTATGTATGTATATTATATATATATACACACATATACTTATATACTATATAATCACATACACAGGTACATACATATATGTATATACCTATGTGTATATGTATATAAGTAATATGTAGATGTATACATATTCATGTACATGTGTATATGTGTATATAGGCATACATATATGTGTGTGTTATATGCCAAACCAAACTGACCTCACACACACATAATGTATATATATTTCTAATTTTTTTATTTTATTATGTTATGTTAATCACCATACATTACATCATTAGTTTTTGATGTAGTGTTCCATGATTCATTGTTTGAGTATAATACCCAGTGCTCCATTCAATATGTGCCCTCTTTAATACCCATCACCAGGCTAACCCATCCCCCACCCCCCTCCCCTCTAGAACCCTCAGTTTGTTTCTCAGCGTCCATAGTCTCTCATGTTTCTTCTCCCCCTCCAATTCCTCCCCCTTCATTTTCCCCTTCTTCCTATCTTCTTCTTTTTTTTTTAACATATAATGTATTATTTGTTTCAGGGGTACAGGTCTGTGATTCAACAGTTTTACACAATTCACAGCACTCACCATAGCACATACCCTTCCCAATGTCTATCTCCCAGCCACCCCATCCCTCCCACCCCCCACCACTCCAGTATATGTTTTTATATGTGTGTGTGTGTGTGTGTGTGTGTGTGTGTGTATGTGTGAGGTCAGCTTGTTTTGGCATGTAAAAATTAGACAAATATGTTATCAATATTTAATTCTAATTCTGTCTTTAACACTAAGCTTGCTATTGACATATCCTAACTGTCCATGCCTTTCTTATTTTGTAATCCAGAACTAAAGAAATGGATTGCTATTGCAGGGGACTTCGTAATTTTACGTAGGCATAAAGGCGAATAAATATAGATGGGCTATTTTACCGGCTATATTATTACATATGAAGTGCCTATTGATTATTCCGCTTCTATGAGGCTGACTCTTAAAACTCCAAAGTTGAAAGAAAATCCAAATGTCATCACTTGTTATCTTTAGGTAAGCCTCATCTCGCTAATATTGACAGATGCCATCTTAAACTCTGCTGGAACAAGGAAGAAAAATAAATAAACACATTCACAGACAGAGATCTTCCTGAACTTAAATGAATTTCAGGCAAGAGGCCAACTTGAGAATTGGACTGGAATTGACAATATGTCCCCAATAATGTTAATAGCTAACATTTATTGAGCTCTTACTATGTGCCAGACAGTGTTCTAAATGCCGCATCATGTCAACTCATTTAATCCAAATACAAATGCCTATCTCCATTTTATAAATGAAGAAACTAGGGAGTAGAGAGGTTATATAACCTGATGAAGTTTGCCCTCCCAGCAAATAGCAGAGCCCGGATTTAGAATTAGGGAGTCTGACTTCTAAGTACTATTCCTACTTCCGGGCTAGATCATCATCTACCATCAGACTTTAAACCTATGTTTTTTTCTGTACTTCTAAGATGGTATATTTTTAGTCACGCAGTTTGGCATCTAAATCTCCACTGGGTCCGAAGATTCTGTGCAGTATCACTGAAGGCAGATATTTTTTGTCAGTTTTTATTTTAACTTTTTAAGTTTTCAAGACCTGGACCAGTGACTGGTGCATAATAGATGCACACTACAATATTTGTTTGATAACCAGCTACTCACTATAGTCATGTTTTCTATGCATGAGCTACAGTGTCTGGGTCCTGATCCTGACCTTTCAACTTACTAGACGCACAGCCCTAGACAAATCACTTGATCTCTCTAAGCATAAGTTTTCTTATCCATAAAATGAAAGGAAATATGATTCTTCTCTAAGATTTCTTTTTTGTTTGTGTGGGTTTTTTTTAAGATTTTATTTATTTATTTGAGAGAGAGAGAAAGAACACAAGCAGTGGGGGGGAGAGGGAAGAGGGAGAGAAAAAAGCAGGGTCCCCACTGAGCAGGGAGCCCAATGCGGGACTTGATCCCAGGACCCTGGGATCATGATCTGAGCCAAAGGCAGACGCTTAACCGACTGAGCCACCCAGGCACCCCTCTTCTCTAAGATTTAAATGGGATAATAAGGATTTAGGATTCTAAGGATTAAATGAAATAATACTTCCAACCACTTAGCACAAGGAAAACATTTTGTTAAGTTCCTAACACACTTACCGTATGACCTGATGATCTCATTTTTATGTATTTAGCCAAGAGAAATGAAAACATAAGTCAACACAAAAACCTTACCTGAATAAGTGCTTTATTCATAATCATTTAAAACTGGGAATAGCCCAAAAGTGAATCGACAGGCAAATAAAATAGAGAAATTTTGGTATAATAGAATAGTTCTCGTCAGTGAAAGGAATAAGCTATTGATAAATGGATTGATATGGATGACACTCAAAACCGTTACACTAAAGCTAAGAATTCAGACAGAAAAGATTACATATGTTGCAATTCCATTCATGTGAAATTCTAGAAAAATAAAAATGGGTAGGCACAGAAATCAGATTACTGGTTGCCGGGGTCTAGGACTAGGGTTTGGGGGACAGAGTTGATTACAAATGGGCACAAAGGAATTTTTTGGTGTGATGGAAATATTCTATACCTTAATTTTAGTGGTGGCAACATGACTATATATATTTGTCAAAACTTAGAACTTTATACCCAAATAGGTTGACAAGTACGCTATATAAATTAAACCTGAGGTTAGAAAAGACTATTTAGCAAAGTTCTTAATATATAATAAGTACACAAAATATATATTCTTAGTTTTCTTTATATTTGGCCTTTCTTTTTAAAAAATAATATGCAAAGACTGGGTCTAACCTGGAGTATAAAACTCCTTCTTAAAAATGAGTAGATATGAAATGGTAATGCTCTCAAAGGCACTTCGTATACTTTCCACAACCACAAATTGACTTCTGACTTGATTTCTTGGGAGTTTAGGGGGCCTCCTCCCAGGAGTCCTTACTGTATTGAATGGTCTCATTGCCTGACTTTTATCTTCAAATGATGAAGATGACTGTTTTCTCAGGCCACATACCACATTGGCATTCTTCAGAAAATCCTTCTTAATAATGTTTCATTAAAATATGTCTTCCTGTATTCCCTAGGAGGGAATGCCAATGAGATTTTATTGATTAATTCTCCCCTGTCTTTCAGATCTCCTGTATCAGTCAGGGTCTGGGGAAACTGCTCAGAGCCAGCATCACTTGAGCCAACAGGATGACAGAGCCATCATCACTGCTAGGTCTGAAGTGAAAGGGAGAAAGGTTAGATCTCAGGGAAGGAACTCAGGGAAGATAGCAAAAGGAGAGAGCAGTCTGACTGGAGGGAGTCTTTGGAAGAATTTCATAGCCAAGCCACAATGACCCAGCAAGAAGGGAACTAGGGAGTACACACCTGACCTCACACTCTTTTTTCCTGATGGCGACTTCTATTGCCAGAGGAAAGAGAACCTGTTGGTGCAATCTACACAGGTAAGTATCCAAGGACACAGAGGGAATAAATATGAGGGGAGAATAGAACTGGAAAGGCAGTGAAGATGCCAGTGCATCGCTCTCCAAATACTGAGAACCAGAAAGTCCTTCTTTTCCAAGGATTCTCTCTTTGGTAGATTAATTTCCTCCACTCTCATATCGCATGGTTTTGAGATTTCTCATTCTTCTCATTATTTACCTGTCTTTCATCAGATCCCTTTGCCAGTTTAAAAATGCCACTCTCTTACCTTCTTGGACTAGTTCAGGGTCTTTTCACTTTGGTCAAATGGCCTAAGCCAAAGTCCAAGTTTATCTAGAATGTTCTATGGGGCTGGCCACGGATGAAGCAAGCAGATTGGCCCTTGAAAAAAGGCATAAATCTTATAAGGGGGCGAGTAGGACAGAGAAGTAGAAATCTATGATACTGAGAGAAATTAGGGCTTCTGGGGAAGTGGGGAACAGTTTGTCATAGTGGAAAATTTGGGGACTTGGAGTAAACTATCTGGGCTTTGTTCCACCTCCACAAAGATTTACTGTGTGACTTTATACCAGTTATTTTAACCCAGTGGTCCTCAGCTCTCTCATCTATAAAAGGAGAACTGCCTGATGTTCTAAAGGGGGACAGTACGGTGTAGAGATTCAGCATGTGTGTACAAAAGACAGTCTGCCTGGATTTAAATCCTGACTCTGCAACTTACTGGTTCTGTGACCTTGTGCAGGTTACTTAACTTCTCCGAATCTAATTGTTATCATAGCATATCTATCTGCCATATACAAAGAACTTAATAAATGTGAGTCACTAGTATTCCAGGCCTAGAGCCAGTTACAGTCATTCTAATCCCTCCAAACATCACCAGCAACATACCTTAGATTCCAAATGCTCATTTAGTATTTGGTAAATTACCCTTAAGTTTTGGCTATGAACTGTCATCAGCTATAGAGTATTTCTTACAAACAGGATAAAAATCTTCCAATATTCATGTGCTTAGCAGTGGGAATTTCTGATAAAATGATGGTCTTTAATATAAGAAAAATTATTTCTACCTTTCAGGGTTTGAGTGTATTGTGGGTATTCTATGAGATCTCTATTAGCAGTGAAGTATTTCACTTTTATCATGGCATAAAATATTTACAAATAACTTACCATGGGTCTCATCTGTATTTATAATAGAAAAATGTATTTACTACAGTACCTGTTTTTCTGAGATGTTAAAAGGCTGAGAAACATGGATAAAGTCAAGAATATATATTTATAACCTTTATTTTAGGTCTTTGTTTCCCTTCAGAAATGTGGGTCCATAAAAATATCTAAATTACGTTTTAAAATTTTCTATGGTTCATTATATAACCTTTGAATTGCATTTGTATTGTATTACTTATATAATTGACTATTAACTTTGCTAATTATTAAATTACTAAAGTTTTTAGGTTATTATGTAAATTAATTTTAAATGACTTACAAGATTGCTGAACTATTTCCGCTGTCTTCTAAATTGAATTATGAATTAAATTGTATTTCATTGAGTTGGCTACATTTAGTTAGTTTAATTAATTAATTAATTACATCATGATGGAATCAATTCCAACACACTTATCAGGAAGCGTATTTCTAAGTTTCTTCTTTAATAAAGAAAAATGACTCTTTCTTGAATATCTTCTCCTTACATTCCTCTCAAGATATTTAGGGACCAAAAAGATCTTTACACATAACCTTCAATGGGATTGTGAGTAAGAGATGCAAAAATTCATCCACTTAGTATTACAATTTGTGGGATTATTATTTAATGGTGCCACTTGAATTCTTGGGAATATTTGTTGTTGTTTGTGTGTTTTTTTTTTTTTTAGTTTGACAATGTTAAATTTAACAATGGGAAAAATCAACAAAACAAAGTAAATGCCATAATTGTCACCCTAATTTATAGAACAATTTTTTCTGTAAAATCTAATTTCAAAAGAAATACTATGTATTTGTCCTGAATAACAGTCTATGGCAACATTATTTAGTGAGCATATCTGGTTATAAATATGGGTGAATTAATAAGTTTGCTTTTTTTGTTCCTCTCTTAGCACTCTAGATGTTGGAGTTTATTTTTTTGAAGTTATGATATTAATTTAAAAGACTTTTAATGTGGTATTTATAAATATCAATATTTGTTTTGTTTGCATTGGAAATTAAGCTAACTTTGCATGTGTTTTTTAAAATATACATTCAAAGATGTATCGGTAAGTTTCTTTAAATGACCACAGATGATCCACACCTGTTTTGCATTTTCTAAAACAAATTCCAAAAACAAAACAATAAGACAATCTTTAGAAAACATCTTGTCTTCTGGGTACAGAAAAAAAAGATGAAATTTCAAAAGGATTAATAAGTTAGATCATACATAAGTTAGAAAATCACTTTATCTTCAAAGTAAACTTTACTGAAGCTTTTATGGAATTAGGTTACAATTTCATTTACCATAGTATAACAACTTTGTTAATTATGAGAAGGAAATTTTTTTAAGCCAATTTATTTATGAACTGAGAATAAAAATTCCATTTGTTCATTCATTTATTCATTCAACTGGCTTTTTTTTTTTTTTTTTTTGAACACCCTCTAAATGGCGGACATTGTGTTAGACACTGAGGTAAGGAGATGAATGGCCTCATCCTTGAAGTGTCCACGTCTAGTGGGGGAGACAGACAAAAATAATGATAGAACTGTGAACAGGATTTTAGGGTCATCAGGAATGGGCATTTATATCAAGCAAAGGAGTTGAGAACTGAGCTGAATCTTGAAGTATAAACAGGAATATGTAGTTAAAGAAATGAAACCTAGTATACTTGAAAGACTGAGAATAGTTTTCTTTCTTTTCCTTTCTCTTCTTTTTCTACCAAAGTACCTTGTAATGCTCTTTAGCTTGAATAGTGAATTCTCGCAACTGCTGAATGGTGTCCACTCTGATTTTATAAACCCTGCCTCTTAAAGTTTAATGACTTTTAACCTAGTCAGCCAAGATGGCCAAGTGGGATAAAAAGTCTTTATTTGGTTACAGTGTATTACCAACAATTAACATAAAACAGAATTCCTGTGAATCTTACATAGCATTGTTGACTTTTGAGTATATCTGGGTTCAAAATCTCTGGCCTTTTCTTTTAGTGTAAATGTTATAGGAAATAATGCTGAAAGCAGTTAATGCAAAAGTAACACCTTAACATAAATATTGAAACATATGCCTGATTAACATAAAATCAGCCTGCCAATACATCAAACGTTTCCTCTTTCATCTCATTAAAAATTTAGATATTTGTTCTTCTGGCTCAAAGCTTTCCTCCAACATATAATGATAAGACATTTAAAAATCTGATGCATATTATATTTTTATAGTTAAAAATAAAATAAAATGATCTTAATAAAATATTTTTATTAATAATATCAGAATTAAAAGTTGCAAATATACTGTATTTTTGTTTAGTTGATTCAGCACCTTCAGCATTATAGGAAAATAATAATGTACTAAAATAAATAGGGCACACTATATTCACTCAAAAAAGTCACCCTACTAAGAAATAATAAAAGCAGTCCCTGACGTCTAAGAACAGGTCTGACACTCAGAGCAAGCCCTTAGTGTTCTTAGAAGCTGACCCGGTCCTCAAGCTAGGCCATGTTGTTCTCCTTTTGGACATAAACAAATCTCACAGTACACCAACATAAGACAAGCTCACTCTGAAACCATGATAAAGTGAGACAAAAACAAGACCATTTCATAATTTTGTCTAAATGCCAACAAAAACGAGGTCATTGTGCAAACCACAAAATACCAAGCATCTCTCTCTCCTGACTAGCTTGAGTGACTGTTACTTCTTTGCCAATTACAGCTTTATCATCACTGTAATCTGTCCTTCTTATAGATAGGATTTTTTGATTTTACCCAATCATAGATTTGCTCCTGCTTTCTGGCAGCTTCAGATCTAGAATAAATCCCCACTTTCTTAAGCCCTCCTCAAAGTCACCCAGTCAAAGCCCAAATACTAAGATTATTTCTAAAACTCTCTTACAGAGACTCCCCCCATGTTTCTATGTTTTGTGTTCTTCCACACTGCAGTGTGTAACATACCCAACTTGTTCAAGTATAGGTGTTTTCCTGGTGGTCTTGGCCCGGACAAAATTGACACTACTTAAAACCCTGCCCTAGATTCCATTGCAGGATAACATGACCTCATTACTAGTTACTGAGATACTGTGTCTAAGTACAGGATTTTGCAGCAACTCTTATATTTAAGAGTGTGAACTCTGGATTCATATTCCCTAAGGTCAAGCTGGAGCTTTGCCACTCAACAGCTATGTGATTCTTAGCAAATTCTTCATCTCTAAAGCCTCTCTCTATTGATATGTTTATAAAGTTGGGATAATAATAGTATTTCTCTTATATAGGCTTGTTTAGGATTGACAATTTCTGGAACACTGTGAATGCTTAATAAATGCTAGCCATCATTATTTGAAATGATCGTTACTAAAAAAGAAGGAAATTTTTTTACCTGAAATTCACAAATATTGCAGTAATGGGAGTAATGTGAAAACTGATTTATAAGCATTTTTGTTAACACATGATCATGAGGATGAAACTCATTATAGTTCAATATTATATACAATAATCTTAGAGACACTGACTGGAATCAGACATTCTATGTCAAATTGAGCCCTGAGTCTATAAAATCCTTAAATTCAAGTGTTTTTCACATGGAGTTTCTCTCTGGATTTCCATATAACATTTTAATTTGAGGTCTGGTAACTTATTTTCAAAGGACCCCCTAATGAGTCATGCCTCCTGGTATTTAGGCCCTTGTGTCGTCCCTTCCTCTTTAATTTAAGCTGACATTGTGACTTATTTTTTGAACAGAAGAATATGACAGAAGTGATACCACATGACTTCTGAATCTGGGTCATACGAAATTTTGTCGCTTATTGTCTGAGTATCATGGGACACTGCCCTTTGGACATTTCATCTTGAAAAATAAGCTACCAGGCATGATAAACCCAAGTCACATGGAAAGGTGTGTGGGTCTAAGTGTTTACAGTTCCAGTTGAGCTCCCAGCCAACAACCTTCATCCCAGCCATACGAGTGAGCCACCATGATTATCTAGTCAAGTCCAGTCTACAGATGATGGTATCTCTAGCCAATATCTCACTGCAATTGTGTGAGAGACTTTAGTTGAGATCACACCGCTGGGCTCAGTCAAGCTACAGAATCATTAGCTTAGTAAAATATGTTTTTAAGCCACTGAGTTTTGGGGTGTTTTGTTACATAGCAATAAATAACTGGAAATGAGGTATGGTTTTAACAGTTTGTGCCCATTTGAATTTTTGAATAGAGTGACATAAAGGAAAATTTTTGCTAGCTAACGTATTTTTGATGTGGACACTAATTTAATAACAATAACAAAAAAGTCAAACACCTTTGAACATACTCCGTAAGTATTTCCTCCATGGTCAGTGTTCAAAGACTTTCATTCTTATTTCTCTTCTACTCTGATATTTTAGGTTCTGGTATTTATTTTTTCCATATGGCAGAAAAGGAGCATATTAGCTGTTGGGGAATAGGGGGGAAAAAACCCATGACTTATGCAACACAAGAAGCTGCTTATCGTTCTTGATAACTCTACAAGAAACAGATGTCACCACAGTGACTTTCTGCCAGGGAGAGTGCGAAGTGAAAGGAATTCTGGGAAATTACAAGCTTGCTGTGTTCACAGAAGTGTGCTAATGAGTCAAGTGATACGCCACATGTTCATTGCTAATAAATGGAACAAATTCTTACTCTTGTGGAATGATAGCTTTGATCGAAATACTTCATGTTTCATGGCCTCAGTCAACTTCATGTGTGCCTTCTAGATGCTGTGAGGAAAAAAACATACATTGCAGATATTTTTAAACACAATTGGACTTTCTCTGAAAATTACCTCTCAAAAATTGCTGGTCTGGTTCACTACCAAATTATATGAAATTCGTATTGGGGTCAGAGATTTCTTAATGTTACATAGATGGAAATCTGAATAAAAGCAATACAATAATAGTCTGTAAAACCTTAGAATTAGGCAAACATGAATCAGTAAAACAAGGAGATTTTTTTTTTTTTAAAGATTTCATTTATTTATTTGACAGAGAGAGACACAGCGAGAGAGGGAACACAAGCAGGGGGAGTGGGAGAGGGAGAAGCAGGCTTCCTGCCGAGCAGGGAGCCCGATGCGGGGCTCGATCCCAGGACCCTGGGATCATGACCTGAGCCGAAGGCAGACGCTTAACGACTGAGCTCCCCAGGCGCCCCAAACAAGGAGATATTTAATAATAGAAATATATTGGAGAGATTATAAAAATATTTTCAGTAATGACCACAAAAGTAATGGACTTCTAGGATGCTTCTCTCTCTCCCTCTCTGTCTTTCAATCTCTCTCTCAAATGAAAGTTTGGAAATGTGATGATAGATAGCTTTTTTTCCCTTTGCCCAACTAAAGTTGTAACTTTTAAATGTATATCATTCCCCTCATTTTATTTCTGATATTTTTGTTATATTTATCAAAATTGAAACCTCCCTCAGTCACAAAACTTTTTCCAGAAAGTAGCATCTTGCGTATGATTCCATCGTCACTACTATTTCTCCAAAATATTCCTCTCTCTCGGTAAATCATGTTGCTTTAATCTAGTTTGGTTTTGCCAGACCATATATTTATTTTATTTTTTGGCTTACTCCTTGGATTTTCTACATCTGTGAAACACTTTCCTGTTTACAAGCCCCAAGTATAATTAAAGGAACCATGGGTACTTGCGAGGAATGTAGAAATTCTGGCTTCAGTTTCCAGTCATAGGTTCACTTCACAGTCACACTTGTTATTTGCCATGTTTCTGGAATGTTATATGAGAGTGATATGTTCTTTTAAAATGGTCCTGGGTTGAGAAATCTTATCCATGTGAAAATCAAGGTAAGGAAAACAATGACGAATTTACTGCCTTTCCTAAGAGTCACACTCCTGCTCTTTCCAATGAATGGCAGTTACTGGTTATGAGATCTGACAGCAACTACCCCTCCCTCTTTCTTAATTCTTTTCTCTGTCCCTTTAGTATCGCACAGGCGAGTTTGCTCACCTAGGCTCCGATTCCAGGCCAGGGGCCATAAAGCCTGAGATATAACGCTGTTTTCTAGTCTGTCCTGAATTGCTATTTCCTGCGGGGAGAAAAATCCAAACCCACACACCACTGGCAATTTGGCCAAATTTATTGAGACCTGATCTTTTTGAGTGTTTCGGGCCACACATGGCCTTAATAATGAAACAATTCCTGGCTTGATCCCTTACTTCAAAGATTATAGATTCATTTTCTCTAGGGTATGTCCCATTTTTAACCTTCCTCCCCTTGATTTATGTCCCCAGTGTCCTCTCTATCTTTCAAAACATGTGTTTATACCACTTTGCATTTAGAAATTATCAAATTTTATAGTTTGCAATCTTTACAACACACTGCTGCCTGAGTTATCTTTATAAAGCAAAGGCCTTATTTTTTTCTGATTATGGTAGTTCCTGACTTGAAGTCCTTCTGGATGGTTCTACCTGTAAACCTCTCACCTGGGCTGTTACAACCTGCTGTATTGCAGCTATGCTGGATCTTCTCTTTATTGTCCCAACCAGGATCCATGTAAGAGTAAAGCAGGTGCTGGGCAATGGATGGAAACTGAAAGTTAAGGCCATGCTAGCTATAGGCCACTCTGCTTCCCATAACATAGTACACTAGATTCCTCATTATTCCACAACCAGGCATTTTAGCTTCCCTTGTAGTTGTTCTTTCCCCAAAACAACAATTCATAATATCAGTGTAGCAACTCATTTCGTCTTCACAACAACTCTGTGAAACAGGTGCTCGGATTATTCCAACGGTGCCTACGAGGAAGCTGAGGCATGAGGAAGCTAGGGAACTCGGCTGGTTAGTGATAGAGTCAGGATTCGAACAGGCCCAAGACTGACTCCAGAGCCCTCACCTGTAAACACTACTCCATTCAGTTTTCCTACAATGTATTTTCATTCATTTACTACCTAAATTTCCCTTAGGAAGAATAGCATAGTATGTGAGAGAGAAAGCCTTTAAGTCAGACTCCGTGGGTTCTACTTTGAGCTCCCCCACCTCGTTGGCCTTGGGAAAGTTACTTAATTTTTCTGTGACTCAGTTTATTCACTTGTAAAAAAAAAATAGATCATTGTAACAACGATTTCAAGGGTTAACAGGATGATTGAATGAATTAATTCATGTAGATTCTAGCATATAATAAGTTCATGATGAATAGCTCTCATTAAGTGCTACCTCTTCCTCAAAAACCTTTCCTTTCCTCATTTTTACACCACTTTGCTTTATGGCTGTGAATGCTGGAAAATCGCTCATCTGAATTCTGTTGCAGCTCAGATTTAATATCAGCATTTCTGAGGTTGGGGCTGACCGTCACTATGTTTTTTTTTTTTAAGATTTTATTTATTAATTTGACAGAGAGAGAGAAAGAGCACAAACAGGGAGAGGGAGGCAGAGGGAGAGAGAGAAGCAGGCTCCCCATTGAGCAAGGAGTCAGACGGGGGGCTTGATCCCAGAACCCCAGGACCACGACCTGAGCCGAAGGCAGATGCCCAACTGACTGAGCCACCCAGGTGCCCTGACCATATTTTTAAAAAAATTCTCCAGGTAATTTAAATGTGCAGCCTGTTTCAAGAACACTGCATTAAAACCTTTCTAATATGAGAACTTTATACATGTGTTTGTCTCTTTCCACAAATTTCAAGCTCCTTGATTGCAAATGCTGTATTGAATTCATCTTTGTATTTCTAGTGGCAGCTAGCATGGTGCCTTATATATAGCTGGCACAAGCAATTATTAATTCCTTTGAATTGAGAAGACATTCCCCAAATATGTTCACATTTACAGGATAAAAGGGAAAATTTTTTGTTATCACTAATGAACTTAATGAGTATCTTACTCAGAGGTTGGTAGGATCCAGATAAAAAGGATTAGATGGGAAAGTAGAAGGAACACCATGATAAGATAAAATGCCTAGTTGTTAATTTTAAACTAATGATTTGAGAACTTGACTATACTTTACAATCACCTGGGAAGATTTTACAAAATTTAATAAAAACAGAAATCTGAGTTCCTCTGTTCTGCAGGAGATCCCAATGTGCAATCAAAGTTGAGAACTACTAACTACTAACTGAAATGGATCATGTTATACCCAAGTTCTTCCTCCCTCTGGATCTGAGAGTACACTTCTGCATTTTTGCATTAGGTACCACAAATGAAAAGAATAGAGAACATCCTCAGATGTCAAAGTGTGTGGGTATATAGAAGAAGCAGGAAGCAGGATATCAGGATAGGGAAATATGTATATATGCATGGGCAGACATACACATGTAGTACACTTAAATATTCTACGTTACCCTTCAAAAATTATGTAGTGAGAAAGGGAATATGGTGTCAGTCTATAACAGTAAGTTCGCAGACCCTTACTGTGTCTGTGAGATAATTCATTTTTGGTGAAGAAGTCAAGGAGATAGTTTTGCCAATATGGTCACCAAATATGCAGTCATTTTTTAGACAAATATTGTGTCTAAGTCACTATATAGTGGTCTGGACTGAATTCAGATGATTATAACTTGTCAGCTTGCTTCAGAATTACTAAATTGAGTGTTGCTAAGTACTAGGTACCATGTTTCTTTCAATCACAATTAATCATCACATGGAAAGATTTGACATTATTATATTGGCCTTGTTCAATGCTCTTTAGTATTTTAACAAATAATGACGAAAGATTAAAGATACAATACAAGCACATAACAAAAATTTGAATGTTTGTCCTACAATGTACAAATTGTTAGCATACTACATATGATCTCAAATTGAAATAAAACCTGTGCTCATACTATATTATTTGTGTTTCTTTAAATTTTTATAAACTTTCACAACCTGTCATATTATTTATCCAAATATCTTTCCACTTAAATGATTCTTAAAGGTATTTTCTTTCTCCTTTCTCCATAAGAGAAAGAAAGACAAGGGGGATAAACATAATGGTTCAATAATACACCATAATACTTTTTAATTATAAAAATTATAAAAATATAATTTTTTCACTTATTTTCAAAAACATACAAATAATAGATTCCAAAAAAAATGTTAGCCTTAAAATAACATCTTTTGGTAGAGACCAACTGTACTCTGTGTAAAAAGATGATCTTATTGATCCATCTATAGGATAATATAATAACAACTATGATGTGTTGAGGGCTTATTATCCACCAGATACTTTTTAGTGCTTCACCTGAATCAATTCATTGAATCCTCAAAACAATCCTGTGAAAATGATACCACATTAATGTCCATTTTACAGGTAAGAAAATTGAGGCACAGAGCATTTAAATCATTCACTCAGGGCTCAACTAAAAATTAAGGGATCCAAAATTTGAATCTAGGGAAACAGGGCCCAAAGCCAAGAGCCAATGGCACTGGATTTAAGCTTATGTTTCCCCCCAGTACTTTACTAGACAGGAAATTGGTTTGACCTCCTTGATCCTCATCATTTCAGTGGACCCTCTTTCTGAACAAGACTTGGCTACATTTAACAGTTAGTGGCCCTGAGACTTATGTACAGACACAGAAGGCAGGAGATGTCCAGTGCTCTGGTGATAACATTTGGGCATTTTGGAGTCATAAAGAGAGAAATCTTTAGCTCCTTCACTTTTTTCCTTTGCTCCTCTTTCCGAAGTGTATTCCAAATCTTCCTCCCTATTTTGATTTTTTTTTTTAAAGATGCTGTTGTGAAGAATATAATAGAGGGATCTGGGTGAAGATTAGGCTCCAAAATGACTTAAGTGATGGAGATAAAGAATAAAGAATAAATAAAGTATTATTTGAAGTCAGATAATGCTGATTTGTAATGGGATATTCTTGTCACATTTTTATCACATTATCCATCCATTAAGAACAAATAACAATGAGTAAAACATGATTTATAATCAAATTCCCAAAGTCAACTGCAGTATTTTTTTAAGTTTTTATTTAAATTCCAGTTAGTTAACACAGTATAATATTAGTTTCAGGTGCGCAATTTAGTGATTCAACACTTCCATACAACACCTGGTGCTCATCACCAAAGTCAACTGCAGTATTTTAAACAAAGCAAAGTCACTATGTTTGACTGTTATTTTCTTTTCTGTGTCCCCAAATACTTTATTTATAATGTTTTAGTCCTTATTTAATCTTTTTAGGTGTTATACTAAGTTATTAAGTTATGAACTCCTTGAGAAGAGAAACCATATCTTAATCATTGCTGGATTTCTTACAATTTCCAACAGGGTGATTTATATATACTATATGTCCAATAAATGTTTTATTGAATTAAAATGTAAAGCAGTTTTAAAAGACTGCCACATTCTGACCTTTTATTAAAACAGTTGTAACTAAAAATGTGGACCTTGGATGGGAAACATCATACCGCTGAGCTAGTTAGAAACACACATTCTCAAGTCCTGCTCATGGCCTGCTCAGTCAGAACCTCTGGGGTCCGGCCCAGGGATCTATGTTTAACTAGCTCTCTAGGTGATCTTCATTTCCTCTAAAGTGAGAGAAGGACTGTTTAACAATATATTTCACATCGATTACTTATAATAAAAGGTAATGCACATCAAATCTGCAGATGACTCCGAAGCTGGGAATGACAACCAACAGACACAGTATTATTTGGGGAAGAAAAAAATAAAATTTTGCAAACTATGATGATTGTGTACCTAACAGAATGATATTTAACATGGATAAACCTAAGGCCATTATACCTTAACCATGCATTTATTCAATAGCAACTGTATATCAAATATTATGCTGGATAATGGGAGAGATACACATAAATTTCCTGCCCTCGAGGAGGAAATTTTAGGCTAAAGAAACAGCTCTCTACACAAATAATTAGAAACACAGTCAAATAAGTGTGCCAGTTATGGGGCTATTGTCTAAGTTTTAACGCCCACCTTGTCGTGCTTGGGCGGGGATGCTGCAGGCCACATTTCTGGTGTGGCAGCTGGCTCCCTGGTCAACATTGAGAGTGGAATGCTAAAGGGAGGTTGGGAGGCTAGAAAAAGAAGAAGGGATGTGCTGTTTCCTCTTTGCCCCCATTGGCTTCCTGAAGCTGTCAGTGTCTTCCCAGCTTCCCCCTACAGTGATGGATTGTTCCAGCAGCCGCGGCTGAATCCAGTTTGCAGTTTTTCCAATACTTCTAGAACTAATACTTCTAGAACTCTTCCACATCTCTCCAGAAACATCAAAACCAGTGGGCTAGTGCCCTCTCCTCAGAGGTCTGAATTCCAGCCCCTCACGGTCCCTCTCCTGAGCTGAGAGCTGGCACTGACTTAGAGGCCCCTCATCAAAGCTTCTACATCGAATTAATTCCACCCTCTTCTGCTTGTTTCTCTAGCCCAGCAGGTGGTAGTTTCTCCCTGCAATTGCTACCCCTGTGATGACTTTGTGTTCCATTTTTGCCTTTATTCCTGTGTCAGCCTCAGTCCTATGAACGATTTATTTTATGTTATCTCTGTTAGAATAGCTGGTGAGTATTCCGGCTCCTCACTGGACATTGGCTACTACAACAACTGTACATAACGATACTAGAGTGGTTAAACAGCAAACCCCTAAGTTGTTTAAATCAGGGAGTGTGTGTAACTGAATTAGTCTAAGACTCACAATAATTGAGTTTTGGGCCAGTTGGAGAAACTAATTTCAGTTTTGACCTCAAATTGGAAATTGCTTTCCTTTCCAAATGTAGAGAACACCCATATAATAGTCAATGTATCATAGGTGAAACAAAGAGGCAGCTATTTGATGTTCTAATATGTAAAAGGGAATAAGAGAAGAAACAGGTTAATCTTGCGTTTTTTTCAGAGAGCTAACCTTGAATGAATGAGAGTGGCTGGTTAGCTCAGTTGGTTAGAGTGCGCTGCTAACAAACTTGAACTAACGAAGTTAGAAGAAAGGCCCTTCTAAAAGTCAACCCTGTCTAAAGATAAAATGAGCTTCTGAAGGAAGTGGAAATTCCTCATCATAAGAAATGTTCTCGTACAGTTTGAGAAACTATTATTTGATACTATTGTATGGCAATGTTCTTCAATTGGGAAGGGCATTGAATTAGATGGTTTATTATCCTGGCGTTCTATGATAATGGGATTAGTGTATTAATTTCATTGTGCCCTTTTCCAATGGAAAAAAAGTGTTTCTTAAAATGTGTTGAACATGCAAAAGGAAGTCAGGTAAGGGAGTGCAATGGACTGAATGCTTACATTGCCATAAAATACATTATCTTGAAACCTAATCCCCAATGTGATGGTATTAGGAGGTGGGGCCTTTGGGAGGTAATTAGGTCATGAAGGTGACATGCTTATGAATGAGATTACTGGTCTTATAAAAGAGATACCAGAGAGCTCCCTCATAGCTGTCCTTGAACCAGGAAGTGGGCTCTCACCAGGTACCAAATTTGCTGACATCTTGACTTGGACTTCCCAGCTTCTGGAACTGTGAGAAATCAATATCTGTTTTTACAAATCACCTAATGTATGGTAATTTTTTATCGCAGTCTGAATAGTTTAAGACAGGGAGTAAGGTAAGGAGAAGGTATTGGAACATGTAATTGACTGAAGGTACTGGAGCAGGGCAATGAATTAGGAAAGTAATTGTAAAGACTCAGGCGAATAGGCTAGAAGAAATCACTCCTATCCCTGGCCCCTTCAATCCTAGTAATAAACAAGGTCAAAAACCCCTGCAGCTGAGGTTTTGTCCTTGTCTCAGGTTTCATAGACCACATTTGAAATACTCTGTTCCAGAACAGCATGTACACATGGAAAGTGCTTATCTGTGAGATGGTTACTTTTTCAATCTTTTTTTTTTTTTTTTAGGTTCGCTAAGATATTTGCAATAAATTTGAAACTTTGTGTTATACTGGAACATGATACAAAATGCTATTGACATTTCTAACAAAAAAATTATAAAATCTTCTACAGTATCATCATCAGCCATGACAACAGCACAGCTTATTGGAGTACATCTCTTTAAAAATTTACCCAAACCTAATAAATAGACAGCAGCAAGGATTTTTAGTGTTTATGAGATATTAGAAACACATGGATTCCAATTTCTGTAAATGCTGTAAGAAGAACAATTTTATATAAGATTGGCAAGTGTGCTGGGATGAATTGGAAAAACCTGCTGAAGGTTTAGACATAGTAATTTTGTAGCTTTCACATGTAAATGTAATAGAAAGGGTGGATTCATATTTATGGGAGTTGCAATATTATTACTATTTTGCGTTAACTAGCCAATGCTAAAAGATGTATATTAAAATGGGAGGGGACAATCATATTAATTCTTTGTCTAGGCTCTGCCAAATATCCCATTACTTAGAATATATAGATGTTTAATGTCACTTAGATCCTAATGTTCCATGAACTAACCTTTCATTTCATATCTCATATTCATAAATATATAATAATTGACACAACCTTTAGTTTTCTCAAAATTAGTGTGTATAGGTGGGATCAGATTACTTCTATGTGTAAGAAATAATAAAATTCCTATTGTGTAAAGACATTGGATAGATACTGGACATTTATTGCTATATATCTCATTTTTCCACCAATCAAATCCCCCAACTCTAATGAGAATAGGTACAAGATTATTTCACTTGTAACACTAAAAATGTAATGCTCAGAGGGAAAATTTCAAGGAGCAGGATTAAATATTTTCTCAAAACAAGTCTTAAAAATTTCCTAATCAGTATGTGAGGATTATAGACCATATTTTCCAGTATATTTGGCTGTGTAAAACACAAATTTAAAGGTACACTGAACTCGTGTCACATAGATATGATATGATATGATATGATAAGGACTCCATTTTTAAAAATTAGATTTAGCATTATTTTTATTGTAAAAATCTTGATCCTGAGATGCCATTGCCTGTAGGTGGAGATCTGGAGTGAACAATTATATACTTAGAGGCACATTTTGGCTGCGTGCTGGTCATTTTACCATATTTTATTCCCAATAGAATGACAGAACACAAATACTTTTCCAAACTTCTATAGAGAGCTAAGTCATGATAGCAAGTGAGGAACTTTTTAAATCTCTTATGTCAGTGTTTAAAGTGAGGCATAACTTGATCAAGTCTGATACCTGACTGAGTCTCACTTAGAATATCCATTCTCTGAAGACAATACAAGTACAATAAAAATGGATTATTTTTCATTTTTTGATGGGTTCTGATTATAAAAGTATCAAATATGTTTACTTCTCAATGGGAGATCTGGTTTCCATGGGGACCAAACCAACCTCATCTGCTGTTTTGCAGACCATGCTCCATGTACCACCTCCACTTTGGCAGGACTAGAGAGTGGCTGAACACAGCTACCCTGGCAAATGTGCATAGCCATCCATATAGTTTCTCCTCCTTTTCCACCCCCTTCCAACAACAGAACCCAGGAGGGGGCTTCAAGGATGTGTAGCTTTCCTCCCACTTTCAAGTTGCATCACTTGGGATGCTCTTTGAAACTGGAACATTCTCCATGATGATAATAAACATCCGCCATGTGTCACAATGTTTCTTCAAGTTAAGTGTCAAATTATCTGGCAATATAAATAGGTGCCTATTTTTTATTGTTGTAATGCCTTTATTACAGATTCAGCACAGATCGATGGTATTTCTTACACAGATTGATCAACTATCTATCACATATTGGCAATCTGCCCAATTTCATATATGCTCACTACTGATTCGTGTGTTCATCATACCCTTAGTATCAGTTTGCTGTATCTTGAGCATTGTGCTAAGCATGAGGGGTCTTGAGATAAGTGAGACAGACTTCTTACTCTCAGAATATTATTCTCTTAGAGCCTAGAATCTAGAGGACATGAATTACCAGAAGTGGTATTGGAAATCTCTGTGGTAAGTTTAATGGTATGATACTTGTTCTGGAAAATATGGGGCCATTGAAGGGAACCCAGTCTCATCCTGTGGCATTAAGGAAGCCAAAAGAAGGCTCTAAACAGCTTGATCAAAGAATGAGTATCATTTAATCTGGTGAAGAAGCAGCAGCTTGAAGCAGCAAATGAAAGAAAGAAAGTGCAGTTTCTGGCTTAGGAGCCAGAAGCAGTTCTGCACCTGACCCAAACCTGGGCTGGGAATGAGCAGCAAAGCAGTGCAGTCCTCCTTACGATATGTTAGAACTGCATTTTTATTCAAAGCCATTGAAGAAATACAAAGAAAGTACAAAAAGAGGACAATTGGTCGGTTATATGTTTTTGAGTAGTTATTCTGAAGACTGCATGGAATATGTATTTGAAGAAATGAGATGTTTGAGTAAATGACTAATCTTTTTTTTTTTTCTGGGTCAAAATATAGCCTTGGTGAATGTTGGAACCAAAACCTATAACATCTAAAATTCAGTATTTCACTGAGTGCAACTCATGTGTTGTCATTAAAATAGGTGTTATATTTGTAGTCACTGGTCACAGTTCTTTCCCTCCAGTCATACAAAGTATAGGATAAGTACAACAGATGTAAAAAGATAATTTGGGGTATTGAGAGTGGATATGAGTTATTTGCTTTATGTGGTCCTATCCCAAGAGTCTATGGTTTTTGTTTCTGTTTTGAAGAATATGTTCCATTTTAACAGATTCAAGATAAAATGTTAGCAAATGAGTTTGAAACATTCTAACTTCTCTCAAGTAGAAGCTAATACATTTGAAATAACCACATTTTTTCCATTACCTTATTCCTATTACCTTTCTATATTCTACTATTATTTAGCTTATTGAAAGTTCAGAGTTCCATTAAGTAAACATGTACTGAGGGCTTATATTGAGATAGTTTCTCTTCTGTAGAGGGAGGTATAGACAAGTAGGGTAATCATATATTATTAAAATAACTTAAATTTTATTCCTTAGGAAATGTACTTTACATCACTCTGCTAGTCATTGACAGCAATGTTTTATAATAATGCAAGTAACAGTGCAAGCAGCAATATTAACTTAAAATATCAAGCCATTTAAGAGAATTAAAAAAACCATGATGGATGAAAATATTAAATTTCTTGAAAACTAAAAAATAGCTGATAAAATAAAACTCAAAGATCATGAGTCATTTAAGAAGAGCCTTAAGAAGTGTTTTGGCAAATGTTGTCAGAATATTAAATGAAAAGGTAAAGCATTTGTCTTTCATCCGAAATAGTAATAACTATTATTCAATATTTCAAATTACAAAATGTGTGGACATTTGTGTGTGGGGGGGTGCCATTCAGTTCAGTCTTGGGCGATTGAAATGGCTAAATAACACCCATATGGTAAACAGCTTGATACGCCCAGTATAAAGGAAAAGGTGTTGGCTGTGAATCTGTGAAGGAGGCATTATTATTTTCACTCATAGAGGTGATGTAAATGTCTAGCTTCCAGGGCTTTATTTCTTTTCTCTAGTTTTTCTTTTTTTTTCCTTCTTTCCTTTCTTTTTTGTTAATATGTTAGACTTTGGCTGGGTTTTCATAGAATGAAATGTTTTCCAGTAGTAAATGTTCATGCACCCCTTCCCCCAAATTAGTTGCCTTGGAGGGTGATGGAAGGCAACCTAAACATTTAGTTTTATATATCAAGAATCATCTGCATTATAGAAGAGATGAAAAAAACATAAAATCTGATTTCTATCTGACAAAACTTTCCATTCTTTGTGGGGCATCATGACATACATGAAGCAAAGATAATTTGGTAATAGTAGTTATCATATTAACTGTTAACATATTATGAATATTTATTATCTGCCAGGGCCTTTTTTAGTAATTTCCATGTACTGTTGAATAGATTTTATTTCATTCCCATAGTAAGTCTATGAAATTAGCATTATGATTATGCTAATTTTGCAAATGTGGAAATTGGAGAACAGAGAGTTTAAGTAAGTTTAAATCCAAGCAATCTTGTTCCACAACTTGTAACTCAAGTGTATGCTGCCTTATGTAGTATCGTTTTTATATTTTGTGCAACATTTCACAAGTTGTGGGACTAGGAAAAGACCACAATGTTTGTGATGGATAAGAAGAGCTCAGAATTGAGAGTCAGGATGATGCAGCTTCAAATCTCCATTCTGCCAGTTGTGTGAGGTACTTAGCTTCTTCTGTAAGCCTCACTTTCTTCATCTATAAAATGACAAACTCATCCCCCTCGGTTGCTTTGAGGATTAAAAAGGATTATACATGTACTGCATTTAGCTAATAGCAGGCATATAGTATGCTGTCAATAAATGTGAACTGCTATTTTTTTAAAGCAAAGATTTAGTATCTAAAGAAAATACATTGTGACAGACTGTTTATCTTCATTTAAGCAAAAGAAGTTTCATGTATCAAATAATTTTTGAGGTTTTTCTTTCTGAAGTAAAAGAGAAGCATTAAAAAACACTTCATTTTTTGTTTCATTTTGGAATTCAATTGTATATGTACTTAATTCTGATACAATGTAATAATTTCCATTCTAAATTTCAGAGCCTAGAGACTTCAGACTGAAGTTTATAAAAAGAAAAGTTTCATTTATGTTATATAAAGCAATGTTTTGGAAGACACAGCCTCATACTGCTAACATAATGGACCATAAATATCAAACCTATGCCATATCTGTAAGTCTTTTTGAGTGTTTCCATGGAACTTATTTGATTTTTCAATGAACATATTTTTTTTCAATTAAAAATCCATCCTAGAAAAGTTTCTTAATAATTTCCATGTAAAAGAAAATACTTATGTTTTGCTTTTATATACCAGGAATCAAAACTTTAAAAATTTCACAGAAAGTTGAACTAACCTATTAATTTTGAACATGTTTTGAAATATAACATCCCTAAGACAATACACCTCTGAAGATGAATACTATTCGTTACTGAAAACTAGTTAAATCACATGACACAATAACATCTTTATAACATTTTCTTATATTTTTAATGAGTGTTTAGACATTTTAAGAAAGCACATTTAGGCTGAAACAGGTAAGGATATCTATAATACAGGAATAACTTCTAAAAACGTAACAAAGGATTAAGCATTGTATTTAGTGGGAATAGTCTGTCATAGGCAATCTGAATTTAAAAAGATAGTTCACAAGCATATTAAGAAATAAAAAATTTGAGAGTAGGGCTGATGCATTACCTAAACAGAAAAAAAAATCCATTTTTGCTTGATTAGAGTATATGCTTTTTAATGCATTTTACACTTAGAAAAAATAAACTATCAGTATTTAAACTATTTTTAGATTTAAACATTTACCTATAGAGAGTGAAAATTATGGGGCTTTCAGAATCCTCTCCTTTTTGACTTAGACTTGGAAACTTCAAATAAGTTCTGGTTTCAAGTCTGTGGAAACCAGGGAATCATGCAGATATATCAGTATTATTTAACTAATCTTTTAGATGCATACAGGGGACGTCTAGGATTTGGTTTGAGACAGCTGGATCCCATGTGCCTTGTTTTCCGTATTTATCACTGGGGTAGATGAGCCTCGCCTTGAAATGCGGGCAGAATAGTTTATTCACTCAGTGAGCAAAGAGCCTATGTGGCAGGGCTGAAATCCATATTCACACATGGCCTGTGAAATCGAATCGATTAGAAGTTTTCCCTTCATGATATTAGCAATGGTTAAGAATGATTTATCAAGCTCCCTAACCACTTGGAATTCATGAATTTCAAATTAAAATGTGAGTCTTCTGTAGTAAGTAACTATATGTTTGGATTACGATGGAGTTCTCAATCAGGGGTACATGGAAGGACTTCAGGGGACCAAGGAGCCTGGGATCACAGTGAGATTGCCCTCTGTTGCATGTGTAGGTGCTTTTTTAAATGAAAAGTGTCCTTTGCTTTCATTACATTCTTAAAGAGATCCAAGAACAACAACAATAAGAAAGGTAAGAATCACTCCAATTCCAAAACATTGGAGAGAAAAGGAACTCCAAACATCCATCATACATATTAAAGTGGCTTGGAAGATTGGCCTAAGTTTAAATTTTGTGTGTCAAAAGAAAAAATATGATCGTTTCGTAGAGACTCTCTAAACAGTATTCAGAAATGCCCTGAAGAGGTGATCTGGGAATTATCCTTATTTTGATGGATGATCTAATACTGAGAGGACTATGCCTCAGAATCTAAAATACATATTCAGGGGGTAAGAGAGAGTAAAAAACTCATGGACATTTATATAGTTAAGTATTAGGCACCAGACGCTGAATTAGGCACCTCACATACATGAATGTACAGGGATCTCAAGCATCACCTGGCAGTTAGCACAGTTATTCTCACTTCACAGTTTAAAAAATGAAAAGCAGTACATTGGGGTCCATATGGCCCTTCTTTTCACTAGATCTGTGTCTTTGGGGTAAATACCCAGTAGTGCAATTGCTGGGTCATAGGGTAGCTCTATTTTTAATTTTCTGAGGCACCTCTACACTGTGTTCCAAAGTGGCTATACCAACTTGCATTCCCACCAACAGTGTAAAAGGGTTCCCCTTTCCCCACAACCTCTCCAACATTTGTTTTTTTTCCTTGTCAATTTTTGCCATTCTAACTGGTGTAAGGTGGTATCTCAATGTGGTTTTGATGTGAATTTCCCTGATGGCTAATGATGATGAACATTTTTTCATGTGTCTGTTAGCCATTTGTATGTCTTCTTTGGAAAAGTGTCTGTACGTGTCTTCAGCCCACTTTTTGACTGGATTATTTGTTTTTTGGGTGTTGAGTTTGAGAATTTCTTTGTAGATCTTGGATACCAGCCCTTTATCTGTAGTGTCATATGCAAATATCTTCTCCCATTCTGTGGGTGGCCTCTTTGTTTTGTTGACTGTTTCCTTTGTTGTGCAGAAGTTTTTTATCTTGATGAAGTCCCAAAAGTTCATTTTTGCTTTTGTTTCGCTAGCCTTTGGAGATGTATCTTGAAAGAAGTTGCTGTGGCTGATGTCAAAGAGGTTACTGCCTATGTTCTCCTCTAGGATTTTGATGGATTCCTGTCTCACATTGAGGTCTGTCATCCATTTTGAGTTTATCTTTGTGTATGGTGTTAGAGAATGGTCGAGTTTCATTCTTCTGCCTGTGGCTGTCCAATTTTCTCAGCACCATTTATTGAAGAGACTGTCTTTTTTCCATTGCATATTTTTTCCTGCTTTGTCGAAGATTATTTGACCATAGAGTTGAGGGTCCATATCTGGGCTTTCTATTCTGCAATAGCCAAACTGTCGAAAGAGCTGAGATGCCCTTCAACAGATGAATGGATAAAGAAGATGTGGTCCATATATACAATGGAATATTACTCAGCCATCAGAAAGGATGAATACCCAATTTTTACATCAACATGGATGGGACTGGAGGAGATTATGCTAAGTGAAAAAAGTCAAGGAGAGAAAGTTATTATATGGTTTCACTTATTTGTGGAACATAAGGAATAGAATGGAGGACATTAGGAGAAGGAAGGGAAAAATGAAGGGGGGGAATCAGAGGGAGAGATGGACCATAAGAGACTATGGACTCTGAGAAACAAACTGAGGGTTTTAGAGGGGAGGGGGGTGGGGGGATGGGTTAGCCCGGTGATGGGTATTAAGGAGGGCACATACTGCATGGAGCACTGGGTGTTATACGAAAACAATGAAGCGTGGATCACTACATCAAAAACTAATGATGTATTGCATGATGACTAATATAACATAATAAAATAAAATAAAAAAAACATTTCAACTAAAAAAAAAAAATGAGAATCAGAAAGGTTAAGAAGCTTGAGCAAGTAAACACAGTGGTAAGAGGAAGCCCCGGGGTTTCTACCCAGGTCTGACTGGTCTGTACTATTTCTAATATATCATTGTTTTATTTTTTTATGTGTTTACTATAAATCTTAGTGTTTTCCAGGTAAAGAATATCAGGCATTTTGTTTTCAACAGTGTATGGGGGGTATGTTTGGTGCCTAGAACAAAATAAGAAACTAAGTGAATATTTGAAAAAATAAATACATCTGGCTAAAACTACCATATAACTAATGAAGATATGAGATCAAGGGAGATGAAATATTTTATTAAAGGTCACTCACCTAGTTAGTGGAAAAAGGCACAAAGTCCAATATCTTGTCTCCTAGATAAAGATTTTGTTTGCCACTTTCAACTTGTAAGGCTGATTCCAGAATATTCTCTCCTTACCTGGATCAGTACTAGCTCTCTGAAGTAGATAACTTTTCTTTCTCTCTCCCTCTAGTTTGGGATACAAATAGGTTGTTCTAAATAATCACACCTGAGGGTCAGCTAACACTCTATCCTTAACAATTTTTCACTCTGTCTTTGAAAAGAATTCACCCTTGAATGTAGATGGATTTTTTGAGCTGATTTATTTTTCTACTTTTTTTTTTCTGTCTCTGATCTATGAAGGACCATATGAGTCTTCCCATCCTGTTTTGTTAAGTTCAGCATCTCCAATCTCTAGCAACTAAAATGGAACATGCCCCAGACTGAACTCTTTTCAGGACTGCCTTCATGGGAGTGGGATTTGTGATAGCCATGGGGTCCGGTGCTTGGTTTAAAGTTCCACTGTTGCTGTCTTGAAATCCTTAATAAAATTTCATTTTGAAATTATGTTGTCAGTCCTGCTTTTTATTTTCCTTTTGCCAACCAGTACAAATTCGTTCTTCTTTCCATCTTCTCTATATTTGAAGGACACCACCAATATCTGCCTCATTAGGTATTGTTGGATACAATGATTCATCTTCAACTTTACCTCTTCTTGACCACCTCTGCATCTAATTGTTGGCAAAATCCCAACAATTCTAACCTCACAAAGTGTCTCACAATGAATCCTTTTTTTCTTTTTCTACCACATTCAATAGACAAAGGGGACACCTGGGTGGCTCAGTCGGTTAATTGTCTGCCTTCAGCTCAGGTCATGACCCCCGGGTCCTGGAATCTAGCTCTGCTTCAGGCTCCCTGCTCCGCGGGGAGTCTGCTTCTCCCTCTGCCCCTGACCCGCCTTGTGTTCCCACTCTCTCTCTTTCACTTTCTCTCATTCTCTCTCTCTCTCAAATAAATAAATAAAATCTTAAAAAAAGAGAAAGAACCTACTTTAACAAAACTCAGTCTTGATTGGAAATCAGGTCTCTGCTACTTATTGGTTATACATCTTTCAGCAAGGCAATCTCTTGAATTTCTATTTTCTCATCTATAAAATAGGAAAAATAAAACTCACTGTACATATTTAAGAACTAGAAATATAATTTGGTAAGTACTTAATACAATGGCTCTTTTTAATTTAGAGAGGGTCCCATAGAACTCTAAATTTTAATTCCCTTCTAACTTATAATAACTTTTATCTTGAGATCAGTTATTGGTTTCTATTTCTGAGAAATATATTTTATCTTCAAATCATCATTCAACACTTACTGAGTATTCACTCATTCATATGAACATCTTTAAATGCTCCTCCAAAAAACAAAAACAAAAAAGTACCCCTAAACTTATTGATAACACTGCTATCAAGAAATGAAGTGTACATCTCCTACTTTTGAATCTGGACAGGTATGGAACAGCTTCAACCAACAGAGTGGAAATGACATCATATGATTTATGAGGCTGGATCTTAAAAGGGCATGCTGCTTCCAACTTGTTTGCTGGAAGTCTGTGTTCTGGAGTCCTAAGGCACCCTGTAAAAAGTCCAACAACCCAGGAGCCAGCAGACTTGAGGAAGCCAAGCCACAGGGAGATGCCACACACGGACACTCAGGCACAACTCTGTTCTTCAAAGTGTCCTGTGCAGACACCAGACAAGTAAATGAACGAGCCTCCAGATGATGCCAGCCCCCAGTTATAAAATTATCCTTCAAACCTCTTACATGAGGCTCCGGAAACTGCAGAGCAGGAACAAGCCGCTTCCTCTCTGCTCTGTCTGAATTTCGGAGCTACAGAATCCATAAGCATATGAGATGGTTCTTTTAAACCATAACGAAGGTTTAGATTCATGTGTTATAGAGCAATTGTAGGTGGAATCACTCCAAACTGAAATTAAAAAAAAAAAAAAAGAGGAAAGAAAAGGGAAGGAAATCCCATGCATTGTGTATGTCCTGGCTCCCACTTTCCTTCTAGCCTTATGTCCAACATAACGCTGTGGACTTGTCCCAATCCTTTGGCAATTCCTTTGCTTTCCAACCTTATTTCCCTTCTTTATACTGATGTTGTTTGTTGGAAAGCTCTTTCCTCTTTTCTTCACTCTCTTAAGTCTCAGTTTATGTGCTCTTCACATGCTGCATTATCATTTAATCCTTCAATCCCCCCAGCTACATGGTATATTCTTCTTCTGAATTCGGATAGAATGTTTTAACCTCATATTCACCAAACATACTTGTTCTTGTTTGTGTGCACATTGAATTTTTCCTAAGAGAGAACTCACATGTGATTTAATACCTCCCCTACAATAAGTAATTATTGGCAGGTGTTCAGTGCTTTGCTAATAACCTAGCATTGCTCTGAATTAGAGTTGTGGCGTGAAGATGCTTGTAGCCTTGAAAAGTTTTAGTAGCTACAATATATATGGAAGTCAAACTTTTCCCTTCAACCATTACCATGTTACTTCCTTTGTCCATTTATATCTCCTTGTATATCCTTGACAGTTCTCTGAACAAATATTTATTTTAGAATCATCTATTAACTAGTTTGTTAGCCATTATTGACCTCAACTCCATTTTATCCTTAAGTTGCTATTTTCTCAAAAATTCTCTAGCTTGAAACTATAGCTGATTTTACTACCTACACCACCTGACATCAATGAGATACAATTTTCATCAACTTTTCACATAATGAAAACTCTATAAATAGGACCACATAGGCCCCAACGAACTATATTCTCTGAGGTACATATTATGCTTTAAACTCTGAATTTTACTTTATTTTAGATACCATTTATTCCTTTTCTTTCAAAAGTATTGAAAGGAACAAGAGATTATTTTAATTTTTTAAAATTACCTATATTGTAGTTACTGTAGGTTTTTCTCCCTTCCCTAAGTGACATACGTTTGGCTTTAGGAAGAAAAGATAAAAGAAAAGGAAATTTACATTTACTATATGTGCCAGACACGGCTGAGCAAAATCATACTACTTAATTTATTTGTTTACTGAATTCTCTTAATTTCCTTCAGTTGAAGGGAAAAAGATTCCTAGATATTATCAGATATTTCTGTGTCTAACCTAAATATATAAAATACTATTCAAAGAGCTGAATCAGTCTATGTGTACTACAGTAAATATATATATTTGATAACACAGTAATTACTGAGAGATAGACAACCCTAAGAAAGAAGTCATATAATGAGTGTGGGATTAGGTCCTTAACAAGAGTCCTTGATATTTGCAGACATCCTGCAGCTCTCTGAATTCCCATCATGTTTTTAATCATAATTGCTTCCCTACCACCCGTCTGGGCTGCTATCAACAGAGGCTTATGACATCCAGGGAAGAATAAATAGGGAGACAAGTGAATTCTTTGGAAGCTCCAGTTCTGCCTTAGTGCATATTTCTCCCTAATAAAATAATGGAGTGAAGCATTTAAAAAAAGACTCAACTGAAGCAAGTATCTTTAAATAGATTATTTTCCACAAGGAATCAGTGGGTGCTAATGTTCCCTTGTTGGCTATAAAATCACTGGGGGAGAAATAACAATTATGGCAATCACAGCGTAGTTTAACCCTACGAACTTAGATACAAAGAAAAAAATGAAAAAAAAAACTTTTTAAAAATTTTTTATTGTTATGTTAATCACCAAACATTACATCATTAGTTCTTGATGTAGTGTTCCATGATTCATTGTTTGTGCATAACACCCAGTGCTCCATGCAGAACGTGCCCTCCTTAATACCCATCACCAAGCTAACCCATCCCCCCACCCCCCTCCCCTCTAGAACCCTGTTTGTTTTTCAGAGTCCATCGTCTCTCATGGTTCGTCTCCCCCTCCGACTTACTCCCCTTTATTCTTCCCCTCCTGCTATCTTCTTCTTTTTCTTTTTTCCTAACATATCTTGCATTATTTGTTTTAAAAAAAAACTTTTAAAAGACCATCTTTAAGAAGGCAACACAATTAAGATGGCCATTCACAGGAGGTTTCCAGCTACTTCACTCTCTCTCCAGAAGGGGTTCCTAGCATCTATGGATACCCTTGAAGGCATAACAATATGTGTTTCTGTTCATGGATTTTAGGGATTGAATATGTTATTAATCAAAAGAGTCGCTGTAGTTTCATTGCTTCTAGAATCTCCTGAGGCATTGTATACAGCTGCATTCAAAGAAAATGAACTGTTATAAACTTGATCATATTCATCCCTTGGGCTCATCTGATTACAAAATTGCCCAATGAGCTGTTACAGTATTTTCAACTAATTAGTTAACCCATACTTTGGGATTTCTTTCCTTTCTTAGTTTCTTTCTCGCTTGTGTTTTCTTTTTTATTTCTTTTTTGTTTTTCCTCCCCCCCCTTATTGTACATATTTACCCTTTCTCTAACAGGGTGAATATCTCAGTGTTGTGCTGCCAAAACGCTCAAATCACATCACTAAAAGTATACCTTTTCTCCTATCGCTTTTCATGTGAGGAAAACGAACGGTGATTTTTTTTTTTTTTTTGCCATGTTATTGATTTTAAATCAGAGAGCAGCACTATTCAGTCCAGGAACTCAGAAGCTACATTTGACTCTCAGATCATACAATTTCCTAAATCAGCCGCTGAAGATTCAAGGGTCTTTCTGAAATAGTTATACTGAAGAAAAGAAACAAGAGATACATTTTTAGTAAAAGAGATTGTCATAGAGAGGAAAAAGCAAATTCTTCACCAGGTATATTTCTGTCTTGCTGCAAATTTCTCCATAAAATCTGAGTGACTCATTAAAAAAAAGAAAAAGAGGGGGAAAAAAAAGGAAAAAGTCTCTCCAGGCGACCCAGAGAGAAGTACATACAGTATTGTTCTGGGTTCCGTCTTGTAACTTAAAGGGAAACTTTCACAATATCCAGAGCCCTTGATGTCCTTCAAACAAAGGAAGAGGATGTCCTCAAATTTTTGTAGCAGGATCCCATTTGGGTGGCACCAGCCTTGACTTCCAAAGGGAACACTACATCTACAAAGGGAAAAGTGGTGGCATCTACACCATAAATTAAAGAGAACCCGGGAGAAGCTGCCACTATCAGCTTGTGCCATTGTTAGTTGAAAACTCAGCTGGTGTCTGTGTATAACATCCTCCAGGAATACTGGCCAGGGAGTTGTGCTGAAGTTTTCTGCCCCTGGAGCCCCTGGAGCCACTCCCATTGCTGGCTGCTTCACTTCCCGCGCCTTCGCTAATCAGATCCAGGCAGCCAGCCTTGTGAGAGCGGAGACTTCCCGATGGTTACCGAGTCCAGGGCTGACCACCAGCCTCTCACAGAGGAGTCTTATGTTAACTGCCTACCATTGCTCTGTGTAACACAGACCCTCCTCTGTACCATGTGGACAGTACCATCTCACACAGCAACAAAGGAGTTCACTCAGCGAATCTGACCTGCAGGGCCCGGGAAGTTCTGCGCATGCGCAGCACCATCTCCCGTGACAAGCCGCGGGAGGTCATGCCTGGTGTCTACTGCAGAGATACGGAAGAAATGAAAAAGGAGAGCACCTCTGCTGAAAAGGCTGTGACCAAGGGGAATTTGAAGGTGAATGGACCACTCCGACTCCTGAATTTTCTGCTACTGAATTTGAGGTTTCCTGCTGTGTAAAGGAGCGCAGGTGTCCTCCCTGCCTCAGCAAGGTCCCTGAGGAAGAGTGGAGCACGCAGCCCACCATCGAAGACTGGTCTATAGCTCCCACAGTTCAGGCCACTGAATGGGTAAGAGCAACCACTGGGTGGTCTTAAACTGTTTCTCCATGGACTCTAGAACAGAAAATGGAAATAAGGGTGATGAAAAATAAGCAGTATCTTTGAAGAAGAAAAAAAAAGGCTTCAACTAAAGCAAGTGTTATGGACAAAATGTATCCCCCTAAATATGAAGCAGAATGTGCCCCACTTCATATGTTGAAACCCTATGTCCCTGATGTGACTGTATTTGGAGACAGTGCCTTTAGGGAGGTAATTAAGATTAAATGAAGTCATAAGGGTGGAGCCCTGGTCCCATAGGACTGATATCCTTATAAGAAGACTGAAGAGACACCAGAATTCATGTTCCCTTCCCAAAGGAGCAAAGAGAAGAGGCCATCTGTAAGCCAAGAAGAGAACCCTCACCAGAAACCAACCCTGACGACATTTGATCTTGGACTTAACGACCTCCAGAACTGTGAGAAAATTAATTTCTGTTGTTGAAGTCATCTAGTATGTGGTATTTTGTTATGTCAGCCCCAGCAGAGCAATATAGCAATGGGGGGTGAGGGATAAAAGAAAATATATACAGCTAACCCTTGAACAACATATATTTGAACTGCATAGGTCCACTTATATATAGATTTTTTTATAAATACAGTACAGTATTGTAAATGTCCTTTCTCTTCCTTATGATTTTCTTAATGACATTTTCTTTTTTATGTGTCATAACATAATTGTATTTATCCATAAACAGATACATATATTTATCCATGCATAAATTGTATTTATCCACAATTGAAAACAAAACCAAACCGAGAAAAGAGGGAATGGCAGGAAGAGGGATTGGAGACAGCTAGTGGTGAAGACTCTTTCCACCAGTTTTTTGAGTTTTCCAACAAAGAGGCAGTACGTGGCAGAGAAGATGGGGACAAGAGAAGGGGTTTTGTTTTGTTTTATTTTTGGTTGTGAGAGGAGAAATATTCTTAATGACATTTTCTGTTCTCTAGCCTACTTTATTGTAAGACTACAGCATATCATACACATACAAAATATGTGTTAATTGACTGTTTATGTTATCAGTAAGACTTCTGGTCAACAGAGGGCTATTAGTAGTTAAGGATTTTGGGGAATCAAAAGTTATATTGGATTTTCAAAGGCACCGTGTGGGTGCGGTGCTGGTGTCCCTAAACCCTGTGTTGTTCAAGGGTCCCAAAATAAGTAAATAAAAGTGAAGTAAGAGCCAACAAGTCTTGTTAAAGTTATATTCTTTCGAGGATAATAATAACAGTGCTACATATTACTGTCTGTTTTAAGCAAATCTGCAGTAAAACCAAAGGGTTGTGCTATTTACATGTTATAGAATTTTTCAGAACCCTGTAAACTTCTCAGTTGTCTTGTAATTGCCTACAAATGACATCATCCTTTTTTCTTTAGCATACTTTGATTGAGATAGTGTGATCAACAGTGTGAGAATGGCATAAAAGCTCACAGTACATTACGAGGCTATTACTGGTTTGGAGAAAGCTTGGTGTCCAGGAGGTCATAAGCCACCCAGGGATGACAGATAGATGGTCACTTCATGATGTCATGTCGAATACCACTATCTTCCATGTCTTATAAGATGCTCAAGGGGATTTTTATAGAGTTAAAAACATTACAATAAAATGGTGAGTGTGTGAGTTACAGAGGTGTGGGAAAGTTAATAATGTGATTGAAGAAGTTTGAAGAAAAGTTAATAATATGATTGCTAGAATCTGATTTAATAATTTAAAAATTTGACTTTATGGAAAAATGTCTTCTATATAAAGGAGTTTAGATATCAAATAGCTTAAATTATGGAAATTATGTTTGCCAGTTCCCAAATGGTGATTATTATTGGCACAATTCAGAGGGTACCTCGGCATTCTAGTTATATACGCGTAACCCAAGAGTTCCCGAGCTCCCTTGTCTTTTCCTTGACTAGATATAAATCTCATTTCATGAGAGATGCAACACCCATCACAATGTAACAGAAGAATCCTTAAGAGGGGGCTGTTTGCTTTTCACCCCGCCTCTACTCCTTTGGATTCTCAGTGTTCTTTCACCATTTCATTTTCAGCAGCAGCTCTTCTCTTTGCATGTGGCTTCAGCTGCTACCATGAATGGGCAGAGGCCAGTTCTTCTATACTCATCAAAGTCACTGTAACGTGAAACTTTTGTACGAGAACTAGATTTTTGTATTGACAATCTGGAAGTAACAGAGGGAAAATATAACCAAGAAAAGAGGAAAAACCATACCAACTGATGTTTTTTGTTGACTACTCTTGCATCAGGGAGTTTTCACTGGCCTACCCCAAGTGCTGGGGTGTTTTTTGCAAGTCCTCCCTTCTTCCATTCTCTTTCTGAGTCTCCCAGTATTTTACACTTGCAGCCAGAAAGCAACTCCGTAATGCCAATTATTTTGTTATACAAAGCAATTTAGCTCTCACTTTGCTTTATGTTCTTTCATCAGACCAGCTCTGAAACGTATTTTTAAAATTATTATTCAGTACAATTACTTTCTTGTGTACTGTTAGGATTTTTAACGCACACAATTTGTTTTATATAATATATTGTAATATAAATAATAGTAATATAAAATATTATTATATTTTAATATAAATAATATATACTATTATATGTAATATGTATATAATATAAAGTTTGTGTGACCACTACCGTGATCAGGGTACAGAACAGTTCTGTCACCCTTTTATAGACATACCCTCCCCCATTCCTAAGCCTCAGCAATTGTTGATCCGTTCTCCATCACTACAGCTTTTTGAGAATGTCATGTGAATGGAATCATAGATTATATAACATTTTGAGGCTATTTTCTTTTACTCAGCACAATGTCTTGAAATTCATCCAAGTTGTTGCCTCATCAATAGTCCTAGCCCTTTTATTGGTGAATAATGTTTCACTGTATGGATTTACCATAGTTCATTTATCAGTTTATGTGCTGAAGGACATTTGAGTCCAGTTGTTTCCAGTTTAGGTGGTTATAAACAGAGCTGTTATAACATGTTGTGTAGAAGTTTTTGTATGCATATAAGTTTTTATTTCTCTAAGTTAAGTACCCAGTAGTGGAACTGGTGGGTCATATGGTAAGTGAATGTTTCACTTAAAACAAAAACAAAACAAAAAACTGCCAAAGTGTTTTCCAAAGTGGCTGTAATATTTTTGCATTCCTACTAGCAATGTATGAAAGTTTTAGTTGTCTGCATCTGGTAGATGCTTGGTATTGTCAGAATATTTTTAGCCATTCTAATAGGTTTGTAGTGGAATCTCTTCATGGTTTAAATTTGTATTTCCCTAAGAGCTAATGATATTGAACATTTTTTTCATGTGGTTTTTAGCCATCTTTATACCTCTTTGGTGAAGTATCTGTTCAAATCTTCTGTTCATTTTAAAATTAGGTTGTTTGTTTTTATAATTAGTTTTGAGCATTCTTTATATGTTAAAATTTATCCCATTTACGGTATTTTCTGAAGATTAATCTCCAAAGGACAGTGGTTCTGATATTTTCTCCCATTGTTACTTTTTTTTTTTTAAATTCCAGACTCAACAGAAATATCCTTCCTCCTTGCCGAGCCTAAAACCTGCAGCCGTGTTCTTTATCCTTTTACTTGCTCTACCTCTCATATTCCTTCAATTATGTCTTTTCATTTTGGAGTTTTCAATATCTTTTTGCATGATCCATTTATTTTTCTTTAATGGTAAAGTCTTTATATCTAATTTAAAAAAGAAACTAATTTGGGCGCCTGGGTGGCTCCGTTGGTTAAACGACTGCCTTCGGCTCAGGTCATGATCCTGGAGTCCTGGGATCGAGTACCGCATCAGGCTCCCTGCTCAGCAGGGAGTCTGCTTCTCCCTCTGACCCTCTTCCCTCTCGTGCTCTCTATCTCTCATTTTCTCTCTCTCAAATAAATAAATAAAATCTTTAAAAAAATAAAAAATAATAAAGAAACTAATTTATGACTCTTCTCTAAATTACTACCTCCTGCTTCCCCTCACTGCTATGCTTCTTGAAAAATGTTCTATATTTGCTATTTTCTTCTGTCAGATTTATGCAGCCCAGACTCTGCTTTCATTATCATTCTGAAAATGGTATTAGAACCATCACCAGTTATCAGCAGTTTTGTCTACTGGTGGCCTCTTTCTGTTTATTTACCTTTGTGCAGCACATAACATTTTTGTCCACCACTTCTCTCTAGATAAAGAAAGTATCACAAAGCAATCAATCATTGTAGTCACAGAGAAAGGGTAAAGTAAATAAATATTTTTGGAAGCAGAATCCTTTTTATGCTGTCAGGGGAAAAAAAGAATTTTTATAGGAAAATCCAGACAGATAAAAGATGCAGAAATGCTCAGAATTTAGCATATGCGTACAATTTAACTGAACATACTTATATATGAAAGATATTTGTATTCATAGCATCTTCTTTCATTTTAATTCACTTGTTCTACCATATTGAAGTATGTGAATTTGGTTTACTAATGTAATCTTTCATTGTTCTATTTTTCTGATTTGTAAAATGGAGATTTAAAACAGTAGTTAACCCAAAGTTTTGTAAATATTATGTGAGATGATGAATGTATTTAGCAGAGTACCTGAAATATAGAAAGCAGTTAATAGGTAAGCTAATTAATTTTTTTTCTTTTCCCATATTTCTCTAATTCATTTCAAAATGAATTTTAAAGACAAAACAATTCATTCAGTTTGAGTTATCATTTAGAATTAACACTGGAAACCTATAAAATAAATTTTTAGAGTTTTGAACACTTTTTTTTTTTTGTCTTTTGATTGTGAATGTTTGGACATAGAGCAGATGATGGATATATGCCTTTTACTTAATCTGGGTGAGTAATTTATGTGTCTCTGCAGAGAACCTCTACACAAGCCATATTTGTAGAGTTTAATCAAGTCAATGGAAATTCTATCCTATGAATCCACTTGTACTGACAGAGAATCATGAAGTAGTTCAAACATGACTTTATGAATGCTAGTTAACAGAAAGATAATACAAAATGCTTCTGTTTGTTTATCTTTCTTAAAAATCAGTTATTTGTAACAAATTATTACATAAGTTTGTACATATAGTTCAGTTCCCAAGATTTCCCTAATGCTTTTTTCCATTAGTTCTACAGAACACTGCATTAATGTCTTAGGGTATCGTTCATTTATTCTCTATAAGACAATATACACTAAAGGACTTTCATTTTTCTGTTTTCTTCCATAGACACTCTTGCCTAATAATTCAGTTAAGAGTCTCTTGTATAAACCATGTTGTCTTTGTTTACTTTTATTGTTGAGTATCCATCTACGCTCTTATAATTCCAGTTTTGCAAAGAAGCAAGGGCTATTAATCAAATTTAACTAAAATGGCTCTTCTTTGGACCATCTTTTTCGGCAATAGCAAAGAAGTAAATCATGTAGAAGGAATCCATTAGAATCATTATACTTAGGAAACAACATGTTTATGGCTAATTATAATAATGTCTCTTGGTAATATCTTGATGTTATACTTGAACACACAGTAGAAAATTGCTCAATGTTCCTGTTTCTCTTTATCCACTAAAGATAGAACAGTTATTTCAAACCAACTTTTGTGTGCATGTGTGGTATGTATGTATGTCAGGGAGGTGGGGGGGTTGTAATCTACTTTCTTCCTAAAATATTAAATATTATCTAGCATATATTTATTTTAAAATTGTTTTAAATTAGTTTGGCTTCTTTTTCAAAGTTGTATAAGAATCTTTATGATGTAGGGTGTCACCTCTAAGTGACGTCAGAATTTTCAATTTTTAATTTAATTATTTTTAATGTTGGCTTCAACATTCGCACAATGGAATATAATTTGTTATTTGAATGCAGATTCATTTGTTATTTAGTTTTATGCATGCTTCTTATAAAACATTTAAACAATACAAAGTAGATGAAGCCAATGGTTTTCATCGTCAGATCTATTGGAGATAACAGAATATGTCTTTATCTATGTCCACACATTAAAGTTGATGAACTGCAATATGATTTTGTTTCTTACAATTTACCAACTCCCCTAAAGAAAGGAAACTCAATTGGGTAGCATTAATTTGAAACTGGGCGAGCTCACTCTCTCACTTAGAGAGGGGAAATCTCAGGTCAGACTTCCTTCAATCCTCCACCTTTTCCTTCTCAAAATTTAATATGTATACTAATCACCAAATATCTTAGTCTATTTGGATAACTATAATAAAAATACTATGGACTGGGTGATTTATCACGTTTATTTCTTACATTTCTGGAGGCTAGGAAGTACAAAATCAAGGCACTGATAATAATCCACTTCCTGGCTCATTGACCTCCAACTTTGGCTTATTACCTCATGTGGCCAGAGAGCTCTCTGGGTTCTTTTCTAAGAACACTTGTTCCATTCATGAGGGCTCCACGCTCATGACATAAACACCTCCCAAAGGCCCTTCCTCCTAATACCATAACATCAGGGGTTAGAATTTCAACATATGAATTTTGGGAGGACATGACACTTAGTCCATAATACCTAGGGAATCTTGTTAAATGGCAGATTATGATTCAGTTTTGGGGTGGATCCTAAAATTCTGTATTTTCAGCAGGCTCCTTGATAATACTCCTACTTCTAGTCCTAGAAGCACACTGCACAGCAAAAAACAGTCTATACCTTTTCCCCTCCCTTCTCTAGATTCGGTAATGGTAAAAAAAAAAAAAAAATGTTTAAAGAAGATAATTTAGGTTATACAAACTTTAACACTTCATAGAGTCTCCATTTGGAGAACTGCAGAATGGGGCAGAAGGCAGAAAGCTTTTGTAGGATAAAGAATAAAGAACAAGGAAGGGGATAAAAATAGAAAACTATCTAATTGGCTGGGGCCACATAGTCAACTTTGGAGTGAGAAGGAAAAGGAAGTAAGTCTAGAGCCCAGAGTTGGCTTGCTGTTTGGTGATTGGTCAACTGGATATACTGTCTGTATTGTCACGCAGAGCATTTACAATGACACAAATGTTATGTGAGTTTCAGTTTGCTGATGTGGTACCCCAGCAGGAGCCCTGCGTCTTGGGCCTAGAAATTTATTTCAACAGTGTTGTTACTATTCTCCAGTAACTTAGAATTTCTGGTGTGGAGTTAAGGCCATCTGGTAATAAGCAGCATATGCTATTACTGATAACGCTTTCCTTTAGATGTGTAGAATTTGTATTTTGTTTTGGCCTTGACTATTGATGGCAGACACTGCGGAGGGAGGAGGTGTAAAGATCCAAGTCTACCTTTGTACCAGGATACCAGTAATTCCCAGATCCATTCATATAGAACTTCCCTAGTTTATTATGAGTAGGTGCTGCCTATCTCGAGATGTCAAACGGCCTTTCTGAGCGGGGTTTAAAGTGTTCAGTACGATTCCAGTAATACTATTGGACAGATTCTGGTATCCCCGCAATTCTAGGAGGGTATGATTACCAAAGGAGGGAGAAGATACAGGTCTGCTTTTTTTTTAAAAAAAAGCATTAAAAGTATTTTAGCATGTGTGGTTTTGACAGCTTAGAGGAATATAGCAATTCTTATTTTTTTAGAAAAATATTTTATTTGCTTTTAACAATTTATTGATTCAAAAAACATCCTAACATCATTTTTAGTCCTGTATGGATTCCTAGATATATAAGTAGTGCCCAACTAAGGCAAAGACAGTATGCTTAATTCTTTCACTAACAGCTGGGCCTGGGTTTCCCTGTCACTTCTTTTAAGCTTAAAAAAGGCAAATAAAGATGGAATATGGAAATGTAATTTATAAGAGATGAAGGAAGGGACTTCACTGACCTCTAAAGAAAAAAGGAAAGCAATTCTGAAAATTCCTAATGCTATTGCTATGTTTAAGACATTTCTTATATTTTTGTTGCTATTCCATTTTGCTTTGTTTTCCCAGAATGGCTTGCTATTTGTGGGCAGTTGTCTGGAAGTGGTAGGAAATTATTTTTAAATTGTAGACATCAATATACTACAAAGCTTTTGCATTAAGCACTGGCTTATATAAATTTATAAAAATAATTATATTGAAAAGGAGCTAAACTCAAACAGTTTGAATCATCCAAATATTTTTTTTAAAGATTTTATTTATTTATTTTGACAGAGAGGGAGAGAGAGACAGTGAGAGAGGGAACACAAGCAGGGGGCGTGGGAGAGGGAGAAGCAGACTCCCCACTGAGCAGGGAGCCCAATGCGGGTCTCCATCCCAGGACCCTGGGATCATGACCTGAGCCGAAGGTAGACACTTAATGACTGAGCCACCCAGGCGCCCCCAAAATATTTTTGATGTTAGGAACTCAGAGGTTCTTGTACTTGTAAACACAAAGACTAGTTTGACAAGAGGCTTTGTTTTGCATGAGCTACTGCATAAATTACTCCTTAGTAGAACTCAGGGAAAATTATTTCTCCACCCTTCCCCGCAGGAATATTTTGAAGGAAAACTAATCAACAGCACCTTTCACATACCACAGAGCTGCAGGACATCACAGGGTTATCACCAATGGCAACCATATCCCAATGTGGTTTGGATATTAAACTCATCTTTGATTAGGAAAGAATTCAAGGTGCATCCTACTTGGAATTCTTTGTTAAAAGGTTTGTGAGGGACAATGTATTTGCCTTCCATGCAGCCATAGTTCTTGGACTTTTGTATTTCAAAGATGAGTCTGTAGCATAGTAAAAAGAAAAACAAAACAGGGAATTGGGCACATTTGTACACAACTAATTGAACCAAAATAAGTGCTTTAAATAAATCACTAATTATAAATCACTGTCATTTCTAAAATATAAAAATTTTAAGTAGGGAAAATCTCTGATAAGATAGAGTACGAAAGAGGGGTGCCTGGGTGGCTCAATTAAGCGTCCAACTCTTGGGTTCAGCTCAGGTCATGATCTCAGGGTCCTGAAATCAAGCCTTGCATTGGGTTCCGTGCTCAGCAAGGAGTCTGCTTGAGATTCTCTCTCCCTTGCCCTCTGCTCCTCCTGCTTATACTCTCTCTCTGTCTCAAATAAATAAATAACTCTAATTAAAAAAAAAGAGTACTAAAGTGGCAATTAGGATAGTAGCTCTCATCTATCAGTAAATCGTTCTCATTCTCAGACCATGTAATTGATGTATATTTTCTCATTAACTGTTTTTATTTGTTTGTGTTGTATTCTAAGTGGAGTACAACTAACTACAAGCTGGTGAAAACTATTTTAGGTCACAGTTTAGTTATAACATTGGGAATTTTTCCCTTGTCAGAAGTGACTGGCTATGATTTCTGATTCATCTGAGAATTAAGCTATAGAAATCCAGTGAACTAGAATTTAGTGGAATTGGTTGTATAGTTTATGGCTTCAGAAAGGAAAGGAGTGATACATTTTTATTCTTTTAAAAAAATATGGGTCTCTTCATTGCACTATTCTCTTTTTTTTAAAGATTTATTTATTTATTTTTAGAGAGAGAGAGAGAGAGCAGGGGAGGGGCAGATGGAGAGAATCTCAAGCAGACTCCCCACTGAGCAAAGAGTCTGATTCAGGGCTTGATTCCGTGACCCATGAGATCGGGACCTGAGCCAAGACCAAGAGTAGGACACTTAACTGACTGAGCCACCTAGGCACCCCTTTCACTCTTCTGAATTAATAATAAAATAAAATTTTACCATAAATAAAATGTATATACAAAAACAGGCCAATATCTTCCTTTGAGCCTTATACATCATTTTATTAGTGAAACCAAGAGTCACACTTACTTGGAGGATGGGAGGATGTTAGCATTTCTCTAGTTAAACAGGTACCTCAATTGCACTATGAAATATTAATGCTAAATCATATTCTCAATTGCTGTGATACTCACTCCTTAAAACTTCTTCTGCAGTAGATACAAGTACTTTCAAGAGGGAATAGAGGGTGCCTGGGTGGCTCAGTTGTTAAGCGTCTGCCTTTGGCTCAGGTCATGATCCCAGGGTCCTGTGATTGAGTCCCACATCGGGCTCCCTGTTTGGCGGGAAGCCTGCTTCTCCCTCTCCCACTCCCCCTGCTTGTGTTCCTGCTCTCACTGTCTCTCTCTGTCAAATAAATAAATAAAATCTTAAAAAAAATGAATAATTTAAAAAAAAGAGGGAATAGGAATTGAGCCTGTGAAATTCTTTCACTGATAAATGTATTTTATGTATATTTAATTAGTCATCATAATTTGAGACATCTGAAGCAATAATTATGCAATAATGTTTGGTTCATATAACAATGGATCCCTTGAGAGCTCATAAATATGATGCAATTTAAAGTATATTAAATATATTCATCTTCCTGGAATAAAAAAACATACTGCAAAATCCAAGCTAAAGCAAAGGCCAGTTCAAGAAATTAGTCTCTGGAATAAAATTCAACTTTATGTGCTCATTTTGAAAGATTACTAGAAATAAAACTTGGGGAAGAAAGATAGTGTCATTTTCTTCTAGCATAATTATTCTATGTTGGGGGAAATACATAATATTAAAATATTTTAAATCTATTATTATATTTAAAGCACTCATTAAAAGAATGATAACCCATTTGGTTCCACTAAAAATGGGGTGGTACAAGAACCATTATTTGGCTGAATTAAGCATCTAGTGCAGTGCTGGGCACTTGGTAGATATTTAGTAAATATATGCTTAAGGAATGAATTACTGAAAGGCAGTTGTGTTCTTTTCTCATTTGTCTGATAGTGTTTCTGTGTGTGTGTCCATGTTGTATTATATAAATGACCTGAGATTTAAATTTGATTTTTAAAGTTTAAAGACTAGATGAGCATATAGATATACTTACTCATAAGAAAAATAACTATACAATTTTTAAGTGTGGAATTCACAGAGCAGTGAGATAATTTATTTCTGTTATGAAAACTTATAGTTTGGGAAGTTTCAGTCCATGGTGTATGTACTTAACGTGGTAGGAAGTGTCATGTTCTATGTTCAGTAAATCCTGTAAGAAAACAAATGCAGTACAAAATTGAAAATTTAGAATTTGTTTTAGAAAACTTGGCCACATGATAATCTACACATCAAATGCAAACAAAGGAAGCAAACTGCTGCAGGAAAATAAAAATCCTGTTCTCTTGAGTACAACAAGAAGTGAATGATTGCTAAAGGAAGTATCAATTGTGGCAAGTATGTATACGCTAATCCCCGGGATATATAGGTTGGTTTGCTAAAACAGCAATCACATAAATCATCTTATTAAGCCCTTTATTATCAATAGCTTTTGAATGCAAAATAGGAGATTCTTTTCCATAAGAAAAGAATAATTTTATCCTGGACAGGAGTTCCCTTTTCAAAGTGGCTTTGTTTCAAGAATGTATGTTGACATATGTTAAGAAAAAAGAAAAAGAAGAAGATAACAGGAGAGGAAGAAAAGGGGAGTATGTCAGAGGGGGAGACGAACCATGAGAGATGATGGACTCTGAAAAACAAACTGAGGGTTCTAGAGGGGAGGGGGGTAGGGGGATGGGTTAGCCTGGTGATGGGTATTGAGGAGGGCACGTTCTGCATGGAGCACTGGGTGTTATGAACAAACAATGAATCATGGAACACTGCACCAAAAACTAATGATGTAATATATGGTGATTAACATAACAATAAAAAATTAAAAAAAAAAAGAATGTATGTTGAAGACAGTTTTATTGAGAATGTGAAGGCAGCTTATCTCAATGCAATGATTTGGATTGACATTGCATTTTGGTGCACAGCCTGCTAATACATAGAATTGTATACCAAACTTTAATTGGGAGATAGTGAGCTAGAAATATAGTGGTCAATTTTATAGAGTATTTCTATATGACACAGAGGAATACTGTAATATATGTCAAGAATAATAGATTTTACATCAATTAATATTTTATTTGAAGTAACATTGTTTACTTTCACTGTTTTAAGTGGCTATGTATCTAATGCCAAATTCCTAAGTATTGACTGAAGAATCTCTATTATGTATTACTATTCTAATGGGTGTTTCATAAAATTTATAAGACATTTTACTCATGATTATGTGCAGCAAGCAAATAAGCAGTGTGCCTTCACAGAAAATTCTGAAGAATTAACATATGGCTACTAATTTTGTTTTCAATTAGATCAGGGGTCAGCAAATTTTTTCTATAAAGGACAAGATAGTAAATATTTTAGGTTTTGTTGGCCAAGAGGCAAAATTGAGCATATTATGAAGGCACTTATGTAACAAGAGAAAAAATGCATTTTTGTATTTTTTATATATTGAACTCAAAATAGAATAACAATCTAGTATAATTATAGAATTATTTTAATAACATTTTATCTAATTGAGGTTCAAATTAATTTTCCCTGTCGTAAAAATTGATTGCAAATATTCATTTGTTAATGCTGATCTGAAATGAAATTTTACAGATTTCATCTTTGAAAATGATTTCTCAACTATAGAGATACTGCCAAATACTGATATCAGTCCACTAACATATGATTTTAATTGCACATATTTGTCCCTTAGAAGCAAGTTAGAATTCGATCATATTCTTCTCTTGATATTTGTCTCTTATTGTGTCACTGCATTGCAAAGTAACATTCTCAATCAAAAATTTAGGTGGAAGCTTCTCAATTTTGAAGTTAAATGGATTTTGAAATAAGGAAATTTCCTTTGTTATTTTCATTATGATGGGAAGCATGCTCTTGGAACTGCAGTTTGATCTGGGAAAATATGCAATCTTTAAATATTTGTGGAAATGGAAATCTTGTTCTAATTTTTGACAAAGGAATAAATGAATAGAGCAACTTGACATTGCTAATGATTCATATAACATTAGTTAACTAAATGACATTGTTTATGTTCCACTATAAGCACAGTTTTGCCTTGTAATTGTAGATTGAATTCATTAAGAAACATTTTCAAGTCTGCAGCAAAAGCTAATTTCCAAAACTATTCAATAATTGTTGATATTGTCCAAGGGCAATTCTCATTGAGAAAAATATTCCAATCTCATCTTTAAGCTGAGAAATTGTTAACCAGTGTTAATTCATCAAACTTCCATGTGGTAGGACAAGTCAGAATATTCAGCTTCTATTTCTGACAAAAAAAAAAAAAAAATACAGAGCTACCCATCCGGAGTGAATGAAATTTACAGTGATGCTGTTGGCTGATAATGCGGTAGATTCAGATATTGTGTGGAAAGTACTTGCTGATGAGTAATAAATAAATATAGACTTAAACACCTTATATTTTCATAAGCTTTGTAAATTTATCCAAATTTGCCTTTTTCTGTTCCACATCAGTTGATTTTTCCCAGGATCAGTTGAAATACATTTTAGCAGATTCTACTTCAGGTTGTACTGAATTAGCATTTCTCAACTTCTTTAAAAATACTGTCACTTATAGTTGTTCCAAGCATGTTGTTCTTAGAGAATGATTCTGCAGCCACTTCAAACTCTATATTGACTTCTCACATAAATGACCAAGAATTATTAGTAGCATCTGTTGATTCATACAAAAACCTCAGAAATCATTTACTTTGTTCTTCAGTTGATTATTGATGTTGCTCTAAACTCTTCAAGCAACTATCCTTGCAGGAAGGATAACTATTTTTATAATGTAAGCGTGCAATAGCCATACATAGCTCCCTGGCAGTGCAAAAACAGGTGGCAAGCTATTTTGGCCCATTTGTCATAGATTGCAAACATTTGTACTACATGATGATTCTGAGAGATGTACAATTTCTTTTTTATAAAGATTTATTTATTTTGAGAGAGAGAGAGCAAGATTGGGGGGGCGGGGCAGAGGGAGAGAGAGAATCTCAAGCAGATTTCACCCTGATTGAGAAGCCTGATGTGGGGCTCGATGTGGGACTCAATCCCATGACCTCCAGATCATGACCTGAGCCGAAACAAAGAGTCGATGCTTAACGGACTGAGCCACCCAGGTGCCCCTAGAGAGATGTACAATTCTTGACACAGAGTGGGTCCTTGATAAATGACTATTAATTGGAAGTATGTATGCACACACACACACATACATACATATTATATATACACATACAGAGGTGTATATATGTTTATATGTTAGTGTATATTATTATTATTTATTTATTTTGTATTTGAGTTTAGGTAAATGTAGATATAAATGGAAATATAAACTATAATACCTTTCTTCTTGGGATAGGATTATGTGCTGGAGACAGTTCACACCAGCTAACTAGAGTCAATTGTTCAAATTACTGACGTTTTTGAGCTGAAGATTAAATTACATACACTTAAATACATTTTACTAGAAAGGTAACATATCGAATTTCATCTCTTCTTAATTATCATACCACAGGTTCCGGTTTTCTGTGTCCTTGAGGTTATTTATGTCTATTGTATCTTTATGGTGCAAATACTGTGTGAAGATGTGCATCTATGAATTTCTTCCCAAACCTGTATTCAGTGACTATACATTGTACACATTAAAACAGGCTATGATGGGTATTTACACACAATGATAGGCAAATGCTACAAATCAGGACTTGATTTATAGTTTTGTTGATTGTCTAGACTTAAGAAATTATTGGAGTACGTGCTAATAATGTAGATTAAGTGTAAATGTGTGTAGGGTTGGTATTTATTACATTGTTGATAATGTACACATACACAAATAATATTTAAAAACTATTATCCAAATCAGCACAGAAGTTGGTCAGGTCAGATAGTAAAGTTTAATTTCCTCTTTTTCATTAATGTGCTTGAAAAATATCAGTGACCATTCCCAACCCACCACCGCTCTCTGAGGCTGCCTGCTTGGGCCTTGCCAGGCTACTCCTAGCTTGGTCACCACCTGCATTTGAATTCTCCACTAAAAGAGTGATGGTGGGGGGGACAGGGATAGAAGGGAAACTACAGAGGAAGAGCCTTCCCAGAACTGGCCCCTAGTCTTTGTCAGTCTTTTATTATTATTATTAACATGTAATATATTATTTGTTTCAGGGATACAAGTCTATGATTCATCAGTCTTACACAATTCACAGCACTCACCATAGTACTTACCCTCCTTAATGCCCATCACCCAGTTACCCCATTCCCCCATCCCCCGCAACCCTCAGTTTGTTTCCTGAGATTAAGAGTCTCTTAGGGTTTGTCTCCCTCTATGGTTTTATCTTGTTTCATTTCTTCCTGTCTTCCCCTATGATCCTCTGCCTTGTTTCTTAAATTCCACGTATCAGTGAGATCATATGATAATTGTCTTTCTCTGATTGACTTATTTCACTTAGCTTAATACCCTCTAGTTCCATCCAGGATATTGGAAATGGCAAGATTTCATTTTTGATGATTGTGTAATATTCCATTGTATATATATTGTATATAATACATATATCTCAGTGTGTGTGTATATATATATATATATATACATCTTCTTTATCCATTCATCTGTTGATGGACATCTGGGCTCTTTCCATAGTTTGGCTATTGTGGACATTGCTGCTATAAACATTGGGGTGCAGGTGTCCCTTTGGATCACTACATTTGTATCTTTGGGGTAAATACCCAGTAGTGCAATTGCTGGGTCATATGGTAGCTCTATTTTCAACTTTTTGAGGAACCTCCGTACTGTTTTCCAAATGGGCTGCACCAGCTTGCATTCCCACCAACAGTGTAGGAGGGTTCCCCTTTCCCTGCGTTCTCGCCAACATCTGTCATTTCCTGACTTGTTAATTTTAGCCATTCTGACTGGTGTGAGGTGGTATCTCATTGAAGTTTTGATTTGGATTTCCCTGATGCTGAGTGGTGTTGAGCACTTTTTCAAGTGTCTCTTGGCCATTTGGATATCTTCTTTGCAGAAATGTCTGTTCATGTCTTCTGCCCATTTCTTGATTGGATTACTTGTTCTTTGGGTGTTGAATTTGATAAGTTCTTTATAGATTTTGGATACTAGCCCTTTATCTGATATGTCATTTGCAAATATCTTCTCCCATTCTGTCAGTTGTCTTTTGGTTTTGTTCACTGTTTCCTTTGCTGTGCAAAAGCTTTTTATCTTGATGAAGTCCCAGTAGTTCATTTTTGCCTTTGTTTCCCTTGCCTTTGGCGATGTTTCTAGGAAGAAGTTGCTGCAACCTAGGTCAAAGAGATTGTTGCCTGTGTTGTCCTCAAGGATTTTGATGGATTCCTGTCTCACATTTAGGTCTTTCATCCATTCTGAGTCTATTTTTTGTATGGTGTAAGGAAATGGTCCAGTTTTATTCTTCTGCATGTGGCTATCTTTATAGTGCTGTGCCCAGAGCACTGTGGGCCCTCCATAAATACCAGTTTAACAGAAAGTAACAACTAAGAATTCAATCCCTTAGAGAATGAGAGGAGATGCAAGCACGGTCACTGAGGGTCATGAGGCTTCCTGAAATGCAGTCCTGAAGCCGTTGGAGGTAAATCCCTTCTTTTCCTCCCAGGAAAGGCTGTCATCTCTGTCATGCCCTGTCCTGATACAGACTGAATGTCAAGCCCAGGTCCAAATCCCACTTTTGACCCTGGAGGCATCTGGGCAGGCCTGGTGGAGCGTGGGAGGGCTGGGCGAGTAGGGAGGAGAGCGTGTCCAAGTCAGAATGGAGCCCCCTGCAGGCCCTTGACTCACCCACGCTCCTTGGCTGAGGAGTCTGGGAGAAAGAAACACACCGCTGAGATTGAGCACTTCAGTTTGCGTGGTAGGCAGTTTGCCTGACCCTGGTCAGAGCTCAGCCCCTTCCTAAATGAACCAGAAATCCCTCTGCTCTGTACTCCTACTACAGGGGCTCAGTGGCCAGAACTCCTAGGGACCTGCGTGGGGATCACAGCCTGAGGACCCTATGCTAGGACCATCAGGGATGGTTGTCCACATTGCTTGGCAGCCACCTGCGGCTGTGCTGGGCTTCCTCCTGTGAGACACTGAGGGTTGTGAGGCCAGAGATCTAGACCTGGGATGTTCTCTGAAGGATGTGGGGTGTGAGGCCTGACACAGCCTGCACTGGGGCTTCCCTTGCCCAGCCCGAGAAGGTGCCGCTTCCTTTTTTTCCCTCTTCGTTCTGGCTCCCAAAATCCTTTCCTTTGGTTTCTCAACAGAACAGGCCATGTGTGCCTCCTAGTCTTTCTGTGTCCAAACATCCTTTAACTGTTTTCCCTTTAAAGGAATCTCTTCAAATTTCAGAGCCCATTACTTTTTAAAATGAGGTGACATATTTGCCATTAAATTAGTTCCAAATATCTGTAATGTTATTGTTTAGATGGAGAATATAGATGGCTCATGAAAGACCCTGGTGGGTAAGGGAGTGAAAAGCAGGTCAACCTCTCTGGATAGTAATTTGTGAAAATATGTGAAGAACTTTTAAAATATTTGTCAACTTGATCCATCCTTTTCTAGGATCTTTAGAAAAAGGTTATATACAAAGATCATTACAGTATTATTTAAAGAAGAGAAAGATGAAAACAATTTAAATAACCTACAATGAAGAACTGGTTAAATAAATTATAGTATGTTCATTTTATGGGGCATAAGTTGTCCATGAAACGGTTTATTAATCGTGCCATCAAAGAAAAGGGTAAGAGATAAAACTATGTAAAACAAAACAAAACAAAAAAATTCCACCTCAAAATAATCACTGAACATTTTAAAACACAGGCTTGTAAAAGGTTAATTTACATTTGCTAAGAATACCACAGATTTAAAAAAAAAAAGAAACTTGGTAGAAAAATTGTCAAAAAACATGAATAGTGAATTCTCAAGGGAAATTTTGATATATGTAAGAAAAAAAAAAACCCTTAAAACAAGTTAAAGTAGGTACTTGTTGGTGCTGATCAGATTGTTAATATTAAAAAGTCCTTATATCAATGCTACCAGTACCAGTAGCATTCACAAACACGGTGTACATTGTTAAAACCATTCTGGAGGACAGTCTGTTAAATTTATTCATGAAATATTTGGTCTTCATAAATCTGTCAGGCACTGAGGAGGGTTGTTTATAGGGTTGGGGTGAGGTGAGAAGTGTACTGCTATCAGCCCCCTAAGGAGATGTTGTCTGCATTTAGGGTTTTTACCAGTGGGCAGAGTTGACTTCCCTGCTCTATTGACTTGGACCACATGACTTGCTTTGACTAGTGGAATACAGAAAGATTTGAGAGTATGCCGGCTCACATGGAGGTTTTAAGAATGTGCTATGTTCTGCTTGCCCTATTGTGCTTGGGACATCCCCCATGAGAAGAAGGTCCCTAAATAGCTCCTTTATCCTGGGCCTTTGAGTAAGAAACCAATCTGATTAAGTGGAACAGACTTGAAACTCAGGTGTAACCAAGACCAGGGTACTGATTGTAAAGAAAAACAAAAAACAACAAACAACAAAACAAAGAAACTGCCATTGAAAATAGTAAATTCTTGTTGTCATAAGCCCCTGAGATTTGAAAGGTGGTTTGTTATGCATATTGTACATCATTGTTACTACAGCAAAACCTGTGTCATATACGTGTACAGGGAAGAACTGTTTTATCCAAATGCCCTTAAGCCCCTCCATCTCCTGCCCTAAAACACTGGAAATAGTAAATGAAGAAAATAGATCGAATAGATTGACTCTTTGGAGATATGGGGGCAGATATGCACATTTAACAAATAATCACATACATAATTATATAGTGGCACATTGTCCTAAGTATTAGCCAAGAAAAATAGAAAAGTATAGTGTATGAAGATAAAGAGGAACAGAAGGAATCAATTTCAGTTGGAAAATCAGTGAGAGCTTCTCTAAGTACATCCCATTTAAAACATGAAAGAGTAAGAGGTAGACAAAGAATAAGAAGAAAAGCATCTCGGGCAAAGGGAAAAGAGGGAGCAAAAGGGAAGAGGAGCTCATGCTCTTGAGGCACTGGCAGGAGACCAGGGAGTTCAGAGTAAGCACAGAGTAGGGTCTGGGGGGCTAGTAGCACCTTGCAGTGAATTTGGGGGGGTCTAGGCTAAGCATAATGCCACCTATGAACAAGTATTTATTTTAACCTAAAATTTATTTCTGTAAGCCTATTAGTCTCAGAACTAGAATAGATTCAGCCCTTGGTATATAAAAATGAGCTTGGCATTTTGAATGCCTCCAAATGTGAGGCTGTTCCTGTAAAGCTCTTACCACAGTTCATGTCACATGTGGACTTTTTAAACACTGTCAATTGAAACACTATCTAGAAATAGAGGAAAAGGAAACAGTTTACTCATGAAATCACTTTTAAATAAATGATAATTATGAAATATTATCCTAAGGACTATAATTTTTGTCACCTTTCGTTTGAAGAATTGTATAATCACTTAACTATAACAGTGAAGCTAAAGAAGAGGAAATTCCTCCTTTAAAAGAGAGAAAAAATTGCTCTTTTTCTGGGTCAACAGTAGAGTCTTCCTAAATACCAACAACAAAGTAATGTAATTACACTATCTAAAAATCAAGTAAAATGGAAACATTTACTCATAAGTTTCTCATCTTATAAAATACATTTATAAAACACTATACTATGAATTACAGTCTATAAAATTTCTATTTGAGCTATTGTATAATCACTTAAATAATGGTAATAATGCCAAAATATAAAAAAGTTCAAAGTTGTTTTGGAAGACCAAAAAAAAAAAAACTTGCTATATTTCTGGATTATTTTAGTAGACTCCTTGACAACAACAAAAACATTGTAATTATACTACCTAGAAGTAGAGTAAAATGAATCAATTAACTTATAAAATTTACCTTTAGATCTTTGCTTTTTATATATTACCTTTATAGTCTAAAGTTATAAATCATTATCTTAAGACTTACAATTCTATAAAACTTTCATTTGCATCAATGTATAATCACTTCATAGCAATAAAACTAAGAGAAAAAAATCAAAATAATTTAGTAGAAAAGAAAGTGCCTTATCGTGGTTTGGGATCTCTTAAGTAAGCATATTGGAAGGTAGAATCAACCCAAAAGCTGAAACATTTCTGTTTTTAGGTTGAGTGGAGAGAAAACTGAATTAGTGCTAGGTGTAGAAACATTTGTTGCCAGTGGAGAATGCCCAGGGTCATGGAAGTCCCTTAAAGGAGGTGATTTCTGGGGAGGTTTGTTTTTGCTTTCCCTTCTGTAACAAATGGCTTCTGATGGTAGGATGAGGTGGAAGATCAGACTACCCATTCAGATGGGAGTTTTAAATCAAAGGAAGATCCTTAGTATCTTCCATACAAAAGCAGTAAGACAATCTCTGTCTTTGTCTTATTGAGGAGCTGCTGTATCTTTTTCTCCTGGGGTCCTGACCCCCTGTGGGTGGCATCTGGTTCCCACCAGCCATGGGACCCTGGATTGCTGCCCCATTACAGCATCACGCACCTCCTTCCTCAGGACCTGTTCATACAGAGAATTCCCTGGTGGTCTTCCAGGGACTCTGACAAATGTCCCATTTAGAACATCGGAGACTTAAAGATATTTTTCAAAATAGCCACATTCCGTTCTAACTCAACAAAATTTTGTCTAAAGTTTCCACTTTTTTCTTTAAGTTATCAAAGTTATTCTCAAACATCAGTGTTCCCCACCTGTTATCATGAGCTTTTCTCTTGTGGGAAATTCTCTGACACTGATACTTACCAGTGACTATTTCCAGTTCTTCTGAAAGACTTGGCTTCTATTTTGCATGTGTCCAATGCTTCACATGCATAGCTCATCTTTTCAGTTGCTTTGGAAAGACGTTCCTCTTTTTGTGTGTGTTAAATTCACTCTAAATTGAATATTTCTTGAGCATGCATTTCTTTTTCTTGATGCAGTTCAAGGAGGACAGGAAGTTTCTGCTGGGGAAGTTTTTGCTTTTTACTTTCTAACTGATTTTTCTGATTGCAGCAAAACTTTCTCATTTTGGAGAGTTTTAATATGATCGTTAAGTGCATTGATTATTTTACCTTCTTCAGCTAATTTAGTGTACATTTGGTTTCTTTCTCTTCAAGACTTCTTAAGAAAGTGCTTAGTTTCCTATGGCTGCTATAACAAATTACCCCAAACTTAGTGGCTTAAAATAATACAAATTTATTATCTGACAGTATGGACATCAGAAGTCCAAAATCAGTTTCACTGGACTAAGATTAGGTGTCAGCAAGGCTGCTGCATTTCCTCTAGAAGCCCTAAGGGCAGAGTCCTTTCCTTGTCTTTTACAGCTTTTAGAGGCTGCCTCTATTCCTTGGCTTATGGCCACATCACTTTGTCGTCTGCTTCTATCATATCATTTCCTTTTCTGACTCTGACCCTCCTGCCTCCCTCTTATAAGGACCTTTGTGATTGCATTGGGCCCACCCAGAAAATCCAGGATACTCTCCCCATTTTAAGATCCTTCACTTAGTCAAATCTAACAAGTCCCCTTTGCCTTTAAGGCTCTAGGGATTAGGACATAGAAACCTATGGGCCACCATTATTCAACCTACCACATCAAGTCATTTCTTCCAACCTTCTACTAAGATGTCTCTAGTTTCTGGTATATTTGTTTTATGGAATTCCAAGTTCCTGCAATCCATGTTGTCTTCTTGAAGACCAGGATTGCTCAGCTTTAGCAAACAATCACCTAGTAATTTGATCTTTTACTTTTCAAACTTACTCCATACCGCTTTAGAGTTTTATGTCATTGCATTTCCCTTAAGGTTCACCTGCTCTTCTTTTCTATCCTCCTACTTGTGAAAGCAGCTTCATGCTTTCCTGAAGATTAGAGTTTTCATTCAATGTATTTTTTAATGTTCTCTGAAGTTCTACTTCATTTTTCTGATGTATAATGAAGGGCATTTTAGTTGCAGGTACTTGGCATTCTAAGTGTCTTGCACCATCTGCCATTTAAAGACCATTTACCATTTGCCATCAGCCTAATTTTTTCTAAACATTTTGATTGATAACTCTTCTTCAGTTTTTTTCTAAGTCTCTCTCTCTCTCTCTCTCTTTTTTAAGATTTTACTTATTTATTTGAGAGAGAGAGCACAAGCAGGGGAAGTGGCAGAGGGAGAGGGAGAAGCAGATTTCCCACTGAGCAGGGAGCCCGACGCGGGGCTCCAACCCACGACCCTGAGATAGTGACCTGAGCCCAAGGCAGATGCTTAACCAAGTGAGCCACCCAGGCGCCCCTTTTTCTAAGTCTCTTAAGCCCAAGTAAAGAGTTGGAGCTTCTAGGTCCTTATTTATGGCCTCCAGGTTTTGTATTTCTATTAAATTGTTCTCAAGTCTGGCTTCCATTAAACTTAATTCAATGCCTGGGAGTTACCCTTTATGATGCTAAGCATCTAAAAGATGTGCTCTCTTTTCTTCAGATGGGCAGAAACTCCAATGGCCAGGTCTTTGTCTCTAACTGTGTAAAGTAAGGTTCTAAGTGATTAAAGAATTCTAACGTAACTAAAACTACACCTTCTCCTACAGCAACCTGCAGAGATTTGGGCCTGTTCTGAGGTCCCTTGTCTGCAGTGCCACTGCCTGCCTCAGTCTCTAGGACCAGAGTGATATAGAGCATCACAGCCATCAGCTGACTTACCATGACCCCCGAGGCCAAACTAAGCCACATCACATTGCCAGGCCAGAGAATTCAGTCAGCATTCTGCCTGGAACCACACCAGTGACTGATACTCAAGACAGAACTTAGTGTAATTGGGGAAAAAGGGGCAAGGACAGTAGAAGATAATTTCCCAACTTTCCTAACATGGTGACAAACATACATAGGCATAGTATGATCCCAGGGGATATATAAGCCTAGAGACCCGTGAAAATGCTCAAGGGCTCTGGTAACAACAGCCCTGTCCAGTTCCCTAAGCACCCTGGGAATCCATGTCTTGTCTCATCTGCAAGCCATTTAAGGGCCCTGATTGGGATGCTCCATTGGTGGTGAAGCACTGGAAAGATTTGAAGGTTGCCAACTCTGGCCAATATTTCATCTTCCCTTAAATAAATTTTTCATTCTGTGTCTCATGGCCCATCCAAAATTTTCAGATTTAACAAATAAAAATACAGGGTGTTCAGTTAAATTTTAATTTTATAAATAATACATAATATTTTGGTATAACTATGTTCCATGTAATAGTTGTGACATACTAATGATAAAAGATATATTTGTTGCTTATCTGCAGTTCAAAATTTAGTAGGGCATCCTGTATTTTTATCTGGCAATCCTTTTTCTTGGAGGCATCATTCTGCCTACAATGGAATCAGAAAACTCACTGCTGTCAGTGCCTTTCCTTGTTTTGTGTTTGGCTAGCTCAAATGTGTATTGGGAGGAAAGTTATGGAGGGCTCAGCAAACTATTTCAAGCAGTGGTGTGCTGGAGCCAGATCCTACTGTGTGGTTATAGCTGATTGTAAACATCTTTGCCCACTCTTTGTTCAGCAGTGTCTCATTCATAGCTTCAAACAGGTCATGGTTGACATTTACACCAAAGAAATAGAGAAACACTGGGAATGAAAGCTGTGTCTAACCTCTGAGTCCCCCAGTCCCCTGGACAGTTTATTGTTTTTTAACTTACATGTGATTGATTATGATCCATCCTCTTTAACCATAAGCTTTGTCACTCTTAGGATATGGAAACATCTCTGAAGTCAGTTTTCTCCCGTGTACAGTAAGGTGAACAAGAAATACCATTGCCACCAGAGGTCGCTCTTAACCTCCCGAATCCAAAAGCACCCACACTACAAAAGGAATCTTGGTGCAGAGAATTAGGAAAGACATTTTCTGTACCATAAAGTACGTAATCTAAAATTCACTCTATAGTTTAACCTAACACTGTGGAGTTTCCATAGAACATATAATAGTTAAAGTACCAGTATTAAAGATATTATTAGTATCACTTTCCCACTGATTGTCAGGTACAGAAACACTTTATGCATTTTAGGCTCTTACGTGCCATCAGAAGAACTATGGGGCACCTGGGTGGCTCAGTCGGTTAAGCATCTGCCTTTGGCTCAGGTTGTGATCCCGGAGTCCTGGGATCAAGTCCCATGTCGGGCTCTCTGCTCAGCGGGAATCCTGCTTCTCCCTCTCCCACTCCCTCTGCTTGTGTTCCCTCTCTCGCTGTCTCTCTCTCTGTCAAATAAATAAATAAAACTTAAACAAACAAACAAACAAAAAAGAATTAAAGAAGATTACGAGAGGGAGGAAACTGTTTTTCATTAAGGTTGAGCTTTTCATATACAATCTCAGACATGCTGTGAGTTCACAGAACTAAGGAGAAGGCTTCGGGAGGGGTAAAACCCCTTGATGACCACATGATCAGTGAAAGGTGATGATTCATAGCATTTGACTTAAAACAGCACTGCTTAAAACATAGTTCCATTAAGCATATATTTTCTTAAATATTATTTAATGAAACTAAAAGTTTTTAGTGGACATTGCCTATAAGTTGTATGAAATGAATAAAATATTACCATTTCTGAGGTCAGAGTCTAATGGAGGAATTATATATATATATATATGTTTCCAAATAATAAACTGTTCAGTAGAGATTTCAACCACATGCTACAAGAATTCAGAAACACAGAGCGAGTCATTGTAACTTGTCTCTTTTCTTTTAAATTTGTTGACTGATTTATGGCCTGGATACTACCTTGGTGTGAACAAGAGGCTTCCATTCTACTGGGGGAAAGTATTAAAAGGTAAAGAAGGAAATTAATTATATAATGATTCCAAATAGTTCTAAGCACTATGAAGAAACTAACAGAGGGTCATGAAATAGGGAGGATCTGGGGTACAATTGCCACAGTCAGATAAGGCCTCCCTGGGGAGGAAGCCCTTGGGTCCTGAAGGAGGAGTTTGTTCTGTGAAGATCTAAAGGAAAACAGATCTAGGTGGAATCTAGGGGAACTTAAAAATCCCTGTGATGAGAACTCAGGGATACTTAGAAGAATTGATGGAGTTACTGGAGTGGTTAAAATACAAAATTTGTTGATAGGTATATTTGAAGGAATGTCCTTGCATATGTATGGAGGGACTTATTTAATTAACCTCTCTACAGTCTGAACTGGACAGGTTACTTGGTTACTAGGTGTGGTCAGTCTCCTGCAGGCTCTGAGAAGAGAACACAAACATGTCACAGAGAGGAAAGGTGAAAACACCCTTGCAGGAGAACAGCTTGCTCCAAAGCATGCTGACCATCAGATCTCACCTGGGAAGACTAAAGCCTCCTCAAACAGCATGGAGAGCTTTAAAACCCTGAACATGTGCCTAACAACTCTAGGAACCAGTCTAATGTTGTGCTGAAATTGAATGACACCGAGTTAGAATAGGCCTTTGTCCAATATTGGAAGGGATGAAAGATTTTTAAAATTCAAAATCATTGTGAGTGTAATTATATAAATCTACAAAACTGATAAGGGATTTTTTTTAAGATTTTATTTATTTATTTATTTATTTATTTATTTATTTATTTGAGAGAGAGAGAGAGAGAGAGAGAGAGAGAGAGAGAGAGCATGAGCAGGGGGGAGAGGGAAAAGCAGACTCTCCGCTGAGCAGGGAGCCTGATGTGGGGCTTGATCCCAGGACCCCGGGATCATGACCTGAGCCAAAGGCAGACGCTTAACCGACTGAGCCACCCAGGCATCCCCTGATAAGGGATTATTTAAAACATTTTAAAAGATGAACTTAAACTTAGCAATCATGTGAAAGTAGCTTTTAAAATTATTTTTTAAAGATACATAAAAATGAATTGTTTACTAGATTCAAGAAGCTGAGGAGGATTTTTTTTTTTTTTTTAAGAGAATACAATGTGATTTGCTTTCTATTTACACCAGGTTTCATGAATACCATCTTCTGGAAATATACTTTGTCCTTGTACTTCCATGCTATGTGTTGTACAAGTAAGTCACTCATTGATTTCTTCTTCCCAGGTCCTTGGTTGCTAGAATGTGGGCATGAGAGACATGGGCTGCAGAGTTTGCACACCTCAGGGGCCATTGTAGGGTTTGAGTATCTCTTCCCTTGTGGATGTGTGGGAGTAACTTGACTGAGTAACTCATCTGTTTCATTCATTCATTCATTCATTCATTCATTCAGTTTTAGGATCAGGTTGACATGGGCTCAAATTTTCTTTCCTTCACAGTTTTACTATATTATTCTATATAAACTATTCAAAACTATTTTTAAAATTCATCAATATCAAAAGGGAAATGAAGATACTACATATATTATTTAATGGTTTATTGAGATTGAATAAGAATGCACATGAAATGCTTAACATAATGCTGTTGGCCAGTGCTCTCAGTAAGTGGCAGAAAGCTCTTGCTGTTGTTTTTATTATTCATTTACTAATTCAAATGCTACTTATTACCTACACTTATTATTATGAGAACTGTGTTAGATTCTGAGAACAAGGACAACAAAGAATAGAGTTTGTCATATATATACATGTGCTAATATATTGTCTAATTTATTATATATGCATACATATATGACTACAAATTAGATGCTGCATAGAACTATGGGTAGAGAAATAGCTATAATCTCTGTCATGAAGAAACCAAGCCCAGAGAGAATGATGAATTTCCCAAGATGGCTCAGCTCATAGCAAAGCCAGGGTTTCACGGCAGCTCTGCCCAGCCCAGCCCAGCCTGTTTTCTTAACGAACAACACCAAAGTGCCTGTCTCTTTGGCACAATAAAGAATGGTTAGTTCCTTGTGAAATGATTGTGGGTGGGTGTTAGGAGAGGCTTGAAGAGTGGCATCTTTCAAGATGGCTTTGGAAAGGAAGGTAAAAGTTATGCGTTTACAGATATGGGGGAGGAGGGAAGATTGGAAGGATTAGTAGTAGAAAGGGAAGTTAGAATGTTCTTTCCATCAGAAGTAGAAAATAAAAAGCCTAGTTTCAGTAGTAGCAATAACAGGCAATTTTAAATTAAAATCCTTTTAATTAAGGAAAAGCAGAAAATTGTTCACCTTTTAAAGTTACTTATAAAGTTATTCCCTGTTGTTCTTTATTTTTTTTAAGATTTATTTATTTATTTTGAGAGAGTGAGAATGAGAGAGAGAGTACATGAGAGAGGGGAGGGTTAGAGGGAGAAGCAGGCTCTTCGCTGAGCAGGGAGCCCGATGCGGGACTCGATCCCGGGACTCCAGGATCATGACCTGAGCTGAAGGCAGTCGCTCAACTGACTGAGCCACCCAGGCGCCCTCCCTGTTGTTCTTAAGGACCTTATAGGAAGGCACACAATAAATTATCATAGCAAAAGACAAATTCCTTTTTTTTGGTAAAGTAGGGAAAGAGAAGAAAGAGGTTTTTTTTAATTAGTCTTCACTTAACTCAATGGTTAATAAGGACAAAAATAGAGCTCATATTTTGTCCATTTATAATGCATGCATTTTGTTGTTGGTTGTGTTTGCAAAATAAGGGATCGCTGACTGGTAGGCCATTGTAACATGTTACTGAATACTAATAGGTTATGTGAAAATTTGTGGAAAGAAAAAGGTGTTGCCACTATTGGTGAAAGGCATCAAATGGTTGTTCAAGTAATAAGTGCATACGATTATAGTGCTGAAGCAGCAACAGTGTAAAATATTTTGCATCAGAAATAATTTCAGTATTTCTGTACCTCTAAGTCTGTCACACACTTACTTGAATCCTACCCAGCTGGGAATCCATGGCCGACTACTTTGGTGCTTCCTCTTGTTATTTCCCCTTTGATTTTTCTGGGAACATCTTGAAAATACCAAGTCTGGCCAGCTGCCACCCTCTGTTTCTCTCCTTTCAATGATAAATATTACCAGAGCTTATTGATATATCCCCCCAACTATACCTGCTAGTATTTCATATTCTCTCATCACAGCCAAGTTTTCATTGTTGTTGATAATTCCCATATATCTATGCTTAATCCTCCTCTATTTTCCGAATTAATTCTTGCAGATTGGACCATTGAACTCAAGCACCTTATTTCCCTTCTTCCCAGTTCAACTCCAGTGTTACTGCTCCTACTCCATTGTTTTATTTACCAAAAGCTTTTCCGAGTATGTGTCACCATTAACCAGTTCCTCTTTAATGACTTATAATTTTGTTTCTATCCATTTTCCAGCCAGTGGAGGGCAATATAAAATAGAAACTGGACCTGGATGTTATTGCAGGTATACCCTTTCTGGATCTGTCACCTCACGTGTGGAATGGCAATAGGAATAATGCACCACATGGTTTGTTTGTGAAATCAGATACAGCATGTAAAGGATGTATCATACGCTTGGCAGAAACAAGGTGCAAAATAAATATCAAATTCTCTTTCTCTCTGACTTATTAACACATGTTTTTCCTCTCTCACTAGCCTAACCATTCCTTCTGAGTCTCCCTTGGGGATATCAGTGTTTTTTTGATAGCCTTCTCTTCACTGTTTCCTATAATTTACTCATGACCAAAACTTGAAGCCTCATTCCATTTGTCACAATTATATATTCATGATTTATAAAACTTTGGATTTGCCAGTAGCCTTACTGATCACTGGACTGAACTTCATTATTATAACAGAGAACGAAGTCTCAGAGAGATTAAATTACTTTTCTGGAAACAGGAATTAATGGTGATGGAACCCCCATCTCCTGACTTCTGGACAATTTACTACCAGTTCTTTCTCCAGAGCTTCCATGTTTCATTTTTAGTCACCTGGTCATCTTACAAAAATCATGTGTTTTCACAATTAGCAAAGTGTTTCACTTACCATCTCATTATCTCTCTCCAATTTGCCCTTGAGCACACAGAAACTCAGTAAATTTAAATACTTTCTCAGGTTGTATAACTAGTTGTAGAACAAGGGGGAGACTCAGGTCTTCAACTTTTGTTTTCAGAGAGCTCTGATACTTCATTTGCAAGAAATCAGGCTCAAGAACCTAGTTTCACACTTGCCATGCCTTTTACGTGGTTTACTCACTGTTCTCAATGCTGAGGAAGTGATTTCTCAATATCACTCTGTCCAGCTGTAAATTAAAAATATTATACGAAAGTAACATGTAAGTTTATTAATAAAGTATCTTAGGAGGCATAGGATTACAACCCATTTTTCACCCTATACACTCACATATGCTTTTCTTTTTTCCTGTTTCTGTTAAAAATCATTTTTGTGGGGTGCTTGGCTGGCTCAATTGGAAGAGCACGCAACTCTTGATCTTGAAGTCATGAGTTTGAGCCCCACATTTGGTGTGGAGATAAATAAATAAATAAACTTTAAAAAAGAATCATTTTATATGATATATTCATGTCATTTTATTTTAAGTCAAAGGGACCAAGTTACTTCTTTCTTTTTATGCTTTTGTCAAGATTCTTTTACATGCAACGTAAACAATGCATTGTTATGTGGTAAATTTTCTCAGGGAAGATTTAACTATGCCATTCCCAGAAACTCTCATGTAACGCTCAGCTACATCTTAATGTGAAGCAATGACAAAGATAATCACTACATAGGCTATTATAGTCTGGTGCTAATAAAACATAGCTAACCATGGGGAGTATATTGGGATGTTTTATGACTAGAAGATGATTGTGTGAATTATAAGTAGTAGAACTTGGTTACATTGTGATAGACTAACCAGCTTCAATAAAAAATTCTTTCATATATACAATGGGAATGTAACATTCATTAGCATCATGATCTCCAAATATACCTGCTATTATATCAGGATGGAAGCATAGAGTCATTTTGTTTGAAAACATCTCTATTGTCTACAAACTGAAGTATGTGTACTGTATTTTCCAACATCTACATTTCAATAAACATGGTAAAATATTATGTAACTTCAGATTATTTTTTAAATAGGCTATACAAGATATATAATATATAAATATTATTAGAATTGTAATATTCTAATAGAATACATTTATACATTAATAACATACTTATGTATAATTGATTAAAATTAACTTATTATTAGCTTATATAATTAATATATAATTTCTGTGATTTGTTGTATATTAATCCATGAACTCATGAAATGTATAATCTAATAACAATCATAGCATGCACATTAGGAAAATTATTCTAAGATGTATTATGGGATAAGCCAAGAAAGTAATAGTGTGTAGGTTCAAATATTAATTACATAAGCATCTACATACTGTGTCATGGCCAGTGAGGCAAATGTGATATTGAACTTCATTAATAAATGCATCACAAGTTTTAAATAAGGCAGAGAGTAGTCCCACTGTATATGGAACCTAGTTCATATCTGAAACTACATTTTAAAAGAAATATTCTTCAGTCTTACACAATCACAGACCTGTACCTCTGAAACAAATAATACATTATATGTTAAAAAAAAGAAGATAATAGGAAGGGAAAAATGAAGGGGGGAAACTGAAGCGGGGGATGAACCATGAGAGACTATGGACTCTGAGAAACAAACTGAGGGTTCTAGAGGGGAGTGGGTTGGGGGGATGAGTTAGCCTGGTGATGGGTATTAAAGAGGGTATGTATTGAATGGAACACTGGGTGTTACACGCAAACAATGAATCATGGAACACTACATCAAAAACTAATTATGTAATGTATGGTGATTAACATAACATAATAAAATAAAATAAAAAATACAAAAAAATAAAAGAAATATTCTTTTAAGAGAATGTAAGATATTTGCTTCCTAAAAATGGTAGATATAGGGGTGCCTGGGTGACTCAGTCAGTTAAGCATCTGTTTTTGGCTCAAGTCATGATCCTAGAGTCCCAGGATCAAGCCCTGTGTGGGACTTCCTGTTCAGTGGGGAGACTGGTTCTCCCTCTCCCTCGGCCCCTCCCCCCGCTCATGCTCTTTCTCTTGCTTGTTCTCTCTCTAATAAATAAATAAAATCTTTTAAAAAATGGTAGATGTAATGGAAGGTATTAAGGCTAAGGAAAAACTAATGCTGAATTGAGCAGGCAGTGAAGAGGCAGCACCGAGAGTTTGACGAATTTAGTGAGCTTCAGAGAGATGAAAGATGTAACTGAAAGGGGAAATTAACCTCATTCATATAGCACTAGAAGACAGATTTGAATCATGGGAGTTGAGGGGTCATTTTAGGGAGTCGGATTTCAGCTCAATCAAAGAAAGAGCTTTCTTATAATTAGTTATGCCTAGAAAGAGACTAGATTGCCAAGAGATACTTTTTTTTTTTTAAGAGAAAGACAAAGGGGGAGGGGCAGTGGAAAAAGGGAGAGGGAGAGACAGAATCTTTTTTTTTTTTTTAAGATTTTATTTATTTGTCAGAGAGAGCCAGCACAAGCAGGGGGGAGCGGCAGGCAGAGGGAGAAGCAGGCTCCCCACTGAGCAAGGCGCCTGATGTGGGACTTGATCCCAGGACCCTGGGATCGTGACCTGAGCCAAAGGCAGATGGTTAACCGACTGAGCCACCCAGGCGCCCCAAGAGACAGAATCTTAAGCAGTCTCCATGCCCAGCATGGAACCCCACCGAGTGGTGATGGGGGGGCTCAATCTTATGACCCTGAGATCATGACCTGAGCCAAAATCAAGAGTCAGAAGCTTAACCGACTGAGCCACCCAGTGCCCCAAGATACTAACTTTTTATTGTTGACTGTTTTTGTCAACCATTGTTGACAGAGTTTAAACAACAAGGATTGGGACCCACGTGCCCTGGATCCAAGTATAGTAGACTTTAATAAAGTGCCTGTATCTTTTATAATCCCAATAGGACACATTTATTTTTTATTTTTATTTTTTTTAAAGATTTATTTATTTATTTATTTGAAAGAGAGAGAATGAGAGAGACAGCACATGAGAGTGAGGAGGGTCAGAGGGAGAAGCAGACTCCCCGCTGAGCAGGGAGCCCGATGTGGGACTCGATCCCGAGACTTCAGGATCATGACCTGAGCCGAAGGCAGTCGCTTAACCAACTGAGCCACCCAGGCGCCCCCAATAGGACACATTTAAAAGGAAAGAAAGGATGCTAATAATAAACAGGTTGAGATAGCAGCCTTAAACAGTGACTATATCAGACAAACTGATAGTCCAAGACAAATCAATGATTCCATGAATCATGAAATGCATCATCTTGATGATGATGATGATGATGATAGAAATCACTTAAACAGCATTTCCTAGAGGCCAGGAGATGTTTTAAGTTATTTATATAAGAAGTAGGGAAGACTATTTTCTACATTTTCCTGAGAAGGATAACTGCAATCTAATTTTCTGGCTCTATTTAAGGTTTTACAGCAGGTAAGAGATAAAACCAGCTAATAAGAGGGAAAGCCAGGATTCTGGTCCGGACAGTCTGTTTCTAGAGCTCATGGACTTAAGTACTATCTACCTCAATAGATATATTTTTTAAACTTTATTTTGAAATAATTATAGATTCATGAAGTTACAAAAATAGTACACAGAGGTCTCATCTCCTCCTCCCCCAATTTTCTCCAATGGTTACATCTTATGTAAGTAAGGTACATCAAACACAGGAAATTGACACTGCTACAGCATATGTATATATTCTTTGTGAGTTTTTCACATGTATAGATTCATGTAACCATCACAGAAATCAAAATGCAGGTGTAGTGCATCACCACAAAGATCTTTCTCAAGGTTACCTCTTTATAGTCACACCTACCCTTCTTCCCCTTAACATCCTTGTCACCTGGAAACTATTAGCTTGTTCTTCATTTTTAAAATTTTGTCATTTCAAAAAATTTTTATAAATGGAATCATAAGTAGGTGAACTTTTGTGATTGGTGTTTTCCACTCAGCATAATGTTGAATAAATATGTTTAATGGGAAAATTTAAACATGTCAACTGTACAATTTCTGTGGACAAATTTCCATTTGATTTTACAATAAATAACTTGTTTAAATATTTTTGTAAATAACATATTCTGCAGAAGACATATGAGAATTGATACCTTTTTTGGGATAAATATATGAAGAACATTGGATGAAAAATAAACATTTAAATTGGGTTAACTGTTTAAGAATTGGCATTTTGGTTGGAATTATTATGATTATTTTCTAATGATTGGCTGTTTATTTTGTATGAAATCTTAAGTCATCCGTTTTGTTGCCTATAAACAGAGAAACAACTTTATGTGCTGATGGGAAAGAATAAAAGCAATCAACATTCAAATATATTTTAAATTACATTCCCAGACATAGGGAAATGTTAAAAAGGAATTAAAAATTTTTCTCCATTAGAGTTTTAGTTAGAACCACTTCATTAAATGACAGCTTCAAAGTAAATAGGCAGGCAATTATGTATCTCTACTAATCACACTGGCTGGTAAAATTATTTCCTTGCTTCTTATTTCCAGTTAGCTCCATGAAATGCTGTCTATAAGATAATGCTTCTGATTGAAGAAAACAAGGAAGGCAAATAAGCAAACTAATTGCCAATAACATTTACATCTAAAACATTCTATTACAAAACAGCTTAAAAACTCAAAGCTAGCAGGATGAACCCTGGTTTCATTTTACTTTTCATTTCATTTCATTTCATTTCATTTCATTTATTTTTGGTAAGAGGAAGTGCTCATGCACTTAAAGCTTTCATGCACATGTATGTGAAAATAAATTGACCCACCTTTGGAAAGACAGTTGAACAGATTGGAATGTGACTGTTGTTCTATAGGATGGAACAACATAATTTGTGCTCAGGACATATTTGAGGAACAGTACAGACAAAAACTAACAAACAAAAAACATACAATTAACATTTTAGTTGAACATTTCATCTAAATTCCATAAATGAAAATTTACCTTTTTTCCATATAGAAGGTGGTAAAATATATGTATATATGAATTGTACAGATAACTAATAGCAAAAACGAAAACTTTAAGTGGTGGTGTTTTTTCAGATTTCATTATAGGCAGTCCTTTTGTCATGCTCACAGATATCAGATTCTCTTTATCTTTAAAAATAGAATTAAGCTACTTTACCTTATAACTAAAACACATGTATAAATGCATTATGGGGTAACATAAAAACTAATCCAATGAATGGTCAATGTAAACACAATATTTTCATATTCATATTTCAATATAAATAAAAAGCCAACAGACCAACAAAAGACAAAGAATGTACTCCTCATTCACAAATGAACTTACTTTCACCATTGTAAATAGATTTCTTTTTGTGTACTATACTTTCTAATCTGTCCAACTAAAGGAAAATGCTTTTCCCTTGAATTGTACTGAATATAAATGCAGCCTTTCACACAACCTAGTTAATAGATATGAATCATTCCCTCATTACAGTCCTAGATTATACAGTTAAATCATATGTATCCATTCATTTGTTATTCAACAAATATTCATTAAGCCCTGACTAAATATAGCCATTGGGAATGTAAAAATAAATATTTTATTTGCCCTCCAGAATATAGCCAACAGTCATATGCATGAAAAATTAACTCTAATGTAAATGATAAATGCTAGAAATACAGTTCTTTTGATTTTATAAAGCCAGAGTAAAGTTGTTATCACAGATAGAGTGAGAAAGAATGACAGAAACCATCATATGGTCCCCTATTAGAATCAAAAGTGGCCATCCAGCTAATTAAGTCCAAATGCCTCATTTGACAGGTGGGGAAACAGAAGTTCAAAAAGTTACCATAGTAGTTAGAGTATATCTTAACTAGATGCCAAAATTTAAAGTATCCTGACTGCTGACTTTACAAGGTGGTTGTGAAGAGTAAGTGAAGTATAATATAAAAAGTCTTTGCTATGTAACAAGGCATCAATAAATATCTGAGAAGAAGTCTGTTGTAGTGGACATGAATTTGGAATAAAAAATACTTGGGTTAAAAAATTCATTTCTTCCTAATGTGGCATCTAATTTTTCATTGTTTGGTCTCATGATAATCTTCTTTAAAACAGGAATAATCATTTCAATATCTCATGATCATTTAACTATGTGAAAATTTATCATTTTAACAAAATTTATCATTTGATTAATCATATCATTATTCACTTAATACTTGATAGATTTTTAAAAAGAAGATTTCCTATTTGGGGGAAGATAAAACTTGATTAATATATTGAATTTGAAGATGCTATTTCTAGTAATTCAGCTAAAGGAAAGTTAACTTGTACAATACGATTAAAATTTGATGGTTTTGTGTTGATTTGCTGGTATCTGAGTGGAAACTGACCAGAGAGGAGTCAATGATTCATGAATTGAAAGACCAATGTTGGGGTTACTGAAAAGAGAAAGATTATAGTAGGATTTAATGACATTTTGCTGTGATGTGGCCATTTTCTATAATTCTAAACTCTTAGACTGATGCATGATATATGTGAATAGTTTTTGCTTTTGCTTAATTTTAATGGAAATTGAGTAAGTGGTTGAGCTTCATATTTGGGTTAAAATGGAATGGAGGAGAGATACATATATGGAAATGGGACTCTGGAGATAGAGAACATAAGCCTTTTATAACCTTTTATTCATATCTTGTAAAATTAATTGAACCTTCACAGAGCATGTACTTGGGGATTCAAGTCAGTCATACTCATATAACTCAAAGCGCCTGAGGTCTTCAGCTGATATCTCAGTTGCATTTTATATGAGGATGTAATAAGATAATGAACATGACCACTTGGTTGCTGAGGCACAGTTTGGTATGTCTGCATAGACAATGATGACCCCTTTTCTCTTTGGCTTCTGGCCTTGATCACTGAGACCCTGGCCTCTGCTGATCAGATAGGGATTAGAATCTGACCCCAACAGGTACACTCAGATGTGCTTTCCTAAAAATTTTCAGGAAGATCTAAGAGAGAGGAATCTAATATTTATGTGTCAGTAGACACATATTTATGTGTCAGTAGAATCATTATATATGTGATTAGTAGTACAGACATAGCCTGATATAGGGACAAGAAGAAGGGAAATTCAGGCAGCAGAGATGAGAAGATAAAGCATGCTCACCAAAGAGTGCCAATTTTCTTTCAATTAAAACATTGTTATATTTTTTTGGTGAAAGCATTCCTTTTCCGGTAATTAGGTGCATTAAGATATCAGCATCTAAAGTTCTGGGGACAAGGGAAAATTATTTGAGTGGTTTATTAGAGGCCATAGTGAAAGGAGACATCCCCACTTTCTTCCATTCCTTGGTTCCCAGATATATTTATTCTGACTTTGGAAGAAACAGCTCCATTTATTATTTATATGATCAAAATGATGTTCAAAGCTTATTTTGCATCTTATAGGAAAGCACCCACACTCACAAGAGCAAATATTCTTCCGACTGGCCCCATAACTGAATCTTTAACAGACTTCTGACATTTTTATAGAGAAAACTATTTCAGGTTGATGGGATACCTGGTAGAATTGGGAAGACCATTTGCCTCACTTATTTTGCAGAAAATGAGTTCCTCAGACAGAAATAACATTGTATAGGATATCATAATTATGAATAAGATAATGGATGCTGGAAGAAGCATTGAGGACAGGCAGGTATATCCATATCCAGAGTGAGTGTGTATTACAATGAAGATAAAATTGTATCCTCTCCTTGGTGTAAGAATTGCAGTATAATTACCCTGCCTGCAGATGGCTGGTTAGTACATTAGAGAATAGAGCCGTATTTGGAATTCAGCCTTGAACTCTGCTTTTTTAGGTTGGGAATGTAACAGGGGCAGTAGTTAGGTAGGCTTGTTAAGCGGAATATTGTATTTTTGAGCCTGTACATGATATTTCCACTATGTGTACATTTTTTCCCCATGAACTGTGGAGAGAAGCTGAATGATACACTCAGAATTGATGATATTGTCTGCATGATTGTTAAGCCTGTCTTTAACATGTGACTTTGATGAGCATTGGTAAATCCAGATGAGGTTTTTTCACAAGTCAGTCACCACCAGTCAATCTCTTACCAAGAGATTCTGGTTGAGAGAGATAGGGCAATGCAGTAGGAGCAGGTACCACAAGTCCCTGAAGCAAATATATATATATATATATATATATGAAACTTCTTGTTCTGAGACTACAAAGCCTTACCCAACACCACTTGAAAATGGAGTGCTTCTATGCATACCCAACTTTGTGATATGGTGGATCAGATAAGAAATAGTTCATAAATGGGCATATCGGGTCACATGTTTGCTTGATGTTCCGGATCATGCATTCAGTCTCGACCAGGGCCTAGGAGCAAATCCATAGCAGTTTTTCAAAATATGAATGCTATTTGTATAATAAGACATAACTTTAATCCCACACTTTGGGAGTCTTCATCATGATTCTCCGATCAGGGACTCCCAGGTGGTCCATCAACATTTGTATCTGCAATAGTTATTTGGAACACTGTTGAATCTGCTAAGCTATAAAGCCCAAGTAAGGAAGCAGCTTACATCTCACCTACCAGTTTCAGAACTTTTTCTTGCTCTTGCCCTGTATTAGTTTTCTATCGCTGTGTAACAAATGATCACAAACTTAGTAGCTTAACAACATTTATTATCTTATAGTTCTGTTGGTCAGAAATCCAACATGGGTTGGTGGGACTGCCTTTCTTTCTGGAAGTTCTAGGAAATAATCCATTTCCTTTCCTTTTCCACCTATTAGAAGCCTTTTTCTTTCTTTCTTTCTTTCTTTCTTTCTTTCTTTCTTTCTTTCTTTCTTTCTTTCTTTCTTTCTTTCTTTCTTTCTCTCCTTTCCTTTTCTCTTTTCTCTTTCTTTCTTTCTTTCTTTCTTTCTCTCCTTTCCTTTTTCTCTTTCTCTTTCTCTTTCATTTCTTTTCTTTTCTTTTCTTTTCTTTTCTTTTCTTTTCTTTCTTTCTTTCTTTCTTTCTTTCTTTCTTTCTTTCTTTCTTTCTTTCTTTCTTTCTTTCTTTCTTTCTCTCTCTCTCTCTCTCTCTCTCTCTCTCTCTCTCTCTCTCTTTCTTTCTTTCTTATGACCCTGTTAAATCCAGCAATGCTGCATCTCTCTATTTTTCCATAGTCATATCTCCCTGGCTTACAACAGCTGGGAAGAATTCTCTGCTTTTAAGAATTGCAACGACGTGGATGGAACTGGAGGGTGTTATGCTGAGTGAAATAAGTCAATCAGAGAAAGACATGTATCATATGACCTCACTGATATGAGGAATTCTTAATCTCAGGAACAAACTGAGGGTTGCTGGAGTGGTCGGGGGTGGGAGGGATGGGGTGGCTGGGTGATAGACATTGGGGAAGATATGTGCTACGGTGAGCGCTGTGAATTGTGTAAGACTGTTGAATCACAGATCTGTACTTCTGAAACAAATAACGCAACATATTTTGAGAAAAAAAAAAAGAAAAAGAAAAAGATAGCAGGAGAGGAAGAATGAAGGGGAGTAAGTCAGAGGGGGAGACGAACCAGGAGAGATGATGGACTCTGAAAAACAAACTGAGGTTTCTAGAGGGGAGGAGGGTAGGGGGATGGGGTAGCCTGGTGATGGGTATTAAAGAGGGCACATTCTGCATGGAGCACTGGATGTTATGAACAAACAATGAATCATGGAACACTACACCAAAACAAATTATGTAATATATGGTGATTAACATAACAATAAAAAAATTAAAAAAAAAGAATCCATGTGATCCTCAGTTGGATATGAGTCCTGCCCTAAACTACCCACACTGTCACCCAGCTCTCCTTACGGCAAGATAGTTAGCTATGGTTAATTAGAGTATATCAGTGACCACAGAGCAAAAAGATGCTAACTCACCCAGAGAGCATTTCAGCAGTGGCCTCATTAATACTGCTGGCTATGGCTAATCAACTGAGCCAGTCACCTATAAGCAAATATACAAATGTGTGTGTTTTTGACGTGTCCATTGGATGCCTGAAGGAAGGCAGGGAAAGAGGAAAATAAAATGAATGTATGCTTGCAAAATAAACAAAGAAACAAAAAACAATCCATGTGATTAGATTGGGCCAACTTGGAAAATCCAGAATAATCTTCTTAACTATCATCAACTTAATCATGTTTTCAAAGTCCCTTTTGCCAAGTAATTTAATATATTCACAGGTTCCAGAGGATATGGACATCTGTGGGGGGCCATTAGTCTGCCTAATATCAAAACTACATGTTACATGATTCAAAGCTGCATATTATATGCAGTGCACATTGTCTTCAAAATCTAAAGCTCACTAAATATTTTCTCTTTCTGAGTTACAGAGATACAAGGCAAAGCAACTTATCTTTCACCTTGGAGGGAATATTTGGACATTCCTCAGTTCTACTGGATGCCTAGAACCTCATGAAGATGACAGGGTTCTAAATTTTCATGTTTATCTCCTCCTGGCGTGTACATATCTTGTCAACACATTTAGGATATTTGCTGCTCCCTGTTCACTAGGTCCAGTCAGGATGAGGTCATGACTGTAGTGGGCCAGTACAATGTTCTGTGGGATGATGCTGTGATAAAATGTCCTTAATATTTGATTAAGACAGATAATCAGAAACTTGAAATACTCCTAAAGTAAAAGAATGAAATTTTACCACTGCCCTTGCTATATGATGTTTAACAATTAGAATTGGAGTGAAAGGGCACTTGCCAGATCAAAACATTTAATAAGAATACATATGTTCACTTACTCTAGCAAAAAGATCATACCTGGAACATCAGCTGCAATTAATGTCATCACCTACTTTAATTTAAAGTAGTTTACTGCTCTTTACTATGACAACTGTCTTTTACACATGGAAGAGGGACATATATAAGGGTGTTTCTTTTAATAAACTGATATTTCCCCATTTTAAAAGCAATAAAATTAGGACCATTATGGTAGATAGGACCAAATATATGGCACTGGAATTATTTATCCCTATCAAAATTATAAAAACAAATATATTATTACATCTTTGAACAAAACACAGATTAATTCTACTTTTAAAGACTTGGGAGAGACAGATCAACATACCATTTGGGTCCAACTCTGATGGTTTTGAGCTAAATATTAATCACATGACTTCTGTAAATCTTCTTTCTCACTCTTAGAGCATAGAGGCATTTTGAGTCCCCAGGAAATAGTGTTAGTTAAGATTCAATATCTTATACTCTCCCAGAAGCTTGGGTATTTCCTTCTCCTCTATCTATGTGCAGTAACTACCAAATGTCTATAGATCCCTTTGGAAAAGCCTAGGAGCATGATTTACAATAAACACTTTTGGCAGATTCTTAGGGTCCTTCAATCAAGGGGCTTCAAGTGTGTGAACTGGTTGAAGTCTAGGATCTCAGTGAGAGGCTGAGAACTTCCATTTGATAACTTAGGTCAACTCCCTGCTTATAAGAACTAGAGGTTTTTTTTTTTTTTTATTAAACACACCATTTAATAATACTTTAGTAGATTGTGGCATGATTATTTAGCCAGTTTCAAAGATCCCTCCCTGCAGGTGAAAGCATTCAGATTACCATGTCAGCTCTATAACCCACGCTGGTAGTCTTGCCAACCTTGTCTCAGGCATTTAAATACTGCCAGTCTTGGTCTACATCCCTAATAACACCAGAGAGCCCATTCAGATGGCATCATCTCATAGTTCTATTCACTCAAAAATCACAGCAAGTCCAGAACATTTCCTAGATGAACTCTACCAATGTTTTATTCTTGCAATGTCTTGGTGAATGCAGTCCACTGGGCCTTCCTAGGAGCCATGGTATGAGAATACATCCACTCAACAAACATTTCTTTTACCCCAAACCTTGAGATCCTTTCCTTTATATTATGTTAATACATTTTGACATCTGAACTTCCTTGTAGGACACTGTTGAGTTGATATTCCAGTCAACCACCTGAGCAAATTGTTGGAGCCTCTGCTATTCCCTGGGTTACCTCAAAGGATCCAGGGCAACTATATCTATAAATTTAGCCCAAACCATGGCCATTTACAAATATATCCATATCCTCAAGATTTTGTCAATAAAAGTTAACGAAGTTTTGTAGTTATTTTGGAGTATAATGTATTTTCTTGTGGGTAGACTGTGTATGTTTAATCCTGGACCATGTGTGATCATGGTTCTGGAGACAATGAGCGGTGAAGGGTAAATCTTGAAGAGATAGGTAACTCTTTGTTTTTGTTTTCTTTTTTTTCATTTTCAACTTTTTATTAAATTCTAGTCAGTTAACATATGCTGTAATATTGGTTTCAGGAGTAGGATTTAGTGATTTATCACTTACATACATCATCCAGTGCTCATCACAAGTGCCCTCCTTAATACCCATCACCCATCTAGCCCATCCCCTGCCCACCTCCCCTCCATCAACTCTCAGTTTGTTCTTTATAGTTAAGTTTTAGCCATTCTGAGTCTCTTATTGTTTACTTCCCTCTTATTTTTTTCCCTTACTCTATATCCATCTATTTTGTTTCTTAAATTACATATATGAGTGAAATCATATGGTATATTTCTTTCTCTAACTGACTTATTCCGCTTAGCATAATACACTCTAGCTCCATCCACATTGTAGCAAATGGCAAGATTTCATTCTTTTTGATGGCTAAGTAATATTCATATATATGTATATCACAACTTATTTATCCTTTATCCATTCATCAGTCAATGGACATTTGAGTTCTTTCCATAATTTGGCTATTGTTGATAATGCTGCTATAAACATAGGGGTACATGTCCATTTTGAATCAGTATTTTTGTAGCCTTTGAATAAATATCTGGTAGTGTAATTGCTCCATTATAGGTAGTTCTATTTTTAACTTTTTGAGGAACCTCCATATTCTTTTCCAAAGTGACTGCACCAGTTTGTATTCCCAACAACAGTGTAAGAGGGTTCCCCTTTCTCCACATCCTTGTCAACATCTGTTGTTTCCTGTACTGTTAATTTTAGCCATTCTGACAGATGTGAGGTGGTATCTCATCATGGTTTTGCTTTCTATTTCCTTGATGATGAGTGCTGTTAAGCATCTTTTCATGTGTCTGTTAGCCATCTGGATGTCTTCTTTGGAAAAATGTCTATTCATGTCTTCTGCCCATTTCTTAACTGGGTTATTTGTTTTTTGGAAGTTGAGTTTTATAAGTTCCTTATAGATTTTGAATACTAACCCTTTTTCAGATATGTCATTTGCAAATATCTTCTCCCATTCTGTAGGCTGCCTTTTAGTTTCGTTGATCATTTCCTTCACTGTGAAGAAGCTTTGTATCTTGATGAAGTCCCAATAGTTCATTTTTTAGTTTCCCTTGCCTCTGGAGACATGTCTAGTAAGAAGTTGCTATGGCTGAGGTCAAAGAGGTTGCTGCTTGTCTTGTCCTTTAGGATTTTGATGGTTTCCTGTCTCACATTTAGCTTCAGCAATCAGACAAGAAAAAGAGATAGGTCACTCTTTGTAAGGTAACTGCATAAGATTAGATAACAAGGGGTTTGTATCCTTTCTTTAAAAAAGGGGCTGCTGCTTCCTTCAGGAAGTGCAGTGGGATTTAGAAGTTCAAGTTTCATTTAAATCAACCAAAATTTTCCTCATCCAATTCTCTGGGTCTAATTCATTTTTAAATTCTAAAAATCCTACTAATGCTCTGAATTCAATTTACATTAAAATTTTCAAACCTACAGAGTTAAGTTTTGGGTATGGTTTTTGCCTATATTAGTAACCTTACTTTACCTTACCTTAACTTTATTTATTTAGTTAGTTAGTTTTTATTTAAATTCCAGTTAGCTAGCATAGAGTGTAATATTACTTTCAGGTGTACAATATAGTGATTCAACACTTCCAAATAATACCTGGTGCTCATTGCAAAAAGTGCTGTCCTTAATCCTTATCACCTATTTAACCCATCTCTCTGCCCACCTCCCCTTAGGTAACCATCAGGCTCTCCTTTTTTCCCTCTTTTGTTTGTTTTGTTTCTTAAATTCCACATAGGAGTGAAATCATATGGTATTTGTCTTTTTCTGGCTGAGTTATTTCACTTAGCATAATACTCTCTAGTTCCATCCATGTCATTGTGAATGGCAAGATTCCATTCTTTTTTGTAGCTGAGTAATATCTTGATATATATATATATGAATAATATATATACATATATGCATATATATGTATATGTATATACCACCTCTTTTTTCTTTTTTTAAAAAATCTTTTTCAAGTTTTTATTTAAGTTCCAGCTCATTAACATACAGTGTAATATTAGTTTAGAATTTAGTGATTCATCACTTACACACAACACCCGGAGCTTATCACAAGTGCCCTCCTTAATACCCATCACCCATTTAGCCAATCTCCCTGCCCACCTCCCCTCCAGCAACCCTCAGTTTGTTCTCTATAGTTAAGAGTCTGTTTTCTGGTTTGCCTCTCTTTTTTCCCCCTTTGTTCATCTGTTTTGTTTCTTAACCTCTACATATGAGTAAAATCATATTATACCACCTCTTATCCTCATCAGTTGATAGACACTTGGGCTGTGTCCATAATATGGCTATTGTAGATAATGGTTATAAACATTGGGTTGCATGTATCCTTTTGAATTAGTATTTTTGTGTTCTTTGGATAAATACCAAGTAGTTCAATTGCTGGATCATAGGATAGTTCTATTTATAACTTTTTGATGAACTTCCATTGTTTTCCACAGTGACTGAACCAGTTTACATTCCTACCAACAGTGCAAGAGGGTTCCTTTTTCTCCACATCCTTGTCAACAATTGTTGTTTTCTGTGTTTCTGATTTTAGCCATTCTGAGAGGTGTGAGGTGATATCTCATTGTAATTTTGATTTGTATTTCCCGGATAATGAGTGATGTTGAGCGTCTTTTCATATGTCTGTTGGCCATCTGGATGTCTTCTTTGGAGAAATGCCTGTTCATGTCTTCTGCCTATTTTTTAATTGAATCATTTGTTTTTTTGGGTGTTGAGTTTTATAAGTTCTTTATATCTTTTGGATACTAACCCCATTATCAGATATGTCATTTGCAAATATATTTTCCCATTTGATAGGTTGCCTTTAGGTTCTGTTGTTTCCTTTGCTGTGCAGAAGCATCTTATCTTGATGAAGTCTCAATAGTTCATTTTTGTTTTTGCTTCCCTTGCCTCAGGAGACATGTAGAAAGAAGTTGATATAGCCTATGTCAAAGAGGATACTGCCTGTGTTCTCCTCTAAGATTTTTATGGTTTCAGGTCTCACATTTAGGTTCTTAATCCATTTTGAATTTATTTTTGTGTTTGGTGTAAGGAAGTGGTCCAGTTTCATTCTTTTGCTTGTGGCTGTCCAGTTTTCCTACCACCATTTATTGAAGAGACTGTCTTTTTCCCATTGGGTAGTCTTTCTGCTTTGTCAAAGATTAATTGACCATACAATTGTAGGCTCATTTCTGGGTTTTCTATTCTATTCTATTGATCTTTGTGTCTATTTCTTTGCCAGTACCAGACTGTTTTGATCACTGCAGCTTTGTAATCATAACTTGAAGTCTGGAATTGTGATGCATCCAGCTTTGCTTTCCTTTTCAAGGTTACTTTGACTATTCAGAGTCTTCTGTGGTTCCATGCAAATTTTAGGATTGTTTGCTCTAGCTCTGTGAAAAATGCTGTTGGTATTTTGATACGGATTTCAATTAATGTATAGATTGTTTGGGATAGTATAGACATTTTAACAATATTTGTTCTTCTATGAGCATGGAATATTTTTCCATTTCTTTGTGTCATCTTCAATTTCTTTCATCAGTGTTTTATAGTTTTCAGAGTATGGGTCTTTTATTTCTTTGGTTAGTTTTATTCCTACGTATCTTATTGTTTTGGGTGCAATTGTAAATGGGATTGATTTCATAATTTGTCTTTCTGCTGCTTCATCATTTGTGTATAGAAATGCAACAGATTTCTGTACATTGATTTTGTGTTTTGAGACTTTACTGAATTTGTTTATCAAAGTTCTAGCAGTTTTTTAGTGGAGTCTTATGAGTTTTCACCACAATCAAGTGGGATTTATTCCTGGGTTGCAAGACTGGTTCAATATTCGATATTCACAAATCAATGTGATACACCACATTAATAAAGGAAGGGTAAGAACCATATGATCATTTCAATAGATGCAGAAAAAGCATTTGACAAAGCATAACATCCATTTATGATAAAAACCATCAACAAAGGAGGTTTAAAGGGAACATACCTCAACATTATAAAGGCCAAATATGAAAAACTCATAGCTAATATTAGCCTCAATAGGGAAAAACTGACAGCTTTTTCTCTATGGTCAGGAATAAGACAGGGATGTCCACTCTTATCTTTGGTAGATAAGAGACAAGAGGTTATGTTAGGGTAATCATTGGAACACTTCAGTTCTCTGCTTGTAACTTGAACAGAAAAGGTAAAGCCCTAAACTCATCATTTTCTTTATGTTATCCTTCCAATGTAGCCAGAAGTAACTAGCCCATGCAGGGCACTTGCAATCATCATGTATACTCTATTGGCCATTTTGTCTAAGTGATCTTAACAACATCTCATTTTGTCCTGGAGATGAAGTCATCACTACCTTCAAGCCCAGTAGGACTGATAATTACCCCCAGATTTCCATCTTTGAGGGACTGTTTCTTGGAACAACTCTTGGGCAAAGAAAAATGCTACCTAAGTCAGAGTTCAATCAGGGAAATAGGCATCAATCTATTTTAAGCAGAGTGATTTAATACAAGGTCAGCTGCTATCAGTGTTGTTGGAGAGGGTAGAGGAATAAATGTAAGCATTGGGGAGGCTATCTAGAAATCATAAAACTACAAAAACTAATGTTTAAAATGCTCCTTTGAAGCAGGACCCTGACAATGGACTTTGGATATTAAGAAGCTTCATGAAACCACTACCATCAATCCAGCAGTCCAGGCTGCCAGCATCATTTTGGAGGAAGAATGAATTTTAACTCTTTCCCTTCTGATTTTTTGTGAGTGTCTATGATAGTTGAAGTCTAAACCAGAAGCTTCCTGATGAGGGGCCTAGGAAAATACAGTTCCCAGAATGCAGCACCCACATATGGGGGGGGATGATAAAAGGAGGTGGGTTTACACCGAGTGCCAAAAGAAAGAACCAACACACACCCTTTTCAAGGCTGCCCAAGTCCAATCACTGTCATCTCATTCGTATACTTTTCACTGTAGTTTCTCAGCAGAACTTTCTTATAACCACCCGTAACTTATCACCACAAAGCAGGCAGAGTAATATTTTTAAAATGTAGGCCAGAACCCCCATCTTTTCTTCTTATTTGGAACTCTCCAAATACCTTTTACTGCAATTGGAATAAAATCTAAGTCCTTACCTTGGCCTACAATGCCATATTTGTCTGACTCTTGCTTGTGTCTCTGATCTTGAAAACTACCATCTTCCTCCTCACCAACTATACTTCTCAGTCACCAAGGGTAGCTTCCTGGTGTTTTTCAAACACACTGATCTTGTTTCTGCCTACTGCTTTGCACTGCTATTCCTTCAGGTTGGAATCATCTTTCCCCAGATCTTCTTTTATTTGACTCTTGTTCATCATTTATATTTTTGATAGAAGATTGGAGGAGAAAAAGGATGATGAGGAAGAGGAGGAAGCAGAGAAGTTGGAAAGAGAAATTTTAAAACTATGAAATGAACAAAGAACATTATTAGACAATACGACAGGATATATGCCTTTGCTTTTAGTGGCAAAGATACTTAAACTCCAGAACTTGTAGATTGTTTGAGGGGTCTATAATCTAGCCCAGTGTTTCTCAAAACATCCCTCCATGCTTTTCCTAGAAAAATAGATTTTTGCTTCTTTTTCCCTGCAACTGAGACCCTAGCACCTGCAACTTTAATAAGCCACTGAGCTGATTCTTACGTAGGTAACTGGCTATGTATTTTTTATATTTTACTTATTTGGAAGTTCTTATGTATTTTTGGAAAGCATTGGACTAGAAATTAAACCACTTTTTCTACAAGAAAAAAAAGAAAAAAAATGTCAACCAATCCCCAAGAATATCCCATGAGTATAATATGTATTTTTGGAAGCACTGGACTAGAAATTACACCACGTTTTCTATAAGAAAAAAAAAATGTCAACCAATCCCCAGGAATATCCCATGAGTATAATAAAATTGGCCATTACTAAGAAATTAAGCATATCTTACTTCAAGGCCCTTAAAGGAAGAAAAATATCATCTAGATACAAATTCAATAAAGTATACACTATTTATAGACTTGGAAACTATTTAACATCGTGTAATTGCCTTAATGTTGAACAGTTTATGGCTTATTTTCTTCTTTTGATAGTGTTTCCATCTTACCTACAAAAACAACAAGAAACAACCACAACTGTAGATAAAAAGACATTGCAACTCCAACAGGACTTTTTACAAGGCTCAAAGAAGTTGTGACTATAACCCAGAAATCAGGAGTCTCTTCAAGGTCTTAACCCTTCAGTAAAGGGTGCATGTTAAGCTCTTATTCTTCACTACAGGATAAAAGCTCTAATGAAACTCATCAACTAACATAGCTTAATAAAAATAAAATAAAATAAAATAAGCTGTATGCAAAAAAAATGCAAGTATTCCTGTGGTGGACAATAAACATATTGATACTAAAAAAAAATAATAATAAAAATAAGAATAAATTTTAAAAAAAAGCTCTAATGATCTTTTCTGAATTTTGTGATATACTCAGCCCAAAAAGGATGATGAGACTGATGAAGAGGGAAATAAATAATAGTCTGGGTACTAGGAATTCTATTCCCCTCCCTAAATACACCACTCTATAACCCATTTGTACCCCCTGACCTTCAGTGGGGCAAATTTTTCTTTAATTTCTAAATGAAATAATTTAAATTCCAATCACACTTTAGACTCCAAGAGATTCATATCCCTTTCAAATATTTCTGAGAATTCCCGGAGATTGTGCTTACATGTCTTGGTGGTTATTTCTTGTCTTTTGTGCCAAATTCCTGGTTTTGGCTGGTTTCTCCCTGATCATTCTGGCCATCTCTCTCCACCTCCACATATTCCTTTAGCCTTTGTGGTTGGCTTCACCTAAAATATAAGTATAGAGTTTATTCCCCAAATAGGGGGAAGAGACACCATTACTAAGTTAATAGTTAACAAAGCTGTATTACAGATTTGGGGAGGGTTGGGGTTAAGAAAATTATAGCATAGAAGAGAAAACTGCTTTTTCTAAGTTATTAATCACACATTGTCTCAGGGAATGTTTAAATAATAGCCATGTTTTTCATTTGGGCTTGATCTATGCCTATGTTGTTGGGACCTATTCTCTCTTTACAGTCTTTTTTTTTTTTTTTTCTATTTATTCCTCTGTACTCTCTATCCCTGACCCTCCATCTCTTCTACATCTTATACAATCCCCATCCCCAGCAAAACTGTAAAATCAAAACAAAACAGCAAACCAACCCCCCGCCCCAGCAAACACACACAAAATTCCTGCCTGTGTTGCCTGCTCAAAGCTAAAATTTATCTTAAAATAATCTCTCTACAGCAGCAAGAGCAACTATTAACTTTATTATGCAAAGCATTTAATTATATTTTTCTGTGTTTTCTCATTCAAACTCTGCCCTATGTCTTGCCTTTCACAGTGAAATAAATATGTATCTTTTTTCAAAGGAAAGAATCCATTTTCTACCTAAGAGGATTTATGTAGGTTCCCACATATAGAAAAGCCTGCAATCTTTTTCTTTTAGAATGGCAATATTTCCTTATGTCCACAAAGCAATGGTATATACTCTTTCTCTTAACTCATCATGTGCCAGAAGTGAGACAGAGAGACTGTTACAGAAAGGTGAGCACAGCATTTTCAGTGATCCAGAGTTTGGATTCCTTCAACACATTTTCAGAACTCAGAAAAATTCTATTTGTTACTCATTAGAATCACCTGGGGAGCTTTTAAGAAATCCCAGTCTCCAAGCCTCATGCCAGACTTATTAAATCAGAATCTCTGGGGGGGGACCCAGACATCAGTAGTTTTAAAAGCTTCCCCAGATGATTCCACTGTACAGCCTAAGTTGAGAATGACTAGTCTAGGAAAAAACTGGGATACTTAAAAGGATGGCTTGTTAGTGGCCAAGTGCCATCTTATTAGCAATATGTTAAAAACTATACTAACAGTAGTTGGGCAAGATGAGGAAGTTAGACGAGATTTGCCCATCCATGTTCTTTAGAAAGAGTAGAAGTTATTTCTGAAAGAATATTTACTTATCCATGTATTTTATAATATAAAAGGATAAGAATGAAGCAAGGCCATACAGTCAAAGATGGGTGCTGAAAGTTTGTTGAGAGTCAGGTGGATAGCTGAACCATGTCATCATTATCAAAACATTTGAATAAATATCCTATTGTTTTCTTTCTTTTGTTCTTCCTTCCTTCCTTTTTTTTTTTTGAAGGTTAAGTCAAAATTATTAGATTTTAGATAATTCTGGAAGAGGTTGTCTCTATTAACTTTGCCATTTCCTTTGTTTTGTAATAGTATGGAAATAGAATTTTAGCATAGAAAATGAACCTCTATGACAATGTAATTCAACATTCCCACTTAACAGATGGACAAAGTAAATAACTTTGCCCACATTGATACAAGTTAGAAATAGAACTGAGATTAGAACCAGACTTGTTGGTTTAAGTATAACGTTCTATTACATGTTCCTTCACTTTAAAATAACTTTTTCCCTTTCTCAGACTTAGACAGTCAGTATAAATATCTGGTGAGTTTATATTGAAGTCCTCTAAAATTATTTCTTTCAACCCTGGCTTAATAATTTCCTATTATGATTATTATATAGAATTAGAAAAAAGAGACTGTATGACAAGCTCTTTACCTCAGTACCTGGCTGAGCAAGTATTAAGCAAATTATTGGAAATCAGAGTTATTTTCTGATTTTATTATGCATATGTAATGAAAAATAATGTTAAAAAGGAGAAGGATGTGTTGAGTCAATTGTTATTGTACGCAGTTTTCTTGTCAATGTTTATTTCACTACTAATATGGTATCCACAGGAGCTTATGCTTAATATCCACACATGGTAGAATCATTGATATCTAGGGGAATAGGCTCAGGACCAAAGGACAAGATTTTTGTTGAGGGTTTTCTTGTGGCTGATGGAGAATTAAATCACAAAAATTGTTTTTCAACTGGCCTGACTGATAAAAGAAGAAATAGGATGGTGAGAGACACTAGAGTGAGGGGAAGATTGTGACAGTACAGTATAAAGATCAAAGTTCCATAATATGACTTTGGCTTAAAAGTATTTGGGTTTGAGTAAAGTGTTTGCCCCTTCTAGTTCTGCAACTTTGGGTAAATCACTTACCCTCTCCATATCTTAGTTTCCTCCTCCTCTGTAAAATGGGGGTAAATTAACCCTTACTTTACAGGAGTTGATGTGATGTTTACATGAGTTTAAATATAAAAATCTTTATTGTCTATCTATCTATCATCATACTTAACAACAAATCCTAAACTGACATTAGCTATTATTGTAGGGCAATGAATTTGTATTTGGATAGAATGATGCAAGGTAGTTAATAATATGAGAAATGATCATGTGCATGTAAATAAAATTTCATAATATAGGATATAGAATATGATATGTGTTGTATATTAAAGTTGAGATTTAGATGTGACACAGTGCTGCTGTTGATCATTTTGTGGAAGCCTTGTGTTCACATTGTAGCTTGACTTTTAAAATGGTACTTGGGTTTCTATATTCTGCCTGTGTCTTTCATTTTCTCCTTTTAAAGATCTTTAGTTTGGGAGTGAAGAATATGTATGTGGAAATAAACCTTATTGTCTGCATGTTATGTATCCAAATAATAATATAGCATTAGATGCCAGGACCACTGGAGGTTTGTAGAAAATAGCAGAAAAGAAGGATGACTGGTAGAACTGTTTCTCAGTTTTGAATCACCCTAAATTATAAATCGCCAAGGGCATGATTCCTTGGAAACCCTTATCAGCAAGCTTCTTTGGGGTCGCCTATATCTATATGATTGAAAGAGTAAGGCAAAACCATCATTCCACTCAGAGAATAACTGAGGGCGTGAGTAATACTGGCAAAGAATTTAGCTGTGATTCTATTAGAACAGTTATCTCAAAGCTTCTCTTTCTATAACAATGGGTGTGTGGCCCAACACGAATCCTATTATTATTCCTAACAGGCTTGAAAGGCCACAATGTGGAAGCTGGGATAAAGGAAAATAACTCAAAACTGCTGACTACAGTAATGATAAGAACTGAATCTATGCCGAGAAAAGCACAATGAATATTATGGAAAATATTTCTCATAATTGCAAAGTAGGAAAATATTTTTCTCATTTTATGACTGTACTCCCACTGAAAATTAATATTTATCCTGATAAGTGATGTGTGTGTGTGAGTGTGTGTGTGTGTGTGTGTGTGTGAGAGAGAGAGAAAGAGAGAGAGAGAAAGAGAGAGTAAAGAACAACCCAATATCCTCATGGCTTGATTTCAAATTTCCTCCCAGTTTCTGCTAAAATGTGAACTTAACATAAAGATCTTCCCTGTCTTCCCTCTTTAAAAGAGCTCTCCTATTGCTCCCTATTCTCCCTTCTCTACTTTTCATCATACTTTTTAGCACTACCTGAAATATATATGTATTTATTTTTAATATCTTTAATATTATTCCTGGAGCCATATAGCTTCATAAAATTGTCAGAAAAAAATTTGGTTCATTTATTTTGAAACTGAATCAACTAGCAGTTTTTTCTAAGTTTGAAGTGGATGAACAGATTAAGCATAATATGAATATGTAATGCTTTGGAATGGTTTCATAATTTGGCACAGCAATTAAGTGTTGTAGGCCATAGTCATGTACTGAGGATTTTCATGATGTTTATCTCAGTTCTCTTATTTCCTTGGATTCATTCATTCATTTAAAAAATAAGTAACTGTGTACTTATGTACTAGAAAATATGCCAAGCATTGAATTAGAACTGAAAACAAGACAATCATGGACTGCTCTCAAGTTGCTTACAACCTAGGATTGCAGACAGAGGTTAAATGTATTTATTCAAATAAGTTTAGTTGCAATTGCAATCAGTACTCAGAAGAGGTAGAGAATTTTGGCAAGTGTATGTAGGAAGATAAAATTTGTTTTGTGAAATCAGGGAAGGTTTCTCTGACTAAGCAAAATGGGGGAAAAAAACTTGAAGTAGAGATCAAACACAGACAGTAATTTCTCTGACATCAGCTCTGTCTCCAAAGGCAAGGGAAACAAAAGCAAAAATAAACTATTGGGATTACATCAAAATAAAAAGCTTCTGCACAGTGAAGGAAACAATCAACAAAACTAAAAGGCAGCCTTCTGAATGGGAGAAGGTATTTGCAAATGACATATTTTATAAAGGGTTAATATCCAAAATATATAAAGGACTGATAAAACTCAAGACCCCAAAAGCAAATAATCCAATTAAAAACAGGCAGAGAATCTGCATAGACATTTTTCCAAAGAAGACATACAGATGGCTAACAGACACATGAAAAGATGCTCAATGTCACTCATCATCAGGGAAATGCAAACCAAAACCACAATGAGATATCACCTCATACCTGTCAAAATGGCTAAAATCAAAAACACAAGAAACAAGTGTTGGCAAGGATGTGAAGAAAAGGCAACTCTTGTGCACTGTTTGTAGGAATGCAAACTGGTGCAGCCCTGGTGGAAAACAGTATGAAATTTCCTCAAAAAATTAGAAATAAAATTAACATATGATCCAATAATTCCAGTACTGGATATTTACCCAAAGAATATGATAACATGAATTCGAAAGATATATGCATCCCTATATTTATTGCAGCATTATTTATAATAGCCAAGATATAAAAGCAAATTGTGTCCATTAATAGATGGATAAAGAAGATGTGGTATATATGTACCATGGAATATGACTCATCCATAAAAAAGAATGAACTGTTGCTATTTGCAACAATATGGATAGACCTAGAGGCTATAATGCTAAGTGAAATAAATCTTTTAGTCAGAGAAAGACAAACACCATATGATTTTACTCATATGTGGAATTTAAGAATCAAAACAGAGAAAAAAGAGATAAAACAACTGACTCTTAACTATAGAGAACAAACTGGTGATTGCCAGAAGGGATGAGGGGAGATGGGTGAAATAGGTGAGGGGGATTGATTAAGAGTACACTTATCGTGATGAGCACTGAGTAATGTATAGAATTGTTGAATCACTATATTGTACAGCTGAAACTATAACACTGTGTGTTAATTATACTGGAATAAAAATAAAAAGATATAGAATTATTTAAAAAATAAATAAATTTGAAAAATAAAAATGAGTCCCCAAAAAATAAAAAATAAAAACTATGATTAAAACTTGAGAGATGGAAATATACATAAACATGAAACAAGAACAGGATACTATTAAAGAATAACACAAATATTCAGAATATAGAAAACAAAAGAACTTGTGATATAAAAAGTAAAAGTATAGCGGAAACAAAAAACTCAACATTATATTTGGAAGATAATTTAGAGTATGTATTGCAGATAGTAAAGCAAAAATACAAAGTGGGTTATATTTCACATAGTGAAGAAAAAATAAAAATAATGTGATAAAATTAGAAGATAAGTCCATGAAAGCTAATATCTGAATTATTGGCATTCCAGACAGAGAGAAGAGGGAAAATAAAGGAAGAAAATCATAAATGGAAAAATTTAAGAGTTCCCAAAGGCAGAAGAACATAAATTTTTATACTGCAAATTTTACTAGTTGCTTCCAAAGTACCCCATCATGAAATTTCAGAAGGACAAAATTAAGAACCTACAAACTTCCACGGAGAATAGAAAACAAAAACTAAACAATAACAACAACAAAAACAAAACAAAACAGTGAAAAAAGGTACATATCTATAATACTGGCATCAAAATAGAGTTCTCACAACAACCCTGGATACTTAGTGGACAATAATACAATGCTTTCCAATTCTGAAGGACAACCATTTTTGATCTATGATACTATTGTCTGCCACTATTAATTAATTGCTAGAGTAAAACAAAACATATTGAGACATGAAAGATGCAGAAACTTACTTTCAGGTCAGGATTTCTCAGGAGGCTACTACAGACTACTACTAAAACAAGGGAATAAATCAAGACATAGAAAACTGTGGAATACAAAAAATAGAAAACACAGAAAGAAGGTGAAAGGAATCCCCAGGGGGATTTTGAAAGGAAATGAAAACCAGGCATGGAAGCCCACCAGACCAGAGCGAGTCAACAGGCTGTGAGAAATGCTTCAAAAAACAGAAATGGAAAGAATATCTGATACATTGAACAACTTCAGATATAGACAACAACTGGCAAAGAATTTAGAATAAATAGAAAAGGAGGCAAATATTGAAAAAAAACCACCTAGATAATTAGAAAGTCCAGGAAATGTAAAATGTTATGCAAGAAATTAATGTTTCACTCTGAATCAAGAAGTGACAACATATGTTTATTTTGTAGAGTTCTAAAGGTAAATGCCAAAGGAATTAGCTAATAGAATTAAAAATGATTGGAGATGGGAAATGAGGAAGAAGATACCAGGATCCCATGTGTTTTTGTGTGAGTGTGTGTGTGTGTGTGTGTGTGTGTGTGTATGCTGCAAGCCTTGTATGTAGAACTCTTTGATTCATGTAGAATTTATGCATGCATATATAACTTTGGGGGAAATAAAAACAGCAACAGGTGGCTACTGAAATAACCCAAGCAAGAGATCCTGGTGGCTTGGACTAGGGTAGTGATAGCAGAGATGGAAGAGAATGGGTGGATTTGATAAAGAGAATGAGGAATATTGAACTGTCAGGTTTAGCTTTTAGGTTTCTTCATGAGCAACAGTGTGATAAACATCACCAAAAGAAAAAGAGCAAAAGGAAGCATACATTTTTTTCATAAAACCCTAGCTGGAGGTGACATGAACATTTTGAGTAATGACTCAATATAAGGGTCTGAAACTCAAAGGAAAAATCTAGGCTGGAGATAAAAACCAGGAGTCCTGGACCCTGATGTAACTCATTAATTATGCCTTTAGCATCTGGAATGGTGCACATTCAGAGTCAATCACCGGAAAAAACAGCAAATAAAGAACAGTCTTTCCATTAGCTGTTCATGAACACATATGGTCTCTCTCCATTTTCTCCTCTCCTCTCACATTTCACCTGGTCTTTCTAAACCTCTGGCCTCTTCTCCAGGGTCCAGTTGTCTGTGGTCCTTGAAGTTTAAAAAAAAAAAAAAAAAGGGGTGAATCCTGGCAACATCATAATGGTATAATCTTGCTGTCTTCTCTGTAAGAGAACATTTAGGTCTTTATGTTTCTTCAGTCCCATGCATTACAGATTTAATAAGTTCTCTTGTCTCTTTTACTCAATTTTACTACACTCTCTTCCCACCAAATGTTTGCAGGATGGGATGGTAGGGACTATCCTTCCATGTTAAAATGAAACAGAAGGCTGCAAGTTAACCAGAGATAAGAATTTACAGTGAGAACAAAAGAAGGCATAAAAAGAGTCCTGAGTAACTCCAGCATTTAAATGTTGCATAGGGGAGAAGCAGAAAAAATGTGATACAGTGGCCAAAGGAAGAAAAGAGGAAAGCCAGGAGCATTTGGTTTCACTGAAGCCAAGGTAAGAGGATTTCTAGGAAGGAGAAACCAACTATATGGAAAGTTCATGGGATGTTACTTTTCAAGTGAGTCACTAAGAAGGTCCATTAGAATTGACAAAATTGTGGTTAACTGGTGATTTTTTAGCATAAATTCAGTGGAGTGATAGAAATATTGGTGAGAGTTAAGAGTTGTTTAGAAGGAAACTGTGACTTCTCAATTTCTCTTTAGACATTTTAAAGTCTTAAAAAATATTTAGTTAAAGCTTAGTATATCCAGGGGTCATGGTGACGATTTGGTTTAAATAAGAAGTGATAACACTTACATCTGAATTTTTTCCCTTTTGAAAGTAAAGACACCTAGTTTTTACTGTGCCCTCATTTTAAATATGCAAACATTCACATATGGAAATATGATGGGTAATATCCCAAATGAAATGCTTATAAAAAACAGACAAAAAGATGCATTTTAAAAAATATTTAACCAAAAAATTTTGCTTCATTTGCATTTTGCTAGTGAAATGTCTGCTTTGCTGGATGCCACTGAATGTAGCACAGTAAATACAAATTTAACCTAAAAGTGATAAAGTAATATATTTTTTAAATAATTTTTATTGTTATGTTAATCACCATACATCATTAGTTTTTGATGTAGTGTTCCATGATTCATTGTTTGTGCATAACACCCAGTGCTCCACGAAGAATGTGTCCTCTTTAATACCCATCACCAGGCTAACCCAGCCCCCCACCCCCCTCCCCTCTAGAACCCTCAGCTTGTTTTTCAGAGTCCATCGTCTCTAATGGTTCATCTCCCCCTCCGACTTACTCCCCTTCATTCTTCCCCTCCTGCTATCTTCTTCTTCTTTTTTTTCTTAACATGTATTGCATTATTTGTTTCAGAAGTAAAGTAATATATTTTAATATGATAGAAAAAATCTTACTATTTATTAACCCTCTACTTTATGCAAGACTCTTTGCCTTTAATTATCTAACTTCATTTATGTAATAATCCAATAAATGGAAAATTACATGTATTGATGAGTGGAATTAGAAGAAAATTAAATGAAATTGTTTTTGAATTTGGAAAGACCATTGCATAATACTTTGATTTGTAAGCCAACAATGGAAGAACCCATTCCTGTTAGGGTCTGGAAGCATTCAGGTCACGTTGCTTTCAGGATCATTTGAGATACTTCTATTTGAATAGTCTTGGCTTATGTTAAAAGTCTTTATTCTTGCTTTGTGTACATTAGAGGGATGCTTAGCAACCTTGTGGTTGTAATATTTCTGAAGCTCTTGGGTCACTTTCAGTGAATATCAATTCAAACAGCATGGGTCTTGGAAAGGTTGGTTTACAGCTTTGCATTTAGAACAAGAACAACACATGTCTTCCTGGGCTCAGGGAAGTCATCTTAATCTCTTCTGTCTCTGTTTTTCTTACCATATCTTCTCCTGCACTATCTATCTAGAATCCTGGATCAAAGGTAAGCAGCCCCAGAGTCCTTAAATATTGTACCTTTCTCACTGATCAGAAAGAGCCCTGCATCCTATTCTATTTGGAGCATACCTGGAGACATTTTTATCTAGTCCTTTCAGCTGATTCAGAGGGGTTAAAGAGCTAGTCTTTTATTCAGGGTCCTCACTTAACCACTGTCAACTCAGGCTTTACTACAGCATATAATAAACAGAAAGACTTTGAAAAAAAGAGAGAGATACTGCCAAAATTGTGTTTGACTCATTCAGAAACTGGGGTATGGGTAATTTTTTACTCACAGCATGGTTGGAAGAAAAAAAAAAAGTGCTAACAGTATTAGACCAGCTAAAACCATTGTCCAGAAACCTCTAGATCTCTATTTAAACCTGGACTAAGGGGAAGGAATGGTGGTAGAGTAGAAACAGCAATGAGATAATGAAAGGCCAGATTTGTCATGACCTTTGTGTGATGTTGGACAAATCACCTCTCTGTTATGAGGTTCCCTAATCAATAAAATGAGAAGATTCTTTTAAATGACTCTGAAGGATCCATTTAGCGCTTATATTCAGATATTCATTTCTACCCTCTAGACAAACCTTAGCGGTGAACTCTGAATATCTACTTGGTGAGAATATTACTCATAATAATTTTGATGACTCATTGTTTTAGGCCTAAAGAATAGATTTTCAAAAACAGCTCTCCATGGTATTTCAATAGAGTACCATACTCATGACTCAATATTTCTTTATTGAATGTTTGCACAGATAGGCAGAAAGATAGAATAATTTGTTTTACCTTCTGGAATGTAATAGTTTCAATTACTTGCCACATATCTCATGCTTTTAAAAGGAGAAGGACATTTACTTCCCTTCCCCAAATGCCATTTACTTTTCTGTCAAATATCATTGAATTTTAATAGTAGAAAATAAAGATACTCCTTTTTTAAATGTTAAGCTTTTAGGATTAAACAGCAAATAAATGATTAAGTAAAAATACGTTTTGAAAAGCTTTATTAAGTACCTATGTGAAACAAAAGAAAATTTTTTATGAAATACAAGATGGATGGATTTCTTATTTGCAATATGCCTATGTAAGACACAGGTAACTTATATAAGTCTCAATGGGGCTAGAGTGAAAATATGTACAGTGTGATTTTTTAAAAAGAAAAGTCTAAATGCATGTAATTGGTTCATGAAATTTACTCAGATATGTATGTGTGCAGCCTACACATTAGTGAAGTGTTCTTTTTTTAGGCATTTTAAGAGATGATGGGCTGATAATCTCCCATTTGCAGCAACACGGATGGACCTTGAGCACATTATGCTGAAAGATAAGTTAGAGAAAAACAAGAACTGTATGACATCACTTATATGTGGAATCTAAAAGAGTTAAACCTGTAAAAAGCAGAGTAAAACTGGCTACCAGGGGATGTGGTAGGGGGATAAGAGTGATAGTGTTTAAGGGTACAAACTTGTAACAAGTAGTAAATAAGCCATAGAGATCTAACACACAGTGTAATAAATATAGATAAGAATATTGTACTATAATTATATAATGTGATAAATATTGCTATATCAGCAATCATATTACAATATATAAATGTATCAAAGCAACATGTTGTACATCTTAAATTTACCCAGTGTTAAATGTCAGATGTGTTCAGTGAAAAACAATGATGGGCTGTAGCTTTTGAAATATGTTACAGTTGCTTCATAACATTCTTGGGGGAAAAGCTGTTGTCTTGAGAGCTCTCCCGCTGTGTTGTTAATAATAGTATGATCTTAAATGGAACTATTACCTCCACTCCATAAATCACAATTGTTTTTAATCAAAGAACATTAAAATGAGTTAGTTGCCACTGAGGGATCATTCAGGTTAAAAGGATCTACTTTAAGCAGTCAGATTTAGGTAGAAACACACATTGCTTTTTTTAGGCAAAGACTTGGTTCATAAATCATATTGGGGAAAAGTAGTTCCATTAGCAAAGATAAAAGAGAATGCTTCTACTTGTATAGAAGGAGGAAAAGACACAATCTTGAGTGAAATGGTCCCATCACTGGACTTGTACTAAGGGCATCTGCTTTATAAAGTTCGATTCTGCTGCCCAAATCCTGGACACATGCAAAAGGAAAAGAGTTCTGGGGAGGGCGATATTAAACCTAATTACCAATTCTACCTTTGAATATTTCCAGTACTTTGAGCTATCTGACTTTTTTTTATCTTAAAAATATTTCACAAACTTTTGTGGATAGTAATTGTGTGTTTAGTATCCATTAATTGTAAAAACACATAAGGCCAAAAATCTATCATGAATTCAGAAACCTCAAAGAAGCCGTCTTAAGTCAAAACAGTATTTATATACTGAGATATTATAAATATATGTGAGATATATGTGTGAGACATAGTTTATTTCATCTCTAAGCAATTCCTGGTACATTTATGGATTAGTACATTTCAGTGAGGCATAGCTCTCACATTTCCAAAGCCTGTAGTTCTCATACTTTCTGCAATACAATAGACGTAATGGATAAGATTCCTATTTGTTATATGGCATGGAATATTGGACATATGAAATTGTGCCAGAGTTGTTTTAGGTGACTCATTCTAAGAGCAGTTAATGATTATGTCAATAATTAACACAGCTATTTACAGATCTCACCAATATTTTGGGTTATGCTTCTGGCTCAGTAACTATAACACCATCTCTTTCCTCTGGCTAAAGAAAGCCTTTAATAATGCAGCCTTTGAAACTGATGCATTTTGTAGCCACTCTTGAACCTGCTATAATTTTTAAGTGTTAATCATACATGTTGTCCTTTTCTATTTTTGAAAATTGACTCAAAATCTATCTCACAATTGTAGCTATGTCCCACTTGAAAACCACCAGTAGCTAATAGCTTTGTTATTGAATCATACATTTGCATGCATGGGGCCTGGGTCAGGCTGCACCCAAAATTTCCTACGACTTCTATGAATCTCATGAAATTCTGGTAAGCAAAATATAAATATAACTATTCTCTATATGACCACATAGATAAAATTACAGTATTCAGCTAAAGACTTAAAAGATTCAGTTACATCTGATTGACCTAACTCAAAAATGCTGGCATGAATTGAAAGATATGCTCATCGATCAGCTCTTGCTCAGGGGGCATTTGGGAAAAGATATATGCTTATGTAGCAGCAGGTCAATTCTCAGCATGCTGCTATAATTACATGCTTCGGTGTGTGTGCTTAATGACAAGTGGCATGAAAGCCAGAACTGCCTTAGAGAACACAAGGCCACTTTCCTAGGTTCTAAAGCCTTGATCAATTTTAGAAGATGATACCTCTCTAAAAGATGTTCTCATGAACCAAATCACTATTTCCTATCTTAAGATAGTCTTTATTTACTGAAAATTTACATTTATTTTCAAGACCTATTTCATTGGGTTATTTGATTTTTTTTGCCTGCTTAATTGTTGGGGCTCGAGTATGGCACCAAGAATGAAGAGGCCCTTAAAGGAAAGGGGTAAATATAAACTGTGAATTAGGTGAAATTTGTCATTGATAACGCTGCCCTCTCCCCAGTTGCCAGTGTTTTCTGCTCCATGTCTTATGCCGAAAATCTCATTACTCACAGAAACTCAATTGTTCTGAATCATGGGGTCTTGTCTTTTGTTTCAAAAATGCTCTTTGAAAAGAATCTGAGACTCATCCATTTTTTATTACTGAGGTGAATTTACTATTGAGCTCATGAAGTTTAAGCTTCAGGTCCCTTCTGTTACACAGCAGCCCCAAATCCTGTACCTAATTTTTATTCATAATTCTGCCTTATTTTTTTAAAAAGAGATTTCAGCTCTCACAAAACCTGAGTCAGCCCCCACCCATGCAGTTTATTCTGGCGGCCCTTCCAAAGGCCTGGAATTTACACAGAGCCCGAAACCTTCAAACAGAGGCAAGACTGTCACAGTGAATTTCAGGTATATGCCGATGAGGAGCAAAAACCTTTCCAGAATTTGAAATCAAGTATTTCTGCATTGATACAGTGCTATCTCAATGGAGTGGATTTACATGGGGGTCCTCTGAATCGTTCTCTCTTGTTCCCTGTGGCATGGCAAGGTGTTCTTTTATTTGTGAAAATTTGAAATTAATACGATAATGGCAAGTATAGTTAGCTATTATTGAACACTTAGTAAATCCTTTTCAAAACTGTGGCTTCCACTATCAAATTTAAGTAAACTTACTGAAGAAGTTTCCAGAATATCAGATATGAATCAGAAAGTAAGAGATAATTCTTGGAGGTAGCTTTTGGGTTCAGGAAATGTAAGAGCGATTTGTTTATTTGTTTGTTTAAGTTCCTGGAAAATATAGTCGATATTTTGAGCTAAATTTTAAAAAATTTCCTTTTAAATATGTAATAAATCTCCTTTTATCACCTTGAATTACCATATTTCAGGATACAACAAGACCAAAAAATCACAGACAGACTCTTCCAATTGGAAGTCATCTTAGATTACGAATTTCAATCTCTCATCTATTTTGTGAAGATCCTCTCTACCAATTTTAACAGAGAGACCATTTAGCTTCAGTTCTATTGTTTATAAACATCTCAGTTTTCAACCAAATCTGTCTCTCTATAGCAAGAGTCAGCAAATTATAGCCTTTGGGCCAATTCTGGTCTGTGGCTTGTTTTCCTATAACCCACAAGCTAAGAATAGATATTACTTTTGTTTTAACTAATTATTATCATTTTAATTTTAAACTTTTTTATTGATAATCACAGTTAGTTTTGTATTTAATGATTTTGAATTTGGGATAAACTGTCTTTCTAGGTCTTTTTTCTCTTTTTTTTTCAGAGTAACTAGACTAGAATTGAATAAGGATTTTTAAACTTTACTCTTAAATCTAGGATGGATTATTTCATTAAAATAGAATTTACCACATATAATTTTAAGTTTTCAATGAATGTGATTATTTCCTTAATGTTGAAGAATTATCCTTACATACTAAGCACTCATTTCCTACCTTCACCTCACCTTCCTTCTAGCATAATTTAAAAAAAATTTCTTTAATTGAACTATAGTTGACACTCAATATTATATTAGTTACAGGTGTACAGCATAGTGATTCAACAATTATAAATATTACAAAATGCTCACCATGGTAAATGTAGTTACCATATGTCACCACACAATGGTATTATAGTTTTATTAACTATATTCTATAAATTTTCATCTCCATGACTTACTTATTTTATAGCTGGAGGTTTATATCTCTCAATTCCCTTCACCTGTTTTACCAACCCTCTTTGTGCCCCCCTCAGCCCTCCATCCCCCGTCTGGCAACCACCAGTTTCTTCTTTGTATTTATGAGTCTGTTTCTATTTTGTTGTTGTTGTTATTTATTTGTTCAATTTTTTTAGATTCCACGTGTAAATGAAATTATATGGTATTTGTTTTTCTCCGACCTATTTCACTTAGCATGATACTCTCTAGTCCATACATGTTGCCAGAAAAGGCAAGATTTCATTCTTTTTTATGGCTGAGTAATATTCCATTGTTTATATATATACCACATATATACCACATATCTTTATCCATTTATTTACTGATGGACACAATTTGCTCTTATATCTTGGATATTGTAAATAATACTGCAATAAACATAGGGGAACGTATGTCTCTCCACATTAGTGTTTTCATTTTCTCTCAGTAAATATTTAGAAGTGGAATTGCTAGGTCATATGGTATTTCTATTTTTTAATTTTTTGAGGAATCTACATACTGTTTTCTATAATGGCTGCACCAATTTACATTCTCACCAACAATGCATAAGAGTTCTCTTCTCCACATTCTTGCTAAGACTTATTTTTTATCTCTTTTCTTTTTGATACTAGGCATTCTGATTGGTGTGAAGTGGTTTTGATTTTCATTTCCCTGATGATTAGTGATGTTGAGTATCTTTTCATGTGCCTGTTGGCCTTCTGTATATCTTCTTTAGAAAAATGTCTATTCAGGTCCTCTGCCCATTTTTAAATCAAATTATTTGTTGTTTTCGTGTTGAGTTGTATGAGTTCTTTATCTAGTTTAGATAATTAACCCTGTATTGAATATATCATTTGCAAATATCTTCTACCATTCAGTAAGTTGTCTTTTTATTTTGTTGATGGCTTCTTTCTTTATGCAGAAAGCTTTTTATTTTGGTGTAGTTCCAATTGTTTATTTTTGCTTTTGTTTTCCTTGCCTGAGGAGACATATCCAGAAAAATGTTGCTATGGCTGATGTTCATGAGTTTATTGCCTGTGTTTTCTTTTACGAATTTCATGGTTTCAGGACTTACTTTTAGGTTTTTAATCCATTATCCATTTGTTTGTTTGTTTGTTTATATGGTGTAAGAATGTGGTATTGTTTCCTTCTTTTGCACGTAGATGTCCAGTTTTCCTAGCACCATTTATTGAAGATACTGTCTCTTCCCCATTGTATATTCTTGCCTCCTTTGTTGTAGATTAATTGATCATGTAAGTGTGACTTTATTTCTGAACTCTCTTTTCTGTTCTGTTGATCTACAGATCTATTTTTGTGCCAGTGCCATATTGTTTTGATTACTATAGCTTTGTAGTATAGTTTGAAATATGTGACTGTGATATCTCTGCTTTGTTCTTCTTTCTCAAGATTGCTTTGTCTATACAAGGTCTTTTGTGGTTCCACACAAATTTTGGGATTTTTTTTGTTCTAGTTCTGTGAAGAATACTATTGGTATTTTGATGGGGATTGTGCTGAATCTGTAGATTGCTTTGGGTAGTATGAACAGTTTAACAATATTCATTATTCCAATCCATGAGCATGGTATATCATTCCATTTATTTATGTCATCTTCAATTTCTTTCATCACCATTGTATAGTTTTTAGAGTATGTATTACATTTTTAAATGGTTGAGAAAAATCAAAGGAAGAATAATTAATGACACATGGCAATTATACAAAATTCAGATTTATGTGTCTATAAGTAAAATTTTATTGGAACACAGCCATGTTCATTATATTTATTTACTATGGCTGCTTTCATGAAACAAGGCAGAGATGAGTAGTTGTAACAGATAACCTATGGATCACAAAGCCTAAAATATTTACAGTCTCGCCTTTTATAGAAAAAGAAAGTCCTGATTTTTTTAGGAGCCACAAAAAATAAATTATTTTCTTTTAATCACAGACTCCCTTGCCCTGGCTCTCTCTTTCTCTTTCTTTGGATTTGGGGGGGATATCTTTATTTTGCTTTCACATTTTTTTCTTAATTGAAGTAATTATAGAGTCACATGAAATTTTATGAAATACCATAAGTATCCTTTGTATATTTTTTCCCAGTTTTCCCCAATGGTAACATTTTACAAAACCATAGTATAATATTACAATCAAAATATTGGCAGTGGTAACCATCTCTTGATTTTGTTTAGATTTCCTAAGTTTTATTTGTACTCATTATGCATGTGTAAGTTCTACACAGTTTTTTCTCACCCATGTATGTTGCAAAATAGTCAGGATATTGAACAGATTCTTCTCTTTTATTCTTAATCTTTCATACTTTTATTCATTCTTATGTGGCATAGTTTGAGACTTCTGTCCATCTTGCTAATTTCTGGGAGCTTTGGAGTTTATCAATATCCCCTTTAAAAGTATCTATGTTACATACAAAGTGTTACAATTTTCAAAAGAATTTAGAAATAATTACTGGTGAAGATGAAGTTTAAAGCAAGATAGGAAATACATAACTTTGACAAATGTCAGAAACTATTATGATATTCTTTAGGAAAAACCAATTGTGATGTGCCTAAGCAAAGTTGAAAGGTAACACAATAGTCAAAATGCAAGGGCCAAATTTAAATAAGTATCGAATGCAGTCAAAATCCAAATCAATAATAAAGTAGAGAAAAATTATGAAAGTACCCAGAATTTAGAAAGAATTGCAAATGGAGGTGGGGGGGAGAGAAGGAAGGAAGGGAGCAAGGGAGGGAGAAGAAAAGAAGGAAGGAAGAAAGGAAAGACGGGTCATGTATTACTAGATATGAAGGATAGAGAATATGATCCAACATATAAATAATTATTTCTAAAGAATAAACCAGAGCAAATAAAACATAAGCAACCAAAGTATTATATGAAATGAAATTTCTCTATGATGAATAAAAACATGTATGTAGAGGGGCATCTAGGTGGCTCAGTCATAAGTGTCCAACTTTTGGTTTTGGCTTAGGTCATGATCTTATGCGTAGTGGGACAGAACCCTGTGTGGGGCTCCACACTCAGTGAGGAGTCTGCATGAAAGATTCTCTCCCTCTACCCCCCCTCCTCCACTCTTGCATGAGCGCGTGTGCACTCTCTCTCTCTCAAATAAAACAAATATTTTTTTAAAACATGTATCTAGAGATTAAAAGTATCCATTATTAATATGTCCCAAGTAACATTAATAATAACAATAATGATAATAGTTTGAAGAGACCTATACCTGGATATATACTACTAACACTTTAAACCTCCATATACATAGAATTCCAAAAGTTTCTTGGCAGGAAAAATAAAACAGGTAACTAAAAAGGAACCTCAGAAATTTGAGGGAAATATGTTTTGACATGATAATTATAAGTTGATATAGCCATTTACTTACAAATGCAAGAATAATCAATTTTCAGATAATCACAAGTTCAGAAAGCATACTATTCACGTGTATTTTCTTTCTTTTTTTTTTTTAAGATTTTATTTATTTATTTGAGAGAGAGAGAATGAGAGAGAGAGCACATGAGAGGGGGGAGGTTCAGAGGGAAAAGCAGACTCCCTGCCGAGCAGGGAGCCCGAAGCAGGACTTGATCCAGGGACTCCAGGATCATGACCTGAGCCGAAGGCAAGTCGCTTAACCAACTGAGCCACCCAGGCACCTGTTTCATGTGTATTTTCTGATAGGAAAAAGTTATGTATCTGCACTAACTGAGCAGTAATTCAAAATATAGAGAAAAAAATACAAAACTATAAAATTATGTGATAAAAGGGCTGTGTGAAGCAAACCCCTGTTTACTTTGTTTTCCTTGATTAATTACTTTTGTTTCAGTGGACGAAACCAACAGTTGTTATCTTACTAGAACTACATCTTAAATTAATAAAATGATCATGCTCTACAGGGTTTAAAAAATATACCCTAAACATTTTCTAGCATCTCATTTCTTGAGCCTTTTTTTTACTTTTCATTAATCACAGTCTTAGTACTCCTGATAATTATTTTTTTCTAATTTATCATTCACTTTAACTCTGTAACATTGATTCTTAAAAACTTTTTATTTTTAAGTAGTTGTAGACTTACAAAAACTTGCAAAAATAGTAGAGTTCCTTCATATTCTTCATTTCCTTTCCATTAATAATCACACCTCACATAACCATGGTACAATGATCAAACTAAGGAAATTGGTACCCCTATGATACTATTAACTAAAATATAGACATTCGGTTTCAGCAGTTGTCCCACCATCTTTATGTCCATTCTAAGATTGGATTCAGGCTTTTAAATTGTATTTAATCGTTATTTAGTTTATTCTTAGTTACTATTAGAACAGTTAGAACAGTTCCCCAGTTTTTTGTGTTTTATTTTTTCTTTTTCTTTTTTTGATCATTTGGGACCTTGGCACTTTTGAAGAGTACTGGTTAGGTATTGTTTTTAATTCCAACAGGTAGTTCTCTGAGGTCAACTGGAATGAATACAGAAAAATAGGTGTCTAATTTGAAAAATTAGTGAGAAAAAAAATGAGACCCATCTAGTGGACAAAATATTGTATCACACAATAACCAGGTGCTACTTTATCTTTCTGTGTAGATATAGATACAGATACAGATACGGATACAGATACAGGTACAGGTACAGGTACAGATACAGACACAGATATAGATACAGATACAGGTACAGGTACAGATACAGATATAGATACAGATACAGATACAGGTACAGATACAGATATAGGTATAGATATAGATACAGATACAGATATAGATACAGATACAGATACAGATATAGGTATAGATATAGATACAGATATAGATACAGATACAGGTACAGATACAGATATAGGTATAGATATAAATACAGATACAGATATAGATACAGATACAGACATAGGTACAGATACAGATACAGATACAGATATAGGTACAGATACAGATATAGATACAGATACAGATACAGGTACAGATACAGATACAGATATAGATATAGGTACAGATACGGATACAGATATAGATATAGATACAGATGCAGATATAGATACAGATACAGATATAGGTACAGATACAGATACAGATATAGGTATAGATATAGATACAGATACAGATATAGATACAGATACAGATATAGGTACAGATACAGATATAGATACAGATACAGATATAGGTACAGATACAGATATAGGTAGAGATACAGATATAGATAGAGATAGAGATACAGATACAGATAGATATAGATATAGGTACAGATATGGATACAGATATAGATATAGATACAGATGCAGATATAGATACAGATGCAGATATAGATACAGATACAGATATAGGTACAGATACATATATAGGTACAGATACAGATACAGATATAGATATAGATACAGGTACAGATACAGGTACAGATACAGATATAGGTACAGATACAGATACAGGTACAGATACAGATATAGGTATAGATATATAGGTATATACACATGTAATGTAAAGTATAAGCCAATCAAATATTTTCTACTTGAATTATCTGCCAAAATAAAAATTGCAATAACCAATTTTATAATCCAGTATTAACTATCTTATGAAACCAAGCACACACCTAGAAAACTCTAAAGATTGTTCTGAAAATACTAATCTCAACTCTTATGAAAATTCATCTATGTGTATTCCTGATGTTTTCCAGATAATGTACTTTCACAATTCTGGAAATTATACTGAGTAAGGGCCTAGCATTTATGTGTATTTTGATAACTTTGCATCACTCTGTGGCAAATATAATCTCTGCCTGTTGGTCAGTGTCAAACAATGAAGGAAAACTACCAGGAATAAATCAAGCTGTTTTTGTTACAGGTAACTAGCCTTTTGAATGAATGGAATTTACTTGTAATTTATTTGGTAAAAGAATCTGAATTCTCTTAAAGGTGGCAAATAGAGCAACTTAATACTTTTCTTAAGTGTAGAAGCTCTGTGAGAGCCATAATATGTTTCTTTCTTTTGGATTGAGAAGGTTTTGGTAGACAAGTGATGGGCTGAAGGAAGAGAATATGTAATTGTCTTAAGCCATGGAGTTCTGAAAATTTTCAGTAGACATACTACCTTAACCGTAAGTTAAGGGAAGGAAATCATAAAACCTAGACAAAGTAGGCAAATGGAATTGGGAGCCATTCAAATCAAATTCAGATAAGAATGAAAAAAGAATTTTATAAATAGATAAAGTATCCCCTTTAGCTAAACACTGAAGTGCACCTTCTGGTTTCATTTCCATTTATATTTACCAAAAGTAGTTTTCTGTCATGAAAAACAATTTTTCCCCTTTCAGTGAAATCTTTAAAATGTAAACTGTTAGATATCTGTAGGCTCCTCTAGAATGCACAGCTGGAAAAACAAGGATGTTTAAACCCTCAGATGTTTTGGGTCTATTTCAAGATTTTGTTCTTTGCCTTATGCAGGAACCAAAAAGTTGCCCTTGGCTTCTAAATTTGGGAATGACAATTTAAAACATTCAAATATGTGTTTCATTGGTACATATTATGTATAGACATTGTCCATTTAAAAATATTTAATATTTACCAACTTTAATAAAAGACTAGAAATGTATACATATATATGTGTGTGTGTATATATATATATATATATATGTATGTATTTACTAATAACATTTGGTTTCTGTGAAAGTGATATTTTTTCCCTAAGCCTGGGCATTGCTTATAGCAATGCATTGCATATGTGCATATGTTTAGGCACATTATTTTTTCTGAAAGTTGGTAATTTTTGGTTTAATATTCCCAATATGGTTAAAAATTAACGTTTTGATATATTTAACATGAAGTTAACAAGATAGTATAAAAACTCCTTATGCATGAACACTCATATAGGAATAATAATAATAAAAAGATATTATCCTTTGTAACCATGTAAATCAAACCAGGCAGCTGGTGCTTGGCAGTTAGAAAAGACCCACAAAATGATTCTTCCAAATTTTGATGAGTAAGTGAACCCAAAGTGACCCCTGGCACAACTAGATAACAAGTTAGTCAAAGAAAGAATTACTAGCAATTATGTTTTCTGATTGCCTACAAGCAGACAACAAAATTTGTGGCTGGTGTAATCTCATGTATGTCTGTTTTCTTCTTGGTCTGGCCCCTTGAACATCATGGACAAAATAAAAAGGCTTTATTTTTTCCTTCAGCATCGGAGTATATATCCATTAACTATCTCCCTGCCCATGTTAGCTTCTGAATGTAACATCTATAATGTGTATGAGATTAACTTGCAAAAATCAACTGTTGTGAATTTCCTACTATTAAAGCTTTTATATTTAGTAGTAAATAACTGCTGAATGAGCCATTTCTGGAAGCATATTTTGGTAGATTTGGGAGGAAACAAACAAACCAAAATGAGAAAAGAGTTGATGAGATGATGGAAGAGATGTGATGTCCCGAGACCAACTTCTTCCACTTCACTATTTGGCCTGAAACAGCCTGGATAGAAATAACTGGATTTGGACCCTGTCACTTGTCATTGCTTCATATCTTAGTTGTGATGTGGGGTAGAACAATATTGTAAAGACATTAATAATGTTTCCTTTTGTGTTTCCCACCTGGATTTATTCTCTCCCTTCCTCTGGATGTCGACAGAAAGACTTGGCTGTCTTCATCATTTCCAAGAGGGGAGTGTCAAAATAGAAACACAATGACCAGAACAGGCATATCAACCAAAACAGTAACAATTTTAAAAAGAGAAAATATTTGAGCTGTTTTCCAGCTTTGGTGTTTAGATGCTTAAGGCCTTGAGGGCATGAAGAAGATTTGAGATATAGATAAAGATATGTGAAGGAAAAATTATTCCCTTTTCCATGATTTCTTCCAATGGGAGAGAAGAGAGAGAGGAAAGATGTTAGAAGAACAAAGATTGGAAGGTATGTGGAAATGGAGAAAAAGATTGATCATGTACTTCTTGTCTATGGTTAGAGTCTTGAGATGTTTACCTCTAGCCCAGAAACCATAGAAATTGTTGCAGCAATTTCTGTGATCCTAACATATCATGGAAGCACCATATTAATAGGAAATAACAAACTTACTTGCAGGGACCACAAGAGTAGGAATTTCAGTGCTGACCTTAATGGTCTGATGACTAAGAACTATCCGCAGCAATGCATGGATGGAAGAATTAAAAATGTGGTTCCCTACCCCCTGAATACTTGGAATTACTTGAGTCTCTCAAAACATGCACCACCCCCAGGGAAAGAGGCAGGAGCCTAAATTGACTTAAAACAATTTTCTCCTACAATGATAAAATGAGTGCTGAAAATAAAATTAATTTGTGTAACAAAAAAGTAAGATATGTTTCTTGCACACTGATTTCTTGCATACTTACTAAGATTTATACCAACTGTTAACACACACACACACATACACGTATCAAACATCTCGTAATAAAGGAAGACTTCACACTATTTGCAAAGGTGGCAACATTTAGCCAAGTTTGAAGGATGAATAAGAATGTGTCAGATAACATAACATAATAAAATTTTTAAAAATGTAAAATAAAAAAAAGAATGTGTCAGATATATAATGGATGAGGAGCATTTAAGAAAAGGGAGAGTAAATACAATCCCATAAAAGGATGAGAGAGAATTGTATGTTTGAGTAAGATCAAGAAGTAACTTAAGAGTATAGTCACCTAGGAGTTATCAGAGAGCCATGGGATGGAAAAAAGTAGACACAGCTGGAATATTAAAGTCCTTGCTAAGAAGTGTTGGTTTAGTCCTACAGTTGGTAAGGATCTGTTAAAATATTTTAAGCAGAGAGGTTTGTATGAACAAATTTGATTTTATAAAGGTAACTCAGGTAGAGTGTGTAGGATTCTTTGAAAAGTGTTGAGAATACAGGCAGACAGACCAGTTGGGACGCTGATGAGAAACTATGGTTTAAACTATGGGAGTGGAGATAGAAGGCAGTTGAGATTTACTTGGCATGTGGATTGATGAGACTTGGCAGGTTAGGCATTAGTTATGAGGGAGAGGTTGATGATATCTCCCAGGTTCTGAATGGAATGTTAGTGTAATTAATCAAGCAAGATAAGGAATACAGGGAGGAGATATGTAAAGATGACCAGTTGACTATTGGAAAGAGATCTTGGATTTCTGGAAGATTTCTCGACAAAAAGCAGATTAGGGAAATTCCATAACCACAAAACATGGCTTGGATAAATTTGTATAGATTTTCCAATATTTGCAGTCTTTACCATGCCTTCCCTATTTCTCTGTCACCTTCCTTCCTCAACCTTGACTCAGGCAACAAAATCTGATATTTTCTTTTCTTTTTTTAAATATATAAACATTTTCCTTTATTTTTTAATGATTGTTTTGATCCAATTTCTTTTTTCTTTTTTTTATTATTATGTTCAGTTAGCCAGCATATAGTACATCATTAGTTTTTGATGTAGTGTTCAACAACTCAATAATTGCGTATAGCACCCAGTGTTCATCACCACAGGTGCCCTCCTTAATACCCATCACCCAGTTACCCCATCCCTCCATCCCCCTCCCTTCTGTAACCCTCAGTTTGGTTCCTAGAGTCCAGAGTTCCTCATGGTTTGTCTCCCTCTCTGATTTCTTCCTATTCAGTTTTCCCAACTGAATGGTAAAATTTGACATTTTCAACGCTGCTCAAATTTGACGTCTCCTGTGCCTCTGACTTTATATTTGATTTCAACTTGCTTTTTATTGCACTTTTTCTCTATTGACTTAATTTTGGAATCTTGAATATACTACTCTTGCCTCAGGATGGTTTGAAATACTTTGCCCTGCTTTGTGGCAGGAAATAGGCCATGAACCATTCCAGCAAAACAGGAAAATAACAGACTGGGAGGGAATGCATTTCTGTACACTGTAGACAGAGAATAACTTTGCTGTTGGACCAAGCTGGAATTCATTCACCAACCGAACAGGTGGCAGCTACGTAGAACCAATTTACTGCCAGATATACCAATTGCTCCAATTCTTATAATAGTTAAAATATATCTAATTCTAGGCTCATATGTTAAGTGTTTTACATTTATTAGTTCATTTAGTCCCTGCCTTAACCCTATGAAGTAGTTACTATCATCATTCGCATTCTACAGATGAAGAAACTGAGACACAGGAAAATTAAAATTAAATTGATCAATGTCACACAGTTACATGGATTCAAATCTAAGCAGTATAGCTCCAGAGACTGCTCTTATTCGGTATACAATGCTCATTTACATTAGTTTCCTACGCTGCTGTAACAAATTACTACAAACGTAATGGCTAAAACAATACAAATTTACTCTCTTCCAGTTCTGGAGTCCAGAAGTTCAAAAAAGGCCTTAGTGGATTAAATCAAGGACTGTAGTCCTTCTGGAGGCTCTAGGAAAGAATCCATTTCTTACCTTTTCCAGCTTCTAGAGGCAACCTGAATTCCTTGGCTTGTAGCTCTTTCTTTCATCTTTGAAGTCAGCAGTATAGCATATTCAAATCTCTTTCTAACTCGGCTATCATTGTCACATCTCCTTGGCTGACTCTGATCCTCCCGAATCCTCCTTACAAGAAGACTTGTGATTAAACTGGGCCCACCCAATAATCCATAATAATCTTCCTACCTCTAGATTCTTATCTCAGTCATGTCTGCAAACTTCCTTTGCCATATAAAACGACCTATTCACAGGTTTCAGTAATTAGGGTGTGGATATCTTTGGGGGAACACTATTTGCTCTACCACACCATTCTTCACAGATAGGGAGGATATCTTCTCCCTGGAAAACCTCAATATTAGTCTTCTATGTTTTTACATTTCTGCAGTTATTTTAAATGAAAGGAACAGAGTGCATTCATGCACACGCACACTTGACCACTCCTACAACATGATTTTCCAACATGGAAAAGGAAGGTTGCATTAAACACATGAAATGACATGGATGAGATCTGGTACTATGATGGTTAAGATCTATACTCTTGCCTAGACACTCAAGGAGTATCAACTTCTTCAACTGTATATTTGCATACATTCCTTGCACATATTTTGGTTTATTTATTGATGTTATACCACTCTATTTTCCAAAGACTGTAAAGTAATTAATCCCCACTGAATCTGGGTCAGGATTATAATTTTCAATTATTTTGGTGGTAATGTATTCTCACCAAACATGTAGGAAGATACCAAATATATAATGTTTTGGAGTGGTCTATGCTTCATTCCAGAATTCCTATACTTGAGTCAAGGGTAGGTTAAAAAAATAAAAGTCAAGAATCACTCCATGATCCTTTAAGGTAGCATAAGGTTATATTCTCTGGGAGGAGAATTGTTGACAAGAGACCAGGGTCAATGATTCCTTGGCCATTGTTTTAAATAGACTAAGCATTTAGCTGCCCTTCACTTTAATAAATCTTTCATAGTTTTATTACTTTCCCAGATGAACCACAACATAGAATTATATATTTAAATAATGTGAGTAAAACTCAGATGTTTCAGTAACATTGTTTTAAATTTTGTCTCTATTTTGGGAATATTTGCAGAAGATTCTGGTGCTAAATCTTTTTTACCTTTTTCACATAAAGCAGATGAATCTACCTTTAAGTCATTGTTCTATTTGGAGATGGTCCTGAGTTATGGCTGGCTTTCAATGGCCTTCAGTCCTGAGCTTTCTATTATCAGTCTGTAGGATTTTTATTCCTCCCACATACACATTACCTGTAGTCTTCAGAAACAAGTAGAAACAATCTCTTTTCTTTTTATTCCTGGTGCTGTTAGAATAAAAATAGCAAATTTTTGTATATGAGTTGTATCTTGTTATGTCTATTAAACTGGCAGATTGGTACAATTCCACATTATTTTAATTTCTCTTCCTAGAATCTACTTATCTATTTTGAAGTATTTATTGATTGACTGATGGATTGATTGATTGATTTTAAGATTTTATTTATTTATTTGACAGAGAGAGAGACAGTAAGAGAGGGAACACAAGCAGGGGGAGTGGGAGAGGGAGAAGCAGGTCTCCTGCTGAGCAGGGAGTCCAATGTGGGGCTCATTCCCAGGACCCTGGAATCATGACCTGAGCTAAAGGCAGACACTTAACCGACTGAGACACCCAGGAGCACCTCTATTTTAAAATATTTAGAAAATTATTCTTTTTTATGGATTGACAATTCTCGTATATATTCATTTGCTAAAAACAAAATGTCAGATGTGAAACTTTTGTATTGTGGTGCAGCCAGTTTTCCACATTCATGAGAAAAACAGAATACGTATTAACTAAAAGACCAACTTCCCAAACTTTCATTTGATATAAAAAAACTTGGTTAATAAGCAAAGCATCCTTCCTCTTTTTCCCCAAATTGCTTAAATTTAAAGGTATATCTTAGATACAGCTAAAAAAATCATTTAAGTTACTTTCTTTTGAATAGAAGAATGTACTGGGGACTGTATTGATGTTTGAGTCTGGATTTACAGCATAAGTAAGGCAAATTGACTCTCTTAAATTCTTGCTCCTCTTCCAAGAGGTAACAAAACCTAATCCTAGAAATACAACATATTTGTTTTAGTTGAAAGTGTGGCTTAGAGTTTCCTGGCCTTTTATAAACTTCCTCACCCAGTTTGCCCAAACTCAAATGTGTGAACAGGAAGGATTGTGAGCACTGCAAATTAGTGCACATGTGACCAGATTCTCATTAAATGCTTGTTGACTGAGTTGCTAGCTAGAGTAAGAACTGGCACTGAAAATGTGGCCTGGGAAAGGACCTGGGGGAGGGTGGCTAAGGAGGAACACAGGGAGCTATTGGAAAGTATGCTGCTTAGAGCAGAAGGAAATCTTAGACTGATTCTGGATTTTGTGGTCTAAGTGGGAGGAAGATCAGGAGAGAGTTGTGAGACGTGATAGTCCCCCCTTATCCACAGTTTTGCTTTCCATGATTTCAGTTACTTGAGGACAACTACAGTCTGGAAGCAGATGATCCTCCTTCTGATTTATTGTCAGAATGTCCGTAGTAGCCTAATGCTATTAGGCTATGCTTACATCATTCACCTCATTTCATCTCATCATGCAGGCATTTTATTGTCTCATATCATCACAAAAAAAAGGGTGAGGGGCGCCTGGGTGGCTCAGTCATTAAGCGTCTGCCTTCGGCTCAGGTCATGGTCCCAGGGTCTTGGGATCGAGCCCCGCATCGGGCTCCCTGCTCCGCGGGAAGCCTGCTTCTCCCTTTCCCACTCCCCCTGCTTGTGTTCCCTCTCACTGTCTCTCTCTCTGTCAAATAAATAAATAAAATCTTAAAAAAAAGGGTGAATATAATATAATAAGATTCTGGGAGAGAGAGAGAAACTACATTTACATAACTTTTATTACAGTTAGTGTTTAATTATTCTATTTTATTATTGGTTATTGTTGCTAATCTCTTACTGGGCCTAATTTATAAACTAAATTTCATCATGGATATTTATGTATAGGAAAGAACATAGATATACAGCGTAGTCTTATCTGCTGTTTTAGGTATTCACTGGGAGTCTTGGAATGTGTCCCCCACAGATAAGGGGGAGACTACTGTATTTTTTTTTTACAAGAGGAATTTCTTTTTGCAAAACTGGACCACAATTGGCACTAAAAGAGAATAACTGGACCTGAATATCAAGAGAACTGGATTTTAACAACTCTGAAACTTGTGATGTGACCTGGAGTAAAATTCCTCACCAGTGTTGTGTCTGGCTCTTACTTTGTACAATTCTCCATGTAGGTCAGTTTCTCTGGAAGAACATCCCCAAATCCTTCAGGACCATGTTGATGCCAGGCTCTTTGAGGATAAGTAGCTGACACTGCAATTTTCTGGGCATCAACTTCTCCATAATTAAAATAAAAAGGGTGAAACTGACGTGTTCTAAAGTAGTTCACAAACTGTTTGTTGGGAAATTGAATTATTATAAATAAATTAATCCTAATACCCCATTTCATCAACTTACCAGAGAATGTGTTCGTCCCATCATTTACTTCATAAATATTCATGAGGCAACTATTATGCACCAGACATTTCAGTGGGCAGTGGAAAATATCCATGGGCCAAAAACAAAGAGCTTCTTTCATTTGTTATAAACATCAAAATCTTACATTAACATGTTTTGGTAGGACTCTGAGAAGAGAATTTTAGGAAATGTGTGTGTGACAGCCATGCTTTCCTGCTTCAGGCAGCCAGACTCCAGACACTGTCCCTATCCTGAAGAGCGACTTTATTGCTTTGGGGCCAGGTAACCAAGAACAATAAAGTTCGTAATAATTTAGAAGTATGGACCTGTTAAAACAATTTACAAACTTCTCCCTAAAGAAAATTCTGGACTAGAATGAACTGAGATCCTTTATTCTTCTTACCTGTAATTCTTCAGTATGTTGCTGTGGATTTTTGCTAGTTAATTTACAAGGGATAAATGTGTTTCTTCACCGAACTTGTAAAAAACCTTTATAGGACTAATTTCAAAGTAACTGTTGCATCCCAGCTGGGACTTAGCTCTATTTTAAAAGGAAATGAGAGTTTCTTTGTTTAGTAATGAAACAAAAATACCCAGGTACTGCCACACTGGCAAATACTCCTGAAATAGCATAAAATGATAAAATAATAGTGTACAAATGTGGAATATTTGAGGAAATATGTATGTGACAACAAATAGATATGTTGTCTGATTCCTTTCTCCTTTCCTTCAAGATCTGCAAGCATAGTTTTAGTAATCATTTGGGCTTAGGAGGGATTTTACCATGGCCACAGGTTTCTGGATTTGCCTTGCTTGTTGCCTTTGCTCTGCTATTCTCATTTAGCATGACCCAGGAGGGATTTCAAGGTTCTGCTCATTACTTGTTTGGCTCATCACAGAACTTCATAGGGATAGCAAAATTCCTGAGCCAGGAAGCCCACACTACTGAAGAGCTCAACTCCAGTAGGGGTGTGGTGTTCAATAGTGTTAAGTCTTTATAGTCCACAAGTGAAATGGTGAACACCGTGCGGCAAAGAACCATGTGGTTATATGCTGATGCCTTTTCCATAGCACGATCTTGTCAAACTCTTCCCTAGTCTCTAGAAAGATGGTTTTAAGAGGGGATAGAGAGACTGTATATGTGTTCATGTGCTGAGCGTTTGGAGATGTATTTGGGGAACATTTAGTAAAGTGTTAGGAAAGTGACTGAACAGAAGAAAAGAAATCTGGATAATATGTGTCTTAAAACATCTTACACAAAATAAATTCTAATTATCAGACTTTACATTTTCATTAAAGGCAGTGGAATGGAGAAGACACTTCTCCAAAAACGACATACAAATGGCTAATTGACACATGAAAAAATGTTCAACATCACTAGCCATCAGGGAAATACAGATCAAAACCACAATGAGATACCACCTTACGTCAGTTAGAAAGGCAAATATTAACAAGACAGGAAACAACAAATGTTGGTGAGGATGTGGAGAAAGGGGAAACCCTCTTAAACTGTTGGTGGGAATGCAAGCTGGTACAACCACTCTGGAAAACAGTATGGAGGTTCCTCAAGATGTTAAAAATAGAGCTACCTTACAAGCCAGCATTTGCACTACTAGATATTTACCCAAAGATACAGATGTAATGAAAAGAAGGGACACATGAATCCCAATGTTCATAGCAGCAATGTCCATACTAGCAAAACTGTGGAAGGAGCTGAGATGTCCTTTAATAGATGAATGGTTAAAGAAGATATGGTTCATATATACAATGGAATATTACTCAGCCATCAGAAAGGATGAATACCTACCATTTGCACTGACAAGGATCGAACTGGAAGGGATTATGCTAGTGAAATAAATCAAGCAGAGAAAGACAATTATCATATGGATTCACTCATATGTGGAATATAAGGAATAGTATGGAGGACCACAGGGGAAGGGAGGGAAAACTGAATGGGAAGAAATCAGAGAAGGGAGACAAACCATGAGAGACTCTGGACTCCAGGAAACAAACTGAGGGGTACAGAAGGGAGGGGGTGGGGGTATGGGGTAACCGGGTGATGGGTATTAAGGAGGGCACGTGTTGTGATGAGCACTAGGTGTTATATGCATCTAATGAATCGTTGAACACTACATCAAAAACTAATGTATTCTATGTTGGCTAGTTGGAAAAAAAAAAAGGCTCTTGGGGAAAAAAAGGCAATAGAATGAAGATATCTTTTATTTAAATTTTATTTTATTATGTTAATCACCATACATTACATCATTAGGTTTTTTATATTATGCTTTACTTATTTTTTATTTTTTTTACATTTTTTATTATGTTAATCACCATACATTACATCATTAGTTTTTGATGTAGTGTTCCATGATTCATTGTTTGCGTATAACACCCAGTGCTCCATTCAATACATGCCCTCTTTAATACCCATCACCAGGCTAACCCATCCCCCCACCTCCCTCCCTCTAGAACCCTCAGTTTGTTTCTCAGAGTCCATAGTGTCTCATGGTCCGTCTCCCCCTCTGATTTCCCCCCCTTCATTTTTCCCTTCCAACTATCTTCTTTTTTTTTTTTTAACATATAATGTATTTTTTGTTTCAGAGGTACAGGTCTGTGATTCATCAGTCTTACACAATTCACAGTGTTCACCATAGCACATACCCTCCACTGTGTCTATCACTCAGCCACCCCATCCCTCCCACCCCCCCACCACTCCAGCAACCCTCAGAATGAACATATCTTAAGCGAATTAAATCCTAAGAGTAAAGACGATTATAATCTTTGTGGACTAACATCAAATATTGAAAAGAATGAAATGAATGGCTTTTCATCAGAGCTATGTAAAGATTTTCTATATAATAGTCTGGGATCTTAGGCCATAGCACTTGATTTATCAAAATTATGACAATTGGTCAAAATATTTTCTTAAAAGAGCCAAACCACAAAATCTTGGGTGAGTGTAAATGTAAAAGTAGATAACATATCATGCAATAGTAATAGTAGTAATAATGATAACTATCATTTATAGAACTTATCCAATATGTTGTATATTATGTAAGGTTCTTTCTTCAATCATTGATCTATTGTATTCATAAAGCATTTATTCAATCATTGACTCAGCAAACATTATACAAGCCTCCTCTGTGTAAGCCATGGTGGGTACTGGAACTACAGAATGAACAAAACAAAATGGCTTTATGGAAACTGTAGTTCTGGAATTAAATGTCACATCCCATTTACCTCTCCTAACAAATGTATGAGGCAGATAATCATCAATGCCCACATTTGTAAACATGGAATCAGAGGCTTTTAGAAGGTAAGTAGTTCTCCCAGGATACCAGCTGGTAGGCTGACCACTAGGAGTTTGAATTCAGTTTGTCAAATCACAAATCTGTTCTTAATGATCTCAGGGATTTTTAAACCTTGGTATGATTAAGGAGTATGATTCAGATTTCAGTATGAAAATAGGACTGACTTATTATGAGTTAGCATGAAGAAAAGTGGAGATCTGAGGTGTTTTGGGTAAGTATTAAAAATCAAAAACTAACAGTAACATTTGTCTCTGCCAACACAGAGTCTAGTTAGAAAAAGCAAAAGCTTTGCAACCAATGGCAAGAGAAGATGTGACTTATTGATAAACAACTAAAGGATTTTCCCATAGAAAAATGTATTTTTTCAAATAAAATTTAAAATCAATTTAAAATCAATTTTTATTATAAAACTTTCTGAATAAAATTGAAAAATATCAGCCATCTTTTGATTGTTCAGTCTATTCAAATGACTGGTCTCTTAAATTAGAAACATATGGGTCCCTGAATTTTTAAAATATTTATTTGGATTGTTGTGACATTGGTCTAACTTTCTGGTGATAGCTTTTAAGTTAGAAAATATATTTTAAGATTTTCTCTAATATTAAAAAACATTACCATATAATTCATGAAATTGTGAAAATGTATTATAGCAGAAAAGGGAGAAATTAGCCACATTTCATGGAAAGAGGAATGACTTGGAAAATAATATATACAAACACTGCATTTTTAGTAAAATTAAGTCCATGTGCAACACTGTTTTCCAAAATATAGAAACTAAACCATCTTTTTTGAATATAAATTAAATGCAGAAGAGGAAAATAGTTCCCATTCTACCCCATTTCTCTTTATGGTTTATATAAAACTAATTTTGAAGTCTTTATTTTATTGTAATTGCTTATTGACATTAAATAGAAGCACATTTTAATGCTTCAAGTATTGTTGATAGTTTTAAAATAACCCTTATATAGTACATATTAATGTAATAGATTTTTGGAAACCATAACTTTTATGACCTGATATTAAACTTGTATTCAAAGTATGTACCTTCTCTTAAATAAAATAGAATCATGAAATGTAAGGCAACCCTTACTTAGGAGGGGGTATGTCATATTGTGGTACAACCCTGAAATCTGAGAAACAAGCTTTTCACTCATGTTATTTATCCAATATAGGCCATCATGGTACACAGTCTTATTTCAACCCCTGCTTCTAGTCTTTACAAGGAAGGAAGGGAGAGGAGAAAGAAGTGGGCAGTGCAGTGTCTCACATTGGCAAAGAGCATGTGTTATTTCCACAGAAGTCACTTAACAATGCTATACTTCAGCCTAACACAGGCCTGATAAGTGAAGGATGAGAATATTGAACAGCCCTAATGACTAATGACTACCATAGAAAGAATCTTTGAGATCATCTAGGTTATACCCATTTTACAGATGTGGAAACTTATTCCTAACAAAAGAAAGAGATGTGCTCAAAATCCTAACCTAATTAATTAAAAACAGTGGTTATAATCAAAGGTTTCTTGTGTATTTGTTCTAAAGATATGTATCAGATAGTTTCTATGTGCAGCTCTGAGCAAGGATCTTGGAATTAAAGAGAATAAGGATGAGTTATTGAAACAATTTTCACAGAAGAAGTAACTTCAGAATAACATCTTGGAGGAAAAGTGAAGATTCAGAAGATAAACAGGAGAGAAAAAGACCCTTTAGGTGGGCAGAAGAGAAGCATGAAATAGTATTGTGTTTTCACTGAACCCCAGATAGGTGGGTATGGATGGATTGGAAGGTACAAATGAGGATCTGATCCACTAAAAAATAAGAAGAAACCTGATATGAGAGAAATATGGAGTATGAATATATTCAGTAGGAGGGAGGAGGGTCTTCTGACTTCCAATCAAATATTATTTCAAAACTTCATTTTGCTACTGGGTATATCATATAAATTCATGACCCCATTCTTCCCAAGGGAGAAGTCTGTCTTAGGGGCTGTGTTCTGGGGTCATCTGCATCTGCTTGAGATGAGGGAGGTGGGGCTAAATCACCATCTTCCGCAATTAGATTTTCTGATGTTTCACAGCCTGGAAGAATTAATACGTGATTCAGGTCAACAGGATAAATCCAAATTCCCAGTCCCCAAATAGGATTGAACAACATAGGAATAGACATCCTTGAGACTATTCTACAGGCTTTGCAGGCTCTACTGCATTCCAGAGCCGGAGGGAATCCATGCATGTCCTTAATGTGTGCTTAGGAGGTTTCTCTTTCCCAAGGGCAGCCAGTGCTTGATGCCAAAAGGAGAGTGGGGCTTGATTTTCCTCAACTGGGACTGAACCCAGCTAGATGAAAGCATTTAGTAACACACTAAAAGGATACCCTCCTCATTTTACCTTGTATTTCACCCAACCTCCATGCCCAGAAAGATTATCATTGATTGTCTTCACAAACAAGGGAAATTAGTACACAGAAAAATGTTAAAGTCAGAGAAGCAAGAAAATTGGTCAAAGGATAGCATGAGTGAAAAAGTCCTGCTCATGTCTTCGTTTTCTTTCAGACCTGTAACTTTTCCTTTATGGTAGGCAATTTTATGCATTTGATGATAAACTACTAATAGGCATGGTTGAAAACTTAAAAAAAAAAAAAAAAAAAAAACTTTCTGCAGCTGCTGAAACACCCTGGACTACAACAAACTTTAACTCTGACCACATGTAGAGTATGTTGCTTAGAAACCCAAAGCAGAGAGTTTGCCCAGCAACCGTTGATTCCACCAGCTGTCCCTGTGAAGAACTGACATTGGTGACTAACAGCTTAAAGAAATATGGAAATGCAAGTCATCTGTAAAGGATAAGAACAGGAATATAAATAGGCCTAAACATTTTAGCTTTCATTTGATTTTTAAGAAACTATATAAAATCTAACACCCTGACTTCTACTGTGTGGATCTCAGATCAAAATTCATGCTGATTATGAGGGTTGTATCCCATGAGCTATGGTTCCCTGCTTCTCTGGTCAGAAACTGTTCACCCATGATGTTAACTTTTAGTAGTCAAGTTGGTGCTATGCTTCAGTATTATGGGTCTAAAACAATCTGACAATCCTATATGTGTTAAACTTGCCTGTTATTTCCCATTAGGAGTAACTATCACAGATGTGATAATTCCAGATTATGGATTGTGTAGAGTGATATCATCTCTCAGCCAGATTATTGCTCTAGTCATCTGTTTCATTATTGTCTGCCCAATCCTCATATCGTAGGTCACACCCTCAGCAGAGAAGAATTTCTGAAAAGTAGATCTGATTTTGTCACTCTGCTGCTTGAAAATCATTGCTGGTTCACCACTAAAAACAATAAAATCTACACTCTTTAGTATGGCATACAAAAACGCTACTATTATTTCCTAATAATCTATTCTATTTTTTCCTGTCCTCTGAACGTGCAATGCCCTTTAAAACTTCCATGGGTTTGTTCCGGTTGTTCCATAGCCCTGGAATATTCATTTTCCTCCTCTCAATCTGATGAATATCTATTCACACTTAAAAACCCAGCAAAAAACATTCTTTTGGGGAAACCTTCCCGATTTCCCCCAGACAAAGATAGTTACTATTATGACAAACCCAAAGCCCTGGATCTGGCCCAAACGAAGAGCTTAAAAACACTTGTTGAGTTATGAATTAGAGTTCTTTTCCATTACACATTTGGCTTTCTGATATAACTAATCTTCTGGTCATAATTTCAACTTCATTACACCTAAGTTACAGTCCTAAAGCAGTGGTATTCAGAGAAACTTAATATGGCATCACTATATAAAATCATATTTGTTCATTAATTCACATTTAAATTTTGGAGCTATGAACCTCCTAAAATTATAACCTACCCACCAATTGAAAACATTTAAGAACAACCAACTTACAGTAAGGAATGTTAACAACATGGAGATATTGTAATCACCATAAGCAGCTCCTTGTGGATCTATAATTAGTTTTGCAGACCACAAAGATTTCCAAAGTTTATTTTGTGGCAAAATATCTGCTACTCCAAGCACTGACAAATTTTTAAGATTTGACCTATGAAACTCTACCTAATGAGCATGCAGATGTGAACTTTCACAAGTCTCCTTGATATGGAGATACATGAATACTTACCATGTCTACACACACACACACACACACACACACACACACACACACACACACACACACACTACTAGGAAGGGAAAATTAGGTTTTTGTGTCCTAAGAGAATGATGCATTATAGATAATGAGGTCTGAAGACAGAGAGACAGAGAGAGAGAGAGAGAGAGAGACACTGTTTTGGTCTGAATAAGTAATTATATCCCAGATCTGATGGAATTTCTATTGAGATATGAATGAATGGACAATATTTCCATCAGGTTTAAAAAAAAATAAGGCAGGGATAGGAGACTGGCATTCAACATAGAAGAAAGAGAATTAATATATTTCTCACTGGAGAGTACTGAAATTCTACCCATACTTTGCAAAAATCATTGATAATGTTTTGAACAAAATGAGAAATATTTCCTCCAAATCTCTCTTCTAAATCATGAGAGAATTTTATTCTGGAGGAATATACTTTTGATGATTTATGCAAATGAATACATGTATTTTACTTTTTAGAAGCTGTGCTCAAGTACAAGTCCAGTCTAGTGGTTAAAGAGTACTGACATGTGGGGAATGCGTAGAAGTGTGAAAAGTCAACAATATGTCCTGCTCTGTATTTTTCACTGATATTATCAAATTTAATAGCTTTCCTGTGGTGTATTTTGAAATAAAAAACAAAAGTACCTACATTAGAGGCAGCTTATTAATAGGAAAACTGAGAGGAGAGATTAGAGTGTAGTCTAACAGACAAGTAAAAACTGGGACTTTTTCTTTCTTGTTTACAAAGGTATGTTATTCACATTTGGCTGCCATGAAATGACAATAATAATTGGTTAACATTTTGACTGCTTACTCTTTGCCTGTGATCTTCATGCATTATCTACTTAATATTTATAACAACCCTAAGAAGTTGGTGCTACTATTATTGTGATTTTTCAAGTGAAGAAATTGAGGGAGAGAATGATTAAATACTTAGTTCTAGTCACACAGCTAATAAGTAGATCTGGGAATTAAACTCAAGTCTGTCTGACTCAAGAGCCTATACTGTTGTCTTTGTATTATTGTCACCACATCACAGAAAGGGGCAATTTATCCCTGGGTGTGCTGAGTGACAGGATATCATGGGAGCAGTGTGAAGAGGGTGAGAAAGAATGTGGCAGCTAAGTTAAATAAACCAGGGTGAGAACATGTATGGGCTCAGTGTGGGAAATAACAATTTTAAATCTGTGTCTAAGACCCACCACTTAGTGAAAGTTATCTAGTGATGAAGGAGCAGAGGTTTACTTGGTATGAAACCCAAGGAGTCTCATTTTCCTTGAAAAAAGATTGTAAAAGGATGATTGAATTCACAACACCTTGAGGGCCAGCATTCTTGATATATGATATACCTTAAAATTTCTTCCTTACCATCTTTGAAACTGATATTTAAACTGCACAAGAATCACTTAATCCATCAATTTGCTCAGGCTGCCTTTTGGATTTAACTCAGGAACTATTTTAAGTCACCTAACAATTCAATTTAGAGAGAGGGAAATTGGAACTAATACTTACAAAAAAGATACAAAAGTAATAACATTCAAAAAAAACCCTGGACCCATTCACATTATATTTACATGATTATACTGGAAAGTACTGGGTGGCCTGTTAATATTGAAAGTTACCACCAAAATAAAATGGTGAATATAGTGCATATCTTTATAAATCCTCAGAGAAAACTTGGAGATGCTTTTGTTACCAGGAGAGGTATACATTACATTGAACTTAGGACATGAAAACTATATCTAGGTTTTTCTCTATGTCATAGAAAGCTCTTTAACAGTTAACTCATGGGCAATAATAGACCCAATGTAATAAGTTACAGAGACAGTGATACTGTAGCACATTCATGAAAATTCAGAATGCATAGAGTGGCTAAAAGACCTGAAATTCCTTCGGGAGTGTCAGAAATTCATTTGCTGTTTCACAAATCCAATGCTGTGTCTTATGTTGGGATCTTTGGGTTACCATTGTTCCCAAATACTCAGAGCACTCAATGGCAAATTCTCTCTGTTGTTTCTGAAGTTGCTTGGTGTGTGTTCAATGGCTTAGATAACGTTAGGTGAAGTGGTATATTACAATGGTTATGAGTGTTGGCTTTGAGATCTTAAATACTTTCAAACATATAATACATGCCACTTAACAGTTGTGAAACTGAGCAAGTTCTTTATTCTATGCCTTAGTTTCTCCATGTGTTCAAAGTAGATGTTCATAGGACCTACTCATTTGGTTGTAAAGATGAAATGAAATCATCAATAGGTAACACTTGATGCTCTGTGTGATTAATGATCAACACTCAGTGGAGACTAACCAATATCATTTCAAGGAGTATTATTATTAGAGTTGCCAGACTAAGCAAATAAAAATAAGGGATTCCCCACTAAACTTGAGTTTCAGATAAACTACAGGTAAATTTTAATATAATTCTGTCCTATGCAATATTGGGAACATACATACACTAAAAAATTTATTCATGGTTGAAGTTTTATCTGGCAACCTTAATCATAGTGTTGATGATAGTAGGTCTTCAGTGGTTTTATTTAAACAGTTTTATTTGAATATGTAAATGAAACCATGGACTAAAATTTTTGGAAGTGGCTGTATATTGATGTCAATTTTGTTCCATCGACTAACCTTCACTCTAATAGTATTCATTTTTGAGAATAGGTAGAAATTATTCATTTATTCAGCTAATAGCATAGAACTTACTAGGTTCCTGTGTTTGTTGGTACAGTGACAAGACATGAAAACAAGAAAAAAATGCCAATACATTGTGATATGGATCTAAATTACAAGTCAGTATAAGACTACAAATCAGTAGGGTATAGATACTGAGTGAAGGCTCCACATACCATGTGTGGCAGCACATGTCTTTGAGCAACATGCAGCAAATAATGTCCCAGGTATTGTTCCATGGATGATATGGGTCTACAATGCTGAAGCCCAAACAGGTAGATGACATAATAATCACACAAATAAATGTGAAGTTATAACTGTTGTAAGTACCTTGAGGAGGGGTAGGTGAATGGTACTATAATTAAAGCATATATTAAGAAGTTTGGACCTCCTTGGAGAAGTCAGGGAAAGCTTCTCTGAAGTAACAACACAGTTGAGATCTAAGGATAAGAAGGAGTTAACTAGAAGAGAGATAAAAGAATACCATTCTAGGCAGAGAGAATAGCAAGCAAAGATCCCACAGTGGGAGGGAGCAGGATGTTCAATGGAACAAAAAGAGAATTGGTGCAGCCAGAATGCTAGAGAGGGAAGGGAGGAGGCTAAAAATGTAGGGAGGGGCCAACCCACCTAGTTCTCAAGATTTCAGGATTTATCCTAACTGCCTATGAAATAATTTACGTAGGATGGAGAGGAAGGATAGACAATATGTTTTAAAACATTCTGGTTGTTTTGTGGAGGATGGCTTGGAGGACCTAATTGTAACTCGGAGTGGAATCAATAGAAAGTTTTCCCTACAGTAATGGAATTAAAGACGTCTTGGAGAATGTTAAATGATGAGAAAGAACAGGGCACAAAGGAGATAGAAATATCTGCTGCAAATCCTGAACCAGGGGGTATGCGTGTGTGATTGGAAGAGAGGTTCATTCAATGGAGTATCAGAAGATGTTTGTAATGGTGGAAGTGACAGAGGAGGGAGTTCAAGAACCAACAAAAAGTACCTTGTAAACAAAGATGAGATGGCCAGATTACACCTATAATTAATGAGTCGTTACTGAAGGTTTTTAGTAGAAACAGAATATTAAGAGAGTATTGGGTTTTCTTTCAAGATTTGTATAATACCATGAATATATCATCTAGGCTAAGGGATTATAGATTCAAAGCTATGAGACTAGTTAAACAGCAATATAGCACATTAGTATGAAGATGTAAAGGTGTGATTTAAAGACTTAGTTTTGGAGGGAATGGCAGCAGGAAGACAACCCAGTGAAAATAATAATGAAGAAGTAAAGAGTGAGGTTGGAAATGAACGGCAGTCCTGTGTCAGGCTCAAGGGAGTGAAGAAGAAGTTCAAGGAAGTCGATTTCAAATACTGCAATTTCTTAACTAAGAAAGGTAGAAAGAAGCAGTTTCCAAGGTTTATCAGTCAGTTTTTCTTAGGTCATGCTGAGGTAACAAACTCAGAGCCTCTGTTGCGTACAACAGCAAATGTTCATCTCTCAAGTTACAGGTAGGCGGTGGGTTGACTGTGGCTCTCTGCTGCAAATGTCTTCTCTCTCGGTCTGGGCTAAGGAGCAGCCCTATTGAGGACATGCATTTTACGTGGTAGAGGGAAAAGTATGAAGAGGACTCATGCAATGATCCTTAAAGCTTTTACTGAGAAGCTGCACAAGTACTTTTGCTCAGATTTTACTGGAGAACCCTGATACTGAAAGGAGAAAAATATAATCTTCTTATAGGGAAGGGCAGTAAATAAATATTTATTCACAATGATCATCAAGAATAGAAACAATCCAAATGTGTATCAACTAGTGAGTGGAAAAACATATCGTGGTACATCCATACAATAAAATAATGCCCAGGAATAAAAAAAAAAAATCAACAAACTACTTACCAGTGATACATGCAACAACATGGATGAATATCAAAGATATTATACAAAGTGAAAGAAACCAGATTTAATGGTTACAGACCACATTATTTCATTTCTATGTCATTCATAAAAAGACAAAGCTTAGAAAGCAAAGACTGGTGGGGGGGAAGGAATATTAACTACAAGTAGAAACAAGGGAATTTTTTTTAAAGATTTTATTTATTTATTTGACAGAGAGAGACAAGCGAGAGAGGGAACACAAGCAGGGGGAATGGGAGAGGGAGAAGCAGGCTTCCCGCTGAGCAGGGAGCCCAATGCAGGGCTCGATCCCAGGACCCTGGGACCATGACCTGAGCCCAAGGCAGACGCTTAACGACTGAGCCGCCCAGGTCCCCCAGAAACAAGGGAATTTTGGAAGGACAACAGGAATATTCTATATTTTAACTGTGATGGTGGTTACACAACTGTATATGTTTGTCAAATATATCCCTAAAAAGAAATATTTTATTTTACATAAATTATGCCTTAATATATATGAGTTAAAAGGGAACCATATTTACTTCATAAATTATAACTTCATACTTAAATTGCTTAATACACACTTAAACACTAATTCATACCTAAAAATATGTAACCAAATTAATAGAGACTAAGCAACTTAACTACTCATTTATATATAGTCTTTGGGGGAGGGCACTAATTCATAAATTTAGATACAGCTGATAATTACAACTAAATATTAAATTTTACAAATAACAAATTTAATTTTTATTTTTATTTTGAGGAAATAACCCTCAATATATAATGCCTATCTTGGAGTTTATGGCTTATATGTTTTACAAGAGAAGTAGGCCTCAATAAAGAATTATGAAATGCTTTTGAGTCATTCCCATTCCCTAAGAAATACTGCATAATCTAAATAAGGAATGTACATTTTAATGGGCGTAATATTTTAATTTGTTAGTTGCACAAAACTGTGTTCTGGCAGTTTATAAATCATGTAAACATGTGCAAATTCAACTGAAATGCATTATTCAAGAATGAATAATTGCCCAGAAAGATGAGTGGAGAAAAAAGAATGAAATATAATCTCTCTCTCCTCTCTCTCTTTCTGTCTCTCTGCTTCTCACTTCAAGATATCATAGTAAATACAGAAAAAGAAGGAAGGGATTACTTTGTTATTTCCACTAATGATCCAGTAAATAGTAAAAAAAAAAAAAAGCTATAATAGCATGGGGCTAAATGATTTAAATTTTTGTTTCTGTCCAGAATAGTCTTGCATGATTAAAGTAATTCAGTTGAAGAACTGGTGAATTAAGATAAATAGCCAGATTAAGTTTTGACTAAATATTTTAAAACAAAACCAAATCACATTGTTTGCCTATGGGTATTTTCTGGGAGGGTGATGGGAGGTTAGATTTATCAAGGACCGTTATGTGTTAGACACTTGTACTGTGAGATATTAGACATTCTCATGTGGTCTGATCTACTAAGGATATTTTACATAAAGAGCTTATTACTAGTCATATTTCTTAATCTTTCCTTGTGAACGTCAAGATAGCAGAGTGTCATTACTTTACTATCATTGAGAGCAATGAGGGACACATCACTCCAGTCTTCCCAGGTAACTTTATTTGATTGCTCATGAGGTTGACATCATCAGCTCTATTCTCTTGATTACTAAAGACAGTAGACAGTCAGAGGGGATGCATTTTATACTCTGGCTTCCCTATCTTGTGTCTATAATCTTGTGTAAGATTTTGGTGGGAAGAATCTTGTTCTGTTGAAAACCAAATCTAAACTGGATTTGCTACTGATGCAGCATCATGACACTTCCTGTCTATTAAACATTCCTGAGGCATCTTTAATAAGAAACATTGCCAGCCACTTCTTACCTAATAGCGTGTACATTAGAAAGGCACTATATTATATTTCTCACTTCCTAAGTCACAAATGGTTTGAGGACCAAAGGAGTTGATAAGAAAGACATATAGAGTCATCAAATATATACTTTTATCCAAATATTCATCCATCCTCTCAGAAAAATTGATAGCAAAAGAAAAAAAGATCAACTTTCACAAAAAGTGAGTAATGAGATACATTTAAGTGCCTCCAGTCCTGTTTGGTATGTTCCATTCTGCCCGCAAATCCAGACTCATGTTTCTTCTCAGTAATAAGTGATTTATAATCCATCAGCATACAGATATCCTGGGAATTTGTGGGCAGTCAACCTCATGGAGCAATCAAATAAGGTTACCTGGGAAGACTGGAGTGATGTGTGCATCATTGCTCTCAATCACTCCAAGCTTAAGTTGACAACAGGCAAGGGAGATATTTCCATCACGTAATGATGACAGATGGCTGAAGGTGGGTTCCTTGTCTAGCACAGGTCCTGAGTATTAGACTAGCCTTCCTGTAAGTTTTTTGTCCCTACCTCCTTGCTCCAGGAATTTCTGAAAGCAGATCCACTTAGAAGACCATGCTTAGAGGCATTTGACCTTTGGTTTCTGCACTCCTCTAATGAGTCTTCCCAACTTCCCAGTATCCCCAAGAATTTTCACCCACACTCTTTCACTCTCTCATAAATAAATACACACATTGTTTTTCTGCTCCTTTTTCTCTCATAATAGGACTATCAGACTCTTGGAGAAGAGTATAATCATCTGTTAGAACAGAGCCAAAATCCATTAGCATTAAAAACAATTATTTAGCTTGCCTTAAGGACAGACAGAACTTTGCCTTAAGAAACGTAAAGTTCATTCCTGGCCTAATTCCTATAACCGGGAAAGGGAGATGCTCCATTTTATCTGGGGAAGCAGGACCCCCAAAGGAGAGATTGAATGACTCCTGTCAATGTAATGCAATGTTCTGAATTTTCATATCAAAAACACAAGTTGAAGCTTTATATATTGTTACAAATTAAAGAAAGACTTAATTCACATTCCTTTTAAATTGTTTCATTCTGCTGTTTTCCTTTATTCCTCTTCTTTTCCCATCCTGTTGCATATTTATATTAAGTATATTCATGAAGCAGTTTAGAAAAAAATATTAAAATCCCAGGTCAAAAGGAAAAAATAAAGAAAGGCATTTACTGATTTCCTCTTCACTCCAAAAAGACGAAAGACTGTAGAATTTTTCAACAGCCACTATAAAATGTCCAATTGCTCACCCTGGTATGGAGGCAGCAAGCTAGGGCTGAAAGAATACTAGATTAGAAATATTGTACTATTTTTATGACTTGGTCAAGTTTCTCAGTTTCTTTGTTCTCAGGTCCTTCATCTGAAGATGAAAATGAAATAACTATACTGATGTTACAGTTATAACAATCTATGAACCTACGCCATTCCCAGCTTTTTCTTCCCCTTAAGCATTATAACAGTCTGACGATATATAAAAATCACTCCTATTTATTGACTTCAGACAACAAAAATGTTGTGCTAATGAGAGTTACACCTGTTCCCTTTACCCAGCCAACTACTCACATGCTTACACTTGGACAGAATTCTCTAATGTCAGGTAATCCCATACTAGGTACTTCACAGTAATGATGAAATAAGCAGTAACATACACACGCACACACACAGAAATTTACTTGCCTGCATTTTATGCATAGGATACAGTGTTTGCCGTTGGCCTCCTGCCACCTTCTTCTACCCTATCAAGGCTGCCTTCTTCTTATTTGTTCTTAAAAAGGTGTGGATGATTATAGATTTGCAGGATATTAGTATTATAGTGGTATGTGTATTTTAAAAGAGAACAAAGATGGAACTTTAACCTTGAAATGTCAACTATCAGCTACGGATAAAGGAGATTTCAGAAGCATCACTCTTTGCTACTTCTGAAGTCATTCAATGACAATTCTGTTGGCAGAAATATCAGTGTGTTAAATGTGACCCTTGCACAAAAAGAGAGCAGAACAGCGTCCAAAGGCAGCATGCAGAAGTCCAGGGGAACTATGTACTGAAAAAAAATATATATATATATATACTTCTACAAAATATGGAGGAAAAATTGATCCGTCAAAATTTTCATTATGGGGTTATTTGCTAAAAAACAAAAGAAGAGAAAAAAGAAACCAAGAAACTATAACAACCTCACAAAAATAGTTTGTCATTAGCTATTCAGGGAAGATAATTCAGTCCTTAAAGATTACGGTTATAAAAACCAAAGAGGAACATTTAAACATTTGTTTATATGTTTAAAAAGTAATTTTCAAAATCTGATCTATACCATCTAAAATAGCCCTTTCTAGAATGTGCAGAAGGAAGAGTTGTCTATTTCATTTTGTATACCCCAAATCCTTGGCATCTTAAACTGTATCTGGCACATAGTAGGTGCTCGATAAATATTGTGTGAATTAATTCATGAATACTTAAAGCAAATATTGGAAGAAAATATACCAATTAATGTGACAATGATTCTATGTTGTAATATTGAATTACAGGTACATTTTTCCTAATTTTCTGAACATTTTCCTCCCCTTTTCCACCATGCTATCCACATATGTATCCTATTGATATGCAGGAATACATATTTTTATTCTCTTTCTACCCCAGGACATGTCAATTTATGCTTACAGCTGGACAAAAGAGAGAACTCTATAAAGAAGAAGATTAGAAATAAACAGATTGCATTTTTTGAAAAACAAAATCAAGACATAATGTGGTATGTATTTTGTGTAGCTACAGTCCTGTCTACGTCCAGGGATAGCGACATAGCACAAAAATGACTTTTCTGCGTTTCAGTCATGAGCTAGTTTTTCCATTGTACATTTATTCCACAGCTAATAAAGCAGAGCAATTCTACTTGTTTTTAATGTTCTGCCAGTGAACATACTGCTAAGAACAATAAGTATGAAATAAATTCTCATATTTTTTCAGAGAGAATTAGTCTTTTACCATGAAGTTTCGCCAAGTCAGGCAAATGAAACCTAGACAATAAAGCTTCAATTAGACATGCTGCAGTACGGACTTACACACGGAGTCTCTGAGCAGATTACAGTTACAGAAATCAGCAGATACTATAACAATATGCATTAGCCTCTGATTTTAGTCTGGTTTTAGTAGTATGTGAGGTCCAGGACAGAACTGCACCGGGTTCAAACTCAAAATTGCAACCTGGTACGTAATTTGATGCATATATTTGCAGACGCTTTTCTATCCCAGACTTATTTATCCATCCATTCATTCAATCCACTACTTCAAGACATGCTTATTTAAGTTCCACCATTTATTAGTTGAGTTGCTTATTAGCTGAGTTAACTATTATTATTAGAATATCTTAAATGAGTTGCTAAATATTTTTGGCATCAGCCTCCTCATATGTAAAGTACAGATAATATTTGTAACTATCATACGGTAGTTGCTGGGATTAAGTTAACACATGCAGTGTTTGAAAAGTCCTGGCATATGATAAGACCTCAGTAAGTGATAGCTCCTTTTACTGAGTCTCATGCACTGTGCTAGAAATTGAAAGTATGGTGATGAAAAATTAGGATTAGTTCTGGTTCGTGGAAGCTTATAATCCAGTGGGTTTCATTACAAGACAATTCTATATGGACCTCTGGTGTTTCTGCATGTCTTGTGAGCAAAAGCACTGATAGCCTTTTGTTCTGATTCTATTTTCAAAGATGTTTATGTACAGAGCCACCTTGGAAGACAGAGATATGTCCCCGTCCAAAGCAGAGGGAGACGTTGTTGTCCATTATAAAAGAATTAATGCCTCTCTCTAGGACAAAGTGTGGGCAGGCTTGCTTGCAGCCAATTCTGAAAGACTGACATTTTCTAAATTTGGGATTCCTTTTCTGTAATGTAACCCATTACATGCGCATATGTCACCTGGACCTCATCATTCCTCCTTGTAGGAATTGAGACTCAGGCAAATGCTGATATTTTGGCTGCAGCTATTGCTGTGAATAATAAACTGTCCTTTGTTTCTGATCCAGGAGTCTTTTGCCTTCTGCTAGCATCCAAGCTAACTTGTTAACTTGCAAGTTGGATAAAATCTCAAATTCTTCACAATTCCTGACAATCATTAGGTGAATTATCAGAAATGTAAAGCATATCTGTCTAAACACAAAAATGCACATATACATATACAAACATATTCTTCTCATGTATATAGAAAAAATAAGGATAGCTAGATATTATAGCAACAGGAACATTATACCGTAGGATGTGGTGGTAGCAATATTCTACTCATTTATTAAATTGACACTAAAAACATTAGAATGGGAAGCAAACATGAGAATCACCTAATCAAAACTGCTGGCCAGTACTGAGAGGTCATGCTGATCTTGTCTACTACTTTTTCTCCAGGGCATGGTAGACTAAATGGGACAGTGTATGCACTCACCAAATATAAAGCTTAATAAGTGTATAAATAATTTATGAATACATTTGTTAATATATGTATATTCTTTACTGCTTGACAGTTTCTAAAATAGGATAGTACTTTTGCATAGGAAGTTCAGTCCTTTGCTAAACTCCTTTCTTTGGAAGTTCTTCCTTACTGTATTAATCAAGCTAGGAGAGAGTATGCTGTGATAACATAAAAACTACAAGGTATCTTTCAATATGGGTCAGGAAGCTTGCCTTCCTGGTGGCTTTCTCTTCTAAGTGATATCTCAGGAATGGGGGCTTTCCTATACTGTTACTCTATGCAGGAGTAAAATGAAAATGGCAGAATTGCCTCTGGTGTACTTAATTTGAACTAAAATTTGATTCTTTCAAAATTAATTCATTGATTCTAAGTCTTCCCTTAGAGCAAACCACAACAAATGTTTACTCTTTTCCACATGATATGATAGACATTCAAATATTTATTTCCCCTTAGTCTTTATTTTTCCTAGGCTAAATGGTCATAATTCCTATAATGAGGCCACACATGAAATCATTCTCAAATACCTTACCATGTTGATTATTTTCTATGATCAGCTCTTACATTGTCAATAACATTTAAAGAGAACCACTAAGAACTGAATATAGTACCTTCGATGTTGTCAGACAAACATAGATGAAGTGAGCCTAATTTCCCGTGATTTAAATTCTAGAGAGTCCAACACCTCTGGCCTTACATATTATCTCATGAGAATTATAGGACACCAGGAAGGACAATAGTTTTCAGTATTAACCAATGCTAGCCATACCTCATTCCATGTTAGCCTGTCACCTCTCCTCCAATTAGGCCAGTAGACTTCACACAGGCATTGCCTCAAGGGGGAGTGGCAACTATGGAAACTAGAGAAAAAATTCCTGGCTTTTAAGCTTTAAAAAAAAAAAAAAAAGCTGCACAAGAATACCTGAAGATCAAGTTTTTCCTGCCTTTGAAGAGATAATAATTCTCTGGGCTGGAAGAAATAGGCAAGAGTTACAGAGGAAGCTAGAGAGTTGGATACTGGGGGAGGCAGAGGAGAGCAGGTTTCTGTGCCCTGTCTTCTTCCTTCCACCCTCACCTTTCCAGTTGGTCCTGAAAAGGGAGGAGGAACAATAAAAGTCAGTCCTAAATGAAATTTGAAAGGATACAATACCTGTGTCTCTGCCCTTTGTCTGACATGCTGAGGGGCGGCAGCCTCCCAAGAATGTCACCATTGCATGGGAAATGGGTAGAGGCAGCTTTGTGGGGAGTCAAGACCAAGAACTGAAGAAACCATGGCCTCCCCTCCACAGCAGAGCCCCCTCTCCCCCCATAACCTCACACCATTTCGGGAGAAGGGGAAAATCTGAAATGTCCACTTTACCCTGAAATCATGAGTGTACCCAGAAAAAGTAGAGAAAACCTGTCAGTGACTGAGTTTACTGTATTTGACTGAGATTACCTTTTCTGCCTTTAGGAGGACTGAATGCTGTAACAGGGAATAAGTTGTGGCTTAGAAAAATACTATCAACTCTTTAGCATTTCCAAGGACACAACCTAAAAATATTCTGACAACTGCAGATGGTTTGCTTACCAATGGGAAAGGTACTGGATTTGGATTTGGAAGATCTAAGTGTAAATTGCCACCTCTATGTATTTGGCCCCTTTAGAGGTTCCCTCTTAGCAACAGTGTCATCATGAAAAAACACATTCTGACTTTCTCATAACAGAATGAGGATATTAAGTGAGCTAAATGCCTGCAAAATGGTTTTGTGATATTTAAATTGCCAAAAATATATCACCATTAGTCTATTTCTACCAGCTGGTTGTGGGTCTTAAAATTATGCTAGGTTAAATGTAAGTGGTTTGATGTAACATGTTGATATTGAGCATAGAGAGGCACTCTTGTTCAGTGCTCCTCAAATTTTAATGTGCGTAGGAATCACCTGGCAGATCTTATCAAAATATAGATTCAGATTCAGCCCCAGGTTTGGGCTGGGGCCTGAGATTTTCTACTTCTAACAAGCTTGTAGACAATTCCGCTGGACTATAGACCACACTTTGAGAAACAGTGCTGTAGTTAACGACCAGTTTTCCAACATTTCCCGAGCTCAAAACAACAATTAATATTCAATATTGCACCTCGCACTGCCTCAGAATAGCTCCCAGATTTCTTTATCTCTCCCATCTGTTCATATCAAGTTCTTCATATTCTCAGCATATCTGAAATTGATGATGTCATGACCTGATTATCAAATGCTCTGAAATTTCTTTTAGGTTTTTTTTTTTTTTTTTTTTTTTTTTTTTTTTTAGTATTTGTTATTATCCATAAAGAACATGGTGTGCTTCCAGGGAAAGTCTAAACAAATAGTTCAGTCCTTGAGAATTTATGAGATTTAATCCCACAAAGTTGGCAGCAGACATACCATTATTTCAGTTATTCACTTTTAAGAAATGAACAGAATTTATATTTGGATATTATAAGTAAGAAAATGAAACAAGTATTAATGCAATAAAGATACTGTTTTATTTTGTTTGCTTTTACTGTCTCTATCTTTTTGAGATTCCAGGAAGGTGGTGTATATGGGGGACAGGTTGTTGTCACCCATGCTTCTGTCCCTCTGGTGAACACCACTGCTGCTAGAGTACACAACATCATTGTAGACATTAGAAATGATATTATTTGTTCAACTGCTAAGAAAAAGTTGTAGACAAGAGACTGTGGCTTCCTAGGATAGAATAGGTAAAATCATCCAGAATTGCCAAAATTCCACTTTTTTCAACATCCCTTTTGAGATATGGTATGCACACTGGTTAAGAACTGGACTGTGGAACCAGATTACTTGGGTGAATAATGTTGAACAAATCACTGAACCACCTGATGCCTTGATTTCCTTTTTATTTTTTAAAGATTTTATTTATTTATTTGAGAGAGAGAGAATGAGAGACAGCACGAGAGGGAGGAAGGTCAGAGGGAGAAGCAGACCCCCCGCTGAGCAGGGAGCCTGATGCGGGACTCAATCCCAGGACTCCAGGACCATGACCTGAGCCGAAAGCAGTCGCTCAACCAACTGAGCCACCCAGGCGCCCTGATGCCTTGATTTCCTAATCTGTATAATAGAGATAATTATTGTATTTACCTCATGAAGCTTTTATGAGAATTAAATGAGTCAATATATATAAAGTGCCAGGCACATGGCAGGCACTATATAAAGGTTAACTATTGTTATCATTATTATTATCACTACTATTACTTTTGTTACTTTATTTCCTTATCCTGATCAAATTTCTGTTATGGTTGGATAACTTTAGGGATCCATCTCTACCCATACTACCAGGGTGGACTTGATTTTGTAATCTTTTTGGACACTAACCTATGAAGGATGAGTGGCTATAGTTTATTGTCCCTGGAGATGATATGAATCTCCTGAAATCTCAATGGATTTTGTGTTTTTCAGTTGTACTACAGTTATACTGTATTAAAGAAACTGCTCACATTAAAATCCTTAGAAAATTTTAAAAAAGTGTTTTCAAAACTATTGAAAATACTCATCACATCCAACATTTTGTCATTATTCGATAGGAAATAGAGACAGCATTTAAAGACATTATTGTCAAAGAAGGGACTGAAAATTAGGCTAGACAATAATTAAAGGTATATTTTCTGGGTAGAGTTCACATAAAATATTCTTAGCGCCCGTGTTCTTCCTATTTGGCATTGAAAGAGACCAAAACAAGAACATTATAGATTAACAATTCCACAACATTCATAGATCACAGAGTGAGTCGTTCAATTGAAATTAACTACTGCAGGCTTACACTGTACTTACTTTTGGTGCTGTGTGAGTCACCAAAGAAGTATCTAACTCTGCCATTTCCCCCATGGAATTTATTGTTTTATCTTTTCATAAGGGAGGCAATTATGGTAACTGAAATGATCAGGGCAAAATAAAGAATAACAATAATAATTACATACAATCAAGCCACAAAATATAAGTTGCAGATAGTACAAATTATAATGGTATAAAAGCAGTCAATTTTAAAATGTTAAGATATGCTTCCTAGAAGAGGTGCTACTTATAATGGGCCTTGGAAGTAAGTGGGATTTTGAATATACTCCAGGCATCTAAAGCCACCGAGATAATAATGTTAAGATAAGCTCTCCAATGATCTGTTTATATAATAAGGTTGAAATAGGCTGTTGGGATGCAAATAAATCACTTTCAGGATTTGGAGTAACATGCATACCTCATTTTTGCATCAAACACAGCGCATGAAAATTTGGCAAAACCAAACAAACAACAAAAAGTGGAGTAATTTTGTTTGTTTGTTTGTTTGTTTGTTTGTTTCATAAAGGTTATGGGCCTTCAAAGTGGTCCAAAAAGGTTTCCTTAAAGGCAATCTTTTGTGTTTATTAAACATAATTACTTACAAAACTTGTGATTTACTCTCAATGTGCCAGGTTGACACCTCTTGTACAAAGTGACAGCACAGCCTTGGTGCCATTGTGTGCCTGGTGATCATGTGAAGTTGTGTGGCATAGCTTTTCCCCTCTGCTTTCTCTCTTCAGAATGACAGCAACATGGGCCTTTGGCTTCATTAATCCTAAAATATTTAAATCAAATTATAAAACAATGTATTAAAAATGAGAAATAAATTCAAACCACATTGTTCTGACTGCTGTGATTTATTAGTCCAACTGGTCTTTGTCTGTGGCTAGTTAGCCCAGTGGGTTAGAACAGAGTGTTAATGATGCCAAGATCAAGGGTTTAATCCTCCATGGCTTACTTAGCTTTGTTCCTTCCATGGATAGAACTGTACCCACACCCAGGCCACACTTCATGGGATTGTATTCCACTTGTCAGAGGCTGACAGAGACAAGGTAGTTAAATTAGCCCAGATCTACCATGACTACCAGGAAAACCAGCAAAGAAACAGACAAAGAACTCAAGGTACACAATGAACTAACGGTCCGCCATTAGCTTCCATGAGGACAAATGATTCTATTTCATGATGCAATACGTACGCTTTGCTGATTTTTTAATACAGGCTAAAAAGTATCTTGATATCTCTTCATCTCTTCTCACTGTTTCCCAACTTAGATTCCTCAATTATTCAATCGCTATAAAATACACTAGATCAGGCGTACTCTGAAATCCTACAAGTCCAGGCAAAATTAATTAAAACAGAACAAAACAAACCTCTGCAAAGAGAGCATGTTGACTGTTTCAGGAATACGTTCTAAGTGGTATATAGAGGTACTAAGAGAGGGTCATGGCAAACCTCCCATGTCAGAACTTAGGAAGCAGGTGATGCCATTTGCTATGTGTCGCTGCCAGATCAACCGGAGATATTTAAAATCTCACTTTTTGTAAGCCAAACTATAAGGATTAGAAATAGCCTCATTATTAATTGCAAATAAGTGAAAATTTATCCTCAGAATCTTTTTTTTTAAGATTTTATTTATTTATTTGACAGAGATAGAGAGCACAAGTAGGCAGAGAGGCAGGCAGAGGGAGAGGGAGAAGCAGGCTCTCCACCGAGCAGGGAGCCCGATGCGGGACTCGATCCTGGGACTCCAGGATCATGACCTGAGCTGAAGGCAGTCGCTTAACCAACTGAGCCACCCAGGCACCCTATCCTCAGAATCTTTAAGTGAGGTCTTCAACCTATAACTAGCACTGTGTGCTCTAACCTAAAGATTATAAGATGAGTAAATACATCAGAGAACTTTACTAGATGTTGAAAACCATCAGGAAAAAAAAAAAAAGGTGCCACCTTGACTCAGATACAAATAATACCTGAGATACAAATAATACCTGTAAGAAGCACTAAGAAATTCTTACATAGATGTTTTTTAAAATACTCAACAAAGAGAACATGCTATTACGAGCTCACCCGTCAAATCTTACCAGGCTGAACGCAAATAAAATAATGCAAAACATAAGAGGCATGTGCCATGCATAACTTTCATGTGTCTTCTATCCTAGATTGTCCCTGAATTCACAGGACTGGATGGTTGTCTTGTGAGTGTTTAGATCAGAACTCTTAAAAAGACCCCCACATTATGGGTTTTTTTTTCTTAAGTTTTTAATTGTTCTATGATAGGTTTTGTTCTTGATTTTTGTCTGTTCTACAACTTGCCAAGGTAGCTTTGTGACAGGGAAAGTCATTAATATTTTGAAGTTCAGCATGGGTCAGGTTGTACCTTACAAGATTTATTTATTTATTTTTTATGATTTTATTTATTTACTTGAGAGAGAGAGAGAGACAGAGAGAGCACAAGCAGGGGGAGCAGCACAGGGAATGGGAGAAGCAGGCTCCCTGCTCAGGGATAGGGAGCCAGACACAGGGCTCGAACCCAGGACCCTGGGATCATGACCTGAGCTGAAGGCAGATGCTTAACTGACTGAGCCACCCAGGCAACCCCATATGAGTTTTATATACATTATTTATTCATCCTCAGAGAAGTCCTATGAATGTGGCTATCTTTACTAGATACGAGAAAACTGAAGTTCAGAGTTTTTTCTGAAGGCAATGTTTGTGCTCTTTTCAGTCTTCATGTGGATATCTGAGGGCCCAGTCGTGATCCTGAATTTTCTAGTCACTTCACAGCATGGCTAGCCTCTGCCCTCCTGGTAAGGAGGTCCTCTGCTGGTGACTTCTCCAATCCTCCTCTCCTACACAGCTCGCTGGCCTCTCTACCTGCCTACTCTGCTCACTCTACTCCATTGAAAGTCCTCATTTCCTGAAACCATGGCCATGTTTCTGGTAATTTCAAAAGCTATTCAATTTTTAATACATTATGAAGGAAGCAAAAAGAAAAAAAAATAACGAGAAAATTACTTTTGAGATAAAAGTTCTCAATTCTACCCAAAGAGAAAATTTGGAAGTTGCTCCTATAATCCCTTGAAATTAATTCTTCCATTGAACTTGGAAATTTTCAGGAGCTCCTTGTCCACTTCTTTCCAAACCAGTTCTTAAAGCTGGAAACCCAGGCTCAGCAGAAGTTTTAATTAAATTGACCCATTAGACAAATAATTGATCTAGGAAGTCTTCTCTGCGGCTTGTTAATTCTTTGGTGAACCAATCTTCTTAACTCCTTCACACATATATGTGAAGTTATATATATATAACTTAACTGTCCTGTCTACCTGCCAGTTATATATATATATGGTGTATATATATGTGTATATATATACACATATATATAATTATACATATATACATATACACATATGTTATATATACATACCTATATGTTATATATATGTATAACTGTTTAATTAGACTTAGTGTCCATTCATTATTAATTATTTTTTTTTGTAATGTTTTGGACTCAAACACTGCAGTCAAATCCTGGCTCAGCCACTCACAAACTAGGTGATATTTAAAATATTTAATTTTTCTGCTTTTCAGCTCTTCCATATCTAAAATGTTGATAAAAAACTACTGCATGGGATCATTGTGAGAATTAAATGAGTGAGTTAAAAGCAATTTTAACATACATGCCCAGCCCACTGCAGAGCCTCATAAGTGTGAGGTCCTTTTGTCACCATTTTCTCCATGGAAGTACAAAAGTCCTAAATACTTGATCTATATAAGCCTTTCCATTATCCTTCATCCTCTTATAAAAGCACATGCTTTAAATCATCTAACTAGTCTATAACCTACATTTCAAGTGATGAAAATTGACTTTTAAGCTAAGCCTATCCCTACACCTGTGACTATGTTGAACCCCAAAGGAAATTTTTATGAAATCATTACCTCATCCAATAAATATTTAATGAATAACTATTAGGTACTATGATGTAATAGTGAATAAAACATGTGTCTTATGCCTGTATGAATCATAATGGGGAGACAAGGGAAAAAATGTTGAGAAAAAGTCTATATTTCAAAAGGAAGGTGATAAACAAGCAGGTATTGGAGAGAACGGTGGGGATGGGATGGGGTGTACTTTAAATTGGGAAGTGTCTTTGAGAAAGCAAGTTTAAGCCAAGACCTAGATGGCAACTACACCAAGTGTAGGGGGAAAGAATTTTCCAAGTATATAGTGCATGCAAAGACAAAGGAGAGTTCATTGTACTGAAGCAAATGAATGGATGGCATGTGTTACAACGAAGTCTCAAAGTGGACAGGAGTAAACAGGTAGGAGGTTATATAGGTAAGTTGCCAGAAGAAGAGAGACAGGAGAAATGAGATAGAGAGAGACAGAGACAGAGAGACGGAGACAGAGAGAGGGAGGGAGATGGAGAGAATTTATATTAAAGAAGCACTATATTCATGATTCAACTGAGCGGACATTAATCTAGCCCAGAGTAAGATGGGGACACATGAATCTATTATTCCTTGAGTTGGTCTAAATTCTCACATGCCTCTCTCACATTATGTGTATATCTTGTGAATTTGAGTATGATTTTAGCATTTAAAAATTAGCATAATTCTTAAGAGACATGACTCCTTAAACATGGACCATACTTCATCTGGTGCTCAACCCAAGAAAAGTCTTTTCAGTGCGAGTTGAACTTACTGAGACTCAGTACATGTATAACCATTCTATTGTGGGATATTGAAGAAATTTTCAATAATAGTCTGGGCTGCATATGGTTTCATTTGCATTATTTATTGACTTTAGAGCTCCATATAAGACACATCTCCACTCCATTAGTCTTGGGTTCTGAGGAATGCTCTGGGTTGGAAGCTAATTTTTGTGAGTTATTTGCATATATAGGTGATTTGAAGATAGATGAGATCTCTCAAGATGAGAGGATAGAGTAAGATAAGAAAAAGGCCCAGGACAAAGCAAATATTGGTAGGGGAAACTGAGAAGGAACAGCCAAAGTGTAAGTAGACAGATTAAGACAGGGGGATGTCATGGAAGAATGTCAAGAGAAGAGAGAATTTTAAGGAGTAATTAATCCTTGATGTGAAAATTTATGAAGCATCAATTAAGATGCAGCTTAAAAATGAATTTTGAGCTTGTCAGCATGATCATTACTGGACTTTAATTAACTTTGGTGGGGTAATGAGATAGAAATCTGATTGCCAGTGGACTCAATAAGGGAACGGAAAGGGAGAACATGGAGAAAGTGAATTTGAGGGATTTGAGATTGGTGGAGGGGATAGGAGGTAAGAGTTGCAAGAGGACATGCGCAAGCATGCTAGAGGAACATGTAAAGTTGCTGGGCATCGAGGAAGGCCCATTTAAGGTAGGTGATCCTAAAGGACAACTGAATAAAGTGGCTTATTGCTTTACATGTGAGTTTTGACCTTCTGTTTTTATAACCATTCCCCTGGCATTACTGGCACCACCCTTAGACCCAGGGTACTCCCTATTGGCCCTCTTCCTAATTATGCCTCTCCTCATAGGAATCTGTAGGGCGAAGGTGACATGGTCACCAAAAGCCCTTCCTTCTGGTTCCTCCTTCCCCATTAAACTATTATATTAATTTCCAATTGCTGCTGTAACAAGTTGCCACAAACTCAGTGACTTAAAACTATGCAAATTTATTATCTTACAACTCTAGAAGTCAGAAGTCCAAAATGATGTCGGCAAGGCCGTGTTCCTTCTGGCAGTTTTAGGGCCCCTGTCTTGCCTTTTGCAGCTTCTAGAGGCTGCCTGTATTCCTTGGCTCATTACTCCCTTTCATTTTCACAGTTATCAATGGCCCATAGAATCTTTCTCACTTCAGATCCACGGGACACAGACTCTTCTGCCTTCTGACTCCTTCTTAAAAGGACCCTTGTGATTACACTGGGCCCACTCAGATAATCCAGGATAATTTTCCTGTCTTAAAATCTACTCATTGGTAGCCTTCATTCCATCAACAATCTTAGCTCCCTTTTGCTATGTGAAATAAGCATGTCCATAAATTCTAGGGATTAAAGTATAGCACCTCTGGGTGCTGGGGAAGGATTATTCTGCCTAGAACCACCCTGTTCCTGTACTTAACACCTGGGAAATCCTTGTGCAGATGACCCAAGCCTATTTCCTATGAGCCATGATTCCTAGAAGGGGATGCGTTATTTGGAGGCTCAGCTTAGGCCAGAGGGTGGGTTGAGAATCAGCTATTTGGTGGACGGAGAGGAGGGTTTAGATCCACAGGTTGAGGAATTCACGTGTGTGTTTTGCAGATTCTGTATGTTTTCTCGCCCTCGTTCCCCAAGTTAAAGACTAGTCTGGCTGTCATCACTCAAAAAAATAAAAGCTGCTTTCCTTTTTGCCTTATCTTATCCCAAGAGATATTGGGAAAAGCCACTTCATGTTACCCCTCTAAATAAAGCTGGTTTGGGGATTTCATGTCACCAAATTCCAGTTGTAAAATTGGGAACATTCTAGGAAATTTGGTGAGTGGGGCCAAAAATACAGTGACTATAAACCCCTGGCTCAGAAGCGTTGGGAACATTTAAGGTCATTTTGGTATTCTGTTGGAACTGCAGTGGCTGGAACAGAAAAGAGTAGGGGTTAAACACCGATGGGTCAGATCTAGTTCCACATCAGAACCGGACCAGAAGGGAAGCGGGACAGTTTGAGAGAAGGAAGAGAAAGGACAAAAGAGTAAAATTTCAGGAACTTTAGCTCGGAGTGCAAATAATCAAGTTCCATTTCATTACCATTTTATTCCAAGTAATTGTGAGACCTCCGCCTAATAGACGGGACAAGTACACCAGTGATCAGATCACATTCTCTGGTCTGTGTGACTCACTACTGTTAAATGCAATTGGCCTACATTTTTTCTTCCCCACCCCTTTCTGAAACTCCAAGATGACCAAAGGACGATCTAACCTGAAACCTCTTCTTTCTTTCACGTACGTATATGTTTAAAAGGATATATATGAATATGCATGCTTATATACACGTGCGTGTGTGTGTATAGAGAGGCCTGGATAGATACGGTACGTATACACGTAAATATACACGTGAGCTTGTTTATGTAGCCTTAGCGTGGGGTGATAGGGAGAGAATGGAACCAAGAATCGAGAGACTTGGGATTTTGGTTTTAGTGTGCCTCCAGTTCTGTAGGAGACATGAGTCAGACCACGTGTTTGCGTATCACGGAAAGATGTTTTAGACTAGATGATCTTTCTGATTCTTTTCTACTCTAAAACCCTGAACATCTACCTGGGAAGTCAGGTACGTTCCTGACAGGAATTATCTTATGTTCTATTAATGAGCAAACAAAGACTCCAGCCCTTGACAAGTTATCTTCCCTTTCTGTCCAGTCCATACTTCTTCTAGCTTCTAATTCTGGGCAGAATTTTTTCATTAGTCTCTCATTTTTTCCCCATCAGTACAATTTAGAAATGAAGGAAGGTATCAAAACAAAGATACTTCGTTATAGAAAGATTTTGCCAGCCACCTCCAGACTTTTGGGTCTGTGACTTATTAGTATCCAAGTACTACATGTTTGTCATATAATAAACATTTGCAACATACTAAAGGCCATATGGGGAACAAGGAAAATACAGAAATTGTAGGTATGGACATTTTGGATTTAGTTTTGGCTTTATTTTCTAAGTCAACCGATATAGACTGAACAGCTTCTAAATGTTAAATATACAAGATATAAATGCTCTCTGCAAGTCTAGTGCAGGAGATATATTGAACACATAATGATATTGAAAAAAAGAGCTACAGATACTTAAGTTATTTGAAGATACAGTTGGAAGTGTTAAGAGTTTAAAACAGGAGGCTTGCTCTAGAGGAAAGGGTGCCCTTGCAAACTAACTTTGTGGCCTAATGTAGGCACATTCCACTCCACATCTAAAAGTTTCTCATATCACAAGAGATCTTCTCATTCTAACATACAGTAGAGGGGCGCCTGGGTGGCTCAGTCATTAAGCGTCTGCCTTCGGCTCAGGTCATGATCCCAGGATCCTGGGATCGAGCCCCGCATCGGGCTCCTTGCTCCTCAGGAAGCCTGCTTCTCCCTTTCTCACTACCCCTGCTCGTGTTCCCTCTCTCTCTGTCTCTCTCTCTCTCTCTCTCTGTCAAATAAATAAATAAAATCTTTGGGGGAAAAAAATAACATACAGTAGAAATCCTGATATAGGATCTAAAACCATGTTCCATGTTCTAACCTTCACTGATGTGCTTGGACCCTCCATGAGTTTGTAAGCTCCTTGAAGAATTTTTTCTCCTTTTTAAAATACTTTATTCAATGAATGCTTATTAAGCCAGGCATTTATGAATGAGATTCACAGATAAAAAATCACAGTCCCTGTTCTCAAGTGGCCATGGTCATGTTGGGTCCTGTTGGGATCAAGTGGACTCAGGTTGGGGCTGTGGGAAAATATTAGTGCTATCATGACTGACGTCCCTATGGAACATCTATATGGAACCATCTAGATAGAGGTCCCTATGGAACATCTATATGGAACCATCTAGATAGAAGCCAAATAGGTGAATCTGGAACACAGGAAGGGATGACCAGAGGATGTCAGTGTGTGAAAAGACAATGATGACATTTCAAATAAGTTCATATATGTCTTATTGATAGGAATACTTCTTCATTACAAAAAACCCTTAATAAATATACTTTTAATATTCAATGGATGAAAGAATGAATGAGTGGATAGGAGTTGTTAGGAGTAGCAAAGAGTTCTTGTCAATATCTGTAGTTCATGTATTTGAGCGTATAAGTGTGTATATGTGTGAATATATATGTATTTATGTAAATGTGTCTGTTGTAGTTATATGCACACATACACATTCATATCAAGATTAGCATTATATTAATACTGTACATCTCTATGAGTCTGCTAGGGCTGCCATAACAAAACCACAGGACTGAGTGCCTTGAACAATAGAAATTTACTTTCTGACATCTTTGGAGGCTAAAAGTCCCATATGGGGTGCCTGGGTTGCTCAGATGGTTAAGCATCTGCCTTTGGCTCTGGTCACGATCCTGGGGTCCTGGGATTGAGCCCCACATGGGGATCCTTGCTCAGCGGAAAGCCTGCCTCTCCCCCTCCCCCTGCTTGTGCTCTCTGTCAAGTGAATGAATAAAATCTTAAAAAAATAAATAAATAAAAGTCCAATATCAGGTTGCCCTCAAGGTTAGTTTCTAGTTTCTTCCTGGCTTGCAGACTGCACTTTCTCACTGGCTGTCCCAAAGGCTTCCCTCTGTGCCAGCACAGACAGGGATCCCGTGTCACTTCCTCTTTTATAAGGACACCAGTCCTATATTAGGATCCCACTGTTAGGACCTCACTTAATCTTAATTCCCTCCTGATAGGCCCTGTCTCCAAACACAGTCACAGTGGGGGTTAGACTTCAAACATATGAATTTGGGGGGAACACAATTCAATCCATAACATCAGTGCATGTGACATCCAGATCGACTTTTCCTCAAAGGATAGTCTCTGTGAAAACAAAGAAACTGTTCTGTGTCATAAAAGAGAATCCCTAAACAGAAGGGGAGAGATATACTTGTTAAAGTTCAAAGAGTTTGCTTATTTATAAAGTAATTATAATTCTTTACTACTTTACCTGATTATACCAAAATACAGTTATATTCCTACAAAGAGGAGAGGATTATAAGCCACTTGCAAGTAGATAAACCTTTAATAGCTGAATAGGTTTAATCAGTTGTTATTGTCTATTACTCCATGGAAACCAGGCAAGAAGAGCCAGAAAAGGTTGACGTCCCACAACAATTTCATATCATGAAGGTGTAAACTTAAAGCGGAGATCACGGGTAGAAAACTGTGTTGCATTCTTGGCATGTGCGCACTTGTAATAAAGTTAACTTTCACTTATGGTTATATTTAACGTAAAGGCTAATCCCAGTTTATTTTGCTCCTGTTCTGTTTTACCTCTTTGCACACTTGGCCTTCGTTTAGCCCTGGCCTCTGCGTTGGTGTTCCCCCCCTAAAAGCTCCCTGGGGTTGGGCAGCCCCCGCCCTGACAGCCAGGTGACAGACGGGGTGGAAAGCCGGAGCTCCGAGGGCGCGGAGCCTCTCGCATACCGTTCCCCTCCCACCATCATCCCACTGCCGGAAGGCGGAGAGGGCTTCAAACTTCGCTCCAATCCGCAGCCGGCCCTCCCCGGGGTCCCCCGCTGGGCGACCCGCCCGCCGCGGATCGAGTTGGAGGAACTTTGCAGGAGCTCGGCGTCAGAGCCTGGAGCGGCGAAGTGCTCCCCCTCCTCCCCAGCACCCCCCTCCCTCTGCCCCCGCCTCCCGGTCCTCGCCCAGGCGCGAGCTCCGGTGATAGGACGAGCCCCGGGCGTGCATTGTGTATATGCAAACCAGAGCCCCGGCTCCCCAGGGCTGCCCAACCCGGCCGGGGCTGCGGCTGCGGCTGGCGCTGCGGTGGGCGCTGCTGTCCTCGCCGGAGCCGGGCACTGTCATGCCCCCGCCGCGCGGCGGGCCGCTGCGTCCCGGAGCCGCTATATAAGCGCAGGCAAGGGGACACTCGGAGGGGCTGAAGATGACGGTGCCCGCGCATGGGCCCCCACTGATTGCCAACCCCTCCCGAGCCCGCGCCTCGCGCGGAGCCCGCGGCCTCCGAGGACCCGCCTTCGCCGCAGTAGCAGCTGGAGCAGCGACAGAGGAGGCAGCTGCGGCGGTGGCGGCGGCGCCCGTCGCCCGAGCGCGTAGAGCGGCGGCGGCAGCTCGGGGGCCGCCGCTGCCCCGGCTGCCATGAGTTGTGCGGAGGTGATGTATCACCCCCAGCCGTATGGAGCGCCCCAGTATCTGCCCAACCCTGTGGCAGCTGCAACCTGCCCCACAGCCTACTACCACCCGGCGCCCCAACCTGGCCAGCAGGTGAGTCACCGACCGGGCAGCCCGCCGGGGGCGGGGGCGGGGGCGAGGGGCACCGAGAGTATCTGTCTGGGACTCGGGCGACGTCCCGCCGGGACGGGCGGCGCGGAGGATGCTCTGGGACCTGCGGGAGCGCCCTTGAGCAGAGAGGAGGAGAGGCTTCGGGAAGGGACAAGCAGCCTGGTGGACGGGTGGGGATTCGGTGTGAGGCATTACCTGGCTGGGGGCTTCATTGAGCTGTTGTCACCGGAGCTCAGAGCCTGCTTCTCATAGCCACCCTAGCTCTTTGGGCTCAGTTCTCTGACACTCACCAAGGGCATCTGTCTTAGGAGTATGTGAGTAAACTTCCTTTTAAATCAAATATTTTGTTTTCTTTGGAAAGGTGGAGTGTTTCAGGGTTCTCTTGATTAAGAGGATAAAATGTGTCACCGACATAGGGGAGGCTACCTGGACAGAGAGCTCATGGAATGACCTTTCTGGAACTTTTATGGAACAGAGGTGTAGTGTAACGTCTGTCAAATATTATTAGAACTTCTCTGTAGAGTCTGTCTTCTTATGACTGTGATTTAGAGGGCAGGAATTGATCCCAAACTTCCTCATTCATTTTTAATTCCATCAAAGCACAGAGATGTTATAGTTCAGCCTAGTGGAAGTGTTTCCCCGCTCAAGAGGTAACCTTGAATCACTGGATGTTGGGTCTTCATCAAGCTGAGAGTGACGGAGAATGCTGTGGATAAAAAGGGTTCTGGAACCAGGGAGATGATATAGTTCTTTTAGAAGGGAGAGTAGGGTGTGGGGAATTTGGCACTAGGTACCCCTGAACATTCCTCTCTGGACACCAGCAGAATGTGTGTCAGGCCTTAGTTAGTGCTACAGAGAACACATATATGAGTATGTGGCACTAACTTGTACCATATTTTATTGTGGTCTTAAGGGTTTGGCTCTCTATTATAATTTATATAATTAATTTTGATTTCTGTATTCCCTTTACCTGTTTCTTTGCTAGATTTGTAGGGCTACTCTTTGGAAAGAAATCGTAACTTCAGTTTAGAATTTAGGGACTGTAAAATTCAGCTGATTCTGGAGCACATGCCCCAGAGTTATCTGCAGAACAATATAAGCTTAACCAGACCAAGTAGGGCAAAGGAGAAAGGAACCCCATTTTATTGCTATCATTTAATTAATTAATTAATTTATTTATTCATTTAATATTCAGGAGCTTTAGCATTTGAAAACAAGATTACTTTTAGGAAAGAGAATGGGAAAGCATTTTGTAATTTGTGGTCAGTGGTGATAGATTTAAAACCTTTTGGTTATGCTGTTTGCTTTTCTGTGATTTTAAATATAAAAGATATAAGTAATGGAGAAAACCAATTGGTACAAATTAAGCAAGTGAGGCAAAGAGATACTGGATATCATTTTTATGTGTTTTATAAACACTCAGTCCCAGATGAACCACCCTATTTCCTCCCTTCCTTTCCTCCATCTCACAGATTGTGGAGGCTCTCAATTGTCAATTGGAATGTGGACAAGCAACAGACTCAGAATTACTAAGCATACAGGAAAGTATTTTTCCCCTTAAAAAATAACTTGAACTATAGATGTTATGAATAGGGTTTTGTTCTATAGAATTGTGAAAATAATTCCATTAATATATGAATCTGTGGTGGAGGTTAGGCTTATAATACTCTTGAACTAGAAAATAAAATTCAGTATCAGAAAAATTATAAATTACTGATCATAAAATTCAGTTTTCAGTAAGAAATAACTAGTACTCTAACTTGTGTGATAGTGCTGCAACTCAATCCCCAAATATCATTCTTTTGCTGAGACCATCAACAAACTGAAGAATGAGGTTTCTTTTTCACCTGAATTGTCCACATTGATGAGTTGCACATATTAGTAAATGTCACCTTCACTATACTATAGGGTTCCGTAGGTATCATTCAAGTAGATAATTGGCTGAGTGGACTTTAAGAACTTAGCTGAGAGGTGTGCTTGGAAATTTTCATGTTACTTTTACTAAAATGGCTTGTTGGAGGTTACTTTTTCTGCTGTTGTTAAGTAGGAAATTGACTATAACTGGCTAGCGAAATAAAGAGACTTGATAGTGTAACTACTGTTCTTTTACTGTCAGGAGTTTATTTTGATGACCTATATTTTCTATTGGAAAAAAGTAAATCAGGAAATTCTTATCAGGCTGACAGCATTTTTAGACTATGTGGTGCGTGGGTGAAGTGGGACTAATATTGACTTGGCTGGCCCTAATGCAGTCATCCGAGAATACATATTTTGGTTGTTTTTACATTCCATAAGGTTTTATCATTATTATCCATGAAGATTGTTTTCTCCATCCCTGGGAAGTGACCCCTAATAGCATCTTGCCTGGGATACAAAAATAAAGGCTACCACTCCTACTGCATTTGAAAAATTGATTTGTTGAGTAGAAAAAAAGAAATCAGAAAAAGTGATAGAGTTATAAAGTTACACGATCATTGATAAAATGTTAGGAAAATAAGTTTTTCAGCTTTGTATTGCTTCTGTAATCAGTTGTAGTGGGTATCTTTGAGCCCTCAAGTCCATATAGCTCAGAAGTCCTTGTAAGTTAGTATAGCATAATGGTCTATTATGATGGATTTTATCCAAAGGTGCATTTTTCCTCTTCATGTATGATCATACAGCTGAAAATTATTTTTGAAATAATAGAATATCAATCTCCAGGCATGTGTACTCTGCTTTATCCTTAAAAACACAGATGTGCACTTGAAATTTTAAGTTCAGATTTTCATCAAGCATATTATGCATTATACATGGGTAATAGGTTGGTGTCTTAAAAACGTAGTTAACTGCATATATATCGGGCGGCACTGTGGTGTGTTACGAATCAAAATAATTTGTAAATATGTCTGCAGAATAAATTTTATAATCCCTGACATTAATTCCTAGAAGTTGCTTAGCTGTGAGTAAATCTTCCAGTGTGCTTTGTCCAGCCAGGATTTGCTGGGAGATGCTAAGCTCCCTGGTCCTCATGCCCACGATCTCTTTAACATCTCCTCAAGAGAACTCTTGACTCAGTCTCTCAGCCCATGCTCCGGAGGCATGATGACACTGCAGAACGTGTCCAGAAAGGAATGTGCTTGCATTCTAACAGTGACAGTAGGAACTAAGAAAAACAAATTTCCAAATATGTGTCAGGAAAAATTGAGGGAAATGACATGAAATCATAGATTCCCTTCATACCTGGGGGACTTCTCATCTTCAATGTAGACAGTCTGTTATTGTCTAAATCTGCCTCCCCTCTCCATTTACTCATAATGTCAACACTAGAAAATTACGTAAAGCTTTCAGAATCGTGTCGTTTATAGATGAGGTGGTGAAAGCAGAAAAAAAAAAAAAAGATCTCCAGTTTTCTAATTGTGCATAGGGTCTTTTAACAATTACATTCCGGGTTTCATATAAGTTAGAGCATATTTACTCTGTCCTCTTCAAGGGGGACAGCTGGGTGAATCTGCCTGCATGCTTTCACCTAAAAGAATTAAGTGCTCCCAGGAGGCAGAACTCCAGTTATAAGTTTGTAAGGAGTTTGTTTGTTTGTTTTTTTCAAACTATTTCTCTGAACTTTGCCACCTTGGTTAGGTCATAAAACGCTCTCTAATAAACACCCTGAAAAAACATACTTCAACCCCTCCTTTTGCAATTGGGATAATGGATGCTCACAGGGCTGAAATGGCTAGCCAAAGATTTCAAAGCTAATTGGTGACAAAATTAGGACCACCAGAAGCCATGCTCCCCAACGTAGCATCTTTCCACCATGCCATGTAGTCTCCGAAGCTTTTTCCTTTTTTTTTTTCTTTTTGCTATTGCACAATAGGCTTATTTTTGTCTTTAGTGCTCCAAATCAACTTTTTGATAAAGAAGATTAATATGCAGTAGATTCTTTGGCCTTGGAGCTTGAAATTCTTTCCAAGTCCTTGGTAGTGTACTTTTTTAGTTTAGGCATTCCAAAGTCCTTTTGAAAGCATTTGTATTATGCTAATGACTTTTGCTATCCATTCTGCATCCTTCGTTGATGAGGCAGAATATCCACTTAGCAAATGAACGTTTATTTATTTTAAAATAATCTTCAGGAAGTGGTATTAACAGTCAGCTTTAAGTGCCTCATATATTACTGTTATTCCAATGTAAGTTTAGATTCATTAAACGGAAAGAACACAATTATATCTTAAATAGTCTCAATACACCGCCAACTTATTTAAGGTGGAGGATCCAATTTTCTTGCAACTGTAAGCCAGGACTTAAGTGGACTCATAAGAATTCATACAGGACTTCTTTGAGAAAGAACAGCCCCTATAATTCCACACTACACAAATTAACTTGACTGCAGAGACTTAGAAGCTTAAAGTGCCCCAGAGTTTTATGCTCCCAATAACTTTCCAGCCAGAAAATTCAAAGCTGAAGAAAAAAAAAATTAAACTTTAAAATAACTAAACTAAACTGTTGTCTCTGGCAGTCAACCAGAAGAGAGATTACAATAACGATAGAAAGGGAAGGCTTGGAATCAGTAAAATCATGCATGGTGGAGATATGTTCACCAGGAAACCAAATGCCAGGACAAGATGACATTCTTTGGAAAGGAAGGGGTGTTTTGGACAAATGCAAGGAAGTTCTAGTTCACCTCACACTTAATGAAGTCTCCCATCCCACGAAGTTGGGGATGGCAGGGACATATGCCACACCAAAGGAAATGAGGGTGTTCAGAGTGTTGAAGCTTGCCATTGTGCACAGTGACTCTTTGGGCTATTGCAACAAAGATGCTGAGCTAATCCCTTTGGATAGTATATATTTCTGTCTTGTTATCCTTCTGTGCAAAGGGTATGTTCAATGAGACTAAAAATATTATGCTCAGGATGCTCAGGGCAGATCCTAAAGCAAACTTGTGCATCAGACTTTCTGTCTGTCATTCTAAAACTTGGGTGGTGAAGTTGGATCCCATTCCCATAGGCCCTGTTTCCAGCTAGCTTTTTTTAAAAAAATCCCAAACTAATTCATCCGGTAATAGATAATAATTTAAGGTATTATCTCCAGAAAAATATTTTCATTTAAGAAACAAAAGCTGTCTGATACTTGAATTTCAGGTTCTGGCAGACACAGTGAAGGAAATAATTTTGGGCAAAACTCTGCCCCGAATCCTTCAAAAAGCACCTCTTTAAGCAGCTGGTTTTCTGCTTTAACTATTCATTTAGGAAGACCCGACAGTGCCTTGAACCAGTAGACCCAAACATCTGCTGCTAAAAATGAGTCATATATGCCATATTTATAGATACCTCAGTGGATACCAGATTTATGCCAGTAATTTAAAAGTGTGGTCTGACCTGGGGTAACCGAACTATTTTTCATTTGTCTTGTGCATTAGTAGAGGGGAAGAAAAAAGGAAGAAAAGAAAGGAAGAATGACCTAAAGTAAACAGGTGTCCTTTTCTCTTAGAACGCTAATGTTTTAGTCTGCCAAAACACTTGTCCTTGGCGGGTGGAGGGAAGGGCGGGGTGGTTGAAGGATGCATCCTTTCTTGTTACTATGAAGTTAGATAAAGGAGATACCAAAGGTAACTCTTAGGAATTGGGCTAGATGACCCGTGTCTAGGAATGAATTAGTCTTCGATGATCTGTAGGGTATTTTTGGCTGGTGTCCTGCAAAATCAGAAGAGGCGGCCAACGTAAGAAACAAAATTAAGTGTGAATTTGTCTAGCGCTCTAGCATGTTGCTTGTTAGGATATAGAGTTGGATGAGACCTCTGAGATAATCAAGTCTCAAAATTCCTCATTTTCAGAAGAGGAAGCTGAAGGCCAGATGGTTTGGTGACTTATGCAAACTCATGGACTCATTTTGGTCAAATCCTCATTCCTATTTCCATTCTCTTTCTATCGTGGTCCCTTCCCATCTGGATTTCTTTGGAAACAAGGAAACAATAATTTACCTAATGTTACCTTCTTGCTTTTCTTATTTTAAAATTTTTAAATATTAGCTCCTTGGAGAAATTGGACAATTAGCCCTATGGATAAACTGAGGTTCTCTTTATTTACCATTGCCCTTCCAACTAACTATGAGCAGCTTGAGTTTAACGATAGGCTATGACTTTCATCTTTGTGGCTCCATGTCTTTGCACAATTACTGATAGAAAAGAGGAATTAATTGGTGATTTGATGAATAACAGATGAATTTTTAAAAATGAAGTCATACCCTATGTCTAGTAATAGGATTATAAGGACATATCAGAAATTCACATCTTGGAAACTTGTTTCATTCAAAGTAGTCAGTTTGAGAGAGAACACATACCCTTATGATGTGATCATTGCTTAAAATATTTTGGGAATGCAAATTTTGAAATTCTCTCTAAGTATGTGGCACATTTTTTTGGAACATCTTCAAAACTGGAAAGTTTTCATCCTTGGAGGGGATGAGTTTGATTTTTGATAATGACCAGAATCATTGAGAGGCAAGTGTGCTCAAAAATAGCCGATTGAGTTAATATTATTTTTGGTTTGTTCCTCCCGACTGTTAAGAAAAATAAAAACAAAACAAAACAAACAAACACAGAATCTCAAGTTATGACTATGTCTCACAAAATTGGCTCTGCTCACATTTTCAAAATAGGATTTCCAGAAAAGTGGTAGGCGATTGTATTATGTATTTGACTTGCCAAGGGGACAATACCTTTTTAGATATAGACTTCAGTTTTATATACATGTATATCTACTTTAAAGAGCACTGCATGATTTAATAGCCGTAACTCTGATATATGTTTACATCTCTATTTTTTTAATGTTATAAGTAACTTTGACTCTCCTTAGTTATGGGATGCCATTTGATGCCTTGCTGATTGTGGGCTTCTTTTTATTTATTCAATTAAAATAAATATATAGAGACTCATTTCCTTTAGTCTGTTTTCTTGGCTCATGCTTTGTACTCAGACGGAAATAGGTTCTAATCCTGTCCCTGCCATTTACTAGTTCGATGATCCTAGCCAAGCAAATCAGTTTTTGCATATGTAAATTGGAAGCAATTATTTGGACAAAATGTTTGTGTGTGTGTGTTTGAGAGAGGGAAGCAAAATATGATATGTAAAAGGTCTGTGGCGTAGCTCTTCATCCTGACCCACCCTCCCTTAACCTGACTCCTCCTCCTTTTTCCAAACAAGCTAAGGATCAAAATTTCAAGTCTCTCTGAGATATTTTTAAAAATCTGTTACCAAGTAAATTCAGAAAAATATGACCAAGGAGCAGTCAGCTGCTCTTATGGACTTTACACTTTGAAACATAGGGAATTTGAAACATTTATTTACTCCAGGCTAGTGGTCCTTTCTTATAGGTGCCAACCATGTTTTTTGAACATAAAGGAATCATTGCGTTTAGAGAAGAGAGCCAGTAGAAATTGGGAAAAAGAAAAGAAAAAGAAAAAAGAACGAAAAAAAAAAAAGACAAAGCTATTTCCAAATATCCAATGTTTCATTAAAATACTTTTGTTTTTTTTAGGAAAAGAAGTTTCCACATATGCACAGTAATCATTTGGCATTTTGTAAGCTTAAGCCTTGGGGAGTTAGTGGTATTTGGCTCCTGACATGGAAGTCTCTCTTGTCAGACAAATCCTTTCCCCTGCACATTCCTGTGAGAGTTTGTTCCTGTCCTGCCTTGTGGCAGGCTGTGAGGTGGCTGGGTATGGTCTGCGTGCGCTGCCTGGGCCTACTCCTTCCTACGCTGCTTGAACCTCTTCTCGTGAGTTAGTTTTCACTTTGTGGCTACTAACTCAGTCATTGTTTCACCTAACACAGGGTCATTTCGCCTGGGGGAACATTGTCATTACTCTGAAATGGGGATGAGCAGGTTAATGGGCACTAAATAAACCCATTTGTAGGTGTTGAAGTCCCTTTTGATGATGTCTTTATTTTGGTTAACAATTCTTCAGTCTCCCAAGAAAAGCATGAACTTGTCTGAGATTTGGATATTTGTAGGAAGTGATTGTGCATCTTGAAAAAAAAATATGTTAACTAGATTGCCCTTTGACCTCAATTCAGGAAATCTAGGTTCTGATGATTTGAGATTTATTCTCAACATTTTGAATGTTATATATTATTCTCAAGAAAGAATGTAACACCAGGCAAGTTTTATTCCAAGGAGCAAACACCAAGTGAATACAGAATATGGCAAAAGTGCACAAGAATAATTTACTTAGTTAAAAATAGGCAAAGAATTGGGCACCTGGGTGGCTCAGTTGTTTAAGTGACTGCCTTCGGCTCAGGTCATGATCCTGGAGTCCTGGGATTGAGTCCCCCATCGAGTCCCGCATCGGGCTCCCTGCTCGGCGGGGAATCTGCTTCTTCTTCTGACCCTCCCCCCTCTCATGTTCTCTCTATTTCATTCTCTCTCTCAAATAAATAAATAAATAAATAAATCTTTAAAAAAAATAGGCAAAGAATTGATTTACACTTACCAAAGCACAGATATCGGAAAGTAGCTAAGGCTTAAGAATCTATGGAGGAGAATATTAAGATGGTGTGATTGTCAGTGTATGAATCAATTGCTGTTTAAATTCTGTTCCTGTTTTCTTTGTGCTCACACTTAATATTTTTTAAATGTATGCAAATTGTTCAACATCATTAGTCATTAGGGAAATGCAAATCAAAACCACAGTGAGGTACCACTTCATACCCACTAGAATGGCTATAGCTGTAATAATAATTCTTTTAAAATCCAGAAAATAATAAGTGTTATTTTTCTGCCAAGGGATGTGGACAAATTGGACACCAAGTACATTGCTGGTGGGAATCTAAAATGGTTCAGCTGCTGTGGAAACAGTTTGGCAGTTCCCTAATAAGTTAAGCTTAGTGTTACCATATGACCCAATGATCATACATGCCTACCCAAAAGATTTGAAAAGAGGTATGCAACCAAATGCATGTATACACATATTCATAACAGCACTATCTGCAGTAACCAGAAGGTGGATGTGAGTCAAATGTCCATCTGTGGATACATGGATAAACAAATTGTGGTATATACATATAATGGAATATTACTCAGCTATAAAAAGAACGAAGTATTGTTCAGTGTGAATGAACCTTGGAAACATGCTAAGAGAAAGAAGTCACATATGTATGATTCAATTTATAGGAAATATCCAGGATAGATAAATTCTTAGAGACAGAATGCGGATTGGTGGTTATCATGGACTGGTGGGGAGGAGTCAGAGAATAGGGAGTTAATACTTCATAGGTACAAAATTTCCCTTTGGGTTGACGAAATGTTTTGGACTAGATGGAGGTGGTACTTGCACAACATTCTCAATGTACTAAATGCCACAGAATCATTCACTTTCAAAAGGTTAATTTTATGTGAATTTCACCTCAATGAAAAAAAAGTTAAAAAAATTGGGATATCTATCAGGAGAGCAAAACTGAAAAAAGACATCCAGTACCAAGGCTTGAGAGGGATATGGAGCAACAGGAACTCTCGTAAACTGGCCGTCCATGTGTAAGTTGGTGAAAATTACTTGAGAAAACCGGCAATATCTGTTAGGACTGAACCACATCTGTACATACCCTATGACCCAGCAATCTTCTCTTCAATGTATACCCCAAAGAAATGCAGACGTATGTTCATTAAAAGACATACTCAATATTCATAGAAGTACTCTTTGTAATAACCCAAATCTGGAAACTGGCCAAATGCCTGTGAGTGGTAGAACAGATGAATGTAGTACTACACAGCAATGAGAAGGAACAGTCTAAAACTGCATGCGACAATATGCATGAATCTCATGAACACGATATTGAGTGAAAGAAGCCAGACACAAAAGGGTACATGCTGTAGGAGTCCATTTATATAAAGTACAAGATAGTTTTGGCTATCTACATTGATAGAAGTCTGGTTAGTGGTTGCTGTTGAGGAGGTAGTGGTCTTGAAGGAAGCAGTGAGGATATTCTAGTCCTTGGTCTGTTGCTAGTTTCATTGATGTACTCAGTTTATCAAGTTTATGAACTATACATTTATGATATGTAGCCTTTTCTGTTTATATTGTTCTTCAGTAAAAACATTAAAAATTAGGCAAATTCAATGCATTTTAGGAAGGTTTCAGGCCATCTGGATACCTTAGAATTCTTATTTTAACAAGTGGTATTGATGGTGAGGCTAATCGTGTGTGTTCACGCGTGCGCATGTGCATATGTGTGAGTGTGTGCATGTGTGTTCAATGTAAATATTTAAGTTGGTTCACTATAATTTGTGAAAATTGACTCACCTTTATCTGAAAAAAGTACAAGAGAATGATAGATATGCCTTATGTCCTGCCTATTGGTAGGTGTATCATAGGCTCTCTTTCCATTTTATTTATTTGATAGTCTCCAAGCAAATGTATAGAATTAATAGAAGACCTGTCTTAAAGAGCTGGGAGAGAAAAAACCAAAGCATATCTTATATTCATTCAAAAAGTTGTATTTAAATAGAGTCAATACATATATTTTTATAAAATCACCGGTGTTTGCCTATCAAAGGAAATAATATTATATATTTATGCATACACAGACATACATTACGTATGTATGAAATATAAAGGGTATAGGGAATAAATGCAACCATAAACAGAAGAATGATTTTTAGAAAATAGACTAATAAAAGGCATTTTGATACAATGGCAGATTTTGTTCACTTTTTCCCCATTTCATATAGAATTTTTCATTTGTAAATTTTAGATGATTTTTATCCAACCATTCAACACTTGGTAAAAAAGAGTAACATGAAATTTTACAGCATTTAGAAACTTGTGTGATCTTAAATAAATTGAAAATCTATAGGTTAAATTCAACTGCCGTTAATTAATAAATTAAGATATTTTAGTACTGCTATTATTGGTCCTAATGCTATCTTTATATTAGGATTTGCAGTTGTAAATCTTTTACATATATATAAAACTTTAAATTTATTTCATCTAACAATTATTTGCTAATTGGGATAAAATAAAACATTGCCTTTCTTTGGATAATTAGCACAGCCCAGGGCTCTTTCCTTTAAAGAATAAATGTTAAAATTAAACAAATGAAACAATTAGATGCTAAACCTGACTCTCACAAACTGATGCTGAACTAGACATTAACAGGAAAAAAAGATCAGTTTCAGAGATAGTAATGAACACCAGTGGACAGTGAAGTCACTCCCTAGATCAGTTTTAACAGCTTTCCTATATAAAAACAGTGCTTCTTTTTAATATACTGGAGTACTTGGCAGAGAGTGTGTGTGTGTATATGCTTCACGGCATAACTTCAGATAAATACACATGCACACAAAGAAATAGTACTGTGATTTGACTAATAAATTGTAATATTTGTTTATTTTTTAATGGCATTTAAAGTCAGGAGTAACTTTAGAGGCCATTTAGTTCAGTCCCCTTATTTTATACATAACCTTTGTTACCGTGGTGTTTTTACTATTGAAGTTAAATATAAACATGTTCAAACCTGTGCAAAACAGACTGTTAGAAATATAACCGCGCGGTCTTTACAATCGCCTATTCAGCTGCAAGGCATATTCACTCACAGGAATGAATTATCTACTCATCGGCAAGTGATAACCATATTGACACAGATTTTAAATATAAAGTAATACATATATTTATAAATAACAGCTCCTATATAATAACCAACAGCTCATAATATGCCTGAACATTTCAGGGCCCACCGCACTCAAGAACAATGTATTCATTGCTAGGGGGAAAATGTTCAATTTATTGAATGATGCATTTATAATTTAGGGCTATAGATTTTTGAAGCTAGTAATTGCATTAGAACCACGAGTTTGGGCTATGTGTTTTGATAACATTTGCAAAACTATGTGCTTACGAGTATTCTAGAATGATTTCTTTTTTTTGACTCACATTCATTTTCCAGCATGCATTTTTTTTCTGACATAAAAATGGCATACCAAAGAAACAGGTTTTGCAGGTATATGAATGAGAGAGCTCATTTCATCATTAGGATAATAAGTTTTACAACTATCTTTAGCATTATCTTATATATATAATTCACATTGAAGTTGTTGCTTACAAAAATCATATGTACTCAATGAAAAACATTTGGAAATATTGAAAAAGTGGGAATAACAACTACAAAACTTACCAGCCAGAAAACAATAACATACCATTTTGGTGATTCCCCCCCCCAACACTAGATACCCCTCCCCTGCCCTTCTACCACACACACATAAATATACCTGCATATTCTTACTATGCATTCTAGCTCCACCACTCTCATCCTCTGTGACCTTTGGCAAGTGACTTCACTTCTCTGTGCCTTTGTTTCTTCATCTTTAAAATATGGACCGTGATAATAACCATGATGTAGAATTATAACAACTAAGGGAGGTAATAAGTTCAGGTTTTATAAGAGTGCCTGGTGTAATATATATTGACCATTAAGCATATTGAGGATATGTTTTAAGCATATTTTAAAATTATCAAAACTCTCTTATCTTTATTTGCAAGCTGCCCTAGCCATTGGTAGCACCGGGTATTATTTTCAGTAAGCCAGAATATCATCTGTGCTCCCCCCCATGATAATGGGGGCAAGTGCAACATCTGCAAATATGTTCCATGCAAAATGGATCTTCACACAGACTTAGTTTGTCATTTTAGTTTGATTTTTGAGAAATGAGTTGGGCACATCTGCCAAATCCTTTTATAAGATGCTACGTTCCTGTTTTTATTTTAGTTTATTTCATTTAGGGAAAGCTCCTTTCTTCTCCACCCCTCCCCGTGGGCACCCCCTCCTGTCCCCCATTCCTCTGTGTCCCAAACTGTAATGTTGGCGTACATTGAAGCTTTAAAATAGAAAATTGGTGAAAAACCGGAAAGAATCTGTCCCGTTTTTAAAGCCATCCTCCTTTTGATATGTTTAGATTATGAAAAAGAGAAACCAAATAAACCTGTCTTTTACACTCTGAAAATATATTGTCTGGTAATGATAATTTACTTTTTTTTTTTTTTTTTGCCAAATTGGAAATAACAGACTTATTTTTTCAGGGTGGGGAGGAGAAGACTGGTTTGGGGAGGGGAAAGAGGGAGTACAGCAGACCAAGAATCAGTTTGCAAACATATGTTAATATTTAGATTTTTTTAAGTGAAAAGTTAAGTAGTGCATGCTTTCTTACAAACTGTCTTTGATACCGTGTTTTGTTTATTCCATCCCAGAAGAAGTTAGCGGTATACAGCAAGATGCAGGACTCTCTGGAAGTCACCCTTCCCAGCAAACAAGAGGAGGAGGAGGAGGAGGAGGAGGAGGAGGAGGAGGAGAAAGACCAGCCTGCCGAGATGGAGTACCTTAACTCTCGCTGTGTCCTTTTCACTTATTTCCAGGGAGACATTGGGTCAGTAGTGGATGAACACTTCTCAAGAGCTTTGGGCCAAGCCAGCACCCTCCATCCAGAATCTGCCATTTCAAAAAGCAAGATGGGGCTAACCCCCCTATGGCGAGGTAAGAATTCAAAAGCAGATGCTCTCCAGGGCACTGTCTCTGTTTCGCAACTGCCTGTACCAGGTTCCAGCTGGAGGCTTGCCCCCAGAGGACGGATATCCACTTGCTTTTTAATTTTTAAGGACAGCAAGGAATTTCTTTCAGACAAACAGCTGGATCAGTTTTGTCACATGTGGAATGCAGGGTTGGAAAGGATGCAGTCACACCCCTTAAATTCCTCATGGAAAGTAGTGATGCAACCGGCCTGAGTTTATAGTGGCAGGACCGAGCTGTGAAGCACCATTCCTTAAAGCCCCAGTGGCCCAATTTGGATCTTTAAATAGTAGGTGTGCCCGGGTCAGCTTTTAAAAATTAGCTCTTGCTCATTCCACTAGGTGCTATGTGGTGACATAGCAGAAATCTGAGTCTGACCCGGGAGTACAAACTTTGAAAGCCTTCCGTGTTCTCTTGATAGTTTTCTCGGTCCTGCTTTGTTGTGGTATGAACTCTTTCAGTTTACAATCCAGACATTATTGACTGTGTCTACATAGTTTAGACTATTGTTTTTACCTCGGTAAAAGTAAGGCAGTCGATTGGCCATCCACTTCTGTATTTCCTGCTCTATAGAGGTCACAGAGGTGTTTGAGTTTGATTCCTGGCTCACAGGAAATCACTGGGTGACATCTTAAATGGGCAAATTACAAGGTTAGGGGAAAATAAATATATCATTTCAATGATAGTTTTAGAGAATTGTGTTATGGGTGTTTCTTTTGAACTCAACTGGTTGGTTATAAGAAGCTTCTAGTAAAATCATTCTCAAAGTGTGGTTTCTGGTACCAGGAACAAGGGCATCACATGGAAGCTTGTTAGAAATGCAAATTCATGGGCCACGCCCCAGAACTACTGAATCAGAAACTTAAGGGTAGAGCAAATTGTCTTTTAACCAGCCCTCCCAGTGATTCAGATACAGGCTCAAGGTTGCCAGTCATTAATCTAGTGCTGTTAAAAGCAAAGATTGCAGGCGCCTAACTCGGACCCAGTAAATCAGAGTCTCCAAAGGGAAGCTCTGGGAATCACATCTTAACAAGTGCCCCAAGCAATCCTACGGTGAGGAAAGGCAGGCTACCTGTGGTAGGTCACCTATGGCACAGGGCAGGTAAGAGGTGATACATGGTCATTCCCTCCCAGTACCAGAGGAATGCTTCTGCTCTGTTGTGGGAGAGGTCATGGCTATATGAAATTGCTGGGCCTGACCTGATTGCCAGCCTGCCTTCCTGCCTTCCTTCTTTCTTCTTTTTAGTACATATGAACAACACTAAGACAGCAGTGACTCTAAAGAGGAAGATGGAATACAAACCCAAATGATGGAGACCTTGACAGAAATAATGGGGAAGCATAATTGCTTATTTGATTAGTAAACGTTACGGACTTCCCACAAAACTGAGAACTTAGTCCTTGGAAGCCTAAAATGATTGTGGAATCATTCTATTTGATAGCATGTGGTAAATACTTTTAATATGTGTTTAAGGTGAAAAATAGGAAAACTTCAGTATATTAGCTGGCTTTAATAAAGTAGTCTGATATATCAATAATAAATCATATCAAGATAATCTGTCCTAGGAGAGTATTAAATATAATGCCTACTTTTTTTTAGCATAGTGGCATATACAACCTAGTAATCATTTAATCTGGAATATAGAAACAAGAGCCCAAAATTATAGTTAGATGTGAGTGATTATCTATAGCATTATAACCAGGATAGCTGCAAGTGAGGTATTGTGTATATGCGAAAACTCTACAATCCAGCGTTTTTCCCTTTAACTGTGCAACTGAATAGAGATCTTTGGACTGATGTCCAGTGTCTGAGTAGAAAGGACAGATAATGGTAACGTTTTAGTAACTATTATTACAATTTTCTTGGGATTATCTGAAATTTGGCCTTCAAGTCTACCTCCTGTTTCATTCATAGACATAAGCAGCAAATATTAAGGTCCCACTATGTTCTAGGTAGTGGGACTATATCCGTGAACTTGAGAGTCTAAACCTCTACATTCATGAAACTTTTTAGTGGAAGAGACAGGTAAAAACTAAATAATGAAATGCTAGGTGTTGTTTTACTTTGGGTGATGATAGATGCTCTCTCTGAGTCTGTTACATGAGGCCACAGACCTGAAGGAAATAAGAGTGTTCCTCATCGTATGGACATCTAGGGGGAAGTTATTTGAGGCAGCGGGGACACCAAGTACAAAGGTCTTGTGGAAGGACTGAGCTTAGAGTGTTCAGTGAGAAGCAAGAGTAGTGCCATGAGCAGAATGAAAAGCAGAGTGCTAGGTAGAGACTAGGACTTTTAGCACTTTGTCAATTTAGTGTCTCAGGGTAATGCAGGCAAATGCAGCAGGCTCTTTAATTTTCATCTCTCCCTCTCTGACTAAGACTACATATATCGTATCTAGTTTTCTCACATCATTTTCCCTAATACTCAAGATAATGCATTTCTGTCTAGAAAATCAAGAATAAATATGAATTGAATGATGTGACTGAATTAGGTGAATCAAGTTCATACCATTCATTTATCCCAGATGAGAAAACAAAAAAGTTCTCAATATAGAATATATGAGCATTAACTGTGAAATCTTTGGTTATAGTTTCCTTATTTATAAAATAAGGGGGTTGAATTAAGTGACTGTTAAGATCTTTTCTCTGTAGAGTTCTGTGATTTCAAGTGTATTATTTACTTTCCATTTGTGATAAAACTTTGCCATAGTTGCGAATTAGTCGATTTTTGATAAACACACATAGCTTGGATGTGGTTGAAAGGAGATCTACCAAAATGTAATTAAAATTTTGGAAAATAACATCCTTAAGAGAGGTATAATAAATTGAGATTCCCATGTCTGGTGAAGAGAGTTACTGGTAATTTTGTATAATTGCCAAAGTAACGCAGATTTGGATAATGCAGTCATTGGATTCTGTTCATTTTAGGGTTCCAATATGGGCCTTACTATGTCTGACTACAACATGATCTTGGATTAAATGCTTAAATCTTTCTGAACTCATCTTCAACTATAATACGTGTTTATTGATATACACTTCCCAGGGTTATTGTAAAGATTCTGTGATAATGTGTATGAATGATTTGTGGCACAGGGCTTTATGCAAGGTGCTAAATGATCAGCTACATGCCTTCTCTCTCTTCCTTAAATAAGTTTCCACTCATTTGGCACATAGAAAACCAACCTTGGGTTTTTATCCAGAAACTTTGTTTTCTGGAAGTTTGTATATCTGGCAAAACCACAGTGTCTTGGACAAAGTAGCTACTCAATGATATTGACAATGTTGATGGCCATGGCAGTGATACTTTATGCAGGAGCTGCTAACCAGCTGTATTAAATAAAGGGTCTAATTTATGGCATGAAGTTTTTACAGGCTACACAAGTGCTACAGTGTTACAAAGGGATTTAAAACTGAGTTATGTTTGATTGCAGAATATATTTCCCCAGTAAATCTTTGGACAAAGATAGTGTGTCAGCTAATGATGGAATAGTGGTCATACTTTAAGTGTGTGTCTTGGTGGAGTTAGGAAAGTCCTCTTTAGGTGTTTGGCAGCTTTTAGGCAAACAATTGATAGGAAATATTTGTACTTTATTTGGCACAATATCACATCAATTACCTCTTGTCCCAGTATATATTCCTACAGGTATTGAATAGGGCTTCTCAGTTGAGAAAAAGTAATGAATCTGATTGCCCTCTTATAGAAACATTGGCTTCAAATAGAAACATTGGCTTCAAATAGGTCTATGCATTGATTTCAGTGCCCAAGTGTTATTACAAAAAGTGCGTGTGTGTGTGTGTGTGTGTGTGTGTGTGTGCACGTGTGTGTAGGGAAGTGGAGCAGTTGAGCTTTACCAAAATCAAAATATCACTAACTGAAAAACCTTGCTGAATGGTGAACTTGATATTTTGTTGTTGTTACAAAATAAGTAATTATTGCTTGATTTATTTATATAGTGTCTGCTTAGAGCAACTCATCCTCATTGCAAAGACCTCTCAAAATGAGCACTAACCTGAAACAATAAAAGAGGAGAAAGGGCGGGAGGGCCCGGCGCGAGAGCTGGGTGAGACTGGGAAGCACAGCTGTGCTGTATCCCCAGGAGGCACTGGAGGTCCTCGCTGCCGCTGCTGGCAAGTTCAGGACAAACACATGGAAGGAAACTGAGGCCTGACTTCTGTCATCATCCTGCCTCCTTGAAACTCCCATTTTAGTCACAGTGTCCATTGTGAGCAACTCTAGAACAAAGTAACTAGAGGACAAACTTTGGATATGATGGTAATGCCTGATTCCTAGGTGACAGAAAACATTGGAAACGTAGCCTTTCACCTCTGACCCAACAATTCGTTTTCATGGGAAACAGAATAAGAGGATGGGAATTAAATCACAGTAAGGACCCTTTGGGTTAAGAGTTGAGTTGCATTTTTTTTTCACTTAAGTTAATAAAAAGGCAAATGTTATTTTTTAATGTTGACGTGTTGTATCATTATTCTAAGAATATGTTTCCTGGAGATTTTAAAGATGACTGAAGATAGAGATTTTACAACATTCTATTGTACCATTTTCCTTTTAATATAGCTTTTATTTTTTTTCAAAATTAACTAGTAAAGTGTTTAATTTTTGAAATTAAATGTTAAATTTTCTCTGGCTTGAATTGTTTACCCTTAGAGGTTTTTTTTTCTTTTTTTTTTCAGAAATATTTAGAGCTAATACAAAAAGTATCCCATCTATTATGAAATTGAAAGACTAACTTGATGTTCCACGTTAAACTCTTCTGTGTCTTTAAAGTATATTTCTGTATAATTCACACAGCGAGATTACTGAGTATGCCTTGGGTGGATTGTATTAGGCAACATAACAATTTTGTCATTTTTGTTTTTTAGAAATAAGGATGTGTGTGTGTGTGTGTGTGTGTGTGTGTAACATTTTTTAATTCCCAAATGCAAATTGAACCAAAGTGTATTTAGATTTTTTGTATGTGTCATAGTGTCAGTGTTGGCTGACATCATCTGAATATTAAGTATCATTGAGTCCAAAGTCACCATGGAGTATTAACATCTGACAGTTCTGAATTGTCTCCACTAACCAGAAAAGTAATATTGCATGGAAATAGCTTGTGCACAAGTTTTTCATATGCTTTTTCATCAAACAAATGTGGCTGTGATTAAGTACTCGTAAGCAAAGAGTCATGTAATGAAAAAAATTTACATACATATGAAATAAGCACACTGATTCCCAGGCATGAAACAAAGTATATCATCTGTTTCTTTGTATTAAGATTTTTTTTTTTTAACAACCAAGATACCAAATAGTGGTTTTAAAGTGTAGACGGTCCCTAAACATATTTTCTCTTCAACATTGTTTCATTTACTTGTAAAATGCAACATTGTCTTTGAAAAGGGCTGCATAGATCTCTGCAGACTTTATATTAATCTCAGGAGACATAGGGACTGGGAAAATATTAAGTTGCTTCTAATTTTATTTTTCCCTGGGGCATTTTAAAGCTTTGTTCAGCCTTTATGGAGCACGTTTTTAAAAATAGATTTCCACTTTCATTGACAGTGTGTTCACTAATTACAATACAATAATTCATAAATAGGGTAATATTTTGGGTAAGGAATTTGTTCATTATTCACATTTGTGCATGCATATCCAAATGCCTAAGCATCTATAAAATAAAATTGGGTCCAAGTATGTATAAATGAAAGGAAGTAAAAAGAAAGCATCCGGGAAAATGATATAGACTCTCTAGTTTTGACATTTTAATGGGGAATTTTAATAAGGGGAACTCGGTATCTCTGGCTCGCACCTGTGGGTTGGGCTTAGCAGTTTTTATAACAGGATTCTGGCCCCTTCAGGAGAGGAAAGTTATGAGCAGAATGAAGGGTTTGGTACCAAAGATTGAATCTGTGGCAGCAAAGTGACAGATTCAGGGTGGCAAAGCTGCACCATATAAGGAGGCTCTGTAAACTTTTGCATGGGTTTTAATATTGACAGCTATCATTGTGGGTGTGACAGAATATTCTACAAATGGCCACCATTTAAGGCAAATTGAATTTTCTTCTCAGGGCTTACACAACTTTCTTTGCAGGTCATTAGCAGCCACTTTTCATATGTTAAGGGATACAATTCTGAAATAAAACAGACTGGCCCCAATGCCAGTAAGTTTGACTTTAAGTGTTATTTTCTGAGAGATGTGATGGTGACAAAGCAAAGTCATTCAATTAACAGTTTGCCCGGACTGTTTGAAGACTTGAAGAACAATGTGCGCTTCCATCCTTTGCCTCTTGGAGAATATCATTATTTTTTTTATTTCCCCAAGGGGTTTGAGAACCTTGGATATTCTGTGGGGTACAGACTTGAATGTGAGACACCAAATGGCTGTCTGTCCGCAGAATGAATGGGGTGAATGATGGTAGCCTTGGTGTAGGGCTGACAGGGAGGAGGGGGAGGGTCTGCAGTACTGGCGCAGCAGTCGTCTGGGAAGCTGGAGAAAGGAAACATTTGACCATGGTGATATCCTAATTATGTTAGTCAAATTACATATATGGTGGCTGGTTCAAGTTACAGAAGCTTTCCTCTGTGGTAAGAAAACTATGTCCTGGAAATTTATGAAGTGAGAACATAGATCTGTCAGATTTCTGAATACTTTTATTTCCGAGTACTTCTTGGGATATTCTTCATTCAATGAAAAGATCTAGCTAGGTTCCCCTGTATGAAAATAGTATCTTATTATCCATGCATGACTCATGGGCTAAGCAACCTTATCTTCATCTATAGATAGACATCATAGGCCACTTCACAGAATGATAGAAATATAGAGTCAGAAAATATTTGGAATTTTAATTCAGATACCTCATATGGTAGAAACTGAGCCATAGGGAGATCAACAGATCCATTTGAGGTCATGGAATCAGAGAAGGTAATTGGCAGGTGCTAGCTCTCTAGTTGAGCTCTCTAGACTCCCAGTCCTGAGCTTGCTCTTTTATAGCCCACAGTACACACAGGCCATAGCTGGAGTTGTGGATCTTTCCAGTCACAGATCTGACTATATCATTCCCTAGATTAAAACTCTTCAAAGCTCAGTGGCACCTCCTTAGGACAGTGCCCACATTCATTACATGGCTGGCCAGGCCCATTTCGGTCTTCCTTGGACCCAGTCTGAGTTTTTAGTCTAATTTTTTGCCACCTTCTGCCCACATAATTCTTTTTTGTTCCTCATATGCTACTTTGTGTGTGTGTGTGTGTGTGTGTGCGTGTGTGTGTAATTTTTGGCCTTTTTCACATACTTTTTTTATTTGCCTACACCACTCTTCCCAACCTCTTCACAAGGCTAGCCCTACCCAACTCTTGTAATTTATTTTTTTCTTAGGCTCCTTCTGTGCCCTCTCTCTGTGCTTCCCCTTATGGGAGCCCCTACCAGGTCACATTGCACATGTTTACTTATTTATCTGTCCCCTGCTAGACTGTGATGCCTTTGGTCATCCCTGACCTCCCTATCCTTGGCACATAGTAAGTCATCTGTAAATGTGTTATGATGATTGAGTGGAGAAATTTAACTGAACACAAGAGTTGGGGGGCTGGTTTCCCTCTTTATTTATCTATCTCTAAGTGTTATTTCTTTTATATTACCCTTCCGCCTAACCCCTCCTCACACCTATTACCCCTACTTGAATGTCCCCCACTCATGATCTCCACAGAATCCCCCTCGAGTTCTAGATGTTCTTGTCATGGTTGCAATTGTGCCCTCTTGTGGCACAGATATGAAGAGTGCCAGCCACTGAGGCAGGCTACCTGCTTTCAAAGCCCCATCTCCCACTTGCCAGCTGTGAAATCTTGGGCTTTTTCCCTGCCTCAATTTCCATATCTCTAGAATGGGGGTAATAACAATAACTACCTGAGTCGGCATGAGGATCCAATAAGGTCATCCATGAAAAGTCCCTGGACTAAGATTGGGCATTTTGTCACTGTTACTAAATATCAACACTTTTATTCTCAGTCCAGAGACTCCCAGACCTCTACAGAAAAAAAAAAAAAAATATATATATATATATATAAGCTTGAGCTATACTCTTCTTGATGGGAAGTGAGTGTTGATGAGCATAATTCACTGTGATCATATTTCCATTTATTACTTTCAGCATTAAAATTTTGTTTGAATGAAAATTGCATTTGCATTTATAAGAAGTTTGATAAACATCAGCATTTCCAACCTACCTGACTCACATCTAGGGCATAAGCTTTCTTTACCTGTGATGTATGTACCTGTGACCTCTGCTCAGACCTGATGGCAGCAAGCCACCCAGCAGGAAATGAAGCTTTTCAATCTCAGACTTGGCAAACCTCAGCCTAGACTGTGACTGCATAAGCTAAGCGAACGAGGGGTCGGGGGTGGGGGTGGGCACTCATTCAGCACCTTGAACCATGTGCATTGCCTTGGTATGGGATCTCAAAGACTTACCTGGAATCCATTTACCTCTGGGGAGGAAAGAGTGCATACTAATTAGCCTGCTTGTAAAATATGGGACAAGTAGAGGCAAGTCCATCCTAGAACTGAATCTTATGTAAATAATTTTTCTGTCTTCTCAGACAGCTCAGCTCTCTCAAGCCAGCGGAGTAGTTTCCCGACTTCCTTTTGGACCAGCTCTTACCAGCCCCCATCTGCACCCTGCTTGGGGGGTGTTCATCCTGACTTCCAGGTCACTGCACCCCCTGGCACCTTTCCCGGAGCCGACCCCAGCCCCTGGCCGGGACATGGACTGCATCAGACTGGCCCGGCCCCTCCCCCTCCCGCATCCGAGTCCTGGCACTACCCTTTGGCATCTCAGGTGAGCCCATCCTACAGCCACATGCATGACGTGTACATGCGGCACCACCACCCCCATGCCCACATGCACCACCGCCATCATCACCACCACCACCACCCTTCTGCTGGCTCTGCCCTGGATCCATCCTACGGGCCCCTGCTGATGCCGTCAGTGCGCACGGCCAGGATACCTGCTCCCCAGTGTGACATCACAAAGACAGATCCGACTACAGTCACCACTGCTACCTCAGCGTGGGCCGGAGCCTTTCATGGAACCGTGGACTTAGTGCCAAGTGTGGGGTTTGAAACAGGTGAGCTGGGAAATTTCCTCCTTTCCGTAAAAAGAAGGAAGAGTAAAGACATACATATAAAAATGCGGAGGATGTTTTTAAATACTTTGAAATATTTGTTCTTTTCTATGTAAAACTTAGCGTTGACAATACGTTTATAGAACTAAGCACTTTGCAATAATTCCGGCACTCCTACAGAAAATGGGTGACTAGCTTGAGGAAGGTGTCAGAACTTTTCTCCCATTTCTTAAACTAGTAATCTGTCCCTTTGAATGGGAATCTCTACCACCTCATGTTTACAAAGAATTAAACACATTCTTTAAATCTCCCCTGTCCCTGTGCTCTATACCATGTATAGCGCCGAATAGAATTCAGAAGTAGTGTGCTTCGGGAATTTTACCTTCTCTCCTTTTGTCAGGTCTTACTTAGGATTTATAAAACTTCTTTCTGGAATATAACCCATGGAATATAATCATGGTCTTTTGGAAAAGAATTAAGGAACATATTTTAAAGGAATAGATTTCCCTTGTCTTCCTTCCCTTCCCCTTCCCTTCCTTTACCTTCTCCCCCTCCCTCTCTTTCTCTCTCTCTCTGTTTTAAATGACATGAGACTTAAAAGACTACTCTAAAGTTTGTATTCAACAGATTTTGATAAAATTGGTAGGGTAAATGTTTCTTCACAGAGCATTCGGCTCCTCTCTGGAATTCACTAGTTCTGAAGGTCATGGTGTTAAATGTTTGATCTTGGTTTTTAGATCAGACTACTCATGTTAATAGTATTAATGGTTTGAGTTCACAAAAATCAGAGGCATCAGAGTCTCAAATACAAATCAAGTCATTGATTACATCCCCAGAGTTTACATGCCAAAGTCACCCACCTCCACCTCCAATCCCAGGTTCTTTTCCTGGAATACTTTGTGACATATTAGGGTTTTCTTCCCAGAAGTTTAAAGAAGCTCATTCTTTTCTTAATTTTTCTAGTTTTCCTTAGTTTTATTCTTAGTGTGCAAGGTCTTTCACCTGAATGCTCGTTCATAGTAGACGACTCCCCAGAGTAATCATTAGTTGCATTCACCCTGACATAAGTGAACATTCTTATTTTGGGTAATTGGTTCTCCGCTGAGCTTCCCAGTATTGCTTTTTGTTTAAACTCACCCGTTTCAGCATCTTATTAAGTCCCTGGGTTTAAGCTGCTTTTCTAAACAAACTATCGGGGTACTTGATTCTCTCTCTCTACGAGAAGAGAACATGATGGGGCTAATCACTACACACTTCCTTTCTTTGCCACATACTACGCATGATGAAGGCAGTTCTTACGTGGTTTGATGCCTGGGACCGGATGGGATTAGAGTCCCAGTTTGGTACCTGCCATCACGGGTGGCCAGTCTTTGGAAGCTCTTCCCTATCTCACTTCTGGGGTACCTGTGTGGCCAGAGCTAACAGCGCTCTTAGCAGGCTTAGGAAATATTCTCTCCTTTCTTAGTCAGTCAGGGCTAATATAACAGAATACCATACCCTGGGTGGCTTAAACGACACACATTTAGTTCTCACAGTGCTGGAGGCTGGAAAGTCCGAGAGCAAGGTGCCGACACATTCAGGGTCTGGTGAGGGTCAACTTGCTGCTTCATGGACACTGTCTTCTCAGTGTGTCCTCAGCTGGTGGAAGAGACAAGGGAATTCTCTGGGCTCTCTTTTATAAGGGCACTAATCCCACTGAAGAAGGCTCTGCTTTCATGACCTAATCACTTCCTTAAGCACGTCCTGCCTCCTCATACCATCACTTTGGAGGTTAACATTTAACATATGAACTTTGGGAGGGTCACAGACATTCGGTCTATATACTGTGCTTTCCGTAACGTAAAGGGGAAAAGGGACATGACTGCCTGTTGCTCTCTGCATCTACTTCTCTGTCATCTGCTACCTATTTTTGCACTCCTTCTTGTTTTTGGTGGGAGCTTTATTCACCTACTCATAGTTCAGAATTTTGACTTGAAATAATCTTCTCAGGAAGAAAAGGCATCCTGCTTTTTGGAAGTGGAGGAGAGAGGATTTTTGTTCTTTTTGAAAAACCTGCAGTGGACCCATGTGGGTCTAATATAAGTAGTTCTTAATACTCACTGAGCTGTGAATTAACATTTATTGAGTACCTACATATCAGGTATTGCCAGAGGCACTTTATTTATATTATTGCTTTTAATTCTTAAACTAAATCTGCGCTGGATGTACCTAGATTCATTAACAAGAAGGAAACAAAGCTCAGTTTTCCTATTTGAAAACTACTTTTTAAATCTAAAATGCCCAAGTTGGATTTGAACTAAAACCTACCCCAAATCTAAGAAGTTGCTGGGGTACCATCTCCCTGTAAATATAGGTAAATTTGACTATTAAGCCTATTAAATTAGACTGTTGATAATAAGGAATGAAGGTTTACCTATTGGAAATACATAGTGCTACTCTTTGTCAGTGTGGTTTAGGATGATGATAGATTCACCTCTGTCCCGTAGTTTTGATCCAACTGAGAAAACAAAGACTCAAGGAATAAAGCAGATAAAGCTCACATCATTGGCATAATCATTGATCAGGCTGAATTGGAGATCCTCGATTCGGTTTACTCCCACAATTGGACTTCTAGTATCTTCCCCTAAGGTTAGATTCTGGGAGATTCAACCCTAGAAGAAATCTAGCCTTCAGAGAAGATTTCCTTAGACCTCTTCCTTGTCACATAGTTTAAAGCCTCATTACTGTGAAAAGAGATTGATGGTTGCCCAGATTTGCCTTAAAAAGCACGGTCTGAGGCATGAACCTGGTGTGCCTACTTTGCAAAGGACAGAGGCAGGAGGAGCGTGCACCTCTCTGCATGGGTGCTGGCCCAAAAGAGAGACTGGGGGAGGGGCCGAGCCATATGTATTCCTTTTCTTCTCCTAAACTCAGAAGTCCTATCAAATGTCACATCTCTCTTTCTCTGGGAAGAGTTAGAGAGGAGTGTTTTAGGTCAGTTTCCCCCGGGAAACAGACTCTAAGATGCAGATTTGATTGTAGACAATTTATGGGGTAGAGTTCTCAGGGAAACATCTTTGCGCAATGAGAGAATTGGGCAAGAGAAGTCTCACTATGATTATGTTCAACTGAGCCTTAGTGGATTCTATAAGGAGCTCTGGAGTTGGGGTGGTACTTTTTAATTGTCCTACTTTAGGTCGCGGTGGATGGGCTTTTATACACCTGCATTGATCAGTTACTGGATGTGTTTCTCTGGAAAGGGGACTTGACATCAGGCAAGGTGACTTTATTCCGCTGAGGCAATTCCCAAGTCTCAACATGTAATGGGGAGGGATCTGATGGCCCACCGCAGTATCCACTGTAGGGAACTAAAAATAGTAGCTACCCTTCCACTTTTCTAACTACTTTAAAAGAACAGAAGTTTCTGTGTCATATGCTCAAGCCAGGAAGGTAGGATAGTTGAAAAGAATGTGAGCTGGGTTCCTCTGTATACAGGCTATGCAAAGTTGACAGACCAGGTAGTCCCAAAACAGTGGCTTAGCTCAGGACTCAGCATCAACACTGGTGGCTACTGAACAGTGGAGGGAAGAGCTTGTATTCAGGTGATACAGGTCTGAAACTGCTAGACGTGGAGATACCAAGGCCACCAAAATGTAGGTCATTTTCACATTCCATTAAGAGGCAAATAAATTAATCCAACCATGTTGAGAGCATTTTGGTGAAGGATATGACATTTTCATCAGTAGGGGAAAGGTTTAATAATTTTAGGTGCATTTTTTTCGCAGCCATGTAAAGAAATTAAGGAAATCTGGAAGGTTCAAAATGATATAATGCTTAGTGACAAAGAAAGTTTTAGAGTATCATGTATGGTATAATCCAAGAGTCAGCAAACGTTTTCTATAAAGGGCCTGATAGAAATATTCAGTGCTTTGCAGGATCACTATCTCTGTTGCCACTATTCAACTCTGCTTTTATAGAGTAGTGTTTATGGCCACAGACAAAACTTAGATAAATGAAGATGTCTGTGTCCCAATAAAACTTCACTGATGGACACTGAGATTTGAATTTTATTTATCATGAAATGCTTTTCATGTGTCATGAAATGCTACTCTTCTTTTTGTATTCCCTTCTTTCTCAGTCATGTAAAAATATAAATCCCATCCTTCTACTCTTAGCTCATGGGCTATATATAAACAAAAGTGAGCATGATTTGGCCTGTGGGCTAGAGTTTGCTGGCCTCTAGTACAGTTCCATATGTATCACTCTTATCTGTCTACACCCACACATATGCATGTGTGTGCCTGCACTCCCTCAATAAAAATTATCTGGAAGCGTATATCACAACTTTTAATGCAATGGTCATTGCTCCTGGCAATTAGTGTGTGGCCTGAGCTTTGAAGCCAGACTGCCTGGTTTTATAAGCCCTGCTCTATCACTTAGTAGCTGCAGGACATTGTGCAAATTACTTAACCCCCTTGGTGCCTCAAATTCCTTATCTTTAAAAGATGCTTCATTGGGTTGTATTGAGGATTAAATGAATTAATGAAGTAAAACATTTACCAATGTGCTCTGCATATAATAGGTACTCTATAAATTTTAGCTTTCAAGGGAAGGTGATCAGACCCCTACTTTTTGTAGCTTTAAAAATATATTATTGATGGGGCACCTGGCTGGCTCAGTCGGTGGAGCCTGTGACTGTTGATCTTGGGATTGTGAGTTTGAGCCCCATGTTGGGGGTAGAGATTACTTAAATTAAATCTTTAAAAAATATATTATTGAGGGGTACCAGGGTGGCTCAGTCAGTTAAGCCTCTGACTTTTAATTTTGGCTTGGGTCATAATCTCAGGGTTGTGGGATCGAGCCCTCCATTGGGCTCTGCTCTGGGCATGGAGTCTGCTTGGGATTCTCTCCCTCTGCCCCTGCCCACCGTGCTCTTTCTCTCTCTCAAATAAATAAGTAAATCTTTATATATATATATGTATACACACACACACACACACACACACACACACATACATATGAGCTATGTTTTACATATCGTATGCTTTACCATTTTAAAGTGTACCATTCAGTGGTTTTAGTACGTTCATGATGTTGTGCAGCCATCCCCACTAATTCCAGAACATTCCCATCACCTCAACAAGAAATCCTTATATCTTAGAAATATAAAATATATCCCCAATATATATTCCTTCTTCCTGTGCCCTGGCAACCATTAATCTACTTTCTGTCTCCATGGATTTTTCTACTTTGGACATTTCATATGAATGTAGTCATACAGTATGTGGCCTTTTATATCTTCTTTCTTTCACTTAGCCTGTGTTTTCTAGGTTAATCCATGTAGCATGTATCAGAACTTCATTCCTTTTTAGGAGTAGATACTATTCTATTGTATGAATATAGCACATTTTATTTTTCCATTCCTTGATTTGTTCCTACTTTCTGGCTAATACTAATGATGCTGTTATGAACACTCATGTACTGGTATTTCTGTGAACTGATGCTCTCAATTCTTTTGGGTATGTACCTAGGGGTGAAATTATGGGGTTGAGAGAGAACTTCACTTTTTATTTTATGTACTTCTATATTTCCTGATTTTATCTTATTATTAGATATGCACATATAAATAAGATCTATCTCTATTATGCTAAGATATTTTACAATGATATTAAGTAAATTCTGTTCTAGTATTCACCTTTCAGTGGCCATAACCATACAATTCATTTCACTGAAATGCTGTCATTCTTATTTCTTGTTATGGCCAATAATTTACTTAATGTAAAATATACAATGTAATTCATCCCAACCAGTTTGAATTAATTTTGCAAGTAAAGATTTGTTCATGAGGCCTTTTTACTGAAATACAAAGTTGATTTTATTTATAAGTTTCACTTCATCACTATATTTAAATTTACCAAAAGGAAAAAGGGTCATGCTTTGTGGTATGATTTCTTCTCTATAAACACAAGCTGCTCATGGCTTGAGATTGTTTTCATCAGCAGAGCCACAGATTTATTTTTCTTAGGATTTTTCGTGTTATTTTAGCTACAATTTTGTTACAAATTTATTTATCTATTTTTTTACTTTGAGGAATGCCATAATCACTCAACATAAAATATGCATAAATGGTTTCTTTTTGTGAACATTAAGTAGCCTAACATTAGAAAACATTAAGTAGCCTAACATTAGAAAACAAAACAAAACAGGGGCGCCTGGGTGGCTCAGATGGTTAAGCGTCTGCCTTCGGCTCAGGTCATGATCCCAGGGTCCTGGGATTGAGTCCTGCACTGGGCTCCCTGCTCCTTGGGAGCCTGCTTCTCCCTCTGCCTCTCTTTCTCTCTCTCTGTCTCTCATGAATAAATAAATAAAATCTTTAAAAACAAAACAAAACAACATTCTCTACTATAACACAGGTTTGGGAAATCTGGATCTAAAAGGGAATTAATATATGTTGATGTATCTTCTGGCTTCTTAAAAAATTTGTCATATAAGCATTAGCCATACATTTGCATAAGTAGTAGATTTGATAAGGAAATTATTATATGATTCTGCCCCAAACTATGATTATAGGTGGATATTAAACAGTATCTGGTTTATCTCTCAGTAATGAGCATATCTTCAGTTATTGAGTGAAATCAAGAATATGTATTACGGGATGGGACATTGACCCTTGTTAGGCAGAAAAGCAAAACTACAATAGCCACTAGATCTTAAAATAACTTGCTGGATACAGGCTGTGAAATTTTCCATAGGTACAAGAAACTACGTTTCTAGTATTCCCTCAGATGTTAAGGCATAAACGGAATTATTTCTGAAGGGACTTTCATAATAATGGCCTTGATTAACCGGTGAATAGAATTACTCTGTTAAGAAGTCTGGACAACATTCTTTGAGAACTTAAATTTTGATAATGGATACGGAGCACTGAGCACCAATGGGGAAGTTAGGAATAATCAAATGTCCTTTTTATCTATTTTTTTCTCTCCACAGACACTTGGTGTCTGATAATGTTATGAAAGAATCAACCTACATGTTTTTTTGAAATTTTGTATGGTATAAGGCCTATAAACTACATTTTACAAAATGTATTTAATTTGAATCCTCTAACCTGAATATTTTGTGAAAGGGACCTCATTCACAAAAGGCAAAATTGTATTTTAAAGCCATGTAAGGTATTATTGCTCAAAATTGTTATATAGTGTCCCCTTTGAAATAGGCTAATCAAATGACTTCAGTTGTTAAGAACAGGTGGTCAGTCTTGTTCAATACTATGTGGATGCTTTACGCTGCAGTCCATGAGGAGAAACATCTGTATCTCTATTTTATCAAACACAGGAAATAGAAATCAGGATGGAAAGTAGCTAGTGAACTAGAGCAGCAAATAGAGAGGCAGTTTCTCTCCATGAAAGAGAGATGGACATCAAGTTGCCACTTGCTTTTCCATTCAACCTGTAACTTTGCCATCTCTCTAGATCACATCTCAAGACCTGTGCTTTCTTGTAAGTGGTCTGGAGCTGACAAGCCTGGGCAACAAAGATTGTGATTGCATGAAAGTTCTCAAAAATAACCATGCTAAACTATTTTAACATCCCCTTGTAAAATGTTTCTAATTTTTGAATTTCACTGGGGATATCAAAGGGATACAAATCATTGAGCTTTATATCCATTGACCTCTTGGAAATCATTTCTCTCTCTAAACATACACATTTGCAAAAAACAGACCATAGGAAACTAATAGTTACCAACCCAGTGCACTTGTGTATTTGTTTGATTTCATAATGCTCCAGTTCTGGGCTTTACAATGAGCGAGAAATGTGGTAAGTTTGGACAGAAATCATCAGAAAGCTACAGTAATAATTGAAAGGATAGTATGATTTATATAAATTATTAAAGCACTAAGGTAGTTTTTATTCTAGAGAAGAAAGGACATCAAAGTAACACATATGGTTGGTGCTCAACTAAAAACAGTTTCTTTCCTTTTCTCTTCACGCCTTCTCATGGAGCATATATATTAGTTGTCTGAATTCTGGAGGCTGTGGTGTTAGGGACTTATCGAAGCCTTTCCTGACAGTGTTAGTAATTTTTGTAAGTGATGAGGGAATTTAGGAAATTTGCTGTAATCGTGTTTTAAAATAGGATAAACACAGAAGCTTACTTCTAATCATTTGATTTCAGCAGGTAGACATTTTAAATGGCATATGATATGGAAGCCAGCCCTGAGACTATGTGATTTTTCAGTGGTAATTATGCTATTCAATAAAAATTTACAGATTTCTGGATACTTACCTTGAGGACATCATCTAAATTAAGATAGTTAAGATGTCACAAAACAATAGTTGCAGATTTTAAAAAAATGTATATGTCAGGATGTTTTTTGAACTATACTTTCTCTAGACTTTTTTAGAGTTTATGATTTGGTAACAATAAAGACTCTAGTAATTAACAACTAATTGCTTAACACTTTCTGCAAACCTTTTTCTTTTTCTTTGGCATATGTCATAATCCTCTTTCCCACTGAGAGAAAAAAAAAAAGCCATCAAAGTTATGTTAAAATATTTACACACTCCTGAATGGTGTTAGTTGTATAGGGCACATGTCCAGAATGACAATTTTGTGACCAGAAGGGTAATGGAAACCATCTTTGAAATGCATGCAAAATGCCAGGAGATCCCAGCCAGAGAGTGAGATCTGCATGAAAAGTAACTGGATGGTGAATCAGAGAGAGAAATGCATTCCAGAGCACTGCTGTCAGTTTCAAGTATCCATGGCTGGATTCTGAGGAGCCTTAATGAATTTCCCCTGCTCTCCCAGAGCCATGTAGACCTTGTCCATGCTGTCTTCCAGGCCTTCCACCACTGAATGGTGCCATAATGTCACAATGCCCAAAGCATGGGGATTTGTCTCATAGATCCTCCTCCTACTTTATGAAGCAAGTGCAGGAGCCTTCTGAGAGGGTTCCAAATGTTTCAGGATCATTTGCATAAGAATACAAATAATGGTGTGTGTGTGAGTGTGTGTGTGTGTGTGTGTGTGTGTGTGTGTGTGTGTGTGTAAAAGAGAAAGAGGCAAGAAGAGATGAGAAAGATTGATCTTATTAATAATTTACTAACCCCTCCCCTCCAGTCACTTAGGGACTCATAAAAATGGTGGTCAGTCCAAAGAACTTTAATCTTTGCCGACAGGTAGAAATGTGTGTCTAGAGGTATGTATGGGAAAAGCAGAGGACCAAAAAATAAAGTCCAAGACCCACATCACCACTTAGCTGTATTTTGTTGAGCAAGTCTCATAACCTGTGCATTCCTCCTCTTCGTTAGATGCAGAATGGAGATGATACTTCTTACTCTCTTGCAACTGGGAGATTCCTTGGAACTACTGCACCTGGTTGTGTTTCCTAGATAGTGCACATGAGGGAGAACTAAAGCTCTCATTATTCTTATTAAATACATAGCATTTCAAGCAGAAAATGAAATTCACACTGGAGATGGGAGACATCATGAATAATTGAGATGCAAGCCTTGAATGCCTCTGTTACTCCCGACTCTACCTTAATTTGCTTCTGTTCTTGAAGAATAGCTGTGAGATGGGGTGCCTGGGGTGCACACTCCATTGAGCATCGGGCTCTTGATTTTGGCCCAGGTCTCATCTCGGGGTCATGTGATCGAGCCTTGCCTCAGGCTCCATGCTCAGTGTGTGGTCTGCTTGGGTTTCTGTCTCACTCTCCCTCTGCCCCTTCCCCCTGTTCTCTCTCTGTCTTTCTCTCTCTCTCTAAAATAAATAAATAAAATCTTTTTTTTTTTTAAAAGAATAGTTTTGATATTGGCTACAGGCAAATTTCCCAATACTGCTGTTTGCTGGCATAGGCCATACAGTGAAAAGTGGGTGCTTTTGTATTGGTTGGGCAGACAGGGGGAGAAGTATAATAAAGAATCAAAAAGAAAAGGATTTGAAAGAGTATCAGGATGTGCATCTTCAAGACATTTTTAAACAAGTTTTTTTGTTTTCCTGTCTATAACACTCTGCCTTGTGGAATGAGAGGGTACTAAAGAATTGATCCTATCCCCTTGGATTTAAGTATTGTTGAGATATTTGTTCTCATCACTCAGAAAGATCAAAGGAAATTTTAGGTGCAGAATGAGGCAATTAGACTACATATAATTAGACTCACCTAACTCCATTAATACATGCTAATCTTTAAAAGTTGTGAACTAAAAACTGATTCATTTTTCCACTGCAGTATTAATTTTGTAAACAAGTTTCTATTTATTGCTATATAAATTGGGTAGTATCTCTTGCTTTCTGAAATATTTTCCTCAGAACTGAAAGCAAAACTAGGCAATGCCATCATCTTTTGACTGTTTTCTTAATGGAGACCTCATCAACTAGTTATGGTTGGGAGTGGGGTACTTTTTCAAACTACACCATGTCTTCCCGAGAGAAACGTATGTGTTCGTCTGAGAGGGGAGATGTAGAGGTTGAAAAAAAAAAAAAAAAACTCCCAGGATATTCTAGTGTGACTCTGAATGGAGAACCACTCAAAGCATTAAAAGTCCTGTTTCAGGGTCAGTGTGTTTTATATTCACAAATTATCTTTTCAAGTAACGCTTTGCTCATATCATATCACATGTAGGGATACATCTAAAAGAAACAGCTCGAATGAAGAAATCTGTTTCAGACTCTAATTCCCAGACAGATTCACATCAGTTTTCAAATACGGTGCAAAGATTATATACAAAAATTCTATATGGCCTGCAGAATTTACAGATTCTTTTTATTCCCTTTGAGACTAACTCTTCTCTTATTGTTCTGTTTATCAACAATATAAGATTTCACAAACAGTTGTCTGTGGCCAACATGTTGTGAATTCCTTGGGAAAAAGATGACCAAAAAAAGTCTTATGAGAGACTGCTAGGGGCAAAATATGCCATTCTTTGTTTGCATACAGCCTGATATACTGTGTATTTACCTTCATAATTTTTGTCAACTATAAGCATGTGTTATAATGCTTATTTTCATGGTTGCTTTGCTTGAGCAGTGTCAGGTGATACTCGGCATCTTCAGAATCTTTGAGGCCTTGTTTATGTTTGCTTGGATTGGACAATCTCTTCTGGAAAATGTCAGAACAAGCTTGTGTTTATATCACATATAGGTAAGATGAGAAATTACTGACGTCAATGTAGAATTGATTGATATGCAACATATCTCATTCTTACCAAGTATTTTCCAATATGTTTTACTCTAATGGAGAGATTGGTTCCTTAAATCAAATGGGTAGAAAAATGCATTTGTATTTCTGCAGTTTTGAAGTAATTTTTAAAAAATTTGGAGACTTTAAATAACTCATCCTCCTAGGTACGGTGTTTCCTATGTTGGTGTTGTGTCCCTAATTATGTTTTTTATGGGTAAGCAATGAATCCAGATTAGCTCTTCCTCTGGTTGGATTATCTATTTTCTGGATCATAAAGCTGTCACTGCATAACCTAGAAACCTCTTTAAAGATGCATGTTTGGCTGCATTTGTTATCCAACAGATGTCTGGATAGTTAGAATCTCTTGAGAGTATTATAACTTGTGGTTTCAGTTACAATAAGTGATCCAAGCATTTTTTGGTCTTGCTCCTCTCTAGTTCTGGGAGAAAGTCTGTAGAAGAAATTACTGAGCGTATTTCATTTCACTCTTCCCCACTCCCCCTTTCCTTTATTCTTTGTCTCTGTCTTCAAAGTTTTGTTTTGTTGTCTATATCTGCTTTTGGAATTGGTGAGCAGTGTCTATATTACATACCCTACCTCCTGGTCCCCAGTTTCTCTCACCTAAGGGGTAATCGAATTGATATTCAAATTTTGAGCACAGCAAATTGCCACTATGATCCAAAACTACCCAACTCTTGTTATTTGTATTTTATATTTGTCCACAAAGTCCATTGTTAAATGACTGGTTCAGATTTGTAACTCCGTATCCTGAGGGTTTGAGTACTTGCCAGTTTCCCTTGCTAGCTGGCCATTTTAACCTGCACACGTCTGAGGAAGTGGACGTGGCCAAAGGCAATGGATGGCTATTGTACACACAGGAGGGTTTGTGGTTTCGGAGGGAGGAAGGCGGTGAGAGGGCAGGCAGGCTGCCAGGGGAGCTTGCTGTCTGGGGCTGGGAGAACAGGAGCAGCGGGAAACACCTGGCCACTGACCCGCTTGCCACCTGCAATGGTTGCCTCAGGTGTGCAGGTGCTGTGCTTCTGACAAAAACACAGTAAATTATGGTCTACGAGGTTCCGTGGGTTTTCCATTTCTACTCGTCTTTTGAATCTGAATTTAAAGATATTTTGGCCTGTTTGGACAGTTTTCACCTCATTGTTTCTGACAGTACTACTACACGGAAATTTTTAAGTCACTTCTAAATGTGCCTCGAGAAAACATCTTTATACACAGAAAGACATCCCTCTGCTAATAAATTATTTCACTGCCATAGTTAAGTATCTCTTACCATTGTTTTAGTGTGCAAGGGTTGTAATGATAAGAAGGTAATTGTAATTCAAGTGTCATAATAAATTTAATCTTTGGCCTGGTTCAAGAGTACATTTTGTTTGTGATGACTTTAAAAAGAATTATTGTCCAACACTGAAGTACTATGAAGATGCTTAGTGCTCATCGAACTGACTGAAATATTTGTAAAATATGAGAAAAATAATCTTTATGTACCTACTATACAAAAAGCACTTAGAAACTAATGAGGAAATTGCTCTCTTAAATGCACAGAAAATTGGCCAAAGATAAAACACAGAGGAAGAAATGCCATAATCACAGAATGTTTACCTTCACTAATATGAAAGGAAATGCAAATTGAATTAGATACTTTTAATCTATAATAAGTAATGAAAAATGATATGAATATATGTACAAACTTGCTGAAACATTTAGCACTCACAACGAAATATGCAAATGTAAGTGTACATATATGCTGAGGTTTAGCAATTATATAAACATATTTTCAGGAAATTGTCTTATGTATCAAAATGTTCATATAAGTAACAAGTATATTTGTACACATGTGTGTATCCAAATGATGTACATCTATAGAGAATGGGGTAATTTACACTGCAGGGTAGAATAAATATTCTACATCCTTCCAGAAGGGTTCATGTGCATGTACTGACATGGAATAAAAGGTTTTCCAAGATAATATTGCTGGTGAAACAAGCATGGTATAGCACAGTATAAATAGTGGTATGACTATGTATGTACATCTAAAGTATCCTCAGTGAGTTCTGTGGTGACAGGGGATGTTAGGTAGAACTTATACTTTCTAAATCCCTTGTAAATTGAAATTAAGCAAGAAATCTCTGATGTTTCAAAATTTGAAAAAAAAATATGTTTTTAAAAAAGAATGAAGGGAGGTATCCATGGGTGTCCATGGTGTTTAAACTGTTTTAAATATTTACCTAAAACGAAATCATAGTTCCTGAATTGGGTAGCTCTCACTCTTATTTTTTCCCCCACTTTGTGTTTCCTTCTTTTTTTGTTTCTCCTACTTAGTGTTAAGGTGCTATCCCCACGTAGATCTTATTTAGAAATTCTTAACTAGCATTTAAACTGATTGCCCTGGGGCTCAGACAAACAAATGCAGTTGTATGATCATTACCAATGATAATTTTATAAAGTAGGAGAAGATAATATAACTGTCTCTTGCATCACTTTGTGATCATTTGTCAATGTTTCAGTGCTAGATGTCAAATTGTTGGTTAAGGTTGGATATTTTGATATAGTATCCAACACAGTGTTGTATATACTTATACTTGTAATAAATATGACTTACCTTTATTAAAGCAGGGATGAAGGAGGGGATTCTTTTTTTTTTTTAATGTAGGAATAAGCTACCAGCTTCTTTTAGTCTAATGGCAAGAATTTTGATCCTAAAGAGTTTCTAGACTCTTAGTATCTATGAAATGAAGAATTTATATTTATGCATCTAAGTATTTCTTGACTTTCAGGTTGTAAAATATTCTACCCACACTTCAAGGTTTTATGTTCCTATGTTTTCTTCTTTTTTATCAGCAGCATGTTCCCCAGTGTATGGTTACCACATTACCTCTTTTATCTACAGCAATAAAATTAATTGGAAGCATGTTCAACTTACTTAAGAGCTATAGTCAGTGGTGTTGTCAAGTGATTATGCTGACTTAGAAGCAGGACATGCTTTCCTAATGGATATGACTCTGAAAATCAAACATTCCCTAAAACTCAGATGTGCCAGAGTGTAGTTTTTCAGTAACCTAAATTATTATTTATTTCTACCCAATAGTAGAAAACTTAACCTTGTTAATTCTGAGTACTCTTAGTCCAACTTAATGGTATCTCCATTGCTCTATTTAGTACAATGTCCAGTTTAGAGTTGAAACGTCTTCTCAGATTCCTTCCTCACCCTCTCCTTGGGTTTGCCTCTGTATTCCTAGAATCATTGTAGCACAGAAACTGTCGATTAAGAGGTTGCTCCTTGCTTCCTGATTTTGTCATTTCCTTCCTATCCTGGCCTTTCTTTTCAAACCTACCCCCCCTACTCTGTTACTCAGTGCATTCTCTGTAGAGTGCTCCCCCAAGTGATGACCCATTTAAGTCAGGTTCAGCCTCTAGCAATTGTGATCCCTCCAACATTCTCAGTTGGGGTGACTGGTGCCATTTCTTCTGCTGTGGGGTACCCACATCGTAGCCATTGGACATACGAGCAGGCCCGCCAACATTTTCTCTGAGCTCACTCTTGTATCTTTTTTGGGGGTCCCACGGAAACCTAAGATCTTTTTACAAGACACCTAAGAGTGGAGGGAAACAAGAGCAGGAAGTGTCCAGATCTTTCATCCTTAGATACACCCTGTTGCCATCTCTACTTCCTTATTCCCAGAGCCTTTTGTAAGAGATGAACCTCTGGGGCTCCTGGGTGGCGCAGTTGGTTGAGCGTCTGACTCTTGGTTTGGGCTCAGGTCCTGATCTCAGGGTTGTGGGATGGAGCCCTGCTCCTCTCTGAGTGCGGAGTTCGCTTGGGTTTCTTTCTCCCTCTGCCCCTCCCCGCCTCCAAATAAATAAATCTTTAAAAAAAAAAAAAAAGGTGAACCTCTGAAGCTGTTGCCCCCTAAAAATTTCAGCTAGAAAGTGAGAAAATGAGTTGTGATGTCTTGTTAGGGAATCAAATACTTCAAATTTTAAAGGATAATTCTCTTACAATCTTCGTCCCTCGACCAGGACTTCTCTCCTGCTTCTAATTAGTTTACACTTCTTTTCTGTGTTCATACTTCCTTTGCTCTCTTAAGTCTGGGTTTTGTTTTGTTTTGTTTTTTTTTCTTTTTCTTTTGGTGGTCAGGTGTTAGTGGTGTTGGAATTGAATTGAGGAACTGGATCTGTGGGCTTGCACTTCCATTTAAGCTTTTCTCCTAACTGAATCCCAGACTCTCAAACACTGAAGCCAACAGTCGGATGTCTTTGTTCTCTGGTCCCATTTCTGAAAACCACCTCATGATCCAAATGGCCACCCTGCGCCTTCAGTGTTCACACTGGGGAAGGGTTCTTTTTGTGGCAGTGGGGAGGGTTATATATCAAAAACATATCAGTCAACGTGGACTATCCTATTACACAACTAAAGCAGTCTTCATCTGAAGTATAATAAACTACTGTGTAATCAATTACTGCATCTTAGAAAAAAAATTACAGATATATAGTTTAAAAAGGTTACTAAAAAAGCCCTGTTGTTAACTCTGATACTCGTTCTGTTGTCAGGTGATTTCTAAACAGTGTAAAAAGGAATATAAAAAAATGTATTTTTTTCCTCAAATTGATTTAATGAAAAGATTTTGACTTGGGGAATTGTGGGTAGTATAGTTTAGTTACATAGTCTCTGACAAATATGGTCCAAATGGGGGCAAGCCATATACACTGTGGTTGAGACCTTTGACTCTGACATCAGACCACCTTGTTTTCAAGCCTAGCTCTACCACTTAATAGTTTCATAATTTCTCTTAGTCTCAATTTTCTCATTTGTAAAATAAATGTTATTGTAGCATGGTTGGAAACATTAAATGAAATATTTCATGAAAAGCACTTCACACAGTGCCTGTCATATTTAGCTGTAAGAAAATATTCGCTGCCATTTTTATGATGTTTATTTTCTCATCTACTAAAAATCTTACAAACTAAACAATAAAATTAAAACTTAGTTACTGATATCAAGAAGATAAACATGGGTGATTTCAGAGAGCCAGTGGGGAGATTTCAGCATATGTTATGAACCAATTTCCTAGAGGTTTGAGTTAGGAAATTGAGAGACAGAACGAGCCCGAATAGGAGCAATATAGCAGAGTAGATTTTGTGTTCTGGTAAGAGGAGCTAGGGAAACCCTAAATGTGTGTAGACCACATACAGATAAGAAGTCAATGATTTTGTCCTCTTTGATCCTTGCTGAGAAAACTAAATGTACCAGATGACTCTTAAATATCCTGATCTATCCTCATCAATTGTCTAACAAGAAAAATCCTAGCACCACTTCTCTGTTGCATCTTATTAGTAGTAGGGTATTTTGTTTGTGGTTGTTCATTTTCTTGTATTTTACTTACGTCTACTGAATTTTATGGATCTTTTGAAATACCTGGTAATTAAAGCGAAGGTTTGATAGAATGTACCATCACCAAGAAGCGGCTAAGCCACAAGGACCACAGTAGATATTTAATGCATTTGAGGCTGTAGGCGAGTTGATTTTTTAGGCCATAGATGAATTGCGTTACTCTAATGCAAAGACTTGGAAATAAAAACCATGAAGGAATGGAGTTATAAGGAGAGAATGCCCTCTGTTATTCTGGTTGGAAAATGTAGAGCTATGGTAAGTCATGCAATAGTTGTCTGCAGAAAAAGGCTAACATGATTTTGAAGGAGTCATATGTCTTTGCAAAGCAAACTAGGCATTGCCTTTATGTAAGAGGGGAAAAACAGGCACTCAAACCACTTGATGATTCCAACACTATTCATGACTTGCTGTGCTGACATTCTGTAGATTGATGGGGTCTTCAAGTGTGGAAATACTGAGTCATACAGAAGATGAGACGTTTCAATAGTGAAAAAAATATTTATGCCGTCAGCAGATTGTCAGTTAAGGTGGTTTAGATTATAAGAGTCACCAAACAGAGACTGTGTCAGGTTGCAAATTATTCTAACCACAAAATCATTTGAAAATGAGTAGAGCAAATTTAGAGTGAATGAGTACGCCCCCAATCCTTTTACGCCTTCCTGCCCCTCTTCCTCCTGTTCCTCCTCCTCCTCTTTTCTTGAAAGGAAAACTGTTGACTCTGTATCTAAACATAATACTAGTCTTATGAGAAAAAAAAATAAGATGGAACTAATCTTTTTTCAGAAAGTGTTGCTTTTTTCCCAGTATGCAAGTGCTGTAGGATATAGATAGTGACTTGTGGTTCTATGGGGTGCTTCTTTGTCTTTTTCTGTTTGTTCTCTCTCCCTTTATGTAGTCTTTTTGTAGATTGTCTTAACGTCTCCCATTAATGACTGACTAATTGTGTCTGTTTTGTAATGACGTCCATTGTTTTTAAAATTCTTTGACAAGTTGGAGGGACAAGAAATGAAATCACTGCAGCTGTTTTAGTAAAAATTATAATTTAAAACCCTACTGGCTCATTTAACCATTCCATTTCTGACATGCAGCCCAGACTTACAACAGTTTCAGATCAAGGATCAAGAAAACATCCTGTGATCTGAGCACCCGCACAGCGGCAATCACGCTGCCTTTCTACCCACTCATGCAGTAGCCTTCCTTCATGTTTTGGTGTTTGGTTTTAATCATTACCTTGTCTTTCTTCTTCCAAACGATTATGCCAAAAATAGAGGAAACTGAGGTAAGTGACTTCAAGTGGGGATAAGCTGAAGGTGCTATGCTAATTGTCCTCATCAGAAATCAGTCAACTGACTGTATTGGAACCAAATCAGAGTCATATTTTTCTGTTTCCTGTTTGATAAACTTCTTGATCACTTTAGTTTTGAGTTGGAACTCATACATGTTCACTTATTTTCCTTTGGTCACTATTTTTAAAGCCTTATCTGTAAATTTTATTTTCTTGCTATGAAGTATAGATTTTCATAAGCCATCTTAAATATTTTCTGGAGGAAGATGCGAAAAAATATGTACATTTATGAACGTAATATTTTGTGCTATTAGCTATGAACCGGCTATGTCTATCTTACTGACACTATCAGATCCAGTTTTTAAAACGTGTCTAATTGCTCACCGTATTGGATAGCAATACCACTATGGACTACATTTCAAAATAGCACCAGAAATTTACTCACTCTTTTAGTTCAAAAGTATCATTTTTATTGCGGAAAAGTATTAACTGAAGTGCCCCAAAGATCGGTTAACTTGTTTTCTCCAAATATCAGCTCCTTTTGGAATTAGAACTAAAAAGGTTCTGTATCTATTATTTTATTTTATTTATTATCACTCATACTCCAAGAAAATAAAAACTGCAGTAAGGAATTTCTACTGTACCAAAGAAGAAGAAGAAGAAGAAGAAGAAGAATTTCTACTGTACAAGTAGCACTGTGCTAGTCTAGCGTTTCTGTCAACTGCTGTGTTGGTTGGCTTTTTGAAAACTGTGAGCTCAAGCATGGAATTTTTTTAGAGATCAGGTCATCCTTAGGCCGTACCCCACCGTGGCCTAGATTGTCTTTTTGGCTTCTATATCCAATGCCTTGTAGATTATGCCCACTTTCGAATGCTTCCTGTATTAAAGCTTTTCGTTTTTCTCACTGTCACCTTTCCCAGGTCTACAGCATCAAGACAAGAGCAAGGAATCACCATGGTACTGAAACACAGTATTAGCAAGTCAGGTTGGAGTGTGACTCCGTGGGCCCACTGGGAAAGATGCTGCCAGGATTTTCCATTCTGCAGTGGGACACAATAGACATGCAAGGAGAAGAGGAAGTATCAGCCAGCTGACTTTGGTTGGGAGCCTTTTCTTGAGAAAGCCCAGTGGGTCCTAGACGTTGAAGAAAAGCATTTTTGTTTGTTTTTTCCCCATCTGAGCCTTTGCCAACTGTGCAACTCTCTTTTTTTGTCTTGCTTTTATGGATACATGGTTTAATTTTTGTTTCCTTTTGATTTTTCCCCCCTTTTTGAACCAACCACCTTGTCAGGAAAAGATGAACCACAAATGAAAATGCTCATTCTTTCAGGAATACAATTTTGTAGCTCTATGTGTCTCTATTTTTGTAGAAATACAGAAAGTTTGATTTAGCATTGATGGGCTATTTTTGAGGGATGTATTTTTTTTAATATTGTAAAAATTGTTAAGTTCTGTTTAAAGAACTTGCTCTCAGAGAAGCACTGGCAAAAATGTTGAAAAGGCTTGTCTTTCAGATGTCTGTGATATCCTCTGTGCTTTCTAGGTTACCTCAAGTGTTTGATAGTTTCTCCTTTTTTACAAAAGTAGCACCATAGCCAAGCCAATATAGTATTGTTTTACATTAAATCTCGGTGAAGATTTAATTCCATGCTAGCTCACCTAGCTTTGAGTTATATGCATAGCTTGAAAAGGAAGTTTTTTAATGACCACACTAAAGAAAGGATATTTCATTACTTCGATTTGTCCCAAAGAGTACTTGGAGGTTGACTAAGTTTTGCAGAAACTTTCAATCAGAGGGAGAGTTTGCCTAGCGTATGTAGTTGTCTTTCTAGCCCATCCAACTTTGACAAATGGAACCAGTTTATATCCAACTACTGGAAAAAAAAAGTGCATTTACCCATGCTACCTTTGATTGCCAGTGGCTTAGTTTCCTTGTTTCTAATTATGCAATCATGGCAATTTTTAAGGTCATATTTTAAGTGGATCGTTTTTTTTCCGAGAGATGGTTTGAAGGGATAATATCTGGGAAGGTACTAGACGTGTCACAAAGCCTTTAATTCAATGGCTATTTCTAATAATGTTACTCATCATTGTAAATTGAAAAATAATATATTATATATGTAATATTTCAAACATGGGGTTTTCAAGACTTTCTTGGTTGTTTAAATCTGGTCCTAGCTGATTGAACTCTTTTAAGAAAACTTTTTAGAGCAAAATGAAATTTAAATTGGAATTTTTGCCACAATTACTTAAATTGGGGTAATAGATTGACTATTTATTCTTTGAAATTTATCCTTGAATACTCAGGATTCAACTTGGCATGGCCCTCAGGATCTAAATAAGGTGAAGTTGGAATTATCATTAAGACCTTGTTAGGAAAAGATTACGGTTATGAAAGTAGCAGTTAATATCTTAAGGATTTTTGATGCAAAGTCCATTCTCATATAGCTGCTTCCAGAGATGGGTCACATTAAAAAGTTAGTGTTATATAGAAATTTTTGTTTGGTAAAAGTTTCTCAAATGTGCCCCCTCCTGGTCTTCACCCATATGAAATAGAGTGTTTCATGAAATACCACTTTCCATTTTAAACTGTGTATATCTTATGCATAAACATTTTAGCTATAAGAACAGCATAACCTCTGCTCAGCTAGGCAGGGTTCTTACAGATAATTTAAAATAGTTCTCTTATCTCTCTTTTTTGCATTAGTTTTCTTTCCTGGTGCCTCTGGTGAGTTATAAATCTATTATACACTCTCTTGTATTCTTATCATAAGTTGCTTCTTCTTAACCAGACTCTCCTTAACGCAATATGCATATTTTTACCTAATGTGAGGTCAAAACCTAAGGAATTTTCTACTTACAAATGATATGAACTTAGATTTCTAGGGAGTGGCTTGGTTAAATTATCTATATTTTGATCTATAATTTGACTTGTTACGGTTGTATGTACTTTGCCCAATCTGTGGAGCATGAAGTTAAATGACTCTATAAAATTGGTTTCCTCTTGTGTCCTCCTGAGTTTTCAAAGACAAGTATTCGGCAGTTCCCATGGGATGACTCACTGGGGATTATTTATTTTCCTCCTGTTCCCTTGGAACCTATTAACTTCCTTTGCAGTTTCTCTTAGAACAACGTTGTACTCCAACTCATTCAGATCATTCAATTGGATTTTCCCAATTAAGGGAGAAGAAAAGAATTCACTCTCTGCTCCTCTCCTTATTCTCCACTGAATTGAATTCAAGGAGAGAGAGACAACTGAATAGCTACACCCTGAATTTGGACTGTGTTCTGTGCCACTCCTGGTAACTATATATGAAAGGTTCCTTGGCTCTGGGGCCCAAGAAAAGCTGGGGGCCTGAATTCTGCTGTATCCAGGAAAGATTTGTAAGTGAGGTCTCCTGTTGAGAAAAGGCATTGTTGACATACTACAAGGGTTAGATCCTTGCACAGACAAGGAATGGATCAAAGTCTAAGTAAAAAGAGAGTACATGTCTCTATAATTGTCTGGCATCCCCTTGGTTTTGTTTTGTTTTGTTGTGTTTTTTGCCTGGTATCCCCTTGTTATGATCATATTACCTTCACCACCAGAAGTTATAAAAGAGGATGAGTTGTAATTTAGCATGATATTCTGAATTTATTTTAAGTTGAAAATGCTATCACTCTCTGGGTCTGCTCTTCTCACATCAAAATGATGCTATTGAACTTAGAGGCTTCTAACCTGCTTTACAGAGGCCTACCAACTTCCTCCCGCATTCATTTGGAACCATTCCACCTTTGACTATTTTAAAAATTAGACTTCCTTCAAGGTTTCTAATGAGCTAGACCCTATTAAATCATCTCATTTATTTGACATTTAATCTAGGCTTCGACCACTGAACTAACATGAGTTAAGGAACAACATAATAGTGATAAGTAAGATCTCAACAGGCTATTTTGTCTCTCACTGTTTATTTGAAAAGAACCTCTAAATATTTTAAAAAACAATGTTTCTTCTTAAGAAGGTTAACTGTCCCCTCCTAAGTTTCATCTGTATTTTTTTTTCTTTCTCTGTCCTCTTAAAATTATTTACATTATTATTTTAAGCAAAAATGGCCAGGGTTGCTCTACATTTTGCAAATGAGAACCAGTGGGTTGCAAATAATTTAAGGAATTAATTCTTTTAACTTTATAAAAACTTAAAAAAAAAACACAAATTCTAGGCACTGGCATAAAACATGCCCTTGAAGAGCTCATTATTTATTTTGCAAATCATATTTCCTATTCCTATTCTAGGACCTGCAGAATAGGGTAGGATCTATCTAGTTTTTGCATTTGCTATCTAGTTTAATGTTCTATTTGTCATTTAAAGTTGCAGTCAGAAACTATATTTCAAGAAACTAAATTCTGTTTCTTACTGAGTGTCCCTTTGTTACATAATATTTGCCAAATTAAGTCAATGGGGCAGTGGCGTTAAGTGGTGGAAAAGGAAAGTTTATATATCGGAGTGTTGACTGAGGGATGAATAGAGAAGCAGAATGAATTAATGGAAAAGAGTATTGACTTGTGCATTAGGTCATTGTCTGAATTCTGGCTTGGCCACAATTAGATATGTGTGATTTGAGGTTTATTTATCTTATGAGTAAAACGAGATAATAGTACCTAACCGGCAGGCTGTGAAGTGTGGAAATCGTATCTATCTATCTATCATCAATCATATCTGTCGCATAGTAGATGTTCAATAAATAAGAGGTACCGCTGTCAATTAAGTAAGTAGGTCATAAAATTGAGCTCCAGATGTCCCTTATTTAAACTTTCCATATCCATTTTTGCAGCAATCAAATAGATATATGACTGCTTTTTCATAACAAATTGTTGCAAGAGAATCTTGTCCACTATTTGTTGAAGACAAAATGTAAATTTCTTAATTATATCTGTTACTTTAGTGTGTCATTTATGAGGGAAAATAAATTAACCTTTTAGTGGTATGTAGGTCCAACTGTGAGTTTTCTTACATTTCCAAAATTTTCTTCACCCACGATCCTATGTATTATTTTCTCCCAAATTAAGGCAACATCTTTACTAAATCACCAAAGTTTATATTTTTTCAGTTCTATTTTGGGCTTCCTTAGCACCTGGAATAAAAATCTCTCTTTTGAAGTTATTCATTTTATTTTACTTGCCTTGAGGAAAAATTGCAAAATATGGTGGAAAAAAAATCGTTTGCATGAAAAGGGGAGGGAAAAAAATCCCTTTACAATCTCAGCAGATTTACTCTGCTTGAGAAAAAAAGAAACAATTTTATTGGAAGCAGATGTTGACGCTGTGTCAGTTATTGAAGATGGAAAGAGTTCACTTGAACCATTGCAGTTACAAAGGAGTATTGATGGCAGTTAGAATCCCTGTGATTGATCACCTTCATAGCAGACATAAGGACAGCAGAAAAGCAGAAACTGTATGAGACCAAGACTGAAATCAGCCTGCTGATTTTCATGTACAGGATCTTTAGGACCCAGTTTCAATTCGTTTTGTGTTTTCTTCCTCCAGGGTAAAAGACACATCTTTCAGAAAGTTTAAGGCTTTTTGAGAAATTAAAATTTATTCTGCAAAAACAGGGCCTAAGAGCTCTTTAACTCTTTTGTTGAAGTATTAAAACTCTTATTAAAGTCATTTTAGAAAAATCAGGTTATACTTTTAGTTTATAAATGTATGTGGAAGACAAATAGATAAACTACACAAAAGTGGATAATTGAAGTTTGGGGTATGGTGGGCTCTGCAGGGAAACCTCAGTTTCAAGAGCTTTAAAATGTTAATTACCTTGGTAACTTGGTCATGGACATTGGGCACAGAACAGACTTTCAGAATTTTTCAGCAGGCTTTTTTCTTTTAGTGCTCTCTGGGAATTTCATCCTATACACTTTTCCAAAATATAGAAATAGCCATTATTATTAAAATATCTTGATTTTCTTATTTCCTTTATTGTCCATTATGCTTTTTTTGTTTGTTTGAAAAATATTTGTATAGTTTCAAATAATTAATCAAACTAGTGTTCACTTGAAATTGCAAATTAATTAGATCCAATAAATTTATCTGAATCTCCTTTTAAAGAAATACTAATTGAATTAAGTGTAATTTACCAATTCCATTATATAAGTAAACGATACCTTCCAGAAAAGGTCAGGTTCCTGTCAATTAGCTTCCTTTTTAACAATTTCTGGACTACTAAATTTTGACATAAGAATAACTCCTTTAGAATATAAGATTCTTTAGGGGTTTCTTTGGTGTATGCATAAGATGTGAACTTTTCTAATGATATCTCTTTATACTAATAAAGATGTACATTTTTTTATGCTGTGGCTAGGGCAAAAAATAATGATTATTTACACACATGATTTAATTTCTTAGGATATTTACAATCTTGGATATTATATATGATTTAAAAAGACTATTCCATACATTTTTCTGGATATACAGTATAGGGAAGTGTTTTCATGTGAATTCTTTGTACCATTTTAAAGTGCATATATTGAAAGGGAAAACATGGATTAATTTGTTTTTATCATATAAATCTAGGTAAGGTGAAATACTTTTATAAAACATAGTGTGGAAGACTTTATATTTGTCACTTGATTAGGTAAACTGAAAACTATTAATAGAAATATTATCCTACAACATTGAAATACAATAAAATTCCAGACTTACTAGTTTTATGAGCAATTTTATGCTATCTTAATTTTACATTTCCAGAGACAAATTAATTAATCTTGCCTATGTTGTCAGTCTTAATTTACGAAATTCATAAAACTTTTGGCTTTACAAGCTAAATATAAAATCTTAATTTTTTTTCTGTTTTTCTTGGGGTTCGGGAGAGAGACATTTTCATATTTCTGTTCACTCTTCAAATACAGGTCGCATAACTATGTGTCAGTGATAAAAGATGGTGGAGGACTTTGTAGTACAAACAATGTTATCTTCAATTTGTTCAATAAATAATTTAATGTGAATTTAATGTTTATATTTTTAATGTAGCATTTTGGTTTGGTCTGCATTTCTTGACAATTAGCTAAAGCTCTGTTTTCTTCTTATCCAATTAAGCAATTTATAAATATCTTTGGAAATTAAAACATCTTAGTGTTTTGTTTGTTTGTTTGTTTTTATGAGGTTAATTTCTAAGGCCAAGGAATTTAGTTGTTACAGTGAGGAGTGGGTTATAAAACAAGTGTTTATAATGGAAGAGCAAGTGAAATAGGCTCTGTTAATTATATAACAGCAGGAAGCTTGAGAATGAATTTTTTAGTACAATGCTTCTAAAATTATCATCTGACTCTTTATGAGAAGTGCATTTTGTTGCTTTGTTTTTACACTTGTTGAATACAGAACTTGCTATAACTATTATGGAAAAAAAAAACAACAACAGAGAAACCCTTTCCTAACAATTCACTGAAGAACTGCACCTGGAAAGGAAAATTTCAAAACCTTCTATTTTTGAAGGAAGCTAGAGTTTTCCTACAATGGACTCTACTTTCTTCTTAAATGAATCATTTAGAAGTGCTAAAGTCTAGAAATAAGTGTTTAAATCAGTAGGCCTTCCAACATATCAGGTGAAATAATTTGGCATTCTTAACTGTTTGCTATATTTAAACTAGACTAGTGTTACGACTTTTCTATGGCTGCTGTAAAAATTACCACAAACTTAATGGCTTCAAACAACACAAATGTATTATCTTAACCACCCTGTAGGTCAGACATTCGGCACTGCTCTCAGGCTACAATCAAAGTGTCAGCTGCATTCCTTCTGGATGCTCTAAGGGAGAATCTCTTTCCTTCCTGTTGCAAGCATCTAGAGTCCTTGACTAATGGCCTCCTTCCTCTATCTTCTAAGCCATTTAGCCACTGGTCAAGTCTTTCTCACATAGCATGACTCTGACCCTCTCTTTTGCGCCTCTCTCACATGTTTAAAGACCTTTGTAATTACATTGAGCCTGCTGCATAGTCTCCTCATCTCAAGGTTCTTAATTTAATTACATCTGCAAAATACTTCAACGTAAGGTAACATATTCACAGGTTCTAGAGATTAGAATGTGAGTATTTTTTTGAGGGGGGCATTATTCTACCACCACGATTAGTAGATTTCAACCTATTCTTTCATAAGCCCTGTAACCTGGGAGTATTTAATGTAGCAAGGCTTATTGCATGTTTACAATGGTCATTTGTGGAGGACTCATCTTCCTTCACTTAAATAATTGCATACGAAGGGAATTTCTGTTGTTATTTCAAACATTTCACGTGGTTATTATAGTGCCTTGGAATCTAAAGGGCTATGTAGTATTTATGTCAGACAAGCACTCGGGGGTGGAGAGCAGGACATCTGGTGCAGATTCTTCCTAGCTGAAGTGTGTTTTCTCTGGGGCTAATCAACTACCATTTAATTGTTTTGCTTCCTTTTTTGGGAACGTATGATGATCCTGAGATGTCCTAAGTCTCCAAGAATCTCATTTGACCTGCTGATACACATGTGACAAAATATCTATATATGACCACATTGACATGGTAAAGCTTTTACGTTTTTGTCCAAATTGAATCATTACATCTGTTATCAGTTAAGCAGAGGAATGACTATGATGGAAAGCAAACATGTTTAGATGCATTTAATGTGTAAAGTAGGTACCTATACTTTGGAATGCTGTTGATCAATAAATGAGCTAGACTGTCTTCAAAACAACACTCAAGTACAACTGTTTTACTTTCCACACCAAGTTTGGCTGTGGCTGAATGAAGAACACCAGCATTGATCTTTGCTTTGCACTTGTAAAAGAGACTATTTGCAGGGAGCCAAATATAGCAACAGAGGATTTATTATCTTGCCAAAAAATACAAAATCTGTTCCCCTTTAAACACGACACTCTATCCTTTTCTTGTGGATCTTGCTAAAAGGAAAATATAGCTTTAAACTACCCCATTCCTTCTGCTGGAAGTTCCCTAATTTTTTTCAAATGGGTTATGTGTGGTTTTGTGTTCTATATTTCCTAAAGAAAATGGCTATATGAGAAATCCAGCCAGTATTAAGCATTCTTATTACCAAAACAAACAAACAAACCCAAAAAACAAAACATTTCTAAATCAGAGGTAAGAGTCAATAGCAATTAAGAAAATCACACTTTGGTGGCTTCAAGACTGAGTACTGCTGTGTGATGTTCTGTGTTTCATTTTGTATTGAACCAAAAAAAATCATTTAAAAAAATTGTCTTCAACCAACCAGGTGCTTTCTTTGCCTTAGAACATGGGTGTTTTGTTCTGAATGTGGTCTGATGAGTCGATGGACTAGTCTAGATTATAAAGCTGGTAATGACAGTTAACTCTTCTGCTTGGTTTTTGATGTATATACAGAATTTTGAAAACAGTTTTGCAAACATCAACCAAGAAAATAAGCTTTCCAGTGACAGCTTTACCAGACATCTTCGTGTGGGATTTTAAAACAAACACAAGGCTGTTTGGAAATACTTGGTATATGTAAATATGCAAAATATGCCGACCAGTGCTAACAGCTGTAGGGTGTACTCCCTCATCCTGGAGCAGAATATTTTGGTGGCAGTGGTGGTTGTTTTTCCATCTTTGCTTCTCATCTCCCTCACCACCACCCCCTTGCCGTCTCCACCCACCCACCCATCTACAGACAAAAGCACATTTTTAACACCCTTCCCCCCCATTTCCATGCTGTTTCCAAGAGAATCATTTCAACAGATTCCCCCTGGAAAAGGTGGGTGGTGCCTTGAAGGACTGTTTGAATTACACGATGTCATAAAGGCTGAGCTTCTAGAACTTGCTTGCACTTGCTCTGACACCAGCCTCGCACACAGCCCAGACACTCCGCAGGCCAGATTCCATTAAGGCTTGTCATTGCAAGGGGAGGGAACGTCTGGTTGAACGTGGCCTTCCTGCTATGATGTTCCCAAAGAACACAGAGTAATCATTTTAAATGTGTGCTATCAGGTTCTGTAACATCAAGGCACTCATTCATTTATAAAAAAAATAAATAAATAAGCATATGCCTTTCTGCCTACAGCCTAAAAGAGGAAGGGAGGACCCAAGGGAAGTTAAAAATGAAAGCCTCTTCTTACGGCATTTTGACAGGTTTGGAGACGATCGGTTGGCAAATGTGAAGTGCGAAATCCTGAGTCCTAGGACCAGATCCACTCATAATTTGTTGATATCATTTAGTCAGTGTCCTTATCGGTAGCATAAAGATCAGATGAAATAAATGTAAGCTTTTTTGAGAAAACTAAAAGTACTGTACAGATACAAAGAGAGGGAACTGGTATTTATTAAAACTCCTATATATCATGAGCATTGCATGAGTGTATATTAAGGAATTCTCACAAATAGCAATATGTAGACAGCATTATTTGTGAGGCAGTTAGCAATATAGAGACCATGAGGATTTCATTTTTAGTGATGCTACTTAGAAGCTGGATGTCCTTGGACAATTTCCTCAGCCTCTTTAAGTCTCAATGTGTTCACCTGTCAAATGAAGATATTAAAAGAAACTACTCCAAACAATTGTTACAGGAATTAAATAACGTATATAAAGTATTTAGTTTATTACTTAGTAATCATTACCACTAAATAAATACCATGGTTTCTCTTCTTATTAACCTTATTTTTTAGTAATTTAGGAAATCAGTTAAGCCCTTGCCCAAGGGCACCTGACTACCAGTGACAGAGCTGGATTCAAACCCAGATTTAACCAAAAAAAGAATCAGACCACCACATTACCCTCTAAAGTTTTTGCCATTGTCAAATCTGAAGGTATTTGCTGTGAGCATATTTTAATAATTTCCTAGCCAAGTGGAATAATTCCCATTTTCTTCTTCCTCCAAATCCTATGAAAATGGAGCAGTAGAAATCTCTCTGCTCCTGGATCCCCAGAACTTAATGTGAGTGTGTGTGTGTGTAACATATTTTTTTTCTATTGTTTTTCTACAGAGTCATCTATATTATGCTAATAACATTCATACAAGCAAAATGAAGTAATGATTCCAATCCCTGAGAACCATAGTCTTGAAATCATATGGATGTTAAATTCTTTAGCCTAGACAGTTGACAGTGGATATAGTGTCTGTATGGACCATTTGAGATAAGCCAAACCACCTTCTTATTAGGGAGTAGCCATTCATAAAAACAAGTCTTTAAAAAAGCCAGCTTTTTCAAGGAAATATTTTTAAAGATGCAACCACTGCTTCTTGCTCTCTGCTATATGTCTGGGCCTGCGAAGCTTCTGAACTTGTCTATTTCCTAGCCCCATTATGATGTCCTTAGACTTATCAATAGAATTCAACTGCTTTGATGTTGATCTTTTCATTGTGCTTCCCAGAAGTTTTTACCTGTTTTTACTTCTTTGGTTGCTCATAATAGGGTCTTTCCTGCCCCAGCCCTGCTGGATTCTAGCTCCTGGAGTGAGCCAGGATCTGGCTATCCTGAAGGCAGAAAGGATTAACTTTGGCAAGTTGATCACCCAAGGGCTGATCTAGGATCTGAAACCCATAAAAGTTGTGCAGAGGGGAGCTCTTTCAGAAGATACAAAAGTATACTAAATTATGAAAGTAAGAATTTAAAGTACGTATGAGAAATCACAACAAATTTTGGAAAGTTGTTGAATACTATGAACACAAAATTCAGAAAAATACAAATTGGTCTTCACTACCTGCTTAAGCTATATGTATAACATAACATACTACTCTTCCAACAACTAACACATTTATCTTTGTTTTATCTTTAGTGCATTTCAAACATGTTTCTTTTTTTTCTCAGATTTGGTGGTAGAACAGGTAGGTTCTGTTCATAGAGTAATATGTTCTCAGCCCCTCTTGAAACAACGTAGTGAGGGGTTGCGGTATTCCTAGGCACCATTTGTTCACTAGGACATGATTACTTAATTATATCTGGAGGTGTTTGAGAATTATATCTGGAGGTGTTGGAATATAAATATATCTGGCTAAATCCAAATCCAAACTGTATGTATCTGGTAGATAGCTTGATCCTTACCACCTCATAAAGGAAAGTGTGGTGCAGGGGAGATCTGAATGAAAAAGAGAGTGTTTTTATATGATTGTAGTTAAAATAGCTTATCTTATAAAATTTGCAAAAATGTATGTCAAGATGAATGCTAGGATTCATCTCAGAGCTTTGGAAGATGGCCTGTGCAAATAAGGGGCCCAGAAGCTTTATCCTCATTAGCTTAGGGCAAATCATGCCTCTTAACCATGTCTCCCATGGTAAAAAAAAAAAAAAAAAAAAAAAAAAGAAGTCCTACTTACAAGAACATTGATATGTGGCTTCACAGTTTTAATTTTCTGGTTCCTGTCTGTTACAGTACATTAACCTACAAATCCAAAGATGATAAGAGTTCCATGCTGAATAACCAAGATTAAAAAAGGCTTCAGTTTGAGAGAGGGAGACAGAAGAAAAAGCTGAAATTTTTTGGAATGAATTCAACATAGACAAAAGGAGAAAATAGTTTGTGAGATGGCTGAACTGAAGAATTTATGTGCAAATAACCTGAAGCTGAGAACAGTAAGGAATGAGTTACCTCCTGGAAAAAGCAGTCTTCTTTTTCTTAAGGATAAAAAAGACTATATGATGCTTGCAACTACTCATGACCATGAGCCAGAACTATATAATATGTTAAAAAAAATGAAGTCTTACTGTATATTGAAGCAAAGAATGCTTTCTTAGATTATCTGAAAAGAAATGGATTTCTGACCTAGTTCTGTCATTAACAACCCATGTGCTTCTAGAAAAAACACTAAATGTCCTTGGTGTGTGTTCTCGTCTGTAAAATAATAACATTAAAATTAGACAATCTTTAAGGCTTCTAGTTCTAAAAGTTCTGTGATTCTACATGTATTTTCTTTAAACAAAATATGTTAACCTACTTAGACATCAGAATTAAAATTTTCCTGGAGCTAAAATACTTTGGAGAGAATAACCTAAATGTAAAAGATTATTTGACAACTTCTTCAGATGTCAATGTAAGTCTGAGCTATTAAAAAATTCAATCATGACAATGTTGTACAGAGTGGAACAAAGAAAAATTCCAAAGAATCTCTTTGTAACAAATGCCATTGGTATTTATATAATCGGAAGTTAAAAAAAAAAAAAGCAAGAGAGAGACACAAGTCCCTTAAAAATTAGACCTTCTGGAATTTGTATTTCTAACAGTTTATCCCTCAAGGAGTCAATATTCAAACCTGTGTATAATTTAGACTTTTTTGCTCATCCCATGTGTTCCACGTGCTGGTTTGAATTAGTCAGTTGTGGAAAATAGAAATGTACAAATCAAAAAAAATTTGCTTACAGCATTCTTATTACTAATTATGTCCAACACAGTAGACAAAGTTACAGACATATATCATTAAAGAAATAACAAGTTATCTAGCCTTACCTCCTACTCACTTAGCCCTGACTGGTTTAAAAAACAAACTTGTAATGTGTCCAGCTTAATTTTAACAAACTGTGTTGGCTTCTGTGATTTCCACTGGAAAACTAATCATTGAATACATTTCAATATCAATAAACATTTGTTGACTGAATCTCCTTGTGTCTAAATTTCATGTAATTACCTACAGCCATTCACACTTCATCAGGAAGAACAATTTATCACCATAATCTGAAATCATTTACCATCTCCTCATGATGCCATATCTCATGTTATGATAAAATGAGTTACATGGACACAGTCCTTGTGCCCTAAGAATATTTTCAACCGCCTTGATCTAGAAGTAGCATTTGTTTGGATCTCAATCACATTGTGTTCTACCAGTAATTTAATTATTTTGCCAAATTAATCTTATTTTATTTCCTTCATTTCTATAAGTAAATGTTTATCCTCAATTTCTTTCCCCTCATAAATATCCTAATGCATCGTTGGTCAGTTTTCACCCTCCTAATAGCTTTATTGTAGGTAGATTGCACACATGGAGCCTGATACACTCCTCACTGGACAGTGGTTTTTGCTCTGTGTGGACAGAGCCCTGAGTCTATTCTGAGGTGGTAGAACAGTTTCTCCTCTTGAGCAAAGCACTCAGTTCTAGAAAGGGCAACCACATTTGGTTTTTTGCATGTCTGTTTGCTCTCTTCCTAGACTTTCTGATGTTCCACTCAATATCACAGGAGTATTGACACCCAGCACTGGCCGGAGATTAAAGCATGGAACCAGGAGGTAGGGAGCAGCCAGCATATTTTGGTGCCCGCTGCCCTCTGTGCAATTCGGACAGCATCTCTGGCTGCAGCTATGTCTCCAGCGATGACTATGGCTCCTCTATGGCCTCAGCCCCTCCCACCCTCCCAGCTCCTGCCAGGTACCCTGGCCCCAGGCTCCCCTTAATATTGCTTTTCTTTTTTGCCTCTATACATGGGAGTGACTTCCTGATATTACTCTTCTCTGGTCTGCTTCACCATCTCCTTAGCTCTTCTATTACCATGTAACCATGTTCCTAAGTTCAATTTGCTATTTTAAGTACTCAGAGTGGTTTTTATTTGCCTAGTTGGAATGTGGCAGGAACACTTTTGCCTATAAGGAATGGTCCCAGGAAACAAATTTTCAAGAAAGGTTTGTGTCATAGAGTTTACATGTTAGAGCATGAGTATAGGAATGACCCCCATGCTGGCAGAAAGAGGGATTTTAGTAATCCATGGTATGCAGTGGCATCACAACCACCTGAAGTATCAGGAGTCTAAGAAATTAAGTCTGCTGAACTTGGCTGCTATGGCAGTGACAGTGGTTGCAAGTATTGCAGAGGTTAGTATTTGAGACTACACTGAAGACCTTCCAAAGGAATGTAAGGAAAGAAAGAAGGAAGAAGAAAGAAAGAAAGAGAGAAAGAAAGAAAGAAAGAAAAGAAAGAAAGAAAGAGAGAGAGAGAGAGAGAGAGAGAGAGAAAGAAAGAAAGAAAGAAAGAAAAAGAAAGAAAGAAAAAGAAAAGAAAGAAAGAAAGAAAGAAAAGAAAGAAAGAAAGAAAGAAAGAAAGAAAGAAAGAAAGAAAGAAAGAAAGAAAGAAAGAAAGAAAGAAAGAAAAAGAAAGAAAGAGAAAGAAACTAGGGACAATAACTCAAGGTTTTGAGCTATTAGATCAAAACACAAGTAGAAAACCAGAAAACTTCATGACATCTTTAAATGAATGTTTTTATTCAATATAGACACAAGGGGAAGCATGGCTGATGATCCGGACTAAAATCTTATGGTACAGTTTGGAGAATTATGAAGGAGAATGGTCAAATAACTTTGACAAATGTGTTCCATTAACCGTAGGGGATTTAGTGAGGAAGGAATGATTCCCTTAGATGTCAGCAGAAACATTTAGTTGTTCTCAGATGAAGCTGGAAATTCTAGACTCCCATAATTAAATAAATTCCATAACTGAATTCCAAAATTCATTTGCTACTTGAAACAACTCCCTTCTTCTTTCTGAGGATACTAGCCTTCTTGCATGATCTACCCATATCACACCTCATTGCCTCTAGACACAAAACGGAGTCAGATTCAATTAAGACCCAGGGGAGAATCGCTAGTTATCTTGGGGAAAGAGGGCCTACACATCACAAAGATTGAAAGAATTTGCTCATGTTTACCATTTGGAAACAGAAGCATGCACATGAGTGGATCTTGAGCATGTTAGACCAAGAAGATGGAATAGAAAGTTAGGTTGGCCAAATCTGTTGGATCCCGGATTGAATATACTAATTTTACTGGTGGGAAACGGCTGTAACAATTTGCTTGGTTGACTGACTAAGGCATGGATGCCACAAGGGCCTAGGTTTAATGAGGTCAAGATGCCAGAACTCCCCTGCCATTATTTAAAGGAAAGAATCCAACAGAATTACAAATCTGATGTTAGAAACATGCAACTTACTTTCTCTCCTTCTGACAATGTTGCCTAAAAGTTACAGAAAACACTCTTATCCCTGGGGCACTGAGAAATGTGTTATGAGAGAAATAGCAGAATCCTTGAAAACTTGGTGCTGGCTGTCATCCGTAGATTGGGGATGATGGTAGGAGTTGTCACCCTTGACATAGTCTACATGATTTTAATGGGAATTGTGGGATCCCATAGCAACAGAGGCCAGGTGGCAGTACTTAACCATCAGAGATAAGGACAGCTCAATTACCATAACTGGCTGTAAGGATGGACATCCATTCAAGAGTGTTTTAACCTCTAGGGATCTGGGGCATGGCTAAAAGATTACAGAGTCCCAGGAACAAAATAAATAATCATAAAATACAACTTGATCTATATTACGGGAAATTTGTGGAGTAGAAATCTTACGTGAGTCACTGCCTCAAGTCATGGCCTCTTACACAATTCTTCTACCCAAGCTAGTCTGTAAACCTGAACCCCTTGATTGAAGGAAAGACCAGGTCCCCCTTGAGAATGGCCTCGGGACACTGTCACATGAACAGACTTTAAACGTCTCTCTAAGTATCCCCTGATATGGTATATAGCTATTTTTCCTGTCACTCTGCACTAGAGAAAGGGAAAAATCCCAGACACTGACCCTGAGTTGACCTTAATCCCTGTGGACCTGAAATGCCACTATGGTTCACTGAAGCTTATAGAAGTTGGCTGGTGAATGGTTCTGGCCTCAGTCTCTCAAAGTGGGCCTATGGAATCCTTGGGCCCATCCTTTGGTTATTGTCCCAGGTCCGGATCACATAGTTGGCTAAAGTAGATGAAGAAAATGACAGAATCCCCTCAGTGGCCATTATGACAAGGAGGGCCAATGTTAGCTCCCGGAAGTGTCCGTCCATACTTAAACAGTAAACCAGAAGCAAAACCCTAACTCTGGAGGAACTATATATATCAGCTTTCTCTCCAAAGAACTAAAGGATGAAGGAATAGCAATTCCCAGGACCTCCACATTTAACTCGTCCACAAAAAGCAGGAGGGGCCTTGGAGCACAACTATAGACCGTCATAAACTTAATCAGGTGATAGCTCCAATCATAACTACTTTTCCAGGTGTGTATCCTGAGTACAAGAAATCAAAGCAGTCTTTGGAACTCAGTACACAATTATTGATCTGGCTGGCAAAGAGCTTTCATTCTTTTTCTTCTCCATAATAATTTGCAAGGATTAAGAGAATTTCACCTATCAGGGACATCAATATACTGAATATATACATATATGATATAAGGTATAGATACTACTATATCTTAGGGCTTTTTAATTTTCCTGGTTTCTGTGTATGATAAAGTCCTCAAGACCTTGATCAGGATATTCCTCAGCACATTCCACTATTCCATGACACTGACGCTGATTGAGTCTGGTAAGGAAAGAATAGCAAGAATAACCTAAAGATCTAGGAAATTATTTGTGTGTAGGGAGCAGGAAATAAAATCAATGAAAATCCTATCTTCTGCCTTGTCAGCAACATTTCTAAAAGCATGTGGGAAAATTCTCTCTAGGGTGAAAGGCAGGTTGCTGTAAATTGCACAGTGTATCTCTAAGAAGAAGAAATGCCTTTTGGGGAGCAAAATTTATTTTCATAAAAATGGATACGTATTTCACAAGTGGACTAAGCCTAGCTGTGCACCTTGCTTCTTCCTCCCACACCAACATCCATACAATGACGGCCTCACGGTCATGGTACCCCACAGCTCATGGCTTCTTTTTATTTATTTATTTATTTATTGAATTTATTTATTTGAGAGAGAGAGAGAGAGAGCATGAGGGACAAGCAGGCTTCCCGCCGAACAGGGATCCTGATGCGGTGCTCGATCCCAGGACCCTGAGATCATGACCTGAGCCAAAGGCAGCTGCTTAACCAACTGAGCCACCCAGGCGCCCCAGCTCACGACTTCTAACTGAGAAACCCATTTCACAGCCAGAAAACAGAGCAGTCCACATCCATCAAATGCACTTAACTCATGTACTGACTGATCTGGGAGGAGAGTGGAAGGGCTAAAGGTTCCATTTGGGGGTCACCTGGACAACATGCTCCAAGGTTGGTTTTGCTGTCACAAAGTTTCCTAAACTCGCTTTGAAACTGTAACTAATATGTGGTGCTATCTTTTCCACAATCTCAAGACTCTAGTGTGGGAACTGAGGGAAGTAGGAGTAATCCTCTCAGTAGTACACTTATAAACCTAAGAGACAAATCTAGATGGACCAGAGGCTCCTTTTTGCTCCCTTTTCGGTATCTTAGCAGAAGAGTTTGCTTGGTAGGAGTAAGAGCCTACAGAGAAACAGAGGGCTTTAATTTATGTATGCGTTCCGGGCATACAAGACTTTCTCAGGGTACTCACTATGTGGCCCTGAGTCATTTTTAATGCATCCTCTGTAGCATTGTACTTGGGCCCAGAGATAACTTGATATATTTCTCTTTTCTTAGTCTAGTTAGGTTTTTCCTATCTCTTCTTAGGCTCACCTATAAATGTGCAATGCATTGTGGACTTGAGATTCATTGGCTTTCTTGGCATGATCTCAGTTGCTCTTCCAGCCTTCTATCCTGGGAGGTCCCCTTTGGGGGAACAGTAATCAGGGTCCATCCAGGCCATCTCTACCTAAGCTGTGGAGTTCAGGAGAATATATGTATATCATATATGAGATATATATATATACATAATATATATATATATTCACACACACATATATAAATGCTTTTCTAATAGCAATCTACACATTCAATGCAATCCCCATCAAAATACCATCCACTTTTTTCAAAGAAATGGAACAAATAATCCTAAAATTTGTATGGAACCAGAAGAGACCCAGAATAGCCAGAGGAATACTGAAAAAGAAAAGCAAAGCTGGCGGCATCACAATTCCGGACTTCCAGCTCTATTACAAAGCTGTCATCATCAAGACAGTATGGTACTGGCACAAAAACAGACACATAGATCAATGGAACAGAATAGAGAGCCCAGAAATGGACCCTCAACTCTATGGTCAACTTATTTTTGACAAAGCAGGAAAGAATGTCCAATGGCAAAAAGACAGTCTCTTCAACAAATGGTGTTGGGAAAATTGGACAGCCACATGCAGAAGAATGAAACTGGACCATTTCCTTACACCACACACAAAAATAGACTCCAAATGGTTGAAAGACCTAAACGTGAGACAGGAGTCCATCCAAATCCTAAAGGAGAACACAGGTAGCAACCTTTTCGACCTTAGCCGCAGCAACTTCTTCCTAGAAACATCGCCAAAGGCACGGGAAGCCAGGGCAAAAATGAACTCTTGGGATTTCATCAAGATAAAAAGCTTTTGCACAGCAAAAGAAACAGTCCACAAAACCAAAAGACAACCGACAGAATGGGAGAAAATATTTGCAAATGACATATCAGATAAAGGGCTAATATCCAAAATCTATAAAGAACTTATCAAACTCAACGCCCAAAGAACAAATAATCCAATCAAGAAATGGGCAGAAGACATGAACAGACATTTCTCCAAAGAAGACATCCAAATGGCCAACAGGCACATGAAAAAGTGCTCAACATTGCTCGGCATCAGGGAAATCCAAATCAAAACCTCAATGAGATTCCACCTCACACCCGTCAGAATGGCTAAAATTAAGAAGTCAGGGAACGACAGATGTTGGCGGGGATGTGGAGAAAGGGGAACCCTCCTACACTGTTGGTGGGAATGCAAGCTGGTGCAACCCCTCTGGAAAACAGTATGGAGGTTCCTCAAACAGTTGAAATTAGAGCTACCATTCGATCCAGCAATTGCACTACTGGGTATTTACCCCAAAGATACAAATGTAGGGACCCGAAGGGGTACGTGCACCCCAATGTTTATAGCAGCAATGTCCACAATAGCCAAACTGTGGAAAGAGCCAAGATGTCCATCGACAGATGAATGGATAAAGAAGAAGTGGTATATATACACAATGGAATATTATGCAGCCATCAAAAGGATTGAGATCTTGCCATTTGCAACGACGTGGATAGAACTGGAGGGTGTTATGCTGAGTGAAATAAGTCAATCAGAGAAAGACATGTATCACATGACCTCACTGATATGAGGAATTCTTAATCTCAGGAAACAAAATGAGTATTACTGGAGTGGTTGGGGGTGGGAGGGATGGGGTGGTTGGGTGATAGACATTGGGGAGGGTATGTGCTACGGTGAGCGCTGTGAATTGTGCAAGACTGTTGAATCATAGATCTGTACTTCTGAAACAAATAACGCAACATATTTTAAGAAAAAAGAAAAAGAAGAAGATAACAGGAGAGGAAGAAAAGGGGAGTATGTCAGAGGGGGAGACGAACCATGAGAGATGATGGACTCTGAAAAACAAACTGAGGGTTCTAGAGGGGAGGGGGATGGGGGGATGGGTTAGCCTGGCGATGGGTATTGAGGAGGGCATGTTCTGCATGGAGCACTGGGTGTTATGAACAAACAATGAATCATGGAACACTGCATCAAAAACTAATGATGTAATATATGGTGATGAACATAACAATAAAAAAAATTAAAAAAAAATAAATAAACTCTCTATATACACTATAAGCACATGTGTTCCTCATGGTGCATATTTGCGACTCCTTTGCAACAGACAATTCACTTTGCAAGTTTTTGCTTTACCTTCCTGCAGATTTGAGTGCTGCTTTGCTGTGATCTCAGTCCCTAATGAAGGAACAGTTTTACCAGAGGATACGACAATTGTTTTACTAAACTGGGAGTGGAAACCAACACCTGGTTATTTTGAGCTCCTCATGGTACTGAACCAATGGGTATGGAGGAAGCTTATAAAACTAAGGGGGAAAACAGATTGCCAATAATTTGTGGTGAGAAGAAATATGTATGGAATTCAGGGGATTCTCAGGATATATCTTATTACTTCCATATTTCATCGTAAGATCAATGAAAGATAACATAAAACCTATAAAGGCAGGGCCCAGAAACTCAGATCCTTCAGAAATGTAGGTTTGATCACCCCAGTAGGTGATAAACCTGACCATCTGCGGTACGGGCTGAGGGCAAGAGTAACATAGTTATAAGGGTTAAATAACACAGCCCTCGAGCACCAAAGACACAGCACCTTTAGCGCTTGTTATGGGGGGTAGTCTGTAGAGTTACAGCAAATTCAGCTCTTTGTTGGTCCTTGAGCTCAGGTCCCAGGAGAGAAAAATGATTCAGACATGCGTTCATCTCAGAGGAGCTCAGAATCTGTAAAATAAGAAAGAATATTTAATTTTCTGCTTTCTTATCTGTCAGATTGAGAGGGGCAAAGTGGTCATTTTGGCTCAGGCCTTGAAGCAGCTGCGATTTTTGTACACCATGTAAGAGGTCTTAGTACTTTTATTACTACCATCCTGAAGGAATGGGCCCTGCATAGAAAGTTCACTTCTTCTCCTGATTTTCTAGATAATTAGCTATGTAGGTCTGACTCCATTTCATGACTTTGATTTAGCACATGTCATTTTTCCCTATTATAACTTGATTTTTTTTTTAAGATTTTATTTATTTGACAGAGAGAGACACAGCGAGAGAGGGAACACAAGCAGGGGGAGTGGGAGAGGGAGAAGCAGGCTTCCCACGGAGCAGGGAGCCCAATGCGGGGCTCGATGCCAGGACCCTGGGATCATGACCTGAGCCGAAGGCAGACGCTTAACGACTGAGCCACCCAGGTGCCCCTGATTTTTTTTTTTTTTTTTTTTTTTTTTTTTTTTAGCATTTATCCTCCTCATTTAGGCAAAACCTTTCTTGTTTCTCTGGACCAGATTTCCCTACCAACACTTGTGCCACGAACAGGACTTGAGCATAAATGAAATTCTCATTTTATTCCCTCAAATAATTTCACACTTTGTTTAAAACAAACAGACATCCTGAATCCAGGTAAGCTATAGCTTTCAGCATATACGTACACAGTTTAAAGTAGACACATTCTTATTTTCATATATGTCTTATCTTACTTTCTTATTATTAGTTCTTTAAGAACAGAGCCACATGTAATTGCGTTTTAAGATCTTTGTGCATTGAATACTTTGCCTTCATGACTTACTGGTTGTGCATGCTTAATACATTTCTCCTAATTAAAAAGGAACTTATGTCCCACATTTTGGAGACACTAAAATGTTATGCACATGTAAACTATTATTTTTTCTGTGGGTAGCATCTTCAAACTGTCCCCCAGTTAATGAAGGTACCCTGTCTAGAGCTAACCACCTACATTGCTTACACAAATCATCCTAGCTTTTGATTTCTGACTTTAAAATCTGACTTTTTGCTAGTTTTTTTTTCTAACTTACAGAACCTAACTTACAGTCACAGATATTTTATATATGGAAACTCCTTACAGGTCTTTTTTTTTTTTTGAGATTTTATTTTTTTATTAGAGAGAGAGAGAGAGAACACAAGCAGAGGGAGGGGCAGAGGGAGAGGGACAAGCAAACTCCCCACCTCGTGGAGAGCCTGATATGGGTGGGGCTTGATCCCAGGACCCTGAGATCATGACTTGAGTCAAAGTCAGATGCTTAACCAACTGAACCACCCAGGTGCCCCACAAGTCTTCTCTGAAAATAATTTTGGTATTGTTATCTCAAAGAATTTTTTTTTCACATGTCTTTGTTTAATTTAGCTTTGCATGTTCAATTAGAGTTAAGATTGTATTTGTGTGGGGAATTTTATAAAAGGAACATTTCACCTTTTTAAATTGAACATTTCTTGATTGCAAATGACATTTCCAGTGTCATTATTAATATAGATAATTTTTTTAAAACAACTATCTGTGACCAGCTGGATTATTACAAAGCAAGTTTAAATTACTTGGAATGCTTTTTTTTTTTTCTTTAAATCTAGAATGACTATTATTGGAAATTTAGATAAGCATTACAACTTCTAGAAAGTATAAGGGATTAATGTATTTCTGGATTTTTTTTTCCTTAGGTCCAAGGTACTTTAAACTTTTAAAGTGGTCTACTTTTTGGAGTTTAAAATGATTTATGCTTTTGATGAGAACATGAGGCTCCCATGGTTTGAGATATTAAACATTATAAAGATTATGCCAATGATCTAGCATTCTAAGATGTCCCAGTCATAGTTCTTTATATCACTAGTATTAGAGTTATAGAAATTTTCCTACTGGTACTAGATCAGCTCTTCTAAGTTTCACCAGGGATGACTGAAACTATTGTTTCAAATTCATTCTAGAACCATTTAAATATCTAAACATTCTAATAATTGAAGGATATTGTTCTTCAGCTTCTGACACAATCTCAACTCTGCAATGATATTTGAGTAACAGCAGAAATGGTATTTCAACTTTCTGAACCTAAATTTATGAATTTGTACAGATAAAAGGGTTTATCTTAAACATTAAAATGTGCTTGTAATTAAAAATGCCAAACCCATTTAATACATGTTAGTCTCCCTAAAATTAATTGAACCTACTGTAAAGAGTTTCAGAATAAGTTTTATTTGAAGTGAAGAGTATACAGATTCCTTGAACATCAAACTTTAAACACAAATGTATAAGCAAACACAATGTTAAAAAGAAAACACTCTTTCCAATCTGAGTCATCTCATTATTTTGTCTTCTCAGCACATATTATGTAGATAATTCATTGTTTTACTCAATGTAATGTTTGTTTGGAGTCTCCAGTTATTTGGAATTGTGTCTGATTATTCTTATTGAAGGGTAAGCATTGCACATCCCTGTTTTAGACAGGACAGGAACATTAGGCTGAAAGTATAATTATAGGACCTCAAAGGCTTAATGTAAGAAACATTTATTCTATACTCGGTATAGAAGTTGACAGGAATATTTACCCACTCTAGAACCCAGAATAAGGAAGGTTTTGCATCTTGAAATTCCAATACCTGGAACCTTCAGTCTTTTCTCTTTCTACTTTTTATTTTTTTGTAATGGGTCCATTTTGGAAATTAAACATGTTCCTCCTTCTGTTCATATTTAATTGGCTCAAACTATTCACATGGTCCTATCCAGCTACATGAACATGGGAAAAGCTGGGCAAGAAATGCTTGGTGAACATTTATTCTGCTGTGCCACCAACAGTAACAAATATTTATTGAGTACCCATAAATATGTAAATCACTGAGCAAAATCCTGAGCACAGAGTAAGATACTGATCCCCAACTGTCCTCAGGAAATCTATAAGCTAACCATGGAAGTATTTCTTCAATAATACAATCATCCAACTGAAATGATACAACTTCTTCCAAGGATTCCAAAAATTAAGTATTCATTCACATTTGGAAGAAAGAGAATACCCAGTAAAAATAATAAAATACTGTAGAATATTTTTCCTATGGATATGAACACAGTTATATATTATTATCATTATTATTATTATATACATATATATGTATTATTATGTAGGTAATTTTAACATCAATTACAATTTAAAAATAATGATTCAGAGAGCTTAAATGCCTTACTCAAGACATACAGCCAATAAGTACTGAGACAAGGTGTAATTCATCTCATTCAGGTAAAAATTACCCTGCCTTAAGGGTACAACCTAGCAGTTCTCTACCTGCAAGAGAATATTCCAACTGCTGGAATCCAAGGCAATAGTCAGATGGTCACAGACAGTGATAGATCTCTCTTGATCTCCGTGCCACTCTTGTTTTTCTGTTGAACCACTGAGATGAATCTTCCTTTGAGCAGCCCATTTTTATGATACTTTATTAAATTTGTAGGTTGATGGTGTATTATTGGTCAGGGTTCACCAGAGAAACAAAAGCAATAGGATGTGTGTGTGTGTGTGTGTGTGTGTGTGTGTGTGTGTGAATATTTTATTTACTTATTTATTCATTTATTTGCTTGTTCATTTGTTCATTTTTTCATTCATTGGGCAAGTTTCAAATTGGCAGGGTAGGCTTTTAGGCAGGAAACCGGGGAAGAGTTGATGTTGCAGTTAGAATCAGAAGGCAGACTGCGGTCAGAATTCCCTCTTCCTTGGGGGATGTCAGTTTTTGTTGTTGTTGTTTTGTTTTTGTTTTTGTTTTCTCTTTTAAAATGTATCTTAGCCAGAATAGGAAAGTAATGCTAGGATTACAATCACCAAACTTCAGGTGCTTAATGCAAGAAACATTTGTTTCAACTCGTTGCATAAGACCCACTAAAATTATGGAGGGTAATTTGCTTTACTCAGTCTACTGATTTGAATGTTAATCTCATCTGAAAAATATCTTCACAGCAATATCTAGACTTGTGTTTGACCATTTATCTGGATTCTGTGGCCTAACAAAGTTGACATATAAAATTCACCATCACAGGTCAGAAAGTTACTGGTAAAATACTTAGAAAATTATTTAAAGAAAGATTTTTTTTCTCCCATACTAATATAATCCATATTTTTATCATTAAGTTTATAGAATGAATCATAACACCCAAATGTCTTTCCAGACTTATTTTACATTTAAATATGCTTAAAAGGCACACATTTGGGGTACATGGGTGGTGCAGTCAGTTGAGCGACTGACTCTTGATTTTGGCTGAGGTCATGATCTCAGGGTCCTAAGGCTGAGCTCCATGTTGGGCTCTAGGTTCAGCACAGAGTCTTCTTGACATTCTCTCTCCCTCTGCTTCTGCCCCTTCCATTCGTGATCTCTCTCTAAAATAAATAAATCTTTTTAAAAAATTAAAATACATAAAAAGCACAAAATTAAGCCCAAGTCTATAGAATTTTTACTGAAAATTAGTAGGTGACACTGTTGATTTCATCCTTCCTCTTCCTAGAGAGAAGCTCTTCTCCAAGTAAATATAGCTCAGTGACTTAATAAGTATTCACACCACACCTGTTGAAAGCCAGTGAGCAGCCCTATTCTCTCCTGTATCTACTGTGTCATTCATTTCCCATCATATACATCCTTACAGTCTTAATTCTATTTTCACATGCATTGGCCTTGATTCCCCAAGATTATTTCCCTAGAGAATAATATGCTTCTTTACATAAGGGATTGTGTCTCTTATTTGTAAGCTCTACAGCACTGTACACAAAGCAAGTGTTTTAAAATATTGCTTTGATATGTTACAAATGAAATTTCTTTTATTTCAGAGATTTTTATTTAGAGAGGAATGAAATCCTTATAAAAACTTGACTTATTCAAGAAGAATGACTTATGCATGACTTAGGTGTCAAAAGTACATCTTCGGAAAAATTCAGTATGAGAAGTATTGAATCAGGCATCAGGAGGACTGGCATCTCCTTCTGGCTCCGTGGCAAACTAACGAGTGATTCAGGGCAGTTCAACCCTTTCTGTACTTGAGACCCCCACCTAGCAAAAGAGAGACCTGGACCAGAAAGCTTTAAGGCCTTAAAGTTTCTAAGGTTCTATAATTCTTTGAAATATTCTAGGATTTTATTCACATTTTTATTTCTCCTAAATTATCTTGGTTACATTATCTTATTCACATAAGATAATCCCCTTAAAGTATGATGAACATTGAAATAATACCTTAAAATTGTTTTGCAATTTTCAGAAGAAAAATTTTGTAGAAAGAATTATATAATTAATAAAGGAAATCCAGATGGCACATGATAAACAGAAACAGTCTGGTGTATCATCCTGTTGTAGTTGAAAGATATTTTGAAAAAGAAAAATAAAAAAGCAATGAATAATTTTGAAAGGATTGACTTCCTTCAGCATGATGGTTGACATTTCTGATTATTTTCTATGTTGTTATGATTGACAGTTTGAATACATCTAAATGAAATATTAGCAATCCAGGCCCAAATTGTGTAAAAAATCTCCTTGTCCAGAATGAGTGTCAAACTCCCAATATAATCCAGTTACAAGACTCCTGCAAATCACAATCCTGTCATTTTTTTAAATGGGAAATATACAAGCATAGTAATTGCTTCTTGGTAGGATACTTTTTTTTTTTGAGGGGTCAAATTTAAAACATCTGCAGACAGATGGAAGGGAAACTAGAATTAGGGCTGTTACCAAAATCTCCTGCAGCTGTCAGGGTGTGTTTGAGGCCGTCCTAAGCGTTCATTAGCAACAGGCAATACTACATCCTGGGAGAAAGAAACAGGACCTGGTGGGAGAGGGATGTCCTTCTCCTGGCTAATTGTTTTGGCTAATGTGAGTGAGGGATGATTAGATTCATCCTTGCAGAATACTGTTCCCCCTGGGCCTGGACTCAAGCTTCTACTTGAAATTTTTGGTGTACTTTCCGGTCATCGGACCACGTGGTAACTTCCAGTCATTCCAGGGTGAACCAACTCACGCCCCAGGCGCCAATTCCTCACACCTCCCACACCCACATTCTTCCTGTTATGATCCTCACCCAATTTCTTGTGCTTATTTTAACCTTTGAAGAGAAGGAGAAAAAGAGCAAGTTCAGCACACTGCAGAACTTGACCACATTGTGAGATACAACAAAACTAGCCTGTACTGTAGAAGCAGGGACCTTCTGGAGACATTGGACCCATTTCATGCTGTGTATACCATCTGGGCTCTCCTATCTTCTTCAGGTGATAATCATTCTAGATTTTTTTGTTTTTTTTATTTTCTATGTCTTTGTTTCATGAAAACAAACTCAAGATGCTCTTGCTTGGTGTCATATAACTTGACCAAATCCAGTGGATTCTTTGCCATCAAAAAGGAAGGGAAAGGAGAAGAGACATGCAAAGGAAATATTTGCTTACAGCAAGAAGAATATTCACCCAACAGCTATCATGCATATTGTATTTTTATTGATGGTTGGGGGTTCTTTTCCTTTTCTCTTATGTAGTTTTTACTAAATAGGAAGGTGACTCCATATTGAAATTCTTCACAGTGACCAAACAGTTCTATTGTTTCTCAGGCATGTCACATGATTTCCAGACTCTGCAATGTGTGCTCACTACATCTCTTCTGTCAAGAATGCTCTGATATACTTATTTCCTTTGTCTCAATATTACTCATCTTTTAAGACCCTTCAAAGCCATTTTATACTCTGTATGTGACACATACTATCTGCTACAATTATAGGCCACATGGTAAATCCTGTCTGGGACCATAATCTTTCTTTGCTTATATGATTTCCCCAAATAGATTCTAAACCTCTCAGTGGCCAAGATCTGTGATACACTTCTTCATGTTAGCATTATCCTTAAAACATCTTACACAGAGTAGGAGTTCATGGGATGATGATAATGGTAATAACCTGAGGTTCTATTTGGAATGGAAAGTGGTTTAAACAAATACTTGTGGAGATAATTGCATCATATATTTTCAAGATGTCATAACAAAAATATGTTCAAAGATAAATGTTCTGTGGGCTGAAGTTTCACCATTTATCATGACTCAGTAGTATTCAAGTTTGCCTTTTATTTAAGGGCAAGCCCCTTTCCAATAAGAGGGTGGAGTGCAATGCAGTTCTCGTAGCAAGAGTGAGAAAGTAGTTTAACTCTTACAACCTTGAGAATTAAACAAGAATTGTTACTGGAAATGTAGGTAGAAAGAAAATGGAAGTCCAAATATGAAATGAAGAGCCTGCAAGTAGAAAACATGTGGTTGGCCTCAAATCAGCTCTTGGGCCATCAGGTCCAGATCTACTTCTGTACTAAGGAAGCTGTAGCAGAAGGGGCTAAGTAGGGCCTTTTCCACGGGGTCATTTGAGTTGGGAATGAGTTGGCAATGTTGTTGGCTGTCCAAGAACATCACGGATATACTTCAAGCATCAGTCAGCCTCATGACTACTAAAACAAAAAGCAGACTAACTATTGATCAGTATACTGATTGGTTCACCCTTCATTTATTCCTGGAAGGAAGGGAGACAAGAAACCGCAGGTAATAATACTTACATTCTTTCAGTGCCTGGTTATCTTGGCACTTTTTTATAACTTTGCATATATTGACCCTCTTAATTCTCACAATAGTCTTAAGAAGTATGTGCTGTTATTATCTTGATTTTTCAAAAGGAAAATGGAGGCATAAAAGGTTAAGCAACATGTTCAAGCTCACGCATGGCTAGTGAGTGGAGGAAATGGAATTCAAACACACGTAGTCTAGATGCAAGGGACGGGCCCACACTAAACCATGTCATTAGATATTTCATGTTGTTGTGTGGCAAGGTTTGGGCAAGGATGGGGCAGATTCTAAGTTTATAGTTGGTAACCTGAATAGAATAATTGGACTTTGAAAGCAGTTGATGAAGGCAGGCAATCAGTACGTTTATTACCCAAGGGTTTCCCTCTGGTCCTGAATGAGGGTGACTCGTGTGGGTAAATTTTGATACGTCCCTAGAGTCCTTGCTTGGTAATATGTGAAGTCCTTGGCCATCAGCACACTGAGTGCTGGCAGTCATGCTTGCCCAGGAACAATCCAGAGGGCCATAGTATCTTCCATATCTATGGCTTTAGCACAGCTGTGCTTCTGATGCTGACATGAGGTCCTGTTCTGTGTGGTTCCCTCTTCATTTTTTTTAAGATTTTATTTATTTATTTTTGACAGAGAGAGAGACAGCGAGAGAGGGATCACAAGCAGGGGGAGTGGGAGAGGGAGAAGCAGGCTTCCTGCTGAGCAGAGAGCCCGACGCGGGGCTCGATCCCAGGACCCTGGGATCATGACCTGAGCCGAAGTCAGACGCTTAACCAACTGAGTCACCCAGGTGCCCCAGTGTTTCCCTCTTTAAAGCTGGAGTTGCTACATGTTGTCAATAAAGATACCCTGGAGTTTGTCTGCAGTTAATGTCACCTGGTTGGCTCTTATAGAGTAAATAGAGCACTGAGTGCAGGTCAAGTCACATCCCCAGTCTAACAAATTCCATACCTACAATTTTACCAAACACCACACTACTTATGTTTATTAGACGGTAACAATACCCACGATATTCATGCATCACATCTTAGTATTTTGTTGAATGTTTAACACAGAACATGAACTATTACATAATTCAAACCAATTTATTTGGACTAAAATTTATATCCTTAAATACTCTTCAGCACTTCAAAATACTAAAAGCCTCAATATAAACCACTGCAGCTCCCATCCAAGCCTGTGCTTGAAATTTATTTCCTCATTTAGCACTTAGATCAAAAGGGACTCTAGTCCTTCATGCAGTGCCTTATGTATATACCATCCTTTTGTGAAGAGGTCAGTTTAACTTTCATCTCAAGTGTAATTACTTTCTTTCAAATATTAAAGATTTCTGTCTACTCACTACTAGGATGCCTCTCTCTACAACTTTTTTCTTTTCTTTTTCTTTTTCTTCTTTTTATTTTTTGCCCGTCACTGCTGTTCATCTGCCTTTCCAGTTGCCTCTATTTCTTTTCCTAGTGATGGTTTTCTTTAGGTTTTCTTATTTCCTCCATCTGTCACAGAGGATCTTTTATTATTTGTAAAACATTGTGAAACTAAATTTCAGGTTTATAGAGCTTCTACTTCAAGTTGTTACACAGGCCACATGTATTTATTTCACTTCCTGAGAATTCAGTGATATGACAATACAGAAGTAGAGATGACAAAAAAAAGATTGCTGAGTGACATGAGGCTAGCATTAGAACAAACATTCAATTAATTTCTAAATAATGAAATTCAGATGGAATTACTCAAAATATACATCAGATGAAGGGTACTCAAGTTAAACCCATTACAAAAGAAAACTTCACAAAATAAAAATGAGCTGCTGTGTATGAAATAAACAAACAAACCCACAATTACTAACATAAAATGTTAGACCTGAAAAGAATGTCTTGGAAATTGCCAGAATATGTACAGAAAGAGAAAGAGACCAAAATGTAAGAAAACAGTATTAGAGATAAATGATAATTCTAGGAAGGTCAGCATCAGAGTTCTTTAAAGCCGGAACGGGGCACCTGGGTGGCTCAGTTGGTTAAGTGACTGCCTTTGGCTCAGGTCATGATCCTGGAGTCCCGGGATCGAGTCCCACATTGGGCTCCCTGCTCAGCAGGGAGTCTGCTTCTCCCTCTGACCCTCTTCCCTCTCGTGCTCTCTATCTCTCATTCTCTCTCTCTCAAATAAATAAATAAAATCTTTAAAAAAATAAAAAATAAAAAAAAAAATAAAGGCAGAATGAAGAAAATGGAGGCTATGGTAGAGAAAATGGTGGCTCCCAAAGATGTCTCTGTCTTCATTGCCAGACCCTGTGAATATGCTAGCTGACATGACTGAGCAGCATCTACAGGTGTGATTAAGTTAAGTCTCTTAAGATGGGGAGAGTACCCTGAGTTATCCAGGTGAACCCAATGTAATCACAAGGGTCTTTATAAGAGAAAGGGAGGGCAGAGTCAGAGAGTGTGATGAGGGAAGCTTAAGTCTCAATGATTCCGGCACCTGGGTGGCTCAGATGGTTAAGCGTCTGCCTTCGGCTCAGTTCATGATCCCAGAGTCCTGGGATCGAGTCCCGCATCAGGCTCCCTGCTCCTTGGGAGCCTGCTTCTCCCTCTGCCTCTCTCTCTCTCTCTCATGAATAAATAAATAAAAAGTTTTAAAAAAAAAGTCTCAATGATTCGAGGAAGGGCCTGGCAGGCAGACAAGGCAATGGATGCTCCTTTAGAACATCCAGAATTAATGCAGCGGGGCTGACACCTTGATTTCAGGACTTCTGATCTCCAGAACTGTAAGATAATGACTCTCGTGTTTTAAGCTATTAGGGTTGTGGTGATTTGTTACAGTAGCAGTGAGAAATTAATAAAGAGAGGATGAAATAATCAAGGGGAAAATAGAATGGGATTTCTGAAAAGAAACAAAACAAAACAAAAAAACAGTGTTTTTGAGAGTGAATGAATCTAAGTACAAAACAACATTCCGTGGTGGGGGTGGGGAGGGGACTGCAGCTAGTACATCATGAAACTTAGAATAAGAGAAGATTTTTAAAATTTGTTGCAGAAGAATTCAAAATAAAACTGAAAGCTAAACTAAACAGCTGTCTGCCAAGGATCAATTTTAAGATGGGCATCATAGTTCTCATAAGCATCATTGGACACTAGGTGATAGAATATGTCTTCAAATGTTTAGGATAAATGGTTTTAAAAATTGATATCTATCCTCAGGCAAAATATTAAAGTGAGAAGCAAAGGCATTCTGGAAATGTAAAAACTCAGTTTACTACCTGTAAATTCTTCCTTAAAAAATATGTAACATGGGGCGCTCAGTCGTTAAGCGTCTGCCTTCGGCTCAGGTCATGATCCCAGGGTCCTGGCATCGAGCCCCGCATCGGGCTCCCAGCTCCGCAGGAAGCCTGCTTCTCCCTCTCACACTTCCTCTGCTTGTGTTCCCCCTCTCACTGTCTCTCTCTGTCAAGTAAATAAATAAAATCTTAAAAAAATATATGTAACATGTACTCTGGCAAAATGAAGCATGGATCTGAAAAAAAGAAAAATAGGAAATCCAAGAACACATGTACCAGATTCAGAGAAGTAAAGAATAGAGATTTCTGAATAATTGCTAAGTAGCAGTGTAGAAACTAAGTGATTCAACTTAAAAAAAGGAAGTCAGTGAGTTTTGAGAACTTGTTCAAGAAGAAAATGAACACCTTGGGGCTGACGATACAAGGAGGAAGCTGGGTGGTTTGGAGATAAGGTAAATGCATATTAAATCATAAAATTTTATTAAAAAGTACACTGTGCCCTCACAATTCTACCAGTCTTCACTATTTCTTTGCTATTTGACATTTTCTATTCTTGTGCATTTGAAGAACTCATAAAAAATTCTGGTTTTGGAGTGCCTGGGTGGCTCGGTTGTTAAGCATCTGCCTTCAGCTCAGGTCATGATCCCGGGGTCCTGGGATTGAGTCCTGGGAGCGAGCCCCGCATAGGACAACCTGCTCCGCGGGAAGCCTGCTTCTCCCTCTCCCAATCCCCCTGCTTGTATTCCCTCTCTCGCTGTGTCTCTCTCTTTCAAATAAATAAATAAAATCTTAAAAAAAAAAAAAAAATTCTGGTTTGGTCCCAACAGGAAGCATCAATTAATTGAAAAAACAGTTTTATTTTTTATATAAAAAAAATAAAGTGGATGTGAGTTTGAATCCAGGCTCTGATTTTTAGTGAATATTGAATCCGATACTGTCCTTACTGAGTTTAGGTTTTATCATCTCTAAGCTGGACAAAGAGTTCCAATTTATATAAGTTAAAGAATTTATATGAGGTAACCTGTAAAAACCTCCATCATCATGCAAGCATTTATTATGTTTTTGCCTTCATATGTTACCTTTGGAAGCATAAATTTCAGCTCTTTTACTATTCACTCTCCTTAATAAGATCTTGAGGTCTCATAGTTTACAAGTTTCTACTCCCTTCAATTTAGGGCTAACATTCTCTTCAAAGTCTCTTCAGAAGTTGTTCTTTTAGGGCATCTGGCTGCCTTAGTCGGTGGAGTGGGTGACTTTTGATCATCGCAGTTGTGAATTCAAGCCCTGTGTTGGGTGTGGAGATTACTTAAAAATAAAATCTTAGAAAAAGATGTTTATTTTTTTTATTTTTTATTTTTAGGAATCTACATACAACCAAAGTCTAAATTTCAAAAGGGAGCACTGATGAGAGGATTTTTCATGTTTTCAAGTAAGAGCATTTCTTTTCCTTATAATGGCAGTTAAATACTTGTTTAGTGAACGGGGAGGAGAATTTTAAATTCGTTTACAGGCTTGTTCCTTTTTACACCTACTCCTACTACTTATTGCCCAGGGAGTTTAAAAGAACATGCCTGATAGCATAGTTGCAAAATCTGTAGCAGTCGAAATGGTCCAACCATTTTTATAAACTTTTGGCTTTCAGTTCAGACTTTTGGAAATTTCAACATTATTTGCAGTTCCTGGAAATATTTTTTCAGAGCAAAACAAAGGAACTGAATTCCTAGCAACCAATGATTTTTCAGCCTACTCTTGTTTAACTATTGGGCGGCTTTGTAGCCTCCCATTATTTGACCCCTGAGCAATATACATTTTTTTTTTTTTTTGTACTTTCTCCATCTTAAGTGCCCGATATAGATTTTTGCAACATGTTTCCTCCATAGGACTTGTATCTAATGTGATGCCTCGAGTCCTCACAATATCAAAGGGATTTTTGTGATCATAGTTCTATCAGATTTTATTAGTATATGTATTTCAAATAGACATTTATTTCCAAACAACCCCTGGGATATATATATTTTTTATACTCTCAGCACTTTGATCTGGTGCTGTGTCTGTGAGAGCTTATGAATAGGCAATGAGGTCAGCATCAACTCTACTGCAATTTTCTGGTGGTCCTCCCCTAAAGTTTCTTCCTCTTTACATTGCTGGACGACCAGAAGTCTGCAACATGGGGGAAGGAGTGCCTCTCTTGCTTCCTTTGCCAATTCCCAGCCAGAGGGCCCTCTTGAATGCAATAATATTCAAATTCTAATTTTGAAGAGCCTGAAAAAGGCTTTGCTGTTGTGATTTTTTTTTTCCTTTCATCCTCAAGCATGCACGCACATATATACTGACTCTTCTCTCCTGAGGCGGATGGCACGCGGAAAGAGAGCGTGGATGGACTTCGTTTCCAGTTCGACATGTAAGAGGATTAGAAATCACTACTCCATCCTAACAAGTAAAAAACTGAGCAGACCGAAAAATCTACAACTGACTTAAGTCCCTCAGAGCAAAGAACCCAGGGCAAACTGCTGCCCCCAAGATAGGAGGAACAGGTGAACAAAGGGAATCCCGGCTGAGGAAGCAGAAACCCACCATCTGCTTCCGCTGCAGGAAGCAGTGCTGGGGTAGGAAAACCTGAACTGCAATTGCTAGATTTCTGGAGGCTCTGTGTGGTGGGAAGGTCCCGGAGTTCAAAACTCTAGGAGTATTCAGTGGGAGATGGGCCCTCAAGAGATTGTGAGGTTTACGTCCAGAGCTTGACAAGATTGCCACAGGAACTATCTAGAGAGAAATCCCCTCAGGCTTCCAGCAGTGGGAGGGGGGGAAAAGAGGCATTTGAAATAAACCACAGCACTCTGTTTTTCTTAACAAGTCCTGCCCTCAGGGGAAACGCGGTAACCGAGTCCTAACCCACCCATGGGGTATTATGAAAGCCTAGCTGACCTGGGGAGGAGGGATAGCCAGCTCCAGCCCCTATAATTTCATGTGGGAGAAGGAAAATACTTACCTCCAGCCCTGTCTAGTTACCCTGTTCCACCTAGCTGAGGAAGGAAAGCCGGAGAAACTCTTAGTGAAGTTCACAGCCCAGAGGCATTGCCTCAATAAAAGATTAAGATCCAATCCCAGGAATGTAGAGTTTCCCCTTGCCCTACACTTCACCAGCACATTACTAAAGGCTGACTTACAGCAGTTCCTTTTCCTTGACGCGTGCTGTCCTGCTCTCAAGAAAAATTACAATCCTATCGAAGGCAGAAAACCCAATTTGAAGAGGCAGATTAAGCATCAAGACCAGACATGGTAAGGATGTTGGAATGATCAGACCAGGAATTTAAAACAACTGTGATTCATATGCTAAGGGCTCTAATAGGTAAGGTGGACAACATGCAAGACCAGATGGGCAGTGTAAGCAAAGAAATGGAAATCCTAAAAAAGAACCAAGAAGAAATGCTAGAGATCAAAAACACTGTAATAATGAAAATAAGCCTTTAATGAACTTATTAGCAGACTGGATACAGCTGAGGAAAGAATCTCTGACCTAAAAGATATATCAACAGAATCCTCAAACAGATAAGAGAGCAAAAACTGAGAAAAACAGAACAAAATGTCTAAGGACCATGGGAAAAAACTGAAAAAAAGGTGTACATGTACTGGGAGTATCAGAAAGAAGAAAAAGAGTGAAGAACAGAAGAAATATTTGAAACAATAATGACTGAGAATTTCCCAAAATTAATGTCAGATGTCTGACACCAAACCACAGATCCAGGAAGCTCAGAAAGCACAAAGCAAGATAAATACAAAAAAAAATTACACCTTGGCATATTATTTTCTAATAGGCCTTTATCTTTGATTTTCTAAAAGGGGTGGGTGGGTGGGGGGACAGAAAGAGGGGGAGATTTGCAGGTTGAGGGGTGGGAAACACATTTAATTATAGAGGAACAGACGAGATTACATCACACTTGTTCCCAGAAACCATGCAAACAAGAAGAGAAGTAAATGAAATATTTAAAGTGTTGAGAGGAAAAAAAACACACACCAAAGTAGAATTCTGTACCCTATGAAAATATCCTTCAAAAGTGAATAAGAAATAATGACTTTCTTAACTGGCCAAAAATTGAGGAAATTTGTTGCTAATAGACCTTCTCAAGGAATGTAAAAACAAAATTATTGAGAAAAGGAAAATCCTATAGGTCAGAAACTCAGACCTAAATAAAGAGAAGAGCATTGAAGAAGGAATAAATGAAGGTAAAAACTCTCATTTTTCTCATTCTTCTTTGCTCTAACAGATAACAGGGTTTTTTTTCCCTCAAATCAATAGAAAAAATTTTCAGTTATGTATGTTTATTTATGTATCATACACATTTATTATGCAGGCTTACATGTAAGTGAAATGAATGACAATGATACAAGGGATGGAAAGAAGGAATTAGGGTTATTTTGTTTTAAGGTACACTACTCGTGAAGTAATATAGTGTTATTTAAAAAAAAAGATTTGAATTACTTGTGAATGTATGTTGCAAACTCTAGGGCAACCACTAAAAAGTTAAAAAAATATAACAAATGCTAAGAAAGGAGAGAAAATGGAATCATATAAAATGTTCAATTAAAACTACAAAAGGCAGAAAAAGAGTGAAAGACAAAAATAGGAACAAAGAACAATGACAACAAATAGAAAGTAGGTTCAGTTATTCTCCTACTTCACTTGCTAGAAAATTGGGTTTTCAAAATAAAAGAAGGAAGGTGTCACGATGGCCCAGTGGTCTAAGGTGCCAGACTCAAAGTGCTCAAAATAGAAGAAGGACATATCCTTCACATACCTTCTTCATGGTGGCTCTTAATTTTGTCTTATTTTGGTTTGGCCTCCTCTGTCCTCCTCTATTTCTTGCATATGCCTTACTTTTTTGTTTTTTGTTTTTTGTTTTTTTGTTTTCTGTCAATCTTGTCCACATCATAGTTGGGCCTTCTACGTTCTTTGAAAACCAAAGTTTGAGATTCTGAACTTTGGCTGTGACAGTCCTTCCGGAGCATAGATATCTCCCACCTGGTTAATTAAGCTTACCGTCACTTTTAGCTGGCTAAGACATAGACTTCTTGTCCATGCATCTTCCCGGCTTTGACACAACTTATCCCACTAGAGTAAGGATGCTCATAGACCTGGTGTCTTCCAGTGTGGTCTCCCCACTATGGAACTATGGCAGGACCAAGAGAGTGTTAATCATGTTTCTCTCTTACCATGCTCTTCCATTGTCTTTACTTCATGTTAGCAGAGTTTACAGAGCATAGTGGTTCCACTCAAATGATCTCAACTGAAGGAATGAGTCACAGTCCCTGAATTTGGTACTCTTTCAATTATCTAATAGACTTTCCTCATCCTCAGGTCAAACTCAGAGGAAATACTGAGACACAAGTCAATTTCCCTTTCTCCCTTCCTCCAGTCTCTGATCAACCTTCAGGATCAGAGCAAAGTGTTCTTTCTTTTACCATGGTCCTTCCTGTACTAACCTTGGGAAAACATGGTTGCTTTCTCCAGTTATTGTAAAATACCTAGTTTAGCCCTATATATTTTAACGAAAACTCAAGAAATCAAACCAATCCTATTTTTCTCTGCGATGACAAAATTTATGATCACAGTCTTGTAAAATGTTACTGATAGGGTAACTATTATCATCCTCTTTCTCTTTACATTTCTTCGGAAGCACACTCTCATGTTCTTATCCTCCAGTGATTCCTACAGCCTTGGACCTCAGGTCAATCAGCATGATGCTTATATATGCAGAAAAGCTCAATTGAGAATGGTATATTAATACTTTCCCAATCATTACCTGCATTGCCATTCTCATCTATCTTCTCTTCTGAATTCAGATGCTTATTTCAATTACCCTTTTAAAAACTTCTGGGAAATCCAGTAATTGATGCAAAAATCTTTATGTAAACTTGAATTCTTTATGTCCTTCTCTACCCCTCAAACTCTCTTGTAAATCTCATTTAATGGTATCATTTCTTACTTGATGCCCTACTACAGAAACTACAATTACTCTTGACTTTATCATTTCCTCCATCTTACCCTCCCCTCCAATTAAGTATGTCTCAGGTGCACTGGCTCCTGAGTAATCTTTGCAAAATTTTTAGGAAAGTGATTGATCTCTCTAAATGTAAGCTGCTTTTTTAATTGTTTTGTACAAACAAGGTATGATTATATGGATCACAGATTTAGGGAGAATTAAGGGAGATAATGAATGGATGTAAATTTCTTGGTAAACAGTTGCAATTACTCTTGTTTCTCCCCTCCTAAGCTTCCATAAGCTTCTCTTTTCCTACTGGGTCCTTCTGTATTATGTTCCAACTGTTAGCAAAATATTCAAGTTTCTTCTTCCCTTGCCACCATCTTTAACACCTGGAGCACTCCGTGCCAGAGGCACTCTGAATTTTTTTCTCATTCAGGTCATGCCTTGCAATTTCATAATCAGGTGTGCCCTTTACTGTTTGTCTCAGTGTTTCAAATGCATTTCTGCTGTGCTCACTTTGCAATTCTGCCATTTATTCTTCCAGTGACCTTGAGAAAATGTTATTATCTCTCTGGGCCTCAGTTTCCTAAATTCAGGGTTAGAGATAAAAATGAAATTGAATTCTTGGAAAACAGTGTGGAGGTGCCTCAAAAAATTAAAAATAGAGCTACCCTATGACCCAGCAATTGCACTACTGGGTATTTACCCCAAAGACACAGATGTAGTGAAAAGAAGGGCCATATGCACCCCAATGTTCATAGCAGCAATGTCCACAATAGCCAAACTGTGGAAAGAGCTGAGATGCCCTTCAACAGATGAATGGATAAAGAAGATGTGGTCCATATATACAATGGAATATTACTCAGCTATCAGAAAGGATGAATACCCAACTTTTACATCAACATGGATGGGACTGTATGAGATTATGCCAAGTGAAAATAGTCAAGCAGAGAAAGTCACTTATCATATGGTTTCACTTATTTGTGGAACATAAGGAACAGCACGGAGGACATTAGGAGAAGGAAGGGAAAAATGAAGGGGGGGGATCGGAGGGGGAGATGAACCATGAAAGATGATGACTCTGAAAAACAAACTGAGGGTTTTAGAGGGGAGGGGGGTGGGGGATGGGTTAGCCCAGTGATGAGTATTAAGGAGGGCAGGTACTGCATGGAGCATTGGGTATTATATGAAACCAATGAATCGTGGATCACTACATCAAAAAACTAATGATGTATTGCATGGTGACTAACGTAACATAATAAAATAAAATTAAAAAAAATGAAACTGAATTCACAGGATCTTTCTGATGATTAAACAAAATAATACATATTGATATTATAAATTGGCCTATTGTAAGGACCCAGTGAATGTTAGCAACTAACTAAAGATTTCATTATTAATTACTATTTCTTATTGTCATCATCAGCAGCAGCAGCAGCAACTTTCCAGAGAGCTCTTACTTAACTTTCAAGAGCTAGTTAAAATATCTTCTCATCTGTAGAGAGGAAATCTGTTCATTCTGTTCATTGCACTATTGTCCTGTGCAATCCTGTGTTCATCTCCTCCTAGCTTCTCAGCATCTTGAAAGCAAACACCGTGATAGTCATCTTTATATTTTCAGTACCTGATCAATGACTGAATCCAGTGGGTACTCAATAAGCAGTTGCTGAAGGAAGAAAAACAAAAATAATAAAACTTATTGTGCTCTTAATGTGTGGTACATTCTTCTAAGATCTCCTATGTATTAAGTCACTCAGGTTTCCAATAGCCCTGTAACTGGCTACCCCTATGGTCACCCCCATTGCACAGGTGAGAAACTGGTGGATGGAGAAGTTGGGTAACTTGGTCACAGCCAGGATTGGAACCTGGGTGGTTTGCCTCCCAATTCTAGGTTTAACCTTAATGCTGAATTGTTTTTCCTGAGCCAAAAGGATGACAAAGCAACAGAGGATGGGATTAGACCTACTCTATGGGACTTTCTGTTTAACATTCTACAATCCTAGGACTTCTTTTACAATCTTTAGTCTAATATATGCAGAAATAACATATTTAAAAATGTATTATTTCTCTGGAAGTTTTAGAAAAGGTTCTAACTGTTCATATTTATTCACTGGGCATATCTAGTCTGATAAAATGATTATGTTTCATATCAATTAATCACAGCATGCCTACTCATACTCTTACCTACTTAGGATTTTATTCAACTTCATTTTCTTGAGATAAGTGGTTCTGTTTTAAATAGAATCAATTAGGAGTTACCTTGAATCTGGAATTTTATAATTCCCAAAGTTTAAGCTCTAACCACCTTCATCTCAAACAAAAGTTTTACTCCAGGTTTGACTATGCTAGGTTTACACATTTAAAAACATATTACATTCAGGTAGGTGCTCCTGGGAAGAATCTGGTGTATAGCAGGGGGCAAACATTTCTCTGAAGGTTTAACCAGCTGCCTGTGTCTCTGAGAAGGGACCTAGGGACCCTCCATGTTTGACACAGCTATTGAAGTAGTGAGAGTAGACAGACTGTATGAAAAAGTAAGCTGAATGAGATAGGGCAGGAAGAGATGCCAATAAAGAGTGAGTTACCACTGTGGTCAACTAAAGCTCAGTCCAGCTGGAGACACTTAGAATTGTTCTCTGAAGGTTAGGGAGCTGGGGTCCTTATCACAACTCTTGTTTGTTGTTGAGGGTTCTGTCTCAGGGGCATTAGTTATCTCACACATCCTAGCCTTCCTGTGTGCAGTGAACAATCTTCTTATAACTTCCACAAAAGCAAGACAAGAGAAGCAGGCCCTTGAGGTGGGATGCTGCCAGAATGACGGAGTTCCACAAGTGCAGCTGAATTGCAGTTCGGTTCAGGGAACCTTAACACAGAGCCTCCTGTTGTCTGCTACAGCCTCCCTAGTCACTGCTCAGAAAAGTTACTACCTTACACTAAGTTCACGCTTTTTGATAACTCATAAAAATTATGGCTGGCCATGAACTATTGAAATAAAGAATATGAAACTGGTTCCTGCTACCGTGATGGGTAGCAAATCTGTTATTGATACTCATTCTCTTCCTTCACTCCCATCCATTCTAGAATCCCCTCATGCTTAGCCAGTTCTCCGATTGGCATATGAGCTGTTTACCTGATAAAGGGTACGTGCACCCCAATGTTTATAGCAGCAATGTCCACAATAGCCAAACTGTGGAAAGAGCCAAGATGTCCATCGACAGATGAATGGGTAAAAAAGATGTGGTATATATATACAATGGAATATTATGCAGCCATCAAAAAACATGAAATCTTGCCATTTGCAACAATGTGGATGGAACTAGACGGTATTATGCTAAGTGAAATAAATCAATCAGAGAAAGACATGTATCATATGATCTCACTGATATGAGGAATTCTTAATGTCAGGAAACAAACTGAGGGTTGCTGGAGTGGGGGGTGGGTGGGAGGGATGGGGTGGCTGGGTGATAGACATTGCAGAGGGTATGTGCTATGGTGAGCGCTGTGAATTGTGTAAGACTGTTGAATCACAGATCTGTACCTCTGAAACAAATAATACATTATATGTTACCAAAGATAAAAAAAGGTAGCAGGAAGGAAAAAATGAAGGGGGGGAAATCGGAGGGGGAGACGAACCATGAGAGACTATGGACCCTGAGAAACAAACTGAGGGTTCTAGAGGGGAGGGGGGTGGGGGGATGGGTTGGCCTGGCGATGGGTATTAAAGAGGGCACGTATTGAATGGAGCACTGGGTGTTATACGCATACAATGAATCATGGAACACTACATCAAAAACTAATGTAATGTATGGTGATTAACATAACATAATAAAATAAAATTTAAAAAAAAATTAGACAAAAATAAACTGAAAAGTGTGAGCAAAAACAAACAAAAAAACCTAGACCTTCGTCCCTTAGGTGTCTGGGTCTTTGGTTACAGGGCCCCTTATCAGGCAATTGTTGCTACAAATTTTTTTCTCCTTTCTGTTATTACTGAGCATAAAGACATAATCCTCCACAAGGTCCAGTACATTTCTCTATGCCTTTATTATGTGGCAGGACATTAGAAATTCATGATAGTCGAGTCAGTGACGCTGTCGATTTACTAATTCCTTTACTTATTTGCTGGTCTAAAGCCATGAGGAACCAAAAATGACTAGGCAAAAGTTAAAGCTTTAGCTTTGGAGGAATCCTCAATATGTCCCCTTGGAAGAAACATTTTCCAACTGGGGTTGAAGACCTTGAATTTTGCAGAGTCTAGCATTGCAGGAGTGAGCAGCACAAGCTCCCCAATGGGTTACTTGCGGGAGAAGGTGATCGTTGTCAATCCCCTCAATATTCGTTTTCTGCATCTGTGTATTTTAGTACTGGTGTCCTTCTCCTTTTTGGTTAGCCATCTCCTAATTTCAAGTGACTTCCACAAGTTCTGTAGAACCATTTAAAATTGTCCTTGCTATAATGTACAGATTAGTGTCACTTTAATTTCAGCATTAAGTAAGACTCAGTTTTCAACATCTCTTGAAAGATCTTGGATGTTCTCTTTTCTCAATACACAATTACTCTGGCACAGGGCCAGAGGTCTTTAAGGAGAGTTTAGCATAACATTTATTGTATATGCTTTTGGTAGCATAACACAGTCTTTCCTCAAGAGTATAATCTCCATTTTGGTCACAGAATCCTGTATCTGAGGCTAGCTCAGGTTTGGAAACTGAGAAAAGGATGGTGATTTTTTTGTTGTATAGGCTAAGAGAAGCCTTGAGATTTCTCTGCAAATCAAGCAACACCCTTATTTATTGCTCATTTATTTCACTGGTAGACACACCCCAGTCTCTTAGCCATCAGAACAGAGCACTGCAGGTGAAAGACCCCTTTTGTGCCATTTTAGTATTGCTGTGCTTTATTGTAATTATGTTTACTTCATTTCTGATGGGTAGAAGCCTGGCTTTTGCTGGTCTGGAACTGTCCTCTTCACTGACACTAGGAGCCTCTCTCTCATGGAATCATCATCTCTTGTGATTTTGGTTCTACAGAGGACAGTCACACTGAGTTCTTCAAAGATGGTAGTGTTCTCCACACTAACACACACCCTCTTGGGTACACCAAGTATTGCCAGATCCCACATTCTTATATATTCAATATCTTGGCCATATTTTAGCATAAAGACCCACTAAGGCCAAACACTTTCTTCCTGCAGTTTTTCTACCTTTACTATTAAATCCTAGGATGGAATTTCAGCAGTGTCTACCCCCAGCTGTAGGAAATGAAGATCTTTAAAAAATGTCCGTGAGGGTCTTCTGTCTTTCCCAGCATTCTCTATTTTATAGGTAGAATATAAATTCTACCTATTTAGAATAGGCTGGCATTTTATTTCTCCAAAGTTTCCAGTGCAAATAAAAAGTAAGTTATTTCCATGATTTTCAAAATTGTCCTTATATTGACATTTTCAAAATTAGAGCTACTCCTTAAGTCAAAGTTGTCTCTCTCTTCCACCTCAATCCCATTCCAAAGAAGGTAAGACTACTAATGAATGTGATGCCAAAAGCAGAGCTTGAGACAAGGACTTATTGAAATGTAGTTTATTTGGAAGGTGATTCCTAGAGACAGAAATGAAGGGATGAGGAAAATGACAGAGGAAAAGGAAAAAAAAAAAAGCTTATTCCCACTGAGAACAACTGAGACTCAATCCCACTGAAAGTAACTAGGACTCATTCCCCTGTGAGCCTCAATCTCTTTAAGAACTGTGTTGAATGCACCTCTGAATGAAGAACAAGAACTTGGGCCTTCATCACCAACTCCTGAGTTCCACTGATGGAAGGATTTGTCCATGGACATTAACGCATTCCTGGGCTGCTTTGCTGGTATTGTCTGAGTGTGATCTGCTCTGTCTATGACAAATGCAGCTTAGAATGGGCCAAGGGTGTGTGGCATAGGGCACAAAAAGAAGCATTTCCCTTCTATACATGATCTCATTTATACTTACAATGTCCATTTTACAGATGAGAAAATTGAATGCTGATAGTTATAAATCAAACAAGAAGGTTCTATACATAATAACAAGTGCTCCAAAAGGTATATTATTCTTTTCAATCAAACCAAAGGTATATTGCTCCTTTCAGTCGAACAAAGAGATTAATTTTTTTCCAAATCTTAATTAAAATATTTTTCTATGAGGGATTCATTGTTTTTTTAAAGAAGTTTTGTGGATTGGGGTTGAGAAAGGAAGTGATATAAACAGTGTGTTATTGTCATAGATATGCAATGCCAATCAGAGGCAAAGAGGCAATGATACACATGCATGAAACTCAAGGAAAGCATTTTTGAGAGTATATTAGTTTTGTTTTTTTGATTTTGTTTTTGTTTTTGTTTTGCTGCTGTAACAATGAAAATCTTCGCTTAAAACAACACAAATTTATTATCTTACAATGATTCCAACTTGGCCAATTTCTTTCCTCTGGGGTCCGACAATTTCAGAAGGCTAAAATAAAGATGTTGGCCAACTTGGCTTTTATCATGAGTTCCTGGGAAGAATCTACAGATCTTCAAATTATGATGGGGTTATGTCAAATAAATCCATTGTAACTTGAAAATATTATAAGTCAGAAATGCATCACTACACCCAATGTACTGAAATTAGAACTTAGCCTAGCCTCCTACCTTAAACATGCTCAGAACACTTGCATTAGCCTACGGTTGGGCAAATCATCTAACACAAAGCCTATATTAAAATAAAGTAATGAGTATCTCATGTAATTAATTGAATACTGTCTGAAAGTGAAAAACAGAATGATTCTAAGTATATCAGTTGTTTACTCTTGTGATCATATGGCTGACTGGGAACTGCTGCTCATAGCCACTGCTATGGTACTCAGGAGAGAGTATCGCACTGCATATCGCTTGCCCAGGAACAGATCAAAATTTAAAATTCGAAGTACAGTTTCTGCTTCATGTGAATCACTTTTGAACCATGGTAAAATAGGAAAATTGTAAGTCAGATCATCATAAATTTGGGACCATCTGTATTTCCAAACACACAGGTTTTTGGAAAAATCCATTCCTTGTAGTTGTAGAATTGAGGTTCCCATTTCCTTGCTGGCTGTGTGACTGGGGCTGCTTGTGGCCTCGCCAGGTCCTTCCATCTCAGAGCCAGTAAGGGCTCATCAAATATGCTTATGTTTAGAATCTCTCTGACTTTCCCTTCTGCCACATATCCCTTACTTTGCATTCTCCCCTTTCTTTCTGCTTCTAGCCAGGGAAGGTTCTCTGCTTTTAAGGGCTGCCATGATTAGATTGAACATACTTGGATAATCCAGGTTATCTTTTGTATCTTTGAATCTGTGATCTTAATTACATCAGCAAAGTCTCTTTTGCCATGTAACATAACATATTCATGGATTCCCAGGATTAGGGGTTGGACATCTTGGGAGAACCATTCTGTCTACCAGAGACTTAGTGTGCTTCAAAAAGAAGCAGAAGTGGTTTGGAGATAGGTTTTAGAGGGCTGTGAATGAGACTATATTCATTCTTTCAACAAATATTTGAGTAAATCCTGTTTCTACCATTCTGGTTTAGAATTTTTGCTCTTGAGCAATAGGATATTCTTGAAGATTATTGAACAGAAAAGTAGTAGAATAAAAAAATTCTGCTTTAGAAATATATCCTTGTCAATAGGCTATGGGGACATACTTGAAGCAGAATAGAGACTGATGATTTCTCCATTTTTATAACTGCATTTTAAGCGGAGAGTGATAAGGGCCATTTTGGAAGCAGGTAATGGAAAAATAAAAAAAGGATGTCTTTGAGGAAAGGTGCAGAGTAATCACTGACAAGACTTCATGCTTGGTATAAAAAGGATGAAGAAGATAAGGACCATGAATGATGACTGGGTAATTTGAGCAATAGCAAAATGTCCATTACGATAATTCTGGTTCAAGAAGAACAAAGCAACAACCCCAAATCATTGAAATGCTATGCTTAAACAGAGGCACCAGGTGAGCCAGCAGCAAACAATGAAAATAAAAGCACTTATTTTTGCATTCTCACTTCATTATTCTTTCCACTGTTGCTGCAGGCTGTCAAGATGGATGTTGTCTGTCCTGATGTGTGTTCTATCACTTTGACTCACCCACCAGTAAAGCTCAACCCAGCTATTCAAGTTTCATTCTTGCCTATTTACAGGAACAAAATGTCATCTCAGTAAGTGTCTTTGCAACAAATACATAGGAGAGATTGGAACAAAGCACAGGCTAAAAGTATTAAAAAATGACTCAAATTGAGAATACATTTGAACCAATTGAAGATCACAAGTTATGGTTAAGTTAATCCTACCACTAGGGGAGGGTTGACATTTTTCTTACACATATTCAGATGTTGTCTCCTCTACTACGTGAACCAGAAACATTATGAAGAAATAATGGAATAGACACAGAGTATGACACATATGGTGGGCATTTGTTTGAGCATCTCTGGATAGAAGACTATTAAAAAAAAAACAACTCAGCAGAACTTTTAAGAAATTATTCATTTAAATCTATAGCTTGGCAAATATTTTACTGCTTCAGTTCTCCTACTTAAAAATAGTGTTTATTTTTAGATTAATTTAACAGATATAAACACAACAATGTTGAAGGTCATACTACAATCTGAAACGGTCTTGAATGTTTTTGGTTTGGCTTCATGAAAAATGCATTGTGCCAAACACTTTTTCTCCTTAATTTTTAAGCCCTTGTGTATTTTTAAAGAAAATGCAATCCACATGTTTCTTATGCATTTGTACTTAACTCATCAAATTCCTCTTGTATAAGAGCGACTGGGAGACCAAAAAGACTTTGGAATTTATTTATTTTCCTTTGAAGCTCTTTTTATTAGGAAAGGAATAGCATATTCTTGGGGATAATTCTTTTTAGATGCCCAGGTATTCAGTTTTTCAAGTATATAAATAACATAATCTAAAAGATCTATATTTGTCCTCCTATCTTATTTCCCCTCATCTATTAATATAACGGTAATCTTCATCCTTTTCATTACAATCAGTTGTGATGATATTATTATGGTATGATTTACCATTATTGTTGTTATAAACTTAATAGGAACATTAGTGTTAATGGGGTTATAAAAAATATTTTTATGATCTCTTCATTTACAAAGTGTTTTAACCTCCTATTAATTGAATACTCAAGTGGAAAAAGATTTCCAGGCTTTGTAGTGTACTCACCTATTTCGTTTTCTGATAGACTGTCAGAGAGACAGAATTTGCCAATTGCTTTATGTCCCCCCAAAAGCTTTCAGTTTATCCATCTTATTTCCATTTTTATGATTCTAAGTGTGCTATTCATCTCCCTTAACTATTGTAGGCCTTCTCTATTAAAATTCTTGTACAAAGGTCTGTCTTTGAAAGCTGAATTAAATCTCACTTCCCTTAAACCGTTTAATTGTGGAGCTGAGGGTGCCTGGGTGGCTCAGTTGGTTAACTGACTGCCTTCGGCTCAGGTCATGATCCTGGAGTCCCGGGATCGAGTCCAGCATCGGGCTCCCTGCTTGGCGGGGAGTCTGCTTCTCCCTCTGACCCTCTCCCCTCTTGTGCTATCTCTCATTCTCTCTCTCTCAAATAAATAAATAAAATCTTTAGAAAAAAAAAATTGTGGAGCTGAGTCTGTCCTGCTCATTCCATTTATGGCCTCTTTTTACCTGTGGATACTACATTGTTTTAATTTGCTTATTCTTTGAATTATAGCCTGTTATAGGACTTTAGGTATTCCTAAATAATCATGTAGATGTGTGTTCTGAAACCAAAGAGAGATCCAAGATCTTTTAAAGTAAGGTCTGTGTCTTTTTTTTTTCCTTCACATCTTCTCATTGTACTTAGTTCTGATTGCCACAATTTATGATCTCAGAAATATGGCTGATTGGTTGTTAATTTGCACTGTTTTTAGGTAGCATGTGCTACTTGTTTGCTTTATGGAAAAAAAACACAGCAAAATACTAGATAAAAGTGGATTTTGACTCAGTTTCTTTTTAAAATTAGATTATATGTTTGTAATTTATTGTAAAGTGAGGTTTGGCTCTTAAGATATTAACTAGGGCCTTGAAAACATATTGCGTACAAAAAGAATAAGTGGTGAACAAGACCTTAATAAAAACTGCCAGTTATAAAATACTTTTCATTTGCAAAACAGATACTCATTGACCACAAGCTGCAAGGCATTGCTTAGGCTTTAAGCTAGCTGCTGGGGTGAAGAGAGGAACAATGACCTTTCCTCTCAGACAACTGTCTGTTTTGAGAGTCACAAATGTAGACAGTATCAACCCTGTGTGAAAAGTGATAGGACCAAGGGAGAAGAGTAGAAGCAAGCATCTTCTAATTCCAGAAGAAACACTTTTGGAGAGATCTCAAAGTTAAGCTGGCTGAATAAACTAAGCAATATAACAAGCAAAATAAAAGCCTTTATTTAATAGACACATAGCTCTTGCTTGTGCTGGTTACTATTTTAAGTATGTCACAAACGTTAACTCCTTCAATCTTCGTAACTATCCCATGGATAAGCACTGTTGTGATCCTAATTTTATATGTGAAATACACAAAAAAGTTAAGTGAATTGCCCAAAGTCAGCTGTGCCCAAAGTCAGTGGGCACAGCCAGAACTTAAATATAGGCAGTGTGCCTCCAGAGCCCCAGTTCTTAGTCCCTATGGGAGCCTTCCAATATGGAATTTACATACTCATGAAAGAGCAACACACAGAGCAAGTGGTTTGGCATTGCCTGAGGGCAACTTGAAGCCAAAGAAGTAAATGCGAACAATGTCACATTGAAAAACCAGGATTTTATCTTAAATGAATCATTGTAAACATGGGAATGATAGGGTTTTATTTCAACAATAGAAAGAACACTCTCCAGCCTCGTGGAGTATGGGATATGAAATGACTGGATTGGACATAGAAAGAGCAAGTGGAAGGTATTTGCAATAACATGAGTGAGAAAAACAGTGGAAATAGTGTTGGAGGAAAGCTGAGGCTCATGAGGGTTATTTTAAGGTGGACATTTGAGGGCTGGTAAGCTGTTGGTGTTGGATAAAAGAAAGTCATGCCTGGAGTGATTCCTCTGTTCCTGATGAGGACAACAAAGTAGATAGTGGTGTTGATTGAGATAGGGAAGAAAAAAAAATAACGTTAGAAAATACTCATAATACAATGTAAAAAAAAAAAGTAGAGCTCAGAAGTATATATTCTTAATTGTCCTTTAAAAATATGTGTAAAATATACACATAAAAGCTCTGGTGAAAAGGGGAACAATTATTCATTATAAATGATATACTTTTTAGTAGATTTAAAAATTTTTCTCCTGTATTTTCAAAAGTTTTTGCAATGAACATGAATTATAGTTCCATTAAACTAAAAATAAATGTTACTGGAAATATTTTATTTACTTTTTAAATTTTAACCCCTCCCCAGTGGTTAGGGCTCAAACTCACACCCCGAGATCGGGAATCATATGCTCCATCGACTCAGCCAGTGGGGCACCCCTGTTACTGGAAGGAAATATTTTAAACAGTGATCTTATTTAATGTTAATTGGTACAATCTTCCTGGAAAGTAAAATAAAATACTTACCAAAGGTAGCTCTATTTATTAACCTTGGATCAGGAATTCCCCTCTTAAGAAGCTATTTTAAAATAATACATAATTCTCACGTTTATCTATAATTATATTTATTGTAATGCCATTTATGATACCAAAAACTTGGCATCGATAGTAAGAGTTGTTGAAATGAATTATAGTACAAATGTGTGAATGCATATTACACACTCATTAGAACGGTTACAACAATATTTAATCACCAGGGAAAATACTTAGGATATATGAAAATCGTAGGGTATGAGTTTTTTGTTGCTATTCACATAAGATATTTCTGAGTGGAAAGGGATACTGATTTTCTTCTTTAACTTTTGTATTTTTCAAAATCTGTACAATGTGCCTACATATTTACTTAAAATAATAAAAGTGTTTAGTTTATAGCCTGAATACTCTTACTGATCATTTAATCAGTAATGGGCTGATTCAAATTTCAAATGGGCTAACATTTGGATTTTAAGTACATAACCAAAAAGCAGTGGAAAAGTCACCTGGATTATAAGGCTGGCTATATCAGGGGAGGCAGTTGGTCAAAATCAGGATTGCATAGGAGAATAAGTATGGAGACCCAATGATTATATTAAAAAGTATGGTTTTCAGGAGTATTTGAACATAATAAGAGGGATCATAGCTTTGAACTCAAACACTAAAATTCGGAATTTCAGGTATTGAGAAGATAAAAGGATATTTGTTGGGGCATTATCATTTTGGGATTTGTGGAAAACAATGTTCAGGGTGCACACAAAGATGGCTGCCTCTTCTGCTTGTGTTTTAGGCAGGCTCTGCTTGTGTTACTATGCTTGCTTGCTTGGATAAATTGACTAATATTGAGAAATGGTAGTAATAGGATTTGACTTGTATGGAAAAAGTGAATCTTGAAGTGGCTATGTTTCTCCTATGCCCCATGAAAAGTGACAGAAGCTGTAGAAAATTCTTTATCTTCATGTAACTTTTCCCAGTTTTTGAGGGGAACATAAATATTTTAATTTCACAAAGCTAAAAATCATGGGGTGTTAAAGTAATTGAAATGATGGTATCCATAGGTAAATATCCTTAATGGAATAAAACCTGAGTACTTTTATACTAACCTTTAATATTAATAAAGGTGATATTTATTGAATGGATACTACGTGCAAGTACTTTCAATACATTATTATATTTAATTCTCAGAAGAGACAATACTTAGAGCTCAGAAACAGGGCTGGGAGTGTTTACATTGATTTTGTTATGGGGTTGCCTGGTTAGTAAGCAACAGACTTAATTAGAGAAGTAGGTAGTATTATTTACACTTGATAAATGAGGGAATTAAGTCTTAGAAAGTGTAAATAATTACCCCCAAGTCACATTGCTGGAGTCAAGTTTTGGCATCAAGATTCAAATAGGATTTGGTTTGTGCCCACAATGTTTCCAGTATTCTTGGAAAATAGTATAGCGCTCCTATCCTTTAAGGACACTCCTGAGAATTTGACATGTTAGTGCTGAATCTTTCTCTATACAGATACCTGTTAAATATTTCTTGTGCTGCTTGTTTGTTCCTTTTGTGGTCATACCTCATATATACAGCTGTTAACAATTTAATTTTTATAGTAACTTATCACATGACCTGTATATCTTTGTACTACCATGATTCTCTTCTAGAATGAAAAGACTTCTCCTTTCTTCCCCACATCTTTTCCTTCTTTCTTTCTTCCATCTGTTTCTATCCCTACCTTTCTTCTTTACTATCTTTTTAAAGAAATTTATCTATAGATTTAAACCTTCCAGGATTGGGACGAGGGGAGATTTGATATGGGGGTGGGTGTGAATTTTCATTCTGTGGTTCTTTATTTTACCAAGGGCAGACAAATAATGGAAGCAATTTTTTACTTCAATGACTTTAACAAAATATTTATGTTGGAACTCATTGTTCCTCAGTTTTGCTTGTTCTTATGAAGTAAGAATCATTATCCTCATTTTGCAGATGAGTAAACTAAAACTCAGATTAAATGATGCATCTAAAACCATTCAGGAAGGAAGTATTCTGAATGAGGATTTCTACCCAGAGCTGCTCCGTGTCAATGCTCATGATTTCTTTTCTATTCACATACTATCTTCCTTTATTCCAAAGCATGGGATTATAAGATATCAGGGATGAAAGAACACTTGAGGTTACTTATTCCAATTTATGTTTTAGGAAACTGTTGCTCAGAAGAATTAGACCACTTATTTATTTAAAATCGTGTAACCAACTACTACAGTACCATATAATGACTGTGGTGGTTTTCTCTATTTCAGGAATTGAAAAATTGGCCCAAATTCTTTGGCTTACTAGGTTTGAATGAAAAGATAGACTCCTGAAGTGGGATGATGAATTAGAAGAGGATGAACCATCTGGACCGATGAATATTTGTGCAGGAAAAACTGTACTCTGGCTTCAATGTCAAGCATCAGGGCATAAAGATTAGAGGAGGACTTTAACTCCCCCTATCTATTTCAGCTAGACACTTTTGGGCTGTGTACAAATTCATAGACCTTTTGCAATAGATCTTCACAGAGATGGGGCTCTTCAAAGACCTTTCTTTGGTCTCCCATGGTATCCTTTAGCATGTGACACATGGTGTTGCCCCACTGCTCTAATCTCCATTTGGGGTGTGTTCTTGATATGTTACTACAACCAGGGCACTGATTGCTGCTCTAAATTTGTTCTTAGAAGCAGCTTGGTCTTATGCCAATATTAACAGTGCTTTCATCTTTAGGGCTCTACGGCACTCCAATATACAGTCATATGAACTGCCAGCTCCATTGTGATAAGTCTTTTCTCAATAGGTCCTTTGGGGTTATATTCAATTATACTTTCACTCATAGGATTTTAACATTGTAGGTCAAAATTAGACATCTTGTTTGACTAATTATAAACAATATATTGCTTAGCTTATGTCATGCCTTGTATAAAGCTTTGTGTTCATGGTTGTCTCCCACTGTAGTAGATTACAAGGCTTACTTGCAGTGACAGCTTTATGTCTTTTGTACTATTCAACTGTTTGGTCTTGGTTTTCCTCTGTTTTAAAAAAAAATATTATTTGAGAGAGAGAGAGAGTGGAGGGAGGACAGAGGGAGAAAGAGAGAGAGATAATCTCAAGCAGACTCCCTGCTGAGCACAGAGCCCAACGTGGGGCTTGATGTCAGGACCCCGAGATCATGACCTGAGTGGAAATCAAGAGCTGGAGGTTTAACCACCTGAACCACCCCAGTGCCCCAGTTTCCTTCTGTTTTTAATGGATGTAATGCTTTGTCTCCCATAAGATACCTTATGAGATTATTTCCAAAATTAAAAGGTCTATTGAATGTGAAGTGGATAATAAATAATAGCTAATTTTATTAGTAAGTACTATATAAGTGTTTGTTGAACCAAATGAGATTTTCAGGCTCTTAGATTCACATATAGAGGTCAATATCCTTGCTGTCACTAATTAAAAAAAAAAAAAGGAAGAAAGAAAAAGGAAGAAACTGTGAAGAATCTGTAGAGAAACTCTTTTTCTCTTAGTAAAGAAAACATAGGTCTTTGTTACTACGTTTACAATATAATTTCAATATTAAATCTGTTTAAGGCAGGGTCACTAACATGGTGGGTTTTTTTTTTTTTACACATATAATTTTTTTTTAGATGTGTTGAAGATCAGGAGACTATCTAAATGAAGAATTTGGAATCTCTAAAAATTGGCCTTCACTCCTCAAAGATGGCTCAAAAGCAAAGTGTTTCTTGTGTTAGATGTTGGTTTTCCTTAAACATATTTAAGTGCAGTTAATTACAAAAGTTATTAGGTCTCTTATTATAGAAAAAGATGGATCCAAAGACTTGGATCAAGATACAGGCTGGATACAGTTAAGAATACTGGTTCAGTGAAGGAAGACCCGGTGGTGGGTACACATTGGACATGGATGTGTTAATACAAATGAAATATCCCAAGAAATCCCAAGCATATCCCAAGCATACTTTCTTAATTTAATGTATAGGGCTAATATTCTCTAAAACAGTAAAAGTGTTGATACAAAAGAATTGATATTCTATAAGATGTTGCAGGATAATATGAACACTTATTCATTATTCAATACATATGTAGGAAATGCTTATTTCATATTATTTACTTGTCTAAAAAACCTGAACACCATGCCAAAGGAAGATGATGATGATGATGGCAACAATTATATTAATAATAATGCCATTTATTCTGCTTTTTCCACTTTCTAGGCTCTACGCCAAAAACTTCACAAACAATAAAATTGATCTTTGCTTAATTCTGTATACAATAGGAAAAAGAAATTGATTATTCCTGATGATTTAGAGATGAGGAAACTGATGCTCAGGAAAAGTAAGTGATTAACCAGAAATCACACATGGAGTGTGTGTTTGGTCAGATTTCAAACTGAAGGATGGCAGACTTTGAAGTCTGTCAAGTGTTTGAACCACTTTGGAGTGAGAAGCAATAAAAATAACATGACCAAAGTTATTTGCCTGAAGGCAGATTTAGGGGATGCAACTCAGAATTTTTCTTCTTTATAAAAGTTTGGGGCTTTAATGAACAGTGAAATCCACTTTGGTGTAGAGGTTTAGCATGTAGACTTCAAGGCCTTCCTGCTTCTGATTTTGAACCCTGCCTCCACAACTTGTGTGCTGTTTGATCATAAAAAACTATTAGATACTTGGTGCTGATTTCCTATTTTTGACATTGAGTTAACAGTATTTGCCACATAAGGAATTGTGGTAAAGATATTCTCTCTCTCTGTTTCTGTTTCTTTCTCTTTCTCTGTGTTTACATCTGCATATATACATCTCTACATATATACATGTGTCATATATCATGTATCTATCTATCATCTGTCTATTCTCTATGTATCTTAGAACAATTCCAGGTAATAGTTAAGTACTGTGTACGTGCTAGATATATCATCAACATCATCATCAATGTATCTGAGTTTCACTGCATCTGTTGCTTATACCAGTGAAGTCCTTCTGTACTCTAGCTCAACATTATTTAAACTACAGCGGTGAGACAGAAATAAAATTGCTTGAGCCTTGTAGGAAAAAAGACAATATTTCTAAATATTTCAGTGCAGGGTGATTTTTTTCTTTTCTTTTCTCCCAAAACCTTCTGAATTTTCAAATTTCTACATGAACTAAGTCATTAACAGCCTAGGGCCTGATTCAAAGTGCTCACTGAAAAATTATTATAAAAGTTGAACTTTATTACCCCCAAATGTACTTTTTCCTACATTGCTAACCTAAAACAGCTCCCCCCTGCCTCCCGCCCCCATCCTGATATCAACTAGTCCAAAGGCAAAAGCAAACTCTCTCTCATAGCATTGGTTATGTGCCACTAAATTTGACTTTCTCTTCTCCAAATAGCATGTATAACTTAGAGAACTTTGAAGGCATGCTGAAAAAATAATGACGTGATGGAGATCATACCAAATGCTTTTATTGGTTTCATAGTAAAAGTCATTATTTGCCAAGTTTATAGAAGAAAATACTGCAACATAATTTTTGGCCAATTTCTCATATGTAAGTTTTACTTCTTTGTTCCTAGCATCAGAGAATAATATATATCAGAGGTTTTAGAATATGGGCTTACTGCTCAGTTATCATATTGTTTATTCTGTTGTGGTTTATTTTTAAAGGAGACACTATAATCCCTTGGTTAAGTGTGCTGATTTTTAGTCAAAACTCCAAAAGGAAAATACATAGGTGTATTTGAACCTGAACAATAGGTTAATACTAAAATCAATTTACATCAGTTTACCCCCAAAAATATCTTTTTCTGAAAAAAAAATTAGACTAAGTTGCTTTCCTTTTCAAAGCAAATGTGCTCATTTTGAGTATCTTGACCACTGGGTAGTTAAATAGGCACAAAAGTTTTGTAACATTCCAACATAGTTACGTAGCTGATTATAATAATGCATCACTCCCACTGAAGCCCCTTACTACTTAAAAATTGCCATTCTTCATTTTCATAGTAGGAAAAAAAAGTATCTATGTGATGATCAGAAATTAGTTTCTTGCCATTTATATTGTTAAATTTTATTTTATTTTTCAAGATTGACTACTTTGCAACAAAATAGTGTATTTTCTCTTGGTTAACTACCAGAAAGCAAAGTTATTTTTTCTTGAATATCACATTTTTTTCTTTCTTGAATATCACAATATTTGTTTAAAGATATTTAGTTTTTTTTTTTTGAAAGTGTTGTTACTCTAGCATGAAAATAGGTTTATGGTATCTCTGCAGCTGAAATATCAACTTGAGACTAAGTTGAAGTATGTGAAATTCCTCTAGTCTTTCTTGTGTAATCCTCAAATTCCTTGGCGTACTTCACATTGTAACAAAAAATGCATGCTGTCCTTTAAATGCTACTGTCCCATTTGTCTAATTGGTCCCAATAATGTAGCTATCAGATATGCTTTCTTTTACTGCCATCTGATCCCATTTATGAACAGTATCCATCATTTCTACATGATAACATGAAACATATCTTTTTAAGACTGGTTCTTTCAAACAAGCCAGCTATTTCTTCTGTATAATGTCTTCCTGTTCTGCTGTTCTGTGGGAAACATAAATCTATTTTCTTTGTGTGAGGAGTTTCCTCTGAGACATAGAGTATTAACTTCCTATATGCAGTGGATTCTTCAGGAGGTGAAAATTTGTGTATTTTGTTGAAGGGATGATAAACATTTATCATAAAGACAAAAACACAGAAAATACGCACACAAACACATAAGAATGCATGCACGTACACATGCATATATACATATAAGACCACTGATGTTGGTTTGGGTACATGAGACCATAAGACAATCTGGAATGATGGCTACAGTTAGTCATCTGATCTAATGACAGGTGCACACTTTCCTTGTTTATCTCTATGATCTATAGACTCAACAAGGAAATTTACCACTTACTATTCTTGGGATAGACGTGGAAAATTCCAAAGATTTAAAAAGGAACAAGCTACTGGGAGTAGAGATTCCATCTAAATAAGGCAAGCTCCAGACAATTTTCAACTGTATATTAATAAGGAAAATCTATTAGCAAGGCTTTTTACAATTTACATTTTTTTGTTTGTTTTTTGTTTTGTCCGATAGGTTGTATCTTTGGACAGTCACTACAGAATTATGAGTCAAGGAAAGTTGTGGTGGTCTCCATGAATAAATTGGGACCCAGTGTGGTTAAATAAATGGCAACAGATCACATAGCATTACATGGCAGAACCAATAAGCATCTAGGCCTTTGCCTCCCAAATCACTAATCTTCAAATTGTACCATTTAAACAAATCCATAATTTTAGAAAGGAAAGGTTTTCTTTCTCTTACTACTTATAATATTCAAATGAGCATCCATGGTCTCTCACTTTGGCCTCACTGCCTCACTGGTTTGATTTTACTCACCAACAGCTGAGATAGGCTTAGTTCACTCATTTATTCAACAAATATGTAACTGGACTGAGATAGGAATTGATTCCCTGTATATACAATCGGGGAAGTCTTTTCATCTAAATTTATACATTTTTATTGACATAAACAAGTTGCATATTAAAGTGGTCAATTTATTTGTCCATTTAGACAGCCTACAGCAAGAATATGGTTACTAAGAGTATTATAAAATAGAACTGGAATTTTATATTGACCCCATTGAATCAGTTGTTACATTACCATATTAATCAAAATAACTTTTAAATTAGATAGTTATTTCTATTGCTTTGGACATACTAATCGCCCTGATGAATGTTGAACTTTGAAAATGGAAGCAACTTATAAAAACAAGAATAATGCAAAAATATAAACATGGCAGTACTTTGCCTCTCTTTGTACAGAGAACTGTTACAGTGTTGCTGCTTTTGGCAAGAAACAGTCTGTTCTATGGCCATGATGTGGCTCACTGATACAAAAGCAGCTAAGAGCATCCAAATGACATAATAGGAATACAATTATGGCTCTCAGAGAGTCTGGTCCATTGCTAGTCATATCTGAATTGTACGGATTGAAGAAGTAATATGAGCACTTTTTTGGGTAATTTAAATATGTGTGTTTTCTACTCATTTCTGGATAATAATGGTTTCAGATTTGTTCCTTAATTAGTCTTATAGAAATTTTAGTGGTATATTGGCTTACATTAATAAAAGAACAGTCTGAAAAAAAAAATAAAAGAAACTGTGTTTGCCTGAAAAACACTAGACTATCACAAACAAGTAAATCTGTGTCCAGGCACAGCTAGGTATGCATTTCGGGAAGTGGGAAAACAAATCACAATATTTACCTTAGGAAAAACAAATCTGGTGCTTAAAAATAAGCAAGTTTTGTCTTTATTCTTCAGGCTTTTATATCTCTGCGTAGAAGTCCTTAAGAATATGAAAAAGTGAAAGAAATTCTATATATTTTAAAACATTAAAAATGAGTTATATTGTTATTATATAATACTTTGAAACATAACATTTCCAGCCATGTAGTTTCGGTTCTAGACATAAAGGAATTCATTTGCTGAAGCAAAAACTCTAAATTGATTACATATATTTTAGGATTAGGTTAAGTACATATTCATGTATACACGCTAAAGCAGTGTATATGGTACATCTTATTATGCCAACAGAAATAGCTTTGTTAAAGACCATAGTATAGTGGCAACTATTTAGAATCTGTCACCTCTGACCCTGTTACTAGTGGAATAATATTCTTTAACATACTTAGGCCCAACTTAGTAATCATAATTATAATACCTATATCTTAGAGTTTCTGTGAGGCTCAGGGTATAATAAAGTAATTGTTACATGGTATTTAATAGGGGAGAGTTGTTTTAAGAAAAACTGCTTTTAACTATAAGCCATCATGCATAAAAACCATTAATGATATTCCTTAAAATGGAAAATCCAACATGAAAATTAACATTTCCATAAATAGAACAAATCAAAGTACAAACTTAAGTTCTTTAGGATTTAACCAAAGACTTTCATCATGCTTGCATTAAAAAGAAAACAGTGATTCGAGCTTTTGGCACACTGGGGAGCTAACATACCTATCAAAACTCCTTGGAGATTTGTGAAAGGAAAATATTTTCTGCTGTTTTCAATGAGTATATTCGTCACTCCAACAGTTTTAAAAATAGCCTCTAAATGCTAAGCAGGAACAGTTAAGTACATCCAGCCATTCAGTCAGTTTTCCATTCAACAAATATTTTTTAAGTGCCTACTATGTGTCAGAAATTGTGCTAGACTCAAGATGAATAACAGATGGTCCCAGCCTCGGAGAACATATAATGTTTTCGGGAAGAACTGCCAAGATCGTGTCCCCGAAATGCTGTTCTTTTACATCCACACCTAGCATCAGATCTTTTAAGATATCCATCGAGGTTACAACTTTTCTATTTATTGATTCACCGACCAGATGCTAAAGCTAAGTAATGTCTGGAAAAAACTGTGTTTCTGAAGAGATCATAAGGAAGACCTATTTGGGGATCTAGTTATAATGTTTTTCAAATAGAAATTTCTTTGATTTGTACTATAATGAGCCCATACCTTGCATAAAGCAGAAAAAGCATGCTGTGTAATAGCAATTTAAATAAAATTTGCTAGTCATTTCACACACACTACAAGTTAGCAAGACTATTTGCCGATGTGTTCAATTTCTGATTCCACAAGAAAGACTCTGTTTTAACAAGTTATAAAGAAAAAAACAGCTATTTTGAAAAGTTTTATCTTGATATTTCTGTCTTGTATTTAAGAAATATTTCCATGGCTCATAAATGCTAATGTAAAAATATTCTTACACCTTTAAATAATTTTTAAAATTATCTTGGAAATTTCCTAAAGTGAATTTTGCTAACCCCAATAGATATTTTTCCTAAAACTATGTCAATTCTATATGTTAGTATATATTTATATACTAGTATTCATGAGGTCAAAACTTACTTAAGTACTATGACCAGTTGTATATATAAGACTTACATACAATAAGCAATTATTGTTTTGACATCAAATTTTTACTTTTCTTAGCAATCTTTCACTTAACAGTCCATATTGTTGAACATCAAAATACATGAAACGCTTTTGCTTTTTAAAGATGTCCCCTTCCCAACCCTCCATTCCCCCACCTCCCCCTTTTGGAATATCTTCATGAGGTCACTGAGGGTAGAACACTAATTTTTTAATTTATTTTTATGTATTTTAATGTTTTCAAAGATTTTATCTATTTATTTGACAGAGTGAGAGAGAGCGAGCACAAGCAGGGGGAGTGGCAGGCGGGGGGGGGTAGAGGGAGAAGGAGGCTCCCCACAGAGTAGGGGGAGCCCAATGCGGGCTCAGTAACAGGACCCTGGGATCATGACTTGACCCAAAGGCAGTCACTTAACCAACTGAGCGACCCAGGTGCCCATTTTTATTTATTTATTTATTTTTTGTGGTGATGGATGTTAACTAAATTTATTGAGGTAATTATTTTGCAATATATGCAAATGTCAAATCATTATGGTGTACAATGGTGTACACCTGAAACTGATATAATACATGGCAATTATTTCTTAAAAGAAAAAAAAATCTTCCCTTAGAGATGTCTATTAAACATACTGTATCATTAATTAATTGTGGTTCAAGAGAGAAAATTTCCAAGAGAGAGGTTTTCTTTTCTTCTTTTAACTCAAGAAAGTATTTTAGGATAGGACTTCAAAGAATCTTACAGGGAAAAAAAATCCCACAACTCATAGATTATAAAGAAAAAGGAAGGATTTGTCTTTATTTGTTTTTAAAGATTTATTTATTTATTTCAGGGACTGAGAGAACGCACATACAGTAGCACAAGTGGGGAGGGGAAGTGGAAGAGGGAGGGAGAGAAACCCAAGCAGACTCCCTGCTGAGCGTGGAGCCCAAGACTGGCTCCCAGGACCGGCATGACCTGAACAAAATCACGAGTCAAGTGCTTAACCTACTGAGGCACCCAGGTGCCCCAAGAAGGAGTTTCTTTAAAACAGTATCTTATGCAATTTGGAGCCAAGTCAATGTAATTACCTTGTGAATGATTCAGAGAGGCAAATTAATTTTAATAGGATAACTTTTGCTCTATCTTCAAATTTTAGTTCTCTATCCATGCAACTCAAATGCTATGTAGAAATTAAAAAAAAAAAAAAAAAAAGGAAATGGGGAACTGATCTCTATCTGGGGATAGCAACATTCATTGACCAAGCTACCTTACTAAAGTGTGTGGACCAGAAGGAAGCGAGGGAGATAGAAATTTCTTTGAGGGGCACCTGGGTTGAGCAGTCTGTTAAGCAACCGACAGTTGATTTCAGCCCAGGTTGTGCATGGTCTCAGGGTGGTGAGATTGAGCTGGTATGGGGCTCCGTGATCAGCAGCAAGTCTGCTTAAGATTCTCTCTCCCTCTGCCCCTGCCCCGCCCCTCCTCTCTGAGCTCACTCTCTCTCAAATAAATAAATCCTTTTTAAAAATTTTTTATTTTTAATTTTTTTAATTTTAATTCAATTAATTAATGTGCCCTCCTTAATGTCCATTATCCAATTACCCCATCCCTTACCCCCATCCCCTCCAGCAACCCTCAGTTTTTTTCCTATGATTAAGAGTCTCTTATGGTTTGTCTCCCTCTCTGATTTTGTCTTGTTTTATTTTTCCCTCCCTTCCCCTATGATCCTCTGTTTTGTTTCTTAAATTCACATATAAGTGAGATCATATGATAATTATCTTTCTCTGATTTACTTTGCTTAGCATAATACCTTATAGTAAAACATTAATTAGAAAAAAATTCCAAATGTAATTTGGACTGGTTTGTTTCTACCTTCTAGACACACCTTAGAGCAAGGTGAACTTAGAAGGAAAATTCTATTCTAAAATATAAAATAGTAAAATTTCCATATATGCAACATGTACACATTTTTGTCCAGAAATTCTGGATAATTCTGGACAGAAATATGTGTGTGTGTGTGTATACATATATATGTGTATATATATGTATACACACATACATATAGAAATACCTATATAAGAAATACATATACAGAAATACATATACATATACAAGTACAATATATCCAAATGATAATCATATAGTATACATGGAAAATGATGACAAGGAGTGTCCTTCACCAAAAGAGGTTATGCTTAGATATCCTATGTGGTCTAAGGTGTGCTAAGTTTAGCTTAAATAAAGTTCATAGACCTAAAGCCTTGAAAACTATATGCTTCACACCAAGAAATTTTGAATGTATTGGTTCTGTTATGACTTATCTGAAGCCATTGAATTTTTGTTTTTTTATTATGTTATGTTGGTCACCATAGAGTACATCATTAGTTTTTGCTGTAGTGGTCAATGATTCTGAAGCCACTGAATTTTTACAAATAGTTTCTCCCTAAATCAGATGTAGAAAGAAAGAGGGGCGCCTGGGTGGCTCAGTCATTAAGCGTCTGCCTTCGGCTCAGGTCATGATTCCAGGGTCCTGGGATCGAGCCCCGCATCGGGCTCCCTGCTCTGCAGGAAGCCTGCTTCTCCCTCTCTTACTCCCCCTGCTTGTGTTCCCTCTCTCGCTGTCTCTCTCTGTCTCTCTGTCAAATAAATAAATAAAAATCTTAAAAAAAATCTATAATATAGAAAGAAAGAACAATATAGCAAATAAGGACCACACAGGCTAAACAACCCGACTTCAAAACCCAGTTCTACCATTTATTACCTTTGTGAACTTCCGTGGGTCAGACTCCCCATCTATAACTAGGGATGACCCCTTCTTCCTTTCCAAAAAAGTATCTTCCTTATAGGGTTATCATGAAGATTAAATGAGTTAATACACAAAGAAACACTTGGAGTAACACCTTAGTAAGAGTTAGCTCTTATTATCAATGCTCATGAATCCACAACTCCTAAAAAGCACTTTTGGCTTCTAGAAAATAAAATTTGTAAATCCGGTAAGGCACTCAGTGCTATGAGTGCTTCCTATAAAAAGTTATTTGTTATCAAATCATCTCTAGTTAGGCTTATTTAATGCTAAAAGCCCAGAGAAAGGAGAAATAATCTGAAAGAAAAAAGCACGTTAGTTACTAGGCTTTCAAATATTCCCAAATATCTAAACTAGATATTGTTGTGACAGTGAAATCTAGCCAGACAGATATTATTCTCATTTCCAGGTGATTATATGGCTAGACATTTAAATGGTGAGATACCATTTTTTTATGCCTTTCAAGAAAGGAATTAAAGTGGTTGTTAATTTGTTGCGTGACTAATTGGAGACCTTGAATGCCCAAAGAGAAATTGGCCAGCAGATCCACCCAATTCAAAGAGAACAGATTGCGACTATGTTCTCTTGCCTTCCTGGCTAAGGTCAAACTTTAGAGACATATTTTAAAAAGAGTGAATGAGAGAGACTATTCCACGAGACCAGCACAAAAAGAATGGAATGTAGTTTCCTTTTTAAATTTATTTCAACTGGCAGTGTCTTGAGCCAGTTTCTGAGTAACTTTTGTATGTTTAATGAGCAAAAATTGAAGGGGAAATTTTTGATTCCCAAGTCAGCCAGCCATAGATCTTCCAGAAGCGTTACCATAAAAATAAATTACCAGAAGTTAGGTCTTGAAGGAGCCTATCTAATTATAAAAGCTCTCGTTACACCTAATGTGAAAGGGATTTTAAATGGACAGCATGAAAGGAATCTCTGAAGAAAGTATGGTGCATCCAGGTGAATAATGCACCTAGACCTCCTCAGACTTGCCTGAATAGACAGACAAAAGAATCCCTGTTAAATCTCCCGTCCAAGCACTAACCAGGCCCGACCCTGCTTAGCTTCCGAGATCAGACGAGATCGGGCGCGTTCAGGGTGGTATGGCCCTAGACTCCCTGTTAAATCTCAAGGGGATTCAAGAAAAGTATAAATTTTGCTGTCCACACAAACCAAAATTTGGATAAATCAGAGAGCTAATATAATGGAGCCAAAACTGTTCTAAAATTTTACATGTTCTTATTTAAGATATCTGTCAAGAGTTTAATGAAGCGGCTCCATGGTATTGCTGCCCCCACGGGCATTTTGTTTGGCCAGGCAGACTACAGGACCTCAAGCTGACACGAGCCTCTCACGCAAGTGCGTGCCATGGACAGTGGCCCTCAGAGGCACAAGCAAATATAAGTTTCTAATGTGACCTCCCCAACTGCCACTGTGATCAACAGTCTCCCTTGCCTCTCAGGGCCTATCCTTTATACTCAACTTATATAAGATCCCATGGAGGTTACCCAAACCCCACTCTTTTGGTTTGAATTGACCGATCCCACGTTAGCCCAGGAACTCCAAAGCACTCCATCCAAGAGCCCTAATAGAGGCATGTGATCCAGGTCCTGCCTCTCTCTTGGCCTGCACCCTGCCTTGACCTCTCCATGTGACCCCTGAAGGCACGCTGTGTACTTCCCCTTGGATCTATGGGGAATAGATTTCCTTATTTCATTTCATTTTTCAGTTTGTAGCTGAACCATGGCTCACCATCCAGTACCCTGTGCTCGACTTAATAAATCTTAATTTAACAAAGTCATACCAATATCATAGTAAACATTTGGCAATTTAAATATCATAGTCAAAAATCTTTTACATAGAAAATAAAGTTAATAATATAACTAACAGCTACCATTAGATCCCAATTATAAGTCCTTCAAGGTTCCCCAAATTAAGGATTTCTATGACTATAGCAGATGTTCTAAGTGATCTTACGTGTCCTATTAAAGTAGACCTAGTGGATGAAAGTGAATAAAAAAAATGTACCATTGTTAGAGAATTAGGATAATGTTATTGCTACTGTAGGTAAAACCGGTTGAGTGATTTGCTTGGAATTTAAGAGTTATCTGTCCAACAAGACTTCAGAAGCAAAGACCACAGTGATTAGACTAACAGCTCAGAGTGACCAAAAGAATGGTTTGCAAGTTTATTCTGGAGCAAATACAATGCAGCTTTTAAGTTAAATAGGGACATCATAATTTTGACATTGTATAGATATTTTTATTTTATTATTATTATTTTCAGTGGGATATTAAATATAAAGGACATCGTTATATAAGAATTAACAGGATAAAGTCAATATTGAGATGAAAATAGACTATGAAACTTGTTCTGTAAGAAAAATAGCCATAGTGCATTAGCTTTTGCTGCACTTCACAGAATCATGTTGCCACTTTCAATATGTGAGTAAATAATAAACATTATTGACTGGATTTTAATGTATGAGTTCCAGAATACCTAATGGGAAAATGCCACGTTCTCAGGATACCTACATCATTTTAGGTTTGATCCAAATACTAAACACACGCGCGCGCGCGCACACACACACACACACACACACACACACACACACAGCAAATCCTATAGAATGATCCAAACACTTTAGGTGAATTTGCTTTTGGTCATTGTATTTGAGTAAATTTTGTAATTTTTTTAATGGATAGTGGGCAGATTCAAGATAGCCGCACACTCTAACGCTACCCCCATGAAGAAGTGGAGAATCTGGGTGAGGGCTGTGACTGCTTTGGGCAATAACATGCAGCCACAATAACCCTGTGGACAGGGGCTGGGTCTGGACCTTGAGAGGCTAGGAGCATCTACTTCCTGTTTCTTGGAACACTCTCTCAGGCAGCCCTGAGCCACCGCATAAGAATTCTGATTACCTGACACTGCTGTGCTGACGGACACGTTCGGCATCCTCCTTGACAGCCCCTGACCAAGCTCAGCCTTTGGTCATCCCCACTAAAGCCCCACCTGTATGAATGAAACCACTTTGGACCTTCCAGACCAGCCCTGCCACTGAATACCAGCATGGCCTTTGCCAAAACCACATGGAACAGAAGAGCCCACCTGAGCTCTGCCTGAATTATTAACCCAAAAGATCATGAAATACATCTAAAGATAGGTTCTACATATCTTCCAGTGTTTTATTTTTATTTTTTTTAAAGGACTTTATTTATTTATTTGAGAGAGAGAGTGAGTGAGAGAAAGCACTGGGAGGGGGAGGGGAGAGATGAGCAGAAGAAGAGGGAGAAACAGACTTCCCCCCTGAGCAGGGGACCTGATGCAGGACTCGATCTCAGGACCCCAGGATCATGACCTGAGCCAAAGGCAGCTGCTTAAGGGACTAGAGCCACCCAGGCGCCCTCACCCAGTGCTTTATTTAAATCATATTTTTTATTTGAGTGAAGCCAATAAAAACATTTTTGTCAATAACAACTGTATATAGCTGAGGGAACTTACTCGGTTTCCTGTGATAAATAGAACAGAATTCTTGCATATAGATCTTACAATTTTGTCTCCTTAAATTCAGAATAAATATATTAAAGAATTCTAAAAACAAAAAGAAAAACAAAAAATAAAAGATGGAACCCTGCTTAAATTTCACCTCCTTGGAGGGGCCTTCCCTAACCAACCTATTTGTGCATCTGTCATTGATCTCCTTACTCTGCTTATTTTTGCCTCATTACAGCCATCACGACTGACATATCCCATATCACTTCCCTGAGTGTACTCTATCTTGTTTACTGCATAGAAGTGACTGGCACATTTTAGCCTCAACAAATATTTGCTATAGAAGTAAAACTTTGTCTTCTTACCTGAAAATTATAAACTTGGTTTTAATAAGTAAAAATACAAGTCACCCCAATATTCTTAAAGAGAAAGGTAGTCTGACCTTGTCTAAAGATAGAAATTTTTATTTTTTAAGAAATGATTAACATATATTTAATAATGCCTTTATTTTTAGGGACATATAGTTACTTGATATTCATTTATATAGCCAAATCTATTTAAGGATTAGCTTACTATTAAGTATACTATTAAAACTTACAGTTCTCTCTGGAGTTAATTGACTAACAATTTTTCTTTGTCTTCCCTTGATTTGTGTTTAATTTACATGACAGTAAATTGTATATGAATGAAATACTGGCCCCAGTATTTCATGTGATTATCTATATAATTCACGTTCACGAGGGTGTCAAGACATTTATTTTAGCACATGAGAGTTTACAATGGCATTGAAAGGTCATGTTGATAAAATTAATTGTCCTGTTTGACAAAGGGTGGAAAAAAATCTAGAAGGCCTTTAAGTAAAAAGTGAAATTAACTTTAAAATGGCAAAACATACATGGCTCCCCATTCGGTTTAAATGAACACACTATTATCAATCTTTTCATAAAATCTCAGTGTGGTACCATTTCCCTATTAAATCTTTCTGCAAAGAGAGTGGAGCTATTTTGTATGCCTATCCTTTGTTCTTCTACCACTTTCTGTTTCCCATGTTTACATTACAAGGGGGAAGTTAAGAAAATAATAGAGGAAGCCAACTGAGAAAGGCCAAATAGAAGATTTGAAGCTTCAGGAGTAAGAGCAAGGAGAACAAATCCTCAAGGCATGTTGCTTGCATGGCTAACAATACACTTCACTTTAAAATTCAGTTAAACCGCATGAGAAGCTACATCATTATTTTCCTGAATTAATTTCTCTCTCCTATGCAACAATGACTGTTCTTCTTATCAACCACTCTCATAATGGGGAGTAAACAACCAACCACCTCAGCAACATGTATTATTAAGATTCTTCCTTTCTCAGGCCAGCTGTCTCTGCAATTATATTTTACAAATACAATTCTACACAGCTCCTCTCAGTTGAACACAATAATGTAATTTTACTGAATGACTCTGCAGAAGGCCTAATTATTTCTTGAAGCAGGGCTCCTGATGTTATTTTGCATTTAATTCATGACCACATGCTGAAGGTTATTATCTGTGCAGCAACCAATTGAAATGTTTTCTAAAAAGTATTTCACATACTTTTTAACCTGTGACTTTTAAAAACAATTGTACTTTGCTTTGTTTCTTGAACACACCTGAAGGGCTCAGATATAATAGAGAATTAAATTATAAACCATATATATTGAATTAAATCCATTTTAATTCAAAAATACATATTAATTCTAGTATTACTGAAAGTACGCCAGTGTCATCCAATCAATTACCCATATAGTTTATTTTAATAAAATAAACTTGCAGATCTGTGTCAGTGACTATTCATTCATGGAGTATTTCCTGAAAACATCAATTAAAAATGATCTCCTCTTCTTGAAATATCTAGATCTTATTCAAATTTCCTTGTGGCATCCACTATATACTATTCATCACATATTGCCCTAAACTGTAGTAGTTTTTTTTACAATGACACACATAGTTGTCTGCATATACTTATCTTCCATTTGAAATTATATTGATATGAAAATAAACACAATAGAAGTAATAGTTAACATACAACAAGTGCTTACTTTGTACCAGGAATACATCACCCTTTAGATATGTTATCTCCCTAAATCTTCACTATGGTCCTGGGTAAAAAAATCTCATTTAACAGATAAGAATTTCAAAACTTGGAAAGATTTAGTAGCTTGCAGTAAATGGAGAACACAGGATTCTAGTCAAGAGGTCTGCTATCACTGATCTAGTTCATAACAGTCTACATGCTGACATATTTGGGTTAAGTTTTCAATTACTGAGATATTACTTGTGTGTGTGAGAGAGAGTGTGTGTGAGATCTTCTGCAAGATGTGTGTTTGTGTGTGTGTGTGTATTTAATATATACATACTGAAATCATTATAGGGGTAACATCAAAATTTCCCATATAGATGTTGCGTCTTTAGAAACAGGCAAACCCAGCAGTAATAATATTAACAAAGTTCATTTGTACATTCTAGGATAGATTCTGTAATAAAATTTATCTTTCCTATAAGATTTCTTTACCTGGGGAAATTAAGTGTTGTGCATTATTATTTTCCCATAGATGGCAATAAAAGTGATTCACTCTCTGATATAGTCCTTTGCTACATTTGAGGGACAAAACTATGCTGTTCAAGATTGAAAATAAAAATTATATTTAGAACAAGAAAACAAGAAAAAAATAAAGCTACAAAAAGTAGAACAGTAGTAAACTTAAAATATAAACATGTTTTATAGAAAAAAGAGTATCTTGTTTGGAACTCCAGCAGACCATTTCCATAATCTAGGCTTATTCTTTGGGTATGGAGATACATTTGTTGAAATGGCATTAAAATATACGTATAAACCTCACAAATTCTACCACAGAGGCTTGTCTATAAAAATAATTAGCTATTAGTCAGCTCTGACTGCAAAAATATATTTATTTATATCACCTAGGAAGCATTTAATTCACACAGAATTTGCTCATGTTATGACAAGGGTAATTCCAAACCAAGACAGACAAATATCTATGTTAAGCAGTTCACAAAGAAAATATTTTTCTGTTCCATGGAAATATTGTAAGAGTCATTTCCTTAGTATGCAAATGATGAAAGTCAAGTAGTTGTGGCTTTTGTGATGTTACATACAGATATGTCTTTGAAAGGTTTTAACTTATCAATAATAACTCTAGAAAACATTATTAATTAGTGGTTGCTGTTTTAAAATATTAACTGAACTAAATAATACTTTTTAATAAAATTAAAATAACAGTGTAAAAATAAATCCTGAGATCTATTTTGCAAAATTATAACAAAAGAAGGGATATGGGATTTCAGTAAATACCCTTAGGCTACAATGCTATTAACCATGTGACTAATATTTCTCTGCTTTATATCCAGGTGGATGAAATGATTAGTACAATTGATAAAGTCATAAAAAACATGAAATTTAAGATAAACTTTATCACAAGAGACTTACTGTACTGTTAAACTTGAGACACTATGACTGTAGGAAGAAGCATCCTGTGAATAAAATGGTAACTGTCTTTTTAGGCCTTAATACATTTGAAAAATATTTTTAAAGTATTTTTAAGTATTGGAGAAGATAAATAAAATTCAGATATATGACTTTGAACACCCAGAAACAATATATAATTTAGGATTAGGGAACAGAATGATTCTAGATGTAAGAGGCTAATGGCCAGTCTATATCGTAATAATAATGAAATAATAGAATAGCCTTTTAAGTTATTTGTCTGGCTTGAAAATGAATGGATTATTTATATTGTGTTTTGACAAATACAATTGTTGTATAGTGGTAGACTATTAATGTGAATGGAAATACTGTATTTCTATAAAAGAGATGATGCTGCAAAATGGTTTCAGCTATGAATGTGGTGCAATAATTTTGTTACATACTAAAAACATTAGTCAGTCAAGTAACTGGTATAATATACTTGGAATAAAATAAAATATTTGAGTGACTAATCATTAGGCTACATTAAAGGGGAAACATTGAACCTTGCTACCAAAACTGAGAATATGACTTTATGTTAAGAGTTCATGAAAAATTCTCCAAAAAGAGTGAATTTAGATCATGTTACAAAGAAAACCTCAATGTATTTCTCAAAGAAGAAGTTTGAGTTCCCGTTCTTTAGTAAAATCAACAAAATTAGAAATCCAAAAAAAAAAAAAAAACTCAACAAGTCAAAAATAAACACAGAAAATGAACAAAGCACAGCAAATCTGGGCTAAAAAGTACTGTATAAAACAGAAAACAAATTACGATGGCTGATTATTTGGCAACCAACATCATTGTAAAACACATGTGTCCAAAACTATATCAGAGGCACAGGCACAGTTTCACATATTTTAACAATTATAAATAAAGAATGAAACGAATTTAAGTAGTTAATAGTCCATAACAAGAACAACAATGTATGCCTTCAAGAGGTAGGAAAGCGATTCCAAAAAACTGAGGCAAAAATTATTTTTTTAAAGTAGATTTAGTTTTAAAAAGATATTTGGAAAATAATGGAATAAATGAGAACTCTTCCAATCTAATCTAAATTCATATCCATCATGAAATATTGATTTCTAAGATATGTTATAATCTTTCAAGTATCACCAATCTGCTCCTAGGGCCAACCAGCAGCAATAGTCATGTGAGTGACCTCCATATTGGAAGTAATTTTTCTAGTCAAGTTGCTTTAGCTGATACATTCTGAAGGAGACACAATTTATTCCCACCATGTAATACTTAAATTGCATAAATGGGAGCAAATAAATGGCTCTTGTTTTTGAAGCCACTGAATTTTGGGAGTGAACTGTTATCCAGCAATAGATCTTTACTAAAACAGTTTATTCCTTTGGAATCCCTTTGCAATTTCTCATGTTTTTTCAGACTCCTTTCTTCTTGCAATTGGTTCTTGATTTTGACTCTCAAATTCTATAATTATTGAAAGAACAAACAAATTTAAAAATAGGGAAATATTTCAATATATGATTGCATGTATTTATTTACAAGCACTAAAATCATGTTTAAAGGATATTCGATAACACAGGAAAGAAACTCATCAGTTAATATGAAATGAGAAAAACTTGATGAAAATCTTTATTTTGCTTTCTTGGCCACGCCATGGCCCAGCCAATACCATCTAAATCCAAATCAGCATCTGATAGCTGAACATGAGTGGGGAACATACCACCCTGATTGTTCTCACTATTAATTCATGAAATTATCCTTGACCATTCATGTCTACCCTCTCCCATCTCTAGTCCATTCAGTCAGTCGTCGAAAGGCATCATTTCAGACCATGGGGACTACCTACCTATCTTCACCTGCCCTCGCCTCCTCCCTCCTGCCTACTCCTGGAGCTCACCCTCTCCCGCGTCTGAGGAAAGCACTCCCATTCCCTTTCTTGCTCCTGGGCATTACAGTTCTCCCACCTTGCTTACACCACCAGATTTTTGCTCCCTTAAATGCCTTTAATTAGCATTCAAACCAGATATTATTTTTTAAAAGAAGAATTGATACCTTATTTTGGCCCCACTTTCCATCTCTTTCTGAAAGACCACTCCACTTTTTTTTTTTTTTTTTTTTGGTCTTCTTTCAGCAAAACTTCAAGAAAGAGTGACCCACACATGCTCACTCTAATTCTTCTTGTCCCACTCTCCCTTCACTCCACTCTGCCTGGTTTTCTTCCCTTATGCTTCATGGAAACAGCTCTCATTGAGGTCACTGATGCCCTCCTCATTTTAAGTCCAACAGTCAGTTCCTATTTATTATCACATTGGATCGAACAGCACAATTTAACAGAGTTGAAACTCTCCCCTATTTCAATGGATAAACTTGTTTTTCCTCTTCTCTCACTGGTTCCTGGTTCCTCCTTCTCTGTGGCATTTGCTGGTTCATTCTCTTCTTCTCACCCCTTTAATATTGAAGAACTTCAGGGCTCAGTCCTTGGCGTCTTCTCTTCTCTCCCCACACTCTACATCTTTGCAGCTTTCTATGGCCTTCTGGGTTTAAATAACTTCTACTCCCAGATGGTCCATATCCAGACCAGACTTTTCTTCTGGACCCAACCCCATGCTCAACTTTTCCATTTGAGGGTTTAATGCACATCTCAAACTCAACATGTCCAAATCCACTTCCTGGTCTTTATATCCATCCATGGATTTCTCTACCTTAGAATACATAGTCGTCACTCCTATATTCTGTTGCTCTGGTACAGAATAGTTGTGCAATCCATATTTGTTAAACTAAATAATAAATGAATGCATGAATCAAATTTTCAGGGCACAAACACGTATATACAAATACCAAACTAAAATGCAGTATATCAAATCAATATCTGAGTAGTACCAATCCATAAAAGTGAAGGGAATACAAGTGCTAGTATTTGTTTTATTAAAATTTTCCACAGTTGTTATATACTGCTCTTACAACAGGAGAAAACATTTAAAGTACAATCCTTCTCGGGGCGCCTGGGTGGCTCAGTTGGTTAAGCGACTGCCTTCGGCTCAGGTCATGATCCTGGAGTCCCGGGATGGAGTCCCACATCGGGCTCCCTGCTCAGCAGGGAGTCTGCTTCTCCCTCTGACCCTCTTCCCTCTCGTGCTCTCTATCTCTCATTCTCTCTCTCTCTCAAATAAATAAATAAAATCTTAAAAAAAATAAAGTACAATCCTTTAGATTTTAGGACACATAAAGGATAAGATTTGATAAGTAAGCTAATGTTAGACGAATTAAATATTAGAATTTATGATTATGTTTATAGGATCATCAGGTAAAGTTTCCTTTTGTTCCATCAAAAACAAAAGAGCATTTCAACAAAAAGTAATTATATTAAATAAATTTTTGTAGGTATTTTTCTCATTTATGAAAAATACAAAAAGGGTTTTTGCCTTTTACTGCTCTACCTGAAATCTAGGGCAGTGACTGGCACCTGGTAATAAGTTTTCTCATTACTAACCATGCTATTTTAATCTTTTTAGATACATTTATTTATAAGTAACTGATATTCAATATTGTATCAATTTCTTATTTTATATCCGTTTTGTATCAATTTCTTATTTTATATCTGTTAGGGCATCTCCATATCAATATTTAACAGGAATTTAAATTATCAAGCCAAGTTTCTATTAAGATAATATATAATTCAGATATTTGACCTATTCAAATCCTTCCGCCAAATTACTTTAGCAAAAGGAAATACAATTTTTCAAGTTGAAAATATGAGCATTTTAACCACGGGTCAGACAAGGTAGTCAGCTTTTATTTCCTTCCGAGTTCTATCTGCTTTGTGTTTGTGCTCATGGAATTAATCAATGCGTACATGGAACAGATAGGGCTAAGGGACTCTATTTATTTATTTATTTTTTAAGATTTTATTTATTTATTGATGAGAGACAGAGGGAGAGAGAGAGGGAGAGAGAGAGAGAGAGAAGCAGAGGGAGAAGCAGACTCCCAAGGAGCAGGGAGCCCGATGCGGGACTCGATCCCAGGACCCCGGGATCATGACCTGAGCCGAAGGCAGACGCTTAACCATCTGAGCCACCTAGGCGCCCAGGGCTAAGGGACTCTAAAATTATAGTCTAGGCTACACTAAAAACAACTCTTAGTGTTCTAAAAACTGTGTGTGTCATCTACATTCCTCATGAAAATGAGCCTTGAAAAGTTCTTGTAAAAATAGATCTGATAACATGTACTCATGTATGCCCAAATTAGGTTTAAAGTCTATATGGCTTTTCCTTCTTTCTTAACAAAGGCTGTGGGGTTTCATGCTTTTTAATGAATAAGGATGTACAATTTGTACGACATGCCCATAAAACTGAATGTTTACTTATTTATTTTTAATTTTGCTCTTTCTCTTGGAGCATAATGGTCATGAGCTTAGACTCCAGTTTTGGGCTGTGTGACCTTAGGTTATTAAAAACTTCTGTAATTTAGTTTCCTCATTGTAAGATGGACATTAAGATAGCACTTAATCCATTATCACTATTTTGAGGATTAAATGAAATAATACATGTAGTTTTTGGAACATTTCATGAGGCATGTTCCTAACAACTATGACATGTAGCATTAGACATTTTGCCTATGTTGGGGCAATTTGCTATTTCTTTCTCTTTTTTTAAGATTTTATTTATTTATTTGAGAGCGAGACAGAGATAGTGAGAGAGAGCACGAGCGGGGAGGAGAAAGAGAAGCGGACTCCCCACCAAGCAGGGAACCCGATGCATGCCCTGATCCTAGGGCGCTGGGATCATGACATGAGCCAAAGGCAGACAGACTCTTAAACGACTGAGCCACCTAGGAGTCTCAATTTGCTATTTCTTCATATGCGTATTGTATTAATTTGCCAAGGCTGCCACAATAAAATATTAGGCAACAGAAATGTATTTTTTCATGGTTCTCCCTGCTGGAAGTCCAATACTGAGATATCAGCAGAATGCGTTCTCCTGAATCCTCTCTCCTTGGCCTACAGATGGCTGCCATCTTGCTGTGTCTTCATATGGTCTTTCTTCTGTGTGCAAGCAGCCCTTGTCTCTTTTTTGAGTGCCCAAATTTTCTCTTTCTATGGCACAAGTCAAATGAGATCAAGGTCCACCTAAATGCTTCATTTTTATTTAATTTCTTATTTAAAGGTCCATCTTCAAATGCAGTCATGTTCTAATTTCTAACTAGAAATTAGAGCTCCAATATATGAATTTGTGGGGTGACACAATTCAGCCCATAACACATGGACAAGTATGACAAAATTCTCTAGACATTGTCTCCCTGGTGTGAAGCTCTTTATAATCTCTATACTATTTAATTATTACAATAGTCCTAATAAAGGGTGTATCATTTATTTATTTACATATTTATTTATGAGGATTCCAAGGCTGAGATACAGGTTACTTTATTTAAAGGGATTAAAAAGATGATAAGGGGTATCTGGCTGGCTAGTCAGTGGAGCATGCAACTCTTGATCCTGGGGTTGTGGGTTCGAGCCCCACATTGGGTGTAGATATTACTTAAAAAAATAAAATCTTAAAAAGAAAATTAAAAAAAATATATAAGTTTAGAGTCCAGGTTTTGAACCACTTCTATCGGACTCAAAAGCCAGGTCTTTCCTAAGATTGATGGCTTATCCTAAATTGCTTATACTAAATTGATCAATTGTTTTTTATTGGTCAGTTCACTCGCCAGATAAGTAACAACCATGTTTTTGTAGATGTTTTTCATTTTTGTTTGCTTTTTAATTGTCCCCATTGGCCAATCTCTTTTATCAATTTGTATATAGATATAACTTTGTGGAATTTTATTTTCATTTTACTGGAGTGATTAACTTTTTAAATTTACCAATGATTACCAAAATAAGAATCAATTAAGCTTTCTTACAACATTTGCTATTTCTTCACTAGACCCACTGGAGCCAGGCCTGGGTCATTTTTGCCTAGGTAGCCATTTTGGATGATGGGGAAATGAGATTAAGGTTGTCAGGAGTTTCTGACAAATGAGAATAACTCATACAAGTTTATGGAAGATAACACTGAATCAGGCAGAGAGTTTTGGATTCCACTGCCCTGTCTTTATTATTACTATCTTCTCCTATTTATCTACACTCCTAGCATAGACTAATTTACAAATAGAATCAACGTTATGGCCCCTGCCTTTTTTAGAAGCATTTGTTTTGGGGATGAAAATAGGACTAATAAATTAGCCCCTCTTTTTTTTTGTTAATAGATTGTAAAGGCAGCACTGATTTTCAAAACAACATTGATTTCAACAAATAAATGTCATCTCAAGTGATTCATTTGGTGGGAACTAGTTTATATGCCAATCTCTAGTCTGATCTAAATGGAAAGTCTCATAAATACATAAATTTTAAAATTTTCTTTTCACGCTATTAAGCATTTTTCCTCCCCTGTGACAATATCCATTGAGCACAGTGAAAAACATAATGATCACAATAAAAACAGTTTTTATTTTTTTATTAAAGATTTTATTTATTTATTTGAGAGAGAGAGAGAATGAGAGATAGAGAGCACAAGGGGAAGAGGGTCAGAGGGAGAAGCAGACTCCCTGCCGAGCAGGGAGCCCGATGTGGGACTCGATCCCAGGACTCCAGGATCATGACCTGAGCCGAAGGCAGTCGCTTAACCAACAGAGCCACCCAGGCGCCCTAAAAACAGTTTTTAAAGAGAAGGTACAAAAAACTCCTTTTCCTTCCCCACCATTTTTTTTCTCTTTTTGTTAAGATTTCCTCTTTATAGACAATTTTCCCAATGAAAATAGAATAGTCTCTTTGCTATATCTCTTTACCAGCAAGTTACTCCAAGTTTCTAAGCTGTAGCAGTTTGCAAATTTGATAATATATGACTTTATATTAGTATGCAACCAGGTACAAATTACTTAAAACAGTGAGAGAAAGCCCAGCTGACTACTCAGCCTATCTTAGCAAATATCATTTTTATTTAAATTGTATCATTTACGATTTGCTATAGTGGTGGTATTTGGGAATTTAGGAAATCATAATGATTTTTCATGTCTGAGCTATAATGTATTACAGAGAAAAGTAATATTATGCCCATAGCACTATATCATTCTCATATAAGAATATAGTGAGAATTAATTAATGTACATATACATATATACAGAAGACTTAGATTAGTGCCAAGTCCATAGTAAGTACTATTTATATGAAGATAGTTATTATTATTAGTGTGGGAAGGTGATCCCTTTAGAGTTTTTGAATTTTTGCCTTGTGAAGGCTTTATTTTATCATTTATCAGAGAAAAAAGTAAACATAAAATCTTGTATATTTAGACTCAGTAATAACTTTTAAAAAGGTTTAGGATGCTTATTATTTATAAATTGAATACTTTTTAAAAGGGGGATGAATCCAAATAGTACTTGAAAAAATAAAGACCATTTTACCTAGTTTTATGTAGTTTTATACATTTATACATAATTTTAACCATGAGAACATTTTCATATCAAAATGACAAAATATATCAATCATTAATCCAATTTAGGAATATATATAACTCTAAAAAGTATAATTGAATTTCATTTCTGAGATTTAACATTGAATTTGAGGTGGATTAAAATTCAGATACCACAAAACTAACTTTTCTATAAGAGATATAGTAAATTATTTTTGGAGAAGTAAATGAGTTTTAATAACACTGATGTTCCTTAACATTTTTTGGCAAAATATACATTTTGATATTAATAACAACATTAATGATTTAAAATATATTTATTTATTAGAGAGAGAGAGAGCATGCGTGGCAGGGGAAGAGGGAGAGAGAATCTCAAGGGACTCTTCACTGAGTATGGAGCCCAACTTGGGGCTTGATCTCATTCCTGAGATCATGACCTGAACTGAAACTGAGAGTCAGAGACTTAATTGACCACACCACATAGGTGCCCCAATATTTATGATTTTTGAAATTAAAGTATCACAACATTTCTCAGTATTCTCTCTTTTCCATCAACCATCATGGTTAAAATACTTTAAAGGCAATCTTTCTTTCATTGACTACATCCCTTTAAGAAACAAAACAAAAACAAACTTTTGAAAATGAATTGGAAATGTACGTTTAGTAAATCTAGGTTTACATTTTACATTGCGTTACAACATGGAGTTTGTAATTAGGTGTATTTTATAAAATAGTGATACTCCTTGATTGTGATGTTCAAATAGGATTATCCAAGCAAATGCAATAACGTTTTGAACTTTATCAATCTGAGTTCCCAAAGCAAGCCAATAAAAAGGCTCCCAAGTAAAAGACTTTCTAAAGTACGTACAGTGCCTCAATTCTCATAAGTTTTCCTGAATTGGATGTAAGGGGTAATTAATTGAAGTGCTGATTATAAAATGATTTGCAGGGTACACAAGTAGATCCAGTCATCTACTTAAGTCTATGAGTACTTTCCCAATGTACAATAGCCATGGGTACAAATTGTCCCCTGAAACCAAGGCAATTCATTTCTACTTTGAAAAATTAATGTGTTTGAGGGGAAAAAAATTACTAGTACTGCATTATTTCTATTTCCAAAAATTCATGTTGAAGTCATAACTAGCACCCGAATTTCATAGACACCCTCCCCCATCTTCTTCCTCTTCTTCTTCTTCTGCTTCTTCTTCTGAAGATTGATTCTTACTGATTGATTCTTCTACTGATACTGATTAATATATACAAACCTATTACATACTAGACTTTTGTTATCTATGGCATTGAGATTTCTCAGATCGAAGCCGATTTCACAGATCTGAATTAATATTAGAATTTAGCATGCTTATTACAAAACTTTCCTCTAGATCAAAAGACAGAGAACTTCCCGGTAGTTATCCAAACTGTTATGTCTTCAGTCAAAAAATAGACTTTCTAACAGGTCTTTGAAAGCCATTCCATTTCCATTGTATTCAATTTTGTCTTTGAACAACATTCTATTAATGTTAAAATGAAATGGGCAAGTACTTGAATTTATGTAGGTTGCATCTCTGGGCAGTTATCTATATAGTTAAAATTATTATCTTTAGAATTAGGCAAAATCGGAAAGCTTGCTTCTCATACTTTGCAACTAATATAAATTTGTGTTAAATTTCTAAATAAAATGCATTTTTGAGGCAAAATTCAAACTTTTATAAAACAAGAATGTAGTGCTTCTTTTATAAAAGGTCTACCTACATTTGCAAATCTCATCACATCAAGAAAAGGAATGAACCAGAAGTTAAGCAAAAGTAACATGGGTATAACTTCTTTAAAAAAAAAAAGGAAGAGCGAGGAATGCACCCCTCACTCTTATTAGAAGGCACATATACTCTAAGGCAGCCATATTATGCACAGCTGTTAGCCACCATGCTTAAATTGGCTGTAAATATCTGAAATAGTTTTCCATGGTGATAGGAAATTCACGGTTATTTTACACCTTTAAAGAAGCTTTAGTTTCAGTCTATCAAAGCTCATTCTTTCCTGGAGGAAGCTCAGAATTACACAGTTTCCACATCTGCAGATCATGGTGTGCTTCTCAATCATCTGACTGCACTAAGATGGGCACAAGAAGATCACTGTTTTCAGACATTTTCTGAAGCCATGTTTGTTTTCAGCAGGACAGGGGCGGGGAGGGTGGGAGTAACAAAGTACGCCCCACAGTCACTGGATCACAGTCTGGTTTCAGCCCACGTCAAACTCTTAGTGGAACCACGAACAAAAAAGTTTCCTTTGACTCTCCTACCCAGCTTGACCTACTAGAAAAGGAAATTCTCTGCAGTTTCCTATCATCAAGATCTTCTTGGTGTTTTTTATCATTACAACTTCTTTTAGATCTTGGTAGAGGGAAATATTATTCAGTGATAGCATGGGATCCTGGTTTTATTATAAAATACTAACATTAGTCACATTTTACCAAGAAGCTTTCTTAGAAAAAAAAACTTTCATTAGTTTAATGATATCTTCTTTTCTTATTTGAATGTTTTTAATCTCAAAATGTTAGAAAACAATAAATGTTACTTAAGAGATTTTGCAGGATTCCTGAGAATACCTGAGTATCAGACATAAAAGCTATTATATGAGAAAAATCACTAAAAGCCATTTTAAAAGTATCTTAAAAAATAATGGTTTATTCTAAGTTTGGAGATTTTTTTGTTACAATTTCTACAATGAGTTTTCATCTGTTTATGATTAGAAAACCTAATGAAAAGAACATACAAGATCGGGCGCCTGGGTGGCTCAGTTGGTTAAGCGACTGCCTTCGGCTCAGGTCATGATCCTGGAGTCCCGGGATCGAGTTCCACATCGGGCTCCCTGCTCGGCAGGGAGTCTGCTTCTCCCTCTGGCCCTCTTCCCTCTCGTGCTCTCTATCTCTCATTCTCTCTCTCTCTAAAAAAATAAAATCTTTAAAAAAAAAAAAGAACATACAAGATCTAGGTTCAGGTACAATAAACACTGACTATTCTCCCAACCAAACTTTTCAGAGGCAATAATCTTTTACTTCAGTAGTCATTGAAATTTTCTCTAGAAGACCAAATTCCTCTTTGGTTAATTGGACTTCATCAACTGGAGTGGGCAGGAAGAAACTGAAGGTATATTCGCTATTTTTGACATACCTATCACCAGCTCTATATGCTACTGGATCAGGATATACTGGCAGTTGGATGGACATGACTAACTCACATTTTATAAGACTTATTGAATCTGGGTTGAAAAAAAATGACCTTTGAAAACCAACCACAAGTTTGACCAAAAAGGTTTCCTATCCATCAAAACTTGTTCTCTAAGCATGTTTTATGAGATATGCAGCATCAGCTCATTTGTCTTTAATATGAATTTTTGAACACGTTGGATAAATCAAACTCAGGAATACAACAGAGAAGAAAATATAGAGAAATTTACAGTGAAGCAAAAAGACAACTGTGAGTAAAATTTATGCTATAAGTTACAAGTGCACAATTCTTACTTAATAAATTGCTGGCAAATTATCATTTATCTAATAAAAGTAGTTCATCTTTTTTTGGATTGTGTCTACATGATAACTTCACCAGAAGGGAAGGGGGCAGGAATGTCTTTTGGTGGTGACTTAGTGATTATTAAAAAAACAAACGAACAAACAAAGAAACCTCAAAACAATTTCATCAAAATCAGAATCTTCCTGTGTTAAGACAGGGAATTCCACTGTTTACCATTTCTCTAAGAACTTCAGGGGACATAAGTTCAGTGATGGCAAAAAGATAAATGTGCCAAACTGGATGTAAAGAGCACTTTTTCGCCTTGGCAGGCTCCTTTCGGTGACAATCGTATGCAGTTATAGTTAGGGTTCTGGACCTTCTTGTCTCTAGATACTGATTTTTTAATTTTTTAAAATGTTTTATTTATTTATTCATGAGAGTCAGAGAGAGAGAGAAAGAGAGGCAGAGGAAGAAGCAGACTCCCCGCCTAGCAGGGAGCCCGATGCGGGACTCGATCCCAGGAGCCTGGGATCGTGACCCGTGCCGAAGGCAGACGCTTAACCATCTGAGCCACCCAGGCACCCTAGATACTGATTTTAAACCTATATATACTTTTATTTCTTCTTTGAGCTCATCTTGTAATTCCTTTTATGATTTTACTGATTAGTGTTTGGTTGTCCCGTGACAGTTTTATATGGAGTAATTTTGACCCTTTACCCTTACCTCCAAACTAGACAATATCTTTGTGGAAGGTAAGAATCATTTTATAATAGCTCAGGATTGGGCATCAACTGGCTGGGGCTCATAATTTTTACCTGGTTTGCTGAACTTTAACTTTAGTTTGTCTAATTGGCTCTGATATCTTGTGTTTCTCCCAATTTCTTCCCCTGTTCCTCTCCTCTTTTTCCCTTGAATATGAATCTCCATGTTTTCAGCCCTAGGTTTATAAATTTAGCTCTACTGCTGAGCACTCTGTTGGTTCACTGTCTGACCCAAAGGAATGGACCCCTTAGCAATTGGTTTCTGTGACTTTTATGTCTTAGGAGAACCATTCCTAGTCCTCTGCCCAGTTTCCTGTCTTACGTAGGCTTTTGCATTTGCTTCCATCTTATTAAGAAAGTATTTGTTAAGATAATCAATGGAAGTAAACATTAAGAAATATTCAATAAACTATAAATATAAATATAAACTATAAATTAACCTTAAAAAAACAAGTAGTAGGCTATTTGAAGTTGGGGGGGTGGGAAGTATTTTTAAAAATTCTCTCCCAAGTACCTTTTCTTGTCCTGGAAACTGTTTGGTTGCTGCAATACGGATGAAAAATCCCCAAGATTTTGGAGAAAATGGTTAGTGTTTGAAGCTCAAGTTATCCAAATCATTCATATGTTAAATATCCTGTTTCAAACATACTACTTAATGTCAGGCAGTTTAAACAAAATCTGTATTAAACTTGCCATTCAATTAAAAAAAAAAGGCTTTCAGACATCCACTAGAGAGCTGGGCAAATTACCATGATGCTTGCATACATCACACATTTAAAGGAGCAAGGGGGGGGGCACCTGGGTGGCTCTGTAAGTTAAGCATCTGCCTCTGGCTTGGGTCAGGTCAGGATTGCGGAGTTCGGAGTTTCGCGATTGAGCCCGCCTCAGCCTCCCCGCTTAACAGGAAGTCGGCTTCTCCTTCTGCCCCTCACCCTGCTTGTGCTCTCTTGCTCTCTCTCAAATAAATAAAATCTTAAAAATAAATAAGTAAGTAAGTAAGTAAGTAAGTAAATAAATAAAGGAGCAAGAGGTCAGGTATTTTACAAATCTAAATCACTCCCCCCACCCATGATAGGACTAATGACACAACATGTCACATAGATCTGCCACATAGTTCAACAAGTTGCATTTATTAACCACTTAGTACAACCCGCCACATAGAACAACTGTTATGCAATGCAACCTGTTACATAGAAAAACCTGCTACACAAACAACCAAGAAAACCATTGTTAGATTCTAAGGATATTATAATCTTGTTCAACAGAAAAAGTTGCTTTTTTTCCTATAATGCCGCCATTTGAATAACTGTTTATGTTAGTCCGTTTGGGTTGCTGTAACAAAATACCATAGAACAGGTAGATTATAAACAGCAGAAATTAATTCCTCAGAGTTCTGGAGGCTAGAAATTATAGGATCAAGGTGCTGACAGATGTAGTGTTTGCTATCCCGACAGCCACCTATTCAATGCAATCTAACATGGCAGAAAGGGTTAGAGAGCTCTCTGGGGCTTCTATTATGAGGGCACTATCCCATTAATAAAGGCTCCACTCTCATGACCTCATCACTTCCCAAGGCCCCACCTCGAAATACCATCCCATTGGGGATTAAGTTTCAAATATGAATTTTAGGGGGACACAAACATTCAGTTCGTAGCACTGTTCCTTTCCTTTCAAAAACTATTATATGTTTGTCTAGCATGTACCAGGCACTGCACTAGATGCTGGTGGATGTAAGAGAAAATAAGATGCTATTTCTGATCTCCAGACCTCATAGATTTGTAGGCAAGATACATATGAAAAATAATTTATCTTTGTGTTACAGAGGTATTTCTCTAATACAGTTCCTCAGTATACAGAGATATTCAGTATTAATGGAATTATTTTCAATAATAGAAGTAAATCCAGAGTTGGCTCATTAACCTGGATGCCTGAAAAGTGATCTTTTCAGTGTTCCAGAAATGATCCTTTAGGGTTTCCAACTTTGAAAATATTCACAAAAGACTGGTGTATAAAACGAATATGTATGAATTTATTAATTTACAGTAAGAGATAAAATTGTAGGAAGAATAGACGTTTATATTAATTCTCCAGGCATATTCTTTCCTTTCAGGCAAGCTGTATTAAAAGACAAATTATTACACTATGGCTTTGTGCACAGAGTATCAGAGCAAGGGACTCTTGCTGCTTGATCCTCACGCATGTGAGTCTATTTTGTCCATTTCCACAAAACCTGGTGGATGACTTGCTGATGTAATTCCTGCAGCATTCATCTTGCATAAGCCCTTATCGCTCAGCAAACACCATCCCCAAGCAGGTTGGAACACGTCCTCTGCCTATTGGTTCAGTATTCACTCATGTCCAAGAGATCATCGGGACTAAATTTAAACAAGAGTCACAGATTATATACCAGCTACTTCTCCTACATTTCTTTTAGCTGAAACCTAGATCTTCCTTGAGGATACCACTTTATTTGCATCTTTCAGTCTTGAACGACTCACTTTCCTGATGGTTGGAAAATAAGATTGTGTCTTTTATTCTCTCCATTGCAGCTCCATGATGATTATTACACAGCTTTTTAGTGAAATGTCCTCCTCCATTTAGATTCACACCATTGTGTTTGTGTTCAATTATCTTTTGCCTTACCTCTTTCGTCTCTTTTCCTGATCTCTAGGTCAATCCTCTTCATTCACTGAAGAATTTGGCAAAGAGTGAATCACATTCCTTTGCACTTGAATTCCATCCTCACTACTCCCACTCTGAACTAGTATCAACAATTCTATTAGTGTGGAATTTCCATAGTCCAGAAGTTACTCTGACAATTGTGACTGTGTATATTTCTGTAGCAATTCATTAAACATTCATGTTGTAGTTTAAATCTTTTAGTGAAATCTTATTTTCATTATATCCAGGTTCTTAGAGTTATTCTTCAATCTCCTTTATGTACTGCCTGTAGATGTTAGCTGAAGAGTTGGCAGGAAGTGAGACCAAGGTTTTCTGGTTAGAGAAGTAATAGAAGAGTTAGAGAAGCCTTTATGAGAGCTCAGTTTTAAAAGATCAGTAGGAATTCACCATGCTGGCTGGAGGGCAAAGGCTTTCCAAGGGGGAGGCACATCAACAAAGACATAAAGTCATAAAATAGCATGCTAGATCATGAAGTCATTATGAAGAGTGCTTGGAAATAAGGCTGGACATCTAACCAGAGATTCCTGATTGCTGTCATCTACCCACCTGTGTATGTAGAATAATCCTTTTGGCCTTTATTAGTAACCCATTTATAGCCATCTTGCACTTCATCTGTGTTCTTGAACTTCACTCAATTCTGTCCCTTAGACCATCCATCTTTTTTTTTTCCTGTCACAAAGTCAACACAGGTGCCACACTTCAGGCAGGTGTTGGGCCAGAATAAGGCAGTTGCCAGAAAATGGAGAGCCTAGTACAAGCAGATTTTGCTTTATCATTTTGGCCAACAAGAAATCATTGATGTGACCGGAAATCCAACACATGTTTCTAAGAGGAACTGGGTGGCTTGCGTGACAGAAAGGATGGGCTGCCATTAACTTTGCCATACGCCTTTAGCAACATTAAAAACATAGTTACCTTTAACTCCACATGATTCTAATTGCAAGTTGAAAAATTCTTAAGGTAAAGCTATTCTGAAAGCATAAACAATAGTAAGGATAAGAGAAAACTGCTTTCATAGACTCTTGCCATTCAAACGGCCAACAAGAGAAAATACTCCTTCTTCAGCTGAAAGGAATTTCTGCAAGAAGGTTTAGGCTTCTTCAGCTGAAGTCGTGACATATCATATGTTTATTTTTTTAATGTACTTGAATATTATACCCCTTAAGGAGTCTGTACCAAAAACATGAGCCTTTTTTCCTAATTCCTGATCAGCTGTGTAGGGATTAGATTTCATCTTTAGTATCTGACCTATTTCTTGACTATAAATGATAGAGACTGACTCATTCATAGCTTGGCAGATATAGAAAAATAATGATCCATTTGTTACTTAAAGAAGAAAGATTTATGATTTTTCCTACTGAAAACTTTGTAGGGGAAGATTGCTGAATCATAGTTGGTCACTCTGTTACCCATGTCTCTCCAAATAATCTCTTTTTTGACACTGATAAACAGTTTTCCTGGGTTCTGCCCAACCTTTGGGGAACCAGTGACTCTGATATACTGTTGAGGAGATTGATAGCCTTGCAGACACCAGAGTTTTGTTTTGTTTTGTTTTTCTGACATCAGTTTTTTTTATTTTCTGTGAAAGGAGGGCTGCCACTCTTAATTGGTCGTTTACCATCTGCTCATCTGAGTATGGGATGCAACACAATCAACTGAAGCCCAGTAATTAGAACAATGGAGTAGTGATGATAATAGTTCATTAAAAAACTAAGAAACAACTTCAATATTTTCAAAGACTTCAATATATTTGAAGTATGGGAAACATTTAATGGATTGGATTTCATGGTGTCTTCATCTAGCTCTTAAATTCTATGACATGAATTATGCTTTAACAAGACTCATATCAATGTGAATTACAGACTCATCTGGGAAAAATGAATTTAAACCGTCATATGATTCAGTTGCACACAAAACTGTGGACCACTTAGTGCTGGGCAAATTTGGAAATATCACAATAAGTCTGAGAACTCTTTTTGCACATGTTCCTTAGGCGTTATGTACAGAGGAAATAAAATATCTCTATTACTATTTTACAAATTTAGGAAGATAATGTTTTAAAGATTGATTGATTGATTGATTTATTTATTTATTTATTTATTTATTTATTTATTTTAGAGAGAGAGCATGCCCATACAAGCAGGGGGAGGAGCAGAGGGAGAGAGAATCAACCAAACTCCCTGCTGAACACTGAGCCTGATCTGGGGATCCATATCATGACCCTGAGATCATGACCTGAGCTGAAACCAAGGGTCAGTCACTCAACCAACTGAGCCACCCATGAGCCCCAGATATTTTTTTATTGATAAATTCATTTAAAAGCCTTCAGAAACAAATTTATTTTTGAAAAAGATTTTATTTATTTCAGAGAGAGTGAGTGAGAGAGAGAGATCGAGCAGGGGGAGGAACAGACTCCCAGCTGAGTAGGAAACCCAACGTGGGGCTCCATCCTGGGACTCTGGGATCATGACCTGAGCCAAAGGCAGACGCTAACCAGCTCAGCCACCCAGGCGGCCCCAGAAACAAACTGAGTAGCTTTCCTATCTATAAACATGATCAAAACGTTTTGAAAAAGGTACAAAGAAACTTAGGAATATCTTAATACAAAGCATGGTAAAACAATATAGAAAACATGTAATTAAACCCTGAAACCTATGACAGAACAGAAGATCACTAAAGATGGAAGATACATATTTTTTTCTTCTAGAACAGGAAAATAGTGAATTTGTCAATTCTCCCTAAATTAATCTATTAGTGCTGTGCAATCAATCACAATCAAATTCTTTAAAGACTTTATTTTAAAGAAAAAAATCACTCGGGGTGCCTAACTGACTCAGTTGGTAGAACATGCAACTCTTGGGGCGCCTGGGTAGCTTGGTTCGGTTGGGCGTCTGCCTTTGGCTAGGATCATGATCTCGGGGTCCTGGGATCTAGCCCCGCATCAGGCTCCCTGCTCAGTGCGGAGTCGGCTTCTCCCTCTCCCAGTCCCATTACCCTCTACTTGTGCTCCCTGTCAAATAAATAAAATTAAAAAAAAAAAAGAACATGCAACTCTTGATTTTGGGGTTGTAAGTTTGAGCCCCACGTTGGGTATAGAGATTTATTCAAAAATAAAGTCTTAAAAAAAATTACTCTAAATTTGTGCTCACTTCGGCAGCACATATACTAAAAAAAAATTACTCTAATTTTTTTAAAAAAATTACTTGAGGGACACCTGTAGGAACAAATATAAGGAAATAGAATAAAAGAAATAATAAAAATATGAGGTCTTGTTTTAACCATAGTAAATGTACTATAAAGTTTCATAAAGTAAAACGCAGTGTGGACATAGGAATAGATCAATGGGCTAGACTAGACTCACGTACAATGGAATTTCATGCCTTATAAATGTCATACTTAAAATCAGTGAAGAGAAATTGGATCATTCACTAAATGGTGTTAAAAATAAATACGGACATTTATTCACTATTTGTACAAAATCAGTAACAGATTTATATGTAAAAAAAAAATCATGTAAGAATGTGCAAAAATCCTGGGTAAATAATCCATAATCTTGGGGCACAGAAGGTCTTTTTAATTACAAATTAAACATAAATTAAAATAAGGATCCATTTAACATCCACATGGCCCCAAAACAAGATAGAAATTCTATAAACCTACATTTTCAGCATATAAGTTGAAAGAATAATATCAAATATACATATATATTAAAAACCTCTTATAAATCAATATGAAATATGTGTTGAAAATTTCTTTCAATAGTAGGGAAAGAGAGAATCATTACTGTTCGCTGTTCCTTGGACTGTCCTCACATTCCCGTGGGTATGTGAAGTTTGGCTAGGAACACGTGGGGGTAACAGTGGCCTCTTATACTGGATTGGAGTGAGCATGAGAGGGTAACTGCTTTACATTTTTTTCCCCACTACAGTTAAAAAATAATAAAGTTCTTCAAATTCAACACCATACTCTCATGATCTTTTTCCTTATTTCTGTGTGTTGAGATGCCCCTCAAGGCTCTACCTGGTATGGAATCAGACCCCAAGTCTGACATGAACATGAGAGGATATACTTGTGTGGAAATGCTGAGCTACCTCACTGTCAGTTTTTCCTCTTCTGGGTCATTGTGACCCAACTTCTTGTAGTACAAGAGCTGGAGAGTCAGTCAGCAATTAGAAACAGACATCAACATCTATTGCTGATCAAGCAGAGGTTGAATGCAGTGTACAGTGCAGAAGCCACAGAAATCCCCTTGGTTGGTCAACTTGTGCTTGCCCACCTAAGCCTCAGGACATTGATAGGAGCGCTCTTGTCTCTTGACCCAGCACAGTAGATAGGATTTATCTGTAGGAGCTGCTTTAGAGAGTGCATTGGGTATCAGAAATCCAGAAAAAAAAATTCAAATTTTTGAAACAACTCAAAGTTCTTCAGGCAGCCTCATATAATTATAAGTATTAATATTTGACCATGGCCTGATTTATTACCTGCCTTACAGCATAAAAGGAGATTGGATATTATAATTCAATACTGTAGCAGATACAGCAAAGGAAGACTTGGCCCAACTTTCCTGCCACTTCTCCCCCAGGAATATTTTCATGGGTCTGGGCTTAGGTATCGTGACATCCACTGGATGAAAACTGAAAAAGGAAAACTGGCTAGTAAATTATTGTGTGTGTACAATGCCAAACATCCCACGAGCCCACTTCCCTAAACTTTCTAACTTTGTACTTATCAAAGAGATTAAGCTGTCTGCTCATCTGTGTGCACATTAGGTACATTGGTGTGTTGTAAAGACAGACAATTTTATTTCTCTAATAGGGCAAGCCAGCATTATCCTGCTCACACAAATCTGACCATTAAAGGAAATATCTCATGCAAACACTTTCAAGCTCATTATTTTGACATCTGTAAAATGTTTATTTAAGTGAATTTGAGAATTTAATTAGCTAAAACAGTCACGCTAATCTTGCACTTCTCCAAAGTCAATTCATGGCAGTGTAAAGACCCCCGCTTAAATAAGACAGATATTTTGTTTGTTTGATTGTTTATTATTTAGCAAATTCATATAGTAGTTAATAACAGCCAAATTATTCTTCTAAGAACTTTACAAATATTAATTCATTTAATTTTCCTAATGACCTGTCTTGGTTACTTGGGCTGTTATAACAAAAATACCTTACACTGGGTAGCTTTATTTCTCATAGTTCTGGAGGGTGGGAAGTCCAAGAATTTGGACAGATCGGTCAGGTTCTGGTGAGAGCCTTCTTTATGGTTTCCTCATTTGAAAGAGCAAGAAAGAGATCTGTCTCATCCTCTTTTTAAAAATAAGGGCTATAATCTCATCATAAGGGTGCCATACTCATGACCTAATCTAGTCTTAATTATCTCTCAAAGGTCTCACTTGCAACCATCATACTACGGAGGTTAAGGTTACAACAAATGAATTTTGAGGGGGTACAAACATTTAGTCCATAGCATAGCCCATTAAGAAGATTTTATTAATATTGGTTAGGTGGGTAATTGAGGAACAGAGAGATTAAGTACCTTGCCCGAAGCAACACGGTTTCTCATGGATAGAACCAAGATTTTAAATTCCAAGAGAATAGACTCCAATCTGAGCTTCACCCCTACCCTGTACTGCAAGTTACCCAAGAGTTATCTAAAAATATGATAGAGAGCTCAGAAACTGAAAATACTTTTGTAACATGTATTAATTGTGATTTCCATTGATTTCTAAGGATATAACATATAAAAATTAAGATTATAAAATTGATATTTATTAAGCCATTAAATTTTTATTAGGTCATGCAAAACTATCTTTTGTAACCTAATTTATTTCTCAGATATCTGCAAAACATACTATGAGCTTGTCACCTAAGTTATAAATTACCCACTGCGAAACAGAGGCATAGGTACTGGAAAAAAACATAAAAGAGCAGTAATAGACATAATCATTATGAGTGATAGTTAATTTTATGTATCAAATTGGAAGGTGTTTTTGGATGAGATTAACATTTAAATTAGTAAACTTTGAATAAGTGGATTGCTCTCCATAATGGGGGTGAGCCTCATCTAGTCAGTTGAAAGCCTGAATAGAATAAAAAGACCACAGCTTCTCTAAAGCTTCTTTGGATAATTCTTCAGAATACTGTCAGATTGCCTTTGGACTTCATCTGCACCATTGGCTTTTCTGGGTTTCTAGCCTGGTCTGTACTGAAGGTTTTGGATTCACGAGCCTCCATGATCATGTAAGCCAATTCCTTAAGAATAAATATCGTGTGTGTGTGTGTATGTGTGTGTGTGTATGATACATGCATACATACATATGCATACATAAGATACAATAGGATTTATGTGTGTGTGCTAGGATATACATACATATGTATATACATATGTGTGTATATTTCTCTAGAGAACCCTATTAATTATGCTTGAGATTTGGTTGGATTAAAAAAAATCAAATATACTTAAAGAAGACCTAACATAATACTAAAAAAAGAAATACAAATAAATGTAACAATGATAACACTCTGTCTGTAGATTTCAGCCTTAATTGAAGGATTTGAGTGGCAGGTTGTGAAAATCAACAGAATAGTGTTGGAGGTTTCTAAATGGGAAAGGAGCACCTGAAAATGATTTAAGAATTTGAAGCCAGCTGTATACGAAGAGATATTTTTGATCAAATGGAGGATTGTGATTGTAAGGAAACAGAACCATATCACAAAGTTGGGGGAAGGATGCAATTCACAAAGTCATTCAGGGAAATGTTTCTTCCTAACTTTGTGGGATGCAGTACAGTATCTACTATGCCTGGGGCCATATTGGTTGAATTACAGCCTGAAAATAGTGTGTACTGAAGCTCTGAAAATGGAAAAGAAATGTTAAAGCCGAGAAAATACTGTAAAGGGAGAATTGGTAAAATCTGATGATTTGAATGTGGGAAATAGAAGACTGAGGATTTAAAAAATAATATTTAGATTATGAGTCTGAAGAACACGAAGTTTGGAATTTGAACTCCCAAAAAAATTCATCTGGATTTGGAGACTCCTCCACAATTTCCTGGAAGAACTAGAATTGATTTTTTGGAATGAATGGAATGGTTTATATGTGCTTGAGGCAGACCATAGTCCATTCTGCAATAAACAGGTTATCAGATTTATTATTATATATGTGTGTGAAAATATTATCAAGAATAAATGTTTAGATTTCCCAACTTCTTTTATGTTGACAATTCAAGTTCTAACTCACAATAAGCAAATTTTAATTTTGTATTTTCCCCAGCCAGGTATATATTTCCCAGTTTTATAATTTTATTACAACTGCTTTTTTGGTTTGGCTGATAGGAGTCTGCACTGCTACATTAATTTGAGAATTTATTAGGTTTGATTTTTAAAAGAGAAGTTCCACTATGAAACCATGTACAGTCAAAGGGTGCCTGGGTGGCTCAGTGGGTTAAGCGACCGACTCTTGATTTCAGCTCAGGTCATGATCTCAGGGTCATGAGATCAAGCCCTTTGGCTCCCACTGGGCATGGAGCCTGCTTAAGATTCTCTCTCTCCCTCTCCCTCTGCCCCTCTCCCGACTCCCTTCTCCCTCTGAAAAAAAAAAAAAAATGAGGGGCCCCTGGGTGGCTCAGTCAGTTGAGCATGGAACTCTTGGTTTTCTCTCAGGTCTTGATCTCAGGGTTGAGGAATCGAGTCCTGCTTCAGGCTCCGTGATCAGTGGAGAGTCTGCTTAAGAGTCTCTCTCTCTTCCTCTCCCTCTGCCCTTTCCCCACTTGTGTACAGGTGCTCTCTCTCTCTGTAAAATAAATAATAAATCTTTTTTTAAAAAATAGATATACATTCAAAACTTAGAACAACCATTAATAAATGCCTAGTCCTAAATTATGGATAGATTTAGTATTTAAAATTAATAAAGATATATTTTGCCATAAGTTATTACATGAGAAATATACAAAGGAAGGGATAGATGTAGGATTTTCTTCAGAGGTTTATTCAAAAGAATCTAGTAATCCAGAGTATGTTTTTTTACATGGCTTTCTGGTATTTCTAGAATATTCTGGCATTGATGGTGCTGAAGCAAAACAAAACAAAACTAAACTCTACACTGCTATATATATATGTGTGTGTGTGTGTATATATATGTATATATATGTATATATATACATATATATATAGTGAGTTAGCAGATACTCCTTGGCATCGCTATTCAATTAGATAGCAGATCCGATTGACACCGTGGCATAGTCTATTTTCACATTGAGTACCCAAGACAACTATTTCCAGTGTTTTTTATCTTCTTAATCATTATTTGTGCTTGTAGTGATGAAGCTGACCGAGATTTGGCTCCCAACTGGCCCCTTGATCCAGACATCACACAGCAGTGATAGAAGAGCATGCACCTCTAGACCCATGGGGCCTGTATTTATATCCTGGCCTGCTATTTACTAGCCGTGTTAACTTGGGTATGTTACTTACACTATTTCAGTTTTCCTATCTGTATGAAGAGCAAAACCACAATAACCACCTTATAGGATTTTTATGGAAATTAAATAAGCACCTTAGTCCAGGTCTTCTAGAAACCATAGCATGAGGGAAGGTTTAAGAGGCTAGTCCTTTATTTTGATGGTTACAGCCCAGGGTGGTAAGAGTCAGAGAAGAAGGTGACTGCAGTAACAAAGAAGGTGAAATGATGTGATGTGACGTTTGTTGATCTGGGTGCTATTTCACAGCAAACCACTTAGAGAAAAAGCAGGTCTCTTGGCAGGCATGTTTATTCTGTTCTTGGGAATTACCTGGAAAAGCTGCAATAGGGAATAGCCACAGAGAAGAGAAGGGAGGGAAGGGAGGGAGAAGTTCTCTTTGGGACCCCCTCATCTGTTCTTTCCCATTGGTCAACGTTCAAAGTTCACCTTAATGTTGAGCTGGCTCTCCTACGATTCCAGATCGCCATTCAGCCCTTGGCCTTTCCTCTAGTAACCCTGCAGAGAGGCTCATCGGAGTCTGAAAGTGGAGAGGAGAGCCAGCGCTGGGAGGCCCCCGTGGGATAGGTCATCAAGGAAATTTGGGAAAGTGTCCAGAGTGCTCCACACAATGAATAAATATGTGTAAAGCACTTAGAAGAGTGCCCAAGGATGGTAAATAATTTGTGTGTGAGCTATTATTGCTCTGAGGCAGACCAGGGAGGATGTAAAATAAGAATGAGACTTGCAAATAAAGAGTTGTACTTGATAGTGATTGTAATGAGATTCTAATTGTCCCAAGATTGTCTCTGATGGCATGGGTTAAACTGAGGCATAATTACAACTCCCTCTAATAGATTAGAAACACAAAAAGGGAACTAGAAATGGTTGATTCTTGCAAGTTTTTTTTTTCTCAACCAAGACACAAAGAGTGATTTCAGAACAGGCTCAACTCTAATTTGGATTATGACCAATGCACCCAGGGGTGCTGACCACAGCAGGGAATGAAATAACTCTGCCATGGTTTTGAAGCTGATGCCAGAACAATACATGGGAGACAGTTTTGACTTTCTCTTGGGAAGTCTCCATTTAGTTGTATCTCTTTCTGGCTCCAAGGCTTGTGACTTGCTGGAATGCATAACTGAAGAAGACTGGATTCAGGGAATATCGCACAAAAGGACAAATAGCTATAACTTTGGGGGAGCAGGGCATAGAAGGTTTCCAGTAAATGGAGTTCTGCCCAGAATTACCAGATTGGGCCAGATCATTGCCCTGATGGTGAGGATTATCTGGTTAAAACCATGAGACGCTTCAGGAAAAAAAAATAAAAGCACAAATGTAAAAGCATGAAAATCATCCTTTGTCCTCCCATAGCCCATCTCTTTTTTCCAATCTCCGTCCTATATTCGGGGTCTTAAGTTTAAGGATTCCTCAAAGTTTTTACCAAACCATTGCATTATGGTATGTTCAAAGGTATTAATATGCCCAATAATTGACATTTTATAAATATACAGTGTAATTTCAAACTTACCATGTATATCTGAGTCATCTAGATGCTGACATAAAATTCCTTTTCTATAATTTTAACTATTTTTCAGAAAAAGATAAAAAAAATGGATGCTGTTCTGTTTCATTCTAATTACTATCACTAAAATGGAAAGAAACCAACTCTATCAGGCTTGACTGTTTGCATGTTAAGTGGGATTCCCTCCTTGAAGAAATTTTTGCATCGTCAAGGGATTAAACTGGCAGCTGTCAGGCTTTTCTCATGCAAACCACAGACTTTGCCCCTCCTCTTCAAGTCTGATGGAGATTTATGCCAGATGCTTAGAAGAAAGGACTGGATTTCAAAATCTGAAAGTCAGCATAGGGGGAGAGAGGATTGCAGTAGGAAAAAAGTGGATTGTTTCATCATTCTGAAGTTCTTGAAAGCTTGGCCACATGCATTGTTAGCATATAAATTACCTAACACACAAGACATAGATACCATCAAATTAAAGATTCAGAACACTTTTTGGTCAGAGTGGGTTTCCTCCTGGTCATATTGTTTTCTTGACTTTAGGAAAATATGGATTGATTTTGAGATGCTTGCCACAAAAACTCCCAAGTTTTCTTTTATGATTGCTTCACTGAAATAGACATAGATGAAATTACTAAGAAATGATCTTTCCTCAAATTTAGGGTCTGGGGCGCCTGGGTGGCTCAGTCGTTAACCGTCTGCCTTCGGCTCAGGTCGTGATCCCAGGGTCCTGGGATCGGGCCTCACATTGGGCTCCCTGCTCCGCGGGGAAGCCTGCTTCTCCCTCTCCCACTCCCCTTGCGTGTGTTCCCTCTCTTGCTATGTCTCTCTGTCAAATAAATAAATAAAATCTTTTAAAAAAAAAGTTTAGGGTCTGTATTCTGAATGTATAATTCCTGTGTTTTTTTTTTATGAATAATGTGATGGAAAACTACAATGAAGAATTATTTTCTTTTCATTACTATGTTTTTTCAAATCTAAAATAATATTGCTACTCACATTTTCATTATGTAGCAAAGAATACTAAGTAAATCAGATTTGTTTATGGGCTTACATTTTAGTGTCTCAGATCTATGATTTAATTATTCATATATGGATTAATTCAAAGTAAATTTAATCCTAAAAAAATCTTACTAACAGTTTTTATCTTACAGTCATACTCTTCAGAATAACTTATTAACTACACCCAGCTTACATCTATTTTGATAAAAGTATAGAACTTTTGGGGCTCCTGGCTGGCTCAGTTAGTAAAGCATGTGACTCTGAATCTCAGGGTCATGAGTTCAAGCCCCATGTTGGGTGTAGAGATTACTTAAATAAATAAAAACTTAAGGGCGCCCGGGTGGCTCAGTCGGTTAAGCGTCTGCCTTCAGCTCAGGTCATGATCCCAGGGTCCTGGGATAGAGCCCTGCATCAGGCTCCTTGCTCAGCGGGGAACCTGCTTCTCCCTCTGCCTGCTGTTCCCCCTGCTTGTACACTCTCTCTGTCAAATAAATAAATAAAATCTTAAAAAAAAAAAACTTAAAAAAATTATAAAATTTTTTCTCCATATTATCTAGACCTTAGGGTGGAGGGGTAAACACACATAAAGCTTTACTCTTGAAATAATTAAATTTAAGATTAGATTTCATGAATTAGAGTTTGGTGTATAGGCCAGTTTGAACTAGCCATTTGATTCTATCAATTATTTAAAAAATTTACGTGATTCTCTGCTTTCCTATTAACATTTATATTTCCTCAAATTCCATTTTATCTTTTCTATCAATATTGTAAGCCCTAACTAAGCAATGTATTATAGATGAACTTTATCACAGTAGAAGTTTAAAAATATCTATCTCCAAATAACTTTTTAAGTATTGCAGAAATGCATTCCTAAATTTTCAGAGAATGTTAACAGAAATGTTGAAAAATAACATTTACACTGAAGAGCTGCAAAACTGTTTGTATAAAAGGAGAAGGTTGTAGGATTGCTACTTTTATTTTTTTGCAAGATTTATTTGTTTTAGAGAGAGAGTGCACGAGTCGGGGGCAGGGGCAAAGGGAGACGGAGAAGGAGAATCTCAAGCAGACTTCCCACTGAGCCCAGAGCCCAAGGCGGGACTCCATCTCAGGACCCTGAGATCATGACATGAGCCAAAATCAAGAGTTGGATGCCTAACCAACTGAGCCACCCAGGTGTCCCAGGATTGCTACTTTTAGATAGAACCTATTTAAATATATATGTTGATACTTACTCACTTTTGAATTAAGATGGGAAAAAATAAAAGGCTGCAAGGATATTTTCTGTAAAAAGCCACTTAACTGAAATATACTGATAACATGATTAACTATTCAAGTCACCCCTCCCTAAATCTCCTTTCAGGGATGTTTTTGTTTTGTTTGTTTTGTATGCCACAGGAAAAACAAAACAAAACAAAACACGTATTTTTCAAATTTCTTGTTAGATAATAATCCTAGAGCAATTGCAATTGCAGTGTGCAGGAAAATGGATTTAGATTGTTAAAAGATAAACTGAGGCATATTAAAAATGTTTATTTGAGCAAACATCGATTCCAACTGGGCAGCATCCAATCTAGCAGACAGAAAGAAGCTCTGAGGGCCTGAGCAAAATGACAGATTTTTATTGGCAGAAGGGAGAGTGAACAAGGAAGTTATTTTGGACAAAAAAGCAGGTTGGTTATTGCAAAGTCACTGTCCTTTAGGGGAATGTGGGAGTCTAGCTGTCGGGTGACCTCACTAATGCTGATCAGGTGATTCCTGATGGATCCGTTTAAGATTCCATTCCTGGGAGAGCCAAACTGTAATTATAGTCTTGTTTTGGTGATGAGCAGTTCCATTTGGGCCTGTTTTCTAGTGTTAGATCATCTCCTATCTATCTATCAATCTATCTATCATCTATCTTTCTATCTCTCTAAACTTTTGTGTGTGTATGCAATCTCATATTCCTATTTGAAAATAATCAAGCTGTGGTAGATAATTAAATTTTTCACTAAAGATTTTAACTTTTTCTTCCTCTGAACATATAGGAAGCTTGCCCTTTGAAATTAGGTAAGACCACATGAATTATACTGGCCAATGAAATGTAAGCAGAAGCATTTAAGAGCTGAGGTGCCGTTTGCCTTATCCCTCTTCTAAAGAATGCATGCTCTTCCCTGAATGAAGATGACACAAGAAGAACCCTTTCCCAGTTTGTGATGGACTTCTGGCATTAACAAAAAAATAAGCCTTTCTTGTTTAAACCACTAAGTTATGTTCCCACATCTGAATCTAGGCTTTCTTGATTGTCCCATTCTCTTTGTCTCTCTTCCATTGTCTCTCTGCTCTTCTCTTCCTCATTTTTTTTCCCTCCCAAGTACTTACAGAAATTAAAAGTGTAGTTAATCTTCTTTTAATGACGTGAAATGAAACCAAAATACCGTGGCTAACTGAAATCAGACAACAGTGGGTTTCTCTCTCTCTCTTTCTCTGAATATTGAGCTCCATTTTTCCCCAAAATACTATCCCTTGTAACTCTCTCCTCTCTCCAAGACCCTCAGCACTTGATCACTGCCCACTTTCCAGTACCTTTTACTTTAGCTATTTAGAGACCTGGTGTGAGAAAGGCAGATGAAGGAAGAAACACAAAGAGAATGAATAACAGAGAAAACTTGTTATAGAACAAGACTATAAAAATCTGAAATGGCTTTAGTCAGTATTGCTAGTTCTGTTACTAAATAATAATATGAATCAATAAATTATTTCCAATTTGCCACCATCTGTCAAAATCCATGGTCTGGTCTATGTTTTAGGATTGGAGTCACTGAAGTCGTATCTCTGACTTACAATGTGGCCCAGGCCAGACCTGAATTCATTGTAATCAGAGACTTTCAGAGCGGCCACGGTATTTTTTTTTTTTTTTCTTTTGGAGAGGACTATTCAAATGGGCACCTTAAGAAGTAAAAATATATTTTGACATGATTCCTACTACAGCATCAGTAATGAGAGGGTCAGTGGCAAACGTGGACTCCAAATGCAAAACTGTTTAAAGGATTCTATAATACCTTAATGTTTCTTCCAAGAGTTGTTTCTGTTGTTCTTCCGTAATTCCAATTGGCTCTAGAAACACTTAGGTAACTCGAATGAACTTAAAAGTCAAAATGGATGATGTCCATGGATTTCACTGGATGAACACTTTTGTTAGGTTACATCACGATACTGAGGAAAAGCATTCGAATTGCAAAGACAACGCTGTTTTAGTTTTCTTTTTTGAAGAGAGATCTCCCCACCCCCACCCCATCCCTACTCTTGTCATGTTTTTATTTTCTCAATATTGGTCTTCATTTCTGGACTCACTAACAGACATAAGCAATTTTAATTACTTGGTTCTGAAAATGTCTTTTGAGGAGAAATTTATATTCTGTGTTGTAGCAAATTGCAGTTATTTCGGAACAGCTGCTGCCCGCTTGAGGCGGGTTGGAGTGTCAAGGTATACTACCCGTTTGGAACCGAAGGTCGGGGACCACGGAGCAGAGAGTTCCTGCCATCAGACTTGCACTTGTTTTTGTTGTCGTTGTTGTTCAGCTCCCATTCATCTCGATTCTTCTCCATTTTCTCCTTGAACAAGTGGAGATACATTGTAGTTCTAATTTCTATTGGCAAAAAATAACTTTCATTTAAATTGAAACATTTAATTTTGAATTATATATTCCCTGTAGGTTTCTCTCCCCCCCACCCCCCACCCCCGACTTCATCCATTTCCAGACCTTGTTTTCATGGAATTATTATCCCCTCCTGTGTAAAAGTGTTTCTGTGTGTGCATGAATTGGTTGATTTTTTATAGGTTATAGAAACGTCTCTTTAATTACCTTGAACGATGTGAAGTCCACAGAGTTGAATGCAACCACGGTGAATTTAATTTTAAAAAGAACTATAGCATTTTAAAAATAATTTCCTTAAATTATTGTAAATATGAAGGAATAAAAATGTTAGGAGTATTCGTTTCCTAGAAAACGCACTCTGAAAAGGTGTTGAACGTGCAGGATCTTTATTACAGAGAACTCGCAGACCAACACCTGTGGAAATGAGGGGAAGGAAGCAGGGTTGGGCAAAGGAAGACGCCAACCACAGTGCAGACCTAAACGCATCTACGACCAGGGAAAAGAGGGGAAGGAAACGGGATTGGGCAGAGGAGAAAGCCAGGTTGCACTGCAAACCTAACACACCTCAGCTGACCCCACAAATGGGTTTAGAGCTTAAATGCCTTTCAGAGTTGCCCTGAACTGGGTCAAGATGGCCAGATCTTTATATTTCCACATCTACCAGTCACTGGGTAATGTGGGCTACTCAGAAGTAGAAACATGACCTTAGGGAAAGATGACCTCAAGCATCTGGGCTCTGGGTCTGAAGTGATCCCTGAAGAGCATTGTGAAAACTGTCTGTTGACATACCTCCTGTAGCTGAGGTAGCAAGCCCTTCACTGAGGGACTGTCTGGATGCTAAATCACTGGGTGAGTACGTTTTTATTTCATACAGTATGTACGTATAAATGTATGTCTATCTTTTTGAGTGGATGTGAATAAAGATGTTCTAATAGATGCAATTTAAAATTTTTCCAATACCTAATTATCCCCTCAATGTGCAATCAGAGCCTCTTTAATATTTTATATTGGTAGGTTACTCTATTAATTTACTTTTTTTATATATGACTTCAAAAGTAACAATCATCCTATGTGAAATGAAAAAATATCAGAGAAAAAATATTAGAAAAATATTTTAAATCAGAAAGACAAACTACAACCTAAACCAGAGTCATGTGTAAATAACTTCACTTAAGCTTTATTTTGAGTTAAAGTGGTCTTTTCTAACGGCTACATAGTAGCTAACATCGTCATTGGCTGAAAAATATAAACAAAACTGATAGTTATTAAGAACTATTAAAATGGAGAAAATAATGTGAATTTGATCCAACAGCAAATACAGGTGTTATTGCTATATAACCAATATTTTTGGCAGGAAAATGGAGGAGGAGATGAGGTGAGAAAGGACTGAAAGGGATTTTTATACTTGTTTTAACCTTAGAGCCAAAAGAATATTTAAAAGACCTAGCTTACACAAAAGGGTCAAGTAAAGGTAGGTGGAAAGGTGTATCTTAAAATGCTTCATTCTAAACCCTCCTTCTCCAAGCTCCAGGGATAATTTCCTTTCCCTTTAGGGGAGGGGAAATGCCAGTGAAACTAATAGCCAAGGGCGGGTAATGGGGAAAAAGAAACAAAAGAAAGAAAGTGAGTAAAAGTAGTAAGTAAAAGAGCCTGCTTAAAAACAAACAAAACAAACAAAAAACAAACACCTATGTAACGTGAAATTTACCATCTTCACCATTTTTAAATATACAGTTCTATGGTAGTGAGTACATTCACAGTATTGTGGGACTATCACCACCCATCTCCAGAACTTCAACATCTTCCCCAGCTGAAATTTTGTAACCATTAAACAGGAACTCCCCATTCTCCCTCCCTTCACTCCTGTCAACAACTTTCAACTTTCTGTCTCAATGGATTTAATTACTTTAGGAACGATTTTTTTCTTTTTTTGAAACTGGCCTACTTCACCAAGCATATCTTCTAGATTTTTCCATGTTATACCATGGGTCAAAGTTTCTCTTCTTTTTAAGACTGAATGTTATGTTGTATGTATGACATTAAGTGCCTTTTACATTCTCATGGTTGCCAGTGACTTCCTTCTGGAAAATTCTGTCTATATTTTAAATCTCTTCCATGAAGTCTTTTATTTAAAGAAATAACCTTTCATTTCAGAATAGTTTTAGGTTTGCAGAAAAGTTGCAAAGATAGTTTCTAATTGCCCCACAGGCAAGTTTGCCTGTTATTAACATCCTACTTTAGTGCAGTGCATGTGTTAGAACTAATGAGCTGACACTGATATATTATTATTAACTAAAGTCTATATTTTCTTAAGATTTCCTTGGTGTTTACCTCATTTCCTTTTTCTGCTCCAATATACCATCTAGGAGACCACATTACATTTAGATGTCATGTCTCCTTAGGCTCTTCTGGATTGTGACTCTCAGACTTTGTTTTTAAAGACCTAGGCAGTTTTTCAGAATACTGTTCAGGTATTTTGATGTTTATCTCATAGTTAGGCTAAGGTTATGGATTTTTGGGGGAAAAACTCCAGAAGTGCTATTCTTATCACATCAAGGGTATAGACTATCAACATATGTTATCATTGATAATGTTAACCTTAATCATGTGGCTTGACGTAGTGTTTGCAAGGTTTCTCCACTGTCAGCACACTGGTGAGTGTTTGCCAGTTTTCTCCACTATAAAGCTACTTCCCCATTCTTTCTATACTGTATTCTTTGGAAGCAAGTCCTTAAGTGCAACTAACATTTAATAGGTGAAAACTCCTTGAGAGAGGATTATCTGTGTAACTTCTTTGCAATTCTTCTGTACAAAAGACTTATTTATTCCACTTTGTTTTTTGCAATCATTTATGTCAGTTTGAATAAAGCCATTTTTAGCAAAGTAAATTATATCATTTAGTGTTTGCTATGCCCCAGGACCTGTGCAAACTAAATATCCATTAATTTACGTAATTCTAGCCATAACCGTATTGGTGTGTGTGTGTGTGTGTGTGTGTGTGTAAAGTTATATATATGTGTGTGTGTGTGTGTGTGTGTGTGTGTGTGTGTGTGTGTGTGTGTGTGTATAGATGAATAAGCCAAATCTCTGGATTAGAAACTTCAGTTCCCCAAGAAACATTGTATATCTAACTACTTTGGCCACATAACTGAAATTTTAAGTTTCTCTATGACTTAAAGAAATGGATGGAATTTTGTAATTATTATTATTTTCTAATTTTCAGTAACACCTATGTTAAGAGCTTTAAATAAGAGCCTCATGGAATTTTTGAAAATCTGACAAGGCAGAGATAATTGCAGTTGTGGACCTAAGTAGTTTAGCTGATCAGCACAACTCATAACTGTCTGCTCCATGGCAAGAGTGTAGGTCTGTTTGATCCCAACCTCTGCCCTTTATACCTAGGATTTCCATTGATCTCTATGCTTTATGAATCTATTTTGATTAGTGTTTAAGCACTGAATTTATAGAGACGTTAAAACTGTAGGCTTGGGTCCTTTGGCTAGCTGGGAGCCTTGGGAAAATCACTTGCCCACTCAAAACTTCTGCTTCTGGATCTATAAATTGGGGGGAGGAAGCAGTGATAATAATAGCTATTGTAAGTATTAAGGTAATTGATAATTGATTATAGAGTTGTTGGCATGGTGCTTGGTACAATGTAGGTATTCACTTTATGTCATCTGTCATTATCAGTATCATTATTGTGTTCTTTACATGTTCTGTATTTGTTTATGTGAGATAGTCTTATAGTTTTGGTTTGGCTTGCTAGAAGGCAAGCCTGAGACCATTCCTCTGCAAGTGATTATGGTGCAAGCTGGCAGGACGGGAAAGGGAAGAAAGTAAGCAAGGGTATGATCAGGTGAAGTTGAGCCTCAGCCTGATCCCATGGAGAGTTCTGGAGTATAAATTGCTCTCCCAAGATTGTTGTACCTAATGTTTATAGAGCTGGATTTTTGTATGTTGTTTTAGTCTATCTATGGGTTGTGGAAAGGAGGGCAGGGGGAGATGGTGGTGGTATAAAATCTCAGGAACAACCAGGAGGTCCACAGTCCATTTTTGGGAGAATGTTGTCCTAGGTTGGAAGCATGACCCGCAAAGTGGTGCAGAAACAGTAAGAACTATTGGAGATCTGATCAGGGCACCAAAAATGGTCAGTATAGCTTTTCTCCTCAACTATAGAGTAAATTCCCTACAGGTAAGACGTTTAGTGGAATTATAGACATCTCTTAAACTCTGAAGATTAGAACAGTGAATTTGCAAAAGGACACTAGGCATAATATGCTTGCTTGAAATCTTTTCCTTTTTAACAAAATAACCCAGTTTGTTGTGGTTATTGTATTTTGTACATGATTATTTTGTTCACATTGATCTGTGGTAGAGATGGCTTAGTTCTCTTACTGAAAACTAAAATAGTTATCAGGAACTGTTCTTGCAAACATGTGGATAGAACTGCTACTTCCAAGAAAATATCACAGAGGTTATAGAACTTTGGTTCTCTCGATCATGACACATTAAACACTCCTTGCCTCGTTTAGTACCTCTCCTTTGTCCCCACCCACAGATGCTCTGATTCATTTGGTGTGGGGTGAGGCCTGGGTTTCAGTTTGCTTTCAAAACTCCCCAGCCAAGACTGAGAACAACCAGATTGCAGTAAAAAATAGCCAGTTGGAAAATTTCAAGTTGCCTAACTCCTACAAAATGCAAGCAAAGAAATCTGTCTCATCTTGAAATTGTTGTATTGGAAAATGTCAAAAAGGTGTATAATGACAATTTAGAAGCTAATGGGTAAAGGAAGTATAGATTATTTCAGTATGCAACAGTGTCCATTCAAATGATCCTGAAAATGCAGGCATTCCATTACCTTTCCAACTCCTTCCCAAATAGGAATCCTGGGTCTAAAAGAATAGTAGTTAAACCATTTTGAGTGAACTGACATGTTAACTGAGGAATGCAGATAATGTAGTTAAAATGTTAGACAGGTATACATGAAAACACAGCCAAAGTGCAGTTTCAGTATATGTAAATAAAAAAATGAAGCACTCAGAACTTAATACAAATGCCTGAGAGAGACTCAAGCTGGTATTATTTAGATGGTATAGTTAAACCAGTTCTAACATAATTTTAGTCAGATGGAAAGGCAGTTAAATGCATGTCATAATATTTTCCTTTCTCTGGAATTAACATTAAAAGTTTCAATGGCACATTAAAAAATAACAAACAAAGCGAGTGAAACAGTTTTAATTACTTTATTGGCTTTTTAAGGCATGGCAATGTTTTTATTAGTTTCTAAATAATCTGTAATTTTCTTCCAATGTATTAATCTGTCAACAATGCCTCTTAAATAATATCAGCACTTATAAGAAATAAAAGTCATAGCATTAACAAACAGAGATTAAAAAAACAACAACACATGTTCCATTCCCTGTAGTTACTTTTTAAAAACATTTTGATCGCTTCTCGGCCTTTTGGCTAAGATCATGTGTAAAAACATTTTGAGCTCTAGTCTTTTCAGGGAATAAGAACATTGGTGACAACCCTACCAAAAAAAAAAAAAAATGTGAGGTTTGACTGTAGAACCCTTCAAATATGTATGACCCTCAAATTAAAAAAATCTACTCTGTTGATTATCACTGTAATTCTATGAAGATTACATTTTGAAAACACCAGTTTTGTTTTTCCTGGCCACAGATAGTTTTATTTAAACAAACAAACAAACAAAAAACCCAACAACTACTATTAGGTTTCTGCTGGCTTTTCTAAGTCTGCCAGACAAATGCCTCAATTGAAAGCTGTAACTGTGATTTATTGGGCTTGAAATATGAAGTATATATTTCATGTTGGAACTTTAAATATCTTATTAAGCAACGGTAAGTTCTATTTGATACTTAATCAAAACAACCACAAAACAAGTATGTGCAGTAGGTACTTTGCCCTCTCTGAGGAACCACCAGCTAACGGAGACAAAGGAGGGAAATAATCTCACATTCTCTACTTGCCTCCGTCCACTTTCCAGCGGGGTTTCTAAAGCGACCGTCTCGCCAGACTGATACACCAAGCAAACATTCAGACTTATGTGAATATATATGCTTCTGGTAGCAACTGTTTGTGCACAAGACTTACATCAGAAACTATCTGACAAAGTATCCTATGATTGTCCTCAATAAAATGAAGAGAGAGGGCCTCAATATTTTTTGGAAGGGATGCCAAAATGCAGATAGCATATGTTAATTCCATTTTCACTAATGTTTCAAAATATATTTTTAAATCTTATAAAAGGGAAAATGTTTGCATACTTCTGCAAGAATCCTTGGTGGATATTTTAGATATTTGGAAAATATTGCTGCTGCTTGTATTTTTAAAATGACCTCCAGCCATTTAAAAGTATATATTTCACTTCTGATTTTCTCTTTTTCTTTTCTGTGATGACAGTGGTGGTAAATGATCTAAAGGGAAATGCATTTTAAAACGGTGGTATTTAGATACCAATCTGTTGAAAGAAAATGGATGACCAAGAAAACATGATAGAAATATCATTATAATACTCACAAATATAATAAACTAAGAACTCTTAGCTCTTCAACATACTGAAATCTGGACAGGACTGAATAAAAACGAACGTTCTGTTCAAAAAAACCATGAGCCACCCTGGAATGTTAAGTACGGAATTACACTCACCTTTCTGTGAATTAGAGTTTAACCACAACTGGCTATTTAATTGGTCTGGTTGTAACATCTCTGTTACCTCTCTCCGGATGTGCAGAATTGGGTAAATGGAAATCCGGAGCTTTTATTAAATTTTAATTGTGTTTTATTAAGGCACAGAAAAACAAAGACATTTTTTTGTCGTTTTATTATCATGGTAATTTGCCAAGAGAAGGACTTTAATGGTTTAAATACTAATTATTCAAAGATAGATTAAGCTCTACAAAAAGAGAAATGGTTGCTCAGAGAGATGGACATGCTGAGGAATAAAAGATAACATTTGATAGAACAACCCATGCTGTTTTTTTTAAAAGGAAAACAGATTTAAAAAAAAAAAAATCTGCATTTCATGAAAAGCCACAGGAATAAATAAAGCCAAAACAAAGACACATACATATTCATTCATTCATTCATTCATTCAACAAATGTTTATTAACTGCCTGCTTTGTGTACCAGTAACTTTTAATCATGGAGTATACAAAGTCCAATTATACATGGTCCCGCCCTTGAGGGGGTCGGCGGGAGGCAGAGGGAGGTGAATCAACAGTGGCCTGGGACAGTGCTGTAAAGGATTGGAGTTCCCTAGAATTTCCAACAGACGGACATGTGGGAAGGGGGGAAGGGAAGTTTCTCCAGAAGCTCTTATATTACATTGAATTTTTAAGGCAGTAGAAGATAGTTAAATGTAAATGAGGCAAGGACATTCCAAGTACTACGTAGTGAAGCAGAGAGAGAACAGGAACTGGAGAAGTAGACGAGAGCCAGATCACAAAACGTCCTATTTGCCAAGATTCGAAATTTATCCAAAAATTTAGAAGAAGCCACTAGGAGGGGTTTCCTACCCCTCCTTAAATTGAGGTAAAATTTACATAGAGTGAAATCTACTCATGGGAGGATTCTCAGTAGTCCAAGGATATGTAGTGAGATTGGCATGTTAGAAAGATCACTTTGGCAGCATTATGGGACATAAACCATCTACCACCTGTCATTGTACCCATCATCTTCATACACCAGGTGACAGACATTTGTTGCTCACGAAGTAGCTGTGTGTTCCCATACTTTTCTTATCCCTTTTCAGTTAGGCAAGGCCATGTGACTAGTCCTGGCCTAGGGACTATGCCAAAGGGGAGTAATCTCCGTCGCGGACTCCTTCAGTTTTCTTTCTCCCCTTCTCCCCTTTTGTGCCAACTTAGAACCCTGTGCTCTGTATGCTGCAGCCTCAACATGGAGAGCCTCAGGCTGCCTGACTGCCTGAATGATGGTGTGGAGCAGGGTGCCCTTCACCTCTCCTCCGCCAGCCACATAAGTACCATGTCAGTGACCATGTGAGTTGGAAAAAAAAAAATTATTCCTGTAACATAATCTAACGTAACACGAATGCCACATTCTGGTCACTTCCTTTATTTTTTTGAAGACTTCATTTCTTGTCACTTCCGCATTAGGGGTGTCCTAATTCTTGGCAATTTTAATACCTATGCTTGATGGCACTTTGAATATTCTAGCCTTTCTGTTACAGGACTTTTTCTCACCAAAATTGTCTTGTCCCCCACTCTATCTCAGCCATTCACTCACATGATTATATACTAGTTTTTTTATGATCACCCAGAATTTCAAATTGAACATCTGCCCCTCTAACTCTTAGCTTCTGTCTTTCTAGCCAACTCCATATAATATCCCAATTCATATTATTCTTCAACTTCATTGGGACTTACAATCTATTATCCAACTTTTCACTAACCCTCGGCCCCTTCATGTTCTCACTTTCTTATCTCTCTATATCCTAAAGTCATTATTATGATCACTTCTTTGCAAATTCTTTTTTTTTTTAAGAATTTATTTATTTCTTTGACAGAGAGAGACACAGCCAGAGAGGGAACACAAGCAGGGGGAGTGGGAGAGGGAGAAGCAGGCTTCCCTCTGAGCAGGGAGCCCGATGCGGGACTCGATCCCAGGACCCTGGCATCATGACCTGAGCCAAAGGCAGATGCTTAACGACTGAGCCACCCAGGCGCCCTGCAAATTCTTTTAATTCCTTTGTCCCTTTTTGGTTTTTTGATGCTCTCCTGGAAAAACTTCCGATGTGGCTGAATTCAACTCTGCCTTTGCAAATGAACATAGCTAGGAAAAACCAGCCTAGCATGCTTTAAAAATTCATGACTTCTACATATATGTTTCCTTGTCCATTAATTTTCCAACAACTTTTCATTCATATTTTAAAATTTCTCTTCTCTCCTTAAATCTCTTCTGCAACACCAAACTCGCTCATAGATGATTACCTTGCTTCCTATTCCTCTAGGAAAATTGATTTGCAATCAAAAAGGCTTTTCTCAAGCTATGACCACACATGTGTGCCACACACTCTGCCTTCCATCCTGTAACTATAAGCTAGCCGTAATGCTTTTCTAGACTAACTTCTCCACTATTGCACTTCATTTCAGCCCTCCTTGCCTATCCATGACTATAGTTCCAGAAATTCTCCCAACTCTTTAGGATGATCAAATTTTCCCTAGTGAGAAATTCTTGTCAATGTGGAAAAATATATCAATATTAAACACATTTTCTTTTTTTTTTAAAGATTTTATTTATTTGACAGAGAGAGACACAGCGAGAGAGGGAACACAAGCAGGGGGAGTGGGAGAGGGAGAAGCAGGCTTCCCGCCAAACAGGGAGCTTGATGCAGGGCTCAATCCCAAGACCCTGAGCCGAAGGCAGATGCTTAAGCACTGAGCCACCAAGGCACCCCACTTTTTCTTGACCCTCTGTTTTCTTACTGTTACTACACCCACCTCTTTTCCTTATGGCAAATCTCCTCAAACATTTATCTGTACTATTTCTCTTTAATTCCCGTGTTCCCATTCTTAATTGAGTCTAATTAGCATTTACCCCATCATTCTGCCTGAAACTCTCTCTTGTCAGGCATCTCCAAAGATATTCATATTGCTATACACAACACAGTGCTCAGGGCTCAGATTTCCTGACCACTTTTGATTCTCATATTTATTTCTATAGCCTGAATTATTTCCTCAACTCCACATTTTTAAAATGAAGCTGTCCTCTTGCTTTTTCCACACAGTGCATTAAAAAAAAATCCCTCTGCTTCTCTCCATCTTTATCCTCATCTCTTGCTGATTACTGAGTCTACTAATGATTTTCCCTAATTCAGTGCTTGGCGCCTTTTGGTTTATTCTCAAAATGGACATCAGAATGCATCTTTTGAAAGTCATGTAAGTCATGTCACTGCTCTATTTAAAACCCTCTAAGGGCTTTCTGTCTTTCTCAAAGAAATGATCTATCAAGCCCTATAGTTTCTGATCCCCAACATTTGTGATTTCATCCTATTTCCTCTTCACTCTCTCCACGGTAGCGATACTGGTCTCCTTGCTGTCACTGTAACACGCCATGAAAACTCCTGCTTCAGGACTAATATACTTTAGGCTCCTCCCATCTTGACTATTATTCTGCAAGATATTGGCAGGTCTGCTTTCTTCCCTACTTTTGGATATCTGCTGAAACATCATCCTCTTAATGAAGTCATCCCAGACCACCCTAAATAAACATTTTTAGTCTCCTGGCCATCTTGTGAGTTAGATATTATTATTCTATTCTAAAGTTGAGAAAAAAAGTTGACAAGGTATCATCCCCATATTAAAAAGGAGGAAACAGGAGCGCCTGGGTGGCTCAGTCGTTAAGCGTCTGCCTTCGGCTCAGGTCATGATCCCAGGGTCCTAGGATCAAGCCCCGCATCAGGCTTCCTGCTCAGCAGGAAGCCTGCTTCTCCCTCTCCTCCTGCGTGTGTTCCCTCTCTCGCTGTGTCTCTCTCTGTCAAATAAATAAAATCTTTAAAAAAAAATAAAGTAAAAAGGAGGAAACAAAGTCTCATAGAATAATGACCATCTATAGTGTTACTTTGTACCAGGGATTCTAAGCTCTTTATGTATATTAACTAATTTAATCATAAAAACTTTATTACCACATGTATAAAATGTCTAGAATCTCAGAGTCAGTGAGCTGCATAGATAACTGAGGCACCTTCTTTGAATCAATATTCTTTCCATCGTAGTCTACGGACACTTTAATGTTTTATCACTCAATCATACAAAGATCCCCCTTGTTGATCATAAGTAGGTGCTTAGGAATTAGTTATATGCATTTGTCCTGTTTAATCTCTTCTGTAATCTTATATTACTTTGACCAGAACTTTTTTAAAGTAGTGAAATATCAACACTGTGAGTAATTACACATTTTGAGTTGTTGGTATCTCCATATAGGCAGTTTGCTGTACTTTTAGTCTATATTATGAATTTTTATCACATTTATGTTCTCCCCAACAGATAGTCTATTTCTTTTCTCAATATAGATTTGTAAATTGTTAAGACATGACTTCTAGAAAATAGTATCTTAGAATTTCACACTATTTTCCATTTTTGGATCTTTTTTAAAATATTACTCATGGGGCGCCTGGGTGGCTCAGTTGGTTAAGCGACTGCCTTCGGCTCAGGTCATGATCCTGGAGTCCCGGCATGGAGTCCCACATCAGGCTCCCTGCTTGGCAGGGAGTCTTCTCCCTCTGACCCTCTTCTCTCTCGTGCTCTCTATCTCTCATTTGCTCTCTCTCAAATAAATAAATAAAATCTTTTAAAAAAATAAAATATTACTCATGCATTTGGTTCATTATCACATCAATAGTGCCTAACAAACAATAGTTGGGATTTCACAGAACCATAAAATGTAAAACCTGAGGAAATGTAAATATCCTAAAGAAGAGATTTGTGATCTCTTTAACCTGATTATAGGAATGGTTAGGTAAAGTTAAATTTTCATAAACAAGTATATTTTAAAAATTCATCTCAAATTTGCAATAATTTTAAATATCATTTGGTTGTTCAAATTTTATTAAAATTTTCTTGTGCTACTTCTCTCACTTATAAAATCAACATCTCTCATACACAAGAAATTGAGTTACTTATACTGCTCATTATTGTCTGCACTTGTTCTATTTTCCCTTGACTCCTGAGTTCTACTTTCATTCCCATCAATCGAACCCCATTCTATTGTGTTTGATGTCTTTAAATATTCATATAATCTTATAAAATATGTAGCATTAATGTGTATATGTTTTAAATTTTCATATATGGTATTGAGGTATACGTTTTGGTTTGTTTTTTATTTTTTATTTAATTCAATGCTGCTTTTAGGAACTGTCTTTTCTTTGGCCGGGGCAGAGTTAGGGGAGGGGCAGAGGGAGAGGGAGAGAGAGAATCTTAAGCAGGCTCTCTCTCCCTCTCCTGAGTGAGGCTCGATCTCACGGCCCTGAGATCATGACCTGAGCTGAAATCAAGAGTTAGATGCTTAACCCACTGAGCCACCCAGGTGCCCCAAGAACCATCTATTTTTTTACATGCACATCTCACTATTTCTAATTGGTGTGTAATATTTCACAAGTATGTGTACACTGCATTTTACTCACCCACTCTTTGAATTGCCTATGCTTTCTTACCCTTACAAAGAAAGCCACGGTAAATATCTGCTCTCTTGCTCTCATACAGGCCATGTGAGAATTTCTCCCCGAGACATACATCCAGAACCAGGATCCCTGGGTCAAAGGGCATACTTATACATAATTTTACTAAGTACTGTCAGTTACTTCCAGAATGCCTGTGCCAATATATACCCTCAATAATAACTCTCATATCTCTCACTTTTCAATGCCCCACCTCCCCCCCCCCTTTTTTTTTGGTCTGGCTATCCCTACTTTTCTACACTTGTATCTCCTATCTCATGTATGCTATTGTATTAACACTTAACAACAGGATGATAGAGATTTGGTTTAGATCAAGATGTCTGTCTTGTAATATTAGGGTAATATATAGCAAAATAATTTGTGAGATAAATCTGTACTTTTATCTGTAGCTACTAATCATTTTTTTTTCTTTGCCTTATAGTTATTTGTACATTTGTTTTAGGTCCTATAATTTTGAGTTACACTTTTAGCTACACTAAAGATAGGAGCTACCCCTTAATATTCCAATATTCATCCATGTATTCATTTACTTATTAAAATTTTTTTATTAAACACTTCCTTAGGGCGCCTGGGTGGCTCAGTTAGTTGAGTGACTGCCTTCGGCTCAGGTCATGGTCCTGGAGTCCCGGGATCGAGTCCCGCATCGGGCTCCCTGCTTGGCAGGGAGTCTGCTTCTTCCTCTGACCCTCCCCCCTCGCATGTGCTCTCTCTCTCTCAAATGAATAAAACCTTTAAAAAAAATAAACACTTCCTTAATGACAATAGTTTTCTAGGTACTAAGAATAGAGAAACGAGTAAGACACAGTTCCTATCCTAAGCATCTCAGCTCAAGAGTGGAGAAATGTATGAGATAAATTACAAAAATGCTAAATGGTAACTGCTATCATAGAAGTATATGCACATATATAGGGTATCTCCTTTATATTTTGTTTATGCTTCTCTGGCCTTGGGGCATGAGAAAGCAGAGCAAGTGCAAGCTTTTCTTTTCTTTTTTCTTCTTTATCTATCTCTTTCTTTGTTACTGCAGAGCAAATACTACGATAAGAAAACAAGCAAAACCACCTCTTAAATGTGAATGAGTCAGAATTGAACTCGAGAATGTTTTCTCTGAACATGTACCTAAATACTGATTCTGAAAGCAAGCTAAGAGTAGGGCGAATATAATTAAATATTTCTTAGGAGACATCCTGGGCATTAATAAGCCAAAAGAGAGTAAAATCCCACTTTTGATACAAGTTTGGTGGAGCTTGACTTTTGTGAATCACATCTTGCTTCTGGTATGAGAATTGGTCAGAAAACCAGACTGTCATAGTACCTGGCAGTTTGTAAAGAAAGTAATGTTAAGTCTTAGCCTCTTAACTTTTGAAATTTGTGGGAATTAATTCTTTTGGCAGAGACCAAGTAAACTCAAGTCATGGTTTTAAAAAGGTCTCTGTGTTGGCCAGCCATATGCATTCCAAGGAGAAGTGTTGAGGAAAAGGAAATAAAGGAGGGTAATGATGGATACCACTAACAACTTTTCCCAGTGAACCTGATAAAGAGAGCTTTTTCCTCTTCTTTCATGTTCCCAATTTGATTGACACATGCAGGTGGCATGAAGTGGGTAGAAATGGGCTGTTTCAAATTCTAGAGCAGTAAGAAACAGGTCAAAGAAGAGAGGAAAAAACATTGTCCGTGTTCTGTCTCGGAATGTTTCTCAGAGGAAGAAATATTTGAGAGGAGTCTTGAAAAGTGACTCACCAAGTGATTTCACTAGGTAAATGAGAGAGAGAGGGACATTTCTGATAGACTAGTATCTGCAGTGGCACAGGGGCATGAAGCAGCATCCTTGGTTCAGGAAATTAAAAATAGTTCATTAAAGCCGGAGCACAGACAGTGTTCGAGGGCCAAGAAAGCAGAGTTGTGTGAAAGGAGCTTGGAGGGTAGGTCTCATGAGAAAAAAGTGATAGTTTATTTTGGAGCAATGGGAATCCTCTAACATTCTTTTTTTAAATTAGAAAAAAACTATATTTATTATAGAAAATTTGGAAAATGTAGAAAAATAAACAAGATTAAAATACGTTTACTCACTATCCTCTCGTTCTGAGCCAACTGCTTTAACATTCCTTTCTGCATCACCAGCCCCATCCATATATCCATCTATTTATATTTTTAGTGTATTACTAATATTTTAGCTTTTTACTATATTTTTAGCTTATAAATATATTTTTAATTTTTTAAAGTGTTAATTTTAATTCCAGTTAACATATAGTGTAATATGAGTTTCAGGTGTACAATATAGTGATTCAGTACTTCATATAACACCTGGCGCTCATCACATCAAGTGTACTTCTTAAAGTTTATATATATATTTGTTGTTTACTAAATAAAGATTGCAGTGTTTTGCAGTCAACATTTTTACTTAATATATTGTATTATTCCAGTCGTTATATACCTACAGCATGCCATATTCAGAATAAGTCTTATTTTATTTAAAAGTTAAATTTTAAAAGTAAAATGATGAAACTCCACATTGTTGAGTTTATTTATTTTGAAAGGAGAGAGGAAATAGGCATATTGTGCAGTAATTATTTCTAGAGTGTGATAATATGGATTATTTCTATTTTTTATTTGATTTTCTCCAAATGAATTTATTACTAAGTTTTATTGTAACATTGTGTGTGGATCTTTCGTCTTGCTACTCTAGTTACTATGACTGTTTAATGGGGAGGTCCAAAACCACTCCAATGCCAATGACATTTTTCCTTTTTATTTATTTATTTTTTTGTTCTTTGTTTTGTTTTGTTTTTTAAGTAAACTCTACTCCCAACATGGGGCTCAAAATCATAATCCCGAGATTGAGAGTCACATGCTCTACCAATTGAGCCAGCCAGACACCTCCCCACTATTTTCTTTTGAAAGTACTCCAGTTATTACCCTCCCTTTGAAATGCATATGGAATTGTGCTTTTACTGAGATTTCTAAGCACCTTCCTCAAAAACTCATTATTTTGACTTGGCTGCCAGGATACCTACTCTTCTAATTTTTCTTCTACTACACTGTCTGTACCTTTTAAGTCTTTGCTGGTTCCTCATATCTTGGCTTCTGAGCTTTGAAATGTCCCAGGGTTCAGTCTTCAGATTTTATATATTATATACAATTGTTTTATTTTCTCAAGAAGATTTCATTTAGTCTTCAGACTTTATATACCAACTATACAGTATATATGACATGTAAACTCCCAAATTTGTTTTCCTAGACCAGCTTTTTCCCATTAACATGTTTCATATAGTTATTTGTTTATGTCTCTAATCATCTAATAGGCATTTCAACCATAATATGTCTATAATCAATTTCCTCATCTTTCCTACCAAACTTGCTCCTTACACAGTCGCCCAGTCTCAGCTGATGACAATTCCATCCTTGCTCAGGTAAGAGATCTTGGGGAAAACACATGGCTCTTCAAACTCCATGTACTACCTATTAGCAAATCATCTTGGCTCTACATCTGAAATCCATCCAGAACTGAACTGTTTCTCATCATTTTCACTGCCATGACCTAGCGGCCATCACCGTCTTAGTCTACAGTGTTGTAGAAGTCTACTAACTTGTCTACATGCTTCAGGCCTCGTACTAACTCTCTAGTTTGTTCACAACACATCAGTGGTTTAAAACACATATTAGATTGTTTCATTTTTCTGCCTAAAACTTTCCAGTGGCTTTCTGTGTCTATAGAGTAAAGTGTAAAGTTTATAGAATACTCCACAAACCCTTGTGTAACCTGACCTCTTTATATCTCTGACCTTATTCTTTATGCTCCTTATCTTTGCTTTTGCTATTTCAGCCATACCCTTGCTCCTCTGGAAATAAGTCCAGATTATACTTTTTGCCTCAGGGGGCTTTTACATGTTCTTTCCCTCTCTTGAATCCCTCTTCTACGTAATGCCTACATGACTCAGTCTCTTACTTGCTTCTGTGTCTTCTTTTTCTCTTTCATTCCTTTTCTTTCTTTCTTTCTTTTCTTTCTTTTTCTTTCTTTCTTTCTTTTTCTTTTCTTTTCTTTTCTTTCTCTTTCTTGTTCTTTCTTTCTTTCTTTCTTTCTTTCTTTTCTTTCTTTCTTTCTTTCTTTCTTTCTTTCTTTCTTTCTTTCTTTCTTTCTCTTTCTTTCTTTCTTTCTTTCTTTCTTTCTTTCTTTCTTTCTATCTCTCTCTCTTTCTCTCTTTCTCTCTTTCTCTCTTTCTTTCTTTCTTTCTTTCTTTCTCTCTTTCTTTTCTTTCTTTCTTTCTTTCTTTCTTTCTTTCTTTCTTTCTTTCTCTCTTTCTTTCTTTCTTTCTTTCTTTCTCTCTCTCTCTCTCTCTTTCTTTCTTTCTTTCTTTCTCTCTTTCTTTCTTTCTCTTTCTTTCTTTCTTTTTTCTTTCTTTCTTTCTTTCTTTCTCTCTCTCTCTTTCTTTCTTTCTTCCTTCTTTCTTCTTTCTTTTTTTCTTTTCTTTCTTTCTTTCTTTTTCTCTCTTCTTTCTTTCTTTCTTTCTTTCTTTCTCTCTCTCTCTCTTTCTTTCTTTCTTTCTTTCTTTCTTTCTCTCTTTCTTTCTTTCTTTCTTTCTTTCTTTCTTCCTTTCTCTCTCTCTCTCTCTCTTTCTTTCTTTCTTTCTTTCTTTCCTTTCTTTCTTTCTTTCTTCTTCCTTCCTTTCATGTTACTTTTTCAGAGAAGGTAATAGGCTTCTCAGCCTTTCCTGATCACCCTATTTGAAATAACCGCCTCCTTTTATGCTATATTTTACTTACTATTATCAACAATAATACAACTTATTAATAGTTATTTAATATCCCCTTGTGCTGCAGTGTAAGCTCCATGATGGCTGGGACCATTTTGTTTGTTTTTTGCTATATCCCCAGTAATACACCACCACTATGTCATTATATTTTTTGCTAAGTAAACAGATAATTGAAAAAAAGGTTTGTATAAATTAAACATTCAAAATGTTGAAAATTATAAGTTTCTGGTATCTGACTGGTAATTTTATAATTGCATTCAATTTATGCTTTATCTATAAGTGTATTTTTTCTAAAATGAGCAACTTTGGATTCCTTATGTCAAAAATCCATTGCACTTATAAGGATAGCATCATAAAATGTTACAGCTCATATAGCATTAGAAATGATTCTTATTTCACTTAGACAAAAAGTATAAGATTCTTACTAATGATTTTCCACAAATCATTATATTTATATAATAAGATGACCCTCTAATCATGTTGAATTTTTTGTAGTATTTCTTGATGTCAGTCACATATTTTATTCCAAGTCATGTGGAATTGAGAGGTAAAAAGGAAGAAAAATCAAAGTTGTTTAAAAAATCAAAAATACTTAAAATTATTATGTTGAAAGAGGTTCAGAACACACTACTCCAAAATATAGCAACTTGTCCTATAGAATATTTTAAGTTCGAGGAATTTGAGAAATGGCAGGTGCAGGGAAAACTCTCTGACCTCCCCCTTGTCCCCTGAAGCAGGTCATAAGACCCTCATGTTCCTTCCCTATACCCGGAGGAAAGGAGCATCCTTATCTCTAAAGATGAAGGGATGCCAAAAGGAATCTGAAGGAACAGGCATTGTTGTTTCCCCATTTACTACGCTTAGTTCATACCTTTTTGTCTTATCATATTTTTCTATGACTTTTCACTCTTCATCAAAACTAGTATGAAAAGGCTCAGACTTAACCTTTTCTTCAGATCTTCGTTTCCTTATGAAGGCTCTGTATCACACAGAACTTCTAGTAAATACATTTGTATGCTTTTCCTTCATTAACCTACCTTTTGACAGTCTATTTTAAAGAGCCACAGCCAGAAAACCCAGGAGGGTAGTAGGAAAAATAATTTTTCCTCCCTTATAAACGTATTCAAAGTTTTTCTTGTTCTGAAGCAGAATAAGGTGTTTTCGATAATTTTACTGTGAAATGACATGAAAGAAAATATTTTGTTTTATATATTTAATATATGTATATAAATAAATAACATATGTAGCTAGTTAGAAAAAAGATAGGTAAATATACTTAATTTGAGACTTGGTTTTTTAGCTGACCTGTATATTTCAAGGTTTCATATTCACTTAGCACATATTTCTGTGTCTGAAGACATACCAATTTTTTTTCCCTCAGGCTATCCATAACTCAATCCTTTTTTTTAAGTTAGGAAGTTCAATTATGCTTTAGTCTTGGCTTTTAGTCTTGACTGTGAAACATAGGCTCTGGATCAAAGGGCTTAAAATCCCATCATCCTAAAGCCAGTAAGTGACAGAAAGGCTTTACAATAGCTCTATAGAAACCACTTACATTGAGTAAATTATATGCCACAGTAAAACATTTTTCAGAAAGTTTTAGACCACATAATGGGCACGGGAATTCCAACAGTTTGGTTTTTTCATTCAGGAAAGTTCTGTAATATAATTTCTGTGCTGATGTTTTATATAAGCCTCGGATTTTATTACACCATCATATTTGAGGTGAAGTATAGATGATAGTCAAGCAACTAATTATGGAATGTAAAGTCCCAACAATTAGGCGACAAACAAATTTAAAAAAAAAGGAAAGAAAAATAATTACTGTTGAAAATGCAAAACTTATAGGTAAATCTGTCAATTTACTGCCAGAGATATCTTAATTCCACTCAGCCAGTTTTTTAGCTATAATAAGAAACACTAGCTGTGATAAGAAATCAAGACGGTTAAAGCAAAACAGGACACAATTAAAACAATTAATTTAGATTTCATTCTATCAATATCATATTGAAAATATACAGTATTTAAGCCTTTTGCTTTGTATAAAGAATAATGTAAGACGAAATATCTTAATGTTAGGAATGCTTATGTTCTAACTTTTAGACTCTCACAGCATTCCACTCCCAGTGACCCCAATCCACTTCTTATTTCTCATATAACGACCCCTTCATAGCCCTACAGCTCCGTAGCTCTGTGGCATCTGCACTGGAAGGGTAGGAATTCTTGTTCTTCCTCGAATGACAATAGTCAATGTGAGAAGGAATGGGGAAACTTCAAGGCAGTAAACAGATGTAAAAATCTCCTTGTCCTGCTTCCCAACAGCTGTCAGTCACAGGATATCCACAACAAGACACCCCTGAGAACAAAAGTTAGCCATCTCTTCATGTTTGTCATCTTCATAGAAGACTCACAGCAGGCAGGATAGCAAGACTGACTACCTGGGAAATCCAAGCTCGGGACATAGAACAATAAGAATGGCATTCAACAAATGAACGAGAATGGTAGGGCCCTTTCCTCACTGGATGCCTGTTTAGCACACATGATTCCAGTCTCCAGGAGAATAATGGAGATCCCAAGAGAATTAGCAACCAGCTTGTATCAAACCCTCAGTTTTGGCTAAGGCATGTGCTCTTTGCTGGACATTGTCAAAAACACCCAAGTGCTGGGTGTCGTGCTCTACAGATTAAGACAATGCCTTGTTCTTCTTTTTCACAAATAGGATTACCGTACTATTTGTTATCTTGTTTGAAACACTCTTTGTTGTTGTTGTTCCTGTTTTTACCCTCAAATGCTTGATTGACAATACCCTGGGAGATGTCATAGTTTCTGTAGCAATCATTGTAGTATCCTTGAGCAACAGAGATGCCATGAAGACTCTTTCCCAGGTATTTTGTCAATGAACCAGAAAGTTGGCCTATAATAGGGCTCACTTATCCAACACCAATATAAACTGAAGTCTACTTAAAGAGCAGATAAGAAAGAAGACACTAAATGATGCAGGGGAAAAAAGAAGGAGACTAAGTTCATTAAGGGTCTCCATCTGAAAGCAGTCTGTGCGGAATGTCAATTTAATAATAGAATTGACAGCTCTTCTCTGGTGTCACTCTGTCACAATGGCTTCTTTGACAATTTATAAAATGGACTCTTTGTAGATGTCAGTGAGTGGCACTGCATACATTTGTGAATGCCTCGCATAACTAACATTCTCCCTTATGCCTCATTTTGAGGATCTGTCCCAAGAATCTTTTCAAACTGACCCAGGGAACTGGTATGTGAAGATCTGGGGAAACTACCCTATCCCAAATATAGTATATAATGTTAGAAACCTATCATCATCAGGTCATAAATCAAAATGTTAACTAGTTTGAAAATACTCTTAGGCTAGAAGATGTTTTTGAGCTACATTACTCTGCGAATACAAATACAAAAGTCATCTGATCACCTATTAACTTTGTCATGAGCTTAGTATAAGCTGATTTAATTATTTCAGGCTAAATTTGGGCTTGTGAATTGAGACAGCCAGTACTGTATATACCCAGAAATGAAGATTTTTAAAAACCTTGAATAGCACTGACTGTAGAAAATAAAGAACACTGTAGAAAGCAACAAAAAATTCTCAGTACTCAAGTGTAGAATCTATCACTGAAATTATTTTTTTGTTGCTTAAACATATTTTAATTTTTCTGGCTGATTAGAATTGAATTAGTCAGGAAAACAAGCAAAACAAGACAAAAATACAAAATGGATTTCCCAAATACACAAAATTCCTATTTGAAGTTCAGTCATTTTTTATGTATTGAAATTATTTTATGATTTTAGAGTGTTATCGAAAATTGTTATCCCTAAATGAGCAAATACATACAAATACATATATACATCTTTTGAATAAATATGGCAAATATATAAATTTCATTTATCGTCATCATGAAAAATTGATTTGACCAGATCAATGACAATTTTGTTCATTGTGCTAAAGCAAAAATTACAAAATATATAATTAATTTTTTCAAGATAAAAATATTGAGCACTTTTTTTCTTTCTTTTTTTTTTCAGTGACAGGTGATGGGAAAACATGTATATTCCTTTCTCTCAAAGGAATATTCATTGATTCATTGATCCTTTCAACCATGTTTGATTTCTTCAGAGAATAGTTTTACAGTATCCCAATTAGTTATGTTACAATAAGAAGATGATAGATTTTATCTGTAAGTAATAGGTACAAAGTAGAAAATATTGAACTAGCTTATTTTATACCTAAATTATTTTTGTCATGCTGATATTACCTATCTATTCACTTCTAATATTCATATTTCACTATGCATAAAATTAATTTTATTCAATATTCAATATTTTACTATGCATAAAATTAATTTTAATTTTGGGTGGAAAGAAGAGAAGCATAACATAATTCTACAGCTAATTGATAATGTTTTGGAGGTGGAAGGAAGCTTAAAGATCCATGATGCTAACTTTATTATTTATATTTGAGGAAACTTAAACCACAAAGTTAACCAACTTTCTGAATTTGAGGACAAAATATCTGAGTGATCACAATATAACATGTTGATCAGAAATTGTCAAATAATTTAAAGATTTTTGCTTAGTAACATAAAAAGGCAGCTCAAAATATTTGACTGTGAAATATCCTCATTCTGCATGGTTGTTTGCCCTGTTTATGTGCACTATTTGGGCCTCCTGTGACAAAATGGACATATATGAACCTATCCTATGGGAATATTCAATGTGAATTAAATGTAATACAGTTAACTATCCATTATTTACTGTATTTTCAACACTGATTTGTCTTATCAGATAACTGATGAAAACAAAGTATTACCTTTAAGGGTATATGAAGAGTTAAAAGTATCTTTAATTTGGCTTAATAATTATGGCAATCTATAGGATGGGAGAAAGCATTTGTAACTCATAATCTGATAAGTGGTTAAGATCCAAAATATATAAGGAACTCATAAGTTCAATAGCAAAAAAAATCTGATTTAAAAATGGGCAGAGGAACATTTTCCAAAGAAGATATACAAATGACCAACAGGTACATGCAAATATGCTCAATATCACCAATCATCAGGGAAATGTGAAACAAAACCATGATGAGATATCACTTCACACCTGTTAGAATGGCTCTAGTCAAAAAGACAAGGGAGAAAAGTGTTGACAACAATGTGGAGAAAAAGGAACCCTTGTGCACCTTTGGTGGGAATGTAAATTGGTACAGTCAGTATAGAAAACAGTATGGAGGTTCCTCAAAAACTTAAAAGTAGGGTTACCACATGATTCAGCAAGCCCTCTTCTGGGTACATATCTAAAGGAAATAAAATTATGATGTCAAAGGATATCTGTACTCCCATGTTAATTATGTCATTATGTATGATAGCCAAGTTATGGAAATAACCTGTCAACAGATGAATGGGTAAAGAAAATGGAATATTATTTAACCACAAGAAAGAAGGAAATCCTGCCACTTGGGACAATATGGAAGGACCTTGAGGGCATTATGCTAAGTGAATTAAAGCAGAGAAAGGCAAGTGCAGAAGTCCTTCTCTTACCCACAGGTGATACGTTTCAAGAACTCCAGTGGATGCCTGAAACTGCTGATTGCACTGAATCCTGTATGTACTATGTCCTTTCCTACACATGCATTACCTATGATAAATTTTAGTTTATAAATTAGGCACAGAGATTAACAACAGCAACTAATAATAATCAATTATAACAACTTACTGTAACGAAAGTTATATGAATGGTCTCTCACTCTCCGAATATCATACAGTATTCACACTTCTTCTGATAGAAGCCTTGTGTGATGAGTTGAAGTGAGATGAATGACATAGACATTGTGACCTAGCATTAAGTTACTATTGACCTTCTGACCACACATTGGAGGGCGGATCAAATGCTTCCAGACCATGGGTGAACACAGGTAACTAAAACCTTGAAAAGTGAAACTGTGGATAAGAGGGGACTATAGTACTCTGTGATATTACTTATATGTGGAATCTACAAAAGCCAGACTCCTAGAACCATGGAAGCAGAGTAGAATGGTGATTGCCAGAAGAGTTGTTCTAAGGGTACACAATTCCAGTTGTAAGATAAATAAGCTCTGGGGATACAATATACAGCACAATGATTTTACTTAGTAATACAGTATTATAAACTTGAAAGTTGCTGAGAGAATAGATCTTAAGTGTTCTCACCACAAAAAGAAATGGTAATTATGTGAGATGGTGGAGGCATTAACTAATGCAGCTATGTGCATCATTTAGCAACTTGTAAGTGTATGAAATCAATGCATTGTATGCTTTAAAATTACACAGTGATATATGTCAATTATATCTCAGTAAAGCTTGAAAAAATAAAAAATACATTAATAAATCTAATTTTTCTGCTATTTATCCAAACATAAAATCTTCTGTCGTCTTCAGGGTGTTAGAGAAAATTGTTGGAATAAGTCTATTACATGTTCAAATAGTTTTTTATACTGATGATGTTACTAAAAATATGTTAACCCATGATATTGCATAATAAAATCTATGTCCAGAATACTCACAAAAAATAAAACAATGCAACGCATATAATATAGTGGAAGTGATTACAGGTTTTCTTTATTTTTGCCTCATCAAAGTTTTTTTTAAAACAGAAATAAAATGCTTCTATTACGAGATTAGATCTTGGCTCCAATAGGACACATCAATTTCGCTTAAAATTACCGCTGCACTTTTAAAAACAAACAGTTGAATTCAATGATATAGCCAATCAGTCTTTTAATCCTTCAAATAAATCTATTTGACTACAATTTAAGTGCTGATTATTTTTTTCAGACTAGTGTATAAAAATATAAGTTAATGCCATTTTTTATCATAGAGAAACTGAAACCTGTAGCCTTAACTCTGTTAAAACAAGAATTACAAGATGCTTTTTTGAGTCACATAAATATTGAATGTAGAAGATCAAAAACCAATAATAGACAATTCTAACAGAACCATAAATCTTTGCCAGGGTGTGAGGTCAGTATCTTATTAAAATATCACCTTCTTAAAAATTAATCGTATGAGTTCAGTTTCAGTGAAAACATTTCAAAAAATTGTTTTAAAGTTCCTGAATTGATATTTGGAGTTGACAGTCTTTGATGAGAGTCAACATGTGATTTATGTTACCTATCTAGTAGAGGATTTAACTTTCTCAAGAGAAGTAATATTTGTAATATGTCACATACGATCACATATGGGATAATCATATGTGATATGTAACATGCCACATAGACATATATGATAGGCACACTTACTATCTCAGCAGTTTCCTATGAGTTTTTTCTAAGTAGGCACTTTGGTTTTCATCCTAGCCATACAACTTAATCAAAGAAAATCAGATGCACTAGTTTGCAATGAAAGAAGTCTACAGGCAGAGGTCCTTGCATGATTCAAATTTTATAAGGAATCATGCTAGATTGATTGGTTGTAATAGTACTAAATAAGAGAAATGTTTCCATACTTACCAGAAAAATATTTTTACATTTTACATTACATTTACATAAAACATTAATATACACAGTAACACTTCTTTTTTTCTTTCTTTCTTTTTTAGATTTATTTGAGAGAGGGTGTGTGTGAGCAGGGGGAGGGCTAGAGGGAAGGTGAAAGAAGCAGACTCCCCACTGAGCAGGGAGCCCATCTCAGGGCTCCATCACAACCCCCAAATCATGACCTGAGTTGAAATCAAGACTCAACCCACTGACCCACCCAGGTGCTCCTATAATAACATTTTATATCATTTTTTACATCAGACTCTGAATAAAAAACACAATTCAGTAGTCTTCATTTATATTGGAAAAATGTGTTTCTCCCACCATTTAAGTATCCTTTGTGTGGGTAATTCTATGTGATTCAACAGTTTAATTTATAACATCTTCTTTGCTCAGAGGCCAATTTTACTTGAGCTTATTCAAATGAAATTATATTAGATTCCATTTTATACCTGATTAGGCTGTCTCTGTGACATAAAGTCATGGCACAATGTAGGGATATTATCAGCTTCTGCTTTTGGAAAATAGATTAATATTGAAGTGGAGGCTGATGCAGAAAAAAATCAGCCAAAAAGGATAATGCACCTATATTCATCTTTTGATTTCAATTTTTCTCTAATTTAACTACAAGGTGAAAAAAGTGTTACAAAATTTTAACATTTAAAGGTTAAAAATAAAGATAATCGGAGGGAGAGACAAACCATGGGGGGAAGGGATTGGAGGGTTGGGTTGGCCTGGTGATGGGTATTAAAGAGGGCACATATTGAACGGAGCACTGGGTGTTATGCACAAACAATGAATCATGGAACACTACATCAAAAACTAATGATGTCATGTATGGTGGTTAACATAATAAAATAAAATTAAAAAAATAATAATACAATAAAATGGAGCTGGAAAAAAAAAAATAAAAAAATAAAAATAAATTCCTGTCTTCCAATAAATAAATAAATAAATAAATAAATAAATAAATAAAAATAAAGATAAATAAAAGAAACAGAAAGTAGATTGGTGATTGCCAGGGACAGGGGAGTGGGGGAAACTGATGAAGGTGGTCAAAGCATACAAACTTCCAGTTTTAAGATAAATTATAAGGATCTAATGTATAGCATGGTGACTATAGTTTATAATACTTTGCTATATACTTGAAAGTTGCCAGCAGAGTAGATTTAAATGTTTTCACCACGATTTAAAGAAAAAAAAAATTGTTAACAATATGAACTGATGGATGTGTTAACTAACCTTATTGTGGTAATGATTTCACAATGTTTATGTATATCAAATCATCACATTACACATTTTAAATTTAAACAATTGTATATGTACATTGTAGTTCAATAAAGCTGAGGGGAAAGTCCTCTAACTCTTCAAAAAAAGAAAAAGAAAAAGAAATCGCAATTTGAAGAAGCTTTTTATAGAACCAAAGTAAATCATAGATTTTACCTTGAACAACCCCCCACCTAGGAAAATCTGAATCTCAGTGATTACATACTACTTCCAAAATATTTTTCATAGGCATTATTAACAATGACAATCTTAAGAGCCTAAGTGAAAGTAACTTAAATGTGTATAGATAAAAACCCCTATATATACCTGTATCTGTATCCACATCTGTATCTTTACCTGTAACTCATGTCTATTATGTAGCTTCTGATGTAATGTTTCCACAGAATGGATTGAATTAAAAAATGTAAGAAATTCAAAAGAAATCTGTTTAACAATGTGTGAAATTTAGTCCTGTGTACTGAATCTCATTGCACAATTAACATTATCATGGAAAATAAATGACATTCTCTTGAATTAATTTTAAAATATTTTATTTCATTTTATTTTTTATTTATTTATTTTTAAAGATTTTATTTATTTATTTGAGAGAGAGAGAATGAGAGAGAGAGAGAGAGAGAGCATGAGAGGGGGGAGGGTCAGAGGGAGAAGCAGACATCCCTGCCAAACAGGGAGTCTGATGGGGGACTCGATCCCGGGACTCCAGGATCATGACCTGAGCTGAAGGCAGTGGCTTAACCGACTGAGCCACCCAGGCTCCCTAAAATATTTTATTAATATGAAATATTACAAAGAATTTTTTCCTGTCAGAAATGAAGTCATCTTTTTTTACTGATGTGTAATTAACATACAATATTATATTTGTTTCAGGTGTATAACATAGTGATTTGACAATTATATATATTACAAAATGCTCACCATGAGAAGTATAGTTATCATCTATCACCGTATAAAGCTCTTACAGTATTATTGACTGTATTTCCTATGCTATCTTTTTCAGCCTCATGATTTATTTGATAGCTGGAAGTTTCTCCTATCTTCCTATCCCTTCCCCCCAGCAATAACCTGTTTCTTCTCTGTATTTATGAGTCATTTCTGGTTTTTGCTTGTTCATTTGTTTTCTAGATTCTACATAGAAATGAAATCATATGGCTTTTGTCTTTCTCTTTCTGACTTCTTTTGCTTAGCATAATACCCTCTAGGTCCATCAGTGTTGTTGTGAAAGGCAAAATTTCATTCTTTTTTATGGCTGAGTAATATTCCATTGTATATACCACATCTTTTTTTTTAAAGATTTTATTTATTTATTTGAGAGAGAGAGAGCATGCATGCGCATGCATCAGTGGGGGGGCAGGCTCCCCACTGAGCAGGGGCCCTGACATGGGGCTCCATCCCAGGACGCTGAGATCATGACCAGAGCCAAAGGCAAACACTTAACCATCTGAGCCACTCAGGCACCCCTATATACCATATCTATATTCATTCATCTATTGATGGACACTTAGGTTGCTTCCATTTCTTGGCTATTGCAAATAATGTTGCATTGAACATAGGGGTGCATATATCTTTTCAAATTAGTATTTTTTCCCTCTGGGTAACTACCCAGAAGTAGAATTATGGCATTGTATGGTATTTCTGCTTTTAATTTTTTGAGAAACCTCCATACTGTTTTCCATAGAGGTGGTACCAGATTAGATTTCCACCAACAGTAAATGAGGGTTCCCTTTTCTCCACTTGTTATTTCTTGTTTTTGATACTAGCTGTTCTGACAGGTGTTAAGGGTTGTCCCATTGCAGTTTTGATTTACATTTCCCTGATGATGAGTGATATTGAGCATTTTTAAATATGCCTATTGGCCATCTGAATATTTTCTTTGGAAAAACCTCTATTTAGGTCCTCTGCCCAGTTTTTAATTGGATTATTTGTTTTTTTGGTGTTGAGTTATATGAGTTCTTTTATTCAATTTATTTTAAAATATTTTAGCATTGTCAACATAAATTATTACAAACAAAATTTATAGATTAATACAGCAGATTTCCATGTAACACTCAACAAAGTAGATTGACAAATATTAATATTTTACAATATGTGCTTCATATATTTTTACTTTAAGTTAGAAACTGTTTCAACACTGTAAATCAAGACCAATTTGTTGATGGATACTTCATGGGAAATTTATACGTTAATAATTCTAAGTCTTTTCTTCAAAGGAGGACGTTGGTTTATGGTAATGATAACAGTGATAATATTGAAAATAATATTTCCTGAGTCCCAGTTGAATTCCCTCTCCATTATTTCAAAGATTTGATATTTGAAGACAATAAAAGTTAGCTGTCAACACCATTAAAGAGTGATCACACTTTTGAGAATTAAATTCTGATTTCCCTACACATTTGTGTGTTTATAAAACTGTATGAAGATTGGGTTTGCTCCATAGTAATATTGATGATACATTAAGACTGCTAATCACACATTACATCTTTTGTACATTGCTTTACTCAGTTAATTTTACCAAGTTATGTCTAAATATTAAGTAAGTAACAAAATCGTTGGATAGAACGTGCTTATAATCTTAGGGAGGACATAAATACAGCCTATAAACATTTTAGTACATAGAAACATGAATCAATCACTGTTAAATATTAATGATTATACTTAAAATGCACATTTATTAGTATAGCAGACTAGATTTTTAGAATCAAAAAACAGAAACCGATTCAATTTGATTTAAACTAAAAAAACAAAAACAAGCTATTGAGAGGGCATGGAGTGGCTCTAAAAATTTTGGTGAGGGTCAGAGAACAAGGCTGAAGGTTATTTATCCATCTTTCAGAGATTGTTGATAATGCCAGTCACTGCCACCAGGCTCTGGACACTCAAACATTGCTTCCCTTACCAACTCCAGACTCTGGTGCTTCCTCTGTTACTATTACTGCTTTTGGAATCAATGTAGCTACTGCTCCTGCCAACTCTGCTTCTCTTCACCAAGCAGGATTCTATGTGACACCTGAATATCCTTGTTATTGCTTCATGGTCACAGTCTGGGATAGAGATTTCTGGGTAAAATCTAGATCATGTGCCTGTATCTTCACATCAGGAGAGTCAAATGACCATTTTTTTAACATCTTCAAATTTGAGTGTGGGGACTCAATATCCCACTCTTAAAAATGGGTCAGAAGCTGGATGATGAAAAAACTAATAAACATCTATTACCATTATAAGAAATGCAATACTAAGTAATGAAAACAATCTTAAAAAATATGAATGAACTCAACTCAGGAAAAATAACAACATTGATAGGAACTAATGTACTCAGAATTAAAAGGGATTCTCTACATGGCAGTATGATCTCAAATGATGGAGCCTAGCTGGCTCAGCTGGTAGAGCATGTGACTCCTGATCTCAGGGTTGTAGGTTCAAGCCCCATGTTGGGTGTAGAGATTACTTTAAAAAAAACAAAAACAAAACCTTCCAATGATTTACTAACAATGAGTTAAATAGAATTCAGAGAAGTATATCATATTTTTTGGTGTCAGTAGGTAAGATAAACTCTACATGGTCCCAAATAACCTTATACTAAAATACTACGGCTCACATGGGAAATGGTTGCTATCTTTAGAAAAATGGAAGCTTTGAGTTTGTTTATTTGTGACGGATAAGCATAGTCCATTCTATACTCTCCTTATATGATTTACTATAGTATTTGAATTTTTTGCAGGATTCCTTTAACACTTTTGGCAGATTCTTCTTGAAGTTGTCACATACACTGAACAACTGACTATGGTTAGATTCGATCTGTGACTATAGAGTAGTGCAAGCAAGTTTGTTTTCCATAATACTGGTACAATCTATAAATTCTGTTTTAATCCTCCTTATATAAATGACATTTGACTTAAAAAAAACAAGGCAAAATTTACAATATCCTCGCTCACAAAAGATTAATGCAGAAACTCCAATTACCATTCTTACTTTCAGCATAAACTTAGATGATATTAGGGACACCTGGTTGGCTCAGTCAGTTAAGCATCTGCCTTTGGCTCAGGTCATGATCTCAGGGTCCTGAGATCGAGTTCCGCATCAGCCATTCTGCTCAGCAGGGAGCCTGCTTCTCCCTCTGCCTCTGCTGTTCTCCCTGCTTGTGTTCTCTCTCTTGCTCTCTGACAAATAAATAAACAAAAATCTTAAAAAAAATTAGATATCACTGTATCTAATGATTCCTAAATGATGAAATGATGACAAAAAATGAATCTGTGAAAATCTTGCATGGAAACATTAGAAAACATAGTATAAATCAATGCTGTAAAGCTTTTGATTATATTAGAGGAAATAAAGTATGTGGAGCAAAGAGGCAGAGTTCATTATTCATTTACTTGTTCATTCAACAAACATTTACTGAGTGCTCATTATGTACCTTAGGCATTTGGTATATATAAGTGAACAACAACAACAAAAAAAAACCACCAGAAAGTTAAGCTTGTGGACTTCACACCCTAGTAGAGCAATGTGGGTGTTTTTTTTTTGGGGGGGGGGTTTCTTTTATTATTTAAATTTATTTTAATTCCAGTATAGTTAACATACAGTGCTATATTAGTTTTAGGTGTACAATATAATGATCCAATAATTCTGTACATTACTCAGTGCTCATTAAGACAAGTGCACTCCTAATCCCCATCACCTATTTAACCCATTCCCCTACTCACCTCCCCTCTGGTAACATCTGTTTGTTCTTTATAGTTAAGAGTCTGTTTTTTTTGGTTTGTCTTTTTTTTTTAAGATTTTATTTATTTATTTGAGAAAGAGAGAGATAGCATGAGCAGGGGGCAGGTCAGAGGGAGAAGGAGAAGCAGACTCACCACAGAGCAGGGAGCCTGACACAGGGCTCGATCCCAGGACCCTGAGAGCATGACCTGAACCCAAGGCAGATGCTTAACCAACTGAACCACCCATATGTCTCTGTCCTCCCTTTGTTTCCTTTGTTCATTTGTTTTGTTTCTTAAATTCCACATACAAGTGAAATCATAAATAATTGTCTTTCTCTGACTGACTTATTTCGCTTAGCATTATACTTTCTAGATCCATCCATATTGTTGCAAATGGTAAGATCTCACTCTTTTTTTATGGCTGAATGATATTCCGCATATATGTATACTCATACACAGAGACACATACACACATCCTGCATCTTTATCCATTCATCTTTCAGTGGATATTTGGGCTCCTGCCATAGTTTGGCCCTTATAAATAATGCTGCAATAAGCATAGGGGTGTATATATCCCTTCGAATTAATGTTTTCGTATTCTTTGTGTACATACCCAGTAGTACCCTACTGGATTGTAGGGTAGTTCTATTTTCAATTTTTTGAAGAACCTCCGTACTGTTTTCCACATCAGTTTGCATTCCCACCAACAGTGCATGAGGGTTCCTTTTTCTCCACATCGTTGGAAACACTTGTTTCTTGAGTTTTTGATTTTAGCCATTCTGACAGGTGTGAGGTGATATTGTTATTTTGATTTGCATTTCCCTGGTGATGAATAATGTCAAGCATCTTTTCATGTGTCTGTTGACCATCTGTATGTCTTCTTTGGAGAAATGTCTGTTCGTGTCTTCTGCGCATTTTTAAATTGGACTATTTGTGTTTTTGGTATTGAGTTGTGTAAGTTCTTTATATATTTTGGATACTAACCCTAGCAATGTGGCTTTTAGAAAGTAAATTTTAAAAATTTTATAGTGATAAGTGCTACGAATGAGAAAGAATAAGGGAGGGGGTATTGGGAGAGCTGGGGGGTGGTGGACTTGGAGGTGGTGGCGGAAGTTTGCAATTTTAAATAGCATTTTTTTAGCATCACAAAGAAGGTTATATTTGATCACAGATTTAGAGGAGAGGCTAAGGGCATTCACCATGTTAGTATCTATGGAAAGTATATTCCAAGTAGAAAGGACAACCAGTAAAAAGGCAGGATAATGCCTATTGTGTTCAAGGAACAGCATGAAGGCCAGCATGACTGGAGTGTAGTGAACAAGGTAACATGGTTAGGGCATAGTAGGGTATGAGGCTAGAATAGTAAAGGGGCCAGATCGCAGCGGATATTGAAGATCAGTGTACATGGACAGGCCATCTCTGAGGGACATGGAGAGCCACTTTGTATTGTTTGCAGGGTTATCTTAGGGTGGTAATAAACATTAGATTCCCAAACTGGAATATGGCCCCATGAATTCCAAGTTGACTCTTGGGTACAATACTCAACACTCTAAACATTTTAGTCTCCATCTACAAAACAGATAAACAAATACATGCAAAGTTTATACATAATTTGACACAGGTAAGAGCATGAGAAATGTGAGTTAGCTACCACTAATAGTGGCAAATGTTAGTGCTGGTAGGAGTAGACCACTTTACAAATTCCATCAAGAGATTACAGACAGCATATGTATGTGTGGTTTAATATTGTAATTTTATATTTACAAAATATTTATTTTGGAAATTCAACTATGGAAAAATTAAAGCTTGAAAATAGCTCGGTGGCAGTTGGGAGCATATTTAGTGATGAATAAAAGCAGGGGAGTGGAGGGTTGCCTGGCTGTCTCAGTAGAGCATGCAACTCTTGATTTTGGGGTTCTGAGTTTGAGCCCCATGTTGGACATAGAGCTTATTTAAAAAAAAAATACAGGAAATGGAGATGGAATTTGGCCTACCACTGTCTTTGAAGGCAGTAGGAACATGAGCATTTTATAATCTCAAGGGGGCATAATAGACAATAGATTGAGAAAACTGGTTGTGCTTTCTTTGAAATCTCACAACAGCAAGAATAAAATAAAACTAATATGAGGTAAGCTGTGAACTAATTACTTGTAACACATTACATTTAAAAATTAGTGTTGCAATATAAGTACATATTCTTGGACTCTAGAACATGAAAAAATAACCAGAGTTAAGTTTACACAATGTAGTTCAAGAAAGTATTTTGATCTACCTTTGGAATATTCTCATGGTAGAAATAGACATGCCAAGCTATCAAGTGTATTGATACTAGATAGTAAGATAAAATAGTCTAATTTTGTTTTATTGTAGCTGAGAGAGAGCAGACAACAGATTTAGATTAACTGGTATGTGATCCTAGACAATTCAATATACAAATGTAAATGTTTCTAATTACTTATATCATTATCATGATCATCAATATAGATTTTAATAAGTTTTCCTCTGAGAAAGCATCTTTAAAAAGTATACTAAATGCATGCTTTGCTCAGTGAATTGCCCATTAGAAGTCATTTAAATCAGTTTCAATGTCAAGCTCTTATAATGGTTCATTCTCATTCAAGTCTTGATTAACTCTGAATGTATTATTCACTTGGTTATTTGTAAAAAGCCAGCCACCACAAATATTTAATGCCAACATTGTTTACCCAGGATTTCTGGATACTCTAGGTTCAACATCGTTGGACCGTGATTTTCTCTATGTATGGGATTAGGGCAGGAAAACCTCAAGGGGTTTTGTCAGTGAAAAAAGACTCAACTGTGTTTGCTAAAACATCCTTCTCATATTCATTTGCTTTCTCTTCCAAGCCCTTCATCTTTTAGAGATAGGCTTCTCTAACTAGTCAATTTCATTATTGCAGTTTAGAAGGTGGCACATTTCTCAGCGTCCATTAATTCATTGACATCCTAATTTATAAATGTCCTTGTTAATTTACTTACCATGAAATAATTCCCCAAAGTAAGAGCACTTTAGGTGAACTGCAAATATATATATATATTTTTTTTTAGTTCTTAAAACACAAAAGGAATAACTGAACTATCTCTAAATTGAGGCTATGGCCATACCATAGAATTTCTAGTTTGAAAAAAAGAATAATTCATTAAATGATAGTTTTCTAAATCCATATAAATTTGCCAGGAGAAGTTGATTAATCCACACGTTTTTGAATTTCATCAGTGTAAGGAGTAAGCAAAAGGAATATGAGTGGTATTTCAATGTCCTGGAACAAACCCTTTAATGTGTTTGTATGTATTACTGAAAATGTGGCATATAAGATATTTAAGTTCACTTCATTACAGTGTTGAAACAGGATTGAAATGGATCAAGAACTATATATAACCAGTGAGCCAGCCAAGTCAACCACATGTGAAGATAGAAAATCCTCCATAAATGCGACACACAACATTAACTATAAATGTAACCATGGCCTCCCATTTCATTGGTGATCTTCAATATACTTCTCAAGTGTTATTCAAGTATAATCCATCAAAAATTCAGACAGAAACGACAGATGACAAGTAAATCTTTATCAAAATCCTCATATGAGAGGCACTACTTTTGTAGAATTTAAAACCAGCAGTCCATTATACAAGAGAAGGCAGATTTAACTCAAATAAAATGACCAAGTAGCCAGCTATACTATTCCACATGTCTTTATATCATGTTATTGTGAGGGATAATCAACCTTGGTACTTCTATAGAATTAGTACACTTATACGTCAAAATCATTGCTTGTTCAAAAAATATATTCATCCATTTCAATGAAAAAAAATAATCATCAACCCAATGGTAGTCATCAAATGAATAAAACACTCATTAATTAATTTTTTCAGGTTTAGAAAAGACATGATATAAAAATCACCCATGAAAGGACAACTTCAGCAAAGATGGCATAAAAAAATCAGTCAAAAAAACAATTAAAAGGATAAAGTCAGTTTAAATCAATGATAAGTGTTTACAGCCCTATTGTGATGTTTTTCTACATGTCTACCATGTACTTCTTATGTTATTTTTCTGATGCAAATGTGTGAATGCTGCTCAAAGTAACAAAATGTAACTTGGAACATCACATAGATTCAAACCAGTAAAGTGAAAGGTTTAGAAATAGAGCCTATGTTAAAGGTAGTTATTGCTGCTGTAACCAGTTCCGATAAATGTAGTGAACTAAAATAAAACTTAGTTTTGTCGCTCAGAAGTTCAACAAAGGTTTTTCACTGTGCTAAAATCAAGAGGTGAGCAGGCTGTGTTCTTTCTAGAAACTCTAGGGGAAAATCCATTTCCTTCTCTTTTCCAGCTTCTATAGCTCACCTGTGTTCCTTAGCTCATGGCCCTCTTCCTCCATTTTAAAAGCTAGGAACTTTATCTCTCTGTCCCTTCTTTCATTGTCACATCTCTATCTTTGACCCAGTTTGGAAAGCTTTTATGTACCCATGATTAGATTGGGCCAACCAGGATGATTCAGAATGATGTTCCCATCTCAAGATCTTTAATCTTAATAGCATATGGAAAGTCCCTCTTGCTATGTAAAGTAACATTCACAGGTTCTGGGGATTGGGGTATGGACATCTTTGAGAGGTCATTATTTTGTGTACCGCAGAACAGAAATGCAGCAGAAGATTAAAACATATTAGACTGTGCTTACAATTGATTGTAGTTGGGATCTTTGCTTCAATTCTTGTCAACATTATTGGGTGTTTACTTTCATGTTTATTCAGTTAATTCAGAGATTTTAACATGATCTGAGTCAAAAATCAGGCATCTACCACAGGGTGTAGAAGTTACCTGTTGCCTTTCAGTTCTGCAAAAAGTCTACAGAATTTGCTGGTTCGTTTTGTAGAACCAGCAGTTTGGAGGATGCGCTCTGAAATCCTTGCCAATCGTGCAATTAAGAGCATTCAGAAAATGTTATTTCTCATTTAGACCTTTCAAGTTGCACTGAGACAAGGAGTTTCCCATCTGAAATAATTTAAATATTTCATATTGTATGGTAAGTGTATTAAAAAGAGTAGGGATTGGGATGCCTGGCTGGCTCACTCGGTGTTGCATATGACTCTTGATCTCAAGGTTATGAGTTCAAACCCCATGTTGGGTGTAGGGATTACTTAAAAAGAAAATCTAAAAAGGAAAGAAAGAAGGAAAGAAGGAAAGAAAGAAAGAAAGAAAAGAAAGAAAAAGAAAGAAAGGAAGGAAGGAAGGAAGGAAGGAAGGAAGGAAGGAAGAAAGAAAGAAAGAGAAAGAAAGAGAAAAAGAAAGAAAGAAAAAGAAAGAAAGAAAGAATAAGAAAGAAAGGAAGGAAGGAAGGAAGAAAGAGAAAGAAAGAAAGAAATAGCAACTATTTAGTAAGAACACCTAGCTGTGATATTTTTGTATATTTTTCTTGGAATTAACCAATTCACTAAATCTCTCATGCTTTGTTTTCTCACTTATATCCATTCTCACCATATCTCATCACGTAGGTGTGAGGGTCAAATGTATTGTTAGATTTGTTAGCAATAAGATGTTATAGAAATGCTAGTTTTTAATAATTTATTGCCTTAGCACACACTTGGATAGGGTATTATTATTTTCATTTTAATTAAAACAGTAACACACACACACAGAGAAAAAGATAAGTGACTTCATTAGATGGTTCAAGAAATAGTTCTAGAACTTCCGCATTTGCTGTCTTTCCCTATAGTGTTTTCCTTGTTGGGACTACTTTAAAAATTCCAAATTCTCTCTTGACATGGGGTTTATGTCTGAGGCAGGGCCAGGTGTTAAACTGCCCCAGGGTAGCATAAATTAAATTCCTGAGACTCTTGGGATTGATAACTTCAGGCCCTCATTCCACGTGTACTTTTGGAATAATTCTAAGTATGTCAGAGCAGATTACAGGCACTTGGAGAGATAGGTCCATAGACAAGAAAGTGAACTTGTCTTTCCAGTTTGTTTCTAAGCAGGGAGGTAAGTAGGGAAGTGGGGTTAACTAAATGTCCCACAGTGTCTTCGTGGTTTTGCTGATCTGTGCTATTTTGGTTAATATTTTAATTATCGAAGTAATTTCTGTTAAAGTTTTGTGTATAGAGGAAATGCAACTGGGATTGTGATAAATTCTAAAAGAAACGCTGTGTGGTTTGATGCTCATGGCACCTTTCCTTTGAGGCTCAGGACACCTGCTGCATTTCAGGTTCATATGATCCGCCCCGCAGAAGCATATAATACTTTCCAAAAAGGTCCCTCTGCCAGGGGGCTTGTAATAAATCCCTCCTCAGCCAGACAAGTTGGCCTTTATTTTTTGTGTAGCTCTGGGCATCTCACATGACATTCCCATATAAGGTATTGTACTACAAGCCTGCTATGATTGCTCGTAATGACTTAACTGCAAAGGAATTATAACAGTATGAATAACAGTGGTTTGCACTGTGAATGTCCTAGCTACTCCAAAAATGCCAGAGCAACAAATATAAAATGCTTCTCATTCGCCAGTTTGAAAGGAGTAAAAGTCAGAAGACTACAACTGCTGCTAATCTGTAAACACTGATTGTTCATTCAACAGCAGGAAGCAAAACAAATGTAAAACAAGTGATGGCATTAGCCATTCTGCTGTGTGCAAAGGCAATTATGGTACAGGGATGAAAAGAAAATTTATATTCAAATAGAAGACATTTGGGTAGAAAAACGGTTTTGCCTGCAAATTTGTTAAACAGGAAATTCATGTGCATTTTAACTTTGGTTTTTGGAATGATTACATTACCATTGTTACAGGATATGTGTCTTTCCCTATATATTCATATCTGGCATTATAGATCAGGGGCATGGAAGAACAAAATTAAATTTATGTTCTTATTTGTATTAGTATACTTTTTGTTTATTTCAAAGAAGATCTGAGTTAGTTTACACAATTAAGTATAACATCATTTTTTAAAAAAAGTATAAAAAACTTCTTAAAGAGACCAAATATTAAATGACATCATTTATTGTATGGCATGTGAGGATAAATATGAATTAAAGAGTTAAAGTAAATATTCCTGTAACATAGGTACACTTCACACGGTCATTTATTTACTGAACTGATTTTTAAACTCTAGAATTGCAGTCTACTGTTAAAGATTATAGATGAGATGCAAACTTTGTATAGCATTATAAATTAGAGCAGTGAATTTAGCAGACATTCATTTCATAGGAGATGGAAAACTGAGAAAGACTTCCTAGTCTAGAAAATGAATTAATGCTCCGGAGCTGCTACAACTTTAAAATTGATAATACTTTCAAATATAGGACTTTTCCTGCGTAAAAGTAACTTCTAATTTCTGTGAATGTCACTTTTCATTAATAAAAGTCAAACACTTCTGCTTTAGCAGTTTAAAGTATTTTTAGGCTGTAAAATAGACGAGGTTTGTGGAGTTTCTCAATTATTGTATAAATCTACCTACTTGGACATTCCTTTAACCCAGGTACCCTTCCTACTAGAAATGATCCTAATCTGATGTAATTGCTGCCTTTCATGGCCTCATGGTGGTGTCCACTTGTCTAAACATTTATACTACTTAGGATGCCATGTGCCTCAACGCCAGCATTGTGAGGTCTTGGCAAGCCAGATGAATGAAAGTAGGAAGGTGTCTCAGACAACGGTTATGGATGTCTTTCACAGTTGCTGTTACCCATAGAGATTTATTGGCATCTCACCTCTCAGATGGGCTATGGGTTCAGATATTTATCTCCTCAACAGTGAGAACTGTACTTCACCCACTCCTCTTCCTCTCTAGGTTTGAATACTTAGTTTCTCCTCCCCTGGGACAAGAAATGGCTTACACTTGGGATTCTTGAATGATTGCCAGAAAGAAATTGACTCTGAGAATTGCCATTTTCCAGGTTCCCATAACATGCAGTAAACCCAACTATCCAAGCTGGGAGTGAGAGACTAGCCTGGTATGAACACAGGAGTAAAGATCTAATGATAGTCCTAACTAATCACACAGTTATCTTCTAAGGGGTGGGGGTAGAAGAATCCATTACGCCCCATTCTGACACTCTTATAAAATAATTAATATTCACATTAAGAGCATGAAGCCATCGAAATCACATAAAGTTTATGCCGTAAAATATACCACCCGATTTCATGTGCAAGTCACAAAATATTTCCTAAGTATTTTCTCATTTTTTAAACTAGATCAGGGGTTGACAAACTTTGGACAGCAGGCCAAAGGAGGCCTACTACCTGTCTTCTGTAGGCCCACAGGCTACAAAATGATTTTAAAGTCATCAAAAACAGCCAAAGGAAGAAAAATAAATATATCACAGCACATGAAAATTAGATGAAATTCAAATTTCAGTTTCCATAAATAAATATGCATTGGAACACAGTCACCCTTGTTTATATATTGTTCATGACTGCTTTCACATTAGGACTTCAGTGTTGAGTAGTTAGAAGCAGAGACCGTATGGGCTGCAAAGCCTCAAATATTTACTATCTGGCCCTTTACAGACAAAAAGCTTTCCCACCCCTGAACTGGATTATTTACTCTTTAGGTTCGGAGACCATATTTTGCCCATTTCTAACATCCCTCAGATTAAAAGAAACACAAGAGATTCTCAATGATAGTTCCCTCTTGCTCATTCCAACGTGACTGCCAATTCAAAACAGGCTACCCTATATTTGTTAACAGAGAGTACTGCGGCCTAGAGGGATTTTGTAGCCTGTGAGCGGGACTCTTGGTGTCCAGGACAGAGTGGTTGCACACTGAGCAAATGTTCTGCATAATTAATTGCACTACTTACTCTACCTTTAATCTTCATATGGAGAGAATTTACAGTTACGTTATTAGAAGATAATGGGGAAATACACACACACACACACACACACTTTATGATAGGGAAACATAAAACAAGGACATGGGAACGTACTAATTTGTAATATAAAATGATCACCTGTGTGACAAGCACATTATGATTAATTTTTTTCTTGTGTGACAAGCACATATTATAATCTCTTAATTTTTTCCTTTAATGTTAAAAATAATCCTTTGAGGTGGTTTTTATTAGTTACCACCTTAATGATAAAGAAACAGAATTATTATGATTAAGTAACTTCTACAAGGTTTGAAAAGATGGGGAAGCTAGATTAGAACACAGATCTGCCTTTTCCTCAATAGGTATCTATTATGGGCTGACTTGTATCCCCCCAAAATTTAGATGTCGAAGTCCTATCTATTAGTACCTCAGAATGTGACTGCATCGGAGATAAGGTTTTTAAAGAGGTAATTAAGTAAAAATGAGGTCATTAGGAAGAGCTCTTATCCAATATGCTTGGTGTTCCTATAAGAGGAAACAATTTGGACATGGACATGTGCAGAGGGAAGACTATGTGAAGGCACAGGGGGAAGGTGGCCACTGGAGATGCCAAGGGGAGATGCCTATATTTGAAAGTATTATTGATTTTAAAGTTGTAGCAGCTCTGGAGCATTAATTCATTTTCTAGACTAGGAAGTCTTTCTCAGTTTTCCGTCTCCTATGAAATGAATGTCTGCTAAATTCACTGCTTTAATTTATGATGCTATACAAAGGTTGCATCTCATTTATAATCTTTAACAGTAGACTGCAATTCTAGAGTTTAAAAATCAGTTCAGTAAATAAATGACCATGTGAAGTGTACCTATGTTACAGGAATATTTACTGAAACAGTAAAGCCAAGGGGAGATGCCTCAGAAGAAACCAAAGCTGTCGACACCTGGTAATGGACTCCTAGCCTCCAGAACTCTTAGAAGATAAGTTTTTGTTGTTTAAGCTGCTCAGTATGAGGTACTTTGTTATGCCAGCACTAACAAACTAATATAATACTTAAAAAGTTTAAGAGAAATGTGATATTCATGGGACCAAATCTCTGCTATTAAGATTATGAATAAAACTAAGTGTATCAGTCAGTAGAGCATGTGACTCTTAATCTTAGGGTTGTGAGTTCAAGCCAAATGTTGGGTAGAGTGTACTTAAGAAAGAGAGAGAGAGAGAGAGAAAGAAAGAAAGAAAGAAAGAAAGAAAGAAAGAAAGAAAGAAAGAAAGAAAGAAAGAAAAAATATTAATGAAACTAATTTGATAGCATGATGGAGCACTCACGTTTAAAACTTACCTTTTAATTTTTATCTATATTTTTTAAGAGACTATCATATCAACAATTTTGTTCCAGGCATTCTTTTTAAATATATATATACATATATATATATATTTAAGATTTTATTTATTTATCAGAGAGACAGAGGCAGGCAGAGGGAGAAGCAGCCCCCTTGCTGAGCAAGGAGCCCGATGTGGGACTTGATCCCAGGGTCCTGGGATCATGACCTGAGCCGAAGGCAGACGCTTAACCAACTGAGCCACCCAGGCGTCCCTCCAGGCATTCTGGATGTGTTGGTGATAGGGGAGACTGAGTTCCTGTCCCCCATGTAGTTCACATTACACTGGAGAGACAGTCAATAGGCAGATGAAGAAATATATAACTAGTATGTTTAAGGAAGAAATAGAAACTTCATGGGAGATAATTTAGCTATCTTACTTGTGACATTTCAGCTAAACCTATGTGGTAAGGAGACATTTAAAACACTGAAGAAAACTCATCCAGAAAGAGTTCAAAGTTTCCAAGGTAGGGCTGCTTTCAGCATATACAAGTGATGTTAGAAAGGCCGTTGTGGCTAAAGCATAATGCAAAAGAGGAGGAACGTTAGCGATGTAGTGGGAGAAGCAAGCAGGATGCAGGTCTTATAGGGCCTTTTACTTTCAGTGGGAAAATTGGAGGAGTTTTGAGCAACGGAATGAAATGGTATGTTTTAGACTTTTAAAGGTTTGTTTCGCCCACTCTTCAAATCAGGTGAGCAGTGATGACTTGAATTAGAGTTTTAGCTGTAAAAAGTAGAAAGAGGGTGCCTGGGTGACTCAGTTGGTTAAGCATCTGCGTTTTTGGCTCAGGTCATGATCCCAGGGTCCTGGGATCGAGTCCCGAATCGGGCTCTTTGCTCAGCGGGAAGCCTGCTTCTCCCTTTCCTCCCTGTTCCTGCTCTCTCTCACTACCTCTGCTCTCTCTCTCTCAAATAAGTTAAAAAAAAAAAAAAAGAGTAGAAAGAGCCAAGATATATTTTGGAGGCAATGTCAATGGAAATGATGTACTGGATGGAGGGTGTGGGGAAAACAGAGGGACCAAGGGTAAGCCCTTCAAAGGTGGCCGTTGAGAGAAATACCTCTGACTCAGAGAGGGGAAGAAGATTCAAACTCCTGTATGATGTAGTTTTGAAGTTTGTGTATCAAATATACGTGCAGAGATATACAGTAGACAGTAGGACATACAAGTAGGGAGGTCCAAAGAGTAGATGGAGACAGAGATAACATGCAACTATATTTCAAGACCTAGGGCTGGATATTCTACAAAGGGAAATTATAAGCAGAAAAGAAAAAAAAAAAGTATTAAGAGAAGCCTAGAGAAATCCAGCATTTTAACCCAGCAAAGACACCTGAGATGTGGCCAGCAAGTTAAAAAGCTAATCAGGCAAAATGGTGTCACTGAAAGTTAGAGTGAAGGTCTGTCAAGGAGGGAATAGGCAGCTATGTCAAGGGTTTATTAAGATTAGATCTTGCAACATGGAGATTTCTATAGGCATTAGTAAACAATTTCAATAAACCGGAGAGGTGATTGAAACCCATTTAACACTGGGTTGAGGAGAGGACTGAAGACGAGAGAGCAGGCTCCATAACTACAGACAAATCATAGGTGTTTAAACTAGAAAGGGAGCAGAGGACATGAACAGAAGCTCGTGGATAGTGGGGAATGTGAGTAGTTTTTTGTTTTTTTCTTTTTTCTTTTAAGATGGAGCGATAGGCTTTTTGGTTGTAGTTTGTTTTGCTGTTGGGAGTAATGTAAGCATGAGAAAAATCTGATGATGCAGAGAAAAGGGGGCTAACTGTACATGTAATTATAAAAAGCAAAGCCAATAAATGGGTGAGACTGAAAGGGTTCTTCAGACTACCTAGGAAGAAGTTGGGCTTAGATCACAGCAGACATTTCTTCCTTTGTAGCAGAAGGAAGAAGACTATTTGAATATAGGCAAAGATAAATGAGTGAATTTGGTTGAGGAAGATATGATCCGCTCTTACGGTAGCAAATTATTTTCAATGACATTTGATACAATATCTTCAGTGTAGAGTGAGAGAGAGTGGTGTAAGTGTTTGGAGACAGAAGAAAATGTGTGAAATAGGACCTTAAGAGCTTGGGGAAGTGTAGTGGAATTGTTATGTGTGCTGGGTGTTCATCTGAGATTTGTAAACACATACTTAAAGTGAGATCAGTCCACACAGCTGAGAGAATTTTTTCCTCCAGCCTTATACAGCTGAAGAGACGGGTCGGTGAATAGTTGAATTGAACCACGGTTGGGGGTGTGCCAGCAAGTGGGTCAGAGGGAGAGGAGGACAGAGCCTTAGCAAGCCCTGGGTCATAGTGCTGTGTAGTCATCTAAGGAATCTCTGGAACCGCAGTTGGGTAAAGAAGGCAGTAAGGACAGGGGTGTGGAGGAAGGCAAAGGAAAAGATAGATTTGGAGAGTGGAAAAGTAGAGGCAACTATCAGGGGCCTATGAAAGTTTGAAACTCGGCTAGCATATAATTACTTCAGTAAGTAAACAAGAAAGTTTTAATATGGTAGTGAAATGGCATCATTAAAATGCAGATTTTTGAGGTAGGATTGATAGCGATGAAGACAAGATCCAGGAGGGAATAACTTTAGATGCTGAAGAGAGCAAAGATGTTGGATCCACATTGAATTCCCAAGAATGGTAATGGAAGCAGCAAAGGAGAAATCAGGGAGCCAAGTGCTAAAAATGATCATAAGCCCCGAGAATTGCTGTATAGTTTCATTCAAAATATTAAAGGGTGAGGGATGGTTTTGTATTTTAAGAGCGCTTTTTCTGCCTTTCCGGAAACTGTAGGCTAATGATTTAGTTTTTAGGGATGAATGAATTCAGTTTATCACGCCACTAAACAGTGCACATGAACTACTAATATGAAGTGACTTTGTATGTGATATCAGAACGCCTGAAAAAAATGCTTCTGATCAAACCTGGGAATTACTGGCACCTGTGTACATTGCATCATTGTATGCATCATTCCGATTGCTTTGGTCTATTTGACAAAGTTAGAGTGTTTCTCTGAAATTATCTAATATTTGCCTGTTATTTGACAATTTTGTTTTCTAATTCATAACAAAAGTTCAAGCAGTAGAGTTTTAAAAATTAAAATAATTTCAGTCTAGAATACAAAATTCTCCTAAATGGATGTTTAAAAAAAAAGTGGACAGTAAATTATGAAATAGCTATATAATACAGTTGATTTAGTTATATCAGGAAAGTTGAGAAAGTAGATTAGAATACATGTTACATTGAGGAGTAAATTCTAATCACCTTATTATTAACAGATTATTCTTTGGTTTAAAAACGTATAGCAGAGTAGTGTCAAAGTAGGCCCAGAGATAAAGCTAGAAGTAACAGGAAAAGGTATGTTGTAAAAGATCAAATATTCATAACTGTGTTGTACATGCTGTTATATTAGCATTTTCTCTCTAGAGGAATATAGAAGATATGAATAGAGCATATGCATATGTAGAGCGCATTCAGAAGGAAATTCCACTTCCTAGTTGGCACAAATATTTATTTGACTTATAACATATTGCTATAATCATTGATAGGTGATTGACTTTTTTAAACAACAAGTGAAGAAATTTACATTGTCCTGTCTTAAAGTACAGCTTGTTTAGTCCTCATAAATGGAGCCTTTCTGTAGGACCGTCAAACAACTATAAGCAGTAAGTGTGCCATCTATTGGCCAAATAAGCACAGTGTAAGCATGCCCACAAAGTCAGGGTCTAAAGGCCGACCGTGCAGGCATCTTTTTTATATGCCCTATAAAGTGACACTTTAGCATATCAAAGTATTCGAATTAACCCACAGAGGAATCAGGCTCTTAGCTACTGTGCTATGAGTTCCGTAACAGAAAGGACATCAGATCAGAAGTCAAGGCGTCCCGTTCCTGCCCCAGCTTTCTGCAGCGTGCCGTATAACCCCGCTTGGTGTTGTTTCACTTCATTACTTCCCAGTTGCCTTCTGTATAAAAGCAAATTATGAGAGTGATAGCAACAATCCATCAGCTGCCAGTTTTATAACTTGAATATATAAGCGGAGGCAAAGATCCTTCCACTTAAGGGAGTCTACCATTCTTTGAATTTTACTCTTGGGGACATAGGGATTCTTCTAGTGTAAACTGTAGAAGCCATTGCACATAGGGTCTTACCTTTAGGGGCATAGAGGTTACTCAATACATTATAACTGAATGCATAAATAAATAGATAAGCCACAAAATAAGATGTATTTGATAACCTTATATTTCTATACCCCCATAAGCTGTGTAATCTTTAACTTTTATTAACCTGTGGCACAGGGTTTACTGAATAACTACACTGGAAAACACTTCTTTGAAGCAGATATTAAAGTGGAAATTAAATATTTACTTAAATAAAGGAAATCCAAGAAATCATTCATTTAAATTAGAGAAATTAGAATTATTTTGGCATTTTGTTGTCCTTTTTGTTTTTAAGTGACAAAAAGGTTTAGATTTCTCTGAACAACACTGTAAAAAAATGAATTACCATTTCCCTAATCCATTTTAAAATTAATATCTTTAAAGAGTGATAATGTCTGGTGATAAGCTAGTTGATGGCAGGATAATTGGTACAACTTTTGGGACATTGTTAACATGCTTTAATTCAATAATTTTTCTTAGAAATTCACAGCAGAATTTGTGTACATGTATGTTCAGTGTTATTGGTAATATTGACTATTAAAAACTAACTTAACAACAGGTATGTGGTTATTCAACAGTAGCTACAGACCCAAAGAATATAGAAAGAATATAGAAATTCAGACAACATGGTCATAACATTTATGGTACATTCAGTTATCATGGTTGATGTTTTCATTAGCGAAAACAAAACAAAACAAAACAAAAACAAAATGTCAGTGCCCCTATAATAGAAATAAAAATGGGAAAGTGAAATTGAAATAAAAGCAATCTCTAATTTAAATCTGACTATTTTAAATATATTGTTATGCTAATACATTTTAATTTTAACTAGAAAGACAACATTCGCTAACAATTGATTACCTCTTTGTCCAGAAGTTATTGTAAATCTTACACTGAGGTCCATACTAGACACACTGCTGTTCTGAAATGTGAGATTTCTCTAGAAAGCAATGGTACTCAGTTACTGAAAATGAAGTAAACACATAGATGAAGGCAAGGCATGTTGAACTTTTCTTGGAAAGAAAAATTCCAGTGTATCTCAAATAGAATAAGAAAATATCTGTATTATAGAGTTCTTCTAACTTTAGCACTAATCATTTATTTAACACTTTAACCATCAAAATGGTAACTGGCTAACAATGAGGATCATTATAATACATTTTTCTTGGAGGACAGGGAGATGGAATTTATGAGGTGGAGGTAACAAATTTACAAGGCTCTTGAGTACTTCACACATGTTTCAGACATCAAACTAAGCCTGAGGCATAAACAAGTTTACTTTTTGTGTCTATATTTCTATTCATTCTTTTATGTTAAAAAGCATTTCACTACAAATTTTGGACAGTTTATCGCGATATAAAACTAGAATGTCAAGTATGTGTTTGCATTATGAATTTGAGTCTATTTTGCAATGAGAAGGAAACAAGAGGTGAAGGAATAATACAACCTCAGCATTTGGATTTTTCCCAAGACCCCACTTATCCTGTGTAAGTATCTAACGTCAGGATTTGAGGTCTGGAAATTCACTCACTTTTTGAACAAGAGCCATTTATTTGGCACCTATTTGCAATGTTAAATTGATTGTTTTACTTTCCAGTCAGCTCATTATGCATATTGTTTCAGCATATGGGAACATATGAAGGAATAGATAACAAGTTGCAAAGCCAAAAATATTTTCCACTATCAATGGAAATAGAAATATTTTCATGTATTTGCGCATGGCATTTAGTAAAGGTACTTGATTTCTCTATTAAATTATACAATACTGATTTTGTAATTTTTTGAAATTTGGAATTATTAGCATAACCATAAACTCTTGCTTCTTCCCGAATGGTAGCTGAGCATGAAAATGTTTACTGAGAAAACAAATAGGCAATCTTCCTCAAAATAGATCAAAATGAGTAAAAAAAAGTATTTCTAAAAACTCACCACAGGGACTTAAAATGTTTTTATTCATGTCACCTAATAAATACACTGGGGAAATTATAGCAAATAGGGAATTGGAAAGGACATTTGCACAGATGACATATTTCAAAATGAAGTTTTGGAGGAATGTGAGTCTGATACAGGTACAAAAAGATAAGAGAAATTTATTTCCATATATCCACCTATCTGAACAGAATTTATAATTAACTGGATATCTCTTTGCTTTCTCATATATTTCCTTATCAGTTTCACTTTTCTTGCAAGGATACTCCAGATGTTCAAGAGGCATTCCCTATTTAAATTCCTTGATTTCAAGTGCTCTGTAACCTTTTGAATAAATTAACTTTTGAGTCAAAATTTATCATGCTATTCTTAGTCTGATTCTTTCAAAGTTTGATAGAAGTAGTTTGGCTATGTTTCAGTTATTCAAGCATGAAAGAACCACATTTTTCATACTTTCAGACATATTTGGAAAGATTTTCCACCCTTGGTTAACTCAAGCTTATGTGCAGAATGACAAGCTGGTATCTGTCTACTGACGGCTCCTGCTGCCAGTCTGTTACTAGGGCTCACATTGATCTCCAGAGACTGAGGATGGAGGATGGAATGAAGGTAGTGTGAATATCAATTAATCCTAGCAGAAAAAGAAAGCAATGGGGATAATAAAACTTGGAATGTATTAGGGGAGATTTTCCATCTCTCATTTTTCCTCTCTCACATGAGAAATAGAAAAGGCAAGGTCATATCACAAGTGAGAGAGCAACTTTATCTGATTAATTTCCAAATACGATTTTGCAGGAAAGAGTAGGGGTCACTAGAGAGGGAGTGTGAGTAAAGTGGAAACAGTAAAAGTTAAAGTTCCTAAAGTCAAGAATTTCGTTCATTACAGTCCTGAATAGAAAAGGCAAAATTCTTGAAAAGTAGGAAAGCAGCATACGCAGCTTCTCTCTTTCATAAATAATAAAAAAGGAAAATATATGATCCTAACTTGGACAGTTTAACTTTGATTCCTTGACTCATTCAATAATCAATTTGCTATTACCAAAAAAAAAAAAAAGAGTAAACACTAAGATAGTATAAACAGTGAGGCTCTGTGAAGAATTTAGCCAAACTAATTTTATTCTTTCTATGACATAATGGTAAGTTTCACTGTAATTAACAGTAGTGATATCTTTAAATTTCACAAAAGTTCTGTTTCCATCCAAGATGGCATTCTATCACCAGTAAGACCTAAAAACAAACCTGTTAGAAATGTATGTCATGTTCAGTGAGTTCTAGTCCAAAGTCATTGTTCTTTCCTGAGTGGTATGATTAAATCGCATAATATCTATTACTTTATGTTCAACTGTGTTTAAAGGAACTGATTCTCTTGATTAGGATTAGTGGGTTATTAGAAATAAAATGTATAAAAAAGTATTTACGACAGTTCAGAACACCACAGTTAGGAGATGGTGTCAGCAGCCAAAGAAGTTTTGATTGCATTCATCATTGAGAATGAGACTTACGTGTGAAAGTTTTGTTTGCGCTTCATTTATTCCAATTAGAATGGAGAGAAGACAAAGGATATTTTTTTCTGTTAAAACAAAGTTTTCCCTAAGATGCTCTAGTGACGATTTCAGAACACTGAAATAGTCCTAATTTGAGAAATTAGGTGAGGCTGTTGACTAAAAAGGATTTTGACATATGACTATTTTCATTTCTCACTTCTTAGAAACGTCTAAGGCATTTTATTAAAGTGAACATGCCTTTGAATACCTCACTTCAGAAGCTCAGAATCCAAGTTTGACCACATCTGAGCATTTTAACAGTAATATTTAAGAATTTATGTTTTCCTGGAGCTATCCTCTGCTTAATTTTGTATATATGTTTCAAATATAGGAATTTATAATGTATACAGTATTACATTTTAATATTAATGGAAAAAATCATATAATATAACAGCAATTCTCAGGGTATGTAATGTCTCCTCCATCCCCACGAGGCTTTAGTAAAATAGTTGTGATGCTTTAGTGGTAACAATCACAAGGAGAGGGGAGCAACTTGCATTTATTGCTTGGGGGCAGAGATGCTAAATATGCTGTAATGCAGGGACCCTGTGGAGGCTCAGTCAGTTAAGAGTCTGCATTTGGCTCAAGTCATGATCCCAGGGTCCTGGGACTGAGTCCCGCATCAGGCTCCTTGCTCAGTGGGGAGTCTGCTTCTCCCTCTACCTCTGCCCCTCCCCCTGCTTGTGTGTGCTCTCTGACAGATAAATAATAAAATCTTAAATAAATATTCTATAATGCATAGGACAGCCTCTCAGAACAAAGGGTTGCCTTTCGCCAAATCCAGTAGTGCCATTATGGAAGACCGAAGAGGTGTTCTAACTAATTTTCATACTCAAAAATGTGCAGGCTTTTTTTTTTTTTTTTTTTTTACCTTATGGCAGATATCAGATGAATTACTACAAAAACTAGAAAGTTTCCAGAAGGATAGCCTTTCATGGCCAATCAAATTAAATAACAACAAATATCAAGTTGATAACAACGAGACACCTTTACTTAAGTTTGAGTTCAGCAATCCTTTTCATATATTGCCTCAAGTGTTCTTCTCTGAAGGGGAGGGCAATCAAGAAACTGTTGACCAGTGTGTTCAGGAGCTGTTCTCATAAGGATCTATTTCGATCCTCTTCAGAAGATGCTTTGCACTGATTATGTAGCAAAATCTCTTTGGACAAAAGCCATAGAAACTCAACAGTTGAAGAAAACTTGGCAGGGAATAAGAGAAAGAGGAAGAAATAACTTTTCTCTGTCGGAATATCATATAGTTGTTGAACTCTAACCTCCTCGTGGATGAGGACATTGTCCCAACACTCCTTTATGTTCTCTTCAGCATCTGCAGGAATTATAAGCAGATTGCTAATATTTCATAAGAGGTAATTCCTAGATTGATAATTTCACAAAATAGAATTAGATAATTTTTTTAAAGATTTTATTTGTTTATTTGAGAGAGAGAGAGAGCACGAGAGGGAAGAGAGTCCGAGGGAGAAGCAGACTCCCCGTTGAGCAGGGAACCTGATGTGGGACTCGATCCCGGGACTCCAGGATCATGACCTGAGCCGAAGGCAGTCGCTTAACCAACTGAACCACCCAGGCGCCCTAGAATTAGATAATTAAGCCATTATGATACACTGTGTGTGTGTGTGTATGTGAATGAGTAGGTGATACCATTTGGCTAACATTACAACTACTTTAGTTCTCAATAGAATTTGAACTTTCCTTGAAAGTCAGATGATAGGAAATCTCAATAAGCATACAAAATATAATAGAGAAATAAAAGACAAAGTGTTCAGGAACAATATTTACCATATTTGCTCTATATTATGTGAGAGTAAAGTGAGGAGCCAACTGTGGGACAGTTGATTACAAATGACATTGGGAACACCGTGGGCCATAAGCAGTGTATTTCTTAGCAATGATGTTTTAAGAAAGCAAATATCTTAATAGAAAATATAGAATGTGAAGGAAAAGAAAATATTTCTCTTAAACATTGATTAGAGTCTTAATAAATTCTTGTATGTAGTTTCTTATTATAAGCAGATGTGGAAAGTTCAGAGGACATCAAATCAAACTTAGGAGGTAAATGGTAAACATAAGATTCATTGATGCTAAGAATATACTTTTCTAATTGGATAAACCTATCAAAGCAAAAGAGAATAAGGAGTTTCTCAAATAGAAAAAATCTTTAAAATGGTAAGTTTGTAGTTGCTAAATTCCTTCTAACTTCAAGCACAACAACAACAAAAAACCAGGCACATTATTTGAAGTTTGACAGGACAGTAATATAGTTTCTTTAATTGGTGAATTTTCCTTTCTGCTTTCTTCAAATCTCTCAAAATGCATTTTATCTGGAAAAAACATAAAAAGTGTCCATAGAGAGTTGTGGTTATTCTTAATAAAGTGAGACCATCTATAGATCTTTCAGGAAAAGATTAAGTAGATTATATCTATGTTTTTTTCTCACTAAAAGTTCTTCCTTTGAGATGAAGGAATGAACGGGGATTTTTTCCAGCTGTTGGTAAACTGATATGCGGTAAGGATTAATTTTCCTAGGATGATTATAGGGGCAACCTAAACACATTAAGGGAGCAAATCCAAAACATTAGGAAAAAACAGATTATATGTCAGAGATTATTAAATCATGAAAATATGTCCCCATTAAAATGTGAGGTTTTTCTGCCTTTCCCTTTTCAATGATGCTGAGGTAGGGCTGCTTCATTAGCCTGAAAACCAAGTGAAAAAGATTTGTGTGGTAGGACTGCACCGAATCGCAGCTTACAGGTAAAATAGTGACATAAAACCCGTTGTTCAGCTTTTTGAGGTTGTTATCTTAACAACTAGCAAAAACTATCACATCCCGCTAAGTTCCTAGGCCAGGATGTGACGCACTAGATCAGTTCATGTTGATGAATTGTTGTCATCATTTTGTTGTTATTCATAATTGTTGGATTTTTAAGTATTCCTGCATTCTGAGAAATGAAATTGTTGGACCCGAGGACTCTGCTTATGTATATTACACAGATGTGGGAAACGTGTGCTTATACTGAATACTACCAGGCAGGAAACAATCCCCAGGGGGGATTAATCAGATGCAGTTTGGTGGGAATAAATAAATAACCTGGATCTTACTTTTTGTTTGGGGGGGCTGGAGAAGTGAGTTCCTGTTAAGCCTGGAAATCAGAGGCTACTGATGTATATATATACATCAGTCATCTCTCCTAGCTTAAGAATAAACAGTAGGAGTTTCTAAAAGTCTAAAGAGGAACCCCAAGAATCTCTGGAAATCAGGGAAGGAATGAGGGTTCAAGTCAGATGCTTCTAGTGGCTTCAGTGTGACTGCAGGCTCTTAGTTATGGTTGTGCACTACACAGCTTAAGTCAGAATGCTGTTAATGTTTCTCAAATGCCATTTATCCAAAACTATTCTTGAAGAGCCAAAAGATAGTAGCAACAAGATAAAAAAAATACTAAGAACATGGTAGTTTTTTTTTTTTTAAGATTTTATTTATTTATTTGAGAGCGAGAGAATGAGAGAGAGCACATGAGAGGGGGGAGAGTCAGAGGGAGAAGCAGACTCCCCGCTGAGCAGAGAGCCCAGTGCGGGACTTGATCCTGGGACTCCAGGATCATGACCTGAGCCGAAGGCAGTCGCTTAACCAACTGAGCCACCCAGGTGCCCAGAACATGGTAGTTTCTGAGGTTAGAGGAAACATTGGTTAGAAAATATAAATGGGTATGCATCATCATACTTTCTAAAATGTTCATCAGAAGAATTGGTTTGTCTGAGTTTATATAATAAGGAAATCAGTCCATAAATATTTATTAAATGCCTATATGATAAGAATGTCTAGAAATTGAAAATGCCTCAGATACAGCCCCAGCCCACAAAGTGCCTACAATCTCATAACATGAAAAAACATACCTCAAAAATACTTATTTTTTAAACACATTCCTGGCAATGCCAAAGGTGTGGCATAAACAGGAACTATAAGACTTCAGAGTGTCGTCTGTAGTGTGCAATCATGATTGAAGACATGTTTCAGTGTTTTGTAAACATAGGGGTAAAAAGGATTTATCTACTTGAAGTGAGCATATCATTCACAGAATCCAGAACTTAAAGAGTCAAATTTATATATGTAGGTAGGTAGGTAGGTATGCATGTGTTTGGCTTGGAATTATAGGTATTTGTAGATATTTGAAAAAATAATAACCTGTTTGTAGAAAATTTTTAGAGATGACTCCCAAATTTCTGCTCAGCCACCCAGTGAGAATCATCCTTAGAGCTAGTATAATTTATTTATGCCAAATTTTAAGTCAATAAACTCATTTTTTCCAAATTCCTAAGGAATTTAGAAAAACAGAAGACCCTCTTGCCCAACTAATTCAAAAATCATAACTTTCTTATTCTTTTACCTCATCCTATATTCCAGCTCATCAATCCAAACAAGAGAGAACGAGGGAGGATTACTAACAGGTGATCAGTTTTTGGAGGAGAAGTGTGAAAGATAAGACCAATTAGGAAGATGGAATGTAAGGAGAACTCTGTAAAGATTCAGGCTTAAAGCAAATAAGCAAGGTTATGATAGTATAAAATTCAATCACAACACCATTTCATCTAAGCTTTTCTGAAAATGGGCAGTTAGAAAAAAAAAATCACTCATGTATTAATGAAGTCATTCTCCTCTCTTCCATGAGAACTTTTAGGCATCAAACTTTTCTCCACCTATTTATTGGCATATGGATGTTGACTTGCTAAGGATTATAGAGCAGATCAGTTGTGGAGATAAAGCTGAATCCCATGTTTTAACAGCTCAGTGTGATGCTTTTCCTAATTTTCTGTTTAGACAAATCTTGGCTCCTCTTGGTCAAGTAAAGATTAAAAGCTATCAGAGAATATTCTATTCTTGTATCAAATTTAGAAGACATGTTTTGCTGATAATTAGGCGTAAAATTAAATCATGATTTAATGTATATTATGTAAGTGCACTATACAAACTTCTCAGTGTTGAGTATGTAATGGAAATTTTCTGATCTTTTTCTGCCATCTAGTGGTAGACTCAATAGTTTGTCCTTTTTAAAAGGCCAGTCTAGTGAATTGGAATAGCAGATTTGGGTCACTTCATAAGTAAAAAGTTGTGAATAAACAGAAATGGGAATTCAGTGGATGGTACTTTTATATTACCTAATCAATTGCAAGGTTTTTTTAAAGCTTCTGCTTTCTACAAACTGTGAAACTTCCGGGTTAGAATAAGCTAGATATGGTTGTTGCCCTAGACTCATAATCTCCCAAGTGAAGCACCAAAGACATTAAATGTAAAATATTACAGTGTGAGGTTTTAAAATTCGAACTAGCTCTCTCACATTGTTTCAGTATTTATCATTTTACAGCACTTACCATGTGGCGGGAGCTTTTCAAAGGCACTTATACCTACACAGTTTCTATTATTTATGCTTATATCTTGAATAAAAATGTATTTGACATCGTTAAATATTTGTCGTCTTAACACTAACTTTAGATGTTAATTGCCTCCAAAATCAGAAAACAATCTGAAGTGATTTAGAAGCGTAAAACTTAGATGCGCAGAATGGCTATTAGCTGTGCGTTCAAGCTCTTTTTTCTGGAGTAGAGTCTGTTTTCTTTAGTGAGGGGAAGCAGCAAGCGAAAGCAGTTGTAAGTGGCTTCAACATAAATGACATAGAGAATGTCATGCATCTGTAAAAGAAAACACATCGAAATGAGAAGTTGAGTAGTAATACTTGAAATGCTCATCATAGTTAAGGATGATATTGACAAGTGAATGTATTTTCTTTGAAATGTTTGCCCAGTAAAAAGAGCTTGTTATTATTCCCCAAAACTCTGCCAGTGTACTCTCTTTTATGAATGAAGGCTGGTGCAGATGAAAAACTCCCTGGGTCTTCACTGTGATCTGCAGCTAAGAGGAAGAACTGTTCTTCATATAATGAGAAGTGATTCATACAAATATTAAAATTTCCTGGAACATGGAGACAATTAATATCATATATTATACAAAAGAAAGTAATTCATTATAAAAAGAACATAAACACATGGCTTCTTTGTCTTAATATTAGGAAAAAAGAGAAGTAGACATATGGATTATTAACACTTTCTTGAGATAGGTCGGTTTACTCATTTTTTTTTAAAGATTTTATTTATTTATTTGAGAGAGAATGAGAGGTAGAGAGCACGAGAGGGAAGAGGGTCAGAGGGAGAAGCAGACTCCCTGCTGAGCAGGGAGCCCGATGCGGGACTCGATCCTGGGACTCGATCCTGGGACTCCAGGATCATGACCTGAGCCGAAGGCAGTCGCTTAACCAACTGAGCCACCCAGGCGCCCTGGTCGGTTTACTCATTACTCATTACTTTTTCTACTTGTGATTTGTAAAATGACTCTTCTACCAACACATAATTAATAATCCAATTTTTACACCATTGTATGACATAAAGCACAATTTTCATAAAAGCACAATCCTGAAGGAAAAGCACAATTTTCATAAAACAATATGCAAAAATGGATAAAATACTCATTTTGGTAAGTGATAATCTATTCAACATTGTCTGTGGAAAGCTCTCCTGATGCTTCTGAGGATGCCCAAAAGTGAAACTGCAGATGGGTTATTGAAAGTTGTGCAGTTGTTTCCCAAGAACATAGCAAAAGTAGTTGTAAGCACTAATAAGTTCAAAATGAAAAATGAAAACAGCTGATTTGCCATGTTCCACTTTATGCTTACAGCATAAAATCTTATTCATGAGCACAAGATTAGGCTCACACTATTTGATGCAGATCTTGTATCAGCGGATTTCAATTTATGTGGGCATGGTCTAATAATATATATTAGTAATTATGCTTTGGAATTAATGCCATCTAATATACCACACTTTTATTTGAGATGATAACTATCATGTATCTAAAATATAACATATTTCCTAAAATATTTTTCAAAATTGTATTCCTAAAAAATTTGTATTCCTAATTTTTTTTTGTATTCCTAATTTGTGCATGTGTTTTTCCTGATTATAATATCTATTTTGGACAGGCAAATACATATATACAAAGAGCTAAAAATAGCATTTAAAAATATGTGCCTTACTATCAGGCCTATGTGTACATATAGTGTATAATTACAAATTATTACTATATTATTATATATATTTTATTATTACATTTATCATATATATAGAAATATATATGTAACCATATATATGTAGCTGTATATATAAACCATGTGTATCATATATATGATTACTAAGTTTTTAACCTAAAACTATAAAAAACAATTTTTGTATATTTTTTGCTTCATTGATACTTTATTTGTTATAAAATATTATATAGGTTCTTTTCTAATCTTTAGGTAACTGACCTTTATTGTTAGATTTTTCCTATTAAAATCAATAAATAACTAAATATTTTAGCCTATTTAATATTATTTTTATTACAAATGCCCAATAGTCAAGTTCAATAAAAAAGGCATTTTAAAGATTTTGACATATATTTTCATATTGTAGTCCACAAAGCTAGTAAAAACTCTGAGAAATAATTTCTAAGTGGGTATCAAAAGCCTTACTATTTTATGCCCTTTGATTACATATTTCAACTCCTAAAAATTTGCCTAAAGGAAATAATCCCAAAATTTATACAGTGCTTTAAGGCTGAAATTCATTTCAGTGTCATTTATTACTTTGAAATATTGGAAATCATGTAAATACTTAAAAATGCTATAATGCTTAAGCAAACTGTGGTAGAATATTCTTTATGAAATATTATATAGTCATTTTCATTATAATAACAAAGAATATAATATAGAAAATATATAGTATTAAGTAAAAAATACATACTTATAGTATGTTAACAGTTTGTAAAGAAAAAATACATGAATTCCAGAAAATCCACCCAAATAATGGTGGTCATCATTGAGTGGTAGGGATAGAAGCCACATTTTATTTTTTTTTTTTGCATTTGTTTCGACTTATAAAATTTATAAACAAGCACGGACTGACGTATCAAGGAAAATGTATCATTAGTTATGCAAATCTACCTTTTCCAAAACAGAATCATTTGACTCCAGAATTATCTACTCTATGTGGCTTTAGCAAAATAGAATTCTAAAAATTGATGTTTACAGTGGAGAAACCCTGACTTTGTTCTCCTGATATTTTTTCCTAGATTTGAGGAAACTCATGGATGCACATATCCCAGAACATCTTTCTTCCTTGCTGTTATATGAACATTGCATAGCTATGACTGGTAATAGATATTAAGAAAGGGCAAATATTCTTATTTGGTGAAGAATGGTCAAGAAAACTACTTAAGTATAATTTGCAACTGTAGTTCCTAAACTTCAACCCAAGAAACTCAAAGGGAGATACAGAGTTTTTGTAAAGATTCATGGATCCAGGGGCGCCTGGGTGGCTCATTTGATTAAGCGTCTGCCTTGGGCTCAGGTTCATGGTCTCGGGGTCCTGGAATCCACCCATGTCTGGCTCCATGCTCAGTGGGGAGTCTGCTTGTCTTCCTCCCTCTGCTCCTTCCCCCCTCATGTTCTCTCTGTCTCTCTCTCAAATAAGTAAATAAAATCTTAAAAAAAATTATGGATCCATAGTTGTGTCAAATATCTACAGATAAAAATATGTATTTCATACATATTACAATGTAACTGGAAACTGAATGAAAGGACCAGTATCAGCATCATAGTAGTATGAATAGATGAATGGATAAAAGTTTCATGACCGATTAACATTAAAATTTTACCTGGAGGCATATTGTTGCTTACTTTAATCACATATTTTTTCAGTTAATGAATGGTAAAATTACAGCTATTCTGTTTTTATTCTGCAGTTTTGTAGTAAAAACCATGATCCTCAAATTATAGGGATCACGTGGAGTGTTCACTGCCTAACCCCAGAGATTGTGATATGGAAGTTTGGGGAAAATGCATTGGTAATAAGCATTCTAGAAGATTCTGATGCATGTTATCTTTGCGTCTTGCTGCTGGAAACAGCCCTTAAATTCTGGGAGCAACTAGATGGTGAAGCTATAGTAGAGTTCTTGTCTAACGAAGGGATAGCACCATTTTAGTCCAATGGTAAGCATTTCTATCCTATTAGTGAGATGATGTTTGAAACAGGAAGTTGTCACTAAAAACTACAAAAAATCAGATTTAATTTACCAATTAGTACTAGTGTCCAGGGATGTCTGGGTGGTTCAGTTGGTTAAGCATCTGCCTTAGGCTTGGGTCAAAATCCCAGGGTCCTGGGATTGAGTCCCACGTCAGGCTCCTTGCTTGTGGAGCCTGCTTCTCCCTCTGCTGCTCCCCCGGCTTGTGCTCGCTCTCTGTCTCTCTCCCCCTCTCTTTCTCTGACAAATAAATAAATAAAATCTTTAAAAAAAAGAACTAATGTCCAGAGGTGTAATATCATTTGTCAAAACAAGTTTTGTGTATGTGTACATGCATGCACATGTGTGTGGACACACGTGCGAGCATAAGCAATTGCCCTACGGGGTCCTTGAAAATAAATTAGCACAATTGTTTCTGGTTTTGCTTGTTGTATTATCAAAGGAGGGCATTAAACACATTGTATATTTCCTTCTGGTGTCCTTATTCTTAATTTACTAGGAGAGGTGTATAAACACTGAAAGCTGAGTGATTAGTGTCTTAGAAAATTTTTGAAATTTGAAAGTAGAGCCATTTCTATAAGACTGCTCAAATAAAATCTTACACAAATAAAAGATCAGGTTGTAATGAAATGTCAGCAATCTCTCCGGTGAGTCAGAATTTAAAGGCTGCAAACACGTAATTTTTTTGTAGCTATTGCTTCTGAGGTTTCTATGGTTGTTTGTTTTGTGCCCTCATGTCTTCTCTGCTTTCTTCTCATACTGGCTTGCAGCTTGCAGAAGACACCCTCAAATGGTGATGTGATTTGCCCTTTGACCCTTGCTGTGACTGTAGATTTTGTAATCTAATTTCACTCACAGCAGGGGCTATTGGTAAAGTATTTCAATTCTAAACAGCAAATTGGTTAAACTCTTTAGTTTTGAGTGTCCAAGGGATATTCATGGACAACTGACTTTCATAAATCCAGACAAAAGGCTTCTAGCCCCAGTATGACAAATACCTACTTTGTATGCTCAACTGAGATATAGTGGGGCTTATAATCTTCAGATTCAAATATATTCAGATTTTGGTTATCTGATCATTTTTATTATTATTTGTAATCCAAGCAATGTCTTAAAACAATATAAACTTCCCGTTCTTGGAGAAGCTAAATTATAGCCCACCATAAAATATGAGGCATGAAATTGTACAAATTTCAAATTTGTGGCATTGCAAACAGCAATGAGGTAGGCAAATCAGGTATAAACTAACTCATGTATACATGGAACTGCAAAACAATCTTAACCTAAATTCTTGGATAAGAAGAACTTCTCAGATTTCAGAGAACAATATTTCAAACATGAGGTAGGATACTTTATGTATAGCCTAGGCCATAGAGGATGCTAAAGAACATAATTGTATACATTGGCTTGCACGTAAGATAGCAGGAAACGCTGGGGCCAGTGGCAAATTGGTTAATGCATGATTCTACTAAAGAAATTTTCATTTAGGGGCACCTGGGTGGCTCAGTCGTTAAGCGTCTGCCTTCGGCTTAGGTCATGATCCCAGGGTCCTTGGATTGAGCCCAGCATCGGGCTCCCTGCTTGGCGGGAAGCCTGCTTCTCCCTCTCCCACTCCCCCTGCTTGTGTTCCCTCTGTCAAATAAAAATATAAAATCTTTTAAAAAAAAGAAATTTTCATTTAATTCAAAAATAATGAACACACAGATATAATAACACTGTGACTACAAAGAAAACATACTTGTGGGCTTAATTTGGTCTATAGGATAGACCTTATATAATTCCTCACACGAGTTAGATTCAGGAACTAACCTCTATCCCCTCTCTTGCTCCTACCACCTCGCTCCCCCCCCCCAAACACAATTTTCTTGCTTTCTGAAAGCCCTTGTTGACTTTTCAGTCCTCCAACTCAGGAACATTGTTGGTAGTTCTATAACCATTTTCAGCTAAGAGTGTCATTCTGAATAGAAACTCTTGCCCAACACATTATATAAATTTGAATAATTTAAATTCAGGAGGATAGTGAATGAACAAAGTTGATTTGATACCCCTTGATTCCTAGTATATTAGAAGTCACCCGACAGGCTGCAGGCCCTTTTATTAATGCTTTAAGAAAACATATGATTTTTTTTTCTCATAATACACAGTTAACATGTTTTTTGATAAGGCCTTATTCCTCTGGGTTCCAATGCCTGTACATCCCAGCCTGTGATGCTGGTGCAGAATATCATCAACCATGGTTTTTGGAGTTCTTTTTTTTTTTTTTTAGAGAGAGAGAGAGAGAGAGAATCTCAAGCAGTTTCCACAACCAGTGCAAAGCCTGATGTGGGGCTCGATCCCACACTTTGTGTGTAGTTAAACAAAAAGTGTGACTTTTGAAAAGTAGATCAAATGCAGACATTTGGGGGTGCCTGGGTGGCTCAGTCAGTTAGGCGTCTGTCTTCGGCTCAGGTCACAATCCCAGGGTCCTGGGATCGAGCCCCGCATCGGGCTCCCTGCTCAGCTCCCTCTCCCACTCCCCCTGCTTGTGTTCCCTCTCTCACTGTGTCTCTCTCTGTCAAATAAATAAATAAAACCTATAAAAAAATGCAGACATTTGGATTCTATGGGCTGTTGATAATTTCTTTACTCAAGAGAGAGCTAGAGTAAATAGCTGAGTCATATGTAGGCTTAGGAGAATTTATACATTGCATTTTAAATTTGAGAGCATCTTTGTGAATATTTTCTTAAGATGTTTATGAACTATTGCAATGGTTAAAAGGCTATTTTTAAGAAGATTGTAATACTGCTTTTGTGGAGAGTGGAGAATTACTAGTTAATGTACATTTTCTCAGTTATTGGTGAGTTAAGAAAAGCATGTAATATTTTACAAGGTTTTATCCAGTTTGAATATGTGGCTGATTTTTTTATTCACATAAAATAAGTCAGGGGAATGCAGGAAATGTGCTGATGGCTGTTCTTTGGATGTTCATGTTACTGAATATTAATAAAATTGTGTGATCTGGAGGTCAAAAACATTTTTTTTATTTCCAAAACTTTCTAGAGCTGTCTGCATTTTTATTTGGAAAAAGAAACAATATATGGAAAATATTTAGCTGTTTGGAAAAAACAACTGGCACATAATACATCAGTTACCACACACTGTCATACAATACACTGAAGTGGTTACCAAAACAACATGGTTTAATTGTGTTTGTTTGTTATTTGCACATAAATATTTTCCACATGAATAATGTCAAAATATCTTCTGATTCAAGCAGAAACTCACAGAATCCATTTATTTTTCTTGCATTAAAATGTTGACATGTAAGATTTACTTAGAAGTTCTTGTGGAACATGAAAGTTAAGGGAAAGCCTATTTAACTATTTGCTCAGATAAAATATCACAAATCACAACAGTACATTTACAATATTCCCTTGTAGGAATATATATATATATATATATATATATTTTAACTTTTAAATTGAAATACACAAGCATAAACTGAACAGGAGTTACAGGATTCTAGTGTTTGGGAAGGCAACTGAGAAAACTGTGGGTTCTTAATACAAGAATCTTAAGTAAGAAATAATCTATAGGTGCTTAGAAATGTATTTCTGCCCTTTTTCAAAGATGACTCATGGCAACATGTGTAAGAAGTTTCCTTTTTATTGAATCATAATTGACATACAATATTATACTAGTGTCAGGTGTGAAAGATAGTGATTTGATATTTTTATACCTTCCAAAATGATGACCATGATAAGTTTACTTACCATCTGTCACCATACAAAGTTATTACAATGTTATCTTCTACATTCCTTATGCAGTATATTACATCCCCATGACTTATTTATTTTATAACTGGAGTATATACCTCTTAATCCCCGTCCCCACCTCCCCTCCAGTAATCCTCAGTTTGTTCTCTATAGTTAAGAGTCTATTTTCTGGTTTGCCCTTCCTTTTTCTCCCCCAATCCGTGTTCATCTGTTTTGTTTCTTTAATTCCACATATGAGTGAAGTCATATGGTATTTGTCTTTCTCTGACTGACTTATTTCACTTAGCATAATATTCTCTAGCTTCATCCATGTCATTGCAAATGTCAAGATTTCATTTTTTATGGCTGAGTAATATTCCATTGTGTATATATACTACATTTTCTTTATCTTCTTTATCCAATAATCAGTCAATGGACGCTTGGACGGCTTCCATAATTTGGCTATTGTTGATAATGCTGCTATAAACATCAGGGTACATGTGTCCCTTTAAATCTGTATTTTGTGTCCTTTGGATAAATACCTCGTAGTGCAATTGCTGGATCATAAGGTAGTTCTACTCTTTAACTTTTTGAGGAACCTCCATACTATTTTCCAGAGTGGCTGCACCAATTTGTATTCCCATCAACAGTGCAAGAGGGTTTTCCTTTCTTTTCATCTTCACCAACACCTTAATTTTAGCCATTCTGACAGGTGTGAAGTGATATTTCACTGTAGTTCTGACTTGTATTTCCCTGATGATGAGTAATGTTGAGCATCTTTTTATGTGCCTATTGGCGATCTGTATGTCTTCTTTTAAAAAATGTCTCTTTAGGTCCTTTCCCCATTTTTAAATTGAATTGTTTTTTGTTATTGAGTTGTATGAGTTCTTAATATATTTTAGGTATCAATCTCTTATCAGATATATACCATTTGAAAGAATATTCCCCCCCTTCAGTAGGTTGTTTTTGGTTTTGTTGATGGTTTCCTTTACTATACAAGAACTTTTTTGTTTGGTGTAGTCTATTTTTTGTTTGTTTGTTTGTTTGTTTTCATTTCTCTTACCTAAGGAGACATATCCAAAATAAATATATTGCTTAGACCAATGTTAAAGAGCTTACTGCTTATGTTTTCTTCTAGGAGTTTTATGGTTTCAAGTCTTATATTTAAGTCTTTATTTTTGCACATGGTTTAAGAAAGTGGTCCAGTTTCATTCTTTTGCATGTAGCTGTCCAGTTTTCCCAGCACTTTTATTAAAGAGACATCTTTTCCCCATTGTATGTTCTTGCCTCCTTTGTCATAGATTTATTGACATGTAAGTGTGAGTTCATTTATGGGCTTTCCATTCTGTTTTATTCATCTGTGTAACTGTTTGTGTGCCAGTACCATAGTGTTTTGATTACTACAGCTTTATATTATAGATTGAAATCAGGAAGCATGCATGATACTTCCAGTTTGTTCTCTCTCAAGATTGCTTTGGCAATTTGTGATCTTTTGTGGTTCCATACAAATTTAGAATTATTTGTTCCAATTCCGTGAAAAATGCTGTTGGTATTTTGAAAGGAATTACATTAAATCTATAGATTGCTTTGGGCAAAATGGACATTTTAACAATATCAATGATTCCAATTCATGAGCACAATATATATTTCCATTTATTTGTGTCATCTTCAACTTCTTTCATCAAGTTCTTATAGTTTGCAGAGTACAGTTCTTTGACTTCTTTGGTTACATTTATTCTTTTTGATGCAATCATAAATAAGATTATTTTCTTATTTTATCTTTTTGATAGTTTGTTAGTGTACTTATTTAGTGAATTCATTTATTGGTTCTAATAGTTTTTGGATGGACTCTAGGGTTTTCCATGTAGAGTATCATGTCACCTGCAAATACTGACAGTTTTACTTTTTCCTTTTCAATTTGTATGCATTTTATTTTTCTCTTGCCTAATTGCTGTGTCTAGGATTTTGAATATTATATTGAATAAAAGTGGCAAGAATGTTTTTGATCTTAGAGAAAAAGCTTTTAGCTTTTCATCATTGAGTATGATGTTAGCTGTGGGTTTGTCCTATATTGCTTTTATTATGATGAGGTATGTTCCCTCTCCACCTACTTGGTTGAGTGTTTTCATTAAAATTGAATGTGGAATTTTGTCAAATGCTTTTTATGCCTCTTGAGATGATCGTATGATTTTTATCCTTTATTTTGGTAATGCAGTTTACCATGTGATTGAATCACAGATGTTAAACCATCCTTGCATCCCTGGAAGTAATCCCACTTACTCATGGAGCATGATCCTTTGAATATATTGTTAAATTCTATTTGCTAGTATTTTGTTGAGAAGTCTTGCATCTATGTTCATCAGGAGTATTGGCCAGTAATTTTTCATATAACGTCTTTGTCCGGTTTTGGTATCAGGGTAATGCTGGCCTTGAAAAATGAGTTTGGAAATGTTCCTTCCTCTTCAATTTTTAAAAAAATAATTTGAGAAAGGTAAGTATTAACTCTTTTTAAAATATTTGGTAGAATTTACCTGTGAAGTCATCTGGTCCTGGACTTAACGTTTGTTGGGAGTTTTTTGATTACTGTTCAATTTTATTACCAGCAATTAGTCCATTCAGATTTTCTATTTCTACATGATCCACTTTTGGAAGATTTGTGTACCTAGGAGTTTATTGTTTATTTGTTTGTTTGTTTTTTCCAGATTGTCTAATTTGTTGACCTATAATTGTTCATAGTATTCCCTTGACCTTTTGTGTTTCTCCAGTATTTTTTGCATTTCTCCTCTTTCATTTCTGATTTTACTTATTTCTCTCTCATTTTCTTGATGAGTCTGGCTAAAAGTTTTGTTGATTTGGTTTCTCTTTTTAAAGAAACAGCTTTTTTTTAAAAAATGAAGAAACAGCTTTTAGTTTCACTGGTCTTTTCTTTTTTCTTTCTTTCTTTCTTTTTAGTCTTTATTTCATTTTATTTCATTTATTTCCACTCTGATCTTTATTATTTCCTTCCTTCTACTAACTTTGGGCTTTATTTGTTTTTCTTTTCCTAGTTTGTTTAAATTTAAAGGAAATAGACTTAATTTTAAATTTAATTTTAGTTCCTTAAATTATTTTTCCTTTCCCTGTTCCTTTAAGTGTAAAATTAAATTGTTTATTCAAGAATTATAAATAACTTTTGTTATTTGTAACAAAATTTTGCTTCATCTCAAAGATTTTAGAACATTATCTTTCCATTTTTATTTGTCTCAAGGTATGTTTTGATTCCCTCTTTGCTTTCTTTGTTGACTCATTAGTTTTTGTTTAATAGCATATTATTTAGTCTCCATGTGTTTGTGTTTTTTCCACTTTTTTTCTTATAATTGATTTTTACTTTTATACCATTGTTGTTGAGACAGATGTTTAATATGATTTTAATCTTCTTAAATTTATTGAGACTTGTTTTGTGGTCTAATATGTGATCCATCCTGAAGAATGTTCCATGTACACTTGAAAAAGAAATGTATGTTCTTGTTGCAGATTGTCTGATATGTGGGGAGGATGAGGCTCAGGGCACTCGCCCAGCCTAGTTGCGGATGCATGGGAAGGTCAGGACTGGGGTGCTCCCCATCTGGTTGTATCTCAGTCTCTGTGTAGAGTGGGCAGGGCATGGGGTGCTCAACTAGTAGTGCAGGGTCAGCAGATCATGCCCTCTGGTACTAGCAGACGCAAGAGATGGCACTGGAAGTGGCGCCTATATGCTCTGTAACTAGCAAGTTAGGATGAAATTGCAAAAATGGCATATACCAGCATTTCTGTCCCTGAAAAAATTCCCTGCATGTACCTGCCTCTTCAGTAGCCACTTTAAAATTAGTAACTGGATTTCCCTCATGTATAGTCTAGGTGATTTTCACTCTGTTGACCTTATGCTGGATCTCAGGGCAAGTGGGTTTGTGTGTGAGCCTGTTAAGAGTGAGATCTTTATTCCTTTTAGTTCTGCAATTCTCTTGGTCTTAATCCTCGTTGAATTTCAAAACTAGCTCTTTTGTGGGCTTATATTTCCAGTACTGCCCTCCAGGGCCAGGGTTACTTGTATGGGGGACAATTCCTTTACCCCTTGAGGGAGTACTCCATATTTTGGGAATTGCTTCCACTTTGTGGGGTTACCATTTCTGGAGCGGCATCCCAGTAAGGCTGTGTCTGCCTCTCCTACCCTTCTTGATGTGTCTCTTTTGTTATGGTGGTGCTGTTCATCTAGTTCTCAGATCTTTTCAACAGGAAAATTATTCCACAAATAGCTGTAAATTTGTTATGTCTGAGGGAAAAGGTGACTTCAGGGTCTTCCAACACTGCCATCTTGAACCCTCTCAGAAATGAGGTATTTCTGAGATGATTACCTCCTAGTAGATTACAAAAAGCTGATAACAATCTTCTGTCTTTTCCTCAAGCAGCAACTGCCACCTCGACTTGTGTTCCCAAGGTGGCTAGTAAGAAGTTATAATTCACATTCTAATTTTCAAGATCAAAATCATAGGTTTGGGGTCATTAGAAACTTTAACAAATTGAAATGGTATCAAAGGTAAGTATCAATAATCAATGATTTCAAGACCAACTTCTTGCAGTGTTTTTGCTGACTTGTAGATCAATTTTAAAGTTAGAGTATTACTCATCTCTTGATAAGATAGAAATGTACTTATAAACATCTTTTATGTTGACTAATTGAATTTAAATAAAAACAAGCAAACAAAAAACCCATCTTTTATTATATGATGGTCTCATCAAAGCTTTTTATACAACAAGTACTCCTTTGATTGCAACATCATTGGGATTTGAAGAATTTATTTAAAATATATTTCCATTCATCTGATAACTTTTCTGTAAGGAAGAAATTTTTGATATATTATAGGTAATACTAAAGTTAGGAGAAAAGCTAGAGGTGTTTTTAAAAATCTTGGAGAGGGGTGCCTGGGTGGGTCAGGTGGTTAAGCATCTGCCTTTGGCTCAGGTCATGATCCTGGGGTTCCAGGATCTAGCCCCACATCAGGCTCCTTGCTCAGTGGGAGTCTACTTCTCCCTCTCCCTCTGCTGCTCCCTGCCACTCGTGCTTTCTTGCTCTCTCAAATAAATAAAACCTTTAAAAATAAATCTTGGAGAAAATGTTTGAAATGGTCTTTAAAATGAGTTCCTGAATTGTTTCACATCCAGAAGAACTAGTACAGAAGACCCCCCTCGACATCAAGAAGAATAGTAAGGACAATATTTGCAATAGAAACAAAAGAAATAATTTTAGCTTAAATTAGATGCATCAATATATTAATAAGTATAGTCTCTATTGCCTCATGCAAGGTAACTTTTTGGGTTTGATATAAACATTTTAAATTCCTGTCTTTCTTCACATGTAACTAAACATCAAAACAAGATCAAAAGATCATTTCCTATTAACAATTTGCCTACTGGTCTTTTAAGTATATAATATATTGACATGTATAAACTTATAATATGTAAAATGAGAAATGTAAATAGTATGTGCTCAACCATGTTCCTAGGGAGTTTTGTGAATAAATTTCCATTAATCTAGTGTCAGTGCACCCTAAAGTTGTATAATTCATGCCCTTTCTGGATGAGTTTAATAAGAAATAATTTGCTATTTTTTATTTTCTTTCCTTTCTCTGCTCCAATTGCACTTCTATAGAAGTTTTAAATGTTTATGTGTGTATCCGGTTATGCATATTGTAGACATCTGTCAACTCAGTAAAACTCATTGCAGGGTAGTCATTATTTTGAAGGAAAAACTGAGCTCATCTCACTGAAACTTAATTTAAAAACTACTTCAATCCAAAATTAAAGAAATACCAAGTCAGAAATTTGGTTTTTACTTATTTGATTTGACCAGAATACTACTGGAGAAAAATAATTCATATTCTTTTACTTTTACAAGTGTTTTTAAAACATGTAGTGTATATATATTTCTAAATATCTGTGTTTGTGTGTATAGAAAAAGTATTATCAATAACTGTCATACCTGTATTCCAAGAAGGGACAACGAGATGTGATGGAGGTCTTGTCTGCATCGTTTATGTATGATGTGTAGTAGACTCTTCAGGTTTTGTGGGTTGCCAAGTCAAGGTGTACTATTTTCCTTTGAAAGGGAATGCAAATTGCAACTGAAAGACTATTGAAAGAGCCACTGAACAGAGCATGTTAGCCAAATATGATTGCAGAGTATTTTCCAATGACCAATTGAATGGATTTGTTATTTTAGTAATGCTTGGAATTAGAAGTTTATAGAAAGCATCTACATGATAATTCATTGTCAGGTAACATTCATTTTTATTTTGTCCTAGTAGGGGAAAAACCATTGGACTAATTATTCCTTCCTTTGGAAAGTTTTATTTATTTATTTTTAAGGATTTTATTTATTTATTTGACAGAGAGAGACACAGCGAGAGAGGGAACATAAGCAGGGGGAATGGAAGAGGGAGAAATAGGCTTCCCGTGGAGCAGGGAGCCCGAAGTGGGACTCGATCCCAGGACCCTGGGACCATGACCTGAGCCAAAGGCAGATGCTTAACCGACTGAGCCACCCAGGCGTCCCAAGAGCCTACAGCACCCAGTATTCCCAGGCAGTCTCCCATCCAAGTACTAACCAGGACCGACCCTGCTTAGCTTCCGAAATCAAATGAGATTGGGCACGTTCAGGGTGGTATGGCCGTAGACCCTTTAGAGTTTTATAGCCTGGGTTATAATTTGGTAGATTTTATGACTTATTGTAGGGTTGCTATGGCAAATTTAAAGAGTCCTGTTTAATAAGATATACCCTTAGGGCTAAACATTAATTATAGGTAATTTATTATATCTGATTGGAATCTTAGATGTAAGACCAATTGCTCCCCCTTTATTATGTAAAACATCCTAAACTTATAGGTAATTTATTGTGTCTGGTTTGAATTTTAGATATAAAACCAATTGTTCTCTTTTTCTTTTCTTATGCAAATCATCCTAAACTTTGTATTTCACCCTAGGATTCTTATTTGGCAGTACCAAATTTGGGTCATTATCACAATATTTTTTTTACTTACAGTGATTTTTGCATATGCCTTTGTAATTCCATATTTTTTAAGAAATTTTTATTTTATTATTTTTTTTCTTTTTGGGGGAATTCAAACATGAATCAAAATATTGTGACATCAAGGGGAATAACGACCTCAGTAAAAAAGATGTGAACAAGCCCATGTCATCTGGGACATTGTTATACCGTGGCAAAGAGCTAATATTAATGAGTGGTGTTTTTCAGGACCAAATAAAACAATGAGTTAAACAGTACTGGGGAATTTTCCAAATGTGTACAAAATTAAGAGGAGTTCTTCTGATACTTCTAACAAATTTGACCTTGAAGAATTTTTAGAATAAAATTCGGTGCCTTAGTTTGACCATGTTCCCTTAAAAAATAGCTGGAAGATTGAAAGATGGGAAGTAGTTGGAAGATTTTAAGAAAAATGGTATTATGTGACTTGTATTTAAATATAAAGAAATCTTCATTACTATGAGGATAAAGATTACATAATGTAGAAGGTGATTTTAGTAATTCACACTGGGTATGATGGCAACTTGTATTAGGTGGTAAGAAATGTCCACCTTCTGGCTGTATTTTGAAAATAGAACCCACAGGAAATATTGATAGATTGAATATGGAAGTTGAAGGAATTAAGTTAGTGGCTGAGAAAAAAAAAAATCACTTTGGGCAGCAGTTTGCTTTGTATTAGATTTATTGACTAGCATATTTTCAGGTTTCTAATACCTATAAAAGTGTTTTGCTCACCGACAGATTATAATATATATTTATTATGTACAAAGAAAGGAAAAAAGGGCTTGAAAATACTAAAGTGCTGCTTGTTAATAGGTATTTATCCAAAGGATACAAAAATAATGATTTGAAGCAGCACATGCACTCTAATGTTCATAGCAGCAATGCCCACAATAGCCAAAATATGGGAAAAGCCCAGATGTCTATCAACAGATGAATGGATAAAGAAGATTTGAGATATATATATATATGTATATATATATATACACATATATATATATATATACGATGGAATATTAGCCATCAAAAAGAATGAAATCTTGCCATTTGTAACAATGTGGATGGAACTTGAAGGTATTGTGCTAAGTGAAATAAGTCAGAGAAAGACAAATACCGTATGATTTCCCTCATATGTGGAATTTAAGAAACAAAACAAAGGACCATAGGGAAGGGAGGGAAAAATAAAATAAGATAAAAACAGAGAGGCAAACCATGAGAGACTCTTAACTATAGAGGACAAACTGAGGGTTGCTAGAGAGGAGGCAGGTGGGGGGGATGGGGTAATTGTGTGATGGGCATTAAGGAGGGCACTTGATATTATGAGCACTGGGTGTTGTATGCAACTGATGAATACACTATATGTTAACTAAATTGAATTTAAATTAAAAAAGTGCTGCAGGTTAAATTCAAATATTTAAAGAAAAAATAATTAAAAACATTGAAGATCTTGAAGACAATTTCTCAAGATCCATTCTTTTTTATTCTTCTTAAAACCAAAACAAACAAATAAAAGCTAATAAAGAACAAAACCTATTCATAGGCCCAAACCATAAATATGTGATTATATGCTAATGATGATTACAAAATAAAATTAGTACGCCATATCTACTACTAATCATAAAGATTAGAGCAAACTAATGATATAAAATAGATATGTAAGAAAATATAAGAATATATAAAGTTGGGTGGTATTTTCTGTTAAGTATATGTTTCATATACCTGTATTTAAATCTTCTAGCTCTCTTTGTAGTAAACATGGTAAAATTAAGACATTGTATTTTATTCTAAAAACACCTAGTGGTCAAATCCGTTAGAGATATCATAAGGATTCCTTTTAATTTTATACATTTTTAAAAAATTACCCAAAGCTATTTAACTCATTTTTTATCTAATCTTAAAAAAGCACCATTCATTAATATATCATGTTTTACACATTGCTCTTTAAAGAAGAACTAAAAACCAGTTAATTTCTTTGATCTTGGCTTAAATAATTGGAATATTACTCTCTAAATCTTTTCCTGGTATATGTAAATACCTGGAAGTATAAAAAAGTATAGAAGATTAAAAGGCTTAGCCTGTTGATGATATGGAGGCTGAAGATGTAGGAAAAGATTTCGTGGTTCCCTGATATTAATCATTATATGTATTTCCCATTAAATAATCATTGCTAAACATTTATAAAACACACAACATTTGATGTTTCATGATAAAAATACGTGATCTCATAACAATATTTTTTAAAAAAATTACTTGTACAAAATAAGCACAAATTTGTGTTAGATATTCTCTTTCCATCTCTGGTGTTGACATAGCCTATCTACTTTGGTTTATTTATACTTTCTCATTTTTATTTCCTGTTGATTTTCCTATATCAGTAGTTCCTTCCCTTCACGTCACAAGATAATCCCTCCCAGAATCTTCCTTCCTTGCTTTTGTTTGTCCCTCTTTCTGCTTGTGGATCTTGGAAGAGTCTCTTCACTTAATCTGAACAATGCACAATAGTGTATAAATACTTACCTACAAAATACTCACTTTATCATTTAGTATGTCAGTATGTGCCTCAGTAGATATTAGTGAGTAAAAGAAATCGTGCAGTGGAGAGATCTTGAAAAGAGAAAGTTTTGATTAAAGTTTTAAGTTATGAAAGGAAAGAAATAAGAAAATTTTTTTAAAAATTAAGTTTTCTAAATAAATGGAAGAGCTCCTGATTATATGCCTACTCCCCTCACTCTATCTCCAATCCACAAATGGATTCATTTTAATCTGATTTTCCATTTTTAGTCAATAGCACTACAGAATATTAAAGTAACTGGAGTTACATTTGCTTCATCCTGTAGCTCCATCTTTATCCTCATCCACCTCTATACAGTGACAATTTTTATTTAAAATGGTTCTTTTATGATTTTTTTATGATTTTAGGATTTCATTATTTAATACCACCTTAACGATCACTGGTCTCTTACTTTGGATTCATTATATACTTTGCCTCTTACATTAAAATGTATTCTGAGAGAAGGTGAAACAGAACTTCAATTAATTCTAAGCACATTAATTCTACAAGAAAATTGTAAGAAATACTTGTAAGTTTTTAAAATAACAAACTTACTGAGATATAATTCATATGCTGTACAATTCACACAGTTCAGTGGTTCAGTTCAGTGGTTTTGAGCATATTCACAGAGTTGTACAACCCTCATCGCAGTCAATGTTAGAACCTCTTTATCAGCCCAAAGAGACATTCTAAACGCATTGGTAGTTACCTTATTCCTCTAACCTTACTCCAGCCCTGGGCAACCACTTTCTTCCTCCACAAATTGCCCTATTCGGAACATTTCAAATAATGGAATCATGAAATATGTGTTCTTTTGTGTCTTGTTTCTTTTCACTCACCATATGTTTTAAAGGTCTGTCTATATTGTACCATGTATCAGTACTTCTAATCAGTAGTAATTTATTACCAAGTAGTATTCTAATGTATACGTATAGCACATTTTATTTATCCACTCATCAGTTGATGAACACTTGGGTTTTCCACTTTTTGGCTGTTACAACTGCAATGAGCATTTGTTTACAAGTTTTTATGTGGATATATCTTTTTATTTTTGGATTCATATCTAGGAGTTGAATCACCGAGTCATGTGATAGCTCCTTGTTAAACGTTAACGAAGTTCCGCTTTTGTGGAACTGCTCTACTATCTTCCAAAGTATTTCTCTGAACCGTTTTGCATCCCTAATAACATCGTGTGAAGCTTCCAATTTCTCCCCATGCTCTCTGATGCTTGCTATTGTCTGTCTTTTTTCTTATGTTCATCCTAGAGGGTGTGAAATGGTTTTGATTTGCATTTCCCTGATGGCCATCTAATGTTTTTAATGATCTCAAATTATACTGGTTGCCTGAGATAACTTACATAGTGCCTTGTTTTAAATGGATGTTGAATTTATCACAAACATCATTTAAAATACTAAGCTTGAGTAATAATGAATAATATCAAAATGCAGATGGGAAAGTATCTGTACATAGAGGATGCTTTGATGGCTTATTCCTACGTAGGACTTCTCCACAGGACTCTGCCTGTCTCATGTCTACCAATGGTGGTAGAATTGGATATGACCGGAGGATGCACTAAGTATCATTTGTTTTATTCCAATCAGGTGGCCCAATAACACTAGTACAAATGGCATTTCTAAATAATTATATGAACCCTATCATTCCTCATGTATCATTCCAATGAAGTATTACAGATTGTTTTTTATAAGAGATTAACAAGAAAATACCGAAAAGTCAGAAACTACTTTTCACCATATTTTATTCTCACAGATGTTACTAAAACATCTTACATAAATGTATTTAAAAGATAATTGGCCCTCAAAGAAATCCACAGCTTTTTTGGGGGAGAATCATTTTGGTATATTAATAACAATGACAATTGATGTAACATGAGAAATAGGTGTTATCAGGGATAAAACACATTTACTTGATCACGCCAAGCAAATTCAAAGAGATCCGTTGGCTTTTAGTCTTGTTTTGTTTTGTCTTTTTTTTTTTTGTGAGCATACTGTAGAGTTCTATAAATGAATCTGCTATTTGCTCTTTATTTACTAAGTATGACATGATTCTTGAATAAGTAATTTGTGCAAGAAGATTAAAAAGTCCATTAACATTCTGGTTTAGAAATTTATGACTTAAAATTTTTATAAGCACAAAAATTTTAAAAGTTATGTGTTGAATAAGTAGATTTTTAAATGTGCAATTCTATCAAAATTGCATATCCATATGGCACAACAATAATTCATAACCATATCAATTTCAGAATTGTCCTACAATGCTGGAGGTTCTAAATACAAGCAAGAATGATGGACCATAATTAAGTGTATTTGTTCATGCCATCTGGAAGCCTTTTGCAGTCCATTAATTAGTAGGATTATTACAATATTCTCAGCTAATGGGTTTTGTCAGATTCAGGCTTTAGATTTGTTTGTGGTTGAAGGGCTGTTTGTGTGTTAAATTAAGTGCTCGGTTATTTCAGTGATGTGTGTGACTGGTACTAAACACTACTTCCCCATTCCTTAACATCTTGTTTTTTAATAGATTGATACTCAAGGAATTTACTGAGGTGTTTGCAATTTTGGACCGGCAATAATAATAAAGTACTTATTGTATACATAATTACACAAGGTCTGGAGAGCAGTATTCATCCTTTATTTAGGGCTACCATGGGTCAAATAGTTTGTTTTATCAGCATGGTAGGTTTTGGGAGCAAGAAAAACATACCCCCTTAATTCAATATGTACACCTTTTTGTAGAATAAAGAATTTGTCTGATCTCTGTTCACGGTTCCTGGGAGGAAACTTCTAAACCTTGGGATTTCCCAAGACATGGGCATGTCTTTTTATTGATGATGGGCCCTTGGACCACACCTGAATTTATGCCAACAATGATTCAGGATAGCAACTGGTCATACCAGAAAAAAGAATTATGTGGTTAGAGATTTGGGGCTTTGAGCCTCATGTAACAGCCTGATCTCCTGATACCTGGAAAGGAGAGAGGGTCTGGGGATTGACTTCAGTCATGTGGCCAAAAATTCAATCAATTGTGCCTCAGATTTGTAAGCAGTTAATCAGAAATGCAAGTAGACAAGAGATCCCCAAATTTGTAGCTGACATAAGGGCAGTCTTGTTGGGGACCATGCCCCTAACTTGTGGAGTCTGTGCTAACTTTGGGTGATCAACGTCAGAATCAAGCATAGTATTGCAAACTTTCAATTTATTTTTATTTCAGAGTTCTCCATTTCACCCTGGAAGTGCTGTCTATAAAACCTCTAATTAGCCACATTCTAAACTTTGCAAAATGGCATTGCTTGTTGGCTGAATATCCTGATTCTCTGGATTCTGGTCATCTGTCTTATTTCCTTCATTATTTAAACTCTTGTTTTTTAAGAGTGCTTTATAGAAATTATAATATTATGGAGAGGAAGATGGCTCAATGAAAACAGAATAAGACTGAGTGTTAAGAGTTGAACAGTCATGGGGCGCCTGGGTGGCTCAGTCGTTAAGTGTCTGCCTTCAGCTCAGGTCATGATCCATGGGTCCTGGGATCAAGACCGGCATCGGGCTCCCTGCTCTGCGGGAAGCCTGCTCCTCCCTCTCCCACTCCCCTTACTTGTGTTCCCTCTCTTGCTGTGTCTGTCAAATAAATAAAATCCTTAAAAAAAGAGAGCTGAACAGTCATTTCATAACTCTATCACTAACTATAATTGTGAGTGAAAATAATTTGTTAATCACTCTCTGAGCCTGTTTCTTCATCCAAAAAATAAGGTGGCTGATTAAATAACCTTTAAAGTCTCTGGGAGTTATTAGGTAGTAAGATTCTTTGAATTTTAATGCCTCCATTTTCTTGTCAGCAAATGGGAGTCAATCTGACTGATCTTACTCAACTTTGATGAGAAATAACTAAGCCATTTTTACCCATAAGAAAGACATAGACTTTACTCTTTCTAAATACGTTTTGATTCTGTTAAAATTCCCATAGAAAAATTACAAAACAAACAAAAGAAAGGTAAAGATCCTAGTTTTAATAGAAAGCAGTTTTCCCTCAGCATCCATCTGTGAGATAAAATGTAGAGGTTTATCTGGTGAAGAGCAGAGCTAAAATGTCACTGTATTTGATTTCTATATGGGTATAATGTTATAATTAATACATAATGGCAATTTTGTTTAAAATAAGCTTGCAGTAAGTGACAGGATTTCTGCTTACTACCTGAATGTCTGTATTCAATTTCTTCTTTTCTTTTTCTTTGTTTTGTTTAATACCCCCCACCTGACTGTGGCTTTTGAAGAAAATTACTCATATTAGTATCCAAGCCCAAGTATGAGTCAGGCGGCTCCGTCACATTAACCAATGTGTGTCACTTAGCATTGTGGCAAAGGAGCTATGTGATTAGAATACTATAGAAATTCGCATTATAACCAAATTATAAAAAGACTATAACATTTGGAGTCAAGCAGGGCCAGATGGAAGTTCTAACTGTACCATAACTGCTATGTGACCTTGGACAGCTTACATTATCTTTAATGAGCTTCAGTTTTCTCCTCTATAAAATTCCTATTTTACAGTGCTGTGTTCAGTGTTTAGCAAGTGGTTAGTACATAATAAATGGTCAATAAAATAGTAACTATTCTTGAGGGGATGATGAGATTCCATTTTCCTTTGTTGGTTTCAGGGTCTGCATCCTTCAGATGAGCAGATTGGACAAAATAATTGCTAAAGAATTCCATCTTTGAATTCTGATTCTTAATTATGTTTTTTTTTCTTTTTCATCGACATTTTGTTACCATGTCACCCCATTAGTATAATTTACAAGGCCACATTGTGCTATATGAAGCTTCCTCACTCAAACTATTTATATCATCCCTGGTATTTTGCAGTAACTCATAGAGTGTAGAAGAGGTGCTTCAAGTTTTATTTTCTTGCCACCATCCTCTTCGCACAAGGGTGTTTGAGATAGAGCACATTTTCTGACTTGTTTTCTTTGGGACATATTGTCCTATCTTGAGGTGGTAGTTAAAGCCACAAGTACATTATATGATGGTAAACAATATTAATTTTGAATGAAATATCTCAACCGTATCAGTGTGCAGAAGATTTGTTCAAGAACCCCCATAGAAAGAGAAATGTACCTTAAAGCATCTCTTTGATGCATCAGTTAAATAGACATCTTAACTTCAGGACCTTTATTCAGTAGATGTACAACATTTCATTAAGTAAATGGTTTATGTAAAAATTCATTTTCACCCCATAGATTAACTGGGGCATAATTATGAGTTTCATAAATGCATATAAATATAGACTTTATTTAAATAGCATTTATCTTGGGATGCCTGGGTGGCTCAGTCAGTTAAGCGTCTGCCTTCAGCTCTGGTCATGATCCAAGGTCCTGGGATTGAGTCCCACATCAGGCTCCTTGTTCAGCAGGGAGCCTGTTTTTCCCTCTGCTGCCTCCTGTCCCCACTTGTGTGCTCTCTGACAAATAAAAATTTTAAAAAATAGCATTTATCTTTTTATGTCTTCAAAATTATCAATTTATCCTTTTGGATTCAGCCTCAACATTTGGGGGGTATATGCATTATATAAATCATTAGAACTCTAGTCTATTTTGCAATTGTCCAACATTGGATATTTGCATTCTTATTTCAGAGACAGTAAAAAAATTGAAGAGTTGAAGAATAAAAGTGGGGTTTTCTAATTAATAGTTGATTTTACTATCCATTACTAAGCTTTGGGCTCTAACTAGAGTTATTTGGCTTTTGTTTTTATTTTTCAGAAAGAGCTGATATGTTTCCTTTAAAAAAGAATCTATGTTCATTGCCATTATTATTATGTAAGTGAAAATGAAAACCTTTGTCTTTAAAATGGGGGGAAGGAGGGAGACAAAGTGAGACAAAATCACTTAATAGTTGATTTTAGGTTAGTGGGAAAAAAGAGCCCCAACCCTACAATATGCACTTCCTTTTTTTGCTGAAGAAACTGGCAAATAAGTTACTTTTAAAAATAAGAGTCAAAAAGGCTGTTGAAGTGCTCCAACTCTACATTTTTTTGTGTGTACAGCCATTTACAAGGCTATCTTCATCTCCTCACTACAGATTTGATTTTTATGAGGCTCAAATTTTCTTTGTATTGAACTTCTGTCACATTATAATCACAAAATAAGATTTATTAGGGTACAAATCCTTTGGCAAGTGGAGGGATGAGCCTGCAAAAATGACTTTCGAGAACACACATGAGGAATGGCAAAATTTTAGACAGATAATTTTTTTTGATGTTAGTTTCTAAAAATCCTAAGATGGAAGTTTCCTTTACAAATAAGAATTGAATGACCAATAAAAGTTGTATGAGGAAAGGATGAATTAATATAACAAAATGAGAAATTTAAGAAAAATGCTATATATTTTGGTCCATCTCAAAAATGTTATTATTTCAAATAAAAATGTAAAAAAATATAACATTAGATTTATTTTTTAAGTTATGACAAAAATTTTACAAATGGATATTTGACATCACTTATAATTTACTGGGTATGTAGTATAAAGTCACATTTAAAGACAAGGTGTAACAAATTCCAGTTGATTTATATGTATGCCTCTTTTCCAGATGGACCTTTGAACAATTTATCAACTGACACAGTATAGAGTTTTATTTCCCTTTTTTATTCATTTATTTTGCATGAATTATCCAGGATAACTGATTGGGTCCCCAAAGCATATTCTTCAGGTGTAGCAACAGGCTATGAATCTTCCTAGAAGGCAGGTGATCTCATTTCTGGCCAATTTAAATCATATTTTTCTTACTGGAATTCTTATAGTCTCTGTTTCTTAGGTGCTAACAAGTCATATCAAATGTCTGCATCTGGCACTCACTTTTCTTTCTGTCCCTGGTGTTATTTGTTAGGACGCCTCTTAAATATGTAACAGACAGTGTGAATGAGCGAATTTGGGAAAGTCTTCCAACATTCTCTGGTCAACGATATAGGGAAGACTAATCCTGATTCCATAGCCATCACCCCAATAAATATTATAAATATTACAAGTTATATCCAGGAGGAATCTTTATTTTAAATATTTTAATCACTCTCTCAGGTCACGCTTCCAAGATGACAAAGAAATGAGGGAATAATGGTCACGCCCAAAAGGGTCCTGGCCACTTGCAGCTTATTCACCAGACCAGCTGTGCCTGTTGCATGCTCCAGATCAGGTCTCAAGTCCATTAAGAAGTTCCTTATTCAGACCATAGTAGAGGCCGCTGCCATCACGGGCATTTCCAAAGCACGAGGCTTCTTTGAGGCTTATGCGCTTCCCAAGCTGTACGTGAAACTCCATTACTATGCAAGGTGTGCCATTCACAGCAACGTGGTCAGGAATTGCTCTCCTGAAGCATGGAAGGATCCAACACCCTCACATCGATTTAGGCCCTGGGGGACTGCCCCATGACCTCCACCAAAGCCCATGTAAGGAGCTAAGTCCTCCAGGACTGAACAGAAAAACTGTTCTCTGGAAAAAAATAAATAAAAAGGAGATTATACTTTAAACAAATAAAAGATTTTAATCATGCTAGATATTTAGTAAAATGGGACTAGCGTGTTAACCTTGGGGGATTAGACACAGTGAGTCAAAAGTCATTAAGTCCTCAATTATAAACCATGGGAAAAATGCACAATAACATTCATAGATATGTCATAGATAATTTAAAATCACACATTTCTTTATGTAAAAGTATGTAGGAATAGATGAAATTAGCAGCATATAATTTCAGGTCACCAGAGTGCAAAGTGCTATACCTTGGGTGGCCTTATCCAAACCAGTAATACTTTTACTTCATAGGCATTAATAAATAGCAACGTCACTCTATTTAATTTAGTATATAACATTTGTTATTCACTGAAATACATTTTACCTTTATGTGTAGTGTCTGTATCTCTAGCCCTTTTCACCTTAGTGTAAGCTTCTTGGTGGAAGGCTCCACCCCCCTTGGTCATCACTGTAAAACAGTGTCTTGACCACTGGAAGCTCTAGATTAATAATGAGCGCTGACAGAGAGTGACTTCCTGTTATACTCTATTTCTAATGGGACATTATTGATGCTAATTTTTGTGAGCACTTAACAAAAACTCTTCATACAATATATTTTTAAAATCTCCAACAACACTAGAAGACCTAAGATAGGTATTATTTTTCTCATGTAACAGTTGGAAACAGAGGTGTAAATAGTCAAAAGATTCAGAAGTAGAATTAAATCCAAGTTGTCTAACTAAAGAGCTGTGATTCTTCACATATGATATGATCTTAGGACGTTCCAGCTTTAAAAAGTTGTAGTTTCAAAAAAAATAATAAAAAGTTATAGTTTCTATTTTATAATGGACAAAAACGCAGTGCATTACACAGGACATACCATTTATGACAATAAAACAGATGTGGAAATACTATCAAACAATTAAGTCATTGGTTTGACAACTAATGGTATGTGATAGTATTCCCAAACAAATAAAATGTTAAATTTTTCCGGAAAGTTCTTAACACAGTATTTGAAAATGCAACTTTGAACTAACACCAAGGAATAGTCAATAATTCTCATATATTACTAAGTATTTTTATGCATGACTGATCCATTGTTTAAAACACAAAGAATACTGATTTAATTTTTTTTTTTTTTTTTTGCAAAACAGAAAACTGGAAACTAAGTAATAAACCAAATGTTTACCCAGACCTATAGGGAACTATTTTTAATTCCAATGTTTAATAGAAATTCAAAGCAAATTATGATTTCAAATTGCCAATTTTCTTTTCTCCATGCAAATTTAAGCATGTACGTCTGTGCCTAGCAGGCCACCATGGCAGGGGTGGGGTAGGAAGATTTGAAAATAAATAAACAAAGCAATTCAACTGTGAATTTTATATGAGATACAATGCTCTGGTTTTTAAAATTCATCAGTAATGTCAAAGGTTTGCTATTTCACATTTCTAAAAAGCTATAATGTACTGTTTCTATCACTGATCTGTGGCAGATTTACTAGTAGAAAATTTTACTATTCCCTTGTAACACTATTTCCTACATATAGTGTTACAACAGCTGCGAAGTTAAATAATAAGCTTATAAGCAGCAATATTTATTTTTTATCCCTGAATTTGTTTCCTTACTATGAAAAACTTCCATTAATAAGAATAAGCTACTATTAACACTAAATTAAGCTGGATCACTCTCTACACCTTGAACATAGTGTGGAAAAAATATGATAAATAGGCATTCTTAACATTTTTGTGAAACGTTTAAATATTTTTGAACAGAAATCATATCTTTGGAATCCAAATTTAGAACCTAGATAAAACAAAGCCTTAGTAATTCAAGTCTGGAATGTTTTGTTTTATGAGGACTATTTGTGTTCGTATGAAGTTTTACTAAGTTTTATTACTCACTTTCATTTTTCTAGTTCAGAATTTGACTACTTCCTATTTCATGTCCTATTTTTTTTTTATCACCAAACATCAGGCAGGGAAGGATGGTTTTATAAGAAGGCAACTGGATAGTTGTCTAAGTATTATAATTGATGCCTGTTATGCTTTATCTGGACTTCTATCCAAACTATGTTCATAAACTCTTCAATAGCTCACTTTACTTTTTTTTTTTTTTTTTTGGTATCTTGTGTAGGGAGGGACATTAAAAAGTAATTTAGTTCAACTCTCTGTCAAAAGAGTTATTACCCATGCTGATGAGAGATCATTTGTGCAAAAAAAAACAAAAAAACAAACAAAAACTAAAACAAAAAAACTGACCTGAATTTTTTTTTAAATTCAAACACTTCAAGAGATTATTTATTCACTTTTTACTCACTTATCAATCCAATTACTTTTCTCCTGACTCACCGAAACATATTTTCAAAACACGAACATTTTAATGAAGGTCATGAGCAGCAAAAGGAAGGAAGGAGCGGTCCTTTCAGAAAATGGAGCACATCACAGGAAATTAGGCCTGGCTTTGGAGAGGCCAAAAAAACTGTGGAGGGAAAGGAATGATTAGTTACTGGAAAAGTGTATCAGAAAAAGAGAAAGGAAAGCAAGAGAAAAGCTTTACATTTATCAAAAATTTTCCTTAAGACTGATCCTAGGCAATTTCCTAATTTCAGGACTCGACCCAATTCAAAACTGTTTTAAAAATGAGGAAGCTTAAAGTTTTTTTTTCCTACACACTAGTAAACAAAAGTCATAAGTAAGTTGCCTTAAGTATTTTAGATGTAGTCTCTGTGATTTTATCAGTAATAGTAATAGCGTGTGGAGTGAGGAAACTAAAAATACACAGTCTAATTCTTCCTGACCTCATAAAATGTTCCAATACTTTAAATAGGCTTTAGCAATGATTCCAGAGAAAAGGAATCTGTGGCTGCCGGTGGATTTAATTAGTATAAAACAGTATTCACATAATATTCACCAGCTGTAGTTTGAAAAATACTTTTTTTGAATTGATAAAATAGATGCTTTTTCATATTTTCGGATCAACACTCTTATTTTATTATATTTTTGAAAGGGACTATTAACAGTTGAAGGGGTAGTGGAAAAATGCTTTCACTTTCATTTTTTATTTCAATGTTGTTCTCCAAGGCAGAGCCTCCCAAGGTGATTTTAACACATTCTACCTGTTTTTCAATTAGTCATATATCCTGCATCTTTCAGGATAAGTTTTACTACTGTTACAAGTGAAAAGGAAGAAATTAATGTTGGTTGAAATTTGAGTAATGAGCTCTCTCTGAAGGACGTATGGGTCTCACGCCACAATTCATAGCTCAAAGCCCAACCCCAACCGTATGGCCATGATCATCTCTTTGCAGATCTGGTGCAGAAGTAGTAATCAGCCATGCTGATTTTCATTTAAACCACTGGAGCCTCTTATGGGTTCAGGTAAAAATTTCTGTGACATTAAAATAATATCGATTCAATGACAGGATATAATACTGCGTGCTCCAGCCAGATAAATTGTAGTTAGTTATACTCTAGAGTAGAAATAGCAAATTTGCATTCCATAAATTTCCACTCCTCAAGCCATAGGTTGTTTGCTGTTCTGCAATCCTTATTTAAAGGATGAAGAGCCCCTAAGACAGCGCTCAGTATCTAAACAAATTAATATTAAAAGGAGTAGAGAAAATAAATGTAGAGCCTTCTGTCTATTTATGGACCCTAAACTACTCATAAACACTGCCACACATATACAAAATAGAATAAAATTGAGGCATTTCTCTGAAATTTCTTTTTAAAATTTTTTTGATATTTACAAAAATATTTGACAAAATATGGCTTTATATCTGGGTTCTTAATTAACAAACCTGATGTTTGTCACATCTAATAAAAAAAATCTATAACTGTGATTTAAGCAAAAATTACCTCAAGTAAACACTACATATATCAATCAAATTCAATAATTTCAAGGAAGGTCCAGTAGGTCTTGTAAAATGCTCATGTATTTATTAAACACTAAGTCACACACTTCTATACCTATTAGTTTGCCCAGCTGTGTAACTGTTTATCCTCTTGTACTGAATTCCTGAGAAAACAAGAGTATTCTTGTTGACATCCCTTAAACTGCTGCTGCCCCATAGGGGTTCAAAGCAATGAAGCAAGAAATTGAGTTGAGGGAGTGGAAAGGACTCTTGACAATATCAGCAACAAACTGGTCTGTGCTAATCATCAGACAATGGCCTTGGAGGATTCTGGGTCCTAACTAGGCCTCTTTTGATGGCTCTGTTAACCTGATGGGGTTGGTCAGATTGTATCCACACAAATCTACAACTGTCAATTAGAAAGTAGTGGGAAAAATTAAACATTTAATTATAAGTTGTATGGACAGCATAACAAGCATTTTGACTCTTTTTTTAAAATTTTTTATTTATTTATTCATGAGAGACAGAGGGAGAGAGAGAAGAGAGGGAGAGAGAGAGAGAAAGAAGCAGAGGGAGAAGCAGGCTCCCAAGGAGCAGGGAGCCCGATGCGGGACTCGATCCCAGGACCCTGGGATCATGACCTGAGCCGAAAGCAGATGCTCAAACATCTGAGCCACCCAGGCGCCCAAGCATTTTGACTCTTAAATAAACTAACTGGCTGGAAATCAAGTAAACATAGATGTGTTCAGAATGGAAGTATCCTCTTCAAAAGCTAACACCCTAGAATGTAAAATCAAACAAATGAATAGTAGGGAGCCTCAAACATAAATATAAAAGTAAGAACACAAGTATACCATTACAGAGCCAAAGGACTTATTTATATTTTAAAATTTCTTTATCTAATTGATCATTCTACTCAAAAAAAAAAAAAAAAAACACTTTGTGTTAAATTCTCTGGTAGATTCTGTAAGACACAGTGAAGGGTAAATCAAGATTCCTGACATCATGGAGTTTATAATCTAATGAAATAATAAGGAACTAAAAGCAATAAATGCTGAATACACAAACTTAAAACAGTGAAGGCAGAAGGCAGAGTTATGGAGTCACTGAAGAATCAAAATAATCTCCTTGATTTAAAATAGCAAGGACTATACTGGGGCACCTGGGTGGCTCAGTTGGTTAAACGTCTGCCTTCGGCTCAGGTCATGATCCCGGGGTCCTCCCTGCTCAGCGAGGAGTCTGCTTCTCCTTCTCCCTTCACCCCTGCTTATGTGCGCTCTCTCTCTCTCAAATAAATAAATAAAGTCTTAAAAAATAAAGTAGGAAGGACTGTATACCTTTAAAATCAGTCTGTCCCTGACAAAAGATACAGAAGGGGTATCTATATTTTATATATTAAAGTTTTAATTAAAAACAAACTGAGTGTATTAGTATATGCAAGGTTGTCCATTTTTTTTTTCAAGTGGGAGCACCATTAAAAGAAAATGAGGAAGCCTGTTTAAAAACTCTACTCTCTTCTAATGCCATATTTTCAAAGTGGCCTAAGATTCATTGTAGAGAGATAAATTACCGATGACTTTATAAGGAATAATTTATAGAGTGTAGACAGATGTCTTTACAATGATTATCTTTCTGAATGCATCTGTTCAGTGTGTTTCTTACATTTCCAACAAAAAGGTGGCATTTTGGGCTGTAATTCTGTCATTTAATCACATGGAAACATACCAATTCTTATTAACATCTTGACATTTTATTGCCATAAACTTATCATAAGTTCTTCTAATGTAAAATGGATTTAAATTCATGGAGTTGAGCTTTTTGTTATGTATCCATTAAATTCCTGATCCTTTGCTCCTTCCATCAGCACGACTTTCAGTCAAGTAAATCAGCTGTTGGCCAGAATACGAATTATAGATTAGGCCCTGAAAGGTTAAGAGTTTGCTGTTTGGGATACAATTGAAAAGCAAGAGAAAACAAAAAGAATAAATATGCGTTAAACTCTTTCATATTAACTTCTACACCAGGTAACTGACATGTCAAGCTCCTTATATTTAGACATTACCCAGTGGAGGTACAATGTATTCTTATTACCACAATATAGTTCTTCTGTTGCATAACAGAAGGTGTTCACCTTTCAGTTGCTACAAAATTAAAGGTTTAGCCTGAAAGCCTAACTCTAGATAAAAAGAAAACCATTATCTGAGGCTGTAACCAGGCTTATCAAAAGGCTGAAAATGCTCCAGAGATATTCTTAGGAACATCAGGATATAGTATAAGGAAAATGTCACCATGATATTTTGTCTGTGTTGCAAATGATTAGAGAATGATATTCAGTCCTAATCCAATATGTAATAGACACACTGAATGCACCTCAATGAATGTATAACAAGATGTTCCCTACCTAAAGGGTTGTCAAAATCTTTCCTAGAAAGAATTATGATTTTCAACTATTTTTATTAATGTTAACTTGGATAATTTAAAATAATATATTAAGATACAGTATAGCATACTTACTTTTCTTACTATGTTTGTGTCAAAGACAAAATAAGTTGGACACAAAGGTGACAATTGATACTTATTCACAAATAAATATGTCAACCTTCTGTTGCAGTGGTTTAAAGGTATTAACAAGGAGAGTACATTTCATAAAATCAAAAAAGGAAATATTGATAAAGCCTCTTCTAATTGCAGCAATTACTCGATTAAGGAGGGATATGGAGAAAAGGGTATTGGAGGGAATTCAAGCTGGTCTTCAGGTATATTTGGTAGTCATTGGTTGGCTGCAAGGGAGCAATTTGGAGACTTTTCAAAAGAGAGAATATTGTTCATTTTTGTTGGATGGAGTTGGGTTTCTATGGCCAGCCATCTCTTGGACCAAGTCAGAGCCATAGTGTGTTTCTGGAGGTCAAACTCTCATATATAAGAGTTTTTTGAGTATGCACTGACTGACTTGAAGTTAGAAATTGATGGCCATGTCTCTCTAAACCTGTTGATGGCAAGGAAAAGGCACCTTGGAATCAAGTCAGACACAGAAAATCTTCTTAAAGTATACAACCAAAAGGTGTTATACATATTGTGGTTATTGGAAGAAAAAAAAAACATGGTTTTAAAATGTTTAACGCTTAAATATTTTTATTTGCTATAAGCTAAAAATAGAAAATATACTTTGTCATGTAAAAACAAGCTTTATTTCTACTCTTCACTAACAAAGGAAAATGACCCACTATAGAATCATCATTTCAATCATCATCGGAAAAAATAAAACATGATAAACTTGTTTCTTACAAACAGCCCTTTCAAGTTTGCACATGCTTCTCCCTTTTCCTCAGTGAGCAAAACTTGTTTTTTGTTGTTATTTGTTTGTTTTAGTCAGGAACTAGATCAGTGAAACAACAAATTCTTAATGGCAAGACAGTTTGCTAAGGGATGTGAAAAATGGGGGTGGTCCCAGCTGTCTAGGTACTTACAATCTACCTAAAGACATACATGCATGCACAGAAATAAGGAACAGTAAAAAGTAAAATGGAGTTAAGTGTTACCTGAGTGTTCCAGGGGTATTGATGAGTTGAGAGTCAATGGTAACCCTAAAGCATGAGTGACTGTGAGCTTGAAAGAGACATTATTGGGTTTGAGGTGGTTTGAAGTGGCTGTATGAAATGGGTTATGAATAGCCCAGTGCTAACTCAATGGAATCATCTCAATGAGATTCCACTTACTAAATGGTTGTCTTGATAAAAAATGTGAATAAATAAAGGAATTGCTAGCTGGAAGAATGTTAACATTCCAAGAGGACAGAGCAGAATGCTGGGGCAAGGGATAAGAAGATGACATTTTAATTTGACACACATTAGTCTGGCTTATACTGCATCTTAGTATGATAACTAGTGAGATGAGGTTGATAAAATTGAATGGGACAATACTGTGGATGCCAAATAAATGAGGCTTTAACTGGGAGTCAAGGTTTATCTGTGGAATGATTTTGTCCCTCAGAGCCTGGTTTTCTTTCATCTCACACTATTAGCCTCTTCTGATGATCCTCTCCATTGTCCAAACTTCAATTGTTAGTTATTCTATGTGCTCACAGGTTCCCATGTGTATATCTCTGGCTGGTACCATTCTCTTATACTTAGATCTATAGGTAAAAGTACATAGTAGACAGTTCTATCTGAATGTCCTATAAACATTTCAAACCCAACGTATCTGAAAAACATACTGTATTTCCCTGTATGCTTTTATATCTCCTCCTTTCTTTCTTATTTCAGTAAATGACACCACCTAGTATTTGCTCTTGACTTTTGATTTGTCCTCACTCTCCACTCCAATGCATCACCAAATCGCATCAATTCTACATCCAGTATAGGCTCCAAATCCATTAGTTTTTCTCTGACCCATCTGCCACAAATGTAGATGAGGCTCTATTCATCTCTTGTATTCATCTCAGCCTTTGAATTGGTCCCTCTCCCTTCAATCTTGTCCCTTCCCAAGTCTTCTTCACGCAACAGCTAGGATGATGTCCAAGAACACATATCTCCCATCATATGCATAAATTAATTTCAGAAATATTATATATGGAATGTAAAATTTCCACAAATAAATTAATGAGTATAGTTAAGGATGACTGTATAGAATTCACCCAAGCTAGCCAGAATGGACTTATTACTGCCCTTTAAGCCCTCCTTTCCTCATACTTGTTCAATTTTCCCTACCTGTAATCTTTTACTCCCAGCTTTACTCATCTAATACTCTACTTTTCCATTGGAGTTTTTAATAATATTAAAATCATTTTAAAAATCACAATAATAACATCACCTCAGATTTTATATGCAATTCCCAAATGCGTTCTCAAAAATATAACCTTCTGAATTAGTCATGAAAGACATCATGAACAAAGTATTATGACGTGATACCTCAAAGATATTAAGTTTTCTGTACAAGATCATACAATTATTAAATGGCCACTCCTCCAGTTTCTCTACCTCTCACTATGAACTCTCTGGAGCTCTCTCTTCCCAATGGTTATGACATTTTTGTTTTTAAATTTTTATGGCACTTGATAATAGGAATCCCTTACATTTCATACTGTGCTTTTCTGCTTGCAAAACAACTTTCTCGTGCTAAATTCTTAGTTCTCTTTTTAAAATACATATTTTATATTAAAATAGTTTTAGATTTACAGAAAAATTGCAGACAGTATAGGGAGTACCCATATGTACCACAGCCAGTTCTCTTTATTTTTAATATCTTACACTAATATGGTACAGTTTTCACAATGAATGAACCCATATCAGTACATTATTATTAACTAAAACTATGGTTCACTCAAATTTCCCAATTTAAAAAAAAGTCTCCTTAGATGTTAACCTAATGTTCTTTTTTGGTTACATGATCCTATCCAGGATATCACGTGACATTTGGTCCTCATTTCTCTTTAAGCTCCTCTCGGCAGTTATAGTTTCTGAGACTTCTCATTTTGGTGACCTTGATGGTTTTGAAAAATACTGATCTGATATTTCATAGAATGTCCTTTTGTTGTTATTTGTTTGATGTTTTCCTCATGATTATTCTTGGGTTACAGGTTTTTCGAAGAAGAACACACAGGTGAAGTGCCATCTTACCACACATCACAGCATGTGTACCTACCTGCAATATGGCATCACTGTTGATGTTAATCTTGATCACTTGGCTGAGTTTTTGTCACTGTTTGTCAAGCAGCTGTAAAATAACTAATTTTCCCTTTCCACACTGTCTTCATTGAGTGGAAGTCATTATCGAGAGTCCACACTTGAGGAGTAAGGAGTTATGCTCCACCTGCTTGAGTGCACTGTATCTACACAAATTATTTGAAATTCCTCTGCATGGGAGATTTGTCTATTGTCCCCCATTTATTTATTCATTCATTCAGTTATTTATTTATGTCAGTATGGATTCATGGATATTTATTTTATACTCTGGACTATAATCCATACTAGTTCATTTTTTCACTCAAATTATTCCAGCTTTGAATGTTGGAAGCTCTTTCAGTTGGCTCTCACTTGTCTTTTATTCTTACAACTGCTTGCAGAAGCTACATTATTCATTCCTTCCACAAGTATACCATTGCTCATCCTTAGTTTTGTGTAATGTAAAAAAGCACAGACTATCTACCAAGTTAAACCACCTCCATCTCCCAGCCTCTCCTCTCTGGTGTCAGTCTCCCAATACAAAAGAAACTAATATAAAACAACCCCCTGCAGTTTAGGTGTTGCATTAGTTTTCATTATATTTTCTCATTCTTCCTTTTTTTGTATTAGTAAATCTTTGCCTTCAGATGTTGTAGTGTATTATTTACATATTTTTATTCCCCATAAACACCTGGCTGTCAATAAGTACTTGACCCCCGATAAACATTTATTGATGTGTAAGTGCAGAGAAATAAGTGGTAATACTGAGAAGGAAATGAGACCCTTTATGAATTTTATAGCAATGAACTGAGTTGGGGATCATATCATACTAATTCATTCTTCAATAATGAATGAATCAGTGATTTTCAAGCTTTAGTGTGTATCAGCACCATCTGGAAATCTTGGTAAAATAAAATTGCTGGGCTCCATCTCCAGAATTTCTGATTCAATAGGTTTTGTGTGGACCCAAGAATTTGCATTTCAGATAAGTTCCCAAGTGTATTGGTTTGCTAGGGCTGCCATAACAAGATACCACAGACTGGGTGGCTTCAACAACATAAATTTATTTTCTCATAGTTCTGGAGGGTGGAAGTCTAAATTCAAGGTGTTAGCAGGGTTAGTTTCTTTTGAGGCCTCTCCAAAGTGCTTGAAAATGAATGCATTTTTGCTGTTCCCTCACAAGCTCTTTTCTCTATGCATGTAGCTTTCTGGTGTCTCTCATTTCCATTTCTTACAAGGACAACAGTTAGAATGGATATGGGCCCATTCTCATGGCTTTATTTTAACTTAATACCTCTTTAAAGGCTCTATCTCCAAATACAGTCACATTCTGAGGTACTGGGGATATTGATGTATATGAATATTGCGGGGGCGGGCACACAAGCTGATGTCAAGAATTACTGGCTTAAATCATCAGGGAAAGCCGAGGATGTGTGAAGAAAAGCTGACAATGGTCTGGATAAGTTAGGATGAAAATGCCAGCGAAGAGAAGACAGAAGATGACTTCTAGATAGGAAGTCTCCTCTTTCACAACATTGACTAAGAATGGCAATCATACACCAGGTGGATTGGGATAAAGAAGCTGAGTTGTTGTCATGAAAATGCTTTTGTTTTTCACCTTCCATAAACCCCAAATCACTAGAAGGATTGTATCCATACGAGAGATGTTCAAAAGTACTGGAAACTCAGAGCCTTTATAAGAAATTTTGCTAATTCACTGCTTAAGGTGTTGTTTTCTGCTTCCTCCTTATGGCTTTCTGTAGATTACTCTTAAAGGTGTTTATGAATGGGGGACACTGACTTTCCAGACTTAATTACAATGACATTCAAGTTGGGAGGATTATATGTATCATGCCAATTAAGGAGCACCTCATTTCATAGGGTTTTTCAGCATAATTTTAGCAGAGGTCTCTCCAGAGAGATAAGCAAGTATTTCTGCCAATTCCTTGTGGATCAGGATTTATATTTTTAGTTCATGCTCTGAAGTTATTGGCCCTTGAGAATACATGCCAAATGCTGGGATCTCCAATTAAGCATTCTATCTTGCTTAGGGTTCAAGTTTCATAAACTCTCCCTCACATGAACAAGGCCAGACCCATCAAAGCCAGGCTCTAGGTCACTGAGAATAAACAAGAGCTGCTATTGCAAAATCTTTTTTGTCCTGAGCCCTATGAATTTCTCTTTATTTCTCTGATACTTCATTATACAATTAAAGAAGATAATTGTGTGTGTGTGTGTGTGTGTGTGTGCATTTTTGTTTACTTTTCTATTCGAGTTTGCTATTAATTTCATCCAGCAAACAGATATTCTTACTAGAAGCATCTCTGGATTTCTAGTTTGCTAGTTCACTAAAAATGTCATTTTCTTTATATTACTTTTATCATTGCTTTGTCATTGCCAAGTTTCTTGAAAGTACTGTTTATGCTTGCTGATTTGTCTTATCTTTCAGTTGATTCAGTCTCAAGTAAATGTGGAAGGGACCTTAATGGTTATGTATTTCAAACTACACATTGTGGATGGGACCTTAATGGTTATGTATTTCAAACTACACATATGGTAGTTTTCAGAGATTGGCAGAAAATCCAGCATCACTGAGGCCAGGGCAGAAAATAGGTATTTCAGAAGAAGCATTTGAGAAACTTTTACAAGTGTCAAAGTGAAATCAATGAGAACTAATTTTATTACATTCCCAATATTCCATTTCAAATGTGTGTGTGCACATGTGTTTTTGTGTGTATGTGCATACATGCTTATGGCAGGTGGAAGAAGAGGAATAATATACCACCTAAATAATCTTCAGAGGCACTGCACATTCTTCCTTCTTTCCCAAGTTCCATATTCAATCAATCACAAAATATTAAAATTCAAACTTCTAATAGGTTCTCGATCTGATATTGATTCTTTGCCACAATTAACATCAACCTTACCAGAAACTATTGCCTTATTTCAGGTTTTTGCTTTTCTGCTTAGATCAAGGGTCAGCATAATATCCTTGATTTACCTCCTTTTCACTGAGCTTAAAATATTTACTATCTGCTCCTGTTTAAAAAAAAAAAAAAGTTTGCAGACACCTGCCATAGATCAAAAGTGACCCTTAAATGCTTATTTTGGCCTCATTTCTCTTCACCTCTAACTATTCAGTTTGTTACCCACAACCTAAACACTGGATTCTTAGCTCTTTATCATTATCCACGACACCATCATTTGTAGCTACCCCCATCTGCGGCTGTATCTCATACCTCTCTTCTGCTTATTCTATAGTCTAATTCTAAACAATTTGGAGTTCTGTGAAACCATCCTGCTCTCCCATACACACACTAATTCCTCAGCTTAGAATGTGCTTCATTTTTTGTTCAACCTAAAACATTCCTAATAGTCTTTTAATAATCATCTCAAGCATTGTTTCTTTTCTAAAGTCTATGGATTTTTCTAGAAAGACAGTTAAGTGAAGGGGTCAGGAGCACGGATTCTGGTACCACAGTGCCTGCGCTTGACTCCTGGCTTCACTACTCACTAGCTGTGTTACCTTGGACAACTAATTTAAAGCCTCTATTTCATTCTCCTTTTTTTCCCCCCAAAATAAGTATGCTCAAAAGAAAAAAAAAAGCAAACTAAAAAGAAATGCATTTGGTTTTAATTTGCCCTTCCTCTTTGCTGTCAAATTAAATTCATATATAGAAAATTAAATCACTGCACTGAGAAAACTATTTGAGAGAACGAACATATGAATCTTTACAAAACACAATAAGGACAAAGATAAGAAAAGAAACATGAAAAATATAAAAGAAGAAGTTTCAAAATGTGACAGTCTGTCAGGTAGATTCAGGTCACAAAGGAAAGTCTTCAATTACATCAAGTGAAATATCTGTCTGAAGCATTACTTCCTCCCACAGATATGTTCTCAGTTTTCCATTTGAACAGTTGACCTTTCATTAATTTTTAAGTCTTGTGCTATGTTTATACTGCTATCTTCTCACATCATTTCTGACTGTTTTTAGACTCCAAATATTCAGTCATATGATGGATTTAGTAGACAGTTGAATTGCTTTTGCCCTGTCATCTTAACCAAACTAAATTACTAAGTATATTTTTAATACCAAAATAATTAAGGAATTGTTCGTTCAGTCCAGGTTTACAAAATCAATCTCTCTCTCTCCCTCTCATTTTGTCATCATCATCATCATCATCAGTGTGTGTGTGTGTTTATATACACATATATATGTGTGTGGTGAGTATTCTGATAAGAACCTATTTTTATAAGACAATATTTAATTATCCATTAAACCAAAGTGACAACAAAAGATATCAAAGGCAATTATAAAAGGTTACATAGTTGTGAATAAGATTTAGCTCTTTTAATATTAAGCCTTGTTATTTTTAAGTAACCAAAGACTGAAAAACAAAGGAAATTATTTTGTCAAACAGAATCTTTAAACAACTTAAAAGGTAAAGAAAAACTTTTGTTTATGATTTCTGATAAGAACTTATATTGTTGATTTTGTTAATATTTTTTAGCTGGACTAAAAGGATTTGTTGTTTACATTCCACCTTTGTTCAAAAGAACTTTTTTTCTTCAGCTGTTAAAAAAAGTGACGTGTGGTTACATACCCACATAAAATCGCACATATACACCTACACATGTATAAATACGGTGACATTCATCAGAAGACATTACCTCTTTGACTTTTTCATGCAAGCTTAATAATTTTGTTGTTCGGTGCACTTGATCATGGGCTATGTCTGGCTGCTAAGCATTCCTTTCCTTAAAGGAGATAAAAACTTCTTTGTTATCTTTCTTTAAAATTTATGAACTGATATAGCATCATTAGTATTATATAAATGATTTTTTCTGATGTGTGTGTAAATCATATTTTCCTTTCTATTGTTCTGTTTATAGGTTAGCATGAAAATCTATTAAGATGTACTGAAATACCGCTTTGATTCCAGGACTTCAAATTCCTTCTTTTCGGTCATTGATGGCCAAGTTGGAACTTGGTTTCTTTCCTTTTAAACTGACATAAAGAATAAGAACAGAGGTCTAACTCAGAAACTTAAAAATCAGTGAGAAAAAAGAGAGAAACTATTTTAGATATGATGTTACAACCACATTTAGCAGAATCTTAGAGTTACTAGCTAGTGGTTTAAATACAGATTCCACTAATTTCTGTGGGAAACTAAGAGAATGAATTTGTAAAGAAACAAACAAACAAAAAAAACTATCTTCAAACTTATGTATAAAATTTCAAAATTTTAAATAAAAAGAAAGTAAGATATATAACAGGTAATATACTTCATCATGTTTTTTCTTGTTGATACAATGAACTCCAATGAAGATTGTCATTAATCGTCAGACCATTAATACTATGATATCACTTGGCAGGTTTTCATTGGCTGCATCCAAAGTGATCAGTTGTTTTCTTCCCACTGCCAGCTCTATGAGTGGTTTATAAGAATGTGTGGTTAGGTGAGACTTCCTGAGAGACTTGTACTAAGAATATAAAACTACACGATATTTCTTTGATTCGCGGTGGCTATAATAGGGTCACATATAGACAAAGGTCCTTTTGACAAAAACTACCCAAGCCTATGCATATAATAGGCTAGAGAATAAATTTAGATTATCCAGAAAACAAAGCCAAATTAAGATAAAAAGGAGGAAAAATATTTTCACATATTCATTAGATGCATCAGAATCATATTAGGCCTTTTCTGTATATTTGTCTTTTGTTTAAACATCATGATAAATTAGAGTGATAGCTTTGGGGCCAAACTTTTGTTCAAAATAGATTTTCTCCAACTGCATGTTCTTGAAAAAAACCTCACCATTTTGATCTTCAGTCTCTTCATCTGCCAAATGGGTTAATAATGTCTATATTAGGAAGTTGCTGTAATGTTTAGTAAAATGCTAAATATTCAGTGAGTGGTACATAAGACACCCTCAGAATGGTAGTTCTAATTATGAAGACTGCTGTAGATACTTAAGCAGAAATAATTGATAGTGTAAATACATTTTATAATTTAGCAAATGGCACAATAAAGAAAACATTTAGTGGAATTAGCCAAGTTATCAACATTCTTCCCCTACCTTCAAATGACTTTGACATTTCCTATGCACTACTCTAGTATTAGAGAATTTAACCACTAGAATTTAGCTGCTCCTTCAAATTCTTCCCCAAAAGCTTCACTCTCAACAAAGCTCATTAGAATCAGCTGATCCCTGGGAAAAACTCAAGCACCTTAGTACCAGCTTTGTGGGCAGGTATATTAGTCAGCTCAGGCTGTCATAACAAAATACCACAGACTATGTGGCTTAAATAAACAACAGAAATATATTTTCTCAGTTTTGGAGGCTCAAAGTCCAAAATCCAGGTCTTAACATATTTGGTTTCTTGTGAGGTATTTCTTAGTGGCTTGTAGATGGCTACCTTCTCCCTGTGTCCCCATATGACTTCTTCTCTGCATATGCTCTGTGTATATATGCACAGAGAGAAAGATCTTTGGTGTCTTTTCTTCTACTTATAAGGAAATCAGTCCTATCAGGTTAAGGGCCCCACCCTTATTGACACTTTTCAACCTTTATTTTCTTCCTAAAGGCCCTATCTGCAATAGTCACATTGGGAGTTAGGGCTGCAATATACGAATTTGGAGACACACAATCCAGCCTATAGCAGCAAGTAACCAAGAAAATATTAAGATTTGCAAATCATCTACAATATCTCACAAAATGAAGAGATTATAAATGCATAGATACATTTTATTTTTTACATCATTTTTAACATTAAACTGCAATGATTCTTAAGTTTTTCTTCTGTCACCACAGAGTCCATATAAAAATCTGTTCTTTTTTTAAAATAAAATAATTTTAAGATAGTTAAAGGCAATTATGAGACTATCATAAAATCTCTTACGATAACTAGAAAAAAATATTCTACAATGTTTATATTTTTTATGCTGTGTTATGTTTGGTCCTGGAGACTGAATAGGAAGGTGTGCTGGGGTAAAAAGCCTAGTTTGGTATTAGATCTAAGATTTTATGCCAAGAGTCAAGATTTTTCTTTTCCATGAAAGTGGAGAACTGTGAAATAACATGAAGTGCTTTGTTCATTTTTTAGAAACAGTTTTGTTTATTTTTCCAAATAACTTATCCAATCTATAAATGTGTGTCAAAACATTCTGGCTACTTACATAAAAAGTGAAAAAAATATAATTTTTAATAAACATTTTCAACTTCTACTTGCAACTCCTAATGAAAACCATGCTTGAAGCTTTTGTAACATTTCACATGTCATTATATATTTACTACAGCATCCAACACTTCTCAGGGATTTGAAAATAAGAGAGCCATGTTAAAGAACCTAGGATTGAGAGGAGGCGGAGCAAGATGGCGGAGGAGTAGGAGACCTAGATTTCGTCTGGTCTCAGAAATTCAGCTGAATAGGGATCAAACCATTCTGAACACCTACGAACTCAACAGGAGATCGAAGAGGAGAGTAGCAACAACTCTCTGAACAGAGAAGCGACCACTTACTGGAAGGTAGGACGTGCGGAGAAGTGAATCCAAGGTGATATTCGGGAGGATAGATGGCGGGGGAGGGGCCTCTGTCGGCCGCTTCTGGCAAGTGCTAGAGCCGCGGAGCACAAAATCGGAACTGTTAGAAGTCGGCTCGGCTGAGGGACGTCGCTGCAGTGGCTAAGCGGGGGGTGGAACCCTGGCGGGACACTGTGGTCTCAGGACCCTCAGGGTCACAGAAAGACCGGGGGTGCCTGAGTGCGGCAGAGCTCCCAGGTATCAGAGCGGGGAAGCCGGCTGCAGAGACGGAGCCGAGGCGCAGGCTCTCAGCTTGGGGTTGCCATAAACTGTGATCCGCGGCACAGTTGGGCCACTGCTCCTCCAGCAGGGACCCAACAAGCGGCAGAGCCAGGGAGGACTCCCCTTCCTTCCCGGGGAGGAGCGGCGCGGGAGCGCACCACAGGGATCTGCTGGGTTTGGAGACTCCACACGGGGTTGGGTGCCAGAGATAGCAACGCTCGGTCACAGGCCAGGTGAACACGGAGTGCGGCTGGAGACCAGGGAGATGGGAGTGACTGCTTTTCTCTGGGGGCACACTGAGGAGCGGGGCCCCGAGTTCTCAGCTCCTCCAGGTGGAGATTGGGGGCCACCATTTTTGCCCTGGTCCTCCAAAGCTGTACCGAGAGCTTGCAGGGAACAAAAGCTCCTGAGAGCAAACCCGAGCAGCTTCCTTAGCCCCGACCGACAAGGGCGGGGCAATTCAGCCTCCTGCAAAGACATTTGGAAACCACGGCAACAGGCCCCTCCCCCAGAAGATCAGCACAAACAGCCAGCAAGCCAAGACCAAGTTTACCGATCAAGGAGAATGGGAGAACTCCAGCGCTAGGGGAATACTGCACATAGAATTCATGGCTTTTTTTTACCATGATTCATTAGTTCATCAAAGTTAATTTTTGTTAACTGTTTTTTTTTTTATTTTTCTTTTTCCCTTTTTCAACCAACATCTTATGAATCCTTTTTTTTTTTTTCAAGCCACACATTTATTGTTATGTTAATCACCATATATTACATCATTAGTTTTTGGTGCTATGAATCCCTTTTTTAAAAAAAAACATTTTTTATTTTTCATTTTTAGGTCATATTTTATCCCTTCATAGTAGTTACCCTTATTTTTGGCATATATATATAAGTTGTTCTCTCTTTAAAATTTTGAGATAGTTTCTTCTAACAGATCAAAATATACCCTAAATCACTAGTGTATGGCTTTGTTCTAGTCTCCTGCCTGATCACATTCTCTCCCTTTTTCCTTTTTTTTTTCTTAAATCTTCTTCTTTCTTTTTTCAAACAACTTCTTATCTTATCAAGTCCTTTTATAAAATCTTTTATAATTTTCATATTTACAGTCATCTTCCATCCCTTCATTGTATCAACCCTTATTTTGTACATATATGTCTTTCTTCCTTTAAAATTTTAGGAGGCACTTTTTTCTAACAGACCAAAATACGCCCAAAATCTAGTGTGTGGCACTGATCTATGCACTAGCCTGATCATATTTGATCATATTCTGCTTTTTTTGTATTGTTCTGTTTTTGTTTTTATCTTTTTTCTTTTTTTTTTTTCTCTTTTTTCTTTCTTTCCCTTTCTTTTCCCCTGGTTTCAGGTCTTTTCTGATTTGTATACAGTATATTTGCTGGGGACGTTGTAAACCTGTTAGCATTTTGTTCTCTCATTCATCTATTCTCCTCTGGACAAAATGACAAGACGAAAAAAATCACCTCAGCAAAAAGAACAAGAGGTAGTACCGTCAGCCAGGGACCTACTCAATACGGACATTAGTACGATGTCGGACCTAGAGTTCAGAATCATGACTTTAAAGATACTAGCTGGGCTTGAAAAAAGCGTGGAAGTTATTAGAGAAACCCTTTCTGGAGAAATAAAAGAACTAAAATCTAACCAAGTCGAAATCAAAAAGGCTATTGATGAGGTGCAATCAAAATGGGGGGACTAACTGCTAGGATAAATGAGGCAGAAGAGAGAATCAGTGATATAGAAGACCAAATGATGGAAAATAAAGAGGCTGAGAAAAAGAAAGAGAAACAACTACAGGATCACGAGGGCAGAATTCGAGAGATAAGTGATACAAATAAGACGAAACAACATTAGAATAATTGGGATCCCAGAAGAAGAGAGAGAGAGAGAGAGGGGCAGAAGGTATATTGGAGCAAATAATAGCAGAGAACTTCCCTAATGTGAGGAAGGAAAAAGGCACCAAAATCCAGGAGGCACAGAGAACCCCTCTCAAAATCAATAATAATAGGTTAACACCCCGACATCTAATAGTAAAACTTACAAGTCTCAGAGACAAAGAGAAAATCCTAAAGCAGCTCGGGACAAGAGATATGTAACCTACAATGGTAGAAACATTAGATTGGCAACAGACCTATCCACAGAGACCTGGCAGGCCAGAAAGGACTGGCAAGATATCTTCAGAGCACTAAACAAGAAAAATATGCAGCCAAGAATACTATATCCAGCTAGGCTGTCATTGAAAATAAAAGGAGAGATAAAAAGCTTCCAGAACAAACAAAAACTAAAGGAATTTGCAAACACAAAACCAGCCCTCCAAGAAATATTGAAAGGGGTCCTCTAAGCAAAGAGAGAGCCTAAAAGCAGCAAAGATCAGAAAGGAACACAGACAACATACAGTAACAGTCACCTTACAGGCAATACAATGGCACTAAATTCATTCCTTTCAATAGTTACCCTGAATGTAAATGGGCTAAATGCCCCAATCAAAGGACACAGGCTATCAGATTGGATTAAAAAACAAGACCCATCAATATGCTGTCTGCAAGAGACTCATTTTAGACCCAAAGACACCCCCAGATTGAAAGTGAGGGGGTGGAAAACCATTTACCATGCTAATGGACACCAAAAGAAAGCTGGGGTGGCAATCCTTATATCAGACAAACTAGATTTTAAAACAAAGACTGTAATAAGAGATGAGGAAGGACACTATATCCTACTTAAAGGGTCTATCCAACAAGAAGATCTAACAATTGTAAATATCTATGCCCCAAACATGGGAGCAGCCAATTATATAAGGCAATTAATAACAAAAGCAAAGAAACACATTGACAACAATACAATAATAGTGGGGGACTTTAACACCCCCCTGACTGAAATGGACAGATCATCTAAGCAAAAGATCAACAGGAAAATAAAGACTTTAAATGACACACTGGACCAAATGGACTTCACAGACATATTCAGAACATTCCATCCCAAAGCAACGGAATACACATTCTTCTCTAGTGCCCATGGAACATTCTCCAGAATTGATCACATCCTAGGTCACAAATCAGGTCTCAACCGGTACCAAAAGATTGGGATCATTCCCTGCATATTTTCAGACCACAATGCTTTGAAACTAGAACTCAATCACAAGAGGAAAGTTGGAAAGAACTCAAGTACATGGAGGCTAAAGAGCAACCTACTAAAGAATGAATGGGTCAACCAGGAAATTAAAGAAGAATTAAAAAAAATCATGGAAACCAATGAAAATGAAAACACAACTGTTCAAAATCTTTGGGATACAGCAAAGGTAGTCCCAAGAGGAAAGTATATAGCAACACAAGCCTTTCTCAAGAAACAAGAAAGGTCTCAAATACACAATCTAACTCTACACCTAAAGGAGCTGGAGAAAGAACAGCAAATAAAGCCTAAACCCAGCAGGAGAAGAGAAATAATAAAGATCAGAGCAGAAATCAATGAACTAGAAACCAAAAGAACAGTAGAACAGATCAACGAAACTAGGAGCTGGTTCTTGGAAAGAATTAACAAGATTGATAAACCCCTGGCCAGACTGATCAAAAAGAAAAGAGAAAGGACCCAAATCAACAAAATCATGAATGAAAGAGGAGAGATCAGAACCAACACCAAAGAAATACAAACAATTTTAAGAACCTATTATGAGCAACTCTATGCCAGCAAATTAGATAACCTGGAAGAAATGGGTGCATTCCTAGAGATGTATCAACTACCAAAATTGAACCAGGAAGAAATAGAAAACCTGAACAGACCTATAACCACTAAGGAAATTGAAGCAGTCATCAAAAATCTCCCAAGAAACAAAAGCCCAGGGCCAGATGGCTTCCCAGGGGAATTCTATCAGACATTTAAAGAAGAATTAATACCTTTTCTCCTGAAACTGTTCCAAAAAATAGAAATGGAAGGAAAACTTCCAAACTCATTTTATGAGGCCAGCATTACCTTGATCCCAAAACCAGACAAAGACCCCATCAAAAAGGAGAATTACAGACCAATATCCTTGATGAACATGGATGCAAAAATTCTCACCAAAATACTAGCCAATAGGATCCAACAGTACCTTAAAAGGATTATTCACCATGACCAAGTGGGATTTATTCCTGGGCTGCAAGGCTGGTTCAACATCCGCAAATCAATCAACGTGATACAATACATTAACAAAAGAAAGAACAAGAATCACAGGATCCTCTCAATAGATGCAGAAAAAGCATTTGACAAAGTACAGCATCCTTTCTTGATCAAAACTCTTCAGAGTATAGGGATAGAGGGTACATACCTCAATATCATAAAAGCCATCTATGAAAAACCTACAGCGAATATCATTCTCAATGGGGAAAGGCTGAGAGCTTTTCCCCTAAGGTCAGGAACGCGGCAGGGATGTCCACTCTCACCACTGCTATTCAACATAGTATTAGAAGTCCTAGCCACAGCAATCAGACAACAAAAAGAAATCAAAGGCATCCAAATTGGCAAAGAGGAAGTCAAACTCTCACTCTTTGTAGATGATATGATACTGTATGTGGAAAACCCAAAAGACTCCACCCCAAAACTGCTAGAACTCATACAGGTATTCAGTCAAGTAGCAGGATATAAAATCAATGCACAGAAATCAGTGGCATTCCTTTACACCAACAACAAGACAGAAGAAGACAAATCAAGGAGTCGATTCCATTTACAATTGCACACAAAACCATAAGATACCTAGGAATAAATTTAACCAAAGAGGCAAAGGATCTGTACTCAGAAAACTGTAAGATACTCAGGAAAGAAATTGAAGAAGACACAAAGAAATGGAAAAACGTTCCATGCTCATGGATTGGGAGAACCAACATTGTGAAGATGTCAATGCTACCTAGAGAAATCTACACATTCAATGCAATCCCCAATAAAATACCATCCACTTTTTTCAAAGAAATGGAACAAATAATCCTAAAATTTGTATGGAACCAGAAAAGACCCCGAATAGCCAGAGGAATACTGAAAAAGAAAAGCAAAGCTGGCGGCATCCCAATTCCGGACTTCCAGCTCTATTACAAAGCTGTCATCATCAAGACAGTATGGTACTGGCACAAAAACAGACACATAGATCAATGGAACAGAATCGAGAGCCCAGAAATGGACCCTCAACTCTATGGTCAACTTACCTTTGACAAAGCAGGAAAGAATATCCAATGGAAAAAAGACAGTCTCTTCAACAAGTGGTATTGGGAAAATTGGACAGCCACATGCAGAAGAATGAAATTGGACCATTTCCTTACACCACACACAAAAATAGACTCCAAATGGTTGAAAGACCTAAACGTGAGACAGGAGTCCATCAAAATCCTAAAGGAGAACACAGGTAGCAACCTCTTCGACCTCAGCCGCAGCAACTTCTTCCTAGGAACATCGCCAAAGGCACGGGAAGCCAGGGCAAAAATGAACTATTGGGATTTCATCAAGATAAAAAGCTTTTGCACAGCAAAAGAAACAGTCCACAAAACCAAAAGACAACCGACAGAATGGGAGAAAACATTTGCAAATGACATATCAGATAAAGGGCTAGTATCCAAAATCTATTAAGAACTTATCAAACTCAACACCCAAAGAACAAATAATCCAATCAAGAAATGGGCAGAAGACATGAACAGACATTTTTCCAAAGAAGACATCCAAATGGCCAACAGGCACATGAAAAAGTGCTCAACATCGCTCGGCATCAGGGAAATCCAAATCAAAACCTCAATGAGACACCACCTCACACCCCATTGGGGTACGTGCACCCCAATGTTTATAGCAGCAATGTCCACAATAGCCAAACTGTGGAAAGAGCCAAGATGTCCATCGACAGATGAATGGATAAAGAAGATGTGGTATATATACACAATGGAATGTTATGCAGCCATCCAAAGGAATGAGATCTTGCCATTTGCAATGACGTGGATGGAACTGGAGGGTGTTATGCTTAGTGAAATAAATCAATCAGAGAAGGACATGTATCACATGACCTCACTGATATGAGGAATTCTTAATCTCAGGAAACAAACTGAGGGTTGCTGGAGTGGTTGGGGGTGGGAGGGATGGGGTGGCTGTGTGATAGACACTGGGGAGGGTATGTGCTATGGTGAGCACTGTGAATTGTGCAAGACTGTTGAATCACAGATCTGTACTTCTGAAACAAATAACGCAACATATTTTAAGAAAAAAGAAAAAGAAGATAGCAGGAGAGGAAGAATGAAGGGGAGTATGTCAGAGGGGGAGACGAACCATGAGAGATGATGGACTCTGAAAAACAAACTGAAGGTTCTAGAGGGGAGGAGTGTAGGGGGATGGGTTAGCCTGGTGATGGGTATTAAAGAGGGCACATTCTGCGTGGAGCACTGGGTGTTATGCACAAGCAATGAATCATCGAACACTACATCAAAAACTAATGATGTAATAAATGGTGATTAACATAACAATAAAAAAAAAAAGAACCTAGGATTGATTTTCTTCTAAAGGTTGTGAAAAATAATGGTAAGGGCCAGGATTAGAACTTGGCAATTTTCATTCATAAATTTATTCAGCCATGTTTTCAAAGCCTGCCAGGAATATTAAGTTCATCAAGTCAAGAAATAAAATGAATTGAATGAATACAACTCAAATGAACTTCTAACTAGAACACTGGGGAGTGAAAAGAAAAATGTATTATTTATTGCATTCTTCTCATGTAAAAAAAAAAAGAAAGAAAGAAAGAAAAATTTAACCTGGATAAATACCAGACATGGCTTGGATAAGAATCCTGCACATTCCTCAAATCTGCGCCAGCTCTGAGTCTGGATTGTGATTCACAGAACGAGTGTGTGTTTTGCCTCTATTCTGACTCAGTCTGCATCCTTTAAAAACACAAATACAAGATTAGAGCAATATGACCTACTTTTGCAATTCCCCTATCCCCCCTCCCTTTTAAGAAATATCCTTTTCTTTAAATCCTGAAAAAGACCTAAACCAATTTACATGCTCAGTAGCATTTTAATTAATGGATCACTAGAACCTGGAAGATATATTCTGTAAGGTATATAACATGTTATATATAATACAATAGTATTCTTACCTAGAAGACTGTGTGCTGACCCTCTTAAAGTTAAAACATAAATCACAGTCTTTTGCAACATTTTGATGAAAACACAGGTTTTACTGGAAAATCTCAATGAGCAAAAAGAAAGGAGGGAACATTGTGTAAGCCACTGTTTCAGTACATTTTCAAAGTATCATTTATTGATAAACAGAGTGGTTTAAACAAATCCTTTTGGAGGGATATTGAATTTGGATGATAAATATCTATTTTGCAAGTGAAACTATTTTAGCAAAAAGTATACTTGAACAAATGGCAAAATATGACAGGATAGAGACATAACCTAGGATTACTACAGAATCAGATGCTTTATTCCCCAAACCAAAAATAATATGACCTTAGAAAATACAAGTTTGAGGGTTTGGTTTTTCTAATTAGGGAAACAAAGGAGCATAAGAATAATTAATATTAACAGTTTGAAGACTGCAAGATGCTTCTCATTTTGAGTTAGACATTTCTAACCCATTTTCCTGTTGGAAGAGAGTTAGAAAGATAATTGTAAGAATTTGAGTTCCATTTTCATATTAAACTCTATAATAAATGGAAAATATACAACCTAGATTCCTTAGTTATTATGTGGCTCAGTATTTTGAGATCCTTAGCAAATTGTGACTATATAATTTCATAGTTGTAATCCAAAATTTTAAAATGTAGCCACTTTTCCAACTTCAATATTCATGTATCCACCCAACACACATTTATTTGCTGTTGTTTTTTGAGATGGTATAGTTGATAATATACCAAATTTCTAGAATAGGAGTTGTAAACTCTCATGCCTACAGAGGCTGGACAAGTACTTGTATGTACATGATATACAAATATATATGCACACACATACAAAATAGCAGAGACGAGTCATGGGAATTAGACCAATGATGAGCAAACATTATATTTACAAGAATCATCTTGAAACTTATGTGGCTCCACTCCACAAGATGCAGATTCCATAGTTTGGAGACAGGGCCTAGGGCCATGATTTTTAAACACACTTCTATGTGATTTGAGGCTCATGTTACAAGGTTGACATTTTAAACACTATGGTGGACTGAAAAACTAGTGAAGAATGAAATATTAATTTGTTACAAGGTTAACAACATTTCAGATGAGGGTAGTCATGGTGCAACCCTTTTTTATTTTCCCTTCCAAAAGAATGGTTATTGACTACCAAATCATCCTCTTTACAATGAGTGTCCTATAAAGTGGAAGATTAAGTGAACATTTATTTTACATCTGTGAAGCAGGAGGCTGTGCCCATTGGCTGAGTTGTGCATTTTTCTGTTACAAACAATAATAATAAAGGAGGAGTTATAATTAAAGGAGGTCAAGGAGAAATCTTTAAAACAAATTTAGACGTAGATACTAAGTTCTGAGATTTACAATATCAAGGTTCCAGACCCAGGTGTTTTGACTCAGGAAGTCTGCAATTAGGCCCCAAAATATGAACTTACAGGAAAAAAATTTAAATCTTCACATCCATAAACAAATTTTCACAGAAAAGGATCATTATCATTTTCTTCATTCTAAAGAATTGTAGTAACTAAAGAAGAAGAAATAGGCCACCTTGCAGACACCACTGCTCTGGATCTGGCAACGCTGCCCAGCCAGGGTCAACCCCACCATGTTCTTCAACATTGTCATGGATGGTGAGCCCTTGGGCCGAGTCTCCTTGGAGCTCTTTGCAAAGTTCCAAAGACAGCAGAGGACTCCTGCTCTGAGCCCTGGGGAGAAAGGATTTGGTTATAACATCTCTTGCTTTCACAGGATTATTCTAGGATTTCTGTGCCAGGGTGGTGACTTCTCATGCCATCATGGCACTGGAGGCAAGTCCATCTATGGGGAGAATTTCGATGTTGAGAATTTCATCCGGAAGCACATGGGTCCTGGCATCTTGTCCATGGAAAATGCTGAGCCCAGCACAATTGATTCCCAGTCTTTCATCTGCGAAGACTGAGTGGTTGGATGGCAAGCACGTGGTCTCAGGCAAGGTGAGAGAGGGCATGAATACTGTGGTAGCCATGGAGCACTTTGGGACCAGGAATGGCAAGACCAGCAAGATCACCATTGCTGACTGTGGACAAGCCTAATAAATTTGACTTGTGTTTTATCTTAACTACCAGAGCACTCCTTCTGTAGCTCAGGAGATCACCCCTTTACCCCCATCTTTGAGCTCTCCCAGCAGTTCAATGGGTTCTGTATTTTCCTTACTCCCCTCCAAGTCTGGCTGGATTGTAGAGTTAAGTTTATGATTATGAAATAAAAACCTAAACAACAACAACAAAAAAGAAATAAAATTAAGCTACTTATAAGGTATTTAGTTTTAGCTGTTAGAAAGAAAAACATATCTGACAGTAATAATTATAAATATTTAAATCATGTAATGGATACCTGTGACTATAGGGTATCCTTTAGAAATCTTTTAAAACATTGAATAAATTTTATCATTTTAGTTACAGATCAGTAGTTAAGGTGCCAAGATCATTTTCTAGGAAAGAGAACTAATATTTAATAACTACTCTGGCACACATACATTAATTTTCCTCAGATAACCTTCACAACAACCTTTTGGGTAGTTCCAATTCATCATGATTTCATACATGAGGATGTAAGTCTCAAAAGGACTAAGGACTTGCCCAAGGTTACACTGCTAGTCAACTACTAAACCAGACTTCAAACTCAGAATCCCCAACTACGAATCCTGTCAAGTTCTTTTACATTGCCCCTCTCCAAACTGAAATATTCCAGAATAAATGTGTCTCCCCTCATCCAACTTCTTCCCATAGCATCACAACTATTTGTCTAGAACTGCGGGTATAGGTGATTTGCCAGCTTGAAAAATCTTCAGTAACTTCCCACTTCTTGTAGAACTAATTTCAAAATTTCTGGGCGGAGTACAGAAGGTCTTATATAACTTGTTCCCAGTATATATCTTCAGCCTCTCTTTGATCCCTCTCCAGCTTTGCGTCAATCAGATTTACCTGCCTTCCTAGAGTAACAAGACGCCTCCATCATGAAATTTTCTGTCTGGAATCCCTTTAACAATCTTATCTCCCTAGTTCATTCTGAGTCTTTTTTTTGGGGGGGGGGAGGGAAAGGCTGCCATCAACACCTTCTTTCTGACACCCACAAAACTAATTTCTCCTTCTTTGTGATCACACTATATTCCATGAGTTCGTCCCCCAACCCAACCATTTGTTACATGTCAGTGTCCATGGCTGACCTGTAAACAACCTGAAACGAGACCCTGGTTTTATTCATCTTTGTGTCCTCGTACCAAGTATTAGTTGGGGCACGTTAAGTTTACTTAGACAAACTAAAGTGTGATTATAAAACAGTTAATAGTCTTTTTGCCTTGTAATAAATTTCAATTCACCATGGATATATCCTACAATTAAAATATGAACTTTTAAATTAACTATATATGGATGAAATTAGAGTTCATTTTCATATTTTCATTAGCATGCCAAGGTATTTTCCTAATGAATAATTTAAAATGCTTTTGAAAAAATCCTCCTTATCAAGGGCCAAAAGATTATTTATTATTAGCTAAATATCACTTTGCCTGATATTTAAAATTAACAGTGGGTATATCAGCATTATTAATATGCAGGTATTTAAAAACCGAAAAATAGATTACATCATGCATGTATAAATTTTCTCCCTAAACCATATTAAAAATATACCTTCATAAATATTTATAACTTATACTCATTTTTTATTACTAGCAAAATCTAGAGGACAGAGAGTGTTGTAGTTGAAAGAGACCCAAAAGCATTAGTTGAATGACATGTTCTTGAGTAGAATGAGTAGAATTACTACAATGAATTTCTATTCATTCCTCTGTGGAATGAATAGGAAGATAGTTTAATAAATTTGTATTTCTCTTTCATGACCAAATCTGGACCCTATTCAAAATGCATGCTCTGAGCTGTGTTACGCATATCTTATATGCTTGTATATTGTTCTGGAGATGTGCATGGGGACTAACTAAAATTCTTCAAAACCCCTAAGTCTACACTTATTACAGAAGGTTATGATGACTGAGGCTCACTTTTGACATGCTTGGAGACCTTGTAGGATTCTATTTTCATTAATAGTATATCTGCAATTTATAAGCAGGCACACTGGAACTCTAATAACACTTAGTTCCATTATTTTTATTTTTATTTTTTGGATTCTAAGTATGTTTGCAACTAGGCCATTCCTCATTCACATACATATTTCTAAAACTTTCCCCCCAATTCTCTCTTCTATCTTCAAGTCTTCATACCAGTTAGACATTTTTTTTCACACCCCAGTCCATGTGGGTTTTAGTTGTCTATGTAACGCTGGGAAAATGCCTTATAAAAATTATATTATTAATAAAACCAGGTGGAGTGGTTTACTGGGGTAACGCATTATTTCTAATCTCCTACCATTATGTTTCAAGACAAAATCTTGACTGATGTCCCTGAAATTGCCTCTATCAAGGACATTTACAACTACAGCTTGGAAGCGATGTGCTCCATGAAGATCCTGATAATGCCAAGAGCAGAGGCTGAGTTTGCTGGGCCTTGATGAATGTTGCCCAAACATTTGAGTTATTGGATTTCAGCAGTGTATCATTCTGCAAAATCTGAGAAAACAAAACAACTTTAGAAGATAGCTATAAACACTTTCTAGGAACATCGGAACTTCCCAGACCCTTTCAAATAGCATCTCAAGTTAATTAAAACATCTCAGTTTAAAACCCACAGCTACTGTATTGCTTTATGTGCTAAATCATAGGAAAAGCCTAAAAATGCCAACTTTACAATGCAGAAAGTAAATCTTTGAATTGAAAAAAAAGGAGGAAAACTAAAATGGCAATTTTAAATTTCATTTAAAAATATAATAGTATGTTTCAAGTAAGCACACTTCAAGGAAGATTTTTAGCACCTTAAACAAACAAATATGTTTATTTCCTTCATTACTCTTTTACTAAAGGTGGGAAAATAAAAGCAATTCTAACTCATCCTTTGTATATGTAGATTACAGTGATGTCATCCATGGGTTAAGGAGTCTAACATTCTCTGCAGTCTATCTATTTCACCTGAACTATCCAGCAATGGAACCAGAGATACTGGTTCCTGTTTCTTCATTATTGCTGGCCTTGCGTGTACTCTTGTCCCTATGTGAAAACTTCTCTACAATTTCAGAGCTGGAAACACATTGGCTGTCATCATAAAGTAGGAGCTATATTGCTTTGCCTTCATTTTTGCCCTAACTCTTTGGTACCTAAGCACTAAATTGTAGTCTGTTCCTGAATTATTTTTCTTTTTTTTTTTTAAGATTTTATTTATTTATTTGAGAAAGAGAGAAAGAGAGAGAGAGCATGAGAGGGAGAAGCAGACTCCCTGCCGAGCAGGGAGCCCGATATGGGACTCAATCCCAGGACTCCAGGATCATGACCTGAGCCGAAGGCAGTCGATTAACCAACTGAGCCACCCAGGCGCCCCTGAATTTTTTTAAGATAGTAATTCCCCGGGGTGCCTGGGTGGCTCAGTCAGTTGAGTGTCCAACTCTTGATTTTGGGGATCTCAGGGTCTCCGGCTCCGTGCTCAGCTGGGAATCGGCTTGAGGATTCTTCTCCCTCCCCCTCCCCCTCCCCCTGCTCCTGTGAATGCTCTCTCTCTCCCTCGCTCTAAAATGAATAAATAAATCTTTTAAAAAAATAGTAATTTTCCTTCTTGTGTGATTCTTCTGTTTTCATCCAAATGTTAATGGCTTTACTCTTTAAGCTATTCCATGTGTACCATCTTAATTCATCTTTGTAAGTCTTCTTGCCATAAATCGTTTAATACCTTTGAAGAAAATAGCTGTAGGATAGCCTATGTTGAAGTAGTAGAGAGTTTTTGAATGCTCATCTGCCCCCACAATTCCACCATTTTGAAACAATGGTCTCAAAAAAGAACAACACCTTCTTTCCTCAGCATTTCGTGTACATCAGCTCATCAGATTAATTTCCTTAAGTGACTAAAGGGAGCGGGCGGCCAAGAAAGTAAATGTTTTTGTGGGGTAGGATAGAATGCAGAATGACACCAAACCAAACCAGACAACAAAACATGGAATAGTGGTCTCCAAAAAAGGGGAAATACTGGAGCAGAAAAACACTACCTTTTTCTAACATTGACCACTAGGGGCGCCTGGGTGGCTCAGCCAGTTAAGTGTCTGCCTTCCGCTCAGGTCATGGTCTCAGGGTCCTAGGATCCAGCCCCAAGTTGGACTCCCTGCTCAGCGGGGAGTCTACTCCCTCTCCCTCTGTGCTCTCTCTCTCACGAATAAATAAAAACCTTTAAAAAAATAAAATTGACCTCTAACTCCACTACAATGTGATATCTTCCAGAAAGTTCAGAAACAATAACTCACTTATGTTCTGTAGGTCAAGCAGAGGAAGATCACAATGTAACACCATGTTGAAACCTTTGCTTTACCTAATCATTTATCTTCATGAAGGCAGACTCATTAGCCTTTGCCCTCCATGTTGCATTATGTGAAACTCTATTTCAGACCAGTAAGTAATGTGTTAATTTTTATCAGTTGTGGCAACTCTTTAAAATTTTTCTTTAAGAGACCCGTATGCATATTTGTTTTAGTATTCAAAAGTGCTAGTTATGGTTAAAGTTTTAAAAATTTGGACAACTTCATGTACTATAAGCTTTAGATCATTATTCCAAAAATTGAGTTATTTATTCTTCATCTTTTGTTCCCTGTTTTATATTACTATTTTACTACTGGCCATGGAGAATTTTATTTATTTAATGGAGTTATTGTCTCATGTGTATCAGAATGTTTTTCCCACATTGGCAGTTGACTATAGTCTGCTCTTTCTTGTTGAGCTGCTTTATTGCTGGAGTTATATATCCAAAGTTTATAGGTAAAATCGGAATACTTGTCCAATTTCCATTTCCCTAGTAAAACTTGACCCTGCACAGTTACAATTAACAATGCACCAGGCTTTTCTTTGGACTCGGCAGTACAGAGGACTAACTCAGTCCCCAGAGTACCATTTCATACAATGAAACACTTTGCTTGATGCCCTGGTGACTCAAAGAATTGATGTTTTTTAAGTGCCAAATTTAATCTCAGATATTAGGTCATGTTTTGGGAGAATGTACTTTAATAAAAAAGTCTTAGTATTTGGACATAATAAGGAAATCATAAGTTTATAAAAAACAAATAAAATGTTCCCTCTCTGCAAAGTATTTTTCCAAGAGATATTTGTCAAATAATAGTGACAAATTTATCAATCATGGAGTGCTCTAGGGCTAGTTCCATGCTTACTGTTATAAATACTTTTTGCAAGCTGTATTTACAAAAAAGTAATATGCAATTTTAGTTTAAAGAATGTAGTTAAAATAAGCAAAGTTGCCCATCATCCAAGCCCTCCATGCTGCACACCAACATGGGAGCTTGTAAGTGTGTCTCCCATTCCTTGAGGAACAGGCAGAGCGCTCTACTGGGAAATGAGAAAGTGAAGACCTTGTGCAGTGCAAAGGAGACTATTTTATAAGTAAATTTTAGAAGAAAAGAATATAAATCTACATAATCTCTCTTAGTATTATCTCTATTTAAAAACACTAAGTAAGGCATGAAATATCAAATTATACAACAATAAAATGTGTCCATCAATAATACAAAACGATTGGTAAAACTGATTTTTTAAAAATTTATTTCTATTAATAGTACAAACCTAACTGGAAATTAACAAATTATACTCCAGATAATTCCATAGTCCATAGAACCTTCACCTTAATAAAGAGCTCTACCTTATTTTCCCTACAGTATTTTACATACTTCATATGTAATCAAGATTATTATTAATCCTAGGAGTTTATTTTTTTATACGTAAAAATATCCATCTGAAGATTCACAGTCGGAAATAATGAAATTTAAATGGGTACAAACACAGACCTAAAATTTGCCAAGTAAGAATAATGAACCAAGATTTAATGAAAAGCTGAAGGGGTGTTTGGGGTATTAAAGGGGGAAACCTTATCTTGAGTGACATCTAGTGGTCTACTGCAGAATGTCATTTTAAAAAATTGAAGTTTTTGAAGATTAGGCAGCTGTACAGTTTAGGGAACTATTACAAATGAGGCAATATAGTTCTTTATCATATCATATGTTACATTTGTGTAAAAATTATAGGCATCTACTGAAAAATAACTTTATATAAGCAGTAAAATTATTTGTTTCAGCTAACAATGGAAATCACAGGGGGCTTAGAAAATTCTGTAAATGGAAAAAAGAAATCTCAATTAAAAATGTATCTATAAATTCAATACTGATGTAATATGTCATTATTGAATAAGTGTTTTCAATACTTTTAAGAGTCACTAATAGTTGAGGTCCTCCTACGTTGTGTAAATATAAAAATTTATGCTCTATTATTTTTTTTTCTATTTTGAAACCTCAATGTTGGGATCATTTAGAATTTTTTTCTAAATTAAGAAGTTAAATTATTTTGTCAGAAACATGTATTTCTATTATATATCTTCTAGTTCTTTGTAATTATTTGAGAAACAAAGACACACTATATTTTGTTACTAGTATCTTAAGGGGATATTGAAAGATTTTCCCATTGCTCTCTATCATTTCTTAATAATATGTAAAAGTATTCCTATTATTTATGACCTTTCCATTGTCTTATTTCTAATTAGCTCCTTTGCCTTTGAGGGTGCAGTGATCTTATACTGTTGTTTTTTTCCATCTCCTTTCAAATCAAAACATATCTATTGGTAAAACATTATTTGGTGCTTGACCTTCAGTGTGTCCCTGTACCTCTTTGTATGATCTTCTCTCAGTTCTGCTCTTTGTATGCCTTCTGTAACCTTGTTCAGCTCAACAGAATTTTCTTTTTTGTGTGTGTCATCTACTTCATATTTCTTTTCTGAATTCTAAGTTGCCTTGCATTGTTCTTACCACATTAATGCTCTTTTGTCTGTTTTAATGTTTCCCACTTTTCCTAAGCATTCTTATGAGAGAACAATTTTGTGATCTCTAATTATTTTCCTTAAAATGTCCTTTGTTTTTCTATTCAAATACTGTTTATTTATTTTTCTTATTCAAACTTTGTTTATTTATTTTCTGTACTCATTTTCCTACAGTTCCTAAGGTTATAATTGAGTAATTCATGATTGCAATTTTATTACCTCACTTTTAGAATATTGATAGTCACTTTTAGGGGGATTTCCCTAATTAACTTTTCCACCATTTTTGGAAATCAACAAGCATTTACTGAACTCTTAACTATATGTTTGGTTTTAGCTCAAGTTCTTTTGGGGTAACTGAAGAAAAATAGTTGATTTTCTATTCCTCAAATTTAATGAGATTCTCACATGCAAAAAACCACAAGTAAGACAGTGCATAATCAAGTGCTAAATTTTGGGGTATTGGTCTAAATGTGACAAATTCAGAGAAAGTAAAGAACAATGAGGTTCATGGAGAAGGTAGAACTTATTTTAAATCATTTGAAAATAAACTCAAAATATGTTGTCTAATTTATTTTATTCACTATTATTACCTATATTTTCTTATATATAAATGGTTTCTCTAATAGACTGATTCAATGGGTATTGATTTTTATATTTTTTATCAGTTACATAAATAATAAACTTATATTTAGAATTATTATAAGTAAAGTTAATTTGAGGAAGGATTTGGAAAAATCTTTTATCACTTTCTATCAACTTTTAACATTTGGTGTAATACCTTTAAGATTCTTTGCTGTAGGCTGCATAAACTGAAAATATAAATTTTACATTTGTTGATGATTAGAATTCTACTTTAAAAAGTTGAATGTTTGCATAGTGAGTGGATAGAAGGGAGGAAATTAGTGAGCTCATAGAATCCAGGGAAAGCCTAAGATCAAGGGAAGAAAAAATAGACATGTCTTGAGAAAAGGTGTAACAAATTTTAAAATCCAGAAGAATATACGGAGGAGTAAAAACATAATAAAATAAGCCATAAACATCCTTGAAATCATGAAAAACATTGTATCAGGAAAAAAAAAGAACATGTGGTAGATAATAATATAATGGTGATTATTGTTTTCCACAAGGAGATAGTGACAGTTATTGAGAGGTTGAATAACTTGATCAAAGTACTGTAAACATGCCATAAATCATGGTATGTATTGGAGAAAGGAGAATCAATAGACTGAGAGGTCGTTAAATGAGTGTCACATACACTTGCTCTGAAATCTAGGTGAGCTTAACTAAGATGTGGAGTGGTAAGATGAGAGAAGCAGGGGTGGAGAACAGAGTCATTTCAAGAGGGGAAAGAAACACCTAGTAAGTTTCTGAGGCTAATTGAAATGGTATCAACAAGGATTTTTATTTGAAGCCATAAGACATATTTCCAGCTGAAAAATCAGTTCATTAAAAGACCACTGTGAAGCTACAGAAGTTTGGAGGACTGGAGAAGTAGACCCAAGACAAAACTTGAAGGAGCAATTGGCCTTCAAAGGAACCATCACTACTGCTGCTACTCTGTGAGCACCAGAGAAAACAGTTTCCTTTACTGCCTTGCTCCAGTGAAATAGATCCATTAAAGAGAGGGAGAGACAGAGACTGACTGACAGAGAAAGTGCCAGAGAGGCAGACTCTAATTGAAGAGATAAAGGCTGACAATTTTGCAAAATTGTCTAAAGATATTAACAAACATTTTTAAGAAGCTGGTTTGATCCCTGGTATGTCAAAAGAAAAAACAGCCAACTTAGAATTCTATAGCTTTCAAAAATCGCTTTCAAAAATTAAAAAAATAATAATGAATGTATTTCTAGAAAAAAATGAAAAAAGTTTTTACCAGCTGATAGGCACTAAAGAAAGGAAACACAAATTAGAATTCTTTAGGCAGAAGGAAAACAATCTCATAGAAAAATAGAATTTGTAGGAATGAATGAAAAACAAGGGAGCAAACAGGAAAATAAGTATATAAGAATATTAATTGTACATTGATCCTAAAGAATAATATTAATGTCTTATAATGTTAAAAATACCAAAAAATAGCTGCTACACTATTTTTAAGAGTGGCTTTAGCATCTTATATTCCACCATAAGTGTATGAATGATTCAGTTTCTCCCATCATTGCCAGCATTTGGTGTTAACTATATTTTATTTTTGCCATTCTCATAAGTATGTAGTCTTATGTCCTTGTGGTTTTTCCTAATGGTTGATGCTGTTGAGTGAATACCTTTTTGCTGCATAGTTCTCATCTGTGTACTCTTTTTATTGAAATATCTCTTCATGTAATTTGTTATTTTCTAATTGGATTGTTTGTTTCTTTACTATCGAGCTTTGAAAGTTCTTTATCATTCCTAAATACAAGACCTTTGTCAGCTATGTAGTTTGCAATATTTTCTCCCAGTCTGTACTTTCTCTTCACAAGATCTTTGCCAAGCAAAAGTTTTAAATTTTCATGATGTTCAAATTATCTTTTTTTTCCTTTTATGGAACACAATTTTGCTGTCAAGCCTAAGATCTCTTCACTTAGCCTGAGTTCCCCAAAATTTCATCTGTATCTTTTTTTTCTAAAAGTTATAGTTTGATATTTAAGTCTGTGATCAATTTTAAGTGAATTTTTGTGTAATATGTGAGGGTACTATCAATGCATACAATTATTGGATCAAACTCAACAGCCTTATGCTGAGTGAAAAAAGCCAATCTTAAAAGGTCCCATAGTGTATGTTTCCATTTTTATGAAATTCTTGAACCGACAAGATTATAGAGATACTAAGATTCGTGGCTACCAGAAATTAAGGACTGAGAGTGGAAGGAGAGAAGGATATGGCTATCAAAAAGGACTGTTTTGGTAACGGAATAGTTCTATCTCCTGACTCTGGTGGTGGTTACATAAACCTACACATGTGATAAATTTGTATAGAACTAAATGCACACACAAAACATATATGTAAATGAGTGCATGTAAATGTAATAAAATCTGAATACAGTCATTGGACTATATCAATGTCAATTTCTAAGTTGTGATACTGTTTAAAATAAATACATAGAAGATAAGAAGTCACTCTTTAGATTCCCTCTCTGTCCATTTGGGTTGCTGTAACAGAATACCATAGACTGGGTGGCTTATAAAAAAGAGAAATATTTTTTTCATAGTTCTGGAGGCTGGGAAGTCCAAGACCAAGATGATGCAGATTCAGTGTCTGCTGAGGGCCCATTTCCTAGTTCACAGAAGGTCTTCAAATGACAAATGGGCAAGGAAGCTCTCTGAGGTCTTTTAAATAAAGGTACTAATCTCATTTGTGAAGGCTTCAGCCTCATGACTTACTCATCTCCCAAATGCCCCACCACCATGTACCATCACACTGGGGATTAGGTTTCAACATATTAATTTTGGGGAACACAAACATTCAGTCTAGATCCTCATGTTAGGACAGGGAGACAAAGAAATCTAGCAAAGGAAACATTTCTTAAAATCAAATTAAAACAATAATATTTCATTACTCCTTAATTATAAGTTACTAACCAACTAATAAAGTTGGGGTTAAGGATTTCTCACTGGAATATGTTATATATACATTGAAACATAACTGATGATACAAGTCCTACCTTACACTTGCCCAATGACTGGTTCTGATCATGAGTGGCATGAGTTTTATTTATTTATTTATTTATTTATTTAAAAGATTTTATCTATTTATTTGTCAGAGAGCCAGTGAGTGAGAGAGAGAGAGCACAAGCAGGGGAAGCGGCAAGCTGAGGTAGAAGTAGACTCTCCACTGAGCAGGGAGCCCCATGCAGGACTTGATCCCAGGACTCTGGGATCATGACCTGAGCCAAAGGTAGACGTTTAACCAACTAAGCCACCCAGGTGTCCCTGTGAGTGGCATGAGTTTTAGAAAAAAATACCAAGCCTTTGTGATTACAGAATAGTTGGAAGAGCAAAGACTGACTTGAAAGGAATATTATTAACTATAAAAATTGTGCAAATGAAGTTGTGCCAACTTTTATTTGACGGTCAATAAGTGGTCGAGTGAACGTAGCTCATATTGAAAGCAGTGGGAAATTAAGTTTGCAAAGGATTGTTGAAAACAGATACTGGAGTGTGTTATTTTTAGCAGTTCTCTCTTACCAGCAATATTATTTGCTGGTATATAATAGTCTCAACTATTTATTAAGTGGTGGGCATGATGGAACCTAATGTTGAAAATGTTTTTCTTTTTTTTTCCAATGTAAAGCAAAGATGTTAATTCACTATTTCACCTTCCTTTTTATATCATGCCAGATATTACCGGCCTTCTTACTAGATTCTCAGAGATCTTATATATCTTCAGGGTACAGTGTGGGAGGATGGTGTGAAAGAATATAAGGGGAAATAACACCCCCCTTTTTTTTTGTAAGTTTCGTGCTCCCAGGACTAAAATCTCCCCTCTGTAGAAAGTCTGCTTTCATAAAGGGATTAGAGTGAACCTTTCATCTTCCAGAGCTCCATGGGCTGCATCTCTTCTTTCAAGGTCTTAATATTATTGGTATTGGTTGTGTTCTGGTCACTGACTATATTTATCTCAGTCTCTACCAAGAGTCTGTAGCTTTTTTTCAAGAGATTTTTCATTTTATTCTCAACTATCCCCACCTACCAATTTTAAAAAAATCACTTATCAAGATTATTTTTAAACACAACTGCCTTTTCCATTATCCCTGGATGTCTAGTGGAAAGACCACAGTACAAAAAGGCCTTCATGCTTGTCTTCACATTTTCCCCCAACTTCTTCCTGAAGCCCCCTTTCCCACCCATGTGTGAATAGGATTGTCTAAAATCATTTCAACTGTTGGATCCTGAAAAGCTTTGTGAGTTTAGTTTTTTTTTTTTTTTTTGGATTATTTTATTTGCCATATAAAAAAGAAGAAAGAAGGAAAGAACATCCTTTTGATTCTGATACCCACAATAGCCATTTTATTTCTAAAAAGTGAGGATCTATTTAATAAAACCCATCCAAATTGTAACTCTAGAACCTTGCTAACATTGCAAAAGTTCTCTAATGTATGCCACACTTTATTCAATTCCAAATCCTAGATCAAATAACTTAATGACTTAAACTATAGTCCTCTTAATACGCATGCTGAATGAATCCAAACTGCAGCAACCTACCTTGTTCACAAACAAGCATGGGTACAGTCATCAAACATGAGTCAGTTTGCATCTTTGCACTTACTCTCATTATTTAATACAATCCATAGTGGTTTGAAGGAAGAAAAGCTTACTCATTAGATTTGAAGCTTATGACCATGTAGTAGGCTTAGTATGAGTACTTGTGTTTCCTTTCCTTTATTCTTTTACTTATTATTGTGTGTGTGTGTGTGTGTGTGTGTGTGTGTGAATGTGTGTATGCGCTTGGTGAGGAGGAGATTGCACAAATTAGATTGAAGCTTGTTTCTGAGAGGCAGAGGTTCCAGGTTCAACTCTGCCATCTTCTAGCTCTTTTTAAAAAAAGAGATTTTATTTATTTATTTGAGAGAGAGTTGGGGTGGCAAGGGAGAAGGACAAGCAAACTCCGCTCTGAGGGTGGAGACCTATTTGGGACTGGATCCCATGACCCTGAGATCATGACCTGAGCCGAAATCAAAAGTTTGGACGTTTAATGGGCTGAGCCACCCAGGTGCCCCTGCCATTTTCTAGCTTTGTAAACTTTGGCCAGTTAATATTTTTCTGCTTCACTTACTTCATCTGTAAAATTATACTAATGGTTTTATCTCACAGTTATTATAAATATTGAATCAACTAAATATTACATAAAAATGTGTAGGCATCTCCAATTCCTAGTATTGACTTCGTCTTTATTACCCTGCTTTATTATCACTGTCTATAAAGTCATCAATAACACCCATAGATAAAACTACTGGATGTTTTTAAGTCCATATTTTTTCTGGACCTGTTAATCATTCCTTCCAATTCTTAGCTACCATGATATTGCAGGCAACTATGTTTTCTTTTATATCCCTGCCCATTCCTTTGTTTGTCCCCTTAACAGGTTCTTATTCCTTCACTAAAACTGCATATATTTATTGTGTATTTATTATAAGCTGGGCTTTCTGAAGAATACTGATAAAGATCCCAGCCTCTGCCCTGAAGAGGCTGCTTCTGTAGTGAAATACATGGAAAAATGGGCAAAGAGCTCTTGCATAAACCAGAGAGACAGGAAGGTTAGAATAAGGAATGTGTCCATGCAGATGAGACATATACACTGAAATAAAACTATTGGTGATTTACTAGTGATTAGTGATTATTGGGTGAAGAGGATGACAAAGAGTTGTTCTGGTATAGTGGTGTCTGGGTGGCTCAGTTAGTTAAGTGTCTGCCTTCGGCTCAGGTCGAGATCCTGGAGTCCCAGGGTCAGGCTCTCTGCTCGGCAAGGGAGTCCGCTTCTCCCTCTGCCCCTCACCCGCTCATGCTCTCTCTCTCTCAAAAAAAAAAAAAAAAAAAAAAAAAAAAGAGTTGTTCTGGTATTAATAAAAGAATGTGTACAAGTTTAGTGGTGAGAGAAACCGTGAATTTGAAGGACTGAAAAAGATTCCACAGGACTAATTTAAATATTGTATTGTTATCAAGTGTGGATAGGAGTAGCAAAATCAAGGAGATGAGATTATTTGGTACCTGTCATTCAGAATGATTTTTCACCATTTTAAAACAGTTATATTTTATGTTTAAAGCAATGTGGAAAAATTGGAGGGTTTTACACACCATTGTTGTTTCTGACTTGGATTTTTGCAATCATTTTCTAACTCACTTCCCTGCTTCCTACCAGACCAGATTGAAAATTTATAAATTCAATCTTGACCATGTTGCTCTGCTGTTACACAGATCTTTAGTGTCTAAATCCTCTGTGCGTCCTTCTATGAAAACACTGCATAAGAATAACCTCTGCATATGCTTTTCCCACTCAAGACCATGGACCTCCTAAAGGGGATTATTAACCAGCGTATCACTCGCATCTAGCTCGATGTCTAACACATGGTAGTTGCTCATATGTAACAATGAATTCACCATCAGCGGTGATTAAAATTTGAATTACAGAAATATAGATGAAATACCTTTAAGATCTTTTCAGAGCCATGACTGCATAACTCAAATTATTTGTAATCAAATAATTCTTGGACCAGCAGCATCAGCATCATTGAAGAACTTGCTAAAAAGGCAAATATTACGTCCTTTTCCAGACCTACTGAATCAGAAACTCTAGGGGAGTGCCTAGTGACCTGGGGTTTAATAAGCCCTTCAAGTGGCTCTGATGTCCTGGAAAGCTTAAGAATCACTGTCTATACCATTGATCTATCAGTGGGGAGTGGGGTTGTCTTACAACAATTCGGCCACAGCTATAACACTGTTGCTGGCTTGTTGTTCATTCTGTTACAAGGTATAGGATATGATGCTTCTCTTCTTCTGCTGGTGCTAATTGGGATGTATTCTGTGGGTTTATTAACAAAATCATTTTTATACATTTCAAATTTGCAGGTTTAATTAATTTATTTGCTCTCTTCCATTATTAGTCTTTACAAAGCTTCAGACAGAGTTAAACAGCCGATAAAGATTCAGAACCTGTCACCTTAACTCAGTTATTTATCGAACTATCTGTGCAAATGAATGAAGAAATTTGTTATAGAACAGTTTGAGAACTATTAATTAGCAACAAAACAGATAAAGAATCAGAAATGACAATTTGGGACCCTGAAAGTAGAAGAAAAAAACTGTCTTATTGACTCATGCATTCCTTTGACATCTGGATCAGTGAGTCAGACATAACATAAGTCATAAAAATGATTTTATATTTCCATAACTAGTTAGCAGTATTTCTGGGTTTTATTTGCTGTTTTTGTTTGTTTGTTTTTCACTCAGGAGTACAATATGACTTCTTGTCCTCTTGATTGCTTTAGGAACATTGTTTAGAAAGCTAAATATGTTTAGATCAAATTAACAGAATAGTGTCATATTGAATACAATAGCCAATTCCAGTTACAAATTTTTATTCTATGGTGATCATTGCAGTTAGATAATTTCTACTCTGAAAAGTCTTTTCAAAATATAATCGACAAAGTACTTAAAGTTTCTGTTCACAATGGTGAATATAAATCAAACCAAAACAAACAACAAAGACAGCATGGATACTTTATTCTGTATATTGGTATTTACTTTTAAAAATATACTAAACTATGATGCTTTAAATTAGATTTATTTTTAAATTTTTTTTATTATTATTATGTTCAGTTAGCCAACATATAGTACATCATTAGTTTTTGGTGTAGTGTTCAACGATTCATTAGTTGTGTATAACACCCCATGCTCATCACCACATGTGCCCTCCTTAATACCCATCACCTGGTTACCCCATCCCCCAACTCCCCTCCCTTCTGTAGCCCTCAGTTTGTTCCCCAGAGTCGAGAGTGTCTCACGGTTTGAGAGTAGGCCTTATGGAAAAAATAGATTTAATTTTATTGCTCAAAAATAGGAAGTTATTGGAGCACCTGGTGGCTCAGTCAGGCGTCCAACTCTTGATTTCGGCTCAGCTCATGATCTCAGAGTCCTGGGACTGAGCGCCGCATTGGGCTTTGCGCTCGGTGCAGAGTCTGCTTGTCCTTCTCCCAGGGTCCTCCGCCCTGCTCTCTTATCTCCAAAATAAATAAATACAATCTTTAAAAAAATAAGAAATTATAAAACATAGTCACTCATAAATCATCCAGATAGACTCAAAGCATTTTAGACTGGAAGATATCATAAATTAATTCTGTGCTGCTTCTATATTTTTTACATGAGTCGGTAGAATTCAGAGAGGTTAAGCGGCTTGGTTGAGGATAAGTAATTTGTGGCAGTGTCATAAGTATAAAACAAGTGTACTGGGGCGCCTGGGTGGCTCAGCCGTTAAGCGTCTGCTGTTCGGTTCAGGTCATGATCCCAGAGTCCTAGGATCGAGCCCCGCATCAGGCTTCCCGCACCGCGGGCAGCCTGCTTCTCCCTCTTTCACTCCCTCTGCTTGTATTCCCTCTCTTGCTGTGTCTCTCTCTCTCTCTCAAATAAATAAAATCTTAAAAAAATAAAATAAAATAAGTGTAATGACTCCAAGTTGAATGGTTATCAACTTGATTATATAAAAAGTTCATATAAAATATATAAATATAGTACTCTTTTAGTGTTCTTAAAGAGAATATCAACTTGAATATATAATATATACAATATTTATAATATATATACACATATATAACATATCCACATATATATATATATACACACATTTTTACAAACTTTTGGTAACATTTAAGATACTATAGTTAACAGAAGAAAATTGGGAAGTAATTTTTTAAATGTTGGATGGTTTGATAATTTATTATAAACATTTATAAGATTTTAATAGTACTTGCGATTTCCTATTTTTATTTTTTTTTAAAGATTTTATTTATTTATTTGACAGAGAGAGAGAGAGAGAGAGAGAGCAGGAACACAAGCAGGGGGAGTGGGAGAGGGAGAAGCAGTCTTCCTGTAGAGCAGAGAGCCCAATGTGGGGTTTGATCCCAGGACCCTGGAATCATGACCTGAGCCAAAGGCAGATGCTTAACGACTGAGTCACCCAGGTGCCCACGATTTCCTATTTAAAAAAAAAAATCTGTATTTGAGGTACAAGTAAAGGAGAGTAAGAAGGAAAAAAATAACTCAGAATATCACATTTCACTTTTGCATGTAACAAAGAGAACCAGATTCATTAAATATAGTGTCAAACTTTCAGAAAAGAAAATAATGATCCATTCGCATTTTCTTCTCTATGTTTATAAAGCTAGTATCTTTCACTCGATCATGCAATAAATATTTATAAAAGCCTAAGAAGTCCCAGGTACTGTTCATGGTGTTGAGGATAACTCAGGGAATAAAACAGAAAAATTCCTGCCCTAAAGAAGCTTGCGTTCTAGTGGAAGAAGTGAAATAATAAACAAATACATTAGGAGAAGGTATACTATATTACATGGTTGCAGCTGGAGAAAGTGAGGCAACAGAAAAAGAAGAGAGCACAGAAATAATCTGGGATGTACCTGAAATAGAATGGTTAAAGTGAAATTTGAAAAACACCTAAAAGAGGTATAAAAGACCTATGTATTTCTGGGTTAAGTACGTCTTAGAAAAACAAGTGCAAAGACTTTTAGGCAGGGGTGGCCTGCTGTATTCAAGGGTCAGAAAGGAGGCTAGTGTGGCAAGAACAGAGGAAAGGAGAGAGAGAGTAGAAAATGAAGTCAAAGAGATTTTAATTGATTACTGCTTTTCACATATTCTTTCTGGATTCTTCTCTTCCCTTGAATTAGTTGTTGGTTATAACCATTGTACCAGCCAACCACTTTCAGTGGTCATATTCTCCATTGATATGGTAAACTTTGAAACTTGAGGGATACAAAACAAATAATAATGGGTGTGGCTGCAGCAAATTACCTGTTTTCCAGATTTTCAGAGTTGGTCTAGAAGAGCCCATAGAGCTATCTGGACTAGATTATTTTACTTCTTCTTAATATTATTCCAGTGTAAAATCTCTAGATCAATTTTTAAAATTCCATGGATGCCAGGCACAACCCAAAAACTAAGATATAGACAGTATATTAAATATAGCCTCACAAGAAAGACTCGTTGCTGATTAGATAAAAAAGAAAAGATTTGGCAGCAAATTCTGTCTTGTTTTATATGTGCATCTGGAATGAAGTCCCAGAAGATTCGAATTAGATAAATTGCAGAAAATTGGAATCTTATTTGAGATGTAACAAAAATGTTGGAACTCCACTTTTATATTATTTCAAGAATGTTCTTGCATGGATGTAAACATTGTTGAGAAGTTGAGTCTAATAGACTTAGTCAGTTTGAAAGTATCTCGAGGGAGTTGACCAGCCAAATTTTAGATTTCCTTTCTCATATCATGCATGTTACACAATACTTTTACTAAGGCATTTAAAAAAATAAGAATTAGTTTTCAGAGCAGTTAAAGGTTTACAGCAACACTGAAGGGAAGATATGGGGATTTCCCATACACCCTCTCCCCTTACACATGTACAACCTCTCCCATTATCAACTTTCCCTACCAGGTGTCATATTTATTACAGTTGATGAACCTACACTGGCACATCATAATCACCCAAAGTCCATAGTTTACATTGGTGTTCATTCCTGAGTTGTATATTTTATGGGTTTGGGCAAATGTATATTGATATGTACCCATCATTATGATATCATACAGAGTATATTCACTGCCCTAAAAATCCTCTGTGCTTTGCCTATTCATCTCTCTCTACCCCTAATTCCTGGCAACTGCTAATATTTTTGTCTCCATAGTTTTGCCTTCTCCAGGATGTGATATAGTTGGAATCACATAGTTTGTAGCCTTTTAAGATTAGCTTCTTTTACTTGGTAATATGCACTTAAGTTTCCTCCATGTGTTTTCATGACTTGATATCTCATTTCTTTTTAGGGCTGAATAATTCCATTATCTGGATGTCCCACAGTTTACTTATCCATTCACCTACTACTGGGCCTCTTGGTTGCTTCCAAGTTTTGTCAAGTATGAATAAAGCTGCTGAAAACATACATGTGTGGGCCTTTGTGTGGACATAAAACTTCAGCTCCTTTTAGTGAGTACCAAGGAGCACAATTACTGGATCATATGGTAAGAGTATGTTTAGTTTTCTAAGAAACCACCAAAATGTTTTCCAAAGTGGTTGTATTGTTTTTTATTCTTATCACCGTATGGGATTCACCTCTTCTTCAGCATTTGGTGTTGTTGGTGTTCCAGATTTGGGGTATAATAATAGGTGTGTAGTAGTGTTTTAATTTGCATTTCCCTGATGACATATGATGTGGAGCATTCTTTCATATGCTTACTTGCCATCTGTCTATCTACTTTGGTGAGGTGTCTATTAAGGTTTTTGTCCTATCTTTGAATCAGATTGTTTTATTATTGTTGAGTTTCAAGAGTTCTTTTTATATTTTCGATAACAGTCTTTTACTGCCAGTATCTTTTGCAAATACTTTCTTCTAGTCTGTGACTCAGTCCTCTCATTCACTTGATAGTGTCTTTTACAGAGCAGAAGTTTTAAATTTTAATTTAATTTCCAGATTATCCATTTTTTCGTTATGGATTGTGCCTTAAGTGTTGCATCTAAAAAGTCATCACCATACCCAATGTCATCTAAATGTTTTCCTATGTTAACTTCTAGGAGTTGTGTGAGTTTCTATTTTTTATTTAGGTCTGTAATCCATTTGAGTTAATCTTTGTGAAGGGTATAAATTCTGTATGTAGATTCATTTTTTTTTTCATGAAGAGGCCCAATTGTTCTAGCACCATTTGCTGAAGAGGCTGTCTTTGCTCTATAGTATTATCTCTGCTTCTTTGTCAAAGATCAGTTGATTATATTTACATGAGTTTATTTCTGGGCTCTATTCTTTTTCATTGATCTATTTTGTTATTCTTTTGCCAATACCACACTATCTTGATTACCCTAGAGCATTTTTAAAAATGTATTTCAACATCCTTAATCTTGCTCTTATATTTTATTACTACTTTTGAATACTAGCATACTAGAAGGGTAAAAAAGAATATATTTTTATCCTATCAAATGCTTTCTTAAATTATAAAAGTCACCTGCCACCTGCGAAATGGAGGTCACAGAAAATAAGGTGATTTTTTTTTTGAAATTCACCTAGGGTTGTCCCAGTTTTATCTTCACTTAAATCCAGCTTTTTTTTTTTTTTTTGACAAGGGCTCATGGCCTTAGTTCTAGAGGTGATTTTAGGTTTCTGCATCATAAATACCTATACTCAAAATGAACTTTTGCCTTACAACCTTGGGAAAGTTACTTAGACTCTTTAACTCATAGTCTCATAATTATGAAATTAGTATAGTGATACTATACTATACTATACTATACTCACATTCATAGAGTTAATACAAATATTAAATGATATAATATATAACATCAATGGGATATGATGCAGATTAAATGACCCTAAGTGGTCACCATAATGTCTTGTATGTGGTCAGGACTCAGTAAACACTACCTGTGATAATAAATATCTTTCTTGTTAAATGTTGAGCTTATTTTAGCACATTAGACATCTTTATTTTAATTATTGGATACATCCAAATGCTATTTAGAAATAAATCTTTATTTTGTGTTCTTCTCAATTTAAACAACATAAATTTCATTGTTTAAACCAGGCATATTTTATTCAAAGTATGCTGGCATCTGCACTAGTCTTATGTTTGCAGAAAAGAAAATGAAGCCAAGAGAAGGATGATGTCCCAACCTCAGACATATTAGAAGTCACACGGTTGTTTTAATAACCAAGCCAATAGTCACATTTCAGAAATATGAAGATTTCTGCTTTTCCCTATAAATTATTAGTAATATTAATAACAAAATACTACCATTTAACACAAATTCAAAGGTTTTCAAGGGAGTTTCACATATGATTTTATTTGATCCTCTTAAGAACTTTGTGATTCCCAGTATACAGATGCTTTCTTGGGTGAGTGGCCCAGAGATGAACGGTAATAACCAGTGCAGCTAACATGAAAACCCTTATCTTCTGATTTCCTGTCTGGATTTCTTTCTACTATTACTTTCACTTCTCCTGTAAGAGGGGATTCCTGGCATCATCTAAGGACAGATTGAATGGGCTTCATTTTCTGAATGGTAAGCTGAGGAGGTTAGTCTTAACAAAATTGCAAACTTTCACAGTTTTCTCCAAAGGATACCTTACAGGTACACCTTGATATCCTCAGATTGTCTTTGAATTAATGGAAAGATAGTAAGAATATACAAATTTACTAGGTTAAACTGCTGTAGTCATTTAAATCCTTAAGAAATTGTTAAATTGCTTATATTTCTAATATTAAATTAGAAACGTGTACACAGATATGTGTGTGTATATTTACTTTTAAATAAAAGCACATTGTGAGAAAGAGTAAATTATGCATATCTTTGAGTCTTCTTAAAAGATTTTTTTCAAACTTCATTAAGTTTGGCTGCTTCTGTAATTGATCCTCTTGCCTGCTCTGATACAGAAGCTTTTCTCGCCTCTAAAAGTACAGTTGTTTCAAAGCAGAAAGATGAGGCTGGGTTGTGTATATATGAATTATAAAAGATAACCCAGGCGCCCCTCTAATTCATTTTAAATAACTGGCAGTGAAAATGCCAACAAGAAAGATACAACTAAACACAGTTTGGATTGAATCTTACATGACATATAAGCAGCTCACTGAGTGATTCAATCACAAGTTAGCTAACTGAAATTCTTAATTATAATCACTTTTAATGAAACATGGTCATTGGAGCTTAGATGTATTCCATCAATTAGGAAGGAATGAAAGGAATTTAAACACTGCATAGGTTATGTGCTTTCCCCCCCTTGTGCTTATATTTTTGCATGAATCACAATGCAGACATCTGTAAATTGATTTAAAATAGAGCAAAGTCATTCAATAAACCAATTCTTTAAACAGCAAGGCTTCAAAGAAACTCATCAACAATAATTCCATCAAATAACCTTTGAAAGAATAAACTACATAATGAGAATTAAAAGTTTCAACAATACCCATTAGGGTATTCTCCTGCACCATTGATTCCCTAGTATCAATTGCTTTCAGTTGGCTGAACTCTTGAGTGTTTATTGGAAAGCATTAATAAACCACAATCAATTTTCTTTTTAACCTCACAAGGATAGCTTGAATGAATTAAATGTTTTCTCTCCCTCCAACCCCCATGACCACTTCTTTCCATGTTGGACACATAGTAGGAATATCTTGAACATTTATATTTCTTTTCTCCCAAAAATAAAAACACGGAAAAGCATATTAATATGTTTCTGTTACTAACTTTCCCCCATCCTTTAGATTATTATTGCACCTATGAAATTCTAGGAATATGCCTCCCTTTATTTCAGGTTCAAAAAACAATAAGATCAGACTGTCAAATACATTTGCTGTTTACCATTAATGAATTTAATTTGTCCCAATTTTATTCAGATGCCATTCTGTACCATATTTTAAATAGATATAGACAGATAAATAGATAAATGGCTTATGTGCCCAAGATCAATGCTCTCAAGTGCCTGGCAATGCAGAGCAATATTGTTTAAAACCAATGATCTTAAGCCTTTAATCCTTTGTTCAAAGCTATTCTGCCACCATGTCAAAGGACAGATCTATTGTCTCTATATTTAAAGATAAAATTAAAATAAATTTATAAAATGTGACAAAATATTATATGAAAAATTACAAGAAGAAAGTTATATAGATATTATAAGAAATTGTTGATCTTGTTTTCAATCCTAATTTGTTCTCAAATAATAATACGACTTTTAAACATTAAAAAAAATGCTAAGAGCAACTTTTATAAAATGCTGAAGAGAATTGGAACAGAACTGGTTGAGCCTTTTTATTATGTCTTGAATGATTAATCTTGCTTGAAAAACAGCTGATATTAAAGGCTTCAAGTATTCTTTGCTAAAGTCTAAGTGATGCCATTTTGTTGTATCTGAGGTACAGGTTTTCCAGATTTATTTGGAGATCTTTCTATGAAAGCCAATTTTAAAACATGTTAACACACTATTTCTATATTGTATGTGTAACTATAAAACTTTATTATTATTATTGTATTATTTATTTTTAAGTAGGCCCCATGCCCAGTATGGAGCCCAATGCAGGGCTTGAACTCATGACCCTGAGATCAATACCTGAGCTGAGGTCAAGAGTCGGGTGCTTAACCGACTGAGCCATCCAGGTGCCCCTAAAACACTTTATTATCAACAAATAGAAAACACTCACTTATGGCCATCAAACAAAGGTTCAGAGTCAGTCAAAATCCCACCTAATACTTCTTGAAAGGGAAGCATTAGGTTTAGGCATTATTTTTGGGATTTGGATGGATTGATGTTCACTCACATTTCTGACTTTAGGAAGCTCATCTTTCCCCAAATGTTTACCCAGTGAATTTATTAGAATCTTGAAGTAAATTGCAGTTGCTCACTAAACTATAAAATCCTTGTGAACAAATACAAAATGTGTGTCTCTGAGGCCTAGAATGTGTCTGGTGCACAGGAGATTCTTCTTGGTTGCTGTTGGCATTGACCCTTCAAAACAGTGATTATCAATGATACTTAAGAATTTGTGTGTGTGTGATTTGAAATGGTAGGTTTAAAATAACATTTAACAAAATGTGACAAAATATAATAAAGTATAACATCGAGTGATTCTCAACTTGAGAAAACTCTTCAATAGGACACATTCACCAGCCTGGTGATGGGTATTAAAGAGGGCACTCACTGAATGGAGCACTGGGTGTTATACGGAAACAATGAATCATGGAACACTACATCAAAAACTAATGATGTAATGTATGGTGATTGACATAACATAATAAAAAAATAGGACACATTCAGTGGTATGCTAGCAAATGTTTAAGAACCAGCTGCCATGCTTACCTCTTCCCTCAGACAGCCTGCTTTTGTGTTTCAGAGTCCTGGCCTACTCATTATATAGCAATTGATTACTTAAATGAGTAATATAAGTAATGGATATGGATTACTTATATGGATATATACAGAAACTGAGAGGTAGAACACCAAAAGTAAATATCAACATGAGTGTATATTTAACATGCCATCATGGTATGCCTATATGAAAGCCGATCTCTATTTAATGAGAGAATTAATATATTTTTATAATAATCTCTGAAGTACAATCACATGAAATTAATACAATTTATCAAATAGGTTAACAACTAACTCCAAAGAAAACTTTCAAGGACTTTCTTAAACACACAGGACAACATTTACCACTGAGAATTTACTCATTGAATTGAGAAACTTCATCCACTTTCCATAAATAAATATCACTGTGTGACAGACAGAAAAGTAAACTTCTATCTATACTGAATAATAAGTCTTTAGGAAAACTGTCATTTGGGTAAAATGTCAAGCAGTTCATTTAAAACGAATGTAGTCTATGAGGTGGTAATGTGAGAGAAATTGGTCAACAATTTCTTTAAAGACAAATGTATTAGTCTTTGGTTCTCCCTAAAGCTCCTTGTCCTACTCAGCCACACAGACTGATTCTGCCCGTAGGGAAGAATATTAAGATGGCTACCACATCTTGAGTTTCCAAGGAATGGCCACTGTAACAAATGAATGCCCCCAGTTAACCCCGCTCACAGTATATGTGCAGAAGGACTGAATCATAGCTGTTATAAGGTAATGGTTTTTGCCTCACATTGTTTCAGGCCATGCCCTGCATATGCCCCCATTTAATCTGTGGTGGTTAGCAGCTCATGAACCACTGTGGCATCAGAAAACTTTGCTGAGTCTGTATTGAGACAAGGCAGAGAGTAAGAGTAACTAATGGTTCATTTACTATCTCTAAATAAAAAGAAAATAAAGCTAAATATTCCATCTACCCCCAAATCCATTTGACTGAAACTTACATTCAGATAAGTTATTTATCTCTCTCTGTGCATGGGTGTGCATGCACGTGCGCACGCACTGTGTACATGTATTTGTAGGCATTTTTAAAATGACAAACTAAAAACAAATGTCTCATAACAAATATCTCTGCTTCTTTACTTGTTTACCTTGTTTCCCTACCTCACCCACAATAAACCCATGAACATTTTCCTTGCCTATTACTTGAAGTGGAAAATAAAAATCATAGATTTTCTCCCCTATTGCTTCCAAGACTTAATACCTTTGGTCTTAAAAATTGTCTCAGAGAATGTGCTGGAAATATTAGTTTGCTAAGTTAAAGGAGTCCTCAGCATGTAATTTTTGAAGGCAGAGTGATCTAGAATAATGCAACTTTGCCTCATCAATCAAGAAGCAGGTGACTTTTCCTAGTCTTCTCTCTATGCTTGGATTTAAGCAAATTAACAAACTGCCACCACTATAAATCATTCATGATGGTTTCATAAAACATGTTTATATTTTATATGAATAGAAGTATTATAAGTAATATACAAACACATATTTTGCCTGTGTATAGTTTGTTTTAATATATGTTACAAAATATATTTACATTTTCATTGATTCTACAAATATGTAACACCCATAAACTATGAGACCTGGTCATAACCATCAGGTTGTCCAGAGGACGCATCAAACAGTCTGGTGCATAGAGAAATGTGGAAATGAATAGTACAGGACATTGGGAGGTGTGCTGGCAGATAGTATATAAAAGTATTAGGGAGTATCAGAAGGAATCAGGACTCCAGATGAAGTGGGCATTAGAGCTGAGATTTTAAAGGGGTACCTAGTATACCTCCATGTGGTCAAGTAAACAGAACAAAACAAAAATCAAACATGCATGACTCATTCTGAAACTGTAGTTAGTCCACCTGTTGTTGGAGCCTGGGGTGAGAAAGACAGGTGGACAATCTGGAAAGAGAGGTTTCAATATGATTTGTATTTTGGACATAATACTGTGGTCATTGGAGAACCAAAAAATCTTTTTAATGAGGAAATTTATATAATTAATTATTTTTATTTTAGAAAGATATTTTCACAAACAAAGTAAGCTTGCAATGGCAGAAAGACAAGTTAGGAAGCTATTTTGATAGCCCAGAAGAGAGATCAACGTAGATAGAATCTGTGGAGGTGAAGAAAAGTCTAGTGTAAGAGGGTAAAAATACCGAAGATTATGAAAGAAGATGTGAGATGATAGCAAGTGACATCTTGCTTTCACTAGCAAGTAGAAATTGAAAACAGTACACACACACTCACACACACATACACACACACGCACACACAATCAAGATGATGAAGAGGGGAATGAGGAAATTTAAAAATTTGAACAAATTGATTTTTGTTTCATTTTCCCTCTAGAGAATACAGCTTTTGATGTAAAGTTTTATTCAAGCATATAAATAGTGTTTATCATGAGTTATCCTATGTGCACAGATCTGTTCTATGTGTTGAGATTTTAGAAACAGAAACAGAATTCCTGGTGAGTATGGAATTTGCATCCTAGTAAGATGTCATTGACATTGCTTTACTTTAAGCCTGAAAGATAAATCAAAGAAAGAAATTTAATTTAGAAGACTTTGCTCTGTAATAACAAATTGGACTTCCTTGGGACGTTTCCCCAAGGAGAGTAGTGATTTCATGGTAATTACAGAGTGAAAAGTACCCCGAAATCCACTGTTGCACGGAAAAGATGTGGGAAGCAAATATTTAAAAGTTAGACAAAATAAAAGCAGAAATAATAATGTCATGACATTATTAACTACCTCAAAATTGTCTTTGAAGATTTCACTTGTTAGGAAAGACAATTGTAAGGGGAAACTGTACTAAAAATTTCCCCCACAATCCAGGTAGAAAACATTTGGAAAATAAATCACCTAAATTCGTTGGTTTCACTGTAAATATTCTAATTAGGAGCAACTATGTTAAAAACATGCAAGCAAAATTCTAATCTGCCTGTGCTACAATGAATTGAATATGAATAAAAATGTGCATATATGTATACAGTGTTATTAGATATATCCATATGCACATTTATAGACACACACACACACACACACACACACACACACACTTTCTGTTTCCTGATCCTAGAAGTTTTATGACAGATTTTTCAATTACATCAAATACAAAAGAAAAAAAAGGTCATTTTACAGACCTCAGGCCAATGACCCAGGCGAAAAGAGAAATGAAACAAAGCTTCCTTGAAGAAAGAATAAGAGCTTTCTCATCATCCTTGGACAAGCTTTAAGCCTTTTAAAAAATGATTTATTTTTGAGAAAAAAAAATCCAAATTACTCAGGGGAAAAAACACAATTGGGAAATGAATTTGGGGAGACTGACACCCAGAGGTCTTTGGAATCTATACATGACATGTCTAGATGCTAAGAAATTGTAAGGGAAATTTAAAGGGTATATAGAATTCTCAACAGTGCCCCTTATTTCTCAATTATTGTTTACAGGTGAAATATATCTTTTCAAACATATTGTGGAGGCTTTTATATATCCTTGTAGCTGAGTGAGATTTTGTTACAACAAACTGTCAATGAGTACTTTTGTGGACACACCAAATGTCCTATATATCTCAACCTGTTTATTCTATTAACCACCTGAGTTATTAAATTTGGAATCATTAATGGATTTGTTCATAGTTCTTTACTCATTCTCTTGTCTTCTATACAACAACATGGTTGAAAGTTTGCTCCCATTCTCTGAAGAGTAGCTACTTGCCTCCCACTTCTGTACGCATATTTCCCAGATGAGTCAGCTGCCAATACCTAATCTAGGAAGATTCACTCATGTTGAAATGGGGTAAACCATGAACTGACCTCCCAGGGGACCAGATGTCACAGGCTAATAACATGTCACAACAGCAGAATTTATAAAACACTTAGTTAAAAAATCCTGGGAATGGTACTTTGCACATATTTACACATGTTCATAAAATAAGATAAAATAAATACATCATATAATTGGTATGTAGGGGAAATGTTTTCAGAACACAAACAGAATGGAAAATGGAGGTCATACTTCAAAATGAAAGGGATCCCATTTATGCTCACTCCAGATTTCTCTTCAGTCTTTCCAGATTCTAATGTTGCTTAAATAAGTTTTTCGCCAAGTGAGTTTTGAAGTAAAACATGAAGAATGAGCACAGACATTTGTGCACCATGGAATAGATTTTCAGATTAGTTTTGGATGAATGCTTTTTAACATGAATACTATATTTAGGTGCTTAGTACAAAAGGTCATTCCATAAGCACTGTTTGATATAGTGATTTGTGTCACTTTTAGAGTATTCAGAGTATCTTGCTAGCTCAAATGACTTCATTCTGCCTGGCAATTCTACTATTAGACAAAAGGAAATTATACCCTTCTCATTATATCTTTAAGAGGCTAAAATTCACCACAGTCATGTTTTGTTCTATTTTATTTAAGCCCTGCATAGTTTAAATGAAACTGTTCATTATAATTTTAGTTAGCATTTATTTAAAAACTTCGTGCATATTTTTATAATTCATGCAATGCCAATAATAATAACTGATAAGAATTCTAAATTGGGATCAAAATGTTTTCATTTAAAAAAATGGTTTTAAAACTAATAAAGAAAATGATAGTGACAACATGAGTTTTAGAATAAATTTTATAAGGATCATTCAAAGTAAAATAAAGTTGGCAAGTGTTTTTGAATGAAAATAAAAGGTAGCATTTGAGCTTCTTTCATAAAAGGAGTTATGAGACCAATATGTCACCATGTCATTTAAATCTTTTGTACAAGAGCTTTTCCTGAGATTTTGTAGAGGCTGAAGTGAATAGGAAGACAAAAATTGAAGTACTCTTTAAGTCAAAATATTTTTTTAAAAACACGAGGTTCTTGAATCTATAAGAAAAGAACTATAAAATTGGTGGACAATATTGAATTGGCTACTTGTAACTAGACTGTGATAAATCTACAGTTTGTGCAAATCTATGTCTCTTTCAAGTTTTACTGGATGATCTTCTCAACTGAGTAAATGAATAGTCATCAATGTAAGCTGGATTTTGGATAGATGGTATTTGTTATTCATGTATATGTTCTTAGTATTTCACAAAATACCTTGCAGTTAGTAAATAGTCAATGAATTTTTGTTTAATCGAATTATGAATCAAAACCTTTTTCCTGGGGCGCCTGCGTGGTTCAGTCAGTTAGGCATCCAACTCTTGATCTCAGCTCAGGTCTTAATCTCAGGCTCATTCAAGCCCTGCATTGGGCTCCACGCTGGGTCTGGAGCCTACTTAAAAACAAAACAAAACAAAAACCAAAAAAAACTTATCTTTTCCTATTTTTAAAATGTTAATCAAATCACACACAGATTTTTTATTTTGTCCAATAAATTCACAGTTGTGGTAGTGACCAGTGAACTCTTTAGCTCTTTATAAGTAAGGGGTTTTTACACTGGTAGCTGTGTGTGAGGGTGTGTGTGTGTGTGTGTGTGTGTGTGTGTGTGAAAATCTACAAATTTAAAATTTACTTATTTCTTATCTATTACATTAAAGAAAGCTCAGTGTCTATAATGATATTCTCATAATACTTTATTTCAGGAAATTATTTAAGGAGCTAGATAAAATGTTTTTAAAATAACAGTTCGTGTTTCCCATTTAGGTTGAAAATTAAGGTTGATAACTAAACTATAAGCATCTAGCTAATGGCAGTGACAGATACTCTGATTTACAGTATTGATGATTATACCAACACTTTTAAATAATTGTGGAATTAATACTTCACTTCCTCTTTCTAACAATCATCTTATCTACTTTTCCTAGGAGGTCTGAGTAATTCTAACTGATTCTTTTCCCTATCATATACAGTATGAATATTCATGCTAAAGAGAGAACTAACTATTAAAACATAGCATGAATTATTTACTGCTGCCCAAAGCTGCATTAACTTTGTGGAAATATTTCTAATTCACCAAGGCTTTGAACATCCACCTGAGGTCAGTTATGCATTCATAATACATGATTCTAAAAATAATATTCTCCAAAGTATGCAATTGTCACTTGAAAAAGTCAATACAAATCTAACTGTAGTGAATAGTATGATTGCATTCGGGTCAGAAAAAGGTATTTCTTTTTTCTCTGAAAGTTTGGAATAGAACAGTGACTCCAGGACACAACTCTTATGGAAGGAACAAGGTACTTGCTTTGGGACACCCATCCTCACACTCATGGTGTTTCGCAGCGATTGTGAAAGGCAGGAATTACGTTCCATGCTGATGTTTTGATGGCTCTAGTGTCACATCACAACATGGTGGGAAAACACCAGTGGGGTAGAAGTAAAGAGCTTTGTAAAACACAATTAAAGAAATTTCTTCTCCCTTGTTTCCAGCCAGAACACAAAATTAGGACTGTGCTAGAAACCTTCTCTTCCCTCTAGAGTTAATGTGGTGCAGTGGAAAGAACGCAGATCTAGGGGTGGCCTGGTGGCTCAGGTCGTGATCCCAGCGTCCTGGGATGGAGCCCCACATCGGGCTCCCTGCTCAGCGGGAAGCCTGCTTCTCCCTCTCCCACTCCCCCTGCTTGTGTTCCTGCACTCGCTATCTCACTCTCTGTCAAATAAATAAATAAAATCTTAAAAAAAAAAGAACACAGATCTAAAGCAGACTCATTTATGTAGTTTTGTACAAATTAACTAATGTTTCTAAATTCTTGATTTCATCTGGAATACACCTACATCCTCTGGATGATAGGTGTATGAAGTGAATTAATACATATTAATCACTTATATACTTCCTGGTGAGGCAGTGTGAGTTTTAGGAATCAGACACTTGGATTCAACCATCAGTTTGCTTCTTGAGCATTTTGGTAATTTAGGGGGAGTTACCTAATCTCTCTCAACTCCAGTTTCCTCAGCTGTGAAATGAAGATAATAATAGCGTCATTTAATGTGGTATTTGTGGTATGGATTAAGGTCTGTGTGTGTATATATGTGTATGTTTAGCACAGTGAATAGCATACTGGAACACTCAATTCAGGTTAGCTTTTATTCCATAATGACTGTTAGCTGGTTATTTTCATTGTGTTTTTTTTATGACTTATCTGGTGATGATGAGATTAAATGACTGGATTTGTAGTTAACATTTCAGTTTTAGGAGGACGAAAATAGTTATTTTCTCTGATAAGTTAATAATTAATATTAATGGGGATATGCAATAATTATTTAAGATGAATATTTGAAATTTCCACTTTAAATTACTTTATAGTAATAGTTATTCTGGGTCATTGAATAATTATCCAAATATACGCCTTAATCTTTAAGAGACAATAAAAAATATGAAGACAGTGTTTGAACTTTTTATAGGACTAGGTTATAAGAAGAACCTATGACAAATGGCATTCATTGCTAATTCCTTAACTAATCTCAATTTTACTAAAAAAAAAAAAGGAAAATTGTGGCAGTTTGGTGGCAATATTACCAAATTAATTTGTAGGTACGCATTCAGAGAATGAGGCATAATCCAACTTATTCATTCATTTCAAAACTACTTACTGAGTGGCTACTGTGGGTCAGGTACTTTTCTAAACTCTGAGCATATGGCACTAAACAAAATAGAAAAAGACCTTTGCCTTTAGAGATTTTCTTGAAGAAATAATTAAATATAGTGTAGGTTAGATAGATTTAAGTAGTTAAGAGACAAATATAGCAAGAATGGTTGATAGAATGTGACATAGCAGGAGGAGAGCTGAAATCTTAGGGGTGCTGGGAAAACCTCCCGACAAGTTCACATTTGACAGACACCTGAAGTAGGTAAGGGAGTGAGTGATGCAAATCTCAGAAAAATATCATTCCAGGTAGAGAGAGAGTTGGACATGCTAAACCATCAGGGAGAGTGGGTCTGATGACTGTTCCTACAGAATAACTTAGGACTGCAGCCTTAGTGAGAGGAGCCATCAAGCTGCTAGCCTATGCTATCCGCCCAGCTTGATCAGTAGCTGGTCACTGGTATTGGAAGCTTCAGTCTGGAAATTACAGTAAGCCACAGGAGATAACCTGCCAAGGACCTGAGCTCACACAGGGTCCTTTCCTTCATCAGCACCAAGGGATTCCTTCCTTCTTCCTCCCTCCTTTCCTTCCTTCCTCTCTCTCTCCCTCTTTCTTTCTTTCTTTCTTTCTTTCCTTTCTTTTCTTTCTTTCTTTCTTTCTTCTTTCTTTCTTTTCTTTCTTTCTTTCTTTTCTTTCTTTCTTTTCTTCTTTCTTTCTCCTTCTTCCTTCCTTCCTTCCTTCCTTCCTTCCTTCCCTCCTTCCTTCCTTCCTTCTTTCCTTTCTTCTTTCCTTCCCTCCTTCCTTTCCTTCCTTCCTTCCTTCCTTCCTTCCTTCCTTCCTTCCTTCTTTCCTTCCTTCCTTCCTTCCCTCCTCCCTCCCTCCCTCCCTCCCTCCTTCCCTCCTTCCTTCCTTCCTTCCTTCCTTCCTTCCTTCCTTCCTTCCTTCCTTCCTTCCTTCCTTCCTTCCTGGCTTTGTCTGTTGTTTAATTACCCTAAAGGCATACAGAGGTCTTACTACTAAAAACAGAAGAGGCATCATGTTCTTGAGATTCTCATGTTCTTTATAGGATCCTCCTTTGCACACATCAAGAATATTGCCTTTTTATGGGAGGGAAGCAGGAAAAAGAAACAGAAATAGCTGACAGGTACCAAGGGAGTGAGATTGTTTGAAGGCTATTTTGAATTGTTATTAATGTAGTGATACAAGGATTATTCAATATAGTCTTATGTGACCTTATCATAAAGAAGGAAAAAAAAGAGATGAACATTTTATCTTATATAGAGTAAAATAGCTCACAAAACTGCAAAGCAATAGAGAACTGTTATCAGAGCAAGGGGACTGCCTTATAGGTGGAATGCCTTATTAAGAAATTTTTTCTGATATTATTATAATTAATATCCCATTTAATATGTTCCAAAATTCCCACTCTTTACCAAATATGCTAAATGATCTGCATAATACAGAAGTTTCAAATATGTCTCTTTAAATGAAGAGTAAGTCCAAGTTGAAAAATAATGTTTGGTTAAAAGCTTTGGAAGGATGGAAATAAAAACTCTTTGTGGCTATCTCTGGGTAGTGGGATTAGGAATGATTTTCTTCTTCTGTGCTTTTCTTGTGAAATTTCCTGATAACGAATATTTTTAAAAAGTGTAAAAACAAATAATTCAAAAAGCTTTATGTCAGAAAATGTGAATGTTTAAGGAAGATTTAAATGTAAAGAAAAACTTGAGTCTTCTGCATTATTCTACTCCAGATGGTGTTCAGCTTGTGCTTTTGTGTGCACAGCCTTTGAAAGTTATGACTTTTACATAAAAATAATGATAATAATAATTGTCATAACAACAGCAATCTCACGAGTTCCAGCAGACTCCAGCCGGGTTATTTGAAAGCGCATGGAGGCAATGCCGGGTTTGTACAACTTAACCGAGCAGTTCAGTGACCACTGTTACCTTGGAACAAGCAGATGTCACTGCAGACTGTGTGAAAATGTCAGAGAAAATGAAGCAGATCCAAGTAGTAGTAGAAGAAATGAAATCTCACCCTTAAAGTGTGTTCTTTCCCACCCTGAGGATTGTCAATTTGAAGGCTCTTTTGTTCATTTGCAGCATTTACTCTGACTGCAACTCATAGTCCTGAAAATATTTCCATTATCTCGACCTGGAATCACAGCTTCCCTTCTCAGGCTCATTAGGCTCCAAGGGGTCTCACCAAAGCGCCATAACGGCAGAGTCTGATGAAAGGAGTTTGAAACCTGTTCAGGTGCCCGGGGAGCCACAGGGGTGGGGATGGGGCTGAAGGGAGGGAATGTTATTAAGCTGCAGAACTGAGTATGACATATCATTTTCTGGATAGATGGGTAGAGTAATGCATGTGCTGATCTCAGCTTGGCAGGAATAAAGTACTTTTAGTCCAATCTGTTTTTCGCCACCACTACAAACAAGCCTTCTAAGGACTTTTTCATTAAAAGTAAAAGCCAACAATCTCTGAGCTTAAGCTTGGAATTTGAGAGTGCAATTCTCTAAAATCAGACACTTCATAATACGAGAGTGGAATCCTCTTTCTGGGACTAATTTTCTCTCCAGTCAGGGTGGAGAGTATTTAAATTTCCACAGTGAAATACTACCTGGAGACAGACTCCTATTTTCTTTTTCAAGTAAAAAGAGCTTAATAAAATGTTCTTGGGGTACATATTCTTTAAATTATAATTTTAGAACTAAATCCAATCTATAATATATGCATGTGTCATTCATGTTAATTTATTTTATCGATAACTAATTTGATCTCATAAAATATAATTTAGGCATAATAAATACCTGCACACACCCTGTCAATTTATCTATTATGATGAGAACTCCAATCAAATTTTGAGGGTGCTAAAAATGTCATAAGTCATAACTCTGGAGTGAAAGCAAAATAAGATCTGAGGACAGATGAAATACAAAACTACAGCAAATTGAGGCATTTATAGAGCTCATGGAAGGTGAAGTTATAAAACTCTGGAAAAAAAAAAGATTCATCTCCTCCCCATGAAATCATTTTTTGATAATTTCATAAGAAATTGATTAATTATAGTTGCAAGTTTTATAAAAGCAATTCTCTCATAGAACAATTTAGTACAGCAGTGCTGGAGAGAAAAAGCCGTGGAGAGCCCTGGACCCAGACCGTTAGGCCCCCTTGCTCCCACTGTGCGTTCTCCGGCCCGCTCATCCAACCTCTCAGCATCCTCCTCTGAAAAACGTACCTCCTGGGCCGCTTGGGAGATCATCCGATCACAGGCGCACACAGAGTTCGCAAACTCCTGACTCTAAATATGTTAAATATGAAATACCGTATGTCTAGTCTTCACCCCACTGAAAAAGAGAATACATCCGTGTCTTAGCTGTCATGTCCTAGGTCAGAGAATGTACAGTTTGGCCTACCTGCACATCTGGGAGTCTCCAGCTCGAAGTTTGTAGACCTCAAAGCTCTGAAGATGCTGTGTGCCCCTGGGACATCTCCCAAGGTTGGAGTGGCCTTGTCTTACCAGTGTCTGATTACATGGCCTGTGGTGTTGAAAGGAAGAGAGGAAGAGAGGTAGGGAGGAAGGGAGAAGGGAGGAAGGGAGGAAGAAAGAAAAAGAAAGAAAGAGAGAGAGAGAAAGAGAAGAAAGAAGAAAGAAAGAAAGAAAGAAAGAAAGAAAGAAAGAAAGAAAGAAAGAAAGAAAGAAAGAAAGAAAGAAAGAAAAAGAAAGAAAGAAAAAGAGAGAGAAAGAAAGAAAAAGGAAACGACAAGGCAAGGATTTTCTATAGCAACGAAGAAAAGAGAGGTCTGGTTTTATAATTAAGGCTTCTGATCGGCTTAGGTTCACTAAAACAAAGCATTTGCGTTGGGGAGAAAGGAATGATTTCTCTCTTCTAATGAGGAAACATATTCCCCAGAAAGGAGGGCAGAATGGGAATGGGTATTTCTGATTCCTCAATTTTTTCCATCCTCCTAACCTCCCTTACCGTATAAATTAGCAGATTTGCATACCTAAAATATACCTCAAAAAACTCAATAAAAGCATGGTTTAAAAATATACAGCTAATTACAAGAGAATGTTCATTTCTTTTCCCTATAAGGCAAATGAATATTTATCAAGTTAAATTCCAAGATACTTATTATCTCGCTTGCATTTTGAATATAATTACATTGGAAAGCAATTGTTCTGATGGGTGTAGGCAGAGATTAAAAGATTTGTATGCACTTCTTAAAAATGCAAAATAATCATAGTTTTTTTTTTATCATTAACAAAGTAGCTCAACCCTTCCCTTCAGCTGAAAAATAAGTTAACATTAAAGCATAGCAGTTCTGGAGATATTACATAATAAATGAAAATGGCCAATAAAAACTAGGTTGCAATTATTTTTTGGAACCTCAATTTATAAACATGAGAAAAAAATGCCGTGAGATATTTAAAGGAGCTATTTAATTTGCTATTTTAAAGCTCAGATTTAAAAATAACTGCTCTCAAATTGTTCCACTAATGTATAATGTAGATAAATAATATCAAAATGAACAAGATTTATGAAATAGCAAATAGGCTGTGATTGTCTTAAATTAATGAAATTTAATTATGCTAGGGCAAATAAAATCAAGGTTTCATACATCCACATGCATATAACTTTTATAATCATAGAAGGCTTTTTTCTCACACTTTTTATAACAGCATTTTATAACAGCATCAAAATGAATTTATCCACATACATACCTTGTTTTCCCTATCTATATCTAAACTTCCAGAAGATATAGATTTTGTATTATATTTCTTTTATTGATTCCAAATGATCAAAAGTATCTTAAAGCTAATTGGTATCCAATAAATATGTTAACTGCTAACAATAGAAAAAATGAGATAGAAAATTTGAAAAATTATAACACAAATTATGTAGGAGACTGGATTTAATTAAACCACAGGACAAATGCTCATCTATTATGTGTGCTTTGTCACATATAAAATCTATCTTATTATATTCTTGTTCTCTCATATATCTGTCGGCCTGCTATTGCAAATATTGTCAATGTCTTTCCAGATTAAATACGGAACCTAGAAAATCCTGAAAACTGTTTAACTCCAAGTGTACTGAGCCTCCTTTCATGTTTGACCAAAACACTTTGATAATTTTAAGTAGCAAAACTAAAAGGTTGGGTGGTGATATCGGACCAGAACTCATATAGCAACTGCCACTGAGGTAGGGGAATAGTCAAAGCCTAAGAAAGGCTGAATAAATTTTAACTGAGATTAGCTCTAGAGAACTTTATGGTCAAATAGGAATAGAAATACATTACAGCTTAGAAATGAGTTATGCATTTTTATAAAAATACTATATGCACATGTAGTTTGGTTTGAACTAGGGCAAAAGAAAACAATCTCTTGGACTCTGGAGCCCTTTTATGAAATTTCTAATTAATTTTGATAAATCCCTTTTAATATGGCAAGGAGTTCCACTTGGGCTTATCAGTTTAAGAGTTATACTTGCACTCAGTGGACTAGAATCTGCCCTAAGCTAGTTATGCATAACACCTGCTAAAGTTAATAGACGTTCCACATGAGTAGCTGATTTTGCCAGAGAGTCATGTGGAATTAACTAATGAAATTTGGCTGACAATATCTTTAATATTTTCATTTAAAGAGTATTTATTACCTTGCACGGCCTCCTTCTATAATTAACTATTTTTGATGTGCACTTAACATATTTCAAATGTGTCATCATTCTTTTTTCTCTGATGCCATACACTCAGGCAAAGAAAATATTTTAAAGTTTTTGTCTCCCAATATTCATTACAAATGATGCAGTGGCATATTATCACACACACACACACACACACACACACACACACACACACAGAACATATGTTTAAGAAAACTTGTAAATGGATGGATAATATATTATTTTTTAAGATCCTTCTAGAATCTCACAGACTGCATGAGCTGTCCTCTTTCAAAGAAATATCATTATTGATTAATGATGAAAGTACTAAAATCTTAAAACTGGTGTTCATGGCCATGAGAGACTATGGACTCTGAGAAATAAACTGAGGGTTCTGGGGGGGGGTGGGGGGAAGGGTTAACCCGGTGATGGGTATTAAAGAGGGCACGTTCTGCATGGAGCACTGGGTGTTATACGCAAACAATGAATCATGGAACACTACATCAAAAACTAATGATGTAATGTATGGTGACTAACATAACATAATAAAATAACAACAACAACAACAACAAAAAAAAACTGGTGTTCGTGGTAAAACATTGCTACACAGAATGGCAGTCATGACTGCTCTCCATTAAGTCACTCTTCCCAGACTAGTTTTGTTTTCTGTGTTCACATTTTAGTTCACATGGTTTGTCCTTCTTGGATGACCCTTTATGCAATCCCTGTCAAACCGAATCGTTAGTTCGGGTCCCACCTCACATTTTTGGTGCAGTGTTTCATAACCCCCAGAGATTATTCTCTCCATCAAATCAATGCCTTACTTTGTATACATCTCTCACCACAAACTAAGATTATATTCCCTGTGTGCTTTGTTTTCTTACTCAAACTGAAAGCTCCTGAAGTACCAGAGGAGGTTTTTATAGTTAGGCTTTCTTCCTAGGCTTTTACGCAATGACTTGTACATGCTCAGTGCATGTTTAGAGATGGATTAATGAAAAGTGATTTTTTATATTGTTGCAAAATGAAGCCACATGAATGTGAATCCAGATAAGGTTTTAGTGTGATGAACTTGCTTTGGCCAGCAATACCAAGCACCATTTCCCTATATGAGCATAATTCCTATAGGGTGGACCATAGTATCAGGGATTTTCATAGTGTGTCACTCATTTATTGAAAACAAAACTGGTTACTGAGAGATATATGTTATTTCTACTATGACAGGCCCAGTGATTTCAGATGGAAATTTGCCAGATATTATTCTTTTTGTACCACTTTTTAGGATCCGTGTTTGTGTCATTTTATTTGATAATCATTGGTATTTATTTTGTGTATGTGCTATATATTCAACATATTAAAGGCTAACATAAAATAGGAGTTATCATTCTCCCCACTTCCCACAGGGATTTCAACTTGTTTGGCAAGATGGAAAAATTAACATCTAAGGAAATATTACAATTATTTGAAGCACAAAGATAGGGGAGAATTGTGCATGAGTCTCTAAATAGTTTAGGGAAATGATGTTATATGCTGAGACAGACAAGAAAAAGACTTTTAAAAAGGCATATTAGATTTCAGATGCAGATGAGGGATCTGAATAGAAATGTCCTAGGCAGATGTTACATAGCCTCTGAAGAGAGGATTATATCAATCGGTATAGAAATAGGAGAGTCATCAGCATATTGGTGGTAGTTAAATCCACTTGAGTATACACACTACCATAACCAATGTAATTGAAGAAGATTAGAAAGTCAAGCACTGAAAGTTCTGGGACAACCACTCTCAACAAGAAAGACAGGGTTTAAGAAAAAGAAATCTAAGCTAAGAGAACCAGCAGAGAACAGGGACCCAGAAATTGATTGAGAATTTCAAAGAAATTGGTCAGCAGATATTCTCCAGTTCTGTCAACAGCCCTCTCCCACTTTTTCTTTGTTATTTTTTTTTAACTTCTGGCCCTTCAACCACCACATATATGTTATCTTCATCCCAGATCTCTCATCTGATTCTGGGCCTTCATATTCAGGCACCTTTATGAAATCTCATGCTGAGCTTCCATAAGACCTCAAACTTCTATGAACTGATTAGCTAGGGCAAAGATGGCTACATGTCTCTTGTTCCCCAGTCATAAAATATTCGGAATATATCTGGACACGTAACCAACAAGAATAAAGTCTACATACCCCAGTCCGTCTTGCAGAAAAGTTTGGCCTTTTGACTAAGTGTCAGACAATGGGATGGAAGAAGAAATTGTGTGCAACTTCCCAGAAATGTCTTTAAACAACATAGGCAAGCCTTCCCTTCCCTTACCGTTTTTCCTTACAGCTAGCTGAAATGCACATTTTATAGCTGGACAAGGAGCTAGATAAAATATACTAGATTATGAGATAGATTTAGAAACTCAGGCCATGCAAACAGAGCAACAAGATCAAAGGAGTCTTAATCTCCCACCCTTGTGAAAAATTTAGCCAGCCATGGATATATAATTGGATTTTGATGTGAAACAAGCTCTTGTCTTATTTAAATCACTATTATGTCGAGCCTTCTGTCTCTACCCACCAAAAATAATTCTAATTAATACAGTACATTTATCACAAATCTCTTTTTACTCTTATATTCCCTGTTTTGTGAATAGCATCGCCAGCAATCTAGGCATTGAAAAACGGAGTCTTTCCTTTCTCCCTCATCCCTCATGACACCAACCACAGTGTGGTCTCTCCTGCCATTACCTTAGTCATGCTCTTGTCATTTCTTGCCAGGATTATCCAAAATCTGTTGCTTCCCATTTCCAGTTTTATTCCCTCCTCAATCCAATGTCTGTGCTTTGCAACTAAAATGATCTTTTTACAAATTAAAAGTTTTATCTTGTCATTCCTTTGTTTAAATTCATTTAATGAATTCATTTAACAAATTTCCATTTATTATCTATCAGCTTCTTCCTGATCTGCCTCCTGCCTACATCTGCAATCTCATTGTTCTGATTTCCATACTGCTCCCCATGCTCCAACCACTGTAGAATCTCTTACGGAAATTCACTTGGCTTTTTCACGCTTTCTTAGGAGTTATTTGTTTCCTTTATGTGAAACTTCCTTTCTCTCTCTGTTATTCAGCAAACTTCTGCTTGCCTTCAAGTCTGTGTTTAACAATCTCTTCCTCTTAGAGACTTTTGATAAAGACTGGCCCTTTAATCATTCTCTGGTACCGCATCACAGTCTGGGTGAAGTTCTTTTTCAACGTGATCTCACTTCTCGATATATCCCCTATTGTAGGAACCATTACAGTGTAAAAGATTGTTTACTCCTCCACCTCCCCCATTTCTTTCTAGGATTTTTTAGAGCAGGAACTTGTCTTTCATTTCTGATTACCAATGTCTAACGGTGCCTAACATTCATTCATTCAGCTGATATTTATTGAAAAAAGTCATGAATATGTGAAAGATAAAGTAAGAATTCAGCAATTACTCTCCAGTTTGAACATTAGAGATCACATCAAATCTTAGAGGTGAAAGATTAATTACACATGAAGTAGCAGCTAAGAAATCTGTTATAGGCAAACCTCGGAGATATTGCAGGTTCAGTTCCAGAACACTGGAATAAAGTGAATATTGCAATAAGGCAAGTCAAATCAATTTTTTTTTTTTTGGTTTCCCAGTGCAAACAAGTGCTACACTGTATTGTAGTCTATTATGTGTTCAATATCATTATGTCTAAAAAACAATGTACATAACTTTAATTAAAAAATATTCCTAAAAACTGCCAAACATCATATGAGCTTTCAATGAGTTGTAATTTTTTAGCTGGTGAGGGTCCTGCCTCGTTGTTGGTGGCTGCTGACTGATCAGGGTGGTGGCTGCTGAAGACTGGGGTGGTTGTGGCAATTTCCAAAAATAAGACAATAGTAAAGTTTGCTGCATCAATCGACTCTTCTTCTCATGAATGATTTCTCTATAACATGTGATGCTGTTTGATAGCATTATATCCATAGTAGAACTTTTTACAAAATTGGAGTCAATCCTCTTAAACTCTGCCACTGCTTCATCAGCTAAGTTTATATAATATTCTCAATCCTTTGTCGTCATTTTAGCAATCTTCACAACATCTTCACAGGGAGTAGATTCCATATCAAGAAACCACGTTATTTTGCTTGTCTATAACAAGCAACCCTCATCTACTCATGTTTTATCAGGAGACTATAGCAATTCAGTCATATCTTTAGGCTCCACCTCCAATTTTAGTTCTCTCACGATTTCTACCTCATCTGCAGTCACTTCCTCCACGGAAGTCTTGAACTCCTCCAAGCCATCCATGAGGACTGGCATCAGCTTCTTCCAGTCCTATTCATGTTGATATTTTGACCTCTTCCTGTGAGTCACAAATGTTCTTCATGGCATCCAGAATGGTGAATCCTTTACAGAAAGTTTTCAATTGACTTTCCCAGATCCATTAGAGAGATCACAATCTATGGCAGCTATATTGCCTCATAAAATATATTTCTTAAATTATAAGACTTGAAGGCCAAAATTACTCCTTGATCCATGGGCTACAGAATGGATGTTGTGTTAGTATGCATGAAAACAACATTCATCCATTTGTCTATTTCCATTAGAGCTCTTGGTGACCAGGTACATTGTCAATGAACAGTCATATTTTGAAAGGATTTTTTTTTTCCTGAGGAGTAGGCCTCAACAGTGGGCTTAACATATCTGTGTTGTCTTTGAGCACAAACAGAATAGATTGAACATAATTCTTAAAGGACCTAGGATTTTTGAATGGTAAATGAGCATTGGCTTCAACTTAAAGTCACCAGCTATATTAGCCCCTAACAAGAGAGTCAGTATGTCCTTTGAAACTTTGAAGCCAGGTCTTGACTTCTCTCTACTATGATAGTTGTAGATGACATCTTCTTCCAGTAGAAGGCCATTTTGTCCAAAATGAGAAATCTGTTATGTTTAGTGAGCCACCTTCATTATCTTAGCTAAATCTTCTGGACAACTTGTTGCAGGTCCTACATCAGCACTTGTGGCTTCACCTTGCACTTTTATATTATGGAGACAGCTTCTGTCCTTAATTTTTATGAACCAACCTCTGCTAGCTTCAAACTTTTCTTCTGTAGCTTTCTTATCTCTCTCAGCCCTCACAGAATTGAAGAGAGTTAGGACCTTGCCCCGGATTAGGCTTTGGTTTAAGGGAATGATGTGGCAGGTTTGATCTTCTACCCAGACCACTCAAACATTCATCACATCAACAATAAGACTACTTTGCTTTCTTATCATTTGTATGTTCACTGGAGGAACACTGTTTTCAGTTCCTTCAAGAACTTTTCCTTTGCATTCATAACTTTGCTAACTGGTGTAAGAGGCCTAGATTTGGCTATCTCAGTTTTTGACATGCCTTCCTCACTAAGCTTAACCATTTCTAGTTTTTGATTTAAAATGACAGACAAGTGACTCTTCACTTCAGCACTTAGAGGCCATCTTAAAGTTATTAACCAGCCTAATTTCAATATTGTTGTGTCTTAAGGAATAGGGAGGCCCAAGGAGAGGGAGAGAGATGGGGGGATTGCTGGTAGTAGATGGAACAGTCAGAACACACAGAACATTTGTCAATTAAGTTCACGTATATGGGTGTGGCTTGTGGCCCTCCAAAACAATTGCAATAGTAACCTCAAAGATCATTGATCACAGATCACCATAACATATAATAATAATAAAAAGTTTAAAATGTTGTGAGAGGGGCCCCTGGGTGGCTCAGTCGTTAAGCGTCTGCCTTCAGCTCAGGTCATGATCCCAGGGTCCTAGGATTGAGCCCCGCATCGGGTTCCCTGCTCACTCCCTGCTCAGTGGGAAGCCTTCTTCTCCGTCTCCCACTCCCCCTGTTTCTGTTCCCTCTCTCGCTGTCTCTCTCTCTCTGTCAAAATGATAAATAAAATCTTTAAAAAAATTTGAAAAAAAGTTGTGAGAATTACCAAAATGTGATGTAGAAACATGAAGTGAGCAAATGGGCTATTGGAAGAATAGCAGTGGTAGACTTCCCTCGTTCAGGGTTGCTACAAACCTTTAATTTGTACAAAGTGAAGTATTTATGAAGTGCAATAAAACAAAGCACAGTAAAATGAAGTATGTTTGTACAAAAAATAAGACTCAGAGAAGTTGTGACCTATTCAAATTTATTAATTAGTAAGCTCATATGCATACAGGAAATGCTGTGTTTTTTTTTTTAATTTCAGAAAACTGAAGACTAATGCATGTGGAGTGAAAATTACCAGGAATGATATGCAAATAATTTGATTAACCTAGTAAAAACCCATAGCATTCTTTTCACTGATGGTTTTTCTATATAAATAAAACTTTAAAGAATATATATCTCTGTGATATCCCCCTTTTCTTTTTTAGTGACATTCTAATAACTGTATGTGTGAAACCATGCATGATAAGATTGAGAATTTAAAAAATCCAAATAACTGTGTATATATAGGTACTTGTTTCAGTCATTTTTAAACTGCTTAATTTAATCTTTATTCTGTCTCTAGATTTGAGGAGATTAAAGCCTTTTAATTCAGCTTGAACATTTTCTTAGTATCAAAAATATTGAGGGTTATATAAAAAGCGTGAGTGTCAAGTGATGTAGAAGGTTTTCTTGTATGGGAAGAAATCTGTTTGTTATGGTCTTACATTTACATCTATGGACATGGGCCCAGGCTTTGTCCTTAGGACTTGAGGGCATCCTAGTGTCAAGAGTACTTCAAGATCCTTCTACTTAGACTTTAATCTTTTCTCTAGATAAAGAGATTTGACTACTTCTAACTTAATAAGAATGTTGGATTCAGTTTACTTTATAGTTCTTCCAATTAGCTTTCTGAGTGTTTTTTTTTTTTTTTTTTTTTTGTAGCCTTTAATCTTGTCTAAACTTGTGGGAAAGTAGAGGAAGAAAAAGAACACACTTAAAAAAATATATTACAATTAACTCTCAGTACACCTGGCTTAAATCATCTTATATTTTAACTATGTGAAACTTAGTTTAATTATATGATTTATAACATAGCTTCTAAATGAGCATTATTTTATTAGAAATTGACTAGAGTTTGAAATGAAGGGCAGTTCTATAACGAGACCAATGGGAAGAGAGTTGTAATAGTCTTAAGTTCAAATACAACATTTCTTCAATATTTCTAACAATCCACCCCCAAAAAATTAATACAGATTTAAGGCAATTCCATTAAGCAGGTATCCTTTGCTTTCTGAAAGTTTGCATTATGAGACTTTGCTTAATGAAAGACCTACATTATACCTATTTTCGATAACCTAAAGAAATCTGAAGAGGATTTTCACTTTTATGAAAAAGGCTTTTTTTCATAAAAGTGAAAATCCTCTTCAGATTTCTTTAGGTTACTGAAAACAGGTACTAATGTAGGTCTTCCATAAAAACAAAATGGCATAATGTGAACTTTCAGAAAGCAGGAGATAGTCTCTGTTTTCTGCCATTTTGGCTTACTAAAAGTTTTACAGGAGCATTCTACTTTCAGAGAGTGGGGGAAACCTGTCTTTTTAAGTCCTACATGTAGATATATGAACGTGCACATATTTATATATTTCTTTTGAAGGATTAAGAATTAAAGTTACAGTTTACATTTATCTTTGTTATCAGTAAAACAGAGTAATCTGATGCCTACATCACAGAGTGTTGCCATTTACTTATGGCAACTTCATTAACTCTTTATAAGTACTAATTTGTATAGTATATCATTGTTCTGGGAATATCAAAGCAAATCACACAATATCTCACAGAACTTTTTGATACAGAAAGTGTTTATATCATTATATATTTGCCTCCAGGGACATCAAAATACAGTTAATAAATTATATGTCAGGACTTTAAGAAAACAACTGCTTTATTTCTTGAATTATATTAACTTTCTTAAAATAGTTATAATAGGAGTATATAAATAAAATGCCAATTTAATTACCAGAAGCATTTAACTTATTGGAGGTAGCTATATAAATTGGAAGTACTATATAAATTAATAAGAACCAACAGGATTAGGAGCTTCAGCAATTAGGAGCTTCAGCAATTGTTTAATTACATTTGCTATAAACTGGCCCATTTATTAGCTAATAGAAATGTCTAGTAATTTATGAAAAAAATAAATCAACATTTAAATACATTTTTCAGAGAAAATAAATGGAAATACACAGCTTCCGAAACAAATAATAAAGTCAATACCAGAGATATGCTGATGCTAGGAAGGCCCAGTGAATCTTGTACTTGAGTCTAGGCCCTACTGGATCTAGCCCAAGACAGGGCATGCATCCTCCATTTGGCAAATGGTTGCCAGATCTTACAATTACACTCTGAGGAGCTGTCCCACCATGAAAAGTGACTTGTTAAGCTCTGCTTGTAGACCAGGTGAACAACAAAGACATTTGACATCTATCAAAGCCATATATAGGAGAAATAAATCACTGGTGAGATTCTTTTTTTTTTTTTTAACATATAATGTATTATTTGTTTCAGAGGTACAGGTCTGTGATTCAACAGTCTTACACAATTCACAGCACTCACCATAGCACATACCCTCCCCCCCTAAAAAAAAAAAGTAAATCACTGGTGAGAAATTGAAGTCTAGACCTGTATTATGCAGAGTTGCAGGTTCCAAATTAATACTACAGTATGGTGCAGAAATGCAAGCCAACAAATTAACATAAAACAGAACATTTACTTCCCTAGGGTTCTTGAGGAGGTAAACAAAATCATCTGTCCAAAACCTTTCACAACTCAGGGATAACAGCATTCTCACAGAAAAGAGGGTCTCATTGAACAAGAGCTAATAATATCACTTAGGACAAAAATGGCAAAAACAGATAAACAAAAAAAAAAAGGAAAGGTGGTTAATAAAAATAGAAAAAAAAATAGGATTTACCTCCACAGAATTGGAAGATTCAAAACATAAAATATGATACATGAATCAATAAAAAGAATAGGAGAACATGAAACAAAACAAGTAACTTTGAAAAAAACAAAGCAGAAAGGTAAATTATATTTTAGAAACATTATCATCATTGTAATAAAAAACCCAGTGAGTTAATTACAATGAAAAAATTATTTAATGTCCTCAATGGCCATATCACGCAGAATTAAATACAGTGAGATACAGGTGTGGAAAATGTTCAAGACAGATTCAAAATACAATGATCAAAGAAGAAAAAAGGTCTACTACCTGTGTCTTAGAACTTTCAAGCAGAGAGAAAAAGAGGGGAGAAATAATATTTAAAGAGGTTATTTCTGATAATTTCAAATGATTAAAGAAAGAAACATGGATTCAAAAAGAAGTAGCAAAGTCTGCCCCCCAAATTTTAGATAAACATCAATCTATCCCCAGTCATTTAAGGAAGAACTTAAAATATAAAAGAACACTCTTAAAGGCAACATTAGAAAAAGGTTGATTTTCCAAAAAAGGTTGGGAGTTTGACATAAGGTAAATATCAGTAACAACAAATGACAAAGGAAAAGAGAGTATCTCGTGAAAAGGAAATGTGTCAATCTATAATATGAAATTCTATCATTAATTCAAGAATAAGGATGAAATAAGGTATTTTCAAAAAACACACAGCATAATATAATTTGAATTTTAGGAGACTCTAAAGCAAGTAAATTTATTTCATAATCAAGTAAAGTGTATGTTTTCTCTCCTTGATATGAAATACTTGAGCTTAGAAGTTTTCTTATTACCTATATACCTCCAGACTGCTCAATAAATCCTGCATGATTTTTTAAAAAGTGAATGGATAGATATGGTAAAACTGTGTGCCTAACAGTTAGTAGTATGATTCCTTGTGATGGATATTTTTGATGGATTATTTTTAAAGGATTTATTTTTAATATATTTCATTAGCACTCTTAACTTCTCATCCTTATTTCTTAATGTTTTAAATTGGTTTTAGTTTACATTACATCAAATTATTAAATTTACTCATTAGATATTTCCCTTGGTTATATTTCTGAGTTGATAGTCCCCCTTTTGACCTAGATATTGCTTTTATCTGTGACTCAATTATGGAACAGTTAAAAGAGTATTAAAAACTTTCAGGAAAGAAATGTAGTGTGGTTTGCCCACAGTAAATATTTGATAAAAACATTCAGCTTAACTCTGCTTGGTAAAATTTCCAGGTAAAATTAGTACATGGTCACTCTCGTAAACTATTCTAAATTTGGAAAGGCTGAATTATAGCCAGGTCTAATGTGTCACACTACCTTTGGCATGACTCTCCAGGAGGCACACATATTCACAGAGATCCAGGGTCACATACTCAAAACTCGGTAGGTAACAAACAGGTCCTATGAATGAACAAAACAGGCTGGCTGTAAAATATGTTTCTTTGCTTCTTATTCACTTTTATTATTAGAGAAATAGGCTCTAACATTTTTCTTGAGACACATGGCTTTCTTGGATCACTCTTTATTTCTTCGCTCTTGAAGATTACTTCTTTACTGCATACAAATGTAAATGTAAGAAGAGTGATCACAAATAACAATTGACACAGAGCCACTGTTTCAGGGAAACAATAGGGGAGTAGTAGGAACTCAGAGGAAGTACATGCCGCATGTAAAGGAAGCCACCACCATTCAGCTCGAACAAAGTAAGAGAATTACAGAAATGCTGACACAGATCACAGTTATACAGAGAAACCAGAAACTTGAATGTGGAAGTGTTGATAGGACCCAACAATACATGTTTGTTGACTTCTGGTTTGCACAGTCTTTCTTTAGGTCTTCAAACAAAGCTGAAATAGTTCTATTTCAGTAACTTACCCCAGAGGAATGTGGAGGCACCCTTTGAGTATCCTATACTGGTCTGTGTGACATGATTTTACATTGCTGAATTCCAACCAATTTAAGTTTCATGGGGCCTGGGTCCTTGCATCTTCTGCCCATGGTGTTTGTGTCTTCTTCACTGTGGTAGTCAGATTAATGCCCTTCCCCAATCCCCCCAACAATGTCCACATCTCAATCCTTAGAGTCTGTGAATATGTTACATTACATGGAAAGGGGAATTAAGGTAGAAGATAGAATCCAGTTTGCTAGTTAGGTGACTTTAAAAAAAGGAGACTATCCTGGATTATCAGGATCAAATGCAATCCCAGTGTCCTTAAATGTGGGATAGGGAGAAAGAGGAGTCAGTGTTAGAATGATAAGAGTTGGGACTCAACTGGCCACTGGTGTCTTTGAGGATGGAAGGGTGTCATGATTGAAAGAATACAGGAAAACCTCTAGGAGCTAGAAAAGGCAAGAAAATGAATTCTCTCTGAGAGCCTCTAGATCGTTGGTTTTAGACTGGTGAAACCCATTTCAGACTTCTGACATCCAGTCCTGTAAGATAATATATTTGTACTGTTTTAAAACACTACATTTGTGGTAATTTGTTACGGTAGCAATAGGAGACAAATACACTCACTGATATACATTTGAGCTTCCGGTTACTGACTTACCCTGACAATTGACCATTGACCTTCTTAGGTGTCCCATCTGTTAGTCTGCATTATTGGAGACTGACTTATCCAATTAGACATTTCTTTTTGCCTACTCCTGTGGTCCTAAATTATCTGAGATGGTCTGGTGTTGAGTTTAACTTGGATTTTGATCTCACTTCTGGCATTTATTGTCTCTGTACTTAGGTTTCATAGTCTATAAAATGGCTACCTCATAGGCTTACTGGAAAGGAAAATTTAGATATTGTATGTAAAGTAAGTGCTTAGTCCAGTGACTTATAGTAAGATATATAAAAAAAATCTAGTTGATGTTACTATTTTATCCTTAAATTTTCACATTGTTTTGTAAGGTGATATAACTCCTTAGTTACTACTCTGCTGCCTCATTCTGGAATACCATTGTGATTCCTCAACACAGCCTTTATTTTGTTTAATGACATTCACATTCATCCTTTTTTTCCATTTTGACTTCCATATATAGGCCATACTTTTATGTTTCTACTCTAATATTGGCATATCTCAGTTGGCTCTATTCAGCAGTCAAAGGAAGCCCACATCTGACACCTTGACACTTTCTGATGGTAAAGATCAAAGCATTAAAGGTGATCTCATCTGCATAATTTATAAAACTGAATAAAGGAAACCTCATTTAAAATGGAGATAGGAGGTCAGAAGGGGTGCTCTCATGCCCTACCACTGGTAGATGTACTTTGCATTCCCAACAGGAGCTTACTTTACTGCTCCAGCAGGAGAAAGGAAGAATTTCTCCTTGCCCAGCAACAAACTTAGACAATAAGAAAATATCATAACTCTTCATGAAAAACCATCATCACCCTGAACTTTTGCTTTCCCTCGATGAACTTTCACTCAGAAGAGCTCCTCCTAAATTTTTCTCTATAAAAAAATATTCCCCTTCTTTGATCTCCAGGCTTGCTTTTGGTTTGTCATAGCTGCATGTCCTGATTTGTTATTCCTGACAAATGCATTTTACTGGTAAAATAACTGGCTCTCTTACTTTTGAGGTTAATATATAAATTTATGTACTCAGAATGATACAGAATGATATACAATTCAAAAATGTGTATATTATGGACATCCAGAGGAATCAGGATATTTTGCTTCCAAAATATCTAGTTTCAGTTCATTACTTGTTCATTTTACCACTGTGGACCAAGTTTTTGACAACCCTTGATAAAATTTTTGACAAAATATTTAATAGAGTATCTAGTATAGGAACTAAGGCCAGTCACTTCCACTTTTTTCTCCCTGATTCTCCTTCAAAAGAGAATTAGAAGTGATAAGTAATAATAACAAGTATTTATTGAGTACTTATATTTTTCAAAATTACTGCTCTGAGTTTAATTCATGTTAACTCATTTAATATTTATTTAATACTTCTCATTTGCAGAGGAGAAACTAAGTCACAGACAGGTTAAGTGCCTTGTCCAAGGCCAAGATAGTAAATTATAAGTCCAAGAAGGAACCCAGACATAAATTTCAGAGCTTGAACTTTTACTTATCTTTTTTTTTAATTTTATTTTTGGATAATCTCTATACCCAACGTGGGACTCCAACCCACAACTCCAAGATCAAGAGTCACATGCTTCACTCACTGAGCCAGCCAAATGCACCTCAGAGTTTGAATTTTTAAATGTTACATGATTCCAATAACAACCTCAAAATAATATTTATTATTAATATAGTTGTTATGGACTGAATGTTTGTGTTCACTGCAAAATCTATATGTTGAAATACTAGCTTTCCATGTGATAATATTAGGAGATTTGGAAGTTAATTAGGTTATAAAGGTGAAAGCCTCATGAATGGGATCAGGGCCCTTATCAAAAGAGACATGAGACAACTGGTTTCTTGCCCTGCTCTCTAACATGTGCAGATACAATGAGGAGATGGTTATCTGCCAGCCAGGAAATGGGCCCTCACAACACATGGGTTCTACCAGCACCTTGACCTTGGCCTTCCCAGTGCCCGGAACTATGAAAAAAATAGTTTATTATTTAAGCCACAGAGTCTATGGCAAATTTCTATAGCAGCCTAAACTATGACACAGGACTTGAAAGTGATTGCTACTTATTGAGCTGTATGATTTTTATTTTCATGCTTTTTAAAAAGAAGCTTCTGATCTAGTTTTTATTTTATTTATTTTTTATATTTTTTTGAAGATTTTATTTATTTATTTGGTAGAGAGATACAGAGAGAGAACAAGTAGGCAGAGAGGCAGGCAGAGGGAGAGGGAGAAGCAGGCTCCCCGCCAAGCAGGGAGCCCGATGCGGGGCTCCATCCCAGGACCCTGGGATTATGACCTGAGCCAAAGGCAGCAGCTTAACCGACTGAGCCACCCAGGCGCCCTATAATTTTTTTTTAAAGATTTTATTTATTTATTTGACAGAGAGAGACAGCGAGAGAGGGAACCCCAGGGGGGGGGGCAGTGGGAGAGGGAGAAGCAGGCTTCCCCTCAGAGCAGGGAGCCTGATGCGGGGCTCAATCCCAGGACCCTGGGATCATGACCTGAGCCGAAGACAGACACTTAATGCCTGAGATACCCAGGTGCCCCCATCTAGTTTTTATTTCAAGAGAAATACAGAGGCTCTATATTACAGGGTTAAAGAACAATAAATTATAATGAGTATATTGAAGTAGTATTATCATTATAAATAAGAAAAAAAGAATAATTAAGTAGACTGCAAAGCAGAACAACTATCTGAGATAGTGGGGTCTTGGCATATTATTAGTTTTATTGAAATATAGTTAAAATGTAAGCCTAGTAGCTACTAAAAAGACTTAATGGTACAGATGAACATTAAAAAACAAAATCAGGAATCCAGGAGACATCACCCCTGGCTGATACCTTCTAACATTTTCACTAACTACATAGAAAATTTTAAAAAATCACTTTCCTTTTCTCTGTGAATAAACACCCACACAATTTTGACTATAGATCAAACAATTGGATTTATTCATTAATGACTCATTTCAGCTCTTGATTTTCTAAATGTTCCATTATTCATAGTTTTCTACTAATTTCAAAAAAGAAAAATGTTTAAAATACAAATTGAGCAGATTCTAGGCAGATTTCATAGTTTAATCATATATAGGATAAAATGTGTTTCCAATGACTTTTTTTATTTTTTAATTTTTTTAAAGATTTTATTTATTTATTTGACAGAGAGATACATAGTGAGAGAGGGAACACAAGCAGGGGGAATGGGAGGAGAAGCAGGCTTCCCGCTGAGCAGGAAACCCAATGCAGGGCTTGATCCCAGGACCATCCGATCATGACCTGAGCCAAAGGCAGACGCTTAACAACTGAGCCACCCAGGCACCCCTCCGATGTCTTTTATATAGTCATCAAACAGTTGTCTAGAGACTCACCAAGAATAACTATACATATGTATGCACGCACGTGTGCACACACACACATACACACACACATTTTAAAGATGACAGTCATCATGTTGACTTATGTAATGTTCCTAAATAGCACTGTCTAGAAAAGTAGGATTCACTTTTGATGCAATATTAATACTGACTGATAGAAAATTTGTGAAGCTATGTCCATGGAAAGAGAATTTTGGTATGTGCGCTTTGGTAACCATGAAATGTGCTATTCTTTGTCATGTGAAATGGATAATTACACAGTTAAAAAAAACAAGTAATATATAATGCCTTTAGGTAACAGAAGAAACAGTATATGCATGGAGAGCCTTAGTTTATGGGATTCTTGTATTTCAGAAGTCCTTTTCTTAATCGCCATAGGATGGTACTGCCTTTTATGGAACTAGGACATATATTCCTTTAAGGAATAAGATCAAGAAATAGAAGCTAGGTCCTAAAATACAAAACGTTTCTACTCAATAGGTATGAGATCAACCTTTTCTATTGACAACATTAAGTCAACTATATTATAAAACCAGGGTTTTTAATGTTAATAATTAACATATTGAAAAGAATACAAACTTTGGAGTTAGAGCTCTTTAATCATGGCCTTGACATTTAATGAATAGGCAAACATATACAATCTACTTCAACTCCTAGAACATGATTTCTATCTATAAAATGAGTATAGTAATATCTACATTAGAAAATACGAATTTTAAAATAAGGGCACTCAAACAAAATAATGCCTGGGATCTAATATGCACCGAAAAGAATGACCTTTCTATTCACAATAGAGAAATGCACGCAAAATGAGTGGCAACAAATAAATATAAAATGCATTTTTTCACAGGAAATTTTGTTATGTGCTAGACTTTGAAATGTTTTTTTAAATTATTAAAAAATGTGATTTGTAGAGGCACCTCGGTGGCTCAGTCGTTAAGCGTCTGCCTTCGGCTCAGGTCATGATCCCAGGGTCCTGGGATTGAGCCCCGCATCGAACCCTGCATTGAGCTCCCTGCTAGACAAGAAGCCTGCTTCTCCCTCTCCCACTCGCCCTGCTTGTGTTCCCTCTCTCGCTGTATCTTTCTGTCAAATAAATAAAATCTTTAAAAAAATAAAAATAAAAAATGTGATTTGTGCTTCTCTGTATAATTTATAAAAAGTAGAATGCACACACTTTATTCAACTGTGTCATAAGCCACCCTAAGTGGACAAGTGACAGTTGAATTGTTACCTTGCAGTTCTCCATGAGGCACTATGTATATGAGAGTCAGTCAGCTTTTTGAAGACATTCTGTCATGAATTCTACTAGAAGCATATCAGAACCAGGCTGATTCTCTCCTTCTGATTATCTTAATCTTCTTTATATATGGTCTTAGAATCAAACATCATAAGCTAGGCAGAAAGAAAATGTGTTTGGTTTGATTTTAAATCCTTCATTTATGAACAAAAAATTGACACATTTTCCTCTGAGCTATGCCACAGGCATTCTTAAATTATCTTGGTGGATATGACCATAATGTGTGGAATGGAGAGCAAAGGAGCAAATTTCACTAGAGCAAAAGAATAATATTGAAAATGTGTTAGGACTAAGGTTAAAAACCTGGCAATAGGCCATATTATGGAGAACTTTGTGGGCTAAGATGAGCTTATTTTAATAGGGTTGTCATAGAGAAATACTGATAAACCATATTCAGAGAACATCATTGTGAAAAGAATACTTGAAGAATATTGATCCACCGGTGGGGAGTAGTATGGATTCTGAAAAGCTGTTTTCCCTCATTCATTCTATTATTTAATTATAAGAGTCCTACAAATAATTGCTCCTTTCTGAAAATACACTTGTAGTCTCTTAAGCCAATGCAAAATTTACTCTTCTACTGAAAAACACTTCTAATGTGCATTGGTATATGTAAAATCATATTGGAGGGGGCGAGTCTTAATAATATTTTAAAGAGTAAAGAGAAAAGTAATGCCAGGTATAAATTATTTATATTTTACTTGGGTATAGCTGCAAATTATCATGGCAAACAATCATCCTAACACCCTCAGAAAATTCAGTCTCAAATAAATTACATATAGATAAGGTATCTACTCTGAATAACTCTGCGTTTCTTTTTGCTTGCTTATCCACACTCAGAGATTCAATTCTGATACCTGAAATGGATAATAATTATGCTGATTATCCTATTTCCAATTCATATTTGCATGAATGGTAGCCTATAAAATTGTACAATAGTTCAATTCAGGGCGACAAAAGGACCTGGCAAGTGAAGTCTCATGCTCAGATTACAGGAAGTGTCCTGTCTTTACAGGAAGGTTTCTAAGGGATTCTGTGCATCAAAAATCCATGAATATCTATTTCCTACATAAAATGCTTCAAGCAGCTGCTTACTTTTTATGTGTAACTTTCCTTTCCCATGTTCTTTCATTTTCTGATTACATTAGGGGAAATCCTTGATTAGGAGCCAGTGGTCTTTAACACCTGCTAATCTCCTTTTGAACAAGGAGAGTGTTTGCCAGGCCAGGCATCTGCAGGCAACAGAGGGCTAGAGTGGCACCAGGGGGGCAGGATGCAGTGGGTATTCAAATCCGCATATCCTGAGTCTTTGAATCAAGAGGGTTTCCTTCATTGAACACTTGAGTGGGGTCTCCTAGCAGCTAAGGAAGCCCTGGAGATGTGTAATTAAAGGAATCCATTATGCCCTAAACACAGTGAGACTGTAGCTACTCCTAATTCCCATAGAATTGAGCCAGCGACTTGTGCCCACTGCAGAGTTGTACTCATTCTCCAGGAAGTGCCCGGCCGCCCCTCCACTGTGGGAATGCAACTGTGAAGGGCTGTAGTATGTTTCCTTGCAGTGGAAAGCAGCTCATATATTGTTGAAAAGGATATGGGTTGAAGCCAGCACCTGGGCTCTCCTAACACCCATGTCTGTCAAACCTGGCTTAAAATTTAATGAGGTCTTTTGGGAGAGGACATTCTACATATTTTTAGTACATGCCAATTCTTAGTTCACAAGTGAAGTAGTAGAAACCCCAGACCTAAGTTGCACCTTAGAAATAATTCCATCGAACTTTGTCATTTTCTCAGTAAGGAAATGTAACCAAAATCAAGCAGTAGTTACCTGAAGTTCTCTATTTTCTGTTTCCCAGATCTTTCACATTCATATTGTCCTGAAATTCAATCAAAAATACTGATTGTTCTTGCATTATATGCTACGCTCTCTATTCTGGTTTGGGGATATAATGGAGAACAAGATACAAATGGTCCATGACTCCATAGAATGTATAGGCTAACAGTAGAAGACAAGATTTAAGCATTATAATAAGCAAAAGAGTTTCTATGGAAACAAAAAAAAATCAAATAAGGAAGAGTAAATAACCTAGATTAGCATCAAAGTTAGGCTTTTATTACTAAAATGGCACATTTTTAAATTAAAATACAGAACTACTTGTAAAATTTAGGAGGATATGCTGAGGATTTTGATTACTGAGTTGTTACATATCTTCTTGAAAGAATATTATAAAACTTCAACAAAAATATTTTCCAACTTCAGATTCTTGTGATTAAGGGAGCATGGGTTCATTAAAAATGTATAAATGAATGCATTAATTCAAACAGGTTTTCCTACGTTAATTAAAACACTTTCACACCTTATAAGAATGAGTATTCTTGTTTTCTTTTGTTTTTAAACAAATTATTCTACATTGTGTTTCTTTTCTGTGAAACTTTTTACTTTTAAGTAAGGAATTAACTTTCTGTAGGTAGTAAATATAATACTAAAATCATGCCTTAAAGGAAAGCTGCATGTTACAATAGATGGAATCATACTAGTTTAAGTCCAGATCCAATGTATTTGATTATTGATTTATTTTTTAAATAGTAGTTCTTAAATATATTGGGGATGGGTGGAGTCCAAGGTCCATTTAAATATCATATTAAAGCTCCAAATAACCTTCTTCAAAAAATGTTGCACCATTTTTCCCCCCACAGGCTCCACATCCTGATCAAGAGAGGTCTATAATTATGCAGCTTAGGTTTCATCACATAAAGCTTATGTAACTCCAGTAGACACTAAATTATCATTTATTAGAACTTGAAGAAGAAATTCTTAAATTGGAGATGAGATACAAAGAGATGATTTCTAAGTCTCCATTTAAATAGTTTAATATTCCTTTATGAATGGGACATTGCCTTTCCTTCAGAGAATATGATGGGTTAACATAGAAAAGAATTTATTTTTCATCTGATAATTAAAAAGATGGCAGTACCTCTATGTCTTATAAATTTATGAACTTACCAACACAACATACATTTAAATCAGAAAAATCTTATCTTTTAATACAGAGTGGTAAATTTCAATATTCTGTTTTTTTTGGATTTGTAGTAGTAATCATTACAATATCCCTCGAACTGATGGCTATGGATAACATACAATTACAAATTCATCTTCAGATGAAATCTCTCCAAGGACCTTAACTCTAGAAAATTATAAGCAATCAACTCTATGAAATCTGGAGATTGCTGAGTTTAAAAGAAGAGATTAAAGAATCAAACAAATAAAACCCACCCAAATGTTAAAATATTTTTTTTACTAGTGTCAATTAACAAAATAATTTGTATTCAAAATTTTCTTCTGGCATATATTGGGTTTGTTTTTTTTTCTGTTTGAATTTTCAACATGCAATAAAAATACAATGCTAGTACATTTTTTATAGTAGAGATTAATAAAATATGACTGGTATCACACTATTTGCAAACACATTTTACATATCAGCTTTTAATCCATGCAAATATATTATTTTGGTAGGAAGCATGGCTTGGTCCATAGTTTATCACAATTTGTGTGTGTAACTGTGAGATTCTACTGCAAATTCTTCCAAAGAATGTTGTTGACAAATTAAGGTAACAAAATGACTTCATGTGAATCAATTCTAAGGATAATAGAAAAAAGAAATGAAGAAAATATTAGGGGAGAGGAGTCATCTATCTGTATAAATTAACACATTTTACAGGAAGACATTTAACCCAAATTATGATGATAAATAGCTTATCTAACATTTTTGAATGCCATCTGTAAGCTTATACAAAGCTCATACAAAAAATTTGTTTTTATTTTGTATTGTTATGTTTTTACTTTAACACTACTCAGAAAAAAAGTAGAGTCCATATGTAATCTTAAAAGTGTAACTACTAGATGGGATAAGGAAGGATAACTATGCCACCATATGTCTCTTAAAACTTTCTTGTTTCCTGTTTTTAACTATCAGACTTATTCACTAGAGACTCCATAAGGAGAAATCATATTATCTCTGCACTTTATATAGCACAAAAGTTTATTAAAAAGTTAAAATTTACTAAGATTTACTAAAAATTGTCAAAAAAATTGGGCTGCCATTTTATTTCAAGATGGCAGTTTGTAACTTGTGATGGACAATCTTTCAAAACTGTTGACACTGATGTTTTGTTTTTGTTGTTGTTATGTCATCTGACTTTTTAGGTAATCATTATAGAACTTTTATGTGAACTCCAAAAACTAAATGATTGTGGTGAGAAATGAGGGTAATGAAAAGTATTTGTTAACCAGCTGTTATATACTTGGCAGTTAATCATACAAGTAATACAAAAGAAGTAAAAACCTCAATTTTATTTGATAAATATTTACTGGCTTAACAGTTTTCTCATCTTAATTTGGATTCCCAATCAGAAAGAAGTGTGTTAGCTAATGAGTTGATACAAATTTCTGGTCTACTTTGCAATTATAGTTTTCAAAATGAATTAATGTATAATTCTTCTGGATAATTAACCAATCATTTATTTTAACATTTTATTTGCATGAAACTATTCATCAGAATCTACTCTTACTTGATAAACTGAAAATGTGTTTCAAGTTTCTAAAACTGATACTTGTGTAATTGAAAAGAATAGACAGATAAATAAAAACCCAAAGACAATAAATATAGAATATAGTACAGTGACGTATTCTGGAATTCTATTCCTTAATATCTATATGCCATTTAAAATGATTTGCTGTGCAAAGGATCATATATCATACTAGGAAATGATGATAATTTAGACAATGAACTCTGAAATCAAAAGAATAGCAACATTGTTTCCTTGGTGGATAATTTACAGAGGAGTGTACATTTTAAAAGAGAATACATATGTAGAGACGTAAATATTATGGACACTTGTGCGTTCTGATCATATATCTTTTTAGTTTCCTCTCTGGCTATTGCCACTGCACTACTGTTATAAAAATATGCACTCTTCCTGTCAAGATCATATTATGAACTTTCAGAGAAATACCTGAAACCCCTACTGAAATTTACAGCAGTGATAGCTGAAACATATGCCAAAAGAATATTTAAAAATATATAACCATGATCAAAAATAAAATAAGATGTGTTTGTTTACCTAAGACACAGAACAGTGAGAAGCAGCAGAAGCCACAGATCTGCTAAATTTCAGATTAGAAAAAAGGATGCAAAAACATCTCATAAATGGCAAGGAAGAGAATCAGGCTCACTGGGAAGAGCTGGAGCTAGTGTAGGTTCTTTCTGTCTATGGAGGACATTAAATACTTAAGATTATTGCTTGGGTCTACATCTAGCTTTAAGCTGCTGTTCCAATAACAGGAAGAGTGGGGAAAGTCACATGATCAGGACCATCATCATGCCAAGCATAGGCCATAAAACTAGGTCAATAATATCTCCATAGAATGAGAGCCCTGTATTACCAATATAAAGGCAGATTTTGAAATGGAAAACAACACTTATATGGTGGAGGGAAGCATTCTTCTAGATATGAAGGGGATGTCATAATGTTATGAGGTTGGAGGGAAAGAGTTAATAAAAAAGAGGAAGGAGAGAAGAATGAGAAGGAACTTTCAGGATGAGCTTGTAATCTAAATTTCATAACATACTAAGAAAACTAAAGGAACAAAAGCCAACAAATTCAATAAGGGTGTTGATTCAGTCCAAATAATTGACTTCAGTGAATTCATTCCAATGAACCATCTGAAAAGGACATAAAATAAGTATGATAACGAACCCAAAGATATAAAAGTAGAAATAATAGCCAAAAAAAAAAAAAAAAAAGAGAATCACGGTTTATAAAACAATGAAAAGTAGACATAAATCAAGACCAGAGAGAACTGAAAAGAAGCAAATAGGAGATGATATAAATACAGATATATCTATTTATATCTATCTTATCTATATATGTCAATAGATATAGATAAATTCATCATTAACATGATAGAAGAGACAGAGGTTAGGTTGGTCACAACTGAAAACAGAATTAATTATAAAGAGAGATGAGAAAATTAAAACTTGAAAATAAATTTGAGAAATGAAGAGAAGATTGAGGTGCCCCAACAGATGTCTAAGAAAAGTTCCAGAAGTAGAAAAGAGAGCAAAGTATACAAAGATGCTATTCAGAAAGAAAATGACTGAGAGTTTCCAAGAATTGAAAGAAAATGTAAATCCTGCAAGAGAAAATACACTTCCAGTATTAAAGAAAAAAAAGTAAAAATACATCCAAACTCAGAAATTTTGCATTGAAAATAAAGTGTCATTGATTAAAAAAAAAGTTACTCAGAAGGTAAAACAGATAATTTAAATATGTCATTTATGCAAAAACTTTTTATCAGTAAACATTTATTACAGAAAAAAATTGGATTAATATTTCTATACTGATGAAGGAAAACAACTGTCAATTTAATATTCTAAATCCTAGCGAAACTGTCACTCAAAAAAAAATGACAACATTTTCAGGTATAATTTACCACTTATAGATTCTAGAAAAAGAACTAGTAAGGTACCCTGAATCTAAAAATTTAACTCAGAGACAATGCAAGCTAAAAATTTGTCAAAACAAGCTGGAAAATAATAATAATAATATATATATAGTAGATAATAATAAATATATTTATTATATTTATTAAATATATTTATATTACATAATAATAAATATATTTAGTAGATAATGAGTTAAAGACAGATGGGATTCACATCTTTTAAGAGAGGGGGATTGATGTATTGAGCATCCTTAAATCCAACATATTATGAAGGTAAATATGTTTGATAAAATATTAAACGTAGTAGATAACATAATAGAAATAAAATCTATAGTATCCAAATCAGTAAGAAAAAATAGTCTATAAAAACATCTAAGGAAAAAAATGATAATAAAGATGAAACATATTAGGAGATAGTAGAAATGAATCTAAATATATCACTAATCACAAGGTAAAAACAGATTTTAAGTTATTAATTAAAATATACAAATTATCAAAAATTATTTTTTATATCCTTAGCAATATAATGCTTACTAAAGATATACCCTAAACAAATATGCAATTAACACAAAGTATGAAAATGTAAAAGTGACAAATACTTTCACTAGCTAAATGCTAGCCAATAAAAATCTCTTATAGTAATATTACTATCAAAAAAAATTGAATTTAAGGTGAGAATCATAAAATTGTATGTAGCCAACACCATCAAAAATGTATAAAAACTGATAGAAATAACAGAAAAAAATTGTAATTTTATTCAACTTGAAAAATGAAAGAAATACTTTTGCCACATATTCGAGGGCATTTAAATGGTAATAAAAGAATATCTTAAGTCATTTTATAATAAAAATGCAAATTTAGATGAAATACACAAACTTAACAAAAAATAAATCTAAAAAACTGACACATGAAAAAATATAAAATCCAAATAACCCTATATCTATAAAGGCATTAAATTCATAACTAAAATTTCCAAACAAAGAAAACTGGCCATCAGGGTACAAACAGGAGACAGAAACCCTATCAGCAATTTGAACATAGAAAATGAAATATAAAGCAGTATTAACTGGTAAAAGGAGATAATACCTATTAAAAAGGGATGAAAGAGGATTCTAAATTATAAGGAATAATGAATGTAGGGAGCAGCTACTACTTCAAGGGCAGAGGAAGAGCGCCAAGGGAAGAACATACTTGGAAGTGGGACTCCCACAAGGCTGAAATTTATGTCTTTGGAGAAAGTATGGTTGCAGCTCACAGGATGATGAAATGTGCTGAGGTGCTACAAGCAAGAGCTTGTCTGCTATTAGCCACTTCCTGGGGTGCACAGGAACTCACCCACTGGGATGCCAGAAGTTTGGAGTTGGTCCACAAGAAGCTATCCATTGCAGTGCAGTGAAAACTCACTGGAAGGTGAGCATCACCAGGTTTCCTGCATGCTGCAGACAGGTCTGGCATTAAAGGGGGAAAACCACCCCAAAACCAGGGCAAAAAGCCCCTTCCACTGCCATGCCTTATAGTGTCATTGAGCAACCTCTGTTGGCAAAGTCTAACATTGGTCCAGCTGCCAAAGGAGAAATGGCTTCCAGGTCCAGCTCCACATCACAAAGCAGGGCAAAGAAGGGTTCATACGAAGTTGAGAAGCAGCACATTGATAATTGGCACAAAATTGTCGGTCCAGACAGTGAATTCTATCCAGACCATTGAAAATATCAGAAAAAAAAGTGTACCTAGGATAAATGTAACAAATAATTCAAAAGATCAGAAGCACAAAATCACCAATGCAATGCAATAAGGAAGGAAAAAATCATTCCAAAAAATGCACTGGAACAACATTCAAATGGGAAAAAAAAATGACACTTGATAATACTCCATAAACACAGACAAAAAATCCAAATGGGAAAAAATTGAGACTTGATAATACCCCATAAACATACAAAAAATTATTGGAGATAAATTGTAGACTTAACCATAAAATCTCCTATAGCATAATATAGGAGAATATCTTTGGGAGCTTGGTCTCATCAAAAATTTCTTATTCAGACGTCAAAAATTTCTAATCATAAAAATAAAAAAATAAACTATACTTAATAAAAAAAGCTCTACTTATTGGAAGCTCCTTACAAAGATAAAATCCAAACACAGAGAAATATTCAAAATACATATATATGACAAAGAACTCACATTCAGAATATATAGATAATTATCATAATTATAAAGACAATGCAACTAAAAATAGGCCAAAGACTTACACCCAAAAGAGCATGTACAACTTGTTAAAATGTGTATGAGAAATTTCTAAACATCATTAATCATCAAAAAACTTAATATTATAATAAGATATAACTACATACATATGAAGTAGGTCAAATTATGAAGGGCTAAGTGTGAAATACTAGGGTCAATAACAATTTAAAAATTTCACTCATCACTATTGAAAGTACAAAATATATACAAATCTTTTGGAAAATGGTAGTTCCTAATAAAATGACACGTGCTCATGATTCTGTAATTTCACATCAAAACATTTATCCTTAGGAAATAAAAGCATATATTTACCAAAAAAGAGAGAGAGAGAGAGAGACTTGTGTAAGCATGCCTATTGTTGCTTTATTCATAATGCTAAAATTTTTTGGCACATTTATTTAATTTATACTACTCAGCAGTAAAAAAATAAAATATAAACATCAACATTGATAAATCTTAAAAAACAAGTGATCTCAAACAGGAGCCAGACACAAAGTATATATAGTACTTGGATTATGTGAATTTCAAAATCAGCCAATGTTAATTTATGGTAATAGGAATCAGAATAATGAATGCTTCTGCCATGGGGGCGGGGGTGTTGACTGGAAAGTAGTTTGAGAGAACATCCTAAATATGAGAATGTTCTACATAGGATATACTTTTGTCAAAATTCATCAAACTATGCACTGAAGATCCATGTATCTTACTGTATTATACCTCAAAAAAGAGAGAAAATGTTATGACTGTATTCTATGTTCTCATAAAGAAGGCTTTACCAGCACAGATTTTAACCTCCTCCTAAATAGTCATACATTATTATGAAGACTAGAAAGCTAAGAACTATTTACCTCAGAATTCCTAGAAGCTTAAGACCCACATAGCCAAGCAGCCAAACCTGCACAAAATATTAAAGTTAACAACATGTGATGTCAACTATTCAGAAGAAGATTGGATCTGTAGCAAGCATCATGGTAAGAAGCAGCCAATATTTCTTTATTTTCCTATTTTTATTATTAATTATTTATATTATGTTCAGTTAGCCAAATATAATATTTCTGATAGAGCTGTGACTAAGTTTTGGGAGATAAGTGACACAGGCTGATCCAAGGTGAAAAAACAAACAAACAAATAAAAACTTTAATGAGACATTTTCCGATTGCTTTACTTCTGGCTGTGTATATCCAAGTGAAGTTGCCTGCTCATTCTGGATATCCCGTACACAATCTAATATCTTTAATAAATCTGCCTTTCAGTTCTCTGTTGTTTGTGACTAAGATACTTCACTAGTACAATAGTGAAGGGATATAAATATTCACAAAATTCTTAAAAGAAAAACTTGCCACATCAGATATCAAGACTTAAGCTGTATTATATAAAACAGGGTACCATCACCTCAAGGAGTAAATGAAAGAGGTATCTTAGAAATGAATCCGCAATTAGATGGACAATGTCCAAATGTGTAGCATTTGCAGGAAGAACAACAATGGGAATTTTAAATCAATAATTTGGGTCCATTGGTTTTCCATGGTTAAGAAAAAAGACAACCCTAAATAAGACCCCCCAAAAGACAACACGTAGAGGAAAACATGGATAATTTTATAATAATATAAAACATGGATAACAGCAAAATTACAGTTTTCTGTATGACAGTACTGTAATAAAAATTTAAATTTAACACAATTATTTAGACTGAGAAAAGATAGTTGTGATATTCTGACCAACAAGGTATACACAGTGTCTAAAGAATTCCAAAAATAAGTAAGATGAAACCATCCTGTACAAGTGGACTAATAGACTAAAAAAGATATTCAAAGAAGACATTGAATCTGCTGGTAAGTACATAGAATGAAGTTCAACCTCACAAGTATCAAAAAAGATGGAAAATTTAAAAAAAATATCAAATTGTAATGTCTAGAAGTATGACTAATCCAGAGTTGATGACACGGTGCAGTTGGAACTTACTCAGTGCTTGGTGGGTATCTACACTGGCACAAACTTTTAAACCCCGTTAGTGATATTCTTTTTCCCCTCTCCACCTCCCTTGCCTTGTTGTCTGCTCTGTCTGAAATTAATGTACTTACTCCTGCTTTCTTTTGATTAGTATCAACATGGTATGTTTTCCTGCATCCATTTACTTTTAATTTGGATGTGTCTTTATATTTAAAGTGGCTTTCTTATAGACAACATGTAGTTAAGTCTTGTTTTTTGATTTCTCTGATGGTCTCTGTCTTTTAATTGGTGCATTTAGACCATTGATGTTCAAAATGATTATTGATATTGTTGGATTAATATCTACCATGCTTGTTACTGTTTTTTGTTCTTGTTCTTAGTTTCTATTTTGGTTTTCACCCTCTCTCTGCTTTTTGTGTTTTTTACTGAGCATTTTATGATTCTATTTTCTCTACTATCTTAGCATATCAGTTATATTTCTCTTTTTACTTTTTTTAGTGGTTGTCCTAGAGTTTGCAAAACATGTTTACAGCTAAATCCAATGTATTATATCATATAAAACTATACCACTTCATGGTTAGCACAGATATCTTAAAATAACAAAGTAATTCTTATCCCTCCCTCCCATCCCTTGTAACATTGCTGTCATTCATTTCACTTATTTATAAAAGCATAAATAATATATATATGTATATATGCACATAATATGTATGCATAAGATATATACATAAGCATACATAGTCAAATACATTGTTGCTGTTATTAATTTGAATAAACTCTTATGTTAGATTAATAAGAAAATGAAAAGTTATTATTATACCTTCACCTATTTCTTCTTTGATGCTATTCATTACATAGATCTGTTTCTGACCTATAATATAGGTGCTTCTCTCTAAAGAATTTTAAATATTTCTTGTAACACAGATCAACTGGCAACAATATCCCTCAGTATCTGTTTGTTTGACAAAATCATTATTTCTCCTTTGCTGTTGAGGGATAATTTTGCAGAGTACAGAATTCTACATCAGAGGTTTTTTGTTTTTTGGGTTTTTTCCTCCCCTTCAACACTTTAAATACTTCATTCTCTTGTTTGCATGCTTTCTGGAAATTCGGATGTAATTCTTATCTTTTACCTTCTCTAGGTAAGGTATTTACTCCTCTGGCTTCCCTCAGGATTTTTTCTTTATTTTTGATTTTCTGCAGTTTCAAAATGATATGCCTGGGTGTAGTTTTATGTATGTATGTTTGTATGTGTGTTTGTATGTATGTATGTATTGGCATTAATCGTGCTTGATGTTTTCTAAGCTTCCTGGGTCTGTGTCTTAGTGTCTCACATTAATTTGGGGAAATTCTCAATCATTATTGTTTTAATTTTTTTTTTTCTGTTCTTTTCTTTCTTCTCCCTCTGGTATTCCCAGTATGTGTATCTGATATGTTTTGTAGTTATCCCACAGTCCTTGGATACTCTATTTTTTATTTTTTTTAATTTTTATTTTTTGTCTTTGTTCTCTTTTTTTTTTAGTTTTTGGGACTTCTACTGATACATCCTCCTTTAGGTCAGAGATTCTTTTCTCAGCTGTATCCAGTGTACTTAATAAGCCCATAAAAAAGCATTCTTCATTTCTGTTACAGCATTTTTGATCTCTAGCATTTATTTTTGGTTCTTTATTAGGATTTCCATCCCTCTGCTTCATTGCCCATCTGGTCTTGCATGCTGTCTACTTTATCTATTAGAGCCCTTAGAATATTAATTATAGTTGTTTCAAATTCCAGGTCTGATAATCCCAACATCCTTGTTATGTCTGGTTCTGATACTTGTTCTTTTTCCTCAAAGTGTGTTTTTTGTTTTTTGCCTTTGGTATGCCTTGTAATTTTTTTTAGTTAATTTTTTTTTCTTTTTTTTAATAGCCAGACATGAGGTATCAGGCAAAGAAACTGCTATAAATAGGCCTTGTAACAATGTGGTGAGTTAGTTGGGGAGGAAAGCATCCTGTAATCCTTTGACTGTTAGGTCTCAGACTCCTAGTGAGCCTATGCGTCTGGACTGTAAATCTCACAAACATTTCTCATTTTTCACCCCACTTAGGTGACACAAGCAGCTAGAGTGAGCTGGAGGTAGGTTTTTCCTTCCTTCCACCTGGAAGGCTAGAGCCAGCTGGAGTTGGTGATTTTCCTGCCCCAGGTCAGGCAGGCTCTGATAATGCACCAGCACTTTAGCGTCTGGTTAACTAGTTTCCCCTGAAGGTAGACCTTATAAAGAAAAGCAGAGTGCTCTGGCGTATTTCAAAATGGTTCCTCTTCCCTGACCCCTGTCAGAAGCCCACAGTGAATATTTTCAAATATTTACTATGGAAACCTGGTCCAGCTTCTGGAGATAAATCTTACAATATAGTAGGGGGTCTCTATATTACTTGGTCTCCCTAGAATTTTTAATTCTCAAACTTGTCCCCACTGAGCCTCCAGCTATTTGTCAAACAAGTTAAGCTTTTCCTATTGAAGCAGGGTGGTCCCAAGGTGGTTTTTGCTCATGAGTCTCTGCTCTAGGTAAGCTATGACTCCCTGTATTTGCCTTTATGTCTCTCCAGTCTTGGGGACATTGGCTTGCCCTGTGTCCTCTGTTCTTTTATGAATCCAAGAAGAATTGTAGATACTTCAACCCACCAAGCTTTTTTTTTTTTTTTTAATTTGCTGTTAGGATGGAGGGATGACTTCCAGACTCCTTATATATGGAATTGGAAACCAGATATGAGCAATAGGTATTAAATTTGAAAAACACTGCATGTCTCTGATGTTCCTGAAATCCAACTTTTAGATTTACATTATAGAGAAATCTTTCCCAATGTGTACAAGAATGTATGTACAAAGATGTTCATTGTAGCATTATTTATAGTTCAAAAAACATGGAAATAAATGCCCATCAGTAAGGGAATGGATAGAATACAGTTAGTGCAAGGCTCCTGGGTGGCTCAATCATTAAGCGTCTGCTTTCGGCTCAGGTCATGATCCCAGGGTCCTGGGATCGAGCCCCACATCGGGCTCCCTGCTCAGCGGGAAGCCTGCTTCTCCCTCTCCCTCTCCCCCTGCTTGTGTTCCCTCTCTCGCTGTGTCTCTCTCTGTCAAATAAATAAATAAAATCTTAAAAAAAAAAGAATACAGTTCGTACATACTTTGAACACTGTGTACAAAGAAATTAAAAATTAGTTTTACGTGCATCAACTTGGCTATATTCAGGAAAATAAGTGAATAAATCAAGTTGCAGAAAGATTTCATGTAGTTTTATAATATGTAAACAATCCCTCTTTGTATTTATAGAAATATTTATATATAGACAAAATATAAATACAAGGATTACAGAGTATTATAGTAAATTATGACTGTCGACCTACCCCTCTCTCCTCATCTCTGTGGAGAGATAGAATTAAAATTTTACTGGGAAGAATGGAATTAACGATTATTTGTAATATTTTATTTATTTTATTTTTTAAACATTTATTTTTTTCTTTTTTTACCTTATTTTTTTATTATGTTCAATTAGCCAACATATAGTAGTACATCATTAGTTTTTGATATAGTGTTCAACGATTCATTAGTTGCGTATAACACCCAGTGCTCATCACAACATGTGCCGTCCTTAATACCCATCACCTGGTTACACCATCACTCCCAAACCTTTCCCCTCTGTAACCTCAGTTTTTTCCTGTAGTCCATAGTCTCTCATGGTTTGTCTTCCTCTGATTTCTTCCCATTCAGTTTTCCCTCCCTTTCCCTATGATCCTCTGCACTATTCCTTATATGCCACATGAGTGAAACCATATGATAATTGTCTTTCTCTGCTTGACTTGTTTCACTTAGCATAATCCCCTCCAGTTCCATCCATGTCAATGCAAGGGGTAGGTATTCATCCTTGTAATATTTTATTTTTAAGAAAAATTATATAAGTCAAAATTGAGATAATCACTTTTAATTATGAAAGATAGATACACAAACTTTTAAAATGTTTTTACTGTACTTTTCTGTTTAATATAAGTAAACATTTTCTCAGTTAATATATTCTAATTGTAGAAAATTTAAAATGTGATAGCCATTGTGCTTGACTCTTCGCAGGCCTTCATAAAGTTTGGTTGAAATTAGTGATATGGAAATTATACCATATGTTCAATACTGTGTTCTGCATTTTTTCCCCATTTAATAGCATATTAGGAGAAATAGTGAAGGGTGGATATCTGGAGTTAGATTACTTTTGTTCAAACACCATATTCATGCGTGAACAATTTATTTAACTTCTTTGTGCCTCAGTTTCCTCAAAAGTAAAATGAAGCAACCCCAAAATGAGGTTGTGTAAAGATTAAATGAAGTAATAATGCATGTAAAATACTTGGCACAATAGCTGGCACATAGGAAGTTATGATATCTGTTAGACTTTGTTATTATTCCTCAGGTCACTTAAAACTTTTTGAATATATGCTATGAACGGGTGTATAATATTTTAATTTCACACTATTTTACAAGGCTTTACTTTTTACCACAACTTTTCCAATCCTAAGGTAATAGTTTTAACATATGTTCCAGTTAACTATGTTTATATCATGTTCCTCTTAAAATGGAGGTTATAGGTGGTAGTCATTGTTGAACCTTTACATATTTAAAGATCTTTTTCTATTGTGCACAAAGAGAATCAGTTATTGGATCAAAACATTTTTTTCCTCAAATCTCTGAAAATATTTGGTCATTTTCTTTTAGTATTGAGTGAGAAATTCAATGAAAATTTAAGCAAGTCGAATTTTGTTCTATTATACATAATATTTTGGTGTTAAATATAAATATAAGATATGCATATGATATATAAGAGATGCATAGTTTGTATCTGAGTGTTCTAAATCCTTATTGGTATTTAGTGGGACATGATGAAGCCTTTATACTGGTCTTTTTCTTTCTCTTTCAACTTTTAAAATTTTAATTCAATTATTTGGATATTGCTTTTGTTCTTTTTTTTTTTTAACAGATTGTTTTTTTCCCTGCAGGATTCCTAACATGTATAACACTCATAATTACTTCCTTTAGGGTTATTTTCCTGGTAAATAAAAGCTCCATGAAAACAGATAATCTCTTTCTCATTAGCAACTTTAAAGCTGAGTGATATTTTTGGAACAAAGTAGGAAGTAACTCCCTCAGTCTGTGTGCGTGCATTTGTGCTGTTCCCAGACTAGAAGCCTGCCTTTCCTCCAAGTTGTCATCATAATTCTTTTCCTCTCTTCTATAGAGTGTCTGATAGTCTTTGCTAAGGACTGAATGCTTGTGTCTCTCCTCCCCCTAGATTTATATTTTGAAGTCCTAATGATGTTAAGAAGTGGGACCTTTAGGAGATAATTAGGTCATGAGGCTGGAGCCTTTATGAATGGGATTAGTGCCCTTATAGGCAGAGCTACGAACTAGAAAGGTGATTTCTCTATATCCAATATGGGAGGATACAGCAAGGTGTCTCTCTGCAAACCAGGAAGGAAGTTTTTGCCAGGAAGCTAAGCTGCTGGCACCTCCATCTTGGAATTCTCAGCCTCCAGAATAGTAAGAAATAATTTCTGCTGTGTAAGCTACCCCGGTCTATGATATTTTTGTTAGGACAGCCTGAACGAACTAAAACAGGCTCCATTTCAACATTTTATTCATGCTATATTAATGTGCATGGTGATGCATTCCTACAACATTGTGAATTATTTCACTTTATTTCATTAGGCTTAATAAAAAGCATCATTCACTAATGTTATATAATTAGATCATATATTGTTTGGAATAAATCCATGTCAGTGAATAGTTTTTTAGTGACCTGCTCTACAAATTAAAATGTAACTTATTCTTAGCAAACAAAATGAAAATTTCCAGACATGTATTTATCTTCAGCTCAGTTACAACCCACTACTAACGGACATTGCCATCATAACTTCCTTTGCTTGTTTAGTCGTGGTTTCCTTTAGTTCTTTGAACATATTTATAGTGGCTGCTTACAGGTCTTTGTATTTTAAATGTGGCATCCATTTGTTTTCACAGGCAGTTTCTAGTGCCTGCTTTTTTCTGGTATATGGGGATTGTTTCTTTGTATGTCTTACAATTTTTGTTGTTGTTGGAAAATGGACTTTTAGATAATATAGTTGATTCTCATTATTCACAGATTCAGTATTTGTGAATTTGTCTTTTCACTAAAATTTATTATAACCTAAAATCAATACTCACTGTGCTTTTCTGATCTTTCATGGATATACACAGAACAGTGAAAAATTTGAGTCACTCAATGTGCATGTTCCCAACTGAGGTCGAGCAAGGTGATTGATGCTCTCCCTTCACTGTTTCCATGCTCATATTATAAACAAGTGTCCTTCTCAGAATCTATTTAGAGCTGTGTTACTGTGCTTTATGTTAGTGATTTTGGCTCTTTAAAATGGCCCCAAGCATAGTACTGAAGGAGGCTGTGATGTGCCTAAAGGAGAAAATACATGTGTTAGATAAGCTTTGGTCAGGCATGAGTTATATGCTGTTGGTTGTGAGTTCAATGTTTATGAATGAACAATATATATTAAATAAGGTGTCTTTAAACAGAAACACATGTATGATAAGGTTGTGAATTGATGCATTGACAAAAATATTGTGACCAGAGGCTGAAAATGCAGGAATTTACCCCTTATTTCCCCTAGGAGCAAAAGGTTCAGTATTCACTAGTAGAGTGTTTGCAGTGACTTTGTAGAATATAACTACCATGAATAATGAGAACCAACTGATACTGTAGCAACCTTTGTTCTGACCTCCCCTCTATCCTACCTCACTGGGCTGGTTTTGTCTCAGGGCTCCCTTCCCCTGACCATAGCCAACAGTTAAACCCATTATTTGCTGGTTGATTGCTCTATTATTTTCAACAATGCCTTTAGGCATAAATTGATTCACAGACTGATCCAGGTTTTGAAGGGATAGTTTCTGAGGTCAATAGTTCAGATTTATCTGACCCCAAGAAGGCTCTTTGTAGAGGTCTCTTTTATTCTTTCTTTCCACAGACTCACAGGCCTACAGCTGATCCTGCATCTCCAAGGAGTCTATCAATCTCCTTTTGATTGCCTTTCACCGCAACTTTCAGTTTTTACAAGTGTCCTTAGCCTTGATCTTTTCCATGTACTGTTGTAAATTAAGTCCACTTTCTTTGGGGAAGGATTGGGGCTCTGTTCTATAATCTGCTTTTCCCCCCTGAGCAAAATTTCTGAGCCATTGCCCTGGTACCCATAGTGAGAACCATGGTATATGCTTTTCTCTGAGTGACATTCCACTTTAGGAACTGAGCTCTTGGTAGATAGATGGGGCAGCAGCCCTAGGTCTCGGTTTGTCTCTCCCAGTGTGTAACCCTAATCCTACTAGTTGGGGCAAGGGCTTTTAGGACCCCACTATTCTCAGCAGTGCTGTTCCCAAAGTAGTGCTTGTCTACAAGTAGGGGCTGAATGGATGAAGGGAGCCCTAACCCTCAGCCACAGTGGCAGAGAACTTAGCTTCAGCAACAGGTAGTTGGGGGAAGATAATTGCTAATGCCCTGCCCATCTTAGGAAGTTTGCCCTCTGACAGGGAGCTGGGAGGAGAGAGAGCCCTGTGTTCTTGGCTATACCAACTGATGGTGGAGTTTCTGTCTTGTTGAGCTGGGAGGCTGGAGGGAGGGTGCTGGACTTGTTTGAAACAATGCAGACTTTTGTAGTTCTTACCAAGTCTTGGAAGATTTTCTTGAATAAATATTTATCACTTGTTATATTCCATTAGGACTTACTTTAAAATATTTTTAAAAGCACATTGGAAATGCATCTTAAGAAGATCTAGAAATATCATGTAGATTAATATATTCGAACCAAGTGAGCAGTAAAAAAATATATTGAGTTAAGATTGCTGATAAAATTTTAAAGTCTCATTGTCTCTTTTCATTACAAAGTCTAGACTGACTTACATTTTAGAGACACATTTAAAATAACCATGATGTCATATGTGTTGACTATTTTAAAATATTAAATCTGTAAATCTTACAGCACAAAAGTATAAATCTTAAAACAATCAGAAGATATACTATTTAGACTTTAAATAATAGGTTAAATTTTTGATGAATATCTTCCAAATTGGAATTTTAATATGTAATAAGCAATTTTTAATTTTAATACAATAAATTATTGTCTAAGGCTTCTTACCTGATAAGACAGCAAATTTGTGTCATAAATTATTGATATATTTTTCATTGATAGTCTTCAAGATATTAATGGTTTTTCCTCTTTGCTTTCCTTCTGTTTGGTGTTAAATTAATGTTAAACCATTACATGTCTATATTTTCCAAATACCCAGAAAATATACTTATTCCTTTAATAAAAATCTAATAAATATTATTTTAAAAGGATAGTTTTATCACTATATTTGGTACATTTACCAACATATCAATTAATATTTTCAAATATTGTTTACAGCTATAACAAAATAGTATAGTGATATAGGCCAACTATAACAAATTTTATAGTTGGACTTTTGAATTATTATACGTTATTAAATAAATAAAATGAGCAAATAATGTCCATTTTCCAACTGCTAAATTTTTGATTTCCTGCCATCCTCTTTTATAACACACTTTTAGCTTTCCTTTTCATTTATTTGTACCTTCTTCAAATTCTTTTAACCAAAAATGTGAGTCTATCAACTTCAGTTGACTCAACCAGTGTAACAAAATTTGAATTAGAACAGGATCCTGGTATATAATCACCACAACAACTGATTTGCAATTAACCAACAATTGAATAATATTGATTACGACCACCATTGCTGTAGGAGGTCGTGGAGGGAAAACAGCATGAAGAGATTTTTGTACTCCTTTTCCTAGCTCATATCAAAAATAATAATTTTTTTGTGCCTCTCTTCCTTCTCTTTTGTGGGTTCCCAAAGCCACTTTCTTTTTTTTTTTTTTTAAAGATTTTATTTATTTATTTGAGAGAGAGAGAATGAGAGATAGAGAGCACGAGAGGGAAGAGGGTCAGAGGGAGAAGCAGACTCCCCGCTGAGTAGGGAGCCCGATGTGGGACTCGATCCCGGGACTCCAGGATCATGACCTGAGCCGAAGGCAGTCGTTTAACCAACTGAGCCACCCAGGCGCCCCTCAAAGCCACTTTCTAATTAGTGAGCTGATTCCAAGTTCTTTAATGGTTTAGACACAAGTATTGAGAATTCCATATATCTTCCCCTATAATATAAGGTTCTATTTTACTTAATCTTCTAATATTTCTCTAAGACTAAAATTAAAAATTTTTGGACCCAGATCCACTCCAAAGGCATTCTAAAATGATGGGTTTTCTTGTTTATTTTTCTCTATAACTCTGACAGATCACTTAATTTTTTTCTTCATAAAGTTTCAATTCCTTTCTGTCCTTTGTCAAAAGTGCCAAGGATCCTTTGGTTGTAAATTTAAGTATTTCTCTCATCTTTTTAGCCAGTTTATCAGCTTCCTATATCCTAACTTCCTTAGATTAAAGGTAGATAACCTCGTTTTAATATGGTAGGCAATGTGTGTTCTGTCCTTAAAAGCCTCATTTACTTCATTATTTTAGATAATGGGATGGCTATGTTGTTACAATAGAGACCACTGGCGTCAAAGGCACCAAGAAATAGAATATGAATGCATGCAGTGATGCAAATCCATCTCCCTTCCTGCAAACCCAACTAAATTGAATGTCCTACTGATGAAGATCTGATCATATCATATGTAAGTACTTATCAGTTTATTAAAAATTAACAAATGGAAAAAGTACATAAATCAGCATTTGATATTACTTGAAGCTTTAAGAAATCTTGATTGATGTGTCTAGTGTAGTTTTTAGTAACAAGCATTTGGAGTTACACAAACTGGTCTTCAAATCCTGTCTGTGGCACTTAGTGGGTGACTTTGGAAAGGTATTTAACTTCTCTAAGTTTCAAATTTCCCAGCTGTAGAATGGGAATAGTAACATCTGCTAGATTAAAATAGATGTACAGAGAGCACCTCTGTTTCCTATATCACTCCTGATCCTGCTTTCTTTCTGGAAGACCAGCTGCATACTTCCCTTTTGATTTTTAGAAATGCCTTAACAAGAACAAGAACAGCACAGCAACTTATTATAAACAGTCATATAGCACTAAACATCTAAGCTCTGTTCTATATCTTTTGAAAAACAAGGTCATTTCATGGTCACAATAACTTTATGAGATAGGTGATATTATTATTTCCATTTTACACATGAAGAAATTGGAACAGAGAGTTGCTGGATAACTTGTCTGAAGTCATATGGAAAGTAAATGGCAGAGCTGGATCTCTGAACAACCATGAGCGGTGGTTTCTATATTGTTATCCTTCCAGTATCCATCCCTTGTGCTTGATCCTGCTTGTCTTTGGTTTGTGACACTTGCAACCAAAATCCTCCTAACGCGTGCCTCACACACAGTATTTAAAATGCCTTCAAAAAATAACAGGAGTAATCTTAGCAGCAGCAATCCTTCTAGCACTGGTGATTATTATTAATTTTTATATTTTACTTTTTATTATTAAAATTGAGTTATTTACTCTATAGCATTTTGATATGTGTCAACATGTAAAATACTCTGAATTGCTTATAAGCAAGTTTTTATTATGTAAATTTACAGTGGAATTGAGTGATAAACCAACTACTGTATAACAACAAAAATGTTGAAAAGGAGACATAAAATAACACAAAAAGCTGAATTAAGATATAAGCATATGTGTAAAGTAACTGAATAGCTTATGAAAAACTGTCAACATGTAGTCAGTGTAAGAATTGAATCAACTAAGTTTTAAATTTAAAACTGTTTTCAAGTGATTTTGCTTCATTTTTATTTCTTCTTTATGTTTGCCTTAAATTAATGCAGAAGTTCTTATACTTAGGGAGAAATGTACTATAAATTATTGCCCTAAATGTGACAACACGTTTGCAAGTTATTAATGTGCTTATTAGAGAAATATTCTGTATTTCCTTTGAAAATCTCCTAGTGCTTTTTTCTTGTTAAGAAAATCTTCAACCTTTTGCCTCAAGCATTGTTTTTTTCTGGGTGATATAATCCCAAAGAGCATTGGTGATGAATAATTTTAATAGAGAGAATAAAAATACCTTTTATAAAGGATATAGTCCAACAGAAATAATTTCTTTTCTAACAGACAATGTTTTTTCTCAGCCTCCTTGGTTTTATCTTCAAGATCAAGACAGTAAATCTCACTTTGCCTTTCATCCTCTCTATTAATGGTTGTGTACAGTTTTTGGTCAATCCAGTCAGAGTGCCAGATAGACTACCAGCTAAAAGTTGCAAAAAGATTTACACACACAAACACATACACACACTAAAACACTATAAAGTTAGAGATGTCCAGAAGATAAGAATTTTGAGTCGCTTTTTTTCCTTTGTTTTATTCTCCTTCTTTCAAATATTGGATTATTAAAATCTCTGGGGATGTGAAGGTTGTTTATTTACAGGTATATCAAAATATAAAACAATTATTATATGATCTAATGATATAATCAGGCCAAAGTTACTACTTTTTATGAAGCTGAGGAAGAATGATAGATTTGTAAATTGAAGTATATTTGCATTCATAAACAATATTAAGGATGTTCCTTAACAAAAAATCAGTGACGATTTCCTCACTCTACTTTTACTGTTCTATTTTCCAGCTTGATTCAATTTTTACGGTAATTCTTATCTATTTATCTATCTTCTATCTATTTTTCCTTTAATAGTACCCTTTCCATCTAATAGAATATTCAAAAGAACTTTAAAATCTTTAAAGAATTCTTATAAAATTAAAATGGACTGAACAATTTGAAGAATTTTAGGCTGTTTTGAACAAAGACCTAAATAACCATTCAAATAACTTGACATTCTTTACAGAGAGAGAATCTTTTTATTTTATTTTATTTTATTATTTTATTTTATTTTATTATTTTATTTATTTATTAGAGAGAGAGAGTACAAGCAAGCAGAGCAGCAGATAGAGGGAGAGGGAGAAGCAGGCTCCCCACTGAGCAGGGAGCCTGACATGGGGCTTGATCCCAGGACCCCGGGATCATGACCTGAGCTGAAGGCAGATGCTTAACCGACTGAGCCACCCAGGCGCCTCAGAGATATAATCTTTTACCATGATTTCAAAATTTACAAATTTGTCTATATTTGTCCTACATCTGGGACCTCAGTAAAAAACAGAGTTTTAAGGTTATGGGAGCCAAGCCTTTGAACAGCTGTGTAAATGAAACAAGTGGCTGAGTAGATATCTTCAAATCATCTCACTTTTTCAAGTATTATCAGTGAAAGTGGTCACAAGCAGAAGATATTAGCAGGATAAATAATAGTGACAGTAAAGCAAATTTTCTGGTAGAACAGGGATCTAGAGTTGGCCAGAGACACTTATCTGATAAAGTGGCAATAGGATCGGGCACCTGGGTGGCTCAGTTGATTAAGCGACTGCCTTCAGCTCAGGTCATGATCCCGGAGTCCCGAGATCGAGTCCCACATCGGGCTCCCGGCTCAGCGGGGAGCCTGCTTCTCCCTCTGACCCTTTCCCCTTTCATGCTGTTTCTCTCTCTCTCTCAAATAAATAAATAAAATCTTTAAAAAAAAAGTGGCAATAGGATCAAATTTTATAGTATTTGAGGGCTTGGGAGGGTGAACCAGACTTTGTGGCTTGTGTAATCTAGTCACATAAACCTGACCCAAAATACATGCCACAGAATATCCACGTAATTCAATTATTCTCTGTATCTCTTCCTTATTGTGAACACTAAAGATACCATGAATACTCAGTATTTACTGCTCTGGTTAAGTATCTAGGAACCACATTTCAATTTGTTTTTACATATGCTGCTTTTGACAAATATAAGGAAATATGTCAAATTATATACCTAACTCTGTTGTATCCCTTGAAAGGATATTAATAATATATCCTATGTTTAAGGAAAAAAAAAAGAAAAAGAAAAGCCTAAGGTAGAAATATTCTGTGAATGGACTCCAGTCGAGCCATTATTTGAATAATCTCATGGAGAACAGCTCCAACTCATGTGGAGAACTGCAGATAAAATATATAGAATTCCGGTTACTCTGAGCTATGACAGGGAGCTTCATTAAGGATGGGGTTCAAAATAAAGGTGATATAGTCTAGACATGTGGAATTTATACGTACACTTACCTTAACCCAGTGGAAATAAATAATCAGGGCTGATTATTTGTGAATTTATAGTTCTGAGTCACACTGCAGTGGAATTACTCTCAGTGTGTACATTTGATGATATTCTTGTGGTAAGTAACTGATTCTGATATGCTGGAAAATATGCTACACAAAGGGTATATTTAAAGTAATATCAAGTAAAAATAGAAATTCCAATCCCCGAGTAATGATAATGAAAAATTATTCAAGCAACAATTAAACAGGGATCCTCTTGTTTGCAGAACTGCCTCACGCCATGTTTAGTTACAGAGGCTGCAGCGGCAAATCAATAGAGAGCAATGCCCCATTTATTCTGCATTTCTGGGTAATGAGGTGTTCCAACAAAGAGAATTTTCCCATGAAGTTTACCCTTTCAAAAAAAAAAAAAAAGTGTTTCCGAAAGCCACTTTCTAGCCTGTGGTCTACCAGTGCTGAAACCTGTAATACTCAGATTGTCATCTGCAAATTTGAAAAGTCCATTGCTAACTCCAAAGTAAGTGTTTTTGAAATCTTTCTAAATAGTTATGTCTGCCTTTTTTTCCTAAACAGAGCTAAAGCCTCTAGAGAATAAAGAATTCAAAAGTATTAAAGTCATAACTGTTTTCAATTCTCACGTTTAATCTGGATAACACCCATACACAAAGAAAAGAAGTTCTTATATTTTCTCTTATTGAGAACTTTTTTTTTTTTTTCCCAAAGAGGACACTGGAGAATCAGCTGCCTGACCCTAGAGCTATGCTTGGAAGTATTTCTAGAGACCATTTCTGTATGTGAACCTAGAAATGCAAAGCTGGAGAGTCTCTTCTGGCTTCCTTAGTGTAACCTCCTCATTTTAGGATGAGGAAACTGAACACCATCACGAGGAAAGACTTACAGCCCATTAAGGGTCAGTGCCATTACCATAGCCTACATTAAGGGTTGGAAAACCATGGCCTGCAGGTCAAATTCAGTCTTTCTTCTGTTTTTGTAAATAAAGTTTTATTGGAACATGCCCCATTAGTTTATATATTATCAGTGACTGTTTTCCTGCTACAAGTGTAGAGTTGGTTAATTGTAACAGAGACCAAATACAGAGATATCTGGTCCACAAAGCCTAAAACACTTACTGGCAGTCCCTTTTGGAAAACATTTGCTGACTCCTGCCTTAAATCAGCCAGTTCACTGTCCAATACTTTTCCCACTCTTTCCTAATACACGGTTTTTGCTTGCTGGACTTGCCTCATACATAGGTACAAATAACACACAGGGACCTATAGAACCTTATAAAGAGATTCATATGTTAGTGCTTTGTCTACATATCTGCTTCCATAGGGCAAAAATCTGAAGATCAGACTGTTTCAAACCACACTAATCTTAGACCGCATTACTTTAAAAACACACTATGTCACATTGCTCCACTCCAAATTAATGAGGTGGGAAGGATACAGAAAGAATACATCTCCTTTTAATCTTCTTCCTACAGTGCATGTTTAAATCATTTAGTCTACTGGAGGAAGAAAATAGATGAGTTAGTTGTTCATAAGCCTTGCTACATTATTATTACAATAAGAAATTTGGTAATAATTTTTGATGTGTGGTATTTATTTATGAGAGTAAATATAAATTGCACCTGCTTTAGAATTGAAAACTCCTATGAATTCACTTATGACTATCAATTAAAGGGTGTCTAACCCAGTAAGCAAGTGTGTCCACCCCCCCCCCCCACTCCCCATGGCACAGCCATCTATATAGAAGCCTGGGTAATGAGCAAACTCCTGATGAAATTCAAAACACTTCAGACAAGCTTTCTCAAGCACAAAATACTGCTTTTAATTGGTTCTTAACTAAATTAATTAAGCTGGTATGACTCACTCTCCAGTCACAACTCAACTTGAAAAACACAAAGGAATATGGCTGGGATAACAAAAGCTAACAGTCCTGAATTGCTCCTGATTTTCATATTAACAAGGGAGTGCAGACTAGAGAGAAAAGGTTAATTTGTTTTTTAATAGGCTTTTAAAAGATGTGATCAGGTCTAGTGTGATAATTTATGGGTAATCATATGTTTAGAGGCAAAAGGGATTAATCTTTTAATATTAGAGCCATTTTGGTATAACATAAAGTTCTCTTCATAGTAACTTTAAAAGTTGGGTCAGACTTCCTTTTTGAGCAAAGGTGCCAAACTGACATAAAAAGAAATTTTGTCTGAGCAGCAACACGGTAAGAACAGAATGACAGAAGTACTCCTTGAACAAACCTTATTCGTAGTCTATGTCCTTCTTCATTTTGCTGTATCTCGTGACTTAAATATTATTTCCGCTGACTTTATGTTGGTGGTATTGCACAGTGAACAACTGAGCATGAACTGTGTTCTGAACCTTCACGAGCCAAATGAGAGAGAAAACAATGTGTCCTTGTCTTCTCAGTCAGTCATTACTCCTAAAATTGTAATTCCTTAAGCAGAAGTTGACTAAACTCAATTGCAATTACTTTTCCACATTAGAATCTTGTGAGAAGCACCCACAAAGTGAGATATCAGTGTGCAAAAACAGTATATGAGAGTAGAAGTCCACAAACTGTGTTGAGGGCTCTTATGGGTTGATTTGTGTCCCCCCCCAAAAGATATAGTAAAGTCCTAAGCCCCAGTGCCTCATAATGTGACCTTATTTGGAAATAGAATCTTTACAGAGGTAAAGCTCAAGTTAAATGAGGTCAGTAGGATGAGTCCTAATCCAATATTGCTGGAATCCTCATAGAAAGGGGAAATCTGGCCACAGACAAACATGCATGCAGGAGAGAAGATAGGGGGACATACAGGGAGCAGACAGCCATGTGACTGGAGTGATGCATCTATAAGTCAAGGAATGCCAAGGATTACTCCAAACATCAGAAGCTAGAATAGGCAAGGAAGTATGCTCCCCTAGGATGTTAGAAGAAGCACGGCTCTGCTGACACCTTGATTTCAGACCTCTAGTCTCTAGGACTGTGAAGAAATAAATTTCTATTGCTTTAGGCCACTCGGTTTTTGATGCTTTGGTACAGCAGCCCCAGGAAACTAATACAGGACATTAGGCACGATCGTTTTTTCATGGTCTAGTGAAAAAGTTCAGGAAAAGAGTGAGAAAGATAGATAGAAATAAACAATGTTATATTGTGTGAGATACCCGCATTTTGGAAATTTAAAAATCGATCTTATGTGGCTAGAAGAGCAGCACCATTTCAGAAATGTGAGACCACCCCCACTTTGTTCATCTCCTCCTATTGGATCAGTCTTGATGAAACCTGACCCTTTGGGTGGTATGTCTGCCATTGAGACATGCATCTCTTATGGGTAGATGGGATACATGAAAGCTCAGATGTGATGCTATGCTTGCCCATTGGTTCAATGCTAGTGACTAACAGGGTTGATATGTACACAGACATAGTGTAAGATCTAATCATAAAAGCTCTACTTGAAAGACCCTCCAGATATAAGTTGTGTCTTGGAGAAATATATATAATTAGGAGAAATTATTTATTGTTAATAGGGACTTTATAGATGTGGAAGGACCTTTAAATTTATCCTGTCCAAACCCTTGCTGAACACCGCAGGGCTTTTTATGTAATGAAATGTAACTTCCGTTGGTAAACCACTTCCCCTCTTAGCACCGCTAGGACCATTGGACTACACCTGCAGACACAGCTACAGCCCAGCCTCTGAGGTGGGCTGATCTCCTGGGTCTCGCCCTCTCACATATCTGGGCCTGGCTCTGTGCTCTGACCTACTTTAGATTTCACATTCTTGGCTCCATAAATTCATTTTATTTTCTACTCATGTAATTGTGTCTGAGTCTTCAACCATATCAAATGAGTTAAATAATAAATCATTGCCAAAGCTTTCTCCTTTAGCTGCTGTATCATCTTCTCACATCCCAATCATTTGGAGCCTGTACCAGCTTCAAGTTACCCCCACTACCAAAGAATGAAAAACGTTTTTTTTTTACCCTCAAGTGTCAAATCAATCCATGACCTACAGCAAACTTAATTCCTTCATCTCAATTCTTCTGAGAAAATTTACTAAAGACCTCAGTTTTCTTAGTTGCAACCTCACCTTTGTATCTTTTTGTTGTGTCCTATTTTTGAAAATCTCCCCTCTTTAGGTCCACATACCAACTAATTGAATGCCAATTTAGACCATTCTGATAAGGGGAAGAACACAGATTTCATCCCAGTGGGGCTAATTTTTAGCTTTATACGACACACATGTCACTGCATTGTACATAGAATCCAGCTAAACGTCTGCCAAATTTAGTATAATGCTGGTACATAACTTAGAAAACATACTGTATAAATTTTCTGAAAAAAACATTCATTGCTCACTTCAGGCAAGGAAGAAGCTTTGAAGAGAACTACATGGAATAGAAAGGAAGGAGACACTAAGTGTTTGAATCCTACCAATCTACCCTGGATGTTAACAGAATGACAGATAAAAATCTTAGACCCTCTGTGTATCTATTTTTTTTCAAAACCGGTAGTTATATTTAGGCATATTGTAAAATGTATGCAAATATTTGAAAGACACCATTATGAATTTATTCAAATACATAGATACATAATTTCAGTTTTCACAGTAGTTTAATATAGTAAGTTTATCTGTTCCTTCCACTTAGTCTGAAAACTGTCAGATAGAAAAATGGTGCCTCCTACAGAGTATTACCATTCCCAAAGTCACATAGAGCCACAAACTGGTCAAATCAAAATTCAAATACAGAATATCTATTGACTCATTTGGTAATAATTTTTGATGTGTGGTATTTATTTATGAGAGTAAATATAAATTGCACCTGCTTTAGAATTGAAAACTCCTATGAATTCACTTATGACTATCAATTAAAGGGTGTCTAACCCAGTAAGTAAGTGTGTCCACCCCCCCCCCCCACTCCCCATGGCACAGCCATCTATATAGAAGCCTGGGTAATGAGCAAACTCCTGATGAAATTCAAAACACAAACACTAATTTAGGTACCTACTTTATGCTAGACCTATGCTTGGACGAGGCCAGGAATTTTCTTGTTATATCATTATGGCTTTGAACCATATGCTCTAAATAGATAAAATAGAAAGATAATCATTTTTAAAAGTCGTTCAATTGTTTCAAAACTGTCATATTTTTTCTTTTGGTTTAAGCAGTAGAATTGTTTGAAGCTCAAAATATACAATCCAATAGCATTAAATGATCATTTCTGAACACTTCTGAACTGTTAGTATATTATTTACATGAGGTGTGAAATTATAGTATCTTCTCTAGATTAACTTTATGTCTAAGTATCAGTAAACATGAGCAATGCCACTCTTAAAATGACTTTAACTTGGAAACCATATCTGTACTTTTCTAATAGAACTATGGAGTCACACTTATAATTAGATTTTGTAACCCAAAATAAAGCATCCTGTTTTGTTTTATGTAAACAATGTTAACAACTGACAGGAGAGATATCATATCAATAACTTTCTTGTCATCTTTGTTAAAAAGAATCACTTGCTTGTTTTCTATGATTCAGATGGAAGGCCTGGAAACAGAATCTTTTATTTTTTTAATTATTTATTTTAAATATTTTATTTATTTAATTGAGAGAGAGACAGAACACAAGCAGGTGGGAGGGGTAGAAGGAGAGGGAGAAGCAGGGTCCCAGTTGAACAGGGAGCCACACATGGGGCTCGATCGCAGGATCCTGGGATCATGACCTGAGCCAAAGGCAGACACTTCACTGACTGAGCCATCCAGGCGCCCCCAGAATCTTTTACAATAAAAAACACTGCTGCTTAAAATCTAACTGAATGTACTGGGGCATTCAAAATGACTTTGTAAATTGCCTTAATCAGGGAATTGAGAAAAATAAATCAACTTTAGGTAATTTGGAATTATGTTACAACCAAACCAGCTTTCCTTGTTACTCAGCACTCAGTGTCCTGCTTTCCTATCTTTAAAGAAGTTATCCATTTCACAGGCATTCAGAGCCTTTTTTTAAAAAATTGAAGTAAATTGGTATATAACATGATATAAGTTTTAGGTGTATAGCATTGTATTTGATATTTGTATATACTATGAAGAGATCACTACCATAAGGCTAGTTACCTTCTCTCACCTTAAAATTGAACTCCTTCACCTATTTTGCCCATCCCCCCAACTCTATTCCCCTCTGGTAACTACCAATCTTTTCTCTGTATCTGAGTTTTTGATTTTTGGATTCTACATATAAGTGAAATCATACATGATTTGTCTTTTTCTGCCTAACTTATTTCACTTAGCATAATATCCTTAAGGTCCATCCATGTTGTTGCAAATGGCAAGGTCTCATTCTTTTTTATGGCTGAGTAGTAGTTCATTGTGTATATATTGTTATGTGATACCCTTCTTTATCTTCTGAATTTATTGTTCAACCTTGCCCTACCTTTTGTTGTTTCTTGGCCCTTTGTGATTTTCAAAATAGCCTGATCTATTCTTGTTAGGTCCCAGTTGTTGAGAGTATGTCAAGAGTATGCCAAGTGCCAAGAGTATGCCCAGTTGTTGAGTTAGGTCACAGTTGTTGAGTGTCTGCCTGATCTATTCTTGTTAGGTTCCAGTTGTTGAGAGTATGCCAAGTCGTTGTTCCAAAGGAAAGGATCTCAGACAGTGCCTAGTTTCAGGCTAATTGTAAGCAGGACTCTCAGGCAGCAGTTTTAAAGTATAAATATATGCACTCTTGAAGTGTATATAACTTCCAAACTGGGAGATCTGTGTCTCCTGGGTGACAGTTGCAAAAATTGTGGCTTTTGTTGTGTGTGTAAGCCCCTTTCTGGGAAGTATCAGCAAGCAGCAGAGAGGCTGACGGAGGGCACTAATATGGTGCCTTGCCATCCACATTCTCTGGGCTGGGGGCTTCTCTAGCCTCTGGATATGTGGCTGGCCCAGGGTCTGTCCCTCCGCCTGAAACTCCAAATTAAGAAAATAGGCCTTTCTCACATGAAGATTGGGGGTATGTTTCAGTCTAATGTTTGTGCAGTGCCCTGGTGGTAAACTGCAAGGGACTGTCTTTGTGATTGCTTTTAGACCCTTGAAGCCTAGAAACACAATTCTCTCTGGCTGCCATAGCCAGGTGCTAATAAGTCATGCCCTGTGTGGGCTGCAGGTGCTTGCTGGCTGGGGTGAGGTGGGCTAGGCTGCATCTGTTGTGTGTGGGGGTGGACTCTCACTAAGGCTAGTTTTCTAGAAGGGTGGTGCAAAAAAAATGGCATCCTCCAGCACTGGCACCAACGAGGCAGAAGGATGCAAAAATGGTGCTCACTATGGCCTCCAGCCCTGGAGAGAGTCCCAACAGATTCCTACCTCTTCAGCAGACACATTAAGAATAACAAGTGAGTGTTTTTGCATATGTTTTAGGCATCTTTCAAACTGTTGCTTTGGTGCTGGGTCCCAGGGCAAGCGGGTCCTTGTGTGAGCCCGTTAAGAACAAATTTTCCATTCCCTCTACCCTAAGGTTCTCTTGGATGTAAGCCTCATAGTTGTTTTTTTTTTAAGATTTTATTTTATTTATTTGAGAGAGAAAGAGCAAGAGAGGGAGAGGACAAGAGGGGATAGGGTCAGATGGAGAAGCAGACTCCCCGCAGAGCAGGGAGCCCGATATGGGACTTGATCCCAGGACTCCAGGATCATGACCCAAGCCGAAGGCAATCACCCAACCAACTGACCCACCCAGGCACCCAGCCTCATAGGTTTTTAATTCCAGGTATTTGGAGGTTAATCTCTCTGGTGCAGTTCCCAGGGGTTGGGATGCCTCATGGGGGACACAAATGCTTTGCTTCTCAGGGACAATCTCCATAGTTTGAGATCCTTCCCCATTGTGGGAGCAGAGCCTGGAGTGAGGTTTCTTGAAAGACCATGTCTCTGCCCTTTCTACCTGTCTCAGTGTGGCCCTTTTTTCCTTTGTTGCAGAGGTGCTGTTCAGCTAGCTCCCTGGTTCTTTTGAGAGGGGATTGTTTGACATGTAGCTGTAGATTTGTGTTCATGGAATGAAGTGAGTTCAGGATCTTTCTATGCCATCATCTTCACTAAGTCTCTCCAAAAGCTTTTAATAATCTGTCATTTGAAATAATCCATGGATATTTATTTTTACTAATTTATTCATTCACTCCAATCTCCACTTTACTCATTAAGCTGTGGGCTTTTAAATTCTGTAGTATACTGGTTCTATAAATCTGCAGAGTTTGTTATAGCTTTCAGTACCATTCTATAATCCCAGGGTATGGCTTTGAAATTTGAGGCACCCTGAACCTCCAGATAATAACGTGATGGGTAGAGTCAGCTAATTGTTCAGGCCAGGCCTGCTGGGAAGTTAACACCCTCACAGATTCACCATGACCCAGCGTTCCTGATTCAGATGCTCACTTTGTTGGTATATCCAAGTGTGATCAGTCTCTCATTCTCAGTGATCATACTTAAAAGAGATTGATTTATAAGCCAGAATGCTAATAATTTTCAACTGGGTAGGAGAACTTGGCATCTGCTCACCATAGTCCTTTCCAAGTGAAAAGGTTTATTCAGATAAATGAAGATCAAGAGGTTGCCTGTTGAGTACTATATAATAGAAAAGAAATTTACTATTTTAAAAGGATTTCTTTATCCTAACGGAAAACAATTTGCCTCCATTGCAGAGGAATTTTAGTTTAAGGGAAAGGGATCCATCATAAGGAATACCACTGTCTTCTGAGGATATCAAGAAAACTATCAAAGCTCTAACTCATTACATTTCAATACCTCACCCTTTTGTTGCGTTTAATGTTACATACCTCCATTTTCTTTCAAGACACATTGAATATTTATTTTTGTTATCTTAGATTTTTAAAGTTATGATAGGAAAACTCATTAATTTTATTAAGAAGTTTTGTCAAAATTATAGCATGAATTATTTCTTTGGTTTCTCAAACACCCGATTCTAAATATTGTTTCATTTGCTTATTCACAATTTTATATTCATTTATTCAACAATAGCATAATGAGTCTTGTTCATTTCAATCAAAGAGAATATATCTTTCTTTTCTTTGAACTTTCATTCAATTACTTCCTTCAATAATTTCCTTGAATAATTTTTAGAACTACTTTTGTAATTCAAGTTTGGACTCGATTTTTAAAGTCTATTCCGGTTAATTCTAATATTCTAAAGAATACCTAAGTTGATTCTAGGTCCCTGTTCTAAAGTTCTAAACATCCTCATGGAGGATGTTTCTGGAAATCTGAGCTCTCAGTGGCCTGTCATTAACAGCAGGAAAAGAATGAATGCTTCAACGAACCCTCAGAGATTGTTTTAATATGGAATATGGATTTATCTTTTAGCTCTAGTCCTAGAGTTAAGCCAAAGGGGTCGATAATATTATGGGGTTAATCAGCTTTAAACATGAGCTAAATATTCCTAAACATGACAGCATACATCACCATAAAAATCACAGGGAATGTAAATTTTCTCAAGGATACAGACTCTGGTTATTCTCCAATCTTCTTACCCTTTTTTGTGATTAGTTTTCAGTATTATATTTATGTTTCAATATAATATGTTTTTAAGGAAGATGGGATATATCAAATTTTATCTCTCAAAATCATACTGATTCCTCATAAATATAGATAGATCCCCAAAAATGGCATATCCAGTCTGTTTGCATCACTGTTGCAAACAAGACTGTTAAAAAGACAAGCAGGAATTGTCTCCCTTGACCTTGATAGGGTTGCAAGAAGTTCTTCCCTCTTTTCTGAAGTGTTAGAGGTTGATAGCTTACTCTCCTCAGTCTGAGAGTTGAGTCACTGTTTTTTCAAACCAGAGGAAAGAATCAGACATGCTGCTGAAGAAAAAATTAGGGTTGGCTCAAATATCAGATAAGCACCTACAAAGTATAGTCTATCACTTCACTCAATATGAGATCTAGACTTATGATAGTCCATCAACTTTCAGATCTTACATTTTAGTTGGCTTCAAACTATGAATTTCTAAGGAAGTTATTATAATAAGGAGATCATGAGGGCTATAGCAACATATAATTAATCTGATTATATTGAGATTATACTTTCTAAAAATAACTAATACATAAAACAATTATATTACATGGTGGGTGCAAGACATAATGTATAGGTATCTTTTGTCTTTTTAAATAAAATCTGGTACACAAATATATCCACTTATTAATGGGGATAAATGAAGTGATAATCAGCACTACAAAAAACATTCCTGGCTAACCTCTAATAATAAGAACCTTAAGTACATTAAAATATGACTGAATTTAGAAAATTTTTTCATGTATTTTTTAGAAAAACATCTATTTCATAAATTTAATTTACAAATGAATGCAAAACTTGTCTGTGACATTCCTGGCTTATTTCTCCTTTGTAATCGCAAACCTCAGATTCTTACAGAACAACTAATAATTTGTTCCTCTTTGTTTTTTGTCTTTTGCGGGAAAACATTGGTATTTAGAAATACAAGTGTCAAAAAGCTTACACATAATAAATATTGCAAAAAGAGAAATAATCATGTAGCTTTGTAAAATTCTTGTGAAATACTTTTGCCCCAATTGCTATTAATCTGAAAGTTCATGGGTCTGGTAGAGAAAACTGCCAACTGAATCTGCCTCAGCAAAGGTAACAGGACTATGATTGAATTTCATTTGTGCCCGTCACATATGCCCTAAAAACATTAGCAAAAGACATGAGGACATTCCCTCTTTTAAGCAATCTCTAACTTGTGTTAACAGCGGATGCGAGAACACCCCTCTGTGTGTGCCCACAGAACAAATAATGACAGACTCTCGGATGTTTAAAGAAAGAAATTGATCTCAGCAGTAAGAAAGATAAATTCAGAGAGTATATTCTATTTTGTTTAGCATTGCCTTCAGATGGGTAATAGAGAAGATGCCAAGTTCTGTTTCTTGGTCTTTGAAATTTCTTTCTAATTGGTTTCAAAGGCTAATCCAAGCCTTCAAAATCATGGCATTCATTCTTCTAACTCTCAACATTCATGGGATGCTTATTATGTGCTCAATACCGGCCTATGCACCAAGGATAAAATAATGAGTAAAAACTGCCATGCTTAACATAAAATAATCTAAGCTTCTCAAAAACATCATACCTATGAATCAATTTTAGTATTTTTTGGAAATTATTTAAATGCTGGTCTGTCTAATTTCAAATTTTACAAAGGCCCTGATTCAGGATTTGTAAAGCCTGAAACCTATGAATAAAAATAAATATTAAATGTTCTATATCTTTTGATAAAATTACACACACATGCACATACTCATACTTGCTGTCTTTTTTAAACAGTGCTGGGAAGAAATCCCAGCATTTAATGGAATTTTAAAATACATTTTTTTAAGTGTCCACACAATGTAAGAAAATATAATCCTGTGTCTGATTGTGACATTATTTGATAAAAGCAAAGAATTCTAGGTTCAAATTTTGCCATTTAATTTACTAGATCACAGGTTTATTCCATTTAGTAGAGAACCCAGGTAGAGGTTATGTGAAAGGGTAAATAAACAACTGTTTAACATTTACTCACTCAGGAAATAATTATTTGCTCTTATCCAATCGACTCAGCAAAAAGGCAGAATTATTATTATTTTTTTCAGAAGGGGGTAGAAAACTTATAAAAGCGTGTGAAAGTGAAGTTGATGTAGTTTGTGAGCATGAACTCATTAAACAGCTACGGGGCCTGTGTGATGGGGGAGCACACAGGAAGCATGAGCCCATGTTTGCATCCGACCAAGGAAGCTTTCACTCCAGACTCCATCTGAAAAAAAGTACTCTTTGTGTAAAAAACTGGCAGGAGAGAATACCTCCCTTTACGGTAGCAAAAGCAGACTATAGAGGCAATGAGTATGAGAGGCACAGAGAGCCGAGCAGAAGGGGGCAAAAGGTGAAGTGCAAACTCTTCTTCAGTAGAAGTACCTAGTGGTCTATGTTGGGCCGAGCATATTAAAGGGAGGCAATATGTCAGCATAGAGTTAAAATGGTTGGTGCCTAATAGGACTGTTGAACAATTATATAAACCCAGGCTGCGGATTTTCTGTACATAACAGGAGTGCGCTGGTGATGATGATCCTGGAAGAAACATGGCAAAGGGACTTCACAAAAGCATAGCAGCAGAATTTGGATAACTTAAGACCCAGAAAAATCGTTCCCAGACCCACAAGGCAAATGAATGTTTTCTCTAGTTTCTTAGGGGAAAGACTTAAAATTAACTTCAGTGTTTTCACATTTGTTGTTTTCTGAATACAGTGAGGTTTATGTTACTTAAGATATATTTTAAGCTGTACAGCATTCTTACTCCATAGGACAGCTCAATAATTCTCATAAGTACTTTTATTATAGTCACAAACACCTCTCAAATAATTCAGGAATAGTTTTCACTGTCATCCTAGGATTCAATGTTGTAGAAAACAAAACAATATTGGGTAAGTACAAATATATGCATCTGTGTATGTAGGCAGTAACAAACCTGGAAACAGATTGAATGATCATCTATAAGAAAAGGTGAAATAAATTAGGGAACATTCATTGTGCAACTATATTGTGGGCCCATTAAACAATACAATTGAAGTAACAGTAGTCTATAAGAGTTAACTAGAAAGTAGTCGTAGGTGAAAAAAGCAATGTGCAGGAGAGTGAAGTATACATGTTTGTGTAAAGTGCCCAAGGGACCCCAAACCCTTTGTATGTGTCTGTGTATGCATGTGCACTTTTATAACATGTCCCTATTATTGTAAGATTAAGTATGAAAAGAATAGAGAAGGGTCCATACTATATGGTTAACAAGTTCCTGAGAGGGGCAGGTGTGCAGAATGGTGCTGTTTTGAAGATAAAAGAAAAAAAGAACAAAAAAGCAAAGCCAAACAATAGAAGAAAGAAGAAAAAAGATGTTCTTTAAAAAAGTAAGGATATTACATTGTTTATATAGTTATGCATCATTATATGTGTCCATGTGTATGAAGAACTTTATAATTTCAAAATTCAAAAAATGATTCTATTTCACAGTGTTAAAAATATTAAGTGGCACACAGTTTTTGTTGTTGTTGTTCTTGAGGTTTGAACCTCATTTCAAAAAGAACATTTATTCAATTACTTTTATTTACTTACAGTGTTGACAGCAAATCCCAGTTTTTAAATGTAATTTGGGATCATTTCTGAAACTAAATTTTCTGGATAATATTATGATACTCATGGAAAACAATAATATATTCAGACAAATGTTTATATGTAAACTCTCTTAACATTTTCTAAATCTGATTTTGATAGTTTCTGAAGCATAACTTAAAATATAATCATTTTAATGTCCAAATATTAAATACATGTAAGGATGTTATCAGTATTACTACTTAGCATCTGGCTGCATTTGATAACTTTTAAAATTTGTTTTGCAAAATTGGTAATGAAGAATTATATGTATATACATATATGTGCATATATATGCGTATATTCATATATACACATATATATGTAGCTGTTTATTTTCTGGTTAAAAATCTTGGTTAGGTATAGCAGAGATTTACTATTTCCTATTTCCTATTTCATGTATAATGCAGGGAAATGTCTTTTTAATTTTGAATTATTAAAGAATAGAAATGAAGTTATTTTTTTTCTGAAAGTCCTTTGATATTTTGCTTTAATAGAATAAAGTAGATAAAGTATTTCTGATTGGCACATTATTTTATATAAATTTTTTTTTAAGATTTTATTTATTTATTTATTTGAGAGAGAGAGAGAGAGAGCATGAGAGGGGGGGAGGGTCAGAGGGAGAAGCAGACTCCCTGCTGAGCAGGGAGCCCGATGTGGGACTTGGTCCCGGGACTCCGGGATCATGACCTGAGCCGAAGGCAGTCGCTTTACCAACTGAGCCACCCAGGTTTTTTAAAAGTTAAAAAAATTTAACTCCCGAGGGATGCCTGGGTGGCTCAGTCGCTGGGCGTCTGCCTTCAGCTCAGGTCATGATCTCAGGGTCCTTGGATCAAGCCTCGCATCAGGCTCCCTGCTCCGCGGGAAGCCTGCTTCTCCCTCTCCTACTCACCCTGCTTGTGTTCCCTCTCACTGTCTTTCTCTCTATCAAAAAATAAAAAAATAAAATCTTTAAAAAAAAATTAACTTCTGAAAAATATATTCTCCAGTGATATCTTGAATGATTAGCAAACTTTTTTTTTTCTCACTTTGTGAAAGATATATTTTGGCCAAGCCCTAGAGAGTCACAATTTTAAATGTCCAAATTAATTAGTTCAAGTGTGTTTGCAAACTTAGGTTACTGTAAGAGTAAAAATTGTAGCTTTCTCTACACCCAGTATATTCTGGGAAAAAAAAATTTGGACTAACAACAAAATGTAAATTTCAAATATAAGCAAGTACACTGGCCAGAACCCTGAAAAGGAAATAAGAAAACTGAATTGTCAGTGGCACATTATGCTTCAAACAACCTTGATCCATTTTGTAAATAGACCCATTCCCTGATTCATGAAGAACTTAATACCAGCTAATATTTATTGAGTGCTCTGTATGCCAGTCACTTAAAATAATTCTGTGAAATAGGAACTATTATTATAATTTTATAGATGAGGAAAATAAAGCACTAAAAGATTAAGCACATCGTTAAGAAATTCAATGCTAGATGAAAAAATTCTAGAGATCTGTTGTATAACATAGTGGCTATAATTAACAATACAGTATTATGCACCTCAAAATTTGTTCAGAGGGTAGATTTCATGTTGTGTTTCTGCCACAAAAACAAAAGCAAACAAAAACAAAGGGACATAAGGAAACTCCAGGAGGTGTTGGATAAGTCTATAACCTTGATTAAAGTGATGGTATTATGGGTGTTTACATGTGTTCAAACTCATCAAATTTTACACAATAAGTATGTGAAGTTCTTTGTATATTAATTACACCTTCATAGAGTTGTTAAAACAAAAGAAGAGAAACTTGTTTAGGTCACTTAGCCAGCATATGTAGAGCTGAATTCAAAACCAGACAGATTATGCTCTTAACTATTACATCAGGGTTTCTCAACATCAGTACTACTGACATTTTGATTCAAATAATTTTTTGTTGTTGTTGTAGGGGAGGTTGCAATGTATTGTAGGATGTTCAGTAGCATTCTTGTCCTATACTCACTAGATGCCACCCCATACAAATCACGACAATCAACAGTGTCTCCAGATATTGTCAAATGTCCCATGGGAACAAACTTCCCCCAGCTGAGAAGCACTGGGTTACCCTAGTCAGAACATTAGGAATCATGACTTAATGGAGGAGGAAAAAATGGAAATCAGGGTTCTATTTAGAATGGAGGAAGAAGATATAGATATTGGGTAAGTAATTTAGAGTATCCATTAGCCATATAATAATTATTTATTGGCCTTTGTCCTTTAGAATGAACATTATTTTTGAAGTTTTGTTTTGCTTCTTGCTTTTCTTATTTCTGGTACTGGGAATATGCTATGTTCTTAATATATTGTTATTGAATGGATATATAAATCATCCATTGTGAAAGGGATTTCTTTAGTGCTCTTTTCATTCTACCCAACAATCATTCTATAATTCTGTCATTCTGTTCTATAATATTCCATTGTCAAAAGTCCTCTAAGGGAAAAAATTGCCTAGGCTGAGATCCATTGCACTGAACAGTGCTTCTCACTTGCTAATACATACATTTTCATTGATTTGATTATTTAAAACTTGTATTAGACCAATTGTTTTGGTTCTCTAGCAAGAGTGAAGGATCAAGATGAGAAATATGGAGCTGCTCTTTTGATTTTCCCCACAGCACTACAGCACCCTCATATATCTCATCGTACCCACTCTCAAATTCTGGGTTCAGGGTAACCTAAGATTCTTGTTCTCTGAATGCAAGTCCTTGTTATATGTTACCTCTTTTGTCAGGAAGGCTCTGCTTCCCACCTTTATCTAGCTAACTCCTATTGCTCCTTAGAACTCTTCTCTCAGAATTAACATCCTAATAACTCAAGGATTCTCCGCAGTTTCTCATATGCTCCTATGTATCTTACATATGCCTCCAGCATGGCATTGATCACAAAATGCATTTGTATCATTTGTTTTTTCTTTTCCTGTTAAACTATAAGTTTATTAAGAGAAAAGTATATCATTATGTATACTCCCACTGCCCAGGACATAGTAGATCTCTACCTGTTGAACGGATAAAGATTAAAATAGAATAATTGACAACTGATGAAGGCCAATTACTGAATGATTTACTCAAGAAAATTTTAAAACGTTTTAAAATATCAGTTTAGGTTAGCATCTATCCCGTGACTTTTTGTTGAGTTACTAGATGACTATATGATAACTAAGAACTCCAAAAAACAAAACAAAAAACTTAACACACTTAGAAATGCTACATAGCATAAGAGAAGCTTTGAGTGTCAAATCCCACCTTTGGCACTTTTAACTGCTGTGTGACCTTGATCTGCATCCTCTAAAATCTTTGAACATTATTTTCTTCATATAACAACACCTATGGGATTGCATTAAGAATTAAGTGGATAATATGCACAAATAGCTAACTCAGTCCCTAGTCTGTGGGCAGGAAGACCCCATTATTTCTTGTACAAATCAAGATCTACTTGAAAGTGAGAGACTGGAATAAAAAGAAGAATCATGCACTGTTTAGCACCCGCCCAAGTCACGGGATACTGATAAAAAGTAGACAAGATTCTTTGTGGCCTATTCCTAGAGAAGTAGCGGTATGGTTATAGTGTGTAACAATACCATTAAAAACAAACATATTTTATGGCTCCTCATCCCATACCCTGCCCATGTCATAATTTTTAATAGCACTAAATTTACATGAAATAAAAATGAATTCTCAGCTATCTTTTCTATCATTTTGAAGATTGTTATATTTGCTGATAATGTAATCTGGCCTTCTTGAACATTTAAACAAATATGTCGGTTGGCTCCACAGATGTGTGGAACACAGTATATCCCTGGAGATTCCACTAAGAAAAACAGCTTCCATTTTACCTCTGTTCAAATATGTGTTACATTGAGAAGGATGCCGTATGACATGCTTACAGAAGCTCCGATTTTCATGGGCAGATGGCCTTGTGGTTGAAAAATGATATATATTAAAAATTAAGATAACTACTTGTTATATGCTGCATTAAGTGGACATCTTGGTTTACACTGTACTATTAAAGCAGCAACTACTCTTCAGAGAATTTATACCTATGGTTAAAAATGACATCAACCAGAAGCTGAGAGGTGAGCCTGGATTATCACAACCTTATATTTAAAATAAAAATAACTTTTCCATAGGAGAAGAATGTGACAAAATTTAATTATTCTTCAAAAGTATGCTATTATATTTCTTTTAATGTTTATAACTTTATGTAACCATCACAACACACTTTTATCTATGTGTAAGATATTTATCTGTAGATCCACCTATGCATGTGTTTAGGCAGTACTGACTGGGGTGAGCTAGACTCTAACTCCCATGGACCCAGTGTGGATAATAAACTTTATTATCTGCATTTTATGTATATTCACCTTCACAAGTCAAGGCTGTAGACACAGAGTTAGTGGATATGATACACAGTCATGAAGCTTATATTAAGAATATTTCTCTTCAATCCAAGTTTTTATATATATAATAAATATATATATATGAATGTATTTGTTATCTTTTGCTAAATTATTTTAGTAACTTAGATTTTCAAAGAAAATTTACAAATGACTCTAAGCACATTTAAAGGAAGAAACTCTTCTAAAGGATATCAAACAGCTCTTGATTGGCTCTCCTTACAAATATGACTGCCTTCACAACTCTATTACCTAGAGGCTATGGATAATATTTGAGGACAAATCATTGATATTTAAGAATGTTTAAAGGTATTAGATGATACCATTGTAGATGTGCTCTGATCCTGTGCATTTAAGGGTGATGACACCAATCACAATCACAGCTCAGGAAATGTCCTGTTCACATGGGTACTGACCATCAAAATCTCCAAACTGAGGGTTGCTGGAGTGGTGGAGAGTGGGAGGGATGGGGTGGCTGGGTGATAGACATTGGGGAAGGTATGTGCTATGGTGAGCGCTATGCATTGTGTAAGACTGTTGAATCACAGACCCGTACCTCTGAAACAAATAATACATTATATGTTAAAAAAAGAAGAAGAAGAAGAAGAAGGTAGCAGGAAGGGAAAAAATGAATGGAGGGAAATCGGAGTGGGAGATGGACCATGAGAGACTATGGACTCTGAGAAACAAATTGAAAGTTCTAGAGGGGAGGGGGCTGGGGGGATGGGTTAGCCTGGTGATGGGTATTAAAGAGGGCACGTACTGAATGGAGCACTGGGTGTTATACGCAAACAATGAATCATGGAACACTACATCAAAGATTAATGATGTAATGTACAGTGATTAACATAACATAATAAAATAAAAAAAAATCTCCATTTATTGGCCTGGCCAAGGTGTGAAAAGAAAGCGGTACTTGTCTCTCCCTCTGTACAATGTGGCAGACAAGGTTTAAGAAGAGTATTCCAAATATGGATGTTTTCCTCTAAGAGGATGAGTTGAAGAAGGGAGAAAGAGGAATAAAAAGGAAAAATTATATACAATCTGAAAATATTTAATCCATACAAAGCTAATTATTTGGCAAACAGTTTAATTTTTAGTGCAAAAAGACAACTGCTGATATTTCAATTTCAGTGTGAATCTTTAACGCTGCAACCCAATCCAGATCCCACTTCTAACTTTAGATCGCACCTCCCAAATCTCTTTTATTCACAAGTGAAACTACCAGGTAGATTGGCTGGAACGAATGAATAAATAAATCTCTTGCATATCGTAACTAAAATTAACATATACTCCATTATTTGAATAGAAGGTAGATCAAAGGTGACATATAACTCTAAAATATGTTATTTTAGTTTTATAAACCTCTTTTCTTATGAAGGAAAAGCTTAGTTTCTACATATAGTAAAATCTCAATAGTTGGTAGATGTTACAATGTTATTAAAATCACTTGTGACAGAAGAACAATAACTGAAGGATGGCATTGTATGAATAGCAATAAAAGTAATGAAACTAAATAACTTAGGGAAATATCACAATAATGATCAAATGAACAAAGTCAAACATAACTTATTATTTGAATTTTTACTAAATGATATTGAAGCTTCACTGTTTTCCTGTCACTTACAAATAATAAATTTAATTCATATAGTAGTTTCCTCCTTATCCATGGGGGATATATTCCAACACCCCCCCCCCAATGGATGCCTGAAATTGTGGATAGTACCAAATATAAATTTATATTATCATATATATATAACGTATATATATATACGATAACTTTTAATTAATATTAAGCCTGTCTTTTTTCAAGTAAAGGACAATAAAGCAATCTCTTCTAAAGTGCACTATAAAATAAAATCACTTAAGATATCTGGTATTTTGGTTGCAGTCTATTGGCATTTTCCCTGGGTAAATTTTTCAGGGCTGAGGAGTGAAAAACAAACAGAATAAAATTGGAGAAAATAATCCTAAAACTACTTTAGTACATAATATATTTCAGGTACCAATATAAGTTCTTCTTTTGGTCCTTGTAACTATCTATAATATAGATACTATTATTATTTTTCCCATTTACCAATGAGAAAACCAAGGTTCAGATAGATTAAATGATTGCCCAAGGTCACAGAGCAAAGAAGTGATTGAGATTGGAAGCATGGATGGTCAAAATTGACACAGAACTCTAAAAATATATTATAATTCTAACTCTGGTTCCAGATTCTGTTTTATAACCATACTGCTGTTTTGATTGTAACTAGAGTATCTTCTAATTATTTTTACTCTCCTAAGTTAATACCACTCTTCTGCATCTGTTTTTTGTTCCAATGGAAACTATCAATAAGAGGACTTCTTTTCTACCATGCATGTATGGACAGAGCTAAGTAAGCTCTCCATAGGTAACTGTCTCTAAAACTGAAATCCTTAAAAGATAAGGAATTTTTATCCTCTTTATTGAAGAAAGTATAATCTGTGACTTGTGTGCAAGGCTCTCTGAGGCAAACAACATCATTGACACTGTGCACTCAGTCAATAATTTGAGTTAAATAAGATTATTTCATGCTGTTTAAAAAATGTGCTGTAAAACTGAACTGCTTAAAAGATTTTAAAATATTTTGATGTTTATATTTAATTAATATTTAGATATTTATTTAAAAATATTTCTAAAGTAGATGAGGAGAGTCTATTAGCTTAAGTATCCTACATCCCTTTCTTTCTTGACAATGAGATATATTTAACTCAGACAAGTAAGCATGAAACAAATTTCATCCTAATATTTAAAAGACTAATCACACTTAGTTAAAACCATTTTGAAGTAAACTGATAGTTGGCTTTTTTTTATTTTTTATTTTACATTTTTATTTTATTTTATTTTTTTAGGTTTTATGGTTTTATTAACACAAATATGACGTGCACAACAAGCTGTCTATTCATTTTCTTCGCTGAGCAGCCTGGCGTTGGGATTGGTGACTCTGATTGCCAGCTGGGCTGCTCTTTCCACAATAGCTTTGCGGTTCTTGGAGGAGACATTGTGAGCAATCTCTGCACAGTAAGATTTGTTGCACATCAGCAGCACTTCAAGCTCCTTGACGTTGTGGACTAGGAACTTCCGGAAGCCACTGGGCAACATGTGCTTTGTTTTCTTGTTGCTCCTGTAACCAATGCTGGGCATCAAGATCTGGCCCTTGAATCTTCTGCGCACCCTATTGTCAATGCCTCTGGGTTTCTGCCTGTTGCGCTTAATTTTGACATAGCAGTCTGACTGGTGTCGGATGAACTTCTTGGTCCTCTTTTTAACGATCTTGGGCTTCACCAGAGGTCTGAGGGCAGCCATGATGCCCAGTAACAGACGGCTGCCACCTCGCAGGCAGCGCCGAGGAAGAGCTTATTTATTTTTTTAAGATTTTATTTATTTGAGACAGAATGAGAAAGAGAGAGAGCATGAGAAGGGGAAGGTCAGAGGGAGAAGCAGACTCCCCACCCAGCAGGCAGCCCGATGTGGGACTCAATCCTGGGACTCCAGGATCATGACCTGAGCCACCCAGTTGTTTATTTTTTAAATTGAAGTATAGTTTATTTTTTAAATTGAAGTATAGTTATACAGTGTTACAGTAGTTTCAGGTGTACAACATAGTGATTCAACAAATATATAGGTTATGCTATGCTCATAGGTAGAGCTAGCATCTGTGACCACTATTATAGTACCATTGACTATATTCCCTATGGTGTACTTTTCTCCTCATGATTTATTCATTTCATAACTGGAAGCCTATACCTTCCACTCTCCTTAGTCCATTTTTCCCATCCTCCCATCCCCCTCCCTTCTGGCAACCATCAGTTTGTTCTCTGTAGTTGCAAGTTTGTTTCTGCTTTTTATGTTTGTTTCATTTTTTAGATTCCACATATAAATAAAATTATATGGCATCTATCTTTCTCTGTTTGACTTATTTCACTTAGCTTGATAACATCTAGGTCCATCTAAGTTGTTGCAAATGGCAAGGTCTTCTTTTTTATGGCTGAGTACTATTCCATGGTATGTATGTGTGTACACACACATATAACCATATCTTCTTTTTTTCATCTATTGATGAACACTTAGGTTGCTTCCATATATTAGCTATTGTAAAATGCCACAATAAGCACAGGGGAGCATATAACTTTTCAAATTAGTGTTTTTGTTTTGAGTAAGATAGTTGGCCTTTGAATGAGGGAAAAATCTGGCAAATACATAATTTTTAGAACAACCCAATTCATCACCAAAATCTAAATATATAACAAAGATTGTCTTGATATGTGTGGGCTTTACTGATGGCAATCAATCTCCTCAGCTCTTCTAGTAGAGAGATAGAAGTAGAGATAGAGAAATAGAAAAATCAATGTGTGTCACGTTTTTTTGGTAAGAGTTTATCAAAATGGGATTTAATGGAGGATCTTTGCTCTGTTTCAGTTTTTCCTATCAGTGTAGCATGTATAATTTGTTGTGCCATATAGTTTGTTAAAGACAAAATATTATGCTTTAATAATGGGAAATAGTCTTTTTTGTACAAATAAAAATATCTTTACAATGTTCTGTAATCAGTTCAGCTCTCTATAAATTAAAATATTATGATTTGTCTCACACCATCTGTCCTTATATATTGCTATAATTAGCCAAAGTAATTTCAGTCTACTAAATTGTTTTAAAAACTATTAGTGAATGCTTCCATGTAAATAAGTACTTAATATTCTAGCACCCTATTGAATATCTAAATTACATGTGGAAGAAAAAAATGTAAAAACACTTGCCTTGTCTGCAAAACATTTTTGAAATCTTATAAGCCTATGAGTTAACCAGGAATTTTATTTCAAAGACTTTTCAAGTCTCAGAGCCAAAATAGGTATTTTGTCTGTGCTACACTGTTATTCAGCCAGCACTAAATCAGTTTCTATCTTGACATGATATTTGAAGTTTATTTTAGAAAGATAATAAATGTCTCTTAAAATATGCCTTATTCCTTTATATAATCATATATCATGAAGAGCAAATCATGTATGCCAGAACAAAATAGATTAATAAAAAAAATTGGTTGTGGCATGGTGAGCTAAAATAGCATCTTAAGGCAAATATTAGTGTTGTTCATCATTATTAAAGAAGGATCATCTTCATAAATTATATCTTATAAATGTTTGATGCTTTCTCATTTTAAAGGGAAGTCTGAGAAAAAGATGTTTCCTTCTTATTTTACAAGCAAAATTAGTTTATATACTATCACTCTCTCTAAATTTAGCACTGCTATGTTGTAATCTTTTGAAAATTTCTTTCCCTGTTTCTCAGAATTCATGCATCTTGTTTCTTTTCTGTGCTCATGAATAATATAAATGATATTCCCCCTTTATCTTCAAATATTTAGAAAATTCTAAATGCAAGTCGATATATATGATGTAAACTTTTGAAAAATTACACACAAATGATTTTCTGAAGCCATGTTTTTAATGTTGCAAAAAGAAGGGATTTAAAAACAAAAACAAAAACAAGCAAAGCAGACACTTAAACACCTGTTTTTGAAATGGAAGTCTCATCATCCATGTAGATATAATCCATGTAAGATCACTTATTCATGTGAACAAAAATGCCTTCATTTAGCCACCACCTCATATGCAGTGTTAGAGGTCTGAGGCTCTTTAGTTTACAATCTTCTTGCTTCCCTATGCATCAACAGTGCCTTTTAAGAGTCCCAAGGAGAGAATTCTGCTAAGTCAATATTCACTGCAATGACAGAAAAGGTAGTGATTTAAACAGGTAATATGTATTTCCATAGTTAATATTCTCAGGCATGCCCCAGCTAATGCAAAATGGTGATGAGTTTCCAATCATGTGGAATTAATTTCTGGAGAGAGGCTAGGGAGTGACATCGGGTTTCATGAGAAAATCAGCTAAAAAATGAAAGACCATACATGAAAACTTTTCCTCAATTTAGCACTGCAATGGCCTTTGATGATCACTTACAGCTCTGCTCATGCAAGGAAAGTAATACATCCAGAAATGAAGTTATTAATATGGTGAGTGAGATAAATCACTCAGAGATAAGCAGTGTATAAGGTTATTGCACCTTCCTCTTCTAAGCTTGGGTTTTTCACCATGGATAATAATAATGGTAATTTAATATTAGTTTATTGATAATTATCAGATATTGAAAAATCCCATTAAAAAAAGATTTTCCCTATTACATGGATATTCTTTATCTTCCTCAAAATGACCATTCATCTTAGATAAGGGATAATAATGCTCATACATATCCTCAAAGGAACATAGGAGTGGATACTTCAGGAATTAGAGTTATAATGTTTCATCATTTCAGAAATTTAATATGATAGTTTCTGGATTTTATACATAACCATTTGTTGTTGGAAGACATTACTCAAAGAATATCAGTTTTCTTATAATGTTTCAACTTGTCAATATTTAATTTTTTGCTACTATATGTAAAGGAAAAGAAATTAATCGCCTTATAAATAAAAGAGATTTTATAAATGAAAGGGATTTTGAGTCTTGGGGAAAGTTTTTAATCAGAAAAAAACAATTTTCAAAACATTTTTATATTTAATTTGAGTTTTAGATTTAGCCCCTTCTCAAGTAATTTTCCCGTGTTGAACTTTAAATATGCTAAAACTTTGTAACTAAATAACAATAGTATTTTAGTTGGTATGGTATAGTATATAACATTTTCAGATTGGCTTCTTTCACTTAGTGATATGCATTTAAGTTTCCACAAAAAGTTGTGGCTTGATAACTCATTTCTTTTTAATGCTGAATAATATTCCATTGTCTGTATGTACCACAGTTTATTTATCCATTCACTTACTAGCGGAAATCTTGGTTGCTGCCATGATTTAGCAATTATGAAATAAAGCGGCTATAGACATTCATGTGCAGGTTTCTGTGTGGACATAAATTTTCAACTCCTTTGGGTAAATACCAAGGAGCACAATTGCTGAATCACACTGTAAGATCATGTTTCATTTTGGAGGAAACCGCCAAACTGTTTTCCAAAGTACTATACCACTTTGCATTCCCACCAGCAATGAACGAGAGTTCCTGTTATTCCACATCCTCACCAGCATTTGGTGTCAGTATTGTGGATTTGGGCTATTTTAATGAGTGTGTAGTAGTCTTTTCTTGTTGTTTTAATGTGCATTTCCCTTATGACACACGGTGTGGGATATCTTTTCATTTGCTTATTTGCCATCTGTACATCTTTGTTGAGGTGTCTCATAAGGTCCTTAGCCCATTTTTTAATTGGGTTGTTTGTTTTCTTGTTGTTGAGTCTTAAGAGTTTTAGTATATATTAGAAAAGAATCCTTTATCAGCTATATCTTTAGCAAGTGCTTTCTTTCAGTCTGTGATTTGTCTTTCCATTCTCTTGTCTTTTGCAGAGCTGAAGTTTTTAAATTTAATGAAGTCTAGCTTGTCAATGATTTCTTTCATGAATTGTGCTTTTGGTGTTTTAGCTAAAAAGTCATCATCACACCCAAAGTCATCTAAGTTTTCACCTGTGTTGTCTTCTAGGAGTTTCCTAGCTTTACATTTTACATTGAGGTCTATGATCCATTTTGAGCAACATTTATTTTTCATACACATGAAAGGCAAGCTTCACATACTCAGTGACAACTCTTTAAAGTAATTATAAGAAACTAAAAAATTATGAACATTTAAATAAGAATGATATTAATAATCACTAATATTGTATAAATATGTATAGTATGCATTTCTAAAAAGAGGATTCTAACAAGATTTACCTATATTACAGAGACAGAAATACTGTAAAATAGTGTAACTTAACAGAAAAATAAGTCTTCACTACTAATGTCTAAAAATCAGGAAAATCTTTTTAATCTTACACATTCAATGGCACATATAAAGTTGTAATTTGACATTTCATGCTGTAGCAATTAACTTCAGCTTCCTTCTAGATATAAAATTGAGTAAATACGGAACAAAAAAATTAGGAGTAAATTTTGGCACTTTTTTACCCAAAAAGTTGTGTTCAACAACAATTATTTAAGGATAAAATCAATTCAGCAAAGTGCATTCCATGGTACATATAATCTTCTAGAGGCTCTAGTTGTTAAGTCCATCCACTCATTGTGAAGCTATTATCTCTCCCCTTGAAATTCTGCATCCGAGACCATTCATAATATCTATAAACAATCAGAGTAATAAATAAAGACAGTGCAACCATGACAGTTTAGATCTAAAAACCCATTTCCTATAGAAAAAAACTATAATCTCTATCAAATGATTAGTTTGCAAACTACCTCATGCTATTTGAGAAGGAAATCTTTAGAATTGTTGGCTATAACTATTTTGAAAACTCTGTAACTTCTTTGAAAATTTTCCCAGCAGGAAACAGATTTATCTTTACCGTCTTTGAAAAATGAGAAGGCTAAAAGGTAAATGTACTATTTCTTATGTACATGAAATTATTAAGTGTCAAAGTGAAAGTAGTTCGCATCTCAAAGATAATTCCACTTCCTCTTTCCCATCATCCTACATGTTATTTACATGCAGAATCATGTAAAACTTATGAGAGAAAACATTTTTTTATAAAGCAACAGTAGCTACAGTATGGGAGGAGGCACATGGACTGGTCAAAGTGACTTCTGGGAAGGAGATGGTGTGTCTGGAGTCTCATTTTTAATTAAAAGAAATGATGAGTTTCTTTAATAATCCCACAACAGTGTCTTTTATAATTAATTATCAATTTCTGCAGCTTTGTCCCAATAGCCCACATTTCACATAATTTTTGTGAAATGTTATGAGCATAACCAATAAGCTGTTCTAAGTGCTGGCATTGTTTATTTTTTAATTTATAAGAAAATGTTATAAATATATTTTAGTATTTGAATATATACAAAATATGCACATTAAAGATTTTGTGATGATGAATAATCCATTTTTCTATATGTTCTATTTTTATGAACTTTGTGTGAAAAATTGCTCATTTTTTTTTAAAGATTTTATTTATTTGAGATAGAGAGCATGAGTGGGTGGGGGGCAGAGGGAGAAGGAGAGAGAGACAGAGAGAGAATCTTAAGCAGACTTCCCACTGAGCAAGGAGACTGACATGGGTCTCCATTCCAGGACCCTGAGATCATGACCTGAGCCAAAGGCAAGCGCTTAACATACTGAGCCACCCAGTGCTCCCAAAATTGCTCAATTCTTGACTGTAGACTTTCAGGAAAATAATAACAAACTAAGAAATGTTCAGAAAACTATAATCAGAATAAAATACTTTGTGATTATGTCATATGAGAAATTATGAAGTAAAAACTTCCAACACTTTCCAAGATACAGAAAAAGGACTGTTGGGAGAAGTTAAAAGGAGATATTTTTTTCAGGTAACATATAGATAAACTATTTTTTTATGAAGTTTGATTTTTTTAATTTAAATTCAATTAATTAACATATAGTGTATTATTAGTTTCAGAAGTGAAGTTCAGTGATTCATTAGTTGTATATAGCACCCAGTCCTCATTACTTCATGTACCATCCTAATGCCCATCAGCCAGTTACCCCATCCCTTACCCCCTCCCCTCCAGCAACCCTCAGTTTGTTTCTTATGGTTAAGAGTCTCTTAATTGTTTGTCTCCCTCTCTGATTACATCTTGTTTTATTTTCCCCTCCCTTCTTCTATGCTCCTCTGTTTTGTTTCTTGAATTCCACATATGAGTGAAATCATGTGGTAATTCTTTCTCTGATTGACTTATTTTGCTTAGCATAGTACCCTCTAGTTCCAACCACATTGTTGCAAATTGCAAAATTTTTGATGGCTGAGTAATATTCCAGTGTGTGTGTGTGTGTGTGTGTGTGTGTGTGTGTGTGTGTATCACATCTTTATCCATTCAATAGATAAACTTTTTAAAAGTTGTATCTTCCCACTAATATCGTCAAAAAGTTATACACTATCCATTACTAAAAGTGTTTGTGCATGAGCTAGATAACCATTTGTTAGAAATGGTATATGATTGATTTACTAACTAAAGGTTGTATTAACTGTCCTCTAGGATTCTTGAAAATGCTATGATTGAATCAATTAGATTACATATATTCTAAAGATATTTTTTGGGTTCCATTAATGTATCTAAAACTGAAACACAAGATTCAGACAAGTATTAATCGGGTATTAAATCATGTCCTATGGTGTCTTTAAGCCACATGTTTCTTAGGCTTACATTTAATTAAAAATTAAAGGCCATTTTTGGCTATTAAACCTGCTCTTCGATCAGAAAAAGCTTAGAAAAAAGTAAGATTATTCACTTCTCTTGTTATTTTTTTTAAAGATTTTATTTATTCATCTGAGAGAGAGAGAATGAGAGATAGAGAGCACGAGAGGGAAGAGGGTCAGAGGGAGAAGCAGACTCCCTGCTGAGCAGGGAGCCCGACGTGGGACTTGATCCCGGGACTCCAAGATCATGACCTGAGCCGAAGGCAGTCGCTTAACCAACTGAGCCACCCAGGCACCCATAACTTCTCTTGTTAAATGTTCAGCATCAGTTAAACTTTTCATACCACTAGCCACCTGCTCCCAAAGTTCTAATTCTAGAGACCCATTTCATTTGCATACTTTTTCACTTTGAGAACAGTTTATGGTAATACTTTTACATTTAGATAAGCTCAAAGGCCATTACAATTTTAAATAGATTTATAATCTATATATAGAAACACAGTCTTTTCACATCCTCTTATTAGGGTGATGTTTGAAAAAAGCAATTCTTTATTGTGAATGGAGGAATTTGCAATTTTTATAATTTTTTTTACAACTTTGACTTGTATTCACACCAATGAGGTTACATTGTGCCTAATGTAATATGATTACTTGAATAGTTACCGATGTTTTATATGCAAGAGAAGATTATGAAAATCTCTGTAATAATATTTTTAAGAGATTAGAGAAGATGGAAGAACCCTGAATCTATAAGTTTCCAAAAAGATTGTATTGAAAATGTAATTCAATTTAAAATACATGCATTAATCTTTTGGCAGTTTAGCTGTTGATGGATTGTGAAATAGCCAGAGTAAAAAGAATAAAAAATTAATATAATTCAAAAAGAAAATTATTAGTTTCACAAAGATAGGCAGAATTCAAAATCTGAATTTGAGTACAGAAATATCTTTTGTGGAGGTAATGTTGAAGGATGCCAGGTATAGAAAAACTTTGGTCCTATAAACCTTAAAAGGCATAAATGAGATGGTTCTAGTTGAATGAGCTCTGATTTGACATTCAAGAGGCAATCCACCAAGTAATGACTATGTGAATTTTGCTGGGACAATAACATCACATGCTTGTGCTCTTTTTTCTTTCTTCAACATAAAAAAAAAATTGATCACTGTTACTGGCATGTAGAATAAAAGCTTGAGATCTTCCAAGTTATTAATTTTTTAGTATAATTTTTAAAAATCTTGGTTTTATGGCAAACCAGATTCAAAAAAAGAAAAAAGAACTATAAGAAAAAAATGATATTCTATAAGAGTAATTTAAAACAATTCGTTTAGTATGCTCTATAAATGATCTAAAATGTAGTTACATATTAGCACTGAAATAAGAAAGTCTCTTTTTTTATCAGGTTTGAAATTGATTTGTAAATAATTTGGAAATGAAAGAAAAACTGCAGCCAGCAGGATTAAATTTTTCAAAAGTCACAAAAGTCATTTGAATGTATTAAAAGTTTGAGTATTAAGTTAGGGCTATAGGAAATATTTCTTCCTTTCAGGAAAAGCGTAATTTAGCTGGAAAGACATATATGAGTCCAAATTAAATATTACTCAGTTGGAGGCAATCTAGACATATGAATTCAGAAAAAGAAAGTAGATATTCTGTGATATCATTTAGCTTAGAAAAGGGGTATAACTACTGCAAAATATAGTATTTTATATTTAAATAAATGTTTTTGATTATCACTCTATCTTTACTATTTTTAGAACTATCTTGACTCTTCTGGTTAATTTGTAATAAGGAAGAGAATACATTTTTTATAAATCAAAGACTCATGGTATTACTGCATACCTAATTCTTTTTGTTTTCAGAGTACAAATAGTACTAACTTAGTCAACAGCTATTCTTATCAGTACCAAATGTTTTTCATGTTCAGTGTTTTGGAATTTGGGTCGTTCAAATATTTTACATATACAGCACCAACAGTTTGACCAGTAGAGGGAGCCATTCTCTACAGTCTAAAATTGAACCAGTAGTGGATGCTCATGAAAGTAACTGTCACAGAATCCTAAAGTCAATTTATCAGTCTCTTTTGAAATTAATATTATTAAACAAACAAATAAATAAATAACCACCTCAATCAGTTTAACATTTTTTATGTTTTAAAACAAATTAAAAATCAAGTTTTTTTGGTAATTCCTTTTGATGCAGTGAAGAAATGCATTCTATTTTTAATCTTGCTTCATATTTATGAAATGTCAATAATACTAAAAAATATGTATACTCAGCTATTATGCCAGTATTTGCTCCTTTTCATATTATGGTTGTATCTCTTTAGCTTCATGGTTTTGAAAAAAAAGTTCAGACTACATAACAGGGGGCAGATTTATCTATATAGCCCCCATACACATTATGTGGTCAAATAAAAAGCTATGTTCTATCTCCTAAAGACCTATGGATTTTCTTACTGGTAACTCGGAGAGTATGTTGGAAATTCTCTTTTGATAGAGTGTAACATGTTTAATAAAATGTTTCTTTACAAAATGGAAATAAAGATAGGAAACATGTTGGCCTAGATGTTGACACATTAATAACATTAATGTGGTAATTAAAGTTCACATATAGCGGCACTCAGTTGGTTAAGCGTCTGCCTTTGGCTCAGGTTATGATCCTGGGATTTGGGGATTGAGCCCCTGTCAGGCTCCCTGCTCAGTGGGGAATCTGTTCCACCCTCTCCCTCTGCCCCTACCCCGCTCATGAACACAAGCGCTCTAACACAAATAAATAAATAAAATCTTTAAAAAATAAGTTAACATATTTATTTAAAAGCTATTTAAAAATAATTACACATGAAGACACCTGAGTCACATAATTTTGCGTAGCACAACTTGACACAAATTTAAAATAACTTTATAACTAAAAGTCGCCACACTCATGCTCTGAAAGTTCAATTTACTTCTCCTAATGCTGTATGAATTAACACCCTGATTTAATCAGAGAACAATATCTTGTGACCCTTGACATTTAAAAGGTATTTCATTAGCGATTGCAAATGATTCCTCACTTTTTCACAGTTCTTACTATCCTTACTATTTAACACAGTTCTGACTTTCCCGTAGTTGTGATAGCTACATAAACAGGGCCCTTGTCTGGATCAAGCTTCACAGTCTAGATTAACAGTTCAGCAAATACGCAGTAATACTTACTTATGCCAGGCACTGTGCTAGTAGAGATAATCACTTTATACAGCACCTGCCAAAACAAGCCTCCACAACTTCGTCTTTACTGTGGTTTATGCAGCAAGAAACCAGCACTTAGTGTTTCGTGGGGAGGGAAGTGTGTATATCTATACTGCTGCCGCTTAAAGTGTATTCCACTCTCCACTAGCACTAGCCTCCCTTGGGAGCTTGTTAGAGCTCCCGCCTCTCAGGCCCTGTCCCAGAGCTACAGAGCAGGAATCTGCATTTTAATAGGATCCACAGTTTCTTCAGATACACGTTAAATTTTGAGAAGCACAGGTGCAGACCACCTCTTTGCAGAGATTTCTCTAGGACACAGGGGACCCCTAGACTTCTAGTGTCTCTGGTTTTAATAAATATTTGTGATTTGAAACTGGATAGTTTTGGAAAGTTGAAAGAAAATTTTCTAGTTCTTAGATGTCCTGACAGCACCTAGAAACTCTACTATAAATCATGACTTGAGGGTGTGACAGAGGGTTCATGGAGGCTTACAGGATGAGTTTGATTATGAAATCACTGGATAGTTATTTGCTAGTTATCTTTTTTGACAGAAAAAAACATTTATTAGAAATACGTCTAAGAATACCATCGATATATTTTTGTGCTTTTTCTTATATGTCTGTAAAACATTCCGATTTAAATAATAACAGTAACATAAGCAGGTTTTATAATTGTGATATAATATGAAGTGAAAACATATTGGTAAAGTGAAGAAACTTCATGTCATCGTTGAAAAACCCAACATATGAGTGTTGACGTAACAAAGCAATGAGTTAAATGTCACTAGATGCTCTTTATGGATGGAGGAGGAGATTCAGCCCATAGAACACTGTGAATACCGTGATTACTTGTTATCCCCAAACCTGCCTGCATATCTTAGCTGACAGGGTAATCATCCTCCTGTTCAGCAATTTTTGGTGCTCTGTTATACTTGGCCAAATTATATCTTCAATGTCGCAAGCAATCTCACCTTTATTATGATATAAAATGAATAGACGGAAGAGTAAAATCATGATGTAGAACTAGCAAAGAAAATGGAATCTTATGCCTCTGGATACAGCTGACTTTGTGTCACTTGGAATGTGAGTGATAATCTTAACCGGTACAATTCCCTCCTTAAAAAAACATGTCTCATTGTGGCAGAGAAGTAGGAGAAAGGTAGAGGTTCCATTGCCTAATGTGTCCTGAGGTTAAATAGTCCTCTGTGTCCTGTGTGGGTGTGTGTGCACACACAAAACTAATGTTCCCTCTCTCCTTGTCTTTTGTCCAGGATCACAATTCACAATGTCCAGGGAAACTGTGTCATTGAAGAGATGGAAGAATCAGTCACATCTATCTATCTATCTATCTATCTATCTATCTATCTATCTATCTATCTATTTGAGAGACAGAGTAGGAGCAATGTGAGGGGCAGAAGGAGAAGCAGACTCCCCACTGAGCAGGGAGCCTAATGCGGGGCTGGCTAGATCCCAGGACTCCAGAATCATGACCTGAGCTGAAGGCAAACACCCACCTGACTGAACCAGCCAAGCGCCCCCAGTCACTTTTAATTATAGATATGGAAACTGTGGTTGAGCAAGGTTAGGGTACTTGCCTATAGTTAGTTTGCAGCAGGACTGATAGTTAAAGGTTCATCAAGGCCCAGCTTTTTCCCACACTTTCCTCAAAGGCTGCATTAAAAAATATATGGATTTTATTTTGCCTTCGAGGCATCCCTTTTCACATAACTTTGCAATTGGGAAGATGGGGAAAATGTTCCATCCATTAAGTACCCTGGGCATTTAGACTAATTTGATTGAATAAACAGTTTTTAAGCGTCTACCATAATCAAGACTATTTTAAGTGGTAAGATACATAGATGAGAAAGATGTCTCCCCTATTCTCACTGAGCTGTTATATATGCAAAGGCTAAGGGTTGTTACCAGGCTGCAGGAACTGACCAGTTCTCTCTAGTAGGAGGTTACAGTAGCCTGTCATAAGCCTCAGTGGGAGAATGCACCTCTCTCTCCCTTATCCCTCACACCTCTACCTAGAGAGCTCTGCACACCCCTAGGAATTACACATTCTCTGGGCACATAAACAAGTCTACCTGGCTTAAATGTGGTTCCCTACATAATAGCAGACCAAAGTCCCTTGCCAACTCGAGAATCTGCTGGAATTTGAAAGGAACAGACAATCAAACTATTGAAATTCTGAGCCTAGTATGGTTTGCTGAAATTCCATCATAAAACAGACTGTTTCATCAAACATGACCATCACCTTATACTCTTTATTTTGCCAAACATTGTGCTTTGCAAAGGTTTTAAAAAGTGACTTCAGCAGTTTAAGATGTGTGTATTATTTTTTAAAACTTGGTTTAAAAGCTGCAAATTAAAAAAACTTAATTTTGGGATCTTTGATCTCATCTCTTCCCTTTGTTGATAAGATGATCAGTAGCAAGAACCAGCTCCCCAGTCAAATACACACATATATCCTACTTTTTTTGCAAGAGCATAAAATTATCATTCTTATAGAGAAAATCATAAACCTCTTATTATATCATTTTCTTCCTTCACCAAAATCAAATAGAGAATGAGAGGAAGATTGGCATTATTAGGAATTTTTATCTCTAAAAAGCGCATGCTAAAGAAATTTCAGTATCTCCATCTAGAATTTTGTTGTTTTAAATCATTCAGATGCATCAATGCGGAATCAAGCACGGATCACTTTTACACTCTTCTAGCATAAAGGATGAGTGGTTAGCCGTACAGGGAAAGGAAAGAGAGAAATTAATAAAGAAACAAAGACAGAAGCTGTGTAAAAGGATTACAGATGTCATAGACATTTTTATGCAATGCTGTACCTAATTACAAAAAACAACAGTGCTCATGTACATAGTGATGGTATAGAATTCTACTTTAGATGTCACTATTACCTCTCTACCTAGAAGTCCAACTTCTCCTTTCTCCCTTGAAATGCTGCTTCAGCTTCCCAACTGGCCACCTTCCTACAAGTTTATCACTAGTCAGATCCATTTGAGAAATTGCCACATAAAGTTCTTTCTAAAAACACAATTTCTCACGTAACTTCCTGTTTTAAAGTAGCTCTTCCCTGTTGCTTGTCTACGGGTTAAAATTCCACTTTGGCTTAGGCTATAACATGATCCACAACCTTGCTTAAACTTCTCTTTAAAGCTTCATGTTTCCTTTCTATTTCCCCAAGCCTCTCCAACTGCTTGCTACAAGGTACAACCTGGGATCCCAGTACTCCGAGTTTTTCAGTATTTCTCAAACAAGCAAGGTATCATTAAACAATGCAATATTTTTTTTCTCTGCCTGGAATGCATTTTCTTTCCCTTCTCACATAGCAGACTTCCAGTTTTCTATGCAAATCCTGACTTGAAAGCAAGCTTGTGAGAAAGGATCCTTGGTAGCACTGCTCCTTCCTCTTCAAGTCATGACTTCACTGGCCGTTGTATACCCCACATCTGTTCATATAATTGCAACAGTTACTGTATGATGGTGGTATAATAATTTACCAGTTATCTCCTCTATTTCTTCTACTGGATCAGAAATTCCTTGTCTTATCTACTTTTCTATTTCCAGGTTCCATTACCAAACACAGTACCAGGCATATGGTTGTTTCTCAATAACTAATTGCTCAGGGGAAAATGAATGAATGACCCTAATCAGATTGGGAAAGCACACTCATAAATTTAAACTGTTCACTCTTTCCAATTCATTAGCACAATATTTTGTAACTCAAATTATTCTTCAAATTTTCTTTAAAGGCACTACAATTAATGTTTATTGGCTATTTCTCATGTATGGTGTTTATTTCTTCTTTCATCTGAGGAACAGTGTTATTAAAATGCCTTCTTTATTTTTTGTAAAGATTTTGTTTATTCATTTGAGAGATAGAGTGAGAAAGCACAAGTAGGGGAGCAACAGAGGGAGAGGGAGAAGCAGGCTCCCCACTGAGCAGGGAGCCTCACATGAGGCTCAACCCCAGGATCCTGAGATCATGACCTGAGCCTAAGGCAGACACTTAACTGGCTAAGCCACCCAGATGCCCCAAAATGCTTTCTTTCCTTTTAGATTCCTACTAGAGTGTCAGTGGGAACTTTTTCTGCTATTGTAAAATAATTGCCACATCAGTTCTCAGATTTCTATATGCCTCCCTATAATATTTTGCAAAATTACAATTAATAAAACTCCATTGATGCCATAAAATATCCTGTTATATCTCTCCACAGAATTGTTATACTCTAAGCATATGTTTTGAATTATCATCTCGTAACACATTGAAATTTCAAATCAAATTGATTGAGATTATAAAGTTTTAACCTGTTAACTTTGAATGCTGTTATAATTATATCACTACATAATTATGTAAAGCTTGATGTAAGCTTTGCAAAGGCTTACTGATCTAGTCATGTAATAATGGGAAATATTAAACATGTGGCTTATTTACCACTAATGTGGATTTTAGAAGACCAGAGAACCTATATTCTTTCATCAGTAGACACCTTGATTCATCTATGTGACATAAATCCTGGTTAAATTTTTGTGGAAACTTTTTGAACAAAATTACTGTAGTAACTAGAGAAAATTATGGCTACAAGTAATCACTATAGTGCCTGTCTGAACACCACACCCTTGAGAAGTGTTTAGATAGATGTGATCTCGCTGTTGAGTAGTGCAGTGGAAATGTTAAAAGGAGACATCCTTTTATTGTTCTCAATACTGAGATGGAGGTAATATTCAATATTTCCCCATTAGATGTGATGTGAGCTACAGGTTGTTGTACGGCTGCCTACTTTTTGATCTGGAAATTCTCTTCTTAGTTTTCTAATAGCTTTTATTGTGAATCAGTGTTGAATTTTGTTAGATGATGCTTTCTGTATCTATTGATGTCATTATATGATTTTTTAAAAAATAGGTAGCAGATTACATTCACTGATTTTTGTGTGTTAAACCATTTTACAATCCTGGAGTAAGACCTATCTGGGCGTGATGTATTATCCTTTTTAGTATTGTTGAATAGAATTTACTAATATTTTGTTATATTCATGGGGAATATCAATCTGCTTTTGTCTTTGCTTGTAATAGGCTTGACTTTTGTCTCAAGGTTATGTGGGTTTCAAAAAAGCAAGCTGTGAAATGTTCTCTCCTCATTGTTTCCCAAAAGCTTTGCATGATACCATGTTATATCTTCCTTAAATGCCTTATATAATTCATCAGTGAAGCTATCCATGTCTGGAATTTTTTTGTATTTTTTTTTCCAACTAAAAAGTTTCAACAACAGATATAGGGCTACTTAGGCTTTTCTGTTTTCTGATTCAGATTTGGTAAGTTGTGATTTTTAAGGAATATGTACAGTTTGCCTGTCAATTTTATTGGCACAGTGTTGTTGTATTTTAAACATTAATATCATCTGTAATTACATTCCCTCTTATTACAATATTGGTACTGTGTGTATTTTTCTCTTTTTTATTTTCATGATCTGTCTTCCAAGGAATTTAACAATTTTTTTAACTGCATCATAGAACTAATTTTGACTATTGATTTTACTGTTTATCTATTTTGTATTTCATTGATTCCTGGTATTATTTTTGTTATTTTATTTCTTTTATTAATTTCATTTAATTTTGCTTTTTGTAAAATATCTTTGTAAAGTGGCAGCATGATTTTGCATCTTTCCCTTTTTCTAATAGAAACATTTAAAAATATATATTTCCCTCCAAACATTGACTAACGGGGATTCCATAAGTTCTGAAATACTGAGTTTTCACTATTACTTGTTTAGAAATATCGAAATAAGTCAATCAGAGAAAGACAATCATCATATGGTTTCACTCATATGTGGAATATAAGAAAGTGCAGAGGATTTTAGGGGAAGGGATGGAAAACTGAATGGGAGGTCATCAGAGAGAGATGAACCATGAGAGACTCTTAACTCTGGGAAACAAACCGAGGGTTGCTGGAGGGGAGGTAGGTAGAGGGATGGGGTAATTGGGTGATGGGCATTAAGAAGGGCACGTGTTGTGATGAGTACTGGGTGTTATATGCAACTGATAAATCATTGAACTCTACATCTGAAACTAATGATGTACTATATGTTGGATAATTGAATTAAAAAGAAAGATATAAGGGAACACACACAGTAATAATAAAAAGGGAAAAAATAAATATGTAAATATTCATTGGGTTTTATTCTACAAATCTATGATTTATTTAGGAGTGGATTATTTAATTTCTGATATTTGAAGATTTACCAGATATCTCTTTGTTACTGATTTCTAATTTAATGGCATCATGGTCAAAGAGCATTCTCTATGTGATTTTGATTCTTTAAACTTATGAGAGTTGATTTATCACCTATTCTTGGTGTATGGTGTAATTGCAAAGAATCCCTTCCCTCTGTTTGGATATATAATATTTTATAAATATCCATTAATGTGGCCTAAACTTTTTTTATTGTCATTTCAGTGGAAGTGTATATTGTCTCAGGACTCTTGGTCCTGATCTGGACATTTTCCCAAGAGGAAAAACCAGCAAGCCAGTCATCCCTGATCAGCCTGAGGAGGGGTCAATACCATTCACCACAGAATCACAGACAGGTCCACTCAGACTCTGAAGGCTTCTGGGGACCTTAAGGGTGCTCGCCTGTGGAGTCACAGAATCAGTTCACTTGAGCAAGCCAGGTCGGACTGCACATTCAATACTTCAACTGTTTCTTCAATAAAGAAGCACAGCCCATGGAGCCCCTTCAGTAAAAGATATCTACCTCTAGAAATTAGAATGATAAGGAAAATCTGTGTCCTAAGATGGCCGACTGAGCCAGTGAGAGAGTCCCAGTCCTTGCCCCAGGGCTCTTCCAGGTTCTTCTCCCTGCTCTGCTTCCCACCTGCATAAATCCGGGTTCTTCCCCCTACCCGCTTTGCGCACATGCCAAAAGTGCCAAGTATGCAGAAGTAAAAGTGTATAAATTGCCCCCTTTGTTTGTGCTTGGGGCTCAGACCTTTGGAGACCACTATCCTCTGAGCCCAGGGGCATTAAGTAAACCTCCTATCCTCCAAGATCTCCAAGTGCCACTTGGTTCTTCCATTGGGCGATCCAGTCCAGGTGCCGTAACATCTGGTTCCCTGACTGGGAAACCCAACCACGCTGGCCCACTGTTGCCACCAATTTGGGGGCAATGACAGGGCAGTGATGGAACGAGGAATCGTAACGGAGAATGCGCACCTTGCCTAATTTTCTGCAGTCTCCCGCCCCAGTCGCCTTGGGCTGGCCCAAGAACTCCACTGTTCCTGCCAGACTCAAGGAGACTTGGCAGGTGAGGACCTGGTCCTGACATCAGATTCCAATAAGGCCTGGGGCCCCAGGACCCAGACAGGCCCACCCCCATTGGGGTGGAAGGGGAGCCTGATCATCTCCCAGAGACCTCTTAGATGTCTCACAGGTAGGGATTCCCAGGGAGGAAATGTAATAACTTCTGGAGTGTGAATGTGTGAGTGAATGTGCAGTCCGACCTGGCTTGCTCAAGTGAACTGATTCTGTGACTCCACAGGCGAGCACCCTTAAGGTCCCCAGAAGCCTTCAGAGTCTGAGTGGACCTGTCTGTGATTCTGTGGTGAATGGTATACAGTCTATGGCAGCATCAGAATAGTTTCCGATCATAAGTCACAACGCTGAGACCGCTATGGCTAAGCCTCACCTAAACTCTTTCAGGACATGGCCAGATGGGCATCTGACTGGTCTCCTCATCTCAGGAGGCACCACCCCCTTTGTCTGTCTCTGCACCACCACACATGGGGATATCACCATGGGGTCAGGACAGAGTAAACCTATGGTTCTAGAGACCATGATCAAAAATTTCAAGAAAGGGTTTTCAGGAGACTATGGAGTCAGAATGAACCCCAGCAAGTTGAGAAACCTATGTGAATTGGTGTGGCCCACCTTTGATGTCGGGTGGCCTTCAGAAGGGACATTGGATGTCCCAACGATTTGTCGAGTATGGCAGGTCATAACAGGAGAACCAGGACACCCTGACCAGTTTCCGTACATTGACTCCAGGCTAAGAATTGCTCAGACACTGCCCCCCTGGGTATGATTCACTTGCAGTAGGCAGGGACAGGCCAGGGTCTTAATCGCCCCAACCAAGCGACCTAAAAAAAATCAGCAAAAGCCCCAGTCTCCACAAATCCTAGCCAGAGATCCTGAGGATGAACCGAAACTTCCCTCACCATACACCTACAGCAAGCCTACAGGATATACACTCCATTTGACCCGGAGGCACAGGAAAGCCAACAGATGGTAAACACCTCCTTCATGGCTCAGCCTGCCCCAGACATCAGAAAAAAACTTCAGAAACTAGAGTGTTTTGCTGGGATGAACATCACCCAACTAATAGAGATTGCCAATAAGGTCTGCATGAACAGGGGGGTCGCAGCCCAATGGGAAGCTGACAAAAAGATGAAAAAAAGTCAGCCTCCTGGCCGCTGCCCTGAAAGAAAAGGAAGACACAAAGACAGGGAGACCTCAACCACCGAAAGGGGGGGAAGCCCAGAACCCCCTTGACAAGGGATCAATGTGCCTACTGTAAAGAAAAAGGGCATTGGAAAAATGAATGTCCCAACTGGGGAAATGCACAAAAGCCCAGCTGCTATAAGGAAGAACCCCGAGAGGAGGACCTCATAGGCCTTGCAGGAATGCACACAGACTGAAGGGGACTGGGCTCTTTCCTCCTTGGCCCCCATGAGCCCACGGTCGGAATGAAGGTGGGGGGCTAACCAGTGACTTTTATGATTGATACTGGGGCTGAGCAATCTGTTGTCACCTCCCAAGTGACCCTTTTCAGCAAAAGGACTGTGACCATCCTTGGGGCCACTGGTACACGGGTGATACAACAGCCCTTTTGCCAGGCTCACCAGTGTGAACTTGGGGGCCACAAGATCCGACATGAATTCCTTTATCTGCCTGATTGCCCCAACCTTCTCCTGGACCGAGACATACTCTCCAAGCTTAGGGCTCAGATAACCTTTGAGCTGACTGGACACACTAGCCTCTGAATGAACCCAATACCTTGTTTTGAAAACTCTTTTATAAGAGTCACCTGGGAGGACCTTATTAAAAAGGCAACTATTTGGGGGATGGGATAGCCAGGTAATGGGTATTACGGAGGGCATGTGTTGTGATGAACTCTGGGTGTAATACTAACCAGCCTATGCAAAACCACTGAATCAAGATGGGTGGGATGGGGGGAATATCCCAGAAGCTGTGTGAGGATACTGAGCCTCATGGAAGAAGGCACAAATCTGCCAACAACAGGTCTGATACCTTGGTTTCCTCCTCACCCAAGGGAAAAGAGAACTAGGGCCAGAGAGGAAAAGGGTCATCATCTCCCTGCCACAGCCCCAGACAAAAAGGGGCCTATGAGAATTCCTGGGGGCTGCAGGATTCTGCCACATCTGGATCCCTGGGTTCTCAGCAATAGCAAGACCCCTTTATGATCTCTTAGGGGGACCAGATCGAGAACCCCCTGCCTGGACTGAAAAGGAAAAAAATAGCACTCAGGGTACTCACCCAGACTGTTGGACCCGGCAACGGCCAGTTGCTTACCTGTCAAAGAAGCTGGACCCCGTGGCAGCAGGATGGCCACCATGCCTCAGGGCACTGGCAGCCTCAGTCCTACCCATCAAGGAGGCAGACAAACTTACCCTGGGGCAAGAACTTAACATCAAGATCCCTCATGCAGTTATATTCCTCATGAATGCACAGGGACACCGCTTCCTTTCCAGCTCTCGGCTAGCACAATACCAAGGGCTGCGAAAACCTGCGGGTCGCCCTCGAAACAGTAAGGACATTAAATCCAGCAACCTTTTCCCCATGGAAGAGGGGGAACCAGACCGTGACTGCTCCGAGGTGACTGATGAAGTCTACACTAGCCGTCCAGATCTGTAGGATCAAGCCATAAAGAATCCAGAGCTCACGCTGTTCAGCAATGGCAGTAGTTACCTACAAGAGGGTGCCCAGAAAGCGGGTTAGCAGTAACCACAACCACTGAAGTCTTAGAAGCTAAGGCATTACCAGCTGGATGGTCAGCTCAACGGGCTGAACTATATGCCTTAATCCGAGCCCTCACCCTCAGTGAAGACAAGTGAGTCAACATCTATACTGGCAGATGAGGCAGGCAAGACCACAGCCAGTGAGGACATAGACAGAGCCCCTTCCCTCACCATGGCCCTAACATCCCCAGAAGAAATCCCTCTGACACTAAAAAGGAAAAGGAATGGGCCATGGCTGAGGGGGCCACCCTGACTGAAAAGGGATGGTGGATGATGCCAGATGGGCGCATCTTTGTTCCAACAGCTACTGGAGGGCATCTAGTCAAGGAATAGCACCAACTCACTCATCTGGGAAAAACTGCAGTAGAGGCCCTTCTCAAGTAGTGCTTCTCAAGAAGCACTACTACATCAGTCAGCAGCCAGCACTATGTCGAGCAATGAGTGAACAATGCATAACATGTGCTAAAAATAATGCTCGGTCTGCACCATGGTCCCCACCAGGTGTACAGAGGATGGGAGCAACCCCCTTCGAGGATCTAGAGGTAGAATTCACAGATGTGCTGCTGAGCAGGGGGTCAGATATCTCCTAGTAACAGTATGCACATACTCTGGGTGGGTCGAAACCTTCCTGACCAGGACAGAGAAAAGCCAGGAAGTAGCTAAAGTCCTCTTGTAGGAGATCATGCCCCAGTTCAGCCTGCCATTAACAATCCATAGTGACAACGGACCCACATTTGTGGCAGACATTGTACAGGTCTTGACCAAATCTCTACATCACCTGGAGACACCACAATGCTTACTGGCCCCAAAGTTCAGGGAAAGTAGAGCGAATGAATCGCACCCTCAAGGGAACCTTAACAAAGTTTTGTCAGGAGACTAACTTCCATGGCTGGATCTGCTACCCCTAGCTCTCCTGCATGCTCGCTACATGCCCGGGACATCAGGTTTCTCCCCGTTTGAATTAATATATGGACAGCCTCCCCCGTGCTTGGGAAGCCTTCCAGGAAACTTGCATCAGGTTGGAGATAAAGGAATAAAGGAGCAGCTTCAGGCCCTGGGGGCCACCCTAAATAAATTACAAAAGTACACCTTTGAAAGGGCCCCAATCTTCTTAGGGTCTCAGGTACACTCCTTCCAGACAGGGGACTCACTTGGAAGAAAGAAGAAAGCTCATCATTTGGATGAGAAGCCACGCCAGTCCTTCCAGACTTCATGAACCCACTCCACCCTCTCCTTCGACGAGACCCCACTGACTGATGGACACCTGCTCACTGTGGTCCCTGGATCTCATTGGCATGATTTCCCTCATCTTGGGAGTTGGACTCTATACTGTTGCCCTCCTGACTGGACTTTCCCCCAGAGGCTTCTACCTAAGGTCATAGATCCCGCTTTTACTGGCCCTCTGCTGTCTACTCCTGAGCACATTTCACCATGGTTTTCCTGACCCCAGTCAGTCCTGGTCCTCTGCTACCTGGTGTGCTGTTAAGTTTATGATTAAGTCCGTGTTCACCCCAAGCCTTGCAGTCAACCCTCAGAATCAAACAGATGATGTCCTCTAAACTAGGTGTTTAAAGGGGCATCAAAAGGGGGAATGATAAGGAAAATCTGTGTCTTAAGATGGCTGACTGAGCCAGCGAGAGAGTCCCAGTCCTTGCCCTGGGGCTCTTCTGGGTTCTTCTCCCTGCCCCGCTTCACGCATGTGCCCAAAGTGCTAAGTATGCGGAAGTAGAAGTGTATAAATTGCCCCCTTTGTGCTCGGGGCTCAGAACTTTGGGGCCTCTCCTCTGAGCCTGCTGGCGTTAAATAAACCCTCTATCCTCCAAGATCTCTGGGTGCTGCTTGGTTCTTCTGTCAGGCGATCCAGTCCAGGTTCCGTAACAAGAACAGAGGTGTGTGGGAAAAAATGTGAGGAAAGAAATCTATACAGTGTTTCCTAGTCTAATTGCTTCATGTCAAATATGCTCTTCTGTTTTAAAAGCCTATATATCATGAGTGCTAAATTTAATCAGCCTCACAAAAGATAGGAAGGAAATCGGAAGTTACTTCAACTTTAAGAGCTATGAGGTTTGATTAGTAATTCAGAACTAGCTGGGGAAAATTATAGAATAGTACCTATAAGAGATATTTGCCTATTATTTTTACCCTTCTCAACACATATATATGGACACACACACACACACACACACACACACACACACACACACACACACTCTTCATATCTTCTTAACCTCCACATTAAGAGCCCAGAAATCATTAATTTCTGAATATAGAATAACACATTTATAAAGACACCATTTTATTCCTTTTAAAATTATCTTTGCATAAAAAGGGTTAAAAATAATTTCCATTAAAATCTTTGATTCAGTGTTCCCATAAAAACACATTCTATATTTTTTTTCTTTAATGAAAAGGCAAGAATAAAAAACATGAAGAAAACACTTCACTTAGGCTGCCCATCATCCTGTTTTTTTTTCCTTCTTTACTGCTTCAAGGATCGACAAATGAAAAGTGTAGAAATATTTCAATTTATAACTAAATCATAGAAGTTTTTCCATTACTTTACAAAATAGATCTGTTGCTTCCTGAGTAGTCTATTTGCCAAATTCTTTCTCCTCTAAAGTACTGCAGTGGCCTTGAAGCTGAGTGAGAACTCTGTAACTAGAAGTGCTGGTGTTCTTATTGTTCCTGCTTTGTTGCTGCAATATCTATCATTAAGGGCTTTAGAAACTGGGGTGTGTGTGTCTTCATTAATTGCATATCTTTTGTGTAAAAAGTGTTTTTGAAAGACTTTCTTTATGATAGAAAAGCCATTAAAATGAGGCTTTCCAAGTGGGATAATTTTATCAGAGAACAGTGCTTTTTTTTTTTTTTAGTTGGATAGTTATAATAACATGTGCACATATGCTTTTGCTTTATTGTTTTTCATCTGTTTAGTTATGATATTGATTTGTATGATTTTATTGCCTCCTATACTCGTATGATTAGGCAGATGAAAATCAGCTCAGAGAAACAAGCTGGGAAAACTCTATACAAAGCAGTCATTTAAGTGTGTTGGTGCTAATACTATTGAGGTATATACTTTTTTTTTTCCTTTTGGAGTCAGTTACCCAATATCTGGAGTGGTAATTTTTTTTTCCACCAGCTTTGTTGATATAAAATTGACCAATAACGTTGTGCCATTGCATAAGTTTAAAGTGTACAATGTATGATTTGATAAACATATATATTGGGAAAGGTTTACCACAATAAGGTTTGTTAATACATCCTTTACCTCACACAATTACTGTTTTGCTGCTGTTGTTGCTGTTATGGTGAAGCTCTACTCTCATGGTAAATTTCTAGTATGTGATAGAATATTCTTTACTGGAGTCACTGTGTTCTACATTAGATCCCTGGACCTTACTCATCCTTTTTTTAAAATTTTATTTAAATTCAAGTTAGTTAACATATAGTGCATTTTTAGTCACAGGGGTGGAATTTGGTGATTCATCAGTTGCATATAACACCCAGTCCTCCTTACATCACATGCCGTCCTTAATGCCCATCACTCAGTTACCCCATCCACCCCACCCACCTCCCCTCTAGCAACCCTCAGTTTGTTCTCTATAGTTGAGTCTCTTATGGTTTACCTCCTTCTCTGTTTTGATCTTACTTTATTTTTCTCTCCCTTCCCCTACATTCATTAGTTTTGTTTCTTAAATTCCACATATGAGTCAAATCATATTGTATTTGTCTTTCTCTGACTGACCTATTTTGCTTAGCATAATACATTCTAGTTTTATCCACGTCATTGCAAATGGCAAGATTTCATTATTTTTGATGGCTGAGTAATATTCCTCTCTGTGTGTGTGTGTGTGTGTGTGTGTGTGTGTGTGTGTGTGTGTGTGTGTGTTTCTACCATCTCTTCTTTATCCATTCAACAGTTGATGCTCCTCTGGGCTCTTTCCATATTTTGGCTATTGTGGACATTACTGCTATAAACAATGGGGTGCATGTGTGTCTTAGAATCACTATTTTTGTATCCTTTGGATAAATAGTAGTCCAATTGCTGGGTTATAGGATAGCTCTATTTTTAGCTTTTTGAGGAAACTCCATACTGTTTTCTAGAGTGGCTGTGCCAGTTTGCATTCCCCCCAACAGTGTAAGAGGAGTCCCCTTTTTCCACATCCTCACCAGCATCTGTTTTTTCCTGACTTGTTCATTTTAACCATTCGGACAGGCATGAGGTGATATCTCATTATGGTTTTGATTTGTATCTCCCTAATGATGAGTGATGTTGAGCATTTTTTCATGTCTCTCTTAACCATCTGGATGTCTTCTTTAGAGAAATATCTGTTCATATCTTCTGCCCATTTCTTGACTTTTTTTTATTTTTGGTGTTGAGTTTGATAAGTTCTTTATAGTTTTTGGATACTAGCCCTTTATCTGATATGTCATTTGTGAATATCTTCTCCCATTATTTTGATGGTTCCCTTTTCTGTGCAGAAGCTTTTTATCTTGATGAATCCCAGTAGTTCATTTTTGCTTTTGTTTCCCTTGCCTCAGGAGACATGTCTAGTAAGAAGTTGTGGCAGCTGAGGTAAAAGAGGTTGCTGCCTGTGTCCTCCTCTAGGATTTTGATGGTTTCCTGTCTGACATTTAGGTCTTTCATCCATTTTGAGTTTATTTTTGGGTATGGTATAAGAAAGTGGTCCAGTTTCATTCTTCTGCATGTCACTGTCCAGTTTTCCCAACACCATTTGTTGATGAGACTGTCTTTTTTGGATATTCTTTCTTGCTTTGTTGAAGATTAGTTGACCATATAGCTGAGGGTGCATTTCTGGGTTCTCTATTCTGTTCCATTGATCTATGTTGGATTTTACTCATCTTATAGCTGTGTTTAACCAACATCTCCCCATCTCCCCCACCCCTCAGCCCCTGGCAACTACCATTGTATTGAGTAGTAAAATTATTTTTTAAAATTTTTATTTATTTATTTGAGAGAGAGAGAGAATGAGCATGAGTGGGGGAGGGACAGAGGGAGAGAGAGAGTGAGCAGGAGAGGGAGAAACAGACTCCCCACTGAGTGCAGAACCTGACTCGGGGCTCAATCCCAGGACTCTGAGATCATGACCTGAGCTGAAATCGGATGCTTAAGCAACTGAGCCACCCAGAAGCCCCAAGTAGTAAAATTGTAAAAGTGTTTAGAATTAGGTGCAAGTTTGCTGCTGTCTCATCAAAATTAGTGGTGCATTCCAAAAGTAGTCTAGTCTCAGAGGAGAGTTTGGAGAGTGACAGAAGCAGCCAACCTCTTGGGGTTAGCCCTGAGTACTTGTGAAACATTTATTATACTCTTGTATACCTTCATTAACGGGGAACAAATCAAAATGGCTTCCAACAATCATGTCATGAGCTTGTTTAAACTTTCTCAGGAAATGCTATATTAGACTAAAGGCTGAGTTTTGATTTACTGAATTTGACTGGCTAATCTCTTTCTTACCCACTTGAAATTATTTGTGCTACTTATTTTTCCATATAGTATATTATTTAATTATGTTATTAAAGAAAGCAGATTGCACAAATGTGATAATAACTGTTTTCAGACATAAACATGTGAATCTAGAGAAGACTTTGTGTTTATAAAAATACAAAAATAATTCTTTTTACCAAGATAGTCTTGAAGGTTATTATCTCCCTGAGGAAACTGTCTATAGTGCATACTTAGCATATTTAGATATTCATTTGAAGCATTATTTTTTCTAGTGTGTGTATTTTTTTGAACAAGTGAAACCCAATGAAATAAGCATAGTAACCATGCCCATTTTGCATATGATGAAACTGAAAACTAATTTGTTCATTATATGAATAAAACTAATTAATATTTTATTAGATATTTATGTAAATTTATATTATTTATCATTTAGGCCAACATTATGCATACATACACATATACATATGTATAAGAACAAAATAGACTAACAGACTGATCTGTTGTCCAGTATAACTTATGTAAGTCCAAATACAGAAATATGTATTCATCCATTGCTATTTCAGATGACCAGATTATATATATATATATATATATATATATATATGACCATATATATATATATGGTTTGGAAGAATATGGTTCAATTTATAACCACAAAAAAGCTAACCTTAAAACCTACAATGAAATACATTGCTTAAATTACCAGATAATGGAGAGATGTCTAACAAAAGTGTTAAAGAGTCGTGAATAGTAAAGCTTGCTAAAGACAGCCCCAAGATATTTTTCTCTTCTGCAATGAAGAGTTCATTTTTGTGTAAATCAGCATTTATTCCTGTGGAAAGAGAAATGCATAGATGCATGAAGATAATGTAAATTTAACCAAAAAGGAATTTTTGTAATCAGGGTTAGCAGGAGTAGGAAAACGGATGAGAAGTAGAAGCCATACAATTTTCAAGCCTAGATGCAGAAGCAATAAGAAGGGAATCCCACTCAAAAGCATTAATTTGGTTGCCATTTAGGTCCAAACACATTAAGATTAGAGTCAAATGAGTGTGATCTGCTCTCATATCCTTGAATTTTCCCTGGATGGAATGACAACTCAGCTTCATGGCAATAACCTCCTGGCTGATTTTGGCCTAGAGACTTTCTAGTCCATTACCTTCCTTAGTATTTTAAGTCCAGGGAAACCAATTTCAATTCTATTAAAGAAATTCTTGCTATATGCTTCTTTGTCTCTCTCTCTCATTTTTTTTTAATTTAAGATTTTCTTCTTCCTTATCTGAATATATTTCAAAAGACAACATCCCTTTTGCTTTATACTCTGCTGCTTTGAAATAGGTTGTATTTATACTGTTATACAATAATTACTGCAAGATTTCTGAAATATATGTTACTATTTACAATGAAACATTAACACCCAAAGCATTTTGGTTTGTTATTTACATCCACATTTAATCAAAATATTAAGGCAATTGAGAAAGTTTTTTTAGAATGTCAAAACTGATTATCATACATGTGTACTTTCCTCTTAAGTTATAGAAAATCAAAATCAGGGCATTGACACAGTAATGTCAGTCACCAGTACTTTCTACATATCCTGCATCCTTGTCAGTTATTAAATCAGTGTGCTTCGTTTTCCCAGGGTAGCCTTATGCTACTGCAGAGGTGATGTGAACGGTTGAAGCAACTGCTTGAATTTTGCCTGAATTTCTCAAATAATCCAAGCAGAAATAGAAAGTTTGCTTGAAGCACTATTGTTATCCTTCTCTTCACAAGTTGAGTCATCCTCAAGCCTGTCAATCAAATGTCCTGTTAGACGGTTCCACTCTCTTAAACACCATTGCTCAAAATGTCTAAACCTCATACATTTTCTTATTTTATTCTCGGAAACACTTTTTAAATACACAGGCCTCCCTTTAGATAGTGTGTATGTGTATGTGTGTGTGTGTGTGTGTGTGTGTGTGTGTGTGTGTGTGTACACATGAAATGAACTCTAACAACATATTTTTTTGTAAGTAAAACATTTTATTACACATTTCTATATAAAATTTTCCCACCCTTCATACCAGATGATTAAATTTTCTCCACTGTATAAGTCATAATGAAAATAAACATATGTGGCTATAAGGCATTGTGAATTTGTAAGTAAACATTAGATGAAACCAGAGAGGGAGACAAACCATAAGAAACACCGTATTACGGGAAACAAACTGAGGGTTGCTGAAGGGAGGGGGGTGGAGGGATGGGGTAATTGGTGATGGACATTAAGGAGGGCATGTGATATAATGAACACTGGGTATTATATAAGACTGATGAATCACAGGCCTGTACCTCTGAAACCAACAATACATTATATGTTAATTAACTGAATTTAAATTAAAAAATGTTCCAAAAAAAAAAAGAATATATACATCCGCATACTAACACCTCCCAAGGAGTCAGTTTTAAAGGTTGTGTGTTTATTCAGAAGTAACGAGTACTTTACAAAAAAAGCATTTTGAATTTTTCTTGGAGAATTGACCTGAATGTCCATGATAGATTTGTTGAATTTCTATAAGTCTTTACTCATTAAGAATATATTCATGTCATCACTGTCCTAAACCTCATCAAACATTCTTCCTTGTCAAAAATAGAACTGTGAGCCTGGCACCCCAGAGAGCCCTTATGTTCTCCGTCCTGATCTCAGCTCTCCTTCCAAAATAACCACTATACTGACTTTTTTTTTTGAGAGAGAACATGCGTGAGTGGGGGTGAGGGCAGAGGAAGAGAGAGAGAATCTTTAAGCAGGCTCCACACCCAGCGTGGAGTCCGACCCAGACCCAGGGTTCCATCTCACAACCCTGAGGTCATGACCTGAGCAGAAATCAAGAGTCAGGCACTTAACCCATTGAGCCACTCAAGTGCCATCCACGCTGCTGATTTTTATCATCAGAAATGTTCTTGCCTTTCTTTATGATTTTTTTTATCATTCAAGTGTGCGTTCTTAGACATTATCATTTAGTCTTGCCAATTTAAATAATGATACATATTTTAAGTCTCTTTTAAGCTACAGGGTCCTTTTCTACCCCTTTATTTTTCTTAAATTTTAAAAATGTTAATATTTAGGCCATGTGACTTGTTGAGTTTCCTACAACCTAGATGTTGTAGATTGCATGCTTTTTGTGTAACACAAAATGCTACTTTCTTCTCTGTACTTCTTGAAAACCGGCCACTAGACCCAGAACTGATCAGGGTAAGTTTGATCCCCCTTTGGCGAGACTGTGGGTAGTGGTATGTGTGTGTATGTATTTGTATTTGTTTTTCAGGAGGCACATCTTAACTGGTTTGGATTCTTTTTGATGTTAGCATCAGTTGCTGACCAATGCCTAGATCCTATATATGATTAAAGGTTGCAGAGTGGTGATAATCTATCATTTTATTTTAATTTACTAACTAGAATAATTTTATAAAGAAATGCTTTTCCTCACCTATTATTTGGTTGTACATTAGTAGGAAAGGCAAGATAAATGTTTGATTTTTTACTCCGATTTACCTAAAGCCCTCATGAATGCTTATAACAGCCTCTTGCTGACTAAAATCCCAAAGGAAAGAAGCTGGGCTAACCTCTTAGAGGAGGAGAAACCACATGGAGGGAGGGTCCAGGTGAAACCTAAGCCAAATACCAAACGTGTGAAGGAGGCCATTCTGGAGCACAGCCAGCCTGCCCTCAACCGTCAGCTGACCTTCATAATAGACCAGCTAAGCCCAAATTGTTAATCCAAAGAATTATGAACAAATAAAATGATCGTCTTAAGCCTTTAAGTTTTCAGGTGGTGTTTCAGGTGGTGCAATAGATCCCTAACACAATATATTTAAAGATAAAATGTCTTATGAGTTCATACTGATAATTTCAATTCAAATTAGACGATAGGCTTTTTACTCAAACTCATTCCAAATATATCTAGATCTTCTTTCTTCCACACTAAGAAACCTGGTTCTGAAGGACACAGGGGATGATAATTCTTTGTTTTATTCCACAGTATTCATACAGCAGTCTCACAAAAACAATAGTAATACTATGGTTATCAATAATGATTACTAAAAAAACATTAAAATGCTTTTCAACATGTTTCCCCTACTCTCCTTGCATATTTTAATGTTTTATTATATTTACATCATCAAATTTTATAGTCATTAAATACTATACTCTCTTCTACTTAATCCTCAACCTCAGTTTTAACATCTACCTATGTATGGCATACCCACCTCACGTCCTTACATCACTGTTTCTCCAGTCATTTTTCAACAGTCCATTCAGCTGTCTGAAACTCATTCTCTATGAGCTTTATCATATGTATTAGGATAAAAACAAGAGAACTATGTTCCCTGAGTTTTTGTGTGTTGGTAACCGATTATGACTTTCATAACTGAAGGTCAGTTTTACTGGATATAAATAGCTTATCACATTTTCTTTGAGAATCTTACATATTTACCCTATATTCTTCTGAAATAAAGTTGGAAGGCCTGATAATCTAATTTCCTTTTCCACAAGTCACATTTTCCCCTTAGATATCCAAAGGATTTGTTTTCCTTTTGTTCAAATTCCAGATAATGTGCTAGATTATATATATATATATATATATATGTATATATATATATATATATATATATATATACTTATATTTATCAAACCACCCCCAAACTTAGTAGTCAAAACGACAACTGTGTTATTAAGCTTACAGATGTGGAAAAGGTATTTGGAAAGGATAGAGAGGAGATAGCTCTTCTCTACTCCATGATGTTTTGGGATGGAAAATTGATGACTAAAATAGCTTTTTCACTTATATCTGGTTGCTGGATTTGGATGACTAGGGCCAGGATTTGCTCGAACCATTGGTGGAACACATCTACATGTTCTCTTTAGAGATGGGGGTCTCAGTGTTACAGATATCTTACATGGATACAGAGGGCTCTGTTATTCCCAGTGAATATAGGGGAAACTGCAAGATTTTTTAATGAATTTTCTCATACGCCGTGGTCAAAGTAGTTACAAGCCTGCCCAAATTAAAGATGGGAGACAGTTACCCAACTTGATGGGTGCTATCTTAATTTGTCGGGGCTGCTATAACCTGTCACCATATTCTGGGTGGCTTTTAAAAGAACAGAAAATTATTTCTTACAGTTCTGGAGCCTAGGAAGTCTAAGATCAAAGCCAGGCTGACTCAGTGTTTGGTGAGAGCTTGCTTCCTAGTTCCTAGTTCCTAGACCATCATCTTCTGGTTGTGTCCTCAAATGGTAGAAGGGGCAAGGGGTATCTCTGGGGTTTCTTTTATAAGGGTATTAATTCTATTCATTGGGTTTTGTCCTCATGACCTAATTACCTTCCAAAGGCCCCCACTTCCAAATATCTTCACATTGGGGATTAAGTTTCCCCATAGGAATTTGTAAGGGCACAATCATTTAGTCTATAGCAGGAAAAATATAGAAAGAAAAAAAATTACAGCCATGTTTTAATAGCAACTAATCTATCCTCTGTCTAAAACATTACATACATTTTTTCTACCATTTAGACACTCGTTTATAGGACTACTTATAAGTTTTATCTCATGACATCAGGCTCAAGCTCAAGGTTGATTTATCAATTTAGAAGAGATCTAAGTATAAATAAGATTCCTGAGATTCAGTTTCTCTTCATTTTACTTGCTTATCTACAATATTTATTATTTTCAAATCCTTATCATTATTTTTTTATCTTTATTTTTTTTTCTTTTTAGCTTGTATTTCTAATAGGGATATATTTGTTCTGTTTATTTCCTTTTTTTGTACATTCTAGTTTAGTTTTCTTATGTAAAATGTTTTATTTCTAATTCTTTTTTGATCTACTACCTCATTTCTAAAGTTTTCTCACCTTAAAAAAATTTTTTTTATACATTATATAATTTTCTTGGTATTTTTCAGTTCATTTTGAAATAGTACAGTATAGTTTTAATATGTTCTTTTGAGCCTGCTTTCTGGTTCCCTGTCATTTTCTGTAGAGAAGTTACTTTCTTCCTTATTTCTCCTTGCCTTATAGTAGCCTTGGGTTGGGTTTAATACTAATTTTTTGTTCATATATATGTAATTTTATTTATTTTTTAAAATTTTTAAAATTTATTTGAGAGAGAAAGGGGGGAGCGGCAGAGGAAGAGGGAGAGAGTTTATTATTTATTTTTTATTTAAATTCAATTAATTAACATACAGTGTATTATTAGTTTCAGAGGTAGAGTTCAGTGATTCATCAGTCTTATATAACACCCAATGCTCATTATGTCAAGTGCCCTCCTTAATGCCCATCACCCAGTTATCCCACCCCCCATCCACCTGCCCTCTAGCAACCCTCAGTTTGTTTCCTATGGTTAAGAGTCTCTTATGGTTTGTCCCCCTCTCTGATTTTGTCTTATTTTATTTTTCCCTCCATTCCCCTATGATCCTATGTTTTTTTCTTAAATTCCACATATGAGTAAAATTATATGGTAATTATCTTTCTCTGATTGACTTATTTTGCTTAGCATAATAGAGGGAGAGAGAATCTTAAGCAGACTCCATGCTGGGTGCAGAGCCTGATGTGGGGCTCCATCTCACCACCCTGAGATCACGACCTGAGCTGAAACCGAGAGTCCAAGAGTCGTTCAGTTAACTGACTGCACCACCCAGATGCCCCTACGTGTAATTTTAGTTTACTTAAATTCTAAGCATGCTTGAATCAGATAGATTGTCTAACTTTACCAAAATTTTGGGTAGCGTCAAACAATGATGATGGCTTATTTTATGACATTTCCTGGCTCTGTTCCTAAGCCCTGGTTTTTTCAGCTAGATATTTTCACTACTTGAAATCTGCTGTTCTTATCCTGTTCAATTTCTTTCTACTCTAAATAGCTTCTGATAAGTGTGGGCCCTTCTCCTAGAAGAGAGTCCTGACTGGTCAGTTTCAAAAGTTCACAGGATATACAATGCTCATGTAGCTTCAGAGCTTTCCACGGACACATGCATACATTCATTACTGAAATGAACAAAACCCTTTCCAGTTTTAGCCACCAAGTTCCAATTAGTTGTCTGTGCTTTCCAGTGCATACTTGTTGCCTTTTGGAGGTTTTATATTCTCACTTCCATCAGTCACCCATTGATTCTGTTTTCTTTTTCACAGATGGACATACACGCCGTTGTTTTATATTGCCAGTTTAATGCTACCTACTTGCAACTTGTGGTTCTTGGGAACATCTTTTCATCTAGTTTTGTTATAAATTTTGATTATGTGTTTAATATAGTATATATATGTATATATAGTTACATATATATAATTAATGTAACAAATTATATTAAACATGTGTTTAATATAATATAGTCACTCTATTTATATTTTGAGATTAGGGAAGATCAAAAACTATGCTACCTTCACTGCTGTCATTTTCCAGAAGATCCTGAAGACAGTTTCAAAAGGCATTTTCCAAATACTATTTCAGAAAGGGCAACATAACGGCCACATTTGAAAGGAGATCACTAAATGTATGTCTGGTATGTTAAAATCAGGCTTAATATATTATAGCCACAGATCATGTTACATATATTTCTAATGAAAGAATGATGAAAGTAGTATAGAGCTCAGTGTCATTTTGAATTGTAGCTTTGAAAAGAAAAACTATTTTCCTGTATACAATCTTACTTCTTTTTCTAAAAGAGTCAGTGAGATGACTCTTTTAATTTGCAGTGTCTCCCTTTAATACCAGATTTATATTGAAGTAATGCAAAAACACACACGTATCTGTAGACTAAAAAATATATATAACAGCTTCTTATGCACAGGAAATAATGTATTTTGAGAGGGACTAAGACCATTAGAGTGTAAAATTGAAAGTTTTCATGTTATCTTAAAAAAAATAATGTGAATCTTTTTCTCACAGCATAATTCTCTAGCAAAACTAGGAAATTGCTTTGTAACTGTGATATGTCCTTTGATCCACAAGGCTCCACACATGACATTTCCTCTGTGTCTCCAGGTTAACTTTGTGGAGTTTTTTTCCACTTTGTGGAAATTTGTAAAGATATATTTTCTGTACCCCTAGATTATTCTGAGGGAGATAGTATAATTATATTATTCGTTATCAATTCATTAGTAATCAAATCCCTATAACAAAGATATTTTCCTCTTTTTATGTTAAGGCTGCTAGTCACATTCTCTCTACATTTCTAGAAGTTACTAAAAATCTATGCATGGATATTTATTTTGTGTGATAACCATGAGTAAAGACAAATACTAGTTAGAGCAACTTAATGAGTCTTTAGAGAAGATCTTATTTCTCATAGTGAAGCATAATTTATCATAGGTTTTACAGACTATATATATATATATATATATATATATATATATATATATATATATATACATGGTCTCCCACCAAACTACCAACCTATACATTCTGTCTTCCTTCCTTGCACAAAATCAGTGTGCCCATCTAAGATGTCCATTCCATTTGCAATGGATCACATCCACTCTTCACTCAAGGAAATCAATTCTGAAGTTGTTTCTTCCCCAGTATTACCAAGTTTCCCTTCTATTTTCTCAGTCCTATAAGCATACAAATATGCTCTAGTCATTTCAATTTCAAAAAAAATTCTCTCACTTCTCACATTTCATTTCTTGGCTCTACCTATAGCAAAACTCCTCAACAAAATTTTATATGCTCATTGTTTCCAATCTCTGATTTCCCATTTTCTCATGAATTCATTTGGTTCTCATTATTCCACTGAAATTGTTCTCCAATCCCATTCACATTGTTATGTTAAATGGTCACTTTCTCAGGACCTATTTTAATTCATCTACCAGCAACATGTTAAATAGTTGCTTACTCTGTTCTTGAAATACTTTGTTCACTTGGCCTTTGAGATTATCTGCCTTTTGTGTCTTCTAATTCACATTCCACTTTGCTACAAAGCTCTTATCCTTCTAACCTCTAAATGTTGGAATAACCCCTTATACTCTCTATTTAAATTTGCCTTTTTTTTTTAGGTTAACTAAACTACTTTTGGGCTTAAGTAGTTCCTCTATGCCAAAGACCCCCAAGTTTATATCTGTAGCACAGTAACGCTTAGTGACTGACATACTCAACTGCCTATTCAACAATTGAGTTTTTACCTCAAAATCAGCATATTCAAATTTTGAATTCTTCACATAACTCACCTTTAAAATCTGCTCATCCATGGATCTTTCTTGACTTTGTACATAATGTCTGTGCTCTAACACGGGGTCAAGCCAAAAACCTGGTCACTGTTCTTGACTTCTCTCTCTCACACATACTACATCCAATCTACCTTTAAATCCAGAATTTGAGTACCTCTCTTCATCACCACGCGTATCATCTTAGTCTAAGCAATCATCATATTTTGCATATGTTACTGAAATAGCTTCCTAATAATATTCCTTCTTCCATTTTCAGTACTTGTCCTCTATCCTCCCAAGGACAAATGGAATAAGCACCATTTATTTATTAAGTTGGTGATTCATTTATTCATTCTCATTTATTTAGCATTTGGGTTGAGTAAATAATAAATTTAAAGTGAGGTAGAGAGAGGATTAAAAGAAAAAATATGGGAGTGAGAGAAGAAAAAATATGTACGCAATTTCCTTGAGTAACAGGAATATCAGAAGATAATGGGAAAAGAAAGGGAGAGTGTATTACAGTGAAATTAAAAAAATTCTGTAGAATTTAATACTGTCCTGATTTTTTACCAATCATGACTTTTAATTATTATTTTTCTCTGAGCCTACATTTTTTAATTGTAGAAGGCAGAATTTTGTGATGGCCCCATGATTCCCAGGCCTTGATTTATATCTACCTTCTCCCTCTTTAATCAGACACTAACTAGGTGCTGTGGTGAAAGGATTTTGCAGCTATAATTAATATCCCAAATCAGGTGACTAAAAATAAGAAGACTATCTTGTGGGCCTAACCAAATCTGGTAAGCCCTTAGGATGGACAGGGGTCTTCCTGGCATTGAAGATTTGATTTATAAAGGGAATTTTCTATTGCTAGTTTGAAGGTTGAGAGGCTACATGCCAAGGAATACAAATGGCTTTTAGGAACTAAGAGTGACCCTCCCAGCCTGTAAGGAAATGGGGACCTCCGTCCTGCAATCATTGACCCAACCAGATGAGCTTACAAGAGGACTCTGAATTCCAGATGAGAATGCAAGCTGCACTAAGCATTGGTTTTAGCTTTGCAAAACCCAGAGCAGAAAACCTAGTCATGCTGCACCCAACCTTCTGACCTACCTACAGAACTGTGAGGTGCTAAATATGTATTGTTTTGAGCCACTAAATTGTGGTAATTGGCTATGCAGCAATAGAAAATGACTATATTAATCTCTAAAATGAAGATTTTAATATGATCTTTCTTTATGAGACGAAAAGGGGGTGGAAATTATTTTTTTTAAGGAAAATACATAGTACTTCTAAATTTGAAGGAAGGAAATTGTAGAGAGAGATATTGGTAAGACACGGGTGCTACAATGCAGTTTTGGAATAGGTGGGAGGAAGCCGTAACTGCACTCTAAGGATGTTGATGTGCACCATGGAGTTTCTGGGAAAGTGGAACTCCTGGAGCATGAATATACATCCACTATTTAAATTCTACTGTAGGATGTATTTTATTTTATTAGAAATTCCTAAAACGCTTGGTAAGTCTATCTCTTGCAATATATTTTAAATTTTGTTTACAAAATCAAAAAGAACTACTGTTTTATTGAATACTGACTGTACAATAAGCACTATACTAGACACTTAGAATTTCACATTTAATCTTCCAAACAAAAGCAAAGATTTAATAATAACAATCAAGGCAAGATTTGTCTTTTTTTAAAGAAATATTTTTATTTTTTTTAAGATTTTATTTATTCATGAGAGAGAGAGAGAGAGAGAGGCTGAGGCTCCACAGGGAGCCTGATGTGGGACTTGATCCCAGGACCCTGGGATCACGACCTGAGTGGAAGGCAGATACTTAACCGACTGAGTCACCCAGGCACCCTAAGGCAAGATTTGTCTTATGAGCACCACCACCAATAATGCCATATATTCTGGTATTCAAAGGAAAAGTATCCTCTAAAGTCTAGAATTTTTATAAGAATATTGTTGTACAAAAGGGCATTTGAGATTTTCTATATTCTACATTATGGGGAAAATTTTTGAGTCACTAGAAATCATGTCTTAGGAGGAATCCATAAAGTTGCCATTATTTATCATTTTGTCTTAAGGTATATAGATGGAAAACTTCTAAATTTTGACTGTTATGCTCGTGCATACACCTAACATCAATTTGGAGATTTATGCCTGGTGGACACTCAAGTCTGTCTTCCATTCTCGAGTCTCTCTTCAGCTATATCTAATCTATTTCTTCAGTGTTTCAACTTTATTATTACACACACATATATTGCTAGAAATTATATTTTAAAAATCTGTTCATTATTGGAGCGTCTGGGTGACTCAGTCGGTTAAGCATCTGCCTTTGGCTTGTTCATGATCTCAGGGTCCTGGAATCGAGTCCTGCATCAAGTTCCAGCAGGGAATCTGCTTCTCCCTCTCCCTCTGCCCCTCCCCCTGCTTGCTTTCTCTCTCTCTCAAATAAATAAATAAAATCTTTTAAAAAAATCTGTTCATTATTGTCCACATTACAGCCCCTTTTTATGTGTAATCAATTAAATACTCTAATTTTATTATTTCTCATAGGTTGTACAACTATCATAACTTCTTAAAATTGTAATCCTTATCCTTTGTTCTGTCAGTGGGCACTTCAAGAGCATAATATTCCTTGTGAGGTTGAAATTTTATATTGTTAGCTCATCTTCATTAAGAGTTTTAATTTTTTCCTGTGGAATCACACATACCTTAGGTAGTAGAATTGTTTTACAGAATTTGTTGTCACATGCTTTTCTCTGGCATTTTACAGTTTTCACAGGTCCATGGTTATTAATTTCTGAACTTAGGAGACCAGCAACATGGTGTATAAACTGGATTCAGTGGTAGAGTGTAACAAAAGGCAGGGGCTTTGAGATTTCAGAGTCTATCTTTTCTTACCTTTGGTAAACCCAATGATCTAGACAGATGCAGATTTTTGTCTTTGCTTCTTTTCTTCTGTTATTTTGTTTTGTTTTTTAATCTCTTCCTTGGATAAATGGAATACAAATTTACCTTCTGTGTTAGGACCAGCCAAAGCCTATTTGTTTTTCTTGGGCAGTGAAAGTTGACTCCCTCATCCCTACTGCTAATATCTGGTCCAATACTGTCTGTGTTTATGTAACATCAGTTTGCAGGATTCCTGCTTTGACTTTAAGGCCTCCTCTTTTCTCATACTCATGGGTATCTTCTTTTCAGGACAGTCCTCTTTCTTCCATCTCACCATGTTGCTGGGACCAGAAATCGACATACAATGTGGTCAAGGGAAATATAGTAAAAACAGAATGGGCTGGGAAGTGTCTGAACCATTGCATGAATGATCTTAAGAAAATTATTGGATGTCCTGAGCTATAGTTATCTCATCTGGAAAACTGAAATTTTATTTTCGATTTTTTTTCCAGTCCATCTTTTGATTGTTTTTGAAAAATTAGAAGGGAGGATTAAATGAAGATGTCTTATTTGCATTACACTTGAGGACAAAGCCAATTAAAAGTTCACTTATAAACCCAGGAGATGGCCATCTGACAAGGACTGAGACAGGGCTAGAGCATTCAGTCTTAGAAATCACTGAGACTGTGGATGGGGTTATGGAGAGAACCCAAGTACTGATTAGCTAGGGTAAGATCATTTTACTGAGAACTCCCAGGAGGAAAACTATAAACATTTGCTTACTAAATTCAGCACTTATTACTGTCTCAAAATCCTGTGCAATAAAGAGGCCTTCTCCCATATCTATTAGGTTAAAGTATTGCTTATTAGTGCTGTGCTGAAGCCTGCACGACTGGGTCATGAGTACCAATTTTTAAATATTCTAGAATTTTGTAAGCCACTTATTACAGCATTGGTAGCATGATATTGACCATGGAGCAAATATTTATACCACAGAAATTGGCAAATGCTACAAATAAAGAAATTAATTAAGAACTGATTTACCAGCCAGCACTGCATATAATAAAAAATGATAGTCATATAATTTCCTGTGCATTTAAACATATTCAATATGACTTTTACTCTGATAAAATCTTCTCATTTTAACAATTTTAACTGTGCCTACAGTTGTGAAGAAGAGATTTATACATCAAACTGGAATACTTTAGGAGAGCCTAAAAACTTAGGAAATGGTAAAAGCAAAATTACTCGAGTTCTTGTCTCACTGAACTAAATAATAGTACTGTCTGGCTGGAAATTTTGACTTCCTCCTTGTGTAAGAGGGTCTCATTGTAAGAATGTGGTGTCCCTAAAAGAGCTGTTAAAGTCTCAGAGTGGGTTTGATGGTCTCAAAAAAAAAAATTGTTGAGCATGCATGCGAAAATGAATCCTATTATTAGATAAAACAAAATTCAGATATATGGCAAATACAATTTCCTGAAGCTTTTTTTTTCCCAGAGGAAACTACTTATGCCATTATGAAACACTCTTCCCCAATCATTTATTCTTTTTTATTCCCTATCGATATTTTGGTTTTCAGTTTTAAATGTAGTTAAAATATCCCATGCATCGTGCTATCTGGTTTCTGTCACACTAAAGCTATGTTTGACTAATGACTACTTGTATAACTTCTTGTTTTACAATATCCTTCCTAATCCTAAATCATTCTCAAAGCCAGTAATAGGTTCTGATGTCATGTCACTCAGCATAAAACTCCTCATGTATTTTTGATACCACTCAGACTATGGCAAGATAACTCTCAACATAAAATTGTTCCTGTGAACTTTCTAAGGCAAGAACTTTTGTACCAATATTTTCATAAATCTTTTTTAATCCATGCTGACTTCTGATGAATAACAATGCCCCTAACCCTTGACAGCATCACCGTTCTATAAAGGTTGCCTAATGCATTAACCACTCCTCAGTCCTTCCAATTTTTAGCCTTCATGAGTTTTCAAATCCTTTTATTTAAGCATATATTTACTTTTAATCAGAGTAGCTAACTCTGTATTTCCCTTGTACTTAAACTGATGTCCAGTAGACCAAGATACATTTATGCCGTGCCTTACCACTAGGTTTAAAAACTCCTCAAGGGAACATATATTTTTAGTATTTTTAAAAAATTTACTCAAAGTATCTAATGATGACCAGCACTTAGTAGATATGTAATAAAAGTTGAAAGAGTCTAACTTGTTTGTCAAATATGTATAACAGGGATAATAAATTTGGAATATATCATATTTATTTTTTTAATTTTTTGTGGTTATGCTAATCACCATACATTACATCATTAGTTTATCATATTTAACTAGAAGAATCATCAGTTTGTAGTTATAAAGGTGGAATATTGCAATATGGCTTTCTATATTTAAACGACCATCATGCTTTCAATGGAGTTATTGATTTTATGATGATAAGACATTTTAAATATTTTCAATAAATGTGGCATCTCCACACCCACCAGGCTGGTCAAATTGTTCAAATTCTTATTTTATTCTGTCTTATAATTACAGCTTTGGTGATAAGAATTATTCTGGCATATAAAGGTCCAAGAAATTGGGCCAAAGCTCATGAACTAATGATATATGAGGAGTTCAGAAAGTCTGAACATTGGGTTTGAGTCTATCAACAGGTGAGGCTAAGATCCAGACTTAGAAAAGGTAGAATTAAGGAGATCTGATAATGGGTCAAGAGTTTAGGAAAAGGTCTCTAATTTCTGGAAAGAAAAGGTTATATACTAAACAGGACTATCAGTCCAGAAGAAATCATATTCAAAAAGAGAATCAAATCAGAATTTAGCAGAGAGAATACCAGATTTAGGCACTGACATGAGTGAGTTGCCTCCTAGATTGCTTGTAGAGTCTAGGGTTGAGGAAGAGTCAATAGACTGGTTTTAAATTATATCATCTGGAAAAGAAGAGACAGAAGGCCCACAAAGAGCACTAGAGTATTGCCATATGATTAGCAAATGTTTTGATCCTACAGAAAATTTTCTTTGTAAGGTGAAGTAGGTACAGATTTCTGGGATCTATATATAAGAAGTTCCTCACAAGTTTCCCTTTCTACTGGCCCCTTACTCATCTTCTAAACCCACAATTTTCTTTGGAAGAGACAAAATCTCTGAATAAATCAATACCAGCAGGCTGGCCCTAGATATATTTTAGCCTTGAAAGCATTTGTAGTTTTTAGCATGCCAATGTATAAAACTATTAAAATAGTGTTCCTGATCAAAACATTTGCTTTCAGATATGCACAAATCCAGTAAACTTGCTTTAGGTTTCTTGAGAAACTGCAAATTTTACAGGTAACTCTAAATATTAAGCAGCACACTAGAAAGTTATTTGCATTAATCTACTGAAGTATAAATGGTTCAGCTAGTTAAACATTCATGAGAGAGAATGTCGATAAAACCTCACTGACTTACCTGTATGTATTTTCTTAAACATACACTTTATTTGCTCAACTTAAATTTAAGTGTGAAATTATAAATAGAAGCAAAAAAAATAGAACTTATTCAGAAATTACAGAAGGCAAATGCTTTTAATCATTAGATTCTGTTATGTATGAATATTGTTCTGGGAAAAGTAACCTAAAAATGCCTCCTTTTCATTCATCCACTTCAGGAAAGATATGTGCTCAAAGTTGGGTAAGTTAAATTAGAGATTTGATTAGAATAATATTATTTCCATGTATAAACATACAAGTTTTATTTCACAAAAGCATATTCTTAAAAAATCACACAATTCACCAATCAAAATAACATGTCAATGGATATTAGTATATTAGATATTCCTCTAAAAGATATTTTTTCTCTAGAACAGGAAAAATATGTTTACTATTATTTATATATAAAATCTATTAATTTTCCATAAAATCTTATATTTATACATATAAGCTTCCACTAATTTTAGTCAATTTAATTTCAAAACATATAAAATTTAACCAGGTAAGGTAGAAAATCAGCCTAATTATCTAAATAGCCATGCATCGCTAGCCCATTCTCTTTCAATTGTCTTACTATTCCTGAAATGTGGTCTGTTATTTCCACTGAATCATTCTATGTAGATTTTTTTAGCATAGACTTTGCCTGTATTAAACAAACCTATGATAATATTTCTATTACTTTACTCAAGTAATAAAAAAAAGAGAAACCTTTTGAAAATGTTGACAGTTTGGTTGTTGAACTGAAAATTGTAACAACAACATATACAAACAAGACAATTATGAATGTTTATCCCACAATCTTACAAACACTTTTACTTGAAAAAAAAAACTAATGAACAAATGCCATAATGTTAGGAAAATTGAGTGCAAGGCACCCAAGGCCATGATGTTTAAAATAATAACTGCTAGGGGGGGGGAGCAAGATGGCAGAGGAGTAGGAGACCTGGATTTCGTCTGGTCTCAGGAATTCAGCTGAATAGGGATCAAACCATTCTGAACTCCTACGAACTCAACAGGAGATCGAAGATAAGAAGAGTAACAACACTCTGAACAGAAAAGCGACCACTTTCTGGAAGGTAGGACGTGCGGAGAAGTGAATCGGAGGCGATATTAGGGAGGATAGACGGCAGGGGAGGGGGCCTCCTTTGACCACTTCTGGCAAGTGATAGAGCAGCAGAGCACAAAATCGGAACTTTTAGAAGTCGGCTCCGCTGAGGGACATCGCTCCAGTGGCTAAGCGGGAGGTGGAACCCTCGCGGGACAGTGTGGTCTCAGGACCCTCGGGGTCACAGAAAGACCGGGGGTGCCTGAGTGCAGCAGAGCTCCCAGGTATCAGAGCGGGGAAGCCAGCTGCAGAGACGGAGCCGAGGCACGGTCTCTCAGCTCGGTGTGGCCATAAACTGTGATCCGTGGCCCAGTCAGGCCACTGCTCCTCCAGCAGGGACCCAACAAGTGGCAGATCCGGGGAGACTCCTCTCCCTCCCCCGGGAGGAGCGGCGCAGGTGCCGCAGGGATCTGCTGGGTTTGGAGACTCCATCCGGGGTCGGGTGCCAGGGATGGAAATGCTTGGTCACGGGCCAGGTGAGCACAGAGTGCGGCCGGAGACCGGGGACACGGGAGTGACTGCTTTGCTCTGGGGGCACACTGAGGAGCAGGGCCCCGAGTTCTCGGCTCCTCCGGGCGGAGATTGGGAGGCCACCATTTTCACCCTGGTCCTCCAGGGCTTGCAGGGAACAAAAGCTCCTGAGAGCAAACCGGAGCAGCTTGCTTAGCCCGCACTCACAAGGGCGAGGCAATTCCGCCTCCGGCAAAGACATTTGGGAACCACGGCAACAGGCCCCTCCCCCAAAAGATCAGCACAAACAGTCAGCAAGCCAAGACCAAGTTTACCGATCAAGGAGAACGGGAGAACTCCAGCGCTAGGGGAATACTGCACATAGAATTCATGGCTTTTTTACCATAATTCATTAGTTTTTCAAAGTTAATTTTTTTAACTTTTTTTTGAATTTTACTTTTTCCCTTTTTCAAACAACATCTTATCAATCCCTTTTTTAAAAAAACATTTTTTATTTTTCATTTTTAGAGTCATTTTTATCCCTTCATAGTAGTTGCCCTTATTTTTGGCATATATATAAGTTGTTCTCTCTTTAAAATTTTGAGATACAATTTCTTTTAACAGATCAAAATATACCCTAAATCACTAGTGTATGGCTTTGTTCTATTCTCCAGCCTGATCACATTCTCTCCCTTTTTTTTCTTTTTTCTTTTTCTTTTTAAATCTTCTTCTTTCTTTTTAAAAACAACTTCTTATCTTATGAATACCTTTTATAAAATCTTTTATAATTTTCATATTTACAGTCATCTTCCATCCCTTCATTGTATCAACCCTTATTTTGTACATATATAAGTCTTTCTTCCTTTAAAATTTTAGCAGGCACTTTCTTCTAACAGACCAAAATATGCCCAAAAGCTAGTGTGTGGCACTGATCTATGCACTAGCCTGATCATATTTGATCATATTCTGTTTTTTTTGTTTTGTTCTGTTTTTGTTTGTTTTTATCTTTTTCTTTTTCCTTTTTTTTCCTCTTCTTTCTTTGCCTTTCTTGTCCCCTGGTTTCAGGCCTTTTCTGATTTGTATAGAGTGTATTTGCTGGAGATGTTGTTAACCTGTTAGCATTCTGTTCTCTCATTCATCTGTTCTCTGGACAAAATGACAAGACGAAAAAAATCACCTCAGCAAAAAGAACAAAAGGTATACCGTCTGCCAGGGACCTACTCAATATGGACATTAGTACAATGTCGGACCTAGAGTTCACAATCATGACTTTAAAGATACTAGCTGGGCTTGAAAAAAGTGTGGAAGTTATTAGAGAAACCCTTTCTGGAGAAATAAAAGAACTAAAATCTAACCAAGTCGAAATCAAAAAGGCTATTAATGAGGTGCAATCAAAAATGGGGGCACTAACGGCTAGGATAAATGAGGCAGAAGAAAGAACCAGCGATATAGAAGAACAAATGATGGAAAATAAAGAGGCTGAGAAAAAGAGAGATAAACAACTACAGGATCACGAGGGCAGAATTCGAGAGATAAGCGATACGATATGATGAAACAACATTAGAATAATTGGGATCTCAGAAGAAAAAGAAAGAGAGAGAGGGGCAGAAGGTATATTGGAGCAAATAATAGCAGAGAACTTCCCTAGTTCTCTAGGGAAACAGGCATCAAATTCCAGGAGGCACAGAGAACCCCTCTCAAAATCAATAAAAATAGATCAACACCCCGACATCTAATAGTAAAACTTACGAGTCTCAGAGACAAAGAGGAAATCCCGAAAGCAGCTCGGGAGAAGAGATATGTAACCTACAATGGTAGAAACATTAGATTGGCAACAGACCTATCCACAGAGACCTGGCAGGCCAGAAAGGACTGGCAGGATATCTTCAGAGCACTAAACGAGAAAAATATGCAGCCAAGAATACTATATCCAGCTAGGCTCTCATTGAATATTGAAGGAGAGAGAAAAAGCTTCCAGGACAAACAAAAACTAAAGGAATTTGCAAACACAAAACCAGCCCTACAAGAAATATTGAAAGAGCTCCTCTAAGCAAAAAGAGAGCCTAAAAGCAGCATAGATCAGAAAGGAATAGAGACACTATACAGTAACAGTCACCTTACAGGCAATACAACGGCACTAAATTCATTCCTTTCAATAGTTACCCTGAATGTAAATGGGCTAAATGCCCCAATCAAAAGACACAGGCTATCAGATTGGATTAAAAAACAAGACCCATCAATATGCTGTCTGCAAGAGACTCATTTTAGACCCAAAGACACCCCCAGATTGAAAATGAGGGGGTGGAAAACAATTTACCATGCTAACGGACACCAAAAGAAAGCTGGGGTGGCAATCCTTATATCAGACAAATTAGATTTTAAAACAAAGACTGTAATAAGAGAAGAAGAATGACACTATATCCTACTTAAAGGGTCTATCCAACAAGAAGATCTAACAATTGTAAATATCTATGCCCCTAACGTGGGAGCAGCCAATTATATAAGGCAATTAATAACAAAAGCAAAGAAACACATTGACAACAATACAATAATAGTGGGGGACTTTAACACCCCCCTAACTGAAATGGACAGATCATCTAAGCAAAAGATCAACAAGGAAATAAAGACTTTAAATGAAACACTGGACCAAATGGACTTTACAGACATATTCAGAACATTCCATCCCAAAGCAACGGAATACACATTCTTCTCTAGTGCCCATGGAACATTCTCCAGAATCGATCACTTCCTAGGTCACAAATCAGGTCTCAACCAGTACCAAAAGATTGGGATTATTCCCTGCATATTTTCAGACCACAATGCTTTGAAAGTAGAACTCAATCACAACAGGAAAGTCGGAAAGAACTCAAATACATGGAGGCTAAAGAGCATCCTACTAAAGAATGAATGGGTCAACCAGGAAATTAAAGAAGAATTAAAAAAATTCATGGAAACCAATGAAAATGAAAACACAACTGTTCAAAATCTTTGGGATACAGCAAAGGCAGTCCTTAGAGGAAAGTATATAGCAATACAAGCCTTTCTCAAGAAACAAGAAAGGTCTCAAATACACAACCTAACCCTACACCTAAAGGAGCTGGAGAAAGAACAGCAAATAAAGCCTAAACCCAGCAGGAGGAGAGAAATAATAAAGATAAGAGCAGAAATCAATGAATAGAAACCAAAAGAACAGTAGAACAGATCAACAAAACTAGGAGCTGGTTCTTTGAAAGAATTAACAAGATTGATAAACCCCTGGCCAGACTTATCAAAAAGAAAAGAGAAATGACCCAAATCAACAAAATCATGAATGAAAGAGGAGAGATCACAACCAACACCAAAGAAATACAAACAATTGTAAGAACATATTATGAGTAACTCTATGCCAGCAAATTAGATAACCTGGAAGAAATGGGTGCATTCCTAGAGATGTATCAACTACCAAAATTGAACCAGGAAGAAATAGAAAACCTGAACAGACCTATAACCACTAAGGAAATTGAAGCAGTCATCAAAAATGTCCCAACAAACAAAAGCCCAGGGCCAGATGGCTTCCCAGGGGAATTCTATCAGACATTTCAAGAAGAATTAATACCTATTCTCCTGAAACTGTTCCAAAAAATAGAAATGGAAGGGAAACTTCCAAACTCATTTTATGAGGCCAGCATTACCTTGATCCCCAAACCAGACAAAGACCCCATCAAAAAGGAGAATTACAGACCAATACCCTTGATGAACATGGATGCAAAAATTCTCACCAAAATACTAGCCAATAGGATCCAACAGTACCTTAAAAGGATTATTCACCATGACCAAGTGGGATTTATCCCTGGGCTGCAAGGCTGGTTCAACATTCGCAAATAAATCAACATGATACAATACATTAACAAAAGAAAGAACAAGAATCATATGATCCTCTCAATAGATGCAGAAAAAGCATTTGACGAAGTACAGCATCCTTTCTTGATCAAAACTCTTCAGAGTATAGGGATAGAGGGTACATACCTCAATATCATAAAAGCCATCTATGAAAAACCTACAGCGAATATCATTCTCAATTGGGAAAAGCTGAGAGCTTTTCCCCTAAGGTCAGGATTGCAGCAGGGATGTCCACTCTCACCACTGCTATTCAACATAGTATTAGAAGTCCTAGCCATAGCAATCAGACAACAAAAATAAATCAAAGGCATCCAAATAGGCAAAGAGGAAGTCAAATTCTCACTCTTTGCAGATGATATGATACTTTATGTGGAAAACCCAAAAGACTCCACCCCAAAACTGCTAGAACTCATACAGGAATTCAGTCAAGTAGCAGGATATAAAATCAATGCACAGAAATCAGTGGCATTCCTTTACACCAACAACAAGACAGAAGAGAGACAAATCAAGGAGTCGATCCCATTTACAATTGCACCCAAAACCATAAGATACCTAGGAATAAATTTTACCAAAGAGGCACAGGATCTGTACTCAGAAAACTATAAAATACTCATGAAAGAAATTGAAGAAGACACAAAGAAATGGAAAAACGTTCCATGCTCATGGATTGGAAGAACAAACATTGTGAAGATGTCAGTGCTACCTAGAGCAATCTACACATTGAATGCAATCCCCATCAAAATACCATCCACCTTTTTCAAAGAAATGGAACAAATAATCCTAAAATTTGTATGGAACCAGAAGAGACCCCGAATAGCCAGAGGAATATTGAAAAAGAAAAGCAAAGCTGGCGGCATCACAATTCTGGACTTCCAGCTCTATTACAAAGCTGTCATCATCAAGACAGTATGGTACTGGCACAAAAACAGACACATAGATCAATGGAACAGAATAGAGAGCCCAGAAATGGACCCTCAACCCTATGGTCAACTCATCTTTGACAAAGCAGGAAAGAATGTCCAATGGAAAAAAGACCGTCTCTTCAACAAATGGTGTTGGGAAAATTGGACAGCCACATGCAGAAGAATGAAACTGGACCATTTCCTTACACCACACAGAAAAATAGCCTCCAAATGGTTGAAAGACCTAAATGTGAGACAGGAGTCCATCAAAATCCTAAAGGAGAACACAGGTAGCAATCTCTTCGACCTCAGCCACAGCAACTTCTTCCTAGAAACATTGCCAAAGGCAAGGGAAGCCAGGGCAAAAATGAACTATTGGGATTTCATCAAGATAAAAAGCTTTTGCACAGCAAAAGAAACAGTCCACAAAACCAAAAGACAACCGACAGAATGGGAGAAAATATTTGTAAATGACATATCAGATAAACGGCTAGTATCCAAAATCTATAAAGAACTTCTCAAACTTAACACCCAAAGAACAAATAATCCAATCAAGAAATGGGCAGAAGACATGAGCAGACATTTTTCCAAAGAAGACATCCAAATGACCAACAGACACATGAAAAAGTGCTCAACATCGCTCGGCATCAGGGAAACCCAAATCCAAACCTCCATGAGATACCACCTCACACCTGTCAGAATGGCTAAAATTAACAAGTCAGGAAATGACAGGTGTTGGCCGGGATGTGGAGAAAGGGGAACCCTCCTACACTGTTGGTGGGAATGCAAGCTGGTGCAACCCCTCTGGAAAACACTATGGAGGTTCCTCAAACAGTTGAAAATAGAGCTACCATTTGATCCAGCAATTGCAGTACTGGGTATTTACCACAAAGATACAAATGTCGGGATCCGAAGGGGTATGTGCACCCCAATGTTTATAGCAGCAATGTCCACAATAGCCAAAGTGTGGAAAGAGCCAAGATGTCCATTGACAGATGAATGGATAAAGAAGAAGTGGTATATATACACAATGGAATATTATGCAGCCATCAAAAGGAATGAGATCTTGCCATTTGCAATGACGTTGGTGGACCTGGAGGGTGTTATGCTGAGTGAAATAAGTCAATCAGAGAAAGACATGTATCATATGACTTCACTGATATGAGGAATTCTTAATCTCAGGAAACAAACTGAGGGTTGCTGGAGTGGTGGCGGGTGGGATGGATTGGGTGGCTGGGTGATAGACATTGGGAAGTGTATGTGCTATGGTGAGCCCTGTGAACTGTACAAGACTGATGAATCACGGATCTGTACTTCTGAAACAAATAATGCAATATATGTTAAGAAAAAAAAAGAAGAAGAAGATAGCAGGAGGGGAAGAATGAAGGGGAATAAGTTGGAGGGGGAGAGGAACCATTAGAGACAATGGACTCTGAAAAACAAACTGAGGGTTCTAGAGGGTAGGGGTGTGGGGGGATGGGTTAGCCTGGTGATGGGTATTAAAGAGGGCACATTCTGCGTGGAGCACTGGGTGTTATGCACAAACAATGAATCATGGAACACTACATCAACCACTAATGATGTAATGTATGGTGTTTAACATAACAATAAAAAATTTTTAAAAAAAATAATAACTGCTAACCTGATTATTTTATATGGTAAAGAAAATAAAGACAAATTATATTGAGTCAACATATTTAAAAATATATACTTAAAATTATGCATTAGTTATTAAATTTAAAAACAATTATCAGTAATAATAACCAATGGATATTGTTTACTAGTTGAAGGTAATCAAAAATAACAAAGAAGTGAGCAATAGAGAATTATACTATAATCAGAAATTAAAATATTTTGACATTGAAGATATTAATGTGCAATAACTGCCACACTTTAACATAAACTGAGTCATTGGAAACAAGGACTTATCAACAAGGCTTTTTCCTAATTCTGAGCCTGGATATATCTCTATCATTTTGAAATCAGGGCAATCCTTAGGGGACCTTATTAAAGAGAATAAAATTGCAAAAATAGTATGCCTGTATTTACTTTATAAACCGGAATGTGTAGAAGTGGCCTTTAGCTAGAGGCTCCAACACTTTAAATACAAAGAAAAAGTATTTGTAGCTGGAGAGAAAGCCTTTTGCAGTAAGTATGGAATGAAGAAACAAAACTGAAAGTTGTTGAAAAGGAATAGGAGGAGCTCATTGAAATATATTTTTTAAAGATTTTATTTATTTATTTGACAGAAAGCGAGCACAAGCAGGGGGAGCAGCAGAGGGTGAAGGAGAAGCAGTCTCCCCGCGGAGCAGGGAGCCCGATGCGGGGCTCGATTCCAGGACCCTGGGATCATCTCCTGAGCCAAAGGCAGATGCTTAACCAACAGCCCCCCAGGCACCCCACTCAATGAAATATTCTATGCAGAAATGAGATGAGCTGCTCACAAGTTATGTTTACACTTGGCATGCATATCCTTCTTGGTCCTGGCTTAGTATGGTTGCAAATATTTGATAATTTAAGCCTATATCAAAGATTTCCTAGACAATATCTACAACATGCTCCTGAGTTGTGTTTCTCCTTCAGTGTCCCAAATATTCCACTGCTTCAATAGCCACTGCCAACATGACCATGACAATTAGCAGTTGAGAACATTACCATTGCTGTTGGCCAGGAATTAGTGCCATTATTAGCACTGACAAGGAAGGGTTGAGGAGCTAGTATTTATACCCAATCAATGCCAGTGGGTAGGCCAGGTTAACAAAAATGAAGGCACTTTCTAAGTGTCATTCAGGTTGCACATACTTCAACAAAACCTGTTTCTTTTCTCTTGGTCCTTTCTTTCTCTCTTGTTTTATTTTTAAGGTGTGTGTAAAATTCTTCTTTGTTATCTCTCCTCTCAGATCACCTCCTTTGCAATGAGGAAGTTACACAACTTACCTCTGCACACCCTCAGTTTGTGAGGTTTTCTTCATAAGAGAAATTTAATATCAAACCTGCCCTATTGGAAATCGACTTAAATTTCAGACTTTACTCAATAGCTTGGGCAGTTGACCTGCTATACTTTCAAACAAAGTGTTATGTTAAGTTGCATGTAATTAAGTGACATTAAGAGCAAGAGTAAATATCATTTGCTAATTACTATTTTGTAAACTAAGGAAGGTAAAGAGGGAAGTGCTAGTATTGTCATGGAAATTAGTTAAATATAAGAAAAAATTTTCAAATTCCGTGAAGCCAAAACTCAAAAACACCATCATTAAAGGAAATAAACTATTTTTAGGAATAGAGCAAAAGAACAACAAAAACAAAAACAAAAAACCCTAAACTGTTAGAAAAAAAAAGAAAACTTAAGGCTTAAAAAATGAGGTGAATACAAACTGTTAATATGACTTTATGCTGTAGAAAAGTCTGCTTTATAATGAAAAAAGGAAACATGTATAGGTTGCCAAGAATGAAGTATTTGAAAAGTGATTTCAGATCTTTTGAATATTAAATATTTTAATAACATCACTATATGAGGATACAATTAACCTCTCCTGACATCAGTGGCAAAGCTTTTTAAGGGATCTGAGGCATATGAAAATAGAAATTGCAATTTAAACCTGACTCCAAATAAATTGAGTAGTTTGTATTAGTGACATTTTAAAAATAATGTTGCTTGTCTAAATATTTCCACTCATTTTGAAAATATTGCAAGTGTGTGAACTAGTTATCTAAATTACCATCTAAAATATAATCTGGAAGAATAATAAAAAGTGTTTGTTTATTTGATTTTCTCCTTGATTCAAGCTAATTGTCCCAAACACTTTGAAATCTACTTATTTAGATATTTAAAAGCATCTTCTTGCCTTGTTTTACATAGTTAACAATCCATTTTTAGACACTGCATAATTTATTATAATTATATTGCTATATAACGTGCACTTTGGGTATTCTCCTTAGACTATGGAGAAACCTATGGAGTTGAAATAAGTAGAATAGACTACTGTGTTGTTCCAAAGAATTCAAAACCAGATATTTTGAATAATTTATTAATTTTCCACACTAAAACCATAAGAATAAACCAAAAATAAAGCAATAGCCACAAGACAAAGATAAACCAAAAGCAAGAACCTGAAGTGTTCAATTCTCTCACCCATTCTACATTCATTCAGTTGTGTAAAATCTAATTTTGATTAGATTTTACAAATTTGATTAGATTTAGACAAACGGTGATCAATTAAGGAAGAATTTTCAACCAGAATATTTAATACTTATTCAGACAGTGTCTGAAAATGGTTTGTTGGCTTGCTTGCTAACCTTCCCTTTTGTTACTACTTTCTAAACTACAGTGGCTAAAGCAAATCTCTGTCTCTGTCTCTATTTCTCGCTCTATATCTCCCTTCTTGCTAGAAATGCACTGTAACAATCGCATATCCTACCTAATTTAGTGTTCACTTAGTGAAACTAAGGACCCAAGATTTTAAATAAACTGCCCAAATGAAATGCAACTCACTCTTGGATGAGTCACATCTAGAACTCAGGGCTCTAGATTCTTATTCGGTGCCAGGTTGCCCCTTAATTCCTAGTTATACATCAGTCTCCGGGTAATTTTTAGATTATGTATGAATGATCTATGAACTATGAAAGAAACATGAATGAAATTTAGAGTAATAATAAAACTTACAGCAAAGTACATTTAGCACATACTTAATGGTATGCACAATGCGTATCCTGCCATAAGGCAGTTGGGTATAAATAGTAAGCAAAGATCATAAAAAAAGCACAATTAGTCTTTTAGTGGTCAATTGCATTGTTTTATCTCCTGCCTAGGTCTTAACCCTGATTCCAGTTTACCACTAGCTGTGTTCAGTCAAGCTATGATTTGAAAGATTTGAAGAGGTGCAAACACACACACACCTTCACAGGAACATTTGAAGGCACTCTATAGATAACTGAATAAAGCAATCTATTCAAAAGCACCTTAGGGGTGGGAAAGACCTCTGAAAATCCAGGACCATGGACTAAGTCTTATGGGGGAGTTAGAGCAGTTTCCAGCAGTGAACTATTTTCATCAAAAAGTAGTATAAAAAGTTTCCAACTTGAAAGAAAAAGTTGCTTGTTGCTTCAAGTAACAGAGCTATACCAACTGGGACTGCTGAGCTCAAGGTTAATGTAAAAGTACAATGATAAGCAGGGCAGCAACAAGGAATTGAACTTGAAAAATACTGGAGCACAAAGAGGAGGCAAAGGGAAAGGAGGTTGAACCAGTTTGAATCACACTTGCCTGGATCGCCAGGTCTTCAGGGGTTGGAGATCAGTGCCGAAATGCATGCTTTGCTTATCTCACACTTTGATCCTCCTTAAAGTTAGAACTTCGGAAAACAACAAATGGCAAGTTACAGGAAGACCACTGTCTGAAACTTGCTTCCCATTACTCTTTCTAGTTTTTACGTGAGGCAAGAAGATGTTAGTTTATTAGAAATGTTAAATTAAAAAATTCAAAAATTTTAAAGATCTAATTGTCTTTATTAATGGATTCATGAATGGGGCAGCATCCCATCTAGCAAGTGGAGAAAAGTTTCAAAGGGTGACAAAAAAGAAAAGGGTTTTAAAGGTAGAGAAGGAGCAGATAAAAGGAAATTATAGCACAGAATCCATTGTTTTAGGCAAGGTCACCCTCCTAAGGGGAATGGAAGGAGTCTATCAATACATGTCAAAGTGCTGACCAGGAACTTCCCATGTTGAGTGGTTAAAGGTTATAGTTCTGGGGGGTTGAAACTGTAATTAGGTTAGAGTGAATTAAGTCTTGGTTTGCTGACTTAGGGCCTTAACCTAAGTGGCTCCATTTTGGTCCTGTGGCTTTCTTTTTAACAGAAAAAAACATCATTTCTTGCAGTTTGTTTGCTGCAACTTCAGTAGTTTGCCTGACTCTTTAGCAAGTATCTCTGGTTTAAGGAAAAGTTGATCTTAAATGAACAGAAAGCAGCAAAATAAACTGTAATAGTACAATTGAAGTATAACTATTATGGTGTTCAATGAGAGGAAAAGATTATTTTGGAAGTTTTTGACTGGTAATCAGAAATGTCTAAAAAAGAGAGGTAAAATACTGAAGATTAAGGATAAGCACTTTAGCAGAAATCATTTTAATTTATCAGACTCTCTATGGCAATACTTTTGTGTTTATAACCTATTAATGAGTCATAAAGTCAATTTAATGGATCACAACCAGCATTTAAATAGTAACTAGAATAGAATAAAAATATGATAGAAACTATCAAAATGCATGATTTATAGTAAGAGCAAGTATCATGTGATGAAACGTGTGTGTGTGTGTGTGTGTGTGTGTGTGTGTGTGTGTGTGTTCTGACTCTGTGCTACAAATGTATTTGCTATTTGAGTAAAAGAAAAAAAAACAATAAAAATCTATTGCCCTCAAATAAACAGAAACAAAAACAAACTTTGAAAATCACTATCCCTCCCCCAAGGTGTCAATTGAAAAGGACTAATGTCCTTGAATGTACAATCCTTTATGTGGTAAAGTCACAGTAACTGACCAAATCTTTACTTCTCAAAACCACTTTATTGTCCCTATGTAAGAGTCCTCCCTTCCTATCCCAATTTCTCTTTTCATTTTCTTTCACATACACAAACACCACACACACACAGTTCCTCACAAAGAATATCCCACAGAATATTACACTGACAAATGCTAATTAGCTCAAAATTTGGTTTGCTTTTTCCTCATAATTATTTAAAATTAGTACTTTTTTCCGTTTTTCAGAAGTAATTTTTAAAGATGATGACAAACTCCCTTCCACTCATTTTTCCTACTTTAATTTAATACAGCTACATCCAACACATACATACTTATACATATAACAACCACAGAAATAAGAGGAGATCTTTGGAAAATCATTATTATTAACAGGCTTCAAGATTATCCCTGTACCTATTTTCTATTCATAGATAAATGGGCAAAATAGCAGCATTCCATCTGGATGATCCCACTGGGTTTCAAATATGCCATCTGGCCCCTTCTCCATAATTTTATTCATCTCTTCCAACTACCTGAAATGAGTGCAAAGGAAATCCTGAATCTACCTGATTCCATGAGAAGTATTATTGAAGAGTTATTCATTAAGGTCATGTTTTTATGCAATCTGTCTCTGACTCGGGGTTATTTTAGGATGTACTCACCTCTGAGTCAATTTATTTTGATGGAATGAGAGTCTCCACTGTTTAGTGCACATGACATGGAATAGCAGGCTGGCTCCCATCTCCATGCAATAAAAGAATGACTGATACCACTGCCTTTGGAGGTTGGAAGCTCCTATGCGAGTTGTAGGAGGAAGAAATGGTATATATATATATATAATTATATGTCAGCATTTTACCATATAAAATTATTCTACAACAGTAATCAAAACTAGAATTTTTTTTAAGATTTTCAATATAAAATTCCCAATGTGCATTGAACAGTGGCTTTACAAAGTACAAGCTATTTCAGTGTTGTTATTGTTATTGGGTGTTTTTATTCTTTCACTGTCACAGCTTAATGAGTAAAACCAATAGTGAAACTTAATAGGCCTTTTGCTAGAAGAGGTTTCTATCCAAATTACTTATGGAGAAACAAATATGCTATGTGTGGGAAGTGTATAATGTTAAAAGTCAGAGAGCATAGCTCAGAGAGGCTTAAGTGATTCTGTGTGACTCAAGATTGATGCAAGTAATAATATGGATTAAGGTGCAGGTGGAGGTACCAAAGAGGGCAATGCATTTGTTTAATGGAATGTATTTTTCTTATATTACTGATGAGAGTGCTGTTATCTGCTGGTACACATTTAAACTTTATGTTCTCTTATGTTTCCTTATTCACAGAATTACAGTTTCTTAGAAAATCACTAAACCTTAATATCAATGTTTTAGTCCAGTTTTTTCAAGGCATTTAAGTACATGAATCTTTTTTAGTCACCAGTACCATACCAGCAGACTAAAAGTACATATCAGATTCCTCAACGATTTCCTGGCACGAGTTAAGGTTTTGTTTATTATTTGTTTTATGGTGGCAAAATATCCAGAACATGCAATGTACCATTTTAACCATTTTTAAGTGTACAGTTCAGTGGCATTAAGTACATAAATACTGTTGGCCAACATCACCACCATCCATCTCCACAACATTTTTAAACTTCCCAAGCTGAAACTCTGTACTCGTTAAACGTAACTCCCCAGTCCCTCCTCCTTTTGGGTCCTGATGACCACCACCCTACTGTCTATCTCTACAAACTTAACTATTCCAGATACCTTGTGTAAGTGGAACCATACAGTATTTGTCTTTTAGTGACTAGCTTTTTTCATATAGTACATTGTCTTCAAGGCCCATTTCTATTGTAGTATGTGTCAGATTTTTTCTTTCTTTTTAAAATCAAATAATATTCCATTATATGTATATATCACACTTTATTTATCCAATGAACACTTGGATTACTTTTACCTTTTGGCTCTTGTAAATAACAATGCTATGAACCTTGGTGTATGAAGATCTGTTCAAGTCGCTGCTTTCATTTCTTTTGGTCATTTCTTCCACCCAGAAGTGGAATTGCTGGATCATATGATAATTATATTTCTAATTGAATTGAATAACAGTGAGACTGACTCCCAGAATATATATATCCATCCAATATTGAACAAATATTTGCTTATTTGTTCAATTCTAGTATACGTGTATAGTGTTTTCAGAATTGTTGACCAGTACCTTTATGGGAAACAAATTTATCAACTGGAATGCAGTACTTAGATACAGTTTCTTTTGCTTTTATAGACTCCACTCATTTTCAAAGATATTTAGGTCAGCATTCTTATCCTCCATCTCCTTCAGGGAGGCTGCACACATCTGTAAATAGAAATGGATACTTTTATTACATTCCGTATTCCATCCTGGGATCTCCAGCCTTCTGAGGGTTTTGTTTTAATTAGTAGATTTACTTTAAGGTTTACTCTTTGTACAATAAAGTTTTATAAGTTTTCACAAATGCATAGTTAGATATCCAACATTACAGTATTATACAGTATGGTTTTAGTGTCCTAAAATAACCCCTATACTTCATCTACTCCATCCTCCGCTCTCTGCCTGAATTACTGGCAACCAATGATCTGGTCACTATACTATGGTTTTGCCTTCTTCAGAAGGTCTTATAAGTAGTATGTACTGGATGTAGCTTTTTCAGATTGGTAGACTGGTTTGTGGGTTTTTTTTCACTTAGCAATATGTATTTAAGATTACTCTGTCTCTCTGTGGTTTGATAGCTCCTTTCTTTTTATCATTAAATAGTATCCTATTCTCTTCAGGCTTTTGTATGAACATGCGTTTTCAAATCGTTTGGGTAAATATCTATGAGCATAATAGTAGGATCATATGGTGAGAATATATTTAACTTGTAAGAAACTGCCAAACTAGCTTCCAAAACGGCCACACCATTTACATCCTCACAGCAATAAATGAGAATGTCTGTTTGAGCTTTGGTTTTCAACCAGCAGTTTGAAAGTTAAAGAGGAATAACTGGATAAAGTAATAAAACTGTATCCTGCAGTCAAACAATATATTAAACATCCTCAGTGATTTCTTATGTGACCAATGTTAGTAATGCTATAGTAGCAAAGGTGAGGTTTTCACCATCCATGTGGCTCTCCTCTCTGCACGTTAATTCTTCATCTGTGAAAAGAGAAGTGTAGCTTCTCTCTTCCAAGCATTTTGAAAAGTTAAATGAAATAATGTTAGCTGAAGACAATCATTAAAACATTGTTTTCCACTAAAATCTAGGGCTGATCTTGAGTTTTACTACTGCTCTTCATTTCACTGACTTCTTACCTTTCACAATGGACTTTTCTCAAATAACTTTCATACTATTTTAGTTACAAACCTAACTCTGAGCTGTTAATTCTTGGCAAATGCTCTATCCTTTCACTTATCAGAGTAGACTCTCTCTCTCTCTTTCTCTCTCTCTCTATATATATAAATATATACACACATATATATGTGTGTGTGTGTGTGTGTGTGCACACATATATGTATATATAACGAATAGATGTAGTGATTTATATATATTAAATATATTTTATTTATTTATGTATGTATTATATGTATATAGGTATGTGTATGCACATGTGTATGTATATATGTATGTTATATATATTTATATTTATATACAGATTTGTATATATTAAATGCCACCAGTCTGGGCTGGATCTAGTAGAAACACTTGGGGTTCTCCTTCTCATGAATATTCTTTATTTATGACCAGAAAGAAAGGTGGTCACCTGTGTACCCAGAAACTGAGTGACACTTATCCCCTCTCTGTTTACTATTTTACTAAAACTCCAACAGTGTCTTTACTATTTCTACACACATTCACACACATAGAATCTCTCTCATTATTTCCTTAAAATTATTCTTGATGTTTCTGAATATTCTGGGATTGGAACAAAGGAATCAAGAATAGTTCCATTTCTTCTGTTCCTCTTCCATTCCCCAGGCAGTTGAGACTTCAGGATGCAGGTGAACAAGGACCCTAGGTCTTCTATCCTCCAACTTCCGCATGCTCCCTTCTAGTCGTTGAGAACCATACCTCTGTAGCAGTTTCTTTTCCCTTCTCCCTGCACACCTGTGCTTGGCAAAACTATCTCCAGTATTAAAAATCTCTATCAGATACCTTGAGCTAGCTGTTACTGACTTATGATTAATACATTTGTAAAAAGTTATCTTTTGTGTCTTATCCAGAGAAGTTTACTGAGTACTTAAGATATGCCAGCAAAAGTGGGAGGTATAATTTACCACAAAACACTTTCAGTGTCATCGTCATCATCCTCATCATCATTATAATTTTGTCATCCCTCCACAAATATTTATTAAATCACAACTATTGTAGGAATTGGAATACAACAGTAAGAGAAGCTGATCTGGTCCCACATTTACAGTCTATTGGAATGATAATAAAACTTTACATAGTAGAATTTTCAGTCTGGTGAAATAATAAAACTTCATACCATAGATGGCAATTTAAAATTACATTCAGTTACACCACATATTTTGCTTTTATGACAAAATCTTCAACTCTAAATTACTAAATATTTAGCTTTCTCTTCCTAACTCAAAACAAATCCCCGGTTTTGTTCATCCAGCTGTTTGTACAATGATATCTATCATTTAACCTGGTATTGCTCTAGAAGTACCACTTTGGAGGAGGGGATGTATAAAAAGGCCATTTCCAATTTAAGCATGCTGCATTTGCAACGGTATATTTAGCTATAAATATCCAGTGGGGAGAGAGGTGGCCACAGCAGACTGAAACTCAAGAGTGAGAAGTGGGCTGGAGATACGGGATTCATGAGATATATTGTTGGTAGATGAGACCATGGATGAAACCACCCAGAAAAAAGGGTAAATAAGATGAGAACAGGGGAAAGAACCCTGAAGATTACATCTATGGAACAGGAAGAATTGGTCAAAGGAGAAGTTTGTCTAAGAGACTTAAAAGACCAGTCAAAGATGAGAAACCAGGAGATTATGCATAGGAAGAGCATTACCAAGAAGAAAGAGTGGTCAGACTTGATTAAGATACAGGACTAAAACTCTCAAGGCAGTTTCTGTAATTAGGATATTAATGGTGACCCTCCACAATAGGTTTAGAGAACTGGAATTGATTTTTTTGTTTCAAGAGTGAATATGGTGAGAAAGTGCAGATAGCCAGGGTGGATGGAGCCTGTGTGATTAAGAGTGTCAAGAGCATTTTTATTTTGTTTCTGTTTATGTATCCACACTTCTAAAAATCAGATCTCTTGTGTTCTTTTGTCTTGCCTAATGTCCTCCCCTTCCCCCCACCCACCCCTCTTCCTCAGTCTTTTTCAGTCTCTCTCTCAATTCTGTCTTTGGTATCCTAAGACTTCTCACCTATATTTTTCAGACACTGGAATGAGAATCTGGCTGAGAGAGAAAAAAAAATTATTGACATTATTTAATGTTACAAAAGTTGGATTTTACTTCTGTGGTACTGGCTTCAACATGTGGAGGGTGTTGTGTGTTTGCTTTGCATTGCTGATCCTCTGATAGTGAGCTGAAACTGCAGTTTGGTAAATGTCACTACTCTCTGGGGTCTTGAATACCAGGATGCAGCTGGTCTGTTGAACTCTCAAGTGACTGAATGAAGAGAAATCTGGCTCTCCATGGGGCATTCTCTAATGATATCAACCAAATTGGAAAATCTTCACCGAAGTATTTATAGACCAAACTTCCTGGTGCTGAATTTTGATATATTGGACTTAGGGAGAATTTTACTTTTATTTTTACTCTGGGGAAACAACGTCATAAATTATTCCAAAACTATTTCCTCTCTATCTACAACACTGGTTGGAATGTGTTCTGGAATGGGTAAAGTGACTATTTCACCCTTCTTTGCATATTTGTTGGAGCTGCCTGAATCTCTCCTAGCTTAATGAATTCACATTGTGAAACTCACACAACAGTGCCTAACATGGAAGATGCACTCATTAAATATTAGTTATTTTGGTGAGAGGTGGAGCTTCTCTCTTACTTGAAACTGAAAATGCCCTATGATTGATTGTCAGTCTTTCTGTGTATCCAGGATGCTTTGATAACCTTGATTTTTACATCAGAAATATCCTCTATGGTTTGTGAATTGAAATTCACTGACAGAAGAATGTTAAAAACAACAACAACAACAACAACAAGGACAGCAAAGAATGAGTTCTGATGGTCAATGGTGGCTATAAAATAGACACATGCTAATTTCTGGAACAACAGGAGCCATGTTCCCAGAGGCATCCTATAATGTCCATAACAGCTTCATTCTCTAGCATGTAGTGCTAGAGGTCTGTTCTGTTTTGTGGCATGATTTTGGCTAAGGTCCTGACTACAGTCTAGCATATCCTTTTTCCTGCTCTTTTTCTGTACCGGGTACTCCAGGCTTAAGCTATTCTGTAATCTATTCATCCTGTTTTTAAAAATGTATTTTCTACTTAAATAATAATCAGTCAGATTCTGTTGCCTACAGCTAAGAACACTGATAGATACCATTGCCATATACATCAAAACTCAGAAACGGCCACCAAGGATTTTATCAAATTCTGCTCTGACTATACGTTATTAATGCCTCAAAAAACTTAAGTATGGGATAGCTATATGAAAATACTCTGTTTACTCTTCAGATCTGGTAATGAAGTGAGATACTAAGGCTTGTTTAATTAAGGTGTGAATTTGGTGAATGAGGCCATGGAAGGTCACATTCTGAATGTTGTCTATGGAGATTGCTTTCCCAGTTTGACACGTAAATGCCGAAGCTCCATAGGCCACTTTCTGATTGATTTTTAACAATGTGTACTTGAAAAACACTGTTGACTTTTAAAAATTTACTCAATAATATCCCAAATGATGTTTTTTGTCTCTAAAGTCTTTAAGGATTTTTTTTTTGAATGGTGAATTCCTTACTCCACCAATTTATTTACTTTTGTAACTCTATGAATTTGATCCTTCTTGAAGGATCATAGTTCCACCTCTATCTCTTTGCCCCCAAAGTAGAAATTTTCTAGCTAATTAGTCAATCACTTGAAAATATATGCTAGTTTCTTTTTATTTAAACCACAAGTCTGAGCTTCTCCATAAATCTTTAGGAGGAAGGGTAATTTCAAAGTTTGTTTCAAAATAAAGCTTTGTGTCAGGATGATTATATATGTTTTATATACTCAGAATCAGAATTTCTCTTGATGGATTTATCATGTGGGATAAAAATGTTCTGGAATCCTGTAATTTAAAATTCTGTATTGATATTTTGATAATATCTCTTAATAAATGAAATATATATATATATCTCTCTATGGAGGGGAGAAATTTCCTCCACCTTGTATATGCAAATAATTATTTTCTTGAAATAGAAGTAATCTTAGCAGAGAAATGAGTCTGGCACTTACTTGCTACCATGAAGAGTAATTATTTGAGCTAGATAATCCCCAATTTCTTGTAGATAAACAAATTCTTCAGAAAGTTGACTTATTCAACAACCTATGGATACATTTGAAAAAGTTACTTTCTAGTGTCCAGCTGAAATTACAATGCACATCATATTTTCCTAATATTTTTTTAAAGATTTTATTTATTTTTCAACAGAGAGAGAGATACAGCAAGAGAGGGAACACAAGCAGGGGGAGTGGGAGAGGGAGAAGCAGGCTTCCCGCTGAGCAGGGAGCCCGACATGGGACTCGATCCCAGGACCCTGGGATCGTGACCCAAGCTGAAGGCAGACACTTAACAACTGAGCCACCCAGGTGCCCAATATTTTACCAATATTATTTAATTGGCAAGATGGACATGAAATAAAACCCACTATTATTCAGACAAAATCAATATAAATATAAAATCAACCCTTAAGTTGGCATGATATCAAACTTTTTTCTTTTCAGGGAAAATCTTGTCCTTATTCATGGATTTTTTTTTTTTTTCATTTTGAGTCTTATCAATTTTTAGAAGGGGAAGTAAAGTCTACTCTGAGCTTAGTTGAATGTTGAAATATATGTCCCCATTCTTTTCCAATATAACACATTTCTGCTTTTAGGCACATTTCAAAGAGCATAAACTCTTTAATTCATAAATTCACCACTATTTATTTCTTATCAAAACTTAACTGAACTGAAGCCCTTTCTTCAGACAAGACTTTATATAAATAATCACTATGCAATATGAGTATGGAATGACTTTGGAGTGCAAGTGGGGAACCCTGATCCTAGCCACTGAGACACTAGATTACCCTAGATCTAGAGAAGAGTGTTTGGAAAACACTATTCTGAATAATTTAATCTGGTTTGATGTATTAAGGCATTCAAAGAATGTATACTAGGGCCAAGCTGTTTAAATCCCCACCACCTAGGATTTACTTTATTCCATCCCATGTGTTTTATAGCATGGGCCATAGGATGTTTTTATGAAAAATACAATTCTTTAAAACTCATCTTTGCATTTATTATAATTATGATGTTAATATTTGTCACAATACCATACAACTCCTCTTTACGCACAGGAAAACTTCATTTCATATGTCATAGATAATTATACCCAGGTGAAATCAGTTTGTTTTCATCTTTGGAACACTGGGACACATGTAATAGGTTCCTTATATTCATTGGTTGCTAACAAGCTCAAGGAGAAATTTGTGGCTAAAATCTAGCAAGTGTATCATGACTTCTGGCCCTATTTTGTATGCTAATCATTGATTTTGTGTGTTCTGGTTGTGTCTTTGTTTTTTGCATTTGTTTTTTAGACTTTGATTTTATCTTTAACATGTTGCATTTCTCAATCAAAATAAATGTGATTATATTATTTGTATTTTTGAATGCTGCCTGAAATCCATTTTTTTGAACAAGACAGGATATAAGTTTATTAAAATAATTTTGAAATATCCTATCTCTTTTTCCTCACATATGTGAATTCTTAAGTGTGTGCATTTAATCTGGAAACTTCTGAAGTTTTTCTATTTCTTCTCAATGTTCATCTTTACTAAATCCACTTATTCCTAAACTGTCTCTTCACACATATACTCTAAAAAAGTACTAATAATTTTTCAAAGATTTGATATACTCATGAACGGTTAATTGTGAACAATCCTTTTTCTTCAAAAGCAGTTTAGGTAGAAACATTTGTCTTCTACTTTTAATTCATATACTTCCTAGGTTCCCAGTCTACTGCAAAAATGCTAAACTCAAAATGCTTCCAAAACCTTAACAACTAAGCAGAGTAAATAGATGGTAAAGGCAGCCACTTCTGCTCTGGCACTTCATTAGCAGAAAACTAAATAGGAAAGCTTTTTGAAAATGTTTTCAGAAGCTAAGCGGATACAGCAATGAGAGCTATTATGTGCATACAGATATCAGATATGTAAAGTGGGCTGAACTTTGTTTGCATCAGTCAACTTGTCTTCCCTGAGGTTAACCAGGACTTTTGTAAAGCTTTGCTATAATAATTGGTATATCTAAAATAATAACTAGTCTCCTAGGTATGGTCTATTGGAAACAACAACCTCAACATTGGAGCTAACCGAAATTTAACTTTATCACTTCCCATCATATTTCAGGGCAATGAAATAGTTTCTGTGCCATCAGTTGATAGACCAAATTAACATGTAGTACTCAGGTGCCCTTAAACAGTTAAATGATTTTATTAGAAAATACTGTTCTTACAGCATCAGGCTCAATATAACTATCCAGTTTAAAATAAATATTTCCCAATGTTAAAAAATTATCTGCTTAATAGTCAGAGAGCCTTGCAGATCCCCAGGGATAATTAGGCAGAATCATACTATGGAAACTGGGAGGCACATCAAGCAGATAATTTCTAATACATTTCAGGCAGTGGCTCTCCACTTTTGCCCTGTAATTATTTCTCACACAATATGATCCATCCCAGGGCAGAATTTTTGAATATAAACATAACTTTCAGTGGGAACCACTAATGAAGGAGCAATGCGTAGTGCTATCCAGAACAAGGACATGCATAAATCATAATCTCAAAATGCAAAAACAGAATGAACTACTCTATTATTCAAGAGTTACAGTCCTCAATACATTAGTATGCCCCAAACTAATGACATCAAGTAGACTGTTATTCTAGCTAAAACTTTCTAAACCACAAAAGCAATATGAATACATTTATTATTTCCAAATTTCCTTGAGATATTTTCTAATTAACTGTATAATTTTGGGCAACATATTAATAGCATTTCTAGCAAACAAAGCCAGCATTTTGTGCAAACCAAATCTTCTCCCAAAATGATTTATACATTGAATCATTTTTATAAATCAGTCTAAAGTTTTATATATAATAATTGTGTTCATCTCTAATTTACTTATAATTCTGCCACAGGACAAAATCTGTCGGCAGATTTCACAGACTTTGGATCCAACATAGTATTTATAAACCTACCAGATAACTATTGATAAAAAAAGAAAATTAACATATTTTTTTTTGTTATGCCTAGAACCAAGACCATGATAGGAAATTAAGCACCTTATTGTGTTCTAGTTTTTTCCAGGTTTACTCACAGAGGACTCAGGGAAGCCTCTGTGTGTGTGTGTGTGTGTGTGTGTGTGTGTGTGTGTGTGTGTGTGTGTGTGATAGGGAAAGGTTTCTGACCTGACCTTTCATGTCCTTTAGACCCATGATTTTGTCTTAGTGCCCACATATGTGCACACCCTGCTAATGCCATGTTAGAGGCCACTAGGGTTTGGCAGATACTATATGGGTAAATGTTACTCAGGATCCTTTCACCCTTCAGGACTGTGCTTTATTTCTGACCTCCAGTTGTTTTCTGTACTTCCCCTCCAGCTCATCCATTTAAAACAAAAGCATGTCTTATTGTCCTGTTTTATTTAATACTTTTGGTGTCTGGGCTGGGAGGACTTACTCTCTACATCTTGCTAACATAATTCCAAAAACTTCCTTTCAATTATGTTTTTTGAATTGCAGTGATTTTTAATGTGTTTTAGCCCTTTTCCTCTATAGAAGCCTTGATAAGGTGAAATATAGGTTCTATTTGCCTTCACTAGTTAGACATATCTAGAGCTGCAATTTCTCTATTTCTCAAAGAGGAGGTTGAGCTAAATAATATTGAGAATTTTTAAAGCTGTCTTTTATTTTGTTGCTGGGTCTAACTCTTCTAATGGGAATGGAAAATAAACTGTAAGACTATTTAATTACAGCCTTTGTTTGAAATGTAGAGATCTAGCCCAGTTTTTGTTGGTAGATATCCAATAACCAGCTCTCCTGCTAGTAGCTTTGTGAAGAGAAACAAGGCAACAGAAAACAAATTCAAAATAATGAGGTTTTATGTGAAGTTGTTCCCATAAGAATGACACAACTTTGACCAAAAAAAAGACGTGAGGTTTGTAGTTCAATTTGGGCCTTTATAGCATAATAAAGAAAAGAATTCATATATATATGTATATATAATTGCAACTTAATCAATTAGACAAAGTCAGTAAGGGAAATATCATTTTGGAAATGTGGGATATATAAACACACTTCAAAAACATTTTGCAATTTACTTACAAAATTGCAAAACACAATAGTGGATCTATCAAGGAATAGAAATATGAAAACAAATTCTCATTCTTCATTCCTTTCTGAAACTAACCTTACCACACAAAGCATGTGTCTTCATCTATTTTGCTATGCCTCTCTATTTGATTTAACAATGAAAGAAGTCTAAATTATCCACTTTCATTTTATTGAACAATGAAACATTTGTGCAACTGTTGTTGGATCTGTTTGCTTTGAGGAGGAATTGTTTTCCTAAATGCACTTGACCTTCTCTTAGTCCATTATCTTCCTTGACCCCGGATGTAGATTGAATGGTTCTATCTTTAAATTTATAAAGAATAACCTGGGAAAGAATGACATGGCAACTCTCTCTTCTTGGAAGGGTTTCTAGATGTCACAAGTTTGAGTTCACAGTTCTGCTTTATTTCTTCATCTCTTCAGTTTTATCTTGGCACTGCTTGTTACTTTTCTGTAACCTAATGGGTTAAAAATCTAGGATTTATTTAACAAGCCAAATTATCTCTTAAAACAAGTTCTGATTTTTAGTCTAATTTCTATTGGAAATAAAGATTATATTTTGGCTTCCATCTTTAACTTTTGATTTTTTTCTTAAATTTCTTAAAGGGGTGCTGCTTATAGGAAGTTGCCTCAGAGATACCAATAAAGCTATATACATTTTTCTCTAGTTTCTTATTAAATTATAAGTGCTTGATTTCTCCTTCTATATTATGTCCTTAGACATAATTAATATCAAATCCGTCTTGGGTGCCCAGGTGGCTCAGTCGGTTAAGCATCTGCCTTCAGCTCAGCTCATGATCCCAGGGTCCGGGATCAAGTCCTGTATCAGGCTGCCTGCTCAGCGGAGAGTCTGCTTCTCCCTCTCCCTCTACCCCTTCCCCCTGCTTGGGCTCTCTTTCTCTCTCTCAAATAAATAAATAAATAAATAAATAAATAAATAAATAAATAAATAAAATATCAAATCCATCTCTACCAGAATCATAGGTGATGTTAGTGTAAAATAATTAGAAGACCTAATTAAGAGAAAACCCCTGAAAAATGCTAAACTCTAGTATGCTTTGCAAACCATACAAAGTGATCACCAGGCTTTTTTTGACTGATATTTTGCATTTTAATGCACTCAAAATTTCAAATATGCCTAAATATAGTCAGTTTTCCTTATGACTGTCATATCACATCATTTCTTGTAATGGCCTTGACTTTGTTTATGTTGAAATTACAAAACATAGGCTCAGAAATGATCTTAGGGAGTATCGGATCCACTTACTTTGTTTTCCACCAAGGACTGGAGACATTGAATCATTTCTTCAAGATAACACAGCTAAGCAGAGACAGAGACAAAATTCACTTCAGTTTTAATAAGAAAATAAAATTTTTCAGATATTTAAGTAATTACACCAAGAAGGCAGTTACTATTATCAAATAATGTGATAATGACTTACATTTGTTGAATACCTACTATGTGCTAAACACAGATCTTAGCATTTTGCATACATTATCTCATTTGATATCATAACAATTCTACAAGGTATACATTTATTATGTTCATTTTCTGGTTGATAAAAATAGACTTAGAAAGTTTAAGTAACTTACCCCATCACTGTGTAGTACATAAATGCAGCAGGTGGAATGTGAAACCAGGTTTGACTAACATAAAGTTTATACTTTCATCCACTTGAAGTGAATCTGTCCCTCAAAGGGTAATTGATTATCGATTTTCATCTTAGATCTACATTAATTTTTTAAAAAAATTCCAACCTTGCCATACCATCTTACTTCCGTGGGTAGGAAATAATTTAAATTATATTACAAAGGAAAGAAATGCTAAAAGTAACCAGTGTTCAAGCACAGATACTCAACAGTTTTCTTTTACTTGTAATATGTAAGTATGTGCTCAGAATCTCACACAGAGGAGGAAGAATTTAATGTCAATAATCAAAATAAAATCTTAATGATCACAGCTTTGCATCATGCCTTCTGTGCATTTTCACAAAATGTTTGACAAATAGTACTTATTTTGGGAGATCTGTAAAAACAGGTATACATGTATTCACGTACGACACAAAATACACACAAAAAATTAAAACACTAATAATTACCACTTAATGTATCTTTTAACCTATAAGCATTTTATAAATATATATTTGTAATATAAAATTTACTTTATATATTTAAGTACTAAGAGATAATATTGTTTATTCACATCATATCCATTTCACAGGTAAGAAATTTAGGGGTAGAAAGTGAATTCAAACTAGGCAGTCTGGCATCAGAGGCCATGCTCCTAACCATTATTTTTTATTGTCTTAGTAAAGAGTTTTAGGGCTTGCTATACTTAGATAAAACAATGGAATTCTTTGAATAGGTTAACACTACCTCATATGACCAATTAAGCACTATTGCTTAAAACTTATAGTACCAAAAGAGAAACCCACTGTGAACTTCATTAATTGTTGGGCATTATCATGTACAGATTACAGAAATAGAAAATACTATAAAAACAGCATTAGATTATTTCTAGACTAGTGCTATCCAATAGAACTTTCTGCAGTATGGAGATTCTATATTGAGTTGTTCAATACAGTAGCTACATGTGATTGTTGAGCACTTGAAATGTAGCTAGGGTGATTGAGAAACTGATTTTTAAATTTTAAACTGAACTTAAATTTAACCAAAATAGCTCTGTGTGGCTAGTAGCTACCATATTGAACAGCTCACACTAAGAGAATGACTTAAAGGCATGGCTTTCAGTTCTTTCTGACTGTGACTAGAGGGAAAAAAAATGTACTTTACTTCACAATGACATTGCTACAATTGTGTAAGTGAACATTTCTGTGTGCATGTAGCTATAACAATTTTTTTTTACAAAATAATAATTTCTAACAAATATTTGCTTTGATGTTAGCCTTTCAATTCTATTGTTTAAAATTTCGATTCCCCAAGTCGATTCTGTAGCATACTGACAGTTTGAGATCTGCAGTTTGACAACTCTTCAGCCAAGAGTTATGTATGTACAAAGATGTTGCTTCCACTCTTGTTTTGTGAAGAGAACACTAAAAGCCACTCCCAACACAGACATAAATCATATTAAATGTTTTACTCCTGTACTTCCTTTTAGTGGGGCAAAAGAAAAAAAAGAGCACCTTGAGTATTGAAAGGAGAGAGAATCTCAGCAGTTGACTTACTTTTGGTTTTCAGTGAGAGCTGACTCTGATACCGAGGGTCTTCAGGAAATGTCTGTAGAGGGTGAGCGAGGGTGGAAAGGAAATTTCCCTTTCCAAGCCAGAAGCTTAGGAAGTGTGCTCACGGAAACCTGCATCTGGAAAGACCACAATGAACTAACAGAAGGAAGGCAGAAGGAAGGATCCAAGCTAGGAGAATGAGGCAGGGAACAGAATCAGTCTTCCCTAACCTAAATACAGAAGGGGCTGCTCCATGTCTCAAAATGAATACATACACACAAGAACATGTACACACATGCATGCACACACACACATACACACACTCCTTAGTGAATAATCACATAACAAAGGGACCTATGAAAACTCAGTCACTGCTAGCATATGGCAAATCTAATGTTTATTGATGTGTGCTATTAAAGTTCTTCCTAAGAGAGTATATAAAAGTACTGGCAAGTAAACTGTTTCAGGCTGTCTTTTGTTATCACTTGTTATTTGGAGGAAGGCTAGAGATCTCACCTTTCAAACTATGAACTTAAGTCTAGGCTTTTTAATAATACTATTATATAACAATAATTTGCCTTAATTGGGATGGAAACAGAATATATGCAATATATTATTGAAACAAGTATCTAATTTTACCTTTGTGGCAAGATGTTTAAATTTTTTTTCCTGCTCTACTTATTTATATTTATTTTAAGGTTACTATTACGAGTATGAAATCTGATCAATGTAATCTAAAAGTGGAAACCTGAAAACCAAACTTCTTCAAAATCAGTGTTAATGCTTTTCTCCTTTTCCTTTCTGAATTGTTTTTTTGGGGGGGTGGTATCAAAATATTACCTCTTCTGTTTATTTATCTTCTCAACTCAACTGAAAAGTTACCTATTTTTCTAAAGACTTATCCTGAATTGTACTCTAAATGCATCGCCTGACCCTGCATTTTAATTTCTAAACAGTTTGTGGGAAGTTTTTGTAAATTTATTTTACAGTATTCAATATTAGAGAAGATTAGCAAATTTATGTCAAATGTGTGGATGTTTATAGCAGACAAATACAGATGGAAATGGGTTGGCTCATCTTCCAGTAACCTCTGTTTATTTTTTTCATGAATATATTAGTTTCTTAAAATATTTATTTGAGATTTGTCCCTGATTAAAATTTACCACCTTCTTATGTAAAGCAATGCAGAGGGAAGATAGAAGAAAAGAGAATATAATGAATTTGGATCTTATCCTGTAGATTTTCTTTGTGTTCCCAGTCTTAGTAGATCCTCTGTGAAATGAGTGTCATATAGTTGTTTATATAGTTTATGATCTTCACACTTTCACAGCCAAGGCACCTTTAATGTTAATCTGTGGCATCATGTGTTTGTAATAAAAAAAACCCAAAGGTTATTTTTTATTTGTTCACTGATACCAATGGCTTCTTAAAATGATTTTCTTTTGTTTGTAATTTTAAAAATGATATGTCTATTATAGAATATTTTAAATTGCAGAAAAGTGGGGAGAAATTCCTATTTCTGAGGCCCAGACAACCATTGTCAACTTCGAAGGCCTCCTTTGTTCATACTTTTTATGCCAAATATATATATATTATGTATATATATTCTATGCCATATATATAAAATATATATATTTATATATATAAAATATCATAGTCATGATCATGGTAAAGATATTATTATTTTTTTACTAATTCAGTTAAGGTTTTTATTTTTTATAGTCATTGCAAGTTTACTTCATATAGTTTCATGTTTGTATAAGAGTGATAGCTTAAAAAAATCTGTTCAACTCTAAACCTCTTTCAATAAATATAAACATTCTAAATGATAAGTAACAAAAAGCAAGCAAACACATTTCTAGGCCTTGACGGTTTTTATATTCTTATAACAGTTTGTAATCTATTTTTTAATTATTATTATTTTTTAATTTGAGTATAGTTGACACACAATGTTACATTAGTTTCAGGTGTGTAACAGTGATTCAACAACTGTATATCTTTTTTTTTTTTAAGATTTTTTATTTATTTATTTGAGAGAGAGAGAGCATGAGAGAGAGCATGAGAGGGAAGAGGGTCAGAGGGAGAAGCAGACTCCCTGCTGAGCAGGGAGCCCGATGCGGGACTCGATCCCGGGACTCCAGGATCATGACCTGAGCCGAAGGCAGTTGCTTAACCAACTGAGCCACCCAGGCGCCCTCAACAACTGTATATCTTAAAGCTATGTTCACCAAAAGTGTAGCTACCATCTGTCACCATACGATATTATAATATCATTGATTATATGCCTTACACTGTAACTTTTATTCCCATAATTTATTCATTCCATAACTGGAAGCCTGTATTTCCCACTCCCCATCACCTATTTTGCCCTTTTCCCCTCCACCCCCTGCTCTGGCAATCATGAGTTTGATCTTTGTATTTATAGAACTGATTCTGCTTTTTATATTTTTTATTAATTAATTTGCTTTGTTTTTTAGATTCCACATATAAGTGAAATTATACAGTATATGTCTTTCTCTGACTGACTTAATTCTCTTAGCATAATACCCTCTAGGTTCATCCATGTTGTTGCAAATGACAAAAAAAAAAAAAAAATCTCACCCTTTTTATGGCTGCATAATATTCCATCTCTCTCTCTCTCTCTCTCTCTCTCTCTCTCTCTCTCTCTCACACACACACACACACACACACCCACCCACACACACACACACACACACCCACAAACACACACACCACTTCTTTTATTCATTCATCTATTGATGGATGCTTGGGTTGCTTCCATATCTTGGCTATTGTAAATAATGCTGCAATGAATTTAGAGGTGCATATGTCTTTTCACATTAGTGTTTTCCTTGTTTGGGGAGTGGGGAGCAGGGGCGGCTAAATATCTTAAAGTGGAATTATTGGATCAAATGGTATTTCTATGTTTAATTTTTTGAGAAATCTCCATACTGTTTTCCATAGTGGCTATACCAATTTACATTCCAACAGTGCACAAGGGTTCCATTTTCTCCACATTCTTGCCAACTTGTTATTTCTTTTGTTTTTGATTCTAGCCATCCTGAAGGTATAAGGTAATATCTCATTGTGGTTTTATTTGCATTTCCCTGATGATTAGTGATACTGAGAATCTTTTCATGAGTCTGTTGACCATCTGTATGTCTTCTATGGAAAAACATCTATTTAGGTCCTCTGCCCATTTTTAATTAGATTATTATTTTATTTTATTATTGCTTTTTTGGTATTGAGTTAATGTAAGTTGTTTCTATATTTAGGATTTAACCCCTTATTGGAGATACCATTTGCAAATATCTTCTACCATTCAGTAGGTTGCTTTCTCATTTTATGCATGTTTTCCTTCATGGTGGAAAAAGCTTTTTTATTTTGGTATAGTCCCATTAGTTTATTTTTGCTTTTGCTTCCCTTACCTTATAGGATATATTTAGAAAAATGTTGCTATGGCCAATGTCAAAGAGATTACTGCCTATGTTCTCTTCTAGGGATTTTATGGTTTCAAGTCTCATTTAAGTCTTTAACACATTTTGAGTTTATTTTTGTGTGTGGTCTAAGAAAATGGTCCAGTTTCATTCTTTTTCATAGCTGTACAGTTTTCCCAGGAGCATTTATTGAAGAGACTAACTTTTCCCCCAGTGCATATTCTTGCCTCCTTTGTCCTAGACTAAATGACCATAAAAGCATGGGTTTATTTCTGGGCTCTCTAACATATTCTATTGATTTATGTGGCTATTTTTGTGACAGCACCATACTGTTTTGATTGCTCCAGTTTTGTAGTATATTTTAAAATCTGGAACTGTGGTAACTCCAACTTTATTCTTCTTTCTCAAGATTGCTTTGGCTATTTGCTATCTTTTGTGTTTCCATACAAATTTTAGGATTATTTTTTCTAGTTCTGTGAGAAATGCTGTTTGCATTTTGATAGGGATTGCACTGAATCTGTAAAGTACTTTGAGAAGTATTGACATTTTAACGATAATAATTCTACCGATCCATGAGAATAAGTTTCCTTTGTTTGTGTTGACTTCACTGTTTCTCATTAGCGTTTTATAATTTTCAGAGTACAGTTCTTTCACCCCCTTGGTTAAATTTATTTCTAGGTATTTTATTCTATTTAGTGCAATTGTAAATGGAGTTGTTTTCTTAATTTCTCTTTCTGCTATGTTGTTGTTAGTATATAGAAATACAACCAATTTCTGTATATTAATTTTGTATCCTGCAACTTTACTGAATTCATTGATTACTTCTAACAGTTTTGTTTTTTTTTTTTTTTTTGGGTAGAGTCTTTAGGCTTTTTTTTTTCTTATGTATAGTTCATGTCATTTGTAAATAGTGACACTTTTAACTTCTTCCATACCAATATAGATACCTTTTATTTCTTTTTCTTGTCTGATTCTTGTAGTTAGGACTTCCAGTACTACGCTAAAGAAAAGTGGCAAGAGTGGACATCCTTTTCTTGTTCCTGATCTTACAGGAAAAGCTCTTAGTTTTTCCACATTGAGGATGATATGAGCTATGGGTTTTTCATATATGGCCTTTATGTTAAAGTATGTTCTCTCTAAATCCACTTTGTTGAGAGGTTTTATAATGAATGGATATTGAAATTTGCCAAATGGTTTTTCTGCATCTATTCGATGATTATATGATTTTTATCTTTTATCCTGGTTTTATAATGTAATGTATTACATTAATTGATTTGTGAATATTTTACCAGCCTTCATCCTCAAATAAATCCCATTAGATCCTAGTGAATGATTCTTTTAATGTATTGTCAAATGTGGTTTGCTAATATATTGTTGAGTAGATGTTTTTTGTTTGTTTTATTTTGTTCTGTTTTGCTTTTTTTAAGAGGAGGAGAAGGTATAGAAATAGTGATATCTGGTTGGATATTTTGCTAGCACTTACCAAATCTATTTTTATTTCACTTCTTGTCCACATTTTATGAAAATTTACTTAAGCACTATGGAATAGCATATATATATATATACATATATATATATAAAAGTATGTACATATGTGTGCATATGTATATATGTGTATTTACAAAATGTGATAACTTTACATGTACATGTTAAAATAAGCTTAAGAATTTAATCTTTCCAGCAAATAAAGATACAATTCTTTCTTTTTTTATAAACTGTTTTTTTTTAAGATTTTTTTATTCATTTGAGAGAGAGAGAGAGGCAGAGAGAACACAAGCAGGGGTGAGACAGAGGGAGAGGTGAAGCAGACTGCCTGCTGAGCCGGGAGCCTAATGTGGGGCTTAACCCCAGGACCTGGAGGTCATGACCTGAGTTGAAGGCAGATGCTTAACCATCTGAGCCATCCAGGAGTCCGATATAATTCTTTCTATATTCCATAGAAACCCTGACTAAAATTCCCAAAGACTCTAAGCATTCCAAGGGGTAAGAAGATTAGAATATTACAAGACAGGCCATTCCACTTTTGATAGGTTATAGTTATTAAAAAGTAATTTTCTATATTAAGCCAGACTTTGTTCTTCTGTAACATCTATGAAGTAATACTAAATATCATTTCAGTGAGGAAAAGGAATAATTGTTCAGAATGATACATCTTCAACCATAGTTTCTAAAAATAAAAAGAGCTTTATTGATTTTCTAATAAGATCATATTACATTGCATAAATGATATAAGTAACAATATGAAGTATCTATAATAAATAAAATAAAGGCACAATCATCTGTAATCTCACAATCCAGACAAAAACTGTTAATATTTTGTGTAATGTGTCAGCACTTTGTATAATGTGTCAGCACATTGCCACTTCTTAAAAACAATGTTGTTTTTAATCTACATATCACTTTACAGCTGCCTTATTCAGTCATGCAATGATATCTTAACAATAGAAATATACATATAATCAAAGTTTTATTGGATGCATAATCTATCACCGAAAGATATTATAACTGCTTAATCAATTCATTATTAACAGACACACACTTTTTATTATATTTTACTATTCTAATAATACTGGAATGAAAGTCATTTTATGTAAAAGTTTATGCCCTTGTGAACATCATTCTATTTACAATATTTAACAACTTTGTATTATTTCTTTAGAACAAATTTTTATAAGTGAATTTGCTGGTTCAAAGTTACTTTGCATATTTTTGAAGAATTTTGATATATATTGATTGCCCTTATATATAGCCTCTGGCTCCTGAAAATGGAGGAATGGATATTTGGAACCAATTTCCCACTGTGACCAACTACAAAACCCGAACAAAGGGCCTTCACTTTGCTATCACTGGGGACCTAACATGGTAGTGGAGTTATACATTTTAAATGAAGAAATAATGTCAAATTTACCACTTTTCCATAAATCTACCACCTACCACATTTTATTAAGCCAGAATTAGCTTGATACTAAAACTTGAGAAGGATATTACAAAAAAGGAAAATTTACAGGGCAAGCCCACTCATGAGCATAAATGCAAAAATGCAAATTATCAATGAATATTAGAAATATATTCAGAATTAATACATCCAGAAATATAGAATTGTTTTTAATGTTTGAAAATTATAATCATTTCTATATATGCACAAATTATTTATTAAACAATTCAACATCTATTTATTATCAAAACTCTTAGCATACTACATTTAAAAGACTTTTTAAAAGACCCATTTAAACAAGAATTATAAAATAACAGTAGCAAATACCAAATTAAAAAAAATATTTCGACTTTTCTTTGTGATCTGGCAACAAGATAAATACATAACTACTACTGTTCAGCATTGCAAAGATAATTCTTGACAGTGAAATAAAAAGACTTCCACAAGTATTGAAAAGAACTATGATTTATAATGCATAGACATCTTCTTTATATATGTAAACAAATTTTAAAATGAGAAAAATATTAGATTTAATAAGTGGCTTTAAACAAGATTCTGAGTACAAAATCAAATGTATTCTTATTAGCTATGAATGTTGGAAAACAAAATATAAAAGGTACCATTTAAAACAGCAAGAAAATATTTAAAAATATTAAAGACTAACAAAATATGCCTGGGGATCTCTACATAGAAAATTATAAAACATTACTTAGATAAATTAAAGGAAACACATAAATGGAGGGATATGGCACGTTTATGCATTAGTAGATATAATACTACGAAGACATCAATTTAATATGATCTGAACCTGTGTCCACTTTTGTTTTGAAAATGACAAATCAACTTAAAAAGATAACTGAGACATGAAAAGGATTAAAAATATGCAAGAAAGTCTTTAGGAATAAAATGTGAGGGCTTATTCCACCAGATATTAAGACTTACAAAAAACACCAGTGATGAAGTTTGACTCTAGAAAACAAGACTGGTGGGACAGAATGAAAACAAACCTCGTGTGTGTGTGTGTGTGTGTGTGTGTGTGTGTGTGTGTGTGTGTGTGTGTGTGTGAGAGTGTGTGAGTGTGTGAGAGTGTGTGTGGGTGTGAGAGTGAGAGTGTGTGAGTGTGTGAGAGTGTGTGTGAGTGTGAGGGTGTATAAGAGTGTGTGAGTGTGTGTGTGTGAGTGAGTGTGAGAGTGTGTGAGTGTGAGGGTGTATAAGAGTGTGTGAGTGTGTGTGAGTGTGTGTATAGTGTGCAATTATTACAAAGGTATCCATGTAGAGCAGTGAGAAAATCTTTTCAGTAAATAGAATTGACTCAACTGTCTATTTAAATTGGGAAAGAGAAAAAGGAAAGAGAGTGAAACTATCCCCGGACAGTATACAGAAATTCCTGGTGGATTGTAGATCTAATTGTGCAAGGAAAAATAAAATTTATAATATTTATAATTACTGTATCTAGATAATATTAAAATACCTTAATGACATTGGATTAAGAAAGTGTTCCTTAAGCAGAATACAAAGAAAAGATATAAATTGGACTATATAAGAGTTGTGAACTTTTGTTTCTCAAGACTATTAATATAATGAAAAGCCACAGAGTAGGTCTGGCAAAATATATCACCAAACAAGATATTTTATCCAGATATATATAGAAAGATTCTAACATATCAATAAGGAAGAGATAGACAACCCAATAGAAAAAACGGGGAATAAACTTCACTAAAGAAGATATCCACAGGGCAAATAAACATGAACACTTGTTTAGTATTATCAATTACAAGGGAAATGCAATGTAAAAACGTCAATGAAATATCACTACACACATATCAAGGGTGTCCAAATTGCTTAGAACCATTTTGCTAAGCAATTTGGAATTACCTACTTAAGAAAGATGAATGCTTGTGCTTTGACCCAGAAATTCCACTCCTATGAATAGATCAAACAGTCGTGTATGCCCCAATTTATGAGAAGATATATGCAAGTATATTCAGGGCAGCTAATTCATAGAAGCCAACTCTGCAAATAATTTAAATGGTCACGAACAGCAGAATGTATACATAAAATTTGATATATTATACAAAGGAATACTATACAATAGTAAAAACAAATCAAGAGCCTAAGGTGATGGAAATGTTCTAAAATTAGATTGCGATGGTGGTTGTACAACTCAGTAAATATACTAAAATTCATTGAACTGTCCACTAAAAACAAATGAATTTTACGATATTTAAATTGTATCTCACTGAAACTATTTTAAAAATTCATTCTTCAGAAGAAATATCTGTGAACTCTGGTACGAGAGATAAAGAGGACTAAAAATGTAAACTATTTTACAAATAGATTTTATTGGAACTGTTTTGTAGTTTATTCAACTCAAAAATCAGTCAATCACTATACACGTATTTTTAAATGTATAAAATTTAATGATATTAGTGGCTCTTTTTCATTCTCAAAAGTGTCCTGGCTCGGACAATAAATTATTTGGTCACTCAAATCATAGCTTTTTGTTTCTACAGCTTTAAATAATAGTTAACCTCTTCCAAACAGAACCCCTTTTTGCAATTTTCCCTCCATAATAGAATGTGAAATTTAATGTGTTAGTTGATGTTAGTATGACACATCATTATTTTAAAAACTGTTTTCAGATATTTGTACATATTTTCCAAAGAATACTGAAATGTCGATGAAAATTATGTGAGTCTGATATTTATAATAAGATAACTGAAACTCAGACTTTAAAATCGCTGGTGAGCCATGGTTGCAGTCTGCTGCCTCAACTTCAACGCCACAGGAAATTTGTGTCTGTTATCCTGGATCTTATAGCATTGATATTTAAAAAGTACAAATATAAGTTCTTTTCAGAAACAAGACACACTATTGAGAGTTCTTTCCTAACAATAACCCTGTCTAATTTACAGATCATGTCCTTTTGGTCTTGTTCTTCTGACCTCATATAGTGTCACAAAAAGAAATTCCATCACCTGCCTCAAGTAGCCATAAGATCTCAGGTTTGTCTTTATATTTATTTTAGGTGGTATTTTTTTTTTTTTTTTGTCAGCCTCATTTCAGGCTGGAGAACTCAGGCTTTATTTTTTACAGATTTTTGCTTTTTAAAATGTATTAGCTTTGGGTTATATATCCTCTTCCCATCTTACACTTGTCCACCACTAAAAATAATAATTTTAATCCAAAATTTCATAATGAGTTGAAAAAGAGTACTTTGTCTTAGGTGTTAGGTATGTGCACACCCCAGACTATAAATTGTCATTGTGTCTGCATGATTGACTTCCAAGCTAAATAAACTCCATGAGCATTGTTCTTTTATCAGTATTCAACCTCTTACTGAAATTGTAGTCTATTCATTCTTGCCCAAAATAACTTTAGATCTTGCTGATTCTCTCATAATCTTCCAAAAAATAAGAATTAAAATTATTATTTACGAATGAACAGTCATTATTTTTGAAAAGCCCTATGTATTCTGTAATTTCCATGTGTGAATTTGACTGTAAAAATGTAAATAAGTGCAACAACTCCTAATCCATTCTGCTTTGAATAAAACGCATCAATGTCAACTTTTTTTAGAAACGTGAACATAATAAAATGAAGGATTTCAGTTTTAGTCCTCCTAGAAGAGACTCTATGTTTCTTCACTAGTGTTACAGGAGAAAATCAAAAAGCTTCAAAAATCATTTATTATTTGACCTTAAAGTTACCGTTAGTCTTATTTTTTTCAAGTGTTTATAATCCCCCTCCTATAAGTTAGTTAAATAATGCATACTTTCCTAATATATGAAAAAATAAACAACTGAAGCTTAGACTGCTTTCCACACATTCTCACTTTTATTTTGTTCCTTAACATGTCATAAAACATAAGCAAACCATTGTTCACTTATCAATTATGAAAGTGAAAATTTGTTTTACTCTTACATGAGGAAACCGGAATTTCTTCGAATGAATATTTCCCTTCTCTCTTTAAATTATTACAAAGAATGTGAAATATAAACTAGGCTGTGTCACAAAACAATTTGCTACTTAAAAGATTATATAAAAGGGACTATTCTACTGTATACATATCAATTTATTTTTTCATCCCTAATGAGTTTGACCTTGATATAAATGTGAACCCCCAAATCTATTTCATTCCTGATTCTGTACTCTGGCAGAACTTATTCAAGCATAAGTCTTCATAAAGAAATTCTGTGCTTCTGTCATCTCTGTGGAAATATAAAATAAAATGAGATGGTTTACCAATTTAAGGTACTCTATGACTTGTGCAACGTGTGCAATATTTAAAGAGATGAAGAGAGTTAGAGAAGCTATTGGCTTCAAATGGTCTTCAGGGAGAAAAAATAGCTATGATACACTTTGGCCTTGGGTCTGATTCTAAAAGTTTTATGATAATGTGCTGTCTACCAAGTTGGCACATGTGACAGTTTATCAACTAGAAGAATAAAGGCACCAGGGTAGGCAGTTCCCATCAGGATTAATTCCTATGTGCAGTGACCCGCTAGCACCATATTTTATGTTTTGAAGCTCTCCTTATTATCATTTCATCTTTTATTTAATATTTTGACTCTATGGTTTCCGCCTTGCCTTTGTTTTTACCACACATATTAATAAAAATGCATGCAGCATCACAATTTAAAAAGTATCTCTGTCATAAAGAGAATAAATATTTTGACTTCTCTGAACTCTAGGCAAGGAGGTCATTTTAAGCATAAATCTAAAAAGAAAAAAATGATAAATAAGGAAAGTCAACTTTAGACAAAAGGATAATTCTTTATTACCTAAGCTTGAAAATCCAACAGAAAATGATACCATATATAAGCACACAATTTGCCACAGAAATAATACAAATGGCTTTTTTTTTTTATAAAAGCACCACACTAGTAATTAATACAATGCAAAGAAAAATAATTCAAGACCGCTTTTTGGATTCTCAAATTGATAGGGAATCAAATACAGTTAGAGATCTAGAATAAGAGAGGAGAGAAAGAGAGACCCAGACAGAGACAGACAGATACAGAAAGACAACACTCTGTGTTGGAGAGGTACAGGAGAAGATATAGACTACAAGTCCACTTCCAGAAATTCACCAGGAAGTATTCGGTATCAGGAAGAAAGTATTCAGTGATATGCATATTATTTAGCTTCATCATAGCCTTGCTTTTAAGAGCAAGATAAATATTAAAAAATAAAGATCCAATAAAATATTAAATTATTTTGCATTCATGAGGAAAAATTTTATTTAACACATTTTCCTCTGCCTACCATATTGTAGGAATTGTGCATTAAAAATCATGCTTCAAAAATATGCAAGGGAGTTATATTCAATCTGTAGTATTAATGAACTAAAAAGCAATTTCAACTCTTTTCCTACAGACATATTATACCATGGTTAATGTGGTTAATTTCTGCATTACAAAATTGTGAATGCTTTTCATGTTCTTTATGTACTTCTATATTTTCTGATTTCTACAATTTATATATTACTTCCCTAATTAGAAAAATGTTTTTAATAATATAACTTTGTTGGTATGTCATTCACTCATTATTTTCTTTAGATACCATGTGAATTTTTTCTTTCTTTAACTACTTGTACTCTTTGAAAAATGAATTATCTGGGAGGTATGTAGTGATGCAAGCTCATAAAAATTATGCTAAATTAAGTAATTTGGAAATTCTTTTAATTCATAAGTTAATTTGCAGAAAATTTATTGAAACTTAACTAGATTATATCAGCTTTATAAAATTGTTGGCTCACCTATAAAATATGGAGGCTAATTAAAATTTTGGAAATCTATTTTTTCTTAATTCAAATAAATATAGTTGTGCAACACTCCAAGTAGTTAAAGGATGATCTGGATATTTACTTCATTTAAGTATAATTGAAACAAATTTGAGGGCAAGGGCTTCTTGTCCTGGCTTCCAAGCATGAAGTTATCTTCTATCACACAATTTTCCTGCACTATGCAGGCAAAATGGAAATAATGATTGACTTTTTATTGTTGTTGTTATTTGGCTGTTGTAAATGAAGCATACTTCCCTAGATTCATACACATACCTGTTCACTGCTCTTTCAAAATTAAGGGTCATAATATAATTTTGTTGAAAGGCTACTTGCAACTTTGAAAAAACTATTTTTAGATTCATCCCTAATTAGCTATAAGTAAACCCGAGGCAAGACCAGTCGAGCTAGCCAGGCCCTTGCCATCCTGTCAGGTAGCTGACCAAGACACTTAACTGACCCAGCTGAAATCAGCAGAGGTTATCCCAGAGCAACAGAACTGCCCAGAGAACTTGTAGACTCATGAGAAATAATAAATGTGTTTTATTGTCATTGTTTTTGTTGTTTTAAGCAATTAAAGTTTTAGAGAGGTTTGCTGTAAGCAGTAGCTGACAACAGTTGTATAAAATAAAAGACAGGTTTCTAAATTCCTAAAAGTTTTATATTTAATTATCTTTCTAGTTTTAATTCAATATGGTTGCAAGATCAATTTTATCCTGTAAAATTTTAGGATATCTATTCTCAGATTCAGCCTTTAACAAGCGATGTCAAATATCCTAGTTTTAGACCCTAACAGAATGTATTTGGGGTGAAATAATACAGCCATTATTAGTTATAGTAGCTATATTCATGAATATAAGAAAAGTAAAATAGAAAGTGTTTGCTTTATGAATATAATAACATATAAATAATACTACATTATCCAGAACTGAGCAAAGTTTAACTTTGGATGTATCCATCTAGTTGACTAATGTCAACTAGAACTCTAGGTAAGGATGGAAAAAGCACTAACATTATCTTTCATGTCCTCTTTCCTTGCCTCCCCTTAGTGCTTATTCTCACTCCTCCCAGATCAGAAGGTTTTCTCAATAAGCTCTGAGTTCCAAATTAATTGATTTCACTATAGGAGATGAATATGTCCCAAGTCACTGCTGTGATTTTATTGATTTTTCTGACCCTGAAAAGGTAGACTGACATTATAAATATAACAAATAGACTATTTGGAGAATAAGTTTTCCTTTTTTGAGAACAACAACAACAAAAAAACATAGTTACATATCCTCAACATTTTATTCACTGATATTTTAAAACATTCTAATAATACCTTGTCAACTTCATTAATAGGTAGAAGCCTAATAAATTTTTCATTGAGTGAAAGCAGATGACCCCAAATTAGTGAATAGATTCACAAATCTTTAAAAAATTATATCAAGAAACGTTCCTAAAGGGCACGTATGGGGACTTATTTCCCAAGACTGCCTTCTGTAAATGTGAATTTAGAGGCAGTAAACTTGAGAAAGGAAATGAGGTAGACTATTGTATTAGATAACAATGAGACCTATGTTTTGGTAGAGTGGTAGAATATCCATACATTTCAGCATGATTATTGCTTATCACAGCATTCAACTTTCACAGTTTGTCATGTGGCTAGTATGGTGAGTATTAGAGCAATTTATCTGGGTCAAAGCATTTAGTAAAAACTCATTAAAATGCAAATATATTACTTGAGAAAGGTAACACATTAAATCACAGAACATATTAATAATTTAACATGTATTATGCTATCCTAAGTTTCTCATAATTGGTCTGTTGACACAGCACTTAGAAGATATATTCACTTGCATTTTATTTTTTTAATTTTTTTTAAAGATTTTATTTATTTAAGAGAGAGAGAGAATGAGAGATAGAAAGCACGAGAGGGAAGAGGGTCAGAGGGAGAAGCAGACTCCCCGCTGAGCAGGGAGCCCGATGCGGGACTCGATCCCAGGACTCCAGGATCATGACCTGAGCCAAAGGCAGTCGCTTAACCAACTGAGCCACCCAGGCGCACTTCACTTGCATTTTAAATAATAGGTTTCTCAAATTCAAGATTATTCTCACTCAATTCTTGATCTCCACCCTTTGCAAAGTTTCCCCTTGTTAGGGACTGAATGTTTGTGTCCCCCCAAAATTCAGTGAAGACTTTATCTCCATGTGATAATATTAGGAGGTAAGGCCTTGGGAGGTAATTAGGTTTAGATGGAAATCCTGATGGTGGAGCCCCCATACTGGAATTAGTGCCTTATAAAAAGAAGAAGAGATACCAGAGCATCCTCCTTCCACCATATGAGGACAAAACTATCAAGATTGTATGGATACAGAAGGAAGCCATCACAAGCCAGGAAAAGGCACTCAGCAAAACAGCCCTACCCCTTGCTGACACCTTGATCTTGAACTTCTAGCCTCTGGAACTGTGAGAAAATAAACTTCTCTTGTTTAAACCACACAATCTATGGTATTTGGTATAGCAGTCTGAATGACTAAGATACCACCCACTTACCCATTTTTTTAATCCAAGAAGCTGGAAGTCATCTTTCATTCTTTTATAGTTTCCATGTCTCACATCTAAACCAACAGCAAGTTCTTATTATTTTCTTGATGAAAACCATTCAACTGCTTATCCTGTGATAACCAACCTAAACTAATCATTTTAACCCATGTCTACTTCTCCAAATCTTCTCTTACTATCCCCCTCTTGACGCACACTCCAGTCACACTAACCATTCTGCTCCATGCATCATAAAGTCCATTGCTGGCTCTTTCTGTGCCCAGCAGGCTTTTCTTCAATACTTTCTGGTGGCTATTGCATTTTAACATTCATGCCTCAACACAACGTCCTGCTATCCAGAGAGGACTTCTCTGATGATCTTAGCTAAAGTAGCTCCCAATACCACACCAGTAATACCTTATATTCTACATTCTTCTGGGAATTTATAACTTCCTAGTGACTGTTCATTTTTGTTTGGTTGTATGTATTATTTCTGCCTCACTTTACAAATATATACAATAGGGTGTGAACATTATTTATTGTATGTGTTTCTATATCCAACAGCACCTTAGTATAATGTAAATGATTCAAGAAAGTACTTTAAGAAGCATGCCAAAATACGTTAGTACATTTAATTCTATAACACAGTCTAAGGAAATTTTGTTGACAAAATATATGTATCGTCATACATTCAAACAAAATCATAATTTCAGTCAAAGATATAAATAAAAAAACCAACTTTTGAACAAAGCATAACAAGATCACATAGGGATTTTTCCTTAAAGTATATTCGTAAATTGTTCAACCTCTTTGGTATTTTCTGAAAAGAAGGCAAGAAGTGGTAATATTTATAAAATATACCATAAATTAAAATTTTCACCTGAATGTATTTATATATTTTAGCAAAATATGTTTACAAATGTAATTGTAGCAAATTTTAAAAGAAAGATATATTCATGAATAATTCTCCCAACACACACACATACAGATTAGGAAAAAATAGTTCTTCTTCAATATTAGTTGTTATTTAATCACACATTCATTTCATAAGCATACATATTAAGTAATGACTATATATAGGGACAAGAGTGGATTTTATATTAGGAAGCAAAGATACAGTTATATATGATATGTATATATATCATAACTGTATAATCAATATCTTACAATGAGTTTTATTTACAATCATATTTTAATAATGTAAATAAACTTTTTTATGAAGATAGACATGAATGCTCAATGTATTACTTGAAATTCATATATGTAAATATATAAGTTTATCTATTATACAGTCCTCAAGGTAATGTAGTATAGATAGAGGCAGATATGAAAAGAAATGAGCGCAATGCAATGGAGCTAGACATATAAAGATAGATATGTACATAGGTTAACGTGGAACCTAACGGGAGGAGGTTTCTAGTAGTTAAAATGCTGTGGGGAGAGGGAGGGGAGGGGGAAGTAATTTCTGAGCTGAATTTTAAAAGATGACTAGATGTTAGCAAGGCAAAGAAAGAGAGTGATTCTTTGTAGGGGTCAATATGAGAGGCAAAAGGACACAAAAATATATATAAGAGATAAAGAAGGAAAAGTAGATAGGAATCCAGATAGTGTCTTGTCCTCATTTCTTTGTTCATTGATCTTCTATTTATTCCCTAAACAAATATTTGGGTGGCTCACATGTACCATGCAGGATGCTTCATAGTAAAGAGCTGGAACTTTGTACTAGAAGCAAGAGTAATAGATTTGATGATGGTTTGTGTTTTAGAATACATTACTCTGCCATTTCTGTGGAGGAATAAATTGAAAGGTTTAGGACTGCAGGCAAGAGGGTGTTGTAATCCATGCAAAAGTTGATAACGGTCTGCATTAGGGCAGTTGGTAATAAAGTAGACAGAATGAGACAGATTTAAGAAGTATTTAAGAAAAACATTAGCAGATTTTACAAGTGAGAGAAGTAATTGTCAGCCATATGAAGTGAGCAAGAAGAGTTTATTAACCTTTGCCTTTTATCAGCTTCCTAATAGCTTGAAAAGCAAAGTTACTATAAAATGGCATGATCTGTGATGTCTCAATGCTTCAGCTCAACTCCCATACCAGGGGAAAAAGAAGTCTACTTCTCTTTTCCTTCTTTCTCTGTTGCCCTTATACTGTCCCAGAACCCTACAGACTTTGATCCCTGGAGAGAGCTCCGCCAACACTTTCTGAAAATTTTGGATATGTGTCTGTTTGATCCTGTGAGTCAAAAGAGGTGGGGGGGGGGGGTGACATCTAACTCCTATTATTTTCTTTAGTCTGCTCCTGTCAGAGTAGATATGTCATGAGCCTAAAGGAGAGAAGACGAGATATCTGAATATTTTGCATCTGCACAGCTTGGACTTTTATGTATTGCCCCTGCTGAATAAAGACCAAGAAAGGGTTATTTCATCTAGGTTCTGCCCTTGGGGTGAATTCCAACTAAAAAAATCCAAGATAGTGTAGGCTTTTGATTTATAATCACAAAGACAGAATGCTGTATAATCACCATCTTACAATATGAGTTTTATTTACAATCATATTTTAATAATGTAAACAATCTTTCTTTATGAAGATGGACACGAATGCTCAATACATCACTTGAAATTTATTTATTTGTTCATACATTTATTTATACTTAAATTCAAGTTAGTTAACATATAGTGTAGTATTGGTTTCAGGAGTAGAATTTAGTGATTCATCATTTATATACAACACCCAGTGCTCATCACAACAAGTGGCCTCCTTAAGGCCCATCACCCATTTGTCCCTTCCCCCTGCCCACCTCCCCTCAGGTAGCCCTCAGTTTGTTCTCTGGATTTAAGAGTCTCTTTTTTTTTCTTAAATCAATGTGTTTAATATGTTCATAATATAAATCCATATATTTAATATGTGGATAAAATGAGTTCATGTTTTTAATATTTTTATTTACTAATTTTTCTTTTTATTTTTTAATTTAAATTTAATTAATCAACATTTAGTGTATTATTAGTTTCAGAAGTAGAGTTTAGTGATTCATCAGTTGCATATAACATCCAGTGCTCATTACATCAAGTGCCGTCTTTAATCACCCAATTACCCCCACCCACCACCCCTCCAGCAACACTGTTTGTTTTCTAGAATTAAGAGTCTCTTATGGTTTACCTCCTTCTCTGTTTTTTTTTTTTTTAAGACTCTATTTATTTATTTGCCAGAGAGAGACACAGCAAGAGAGGGAACACAAGCAGAGGGAGTGGGAGAGGGAGAAGCAGGCTCCCCGCCGAGCAGGGACCCCGATGCGGGGCTGGACCCCAGGACCCTGGGATCATGACCCTAGCCGAAGGCAGATACCCAACAACTGAGCCACCCAGGCGCCCCCTCCTTCTCTGTTTTTATCTTATTTTATTTTTCCTTCCCTTCCTGTATCTTCATCTGTTTTGTTTCTTAAATTCCACATGAGTGAAATCATATATTTGTCTTTGACTGACTTATTTTGCTTAGCATAATACATTCTTGTTCCATCCACATTGTACAAATGGCAAGATTTCATTTCTTTTTGATGGCTGAGTAATATTCCATTTTATATATATATATATATATATATATATATGTATATGTATATATATATATATACACACACACACACACCACCTCTTCTTTATCCAGTTATCAGTCGATGGACATCTGGGCTCTTTCCATATTTTGGCTATTGTGGACATTGCTGTTATAAACATTGGGGTGTATGTGCCCCTCTGAATCACTATTTTTGTATCTTTTGGATAAATACCTAGTAGTACAATTGCTGAGTCATATGTAGTTCTATTTTTAACTTTTTGAGGAAACTCCATACTGTTTTCAAAGAGGCTGCACCAGTTTGCATTCCTACCAACAGGACAAAAGGGCTTCCTTTTCTCCAAATTCTCACCAACATCTGTTATTTCCAGAGTTGTTAATTTTAGCCATTCTGACAGGTGTGATATGGTATTTCATTGTGGTTTTGATTTGTATTTCCCTGATGATGAGTGATGTTGAGCATATTTTTATGTGTCTGTTAGTAATCTGGATGTCTTCTTTGGAAAAGTGTCTATTCATGTCTTCATTTCTTAACTGGATTATTTGTTTTTTTGGGTGTTGAGTTCTTTAGAGATTTTATATACTAATCCTTTATCCAGTATGTCATTTTTTTATTTGTTTTTGAAATTTATTGACTTAGATTCCCACAAAGACTGCAAAGAGTTGTGCAGATGTGTTTACTCTGCAAGAAGATGTGTGTCACCAAGGGACTCACTGCTGCCCACATCCCAAGGCTCCTCCTTCAGGGTCAGGAGAATATGTGTCAGCTACAAGAAACTTATCCTGTCTCCAAACTGGACACCATCACATATCCTGTCAGCCTTTTGGACACTCAAATATCTTCTCCCATTCTGTTGGTTGCCTTTTAGTTTTGTTGATTGTTTCCTTTGCTATGCAGAAGTTTTTTTTTTTTATCTTAATGAAGTCCCAATAGTTTATTTTTGCTTTTGTTTTCCCTGCCTCCAAATATATGTCTAGTAAGAACTTGCTGTGGCCAAGGTCAAAGAGGTTGCTTCCTGTTTTTTCCTATAGAATTTTAATGACTTCCTGTCTTACATTTAGATCTTTCATCCATTTTGAATTTGATTTTGTGTAGGAGGTAAGAAAGTGGTCCAGTTTCATTCTTCTGCATGTTGCTGTCCAGTTTTCCCAACACCATTTTTTGAAAGATTGTCTTTTTTTCCATTGGGTATTCTTTCCTGCTTTGTCAAAGATTAGTTGACCATAGAGTTGTGGGTCCATTTCTGAGTTCTCTTTTTTGTTCCATTGATCTATGTGTCTGTTTTAGTGCCAGTACCATACTGTCTTGATGACTACAGCTTTGTAATACAGCTTGAAGTCTGGCATTGTGATGCCTCCTGCTTTGTTTTTTCTTTTTCAACATTAATTTGGGTATTTGGGGTCTTTTCTGGTTCCATACAAATTTTAGAATTGTTTATTCTAGCTCTGTGAAAAATGCTGGTGTTATTTTGATTGGGAGCATTGAATGTGTAGATGGCTTTGGGTAGCATAAACATTTTAACAATATTTGTTCTTCCAATCCATGAGCATGGAATGTTTTTCCATTTCTTTGTGTCTTCAATTTCTTTCATAAGTGTTCTATAGTTTTCAGGATACAGATATTTTACCTCTTTGGTTAGGTTTATTACTATGTATCTTATGGATTTTGATGCAATTTTAAATGGGAATAATTCCTTGATTTCTCTTTCTGCTCCTTCATTATTGGTGTATAGATATGCAACAGATTTTGGTTCATATGTTGATTTTATATCCTGTGACTTTGCTGAATTCCTGTATCTGTTCTAGTTAATTATTTTTGGTGGAGCCTTTCTACATAGAGTGTCATGTTGTCTGTGAAGAGTGAAAGTTTTGAAAGGAGAAAAGATGGTGGAGAAGTAGGGGACCCTATTCCAACCGGTCCCCAGAATTGAGCTGGATATCTACCAGACCACTCTGAACACATGAAATCAGTCTGAGATGTAAGAAGATATATCTGGATTTCTACAAACAGAATTTTGCAGGTGGGTGGTTTTGAAATATGAAGCAGCAGCTCTGATTCCGCAGGCACATGTCCAGAGATAAACAGAAGGGGGATGGAGCCGTGGGGATCCTGCACCACCAGTATGTGAAAGCCTACCACAGTGGGGATGGGGAACAGACTTGCAGACCGGAAGCAGCCAGGAAAGGACTTTAGGGCAGCTCCCCGGACTGAAACCTGGAGTGGCGGGGCCGCGCCTGTGAACTGGGGCTGGCTGGCAGTCTCAGAAGCACAAAGGGCAGAGACATACCCCCTGTGACCCGACCTGGAGGTGAGGACCGGGAGCCCTGCTGAGGGGCACACAACCCAGGAGGCTGCAGTTTATAGCAGCACAGACAGAAACAGAGATAGTGAGGCCTGGAGAGCTCACTGAAGAACAGACTGCGATTTCTCTGTTTTGAGGCAGAGGGTTGGAAATGATCTCTTCTGCTCTGACTCTTGGCAGGCACATGGAAAGCCACCAGGGAAAGCTGCCAGAGAATAAAAGCCCCAGAAAAACAGTTTTCACTGAGCCATCCTCCCCCACAGAGGGCAGGGCAACTCTGCCCAAACAGCATTGCCTGAGTAACAGCGCGGCAAGCCCCTACCCCAGAAGACAGGCTGGGAGAACAAGAGGCCAACAACCCTAAAGTCCTTATAAAACAGGTGCATCTTGCTTGGGTTGTGGTCAATAATTTGGACTCTGTACATTTCCTCAACCACCCCTCAACAGAATGACTAGGAGGAGGAACCCCCTAAATAGGAATGATTCAGAGACTGTGACTTCTGCCACAGATTTACAAATGGATACAGATATAACCAAGATGTCAGAAATGGAATTCTGGGTAGCAGTTGTGAAGACAATAGCTAGAATGGAGAAATTGATTAATGGCAACATAGAGTCTCTAAGGGCAGAAATGAAAGCTGAAGTGGCAGAACTTAAAAATGCTATCAATGAGATCCAATTTAATCTAGATAATCTAACAGCTAGGGTAAGTGAGGCAGAAGAATGAATTAGTGATCTAGAAGACCAATTGATAGAAAAGAAGGAAAAAGAGGAGGCCAGGGAGAAACAACTCAAAATCCATGAAAACAGAATCAGATAAATAAGTGACACCATGAAATGTTCCAATGTCAGAATTATTGGGATCCCTGAGGGGGTGGAGAGAGAGAGAAGACTAGAAGATATATTTGAGCAAATTGTAGCTGAGAACTTCCCTAATCTGGGAATGAAACAAACATTCATTTCTTAGAGGCAGAGAGGACCCCTCCCAAGATCAAAGAAAACAGGCCAATGCCCTGGCATGTAATAGTAAAACTCGCAAATCTTAGAGCCAAGGAAACCATTTTAAGGGCAGTTAGGGGGAAGAGATTCCTTATGTACAGAGGGAGGAACATCAGAATAACGTCAGAATTATCCACAGAGACCTGATAAGCCAGAAAGGGCTGGCAAGACATATTCAGGGTACTGAGAATAATATGCAGACAAGAATACTTTATCTGCAAGGCTGTCATTTAGAATGGATGGAGAGGTGCAGAGCATCCAAGACTGGCAGAAACTGAAAAAATATGTGACTACTAAGCCGATCCTGCAAGAAATATTAAGGGGGGTTCTATAAAAGGAGAAAAACCCCAAGAGTGATATAGAACAGAAATTTACAGATTTCTACAATCTATAGAAACAAGGACTTGACAGGCAACATGATCACAATAAATTCATATCTTTCAATAATCACTCTCAACGTGAATGGCCTAAATGCTCCCATAAAATGGCACAAGGTTGCAGATTGGATAAAAAGACAGGACCCATCCATATGCTGTCTACCAGAGACTCATTTTGAACGTAAAGATACATCCAGACTGAAAGTGAAGGGATGGAGATACATCTTCCACGCCAACGGACCTCAAAAGAAAGCTGGGGTAGCAAATCTTATATCAGACAAATTAGATTTTAAACTAAAGACCGTAGTTAGAGATACAGAAGGACACTATATCATTCTTAAAGGGTCTATCCAACAAGAAGATCTAACAACTGTAAATATCTATGCCCCCAAAATGGGTGCAGCCATCTACATAAGCCAACTGTTAACCAAAATAAAGAGTCATATTGATAATAATATGTTAATTGTAGGAGACCTCAATACTCCACTATCAGGAATAGACAGATCATCTAAGCAGAAAATCAACAAAGAAACAAGAGCTTTGAATGACACACTGGACCAGATGGACCTCATAGATATATACAGAACATTCCACCCTAAAACAACAGAACACTCATTCTTCTTGAGTGCACATGGAACTTTCTCCAGAATAGACCACATACCGGGTCACAAATCAGGTCTCAACTGATACCAAAAGATTGAGATTATTCCCTGCATATTCTCAGACCATACTGCTTTAAAACTGGAACTCAATCACAAGAAAAAAATTGGAAGAAATTCAAACACTTGGAAGCTAAAGACCACTCTGCTCAAGAATGTTTGGGTCAACCAGGAAATCAAAGAAGAACCTAAACAATTCATGGAAACCAATAAGAACAAAAACACATTGGTCCAAAACCTATGGGATACTGCAAAGGCAGTCCTAAGGGGGAAATACATAGCCATCCAAGTCTCACTCAAAAAAATAGAAAAATCCCAAATTCACCAACTAACTTTACACCTTAAAGAACTAGAGAAAAAGCAACAATGCCTAAGCAATGTATTAGAAGAGAAATAATTAAGATTAGAGCAGAGATCAATGAATTAGAAACCAGGAACACAGTAGATCAGATCAACGAAACTAGAAGCTGGTTCTTCGAAAGAATTAATAATAATGATAAACCACTGGCCAGACTTATCCAAAAGAAAAGAAGAAAGGACCCAAATTAATAACATTATGAATGAAAGGGGAGAAATCACGACTAACACCAAGGAAATAGAAACAATTATTAGAAATTATTATCAACAACTATATGCCAATAAATTGAGCAACCTGGAAGAAATGGATGCTTTCTTGGAAACCTATAAACTGCCAGGACTGAAACAAGAAGAAATTGACAACCTGAATAAGCCAATAACCTGTAACGAGATTGAAGCAGTGATAAAAAACCTGCCAAAAAACAAGAGTCCAGGGCCTGATGGATTCCCTGGGGAATTCTACCAAACATTCAATGAAGAAATAATACCTATTCTCCTGAAGCTGTTTCAAAGAATAGAAACAGAAGGAAGGCTTCTAGACTCATTCTATGAGGCCAGCTTTACCTTAATCCCCAAACCAGGCAAAGACCAAAAAAAAAAGAGAGAGAGAGAGAGAGAATTTCAGGCCAATATCCCTGATGAATATGTATTCTAAAATCCTCAACAAAATCCTAGCTAATAGGGTCCAACGATACATTAAAAGGATCATTCACCATGACCAAGTGGGATTCATCCCTGGGATGCAAGTGTGGTTCATCATTTGCAAATCAATCAATGTGTCAGAACACATTAATAAGAGGATAGAGAAGAACCATATGGTCCTCTCAACGGAAGCAGAAAAAGCATTTGACAAAATACAGCATTCTTTCCTGATTAAAACTCTTCAGGGTATAGGGATAGAGGGAACATTCCTCAAGTTCATAAAATCCATCTATGAAAAACCACAGTGAATATTATCCTCAATGGGGAAAAGATGAGAGCCTTTACCTTAAGATCAGGAACACATCAAGGATGCACACTTTCACCACTATTGTTCAACATAGTCCTGGAAGTCCTAGCAACAACAATCAGACAACAAAAAGAAATAAAAGGTATTCAGATTGGCAAAGAAGAAGTCAAACTCTCTCTTTTCACAGATGACATGATACTTTATGTGGAAAATCCAAAAGACTCCACCCCCAAATTACTAGAACTCATATAACAATTCAGTAATGTGGCAGGATACAAAATCAATGCATGGAAATTAGTTGCTTTCTTATATACTAACAATGCAACTGTAGAAAGAGAAATTAGAGAATCGATTCCATTTACAATAGCACCAAAAACCATAAGATACCTCAGAATAAACCTAACCAACAAGGTAAAGGATCTATACTCTAGGAACTACAGAACACTCATGAAAGAAATCGAAGAAGACACAAAAAGATGGAAAAACATTCCATGCTCATGGATTGGAAGAATAAACATTGTTAAAATGTCTATGCTACCCAGGGGTGCCTGGGTGGCTCAGTTAGTTGGGCAGCTGCCTTCGGCTCAGGTCATGATCCCAGGGTCCTGGGATCGGGCCCCACATCTGGCTCCTTGCTCAGCAGAGAGCCTGCTTCTCCCTCTCCCTCTGCCTGCCTGCCGCTCCCCCACTTGTGCTCTCTCTCTATGTGTCAAATAAATAAATAAATAAATAAATAAATAAATAAATAAATAAATAAATAAAATCTTTAAAAAAATGTCTATGCTAACCAGAGCAATCTATACCTTCAATGCCATCCCGATCAAAATTCCAATGACATTTTTCAAAGTGCTGGAACAAACAATCCTAAAATTTGTATGGAATCAGAAAATACCCCAAATCACCAAGGAAATGTTGAAAAAGAAAAACAAAACTGGGGGCGTCATGTTGACTGATTTCAAGCTATATTACAAAGCTGTGATCACCAAGACAGCATAGTACTGGCACAAAAACAGACATATAGATCAATGGAACAAAATAGAGAGCCCAGATATGGACCCTCAACTCTATGGTCAAATAATCTGCAACAAAGCAGGAAAAAAGACAGTCTCTTCAATAAATGGTGCTGGGAAAATTGGACAGCTATATACAGAAGAAAGAAATTTGACCATTCTCCAACACCATACACAAAGAGAAACTCAAAATGGATGAAAGACCTCAATGTGAGACAGGAATCCATCAAAATCCTAGAGGAGAACATAGGCAGTAACCTCTTTGACATCAGCCTCAGCAACTTCTTTCAAGATACATCTCCAAAGGCTAGTGAAACAAAAGCAAAAATGAACTTTTGGGACTTCATCAAGATAAAAAGGCAGTGCAAAGGAAACAGTCAAAAAAAAAAAAAAAAAAAAAGAGGAAACCCACAGAATGGGAGAAGATTTTTGCAAATGACACTACAGACAAAGGGCTGATATCCAAGATCTATAAAGAACTTCTGAAACTCAACACCCAAAAAACAAATAATCAAGTCAAAAAAATGGGCAGACGACATACAAATGGCTAATAGACACATGAAAAAATGTTCATCATCATTAGTCATCAGGGAAATTTTAATCAAAACCACATTGACATACCACCTTACACCAGTTAGAATGGCAAAAATTGACAAGGCAAGAAACAACAAATGTTGGAGAGATTGTGGAGAAAGCGGAACCCTCTTACACTGTTGGAGGAAATGCAAGTTGGTACAGCCACTTTGGAAAACAGTGTGGAGAGGCCTCAAAAAATTAAAAATAGAGCTACCCAATGACCCAGAAATTGCACTACTGGGTATTTACCCCAAAGACACAGATGTAGTGAAAAGAAGGGCCATATGCACCCCAATGTTCATAGCAGCAATGTCCACAATAGCCAAACTGTGGAAAGAGCCGAGATGCACTTCAACAGATGAATGGATAAAGAAGATGTGGTCCATGTATACAATAGAATATTACTCAGCCATCAGAAAGGATGAATACCCAACTTTTACATCAACATGGATGGGACTGGAGGAGATTATATCAAGTGAAATAAGTCAAGCAGAGAAAGTCAATTATCACATGGTTTCACTTATTTGTGGAACGTAAGGAATAGCATGGAGGACATGAGGAGAAGGAAGGGGAAAATGAAGGGGGCGGAATCAGAGGGGGAGAGGAACCGTGAGAGACTATGGACTCTGAGAAACAAACTGAGGGTTCTAGAGGGGAGGGGGGTGGGGGGAAGGGTTAGCCTGGTGATGAGTATTAAGGAGGGCACATACGGCATGGAGCACTGGGTGGTATATGAAAACAATGAATCGTGGATCACTACATCAAAAACTAATGATGTATGGTGACTAACATAACACAATAAAACAAAATTTTAAAAAAGAGTGAAAGTTTGACTTCTTCATTGCTGATTTGGATTCCTTTTATTTCTTTTTGTTGTTTGATTGCTGAGGCTAGGACTTTCAGTACTATGTTAAATAACAGTGGTGAGAGTGGACATCCCTGTCTTTTTCCTGACCATAGAGGAAAAGCTCTCAGTTTTTCCCCATTGAGGATGGTACTTACTGTGGGTTTCTCATACATGGCCTTTATGATGTTGAAGTATGTTCCTTCTATCCTTAATTTCTTGAGGGTTTTTATCAAGAAAGAAGTCTGTATTTTGTCGAATGCTTTTCTGCATCTATTGAGAAGATCATATGGTTTTTATCCTTTCTTTTATTAATGTGGTGTATTGATGATTTGCATTGAATGATTGCATCGAATGATTTGCAGATACTGAACATTGAATGATTTGCAGATACTGAACAACCTCAGGAATAAATCCCACTTGGTCGGCATGAATCATCCTTTTAATATACTGATAGATTTGATTAGCTAGTATCTTGTTGAGAATTTTTACATCCATGTTCATCAAGGATATTGGTCTGTAATTCTCCCTTTTAGTGGAGTCTTTGTCTGGTTTGGTGATCAATGTAATGCTGGCCTCATAGAATGAGTTTGGAAGTTTTCCTTCCATTTCTATTTTTTTGGAACAGTTTCAGAAGAATAGGTATTAATTCTTCTTAAATGTTTGGTGGAATTCCCCTGGGAATCCATCCAGCTTTGGACTCTTGTTTGTTGGAGGATTTTTGATTACTGATTCAATTTCTTTGCTGGTTGGGTCTGTTCAAGTTTTCTATTTCTTCCTGTTTCAGTTTTGGTAGTTTATATGTTTCTAGTAATTTATCCATTTCTTCCAATTGCCCAGTTTGTTGGCGTATAATTTCTCATAATATTCTCTTATTATTGTTTGTGTTTCTATAGTGTTGGTTGTGATATCTGTTCTTTCACTTGTGACTTTATTTATTTGATTCCTTTCTCTTTTCTTTTTGATAAGTCTGGCAAGGGTTTATCAATTTTGTTAATTCTTTCAAAGAACTAGCTTCTAGTTTCATTGATCTGTTTTACTGTTTGTTTTTAATTCCTATATCATTTATTTCTGCTTTACCCTTAATTCCCTTCTTCTGCTGGTTTTAGACCTTATTTGCTTTTTTTTTTTTCCAGCTCCTTTAAGTGTAAGGTTAGGAGCGTATTTGAGATTTTCTTGCTTCCTGAGGAAGACTTATATCGCTATATACCTGTCTCTTATGCTTTGCTGCATTCCAAAGGTTTTGGACAGTCGTTTTCATTTTCATTTGTTTTCATTTTCATTTGCTTCTTTGCATTTTTTAAATTTCCTCTTTAATTTCCTGGTTAACTCATTCATTCTTTAGTAGGATGTTATTTAAACTCCATGTATTTGTGGTCTTTCCAAAACTTTCTTGTGGTTGACTTCAAGTTTCATAGTGCTGTAGTCTGAAAATATGCATGGTATGATCTCAGTCTTTTTGTACTGGTTGAAGCCTGATTTGTGACTCAGTATGTGATCTATTCTGGAGAATGTCTCATGTGCATTTGAAAAGAATGTATATTCTGCTGCGTTAGGTTGAAATTCTCTGGATATATCTGTTAAAGTCCATCTGGTCTGATGTGTCATTCAAAGCCACTCTTTCCTTGTTGATCTTCTGCTTAGATGATCTCTCCATTTCTGTGAGTGGGGTGCTAAAGTCCCCTACTATTACGGTATTATTATCAATGAGTTTCTTTAAGTTTGTTACTAATTGATTTATATATTTGGCTTCTCCCAAGTTGGGGGCATAAATATTTACAATTGTTAGATCTCCTTGTTCGATAGATCCTTTTATTATGATATAGTGCCCTTCTTCATCCTTATTACAGGCTTTGGTTTAAAATCTAGTTTGTCGGGGGGTGCCTGGGTCATTTAAGCATCTGACTCTTAATTTTGGCTCAGGTCATGATCTCAGGTTTATGGGATAGAGCCCTGCATCAGGCTCCATGCTGGGTGTGGGGACTGCTTGAGATTCTCTCTCTTCCTCCCTTCTCTCCTGTCCTCTCTCTCCCTATCTCCCACTCTTAAAAAGAAATCTAGTTTGTCTGATATAAGTATGGCTATTCCAGATTTATTTTGATGTCCATTAGCATGATAGATGGTTCTTCACCTCCTCACTTTCAATCTGGAGGTGTCTTTGGGTCTAAAATGAGGCTCTTGTAAGCAGCATATTGATTGGTCTTTTTTTTTTTTTTTATCCATTCTGATACCCTACATGTTTTACTGGAGTATTTAATCCATTAACATTTAGAGAAATTATTGCTAGATATGAATTTAATGACATTGTATTACCTGTAAAGTCTCTGTTTCTGTAGATTGTTTCTGTTCCTTTCTAGTCTTTGCTGCTTTTTTGGTCTCTCTTTCTCACTCAGAGGGTCCCCTTTAATATTTCTTACAGAGCTGGTTTAGTGTTCACAAACCCTTTAGTTTTCGCTTGTCTTGGAAACTATCTCTCCTTCTATTCTGAATGACAGCCTTTCTGGTTATAGTGTTCTTGGCTACATACTTTTCCCATTCAGCACATTGAATATATCATGCCACTGTCTTCTGGCCCACTATGTTTCTGTGGACAGATCTGCTGCTAACCTTATGTGTCTACTCTTGTAGGTTCAGGACTCCTATGATATGGATATTATTGCACTTTATGGAATCACTGAGTTCCCTGTCAATATTTGTGATCTAATAATTTTCTTTCCCTCTTCTTTTCAGCTTCATTATTTTCCATAATTTTATCTTCTATATCACCTATTTGATGCTCTGCTTCTTCCATCTTCACTGTGATTACATGTAGTCAGTTTTGCATCTCAGTTATAGCATTTTTCATTTAGGCCAAAAAACAGTTTTTAGGTCTTTTATCTCTGCAGGGAGGGTTTCTCTGGTGTCTTATATACTTCTTTCAAGCCTAGCTGGTCTTCTTATGACTGTGGTTCTAAATTCTTTTTTGGATATTTGCTTATATCTGTTTTGAGCAAATTCCTGGTTGTGATTTCTTCTTGAGCTTTCTTTTGGAGAGAATTCCTCCATCTTGTCATTATGTCTAGGTTTCTGTCTTTTGTGTGTTAGGAAAGCTTGTTATATTTCCAGCTCCTGAGAGTAATACTATATTAAGAACGGATCATGCATTGTCCAGGACCTGGTGCTTCAGAAAGTGTTTCTGGTGTATGCTATGTGCACTCTGCTGGTGTGTTTTGGCTGCCCTTTCCCATAGGTCAGTCCTCTGCAGAGTTCCTCCTTGCTTGGAATGGGGAGTGTTTGGACCTTTACCTAGATATGATTTGATTTGTTTGTTAAGATAAGCCTGGGGCTGATCCAAGAAAAGAGAAAAGGAACAAAAAAGCAAACAACCAAACAACTATAAGCCTGATTACAAAGAAAAAAGAATACACATATATATAAATGTAAAATTTTTAAAATTAAAAATTAAAAAAAAATTAAAAAAAAAAGGAAAACCTGGTCCTATTTCCACTGGAACTGACATTGACAACTTAGAGTATTCTATGATCAGTAGACTTAGTACATGCAGGGGGCCTGTGTTAGTCTCCCTAGGGAGAGTCCCACTGTACTGGCTCACAGTCAGACCTGCTCTGGTAAAAATGCCCCTGCTGGATGCAGGGGGCATGGGATTTGGTGTAAGTGATTCCAGCTTCCACTGGAGGTGCTATATTTCTCTCTGAAGTCACCATGCATGGGGGTGGTGGTGCAGGGCGCAGTGTGTGGAAGATAGCATCACCCTGCCCTTTCATCTCTGGGGAGGGGAACTCTACTCTGGGTAGCTGCTGTTCAGGAAGCCCTAACAGAAAAGCAAACAATCTCCTCTCCTGTGTCCCAGCTATTGCCAGATCCCTGCCCTCAACTTGTCTGTGTCTGGGCTGTAAGCATACTCAGTGCCTCAGTTCTCCTGTGTTTTATCTCTGGCTGGTGGCTGGGATTCAAAACTCCAAATTTTAAAAGACCCAGTAAAGTGCTGCCCCCATCCCCTCCCCCAGAGAAGAGTCTCATAGGCTGTGGCCAGCACCATTCTGTCCCAGAAAAGCAGTCACAGCTTACATAGGTGACTTGAATCTATGGTGAAGCAGAAGAAAGAGCTGCAACCAGGTTATTTGCCCTCTGTGCACATCTCTGTACCCTGTCGTCGAACAGCTGCTCGATGGTGCCCAGCAAACCTTTTGTCCTTGGAGATGTGAAATACCCACTTCCAAATGTGCTCCAGAAAAGGGGAGAGATCTCTCTCATTGCAACCCAGGGTATGACTACACCACAGTGTAGAACTCTACAGGCTGCTCTCCTGCTCTGTCCTTCTCTCCCTGATTTGGCTCTGCCAAAAGTGCTCCCTCCCTTTCCCAGCACCACAGCTTTTCTCTCCCCCAAATCACAGCTGCAAATTTTGTATCTGCCATGTTCTCTCCCTCCAATTGTGCAGATTGTTTTCTTAATCGTTGGACAATTTCTTAGTTGTTCAAAATGATTTGATGTTGATCTAGCTGTGTTTGAGGGACAAGGCAAGCTCAGGGTCCCCCTACTATTCCTCATCTTAATTTAGTAATTCTATTTTTAATTCATTGAGGAAACTCCACAGGGTTTTTCATGGTGGTCACACCAATTTACATTCCCACCTACAGTGCATGAGAGTTCCTTTTTCTCTGCATCCTCACCAGCAATTTCTATTCTAGTGTTTTTTATTTTAACTATTCCAACAGATGTAAAATGATATCTCATTGTGATTTTAATTTCTCTGATGATTAGTGATGTTGAGCATCTTTTCATGTATCTGTTGGTTATCTGTAAGTCTTTGGAAAAATGTCTATTTAGGTCCTCTGCCCATTTTTAATTGAATTATTATTACTATTTTTATGTTGTATAAATTCTTAATATATTTTGGATATTAACCTATTATTAGATATATCATTTGTAAATATCTTTTCCCATTCAGTAGGTTGCCTTTTTGTTTTGTTGATGATTTCCTTCACTGTGCAAAAGTGTACTTTGCTGTGGTCCCAATCGTTTAATTTTGCCTTTGTTTCCCTTGCCTTAACAGACATATCTAGAAAAATATTTCTATAAACAATGTAAAAAATATTACTGCCTGTTTGCTCCTAGGAATTTTATGGTTTCAGGTCTCACATTTAGGTCTTTAATCCATTTTGAATTTATTCTTGTGTATGGTAGAAGAAAGAGTTCCAGTTTTATTCTTGTACATGTACTTGTCCAGTTTTCCAACATAATTTGTTGGAGACTGTCTTTTCCCATTGTGTATTGTTGCCTTTTTTGTCACAGATTAATTGACCTTAAAAATATTGGTTTATTCCTGGGCTCCCTATTCTCTTCCATTAATCTATGTGTCTATTTTTGTGCCAGTACCCTACTGTTTTGATTACTACAGCTTTGTAGTATATCTTGAAATCTGGAATTGTGATACTCCAGCTTAGTTATTCTTTTTCAAGATTGCTTTGGTTTTTTGAGGTCTTTTGTGGTTCCATACAATTTTTAGTATTATTTATTCTAGGTCTGTGAAAAATGCTGTTGGTATTTTTGTAGGGACTTCATTGAATCTGTAGATTTTCTTTGGCTAGTATGGACATTTTAACAATATTAATTCTTCTAATCCATGAGCATGGGATATCTTTCCACTTGTTTCATCTTCAAATTCTTTCATCAGTATTTTATAGTTTTTGGCATGTAAATCTTTCACCTGCTTGCTTAAGTTTATTCCTGGTTATTTTATTATTTTTGGTGCAATTGTAAATGGAGTTGTTTTCTTAATTTCTCTTTCTCCTACTTCATTATTAGTGTATAGAAATGCAAAAGATTTCTGTATATTTTGTATCCTGTGACTTTACTGAATTCATTTAAAAGTTCAAGTAGTTTTTTGGTGGAGTCTTTAGGGTTTTCCATGTAGTATTATGTCATCTGCCAATAGTGGCAATTTTTCTTCTTCCTTTTCAATTTGGATGCCTTTTATTGATTTTTCTTGTCTAATTCCTGTGGCTAGGACTTCCAGTACTATGTTGAATAAGTAGTGAGAGTAGACTTCCTTGTCTTGCTCCTAACTTTAGAAGAGAAACTCTCTGTTTTTCACCATTGAGTATTGTCAACGTCTAGTGCGTTGGGGTCCCTGGGTAAGGGTCGCGAAAGAACCGGGACACAGGGGATGCAGAGCAAAGGCAGCACTTGCAACTGCATGCTGTCGTTTATTTTCCACATAGCTATATACTTGTAGCAATCAGGTAAGCATAACAATATGTACTTTCACACATAATGGGATTAAACTAACATCCTTGAAGAAAGATATATTAAAGAATTCTCTCAGCCACCCTTCCTCTGGAGACAGCATGTTGTTGTCCTAAGGAGGGACGCCTCTAATCTAGGCAAGAGCCACTTCTTGCAGATCCAGGCATTCAGAACTTGCAACATGAGATAAGGGGAAGAGAACATTTTCTCCTCCTTGCTCAGGTTTGCCTGGCTTTCCTAACTCTCACTGCAGTCCTTGAATGACCCTGGCTTGCAAGGGGCCTGCAAGCCTATGCCATCTCAGAGTATGATGTTAGCTGTGAGTTTTCTGTATAGGGCCTTTATTATGTTTGAGTGTATGTCAACAACCCCACTTTGTTGAAAGTTTTTTTATCATGAATTAATGTTATACTTTGTCAAATGCTTTTTCTGCATCTATTGAAATAAACATAGGGGTTTATACTGTCCTGTTAATATCATGTATCATGTTGATTGATTTGCAAATAGTGAACCACCTTTGCCTCCCTAAAATAAATCCCACTTAATCATGGTGAAAGATTTTTTTTTTAAGTATTGTTGGATTCAGTTTGCTAATATTTTGTAGAGGATTTCTGCATCTTTGTTCATCAGAGATATTGGCCTTTGGTTTTCTTTTTTTATAGTGTCTTTATCTGGTTTTGGTATCAGTGTAAGGCTGGCCTCATAGGATGAATTTTAACACTTATTTTTCTCTTCTATTTTTTTAAATAGTTTGAGAAGAATAGGTATTTATTCTTCTTTAAATATTTGGTAGAATTCACCTGTGAAACCAACTGATCCTGGACTTTTGTTTGTTGGATTTTTTTTTATGGCTAATTCAATTTTATTAGTAGTAATTGGTCTGTTCAAATTTTCTTTCTTTCTGATTTGGTTTTGAAAGGTTATATGTTTCTAGGAATTTATCTATTTCTTCTAAGTTGTTCAGTTTGTTGCCATATAATTTTTATAATCTTCTCTTATAATTCTTTTTATTTCTGTGATATTGATTGTTATTTCTCCTCCTTCATTTCTAATTTTATTTAGATCCTCTCTCTCTCTTCCCTCTTGCTTTTCCCTTCCTTCCTTCCTTCCTTCCTTCCTTTCTTTTTGATGAGTCTAGCTAAAGGTTTATCAATTTTGTTAATCTTTTCAAAGAACCAACTGTTAGTTTCATTGATCTGTTCTATTGTTGTTGCTCTATTTCATTTATTTCTGCTCTAATCTTTATTATTCCCATCCTTCTACTGACTTTGAGTTTTGTTTGTTCTTTTTCTAGCTCCTTAAGATGAAAAATTAAGTTGATTATTTGAGATTTTTCTTGCTTCTTGATGTAGGCCCATTTTGCTATAATCTTCCCTCTTAGGACAGATTTTCCTGCATCCCCAAAATTTTGGACCATTGTGTTGTCATTTTCATTGTTTCCATGTATTTTTTTTTTACTTCATCTTTGATTTCTTGGTAGACTCATACATTTTTTAGTAACATGTTACTTATTTTCCATGTATTTCTGTCCTTTCCAGAGTTTTTTCTTGTGGTTAATTTCTAGTTTCATACTAGTCAGAAAGATGCATGATATAATTCAATCTTTTTTAACTTGTTGAGACTTATTTTATGGACTAACATGTAATTTCTGGAGAATGTTCCATGTGCACCCAAAAAGAATGTATATTCCACTGCTTTTTGATGAAATGTCTTAATATATCCATTAGGTCTATTTGGTCCGACGTATCATCCAAAGCCGCCGTTTCCTTGTTGACTTTCTGTGTGGTGATCTATCCAATGATGTAAGTGGGTTGTTAAAAATCCCCTACTATTATTGTGTTACTATCTGTTTCTTCCTTTATGTCTATTAATAGTTGCTTTAAATATTTAGGTGCCCCCATGGTTGGTGCATAAATATTTACAATTATTGTATCCTCTTCTTGGATCACTCCCTTTATGATTATGTAATGTACTCCCCGTCTCCTGTTACAGAGACTCTTGTACAAATTTTAGAATTTTAATTGAAATGTAATCTGCAAAAGCTAATAGGCACAATATTTTCTCTTCATTTATGCTTATGTGATGCCTAAAATTTTTTTTCAAAAACATTCAGTCAATTTGTGTGCTTTGCATGTATAAAAGCAATATCTGGATGCCTGATCCCCTCTGTATGTGGGGTAGGAAGCTGGGAAATAACAAAAACCTGCCTGCTTTTATGTATACCCTCCACCAACACCAGCTTGCCAGTGTCTGAAATTCTTTCCATTATTTAAAGTATTATGTGACTATATTACTTGGGAAATGTAATGCCAAAAGTTAAGTGCTTTGTAGATCATATAGATCTGTACAAATGTAAGCTATTATCACATAAGTCATGGAATACTATAATCAAGTGTCCACATTAAAAAAATAAATGAAAGAAAATTAAAAATACTTCGCTTACTTATTTAAAAAGGTGTTTAAAAAGAAAAGAAGTTCCACTTAAAGACATAGAAACTACCTCTAATAGTAAAATGCTGTACCTATCACCAGAGAGAGAGAGACTTGTTTCAATCTATTTAAATATCTTGCCAATGAGGATTTATATACACATTTTTGTTAGCTTTAAAATAGCATTTAAATTTATCATAATGTATTGAATTTCAGGGACTTTGGGGATGTTTCAGGTACTAATTTATATTCTTAATTTCCTCTGTGTTTTAAATGCAAATGTAATGACAATATGCTAGAATCTATTTTACATAGGTATATATTTAAAATTAAAGGCATTTAAAAACCATAATCTTTCAGTATGTAATAGATTATTATGCAACAAAGAACAATATGATCTCTTAAGCAGTATTTCTGTGTAGAGTTCCATCGATAATACATTTCAGAACACTGTAATATAAGAACGAACAAAGAAAAATATTTCTTCATCATCTCTTGGGTATTGTACAATACAAATCTTATCAGTTCTTTTCTAAGGCAAAACACAAACCTCTCACCTATTAAACATGATAAATTAACATAAAAGATACACTAGAGTATAACAACGAAATGGAAGAGATATTATTACTCACTGGGAAGTCCAAACAATGGAAGAACTTGAATTATCTTTACTCTGTTATTCCTGTGCAACAAAAGAACCATGAAAGACATTGCAAATTCAACACACATATTCTCTCCATTTGTACTTTCTTTTTATTTGAGAAAACGTATGCTTATATATTGAGTAAATGTATTCCCCTCAAAATGGTCAAATTCTATACATTGGGTCTATTTTTTCTATTACTATTTTCTATTACTAAATTTGAAAGCTATTTTGTTTAGGAAAATATTCTGAAATAACAAAAATATAAACTTTTTTTTAAAAAAATACATGAATGACAATTACAAGATAAATGGCTTTTTACTATATCAAGGGAGGGAAAATAGTTTTGTTTTACAAGTATAGCTGTGGTCTAAAGGGGAAAAAAAAGATGTTTTATATCAGGAAAAAAATGCAGTCCAGTAAGTATCTTAAATTTCTATAATTGAAAATTTCAGCAAAGTTTATATTCTAATTTACTTGTACCATCTCAGGAAATCTCTCTATATGAGGCAGTCATGTTTCCACTTTAAGCAGACTACACATTAAGATAAAACTTCTCAATATGGAATGCAATGTATGCTAGATAAAATCCAAAAATTCATGATTAAAAAAATGTGTGCTATTAGAAAAATAAATTATTGGAATGTCCCAAATTATAAGAAAATGCAATTCAATAGACATAAAGCACGAGATTGCTTTATTTTTGAAGCATCTGTTTGCACTTCATCTAAATTGGCCTGAAGCTTTTGTTTTAACTGCTTATATACCATACATAAATGGGACAATGCCTGAATAGGATGTTGAATCAGAAAACTCTTCATAAAGTTGGAATTCTGAAAAGGTTTTACCTTCATTTAGATAGAGATTAAAGAATTCTAAAAAGCAGCAGGAGATGTTTGGAACACTTCTTTTGCTTAAAAAAAAATCTCTCAGAATTTTCTAAACACAGATGTCTATCAAGGATATTTGACATCAGAATTTATTATATATTGCTCAAATCGTAAGCCAAAGATTTAGCTTAAAGAACTCCTAGGCAGGTTCCCCCCACTTACCTGAGAAAAGAAACACAAATAGTCTCAGGAGAAAAAGAACTCTAAGTAAAGCCTTCAAATAATCTCCAACATTCATTTTTAAGAGTAGGAGATAAAGAAAAATCATAGGTAAACAACAAAATAGATATCCTGAGTGAGTTACCTGGAACAAAAATTTTATAATCATAGCAGAAGGACTGCAATTGCTATAATTATCAGATGCATAATATAAAAATAATATATTTAATATGCTTAGAGAAATGAAAGAACTGAAAAGTATGAGAAAGCAAAGACTATCAAAAAGGTCTAAATAGATTTGAAAAAGAAGCAAATGAATAAAAAACAAAAATGAATTTTATGTGTATTAAATATATATATGTAATACATATTCCTATTAATATATTCATATCCATGTATATATGAATGAAAATTTTAATAATTCTGTGCAAAACTTGCTATTTCTGATTTTGATAGACTAAATTTTCAGAACTAACCTCAAAGTATGACTCCTAGATATAACACTAACAAAATATTTCTTTAAAATTTTTGAAGAGTTAAAAAGATCACAAAAAATTACTGGGTCAAGTTGATGTCAAGTTCAAAACCCAGAGAAATAAACAACTAAGGAAATTTCTGTCTCTGGGAATAATTGCTAAGGTTGGAAAATGTGAATGTGATATTGGGGGAATAAAATAAAAGCTGATGCCCACAGAAATGGTGATTCTTTAAAGAGAATCATCTCGGGGTGCATGGGTGGCTCAGTCGGTTAAGCGTCTGCCTTCAGCTCAGGTCATGATCCCAGGGTCCTGGGATTAAGCCCCAATGTCAGGCTCCCTGCTCAGTGGGGAGCCTGCTTTGACCTCTCCCTCTGCTGCTCCCCCTGCTTGTGCTCTCTCTCTCTCTCTCTCTGTCAAATAAGTAAATAAAATCTTAAAAAAAGAGAGAGAATCATCCCTTTCTCAGTGTTAGAGTCAACTGGGAGTTGACCAAACTTCATGAAGAACTGACAACTGAAATATAGCCCAAATAGATCTTCTGGAAATCTCAAGCCCTAAAATTAATTTAAAGTGGTCTTTTACTAGCAATGACCATAGTCAAATGGCAGAGACATCTTTTTCTTTAGGGTTCAAATTATACCTTCAAATATATTTTTTTTTCAAGTACATTGACATGAATATAATCAAAGCAATCAAGGCACTCAAAAAATTCAGTTTAACTATAGAAAGAGACACAGATTTGGGATATTAAATTATTACACAGTATAGAAACAAGTTTAATATATATAAATAACAGATATAAACATATATGAAGTTCATATAAAGAACTATTTTAACCTAAATGAGTATATTTGCAAGGGATAGGGAACTTTAAATTGTATCAAATAGATCACCTAGAAGTAAAAATACATTAAAACTAAAATACTATATGGTTTCACAACTATTAAGACAAAACTGAAAACATGATTATAACACTGTATCTTCCATGTCTCTTGTACATTTTTTACAATTTTTTTTTATCTTTTCATACTTCATCCTGGACACTTCTTCTGTACTATAATTCCATTTTCTAATTTTTTTCCAGCTCTGACTATTCTATTAATCTCATCCTTCAGGTTCTTAATTTCTGTTATTTATAATTTTTAGCTGTAAATTTCTATCTCTTTTTTCTTACAAGATCAAGATCTCTATCAAAGTTTTTAAACTCCTCTTGCATTTTCTTTAACATATTAAGCATAGTCTTATTTTTTTTTAAATCTACATCTAGATTCTCTGAGTCTGTCCCTAATAATTAAATTGTCTTACTCTAAATGCATGATTAGTTTTTACTGAGTGCTGGACATTGTAGGTGAAAATGGTAGAGATAAATTGAGCTCTGAAAGAATTTGAGTTCTCCCCAGGGCATTTATATTTTCTTCTGCCAAATAGCTAAGGCCAATCACAACATTAATCAACTTAACCCAATCTAGTTTTGAGACAGTTTGAAGGTGTGCTTCTGTTTTAGTAAGGGTTAGTTTGTTTCCAGTTGACCTGCACACATAAGGTGTGGCACTTTGACTTTTCCTTGATAGTGTTTATTGGGTTCATCAGTGATCCCACCACCTGGTAGGTCCTGAACTCCATTTATTGTTCCCTTAATCTTGTGAATCTGTCTAAAGTTTCTCTCAAATTCTAAGCTAAATAAGACAGATAAGGCTTCAATGTTTAGAAAAAGTTTTCTTTCTCATTCTCTCTCTCTCTCAGATCCTGATCCTGTAACTCATTACTTTGGTAGCTGTTTAACTTACAACATATATTTTCCACATTTTCTATTTGTTCTCATTATGTGGGTTTGTCCAAGTTACCTAATAGATTGTTATAGGAACGAGAACTCTGGTAACTTTTCTTCGGATCTGAGAATTAGACACTATTCCTAATATTTCACAATAGTTGTATGTATGTCTTACATGACTATATTTTAAGGCCAAAAATGTCTGTAGGTTAATAGTGTTCCATCTTTATGCCACAAGATTGTTTTAGTTGCTGCATTCATCCAAAAAAATTAATATTGCTAATATAAATAGATGATTCAGTTGAAATATGGACAAGTTCTACTAACTTTAACCATTGACATTGCTCCCCTGGTCTACTGATTGGTTTTAACAGAAAAAAAATGTGTGCTCCACCATCTTCTGCTGACCTCTTCATTTTCTTAAAAACCAATTTACTTGCAGATAGGGACAGAAAGGCAGGGTGTGCATACTGGTGAGAATTATGAAACAAAGATTAATGAACAGTGCTTGTCAAAGATTTGCTGAAGTAAAGTATTTTGCACAGGCTGCCTGATACAGCAGTCATGCATTCATTCAGTCTATAGAGTTTAGGACATAAAAATGGAATCATGCCAGATGGGTGAGCTCAGGAAATGTGAGAGCTTGAATGGTAGCAATGCATCCCACATACTTCACCTTAATAAAGCTTAGCAAATCACCCTTCTTAGACCTCATTTTTCCCTCTGTCAGCTGAATACGGGTAACATTTCTAAGAGAGAAGGGATAGAAGTGGTATGCAAAATACTTCAGACTTTAATTTACTCTTAACTCTGCTTGACTTCCTAAGCATGCTTGCCATGGTGCCAAAAGGCAATTTAAGGAAAATTAAACTGCATTTAAAAGACTAACTTTAGGGGCACCTGGGTGGCTCAGTCGTTAAGTGTCTGCCTTCGGCTCAGGTCATGATCCCAGCGTCCTGGGATCGAGCCCCGCATTGGGCTCTCTGCTCAGCAGAAAGCCTGCTTCTCCCTCTCCCACTCCCCCTGCTTGTGGTCCCTCTCTTGCTGTGTCTCTGTCTGTCAAAAAATAAATAAAGTCTTTTAAAAAAATAAAAATAAAAAAATAAAAGACTAACTTTAGATACATTTAAAATGGTAATATGAAGTATAGTTACAATTCATAGCACCAGCATAATAAACTTCTAGTGTTTGTTGATATCTAATGAATTGTTTTGAGAACTTTGGAAAGCTAAATTTTAAGTTTTCACTGTAGCAGGCTGTTCTCTTTGACATACATGAAGAGAACTGTATCCTAATTGGCTTCTTTTATTATTATTATTATTATTATTATTATTATTATTATTATAAACATATAATGTATTATTTGTTTCAGGGGTACAGGTCTGTGATTCATCAGTCTTACACAAATTCACAGCACTCACCATAGCACATACCCTTCCCAGTGTCTATCACCCAGCCAGCCCATCCTTCCCACCCCCCTCCACTTCAGCACCCCTCAGTTTGTTTCCTGAGATCAAGAGTCTCTTATGGTTTGTCTCCCTCTCTGGTTTCTTGTTTCATTTTTTCCTCTCTTCCTCTATGATCCTCTGTTGCACTATCTGGGTATTTACCTCAAAGATATAAATGTAGTAATCCAAAGGGGTACCTGCACCCCAATGTTTATAGCAGCAATGTCCACAATAGCCAGACCATGGAAAGAGCCCAGATGTCCATTGAAGTAAAGAAGATAAAGAAGATAAAGAAGATGTGGTATATATTCACAATGGAATATTATGCAGCCATCAAAAAAATGAAATCTTGCCATTTGCAACGATGTGGATGGAAGCTAACTGACTTCTAACTAAAATATTAGTGTATTATTTGAGTGTCAAGCCATCCATACATCAGTAATCAGTTATTACTCTGATATTCAAGCCCTAAAAGATTTATAATACCCTCCGTGATACCATTTCCTTTCATTGCCCAAAAGGAATAGCAAGAATGTTGGACAAAAACAAAAAAAAATTCTATATAGAGCGAGGCACTTGTTTATCTAGAGTAGAAAACACAGTTTCTTTTTTTTTTTTTTTTAAAGATTATTTATTTATTTATTTGACAGAGAGAGACACAGCGAGAGAGGGAACACAAGCAGGGGGAGTGGGAGAGGGAGAAGCAGGCCTCCTGCCGAGCAGGGAGCACAATGCAGGGCTCAATCCCAGGACCCTGGGATCATGACCTGAGCCGAAGGCAGGCACTTAACGACTGAGCCACCCAGGCACCCCGAGAACATAGTTTTAAGATAAATCCAGTTCTCTATCTTAGAATCATCCCTGCTTTAGCGTTATTCCATTTCAAAATATGTACTTGCTGCTTGTAGTGATATTCAATTTCTGTTTCAATATTTTGCTTAAATAAAAAAAGTATCATGTTCTTAAGACTATATAGTTTATCTTTTTTTAATTTTTTTAAAAGATTTTATTTATTTATTCATGAGAGACAGAGAGAGAGAGAGAGAGAAGCAGAAGGAGAAGCAGTCTCCCTGCTGAGCAGGGAGCCTGATGTGGGACTCGATCCCAGGACCCTGGGATCATGACCTGAGCCGAAGGCAGACGCTTAACTATCTGAGCCACCCAGGCACCCTATAGTTTATCATTTTGATGATAGACATTTTTTGTTTCAATCTTATACAGATTTAAGACATTAAAGATTTAAAGATTTAAAGACATTTAAAGATTTAAAGTTAAATTTAAATCATGTTAAAAAAGTATTTGTGACAAGATGAGAATAAAACTTTAATTGTCCCTGAGACAATTTTAAAACACTATTTACATAATTTCAGAATCCGTTTTTTATTTCATGTCAGAGATTGATGAGGAGATGACAAATTTAGTGAAGTTAGAAAACAACCATAAAATGTAAAAGTATGAAAAAAAATAGTAGCTATTAAAATGATAATGCCACTGTGCTATTTGTGAGTTGTGGCTGCTGAGGGACTAGATAGTTGATAGTGCTCACAGGAAGTTTTCCGGCAAGATAAGAAAAACCTTTCACCTTGGACTCTAAGAAATAACTATCTTGCTAATCATCATCATCATCATCATAAAAATACAATAATGATAATTTAATTCTTTCCCTTTTTCTCAAACACCCTTACAACTTGCTTCAGTAAATAAAAAGTTGACATGGAGAAGAGAATGTAGCCACTACTACTGAGGGAGTGATAGCAAGATACGAATGGGTAAATAAGATAAAAGAGCCAGCTGGTGGTCACAAAAAAAGTTTAAGTAATTTATTATAGAACTTAAAGCACGTATTGAATACATGAGTGTAGATTATTAATCTCTGGGAAAGGGTATAGGATATGAACAATATTTAATACGTTTTTTTAAGATTTTTATTTATTTATTTGAGAGAAAGAATGAAATAGAGAGAGAGCATGAGAGGGGGGAGGGTCCGAGGGAGAAGCAGACTCACCGCTGAGCAGGGAGCCTGATGCGGGACTCGATCCCAGGACTCCAGGATCATGACCTGAGCCAAAGGCAGTCGCTTAACTAACTGAGCCACCCAGGCACCCTTAATACGTTTTTTTATGACCAGATTGTAGTAGAAAGATTTCTAAGATACCCTCTACCTAAGATTCCAGGGCCATGTTCTCCCCATTATTAAATTAAATGCTTCTAGGTTTTGCTGTGAAAGGCTTTTGTGGTTGTAATTAAGATTCCAAATCAGTTGTTGTTAATTTAGGGAGATAATCCAAGGGGTCTGACATGGTCAGGTGAGGTTTTTAAAAGCAGAGTTTTTCTATTTCATCGAAGTAAAAGAAATTAGAGATTTGAAGCACATGAAAGATATAATAGCCCATTGTTGGCTTGAAGAAGGAGATAGCTACATGGCAAGGAATACATTTGGTCTCTGGGAGCTGAGAGAGTGGCCCTTGTATGTTAGCCAGCAAGGAAACAAGGACCTCAGTTCTTCGACAACAGGGAACTGAATTCTGGCAACAAGAATAATCTTGGAAGCAAAAGTTTTCCCCAGAGTCTCCAGATGAGAATTCAGATTAGCCAGTGCTTTTATTCCAGTCTTATAAAACCCTGAGCCGAAGACCCAGCCATGCATGCTAGACTTCTGACCTGCAGAACTGTGAATTCAATCACATAACCATCACCAAAGATGCCAGGGGCAGTATAACCAAGCAATGGGTTTATTTAGAAAAGGAAATAATTTTGAGGATAAAATAGAAGTTTCTGTCTCAGCATAACTTTCCATCTGTCCAAGCCATTATTGAGTTGTTAATTCTCTTAAATTATTCTCATTATTCTCATTTCCTTAATAATTACCGATGTGTATTACCCCAAACATTTTTATGGAAACTATATGTAATATTCTGTTTCTAAAATGATTCTCAAGGGCTGTATACATATATGGATAATATGCAGATAATTTAACTACTGGATTGCTGACATAAAATTTTTAAAGCCTTCTCAGCAGTACATAAGAATGCATGTCTCTACTATGATTTCTTCAATTTACTAATTTGTAGCTATTACCAAAATCCTATTTTATAGAATGGGCTATAGGTTCCAGAATATTTGAAGGAATATGAGTGACATTCTATCCTAACCATATATTTAAATGAATAAAATGATATCCAGAGATGTGATATAAAGAACTTTTAAAAAAACAGTTTTTAATATCCCATGAAAACTTAGAAGAGATAGATAAAGTAGAAGGAATTCATGGCCAATTAAGACATGTATTTTGAGTGGATCATAACACTCCATTTTTCCAAGGTATTAAAAGTTTAGAATAATATTTTATTTAGTCAAGGGGGATTATCCAATACCCACAAAAGTACTGTTATTGACTACATGTTTTCAAATTTGATGGTGTAATAGTTCAAGGTGCAAATCCTGAAATAACATCCTCATATATTACCTGTTAATACTGTTCATAAGACATAGAAATGACTTCAGTCTTGAACTTTTTTTGTAAACTTGTAATAGGTACTTTGAGCTATATTATTATTTTAAATATTCCTTGGTTTTCTTGTGAGTTCTAATTATTTTCAGTGCCAAAGTCCACACTTTATTGTCTCAAAGAAAATATTTTTCTAGTATCTATAGAAAATAAACAGTTGAATGTGATGCTGTACTAACTCTCAAGGAGTTAACTATTGAGGTAATGCAGTTAAATAAAATGTAATAGAGAATTTGTAAATTCAGTAAGAGAGGTTCAAAGATTGTGGGAATTCAGAGGAGTAACAGAGTATACACATTTAGCTAAGTGAGAAAAGACTGTAAAATGTAACGTTTGATATGAGCTGTAAAGAACTGGCAAATATTCAACAACATGAAATAAATGTTGTAATTAGAAATATACACACAAACAGGCATACATACATACAAATTCTATTGGATTGTCCTTAAAGAAGGTGTTGAATGAAAAAGTCTTAATATTAGGATTATCTGGTGACCAAAACTAAATGAACATTTTTTAAATTTCATAAATATTTTGAAATACAAGAACCATATATTTACTAAATCCATTAATGACCCAGCATTTGCAATTTAGGGACATGACACACAGATGGCAGTAAACCTCAGAAAGATAGTGCAAAACTATGTAATGAGACAGAAAATTCTGGCAATGAAGTTCAATATAGATAGCATGGCTAATGATAAAGGAACCTCTAATCTGACAGGAAGCCAAGATACAATGCCAAATATTTTAACTAAAAAACCTGGTAACCAAAATTTTAAACAAACAAACAAAAAACAATGTAAATGTACACAGTATGTTTATATTGATTCATTCATTTACTTGATAATCTATCATGAATGCGTACCATCAAGGAAAGACTCTCATGTGAACTGGAAAGAAGGAGCAACTAAATATTGTATTTCAAATCCCAAGAATGAAATTAAAAGTGATTTGTTTGATTTCAAGGAATGTGAAAATAGGGAAGGGAATTGCTTTTATTCCTTACTCACTTAATGGTAATACTGTTCATCAAGTCTTTCCACTATAATCCTGTCAAATGTATCTCAGATATGTCTCTAAAAATCTGTTCTCTCCTCTTTCCTCTCATTGTTGCTGCTCATTTCAGGTCCTCATATCTGTCACTTGAAATATAGTAAAACAACATTTTAGCAGCTCTCTATACAAACAGTTTATCTAGTTCCATTTGACTTGTCATGCTGCCACTCCAGTTATCATGCTTAAAATGCAAATAAATCATCTACTTACCAGTATTAGAACTGTGTTGGGATCCTGTGCATATAGAATAAAATGCAAACCATTGGCTAGGCATAAAATATAGCCATACATTTTGCAGCATAACTTTTATCTACATTTTTCAACCTCATTTGCTACAGCTCTGTACAAACTTCCCCCTTGATCTCTTACCTTGTGTTCCACGAAACCTTTTACCATACCCTAGGCACAATAGGCTCTTTCATAGTCATATAGCTTGGTACAGTTTGCCCCTCACTTCCTGGAATTGTCTCCCTCCCAGATTATTTATTTAATTTTTTGTACTGAAGTCCTATCATTGAAGGCCCAGCTTCAATATCACCTCTTCACTGTGATATTCTTTGTAAAGCCCAAGAAACACTGTTCTATCTTCCGAGATCCCTTAGAACCATATACATATGCAAGTAAAACTATTTTATTTTTTACATTTTATTATAATCTGTTGGCTTCTGGGTCTTCTATCCTACTCTAATAGGTAAAATAAGTTCAAACTTCATTTCCATCTATCTTTTTTTTTTTTCCTCAACACCTAACATAGGGCCTGGTATAATGGAAGTAATACGTATGTTTGTTAAATAAATGAACATATCTGTTGCAAATGATGCTGTGCTGAAACTCAGTTTTTAGGTGTAAGTTGTAGTTTTCATTTTTGTTATTTTTTATTAATCAAGCTTATTTTTATATTCTAGTATTAACTACAGTAGCAAAGAGAAAAGAACCAAATTTTGTGAATAAAATTAATTTACAGTCATATATTTTCTTAACTATGGATAGCATTTTGCCTGTTGCAGTAAAATACTCCCTCCTCTCCCACCAATTGTGATTTGTGCCTTCTTAGTATGCCAATATAAGTGCAAGGCTTAAATATATGTTCTATATTTTTACCCTTGGAGACAGTAATTGAAAAAATCTATGGTGTTCTTGTCGAAAAATCTCCACAAAAGATCAAAATAAACTCAGAAATTGGTGAAATATGAGAATTTGTAATGTATTTTTCCTAGGAAGTCCTTCAGACTTTAGGAACTTTTATAATTAGAAACTTTTAATAGATTTTGCTATTTATTTTATATCATACATTTGAAGGCTTAGATTTCTCTATCTTTGGGGAAGTGAAAGATACTTATTCATGACTGGTGGAAAACTGAGCAATTTATTAAACTATTTCTGAAATTCATTTTTATTAGTACCAGCATTCTTCAACAAAGTTCTAGAAACATAATTGGTGCCCTCTACCTGCCCCCCCCCAAAAAAAACCTTTACAGTTCCTTTACTTTTCAACTCTCAGAATTCACATAAGAAGACTGAGAATTCATACTATGAAGATGTAAGGTGGAGTGGAGTGTGAGATGTAAGATGTGAGGTAGAGTGGAGAAAAGAGGGGTAAATATCTTCTCTGTTTTCTAAACTCTTACTTCTAAATGAAGTCCTCTCAATTATGGAGCTAGGAAAGAAAACTTAGGAAAGAGAAAACAGTGATAAGGTGAGACAAATGGTATGAAAATTGATCAAGTCTCACCAAGAGTAATTATGTAACCTCAGTATTAGAATAAAGAGATCTTCTAAAACTATCCAGAGCCTTCTTGAGCATCATTCCACTATGACTCAAACATCTTACTAGGTTTTTTATTGGTTCCAAAAGTGTTTGTGATATATATTATAGTTTATTCAATAAATACTGAATTAGACCTATTTTTAACCATTGTCTAAATCAGTTTACATTTTTTCCAAATCTTTCCAAATGACAGTGAATTTTTCTTTTGAATACTGGCATAATGCAGAGCACAAAAGTATACCTATAAGAGTAAACAGATTTTATGTCATACCAATTTTCTCTCTTAAGTTAAATGTTAACAAATAGACATCTTGATTAAACTAATAATCTTTAAACATATTTAAAAATAAATTTTAAAAATTATTTAAAATACCTTTTTAGAAAGTATTACTAAAAAATAGCATTAAATCAAACTTTTAAGAGACAGCTATAATTACAAACTTTTAATGAAACAATCATTTTCAGTTATACATGCTTTTCACTTCTACCCATAAATGACCATTTATTATCATAATTATAATTATATAGCAAATTTTGGTTACTTAATTTGGCAGTCTATTGTATGCATTCTCCATGTTGCCATACATAATAAAATCTTTGATATATCATAATTTAAGTATATTTTGCAATTGTTTCATTGCACTTTAATTTTCAAGTATTGTAGATAATGCTTCATAAATGTAGAATTCTTTTCCTTAGATTTTTTTTAAATTCCTAAAGTAAAGTTGGAAGGAAAAATAATAAAATACATATGAGGAGAGTAAATGTCAAATATTTGTGTTTGGTCTCAAGAGATTTATTTTATATGTAAACTGAAGAAAAATTATGTATACATATTAGAAATATGTATAAAGAAAATTATATGTATACATATTAATGTATAACTCTTGATATATTAAATTAATTACATTAGTTTATGCAATATGTAATGTAAACTAATATAGTTCATATTATAATTATTACATTAAACAATTATATTAGTTTTACAACTAACAAAAAAAAGTATATATTCATTGAGAAAAGAAAATGATACAAAGCCACAAAGATCTTTTTATGTAATCTTGAATGTTATTTAAATTCTGAAACTTTGCAGTCTCCTCTGTATATAAGAATGACAATGTCTACTTTGCAGGGATTTTTGTTTATTTGAGGATTAAGTCTTTTAAAAGTATAAAAAGGCCCTACTACACTGCTTAGTATGTAATATAAGATTAAGACACATAATAAATTAGGCATGATAGAGACTTTTACATATATAGATTGTGCACCACTTCTTTCCAGATTTTAGTTAACTGGTAAACAATTGCTTCTATTCTCCCTTCTTATTTCTCAAACTTATCCCTTTTAAAATTTATTAGTTTACATTTTAGAAATAAGATAGATGGATATTTCACCTCAAATACGGGTGAGTTTTCACTCTTGCTTAACATTCACTTTAGAAATTCATCAAGGAAAAAAAAAGAGAGAGAGGCAAATCATAAAATAGACTCAAGTATAGAGAACAAACTGAGGGTAACTAGAGGGGAGGTGGGTGGGGGTTGGGTTAAATGGGTGATGGGTATTAAGGAGGGCACTTGTGATGAACATTGGGTGTTGTATGTAAGTGAGGAATCACTAAATCCTACACCTGAAACTAATATCACACTAACTGGAATTTAAATTTAAAAATTGGAAGAAAAAAAAGAAATTAAGACAGAAACAGTACTATATGCTCATCTCTAAAATAATGAGGGGAACTATTAATCCATATTTTTTATCTTCTTATTTTGAAACAATTATAGATTCACAAAGAGGTCAAAACTGGAAAACTGACTTTATCATTTAGAAAATCGACCTTTTCTCATATATGTAGACTGGTGAAACCACCACCGATCAAGGTACAGCACTCTTACATCACCTAAAACATTTCCTTTGTGCTATATAGTCACACCTACCTTTTCCCCATCCTCCAGTCATAACTCCTGGCAACCACTAATCTGATCTACAGATTCATATTTTGTCATTTTGAAAATGCCTTATAAATAGAATTATACAGTTTGCAGCCTTTGAGACTGGTTTTTCACTAAGCATAGTGTCTTTGAGTTCTGTGCAAGTCATTGCAGGTATTAATCCTTTTCTATCCCTGAATTGTTATTTATTGTGTGTATATACTACAGTTTGTTTAACTATTTACCTACTGAAGGATATCTAGTGTTTCTGGTTTTTGACTGTTACAAAAATAGTTGCAGTGAACAATTGTGTACAAACGTTTCTGCGTGTACATAAGTTTTCAAATCTCTGGCATAATGATCTAGAAATAATTTGCTGAGTCATGTGTTAAATGTATGCTAGAGTGGCTATACCATTTTACATTCCCACCAGTAATGTATGAGCGATCAGTTTCCCCATATCTTTGCAAGTATTTGGCATCGTCACTACTTTTAGCTTAACTATTCCAAGTAGATATGTAGTTGTGCAGAAGAATTTACATAGTAGTTCTGAGATTACTATCTCAGGTTTGCCTTTGGTTGATATCCTGGAACTTGGATTTAGATAGGCTTTCCACTATCCCCTAGTAAGAATGGATCACTGTACCTAAACTCTCTGTAGAACAATCTGTTTTATGTTGAACACCTGCTTTCCTTCTGGAAGTCTGGAATTTTATGTTTTGTTTTTGTTTTTTTTTAAAGAGATTTATTTATTTATTTATTTGTAAGGTGGGGGGAGGGGCACAGAGAGTCTTAGACTGCACCAGCACAGAGCCCAAGGCGGGACTCAATCTCACTATCCCAAGATCACGACCTCAGCCGAAACCAAGATGGGAAACTCAACTGACTGGGCCATACAGGCACCCCTGGGAATCTGGAATTTTGATACATGGGAGGTAGGGGCTTCCTACATGACAGTCGCCTAATTAAAAAAACGCTAGCACTGAATCTCTAATGAGCTTCCCTGAAACACAACATTTAACAACTCATTGCTGGAGGGAGTATGTCCTGTGTGACTACACTGGGAGAAAACTGTTGGAAACTTGCACCTGATTTGCACTGGAATTTCCCTATATACGATCCACCTTTGCTGATTTTATGTTGTATCATTTAACTGCATAGATCATAGCTGTGAGTATGACTATATGCTAAATCCTCAGAGTCCTCCTAGAGAATCAGCAACTTGGGGTAGTCTTTTGAACCCTGACATAGAATTATCCCATGTTAGTCTTAATTTGTATTTCCCTAATGGCTAGTGATGTTAAACAACTTTTTATGAGCTTATTTGTCATTTGTATATCATCCTTGATGAAATATCTTTTATGTCTTCATTTTCTTTCTTTCTTTTTTTCTTTTCATTTCTTAATTGGACTTTTTGGTTTTTTTCTGCAGTTGAGTTTTGGAAGTTCTTTATATATTTTGAATCTCTTACCATATTTATGGTTTGCAAATATTTCCTCCCAGTCTGGAGTTTTTCTTTTTTTCCTTTTAATATGACAAAAGATTTAACTTTGATGAAATCTAATATATTGATTTTTTTGTTTGTGCATAATGCCTTTGATATTATGTCTAAGAATACCTCACCAAATCCTGTGCCAAGGATATTTTCATGTTTTCCTATAAAAGTTTTACAGTTTTACATTTTATATTGAAATCTATCATCTATTTTAAGTTAAATCTGTATAGTATGTGAGGCTTAAGTCAAGGCTTTTGGTGAATGGATGTCTGATTGCTTGATCTCCATTTGCTGAAAATACCAACTTTCTTCCATTTAACGATATCCCACCTTTTTCAAAAGCCAGTTGGTTATACTTGTATAGGGCTACTTCTGGTTTTTCTCTCCCACTCCACTGATCTATGTGTCTTTCTCCACCAGTACCAACCTTGATCACTGTAGATATACAAAACTTGATGTGAGGAGTGATTTCTTCTTTTCTTTTATCTTTTTTCAAAATTAAATTTTTTTTAAAGTTTTTATTTATGTATTTGGCAGAGAGAGACACAGCGAGAGAGGGAACACAAGCAGGGGGAGGGTCAGAGGGAGAAGCAGGCTTCCCGCGGAGCAGGGAGCCCGATGCGGGGCTCGATCCCAGGACCCTGGGACCATGACCTGAGTCGAAGGCAGACGCTTAACAACTGAGCCACCCAGGCGCCCCAAAATTAAAATTTTAACTCTTCTCATTCCTATGCCTTGAAACAAAGCTAGCTTTTAGAATAATCTTGCCAAATTTACAAAATATTTTTGTGAGGATTTTGATAAGAATTGTGTTAAAACTGTTTAACAATTTAAGGAGACTTGACATCTTTATTATGTTTAGTCTTCCAATGTATGGACACAATCCATCTATCCATTTACTTATATCTCCTTTGATTTCTTTTATCAGAATTTTCTAGTTTTCAATGTATAAGTTATATGCATGCTTTGTTAGATCTACATCTAAGTATTTACCTCTTTTTTTGAGTGATTGTAAATTATACTGTATTTTTGGTGTCTATATATATTCATTAGTTATACAGAAATACAATTGATTTTTATGTGTTTTTCTCATATCCAGCAAAAACATACTGTACTCACTGATTAGTTCTAGGAATTATTTTTGTGGATTCCTCGGGATTTTCTACACAGACCATTATGTCATCTGTGAATAAGGACAGTTTTATTTCTTCATTTTTGATCTGGTGCCCTTAATTTCCTTTACTTGCTGCTTTTATATTTTTTTCTTTGTCTTTAGTTTTCAGAACCTTTACTATGACACATTTTGGCATGGATTTCTTTAGGTTTATGATGTTTGGGTTTTGCTCAGATTTTTGAATCTGTTGGTTTGTGTCTTTTGCCAAATTTAGAAAATTGTCAGCCATTATTTCTTTGAAAAATGTTTCAATTCCATCTTCTTTCTCTTCTCCTAATGGAATATGATTGTATGATTGATATATCTTTTTTAAATCGTCCCAGAGATTCCTGAGGCTCTGTTCATTTTAATTCCAGCTCATTTCCTATCTCTGGTTAAGATTGAGTGATTTCTATTGTTTAATATTTTAAGTTCACTGATTCTTTTCTCAGCCACCTCCATTCCGCTGTGAATCCCACCAATGTGGGTGATTTTGTTTGTTTATTTTGTTAGTAATCATATTTTTGGGTAAAGTCTACATTTGGTTATTATGTTTTCTGTTTCTTTGCTATTTTCTAGTTCTTTGAGGAGACATTCTCTTTTTTGTTAGTTTTAAGCTTGTTCATAATAGCCTGTTGAAATATTTTTATGATGGCTGTTTTACCATCCTTGTCAGATAATTCTACTGTATCTGTCATGCATGTCAGCCTTGATATCTATTGATTGACTTTACTCATTCAAGTTGAAATTTTCCTGGTTATTTATATGACAACTGATTTTCAGTTCAAAACTGGACATTTTGAGTATTATGTTATGAGACTCTGGATCTCATTTAACTTTTTTATTTGTTCGTTTGTATTAACTAGTTTTCTGACACTGCTTCAGAAGGGGAAGGAGGGTGGGTACTGCCTTCTTACTTCCAGGTAACTATGAAATTCTAGGTTCCTTTTTTGGTCTCCACTTACACTTGGGGTTGAGGAAAAGTTTTCTCATTATTGCTGAGCAGGGGTAGGGTGGAATTTTCAGCTGTCAGTATGCCTCAAAAGAAACCAGCCTGACTGGGAGGAGCAAGAATGTCTTGTTACACCTCCCCACATGATCTCCACTGTCACTGATGGAAGAGAGAGGGCTCATTAATGTTGGTGAAAAACTTGTCTCCCCAAAGGCCTCTTCTAATGCCCCAAAAAGGAGAGAGTGCCTCATTTTCACAGAGTGGAGGTGGAGTACAGAATCCCCATCTAGTCTTCATTTACACTTAAAAAGGGGATGAAAAATTCTAGCTCCCTACTTGGGCTTCTCTGACATAACCCCAGTAGGGAAGTTGGGTGTCTTTTGGGGATGGACATCATGGCTACCCACCTAGCCTTTGCTGCTGGGGGTGAGGATGGAACCACAGATTTTTCTGTGGTATTTGGTTGGGATGGAAGAATTCTTATCTAAAATATGTCTGTCTTGTTGGGCTGCCTTTTTTCCTGGTCCTTTGTTTAAAAAGAGCAAGCTTTGTTTTCTTGTTTGTTTATTTTCTGTGACAGTTGCCATTTCTGGTTTGCTAGTTCTCCAGCACCAAGTCTTGGGGAAAATGGGGCAAAAAAGAAAACTCAGTGATCTCACCACCATGTTATTCCTTGAGTCTCTCCTCATTTCAGAATCTCCTTAAGTTTGTTTTATAGATAGTCTCCAGTTGTATCTAGTGGGAAGAATAAGGAAAAAAACAAAACAAAAACTACTTCTATCTTTCCAGAAGCAAGAGTACCAAATCTATAGGGTTTTAGTGAAGAGTAAATAAGAAATTTCATCAAGAGTCTAGAATAGTGACCATTACTTAGAAACATTTAATAATTATTAGTATCCTACTCTCACATCTGTATAAATATTCTGAAAATTAATTAAAAGAGTGATTACATAAAATGAAGAATTGTTTCCTCACTGATGATATGATATATATTAAATTCACACATTAGTTAATCATCATCTATCAATAACTTGCATAGAGTTTGTAAGAAAGTGAGGATTGTTAGAATACAATCTACTAAATGAAAGTCATATTTCTTCTGTACAGCACTTGCATGGATTTAATTATTTTGAAATCTTTGATTCAAGCTCCCAATTTATATTTCTTAAACATAATTACTAAAAAGGAATTGCATCAACTGGTCTCACTGCCCTATTGCTTTCCCATCTGTCCTTGACATTTAAATGGATTTTCTGAGGATGAAAGAACATTAAAAAAGAAAAAAAAGAAAAGAAGAAGAGAGAAAGTGATAAGAGCACAGATAGAAGGAGGTCAAAACTCCTGAATTCTCTCTCCCATTTAACAGCTTGAAACCTTAGAGATTCTACAGTTGTAGATATACTTGCTAGTTAAGCGTTTCCACATCAAGTTTTATTCATGCTGGTGCAAAATGAAAAACCAGATACTGGATAAACCATGATCAGTTTAACAGAGTCTTTATCCCTTTTCTCTTTATGTGGAGAATCACAGATTTTTACTTCTACAAACTTTCAGGGACTTCACACAAACATCCTTGATTGAGAATTTGAAAATTTGTGTTACCTAGGTTTCCTACTGTTTTATCCCAACCCTCCTGCCTACACCATACTGTCTCATTTTTTTAATGTGTGTCTTTTCACTTTTATTATATTAAATGTTACTATTTCCAAAGCCTTTGCAGAGAGCTCTGTGTTTTAGGAGGAAAAGCACTATATAAATCTAACAAGCAAAGCCAAGATTGAAATCCAATAAAGAAGAACCTCTAGAAATTATTAAAGACTTCACTGACAGAGAAATTAAACCTTGATATACCGTTTCCTTATCTTTTCACTGCAGTAGAATCAGTGAAATCAATATATCTGAAATGAACCGCATACAGTACTTTCAGAAGAATGGCTCTGGCACAAAAGTGAACAGTTTCTAAAACTTGTCAAGACTGCTCATTCCTTGAAACAGTGTGGACAGAGTTGTAGCAAGTTGCTTTTTTTGTGTGTGTGTAATGTATCTAAATTGTAAAAGTGAATGCTATTACTTCGGATGGATCCACAAATGGATGCTAATGTACCCCAATATTAAAAATGGAAAATCCCATAACATAGTCACAATATTATAAAAAGGTCATGCCTGTTTCATGTTTGGAACTCAGGAGCATCGGGATCAAACAAGTATTAATAAATATGACAGATAAATAGTTTATTTGCAATTTAGCTAGAAAGCAGTAGTATCCAGTCTCCAATTAACATCTCGATCAGCTTAGCACAAGATATATAACCATCCGAGAGTTAACAGACAACAGTACACGCAGATGCCTAGAGATTCTTTAACATTTCTTTTATTCTGGCCGCACTAATCTATTTTAAGTTTAAGGAATAAATATGTGTGACTATATACGTGTTCCTAGAGATGAATAACAAACTGAAAGATAGAACAATTGAAGAATGATACACCAAACACATGCCAGGTACCACATAAGGTATTTTTGCATATATTTTCTCATTGAATACCCCAAATTCCACTGCAAGTTAGGAAGTAATGACTTATTCTAGACTTGTAAGTCGCAGCTCCTGATATGCTTTTGACCTCTTAAGAGATGCTCCATCTATAGGCCTCCTTAAAAGTATGGCATTAGGTGGTTATGAGTTGTACTAGATGTCTGCACAGCATTACTCTTATTTATATGTGATTTGTTTAGTAGACTCCCTCATCCAGTCAAAATGTGGGCTGCCAACATGAAAGGTTATTCCAGGCCAAACAAATTGCTTCTTACAGGAATTTCAACTGGACAAATAGAAACAATCTATTTGTGACTAGTTGTATAAGTCAAGGTTCAGTCAGAAGACAAAAACCACTCAGAGATTTGGATAGAGAGAATATAGAGAATTTTTGCATATGTTACTTCAAAGATGAGAAGCAATAAGTTCATCATCCTTAAACTGAAACATCTGCCAGCCCTAAGATTGGGGAAAAAGGAATTTTGAAATATTAAGATTTAGAAACTTAGATAAGGGGCCCCACAGAGCTAAAACTAGCTTCTAAGGAGAAGATGCTGGCCAATGGTGCTGAGGTTTCTGATCTTGGAGGAGAAAACTGAATTGTCTGATACCCAGGCCAGACCTTTAAAAAGGGAGCGCAAACTTCTGGTATTGGTGTCTCAGAGCCGGGCAAGATCAGGCTGGGTCTGCACATGTAGAAAAAACTGTGAACTGGATTATCTATCTCCTAGAAGAAGGGACTGCTGCCTTTGGATTAATCATTGTTAGAGTAATGCTCACAGAAACGAGCAGATAGAAAGCAACCAAGAAGGAACAAGTCCCTTCTTCTTCATCTAGCCTTCTACTCTTCTTCTAACACTCTCTATTGACAGGCCAACAAGGAGCCAGCAAAACAGATACACAGTTTGTAGAATCTCAGCTCCAGTGCCACAGAGCAGTCCATACAAGGATGGATTTGAATATGAGAAAGAAAAAAAAATCTTAGTAATTATTATATTCTGCTCCTTTGACTCCTCAGCTTTCATATATGTTCTTCTATACATATTTTAACTTTCCTACAACAACAAAACAACTTTTGTTTCTACTTAATAAGATGCAACTTTCTTTCATTCAAGTGAAGATGTTCTTTTACTCTACTGAAAAAAAGAAGGTGTGAAATTCCAACAATTATTATGTCTGAGTCTGGGAGGCTGCTACATTATCCATCTCTAATTTATGTTATTTTTTCCTAAATTCAGTCACAGTCACATCTACATATTTTGATCCTTGAATTATAAATCCTGTTACCTGAGTGGTAAACTGTGTTACTACATTATACATTTAACCTTCTACAAGTTTTGAATAAAGTAATGAGGGGAAGAAAAAAAATACAAAAAGGAACTCATACACACACATACACACATATATATATACTATAAGTAAGGAAGAAAATACATAAATATAAATATCAATGTAAATATATAAAGCAAGGAATTTCTTATTTCTGTAACTGATCTTGAGGGCATAGTTGATATGTATAACTTCAGTTTTACATTAGTTACTCCCCTCCTTTTTTTTTTCCCCTTAAGCCTTGGGCTTTAGGCCATAGTTGATATTTTATAACTTCCTTTTTCCAGAACTCCTTCCATGTTTTTTTTTCCTTCAACTGATCAAGTCATATATTTTTTTCTTAGTGTGGTACCCTTGAACTTTCATTCTTGAAGGGTTTAAAAACTTAGTCATCTTTTTTTTTTAAAAATTTTTCCATTAACTTATAAGACATCCCCCAAATTCCCTGGATTCCATATATAACCTTTGCTGTCTTCATTTTCTAGTAGCAAACAATTTCCCTTTTGTTTATCTGTATCCATCACTCCAGTGAATAGAGTAACCATCTGTTCAGTGGAAGAAAAGGGCCAGGTGACAGTCTCAAGTTGCAATTTAATGGAACCATGGATGTATCTTTGGTGGAAATCTTTCTCCCTTGGAAGTAGCACCTCCAAAACATCAGAGATCAAAGTTGAGGGAATGGGAAGCAAAAACTCTATGATTTAACCTCTGTGATTTTGTTAGTGAGAGGGGTCACACCCACTTTTTGATTCCTAGGCCAATGTATTCTGGATATAGGAGAGACAAAAAGTGTGTTGGTCAGTGATTAAAACACATGCTGTACCCAAAAGATAAAACCCCATCTTTTCAAATGTCTGTGATTTTCCCACACCCTGGCACTCTAACAGAGTCTTTGTTAGGCCTTCCCATCAATGAATTAGGAAAGCTGCTGATAAGACCAATGAACTCCATGAGTAAGAGCCCTTTGCTGTTCTTCTTTTGCTATTAAGTAAGTTCCTTGACCAAAATCAATGTTATACAAAATATCACGATAATGAATAAGCCATACCATTAATCCATGGATGGTGGTAGTGGCAGAAGAGTTAAGTATAAGTAAGGCAAACCCATATTTAGAATACATATCTATTTCAGTAAGGACAAAACTCAGTTCCCTCCTTGATAAAAGTGTTCCAGTGTAATGAGCCTGCTATCAGATGTTTGTTTCATAACCCCATAGAATAGTTCCCTACCAGATTTTACTGTTGGTCTCTGCTGTTGGTGGATATAGCACGCAACAGTAGGTAGTCAGTTTAGCATTGATGAAGGACATCCATGTGAATGAGCCCTATGGTAGGCTTTATTCCTGTCAGTATGGTTATCATGGACATAGCAAGAATTTGTGGCTAGATAAAAAGACTGACTGAAGTCCATAGAATGTGTCATTTTTTCAACCTAAGAATGTCTTCTGCAGTGGATGACATTTAAGGAGCCATTGTCATCAATTTTCTAATCCTATTTTTACAAGTTTCTAACTGTCCAGGAATACCATTAGTAGCTACCCATAATTTAATATAGATTTGTTCTTTTGGCCATCATTTGGTCTAGACAAAGTAAACAGTCAAAAATGACACTTGAAGTTCTAGATAATAGAATATTTTCCTTCAAACTTTCCTTTAAGGCCAACTCTGAGTGAAGCTATAACGACTGATTGGTTAACCAGGCCTGGATATTTTACATCTTTGTCAGTGGGTCACAGGGAACTCCCCAAAAAGCCACAGGTATATATCGAGAAAAAGAGTCAATATGACAGAAGTTACTGTTAAAGAAGTTTGATCCTATACTCATTCAATTTATGTGCTTTCTAGACTTCCTCAAGCGTAAGTCTTTATATTTCCTTTGGCTGATTGATTGCTGCTGCAAATGTCCAAACTTAAGAATTGGTCAGTCAGATGACATCATTTCATAATAAGAAGCACAGGTCATACAATCATTTGTACTATAGTTAAGTATTCAGTGTCTTCCAGGACTCAGCAACAAGGAAGGAACTATGTCTTAAAGGGGAGATCACCTATTTGTGGAAGTGGGCAATGATTTCTCAAAAACAACACAGGATTGGGATACTTCTATTAGTCCTTATTAGAAGCTCCATACAGCATCCCTATTTGCCACAGACACTTTGAGCAGTATTGGATTATTTGTTTAAAAGGAAAAGTAGAAGAGTAGCTAGGACTTCAGCCTATAATTGCTACTAAGCCATCTCTTGCTTTGGTTCCCCAGAAAAACTGTCAGAATTACTGGTTACTTAGTAAATGGTTTAAATTATCATACTTAAGTAAGACATATGATGTTCCCAAATCCAAAAAGACCCATCAAACATTACGTTTCCTTAATGCTGGTAGCAGTACAAAGTGCAACAACTTGTCTTTAAATGTGAAGGGAATATTACAACGAACCCCAGATCTTTGTACTCTCAGAAAATTCCCTTGAGTTAGTAAGACCCTAAGTATTCCTGGGGTTCATACTCACCCTCTGATTCACACAGGTCTTACTAAGGAACCCAAAGTACTTGTGACTTGGTATTATAAAGTCCATTAAGCCATTATTCTAGTGGAACGATATGATGTGTAGAATATTGAAACTATTAAGGTCTCTGTGAACTGCATTATTGCAGGGAGCAGAAGAGTTGATATAGTCCTGAGGCAAAATTTCCAAATGTGTACTGTTGGTTTTGCCATGTGAAAGCAATAGATTTGATCACCTTTTCAAATTGGTATAGAAAATTGCATTATTCAAGTCAATAGCTGCATATTAAGTGTCCAGAGATGTCAGTTTGTTTCATAAAAGATACCATACCTGCACTGCAAGGGCAAGTGGAATCTCCACCTGATTCAGTTGCAATAATTCATATTCTCTAAGATTCACTCACCTTCTGCACAGATAAAAGAGGCAAGTTAAATAGTACTATCATAGGAATGATCACACATCTTTCAAGATTTTAATGGCCATCCTAATATCTACAATACCCTAAGAATGTGGCACTGCTCCTCATCTACTATCTTGGAAAAGAAGGAAGTTTTAGCAGCTTCTACATCATTTTTCCTTCCATAGTAACTTGACCTACTTTTGTAGGTCATTTTGTCAACCTAAGAATGTCTTCTGTCTCCATAGTAGCTTGACCACCTTTGGCCAGATGGCAATGTGGTGATTTTTCCAGTTTTCCAATTATAACTATTTTTACTATATTTTCAGGAACTGGAGAGATAACCATAGGATAAGACCTCAAAACATACTGAGCTTAGTGTGATGTGAACTTAAACTGAAATCCCACTTACCACCTGAATCAAATAAAACCCTCTTTTGGCTGGTGGGCCATGGACAAGTATGGTGTCCTGTATTCTCATGATTTGCCACCATTTCAGAGACAGTATCTGATAATTTCCTAAAGGCTTAGGTATTTACTTGTCCACAGTGTGTAGTCACTAATGAATGGCTACAATTCCCTTTGGGAAATGCTTGAATGAAGTGTGTACTTAGATCATGTACTGGTGGCATTTTTTTAGGATTCTTCCTCAAGGGAATCTAGATTGCCCTTCAATACACATCATTTAAGTCTGTGACCTGTCTTAATTCTGGAAACTGGATGAACAACAATGATTTAATATGGTGGTGAATCAAGTTAGATTTTTGGTGAGCAGATTTGGAGTTTCTATCTGTTATATAGATCAAGTAAACTTTTAGCAACTGAACTATATGTTCATTTATAGAGACACCATGAACAATTAACCACCAACAGATCCCTGTGGATCAAAACTTTCTAATTACCATGTTATCTTTGGTGTTATTTTCAGTGAAAAAAAAAGAAAGAAAAAAAAGTTAAGCTCTACCACCCAGTATCCATATTTCTGGCATCGAGTTATCCCCACTAAAATTAGAGAGCTCATTTCTATTGCATCATCTCTACCATCATGCTTGTTCTACAAAGGACAGCTAAAGCAGAGGATTTCAAGAATGTTGATGCTCCACTCACTAATATATTTCTTAATATCTTAATCAGAGGAAGGTTTTTTTGAATCCTAGGAGGGTATTTATTGGGAGAATAGGTATGTATATCATATATGAAAAGTCCACTGAAATATTCCTTATGCTCCAATTACTTGAATTTCTTTCTCTTATTATTCCAGAAAAGTTGTAGCAACTCAGCCTCATAAATTCAGACCGTCGTTTTGTTCAAGCTTTAGTCAACCAACTAAGTAAACTATTATATACACTTCCAGGTGCACAAGGCTACATGTTAATCCAGAATCTTTGGTAAGCACATTCATATCAATAAATTTAACCTGATTTAGTGTTATTTCATCCTCCATCTAACATCCTTAGAATATATTCTCATATATATTTCACATATTTCTTCTGATATGCATTAGTGAAATCTTGAAATTATTTTGACATATAACCTATTTCCTCCCAGAACAATTTTTGTACTCACTTGTCTGGAACAGGCTGTAATCTGTAATTTATCCCTATTTATGGGCCTAGTGGCAACAATGTGCTTGGGGGCTTATTCTTAAGTAAAATTAGCATCTATTTGCAATAAAACTGATATAAATGATGTTAGTACAGGATATTTAAGCAGAGAAAGACTCCTGATTCTAGTGGAGGGAAGCTGCTTCCGTTAGCAAGGGAAGCAAAGAGTGCTTCAAGTTCTTTAGTTTCATCTGGGTCCAATTAGACTTACCCATTCCGAGTTTTAGATGCTTGGTCTTTCACAGTCATTGTCATAACATTCATGTGAGAGTATTGCAAGGCAGTGAATTTATCTCACATTATAATTCTGCAAACCAAACAATGAAAATTTGTGTTTAGTTTTAGCCATATTGGCTCTGTTTGTTTTATGGGAGTCATAGGTCTGTATGTTTCCTGATGGTCACTTGACCTGAGAAATAAAGATATGAGCATATCATTTTGTTTCTGTAAGCACTTCTGTGCACTCAGAGAATCTGGCATTACAGACCTTTTGGTCAGCAGTACTTCTGTAATTGAAAAGTGCAACAGTTATTTGGTCTGCTGAAGCACTTGCTTCAGTAAGCATTTCAAGACAAGACATGTGATAATTGGTTCAACTATGATGATAATGCATACCAGAGGTTACCAGCATTCCACTTCCCATTGCCAAACACACACAACACTTCAACAAAACCAATAATATGACCAATACAAGTCCCAAATCATATATAATGATTTCTTAGCTGCAAAAAAATGTTATCAGTCAGAGTCCAGTCAGGAGACAGAAACCACATCAGTTATCTGAATAAGAAAACTGAATATAAGGAATTTTTAACTAGGTATAATGCTTAATTAGTTAACTAAAAAGGAATAAAAAACACTATGTTTTCACAGAGGTTACAACTGTAGGAAATAACTACTACCTCTGGGACTACAGGAACAAAAAGAAGAGGTAATTTCAAAGTTAGAGGCTTGGAGAAATCTCTGGGTTCAGAGACACTTATCTCTAAGGCAGTAATGCCAGCTACTTGGGTGCTGTTGTATTTGATGGGCGAGTAATTAAACTGGTTATACAATTGGTAGAAAATCTGCATACTGGATTCGTTGCTACTAAAGGTGAAAACTGCAGGCTTGGTGAACAAGAATAGATAGGATGACACTCATAGGAACAGCAAGAAGATAGAAAGTAAACAGGAAACAAAAAGGAAAGAGCAAGTTTCTCCTTTTCCAGCCTTCCTATCTCTTTCCAATGTTTTTCACTGACACAGTGTCTTATGAAATAACCGGCAAAGAATAAATGTGTTTTACAGAGTTTCAGCCTGAGTATCACAAAACAGAGAGAGAAATGGGTATTTGGAGTTGAGAGATAATAAATTGAAAAGTGGCACATTAGAAAAGAATCAGTTGAAAGAACAGCCAAATTGATAGTAGAGCATTACAGGGGAGATGTTGGACTCGCTCTACAATTGATAATTTTCCTAGGCCAGTTGTACATATCTTGCTAATTTCATAGGCATGTGCATACCTTTAATAATCTAGATCTGTAATTCTAGAAATTGGAATCCACTTATTATCATTATTAAAAATTCCATCAACTATTACAAATAATTTTGTTTTGTTTTTTTGTTCGTTTGTTTGTTTGTTTTAGTCCTGGGAGTTTGGGTGCAATGAATTCATCCATGGTCACATTCTATTTTCTGATTGAATTATTTATACACATAGTAATTTCATTAGTTTTTTCTATTTTATTTCTAATGTATGAAATGGAGATTTTGAGACCAAAGCCTCCTGACTAATCCAAAATAATTGCACTGGATTATTTCTTTTGGGAATGTGGATGCCCAATCCACTTAGAATTATATTTTACCTGAGGCAGGTATAACACTCACTAGAAATTAATTGACTTTAGCTACAAAACTTTTTCTCTTGAATTTGGTTTCTGTAAGTGTGTCTGCCAAGGACTGATTATCTGAGGGTTTGTTGTCAACTAAGCTTTCCAAATCACAGGGTAAGGAACCAAATCTTTGAAGAAGTGATCAACCTGAGGCAGAATGTTATTCTGAACAACCCATCACTATTCCTGACAAGCAACTATAACTACATTCTATTTGCAGCAAAGTATTAATGTGGTAATAAGGCAAAATTTCAGATACTTAGCTTTTAATGTTTAACTATATTTTTTGTTTACTACAGTGGAATTATTATAGGCTCTATATACATCATTATGCATTTAAATTTTTTAAAGCCAGAATGCATTTGATTGCATGCTGGTATTGCATAATATATTTGATGTTAATATTGCTAAATAAATATTTCTAGAGAAAATTATAAAATAATTGTATAGTTTCTCTAGTCAGCATCTATAATACTTTATGCTCGTGTGTCATTCTATTTTATCCCAAAATGCAACTCTTCCATCAATCAAGTTATAGTAAAAATCATATCTAAGCAGTGCTTTTGCTTTATTCACCTGTCACACATTCTTGCTTTATCTAAATGGCACTATGAAACTTTCTATAAATTAATGCATCATTAACTCTATTACTGCCTAGAGAGGTCAAACCTTCTTAAAATATATGTGAATATTATATGATGTAGTTATTTCTCTACAATTCCTTAAGTTTTAGAGTGTATTATTTAAAAGAACCACTCTATGTGGCTGTGAATATATATGCATATAAATATGTGGTTACAAGCAATAAATCTATAACAAATTGTTAAATTATAAATAGTCATTGATATCATCCCCTATACAGGATTCAGTAAAAATAAATTAAGTAGTATATAGAAAGGAATATTTGTAATACAGATCAAAGGCCACTCTATGTTTTACATAGATAGGACTAAATTTGGCTGCTATTGGTTAACTAATATTACTAACTACTTTAATTTTTGTGATGAAATAAAATCCTATAATCTTAAGTTTGTCACTCTAATACATATACTTTTATAGTGATAGTATTTCAGACAGGAAATAATTCCATTCTTCTAGGAGATTACTCCTTACCTTACTGCATGTGAAAATCCTTAGAATATTTTCATAAGAGTGACAAGATAAACCATAAAGTAGCTAGAATTTTAACAGAGAGAACCAGGGAAAGAGAAGCTAAGGATCCTCCTGGGGTGAGGACAAGTCTCAACTCAAAGTCTGGTTTCAAAAAAAAAAAAAAAAAGTCTGGTCTCAAAAAATACCCCTACAAAGGGTTAGGACTTAAAGGATCAAACTGTGGAACAATTTATGCCCCAGAGCATTATGAAAATGATAAATTAGCTGGCAATTAGTAGAGGCTAACAGTTGGGTATGATGTAAATAGATGCAGGTGATTTTTAAGAGCTATCAGGGAAGAGACAGTGAAAGAAAACTCTGCTAAAACCATTGTCACTCCATTGTGATACCACTGTGAGCATGGCCAAGGCTATGCCATGTCATTTGTATGAGTGACATCAGAGGCTGTACACTATGGGGAAAATAAATTTTACTGAGATGGTCCAGCCAGTTCACTAAACAAATAGACAAGCTAAGAATAACAACAAATCCTAGAAAGGAACTCTAGACCAGTACCCAGAATCACCACTATAGATAACACAAATATCCAGCTTTCAACAACAACAAATGAAACATGCAAAAAATAGAAAGGTGTTATCCATATACTAGGGGATAAAACAGGCAACAGAAATTGCTTTCTGAGAGGGCCTTAATGTCAGAGTTTACAAAGACTTCAAAGCAACTTTATAAATATGTTCAGAAAAGTAAAGTAAAACATACTTCAAAAGATAAAGAGGTCACAAGGTCTCATCAGATAGAGAATATCAACAAAGAGAAGATAATAAGAAGTCAAATAAAAGTCTGGAGTTGGAAAATAAAATAACCAATGTGAAAAATTCACTAAAGAATTTCAGTAGTAGGGGCGCCTGGGAGCCTCAGTCTGTTAAGCAATGGACTTTTGGTTTTGGCTCAGGTCCCGATCTCAGGTGGTGAGATAGAACCCCACGTTGGTCTCTGTGTCCAGTGGAGAGTCTGCTGAAGATTTTCTCCCTCTGCCCCTCCCCTGACTCGTGCATGCTTTCTCTCTCTCGAATAAATAAACCTTAAAAAAAAAAAAAAAAAAAAGAGGGCACCTGGGTGGCTCAGTTGTTAAGCGTCTGCCTTTGGCTCAGGTCATGGTCCCAGGGTCCTGGGATTGAGTCCCATATCGGGCTCCCTGCTCAGCAGGAAGCCTGCTTCTCCCTCTCCCACTCCTTCTGCTAATGTTCCCTCTCTCGCTGTGTCTCTCTCTCTATCAAATAAATAAATAAAAATCTTAAAAAAAAAGAATTTCAATAGTAGATTTGAGCTGGCAGAAGAAAAATAATAAGCTAACCTGATGACAGATTGATGTATATTATGCAGAATACAGAATAGAGAGAAAAAACATGAAGAAAAGTGAATAGTCTGAAAGATATGTGGGATAACATTAAGACTAGCAACATATACATAATAAAAGTACCAGAGAAAAAAGGAGCAGAAAAAAAATGAAGAAATGATGGCTGAAAAATAATAGTTTTTTTCATCAAATAGTACTTGGACAACTAGATATCCACATGCAAAGATAGATAGATAATAAACAGACAAACAAACAAATAAATAAATTGTATCCTTTCTTTACAGCATTCAATTTTTAAAATTTTTATTTAAATTCCAGCTGATTAACATGCAATGTAATATTAGTTTCAGGTGTACAATATAGTGATTCATTATCATACAGCACCCAGTGCTCATAAGTGCACTCCTTAATTCCCATCACCTGTTTAACCCACTCCCCACCCACCTTCCCCTAGAAACCATTACTTTGTTCTCTATAGTTGAGTCTGTTTTTCTTTTTTTGTTGTTTGTTTGTTTTTTTTTGCTTTGCATCTCACTGTCTTTTTTTTCCCCTTTGCTTATTTGTTTTGTTTCTTAAATTCCACATATAAGTGAAATCTTATGGTATTTGTCTTTCTCTGGCTGACTTATTTCACTAACCATAATTCTAGTTCCATCCATGTTGTTGCAAATGGCAATCTGTCATTCTTTTTTTATGGATGAGTAATATTCCACTGTGTATATATATATATATATATATATATATATATATATATATACTACATTTTCTTTATCCATTCATCAGTCAATGGATATTTGGTCTGATTCCATAATTTGGCTATTGTAGACAATGCTACCATAAACATGAGGGTGCATGTGTCCCTTTGAATTAGTATTTTTGTATTCTTTGTATAAATACCTACTAGGCGATTGCTGGATGATGAGATAGTTGTTCTTTTTTAACTTTTTGAGGAAATTCCATACCGTTTTCCAGAGTGGCTGCACCAGTTAGAGAATACAAAAATTCATTCCAAGTGATCATAGATGAAAATATAAGATCCTGGGATGCCTGGGTGGCTCAGTCATTATGCATCTGCCTTTGGCTCAGGCCCTGATCCCAGGGTGCTGGGATCAGGCCCCACATTGGGCTCCCTGCTCCGTGGGAAGCCTGCTTCTCCCTCTACCAGTCCCTCTGCTTCTGTTCCCTCTCCCACTATGTCTCTCTCTGTCAAATAAATAAATAAAATCTTTTTAAAAAAAGAAAATATAAGATCCAAAACTATAAAGATTTTAGAAGAAAACATAACAGTAAATCTTCTTGAATTTTGTAAAAAAAAACTTCAAAAACTTTTGAAAATGTTTCTTGGATATAACATCGAAAGTATAAGTGATAAAAGACAAAATAAACTGAACCTCATCAAAATTAAAATCTCATGCACTTCCAAAAACAGATGCACAGATCAGTGGAACAGAATAGAGAACCCAAAACTATAGAGTCAACTAACCTTCAACAAAGCAGGAAAAAATATCCAAAGACAGTCTTTTCAACAAATGGTGTTGGGAAAATTGGACAGCCACATACAGAAGAATGAAACTGAACCATGTTCTTATACCATACACAAAAATAGATGCAAAATGGATGAAAGACATAAATGTGAGACAGGAATCCATCAAAATCCTAGAGCAGAACACAGGCAGCAACCTCTGACCTCAGCCGCAGCAACTTCTGCCTAGAAACATCGCCAAAGGCAAGGGAAGCAAGGGCAAAAATGAACTATTGGGACTTCATCAGGATAAAAAGCTTTTGCACAGCAAAGGAAATAGTCAACAAAACCAAAAGACAACTGAGAGAATGGGAGAAGATATTTGCAAATGACATATCAGATAAAGGGCTAGTATCCAAAATCTATAAAGAACTGATCAAACTCAACACCCAAAGAACAAATAATCCAATCAAGAAATGGGCAGAAGACATGAACAGACATTTTTACAGAGAAGACATCCAAATGGCCAACAGACACATGAAAAAGTGCTCAACATCGCTCGACATCAGGGAAATCCAAATCAAAACCTCAATGAGATACCACCTCACACCCGTCAGAATGGCTAAAACTAAAAAGTCAGGAAATGACAGATGTTGGCGAGGATGTGGAGAAAGGGGGACCCTCCTACACTGTTGGGGGAAATGCTAGCTGGTGGAGCCACTCTGGAAAACAGTATGGAGGTTCCTCAAAAAGTGGAAAATAGAGCTACCCTATGACCCAGCAATTGCACTACTGGGTATTTACCCCAAAGATACAAATGTAGTGATCCAAAGGGGTATGTGCACCCCAATGTTTATATCAGCAATGTCCACAATAGCCAAACTATGGAAAGAGCCTAGATGTCCATCAACAGATGAATGGATAAAGAAGATGTGGTTTGTGTGTGTGTGTGTGTGTGTAATGGACTATTATGCAGCCATCAAAAAAATGGAATCTTGCCATTTGCAATGACGTGGTTGGAACTAGAAGGTATTATGCTAAGCAAAATAAGTCAATCAGAGAAAGACAAGTATCATATGATCTCACTGATATGAGGAATTCTTAATCTCAGGAAACAAATTGAGGGTTGCTGGAGTGGTGGGTTGTGGGAGGGATAAGGTGGCTGGGTGATGGACATTGGAGAGTTTGTGGGCTATGGTGAGAACTGTGAATTGTGTAAGACTGATGAACCACAAACCTGTACTTCTGAAACAAATAATACATTATATGTTAAAAAAAAAAAAAGAAGATAATAGGAAAGGAAAAATGAAAGGGGGGAATCGGAGCAGGAGACGAACCATGAGAGACTATGGACTCTGAGAGACAAACTGAGGGTTCTGGAGGGGAGGAGGGTGGGGAGATGGGTTAGCCTGGTGATGGGTATTAAAGAGGGCATGTATTGAATGGAGCACTGGGTATTATACGCAAACAATGAATCATGGAACGCTACATCAAAAACTAATAATGTAATGCATGGTGATTAACATAACATAATAAAATAAAATAAAATAAAATAAAATAAAATAAAATAAAATAAAAAATCCAGGAAAAAAGAAAAAAAAAAACTAATGATGTAATGAATAGTGACTAACATAACATAATGAAATAAAATTTAAAAAAAAAATCCTAGAGGAGAACACAGGCAGCAACCTCCTCGACCTCAGCTGCAGCAAGTTCTTGCTAGACACATCTCCGAAGGCAAGGAAAACAAAGGCAAAAATGAACTATTGGGACTTCATCAAGATAAAAAACTTTTGCACAGCAAAGAAAACAGTTGACAATACCAAAAGACAACCGACAGAATGGGAGAAGATATTTGCAAATGACATATCAGATAAAGGGCTAGTATCCAAAAGCTATAAAGAACCTATCAATCTTAACACCTAAAGAACAAATAATCCAATCAAGAAATGGGCAGAAGACATGAACAGACATTTCTCCAAAGAAGACACCCAAATGGCCAACAGACATAAGAAAAAAAGCTCAACATCACTCAGCATCAGGGAAATACAACTCAAAACCACAATGAGATGCCACCTCACACCTGTCATTAACAAGTCAGGAAATGACAGAAGTTGGCAAGGATGCAGAGAAAGGGGAACCCTCCTACACTGTTGGTGGGAATGCAAGCTGGTGCAGCCACTCTGGAAAACAGTATGGAGGTTCCTCAAAAGGGTGAAAAGAGAGCTATCCTGCAACCCAGCAATTGCACTACTAGGGATTTACCCCAAAAGACACAAATGTAGTGATCTGAAGGGGCACCTGCACCCAATGTTTATATCAGCAATGTCCACAATAGCCAAACTATGGAAAGAGCTGAGATGTCCATTGACAGATGAAAGGATAAAGAAGATGTGGTACATATATATAATGGAATACTACTCAGCCATCAAAAATGAAATCTTGCCCTTTGCAATGATGTGGATGGAACTAGCGGGTATTATGCTAAGCAAAATAAGTCAATCAGTGAAAGACAATTATCATATGATCTTGCTTATTATATATGGAGTTTAAGAAACGGGTGATGGACATTGAGGAGGGCACATGATGTAATGGGCATTGGGTGTTATATAAGACTGATGAATCATTGAAGTCTACTTCTGAAACTAATAGTACATTATATGTTAATTAATTGAATTTAAATTTAAAAAAAGAAAATAAATAAAAACACTCATGTGTTTCAAAGGATATCATCAAGAAAGTGAAATGACAACTGATAGAATTGGAGAAAATATTTGCAGAGCATATATCTGAAAAAGGACTTGTATCCAGATAGGCAATGCAATTTTAAGATGGACAAAAGATCTGAATGAACACTTTCGGAAAGATATCCAAATACCTTAGAAGTACATGAAAGGTGTACATGTGATGAGCCATTAGAAAAATACAACCAATACCACAATAAGAAATAAGATAGTACTTCCTCCTCACTAGGGTGGCTATAATCAAACAGGCAAATAATGTCAAGTGTTGACAAGAATATGGAGAAATTGAGATCCTTATACACTACTGGTTGGAATGAGACCTGCTGTAGCTACTTGGAAAAAAGTTTGGCTCTTCTCACAATGTGAAACATGTGAGCTAACCATATGATCAAGTAATTCCACTACTAGGTGTATACCTAAAAGAAATCAAAATAAACATCTATGAAAATGTATACACAAATGTTCATAGCAGCATAATTCATAACAGCCAAAGAATGGAAATAAGCCAAATGTCCATCAATAGATAAATGTATAAACAAAACATTGTAAATAATACAATGGAATGTTATTTGGGGGAAAATAGTAATGAGGTATAAGTACATTCTAGAACATGAATAAATCTTGAAATTATGCTTAGTAAAAGAAGCCAGACATAACAGGCCACATATTGTACAACTCATGTATATGAAATTTCTAGAATAGACCAATCTATAGAGACAGGGTAGACTAGTGGTTGCCTAGGGCTGGAGAAATTGGAAAAAAATGGAGAGAGACTGATAATGTGTTCAGTTTCTTCTCTTAGTGATGTTTGCCCAACTCCATTTTTCCAAAAAGCCATTAAATTGTGCACATTAAGTAGGTGAAATGTATGGCATAAGAATTACATTTCAAACTGTTAAGAAAGTACATCTGAAATCCTGTCATTTGCGACCACATGGTTAGACCTTGAGGGCATTATGCTAAGTGAAATAAGTCAGAGAAAGACAAATACTGTATTATCTCACTTACATGTGGAATCTAAAAACAAACATAGAAAAAGGGATCAGATTTGTGATTACCAGAGGTGGAGGTGGGGGGAAGGGAACTAGGAGAAAGGTGATCAAAAGGTACAAACTTCCAGTTATAAGATAAATAAGTACTAGGGATATAATATACAGCATGACTATAGTTAACACAACTGGATGATATACATGAAAACTGTTAAGAGTGTATTTGCTAAGATTTCTCATCACACAAAACAGTGTTTTTTTCTTTTTTTGTTTTTTCTTTTTATTGTATCTATGTGAGATAATGAATGCTAACTAAGCTTATAGTGATAATCATTTCATGATAATATGAAAGTCAAACCATTATGTTCTATACCTTAAACTTAAAACAGTGATGTCTTTCAATTATATCTCAAACTGGAGTATGGAGAGAATACATCTACCCTAATTATAGAATGATAAAAATATCACTTCAGTTCTCTGAATAACATAAATATAAACATTTCCTAGACAATAAGATTAATAAATTTAAAACATAATTAGAATTGTATGTATTCGATATTAGGTATTATGTTTCTAGGATAGCTGAACTATTTTTCTGCCTAAAACCAGAAAAAAGAGATTCTCTTATGATCCCTTCTAGCCATTAGATTAATTTGTTCTTTTCTTGAATGCATTTATATCATATTAAGAAAGTATTGATATTTTGATTCAGTAACATTGAACCCCCAATATTTTGAAGTGTATTAGAATTAAAGTTTAAATTTTTACAGTGTTGTAAAACTTTATCATTATGTATAAATATTAGAAATAGTAATATTAGAAACTAATGATTATTGTTATTTTAAATCTGTGAAAATTAGTACTATGCTTGACTTAATTAAATTTTTTTCAGAAGTTATTAAAATTATATATTAAGGCATTTAAAATTGTATAATTTTACTGTGTTTTAAGAGGCATACTTATAATCCTAAACACCTTCTAATAGTCATATTGATATTTATTCTTTATTGATATTGATATCTTTATTCTGGAAGGTAAAATAGATTTTGAGACTAAAATTAGGGAAATTTATTTTGGCATTAAAAAAAAAGAGTACTAATGACTTTTCCATTAAGCTTGAAAACATCATATTCAGATCTTTTATAAAAACAGCTAAATTTGGTTCACATGTAAAATACCAGATAATAAGATATTTTTGAAGTATTACTTTGTTTCTTACTAAAAAGAAAAATACATAATAAACTGGTTTACAGGTGATTATGAAGGTCAATAAGGACAATTATCTTCTTCCTTTGAATGCTAAATTAAAAATTGAAGTTCATTTTAAATTCAGTCATTAAAAGAGAAGCAGAATAAAATGATTTTTTAAGTTATAATTCCGAAATAGAACCCCATAAATCAATTCCCTAACCAGAATTAATGCTTCTGAATCATTTCAATTATCCTAATGGAGATTAGAATAAAATTTGAATAAAACCAATATATTACATTTTCTATACCCACCCCCCCCAAAAAAGATGTAGTGACAGGGACAGTTTTTAGGATTCGATGTAAATTTCTATTAAATTTTAAAAAGAGGGGGTCTTTCAAATCTGTTTAATTAATCAAATTTAGTGAATAATTAGTCTGTTGTTAAAAGTAATGTGTCCTGAAAATTTTAAAAGAGATGTAGTGTATGAGATTTATGTGAATTGTCCAAAAAGAAAGCTAATTTTAAAATGTCTTACTAAAGTCAAAACCTTTCAAAGTTTAAATTTATGAGTAACTAAAAAATAATATCCATCACTAAAAATTAATAGAAATTATAATAAAATTAAATATTTATACAAAATATGATACCTAATGTATTTTTGAAATGTAAAATGTAGATGTTAAAATGAATTGAAATAACATTTGATGATGATCGCCTTAGATTATTTAAAAAAAGAAAATAGAAATGAGCTTTGACTTCAAAATGTATGTTAAAATAACATGCATTTTAGGTGTTATATACCCATCATGTTCTAAACAACTTTTTTCCAATCTATATATATATATATATTTATTTATTTATTTAAAGATTTTATTTATTTATTTGACAGAGAGAGATTGAGCGCACAAGTAGGCAGAGTGGCAGGCAGAGGGAAAGGGAGAAGCAGGCTTCCCACTAAGCAGAGAGCCCATTGCGGGGCTCCATCCCAGGACTCTGGGATCATGACCTGAGCTGAAGGCAGATGCTTAACCGAGTGAACTACCCAGGTGCCCCTTTTTTCAAACTTTTTAAAATTAAATGTATCTTTACCCAATGAAAAAATAAGTTAAACCATGTCATGATTATATTGCATATCAATAAGTTTTAAATAATGCCATCTTTATCTAGATTGCAGTATTTATACAATTGTATTCATTTATTGTCTTTTACCATAATTATTTTATGACACTGATGATATTTATCCTAGTGTTTTGTAGATGTTATTAACCTTTATAATCAGTTGACTTTAAATAACACAGATTACCCTCCATCATGTGGGTGAGTCTCACTCAACCACTTAACTTAAAAGCTTTAAGAGCAAAAACTGAGTTTTCCCAAAGAAGATGGGTACCTGTTTCGAGGCTGATACATAAGTACTCTGCCTGAGCTTCCACGTTGCTTGCCTGCAGATTTCAGACTTTGCCAACCCCACAGTCATGTGAGCTAATTATTTAAAAATCTTTGTATATCTCTTTATATACATATATATCTCAATAAGATATCTATAGCATATTGAATCTGTTTCTCTAGAAAAACTTGACTGATACAAAGCTCTTATATACATGGAAAAAATTCCATAAATGGTAAATATGTTTACAAATGTAAAAAAAATCTTTTCTGTGTATATTTAAAAACATAAATATTGTTGACTAGTTCTATTATAATTTTAGCTGAGTAAGCTCCTATAAGACTGACCCTCCTTCAGATAATAGCTTAACTTGAAGCAAAATACCAATAAAGAAAATACAACCTAAAGCCTTCAGAAAAGAAAGAAAAACAGATTACAGAGAAAAGCTACAGTCTAGGAGTCATTATAGGGTGAGTTCTTGCTTTTACTACATTTAGCTCAAGGGTTAAAACTGATTTTCAAAATTTGCAGTGTTTATGGTCTAAAGAACTGGAAGATAAGAGTTCTGGGCAAATAAAGCAAATGTAGAATGTGTGATGGTCGTTTATTTGTGTACATTAAATCATTATGCTGTACACCTTAAATATAAAATTTTTATTTGTCAATTTTAGCTCAGTAAAGCTGGTGAGGTGGGGAGACTGTGGGATGATCCTAGTAAGGAGAGTGCCAGAGAAGGAGAATCACAAATTTTATATAAATTCTGTAATTCCCTGTCCAGTTCTGAGACAGGACTGTGTAAGATTGAGTCCAAGCAAGCTGAAGGGGGATAAAACTGACTGAGATGTAACTCCTGGGACTTCATCAAAATAAAAAGCTTCTGCATAGCAAAGGAAACAATGAACAAAACTAAAAGGCAACTGACAGAATGGGAGAAGATATTTCCAAATGACATATCTGATAAAGGGTTAGTATCCAAAATATATAAACAACTTACACAACTCAAACACACAAAAGACAAATGATCCAATTAAGAAATGGGCAGAAGACATGAATAGACATTTTTCCAAAGAAGACTTAAAGAGGGTCAAAAGACACCTTCAACATCACTCATCATCAGGGAAATACAAATCAAAACCACAATGAGAAATCACCTCACACCTGTTACAATGGCTAAAATCAACAACACAAGAAACAGGTGTTGGCGAGGATGTGGAGAAAGAGGAATCCTCCTGCACTATTGGTAGGAATGCAAACTGGTACAGCCACTCTGGAAAAGAGTATGGAGTTTCCTCAAAAAGTTAAAAATAGAACTATCCTACAATCCATCAATTGGACTACTAGGTATTTATCCAAAGAATACAAAAAATACTAACTCAAAGGGATACATGCACCCTAATGTTTATAGCAGCATTATCATCAATAGCCAAATTATGGAAATAGACCAAATGTCCATCAACTGATGAATGGATAGAGAAGATGCAGTATATATATCCATATACACACACACATCTATCTATCTATCCGTATACACACACACACACACACACACACACACACACACACACCTATACATACAATGGAATATTACTCATCCATAAAAAAGAATGAAATCTTGCCATTTGCGACGATGTGGATGGTGCTAGAGTATTATGCTAAGTGAAGTAAGTCAGAGAAAGACAAATACCATATGATTTCACTCATATGTGGAATTTAAGAAACAAAACAAAGGGAAAATAAGACACTGAGAGGCAAAACAAGAAACAGACTCTTAACTATAGAGAAGACACTGATGGCTACCAGAGGGGAGGTGGGTGGGGGGATGGGCAAAATAGGTGATGGGGATTAAGGAGGACACTTGCTGTGATGAGCAGTGGGTGTTGTACCTAAGTGCTGAATCACTATATTGTACACCTGAAACTAGTATTACACTCTATGGTAACTAACTGGAATTTAAATAAAAATGTAAAAGAAAACTGACAGATTTGGGCTCCAAGAGACAGAAATTGCAATTTGTGTCTAACCAAATTAATTGACACTATTCAGAAGAGTATAGAAGAATCTATAATATAGAATCTGCAATATGTAGGATATGATACAAAATTATTCAATACACAAAGAATTAAAAAGTTTTGATTCATTCTCAAAGGAAAAAACAAATTACAGATTGTACAGAAAAAACAATCTGCCAATTCTGAGATGACCCAGATATTATAAATAGCATGAGGTCATTAAAGAAGTTATTTAACTATGCTCAATGAAGTAAAGGGACATGCTCATACTAAATGAAAAGGCGGAAAAACTTAGAAAAATAGGGAACAATAAAAGGAACAAGGAAATTCTAAATGAAAGAGAAGAAATGTAATAGCTGATATTAAACACTGCATAGGATTCATAGCAAAATAGAGATGACAGAGTAGAGAGTCAGCAACTTTCAAGATAGATCAATTGAAAATATCCAGGTGAGAAGAAAGAAAAAGAAGATAAAAAAAAAAATAGAATGAAGATGAACAGAACTTCAGGGACTTACATGGAAATATCAAAATGTTTAAAAAATATTGAATTTACCCAACAGAGAAGAAGAGAATGGGACAGATTAAAAATGAAAATAAAACTCAACCAGAAGTTTTCTCAATTTGGCTAAAAACAAATTTACAAACTCAATTCTTAGGCATTTATACAAAAGAGATGGACATCTATGCTCTCAAAAAGACTTACACAAATATTCGCAGCAGCTTTATTTATTGTAGCTCCAAACTGGAAAGACTCAGCTCTATATTAATAAGAAAATGAATAAAAAAATGTGATATATCCACACAGAGAGATATACTTAGCAATAAGAAGGAACAAAGTACTTATAAATACAACATAGCTGAATTTCATAGACATTATGATAAGTAAAAAGGGCAGATAGAAAGAATACATTCTGTATACTTTCACTTATATGAAGTTCTATGAAGGCAATAATACTCTTTTATAATAGAAGTTATAAGTGTTTGCTGCTGGAAGAGGTGGGCATAGAAATGTTCTTCATCTTGGTATGGGTATTGACTACATGAGTGTGCACATTTGTCAAAAGTCATCAAAGTATAACACCTATGATCTGTGAATTTCTCTGTAGAAAAATCAATAGAAAAAGGTAAAAAGAAAAAAAGTCAAGGCAAAAAAATCAAAAGATTTTTTTTAAGAGAAGTGGAAGAAAAACATCAGATAAAATACTCATATTTGATTGAAATGAAGAAGAAATGTCATATTGATGTTAATCACTTTATAATTTATGCATTCTATTATTTAAAGAAGATACAAATAGGTTTGCTTATGCTTCTTAAAAGAACTCAGTTGAAAGCAGAGGGATTGCTTTGATAATAAGGTGGGACACTGATGATGCATTATCTTTGCTATTTAGAGATGGTTGTAGAATCATGTGCAAACCATTTTTGATACATACACAGGCACCGTTCTATTAATTAATTAATTTATTATTTATTTACTCATTTAATTAAAAAAATAATTTATTTATTTGAGACAGAGAGAGAGAGAAATAATGACCTGGGGCAGGGCAGAGGGAGAGGGACAAGCAGACTCCCTGCTGAGTGGGGAGCCTGAGGAGGGTCTCAATCACAGGATCCCGGGATCATAACCTGAGGTGAAGGCAGATGTTCAATCAACTGAGCCACCCAGGCACCCCACACTCCATTAATTCATTAAACAGATATTTATTAAGTAGCCATTAGATGCTTAACAAAAAGCTAAGGATTGGGATACAAAGATCCACAAAGCTTCTCCCCTTTAAGAACCTCTGTTAATATTAATGAAATTGAGGGGCACCCGGGTGGTACAGTTGGTTAAGCATTCAACTCGGTTTTGGCTCAGGTCACGATCTCAGGGTCAAGCCCCATGTTCAGTGCAGGGTCTGCTTGAGATTCTCTCTCCCTCTGCCCCTCCCGCTTATGCTCTCTCTCTCTTTCTCTTAAATAGATGGATAAATCTTTAAAAAAAAAATCAATGAAATTGAAAACCCTTCTTACCATTGCACTTAACATCTTACATGTACTCAATAAATGTTAATTGCATGTAAAACAAAATATTTCTACTTTTTTGGGTCACTGAGAATTTGATGAAAGCTATAGATATACATTCAGAAAAAAAAATATATATAGGCACATAATATTTTCCTTACAAGGAATTTTACCATTAGGGAATTTATGGTCTCCTGAAGTTGTTTTATGAAGCCCAACATCAGGGTTTAGAAATTCCTATTACGTGGAAGACATTTGAAGAAGTAATGTTATGTGCATAAACATTATAAACAAAAGACTGCGTTGGACCCTTTTAAGGGAGCAGCTGACTAAGAGAAATACCTCCGGGGGAGGAAAGTCACTGCTAAGTGGATCGGATAATCAAAATCTGCTTCAACTTGCTTATGGCTACATCTGGATTGATTGGTTTGGAAAGTATTTCTTTTGGCTTAAAACATACAAGTTCTGTTTCTTTATGTTAAAAGTTGCAATGCATTTGAAAAGCAGCATAACTTTGAATTCTGAAGTCAGATCTCTTTGGTTTTAAATCCTAGTTTTTTAATAATTACTAGTTCTAAGTTAAGTTTTTTTTTTTTTTCTCTGTAAAATGGGGCTAATCATGCCACCTAACTTATGGTGACTTTTGAGGTTTAAATTAGCTGATATTTGTAAAGAACTAAAAATGACATATAGAAATACTAAAAGGTATATAAATGAATGTTAAGTAGTATCCCACCGACTTTATAATGAGGTAAGGAAATCCTGAGATGTGAAGGTATCATTTGAGAGAGAGTGAATGGACTTGGTAAAATTATTGAGAAAGGCAGAAGATTGACAAATTTATGCCCAGATACTATTTTTACAGCTATAAAAATTATTTTAACAAGTTATTGAAAGTAAAAGGAGGATTCTAAAAAAAGTTTTGTCTTTAAATCTCTATATGTTTACTTCCACATCTGAACTACTAAAACACATATCTTTGGATTGGTTTGCTTGATGCCTTTTGTAAACGTCTCAGTTACGAAAGGTGTCCAGGTAAGGAGAATTTTCATGTGCCCATCGCTAGGCTACGGGAAGGCCATAAGGAGACAACAGAATGGAGGCTGAAAAGGGAACGGAATAGAAAAGGAAAACAAACAAATGAGAAAAAAAGAAGAAGAGCCTGTAGAGATTCTCCATAACTTATAGAGAAAGCTAAGTAAAGGCAGAACTAGGCCTGGGTATGTGGTAATCAGAGTGCAAAAGATTTGCTATGCAAAAAACATGGGATTTCTCAACCATTCCCACTGTGATTAAATGTCTCTGCATGTACTCATTTTCTGCATCCTAGCAATTTCCTTTATCTCTTTCATTCAGCAAATATATATTGAGTACTTAATATCTGCTAGGAACTGTAGAAGAAATAAGTATATAAAGATGTTTTGCACTCTGTCCCTGACCTTGGGTTGCCTATAGGCTAGAGGCAGACAGGCTTATTTAAGTATATAAGTTGCAGAGCTATAAGTGCTCTAGCAAAGGCATGAACAAATTGCCAAGGGAGCAGAAAAGAAGGAATGAGTAAGTGATAATCAAAAGCAGAATCAAAAATAGGTTGCTGCCATTTATCATTCTCTGTTACACTTTTTTTAGCTATGAGTCTATACTTTTCATTTTTGTTTCAGTGTTTTCTCTCCTTTAATAGGAATATTTCTTGTATTTTTAAAAATCATCTTCAGGATCCTATTCCAGAAATTTTCTTCATCATCCTTTCTTTAGAATCACTTCTTTGCTAAATTTTGCTTTCTATTTTTTAAATTATAATGCGACTGCAAATAGCTAAGATTTTGTCTGATTTCTCCATGAAATTATTTTCAGCATTGGAAAAGAACTGATTTGAAGAACATAAAAGAAGCCACTGATCTACCTCCAATTAAAACACTGAATAGAAATATTGCAAATTCTAAAGTCACCTGAAGAAAGACGTAATTATGTAAGATGAGGCTCTAAATAGACCAGATGTCTCAAATGGGCCTTTTAAAAATTAGCACATTTGGATGCATCTCCTTATGCATGACAACAATTACAGCTTCAGTCTTCACTACTGAAACAGCATTGGATACAAGGAAAGACAAATTCAGATGCTAGACCATAACAAAAGAAAAGGTAATAATCTTTTTACATCTGATTTCTCCTGAACCTATAAATTATTCTATGCACACATGCATAAACATATGAAAAAATTAAAAGCCCACATAAAACAAAGCACAATCAACTTGTCTCTGTTCAAGCATGTTTTCTATGTGAATCATTCTTTTGACAGAAAAGACTACGTTTCTGCAACATAGACTACTTATCCATGTTAGCTGTTTCTTACTTTGCCCATTTCAAAGTATGGGTAGGAATTCTTAACTACTTCATACATATCATGAGGATTAATGATTCTAAGAAGCTTCCAAGATGGAATTTCTTTCAAGTATAAAGCATCATTAATAATAAAGGAAAAGGAAATTAAACCTTTGCATAAATATCCTTGCACATGATGACAAATTGATGTCCTGATGAACATAATTGGCATTTCATATTCCTGGCTGTAAGGCAGATTTTGTAGTGCACCATTATAATTCTACCCAGGTACACAAATGACACTCATAATGAAACTTACACATCCCGCACTTAATATATGTGCGTCAAATACACACACACACAAACACATACACACATATCAAATCTCACATGCTTTCAAAAAATTTACCAAAGGGAGAAATTAATCTCATGAATGGATATAATCAACTAAATACGCATCGCTTCTCGGCCTTTTGGCTAAGATCAAGTGTAGTATCTGTTCTTATCAGTTTAATCAACTAAATATGCTTCTATCTTCAAAATCCAAAAGCAACTTAACTTGACCACAAATAATACACATGCATTTTTTTTGCTATATCTAATATTTTCATGTCTCTCAGAAATCTTTGAGTTTACCTGTAATAAATAACTATTCTGTCAAAACATGAAATGTCATAATCTGACTTTATGGAATATTAATTAAGATATGAATTAAAATCAATATTCTCAGAAAATATGTGATAACTGTTTTGCTAATGAGAGAAATAGCTATAGTTATCAAGTCAGGTCCAATTCTGTGATCACCAAGCAGAGTCTTAAATTCTTGCCAGCATTGAAGAGACAATCTAATATGCAAAGACACACACAGACATTTGTATGAGAAGCACAATTAATTTTGATATGTTTAAATAAGAGGGTACTTCAATCAAAACATATATTCCAAAACAATTCTCTGTGATGCTTTTGTTGCAGAAGTTTAGAGAGGATAACACTGATGAGAATGTGGATAGTAAAATATCAAAACTGGCAGCACACAACTCTAATTTAGAAAAGAAATTAGATTTCCCTGCAAAATAAATTAGGAAAGGAAGTGGAGGCAAAATGTGGTAGAACACAAAGACAATTCAAGCAACTCTTTCGAAACTAGTGAGCTGGAGTTGCATTTCTGCTTCATGAAGTGTGTGATTTAGACAGTAAGTCCTCAGGCTTTAAATGGGGAGGGGTGGTAAAATAGTTACTGGGCAACTGCTTTGAGATTTAAAGTATCCATGCTGAGCATGACACACCACTCTTTTGTTTCTGTGGCTCTAGAACTCTAAAATATTTACTTGTCCTGAAAATAGAGAACATTTTAATTAAAAAAATGTTTAAAGGCAGAGTCAACAGATAGCTATCCTAGCACTAAAAGTAAAAACAACATAATATTGGTAACTTAAACTGACTAGTGGAGGAAAAGGCTCACTCACTCTCACATTTGTAATCATCTAAACTATTGATTGAGTTACTATTGGTTGCCAAGCCTCTTTCTAAGAGGATAACTTTGGTGGAGATAGCTTTCCTGAGTATGGCATTCTAGTGGAAGAAGATAGACAATAGAGAAAAACTTTACAGCAAGGAGATTATGTAGAATATTAGAGGTACTGAGCATTACAGCGAGAATAAAGCAAGGAAGATGGCCAGAAACTGCCCAGCTTGGGGGTGAGCAGTGAAATATGAAGAGTTGGTCAGGAAGGGACTTGCTGAGAGAGTAACATGAATGGAGGAGACTTGAAGGAGGGGAGAGAATTGGCCTCAGGGATATCTGGGGACATCATTCTGGTTGGAGCCTGCTAGCATAAATGTCCAGAGGACAGAGAATCTCAGCTACTCTAAGGATGGCTGGGAATGGTTGGGGTGGGATGGGGGGGTGGGGAGTGAGGTGAGAGAGAGCAGTAGGAGATGGAGACAGGAAGGAAAAGAATCAGATCAGGTAGAGCCTTGTAGGCCATTGGAAACTTTTGCTTTACTCTGAGTGAAATAGAAGGGCATTGGATGCTTTCAAGCAGAAGGTGACATGGTTGGACTGGAAAGGATCACATAGATATGGGTGCTCATATATTATCTATTACATTATCTATTATCTCTACATACACACAGTATTCAGATGATGACAAAAATATTGCTTATTTCCTTGCTAATTTTAAAAGTGTGAAATCACTTCCATTAATCTTTACATAAAAGGGTTATATTATAGAGGTGCCTGGGTGGCTCAGTCTGTTAAGCTTCCTATTTCAGCTCAGGTCATGATCTCAAGTTTGTGAGATCAAGCACCACACTGGGCTCCTTGCTCAGCTCAGAGTCTGCTTGACTCTCTCCCTCCCCCTCTGACCCTCCCCCACTGTTCCTCCCACTCTTCCCCTCCCCCTGCTGGTGCTCTCTCTCTCTCTCTCTCTCTAAAATAAATCAATAAATAAAATCTTAAAAAAAAAAAGGTCCTATTATATACAGTAGGCATCTCGTCTTCTGAATTTGATCTTTTGTTTAAAACAATTCCAGTAGAACACACTATAACACTGTGGAATTAAAGTATAGGGCTATGGTAGAAACTACTTGTTTTCTTCCTAAATCCATTTTGCCTTTCATCCATAGTAGTAAAATGGCTAGGTGGGTACATTGCCATCCAGAATATGATTATATCACGCAGCCTCCCTTGCAGATAGATGGGACTATGCGAGTAATTTGTGGCCAGTGTCATGTAAGTGGTAGTGTCCTATGGCAGTTTTCAAGATCTATCCTAAAGAAAGAGTTGGCATATACAGTGCATCGTCCTTTATTCTTCCCTTGACTTCCCATTCTTTTAAGCGACAGCAGTATTTCCTAGTTCTTGTGTTGCCCTCCAAACTTATTTCTGCACTTCTGCTTTCTCTTCCTGGGCAGTTAAAGGTGTACTCTTAATATTGTGGTTAAGAGTATGGGTGAGCTTCAGTAAGCTCTTTAACTTATCTGTGCTGAAGTTTTATCATCTGTAAAATGGAGTTATTCTGAGAATTAAATCATATAAAATTCACATATTTCTATATATATGAGAGTACCTAGTGATAGTATTACCTCCAGTGCCATTTTTCTTACTGTTATCATCTGTTTTAGTAGCAAATAAACACTTTTATCCCAGTGTTATATAAATCAGACCCAAAATGTAAACACTTTGAAAATCACAATTACCAATTCACAATTTGTTCTCTTAAAAAGCAGGGATAGGACAGGGCACCTGGGTGGCTCAGTCGTTAAGCATCTGCCTTCAGCTCAGGTCATGATCTCACGGTCCTGGGATAGAACCCCACATCGGGCTTCCTGCTCAGCGGGAAGTCTGCTTCCCCCTCACCCACTCCCCCTGCTTGTGTTCCCTCTCTCACTGTGTCTCTCTCTGTCAATTAAATGAATAAAATCTTAAAAAAAAAAGTGGGGATGGGGAAAGTTTACCTAAAATCATCTTTTTATTTGTTTTCAAATCCAGAATACCCAGACAGAACTGTTTTTTCTATCAGGTTTAACCTAATTTCTGTTTTACATTCAAGTTCCCAAATAGCTGTTGTTTGCCTCTGTTGTTCAGAACCACAATAGTGCCAGGCACATAATAGTTGCTCAGGAAATATTCATTGCATAAACACATAAAAATTGTAGAGAAGTCAAAATCCATAAGACCTCAGGGACTTACGGTCTTTAACTCCAGTTTTGTTTCCAGACCACTAAATAAAGCCCCTCCAAAGCCATCCCTACTGAAATTTAAAGGCAGCTACTTCGGAGAGGTGTTAGTATAAGGAGTCTTTTCCTGAAATAAACACAACAAATGAATACTTGCAAAGGGAAAATAATGAATGTTATTATATCTTCATCCAGGTGTTATTTCTAGTATCCTATGTGAAGGCTACTATTCAAAAACAGAGAATGACTTGGAAAAAAAATGAAATGCTCTTTTTTAATACTGCTAGAACCCAAGTTTCAATTAATGTGTCAAAGCAATGTTATTCTTTTTTTTTATATAAAGCTTTTTTATTTATTTGCTTGACAGAGAGAGAGACCAGGAGCGAGCACAAGTAGGGGGAGCTGTAGAGAGAGAGGGAGAAGCAGACTCCCCGCCGAGCAGGGATCCCAATGCGTGACTCGATCCCAGTACCCTGGGATCATGACCTGAGCTGAAGGCAGATGCTTAACCGACTGAGCCACCCAGGTGCCCCAAGGCAATGTTATTTTGAGGTTATGGCCAACCTGCTGGAGCAGAACATAGAGGGCTAGATGTAAATGTGTGCTTGCTTTTGTTTGAGCAAAATTACAGCAAGAAAATTTGGGTGCATAGGAGAATATATTGTCTGTTTACAAACTGTCCTTTTAGACCAAGTCTGCATGTTTTGGAGGGAAAATTAAAGGAAACTTTTTATGAAGAACAGAGACACACAAGATATAAGCAGTGCTCCATCTGGTTAGAAAGGTGTTAAACAATCCTTTTCATTTGTTGTTATCTCTGTACAGTGGAATTATGCACACTTTTTCCTCTTTTTTTTTAAGTTCTCTGTACCTTGCAAATTTTCTGTAATGAAAATACTTTTTTAAAATAGTAAAAAAAATGAACAAATAGCAAATGGGAAAGCAAGTCAACAGAAACCTACAACATTCAACTAGATAGGTAACACTATCTGAAATTAGCACAAATGAGATGATAACTTTGTAAATGTTTTAAGAATTAGTAATGATTGGCTGGAGAAAAAAAAAGAGATATAGTGAAGTAGTGAAAGCCTGTGCTGAAATTGTGAATATTATAGAAGGAGTAAAAACCAAGAGGATACATGGAACAGAGCCAATAATTAATAATAAAGGCACATCTTTGTGGCAAAATAAAATCAAGAAGAAACATTTGGGCCTGTGAAATAGGGTATGGACTTTCAAATTATGGAGTTATAAATTATAAAAATTTTAAATTATAGATTAAAGAGATACTGAAGAACCAAATGTACAAAGGTATGAACCAAGTAGTTTGGATATGGGCCAACTACCTAATCTCAGTGATCTCATCTATAAAGGAGGATACAGTCTACTGGTAAAAATGTTTATGATGATTTAATTAGGAAATAAATGCCAAATGATCTTCATCAAACATTTTTTCTCTTAAATTTCACTTCTCTTGAAGAAAGGAATTCCAGAATTGTTTGGTTAGCACTAGCTATTAATGGAAGAAATTTAAAAAAATAGATTTTAGAAAATGCTTAATTTTTTGAAAAATAGGTATATTATGTTTATCTTCTAACTTTAATAACTAACTTTTAGTAAACTACATAACTATATGAATATAAAGAAAAAGTAAAGAATAACCATACAAAGAAACCTACAGTGATGCACACCGTATTACGAATGCAGGTATTACAACACTAAATGTAAACCTGCTAATGTACCTTTAGCATAAGTGGCAACAAGAATAAAACTGCGAATATGTAAAACGTCATTTGAGAATTAAATTCTAAAATCAACACATTGTGGATCCTAACTCAGATAACCAGACATCACCTTAAAGAGATAGAAATGAACAAAAAGAAATGCCAATTCCAAGGAGCCAACAGTGACTGGACCCCTCAAAGTACCATCTGGGAAAACAGTGTTCTTTGAGAGAAATCAATTAACTAATTTCACGACAATCTGTCAGCCTATATGTGGTCATCAGAGTCTGGGACCAGCAAATCTTTGAATTATTAGGATGGGAGTTCTTGCTCTGATTTGAAGCTCAGCCAGCAACTTTCTGTCAGTTTGCTTTCCATGAAGTTTGCCTACAGGGAGAGAATGTGCTGATATGCAAGCTGCAAATATTTCTTTCACTTAGCACTTATATTTATCATTTAAATTAATAAATTAGCACTTTGCTTTTTTATGATCAGTCTCCTGTCATCTGTGCTCTGTTGGCATCTGTCATTCTAATAAACTATGTGACAAAGACAAGGTCAGGTATAATATCTAGAAGATCAAGGATTGAGCCCTTTATCATGCCAATCTATTTTCCCCAGGAATCTTCCTCAACTCCCCACTTTTAATAACAAACCCAATGTATACAAAATAAGCCTCAATTATTGTATTTTTCAATGTTAATCATCTATTGCAGGCATACCTTTCCTACCAAAAGGCCAACTCCTTGTTTCAAATCGACTTTGACAGCAAATACAAGAAAAAAAAAAAAGTTTATTATTTTGGTGAAGTGAGTAAAATGAGTAAACATCATCAAACTATTATAGTAGTATGTATTAAACCAAAAAGCATAGAGGTGATAAGCTTTATATTTAGAAAATTAACTGAGGTAACAAATCAAAGAAGAAAAATATCATTGAAAGGAGACCAATCAGGAGATGATAGGAGGAATAAGGACCCTCATTAGCAGGGATGGAGAGAAGATTTATATTTCGGAAACCCTTAATATGTGTTTTTAATTGCAACTACAAAAGCTGGCTGGCAATTAAGCAGAAAAGGAGTTTGTTAATAGGATATCGAGTAGCTCAAGAACTGAGAAAGCTAGAAAACCATTAAGAGATTCCCAGGTGAACTTTCAGTAACAATGCTACAAACCTAGCTACCAAATTGACCAAATGAGAAAACATTCCTTTTCCACTGAAGCTGCTGATGGTGATGATATGCAGCAAATATTATTGCCAGGAACTAGGGGTTAACACACTGCTACTTCTTTTCCAGGATATATTTTTTTAATTTTTTATTTAAATGCAATTAGCCAACATAGAGTACATCATTAGTTTCAGATGTAGTGTTCAATAATTTATCAGTTGCATATAACACCCAGTGCTCATCACATCATGTGCCCTCCTTAATGATCCAGGATCTTGACCTTATAATTATTATTAGGCACCTCTGACATCTCCCCTAAACACAATTGATTCTGTATGGAACCTCCTTCCTCAGTTTGCTTATTTTTAAATCAGACCGTCAAACAAGTCTACTAATTGTTACAGACAAGGTACCAAATGCAAAAATTGGGGAAGCTGGTTTTTCTTGCCTCCACATTGGCAGAGGCAGTAGTCTAAAGAAGGAAATTTCCCCAAGGATAACACATGTGATAAAAAATGTTGGGTGTTCCAGAAAACAATGATACATTCTCTTATGGCGAGACATTTTAGAATTCAATTTTTTATATTGATTGGAAGTGGTTTGTAAGATGTGGTGAAGGTGAAGAGTGAGGGAGAAGGAGCTAGAGCAGCAAGACTGGACCCACCAGGAGCCTTCCCTGGGAACTACACTCAGCATCTCAGCTGCCATAACTTTGAACTGTGTCTGGGAGCATCTGTGGTTTATCTTAATTTATTTCTGTGCATCTGTTAACAAGATGTGTCCTAAGGTACCAGAAAAGCCTAAGAGAGGCTATTTTTGGAGGTCTGGATGCTCAAAAATTTGTTCTTATAAATTAATGGTAATTGCTTCTTTGCTTTATGCCATTTTGACTTATGAAAAGTTTCATAAGGAATTCTGTACTTTTGGATACTGGGAGAAACCTGTAATATACTCCATAATTACTTATTATTTCATGAAGCCTGTGTTTTTATTATTAATTTCTATTAGTTGCAAAACCAAATAGATTTAAAAAACAGCAAAAGCACTCCCTTAACCTTATGAATTTATTAAGGCTCTCTTTTTCAATCTCAGATATTATACTTTTAAAAAAAATTTTGATTTTTAGAGGAACTCAGTTTAAGTGTTTGGGAACCATGCTGTGGGATTTCTTCAGTCTTGCTGCTGTATTTCCCACTTAAGTGTTTTTTGGGTGTGTTAAAGTGATATCATAATCTCTTACCTTCATAGACTTAGCCCTCTCCTGTATGGCTAAATCCTTAATCATGGTGTTAATGTGCCAGTCTGCCCACACACCTAGATGTCCTCACGATATTTAAATTCTTTTTTTTTTAAGATTTTTTTTTTTATTTGAGATAGAGAGCAAGTGAGAGAGAGAGAGAGCATGAGCACGAGCAGCTGGGAGGAGCAGAGGAAGAGGGAGAAGCAGGCTCTCACTGAGCAGGGAGCTCAGTGTGGGACTTGATTCCAGGACCCTGGGATCATGACCTGAACCAAAGGCAGACACTTAACCGACTGAGCCACCCAGGCGCCCCTCAGCATTTAGAATCTTCACAAAGCAATGTCTCTAGTACCTGCCAGAACTTTCCTGTAATTTTCAGAAATACTTGTATAAATCAATCCAGATCTGGACTTTAGATTACAAGTGGATACATTTTTAAAAATAATACTCTATCAAGTGAATTATTTATAACAGAAAATAATTCAAGTATAAGAACAGGTCCCTGAAAAACTTGAAATTTTGATGGTTAAGAATCACTTCTTTTGGTTTTACAGGTTAAAAATGGGCCACCAATACTTCAGTGCTGGGACAAAGATGCCCTAGGACAATGGTGATGGTAATTGTCTGGAAGTTAGAGACTGAATAGAGAAGGATTTTCCAGGGCCAAGATGAGAAAAGGGAGTCACGTGACCAATAGTTGAAATCTTATAAAAGGTATCTTGAAATTATTTTCTACTAGAAGTGATATCTAGGTTTTTTTTTTAGATTTTTAAGTTTTTCTTATTATTTAACATTCAAAATTTCATATACTTAGTATGTAAAAAATCAGTCAGTACTGGAAGAATAACCCCAGTGTTATCTTCAGAGAGTAGGTTGAATTTAACTGCTGAGTTCACTATGCAGTTCTCAAAATAGTGCTTTTTCTACCCCCTGGATGGGTTGCCTAAGTTCTTCATTCACTTCAAAAAAGTTGGCTTCAAAAGGATTGCCTTGAGTTAACCTGCAAATGTGAGTGACAGCTTCAAGGTACAACTTATGAATTAATACAATTAATCATTCACTAAAATAATAGAAGCGTCCATTAAACATCAATTAACTGTTTTTATTTTAGGAAATGTTCCTTCCATTCCTTCCACAAAATATCAATTTAAATGGATGTATTTAAGTCACCTTTAACCCACAATTTAAAGTAATCATTAACTCGAAGAATAATGTATATGAGTTCTCTGACAGAAGATGGAAAAGTAAATTGATTTATCAAATAAAATGCTACAATTTCTGCCTGAGTTTTGCTCCAGGAAGCAAACTAATTCTTCCAATTTAGCTATTGTTATCTAGGTATTAGGAGGATGACAATGAGATTGAATCACTCTAAGAAGTCAGTGAGTGAGATCTCCACCCACCGGCCCCAGGGGTTTCTGCATTTTCAGTGGACAACGTTTTACAGGGAATATGACACAGCAAAATGAAAAAAAAAAATTAAGTTATGACAAGGAGATATTTTTGAACTTGGATACATTTTTAGACTGTTAAATCTTAACCATCTCAAAGTCTATACTAGTCTGCTTGGGCTGCTATAAGAGAATACCACAGACTGGGTGGCTCATAAAACGTATTTTTCTTTCTCACAGTTCTGAAGGCTTGGAAGTCCAAGATAAGGCACTGGCAGAACTGGTATCCAGTAAGAGCCTGCTTCCCAGTTTTGTCTAAGGCAGTCTTCTAACTATAACCTCACAGGGCAGAGAGGCAAGGAAGCTCACTGAGGTCCCTTTTATAAGGACACTAATCTCATCCATGAAGGCTCAGCTCTCATGACCTAATCACTTCTCAAACCCCACCTCCTAATATCATTCCATGGAGGAATAGGTGTCAACAAAAGAATTTGGGGGTTATACAAATATCCCTTCTATAGAAGACTATTTTCCAGATTACCCCTGCCCTTGATGAGGCTTCTTTGTTCACATGTTCTTTATACATGTGTAGTCTGTTCATGGGAAAATTTGATTTTAGGATAATTTTCTAAAGCTACAGAGAATTTAGGAGAATAAGGGATGTTCTTTTACCATAAACAAGTCAGATTATTATTTGGCTTAATTTCTCTTTTTCAATAAAAAATAAGAAAGAAAAAATTCATTAAAGGTTTGTATTTTAAACTGTTCATGTGAAAATAAATACTTCATATCTTATTTAACTTGACACTCTAATGACTAGGTAAATGGAAATATTTCTTCTTTTTGTCCCATACTCTTTCATTTCATTATGTGATACTGATGACAAGCTTTTCACCTAGATTGCAGTGAGCAGGCTTGAGCATCGCCTGCCAGGAGTGATTAATACCAATCAAACAGAATTTGTTCAGTTGGAAAGACTGGCAGAAAACATTTATCATCTTCTCAAGGAATTACAGTTCCATATTGGCTCTGTGCTTGAGATAAAGAGGATACAAATGCATTTGCTCCAGTGTTCACCTTGTTATCATATTTATTGAGCTTATTTTCCCAAGCAATGAAAGTGACTGTGCCCACCCTTCTCAATGGCCTTCATGCTTAAATTGCAAACATTGACAATCTTTCAGTAATAATTCTAATGTCCAAATCTTAAAATCAGGGAGAAACCAACTAACACCCACTAGGACAAATGTTAAGCTCAGACTCCTTCTTAGATCTTTTAGATAATGAAATATAAATTAGATGTTACCAACCTCACATGTTGAGGCATTCGTTTATGCTTCCCTAAGTGTTGCATTTTAGCATAAGTTAGCAAGCGTACTTTACTATTTTTATCCCTCCCAGGGAAAGAAAGATGTTAGCAGAGTTCCTACCAATACCACCACTGATTTCTGGTTCAAGAGGGTAAAACTGGGTAGCTGATATAGACCCCAGGAGGACAGGATGGCAGCAATGAGAAGAGCAGGAATGGAACATTTGCTGATCTGTTACAGCTGCCTCCTATCTCTCCAACGCTCCCCCACTGACCAGTTCCAAGCTCTGTGCTCTCAGTCCTACCTCCAAGTTCCCAAAAGTTCACATCCCTTTCCCTTTGCTGTGCACCTTCTGACTCCAAACCTGGTTACTTCTATTCAGTCCTCCCAGGGTCTAGGGAAAATGTAGTTTATCTCCCCCTCTAACTTCTCTCCAGTCTCATGTTTTGGTGTAAACTCTGCCAGGCTTTCCTCAAAACACTTCTCTTTCATTTTTTAAAAGTCTCTGTTGCAGTTAAAAATAAACATTAAAATAAGCATTTCTGCTATAATAATTTTCCTCAAGGCTATGTGGTGGCTTCCCACTAACCAGAGAGAGATCATAGACAAAGAAAAGAAAAGCATATGTGGAAAGCACACACCCATTGTCTTGTGGTTTGTTCTTTCCTTCACATAGCAAACATTTATCCAGGATTTGCCTTTTATGGCCAGGCCCTCAAGGGGCTCACTGACTAATGGGTCGGACAGAACAACAACAACAACAAAAACAATCCTTACAATACCTTACATCAAAATAAGTGTGTGTACACAGTGTATATCTAAGAGGCCCACAGAGAATATTTGGAAGGACACTTGATCTGCCTTTTAGCGAAGAACAAGAGTTAAGAGAGTTCCATCTAGACCAATGGAACAATGGGAGCAAACACAGAGGCATAAGTAAGCAGGGTACACCTGGGGAATGAAAAGTGGTTCAGTTTGCCCACCGATGACAGCTGGTGAAAGGGAAACAGAAAGCGGAATTCATACCAGAAAAGGTCTTATTTATCATCATAAGCACTTTGAACATTAACCAAAGCAAGTAAGCCATTACCAAACCTCAGAAAGATTTTTTTAAAGATTTTATTTATTTATTTGACAGAGAGAGACACAGCATGAGAGGGAACACAAGCAGGGGGAGTGGGAGAGGGAGAAGCAGGCTTCCTGCTGAGCAGGGAGCCCGATGCAGCACTGGATCCCAGGTCGCTGTGATCATGACCTGAGCCGAAGGCAAATGCTTAACAGACTGAGCCACCCAGGCGCCCCACCTCAGAAAGATTTTAAACAGAAAGTAATACAAGTAGATTTACAAAACACATGGTTAATCACTGTAAGTATATAAGATGGTTTGGAGGGAAAAGAAACAGAACACAGGGCACTGCATTTATCTAACAGAAATTATGAGAGCCTTAAGGCAATGGAAGCAGACATTTTCAATTCAGGTTTTCAATATAGAAACCCTATCAAACAATATTTATACATAATGCTGTTTCTTTCTAATTAGCTACAGCACAGATTATGCAGTATAGTCAGCATCAAGTTATGTTGTTCTCTTGAAATTCCTACTCTAAAACACATGGTGGTTGCAATTTGGGGAAAATACCCTCTTTCCCATGATAGAGGGGGTGGCCATGTATTGACATGTACCACAGGCACAAACCTGGCAAATAGTTAACAAATTCAAGTCAAATCTTGTTTTATCTTTTGATGACATTAAAATATAAAAATGCCTAACAATTTGTTTTACCTAAAAATGCTGCTTTTGACTTGATAATTATAGCTTAAAAAAGCAGACTAAAAAGTGCTGTGTAACATAATTCTTCAACCTAGACACATAAACCAATCTTAAAATCCAGTTTGTGTCCTTTCAGTAAGCTTGGGATTCCTGCTTGTGACAGAAGCCATAAACAGTTTCTTACTAATAAGATTTTAGAAAAGGTCACAAGTAGGAAACTGTGAAGGTGGAAGTTCACAGTTAGTACTTCAGGTACTCACTAAATAGCATGTGTTGCCTGAAGCTGTTTATTCAAGTCAGAACTTTTATTAACTGCATTCTTTTCTTCTGGAAGATAGGATTCAACTATAAATTATTTGGATAGGCTACAATCTCCACATTAATTTACCGAGGCTTTTATCCTCCTACACTGAAGTGTATTTCTTAATACAACTCAAAAAGCATCAAGTACCTCATCCAACCTGTTCACCAACTCTAAATGGGATTTGACATTACGAGGTCAGCATTGCTTTTCCTCATAGATGACTAACAAATTTACGGAGACATAAGTTCACTGTTCTCACATGGATCACTGCGCAACAGACCAGTGGTTTTTGATCACAACATTTAGGTTTCAGTTATTAAATGAAAGCGGAAACTCGAGCTGTGACAAATTGCTTGGCACCTAAACAATGATCCAGAGAGTTACCCAGAAGGAAAGCCAACATGTCTTTAGGTTTCAAGACAGAAACTTGGCCAGAAATAATGAAATTACATTATTTTGTAAATTTTACAAAATTCAGCAATTAGAATAAATTAAAATATGATGTACAGTCTTAACATTGCATTCATTTACATGAAATTCTTTTTTGAAAATATAATGAGTTTCAATTTTTCTGAAAATTTCCACAAAGCTAATATTTATAGCATAAAGTAAATATTTATAAAATTAAAGTTTATTTTGTCATGTGCTAACGTTTTAATTAAATTCAAAACCTGAGAATGGAAACTGATTGCCCTATTACTAGAAAAGCCAAGCAAGTGAAGAGAAAAATTCATGTGAATCTCCAGTGAAAAGGTGATTCCTAGTTTATTGGCTATGTCCACGTTAAGTTACAAATTGAAATGAAGAAACTACTCATATATTCCAATGTGTCCAAATACAGGAAAGATTTGACTTGGGACAAGTGATTTAGGAATGGCTTGTTCGTAGGAAAAATCAGCAGTGGCATATTGTGTCACAAGCCACAATTTCAACTTTTGCTTCCTAAATCAGAGAAACTTGCAAGTGACTGGTCTGGATAGATGCCTTCTCTTATTCATGCATCCATGATGGTAATTGCACTCCCTTTCTTTACTTAGGCAACAAGATCTCCATGCTTAAAAATAGTAACTTCACCTCTCTTTCACCCCTCACTTCTACTTCATTGCTCTGTCTTCATCCCCATAGTTGGAAAACATGTTTTCAATATCTTTGGTTATAAACCTGAAAGCATTCTGCCATTGAAAGCATAGATACTCGTAGAATCAATGTTATAATGCTTGTTGAGTAGAGATGAAAAGCACTAAAGAAATCCCTTTTCCAATGCATAATTCATATGTCAAGTCAAAAAAATGTACTAAGGATGCAGTATATGCCAGGTACTAGATATATGAGAAGCAAGAAACAAAACTTCTAGAAATGTCCTTTCTAGTAGGGGACAAAGACAAAAAATAATTACAATACAGCTAGTGGGCACTATAGGTTATTTACCTAACATTCATTCTTCCTTTTTTTTTTTTAAGATTTTATTTATTCATTTGAGACACAGAGATACAGAGAGAGAGAGAGAGAGAGAGAGAGCATGAGCAGGGAGAGAGGCAGAGGGAGAGGAAGTAGCAGGCTCCCCACTGAGCCAGGAGCCTGATGTGGGGCTCGATCCCAGGACCCTGGGATCATGACCTGAGCTGAAGGCAGACACTTAACCATCTGAGCCACCCAGGCACCCCAATTCTTCCCTTCTTCTAAATCGAACATCTTCTATAAGACTAAGGATCCAAAGTATGTCTTTAGTAGTCTAAGCCGGTGGTCTTCAATTGGGAGCGTTGGGAGTGGTGTTGCTGATCAGGAAATATTAGGCAATGTCTAAGACATTGTTCATTGTTACAACTTGGGGGAAGCATGTAGTGCCTAGAATCCAAGAATGTTGCTAATACTCTACAATGCACAAAGTAAAGAAGTATCTGATCTGAAATGTCAGTGGTCTCACCATTGGCCTAACCCTGGTCTAAATTGAGGGTAGTAACCCTATACCTTCCTGATTTAGTCATTCAGTAATGAGATTATAATTTTCTTCAGCAACTGCCATTGGTCCGGTTGGTCTAATCAGAATAATGGGGGGAAGCCTTTCTCTTTCATCCTTCAGACTTGAATAAGGAGACATTTTGCTCCATTATTTCTTGCAATTATCTTGGATTCATTGGGCAGTCATACAGAGAATAAAGCCAACACAAGGAAGCATGCAAAAACCCATTTATTTGCCAAGGGAGAACCAGAGACTTGATAATAGCATACTTTGTGGGGGCTTCAATGTGAAATAATACGTTTCCTCATTATCTAAGTTAATTTGTATCAGGTTTTTTTGTCATTTAAAGGTCTCCTAAGCATAGATAATATTAAGATATACTTATGTACTGGGGACTTTAGGGGAGTGCAAAGAGATAACTAGTAAAGTCTAGAAAAGTCTGGAATGGTTTCTCCAAGGAAGAGGTGTCTGAGTTAGGTCTGAGTCAGCCAGATGCAGGTGTGGTACAGAAAGTGTATTACAGATAACGTGAGCAGCCTGTACTGAAACCTGAAAATAAGAGATGACATGACTCATTGGAGGAACTAGGAACAGGTCAGTATGGCTAGAATGAGAGATGCATGGGTTATGGGTGAGCAAGAATTACAAGAGTATGACCCTCAAGAGCTGGCTGGGGACTCATTCTGAAGGACCCATGTGCCAAGCCAAAGAGTTCAAACATTTTATTGAAGCCATAAGGAACCACTGAATGATTATAAGCCTTAGGTGATGCAATTATATTTGTGTTGTAGCGATAGAATTACATTCGGGGTGTCTAAAGATCACTGTAACTATGCTGTGAAGACTAGAATGGAGAGAAAAAATAATAAAAGAAGCCAACCGTATTAGGGGCTGTTAGAGTAAGCTAATAGCAGGTGTTGGAAGCGGGGCCTAAGATGATGACAAGACTAGAAAGAAAAGAATAGACAACATTAAATACTAAACCGTTTGAAAGAGGGTCGATTAGAGAGGAAGATTCACTAGTTTACTGGAGGAAGAGATGAGGGAAAGATAAACAATAATAATGAGACTCATGATCCAAGAAACTTAATAGAAGTGGTATATTCACTCACTGTGGAACACAAGAGTACTCACACTTGTGAAGTGGGTGATGGGTTAAGCTGTTGATCTACTAAGGTTGAGGGAGGGAAACACTTTTCTGTAGCAGGACTCTAGCGATTTGTAGTGGGAGTCCTGCAGGAGCTAGGGCATGAGAAATAACCACTGACATGTCTTAAAATCAGAGAGAAAAATGGCCTCCCAAAGATATTCATACCTATTCTCTGTGTACTCTCTTTATTAGTCAGAATTCTCTAGAGAAATTGAACCAATAGTGTGTGTGTGTGTGTGTGTGTGTGTGTGTGTGTGTGTTGTCTAACGAGAGAGAGAAAGAGAAATGGATGATAAGGAAAAGGCTCATGCAATTATGGAGGCTGACAAATTCTAAGATCTTTAAAGTGAGTTGACAATCTGAACACCCAGCAGAGCCAAAGGTTTAGCTGCTGTCTGAAATAAAGGCCTGAGAAATAGAAGAACAGGTAGTACAGCTCCAGTTCAAAGGGTGGCTGTCTCAAGAACCAGGAAGAACCGATGTTTCAGTTCAAGTCTGAAGGCAAGAAAAAAGTTGATGTTCCAATTTGAAAGCAGTCAAGCAGGAGATATTGTCTCTTACTCAGGGGAGGGTCAGCATTTTTACTCAGTCCTTCAACTGACTGGATGATGCCCACCCACATTAGGAAGGCAATCTGCCTTACCCAGTCTAATGATGATAATCTCATTCAAAAACATCCTCACAGAAATATCCAGAAAAATGTTTGACAAATATCAAATATTGGGTACCTAGTGGCTCAATGAAGTTGACACATAAAATCACCATCACAGTAAGCCCACCTGGCAAAGTTGAATTTTCAGATATTAAGTTAGAATATCGAGAATATCCTGGATCATATGAGTGAACCCAGTATAAAAACCATGGTTCTTGTAAGAAGGAAGCAAATGCATCAAAGAGAAGAGTTGTGACAACAGAAGCAGAGTTTGGAGTGATGTATTTTGAAGGTAAGGCAAGGGCCCATGAACAAAGCAAAGCAGACAGGCTGGAAAAGCTGGAAAAGTCAAGGAAACCGATTCTCAGCTAGTACCTACAGAAGGACATGGAAGAAATGACACCCCTGACACTGTGATTTAGGACTTCTGATGTCCAACACTGTAAGAAAATACATTTGTATTGTTTTAAGCCACGGAGTTTGTTGTAATTTGTTACACAAGCAGTAAGATAGTGTGTATGCCTGGAACTTCTGAATGGAATGGTCAGCAGGAAAAATATGTATCACAATAGTCATATGTCTACCACGAAATTAATTTAAGCCATTTGGAAGTATCTTTGTTGAACTTGAGGGAAAGAGAGTTTGTAAACACCTTGCCTGTATTCTCTCACTTAATACAACAATCTCTTGAGTTAGGACTGTAATTTTCTCTATTTCATGGATGTTGAACTGAAGCAGGGAGGTTAAGGAGTTGATACAATGTCACATGGTTGGAAAAAAATGGAATCTTCAAGAAGAGTATGGAAAACTATTTGTCTTATGTTTTTTTAGAGTATTGAGGTGAGGATAAGTTCACATATTCTTTTTAGTTTACGATCTTGGCCTTCTGCTAACATTCTGTATTACAGCTGTGTGATTAAGGAGAAAGCAGTGCCTGAGGGATTTCTAGTGTACAGTCTAGGGTTGGCAAGGCTTAAGGGCAAGTCACATAGTATTAGACAAGTTGCATTTTCCCAAAGTTGTCTGCCTTTTTGCTGTTGTAAGATTTGACTCAAATGTTCTATCTTTTTTGAATTTCCTCCTACTCATACATGTTTTACTATGGGTGTAGTGTTAATATGTGACTTTAATTTACACACTATAGATAAATTTTAATAATTTTATGTTTTTTGATTTTTAAGTGAACTATCAGTTACTCCTACATTTACTTACTATGTTTAGTTACTGAGTTCTAAAATAAAAAACTTTGTGAGATCCTGGTGTAATCAGGTTACTGCTGTATTCAGATTGCTTATATTTATTTTTGGTATAAAACACAACCATCAGTCACTGATGCATATCTATAAGATTTCTGATTACAGAAGAGCTTTAACCACAAAATAACATATGCTTTCTTATTTTACATAGTCTACAGAATGCTTATATTCTTCTGTCTTGTTCAGTAAATTCTACAGGTTAAATGCCTCCCCCTACCAGGATCTCTGCCTTCAAAATGTGAAGAGTTTTGTACTTCATGCTACATAGTTTTTGAAACCAAATTTGTCTAAATGTTATCTGTGGAATTATGTTCAAATGTGATAATCAGTGATCTAACAGGAGCTAGAAAACTTTTTCAGTAAAAGGATAAATAGTATTTTATCTATGTAGGCCTTATGATCTCCATCACAACTACTCAGCACTTCCACTCTGCTACTGTCACAGGTGAGCAGCCTTTGACAGACAGTATATAAACAATGGCGGTGGGTATGTCTCAATATAACTTTCTCTTTTACAAAATAGGCTACAGGTCACATTCATAGTCGTCTTACCTCTGAGTTTCAGAACCTCAGTAAGGTTGAGAGAGCAAATATTGTGGTTATTTGGAGAGGGGATGCAGGGGCATTGGTAAGATTGGGCGGTGAAAATTTTTGCCCTGATAGTTTCTTAGTTGTCTCCTTAGAGACGTATTTGTTTCTGAGCGTTCTGTGCTGTTTCTCTCTACCTAATCCAGTTGGAGGCAATGAAAATAAATGCTTGGATAAATAAATAAAAAGCACACAAAAAATAATATATTTAAGAACTCTCAATAAGCAGTAGACTACTAAGAGTTTAGAAGCTCCAAATTTGGCATAAACAGACCTCTGGTCCCTCTCCATTTTTATGCAATCTTCCCTGAATAGTTCTGCTTTACATTCCAAATTGCAACTTAACTTTTTTTATTATTGCAATAACTAGGACTTCAGAACAAGTTTCTGTCTACCTTGTCTCTTAGAGAAAATGACTATCACTGTGTGGGCATTGTACAATGACTCTTAAGGGAGAAAAAATGAGAAAGCCACAATCCGCTTCATCCATTAGGACTACAGCCCTGATTGTCCTGCTACACAGTCACTTCACAATTGAGTTCTCAGCTGAAAAGAATTGAGGAAATGGTGTTGGGGCTCCCTAGCAAACAGAAAGAAAGGACAGAAAGTAAAGTAGCAACAAGACCATTGTTGAAGAATCTCATTCCTCCAGGCTTCCCAGGCTATCATATCAGATATGAAACATGCGTGATGATTCAGGACCATAGAAACAATCACTAGGAGAAGATGCAAAGATATTCAGTCTCAGCACAATCACTTGCAAATGATGTCAGGAAACAATTTTGTTCTCCATTTGTACATTTCTTTCACCAGAAAGTTGCTTGCATTAGCGATCTTCCTAACTCTAATAGAGAAATAGCATATCAAGTATAATTGTAAATATAATTGAGGCTTATATAACTACAAAATAAAACTGTAAATCTTCTAAAAGAAAATTCAATGCAGAATGGACCTACTGTTTAAAAAACAAGAAGAAAAAAAAGATTAATAGATATGTGCTCCCATGGAATGAGGGCTCTCATGCATTTAGCGTGAAATTGGTATTCTGCCATTAAAAAAGGGAGACATTTTAGAGACCTTTTCAGTTTTAAGAGGAGGTATTGAAAAAAATTTTTTTTGAAGGGAGTGAAGGAGAGGATCACTATAACAAAGAATTATTGGATATTATGTTATTCTCACCTGATTTAAAAAACACATTAATATCTGTCAATGAGTGTGTTATAGAAATTTTAATAGAGGCACCTCTCATATGCTTCCGTTATTACCTCAGAGGACCATCTCCTGTTTATTAACACAATTTTGTTATCAATGTTCCATTAAAGAAAATTTGGGGGCAAAATGTTCATCAAATCATATTTTCATAGAGTTAAAATAAAAGACTGCAAAAACATATACTTTTATCTAGTAGTAGAAATGTTTAATGTGGTGCCTAATACATGGTAGATACTCTAAAAAAAAACTGAGCATCTAGGAGAGAGATTGTCTGTTTATGTGAAAATTTGTTTTGACTGGATGCCAGAACATGTTCTATCTCTCACATGGTAAGGACTTACTAAAATCTCTGTATCTAAAATCTTCATTTTAACCTGAGAAAATATGGTTTTATTTTATTTATTCATTTAGTATTTATTTATTTATTTTAGATTTTATTTATTTATTTGAGAGAGAAAGAGAGCACACAAACAGGGGCAGGGGAAGAGGGAGAAGCAGACTCCTCGCTGAGCAGGGAGCCCCACATGGAGCTTGATCCTAGGACCCCAGGATCGTCGCCTGAGCTGAAGGCAGATGCTTAACCGACCGAGCCATCCAGGAGCTCCAAAAATATGGTTTCCATTAGATCATCTTGTTACTAGATATTGTTGTATTCCTTTCTATTTCTCCTGTCATTCTGGAGCTTCTCTATATTTTTAGCATGCTATGGACTGAATTGTGTCCCTCCAATATTCATATGTTGAATCTCTAACCCCAATGTGATGGGTTTTGGAGATGGTAACTTTGGGAGGTAATTAGGTTCAGATGTGGTCATTAGAGTGGGATCCTATGATGGGATTATAAGAAAGGTACTCAGAAGAAGGCACTTGCTCTTTCTCTTTCTTGCCTTGCCTTCTGAAGATACAGCAAAAAAAGATGGCCATCTGCAAGCCAGCAAGAGGAATCTCACCAGGAACTGAATCAGCTGTCGCCTTGATCTTTGACTCTAGCCTCCAGAACTCTAAGAAATAAATGTCTCTTTTTAAGCCACTCATTTGTGGTATTTTGTTATAGCAGCCTGAGCTATGATGAGAGGAACTCACTCCTACCTCACCTTCAGGACAAGTTGTAAATATCAGCTCCAGCCCTTAGAGTGGGCACAAAGCCTGCCAGTAAATACACTGGCTCCGTGTAATGAATACCCCTCAGGTGTTCTTTTGGGAATTTAAAGATTTTTCTCATGCTTTTGAACCTGGAAGAATGTAGCATCAAGAGCTCAGAAAGCTGTAATGAAACCATGATGGGAAATCTTCTTAAACAATAGAGTCAACCTTGCAGAAGAATTTCAGATTGGGGATGGGTGAGGTGAGAAAGAAAGAGAGAGAGAGGCAGAGACAGAGGTGTTTTGATTCATCTGAGCCCATGTTTTAAATGGAAGTCAGAAATATCCCTGAATTGTTTTGTTTAATTCGTTTTTTTTGTAATAAAATCAGTTCAAGATATCGTGTATTATCTATTCCTAAAGGACTCACACATGTTTCAACCTCTAAGGATTGAGTTCTAAAAGTATACAGTATTAGTTGGATCTATGATAATATTATACTTCACCATGAGATTATGTAGAACTTCATATGCTAAGTGCTACTCTGTTACCACTAATTAACTAGTAAGTATGATAGAAGCCCTTTCACATTATTTGAGCCCCAGCTTCCTCATTCGTAAAATAGTCTACTCACATCTGTATTTAATGAAGACCCTTGGTACCAGTCTGACCCAGTCTACCTTTCAAATTTAATGTCTTGAGAACCCATTCTCTGAACCATACCCATTATCTCCTAACATGTTATGTGCATTCACCCCTCACTTCACTGAATATAATTTTTGTGCTGTGTTCCAGATGACCTGCTCATATCTCTATATCTGACAAAGAACATTTGATATCTAGACTTGCTTCATTTTCAGTTGTCTTACCCCTCCTGAAAATTATTACATTGCCCCTATACTAATCTACACATGCCTCTAATATGCCTCTTATTGTTTTGAAATGTAATGATTTGGTGGTTTTCTTTTCATGAACATAATTGTGAGAAGTGCTGAGGACTATGGTATTTTCTCAGTATCTTTAGCATGCTCACACATACAGACACACACACACACACACACACACACACACATGCTTTCTGAGGATGGTCTTTTATAGTAATTCACCCATTGCAGAAGTATTGAAAAGTAGTATTTAAAAAATAGCAGAAAATAGGGAGATGAGTTAGAAAAGTAAGATTTTAATTTTGTAGCTTTGGTTTTGTGACTTCAGAGTCTGACATATAGTTAGTATTCAAAAAAATGTTTGTGGTTTGAAAAAATACTCATTGAACAACAGGCTCAGCTCAGGGAATCAATAATGGTGCTACATATCCCTAATAAAATATCTTATTTATTATTGCTTATCAAACCACCCCAAGATTTAAAACAACCAACATGGGGGCACCTGGGTGGCTCAGTCAGTTGGGCATCAGACTCTTGATTTCGGCTCAGGGTTGTGAGATTGAGCCCCCCCTCCAACTCCATGCTAAGCTCGGAGTCTGCTTGAGATTCTTTCCTACTGCCCCTCCCCTGTTCAAGTTCTCTCTCTCTCTCTCTCTCTCCTCTCAAATAAATAAATAAATAAGTAAATACAATCTTTAAAAAAACAAGAACGAACATTTTATTGACTTATTATTCTGTATGTCAGCAATTTATACTGTATTCAGGTGGATGGTTTTTCTACAATCATCTGGACTTTGACTTGGAGAATAGTTGGTCTACAGATTCCCTCCTGCTGGAATGGTTCACCTACTCCAGGTGATCATAACTTCCAACAAGTTAGGTCTATTAATTGCAAGGGCTTCCACAACAAAGTACCACAGACTGGGTAGTTTAAACAGAAACTTATTTTCTCACAGTTCTGGAAGCTAGAAGTCCAAGATCAAGGTGATGGCAGGTTTGGTTTCTTGTGAGGTCTTTCCTTGGCTTGCAGACGGCTGCCTTCTTGCTGTGTCCTCACATAGTCTTTCCCTGTGCTCATACAAGCCTACTGTCTCTCTTTTTGTGTCCAACTCCCCTCTTTTTATGTGTCCAACTCTCCTCTTTTTATAAGGATACCATTCAGAACAGATGAGGGCCCACTTGCATGAGTTTATTTAACCTTAATTACTCTTTAAAAAGTTTTATCTCCTACAGTCACAATCTAAAGTACTGGAGGTTAGGACTTCAGCACATGAATGGAGGAGGTACACAGTTCAACACATAACATTAGCTAAAGCTGCCTCAATGACGATACCACTTTCTAAAAAAGCAAAGTATACTCTTTTTTGCACTTTGGCTTAGAATCCATGCACTTCTGCCACACTCAGTTATTCAAAGCAAAACACAAGTCTAGATTCAAAGATGGGAAAATACAAATAACAGCAAAAGGATGTACTTTGGGAAGACTCACTTCACCCATCTTTGTAAATGATTGCTAATGGAGTGCACGTACCCCTTCGGATCCCTACATTTCTGTGGAAAGAGCCAAGACGTCCATCGACAGATGAATGGATAAAGAAGAGGTGGTGTATATATATATATATATATATATATATATATATACACATATATATATATATATATACACAATGGAATATTATGCAGCCATCAGAAGGAATGAGATCTTGCCATTTGCAACGACGTGGATGGAACTGGAGGGTGTTATGCTGAGCGAAGTAAGTCAATCAGAGAAAGACATGTATCATATGACCTCACTGATATGAGGAATTCTTAATCTCAGGAAACAAACTGAGGGTTGCTGGAGTGGTGGGGGGTGGGAGGGATGGGGTGGCTGGGTGATAGACATTGGGGAGAGTATGTGCTATGGTGAGTGCTGTGAATTGTGCAAGACTGTTGAATCACAGATCTGTACCTCTGAAACAAATAATGCAATATATGTTAAGAAAAAATTAAAAAAGAAGAAGATAGCAGGAAGGGAAAAATGAAGGGGGGGAAATTGGAGGAGGAGATGAACCATGAGAGACTATGGACTCTGACAAACAAACTGAGGGTTCTAGAGGGGAGAAGAGTGGGGGATGGGTTAGCCTGGCGATGGGTATTAAGGAGGGCACGTTCTGCATGGAGCACTGGGTGTTATGCACAAACAATGAATCATGGAACACTACATCAAAAACTAATGATGTAATGTATGGTGATTAACATAACAATAAAAAATTTAAAAAAGATTTCTAATGGAAATATTGATGAAAATAATTATTTTTTTAAAGGTTTTATTTATTTATGAGAGAGAGAGAGCACATGAGAGGGGGGAGGGTCAGAGGGAGAAGCAGACGCCCTGCCGATCAGGGAGCCTGATGTGGGACTCTATCCAGGGACTCCAGGATCATGACCTGAGCCGAAGGCAGTCGCTTAACCAACTGAGCCACCCAGGCACCCTGAAAATAATTATTTTTAAAGAATCTTGGAGGAATGTCCATAGAACATAGCCATGAAGAAAAATAAATTCTGGTAGACATAATAGTTAAAACCGAACCATAGCAAGGAAAATACTTTCCCAGAAGATCCAAACTTCTCATTCTTCTAAGAAATGCTGCTAAGTCCTTAACTTGTACCACTATACATAATCCTCAAGTCCATACTAAGATATTTATACAATTATTAATTACATTTTATAAATAGAGAAATTAAGATTTCTTGTGATTAAGTAATTGTTTATGATTTAGGATTGCTAATTTATAAGCTGAACTATTAGATAATTCATCAAGATCACTATATTTGTGAGCTATTTAGTATCAATGCCAAAGGTTCCAATAAGAGGGACTTAATTTATTTTTGATAACTGTGAAGTTTATATAATATAGGTCAATACAGATTGCATTATGATTAATAACACCTTACTTATTCTACCTTGAATTTATCATCTATCTTATTTTAAGGAGATAATTTATCTTTACATATCTAGTTTTTTATTTTTAACAAGACAGTTAATTTTTAGGATCAATCTCTGTAGAGTTTGCAATATCATAGATTGTAGTTATTTCTTTTAACACACAAGTGAGCTCAAAATGTAACTTATTTTGAGCCATACAGTGATTATGTATGCAGAAGCATACTTTTTTTAAGCATACTTTAAAAAATTTGGACTTACAACTCTTGCTAAAGGAATGGCATTGAAGAAATAAAATTGTTATAATAGTTTTGTCAGATATTAATATAGATTCAAAATTAAGAATTAATTTATTTAAGGGAATGTGCATAAAGCTCATGAAACCATAGGTTGACATAGCTGAGAATAATCTTAAAAGAAAATCACAATTCATTTAAACAATGAGTTAGTATTTTTCATGTATCAAACTGCCAAAATATTTGAAAAGGATATGACTGAATGCTGTTGAGTATGATATGATATTGTAAATGAAAATCAGTAAGCTATTCTGGAAAGCAGTTATCCAGTGTGCATCAGAAAGTATGTGACCCAATAACGGCACAACTGGAAAAGATCCCTAAAAAAATAAAAATAATCAAAAGAAACAACAAACATGGTAATACACACATGTACATTTTCACAAGGATATCTATCAATTTATGATTCTTTATAGTAAAAAAAAATCTTAAATTTTCAATATAAGATGTTGTTTAAGTGAATTAAGTTAGAACCAGTATTTTTTAACGAAGAATTTAAATAACAATGCAATTACCTTGTTCCTGATATTGAGGTAAAAAATAGGATATTATACGTGTCAGCCAGAGTAGGCCCTGCTATGGCCCCATAACAATCTGTCTCCAAATCTTACATTCTCAACACAACAGATGTTATTAAATTTTCACTTATAGGTATAATGACAGTCATCAAAGGGTCTCGTTTTTTCATCAGAGACTCAGGCTAAAAGGCTTCACTCATATACAGTCTTCTATCCTGTTTGCACCACTGGGATGGAATTGTACATGTGCCTTTGTGATTGTACAATGCCTTTTAAAGCACCAGAAAGTAGCACATATCATTGCCTCTCACAAGGGTTCTAGAGGGGAGGGGGATGGCCTCACATTGCCCAAGTCACATGGCCTCAACCACTTTAAAGCAGCTAGGGTACTGAGAACATACTATTTGTGCCCAGAGTGCAGCAGAGAGATAGATACACAATGTTTCTTTACTAACTGTTACGCACACACACACACACACACACACACACACACACACACAAACACAGTGATCGTTGCTAAGGAAAAAAAAATAGTATCCATAGAAAACAAAGCTAGAAGACAATCTTGGAAAGTTATATTAGTGAATGGACTTCAGATAATGCATTTATCATCTATCTACCTTCCCGTATTTTTCTTAAAGATTTATTTATTTGAGAGAGGGAGAGCACAAGAGAGTGTGCGAGAGTGGGAGGAGGGGCAGAGGGAGGGAAAGAGAATCCTGAGGCAGGCTGCTCACTGAGTGCTGAGCCCAACACCGGGCTTCATCCCAGGACCCTGAGATCATGACCTGAGCCAAAATCAAGAGTCTGATGCTTAACCAACTGAGCCACCCAGGCGTCCCTCCCTTCTTGAATTTTCTATAATAAAATGTATTTAATTCATAATGGAAAAATATACAATAAACTGTGAATTATTAGATTTTTAAAGAGAACATTTAACCTCCATTTTTTATTATTACTTCTCCATTGTGAGTTATCAATTCTCTATTAAATACATTGTGTTTATTAAGAAAAGAATGTTTTTTCAAAGCATAAAAGTCTAGAAGAATATCAGTGATTATATTTTTATTATTATTTAATACATTAAAACCTGGAAAGTCTTATCAATTTTTCTCTGACTGTATTTGTCCAGGACAAATGTCAAACTGATTAATGTACTGAACATCTATTGTAATTTATTGCATAGCTCTGAAGAGCAGAGCTGACTAAGCTGACAAATTAGGAATAAAGTTTCACAAGAAGACCAATGTATAAATTATACTGTTACCAGTCGCTGGGCCTCAAAGATTTAAGAAAAAAATAGTTATACTTTTTTGGGTAAAGTCTAAAAAACTGTTTTATATAGTGATGGGTAGAAGACTATTCCTCCTTTGAAATAGAAATAATATATAATAGCTTACTGGTGTCGTCGTTAGTCAAAGAACATACTCCTGTAACCCAACTAAATTGATATTTTACTCATATATAGTCAGCTAAGATTTGCACCTGACTTCTAAATCCTCATCCAGGAAGTTGCATATTCTGGTACAGTTTTTCAGAATCATGCTAACTTTATGAGTCCATCTACAATATAAAATCTTACATATTAATACGAAAATAAAAAAGTCACAAATTTCACCCAGAGAAATAATTCAGATTTTAGGAATTTATAAAACTACAGAAGATTCCTTTTGAAGGGAACTTGGAAGTAATGCAGTTTAGTGAATTATCAGTTCCCCGCCCCTGCAATTTCTTTGTTCAAAGGAAACCATAACAGGAAGCCAGAACTTTTAAGATACTAAATACAATTGTTAATGATAGAAAGTCCTTCTCCCCTCTTCTCTCCTTCCTTTTCTCTCTTTCTCTATCCCTCTCCAGCCCCTCCACGGTTTTTAAAATACAGAAGAGAGACTTAGCAATAGAGAATTCAACCCTCTGTGTTTGTTCAATGACTTAAAAATTTCAAATAATTTTGTTATATTCAAAACAACTGAGAGTTTCTCTCTCTTTCTTCTTCCTCCCTCCTCCCTCCCTCTCCCACTCTCTCTCTCTCTTTTTCTCTCTTTCAATTATATGTCCATTTTCCAATGAGAACTTTGGATTCCAAATAGAGTGTCCTCATTTAATCAAGTCAAGCCTGGCCTTAGCACTGTGCTAGATGTTATCAGAATTTTATGACCTTATAGTTAGAGATTCTATATCCCGAGTCACCGTGAAAACAATGTGCTTGCATGGCTATATATATTCTCTTCTCTTACCTGACTGTAGAAGCCCGTTATTATTGTGTCCATCCACTGCAAAGCCATGAGTTCAAGAATGGTGACCTCATTTCCAGCCCCAAAAATAAATCATGATTGGTTCAATCCAATCATCTTGGTCTTGTTTCTTTGGCAGTGGACATTTTATATATTGTCATGTAACCAAGTCCTAATCAATGCAACTTGAAAGAAACTCCACTGACAGACTTTTGTGAGAGATTTTTCTTACTGTAAGAGAGATGGACAGGAGCATATTCTTTCTTCTTTCCTAAATAATGTTATGTTTTCTTGTGATTGTGGAACTGTTGCCGCCATTTTGTCTCCATGTAGAGAGACATACTGTAAAAGAGAGAAAATTTGTCTTTATTTCATATCATTGTAAGTAACAGAAACAAAGAATTAAATTTAAAGTTTCACTTTTTTCACTCAACAAAAAATCTGGAAGTTGGTGTTTGTTGCCTTTGGGACAGCAACTCTAAAGATATCAAGAGCAAGAATTCATCAATTGCTGTGGCCTTCCCCTATTAATACGGAAAGCTGTTACAGTCCCAGACAACATGTCCATATCAAAACAGTCAAAAGAGGAACCAGGACTCAAGAGGAGGTGTGGTGACTCAATGAGAAGACAAAACCCTTTTTCATAAGGGCACTCTTCATGGGAAAAGAGTCTGAGAAAATGATTTTCTTTTTCTTTCTAGCCTCTGTTGTAGAGAAGTAAGGAAATGGTTCTTGAAATGGGTGTTGAGTGAGCCATCTACTATATCTTCCATACTCCCCTACATAGACACAAGAGAAAGACCTGAATTCTTTTTTTTAAAAGATTTTATTTATTTATTTGAGAGAGAGAGAAAAAGTGAGCTGGGGGAGGGGCAGAGGGAGAGGGAGAATCAGACTCCTCGCTGAGTGCAGTGACTGATGGGGGACTCAATCCTAGGACCCTGAGATCATGACCTGAGCCAAAAGCAGACTTAACTGATTGAGCCACCCCGGGGCCCCTAGAAATACCTGAATTCTTGATGATGTTATTGATCCATTGAATAAAAACATATGAGATAGCAGTTTTCAGACACTGTATTATATGAGAAAATGAAGGTCTTTACTATTTAAAAGACCTGTAGTTTGGAATTGTGTTGCTTTTACTTGAAAATATCTTAATTAATAGAGCCAAAGAAATATCATAGAAAGGAAACCTAAAGTCACACGTCAATAAAGGTCAAATTGATGAAATATTTTTAAGTTAGAAGGAACAAATTAAATATACCTAAAATCTTTATGTTGCAATTTATAAACATTCTTGTTCTTCACTTATAAACAAATTAGTCATAACTCTATAGACATCCATTATGGACTTTATTTAGTGTCTGTCTTCCACCATTAGAATGTAGTCTTTCTGATAGCAGATACCATTTCTGCTTTGTTCATTGCTGTGTACACAATGTCTTTCATATGGAACATACTAAATAAATGTCTCAGAGAAATGAATACTTATTTTCATTTAGTTGGATTTTTGACAAATCTGTTTAAAAAACAACTCAAGACTTCTTGCAATTAGTAGTCTTTAGTAACATGATTTCTACTACTTCTGAGCAGTGGTATGGAAGGAAAGAAAAAAAAACTTATTTGCAGATGTTGAGTAGTTGAGATATTGGTGAAATTAATTTTGTTTAAATAAATATGCTCTGAATAATAATTTAATCTTTATAGGAAGGAAAATGACTCATTTTCATTCTTTTATATTTGCCATTCTATGCATTAATGAGAGCTTCAGATCAATGTTCTTTGTATTCATAAAAGGAGGACATAGAGTCTTAGTGTAAGTCATTTAATCCATTTTTTTCTCTTAATCAAGTTCTTATTAACACAGAGAGACTGAATATATGCAGACAATGGTCAGATCATATATATAACTTTGACCCACAACCTGCACAACGGGCTCTGTAAACCAACCCCCTTATCTACAATATTCAGTTGAGGAAGCCAACCTGCTCAGATTGCTATCTCTAGTGACAATCCAGGAGCTAAACAATAACTTCTGTAACAATTGGTCCAAGTAGGCAGGACTTGATTAATGACAGCTTCCCCAATTTTTGTCCCTGTTTCCAATTTAGGACCAACCAGAGAAAGCCCAATATGTAGTCCAAACCAATCAAATAGGATGCCCACTTCTAGTTAGTCCAACCTACAGCTTCCCCAGAAAAGAGGCTCCAGTCAGGGCATACCTGAAATATTTCTTTTTCTCACTATAAATCTTTCTCTCTCCTCTACCTACCCACATCTCTGCCAAATCCAAGTGATAGTGGCTGACTGCTTTGCTATAGGAAACTCGGAATAGACATTAAAACATATAAGTCTGTTTGGATTTCCTTAAAAGAAATTCATAAAATGTTGCAATAAAGATGATCATTAGAAAGTGACGCATTGACCAGGTAGACAACAAGGAGTGTTAGTTTAAATAAAAAAAATAAAAATAATCTTTATGAGATTTTCTGACCTATTTTAAGCATATTTATCAGTTAGAAAATCAAAAACTTTGTTTTCCTGAAATATTTATTAAATGTAGATGTAACCAAAATAAATCCAGGGTCAATAATTTAATCTGATTCTGAATTACTTTTCAAAAATGATTTACCTGAAATTTCAACATATGAAGGAAATTATGTAACCATTTTTGATGGATTTGCTTTCCAAAAAATGGAAAGAATGTAGCTGATGTTTAGTTTTTTTTTTTTTTAACTGGCTTGTTGGAATTAAGTTTTTCTAAGAAGAAAATATGGACACCCATGTGTCAAATTTACAAAATCTCAGATATAATCTTCTAATTTTTCTTCACATTTGAATATAAGTACATAGAAAATCACAAAATTAAAGTCTGAATGATTAAACAGACTTTTTAGGAGAAGAATCCTAGATGAACTAAAATAATTCATTCTTTCTGACCTTTCAGTTGATGTTTTCTTTTAATATGAAAATTCCACATAAAGATATGACATTTATTAAGGATATACTGATTTTAATTATAAAATGATAATACATTGATTTCTCCTGATATTTTTTAAGAAAAAATAAAATATTCAAAACTGAATACAATTATGAAGACTTTGTTTCTTTAAAGATATTCTCATATTTTTTCTTTTCCTTAGGGTTTGTCTTAGATCACAGACATTTCTTATTGCCACCATAGGAGCTTAGAGACAAAGATGTCACTAATCTTCGATCCATGAAATATGAATCCAAGACATAAAAACCAAAAGAGGGCCTTTTAAGGGAGGATAATAAATCCAAGCAACCCTCAAAGGGAGACTGCACAGACGAACACCTTCCCTCAACTGGGATTACATAAAATTCCACTATTTGAGATTCTCCTTTTGGGCGATGAGGACATTTTAGTCAGTTTCTTGAATATCCCTAAAAAAGTTAAACTCTCCTATTAAAGTGGTAATATTTTAACAGCCTTAAAATCACGTGAGGGGTTGCTATTCAATACTTACAAATTTCAGTCATGCAAAATGAATAAATTCTGGAAATCTGCTTGTACATTATGCTTACAGTTAATAATTGTGCACCACATGTATAAATATTTATTAAGAAGGTAGATCTTATGCTATTTGTTCTTATCACAATTAATTTTGTTTAAAAAAATTTTGGAATGTTAATAAGAAGATAAAGTCTAGAACAGTCTTTCTGAATCTCTGACTTTCACCATCTCAACATACATGATATATATAACATCACATAGTACTTAACAACACAATAACATAGGAACTTGCAACGCATTGGAATTTTACTTTTTCTCTATTTTCCTATGTGGTTCTTTTAAAAGTATACTCCCAAGGGGTGCCTGGGTGGCTCAGTTGGTTAAGCATCTGCCTTCAGCTCAGGTCATAATCACACGGTCCTGGAATCCAGCCCTTGGTAGGGTTCAGCAAGGAGTCTGCTTTATCCCTCTGCCTCAGCCCCACCGTCACCTCGTGCTCACAAGATAAATAAATAAAATCTTTAAAAAAAAAGTATACTTCCAACAGTTTTAAAAATACTGTAATGAAATATTTGGCATTGAGCAGAGGGAGAGTGAGTGAAAATAGAAAAGGAGAGTCATTTGACTACTACAGTTTGGCTTGAGTTAGCTTTCACTTTGCTGGTAAACACCTTTACATCTATAACATATGTAACATGTAACAGGACATAACTGGGTTTCAGTGCCTTAGAAAGACAGCATTGTCTGTAGGAAAGGCCACACTTCCATGAATAATAAACATCCAGTTTCTCTTTAAAAATTGCACAAAATTTTAGTGGAAAACTTCAGATCAATGAAATAAACATACCCTTAAATAATACAACAGACAGCAGCTAGAATATCATTTTTTATGCAGATTCTACAAGTTCTGATACAATGATATCCCCCAAAAAGAAAATTCAAATATAAAATAGGAAATATATCACTGCTATTTTTAAATGTTAAACTTATGGGACTGCTTATAGATGTAATTTATATTAGAAATACATAAGAAAGTACTAAAAATAAGATCATGTTAAATATATTGTCAGACATTGACTTTCTTTTTAAGTTTTATTTATGTATTCATGAGAGTCAGAGAGAGAGAGAGAGAGGGGCAGAGGCAGAGGGAGAAGCAGGCTCCCCGCCTAGCAGGGAGCCTGATGCGGGACTCGATCCCAGGACTCTGGGATCATGACCTGAGCCGAAGGCAGACTTGCTTAACCATCTGAGCCACCCAGGCACCCAGACATTGACATTTTTATCATAAAACTACACTTAATGCTATTTGTTCTTTTAAAAAATGCCCATATTCAAATTTTACTTCAATGCCAGTTTATTCCTCTTTGGAAGTTCAGAGGCTTATTACTTACATAAACGATTTTTTTAATTACATATAATAACAGTGTTACATAAATGATTATAAGCCTTCAATTTTATTTCAACAAATAAATGTAATCAATCAATTCCTTTGCAAAAGCAAACTAAATAGTTTATTTTTTGCTATTTATATTGTTCCTTTCCATCTAAAATATTAATAAATTATTATACAAGGTATAAAAATAGGCATTTAGGTGGAAAAATTCCAAAAAGTGTATGTTTTCATTCAATGATATAGTTTAGATTAGTAAAATTGAGAGAGAGAAAGAAAGAAGAAAGAAAGAAAGAAGAAAGAAAAAGAAAGAAAGAAAGAAAGAAAGAAAGAAAGAAAGAAAGAAAGAAAGAAAGAAAGAAAGAAAAAAAGAAAGAAAGAAAAGAAAGAAAGAAAGAAAGAAAGAAAGAAAGAAAGAAAGAAAGAAAGAAAGAAAGAAAGAAAGAGAGCAAGTTGAAGTATTTCTCCAGAGGTGCTGGAGGAGATGCCTAAGGAATTGGAAATGATGTTGGTAACGTAATGGTCTGTGTAACCTCATGAGCTGTCAAATCCTAGACTGCACAAGACTAATAGCTCTTTTATAAAGAGTTTCTTTTAGCACTGCTCCCCAAACTCAAAGGCGCAGAACACTAGCTATTTAAGGGCAAAGTGATAAAGACTCACTTACTTAGGTTGATAAGCTTTCTCAGGAGTAGCATTTTGATTCTGAAACAAGTCACAGAACTCATTAACAGAACCAACGGCAATGATAATAGACTATGACTATCTTTAATTGTCCTTCTGTTGTGTTATGCATTTAAAGGCTACATTTGAAATGAAAGCTTTGTTGGTGATTTAATGGCAGGATTTGGGTTTTAAAGTAAGATAATCTCACAACTATAACAAGATCAGTTCTGCATTAGACACATGCCCTGGATCACCTTCAGAAATCATTGTTGATCACATAAAATGCACACAGTTGAAGCTACCGATTTTGCAAAATAATAGTCTACTTATCATTTAATATCCAAAGATATTAACTTTGTGTTTTATGAAATATGAAATAAAATGCTAACTACAAACCTGGCACATACTTTAAATGGCATTCTAGAATTTAAAACATCAAAAGGTTTTAAATAGGCAGTACCATTGTATAAAGCAGAGCTTTTAAGGCTGTCAGTATGATGAAGAAAAATATTTCAGCATCCCTGGAAGGATGTATAGAGTTTAAATAAGCACATTCGATATGACAATATAATTTTATATTTAGAAATGTGAAGAAAAAGTCACTATTTTTTAATACAAATTCCAGAAAGTAGATTCATAAAGAAACTTCTATTTCTTTGCACATAATTCATTCTCAAAACAGGGAGAGTTATCTTGGGTATGGAATATGTTTATGAGATGTTTGTTTTAATGGAACACATTTTAGACTGTAAAAGTCTGAGAACTTCTAATAGAACAAAGACATGCAGTAGCGACTAAAGTGGGGCCCAGAGACCTGGACTGCAGGCAGAGTTCAGTATAAAGCCCTAAGCATTTAGACTGCTCAATTTGGACTTGCTTAGCTTAGCAGCCCTGTGAGTCTATCCCTTACTTGCAGAGTACTGTAGTCCATATTATAGATTCCATGCTGTTTTCAGCATCCTCTGTTGTTAAATAGGGGGTTTGGATTAATTATCAAATTATTTCAGATGTGCACTTATTTAAATTATTTTTTGAGAATGTAGTGAATTACATTCTCCCTAAATTTTATCTATGTGGCTATTCTTAACAGTATAAGTTATGTATAATAAAATACTAAAATAATTGGAAAAATCAAGGAAAAACATGTTTATAGCTTATTATGTCTATGTAGAGCAATGTGATTAGAAATAGGAGGGCTACAGAGATTCAGAAACCTTTACAAACCAGCCTTCTGTTATTTTCCCCTTTGTTTTCATATATCAAAAGGAGAAATCAAATAAACCAAAATCAAACTTGGTTATAGTAAATTGGATGAAGGGTCAGACAACTAGGACATTTATTATTTTTATCTTCTATCATCCCTTTATTCCTTAAAAAAAACATTTCATTGATATATGGTCAACAAACAAAAAGCTGTAAGTACTTAATGTATACAACTTGATGAATCTGGAGAGAAGTATACATTTGTGAAACCATCACTACAATCTATGTCATAAACATAACTATTATCTCCAAATACTACATGATACCACTTATATAAGAAATCTAAAATTGTCTTTCTTTTTCTTTAATATCACTTCCATGCTTTTCCTTTGGGGAAATATTTTTGGGAGTGGATATGAACCATCCTTATTGAGAGTGATAACAAAACTAATCAACCATTTGTATGCATCCAAACTGTAGGTTACAAAATATTGGAAGTATTTTAAGGTAGTTATAGGAACCTATGTAATCAGGATACTTGAATATATTATAATGAAATTTGGAAAGGTAAAGGAGACACAGTGTATAAAACACTTTGGCTTCAAAAAAGTTACTACTCAACAAACATTTACTGAGGCCCTACTATGCATTAAGTGTATTAGAAGAGCAAGATGAAAAACATGTGATCCATAGTCTAAAATATTTACTCTTTTTGCAAGAAGATAGATAGCAAAGTGATAATTAAAATGAATAAGGAATGCTGTGAGAAAAGTGGACATTGGTAACTACAAGGTTTCATAGGAACAAATACAATGATGGATCGAGTTCAGTACCCAAATTAGAAGAACCTTCAGAAGAAGTGATGCTGATTCCTAAAACATCAGTAGGAGAGTCATTAAAGGCTGATCCATGCAAAACAGTAAGCACATGTAAAGATGAAGGAAGACAAAGCCTTATTTTTTAGTAGAATCTAAATCTATGAGGATGAGAGTAGAGAGTGAGGATTTAAGCAGAGTTTATGTCACAAAGAGCATATTACAGCATACTAAGAAGTTTGCACAGTAGCCTAAAAGATATTGAAAGACATGGAAGAATTTTAATGAAGGGGTGGTTTTTCTTTTACATATTTTTTTCATTGAAGTGTAGTTGACATACAATAGTATATTAGTTTCAGGTATACAACATAGTGATTCAGTGATCATATTACTACAAAAAGCTAATCACAATAAGTACCATCTGTACCCTATGAAATTATTACAGTATTATTGACTATATTCCTATGCTGTATTTTCATGCCTGCAACTTGTCTTTTTATAACCAGAAGTTTATACTTCTTAATCCCTTTCACCTATATGTCCATCTCTCCATCCCCCTCCCCCTGTCAATCACCAGTTTGCTCTGTATATTTATGAGTCTGTTTCTCTTTTTAGTTGTTCTTGGTTTATTTTTATTTATTTTTTTTAGATTTCACAGATAAGTGAAATTATATGGTATTTGTCTTTCTCTAACTATTTCACTTCGCATAATATCCTCTGGGTCTACCCATGTTGTTGTAAATGGCAAGATTTTATTCTTTTTTATGGGCTGAGTAATATTCCTCTGTCTATGTGTGTATGTGTGTGTGTGTGTGTGCCATATCTTCTTTATCTATTCATCTATTGATGGACACTTAGATTGCTTCCGTATCTTGACTATTGTAATAATGCTGTGATAAACATAGGAGCACATGTATCTTTTCAAATTAGTGTTTTTGTTTTCTTTGAGTAAGTATCCAGAAGTGGAGTTACTGCATCATATAGTACTTCTGCTTCTAGTTTTTTCAGGAACCTCCATACTGTATTCCACAGTGGCTATACCAATTTACATTCACCAACAGTACATGAGGGTTCCCTTTTCTCCCCACACCCCAACACTTGTTATTTCTTGTCTTTTTGATACTTGCCATTCTGATTGGTGTGAGGTGATATTTCATTGTGGTTTTGATTTGAATTTTCCTGATGATTGGTGATGCTGGACATTTTTTTTTATGTGTTTGTTAGCCATGGTGTATATCGTCTTTAGAAAAATATCTATTCAGATCATCTGCCCATGTTTTAACCCGATTATTATTTTTTTGTTTTCTGTTGAGTTGTATGATTTATTTATATATTTTGGATATTAACCCCTTATTGGATATATCATTTGCAAATATCTTCTTCCATTCCATAGGGTGCCTTTTCATTTTGTTGATGGTTTCCTTTGCTGTATAAAAGCTTTTTAGTTTGATATAGTCCCAATTATTTGTTTCTTTTTGTTTCTCTTGCCTTGGGAGATAGATCCAGAAAAATATCATTAAGGCTGATGTTCATGAGTTTACTGCCTATTTTTTTAGGAGTTTTATGGTTTTAGGTCTTCTATTTAGATCTTTAATCCATTTTGAGGTTATTTTTTGGTATGGTATAAAAAAAAGTGGTCCAGTTTTATTGTTTTGCATTGCTGTTCAGTTTTCCCAACACAATTTTTTAAAGAAACTATCTTTTCCCCTTATATAGTCTTGCCTTCTTTGTCATAGATTAATTGACCATATAAACATGGGTTTATTTCTAGGCTCTCTATTCTGTACCACTGATCTATGTGTCTAATGAAGGAATGGTTTTTAAATTGCATTTTTAATTCAGAATGCTCTCTCTAGCATCAGAGAGGAGACCAACTTGGGCTGTTGCAGCAAACTTGGAGAGCAATAATGAAGGCTTCAACCAGGGTAAGGACGGTAATCAGTGATAGTAAAAATATTTGGGTAGATTCAAGAGATATTAATCCTGTTCTTCCTTAACCAAGGAGTGGGCACATGATCTATGATAAACCAATCCTACTAACTTTTCTAGATCAAGACACGAGTTCAATGAAGCAATGATAGGAGAATGTTTAGAGCTCATTCATTTCAGTAGTGGTTTCTTTCTTTTAAGATTTTATGAATTTACTTAAGAGAGAGAGTGAGAGAGAGCATGAGCAGAGCGGGGGTGGGGGCGTGAGAAGGAGAGGGAGAAATAGGCTTGATCCCAGCACCTGGGAATCATGACCTGAACTGAAGACAGATGCTTAACAGACTGAGCCACCCAGGCGCCCCTCAGTAGTGATTTCTGATGCAAAGTTCCAGTGGCTAATGATATCCAGACACTTGGCCATTCCTTAGTTTCTCTTAAGTTTTTGCAATAGGTTTTTAGTCTTCCAGGTGATTCTCTGAGATAATTATTAGCATTTCAATAAATTCCCATTATGTACAAGAGAGCTGCCTGCAGCCAGAGAACACTTTACTGCTAAATATACCAATGCAAATAGAGTTTATTATTTTTTATTATTATAAATTTTTATTTTTATATTTTATGTTATTATTAATTTATTATTATTTAATAGAGTTAAAAGTAAAAACAATCCTCATAATTTGGTAGAGAGTTGTTTGCAAAAACAACAAAAGTCCTGGCTTTAAAATACAATATGACTACACCAGGCATTCAGGTAAGTGTTTTATAATAAATGCAAATAATTGTCTCAACTTTTTTCTAAGTTTAGAAATAACAGAAATTTTTAAAATAAATAAACTGTTTTAAAAGGAAGCCATTAAAGCAAGACTTCTAATACAGGGTTTACTTGGAAGAATCCTTTGGCATTTTGTTATCTGTTTCAGACATTTACTACATAATTTAAATGTAAAACTATCTTTTATTTAACCATCAAATATAGAGAAACTAGACAAAATGAGTAACTTAGGGCAGAACAGTGAAGTGGTCCTTAAATGAAGTTTAAATCAAAAATAAAAATTGATGATTCCAAATATTAAAACTGTCTTTGAGAGATTATAGAAGTAAAATTTGAACAAAGCAAATGGAATATTTTACACGGAAGAAATGGTCACAAAAACATCCTCTGTGAAGAAACAACTACCACCAGAACAACAAAATTCAGAGGCTACTATAATTAATGTGTAAATTAGGTACATGTAAGAAAATTGCTGGGATCTGGTCGCCTGGGTGGCTCAGTTGGTTAAGCGACTGCCTTCGGCTCAGGTCATGATCCTGGAGTCCGGGAATGGAGTCCCGCATCGGGCTCCCTGCTCAGCAGGGTGTCTGCTTCTCCCTCTGACCCAACCCCCTCTCATGCTCTCTCTCTCTCTCTCATTCTCTCTCTCAAATAAATAAATAAAATCTTTAAAGAAATTGTCGAGATCTTATGTGAAAAAAATTAAGAAGAAATATGTTTTCCTACTAGGATTTGACGCTCTTTGAGAGCCAAGGATACACTCTCATTAAGTTAATTAAATCATTAGCAGGCACCAGGTAGCATGGTGCTGTACACTTTGAGCCTTTGAGGAAGTCAGGGAGACGGGTCCAAAATAAATATAATATGGTCTCTATCCACAAAGAAGAAACAGTCATAGAATAACTCATACACTAAACGTGATCAATGCCATCATAGAGCCAGGGCCACAGAAAAAATGGAACAGTCCTTTCTGCATGCAGAGTAAAGAAAGACTTCAAGGGTAGATACCTTTTGAGGTGTGACTTAAGAGTTTCAAAGGATATCTGTGTTTTTGGGTGTGTTTGATAGGAGAGTAATAGATGAGTCTTTTATATGGCTGAACTTGAGTGTCAATAAAATGGGATAAGTGGAGTAGAGGGAGATAGAAGTAGAAAATCTTAGGGGCAGATTGTAAAGACATTTAATAATATGCTATTATTATCTGAATTATTTTGAGTTATTATTAACAACATGAGGTCACTAAAGATTTTTATGCAAGAAAGTGATGTAATTAATTGAGTTGGAATGATATTCTTAACTATAATGCAGAAGGCAATAGGTGGGAAGAGAAGCCAAGGGACTTACCAGAAAGCTAGTGTAACAGTCCTGAGGAGAAATAATACAGAAGCAATATGGTTTAGTAAGCAATTAGATTTGAAGAGTAAGGAATTTGAAAATGATAACTTTTATATTGGTAACAATTGAGGACTGAAGGAAGATGAAAACTTGGAGAAAAGACAAAGAGGTCATATTTATGTATGCTGGCATTAAATTACATGGTTGATACACTAGTGGAGATGTCTGACCAGCAGACAAAATATAAAAAGATAAATCCATAAATATTGGTAATGTTTATATGCATCTTGTAGTCAACTCGTGTATAGGAGATAATTAAAATTATTAAAGTAGATTCATGCTCCAGAAAATCGCATTTAGAATGAGATGAGAAATGTACTAAGGACAAAATATGTGATCTAAAGGTCAGGGAACAGAAGAAGGGGACAGAGAAAGAACAGGCAGATTACCCAGATGAAAAACAAGAAAGAGTGGAATCCCAAAGCCTAAGGGAGAAGAAAGCACCAAGATGAAGGATATGGCTGTCAGTAGACAAATATCACCGGTTTTATTTTCCCTTCTTATTCCCTTCTATACATTTCAATGACACCCAATTGACTTGTATTTCATATGGCCAAATGATTGATGTTTTTTTTAATCCTTCTGACACAATGACCTCTAATAGGAATATAAAAATTATCTACTTTGATTTACATTTTGAGGAGCTGAATCTTTTGATATTACATATATACCTTTTTAAAAAAATTCTGAGTTTCAGAAGTAAAGCTGATATCACCTTAACTGACTTAAAACAATCAATTTGTTTTAAAACAATCTAATTCTCTATTGTTGAGAATAAAATTCCATTTCTTATACATTTTTAAGTACAAAATGACATAATCTACTGAATAGAGTATTAATATTCTCAAATTTTATTATAAAGTTAAGAACTGACCAAGATTGCCTTAGCATTTCTCTCAGCTTGACCAAACTTTGGACAGGCTTCTTCCTGCCTCTCAGTCCCTAAGCATTCCACAGAGCATTTACTTCCCACAGAGCATTTATTTTTTTTTATTTTTTTCATTTTTGTAATTTAAATTCAATTAATTAACATGTACTATATTATTGGTTTCTGAGGTAGAGGTCAGTGATTCATCAGTCTTATATAATACCCATGCTCATTACATCACATGCCCTCCCTAATGTCCAACACCCAGTTACCCATCCTCTATTCCCCCCTCTCCAGCAATCCTCAGTTTGTTTCCCATGATTAAAAGTCTCATGGTTTGTCTCCCTCTCTGATCTTGTCATTTTATTTTTTCCTCTCTTCCCATATGATCCTCTGTTTTGTTTCTTAAATTACACATATAAGTGAGGTCATATGATAACTGTCTTTCTCTGATTGACTTATTTTGCTTAGCATAATATCCTTTAGGTACATCCACATCATTGCAAATGGCATGATTTCATTTTTTGATGGCTGACTAGTATTCCATTGTGTATATATACTACATCTTTTTTTTTAAGATTTTATTTATTTATTTGACAGAGAGAGAGAATGAGAGCACAAGCAGGGGGAACAGCAGCCAGAGGGAGAGGGAGAACCAGGCTTCCTGCTGAGCAGGGAGCCCGATGCGGGACTCGATCCCAGGACCCTGGGATCATGACCTGAGCCAAAGGCAGACACTTAACCCACTGAGCCACCCAGGCACCCTACTCTCCTCATTCTTTATTCCATTTCAGCTTTCTTGCTCTTCCTTTAACCTAACAGGCATATTCTTACCATAGGACCTTTGCATAAGCCTTTTTTTTTTTTTCCCCTGCTGGGAGATTTTCTTCCCCAAGATAAGAAAGTTTATGACTAATTCAAATAACTTTTCAAATTTTTGCTTAACTGGTATTTTGTCATTGATTCCTACCATTACCACCTATTTAAAATCACAATTAAAAGAACCCAAAAACCAAAAAAAACCCAAAAAATAAAATTATAATCTGCCTTACCCATCTTCACTCACTTTTATCTTTGATTTTTTCCCATTATACTTATCACCTTTAATGGATTATATTATGTATTTTGTGTATTATGTTAATTGTTTATTGATTCCACAGTAATATTGGCTGATTCCCAGCCAGGCAAGGATCTGTATCTGCTAGGTTCATTGATATTATCCAAATGCCTAGAATAGCACCTGACATAGTCATTCAACAGATTACTGTGCCTGACAAAGAGTAGTTGGTATTATTATTGTCTATCCAGTACACAGTTTATCATCAATTATAATATTTCCCAGAGGTCATATCCCTATTCATCATATTTAATTTAATAGGTAATGAAATTGCACATAGACAATCCTTGAATAAAATGTAGCATAAAATTTTAATGCTATGTCAAACAGAAACTCAGAAACATTACTAGGAAAAGAATCTTTGGGCTAGGTATTGGTGAATAATGAAGCTAGAGACATCCATGATGAGGAGAAAATAAATAATGATAGTGAAAGCTGTGGTGAGTCAACTAGGTTCCCAGCTGCAAGGAATGTTGGCTGGCAACAGCTCACAAATAAGCTGTTTTCCAGGCATTATTCTCAGCTGGAGAGCAAAGATTTGCCCAAGAATATGCTTCCTTCCTTTGGGCAGCTGATATCTATTGGCTGGTCAACAATGCAGGGTATAAATACCCAGCCCCTTGCTTGATTTGGAGTGGGACGTCTAAATTCCATGGAGCTCTTCGTGGAATTGCTAGTGACCTCTGTCGTAAAGGTACAAACTTTCAACTTCTCCTTTTGGCTACTCCTGTTTCTCTTCCTCCCTTTGAGTTTTTGCAACCAGGCATGTTTCCTAGTAAAAGTCCTGCACATAAATCTCTATTTCAGACGCTGTTTCTTTGGGGAAACTTACCTAGGACAGTTTGTACCAGAAATGATCGTAGAAATCACGTACTAAAATGGTAATTTGGATTGTGTTATCTGCTGCCTGGCTGAAAATGAGGACCACATCACTGGAGGTAAGTACAATCCCAACCCCTTGTATGCTGTTGCAGGGAAGCTAGAATCAGGGTGGAAGGGATTACTGACTGTTGCAAAGTCTCAGACGTCTTAGCGTTCAGAGAAGTTGGTATTTCAAGCACTCTGAAATTAGTCCATTTTTGTTGGATGCTAATGCATCAGGGAAAGAAAAGGAAGACTGGAGATGATTAATCACCAATTTAGTCAAAGTGTGAAAGCTAGATGACCTTGTAAGCAGCATAAAGTTATTTTCATCTCTGATGGGTAAAAACAGCTATGCATGAGGCCCATCATTTAATTATAAGAATAAAGGAGCCTTAGAAAATTTCAAAATCTGAAATCTGCAAGTGTGTTTATCCAAAGGTTAAGGTCCTAATTAGAAGGTCATGGGACCCTGTGAAGGTAAGAACTGGATTAATGCACTTGAATTCCCATATTCCTTAAACTCAGGGGCCTTCGAGAATGGTCTGCTGCTCTCTTAAAAGGTTACTGCTCCATCTTTACATGAAGTTGATTCAGATACACTCTGCTTCCATCCCCACTTCCACTCTGTGTTACCACATCATAACCAAACTGAGGCAGTGCTGGGCCTACAAAATGAGGAAAAGGAATACACACCAAAAAAGCTGTAGGACATAGACAAAAATTACTGGTAGGAGTCAGGTAAAGTATGTATAGTTCCTGAGGGGCTGGATGGAGAAGGGTCAAAGGGAGAGATTTTGTTTGTTTGAATATATTAGCAGTTGTGGTAGGCAGAATCATGCCCCCATCTAACCTCCTTAAACCTCCACTTCCTAATCTATGTCTCTCTCTCTCTCTCTCTCTCACGGCGTCTCTCACAGGAGAATTTAAATAGAAAATAGAATAAAGGTTGCTAATAAACTGACCTTAAAATGGGAATGTTATTCTAAGTTATCCTGGTTGTTTCTATAAGGATTCTTAACATTGTAAGGGGGTAGTAGAAAACAAGAGTCAGAAATAGAGCTGTGACTATTTAGAGTAATGCCAGGTAAGCAAGATTCAACATCCCATTGCCTGCTTTGCAGATGAAAAATGAGGCCCGGGGCACCTGGGTAGCTCAGTTGGTGAAGCGTGGGACTTGATTTTGGCTCAGATCATGATCTCAGGGTCATGAGATGGAGCCCACTTAAGCTCTGTGCTCAGTGGGGAGTCTGAGATTATCTCCCTTTGCCCCTACCCCTGCTCGCGTATGTGCACTCTTTCTCTCTTTATAAAATCTTAAAGGCCGGGGAAGGGGGAGAAGCCAAGGAATTTGCGTAGCCTCTAGAAGCTGGAAAAAGCAAGAACATGGGTTCTGCCCCAGAAACTCCAGAAAGTAACACAGCTCTGGCAAATTTTAGCCTAATGAGACTCATTTTATTTTATTTATTTATTTTTAAAGATTTTATTTACTTGACAGACACACAGAGATGGAACACAAGCAGAGGGAGTGGGAGAGGGAGAAGCAGGCTTCCTGCAGAGCAGGGAGCCCAATGTGAAACTGGATCCCAGGACCCTGGGATCATGACCTGAGCCGAAGGCAGACACTTAACGACTGAGCCACCCAGGCGTCCCTAATGAGACCCATTTTAGACTTCTGTCCTCCGTAATTTGTATTATTTAAGACATTTAGGTTTTGGAGACTTGTAGCAACAGAAAACTAACACAGCACTCCTTCATGAAGTAGGATGTAACACCTTGGCAAAGACACCATGAGATGGTGCTAATATGGTACCAGAAGAATGAATAAAACAATGACCTGTACAAAGTAAAATATTTATGCCTGAACTGCCTTGGCTTACAGCATCTGGAAGAATGAGTGTCTCTAACTTGAAGGAGGGAAATGGGCAACCACCTCAGTAGCCCCACTGCAGTTTACCCGTATCTCTCAGATACATTTGCTTCACGTATTTTTGCTCCACCTGGGAAAATTTCTAGCATGATGCTTGAGGGTGTTAGCTGTTGATGGGACAAAGTTAATTTCTGTTCCAGAATTGTCCTGAGCAGAAGAGAGCTGCCTTTCCCAAAGTTAACATCTTCCTCAAGAGAAGTCAAAAAACATGGTTGGTGAGGAAGTACAAGAGTGTTAGACACTCTTCCTCAATTTGAGACCATTAGGAAGGATCATCCCAGCCCCAGAGTTTTCTGTGGAGATCAGCTGAGATACCTGTGGAAACCATACCACATTTCAACCTCTCCTCTGCCCAGCACTGTTTCTTACTCTTCCAGGTGGTGTTCTCCAGAGCAAGGTCCAAATAAACCTCCTGCATACAACTCTCCATGTTGGAATTTGTTTCCAGAGAATTAATCTGAGGAAAGAAAATAACTTTTCTCCCCTTTGAAATAGGCAGTGATTTCTTAAGTGTTGGGCTGAGAGCAGATCATGTGCTACAACATGCCCTCAGATTTTCCGAAGGTCAAAAGTTGAGCTTATCTCAATATTATCTTTCAAGTTATAAAGCTTTTTAAGTGATCTAAAGAAAGCTGCTTTGCTGTGATGGATTGGGGAAGAATTTGTAGCCTACCTCTACTGTTTGATGTGATCCAGGTGTGATGACTTATCCTAAGATTGAAAGGCTATAGCTGGTTTAAGATACAGCCAGCCTGAGTTTAGGCATGGGTAGATCGAGATATATTCAATAGCATTCTGGAAAGGCTAAGAGGGTCTGGGACCTATACTCAAGAGGCAATTACTTTATTAATTCATTCATGTATTGATTCATTCATTCAACAGGTGAATGAGTGTTTGTCCAAATGTTCTAAAGTGTTTGGCACTGTTTCAGACCTAGGGATAGCACGACTGTAGAGGAAAGCTACTGCCCTTGTCTTTCCAGATGGGGTAGAGACTTGTAAACATGTATTTTAAATATTGGATGATGAGTGCTGTAAGGTAAAAACAGAACATACCTAAGCAAGGTTAGAGGTGGAATAATAAAGGCAAAGCAAACAGCAAAGGCAAAGGCCCAAACTTCTGAGAGGATAACATGGTATTGCTCAGGGACCTGGAAATATTTAAGCTTATCTGTGGGCTAGAATGGAAGGAACGAGGAAGATGAGAGAAAAGGGGTGAGCAAAAGCCAAATTGTGAAATGTCTTGTAGGTGGGTCATGTTAAGAGCTTAGACTTTATCCTGAACGCTATAGGGAGAATTGGAAGATTTTTAAATAGGGAGTGATATGATCATATTTGCCTTTCAGAAATATCAGTGTGAAACCCTCACAGAACATGGCTCAGATGGCACAATCTGTGGCAGTTCCTGATGCTAGCAAACTTGGTAAAGGCTCTGTAAACCTTGATCTCTCAGTGCCCTGTAGAGATTTAATATAGAGTTAGGAGTCTAACACCTTTTATTTATAGGATGCAAATAAAGAACATCAGGAAACTCTAACCAAGAAAACACACAGAACACCTTGGAAATTATTGGGGTAGTCGTCATCGTTTCTCAAATATACCAATGATAAAATTTGTGGCATGATTAAATATGACCTCTCAGATCACGGAACTATTCTTTGACTATATTTTCAAAAAGCAATTCTGCTCAGGGCATTCACTATAAATTAGTGAGCAATGAATCTTCTCATTTCCATCAGTATTTTCAAATTTTGTTCAAAGACTCCAAAGATGAATAACCATGGGTGATATTAACACAATAAAGTTTTTTTTTTAATATTCTAGAAAATGTCATTTCCCTTAGACACAAGCCCTCCGCTATGTCCTTGTCTGGAGTTTCATTTTCCTAAGCTTCAGTAAAAATCCTAGAATCTAATGTTTTGGAGAAAAGTGTTATTAACCCTGATGAAGGTCCTTTTAACCCTAGGCAGTAGGAAATTTTAACTTCTGATATCAGAAATAATCAGAAATATTGTCATTCCTACAGCTGAATGTACCAGGACTTAATTCAGACTCCCCTTAAGAATGGGTTGTAAATAGTCTTAATCCCAAACATTTAGTGTTCAGATGTATTCTTTTTGAGTCTCATTAAAAGCAACTGATCAGGAGAATAAGAAGCCTTTTTTGGTTCAGTCTGCCCTGATAATGCCAAGTAAGCAGGTGGGTGAAGCCTGGACAAGAGAACAATGTGAAGAAATGTTTGCTCTACAAATCTAAAATACGAATCAAATGGTGTAAGTTTCCCCAGAAACAGAATCCTACAAAACACCAGTTGATCAAAACATTATTTACTCAGAGAAATAAAACTCAGTTAAAAACCCTGGACATATGTTTTATTTTTTGTTTTTTTGGTATGAATTATACAATGCCTGTCTATGTTAATACATCTAATAGTTATTAGGCTCATGAGAGATAAATATGAACTTACAAAGTCACTAATGCAAAATAATAGAAAATCTGTACTGGGAAAGTACAGATATTTTCTAGGTTGGCCAGATTGAGCCATTTAATTTAAATGTTGAATGACCACCTAAATTTTATTGAATTTTCAATTTTTAAAACATTAATGTGGGATACAAAGTGCCATTACATCCCATGAGCTTATTCCTGATTACATATTTACTAAATTAGAATCTCTTTATAATACCCGGATACAACACTGGTTCTATAAAATAAATATTTCCATGTTTGATCAGCAATGCATTTGGGTTTTATTATAGGCGTTGTTATTATTGTACATACCCTTTTGGGATGATGCCATGCAGCTTGGGTTATACCCCAGATATTCTGGGGTATCTCTGACATTTATTCTCTATGTCCTGTATTATAAATCTATACCACTGACCTAATTTAGTATCCTGCACTTTAGACTTGCCTCTACTGCTGCCCCATATCTGCATTCTAATGTTGGCTAGGCATCCCAAAATAAATATTTAAAACTTAATTCCCCTAAATCTGTGTTTATTTCTGTACCTTTCTTTTACTCAGGGCAGGATATCCTCTGATATAGCTGATAATAAAAGGATAATTTTGACAAGGAAATATCTGTACTTTTTAATTACCAAGTAATATGTATTACACATATTAGCTATGCTTCATTCCATCCTTAAAATCACACCTGGATTTTATTTTATTTTATTTTATTTTATTTTTTTTTTAAAGATTTTATTTATTTATTTGAGAGAGAGAGAATGAGAGACAGAGAGCATGAGAGGGAAGAGGGTCAGAGGGAGAAGCAGACTCTCTGCCGAGCGGGGAGCCCGATGTGGGACTCGATCCCGGGACTCCAGGATCATGACCTGAGCCGAAGGCAGTCGCTCAACCGACTGAGCCACCCAGGCGCCCCCACACCTGGATTTTAAACTTTCGAATCTTTCTATGTTTGGATTTTTACTAGAATACATTATAAATTTTTAAAAGTCTGTTAGGAAAATCTACCATGTTACATACCAGTAAGGTCTGTATACATAGTGCTAATTTCAGTAACATCGCTGTTATTAACATAATTATTTCCTGTGCAGTCTGTGATAGAGATAAAATAATCACGTGAGGACTCAAATACTGTCCCTTTATTGCTCCCTTTGCCCAGACTAATTCAAGACCTATGTGAGCTATCAGACTGAGCAGGCACTACATAACCAAGCCAACAATAACAATTCCTTATGAATACCTTCAGTACACTTACTTCAAGTGTACTGAGTGCCAAGCACGGATCTAAGGCCTTTATGTATATTTAACCCTCAGACGGCTAAGGTAGTAGCTACATTCACTCTCCTCATTTTATAGATGCCTAAAAGGAAACATGGGAGAGAGAAACGTACTAAAGATAAAAAAAAAAAAAAAAAAAAAAAAACTAGGTGGAAGGACTATCCTTGGAGCCCTGTTGAGCTATAGGGCCAAGACACTAAAACTATATTTCTCCCTGGGTGCGGTATTTTTCTTGTACATGGTATTCACTCTTATTGGCCTCTCATGACACTGTCAATTAAATACCTCCGGTTCCAATTTAGAAGTGGGGCTAACCTCAAAGGGAGGGATATCTGGGAGGGAATAAATACCTTTTCTTTAGATGGAAAGGGAATTTGTGATTTAGGTTACTTGGCAATTTTTTTTTTAAAGAGCTACTCATGAAAAATATTTCTGGCTCACATCAAAATGCCTAATGCTTTTAAGGTAGACATGTTGAGTAGACTCTTGGACTCTTTGCCTTCCCCTTTCCTTAATCAACAAATGTTACTTATTTTACCTCAAATTCACCTAAAATTTATCCTGTTTTCTCCATCCTGACAATATTGCTTTTTCTTCTCCCATAAGAACTTTCTTCTTAATTGGTTCTGTATCATCATGTTTGACTCTTTCTAAATTATTCTGTAAATTTCAGCAAGTGTACACTTTCCAAAATGCAAATCTTATGTTAATTCCTTGCAAAAACTCCCTGAATACTTCATTTCTCAGTGTATATTATATTTTTGTATAATAAGGTCTCTACTTAGCTCTCTAGCTTCATCTCTTCCTACTTTATAGTTCACACTCCAACTATATCAAACTTCGCTAGTCTTTCAATGCATCTCATGCTGTCTTGACTATAGGCTTTTGATTATTTATGTTGAAATAATTTTAGACTTTCAGAATATCTGCAAAAATAGTACTGAGATCCTACATATTGTTCACTCAGATTCCCCTAATGCTGACAACCTGCATAATCATTAAAACTATGAAATTAACATTGGTACAGTACTATTATGGAAACTACAGTCTTTGTAACTGTTTTTTACCTGTTTTTACATTAAAGTCCTATTTCTGTTCCAAAACCCGGTCAAGGTTCCCAAGTTATATTTAGTTATCATGTTTCCTTTGTCTACTCCAATCTGTGTCAGTTTTTCAGTCTTCCAATATCTTTCAACATAATAATACTATAAGAATACTAGTCAACTATTTTATGGGATTACATTCAATTTGAATTTCTCTGGTGTCATAAGATTGAGATGATGTTGTTCAGCAAGAATATCACAGAAGTGATCAGTGCATCACATGAAGGAGTACATGATGTTGATATGTCTTAACTTTGGTTAAAGATATTTTCATGGTAAAGTTACTGTTTTCCATTTGTAATTGATAAATGTCAGAGAGATTTTTAGACTATGCAAATATATAGGTACTCCTCAAAGTTTTGCCTACAAACTTCCACATCCACTTGTGGAACTTGCCTGAAAAATTAAAATTGAGTTCTGATTGTTATTTTTTTAACTTTCCTCAATTCTATATTATTTTTTCTGTTAAAAAAAAACCCTCTTCCTGGGGCACCTGGGTAGCTCAGTTGTTAAGTGTCTGCCTTCGGCTCAGGTCATGGTCCCGGGGTCCTGGGATCAAGCTCCAAATTGGGCTCTCTGCTCAGTGGGAAGCCTGCTTCTCTCTCTCCCACTCATCCTGCTTGTGTTCCCTCTCTCGCTGTCTCTCTCTCTCTCTCTCTGTCAAATAATTTTTTTTTTAAATCTTCAAAAAAAAAACAAACCTCTCTTCCATTTATTCACTTATTTATTCATAGGACTGAGTTCATGGATGTTTATTTTATTCTAGGGATTATAATCAGCGCTGTTGTTTCATTATGTGTTGCTCAAATTGTTAAACAGTTGTTGGACTTTAGCCACTAGGAACTTCTACAGATTGGCTCCTGTGTCTTTTCCACATTCTCATGATTTTATGAATTATTTTTTTTCTAACATCCACATGATGCAATAAATTTATCTTGCATTTTCTCTGCCCTAGATTCAACCACTTCTCCACATTGGCCTTGGTTGCTTCATTGACAATGGCACTTAGAAACCAATATCTGAGTGTTAGATGTGCTCATTGTTACAATGATACCATTGTTTCTAGTCCCTCTGATTAAACAGATAGGAAATAAGTATATATGCTAAAACCTGTACACATAAAGTAGTTCCGGAATTGTTAACACATACCCAGTAAGCAAAAAAATTAACTAGAGTACAATGTTTGCATACACTTCTTGTTGTCTTTAATCTTTATCATGTCAAATCACTTTTTCAAACATAGGCAATTATGTTCTTTCCTACTCCCTTCATTGTTATTCACATAATGCTGAGGTTCATCTGTTACAGTTTGTATTTCATTTATATTTCTGCATCTTGTTTTTGTTTTTATTTACATACAGTAAAATATACTCTGTACAGTTCCTATGGATTTTGGCAAATGCATGGAATTGTGTATTTGCCAACACTATTATGAATCAAAACAATTTTGCCATTCCCAAAATTGTTCTGAATTGCCCCCTCTTTTAGTCAATTTCTCCCCCATCCTCAATGCTAGAAAGCATTGATCTATTTTCAATACTACAGTTTTGTCTGTTCCAGATTATAATCTCCATGAAAGCCTACATTATATGACTTTATGGATCTAGCCAAAGCTTTCAAAATGCATTTTAGTTTCATCCATATTGTTGCATGAATTAATAGTGTGTTCCATTTTATCACTTAGTAGTATTCATTTGGTGGCTAGTACCACAGTAATCTATTCACTTGTTGAATGACATATGGGTTTCCAGTGTTGGGTGATTATGAATAAAGCTATTAAAAATATTCATATACAGATTTTTATGTGAACGTAAGTTTTCATTTCTCTTGGGTAAATAGCTAGAAGTGTACTGTGTGGCAATATGTGTCTATTTACTCCATGAGAAAGTCAAATTGTTATCTGTAGTAGCCATAGGTTTTTCTTTTGTACCAGCAGTGTATGAGACTTCCTCTTATTCCACATCCTTGCCACATCTTGGTAGTGTCAATATCTTTTCATTTTAACCATTAAGTGTATGGTCATAACTCAATGTGGTTTTGATTTTCATTCTCTAGTTCCTAATGCTGCTGAGCACCTTTCCCTATGCTTATTTACTGTTCATCTATCTTTTTTGAAATACCTATTTAAAATTTTTTGCCAATTTTTTAATGGCTTTTGTAGTGGTTGCTAAGCTTTCAGACATTTTTAAATATTTGGGAAATGTGCAGTTCATTAGAAAGGTGACTTGCAAATAACTTCTTTCATTCTTTGTCTTGTCCTTTCATGCTTTGGTGTCTTATGGTAAGAAAGAAAATAAAACTATTTGCCTAACTGATTATTATAATTTCCTATGTTTTTTTTATAATAGTTTTACATATTTATTTTGAGCTAACTTTTGGCATAAGATGTAAGATATAGGCTATACAGGTTAAGGCTTATTATTTTTATTATCAGCGTATAAATGTTCCAGCACTGGCTGTTTAAAAATGTATAAATGTTCCAGTGTCTTTTGTTGAAAAGACTGTTCTTTCCAAATTCAGTTGCCTTTTCATCGATGTCAAAAATAAGTGGATTGCAAAGAGTCTATTCCTTGATTCTCTATTCTGTTCTCTTATTCCATGCATTTTTCCACTTGCCCTGATTAGTGAAGAATTATAGTAAGTCTTAAAATCTTCATGTGAGCTTTCAAATTTTGCTTCTTTTTTTTTTGTTTTTGTTCTCCGAGTTCCTTTGCCCTTCTGTGAAAATTTTAGAACAGCTTGTCAATATCTACAAATACTGCTGTAATCTTGACAGGGATTGTATTGAATCTACAGATCAATTTGGGAAAAAAATTCTGTTTTAAACTATTGAATTTTTTGAGTCACATACATAGCATATCTTTGGTTATTTAGGTCTTCAGTTTCTTTCATCAGTGTTTTGTACTTTTCAGCAGATAGATCCTGAATATTATTGGTTAGATTATACATAAATATTATTTTTTATAGTATAACTGTATATGATACTTAATTTTTTCCAATCATTAATTAGTAGTTACTAGAGCTACAGTTGATTTTTGTATGTTGACCTTGTATCCTGAGACCATTCTACACTCATTACTTTTTTATTAAGATTTTATTTTTGTCAGAGCACATGCAGGCACAAGAAGGGGGAGCAGCGGCAGGCAGTGGGAGAAGCAGACTCCCCACACAGCAAGGAACCCCATGTGAGACTTGATCCCAGGACCCTGGGGTCATGACCTGAGCTGAACTCAGATACTTAACTGGCTGAGCCACTCAGGCATCCCTCTAAACTCATTACTTTTAGAACCTTTTTATGTGGATCCTTTAAGATTTTTCTACATAGACAATTCTGTCATCTGTAAATAGAGGCAGTTTTGTTTTCTTCCTTCCCAATGTAAATACCTCTTCTTTTTCTTGCATTATTACACTGACATCTATTACAATGTTAAATAGGAAGGTAAGGCAGACTTGTTCCCAATTAAGGGGAAAACTTTCATCATTAAATATGTCACTTGTAGATATTTTACAGATACTTTTTATCAGTTTAAAACATTTTTTTCTTTCTCTAGTTCGCTGAAAAAATTGATAATAGATGATATTCTTCAACTGTTGAAATGTTCATATGATTTTTAAAATTCTTTTTATATAACAAATTAACACTGGAAAAGGCATGTTCTCTGGTGTTATGATTCAGACTTAGGTAGAAACCATGTCCCTGGGTATGGAGCATATGACTTTCTCATTACTTCTGACTCTTCCTCAATATGAATTCTGGGTCCAGCATATATTCCTGTCTCTCCTCCAAGGATAGAAGAGTTTTCTCTTTTTCTGTTTCTTTTTCTGGCTACACTACATTTTCACCAGTGCTCAAAGACATCTGTTTTTGATGCCCTTTCTCTCAGAGAATAGGGCATTTTCCCACAGGGGAGATAGAAAAGATCTGGGCAGTTTTCATGTCCCTTGCACAGGAGCTGCTCTTCCTCCTCACTCTAGTGTGCACTAACTTGGAAGTTTTCTCCATCTTCTCAGTACTTTTCTGTGAGTATCTCAGAGGGTTGATGGCAAAAAGATCTGTGAAAAATATGCCAACTCCCTTTACTTGTGTGGCCTCCAGCCACTCCACATAGTCTCTCCACACTTAGCCTTTACTAATTTGTTAACTAGAATACTTCTGCATTTGCTCTGGATAATCAGGTGCTCAAGTTCTGTCTCTCCCTACAGGCATCTTTCTTTAGATTTTGTGGTGGTTGATTACCTTGTAACCTCCAATCCCTGATGGGTATTAAAACAGTCATGAATTTTCAGTTTGTCCAAGTTTTTGTTGTAAGAGTAGATATGATGCTTTGTAGCTTTCTATTCTCTGGAGTAAAATCTAGAAGGCTTATGAGCTTTTGAACCTGTTCCGTCTCTTGTAGTAAATTCTCTCATGTTCTCATTTGTTACCCTGTCATCAACCTTTTCATAGACTTTCCAAATTATACACTCTTTTACTCTTTTGATGAAGTCGTCTTTCAGATAAATTCCTCCAAAAGTCCATCTCTCCTAAAAGAGGGGTTCCTCCTATAGGATTCCTCATTTACTTTTCTCATGATTACATTTATTTAATTCCATTGTACTTTCATATTCCCCAGTCCATATCTTTATCCACTTTGTAAGATTCCCAAAGACAGGAGTGTGTTGTATTGCCAGTGCCTGTCACACATTTTCAGCATTCAGTAATCATTTCTGTATTGAAGTCTTCCTATTACTGGTACCAGAGACAGTTTAGACAAGCGTAGTATTATATAAAAGTCTATATCAATCCAGAATTCAGTAATCATGATGTTAAATATTAAATGACCTCTTATTGTCCGAGGAACTGTGCTCCAGGAATATAGGAAAACTGATGAATGTTAGATAATGGAATATGAAATCAATGAAGAAAGGAATGCATCCTTTTATCAATACCCTTCTCCCAGTAGTACTTATTACAGAGTTAATTGAAAATTTTTGGAGATAGGATACAACAGAGTAAAGAAAAGGAAGAATAATGCAGACATATACTCTCGTTTGGGGAGAAAGCAGGAATTTTACATTTTTTTAATTACTGTCATTAATATCAGTAGGAAATTCTTTGCTAAATCCTAATGTAAATCCTAAATAAACTTTATATTTTGTGTTTTTCCTGACCTTTTCCGAAGATCATAAATGTTAGAGTAACAGAAAAGATGTTTAGGGAAAATACAGATGAACTTCAAAAGAAAAGGAAGACACAGCTCCTCATCTGTAGGTAATAATTGTAGGGACAGTGAGCAATCCCAGGGCTAACAACCAGGAAATAGATACCTGGCTCAAGATGCACAGACAATAGGCAGCTTCACAACACACCAAAGTATATTTCCGTAGGGACTGTATTTAATTACTGTACTAGTAAAAATCAGTGGATAGTCAAGTTATTTCCCCAAGGAATTCAACATTTATTCAACATTTACCCAAGCACAAGAAATCCTTCACTGCTTTATGCTCTGAGCCACAGTTAATTGCAGTTGAACTTAATTTTTAATATATATTTTTAATTATAGTCATGAAAATGGACCTAAACATTTTAACATAACAATACTAGACTCAAAAATCTTCAGCTTCTTATCAGCATTTGATTGTAGCTAAATTCTCACTTGGCTACAGAGAGGAATTTCACTAAATCTAGAAATAGCCCATAAATGCAAAACTTAAATTTTAACTTTGTCCTCTTTTTGTAATATATCACATTCTAAAGAAAATATCAACATAATTATTGCCTCGTAAAATAAAAAAAAAGAAAAAAAGATTGGTAGTTTACATCTAAAACTTGACAGTTTCCAATAACTTCCAAATATCTAAAATTATTTTCACAGTATACATTTGTAGTCTTTGGTTACCTGGCAAACTGAAGCTAGGTTTCTGGAAGCAGAATTGTTAAAGGGTAAAAACAGTTTAACACTGTACAGTTAACCAGATTTGTAAATAAAGACAGTTGGAATAACTGGGGACTCTTATCCCAGTCTCTCTTTGTTCAGCCTTTCCTTTTGCATCTATACACATAGCTGCAGAATGACAGGCATGTATCAGAGTGATTCAGACAAAGGGATTTGGAGTCAGATTGTTTGATGAGATGTCCTGCTACACTTCTCAATAGATCCATGGCTTTGAGTAGCTTCCAAGATCTCTTTAAGACTCAGGAGGGTAGTACTGGCATGTAGTGTAAGGAGTTGTTCTCAAAATTAAATAATTTATGTAAAGCAGTAAACATGGTGGCTGATACATAGTCAATAAAATGCTAGCTGCAACATTAATGATCATATATATCATTAAAAGTCAGAATTGTACTACTTGAAAAATCCCAGTAACCGGTAAAGAAGTCACGCCCATTCTTCCTATAAGGGAAGGACTCATTTCTACCAACTGCATTAGGATGTAAAGATGTTCCTCATTTTATAATGGGCTTATTGTCTCTAGAAAAACGAAATAGAGCTCTTTTGTGTTTATTTTTTGCTTCAAAAAACCCTATACTTATAAATTACCATAGGTCAGGATCAACGATTCCAGGTACTCAATAGGAATCCATAGAAAAAAGCAAAACAAAATTTTAAATTACTTAATTCTTGGTCTTACTGGTATTTTACCACTGGTGGAATACTTGATCTATGAGGGAAGGGCAAAAACTTTGGACTCTGACAGGCCTTTATTTGAATACTGGATCTGTCACTTACTAGTTGTATAAATTGGAAAAAAAAAAATTCTGCCTAAGTGTTAAATAATATCTAACAGGGTCATTATAAGGATAAATGATAAGAACTAGGCCTGGTTCATAATAAGACCTTAATAAATGACAGCTATTATCATTTTCATTTAGCATAGGTCATTCTGCTTTACCAAGAAGTAAACATAAACCCAGAGAAAGTAGCAAGGGTTAAGTTTCACTATCTGATTTATAATGCAAATTCCTGTCCTTATAAAAAAAACATTAGAATTTCTTTTAAAAAGACAACTAGAGAGCTTATGTAATTCTTTCAAGTGGTTTATTAAGAGAAATTTATTAAGAGAAAAGCTTAAGAAAAATAAGGTTTTTAAGCTGTCTTCAATTATAACTTGAAAGTTTCTTCTGTTGAGTCATTCCTAATAACCACAATGTCAAGCCTAAATAAGTCTGATATTTGGCAGAGTAAAGGGTCAATTAAGAATGTTTTTCTTAAATTATGAAATATTTTAAGCTTACAAGAAGTTGATGATAAAATGCCTCTATACCCAGCAACTCAGCATAAAAAAATAGTCTTACAATAATTGAGGCCCCAAGATACTTCTCTCAGATACTTGCCTTCTTTGTTCTACCAACAATACATGCCCTCAACATTACCATCATCCTGAATTTGAAGAATGACTTGTAGTGTGTAAACCAAAGCTATAGTAACTTTAATGAATCATCAGAAATACTCATTTTTATTTCTGCAATTGAGTTTTAGAAAAAAACATGAGATTATAAACTTAAGAGAATTTTCTGTACTGCTTTCTGGGTTTTTTATTTCTCAATTTAAATTAAGTAATAATACAAATTCCTTCTGTTGCTAGCAGTACCATGGAACCAGAAAACATCAAGGTCCTCTCTAAATCACAGATGAATGAGATAAATTAATATACCTATCTTTTTTTTAAATTTTTTTATTGTTATGTTAATCACCATATATTACATCATTAGTTTTTGGTGCAGTGTTCCATGATTCATTGTTTGTTCATAACATCCAGTGCTCCATGCAGAACGTGCCCTCCTCAATACCCATCACCAGGCTAACCCATCCCCCTACCCCCCTCCCCTCTAGAACCCTCAGTTTGTTTTTCAGAGTCCATCATCTCTCATGGTTCGTCTCCCCCTCTGACATACTCCCCTTTTCTTCCTCTCCTGTTATCTTCTTCTTTTTCTTTTTTCTTAAAATATTTAAAAAATGGAGCAGCTTGATAAAAACACCCATTCAATAAAAAAAAAAAAAAACATGCAAGGCACCATGCGAAGCAAATTGAGATTTTATCCTTATATTTTGGGATAGATTACAAAGTAACTCTTCCTCTCCTTTCCTTTTGTTAAATATTGTACATAAGTATCTTGGTTTATATTCATCTGTAGCTGCTTTAAAAGTTTGCCACTCTGAGCAAATTAGTAGTGACCTTGCATAGATCTATACCAACTCTTGAAAGCTTAATGTCTTTTCTAACCTTCAAAGACTATTCTCAGGGTGTTTTTTAAAAATGTTAAAATATGCTTTTTAAAATGGAGTGGCTTTTTAAAATAGACTCTAGGGGAAAAAGTGTTAAAATGGACTTTCTTTAAAAATGAATTTTTTTCTATTTACAAGACAAAACTCTATAACCAAACAGGCAAAAATTAATATAGTTTACCTTCTATAATGTTTGCTTTTAATGCTTTGGTTTTAACCAGATGATGTCATGGTAGGAGAATGGAAGTATAAAGGAAAATGATAAGATACATACATAGACTAGAGTTGGTCCTCTCTAAGTGGCTGGAAACCTTCTGTAACCAACTCCATGGCAAAGGAGAAAGAACAAGAATTTTTCTAAGGCAAAGCTGGTCACTGTTTAGAACTTCTTTGTGGATACAGAGCATTTCCCACTTTATATATATGTACACATATACATGCATAATACATACATATGCTATCAAAGAAAATGAATACTATGTCAAGGAAACACTTACTGGAGACCTCTTCAGTGGCAAAAAGAAGAGCATTTTTATTTCTCATATTAACTAACAATATACTCTTACCAGTACTAGTGCAGTACCATATCTTCTCCTCATTCCATCTGACCACTGATTCAAGCACAGGTAGAAGTTTGAGATTCATGTAAGCTAAATGATCATCCCAGAGTCAAAAAATGTTATGTTAGTGTGTGCCCAATAAATTTGGTTCATTTCACCCATGGCATCCAGAGTCCTTGAGATAAGAAACAGAATTAGTTCTAGATCTACTCTATTTTACTAATCAACAAATATATTTATTTTCAGTGAGGGGTAGAAGTGTTGATATTAATGACATGGAAAAGTTCTGTATAATCTCAATTCTGGGACTATATGTTAGAGACTCTGGCTTAATATCTAGAATGCATACTGTGGTAAAAACACTATGTCTGATTATAGTTGATACCTATTTGGAGTGTCTACCAGGATCCTAATAAGCTACTTAAAAGCTCGTCTTCTGACCTCAACTACAGCTCTAAGTCTTCAGTTTTTACTCTGACTCAGTGGCTATGGTTTATGGGACTAGACCCATGAGGCTGAGTTTTCTCCCCAGAAAGTGTTTGGGGATTATAGAAAGGAAGGCAAATAAAGCATTGAAAATGGTGTAGTGGCTATTACTTGCTCCTTATGTGGACTAGAGGACTAGAGAACTAGAGAAAGCCAATACGTAGAGATAAAGAACAGTGAAACAAGCACACTAAGAAAGATAAGTGCAAATCTCAGCTTTTTGGTTCTTCTACTGCTCTGTGGTCCAGCTGATTTTCTGTCATTGACTTTCATGTCTGTCTGTCTCATTATATTTCCCCTTTTTGCCTAAGACATATCAAACTGGTTTTCCCCCCCACCAAAACAGTCCTAATTTAAATATGTAAATTATCCTAATCTTCAGAATAACAGGAATGTGAAAAAATGAAGGCTAACTTAATATTAGGACTATTTTTTTGGAGATTCCTTGCAGTATCTAAGAAGGAACCACTTGATGACTCCTCATTGATATTTGAATTAATGACCTTTACCTAGTAATTTATTTTGAGACTTGGGTGAGGATAGCTTCCCCCCTGGAATCTATAATCAAAGAATATGCATCAAGTTAAATTCAATAGAGAATTAACAATAAAGTCCATAGAGAAGTTTTCTCTGATATTCTCTGACAAGTGGCCATATTCTAATGCTTTTAGCAATTAGGATCTCTTTCATCTATGATGCAGTTAGTTGTATTATTGTTAGTCATGTTAGAATTTTTCTCTCATATTAAAATTTTTCAAAAATGGCACACTGGAAGTTCAGGGGAAGTTTGTCAATGCCTTTTCAAAATGAAAAGTTTACATTGTTAATATCAAAGTACTGTTTTCAGAATGGCAGCCAAAAACTCTCAAGGGATTAGAGAATAGTTACTATGACTGATGTGATGTGAATGGTCTGATAGTGGGTGAGACAGGAAACTAAGCTGTGAAATGCTAAAAATTAAAATGAAAATGAAAACAATAGGGAGACCATGACATTGAGAACTGTGCTTCAACTGTTCTGCTTGTCATCTTGGCCCTAACTTGGCATTAATATTGGATAAGAAATTTAACTTTCTGCATGAGTTTCTTCATCTTTAAACAAAATGGGGAAAAAAATCTCTAAGGGGCCTCTTCTAACTCTGATGTCCTATGGGTAAATAAAAGAATGTATCACAAATACCTAATGTAGCCACTCTACTAATCAATGAGGCATGCGGTGCTCATGGAACAATGAGTAGGGCCGAGCACTTCAGCACAGTACTTCATCAAATGCTGAGCCTTGACCTCTCTGTTCTTACTGTGACCCATGATGCATGGCTAACAGAGAGTTTCAGCGTGCCATCTGTCACATCAGCATCTGTAGTTTGAGGACTGGATGATAGCCAAAGATCCATCAATTGATGTATCAGTCTTTCCATTCTTAAAGTCATACAGCTTTAAAAGTGATGTCTTTGCCTTTATCTACATTTTACTTTTGATAAATCATAACTCAGTGGTTAGCAATGAACTAGACAAGTAAGTGAATAGTAAATCACTGATACTGACTGTGACTTTTATCATCCAAGGGAAGATGGCCACTCTGGGTCTGAGAGATTGTGAAGTAGAAAAAGCACATTGAGTGTTTCATTAGCACCACTCCATCCTTCTCTGTGTGAGTCCCTTCCTGTTCTTCTGTATCCTCTCTCCCCCTTATTCCTGTCTATTGTGTTGAGCTCTGAATACCAGAACCCGTCCTGCTATACTTTTCTTCCATTCTGGCCTACTCTTCCACATTCAAGACCCTTTCTCCTTCATTCAAAGTAACCCGCACTGTGTCTCCTACACTTTCATCTGGTAAGTAGCTGGCTAGTTACTGAAATAGATATTTGGGGCTAGGCTGTTAATGGCTGATAAGGAACATAATGTGTTACCACCAACTTTAAAACTAGAAAATATTTACTTGATGTCCACCATGTGCCAGAAACAATGTCTTAATACAGGATTCAGAAATTTATACCTACATTATCTTCTATCTGTTGGAGATCTCAGCCTAAAGAGAGAGGACTGAAGCAAATTTCTAAAATACAGGTGGTGAGTGCTATAATAGTTGTGTAAGAAACACATGTTGAAAGTTTAGAGAAAGAACTTGATATGATGTGGAATGAAGGGATAGGAAGTAATAACTGGAAATTCTGTGGAGACTGTTTTACTCAGAGTCAGAGTGGCTCAAGAGGAGAAGGGGTATCCTTCAGGAAGAAGAATGTATACAAAGTACTGTGGCAAGGAAAAGAATACTAGGGCATAGGAATGGAGGAATGAAAAGGGAAAAGGCTAAGAGATGATCTTTACATATTATCTCATACAACATATTAAGCCATGTGGACACCATAATGTAGCATATGAGTAATGGGAGAACATTGGAATGGCTTACGTGTTTGTAAGATCAATCCCATGAGAGTACAGAAAATGAGTAGGAAGCACAAAGAAGGAGACAGGGAACTGGAGGCAAAAAAGATACTTAAAAACCCACTAAAACTCAGGCCAGAATTCAACAATGGAAGTAGAAATCAAAAGAGACAAATCCCCAGACGTTTATTACTATAAGAATTGACAGGGTGTAATGATTCACTGAAACTTTGTATGAGAAAGAGAAAGGGAACCAGGTGGTTTTAAGAGAGAACAAAACGGAGGATGATATCAGAATATTTGACTTATATGCTTGAATAGCTGTTAAAACCATATGTGAAGATTAGGAAGAGTACAGGTAGACCCTATGGTAAGTAATCAATGAGAGAAGATACAAAATATAGCAATGGTTATAAGAAGTAGATAGTTATAAAACATAATATACTATATAAATATATGTAATATAGCAAATTCTGGAAATTTATATAGAAATCAGAAAATAGAGCTATCTTGGATTTTTATAATTGAAACCATTAGCAAAGCATCTAACAGTGAAATTTCTTAAGATGAATGTGTAGCAGGAGGTAGAGAGATCTAGGAAGAATATTGATATTTAAGGGGTAACAACAAAAGGTCAGAGAAGTAAAAGAAAAGAGAAAATCACAGTGTAGTAATCAAGGCCAAGACCAAATCCAAGGAGAGAGTGAGCAAAAAACTTAATCTTTAATGACATGCAAGATAATGTTTCGGAAGAAATGGCAAATGAAAAGGAAAATCTTAATGGCTTATATGAAAGCCTGGTTCAAATAGATTTCAGGAGCCAAAATGTGGCAATAGACATTTAAGCAGAATAATGAATTTTATTGAACTGAAAACTGAATAGGAGGTGAGGTAATGTAAGCTTGAAAGAGGAACAGGGTTGGACCATGTTAGGGATATTTGTTTTTAGATCTAATAGGTTATAGAAGACTATTAAATATCAAAGCAAATGTGCCTACTAGGCAGTTCAATATGAGTCTGGTATACAAAAAAGGAAATAAGGTGAAGATAGAGATTCAAGTTATCAGAATATGTGTAAGGCCATGTAACTACAAGAGACTACACCATGAGTGAGAGTAGATAGAGAATGGAAGGAAGCCAGTATCTAGCTGCAGGAAGAAGAGAAAGAGCCAGCAAAGGAGACTGAGAAGTGACCACCAATACAGTAGGAGAAAAATCAGAATAATGAGGTATCCTGAAAGACAAGATGTTTCAAGAAAGAGGACGTGATTAATTATGTAAAATGTTATTAGAAGGCCAAGTAGGATAATGAATGAGAATTGCCTAGAGGATTTGGCAAAGCTGACTTACTGGCAATTTTGATAAGACCAATTTGGTTTGGGTTGTGGGATAAAAGTTTAATTGTTAAGACAAAATAGGAAGAGAAATGGAATAAACTTTTAATGTGATGAGGATAAGTGCAGATGAATAGATAGGAGTGGGAAGCTGAAATTCTCACTTCATCTAAATTTTTCTCTGAAATGATACTGATCACACAGTATATAGATTTCGTGAAGGACAGTGAATGTTTAGAAAAAATTGTGGGGGAATGGAAGATGTAACTTATTAGAGACACATCAATTGCTTTCGACTGGAAAATGCCTCCTCTAAAAGTCTCTTATCTCTTATTGACACATCATCACCTTCAACGTGTTAACTCATGATGGTGAGCCATGGCAGCAGATCCAGTGGAAAAGAAAGCTTGGGGCCAAAAATTTTGCCCAAAGTACCCTAACTCAAACCAAATAGGTGGTTGCAAATTTTATTTATATTTGAGATCAACCTAAATAACAAAATCCTGGTAAATCCACCAAAATAAAATGGTGAATAGCAAAAAACTAGAAGTGAAAGCATTGCCTGGAAGTAAATAATACATTCTATTTAACATAGAAATTAAAACTAAATATTTTAATTGATAATATAAAGCAGAAAAAGGGAAAAGATTCTCAAATTCTTACTGTGAATTTGAATTCATCATTGTGTCATAATCATTTTGGACTAAATGTATCAAATATAAAACAAAATTTACATGCATAAATTCAAGGCTATAGTTTTTATTTTGTTCATACGTAGCTCCCCTAAGAATATGTTTACTATAATATGTCACAAGAATGTATGCATTTCTGAGACTGGTCTTAAAATTATCTGTGATAGCTCAAAAGTTAATATAGCACTCTAATACTCTTATGTTCATCAAGAACTCCAGTTTCAAAGTGTCAGTGTTTACAATTTCTCCTATTTGCTATATACTCTTGGCATTGATTCAGTTGCTTCCATTTCTCTGGTATCTATATAAGCAACTTTTTTTTTTTCAGCTTTGAGATATAACTGAAAAATATAATTGTAAGGTGTTTAAAGTATACTATAAAATGATTTGGTGTCCATATACATTGTGAAAGTATCTTCCCATTGAGTTAATTAGCAAGCCCATCACCCAGGTGTTTACTTTTTGGTGAGAACGTTTAAGTTCTTTTATCTTAGCAAATTTCAACTATATAATACAATATTACCAGCTATAGTCACCGTGTTATATATTAGATCCTCAGAATTTACTCACCTTAGAACTGACAGGGAGAGGTTGGTAAAGGAGTTCTATTTCCCATACCCTCATCCCCTGGTAACCACTTTTCTATTCTTTTTGTTCCTATGACTTTTTTTTTTTCTGATTCCAGATATAAGCCATACCACACAGCATTTGTCTTTGTCTACCTTGACTTCTAAAAATAAATAAGGATATTTATTTATTTATTTATTTATTTATTTATTTATTTATTTTAGAATGCACATGCATGAGCAGGGTGAGGGGCCGAGGACGAGGGGCAGAGGATCTCCAGCAGACTGCTCTCTTGAGCCCCACCCGGGGCTGTACTGAGGTCATGACCTGAGCTGAAACCAAGAGTCAGTTGCTCAATCAACTGAGCCACCCAGGAGCCCCCCTACCTGACTTTTAAAAGAAATGGTGGATGGACTACTACATGAATCTTAACTTTAGGATCATTAGCAAAAGAATGGGAAATAGAGTCTAAGTCAAGAGAGAAAGTCAGCTGTTATGGAAGTATTTTATGTTGAAAGAAATACTCAAGGATTTGTATAGGGTCCATGCGTTGTGTATAGACAAAGCTGCCTATATGTTTAGGTGAGAAGTGAAAGGGAAATAATCTGTTACCTACTCCTTCTGCCTCTTAGAGTCATTGAAAGGGCTTAAGAGACTCATGGAGAAGATACAAGTAACTTAGTAAGGAGAGGGATAGTTCTCTCCTTGTGGATACCAAGGATCATTAAACATCTTTAATGACTAAAATAGAATCAAGAATCACTGAAAATTTCCCCCTCTACTGTCCAAAATTGCAGTACCTAAAATTTCTCTGGAAATTTTTTAGCCTGAAATAAACAGGAAGGATGAAAATGAACAAGAAATTTGAGAATATTTCAGTGATGCACGTATTCTCTGGGACTTAGTTTTCTTAGAAAAGACTTTCAAGTGCTCTAGCGTTTGGCCAGGGCACTTGAAAATTTCCTTTTATCACCTGAGTACATAATGAAGTCACCACATTTTGTCTTAACAGGAAGATTAGGTGTCAAAACAGCATAGTTTATATTACTCACAGTAGATTATTTTATGACAAAACAGGTGTATCAAGGAGGTTGCCATCATGTTGTTCAGTTCATAGGACCACTCTCTAGAACCATAGGATTCCATGAGAGTAAAAACAGAAAAGGAAAAAAAAAAAAAAACATTTGAACACTTACCCCAAAGTATTATACCACTTATCTGTTTGTCTCTCATATGAATGTGTATGTATCTAAATTTTCCCTCAGAGAAATATTTAAGCCAAAATAATCTGAAAATGTATATCAGAATAACCAGGCTACATATATACCTATATATATATATATATGAGAAATTGGTATCACTAGCCCATCTTTGTCTTTTTATTTATCTATAACTATATAAACACTCTTGGGTAAATGTAAATAGCAAATTTATAATCAGGAGAAAGGGAAGCTTTATAAACTATCGCGGATAGTTTTATTCTTATTAACCTTATTAAAGCAAAAGAAGGAGTTGCTGATTCAGTTCTCATCAGAAGAGAAAATATAAGAATCTGATTAGTCACATACTTGGCTAGTTTGCAGCTCTTCAAAATTAAACTGTTTAAAGAATTATGTGGGACTCAGAAATAAAACTGCTTCTGTAGTTTTCTGAGTAGTGTGAAATGAATCACTCTACTGCAAGAATTTCAATGTATTCTAATCTTAAATTGTATCCAAATTAATAAAGTGCTTAGTTGCCTCTGGAAAGCCCATATGACTTTCAGGCACTAAGTAACCTTGTGGTGAGTAAAAATAAACATAATACAAATATTTATTATAAGGGAAATGGACTTGTTAAACCATCAAATTGACAGTCACTCTGTAAATGATTCACAAATTGATAAACCTAATTTGGTATATCAAAGAGAGGAAATAAATGCTATTTCTTGTGTCAACTCACTCACTCAACCTACTTCCCCTGAGAACTTGACAAAAGACTAATTTAAGTATGACATTTTCATTCTACATTCCACAGGAAAAAACTGCCTTAAGAGGAAAGAGCCACAGACTTGATAATAAAAGATAAACATTACCAAATATCATTATTACTACCTTTATGTATAAACCCTAAAAATGTGATGATATTAAAATAAAACCTTGAGCTTGGTGCAAAGGATAAATCGCTCTAGTAACAACAACAACAACAAAACATTTTATATATACCAAATGAATATCACTCATGAGAAAACTATATATCATTTATTAACAATGTTCTTCTGGCCACTCATAACCTATTGCTAGGTTCAACATATACCAATGTATGGTCTTTGAAAGAAAAACTAATGGACACTTAATGCACATTAATGTTTGATCTTTGTGGAAATGATAATGAAATCAAATAAAATCAAAGGGTGAGAAATATTGGTAGAGTAAACATCCAAGAATTATGTTCAGCTAGGAAACAGAAAAAGAGAAATTACTCATTTCAAACTATTTTCAATATAACTTCTTAGCAGAACCTTTTTTCAGTAAACATTTCCTTTATGTGCAAATATAATTATAGAAGAGAAGAGCTCTGAATGTTTTACTCTATCTAAACCAGGTGCAGTCAATTTCTTTCCTCTTTATCAGGTACTTCAAAAATAGAGGCATTGCCACATTGTTATCAATTTGTGTCAAATATTGTTAGTATTGTCACAACATAGTAGCCTCTCAACATTAAAGTCGCCAGAGAAAAATAGCAAATAAGCTCTGCCAAACATGCCCACGGAAAGAAATGTGGAAGTAGGGGAGACGTTTCTCCAGAGCGTGAGACTTACATTCCCGTTCCCACTAGTCACTTGGTCATGTGCTCTTGGCTCAAGGAGAGAGGAGAGGCGCTTTAGCCCAAGGCTGTTACTGAACTCTTCCTATGAGAAAAGGAAAGGAGCACAATTAAGAATATGGTAACACAATCGATAATTTACATGTTAAGGCTGGCATCAATGTATTATCATCCAGCTAGAGCATAAAAGTTAATGATAGATGACAAATCTTGAAGTTGCAGTGTATTCTCTAACTTATTAGCAAACTTCATTCTAACCATGAGTCTTACATGTGTTTAAGAGTTGACCGTGACCTTTCAGTAAACTAGTAATGCTAGTATACTAGTATCACCAGTAGGTTTCTCACTTCTCAGAACAGCAGCAATCACCAAGACAAAGATGGTTTGGTTTGTGCTAACGCTACTTCTGGACTAAAGTCAAGTTTTGCTGAAGACAAGGAGTAAAGAACTCTTAATAAGTAACTTACCTCTTGTATTAAATTAGTTATCCTCATCTTGCTCAATCCTTAAGAATCCTGATTGAGCTATGCCCCCAGGAATTCAAATGAATGTTTCCAGAACTAGTACTAAATATTAGTTTATTAGATATTTTGAAGTTTCTATTTCTAATAAATTACTCGGCTGTAGCCATACTTAAAATGCATGTATCATCAAATTAAAAAACTTTAGAAAGAAATCAAATATTTAAGATTTTGACATCCAATTTTTTCAATGTGCAACTATTTCCTAAAATAAAGAAAAAACCTCTAATTTTAGGAATTTAACATTAAAAAATAGGGGAAATAATGTCACCATAAAATATGGATTTTTAGATTTGTCTTTTCAGGTAGAATTTATTTTATTCTAAAAAATATATATATAAAATAGACAAGAATACAAGGTAACTTGAATGCTTTCCACGCAGGTCTGGAAGTATATATTGAAGTCAACATAAGCAGTTGTATGTAGTTAAATCCTACATAAACAGGAAAATAGTCACTAAGTTATTCATTCCTACAATTACCTCATTTTGCCCATTGTCTTAAAGCACTCAAAGCCTTCAATGCCTTTCCTTACTTATCCCAAAATATATCTTAAAATATTTTAACACATACTACAAGTGAATTAACAAAATTAATTTTCCATATTTCCACCCAAAGTGCCTTTCTTAAGCAGAAGAAATATTACCTGTAAGATAAAGGATCTGAAAGATATTTTGAGAGTGTAACACACATTTCAGGGGGAACGAACACCTGAACTATATCCTTACACCCCACATAGGACTTAAACTTTGTCCTCAAGGGGTTTACCGTGACACTGAAGATAAAGACCTACCTAGACTTGAAATAAAATCAAAATCCTCTGAGGAAATCAGAAGAAAGTTTCAAAGAAACAAAAACTGAATTTATAGCTAAAGATTGGTTAGAGCATGGGAAAGCAAAATGAAGCAGGGGTGAAATTGGGGTTGGTTGGGATAAGATAAAGTGATTAGGTGCTAAAAACACAACCCCTCTCACTTAAGAGTAAGATGATCTCATTACTGCCTTTTAATTAGAAAACACTCTAGAGCCAAGAGGATTGAAATTCTCCCTCTTCCGTGTTTCTTCAGCAAAGATGTATGAGTGTATTACCAGAGAAACAAGGGTTTTCAAGAAATTGAAGTTAAAAGATCTTAACATTAATTGATTTTTCTCATTGGAATTATCTTTTTGCTCTTTTCTCAGTTTAATCTTAGGAATCCAGCCACTGGAACAGTGCAAATATAAGGAATGTCATCCACAAATAGAAGCTACCAGAGTAGGTGGAGGAAAAAAAAAAGGACTTTTTTTTCTCCTCATCAAATAACTCCTGAGAGACTTTCTTAGCGACCTAGAAAATATAAAACAGGATATAATGGAATTTACATAATGGAATTTATAATGAAATTTATTATAATAGAATAATTTAGTAGACCCCAAGACACAAATTTTTATAGAAAACAACAACACAAGCAAAACCCAAAAATATACAAAACAGCGTCTCTTCTCCATGGCCTATCCTTTTGCACTTAGCAGTTTATTCTTTACAACACAGATTCCCTGTGCCTTCTTCCCTAATTAACCTTAGCATTAAAATTATTTAACAAAAATGCCCTTTAACAAGGCTAGAGATAAGAACATTCATGCTATTCCTCTCAAAATTTAATTCCTAAAACAGTTCACAAAACAGGAGTAAAATCCATAAAGGCCATTTATCTTTTAGGAGTGGCATTTTCTGAGACTTTTGAATTCTCAGACCTTTCTTCCATTTTAGTTTTCTGCCTCTTCAAGCAGGTCACAACTACAAGCCTGACAGGGAAAAAAAAAAAAAAATGTACCTCTAATTGTTGTGAGTCTACTTGTATTTCACCTTCTTCACATTCTGCATTTGTCAGACTCCATCTAAAATCAAATCACTATTGGCCCAGGCCATGTCCTCACAAAAATGGCAGAGTTAGATGTGTCCAAATAACATAATTCTGCTTAGCTATAACAGTTTACATGCCTATGTGAACTATCAGAGCCATGGCTAGAAGAAATGTCTGCCATGAGCTTGCAGAAACTGGTCTCACCAAATATATTTCCCTTCATTCTACCATTAATATCTGAAACCAGATCAATTCGTGTCCATAAAGAAACAGAAAAAAATGGTAACCATTTAATATTTTTAAAAATTTTCTAGTTAACCATGAAACACGGGAAAACACAGGACTAACCACATATTTTATTACATCATTTGGATTAATTAAATCCTCCTATAAACGAGTCTAATGTAATGTTGTAATGTAACATGTGATGTTAGAATAGATTCTATAATATTGGTGAAGATTTCCACAAAAGAATTGGTTAGTAGGAGTTTGCTAGAAGGTAGCCAAGAACTCCTCAGATGTATACATAATAACTGTAAATTCTCCTCAGTCTACCAAAACCTTTGTATGTAGGTACATAACTAAACCATTCCACAAATAGAGAACACCAAAAATCTTCCTGCCTTTAGTTACACCTGCAAATTGTTCCCAAAGCTCTTTGTAATAAGAGACAAAGTTTTGTGTTTTAACAAAATCCTATAAATGTAAATCCAGTATGAACAGACGACTGATACTACAACCATGACCCATGCATGAAGTTGTAGAAAATGGAAACAGTTTTATAAAAGAAATATTTAGAATGATGTATATCTACCAAATTTTGCCTTTAACTCCTTCCTCTCACTTTCTACCCTCTACTGTCAAGGACAGCATATCCTTTTATATTTTCTCTATGGCAGATGTATTGATTTTTCAATGAGGCCGTGTGCCAAAATTTCAGTTCAGCTGTGTATGAAAGCCTCACTATGGCCAAAAGAATACATCTGTACTACTTTTAATATAAAGATAAAACACAAGAAATCCAGCTAGGAGGTGGATCTATTTCTTGGTGTCCTTTGGGAGCAAGTTGGCACATGGTCAGGTTTCTCATACTACCCAGGGGTATATTCTTCCCAACAGGCTGGACTTAAACATTATCTCATCTGCCTGTACTGGTTCTTTCTGCAGTTGATCCTGACCAAATGTCAATTCCAGCCATTATCTACACTACTCCTGGTTTTTATATTCCCTGTTGGGTCAGATAATAATAAACCTCTCTCCCTCCTAAACAAACAGAAAACTGTCACAGTAAAGTTACCACTAACATCAAGTCAGCAAAGGGCAAAGACAAATGACAGTTTGAGCTGTTTAAAATTTTGTTTTGGTCGCAGCTTCCACCAGAACCCCTGGACTAATCATTTTGGTTTGGGTTTATAGCCTATACCATTATCAAAGACACCCTTTACTTAACCAGAAACAGAGGCTTGGGTTCTATGAGTAATTATACAGCAGAGTTGTCCTTTATGCAGTAAAGGAACATCAGATGATAGCCAGAACTATAGCTCATTTGAAAAAAGCAACTAAAAATTGATTTCTGCCACCCAAACTACCCTTTGATACATTCCTGTAACCCATTATGTGAAAAAGCAGGCTGGAAAAGTTCCAGCTGGAGATTCACCTGGTTTGGAGAAAGGATATAATACAGCTAAGTGTAGAACTTAGTCTCCTGGTAACCATGATCATAGAAGGAAAGCTAGTAACGCTACTAGTCTGTCTACATTTCATAAAGGGGCCAGTTAGGTCAACCTTCTGAAGTTAAGGTAAGTTTCTCCATTGGACTATTTGAGAAGATAATCTAAAACAGGATACCGTAGATCCAAGACTTCCTGATTTACTAAGATTTTTTTAGATATAATTATATATAACATTGTATTCAGTGTATAACAATGATATCGTATATTTGTACCTATTGCAAAATGATCACCGCAATAAGTCTAGTTAACATCCAACAACATACAGTTACAACTTTTTTTCTTGTGAAGAGAACTCTTAAGAAATACTCTCTTAGCACCTTTCAAATACATATTAAGGTATTGTCACTGTAGTCACCACACTGTATATCACATCCTCAGGAGACTTTTTTTTTTTTTTTTAAATAACTGGAAGATTATGTCTTTTCTCACCAGCTTCACCCATTTCTTCTATCTAGCCCCCTCCACTCTAGGAAAATATGAATCTGTTCTCTTTGAGTTTGATGCCATTGTTTTAGAGTCCACATGTAAGCAAGATGATATAATATTTCTTCCTCTGACTCCTATCACTTAGCATGATGCCTTCAAATTCCATCTATGTTATTGCAAATTGTGAGTTCCTCCTTTTTTATGGCTGAATAATTTTCCATTGTGTATGTATACCACAGCTGCTTTTATCTGTCTATTCATTGATAGACACTTAGATTGCTTTTCATGTCCCTGCTATTGTAAATAATGTTAAAATGAACATGGAGGCTCATATATCTTTTTACATTAGTGTTCTCATTTTCTTCAGATAAATATCCAGAAGTAGAATTGCTGGTTCATATCCTAGTTCTTTCTTAACTTTGTGAGGAACTTCTATACTGTTTTCCATAATGGCTGCACCAGTTTACAACTCATCAACAATGCACAAGGGTTTCCTTTTCTCTACATCCACACCAACATTTGGTATTTCTTGTCTTGGTAATAGTCATTCTAACAGGTGTGAGATAATATTTCATTGTGATTTTGATGTGCATTTTTTCTGATGATTAGTGATGTTGAGCACCTTTTCATATCCCTGCTGGCCATCTGTATGTATTCTTTGGGAAAATGTCTACTCAGATCCTTTGACTTTTTTAATTAAATTGTCTGTTTTGTTTTTGCTGTTGAGTTTTAGGAGTTCTATGTATATTTTGAACATTAACCCCTTACCAAATGTATGATTTGCAAATATTTTCTTCTGTCTGGTAGGTTGCCTTTTCATTTGGTTGATGTCTTCCTTTGCTATGCAGAAGCTTTTCAGTTTGATGCAGCCCCACTTGTTTCTTTTTGCTTCTGTTGTCTTTGTTTTTGGTGTCAAATCCAAAGAAACATTGCCCACACCAATGTCAAGGAGCTTACCACCTATGTTTTCTTCTAGGAGTTTAATGGTTCCAGGTTTTACATTCAAGCCCTTAATCCATTCTGAGTTTGTTTTTTGTATAGCGTAAGACAGTGGCCCAGTTTCATTCTTATGTGACTCTCTAGTTTTCCCAACACTATTTATTGAAGAGACTGCCTTTCCCCATTTTATTTACTTGGCTCCTTTGTCATAAAATAATTGACCATATATGCTTGGGTTTATTTCTGGCATCTCTTTTCCATCCCATTAATCTATGTGTCTGTTTTCGTGCTAATACAATATTGTTGATTATTATACTTTCGTAATATAATTTGAAATAAGGGAATGTAATTTGGCTTTTCAAGATTTTTTGTGGTTCCATAAACATTTTAGGATTGTTTTCCTACTAAGATTTTTTAATTCATAAGTTTGTTGTGTTTAAACTGTGTATTACCTTGCCTCATGTTCTGGTGTTAGAGTGACCTTTTGATTATAACCAGCAAGAAGCCTTTGATGACTTTTTTTTTTTTTTAGGAATATATTAAGTTACTCAGCACACAGAAAAATCATATTTCGTTCACATGGATCTGGGTATCCACTTCATGTTTTTCTCTTTTAACACTCTATAGTCATTATAGTATAGATGTATAATCAAGATGCTATTTATGCCACATGAGGGATGAGTGGCTAGTTGATATTGGTTTAAATATTATTTGAATTTAGTTGAGCACTTACAAAGCCTAAAAGAGATTTCAAATTTCAAGTAAAAGAATCTCTAGAATACTGAAAAATGTAGTGATCACTGTTTATTGCCTTTTTAAACTTTCTTAGTAGTTATTTCAGTCTTGGCTAGGAGTTTCTTCCAGTTATATCACCTAATTCTCTTGGTCAGAGGGCTTTTGAAGGATAGAATGCAAAGATTTTCAAGGAGTTTCTAAGATTATTTTAACTTTTTATATTCTAGTATGTGTGGGAGGAAATAGTAAAAATTTCTTCTCATTTTAAATATATATACATTTAAAAATATTTTACATCTTAAATTTTATCATTGTCCTGTTGCTTTCATGTGACACAAAAAACATACTTTATATTTACCATGATTATGAATATTATATACTGGTGATTTAAAAATTATATAGTGTACAATTACAATAATCGTTTCTAATCAATTCCATAGGGTGTATTGCTGAATCATTGCTGAATTTTTACCTTAAGATAGTTTTTGCAAAATATTCCTTTTTGTTAAATAGTAATTTGACAATAAAAGGAATGTTCAGATTTCAGTACGGAGCTCTAATACTTTAATGAGGAGCTGAAAATCCTTCCAAGGATTCTTGAGACTTTTGCTTAGTCTGAAATCTACAATAGTAAAATAAATAAATATATAATATATAAATTTAGCTATAAATTTGGCTAACATTCATAAACTCTCAGTATTAATTGATGTGGTTTTGGAATACAGGTGAGGTTCAGTGGGGTGGAGTCCAGAGCTGACGACCAGGAAGGAATTCTTGAGATGTCTTTGGTGCAAAATGGTGGTTTATTCAAGCATGGGGACAGGCCCGGTGGGCAGGAAGAGCTGCTGCACCAGGGTTGTGAGGGGTGACTGATTATATACTATGGGGTTGGGGGAGGTAAGGAAAAGGGAGGTTTCAAGAGAACTTTCATAGGCTAAGGAGGACCTACAAGATACTGGAGTTCTTGTCATTGTCAAGTTAAGGTTGTTTTTCCCCTCTAGCAAGACATTGATATTAGATAGGTGGGGGATTCCTGGAAGAATGTCACACAGGTCCCACCCAGGAGTGGGGGGTGGGGGGAGATAGCAGCGTGTCAGCTTATGCTTTGTCTTCAGCCAGCCTTCTGCTCTCTCATCATTAATGACAAAAATATTTATCATAATTCCATAAATATATCAAAATTATTTTAAGAATTATCATTTGATAGATTAAAAGTAGATAAGGAGAAACCAACCTTTGGTATTCAGAAGTTTTGAAAGCAAGTAATCAAAATGCAACTGTTACTAACTTTAGAGCAGAAAATAATTGAATATTTATTGGCCAAAAAGGCCAAGGAAGTGAGATCTCAGTAATGCATTTGATAGATTTCTCACCGACTTGCTGTCATGAGTGCTTTCCCCGCCTCCCTCCCTTCCTCACCTTCAAATGGAAGCAGAAATGGTGATGGTGTAGAGGATTAAGAGTTCTCAAAACCATAATGCAGGGCACTTTTTTAAGGAAGGGCAGAAATGACTGATTAGCATATAAACCTGTTCAAAACATGAACCTTTTTTTTTAATTAAGAAATTATAAATAAAAAATACATAGCAAATTATGAGAATGTATAAGACTTTAACCTAAATTTAACACTTGAATACTGTGTAAAATATCTAAGGGGAGTCTTTTATCAGTCAAGCAATTGAGTTCTCAATGTTGGGAAAGGAGGGATGAATATGTAAATTTACAGATTTTAACATATTAAGCTTTTGCTAGTTGTTTTCAAAAAGGAATTTGTGGTTAAGATTACATTTTTTCACAGTTGTCTGAACAACTAACTCAAAATATAGGCGGGAGAAAAATAATGATTCCAAGGCGGGGGAACCCGCCTTACTTTCCAGAATGTGAATTGGGGAATTTATTTTTCAAAACTTCCCATTACTTAAGCTGTTTACTACAGGGAGTATTAAATAACATGAGAAGAAAGTGACAAAACAGATTTTTTGATAAGCACACTATTTTTAAGAAGTATCTTCTGATAAAATGATGTGATATCTAAAACATCTTGAAAATGAACTGCTGAGAGCAAAAATGAAACATCTGCCAACTGAGTCAGCAAAAGGGAGAATGACAAGATCAACAGAAGTTGAGTGCTTGCAAGTTGTAAAACATTTTACGACATGATCTAGATGTTATTATTTTTTTTTTTCCTTTTTTAAGTGAAAGATTGAAGGTGATTCTAGCATAGAAAGCTATTTCTGGCAGGAAGGAAATTTCTTGAAATAGTCTCAACTTTGAAAGCCATCAGAGTGAGAGATTGCATATCTGTAGTGGAATCTTCAAAAATGGAATGAGCTAACTTTTTTTTTTAATCAAAGGCTACATTATTTGTGAATGTAGAATAACAGGGAAATGGAGAAGGGAGTCTTGCAGATAATAACCAGTGTGGAGTTGCAAAGGATAAACATCAAACTGAGTTTTAGAATTCTCCATTCCATTCAAGATCCCTTGACCTGTTCTGTTTAATACAAACTGTATTTTTCAAAAGTTTTTCGATTTCTCACTGTGGTCAGCTGTTAGATCCCGGAGAAGTAACCACAGTTACTCTGAACAAGGCGGGGGCAGATACTATAAACTCCCTGGATTCCCCAGACCCTAAAAGTATTCTAGAATACTAGAATAAAGGGAAGAGGAAACTACAGAACTGCCTTTCAGATCTATTACTCGGCGAAATGACCACCATATGTGATATCACAACTACTATCCCTAATTAAAAAAAAAAAAAAAAATACAGACCATAAGAACTAAGCTCTGGCTACCATTGACTTATATTTCTGCCGAAGCTCACTTTGTCTCCCAACTTTACTTTGTACCTTTTTTTGCCACTATAAACCCACTGATGTTCCTTCTGTATGCTCTCTCCTTGCAGCTCTTCTGCTCTATGTTTAGACATAGAGGGGGTTTCAATCCTCTAATGATGATAGTCCAGTTTCCTTAATTAGTCTGTCTCAATCAGGACTTGCAAATTCTAAACCTTCTATATTAGCTAAACAATCATCTCCCAAATAAACTACTTGTACCCAAATCTGTCTCAGAATGTGATTGGGATGAACCCAAACTTGGATATCTTCTATTCAACATTATTTTTAACTGTCATAATATTGCTTAAATTAGCTTTGTGAGTTGTTACATGCCAAGATTTTATTCAATGTTTATTCATCTTGCACTGAAAACATCATGTGCTAAACTATAAAATATGGATAAAATTAGCTAAAGAATAATAGCTAAGGAAGAACATTAGCTAAAGAATACTTAAGCTATGGGCTTTCTTTCAAAACAAAAAAGAGGTGGGGGTGGCCTGGGTGGTTCAATTGGTTAAGTGTTCTATGCTGGATTTCGGCTCAGGTCATGGTCTCAGAGTTGTGAGATCAAGCCCTGTGTCAGGCTCCATGCTAGGCATGGAGCCTGCTTGACATTCTCTCTCTCTCTCTCATCCTCTCAAAAAAAAAAAAAAAAAAAGTAAAGCTCTTTCTCTCAGTCCTTATCATGGTTAGAAAACCCAGTAGGTAGCAATTGGATCATGGTAGCTCTGGATCCTTAGCATGCTTTGTAGCAGAAGGGTGTCCATTTATACCAGTAGTGACATCTCTGGTTCCTAAGACTTTCTCAAACAATTTATGCTTACTCTCCCAGCCACTGATGCATTGTTTACATAAAAGACAAGGAGTTATGCCTTCTCCATCCTTAATCTTTGTTTTTTAAGGTTTTATTTATTTGACAGAGCAAGAGAGGAAACACAAGTAGGGGGAGAGGGAGATGGAGAAGCAGGCTTCCGGCTGAGCAGGGAGCCCGATGCGGGGCTCGATCCCAGGACCCTGGGATCATGACCTGAGCCGAAGGCAGACGCCTAATGACTGAGCCACCCAGGTGCCCCCTTAATCTTATGTTTTAAGGGGTAAAGGTATTCAATATCCCTTGCAGTGCCCCACAATTATATAATTTATATTGATCGGCTATGAATTACTGTATATATTAAGAGAACAGATGAATATATTTTACTCATAAGATACACAGCAATATACCAGCATGAATTAAACTTAATTATGAATATGGACAACAAAAAGTGCCAAAAAGTAGGAGAGTTATAAAATATATCCCTCAGACTTCTCAAAATTTTATCCATATTTTATAGTTTAGCACATGATGTTTTCAGTGCAAGATGAATAAACACTGAATAAAATCTTGGCATGTAACAACTCACAAAACTAATTTAAGCAAGAGTAGGACAGATAAAAATAGTGTTGAAAAGAAGATATCCAGGTTTGGGTTCATCACAATCATATTCTGAGACTGAGGTTTGGGTACAAGTAGTTTATTTGGGAGATGATCCTAGAAAGCTTGATAAAGGATGTGCACACATGAAGCAGGAGAAGTTGAAGCCAATAAAGGTATGTTATTGAACTAAATAACCCTCAAAACAATGGAGGCTAAATCTGTACATTGAACACCCCTTAAAATTTCCCCATGTGATGCGGAAATGAATATTCACCATTTCCATTTGGTTAAGATCAGTTTCTAGATCAGTGGACAACAAACTTTAGTGTGATTTTTGTCACACTATGTAACTCTCACTGTAACATGAAAGCAGCTGGCCAATTCGCCATCAATTTCCTTGCCCAGCGAGGCTGAAGATGGTTCTGGAGCTAGAGGATGCCCTCGGCAGAAGGATGCAAGGAGCCATGGGCTTCTATGGAAAGGTCTATAAATGACTTTGGGAAGGTCCGGGGGTATAAGTGGTAAAGAGGTTAAAAAAAATAAAATTCAAAGTCAGGAAAAGTTATTTAAAAGAAAGATAGCTATAGAAGTTATGTGGTATTTAAAAAAAATCAGAAGATGGCATATAAGATATTAGGTCAATAGTATCTCAAATTATTTCTTTAAACTATAAATTTCCTTAATTATAAGTTAGGGAAGGATAGACTTTATATTTTTTTTATCCCCAATGATTCAGTTACTCAGATCCCAAATTGAATCAGTCATGTTTTGTATGTATAATTATATAAATACTATGTAGGAATAGGATGTTTCTCAAAACAAAACAAGGCAGCCATTGCCTCTGTACTGTTCTGTAGGTATACCATATATACTTGGAAAGATTGTATGCTGTAGTTAGCTTCTCCTAATGTCTACAGTGACAATGCATTCTCCCTTGCAAGTAACACATCTCCAATAAATGCATTGGCTTTAAAAAAAAATGTGAGATAAAATTGAAATTAGAGGAAAACCTTAAGATCCAACTACATTGACTTATCTACTCTTGAATTTAAGCACCTGTGACCATAAAAAAATATGAAGATACAAAACGGTGATTTAAGAAATATTTTGTCACTTTATTTACGGGCGCCTGGGTGGCTCAGTTGGTTAAGCGACTGCCTTCGGCTCAGGTCATGATCCTGGAGTCCCGGGATCGAGTCCTGCATCGGGCTTCCCACTCAGTGGGGAGTCTGCCTCTCCCTCTGACCCTCTTCCCTCTCGTGCTTTCTAGCTCTCATTCTCTCTCTCTCTCAAATAAATAAATAAAATCTTAAAAAAAAATATTTGTCACTTTATTTAGTTTTAGATTTTATTTATTTATTTGAGAGAGGGCATGCACACAGAGATAGTTAGGGAGAGGGAGAAACAGGCTCCTTGCTTAGGGTTTGATCCCAGGGCTCTGAGATCATGACCTGAGCAGAAGGCAGACACCCAGTTGTCCCAAAATCATCACGTTAAAAAAAACTGGCTAAATTACAAATGATTTACTATTTTAAACTTAACATTCATATTATAGCTATTTCACAAAACTATCACTTAAAAACTAGGAGGCCCCACATATATTCCAGGTTAACCAAATAAAGAAAAGTCCAAGAGACATAATTTATGAAATTTTCAAGACAAAAAGATCTGCAGACATTTTGATTTTGTGACTTTTCTAATTTGATTTTCAGGTAGACTGTACTTGGAGAACTTTGATTTCCAACTATATCTTTATTGGACATAATTTAAAAATAAATGAAACATCAACCCAAAATGTTTGTAAGGTAACAGCACTTCTACTGTAGGTTTATAAGACTGTAATTGAGTTCACTCATAAGCAACAAGATTATTGCCTCATAAAATAGCCCAGTACCACTACAGTATTATCCCAATTGTGCTTCTACAACAAGACTTGCTAAAAAATGTGTGCAATAACTATGAACATAAACTTATAAATGTATTGGATTTTTCCTTTTTGCCATATCAAGAGAGAAGAGCAACAACACAACAAAAAAATTTAAAAAGTGCAAAAAAAAATTCAGGAATCAGACCAACTGTAAAAATATAGCCTAATTTCATACATTACAATGCTGAAAGTAAATATCTTAATAGAGAAAAATATCCGTGTTCATAATAGACTGACAAGTGAATAGCTCAAAAGCTCAACTGTAAGTTTGGAGGACAGAGCTGTTAGCTTAACCAGTATTTTATACAGACGGGTACAAAAGAGAATCACATCAGGTTTTAAAGTCCATGTCTATACGTCTCTGTCTTTAACTTTCATTTGCGAGTAGATGGAAAAGTCAAAATTGTGTATAATAGGCCTTCTGAGCTGAACTCAAGTTCAAGAAATAGAAACAGAAGGGCAGGTATCTATTTAGAATGGATATCCTATATTTGGGGACAGGAAATATCAAAAGAATTCATTTTTTTCTTTGATTATTGACTATACATTCTGTAAATTTTGTTTGTTTTCCCAGGAAAAAATGATGCCATGTCAGACAACAATAAGTTCTTGCATCTATAATTTGCCATGCTATTTATACATATGTTAAAATGCAGAGGAAAGAGGCAATTGTGAAAATACAGGCAGAATGATCAACTTTGCAGGCTATTCTTTCTCCCTGTTGTAGGCACAATTCAAAAGTGACCACAATAAACCCTTGCTTTGAGTATGAATACAACCATTGAATAAGATGGGATATCACTGTCATGATTTGGCTACCAATCAACTGACTTGGAGTTAAAAGAGATGTTGGTATCTCATTGAGGTTTTGATTTGGATTTCCCTGATGCCGAACAATGTTGAGCACTTTTTCATGTGTCTGTTGACCATTTGGATGTCTTCTTTGGAAAAATGTCCATTCATGTCTTCTGCTCATTTCTTGATTGGATTAGTTGTTCTTTGGGTGTTGAATTTGATAAGTTCTTTATAGATTTTGGATACTAGCCCTTTATCTGATATTTGCAAATATCTTCTCCCATTCTGTCGGTTGTCTTTTGGTTTTGTGGACTGTTTCTTTTGCTGTGCAAAAGCTTTTTATCTTGATGAAATCCCAATAGTTCATTTTTGCTCTTGCTTCCCTTGACTTTGTCGATGTTTCTAGGAAGAAGTTGCTGCAGCTGAGGTCGAAGAGGTTACTGCTTGTGTTCTTTAGGATTTTGATGGACTCCTGTCTCACATTTAGGTCTTTCAACCATTTGGAGTCTATTTTTGTGTGTGGTGTAAGGAAATGGTCCAGTTTCATTCTTCTGCATGTGGTTGTCCAATTTTCCCAATACCACTTGTTGAAGAGACTGTCTTTTTTCCATTGGACATTCTTTCCTGCTTTGTTGAAGATTAGTTGACCATAGAGTTGAGGGTCCATTTCTGGGCTCTCGATTCTGTTCCAATGATCTATGTGTCTGTTTTTGTGCCACTACCATACTGTCCTAATGATGACAGCTTTGTAATAGAGCTTGAAGTCCAGAATTGTGATGCCGCCAGCTTTGCTTTTCTTTTTCAACATTCCTCTGGCTATTCGGGGTCTTTTCTGGTTCCATACAAATTTTAGGATTATTTGTTCCATTTCTTTGAAATAAATTGATGGTTTTTGATGGGGATTGCATTGAATGTGTAGATTGCTCTAGGTAGCATTGACATCTTCACAATATTTGTTCTTCCAATCCATGAGCATGGAACGTTTTTCCATTTCTTTGTGTCTTCCTCAATTTCTTTCATGGGTATTTTATAGTTTTCTGAGTACAGATCCTTTGCCTCTTTTGTTAGATTTATTCCTATGTATCTTATGGTTTTGGGCGCAATTGTAAATGGGATTGACTCCTTAATTTCTCTTTCTTCTGTCTTGTTGGTGTATAGGAATGCCACTGATTTCTGTGCATTGATTTTATAACCTGCCACTTTACTGAATTCCTGTATGAGTTCTAGCAGTTTTGGGGTGGAGTCTTTTGGGTTTTCCACATAAAGTATCATATCATCTGCAAACAGTGAAAGTTTGACTTCCTCTTTGCCGATTTGGATGCCTTTGATTTCTTGTTGTTGTCTGATTGCTGTGGCTAGGACTTCTAATACTATGTTGAATAGCAGTGGTGATAGTGGACATCCCTGCTGCATTCCTGACCTTAGGGAGAAAGCTCTCAGTTTTTCCCCATTAATGATATTCGCTGTAGGTTTTTCATAGATGGATTTTATGATATTGAGGTATGTGCCCTCTATCCCTATGCTCTGAAGAGTTTTGATCAAGAAAGTATGCTGTACGTTGTCAAATGCTTTTTCTGCATCTATTGAGAGGATCATATGATTCTTGTTCTTTCTTTTGTTAATGTATTGTATCACGTTGATTGATACCACCTCATACCAGTCAGAATGGCTAAAATTAACAAGTCAGGAAATGACAGATGTTGGCAGGGATGCAGAGAAAGAGGAACCCTCCTACACTGTTGGTGGGAATGCAAGCTGGTGCAACCACTCTGGAAAATGGTATGGGGGTTCCTCAAAAAGTTGAAAATAGAGCTACCATACCATCCAGCAATTGCACTACTGGGTATTTACCCCAAAGATACAAATGTAGGGATCTGAAGGGGTACGTGCACCCCAACTGTGGAAAGAGCCAAGATGTCCATTGAGAGATGCATGGATAAATTAGATGTGGTATGTATATATACAATGGAATATTATGCAGCCATCAAAAGCAATGAGATCTTGCCATTTGCAACAATGTGAATGGAACTGGAGGGTGTTATGCTGAGTGAAATATATCAATCAGAGAAAGACATGTATCATATGACCTCACTGATATGAGGTATTCTTAATCTCAGGAAACAAACTGAGGGTTGCTGGAGTGGGGGTGGGGTGGGAGGGATGGGGTGGCTGGGTGATAGACATTGGGGAGGGTATGTGCTATGGTGAGTGCTGTGAATTGTGCAAGACTGTTGAATCATAGATCTGTACCTCTGAAACAAATAATGCAATGTATGTTAAGAAAAAAAAAGATAGCGGGAGGAGAAAAATGAAGGGGGGAAATCAGAGGGGGAGAGGAACCATGAGAGACGATGGACTCAGTAAAACAAACTGAGGGTTCTAGAGGGGAGAGGGGTGGGCGGATGGGTTAGCCTGGTGATGGGTTTTAAAGAGGGCACGTTCTGCATGGAGCACTGGGTGTTATGCACAAACAATGAATCATGGAACACTACATCAAAAACTAATGATGTATGGTGATTAACATAACAATAAAAAATTTAAAGAAAAAAAAGATGTTATCCTGGGTGGGCCTAACCTAATCAGGTGAGTCCTTGAAGGTGAAGCAGCAGAGTAATTATCCTTCTGGCCTGAAAGGAGAAGTAAACTGCTGTGTTGTGAGTGGGACTAAGAGGGAGAAGCCTCTAGTAGCTGAGATAGACCCACAACTAAACAACATAAAAACATAAACCTCAATAACTATAATCCCGAAGAACTGAAATCTGCCAGCTACCTAAAAGTTTTTTAGAGAACCCCAAACTAGATGACAGTGCCACACAGCTAACTTGGGAGACCTTGAATACAGAACGCATTTATTTTTAGACCCAAGAAACTGTGAAGATAGTAGGTCTGTGTTGTTTCAAGCCACTACTTTGTAATAATTTGCTATACAGCAACAGAAAAGAAATGCATTGAGAGCATTTTTTTTAATATTTCAAGTTTTTAAATTCTAGTATGTAACATATAGTGTAATATTACTTTTAGAAGTAGAATTTAATGATTCATCACTTAAATATAACACCCAGTGCTCATCACAAGTGCCCTCCTAAATAGCCATTACCCATTTACCTCATCCCCCCTCTCACCTCCCTTCCTGCAACTCTGTTTGTTCTCTAAATCTCTTATGGTTTGCCTACCTCTCTTTTTTTTTCTTCCCTCTATGTTCATCTGTTTTGTTTCCTAAATTCAACATATGAGTGAAATCATATGGTATTTCTTTCTCTGACTTATTTCACTTAGCATGATACACTCTAGTTCCATCCACATCATTGTAAATGGAAGATTTCATTCTTTTTGATGGCTGAGTAATATTCAATATATGCCACCTTTTCTTTATCCATCATCAGTTGATGGACATTTAGGCTCTCTCCAAAGTTTGGCTATTGTTGATAATGCTGTTAGAAACATCAGGGTGGGGTGCTTGTGTGGCTCAGTCATTAAACGACTGACTTCAGCTCAGGTCATGACTGCTTCTCCCTCTCCTACTGCCCTTGCTTGTGTTCCCTCTCTTGCTGTCTCCCTCTCTCTGTCAAAAAATAAAAATTAAAAAAAAAGAAACATCAGGGTTCTTGTGCCCCTTTTAATCAATATTTTCATACCCTTTGGGTAAATACCTAGTAGTACAATTGCTGGGTCATAGAGTAGTTCTTTTTTTTTAACTTTTTAATGAACCTCCATACTGTCCTCCAGAGTGGCTGCACCAATTTGCATTCCCACCAACGATGCAAAAGTGTTTTCCTTTCTTCACATCCTTGCCAACATCTGTTATTTCCTGTGTTGGAAATTTTAGCCATTCTTACAGGTGTGAGATGGTATCTCATTGTGGTTTTTTTTTTTTTTTTACATTTCTTTTTTTTATTGTTAATCACCATATATTACATAATTTGTTTTGGTGTAGTGTTCCATGATTCATTGTTTGTTCATAACACCCAGTGCTCCATGCAGAATGTGCCCTCTTTAATACCCATCACCAGGCTAACCCATCCCCCTACCCTCCTCCCCTCTAGAAACCTCAGTTTGTTTTTCAGAGTCCATCATCTCTCCTGGTTCGTCTCCCCCTCTGACTTACTCCCCCTCATTCTTCCTCTCCTGTACTTCTCATTGTGGTTTTGATTTGTATTTCTCTGATGATGAGTATCTTTTTATGTGTCAGTCATCTGGATGTCTTCTTTGGAAAAATATCTATTCATGTCTTCTGCCCATTTATTAACTGGATTATTTGGTTTTTTGGGTGTTGAGTTTGATACATTTTTATAGACTTTGGATATTAACCTTTTATCAGATATGTCATTTGCAAATATCTTCTCCCATTCTGTTGGTTGCCTTTTAGTTTTGTCGATTATTTCCTTTGCTGTGTAGAAGATTTTATCTTGATGAAGTCTCAGTAGTTAATTTTTGCTTTTGTTTCCCTTGCCTCAGGAGACATGTCTAGTAAGTTGCTGCCTGTGTTCTCCTCTAGGATTTTAATGGTTTCCTGTCTGACATTTAGGTCTTTCATCCATTCTGAATTTATTTTCTGTGTAGGGTGTAAGAAAGTGATCCAGTTTCATTTTTCATGTTGCTGTCCAGAGACTGTCTTTTCTCCATTGGATATTCTTTCCTGCTTTGTCGAAGATTAGTTGACCGTGGAGTTGTGGCTCCATTTCTGGGTTCTCTGTTCTGTTCCATTGATCTGTGTCTGTTTTTGTGCCAGTACCGTACTGTCTTGATGATTAGAGCTTTGTAATATAGCTTGGAGTCCATAATTGTGATGCCTCCAGCTTTACGTTTCTTTTTCAACATTCCTCTGGCTATTTGGGTTCTTTTGTGGTTCCATACACAGTTTAGGATTGTTTGTTCTAGCTCTGTGAAAAAATGCTGGTGGCATTTTGATTGGGATTACATTGAGTGTGTAGATTGCTTTGGGTAGTATAGACATTTTAACAATATTTGTTCTTCCAATCCATGAGCATGGAATGTTTTTCCATTTCTTTGTGTCTTCTTCAATTTCTTTCATAAGTGTTCTATAGTTTTCAGCATATAGATCATCTTTTACCTCTTTGGTTAGGTTTATTCCTAGGTATCTTATGGTTTTGGGTGAAGTTGTAAGTGGGATCGACTCCTTGATTTCTCTTTCTGCTGCTTCATTATTGGTGTATAGAAATGCAACAGATTTCTGTACATTGATTTTGTATACCACAGCTTTACTGAATCTATGTATTCTAGCAATTTTTTGATGGAGTCTTCCAGGTTTTCTACATAAAATATCATGTCATCTGCAAATAGTGAAGGTTTGACTTCTTTCTTGATGATTTGGATGCATTTTATTTCTTTTTGTTGTCTGATTGCTGAGGCTGGGATTTCCAGTACTATGTTATGGTAAGAGTGGACATCCCTGTCTTGTTCCTGACTGTGGAGGAAAAGCTCTCCGTTTTTCCCCATTGAGGATGAGATTAACTGTGGGTCTTTTGTATATGGCCTTTATGATGTGAATGTATATTCCCTCTAACCCTACTTAGTTGAGGGTTTTTATCAAGAATGGATGTTATACTTTGTCAAATGTCTTTTCTCCATCTATTGAGAGGATTATAGGGTTCTTATCCTTTTATTAATGTGGTATATCATGTTGAGTGGTGAATATTGAAACACCCCTGCAGCCCCAGAATGAATCCCACTTGTCTGTTGTAAATAGTTATTTTAATGTACTATTGGATTTGATTTGCTAGTAACTTGAGAATGTTTGCATCCATGTTCATCCGGGATATTGGCCTATAATTCTCATTTTTAGGGCGCCTAGGTGGCTCAGTTGGTTGGGCAACTGCCTTCGGCTCAGGTCATGATCCTGGAGTCCCGGGATCGAGTCCCGCATCGGTCTCCCTGCTCAGCAGGGAGTCTACTTCTCCCTCTGACCCTCTTCCCTCTCGTGCTCTCTATCTCTCATTCTCTCTCTCTCAAATAATAAATCTTTAAAAAAAATTCTTATTTTTAGTGGGGGCTTTGTCTGGTTTTGGAATCAACGTAATGCTGACCTCATAGAATTAGTTTGAAGTTTTCCTTACATTTCTACTTTTTGGAACAGTTTGAGGAGAATAGGTATTAACTCTTTAAATTTTGGTAGAATTCCCCTCAGAAGCCATTCAGTTTCTTTGCTGGTTATCGGTAAGAGCAGAACAATTAGACACCACTTCTCTGGAACACCTTGTTAGTAATTTTTACGTTTAATTATATCAACATGTATTATTATTCATATATATTTAATAGCAATATATTAATGTGTATTTCTGAATACTAAAGTGATATGTTCACTAAAAATAATTCAAATGATACTAAAAATGCATATTAAAAAACAAATGTACTTTCAAATAGACTCATTCCATTTCCTCTCCTCTTCCTGCAATATTTTCCAGAAAATGGTTGTTAGCCACTGCTTACTGTTTTATTAGCCTAACATTGTTTTTAAGAAATGTAAATAGCACTATGGTTTATGTCCTCTTTTTAACTCATTTTGTTTTTCTCTAATTATATGTAATTATAACTAATTATTTCATGTCTGTCCATCTAGAGTACCTTGTCATTCTTTTTAATAGCTTATTCTATGAAATGCTCCTTCTCTTATTATTTGTACAATATACATAAGATCCTAACTAAGCTACCCTCAAAAAATATGATTTGGATAACTGTAAGGATGTAGCTTTAAAAAAGGAAAAATTCTGGCACTGGTTCCATAAACTTTTATACTCGGTAGTTGCTGCAGATTTCCATTATCTTTGATCCACACCTCATGCTTTTATAAAGGCACAGTGATTTTCAGTTAGACCTCAGAGAATGCAATAACTCCTTACTAGATGAAAACATGGTTTTACAAACTTGATTCCAAAGATGTTCAAGTGGCTATTAAATGGTTAGAAGTTGCAGAGGAAAGTATCCTGTACAATGAATTAGTTTGCAGGTTACTATAGAGTCATAATAATTTTTGGAAGATGCTAGGAGACTCGTGTATGTATAGATTGGATTATGAAGGATTCAGAAAGTAAGAAGCAGGCACAGACTTCTTTAAGCAAAGGAGAGACCAGGTAAATTAAAGGAGGTTGATATAAGCCCTACCCCTCCTTATTCTTTTGATGTGCCAAAAAACAAACAAACAAAAAACAATGCAGGAATGGCAACTTTGAAATGAATGCTATGATAAACATAGCATGCCATGTACGAAGGTGATTCATAACTAGTAATTAAATGAGAAAATACTTTAAAATACCACCTTGATATTAGATCAGGTTAGGTCAACCACTCAGTTTTAAAATGTAAAAAGATGTAAATCACACTCTACCCAAACAATGAAGGGGTCAAATGGTGGACTATAGACATTAACTATTAGCACCTACACTACTTTTCTCAGGAGATCTTTTATTTGAAGCCACGTGAGGGCCTACTGAACATTGTGTTGCACCAAAGGCAACAAGGCAGATTAGAGACTTCACTTGTTCAAATCCCAGCATGAACAATCACGAATGATGTCATATAATCTTGGGCAAGTTTCTTATACTTTATCTCAGCCCCAATTTATCATCTGTAAATTGGGGATAATAATAATGTCTATTAAGCTGAGATTTCATGAGTACTGAATGAACTGCTATAGGTCAAGCACTTAGTGAAAAGTGTTAATTATTATTTCTCTTTTTTTTTAAAGATTTTTTAAAATTTATTTATTTGACAGAGACACAGTGAGAGAGGGAACACAAGCAGGGGGAGTGGGAGAGGGAGAAGCAGGCTTCCTGCTGAGCAGGGAGCCCAATGTGGGGCTCAATCCCAGGACCCTGGGATCATGACCTAAGCTGAAGGAAGATGCATAACGACTGAGCCACCCAGGCGCCCCAGTTATTATTTTTCTAGTATTAGTGTGGGTTTAGATATAAAGCAGGCCCTTCTATCTTCCAAAATATACTTCAACATATGCCTTCTATATGGAAAGTCGTCCCTAAACAATAGTACCTCTTTCTTAATCATTTAAATTATTTTTCTCCCTTCCTGTTGTCATGTATATAAGTGCTTTCCATATATAAAAAGGTGAACAGAAATTTCACTACACTGATGCCCTTCAATTTAATTTCCCAGGTATTTTTGCTTTCATTAAAAGTTCTGTTTGCTTTCTTCTGTTTAAGATTTAAAACCAAGTTAATTGTTTCTTTGGGGACACCAGTATACTCAGTTTTGGATCTGCAGATAAAAACTCAATAGGATTTGAATAAATCATACTAAAAATATTTGCACAACTATGTAGTGCACTAATTTTTCTATTACAGTTACTAGAAAATTGGGATGGAGGATTGGGCGACACATAGTCCAAAGAAAAAAAATTTTTAAGATTTTATTTATTTATGTGAGAGTGAGAAAGTGAGCAGAAGCAGGGGAGCAGAGGGAGAGGGAGAGGCAGAGGGAGAAGCAGGCTCCCTGCTGAGCAGGGAGCCCAAGGCGGGGCTCAATCCTAGGAATCTGGGATCATGACCTAAGCTAAAGACAAACACTCAACTGACTGAGCCAACCGTGCACCCCAAAAGACAAAAATTCTATATTCTAAATCCTTAATCTAGATACTCAACTGGTAATTTACCTTCACAGATATTTTCATTTCTGTAAGGGCTAGATCCAGCTACTACCTCATATTTTCTAAAAGAAAAAAATATTTTTTATGATAGAATTAGCTTACCTCAAAGAATAGGAGAATGGACTTCATTAAGTAGTTGCATGTAGAAGTCATAATATATACTTTTGTGAATGTAGAAGAAACGTTAGTAATCATGTGCACTATGGAGTTGCTGTTCACACAGGTGATGCATCACAGAAAAGTGATCTGGCCTCAAAATATATTTTAAAAAGTGACAAATGCCTACATATGTAATAAACCACACTCAGCTATCTAACAGCCTAAAATTAAATTTACTAGTAGTATAAATAAAATTTAGTGTTAGACACTGAGAAGATGGGTGTATTTTCTGAGAAAAATAAATTTTGTTAGAAGCAAAATGAGTTGGTTATTTAGAACCTAAGGTAGTTGTCCTTTCCCAGGCCTTATAAAGTCTCAACCTTTGAATGCACAGCATAGTTTTTGGCACACACACACACACACACAAAACCCTTGAAAGTACCACCATGAAGAGTCCATAGTTCCTTTCCCATATAGCTTTCATCATTGAGGCCTCCACCCTCATCCCACCACCTCAATGACCCTGAATTCCAATTTCTAGCTCCTCAGCTCCCTGAGATCTCCATCACTGTTTGGCCTCCCCTTCCTTTACTGCAGTCAAAAAAATGCATCCAGGCATGTATCTGGTATATTACTGGGACTTAAATCTCTTTACTCCCATCTCTTCGGGGTCACAGTGTGATATATAACATCTAAAGAGTGATTTCATACTTTTTATTCATTTTTAAACTTGTTTTCCATAGGAGAGTTAATCCAGTATAAGTCATTCCATCAGAACTAGATGGCAGTTCCTGTTTTGAAATCTATAATATCCTAATATCCATATGAAACATTTCATCATACTCCACCCTCTTCCTCTGAAATATTAATCAGCTCTGCCATCATCCTCCTTATCCATGGACCAAGTTTATAATTCACCATCTGCTTAGCCCAGCGCTCTTTAATGGAAGGGAGATTTTTGTTGTTTTTTCAAGAAATGCTTTTCATACTGGTTTGCTTGCAACTGGATGTCATGTTCTTTTGTTCAGAAGCTGAACTTTGCTATGTACATTTTAGAAATTCTTTACAAAAACTTTGATTTCTAAAACACTTTGGAGATACATACACATGCAAATCATATAAATCTTTTTAAGATTTGTCTTTTGTAGACACGTCATAGTTTATAGAAAATAACCTTTTGACATTTAAATTTTTAGATTCTAATAAGCTGGGAGATATTTAAAAAAATTTCCAACCCAAGATATATATATATGTCTTGTATATACATGTATATATATATGTGTGTATGTATATATATTAGCTATTATATATATGTCTTAAAACATTGAAAGAAAATTGGAAAACATATCGAATTCAATTTTGGGAAGGAACAATTGAAAGTAATAGAAATGTATTTTCCTTTTTGCTCAAGCTAGATGAAAATAACCAGATGCTTTTGAACTTTGCTTTACCTAAAATTTAGAGCATAGGAGAGCAAATGAAAGGTGTGGAAATAAGATAATAGTTTGAGACCAAATGAAGCAGGTTGCAATAGATTAGACCATCCTGAGTTTAAAAAACATCTACCTTTAATGGTATTTTTCCTAAAAAGTAAACTCCTACCAAATGTTGCAATATAATAGCTGATTAGTCATATGTTAAAACATTTTGACAAGATTTGTTCCTGGATAATCTAGCACAGCTAAATAGGTCTTCATTGCTTTTGAAAGAAGAGACTTTAGATATTGTCAAATATTCCTTTATGGATTCCTTAGAGGTTAATCAGCTAACAGCCATGCCAAGTGACACAGTCAGATACCTCCTTAATAGAGGTTTAGTGGTCAGGTCAAGAAGATAAGTGTATCACAAGGATAGAGGGCAGTTCTGGAAAAGCCTTTTACATCAAACTTAGGAATATTAGCTAGCCATTGTAAATAAAAAGTAAAAATTATCTTTAACTGAAATCTGCATTTTTACTGGAAGCTATTGAAAATGTGAGTCATAGGATACCCTGGAAAAATATTAGTAGTCTCACAGATTTTTGTAGCACTACGGTCAAGTTTCTATACTTAGTTTGTAGTTAGATATTTTAAGAAATTGCTTTAATAAAAATATCTTCACAGAAAACTGCTCAGGAGTGGTGGTGAGATCTTGCTGAGTTGTTAGTATTCAAACAGAGAATTTGAAATAGTAATAGAATTACCTTGATTATGTTTTGTCTACTGGTTTTATTTGGTAATATATTTGGATTCATAGTTCATTGTTGATTTACAAATGCCCATCTAAAATATAAGCCCAAAATATAATTTCTAGAACTATCTTAACTGAATACAGGCCCATTTTAGAAGTTAAAAACTTAAAGCCAATTTAAACTACAGAGAATATGTCATACTTTTAATTATTAAATATAATTTTATAATTATCAAAATTATCATAAAACCAAGTTTTATGAATAAAAGCCATCATAAATATTCATCATTGTATGTAGAAAAGAAGGAAATGATTCTTCAAAATTAAGCAACATTTCCTCGGTTTTCGATTTTTCAACAGTAGACATTATGATAGAGACAAAGAAAAAATAAAAAGTCTGGGGCTCCTGGGTGGCTCAGTCATTAAGCCTCTGCCTTCAGCTCAGATCATGATCCCAGGGTCTTGGAATCAAGCCCCGCATAGGGTACCCCGCTCCGTGGGAAGCCTGCTTCTCCCTCTCCAACTCCCCCTGCTTGTGTTCCCTCTCTCACTGTCTCTCTCTCTCTGTCAAAAAATAAATAAAATCTTTAAAAAAAATATGTAGTATATAAAAAATAAAAAGTAAGCATATGGATACATGCATACACTTACTCATGAGATCTGTACTTTTACAAGAGGTGCAGAGGTGCTGTTCATAATTATGTTGCTATGTTGACTCAACATTGTGGAAGCTGAATATTTCATACTTATGAAAATGCCTAATGCAAACTGCACTATTCTGTGTTATTAATGAGTATGTAAAAGAAAGGATTGGAAAATGTAAAATATTCCCATAAAAAATGCAGGGGCAGGTGGTTTATTTGTCTATGAAATAAATATTTAATTAATGCTCTGGAATATGATTTTGCAAAACAATATTTGTTCCATCTTTCCTACCACTGGAAGAAGATACAACAAAAATATCTATTTCTTTAAAAAATAATTTCCTTATATACTGATAAAACTATACATTTAGAAAGTATTCAGGTACATTACACCCTAACATTTCTAACACACATACAAAGCTTCTTGTTAATCATCTTGTTATTGAACTTGTGGTTTAGGTTGTTTTTTTCCTAAACTTTGAGAAAAAGGATGCCCAAAGTAAGGCCGGAAAATACAATCCTGTTTTATATATCCTAACACAATTGAGAACAGGCCAGGGAAAGAGAAAGAGGGAGGGAGATTCAATGTGGAAGAGACACAAAATTACAGGTTAAGAAATTTGAACAAGTTAGATACAGCATTTAGAAAATGAAGTGATTGGAATTTTTTGAAATGAGACAGCCGATATAGGTGAAGTCCAACAGAAGTATATTTCAGAGTGTTAGAGCCAACCTTGTGTAATCTGGGAGCAGAGCAGGCAAAATGCTGAAAGGCATTTTGGAATACCAGCCAGGCAAAATGCTGAAAGGCATTTGGAATACCAGCCAGCTCATACCAGCAGTTGTGGAAGTATGTAGCACGGGCCCACTTGTGGCTTAAATATACAAACATGATATTCAAGATAGGTTTCCAGTTCCAAGCAGGGCTTAGGGAAAGATTGTGAAGTAACCCCAATTGTTGGGGGATAGAGATGTGGAGATTAATCAGACTATTATAGAAGTTAATTAATCCCCCCTGGGCTTGAACTTCAGAGTCTCAGACTCGTAGCATTCAACAATTAGTTTTGACTGCAGGGCCTCCAACAGTGATGAGGTGATTCATAAGTAATTTAACGATAGGAGAATAAAAAAATACAGGAACTGTCAATGAAAATAGTTCTGAGCTCACTGACATAAAAATATCCATTTTTTTTTTTTTTACTCTACTAATTTACTTTCTGGAATGGCAGAAATAAACTGGCATTGGTAGGGCTACCAGAAATGCCCATGGCTAGCAACACACAAGTGAGGCATTTCTGAGATGTAAGATGAAGCAGAAAGAAAGGCTACAGAGCTCTGCTTTAAGAAACAGAAAAGTGGGACGCTTGGGTGGCTCAGTTGGTTAAGTGTCTGCCTTTGGCTAAGGTCATGATCTTAGGGTCCTGGGATTGAGCCCCACATCAGGCTCTCTGCTCAGCCAAGAGACTGCTTCTCCCTTTTCCCCCTGCTCATGCTCACTCTCTCTGTCAAATAAGTAAAATCTTCAAACAAACAAACACAAAAAAAAAAACAAAAGAGGCCAAAAATGTTATATTAACATCTGGTAAACTGTGGATACAAGCACTCAACAATCAACAGACTTTTTTTTTGTAATTAAACACTTACGATGAATCAGGTGCTATACATTTATGTAACTGCATGAACAGCATATTCTCTCTTCTAAGAAATTTGTGATATATTAAAAAGTTAGGAGTCCAAGGAAGGTGACCAAATTTGCCTTGCTTCTTAATGCATTCCCATGTTCTTATAGTATCTTAGGGATATTGCTGACCTGAAAGCCCTGCTATTTATTAGTGATGAGATAAGGATGAAGAACAAGTGGCTTAAATTCTAAAGATAAAAAGGACAGTCAGAATGTTCAGCCAATTCACTACTCTGAAAGGAAAGCTAGAAAGGCAGGCAGGAGCATTGCATGTGTCCCTGGCCAGGAAACCTCAAAAACTTTGGTTTCCTCGTCTGTACAAAAGGAGGACGTTTTTTGTTTGTTTGTTTTGTTTTGTTTTGTTTTATCATTGTGCTAATCTGAGGACGACAGATAAACTGGCAAAATTCCTAGCTTTGACTAGTACCAAGTACTTCACTAGGCAAATATATACTTTTATATAAATGTATGCATATAAGTTGAAGAGCACACAGTTCAAGTGGCATCTATGTTCTACATTATTATGGCATTGATTTTACCCTAATGAGAAGCCCAAAAAAGTTCTATAGCACGTCAGTTATTGGTTTATTCGGGACTTTCTTAATTTATTAGATCTATTCTTGTTTACTCTATTAACTAATGCAGACCTCTTTCATATTTCCCTATAATCTTTGCTTTCCAGTTTACTGCCCCATCTTCTCCTACGATAAGGACTTCAAAATAGAACCACAGGGGCCCTTGGCTGGTTCAATTAGTAGAGTATATGACTCTTGAGCTGGGGTTGTGATTTCCAGTCCCATGATAGGGGTAGAATTTACTAAAAAAATTTTTTAAAAATGGAACTAGAAACATACATGTTAGTTTGTTCACATAATAAAATTTATTTTCCTACAGGCATTCATTGATTATGTTTAACCTTACTATTTCCTTGAGGATAATCTTTCTCAGTGGTGTCCCTACAGTAAGGAATTAGAAATAAGTATCAATGTAACACTCGAGTAGATCTTAATGACATTAAGTGGAAATTGGCAGAAATTTCAATAATTAGAAAATTAAACTATATAAAAATACAGAAGATCTATACAATATTAGAAGGCTATGTCCTAGGCATTCACTGTTAAATTTATAGGTTTTTTTTTTCTTCTATATGGGTTTTAGTAAAAAAGCTATAGCTTTGAAATAATAAATTATTTTTATGTAATTTGAAAGAAAATGCTTTGCTATGTTTTGATAATTTCAAATAGCATAGATTCTTCAATTCTAGCTACACTGAAGTTTATGAACTAAGGGGATATTAATCAGGTGAGTCCCCTAAGAGTATGATTTTATAAATAACTACTATATAATGGATAATTCAACAGCAGACAGTAGCGGAATTATAGTGAGATAATAGATTTTGAATTTAAATTGCTCTCTGCATTTCTCATTATTTTTGAGTCTTAATTTTAGTTTGTTTAACAGAAATGCAAGGACAGATAAAAATACAATAAAGAATTCCTTTCAATAGAAAAGCATTTCCCCTAATTCAGAGTTGAGAACTAGAAAGAACAACTTATTGTACTGTAGAATGAATTGTAGCTCAGAGAGGTAAAGTGACACGCTCCAGATTGTACATATTTTAATTGCTTTAGAAAGATTAAAAACAGAGTTGTCCCTACTTTCAGTCCTATAGTCATTACAATATTTACCAAGATGATTCTTAACCTGCCAAAGTGATTTAGTATAGACCCCTCACTATTTATAAAATTTTAAAAAGCAGTGATTCTATAGAAATTTGTTTATACAAATTTCAGCAATATTATTATATGAATAAACTTTTTTAAGGATTTGATGGAATTAAAGTTTTTGTTTTGTTATTTGTGATGGTGGATTATATTAATTTTTATAATACCTTCATATCTAAATCTCAAATTTTGACTCTGCCAATCTAACCATATGGAAGAACAGTAGAATATATATGTTATCTCCTGCTGTCTCTAATATATCTCTTTATCTCTCCATCCATCCTAGTAATTTATAGATCTGTAGTTTGAGAGAAATTGATTTGTATCTATCATTAATTCATCACAAATACACAGTTCACATAAGATAGTGTGTATTTGCTCGAGGTGATTGCTTGGTTCCCTACAGAAGAGTATTATAAGGGCTGTAAGGTTCTTATAAGTTTTCAAACCTGTCTTTCACAAGTTTGGAGTGCTTTATCAATATTAGCTCATTAATCTTCACAGCATCCTTGCAAAGAAGACAACAGGTATTATCACTGTTCTACACGTGGAGCAACAAATAATGGAAAGGTCAACTGCCTCATCTTGGGTTTATGGTGAGGCAGCAGTGAAGCAGAACCCATCTTTAGATGCAGAGAGAGCGCATGCACACACCCCAAGCTAAATCCCTCTGCTCCAAGCTTCCACAAGTTTTTTGATAAGAATCATGAAGAGTTTTTATTAAATACATATTCATCTTCAACAAACACATTGCAGGGAAATATAAGGGAGATTGGAAGGAAACCCACAGTTTTAAAGACTTAAAAGATTAACAAATCAGGGTTCCTGGGTGGCTCAGTTGTTAAGTGTCTACCTTTGGCTCAGGTCATGATCCCAGGGTCCTGGGATTGAGCCCCACATCGGGCTCCTTGCTTGGTGGGAAGCCTGCTTTTCCCTCTACCTGCTCTGCCTGCTTGTGTTCCCTCTCTCGCTGCGTCTCTCTCTGTCAAATAAATAAATAAAATCTTAAAGATTTATAAATCAAGTGACTTATGCAATCTTTGGATCATGATTCAAAGTATAAAAATGCATTCATAAAATAATGAAAAGTGAACATTGACTAAGTATTTAATGATATTTAATAATTATTGGTGGATGTTTAGGTGTAGTAACGTTATATGGTTATAAGAAGAGCTTTGTTTATGAGATAGACTCTTAAATACATGTGGATGAATTGATACAATGTCTCAGATTTGTTCCGAAGTCATAAAGGTTGGGGGGAGAACATGGTGTACTAAGTACTATCTGTTTAATTGTGAGTTGATAATTGAAGCATGTGGGTTCACTCTATTAACCATTATATTTTTATGTTTAAATTTCTTATAAAAGGTTTTTTTTTGTTTTTTGTTTTTTGTTTTGCTTTTTAAAGTTTTTAAAAAGAGGAAGACAGCTTCTCCCTGATGAAATTCTGGCTTAATAGGTTCTTTGTGGAGCCCAAGAACCTTAGTTTTTCACAAGACCCCAGGTGATTCTTTTTTTTTTTTAAAGATTTTATTTATTTGAGAGAGAGAGAGAGAGAGAGAGAGCACATGAGGAGAGGAGGGTCAGAGGGAGAAGCAGACTCCCTGCTGAGCAGAGAGTCCAATGCGGGACTCGATCCTGGGACTCCAGGATCATGACCTGAGCCGAAGGCAGACGCTTAACCAACTGAGCCACCCAGGCGCCCCGACCCCAGGTGATTCTTATGATGAGAATATTCTTGGAAATACTAAGCCTGGAGACCCATTCTTGAACTCCAAAGAGGCTAACATAAAAAGCCAAATATTTTAGCATTCATGATTTATATAACATATATTTTTTTTGTGTGGAACTTTGGGTAATACTGTGTTATTCGTGCAAAATAATTTAAGTTTTCTTTCAAAAGAAAAAGTAATTTATTGCTTTAAAAAGTAATAACATTATTTTAGTAAAAGTCAACTTATGAATTGAGTGGGCTGTACGGATCTATCAGTAGATTTACTGAAAATTGAAGGAGCAAAGTTCATGTTTTGCTAAGAATTTTCTACATCAAATCAAGATAAATTTACTCTGACATAAAATAATGTCAAAGTATATCCTATTAGACAAGAATGCAAGCTATCACCAGGTCTTGAATAAAGTTTTAATAATTATTTAGGGAAAAGAAAAATAATTTGAAGGTAAAGGTTGATCTTTGCCTTTTCAAAAAATCATGTAACTATGCAAATCTGACATCAGTAATGAGAAATAAAATGTTTCTTTAAAAAAAAAGAAAATGCTTATGGTAGTAAAATAGCAACACTATCATATTACTGACTGAATACAGTTTAACTTAGTTTTTCAAGAACTCCTAGGCATTTAGCTGACATTAACGGATTGCATTATCACTTAACTGATGCTCATTTGGTGGCAAAATTAGGCCATAGGAGGAACAATTGGCAGAAGATTATCTACAGATGATACGGCTTTTTCTTTTTCTGTGTAACATTATTAGAGAAAAATTTCAAGCAAAGAAAACCTTATCAAATTCTCTCAATAAATTTTAAGAGATAGTATTTGTACTGTAAATTTTTTACAAAATGTTTTTAACTTGCATACAGGTTGCAAATCTGTAGAAATAACATCTATTAGCAAAATTGACTAAGTTAAAATCATTTCATTAATAAGAGGGGAATATAGATCACCAATCAACATCAACATTGACTAGCCAGTTCAATTTAACTAGGAGCAATTATATTATGCTTGTAAAGTATTTGTTCATAGGCTTTCTTTTTTTTTATTATGTTAATCACCATACATTGCATCATTAGTTTTTGCTGTAGTGTTCCATGATTCATTGTTTGCATATAACACCCAGTGCTCCATGCAGAACATGCCCTCTTTAATACCCATCACCAGGCTAACACATCCCCCCACCCTCCTCCCCTCCAGAACCCTCAGTTTGTTTCTCAGAGTCCATAATCTCTCATGGTTCGTCTCCCTCTCCAATTTGCCCCCCTTCATTCTTCCCCTTCTGCTATTTTCTTTTTTCTTTTTTTTTTTAACACATAATGTATTATTTGTTTCAGGGGTACAGGTCTGTGATTCAATAGTTTTACAAGATTCACAGCACTCACCATAGCACATACCCTCCTCAATGTTTATCACCCAGCCACGCCATCCCTCCCACCACTCCAGCAAATTTCAGTTTGTTTCCTGAGATTAAGAATTCCTCATATCAGTGAGATCATATGATACATGTCTTTCTCTGATTGACTTATTTCGCTCAGCATAATACCCTCCAGTTCCATCCACGTCATTGCAAATGGTAAGATTTCATTCCTTTTGATGGCTGCATAATATTCCATTGTGTATATGTGTGTGTGTGTGTGTGTGTGTGTGTGTGTGTGTGTGTATACCGCATCTAATTTATCCATTCATCTGTTGATGGACATCTTGGCTCTTTCCACAGTTTGGCTATAGTGGACATTGCTGCTATAAACATCTGGGTGCACATACCCCTTCAGATCCCTACATTTGTATCTTTGGGGTAAATACCCAGTAGTGCAATTGCTGGGTTGTACGGTAGCTCTATTTTCAACTATTTGAGGAACCTCCATACTGTTTTCCAGAGTGGTTGCACCAGCTTGCATTCCCACCAACAGTGTAGGAGGGTTCCCCTTTCTCCGCATCCCCGCCAACATCTGTTGTTTCCTGAATTGTTAATTTTAGCCATTCTGATGGGTGTGAAGTGGTATCTCATTGAGGTTTTGACTTAGATTTCCCTGATGCCGAGCGATGTTGAGCACTTTTTCATGTCTGTTGGCCATTTGGATGTCTTCTTTGGAAAAATGTCCGTTCATGTCTTCTGCCCATTTCTTGATTGGATTAGTTGTTCTCTGGGTGTTGAGTTTAATAAGATCTTTATAGATTTTGGATACTAGCCCTTTATCTGATATGTCATTTGCAAATATCTTCTCCCATTCTGTCAGTTGTCTTTTGGTTTTGTTAACTGTTTCTTTTGCTGTGCAAGAGCTTTTTATCTTGATGAAGTCCCAATAGTTCATTCTGGCCTTGCTTCCCTTGCCTTTGGCGATGTTTCTAGGAAGAAGTTGCTGCGGCTGAGGTCGAAGAAGTTGCTGCCTGTCTTCTCCTTTAGGATTTTGATGGACTCCTGTCTCACATTTAGGTCTTTCAACCATTTGGAGTCTATTTTTGTGTGTGGTGTAAGGAAATGCTCCAGTTTCATTCTTCTGCATGTGGCTGTCCAATTTTCCCAACACCGTTTGTTGAAGACACTGTCTTTTTTCCATCGAATGTTCTTTCCTGCTTTTTCAAAGATTAGTTGACCATAGAGTTGAGGGTGCATTTCTGGGCTCTCGATTCTGTTCCATTGATCTATGTGTCTGTTTTTGTGCCAGTACTGTACTGTCTTGATGATGACAGCTCTGTTATAGAGCTTGAAGTGCAGAATTGTGATGCCGCCAGCTTTGCTTTTCTTTTTCAACGTTCCTCTGGCTATTTGGGGTCTCTTCTGGTTCCAAACAAATTTTAGGATTATTTGTTCCATTTTTTTTTTTTAAAGTTGGTAGTGTTTTGATAGGGATTGCTTTGAATGTGTAGATTGCTCTAGGTGGCATTGATATCTTCACAATATTCTTCCAATCCATGAGCATGGAACATTTTTCCATTTCTTTGTGTCTTCCTCAGTTTCTTTCATGAGTATTATAGTTTTCTGAGTACAGATTCTTTGCCTCTTTGGTTAGATTTATTCCTAGGTATCTTATGGTTTTGGGTGCAATTGTAAATGGGATCAACTCCTTAATTTCTCTTTCTTCTGTCTTGCTGTTTGTGTATAGGAATGCCACTGATTTCTGTGCATTGATTTTATATCCTGCCACTTTATTGAATTCCTGTATGAGTTCTAGCAGTTTTTGGGTGGAGTCTTTTGGGTTTTCCACATAAAGTATCATATCATCTGCAAACAGAGTTTGACTTCCTCTTTGCCTATTTGGATGCCTTTGATTTCTTTTTGTTGTCTGATTGCTATGGCTAGGACTTCTAATACTATGTTGAATAGCAGTGGTGATAGTGGACATCCCTGCCATGTTCCTGACCTTAGGGGGAAAACTCTGTTTTTCCCCATTGAGAATGGCTTTCATATAAAAACTATAATATGTATAGTATCATGTGTATATATAAATATTTTTTATCAGTACAGATATTTTTCTCCTAATAATGTATTTCTGTCTGTGAATACATGTTAATTATTGTTTGATTTTGTGTGCACCCACAGAACAACCTTGTTCTCTTCATGTGCAGAGATGTTCATATCCATGCCTTCTGACCTATTGGCCCAATTCTTAAATCCTACTTTATATTTTTGGAATCAATGGGAACTCAGCATAGTGAGTCAGGTAGGCAGTAAAGTGGGAAAGTTTGAGAGAGCGATTTCTGAAGTCATCAGTATGAAAAACTGTTGCAGTGTAACTCAAATGTGTTTCCAAAAATTAGATTTGTACTGTTAAGTATGTCTTTGAAAAACGTATTTTTACCTACTCATGACTGTTTAAAGCTCTGCATGTCTACCATTTATGTTCTTTTACAGGAAAAATTTCTGAATGTGTAAGGATTCTCTTGCTCAAATTTACAAAGCTCTCCTGGCTTCTCATAAAGTATCCAAGGTGACTCAGAAGTGAGTAAATGAGCTAGAAGATTCATAAATCTAGTGTAGAAATAATATCCACAAGAAAAGTTTTGACTGATTAGAGTGTAACATTTTTTTTTTCTATTTCTTTTTCAGAGATAGTAAAACAAATTGCAATATTTTCTTTTGTTTTAATCTGCCCAGGATGCCATAGCAAAATACCATCTACCGGGTAAGTTAAACTATAGAAATCTATCTTCTCCCAGTCGGAAGGCTGGAAGTCGGAGATCAGAATGCCAGCATCCTGTGTTCAGGATGCCAGTTGCATATTCTGGTGACCAACCTCTTCCTGGCTTGCAGATTGCTGACTGCTTGCTATGTCCCCTCATGGCAGAAATGGAGAGCAATCTCTCTTCCTCTTCATAAAGGCCACAAAACCTATCAAACTAGGAGCACATTTAACATTACATTTTAAAAACCCTATCTCTAAATATGTCACCTTGAGGATTATTTCAACATATGAATTTTGTGGGAACACAATTCAGTACCTAGCAGCTTCCCACCCTTTATGTTAGTGTTAAGTTTCAACCCAATTATCTATCTTCCTTGTGATGATATAGTATAACTCTGTATATAGTTGATGGGATCAGATTTCCAAATGAGAAGTGAGAAAAATCTGGATGCAAATCCCAGCTCCACTACTTAATTGTTGTGGAACTTTAAACAAGTTAAAGTCCCTAGGTTCAGTTTTCTCTTATGTAACTTGGGAATAATAATGTGTAGAGGTAGATCAATTATCATTTTGTAGATACATAGATATATTTGTAGATGTAAATGTAATTAGTTATTACAGGCAATGTGTTTAGTACAGGGCCCAGTACTTTGAGTATCTGAATGTTTTTTTAATGCAGTATAATTGACATTATGTCAATTTCAGATGTATAACATAATGATTTGATGTTTGTATATATTGTGAAATAATCACCCTAATAAATCTAGTTAATATTTATCACTATGGTTACAAATTACTTTACATGCAACAACCTTTAAGATCTATTCTCTTAGCAGTTTTCAAATATGTGATACAATACTATTAACTACAAGCATCTTGCCGTGCATTACAACCCTATGGCTTATTTTATAACTGGAAGTGTGTACCTTTTGAAGTTTTCACCCATGTCAGCCACTGCCCCCACCCCTGCCTCTGGCAGCCACCAATCTGTTCTCTGTATCTGTGAGTTCAGTTCTTTGTTTTTATGTTTAGATTCCACGTTTAAGTGAGAGCATATAGTATTTGTCTTTGTCTGACTTAGTTCACTTAGCATAATGTCCTCAAGTTCCATCCAGGTTGTCATATATGGCAAGATTCATCCTTTTTTATAGCTAAATAATATTCCATTGTGTTTTCTAACTAAATATTCCTTTCCATTGTGTTTAATAGCTAAATAATCCATTGTGTATGTATACACACAAACATACAAACACACATTTTATTTATCCATTCATCCACTGATGGACACAGGTTGCTTTCTTCAACTTCTTGGCTATATTGTGAATAATGCTGCAATGAACATGAGGGTGCATATATTTTTGTGAGTTAATGTTTTCATTTTCTTCAAATATATCCAGAAGCGAAATTGCTAAATGAAATAGTAGTTCTAGTTTTAGTTTTTTAAGGAAGCTCCAAACTATTTTATATAGTGGCAGCATCAATTTATATTCCCACTGACAGATCACAAGCATTCCCTTTCTTCCACATCCTCACCAACACTTGTTATTTCTTGTCTTTGATAATAGTCATTCTAACAGGTTTAGGGTGATACCTATTCCTGGGTTTGATTTGCATTTCCCTGATGATTAGTGATGTTGACTGAGCACCTTTTCATGTACTTCTTGGTTATGTGCATATCTTCTTTGGAAAAATGTCTATTCAGATTCTCTGCCCTTTTTTTTTTTTTTTCCCTCTGCCCATTTTCTAGTTGTATTGATATTTTTGTATTATATGAGTTCTTTATATATTTTGGATATTAACCACTTAATTAGATATATGACTTGCAATTTTTTTCTCCCATTTAGGTTGACTATTATTTTGTTGATGGTTTCATTTGTTGTCCATTTGGGTGATGCTTTCATTTCCTTTGCATTTCATTTTGTTGATCGTTTCCTTTTAGTTTGATGTAGTACCACTTGTTTATATGTGCTTTTGTTGTCTTTGCTTTTGTTATCAAAATGAAAAAATCATCACCAAGACCAAAGTCAAGGATCTTACTGCCTATGTTTTTTCCTAGAAGTTTTATGGAATGAGGTCTTAAGTTTAAGTCTGTAATTCATTTTGATTTAGTTTTGGTGTATGGTGTATGATAGTGCTGGATTTTAGTTTTTTGAATGTGGCTGTCCAGTTTTCCCAGAACCATTTATTGAAGAAACGGTCCTTTTCCCATTGGATATTCTTGGTTCTTTTGTCACACATTAATTGACCATATATGCCTGGATTTATTGCCAGGCTCTGTTCTATTGATCTATGGGGTCTGCTTTTATGTCAATACCATACTGTTTTGATTATCTTATCTTTGTAATAGACTTTGAAATCAGAAAGTGTGATGCTTCCACCTTTGTTCTTTCTCAAGATGTCTTTGACTATTCACTGTTTTTTTGTGGTTCCATACAAATTTTAGGATTGCTCGTTATATTTCCATGAAAAATACCATTGGAATTTTAATAGGGATTGCATTGAATCTGTAGATTGCTTTGAGTAGTATGGACATTTTGATAATATTCTTTCAATCCAGGATACAGAATATGTTTCCATTTATCTGTGTCATCTTTAATTTCTTTCATAAGTGGCTTATAGTTTTCAATGTACAGGTTTTTCACATCCTGGGTTAAATAAATCCTAGGTATTTTATTTTTCTTATGTAATTGTAAATTGTTTTCTCTAACAGTGTGTCAGTTTATTATAGAAATGCAACAAATATGTACATATTGCTATGTATCCTGCGACTTTTCTGAAATTGTGTATTCTAAGTTTTTTTTTTATAGTTTTTAGGGTTTTGTACTTATGTCATCTGCAAAAAGTGACAGTTCTATTTCTTTCCAATTTGGATGCCTTTTATTTCTTGCCTAATTGCTCTGAGAAGGACAAATAAAACTGTGTTGAAAAAAAGTGGCAAGAGTGGGCATCATTGTTATGTTCCCAATCTTAGAGGAAAAACTCTGAGCTTTTTACCACTGATGTTAGCTGTGGGCTTGTCATATATGGCCTTTATTATGTTGAGGTATGCCCCCTCTATACCCACTCTGTTGAAATGTTTTACCAGAAATGATGCTGAATGTTGTCCAATGCTTTTTCTGCATCTATTAAGATCCTATGATTTTTTTTTTAAAGACTTTATTTATTTGAGAGAGAGAGACTCAGTGAGGGAGGGAACACAAGCAGGGGGAGTAGGAGAGGGAGAAGCAGGCCTCCTGCCAAGCAGGGAGCCCAATGCAGGGCTCGATCCCAGGACCTTGGGACCATGACCTGAGCCAAAGACAGATGCTTAACGACTGAGCCATCCAGCACCCCAAGATCCTAATATTTTTATTCTTCATTTTGCTAATGTGTTATATCACACTCATCTGAAATAAACCTAATTGATCATGGTGTAAAATGTCTTCATGTATTGTTGGTGTTTAATGGTGTTTTAATGTATCATTCAATTTGGATTGCTAATATTTTGTTGAGAATTTTTGCATCTCTGTTCATTAGGGATATTGGCCTGTAGTTTTCTTTTCTGGTGGTGTGTTTGCCTGGTTTTGATATCAAGGTAATGTTGGCCTCATAAAATAAGTTTAGAAATTTTCCCTCCTCCTCCATTTGTTGGAAGAGTTGAGAAGGATCATATTAATTATTCTTTAAATGTTTGGTAGAATTCATCAATAAAGCTCTCTGGTCCTGGACTTTTATTTGCTGGGAGAGTTTTGATTACTGATTCCATCATGTTACTAGTAATCAGTCTGTTCAGATTTTCTATTTCTTCATGTTTCAGTATTGGTAGGTTGTATGTTTCTTGGAATTTATCCATTTCTACTATATTGTCCAGTTTGTTGGTGTATAATTGTTCCTAGTAGTCTGTTATAATCCTTTGTATTTATGTGGCATCAGTTGTAACCTCTCTTTTATTTCTGATTTTATTTATTTGAATCTTCTCTGCTTTTATCTTGGTGAATTTAGTTAAGGCTTGTAAATTTTGTTAAAAATTCGTTTCATGGATAGTGTTTATTATCTTTTTGGTCTCTATTTCACTTATTTCCGCTCTAATCTTTATTCCCTTTCTTCTACTGATTTTGGCCTTGTTCTTTTTCTAGTTCCTTGAGAGATAAAGGAAATTTTTCTTGTTTCTATAGATGGGCATGTATCACTATGAACTTCCCTCTTAGAATTATTTTTGATGCATCCCATAAGGTTTGTTTTGTTGTAGTCCCATTTTTCTTTCTTTCATGATATATTGTTTTTATTTATCTCTTGATTTTATTCTTTTAAACTGTCTCTTGTTCAGGAACATATTGTTTAATCTTCACATGCTTGAAAATTTTCCAACTTTCTTTTTATAAGTTGATTTCTGATTCCATTTCATTGTGTGTGAAAGATGCCTAATATGACTTCAATCTTCTAGACTTGTTTTGTGTCCTAATACATGATCTATCCTGGAGAATATTCATGGTACACTCTAGAGGAATATATATTCTGTTGCTTTTGAATGAGATATTCTGTATGTATCCAGTAAGTCCATCTGATCTATTGTACCATTTAAGGACAGTGTTTCTTTAAATATTTTCTGTTTGGATGATTAATCCATTGGTAAAGGTGGGGTGTTACAGTCCCCTATTACTTTATTGCTGTTTGTTTATCTCTTTGGTCTGTTAATATTTGCTTTATTATATTTAGGTGCTCCTATGTTGGATGCATAATTATTTACAAATGTTATATCTTCTTGTTGGATTGACACTGTTATCATCATAAAATGACCTTGTCTCTTATTACAGTATTTGTTTTGTAATGTATTTTGTCTGGGTATAAGTATAGCTTCTCTAGCTTTCTTTTGGTTTCTATTTGCATGGAATAGCTTTTTCCATCCCTTCACTTTCAGACTGTGTGTCCTTACATCTGAAGTGAGTTTCTTATAGGTAGCATATAGATGGGTCTTATTTTTTACCCTTTCAGCCAATCTTTGTCTTTTCATGGGAGAATTTAGTTTATTTACATTTAAAGTAAATTTTGATAGGTATGTACTTATTTCCATTGTGTTCATTGTTTTCTAGATGTTTTTGTTAAGTCTGTTCCTTTCTTCTTTTCTTGTTCTCTTCCTTCATAGTTTGATGACTTTCTTTAGTGGTATGTTTAGATTCCTATAGGTTGTATCTGTTATAGGTTGTTGCTTTGTGATAACCATGAGGCTTACAGAAAACAACTTATGTTTATAACAGTCTCTTTTAAGTTAATAACAACTTAAGTTCAAATGTATCCTAAGGCTCTACACTTGTGCTCCCCCACAAAGAAACATTTCATATCTTGATGTCATAATTTTTATGTTCTGTATCCATTATCACATAATTGTAATTATTTTTACTACACTTGTATTTCACTCACCATATTAGTTCTCTAAGTGATTAAGCCACCACCTTTACATTAGGTTATTCTGAATTTTACTATATACTTTCTTTTACCAGTAAGATTTATACTCTCATATGTTTTCCTAGTATGACTTAGTGCCTTTTCATCAGCTTAAATCCCTTTAGCATTTCTTGTAAGTCTAGTCTAGTGGTGATAAATTTCTTTAGTTTTGCTTGTGTGGAAAATTCTTTGTCTCTCCTTCTTTTTTCTTTCTTTCTTTCTTTTTTTTTTTTTTTTTAGAGGGGGAAAGAGGAGAGGAGCAGAGGGAGGAGAGAGAATCTTAAGCAGGCTCCCTGCCCAGCACAGAGCCTGATCTCACAATCTTGAGATCATGACCTGAGCTGAAAGCAAGAGTTGGACACTTAACAGACTAAGTTACCCGGGCACCCCTTCCTTTAATTCTTAATGACAACTTTGCTAGATAGAGTATTCTTAGTTGACATTTTTTTCCACCACTTTGAATATATCATGCCACTCCCATCTGGCATGTGAATTTTCTGCTGAAAAAATCTGCTGATAGCCTTTGGGAGGATGCCCTTGTATGTTACAAGTTGTTTTTCTTTTGCTGCTTTTAATATTCTGCCCTTGTCTTTAACTTTTGAAAGTTTATAATATGCCTTGGTATGGGTCCCTTTGGTTTCATCTTGTTTGGATCTGGATATCTGTTCCTTCTCCAAGTTAAGGAAATTATCAGCTATTATCTCTTCAAATAAGTTTTCTGCCTCTCCATATGTAGTGCAAATGTTGGTCTGCTTGATGTTGTCCCATCAGTCCCTTAAGCTAAATGCACTTTCATTCTTTCTTTTTTTCCATTTTGCCTCTCTTGTCTGATGAGTTTTACTGTCTTGTGTTCATGTTCACTGATCTTCTGCTTCATCTAGTCTGCCTGCTCTCAAGCCACTCTAATGTATTTTTAAGTTCAGGGTTACTGATTCTTTATATTTGTGATTTTTATTTTATCCTTTTATTTTCTATTTCTGAAGTTCTTTGTGTATCCATTCTTCTCACTACCTTGGTAAACATCTTTGTCTTTATATTGAACTCTTTATTGGATAAATCACTTATTTCTGTTTCATTAAGGACTTTTTTGGGGGGTTATCTTGTTTTATTTTTCCTTTGGAACATACTCTGTTTTTTTGTTTTGTTTTGGTGTCTTATTTTGTTGTTGTTGTTTGTTTTGCTCGACTGCCTATATTGGTTTCTCTGGATTAAGATTTTTATTTTTTTTAAGATTTTATTTATTTATTTGAGAGAGAGAGAATGAGAGATAGAGAGCACGAGAGGGGAGAGGGTCAGAGGGAGAAGCAGACTCCCTGCTGAGCAGGGAGCCCAATGTGGGACTTGATCCCAGGACTCCAGGATCATGACCTGAGCTGAAGGCAGTCACTTAACCAACTGAGCCACCCAGTTGCCCGGTTTCTCTGGATTAGATAGAACAGCCAGCTTTCTCCTGTCTTGGTAGAGTGACCTCATGTGGATGAGTCTTATTATTCAACTCTGTCCTTACTCTTACTTACATCTCAAATCTTTGTGATTGTCTCAGAAACCTACTTTTATTCCTAGTGGTTCCCAGGATTTGAGGATGTGACAAGGCCTATCAGTGTCCCAAATGGAAGGATCTCATTTAGCACCTTAGATTCAGGCTGATTGGAAGCCAGACTTCAGGCAGCAGCTATCAAATTATGCAAATATATCCATTCCTTTAGGATCATAAACACAAGTTCTACTAGGCACCAGAGCTAGGTAATCCAGAGTTGTTCCATGGGCAACAGCCATACAAATAAAGGTGCCAGGTGAGGGTACAACCTCTTTTCTGGGAAATACTGGTGAGCGTTGTTGAAGCAGAAAGAGAGTGAAAATTAGATACCCTGAAAACACCTCAGTAGGCCCCTAGATGTGTGCCAAACCAGAAGCCTGCCTCTCGTGCTAAAGCTCCAGGGCAAGGAAATAGGCTTCTTTCACAGAAAAACTGATGGTGGGCTTTAGTTTGTCATCTGTACTTTGCTTTGAAAGTGGTAGCTGACAGAGAACCCTCTCCAAGTTTTATAGTCATGTAGGACCCTAGAAACCAAGCCCCACTGGCCATCAGAACAGGCAATAAAGGGACATCCCCTTCCTGGCAGCAACAAAAATGTGGATTCCAGATGTAAAAACTGGGACACCAGATGTGTTTAAAAGCTTTCCTCTGGGAAATACTGGCTCTCTGGAGCACAACAGAGGAAAAGCACAAAAACAGGGCCAGCCTTCTGAGAACTATGGAAAGGATTACAATTAGCCCTTAGATGCATGCGAATTTGAAGCCGACCCCTCAGGCAGTAGCTGTGAAGACATAACAGGCCCCTTTGCAGGGAGACTGGGCACCTCAGTCTGTTGCCTCTTTGCTTTGTCTTGGAGTGGTAGCCAGTGAAGAACTTTTTCTCCATTGGTTACAGTCCCATGTGGCTTGCAAGTGTAAGCCCTGCTGACCATCAGAGGCAGGCAATCTAGAGAAGTTCCATGAGTGGCAGCCACAAAAATTGGGGTACCAGATGTGAGTGTAAGCGCCTTTCCATGAGATACCAGCAAGCTGGAGCAAGACAGAGGGAGAGCACAGAGATGGTGCCAGCAGCCTCCATCCCTGTAGAGCATTTCAGTGGTCCCCTAGATGTGTGTTAAATGCCTGCCATTCAGTTGGAAGCTTCAAGAGAAGCAAATAAGCCTCTTTCATAGAAAGTCTGGGTGCTGTTTAGTTAGCTGCCTTTGTGTTGGGCCCTGGGTGGATGAGTCTGTATGTACAAGCCCTTTAAGACTGTTTCTCAGTTCACTGTAGCCTGTGCATCTCATGATGCAAGTTCCTTTGGCTTTGAAAGCTAGAGGTTTTGGAGGCTCATATTTCAGATGCAGGTCTTAATAGTTCGGGTGCCCAATGTTAGGTTCAAGCCCTTTGCTCTTCAGGAAGAGCCTTGCATTTGTGAGTTTCCCCATGATTGTGGGTTGCTATGCCACAGGTGGGGTTTATGGCACAATCTTGTCTCAGGGTCTCTTACCCACTTTGAGGTGTGTGTGTGTGTGTGTGTGTGTGTGTGTGTGTGTGTGTGTGCGTGCTTCCTCATTCACCTCAATATGTGGGAGTTGGTCAGCTAGTTTTGGGACTTTTTGTTTCAGAAGAAATTGTTCCATGCATAGATTTGGAGTGTCCATGGGAGGGGGTGAGTTCAGAAGTTCCTAAGCCGCCATCTTGAACCAGAACCTTGAATACTTTATTAAAAATGCTACACTGACCCCATTGTATAAGTGAATTATACTAGGGCACTCCTTCCTTCTATGCATCTCTTTGAATTGCATCCTATATCATTCATTGTTCTCACTGAGGATGAGGATGGATCAGTGGATGAGGAAAACAAAGTTTCTATTGCCATGGAGTCTTTTGTGAGAAATAAAACACACAGTCAACATAAAAGACCATTACTTGGTAGAGAGCTTTGCAAAAAATTACATAAAATGATGGAAAAGAGTGACTATTTTAGTTCGGGTGGATGGAGGGTATCTCTCTAACGTATGAGTACTAAGAATGAACTGATTTTGCAAGTGCTAGGTACAACATTTACGGTAAAGAAAGAACAGTGAATCCAAATAATGAAAGATGAGAATCATTTGAAATCAGGCTCAAACAGGTTGGGAGCAGCAGAGTGGGTAAGTTAGCAGAGGGAGTCTAGGCACAGGCCAGCAGGACTTCGTGAGATAGGGAAGCATAGGGATTATCTTTTATGTGAGGTGCTAAGAATATTATTTGTTTTACTCAAGGGAATGATATCACCAGAAATATGTTCAAGAAAAACACTCTGGCTTTTATGAGAATGGATTATAGCTAACAATAAAAGCAGAACGTGCAGATGAGAGGCTACTGCGGTGTCTGTAAACATCGAAGCATATCAGATAGCAGCCTCTTCCCATCTAGTCCAGCCAGGTCTCATCAGTGCTATAATTCTGGGAGACAATGAATATGTCTTTTGAAGATTATCATATATAGCACTTTGCACAAAGAGATGATCTAAATCCCTTTGTGCTATTATGGTTGTCAATAGATGGGTCCTGGTATAGAGGTGCATTACATAGAGCTGGTGTTCAAATGTGTCTATTGCCAGACTGCATGATAATCATCTTGTTGTTGACAGTTGGAAATACTGTCATTTCTTCTTCCTCTTTCTTCTTTTTCTTCATATGGTCATAGAAGAAATATATATATATATATATAATGAATTAAATAAATATACTTCAAAGTCAGGATTTCCAAGTTTCAATTTCAATCTAGTTGTAAAATAATGTAAATTTACCTAATAAAAAGCTATAATTGAGATACAGCACAGCCAGATGGTCAGACTGAGACCATGCATCAAATTAAAAGTTAATTTGTGCCATGGGTGGGGTTTATGGTACACAGTACCATATTACCAGTATGGTACACAGGATGTGGCAGGCATCTAGTATAATGTGGAAAAAGTAATGATCCAAAACTTTAAAAAATTCTTAGGTTTCATTATAGACAAACATTTGCTTTGTATCTGGTAGTGCTGACATTGGAGAAAATTGCAGGTGGGTGCACTTTAATTTATATATATTTATTTTTATAAGTTAATATAGAAGCAGCAAAGATAGTCCTAGGAGATTTAAGTAACATTAAAATGCTTATAATTGTTAATATTACTTGATCCTCTGATATATTAAAAGAAAAAAACCTCTCACAAACTGAAAGGTAATTAGGGTCAATCTATCCTTCTGATTGATATAAAATGAATCTTCATATAAATAATTTTAATCATGTACATCTTTCTCTTTTTCCTAATATTCACATAAAATTCAGCAAAGAAAGACTGATTAGCCACTCCGTAGCAAGGACAAAAAAAAAATGTCACATTTATGTTTGGAAAGTTTATAGTAAATAAGTTAGGAACATTGGGGGGCCTGAGTGGTTCAGTCAGTTAAACGTCTGCTTTCAGCTCAGGTCATGATTCCAGCGCCCGGGGATCGAGCTGCACTGGGCACCCTGCTCAGTGGGGAGCTTGCTTTTCCCTCTGCCTGCTGCTTCCCTTGCTTGTCCGCGCTCTCTCACTCTGTCAATAAATAAGTAAAATCTTAAAAAAAAAGTTAGGAACCTCAACCAGTTAATTCAACTTAATATGCTTAGAAATCTTTCTTTTTTTTTAGAAAGCTTTTTCTACATTAAAAACAAAACCAGAAAACCATTGTCTTCCATTTTTTGTATAGCATATAGCAAACAGGCCTCTGCTTTCCTTCTAATACATTTAGTTGTCTGAGATCAGTAGTACATTTCCTTTCTTAAAAGTCATAAATGACCTTCTACATGCTGGGGCGGAAAAAGAGTTTTCAGTCCTTATTTTATAGAACCTCTGCTGTATCTGACCTAATGTTTATTCCTTCCTTAATTTTTTTCTTTTCTTATTGCCTCCTTCAGTACCCATTCTTCAGTTTTTGTTTGTTTAAACTTGATTTTCTGTATTTCTTTCTTGGTTAATTTTTGGGCTCCTTTTTATTCCCCTATCCACCCTCAGGTTTGGCAATTGACCCTCAGCTAATTTGACTCTATATTCTATTCCTAGTCATCTGGTTCATGAAGACCTGTCTGCTGAGGTCTCAAACAATCACATCTCCAGCATTTCTTCAAATATAATAGACTATAAAATATGGATGAATAAGAATTTTGTTTAAAGTTTAAGTTTTTAAAGTATTTATTTTGGGGGCACCTGGGTGGCTCAGTTGGTTGAGCATTTGCCTTTGGCTCATGTCATGATTTTAGGGTCCTGGAATCGAGCCCTGTGTCAGGCTCTCTGCTCAGCAAGGAGTCTGCTTCTCCTTCTTCCTCTATGCTCTCTCTTGCTCTCTCTCACTCTCTCTCAAGTAAATAAATAAAATCTTTTAAAAAATAAGGCATGCATTTTTAACTCAATAGCAAAATACAAAATATAGGAATTACATCAAGTACATTATTTTAATTTTCACTTTATTTTTCTAAGAGATAGGTTCATATATTAAATTTTAAATATTTAAATATTAAATCTTAACATAAAAATTAATATTGAATCACTTTTATGATAGGAGGTTGTTAGGAAAATATGTTCTCTTAGAAGTAACCTCTCATCTTAATAAATTACTACCGTCTGGGACCTTAATAGAGTTAAATTATGGTCTACCTTCTTGTATCTCAGAAGGAATAATTTATTTTGAACAAAAATTTACTTTCAAAATAGAACTTTGTTTTTGTGACTATAACTCTGCGTGACATCAACTAGTGAAAAAGTATTATCAATGACATTCTCTTTGGAAAATTCTGCATACGTGTTTAAAAGATAAAGATAATGTGTGTGTGAGAGAGACAGAGAGACAGAGACAGAGTGAAAAAGCCCTTAAGAGAAGGCATGACATAGAAAATTTGATGATTTATATTGTGTCTTCACATGGACATCATTCTAATTCAAAATTGGATGAACCATTTAGAAAGTCTAAGTGGATTTCATTTCATTTTGACTATTAATTTATTTGCTGTTTTCAAGCATTATTGGATACCTAATATATGCCACAATCAACATTAAATACTGAGACAAAACGACCTATGTCCCACATTGGAAATACTAATTTTTAGCACAGAGGCTGAAAACTGGCAGTCAATGAGCAACATTTCACCTGCAGATGTGTGTGTTTGGTCTGCTTAGATCATCACAATCCCCACCACTCTTTATTGTTTCTCATCCTTACCTGGGCCATGTACCATTGTGTTTACAATCTCTGATCATGCTTGTTCAGTTCTGTAGCTGTGTTTAAACATAACCTGCAGGAAAAATGGGAAGAGAGAAATATAGTGTCATAGAATAACTACCAGACCAAATACTAATATGAAAGAATATGGTGAATTTGTAGTTAATTAAATAGACTTCCTTATTCACTGATGTATCTAATGGGTAACCCAAGAAGGAAGACATGGGCTTTTCAATTGGTTCCTTTGAAATGATGATGAATGGAGTCATCTAGGTAGTGACATATTGGCTTTTTGCTTGTGTTTTTTTTTTTTTTCCTAAACCACAAATCCTTTTTTTAAAGTAATATTTAGAAACAGAATGTGTAATGCTAATAAAAGGGGAGTTACTATGATTGAGGTGTATGAGGAAGTATGTGGACTCTGTTTAGAGTCTGGAAACCACAGGAAGAGAGTGTCAAAAATAAAGAACCAGCAGGGAAAAGTCTGAAAGTGAATGGTCAGTGTAATAGAAAGAAAGCCATAAATCAGCATAGGAAGAAGTTTCAAAAAGGTGTTTGATACGGTAAGGACAAATAAATTAAAAATATCTGCACATTTAGCTATTTCTTCACATAAGATTATGTAAGATAGAAGTCCAATAGTAATGTTTCCAGGAATAAAATGAATTGAGAATTTTGTGAGAATATGGAAGACTGTAATAGGTAGCAGCTTGAAGGAAAAGTAGAATAAAAGCTTTTCTTGTTTCTCTAACACATTTACAGTTGAGAAATAAAGCAACATGAAAATAACAATGGGCATAGCAAGATCCTGGATTAGGTGAGAGGTTCTTGGATAAAGAAAGCAAAATAAAGGATTTACCCCTAGAAAGAACAGATATCCATACATTTATAAAATAAGGGAATGGTGAATTGTTTAAAGATTGAAGGAGTTCACATAAGATACCTTTTTTTTTCTCTGTGATTTAGAAGACAAAATGTTTGTTGGAATGAAGTTAAGTAAAGATGGATAGAAAAACTGAAAAGGATAAATAGCAGATGAGAAAAGCCCAAAAGCAAATTAGCCAGGAGTAAGTTAAAGAAATAAAATTGCTTTACTGTTCTGAGGGTCTAGTTATTGTTACAAACTATAGAATTTTTACTGGTGTCAACTTGAATCATCAGCATCATTGTCCCGATATATTTTTCTCATTGGTAAAGTAGTAATAACTTTTCTGATTTTAAAATCAGAGGACATTTGCCCTAAAATAGTTCATGTGCATTGGGGTGAATTATCAATACAGAAGTTACAATTCTATTGGAATCAAAATCAGTCTAATTAAATGTTTCAAGATCTGTTTTAGAATATTTTCATCTGTGGTTCAGATTTGGAATCCACAACTGAAATAGGATAAATCCAAAATGTAGTCATATCTTGGCTCAGATTTGTGATGACCTTGGATCACTTTTATTTGACTGGCAGGATAGATCTGCCTTGTCAAAACTGCTGTAGAAAGATTTGGATTTATATAAAAAAAGGGTACTTTATCTGCTATGAATTTTATGGTCAGTAGCTTCTTAATGTCTAGCTGTTGCACAATCCAGGATTGTCACTTTTTAAAGATACTGAGTTTCAAAATAAAGTAAATGGAATATATCTTTCCACTTATGCTAACCATTCTGGGATTATCATTCAAAGTCCTGAAAATACCTTTTTAAGGATACTTTAGCAAATTATAATTATACATTGAAAGATTAAAAACGAGTATACATATTACAGTTATTCTTCAGTTATAAATGTGAGCTCACCTCCAAATACAATGATGCTACTACAGATCTATTATTGGATCTATTGTTGATAGTAGATGCACTTTAAATTATTTCCCAGATCCATATATGCATGCTCTGAGCTTGCTTCAGTCCCTTGCCTGCTTCTGATATGAGTCTGTAGCACATATTTGCAAAAGACCTAGATTATGAGGAGCATCCATTATCATGAGCAGAATTTTTTTTTTAATTCAAAGCTAACTGGTACTTATATGGATCTATAACCTTATCCTCATTAGAACAGTCTTTAACCAGCTGAGCATATTGCTTTAGGCTACAATTATTAATATCTTTCTTGCAGAAAAGTCCTCAATTCCCATTTTAGATGGTCTAAATTTCATGAGGTTATTTTACTGGCTTTTCTGATTTACTCCTTTTATGGTCATGCAATCAGAATAGCTGAGATTATTTAACCTTGACCTTTAGTTTAGTCTCAAGCCAGATACTGGGTCATAATCAAGGGAGCAATTCAAGCTTATCCTCAAGCCATCTACTAGATCAGGCTTCTCCCCAAATCATACTTGAGTTTTCTGCCAGGCACTAGTCTCATAGAGATGCCTAATCACCCTGAACTTCACTCTTCTCAGAGGCTAAATTATTAGCCTGACCATATGCCCAATTCCATCATTACTGGTGAAACAAAGGAAAATGGAATATTAAATAACCAAAAGTAAGGTTTTGTCAGAATTTCAGGCCAGAGTTCTAAAGATACAGGCTGGCAGGTTATTGCTAGAAATAAAGATGAGTCTAATTAAAATAAGAATAATAGTAGGAACAGAAGATCATAGAGTATGGAAGACAATAATCCAATAAAAGCTTGCTCTATTATATCATAATAATGGAGTGTGCCAAGCAATTAATAATGAGGGTGTCCTGAAAGAATGAGTAATGGCCCAACACCTAAATTACCACATGATCTTAATTTGCTCTTGAATACCCTTATATTGTCTAAAGACACACATATATGTTTGTTTTTCCAGTTTTGAGATGACACACAGCACTGAATAAGTTTAAGGTGTATAGCATAAATATTAGACTTACATATATTGTGAAATGATTATAGTTAAGTTTGCTTAATATCCATCATCTCATTTAGATAGCAAAACAAAAAAAGAAAAAATGTTTCTTTCCTTGTGACAAGATGTCTCAGGATCTACACTCTTAAGAGCTCTCAAATATACCACAGAGCAGTGTTAACTATAACTACCATGTCATAGATTACATCCCAAGTACCTATTTACCGTAGAACTGGAAGTTTGTACTTTTTGACCAGCTTCATCTAATTTCCCTCCCCCAACTTCTAGTAACCACAAATTTGATATCTTTTTATATTTGTTTTCTTTGGGTCTTATCATTGTTTTTTTTTGTTTGTTTTTTGTTTAGGTTTCCACATATAAGTGAAATAATACAGTAGTTGTCTTTCTCTGTCTGATTTATTTCACTTAGCATAGTGCCCTCAAGTTCCATCCATGTTGTTACAAATGGCAGGATTTCCTTTTTTTATGACTATTATATTGTATATATGTACCCAACTTCTTTATCCATTCATTCATCAATGGACACTTAGGTTGTTTCCATGTTTTGGCTGTTGTAAATAATGCTGCTATAAAAGTGGTTTGCAAATATCTTTTTAACATAATGTTTTCATTTTCTTTGGATATATTCCAAGGGGATTACTGGATCATACGGTAATTCTTTTTATAATATTTTGAGGAGTCGTCATACTGTTTTCCATAGTGGTTGCACCAATTTACAGTCCTACCAGCAGAGCATGAGTTCCCTTTTCTCCACATCCTTGACACCATTTGTTATCTCTTGTCTTTGTGATGCTACCCATTCTAGCTGATATGAGGTGATATTTTATTGTGATTTTGATTTATATTTCCCTGATTAGTGATTTTGAGCACGTTTTCATGGACCTGTTAACTATGCATATATCTTCTTTGGAAAAATGTCTATTCAGGTCCTTTGCCCATTTTTAAATTGGATTATTTGTTTTCTTGCTATTGATTTGTATTCTCAGATATATTTTGCAAATACTTTTTTTTTTCCATTCTGTAGATGATCTCTTTACCTTGTTGGTTTCTTTTTCTGTACAGAAGTCTAATTCATTTCAAATTTTTGTGAGTGGTGTAAAATAGGGGTCTAGTTTCATTCTTGGCTCCCTTGTCAAATCTTAGTTGACCTGTATGCTTGGATTTATTTCTGGGCTCTCAATTCTCTTCCAATGGTATATGAGTCTGTTTTTATGCCAATACCATACTGTCTTGATTACTATAGCTTTATGATAAAGCTTGAAATCATGGAGTGTGATGGGAGTGTTTCTCCAGCTGTTACTCTTCTCAGGATTGCTTTGGCTATTTGGGATCGTTTCTGGTTCAGTACAAGTTTTAAGATTGTTTTTCTACTTCTGAAAAAAAATGCTAGTGGAATCTGGATTGGGATTGCATTGAATCTAGAGAGGACTGTGGGTAGTATGAATGCTTTAACAATATTTCTGGTGTATGTGCTGCTGAAGCGAGCATAAATATATTCTTCTAGTTCACTAACACAGATTATCTTTCCATTTATTTGTGTCTTCAGTTTCTTTCATCAGTGTCATAGTTTTCAGTGCAGTGAGCTTTCACCTCCTTGATTAAATTTATTCCTAAGTATTTTATTGTTTTTGATGCTATTGTTTTTGATACTTATTGTAAGTGGGACCATTTTTTATTTCAGATAATTGATTGTTAGTGTATTGGAAACACTACCAATTTTTGCATCTTAATTTTATATCCTGTAACTTTAGTGAATTTATTTATTTTATCTAACAGTTTTTTGGTGGAGTCTTTAGGACTTTCTATATATAATAGAATGCCATCTTCAAACAGTAATTTTTACTTCTTCCTTTCCAATTCTGATGTCTTTTCTTTATTTTTCTTGGCTGATTGCTGTAGTTGGACTTCCACTACTATGTATAATAGCAGTGGTAGAAGCACCCTTGTCTTAGTCCTGATCTCAGAGGAAAAGCTTTCAAACATTCAACATTGAGTATAAGTATATATAAGGTATATATGACCTTTATTATGTTAAGATGCATTCTTTCTATATCTAATTTGTTAAGAGTTTTTATCGAGAATTGATGTTAAATTATGTCAAATGCATTTTCTGCATCTAGTGTGATATGATTTTTTTCTTTCATTCTATTAATGTGATGTATCACATTGACTGATTTGTGTATGTTGAAGCAGTCTTGCATCCCAGCGATAAATCCCACATTATCATGGTGAATGATCCTTTTAGTGTACTGCTGAATTATTTGCCAGTATTTTATCAAGAATTTTTGCATCTATGGGGCACCTGGGTGGCTCAGTCATTAAGTGTCTGCCTTTGGCTCAGGTCATGATCCCAGGGTCCTGGAATCGAGCTCCGCATGGGGCTCCCTGCTTGGCGGGAAGCCTGCTTCTCCCTCTCCCACTCCCCCTGCTGTGTTCCCTCTCTCACTGTGTCTCTCTCTGTCAAATAAATAAACAAAATCTTTAAAAAAAAAGAATTTTTGCATCTATACCCACCCATAATGTTGGCCTATAGTTTTCTTTTAGTGTCCTTCTCTGGCTTTGGTATTATGATGACGTCTGACATTGTAGAATTGGAGTATTCCTTCTTTTTTATTTTGGAAAAGTTTGAGAATTAACAGTAGTTATTCTTTAAACATTTGGTAAAATTATTCAGGGAAGCCATCTGATCCTGGACTTTTCTTTGTTGGGAGATTTTTGGTTACCGATTCAATCTTCTTTCTACTAATTTGTCTGTTCAGATTTTCTCTTTCTTTCTGAATCAGTCTTGGTAAGTTGTATGTTTCTCAGAACTTACCCATTTCTTCTAGGTTGTCCAGTTTGTTGGTGTGTAGTTGTTCATAGTAGCTTCTTTTGATTCTTTGTAGCCCTGTGGTGTCAGTGATGATGTCTCCCTTTTTATACATAACTGTTGATTTGGGACTTCTCTTTTACTTGGTTAGTCTAGCTAAAGTTTTGCCAATCTTGTTTATCTTTTCAAAGAATCAACTTTTAATTTAATCTTTGCTATTGTTTTTCCCCTTCTCTGATTCATTTATTTCTGCTCTTACCTTTATTATTTCCTTCTTTCTGCTAACTTTGTGCTCAGTTTTTTCCTCATTTTTTTATTTCCTGAGGAATAAAGTTAGGTTGAGATCTTTCTTGTTTTTTAATGTAAATATGTATCACTGTAAAATTCCCTCTTAAAACAGCTTTTGCTGCATCCCAAAACTTTTGGCATGTGTTTTCATTTTTGTCTCAGGATACTTTTGTATTTCCCTTTAGTTTCATTTTTGATCCATTGGTGGTTCATGAGTGTTGTTTAATTTTCATGTAGTCATGAGTTTTTCCAGTTTTCCTGTTACTTATTTCTAGTTTCATACCATTGGGTCAGACAAGATATGTAGTAGGATTAAATCTTCTTGAATTTGCTAAGACTTGTTTTGTGACCTGACATACGGTCTATCCTAGAAGATGTTCCATTTGAACTTCGGAAAAAAAGTGTATTCTGTTATTGTCAGAGAGAATGTTCTATATGTGTCTGTTAGGTCCATTTGGTCTAAATTGTTCACAATCACAGTTTATTTAGTGATTCCCTGTCTCGATGACCCATCCATTGTTGAGAATGGGGTATTAGAACCCCCAAATATTATTGTATTGCTCTTTATTTCTCTGTCTAGCTCTGTTAGGTTTTGCTTTATATACTTAAATGATTCAATGTTGGGTGTGTAAATACTTATAATTATTGTATCTTCTTGATTAATTGACTCCTTTATCATTACATAATGACCTTCTTTGTCTTGTTTTACCATCTTTAAAGTCGATTTTGTCTGAAATAAGCATAGATATCACTGATTTGTTTTAATTGTTGCTGTTGTTACCATTTGCATGAAATGTCTTTTCCTATCCCTTCACTCTCAGTATATATGTAACTTCTAGACTAAATTGAGCCTTTTCTATGCAGCATATTATTGAATCCTTTTTTTTTTTTAATTCGGTCACTCTGTGTCTTTTAAATGGGCATTTTTTTTTTTTTTTAAAGATTTTATTTATTTATTTGAGAGAGAGAGAATGAGAGATAGAGAGCATGAGAGGGAAGAGGGTCAGAGGGAGAAGCAGACTCCCCGCCGAGCAGGGAGCCCGATGCAGGACTCGATCCCAGGACTCCAGGATCATGACCTGAGCCGAAGGCAGTCGCTTAACCAACTGAGCCACCCAGGCGCCCTATCTTTTAACATTTAAAATAATTATTGATAAGGGCTTACTATTGCCTTTTTGATTATTTTTCTGATTCTTTGGTAAATTTATTGTTCTTTTTTATTCTTTGTGTGTGTGTGTGCTTTAATGTCTTTTCACATACATATTCTTTGACTTTTTTATTATGTTCTTTGTGTAATTACTGTAAGTTTTTCCCTTGTGGCTACCACAGTTTTATATAAAATATCTTAAAATTATAACACCTTACTTAAACCGATAACTTAATTTTGATACCCTCCCTAAACTCTATTTTTACTTCTCCTCCCCCTCAGATTTTAGGTTGTTGATGTCACAGTTTACATATTTTTATATTGGGCATCCAATAACAGATTATTGTGGCTATGGTTATATTTTACTACATCTTTTTCTTTAACTTTTTAAACTAGAGTTGTAAATGAATTATGTACCACCATTAGATCATAGAATCTAACTTTGATTTTATATTTACCATTAGCAGTGAATTCTATGCTACCTCTTATGTTTTTATAATGTTAAATGGTATCCTTTTATTCCATAAAAAATCTCCCTGTAGCATATCTTGTAACGCAGGTATAGTGGTGATGAAATCCCTCACTTTTTGTTTGGGAAAATCTTTATCTCTCTGTCATTTCTGAAGGACAGCTTTACTAGATCCAGAATTCTTAATTGACAGTTTTTTTTCTCTTTTATCATCCCATTCCCTCCTCGTCTTACAAGTTTTGTTAATTAATCTGCCTATAATTTTATTCATGATCCCTTGTAACATCTTTTTCTCTTGCTGCTTTAAAAATTCTTTGTTTTTGACCTTTAACAATTTGATTATAATGTGCTTTGATGTAGCCCTATTTGAGCTTAATATATTTGGGGTCTTTTGGGCCTCATGGCTCTGGATGCCCACTTTTCTTTCCTGGTTTGGGAGTTTTTAGCCATTATTGCTTTAAATATATTTTCTGTTCCTTTCTCTTTTTCTTCTCCTTCTGGATTTCCCACAATGCAGATATTGCTTCTTTTGATTGGGTCCCTTAAAACTAGTAGGCTTTCTTCACTCTTTTTTTGTTTTGTTTTTGTTTTGTTTCACTGGGTAATTTCAAATGCCCTGTCTTCTGTTTTGCTGATTCTTTCTTGTGCTTGGTGAAGTCTGATTTTAAAGTTCTCTATTTAATTCTTCAGTTTAGTCATTTTATTTTTTAGCTCTATAATTTTTTGATGATTTCTATTTCTTTATTAAACTTCACATTGTGTTCATGTATTGTTTTCCTAATTTCATTTAGTTCTCTCTGTGTTCTTATATTTCAGGAAACTTCAAGAGGATTATTTAGAATTCTAGAAAAGTTATATTTATACTACACCATAGTCTATTAAATGTGTGATAGTATTATGTCATCATTAAAAATACTTTATTGTTAAAAAATGCTAACCATTATCTGAGTGTTCAGATAATAATCACTGGTTGCAGCTCACAATAATAAATATAATGATAATTTAAAAGTTGGAAATATTGGGGTGTCTGGGTGTCTCAGATGGTTGTGTCCACTTTTGACTCAGGTCATGATCCCAGAGTCCTGGGATTGAGCCCTGCATGGGGCTTCCTGCTCAGTGAGGAATCTGCTTCTCCTTCTCCCTCTGCCCCTCCCCCTGGCTTGTACTCTTTCTTGTGATCTCTCTTGTGCACCCTCTCTCTTTCTCAAATAAAATATCTTTTTAAAGTTGGAAATATTGCAAAAATTACCAGAATGTGACAGAGACACAAAATGAACAACTACTATGGGAAACATTGTGCCAATAGACTTGCTCAAAACAGGGTTGCCACAAACCTTGCTGAGCAAGCGCGTGCGCGCGCGCGCGCACACACACACACACACACACACACACACACACACACACACACAGTCTGCAAAGCACAATAAAATGAAATATGCCTGTATTTGTTTCCTTTTTTGGTATCATGTTTACCTGATTTTCCATGCTCCTTGGTTCCTTATATTGATATCTGTGAATCTGAGTAATTGTCTCCTCTTCCAGACTTTATATTTTTGCTCTGGTAGAGACAGTTTTTCGCCAGTCAACTCAGTTTAGATTTCTGGATGTGTCAGGTGGCAATGTTCTTGGACAACTGGGGCTTGCTATCAGAATCTATTTGTGGGTGAGGCCGCTGCTCAAGCTCTGAGATCAGGGGGTAGAGAGGGTTTGCTGGTGTTAATTGGATAAGACTGCTGGCTTTGTTCCCAGTCTAAAGGAGGATGTAGGATTGGTTCCACAGTTGACGGGGCCAGGCATACTAGTTGGTCAAGACTGGGTATTATACTCAGTAATAGGTCAGGATATGAATTAGGTTATCTGCACTGGTAGGAAAGCAGAGAATTCTCTAGGGCCTGTACAGCTTGTTGTTTCGGAACTTGAATCAGGCAAGAATATGCACTGAATTCCCTAGACAACGGAATCTCTGGTTTTGCTGTGCAGATGGGGAAAGCAATGGGATTTCTCTCTGTTCAAGTGCCACTGTAACTAAGACAGTTGAATGGGGCTATGTAGCTTCCCATGTGTTCTGGTTAGGTTCCCTTGTAGGGCAGGATGAAGCCTGTCTTCATCAATGGGCAGAGCTACAAATTAGTTTTACTGCCCATCTCCATGGTTGATAAGTTGTTTATGGTCTTGACTCAAGCTGACCAATGCCCCAAGTTCTTTGGCTGAATGTCGTCACTGGCTTTGGTCTGCAGATGATCAGCTATACTCTCTGCTTCTAGATATTCTTGCTAGACTTTCTGTTGGTAGTGGCTAAGGGCTATACTCAGCAGTAGGACTGGCTACGAATCAGCTTCCTTGCCTTGGTTGGGGCAGACCAGGCTCCATGGTTGGCAAGGCTTTTTGAGGACCCAAAAATTTATACCCTCTGAGTTTCTTGGTCAGACTGAACTACTGTATTGGCTTTGTAGATGAGTAAAGCTGCTAGTTGGTACTATTACTCGAGTGCTGCAGGTAGCAACTTGTTCTGCCAAGATCTATGTGCTATGCAAGCCTCTACTCCCCTCTCCATCACAGTTAACTTCCAGTAGTAAAGACTTGCAGATTCTGCCCCAAATCCTTGTGGTGCAAAACCAAATTGGATGCATAGACAATGAATCATGGAACACTACATCAAAAACTAATGATGTAATGTATGGTGATTAACATAACAATAAAAAATTTGAAGGAAAAAAAAACAAATTGGAGATTCCTATCTAGTTTCTAGGAAGAACCATAGTCTCCAGGGAGACCTCTTGGTGGTGATGCTGGGCTATAGGAGGAGCACTGAGGCTGGTATGTAGATGCTTCTCTAACCCATCTAATGTGGTCTGTCTTGGTCTCTGTGGTGCAGGGGTATGTGTCAGGATCACTGCCATGTTCTAGGACACTCTCAGAACAATTGTCCATGAATAGTTGTTAGATGTCCTTCTTGGGTGGGGGGAGCAAAGTCAGGAATGACTTCTATGTCACCCTCTTGATAACATTACTCTTACAGATTTTTAATGAGGAATTTTTGGGGGCAGAATTTTGGCCTTGCTACATAATCCATGAATATTGTGTTATATTTTCTCTTTCAATTATTCAATCCTTTGCCTATAAATACATATTAAAAGAATTTGTAAATCTGTAATTGAGAACTTGCTTGTTCTGTTCAGCTGTGTATTATATGGGTTATGGAAAATTTTCACTCTTCTATTCAACAACTTTTATTTAATGCCTAGTATGAAGCCTAGTGCTAGATTATAAGTGAATAACACACAGTGACAACTACCATCATGGGAATTATAGTCCAGAGAATTAATAAGCATTCCTACCTTACATTAAGGATTAGAAGACAAAAGGACAAACTAATGTTTATAAATTGCAATGAGTTTCACGAAGATGGTAAAAATTTATGGAAAAGAGAATAAATTGAGTGACAGGAAAAAAAAATTTGAAGAAAATTTATAGGAATCTCCTAGGTAAAAACTTGGAGTTGGGGGTGGGGAATGTATTCCTAGCAAAGGAAACAGATCATTGGTGCTATCACTTGAGGTGGGAAATGACTGGTTAAAGGAAGTTCAAAAAATCCAGGATGGTTGTAAAAACAGTTTCATGTCCAGATAATGACATAAAAAAAAATGTCAGTGGCCAGAATCTTATAGGTCATGCTAGTGGGTCTGGGAATCAATTAAAGAGCAAAAATCAGAAAAATGACATAATATCTATTGTCTATAAGATTATGAAGAGTGTTTAAATTATGGATCAGAATCCATAAATCTTAGAAATATGTTGATTGGAAAAAAAATCCCAGAAATCAAAAAATAGTGCAATACTCTACTTATAGAACAAACAACACATGATTAAACGATTTTAGGTATATATAGCAAAAGTAGAAAATTATTTTGAAAATCAAAATAAATTAAGGATATACCCAAAATTCATGGGAAAGAGAATATGTAAATAAATAAATATTCCTCAGTAACTTATGAGGAAATGCAGGATGTGAAGTAAATACAGCACTTTTGGAACAGTTTAGTGCTTTATTTTGTGTCAGTAAACAGTATTTATTTTTATAAGTTTCTGTGTTATTATTAGCTATTTTAATATGCCAAGGATTATCTTAAAATAGAATGGATTGGTGGTGGGGGATGGGAGGCAAAAATAGAGTCTAAGAAACCAGTTAGGAGGCCCATTAAGTTATCTCAACTGGATGGAATAGTTGAGGGAGAGTAATGGTTCAGGATGTCTTTTAGGTTTCTGGTTCTATCAATAGGAGAAAGAATGTTGCCAAGAAAGACAAAATGTTTAGTTTGGAACATTTCGAATTTGAGATTCTAGAGAGATCTTTTAGAGGAGATGTATGAAGATAGGACAATATATAAAAATAAAACGTTAGATCACAATCCTCTTTTCACTTCCATTCATTTTTACCATTCTATAATCTAAAAGAGTGCCTTTCACAAAATATCCATTCTATTAATATATACCAACTTAAATTGAATATGTTAAAAGTTGAGTTTAATAATTATCTTTAATTATCTTTAAAAATGTGAATGCAGAATTTATATGGTATCAGTCATAAGCACCTCATTGGGAATTACTTTCAGGGAATTTTTCATAATAAACAACTGAACTTTAGGTAATAAAGTAATAGATTTGTATTTGCTTAATAGTTTTCATGTTTTTATTTGAAGATAGGAAAATTAAGGCACTATCCACAAAAATGGACCAAATTGTATTGCTACCATGAGAATAAAGAAAATGAATGGAAAAAGTGAAATGAAGTGGAAGGAAAGCAAAGTAAACCCAACTTTGTCTTAAAATTTTAGCTTTGGGTGGGTCTTAAAGAGAACAGATTTAGAGAAGAAATACCATGGCACAAGAACCAAAGTTATAAAATAACCTTTTATTAGGTCCCATGATTGCCCTTTAGGAGACATAATTGGCTGAGATCAGCCTTCTAAGTACTAAAATATGTATATATTGAAAACAGAAACCACACACATGAGATGTGATATTTAACTCTTATTCCATAATTTTCATACATTTGTAATATATTAAAATATTTCCTAGCTACCAACTACAAAATAAAAAGCTTGCTTCTTTTTTGTTGTTGTTAATTACGTAGACATTTTCAAAGTCAGCAGGAAACTCTTGATGGCAACAAAGGTTTGAAATTCATATGTGCCTATTTTTATTCCACATTTTAGCATAGTTACCAGAAGTGTTTCTAATTCTGTATAAGGTACAAAACTATTATATAATCAGTTTGTTACCTGAAGGTTGGATTATGGCTTTGTATTTCTGTGAAATTTTAAATTCATACTTCAGATGAAATATATATGCTTGGTGGAATAATATTTAGCTACACTTGTTGATTACCATTTCAGAATATTGCAAAAAGCCATGTTTTAAATCTGCCGTGCAAAGTGAAGGTATCTTACCAGGGATCCAACATGCTGTGAATGCAGGAGTAGGAAGAGTAATAGTAATAGCATCTAAAAACCCAGGACAAATTCTTGATATGTGATTGTTTCTTGGAGTCCATAAACTCCATAATTAATGCAGGCATTATTTAATTTAGATTCAGCAAGTCTCAAAGGTTTGGAAATCACATATTGGAATGTGGGATGGATTTTTTTCCCCCATAAAACAATGGTACAGTGGTAGTAACTTCCTTATGGCCTCCCACTCCTGAGCTTAATGAAACCAAACTCTTTATACCATTATATGTATAAAACATAAAATATATTATTTTATAGTTATGCTTTCTCTTTATTTCATGTATCTTTTTCTAGGCTTAGTAGCATTTTCAAAATTTCTGCCAAGTTCCCCGTTTCTTTAGTAAGGGGAGCAGTTAAGTCCTCAACACAGAGCCAGGGGCTAGATGCTCACTAAGTTTGGCACTTAATATTTTCATTGTTTGTATGTCCAGGTATTTATTTCAGAAATATAACTAAAACATATTGATATTCTTGAAATTGGTCTATCACTTTAAAGAAGATTAGAAGATCTTCCTTAAAGAAAATAATCATGTCTGTGAACCTGATCCTTAGGTCTCTTTAGTGTTCAACATAGTCTACTGGCTTTTCCTCAATATGGGGTGGGAAAGATATTTCTGGAAACTTCTGTATTTCCAAAATTCCATCCTCTTCTTGATTGCCTTAATCTTGATTTCCTCATTCTACATCTCATTTACTAAATCCTCCTTTACCCTCAAATGTCTTCTTAGAGTTCAGAAATTAATGCTTCACCTTTATTTTTTTTCATATGCATTATCTTGGGGGAGAAATCTTACATATTTTCAGTAGTTCCTACATTATGCCATAGGTAGATAGATGCATAGGCTTCTAGATTATCCCATCTCATTCCAAGGTTTCATGAAAGCCCAGACTTCTCATGTTGTAATTTTCCATACTGGTGTTGACTCTTTGTGCTTTGAACATAATTACTTAGTTTTCCCTGTATTGCTTGTTGTCATAATTTCCACAAGAATAGAAACTTGATGGTGTTTCCCTTTGAGTCTCTTGGGTTTAACACCATATCTGGCACCAAGAAATTGTTTAAAGAAACAGGACCCCTGGGTGGTTCAGTCAGTTGGGTGTCTGCCTTTGGATCAGGTCATGATCCCGGGGTCCTGGGATCGAGTCCGGCATTGGGCTCCCTGCTCAGTGTTGAGTCTGCTTCTCCTTCTCCCTCTCCCTCTGTGATCTCTCTCACTTTCACTCTCAAATAGATTAAAATATTTTTCTTATGCATATTTATTTTTAAAAAAATATTTTAAGACAAAAAATATTTATACTATGATTTAGTGATCAAACTCAAGGTCACAAAAATTATTCTTGGGTAAAATCTGTGCTCTGTAAATGAATTTGATTGTGATCAAAATCAGTAAGAAAAAAAAGGAAATTATGTAATATATATATCAAGTATATTAAAAATATTTTAAATGCTACCCTGAATTTGCATATGGTATAATAAACTGTCAAGAGTATCCTTTATGGTTACAGAAAACCAGAATTGAAATAAGTGATAAAAATTAATTAAAATGTTACATAACCCATGTGAATAAGATAGTCATACCTCATCTTTCAGCTGAAGTATTCTTACATGACCAGACTTTGCTCCAGTACTTCACTTCTCTTAATAGGCCTACTATTAACCTATTTAGGGATCAGAGAAGAGGCAATAGGAATAAATAGTGAGTCTTCATCTTTGTAATGCTGCTCAAAAGACCTTAATCAACAACTATTGATTTTAAGTCTAGAGGGAGGTCAGCCACAGTCATGTACATTAATATTTATTAAAAGTTGTAGGTGAGGTATAATAAAAATTAGATTTTCTATTTATCTGCATTTAGATGGCAAGGAAATTATGCTGTAAAAGCACCAATAATTGATTTCAGTTATCTTCTTTACTTTAGCTTGACAAACTTCAGGTGCTGACTTGTGAGTGAATTCAGAAGGTGATGTTTACACCAATTGGACCTGAGAACAGCAGTCTCTAGTACTTTTATCACAAAATCAGAATTAAGGGACAACCAGTTATCTACATAGCAGTAGCAATGCAATCTTATTTTTTTTTTATTTATTATTCTTTTTTTTTTTATTGTTAATCACCATATATTACATCATTAGTTTTTGGTGCAGTGTTCCATGATTCATTGTTTGTTCATAACACCCAGTGCTCCATGCAGAACGTGCCCTCCTCAATACCCATCACCAGGCTAACCCATCCCCCTACCCCCCTCCCCTCTAGAACCCTCAGTTTGTTTTTCAGAGTCCATCATCTCTCATGGTTCGTCTCCCCCTCTGACATACTCCCCTTTTCTTCCTCTCCTGTTATCTTCTTCTTTTTCTTTTTTCTTAAAATATGTTGCATTATTTGTTTCAGAAGTATAGAACTGTGATTCAACAGTCTTGCACAATTCACAGCGCTCACCGTAGCACATACCCTCCCCAATGTCTATCACCCAGCCACCCCATCCCTCCCACCCCCAACCACTCCAGTAACACTCAGTTTCTTTCCTGAGATTAAGAATTCCTCATATCAGTGAGGTCATGTGATACATGTCTTTCTCTGATTGACTTATTTCACTCAGCATAACACCCTCCAGTTCCATCCACGTCGTTGCAAATGGCAAGATCTCATTCCTTTTGATGGCTGCATAATATTCCATTGTGTATATATACCACTTCTTCTTTATCCATTCATCTATTGATGGACAGCTTGGCTCTTTCCACAGTTTGGCTATGGTGGACATTGCTGCTATAAACATTGAGGTGCATTTACCCCTTCGGGTCCCTACATTTGTATCTTTGTGGTAAATACCCAGTAGTACAATTGCTGGATCGAACGGTAGCTCTAATTTCAACTGTTTGAGGAACCTCCATACTGTTTTCCAGAGGGGTTGCACCAGCTTGCATTCCCACCAACAGTGTAGGAGGGTTCCCCTTTCTCCACATCCCCGCCAACATCTGTCGTTCCCTGACTTCTTAATTTTAGCCATTCTGACGGGTGTGAGGTGGTATCTCATTGAGGTTTTGATTTGGATTTCCCTGATGCCGAGCGATGTTGAGCACTTTTTCATGTGCCTGTTGGCCATTTGGATGTCTTCTTTGGAGAAATGTCTGTTCATGTCTTCTGCCCATTTCTTGATTGGATTATTTGTTCTTTGGGTGTTGAGTTTGATAAGTTCTTTATAGCTTTTGGATACTAGCCCTTTATCTGATATATCATTTGCAAATATTTTCTCCCATTCTGTCGGTTGTCTTTTGGTTTTGTGGACTGTTTCTTTTGCTGTGCAAAAGCTTTTTATCTTGATGAAATCCCAATAGTTCATTTTTGCCCTGGCTTCCCGTGCCTTTGGCGATGTTTCTAGGAAGAAATTGCTGCGGCTAAGGTCGAAAAGGTTGCTACCTGTGTTCTCCTTTAGGATTTTGATGGACTCCTGTCTCACGTTTAGGTCTTTCAACCATTTGGAGTCTATTTTTGTGTGTGGTGTAAGGAAATGGTCCAGTTTCATTCTTCTGCATGTGGCTGTCCAATTTTCCCAACACCATTTGTTGAAGAGACTGTCTCTTTTCCATTGGACATTCTTTCCTGCTTTGTCAAAGATAAGTTGACCATAGAGTTGAGGGTCCATTTCTGGGCTCTCGATTCTGTTCCATTGATCGATGTGTCTGTTTTTGTGCCAGTACCATACTGTCTTGATGATGACAGCTTTGTAATAGAGCTGGAAGTCCGGAATTGTGATGCCACCAGCTTTGCTTTTCTTTTTCAGTATTCCTCTGGCTATTCTGGGTCTCTTCTGGTTCCATACAAATTTTAGGATTATTTGTTCCATTTCTTTGAAAAAGGTGGATGGTATTTTGATGGGGATTGCATTGAATGTGTAGATTGCTCTAGGTAGCATTGACATCTTCACAATGTTGATTCTCCCAATCCATGAGCATGGAACGTTTTTCCATTTCTTTGTGTCTTCTTCAATTTCTTTCATGAGTATTTTATAGTTTTCTGAGTACAGATCCTTTGCCTCTTTGGTTAGATTTATTCCTAGGTATCTAATGGTTTTGGGTGCAATTGTAAATGGGATAGACTCCTTGATTTGTCTCTCTTCTGTCTTGTTGGTGGTGTATAGGAATGCCACTGATTTCTGTGCATTGATTTTATATCCTGCTACTTGACTGAATTCCTGTATGAGTTCTAGCAGTTTTGGGGTGGAGTCTTTTGGGTTTTCCACATACAGTATCATATCATCTGCAAAGAGTGAGAGTTTGACTTCCTCTTTGCCGATTTGGATGCCTTTGATTTCTTTTTGTTGTCTAATTGCTGTGGCTAGGACTTCTAATACTATGTTGAATAGCAGTGGTGAGAGTGGACATCCCTGCCGCGTTCCTGACCTTAGGGGAAAAGCTCTCAGCCTTTCCGCATTGAGAATGATATTCGCTGTAGGTTTTTCATAGATGGCTTTTATGATATTGAGGTATGTACCCTCTATCCCTATACTCTGAAGAGTTTTGATCAAGAAAGGATGCTGTACTTTGTCAAATGCTTTTTCTGCATCTATTGAGAGGATCCTATGATTCTTGTTCTTTCTTTTGTTAATGTATTGTATCACGTTGATTGATTTGCGGATGTTGAACCAGCCTTGCAGCCCAGGGATAAATCCCACTTGGTCGTGGTGAATAATCCTTTTAATGTACTGTTGGATCCTATTGGCTAGTATTTTGGTGAGAATTTTTGCATCCATGTTCATCAAGGATATTGGTCTGTAATTCTCTTTTTTGATGGGGTCTTTGTCTGGTTTTGGGATCAAGGTAATGCTGGCCTCATAAAATGAGTTTGGAAGTTTCCCTTCCATTTCTATTTTTTGGAACAGTTTCAGGAGAATAGGTATTAATTCTTCTTGAAATGTCTGATAGAATTCCCCTGGGAAGCCATCTGGCCCTGGGCTTTTGTTTCTTGGGAGATTTTTGATAACTGTTTCAATTTCCTTAGTGGTTATAGGTCTGTTCAGGTTTTCTATTTCTTCCTGGTTCAATTTTGGTAGTTGATACATCTCTAGGAATGCACCCATTTCTTCCAGGTTATCTAATTTGCTGGCATAGAGTTGCTCATAATATGTTCTTATAATTGTTTGTATTTCTTTGGTGCTGGTTGTGATCTCTCCTCTTTCATTCATGATTTTGTTGATTTGGGTCATTTCTCTTTTCTTTTTGATCAGTCTGGCCAGGGGTTTATCAATCTTGTTAATTCTTTCAAAGAACCAGCTCCTAGTTTCGTTGATCTGTTCTACTGTTCTTTTGGTTTCTATTTCATTGATTTCTGCTCTGATCTTTATGATTTCACTTCTCCTGCTGGGTTTAGGCTTTATTTGCTGTTCTTTCTCCAGGTCCTTTAGGGGTAGGGTTAGGTTGTGTATTTGAGACCTTTCTTGTTTCTTGAGAAAGGCTTGTATTGCTATATACTTTCCTCTCAGGACTGCCTTTGCTGTATCCCAAAGATTTTGAACAGTTGTGTTTTCATTTTCATTGGTTTCCATGAATTTTTTTAATTCTTCTTTAATTTCTTGGTTGACCCATTCATTCTTTAGTAGGATGCTCTTTAGCCTCCATGTATTTGAGTTCCTTCCGACTTTCCTCTTGTGGTTGAGTTCTAGTTTCAAAGCATTGTGGTCTGAAAATATGCAGGAAATGATCCCAATCTTTTGGTACCGATTGAGACCTGATTTGTGACCTAGGATGTGATCAATTCTGGAGAATGTTCCATGGGCACTAGAGAAGAATGTGTATTCCTTTGCTTTGGGATGGAATGTTCTGAATATGTCTGTGAAGTCCATTTGGTCCAGTGTGTCATTTAAAGTCTTTATTTCCTTGTTGATCTTTTGCTTAGATGATCTGTCCATTTCAGTCAGAGGGGTGTTAAAGTCCCCCACTATTATTGTATTGTTGTCAATGTGCTTCTTTGCTTTTGTTAGTAGCAATGCAATCTTAAATTCTCTGTAATCTGTTTTTTTTTTTTTTTTCTTGTTCTTCTTCTTCCATAGGGGTTTTTAAACTTACGGAAGCCTAGTAAGGGTGATAAGAGGGGACTTGGTATGAGTCCACACATTTAGGAATCTTAAATAACTCAAAGATGGAGAAGTCAACTGAAAGCAATCCATTCAAATTCAACAAAGGCTGATCTTATCTACTGAATTGAATGTTTGCAAAATGACATTGAAATAAGAAAGGAAGAAAAAGAATGAGAAACATTTTTTATATTTCAGTTTTTATATTTCAATTATTCTCTTCTACATTTTCAACATCTCAATATTCATGAAGTTGGTTATTGCTGGGGTGAAAAGTAGAAGGTGTAGAGAAAACTATGCTACAAGAGAAAACTATCACAAGGGTATCACTTGCTGGCCAATCCCATGGTGATGTTCCATGGGTACTGTGGCAACAGAGGGGCAGTCTGCAAAACCATATATTTAAAAGTTCGGATCGTTCTTATATTTTAGAGACCAGGAAGAAATTCAAACTTCGTCCCTCACATCCTTGTCTTCTCTACAGAAGTCACTGCAGATTATTCTCCCACAAAGCAATAGGTACCTAGAATACATGGCAAAGCAAGAAAGTAAAACAGAAAGGATACAACATTCCTGATCAGGATAAAGTAGACACACAGTGTCATGTAATTTGCTTTAAAATTAATTTGCATCTACATAGTTACTTATGCTCTTTCAATGCATTTTCACACGTCATTAGAAATGCACAGCAATTATCTCCAAGTTGTAGGTTGATGAATGATGTCATATTTGTTATGAAAGCCTCCTTAACACAGTGACAGCCATATTTCAAGCAGCTATTGATAATGAGTATTCGGTGATCTTTAAGGAAGCTGAAAAAAAAAAAAAAAAGATTTCAGGACCAGGAGTGAATAGAAATAGGGGACCCGACTTACCTTTGAGAAAACTTGAGAAATAGTAGACAACATATCCAGCTATAGGACATGACAAATATGAACTGATCAATGTCATCATGAATCCAAAGAGGTGCAGAATGAATTCAAATCCAGATACCAGATATATCAGCATCAATTATGTGCCTTTAAACAATTGTGTGTTTATAATAGAAACCGGGCAGATGTTTGACACACTTTTTTTTTTTTAAATTCCTAGGTACATAGCTAGACTACAGTCCTTGAATCACTACTAGATAGGTGACTATAAGGTTCAAATTTTTTTTCTAGTATTTGAACAAAAATAGTATTAGTTATGTTTGAGCCCCATATACTTTTCATTGGTCTGCAAGAAGAGCTAGAATAACATTGACTTATATGATAGCCCAAGTGCACATAGTCATCCAAATATCAACCAGTGCGCCTCAGTCACTCTAGTCTCCTTTCTGAAAAATGGTCTGATTATTTTTATTTTATCTCCTCCTTCCCTCCATTTATTGGTTTTATTTCAATGACTTCAGTCTCTTTGAAATGAACACAAGAGTTTAGATTTCCCAGTTTAACCCCTGATGTATCTTGGAATAAGACTTACATATAACTCTTCATCTCTGATGCTTGTTGCTCCTAGACACTTTGTATAAGCTCCTTGTCCAGTGCGGGGACCCGGACCCTACTGAGTACTGACCCCTTTTTGTTAGTGCTCTGGTCATGTTTGCTTCATGAAGATATTATAGATTCTGCCACTGGGAATGTTAGAAGATGTGGTTCCTCACTGATGAGTTACTATGCAGGACACTGAGAGCCAGAAGTCAATAGCCAGAATTATGAAAGCTGAAATTTAACCCCTGCTAGGAATGTAAAAAAAAAAAAAAAGTAGAGGAGCTATAACATTTGTCAATACCTAGGTCCAAAAGCCTGGCATTTAGAAGTTCAGATCATAAAGTATGCTGAAAATACTGTGGTAAAAACAGTGTGTATAGGAAAATATTTGAAATATTTTAAAATCATAGGATAGTTTGGGTTTGCTTATTTGTTTATGTTGAGAAGTTACTAGCCCAGTTCAGACCAAAACCCCTTGCTTACAGCTGCAAAACTAATTCCAGATTTTTTAACAAGTAGAGATATGTCCGTGAAAGCCTTCATTAGTAAGTACTCAGGAATTGAGAGTACTTGATCCCAGAGATTGAGAGATCAGTATCTATAGGTGAAAAAAACTGGGTCAAGTAGGCTGACAATGATTTGGACTAAGTAGTCAATTCAATAAATGCTCTGGTTTGCAGGAACGACCAAATCTGTGGTCCATGGTGCCGTACTTATCATTTATAGTAGGTCAGTTGAAAGAGAAGAAAAAACTCCTAATTAAATATATATATCTTAATATATATAAAATAATTAGGATATATATCCATATCCTCATTTTAAAGTTTTTTTGGTGCATGGCCAGGCATTTTGAGTCTCTTCAGTGCATTATACAGATTCATGAAATGCAGTACTCTTAGTTGATATTTTTCAACTGCTGGGGTCATGCTAAGTTCTCTCTTATCACTCTTTTTCATTCAATAACCCTCCAGGGAAGATTGCAAGACTTCAGACTTCATTTCTAATAACACATAGACAACACTCAGCTTCACATTTTCTTTCATTCAAATATCAATTTCACAAGGTTTTGATTTTCTTAGGTCTGTTTATCACATTTAAGTGCAGATATAGAGTAACAGAATTAGAGTTCCAGATTTGTGTTATTCATTAACAATATTTATTTCCTTTTAAAATAGTTAATATCTATAGTGACCTTGTTCTTTTCTTTCCATTCTAAATTATTACTTCCAATCATTCTTCTGTATTGTTATAGCTTCGGAATTAAAAACTTCTTCAACATTAAAAATAATGTTCTAATACATGTGATAAATACCCATGTAAAAGCATACAAAATGTAAAATGCATTTTGTTAACAATCTGTAATGTGTTATGCTTTAATATGCTTTCATGGACAATTTTAAAATTGCCACTGGAAAAATATAAATACTCAAACTATTACAGCAAAATGGTCAAAAATGTTGTATAACACTAGCAAAAAATTAAATGTCAGCATGCAAACCATGATATTTCACTTTGTTATTAATGAGTGCACTGATATGCTCAAAGGAAACATTATATAGTCAACAAAGAAAAAAAAATTTAGCAAAATTGGAAAGCAACAATTTTTAAATTAGGCCACAGTCAAAGCTAATAGCACTATATAATCTGTTTATCAGTGTCATAATCTATTACCATTAAGTTCTCCATAACAAAAGGACCTCTCTCTATATATTCTATTTTTAAAATATTGTTTTTAAGAAATTAAAAAAAACATTCTATTCCTCTACCCTCACCCCCTGATAACCACCATTTTACACTCTATTTTTACAAGTTTGGCTTCTTTGAAGTCCACATATAAGCGATACTGTACACTACTTGTCTTTCTCTGAGTTATCTCAGCATAATATGCTCAAGGTCCAACCATGTTGTCATAAAAGGCAGAATGTCTTTCTTATGGCTGATAAAATTTCATTATATACATGTACACCACATTTTCTTTATCCATTCATCCTTTGGGCACTTAGGTTGTGTCCATATCTTGGCTGTTGTGAATAATGCTACAATAAACATGGGAGTGCATATTACTCTTCAATATCCTATTTTATTTTTGGGGGGTGTATATCCAGAAGTAGAATTGCTAGATCACAGAGTAGATCTATTTTTAATTTTTTGAGGAAACGCCATATTGTTTTTCTATAGTGGCTCTTCTAATTTACATTCCCACCAAGAGTGCACAGGATTCTCTTTTCTCCACATTCTCACCAACACTTATCTCCTGTCTTCTTGATGATAGCCATTCTAACAGGTTTGAAGTAGTATCTCATTGTGATTTTGATTTTCATTCCCTTGATGATTAGTGATGTGGTTACCATATTTTCATGTACCTGTTGAACCATCTGTATGTCTTCTCTGGAGAAATGTTTGTTTAGTTTCTCTATTTTTAAATGTTTTGTTTTTGTTATTGAGTTACATGTTTCTTATATATTTTGGATATTCTCCTTATCCTTTATGTGGTTTTGCAAAAATTTTCTATATACAGGTTACTTTTTCATTTTCTTTTTTTTTTTTTAAGGTGTAGACACTTTTAAGTTTGATATAGTCCCATTTGTTGATTTTGCTTTTGTTTGCACTTTTGGTGTCATATCCAAAAGGTCATCACCTGGACTAATGTTGAGAAGCTTCTTCGCTCTTTTCTTTAGGAGTTTCTACGGTATCTGGTCATATGTTTAACTCTTTGATCCATGTGACTTAAAAGTGGACCCTTGTCTAACACCAATTACAGTAATTATTACTCTGCATGTATTTATCCAGTTTTTCCAGCACCAATACTTGAAGAGATTATTCTTTCCCCATTGGGTGCTCTTAGCTGCCTTGTCAAATATTAGTTGACTGTATAGCAGGGGTTTAATTCTAGACTTTCTATTCTGTTCCATTGGTCTATGTGTTTATTCTTATTCCACTGCCATTCTGTTTATATAACTATAGTTTTGTAATATATTTTGAAATCAGGAAGTATGATACCTCCAGCTTTGTTGTTCTTTCTCAGGATTGCTTTGGTTATTCAGGGTCTTTTACGGTTCCATGCAAATTTTAGGATTGTCTGTTCTAGTTCTGTGAAGAATGTCATTGAAATTTTGATGGGGATTATGATGAATCTATGGATGGCTTTGTGTAGAATGGAATTTTAACAATATCAATTCTTCCAGTCCATGAACATGGGATGTTTCCCATTTGTTTGTGTCTTCTTCAATTTCTTTCAGCAAAGTCTTGTAGTTTTATTGTACAGATCTTTCACTTCCTTAGCTAAATTCATTCCTAGGTATTTTAGTGTTTTTGATCCTATTGTAAATGAGATAGTTTTCTTCATTATTTTTATTAGTGTATACAGATGCAACTGATTTATGTTGATTTCATATCCTGTACCTTTGCTGAAATTGTTGATTAGTTTCAACAGATTTTTGATTGAATTTTTGGGATTTTGTATATACAAAACTATATCATCTACAAATAGTGACAGTTTTACTTCTTTTCCAATTTAATGTATTTTATTTTTTTCATCTTGCCTAATTGCTCTAGGTAGGAATTTCTAAACTATATTGTATTAGAATGATGAAAGTGGACATCCTGTCTTATTCCTGATCTTAAAGGAAAAGGTTTCAATCTTTCTTCATTGACTGTAATATTAGATGTAGGTTTGATATATATGGCTTTTATTATATTGAAGTATATTCTTTTTATACCCAACTTGTTGAGTGTTTCTACAAAAAGATGTTATTTTGCAAATGCTTTATCTGCTTCTATTTCAATGATCATGTGATTTTTTTCTTTCATTCTATTAATGGGATGCATTACATTAATTGATTGGCCTATATTAAACATCCTTGCATTATCACCAAAGCCCACTTGGTCATAATGTATAGTCCTTTTAATGCATTTTTGAATTCAGTTTGTTAATATTTTGTTGAGAATTTCTGTATCTATATTCATCAGGGGTATTAGTCTATATTCTTTTTCTTATAGTATTCATATCTGGCTTTATTATCAGGGTAATTCTTGCCACATAAAATGAGCTTGGAAGTGTTCCCTTCTGTTTTTGTTTTTTGGAAGAGTAAGAAGGATTGGTGTTAATTTTTAAATGTTTGGTAGAATTTGCCAGTGAACCTGTCTGGTTCTGGAATTTTCTGCATTGGGAGGTTTTTGATTACTGATTCAATCTCTTTTCTTGTTAATGATGTGTTCAGATATTCTATTTCTTCCTGGTTTATTCTTGATAGGTAGTTTTTCTAAGAATTTATTAATTTCTTCTAGACTAATTTGATGACATACAATTGTTCATAATAGTCTCTTATGATGCTATGTATTTCTGTAATATCAGTTGTAATGGTAATGTCTCATCTTCCATTTCTAAGTTTTTTTTTTTTGCTTAAAGTTTGTCAATTTTGCTTATCTTTTCAAAAAACCAGCTCTTAGTTTCACCAATCCTTTCTACTGTTTCTAGTTTCTATTTATTTCTACTCTGATCTTTATTATTTCCAACCATCCTTCTGCTGACTTTGGACTTAATTTGTTCTTTTTCCTTTGAGTTGTAAAGTTAGGTTGCTTAATCTCTTTAATTTCTTAACATATGCATTTATTGCTATAAGCTTTCCTCTCCCAACTGCTTTTGTAGCATCCCATAAAAATTGACATATTTTTTCCATTTGTTATGAAATAATTTAGCTCCCCTTAGATTTCTTTGATCTTTACTTTCTATACATATGTAGATTTTCCAGGTTTCCTCTTGATTTGTTGTTTTATACTATTGTGGTCAGAGAAGATAGTTGGTATGATTTCAATCCTCTCATATTAATATTTGCTTTGTGTCTTATTTGATCTATCATGGAGAATGTTCCATGTGCGCTTGAGAAGAATGTGTCCTTTATTGGATAGAATTTTTATATGTCAAGTCTATTTGGTCTAAGTATGATTCAATTATAATATTTCCTTTCTGACTTTGATCTATCCATTGTTGACAATGGGGGTACAAAGTCCCGTACTATTATCGTTGTCTATTTTTTCTTTCAGATCTGTTATTTAGGTGCTCCAATTTTGGGTGTGTATATGTTTATGATATACCTTCTTGATTTATTGACCCCTTTATTATCACATAATGATCTTTTTTCTCTTGTTACTATTTTTGGCTTGAAGTCTATTTTGTCTTAGGATTTCCACTTACATCGCATATCTTTTTCCATTTCTTCACTTTGAGACTATGTGTGACTTTAAAATTGAAATGAATCTCCTTTAAGCAGCATACAGTTGAGTCTTGCTTTTTAATTTTATTATTATTATTTTTGAGTCTTTTGAAATTCATGCAGCCACTCTGTGCCTTGTGGTTGGTAAATTTAAACCATTTACATTTCAAATGATTATTGATATGTAAGAACTTACTACTGTCTCTTGTCGTTTGCCTTCTGGTTCTTTTCTATCTCCACTGTTTATTTTTCCCTCTGTTTCTGTTTACCATGGACTAGTACCAATTTACAATGGTAGTATGCTCAATCTCCCTATTTTTAAATTTTTTTAAATATACGCTAGATTTGTACTTATGACTTATAAAACATATCATGCTTATATAAAACATATCATACATAAAACCATCCATTTTATGCTGACAGTATCTTATCTTCACTTGCCTATAAAGCTCCACCCTTTTACTTCTCTTTTATATTTTTAATGTCACAGCTTCTTTTTATGCTGTGTATTTGTTAGCAAATTACAGTACCTACAGTTATTTTTAATATTCTATTTCTTTAAACTTTATAAGTGGTCAACCCACCACTCTAATAGAAATTTTTCACCTGTACTAGAGTGTTGTGTACATTATGATTTTATGTCACTGATTAATCTTTTCATTTCAGCCTGAAGAACTCCTTTGCAAGGCAGTTTTAGTCATAATAAACTTCCTTCGCTTTTCTTTATTTTTGAGAAAGACTTTCTCTTTTATATAGAAAAGCCATCCTTCCCAGATGAAGTATTCTTGTTTGCCAGTTTTTATCTTTTAACCCTCTGAATATGTCAGTTCACTCTTTCTTGACCTATAGAGTTTCTTATCCCAGTGGGTTCCATTGTAAGTTATTTTCTTTGCCTTTCTTTACCATTAATTTTTTGATAGTTTCAGTTTAATGTGTCTTGGAGAAAGTCTTTTTGTATTGAGATAATAGAGTGTTCTATTAGCTTCATGTACTTGTATGTCCAATTCCTTTCTTCTGTTCTCCTCTGGTACACTAATTATTCTTATATTTGCCTTTCTAAGTCTGATGGCTGTTGTAGATTTATTCACTTTTAAAATAACTTAGTTCTCTCTATTCTAATTGAATTCAATCTCCCTTCCTATCCTCCAACTTATTCTTTCTTCTATCTGCTCTGCCCTGTTACTGATGCTTTCTATGATATTTTTCATCTCCTTCACTAGCTCTGGGATTTGTTTGGTTTATTTTTATAATTTCAATCTGCTTGATAAAGAATTCCTCATGTTTATTAATTTCTGAGTTCACTGAATTGCCTTTCTCAGTTTTCTTGAAGCTCAATGAATTTCTTCATAACTATCTTGAATTATTTTATCAGATCACACTATTTCATACTTTGAGTTTGGTTGCTGGAGTATTACCATTTTCTTTTTGTGATACCAATTTCCTTGATTTTTCATAGTATTTAAGGATATGTGCTTCCACTTCACATTTGAAGTAGTAGACACCTGCCTTATGTTTTATTTTTAATTAGAAAAATTTCTTTTGTGTTCCAGAAGGTGGCACTAGAGCTCATTTGTGGTTTCTCCTACCAGAGGTGCTCCTACCGATGCTGGCAGTGGGGGGAGGGTGGAAGGTGTGAGCCATGTGTGTACCTCATGCTGACGTCCCAAAGCAGACAGAAGGAAGCACATTCCTTCAAACCTTTTTTTTATATTCTTATCTGTCTCCTTCCCTTTCCTTTCCTTCTCCCAGACATAAATCCCTGCCTCTGAAGTCCAGGTGCTGCTGGGGGAGAAACAGATCCCGTCAGCCACAACCTGCACAACTGGAACAGCCAGGCAGTCTCTTAAAACTTTTGTTTCCCCCCCCCTTGGGGACATTGCCACTGTCTCTGCCAAAAGCCCTGTGCCTTGCTGTGTTGCCCTGAGAAGGGGGCACCTTGATGAGTTCCTCCCTCTCCTCTGACTCCAAATTTATCTCTATCCTACTCTGATGGCATGCCGGATTCTCCTGTTGTGGAGAATCCAGCCTGCCTGACTTCTCTGTTGTTTGTGGGTATCTACCCAGATTGGCACTCTTCAGATGCCTTTTCCCTGTTAGCAGTGAGTGGGGTAGAGCTGGCTTGACAAATCCCTTGGAGCGGCAGCCCCCACTGAGGTTCTATCTGCCCACTTTCAGATGCACAGATAGGTAGAAAACTCCCAGGTGTCCTGCAATATTACTTTTGATTATAGATGTCCAGTTGTTTATCAAAGAGGAGAGAAACAAGGAATGGCTCATGCCACCATGATACTAATATTACTCTTCAATAATAAACACAGTTCAAATTGTGATAGTTCTTAGTTGAAATCCCTAAAGTCTGAAACCAATTAAAAACAGTGTACATCTCTTTTCTTATTTACTAATGATAGGTAGTAGTAAATAGCACTAATTGAACAAAATTAAACATTTTTCCATGTGCCTATTAGTTATTTGTACTGTTCCCACTTTGATTTGCCTATGTTTTCTCTTGAATTATATTTTCAGAGGATTAACACTACATCACAAATATTTTCTCCCATTTTATCAATTTTTTTAATGTACTCACCTTTTAATATTTTCTACAAGCCTTTTCTGAGCTTTTTATTTTGTTCAGGAAGTTCTTTTCATCTTGAAAAAAATCTAAAATTTTCTTATCCTCTAGTATACATATAGATACATATATTTAGCTCTTCACTGCTTCTTATATCTTAATTTTAATTCTGAATATGTACTGTGTCAAAGTCTTATGGTTTCAGTCCAAACAATGGGCAAGTATATGTTGTCTTGGGTATTCTCACTGGTCTTCAACATCTTCAGCTGAAGAAGTGCCTAGCACTTAATCTAAATGTCCTTTCCACTTCTGATTTCTTCACCATCTAGGCCTAAGAAATATGTTGTGCTAAGAGAAATGATAAGTAACTGTCATAGTAGCGAATCTTAGTGGTCAAGGAAGATGAAAGAAAAACCCCCCAAAAAACCCCACAACAGTTAACATAGGAGTGATGTAGTCAAATGAAAAAAAATGAATTTATGAATTTATGATTTTAACTTTGCCAGGTCTGTAACTCAGTGTGGTCCAATAGCAGTAGCTGCTTCACTTTAACAAAATAACACCTCAATTTTCATTTCTAATACTCTCAATTTAAAAAAAAACAGATGTGCTTAAGGTATTACAATATCAGCAACAATAATAATAAAGAGGGAAGCCTGGGTGGCTCTGTCGGTTGAGTGTCTGCCTTCAGCTCAGGTCATGATCCCAGGGTCCTGGGATAGAGTCCAGCATCGGGCTCCCTGCTCAGCAGGGAGCCTGCTGCTCCCCCTGCTTGTGATCTCTTGCTCTCTCTCTGGTAAATAAAATCTTAAAAAAAATAATAAAGAATATCTGTATTTTCCACTGTTTGGGAGACGCTGAGGGGAAGGAGCAGGCTCAGAAATGGGGTCCTTGTCCCCTTTGGAGTAATAGCAACTCTGCTAAAGACCATTTGGTAGGATATATTGATTAGGGGAGAAAATTGCATGTGGGGTGAACCCACCCTCTGTGGGGATTCTTCAAAATGTAGTTAGAAATTTGCACACAGACACAAAATGAGTAGTCCTAAAGAGAAGAGTGAACTTGAGGACAAGGAAAAGTTTAGGAACTGGGTGCATCCATAAAGTTCTCTTTAGACTAAATGAAAAACTACATAGAGAATATAATTTAAAGTTTAAAACCTCTTTACCTCATATGTAGTCACTTGTACGGCACACTAGTACAATTTAGCATATTAATACTATATATGAAAGTAAAGGACAATCCAGAAAAGGAAACAAAGCCTGCCCTATCCCAAGTCCCAAGTAATGCTTTTTGGGTACAACATGGCTGACTCAGGAATGAGCGTCTAGTCTCTCAAATATGTGTGAGGAGATGGCTGGGAGGGGGTTTTCTAAATTACACTCAGTGTCAAAATATATTAATTTGTAATATAAATATATTTCAAATTTTTAAAAATATAATGATAAATTAGGGGTGTGTGTGTGTGTGTGTGTATATATATATATATACACACATGCACATACATATATATATATATATAAAATCATTCTATGTGCCCAGAACTGTTCTAGGGACTATTGATATGAAGTTTCTGACTTCCTGTACCTTACACTTTAAAGGATGAGAATACATTAAAAAAGTGATATACCAAAGAGCACTCAAAGTAATTTCAGAAAGTGATGACCGAGGAAAATAAATGGTACAAAGTGAGAGAAATAGGCAATGGAACAGGTCCACTTTAGGCTGGGGATAAGAAAAAGGTCTTTCTGGGAGAGTGACATTTGATATGAGACAAGGAAGAAAAGCGACTAGCATAGGAAAACTAAAGGAGGATTGTTTCAGGCAGAGAGAACAAGTACCCCAAAAGCATTAAGCCAAAATGAATTTTGTGTGTCCAACGAGGGAAAGGAACTAAGTGGGGCTTCAGGGCAATGGAAAATAGAGAGTAGTTTGGTAGTTAATTGATGATATGAGTACTTGTTATCAAACTTAAGCAAAGATGGAAGATTTGTAAAGAAAACAACAAAACATTGCTAGGTCCTGGTTTAGGTCTTCTAACTTCTAATTCAGTAGGTCTGGGATGAGGCCCTAAATTTGCATTTCTATTGAGATTCCCAGGTGATGTTGACGTTTTTGATCTGAAGACCCACCTGGTGAACCAAGGATATAGGTCTTTGAACACAGGACAAGAAATTTTGATTTACTGTTTCTATATGTAATGGAAAACCATTAAGTAGTTTTAAGCACTAGACTCTGAATAAAGCATGGATTGGAGGAAGGGAATAGAAAATTAAAGTAAATATATGCTCAACCTATTGTATCTTTGGATTGAAGTGTGTCTCTTGTAAAAGGCATACAGTTAAATATAGTTTGTTTTTTGTTTGTTTTTAAACCAGTCTGACAACCTCTGGCTTTTCATTGTTTGATCAATTCATATTTAGTGTTAATATATGGTTGAATTTACATCTGCCATCATGCTTTTTTGCCCTATATGTCTCATTACTAATTTATTAGTCTATTTCTCCTTTACTAAATTCTTTACTATGAAGTGGATATTTTCTAGCAATACATTTTAATTCCTTTATAATGTTTACCTGTGTTTTTTGAGTTATTTTCTTAAGAGCTGCCTTGGGTCCTAGAAAGTATGGTATACTAAATTGAGACTGCTACAGAAAATGCTCCAAAATATAAGTAGTTTAACACAATTGAAGCTCCCCCACCCCCCAACATAACATAGCCTGGCAACTTTTAATGCAATGATTCAGGGACATAGATTTCTTCCATCTCTTGGCAGCTCTATCACTATGACTTCATGATCCTTTGAGTTTAGCCAGTAAGTAGGAAACAATAATTAAAGTTCACTTGCTTCTCAGCCACCTGGACTCAGAAGTTATGTTGTTCATTTTGACATATAATTTATTGGCAAGAAATTATCACATCTTTCCCCAAGGTGCCAATGCAAAGAGCTTTGAAATGTGCTGGGCAGCCAAAGCAGCAATGATGCATGATAGAAGGGGAGACTAAGTCTTTGGTGGACTGCATGTTGTTCCTGCTATGTGAGGAGATATGGTAGGAAACTACTTCGGTGATCTAGGATAGAGATTTTGATGACTTAGACTAAGATTGTAGTAGGAGAGGTAGAGAAAATGATAGGTTCAGATTATGTTATGGAGATAGAATCAATAGATTTGCTGTAGGGATATGAGCTACACTGTAGATCGTAATATTATTTACTGATATAAGTAAGGAGGGTTTGAAGAACAAAGAACAAATTAGCTTTTGACACATTAATTCTGAATGCTAATTAGCCAAATGAAAATATAAAGCAGGTATTTGGTTATATGTATCTAGAATTCAGTAAAGAGCTGAAGACTGGATATGTATGCCTGGACGTCATTGGCCTTAGACATATTTTTTTTATTAAAGATTTTTATTTATTTACTTGACAGGGAACACAAGCAGGGGGAGTGGGAGAGGGAGAAGCAGGCCTCCCGCCAAGCAGGGAGCCCGATGAGGGGCTCAATCCCAGGAACGTGGGATCATGACCTGAGCCGAAGGCCGACGCTTAATGACTGAGCCACCCAGGTGCCTCTTAGACATAATATTTAAAGCTATAAACTTGATTTTCTAGGAAAAATGCACACATAAGAGTAGTCAGCTCAAGATATGACCCCAGTGGTTCACCAATATTTTAGAGGACAGAGAAGGTTGAGGCAGCAGAAAACCATTAAGCAGCTGACAGCGTTGTAAAGGGGACACCTTAAATATGGGTGGTCATGGAACCCAAGGGACGATAACTGCTCTTTTTCACTTGTAATGCTAACTGTGCCAATTATTTCTGACTTTCAAGTAAGATAAACAAATGTTATGAAGTTCATTCATGACCTTGGAAAGAACATTTTAAAATCCTATTGAAGTCCAGATGTCATAACTCTCTCTCCATTAGATAGGGAGGAATCATGCTGTGAGAAATCCTCTACTATCCCACAAGCAAAGATTACATGGAGAAGGCCATTTGGAGAGAAACAATGCCTCCAGATGATAGTCATTATCAGTTGCTGGATATGTAAGCGTAATAAATCTTCAAATGACTCCAGCCCCCATCCTTAGTACTTTCTAGCTGAGGACTCATACATTATGGAGAAATGACAAACTATCTCTGCAGTGTTCTCTCCAAATTCATCACCCTCAAAATCTGTGACCATAATAAATAGTTGTTTTACTCCATTAAGTTTTAGGGGTACTATGTTTTGCAACCACAGTAAGTAGGATATAGAACTGAATTCAGGCACTAACTAAGAGCTAGCAGATAAAAAGGATGTTGCTACAGGATTGGTACGGGTTAAAGTGTAAATGGGTTGGAACGCCTTTGGGTTTTACTCTGATATGAGATCCTTTGGAGGGTTCTGAACAGAGAGATAACATAATCTATATCAAAATATGTATTTGCTTATGATAGCAAATTTTTTGCCTTCCTTGTATTTGTTATAAACAAACACAACCCTGTGGCAATAACTTACCTAGTAGTAAACTTCTACCTCAATTTTCCTGGAAATGTTAACTTTAGTTTGGTAGCAAAGAAGCCATATAATACAGTAGACTTCAGTTTTCTTATTTGAAGGAAATTACTCACAGAAAACTATTAAGGGATAATGACATTTCTAATATTTATTTCTAATTATGCCAAAGAATGATATATTTTGAGCAGAAAATACTTTGGCTATATTGCAAGTTCTTATCTAAATTAAATACTTAAGGGGAAAATAGTTTGGAATTTCATAGGGCTGTTTTGCTCCAACTCTGCCTGCCTCCTTGAACAATGCCCAAGCAATTGGTTAAAAATTGAAAATATCAGGAGCATACTACTCTGCAATATGGTTTAGAAATGCTTCTAGTTGGTCAAAATTTGTTTGCAAGATGGTATATATTTTTCTAATATGAGAAATAGGACACTACCATATTTGTAGTTTTACTAAATTTTTTCATTTTTTTCAGAGATGAGAAAATCTAAAGTTGCCATAACTACAAATATAGAGTGCAATATTATCTAAATTACTTGTGTTTCATTTCTCTTATGAAACTTATAAAAGATGGGAATCCTACTATATCTATAGACAACATACTTTTCATAAGGTATGTTTAATGAAGAGGAGAGATCGCAATGCAACATAGTCCATTTATGATGCCTAAAAGATTTGCAAGACATTAAATACTTAAACCAATTGTACCATATCATGGAGAAGTTAAAAGAAAAAAAAGTCACCCGAAAAATCAAACAATATGATAAGCACATTTTAAAGCATATAGTAGTATATTTGATTTGTTTAAACAACCATCTCTCTATATTTTTTAAAGATTTTATTTATTCATTTGAGACACAGAGATAGAGCATGAGCAGAGGGAGAGGGAGAAGCAGGCTCCCCGCTGAGCCAGGAGCCCGATGTGGGGCTTTATTCCAGGACCCTGGGATCATGACATGAGCCAAAGGCAGACGCTTAACCATCTGAGCCAACCAGGCACCCCAACCATCTATATTTTTAAATGGCATAATTATTTTCAGCACCACAAATTATTTTGATGCTTCAGTACTTAGTAAGGTTGATGGTGCTGTTCCAAACATATAGGTACTGTGAATGAATTAAGATTTTCACAGTGTACTTCAATTACGCATTTATATCAAAAGATGAATTAATAGATAAAATAGATTTTTTACAGATACAGACTAAATCAACAGAGTTCATAAAAATGAAGTCAAAACTCATGATTTCCATTTCTAAATGATACCATGAAAGCTCTATAAATTGTATCATCTGTCTCATCTTTATCACTTATTACCTATGAGATTTGATTGCTATAGTTGTTATATTAAACTAATATTATGGAAAACATCACATAATATATACAAATCAGGTCTTCTCATCAGATGAAAAACACCAGGGAAGGAAATAAATTCAATTATGTATTTCTCATATAGGCATAGAGAATTTCAGTGTCTAATACATGTTTTCTTCTTTTGTTTTCAGGATGACACTAGAAAACTGTGTTCTGATATTTTTTGCTAACACTCATTATTCAAATTCACCATTGAGTAGGCTGGTCTGAGGTAATTACATTCTCTATACGTAAGGACTATAGACTATAATGAAACAATCCTGTGCAGCCAAAGCCATTTCTTACTGTGAGCAAAGTTAATTTCAGGAATGACCTTGAAGATCTAGGCAAAATTATTTTATTACAAAATAGTGATTTAAAAAAAGGGTACTAGACAAGCTGAGACATATTTGAACCATTCAAAGATGTGACTAAGAATTTCCCTAAAAGTCAAAGAATTGAGTCATAATAGAATTCATGTGAGCCTTAAGTTTCTGCCTTTCAGTTTATGAAGAAATTAAACTTAAAGTTTATATTAAAAATAACTTTTGTTATACAGTGGTCATTGATCTGGTTTTATGAAAACAGTGGTCTTCCCCTCCAAGGGGTTTTAGGGAACAAAGCTACAATTTTAAAACATGTATAATACATATATATTTATCTATAAAATGTATATTGTGTGTATATGGTCACATTTCAATATTGTCATGCTACATGAGAGAAACAATACAGATGTGGCACAATTGTGATTGGAATATTATCTGATGATGTAAGCAGAAGGGAGAAAATATGGTACTACAGTAAGAAAGATGAAAAAATCTGCACCAGTAATAAGGAAGATACTCTATGAAGAGAAGCAAAACAATAAAGGGCAAAATATTAACTTAGTCACTGTACTTACTGAAAAATTGATTTTTTTTTTTTTTACTCTATAGCTGCATTTCCAGCATGAGCATTTTACCTAAATGATTGATTTTACTTTTCCATGTTCATTCCTGAAAAGTCATAAGCCATAATAATATCTTAAGTGCTGAGCTTAATTTTATCAGATTTAAATGAAACCTCTATCCATTACCTCATACTTTGCTGAACTTAGGGTCTTTCACCCTAGATAAATGGATATTGGAAAATGAGCATCAGGAAATATTAAGAGAAATATTAAGAGCCAAAGGAGGAGGGAAAGATTGCTAGAGCTCTGAGTTGAAAGAACTAGTTATTAATGAGTAAATTATTGGTGAGGGGAAGAAGAGAGGGGACTTTAGGTATAGATTTACTATTACTATTAATTAGAGCAGAAAGAAAGAGGGAAAATGATGAGTATGAGAAAAAAGAAATAATAATGGAATAGAGTATTCTGTACCATAATGATTGGTTTGGGGGAAGGCTTGGCAAAGGCCAGAGGAGGATTTAGTTGAGGAAGAGTAAAGAGAATGGAGAAGACATCATTAAGAAAGTTTATTTTTTATAACTTTCTTAAAGTTTTTTTGTTCAAAGTAATATTCAGAATGAAAGATTATCTAAATAACAAAGGTTTAGGTCTCTCATGGATTATAAGCTTCTACAGAACAAAGATCTTTACAAACCTTTCAATCAGTGTGAAATGCAATTATATACACCTTGTGGCAGATTGGGTGATAGGAAATATTTGTTACGGTAACCTAGATTATGTAGCAGCAGAAGATTGATGGTTGTCAATAAATCAATTACTTCTTTAGTAAGACAGCAGGGTGCAGTAATCATTAATACCTACATTTGGTTTATTTAAAGTACACCCAGGCACTTCCATTTTGTCTCTTTTGTACTGTATATTCTTGTTTATGTGAACTCATATCCATACAATTCATGTGAAAAAGCAATGTGAAAGTCAACTCTCATCACCACACTGCAAATTCAAATGTTAAAGGATCAAATTTAAAGGACCAACTGTGGGGCACCTGGGTGGCTCAGCTGGTTAAGTGGCTGCCTTCAGCTCAGATCATGATCCCAGGGTCCTGGGATCGAGTTCTGCATTGGGCTCCCTGCTCGGCGGGGCGGGGGGAGCCTGCTTCTCCCTCTCCCTCTGCCTACTTGTTCTCTCTGTCAAATAAATAAATAAAATCTTTAAAAAAAAATAAAGGACAAACTGTGGTGAGTTCATTTAACAAACTTAATTTGGGTCATGTTTACCCATAGAAAATAACACTCTGCTTTAAAATCTAGAGATATTAGTAAAAATTGCATTTTAAATAAATTATTTATATAGGTCTATATTTATCTGTACAAGGAGCTTCGTATGGGTGGTTAAGCAACTAAAATAACCAAAAGATGTTGCAGCAGGTCAGCAGTAGTCCTTTGATAGACATCACAGGTCAGTAGATACTAATAAGATCACCTTAGACAGGAAGAAAAGGAATTGTCGCGTCTAGAAATGAAATGCAATCACTAATACGCAAGTTTAAGCTTTGGAAAGCAGGGTGTTAGCACAAGTAAGGAGGTGGAGGGTATAGTTTGGGATATGTACATGATGAAAGAGAAATCACTATTGTCAATTTGATCTACAGTCCTAGAATCCATGCAAAGAAGAGACTAAGTTCTATTTGCTCCCAATGCAGAAGGGTTCTATAAAAATAGCATAGGGCAGATCCACTATTAGAGAACTTTTCTAACTTTAAGCTAAAAGCGCTGTCTTCCTAAGTCTTCACTTTAGTTATTCCTCCTAATGGTTCATATAATAAAATTACTTTCTTGTTCAAATAATAGTAATCTGATTTTGATGACAGTAATCAAGTTTCTCTAATTCATCTATTTCCCCTAGTAACACATGTTACATTGTTTTCCACCCTTCACCATAGGATTTGGCAAGCTTTAGCTTGAAATTTTTTTCTCAAGTATTAAGATAAAATTAATTCTAGGAAACACTCTTGTTTTATGTACTGTGCAAGAAAAAAAAACTTTAAAATTTCACTTCCTGAAAAGGCTTAGGCAACTCTCCTTAATTGATGCTGAATATTAGGACACAAGGTAAACTGGTGGAGCAGCTTTCATCTGAATTAAAAATCATCATTGTTTTCAGCTTTTTACTGTGGGCTTTTGATAGTTTCAAATTGAATTTACAGAATATCAAACTTAAGTAGAAAATGTAAATAACCTGAGTATTTTCTGCTATATTTGTTGATTTATATACATGTACGTATTTCTTTTCTTTAAGGCCCACATCAAGAATTAACTGTGCATATATCTATGTATTCGTATCTTTATCTACTTCACTATAGCATAAAATTAAGTGAGCATTTAAAAACTTTTGAAGAAAATAATAAATTCATAAGCATAAATGGTATGCTTATATGATATCCATAATAATTTTGTGGTTATACTCCTGTGGCAAAGAAAAAGCAACTTTAACATGTAAGTCAGAGAAACTGACAAACCAGGAAATGTATAAAATATTAAAAAAAAAATCCAGCTTAATTAAGTTGTAGCAGTCTATTAAACTATCTCCAATGACTTGACTTAATCATCATGTCATGTACTGCTAAGTGACTTTGGGCAAGTCACACAGCCTTTTTACATTTCAGTCTCCTCGTCTCTAAAATTAACTGTTTGACAAATTCCAGTGTCATTCACTATTCACAGTCTCCGAAGTGTCTGCATTTTATAGTCTGAAAATGTACTGCTAACATTTATATGAAAAATTCAGTGAATGACAATAAATATATACTTGGTATTCTACAAAGACATGGGAATGCCTATTTAACAATAAAACATTTCAATAAGGCTTCAGAAAATAGTATCAATCACAAAAGACATTCATAGAAGAGAAATAAGGTTAAGATCAAGAATGAAACAAGGGTTATATAAAAAGTAGTAGTAAATTAAAAAAACTAATTAGTAAATCTTGGCTAAATGTTTAGATGTCTTCATCTTCACCTGAGTATGCATTTTATAATCATTAAACTTCAACAAAAGCAAACTTTGAGTTCTTAAAAAAAAGGACTTAGCTCTATCTGGATTACATCTTATAGTGGTGGTATTTAACAGAAGCTCAATTTTTATGCATTATGCGCATTTTACTGAAACTTTTATTAGGTATCCTTGCTACCCATCAGGAGGTAATATAACATGTCAGGTTAAGAGTATGGATGTTAGAGCCACATTAACTGGGTCCAAACCCCTGCTCTTATACTTGTTAGGTGTATGATATTAGGCAGGTAACAGGAACTCTTTGCCACTCAGTTTCTTCACACAGCTTTTGGGATGGTAAATGAGTTGTAGATGCAAAGAGCATAGAACATTTCCTGGCACAATATAAGTACTATAAAAGTGCTAGCTGTTATGATACCATATTTAGTTGCTACTTTTTTCTTATTACATGACTACAGAGGAAATTAGAAATGTTCATGCCTAATAACCTTACATATTTAAGCTATGGCTTTCACTAGTCACATTGACATTTTTTGTTTTAACAGGAATGGCTTGGATAAAAGGAATTTATATTTAGCCAAGCATATCACTAAAGTATGCCTATTATCTCATTTTAGTAGAAAGAGCAAAATACATCCCTTAAGACTCAGTTTACAATAAAAGAGGCTTTGTAACAAGAAGTAAAACTGCCATGTTCCAGATCTAGAATAAAGTAGTTCATCCATTGATCCAGCAAATCATTAAACACCTACGCATGTGGCACTAAATGTCTTGTTCTCGGTCATATGTACATAAATATGAAATTGTCCTTGCCCTCAAGGAGTTTCAGGCTATAGAAGAGATACAACTTATTACATGCATTTACAGGTTCCAAACTCCTGATAAAGTACTTCATTGAGTACGTTATAGTCCTTTCTTCTCAATTTTCAGAGAAGTCGTGAGGAGGGAGGCAATGAAAATGGATAGGATAGAGTTGAACATTCCAGGCTGAAGGAATAGTCTAAAGAAAAGCACAGAATAAATGGTGGTGACAAAGTCAAGAGCAAATAGATAGCATTGAATTCTCGTAAGTGACAAAGTACATTCACACACAAGATTTCCTTGATGACTTATTGAGAATACTAATTCATTTTATACTTTAAATGAAGTGATTCTATTAAATACCAGTACAGAGAGAGTGAGAAAAAGCCACAAACATGAAATGAAAATCTTTGGCTAGACCTTTTCCAGTTTAAGAAGAACTGATAGCCTTTGAGTTCATGGCCTCATAAAAAAATAAATACATTTTCAGCAAGAGTAAAGAAAGCCCTATATTTAGGTTATAGTAAAGGAGAGATTAAACACAAAGATGAATTTAAGTTTAAAAACCATTTTCTACCTATGTAGTGCAGTATTTTCTAGTAGTATGACATTACTTGTAGAATAGTAACTCAATCAGTTTTGGTTTATGCTTAAAATGTTTTTGTTACTAACAGTAAAAGAGTAAGAGTCAAAGTAAACAAGATAGTGTGCCTTCAATTGAAAGGGAGTTTTATTTCTTTCTAGGATGTTCTATTACTGCTATGTAATCTAATATTAGTGAAGCATTCCAAAATATTTTGTAGGGAAGGGAAGAAAGAGGGACTGCGAGGAGAAAAATGGAGAGAAGGGATAAGAGAAGAAGGTAAGGTAGGAAGGAGAAATGAAGGTAAAACAGTTTTCCATAATAATTTAGCATGTTTATATATTGGAAACAAAAATATTCTCCTTGAAAGATTACTTGACCTAGTGGATTTAAGGGACATTTTAAAGGAAACTGGTGACATTGTTCTCTTACTAAAATTCAAGGCCACTCAGAAAACATATCTTTTCCCATGGAAATGAGCAATTTCACAAACCTTCTGAGAGCATATGGTCACCACTAATCTAGTGACTTAATCCTCTCCTTCGGGTCTCTCATTCTATTTCAGGTTATCTCTCCTTTGCCTCCAGGCAGGACTATAACTAAGCCATGTAAGACAGATGGGTTTCTAGCCCAGTCAAAATTTCTAGGGAAGTCATTTCCACAGCCTCTCAACATTAATCAAAATAACCAGCCCCATGATTTAGCAGAAGAGCAAAATATCCCAAGTAGGCAACAGGTTCTGATAAACTTTTTTTTGATTCCATGTCTGACAATGGTTCCTTTCCAGAGAAGACAAACGAATTTAAAATAGTTTAAAATACATACCAGGCGATTTGATCCCAACAACCTATTAAATCTCTACTTTGAAATACATTTATTTTTCTGGCTGTAAACATAAAATCTAATTAGTAAAGAAACACAAATAAAATACTTTGCCTACTATATCAGACTCTTTACAGGTATAGACCTCAGCTTTCCTTTGTTTTTGAATGTCTTTTTTGTTGTAATCCTTTAAGGCCTTAAAGTCATAGTGATGACTTTTCCGACAATTCACTCCTCAAAACATTTGAAAATTTCATCTTCTAATGACAATGTGAAATTTTACAAAGGGAAAGGCGCCTCCCACAAAATAATTTTTTTTTGTAAAATATGGAAAAAAAACCTTAACTGACTTTCAAAGCATGTTGCCTTATCAGGTTTTATAGCTAATTTAATATTTTTATCTTTCATTGACAACTTCTCGTGTGTCCAAACACCCATCCCCAGGCTTTGTAGGCATGTACCCTCCACATCACACATTAATCTCATTCTGTATTCCCTATGTCTTGTCTAACACATTCATAAAACTCTCTTTAAAAAATGACTCATGCAAAATGATGCCTCCTATCCACTGTGAAAACATAAACCAGCAGGCTTTCTCACACTATATTTACTGCTTAACATATCTCAGTAAGTAGGAGAATCAAAATGCATTAACTCCTTTGTTCCAAAAGACATCCCATAGCTAAGTACTATTAGTTCTAATTTAAAAATGAAAAAAATGAATGGGAATAACATTTTCTAACAATTCACTGGGCTCTTACTATGTCCTAGGGACAAGGTTCTAACATAATTCATAATATTTTCTATTACAGTAACCTGTTATCCAATGAAACAGATTAGTGACAAATTTTTTCAATGTAGTGTTAGGTTTTTATTTTTTGATTTGACATTGTTAAAAATTTAATTTCAGGATCCTTAAATCATGAGAACAATGAAACTTTCTACTCCGAGTGAAACCATGCTGCATGAAAGATGGATAGTCTGAAGTAGTGATTCATATTCAGAATTATTAAGTGAATACAATATTAATATTATATTGAAACTTCTAAAGAATACTGATCTTGATGATAAAGAGGTTGAGAGCAAACTTTTGGAGGCAATGAAATGTATACGGCTTAGGTTATGGCGATAGTTTCAGGGATGCATCTTCTCTCCAAACTCACCAAGTTGTATTCATTAAATAGGTACAGCTTTTTTGAATGTCAATCATACTTCAATAAAAATATTTTTTTAAAAAGATAGCTGTTGAAGAATTTCATAACCTCTGTGACAGACTGTATTACTATATTATCTCTGAACAATATACATGTATATATATTATACTCACACACAATACCCATAAGGAGTTACTATTTCAAATAGTTAAACTCAGATCAATCCAATTTTTAGTTATTTATTCATTATAACAAGTGATTAAGGGATCTGCCAAGATAGACTTTTTCCAGTTCATTTTCAGAGTAATATGAATTACTATAGTTTAGTAAATTCTTACCAAGTATACTTATGCTTTTACAGCCCTATGATAGAAACTGAAATTATTAATACAATAAACACAGAACAAGTAATTATCTCATGAGAGAAAAAGTGTCATTTCTTCTTGTCTTTATACGAAAGTTGATTTGTGAATCATTTTGAATCATATTTCCTATTTTACTTATCTAAAAATTAAATCTATCGGTATGTAATAAAAAGTCCCCACAAGACCTATAACAAAAAGCTGATAGCCACATCAGAATTTTTAACCATAGATAAAAGCTTTGTCTTCTTGCTGCGGCTCTGAAATTTTCTACAGATCTCAGAATAAGTGGGATTTTAGAGAGAAGAAAATACATTCAAATGTCAGTTTAACTTGTGCTTTTTTTCAAAATATACAGCAAGGATTCGTCATGTCCTAGTTCAAATAGATTTTTAACAAGTTCTCTTTCAAAGGACTCTTACTATCTTCATAAAGGAAATAATGCAGATTATACAAACTGTTTCCAACATTTTGAAGTTTCTATTTATGTAAGTAAAATGCTTTGCAATTTAAAAATGGCTTTTTTCTCCATACTTGCTGATACTTAAGTGGTGCATGATACCTGATTCCCCTTATCACTAATTGCCTTTTTAATAAACTATTGCTAGGATAAACAGACACCTACTTCAGTTTGATTGGGAAACATTTTTTTTTTTTAATTTTATTTATTTATTTGACACAGAGGAGAGAGACCGCGAGAGAGGGAGTGGGAGAGGGAGAAGCAGGCTTCCCGCCGAGCAGGGAGCCCGATGCGGGACTCGATCCCAGGACTCTGGGACCATGACCTGAGCCGAAGGCAGACGCTTAACGACTGAGCCACCCAGGTGCCCCTTGATTGGGAAACATTTTAAAAATGATTTTATATAGGCATTTTTCTTCCCCCAAAATATCTTAGCAAAATCAAAAAGGAAATTTTTTTTAATCCAAGCTTTGATTAAGCAATGTAAACTAACCTCATATTGAAGAAAAATCTTTCTCTCTTGTTTGTTCCTGCTAAGAATCCTTTATTAACAATAAATGCCTTATTCTAGGAATGGATGGATTTTGGCTGAATATGATGCATTCTCTTTGCTGGAATTTGTTTTGGGATTTTAAGATAAAAGATCTATATAAAAGATGATATTATCAGTTTCCTGTTTTGGTTCCTTGAGTCCTATATTGACTATTGCCCAAAGGTAATTTTCATTAAACTTTACACTGTTCCACTACCACATCTTCACCTCTTTGTGTTCGCTTCAGTCAGTACTCTCAGATTCAGAAATGTATAAAGAGTGATCTTTCTGTGATTGGCTTAGGGAAGCAGGTGGAAAATTTTGTGACCTGACTTTTTTTTTCCTGCAAGTCTTCTCTTTCAAGTCCCTTAATCTGATATAAAGGACATGGTAGTCTGTAATCATACTCTAATCTCGATTGGCCTAAATCCAAATAATTTCCTTCCGCACCCTGCTTGGTTGAGACTTAAATCCCTTATTATTCAATGATCCTATTTTTAAACTCTGCTTGGGAAAGCAGCGGTTACTTTTGATGTTAATCCTATTCACTCCACTGACTCTATCCCCTTCGGGGAAATGGCCAGGGATTTTTAAGGGGGTAAGTATATAGCAGCCATACAACAAGAAAAAGAGGAAAGCTAAGTTAGAATTTTCAAAACTATAGACGATAATAAAAATAAAGCTTTTATATTAAAACCCAAGTATATTTATTCTGATGAGCAGCCTATTCATTCCATTGGAAATAGCTAGTTAAATCCTTTAGTCACAGTTTTTCATTGCCTAGGAGTTCATAGTTATCGGATTGTAGGATAAGCAGTTGATTTTATATTCAAGGCAACAGCACTGGCAAGTCCTCAGACACTTCAAATGAAAATTGAATTTGACCGTCTTCCATGTTAAAATCCTAAATAAATGTTAATTAATATAATTTCTCATTTGAAAGTTACAAACGGCCAAGAAGTAATACACATAAAAAAAGACATTCAGACAAAGCTCTGAGCTGGGTGTCAGATCACCTGGCTTCTATGTTTGCGACTCCCATGATGGTCAAGCAAGTATATAAAGCTTAGTTCTAAACCAATTTTTAATAAAAGGGGGTTTAGATAAATAATGATGATGCCATTTTAGCCTTACAAGGCTATGAAAGGCAGTCTCATAAGCATAGCCTTTGCATCCCTCTAGACCACATTAGAATGGGCTGAGAATACTACCTCCCAAGAGATAAAGAGCCTTCATATACTGTGCTGGGCTCATCACTTTGTGTGGGAATATATTCCCACGTTTCAGACTCAGTGTCTACGACTTTGTTGTGTTTAAGTATATGGCACCTAGCTAACCATGCTGCTATGTCTGTCCCCTGTAAAAAGAGGATGGGGTCCTAGTGCTGCACAAAAACAGTGGCTTGCAGGTCAACTGCCTGTGTTGGCTGCCAAAAGGGAACTGTTGGCCATGGGGAACCAATGCCCATTGCAGAAGCAGTGCTTGCTCTGTTTCTCCTCTGAGCAAAGCATCGTTCTATCCAGTGCTTGACTATATTGTGTTCCCCTTGCACACCCCAGTACAACCATGCAGTGGGCAGAAGTGTTCAGATTTCTATTTCTGATAATAGGTAACAAGATGCCACTTGCTTCACCAAAATTTATCATAAAATAATGACCTTATGGACTTCACACAGATAATGTAGTAACAATTTAGTTAATACATGCCTAGTCACTTAGCTCTTAATCAGAAGAGTAATGTTGGTCCTTTTTCTTGTCATGCCAGTACACTGCTAGTCCTTCTAGCTGGCATGACCTTCCCCTCTATCACTTAATTTCTCATTCTTTAAGCCCTAGGTCTTAACAAATATTTCTCTTTCTCTCCCTTCCTGGAGAGAGAGAACCTTTGTCAATCCATCCTATTTCTGAACCTTACACTTAACTTTACCATAGCACTAATCACCCTGTTTTGTAATTGTGTATTGATTTACAAACTTACACTTTCTATTATAGTATGAGCTTCATGAGGACAGGATTCATGGCTTATAATACACATGATATTAATATGTATCTTAAAGCACTAAAACTTCTTGCAAATGAATAGCTGAATGAATGCCTGGATATCCTGATATTTCCTTTCTCAGCTCTTCTTTTAAAGAATAACAAATTCAGGGCATCTGGGTGGCTCAGTTGGTTAAGCCTCTGCCTTTGGCTCTCGTCATGATCCCAGGGTCCTGGGATCAAGCCCCATGCAGGGCTCCCTGCTCAGCAGGGAGTCTGTTTCTCCCTCTGCCTGCCACTCCCCCTGCTTGTGCACTCCCTTTCTCTGTCAAATAAAATCTAAAAAAAATCACAAATTCTTATAAATCAGAAAATAAATTATCTTAATCTATATTTCATAGTGTTTATGAGCCCAGATTTGTAAACAGACCAAGGTTTGAATACTGCTCTCTTTCTAGCCAAGTGACATTAAGGAGGTCTCAGACCTTTTCTCACCCCATAGTTCTCATCTTACGTTCGATTGTTATTAATTCTCAAATTTTACATTTATTTCACATATAGCACATAGTTAATAAACCATAATACTTTATTTTTCACATTTAAAAATATATTAATGGCTTCTATCCTTGACAAGTGTAAATTATGTGATTGGATTCTACTTGGCTTATCAAGTAAAATCCTGGCTATCAGTAGAGTTAACTGTTTTTTCTGACTTCTGGTGCTGGTTAGGATGGAGCAAACCCACTCCATCCTACCACCCTACCACCACTGCTTACAACTAAGAATGTGGACACAATACAAAAAGCAACCACACAGTGACTCTTAAAAGTGAACAGTAGCAAATAGATTGGGCAAAAAGGCAACACTTGAAGAATGACTTGTAGAGGGGTCAGTTTTCTGTTGCCTGCCTGCCTTCCTTATCTGGCTCTCTGACCTGAGTGTGGTCAGAACTGCACAGCAGGCAGAGAACAAAATCTTCTAAAGCCTTTCTGTCTTTCCAGAAGACTGCGAGAAGTGGAATTTGAGATCCCAGAGGTGAGAGAAAAATCATTTTTCTTTTTTTTTTTTTTTCTCTCTCATCCCTGTTTTTAGGTCAGCCCTAGTCACAAAGCTATACTGCTATGGTGCTATGACAGGGGCTCCTAAAACACCTAAAGCGACAAAACACTTGTCTTTAGTCAGAGAAACCCCTGTGATCTATAGTGTATGTGATCACCTTTATTTTTTTCTCTCTCATCATTTGACAATTTGCCTCAAGGAAGGACCCAGTCATGTGTAATTGTGTGGAAGGACAAGGGTTTAAATTCTGAGAGAAATTAATTTTCCATTCAGAAAAGCTGGGGAATGCGGCCCTTGGGTACTAGAAACTGTGGGGAAAATACTGAAGAGTGAGCTAGAGAAGCAGATTCCCTTGCTCTGTGTATGAACCAATACATGGAACTGGGATCACCACCAATGCTAACACTCAATAACACAGAGCAAAGGGTTTGAAAATTGAACTATGATATAAATCACCAACCAAGTGTTTTAGTCCCAGATGAACTCCTGAGTAGCTCAAGCACAGATAGTTGTAAATTTTGAAGGTACACTGACACTGGAGCTATTGTCACAGAAGAGGAAATAAAACTTGCCTTCTGAACCTAACCATGTCATCTGCCTTCTAAAATAACAGCAGTGATACAACAAACAACATTGTCCAGAGGATTTGGCCAGAGCCTAGAATCCGAAATACTGAAAAAAGCCCAATACTGAAAATATCCAGAGTACAATAGAAAAGAACACCATACCAAAGGGTTAGGGGGAGGAAAATCTAACTAATTATCAAGTGCAAAGACAATGAGATGTCAACCCAGGATTGTCAGGACAATGATATTATCACAGAAAGACTTGAACAACAATCCATTAAGTGAAGATTAAACACTATTGAAAAGTAGAAATTCATAGCAGAAAAAATAGAAATAAAAAATATAAACAGAAATTTTAGAAATATGTATCTGAAATTAAAAAAAAAATGCTAGATGGCCTCAATATCAGAAGAGAGATGCCAGAACAAAGCATCAGTTAAGCTGAAGATCGGTAGAAACTTTTGAATATGAAGAAGAATGAGAATAAGATGGAAAAATGAGTGAAGTAGCCTCTCCATTGCTACTCAATATCATGCTGGAAGTCCTAAACAGTACAGCAAGGAAAGAAAAAAAAAAAAAAAACGAACTAGAGGTTGGAAAAAAGGAAATAAAATCATTCTGATTTACAATCAACATATAATTTTTTTTGAAGATTTTATTTATTTATTTGGCAGAGAGAGACAGCAAGAGAGAAAACACAAGCAGGGGGAGTGGGAGAGGGAGAAGCAGGCTTCCCGCTGAGCAGAGAGCCTGATGTGGGCCTGGATACCAGGACCCCGGAACCATGACCTGAGCCGAAGGCAGATGCTTAATGAATGAGCCACCCAGGTGCTCCACAATCAGTGTATAAATCTTATGGACTCTACACAAAAAGCTCCTAGAATTAATAGGTGAGTTTAGCAAGATGGCTATATGCAAACTCAGTAGTACAAAAATTAGTTCTTTTTATAAATAACAACATTAAACACTTGGAAATATAATTTTTAAAACATCATTTACAAGACCACACAAAAATAAAAGATTTAGCTAAAATCTAACACAATACGGTCTTGATCGGTCTGCTAAAAGCTATGAAACACCAATGAAAGAAATCAAAAAAGACCTACAAGTCAATACACCCCAAATTGACCTACAGATCAACGCAATCTAAATAAAAAAGTATATGTTATAGATATTAAAAAGATTAATATTTGTATTGAGAAGAATAAAACAGTTGAACTCACACTATTAAGAGTTGACTCAGTATAAAACTCCAGTAATCAAGGCACTGTAGTATTGTCAAAAGTATGCACAAAGAGATAAATAGAACAAAATGGTGAATTCTGAAACAGACCCAACATAAATGATTAATTGATTTTTGAAAAAGATGAAATCCTAATTTTAGGTGAAAGGATAGTCTTTTCAACAAATGATGCCAGAAAAATTGGACATTCATGTACAATTGAGCCTTGATCCATATTTCACATTTTAAACAGAAATTAACTCAAAATAGATGATAGATGTAAAACTTAAAACTTAGCAAACAGGAGAAAAAAAAGGGGGTGCCTGGGTGGCTCAGTTCATTAAGCGACTGCCTTCGGCTCTTGTCATGATCCCGGGGTCCTGGGATCGAGCCTCACATCGGGCTTCCCTTCCCGCTCTGCAGGAAACCTGCCTCTTCCTCTCCCTCTGTCTGCCCACTCTCCTTGCTTGTGCGCTTTGTCAAATAAATAAATCTTTAAAAAATGTTTTAAGCAAAATATTCTTAGATAAGATACCAAAAGTGTGATCCATTTAAAAATGTTAATTGGGGGTTTCTGGGTGGCTCAGTCAAGCATCAGATTCTTGATTTCAGATCATGTCATAATCTCAGGGTTATGAGATGGAGCCGCATCAGGCTCTGCATTCAGTGGGCAGTCCATTTAACATTCTCTTCCTCTGCTCTGCCCTTCCCCCCACTTGTGCATGCTCTCTCTCACACATACACACACACACAAATCTTAAGTTGATAAATTGAACTTCAGCAAAACAAATACATAACAAAAAAAAGCAACCCTATCCAAACTGATAGTAAAAGTATTGGTGAAGATGCAGAGCAGCTAGAACTCTCATACACTGCCAGTGAGGATGAAAAATAGTACAGCCTTGATATAGGAGCTTAGTGGTTATTGTTAATTGAAAAGAGTTAAAGAGAAAAACAAGCTCAAAAGGGGTTATTACATAGAAGGGTCAAGGAAGATCTCACTGGCCAAAGAAAACCTCGCTGAGGAGGCAATACTTTAATACTTGATCATGCATTCTGTATAATTTGCATTCTGTAGACAACTGAGAAATGGTGAGAAATCCATGATGATAATGTAGAAAAATTCAAGAAAAGGTAGTAACTATCCTATCTTTTATCCAGAAGACTTTTTATTACATTTTTAAGAACCATTCTAAAACCACTTTTAATATTTATAGCCACACTTTGTGCTGTATTGCTCTCAAATTCTCAGATGGTCACATCTCTTGTTATTAGAAAGCAGTGGTGTAGAAAGAAACCAGGTGTTTCAGTAAAATATATGGACAGTTTCAGTGTTGATATGACATTTATAAGTATGGGAAAAAATAGATTTTTATGTTATTGCATGATAATTCTGACAGCAGTAATGATATTAGGCAGTAAAACTATATATGGGTAAGAAAAAGCATAAATTCAAAATGGCAGAACCAGGTCTTATTTTCAAGCAGCAGATATCTTATTTAAAGGGTTACTGAAAAAAATGGAAGGTATTATCAAAGAATGAAGGCATTAGAAATATGAATCCCAACTCAAACACCAATATAAAATACATATGAATTAATAATTAATTTTTAATGAATTCAATTTAATGGGGATAATTTCAAGCAGCTATTTAAGCTATAAATACTTAATATAATTTTTAATACTCTATCATAATTTTCATTATAAAGTATGTTAAGTGTTCATACATTTTATTAAAGTCTAAAAAATTTGTATTTGAGTTTCAAAGCATAAAACCCTTTTGACTTGTGCATTGTAGCATTACAGGAAACCTGGCAGGGTAGATCATTTTATAAAGTATTTGTATCTCTTCAATATTATAAAAAATACTTCCATTAAGAGTATAGCTTATAAATTTATGCTCTTAAGATTAAAGTGTGAAAATATAGCTTGCCCCCCCTTAAGAAGAAAAATGAGGCCTCTCTTTATAGAAAATCATTATTTCACAAAATCTTGGACCATAATAGCAGTTAAGTAATAGGCACTTAACAGTGCCTTGCCTTGTGGCTGCTTCTGGCTTTTCCATTTCTATTCTGCTCTGAATTTTGCCTCATTTTAATTTTTCATCTTTTCTCATGGAGATAAGTTTAGTCTTTTATTATTTGTGCCACCATGTGCATGAATGTAGGCACATAAACTTTTTGCTCTTTTGTACTGTTGTTTCCTTTAAAAACTATTACTGATAATTTTAGGATTTTTTTTTCCTGTTCTCCCCATTTAGTATTGTAAAATCAAAAGGAAAAGGGTCTGAGGGGATAGCCTTAAATATTGGAACTTCAGTTCACAGATGCCCCCAGCAATAACCAGGCTTCATCTGGTGTAGAATATAAGAAGATCCAAGTACCCAGTACCAGGGATCCTTCAAGGGCTAATGGCTTTTTAGTATCTAGAGATGCTGAGGCAGCTCAAAGAAAGGTTGGTGATAGCCTGCTTACATATTACATATTGGTAGATTCTATTACAAATTCTTAATTGATTCTCATAAAAATCCAAGAATTAAATATTGCGGACATTGTCCTTTCTCTTATATTACAATGCAGGATGCTAAAGCTCAGAGAACATAAGTAGTGTGCCAGAAATCACCCAGCAAGGAAAAAAAAAAGTCCTAGAACAGCAACGTGAGCCTTTAGTTCCCTACCCACCAATCTCAAGCTTTTCTTGCATAACTCTACATTGTGTCCTTTCCTCATTTAAAATAAGATATACTGAAAGAGATTCTACTAGATTCCACCACCAAATAATTCTTGTTCTGTGTTCATGACAAGATAGCTAACCTTGACTTTATCACTTCTTTTATTATATATAAATTTATCAAAGTATATGCATAATCTGATCATTGAAATAGGTGAAATAACTGGACTGTCAGAGGTTATTTTGGTCTAAATAACAAACAACTAAAATCAACTAAAGTTAATTTACTATCCTATTATAATGGGGTAAAATTTGACCACAATACTTAAAAGTTTAACCATATACATCTCTTACTTAATTTAAAAAAGATTATTTGTTTCCCTGAGTCACACATCAGCTTGAATATTTAAAAGGGCACCAAAAAATCATCCAGATCTCATTTTACTTTATGGTTTTTTGACTACACCGTCCTCTCATCTCTCAACATCTATAGTTCATTTTCTTTCCTACATATTTAGTCATAATATATTTATATTGCTGATCTCTGTATCAATGCATATGTTCCCAAACAAGTATTAAATCATTTAAGAACAAAAACAATATTTTAAACTACTTATCCATACCTCCAATACATGCTAATTGAGTGATTTAAAATAGACATGGCAGCATACATACACACCCATAAATAGAGATTTCACTGCCTTAATTCAATAATCATTTACTGAGCACAGCTTCTCTTGTTCATGTCTACATATCTGAATGTTTCCTGCATTCATTTTTCAGAAGCATTATCGTATCTTTGAACAACAAATTAAAAGAAAAAATCAGGGCAACAAATTTCTCTATATTTAAATCAAGATGCACTCATAGTATGTATGGTAATAGCATTAGTTGAATTTTTACATTCCATTACTGTAAACTCCAATTTTTAAAAGCTACTTCTCTGCATAAAGTTCATGTTATGAACAAATAAACACCAATTAAAATTTCCCTATGTATGTTTTCACATCTTTTTAAGGTAATTTGCTTTATTTTGGCCTGTGCTCAGTTATTGTGGCCATTTCTCAGCTACTACTCAATAAATGTGCTGTTCTTATAAGTTTTATGATATTTTTCATTGAGAGAATTTATAAACACATATAAATGCATCCATACTGGCACTTAGAAGAAACTTGAATACTTTTGACCCCCCGCCCAAGAAATTGCTATCTCAGGAGTGTTATAGATAATAAAATAATTTTTACTATGCTAACAGGAATCAGGAACAGGAAGAGTTAAGTAGTCAGAGGACTGAATTTTATATGGAGATCTCAATTTAGGTCCTATTTTAATTGTTAATTACCTATAATAAGTAAGTCATACCCTGGTTAAGCTCCTTCATCCTTAAAATGATTATGTTGAGTGGGGGAAAGACAGATTAGTTAAAATTAGTTTAGGGATAACTGCTTAATTATTTATGAGAAAATAAACCTGAATACCAAACTTACTCCTTGAGTTAAAATAGATTCTGTAGGCTTAAAGATTTAAATATAAATAAAAAACACAAAAAGAACTAAAATTAAAAGTGGTTTTATTTTGGTTGTATATTTTAGGAATTGGGGAAAATTCTTTATAATCATAACTGAGAATTCAAGTTACATAAAAATGCAGTTGATAAATTAGACTATATAACTTTTAACAAAATATAAACATTTTTAAAAGACAAATTGGAAAAATATATACAAAATAAGAAAAGGCTAATGTCCTTAATATGGCAAAAGCTCTTAAGCTTAATAATATTTTATTTATTTATTTATTTATTTATTTTTAAAGATTTTATTTATTTATTTGAGAGAGAGAGAATGAGAGACAGAGAGCACGAGAGGGAAGTGGGTCAGAGGGAGAAGCAGACTCCCTGCCGAGCAGGGAGCCCGATGCGGGACTCGATCCCGGGACTCCAGGATCATGACCTGAGGTGAAGGCAGTCGCTTAACCAACTGAGCCACCCAGGCACCCAAGCTTAATAATATTTTAAAAATGCAATAAAAAATGAGCACAAGATTAATAGAAGTTTGTAGAAAAACATGTATATGTATAGATATAAAAGATGCTTTTCTAACTTCTGGATATGACTCATGTGGCAAAAATCTTGCCTACTAAAAACATCTAGAAATTGAAGATAAAATTATAAAATTATAACTTAGTTCATAAGAGGAGGAGGAAGGGGCTGAAGAGGAGGAATAAAAAGAGAGAAACAGAAAAATAGAATGGTAAGAATGTAGGCAGATGTTGTCATTACCTAGGGAAGCATTTGTCCATCTACATAAACTAGTGGATAAGCTTTAATTTCACAAGGGTATATGAACAGGCTACGAGTTTGTGAAAGGTCAAGAATTGGCAATGTGACCAACCCTTGAAAGCTTCCAAGTCAGTGAATGTCTGGGGGGAAAAATCACAGGGGAAGGGAGATACCAAGGAAACTTTTGTCATTTTTTGTTGGGAATTTGAAGACCTGTGACTCTGCCAATCCCACTCACAGGTGGGGATAAATCTTTCTAAAAATTTGCATTATCAGGAAATTTTCACTCTAAGAAATCAATGTAAAATTCTGTTCTCAGCAAATATGATAGTCAATTTTATGTTTCTGCTTGGCCAGGCCATGGTATTCACGTATGTGATCAAATTTCACAAATGTTTCAGTGAAGCTATTTTTTTTTAATGGTATTACCACATTTAATTCAGTAGACTGAGTAAAGCAAATTGCCCTCCATAATGTAGGTGGGCCTCATCCAATCAGTTGAAGGCTTTAAGAAAAAGATTGTCCTTTCTCAAAGAAAAAAGGAATTCTGCTAGCAGACTGCCTTAGAACTTGAACTACAACACTTCCCTGGGTGTCCAGACTGCCAGCCTATCCTTCACATTTTGTACTTGCCAGCCGCCACAATCACATGAACCAATTCTTTGAAAGGAAACTCTCCATGGATGCACATCTTATTGGTTCTGCTTCTCTGGAGAACCCTGACAAATACAACACTTAATATATTTGTAAATATGAAGAGAAACACTTGTAAAACCACTCTGAAGGGATGCACCATAATCCAGGTCATGGACACTCACATGAAAACAAAACAACCAAATAACCACCAGAAAGTTTTCTAAAAACTCAACTAATACACATAATAAAGATAAAACATATTACTTTTAAAAAAATCCAATTGGAGACACAAAAAATATTAGGTACAGAGTTACGTACTCTATACGGCATTATAGTAATCTGAAATAGAACCTAAAATATTTAATATTTTTACAATTATAAAAGAATAATTGAGTGCTTAGGAGGATGAAAAACAGGCAGATTCTGTTGGATCCTGACAGATCCAAATACAAGAATTAAAAATGAAAATATATAGATAGTGAAATTAAAAATAAAAAACCTCAAATGTGATATACTGTAAATCAGAAATAGAAAGAGAATTGGAGAATTGGGTCATCACACTAATTAGCTAGGATGAAACACAGATGGAAAATATGTCTAAATAGTGAAAAAGCATTGAGGCTAAAATGAGATAATCTAATACACACTTGAGTTCTCAAAGGAAAGTATGAAAAAGAGGCAAAATTTGAAGGTAACACAATGATACAAACATTCCTTATTTATACCCTATGTTCCTTGTCATATCAGTGAAACTACACAATAATAAAATATAGAAAATAGTATTAAATCCATTGGAGAGCAAGTCAGCTTATTTGCAAAGGAATAAGACTCAAACTTGAATTCTCACTTGCTGCATCAAAAGGAGACAATATCATTTTCAACATGCTGAATGAAGGCATATATAAATCTAGTAGTCTATATTCTGGTAAATTACCACTTAAAATTGAAGTTGAAAATGGGGTTTCTATTGGAAACTCAGTAATATTTACTGTTTCTGGACCCTGGCCTGTTATTCACCTAATGTCTACTGGAACACTCTTACTAGTTGTTAAAATATTGAAATAATTCCATATCACTTTGAAAACAGCTGATGCTCTAAGTCTTGTGATTGCCTCTCTCTGAATGATAGACTAGGATAGGAGAAACAATGTTAGTCACATAAATTGTTAAGCATTTGGTTAAAAATGTGTCAAGAACTAACTGCATAAAATAAGAATAATTATACCAGTCAGTATTTAGACTATAAAAATAAGATGGAATTAAAATGTTGGATAAAAGTAACATGTAAGACGAAAAAAATATATTTTCAATAATAGTATTATAATACGCTTGTATTTTTAAGTTAATTTTAGAGATACTATTTTTTGCTAAAACAAATATGCACATTAAAAATAAAAATTAACCATCAAAAGCAAGTCTCAACAAATTGCAAAAAATTACTAGCAAATACGTCACATTAGCTGACCACAGAATAATTTTTAAAAATCAATAAAATAATCAGCATGTCTTTGGAAATTTATGAAGCTTACTTAAGTTTATTCATCAGTGAAAATAAACCTTAAATTGTAAGTTGAAAATATTCAGAACTGAACCATGAAATCCTGATGTACCAAAACCTGTGAAATGTGAATTATACACAGAAAGTCTTTAGTGAAAATGGTCAAGATATAAAATGGGCAAAAAACAAATGGCTTATAGATCAGAAATAAGGATTTTAAAAAGCAAGACAAATAATGTTGAAAGCATGAGAAACAGATAATTTCCTAGACAAAATATGAATTTCCACCACTTGCTCAAAAAGTAAGATAACATCTCAATAGTCCCATGCCATTAAGAATATGGAATCATTAAAATTCTTCACCTTTCCTTATATGACAAAAAGGATCTTGATATGAGATATGCTAATGATATCCTGGATTAGGGATCAGAGCCCTGGATGGAATCACAAGTGTCCTTACAAAAGGAGACAGAGGGATATTTTACTATAGAAGAGCACATGGTGTGATGACGGAAGCAGCTATTAGAATAATGTGCTTTGAAGATGAAGGAAGAGGCCACAAACCAAGGAATATAGGCAGCCACTCAAAAGCTGAAAAAGGCAAGAGAATTTGTCCTTCTACCAGAGGTCTTCAGAAGAAACCAGCCTGCCATCACCTTAAATTGAGTACTGTGAAAATGATTTGGACTTTTGACCTCTAGAACTGTGAGACAATAAATTTATTGTATTCTTTTAAACACTAAATCTGTGGTAATCTGTTACCATGGCAATAGGTAACTGACACAGTAATATGTAGGTGCTTTGCATATCATTTCATTAGCATTACAATCGTATAAGAAAGGATGGACAGGTCAGGGAAGTTCTGAGACAATTTGCTATCCACATGGGAAAAGATGAGGTTAGATCCCTACTTAATTCTGTTTGTAAGAAGTTAGGGAATATTTATTTTTATCAAAGCTAAATGTGTTGGGGTGCCTGAGTGGCTCAGTCAGTTAAGCGACCAGCTCTAGATTTCGGCTCAGGTCATGCTCTCAAGGTCCTGGGATGGAGCCCGGCACTCAGCAAGGAGGCTGCCTGAGGATTCTCTCACCTCTCTCCCCCTGCCCACGCTTTCTCTCTCTAAAATAAATAAATCAAAAAAAAAAAAAAAAAAAAAACTAAATGTGTACTGCAACAGAAAACTTTTAGACAAATGCAGAACAATAACATTATGACCTGGTGTAAGAAAAGATAGCTTAAAAAAAAAAAAAGGACAAAAGTATAAAGGAAAAGAATGATAATTCTGCATCAAAAGTGATATATCACCAGTAAAAACTAATTTATTTATTTAATTTCTGGATAGTGGATTAGTATTCAGAATATATATGTGTGTGTGTGTGTGTGTGTGTGAAAGAGATATATTTACAATCAATAAGGAAACACAAAAAATTGGGGCGGGAACAGGAGAAGAGAGATAAACAGTTCCCTAAAAAAAAGAGGGTATCCAAATGACTAATAGTAATTTGAAAGATTGCCAATCTTACTGTTAACCAGGCAAATGTCTAATAAAATAGTGAAAATTATGTACAATTTGACTGTATGAGTCTGGCACAATTTGAATAAGAAGAGTTTGTGAGAAGTAGAGAAGAAATTCTGGATGGGTGTAAACTGATACAATCATATTAAAGAGGAATTTAGCAATACTAGTATAATTGAAACACATACACACATGCACACCCTTTGGCATGGCAGTTTCTCTTAAGGAGATTGCATTTATAAGTGAAAAAGTCAGACCTTAACTGTCCTTTACAGAATGTATAAATCATTCTAATGAGAATGGACAACACAAAAAATCCCTATGAATAAACTAGACCAAAAAGAATTTATATGACTAGGTGTCAAAAATGAAATGCTGAGTCAAAAGATCAATTTTCAAAAGGACACATATAGTATGATTTCATTCATATCAAATTTTAAGATACACATATTTCATGAATACTTATATTTATGTTAAAAGTACAATGATGTGAGTGACAATATACCTATTAATTCTTTCCTTATTTCATTATTTTTTGAGTAGCTACTGGAGATTCAAAGTGGACCAAATAGACATGAATTCTTCCCCTCATTGTGCTTAAAGCCTAGTGAAGGAGGAAGACAAAAAGATAACTGTAAAATATATAACATATGAAGTAGAAAAAAAAATTTCCCATGATGCCAAAAAGAAAAAAAAAGGAAATACAAACTGATCATCTAAGATTTGTGTGGAAATTCTATTTTTCAAATGACATGGAATAAAACCTGAAACAATGACCAAATATTAAAACTTTTCAATTATCAGTACCTACATGTTTGTTATGTATATTTTGTGCATTTAAAATATTTGTTTTTAAAATGTAAAATGAAAAGTGATATTCAGACTCTTCATAACTTAATATATACTTAAGTAATTTACTATTTTTCAAATGTAGTGTTGATATATAGTATTGATGAGAAATAAATTGCTATGTTCTTTGTAGGTACCATTAGTAGAAACTGTGAAATAGTGCCTACTCCTTGACTAAAGCAATCTTTCCTCTAATAATCTACATTAGAGGAATAATTCAAAGACTAATAAACTGTGGATAAGGATATTCATTTTTATATTATCTGTAATCGCAAAAACTGGAAACAACAAAAATCAAAAAAATGATTATTTAAACAAATTATGGCTCAGCAATACAATAGCATAACATAGTTGTGGAATGACATAGATCTCTGAGTACCAGCATGGAAGTGTGCCTATGATATATTGTTGAGTGAAAAAAGTAAGTACCAGAACCATATAAAGTGTGAAGCAATATTTGGTTTAAAAAAATTCTGTTTATGTATTCATAGAAAATGTCTAGAAGGATAGACATGAAACTATTTATAGTGGCTACCTCTGGGGCATGGAATTGGAATAGATTTCATATGAATTTCTTTAGTCTACCTTACCTTAGCATTATTGCATTTTAACCACCAATATTATTTAAAGAATAATAATATAGACTAAATGATCACTAAATAACTTTTATACATGAAAATTCGATCACCAACTTTTAACTTCCTGCTTCTCTCATTTATCATACTCATTTAACAAACCTCATGTCTAGTTAAATATACTCCTTGCTCATTCCATACTTGTAACCATATAGATGAACATGGTTAAAGAAAAAGAGCCAACCACGGTGACTGGCCTCACTTTAAGTTCATAATCACTAACATCAAGTGTGCTCTTTAGTAGTACCAGAAATCAAAATGCATTTTCTTTAATCCAGTTAATACCCTAGAAAGCTATTTTTTTCCCCCTTTAGATCTTTAACTCTATTTCCTCAGTCCTCACTACCAGCTAAGAATCTTGTTTCCTATTTGACTGGGAAAAAAGCAATCAGGAGGGAATTTCCAGCAGCTACAACTAATCTGTCTGTCCTATGTTCCTTCCCTTCTGTTGGATGAATTATGGATTAAGATCAATTATCTTCATATGCATTGCACTCAATTCTTTCTCATCCATAAGAGGACATAACTTTAGCAATTCTCTTTCTGGTACATCATTATTTATCTATCTCTACTGAGTTATTTCCACTAACATACTAATGTTCTATAATCCTTCACATCTTTAAAAAAATAAAATAAAAATAAAAAGTTCCTGGCTTTATATCCCCTTCTAACAAGACCTCGTTTCCCTGCTCTACTTTTACAGCAAATACTTCAATTTTTGATTCCCTGTACTACTCTATTTCCCTACTTCCATTTTGTCTTGAATTCACTGAATTCATCCTATTACCCGTACCACCTCACTCATGACTACTCTTACCAGAGTTTGCTATGAATGATGAATCCTCAGTTATCGTCTGACTTGGCCTATAGTAACATACTCTTGACTTTTCTTTCAGATCATTCTCCTAGTTTCCTCCTACCTTACTGGGTATTTCTTCCCATTACTCTTCATGATATCCTTCTCCATTATCTCATCTTGCCAATGTAGAAAGAAATTCTTAGGGATTAGTCCTTGCTCCTCTTTTCAGTCTTACTGACACCCATGGTAATCTCATTTAGTGCCATTGATTCAAAACCCACTTCCATTTTGATGACTCCCAGGAATTCAACACTAGCTAAGACCCCTTCCTGAGCTCCATATTAAACACCTCAATTAAAAATTCAGTATTTCAATTTCTCAGCCCTCAAACTCACCATTATACCTTCTCCTCCTCCATTTTTTTTATTTTAATAAATGGCAACTAGATCTTTCCAAGTAATTAAGCTAAACACTTGTTGTCACATCCCATAGCCAGTCTGTCAGCAAATGTGATTTTTCTCTATTTTGAAACGTTCAGAAACTGACCATTTCACACTATCTCCACCATGAGCATTCTGGTTCACACAATTATTACTTAGCTGTACTATTGCAGTAGCTTCCAACGTATCTTTCTGCTCTGTCTTGCCTACTGACTATTCTCAACACAGTTGAGAGGGTTCCTTAAAAATAAGTCAGATCATGTTATTTCTCTGCCAAAAACCTTCCAATGGCTTACCATCTTACAGCAAAAGCGAAGGTTTTTACAATGACCTAAAGGGCCCTATATGATCTGTTTTCCTTTTTATTACTTTTCTGACCTCACCACCTACTATTCCCTCCCTCATTCAGTTCATGCCCTGCTACTTATTGAACACACTAGACAAATTCCCTCCTGAGGGAATTTTTCGTCTTCCTAGAATACTCTCCTACTGCACAGACATATAAAGGCTTGTTTTCTTACTTATTCCCGTCCAATTTTATTGTCTTATTTCAAATTTGTTCTGATTGACAACTTTTTTAGCAACCCTATTTAACATTATAAAACTGTCCCTCACCCTAGCACTTCCTAGTCCTCTGCTCTTTCTATAAAACACTTACCACCAGGGCGCCTGGGTGGCTCAGTTGGTTGGGCGACTGCCTTCGGCTCAGGTCAAGATCCTGGAGTCCTGGGATCGAGTCCCGCATCGGGCTCCCTGCTCCGCAAGGAGTCTGCCTCTCCCTCTGACCCTCTCCCCTCTCATGTGCTCTCTCTCTCTCTCATTCTCTCTCTCTCAAATAAATAAAATCTTAAAAAATAAAAGGATACTGCTTTAAAAAAAAAAAAAAAAAAAAAAAACACTTACCACCATTAGAAATACTAGATTTTCATATTTCTATATGGACCATAATCTGCAAAAGAAAAATCCCTCATAATATCAGGACTCTGTTTCATATATTATTCTATGCTAAGCATCTGGAATATGTCTGGGAATAGTATGTTTTCAATAAATATTTCTTGAATGAATGGACGAATGGACCAGTTCTATCAGACTCAAGACAAATTTTTTGAAATGCATTAAAGGACAAAGTAAGTGATTTAGAAAATGAGCCTGAAGAAAAATGTAACCTCACTTGCTGAAATATGCAATAAAATCTTAGTTATTATAAAAAGTTCTATTCGCCTATTAAAATCAATCACTTAAAGGGGCACCTGGGTGGCTCAGTTGGTTAAGCACCTGCCTTTGGCTCAGGTCATGATCCCAGGGCCCTGGGATGGAGTCCCATGTCAGGCTCCCTGCTCATCAGGGAGTCTGCTTCTCCCTCTGCCCCTCACCCCCTCATGCTCGCTCGCTCTCAAATAAAATTTTAAATAAATAAATAAAATTGATTCCTTAAAGCCCAAAAGCATTAATATTCTCAATGACAAGTAGACTAATTTTATTAAAACTAGATATTTTTCTGAGGACCTCATATTTATTTTTAGGTCATTATTTGGTAGTTGCAACATGAATTTGTACAATGATTTATAAAACCAAATATTTCAATATAGTCAATTTTAATCTAATTTTATGTGTCATTGGCTTGAACAGAAATTTGTAGAAATATTGATGAAAATCTTTTACAGTAAATATTCCATATCATCAAACTGCAATACTATAACTTAAAAAATAGACTTTTTTTTTCTTTTTTTTGTGATCTAGATGTATGATCCTATAGAAAAACAAAGGGTTCCCTTTTTCAAAAACTTTTGTAGGACTCTGACGTTTATATAGCCTCTTATCAAAAAACACAAAGAAAACTATTATGTGAAAGACATGGAGAAATTCAGTAATCTATTTAACTGAGTTTAACATATGATTGCATAAAAATAAATTTGATAAATACAATCAATTTATTTAAACATCAAATCCTTTTCTCATAAAATAAAAATTAACATACTACAGATTTAAAAGTCCATAAAACACACATAGATATGTTGTTGATTCATTGGTACATTGAGCATTTTGTAATCATTATTTATCCTCAAATGGGTGTGGCTTTCAAGAAACAGATGGTTGAGGAAATTGTTTTAGATGTGAATTTATAATCAATATCATAGGGAATGATAATCTTTGTAATATTCAGCGTTTTATCATGGAGACTGAATTTTTCAATATCATATTATTTAAATGCATAAATTTCTAAATAACTTCTAAAAACAAATTTAATATATCATTTCTGAATGGATGTGTATCATATTAAATTCATGTTCACATATATACATACACAAATAATATGTCAATTTATTCTGTATCTGAATAAGATATAAGAGCTAAATAAGCAGAATAAGTCAATATAAGAGCTACTAAAAATAATTTCACAAGCATATTCTTATAAACAAATTATGTATATCTCAAATATAATCAGCTGATTAATATCACAAAGGGTGGAGTGGATAACAGATGTTTAAATCCTAAGTGAGATATTTGGAAAAAAGAGCTACTACTAACCTGTTACATACAAAAGCAGAAATGAAGAAAACTCAAATTATCACTACCAGACTGTGTTAGAATAGAAACAAACAATTGCTCCTGGTCATATAAATGCAAGTGAATATTGTGAAGATTGTTTTGTCAAAGAAGTAGCCCCACACAGGCCAAGGACCCATTCAAATTTCACTGCTCTACTGATCTGGGCAGTGGAGTGGTTTCATTTCTGAGGATAATTTTGCCATAAAAGGTTTGAAATTATAAAATAATGGTGTTGCTTTGCTTATACAACTTTAAGCCATTTTTAAGGCAATCCTCCCCAAAAAAGGGAAGATATAAAAAATGGTTTGAACAATGATGTTTTAACCATGGTTAAGGATATTTAAATTCCATTAAGTTTCTCAACCAAAAATCCCATGATTTTAGAACCATACTTCTTATACACGTGTACAACATCTCTATATATTTACAGCCACTTCTCTTTTTTAAAACCTAAGCTGATTTTGTAAATCTCCAGGCACTTTAAATGATTCCCAATTACCTCCTAGGTATCACAGAAATATTCTAATGTGTCAATAGAAACAATTCTCAAACAAGGGCATTGTCAACTAAGTCAGAGGGAATTCATAGGTTCTCTATCATATTTAAAAATACAGCTGATCCTTGGATTTGAAATGCACTGGTCCACTTATACATAGATATATTTACTATACAGTACTGTAAATATATTTTCTCTTCCTTATGATTTTCTTAATAACGTTTTCTTTTTCCAAACTTACTTTATTGTAAGAATACAGTATATAATACATATAACATTCAAAATATGTGTTAGTCAACTGTGTTAATTGTAAGGCTTCTGGTTGACAAAAGGCTATTAGTAGTTAGGTTTCAGGGGAGTTGAAAGTTATACACAGAATTTCGACTCTGTGGAGGGTCAGCACTCTTAACCCCCACATTGTTTAAGGGTCAGCTGTATTCTGTTTTCATTTTGATAGCATCTAAAGCCCTCAATAATATCTGGATTATCTGAATGACCTGTCCTGCAAACAAGAACTGACAAAGGAATTCATTTTTTGAGTTTGTTTTTAAAATCACATTGACACCACATTGAACTATTTTAATTTGCACATTAAGAGAATAATGTGACCCAATATAGAAAAGATCCATTTATCTGGGAAAAAACAAAACAAAACAATACTTACATAAAAAGTTATATGCACCCTCATATTCATTAGAGCACTATTTACTATAGATAAGATATGGAAATAACCTGTTTCTATTGATGGATGAATGGCTAAAGAAAATTTCTCTCTCTCTCTCTCACACACACACCCACACACATACATACAATGGAATATTATTCACTCATAAAAAGGAATGAAATCTTGCCATTTGTGATAACATGGATGGATCTTGAGGGCATTATACTAAGTGAAGTAAATCAGACAGAGAAAGGCAAATACCACATGATTTGATTTATAGGGGGAAATTATATATATGTGTGTGTGTATGTATATATATATATATACACACATATATATATATGGCCTAGAAAGAAAGAAAAACAATTCCATTGTGTGGTAAAGCTAGAAAAGATTTTAAAGCAGTGAAAGTCAGCATGTGACAGGATGAACTCGAAAGAACATTCTTAGAGAAACCACAATGTTTATTCATAGTCTAAGCACTGATCAAATTTAAGCAACATTATAATAAAATTAAACAAAAATAAAAGTGATTAATTCACAATGGGGGACTCCTGAGAATGTCTTTTTAAAATTAATCTCTACATGACTTAAGAGACCACATCATGCACCATTTAAGTTAATCGGTAACACCATGTGTACAGCGGGCACCGAAATGTGGCTAGTCTGCATAGGGATGTGCTGTAAGTATAGATAATATCCCACAATTTCAGGGCACCCAGGTGGCTTTGTCGGTTAATTGTCTGCCTTCAGCTTGGGTCATGATCCCAGGTTCCTGGGATTGAGTCCTGCATCGGGCTCCTTGCTCAGCAGGCAGCCTGCTTCTCCCTTTGCCTGTTGCGTTCTCTCTCTCTCTCTGACAAAGAAAATCTTTAAAAATATATATTAAAAAAATCCCACAATTTAATGATGGAGTTAAAAAATGTAAATATTTATAAATAAGTGCACACTTGATAAGCATTTGGTAATGTATAGAATTGTTGAATCATTATATTTTATATCTGAAACTAATACTTCATGTTAATTATATTTCAATTAAACTATTACATTTAAAAGCCTAAAAAAAATGGTCAGAGGATCAGAATAGACATTTTTCCAAAGAAGACATACAGATCGTCAATACATGAAAAGATGCTCAACATCACTCATCATCAGAGAAATGCAAATCAAAACCACAGTGAGATATCACCTCACACCTGTCAGAGTGGCTATCCAAAAGACAAGAAATAACAAATGTTGGAGAGGTGGAGAAAGTGAAGCCTTGTGCATTGTTGGTAGGAATGTAAATTGGTACAGCCACTATGGAAAACTGTGGATCTTCCTCAAAAATTAAAAATATACCTAGCATGTAATACAGCTATTCCACTTCAGAATATTTATCTGAAGAAAACAAAAACACTAATTCAAAAAGACACATGTACCCTATGTTTATTGTTACGTTTATAATAACCTAGATATGGAAACAATTTAAGTGTCCATCAATGGATGAATGGATAAAAATATTGTGGCATATATTATATATACCCAATGAAATAACAGCCATAAAAGAGAAGAAAATCTTGCCATTTTCAACAACATGGATGAACCTAGAGGGTATAATGCAAGGGAAATAAGACAGAGAAAGACAAACACCTATGATTTCACTTATATGTGGAATCTAAAAAACAAAACAAATGAACAAACAAAACTCATAGCTACAGAGGACAGACTGGTGAAAATGAGAGGGGAAATGGGTAGAAGGCTGGATGAAAAGGGTAAAGGAATCAAATGTATGGTGACAGATGGTAACTAGACTTATTGTGATATTTTTTGTTTTTAAATATTTATTTGAGAGAGAGAGAGCATGAGCAGGGGGGGATGGGTAGAGAGAGAGGGAGAAGCAGGCTCCCCACTAAGCAGGGAGCCCAACTCGGGACTTGATCCCAGGACCCTGGGGTCATGACCTGAGCCGAAGGCAGACGCTGAACGACTGAGCCACCCAGGCATCCTGGGTGATACTTTGTATGCAGTGTATGGAAATATCGAATTATGTTGTACACCTGAAACTAATATGTTATAAACCAATTTTGCCTCAATAAATGAGAATGTAAATACTTTATTAAAATGTTTACACTAATTCCATATCGGAGTGATAATACCTTAGAAACTCCAGATAAATATATCAGTAAAGTTAATTGTACTATTTCTTTTTACTTTTTAAATGTGCCTTCTGGAGGGGCACCTGGGTGGCTCAGTGGGTTGAGCATTTGCCTTTGGCTCAGGTCATGTGGTCCCAGGGTCCTGGGATCATGTCCCGAGTCAGGCTTCCTGCTGTGGAGAGGGCAGATCTGATTCTCCGTCTCCCTTTGATCCTCCTCCTGCTTATGCTCTCTCTCAAGTAAATAAAATCTTTAAAAATAAATAAATAAATGTGGCTTCTAGAAAACTTAACATTTCCTCTATGGCATGCATTATATTTCTATTGGTCAGTGCCACATTACAAGGTTATCTATCTCTGTATCATGTGCACACATACTCTGCATAAAATAAACTTCTAGGTCATCTTGAATCAAAAATCATACTGTTTCTTTTATCTGTGTTTTTGCAGATGATATATTTTCTTGATTGCCCCTCAAATCTTTCTATTCCTGAAGAATCCCTACTAATAATTCATTACTTAGCTAAAAGGTTAAAACCTCTGTGAAACCCTCTGATTTTTCCAAGTTAGATTTTCCCTCTTCTGAGCACCTCTAGCCCCTGTGCATGTCTATAACATAGCACCTATCACATATTGCAACTCTTTTTCTACATGATTGTTTCCCTGTGAGATCTTGAGGGTAAGGATATTGTTTTAATTAGCTTTTCATTCACAGTCTTTAGCCCACTCTATAGTGAATGTTCAGTATGTACACAGTGAATATGCAGTAAATATTTGTAGAATGATTTAATAAACAAAGAATGAACATCTATAGTTAAAGCTGAAAGTACACACTTTATTACTCAGACGGCAACTGAGTTATCTTTGTCCACAAATCTATGAAAGGTAGGCTAAACCCAATGAAGCTTAAAAGCTTCTTCAGTGTGGCTGTGAATCTATCACTTACATTTCTGAGATTCTGCTTTGTATAATTTATCTCACCTATAGATTGCCTCTCTTCTATGAATGCTCTTTCTATACCTCACTTTATCCACCCATATGTGGAATTAGGCCACTTCCTAAATTTCCAAACACACAAAAACATACAAGGCACTTGTGTTTGTAATAGAACTTGTTTAGGGCTTGCTTTGGTGAAAGGAGTTTAGATTACAAAAATGAAACAACTTCAAAAGAAATATAAGACATAAGCACTTAAATATTTTTCCCCCAGGTACTCTAACACTAGAATATATTTTTATCTTTTCTTCCCACAGAGTCCCTGTCACACATTTTTATTTATTTATTTATTTATTGGCTTTTCCTATCACTGTCTCCTAAAACTCTTTTTCTCTCTCTTTCTCTCTTGAATGTCCAGGGTGTCTTCTCCTTATACTTTATTAGACATTCACTTTTTTCTGCAGGTCTTACTTTCAGACTATGTATTCTGTAGCTATCAAGACAGAAGAATTAAAGGTCTTTTATTTACTGACAGTTATCATTTATCATGGGCATTTGTGTTGGAAAATAAGTTCTGTACTCAACAATACATGGAGCATATGAGGACAGATACATTACTTTTTATTGGATTTAGAACTATTGAAATAAATATAATATTTGTGAAAACAAACATCTAGAAAAATACTGTATGTTTTTATATCATTTTCCTGGATCTCAAACCTAAATTGGTATATTCAATTTAATATGTTTTGTGAAATAAATATGAATCACCACAGACTGAGGTTTTTGTATTAGTCCACAATGTGTTTAAATTTTTTTTTAAAGATTTTATTTATTTGACAGAGAGAGAGACAGCGAGAGAGGGAACACAATCAGGGGGAGTGGGAGGGAGAAGCAGGCTTCCCGCTGAGCAGGGAGCCCGATATGGGGCCCGATCCCAGGACCCTGGGATCATGACCTGAGCTGAAGGCAGACACATAACGACTGAGGAACCCAGGCGCCCTGTATTTAAAGATTTACCAACTGTCAAATGTACTACTAAATAGTAAACAAGTTCTGATAAGTGGATCAGCAACAGGGTAAAATAGTAGGTATTTTTGCTAAGTAATTAGCATAAAAATTCAAGAACCATAATACCTAAATAAGTGTGCAGGTTCACCATAAAATAATCAAGAACTTAAAAAAAATCTTTTAAGTCCACTTAATGTTAACTATAGATTTAGAATAAATTCACTCAGAGCAAATTCAAAATTATCTATTTCAAAGTAATTGTGGTGTGAAAAAAGCACATTTTAAGTCGCAATTTGCCCTCCCACCTCATACATTCTGTTCATCATTGGGATCAGCTCAATTTTATTTTAAGGTATGTGCTTCGTTAATGCCATCCAGTAGTGATGTGGCCTAAACTAAGTCAAGAGCAGTAATCAAAGAGTTTAGGAGGAAAAATAAAATGTTCAAGATATATTTAGAATATAGAATCAGTAAGGATCAAAATAAATTGGGTGTGGTAGTTGAAGGAATAATATAGGATGAGTCTCATTTTTTTCAAGTGCATGTAAATAAAAGACACGTTGATGATAGTTTTATGAGAAACAGGAAGCTAGAAATTCTTCTTGGTAATCACTAATTCATGTAAAAATTAGAAAGCAACTGAGAGATGAAAATAAAAAAAATACTTCAAAAAAAGAATGTGAAATAAGAATTGATCTGCTAGATTGCAGAAAGAATGAAGGGATATAAGTCCACAATGTTTCTTATAATTAAAGAAGCCCATGTTAAATTTTTATACCTATATTTATTTATCCTGACAGGAAACAGGAGTTTTCTGGTCAGAGCACAGACTGATTATTTATCCTCACAGCAAATTTAGCCTTGATTTCTTATGTTCTAATTTCTGGTGCGGCAACTCAGTGAGGGCCATATGTACCCTGCATGTATAGAATTATACCACAGGAGATCATCCTGGAGATCACGAATCTTGGAACTTATAGAGGACAGGTGGCATTTACCCCTCCTCCTCTCTGGAGAGAAAGTGAACTTTGGTTTGGCATGTAAAGACACACTATCTGGGAAAAGGCGGTAAAGGTCCCTAGATCTCTTTTCATTTGGAATGTAAATAAATGACTCCAGGAAAATTGTCTCTTAATCTCTCTGGAGGTCTTGCAGGGGAGAAGAAAAACTTTTGTTACCCTTGTAGTGTCTCTGGCTGGACCTGAGAATTAAGTTGACATAAAATAGATTAACAGGAGAAAAATAGAGAAGCTTTATTTTTATACGTACATGGGAGCCTTCACAGGAAAATGAAGACCCCCAAAGTGGTTAGGTTTAAGTGCTTATATGAACAGAGTAGTATTTGTGAAAAAGTAAAATATAATGGGAAGCTAAAGGAAGGTAATGATTAACAAATTTCATTTGTTTCAGAATCTTCTTGGCCTCAACTCTTCTTCTTTGATGGTAAGAATGTTCTTTTCCACCAGGTGCCTTTATCTCAAAATAGTTAATATACCAAATTGGCTTATTTTGGGGTGTTATGTTCTGAACTTCTTCATTCGGTCTTCAACTTTCAAGGTTTGTTTTCCATTCTAATATTCTTTAAACAAGGGGCCAGCAATCTTTGCCCCAAAAGCTGTTAGGGTGCAGAAACATGAAAATACTCATGAAGTATTAATTTCCTGACCATGCAGTGGTGATATGGGTCCTATGTTAGGATGAATGGTACACTTTATGAATCAGGCTGTTTAAGTAGAGTGCAGGTCACTTGAATCAAAGAGACTGAGAATGTGTTAAGTTAGAGAGTTAGATAGATTGGTTAGCCCCAGACTCTGTAATATCTTACAAGTCATAAAGTGCTTCAAAGTCTTTAAAGTATGTGTTGGAATGCCCCAGTGTAAAGGGCAAATCATGTCTAGAGGGCATGAGTCACAAAGGAAGAAGACATTTTATAAGCATGCAAGAAATAATAGTTGAAAGCCAAAAGAATTTGTAGTCCCCCCCCCCAAAAATCAATTTCACTGGAAAATAAATGGCCTTCCTCTCTGAGAAGAGCTTGTTTTGAGTTAAACCAAAAATGGGCTGCATGTGTTCTGTAACTGGGCTGAGTACATGTTTACCACAGAACCAGCATTTCAGGGACTTCAGGGGGAAGAGAAGAAAGAATGTTTAGGACAAAAAGTGGATAAACAGAAAAACTCCTGTTTTCTGTATTCTACTCCAGTTCACTTCTGACATATGTGGATTTTTCCACATCAAGCAATTCTCTAATTCTCAGTGACCATGAACTGGGTGTCCTCAATTTTGACACCACCTACTTGGAATTAGCAAAGATCACATAGGTTAAAGGCTCAGTACCACAAGACTGCACACCCTCCCACACTTCAGATATCAGTTGCAAGTTCCACATTGCCACCTGCATTTCTGATTAACCAGTTCTAAATTGGGGGTCTAGGGTCCAAGGGCATGCCACCTCACAATGGACCACTTTGGCATATTATTTTAAATAAAAGGTACTAAGAAATAATCAGTGCTCTGTCCCCCTGAAAGTAGGAAATAACAGTAACAACAAATACTCTTAGGAAATTACACTTAGGAATCATTTAGGATATTAGAAGAGTTTTAGGACCTTTGACCAGAAGCCTGGACAAAAACTGAACTATATACATTTCTTATATCACAATATTACAGTAGAGAATGTCCCAAGCAATTAGATCCAGAGTTTGAAGAAGGGGCGATGAATTAAAGAGTCTATTTTCCTTGAAGAGACTAAGGACTTGAGATAAAATATTCCTATAATCTTCAATCTCTTCAAGGAAAATAATAAACAAAGGCTCTTTAATAATAATAATATCACATTCTGAAATAAACAGAACATCTGAGTTAATGTTTGTTAAATAGTCATTTGTAATGCCTATTATCTCTTCATTATAATTCATGTGTAATTAAATTTCAGTTTTATTATTCACAAAAGATAAAAGAATAGCAGGCGTTTGGTTTGAAGGAAAGGTTGGAAGCAGCCCCACACAGTGGGTCTGTCTGCAGCAGAGTGCTCATGAGGAAGATTCTGAGGGAAGACCGCCCTGCATGGCGGGCACCTGGAGTGAGGAGCAGAGAGGCTTCTCTCCCATCAGGCTTCTCAGGCTTAAACAGATACTAGCACAAAACAAAGGAAACTAAAGGGAAACCATTACCGTTTATCAATTCTTCTTAAGGTACCTTCACTTACTTTTTCTTCTCTCTTGTTTGCTCCTTACTCTTCACCCTGCTTTTTTCTTTCTTCTATCATCACCTTTCTACCTGTTTCCTCTCTTTTCTTCTCTTCCCGTGTCCTTTGCATTTCCCCTCTTCCTTTTTCTCCTTTTTCTCCTTTTTCCTCCCCAAACCCCCTCCTTTCTAAGACACTGATGGCCACTTCCCACAAAAGAAGGAAACCAGTATTCTGGTTTTTGATGACCGTCATGTTTCAGTGAGTAATATGTCCCTTAGAGGCTTTCCACATTCTGATGTTTAAAAACAGCATTTTCAGTAATTGTTGACAGACTTTAATTCATGGGACTCTACTCTGAGATATTAGACAGTACATGGAACACCATGCTTTTATGACCTACTTTATGACTTTTTAGTGAGCTCTTGAAGAGAATGAAGTGCAGTGACAGTGTTAGAACTTGAACACTGGTATCTGCATTTTTCTGAGCATGTAAGGACCTTTTAGAGTTCTAAGTCTTCTAGAGCGCTTATCTGTAACTCATCTTAGTTCTACTTTTGACAACTCAATTTCTGACAATAATGTGCATCCTTGAAACACACTATTTTTCATTAATATTCTTACCTATACTTTTAACCCTGTTAAAAGGGAACAACAGAGGAGTCTGGGTGGCAGAGTTGGTTAAGTGTCTGACTCTTGGTTTCGGCTCAGGTCATAATCTCAGGGTCATGGGATCAAGCCCCACAGTGGGCTCCACACTCAGCATGTTGTCTGCTTGAGGATTCTCTCTCTCCCCTCCCTCTGCTCCCCCCCCCCATGAGGACTCTCTCTCTCTCTAAATCTAGGAAGGAAGGAAGGAAGGAAGGAAGGAAGGAAAGAAGGAATGGGGGGAGGAGGAAGGGAGGATGGAATGGAGGGGAGGGAGGAGAAGGAGGAGAGGGAGGGAGGAAAGGGAGGGGAGGGAAGGAAGGAAGGAAGGAAGGAAGAAACAACAGACCCCCAGTGGAGTCACTTTTGCTAAGCCCCACTGAGACCACGAAACTAAAGGGACATTTTTTTTTTTCTCCCTTTCCTATTTCTATTTTTGCTAGGACCTACACCCCCACCTCACACATGCCTTAGAGAACAGATAATGTATGTTTTCCTTGTAAGGGTCAAGATGTTAATGATTTCTTCGGAGTCTTCAAGCACAATAGAGAACATGTAAGGAGTGACTGGGTAGGGTTATCTGAACATTTTCCAAGACCACTGACTCACCAAGACCCTTACCCTTGGTTCCAGGGCATAAGTGACTTACAAAGGACACCTAAACTCTCATCTTTGTTCCTGGATGCCTGAGAAGACAAATGCACTGGACCACCATCCTCAATAAAAACCCCAGGCCTCAAGCAAAGAGGAAACTCACTCTCCTTTCCAAGTGTCCCGGACATTCTGTCTGTGTTTGCTCTCTGTGTCTGTAATAAACTCTGCTCTCACTTCCTCTCAGCTCACATTTGATTTCTATCCTGCCTGAAGCCTAAGACCCTCTTGGCTGGTCTTGTGGGATCTTCCTCTGGGTCCTCTGACCCAGCCAGACTGTATCAGTAAGAGCCCCTGGCCTTTCTCCTCCACTTCCAGGGGAAGGCGACTTCCTCTGAAATAATCCTTTCTTTTTCTTTGGCTAATAACCTCCTTGTCCCATCGAACTTCTGCCTATAAGATCCTTCCACTTTGTACAAATCCTAGGAGCTCCTTTCTATTGCTAGATGAGAAGCCACCCCATTAATCACTGAATAAAGCTAATTAGATCTTTCATTTACTCAGCTGAATTTTGTTTTTTAACAAGTCCTATTGCCAAATAGTCAGCTATATATTTCCTCAGTCTTTTCAGAATGGGAGTGATCAGAACTATAATTGTCATTGAAACCTAAAACAACCCAAAATGTACATTGACATGCAATAGACATTCAATAATGTTCCTCAAAAGTCTTGTGGAAAAATAAAAATTCATTTTTGTATCCTATTAGCAAAAACAAGTCTTACAATGTTTACTTTTAAAAAAAGACCCCAAGAAGAATTCACTTAAAATAAATAAAATTTCACTCAATTTGGGATTTTCAATTTGGGTGGCACATGTTTTGTCCTATTCTTGTATATTTGCTTATTATTTTTAGAACTTCCTTATTTAACCTAATCAAGACTAGGATGTCCCCAATCTTTCATTATAAAAACAGAGCATGTGAAATTAGAGGGAGAAAAACAAGTTTGGCAAAGTATTTTAACTTCTTTAGGGTCATCTCAGTTCGAGTTTTGGGCAAAGATTCGGGCCAATTCTTATTTTATCCAAACTAGTGCATCCCTAATCATAATGCTAGCAACCAGCTGTGTTGATTCACTTGTATCTAGTACACGCTTTTATTGTGCTAGAGAGGAAAAGAGCTTCATTTCATTTTGTGCTCAGACAAGGATATTTTTCATCAGAAACAACATAATACCATCTCTGATTTTTGCCACATTCCATATGATAGTTGTGAATGATCACAGCAAAAAATGATGTCTTAAGCTACTGTATCACTAATTTAAATAAACATTTTGCCTTTCCTGGGTATGAAAATAAAAGTATTTAATCTAAGATTTACTGTATAGTAATTTATAATACAGAGTGTTATAATAACTTATAACACAGACTCTATATTAAGTCATTGGTTAATGGAAAATGCTGAAAGATGCCCCAAACCACATTCAATGTTGATATCAATTTTTTTGTCCTGTTATTTTTATGCAGGTACATTGAAGAAAAGGTAATATAAATGTGGGGAATGACAATGGTCCTACATAATATATTTGTTCACATATGTAAATACATACACTGTTCAATATTAGTTTAATATCAATCTCTTTATTATTATAGAGGGAAGTCACTTTTAAATTCACTTCAAAAATAAATTCAGATTTTGATTCATTTAAAAATAAGACATATAGCAAGCCTAATAACTGACAATATGCCAGAATATTTTACCTCCGTATGTTAAGATATAATTTTTAAAATATGTTTGACAATGGGTAAGTTACCTGCTCAATTAGGTGTTCCATATAAATACCATGTGTAATCCTAGTTCTAACTAAATTATAATTGAATGCAATAAAATTAATTATATTGTATTCTTCAGGTGCTCCAAGATTAAAAATTAGGTAATATTTCTATTTTTAGAAATAAAAATAAATGTAAATATATTTATACATATAGGATTCCCATGCTCTGACCTACATAACCTGGAAAAACCTATGAAAGTAGAATGTATAATTTGTAGCTAAAGTTTTCTATACTGTATTTGTAACAAAAGTCATTTTAAATACCTTGATATGTAGGACTCTACTGAACAAAATATTCCAGTGTTCCTTTAGAATTGTTTTGTTTGAATATATTTCTGAAACATCAGAGAACCTACATATCCATTATACTTTTATAATAAAACATGGGAGTCTGATAAGGAAAGGATACATATCGTATATCATAATAATGTCCAGTACAGTCTTTTAATATCAAAGTAGCAGTTTTTATATGTGATTAGGACTCAAAAGTTGAGAACATAGAGTAAAACAATGTATCCTGTTACTGAACATTCTCAACCTATGCCCCGTAAAATTACTTGTCTCATTTCAAATGATCAATTATTAAATAAATCAGTATTAAGGAAACCCTTTTGTCCATGCCTCTACCAAGCCCCTTTTTCCTCATTTCTTCAAGTTTCTGCCCTAGGAATTTGTGGTCAGTGAAGGGCAATTCCAGTAGGTGGAGTAATAGTAAAGCAAATACTCTATGTAACTCTAACTTTCTGCTTCTATTGTCATTTGGGGGCAGAAATTAGCATAAATCAGGTTAATACAGAAGATGAAGTAAATATAGAAGTAAAAAGTAAGTATAGATAAATGCATTGCTTTACAGAGTAAATGTATTGCTGTAAAACCAGAACTTAACTCCCTTTGGTTTTCAAATTTCTCTATTTTTCCTTTTCACTTTTAAAAGTTTCCTGGAGAACTTGCATTTAATACAAAAATCTGAGAGACTAGCTTGTTATTAGCAGCACCAGATGTGGCAGAGTGCTCCTGAGTAGTGTGTTGGGGGAAAGCAGAGAGGACAGACTCGGGCAAATTCAATGTTAATATTCTGGTCCTCCGAGATTTTAGAGAGAATTTTCTAATTAAGGTCATGGCCTTCTAACGCACACTTGTTTAGCCTGGTCAGAACCTTCACTGTCCTGAGCAGAAGCATGACAAAGAGATCTCTGCCAAATAGTAAGGCAGAAAGAGTGCTCACACTGTGATAGGGGTGGATGCCTTTTGAGGCATCTAACACGATTTCTCCTGGGGATCACACAGAGATTTCACCAGCAAAAGTTTATCTACCAAATATGTATGTGAAAGAAGATAAATATTAATTTATTCTATCTCCATATTTATATCTGTCATCTATCCATATTTATATCTATAGCCTATCTATATCTAGAACTAAAATGTTTGTACTTCATAACCATCTTTTATGATTCACAAGAGAAGTCTCCCTTCCTCCTAGGCTCTGGTCAGAAAATCTTGTAAAGAGCTTCACTTGAACCAGTAAAAATATGCCTGGTGTCTAAAGGCAGGTCCTGGGATTGCTCCCAAGAGAGACAGCAATTTATAGACATCCCTTCTGAGTGCTTTCTATCGTTTGTGGATTAATTTAGAAATTACTCCAGAATGCTAGGATATTCTAGTTGAGACGCATGAAGATCTGAAAGCTAGCTTGTTTTAATGTTTTCGCTTTGGCTTGTCACATAGAGTATGTTAGCCCATGCCTTGAAATCTAGATAACATACACTACTGCAGTAATATACAGAAACAGAGAATCCTCAGTATTTTCTTATTCTCAAATACTATAAGAATCAATTAAAAACAATTGAGGGGTGACTGGGTGGCTCAGTTAAGTGTCTGCTTTTGGCTCAGGTCATGATCCCAGGATGCTGGGATCAAGCCCTCTGCCAGGCTCCCTTCTCTCCCTCTCTAGCTCCTCCCCACCCGCCCGATTGTGCTCCCTCTCTTGGTCTCTGTCAAATAAATAAATCTTTAAAAAAAAAACAATTGAAACAACACACATTTCCTTAGTCTAAAATTTGTTTCCTTGTGTTTTATCTAACCTGTGTCTTATCAGCTAGGTAAATATAGATACTATTTTATCAGATATGCATGAATGAGAAAATATCGATATAAATCATGAATTCCATATTCTACACAACTTCTTACCAACCATTTCTCTTTAAGATATTTAACATAATTATGTTTCATAAATATTTTTTAAATATTTTTTTTTATTTGACAGAGACACAGCGAGAGAGGGAAAACAAGCGGGGGTGGGGTGGGAGAGGAAGAAACAGGCTTCCTGTGGAGCATGGAGCCATATGTGGGGCTTGATCCCAGGACCTTGGGATCATGACCGGAGCCGAAGGCAGACACTTAATGCCTGAGCCACCCAGGTGTCCCAATTTCTTTTAAAAATGACTGTAACTACTAAAGTTATTCAAAATACAACATGAATATTTAAATTCATCTTCTCACTTATATTTTCTTTATCTTTTTATATTTAATCTCACTAAGAAACAAATATATAGAATGTGATTTGTACAATTTTACATTCTAAGTTTACCTCAGTAAGAATCACTAGGTAATTGAGCATAAATTCCAAAATCTGAAAGCACCTCACAATGGCAATTTTCATTAGCATAATTGAATAGCACAGAAGTTAATAAAAAATATTTTAAGATCTAAACAAAAGTGAATCTTTAATCAAGACTAATCTTGATTCTTTTTATAAATGTTAAACAGAGAGAAAAATTAATGATTTTGTGTAAATATTTCCTATCATATAATCAACTCAAATTTTAGTAATTTCTTTGTCCATATAATTCTGTATCTCTCACAAGTAGATAACCAGTTTTTAACAGCAGAGCTACAGAATCCCTGAGGACACATTGACATTTTTTCCTCATTTTGAAGGGATAAAAAATTAATGAGTTACTACCAGGAGGATAAAAGTATTTTATCAGGGAACAGTCAATAAATTAAGTGAAATACATTTTATTAGAATATGTTATGTTGGTAGGAGGAACACTCCCTTTCTCTAATCTCGCAGTTTCACGTGGAGACACTTGGGTTAGAATAAACTTCCTTACTGCATTCTTTATCTTTATTTCTCTCTTGACTGGTTATCTGACTGATGGGTTAAACAACAACAACAAAACTGTCATTCACTGGTTTACAATTTCTTGACTTTGTAGAATTAAAGCATTGAAAGTTTCAATTTCTGGGCATATACTTTTGTTTTTTGGTTTTGTTTTGTTGTCTCCCCCCCCTACACACACACACCTAATCTATTAAGAAGCAGAGGTCTTGAAAACTCAAATTGCTTTGTAGATACAGCCTTTTTCTGGGATGGGGGTTCCAAGGCATTTATAAGTACAGGAAAAGGGGGTAGTGTGGGAAAAGGAAAGAGTAATAGCCAATCCATTTTAGATACAAATCTAAAGTGACTTTCTAGACATTTGTAGTAAAAAATTTTATATCCACCTGGTTGTCTCTTGTGTCTTATTATTTCAATTTGTTTCTATTTTAGGAGAGAAAGAAAAAAGTGCTATATGTTGACAACCTTAAACCCCAAGATATGTTTAAGACATTCTAGAGAACCTCTGTGTTGTATATAATTATATGTTAAATACGGCAACTATTTTAAAATATCTTTCAATTTACCTGAAAAGAGATCATATCAAATCAATTTTATATATTATCATAGTATTTTACATAATTAGTATCTTCTAAAATTATTTATAGCTAGTAGATAATCAAAAAATAACAATACAATCTGCGGAGGACATGATAATTTATTCCCTGATAAAGCAGCTGTATACATTTTAAGGCCTTCATATTAGGCCCTTATAACATTAACATAATATGTTAGATTTTTTCCTAAGAAGTTTTAGAGTCTAGATCATGAAATGAACCTTATAATAATGAAGTGGAAGCTATTTAAATAGAAGAATTAATTTCGTCAATATTGTCTTCAAGCTTCTTGTACATGAAGCTTTAGTTTACTAAAACACATCAGTGAAAGCATAGATAAGATTATTTAAGACTATATCAACTGGCGATAAATTAGAATGAACACAATTAAAAGCACATTTTTTTATAATTAGATCAAATTTCTGTAATGTGTTTTTTCATTTCAAATGAATATAGCATATAGATTATTATATAATCTCCTTTTGAGAAAAAATATGTAGTTCCTAATAATTTTATAATTTCCATTTAAAGACAACAAGAGCAGTCTTAAATTTGAAGTAAAAATTAAAACAGGAAAAATAATTTAGTGATATGGACCTATTTATATATAGATATGTAGGCAAAAAACCCAGGAGAATCAGCTCAACAATAAGGTTAAAAAAAAAAAAAAAAAAGAAAAACCAACCAACAGCAACCAAAAACTATAAATCTATATGCAGGCTATTGTTCAAGGACAGAAAGCAGACTTTTTCCATTAAAATGTAAGAGATTAATGGATTTTTAGATAGGAATGAATTTTTAGAGACTCACCTCCTAATCTCTCTGACATATGGACACACACTTGTACAACTTTAAAGGCATAACATGATTTAAAGTAGAATGCTGCATATGGCACATTGTGCCTTGAAAATGATGTTTCCAGTCTGAATGTAATATTAACACAAAGAAAGTACATTCCAAAGGAGGAAAAAAATCATTATGTAGTAAGTTCCATCTTATCTAGATGGCAAAAGAGGTCGTGTCAGTCATGAAGGACAATTCCAAACTATCACAGCTGAACAAAATTCCATTATAAATCATCTCAATATAACATCTCAATATACATAGATTCAATTTTACAAAGTCATCAAATCATGACCTCATTTTGATAGTGATATATAATGTAACTGTGGATCTGGTTTCACTACTAACTAGTTGTGCAATCATGGATTGACACTTCCCCTTTTTGAATATTATTCTCTCCATCTATGAAATACAAGGATTAGAACAGATGATCTCTAAAGGCCCCTGTAGAGTGAATATTCTGTGTTTCCCTAAAATCATAGAATACAAAGAGAATGCTATTTTTGCTTCTCAGTGTCAGCACTCTTGAATGAGATTATGTTGCATTTTAAATGATGAATAAAAGAATTTCAGTTAAGCTAAATGCATCAATTCCCTAGAACAGTGAATGAATTCTTCACCTGCTCAGGGATGAGAGGAGTCACTCATCATTAATTTACTATAAAAGCAATGTTTCTTGATGTTTGAGAGCCTTCAAATTTAGTTCTACATGATGATTAGTTCTCACCACACATACGATACATACTAAAAATAAGGGTACATAATAAGGAGTCTAACATTCCAGATAATTGTAATTCAACAACAGTCTCAAATCATTAAGAGTATTAAGTTATAAATGTAAATTTTATGCTCATGAAATAGTCTATTGCAAGGTTTTTCAACCTCATCACTATTCACATTTTGGTCTAGATAATTCTTTGGTATGGGCTGCTTTATTGTGTATTGTAGAATCTTTAGCGATAGAAATATCCTCAGCTTCTAGATGTCAGTATCAACCTCTCCCAACAGGTTTCAACAACAACAAAAAAGCATGTTCTGGGTACTAATGTCTTCTAGAAGACAAAATGGCCCCTAATTGAGAACCACTGGTCCACTGCAATGCTATCTATGTGTGTATGCTATCAATAAAAGTTTCTAATAGTTCTCCAAAAAAGTTCTCATCTTAATGATCCAGGATAAATTGCGTCATTTAGGTTTAAACATTAATTACATTTAATGTGGACTTCTAGAATTGTAAAAGTTATGAAACAAAGACTCTTTTAGCTTAGTTTCTCTTAAAACATAAAATTATAGTAAATCTGTATAAAAACACAAAGTTCACAATATCCGGGATATAGAAAAAAATCTGTCCTCCTACAGATGAAAGGATAAAGAAAATGTGGCATACATATATAATGGGGTATTATTCAGCCAAAAAAGAAGGAAATCCTGCCATTTGCAACAACATGGATGAAACTGGAGAACATTATGCTAAGTGTAACAAGTCAGACAGAGAAGACAGATACTATATGGTATCACTTATATGTGCACTCATAAGTAGCATCAAACCAAAGAGAATTATGCATGTCCACAGAGAGAATGTCACTCACTTAGATCATAGCTATATAGTGACCTTAATCAGGCTTACTTTTCAAGTGTTTAATGATACCCTGAGTTCCTCTAAAGGTTTTTGGACACTTTCCAAAATTGAAGTTGTGCAGGTTTTGTTGTAAGTTCAATTTTGGTGGTTAAGCTGGAAAAAACTTATATGAAGCAAATAGGTTAATTCCAAAAAATGCAATCAGGGAAATTTCGTTGAAATTTGTTGATAAGTTAATTAATGAAACATGTTGCAAATCCATAAGCAACTATGGAGATTTTGCTCTTAAGCTTAAAGAATACAACTAATGTTACTTAAACCACAGTCAGTTACTGTAGTGTGAAAAAGGACACTCAATAAAATAGGTCATTTTCTCGAACAGTAATGATCCTCTTTTCATCATTATTTACTTACTACTAATCTACTAAAGTCTTTCAAATAATACATTTTGCTATCAAATGCATAAAAGTTACTTGCCATATTCATTCTTATAAGAAAAATCATCAAATTATAAAGAATATTAAAGAATATAATTGCTGGAGATCTAAATTAACCTTAAAAAGAGTGAACTGAAATGTTATTCTACAGATGTAATTCATTTTCTCACTGTCTAATCACATAGTGAATTGAAATTAGAATCAGCATTTTATCTCAGTCACCACTTATATTAAAATTCCAAATGAATTTTACAGCATATTTTCCATTTGCTATTCAGATATAGATTTTTTTAAAGGCAAAATAAATAGTTTTTGAAGGTGGGTTTTTTTTTTTAATACATAAAAAATCATCTATTTTGAAGATTACTTCTATGTCCATATAATTTAAGGTCTACAAAACAAAGGTTTAACCAATCAGGATAATTAGGTAAAATCATATATAGGTTTGATTGTTAAAGTTTTTAATATATGGATAATCACTTTTTTGTTATCAGTATTTTTAGTGAAGGGTAGGAATATTATCAAGGGCTATTGGATCTGCAGTTGACAGCATACATTTGTCTTCTCACATCTATTCCCTAGCCCTAGATAGTAGGAAAACTAACTTCTTTGTGCCTCACTTTCTCCTTCTCTAAATCTATCTCTAAACACAGGAGTTTCATTAGAATTAAAATAAACCATCTGTACTTCACAAATTCTACCAAACATTTAGAGAAAAGTTAATACCTATTCTTCTCAAACTATTCTGAAAAATAGAAGAGGAAGGAAAGCTTCCAAATTCATTCTACGAGGCCAGCATTAGCCTGATACCAAAATGGGGATAAAAACACACACAAAAAGAAAAGCACAGGCCAATATCTCTGATGAACATAGATGCAAAAATCCTAAACAAAATACCAGCAAACCAAATCCAACAATAACAATACATTTAAAAAATCCTACACCCGATCAAGTGGAATTTATTCCCAGGATGCAAGCATGGTTCATATTCACAAATCAATGTGACATATCATTAAGAGAAAAACTAAAAATCGATGATCATTTCAATAGAAGCAGAAAAAAAAATTGACAAAGTACAGCATCCATTCATGATAAAAACCCACAACAAAGTAGGTTTAGAGGGAACATACCTCAATATAGTAAATATTTTATATGAAAAATCCACAGCTAACATTATTCCCAGTGGGGAAAAACAGAACTTTTCCACTAATGTCAGGAACAAGACAAGGATGTCCACTCTCACTGCTTTTATTCAATACAGCACTGGAAGTCCTAGCCACAGCAATCAGACAACAAAAAGAAATAAAAGGCATCTAAATCGGTAAGGAAGAAGTAAAACTTTCACTAATTGCAGATGAGATGATATTATAAATAAAAAAAGACTAAAGACTCCAACAAAAAAACAGTAAAACTAATAAATGACTTCAGTAAAGTCAAAGGATACAAAAATCAATCTACAGAAATCTGTTGTATTCCAATCACTAATAATGAAGCAGCAGAAAATGAAATTATGAAAACAATCCCATTTACAATTGCACCAACAACAATAAAAAGTCTTGGAATAAACTTAACCAAAGAAGTGAAAGACATGTACTCTGAAAACTATAAAACATTGATAAAAGAAATTGAAGACCACACGAAAAAATGGAATGATATTTTATGCTTATGGATTGGAAGGACAAATATTCTTCAAATGTCTATACTATTCAAAGCAATCTACAGGTTTAATGAAATCCCTATCAAAATACCAACAGCATTTTTCACAGAGCAAGAACAAACAATCTTAAAATTTGTATGGAACCACAAAAGACCCCCTATAGCTAAAGTAATCTTGAAAAAGAAAAATAAAGCTGGAGGCATAATTCCAGACTTCAAGTTTTATTACAAAGCTATAGTGATCAAAACAGTATGGTACTGGCACAAAAATAGACACATAGATCAATAGAACAGAATAGAAAGCCCATAAATCCACAATTATATGGTCAATCTTCAACAAAACAGGAAAGAATATACAGTAGGAAAAAGACAGTCTCTTCAACAAATGGTGATGGAAAAACTGGACAACATATAAAAGAAATTGGACCACTTTCTTACACCATACACAAAAAATAAACTCAAAATGGATTAAGGACCTAAATGTGAGCCATGAAACCATAAAAGTCCTAGAAGAGAACACAGGCAGTAATTTCTCTGACACTGTCTGTAGCAGCATCTTTCTAGATATGTCTCCTGAGGCAAGAGAAACAAAAGTAAAAATAAACTATTGTGATGTCAAAATAAAAAGCTTCTGCACAGTGAAGAAAACAACCAACAAAACTAAAAGGCAACCTACAGAATGGGAGAAGATATTTGTAAATGACATATCTGAAAAGGGTTAGTATTCAAAATATGTAAAGAATAGATACAACTCAACCCCCCAAAAACAATCCAATTAAAACATGGGCAGAAGGCATGAACAGACATTTCTTCAAGGAAGATGTACAGACACCCAACATACACATGAAAAGAGGTTCATCATCACTTACCATCAGGGAAACCAAAACAACGAGATATCATCTTACACCTGTCAGAATAACTAAAATCAATGCAAGAAACAACAGGTGTTAGTGAGGATATGGAGAAAAAGTGAACACTCATACACTGTTGGTGGGAATGAAAACTGGTGCAGCTACTGTGGAAGACAGTATGGAGGTTCCTCAAAAAATTAAAAATAGAACACTCTACCATCCAGGAATCACACTACTGGGTATTTACTCAAAGAATACAAAAACATTAATCTGAAGGGATATATACACCCCTATATTTATTGCAGCAATATTTACAATAGCCAAACTATAGAATATATATCTGAAACCATGCACTACACACATACACATGCAGGCAGGCACACACACACACACACACACACACACACACACACACACACACACAGGAACATTATTCAGCCATAAAAAAGAATGAAATCCTGCCATTTGCATCAACATGGATGGATCTAAAGAGTATAATGTTAAGTGAAATAAGCCAGTCACAGAGAAAGACAAAAACCATATGATTTCACTCATACGTGGAATTTAACAAAACAAATGAACAAAGAGGAAAAGAGAGAGAGACAAACCAAAAAACAGACTACAGAGAACAATTAGTTGGTTACCAGAGGGGAGGTGGGTGGGGGAATGGATGACATAGTTGAAGGAGATTAAGAGCACACTTATCTTGATGAGCACTCAGCAATAAATGGAAATGTTGAATCCCTATATTTTACACCTGAAACTAATATAACACTGTATGTTTACACTGGAATTAAAATTTTAAAAAGTTTTAAAATTTAAATAAAAATAAAATAAACTGTATGTATATAGCATTTTGAACAGGTAAACATAGCATTCAATAAGCATTAGCCTTTGTTACTAGGTGGTTCCCTGTTGTTGCCAATTATGAAAATATTAATTCATCTTTAAACAAGGGCAGTGAAATAATGAAAAATATTTTGTAAGGAAGTATCATACATAGTGTTGTACATTTCATACATAAACTACACATTTCTTTGTATATTTCAGCATAACTCTGATATTTTCCCTTATCAGAGAGTACAATATTTTAAACACAAAATTCAATCATTCTAATTTGGTTTTTTAGTTGTTAATAAAACATAAAAATAAATCTTTTAAGACCACTTCCATATATAAGGCAAACCTCTCTCTATCCACCTCTAATTAATATACACTACTCATTGTTAGCATCCCTTTCATTGTTTCTGATCGCCTGGCATATTATATATTTTCTAACTTAATCCTTGTGGGAAACAGAACACCACAACGACCACTGGTGCATGTTCCGCTCAGACTCCGAGGTCTTTGAGAAAACTGAAGATTGCAGGGTTAAAAATAACCCAAAAGGATCAGAGTGAAATGCCCTTGCAACTGTGTGGTCAGTTCTAAAGTACGCAGCAGAAGATGTTTAGTAGATAGGACGCTGGCTGTAAACAGCACACTGGGTACTCCCCTCTGTTCCTTTATTCTGTTCTAAAGATTCTTACGTGCTTGACTAATCCTGTATACATGGAGGAATGTGCCTTACTATGCCCCTGCTGTAAACCATGATAGATCTGTATCACTGTAGAAGGTATGTAAGAGGATGGAAAATAAATCTTGGCACCTCAGGCTGCTTGCTCGGGGTCCCCTGTGCCTCGCTCTACTGTCGTTTCTTTTTCTCAGTTCCTTGGCCGCCCCAGGTCCCCGACTCTCTGAGGTTGACAAGTGGCATCCGAACAGGGACCTGAAGCCCCCATTGAGGAGTGATTAGCCAGCGATAGGAACTCTACAGAAGGTGCTAATTAGGAAAGTTTATTACAGGGTTATGGGGCAATCAAATTCGAAACATCAGGTTTTGCTGCACTGATACATCATTTTCTTAAAGAATATGGAGCTAAAGTTACTAAGTAGCGCATAGAAAAACGTTTGGAAACAGTAGTTGAATATAATCCTTGGTTTCCGGAAGAAGGCTCCTTAGATGAGGAGACTTGGGTCCGAGTGAAAAATAATGTCTTGAAGGCTATGAGACAAGGTGAAACGTTTCCCCTTGATTTCTGGCCCATCCCTCCACAGTAGATTTATTCCCTCTCAAACGATCCTCTCTAGCTCTCTCACCTCTCGAAAAGGAACTTCAATGGCAAGGGGCTAATGATCTATTTATGGCTTTCCCCATAGACCGAACACAGGCTGCTGGTCCCGTCTATGAGGGATTAGATTTAAATTCTTTAAGGGAACTAAGGAAGGCTTGCCACTTGTATGGACCCACAGCCCCTTATTTAGAGATTTTGAAAGCCTGGGCAAAATCTGGGGAGTGGATCCCTCATGATTGGCATATGGTTGCACAGGCTTGCCTTAAGCCACAGGATTTATTACAATGGAAAATGTGGTTATCGGATGCTGCCTATATGAAAGCCTGGGCAAATCGGGCTAACCCAGCCATGCATCATATTTCTTTTGAAATGCTCACTGGCTCTGGCCCCTTTTCAGATGTTCGAGAGCAGTTGGTCAACACTCCACCTGCAGCCATAGCGCAGGTATCTGAAATCACCCTCACAGCCTGGGAAAAGCTAACCCCTTCAGGGGAAGTGGGGCAAAGTTATATAAAAATTGTGCAAGGCCCTACAAAAGCATATACTGATTTTATTTCTGGCTCGAAATGGCTATTGACCGCCAAGTAGGTAATAAATCTGCTAAAGAGCACTTGCTAAGACAGCTTGCTTTTGAAAATGCTGAGGACTGCCAAGCGGCCATTCTGCCACATAGGGAAACAGGAAACGTTCTTGATTAAGGAATGCCGTAAAGCCCCCAACCTAGAGCCAATTCCCTTTCTAATACTGCCCCTAGCCTCTGCCCTCGTTGCAGCAAAGGCAAACGTTGGGCCAAGGAATGCAAATCCAAATTTGACAGACAAGGTAATCCACTCCCATTAAGGTCGGGAAACGGGATGCGGGGCCACCCCCGGGCCCCGAACAACATCGGGGGATTCAATATCTCCGCTCTCCAGCAACTTCCTGCTGCGCCCATAAACCCTCTGTGTTATCAATCAGACCCACCACCCAGGAAAGTGCCGCAGTAGATTTAACCACTCCTTTTACAGTAAGTCTTCACCCTGGTCTTGGGCCTCATAAAATACCCACGGGTTATTATGGACCTTTACCAAGAGGAACCGTGGGTCTTGTGCTAGGAAGATCTAGCCTAAATCTTAAAGGAATCCAGGTGATGACTGGAGTAATAGATTCTGATTATGAAGGAGAAATAATGGTGCTCGAACAGACTCGAGTTCCTTGGACCTTTCAGGGAGGAGATAAAATTGCTCAGTTATTATTATTGCCCTATGTACAAATTGGTCAGTCCCAACGGATCAGATGAGGAGGATTCGGTAGTACTGATCCTCTCATGGTTAAATGGGCTTCATTATTGACTCAGACTGATCGTCCTTCTATGACTCTTAAAATTAGAGGAAGGACTTTCTCAGGTCTAGTAGACTCTGTAGCCGATATTTCAGTAATAGCCTCCCAACATTGGCCTAATACCTGGCCCACGCAAGCAACCTCTAGTTCGGTAGAAGGAATAGGTTTTGTGACGGCAGAAGAAATTTGACAAAGCAGTGTGCCACTTAAATGTGAGGGACCAGATGAATTAGAAGGAATTACCCAGCCTTTTATCTTAAATACCCCCATTAACCTTTGGGGAAGAGACCTCTTGCAACAATGGGGAGCCGAGCTAATCATCCCCCCAAGTCAACCAGCTAATCAAATCATGACAAAAATGGGCTATAAACCAGGACAGGGCTTAGGTAGACGTCAAGGAATAAAGGAGCCTATCATTGCCCAACGACAAACTCATAGGGCTGGACTGGGTTACCCTTTTCTCTAGGGGCCATTGAGGAAAAGAGGCCTGCCGCTATCAAAATAACATGGAAAACGTCTTCCTTGGTTTGGACTCCTCAGTGGTCCCTTCCCATCGAAAAATTGCAGGCCTTAGAGCAAATGATTCGAGAACAATTGCAGGCAGGACATATACAGAGCCTTCGCAACCTCCTTGGAACTCTCCTGTTTTTGTTATCAGAAAGAAATCAGGTAAGTTGAGTCTCTTAATAGACCTTTGGAATGTTAATGCTGTCATGGAGCCTCTGGGTGCCCTGCAGCCTGGGTTACCCACTCCTACAGCCATTCCCAAACAATGGCCATTGATAATCTTAAGGATTGTTTCTATACCATAGCCATTCACCCTGAGGATAAGGAGAGATTTGCCTTTTCTATTCCCAGCACTAACAATAAGGAACGAATGAGACGATATCAATGGACAGTTTTGCCACAAGGCATGACTAATTCTCCTACCATGTGTCAGTATTATGTTGGCCAGGTCCTCAGACCTGTAAGAGATCATTATCCTCGATCCTATGTCATTCATTATATGGATGATATTTTGCTAGCATCACAAAGTGAAACCAAATTACAAGATGTGTATCAGGCCACTTCTCAACACTTGACTTCTGCCGGTCTCATAATAGCCCCGGAGAAAATCCAAACAACTACTCCGGCTTCTTATCTAGGCACTGTGGTAGATAGAACCACAGTGAAACCTCAAACAATGCAAATTTGTAGGGATACCCTCCTTACTCTTAACAATTTTCAGAAACTCCTAGGAGACATTAATTGGATTCACCCTCTCCTAGGGATTCCAACTTATAAATTACAAAATTTATTTAACACTTTACAAGGTGATTCTGCTTTAGATAGTCCTCACGCTTTATCCTCAGAGGCAGAGGCTGAACTGCAGTTTGTTGAGGAGCGATTAAAAACTGCCTTTGCTTACAGGTATGATGATTCTCTCCCCCTGCTTCTTCTTATTTTCCCTACCCCTCATTCTCCGACTGGTGTCTTAGCGCAAGAAGACAAACCTCTCCTATATCGGTGACTTTACATACAAAAACTTCTCAAACTGTTACTCCATATCTATCTCTTGTCGCTTCACTCATTCTCCAAGGATGGAAGTGTTCTATTCAAATTCTTGGTTTTGACCCAGCGCTCATTGTTTTACCTCCACATCTTTCAAGGGAGTCTTTCCCTTCTCTACTGACCAGCAAATATCTCTTGCTGATTATACCGGGCGCATAGGTTGCCACTATCCCTCAGGTAAACTATGGGACTTGCTACAGCGCTCTGCCTGGGTTATAAATTGTGCAGTTCATATGGCCCCAATCCCCTCAGCTCCTACATACTTTATTGGTGGCTCCTCCTCCGGGCATGCCAGAGTCTGGGGCCCTGCTCTTCAGCACTCCATAAAAACCCCTTACACTTCTGCTCAACAGGTCGAACTTGAAGCTTTATTGTTCTTATTGCAGAATGTTCATTATCCAATAAATATCGTATCTGATTCTGCTTACGTTGTTGCCATTGTTGCGCCTTTGGAAACAGCTCTTATTTCCAGAACTCATTCTATCATTAACCCTTTGCTTCAGGAATTATAATTAGAAATTCAATCTCGAACTCACCCTTTGTTCATTACTCATATTCGCTCTCATTCTAACCTCCCTGGACCTCTTACACAGGGAAATCAGTCTGCTGATTTATTGGCTACTCCTGGTTTTGAAACTCCACAAGCAGAACATGTCCATCTTAATACCAACGCCAACCGCCTACATTCACACTGTAAAATACCCTTGCGCTCTACCAGGCAAATAGTCTCTAACTGTCCTATTTGTCAACCTCTACATTTAACTGAGCATCCGGCGGGCATCAGTCCCAGAGGCACAGCTTCTGATTGTATTTGGCAAATGGACGTTACTCATTTCCCACCTTTCCGACGTTTCTCGTATATTCATGTTACAATAAACAGCTTTTCAGGATTTCTTCATGCTACTCCATTGATGGGAGAAAAGGCTGGGCATGTTATCTCTCATTTACTTGAATGTTTTGCTATTATGGGATTACCTACTTGTATCAAGACAGATAATGGCCCAGCATATACTAGCAAGAAAGTACGAGAATTCCTGGCAGAATGGCAAATACAGCATATCACAGGTATTCCTTACAATCCTCAGGGACAAGCTGTAGTGGAAAGGGCGCATGCCACCATTAAGAAACAACTCCGTAAAACTATGTCTAAAAGGAAAGGGGGAATCTCCCCCCGAGATGTCATGGCACAAACCTTACTTATTTTAATTTTTTTTAAATTTACCCCAAGGAGAACCATATACTAGAGCTGACAAACATTTCTCGCCAGCCTCAATCTCAACTCAGGACGCACCCGTGTGGATAAAAAATGAGGAAAATAATTGGTTGCCCGGGAAATTAATTACCCGAGGCCCTGGTTATGCTTGTGTCATGTCAGATGGATCCAGTCGCGCAATTTGGATACCTCTTCGGAAAGTCTGGCCCAGGACCGGCAATAAAGACAACAGAAGAGGTCTCTCAGCCACTGCAGGGATTGACTACCCAACCCCCTGTCCGAGAGATGGCAACACTCTCCTTGAAGAGACCTCGAAAACGAAAATTCCCCCCGACAACACCCCCAATTTGGGGGCAACTGAAGACCCTCACTCAGAGGGCAGAGCAAATCCTGGAGACGACCAGATCTACCAAAAGCCCTGAACATTTGTTCCTGGCTATGTTGGCGGTGGTGACATGTGCCTCTGCACAGTATGGATTCCATCCTTCTTCTCCAGGCCCGTATGGGGGTCTGGATCCCGGACACTGTACCCTCAAAAAACAAATGAATGCCCAAAACCTCCATCACAGAGTGCTTACGGCAGTGGCTGTTTTGAAAAAAGAAAGGGGGAGCTGTGGGAAACAGAACTCCACAACGACCACTGGTGCATGTTCCGCTCAGACTCCAAGATCTCTGAGAAAACTCGAGATTGCAGGGTTAAAAATAACCCAAAAGGATCAGAGTGAAATGCCCTTGCAACTGTGTGGTCAGTTCTAAAGTACGCAGCAGAAGATGTTTAGTAGATAGGAAGCCAGCTATAAACAGCACACAGTGCACTCCCCTCTGTTCCTTTATTAGGTTCTAAAGATTCTTATGTGCTTGACTAATCCCGTATACATGGAGGAATGTGCCTTACTATGCCCCTGCTGTAAAACATTATAGATCTATATCGCTGTAGAAGGTATAGAAGAGTATGGAAAATAAACCTCAGCACCTCAGGCTGCTCGCTCGGTGTCCCCTGTGCCTCGCTCTACTGTCGTCTCTTTTTCTCAGTTCTTTGGCTGCCCCAGGTCCCCGACTGTCTGAAGTCGACAAATCCTCACAATGATCTTGTGATTTAGGTATTATTACCATAATTTACCATATGAAACAACAGATTCCACAGATTCTAGGAGATCAGTGATTCCAAATCAAGTCTATATGACTCCTTACATATTACTGCCTAAGTGGAATGATAGCCCTGAGCTTCTAGGAAGTGAGCTCCTCTCATTGAAAGCAAGTATTTGCTTAAAGACTTGAGTTTTAGAGAGAAGACAGAGAAAGATAAATTCTACTTTTGTTTTTAATGATAATTATCCTTAAATTTTTCTGCAACATAGAAGCAAACTACTATTAGCCTAGGGTGACTTAGTCATATTTTCTCATCCATTTTTAACTCATTACTCCAAATTCTCAGTCTCTAAAATATTCCTGTCTCAAATGAAGATGTTGGGGTTTGGTGGTGGTAGATGAAATCTTGGGAAGTAGCTGAGACATGGGCCAGCTGAGACATAGCTGTGCTAGGGATGATGTTATAACCATTTATTATAAAAAGAAAAGCTTGAGGCCAGGGGGAGTTTGGGGGGAAAACTTAAAAAAAAAAGAAGAAAGAATAAAGCAGAGGAAATTTGCCCAAATGCGTTTTGAGTTGTTATTTAAACCTGACTCTAACTCTAAAACCTATACTGGGAAGTGAGAATTTCTTATTCTCATTAAACCAGTTCAAGAACTTCCTTCACTATTTAATACTTTTTGTTTAATCTAATTTTGCTTTACTTATTTTGCTTATTTTTTTCCTAGTCCAATTTTGCTTAATTTGTTATGTGTGTCTTAGACAGTAAACTTCAAGAAGGTGTAGATTTCTTAAAATATAATTTAATTTTCTGGCCCTGCACATTTAGATCTTTACTTTAAAACAAAAATTACCAATAAAAATAATTGCAATTACCCTCTGTAACAGACAGCCACATCTCTTCATTGAACATTAATGGAATAGATATATTAATCTGAGTGACATTCTGGTATCCTGAATGAAAAGTAATAGGTATTAAATTTTTTTACATTATCTGCCGAGTTACTTTGTCATTAAATTTAACTTAAAAATATTAATACATAGGGTTATTAAGTATCTTCAACCGTGATAGTTTATAATTTTAATGGAAAAAGTAGATTATTAATCATTGCTTTGCCTACTGCAATCCTTAGAAAATATCAAAGGTATGTAAAATATGAAATATGTATCACTTTTAAAAAGACTAAGCTAAATTAATGAAACAGATTCTCAGTAAGAACAGCTGCCAGTGGGAGACTGGGATTAAAATTGTTCTCATTATAAACGATTTGCAGTAGAAAGTTGGGTTATTTCTAATCTCAGTACAATAGAGTTGCAGCAAGGTATTGACCTGTAAGCAATAGCCAACATGACTGCAGTAAGGGTTAAATTTGCAGTAATTTACAACTACAAGATCAATATTTCAAGGACAGCACTGAATATTTTTTAACCTACTTTTGTCTTCTAAAAACGATATAAATATATGAGAGTTTAAAAATATAGGACTCTATTATATATAAGTTTATAAGCAGTCCCCCATTATACTTTTTAAAAATAACTACTTAATATTATAGCAATGATAAAATTATCATTTCTCCCCCCCCAATTTAAGGTGATTCTCTGTTATATTTATGGCTAATCTCTTCAGCTGATATCATGAAAAGTCTAAGAGAGGAGCCACATATTAACAACCTATATTATTAGTTTATTACATATTTGCAGAATGAGTAAATGAACTGGTTCTAGAATTTTAAGACAACAATTTTAAATGTAGGTATTGTTATTTTCAAGGTAAAATTTGAACTGCAAATCTGTGAATACTTTAATTTTATTATTTAAAATATTTATATAACATCAATATTACTTTCTTCTCCATATCCTTTTTTTTGAGAAGAATCAAGTAAGAATTAATAAGCCAGAAGTAATATAACACCCTGTTTATGATCATTGGAAGAGAAGCCATCTCTTTTTATTTTGTACCTTTTTTTTTTTTTCCCTTTACCTCACTAAGTAAGATGGCCTAACACAAACTTATTCTTAGGAGAAAGATAAGCAATTTTTAATTTAAGAGAGTAAGAGAAAACATTCTTTTGAAAAACTATCTTTGTTCTCCCCAAAATGATATTTATTATTTTACATAAATGAATTTTCAAGTGTCACATAGATTCCTTTTTACCTAAATCAGTAGGCCTCATAGTTTATGAGGAGAAATCCTCCCCATCCCCATTTGGGAAATTTGTGGTAATATTGAGATTTCAGTAATATTGACTAAAACTTACTGCCTTTAAAAATCTTTTCAAAAGGAATCCCAGAACTGATCAGAGATAGAATGATAGAAATAGGATCCATAATATGTGTGATACAATATAAATTATTTATAATAAAATTGCAAGAGATTTTGATAAAAAGAACATAAAAATATGAGCATAAAACCAGCAATAATAATGACATGATAGACCAATTGTTTAACTATAGACTTTACAACAATGAAAGCTGGAAGATAGTGGACTAATATCTTTGAACGACAAGAAAAAATAACCATCAATCTAAATGTGCTTGCATAACAAAACTATCTATTAATAATGAAAGGAAAATAATATTTTCCAATGAACTGGAGTTAACATTACCACAAATAGTTCTTCCCCAGAAAAACTTTCAAAAGATATATTTCAGGAAGGAAAAAAAAAATTCCCAGAAGGATAGTTTTAAGAAAGTATAATGGAAAAAAAAAGTTATGAGGAAGACAATGCAAAAATACAGGCAAAAAGCCATGTGAACATCAAGATACCATGTCCATACCAAGGATAAAGGCCTAGAAGAGATCCTTCTGTAACAGTCCTTAGAAAGAGTCAACCTTAGGGACACCTTGATTTTGGATTTCTAGCTTCCAAAACAGATAGATTTCCATTGTTTAAGTGCAAAAAAAAAAAAAAAACCATAAAGTTATTAATATCTAAATAAAAGATATCTACACAATAATAATAGGAGTATTAATAATAATATCAAATGTGTTTTGCTAAAAAGTAAAAATCACAAAAAAAATGATCTGTAAAATAGATTAGAATTGACAGAATAAGAGTCCTAAGGTATTTAAATCATTCAGAGGATGCATAGGGAAGGTGCATAGAAAATGACATCAAAAATCTCAAACTTCCCAATCTGACAAAGTGAAAAAATCAATGAAAAATAGGGAAAAAATAAACATTTTCAATTGACATGTAAAAGGAAAGAAAGGAGGGAAAAAGGTCATAAAAAAGTGGAACAAGCATAAAACAGTAAGTAAGGTGAAGTCAAAATACATCAATCATCAAAAGGACTAAACTTGTGAGTTAAACAAAAACCGAAAATCTAAATGGAAAAATCAAACAATATTCCGTAACATGCAGTTTGTAAGAAACACAAGATATAAAGACCCCAAATTTTTCAAAAATAAAGGTTAGAATAAGAAACAGGAGTAGATGTTCTAAGATTCAAAAAAGTAGACTTAAGGTAATACAAATACACACACACAAACACACGTATAAGAAGGTGAGGGTCCTACATAATGATGAATGTTTAATTAACCAGGATAATAGATAGAAATTGTGTATTTGTTTACACCTAGTTTTAAGATTAGATTGAACCATGGTGTCTTTAATATAGAAATGCCTGAAGTAATTTATTTTTTTCTAGTGAATTTAAAATTCAGCAGCAAACCATCTAGTGCTGGTATGAAAATTTTGCAATTCAAATTCTTCAGGGACCAGGTTTCTTCTACCTCCTTTCTCAGTCACACTTAGATATAATCTTCATCCTCATCATTCAAGAAGTTGGCATTGTGTCCCATGCCAGGCTAGAGAAGGGACAAACAAAGAGGGCACAAAGACTCTGCCAAGTACCACCTAAAGATTTTCAAAAAATACATTACACTGCTTATATTCCATTAGTCATGAACCGTATCTAGTGCTAAAATCATGTGGAGATGCAAAGGAGGCAGACAATGGCAATATGCATAGGTGTCACTATTATTGCAGAAGTAGAGAACAGATTTTGGAAGATAACCAGAAGCGTCTGCTTCAATAGCCTCAAAATTCAAAAGGCAAAAGGCAAAAGATTTGACTCCCCAAATAATAATGTACCTAGGAATAAACCTAACCAAAGAGGTGAAAGACCCTATAACTCTAAAAACTGTACAACATTGAAGAAAGAAATTGAAAACCACACAAAGAAATGTAAAAACACTCCATGCTCATGGATTGGAAGAACAAATATTGTTCAAATGTCTGTACCACCCAAAGCAATCTACAGTTTTAATGCCATACCTATCAAAATACCAACATCATTTTCACAAAGTTAGAACGAACAACCCTATTTTTTTAAAGATTTTATTTATTTATTTGAGACAGAGAAAGAAAAAGTGGGGGGAAGGGCAGAGGAAGAGGGAGAAGCAGACTCCCCACTGAGAAGGGAGCCTGGTATGAGGCTCAATCCCAGGACCCCCAAATCATGACCTGAATCGAAGGCAGATGTTTAACTGACTGGGCCACCCTGGTGCCCCAACAATCCTTACATTTGTATTGAAGGACCAAAACCCCCACTAGCCAAAGCAACCTTGAAAAAGAAAAATAAATCTGGAGGCATCATAATTCCAGACTTCAAGTTTTATTACAAAGCTATAGTGATCAAAACAGTATGGTACTGGCACAAAAATAGACACATAGATCAATAGAACAGAATAGAAAGCCCATAAATCCACAATTATATGGTCAATCTTCAACAGGAAAAAATACACAGTAGGAAAAATCTCTTCAACAAATAGTGTTGAGAAATCTGGATAGGAACATTCAAAATAAAGAAATTGGACCACTTTCTTACACCATACACAAAAATAAACTCAAAATGGATTAAGGACCTAAATGTGAGCCATGAAACCATAAAAGTCCTAGAAGAGAACACAGGCAGTAATTTCTCTGACACTGTCTGTAGCAGCATCTTTCTAGATATGTCTCCTGAGGCAAGAGAAACAAAAGCAAAAATAAACTATTGTGATGTCAAAATAAAAAGCTTCTGCACAGTGAAGAAAACAACCAACAAAACAAAAAGGCAACCTACAGAATGGGAGAAGTTATTTGCAAATGACATATCTGAAAAGGGTTAGTATTCAAAATATGTAAAGTACTGATACTACACCCAAAAACAAACAATCCAATTAAAACATAGGCAGAAGAAATGAACATCTTCCCAAAGATGGTTAACAGACACATAAGAAGATGCTCAACATCACTCATCCTCTAGGAAATGCAAATCAAATCTACAGTGACATATCACCTTACACTTGTCAGAATGGCTACAATTAACAACACAAGAAACAACAGGTGTTGGGAAGGTTGTGGAGAAAAAGAGAACACTCGTACACTATTGGTAGGAATGCAAACTGGTGCAGCCACTCTGGAAAACAGCATGGAGGTAGCCCAAAATGTTAAAAATTTAACTACCTTATGATCCAACAATCGCACTACTAGGTATTTACCCAAAGAATGGAAGATCACTAATTCAAAGGGATTATTTACTATAGCCAAGACATGGAAGCAGTCCAAGTGTCCATCAACTGATGAGTGGGTAAAGAAACACACAGGATATTATTCGGACATAAAAAAGAATGAAATCTTGTCACTTGCAAGGTCATGGATGGAGCTAGAGAGTATAATGCTAAGCGAAATAAGCCAGTCATAGAAAGACGAATACCGGGCGCCTGGGTGGCTCAGTTGGTTAAGCGACTGCCTTCGGCTCAGGTCATGATCCTGGAGTCCTAGGATCGAGTCCCACATCGGGCTCCCTACTTGGCGGGGAGTCTGCGTCTCCCTCTGACCCTCCCCCCCTCATGCTCTCTCTCTCTCTCATTCTCTCTCTCAAATAAATAAATAAATAAAATCTTTAAAAAAAAAAAAAGAAAGACGAATACCATTTGGTTTCACTCATATGTGGAATTTAAGAAACAAGCTAAGGGAAAAAAATTAAGAGATTGACAAATCAAGAAATGGACTGAATTATATAGAACAAACTGAGGGTTACCAGAGGGGAGATGAGTAGGGGGATGGATTAAATATTAAATAGATGAAAAAAAAAATAGGTGATGGGGATTAAAGAGTGCACTTGTGATGAGCACAGGGTGATATATGAAAGAGTTGAATTACTATATTGTACACCTGAAATTAATGTAACACTGTATGTTAACTAACTGGAATTAAAGTAAAAATAGTAAAATTAAAATAATAAAATAAAAATAATAAATTAAAAAAAAAAGTTGACAGAACTGCAGGGAAATATTGACAACCACTATCATAGTGGGAGATTTCAACAATGCACTCTCAACATCTGAGAAGACAACAAAAACTAAAAAATACTTGAACAAAAGAATTACCAAACTAGATTAAAGGACATATATAGGCCAATATCCCTTATAAACATAGATACAAAAATCCTCAACAAAATATTAGAAAACCACATTCAACAATACATGAAAAGTATCATTTACCATGATCAAGTAGGATTTATTCTAGGGATACAAGGATGATTCAATATTCACAAATCAATCATTGTCATATACCACATCAGCAAAATGAAGGATAAAAATCATATGATCACCTCAATAAATGCAGAAAAAGCATTTGACAAATTCAACATCTGTTCATGCAAAAACTCTCAACAATAGGTTTAGAGGAAACATACCTCAACGTAATAAAGTCCATATATGAAAACTCCACAGCTAGCATTATACTGAAGGTGAAAAACTGACAGCTTTTCCTCGAAGATCAGGAACAAAACAAATATGTCCACTCTCACCACTTGCCTTCAATAGTACTCAAAGTCCTAGGTACAGCAATCAGATAAGAAAAAGAGATAAGAGTCATCCATATTGATAAAGAAAAACTTTCACTAATTGCAGATGACATAATAATATAGAAAACCCTAAAGACTCTACCAAAAAGCTATTAGATATAATAAATAAATTCAGTAAAGTAGTGGGATACAAAATTAATACCCAGAAATCAGTATCATTTCTACACACTAATAATGAAGTACCAGAAAAATAAAATAAGAAAACAATCCTATTTATAACTGCACCAAAAGTAATAAAATACCTAGGAATAAACTTAACAAAGGAGGTGAAAGACCTGTACTCTAGAAGTATAAAATACTCATGAAAGAAATTGAGTATGACACAAATTGAAAGATATTCCATGCTCATGGATTGAAAGACTATTGTCAAAATGTCCCTAATGCCAAAAGTAACCTACAGATTCAATGCAATCCCTATCAAAATACTAATAGCATTTTTCACAGAACTAGGGCAAATAATACTAAAATTTATATGGAACCACAAAAGACCCCAAATAGCCAAAGAAATCTTGAAAAAGAAGTATAAAGCTGGAGGTATTACAAAGATATGCTACACAGCTGTAATAGTCCAAACAGCATGATACTGGAACAAAAATAGACCCACAGAACAGAGAGCCCAGAAATAAACCCATGCTTCTATGGTCAATTAATCTATGACAAAGGAGGAAAGAATATACAATGGGAAAAGACAGTCTCTTCAATAAATGGTGCTGGGGAAACTGGACAAATACATGCACAATAATAAAACCAGACCACTTTCTAATACCATATACAGAATTAAACTCAAAATGGGTTAAAGACCTCAATGTGAGACCTGAAACCATAAAAAATCCTAGAAGAGAACACAGGTAATAATTTCTGGAATCAGCTATAGTAACATCTTTCTAGGTACGTCTCCTAAGATAAGGAAAACAAAAGTAAAAACAAGCTATTGGGACTACATCAAAATAAAAATCTTTTTAACAGTAAAAGAAATCAACAAAACAAAAAGGCAACCTACTGAATAAGAGAAAGTATTTGTAAATGATATATCTAAGAAGGGGTTAATATCCAAATTCTATAAAGAACTTATACAAAAACACCAAAAAAGTGACTAAAAGGGCAGATGACCTGAATAGACATTTTTCCATAGAAGACCGATAGATGGTCAACAGGCACATGAAAAAGATGCTCGACATCACCAGTCATCAGGAAATGCAAATCAAAACCACAATGAGATATTACTTTACACTTGTCAGAATGGCTAAAATTAGAAAATAAGAAATAACAAATTGGTGAGGAAGTAGAGAAAAAAGGAACCCTTGTACACTGTTGGGAATATAAATTGGTGCAGTCACTGTGGAAACAGTATGGAGATTTCTCAAAAAATTAAAAATAGGACTATCATATAATCCAATAATCTGACTACTATTGATCCAAAAAGAATAAAAACACTAAATCCCAAAGTTATATTTGCCTCTATGTTTATTGCAGCATTATTTACAATAGCCAAGTGCCCATTGAGAGATGAATGAATAAAGAAGACGTGGTATATATGCAATGGAATGTTGCACAGCCATCAAAAAGGATGAGATTCTGCCACTTGCCACAACATGGATTGACCTAGAGGGTATCATGCTAGGCAAAGTAAGTCAGATAGAGAAAGACAAATACCATATGATTTCACACTATGTGGAATCTAAAAAAAAAAAAAAAATCAGATTCATATATAAAGGTAAGAAATTGATGGTTACCAGAGGGAATGGATGAAGGGGAGTAACAGGTATAAGCTTCAGGCTATGGAATTATTAAATCATGGGATTAAAGGCACCGCATAGAAAATGTAGTCAATGTTACTGTAATAGCACTGTATGGTGACAGATGGTAGCTCTACTTGTGGTGATCACAGCATAATGTATACAGAATTTGAATCACCATGCTATACACCATATATATGGAAGTTGAATCACCATGCTATATACCATGTATACAGAAGTTGAATCACCATGCGATACACTTGAAACTAAAGTAACATTGTTTGCCAATAATACTCAAATAAATTTAAAAATGAAATAATTTAAGTCATCTCTGAGTAATGTATGTTATAGTAAGATATTTTCGCAGAAAATTACAAACTTAATTGTAAGACATATAAAAAGACATAAATGGAGCATATATACAGTGTTCTGTAGGTTCTATGAAATTGTTAGAACATTTTCAGCACAATTTTTGTAAAATTTACATGGAATTGTAAGACCCAGGGGTAACCAATGGGCTCCTGGAGAAGAGCAAGTTTGGAGGTTCTTCCTCCATGAAATATCAAGATTTATTAAAAAACAAATATATTTAAGCCAAGGCATAAAACAGGTCAAAGATAAATCTATTAATTGAAGAACATTTAATCTATAACAAAAGAATCACTGTAAATGATTTCATCCTTAATAAATGAGGAAAGAAGAGTATTTAATTGGCAGTGATGGGACAAATGATGATTCATATTAAAAAAGAAAATGAAATTAGGTCCCCTGTTCATGAGATCCACAATAATCAACTTCAGATACAGACTTAAGTATAAGACAAAAACTGTAAAAACTTTAGAAGACAAAAGAACCTCCTGTTGGCCTTGGCATAGAGATACTATTCAAACATAAGAAAAGTTGTTTAATTGGACATTAAAATTGGAACTTTTCATCACAAGATGCATTTAAAAATGTGAAAAGAGAAAACAAAAATCAGGAGAAGATATTTCCATGACATATATTTGAAAAAGTATTATTATCCAGAATATATGTTTAATGTATAAAACATACGTTTCATACAATGCCTGTAAACAATGACCAAACAAGGTAAACAAATTAAAAATACACCCCATTAATAATTAGGAATTTGTAAAATAAAACTATAATAGGAAACTTTTATATTCATAAGCTGGCAATGCCTGACAATACCAAAAATGTTGGGAATACGGTACATAGGAAACTATATATACTGCTAGTGGAATAAATTGATATAATTATTTTGGAAACAAATTTGATATTATGTTGTGAAGTCATACATGTAAATACTAAAAGCCAGCAACTGTTCTTCTAGACAAATTACTGCAAATACACACTAGAAAACCTGAAATATTCAAATCAGCATTATCTGTATCAACAAAAAAATGGGAACTGCCCCCCCAATATAGCGGAATATATAAATAAATCATAATGTATTCATATAACAATGAAACAGCAACAAATGAAAAAAATAGCAATCACATGAGGTTTAAAAAGAATGTGAATAAAAATATCAAAAACTTCAAAAAGTATGAAAACACTTAAAACCTCAAAATTAATAATGCATTGTGCAAAAATGCATACATATAGTAATTACATACATACAGCATACAAATAAAATTGCAAATTTTACAAAATACAAGCAATTTTCACTATAATGAGAGGCATGAGTGGAATGGGAAAAACTAATAGGTAGTAGTAATAATTGTGGTTTCATTGATATTTTTTTATTATGCTGCATAACATAAATTTGTGACATATTTTTATGCAAATAATACGATTGTTCCACAATGCCCAAAAGCAAAACAAAACCTGTTATCAATTAACTTTGTTTTTGTTTTTGTTTTTTAATAAAAATCACAGAGCTCTCTCACTGAGGTACTATGGCTGTAAAAATAACATTGTGCCATCAATAATAGGTGAGAGTTCATTTATTTTATATGAGTTAAAATAAAGATTTTAGTTAAAGTTAATAAAATATACACATATATGGAGAGAGAGAGAAAGGGACTAAAAGAGGGTGCTTTGCAATTAAATTTCGGCTTCAAATTAAATATCCTATGTCACTTGACCAGTGTCACTGGTTTTGGCTCTCAAGTTAGAAGAAGAGGCTCCTTTCCAGATAAAGATTTTCTGTGTCAGCAAAAATGTCCAAATCATCTATTTCACATTGATGTGCCTTTTTAAAACTTTTCAAATCAAGGGCACTTCTTTGTTCCAGATTTAAGGAGCAGATGAAATATATTCTAATAAATTCATATCATAAATCTCTAGTGTCTAAGTAGACCAGAAGAAACATCTATCTGTCCTGATCAGTATCTCCAGAGGCTATTACATTCCCATTAAAAAAAAAAAAAAAAAGTTGTCATCTGTGTAGAGCCCATCTCTGTCTCTAGCTTGTCAGTTCAAGAACATTAGAGAACCTCTTTAGTTTTGCTCATTAAGATGTATTTCTTTTATGCCCCATGATAACCATTAATATTCAAAAAATACAGGAAAATACCATACGGCAGGTGCTTAAACTAGAGAATACTACTATGCCAAATATTTGGAGCTTCCCAATTACTACGGGACCCTATTTCTGTTTGGCAACTGACGGTTATATCACAACACAAGTGCCATTTTGAGGCTCAAGTAAACAGCGTCAATATAACTGCTAGTTGCAGGATGACTTTGTTTTCCTAGAGGATTGCAAGATACGGATGATTGCTCCTCAGAGGAATAACTGTTGACAGGGCCGGGGAAACAATTCATGAATGATGAACTGAGAAAGCATCCAACTGTTCATGCAGACCTGTAAGTGTGCCACACCACAACCTCAGGAAGAATTACAGCAATTTCCCATGTCCTAATGTTTGCCTCCGACCAAGAATGACAGACATGCACAGTGTCACTAGGTATAGTCTAGATTCGACATCCTGATCTTTTAACTTCATTAAGAGGTATTACCATAAAGAGTTATCAAAATATCGAACCTCTCTTATATCTTGAACACATAACAATTCTCTTTTTGCAAAATAATGATAAAAAAACAACTCAAAAAATATTTAAAATCAAGGAAGAACTTGCCAAGAATGCATCATTGTACTCCTGCTTAGCCATCTATTTCCAAGACTAATGGCACTTCCATGACTTAAGACTCACAATATACACATTTTTTAAATCAATCTGCCCCTATATGTGAATTTATGTAAAATAAGCATATAATAGGCATGTCTTGAGTTGCTTTAATTGTGGAAAACAGTTACATAATGATCCTACAATAACGTATTGTGAAAAAGAACAGACTTTATTCCTCTGATACTTCCCTCCCTAGTAACCACAGCTATAGCATTTACAAAACGGAAACTATGATGCGTCAAGAAAGAGAATTAAAATACACCCAAGAATGGAATCATTAACTATTTAATAGAGTAATCCCATTCAATGAGGTCTTTGATGTTTCTGCCACTATGAATTTTCCATCATATGTGCTAAAATACCACAACCTACACTTTAATTTAGTAGTTTAAAATTTAGCAATTAAGTAACATAATCAGTTAAATGAGCAAATTTTATTTCCCTCCCTACCCTACATATTGTGTCATCCACTTCATTAGTTATTTGCTGGTGATCTTTGTTAGCCATTAATGAACTACTTTATTCATCTGTATCACTCATTGCCTTCTTCTACTACTACTACTATTACTACTACTACTATTGTAAGAACACAGGATATCTAATGTCTTACATTTTGAGGTGCACAATACAGTATGTTAACTATAGTCATAATGTTGCACATCTCATCTCTAGAGATTAATTCATTTTGTATAACTGAAACTTTAATACCTGTTGAACAGCAACTTTCCGTTTTCCTTCTACTTCCCACTTTTTCTTCACTCTTTCCCAGATCACACTGCTGTCCCTGCATTTTACCACCTTTGTTCCTTTTTCTATTTCATCCACCTGACTCCTTGTCAAATCCATTGGATTTTTTCTTACTTTAATTCTCAAATGCCGGATAATGGTCTAATCTACATGTGGACAATATTTAAATTGTCAAAAGAAGTCTTATCCTCTAAAAAGAACATCATCATCTAGTAAAGAGATTTTATTTTCTGCACATTAGATAAATATTTTATAGTATCAATCTTTTATGAGGACCTCTCTGGTAAGGAGGAAAGAACATGTTATGCTATCTAACATATTTCTTGTCATCCAGTCTGTTAAACAGGTTTTATATCCAAATTAAGTTTTTGATTGTTGTTTTAGCATATTTATTTTTAATATTCTTTTAGTCCCTCCTATTACTTCAGTCTTTTAAACAAAATGAAACAACAATGTTTCCTAACCAGTAAGACCCTAAGAAAATTAGCATTTGGATGAAGATCTAGTTTCTGACAGGATGAGGTAATGAAACAAGAATTGTCACAGCTCCTCCTAAACAGGGAGGAATTGAAATGCTCTGCCTTTGTCTCAATTTCTTAACCAGAATTTAAAATGAAAGTGAAACCCAGTTCTACTCTATTGGTCAGCTGATGATGATTTTGATAAATATGATTAATATTCATCCTAGGTTTGTTTTAAAACTCAATTTTCCAGCAGGTTTTATGTGAGAATACATATTCAGTTATACTTAAGTATATTTGAAAATAAATAGCACATAGCTTAAAAGTATGAAATATGTAGGAATTTCATTTGGAAACCGTTTTTACTTATTTTTAAAAGAAACCATAATCCTTATGTATTAATCCCTTGTTGAAAAGTTAAAATGTGCCACAAGCACCCATCTGATTCACTTGTCAATTTGAGAAAATGATTGAATCATACACACTTGAAAAATCAAAGGTCCTGGTAAGGATAGAAACATTTCTGAATTAAAAAATATATATATTTATATTTCTTAAATACCATTTATGAATGTGCCTCTTTCCCCTGATAACCTATCTGAAATGGTCTTCTAAGAAAACAACATATTTGGACTAAGTAACTTATTTTGAAAGTAATTTATAAAGAAAATATATCAGTTACCATATATTTATATATGTGAATTATGCTCTAACATCTCAACTTAGAAATCCATGTTCATTAATGTTTATGAAAAATTTATTTCTCAATGGATCATAACTTTATGATCCTGAATAATTTTTTTAAAGATTTTATTTATTTGAGAGAGAGAATGAGATAGAGAGAGAGAGCAGGAGAGGGGGGAGCGTCCAAGGGAGCAGCAGACTCCCTGCTGAGCGGGGACCCTGATGCCGAACTCGATGCCAGGACTCTGGGATCATGACCTGAGCCGAAGGCAGTCGCTTAACCAACTGAGCCACCCAGGTGTCCGATATATTGAATAATTAATAGTGACAAGACAGACTTTGCTTAATCATTTTTAAATATTCATTGATAAATATAGGACACATTTACAAAAATAATGCATTTATGAAAAAGGATTTCCTTTGTAACTTTGTATGCTCGGTGTTATTGTGGACGCTTCCAGCAGACAAAGTGCCAAATTATAGTAACTTCGCTATATTATTCTTTTATGTGTTATGATAACAATCATCTTTAAATATAGGTAATTAAATAAACGTAAATGTGTATATTTTATCAGTTTAAGAAGTGCTAAATTTTCTATAATTATAATTTTCTATGATCATAGGTATATACAACAGGAAATAAAACTAATGATCATAACAAACTGCGATTATCTCTTTGCTCCTGGAAAATTTAGTTGGTCATGGTAGCACTAATTTATTATGACTATAACCCTTATCTGCAAAATGAACAGAATTTAAGTAGAGAAAACTCTTATAGTTTGAATGTAGGAAAATATATTCCCTCAAGTTGTCAAAAGTGTGTTTGTAAGGATTATGAATTTGGGGTCCAGAGAAGTACGCTTTTAAATTTCGTATCTGCTACTTACATGTAATGTAACTTTGGGTTAAATTGTGAGTTTCAACATCCTCCTCCAAAAAAAAAATATAGTCTAAATAGACATTTTCTCACATACTTAAAAACAACTGTGGCAAATATACATAAAAAATATTTAAAACAGTGAATTCTGTTAAGGGTACAATTCAGTGGCCCTAGGTATGTTAACATTGTGCAACCACCATCACTATCAATCTCCCTAACTTTCATCATCTCAAACTAAACTGTACCTGTTAAACAGTAATTCCCCATTCCCCTCTGCCCCTAGTTCCTGGTTATCAATATTTTATTTTTTTCTCTATGAATTTGATTATTCTATTCATTACATGTAAGAAGATTCATCTGGCCTATTTCACTCAGCATCATGTTTTGAAGGTTCATCCATATTAGAGCATGTATCAGAATTTCATTCTTTTCAAAGGCTGAATAATATTCCATCGCATGTGTATGCAACATTTTGTCTATCCGTTCATCCTTCAATGGACATTTGGGTCACTTTTACCTTTTGGGTATTGTGAAAAGTGCTGCTATAAGTACAATGTGTAAACATCTGTCTGACAACTTGCTTTCAGCTCTTTGGCATTTATACCTAGAAGTGGATTGCTGAATCATGTGGATATTCTATGTTTAATTTTTTTTGAGGAAACACCATACCATTTTCCACAGTAGTTACACCACTTTAAACTCCACCAGTAATTTTATATCCTTGCCAATAGTGTTGTTTTATGGGTTGTGTTTGTTTTTGGCTCTTGATAATAGTCATCCTAATGAATATGAAGTGATACCTTATTTTGGTTTTGATTTGCAATGCTATCGTTAGATCTTTGGGGAAATGTCTATTCATGTCCTTTGCCTTTTTTAAATTGAGTTGTTTTTGGCACTGAGTTTCAGGATTTTTTAAAATATTCTGGACATAGATTATATATGCTGGACATTAATCTCTTATCTGATATAGTATTTGCAAATATTTTGTTGATTGCCTTTTCACCCCTTTGATGGTGTCTTTTGATGCAAAAAAAGGTTTTCATTTTGATATAGTCCATTTGATATAGTCCATTTTATTGTTGCCTGTATTTTTAACATCATATTCCAAGAAATAATTGCTACATCTAATGAATCCTATACCCCGAATTTTCTTCTATAATTGTATAGCTTTAGTTCTTATGTTTAGGTCTCTGACCCATTTTGTATTAATTTTTGCCAATGGTGTGAGGTGAGGGTCCAACTTTAGTTTTTGCATATGGATATCCAGTTTTCTCAGCACTGTTTGTTGAAAAGACTGTCCTTTCCCTGTTGAATGATCTTGGCCATACTATTGTAGATCATTTGATCATATATGTGAGATATTTATTTCTGGGATTTCTATTTTATTCTATTAATGGATAGGTCTCTCATATAAATGCCAGTACCATACTCTTGATTCCTGCAGATTTTAAGTAAGTTTTAAAGTCAGATCATGTTAGTCATTCAACTCTGTTATTTTTCAAGATTGTCTTGTTTATTTGCAATCACTTGAGATACAAAATTTAGGATAAGTTTTTCTATTTCAGCAAATTTTTAAATTGGGATTTAAAAAGGGATTACATTGAATCTACAGATCACTTTGGGTAGTCTTGACATCTTAACGATATCATGTCTTCCAATCCATGAATACAGATATCTTTCCATTTATTTTTGTCTTTAATTTTTTCACCAATTTTTTTTTTTTAATTTTCAGCGTACCATTTTTACTTCCTTGGCTAAGTTCATTCCTAAGTGTTTTATTCTTTTTGATGCTCTTATAAAATGGCTTTTTAAAAGATTTCCTTTTTGAATTGTTCATTGTTAGTGCATAGAAACCTAACTTATTGTGTTGAACTTGTGTTCTCAAATATTGTTGAATTAATTTATTAGCTTTAACAACTATTTTGTGGAATCTTTAGAGTTTTCTACATTTAAGTTCAGGTCATCTGCCTAGAGTTAATTGTACTTCTTCCTTTCCAATGTGGATGCCTTTTTACTTTTAGTCATTCATTGCCTAATTGTTCTAGCTAGAACTCCCAATACTATATCGTATACAATGTATACATTGTATACAAGTGGCAAAAGGAGGAATCTTTGTCCTGTTCCTGATCATCAGAAAAAAAATCTTTCAGTATTTCATCATTGAGTATGACATTATTGCAGGTTTTTCGTATATTCCTCTCATTATGTTAAGGATGTTATTCCTTTTATCCGTCCTTTGTTGAGTGTTTTGATCATAAAAAAGGGTACTGGATTTGGTCATATGCTTTTTCTGCATCAGTTGAGGTGATCATTTTTTTCCTTCATTCTGTTAATAATAATGTATATTATTTTGACTATTGAATTTATTTTTAATTGAAACATTCTTGCATTCCAGAAATAAATTCCATTTAGTCATGGGAAGTAATCCTTTTAATATTCTGCTAAATTCAGTTTGCTAATTCAAACCCAAGTATATTGAAGATTTTTTGCCCCAATATTCATAAGGGATATTGGTCTGTATCCCCCTTTTTTGTAGTGTCTTCATTTGTCTTTGGTACTAGGGTGATGTTGACCTCCTAAAATGCGTTAGGAGATATTCCCTCATCTTCAGTATTCTGAAAGAGTTTGAAAATTATTGGTATCTTTTCTTTAAACGTTTGGTAGAATTCACCATTGAAGCTATATGGTCCAGGGCTCTTCTCTGTTAGGAAGGTTTTGATTACTGATTCAATCTTCTTACTAATTATAGGTCATTCAGATATATTATTGCTGTGGCTCGACTTTTATGAATAAATTTTGTTCACTTAACAAACATACGGAGCTATGAATCCAGGGAGGACAAGATTTGATTCTACAAAATTTACCCTCTAATTTATGTACTTTTCTATTAGAGAACCAGATAAAGGGAAGATAGGAAGATGATATTTTTAAGTGTCTCTGATAGGGTCTATTAGATATTTTACATTATTCCATTTAGAATAACATATTTTATATTCTTCTATCATACATTATATATATCCTATATCTTTATGTCTTATAGCTCTTCTAAATCCATCATACTAGCTATGTGTTTTTGAAGTCATGTAACTCTTTCAGTGTGTTTTCAAATAGGGAAAACTGACTTCACCACACTTGATAATTTTACACATTTGAAGAGATGGATATTTCCAAAGCCTCCAGCACAGTCCCTAACATAATATTACAATGCACCCAACAAGTTACAGTTCTTTCTCCTTGTTTTCTTTCTATCTTGAATAAAATAAGGATTACAAATAGGTTTAAAATAAAAAAACTAAGAGCTAAATGGCAATTTTATCTTTTTTCCCTTTTATTTCAATAGTCTATTTCCTTATATAATAAGTAATTTTATAAAAGAAGGATCATACATTCACTTAAATGTAAGGACTGATTAAAAATATTTCACTAACTTTTTACCCTTAGATATATTTTTCATAGACATTAGAGCACATGCATTTAAGGTTTCATGTTTTCTGAATAGCTAAATGTAAATTATATGTATATATATATAAATACATCTTTAATAGCTAAATATCTAACATACACATTCCTTTGTGAGAGGAAATTTTACAAATAAACATTTAAAAATATTTCCATGAAGTTTATTTAGAAATGCTCAGTCATATGAATTCTGCTAAAATCCTTTCATCATGACCCTCATGCCTTAATTTGTTTCTAACTCATAGTAAATTGAGAATGCCGAAGAATAAGTTAATTATATCTATTTGGTCTTTTTATCCACTCTGCAATTAGGTTTTAAACTCAAATCTTAGAACAGAGGACAGCTTATGAGAGCATTTTCTTCAGGACAAAAGGGAGCAAAGTTGTATTTAAAGAACATATAGAATATAACCATGTTATGAGACTGTGCTGCAGACTAAATGATAATAAACCATATCATGACAAGGAAAGGATACATTTACTATATCTAAAATAATAATATTAACTTGGAAAATGATAGAAATCGAAGTTACCTTAAGAGGCTCAAATTAGATTTTTAGGTGAATTTAATATTTTTAAATGCCAATGACAAGAATAAAGGTGTCATATGGGACATTTGAAATGTTATTCCAGACAGTGAATAGAATTTACTGTCACAACATATCCTGAAATTAAGTAGGCAATGCCTTTGTCATCTCCCTTAACTGTTTTATTTCCTTCCTGTGTTCTTAACAGACTCCTGTACACTTGTCCTCAAAATAGAGGGTATTGAGATACTTATTGGTTATCAATAAAAATGAAACCCATCTATAAGATTGATTTCCAGATCATGCAAGCATCCCATTCTTGTCAACATCATCAAGCACCATCATTAAAATATTTGGTCCTTATAAGCTTATGGTAAAGGTGCTTTTAGAATAAGGGAGAGGGTGAATTTAAAGTCCTGAGTAGCAGAATATTGGTCTTATTGTATATTTGCTAAATGCTTGTTATAATTTACCTATATCTTTTTTTTTAAGATTTTATTTATTTATTCATGAGAGAGAGAGAGAGAGAGAGGCAGAGGGAGAAGCAGGCTCCAAAGGATCAGGGAGCCTGATGCGGGACTCGATCCCAGGACCCTGGGATCATGACCTCAGCTGAAGGCAGACGCTTAACCATCTGAGCCACCCAGGCACCCTTTACCTATATCTTTTATAAATGCTTGTGGAAATCTATTGTAAAATAATTTGTAAGTTTTACGGGACGCCTGGGTGACTCAGTCGGTTAAGTGTCTGCCTTCGGCTCAGGTCATGATCCCAGGGTCTGAGGATAGAGTCCCGCATTGTGCTCCCTGTTCAGCAGGGAGCTTGCTTCTCCCTCTGCCCTCTCCCCCTGCTTGTGCACGCTCTCTCTTTCTCCCTGACAAATAAAAAATCTTTTAAAAAATAATTTGTACATTTTATTTATATATGACAAAATAATATTTCAATTCTGCAAGGCTAAGATTGTTAAACAGCAAAGTTGTGAATATTTTGGTAGTTAAATAGTGAGGTGATGACCATTTCTGACAGCTGATGCCAGCCCCTCCACATCAATGCCCTTACCCGTATTTGAAAATCCCAAGGATCATATATATTCCTTCCATTTACCTACAACCTAATGTCCACCTTTGGTTAGACTTTCATTTATCGCTTCATATTCTGTACCTAGTCTAGATTTTTTTTGCTTTACACTTGCATGAAACATTCCACACTCTGTCCATTAGAAATCTATTTAGGTTCAAAAAGTTATTTTATTCATATACTACAGAAGTGTTCTGTACAGAAGACACCAAGTAGAATGACAAAGGCAAAAATAATGGTTTGTTCTCCATTCTTTCTCTAAAAAAACTCCCACAATATGGTAAACCTATAAGAGAGATATTTATCCTAAATAAATTTAGTATGAGGAATCAAATTCCTCTACTTTAAAATTTAACAATCTAGACTATAAAATCTTGACTATGGTTTTTAATGTATTAAATATTAATATTTTAGTAAATAATTATTGAATGCTAAAAAAATTATAGTAACACGTATCTTTTTTTTTTTTTAATTTGGGCTATTGCAATCATATTTCACTTAGCTTTTTTGTTTTTTGTTTCCAGGAACTTATAGAATACTAATAATATTGGGTCATCTTGGTGGGTTCTAGGACGATTCTTAGAGCAAACAAATGTGCCATGATTTGCATGCATAATTGTCTACATACATGCTATTGCCCTCACTAGACTGTACTACCTCACCGTCTTTTCCTGGTTTCTACCTGAACTTTGGATTTTACCTGAAATGTCTCTTCTTCCATAATGTGTCTCCTGATACTCCCCTCATTATAACTGTCCTTTGCTTTCATTAGATAAGGATGACAGTAGCAGGGATTGTATCTTTTATTTTTTTACCCCAATACTTAATAACTGGTACATAGTAGACACACAATAAAGTTAGAGAATATTTTTTTAATTTCATTCATTTCCCTTTCTCTTGTCTCCAATTACATATTAATAAATGTAACTAATGCTGAAGCTGATTAAAACTATGTCCTAGATATAGTTCTTGCTATTTATAAATTACAAAGGGACATAAGGAAAAGAAACATCAGGTGGAAGACTTGTCTGGAAAAAAGATGATGGATGGCTTTTCTTAATTTTTGACATGATAAATGTGATGTGCTTATTCTTGGTTCAGATATGAAAAACCTGCTTCAGTTTCCTACAAAGTTAGATTCTGAGGCAGAACCCATATTCCATGATTTCTTTTCCCCTCTCTCTCTCTCTCTCTCTTTTTTTATTTCCCAAAACCCAACCTCATTAATGGAATTCAGTGTTTGGGCTGTAAATATTTTAAATTGGTCATTTGAGGGCTTTCAAGAAATAAGTATATGCATTTAGAGTTTGTCCTCCTACTTTGCTTGTCCTCATACTTTGTATTTGATTTAGCTATGACCACATCCTTAGAATAATCCTTCTTGACATTCCGAAAATCCGATGTAGTTAAGATAAATCATGTATTCAGCCACCTCTATCTTATAATGTCTATAAAAACATATGCATTTAATAAATAATGTCAAATTAATAAGACTAAATCTCACTCCCCATAGCCCTATGCAAATAAATAAGGCATTAATTTCCCTAGGAGAAAGCTAAACTCCCAGGACATATTTCAAAGACACTTTCAATTATCATAATTTGTGAGATTCCTTCAGTCATGAGTGAATAATAATGCCCTTCCATTCTCAATGCCACATTCAGATGTTTTTTAATTCCATCACACCACCTTTCAAAAATGTCTGTGGAATATTTAATCAAGAAAATCTGTAAAATTTAAAAACTCTGCACTTTACTACAAACTTTGTTTCATCTATGAAGGATAAGTTTTTCCATACATATTTAAGTTTTCTTTTGAGATTCAATATTTTGATACTTCTTTACCAAGCAAATATCCACTGATCTGTAAAATCTGTGATTTAAAAATGCTTTCTATTCTTAGTGATACTACTTTTAATATCTAGAATTATTATATCAGTGAAATCCTAATGCAACCCTATTATGCCAGGCTTACAGAACATATAATATTCAGTTTCCCCACTGAATGAATTAAGATATATTTACCTTAAAATAAGAATCTCCTTGTCATAAGACCTATTGAACTTCAGCATACATTGAGTGATTCTAGATACCTCATTGGGACTTGAATTACTATCTTGCTGTAGTAGGCTATGAATACTAAACACGTACTTCTTTGCTCAATTTTACTTCTATAAAGATCCTTAAAAAGGAAAAAATATATATATAATAATTCCAATGGTCATTCTCTTCCCATTCATTCTTTGTGTGTAAAGCTTCTAGAACTCTTGGACCCACAGGTTGTCAAAATATAGTATGCATTAAAATCACTATCAGGGGGCGCCTGGGTGGCTCAGTTGGTTGGGCGACTGCTTTCGGCTCAGGTCGTGATCCTGGAGTCCTGGGATCGAGTCCCGCATCGGGCTCCCTGCTTGGCGGGGAGTCTGCCTCTCCCTCTGACCTTCCCTCTCATGCTCTCTATGTCTCATTCTCTCTCTCAAATAAATAAATAAAATCTTTAAAAAAATAAATAAATAAAATAAATAAAATAAAATCACTATCAGCTCTATGTCCAGAGACTCCAAAGCACTAGGCCAATGGTGAGACCCAGGATATCACATTGTCAACAAGTGCACCAGATGATTCTCATGCTTGGATTACATGCTGAGAATCACTATTCTAGGGTATGAAATTCTAGGTCCAGAATCCATGGAAAATTGTGAGAAATTCCTGAGAGACAATCTGTTGACCTTTTTTCCCCACTGTGTGTCAGTCTTTTGTAACATTTTGTATGAAGGCAATTAAGGTTAAATTGATTGTGATCTTTAATTTAAGCTAAATAAAATTCAGATATTCCAAACAGCAGTTTTATGAAAGAATGGCTGGCAAAAAGTTGGATATGCATTTTAGTAGTGAAGATGTTTTTAAGTGATGAAGAAGAAGGGAGAGGAAAAGGACAACCATTGGACGCAAATACAGCCATAGAAATCACCGTTATGGACAGTGCCATCAAATACACATCAGAATTAAACAACAAAAGGTGGGACAATGGAAAGTCAGCATGATAAAAAATTAAAGTAACTAGTGAATATGGGTATGATATGACCATTATTAACTCAAATGCTGTGCAAATTATGATTAAAAGTTCATCTTAGGGTGAAAAAAATGTTAAAATTTCTTAGCCCTCTCTCCTAGGTTTGACCAAGCTTATAAAATTATATGCATTATAATTAACTACATTGTTCTCGAACCTAAACTGAGCACATACCTCCATGAAAAAAATACTAGACACTAAAATGTCTTGTGACAAGATAATATATTCTCAGTGGGTACAGTTTAGAAGATCAGAACAAAGCAATACATAGTGGCAAGCCCTGTGACAGAGGTGAAAGGCATCATGGCATCCTGACCAGTCATTTTGTGTGCTACAGAGTTTTGACAATGCGGATACAGATAATAATGATAATTAATACAATGAATGTTTGTTCCTCTTGGTATTATGATGTTCATGTTCTTGCTTCCTGCTGTAGATTATAATATCCTAATAGGGAAAGATCTTGGTTATTTAAATTTGAAATTTTCTTGCTGTATGATACCATTTTGAGTAACTTCACATACTGCTTTAATCTATTCCTAAGGTGAGGTTGGTGGACCTCTACCCAGACATTTGCTTAATAAAGTAATTTCAGAAGTGGATTCCATAGACAGGTGAACTGTATTGAAAACTGGGTATCACCAACAGATGTATATGTTCTGCCCTTAACAAGGTGTGATGTGATTTTGGATATTAGCACCTGGATTTTTTTTTTTTTAACTTGGCAAAAGTTTCTCACATGCTTCTTTTGACTATTCTCAGCTCTCAGTGTGATACTGGAACTCATACTTGGTAGCTAATAACTGAAAATGACCAGTAAAAGTCAATATCATTTTTAATTTATGGAATTGCCCAGTTCCTTTCTCTGCCTATTCTCCACATTTGCCACTTTCTGATATTAATATAAGAAAATAAGTTATATGTAGGAAAACATAGAAAGCTACAAGTTTTCAGTATTATTCTTTGATTCAAATTACTCCAATACTCATGCTTAAATTGGACATGTCATATTTATTGTCTAATTATGCTCAAACTTTCATTCAATAATTTAAGCAAATAGTTACTGAGTGCATACTGGATGCCAGGCATAGTTTCTGGGCTCTGAATATGTAGCAACATACAAAACCAGCAATACTACTGATGTATACAGCTTATATTCTAATGAAGGAAGAGAGACTAAAAAAAAAAAAACATGTAAAATGTGAGATGGACATAAGTAATGAACACAAAAACCACACATGGTGAAAGATAAGAGAATGATATTGCACTGCGTTGTTATATGGAACAGCCAGAAAAATCTCAGATGTTTTCTGAGCAGATGCAATTCTTACTCTGCTCAGTGTGGGTCACTGTTCTTATTGTATTGAGTAATATTCTTTTCTAGGATAGTCTCTTCACATTGCTTATCATTGTCATTTTGGTTAAAATAAAAAAGCAAAAGCAAAGATGGAGCTTAAGTGGCGCCTGGGTGACTCAGTGGGTTAAGCGCCTGCCTTCGGCTCAGGTCGTGATCCCAGGGTCCTGGGATTGAGCCCTGCTTGGGCTCCTTGCTCAGTGGGGAGTCTGCTTCTCCTCCCTCTGCCGTGTGCCCTGCTTGTGTGCTCTCTTTCTCTCTATCAAATGAATATATATATATATTTTTTAATGGAGCTTAAAACAAAACAAAACAAAACAAAATCCTCCTTCCACAGGCATGGCTTAGGAAAACTTCCCATCTGACCAAAAGAATCTCAAGTATTGCAAAACTGGGACTCACTCCCTCAAATGGCCATAGTTCAGGTCCAATTATTCTCATAGGTACAATTTAACCAGCAGTTGGAAGTTTCAGGGAGTATGCACTGCTTTCCAAGCTACCGGCTTTATTAAGGGAAACCACATACAGCTCTGCCATACAAGGGTTTAAAATTACAGCTCTGGATCCCTCATGTACGTTAACATCTCAGGTTCTCAAGTCTGCACTGGCCCCAGTACCTCCATGAGTCATACAGAGCTTCAACTTCCACTTTACTGCCACAGCTAGGAAGTCCCTTTTAGTAACTGAAGATTTCTCTTTCTTTTCTCTTATCCTCTTCTCAGCTATGCCTTTTCATTGACAATATATTTTTAAGCCTTTTGTTGCTGTGTTTGAAACTTGAGGTTATGAAGGTTGGTAGAGATGGGAATGTGTTCCAGATTTTACTCAGTCCCCTATCAGAAGTCACCTCAACTAGCAGTTGAAGAGTTTTGCAGTGTTTTCTATGTGCTAAATTTCAATCTTAAAACCATTCAAAAGAAAGAAGTATGTATAATATACTTGATGTATTTTAAGGATTCATATTAACCATTTAATTTATGGTGACAAGTACTACCTTACTAATTGGAAATTACCTAACCCTGCATCAAGTAAGACAATAGCCAAGTTTGTATTTTTTTCAGAGAATGAAAAAAAGTAAGCTTGAAGGATGAAAGTTTGGAAAGGTCAGTGTTCATATTTAGCCTTCCCCTTCCCTATTAACTCTAGGAATCTTGATAGGAGTGATAGACCATCTTATTGTCCATCAAGGACACACTGGACCATTAAAAATGCACTTTGAATGACTGAGGAAAACAAAGTCACAGTGTTTGGCTTTAGACAAAGACCTCAAGAGATTTAAGTTATGCTTCAAGTTATACGACCCTCAATTACAAACAACCATACATGATGGTTATAGATAAAATCCTCTCCCACTAACTGTGTAATGGAACCTGTGGAAATGCTTTTTCAAGAGATATAAAAGATACACCGACTTATAAAATGTCCTTTCTTTCACAGATTAAGTGGCAAGAAAAGTTCTCCTCTGCAGGGGATAAACAGACTTTCACTTTTAAGGATAAAGGAAGACTTCAAATGCTACATTTTAAAATTTCATATCCAACTGATATTAATATGGTTAAGAAGAAAGAATGTGGACCTAGTTCAAATGGAGAGTATTATATCCATAAGAATTTCACACCACATATTTCTTTTTTACATTTTCCAAATGAAGTAGAAATCTCCTCAAAATCATATCAATATTATTGATATTAAAATATGTTAAAAATAAATTCTATGGAGCCTTGAAAGTGATTTTACTGTGCAGCTCTAGTTCCTTTTTTAAGCCATATATCATAGTGTGTAAACATTTGTGTTTTGCATTTTTGTGAACAATTTGTGTGTATGTGTATGTGTGATTGTTTTGTTTTGTTTTTATACCTGCAAGAAAAACTTCAGTAGCTTTTTTTTTTTTTTTCCCCTCCCTGGAATTACCTTGTGGCTTACAGAGGAAATCTCTCTTTAAGAAGTTTAGGGCAGGAGAGCCTGGGGGCCTCAGTCAGTTAAACATCCAACTCTTCATTTCTGCTCAGGTCATGATCTCAGGGTCTTGAGATCAATCCCTGCCACCTTGGGCTCCACACTGAGCATGAAAACTGCTTAAGAGTCTCTCTCCCTCTTCCCTTTCCTCTACCCCCCACCCCAACCAACTCAGGGTCTCCCTCCCTCCCTCTCTTTCTCAAAAAAAAAAAAAAAAAAAAGAGGTTTAGTACAACTATGAATAATATAAAGGAAGCCATCAGAAACTATCCCCATGAAAGTAAGTGAGGTATAAGTGGTTGAGATTATGTTAAAATCTCACCCTCACTCACTGAGTTAGAATTTCCAGTTAACAATTCTTATAAGCTTAAATATCAGCTCAAAAACCTTTTGGCTAATTCATATGCTACCAAGCTACCTCCTAATTGCAGAAACTCAGTCTCCTAAATGTCTTGGATATGGATAGGGAATTTAAAACAGCAAACCCCAGAACCATGCTATACATTAAATAATAAATGCAATAAGAGAAAAGAAAAACAGACAAAAAGTGTGAATAAAATAATTAAAATTTATATTGTACCATTTTGAGAAAAAAAAAATAAACCAACTAGAAACTATATTCCTAAAAGTACAAACCAATATATTTGATTTACCTAGAGTATCCAGATAAGCAAAAACAGAGTATAAACAAGTTATTGATTTGACTGCCAGATGAAGGGATGAACATTAAAAGTATCACTTTGAAGTAGACTTAGAAAAATAGGATATTCATGTTCCTTCTCAAAGCTTATCAGAAAACTCTCTGTACATCAGAGGTTCTTAACAATCAAGCAAATTGGATGATGCATTCTGGACGAAAAATCAGTACCCTTGCCGTCTAGTCTAGTGCATGGATGACCTTCAGACATTTTATGGACTCAAAGAGATGAAGGCTGTTCCAGGACTTCTACTCATTAGGACAGACTTGACTACTCTGATCTAGAATGTATGTTTCTAGCAATGAAAACAAACAACAAACAACAAACAAGTAACACTCATGGTCCAGATACCATGTCTTCAGGAGACCAACCTAGAGGCAAGTTATTATACTGAGCTCCTTTATGTTATAAGTTGAAGTTAGTTTCCTTCTCTGGAATAGACCTTATTTTGGAGACAGGTAACCTCCTCTCTTTCCAAATAACTCTGCCAACACTTCTAAAAAAATACGGTTTTTGCAAGCATCCCACACTGTCCTTTTGCATAGTATTGAGTCACACATAGAGCTCATTCAACATTCAGGATTCTCTAGTTTATCATCCAGAAACAGTTTTACTGAATGGTTCAATGCCATACTGACTTGTAGGATGTGATTAAGATCAGATGCCAGTTAATGGTGCAGTTTTTCCTGTAGATAGAATACATGGGTCCCAGAACCAATAGCTGAAGTTAGTGGTGATTTCATATTTATAACCAAATATACACCTTTATAATATTTTAACCTTTTTTCCCCCAAGACTTCAGGTTCTACAGAATTTAAGATTTTACTACGCTAGGGATAAAAGCTTTCTACTACAGGACTAAACAATAGTTCCAATGATTTGGAATCTAGAGCTGATCCTTAGCATTGTTCATGCCCCTTAACAAATAAGGGGGGAGGGAGAAGGATAGTTCAGTGTTGGATGGAGTATTTCACAGTAATAAAAGAGTAGTAAGGAACAATAAGATAACCACTATGAAATAGAAGCCTAGAAATGTACAGTTGGAACTCAAATGATGGGGACTTTTTTTTTTTCTTTCTGTACTATGTCCAAAGTTATGGTTAGATAACACTACAAAGCAAGACAGAAAGGATTGTTAAGGCTTCTAATCACTTAAAGAAATTTTAGGTCACCCACCAGCGAAAGAGCAAAAATACTACTACAGACCTGGTTTAGAAAGCTCTTCTCCCTGCCACAGTCACTAAGGTTAGGAAACCAAGAAAGAACATTTGGGATGGATACGTACAGGAACACAGGTACCTTTACTTCAATTTAGAGAAACAAACTTCTACCACCCCTGCAACTACTTAATCTACATGGGCAATTGATTAATCAATCAATCAAGGAACACATAAAACATATAACCCTCACTCTTGTGGGTTGGCACCAAAAATCTTGCATCTCCATGACTGGGGTGAGCCCTATACACAGGAAAAGCTGCAGAGTCATTTTCCACCTCAATTGCACCTTCCAAACTTCACACAAGTTTGGCAATTCACACAAATGTAGCAACAGTGAAAACTAAGTCATATCTAAATAAAAACCTAGTTACAAGGCCATCTGGGAAGTGAAGTGTGCTGGTTGGTTTTACCAGTTTCTGGAGGAAGAGTGTGGTTCAATGGATGTATTGATTGATGATGTATACCTATGAAGAAAATCAACTACAGCTTGGGGTCCAGTTACAGAAAAAGAATCATACTCTCACTTCATAATCCAAGTATATTTTTAATCATCTGTCTTGCTATAATCTTCCCTTCCACTGATCTTTTCCTTACAAATATATATATAAAGTGTATTTGTTGTAGATCAGTTTACCTCTATGTTCATAGTTTATCACATCATAACATTCTGCAGGAGATAGGAACATCACCCAAAGCCAAGGGCTTGTAACTGGGATTCAGGCCATCACCCTGTATAGACAGGATATACAGTGGTGTGTGTGTGTACATGCATGCACACACTACAATACCATTATGTGAAGTGGAGACAGTTTAAAACTACCTATAGAAAGAAATATGTGTGTGAATGTGTTTTTATTTTAAAAACACAAGGAATAAATATAGTGGATACCTGTTGTCTAACCATTCTGTCTCTTCCCTTTTCTTTAAAAATCAGTATCCCACTTTCCTTTATAGAACAATTCTCACATTCCCCATATTCTTCATGGAAATATCAAAGATCTACCTACTACTCTGCACACTCTTCCCCTCATTCCTTGCAGAATACATGTGGCCCAAGTGGACACATGTGGTCCATGTGGACCAAGTGGTTGTTCTTAAACTGTAAAATATCAAAAAGGTTCATGGATCCCATGATTCCTATGCTTTTCTCTCCATCTCTTTATTTCTGTGAATATCCCAGTATTATTCTAATATTTCTGTCTTAGTAAGTTTGGGCCGCTATAACAGAATTTTATAGACTGGGTGGCATAAACAACAGAATTTTTCCACAGTTCTTACTTTGTCTTCAGATGGCAGAGAAGGAGATCATCCCTCTGTGTCTCTTATCATAAGAGCACTAATTACGCTGAGTAGTGGAGCCCTCATGACCTAATTACCTCCTAAAGGCCTCACCTCCAAATAGAGTCATATTGTGGATTAGGGCTTCCACATATGAATCTTGGGGGGACACATTCAGGCCATAGCAATAATCATGCTATGAATACTATATTCATTTTTCATTTATATTGATCCATGCAATAGTGAAATTTTTTGATCAATTTAGGGTCATAACCAGACTTATGTCCTGGGTATTATGATAACTATTTCACAAGCTTTCTCATATTTAATGCTGTGATAATGTGCAAAATAAATGCTATTCTAATTTTTTACAGATTAGGAAATGAAGCTTTAGAGGGAAGTGGGTGGGGGATGGGCCAAATGGTTGATGGGTATTAAGGAGGGCACTTATTATGATGAGCATTGGGTATTTTTTTTTTTTAGGGTTTTATTTATTTATTTGAGAGAGAGAGCATCTGCATGAGCAGGGGGAGGAGCAGAGGGAGAGAGAGAAGCAGACTCCCCTGCTGAGCAGGGAGCCCAAAAGGCACCAATCCCAGGACCCTGGGATCATGACCTGAGCCAAAGGCAGATGCTTAACCGGCTGTTCCACCTAGGCGCCCCAGTACCGAGTGTTATATGTAAGTGATGAATCACTAACTTCTACTCCTGAAACAAACAAACAAAATAATTAAAAATTAAGAATTGTTACATTGTAGCATAAGTGAAATTAAACTAATACACTTTAGGTCTCAGAAAAAAAAAAAGAGGGAGATTTGGAGACAGAGACATAGGGACACCTAGGGACAATATTATGTGACAAGAGGCAGAGGTTGGAGTGAAGCAACCACAAGCCAAGGAACGCCAAGGAATTCCAGCAAGGCTGGAAGAGGCAAAGAAGAGGTCTTCAGAAGAGAGCCTAGCCCTGCTGATACCTGATTTGAGACTTCTAGCCTCCAGAACTGTGACAGAATCTGTTTCTCCTGTAAGCTACGCAGTGTGTGGCAATGGGGCAGCTACAGAATACTAATACATGTTCAATTCCTAGAGAAAGAAAACATTAAACTTAAAAAAAAAAGGAAATGAAGACTTTGGAGAATCTGAGTAATTTGAGTAAAGTATCAAACTAGAAACCACTGAAGACAGGATCCAAGCTATGGCTCTCCGACATAAAAGCTGTGTTCTTGAATAATAATATCTTACCTATATGTAATGTTCAGTCAAAAAACTATTAACAATTTTGTAGAACCAATGCTATATTTTTATGCCTGATGTCTTTTCCACCCAGAATCTAGGAGAATAAAAAATACTGAACCAGAAGTAGTATTCAATTATCTAATAACACACTTGGGGGGGGGGAAGGAAAAAGGAAATTTATACCTTCTAGTTTGTATGGAAAAGGCCTGTAGTTTTTTTTTTTTTCAAAGATTTTATTTATTTATTTGAGAGAGCAAGAATGAGAGACAGAGAGCATGAAAGGGAGGAGAGTCAGAGGGAGAAGCAGACTCCCTGCTGAGCAGGAAGCCCTATGTGGGACTCGATTCCGGGACTCCAGGATCATGACCTGAGCCGAAGGCAGTCGCTTAACCAACTGAGCCACCCAGGCACCTGAAAAAGGCCTGTAATTTTGACTGATAGGAAAAGATAAGTCTGACCTATTAAATGTTTTCCTCAGTAAAAACTGGTATTCAGAAAGAGGTAAACACACACACACATACGAAATATATCTTATGACACACTAAGAGTTTTTTTGAGGTTTTGTCTCCTTAGCAGCAACATGTGTGCTGAGTAAAAGCTATAGAAACAGAAAAGCATTGATTCTCAAGTGATGATATAAGCTTTCCATACCATGTAGAACATGTCCTAAGCATTCTACTGATCCCAATGTGGATACAACACTTCTAAATAATCATCCATTCCGCCAAGCAAGATTAACATTCTGTGACCTCTAGTGACAAGTTTTGAGTATTAAAACAGTCATTCCCCAAGATCTCTATACACGATCAGAGATGATCTTGTCACTCCTTATACCTAGTGAATTAAATTGCAGGTTACTGGTGTCATGACATTTATATTTTTAAGAATAACATGAGCTCCTAACGGACAATTGGTATTGATATGTAGTAGATGACATGGCCAAGTGAAGAGTCAGATTTTGTGCTAGTCCTGGATGTGCTCCATGAAAATTGTGTCCCCAGGAAAGTTATTAAAATTACATAGCCTTTACTTCTACCCTGGCGAAGTTAGGTAGTGTGATTAGATATTCACCAAAGATACATTTCACCTTTCTCATAATAAATTATTGAACTCTAATAAGCCTGCTATGGAACTGGTATATAAAAAATTATTTTCTATGGGCACCTGGGTGGCTCAGTTGGTTAAGCGACTGCCTTCGGCTCAGGTCATGATCCTGGAGTCCCGGTATTGTGTCCCACATCGGGCTCCCTGCTCAGCGGGGAGTCTGCTTCTCCCTCTGACCCTCATGCTCTCTCTCTCTCTCATTCTCTCTCTCAAATAAATAAATAAAATCTTTAAAAAAATTATTTTATAAAGTTGCCAGAAAGATAACATTATCCACTATTTACTCTGGAAGCAAGATTTTGGTTTTTGATGCACCTGAATATTTCCTTCAAAATTTATGGAAGCAAACTTCTATGTGTGTTCATAAATGTACTAAAAATGCTTGATTCTAAAGTATACCACCTACATAGCACCGTTGAGTCCAGGGAAGAAACTACGGAGTTGTTTGCCAATATATATATATATATATATATATATATATATATATATGTATATGTATTTAAATAAAAAATATATATATATTTAAGATTTTATTTATTTATTTGACAGAGAAACACAGTGAGAGAGGGAACACAAGCAGGGGGAGTGGGAGAGGGAGAAGCAGGTTTCTGGGGGAGCAGGAAGCCCGATGTAGGGCTCGATCCCAGGACTCTGGGATCATGACCTGAGCCGAAGGCAGACACTTAACAACTGAGCCACCCAGGTACCCCTGGTTGCCAATATATTAACATGGACCTGTTTCAGCCTTATTTTGGTCATCTTGAAGTTACAGATAGTATCTTAGAACTGGAACTTATCTAAACCTTACTTTTATTTCATTTCTTTTCTATAGCAAAGCGTTAAGTGCAAAAATCATAATTTGCAAAACATAGCAGGCAACATGAAAAGTGGGTGGTTGCATTGTCTTTCTTCTTTCGTACTGACAAACTTAATTTTGAAATGTTGATGGAAAATTCAAATTGCAGTCTGCCAAAAAAAACCAAAAAAACAAAACACAAAAGTCTTTGTCTTTATTCCTTACAGGAGAAAATCATTTTTTGTTATGAAACTCATAATTAGGGATAAATTCCTCAGTTGAACATAAGGATAACTTTGCAGTTTTAGTTTTATGTATGTATGTGGTTTTACTTTCATGTGGAAACTAAAATGGCAGTTCTTTTATTGTGTTCTGGATGTAGGAAGTGAGAGTCTTACATTAAAATAAAATATTAAGTATATATTATTTATTTAAAAAGAGAATACACTCTCATCTGGTTTTATTTGAATAATCCATTTTGGTATGTCTGTGATGTTTACCTAGATAGAATGTCAACTTATTTGCAGAAAATTAAAATCTATGTGGAAAATATAACATCTGTTAATTATTCTTCTGTTGAAGACAAATAATGAGTAGATTTCTAATAATTAAATTAAAAAGCTCCCTAGAAGTTTGGATAACTGTTTATCTATGCCCATATTTCACAACTAAAAATGCAAATTACTCACAGTGGTTGTAAGTAAAATGTGGGTCTTCAAATATTCATATGGAATTGAGGGAATTGAGGGATGCAAAGAGAGATTGTAAAGCCTGCTTATCTTACAGGTAAGTAACTTCTTCAAAGGGAAACATTTAGATCATATTAAAATTGAATTTGGAGTCTCACTTCGGGTTTATTTCCATTCAGTGTCAGTTCCTGGATGAATTCCATTATTCTCAGTATATTATTAAAGAATAAAGAAGAGAAAACAGATGTTGGGAAACAAAGACCAATAAATGCAACCCAAGAAAAAAATTCAGATAAAAATATATATCAAAGGCTGCATTTGCTTTCACCATATGCAGATTAAATAAAATGGCCAGACTTCCTCCTGAAGAAGGGATATAGAAGGTTCAAAATTATTGAATCATGTCAATAACATTGTCACCACCAACAAACTGCTCTCTGTTTTTCTCAATTTTTCTTCAGAAATAAATTTTAGTTCTAACTTTTCCATTGTCTTCATTTTACTTCAGTCTGGCTTTAGCTCCCATTTCACAGAAATTTCTTTCATTAAGGTTATAGTGACCTTTAGGACTTTAAAGTGAATGGCCAATTTCTTCTTACCTTATCTGACATCTTAACTTCGGATACATGTTGCTGCAACTTTCTTCTTGAAATATTATATCCCCAGCTTCTATTTATGATTTTTCTCTAATATCTCTGACCTCTCCTCAGTCTTCTTTGCTGACTACTCTCCTTCCTCCAGACCTTTAAATAATGGAGCACATAAAAATCGGGCTCTAATCTATTTTTGCTTTCCCTACACTCTCCCTAGGAGATCTCATCCGTTCCATGGCTTCAGTTTCATTCTGTACACAAAACACACAAATGTCTATCATAATCTTGAACCAGTCTTCTGTGTATGAGAAACCTAAAATCCAATCTTCATTTGTCATATACAAGATGTTGCCAAGACCTTTTGAAGCTAAGATGCCCAAAAGCAAACTCATGATTTTCTTCCTTGAAAATGAATTGCAAAATGATGTTCAAGTTGACATTTCTTTACTATTAACTGTACCCAACACAAAAAGAATTCCTTCTATTCCACAGAAGATCTATTTCAGACAGTATTCTTCTCTATTAAATTCCCTTTTACAAACCTCCATGACAGGCCACTGCCAATCTTATCCTGACTTCTCAAATAGCCTCTTATTCTATAAAAAAGAAATCATGCTCTGAGTTCTAAGTTTAATATTGTAAGTCCAATACATAAAAGAAGATGAAGTTGGGTGGGGTCGGGAGTGAGAGAAGCAATAGCCCACTCGTATAAGGTTTTTGCCTATTGAAAATTTGGTTTTATTCTAAGTGTAATGGGAAGCCACTGGGAGTAAGCAGGTTTAAGGGAGTCAATGGTAGCACTTGGTACTTGTTTTATATATCTAAATGTTTATCCTCATTAGTCAGGGAGAAAGGGTCAGTCCTTCTGTGGTGGCAAAACCTAGGAGATGTAAAACTCAAAAGTAGTTAGGGGCCCTGTTCCCATGTGGAGAAAACCAAACCACAATACAAGTTAAACCAAAAATCAGAGAGAATCAAAAATAAAGAGAAGAAAGTAAAGGTTTTACATTAGTTGTCTCTTGATGAGTAACAAATTACCTCAAATCTTAGAAGCTTAGAACAACATTTATTATCTCATGGTTTCTGTGCAGGAATCTGGCACAACTTACCCTGGACCTCTACTTCAGGGTCTCTCACAAGCTACAAACAAGGTGACAGCTGGGCTTTAGTCATCTCAAATCTCAACTGGGTAAAGGTTTGCTTCTAAGATCATGTGACTGATGGCAAGATTCCATTACTGGAAGGTTGTCAAAATGACAGCCTTAGTTACTCACTGACTATTGGCCATAGGTTGCCCTTAGTTCCTTGCCACATGGGCTTCCCCAGCAATGCACCTTGCTTCATAAAAACGTACATGCTGAGAGGCACCTGGGTGGCTCCCTTAGTTAAGTGTCCAACTCTTGATTTCAGCTCAGGTCATGATCTCAGGGTTGTGAGATGGAGCCCCGGGTCAGGCTCCGCACTGGATGTGGAGCCTGCTTAAGATTCTCTCTCTTCCTCTGTCCCCCCCCCCCAACAAAAACAACATACATGCTGAGAAGGCAATAGAGAGAGTATGGTAGAAAGACAAAAGTCATAGTCTTTTAAAAGCTAATCATGGAAGTAGCATTATAAAAATTTTGGCATATTCTGTTTGATAGAAACAAACCATTAGATGCAGCCATGTTCAAAAGGAGATTACATGTGGGCAGAAATAACAAGACATAGAGATCACTGGAAGCAACAATAACTGACTCCCTACCACACACTGTCCTCTGGCCTCCACTAAATAATGTGCATCCCAAATGTAAAATACCTCCTCTCAAGTTCCCCAGAAATCTCATTTCATCATATCAACTCAAACTTCTGACTCTTCCTTAATAAGATCAGTTCTAACTCTTTGTTCAGTACCTGTGACCTGTGATACCTATTGATATCGTGTAGAGCAAAAGAATCATTTAGGCAAGTCTTTCAAATTCCTCAACCCATATTCACAGGATTTAATAAAATGGTTATTATTTTAAGCAGCTAGATTTTATGGCATTTTGTTATACAGCAAAAGAAAAACTAGGAGTCCCAGTTCCCAAAACAACAGAAATGCAGGACCACAAAATATACTCTGCAATAGGAATGTGTCAAAAGTCTTGAAGCAAAGCATCCTTATGTTTCATGGTCAGATGCTCAGAGCACTCTCCTCTGGGAGAGTAGACATTGAAGGTGAAAGAGCTACAGTACAGGACACAGGGGGTAGGTGTTAGCACTGACCTTGATGCTCACAGAAGGCTCTTCTGTATGGGGCACACAGGTTAAGCCATTCAGAGGCTATAGATAAGAAGGTAACTCTGGTAACCATTAACGGGTAGCAGGATATGGTATGTCAAAATATGTTGTGTTGGTATATTACTTAAAGGTGTAGGCACTTGAAAAAAAAGCAAATTCAGGAAGAGGTTTTCTCTAAATCCCCCTTATCTGCCTAAAGACAGATGCTATAAAAGGAACTCAATTCTCATAAAGGCCATTCCTGGGAGTTTGATCAGCCAGGGAAGATCGACTCTTATCAAGGGAGAGGAGACTAGACATTGATAACACACCCAAACCATCGCAAACAGCCACACCACACATCTATTTTTCTGAGAGTCCATTTATCTTTCCTAAAAATCACATTGTCCTAAGATACTCATATCCCCTTTGCTTTCCCTATTAAGGTGGATTTATTTAATCCTGAATTCTAAACCACCCTGGAGAGCTACTCCCTTTTCCCTGGATATCTTCATGTTTACATGAGCAATGCATGTTCAGAAACTTTTGTTCATTCTTCTCTTATTAATCTTTTATTAGAGGGGTCTCAGCCAAGAACTCAAAAGGGAATAAATTACTGTTTCTCCTCTATACCACTCAAAGGAAATGCCTTATTTCTACACACATCAGGAAGTGGTGGAAGACCCATTGTTTCTTATTGCACATTCCTCCACAAGCCCCTTGTAGAGTGGGGAACAAGTAACTAACATCAGGCAGCTTTTGTTCAGAAGGTCAATGCCAGGCCCCTCGATGTTACTGAAACCCCAATCTCATTTCATAGATACCTCATAGTTTAGGAGAAAGATTGACTGCCTAGATGTCTGAAGGTGGGTGAATATGTCCAACATGGTTGTGTGTCAAAAAGTACAAGACTAGGTTTCCGAGTATTTAAATCAACAAAAGGTTGGCTTCTTCTTATGAGACTTTACCAGCAAAAGCTGGCTGATATTTAAAGAAAGCTTTGGACATCCTCTTGAGTGAAATTTTAATCAGTTAAGGAAAACAAAATGCATCACTAAAGGTTAGAAGACAGGAGTGGTAGGATTATCAGCCTGGTACTGGGAAAACATAGCAATGTTCATGGCTGTGGCAGAAATGTTCATGGCAGTTTTTGGACTCTCAGGGTAGTCTTTACCACAAACTTTCTCTTTGCCAGAAGACTTAGTCCTGGAATCCCCATCATGATCTACACTGACTCCTGTTGTCATCCAGACTGATGACTTTAAGTATCTTTCTGCTGATGACACTCAAACGGTTCTGTTCTCCAACTATCACCCAAATACCAATTTCATACTTCTACCTGCTTACATCTCCTCTTAGATGTCTAATTGGCATCTCAAACTTGACATGTCTGAGGCTAAGTATTGGAGTTTTTCTTTCTCCCAAATCTATTCCTCCCATGGTCTGCAATTCCTCAATTCACCTACTCGATGAGAAAAAGCTGGAGTCATCTTTGCCCCCTGCCCCTTTCTCTCACAACACACATTGATCCAGCAGACAATCATGGTAAGCATACCTTCAAATTCATCCTAAATCTATTCATGGGACTCCTTCTCCACAGCAACCCATCTGATTCATGCCACCACACTTTTTAAAGAGAATATTGCAGTAGCCTCCTGATTGGTCATCCTGCTTTGAATCTTACACTTTAGTCTAAAGCCATTTTGATCCTTTAAATGTAAGTCTGATTATGTTAAATCTTGTAATTCAAAAAAAAAAGTATTCTGTATTCCTAATAAACCAGGTCAAGAACATGTCACCTCTGGTATCCCGCTTGAGCTGTATTGCTGGAATCCATTAGCAGCCAAAGCACTTCAGTAAGTTTTATCTTCACCATAATGATAGTAAGCATTGTTTGAATGCAGGTATGTTGCCAAAGATGCTTTCTAGACATTCCTAAAATTATTATTAGTTGAAGGGCTAGAGTATCTCTAAAAATGACCTCCTTCACAATCCTATAGTATTTGTTATCTCCAGAAATAGATCTGTGTATGCCCACACCCCATTATTCCTCTTAACCCCAAAAAGAAATGGGAAAGCTTCCTTAAATATCAATGAAGGAAAACAATAATAAGAATGGTACCTATGTTGGACCAAGAAGTTACCCCAGTATGTCCTGTTAGACCTATAATTTGCTCATTTGGGCGATATTAACTTATTAACGAGATGTCATGTCCTTGGTCAGAGCTTTCATTAGTGCCTACATATTTCCTTTATTCCCATTCCATGCCCCTGACCCCATGGACCTGTTGCACCTGGGCTTGAGTTTTCTTGAAAAGTTTTTTGCTAATAACAGAACAGGTTACAATAATTAAAATTATTATAATTATAATAATTATAAAAATAACAGGTGAACACAGATCAATAAATGGTCATGAGAATTGGTGCTGTATTTTATTAACAATGTATTCAGATTTAGAATGTTTGCCTGCTTTGAAGAGAAATATGAAAAGTAATGTGATGAACTGAAGTCCTACTGTAGAGTTTACAAAGCTCCTTTTGTTTGTAACTTATTGTTACTTTCATTCTTTATGTTTCAAAGGTTTTAGATGGCTCCTTAGAGTTTGGAATTTATCTGTCCAGACCATTACAATGTCATAGAAAAGGGGAAAATATCCCCAAGTTCAAACTTCTATTTTCTATAATAAAGGCATAAAAATCCCACAGAACTCATTCTACGTGGCAGAATTGTGTGCCCCACAAGCTGAGACGTAGGACAAAAAACTGCACACATCTTCTCTCCCTCAGTTCACAGCAGTTTTCATTTTCAAGCAACCACTAGAAAGTTCTTTTTCTAGTTATCAAGATGAATACAAAAAAAAAAAAGATTTCATGCTTCAGGGCACTTCTGTGTTAAAAAAATAATAATATCACCCAAATAATTAATGCATACCTTAATGTGATTGATATTCAACTTTATGATTCCAGTTAAGGCAGAAAGAAAACAGAAGAATTACACTTGACTACATACCAAAATATACCTGTAAAGTAATCTTTCAAATGAAACAAAAATGGTAGATACCTTTTCATATGCCGAGGGTAACCGCATTCACTACAATGTCTGTGTTTCTCAACACCAAAATAACACTAATACAAAACATCGTGCAAAATATAGAGTGATCAATTCTTCTCACATGAGAAAGCTACTGCTAGTACCATTTGACCTGTATTTTTTTATATAATTATACTGGTCTCTAATTACAAAACAACTATAAAGTATCAGTTTCTGTAGTTTTGGGATCTAAAGCATTTGAAAGTGTTTGAATGCATATTTTCCATGTGGGAATTTGACTAATGCACAGGAACTTTACAGAGTCATTGTTACCAGTAAATTCCCTTTGTAGATGAATACCCATCTTTTCAAAGGACTTTCTATAATTATTTCAAAACAATAGAAACCATAACCAATTACAATGAGAAATAAGCAGTAATTACTTTTACTTTTATAAACTTCTAGAATGTTAAAATCCAGTGATCCTTATAGGTAAGGAAAAAAATATAAAAATATGTGTAGTCCTTTCATTTTAAGCTTCCCACCATAAAATTAGATTTTTTTTTCAATTGAAAAAGGTAAAATAACCGATAGATACATGTTTAAACCTCTCTGTGTCAATGATAACCATAGTGTAATGGAAAGACTCCTAATTGGAAAAAGTGGGATTTGAATTCTGCTTTACAGCTCAAAAGAATGGTAGGCAATTCAGTTAGTTTCTTTTGGAAGCTAGATGGAGTACAAAAAAAAAAAAAGTTTCTTTAAGAAATTGTCCCATGGTAGGATAATTAAACTTGTTTTTCTGTATCTCAGTAGTTATAATAGGACTAACATGTACAAGAATATAATTTAAGATCAAAGTTTCTATGAGTCAGAGGTACCTAAAAATGGCCTGGGAAGAAGGCATGGTATATACTCAAGCTTAAGCTTATACTGGACTATTCCATGGCAAGTATCTGGGAGAGGAAAACCAAACACTGAAAAGACTATAAGACTAGAATTTCTATTAACCCTGAGTTTTTTTTTTTTTTTTAACTTTCTGGTGTCCATATTTCCAATCTTTCTCAGATTCTTTCCTCAGGTGGTACTTGCTTTTGCAAAGGCTCGTTAATTTAAACCATAATGAATCAAGTTCCTTTGAATGATTCTTATGACTCATGATCTCTATTTAAATGTTTATCTCCTTCAAAAGTATCTTCCATTCTAGCCAGGGCAGTCTTCATCTTGTGTCACAAAACACCATGGCCATCATTCTCCCCTGCCCCACCAACTCCTAATGCCTTCTTAATTTTCTGTTTAGGATAATGCCTGCATTCTTCAAGATCTGCCTTACTGCCTTAAACACTTCCTACTTAGCCCCCTGTTGTGAGGGAGGAATTCTTGTCCTAGGGCTATGAGAATGGCAGAACACATAACACCCAACTCTAGACAAGTGATATGGACAGTTTATCAGCCACATATACTCAGCCCAGGGGGGAGGGCACCATATGTCATACAGGATCACATAGGGGATGTACTTAGGAACAGAGGGAACAACCATTAGCTGTGGAAGTGGGTTCTGTAGTGTCAAGAAGGTAAGGTTCTCTCTGGTTTCAAAAGATAGACATGGTTGGCTTCTTTGAATTAGCTCCATGAAATGAAACTTACTACTCAGGGATAAGCAAGAAATTACCTGTCCCTTCAATGAGGAGGACTGTTTGGCCAGGGAACCATATTTGTGCAAGAGCAGAGTGGTGAAGGGAACTTGCAGAAAGTCTATTTGAGGCCCTCCAGATGTCAAAGCAGGACGTAATACCTTAATTTTAGGCCTTCCACCACAATTATGTCTTATGTTTCCCATAAAATTTCCTGATAAAATGAGATAAAGGACACAGATATGATCTTTAAGTTTCTATACTAATCTGCTGTTTTTGTCTATTATAACTTTCACCGATGTCCCTATCTAATTGAATAAATAGCAAGAATGTAACATTATTTTATATATGCATTCTTATCGCTTTGTTATTTGTATCTTAATATCTAGATTTTATATCCCTTAAAGATACTGACTTATAAAAGCCATATTTTACTTCACATTCTCCATTGCATTTCATTGAATACAGAGTAGACATTTGACTGGCTCAATCACCCTGTGAAGGGAAAAAAAAAAAAAAACCCTAATGCATTACCCACTGCATTTAGTAAATTTGTTCATTCATCCTCACTTACCAGAATAGATGCATTTCAGGAAAACTAATTATAATATATATTTTATAATATATATTCCCTTTCCTAGATGACTTCCATTATAAAATTGGAGATTTCTTTCCATGTAAAACTGGGCCTTACCAGACTATGTTAAACATCTCTAACGTGGAAGTGATTAAAATAGTCACATGAAATTCTGGGATAGAAAAAAATTATTAAACAGGAGGTTTGTGGGTACCTACTAAATAAAATTAAAATAATTGGAAATCAGCAAGGATTTATTAAAGTGTCACATGAAAATTAACTTGCTGGGGTGCCTGAGTGGCTCAGTTGGTTAAGCATCTGCCTTCAGCTCAGGTTGCGATCCAAGGGTGCTGGGATCAGCCCTGCATCAGGCTCCCTGCTCAGCAGATAGCCTGCTTCTCCCTCTCCTCCCCGCTCATGTTCTCTCTCACTTTCTCTCTCTCTCAAATATATAAAATCTTAAAAAAATAACTTGCTTTTTAGCAGTTTTGCAAGTATTATTGATTTAGAAACTACTATATAGTGTATACAAATTTGGTTGAGATATGTGACATGACTTTAGTATTTTTGAGGATTAAAAATAAATTTATAACTGGTAGAGAAATACATAGAGCATGTTGATTAATGTCAACCTGACTAGAAGTTTCTTCTCATTTGATGAAAGTCTCCATCTTTGATGTTATTCTCTACAAAAAATTAAATGACTAGGGTAGGACACAAAATATGCTTATCAAATTTTAAATGGGATACAGTTGAGAGAGATAATAAATGAAAGAATCAGATACAAAATTATCTCAACAAGCTGGAAAACTTAGTTCAAAGAAATAAGATTAAATTTAACAGCAATATTACAAATAAAGTCTTATATTCAATTTAAAAATCTATTGTGAAAGTTACAGAATGGCTAAATCTGGAAATGCAGTTGGCCACAAGATTAATAATGAAATGTCAGTGTTATGAGGATAATGTCCAGGGTCTAGATTGATGGGGCAGTTTGACCAGGCACACCTGCCCAGTGTTGCTCCACACACATCTAGAGCCCTTCTCTGTTCTGAATATGCAGGGGAGACCATGCTAGAGGCACAAGATGACCAGGGAAAAAATCCAATTTAAGGTTAGAAGAGAGGAGAGTTACATATAATTTTTGAGGAAAACGCTTGGTTGTGATTTGAAAATACTGGTTTAAGGTTTCTGTGCTTTGGTTTTGTACTTAATACTAAGTTGAAGACTGGAGACATCACTCTCCATTACAAGAGGTTGTAGTGGAATGCGTATATACTTGCATATACATCAAAAGTGAATCTGACAAGAATTACTACCAACCCAAAGTTGATCAATATTCACTTATCAAGTTTTCAAGCCCTCTTCCCAGATCACCAGGCTAAAAAACAAAAGTATATCCCTGAAGCCAAAAACCACTCAGAGGTCAGCCACAAACACGACTTCCTCTATATATCTAACAAAAAGGTAATAGAAAGAAGCTGCAGGAAAGGAAAGATAAGAGACAAGATAATAATAGTGCATTTCAAAGGGGTGCACTTCAAAGGGAGAAAATTTGGAGAAAGGAAAGCAAAGGGTTGATACTGTTGGGGGGGTGCATAGCAAAAAGATCTTAGTAAAATGAGTTTGACTTCACTGTTTTTCTTTTTTTTTTTTTAATTCCAATTGATAATGCAACTCTGGTAAAGAAGATTTTCAAATTTGTGTATTTACTTTAAGATATTCCAAAGTGCCAGGCAAATTGGATTTTTATTTATATTTAGCAAACTAATCATTTTCCCTGAGAAACAGAAAGCTCTGATGTTCTGAGACTTCTTTTTCAACCATTAAATAAGCTGATATTCTCTCAGAATCTCCCAAGCTGTTGGAAAACTGAAAATTGACACAAAAATAATTTTCTTATGCCAAAGAGCCTGACAGGTGGGTAAAGTATTTGAGGGGAATTGCAGTGACTTTCAATTATCTATCCTTAGACACTTATCTGTTCCTCATGGTGCCCTACCTAATGAATAACTCTTCTGCAGATGGTGAGAAAACCAGGGTTCTTAATTGCCACCAGGCTAAAATTAACAACAATCATGAGCAGTGCTAGGGGAAGAACCAGGTATAACACAGTTCATCTATCAAGAAAAGGAAACTCAATATAAACTATGATGATGTGTACTCTAAAATGGGTGGTAAGGATCATCTTAGCATTATGAAACCCAATCAAATTCTATTACTTCTGAGGGTTTCAGAACAAGTCTCCCCAAAATGTGCCACTCTGGCATGTGGGTTATTTTGACCTGAAGGCAAATGAGACTCTGAGGGCTCAAGAAAGACTTGCCTCTCCCTTAACTACCTAGAAGAATCTAAATTGGGAATCTTTCCCAGAATAAGTGTTTTTACCAGAGATAAAACTTGATCTGAGTGACTCTTCTGTATGGCAGGGCAAATATCTAATTAACAAACATCTGCTCTTTTTCTTATTGCCTGGGTACTGCCCTCCTCCCCTTTCAAGCCTCAGGCTCCTATCCCATTCCTTAGCTCAGGATGACACATATACCCCACTGTTCCCATCTTTGAACCCCTCATGTATGTGGGGTTCCTGTTTGTACAAAATTTAATTTCTCCTGCTAATTTGTCTTATGTTGATTTAATTCTTAGATCAGCCAGGAGAATCTTTAGAGGGTAGAGAAAAAATTTTCCTGTGTAACACTTCTAAGAGCAAGTATTAATAAAAACAGTTATGATTTTATATTACTTTTCCCTTGAATTGATGTTTCTTAAATAATGCTTGTATATTTGTATTGATTAGCTAATCCTCAAAATTACTTTGAAAGAAATATATTTCTTATCCATATGTCACCATTAACATCTGTAACATGAATTTAAGTAACTCAAGTTGACATTAGCCATTTAAACAGTATATACCTTCCTATCCCAAGATTAGAGTTCAAGTTTTATAAGTACTACCATTATTTCTCATATGAGCTTGCATTTTCTGAAGCAGCAATACATATGCAAATAAATACCCAAAAATTGGTGATGGAGTAAATACAGTGTGATTTCCAGACACATTTAACATTATTTTATTATAAGTCATTCTGTGCAGACGATTTAAAATTTAGGCTAGTAACACACACTTGCAAGGAAGGAAAAAAGTTTGAGTAAACAAAGGCTTTTTTTTTTTAGAAATTTATTTTAGATAATTTTCTAGATTTCAAATAATTTGTTTTAGCTGCTAGATTCTTGCAACCGAATACTGATTAGTTCAAAATCTTGCATATTGCCATTTGCCATTACTTTATCACAACTTGAAAGTGAGGATATGGGACAAAAACAAGGCAACAATAAATAGTACACATAGCTTCATAAACACAGGTCTGTGTTTAACTTCTCTTTCTGTGCTCCAACGTCTGGGTCACACACATAGAGACGAACAATCTAATGGTTCGGGGAACAAGAAGCGTCAGTGAAATTGCTCCTTTCCTAATCTTTCCATTTACTGGAGAGTTAAACAAGGTCTATGAGATTAGAAACTTGGCTCTAGGTTACTGGTATAAGGACAGACTTGAATCTATGCCAAGGCAAGTTACATGCTGGAATCTTTGATATAATTTAAGTTCCACCCTGAAGGATTACTAAGCGGGAAGCAGTATGAACATAAACCTCGATAAGTCTTGCTGGACCACGTCCATCCTAGTGTCTTCTAGGTGGAATTATTCTGTCAGGGATTTCTATACCAACTAGAGAACCATATCACAAAATTGGTCCAGAGTTAGTTGGCTCAAACATAAAGAAGGGACTCATAATTTTCATCATAAAGTTCTCTGTAGTGATGGAATTTCAAATATTAAATATGTTTTCTCTTCTATCAAAAGATCTCATTCCTGTGACTACCTAAGAATAATTAGATTGACAAACTCGGGTCTCATGGTTATATTTTGTTTGGACTATGGTTCCTCTAAATGGCTTTAAACTGGCTTTCCAATTCTCAGGTTGAATTTGAAGGCGGGCAAATTTCACAATATTGAAAACCTTTATATAATGAAAATCACAGAAACAGACTGATTTTTTTCATCCCGCAACCATGTTTCTTGATTACCTTTCTTTATGTTACTGGCTATTTTTGGAAAGCTGTTACAGTAAAAATACAAAAAGTAAAATTGAATGGTTCTTTTCCAAGCCTTCTTGGGCCTTTCAGGGCAAATAAACAAGAAGCTGTTAAATTCTGTGACAGTCTCCAACTTAAGCCCTCTCTATAAGCTGCTGAGTAAAGAACTGCATGAAAAGGATAAGAAATTAGAAGCTCTTGGGTATCAGCCTCTAAGATGGAGTTGTCATACTTCCTTATACCGTGCAGTATTTAGGTCATTGTGAAAATATTGACTAGCTTTTAAGGAAAAATATTTATTTCCTTGTGGGAGGAGCATGTAAGAGTTTTCATTGTTGTGGTTTTGTTTTGTTGTTGTTGTTTTGTTTTTGCTTCTCATATTGTCCAGGGGATTTAAATAAGGCAACTTTGGAAATTATTTACAAAGAGTTGGCTAAGTGACATGATGCTTTAGCAAAAATCTCTGTGTGGCTTTTTAAAATTTAATTATGTCTTCAAGCATCTGGCTACTATTCAATTACTGCCCTTGGTGTCATCCATATCTATACTTACTAGAAAGAGACAGTACTTGAATTGTCTGCAGTTTAATGTTCCAGATTTTACTTGTTATTTATTCTCGCAAATGCCAGTATGCCCAAATCAGAAGCTTTACCCCAAAGCACAAATACAATTTCCCAGAGCTTATATTTTGTTCTGCGCTTTCCATTATCTTAGATAAGTTGTCTATTCCAACACAATGGAGAAATGTTTTCTTTCTTACTTGGCTTTAGATATGTACATTTTACTTTTAATATGTTTATCATCAATCAATTTTCAGGAGCTGAGTCTAGTACTAACATAAAACAGTGGAATGCTGCCTTGATGATAGAGAACAGAGAATGTCAGAGCCACAAAGACAGTAACTCGGGCAGACAGAAAGGCTAACACTTAAATGCAATTTCCTATTTTTTGGAAAGGAATTATTGGAACTTCTTTAGTCCTCTTCACTTATTCTGTTGCCCCTCAGGTCTTTCCTTTTTCGCTTTTAATATTAGATTTGGGGAGATTCAATTGACTGCTGTGCTCTACTGCCTAATCAGTCAGTAAAAGAGCACCAAAGTCAAGAAAAATATTTTAAGAGATGTCAGTTCCATAAAAGTCAACAGAGATAAAGAGATTTATTGCTTCCATCCTTACTGCTGACCTGATTCTATTGGAGTTGGAAATAAAGAAAATCCGATTGTTTGTGTGTGGGTATTGAAAGCAAGCAAGCAAGCAAGCATGAGAAATAGATTTAGTTTGCTGGAGAAAGGAATAATATTTATAAGTTGTCAGAAATCCCCAGAAGTTGATATTTTACTGTGCTACCTGAATTTCTGGAACTTTTTTTTTTCCTCCTGTTGACAGAGGAGAAAAAAACAAATTAAAAGGTAAAATATTCTGTTATATTTATTTGTACAATAACATACATCCTTATTTGATCAGTGTTTATTATGTTCTTACTGGATGTTAGAAATTGTGCTAGTCACTAGACTAGCACAGTGGACCATCCTGTTTGGGCTCTGTTTTCATATTACACAGCCTAAGGGGAAAGACTCACATTATTCAGTCATTTCATAGAAAGAAAGATTAAAGGGTTTGGGATAGAGCAATAATGAGAGAAGAAACTGCTCAAGTTGTAGACCAACTCTAGCAATTTCTGTAATTATTAGGTATCTTCTGGGTCAAATCTAAGTTAGAAGAGACTGTGGTCAAGATTGAATCCCTGGATGGTCCTAGGGTCATCTAAGATATTAATATAGAGATTTTCTGGGGTAGGAGGGAATTCCGAGATCATAATATGGTCCTTCATTTTACATGTGACCAAAAATGTGGCTCAGAAGGGCTCATTTGTTTACACAGCTCATTACTGATAGTGTGAAGTGTAAAAATGCAGTTTCCTTGCTCTCTTCATTTCATAAACTCTACCAAAATGTTTTAATGGTCCCTTATACAAACAGCTTCTTTCAAAAGCCATTCTTGTTCTAAGGACAAGAGGAGTGAGTACTATATAATACATAAAGTAAGTTATGCTTTAATTTCTATTAAAAGACTGTTAAATATTTTTATTTACACATCTCAAGTTTTACACTACATATATATATATATATATGCCAAAGATTCTAAGCCTATTTACTGCCATATCCACAATTTCATTTAATAACATAAATATTCTAATAATTCAACAAAAAGGAATTACCCATTACAAGCTAGGAATTCTATAATGTGAATACACTGTCACACAATCTAAGCTCTCAAAATGTACTAGCACACATAATCCACAGTCCCCTAATAGTCATGTTTCTCCATTTAATATCATCTGGGAGAGGAGAGGAAGGGAAGATAAAAATTAGACTTATTTTCATAAAAAATTGTATATGTATCTATAGATATCTATATGTCTATAATATATATATATATATATATATAGAGAGAGAGAGAGAGAGAGAGAGAGAGATACACTCAAGCATTATGAGCCTGGTTAAAACAAATTAACTCCAATATGTCAGAAAAATTCATTATCATTTACCCTGAGTCAAATTAACTTTTTAAAAAATAAATACATTTAAGTCATTTTGTAAATACAGTATAGATTTAAAAACATAATGAAAACCAGCTTTATTAGAAATTTTAATATGATTTTTTAAAATTAACATATAAAGTATTATTTGTTTCAGGGGTACAGGTCTGTGATTCATCAGTCTTACACAATTCGCAGCACTCACCATAGCACATTTTTTTTTTTAAGATTTTATTTATTTATTTGAGAGAAAGAATGAGATAGAGAGCACGAGAGGGGGGAAGGTCAGAGGGAGAAGCAGACTCCCCGCTGAGCGGGGAGCCCGATGTGGGACTCGATCCTGGGACTCCAGGATCATGACCTGAACTGAAGGCTGTCACTTAACCAACTGAGCCACCCAGGCGCCCTCACCATAGCACATTTTAAACATAGCACACCGTAATTTGTATTCCATATATTTTTGAAGGTATATACCTCAAATGGATAACATCCAATATTTTTTTTTTAAGATTTATTTATTTTAGAGAGAGAGAGAGACACTGCACACACATGTATGCATGCGTGCAAGTGGGGCGGGTGGGGTGCAGAGGGAAAGAATCTCAAGCAGACTTCCTGCTGAGCACAGAGCCCAGCGGTGGGCTTGATCTCAGGATCAGAGATCACGACCTGATCCGAAATCAAGAGTCAGAGACTTAATGGACTGAGCCACCCAGGCGCCTTGGTCAATGTCATTTAAATGCCTCTAACTGCTTGGGGTGCCGGCATGGCTCAGTTAGTGACTGACTCTTGATTTCAGCTCAGGTTATGACCTCTAGGTCTTGGGATCAAGCCTGGGGTTGGGCTCCATGCTCAGTGGGGAGTCTGCTTGAGATTTTCTCTCTTCCTCTCCCTTTGCCCCTCCCCATATACACATTCTCATGCTCTAAATAAATATTTAAAAATAAATAAATAAATGCATCTAACTGCTCAGCAAATTTTAGGCATGGACCAGAAACCCACCCATCTTGTGAATACTGATTCCAGATTTCAAATACAGCTCCAACAGGTTCTAGTTTTTCATTGCTTTTATTCATCTTCTTGCACCTTTATCACCAAACATAATGCCCTTGAATATTTTGACTGCTCACAATTTTTTTTAAAGAGGATGACCACCATCTATGCTTCATAATTGTAAAACATTTTTTTAGATCTATGAACACCAAATAAAGAAGCCAATCAATCATTTTCTATTTGATCAATTTCTTTTCAATCATTTTTGTATTACCTTGGCCTTCTGCTTTTTCCCACTTACGAAATACGTCAAGTACATTTTGGTGAACATCAAAAAGAGAAAATACTGTCACATGTTTTGTAAGGGAAAAAAGCATGCCTCAACTCTTCCATAAAACGTGCATGAAATGCCCTGTGTTGAATGAACTGCATGAGAACATCATACTTCCTTTTCTGTCCTTAGAAATGATGGTCCACTGGCTCAATGTTGCTAATTTTTGCATTTGAGGAAACTCTTATAACATACGGTATTCATACAGTATTCTGAAGACATACAACCTGAGATTTCTATTTCAACTTCACCAACATCATTAGAATCTTAAGTATGGCTATCTTGCTCTGCATTTATCTTATTACCTAGTAATTTTGAAAAGTCTTTTTTGTTTGTGTCCTACTCATCGCCATTATAGATGGAAAGTTTTTTTTTTTTAAATCAGAGTTCTTAATTCTGTTCAATGAGAATTTCAAACAAATTAACTAAAATGATACAAAGAAGGTGACACCAGATTTCCCTTAAACATTTTTGAAGATAGATGCAATCCTTTAGGCAATATAATAAGACAAACTGACCAATGATCCAAAGTTGGTCATTTATTTCGCTACTGTATCATTCTAGCAGGTGATTCTACCATTTTTCCATTTCCATATTACTTTCCCTTTTAGTAGAGTAACTTGGCACATGGAGACTCCTGAGCCCACCTTCTCCCACAAATACACAAAATTTATAGGTATACATGGAGAAATTCCCTCTCAAAGAAATTCAGAAAACTGAGTGAATCCTACATATTGGGCAAAAGAGAAAAAACCCACAGCGAAATGGGGAGAGGCAGAGATAAAATCTTGTCATAAACCCCACCCCCAGCATGGCAACATATGGTTGGAAGGAACTTAAAACTCAGTTCACTCTGAAAATTGAAGGATTTGGACTCCATATCTAATACTTTTGCTTTTAAGACTTCCACCTGAAGGACAGGCCCACGAAACACTTAGCTCTGAAAGCCAATGGAACTTGTCTCCAGGAGACCCATAAGACTAAACAAACAAATAATTTTGGGGCTTGTTAGGATTCACCCTGGCTATCCTTCCAGGGCTGAGCACCGAGACGGCAGATTGAAATGCTCATCCCCCAGTCTTTCCTGGAAAGAGGCCTATTAGCATATCTTAAAACTGCAGCTCAGTGTCAGGCTCCTAATTTAACACAAAGCTAGAGGCTGGCTGCAATTTTCCCCAGAGACCAAGGCCAGTGGGTACCATCTTTGCACTCTCCCTTTGTCCCGCTCCAGGTTGTGAATCTCCCTGAGCAGAGGCACTTCTGCACACAAGATATGGGAAAGGAAGATCATCAAGTTTCCATAATAAATCTTGTATTTATAAAAGGGCCCAATGGGCCCTTAGGGAAAAAACAAGATAAAAGTTGTTTTATTGCTTTAAAAATACAAATTTTCTCTTTATTCATTGGAAGATCTTTTAAAAAGTATAAAAGTCATGAAATATAAATCTTTACATGTAAATAGAACTTTTTAAAAAGAAACCCCAAAGATTTGAGTTCAAAGGAAACTGCTAGTATTTCCAGGGTTAAATTTAAATACTTCCTATTGATAAAGTTGAGTAAGGTCTTTATAGGTACTCTCAAGGGCAGTAATAAGCATACTTATCAAAACATATGTCATTCAAATCTGCCTCCTCCTTAAAGTCCTGGTAGATATCTGGGACCTGAACTTAAGGTCCAGATTTTTAGTTATTTAATTCCTGCCTAATGGAATTAAAATGCACTTCCTTAGGCTTTTCAAATTAAAAAAGTTTATTAAAATATTAATATGTTGTCCTAAAATCTCATGGCTTTTAATATACTTATTCTAAATTTTCACATTCTTGCAGGCTTTATTACAATTTAATTTTCTAGTTTGTTGTTTGTTTGTTTTCCCTGTGATTTCAGATTGAGGTAATGGAAAAACTTTGTTTTTAATTATATCTTTGTTGGCATTATACATTCTACAAAGGTAAATTTTGGAGTGCCTGACTAAAGATCCAGCAGTTAGCTGTAGGATCCTGGTGACTCCACACTATTCAGGGATAAAGTTCTGCTCATCCAAGGAAGTCCATCTGAGCTTGGAAAATAAACATCAGCTGTGCATGAGAAAGCATCAGTTTGGCTGAAGATAACTACAATTTATTGATAGGGGTTTGAAAGCCTGTATTGGAGTAGCTGTGTCAGAGTCAGAGGCTATTCAGGCAAAAGACGGGTATGTGAACACCCCAGGACACAAACCACAGTTTACCAAAAATACCTAATAGCAGTCACTGTTCTTGCTTCTGGTAGTCAATGATTAATATGATTGCAAGTGAAAACATTGGTTTTTACTTCAGAGTGTCTCTCTCTACAGCAAAGATTTCCCAGGTATTTGGATAAAGATCACACTAAAATTGCAAAATAAAAAGTCCTTCTTGCTTTGCATATATTTACATAGAGGTAACATGACATCCAAAAGGATGGAGAAACTCAGGTAGGTGAATTAGCAAGAATTTAACAAAACCTTTCATATTTGAAGAGACTTTGTCATACACTGCCCTCTTGGCAAGTCTTGGCTTTTATTATTTCTGGAAATTAATGACTTAGTCCTTTACCCACTTATTTTAGATTTAACAATATCAGCATATGGGTTAAATATAGCAATTTTATTGGGTTGTCAGAAACACTTAGTTTTCTGTAGGTAGCTGTCCAAAAACCTACCACCTACAAGTTGGGTCCACATATGTCCTGGTTTGCCTAGGATGATCCTGGCTTATGACTAGTTTTTTGTTTTGTTTTGTTTTTTATGGTTTTTACTATTGTCTGCTTTTATGCTCAAAGAGTTCTGGAGTCCAAGAGAAATATTATATGGTCATTGTACACACAAGAATGTAAAAAGACTCATTCTCTTATCCCTTAGTTTTTAGTAACTAATTTTTTTATTTTTTTATTTTTTTAAAGACTTTATTTATTAATTTATTTGAGAGAGAGAATGAGAGAGAGAGAGAGCATGAGAGGGGGGAGGGTCAGAGGGAGAAGCAGACTCCCCGCTGAGCAGGGAGCCGGATGTGGGACTTGATCCCAGGACTCCAGGATCATGACCTGAGCCGAAGGCAGTCGCTTAACCAACTGAGCCACCCAGGCGCCCTAGTAACTAATTTTAACAATAAAAATGACTCCGGATGGAAATTAGGAAAACTCAGACCCTATAAACCCATGCCAACAGTGGGAAAGTTCTCTTTTAGTAGAAGATATTGAGTTGGAGGATCCAGCAGACAGAGATCTGTGAATCATTCAAAGGGCAAAGTCTGATTCCTTTATTGATTCTTTTATATCTAGTTCAGTGTTGGATAGAGAGAAACAGGAAACACTAGCAGACAGATTAAATTCTGTCTTGGCAGACAGGAGAATGACCATTCAATATCAGAATATATATTTGTGGTGATTTTAGGGAATGCCTCTCTGAAACAAACACACATATACAAATAGGTTAGACTTCATTTTGAATAGACTTTTTTAGTAAATAAGGAATGATCTTGTCTCTGACATTCTTTCAGGCAAAGTATGCCCTGTAGTCATTGACAATTGATTTGAAGGGAAAAAGAAAAAAAAAAAAAACTAGTGTAAGAATGTATTTATACTGAAAAAAGCTGTTTTTATAACCAGATTCACTGTAGAACATGTTCTAAAAATGAAGTTTTAGATTCTAGTTAAGACTATTTTTTTCTCAGTAAATTTTGTATTTTTCTAATTACCATGGTGTTAATATTAAACAGACTTTTCCAGCCTATGCCAAGCATTTATTTGGGAATACTTTCCATACCTGAATGAAAAAAATTATGATGTAGAACTGCCAAAATATATCATTAAGTCAGTGAATTCGAAACTAGGACACTGTATTCCGATGTGACTGAAGTGACAATTGGGGTGCTGTGGAAGCACAGGGCTTTGGAGAGATCTGTTACACGACCTACACCTCACCCTAAAAAGGAAATAGGACAAATCTCAGTAGAAACACAGACTAAAGATGTAAAGCGCAATTAAAACAAAAACAGAAACAAAAATAAGACACCCACAAAGTATTTAAAATGGGCATCTAAGATAAAATCTGAAGCGAAATAGAGGTCAGAATACTTGACAATGATTAGTTATTGAAAGAGCTTATAGAAGGTAAGGAATGGTCACTCACCCTGAGTGGTGGTCAGGCTTTTCCTTGACCCTGTCTTTCCACATGTAGTTTCCATCTTAGTGAATAACACTACCATCCACCTAGTAACCTAAGCCATACCCTGAACTCATTTTTCTCTTCTTCGCCAGTCTTAGTCATACCCCCACCACCTTGCCCAAGATCAATGAAAGTGCCACCCTCATGCCAGCTTCCTGTTAATATAGGCTAATCCTAGAATAGGGGCTGATCATTTTGTTGGACAACCTATTAGGTATGTGTGAGAGTTACCAGTTAATAATCGGTTACTTCTTTGGGCTGGAATACAACATCCATTTCCTATTCTTTTTGTAATCATTCTACTGTTGTGCTAGGGAATGACCTTTTCACTACCAGATGATGATATGGTCAATCAAGATTGAAAAAAAAGACTGGAAAAAGCTGATCATAGATTCACCCCCCAGTGGTAACCTACAGAAACTATTATTTCTTGCTACCTGAAAACCAGGTTCCACCCTCATTCCTTCCTTGCTTCCTCAGCATCCAGTTATCCCTGTGAGCTCCATAAATCACCCCATGAAATTTCCTTTTGCTTAAATTAGCTTCAGTTTCCCTTGTTTGCTGTCCCAAATTCCTAACAGACACACCATGGATTCTCCCAGAGGCACTGACTGCATTCCTTGGGCTCAGAGCACGCCTTATGGTTCCCAGCAACAAGCACTGAGACAAGGATATTTCACTTATAATGAAAATGAAGTAGCACAAAAAGATGGTGTTAGACTCATCCTCTAATTTATTCTTATACATTTTTCCTTGTGATTAGTGTAGCTAGTAGTTAAAACTGTTGCTTGGATGCAAACAAAAATGCCAGAAAACTATTTTGCTAGATAGTAAAAAGCTACTGACTTTTATACCAGATTATTCTTACAGCAATCACACAGCTGACATGCAGAAGCCTTGAAGATAGGTGGCCCTTGGGACAGCAAACAAGAAGTTTGAAATAAATGAAACTCAAAACACCAGAATCATGTTGATGGTCAGCACTGCTCCTCCTGGCAAGAAAGCGGATTCTCCTCTTCCAAGAAACAATTTGCATGACACTTGCTGTAGACATTATTTTCCTCCCGGCCACACATTAATTGACTACCCAGGTGCTTAGAGTAAGGAGAGTAACACCAAGTGCTTATTAAAAAAAAAAAAAGGAAAAAACCTTTCAAGGAAGCACAAAGTAATCACAAACATGATTGCCTTGATAATAATTAATGCCTGGGGGCTAGCTTGTAGCCTAAGTCAATAATGGTTATTTTTCCCCATCTCAAATCCATAAAATTCCAGACACGATTCTTTCTCCACACCCCTTGCCAGAAGAGCTAAAAGCAAGTCTGTGTCAAATTCTTGATTCCATATCTGTTGCAGGCACAATGCAAGAGATAAAACCTAATGAGTTTCTACAAACACAAACAATTTGTTAGCATTGACTGGTCACTTCAGTGAAAGAACCAGTCAATTTAATCAAATTGGCCAAACTGGCCTTAAGCTGGTGACAAATGGATGCAGTCAAAATAATCAAACTAAGTAAATAGACTGGATGTGTTCACTTCAGTATCCTTATTATGGTTCCGAATCTTAACATGTTTGCTAATAAGCCCTAGCCCCTGCTGTGTGAAACAAAACAAAACAAAACAAAAAGCACAAAACATTAGTTTCGGGGAACACAAAGCAAGATTCCTGCTCACCCCAGTGGTCATAGCCGATCATCTGAATGAGCAAAACAGGTAGGCAAATGGAATAAACCTTTCCCCTTACCTCTTGACTGAGGGCATGCCCAGGAGTGCTACACCAGGTTTTCTAATCATTGGCATGTGAAGAATCCAGAAGAGACATTGCCCCTAGCCACAGTATAATTGGTTATATACATACAGCATAAACATACGTTTACTGGACAGCGGACACAGGAATACTGAATTAGAAAACATACCCAAGTGACTCCACCAGGACTCTAAGAAGAATAGACAGCAGAGAGGGCTTTCTAAAGCCCCAAACAATCATGGTAATTCACTTCCAACTGGTGCCCTGCTGGCATTCTTCCTAAGCAGACAGGGGAGAGCGGCTGCATCTCTCAGATAACAAGGTAATTAATGTTAAAAAGGGAGACCATATTGAGGAGGGTCAGTTGTAGCCTCAGAATTATAAAAAGGTAGAATTAAAGAGCCTATTTCCATTTGGCTCTAACTTTTTTTTCTGAGCCTTATTTTAAAAAAGATTCGAAAAGGCAGGGCTAGAGACGTGAATAAACAAAAGCTATTACAGGAAAATGAAATTCGTTTCCTCTTAGCCTCTTTCCATTTCAGAACTTTTCTGAAGCCCCAGTGGCATTTCATAACCCAACCTTCCAAAATTAGTTTCATCTACTTAAAACAATATCACATCACAGAATTTGTTCACAAACACCTTTAGAGGTGATGCCATCCTTTCAATGAACTAAAGATCTGCCTCACCCTCCCACCCTGATTCTCCTCATTACAGGTAAATACATAATCACTATTTGTTAATTGCTCGAACGCCACTGACCGGGAGTACAATTATTGTAGCATGACATCTGCAGGAATTTTACCATCAGAAGATGGTGATGAGCTTGCAGAGGGTTATATGGGAGGATTATACAAGACTTACATGTCCTACATTAAAAGGAAAGACTAAGAGAAATTTATTTTTTTAAAGATTTTTATTTATCTGAGGCACCTGGGTGGGCAGTCGGTTAAGTGTCTGAATCCTGGTTTCGGCCCAGGTTGTGATCTGAGGGTCGTGAGATCAAGCCCCACATTAGGCTTATGCTCAGCGAGGAGTCTGCTTGATTTTCTCTCCCTCTTCTGTCCCTCTCGCTCATTCACTCTCTCTCTCTAATAAGTAAATAAAAATCTTTAAATTTTTTTAAATTTAAATTTTTTAAAGATGTATTTATTTATTAGAGAGAGAAAGAGAGGGAGAGAGAGCATGAAGGAGCAGAGGAAGAGGGACAGGCGACTCCATGCTGAGTGTGGAGCCCAACATGGGACTTGACCCCACCACCCTAAGATCACAACCTGAGCCAAAATCAAAAGTCCAACATGTAACTAACTGAGCCACTCAGCACCCCAAGACTAGGAGAAATTTAATACCACTTTTAAATCCATGATATTGATTTCCTAATAAATGACAATAGCAAATCTTGTATTTATCAAACAAAGGAAATGTGTAGCCTTATGCAAAGGCTAAAAGAAATCAATCAAACCACAAGAAATATTAGTTAGGTTTACTCAGAGAAGCTGTAATCCTAAAAATGTAATAGCTAACGTGTACTAAATACTCTCTGCTAGATACTAGGCTTAGTGTTTTAATATGTATTAGTACATTTACTAAATAAATAAAAATATGTGTTAGTACATTTAAACTTCATAACAACCTTAAGAAGTAGTTACAGTTGTTATCCTCATTGTTTTAAGATGAGAAAACTGAGGCACAGAGAAGTTGAAATTGACAAAGATAACACAGTTAAGCTGAAGAGCTAAGGTTTGAACTCAGAAAATCTAGCTCCATGATCCAAACTCTTAATCTATACATAGAGTAGCCCTTAAAATAAAACATCTGGATATCTGTACAAGGGAAATACTATACATAGTTTTGAATACAATGTTGGAGCAGCAGGGTACCCCTCCAAGGAGTGCTAATATTAATGGTAGAAGAAAATAGAGTAAGGAGTATATAACTTCTTCATAGCATAAAAAAAAAAAAAGCCTACATTTTTCAAAACACATTTTTGAAATTATTTACTTGTATATGTATATGTACCACACTCCTATACTTAGTACTTAGTGGCAAAATATATATCCAGAAACAACACCCATTACAGATTTTTTTGTTTTAATTTCTTTATATTTACCTATGATACCTACGTTTTTTAAAATGAGTATGCATGTGTTACTTTTTTTTTTTTTTTAAAGATTTTATTTATTTATTTGAGAGAGAATGAGAGATAGCACGAGAGGGAAGAGGGTCAGAGGGAGAAGCAGACTCCCTGCTGAGCAGGGAGCCCCATGCGCATGTGTTACTTTTTAATCATAAATCTAATTGATCAGTTTGGATTTGGAGAAAGCTCTCTTGAATGATATTACTTTATGATAAGTCTTAACAAGTTTCTAGAGACTGTATGTATAACACCAACTAGAAACTTATGTCCACAGTCATGATAGGACAATTGAATGGTCTCATTAAAATCCTGGTAGATAGAGAACAGGTCAGAACTTTAGAAATTTGGATTCAAACTGAAATGCACAGTTAGCTAAAATCTATGACATTGGCTATTTCTTAAAATATTTAACACATGCTAAATGACTATGGTAGGCAATATAGCTCCCAGCCGTCCTTCCAACCTCTTGGCCCTCCTGTGTCTGCAAGCACACACAGCCCACCACCAATTCCAGAACAGCAAAGCGGCAAAGGAAAATAAAAGGAAGTAGTCACAAGAAGTCTCTGAATATTTTATAGTATTCAGAGACCAACTTTATCATTTTGACCAAAGCCAAACAGCTCACAACTCCTGAGACAGAGGTATGCCATAAACACAGGAAAAGGACAGTCCTGATTCTCACGCAAAGGAAGTCCACACAGCATTTTCACCCAGGAGACAGTCTGCCTCATTAACCTTTAGGTGATGGCAACTGAGGGAGACAGCAGAAAAAAGGGGTTGGAACAGCTCAAGGAGAAATGACAACAAGTCAGAAGTAAGATGGGTTGTGACAGGGACGATCTCCAAAGGAAAGAAAAAAAACATGGCAATCGGCAACGCAAATGGCAAGTGACAGGAAGAAACTGTTTGGGACTGTAAATTAGCTCAGTGGGAAAAGAAGTGGAACATGCATTGGAGTGAAACCACTGAATTATGGGATTATGCCCCCAGAACTCTTAGCATAGCAATATTGTCTCCTAGCCAACAGAGCAGGACTAGATTTATTATATATACACATCCTCCTGCCTTCTTCATCCTGTTCTCAGAGAAGCAGCGAAGTCAATTGCGACTAGAAAATTAACTAGCTCTTTCCTTTTTTGCCTCTTCTTTGCTTCCCAAATTAGTGAGAAAATGTAAATGTGAATTTTCCCTCTGTGGCTGGCTTATCACAGATGGTGACACATTAGAAAATCCTGGTGAGAAAATTGAATTCCAGTTTTCTTCTCTCCATCAAGGCTGATGTCCCTTTGAGTGTGCTAATGGACCCTCTCCTATTTAGAGTCGCGTACATTTACTTTTAACTCTTTTCTATCAAAGGTCATTTAAAATGAAGAAACCTGATGATGTAAATGTCTCCACTGATTCCCTGTGTTTGAACCTCAGGTGTTTCACTTTGTATTTCCCCTATAGGCATTCTTAATAGATTGTCTGTGGAAGGCCCCCCGACTCTGAAATCTAGGTCACCAATGGATTGCTCCTTGCTTAGCATCCACTTTCTTTTTTGTTTGTATGGACAGCCCTAGTCCACTTCAAATTAAAGATATTTAACACATCTCTAAATACTGTGAAATATCGCAGACTTCTACAGTCGAGTTCAATGGGAGCACATCAGCTCACACTTCCTGAATGTTGGACAGCAAAGAGCTGTGACCACTCTACGCTCTACCCCATGCAGTCTAGCCTTTCAATGAGTACCCAAATAAACACGTAACATGCTGTGTGTTCAGTGCCTCTCTGCATGCCTTACTCGCTTCATAACAGATGCTTAAAGATGAAGAACAATAGTAGTCAGGAAGTAGGTTTGCTTGGATAGAGACTGTGAAACAGGCTTTTTTTTTTTTATGCAGGTTTTGAATCGAATGCATATATACAAAATAAAAAACAAAACCTAGGGATCCTTTAAAACCTTTAAAGTCCTGCTGTGTTCTAGAATAAAATGGCTGTTTTGTAACAAAGCACAGAGGGATGAGGTAATGGGAGGGCATGGTAAGACACTCTTAAATATGCATTTTAAGCCCCTACGCTAGATGAAATTTTCCCTCCCTGGAGAAAATGAGTCATTTGCAGGGTTTGGACAGATATTCATTAATTAGGAAAGTCTGAGAGAAAAGCTAGCATGAGTATGGTCTGGAAATCCATCACCTCATCATCTACCACATCTCAGATGGGCAACAGCAGGAGCTGCTAAAATGCAAGAATATACAGAAGACTTGAACTACTTTCTCCAGCTCACTCCAATCTCCTTCAAGAGAGAAAGAAGTATGACATTCTGAGATTCAATGTCCACACTCTTCAGGCGAGGGGAAGCTTTGAGACAGAGATGAGAAACTGTTGACCTCCCTCGAGTTTCACTTCAAGGTGTCCCACTAGGAGATCAATTCTGCAATTTTCTTGTCTGAGAGATGTAAGAGAAAATATCAGACAGCCTATGTGAGTTTTCACAAATTTGGGGGAGATTTTCCCAGATGAGTGAGAAGTGCTACCTGAAAGAGGAGGGGCTTCACACCATCCCAGCAGGCAGGAGCAGGAAGCTGAACGAGGAGGTGGAACAAGGCAGGGAGTATATTTCAGTGCAGAGGAGAGCCTAGGTGGAGGTGATGTACAGAGCACCAGGTGACATTCACACTCATTACTAGTATTATCTGTAGGAGGAACTGACAATCCCAGAGCTTGGAAGTGACCACAGCAGGGACACTGCTGGATGCTGTTCACTGGGAAATATAAAGCCTTGAGCAAGACTGAAGACTCAAAGAGAATAGTGTTTTCAAAAAGGAGGGGATGCATTTATTTCAGATCTATGAACTGTGGCCTTGTAGAATCAAATACCTCAGAGACTATATATTAAGGCTAACTATTGAATATTTTTATAAAAATTGCTGGCGCAGTTGTCTTAGCTCCAATGAGTAAAACTGATATAGTTTCTAATGAAAATAAGACTCTTAACCTACAGAAAATAATTAGAGGTACAGAAAAATATTTAAAATTGTCTTTTTAGCATATTATCTTTAATATTGTGCTGTCCATTTCAGTAGGAAAATAAATATCTGTAAAACCTACAATTATTTAAAAATAGTTTTTTGTAGTTTCAGAATATGGACTTCTAAAAAAAGCAAAACAGAAAGAGATGATCTGTATTCTTATAAATGCTTTAAAGTAAACTATATGGAAATTTTAAAAGTTAAGCCTAAGATAAAAAATACAGGATGTTGAAATTTTAAACTTAGTTTAATAATTAAAATTCTGAAAGGACAGAATATGGGTCAATTTCAGCAAATAATATTGTTTAAAAATATTGTTTAATAATTTCTAAAAGGAATTATTAAGCCTCATAAGAATCAATAAAATCAACCAATAAAAGTAACAAGGTCAACAATATCAGGTTTTATTTCCCAAAAATTCAGAGTAGATAATAAATATATATACCTTTTAGGGTTGGTGAAAAATAAGAAAATCATCACATTAAATCCAGGAAGAAACAAAACAGTCTACAATCCCTTATCTGAAACCTCGAAGCCATTGGAATTTGCATATATCATATACTATGTAAACTTTCCATCCATACTCTTACAATGTTTCTCAATATTCACACCAAGTGGGATAAATAAGAGTATCAATGGTAATATTAGTATAGTCAAGTTTGGTCACCAAATGTGATTCGGCACCAAACCAATGGGGGAAAAAAGTATTTTGTTGTTTTCATCGTTTACTACATCATAGAATTGTAGAAATAGGGTTATGTACCTGTATTTAATATACACACAAATCTAAGAACTTCATTGACAATAAACTTTCACTGTCTTTGAACAGTTCCACCAGCTATGATAATTTAACTGGAATGTGAAAGATTAGAGTCTATGTTGTGCTGACTTGCAGAGAGGACTCTACAGCCAACAGTGCTATGCAGAAATTCATATGTGCCAAAAGGAGAATGACTGAATTCAGAATGTGAACAGAAAGAGATTTATGAGTAGTGTTGAAATAGAATTTCAAATGATGTAAATAAGTTATTAGTGTTAAAATTTTAATCACTTCATTATGTTATTGAGACACTGAGTACATCCATTGTAGAGCTTCTCATCCTTGTATCCTCCGGGCAGGAATCACAGTGGACAATACATACTTTAAAAGGTCTCCTTGATTTCAGGAGGAGTCTTATGATGGTGAACATGGTTACCATAAGGCAGCACGGCCTGAATAGCAATCAGAATGATATGACCATTAGACTTCTTTTGTAATAGCTTACTGATTTTGGCATCTCTAGGACTGAAGAAGATAGGAAATTGAGTCAAAACCCTACTTGAAATGTGTAACAACAAAAATCATAGGTCTGGTGAACAAAAGCCTAATATGAATCAATACAACAAATAGTCATGATCTTTCATTCAATGCCCAGATCTGAGTCAGTCTGTATACTAGGAGTCCCTTTTTAAAAAGGACTGTGTCACCTTAAGACTGATAGTTCTACAAGTATATATTTCTGGATACTTCTCCTAAGGGACCTGAAATCATTTACCGTGTAACTGAACTGGAGAAAGGAAATGAGATTACTAGATACTGGGTTGATGTGATGATACTCTCTGGGCACTGTGGTTTGAATGTCAGGTGATAAATGGAATTTTGGTCCAGGTCTGTCTTTGCTTTCCCACTTTCAGAAGGCAAAGTTGAAATAGACATGCTTAACAACTGATAGAATTAATAATTAGATATGTTTATTCAAATAATCATCATACTTTTATTTTTGTGACACCAAATAGTGTAGTTTGAAGTTACTATTTAAGAAGTTAACCTGGAATTTTAAGAAGTTAATCTTCACATGTGAAGATTATCCATCCTCATTTTATCATATAATTGATCTACAGAGGAGCAACATTTGCTACCCCAAAATGTATTCCTTTGACATTTGGATTGTTTTAGGTAGAATATTTTTAAGAAATCAAAGTTTCAACAAGTTTTTTTCATTTGCCTCCCCACTAATTACCTAAAAGAATTTAGATAGCTCCCATCTAGAAACAGGTTCTCTAAAGAGACTATGGTATAACACGAACTAGCTGTTGTAGACAGGGAGGAACCAAGCAAAATTTCCTCTGTATGACCCACTGTTCTTGGACGGTCAAGCAAAGATTTGTTTATCCAACATTTACTTTTTCCATTCTCCCCTTAAACTTCCTTTCTTTCCGTTGAAAACCCCAGATTCCCGCCCCTTTCTCTTTTGTCCAAAATGACAAAAATAATTCATTTTGTCTGTTTTCAAAATCATTCATGTTTATTTGGATTCCCCCTACATAATTAAATTAGATTTTTCTCCTGTTAATCAGTCTCATGTCAATGATTCTTAGACCAGCCAGAAGAATCTTGAAAGATAAAGCCTTACCTCCCCAGCAATCAAAAGACTGTAAAGTTTGATTTATGAGGTTCTGCTAATTTTCTTTAACAGCAAAGACATATGAAAAGGCAATTCCTTAATACTATCAAACATAATTTTATTCAAAGAGCTTCCCAACCAAGGTGCCGCAGAAAGAATCTTGGTTTTAATTTGATAATTGTAACTCTTTTGTTGTGATTAAAATTTCTCTTCACCACCTCTCACCTTAGAGCAGAGAATGGAATATATATAATTAGATTTATTTTAGATAAGTTTGCAAATATAAGGAGTATATTTTATATGCAATATATAGAGGTCATATAATACAGCTGAAATAATAAAAATACAAGTAAATCAATCTTGACAAAATCAGTATGAATTAGGTCCTCTTACTCTCCCCTTTTTAGAGATGAGGAAATTGAGGCACAAACTGATTTAGTAATTTCCCCAAGATCACACAGCTAGTAATTGGGGCCGTGTGTGAGGGGTTAGCTCCCAACTTCACAGTTTGACCCCAGTGTACATGCTCCTAGTTCTTATTCTACTTATAAGTAAGAACTTAGAGCTAAGAGAAATATGATGATATGAGTTCTTTGCTGCTATACTGAATTTTCCTGATCAGAATAAGGAGAATGTGCTTTCAGAACCAGCTAGTAAAAACAGAGTAAGGACAAAACATTTCTCACACAAGTAAGAACAGCCAAAAATATTGTGCATGCCCCACTCTTGGTTGTCCTGGTTATAAGGACTTTACCTAACAATACCAAGATTATAATATGAAAAGTCACACATGCAAAGGAAAGGATGTAAATAGTAGTAAGAGGTGGTAATCTGTGTTTTAGCTAGCTCTACTTTTGGGAAAGGTCTAGACAGGGACTTTTGCAGTGGACAACAGATAAATGTTCAGACTTGTATTATAAATAGAAGGCATTGTATTAAGTCTTCCAAGACTTGGAAGAAGCTTTAGTGTAGGCTAAAAATTGTGGATCTATTTCTTCTTGTGACACTTGGCTGAGAAACATGGTAACTGTAGAACCCGGTACTTTTTTTTTTTTTCCATTTGACCTTTTACTAAAGTCAAGGAGAGTTGAGCCCACTCAGGGGCTAATGGGAAGAGAAAAACATTTTGTTGTTTTTATTGTGTTACATAGAAAATCCTGAATATGACACTATAGTTTGTTTCAAATGATAAAACCAGTTTAAACTACTTAATGTCAATATAGTGGTAACATGCAACTAAGAATTCTGAAATGTCTAGATACAGGTTTCAACCTATGTGGTCAGGATTCTCTTTTCTAATTCCTACTTTCCTGAGTGTTTGTTGGTTCATTCTTAAAACTCCTCACATAGTGCAAAAAAAAAAAAAAAAAAAAGAAAAGAAAAGAAAAAAATCAACATCAAGAGCTCTACCTTAGTATATAAAGAAAACATTTTTTTTCTCCTCTTGGTCCCATGCATTCATAAAACACACACACACACACACACACCCTCAGAATAGCTGTTAATCTGTCCCATGTCTAGACCTCGACCAATTAATTACTTGATCAGGAGAAGGTGGGAGAATAATCTGATTTGGCAAATTTGGGTTACATCCCTATAGGTGGTGCTAGGGCCTGACGGTGGCCTCAAGTCAGAAATGCTGACGAAGTATAGGAGAGGAGTGTTTACTTAAAGAAACCCTGGACTTCCATAGTATTTATAAATGTATAATTAGGTTTCTTTTCCTTTCTCTTCAATATTCTATTTCCTTTCCAATGTTCCAAAGCTTGCAACTTATTTCCAAGATTAAAGCATTTAGATATGTGGATTTTTAAAAAAATGGATTTAAATGTATATAAGTGAAGGAGTTCAAAGTATTATTCGTTAGAGAAAACTAAAAATTACATTTAATTAAAAAATCACTAAGATTTTCCTTTTAGAGGATTTGTTTAATAAAATATAGCATTATAAAAATTTAAAAATATGTATTAACTTGGACCAAGAGAAACATTTTCTTAAAAAATAAAACCCATCTTTTTATTTTATTTTATTATGTTATGTTAATCACCATACATTACATCATTAGTTTTTGATGTAGTGTTCCATGATTCATTGTTTGCGTATAACACCCAGTGCTCCATGCAGAACGTGCCCTCCTTAATACCCATCGCCAGGCTAACCCCGCCCACATGCCCCTCCCCTCTAGAACCCTCAATTTGTTTCTTAGAGTCCATAGTCTCTCATGGTTTGTCTCCCCCTCCGATTCTCCCCCCATTCATTTTTCCCTTCCTGCTATCCTTTTTTTTAAACATATAATGTAGTATTTGTTTCAGAGGTACAGGTCTGTGATTCAACAGTCTTACACAATTCACAATGCTCACTATAGCACATACCCTCCCCAATGTCTATCACCCAGCCACCCCCCCACCACTCCAGCAACCCTCAGTTTGCTTCCTGAGATTAAGAATTCCTCATATCAGTGAGGTCATATGATACATGTCTTTCTCTGATTGACTTATTTCACTCAGCATAACACCCTCCAGTTCCATCCACATCGTTGCAAATGGCAAGATCTCATTCTTTTTGATGGCTGCATAATATTCCATTGTGTATATATACCACTTCTTCTTTAGCCATTCATCTGTCGATGGACAGCTTGGCTCTTTCCACAGTTTGGCTATTGTGGACATTGCTGCTATAAACATTGGGGTGCACGTACCCCTTCGGATCCCGACATTTGTATCTTTGTGGTAAATACCCAGTAGTGCAATTGCTGGATCGAATGGTAGCTCTATTTTCAACTGTTTGAGGAACCTCCATACTGTTTTCTAGAGTGGCTGCACCAGCTTGCATTCCCACCAACAGTGTAGGAGGGTTCCCCTTTCTCCACATCCCCGCCAACACCTGTCATTTCCTGACTTGTTAATTTTAGCCATTCTGACGGGTGTGAGGTGATATCTCACTGAGGTTTTGATTTGGATTTCCCTGATGCCGAGCGATGTTGAGCACTTTTTCATGTGTTTGTTGGCCATTTGGATGTCTTCTTTGGAAAAATGTCTATTCATGTCTTCTGTCCATTTCTTGATTGGATTATTTGTTCTTTGGGTGTTGAGTTTGATCAGTTCTTTATAGATTTTGGATACTAGCCCTTTAACTGATATGGCATTTGCAAATATCTTCTCCCATTCTCTCGGTTATCTTTTGGTTTTGTGGACTGTTTCTTTTACTGTGCAAAGGCTTTTTATCTTGATGAAGTCTCAATAGTTCATTTTTGCCCTTGCTTCCCTTGCCTTTGGTGATGTTTCTAGGAAGAAGTTGCTGTGGCCGAGGTCAAAGAGGTTGCTGCCTGTGTTCTCCTTTAGGATTTTGATGGACTCCTGTCTCATGTTTAGGTCTTTCAACCATTTTGAGTCTATTTTTGTGTGTGCTGTAAGGAAATGGTCCAGTCTCATTCTTCTGCATGTGGCTGTCCAATTTTCCCAACACCGTTTGTTGAAGAGACTTTTTTTCACTGGATGTTCTTTCCTGCTTTGTTGAAGACAACTCTGACCACAGAGTTGAGGGTCCATTTCTGGGCTCTCTATTCTGTTCCACTGATCTATGTGTCTGTTTTAGTGCCAGTACCATACTGTCTTGATGATCCCAATCAAAAGACACAGCACATCAGATTGGACAAAAAAACAAGACCCATTGATATGCTGTCTTCAAGAGACTCATTTTAGATCCACAGGCGCCCCCGGATTGAAAGTGAGGGGGGTGGAGAACCATTTACCATGCTAATTGACACCAAAAGAAAACTGGGGTGGCAATCCTTATTTCAGACAAATTACATTTTAAACCAAAGGCTATAATAAGAGATGAGGAAGGGTCTATCCTACTTAAAGGGTCTATCCAACAAGAAGATCTAACAATTGTAAATATCTATGTCCCTAACATGGGAGCAGCCAATTATATAAGCCAATTAATAACAAAAGCAAAGAAACACATCAACAACAATACAATAACAGTGGGGGACTTTAACACCCCCCTGACTGAAATGGACAGATCATCTAAGCAAAAGATCAACAGGAAATAAAGACTTTAAATGACACACTGGACCAAATGGACTTCACAGATCTATTCAGAACATTCCATCCCAAAGCAACAGAATACACATTCTTCTCTAGTGCCCATGGAACATTCTCCAGAATAGATCACATTCTAGGTCACAAATCAGGTCTCAACTGATACCAAAAGACTGGGAACATTCCCTGCATATTTTCAGACCACAATGCTTTGAAATTAGAACTCAATCACAAGAGGAAATTCAGAAAAAACTCAAATACATGGAGACTAAAGAGCATCCTCCTGAAGAATGAATGGGTTAACCAGGAAATTAAAGAAGAATTAAAAAAAATTCACGGAAACAAATGAAAATGAAAACACAACTGTTCAAAATCTTTGGGATGTGGAAAAGCAGTACTAAGAGGAAAGTATATAGTAATACAAGCCTTTCTCAAGAAATAGGAAATGTCTCAAACACACAACCTAACCCTACACCTAAAGGAGCTGGAGAAAGAACAACAAATAAAGCCTAAACTCAGCAGGAGAAGAGAAATAATAAATATTAGAGCAGAAATCAATGAAATAGAAACCAAAAGAACAGTAGAACAGATCAATGAAACTAGGAGCTGGTTCTTTGAAAGAATAAGATTGATAAACCCCTGGCCAGACTTATCAAAAAGAAAAATGACCCAAATAAATAAAATCATGAATGAAAGAGGAGAGATCACAATCAACACCAAAGAAATACAAACAGTTATAAGAACATATTATGAGCAACTATATTCCAGCAAATTAGATAATCTGGAAGAAATGGATGCATTCCTAGAGATGATCAACTACCAAAACTGAACCAGGAAGAAATAGAAAACCTGAACAGATCTATAACAGTAATCAGTAATCAAAAATCTCCCAAAAAACAGAAGCCCAGGGCCAGATGGCTTCCCAGGGGAATTCTACCAAACATTTAAAGAATTAATACCTATTCTTCTGAAACTGTTCCAAAAAATAGAAATGGAAGGAAAAGTTCCAAACCCATTTTATGAGGCCATCATTACCTTGATCCCAAAACCAGACAAAGACCCCAACAAGAAGGAGAATTACAGACCAATATCCTTGATGAATATGGATGCAAAAATTCTCACCAAAATACTAGCCAATAGGATCCAACAGTACATTAAAAGGATTATTCACCACAACCAAGTGGAATTTATCTCTGGGCTGCAAGGTTGGTTCAACATCAGTGAATCAATCAATGTGATACAATACATTAATAAAAGAAAGAACAAGAACCATATGATCCTCTCAATAGATGCAGAAAAAGCATTTGACAAAGTACAGCATCCTTTCTTGATCAAAACTCTTCAGAGTATAGGGATAGAGGGTACATACCTCAATATCATAAAAGCTATCTATGAAAAACCCACAGTGAATATCATTCTCAATGGGGAAAAACTGAGAGCTTTCCTCCTAAGGTCAGGAACATGGTGGGGATGTCCACTATCACCACTGCTGTTCAACATAGCACTAGAAGTCCTAGCCACAGCAATCAGACAACAAAAAGAAATAAAAATCATCCAAATCAACAAAGAAGAAGTCAAACTCTCTTTGCAAATGTTATGATACCTTCTGTGGAAAACCCAAAAGACTCCACCCCAAAACTGATAGAACACATACAGGAATTCAGTAAAGTGGCAGGATATAAAATCAATGCACAGAAATCAGTGGCAATCCTATACACCACCAACAAGAGAGAAGAAAGAGAAATTAAGGAGTTGATCCCACTTACAATTGCACTCAAAACCATAAGATACCTAGGAATAAATCTAACCAAAGAGACAAAGAATCTGTACTCAGAAAACTATGGAATACTCATGACAGAAATTGAGGAAGACACAAAGAAATGGAAAAATGTCCATGCCCATGGATTGGAAGAACAAATACTGTGAAAATGTCAATGCTACCTAGAGCAATCTACACATTTAATGCAATCCCTATCAAAATATCATCCACTTTTTTCAAAGAAATGGAACAAATAATCTTAAAATTTGTATGGAACCAGAAAAGACCCTGAATAGCCAGAAGAATGTTGAAAAAAGCAAAGCAAAGCTGGTGGCATTAAAATTCCAGACTTCAAGCTCTATTACAAAACCCACCTTTCTAAAGGAACTTTCTGTAAAATTTTAAAAGCTATGCTCTCCTACCACACAATCTTGCAAGACTCGAAGTAGGCTGCAGAAGCTGAATTTTGCCACTGGTAGCTCTGTGTATTTTTGTATTGGAGAGAAAGGTACTCAAACTAGAAATAGATATTTACAGTCTATGTCACGTACATTTCAGTTTTTACTTTGTGTCATACTTCCCAAGCACCCTTCATTAAAGTCATAAGCATTGACCTGTAGATTCAAAATTCACCTCTAAAATACTGGATATTTGCCCACTTCCAATTTTTCACATTCTCTAAGATTTTAGAGAAAATTGAGAATGATATCTAAACTCATTAATTTGATATGAATAACTTATTTAATGTAATTATATTCTGTCTGAAAAATTTTCCTTGCCTTGTACTTCTGTTTTCTGATATTAATACTATTGCTGATTATAAATGTTTACACGTTATATATACATTACATAAAAATTTAAAAAAGGTTTGAAGAGACAAAAAAAAAAACTTTCCCTATTATCACTTAGAGAAGATCTCTGATATTTGATTTTTTTCTTCATATATACATGCATTTTGAACAGTTAAAACCACATTAATAAACTTTTTTAGCACAAGTATTCTCTCATGTAATTAAGTCTTTTTTTCAATTTCATTTCACCATAAGAATCTATAATATTTTTTTTCCCTGTCTCCTAAATACACATTCATGGGTCTGTTTCTGGACTCTATTTTCCAATGGTTTATTAGTCTATTTTTTTTCCCTCCCCTTGGACATGACTGTGGCCATTATTTCTATTTTTATTTATTTATTTATTTATTTTACAGTATTGTTTCCCTTTAGATAGTGGGATGATAAGCAATGTTTATTTTCTTCCTTGTATTTTCTTAATTTTTTTCTACAGTATTAATTTCACTAAAAAAGGATATGTCCATTACACAAAAATATAAGGAGGGTCTGTCCTGTTATGTTATGTTAATCACCATACATTACATCATTATTTTTTGATGTAATGTTCCATGGTTCACTGTTTGCGTATATCACCCAGTGCAGAGCCAAGATATCCATCGACAGACAAATGGATAAAGAAGATGTGGTATATATACAAAATGGAATATTATGCGGCCATCAAAAGGAATGAAATCTTGCCATTTGCAACGACAGGATGGAACTGGAGGGTGTTATTCTGAGCTAAATAAATCAGAGAAAGACATGTATCATGTGATCTCACTGATAGGAGGAATTCTTAATCTCAGGAAACAAACTGAGGGTTGCTGGAGTGGTGAGGGGTAGGAGGGATGGGTGGCTGGGTGATAGACATTGGGGAGGGTATGTGTTATGGTGAGAGCTGTGAATTGTGCAAGACTTTTCAATCACACCTCTGAAACATAATACATTCTATGTTAAAAAAAAAAAGAAGATAGCAGGAGGGGAAGAATGAAGGGGGGAAATCGGAGCGGGGAGACGAACCATGAGAGATGATGGACTCTGAAAAACAAACTGAGGGTTCTAGAGGGGAAGGGGGTGGGAGGATGGGTTAGCCTGGTGATGGGCATTAAAGAGGGCACGTTCTGCATGGATCACTGTTTATTAGTCTATTCTTAAACTAATACCACTCATTCTAGTTTTACAGTAAGTTTTGATCCCTTCTAGAGTAATTCCTGCCCATTGTGCTTCTTTAGAATGCCTTAGCAATTGCATTTCCCTATGAATTTTATAATTAGCTTGTCAATTTCCAGACAAATACATCCCCACACAAATCTGTGATGATTTTCACTAGTATTTTACTGAATTTATCAGTCAATTTGAGGATAAGATCCTCAAGTTTCTCCATTCCCTTTGCCTCTTTTTATCTCAATATACTTCAAACCATGATCATCATATATTCTCCATTGATGTCTTTTTTTTTTTTAAGCTTAATATCGTTTCATTGTCTTGAACATCTTTCATTAGATTTGGTTCTACTTGATTTAATAGGTTACTGTATAGAGTATTTTAAAATTTCTTTTATGTTTATTGCTGCTGTAATATTATTCATTCTTGTACTGTGGAACATTTGTTCGTTAAGTTGAATGTGTGTATGTGTGGTGTATGTGTGTACATGTGCGAGTGATTTCTCTTCATCCTTTAGCACTTCACTGTTGCAGTTAAAAAATGTTACTTTTATAGGTGAAAATCCAATTTTATTATCTTAATTTTCATTTCTTTATTGAGGGTGAATATTTTTAAATGTTCATTAGCCATTATAACTGAATAATTAATGATTCTACAAGCTACAGAGAAACTCTTATAGAAATATTAGTTGAATTCTGATCATATGTTTTATGAACAAGCATGTGGATCAGCTTTTATTTAATCATTGTTTTAGTCTGTATAATACCATTTCCTAGGACTATGCTCTATAGTAATGCCTGAACCTTGAAACTCCTTTTAGGATGTTGTTATTAACTGGATTCACTTACTCCATTCTTAGGATGCTGAAAGATTCCTGACACTGCCAACTTTTTATTTATGACAAAGTATGTCTTAATACTTACTAAATCCTGACATAGATACAAGATTTTTTGTCATATGCTGTGAGAGAAATGAGCATGATTTATTCCTTACTTTCAAGTGGTTGGCCATCTTGTAGGGTAGAAAGTCATGTGTGCAGTTAAATATAATCAAGGCTGGGAATAGAATCTGAAATTAGACAACTACAAAATTACAAATGGAACATAAATTTTACTTCATAGTTTTATTTGGTCCTATTGCTTTCTTAGATGCTAATGAGTCCCACCTGGCCACCTGTGGTAAAATAAGTTGATAAAAAGAAAATCTGAACTGATATAAAAGTTATATTAAAAAGCATAGATGGAAGACAAAAAAATGTTGCCTTAAGAATAGATAAAGGACCTATAAAGGTAGGATGGCATTTTCATTCCCTTTATCATGTATTTTAGGTTAATTTATAGATTTGTTCAATGAAAACTGGGTTGTGTACAGCCAGCCCCCATGTCCCCGAAAAAGCAGATTTTGGGTTTTCTTACCCTGCAGGTGTTACAATTAATTAAACCAGTGTTTCTATTTTGCAAGTACTATGATTGTGATAACAAGTGGTGATTAGTCTAGATAATATTTTTAGGCTCTCACTTTCCAGCTTAGGGGTATTGCTTTCATTCTAAGGTGTTGATTGTTTCTTATCTAACTTTGAAAATAAGATTAGATGCTTTTTAAACTGATGTCTCCTATATTGTCTAACTATGGAAATTTATATGGTAATTTAAAATCTGATAAGCTATGAGTGGCATAAGTCTGAATAATAAAGCAATCATAAGCATTGACACATGGGCCAGAATTCTGCCTTTGTAAGGAAAAAATTTCCTACCACATGCTGAGGAGTTAGAGGGGACACTGAAGGTACTATCCATCATCTAACAGAATTCTCTTTATTGTATTCACTTTCTGCACATGTCTGGAAAAGTTTATTTTGGAAATTCAACAAGACTAACAAAGAAAATAAAGGATAATATCCTCCTGGTTAGCATTTTGTTAAGTTTATTTATTCAACAACTTTTTTTGAATGCTAACTTTATAAAACAAGCTACTCTGCAAGGCACAAGAAAGGATCAGATGCCATTCTTAACATCTAATAGAAGTCAGACAACTTATATTCAATTCTCAACATTGCAATCTGAGTACAGATTTGCTACTTACTAGCAATGTGACCCTATAATATTCATCAAAAGTGTTGTTTTGTCAAAGGCAAAAAGAGAATAATAATCAAAATATGGATTACATTTTACATTATATTAGCCCAATTTCTGACATATGAAAAAAAAAAAAAAAACTTTGGTTTCTGTTGTAGGCAGCTCTGACATGGCTCAAAATAATTCCCACCTCCTGGTATTCACACCCTTGTATAATCTCCTCCCATTGCATATAGGCTGAACCCAGTGATTTGTTTTCAAAAAACAGAATACAGTAAAAATGAAGGATGTCACTTTGTTGATTATAAAAGACCACAATTTCTCTCTTGCCAGTACTTTCTTACTAGCACTCTTTTCCCTCCAAATTTGCATCCTCATCTTGCTCACTTTGATGGAGCAAGATGCAAATGGTGGACACAACTGTACAACAAGAAACTGAGGCCCTCAGTCTACCAGACTGTGAGGAACCAAATCCTGCCAACAACCACTAAGTGAACTCGGAAGTGAATTTCGCCCTAGTTGAATGTGGAGATGTCTACCGCCCCTACCAATACGGTGATTGCAACCTTGTGAGAGACATGGGCCAACAGAGACACCCTGAAGCAAAGAACCCAGTAAAGCTATGCTCTGATGCCTGACCCATAGGAACTATGAGATAATAAATGCGGGGTGTTTTAAGCTGCTGTGCTTAGGAGTAATTTGTTATCCAGCAGTAGGTAACAAATAACAGTTTATTTCCTGTATTACTTCTCTGAATCTGCATTTGCTGATCTGTAAAAGATGATAAATAACGTGTAACCTACTGACCTTGGAGGTTTAAATAGGATAAAGTTTAAATAGGATAACGTGTAGGGAAGGAGGTAGTAAACTCTCAAGTACTCTACAAATATAAGCTGATTTTAAAGAAAAAAACAATGTTAACACATCGGATTCGTATCACAAGGCAAGTAATTACTAGTAACTAAATGCCTAGGATATTCCGGACACTTTTCAAGATATTTTAGAACTACGTCTAATTGACATTGCCATAGCATAGTTGAGAAAACTGAGGTTCAACAAAGTTTACTGAATTGTAGAAGCTAGGATAGGATGGTTTTGGAATTCATCACTCAGATATGGCTCAAAAGTTCGTATCTTTTCCTCTAAGAGATCCTACCCGTTTTCCTATTTTTATTTATTTATTTATTTATTTATTTATTTATTTAACAAAAAGTTAGGTCTTCCAAACATTGAATATCTCACAGTGAGTAATTTTGGTGTTCCACCTGTATCTTCTAAATGGGTGTGCTAATCCTCCAGCTATTGAGTGAGTATTGGCCGCCCCTGTCTCTGAAGAAATCCCTTGCAGAACGGAGACAGCCTGAAGCTCAGGACTGACTTACACAGGCTAGAACATGAATGTTTGGAGTTGAGACCAACTCTGTGCTACAATTCATGCTTCAAAGTCTCCTACAGGATGAAGCAGAAGGTGGTTTCCAGATAAGAATACATCTTTGCTATGCTTTTATTCCTCTGCCCCCTCTTGCTTCCATTTCTGTCATTCTCCTGAGAATGCCTTCTCCCTCAGTAAACCTCCTTCACCGTCAACGTCTCAGCCTCTGTCTCCAGGGAACTTAACCTAAGACAGTCCTATGCATCTCTCATTTTCTACTTTCTCTTTTACACATTTCCATCCCCTAATCCAAACCCCACGTACACTTACACAGAAATAGATTTATTCAAACCTTCAGGTTATAATCACACTGTTTATTGAGCTTAACAGCAGAACCAGCTGAGGTACAACAAACAATAGGTCTAAGTTTGTATTGTAGTTTTACTGATTCATGAAAAGTTTTTTTCCCCTATGGGTCTCTGATACAAAATTTGTATATATCACTGTGTCCACTGCATAGGGGAAATTTTATGTTGCATTAACAGATATTTTATATATAATTTTTAAACTTTATTCATTTTATTTATAAAGTAATGCAGTATGGAATAAAAATATAGGAAAATTATTTGAAAAAATTCTACATGTACCCTTAATTCAACTAACCAAAAATAAATTAATCTAATTTTAAAGAAATTAAAAAAAATCCCAGTCAAAACTGATATTTTACTAGTACAGAATATTAGTTTTTGATGGAAATTCCTGTAATTTTACTAATTATTACCTTTGAGTACAAGGCATTTTTTTTTTAAGATTTTATCTATTTATTTGACAGAGAGAGACACAGCTAGAGAGGGAACACAAGAGGGGGGAGTGGGAGAGGGAGAAGCAGGCTTCCCGCAGAGAAGGGAGCCCGACGTGGGGTTCCTGGGACCATGACCTGAGCCGAAGGGAGACGCTTAACGACTGAGCCGCCCAGGTGCCCTTTTTTTTTTTAAGTAGGCTCCACACCCAGCATGGAGCCCAACATGGGGCTTGAACTCAGGACCCTGAGATCAAGACCCGACCTGAGATCAAAAGTTGGATGCTTAACTGACTGAGCCACCCAGGCACCCCTGGGTACAAGGCATCTTGTAAATTCATTTCTCATTCTTTTCAACAGAACTGTTGTGGTAGGAAATTTTAGTCTTTCTATTAGGAGTGTCTTCAGATAACCAGTGGATTAAACTTCTATTTCCTTTATTTTGTGTTATTCTTATTAACTCTCCAAGACAGATTCCTCAGAACACAGGCATATTGACATCCACTAGTTATGGTTCAACATAAATACAAAATCAGTACTCACTGCCCTCACCTTAAACCCTCCTCAATGAGGTAATTTATCATTTAAGTATTATTGTATATTTATTACTATCATAGATAAGACATAATCATCAATAATTACCATCATACTCACAGTACACCCCCAGAAAATTGTAGGATTATATGTCGCAGGTACCATGTGACCTGAAATTAACAGTTCATGTAGGGCTGAGGATTATACTCTTTAAAATCCTATGCAGGCTTTTCCCCTCTATGCAGCCTTCCTTAAACACAAACTTCTTTAAACACAAAACACAAGATACAGGCAGTATCTTCCTCAAGAATGCTGGAATGTTACATAGTATTTAGCAGGTGTTCAATAAAATATTAAAAAGCTTAGCTTTTTGATGCTTACATTGTTTAATATCATGTATGTGGTAGAGTGCAGAGGTCACATACTTTATCCTTCCCGGTTTGGCCTTGGTCACTGACCCCTGAGATTATTCTCAAAATGTGCCTCAAGTAGAAGCTAATCTTTGTCATTAGGTCTCTTATCAAAATGCCTTACCTGATAGACAATTCTATTTATTTTTTCTAGATGATATAAAATAATGAAAAAGGAGCATAAAAACATTTTGAGTACAAGTCAGGCATTATCAGGTAAAGGAAGCCTTGTTCCCGACTATGGCCAGTTATCATAACTATGGTAGTTATATAGCAATACCTCTATCTGGATAGGTTTCTGTTTATTCTGCAAGTGTTAGAGTATTTTGATTGTATATGTTAAAACAAACAAAAAATATCAAAATAAAGTTTTCGTAAGTTCAATAAATATTTACTCATCTGTCTCTCAATATTTTTGCTTCACATATCAAATTAAAGTCTATTTTAGATGCAAGATTATCACAGTGCCTCATTCTGCCAATGATGGAGTCCATTTGGACATAAATTCAGCAAACACATGCATGGTAATTGTTATACATAAGGCGCTATTCTTACTCTGGCTATGGTGTCCAAGTTGTTACCCGCTATATAATTCTACCTCTCATTACAAACACTTTGGAAGGTTAGATGCTCAAAAACCTTGTTAAACTTTATAATTAAGATAATTATAAAGTCAAGAATAAATTAAAATAATTAAACATAATATTCTTGACTTTATCCCAAAATATATTACAATAGCCTTTGGACAGCAACATTTCAATACTGACTTTGCTTTTCTGCTTTTTTAAGATTATTTTAAGTTTGTTCCCCCTACGAGATGCATTTCCTTTCCAGAACAAGCAATCTTCAACTAGGATAGAACACATTAATTGTAAACACTGTATCATAATAAAAAAAAACAATTTTGGCCGGTTGTTCAGTAAATAAACTGGATAAAGAAATGGGTGTGTAATTATTCATCTAATCAACAAAAACATATACCATGAAATTATGAATATGAAAGATACCAATAGGTATACATCTTGCTTTCATTTACAGCCACCATTAAATGACTTGAAAAGAATCATGGAATTTGAAAAATTCTCAGTGCTTTTAAGAAATAACATGTGTGAAAAATAAATCAATGACAGATCCCAATAAGTGGTAACTTATCTACAACTACAGAAAGTTCCCTAAGTACCACTTGAGTTTCAAATGCTAGGAAGTTAGAAATAAAATGTACTGCTATTTACAGTGAAAATATTTTCCTGATTAGAACTGAGTGATTGGACACCCCAACACAAAGTAAAAAGTCAATCTTTTCATATGAATGAAAATCATAATCCATAGACTCTTTGAAAGAAAGATCAGAAATTTGATTTTAGAAATGGGGAATCAGGGCCCTGAAAGCTGAGTAATTTGCTTAGACCAATCTGCAAGCTAGTGATTGAAACAGAGCATCTCACTACCAATCAGTCTCATTCTTAATGGCATGTAGTCTCTAGTCATTAAAATAAGCACAAAATAAGCATGGCCTCTGGTAATCCAATCACATTTTGGTTCACATCAATTACCTCAAAAGAAACAACTAATGCTTTATGTCTTAAGGATTCTAATGTCAACTTCACACAATCTACTTATACATAATTTAGTTTTTATACACTTGCACCTGATTCAAACAAGAATTTCTGAGTAATAAGTCTCTATTTCTTATTTTAAAATATGCCTGTTTTGTTTGCACTAGCCACATAATTAGGAGAGATGGTGTCTTTGTGAAGACATTATTTTCAATATTTCATGAACTAAAAAAAAAAAAAAAAGCACAGTTAGTTCTTTGTGTGTGCATGCATGTGTTTGTCTTTGTTGAAATTAGCAGTTTCTAAGTACCAGGGCTGCATTATGTGACTTGAAAACAAGGCCTTCTGCACAGGATATAAATTCAACTTTAATATGATATTAAAAAAATAAGTATGTGCTTCAGATACAAGATTTTCCTTTGTAGTGACAAATTCTGATCAAGCTATAATAGTTGAAATCCATGATTTTCTTTATCTAGGATCCAAACTTTCCTACTGTATGATGAAAGGACAATGGAGACCACAATATTTTAATTTGTATACATATGTATATAAATACATTTCTGGTCACCAATTCTGATGTGTGAGGGGGATTTCTCCACACTACCTAGCAATTCTTGGATACTAGCCAGGTATCCTACAATTCATCCCAATTCTGACACTAGCCATCTGCCTAGAGATAGCATCAGGTTCCACAGGTTAAGGGTTGAGACATATGAGTGTACTCTTCCATACTTTGGATGCCAATCTCAAGTCCAACTTATCGCCTGTGCTTTCTGGTCAACTGGTTATAGATCAGAGATTTCAACCAGCCCCCCTTGTGTTCAATTAATTTGCTAGAGTGGCTCACAAAACTCAGAGAAACATTCTAATTACTAGATTACCCATTTATTATAAAAAGATAGAAGTCCGAATAATCAGATAGAAGAGATGCATAAGGCAAGGTATAGAGAAGGGACACATAGCTTCCATGTCTGAGCAGACCACTCTCCCCACATCTCCACATGTTCACCAACTCAGAAGATCTCAAAACCCTGTCCTTTGGGTTTTTATGGAGGGCTCACTACATAGGCATGATGGATTAAATCATTGACCACTGGTAACAGATTCAACCACCAGTCCCTCTCCCCTCCTCAGAGGTGGTGGAAAGGCTGTGGGGTGGGGTTGGGAGGAGGATAGAAAGTTCTAATCTTATTGCTGTTGTTTACCCTAGCAACCAAGCCCATCTTTAGGTTACCTATTCGTTTTTCAAAAAGTCAGCTCATTAACATGACAAAAAACACCATTGTTATGTGGGGGGGAACACTATTATTGCTATCATCACTTAGGAAACCCCAATGGTTTTAAGAGCTCTGTACCAGATATACATTTATTATAAATCACAATATCATAATATGTATGTATGTTTATATATGAATATTCATAGCTGTGAAATTTTAAGGTATGAAGTACAGTAAGCACTCCTATACATACTACCCAGATATTGATAAAACATTACTTATATACTTAAATATCCTTTGTTTATCCCCATGTCCTACCTCATAGACATAACCATAATATTGAATAATTTACCATTATATGGCATATTACCTCCAAAATGACCACACATTTTCCCATTCCTACACAGTATACTTTCCTGCAATGGGACTTTCAATTCTACTCATGAAAAAGAATCTGGACTTTGCTAGATGAGTTTTTTTGGCCAAATTGACTGTGATAGTGAATTTTCTAGGTCATATTGGGTCAGGCATTGTGCCCAGATATGTGGTCAAACATTATTCTACATGTTTCTGTGAAAATGTGTTTTTGGATGAGATGATCATTTAAATCAGGGGATTTTGAGTAAGCAGATTGTCCTCAATTGTGTAGGTGGGCCTCATCCAATCAGCTGAAAATCGGAACAAAAGACTGACCTTCCCCTGAGCAAGAGAAATCTGCAGCAGAGAGCCTTCAGACCTGAACTGCAATGTGGGGATTTGCCCTGGGTTCTCCAGTCTGCTGCCCCTCTCAGCAAGTTTAGACTTGCCCACCTTTATAATTTTGTAAGCCAGTTTCTTAAAACTCCTTCTGTCAATATATACATCCCATTGATTCTGTTTCTACTGAGAACTCTAAAACGTTGCCATTTTCAAAACACAAAGTACACAGGGGCACCTTGGTGGCTCAGTTGGTTAAGCAACCAACTCTTGGTTCCCGTTCAGGTCATGATCTCGCGGTCATGGGATCGAGGTCCTGCCTCAGGCTCCATGTTCAGTGAGGAGCCTGCTTCAGATTCTTTTACCCTTCCACCCCTGCCCCTCCCTGCTCACATGCACACACACTTTCTCTCTCTCAAAATCTTTAAAAACAAAACAAAACAAAACAAAAAGCATGAAGTACACAGAAACTTGCAAAATCCTTGCATGTTAAGGCCTTGACCTCTCTTTGTGTAAACGGCCTCCTTGGAACCTTGTGACCACCACCATAAGAACAAACCTGGGCGCCCTGGCTGGTTGATGAGCCACCCAGTTAAATCCATCATTCATGGCAATAGCCAACCTACTTACCGACGTGAAAGGAGAAACTCAACTACCAGCTCCCTACAAATGCATCATCAAACCCAACCAGTGGCATGCAGAGCTGGAATGAGCCATTCTAGTGAGCCCAAGTCAAGTTTCCAAACCACAAAATTTTTAAATTATTTTTATTGAAGTATAAACAATATACAGTGCTATTATTTCAAAGTGTATAATAGGATTCAGCAATACTATATGTTGTTCAGCACTGTTCACAATAAATACAGTCATGATCTGTCCCCAAACATTTTTACAACCTTACTGACTATATTCCCTTTTCTGTATTTTTCATCTCTGGGACTTTTTTTTAGATTTCATTTATTTGAGAGCAAGCAAGCATGAGAAGGTAGAGGGTCAGAGGGAGAAGCAGACTCCCCACTGAGTAGGGAACCCAACGCGGGACTGGATCCTGGGACTCTGGGATCATGACCTGAGCCAAAGGCAGTCGCTTACCCAACTGAGCCACCCAGGTGCCCCATGTGACTTACTTTTTAACTTGAAGTTTCTATGTCTTAATCCCCTTTATTGATTTTACCCATCCCTCCACCCACATCCCCTCTGGCAACCACCTGTTTGTTTTCTATATTTAAATGTCTGTTTTTGTCTTTTTTCTCGGTTCACTTGTTTTGTTTTTTAAATTCTATATATAAGTAAAATCATATGGTATTGGTCTTTCTCTTATCTCTTTCTCTCTTTCCTACCACCACCAACCACGGAAAGAGGGATGGCAGGGATCATTTATCTAAAAATAAATCTATCTTCATTGTTAAGTATGATGCTTGCTCTACATTGTAGCTTTTATCAATTTCCATCTAATTTAACTATGAACTTATGGATGAACACTGGATTTTATTAAATGCTTTTATTACATATATTGAAAGGATCATTTTTGTTCATTTAATGTATTAATATAGTTAATTACAATATAGATTGTCTTAAAGTTAAATCAGTCTGGCACTAGCAGGGATAAACCCAACTTGGTCATACTATTTTGTCATTTTAATCCATGCTGTATTTTTGATTATAAATGTATTTGCATATCTACTCCATGATATTATTCCATAATTTTTCTACTTCATATTATCCTTGTCAGTTTTGATATTAAGGCTATGTTGGCCACAAAACTTAGGAGAGTTCCTCCCCCTCCCATTATTTAGAAAAATTAGTTTGAAATTATATCTACCAAGTTTTGTCTAGGCCTGTTATTTATTTTTGGGGATAAAAATATATTTTACCTACCAGTTCAGTAGTTCTAATGGTTATATTTCTATTGAGGTTTTCTATTTCTTTGAGTAAAGGATGAGTATTTTTTTAAGATTTTATTTGACAGAGAGAGACACAATGAGAGAGGTAACAAAAACAAGGGGAGTGGGAGAGGAAGAAGCAGGCTTCCCGCGGAGCAGGGAGCCCAATAGGGGGTCGATTCCAGGACCCTGGATCATGACCTGAGCCGAAGGCAGACTCTTAACGACTGAGCCACCCAGGCACCCCAAGGATGAGTTTTTTTTTTTTTTTAAGAAAAATTTCAACTTAATCTAAATTTCAAATTTAAACTGTACTTTTTAGTAATTACTAACGCATAATCTCTGCTAAATATATACATATATTTATATCAATTTCTCAATCTTATTTCTGACATTTGTCTTATTTTCTTTATAAAATGTTCAAGGTTTTCAATTTTTAGTTTTAGAACCAACTTTAGCTTTGTAGGCTTTTTGCTTTATATACTTTTAGATCTCATTAACTTTCATATTTATTCATGCTTAGGTAAGACAGTAGTAATAAGGATTTTAGAACTCTTTGTGCCTATTTAATTCAATGCTTAGCTCAGTAACTCACATTTTTTTCATCATCTAAGTTTCCCTAACATTAGCATGAAATTGTGATAGGTGATATTTTCATTGTTATACATTTTGGAGAATTATTTTTAATTCCATAGTTCTTTTTTTTAATTTTTTTTAATGTTATGTTAATTACCATACATTACATCATTAGTTCTTGATGTAGTGTTCCATGATTCATTCTTTGTGCATAACACCCAGTGCTCCACGCAGAACGTGCCCTCCTTAATACCCATCACCAGGCTAACCCATCCCCCCACCCCCCTCCCCTCTAGAACCCTCAGTTTGTTTTTCAGAGTCCATCGTCTCTCATGGTTCGTCTCCCCCTCTGACATACTCCCCTTCATTCTTCCCCTCCTGCTATCTTGTTCTTTTTCTTTTTTCCTAACATATCTTGCATTATTTGTTTCAGAAGTACAGATCTGTGATTCAACAGTCTTGCACAATCCACAGCACTCACCATAGCACATACCCTACCCAATGTCTATCACCCAGCCACTCCATCCCTCCCACCCCCCCACCACTCCAGCAACACTCAGTTTGCTTCCTGAGATTAAGAATTCCTCATATCAGTGAGGTCATATGATACATGTCTTTCTCTGGTTGACTTATTTCACTAAGCATAACACCCTCCAGTTCCATCCACGTTGTTGCAAATGGCAAGATCTCATTCCTTTTGGTGGCTGAATAATATTCCATTGTATATATATACCACATCTTCTTTATCCATTCATCTATTGATGGACAGCTTGGCTCTTTCCACAGTTTGGCTATTGTGGACATTGCTGCTATAAACATCGGGGTGCACGTACCCCTTCGGGTCCCTACATTTGTATCTTTGGGGTAAATACCCAGTAGTGCAATTGCTGGATCGTGTGGTAGCTCTATTTTCAACTGTTTGAGGAACCTCCATACTGTTTTCCAGAGTGGTTGCACCAGCTTGCATTCCTACCAATGGTGTAGGAGGGTTCCCCTTTCTCCACATCCCCACCAGCATCTGTTGTTTCCTGACTTGTTAATTTTAGCCATTCTGACGGTGTGAGGTGGTATCTCATGGAGGTTTTGATTTGTATTTCCCTGATGCCGAGTGATGTTGAGCACTTTTTCATGTGTCTGTTGGCCATTTGGATGTCTTCTTTGGAAAAATGTCTGTTCATGTCTTCTGCCCATTTCTTGATTGGATTATTTGTTCTTTGGGTGTTGAGTTTGATCAGTTTTTTATAGATTTTTGGATACTAGCCCTTTATCTGATATGTCATTTGCAAATATTTTCTCCCATTCTGTCGGTAAACTCTTTCTTTTACTGTGCAAAAGCTTTTTATTTTGATGAAATCCCAAGAGTTCATTTTTGCCCTTGCTTCCCTTGCTTTTGGCAATGTTTCTAGGAAGAAGCTGCTGCAGCTGAGGTCGAAGAGGTTGCTGCCTGTGTTCTCCTTTAGGATTTTGATGGACTCCTGTCTCACGTTTAGGTCTTTCAACCATTTGGAGTCTATTTTTGTGTGTGGTGTAAGGAAATGGTCCAGTTTCATTTTTCTGCATGTGGCTGTCCAATTTTCCCAACACCATTTGTTGAAGAGACTGTCTTTTTTCCATTGGACATTCTTTCCTGCTTTGTCAAAGATAAGTTGACCATAGAGTTGAGGGTCCATTTCTGGGCTCTCGATTCTGTTCCATTGATCTATGTGTCTGTTTTTGTGCCAGTACCATACTGTCTTGATGATGACAGCTTTGTAATAGAGCTGGAAGTCTGGAATTGTGATGCTGCCAGCTTTGCTTTTCTTTTTCAATATTCCTCTGGCTATTCGGGGTCTCTTCTGGTTCCATACAAATTTTAGGATTATTTGTTCCATTTCTTTGAAAAAAGTGGATGGTATTTTGATGGGGATTGCATTGAATGTGTAGATTGCTCTAGGTAGCATTGACATCTTCACAATGTTGGTTCTCCCAATCCATGAGCATGGAACGTTTTTCCATTTCTTTGTGTCTTCTTCAATTTCTTTCATGAGTATTTATAGTTTACTGAGTACAGATCCTTTGCCTCTTTGGTTAAATTTATTCCTAGGTATCTTATGGTTTTGGGTGCAATTGTGAATGGGGTCGACTCCTTGATTTGTCTCTCTTCTGTCTTGTTGTTGGTGTATAGGAATGCCACTGATTTGTGTGCATTGATTTTATATCCTGCTACTTTACTGAATTCCTATATGAGTTCTAGCAGTTTTGGGGTGGAGTCTTTTGGGTTTTCCACATACAGATTCATATCATCTGCAAAGAGTGAGAGTTTGACTTCCTCTTTGCCGATTTGGATGCCTTTGATTTCTTTTTGTTGTCTGATTGCTGTGGCTAGGACTTCTAATACTATGTTGAATAGCAGTGGTGAGAGTGGACATCCCTGCCGCGTTCCTGACCTTAGGGGAAAAGCTCTCAGCTTTTCCCCATTGAGAATGATATTCGCTGTAGGTTTTTCGTAGATGGCTTTTATGATATTGAGGTATGTACCCTCTATCCCTATACTCTGAAGAGTTTTGATCAAGAAAGGATGCTGTACTTTGTCAAATGCTTTTTCTGCATCTATTGAGAGGATCCTATGATTCTTGTTCTTTCTTTTGTTAATGTATTTTATTACGTTGATTGATTTGCGGATGTTGAACCAGCCTTGCAGCCCAGGGATAAATCCCACTTGGTCATGGTGAATAATCCTTTTAATGTACTGTTGGATCCTATTGGCTAGTATTTTGGTGAGAATTTTTGCATCCATGTTCATCAAGGATATTGGTCTGTAATTCTCCCTTTTGATGGGGTCTTTGTCTGGTTTTGGGATCAAAGTAATGGTGGCCTCATAAAATGAGTTTGGAAGTTTTCCTTCCATTTCTATTTTTTGGAACAGTTTCAGGAGAATAGGTATTAATTCTTCTTGAAATGTCTGATAGAATTCCCCTGGGAAGCCATCTTGCCCTGGGCTTTTGTTTGTTGGGACATTTTTGATGACTGCTTCAATTTCCTTAGTGGTTATAGGTCTGTTCAGGTTTTCTATTTCTTCCTGGTTCAATTTTGGTAGTTGATACATCTCTAGGAATGCACCCATTTCTTCCAGGTTATCTAATTTGCTGGCATAGAGTTGCTCATAATATGTTCTTATAATTGTTTGTATTTCTTTGGTGTTGGTTGTGATCTCTCCTCTTTCATTCATAATTTTGTTGATTTGGGTCATTTCTCTTTTCTTTTTGATAAGTCTGGCCAGGGGTTTATCAATCTTGTTAATTCTTTCAAAGAACCAGCTCCTAGTTTCGTTGATCTGTTCTACTGTTCTTTTGGTTTCTGGTTCATTGATTTCTGCTCTGATCTTTATAATTTCTCTTCTCCTTCTGGGTTTAGGCTTTATTTGCTGTTCTTTCTCCAGCTCCTTTAGGTGTAGGGTTAGGTTGTGTATTTGAGACCTTTCTTGTTTCTTGAGAAAGGCTTGTATTGCTATATACTTTCCTCTCAGGACTGCCTTTGCTGTATCCCAAAGATTTTGAACAGTTGTGTTTTCATTTTCATTGGTTTCCATGAATTTTTTTAATTCTTCTTTAATTTCCTGGTTGACCCATTCATTCTTTAGTAGGATGCTCTTTAGCCTCCATGCATTTGAGTTCTTTCCAACTTTCCTCTTATGATTGAGTTCTAGTTTCAAAGCATTGTGGTCTGAAAATATGCAGGGAATAATCCCAATCTTTTGATACTGGTTGAGACCTGATTTGTGACCTAGGATGTGATCAATTCTGGAGAATGTTCCATGGGCACTAGAGAAGAATGTGTATTCCGTTGCTTTGGGATGGAATGTTCTGAATATGTCTGTGAAGTCCATTTGGTCCAGTGTGTCATTTAAAGTCTTTATTTCCTTGTTGATCTTTTGCTTAGATGATCTGTCATTTCAGTCAGGGGGGTGTTAAAGTCCCCCACTATTATTGTATTGCTGTCAATGTGTTTCTTCCCTTTTGTTATTAATTGCCTTATATAATTGGCTGCTTCCATGTTCGGGGCATAGATATTTACAATTGTTAGATCTTCTTGTTGGATAGACACTTTAAGTAGAATATAGTGTCCTTCCTCATCTCTTATTACAGTCTTTGTTTTAAAATCTAATTTGTCTGATATAAGGATTGCCACCCCAGGTTTCTTTTGGTGTCCATTAGCATGGTAAATGGTTTTCCACCCCCTCACTTTCAATCTGGGGGTGTCTTTGGGTCTAAAATGAGTCTCTTGCAGACAGCATATTGATGGGTCTTTTTTTTAACCCAATCTGATAGCCTGTGTCTTTTGATTGGGGCATTTAGCCCATTTACATTCAGGGTAACTATTGAAAGGTATGAATTTAGTGCTGTTGTATTGCCTGTAAGGTGACTGTTACTGTATAGTGTTTCTTTTCCTTACTGATCTATGCTGCTTTTAGTCTCTTTCTTTGCTTAGAGGACCCCTTTCAATATTTCTTGGAGGGCTGGTTTCATGTTTGCAAATTCCTTTAGTTTTTGTTTGTCCTGGAAGCTTTTTATCTCTCCTTCAATTTTCAATGAGAGCCTAGCTGGATATAGTATTCTTGGCTGCATATTTTTCTCGTTTAGTGCTCTGAAGATATCATTCCAGTCCTTTCTGGCCTGCCAGGTCTCTGTGGATAGGTCTTTTGCCAATCTAATGTTTCTACCATTGTAGGTTACATATCTCTACTCCCGAGCTGCTTTCAGGATTTTTTCTTCGTCTCTGAGACTCGTAAGTTTTACTATTAGATGTCAGGGTGTTGACCTATTTTTATTGATTTTGAGAGGGGTTCTCTGTGCCTCCTGGATTTTGATGCCTGTTTCCTTCCTCACATTAGGGAAGTTCTCTGCTATTATTTGCTCCAATATACCTTCTGCCCCTCTCTCTCTTTCTTCTTCTTCTGTGATCCCAATTATTCTAATGTTGTTTCGTCTTATCGTATCGCTTATCTCTCGAATTCTGCCCTCGTGATCCTGTAGTTGTTTCTCTCTCTTTTTCTCAGCCTCTTTATTTTCCATCATTTGGTCTTCTATATCGCTGATTCTCTCTTCTGCCTCATTTGTCCTAGCAGTTAGTGCCCCCATTTTTGATTGCACCTCATTAATAGCCTTTTTGATTTCGACTTGGTTAGATTTTAGTTCTTTTATTTCTCCAGAAAGTGTTTCTCTAATAACTTCCACGCTTTTTTCAAGCCCAGCTAGTATCTTTAAAGTCATGTTTCTGAACCCTAGGTCCGACATCGTACTAATGTCTGTATTGAGTAGGTCCTTGGCTGACAGTACTATCTCTTGTTCTTTTTGCTGAGGTGATTTTTTTCATCTTGCCATTTTGTCCAGAGGAGAATAGATGAATAAGAGAACAAAATGCCAATAGGTTAAGAACATCCCCAGCAAATATACTCTATACAAATCAGAAAAGACCCAAAACCAGGGGAAAAGAAAGGGAAAGAAAAAAAAAAAAAAAGAAAGAGAAAAGAAAGAAAGAAAAAAAAAACAAAAAGAAAAAGATTAAAAACAAAAACCGAACAATACAAAAAACCCCGAATATGATCAAATATGATCAGGCTAGTGCATAGATCAGTGCCACAGACTAGATTTTGGGCGTATTTTGGTCTGTTAGAAAAAGTGCCTCCTAAAATTTTAAAGGAAGAAAGACTTATATATGTACAAAATAAGGGTTGATACAATGAAGGGATGGAAGATGACTGTAAGGATGAAAATTATAAAAGATTTTATAAAAGGAATTGATATGATAAGAAGATGTTTGAAAAAAGAAAGAAGAAGATTTAAAAAAAAAAAGGAGAGAATGTGATCAGGCAGGAGACTAGAACAAAGCCATACACTAGTGATTTATGGTATACTTTGATCTGTTAGAAGAAACTGTATCTCAAAATTTTAAAGAGAGAACAACTTATATATATATGCCAAAACTAAGGGTAACTACTAGGAAGGGATAAAATATGACTCTAATAATGAAAAATAAATAATGTTTTTTTTAAAAAAAAGGACTGATAAGATGTTGGTTGAAAAAGGGAAAAAGAGAAATAAAAAAAAAAAACAGTTAAAACAATTAACTTTGAAAAACTATATGAATCATGGTAAAAAAAGCCCTGAATTCTATGTGCAGTATTCCCCTAGCGCTGGAGTTCTCCCGTTCTTGATTGGTAAACTTGGTCTTGGCTGGCTGGCTGTTCATGCTGATCTTCTGGGGGAGGGGCCTGTTGCTGTGGTTCCCAAATATCTTTGCTGGAGGCGGAATTGCCCCGCCCTTGTCAGTCCCAGCTAAGCAAGCTGCTCGGGTTTGATCTCAGGAGCTTTTCTTCCCTGCAAGCTTTCCCTACGGCTTTGGAGGAGGACAGTAAAAATGGCGGTCTCCCAATCTCCACCCCAGAGGAGGCAAGAACTCAGGGCCCCGCTCCTCAGTGCGCCCCCAGAGAAAAGCAGTCAGTCACTCCCTTGTCCCCGGTCTCTGGCCGCTCTCCATGCTCACCCGGCCTGTGACCAATCGTTTCTGTCTCTGGCACCCGACCCCGTGTGGAGTCTCCAAACCCAGCAGATCCCTGCGGTGCGCTCCCGCGCCGCTCCTCCCGGGGGAGGAAGGGGAGTCTCCCCAGCTCTGCCGCTTGTCGGGTCCCTGCTGGAGGAGCAGTGGCCCGACTGGGCCGTGGATCACAGTTTATGGCAACCCCGAGCTGAGAGCCCGCGCCTCGGCTCCGTCTCTGCAGCCGGCTTCCCCAGTCCGATACCTGGGAGCTCTGCCGCACTCAGCTACCCCCGGTCTTTCTGTGACCCCGAGGGTCCTGAGACCACACTGTCCCACGAGGGTTCCACCTCCCGCTTAGCCACTGGAGCGACGTCCCTCCGCGGAGCCGACTTCTAAAAGTTCCAATTTTGTGCTCCGCTGCTCTATCACTTGCCAGAAGCGGCCGACGGAGGCCCCCTCCCCCGCCGTCTATCCTCCCGAATATTGCCTTGGATTCACTTCTCCGCACATCCTACCTTCCAGTAAGTGGTCGCTTCTCTGTTCAGAGAGTTGTTGCTACTCTCCTCTTTGATCTCCTGTTGAGTTCGTAGGTGTTCAGAATGCTTTGATCCCTATTAAGCTGAATTCCTGAGACCCTACGAAATCCAGGTCTCCTACTCCTCCGCCATCTTGCTCCGCCTAATTCCATAGTTCTTTAAGTGGTTCATTTAGTAGGGTTTCTAAATTTGTAAGCATTTGGATTAGTCATTTAAAAATATATTCCTCAAGGGGGCACCTGGGTGGCACAGTCGGTTAGGTGTCCTCTCTTAGTTTCAGCTCAGCATGATCTCAAGGTCATGGCACCAAGCCCTGCCCAGTGTGGCTCTGTGCTCAGTGGGGAGTCTGCTTAAGACACTCACTCCCTCTCTCTCTCTCTCTCTGCCCATGCCCTTTCTCTCTAATCTTTTAAAATATTTCCGTTAAAATCACTTATTTACAATTTTGGTCTTGCAGATGTTAATATTTTTATTTCCATGTTTGTTCCTAACCTATATTCTCTAACAGTTTTCTCTATACATTCTGCATAAACTACTTAAAAAAAAAATCTAATTCCACTTTATGTGGTGTTGCTGATTTCTTCCACTATTAAAAGCCTATTTCCATATTTCATTTGTGATTTTGTATTTCACGGATACATATATATCAAAAATTGTACATATTTCTTAGAAAATGAAATTTTGCTTAATATTTTGTTAACAAGTCAATTTTCATAACAAGTCTATTTTCTATTATAGTTATATAGGCACTCTTTTAATATCTACATGAACTATTGTCTATTCTTTCCCTTTCAATATTTCTGCGACCCTAGTTTTTATGTGTTTTGTAAATGGCACAGTTTCATTGTATATGTGTGTTCTCACCTTGTCTAGCAATTTTTTGTCTTTTAACTGAAGATATTATTCCGTTTACATAGATTAGGGTTGCCACATTTGTATTTATTTCCATTATCTTGTGCTTTTTTATTTTACCCATGTTATTCTTCCCTTTTTTCTCCTTTTTTGTGCTATTTTTTTATTCCAATTTTTAAGATCAGTTTGTAAACCTTGTTTTCTTTTCGCAGTTCCAATAAATATTAACACGCATTCATAACAAATCTGAAATTATAATTCCTCCTTCTGTTGATACTATAAGGACCGAAAGACACTACTTTTGACTTCTCTCCTAGCAGTCTTTTTAGTACCAGAAATTACTATTACTTATACACCGTTTTTTAAGACCACCAAATTGCCCCATGGCCATGAACTGACAACCTCAGACTCCTACATCCTGGAAGGCCCAGGCATTGCTGGAACAGAAATAAACATGCAATCCGGGTAAGGGTTGGCCTTTACTGCGTGGACAGCCTCAGTCAATACTATTTTATGAAAGTTTATGACTTGTTTGTTCCAATGTTCTAGAACTCCACAGAACAAAGAGAACAGGGACCCACTTTACAGCAAAAGAAGGTCCTAGAGAAGGCTCATGAACGCAGGCTCCATTGCCTCACATGCTATACCATACAAACTGCACAGAAATGGATAGGGTGGGAAAGAGGCCTGTCGACCACATAGCTGAAGAGCCAGCATGAAGACAAAACTCTGAGTATGAGCTCCTCTTCTCTACAGTGCTGTATACTCATTGACTCAAAGTCCTTTAGGTGGCACTGGGCTCCCAGTAGGAGGAGGACATGGTTCTGTAATCCAAGCAGTGAAGCTGGGGTTGCTGCCTCACTGCTCCCAGGATCTCCCTAGGAGACTTCATGTTTCCAGTGCCCACAACTCTGGGCTCAGGTGTTAGCGGTCCTGGTCCCCCAAAGAGGCACAATTTTGCCTGGGGACACAGTAAGGGACCATTACAATAAATCTGCTGCTCTGTACATACTTTTTTGTTTCCAGAAACCAAGAGACAACAAAAGAGGATCATTTTTGCAGATTAGTTGACCTTGATTACCAGCCTAAGGCAGGGCTCCTCTTCACAACGAAAGCAGGGACGGATGTGTGTGAGCGGTTTCCGGTTCTCTTGCGCACTGTGACTCTGAATTAACAGGTAGAGCAAACCAGCCTGAGAAAGGCATGGTGACTAGGGGTTTGGATCACTCACAGAGGAGGCTCTCCGTTAAATCAGCAAGTAAGCCACTGAGCCAGGCAGAGTGGGTAGCTGAGAGTAGGAGGAGTCTAGAATGAAAAGTAGGGAAAGGAAGCATTAAGAATCAACTACAGAGCCAAAACCAACTGCAGCAGTTGGTTTAACTTAAACTCCTTTTAAGTTCTTTTAAGATAAAAAGTCCACTGGAATTCTGATGGGACTATGCCCTGAATCCACAGGGAGAAGTGCTTCTGGGCAGCACAGGAGTGGGCTGTGATAAGGAGACGGGTACCTAGATCCTCATTCGAGTAAGGATTTGCTACCCAACTGTGAAAAGCATAACCAGGAAGCTACTATCAGCTGTTAAGTATTTTAAGGTCTTCCTCAGCTACAGAGCTAGCTGAGTGTCATGTACTTGCCCAGACAGCAAACATTTGGTGACTGAGCATAGTCCAGGTAAAAGGTCAAATAATTGACAGAAAAAACTTATTCCAAATCGTGCCACCAGTTTTCCTGAGTTTTATCTGGCTTGTATTACAATTTGACTTCCTCTGGCGAATCCTTTTCCCTTACATGAGAACTGAACTCTAGGAAGCTCTTAGACCCTGAACTCCATGTAAACATTTGCTTTCAGAGATGGTAACACTCCAGATACTTGTTTCCTATCCTCAGAAATAAAGATCAGTCTCTGAGTGGCCAATTTTCACATGTGTCACATGCTATAGACAGGTTTATTGAGCAAGTAAGCCAAGATAGTTCAGAAATGTATTTTCCTTTGTGACTAAATATATATATAATACATGTGCCTAATAGTATTCCCTTTCATTACTCTTGGTTTGAGTAGCCCTCTGAACTCCTACTCCCAGCACAGATATTCCTGAGCATTTGTATTTAATAGTTCTTAATATGTGACTATCCCCACCTTTGTGTCATGCTGAGAATATTCTAATAATGTTAAGAGGACAACTAAAAATTATACAGTCAGACCAATGTGGGAAGGTGAATAATTTTAAGATTACTTTTTAAAAATACCATAACATCCATCCTTTGCACCACCTAAACTAAAAGTAAAAACAAACTAACAAATTGTTTAAACTAAGGTTCTATACCTTCTCCCTTGATGGGCAGCTGATATTAAGATGCAGTGTCTTGATTCCTTGTATACAAGGGCCAATCTAGGAATTACGGAGATGAAACTGACGGCACACCAGCACATCTTTCAAGAACTGCTAGAAACCTTTCAGAGCCCCTTTCTTAAATGTGGATTTACAAATACACAGGCTATGATATAGTTCTCTCCCATAATCAATAATCACATAAGCAAATCATACAGACCAAAGTGGTCTTTGTCCTTGGGTCAAAAAAGACAATTTGTCAGTTACCCCATGTATCTTCAGAAGATGTTTGTCAGTATTTATTAGGATTGTTCATGCAGCTCCATAAAGACAGCATTCATTTGGTATCTTCCGGTTGCTCCATACGACTCGAGTAGGGAGACTATTGCCTAGAAATGGTCTTATTTCCTAGTATTTTTCACAAGGAAATTGTGTGTCATTCATCAGTTTTGTGGCCTTTTCTTGCTGTTTTAAGAAAGCAGAAGCGTGCTCAGTATTCAGTCACACACAGAGCAGACTCATTACAGGATTGTCAATGAGCAATTTACCAAGCAGAAAGTCAAATTAGCTTTACCGGAAAGTTGACTGTGGTGTGTTACCCTCAGTGAAAGTAGCAAGTAAAACTTTACTCACAACTGGTTACATAGGGGTAATTAAGACCATTAATCTTTTCATTGATCTTTGACTGTTGCCTACTATATTTAGCAGCTAAGATTCATGAGCTACTGGAGTGTGTCCATTGTCACAGATCTCCATCGATAGATATCCCCTAAAGAGGGCTCTAGGGTAAAAGAGCATTTATCTGATTTATGCCTATGATGTGGTTCATTCAGACCTGAAACAAATAATGGTTATGCTTTATTAAGCAATATTTGCAAACTGCAAGTCTCATGAAAATTTTAACTTCTTTCATGCTACAGAAAAGTAACACATGGTAAATGCCTTTTGAGTCATGTCTATCCATTTTTATATTTGACGGGGATATGGTTCTACTTGATAACATCCTAAAATGTTATACGGCAATGTATAATTTTTATATTTAGGTGTTCTTTTAAAACGTGAATGTTTGACCTTATTGTCCATAATTATGTCTCTGAAGGGGTAATAATCTATCAGAAAGGCATTGCTTGGTTCACAGATCACTGATATAGTTTTAACAGATGCTTAGGTGACATTATAATCTTTTCTATCCATTTGGCTGTCATAAAGGTTAGACCCATGTGTCCAACTTAGGTGATTATTTCTACAGGGCCTTTGCTCTTCTATACTAGGAACACTTAGTAATTAAGACTGGATAAAAAACTAGTGACCTTGACCAATTAGAGAATTTTTAGAATTAGGCGTGTAACTACTCTCAATATTTACTGAGGAAAATCAAGATTCAGATATTTCATTCTGGCTGCCAATAAGAAGTCAATAGAAGCCTGAGGATTTGGTATCTCGACAGCTGCAGTCTTGGAAACTTCATGGTAAGTGACCATGCCCAGTAAATAACCTCTACACCATTTCCACACTCACGTGAAACTGATCAGTGCCAATACAAATAAGTTAGTCATTACAATTTTACTGATCAAAAATGCAGAAGCAGAACATGTGCAATGAACAACGGTCTCTTGAACATTACCATTACCAGTGCCTACACACTATTTATGTTTGGGAAGAAAGCACTCCTTATGTTGTCACCTTGGTGAGAGTCAAGAATTCCATTCTTTCACCTAAATAGTTAAAGGAAAGCAAGTAGGCTTTGCAAAAAAGAACCAACCTGAGAGACTAGATCTTGCAAAAGAGATGTTCCCAGGGCACTGGAGGTGGAGGCTAACGCCAGAAGGACGAAGCAAGTGGGTGTCCAGGAACAGGCTCACCGATGGTGACAGCCTGATATCCTGCTCCATGACCCTGGCTTGTTCTCGAGGTCTTAGGCTCATTCAATTCTTTTAAGTTTTCTAAGCCATGTTCTCCAGATTTCTAATCCTTTATGCTAGTCACTCAAAAACTCTGCAATAATTTTTCTTCTGAAGTTTACCAGAGCCCACCTTTGAGGTTTTAAATCAATAATCATGATTGATGCACTGTGTTTCTAGGTATACATGCAAATATGTATGTATATAATGTCCTAACTCAATTTGCTTGATGGATTCTCCTGGCTAATGACTATTAGTCATCCATAAGATTTTTATCCTTCATGCAGATTAATATCAATAATTTTATCCATTCCTGGACTTCAGACTGCAAATCTCAAAAATGATAAATTCAGAGCTAGACATCTGAACTCATTTCTGCTAAGTATTTTTAATATTTCTTGGGCTCAAAACCTAACAATTTTTGTGAGATACTAACAGAGGCTCAAAATTTACTCATTAACATGCTTTACATAGTGTCAAGAAGGGCTAAAGTTACAGATTTAGTAACTAGGTAAATGAATATGTTTCTTCTCCATTTATAGTAGTAACCAAGTCTTAAATAGTACTTTTTTTTTGCTTCCATTACACCTAGTACTATTTCATTTTCAAAGTGCTCTTACTCCCTAATCACCTCCTACCCAGATGACCGAATTCACTCAATCATCCAATAACTATTAAGTACTAATGCTGTAACACCAGGAATTTGTTAATTAATGAAATACACATGGGTTCTGCCTTTTCCCAGCGTACTCCTCTATGGGAGATAGACAATAAAAAAAAAAATCAGATAAGAAATCTGGGTGTGAGACACAGGTTATGAAGACAACACAGTGCATGCAGAGATGGAGAATAATGTAGTATCAGCTGAAGAAAATAGTAAGGAAAGGCCTTTCAAAGAATGGGACTTTAAGAAGGTACCCAGAAGTATGTAAAGAAATTAGCCATGAATAGGATGGAGACAGGTATATATATATATATATCTGTGTTGGAGAGAGAAAGGGACAGAGAGAGAAGTAGAATATGTGACAATTTCCGTAGTACTGAGAGTTTGGAATACATTAAGAGCTGACAGGAAGTCCATGTGGCTGAATTGTTGGCCGCTGCGGAGGAATGACACTGAAGTGGGCAGACATTTCCTGTAATAATTTGTTGTCCATGGTAGAGTTTATCCTGAAGAGAGTGGGAAGCAGTTGAAGGGTTTAAGTCTAAGAAGTGACATAATTTGATGTATTTTTATTAAGCTGGCTAAAATGTGGAGAATTGAAGTTATTAAAACTGGAGTCAGGAAGAGCAGTAAGAATGCAAGGGAAGATGCTGGTTAGGCTAGAGTGGTGGCACGTGAGAGCTGGAGAGCAAAAGACTATTTTAGAGTTAGAAAATGCAGGACTCAATTGACTGTCGGGAGTTAAAGTAAGAAAAAATAAAACAAAGGGTGATTTCATGTCTAATGTATAGTGATTTTAAGAGCTTTGAATAAAATGCAGTTAGTTCTAGGCTTTGGTACTTCATCTCTCCTCCCTTTCTCCACTTTCTCCCCCTTCTACTTATCTATAGAAAGTTCGGAAAACTTCTGAAAATGAAGCCGGTATCCTAAAAACCTCTCAATACAAATACAGAAAGTTCTGAACAGACCTATAATGAATATTAAATACATAATTGGGATTGCAGTAATTTAATTCAAAAAACAATCATTCTTTTTTTTCCAAGACAATCCTGGTTCCCTTCTGAAGGCCTTGCTTTCCCTGTGGCTCCGTCAGGCAGTTCCATATCTTCTCCCCACAGCTCTGAGCCTCTGGGTAGGAGGAGAACACTGTTCTCCGTGATGGCACTTTATAGACTTTTAAAACACTTATTTTTCTTTAACAACAAATGCAGCTTTGAATCTCATGTTTTCACATGATGTTACCAACTAATCTACAATTTCCCTTTAAACTACCTAACTTCCATGTCATTTCTTTTGATTTCTTCACGATTTTAGGTCTATTAGAAGGACTCGTTATAAGTGGTCTTTATGATCTTTATTCTTACCAATAGCCACAACCTCTCCATAGTCTCAATTTCATGCAGCCTTCTCTGGGAACTAAAAGTGGTACCATGTTAATGTTAATTTCCTGTGATGGTTATTGTGTGATTATAGAAGACAATATTCTTATTTATAGAAAATGAAGTATTTGGAACAGATGGAAATTGATTTTAACAATGTGCTCTCAAATGGCTGGGGGAAAAATAAAGATTTTTATTTGTACTATATGTTTAACATTTGTGTAAGTATGATATTGTTGCAAAGTTTTAAAAATACACACCAACAAATGTATAAAACGTCATAATAGGTGCCCCAGTATTCCCATAGATGAAGTCCCACCTTAGAAGAATTCACAGCCTATAATCACTGAAAATAGAATGCAGCAATTCACTGTGAATAAAGTGAAGGCAGAGAAGGCAGCGAAAACGTGCAGTGTGCGAGCTCATGAGAAAAAAAATATTTTGTTGGAGGAGCTCTATAATACACTTTCAATATAAGTCTAGATTCAACCCTCCAAAACACTTCCCAGCACATGGAGAGAAATATCAGAGTTTCCCAAGCAGCTTTAAAACTGCTACAAGGTACGGCTCTAATGACCTCTCAGCCCTCATCTCGAGTACTGCTCTTGGATGCTCCCACACAGTAGCAAGTAATGTATTTCACAAATATCAAACAAAGGTGGTTGTGTTTTTTTTCCTCTCTCGTTAAAATGTTTTTTAAAAGTTCAATAATTATTAAACAGGAATTAGAAGAGGAAACGTGGCAGGTAAGGATGTACAACTGAGAAAAAAAAAGCCTTCCTTTGTTTAAAGTTGGGGGCTGTCCCAAGTTATCTAAGAGGTCAGACTCCTCAGATATCCGTGCTGCCTTCTCTGCAGTGAGGTAATTTTTTGGGGGGGGGTGCGGGGGAAGGCTTTTTAAACAGCCTGGAAATCCCAAGTCAGCAAAATTACGCGTGGGGAGGAAAACGTGTCCTGATTCAGCTCTCTGAGGAGTTGGACCAGGTCAAGCTCTCAAGTGGGTTCAGGTAGGTCCAATCACAATTCAGGAGTCCTGCATGCAAGCCCATCTTCTCCCCTGCTCAGCCTCAACAGATCAGTGCTCTCAGTCAGGCTTGCAGATGATGCCAGACTGGCCAAAGAAGCAAGAAGGGGCCCCTTTAATTTCCAGGTCGTGAAGTAGGAATGCTGGCCAGGCCATGAGCATAGCTTGATTTATAACTGTTATCTACTGTCTGTAGACATTTAATGTGTAACCTTCATTTTGACTCTAACCCAATCCTGAAATCTTAGGGGTGGGCCTGCTCATCTCTTAGCATTCTATCAGTTTCCCTGTCCCAGCAACTTGGGCTGCTGGTTCCTTCGTGTGTCTGCAAGCTCTTTCCCACTTGAGGACCCTCACCTGCTAAACTTCTGCCCATTAAGATCTTTCCTGGCTCAGGTGTCCACGCCATACAGGTCTCCTGCCAACTCCTCCCAGCTACCGTACGTAAAACAGCACACCTGCCCCCTTTATTCTCTTGCTGTTTACCCCTGCTTTATTTTGTCCATATCACCTAAACTCTCTGAAACCAAAACTCTGTTTCTTATTTATCTGCCCTCTGGAAAGTGAAGGCCACGAAGGCAGGAATTAAATCTTTTTCATCATGTGCCCCCAACACTTAGAGTACAGTATAGTTTACCAATAAATACCAGATAAATGGATGAGTGAACAAGAAAAGGATATGAATGTGATTTTATTTTAAAACAAAATTGCAAACAATTTGAATACATAAGTTTGTAACATCTAAAATAAGCAAGTGTTACATAAAAGCTAAGTGTCTAAAATATTGGAAAGATCATGATCATATAATTATTTGTTTCAAAGATGCAAAAAGCATAACAAGCAAAGCTACATCGAAAAGTATGCAACACTTCATAAAAAAAAATTTAAATAGCTTAGAATTGCAAGGAGAAAGAACATTTGATAAAATTTTGCATTAACAAGACTCATTTTCTCGGTCTTGTAAAACTCCTGAATAGCTAAATTAAAATGTTAAATCTATCATGTTAGCAGATTACATAACTGGTCACAAGGTCACACGATCACTGTCAAATTTAGTCTGGTTCAGCGCTGAACATTTTAGTAAACTTGATGACTGAAAAAAAAAAAAAACATATGCACAGTAAGTTTGAACATTATCCAAGCCAGGGAAAGAGGTAACTATAAACAAATAGGATAAAAATATTAGAAAACATTTCAAAATACTTTTAAAGGATAAGACTAACCCAAGAATGCTGTGAGTAGGTGAATACCAAAGGGAAAATTATATTCTGTTTAGTAACAAGTGACCTATACCAATAAATAAATATTTTGACACATAAGTAAATATAAAAACTGAATTCTAAGTAAGCAGTCATTTGACCTTAGACAAATCATTTAACATTTTGAGGTTTAGCATAATGAGTTTGGGTGAAATCAGTAAATAGAGTGAAAATTACATACTGAAGTTTTGTGACTTCCTCAAATGGGACAATTTTTTAAAAATTTTATTATGTTAGTCACCACATGATACATCATTAGTCTTTTTAAATTTTATTTTATTATGTTATGTTAATCACCCTACATTGCATCATTAGTTTTTTTTTTTTTTAAGATTTTATTTATTCATGAGAGACAGAGAGAGAGAGAAAGAAGCAGAGGGAGAAGCAGGCTCCCAAGGAGCAGGGAGCCCGACGCGGGACTTGATCCCAGGACCCTGGGATCATGACCTGAGCCGAAGGCAGACGCTTAACCATCTGAGCCACCCAGGCGCCCACATCATTAGTTTTTGAAGTAGTGTTCCATGATTCATTGTTTGCGTGTAACACCCAGTGCTCCATGCAGAACGTGCCCTCTTTAATACCCATCACCAGGCTAACCCATCCCCCACCCCCATCCCCTCTAGAACCCTCAGTTTTTTTCTCAGAGTCCATAGTCTCTCATGGTTTCAAACGGGACAATTTTAAAGTTGATGCATGTGTTAGTAAAAGACAGTGGAATGAACAAACAAGAAGGACTTTATATCTGCTTGCTTAAATACCATTTTCGTGAGGCAGAATCAGGAGAATATGTTATTTTCTTACAAGTACATAGGACCAAATGGGATTTCACTATTTATCAAAACCATGATTTTCAAATACTGGTAAGTTTCAGGAATGAAAAGTTCTTCATGGTAAAATGATACTCATAATCAGTTCATGTTGAAGTAATTTGTTTTTCAATTTTCTTTTTTTTTAAGAATTTATTTATTCATTTGAGACACAGAGATACAGAGAGACAGAGAACATGAGCAGGGGGAGAGGCAGGAGAGGGAGAAGCAGGCTCCCTGCTGAGCCAGGAGCCCGATGTGGGGCTCCATCCTAGGACCCCAGGATCACGACCTGAGCCGAAGGCAAATGCTTAAACTCTGAGCCACCCAGGCGGCCCTGTTTTTCAATTTTTAATTACTTAATTTATCAGTACAATAAAGTAAGTGGTGATATTTACACTGTATCTTAAATTTAGTTTTTAAAATCACCAGATAAATGATAATGACTGTGGTGGGCAAAATCATAAAAATGGGTCTTGCATGACTCCCATTCTCTGGTTATTATTCAATCAAACACTAATCTAGGTACTGCTGCAAAGGGACTTTGTTGATGGAAGGAGGTTACTAATCAACTGACTTTAAAATAGGGAGAGCATCCTAGATTTTCCAGGTGGGCCCCATCTAATCACTTGAACCTGAAAAGCAAAGAAATTTCTCAGCTGGAAGCAGAGATGTGGCAGGAGAAGCAGAGGGGAGGTGAATCAGAAAGGAAAATGACTCAACTAGATATTACCTTACCAGCTTGGAGATTGAGGAAAGGGACGTGAATTAAGAAATGTGAGTAGTCTCTAGAAGAAGATAATGACTCCTGGCTGACAAACAATAAGAAAACAGAGACTTTAGTCCTAAAACTGTATGGAACGGAGTTCTGCCAACAACTTGAATGAGATTAGAAATGGATTCATCTCCCCAGCTGCCAGAAAGAAACATAGCACTGCCAAAACCTTGATTTCAGTCCAGTCAACCCCAAAATCGCATCTACAAAATGTAAGATAATGCATTTTTGTTGTTTTAAGTCACTGTGTGGTAATCTGTTTTGTAGCAATAAGATGCTAATGAAATGCCAGAGATCAAAACTATATATTCAATCATTCTGTAGATTACAACTACGTTTAAACTACGTATTCTTAGAGGTGGAAAAAGATGAAATGACTTTTGGTACTTATAGAACTGATTATTTTTAGACAAATTTCCTTTAGATTGCCTACAGTAAGCTGCTATAATACTGTTGAAATGCTTTCGAGGCCCAAGGTGGAGTCACTTATCCCCAGGGTGCCATGTCAGCCTACTGAAACTTAGATAACTTTTGTGTCCCTGTAAGTGCCTTGCTTGGTCAGAAACACAGCATATCCAGTCAGCCATTCCCAAAATGCCAAGCCAGCTGTGAGGTCTGTATTTAATTCTTTGTTCCTACTCACCCAAAACAAGGTTGACGATGTGGTCCCAGCTAACCAGATTATTGTCTTTTGCTTCCTTGTTCTTTATTTTTCATCCTACAAAAGCTACCTTCTGCCCGATTCTGCAGTTCTCCAAATGCAGGCTGTCTACTCAGGATAGCCTGTTTAAAGTTTAGTTTGTATCATTAAGTTGTCCTCTTTAGTCATTTTTTAACAATACAAACACACACATGTGCATATTCATGAGCACAATCTATGTAGTAAAAGAAACAAGTATTAGAGAGTTATTAATTATACACCAAAGACAGTATGTCACAAATAGCCCTTGTTTTTACCCTATACTAATCTGTAGGTTTTCAAACAATGGGCATTTGTATCCATGATTTCCAGTTTGATGCCTGTCTGCTACGGCACATTTTTTTTAAGTAGCAAGTGCTTTTTAATACCTCCAAGCATTATTGTCTAACAAAATGCTCCTTCACTGCATTCAAGGATGCAGTCTTAATGTAAAGATTAGAGTTGTCAGAGACTGGGCATCAACTGATAATTGCTCATTTCTCATCTGATATTTTCTGTCTTGTGAGGAGACTGAGATTTTAATTTCTATAAGGTCAAATTGGTCTTGGTGCAAAACAGAATCATCCTCCTAATCATAATGTTGCTGAAATGTCTTAATAATCAGTTTTGCTTCCCTAACCTTGAACAACTGAATTTTCATTTCATTAACTCTTTTTCCCTTATTACTAAAAATATTTATTCTGGCTATAATGGTAATCTAATTTACCAATTGAAATGCTTTGCATCACAGTTACTTTTACACACATCTTAGTCTCCTTAGTAAATTTAAATCTCTCTTGAGGTCACTGAGATTTTCTGTGTCATCTTTTTATAGTCCCTAGCACAGGATCTTTCCCCAAGTTTGCACTGAATTCAAAATAGTGTTTTGACTATCTAGCACAATATTTCCTGCAAACGTTCATGGATTCCCCACTGATTAGTGGAGTGGAGTCACATCCATGTTATAGTCGTCTTTCCAAAAAACCTTAGAACTCTCTGAAATAAATGGGCTATGTTCTCTGTTTTATTAAGAAGGCTAATTGTAACAAAAACTATGGAGGACATTAGGAGAAAGAAGGGAAAAGTGAAGGGGGGGGAATCAGAGGGGGAGACAAACCATGAGAGACTAAGGACTCTGAGAAACAGACTGAGGGTTTCAGAGGGGATTGGTGTGGGGGGATTGGTTAGCCTGGTCATGGGTATTAAGGAGGGCACGTATTACATGGAGCACTGGGTGTTATACACAAACAATGGATAATGGAACACTACATCAAAAACTAATGATGTACTATATGGTGACTAACATAATAAAAAAACAAAAAATAAATAAAACAAAAACAGTAAGCATGTGGACTGAGAATTTCTGGTTACTCCCATGAGTAAAACCTGAAAAACTCATGATTTCCTGGATTCTAGTGATCAGTTTAATTGCAGTCCCTAAAACTCCACTAAAAGTTTCCTTGCTAATTAATTATAAAACCATTACCTACTTCCATCTGAAGCAGCCAGTATCCTAGGACTTGCTCTATGATTCGCTACCATTCCCATATTCCAAAATCCCTGGACCGTGCTGCTCTCATGAATGGCTCATCTGACTTTTTCCAATCCACAGGCTTCAAACCACAAACTCTTGCTGACTAAATGAGGGAGACTTTAATGGATTTCAACTGAATGGGAGAGAGGGGGAGTCTCCTTTTCCTCTTGCCTGCCTGTGGCCTCTCTCCCCCTTCAAGTTACTTTCACTTACGGTGCTTTCACTTGGGTGCTAGAGCTAGTATCCTATTGTAGAACAATTGAGATCACAGACTCTAAAAGCCAAACCTAAGCTCAGTTCCACTTTCTGACTAGTTGTATAATCTTGTACCCTCTGCTTAATGATGCTAAGGTAGGATTGTTACTCGGTGCTTTTGTTAAAGAGGTACATGTCCTGAAAGGAGTCAAGCTGAGCAATGACCTATCAAACATGCCTTTATTAAATTTATCTTTTTCATCACTTTGAATCTCAAACATAATAAAGTTAGGAAAGAAAAAAGAAATAGAGAAAGGAGAAATCTACTGGATGCACCTGAGCCTGCTGCTATAGGAACAACAGACAACACCGTCTGTTGTTCTGTGTCTTTTGCTGTGCCTCCATGGCAGGGAGGAGCTCCAACCATAGAAGCTCATGGGAGCTCTACGGTATTGAATTGTACTCAGTCTGGTCATGTACAAAAAGGGTAAGTGTCAAAACCCAATTCATGATGAGTACATTTCTAGTTTTTCTATTACATCTAATTGTATTGAGTTATGTAACATAATGATATTTTCCTATTGTAACTGTACTTTCTGATGGTGGAATGTGTACTCATTCATTAATTCACTTACCCAGCCGTGAAAACCTTCGTGTGCACAGCCTGATTCACTTCACTTCCTGGCACTGCACACTAGCTATATGATGTCAAAAAAACATAAGTCAGTACTAAGGGAAGAAAATACATTATCAAATCACCAATGTATATTATATAAGAGTGTTTCCTGTTGAAATATATATTAAAAGGGTGCCTGGGTGGCTCAGCTGGTTAGGCTTCTGTCTTTGGCTCAGGTCATGATCCTAGGGTCGAGCCCCACATGGGGCTCCCTGTGCAGTGAGGAGCCTGCTTCTCCCTCTCCCTCTGCTGCTCCCCCTGCTTGTGCTCTCTCTCTCTGTCAAATAAATAAATAAAATCTTTAAGTGTGTATATATGTATGTGTGTGTATATATATATATATATATATATATAAATTTCATGAAAGAGTTAGTGGCTCAAATGAGGGGAAAATGTCACCCTGGAAAGAATCAAAGGCCTCACTGAAAAAAAAAAAAAAAAAAAAAAAACAAGAGAAATATCTCCAGCCTCAATCCTGCCCCTGAAAATAACACTGTACCATTCAGATTTATCCACTTTTAAAAATAATGTACCCTCATATTTTACACCAAAAATAGTAAAAGTCTTTTAGTGAGAACTATAATGTAAACTCTATATTAGAAGCTTTAACATTGAAATTCATAATTCCTTGTCCTATAAGTACAGAAAGATTATGAAAATAGTATGTAATGATCAACTTTTGAAATGTCAAAATGCTAAATTTACATCAACAATATATGAATGTTTCTTTAGACAGTAAGCCTTGACTAAAAGTTGATCCATGTATGGTTAGCTTATTTGAAAAATAGTTTTTGGAAATTCTAGTGAGGTGATATTTTAAAATATTCTCTATACATGGATAATTTGCTGAAACCTTGGATATTACTTAAACTACAGGCTATCAGTCAAATATCCAGGTCAAAAAAAATCCAGATTTACACTCTTTATTTATTCACATGGCGTTTTTAAAGTCCATCATCCCTGTTCTTAGAATGTTCTTTGCTTTCATAAGGTGTCACCAATATGAGGTGTTGTATTCTCCAATCTCATTACCACCTATGGACTGATTTCGTGTAAACCCCACCTAAAATCATCAAGCTTCACACTGATGAGAATTTATTATGTTAATTTTATTTCTGTGCTCTTCTTTTCCTAGCTAGAGTATTAACTACATTACAAGGGGGTTACTAACATTATCAAAAGCTCCCCCCCAAGACAATTTTGGTAATTACCTCCATCAGCTACCAAAGGAGCATGCAGCTCACTCTTGATTTCTTATTGTTTTAACCTGAATTCAACCACATTTCATATGAAAACTCAAAAATTCAAAACAATCAAAGAGTCAAATTCTGATGATCTCTTCAAAATAACAGGGCAATGCAATATTAGAGAAATTTCTCCATGGCACTTAAGGCTAAAATAATTCAGTTGTATTTTAGAAAGCTTGTTAGAGGAAGTCTCAAGCAAGCAAAATTAACCAAATTCCTGTAAGAGATTAGAAAGTTATTAATTCTCTTGTTAATAATTTAATAGAGAACCCACCTTTCCAGTCCTACTTATTTCTGTTAGAGTAATGCATTCTCTAATAATAAGCATGTTTCCCTGTCCTGAGAGCTACAACTACTCACTGTTCAGTTATCAGCTACGATCCACCACTCCACAGTATAGTGTATCAGCAACTTTATAATTTGTGATGGCAGAGTTGAAGGGATCAGAAAAGAACACCTAATGGCAGTGGGTTTACTTGGATTATCAGCATATGGATGGACTGAGTTCCTGATGTAAAAACCAAGGAATGAGGTCTATGAAGAAGAGATGGGTAAGGTTGGGGCAGATGAGAGTAGACACATCTTCTGCCATAATCATGGAGAAGCAGGAAAGGTAGGCTACAAATTGAAACAGGCATGCACAGGCAAGAGAACATAGGAATCCAGAGTGGGAAACTGAGAGAGAAGCTGCATTGTTCCCTGTTTCCATCTAGTTCCTGGTTCTACTAGACCGTCATAAAGCCAGACTTGCACTTACTGCCCCAGGGGGCTTTGGAGATAGTATTCTAAATAAGGTCTTTATTTTTTTTTTTTGTTTTGTTTTCACTAGTATGATTTCTGTATGTGAAAGTTGATTTCTAGTATGTGAAACTACAGAATCTTAAGTAAGGTACTCATGTACTTTATCTCACCAAAATACATTTAGCATTTCATAATTTGCTACCTATTTGTAGCTCTTTGTTTCTCAAATTTACAATTCTAATTTGATTCAATCTATGATCCTCTTTAAAATAATGGAATATTGGGTGCCTGGGTGGCTCAGTTGGTTAAGCGACTGCCTTTGGCTCAGGTCATGAGCCTGGAGTCCCGGGATCGAGTCCCACATCGGGCTCCCTGCTCAGCAGGGAGTCTGTTTCTCCCTCTGACCCTCTTCCCTCTCATCTCTCTATCTCTCATTCTCTCTCTCAAATAAATAAATAAAATCTTTAAAAAAAGAAAATAATAGGAATATTGAATAAAGTTTGCTATACAATTTTTTGAATACGCTCCATGATCCCAGCTAATATGGCAATTTGAGTTCAAATAGTAAGTATGGCAAATCTATTAACTTCAAGTATATATTTTTGGAATTCCATATGCTCTCAATTTGAAGACATTTTAAAGTTGATTTATATCAGTAATTTATAACTAAAGTCTGAGATATCTAAGATTATAAAGAGTAGTTCCAAATATTCTATATTTTTGGCATGACTTCATTTAAAAAATGTTTTAAATCACTCAAATGTATATAACCTCACATTTTAACAAACTGTTTATCTCTAATACATTGTCTTATCTCTTCTAGTTTATTCTTTGAAGGGTCTTCGGAATAAAACTTTTTCTTACTATCTCTGGGATTAAATTTGAAATCTTGGAAATGTGTCATTTTTTTCCTTGCATTGTTATATGTGCATATCTGCTCATGAAATTTTACAGTAGGCACATGTCATAGAGTACATGCCCCACATGCAACTAAATGTGTAAGAGCAAGCAAGGCTCAATCATTACATAGTACATAAAGTATGGATGAGTAAGTGAAAATGTAATAGGTATATAGCATAATGAAATCATCTTACATATAGTTCTTATGTCAGTTTTGCATTAACTTAAGAAATTGTTCTGTATAATTGGTGAATCACTTTGTAACATTATTCCCACTACTGTAATCCCCACTTTCTGGATAGAATATTTAACCTTCAATAATGAAAATTAAAAAAAAATACTTAAAAGGACAATATACATGTTAAAAAATTTACCACTTCTAAAAACTTACATGTGAGTCAAAATTCCCAGAAACTGTGAAATAAATATATGAATTAGAATCTCACACTGATATGAGTTTAACTTGTCACTCATAACCTATAATTTAAGATTGGTTTATTCATCAAAACTTTTATTCTCACTAACTCTATATTTATAGATTTACAGAAAACAATAGCAGATTCATTAATTTCCTTACTATCCCAAGATCAAGACAGAATGATAAAAACAAATAAAACCACAAAACTGATAAGGAATAAGAAAGGAGATATTAGAAAATTGTTAGAAAAGGAGACCTTTCAATGAAAGTCTGACTATGCAGGAGTAGAAATTAATTGAATGTACAGGATAAACTGCAACCTAATGTGCTTCCAGAGGCAGGTATGGACAAGAAGCAGTTCTTCTTCCCAGTGAAACTCCAGCAGAGTTAGGACTCAGCAATGTTAGGAAGAGAAGATGGCAGAAGAATCGTGACTGGGGGTTGGGAACAAGGGATTATCTAAAAGTCTTATAAGGATGATTTTCAACATTGCATGCATTAGGACATCTTTTAACCAGCTAAGGGATCAGAAAGTTCTAGAGTGGATTAACATAATGGTAAAGCCAAAATCTCCACATTTGGCAAAAGCTTCATTCAGCTCTACACAATCTCCCTAAAGCAAAACTCACAAATTTACTCAATCTTTCCACTTACACCAAGAAGCCAAACAACCTTTATGCTCCTTGCTGAAATACAGATGACCAAAGATCATGAACTTTTTAAAGAAAGTACAGCATGAAAAACAAATCATATATAAATATATAAATATATAAATAAGATGATGCAGGAAGAAAAAAAGGAGTAATAAAACTTAAGTCATTAAATCTCTAAAACATATATGTTTGGAACTGAGCCATTAGCACTATGAGAAGGCTTTTGGAAACTAAAATTATGGTGGAATAAATTAATTTAAAAACGTAGTAAAACAGAGTGAAGATGAAGTCAATGAAGTTTCTCAGTGAGACAAAATGGAGAGAGAAAAAATACAAAAAATTAAGTCAATAGCTCCATCAATTGACAAGTAAAAATTCCAGAAAGAAAAACAGAAAGGAGTAATTAGCAAGGATAACACTTGAGAAGAGAAAGACGGTAGTATTTAGGGGCGACTGGGTAGCTCAGTCGGTTAAGCATCTGCCTTCGGCTCAGGTCATGATCCCAGGGTCCTGGGATAGAGCCCCGCATCGGGCTCCCTGCTCAGCAGAGAGCCTGCTTCTCCCTCTCCATCTGCCTGCCCATCTGCCTACTTGTGCTCTCTCTCTCTCTCTCTCTCTCTCTCTCTCTCAAATAAATAAATAAATAAATAAAAATCTTTTTTAAAAAAGTACTATTTAGAGACAGCCAGATGCAGAAAAAGCATTTGGCAAAGTACAACATCAATTCATAATAATAATTTAATAAAAAACCCTCCTAACAAAGTAGGTTTAGAGGGAATATACCTCAACATAAAAAGACCATATATGAAAATGCACAGCTAACATCATACCCAATGTTAAAAAAAACTGAGCGCTTTCCTTCTAAGATTAGGAACAAGACAAGGATATCCACCCTCACCACTTTTATTCAACATAGTAAGGGAAGTCCTAGCCACAGCAATCAGACAACAAAAAGATATCAAGGGAATCCAAAAAGATATCAAGGGAAGTAAAATTTTCACTATTTGCAGGTGATATGATACTATATATAGAATACCTTAAAGACTCCACCAAAAAACTACTAGAACTGATAAATGAATTCAGTAAAATCACAGGATACAAAATAAATATACAGATATCTGTTGCATTTTATACACTATTAATGAAATAGCAGAAAGAAATTTTAAAAATAATCCCATTTACAATTGCACCAAAAAGAATAATTAACATAGGAATAAACTTACAGAGGTTAAAGACCTGTTCTCTAAAAATTATAAAACGCTGATGAAAGAAATTAAGAATGGCACAAACAATGAAAAGGTGTTCCATACTCATAGATTGGAAGAACCGATATTGTGAAAATGTTCACAACCCAAAGCAATCTACAAATTCAGTGCAATCCCCTATCAAAGTACCAACAAAATTTTTCACAGAACTGGAATATATAATACTAAAATTTGTATGGAACCACAACAGACACAAAATAAGCAATCTTGAAAAAAAGGACAAAGCTAAAAATATTACAATCCCAGATTTCAAGATATATTGTAAAGCTGTAGTGATCAAAACAGTATGGTAGGGGCGCCTGGGTGGCTCAGTTGGTTAAGCGACTGCCTTCGGCTCAGGTCATGATCCTGGAGTCCCGGGATCGAGTCCCGCATCGGGCTCCCTGCTCAGCAGGGAGTCTGCTTCTCCCGCTGACCCTCTTCCCTCTCGTGCTCCCTAACTCTCACTCTCTCTCTCTCAAATAAATAAAATCTTTAAAAAAAAAAAAAAACAGTATGGTATTGGAACAAATATAGACACACCCATCAGTGCAACAGAACAGAATTGAGAAATAAACCCATTCTTATATGGACACTAGTCTTCAATAAAGGAGGCAAGAATATACAACAGGCATAAGACAGTGTCTTCAACAAATGGTGCTAAGAAAACTAGACCACTTTCTCACACCATATACAAAATTAAACTCCAGATGGATTAAAGACCTAAATGTGAGACCTGAAACCATAAAATTCCTAGAAGAAAACATAGGCAGAAATTCCCTTGGCATCGGACACAGAAACATTTTTCTAGATATGTCTCTTCTGGCAAGAGAAGCAAAAGCAAAATTAAATTATTGAAACTATACCAAAATAAAATTCACTTGTTCACAGTGAAGGAAACCATCAACAGAACAAAAAGGTAACCTGATGAATGGGAGAGGATATCTGCAAGTGATATATCCAATAAGGAGTTAATATCCAAAGTATATAAATAACTTACACAGCTCGACACCAAAAACACAAATAACCCAATTAAAAAAAAAAAATGGGCAGAGAACCTGAAAAGACATTTTCCAAAGAAGATGTACAGATGGCCAACAAACACATGAAAAGATGTTCAACATCATTCATTATCAGGGAAATGCAAAGTAAAACCATAATGAGATATCACTTTATACCTGTCAGGATGGCTAAAATAAAAAACACAAGAAATAACAAGTGTTGGCAAGGATGTGGAGGAAAAGGAACCCTTTGCACTGTTGAAGGGAATGCAAACTAGTACAGCTACTGTGGAAAACAATATGAAGGTTCCTCAGAAAATGGAAAATAGATTTCCATGTGATCCAGTAATTCCAAAGAAAATAATTTGAAAAGATACATGCACCCCTATATTTATTGCAATATTTATAATAGACAAGATATGGAAGCCACCCAAATGTCCACGCATAGGTGAATGGATAAGAAGTGACTTTCTATACGTGTCAATACTACTCAGCCATAAAAAAGAATGAAATCTTGCCATTTGAAAAACATGGGTGGACGTAAAGGTGAAATAAGTCAGTCAGAGAAAGACAAATGCCATATGATTTCACTCATATGTGGAATTTAAGAAAAAAAACAGATGAACAAAGAAAAAAAGGACTAAAATAAATTGGACCCTTACATAATACAGAAAAAAAATGGGGGTTTGCCAGAGGATGGGCAGTAGGGGATGGGTGAAATAAAGGGCATTAAGAGTACATTTATCTTGATAAGCACTAAGAAATGTATAGAATTGTTGAATCATTATATTGTACACCTGAAACTAATATAACACTATGTTAATTATACTTGATAAATAAATAAATAAATAAATAAATAAATAAATAAATAAATAAATAAATAAAAATTTGAAAAAATTAAAAATAAAGACGTACAGATGAAAAAGCTTAGGCTTTCTATACATGTAAACTGGTAAGGGTCTAGGGGAATTCTGTATTATCTTGGCAACTATTTTTAATTTTAAAATGATTCCAAAATACAAAGGTTATTTAAGAAAACATTTTTCTACTGTTTGTCTATATGTTTTCAGATCCATCTCCTACTCTTCGTTTGCAATTGGCCATACAAATGAAAATGAATCTTGGTTCTTACCTCACACCATATTTAATAATTAGCTCTAAGTTGGTCACAGTTGGTCTTAAATGTAAGACATAAATTTATTAAATTATAGAAGAAAGCACAGAAGAAAATCAATGTTGCCTTAGGTTAGGCAAATAATCCTTAGAAAAAACAACAAGTATGAAACAAAAATTATGAATTGCAATGTCAAAATTAAAAACTATGTTTTTTAAAAGTTACTATTAATAAAATAAAAATGCAAACCACAAACTGAAAATATTTGTAAAAACATTTAATAAGGGATCTGTATCCAAAATATATAAAGGACTCTTCCAACTCAATAAAAACTTAAACATCCCAATTAAAAATGGGAAAAAAATGAACAAATGATATTTCTATTGCAAATAGGGCCATGAGAAGATAATCAGTCATTACTGAAATATAAAAAGTACAATGAGATACCACTGCATACCATCTAGAATGACTAAAAGCAATAATAATTATTGGTTAAAATAAAGATCTAGTGAATTTCTCAAGCATTGCTAAAAATGCAAAATGGCCAACCACATTGGAGAACAGTTTAATGGCTTCTTATAAACAAACTCTTACCATATGATACACATATTCTACAGATGCCAATGCTTTTAACCAAGAAAACTGAAAGCACATCTCAAAACAATACTTCCACACAAATATCCACAGCAGCTTTATTCATAATAGTCAAAATTTGGAAAAAACTCAAAAGACTATCTGTTGGTAAAAGAATAAACAAACTGTCATATACCCACACAATAGTAAGTATTCTGCAATAAAAGGAAAAAACAAAACTACTATTACTTTCAACAACATGTATAAATCTTAAAAGCTTCATTCAAAGAAAGTAAAAGAAGCCAGACACAAAAGACTGCTGCATGCCACATGATTCCATTTATATGACTGTCTGGGAAAGGCAAAATTATAGTAATAAAAAGCAGATCACTGATTTCCAGGGCCAAGTGTTTAGGACAGAGGACTGATATCAAAAGCACATGTGTGTAAAGTCAATAATCCACCCCCCCACACAACAAATATGTTCATATAATAATCAGTTGTACCTATCAATGTTACCTTATTTGGTAAAAGGGAATTTGCAGAGGTGATTAATGTAAGGACCTTCAGAAGGAGATATTATCCTGGATTATCCAGGTGGGTCTTTTGTAAACACAATGAACAGTTATAAGAGTCAAGAGGGGCGTAGGAGGAGTGGCATCAACAGGAGAACCAACGGGACAACTGAAGACTGAAACGATAAGGCCAAAAGCCAAGAAATACTGACAGCCTCTAGAAACTGCAAGAGGAACGCAACAGATTTTCCCCTTGAGCTTTCAGGAGCTAGCTCTGACAGTACTTCATTTTTGTTCCCATAAGATGTATTTTAGACTTCTATTGTCTAAAAGTCTAAAAGGATACATTTGTGATGATTCAAAACACACATTTTGTGGTAGTTTGTTTCAGTCACAATAGTATACTAACCTAGAACATGAGGGAACTTTTATGTGATGGAAATGGTCTGTATCATAATTGTGGTTGTGGTTTTAAGACTATATAAATGTATCAAACCTCACTGAACTATAAACTTTTATTAATTATATGTAAATTATATAAAGCTGATTTAAAAATTGTATTTTGTTACATACATTTGATGCCCATTATTTCACCTAAATTAACCTGCAATACCCTAAACTTCCCATCGTCTTCCTATTGATATCTTAGCATCCTTTCAAAGGTAGCTGAATCTACAAAGTCTTCCAAGATAACCCGAGCTCCTTATATGCTCCATTAGCTCTCAAATGATCTCTCTCACATATCTCGTATCATTTTCTGCCCTGTGGTATAAATAATTGTAATAACTCATCTTCCCTGGTAAATTGAAGGCCTCTCAAGACCTAGCACCATGAAGCTTTCGGTTCAGAATGCATCCAGCACAGATCCTCCCAAATAGTATCTATTTCATAAACATCTGCTGAAAAAATAGACTAATTAATTCATGCTTTTATTTAATCAGCAACCATTGCCTAAGTCATTACTATGTACCTGGTTCTGTATTAGATACTAGGTATTAAAATGTCTTTTCTGGTGATCACGAAGTTCTTTTTCTTTTTTCCATCGATAGCCAGAGATTTGGTACATTTATTGTGCTAAGAGTTCCTATTTGTCCATAAAAGAGAGCAAGATAAACACAGTACAGACATCTCCTAAGGTGATTAAATAGCACTCAAACAGCCCTGTGAATCTGGACTCCATTCATTCTCTCAGGTATGGAGATCCACACTGCCTGGATGACCTGTGATGTCAGTGTGTTACTGCCTACAGTCCTGATTCCTGCTTTATTCAACAGTGTGATGAGCCAGCTATTCAATTTCTTCCTCTGAACTCCAAAGGCACTACTCTATGCTTCTAATTATGTAATAGATTCTGCTGTGGTGGCGACCGCTGCCACATTTTTACCGTGTATAGCCCAAGCTTTGTATCATGCAATCGCATTCAGTAACAATCTAGCTGGTCCACAAAAGACAGGCAAATAATCTAGCCTGGATGATAACATTATACTTTATGTTAAAATTGAAACTCTGGGCTAATGAAGTTTCTGGGAAAAAGAAGATGACCCCAGTATACACTGGCTGGATTGCATTTTTATGTTGGCATGTACAATTTTCACTTCACAGGATTCCTATGAGCCAATTTTATTCTTACAGAGCTTTGAACTAAACCATTGTGTTCACTGGTCTCATAAAAGTTTGATATCTGATTCATCTACTACTTCTCTTATTTTTATAGAAATAGTACTAAAAAATGGAAAGCTGTGTTTCATGTTTTTATTTTATTACAGAAAAACCTCTAAAATATCACCTATATGGAGCTGCAAATGATACTAATTTCTCTTCTCACAGGTTAGAAGAGATGTAGCTTTCTTTTTCTTTCTTTCTTTCTTTTTTTTTTTTAACATTTTCTCAATTCCGGAAGATTTTAGCTCTACTTCTTTGGCAATGATTTCTTTAAAGTCCCTTTAGCTGTCTATCAGTGTTTGCAAAGTTTCTTAATTCTGGAAAAATACTAGTCATTTATACTGGGACACTATTTTTTAAAGCATGTTTCAAATCTAATATCTTTAAGCTTTTACCCTAATGTTTTTTTTTTTCAAAAATAAGGCATATTTGAGAAATTTTACAGTGAATGCCTGCTCTTTCACATACATATCCATTCCTCTATCCATTCATGAATCCACTTTATTTTGCACAGTTAGAAGTAAATTAATTGCAGACATCAGTAATTTTTCCTCTAAATATTTTCAAACAGAGCATTACTAGAGTTCAGTATTTATTTATAATTTTTTCTTTTGATATAAAATTAATACACAATGAAATACACATTTTTTAAATGTTCATTTACTGATATTTGACATAGCCTACAGCTGTGTAACCAAAATCTCTGCCATATATACATATGAACTTCATTCCCAGACATCTCTCTCAATATCCAGTCAATATCCCCTAAACTACCCTCAGGGTCAGTCTCAACTCTGATTTTCCCCCACTTTATATTTTACTAGCTAGTTATCTAAATTCTTAAGCCAAGAGATTTAATGAATTTGAAACAAAAACTACGAAAACAGGAGAATGGTCCAGAATGACTGAGTAAAGACCTCTGAAAATCTGCTTCTTCATAAAAGCAAAAAGAACACTAACAAAAATGGTCAAAATCAACTTTTTCAGAACTCGGAGAATTACTAAAGGCTTGTAACTATCTAAGAAGCATTCATTAAAGAAGAAATATAGAAAGAAACATCCAAATCTCAGTTTTAAAAAGTGAGCTTTGTGTCATTTTCATCTGCCCTAATCCCACTCCTCCCTTTTCAGTTTTGAAAACCAATAGTCTTGCAACAATGGTAGCTATGGAAACCAGCATCCCAGAAGCTATTGGAGGAATATGAACAGATTTGTGGGTCCACAAAAACCTTACCCCCAAAAAATGTCACTATTGACTATTTGGCAGCTTTCCGAAAGCTCCATTATCAGGGTTTGCCTTTATTTGACATGACTCTAGCAGCTCACTCTGTGGGAAAAAACAAATGCCCAAAGCATTCATGGCAAATGATCATGGCTAATTGTTTAACATTGAAGCTGCTTGCTTTTAGACTACCAAGAGGCTGACCAAAATCTTAAAATGAAACACTGAGGAATGAAATGTCCTCTTCCTCTAATATATTCCTGGGAATCTAGAGGGTCATGCATATAATGCAAAGCGTGCCCACTAAAGACATAAGAAGGCCGTAATTTCACATTTCTGACTGACCTTGAAGCTCTGCTCAAGCAATTAAAGGCTAAATCAGAATTGTAAACTACCTGTCAGACCACTGAACACATACCCAATACACACATGAAACCTCAGCAAAGGCTGGGAGAATTATTGGTTCAAATCATTTAAGGAAATCTCCATCCAAACATTAACTAACAACGGAACTAACCACAGACTTCAGTGGCCTCACATGAATAGAGTTCACAGAATGAGTCCAACACAGTAGTTACATTACAGTAATTTAATTCATCAGTAATTGCATTAAATATAAGTAGACTAAATACTCTAACTTAGAGGCAGAAACTGAAAAACAGGATTTTTAAAAACAATCCAGCAATATACAGTGGATCCTTGAACAATATGGGTTTGAACTGCACGGGTCCACTTATACATAGTTTGTTTGTCTTTTGATAAAAGCAGTAGAGTACTATAAATGTATTTTCTCTTCTTTATGATTTTCTTAGTAACATTCCCTTTTCTCTATTTTACTTTATTAGTAAGAATACAGTAATACATGTAACATACAAAGTACGTGTTAATCAACTATTTATCTTATTGGTAAGGCTTCCAATAAGTAGTAGGTTACTCATAAAGTTTTGGGTAGTCAAAAGTTATGTTTGGATTTTTGACTGTGTTGGGGCTTGGCAACCCTAGCCCCCACATTGTTTAAGGGTCAAGTGTACTATCAAACAAGAGACGCACTTGAAATCAAAGTCACAAATAGGTTGAAAGTACAAAGATTTTAAGAGATATACTATTCAAACAGTACCCAAAACAGCTGTAGTGGCTATGGTATCATTCACAAAAAAGACCTTAAAATAAAATAAAAAAATAGTAAACACAAAGAAAGATATTTTAGATAAAAAAGGTCAATTCACTGGGAAGACACATTAAAATTATAAACATACTTGTATGTACATCATAATAGAAACCCAAAATATATAAAACAAAAAGAAAACTGAAGGTAGAAATAGACAATTCAACAATAATAGTTGGAAACTTTAATACCCAACTTGTCATCATGCATAGAACAAAACAAGATTAATAGGGAAATGGAAGACTTGAATACTACTACTAAAACTAGATCTAACAGAGAATTTATAAAACATTCTAACTAACAATAGCAGATTACATACACATTTGAGAAATGCACATAAAGCATTCTTTTTTTTTTAAATTTTATTTAATTGAGAGAGAGAACAGGGACACAAGAGAGCAGGAACACAAGTAGTGGGAGTGGGAGAGGGAGAAGCAGGCTTCCCGCTGAGCAGGGAGCCCGATGAGGGACTCGATCCCAGGACGCTGGGATCATGACCTGAGCCAAAGGCAGACACTTAGCGACTGAGCCACCCAGGTGCCCCAACACATAAAGCATTCTTTAATTTGGCCACTTATTATACATTAAAACAAAGTTCAGTAAATTCAACTAAAATTATACAAAGAATTTTTCTCTGGCCATATGGAATAAAATTAAGAATCAATAAATGGAAACAATTTGGAAATTTACAAATATATGGAAATCAGATAATTCAATTCTAGATAATGAATGATTCCAAGAACAAATAACATGAGAAATTTTAAAATACTTAGAAATGAATGAAAATGAAAATGAAAACAAAACATACCAAAACATAGTGAATGGAGCCAAAGCAGTGTTTTGAAGGGAAGTTTATATCTGTAAACAGCTATATTAAAAAAGAAATAATATCAAACCAATAGCCTAACCTTTCATCTAAGGAATCCAGAAAAAAGAGAGGAGAACTTCTTCAACTTGATAAAGACTATCTACAAATAACCTATAACTAATATTATACTTAAAGGTGAGAAATTCAAAGTTTTCCCATTAACATCCATTATAAGGCAAGGATGTCCCCTTTCACCACTTCTTTTCAACATCAATTGGAAGTCCTTTCTCATGCAGTAAGGCAAGAAAAAGAAATATGAGGTATACCCGATTGGAAAGGAAGACATAAAATGGTCTTTTTTTTTTTTTCACAGATAACATGATTATGCAGAACCCCCATCCAAACAAAATAAAATAAACCTCTTGGAATAAATGTGATTATAACAAGGTTGAAGGATAAAAGGTTAATATATAAAAACCAATTGCTTTCTTGTATATCAACAATGAAGAAGTGGAATTGGAAATTAAAAACACAATACAATTTATATTAGCACCCGCCAAAATAAAATGCTTAGGTATAAATCTAAGAGAAAATGTACAAGATCTATATGGAAAACTACAAAACCCTGATGAATGAAATCAAAGACCTTAGTAAATGGAGAGATATTCCATGTTCAAGTGTAGGAAGATAGCATTGTCACACCATCATTTATCCCCAAATTGATCTATAGAGTCAATGCAATAACAAAGTTCTAGCAAGTTATTTTATAGATATTAACAAATTTATTTTAAAGCTTATATACAGAAGCAAAATACCCAGAATAGTCAAAACAATACTGAAGGAGAAGAACAAATCTGGAGAACTGACTTGGCTTAAAGACTTACTATAAAGCTGGAGTACACACGGCAGTGTGGTATTGGTGGAAGAATAGACAAATAGATCAATGGAACAGAATAGAGTCCAGAAATAGACTCACAAAAATATAGTTAATTGATCTTTGACAAAGTAACAAAAGTAATACATACAATAGAACAAAAATAGTCTCTTTCATAAATGATGCCAGAACAAATAGACATCCACACACACAAAAAGTAAACCTAGACATAGACCTTACACATGTTACAAGAAATAATTCAAAATGGATCATAGAACTAAATGTAAAACACAAAACTATAAACTCCTAGATGAAACCTAGATGACCTTGGGTAAAGGGGTGCCTTTATAGATGCAACACCAAAGATACAATCATGACAGAAATAATTTAATGAATTCAATAAATTAGTTCATTAAAATTAAAAACTGCTCTGTGAAAGATAATATCAAGAGAATTAGAAGACAAGCCACAGACTAGAAGAAAATATTTACAAAAAAAAAAAAAAAAGCACATCTGAAGAACAGGTATCCAATATACACAAAGAACACTTAAAACTTAACAACAAGAAATAAACAGCCTAGTTAAAAATGGGCCCAAGACTTTAACAGACACTTAATCAAGGAAGATATATAGATGGCAAATAAGCATATGAAAATATATCATATATCATCAGAAAAAGACGAATTAAAACAATGAGATACTACTACACATACACCTATCAGAATGGCCAAAATTCAGAACACTGACAACACCAAATACTAGTGAGGATGGGTAGTAACAAGAATTCTTATTCACTGCTATTGGGAATACAAAATGGTACAGTCACTTCAGAAGATAGTTTAGCAGTTTCTTAAAAAACTAAACATATTCTTACATGATCCAGCAACCATACGTCTTGGCATTTACCTAAAGGGCTTAAAAACTAATGTCTATAGAAAATTCTGTACAGGGATGTTTATAGCAGCTTTATTCATAATTGCCAAAGTTTGGAAGCAACCAAGATATCCTTCAGTAGGTGAGTGTATAAACAAACTGATACATCCAAATAATGGAATATTATTTAGTGCCAAAAAGAAATAAAATATCAAGCTGTGACAAGACATGGGTGAAGCGTAAGTGCATACAACTAAGTAAAAAAAAATCTGGAAGGGCTACATAATGTATGATTCCAACTATATGATATTATGGAAAAAGCAAAACTAGGAAGAAAATAAAAGATCAGTGGTTACTAGAAGTGGGAAGGGGGAGAGAAGAACAGGCAGAACACAGAGGATTTTTAAGACAGTGAAAATACTCTGCATGATATTATAATTATCGATACATGTTATTATACGTTTCTCCAAACCCAAAAAATACACAACACAAAGAATGAACCCTAAGGTAAACTATGGACTTTTGGTTATTAAGACGTGTCAATAGGCTCATCCTTGTTACAAAAGTACCATTCTGGTAAGTGATTTTGACTATGGGGGAGGCTATGAATGTCTGAGAGCATGGGTTAAATGGGAAATCTTTGTACTTTCCTCTCAATTTTGCTGTAAACCACAAACTGCTCTAAAAATTAAGACATCTAAAATATATATATAATTAAAAAAATAACCCAGAAAAAACCTCACTAAATCAAAATCAAAAGGAAGACAATTTTTATTAAAGACAAAAGTGGGGAACCTCCATACTGTTTTCCAGAGTGGCTGCACCAGCTTGCATTCCCACCAACAGTGTAGGAGGTTTCCCTTTTCTCCACATCCCCGCCAACATCTGTCACTTCCTGACTTGTTAATTTTAGCCACTCTGACTGGTGTGAGGTGGTTCCTCAAAAAGTTAAAAATAGAGCTACCATATGACCCAGCAATTGCACTACTGGGTATTGACCCCAAAGATACAAATGTAGGGATCCGAAGGGGTACGTGCACCCTGATGTTTATAGCAGCAATGTCCACAATAGCCAAACTATGGAAAGAGCCAAGATGTCCATCGACAGATGAATGGATAAAGAAGATGTGGTATATATATACAATAGCATATTATGCAGCCATCAAAAGGAATGAAATCTTGCCATTTGCAATGATGTGGATGGAACTGGAGGGTATTATGCTGAGCGAAATAAGTCAATCAGAGAAAGACATGTATCATATGATCTCACTGATATGAGGAATTCTTAATCTCAGGAAACAAACTGAGAGTTGCTGGAGTGGTGGGGGGTGGGAGGGATGGGGTGGCTGGGTGATAGACATTGGGGAGGGTATGTGCTATGGTGAGCATTGTGAATTGTGTAAGACTGTTGAATCACAGACCTGAACCTCTGAAACAAATAATACATTGTATGTTTAAAAAAAAAAAAAGAAGATAGCAGGAAGGGAAAAATGAAGGAAGGAAATCGGAGGGGGAGATGAACCATGAGAGACGATGGACTCTGAGAAACAAACTGAGGGTTCTAGAGGGGAGGGGGGTGGGGGGATGTGTTAGCCTGGTGATGGGTATTAAAGAGAGCACGTACTGAATGGAGCATGCAAACAATGAATCATGGAACACTACATCAAAAACTAATAATGTAATGTATGGTGATTAACATAACATAATGAAATAAAAAAAAAGCAAGAACAAAATAAAAAAAAAAAAAGACAAAGTGGGGAAAACAAAATAAAGAAAAGGAAAGCAATAGAGTAAAATCAATGACACCGAAAGTGGATTCTTTGAAAAGCGCAACAAACCTGGTAGGCCTTTAGTTGTACTGATAATGAAAATTAAAAAAAAAAAAAATCACATTATTAAATAAAAATTAATTAAAAAATAAAAATTTAAAACAAAAATTAAAAAAATACTACTGTTGCATAAATAAAAGAAGGTGATTATGGGAAGATACTATGAACAAATGTATGCCAACAAATTAGATAACTAGATAGCATGAACAAATTTCTAAAGATGCAAATTACTGACACTGACCCAAGAAAAATTAGAAAATCTAAGTCGGTAAATAACTAAAGTTGTTGAATCAATAAACTTACTGCAAAGGAAAGCTCAACCCATGTGATTTCACTGATGAATTATATCAAAATGATTTTAAGAGTGAAAGTCCTTTATAAACCTTTAAAATACATAGAAGAGGAAATGCCTTTCAATTTATCCTTATGATACCAAAATCAGAAAAAGACACTCAAGGAAAAAAACTGTAGGCCAATATCCCCTGTGGATATGGACCAAAAAACAAAACAAACAAACAAACAAACAAAAAACCCTTCAAACATACTTGCAAAAAGTCTAGTAGCACTTTATAGAAATAATACATCAGAGGCAAAGGGATTTATCCCAAGAACGTGTTTGGTTTAATACATGAAAATTAATCACTGTAATACACCAAAGTAGTAAAATAAATGCCAAAACCCACGCAATCATCACCATAGATAGAAAAATCATTTAACAAAATCCAACACCCTGTCATTGTGAAAACACTCAACAAACTAGGAACAGAAGAAATCTCTCACTCTAATCAAGGGCAACAATAAAAACCCACAACTCTTATCATATTTAATGGAAAAAGACTGAATGTTTCCCCCCAAAATAATAAACAATAAGGATACCCATCACTTGTATGCAACACTGTACTGGAAATTTTGCCAGAGCAATTAAGCAAGAAAAATAAGTAAGTGCCTTCAGATTGGAAAGAAAGAGGCAAAACCACATCTACTCAGATGACATGATCTTGTATATAGAAAATCCCAAGGAATCCAAAACATACTATTAAAACTAAGAAAGTTCAACAAGATTGCAAGACACAAAATCAATGTACAAAAGTCCTTTGTATTTTTATATACTAGCAATGAAGAGTCCAAAAATGAAATTAAGAAAATAATTCATCTCACAATAGGATCACCAAAAAGATTAAAATATGTAGGAATACATTAACAAAAGAAGTTTAAGACTTATACACTGAAAAATCACAAAACTACTGAAAAAAATTAAAGAAGTCCCAGATAAAAGACAAGCCAGTGCCTGCTCATGGATTAGAAGAATTATTATGGTAGGAATACTCTCCAAATAGACTTACAAATTCAGTGCATTCCCTTTCAAATCCCAGCTAACACTTTCTGCATAAACTGACAAGCTGATTCATATGAAAATATATGTGAAAAATCATATGAAAATGCAAGGAAATCTAAGTAACCAAAACAATCTTGAAAAAGAATAAAGTTGAAGGACTTACACCACCCATTTTTTGCATCAACATCACTGCGACTTTGGAATCAAGCAAAACCAGCATACATATTTATTTCTAGAATCTAAAATTCTTGCTCTTTTTTATCCCTAGTCAATCACATTTCCTACTCTAATGCAAATGTATATGGTTATTTTTGCCAGATATATGTTAACATATATACATTTATAAAATTACATGTAAATTATTTTCTGAAAGATTTAGTTTACATTACAATTGGGAATGAAAGAGGACCTGCTCACTTATCTCTCACTCTTTCTTCACGTTGGCTAACCATAATTATCAAATATTCCAACCAATTTTATATGAGACACTGGAAGATACATAAAAGTGATTTAATGCTGTAAATCTTTAAAATATTCATCTGAATGTTTAAAAAGGTAATAATGCCTTATAATCATATACAATTTTAGGATTTGTGAATAACATTGTTACTTGATATAAAGATGGGTTTATTAATGAAATGATGAATAACATACATTAAGCCATCATGTAATAGTTCTATATTTTATAGAGTGTATCTTCATTGTTTTCTTTTAAGAATAATCTTTGTAGGTCATATAATTATTTGAAATGCATCAGTCTAAGCAAAGAAATGCAAAGAAATTCATTTTTATATTAATGAAGTTTTACATACTGAAAGATAATTTAGAATTCTGGAGCTATCAGAGATATTGATATTGTCTAGCCCAACACCCTCATTTGTAGTGACAAGGTCACTCAGACATTTTCAGTTCAGTGTTCTATTTTTTGTGTAATGAACACACACACACACAAATACAATTAATAATTAACACTGCAGGAATAATGTGTGCAGATAAAGTAAACTTTTCACAAAGATTTTCCCTCCTCCCTTCCATCCTTTCTCTCCCTCCCTCTCTCTTTCTCTCTTACCCTTTCTTTCTCCCAACTTTAGTTTTATATGATTTTCTCTTCTTAATTTTTGATAGTGATTCTAAATTTGAAGTACAGTTAGTGCACAAAAACATCCTATATTACTTAAGGAAAGATGTGTGTTAAATGCATTCTTGTAGATATTAGTCCCAGGGAGACCCTTTGGAAAATTTTGCTTAGTGGTTAAGCCTAGACAATATACTCTAAGATGCACCTATATTTCCTTACCTATCTCATACATAATTAACTGCTAGTACCTGGCTTGTGTTCTACTGTCATTAATTATTTGAGAATTCACATAGAACCAAGGTTTATATCCTATAACTTTTTAAGCATTTAAATGAAATTAGACATTATGATTGACAGACTAACTTGGTGGCATTTTTTTCTCCTAATAAAATTAATCATTGCTTCTAGGAGTAAGTCAAACTTTGAATTCGATTTGACCATGCAGATTTTACAACTTACTTGAACTATTTTGCTGCTAGCAAAGAATCTCTCTGCCAGCCATTGCTGTAAAGTTTGCATTTGGCATCTTTTGAACCATGAAGACAAACATGATAATAAAAGAATATGACTAAGAAGCTAACAGCTTTGCATTAGTGTTTCTTACATCAGTGGTAGTTTAGCAGATTCTGTGTAATTTTTACCTGAGTGTACAGCTAAGTTAGGAATACATCTTTTGAAGTTAAAAATAAAGGTCATCATTTTGTGGACAGGAATAGATGAAAGGACAAATTAAAGATACCAGTAGAGTTGAGAATGGCATAGGACCTCAAAGGGTTTTGTTGAAAAAAAAAAAAATTGGACAAATGTACTCAATAACTGGTACACACATCATTTTTTCTCACATTCTTCTACAGTCTCATACGTCCCAAAGAAATAGTTTTATCTGGGTTGGCTATAAAACCATTTTATTTTGATTCAGTCATCTGATGGATCCAACCATATGGTAGAAGGGTAGGGAAGTTAGATGGGAAACCCAATAAGAGATCTGGGTTAGAATCAATAGGAAGTGTGTGTGTGTGTGTGTGTGTGTGTGTGTGTGTGTGTGTGTGCACGCGCATGCATACATATGTGTGTAAAAACAGATTATAAGGAATTGGCTCATGTGATTATGGAGGCTGGGAAGTCCAAGATCTGCAGGTAGCAAGCTAGAGAATCAGGAGAGCTGATGGTACCTGTTGAAATCCAAAAGCTGGCAGGCTCAATACTCAATAAGAACCAATATTTCAGTTCAAATCTGAAGCCAGAATAATGTCTCAGTTCATTCAGTCAGGAAAGAGGAGTTCCCTCTTATTTATTATTAGGCTTTGTTTTATTCAGATCTTCAACTGATAAGATGAGGCCCACCCACATTTGGGTGGGCAATCTGTTTTACTCAGTCTACAAATTCAAATGTTAATCTCATCTATAAATTCTCTCACAGACACACCCAGAATAATGTTGGGCAAAATGTCTGGGCACCCTGTGGCCCAGTTAAGTTCATACATAAAATTAATGACCACATAGGCAAAATAGGAGTTGATCATTAAAAGGAGAATGATCACACTTCAATCACAGTATTTTCATGTAAAATTCAGAAAAGTGAATTTTGGTACTACTCAATGAAAGTTTATCCTTTAGTCAACCTGTCTCTACTCAAACACGTCATGCTTTTGCAGCCGCTATATATATCATCCACAGATTTGTGAATCCCTTAATGCAGAGCCTGTTTAGATCATTCTTGAGTGTCCAATAAAAAGCCTAGAACTTGTTATCCATTTAATATCTGTTGAATGAATTAGATGACTGATATCATCTACAATTTAATAACTCATATCATGTATCATTTTAGACTTGTCACAGCATTTTACATGCTTTATCTCATCAGAGCATTATGATCCCAATTCCATCGATAAAAAAATAAAGTTCAGGGATAATACTGACTCACAACCAGAAGTCAGCAAAAGAAGCACTTGAAACCAGAGCTCCTAAACCCAATCTATAGAGCACAACAAAAGTAAGGAAATGATTAGGAAATGATGGAAAAAAATGACATAAACTGGTCACCTTTTAGAAGTTAATATAATTATAGGTACTGTTTAAGACTTTAAGAAAAAATGAGAGGTGGCTCAACATATATTACCTTGTTTAACAGTGGCAATAACCAAATGAGAAGGATTATCACTATTTTACCCATTCAGAAGCTGAAGATTTAGAAGCTATATAAACTACACAAGATTATATAGGTAGCAGCCATTAGAACCAAGTTTTCTACTGAGGTCTGGCTAATCCCTAATGCCTATGCTACTAAACACTCTTAAATACAATTATTTATTCTTTAAAACACTCCTACAAAGTATCTGTAACAACATTTTTACAAGTAAAGAAATGGAATCTCAGAAAGTTTAAACTACTCATCTAGGCCACAAAGACAATTAGCAGAGTGCAGATATTTTAAGTCCAAATCCTGTTCTCTTTTTCCATTGATCTCAACCTCCACTGCATTTCAAGCCCTTTGATATATGAGACAGGCACTGGGCCTGCACTCACAAGCACATTCTTTAATAGAATAGGTTACAGAAATACAGTTACCGTACTCTGAATTTACTTCTAATTTGGAGCCATTAAAGAAACCAAAATTTCCCTATGGATTGCATATAAACCCTGAAAAAAGAAAAATCCAACTTATATTAACATAAATGATAGAAATATAACACTTAGTAAGATGAGTGAACAAGGAAATATGACAATAAATGAAGAAAAGGATCTGTACCATGAATAATGTATAGATACTTCATCTACAATTCTTGGCAAATACTTCCACCAAGTCCTCAAAGAGGATATTATTATAATCACATTGGCATATTCCAGTTGTTTGTTTTATTAAGAGATGGAAAGATAGGTAGTTTGAGACAGATATATAGACACGGAAATACAGGTATATGTAATTCACATGCACTTGAAGTAGCTATTTGGAATTCTCCATACAGTTTATTCTGGAGGGAGATTTTAGTGTCAACCTTTCCTATGTTATTATAATAACCCTAATTTAGAGAACCCCACCATATGTTCCTAAGAACCACTTTGGTAGAATAGAACTAAACAGACATTTGAATGTAAGAATTTTGTTAGTCAAGTGAGATATATGTTAATTGTTTTGTATTCTGCCTTCAAATTATAAGGTGCTAAATAGATTAAATTGATCCACAACATTAAGGAATTTACAGTCTATTGAGAAATAAACCATGACATTTTGCCTAATAGCCAAAAGAGAACTAAAAAAAAAAAAAACTAGTTTGGGAATAAAAGGTCTAAGTTCAGTTTGAACCCATTGATCTTGAAGATGACCAGGTTGGGATGCTCATCAAGCTGTTTCAGATAAAAGAGATCTCAGTCAGTAAATGCAGGCCAGAGATAAAGATTGGGAAGTAAGGTGTCTCAAATTAATTATGCAGGTTTTAAAAATGATTATAATTTTATCAAGGAATAGAATAAAAATGACAGCAAAATCCAGAATATTGGAGTGTTCCTGCCATCAGTGTCAGAAAGAAGGAATGGGGACAAAAGAGATGCAATTCCAAAAGAAGAAAGAGAAGTCCCACTACTCCATAAAGACCAGATTAGAAAGAAATGTTGGCAGACACTGAAATATATTGAAAAAAGCCTGGAAGAAGAGGTAACCTGTGGAAAACCTGGATTTGATTATTAGGGAATTTTCGGTAACCTTTTTCAAAGCAACCTCAACACTGGGTGGGACATAAATCAAGCAAGAAGTTATAAACAGAAATGGCTGATGAGGATCAGATATTGATTTGATCAAACCTCAGCTTTTCAAACTTCAATGAGCATATAATCACGACTTTAAAATGTAGATCTTAACTCAGTAAGTCTGAAATGTAGACTGAAATTCTGCATTTTTAAAAGCTCCTAGGGGGGCATGTGAGTGGCTCAGTCATAAGCGGCTGCCTTTGGCTCAGGTCGTGATCCCAGGGTCTTGGGATTGAGCCCCGCATCGTGTTCTCTGCTCAGCGGGGAGCCTGCTTCTCCCTCTCTCACTCTCCCCCTGCTTGTGTTCCCTCTCTCGCGCTCTCTTTCTGTGTCAAATAAATAAAATCTTTAACATAACATAATAAAATAAAATTTAAAAAATAAAAAAAATAAAATAAAAGCTCCTAGATAATGCCACTGCAATTGGCCCATGAACCAAACTTATGTAGTGAGACTGTAAAGTGCTTAAGTTGATTTAGTAACAAACAAATAAGAAAGTATTCTTATTATTCAAGGGATTGAGGGGATAGAAGAAAGATGGAATGCTTTGAGCTCAATGGAAAAAGGTCAGCCTATTTGGAAATAAAAAAATGAAGCAAGGATGCATTTTTGGTAAATCTTCCTCTTGATAACACTTAATTATCAAGTGTTTTTACAGGTGCAGGTTGGAAAAAAAATAACCAAAAATATTGGGTAATAGTATTGTACTGATAGATATTAGGTTTTGCTTGTTCAATCCTAATACAGATGGATCATGGAAAAGGATTAGCTTTGACTTTGATTTAGTAAAGCAATACTGTGAAAAGCAGTTGAGGCTTTTAGAGATAAAAAAACAACCTTCTTATATATACATATTCTCCGAAGTTCAGATTTCATTTTCCCCTTACATTCGAAGATGTTCTTTCTCTCCCTTTTATATAAAGCATGTACAGCTTGTAAAACAGTCAGAAAAGATATAAAAAGAGCTAAGTAAAATGTATATTACCTATAATAATTGTGATATTTGAATAAAGTTTCAGTACTTCTGTTTCCCACTCATCACACAAATACAGAACAACAGATCTTAATTAGCAATTTGTTAGAAATCACGTCATGTGTCATAGTGCACTGTTTCCTCAGTTGGAGGCATTTCTGGGTACAGAACTCAATCTCTAACAAGAGCATTCTTTTCTAGTTCTGATAAAGAAAAACAAAAGTAATAAAAGATTTACATTCAACAGAGTGTTCAGTTAAACAGAGAACATATAAGTGAGTTCAAAGATGACACAAAATTAAACATGCTTTTGCGTATTTTTATCTATTTTTAAACGTCTGGATTCTAGCCAAGAACATCTGAAGAATTCATGCCAAATTAATTGTTTCCCTGGAGGGGAGCACATAGATAAGTTGACAAAACCAATATTTATAAACATTGATTGTCTGAATATGTTTCCTGGATTAACTATGGGTAAGGTATCAACATGAATACAAGTTCTTCAAGAACCAATCCTGGCAGAGAGACATCCTCATCAGAACTAGGAACTAGGAAATAAAAGCATACACCTGCCAAGAATGTGGATTAATTTCCATTAGATACAGTACAGATGGGACCAATAGAAAGAAAACAGCAAGGTCACACTCACAGTCGCTCTCCCAGGGAAAGGAGAATTATAGGGAGTACGTAGAAAAGAGGGAAAAGGGCAGGCTAGGCGCAGATGTGGAAAAGACAATCACTAGCTGGCAGTGACAATCAGAGGTTTTCCAAAGCAGCTTTTCTGGGAGCCACAGGGCAAAAACAGTCACAGCAAACTGAAAGCTAGGAGGTGGCAGGCCAACCTCCTGGAGGTCAATATGCATATAACAATCCTCCCACTAAAAAAAACAGAAAAGAAGGCGCAATAAACACCTCATTAAAAAAACTATGAAGAATATGAAGATGCTCGTTCCCCAAAATATATCTATTATTAGTAAATGAATGATACATTTACATTAGATACAAATTATTCATTATATACCATGTACAAGTAACTCAACATGCAAGATATCAATGAAAGCTTCTAAAACTGCTTTGTGTGGGGCACTGTAATTTTCCTATTTTGCAGATGCAGAAACTGAGTTATCAGTGAGATTAACTTACATAAGGACACATTGCCAGACACTGGTAAATCCAGAATTTAAATGTAAAAAATTCTGGCTCTCAAATCCTGTGTTTAACATTTATTGTATACAATCTCATGAGTAACAAATGATATGCAAAATCCAGTAATATCACTTTCAACTTAAAAACTAATGCTGATATTAGTTGTTGGCAGAGATATAAACAGAAACTCTCAGTGCTAATAGGAACATAAGTTGCTATAACTTTTATGAATAATATTTTTAAATTAATTATCAACAGTCAAATAATCCCTTTGAGACAGCAAATCTTCTAAGAATTTATTCAAAAGAAGGAAGAATGGATGGACTTAAAAATTTCACTAAAAGGTTATTTATCACAACATTCTTTAAAATTACAAACAAAAAACAAAGATCTCAAAAAAGGATCAGAGTAAAATAAATTACAGTATATCCAAGAGAACATTATGTGACATTGAAAAACACACTGGACATTGTAAATGGCTTTCAAGGTGATATAAGGCAAAGATCTTTATATCATTTATGATATAAATGCCTTTTAAACATAATGCAACTTAAAAAAGAATTTTGTAGTCACTTCTTTATTCCAAATTAGAGAGAATATTATAAATCCTATCAGTGAGGTAAGTTAAGTCTATTTCCATTTCAGAGAATCCAAGGGAATCAAGAGGTAAGACTGGAATGTTAGACTCTCTTTTCTAAAGAACTGGACATGGACCTGAGATTTGAACCCAGATAGTCTTAGAGACTGAGCTCTTATTAAAGACTACCCTGTATTTTTATTTAAGACTACTTTTCCAGGGGATAACATGTGCCACGCACCATTCTAAGTACTCCACAAACACCTGACTCATTAGTCTAATGTTGCTAACAACCATATGTGGCACAAACACCATGGCACACCTTTTTTATGCAGATGTGAAGTAGTAGGTCACAGAGCTGGTAAGGGACAGAGTGAAGGCTTTCAACCCACAACAATGTGACACCAGAACTATACTTAACCGCGAAGTGAAGATGCCTTTGTATTTTGTGTTCCCTCTACCTCTTCCACAGCCTCAGTGGCCTCATCCCATTACTTACTTTCTTTATGTCCTGATATTTCTGGATTTTATTGGCTTTAATTATTATATAAATATCACCACTATGTATACATTTTTTTCCTTCCACATTCTGCCACCTTAATTGCCAGAATTGTGTTGCTTAAATGACATTAACAAAGATTATAAAATTCACTAATTTTATCAAGTTGCCCAATTCATCTCTTCCTTAGAGCTTGTCCTCTAAATTGGCTTACCAGGGGTATGTTTTTTGAATTTTTAAAGTTTTCTGTTGCCTTCTAGCTCAATCTAAAATTCTTGAATTACACTTTACTTCCCTGATGATTTTGAAACAATACTTCTTCATTTTCTAATTGTCATGTTGTTACAAATGTGTTCGGAAGCCAGCCTTATTCCAACTTACAGTCAAATTGCATTTCCCCTCTGAGTGACAGAATTTTTTTTTTCTTGGGGCGCCTGGGTGGCTCAGTCATTTAAGCGTCTGCCTTCAGCTCAGGTCATGATCCCACGGTCCTGGGATCGAGCCCCATATTGAGCGGGGAGCCTGCTTCTCACTCTGCTTCTGCCATTCCCTCTGCTTGTGTTCCCTTTTTCTCTGTCTCTCTCTCTCTCTCTCTCAAATAAAATCTTTAAAAATAAATTTTTTCTTGGAAGTACACTTATGTTAATTGATCTGCATTTTTTTCCCTAAACATCTTTTTTCCCTAAACTTCTTTGTAATTTCAGTATGTAGCTTCAAGTTTTCATTTACTTTATTCAAGTTTCCTTAGTCTCTGAAAAATGTTTCTGCTTTCATTTTTCCCATTCTACTTGTTTTGCTTTCTTTATAAATGTCAGTAATAATGCATATATTAGATCATCTTTTTCTATTACACATAATTATTACTCTCTTCCAAAACTTTTTTTTTTTTACAAATTTTCTTTTACATTTCACTTGGCTCAATTTTCCTAATTATCTCCTTTATCTCCCCAACTATTTTTAGGAGAATATATTTCCTTTTATCTATTTCCAATGTAAGTTCTATTTCTGTGATATTTTCTCCTTTATATGTAAATATATGACTATATTAATTTTGCCACATAATTTTTCATTTTTTTCAATGTCTGACTTTTTCTTAAATCTCTGTATCTCACTATGCTATCTTGTTTTATAGAGAGGTTTCATTGATATTTACCTCAATTTACTTAATATAATGACAAAATGTGTACTCCAAATTTCACCTGCTTTATGGTATAATCTCTCCAGCACATTTCTAGTATGTTCATAAATACCTCTTGGATGCTAAGCCCATCTTCACATTTTATTTTCAATTATTTTTGCCATGATACTGCTCTTTAAAAAAAAAGATTTTATTTATCTATTTGAGAGAGAGAGAGAGAGAGAGAGAGCCTGAGCAGGGGAGAGGGGCAGAGGGCGAGGGAGAAGTAGACTCTGCTTTGAACACAGAGCCTGATGCGGGGCTAGATCCCAGGACCCTGGGATCCGACCTGGACTGAAGGCAGACATTTAACTGACTGAGCCACCCAAGTACACTGATAATGCTCTTTTTATTTCTTCTTATGAATCTGAAAAGTTCTTCTAAGAAAAGCTCTCTCAAAAGTTTGTAATAAAGAAGAAAGTAGAGTGATGAGTTAGGGTGATGGCAGATTAAAACCCAGGGACACTGAACTTAAAGCATTGTCATTTTCTCATGAGCATCTCTAGTGTGGCCTGGTGCAACACTGGTATAGCCAGAAGTCTCATTGTGTGTCTGCTATGTTTGGATCTGTTCAATTGCAAGGAAATACATTCACACACATGCTCAACTGGATTAAGGAATTATCTTAATTCCTCTTACTCAGGGTCTGAAAATTCCAGGGTAGGGTTCACCAACACACAGGAGCCAGAATATCAGAGTCATCAGAACTTGGTTGGAGTTGGAGTGAGATAGGGAAGCTGAAGGGACTCCATTCTAGAAAGGCTCCATCTCTGCTGTTTTTTTACTATACCTCATTTACTCATGTTCCATATTTTGCCTCTGAGTAAGCCAAAGAAAGTCTGTTCCCACTTCAAGGGGGAAGCAAGAAAGCGAATCATTCTCTGCGTTTTGTCCTAGGCCCCAAGCACCTGATAAGATCTAAGAAGAGCCAGGTCCAGAACACAGTCCAGGACATTAGCTTCAAATAAACCTCCACTGACGCTGGCATCAATATCTCTACCTTCAGTAATTTACAGAGTAACACCTACTGTTGACCTGACATTTGCCTTTGATTGTTCCCTATCCTGGATTCCTGAAGGAACACGTACCCTAGACCCTTTTCCAGTATAAACCCCTAGCCCCCAAGCAACAACGAGACTCATTCTCTTTTCCTTTTTGAGTCTCCCAGACACTCCGTCCACTATTCTTTGTCACATACACTATTCAGTAAACTCTGTTTCTACTTCCTCCAGCTCGTGTTTGATTTCTAACCTGCATGAAGCAAAGACCCTTTGGGCTGGCCCTGTGGGACCGACCCCGCTTTGGGTTACGGGACCCAGTCTGCCTGCATCCGGAGGTCTCTCAGTCTTGTTTTCTTCTGGATTTCTTCTATTTCCAGGAGTTCTAGGCTTAATACTCCTCTCACCAAATCTGACAGAAAATGCATTAACTATCCAATATCTATTTTTCCTTTCTAATGGAAGCAGTTTGGTTTAGCGTTGTAATGTATCCAGTTGAGCACTATTTGCGTTCCCAGACTGTGTGACAATGAGGAGTGACCATATGAGCCAGTTCTTAAAATGAAAAACAAGGTTTCTACTGGATGTGATCCAGGAATGATACTATTTTCCTGGAATAACTGAATAGATTGAGTTGACCCAGGTCTTAGCTCCTTGCCCTTCCTCCTTCCTTCTGCCTGCAGACGGAGCAAACATTTTGTGAGCTGAAGAGCCACATAACAGGGGGACAGAGAATGGAGCTGAATGGAGCCCAGATTCCTAAGTCTTGTAATGACTGTGCTTGTACCTGACTTACTTTTTTAAATGATCTAGTAGCCCCAAAAGAAAAATAAAGCTTATTTTCTTAAGGGACTATACTTAAATATCTGGTACATAGAAATAATAAAATCCCCAAATCACAAGATAAGAAGGGGACAGTATTTCACTTCCTTTCATTCTCCAAATTTCTGAAATTCAATCTAACTTATTTATTCTGTTGAGTGATAGGTCATTCATAAACATATAATAATGTCTAGGAGATGGGGGTGGGGGGAATGCCAGATTTCATTCTCAACTCTAAAGCCAAGGATGGAATTAGCTTTACCTGGACCAGAGACACTACAAATGAAAGACACACACACACCAAAGTATCTGTCTGAGGAGAAAAGTGAATGTATTGTAGAGAGCCAAAACCCTTCTCCCAGGATAAAGGAGGAAGGTAGGGAAGGGGTGTGTGTGTGTGTGTGTGTGTGTGTGTGTGTGTGTGTTAGAGAGAGAGAGAGAAATGATTAAGTTTTTACTTAACCTCAGCTGACAAATATTGGCAGCAGTAAGGTTGTTTGCAACCCATAGTTTCTCCTCTAATTTGTCACACTAAAAGCTTTTGCAGCGATGGAATGTCTGCATGATTTCTAGCTTCTCCTCTAACCTAACTATTGTCAATCAAAATTCAGGAGATTTCTACAAGCTTCTACACTGTGATCTGTTTGTTTAAAATCAGTTGGTTTTACTCCTCAGTTTGTGCCTTGTGGGTTTAGAAAATATAGTTGCCTGGGGAATCTGGCCAAAGTCTGACACACTCAGTATATTTGTTCGTGTATTGATGCTGTAGGCGCTGGTGCTTCCAAATTCTGGTTCAAATCAAGTTTTTTGTTGTTGTTGTTATTGTTTTTGCTTGTTGTTTCCCTTATTTTTATTAGCTCTATTTAGGAGATGACAACAAATCTTTATTCCGTCATCTTAAACTGAAAGTATACCATATACCACTTACATTCACAAATATATCTATAAATATATATATATCTCCTACTAGTGAATTCATACTCTAGATTTCAGATTTATTCTTAATAGAAAAGTATACATTTCCAAAATGCAGTTTTTATCATGCCAACTCTATCTTCAAACCATCAAAAGCAATTTTATCAAAAGATAAAATCCAATATTCTTACTTTGGAATGCATGTACTTATCAAAATAAATTCAACTACACAGTGTTTCCAGCTATGCTCTGTGCATCTTCAAGTTTACAAGTGTGCACAAACTCTATTTAAAATGTTCTACCTAAAATGTTTATTCTAAAATATTCTCTTGGTCAATCAACAATGTGTATATATTTATAGGCCAATACCCTGGAAAAGCTTCCTTTACTGACTTGACAGATATTATCATTTTGAGTTTCTATGTTATTGCAACATTTGCCATACCCTGGTCCATATTTTACTTATTTAAGTGTGTTTTGTGTTGAAACGTCTTACTCTCCCTTCTAGATATTTATATCTGTAAGGGCAGCATCTTTCTATTACTCATGAATGTTTGCATACTGGCTTCTAATCTAGCAAGTTTTCAGAGAACATTTGTTGGATTACATTTTTAAAATTAAAATTAAAAAAAAAAGAGTTGTATTAAACAACTTCCACTTTTGTGCAAGGTAAAAAAGGATCGATTTAACCATTCCAAATTCCAATTTAACTTTTAACTTGTGATCGCCCTGAAGTTACACAGCCTAAATAAAATTGACAGAACTGTGAATTAATGTTGATAACATTAACTTGAATAAGTAGGTTGATGTTGAAATAGAAAACAAATAAACAAAAATACATTGTAAGAATTCTGTTTGATATCATCTTCCAGATGATCTGGAACTTTTAATGAGTGATCATCTCTTGGAAATATGAAGGTAGAACATATATACCTTCATGAGAGATCATTTTTGAGCTAATGTCTTCCCTATCTACAGCTCCTCTAGATCTCTTTTTGAAGATCCTGTTCTGCATTTTATATGTTATCTAAAGATACAGACATGAAATGTCCACTGTCCTATAAAACTCATATCAAAAAGAACTTACTGTCTTTCCTCATTTGACAGTGTTTCCTTTTAAATGTTCTACTGACCTTCCTTTTAGGCAAATGTTTTGGATATCTAATGCTGCACACAAAACCCCCTAAAACTTAGAGGTATAAAAATAATTATTTTGCTCACATATCTGGTGTCTGGGCTGGCACCTCAGCAAGACTCACTCATTTCTGCTCTACTCTGTATCAGCTGAGACAGCTTGAAGCCTGCAGTCTACTGTAATCATTCAAAATCTCATCTACTCACATGACAGTGTCTGGGATGCAAAACCTCAGCTAGGAAGGCTGGACTGAGCACCAGAATGGCTAAGGATTCCTTGGGTATCTTTCTTTATTTCTACGTGATTTTGCAACACAGCAGCTTCAAGGTAGCTGGCCTCATTACATGGCTTCTCAGGCTCCAAAGCATGTGTCCCAAGAGTTAGCCAAGGGAAAGTTGGAGCCTCAATATTACTTTGTCTTGGAATTTATTTGGTATGTACATCTGTTCACATATTGCTGCTGTAGATACTCCACTCTGTAGGTGGAAGTATTCACAAGCCCCCTTCCAGATTTAAAAGGAGGGGCCACAGATACGATTTGTCTGTAAAAGGAAGTGTGATGTCTGACGGAAATATTGCTACGGCCATGGCTAGGAAACACAATTTGTTACCACAAATTTATTTTACTCTTGGAAATTCACTGAAAAATGTAGTTACTTGTAGTATGATAATATTCTATAATATTTATTGTCCTTCAAGAAGAATTAATCCTTGAGAATAAATGATGAATAATTATGTTTGGCTATCAATGTTCCTCCGTTTAATAATTGTTACACTTGTTTTCAAAATTTCTACCTTGTACTTCTGCCTCCTTTTACTTCTTTTTAAAACTGTTATTATTTAGTCTTGTTATTTTATTTTATTTTATTTTGTTTTTTTTAAGATTTTATTTATTTGACAGAGAGAGACACAGCGAGAGAGGGAACACAAGCAGGGGGAGTGGGAGAGGGAGAAGCAGGCTTCCTGCTGAGCAGGGAGCCCAGTGCGGAACTTGATCCCAGAACCCTGGGATCATGACCTGAGCTGAAGACAGATGCTTAACGACTGAGCCACCCAGGCGCCCCTAGTCTTGTTATTTTAGAGTACAGAATGGGCAAGTCATACTGTAATATACACCTATTTAATTGACACTCATAATGTAACCTATTTTTCATATTTTCTTCAGATTTTTTTCTCTCCTGTCTTTCATTCTCACTTTCACCTCTGCTCTCCAACTCTTTCATTAAAACTTTATGGATGGAAGAACATCTTTCTGAATTATCCTCCCTAGTACCATTATCTCTTCCTCCTTAATCCACCTAAAATTCATTTTTGAATATGGTATGATGAAGGAAAGTTGTATTTTTCTATATACATGAAAAAATTATCCCAGTATGACATCATATACTTTATCTAATCACTGATATTTTTAATCAGCTTCTTTGAGGTACAACCTATGTATAATAAAGTTCACCAATTCTGCATGCACAATTTAAAGGTATTGGCAAATACAAGCAATAACTAAAAAAAAAAGTTAATTGATATAAAAGGATATAAATTGTGACATCTAAAACATAAAACAGTGGGGGTGTAAAAATATAGACCTGTACTATGTGTTCAAACTTAAATTGTTATCAACTTAATATAAACTGTTAAAAATATAAGCCTTACGTAAGCCTTTTGCATAAGCCTCATAATAACCACAAGCCAAAAACCAAGAACAGATACAAAAAAGATAAAAGGAATCTAAGCATATGAAGAAAGAGAAACATCAAATCAAAAAGGGAGCAAGAGAAGAAAGGAACACAGGACTTACAAAACTGCCAGAAGGAAACACAATGGCAATAACATCTTAACATACCTATCAATAATTACTAGAACATAATTATACTAAATTCTCCAATCAAAGGACAGACTGGCTGAATGGGAAAATCCAAGACCCATCTACTTGCTCCCTATAAAGACTCCTAACAAAAGTAAGGACAATCACGCTCCTATCAAAAGTAAGGACACACATAGGGATGGAAAAGAATATTCCAAATGGAAACCAAAAGCAAGCTTGGGGTAGCTATACTTATATCATACAAAATAGACTTTAAGATAAATACTGTAATAAGAGACAAAGAAGGTCATCATATAATGGTAAAGGAGTAAATCTAACAAAAGAATATAACATTTGTAAATATTTAAGCATTTACAATAGGAACATCTAAATTATATAAAGCTAATATTAACAGATTTAGAGAGAGAAATAGATGGCAATACAATAACAGTAGGGGACTTTAATACTCCACTTTCATCAATGAGTAGATCAACCAGACAGAAAATCAATAAAGAAACATTGGCATTAAATGACATGTTAGACCAGATGGACTAAGATTTCACCAGAACATTCCATCCAAGGCAACAGGATACAAATTCTTCTCAAGAGCACATGGACTGTCCTTCAGGACAGATCATATGTTAGGCCACAAAACAAGTATTAATTAAATTAAGAAGGTTGAAATCATATCAAGTATCTTTTCTGACCACAGTGGAAATCAATTACAAGAAGAAAACTGAAAAAGTCACAAATATGTGGAGACTAAACAACATGCTACTGATCAATGGGTCAAAGAGAAATCAAAAAGGAATAAAAAATATCTTGATGGGTGCTTGGGTGGCTCACCTGGTCAAGCATCTGACTCTTGGTTTCAGCTCAGGTCATGATCTCAGGTTCATGAGATGGAGCCTCGCCTTGGGCTCCATGCTCAGGAGGGAGTCTGTTTCTCTCCCTCTCCTTCTGCCCCTCCCCCTACTCATGCGCAGGTGCTGTCTCTCTCTCTCTCTCAAATAAAATAAAGAAATAAATCTTTAAAAATATATCTTGGGATAAATGAAAATGGAAATACAGGGGCACCTAGGTGGCTCAGTCAGTTAAGCATCCAACACTTGATTTCAGTTCAGGTCATGATCTCAGTGTTGTGGGATTGATCCCGAAGCCTTGCTCAGCAGGGAGTCTGCTTGAGATTCTCTCTCTCTCCCTCTGCTCCTATCCCTGTGCTCACACATGCTCTCTCTCTCTCTCTCTCTCCCTCAAAATAAATAAATAAGTAAATAAATGAATAAAATCTTAAAAAAAAGAAAATGGGAATACATGTCAAAACTTATGGGATGTAACAAAAACAATTCTAAGAAGGAAGTTCATACAAATAAAGACTTACATCAAGAAATGAGAAAGATTTCAAGTAAACAACCTAACTTTACACCTCAAGGAAATAGAATATGAAAAAAAAAAGAAGCCTAAAGTTACTAGATGAAAAGAAATAGCGAAGATCAGAGTGGAAATAAATGAAATAGAGACTAAAGAGACAATACAAAAGATCAATAAAATTAAGAGCATTCTTTCTGAACAAATAAAAATTGGCAAACCTTTAGCTATAATCACCAAGGGGGAAAAAAAAGAGGACCCAAATCAGAAATGAAAGAAGTTACAACTGATACCACAGAAATACAAAGGATAATAAAAGACTATTAACTAATCCTTTTCAACCTCTTCCCCTTTAAAAACAGAAGAGGAGGAAACATTTCCAAACTTATCTCACAAAACCAGCATTATCCTGATACTAAAACCAGAATAAAACACCACAAGAAAAGAAAATTTCGGGCCAATATCTTTGAAGAACATAGATACAAACTATCTCAACAAAATATTAGTAAGGCAAACTCAAAATACATTAAAAAATCCACACACCATGATCAAGTGAGATTTATTCCAGGTAAGCATAGATGCTTCAACATATACAAATCAAAAAATGTGATACACTACATTAACAAATGAAAGAAAAGTCATACGAGCATCTCAATAGGTACAAAAAAATCATCTGACCACATTCAACATCCATTTATGATAAAAATTCTTAATAAAGTGGGTATAGAGGGACTGTACCTCAACACAATAAAGTCTTTATGACAAACCCACAGCTAATATCATATACAAAGGTCAGCTTTCCTTCTAAGATCAGAAATAAGACAAGGATGCACACTCTTGCCACATTTATTCAACATAGTATTGGAAGTCCTACCCAAACCAATTAGGCAAAAAAAGGAAATAAAAGGCATCCAAATTGGAAAGAAAGAATTATAACTGTCACTTTTTGAAAGATGACATGATATTTTATATAGAAAACCCTAAAGACCCCCCCAAAAAACCTGTTAGAACTAATAAATTAATTCAGTAAAGTTGCAGGATACAGAATTAATGTACAAAAATCTGCTTCATCCTTATCCACTAATAATAACCTATCAGAAAAAGAAATAAAGTTCCATTTATAATTGCTTCAAAAAGAATAAAATACCTAGGAATAAATTTAATCAAGGAAGTGAAAGACCTGATAATTACACTGATAATTATAAAATCTTTCATAATGAAAGAAATCGAAGATGACACAAATAAATGTAAAGATACGCTGTGCTCATGGATTAGAAGAGTTAATATTGTTAAAAATGTCAGTACTACCCAAAGCAATTTATAGTTTTTTTTTTTTTCCCACATATAGGTCATAGGTGGGAGTCAAAATAAGTCATTCTAAGATGGAAAACCAAGTAGTAGAAACTAAAGAAACGCAGCCTAAAGCAGAAGTCAGCAAACTACAACACTTCATTCATATCTGTTCCCTACTAGTCTGATCTGGCCATGTTCATTTGTTTATTATCTATGATTGCTTTGAACAGTATTTATACCAGTTCAGCCACTGACAGGCAGATTATGTGGCACACAAATTTGAAAATATTTACTTTCCGCCCCTTCCAGAGAAAGTTTTGACCCCTGTTCTTAGAGTATCATGAAAGTTAACTGATATAAAGATAAGCATTAAAAGAATTGCATATATGTGTACATATATATATTTCTAAATACCACAATAAATTAAAAATAGAATACAACTGAGTTCAAATCAAATACATTAGTCATAGCAATAAATGTAATTGGGTTTGATTCACCCATTGCAAGAAATACTTTCTGATTTCCTTTAAGCGAAACTTAAATCTATACTATAGTCAAAAGAGACACTAGATGATACAAAGAGACTACAATAAAGGGGTGGGTAAAGATTTATCAGGCAAGTAAAGATAATAAGAAAGCAGAGGTTTTGATCTTTATACCATTCAGGTCAGTCTCAGGACAAAAAGCCTTATATAAGAAAAGTAAGGCCACTTTATAACACTAAAGGCCACAAATCATGACAACATAATCTATACATGAAATGTCTATTTATAACCATACACTAAAAAACACAGCAACCATTTGGTTTCTACCTTCGACAGATTTTAATTTTTTTAAAGAGAAAGTGTGTTGGGGGGGCACGGGGGTGCAGAGAGAATCTGAAGCAGGCTGCTGGCCCAGCATGGAGTCCACACGGGGCTCAATCTCACCACCCTGAGATCATGACCTGAGATCATGACCTGAGCCGAAATCAAGAGTGACGCTTAACCAGCTGAGTCACCCAAGCACCCAGACTGATTTTATTTTAGAAATGAGTGCTTGAGTTAGGTCAGACCAAGAGTGCTTGTCAGAGTCCAAAATTTCTTTTACTTCATATTTATTAGATTTGCAAACAATTGATGTAATAAATACATGCTGACCCCATGTTTTCTATTCTTTTATGAGATGGTCAGTCAGGCCACAAAAGGGGACAGAGAAGAGGCTCAGGAAAAAAGAAAAAAAGGTTGTTACAGGTGCTAGAAACAGTAGGCATAGGTGGTCAGGAGAAAGAAGACAGGAGTGGAGGAAAGCACTAGACCAGAGCCTTCACTGGGGCTTTCAAGAAAAAGGCAAGGCAGGACAAGTTAAACAGTTTAGAATTGGCTAGTTGGAATACTTCCACTGAGTTCTGGAATATGGGCTACAGGTGTGGTCTCTTGACTGGTTTCCGGTGCTAGGGTGATTCCTTAGAGGAATATTATCTCCTGAAGTGCACGGGCCAGGTAGAGTAGGTATGGCTCTGGATTGGTTAGTTTTCCTATCACAGATTCCGGGTGGGCCCTTGGATATCTCTAAGAATTGGCTGGTCTCTTCTAAGCCAGTCTCCTCCAAGTCAAAAAGATATTTTAAGATGTCAAAGTATTCCAATATACAAAAATTTTAAAAATATACATAATATACTCCATTAACATAAGCCAAGAGGGGGTCACAGTGGTTGGAATATAAATGCTGCTTCTCTGTTCTCCCAACTTTCAGGATCAGAAGTCAAGCGAGAACTCCAGAATTCTACACTCTCCTAAAAACCCTTTCCTCTTCCTACCTTTTAACCATCAAAATTTCTTTTTTTTTTTTTAAAGATTTATTTATTTATTTATTTGACGGAGAGAGACACAGCGAGAGAGGGAACACAAGCAGGGGGAGCGGGAGAGGGAGAGGCAGGCCTCCCGCCGAGCAGGGAGCCGATGCGGGGCTCGATCCCAGGACCCTGGGATCATGACCCGAACCGAAGGCAGACGCTTAACGACTGAGCCACCCAGGCGCCCCTAACCATCAAAATTTCTTAATCACAAAGATTCAAAGGACACCGGGTCTTCTTCATCTTAATTACCATTCACAACTGACAACTGTTGCTCTCACAGCCTTCATAGAACCAGGCTGGGAGGCAGAGTTGCTAACCCCCATCTTTCTCATTGCTGCTTCAAGATCATTCTCCCACCATATTCCCTAATCCTGTTTTGCATTTTATCTCACAGCATTACAATACCTCTGCGCGTTTCTCTTATCTAGTAACCCCCGTGATATACCAGTGATATTACCACATTTCAACGTCCCTCTCTCTCGTGCATTTCCTTTCTTCTTTGCCCAGTTTATATTCCATCGCTCCTCATCACCGTCACTTTAAAGCACCTATCTTTTAATTTCCTAGCCCCTTCACGGTTTCATCTTACTTGCCAAAAAACAAGCTTAGGTGAACTAGGAGCACAGCACTCAAGGGTGGAACCGGCCGCTTGGCCCGCAGGGGTCTCCGGCGGTGGTCATCCCGCGCCCAGGGAGACTCGGGTCACGCACTGTCCCCGCACGGGACGCCCCCAGGCCCGCGCGTCGGCCCCCCACCCGGCCAGGGCGGTCCGTGGTTCGCCCTTCTGCGCTCGCAGGCCGCGTTGCGGCGATGGGAGCGGAAGGCGGCGCGCAGGACGGGGCTTCCCCGTCGGACCCCTCCAGCTCTCGGTGCGCGGAGCGCCGATCCTCCGCGCTCACCCCGCCCGACCGCCCTCTCGGAACTCTCCAACTACTCTGCGGCCGCTGAGAACTTCCGGATGGGCGTCTGGCTCCTAGCTTTGCTCCGAAGCCCCCAAATCGGACCCGGCAGAACGCCCAGTCCTCGGGGACAGCGCCCCCGGCCCCCCAGAGAGCCCACTCCCTCGGCGCCCACGCTTCCTACCCCCAAGCCTCTCTAAAATCCTTATTTCGTTGGTCCCGCACTTTCTGTATAGACTGGTTTTTAAGTTACATATTAATAATAAAGTCAAAACCAAATCGTATTTAAATATAACCCTCAGTGCCTAACCGCCTTTTTTTTTTTTTTTTAAAAAAAAAGAAAATTGCCCAGTGAAGTTCTTTGGTCTCTGTTAAATGCGGGACGACTAACTCCGGGGGCCCTTCTTTCGATGTGGCAATTGTAGTCCATTTCCCTAGCTTTTTACTTTCCCAGTCCATTCTTTCCCCCCGCTTTACCAGAGCACGGTTTTATAACTTACCCTTTCTCCCTCAATACCTCCTCCCCACCTTTTCTCACTTTTACTTAATCACTCTGCTTTCTGCTTTCCAATTTCCTTAAATTAAAAAAAAAAAAAAAATGGTTCTTCAGTGGTGCACCAACTTCAATCCTTAACTACTCAGTCATCTTTCCCCAAAATTTCCCCTCCCTCTCCTGAATCACTATTTTTTTTTCTAATTTTTCTTTTGGATAGATCTCATCAATATAAAAACATGCTTTTTTAAAAAATTTGTATATTAAAATAAAAGTTCACAATAAATATCATGTGTTAATACCACTTTCCCGCCAGCTATCACCCATATCTCTGTGCCTTTATTAGCATGCTTCCTTAAAAGATTTTCTGATTATCATTTTACATAATTCTCCCCCAAACCACTCTTTTATGGATTGAATTGTATTCCTCTCCCCAAAAGATACGTTGAAGTGCTAACCTACAGCACCTTATTTGGAAATAAAGCCATTACAGATATAATTAGTTAAGATGAGGTCACACTGGAATAGGGTGGGACCTTAATCCATTATGTAGAATTCCTATAAGAAAACACAGGATACCCAGGGAGAATATCATATGAAGCAGAGGCAGTGACTGGACTAATGTAGGTAGATGCAAGTCAAGGACTGCCAAGGATTATCAGCCACTACCAAAAGCAAGGTAGAGACAAAGCGTTATCCCCTTAAGGGAGCATGGCCCTGACAGCTTGATTTCAGACTTCTGACCACCAGAATTGTGAGATAATAAATTTCCGAGTTTTTTAAGCCATCCAGTTTGTGGCACTTTCTTAAGCAACCCTAGAAAATTAGCCAAAATCCAGTCTTGTCAGGGTCATAAAATGTTCAAACATCAATCTTTACCTTACTTGGTTTATCAGAAATATTAGACACGTGTGTCGATTCCTTCTTCATGGAAACACTTTTCTTCACTTAGATCCAAGTACTCTACATCCTCCCTGTTAATTCCTATCTCACTGGCTACTCCTTCTCAGACACCTTTTCTGGTTTCTCCTCATCTCTTGGGCTTTTATGGGTTGGAGTGTCCAACGTTTTTCTTTGGACCTCTTTTCTTGACCATCTCCTTCAGTTTCATGGTTTTAAATACTCTTCATAAGCAGATGAGTATTAGATTTACATCTCTAGCTAAGATCCCTGTTGTCTGCTCAACACTACCTCTTGTATGTTTAAGAGGTATTTAAAAATGAAGTTGTCCTACTGAAGATACCCCCCTTCATTTCAGTTAATGGAAACCCTATTTTTTCCAGTTGTCCAGACCCAGACCTTGGAGTTTTCTTTGATTCCTCTCCTTTTTTTTATGCCCCATATCCAATCCTTCAATAAATACTCAGGTCTTCTTTAAAATGTACCCAGTATCCTCTGACAACTTATCATTACCTTGATAAATCAATATCATGTTTGAGAGAACTATTGTAATAATCGCTTAACCAGTGTCCTTTCTTCTGTTCCTCCTTTTCATAGTCTATTCTTATCACTGAATCGAGAGTGATTGTGCTATAACATGTTAGAACATGCCATTCATCTGCTCAAAACTGTTCCATGGTTTTGATTTTACTTACAGTGAAAGACAAAGTATTGAAAATAGCCGGCAAGATCCTACAAAGTATCCCTTCTCCCATTCTATTATTCCTCTGATCTCATTTCCTCTTCCTCTCCCTCTGTTCCACTCCCAAGTGACTCTTCTTTTCTTCAAACATATCTCAAATTTTTTTTGAGATTTTTGCATTGCTCTTCCCTCAGCCTAAAACACTCTTCCCAGAATACCACATGTCTCATCCCTTCTTACCTTTTGTGTCTTTCAAATGTGAACTTCTCACTGAAGCCCTTAATACCCACCCTATTAAAAATTGAATACCTCCACTTCTGCATGACCTACTCTACTTTCTTGCTTTATTTTCTTTCATAAAGTTTATTGCAATCTGAAAAAAAATATGCATTTAATATTTTTTAACCTACTATCTATCTTACCCCTCATGGAAGAATACCATGAAATCAAGAATTATCTTCTTAATTTACAATGATATAATCAGTACCTGGAAGAGTATCTGACATACAGGAAGCACCCAATAAACACTTGTTAAATGAGTGAATAAATGTACCATCCTTTAGAAAAAACAGTAAATAATCTGAATGGGCCATTCATTCATTCAGCAAATATTTATTGAGTATGTACTGAATTTGTAAATATTCGGAATACTTGTTATTAAATAGAAACCTCAGTTTATGCTCTACTCCTATACTTTAACACACTCCATTGCATGTAAATGCTTTAGCAGTTTATGAAATTTTCAGTTTCATCAACCGAGAAGTGCACTGAAGATTAATATTATCAGGCTTGAGTAAAGAGAAGTTCCTCTAAAGAAAACCTGGGTTTTGACAAAGAAAAGGTAGAACATACCTAAATAAATACAAGTGGCAAAAGCAAATGCGGTAATAGAGAGTAAGACTACCTTCATGAGTGATAGGCAAATGGAATTGGAGTGAAGAAGATGGGATTATATAACCGTATTTCTCCATCTGTGCTGTGGGTCGAGCTAGCTTCGATATAGATCATCTCCTATCAACCAATGTGTTGATGTGTAAAAACAACAAAATTTTAGGGACTCAAATACTATTACTTCTGAATTCTTCAGCAAAGGTGGACAATCCTGTCATTAGTAGCACTAACTCCTGCAGAAAAATTCTATTAACACCTCCAAACTCTTTAAATAATGACAAAGCCTTTCTTCAAGGGTAAAGTATATGATCCTTAATGAGACTTACAAGAATTCCTGATTTGGTTCTTGCTTACTTTTCTGAACTCATCTCTCCAACTTTGTAATCTGTATGCTCTTACTGTACAAGCAGTTCCCTCAAATCTCTGTATTCATTTTTTTATCTGTATTCATTTTTATGTTTTTTTTAATTTCTATTGTTGAATATCCTATTGTCCATCTACATGGGGTGTTCTCCTCCTCTGAACTCTGTGTATCAAAGGAACTCCTGCTCACCTTCTTGATCTCTATTTAGATGTCACTTTCCCAAGGAGTCTCCCTGATTTTCAAGATGCCATAAGATTCCCATTTTACATTGAACTTGGCCCAAACAGTCTTTAGTACCATATACTGGGATTGTTTGTTTACATAGGTCTCCTTCACTAACATCGTGAAAGCAGAAAGTGAATCTTATTCTCAGTGTCTAGTACTGGGCTTAGCAAAAGGCTGGTGCTCAGGAAGCATCTGTTTATTGGAATGGATCTCTTCCTTTTCTGCTTTTTCCTCTTTGCTGCCATAAGAGTTTTCTTTGTAAAAACAAAAGCAAAAACAAAAAACACACAAAACCAAAGAAAACAAAAAAAAATTATGTAATTTCTTTATTTAAATATATCTGTTGACTCTCTAATATCTAGCAATAATTTTCTAATGGGTACCATAAATTAAAGGTTTAGTCAACTTGGGGTGGCAAAGAAAAGACTAGTGAAAAGGAGTTACAGTCTTCTTCAAGTCCATTTAACAAGGCAGCTACAATTTCATTTTTCTGTACATTAGATTTCAACACTTTATTTTGTTAGGAAAAATAAAAGTTTCCACGCCTTAAAAAATAACAAAAGTAGACTTATAAAATGTTCTGTAGAATTGAATTCACGCAGTCCTTTACAGGCAAACAAAACCCAGCCTCCCCTACCAGTTTCATTTTCCTTGACTGCTGCAGAAAAATTCTATAAACATCATACTCTAATTCATGTCACGATCTTATTGGCCTCTTTGCTAATCCCACTCCCTGAACTTGGAAAGTGTTTTATCATCTTCTCTTCTTTATGTACTCTTGTTTTCTAAGAGCCAGCTAGTACTTTTATCTTCTTTTCTGGAAATATTAGCCAATCATAATGACTCTTTTCATCACGACACTATGGAATTTTCTTCAAATTTTTATTGCAATATTCAGTAATAGTGTATTGTGATTATCTTTAGAGATGCTTCTTGCACAACTTCTACTTCTCAGAAATATGGAATAGATCTTTTGCATCTCCATATCTATAGCACATTGTATATAATCTGTGGTACATAGTAGGCACTCAGTATAATTTGTTGCTTGAATAAAATAAAGGGATCTGAGAATATCTTCAAATATACAAAAATTGTTCAACATGTATCAATAGTTGGAGTACTCAAAATAAGTGAAATAAAATGAGTTAAAAACCACAGCCATCAAATATTTAAAATTGAACCTCAAGCATCTGACAGTTTGTAATTTATTTAGAGCTAGCTTTTCCTTATAATGTAGATGCTGGTTCAAATTTCCTGTGCTTGTAACAAGAGTTGTGGGAATAAAAATTATGTATATTTGTGTTCTTGGTGTGTCTAATCATCACTAGCAAGGAATGATCTTCCCTGACTAGGTTGTAAGTTCTATAAGTATAGAAAGTGTTTGGTGCTGGTAAACTCCCTCTTTGCTCCTAGATTACTTTTGCTATGATCCCCAAAATTCTAATTGCCAATCCTCCTTGCCCTCTGGCTTCCGGATATCACCTGGAATGCTTTTGTGGAAGACTAGAAGGCAAGAGAAGGGAAGAAAACATGCCATTCCTAACTGCTTTTCTGGGGCATCTTTGTCTCCTCCCTGACTCAGGAACCCACCAAAAGACCCCTCTTCTATTCACAGCACCAGATCCTGTCTGAAAGCTTCACTATAATATATATATATTATATATATATACACATATATATAATATATATATATATATCTACAATAAAGGAAGGGGAAATATCTGATATACTCATTATTATACTTCCAGCCCATAGGATTGGCCTGATATCTTCTAGTGATTAAAAAATAACAATAATTTTTTAAATAATTTTTTTTAATAAATGAGGGAAAAAAGTAAAGAAACATGAGCTATTCATGGAATGCTAAATTTTTAAGAAAACTCGATAATGGGATAAAAGTAGAGGGAATAACAGGAATCTAAATTGGATCAAAACCAAGATTAAATTAGAAAGATTTGTATGTGTAATTTTATCTGAAAATAGTGGGAATTATTAACATGTGATCTGGGGGAATAAGTGAAATTTAATTTGCATTTCAACAAGATCAATGATAATGGTTTGAATTACTTACTGTTGGGAATGTCATTAGAACACAGGGTTTATGAATTGGATCAAAATACTGTTCCACCTGGCTCTCAACTTTAATCATAAAGGAGAAGTAAGTTGCTATTTATTTTTTTTGCTGTTTATTAGTTAATCTATTATTCAGGTTATGCTATCTTGTTGGCTTGTCTTTTTGTTTTTGTTTTTGCCACTGTAATTGCCACATTAAACTGATGGCCTCAGAACATAATCTAAAATGACTAGCCAAGTCCCTTCCCTGAGTTGTATAAAATTGCACTGGGCCATATATTTTATGTATGTGATTTGGATAATTTGTTTTCAAGAGAATATGCCATCTTTCAATTTTGTAGTTTTATTGTTCACACAGAAATTAGAACATAGAAATAAAAAATGAAGATGTTAATTTCCTAAGTAACTTTTGCCTTAGGATAGCGAACCAATAACATGAACTGTGTGTCTCTCCTGAACTAGAGAACTGAAAAGATCTGTAGAATGTTTAACCAAAAAAAAGAAGAAACATTATTTCTTATCCTACCATACACGCATTAAATCAAGGCATCTAAAGATAGTCAAGGTCCATGCTAATGATACTTTTGAAAATAATTGATAGTCGCTACATTACTGAAATGGTAAACAGGACCAACTACATAATTTGTGGGGCTCTCTGCAAAATAAAACTATGACACTCTTTGTTCAAATATCAGAAAAAAAAATATTTTCCTTTCTTGTATTGTTGTTGAATCTACCTGTAATACTCATATTTGCCATTTAATGTTGTACTCATTGGGCATGGGACCCTTCATATGGTGAGTGCAGACCCTCCTCAGCACCTGGCTCACCTTATGACTCCATACTTGGGGCAAGGACATCCTGACCCACATCTCCCTTAGACTGTACCTTGGGTCCTCCTTGGGCAATGGGCTGTGGTGGTCACTAGGTATGAGTGGCAAGTGAGCCGGGAAGAACTTGTCCTGGGAGGCAGAACCACACAAAAGCTGAAGCTCCAAACCCCTAGCACATACTCCATTACCCCATCAGACTTCACTTACAAAACACTACATTCTAAGAAAACATTTAAGAACTTCAGGATGGTACCTCAGGGCATTAAAGTCCAAATACAAGGCCCTGTTTGGAGTTTGAAGTCCTCTGCACCTCTACTGGACACTCACCCATGAAGCCAGCCCTGATGGTAAACAGTGGCTTATGACTTCAACTAACAAGTCTTTCCACATAAGATCTAGTCTTGCCTGATATTATTATAAATGTCAATAGACCCCCAGCTATACAGATTTGGACTTAAATTGATTCATATTTATACATTTGACAAAATGTGCCTATTTTTTCAGTAAATGGAGTTTGTTGCTTTAATTTGCTTGTAATATTGGGCTTTGACTGCCTATGCAGAGATAATTTTCACTGGTATTTCAATGGATTTGCCGCCAGAGCTTCAAATCAATTTGTACGATAAATTGGGAAAATGTACTTATTGCCATAACATCCTCCACAACATCTTTATTCTCCCTAGAGTATCCAAGGCTTCCATTAGTAAAAGTTGTTCAGTTCTTACCTCCATGAATTACCATGTTCCCAAACTGCCCCATTCTCTTCTACACGCCCCATAGAAAAAAATAAAATAAATCTCTCGTTAGGTCCCTACTTACTGCCAGCAACCTCATTAAATACAATGTACATTACAGTTGTATTTTAATCATTCATTTGTGAGGGCACTAAGAGAAGCTCAGACTCTTACAAATTTTAACAATGGTGACTCTAAGATTCCTGCAGTATAGATTATGCCCCTGACAGATGAACACTGCTAATAATGTTCTACAAATATTGTTGTGGAAAGGAGAATCTGTGTGTTCCCAAGAGCACACAACTGCACAATAGAGAGGCAATGGAGTTCAGTGGCTAGATTTATGTTCTAAATCTGACTCTTCCACGGAATTGGCATGTATGTGACTTTCTATGCTTGTTTTCTCTTTATTAAAATGTGGTGCTGGTTTTGAGGATTTTTTCAAAATTATCTTCTGGTGGGAAAACAATATTCCTTCTTTGTCTCTGCAGAAGCAGGAGGCATCTGAATTTAGAGAATCACATTGTGTGAAAAGAGAAGTAGCTCTCTACTCTTACTGAATACTTCTGTATTCCAAATTGTGTGTGTGTGTGTGTGTGTGTGTGTGTGTGTGTGTGTGTGTGTGTGTGTGTGTGTGGAGTGGGTGGGGGGCATTGGAGATTCTCACATCAGCTAATTCCCTACACCAGCTGTGTGTCCTTCAGTGTGTCCTACAGTGTATCTCAATTCTGACACTAAGTGCCTGCAGTTAGTGCAGACCCCACAGATTAAGGGCTCAGTCTCACAAGACTGGTCCTAACTTCAGATGACAATTGCTACTGGTAGGTCTCCAGGTTAACTCCAACTCCTGTCCAACTTGGTTACAAATAGAGCACAACTCCCTCCTCAGTTTTGAACATTTGCTAGAACTGCTCACAAAACTCAGGAAAGCAGTTTACTTACTAGATTACAAAGATTATACCTCAGGAACAGCCAGAGGGAAGAGATGCACAGGGCAAGGTATGGAGAAAGGGGAGCAGATTTTCCATTCCCTCCCCAAACTCTCCACCCTCTGAGAACCTCAATATGTTCACCAAGTAGGAAGCTCTCCAAATATTGCCATACTTTTGGGATTTTTATGGGGGCTTCATTTCACAGGCATGATGGATTAAATCATTGGCCACTGGTGATTACCTCCTGCCCTCTCCTCTCCCAGAGGTCAGGGTTGGGGGCTGAAAATTCCAACCCTCTGATCACCTGGATGTTTCCCCGGGTACTCAGTCTTCATCCTGAGGCTATCCAGAAGCCCTCAGCCACCAGTCATCTCATAACATACAAAAAGACACATATTACTTCTGGAGATTCCAAGTGTTTTAGGAGCTGTGTGTCAGGAAAAGGAAATGGGAGCCATATTACGATACCTTAGCACCAAGATCATAGCTAGTGGCTGCATACAAGAAAGACAAACGTGAGTGAGAAGTGTTTTTGCAGCTGGGAATGTGATATTCGGTGTAAAGTTATTGCAGATTCTTAGGCTGGAGTTCATGGTTAGGCTTGAAGTGTGTGCCAGTTTCTGAGCTAAGTACTGTGTGTATGTCCAATATAACATGACTTCTATCCGATTAGCAGGAAAAATCTGTAAGCAAAATATGATTAAAAATACTAATGTCTTCTATGACATCTAGAGGTCAAAGAAGGGACTTTAGTGTCACATGAGGTAATACAAGTGTTATTTAGTACCTGAAAATATAGCCTGAAGCACGGGAATTAATTTATAGTAGGGGAATAAAGTCGATAGTCTTATATTTTCATAGGAACAAATCCAATTTTAAAGTTACTTTTGAAGCAAATAAATATGCAATTGGTAGATTATGTGGTTAGAGTGGGAGTCCTTAGATTCCAAAATCCTCTAGCCACGGAGTCAGAGTTTGTGGGATTACTGACCCGTTGAGATCCAATTTTGTAAAGTTTCTCTGATCTCTGGCAGAAGGGTATTAGGACATGCTCCCATTTGATAAAATTGCCAAATAGACACACCTTATCTTCAGGAATTTTCCAATTCCCTTTTAATCACTTTTTTCTCCCAACACATTGAAAAAAAATTCCATTTCCTGATATTCTCTTAATTTGTGAGTGAAGAAGACATAGAGGCGCCTGGGTGGCTCAGCCCTTTAGCGTCTGCCTTCAGCTCAGGTCATGATCCCAGGGTCCTGGGATCGAGCCCCACATTGGGCTCCTTGCTCAGCAGGGAAGCTTGCTTCTCCCTCTCCCACTTCCCCTGCTTGTGTTCCCTCTCTCACTCTCCCTCTCTGTCCAAAAATAAATAAAAATCTTAAAAAAAAAGACATATATTTCTGATATACCAACTTTAATCATTAAATGTGTTTTCAAATCTTTGAGTGATTGTCGTATTTCAGGGGTATTATGTTGTTTTCCAGCAATAATTCATTAGTTTAAAAGGCCTACACTACCTCCAATCTATGTGAAAATATATTCCTTAAATCTGCCTCCATCTGTGTAAGGACTTAGGTTAGTAAAGACAAAGTGGATTCAATTTTTGATAGTATGTGAGGGACATGTGTTTTTTAGAACTTTTAATAATGTACACACTCTAGTCATTGTTATGGCCACTCCTCAGAAGATGAGTTAATTTCCTAGATTTTCTTGCATAATAAAGTATTAGCTCATTAATCAGATCTATTTTTCAAAAAAATCAACATAGAAAATCTTCAGAGATTGATAATCCATCGAATTTAAGACCATGAACACTGGTTGAAAGAGATGCTATTTACTTGCTTTTAAGTTTGATTAAATCATAAGACTTCTTTCATAATACCTTTTTTTAAATTATTAACAGAATTTCCCCACTCCTCTGTCCAACATAGGAAGGCCAAAAATACAGAAAGTGGTCATTACTAGGAAGGGTAATTTAAAGTTTTGAAGGTCTGGGCATAGAACGCTATATTCCGGTTCTTAGTGTACTTCATGAAGTGGACTGATGATATATAGTAGGTGTTCAATAGTTATGTTTTCATTAAATAACATGCAATGCAGAGTAGCACTAAGTGGCATTTAAAATGCAACCAGGAAACTGCTTTTTCCCTTTAATATTTTCTTTATACATATTTTACTTGCTAGATTTCAAAACATTAAAAAAATCCTTAAAGTGCACAATATCAAATAAAATATGGTTTGAAAAAAATGTTAAAACTATGTTTTTCCTGGAACCTCTTGTTTTAAAGTAGTGTACAGTTATTTTTAGAAATCACCCCAGGATTGTCATTTAATGAAGATCCCTCTCATGGACTGAAGCCACTATGCAATTATCAAGAACACCTAAACTTAACTCTATCCTTTAGTGAAATACATGAATTTCCAGTATGCCTCTGTGATTAAAAAAAAATGCCAAAGTATATTTTGACAGAAACAATTGCCAATATGAAAACACAGAGTTGATTTTTATCTAGGAAACATGAGTGTCCTATGTTTCAATGTTTGTCCATGTTTGTACACACATGTTTGTACATAGACACATGTACGTATACACATGAGCTGTCTAAGAGTGGGCATTTTGGCTATCAGGAAAAAAAAAGATTGTGTCAATGAATATGATTATTTCAAATGTCATCATTTTCTTTCAGATGTGTTGAATTCTATCTTTGATACAGAATTAAATGTCCTAAATTGTATCCCAGGGCTGCTTTTGCTGAGAAAAATGAATTAAAAGAAATACAATGTTATTTAATAAAATAAACCAGATACAAAATCTTGCCTTGTATTTACAGATAAATTTTAATGGAATATTCATGGTCTAACACAAATATCAGACCCAATGACACTAATTCTTGTACAGCCTTTGGCTTACCCTGTATAACAAAATCTGTTATTTAAAGTAGACTATAAAATACCATATGGTAAGTGAACTTCCAAAGACACAAAGAAAATCTCCCATAAATTTAAAAGCTTATCTCAAATTCTTATTGGCATAAGCTTAGGATGGATATATTATTAATTGTATTATCTTAGGTAGTTGAAATATATAATACTGGTTAGAATGTGAAAAATTAAAAAAAATAAGTTTAGGTATTTTTGCTTCTGTTCCTAGTCAACATTAGTAAACACACATAAGTGAATGTGAAATTACCTTTACAGAGTTTAGAAATTTTGGCAATCTCAAGCAAATTTCCCTAAGTCAGCAACATTTTTTTTTTTTACCCTTAGTCAGCATATTACAAGGTTCATATTTTCCAAGGAGTAATGATTAAATGTTGTACAAATAAGATAATGTTTATTTTACTACCATTTAATTTTTAAAACTTCCACTTAGAAATTTACAAGGAAAATAGGCATCACTGAGAAAAATCTAAAATGAATGGATAATGTAGTCAGTTGAAAAAGATATGCAAAATAATGTGTTTGGTATAAAGGAATGTGTTTTGTGACATCTTTTATAACTTGTCAGTGGGAAGAAAGAAAGTTCCATCTTTCATTGTCTGCTTTCAGACCTAAGAAAATGAACTAAATGAATAGACAATTCAGTAATGTCCAACAGATAACTAAAATTCAAATTTTATTTTTCCATATGTATCAGACAATATTTTTTTTCTGACAAGACTTTACTGAAAGATGAAGTGCAAATGGGAACCCTGTAAGAATGTTTAGAAGAGTTGTACATGACATATTTTAAGCGCCACTAAGTACACATTGAATACTTTGTAAGTATATAGGCATAGCAACATGCAAGTGTCATGTACCTAATATTACAATATGCATTTTGTTTTTTGAAAATGTTTATGATAACAGTAGATTCAATAATTGTGGTTCTCTATCTTCTGTGCAAAGCTTTATTTTGGCGAATCTTCTTTACAGCACAGAATTTATTTTTATGTTGTCATAAATATACCCTTCCAAAAGTTATGAATTTCATGTCATATAAATAGAACATTTTATTTTTGAAGCTACATTACTGGGAACACCTGCGTTTCTGGGTACCATTTCCAGAGATAAGTCTTTAATTTTTTTTTTAAACATGGCAGACTTGTTCCAATGTTGATTATGTTGAAATATTTATGATAAAAATGGAGCTTTCTTGAGGGAATACTTTTTGGTTGAGTGAAAAGCTAAACAACCAATTCACAAATACTGATGTGAACTGAATATGAAGAAAATAGGTCAGTAACCCCAAACTCGTGGATTACTCCTTAACTGCATCATTGAATCTACAATAAGTACAGCACGTACAGTTAAATAAATTTGTAAAGAGATTAAAATTTTATACATTTATAAGGAGAAAGAGTCCTAGTTTTGAAAAATCTCTAAATTATTTTTCTATTTATGAGAATCACTCAATACATTAGAAACACAGAGAAAAGCAAAAAGGATAGAGAGATAACAATTCAGTTTACATTTCATTTTTTTTAACCAACTGGTGACCACTGCTTTCAACCATCAAACATTTTATTGCATATAACTTTCACTATCAGCAAATATAAAGAGAAAAGTGTCTACTAGTATCATGTACAAGGAAAAGCATTTGAAGAAAGAAAACATTTGAGGTTTGACAGTACTGTGTATAATAGAAGTGTAATGTGGCATTCAAAAGTCCGTGTGGGATTCACTGCTGTTCTGACCCTGGGTGTGGGAAAAGTGCTTAAGTGCTGAGCCCTGGTAGGTTTTACTTTTGCCCCTGCAATATTCAAATATCTTTTAACTTTTCTTCTTTTGAAATATACAGTATGTTTTATAGGGGAAAATAGTGTTTCTTCTTTACATCTTTTTCACATGTGGGCCCATTCTCTCCAAAATAACCATACATTTCTTGTCACTAACATATATATATATATATATATATATATATATATATATATATATATATATATAAAAGATGGTAAAGATTCGACCAAATATTACTTGTAACAGAACCACATAACATAGAAACATCCTACGTTAAGCATATTTTATAGATTTAATATCATAATTTGAAAGTTTCTTGCATCAGTTTTTTTTTTCCTAAAGAAAAATCTGCTTTTAAAATGTAATTTCCTTTTAGAATAATTAAATTACATCATTTGAAAAATTCATATTATGTCTAAGCAGACAGAATAAAGTGGGCATTTGTGGCAATACTTTGCATTCATTATTCAGGTATTATTTGTTAATAAGGAGGGAATTTTAAATACTTAAATTTTTGTCTTAACATTAGATAACATTTCTTGGGAAAATAAATCATATACATAATTTTTACTTAAAAGCACAGCATTGATTTATAAGAAACTGTTGCATTTTAAATATTAAATGAAATGTAAGATTGGATTCCAAAGTGTTGCCATTTAAATTATTTTTTAAAAATCAACACAATTATATTACATTGAAATACTAAGTAGGCATGAGAAGAACTATCCTTATAAAGTTAGCATATTTTGCCTATAGGAAAAGTTAATGATAGGAAAGGAAAAACAAATGCAGATCCATACACCATTGAATACACTAAAAGAAATTGGCTTTTGAGATTTCCCAGGGGCTGGGGAGAGGACTGTATGTTAGTCCCGAAGAGTGCTTCCTGGGATATCCTGTAAATAATTATTTCTTCTATATCATAGCCCATGTTAAAAGTGAGAGGTAGAAGGATTATTGTAAGTATGCATGGCAGAGAACTTACCAGCTATATCCAATAACTATTGCATTCAATATTAATAATCTCAATACATAAAAATGCTGATGAGTTTAGAACCCATTCTTGTATGTTGTCCCCTTTAGCTCTCTTTATAATCTTGCTACTTTCTTTCAATCCATTGCCTTTGGAAGGGTATAAGTGCAAAGGGCATGTCTGGGACAGAATAGGGAGAGAAAGGGGGGAAAATATAGAAAAAAGGTCTAAAAAATTCCCATTAAGATATAGTGACTTTAACTATTAATTAATGATAACCTATGTTCTTTGATTGGATAAACGTGTACTTATAATAAAAGTACCATAATCCATTAAAATATGCACACATTTCAAAAAAAGTTTAAGGATTCCAAATTCAATTAGGTATCAAGCAAAGTTTAAAACTCATGTTATTTCTTTCTCTCCAGTAGTGCTAAAAACTAGGCCAAATAATTTTGTTGTGTCACATTAATGATTAAATAAGAAAAACTTAAAGTATTTGTTGTTGGATCAATTATATTTTTAATTAATGCTTTAGTGTGTGGGAGGTGAAGATAAGCAAACTCTTGGATCGTGTTAAAGAATTCTTTAAAATCCCTTTGCATTAGTATCCAGCAATAGAATTGCAGATATTGCACTGAGTATATTTCAATATTGCCAGTGTATATTTCAAAACAAATTCTATTATCTACACTAAGATTTCCTCTTCCCCAATATTCAAAATGCATATTATAATTACATGGGTTTCCAACATCCATACACAGCAAGTACAAGATACTTACATGTACGTACACTGTAGTTACCTATATTTTGCATAGTTTTTAGTGTGTACTTTGTGCCACTTAATAAAAAGCATTACTCAGTAATTCTTATTAGGTGTTTCATTTATTTCAGCTGTGGTTGCCAGTTCTTTTTGTTTGTTTTGTTTTGTATATTCATCACAGATTACCATTTGCAAAGGGAGATGATATTGGACATTTTTCGTGGGCTCTAAGTAATCTGCAATAAGATGGGGACATTGCAGTAAGATATGAGGTTTTGCATTTTCTTCACAATTAAAAAACATAACATGAATTTCATATTTATCATTCATAAAATTATCCTTATGTCCAAAGGAAAAGAAGATGTATTTTAAATGTTCCCCTTGGTAACACTTTGCAATAAGTGGCACTAAATTACACGATAACTGGTATGTTACATGGAAGAACCATCACGGTCAAACAGCTGCTGTACATGTGCCTATATGGAATCTCAATGCTGTTACAGTCATGAGTACATAATTACAAGTGAGCCTGTCCTTTTAATTGAGATATTTATATTTTTACAACAAAATAAAAATAAATGAGGTGTTAGCTTCTTTGCCATATTTAGGAAAGTTAGTTTTCTTTCTCTATTTTAATTGTTGGGTTTCAATGCAATATTAAGCATCTTGAATCAATATGAGATCATCCAGTTTCTAGATTAAACTCCAATATCAGGTTCCTTAAACTGCTTCTTGGATTCTCTGGTAAAAGAAAACAAGTTGAAATCTCTCTCCCTCTCTCTCTCTCTCTCTCTCTCACACATACACACAGAAACACACACACACATCAGTACTTTGCTCATGTGCTCTATCTTCGCTCTTGCACTCACAAACTTTCCTTTTTCTTCTTAATTTTAATGATCATTCTATCTAGGACACTCAAAAATGGGAAAAAAAGAATGCTGTTTACACTTTTTTGATGGAGGACAATCAATTTACACTGTAAACAGTACACTGGCAGAGAATATCTACTTCGGGTAAAGGATAATATTCCATATTCTACTAGGGGTATATGTGTGTTCACACTCCTTCCATTCAGTTCCATAGCTACTGTGCTCAATAGGCAGAGACAGAATTTGGCTCTGTGCATACACATGTGTACATTTCAGACATTGCAGTTGACATGGTTCCATTTCAAAATGTTATTTTGTATTTTTTCCTGATTTTTATAGAAATGAACAAAATTTTTATAATTTATTCCCTTGTTTGGTGGAAATAAAATAAATTTTAACGATAGGAAAATACAATTCTATTTCTATATTTTTCAGGAACTAAAAATGATACCTAATTCAAATCTAACTGTTTTAACTGGCTTAACATTTCATTAGAGCCCACAAATCATAATATATTAGTCAGTTTCTTTTAAAGAATTCTATTGACTTTTTATATTACTCTAAATGGTTAAATGAGTCAAAAATTTTGAAATACAACCAATTTTTGATTTCTAATTTTACAGTGCTATAAATAATGATTGAGTTATTTAGGCAACAATTTAGCAGTTGGAGCCAAGTAGAATATAGACAAAATGAAGAGGGATGTAAATACAGCATCAATGAAGAGTAGCAATTTTGTAAGTGCATCCTGAAATTAAGCTTTAAATAGTAATTGATGATGCAGTTTATACAACTTACTTCTGTAATAAGACCCTTTCCATTTTGTACTAACAGGATGAATTTTGTTTTGTGGAGTCTTTCTAAAGATTATGCATTGAAAGATATGAACAGTTTATAAACCTATTCTAGTTTCAATGTGTCTAGTAGCACCTACCTGATTCTCTCAAACTACCATACTATATTAACATATTATTGCATTTTTCCACAGATGGTATGGAGTGAACTGTAAAAACAAGCATGCAATCACATCAATGCAGACTTATTTCCTTAAAATGTCATACTGTATATGATTTATTATGTTAACACTCAACCACATCATATTATTTATGTTCTGTATATTCTGAAAAAGTGCTGCTTGACTGACATCGTCCTTTTTCTTTTGTAAGAAATCAACAAGATAAATGTTTCAACAATAAAAAAAAAACAATTTAAAAATTCTAACGTTGTCCTTAAAAGTTTATACTTTTCTGATAAATAATCTAAGATACAGCACCCTTGTCTTCCATTTGATATTAATACATGATGTCATACTCAACCATTCTCATTTCCAAAAAATAAATTCCAAGATATTATTTTTAAAACCATAGGCCATCATGCTTTCAGACATCTCAAGTATAGCTACCGTACTGTCATATTTGTTTTCTTCTTAAAGGTGCAATGCTTGTGAATGGGAAAATAATTTTTATCTAACTGGATTTTTAATTTTTAGCATATAATAAATTTAATGAGAACTAATCTAGCAATATTGTATTTTACTAGAAGAAATAATATGACTTTAGATTGACTCTGTGTCATATTTAAGAATACAGCATTTCTTAATGGTTAAATACACCAAAATTTCAGAAATAATCCAGAGAAAGAGACTTTCACCTTGGAGTTAAAAGCATGGCAGAAATTCTCCATCACTCACTGTTTCATAAGTTTGTACCTCACAAAATGCATAGACAGGAATTTAATATAAAGAATTAGTTCATTTATACAGAAAACATGTCTTAAACACTTCTTTTTGGCAAACCAACATAGGTAAGCAGCTCTGGAACTGCCAAATTAAAATTTGTAATAAATTTTTAGCAAACTAAGAGTTTACTTTTAGGTTATTATTCAACTGTGGTTGTAATTTAAAACCTGAGGCTGTGCACTGGTTGTTAGCTTAAAATTACCTTTCCTTATAACATTGTGCTTCCATTGTATAACAAATAAAAATTAACAAGAACTAGAAAAATTTGTTGTTGAACAGTGCTAGGACATACAGACAAAAATACTAATACATGTTATCTACTTATAATATTGGTTTAAGTAATATCTAAAGGGATATAATGGACATTAGAAAATGCTTACTTATGACTGAATTACCTACAGCCAAAAAAGTTAAATATGTATCAAATAATGTTTAATTGGATTTATTATATGCACTATATACAGATACTAAATGTCTCAAAATTGTGCCCTATGGATACTTCAATTTTGTTTAGGCAGGTGAGTCATTATGGAGCAAATAAATTATAGAATCAAATTAGAGAAATGAATGAAATTTTTGTGATTCCTGAAGCAGTAAAATGTTTGTAAAAAGTTATCGGTAAATGAAGCTAAAATAACTTAATGGTGGGATCTATATAATTATATAAGATGTCATGTCGTGACTGCAATGCATACACACATGGTTCCTGTATCAAAAACTATATTTTTAAATAGCAAATTGATACAGCTTCATCAGTATAATCTCAAACATTCCAGAATCTATTCTACAGTGTTTGCAGTGGCGTATATTTCCAAACATGTCTTTGAAGGCAGACATGTAGAAAACATTGTTTGTAAACCTCTAATTTCTGATTAAACTTAATCACATTAGGTCTTTACCTAATCCTGTTCCTTGTGAAAGCTGTCCAGTGGTAAATTGACAAAATTTATGATTTAAAGGGAAAAAATGAGGGCAAAAAAAAAAACTTTGCATACTTTTTTTTCAATGTATAAAAACAATTCAATACCATGATCCAAGGAGATGATTAACATTGTTAAGGCTGTATATTCAAGCACTGTATGTTAAAAGAGCAATGGTGTGGAATTTAGGCAGTAAGAAATGTCCTGCATTATGGATGGTACAGTAATTAAAGAATGATGCTTTCAACAGCTGATTGTTGGTATACACTGGCTACTGATAGCAGTACGGTATGGAAGTTAATAAAGGTAGCAGAAGATGGTAGAAATGAATTCTGAAAGATGATAGCCAGTTTTCTCCAGCAGCCAGCCTGGTAAGGAAAACTCATAATCTTGGCCTGAATTTTAAATGAAATACTCTTTTTTCTCTTCAGCATTGACTTGGCTGCCTTCAGCATTGATAATGGCTGTGTCAGCATCTGGTGCATCTTCAGCCCCTTTAGCTTCATTTGTTAAGTATGTTCCTGTGGGTATTGGGTGAAAAAAAATATATATGTTAGTTCTGTGCGACTGGTTAAATAGCCAGCATTAAAGCTACATTCATTTAGGAGCTTGTGCCAGATTTTTTATATGTTGGAACATATTCTGAGACATCATAAACCACACAATTCATTCTTCTGCTGTTGTACACTATCTTTCAGTTTTCGGGTATATGTTATATATGAAGCTGTGGCCAGGTTAACTAGAGGCAACTGCCTAACTGGAGTGGGGAATGAGTAGTTTGATTTCCTTGATGGCTACAGACCATGTGCTCTGTGCAGCTGTAGCAATCAGGGTCCTTTGTTAAGATGTTGATAATGATCACATCAAACGTGTCATCTTTCATTCTGAAAACTCCACTTAAAAGTAGATTATATCAATAGTTTTCTACCTAGCCCATTGCAAAAAAATTACATATTTTCTTCACTTATATGGCCAGATGTGTGTCTATAAACCTATGAACAAAAAATGTTGACCAAACGTTTAACATTATAGTTGAATATCAATCCTAGAGATAAATTACAAACTTGCTTTTTTCTTTTTTTTTCTGAGCCAGTGACTCACTTTGTGACCTTTGGCCATTGGCTAGACTTTATTTTGCTAAACCAAACCAATTTTCATTAAGTAAAATAATCAAGAATTCCCTGAAATAATTTCATATTTAGATCTCTCTCTGTCACATGTATGCACACACTCATTTAATATTTCATGATTAAGCTAGTCTTTAGAATATTTTTTGTCAAACTTAAGATTACTTTATTAAATATTACCTACCTTTATGTCTTGCCAGATATCGACCAAGCAGAAATATAGAACACAGTGTGACAAATACAACTACAGCCACTATTCCTCCTATAAGAGCATGATCAGGGCCAGTCTGGCCAGCCAGAGCATTGGGATCTAGAGAAGAGAATAAAATATCACACAAATGATGTGTTATTTAAGCATAGAGTATATATCTGCATTAGAATGAGTTCTTTTGAAAATTAGTTCATTTCTATTGAAATAAAATTTCATTAATGTGTATTAAATCAACCATCGAGTCAACAAATATTCATTTGTACAACATACCTGGGGATATAATATTTGCCACATCAATCACAGTTGTCATTGACTTTACGTTTCAAGACTGGATAAATTAATACACATAAACTTTTTTTTTTTTTTGAGGGAGAGAGAGCACAGTTTAGGGCAGGGGAGGGGCAGAGGCAGAAGGAGAGAGAATCTTAAGTAGACTCCCCACTCAACACAAAACCTAAGGCGGGGCTCAATCTCATGACCCTGAGATCATGACCTGAGCTGAAATCAAGAGTCCCACACTTAACCAACTGAGCCACTCAGGTGCTCAAATAAACATATATAATTTTGCATGGTTTTATGCCTTTCCTTCCTCTTCTCCTTCTGAATATATGTGTGACTGTGTGTGTGTATGTGCATATGTGTGTATTTTTTAGTGTGATGAACACAATTTTATCATTCAAAAAATAAAATTATGGGAAATACTAGGCCTGAGATGATAACTTGGAATTTATTATCATATAAATCTTATTTAAAGTGATAGCAATTGATGAACTCCCCACAGAAGTAAGTCTAGATAGAAAGGAGAAGAAGTCTGAAAACTGAACTGAGGAACTCCCATATCTAAAGTCCTGGAAGAGAAAGTGCTTCCAGCAGAGCTGACTGAGGAGAGAACAGTGAGGTAGGAAAATATCCTGCAGAATACATTGTAGTTGATCAAAGGAAAGAACATATTTCAAGGAGAGGAGGGTGTTACAAATTGGGTTAAATGTGATTGACAGAAGGAGGAAAATGAACACTCAGTGTAAAAGATTAAGTGCCTATTTGACTTGTAGTTTTAGAGAAAGTAGCTGGAGAGATACAGATTAATAATATACTTTCACATTTGGCCTTTAGTAAAATTACAGGGAAGAGATGAACCCAGCAAAGGATAGCTAGTTTTCAAGCAGAAAGAAAAAGATCAAAAGAAAGCCTAGACAACTGGGAACTGCAAAGGTTTAGAAAATCAACTACTTATAGAAGTCACACAATAAGGGACAAAACTGAGTGAACCTTTGAGCAACAAAACCCACTAAGGCTCAGCCCTACTGCAAAGATCAGATTGAGTATACTGCCTACCCTCCCAAGCTCATGTTGCCGATACCCTCATGGTAACTACTTCTATTCTAAAGGAGGGATTAAGAGGTTGGAGAAAGTAAAGAAATAAATTAGGCATGACAATTATGCCTTCAAAAGATCTTGAAGTATGATAATAGGCACATGAATATGACATATTAGGACTTTAATGTGTTTTTAATGAAACTATTGTGAGAAAGTAGCATATGTTTAGATAGGAAAAAAAGTCTACTTAAAACTTCAAACAACCTCAGGATCCCCAAGCTTGGTGAAAGCAAGAAGTGGAGTATAAAAGCTGGGTAGTTCCCATGAAGAGCATGTTCCCAAACATCCACTTCAAATGTGGCCATGGAATATAACTGACAGATTGAACCTTCCATAGGGTAGAATTGGGGGAAGCAAATAAGAGTGTACAGAAGAGAATTCCATTTCTTCAAGGAATTACAACTGCTGCCAAGGCAGAGGGATCTTTTAATGCTAGTCTGGCATGTTTTCATAATTGCTATGGATAATGACTACTCAGTGTTTCCCATTCTTTATTTCCAAATGGGAACAATTATGGTAAGAAGCATTCCTCACGGCTGTGTTCTAGCACTGCATTTTGTATATGTGTAGAGGGGAGAATTACTAATTTGTCTTCAGGTTTATTTGTCCCTGGACTAATGTATCCAGATATGATGAAGAGGACTGTGGATATTTAAAGACCTTAGTCTTTGAGTTGGATATATTGGCTTGATGGGACATTAGGCTGTCTCTTTGGACAGGTATGGCAGTTGTTTGTGTAAGGAAAATAGGTGAAAAATATTTGGTGATCAGAAGGGTATATTGGGGAAGATATTTCTAGCTAATAACAAACTTTCTTTCTTTTCTTTCAGTACACAGAGCTAATCATTTTCCAGCTTCACTTCAGTTGAGTGTAACTGTGTGATCTGGGCTCTGGATGAATGAAGGTCCAGCCAATAAAAACATTCCACATGTAACTCTCCAGGGTGATCTCAGGAGATACAAATTGAAAACGAGAGAAGCTATAAGAGTAAGTAAGGCAATAGATCATTCAGTCTCCACCTGGAAGAAAATTGCCCAACTAAGCATACATGCATTGAACTATTCAAGGGTTAAAAAAAAAAAAGTTTATTTTAAAAACACTGAGTATTAAAAAGTTAATCTGTCGAGGCAGCTTTTGCTAATGTACCTTTCTATTATATATTTCTTGTATTTTCCTTAATTCCTGGCATTGGCTGTAAATCTAAAAATTAAAAAGAAAGAAAAACAGGAAGAAAAAGCAAAATTAAACCTGTCATGCCTCAGAATTCCCCATTCTTATTCCTTGCTTAGATACTTCAGAATCAGTTTCAAATTCCACTTCTTTCTCAAGTCCCCAAATGCAGATAGTCATAAATCATTTCTGTTTTGTTTGCTAAATATCTCTCAGAACTGAAACTGAGAAATCACTCCTGTTCATACATCTCTGTACCTATCTCATTTCCTGAAGATAAATTCTAAAACACCATTGCTGGACCAATTGGTATAAACATTATTTAAAGACTTTTGATAAATATTGCCAAATTATGTTGTAGAAAGACTGTATGAATTCATCCTGTACCACCTACATCTGAAGGATTCCCCCCCAGTACTAACATCAGATATTAAAATTTTAAAAATTTGCTAATCAAATATTGATAAATGTTAAATATTTAGTATTTACAAGTTACCATAAATGTGTCTAACTACTTTTGCCTAGATGAATTCACTAATTTGAAATAACTACTTATTCAGTTTAACCCTTTATTTTTTTAAAGATTTTATTTATTTATTTGACAGAGAGAGACACAGCGAGAGAGAGAACACAAGCAGGGGGAGTGGGAGAGGGAAAGGCAGGCCTCCCACCAAGCAGAGAGCCCAATGTGGTGCTCCATCCCAGGACCCTGGGATCATGACCTGAGCCGAAGGTAGACGCTTAGTGACTGAACCACCCAGGCGCCCCTGGTTTGACCATTTTTCTATTCAAATTTTCTGTTTCAATAGCTCTCTCCATAGAAAGATGAATATTTTTAGCAACTTATTTTTATTTATTCTACATTTATTGTCTTTTCAGTGGTGGATAAGTATTATAATTTTATGTAACCAAATCTATCAAACTTTTGTATTATGATGTCTGACTTGTGGGTCATGATTTGAAATGCTTTGCCCATGATGAGATTATACACATATAGATATACGCTGTTGTTTAACATTTTTATTGTCATATTTTAATCCATCTAAAATGTATCTTGGTCTATGGCTTGAGGCTAAAGTAAAACAGAACTTTATGTTCCTCTTTCTTTCTTTCTTTCTTTCTTTCTTTCTTTCTTTCTTTCTTTCTTTCTTTCTTTCTTTCTTTCTTTCTTTCTTTCTTCTTTTCCCTCTCTCTCTTTCTTTCTTTTTTAAGAGTGAGTTGGGAGGGCAAAGGGAGAGGGAGAGAGAGAATCTTAAGCAGCTTCCATGCTCAGCAAAGAGTCCGATGCGGGGCTCCATCTCACAACTCTGAGATCATGACCTGAGCCCAAATCAAGAGTTAGACAATTAACCCAACTGAGCCACCAGGTGCCCCTGTACTTTATTTTCTAAAGCATTATGTCTAGTATTTGTCAAGATTATATTTATCATTTTTATTTCATGACCATGAAACCTACTCAGTATTCATACTAGTTTAAATCGTGTTTATTTAGTATAATAATTCCATTTAAACATCTGGGAAAATTCTTTGTTGAGCATACATTATTTCTTTTATTGAAAATACTTTTCATTGGATACAAATTAATTTTTTATTCCCTTTACCCATACTTGCATTTTCTTTATTATTAATGTTGAAATGTTTTGAAGGATTCTCTGTTCTGATGCTGGTATTTATTCCTGCTCAGCTTTAATGCTGCAAATCAATCCACCTACAGAAACTATCTTTGAAATGAAATGTGTATCATAGGACATTTGTACATAGTGGGTGTACTGGAGAGGGAGTCTTGGGATGTAGATCATTATTGGTGAGAGATTTCACTGATTAACTTCATGCATTTTGCCTATACTCTTTTTTTTTTAAGATTTTATTTATTTATTTGACAGAGAGACACAGCGAGAGCAGGAACACAAGCAAGGGGAGTGGGAGAGGGAGAAGCAGGCTTCCCACTGAGCAGGGAGCCCGATATGGGACTCGATCCCAGGACCCTGGATTCATGACCTGAGCCGAAGGCAGACGCTTAACGACTGAGCCACCCAGGCGCCCAATTTTGCCTACACTCTTCATTCCCACAGTAGAATCTCAGATATGTGGACCATCCCCACCCCCTTTCTTCTGTACAGTAAGACAATATTTTAGAATTTGTTTAAATAAATTTAAATTTATCGTGTTCTTCATTGGATATATTTTCATTGGGTTTCAGATACATTTATAGTATATTAATAAGACTTTCAGAGAAAGTAATGCAAACACATATCTATTTGACTCTAATCATTAATGTTCTACATATACTCTTATAACCTATGAAGTAAACACTTAAACTTTTAGCCGTCAGCTCATCAGCAAAATAAGTCCGCATACAGTCCCAGGATTTTTAAGATTTCAAAGACAGGATGGATATAGATAATGTTACTTTACACATCTATTTGTGAATATATTTGTTTAAAAAAACTAACACTGTTGGTTATGCTTTTTATTTTTCCCCCATAACTCTTAGAACTAAAGTCTGTCTTTAAATCCTACCGTTAGCAACTAAAACAAGTGATTGAAATTGAGGATCAGATAAGTATCATCCTAACAATGCAAAAATAATATATAATTTAAATGGCTAAGTCCCAGTGGGAATCTCTCATATATCCTTTCTCTCATTTCTCTCCTATTGTCATAGCAATAAAAAAAAAAAATGAAGTACAGCCTTCAGAACTTCCTTTACAGATAGCTGAATCTTCATTATTATTCAGATAAATACATCATATATCTTAAAGACCATTATTCATTCTCAAGTGTTAGTCTATGATTTGCGGGAGTTAGTCTATTAACACTGGAGTGTGTAAATCCCAATGGATTTGGCAATATATTAGCAGTCTCTTTAGTCGACAATGCACATAACACAAAGAATATTGTAGAATTAAAACTTTCTGAATTTAACATCTTTCAATTAGGGTTACTGGACACTTAGTAAAGGCCTCCAAAGAGAAAATATGTTAAATAATAATACTTAGGGTTAGTAATTTCTGATATTTAGAAGAGTAGAAAGTAACCTCAAAGTATACTTTTATTTAACACCTTAACATGGAGAATCCTAAATTATGTAATTCTATCTCTGAAATCATTGCTGGGGGTTTCTATCAAGTAGCTTGTCTGTCATATGTTTCCCTTTAAAATGAGAAGTATAACTCCCAAGAAAGAACATCTGACTTTTTAGGATCACATCATGCAGAAATTATAAGTACTACATAGTTTTTCATTCAAGTGTTAGAATTATTTTATGATAAATAATTTTATAAGTTATCATATATGATTTTCAGTTTGAACAAAATGGCAGGAAAGAAGTAAAATTAAAATCATTTTATGCAAACATTTTAAAATTAGGTTTCATGGCTATTTTTAAGAGAATGATTTTCATTATATATTAAAATAAATATGTTTTCAAGGCCATATTTGGATTAACAATTGTAATTTTTTTTTAAACAACAAGATTCTAAGTATATGTACTAATAATAAGAATGCTAATTCACATACTCATGAAATTGATAAGAAGTTTTTAATGTTTTCTTACTGAAATCTAATAAATACTGTCTACAAAACTGTTTAAATGTCAGGGTTCAGACTATACATTCATTATCAATAGTTCAGTATCAATTTAAAAAATATGGAATAGTGAATTGGATAGTAGACTAGAAAAGTGTCAGTTAGGTTTGAGGCTAATGTAAAGAGAAATCTTTGGCAAATCTAGGGATAGAATTTAATGTCAATATTGAAAAATATGAATAGAAAAAGCTGAAATGAATACAAGAATTAGTGAAAGAAACAAGTGCCTCTTATGGAAAAGTCAATAAATAGTTCCCTAGTAACAACCATCAGAGTTGTGGAAAGTCAAGATTTACATGAATTAAGTACAGAGTAGTATAAATTTGGACGAAATATGACCAGACTGCATGATAAGAGCCATTTCAACAATAAATACACTTATATTACTATTCTGTACCCATTTTGGAGGATTTTTTTTAAGTGATTGAAAACTCTTGGAGAAACTTCAGTTTAACTATAAAATGGTTCAAAAATATAAAATTCAACTCAAAAGTAAGTGTAAAAGTGGGATCATCACCTTTAGAAATAGAAAGCATAAATGATTTTTCAAGTTGTTTCCCTAAGTGTTTCTGAGTCACAAACGATATCTAGCATTTCTACTGAATTTTCTCTTTGTTGGGAATGTACTTACATTGGGTATTTAAGACTTTAAGAAAGTAGGGTATTTTTATTTTAAGAAACTGCTATTGCCTGAATTGTGTTTCCCACAAAATCCATATGTTGAAGTGCTACTACTCACTGTAGTAGAACTTGGAAATGGAACCTTTGGGAGAAAACTAGGTTTAAATCAGTTCATGATGGCGAGGCCCTGATGGTGAAATTAGTGCCCTTATAAGAAAAGATAACAGAGCTAACTCTCTCTCTCTCTCTTTCTCCCTTCCTCTATCTCTCTGCCTTGTGAGGACACAACTTGAAGGCAACCGTCTGCAAGCTAGGCAGAGAGCTTTCACCAGAACCTGGCTGTCTTAATCTTCTAGCCTCCAGAACTGTGAGAAGTAAATTTCTGTTGTTTGAGGCAATCTATGGTATTTTGTTTTGGCAGCCTGAACTAATGTAGAAACTATAGCATGATCTTTTTCATGTGTTATCTCACTTGACTTATGTAAAAATTTAAGGCCATAGAAAATAGATTTGGAGAAGTTTGGACAATCCATACTCATTCCCAGCCAAGTTTTTTGTAGACAAATAGAAGATCCAAGACTGCACCAAACAATTTCTTTTAGTGAGTTACCTATAATTGAGTTGTACACTGTATTAGGTGTTGTATGAGTTAACACTGCAAACCCCTCTATCCGTTCACCCACCGATGTATCATAGTGGTTAAGATGTAATGATTGACACCAAGAGGATCAGATGAAATCAATCTTGGAATGAAACTGTGTTTCATTGTGTATACAAATAGAAGGAAAACAGTAGAATAGAAGAAAAGTCAGTTAAAGTCTTCAAGTGAAAGAAACTGCTCACAAAATCCTGGATTTAGAAATTGTTTATACCAAACCTTAAACCACTTACTGCTATTGATTTGACTTTAAACAAGTTTCTTAGCCTTTTCATCTTTAAAATGTGAATAATTCTTATTTTCCAAGGTTGTCAAAGATTAAATGTGTTACTGTACATAAAGAGCTTAGAGAAATATCTGACACAATGTAATGTAAGCACTATCTAACAGTTATACAGGGAAGGGGAGGAAAGTGGAAAATATAAATCGCTGTGTAGAAAAATACAGGTTTCCTTTCTTAACTTTTAAAAGACTCATTCAGGGACTTTTGCTCTACATCATAATGGTGAACCATTCTAAGTGTCTAAATATTTGAAAAATGGGGAGGGGAAATTAATAGAAGAAAATTTGCATAACATGAGATTGAAGAAAATGAAACTAGTGGGAGTTTGATGGGTGAGGATTAAATGAGAGAATAATTTATTGAGTATTTAATCTATGCCAGGTTCTGTATTATAAATGGCTCATTTTATTCAAAGCATGCAAAGTGTTGACTCAGATAATCATAGTTATTATTAATATAAAGATTGATAAACCATGGGACAGCTTGTCTAAGCAAGTTTTTGGAATAGTTTTTGAAAGACTAAAAATATTATGAAAGTCAGTTTTTAGAATGTGTCAGATGACTTCTATTTTGAGAACAAGTTTGTTGAGGTAATTTCTAGCATTTTATTTTTTCACACAATTGTATTCTCTTTTCTTCTATCCTGAAGAGGAATTCAATGCCCATCCATGCTAAGTGACTTGACTTCTGTTAGTGCTGTTTCTTCATCCCTTAAAATGTTCTTTCCCTCTGCCTAATTAAAGTCCAAACAACATCGATTGGTCTCCCCATGTCAATTAGCCCTGAATTGTTTCATTCAGAAATTGTTTTTCTTCTTGAATTAATTCACTTGCTTTAGTTTTATGTTCCCCCTAAGATGGAAGTTTACTTGAGGATGATAGTTACATCTTATGTTTGTAATATGGCTGAAATAGCACTTTTACACAGTTCTTAGAACCCAGCAGATTGAGTGAATGGATAATATTAAATTCTTACACTAAATTTCAGACAGAACCTGGATCTTTAGATACCATTTGCTGTGCTGAGCACAGCACAGCACTCCTTCACAGTATTAAATTATTTGTTAAAAAATAATAATGCTGTTACTATTTAAATATTTTAGAAATTAGTGCTAAGTAAAGATGGCTCATCCAGATTTGTACTTAATGCTTTGGATAATTTGGTTCTAATATTAAATTTAAATTATTACTATGTATTAAGAGCCCATTTTACTTTCTCTAAATGGAGTAATGCATCAGAAAGAGAGTCCCTATTTCAAAACATTAGAAATAGTTACACATAATTTACTGATAAAAAAATATACAGTCCTTTGGCAGTATATGACATTAGCAAGGTCCCTAGGGGAAAATATATCAGTACATTCACTCAAGGATCATCTATTACCTTCTAATTTTATGTGTAATTACTGTTCTGACAAAAATACTTAAGAACAATCTCTAAAGGATAAAAAACATGAAAATATATTGTTCTTTGTGTGTGTACAGTGATTTGCACATAATTTTAACTATGAGCAGTGTGTATAGGGACTCTAAATCTATGGGTTCTAAATTAAGGCTACATCGTACAACAGGTTTTCATTAATAGGAAAATTCCCGGCAAGCACAACACTTAGTCTTTCTTCTCAAAAATGTATTTACTGCACCATAAATTATGTTCCATATCAAGCTCATAAATATACATGCTGCCACACACTTCTAGGTATAATAGCATCTGTGGCTTCCTATTCAGAAAGATTAGGACAATAATTATAAAATTACTATTTTTTTTGTTTGTTTTGAATTTAGTGTTTCAAGGTTATTATGCTTAGAGGTATCGTCAATTTATAAACTGTTTTAGCAAGTGAAGTGTGATTATCAGTGATACAAAAGTGAAGTGTTGCATCCTACACAAATTTTACGCACTGCACTACGAATTCTCTACTGCGAGAATTATCTCCTCAAGATCTTTTATCATTTTTTATGAGTTACAGTTTTCCTAATTATATAACAATTGATTTCATTAACAGGTATTATAGATAGTTAACAATGCGCTGGACCTAAACAACATATGCACTTGAATAAGATTCTCTATTTGTCTTTGAGAAGTAAAATTTAAGTGGAAAATTTCTCCCAAAAAGGTATTCTCATTTTTGTATAAAGTAGGTTCTAGCACAAATGTCTTCATTTCACTGATCTTCTGCTCTGAGGATACTATTTCCTTGACTACTTCAAATGAGGAAACTTCAGCTTTGAAGAATTTGAACAATCCAGAGAGGACTCTTATCCAGCAGAGTAGTGTAACTATTAGGAGTGAGGGCCCTTCTCAAATGCTTCACCTCATTTAGCACTGACATCCATAAAGGGAGAGAACTTGCCAGAAGGTGATTACCTGTGTGATACAGGAGGAAGGTGAAAGAGAGGAATATTCTTTAAGGTTATCTATGAGATCAAAGGGAGAACAAAATAAGTTATTGGGTAGCCATGGGATTATTTACTGCTTGGAAAATGTAGCTCAATTATCCATTAGGCAGAAGACATGTGGTGTAATTTTCCTGCTTTAAACAGTAGTCTCTCAAGATCAAAGATCTGAAATAGTATCACTCAGAACCATAAGACCCAAGTATCACTTTCAGTTTGACATTCTTAGAGTTTCATTGTTCTACATCTATAAATAAGGATGCATACCCACTCTGCCTTCCTCAAAGAGTTGGTAAAATCAGTTTATATGGAGCCTGTACATATAAGTCACATCTAACATGGTCAATATATATAATATAAAATAATGAGCCTTATAAGGTTAGAGACTATAAACCAGTTTTTTGTAGTTTTACATTTTTTTTCAGGCAAATATGCTCAAATTCCTTCTTCAGTGTGCAATTTCTCTTACATTTATGTGATCTGTAGAAGTTGCTGTTTTTTATTCTGTTGCCTCATGTCTTTCTCACTAGGAACTGTTCTGCCTTCAATTTCAACAATACCTAACTCTTTGCTCATCACTGGTGTCAGCCTACACACATAAAATAAATAAATGGGAACAACCATTAAGAAGGAAGAAAAATGACTAGTATATGACATTGCCATATGTCTATGTTGGCAATGTACTCTGTGCAAATCTAAAATAATGAATTAAAGTATTTTTAAGCAGACTGGAAGTTAAAGAAGTTGTATGTAATGTTTTCTGCAGAAGAGTCAAATCTAGATTTAAGGATATTTCTTCTTAAACTAAATTAAAAAGAAATGGCCTAATAATAATTAAATGAAGTATCCTATCATATAAAACCATAATAGGGCAGATTTAATTTTAAAACCCTCAGAAAATATAAATAATAAATGTTTGACAATGAGAATATTTATAACACTCAACATTATTCTAAAAAGTTTAGTCTGGAGGAATTGTTTATGTCTGTTCATAGCAGAAATGATTGCAATGGAAGAAGAAATATTTAAAATTATGGGGAAGGATTATCTGTAGGAATATGTCCATTTTTTTTATGGGCCAATACATTAGAAACACAGTACCACTGCGACTGAAATAATTCCCCTTCATAAACTAGTCAGCTCTGAAATGTGTACTATATTACCAGTCAATTCAGTCAAACAAATAGCCTTATATCTATTAATATTTTTGAATTGATTACCCTGGTAATAATTACAATAATCATATTGACTATGTTCATATGTTTTTAAAACTACTATAAATGGTCATTGAAACAGTTCTCCAGTTACAATAAAGAATATATTCAGAAGAATATAATGTACACATCCTCTTTATACATCATTTAGAAAAGACTGTCACATACCAGTGGGAAAAGCTTGTGCATGTTTTAAATTTCAAATCTTAAGTTTACTGGAATCTTACCCCATTATTTTTTCATATACTAAATTATGTTTACATAGAAAGTAAATCTCTCCTATCTTGCCCTTCCTGGTCCTTTATACAATAGCTGTTGGACCAGTATGTTACTTAACCTCTCTCTGCCTCAGTATCCACGTATATAACACAGGATAATAGTGGTTAAGAGCCACATAGAACTTTTGTGTGAATCAGATGAAGTAATATATAGAAAGATCTTAGTACAACCCTTGTCCATAAAAGATAATAATGATAATGGCTAATATTTATTAAAAGCATTTTTTCTTATTTTATTAAATTTATTCAATGATTAACTAATTTTATCCATAAGCCAATCTTACAACATAGTTACTCTTTTCATGCCAAATTTAGTAGATTTTATAGTAAATATTTAATAAATGTTTTTATCATTTGACTTAGGTACTAAACTCCAAACTGAAAATGGAACCTAACACAAGCTGAATTATACTGGAATGAAAGAATTTTCATTGAGGAAAAGTGCCAGGGAAAGGATATATCATGACTAATGTACATTAAAATATAACTTAATGTCCAAACAGAAATGATCATGTGAACAACTTTCTCAAGTTTCGGAAAGGATTTCCTTCCTGAGATTCTTTGCTTTTTCTGTGTTGTGTTCCCTTCTTCTCCTTCTCCTACTTCTTCTTCTTCTTCTTCTTTTTTTTTTTTTTTTTTTTTTTTTGGTTGTTGTTTTCTTCTGACACCATTTCAGGAGAAGATTGGAAGATAAGAGTCAAAGGCCAAACATCACTGGGTTTCCTCTTTACCCCATAATCCTGAACTTATTTTCCAAAATGGCCAAATCTGGTAAATGGTGACAAGATTTAGCAAATTCACTGATAAATTTATTCAAACCCCAAAGGTAATGTAGAAAAATATGTTTGGAGTTCAAATTATAGATTTACAAGAAAAAAATCAGTGTCTTAATTTAATTGATAAGTTATAATAAAAAATGCACTAGGATAGCTCAAATATTATGTTATGGAAAGCAATTCAAAGTGTCACTTCTTATTCTTGGATCTATTGAGTACATTTATTTACCCAACTACAGAAAGAACTTTGGAAGAAGGCTGTATCAAATTTAGTGATTTCTTCTAACATGAATTCTGAGGAAAATATCAGTGTTAAACTCCAAGGTAGTTAACTCTTGGATATCTGGCTTGATTGTACATAATTTATATATTTAATATCTGTCAAGAGCTGCTATATCTTCACCATGATCAGATAGCTCTCAGATAGCTCTCAGATCTAGACACTGGATATGACAGAAGAAGTTGTGTGCATATTTGTGAGTATAAAATAAACTCCATTGTTCCCAAAATAAATGAAAAGTTTATATGAAACATACCATGCTTAACATATGACAATGCTTTCAATTTAAGCACACATGAAATTTGCATATTTCATGAAATAATGGACTGCATTTTTTTAAATTTAAGAAATAAGTATGCAAAGCACAACTAAGCCTGTAACAAACTCTTCAGAGGAAATTGACTTAAATATTAATGAGTGCCCATAAAATAATTCTGCCCTTACAAGTTAATATGAAGTACGATTATATGTAAAATTTTGTCCTACATCATTGTTAAAAAGCACTGGACCTAAATTCCTGTTATGCATAAAATATAATTATTCATTTTAACAACTATTATATACACAGCACTTCGTAGCCCAAGCATACAAATGAAAAGACCTAACTGAAAGCTCTGAGATACATTCACTAAGGTCATTTAAACTATACTGAAAAAAATTTAAATGGCAAGATTAAAATACCTGTACTTTGTATTCTAAATTCTGTCTTATGATCATAAATGTAGATTTCTAAAACATTTTTTGAAGTGGTACCTAATACCTAAGAATGTCCTGGAATTTTAATGAAAGAGCCTTACATCTCTCTTCTACTTAAGTTTTACACATACAATTTAGAGGAAGAGATTATGTCCTTTAGAGATAACCATTAAATATATAACCTAAAATAAATCATATTCTAATTGTGACTGGAAACTTAGTGTCATTTAATCATTCTTCTAAGTTTAGCATAATTGTTTATTTCTGTTTTGATAATAAATGGAGTCTTGTTTAGTTCCCTCCTTTTCCCTTTCTCCCACCTTCCACATAAAGTCACTTTTTCCTCATTCTTTCCTATTAGCTGTCATTCACCTAGAGTTCAAATTGTCTTGCAAGAAAACATATCAAGAAAATAACAAAGAACTAACTTATTTTCTCAAGGTCAGATGGTAAGGCTACAGCTCAGCACCAGAAATGTTAATATCTGCTTCTCCACTTCGTTCACTGATTCATAACTGTTTTTTTAACTTTACACATGAAAGGAATTTTAAGTATTTTTTTACCTGTAAGATATTCTGTTGATGTAAGTATAACAGAAAAAAAAAATCTTAAAACAAGGTTTTTTACCAAAGAGGAATTAAAAAACTTGCATTTTATGGAAAAAAAAAAAAAAGACTCACCATAAAAGTGAGACAGTAAATGAATCAAAGTCTCAATTAAGTCTTCTCTTAAAGACTTCTCTCAAATTGGATTCAACCAACTCTGAATTGAGTGGCCCTGGAAAATTTACTTAACTCTCACTGAATCTTGGTTTATACTTCTGTAAAATACTATCTTTACTGATCATCTGTCTTATAGAATTTCAGTGAAAGTGAAATAAGATTTGACATGAAAAGTTCTTAGCATGGTGCCCAGCAAAGAGTATCAGTCATCCTTGTTTATACAACTGATAATTTTCAAGATCTACCTAATCTGAAATGATAATGATATCAATAGAAATAAAGAGGTCACCAAACTTAAAGACATTCTCAACTGAGAGGTAAAACAACCACAAAATAACTGTAGTGTATACCATATTGGCCTAAAATTAGAAAGAGAAAAGGTAATTTATTGATAGGATGATTTTGTTTTTTAATTAGCATTTTAATTAGAATAGAAAATCCTATGCAAGTTTACTATGACAACAGTAATAGCTATTAATAGGGTTTTAATCAAGCAATAAAATTCTTGAAGTCATTTCAGAATATGCATGTGATTTAACTGACTGTTTCTTATTAGTTATGTCATCTTATATTAATAGAAACCTATTATTTTTCTTTTTTTAGTTATAGCCCGCTTTATGGATTTCAAAATCTTACATTTTTCTCTTGAAAAACGTCAACAATATATAAGAAGATGCTATATTTTTGTGAACACTTAGGAAGGTTGTGTGTGTGTTTCTTTTTTAAAATTTCTTTTTTCTGACTTTGAAAATAAAATGACATAATCATAATATAAATTTCCAAATGTTAAAGTAATATGTAACATTCAGTTGAAGTCTTTTGATACCTCCATTCTCTAGAGAAAACTCCATCCACTTTACCAGCCATATTATTTAAACGTTTTTATACATACTAACATGGTTCAGTTTTGCTTATTCATATTTTAGCACTGTATAAAACTGTTGAAGTAGAAGAGTCAGGATTTATTTATCCAATATTAAATAAAGTTTTGCTATCCAGTATTTTTCTACTTGGAAAATTCCAAAAAGTGGGCTTTGTGATATCTTCCTTTTCCTATCACTAATCCAAGAAAATCTCATATACTTTCACTTACACTAAATTTAGGTGTAGCAGATACCCAGGATCCTCGGTTTGGGACTAGAAATATGAGAGTATTTTACTTCAATGTGTCCTTGTTGGTGTTCTGTTTATTATTTTTTGTAAGACATTAGCCATATAATTTATGCTGCACTTTAGTCACAACTCATTGGAGTAACATGAGTGAACAAAAGAATAAACAATATTGTGGACTGATCAGGAGCCCCTTTCTCCTCTTACACAGGTTAACAAAGTTCTTAACTTTATCTTACTTCCTTGAGGTACCATGTGATTTGTAGCAATACTCTAGTCTAGGCAGTGATAGATGGAAATCCTACCCAGAGGGTCAGGACTACATCAGTTTGCAACTGACAAACTCATTTCCTGACTTCTCTTGAGACTTTAATAAGGCCTTGAATCAAAGGTCCAGTGTAATTACCATGTGTATTTCAGATTAAATATATGTGATTAAAGCTTCCATCTGGCTGTTGATCAAACATGTGGGGAGATGCTGATTTCCAGTGACATACTGCAATATGCCTATTGTAACAGTCCCTGATGCCTTCCTGTAAATCACTTACATTTGGGATTACTTGATTTAGGCAGACAGAAATATTACTCACTTCTTAAGTGCTGCTCAATGGGAGTTTGCAAGATGTAGTCTAATCTTATACTTGTTAAGGAAGACATTAAGAAATAATGGAACCATGTTTATTTTACTAAATGACAGTTGTGCTCAAACTATTTGAAAAAGGCAAACTTAATTTCATAGCAGCCAGAAACTTGATGTTCTTGATGACAGAAGACTACATCTAAAGGGATTGGAAATTAAGATACTAGATAAATGTTTGATTGTATTAGAGAATGCCCAAATTTTGATAAATGAATGAAGTCTGGATATTTACTTTAGCAAACAACATCAATAGCAGAGTAAAAGCATTGAAAGCTAAGTGAATTTTTGGTAAAAAAATTCACAGGTGTTGTGTCAGTCACTGTAATCATCAAGATATTTACCCATTAAAGGGAAAAAAGAAAACGACACACTGGCTTCTGATTGTAGGAATACTGAGAGAATTTTTTTTTGGGGGGTGGTTATTTTGGAGTAAAGTAAAAATAAATAAAGCCAATCAAACAACTGTCATTTGCCTATGAGGAAAAATGCGCACTTCATTCCTGGTATTTATACAAAGGTAATAGATTCTGGGTATAGTCCAAGGACTCAGGATTTTTCAATCTTGGCACTAGTGACACTTTTTGAGCTGGGTAATTTTTTTTGTGGGGTTCTGCTCGGTGCAATATAGGATGTTTAGCAACATCTTTGGCCTCTATCCAGTAGATACCGGTACTCCCCCAGGTGGTTACAATGAAAAATGTCCCCAGACAATTAAAATAATTCCCTAGGGGGCCAAACCTCTTGTGGTGGTTCAGAACCAATCATCTAGGTAAGTTTGCTTAATAGACACAGAAGGTCTATGGAGGATAAGTAAAAACAAAACAAAACAAAACAAAAAAATATGAAAATTATCATCCTTAATACTTAACTTATGTAGTATGGCATAGATATTATATATTTTAAAAATAAACTATTGCAATTGAAAATACTACCAAATTTTAGAAAAAATATGCTTATAAAAGGTCAGATGTAAATGAAGTATTCCATCAGGGTGTGTATAGGAAAGCTAAAGGAAAAAAAAAAGATAAACTAATGTAATCTAGGTTAACTAGGTACATACACATAGAATGTTATGGTGTAAAACTGGCTTTTTATAAAATTTTAATAAAATGGTTTTTAATACATATTTATTTAGTTGAACTGAACTGTATTCATTGCATTAGGTTGAACCTTGAGCAAGAAAATGAGGCTAGATAGAATAGCATAATGGTTGAGAGGGTGGCTTCTGGACTTGCATTTTCTGAGTTAGAATATGACTTTGTAACTTTTAAGCTGTGACTTAGGACAAATAAAAGCATCTCTGTCTCTGAGACTCCTCAAGTGTAAAATGAGGACAACAACTGTATTTACTGTGAAGGGTTACTGTAAGAATTTAATAGTGTTACCTATGTAAAACACTTAACAGTGGCAACTACACTGAATACTATTAATTATATGAATATATTATTATATAGCATTGTATTAATATGATTGTTATGTATTATTATTATATCTTATTATAATATAAAGCAGTTCAATATAGCAGCATATTGTGATTCCAGGGTAGTTGAGAATTGGCTTATGAATGCATTCACAACTGTTTCAATAGCTCAGAATCCCTGCAAATTGGAAAGGAGCCATTGAAATGCCTACCTTTATAAAAGAAAAAGGAAAGAATGATTCTAGAGATTAAAGACCAATAGATATATCTTCAATTTCCAAAAAGACTGGTGGAACAAATTAGCCAATCAGTTCAAATCACCAGCAGCTTATTAGCTATCCTACCCCCTCCCAATGATGACAGTTCCTATAGAAATAATAAGTACATTTTTTTTGTACATATATGTACACTTTCATTAGCTTAATACAGTGATAGAGCCTAAGAAGGGCACATTGCTGTTCTACCTTCTAGATTTTCTTTCTTAATGTTTATTCTCTTTGATTTCCAAATATCTGTTGCTAAAGGCAGGAAAATATGATGGAAATCTCACACAGATGTGGATAGAATCTCACCTAGGCAATTGAGTAACTTTATAGCCTTAGGCAAATTGCTTAAAAATGTTGTATTTAGGTTCCTTCTGGTGTAAAATGAAGATCTGTGACATCTACTTCCTGAGACTCTGAGTGAGGCAGGGGAGGAGGAGATGAAGAGGAGGTAGGCGCCAATTGAACTATGTTAATTAAGTTAAATCATGAAAACTGGTTATCCCTGTTAGTTTTACTCCAACTTGGAAATGAAGTCATAGAATTTAGAATTATAAGAAATTTATTATTGAGTACATGGTTTGGAAAACCAGGCCATGGGGGGGGGCGAATGAGGGGAACAACTATAACTGAAATCAGGGTATGGTCAAGTAGGACAAGTTTCAAAGAACAGAGCCAGGATGAGTATGAATTGGAATTGAGAGAACAATGTCCCAAGAATCTAGATTAAGATAGACTGAGTCTAAAGACTAATTGTCATTGGGTCAGAAAGAGCTTCAGAGACAAGCAAAAACAAACAAACAAACAAAAAATCCCTATATATATTTTTGGGCAAGAATTTCTCCCGTAACTTCTAAGAGGCAACTGAAGCTCTTTATTCTCAGGGCTCCAGGCTCTCTTGATTGTCTTTATTTCTTGGAAGTCTCTGGTGGCTAAAAGACCTCACTCATTGTATAAACACATGTTAACAAGAAGTTGAGAAAACAATGTAGCTTTTTGTTTTTCCTAAAACTTTCTTTTTTTCACAAAAGGAAAAAACTCTACAAATTAATAAAACCTTAGCCTTAAGTTATTACTTTCTAGCAGTTTTGGAAGTATATGTTTGGCATATTGTATATTTTACTTTAGTTTCTGCCTAAAGGTATTCTAACAAGAATGTAATTTTTTAAATCTTAAGAAATAAGTAAAATACATTTCTAAGAACTTTGCAATAATTTATTGTTCATTTAAAATCTAGTCTCTTGAGTTGTGCTTATATGTTATAAATGACTTTTTATAGAATCTAGCTATAGAAATTCTCTCTTAATACCTTATTTGATACATATTTTGTACCCTAACTCCAAGAAAAGATGTCCATATTCATATAACCATTCTCCTTCCATTATAGTATACCTCACTCTTGTTCTCTCTAAAAGGCATTGCTGTCCTCTCCGAAGTATTAAATTGTACATGGAGAAAAACCATAATTATTTTTTCTTATTATACATCCATGACAGGCAATGTGTAAGCTGTAATAAATATTGCCAACCTTTCTTCTTGTACTGATATTTTCATGTTATATGCTGTTATTATGTTAACAGGTCTGTGCTTCACAAAAGGAGTGGCAGTGGGGAGAAAGGTGGAAGTTAAACCATTAAATTAACTACTTGGTAGAGAATATGGAAAATAAGAAATAATTATACCAAAAAACATGTAGACAATCTTATTGGAAGAGAACAACTCTATCATCAACTTAAAATTTGCCTATTAAATGTATAAGAAGCAGCAACAAAGAAGATAAGTTAGTCCTCTCAGAAAAGAGTAGTAGCTAACAGCAAAGAGATAAATCAAGAACATTAACAGAAATAGCAATCAGTGGCAATAAAAACTGGAGCTATTTTTATGGCAAAGGGACTAGAACAGCAAAGACTGATGTTAGGAAGAACTAAGTATTGTACATTTGAGCCAATGTTAAAAGAAAAAGAATGTATTGCCATTAAAAGGAGTGTTTTTTTTTTCCATTTATTCACTGTTATTTACTCTAACAATATTTATAGAGAACCTAACCTGTATCAGACATGTTTGGCCAGTGACATACACCATACAGTTCTCACAATTAATGATAATATTAGCAAGATAGCAGCTATTTGAGCACTTAATATCTGCCAAACACTGTGCAAAATAAACTATATATATTTTCTCTTTTAGAACGTTTGTGTGAAGCAAGTTTTATTATTTTTATTTTACAGATGAAAAACCTGAAAGAGTAGATAATTGAGAGGGAGAACGTAGACAAACCTGCAAGGGATTACAATGAAAAGATGAATAGAAGCAATAGAACAAATATCCAAGTCATCCTAGGGAGATTGAGGAATGCTGTTTGGATGTTTTTTAAGGTAAATTTTTAAGAAAAAGGAGAAATAGAATACAAGAGGTATGAAGGAAATTGAATGTTAGCATCAGGGAAAGCTACAGATGAAAAGTACATATTTTAAGAGAAATCATGTCCTATATGGAAGGATCCGAGTAGCTTAGAATATCTAGAATACAAAATACAAATTTGTTGTAACAAGAAATGAACAGAGGCCATGTTGTGACTTTGTATGCCACATTAAAGAATTTGGATTTTGTTCCATGACATTAGAAAATGTTCATAATTGCAATCTAAACACTATTATGTCTATAATATGGAGACTAGATTAGAAGGGAAAGAACTGGAGGCAAGGAGGTCATGTAGGAGGTTTTTGCAGTCATCTAGAGGTAAAGGAGACCTGAAATTAAATAGTGGTGGTAGAAGTAGAGAGAAGTTAAAATATTGGCTGGATATTAAAGAACAAGGAATAAGAAGGTTTGGTGTCTGATGATAAAGAGAAAGGTGTCACCATTCACCAACAGACAATAGAGGGGGTAGAGTAAGTTTGTGGCAGGATACATGAGTTTGTTTGAATGTGACATCTCTCTCTGTAGGATAGTGTAGACTCCACAGGGCAATTGAATATACAAAACTGGAGCTCAATTGAAAATTCTATATTGGTGGTAGACTTAAGAGTAAATTGGTATAGGGATTCTCACTGGAGCTGCTAAACTAGATGAGATCCTCCAAGAGGTGAAAAGAGAAGGACAAGAATAGAAATTAAAAAACAAAAACAAAAACAAAATGTATCAGAAACCCACAGGGAAACTAAGAGAGATGCTAGAGAGATTCAAATATATATAACAATGTCACTCACCATTATGTGTCTGCCTTTGGCTCAGGTCATGATCTCAAGGTCCTTGGTTGGAGTCTGGTGGTGTTGGGCTCCCTGCTCAGTGGGGATCAGTGGGGAGTCTGCTTCTCCCACTTCCTCTGCCACCCCCCCCAACTCGTGCTCTCTCTTGCACGGGCTCTCTCTTGCACACTCTCGATCTCCCTCTCAAATAAATAAATATTTTTTTTTTAAAGAATGTCACGGAGAAATTAATCAAAACAAAACTTCGCAAACTTATGTGTAGATACTCATCAACTGTTGGTGAAGAGAATACCAAGAAAAAATAGATCTTCCTGGATCATCAACTGACCAACAGTTCAAAAGAAAGAACATTGTGTTACTTATAAAAATTCAATCAAAACCAAATGTTCAAAAGAATGTTTCATTAGCCTATATCTGAAGAATAACCTAATACATATGTACATACTTAGATAGAAGAGTTTGTACATACTTAGTTACTTGGGCATCACTCCACAGGACCAACTCATGTATCAAAATCACCAAGGACTCCTATGGTCCTAAAAATTACAGTCCTTTTTTCTTACAATACTTGTCAAACTTTTCTATCCAAGTCTGGCATGAATCACTGAGTTCAGGGGTGAGAGTAAGGTGAGGAGGTTTGCACTAGGAGAGTAGAAAGAAAAAATGGCAGCAGGATGTAAGGAATGAAAGATTCAAAAGAGGGATTTTGTTGGGAGAAGGTTTCTGCTTTTAATGAGAGATCAGATCCAATAAAAAGAAAGAGATTGATATAGTATGATCTTTAATACAAAGAAAATAATTCTTTTGTATAAGAATCTCAATATTTTCAGGAAAATAGAAGAGGTAATCTGTAGAGAATGAGAAAGGGAAATTAGTTTTAAGGGGATTTGGGGAAAAAATCTCTATTTCATACAAACTGTAGTTAGGTCTGCACAAGTGGTTCACAAAATATTTCAATAGGTTTAATTGTCCCATTAGAATTTTGTCAAATTCCAAGTTCTACATGTAAAATTGACTGCATAGGGGTTTCATTTCAAAGCGTAGCTCCAAAACAGTAATTGATTGGAATATCATCCTTTGGTCACATCTGAATTATCATCTGAATGATTTGATAACACATTTTTTCATTTATAATTACAAGTATAGAGTTAAAGCAATTCCATCTTATGCTTTTACTACAAGGATATATATATATATAGTTCATTGACTTTAATTTCTTCAAAGCTATTAATATACTTTATAGCTACAAAGAAAAGGCACATCTGAAATGCATTAAAAAGTTTCCTTTTAGTTATTGCTGTCAGCTACATTTTATTATAGCAATTGGTAAGACAAGGAAGAACCTTTTATCCTTTAAAAGCCTAGTTTATATTTTATAGCATTGTTTACTAAATGCTTAATGTCTATTCTAGCCATAACACAGATGTCCTTTGAAACACCAGCTGTTTTAAAACTTAATGTACCTGTTTGATAACTGGCAGACAAATTACCAACATTTTTATTTGGAAAAAAATTTGCTATATCTCAAATTGGATGACAGGGATATTTGAGCTTTCTCTGTGAAATATATGAAAACCATAATGTCATGGTGCCTGCACATTGTTGCTCCTTTGGCTGGTAAATTTTTATCAATGTCCACTTCCAAATTATAAATTCAGTCAAAACCAATATCCGTGAAGGAATGGTTATCCATTCACATATAGAGAAGAAAAAATATCTAAGTTAACAAATTGTTTACATTTACTTTTTTTATCAGCCAACACCTTCCCTCTCCATAAGTGTCATTTATCATTATAATTTCCTCCCTTCTTATTTAAGAAATTGTCCACAATAAGTTCTCTGCTGTGATTTAGGGTAATTTATGACTTTTCTAGTTCAATTATGTATATCTTTTCTTTATTATTTTAATTAAAATGTTCATTCAATATGCGTAGAAGGATATTTACACCAATACTGTAACTTTTTGTTTTAGACTCTTCACTAATTGCGTTTTCTAAAGATTTGAAATCCAAAATACTAGTTTCTCCACATAATTTTTAAAATAAATGATTACCTTGTGTATTAGATCCTAAATTAGCATACATTCTATTCATTCATCCATTCATTCATTCATTCATTCATGAAAACCTGTTAGTGCAAGACCCTGTGCTAGGTTTAAGGTCAGAGAAGACAGTCTCAATCCTTTTACCATTTACTTCATATATAGTTTTATCAACTGTGGACAATATGATAAAATTGGGTTTCTAGGCTTATAGAACAGGAGCTCAGTGACTGAACTCTTGCTCACCTGTGTGGCCAAATCTGAAAGCCAGTCAACCCATCTCTTTGACATTGGTATTTAATTACCACTTCATGTGATATGAATGAATGTCCCAAGGAACAGTAAACAGGAAATTCTTTGGCAGTAAAGCACAGTAAATCATAAATATTACAATATGAAAGAGAGTTCCCATGAATTTTAGGGCTAGAAATGTCCTTAAGAGCCCCAGGTGTTTATCCAGAAAAAAAGAAAAAAAGAAAATTGGTTATTTTTGTTAGTGGTTCCAAGATCTCAACAGCAACATTTCCCCCCCCTGCTTTATACTCTAAGACCATTCAAATCTTCTCTCTTACAGTGTCTACAAACAGCAACTCTAAATTCAAGTAAGTATAATTAGATAACTCAGTGCAGGAATTCTCTGTCTCCAGGTTTCAAACCATTACAACAGAATTTCAATTTGGCTTTCATCTTCCACTAGTAAAATAAAAACAACCTCTCAAAGGTCTTCATGGATTAGCTAGTCCAAAGCAAGTGGTATTTCCTAACCCTTACCCGTTAAACCTTTCTATATTACTTATTTTAAGTTTTCTTCTTCCTTTAACTTATAGATTTCTGCCTTATTTTAAATTACATTTTATTCAGATTTATGTTCTTTGGCCTTTGTTTCTCTTTTGCCTACTTTCTCAAAGTATATATTCCTCAAGAATTTAACTTCAAATTGTTTGTCTTAGTACTCATTCTCTTGGCAATGTTATCTTTAAGACTGTAGATATGATGTTGGTGACTCATGTAATAATTTACCCCTCCAAAGTCCAAAAACCAGTCTCAACTATCAGTATAATGCTGGGCATTTTCCTGTGAGATATTCCATAGTGTTAATGTCCCACAAAAGTAGTGAATATAGCTGTGATCTAGGAGCAAGAGTTTAAAATCCTTTTATTGGCTGAGGGAAAATGTATAAGTCACATATCCTCTTAATCTTTATTTACTTGTTAATGAGCTGATAAATTGAGACAAAAACAAAACAAAAACAAAAACAAACAAAAACAAAACAAACAAAAGACATGTTCCCTACTCCTGTTACCCCAGGCCCAGGAAAAGAGATGAAATTGCTCAAAATAAAATGTAAAGCACTATTTAAATACTTTTCCAAAATAACTCTTTTGGTAACACTCTCCCCTACTTCTTCCTACCTTTTTTCTTAAACATTCTTTTCCTTTGCCTCCTACAAATAATAACCTATTAAACCCTTCCAATTTATTTTATTATCACCTTCTTTTTCTGATATGTCCCTTATCTATACCAGACCCTTATTTTCTTTGACTTGAACAATCATCTCTTAAATTGTCTCTCAGCCTCTAGACTCTCTCCACTCCTTTTTGTTCAGAGGCCAACTACAATGTTAATGTGCTTAAAGAACATTTATGATCATGTTGCTCTTCCATCCCAAAATGTTCAATACTCTCCATTGTCCAGTAAATTAAGTATCTCTTTTTGGCATGGCATTTAAGACTTAACACAAAAATGCTCCTATCCCATACTCTGTGGGCTTATTTCCCTCTACTTGATGTCAGAGCTTTTCTTTTCCAGTCTAGCTGGGGGATTTTACCTTCTGGCTCTGTTTTCATGCTTTTCACTTTAGCTTCCACAAATCATGTATCTCTATCTATCTGTACCTAGACCAATTATAGTTGTAAGTACTCCATTAATCTTTCCTTTATGTCTCCAGGTGGAAATCATGCTATAAAAGAGCAGCCATTAATCCACTGGAGCATTTTACTAGGTACTATAGGTACACTCTATAATGTAATCTGGGATAAGTAAGGTATTATCACCCCATTTTACAGACAAGAATGCTGACTTAAAAAATTATATAACTTGCTCACTCAACTAGAACATAAAAGTCAAGATTTTATTCAGCTGTGTCAGGTTTCACATCTGATGTTCTGTTTCTTTTCTAGCAGTTGTTTTCAAACTGTGTAATAGATTTGAAAATACCAGGAGGAAATTTAGGATACACAGAAGGAATAGAAAGAAGTGAAATATGCCAGTTGTAAGCCTCACCACCCTGGCTTCAAAGAGAAGCTATTCTCATAAAGGGGAGAAGGAGGGTAAAAGAAGAAAATATATTCTGGAAAATATCTTTGAGAAACATTTCAACCTCTTTTGTATGACCTACTATGCATTTTATAAATATTCATCTTATGACTCTTGATATTTTAAAATTCTCTTTTACTAGCCATTCTTCTCTTTATTAGATTAGAAATTAATTGAAAGTAATTAATGCCATCTTACTAATTTTTGTGTTGTTCATAATACTGTCAACTCAAATATTTATTAAATCAATAAATGAGTCTACCTTTATATGTCACTATATAATATTAAACAAAGGGATTATATAAATTCAAATAATATCATCATCCTTTATTTTTCCATGCAGTTCTGTAGGTTGCTTCTTCACATCCGTTTACATAAGTCAATCATAAATATTATTTTGCTGCTGAAAATAGAGTACAAAACTCATACTTTGTATGAAGTTAATTAAATGAAATTTAACTCTGAGAGTCACACAGTATTTCTAGAAAAGAAATTCACTGGATTATAACGTAGCTAGATATTAACTTCTCAAAATGGACTGTGAGTGGAATCAGAATTTCTTAAAATCAGTTAGAAGGGATGATCTATAATTCTGGGTCATTGGGACCTCTATATATGACAATATGGATATTTATTGAACTGCTTTGAGTTGCTCCTGAGAAAACAAGTTAAGTTTTCACTTTCTTGTATATCTCTGAAGCCTGGCCTAGTATTTAGTTCATGTAGATCCTCTCATTGATGTTTTTGGAATTAATTATCTTCATAATCTTATAAAAAGCAGTAATTTTAAATTTGGGAGTAAAAAGAGTCCAAATTTAAAAACTGTATAGAAAAAACATTTAAAAAGAATCTTCAAAGAACCATGTTTCAATTCTACATTTAATATGCTAAAATCATTCAAAGATAACTTTTATCCTCAAGATAGTCCTGTAAACATGATGAGTCATTTCAATAGGCTATGCCTCATGGAGCATTTTAAATAAAATGAAAATCAATTATAAGGAAATGGATGTTTTGCTTCTGGTGGCAACACCAAAAAAAAAAAATCATTTTTCCTATGACAATACTCATCTAATTAAGAGCAGCTATGCATCGAAAAGGTGTGTCTTAAAATGATTTATGATAAAACATACAGAGAAGATGGATGAAAAACTATCATCCCTCTACTACATCTGTGAGTTTCTTCCTAACCCCCCTTCCCCTGACACACACACACACACACACACACACACATACACACACACACACACACTTTACCTTGAATTTTAAATAACATTACATCATGGGAAATATTCTTTTATTCTGATATATGGCATACATTTCTGGGAAGATGCTTTAAATTCAGAAGAAAGAATTATATTGCATTTAAATATTTCTGGGTTATGCAAGAAGACCTGAGGGTAAACTAATGCTTTGGAAAGAAGAGTGAACGGGGCGCCTGGGTGGCTCAGTTGGTTAAGCAACTGCCTTAGGCTCAGGTCATGGTCCTGGAGTCCGAGGATCGAGTCCCGCATTGGGCTCCCTGCTGAGCAGGGGGTCTGCTTCTTCCTCTGACCCTCCCCCCTCTCATGCTCTTTCTCTCTCTCATTCTCTCTCTCAAATAAATAAATAAAATCTTAAAAAAAAAAGGAAAGAAGAGTGAAATGTGCAGTAAGATGAGGGAACTACATTGAGAAATGTAATTGAAAAATTTCTAACTACATTTAAAAGTGATTTATGACCAATTCTTTTCCTAGAATTAGTATTAATTCAACCTTTCTTTTCAGAGCAGAGTCAGAATTCTATTGTTTTTCTGGATTTTTTTTTTCTTTGTGTACTACATATCTAATATCCTGTTAAGAAGACTCTATCAGAGGCCATTTTCTCCACTTACAAGACATATTTATTATTTATAAACTCTACTACAGGGTCCTTGCTAAATCAAGTGAACCATAAGAATACACATATTTGAAATAAGGTTTATAATTGTAATATTTTGATTTCATATCAACCCAAATTTAGGGAGCATCTATTTTCCAGGCACTGAGAATACATTAAGTAGCTCATAGTCTAGTGGTAGAATCTGGCAGACCAATAATAATCACAGCACAGTGGCTAAATGTAAGTCCTCTCTGGTAACAGGTTGTATGAAAACATACAAGATGAGAAGGAAAGAGGGAGATCAGAGGAACTGACATCTTTAGGAGATTTTCAAGTATAAATAGAAATGTTCCAGGTGGCAAGTTAGGGAAAAAGACATAGCCAATAGCAGCATTTATTTTATTTTATTTTATTTTTTTTAAAGATTTTATTTATCTATTTGAGAGAGAGAGAGAGAGAGAGCACATGAGATGGGGGAGGGTCAGAGGGAGAAGCAGACTCCCCGCCGAGCAGGGAGCCCGATGTGGGACTCGATCCCGGGACTCCAGGATCATGACCTGAGCCGAAGGCAGTCGCTTAACCAACTGAGCCACCCAGGCGCCCGCCAATAGCAGCATTTAACAAAGCATGTAATGTCCAACAAAATTACCAACGAAAGATGTCTGTCTGTAAGACAGTGATAGTACCTGAGGTCATGGAAGACCTTAGTTTCTATAGTATTTTATTGCTTACACCATGGTTTCTTTGGGTCCGCACAAAAAAACATGAGAAAGTGGTGTGGGTATGATTACCTCTAATTTATTAAGCTCAGGGAAAATCATGACAATATACAGCAAGCAAATAGCATAACTGGGGCTAAAATCTCAGGTGTCTTGACTCTCTTGTGCAACACAGTACTCCCAGAGTCCTCACTCTTTCTATGTTTTAAATTTAGACACAACAATGCTGTTTAATAAAAGGCAAGGAAATTCTAGTCAGGTACACCTGGATTTGAATTACAGATTTGCCCTCATTGAGAGATCCTGAACATCTTGAAAACTCTTTCTAATTCCACCCAATGAAGAGCATACCTCTGACTTATAATCTTATATAACACATTCCCCAGTACATAATAAATGCTCAATTAATGGTAGCTATTATAATTTGATTATCACTATTAATATTATTTTTACTTCACATCAACATATGTGTATCTCTCAGGAAGAGTTAATCACTCTTTTGAGTTGCTAAGAAACATTTTTAAATCTCTTTCAAACCACATCATATTGCATTTATCTGTTTAAATTATCTGCCTCCTTTCTTATTAATGTTTAAATTCCTCAAGAATAACTAAACACTCATTTCTGTACTCCTGATGCATAGTTCCAAAGTTATTGCAAGGTTGAGGTAAAGTAAATGAGAGGAATAAACAAAATTTTGACTTTAATAATTGTTCATTATAAGTCATATTTGTTATATTTTAGATGATAATTTATTTTATGACCTTAAAATCTAATGAAAGTTTAGAGGTTATGCTTCTAATAAACCAATTAGCTCACTTTATCCCCTACCCCATCTCAAAACCTGCCCATAACAATGAAGAAAGCTTCCTATCAGATAAAACTGAAAGGAAGACATGGTATAGGGATCTAAAAAAATAAGTATAACTTGAACTTTTGGTGACTATGAGTCTGAAAATTAAAAAAAAAACTAAAGTCCCTAGAAAATATTTATTTTTTAATAGTAGTATAACGAAAGATTATTTTCAAGAAACTATTTTGCCAAAACAAGCAAAGATGCTTGTATAAGCTCCTAGTGGAGGCTAGCTAATATCCTAGACCAATGTTAAGTCAACTGACACTAATAGAGCATCATTCAATTTTATTCTGACTCCTAAATATGCAGTCAATTTTGCAATATCTCTGAAATAATCTCAAATATGTTTGGTGGCAGAAATATTTGCAAAAGCACCGAATGTCATCAGAGTTTTTGCTGGCATCTAATAAAGCCAATTTTTGTTTTTGTTATTGTTACAGATTTATCATTTACAGAACATGGGCAACTGTGGATTCCATATATTTATGTCAAAGCAATATGTAATTGTTCTCAGTTACTAATAATGTCCTAATTTGTGCAGACCTCAGGCCTAAGGTAATTTCAACTTTTACTTGAAGATGTGATATGTTAATGATCTATAAAGTATTTTGGAAGAAGTACAATCTTCCTTTATTTCAATTACTGTTCACTATGAAAATTTGAATGTATAACACAGCAGTAAAGATTTAAATTAATGATGCTCTAAGCCAGGACAGGTAAAAAATAATAAAGTTCAGAATATGAATATGTATCGAGGTTATAAAATCAGAGACATGGTCTGTACTGTGTTAAGCAAAAAGTAGGTCAGAACTTATGCAGTCAGAACTTATGTAGTAAGGTTTAGACCTGTTAAAGGGGCCAACCTAACATGATAGGGTCAATCAGACAATAAAAAGGGGGCAAAAGCTGCATCTCACTGAAGCTATTTGGGGAAAAAAATCCTTAGGCGAATAGTGTTCCACTTACATATTAATGTGATTTAGTTTATCAAATTGTATAAATATTACATTGGCAAACCACAGTAGAGTTTTGAGTGGGTGAGAAAAATCAGGGCAGATTTTGAGTGAAATAGGAGCATGGGCAAGAAAGGAGCACAATACCAAGATTTAGTGGTAAAATAAAGGGAAGGAAAGGACTAAATCAATCTTTGAGTTCTTCATAATTGTTCTTAATGTAGATCCATGTCTTAGTACAACTTTAATATTGAAGCTGAAATTAAGGGAGAGTTGGTAGTTTTAAAACCTAGCTGCTTCTAGAAAGACAGAGTCATTATAGGTAGAAGAAAGATCTTTAGTAGAACTGAAACCCTGGAAGATAGGTTTACATTTCTCTCAAGTCCTTCTCCCAAAGGCATTTAAAAAAAGAAGATGGGGCACCTGGGTGGCTCAGTTGGTTAAGCGAGTGCCTTCGGCTCAGGTCATGATCCCGGAGTCCTGGGATTGAGTGCCACAGTGGGCTCCCGGGTCAGCGGGGAGCCTGCCTCTCCCTCTGACCTTCTCCCCTCTCATACTGTTTCTCTCTCTCTCCCTTTCTCAAATAAATAAATAAAATCTTTAAAAAAAAGAAGCTAAAACCAACCTAGGATAATGTCTTTTTGAGTTACAGTTATTCTATGGTGACGGTCCATAAGACAATTGGCCACAGGATGAATACTGTCGCTCACAGGATAGTGTGTACATGCCTAGATGTGTTAACTATGTTTAAACATATGTTGGGAATTGAAAGAAAGAAAAGTTCTCAGTACCTTGCCAATATTGGTTTAAATGTACATAGCCTGTTGGGATTTTTAGATTTTGCCTTTTTTTTTTTTTTTTCTATTACACTATTTGCTATGGCCTGATTTTCACTGCAAACACACTAGGAAAAAAGGAGTGGGGATAAAATTAAGGAGTGAAAAGTCAACATCCTGCAGATCTCAGAGGAATAACTTTCTTGTTTTTTGCCAAAAGTTTTTCATTTCCTTGAAGTGTAGTCTCAGTTGTGCAGAAATCTGAAAAGAAGCCTGTATATGGGCTATCAGATTGGATTAAAAAACAAGACCCATCAATATGCTGTCTGCAAGAGACTCATTTTAGACCCAAAGACACCCCCAGGTTGAAAATGAGGGGGTGGAAAACCACTTACCATGCTAATGGACACCAAAAGAAAGCTGGGGTGGCAATCCTTATATCAGACAAACTAGATTTTAAAACAAAGACTGTAATAAGAGATGAGGAAGGACACTCTATCCTACTTAAAGGGTCTATCCAACAAGATCTAACAGTTGTAAATATCTATGCCCCGAACATGGGAGCAGCCAATTATATAAGGCAATTAATAACAAAAGCGAAGAAACACACTGACAGCAATACAATAATAGTGGGGGACTTTAACACCCCCCTGACTGAAATGGACAGATCATCTAAGCAAAAGATCAACAAGGAAATAAAGACTTTAAATGACACACTGGACCAAATGGACTTCACAGACATATTCAGAACATTCCATCCCAAGGCAACGGAATACACATTCTTCTCTGGCTCCCATGGAACATTCTCCAGAATTGATCACATCCTAGGTCACAAATCAGGTCTCAACCGGTACCAAAAGATTGGGATCATTCCCTGCATATTTTCAGACCACAATGCTTTGAAACTAGAACTCAATCACAAGACGAAAATCGGAAAGAACTCAAATACATGGAGGCTAAAGAGCATCCTACTAAAGAATGAATGGGTCAACCAGGAAATTAAAGAAGACTTAAAAAAATTCATGGAAACCAATGAAAATGAAAACACAACTGTCCAAAATCTTTGGGATACAGCAAAGGCAGTCCTGAGAGGAAAGTATATAGCAATACAAGCCTTTCTCAAGAAACAAGAAAGGTCTCAAATAGACAACCTAACCCTACACCTAAAGGAGCTGGAGAAAGAACAGCAAATAAAGCCTAAACCCAGGAGGAGAAGAGAAATAATAAAGATCAGAACAGAAATCAATGAACTAGAAACCAAAAGAACAGTAGAACAGATCAACAAAACTAGGAGCTGGTTCTTTGAAAGAACTAACAAGATTGATAAACCCCTGGCCAGACTTATCAAAAAGAAAAGAGAAATGACCCAAATCAACAAAATCATGAATGAAAGAGGAGAGATCACAACCAACACCAAAGAAATACAAACAATTGTAAGAACATATTATGAGCAACTCTATGCCAGCAAATTAGATAACCTGGAAGAAATGGATGCATTCCTAGAGATGTATCAACTACCAAAATTGAACCAGGAAGAAATAGAAAACCTGAACAGACCTATAACCACTAAGGAAATTGAAGCAGTCATCAAAAATGTCCCAACAAACAAAAGCCCAGGGCCAGATGGCTTCCCAGGGGAATTCTATCAGACATTTCAAGAAGAATTAATACCTATTCTCCTGAAACTTTTCCAAGAAATAGAAATGGAAGGAAAACTTCCAAACTCATTTTGTGAGGCCACCATTACCTTGATACCAAAACCAGACAAAGACCCCATCAAAAAGGAGAATTACAGACCAATATCCTTGATGAACATGGATGCAAAAATTCTCACCAAAATACTAGCCAATAGGATCCAACAGTACATTAAAAGGATTATTCACCACGACCAAGTGGGATTTATCCCTGGGCTGCAAGGCTGGTTCAACATCCGCAAATCAATCAACGTGATAAAATACATTAACAAAAGAAAGAACAAGAATCATAGGATCCTCTCAATAGATGCAGAAAAAGCATTTGACAAAGTACAGCATCCTTTCTTGATCAAAACTCTTCAGAGTATAGGGATAGAGGGTACATACCTCAATATCATAAAAGCCATCTACGAAAAACCTACAGCGAATATCATTCTCAATGGGGAAAAGCTGAGAGCTTTTCCCCTAAGATCAGGAATGTGGCAGGGATGTCCACTCTCACCACTGCTATTCAACATAGTATTAGAAGTCCTAGCCACAGCAATCAGACAACAAAAAGAAATCAAAGGCATCCAAATCGGCAAAGAGGAAGTCAAACTCTCACTCTTTGCAGATGAAATGAATCTGTATGTGGAAAACCCAAAAGACTCCACCCCAAAACTGCTAGAACTCATAGAGGAATTCAGTCAAGTAGCAGGCTATAAAATCAATGCACAGAAATCAGTGACATTCCTAGACACCAACAACAAGACAGAAGAGAGACAAATCAAGGAGTCGATCCCATTCACAATTGCACCCAAAACCATAAGATATCTAGGAATAAATTTAACCAAAGAGGCAAAGGATCTGTACTCAGAAAACTCTAAAATACTCAGGAAAGAAATTGAAGAAGACACAAAGAAATGGAAAAACTTTCCATGCTCATGAGTTGGGAGAACCAACATTGTGAAGATGTCAATGCTACCTAGAGCAATCTACACATTCAATGCAATCCCCATCAAAATACCATCCACTTTTTTCAAAGAAATGGAACAAATAATCCTAAAATTTGTATGGAACCAGAAGAGACCATGAATAGCCAGAGGAATATTGAAAAAGAAAAGCAAAGCTGGCGGCATCACAATTCCAGACTTCCAGCTATTACAAAGCTGTCATCATCAAGACAGTATGGTACTGGCACAAAAACAGACACATAGATCAGTGGAACAGAATCGAGAGCCCAGAAATGGACCCTCAACTCTATGGTCAACTTATCTTTGACAAAGCAGGAAAGAATGTCCAATGGAAAAAAGACAGTCTCTTCAACAAATGGTGTTGGGAAAATTGGACAGCCACATGCAGAAGAATGAAACTGGACCATTTCCTTACACCACACACAAATATAGACTCCAAATGGTTGAAAAACCTAAACGTGAGACAGGAGTCCATCAAAATCCTAAAGGAGAACACAGGTAGCAACCTCTTCGACCTCAGCCGCAGCAACTTCTTCCTAGAAACATCGCCAAAGGCACGGGAAGCCAGGGCAAAAATGAACTATTGGGATTTCATCAAGATAAAAAGCTTTTGCACAGCAAAAAAACAGTCCACAAAACCAAAAGACAACTGACAGAATGGGAGAAAATATTTGCAAATGACATATCAGATAAAGGGCTAGTATCCAAAATCTGTAAAGAACTTATCAAACTTAACACCCAAAGAACAAATAATCCAATCAAGAAATGGGCAGAAGACATGAACAGACATTTTTCCAAAGAAGACATCCAAATGGCCAACAGGCACATGAAAAAGTGCTCAACATCACTCAGCATCAGGGAAATCCAAATCAAAACCTCAATGAGATACCACCTCACACCCGTCAGAATGGCTAAAATTAACAAGTCAGGGAACGACAGATGTTGGCGGGGATGTGGAGAAAGGGGAATCCTCCTACACCGTTGGTGGAAATGCAAGCTGGTGCAACCACTCTGGAAAACAGTATGGAGGTTCCTGAAACAGTTTAAATTAGAGCTACCATTCGATCCAGCAATTGCACTACTGGGTATTTACCCCAAAGATAGAAATGTAGGGACCCGAAGGGGTACGTGCACCCCAATGTTTATAGCAGCAATGTCCACAATAGCCAAACTGTGGAAAGAGCCAAGATGCCCATCGACAGATGAATGGATAAAGAAGATGTGGTATATATACACAATGGAATGTTATGCAGCCATCAAAAGGAATGAGATCTTGCCATTTGCAACGACGTGGATGGAACTGGAGGGTGTTATGCTTAGTGAAATAAGTCAATCAGAGAAAGACATGTATCATATTACCTCACTGATATGAGGAATTCTTAATCTCAGGAACAAACTGAGTGTTACTGGAGTGGTTGGGGGTGGGAGGGATGGGGTGGCTGGGTGATAGATATTGGGGAGGGTATATGTGCTACGGTGAGCACTGTGAATTGTGCAAGACTGTTGAACCACAGATCTGTACTTCTGAAACAAATAACGCAACATATTTTAAGAAAAAAGAAAAAGAAGAAAATAGCAGGAGAGGAAGAATGAAGGGGAGTAAGTCAGAGGGGGAGATGAACCATGAGAGATGATGGACTCTGAAAAACAAACTGAGGGTTCTAGAGGGGAGGAGGGTAGGGGGATGGGTTAGCCTGGTGATGGGTATTGAGGAGGGCACGTTCTGCATGGAGCACTGGGTGTTATGAACAAACAATGAATCATGGAACACTACATCAAAAACAAATTATGTAATATATGGTGATTAACATAAAAATAAAAAATTAAAAAAAAGAAGCCTGTATATGAATATTTCCATCAATGTCACTAAAACCTAACACAACAGAAAGTTTGTATTATGATTTGAGACCACACATTTTTATGCATACTTTCTATAAAAAAAGAGCCAAAATAATATGAAAACTGGATTCTTAAATAAGATTGAGGAATATGACTGAGGCCTAAAGTTTTTTTAGAAATTAACCATCGAGGTTGTATTAAATAACCATTTAACCAGTTCAGGATTTGAGGACACTCTCACACTCTCTAGGGGTGTGTGTGTGTGTGTGTGTGTGTGTGTGTGTATTTATAATGAAAGCAACTAAACAACTAAAATGACTATTATACATATTTGTACAAGTATCAGCTTTAATTAAAATTGTATGACTTGGTCATTATTTTATATTTCTTTTTTTAAAAGACTTTATTTATTCGTCATACAGAGAGAGAAAAACAAGCAGGGGGAGCAACAGGTTCACTGCTGAGCAAGGAGCTTGATGAGGAGCTCGATCCCAGGACCCTGAGATCATGACCTGAGCTGAAGGCAGGCACTCAACCAGCTTCGCCATCCAGGTGCCCCCATTATTTATATTTCTGACAAAAGTAAGGCTATAGTGATGAAAAGAGCAAAATAATTGCATATTGAATACAAATTTAAGCTTTCGTACCCATATTAATGCTGTCTTATGGCCAAGTTTTTCAGACATTGACACATTGTCAAGAAGTCTCTAAATTTGCAGTTGTTACAAAAAGGTTCTAGAGAGAGAAAGAGAGGGGGAGGTAGAGGAAGTGAGAGAAAAAGAGAATGCATCACTCAGACTTATTAAGACTAATCTGACATATTCAAATAAGAAATGTTTACACTTAAGTAATATATCATTTATTTGAAGCCACATCTCAGGGGCTCCTGGGTGGCTCAGTCATTGAGTGTCTGTCTTTGGCTCAGGTCATGGTCCTAGGGTTCTGGGATCAAGCCCCACATCGGGCTCCCTGCTCAGCGGGAAGCCTGCTTCTCCCTCTCCCACTCCCCTGCTTGTGTTCCCTCTTTCGCTGTGTTTCTCTGTCAAATAAATAAATAAAATCTTAAAAAAAAATATTTGAAGCCACATCTTGACCTAAATGGAATTTTGGTCCAAGAAAAGGTACTTTTCACAAATATTTTTGTACATATAAAAGTGATGAGATAAAGTTTAAAGAATAATATTAGAGACTGAGTCATTCTACACTGATGAATTTATGCCTTAGTTTAAGTTTAGGCACATCACTAAGATATGATAGGAAGAAATATACTGCCTGGAAGAGCAACATAATTAAATGACATTAAAGATTTTTCAAAGAGGAATTGACTTCAATTCCTGGTTAATGGTTATAAGGAAGTTTTCAGGGTAATATACCCCAAGGGAACACATCAATTTTCCCAAGCCAAAAGCACTTTAACACACAGAAGAAATACATTTTTCCGTAACAGTATTTGCTAAATATTTTGTGATCAATTAAAAATATTTTATAATTTTTTTATAAATTAAAAGACAATTTTGAGATATCACATAATTAATTAGCAAAAGATGTCTAGAATAGGATTAGGAAATGATATCTATTTGATCAAATCCTAGGAACCTGAGGACTCCAAAGGATATCTTTTCTAGATTGTGTTATGTTATTATAAAAATGTTCTCTTATAAGTTACTCCAAACTAAAGACTAAGTTCCTTTTAGGGCCAAGTCTGCAAAACAATTTCCCTTCAGCTTGTTCGTAGTAGTATGAACCCACATTAACTTGAAGGGACAGAAACGGGCCTGTGAGACAGCTGAAAGCAATCAGCACTAGTTCTTGAGATGCAGTCGTTAGAATATAATTACTGTACAATTTCTCTTGGATTGACTTTCTTCTTCTGAAAAAAATGTAACCTTGTTTTTTTATCTAAATATTCTTATTCTAAGTTTGTCTCTTCAAAAGAGATGGTGAAAGTTTTTAAATAAATTCTTTTGTTACATTTAAATTTGTTTTAAATCCCTAATTGAGTCCGCAGTAATTTCTGTTTTCTTTATCTTTAAAAAAAGTGCAACTTTCAGGACTGTACTATTTTATCCTGATTATATAGCAAAGACATGTTAATCATCATTAAACATGAATACAACTTAATGATTCCTTTAAGTGTTATTATCAGAAAATGCCAGAAACTGAATTCAGAAGGTTAAGATTTTAGAAACTTATTTTCAGAGACAATAAAAGGGTAAATTTAAGTTTTCCACCTATCCTCACATTTGGAAGTAGAGTCTGATGGGAAAGATAATTTGGTGGAATGTGATTAACAAAACTTGTGCAAGCTTTTATGCTTAAAGGAAAGAGGTGAGAGTGACAACAGGTAGCACATTCCTGTCCTATCATTTGATTATATTTTCTTCCTCTTTCACCAGAAATTTTTCTTTGTGTGTTATTAACCTGTAACTCAAAATAATGTTTGCAGTGAAATGAGAAAATATGTAGCATAATTTTCTCTTACTCATGTGTTATCGAAAAACCATTCCAATGATATCAGTACACAGAATTCTAACGTCTTCATCTCACATATTTATTAGGAATTAAATATAAAAAATAAAAGTTTATATAAGTAAATGTTTGCACACATATATAGGTAATAGTTTCACAACATGTTTTATTTCTTACTTCCTTCTGTTTATTTCTTCTACCTTAATTTGACACAAGTTATCACCTACTATAGAGTAATAGAACTAAATCAAGAAGTAATGTCTACCTGTAGAGTGACATGCACTTGGTACATGTTGGAAATCTCAAGATTCTTGCAAAATGATTTTTTTCACTTTGATAATAAACTTATTAACTTTACCTAAAGATTATAATTCATTGTGAGTGACCATAGGTACAACAAGTTGAAACAACATGAGTATGAATTAAAGTAGAACACATTGAACAAGATGGCACCCAGGACCTTCTCATATCTGTTATTCCATTACAATATGCATTTAACTTCACTGACATATTAAAGACAATATATCATACTAAGTTTATTATATATTATATATTTATTTGATTATATTAAATTAGTTTATAATTTGCACATATATTTATTCACAATAAATGTAAATTTATTTCATATTATGTATATTCCTTCATATGTAAGAGAGAATATATTTTATATTGAGATTGATTTATTAACACATTAAAATACAGAGAATATTTTTTAGGATGAGATATGGAGAGCATAGGTCTTCTAACAGAATGGTGATTTGCCTGTCTTTTACAGACACAAACCAAAACTAAGTAACCACATATGCATATATTTATATATTACAATATTTTATATTTCTATCCAACACTAAAGTCTACCTATCTATTTATTCAACTTTACATTGGGTTCCGCTAGAGAGTATACTGCATTAATACTTTTCTCTAAGATTATATAGAGACTTTTTGTCTCAGTTAAAAGACTGTTACCTTTTCATCATGTTTTCTGAGCTATTAAATTTTGGATTTGTGTTTGTAATCTTCCACTTTCTTAAATCTTTCACTGTTTCTGATTTTTTCAAAATTGTATCTCTTGGACATTCTTCTTTGCAAACATATCCACAGGAAAGAGTGATACATGTACATCTTTTACAATATAATTGACTGCACAGACTGTACACGGAGCTGTGCATTCAGGATGCTATTCTTATTTTCTCCCTCTTTTCATCTTTCTCCTCCTTCTCTCTTTTTTCCTACTTCCTATTTTTTTTATATCCCCAACCCCACTGATTTTGTTTTTCTTAAAAAATTTATTTATTTATTTGAGAGAGAGAGAGAAAGAGAGAGTGCTTGTAAGGGGGGGGACATGCAGAGGGAGAAAATCGCAAGCAGACTCTGTGCTGAGTGTGGAGCCTGACGTGGGCTCGATCTCATGACCCATGAGATGGTTACCTGAGCTGAAACCAAGGTTTGGTTGCTTAACCAACTGAGCCACCCAGGTGCCCCAACCCCATGGATTTTAATAGGTACATTTCTAGATTCCACTAACCGTGGCACTGAACTTCGGCATATATATGCTTATATAGATTCTGTTTTGTTTCTTTCTAAATCTGAATACAGGTTGCTGATTTTCAAATATCTACTTAATATCTCTTAAGATGCACATATTAGTAGGTAAGGAACCTATTAATATGCTTAATTATATAAATAGATTTCTTAATATTAAAGCAAGGTTGAACTATTGGGAATAAATTAACTTTGTTAAAGCATGTCATTCTTTATTTTTTTTTTAAGATTTTATTTATTTATTTGAGAGACAGAAAGAGAGAGAGAGAGCAAGAGACAGCATGAGTGGGGAGGAGAGGAAGAAGCAGACTCTCCAAGGGGAGGGAGAGCCTGATGTGGGGCTCGATCCCAGGATCCTGGGATCATGACCTGAGCTGAAGGCAGACGCTTAATCGACTGAGCCACTCAAGTGCTCATCATATGATTCTTTTAATATGTTACTGGATTATATTTGCTAGGATTTCATTTAGGATTTTTCCATCAGTTACATACAAAGTAAAAGTGATCTCCAATTTTCTTTCTTTTGTGCTATCTTTATAAGACTTTGCTATTGACATTTTACCAGCATTATAAAAATAAATGGGAAACTTTGTTATTTTCTCTGTGCCTGGGATTAGTTTTAAAATAGCATCTATTTCAAAAAAAGAACATAAAATAGCATCTATTTCTTTAAGTTTTGATATAGTTGGCAGGCATATAATAAAAAGCATATTCTTTTACAGTATCTAAATTTTGTCTAATGTTTTCTACTAAATAAAATTTTATAATGTGCTCTTTTTCTAGAAATACATCTATTACAGACAGGGAGGTTTTCAAATCTGTATGCCAAGAGTTATAGAATGCATTTTAATTCTTTTAATATCTTCTTCATTGGAAATCTTTATTTTCTTGATTAATTTTATATATTAATGATTTCTTTCATTTTCTTGAAAAGACTAGTGATTCAAAACTTTATTGATTTCTTTATTGACATCGCTATAGTCTGCCTTCTAATTAATCTCTGCTTTTATGTTTATTTCCTTTCCTTTGCTTTTTTACATTTAAATTTTTCTGAATATATATTTTTTAAGATTTGTACCATCCTTTCTCCCTTCCTTTTTCTTTCTTCTTTTCCCTTTCTTTCTTTCTTTCTTTCTTTCTTCCTTTCTTTCTTTCTTTCTCCTTTTTTTCTTTCTTTCTTTCTTTTCTTTCTTTTTCCTACTTGCCAATAAAATTATTTAGTGCTTTGGATTTTCCTGAATTTGAATTTGCTTTGAATAAGGTTCAGACAGAGCTCATATATTACATAGGTCTGCTGTTTTTGATTGTAGTTTTTAATTGAAGGTTTATTATTTATGTTTGGCTCATGCATTTATTTCCAAATACTGTTTATATTGCCACTTAAAATTATTTTTTCCCTTGTCATTATATTCTAGGATTATTGAATTAATGCCAGAGAAAATCACATGTAATAATTCTCTTACATTCTTTCATTGATTGCTATTTTCTTGGGTACTCAACAGATGATTGGTTTTTAAAAATAAGTTTGTCAATATGTGAGAAAAAAACTACATTCCTTATTTGTAGGGCATAATTTTATGTATATCTACAAGACCAACTCTATTTTTTGTTGTTATTCAACTTATTTATATCCTTTTTTTAAAAGATTTTATTTATTTATTTGACAGAGAGATAGCGAGAGCAGGAACATAAGCAGGGGGAGTGGGAGAAGGAGAAGCAGGCTTCCCACTGAGCAGGGAGCCTGATGCCCTGCTCTATCCCAGGACCCTGGGATCATGACTTGAGCCGAAGGCAGACCCTTAACCGACTGAACCACCCAGGAGCCCTATTCAGCTTATTCATATTCTTAGTATTGTTTGACTTGTTCAAGGTGGCAATTCCTTATATGTTTTTACAATATGTAATATTATATTATGGTTTTGAGGTAATTATCTTTGTAGTTTATACAATTATCAATATGAAATGAGAATCATATGTAGAAGAGAACATTTGGGGAAAAGAAAAAAATATTTTATTTCAAATGCATTGATATACTGAGAAGATACTCCACATAATTGAAAACTTGAAAAAAAGATCAAAATTATAATAGCATTTTCAAGTCATAATCCTTAAATTTGTAAGAAGATAACCTTATTAATCAAATTACATAAAATTCATCTGGGTCAATTTAGAACCAAATTGTCCTTGAACTAGAACAAAAAACATTAAAAGGAACCTCTTAGCCTTTTAATTATTATGGATCAAGTTTGCAAATGAGAATTTAGCCCTTTAAATCCTCTTGGGTACTAAGGATTTTCACTATTGTCTGAAATTGCCATTCTAGTTTGCAGAGATTACACATTACCTTCTTCTATCTCACCCAAGCACTGGATTAAGCATCATATAAGGTTTTTGTAATTTGCAATCACTTATGTATGATGTTCAAAAGTTCTGTGTAAATACAACAGCCAGTTTGTTTCACGCTACTCATCTGAGGGAGAGAAAGAACTGCACATCTTCCATTCCCAGTCAACAAAGTAAGATTTACCTTGACTAGGAAAGATAACTGTTTTTTACATATTGGTATGCTGCCTTTTGCATACTCCTCAATTTTGAAAACAAAATTGATTCTCAAATCCAAAATTATCTCCACACGATGCTTTAGCAGGCCATGGTTGGCTGGAATTTCATGATATATTGAATCTGGAACTCCGCAATTATAGACCACCTATCCATGTCAGCAAAATCTGCTTCCATTCCTTGAACTACAGTTTACGTTTTCCTCTTAACTCTGTCTTGGTCTGTTTGAGATTAATTTGCAGTAGCTGTTCAATAGAGAGTGGGGCAAGACATTATTTGCCTAAAATTAAAGATAAAAAAATGTCTTTTTTGCAGTTTGGTGTAAAAATGCCATGGCCTTTCATTATTTTTCCTACACTTATTGAACAGGACATGAAAATTGAAAGTCTTAGAGGAATCAAAAATTCTTTGTAGTAATTCAAACGTTTTCTTGGGCTTGATAGCATTATACTCTTACTTCAGTGTATAAGCTGGGGAGGTTTAAATCATCAACCACAGTTTGATAATTGCTGAATTATCTTTTATTTGTCCTTTCAAGAGAGTACCCTTCTCCTCCAAGTGTCATTCTCTTGGCAAAAAAAATTAATGTGGTTTAGGTAAAAAAAGGTAAATCCTGTATTTCACAGCCTGATGAAATACAACAAACTGGCATTGCTTTCCCCAGTAGAAACTCCATACCTGTATTTCCCCCTTTGCCTCAGCTGCTAGAAGGCTCAATTTTAATGTGTGTTCCATGAGTAACCAGTGTGCAGTATTTGGAGCATGCAAAGAGCAACCTATCAGCATTATTCCCAGTGTCATTTTATTCTTCCTTTCCTTCTTTTCCCTGCCCAAGTATATCCTCACTTGCTACAACTTTTTATCATTTGTGTTATTGTTACTACTATTTGTACTATAGGTATTTTGAGAAGCCTTTTCTTAAAAAAAAAAGATTTTATTTATTTATTTGACAGAGAGAGACAGCAAGAGAGGGAACACAAGCAGGGGGAGTGGGAGAAGGAGAAGCAGGCTTCCCAATGAGCAGGGAGCCCAATGCAGGGCTCGATCCCAGGATCGAGCTGGGATCATGACCTGAGCCACTCAGGTACCCTGAGAAGCCTTTTCAAATCCACTCTGAATATAGGCAGAGCTTGAAAAAAACAAAAAAGCAAACACTATTAAGTTGCTGGAATCTGGGATATTGTGAAACTCAGCCTATCCCTCAGCTACTACTAGGTCATAAAGCTATGGGGAGATGATGAGGCAGCAGGAGGATGACAGGTGGACAGAACCAAGAGGCTGGTTCATAGTTTCAAATTAGTAAGACCTGCCGCTGTGAAAAGATACCACCAAAGGAATTTCTAAAGCAGAATCGTCCTCAAAACAGCTTCCACCCTCTTCATGATTTCAATGGAAGTAGCCCCCAGGCAATGATCACTTGAACCTCAAATGAATCCTCCTTTGTTAGATCTGGCAGCTTCTTCCTAGTGGGAAAAAAACAATTTCAAGATACACCTGCCTTCAAGTTTCCAAAGTCTCATCCTATCCTCCTTCATTATTCTCTATCATAGGAAGAAATCAAACATTAACAGGTCAAATGTTGGCGCAGGAAGCTGCTCCACAACTTCATCATGTTAGGCAGAGCATCCGTGTTTGTGGGAAAGGGATTGCCCACGTGATGTGGTGAGGTGTGTACTTCTAAAAGCAGATCCTCTTCCCTGATCCCTGCCACTAGACTGATAATTGTGTCATCAGAGATAAAAGCTTTTGTGTCAATACACTGAGATTTGTGATGGACCTCTTTAGGGGATGCATTTTAACAGAGCTGTATCCTACATTAATTCCTTATAATGTGTTAGTTACCAAATAGTATCATTATAAAATTTTATAAATGTTGGATGTTGGAATAAATCTGGGTAGATGACATGATTTGGTACTGACCCAAACATTAGATAGGGAACCAAACATTATTCATAAGTTATTAAAAGCAGAGCTAGTAGACTACCTTCCAAGTCCTATTTGTATGAAAACACCAGGTGGTGTCCTAACTGTGCCATTGGAAGAAGGGGTGACATATATGGAGCAAGAAATGATTCCTGTTTTTTATGGAGTTAGGAAGAGGGAGAATGTTCTTGGCAGAGGAAAGAATTTGGCTCAGGCCTAAGTGTGGCTTTTGAGAGAAAAACTGAAAGTCCTTCTATATGTCAAGAAGTAGGTAAGGTGGTGGAGCTTGGTCATAGGGGTCAATTCTTGTGGGCACAAAATGCCCAGTTGGGAGTTACAACTTGTTCCAGCCCAGGGGTGGTGGGGAGACATTGATAAGTTTTGCTGAAATTTACATTTTACGGAGGTCTCTAAATGCTGCGTGGAGAATGAAAGAGAAGAGACAAAATTGGAATCAGGAAAAAATGGTAGGTGGCTATTGGAGAGATGGCCAACAGCAGGGATAATTTTCCTTCTATACTTAGTATTATTTTGTGAAGAATTAGATAAGGCTCATTTTATGAATAGGACAGAATCAACCTAAAGACTTAACTCCAAGCAAATGTTAGATAGAGATTTAATCCTTGACGAACCGCAACATTCACCTTGCATTCTATGTTCTCTATCTACGAGGGTGTGGCATAATGTTATGATTTGGTTTCCTAACTACGAGCTGAAGCACCCCATGGCACCACAATGACCTCACAAGAGCACTGTGGAATATTTTAAATTTTTGAGGGAAACCGCAACATTTGCCAAATACCACATGAACCACTATCCTGTAGTTCAGAGTTTCGACATTAGAGAGCACCAAATTCCTTCCAACGATTTCACTACTTTGTAAATCTGGAGTTTGGGTGTTTGCTGTAACAAAAAGTACAGTGTAGCTATCAACGTGTAACTCCTATGCCACTTTTTCTTGAATCTTATTTATTTTGACATTTTTAAGAAAGATATAAATAAATTCTTTGTTTTTTGCTTGTTCATTTTTGTTTTGTTCTGTTTGTTTGTTTTCACAGGATCATTCTCCTCCATCAATCCACCATGTGCAAACTATCTTCCTTTCTTAGTGGTACATTTATAACATAATTTGGATACTCCTTATTGTTCTTGATAAAGCAAATGATCAATGATTTGCATCTGGCCAATAGACTTATTACTTATTTTATTTGAGTGCATGGGCTCAAAATAAATATGAAAGTATATTTAACCAGGGGCCCCTGGGTGGCTCAGTCAGTTAAATGGCTGCCTTTGTCTCAAGTCATGATCCCAGGCTTCCCGACTCAGCGTGGTATCAGCTTCTCCCTCTGCCCAGCCCCCTTTCTCTCCCCCTCATGCTCGTGAGTACACACTCTCTCTCAAATAAATAAAATCTTTTTAAAAAAATAAAGTATATTTAACCATAAAAATTATGTTCCATAATATTTTGGATTCTCTTTTTAAATAAGATAATTTGTCAACACTGGACCCATAGTTTTCCCACATAGCAATAATCAACAGGAAAATCTTAGGGCTGTTTCCTTCTCAAGAATTTTTTCTCTCCACTCTGGCATAGTTCTTACTATTTTACCTAAATAATTCCAGTAGTCACTTGAGTTTGTCCCTAATTTTATGTGACAGAGTTTTAAGTTGGGATTTGTTATTTAAGATATGAAGTTTTAGTATCTTTATGTCATGTATCTGTAAATGATGTAGACACTGGAGGTGTTTCTATAGCTTCTAATACTAGTACTATTAATAGATTACATTCTATGAAATTATTATTCCATATATAACAGGCATTATTCTAAACACTACATTTATTACCTCATTATACTCACAGCAATATTATAATCACAGACATTCTATGAAATAAACGTTTTTTGTTTTGTTTTGTTTTTAATTACTGCTGTGTCAAGAATTGTGAATGTTCTCAGATTTTACCCTGCTTGCAAGCAAACAAGTTAAACTGCCACAACTTCATAGATGATGGCAGGAGATATGAGACTCCTGGGTTAGAGACAAAGTAATTTATTAACATAGAGCAACTAGCATGAGCTTTAGTTTGCTTTGGTTTCCCTTGCATTTCAATTTCCATGGGAGCAACAAGAAGTGGATTAGTGTATGCTTCTGCACACAGTAGGTTTCCATCAGCTGAGGAACCCTTGAGGTTAGAGATATCTTTTATAATGGACCACAAGAAAACCTGCCCCATGTCTCCCATTTGCTCTATCATTATTAAACTAGACAGTAAATTTGCCCTCCGCCAAGAAGGGAGATCCTATCTTTAACTTCTAATACTGCTCACTAAATAAATGCCCTTAAAGTAAATAAAGGATTATCTTTTCACAATGGTCCGAGATAGAGGAAGGATAAAATAAAGAATGATTTATTATATTGCTTTAAACCTTTTGTTTTCAGGTAACATTTCATTTTTCACACCAAGTAATTTTATCATTATAAATTTAATGACAAATAATAATTAGAAAGGTAAGGAATAGATCCAGATGAGAACAGGGTATTAGTAAAATTTAATGGAAACCTAAACTCTGGGAAATAAGAAACTTTAAAACACAATTTTAGATGTCCAATTTATGAGCCAACTTTGAACCAGTAGTTTCTAAATTTTTCTTTTCCAGGGAGCTTTAAAAATCATGGATTCTATTAGTCAACCTTAGACCTATGTATCAGAATCTCTACTGGTAGTGTTAAAAACAGTTAAGGAAACTTAATTTTAGAAAGTTCCCCAGGAGAATCTGATGTGCAGCGTTGAAGAGAGCCTGGAGATCATGCAGCTGTGAAGGATGATTTCTATGTGGGTGAGTGAGGACTTTCACAACCCGACATGCATCAAAGTGACCTTCGTATCACCTCCAGGAGGCACAAGGGGACCATGATTTACTTAAGAAACCATACAATTAACAAAACTTTCCCCTCAGTGAAAGTAATAAGTTAACAGATAGCATACTGTAAAAATGGCATTAACGAAAAGGAAGCTCAAAGAATAAGAAACTTACATGTTAATTCAGAGCTATAGTAGAGAATGATATTGATTCTTGTGGACTCATGGGGTTTGCTTATTCAAAGGGTGTAAGCTGTGGAAGGGTATAAGCAGCTCATCAGGCAGATATAGGCTTGATGAAATTTACCCCTCATGCTATACCTCTCCTTACTCTGCATCATGTGAAAAATAATTAATAATTAATTTCCCAGGTACTTTGACATTAAGAAGGAAGTGCTCCATATTGAATGAGTAATCCAAGTCCCATCGATATTTTAGATTCTTTATCAACTTCTTGGTGGCTCATACTACCATTCACTTATATCTGTTCCCAGCTCACTGATAAATCTTCCAATTTTCTTGACCAGTTTTTCTATCAGGTTCACAATTTTCTTCTCCAACCTAAATCCTATGATAACCCTGGGAAATTCCAAAATCCAAATGAAAGAGACATCCATCAATCTACAACTATATGTACTGAAGGCTTCTAAATTCATAGCTCCACACATCTATATCCTACTATTAAATATTAAATTCTTGTTTAACCATTGTTTGGTCATTTAAAAACCTTTCTCATTCTGACATCAGTGTAGCTGGGTGAACTACTTGGATCACCTAGAAGATTTTCATCACAGAATTTTTCAAATTTAACAAACTTTCATCTGGAAAAAAAAGAAAAAAAAACCCTTTGTTTTTAGATCTTATACTCCTTTCCTCTCACTCTCTGCTTTTCTTTTTAAGTTCATCTGTGTTTGTCTAGTCCATTATTCTCCTTTTCAGATAAAAGGCGATCACTCCCTAGAACATTTGATCTTTTCTCTCCACGACCCTTGCCTAATCACAATGCCATTTCTTCTCCAGTAGGATCTGTATATCCATTTAAAATCTGGGCTATTCAGAAATCTGAAAATAAATCAGAAAACATTGTAAATCTGCACTGCTACAAATTCGGTTGATGACTGTACATTATATACTCTCCCTGCATGATCTCAAGCTTGAGTTTCACCAATTGTAAACAACAGTGACAAGTCTGAGCTACAGACCTGTATATTCAACTATCTATTCAATAATAAAGAAGATATCAAATGCATTACAAGCTCAATATGTTCAAAATAAACTCATAATTCTACTTCTACTACCAATGTTTTCTATCTCATGAATGGCACTACCATCCATTGAATTTGGTAAGACAGACACTTGTGATACATTCTTTTTCATTAGTCCACATAACCATAAAATCAGGAAAGCTGTGGATTTTACATGCTAATTTTAATTATTCCAATTTTCCGTCAGTAGTACTAACACCCCAGTATAAACCATATAATCTCTCACCAGAATTATTTCTATAGCTCCCCAACTTTTCTCCCACCATCCCCTGCTGCCCATCTCATACATTTTCTCCTAGACACCAGAAGTCTACTTTTAAGTATAAATCTGATTATAGTATTATTTTGCCTAAAACCAGTTAGAATTTCCTTTCTTCTTCCTCCCTTCCTCCCTTCCTCCTTCTCTCCCTTCTTTCCTTCCTTCTTTTGTTCCTTCCTTCCTTCCTTCCTTCTTTCCTTTTTCTGTCTTCCTTTCTTTTTTCTTCAATTATTTTTATGATATTAGTTCAAATACTTAAAATAAGTTTAAGGTTCTGCAGAATCTAACACTATATACTTTCATACCATTTATGAGACAACTTGCATTCTTTTGGATTTTTGAATGGCCAACCTTCTTTTCACCTCAGGATCTTTGCACTTGCTATTTCCTGTTTCCAAAATGCTCCTTCCTACTCTCCAACTCTCCATTCCCCAACTTCACATCTTGCACATCCTTCATATCTAGCAAATATCACTACCTTATGAAGGTCCCCTGTGATGACCTTCTAGAGCAAATTACAAGATTCTGTACATATTTTACATAGCGTTTATCTCTACTTCCCATGAAGACATTGACTTTATCTATTCTGTTCTTTATCTATTCCCAGGGTTTGCCATAATGCCTGATAGAAGTAAATGATAATTATTCGTGCAATAAAGAAATCTTCCCTGGAAATTTCAAAGTGTTTCTACTCCCCTCCTTTTTCATTAGCCCAGTAACTATGTATGCTGCTTATCATACTGAATGCTTAGTGAAAAATAAAGGTTTAAATACATATTTACAGAATGAACTAATGGTAAATGATATTTGTTTCTTCTAAGAGACCAATCTCATTGGATTCATTGACATATTAATTTTCTTAATAACCAAAATGAAAACTAGACCATGGAATTTGGTGACTATTTAAAGTTGTATCTCTATTAAGATCCTGCTCCAAAGTCAGCTTATTCTCCTAGATGACATGTTCACTTTATCTGCTAAAGGCAAGAAAGACTCCCTAAAAGTATGTGAAAAGAAAAAAAAAAAAAACTAAAGATGAATTGTTTAAGGAATCTTCTCTCCATTTTACATTTTTCTATTATAACTACACAACTACACAAATAACTTCTAATGTTAAATTGTAGTGGAGTAAAAAGTCAATTGACTAAATTTTATAAATAGCTCATTTTTTAAAAGACATGGGATTTTTTTTTAGAATATTGATATTTTTCATTTCCAAATTAAAAAAAAAATAATTGATTCCTCTCCAGTAGAAGTTTGAGGAAAGGTTTGAAAAAATACAACAGTGATGAGAAACATATATTTGTAGTACTTTGTAATTCCAAACTGCTCCCACATTCAAAATTATGACCCCTAGTTTATAGATTATGTATAAATAATCAAGGAGATGTTATTAAAGTTAATGATTTTAATTTAAAAATTAAGTTATAGTTATGCAAATAATACAATGAGTTTTCATTAAGAGTTCATTCTGGAAGCTTAAATTAATTCTTTACTCAAATGATTATGTTGCTTTATTTTCTTTGTGTCTCATAGATCAAACTTTCAAAGTGATTCCCTTAGTTTTTGAACACCTAAACCTTGAGGTATAATTTAAACAAAACCTTTCATTGTAAAGCCACACTGCATGGAAAAAAGAAAGTGACAGCCTTGACCTTGGATAGATTCCAGAGAAGTCATTTACGGAAGGAAGATAAAACAATTACAGCTCCACACTGACCAATGTATCACTTAGCACTTCTGATAATAAGATAAGGCTTGCAGGGCTAGGATGGGGTAGGAGAAAAAGTTATTAAAATAGTAAGAATGACCAAGAAGTATAAAGACAGGATTTTCAGAGTTATTAAAATTAGAAATCCTTTATCTTGTTTTAAGACTCAGTTAACGATTTGCTAAAACTAGATATTTAAAAAAATCAATAAAATAACTAATCCCAATAACTATTCTTCAGACTTAAAAAATGAGCTTCCCCATCAGGGTAGGAACATGTAGAAAATAAAGAGTAAGATATATCTGATAATTTTATGAAGGAGAATTACACAGTTTCCCACAATATTTCAGAATAACAATGTTTTAACCAGATTGAGTAGTTATCTATGTATTACTAAAAGAATATTAGAAAGACATCTGCCCATTTAGAGGTGTTTCAACAAAAATATTTAGAGTTTATATATTGTTTTTCCTGCTTTGACTTTCTAAATTAACTGTTGTACTCTTTGGAAATAAACATAGTGTAGGAAATAGAATTATGTGTTTGTGAATTTAAATTCTAATTTTGAAGCTAGCTAAGTGATCATCAGCAAAATGAAGTGGAAACTTTTAACCTTGAAAAGCCTTTCCAGGTTTAATAATCAATGGTTTAGTGGCATTGTTTGAAAACATAAATTCTCAAATTTTGATTTCCCCTAATTCTGTTTTACATATTAAGATATTTCCTATGAATAAGATCTTATAATATTTTATAACATAAAATTTTGTCTTCTATCTCCTCTTCTAAAGTCATGAAATTTGAACTAGATTTATATTAGAAATTGTCAACCAATGTCTCTGTCTATAGGAAAATAATATCTATCATAGGTTATTGTGGGAAAAAATGTGATTCAAAAGATTATGGTTTTAGGCCTGGTTATAGCATCACACGGTGTATGGTCATAAATCTCTTCTCTTCTCTGGGATTCAATTTCCTCACCTAGAAAATGAAGGAGTATGTAGGCTGCATTGCTCTGAAGGTTGTTTCTATCATTCTATGATTCTACTACTATTTTTAAATTTTTAAATAAATGTAAAAATCATTCAGGGATATTGTGGCTAATAAGCTTAGCATAAGATAAATATATTATTATGTTAACTTGAGTATCACTTAAGCAAGAATAAAGTTTTAATTTGAATGATTTAATATTAGGTAGAAGATCATTTATACCATTTTTCATCATTATAATAATGCAAAGACTCTCATTTTATCTTTAAATCATTACCAGTGTGACTTTAAAGAAATAACTTTTCAAAATAGGTATGTTTTGTCATATTTTGAATAGTGAATTCCTGAGATATTTAGAACTTATAAAAATATGAAGTTTTGATTAAATTAATCCATTGAGTGAATAGGTAAAACCCTATTTTACCAAAATGTTCATTGGATATCTCAATTATCTCGGGCTTTAAAAAATTATAATAATTATTGTCTGCTTATATTTGGAATATATACTTGGGAACATAAACTTATCTATATATATATATATATTTTAAGATTTTTATTTATTCATTTGAGACACAGAGAGAGAGAGAGAGAGAGAGAGAGCATGAGCAAGAAGAGAGGCAGAGGGAGAAGCAGGCTCCCCACTGAGCCAGGAGCCCGATGTGGGGCTCAATCCCAGGACCCTGGGACCATGACCTGAGCCAAAGGCAGACGCTTAACCATCTGAGCCACCCAGGCGCCCCACCTTATCTATATTTTAATGTTCCACTGCAGTTAAACTGATGCTGAATAAATGCAAAATATTTTATTATTATTAAACATAATTCTCATAAATTTGGAGAAATAAAATGATTCTTTTATATTAGCCCTTTCATATTTGAAGAAGGTCATTTAAGCTCAGGAAAACACCAAGAGATGTGGAATTATAATCAATGACACAGTAAGATAATCATGATACAAAAGTAAGAAAAAAATGCAAAATAGGATTTCACATAAAATATTTTTGTATAAACATTATACTATATATTTATACATAATATATGCTATACATTTCGAATAAAATGTATCTCAAGAGCATGAATAAGGAACAAATCTTTTCCTTCATTTTGCTTACAATTTTTCAACGAATTTATTTGTGATGAACTTGTTTAAAATGAGACATATAGAGAAATTTTTTATATTAAGAAGCTAAATTTTTGAAACTTAACTAATCAGTGAGAAATAAATCTGCCAAATCTTGAATGTATTTAGATAATTTCTCAAACATTTCACAGAGTTCTTTACTTTACTGGAGGAGTTTAAACATAGTTTAATTAACTTAATTTAGTAATAAGCAGTTTTAAGCTGAGTAAGTGGCTTCATTAGGTCAATATATCAAAGGTAAATATTAAGTTGCCCTAATTAAAATATGCTAAAAATGGTTATTAACAAAGCCCAATTTTTTTAAATGATTAATGAAATACCTTCAATATATTTTCTAATAATAGCCACTCCATATTTAGAAAACCACCCATATTATGACAACAGAAAATCTGAATACTTGTTTTCATGCTTAGAATACCTCTTATATGTAAATGAATATCAACATTTTAGAGCTGGAGAAACAGAAACAGCGGTATAACCTGCATGTCATGCACCTGGTCTCCAAACTAGATATTTCTGCTACTCAAGACTGTTTAAATGTGTTAATATTTGGTAAAAAAAAATAGTTATAAAATATATTACTTTAGTTTAAAAATATTTCTGACTTATTTGATAATAGACCTAGTTGAATGATTAGAAAATGCAATGAAACTTTTATCCTACTCACATAACAGAAACCATGAGGTTCTAGATTTTGAAGAATACTTATATGATTTTTAAAGGTAGTGTATTTACCACACATTGCAGCCTTCACCTAGCAGTTTGTAGTTAATCTCATTGATAGCCAGAGAAGAACAGTAATTTTTATCCTATGTTGTTCATATGGTTAATTTTAAGTAAATTGTTAATAATTATTTAAAAAGTTAATATAACTACAGTAACATGAGTAGTTACTGTAAGCAAGGCATTTTTAAAAAGACATTTATTTTAGAGAGAGAGAGAGAGCAAGTACATGAGTAGGGGTAGGGGCACAGGGAGAGAATCTTCAAGCAGACTCTGCAAGGATCACGGAGCCCCTGGAGTGGCTCAATCCCAGGACTCTTGAGATCATGACCTGAGCCAAAAACAAGAGTCAGATACTCCACAGACTGCACCAGTCAGGCTCCCCAAGCAAGGCATTTTTTAAGTTCAATGCATAGAAATATTTAGTTTCAAAAATGACATTATAGTAAGGTTGATGCTATTATTATTATCTGCATTTTTTAGATCAGGAAACTGAGGCATAGTTTAAGGAAGGTCACAAAACTCAAGTGTGGCAAAATGAAAAGAGCCCAGATAATAGGAGTCCAGGAGAGGCCCTGCTCTCCACCATTTTATTCTATAACCATTTTAGTCCAATACAAATAGATCAGTCTTAAATCCTAAGAGAAAATAGTATCAGAAAGTCTGTGTAAACTGTGGACTTTGTCTACAAAGTGTTTGATCAACAGACACTTTGGACTTAATTACAGAACTATGAAAATGCACCATTTGCGTTAGTTTTACGGACACCACAGCTGGAACTCAATATTTATTTTACCGCCATAATGTGAGGTTAGAAATGTTACAGATAGTATAAATAACCTTTTGGTGGGCATATGGCTAGGAAACAGTGACCAAAAAGCCATATATTGTGGTCAGAATCTAATAATTCATTTAAATGTTCTAGCTTTCAGAACATTCAAGCCTAAATGAAGTTTGGAAGTATAGAATTATGTTAAAGAAATTATCTCAATCAATCCCCAAGTTCGGATTGAAAAAACACTAGAAACTATGCTAGTCTCTGAAATCTTGATGAAAGGCTCCGATATACAGATCATATTTCATAGAATTCAAGAATTGAGAAACACCTTGGAATTCACATAGCCTCTTGGGTAAGGAGAGATGAATTGCCTTGCCTAAGATTACATGTCAAGAGGCCAAATCAAGATAACACCAAAATATCCTGCTTCCAGCAGTTGATTTCACTGTCTCAAGCTGAGTCTACATATTTGGTGTGTGTGTATATATATATATATATATATATATATATATATATATATATATATATGGGATTTGTTGTTAACCCAGTGAAACATAACTATACATTTAGATTGTGTTATATACTATTTTTACTTTTTAGTAAAGCACTGTTTAATTTAAAAGTTACTTAAAAAGTTCACATTATACACTGTCATGGAAAAATCCTACATTGATATATTGCCAAAAATTAAATAGAGGAATTAGAAATATGAAAATGAAGTAGGAAAATGAACCATTAGGACTTCCTTCTAATTTGCACATTCTTTTCTTTTGACTTGGATTTAAGATGGAATATGTCTGTCTTTAACCTGGTAGGTCTAAGAGAAAAGTGTATAAGAATTTATTTTCAGTTCCCTAAAAGAGCATTTTGAGATACAGAGCTCAATTTCCAGCTAACTCTCAGAACTAGGGGATAGGATACCTAGAAACACCAGAAAAATTAGACTGTTACTCTTCGTTCTTTAAAAACGATTCTAATATCCTACTGTCAACAAAATTTTCTGGCCTGTCAGTGGTAAAATGCCAAGGGGCACAAGCTGTACCATAGACAGTTAACTTCAGAGTGAAAACAAGCTGAATTGTTTTTACTTTACAGGTTTCTTATCTGCCAACTTCACTGAATTAATAAAGTACACATACTTAACAACATCAAAGGCAGACATGTAATATATTAAAGACTGTGATTGCTGCTTCTAAAATCTTCTCTCAAGAAAATGATTTTCTTTTCTGAAAAGCTATTATCTCCAGACTGAAAATTATTTGTCTATGTGACACCAAATTTATTTTAATAGAAAGTTAATAATACATATCTGTATCCGTGTATTATTAACTTACAGCTAACTCATTTTTAGAGCTCCCCCTATCCCCTCTAACCAAGTTTTTGAAAGCACTTAATTCAAATAAAACAGTTTGCATCTATGCAAGTAGATCTGAGAATATTTCAAATGAGGAATCTCTCACTACTCAATGAATTAAATGGGTATTCCTCATACTGAGATTCAAAATGGTTTCCTCTTGGAAAGTAAGATATTTAAATAAGAATAGATTTTTTAAATTTTTTATTATTATTATTTTTACATTTTGTTGTATCTCACAACAATGCCAGCCCTACCAAACTTCTTAACCTGCTCTCTACATTGAAAGTATTTGTCTCTTTCCAATGGTAGCCTGGAAAGGGAAATTATATATTAAGGTGAATTGGACGGCTGCTATTTTACCACCATTACTAGCTTCATGACTAGTGTTCCATTATAGACTTGTGATAAGTATATTTATGAGAAAAATCCAAAACTAAAATAAGATCTGACAGCTATTGCCCAGAGTTAACAAATTATACAACATATTGTAAACCAATTAGATAACATTCTACACCCATGTGTCTCTGCCGTTCATTTTCCTTTGGGTCCCCAAGTCCACCCTCCACCAGTTTTTGCCTTGCTCTGTGCTCTGGGAGCCTGACTTCTCTGAACTGCTCCACCCAGATTCCTTGACCTCTGATTTCCTTGGAATTGGATTAATGGAAAGTTATTGGAAGACAGGAGAAGAAAGTGGTCTGATATTGATCCCTCCTCTCCCAGGGTCTCCACCTGACCAAGGTTTGGATACTGGCTGGGTCCCTCTTTGGCCCCTGCTTTTTTCAAGCTGCCCCTTTTCTGGCCCAATTCTTCTCTAACTAGAATAACCCTGTTCACTTCCTATGGCCTTTCAGGTCCGCGCTGATCACAGCACCTTGCTGTTGAGCGTTCTCTTGTGCTTCTATAACCCATATTAGTTTCCCAAACTCTGTCCATATTTCTGTGAAAGTCTCCTCATTAAAAACTCTCTTATTATACTCTTTTGAGCCTCTCAATTCCTGCTGATATTCTGAGTAACACACTAGCTAAACTAGGGACATAAAAAGTTTATAATCAATATTTAAAGAATGTGACTTCAAGGATAAAGAAAAAAATAATTTTAAGACCATTGCAATTTACCCAGTTTAACACAGACTACTCCAGAAGAACCTCCTGCTTTTCATTGTAGAATCTAGTTCTTAGACATCAAATGTGGTTCACTTTCAAAAAAGTATGTTTCTCAATGAATCTATTGCAGTTCCTCATATTAAAGTTGCTTTTTCTGTCTTTATTTAAATACTCATTGATCAGCATTCTTTGCTTACTAGTGAATTAAATAAAATAGCCCTGGGACTATTTGAGTTCATCTCTTTTTTTTTCTAAAATGAAGAATAACTGGACTTAAATTACATATTTCCACTTATTATACTGAACACTTGGAGCAGAATTCCCTTTACACTAAATTAATTATTTAAACAATAGTGGCAAAAAAAGTTTGATTTCTGGTCTTATTAATCTGTTAGCATTTATAGTAACTTTGTTGACCTTTTTTAAAACTAATGAACTCAAGTTTTTAACTGTGAAACTGGTACACATTATTGGCCTTGATAGGTTTTCTTGCAATAGTTTAAGACTGTGTACCTACTGGGACAATACTTTTTTCTTAGTCATTTTTTTAAATCATTTTATAGATATCTTTTCCCTTAAAAGTCAGTGTTATCTCAGCTTTAGCATAGAGCAGTTCTGATACTAAAACTGTATAAATATTATAGACATATTCAAGAAGTCATTCAGAAAAATCTGTCTCTTTGCCTTGCAATCACCTTATACACACTTAGCATCAAGTAGCATTTAATTTTCTGGCCACTGCTAATTTAAATGAGTACAGAAAGCTAATGGGAGATTATTTGAAATCTAGAGAAATAAAAAAAAGAAACTACTGTATTATTGAAGCAAGAGATGTTTTAAAATATCACAATTATTCAAGCACTTATTGTAATTCCATGAACTCCCCAGAGTTAATAGATTGTATTAGACCCTTCTCAGAAGTCATGCTTTGTGGCATTTGCTCTTATTTATTGTCCTGGCAGAAAGTTCCAGTGGAAGTCAAGGTCACCTTCTATCCCAAAGTTTGTATAATTAGTATCACTTCGGTGTTTCACCAAGATAACCCAGGAGGTTATTAACTGTGTTTCATGTGGAGTGTCAAAGAAGCAAGGGCAGTGCCAGTAATCTTTTCAGCTTCAAAGGCACAGCTCATAAATTTAATTCGTTGGTTAGTAAGATACAACCAGTTTAGTTTATTAATGATTTTAAAAATAATTTTAGAGATGCTCTGGAAATATGTTTATTCATATATGAAGGCTAAGCTTTTAACATACAAAACAGATCATCACCCTAATAATAAGTGACGAAGTCTTGGTATCTTATAAGTGATGTGCTTTCTGGAATATCATAAATATGGAAAAATTTAAATTTAATATTTGTATGTATATGCATATTATTATATAAAGATGAATCCCAGAAAATGGCACATAGTCTATTAGGGAACAGTTTCTTTTCTTTCTTAGATGTTGTTTTGCAGGAAATGTGTATGTTATTAGATTATATAAAATCTAGGATTATTACCATAAAATCAATTAAGACACTCCTACATTTACAGAAGTGAAAACAGTATTAGTAAAACTGTTTACTTAGAAGAAATATAAACTAATGGAACAAAGATTTCTGTTTAAATTGATCTAAGCCAAAGAAATAAACAAGCTTAAAATGAAACTCTTAAAAATATTTGATGTTTTAAATTGCACAAACCACAAGAGTGCCCTTAGAAAATAGAGCAGAGCATTAAGTGTACTGCTTCCCTTAATAGGTCATATTGGAAAGAAAATAAGAATACCGATTTTCCTCAACTATATCCCAAATGCTATAAAGAAATAGGTAAATATTTAAGGATTTTCAAATTTTGCTAGAGTTCATCTTCATACAAGTCAGAGTCAAATGCTTTGTTTAGTTTTGGAAGTGGTTATATACAAGTGATATGTATTCTTGTTCCAAATAAGATCTACTAGAATACAAAAAATGACTTCAGCATTCTATGCTGTATTGGAATAACCTAAACTGAAACACTGCCATTATTGAAATGTGTGGGTCCATAGCTAAGAGATGGGGACCTCCGGTCAGCATTCCCTCCCATGTGCAGCCTGTAGTCTCTCCCTTCAGCATTAGCAACACAATACTTGTAGCAAGGTTGAAAGTGCCCTCAGCTATGAACCATATGTGTTGCTTGCTCTTTCTAAGTAAGAAACATTTTTAGTAGCCTATTTTCATTACAAGCTATGTTTTAATATTTAATTTTAAAACTGCATCAACTTCATATAATAATTGTTTTTAAAAAGACTAATGGAAATTTAGCTACACTTAGAGCTTAAATGTGGAAACCTGTCTTTTCGTAGATAAGCAGGTCTCTCTATATGGACCATCTGGAGACTGAATTATTACTTAATTTTTGCCAAGTGAAAAAAACCCAACATATTGACACTTAATTTTTAAAAGCTCACAATACTGTGCAAATTGTGTTTTATTACCACCAATAAAACCAGAAACATTTTTAATAGCTAAACATTCATAATACAAGCTCATAAACAACTTCTTGACTTGAACACTTTGGGATTTAACTGTGTCTAGATGATATATTTTACCATTGCAAATGCTCTGTTTGAGTGCATTTATAGTGACTAACTCAGAGCTATGTTTTTACTCCATTTATTCTTTCTCAGTGCTGGCTTTTTCTTTTATTCTGTTAAATGCTTATGATTTTGTATTCAATTGTTTAAAGTATTTACACCAAAAAGGGAAGGAGGTGACACATTAATAAAACTAAATAAAAATAAAATAAAGATAGACTAGACTCCCTTTTGATAAAAGGAAATAGAGACTAGAAGCATAGGTCAGATCATTATTGCTTTTATTATTTTTTATTTTTTTGAAGATTTTATTTATTTATTTGACAGAGAGAGACACAGCGAGAGAGGGAACACAAGCAGGGGGAGTGGGAGAGGGAGAAGCAGGCTTCCTGCTGAGCAGGGAGCCCGATGCGGGGCTCGATCCCAGGACCCCGAGATCATGACCTGAGCCAAAGGCAGACGCTTAACAACTAAGCCACCCAACCTCCCTTCATTATTGCTTTTAAACCTTATTTAAATAGATGCTTCAGACAGTAGTTTGGAGGACACATGTATGCAAATTGTGTTTATTCTATTTTAGTTTATTGTATTTTGAAGCCAGAGAAAGGAAACAACAAAGAAACCTGCATACAAAAATACTATTTCGTAATCAGCATTTTAGGCCACTGTAGTTCATTAAAAATGACCATATTAAATATGTGTGGAATTTTATAATTTGTCTCAATTTCTCTATGCTGGCACAAAGTAAATAGTTCAGCAATTTTTTTTTTAATTTGCTAGAGTTTAACTTTGTTTTAATGAATTTTTTTTACAAGTCACTTAGATTACTTCAAGAAATTTTTAGAGAAGAAAGTATTTATTAAGATCTTTTAGACAGCAATATTTTAGGTTATACTTAATGGTCAAACAGGTCCCTAACTTCATTTACATTTAAATAACTAAGTTTTACGTCATTCACATGATTTAAAAGTACAATGGCAGCATATGGGCTAAAAGAGCTATGGTGTACACTAAAATTTCTTCTATTCCACATGGATGATTTAAAATATTTCACTTAATATTACATTTTTAAACATAAGTAACAAAATTAGCATGCTATTTAATAGTGAAGAATTGAGAACCTTTAGTGGCATAGCCTGACATTAAGCTTTTGATTGTCAAGGTATCCATTTTTTTTCTTTTTTTTTTAAGATTTTTATTTATTTGTTTATTTATTTGAGAGAGAGAGAGTGAGAGAGAGAGAGAGCCTGTGACAGAGAGGGGCAGAGGGAGAGGGACAAGGGCACTCCCTGCTGAGCAGGCAGCCCCATTCAGGGCTCTATCCCAGGATCCTGGGATCATGACTTGAGCCAACATTTGATGGACTGAGCCACCCAGGTGTCCCTTCAAGGTATCCATTTCAAAAGACACCCACCTTGAATAAACATATTGCCTGCAGTAGGATAGAGTTGTTAGGCAAACAACAAGATAAGGAATTAGGCTGCCCCACCTGTGAAATTTCCTCTTTCAGAAACCCATGGATACCTTAGGTACCTGACTACTTTGAGTAACCCCACTTCTTCCTTCTGGTGACCTCATTCCCACTCTTAGGCTTCAAATTCACCAATTAGTGATCCTCAAAACCTTTAGACACTCGAACAAAGGCAGAGCACCAGGTCCATGCATGCTCTCTCTCTTTACGATTGTGACCTCATTGTGTGGCCTTCCAGGAACTGAGTAATAATTCTTGTGTCTCAAATTTTCTGATGGTTTCTTGCTAAAATGCATCCTGAGCTCATAATAAGAACCACAAGGGCTAGTTCAGCCACATCATTGGCCCTGGTGGAGTTAATGTCTATGGGGGCTCCTACAAGTATTAGGGGCCTCGCTCAGGACAGTGCCCTCAGGCATTCCTATCTGAAAGCATTACTATCAATAGGCTACAATCAATGCAACAGTACCCATCTTTAAATTTTGTGAGTTTGGTCATTTTTACTCTAGTAGATAGTGTGATAATGGTCAAGTTCTTAAATTTTTAAAAGACGTCCTTTGTTTTTGTTTTGCAACGCCATGCTGAAATAAGGTCCCGTTGCAATTAGCCTCATTATAATTAATAAGTTGGTTAAGATTATTAGACAAATTATGTAATTTTATTACTATAAAATTATTTTTTTCCATTTCAAAGTCTAATGTAAACCCAAATCTATATTTGAACTAATAGTTCATTTAGATGTTTACAGAGATAGACTATATAAATAATTTCATCATCAAGTTTGGAATTATGTTTCCCTATTTGATGTATCGAAATGCATAAAGTATCTGAACAGACTCTTAGTATTTAACAGGAAGTATATCAGATGTTTTATATCTTCTGTTTACATCTAACATCTCATTTTTGTATTTGAAAGACATTAACAATTTTGCAGAGCCAGAAACAGCAATTAGAAATTTAGAAGTTTTCTGTCTTGATAAATATAAAATATTCATTATGAATACTAATTTTAAAAATAATGATAGACATAACCACTGATACATGTCATTGTCTCACATATACATTTTTAAATTTTCAATACTTTTATATTGTTATCTGTATAAAGTGAGGATACTGCTAAAGATTCCTATAGTATGACACAGTTATGAAATTAAAGCTCTATGACATAATCAAAATGAAAAAGGTTTTCAAATTAAACACACCATGCTAAAATAATATTAATACTAGAAATCACATCAGGTCATTTGGAAGCATTTCATAAATGATCATATTTAACTCATTAACATTAACACAGTGATAAAAAACTAGAAACATTTGTGAGAGTATATATATGCCATGTGAATTGAATGATAGGGTTAATCAGGCCACTAGACTTAAAAAAACCCTGCAATTTCCAAAAGTAGAAATTAAAATGTCTTGTAGCAATGGTCTTTTGTAATGAAAAATATTTTAAGAGATCTATAAAATGCTCAGGTTTTAGATATATGATATAAATCCAGAATAGGTATATAAACTATTACTATATTCATGGATAGATAGATTCTATATGTTCTAGTAATATTTTATCTAATTTTCCATATAATCAATTAAAATTGGGCTTAAAAATAATCAGTACACTAACACCAAAAAAACTTTGCCAAGTTATATATATATATAATTTCAGTAATTGCATGATACAACTATAGATAAACACATTTGTTTTACTAAAAAGAACTGAAAAATAATCCTATTATACACTGAGTGCTGATTATGTTTCCAGAGCTCTAGATATTATCTGATCCTCAAGACAACCTGGGAATTAAGTGCTTCTATCAAGTGTTTCTCATTTTTCTGATAAAAATGCTGAGGCTCAATTTGATTCATTGTCCAAGACCAAAGACCTTGTACTCACACCCAAAAATGCCTCTAGGGCACATTTGTTTTCCCATCTTGCCCAGAACTGCTCAAATTTGCTGGCTTCTCCATGTCTTAACACCTCTATTTGTAACAAGATAGTGCTAATTGCTAGCTTTCATTCCATATGGAATGGAATGTATAGAGTATATACATATATACTAGTATAAACTAGTATAGAGGCTCCTCTTCCTCCTAACAGAAATGCATTTTACATATAAACTGAAGAGATGTGAAAATTCTCAAAGTTGTGGCTGATGATTTGAGGAGATTCTTTTGTTCTGTTTCACCTTGATTTCTAATACAGCCACAGGTGTGATTCTTTAAGTGTATTTTAAATTGTTTAACATATCTAAGGATGGGAAACAGTAGCAGTGAAAGAGTGTAGATGGAGACATGAAGGGTGATTTATTTGCAGCCACTTATTAAATATATAGACAGGCAGGTAAATATTATGGTGTATGAAATTTGAAGAAAGAACTTTTAAACCTCATAAAGTCAAATATAGTTACTTTACTTTAGATTATTGAATGAAAGGGATGAAACAAACAAACAAAAAAACCCTGCAAGATGAAAATATTGAATTCTCTTTAGTTCTCAACTTTACTTGGGCAATACATTCTTTTTTTTTAAAATATTTTGTTTATTTATCTGACAGAGAGAGACACAGAGAGAGAGGGAACACAAGCAGGGGGAGTGGGAGAGGGAGTAGCATGCCTCCCGCAGAGCAGGGGGCCTGACACAGGGCTGGATCCCAGGACTCTGGGATCATGACATAGAAGGCAGACGCTTAACGCCTGAGCCATCCAGGTGCCCTTAGGCAATACATTCTTATTATCTTCCTTTTTTAACTATAATTTTGAAATGTCTTTTACTAATTTATAAGTAAATGAATTGCATTCAAAGAATAATTGCATATGAAAGTTCTAATAGGCAATACACAAATAAAGGAATACCATACAACTTAAAAAAGAGAGTACAAAATTCACAACAATGTGAAAACTAGTATAGAGCTTCCTCAAAAAAAAGATTTTTTTTTTTTTGAGAGAAAGAGCGTGGGGGGGGAGGGGCAGAGGAAGAGGGAAAGACAGAATCTTAAGCAGGCTCCAAGCCCAGCACTGAGCCCAATGTGGGGCTTGATCTCATGGCCTTGAGATCATGACCTGAGCAGAAATCAAGAGTTAGACCCTTAATCAACTGAGTCACCCAGGCACCCCAAAGCTTCCTCAAAAAATTAGAGATAGAAATACCATATGATCCAATAATTCCACTAGTGGGTATTTGCCCAAATAAAATGAAAACACTTATTCAAAAATAAATATGTCTCTGTCAAATAAATAAAAAAAAATATTTTTAAAAAATATGCACCCCTATGTTTATTGTAGCATTATTTACAATATCCAGGATATGGAAACAACCTAAGCGTCCACTGATAGATGAATGGATAAGGAAGATGTGGTGTACACATGCACACACACAAACGTACATATGCACATGAATATTACTCAGCCATAAAAAAACGGGTGAGATTGTGTCATTGGCAACAACAGAGATAGACCTAGAGGGTTTTATGCTAAGTGAAATAAGTCAGACTGAGAAAGATAAATACCATACGATTTCATTCATATGTGGAGTCTAAAAAAAGGAAATGAATAAAACAAACGAAAAGCAGAATCAGACCTACAAATACATAGAACAAACTGATGATTACCAAAGCGGAAGGGGGTTAGTGGGTGGGCAAAATGGGTGAAGGGGAGTGGGAGATTTAGGCTTCCTAGTTATGGAATGAATAAGTCACGGTAATAAAAGGCACAGCATGAGGAATATAGTCAACGATATTGTAACAGCACTGTATGGTGACAGATGGTGGCACACTTGTGGTGAGCACAGAATAATGTATAAACTTCTCAAATCACTCTGTTGTACACCTGAAACTAACATAACATTGTATGTCAACTGTACTCTAATTAAAAATTTAAAAAGTCCTAGCTCTGATGAAATTCACATTCTAGTAAATGAAAATGGAAATTAAACAGATAAATACATAACATAATTCATAACAATGTTTATGTACTGACTGAGTCTTCCACTCCCTCAAATATGGACTAGAACATTAATGACACAGGTGAGGTTGGTGACTTTTCCCAGCGCCCAGTGGTTTGTTGAAGATAGGAGAGAAAAGTAGGCATTAGACTAACATTTAATGTTAATGCTGCCATTTTTTTTTCTATACAAAATAACTACTGTGAAGTGCCTAACTTATAAAATACATTTTTCTTTCCACATATTTTGGTGCCTTTTGAAAAATATCTTCCAGTTGCTAAGTAAAAATAACAGGGAATGGTGTGTGTCTTCTCTGACGTTTGTATGTTCCTCTGCAGAAAAGATTAATTCTTTACCACTTTTAAAGTCCATATTGTAAAGTTCACAGAACATTTTAGGAAACCTGTAAAAAGTGAATTTACTAGAAAAAGTAGAAAATTTATTTCATTTTAACAGGCTGCTTCAGATGCAGTAAGTAAGATTCCACTTAAGATGCATGTGAACAAATATAAAATGTTTTTAAACACCTCACTTTGAAATAAAACATTTTTCTCTTATTCTATTCTAAGATGTGTGTGTATACATATATATGCTCAGAAAGGGCATGGATACTTTTCCTTCATTAAGCACAGACACTGGTTACTTAGGAAGGATGCGTTAATTTAATTGATAGTGATTTTAGATACAGCATGTTTAATTTCCATAATGGTACTGTCTGGCATGATGCCATATATATATATATAGCAAGTCCTCAATAAATGTTTTTGAAGAAAGAAGGAATAACTGACTATTAGGAAATTTTTTTTGTTTTAAGTAGGTCTTCAGAAAAAATCAAGTCAATGTCACCATCCTTTTCCATCAAAGTGATCTGTCTTTACAGTCAGAACTTAATATTATCACAGGATTTTGTTAGCATGCACTAATTGCATTTCACTTAAATTGCTATTTGTTAAAAATCTTTGGAAAAATAATAAATTGAAGCACAGTAAAAATTTAGTTATCTTTTATTTCATATGATATCACAAAGTATTTTTTACCTTTTTTCATTTTTATTACTTTCCCCCCATTTCCATATAAATTGTTATAAGATCTTTAAATTCTTCTCATTTATAGATTTAGCTCAAATACAGTTCTCTTAATAATACTAATATAAACATAGGAGAAAAATATTATGATAACTGTTACGTTAAAGCTAGCAACTCAATTTAATAGTCTAACTGAACAATATTTACAAGTGAAGGAAAATAATGTTAAGCCAGTACTTAGTACAACTTTAACATATATTAATGTAAAGTCCCCATGATTTCAAGTTAAATTGTTAAGTTTAACACATATTAGTATAGCCAACATGACACAAAACGTATAAATACGAAAAGACAAACTTAATAGGACAAATTCTCTTTGAACATTGCTTATGCAAAAATTAAGTTTAAAATCTGTTTCCTATAATGCACTCACAATTTTTTAAATTTCTTCATCACCTACTAACCACTTAATGACTGCTCAGGAATGCTTTTTTTATATTTCTGAACCATAATGCAATTATTTTTTGCCTTTAAAGACTACTTCTATTTCTTCAAGTTTGCTTTCCTTAAAGCAAAAATATTTATTAATAAACCAATACCAGAAATTACTCATGGAGCCAAATGAATTCCTATAGTCCTGGACAGCTTTATCAATATTCGTTTTTAGAACATTCTGTGAGTAGACTAAATAGATCTACTCAGAGAATCCCTTTAGGATGACTTATTGAATATTTACTTAAAAGTTCTATGTGATGAATAGTTTCTAATGACGCTATGAATTATGCCAATTTTTAGAACACATTCAACACTGTGGATATTTTTAATCCAGTGGCAGAAGAATAAGTTATTAACATTAAACAAAGATCTTTAAAAAGCAAAAGCTACCTTTGCAACCTTGAACACTTTATTTCTTTGCTTACATTTATAAGGCAAGACAAAAAGAAAAAAAAAAGTGTCCCATGTTCACATTTAAACTTGTTCAGTATTTGCTCCATATATTTTTAACCTATATTCTGGAATATTTTCATAATAGCTATAAGTGGCACTAAAAAAGTTAAAATGTACAATCTTGCCTCATATTCTATTCCAAGAACCCTAATTGATAGCAATTTAGGTGACTTAATCACTTCTTATAATTAAGTAAAATTGGATCTCGATTTTTCTACCCTTTAAAAAAAAACCCTTAAAGCTTCATTTAATGTGTTTTCCAGGCCATAACAAAGAAGCATACTGTACCTCTTACGCTGCTGGTTGTTGCAGATGTGGTTGGGCTGGTTGTTATGGCTACAGTGGTTGTGACTGTTGCAGTGGTAAGGGAGGGGATGATAGTAGTGGGAAGCAAAGTGTTGGGAACATCTGGTGAGTGGAAAAAAACAAAATATAAAACAAAATCATATCATGCAAACAAAAGAGAAACACAAATGATTCAAATTATAAATACACAGGTCTTATTTAGGTTTAACTTTAACAGGCTTACACAGATTATCAGGCACAAAGCTGGCTGTACCACATGGTTCTTGTCATTTTTTTTGTTCACTTCTTTTTCCTGCTCCCACACAAAGCAAAAACTTGGAGCGATGTTTGAGAATAAGCAGATTGTTTGTAACATGTAGAGTGAAATTTAAAATGACAAGAATTCATTTGTTCACTGAGTCATTTAAAAAGTGTGACATGCAGTAGCAAAATACAAATAGGTAAAACAACAAAAAAAGACATGCTTTGTCAAAGAAGTAAACAAAGAAAAAACACAACAGAAATAAACACAAATAACGCCACTATGTAAGATTAAAGAAATGTTAATGATGGATGAGTTATGCTTGTTAAATGCTCTTTGATTTTTTTCTTTTAGGAAAACAATGATAGGAAATAAGGTGACAGCAATCTTTAGAAACAAACAAAAAAAGAAGCTAATTGTTATTATTATTACTTTGCTTTTCTTTTTCTCACAAATGATGTTAATGTACAGCTTAGAGTCTTGCAATTCTTACCCTGATTAGCTGGTAACGCCTTCTAACAATTTTGCAGTACCTAGGAGTCTTTAACAAGTATTGAGTCAACTAGAATGGAACCCAATATTCTGAAAGGTTTAGGATTTATTTTATTTGGCATACATAGGAGAGGTGATTGAACATAGACTTGAGCCATAATATTCAACCCCTAATCCATGATTAGTAAAAGTTGCCGAAAGTTAACGCTAGATTCCAATACAGAAAACATAATAAACAGAAAGAATAACTTAGAATTTTACACCAAAATCTTCCTTTCACTCAAAACTGGCTGAAAATTTGAAGAGTAGGGTAGGAAACACTGAAACAATGTCGCCAGTGTCAAGCTATAGAACCTCAGTAAGATTCTCAAAAAGTCAAATCTTGTTTCAAGTGGATAGGCATATAATTTACACAGTGAGGAAATGAGAAACAGTTTACAAATTACCTGTAATTACTGTGCTGGGGTTTGATTTCACATGTTTGCCACACAGTCCCTATATAGTCAAAGTGTTTGACAGATTATTTTGCTGTTAAAAGGCTTCCTGTCATTCTCTCAGCTAAAGTCTTTGAGTCACACCAAAAATATTCTAGTTTTTTACTTCTGATAAATTAGCCCTCCTCAATTCTCAGACTTGAACCTGCTGGATTCTCTACACTGGAGACATCGGAAAACAGTAGGAGCTCGCTCTCTTGTCTTGGGTATTGATGTTTACACCTGTTTTTCAACAGGGAAAATGCTTCCTAGACAGTCAAATTAAGAAAACAACCTTCTAAAAACTCAATGGTGGTACATTAATCAGTGGAGAAAATGGTTATTGCCTGGTGTGCAATTACCATGATCATAAAATAGAACTGACTTTAACAACATTGTACACTGAATAAATATTATGTATATGTTCATGTATACCCCTTATTTACTAATTTTTATAATACCTTTTTATTTTCATAGTAAGCTTCCCTAAAAGGTTTAGGCAGGCTGGAGGTAAATGCAAGATATTTTCTAAATTAAAAAAATTTAGAGTAATCTTAATTTTCATGCATACCTAAAATAGAAAATAATACATTCTTCGTTGGCTAGTAAAATCCTTTGCTCATTAGGATCTCCAAATATATGTATTTAATTTATGCAAAGGGAGATGACTTACAAGGCTATCAAATACAAGAACATACAATGGTATTAGCCCTTTAAAACTCCATGTAAAGAAACTAATACCATCAAACATAGCACAGATGATAAAATTTAGGTTATTTGCTATCAGACAATGAGTTAAAATAAGATCCCATTAGATCTGAAAAGCAGCCTTTCAAAACCAGCTAATACCATTCAATTCCTAAGAACTGGAACACAAATAACACGTTTTGGTGTTGTTTGTTCATTTTTTTAGGTTAGCCAAAAAAACATTATGTGGACTTTCTTTTTTACTCCATATCAACAAAAATGAGTAATAATAAATCTTGATTTGTTTTGGAGAGGGTCTATATATTTTCAGGTACTATGAATATTTTTGTATAAACCAAACAATATCTTTATTTCCTATAACCGTGAAAATGCATGAAATTTAGGGCTTTTCCTAGACTAATAATTAATGAACCAAAAAAAAAGAAAACAACAACCCAATAGTTTTATAATTGTTAATCCACTTTAAGAGAACTGCCCGAGAGTCTTTTAAAGTGTCCAGACAGATAACACTACATATCGTTATTGGCTCATATTCTGACTCCTGCTTTGTCAGCCCATCATTCTCCCACATCCTTTCCTTTCGACTTCATATGTACCTAAAAACAAATCTGCTGAAAGAAATCTGATGGAAAACACCTTGGTCCAATGACAATTGGGCCAAGAAAAGCATCTGTCAAATAAGAAATCTCTCCAGTCACTGTTACATTTTTAATCACTACTAACTTTATTTCATCCTGTGTTGTGAAACATTTTAAGCATTTTCATTTATCCTTTTTATGGTACATTCTTGTTTATTCAATTATTTCAGCTTTATTGTAAAATAGCAAAATTTGGAATAATCTAAATACTGAACACCAGAAGAGTAATCAGAATCAACTGAAATTCAGCAACACAGGATCAGTTGGAATTCGTTAGAATTCTTAGGAAGATCAAAAAAAATTGTATGATACTTCTCTCTTCTACCTAAACTTTCTGTCTGCTCTGATTTTATTGACGTCAGTCTCCACACTTGACAATTAATCCTTGAAGGGAAGAACTCTGCCTATTTATTGTTAGGATACTAGCACAATTTAGAAGGTGAATAAATACTTACTAAATGAATTTGTTTATAGCATAATAAATATATAACATATTTTAGGGGATCTAAAAAAGTCCATTTTTTTGACAGGGTCATCTAGTTAATATAAAACTAAAAGATTTTATTACTTCTACTAAAAAAATCCTTCTCTGTCTTTAATATAAATAGACAATAATTATTTTCTGAAGGATAATTTTTTTCCTTTTTTTTTTAAGTAAACTCTACTCCCAACGTGGGACTTGAACTCACAACCCCTGAGATCAAGAGCCACATGCTCTACCAATGGAGCCAGCCAGGTACCCCAAAAGATAAATTTTTAAGACCAAGACTTACAGCTTCTTCCTTCAATAAATATCCTTGCTAACAAAATGAATTATTGCCCACCTTTCCTGCTACTTTGAAAGCAGTGTGAGCCTGACCCGAGATTCATGTCCTCCATGCCTCCTTATGAACCCTCTTCATTTTCACCTAATTCGAGACTTTCAGAGAAAGGGTAACAGGCCAGGAGGGCTTATTAAGTAGATCCTATTGTGATCAGTAATAAAAGATCACAACAAATTTATGAACTGTCTATATTATTATCCCCACTTAAAGGATGAAAGAATTTTGAGATAGAACTTCCTTGTCTCTAAATTTAAATATATATGCATATATGTGTATATTAGAGTACAGAGAGAATATTTTATTTCATATGAGTATAATGGAGAGGTGTTTGGAACACTTCCACCTCAAGATCATTTATTTTAGCTGCCTGACTGCAACTCTTGTCAAAGCAGAAATTAGAAAAAGAATTTGAGCTGCCTTTATAAGTCCAAACACTCAGATCTGATTTTCACTCCTGTAACCGACTGGCAACAGTTAGCATCATTTCCCAATTGTTTAAAAGGTCTGGTTTGGTGCATTCTCTTTTGACCTTTTATTTAGATTTCGATAGTGAAAGTGGAGCTACATTTTCAAAAGGAAACATGACATTGGAAACACTAGTACCTATCATTTGTCTCATTTTTGAGGTATCTAGAATTCTGTACATTTTTAAAACCATTATACTGTTAATACAAAGTACTTAATCAAATATAGTACAGGATAGAAAATGCAGGTCATTTTTTCCCCTCCCAAGACATATCCATTTATTTTTTTTAAGAATAAAAATACACTAATCCACATGCAGGAGAATTATACACATGCACACACACATAATAAAAATAACTGAATCCTGATTTGACTTTAATTTACTCTTCATAAAGCAAGATAATCTGCAGTCATATTAACACTAAATGTAATTTGCTGAATATGACTTGTCGATTTTAGAAGATCTTAATATATGCCTTACATTTTAATATCATATGATTAAAGGATGTCTGAACATGGATGCTAAGTAACTATAAATTTAAAAAAATAGAGAAATGAATGGTTTGTGACATAATTTATGAATATCAAAATTCAGAAATGATAACTATATAATAAGTTAATCAATTAACTACATGGCATTTCATCTCTGATTTCTACAATACGAAATATGGCGTCAAATTTTTTATTGCTATTTTCCCTGGAGAATATCTTATTTGAATCAAATTATATTGAATTTGCCTGGGAAAAAAGTAGTTACAAATAAAATGTTCAGAATTTACAATTTGCAAAAGAAATTAACTTTATCATATATTTCCTAGATGTTAAGGCACAAAGAATGAAGAATTAGTAATTGATAAAATATGTAGTGGATAAAAATGGTATTTGGGAAAATAAACAAAGTAAAAATAATCTGATTTACTTGTCTAGATAGATGTAGACCATAGCAAAGTCAAGGAGTTGTTGAAAGGAAAAATAGTGAGCATTTTTGATAGGAAACTGAGAAAAGTAAAGGTTCTAAGACATGAAAATATTTGCTTATAGTTTTACCTACACATAAGATGTGAATTACAATAAATTACACTTTTCATTTCAGTTGTAATATATATACTATTTCCCTGTAAAAGGAAAATTCAAGAGTGTTTCAATAATGTCAGACAGAACCCCAAATTTAGTCAATTGTACAATTGCATATTAGTGCAGACAAAGTCTAAGTAGGCAGCCAAGACTTATTCATGTGAGTGAATGCTGGGTTACAAATAAATGCAGTATAAATAGTGTGGGTTACTTCTGTAAGGACCTACTCACTTGCATAAGCACAATTTCAGCTCCCACAACAAAGTTGTTGAATCAGGAAACTGAAATCCGTGTCCAGGGACCATGGCTAAAATTGTTATGACTAATTCATCAGTCCATCATCTCTCCTGATCAACCTGCTTGGTTCTGCCATGAAGAACTCAAAACTGCCTCCACCATTGTTGTTAGGCACCGCACTGGAACAAGAGGGGCTAGAGTTCCAAAGGGCATATATGCCTGGCTTCTTTTCTTTATTTTTCATAGTGCCCGGTTAACATAAGCAAAGAAGGCAAAGTCTAGCACACAAGAAGACATGTGCCCCTGACACAAGTCTTTTTCCAAAATTCTAGACTTGCTGTTTTTCTCTTTGCTGCCATGTTCTCAGAGCCACGTCCTGTTTCCTGACGTTAATTATTACATTTATTGTCTTTTAAGTTTAGCTAAATATGATCTCATCTGTAAAGCATTAACCAACTCTGCAGAGCTAATCTCTTCCTTCAAAGCACCCTCAAGGCACTTAGCACATACTTCTACACATGCTTTTTATATATTACATTACCATTTTATTTACATATCTATTTCTCCAATTAACTTCAGACTCAAGTCAACATGTCTTTGTCTTTTAAAATATTATTTTGCTGGTGGGACAAGTTTACTCTGACTCAATCCCCCAGTATTTTCCAATCTCTGCCCCTTTCTTGATGTACCTAGTAAAATGCTATTCCCGAGTTTCAGCCTGATTTGGATCTGCTCTGTGAAGACTCCCTTAAACAACTGAATATCAACTGATTCCCCTTCTTTTTGAATATCCATCTTATTTATTTATTTATTTATCTATCTATTTATTTATTTATTTATTTGAGTTTATGTACTGCTTCCCTCACTTTCTTACCAATACCCCCATGCCAACAATGCTTTACATTCGTGGCCAACCATTATGGGCACAACCAGAGTTACAGGCCTCTAACTAGCTCCATGTCTGTATTTCTATCTCCCAGTTGAGAATAAAATACATCTGTGATGCTATAGTAAGATTTTTTAAATTTCTCTGATTTACATAATCAAGTAATACACTCTATTATTCTAACTCGTATTAATAATAAAGTACTTAGTACACATAATATATACCAAAGCTTTTCACGAAATTTGTGGTTGAAAACAAGGGAGGCTATAATATTTATTTGGCATTAACATGCGTTGCTTGTATTTTATGTTTTTCACAAGCCAACAAGATGATAAGATAACAAACAGAACAGAATAATGATACGCTTCTGTGCTTCCTACAGGTACCTAGTTCTATGCTTTGAATTTGACTGGGACTTTATAAATAATGCTCCTACCAGTGGTAATGACAATGACGTCAGTAGATAGGGAATAATATCATTTTTAATAACATGAATCAGTAATTGAGCCTTATTCATGGTTAATTTGTGCAAAAAAATAATCTCCCCTCCTTCTTATTACCATGTATGAGATGGTTTTTTAGAAATTTCTGCTAAGAGTCTTCAAGTCTAAATGATTATTTAAAAAATTAAAATGCAGCACACTGAAGAATCTTATATTCTGAATGTGGGTTTTCAATGTTTTTAAAAGTGTTAGAGCTCTAAATCACATCATCCAATTCAAATAATAGAAAAGTGCCCTTTTTAATCACATCCTAATGAAGGAATTAAAAAAAATGCAACCACATTTTGTTACTGGAGCTTATTAGAGCACAGCAGACCTGTATAACCTTGTTAAAATGAAATCAGGTTCCAACAAGCACAGTATACAATAAATTGAAGAATGGTGTAGCACCTTTTTTCCAATAACGCGCTTTTCAGGTTAAAGGTATGTTCTGTTCTCTACAAAGGCAGTATGCAATAATTTCTAACTTGTCAACCTGTTTTGTTTTCTGGCAGTTTCTCTTTTTAAAAATGGCATTCTGGCCCATTCAGAATGGATTTTCTAAGCAAAATTAAGTCTAAAGAGTCCCAGAAGCCCAAGCTGCTTGTTTCTCTCCAAGGACTAGTGTTCAATAGGGAGAAAAATTGCTACCATTTAGTCTGGACTCCATATGTCTACTTTCTTTCTGCTTTATGTCACTAACTCCCCAGGGTGGTCCAAGGGTAATCAAGAGTGAGTCCAAACTAAGGATTATTAGTGGAGATACAGGCGGGTCAGAACTCAACATAATATTAGAAGTATTAAGTTAAGAAGTGTCTTTTTGAAAGAAGCTATTCACATTTCCTAACCTTAAGAAATAATAGGGCATCCTTAACCTTCTTACTGATAATTGCACTGCCATTGGAAGCAATTGTAAGAGGAAAAATGTACTGTATTGGCTTTTTTACTTGTTCAGAGAAGGACGTTTATCTGTTCCCATTATGTTCGCTACATGTAGCAGCCTATTTGGATTATAGCATAAGAACGGATAACAGCACCAAGGCTCTTACTTAAATGACAATCACCAGGCTGGGACAAGGCCTCAACTTGCTGGTGCATGCTTCCTCCTCAAGAGCCATATGGTAACCTCATCTGCTTCATAAAAAGGAACCCTTTTAAAAATTAGATTTGAATGAATCCCCTTTTCATCCCTCTGATAGCTTCCACTAGCTTCACACACTAAATGGAATACTCATGCAAAAAAAAAAAAAAGGCTGCTTTTAAAAAATGAAAAGTACTGCAATTTTAAACTGTAGGCGGTAACCAACAGTTCCATGTAATTATAAGGAAAGTTTATGAATAAAATCAGCCTGTTGTTTGGAAAAAAATGGATGCAGTTTTTTCTTTTAAAATATCCCTTAACATTCCAAACTGACAAAAGTGAAGTAAAATTTAAAGTAGGAAAAAAAAAATCCTTCCAAGTGGAGGATCCTACATTATTTAAGCTCCACCTACTTCAATGCGATGAGCTCTTTCTTCAAAGTATCAAAGTACTTTGCCAAAAAGTCAATCAGATGATACGGTCAAATACTTTAAGTTCTGTGAGGATGAAAATTTTGTTTGGGAGAATAGTTCTGTCACCGGTTAAAGAAAAACTCAAAGCATATATGAATACACGTAGGAGACGCATGATCTAGTAGAAAAGTACTGATTGAGAAATCCAGACACTGACCCACATCCCTAACGTTCAGAGTTCAGAGTTCACACAAAGCAAGGTCTTTCCTAACCTTACAACAGATTATTAAATAAACTGGTTCTCCCCTGGGATTTAGTTATACAAACTGATAACCTTCCCCAAGTTATTGACATTTAAAATATGCTCTCAATAAGAAAGTGAATATTTTACCAAAGTAAAACATTTCTAACCATGGAACTTCATATTCTCCTGAATATGTCTCTTGGAATATTCCGAATAATGAAGGGACCCTGAAAACATCTCTGAAGTTGCATCAGGGTGAAGCACAGGAGTGAAAACTCTTCACTTTTTAATTTTTACTAAGAAGTCGAGGCATATCAGGGAGTGTTTATTTATCTCTTACAGGATCCGCAGTGCTTGGCCAAGCACTTGTATATAGAAGAAACTTAAGAAATAATGAAATATTAGGTAGTATAGCATTGTGATATGATTTTCAGAAAAAAATTATATTTGGACAGAAATAAATATTATCTTTATAAGTGATATTATAGACTTCCAAATAACAAATTCAATTTTTAGTAAGCAATAATCACAGAATTTTGCAAAAAAAATTAACAGACGTGTGAAGTCAATTGCATAAATCTTCTAAGTTCTAGGATTGCTTTTTTTTCCTTTCATTTTTTCAAAATTTAAATTCAATTAGCCAACATATAGTACATCATTAGTTTCCGATGTAGTGTTCAATGATTCATCAATTGTGTATATCACCCAGTGCTCATCACATCACATGCCCTCCTTAATGCCCATCACCCAGTTACCCCATCCCCCCACCCATTTCCCCTCCAGCAACCCTTAGTTTGTTTCCCAGAGTCGAGAGTCTCTCATGGTTTGTCTCCCTCTCTGATTTCTTCACATTCAGTGTTCCCTCCCTTCCCCTATGGTCCTCTGTGCTATTTCTTATATACAACATATGGTTTCAGTCATATGTGGAATTTCTAAGATTTCTATTGAAGATATTAATTCTTCTGTACACAGCTGTCCACTTTGTGCACTGCTTAACTGTATAAGGCACCATTTACATATGGAATGCCAAATAAATATATCTCTATATGTCATCTTTACCAAATATGAGATGAAACCCTTGGTGACCAAAGAGTGAATATCAGTTTCCCTAATTTTGCTCAGAAGGGCAGTATACACACAGACACACATATATATGAATATATGTGGATATGAATGTTTATATATACATGTATGTATATACATATTATTATTTTACTAAAGTTTATTCTGCTGAAAAAGAGAGGGAGAGAGAGACAAAGACAGAGATATACAAAGAGGGACAAAGGAATTTATAATCATTAAAGAAATATTCATTGATTGCTTACTATTTAGAAGATATTGTTCTAAGGGCTAGAGATACAGAGATGAATGAGACTCATAAGATCTCTCCTTTCAAGAAAATCATAATCTACTGGGTGGATATTGAATATATTCACATGTACAGATACATATATATAATATACATATATAAACATAAATGCATACATATATATGTATATATACGCATTTATAAAATCACATATACAAATATACAACTAAAATACCAAATAATGATAAATGACTTGCAGAGAATTAAAATTAAGTGATGCATGATTGGGGCCATTTTAGATTGGAGTGGACAAAAATGGTATCTCTCAGAAGATTCATTTAATCAAGATCCGAATGATAAGAAATCATTCTTGCAAATACCTGCATTCATGACAGAATACCTTCTACTTCCTGGACAAGCATTCTGGACAGAGGTAAACTTCCTAAAGAGAGAATGAGCTTGTTGTCTTAGAGGAGTTGAAAGAGGACCAGGGAAACAGAAGTGATTGGGTAGAGAGTGATGAGATGTCACATATGCAAGTAGTGGCATATTATGCAGGGTCTAGTAAATGAGGCTAATAGGATTTGGGTTTTACACTAAGTGTGGTGAAATGCCTTTGGAAAAATTTAGATAGGGGAAAGATATGAAGGAATATGTATTTAAAACATTTATATACTACAGCTCTGTGGGAAAGAGATCATAGACATGGAAGTCTCTCTAGTCTAGGCTAGAGAGAATAAAGGAGAGAAGTGGACATACTGAGCACACGGTTTGGAAAAAGTGTCAACAGAACTTACTGATGAATTGGAGATAAAGGTAAAGAAGAGTAAGGATAGTTCTTAGATTCTGGAATAAGCACATGAGGTATTGTTACAATGTTAGTAAAAACTACAGTGTTGAGAAGCTACAAAGCATGTTTTATGAAAGATCACTATCTTCTAGTTGGGTGTACCATTATTTCTATAAACAAATGCCTAAATTTCCCCTATGGACTTGAATATTGCTTTAATTCTCTAACGAGTGAGCCAATTAATGCTCATACGCTTGAGTAGAAGAGCTTTATACATCTTTGTAAAGCTACGACCTAGCCTTACTCCCACATAAAAAATCTAGAAAGACTGAGTGTCATGGATTCTTTTCTTCTGTCTACCTTACTGCAACTGAGAGAAAAGATTATGTATAAATAGCCCAAGAAAGATATTTAAGGTGCTAAAATTGTTGGGTGGTGGACTCTTTTCCATCCAGGCAGGAATGAGGGTTTTCCCCATGGACGGTTTAGCCAGTGCTCCATGGAGGTACCATAGAAACATTTACTTCACAATGGCAGAGCTGTATCTTAGAACAAAATATTTACTCTGAACGGCAAAGCCTTAATTTAGCCAATTCACACTCATCTTAAAACAAAGAGATGGAATTACAACTCAACTCTGTATTCAGTATGCCTGCACATATGCAACTTTTTAAATGTTTTATAACGAAACAATGCTCCTGACTCCACTATCTGATCACTTTCCCCTTCTCTCTGCAGAGTTTAAGAGCACACTCGTCCCATCAGAGGTGTGCCTTTCCCACAGGCATCACAGCTCTCCCTGTTTTATTCATGTCCAGAAATGATATGCTTTATCTCAGCGATTAAAGTAGGTACAGTTTTAAGAATCATCCAACTAGTTTACTGTCTGCAAACTCTCCACCAGAGATGAGAGCAGCAACCATAGGGCTCTTCCACTAGTGGTTGTTTGTTGCTCCATATGGATGTCTTTTCTCTCCTTTTCTTCCTTCCCTGTGTATCTTCCCATCTATGCTTCTAAAGAAAGCTTCTCCAAAGGAAAAATGCTCATTATGAGTACATAGAATTAATTTACCAACTGGTAGGTCTGTTTCCGTGTGAGGGAACAGATTTTAGCTGAATCTCTTTTTAATGTTTACTAGGTTGTGCATCTGTCCATAATCCAGGCTTCTCTTTCTCACTGCCCACCCACCCATATGAGCCCAAAGATTCATTCTTTTGGTTCCAAAGTGATCTGTATCACCTTGCCTAACACTACAACTAAGAGGAAAAAAAAAAATCATGTAGCCTCTCATTGTTTCTAAACGTTTCATTGCTACGTAAATGTAATAGGAAATTTATGTGTTACTGCCAAATTTTTAGTCTAGCTACATATTCACTAGGAAGCATTGAAGTTCATTTTGCCTTTTCATGTGATGAGCCTTCTCAATAGTTTTCAAATCACTGATAATCATGACATGAATATGTGTAACATACACTGTGAGACTAGAAATATATGTATTACAATTGTATTTGCTCAGTTCTATGGTAAGATATGTTTAAAAACAAGTTTAGCATATTAGTTTATGATATTCCCAATCTGTTTCATAATTATTACCCCATTCACCTGTACATGCATTAATTATTTTGTTAAATTTAGGATCAGGTACTAATAACCCTAAAGCAACTGAATTTATATCCTACACCCTAGTGAAATATTTGAAGGAGATGTTTGCTAAAGTAAAAGTCCACCCTCCATGACTCAATTTGCCTCTCTCTCACAGTAAACAAATCAAGTGAAAGGGAAAATCAGCACTGAAGATTGAAAACGAGTCTGCACGTATGTATAGTTTCTGAAAAAGATATATGTCTAAATGTGCAACAAAGTTAGGTGCTTGGCTTGTTGCAGAAGTCCGCAATATCTGTATGTATGCCAGTCTCTCTGAGTATTTTTGATATTTATTATTTACAATAAAAGCAGAGTGAAACAAAAATAGTAGTTGTATTGATTTTTAAAAGCTGAAAAGGCATATTTAATAGCCTGATACCTTTCACTAGGCTAAAACACACAGATATTTCTAGCAGTAATAGTCCCTCTTACTATTAAAAATCTAAAACACTCTTTTTATAATGGTTCTTATTAACTAACAATAAAATGTGATGGATCCTATATATTGTGTGTGTATGCATGTGTGTGTGTGTGTGTGTGTGTGTGTGTGTGTTTGTGTTACTTCTGAGGTAAATTATCCTGGAAACATAAAAAAAAGCAATATATTTTTCATCAGTATTCATTTCAATAGATACATGATCAAACAAATAAAACAAACCATAACTGTCAAGTGATATCTTAGAGATACCAAGTCAGTGACTGTCAGGAACATAAAGAACCTTTTTATTATTTTTTACTTTCTATGATAATACTAGTTATGGAGAATTTTACTCATTTTTATGTCATTAAGATAAAATTTGCTAGAAAAGCAAAATATGTACACATAAAAATAAAAATATGCTAGGTTTTGTAGTGGGTAATTTTATTTAAAACTAGAAAAGTAAGTTAAGACAATGAAGAAGTAATGAATTGTTACAAAAGCTTATTCACATAAGTAGAAAAACAATGAAGTAAAGGAATATTATAGCAGTGGCAAAATAATTTTAAATTGCATATAAGGGTTATGGTAATAGGAAGAATATGTTTGAAGAGAGATGGGAAATGTCATGCAAACCTTTCTAGAAGAGTGCATCTCTACTCTGTTATGACCATCTGAGACAACCCTGAGTCTGGTTCTGAGTGGAGTGTGTTCTCCACTGAAATTCTCATCTGACTCTCTGGAACTCTCTCCTACGATCTGGACCTACCATACTTAGTGCCACTACTGATGGAAGAAGAAATATGCTACTCATTTCTTCTACTTGTATTGCTGTATTTCTTCCCAAATCCCGGGGAGGGTTTTGAGCGTGCAAATGATACTAAGGAGTCCCAGTGTCTCTGTTCTGCTTCCATTTGTATTTTGAGGAGTGGTTACAAATTTCTCTAGGATGAGTATGAAGGCAGGTAAAAGGCACTGGGAGTGTGGAGAAAGAAAAAAAAAATTAAGATTTGGAAGAAATGTACTGATTTGTGTTTCTCACTCTCAAATTCTTTCTCAAAACTTCCCAGGTGCTATATGTTTCTGACACTTTCAAAAGAACATATATTTTGCACCAGTTGATGACAAATAAATATTAGAACTTGTGTTGCTTCTATCCACAAAATAAGATTAGCCTAAGGTCATCTATAATTCTCTGCAGCTATTCCTTGTGTGATGAAAAGGTATCTGCTATGTTCCCTATACTGGAAGATGTGTGTCTGGGAAGTCTTTGCTTGGAGAGAAGATATTTTATCTTCAAACCCTCTGAACTTGATGTTACATTAGAGAAATAAGAGTAATTATAATTTTTAAAAATTTTAAAAGATTTTATTTATTTATTTATTTATTTATTTGACAGAGGGAGAGATAGTGAGAGAGGGAAAACAAGCAGGGGGAGTGGGAGAGGGAGAAGTATGTGGGCCTTGATCCCAGGACCCCGGGATCATGACCTGAGCTAAAGGCAGACATTTAACGGCTGAGCCACCCAGGCACCCTGAATGATTATAACTTTTATCCCGTACTCTCTATGTAACTAATTTGCCATACTATTAAATTTTTAAGATATCCTCTGTTGCCTAGTTAGCAAGAATTTACAATGGTCTCATTCTTTAATAGACATAACCTAATTTATGCTCTGAGTACCATTCAGGGAAGACTCTGGTCACTAAATTGTATGCAACCCTTGGGTAAGGTTTTCACCAGAGATTGAGATTGTATTGAGATTTCCTTTGGTATCTTAAGACTACTAGTAATATAATAATAATAATAATAATAATACTTTGATTTACTGAACATGTATGAACTTGGCACTGTGATGGCTACTTCCATTTATGATGTACACTATTTGTCTTTGAACAATTCAGAAGTGCTGTGTTACTATTTTTTTTTTTTTAATTATAGACACTTGGATCACACTCTCAAAGACTCTGAACAGCTACAAGATTGTATGTCCATCCTCCTCTAGTTCTTTTATTTGGTATTATAACTACTTGAATGCTGCTTACCTATCTTCCATGTTAAATTTTAAACTTGAGTTCTATTCTCCTTTGCTCCTATAGTGCTTTAGTATTTGGTAGTTAAGTGCTAAATATTTATTGGTTGAATGAATGAATTTTTCTCTTCATCTGAGTTCCCCAAATAGTAAAACAGCAATGGGATAGTATGTTTAAACACCATTAACAAGGAAATAATCAGCCCTTCTAAAAAAAATAAATAGCATGATAGCAATGAAAATATGAGAATGACTTCAATATTTTTATACAGAAGCAAAAAAAATGGGAGACAAACTATGACAGACTCTTAACTCTAGGAAACAAATTGAGGGTTGCTGGAGGGGAGTTGGGTAGGGGTTGGGGTAACTGGGTGACGGGCACTAAGGAGGGCTCGTGATGTGATGAGCACTGGGTGTTATATGCAACTGATGAATAACTGAACTCTACATCTGAAACTAATGATGTACTCTATGTTGGCTAATTGAATTTAAATTAAAAAACTATTCTGCTCACATGGATTAATAGTATATATAACTAAAGCTACCAATTCAACAGATAAATTTTTCCATTTCTGAGCTTGTTAATGAAAAATGCCACTTTCTTTTCTGATAGAACTTGCACAGCACAAATGTTTCACAAGTATAATATTTTATCCTACAAGTATTTGTACGCTAAATTTTGTTAGACCTTTCACCGCGGGTAAATTTTAGACTGACAGTTTCAAATTACCATGTGTAGTTCTAAAGCTGAAATTTGTAAATGTGTAGTTAGGAGGGGGGAGAAAAACTCTCCAGTGTCCACAACACATAATGTCAGTGCTGTTAACAATTAAATGTGATAACATTTAAATAATGCACTTCCTTTGACACCCAAAGGAGAAAATCTAAGAATTTAGGATGGCATCTAGATAGCAGATGATTTCACAGGAAAGTGCTCAGACCGCCATCAAGTTAAGAATCGATAGGACATAGGCAACTGTGCTAGAGCCAAAGACACAGTCTCAGCTCAGGAAAGGCCCTTCTGTGCTAGAGCTATATTAAATTATCACAGCTAATGTAAAATCAACGTTGGTGTAAAAGATAAAAGGGTAAAGTTCTCACAAATGATCACTTATCACTCCATTCCGAAATGCATACAGCATTCATTATAGATTGAAATGCCACTCAAATTTCATCATTTAGTAGGGTTTTGAAACAGCCAAACCATTAACAGAAGAGAGTAGCTTTTTATATTTATATAACCAGTGACTAATGAAACATTATACCCTGTGTGCAAAGGGGAAAAAAAACCTTTATTTTGTAATGAACCCAATTGGAGCCCTTTTAAACACAGTGTAATATGGTTTCACTGTTTCATCGAGCCTCTCATTACTTGTGTCAATAATCCTAGGTAAACTACTGTTGAACTTCACAGCATTTATCTAGCAGCATGAATAACATTAATCTATGGGGTGCTTTTGATGAATTGTAGTTCAAAAAGCAAAGCTAAAAATGACTTCTTACGAAGTGGCTAGAGAAGTATTTATTAGAAATATGTCAACTGCCAAATACCTAAAGGTAGCTTGGCTATTTAGGAAATCATGCTGTTGGCTAGCTTGCAAACACTGGGAAAACATAGGCATTTGCTCCACGTGAATTACTTAAAAAAAAAAAAAGAATGACATACATTTCATCTAAAGTATATTATTTTTTCTATCACTTCCCTTCTAATTCTTTATATTTTTATGTCATATTGCTTTCGATACAATGTGACATGCTATATAAAATGTTCCCAGTTTCCCCACAACTGTTAGTGAGAAGCACTTAGAAAGCTCAGAGTGAATCAGACTTCACATCTATGACTGCATGATCACACACACAGGTCAGCATGAACTGAAATCTACTCCTGGGTCCCACTCCAAGGATCTAATTTATCTTCTTGACATGCCCAGGACTTGTTAGACCCTCACTGGCAGGAAGCCTGGCGGGGAGTGCCTACAGGGTTTTAACACATTTAGTTCCAATTTATGAATTTAACTGGATTAGGCTGATCTTTTCTAAAAGTTGTAATCTGCACAGTTCATAGGATGCTAGAAATTAATCTCTCAGCTCTATCTTCAAGGAGTTTATATGTGGGCAGTCTATTTACTGCAAGCCTTCATTTGCCTTCAACAGTAAAGTGGTGTTAAGAATTGAGAGACTGCATACACTAAAGTAATCTGAGAATAGGAAAGCTGTGTATTGATTTAATATATTCTTTTTCTCCAATTTTGTCCTGTATCATAACAAAATAAATACCTGAGGAAAAAACACAAACTGTATTAATTTTTTTCCCTAAAATAAAATCTCTTCACAAAGAATTAGACTTTACTCACCGCCCCCCAAATTCTTTTTTGGAAAGGTACAGAACTAATTCATACTTATCATATTTTATAATTAGATTCATGGGAAAGATATCAAATATACTTTCTTCACGATTTTTAAGATACCCTGGATTTATTACAGCACCATGTTTTATACAGCACTCACTCAGAGCTCTGTAATATTGTGCAAACATAATACTAGTTTTAGAAAAGGTTTTCATGGTGAAATATGAGGAATATCTTACATTCTCTAATGCTTCTTTTTCTTGAAAATTCACATTATACCTGGCATATTTACGAAACTCTGAGAAGTCTTGCAGTAAAGAAACTTGATTAATTTTTTTATTGCATTATTTATCAATCTCATAAAAGTTCATCTCTATCTAACAATATATTAAAGCTATATCATAAGCAACAGTTGTGACTTTTGGGGGTTTGGAAAAACAGAGATTGTCTCAGTCTTAGGTACTGTTATTTATTTATTTATTTTGCCATTTTTGTTGTATTTACTCCAATTGTGAGATTAGTGCTGTGAAAAAAATGTCTGTGACTATTTCAAATTGTTCATTGTTCATAAGAAATTAATGCAGTTATTAATATTGTACACCTGCCTTTGCTGCATCTCAGTAACATGCTATCATTCTTTGTGAAACCAGTCATAGTGATAATAAAGTATGTTTTTATGATATTACAACCAAAACTAATTTAAGGTAAATATAGCTTTCATGATTGTGATTTATAACTAAAAGCATTTATTTGCAAAATTTAAAGAAAACCATTATTATTTACTAGTCATTACCAACACTTATATATTTGTAATAAAGAAAACCTTTTACAAAAATAATTTTTATTTTTAGTGTATGTTGTAACTTTATTTTATTAGTTTGACTTGGAACATAGTAATTGTGAATCTTTTATGAAAAGTCCTTCTGAAAGAAAAAGAAAACCTGTTTAAAATGTTGTTTATTATTCTAAAGATAAATTTAAAGTTTTTCAGGTCATTTATTTTTTTCACATATAATGATGTCAAAAAAGTACTCACCGTGTACAATGAGAACATACTCTGCGCTGCTTTGACCAATGGTGTTTGTGGCTTCACATCGATATGTACCATTATCCGTTTTGTTCAGGAAAAGAATATTTAGCTCCCTACCACTCACAACCATTCGGTCAGGATCTGGCAATTCTCCACCGTCCTTTGTCCACAAAACAGGTTCTGGCCTATTGGATTTAAATATGCACATAGATAGGAAAAATAAGAAAGTTTTCATATTATGTGAAGTAAATAAATCAAGCAATATATAAATATTTAGCAATCATTTCATGCACATCCATATGCTAACGTCTATAAGGTACCAAACAACCACCATGCTCTCACTCAGGAGATTTGGAGATATTGCAAATATAATTTAACTCTATTCTGCTTAACTAAACAGACATGTATTAAGGAACTAATTTGCTGAGTCATTATAGCAGTCCTGTGGCCTTGATCCTGATACGAATTGCTCATACCTGCTATTTCTAGAGGATGGCTTTGGGGCTACTGGAGTAGCCTTTTATAGAAGTACTTGGAATTGTACCTTTGCACTGTGACAGTTTTGCCTGAAACCATCTGAAGCTTTTGCCCTTCACCTTTCCTGCTTTTCTCACCCTCACCAGGTTTTTCCTTAAAGTTCTCTCTTTTAGTCTCCTAGTTTTATTGAGACACAATTGACAACTAACGCTGTAGTGTACAACAGAATGAGTTGATAAATGTATATATTGAAAAATAATTATCATAGCAGCTTTAGTTAACATCCATCACCTCACATAGTTGTATATTTTTTCTCGTGATGAAAACTTTTACAATCTTCTCTTTTAGCAACACTAAAATAGACACTATTGTTATTTATAGTCAGCATGCTGTACATTACATCCTCAGAACTTACTTATCTTGTAACTTGTAATCTGTACTACTTTCACCCATTTCTCCCACTACCCTATCCCCTGTACCTGGACACTTTCACTTGACATTATATTGGAAGTCTTAGCCAGAGCTATTAAACAGGAAAAAAATAAAAGGCATCCAAATAGGAAAGGAAGAAGTAAAATTGCCTGTATTTGCAGATGACATAATATTAAGAAAACCCTAAGGACTTCACCAAATAACTGTTAAAACTAATAAATGAATTTAGTAAAGTTTCAGGATACAAAATCAATATACAAAATGTATATTTCTATACATTAACAATGAACTATTAGAAAGAAATTAAGAAAACAGTCCCATTTACAATTGCACCAAAAAGAATAAAATATTTAGGAAAAATTTAAGAAGATGAAAAATCCATACACTAAAAACTATGACATTGATGAAAAAAATTAAAGAGAACACATACATACTCATTGATTGGAACAATTAAGATTAAATGTCCATACTAGCAAAGTGATTTACACATTCAAAGCAATCCCTATCAAAATTGCAATGGCATCTTTAACAGAAATAGAACAATCCTAGAATTTTTATGGAACCATGACAAACCCTGAACAGGAAAGCAATCTTAAAAAACAAGAAAAAAGCTAGAGGCATCACATTTCCTGATTTCAAACTATATTACAAAGCTATAGTCATTAAAATATGATATTGGCATAAATACAGACATATAGATCAATTGAAAAAAGTAGAGGGCCCAGAAATAAACACATACATATATAACCAATTAATTTTTTATAAAGGTGGCAAGAATACATAATGGAGAAAAGGCAGTCTCTTCAATAAGTGCTGGGAACACGAGACAGTCACATGCAAAAGAATGAAACTGGATCCTGAATCTCTATCTTACACAAAAATCAGATCAAAATGGATTAAAGCTTGAAATTAAGTCCTGAACAACTGGGACTATGTCAAACTAAAAAGCATTTGCACATGTACCCCTACGTCTATAGCAGCATTATCTACAATAGCTAAATTATGGAAACAGCCCAAGTGTCCATTGATTGATGAATGGATAAAGAAGAGGTGATGTACATATACAATGGAATACTACTCAGCCATACAAAGAATGAAATCTTGCCATTTGCAATGACATGGATAGAGTTAGAGAGTATTATGTTAAGCAAAATAAATCAGTCATAGGAAGATGGACACCATTTGATTTCACTTATATGTGGAATTTAGAAAACAAAACAAATGAACAAAGGGGAAAAAAAGAGAGAGGGAAGCAAATCAAGAAATAGACTCAACTATAGAGAGTAAACTGATGTTACTAAAGGAGAGGTGGGGGGGTGATGGATGAAATAGGCAATGGGGAGTAAGGAGTGTACTTGCTGTGATGAGCACCCGGTATTGTATGGAAGTGTTGAATCACTATACTGTACACCTGAAACTAATATAACACTGAATGTTAAGTAACTAGAATTTAAATAAAAACTTAAAAAATGAGATTATGAAAAAAATAAACAAAATAAAAATAGAATAAAATAAAAAATAAATTTAAAAAGCTTCTGCACAGAATAGAAACCATTAACAAAATGAAAAGGCAATTTAAAGAATAGGTGGAAAATATTTCCAAATCTTATATCTGCTAAATGGGTAAATATCCAAAATTCATAAAGAACTTGTACAACTGAGTAGCAAAAAATAATTAAAAAATTTGCAATGGAATTGAATAAACATTCCTCCAAAGAAGACATGCAAGTGGCTAACAATTACATGAAAAAATGTTCAACATCACTCATCACTGGATAAATGCAAATCAAAACCATAATGTGCTATCACCTCATACCTGTTAGAATGCCTATCGTAAAAAAGTATAGAAATAACAAGTGTTAGGGAAGAGGTGGAGAAGAGGGAGCCCTTACACAATGTGGGTAGAAATATAAATTGGTGGATCAAGTATGGAAAATAGTATGGATGTTCCTCAGAATATTAAAAATAGAATTACCACCTGATCCAGCAATTCCACTTTTGGGTAAATATCCAAAGGAAACAAAATCACTATCTCAAAAAAGATATCTGCATCCCATGTTCACAGCAGCCTTGTTTATAATAGCCAACACATGGAAAGAAACTAAATATCCATCAATGGATGAATGGGTAAAGAAAATATATTCCAAATATAATGCAATATGATTCAGCCATCGAAAAAAGGAAAACCTGCTATTTAAGACAACATGGTTGGACCTTGAGGGCATTAGGTTAAGTGAAACAGTGAGACAGGAAAAGACAAATACTGTATGATCATACTTATATGTGGAATCTAAAAAATAAGTTTTATGAACTTATAGAAACTGATAGTTCTCTTTTAATTTAATTCTTGCAAAGAATTCCCATCTCAAAACCTGTTTGTAGGGAAGAAAGGATAAATGAACCATGGACATCTGTCTTCAAACATTTTACATACTTTTGTAATTATAAATTATAGGAATAGTTAATAGTACCTACCACCATGGGTTAATAATGGTAGTTATCTTAGATATGTTACTAATATTTCCTATATTTCTCACAAGAATACTTCTGATAAAATTCTTTTTTTAATTTTATTTGACTATGTTATGTTAATCACCATACATCATTAGTTTTTGATGTAGTGTTCCATGATTCATTGTTTGCATATAACACCCAGTGCTCCATTCAATACATGCCCTCTTTAATACCCATCACCAGGCTAATGCATCCCCCCAACCCACTCCCCTCTAGAACCCTCAGTTTGTTTTTCAGAGTCCATAGTCTCTCATGGTTCATCTCCCCCTCCGATTCCCCCCCTTCATTTTTCCCTTCTTACTATATATATATATATATATAAACATACAATATATTATTTGTTTTGGAGGTACAGGTCTGTGATTCATCAGTCTTACACAATTCACAGCGCTCACCATAGCACATACCCTCCCAGTGTCTATCACCCAGGCTCCCCATCCCTCCAACACCCCACCACCAGCAATCCTCTGTTTCTGGAGATTAAGAAGTCCTCGTATCAGTGAGATCATATGATACATGTCTTTCTCTGACTTATTTTGCTTAGCATAATACCCTCTAGTTCCATCCATGTCATTGCAAATGGCAAGATCTCATTCCTTTTGATGGCTGCATAATATTCCATTGTATATATATACCACATCTTTATCCATTCATCTCTCGATGGACATCTTGGCTCTTTCCACAGTTTGGCTATTGTGGACATTGCTGCTATAAACATCAGGGTGCACACACCCCTTTGGATCCCTACATTTGTATCTTTGGGGTAAATACACAGTAATGCAATTGCTGGATTGTATGGTAGCTCAATTTTCAACTTTTTGAGGAACATCCATACTGTTTTCCAGAGTGGTTGCACCAGCTTGCATTCCCACCAACAGTGTAGGAGGGTTCCCCTTTCTCCGCATCCCCGCCAACATCTATTGTTTCCTGACTTGTTAATTTTAGCCAAGAATACATGTTTTTCTGAAAAAAAATTTGGAGAAGTGATAAAAGTTTTGGACCAAATAATAAAAAATACAGGAAATAGATCAAAACAAGCAGATCAGCAATGTGATGAAAGAATCATTTAGTTTAAGTAGTGAAACACTTGGGGAGAGAACAAAAAGACAATCAGGACTGTACCCATGAAACCTCTGAAAGGGCATTTTATGGGGAAAAAGAGAGACAAACTAGCTATCCAAAACTATTGGAAAATATAATAATTTATATCTTTCAATTATATACAACTCATTCTCATAGTATCTTTAATAAAATATAAACCATTAATATTTCTCAACTTGCTTCACGTACCTCACATCAGCTAGCTGGTCTTTGAATCTACTAATTCTTCTGTTAAAACTGATAGCCTGGATAATCTTGAAAGTTGCACATCCTGAATATCTTTTGAAGAGGCAACACTATGACTTACTGCATATAATTGAAATATTAGGTGTGTCCTTTCTACAAGGCCACAGAAGACCAACATTAAAATAACAGTTATATTAAGGATAACTTGAATTGTAAAAGATTCATCCTTAAAATACTACTCAACAGAAGTATTTCATTAAGAGGCAATACCTTCTTAATGTATAAGTCAGAATTTTTAAACATACACAGATGTAATTATATGTATATACCTATGCATTTCCATACACTCAAATTTATACTCCCTGCCCAAATCCAAACTGTCATAACTTTTCTCTGCTTGTGTTCATAAGATTTCAGTCACATATTAAAGTATATGGCCCTGTAATTATATAGGTAAATTTAGATATATAATTTTAAATCGTGTATACAGAAATGAAGATAAAGATCTAGATAAATTATTTAAGTTGCCAGTCTGTTTTAAAAAAATGTTTTCTAAAAAAATATTTCTCTCTTTTAGGAAATAATGAAAAAAACATCTGCAGAAATGGTTAAGTGGAGATTATAACAGTGTAAGTCACTGCTGATACTGAACATTGCAGGATTCCTGATCCTACTTTGTATGGTAAATCTTTAAGGTGGCAAAAAAAGCACCATAAGATGCAATTTTAATGAAATGCAGGTTAGAGTTTATACATTAATTAAAAATACCCTACACATATTCCAATTAGTACTTAAAATATTCAAGCTTCTTAATATCACCATAAAAATATTAAGCGGTTTAGCAAGTCTTGATACAATTTGTTTCATCTTAATAAAGAGGGCCCCTAGGCTTTCTCTAATTGGAACCCAGAAATGATTGAGTTTCTTGCGGCAAATGAATAACAATCTTCCCTGCTGTTCAGGCAACCAAAGGTGATCATTTAAAAAGTGGTTCCAGTCTATAGTTTCTATGTGATAAGGCTGAAGAAGAGTGGGAGCTAGACCCAAGGCGTAACAGGATACTGACACAGCATCAGGCATGAGATAACACTATATAACTCTATAGTGAGAACATTCATGTAGTCAATCTAGTTTCCCCTTTAAAAGCCCAAATAATTAGAATGTGGAAATCTTCCATATGAGATAACATTTGATTTATGTTTCTGTCTACCAAATCTATAGGGCTAAAAAAGATTTTTTTTCCTTATGCACCTAATGACATTTTGCGGCTATTTCTTCACAAGGTGACAGAAAACAACAACAAAAAATAAAAGTGAAAGAAGAAATCAAACATACTTGTACATTTATTGTCTTGAATTCTAAGGTCTTGGTGGAATTGTTTTACCTTAACAGATTTTTAGAAAAATTTTTATTAGCTTCGTATTTTCTTTTATATATATATCTAATGAGAGATTCTCTGACATATTTAACAACTCCTTATTTATAAATTAGTTTTAGAAGGAATTGCCACAACTCCCTCAGGCTAGCAGTCTATTTACTATCTTGAGCTGGCTACAAACCTGATTACTTATTTCCCCTGAAACTCTTTGTTTGGTCTTTGGGGCACTTATTCTATAAAGTTTTACCATAGGAACAGTCCCTCTAATTCTTCCAACTATATATGGGATCCATACTCCCTAGGTATTGATGGCAATGGAATCTTGCTTTGCCTTCTTCTCTCTCATTCCCTTTTAGGCTCATGCTTGAGAAGAAGAATAAAGAATAAGCAGTTCAGTTACAGAAAAGTAAGTGTCATAATGCAGATCTCCTGAAAAAGAGGTCTGGGGTCCTTGCAGAAGTAAACACGAGTAAAAGGTCTTCCAAACGTTGGAATGGATGCACTCTCCAGTATCTTCCTTTTCCATTTGAGAAATGGCTATATCCCATTGGAGTTCTGCAGTACATTTTCCTTCACAAGCACAGTATATGTTGGGCTCTAACATTAAAATTAGTCTTATGAAAATGAAACTTACTTTTCCTAAATGAAAGAAAAATAATAAGTTGCTGTAATAGCATTAAAGTTAACACCTTGTTCTGGCTCAAAGAAAAAAAGAAAGAAATTTGCAAATACACGTATCTTACATTTCTTTCATACAAGACAAAGCAGGAACTTATAGCTAATGACTTGGTGCCTTAGGTACTTATAATTGTATGGCACATGAAGATGACTACTGCCTTTATTTCAGTTTAGAAATTCCCAGGTGATAGATGTGGATTGAAGATTTAATACTAGGGAGATTTCTAAGCCCAATGCTCCTCTATTTCCTGTGATGGTTTCACTCTACAGTGGAAGAAGGTGGTAGAAATTACATAAACATCTCGATCCATTTTTCTGCTTTAAGCATAATTTTACTGAAGAAATTATACTGAAGAGTTTATGTATGAAACTGTGTTCATGCTATCAAATTTTTAGAAAAGCAGAGGGAGAGAAATTAAATTCAAATTGACAAGTGAGTTTGACATTCAGTTCAAGTAGAAAATTTTAAATTTATTGGGTTCTGGGAAGAAGGATCTGAGAGAATCTAGCCTCAGCCACTCTTCATTGGGTGGACTGAAATTGCATCCATAAGCCACAGCCCCAACTGCCAACGAAATGAGGTAGAAGAAAAAAAATATTAGAAGCTGGTATTGTTTGCTCCTTTTCTTAAAATCTAAAATATAAATACAAAGCAAGTTCAAGGAGTAGCCTTTCTTAAAGCAATGCAACCAATTCAAAATATAATTTTGTAAGGAGTCTCTGTTGGAAGCAAAGGTGTGACTGCTACACAGGAAAAAATAAAGAGATTACTTGTGGAACTACTTATTACATTGACCACTTCAAATGTAAAGATACACAATAGGTTATTTTGTTAATGATGATCACATGAGAGGTTTCTGAAAATAGTTGTGTAAATAACAGTCTACATATATTTCAAATCAAATTCTTAATTATAATAAAATGTTGATCTAGGGTGCGTGGGTGGCTCAGTTGGTTAAGCAACTGCTTTCGGCTCAGGTCATGATCCTGGAGTCCCTGGATCGAGTCCCGCATCAGGCTCCCTGCTCGGCAGGGAGTCTGCTTCTCCCTCTGACCCTAACCCCTCTCATGTGCTCTCTCTCATTCTCTCTCTCTCAAATAAATAAATAAAGTCTTTTAAAAAAATAAAATAAAATGTTGATCTAGGACCTTGGAGAGTTCATCAAGCTGCGATTTTTCCTCAAATCTAATTGTTGTGCAACTTTATTGTGATGAAATTTTCTTTCCTTTTATTTGAAATATGGATTACATACTTTTTATGGAAGCAATTCTTAAAACATCAGGTAACTTTTACTATTACCCAAGTTAACTTTGAATATTTTACTTATCACAGTTAAGTTCATTTAAAAACATAATCAATGAAACATTTATGTATCTGTCTTTATAGATATGGTTTTGCTCAAAGGAAAACAAAACTTCAGAAACATTTATATAGTCCTCAATGAGTTTTGATGAGTTTAATTAGCAGAAAATGTTCCATTCTTACACTTGTAATCTCAAGACAGATAAGAGCTCAATGAAGATTTTTATTGTTTGTTAAAGAATGCCTATGTACTCTTGACTAGGTACTTCATAAGTTTATACAATTATTATCTAACATCTATCAATAAACAAATGTGTGCAAGTTTTTGAACCAGAAATTATAAGGGATATGAGGAAAATAAACATCTTCTCTCTGTGATATCACATTTTTGTAGTTTATATAAGGTATGTCATCAACCATAACACTTGCAGGGCATGGTAAATGGCATAAATGAGCTATAAAACATAAAGATTCACTATACCTATATTAGGGACATTAGAACCGGCTTTATGAAAGGTATAATTCTTGATTAATATCTTCAATTGTGGTAGGACTTTGAGTGGTAGAGATGGATGATGCCAACCCAAGAAAAGTCAGAACCCTGGGTAGGATGCTTGCCCTCAGGAAGCCATATTGTTGAAAAGATGAATTTAAATATAGCAAGTACCAGGAAAAGAGAACAGCGTTAATAACAGGTAATATTGTGATTAGCTAAGATAATAAATTAGAAAGGGCAAAGTTAATGACTCATGGTAGGATAACAGAGTTGGGATGTAAGTTCTAACAGGACCAAATATGCTCATAAGGAACTTAGTCCAAGACAGTTTATAAGACAAAAAGCTGAAGATGCAAAGTGTTATTTTAGTGTTACCAAAAGACTGATGATGTCATTTAATGGAAGAGAGAATTAAATGTGGTAGGGAACATTCTGGTCATAAAGACAACCATGAACAAAAGCAAAGAAATGGAAAGATTTGGGGTACCAACATGAGGAAAAAACCCAAAAATCAAAAATCAAAAAACATGTACATTTTTTTTTTTTTTTTAAGATTTTATTTATTTATTTGAGAGAGAGAGAGAATGAGAGACAGAGAGCACGAGAGGGAAGAGGGTCAGAGGGAGAAGCAGGCTCCCCGCCGAGCAGGGAGCCCGATGTGGGACTCGATCCCGGGACTCCAGGATCATGACCTGAGCTGAAGGCAGTCGCTTAACCAACTGAGCCACCCAGGCGCCCCAACATGTACATTTTTTAACCTGGAACTCAAACCTGGCCTTGGGTTTATTCCAGGCTAAAATATCCAGACATTTAGGAAAAACAAATATACTTTGCTAAGTCTTTTAAGAAGTGAGTATTCTTGTTCAGAGTTTCCTTTAAGTGTAGTAATGTGAAATATCTGAAAAAGGAAGTTCAATAAAGAGACCATCTACAGAGTTCTTAAGAGAGAAAGCCAGGGTCCTACATAAAGTTGGAGTAATAAAGGAAAGCAGAGAACAAAAGAAGGTACTAGGATAGATCTTGGGAAAGTAAATACAATTTTTGGAGCCAGAACATATATGGCCTTAATGAAGAGAGAGGACCTATTCTCGTTATGCTGCCCAGTCTGTATAATAGGAACAACCTCAGTCCTAAATAAGAAAAAATAAATGCAAAACCAACATACCACCAACCAACCAACCAAATAAACAAATAAATGTACAAACAAAATACAAATCACACTTTAAAAAATTGAGATATAGCAGGCAGGGGAAATTGATGATTTTACTTTGGGACATGCTAAGTTCAAGAGCTAGAAGAAAATCAAGAAATACATCTTTCTTCAGCAATAAGGAAATTAGAAATTAGAAGTCAGGGCTGAGGGCAGAAGTGGATTCTTTTAGAGAGATATTAGAGTCAAGCAAGTGTCCAAGCTCCAGATGGAAAACAAAAGGATAGATTACTGGATATTGTGGGATATTTTCATTTAAAGGATAAGAAAAGAGAGAAAATGAAGTCCAAGAGGGCTGAGAGAAGGCAAAAGAGAATAATATCATATGAAAAGAAAGAAGCTCTTCAAAAATTCACTGACTTAAACATTTACATCTCGAACCCAATACCTTGACCTCTCAGCTCCTTGATTCCCCCATACTCAGTAATTATTTTGTTGGTCTCCCCTCAGTCATGATCACACACCAAACTTTGTCGTCATCATTACCTCACTATTATAAAGCTAAGAAATTTCAATATTTTCAATCATAACCTCCCATCTTCTCAATACACTGTTCTATTATACATCAAAGCTTCCAATCCTAATAAACCCATCATTTACTTTCATTCTTCAATTCCCCTCTACCTTTAGTTCTTTCTTTAACAGATTTTTATTATTTTATTTTATTTTATTTTATTTTATTTTATTTTATTTATTTGAGAGAAAGAGAGAGAGAGAGTGAGAGGGAAAGGGACAGAGAATCTGAAGCAGACTCCACACTGAGCACAGAGCCTGACGTGGGGCTCGATCCCACAACTGCAAGATCATGACCTGAGCCAAAACCAAGAGGTGGACGCTTAACCAGCTGAGCCACCCAGGGACCCCTCTTTAACCAGTCTTAAATGCAATCAAGATTTTTTTTTTTTTTTTTTTTTGCCATCATTGTGATTATCTGGTTAATTCTCAGCCCTGATGAACAGAACTTTTCTGTCTTCTCTTTGTCTTTATCAGAACATCAAAACAAGGTAAAGAAAAAAATAAGGAGAGGGTAAATAGCTTATTTGTTTAAACACTGTTCTTGGGGCGCCTGGGTGGCTCAGTTGGTTAAGCAGCTGCCTTTGGCTCAGGTCATGATCCCAGGATCCTGGGATCGAGCCCCGCATCAGGCTCCCTGCTCCACAGGAAACCTGCTTCTCCCTCTCCCGCTCCCCCTGCTTGTGTTCCCTCTCTCGCTGTGTCTCTCTCTGTCAAATAAATAAATAAATAAAATTAAAAAAACAGTTCTTGAAGTCATCATGCAAGAATAAGCATGAAGAGCAATGAGAAAAACAATTTTATTTTATTTATTTTTTTGAGAAAACCAATTTTAAAGCCAAAGTAAATATTATTACTATGTTTGAACATTTCATGTATTAAAAAAGTTTGTAAGTTTGTTTATTTTTCTGATCTGTGGAAATATGTCTCATGTATCATCAGAAACATTATTTAGAATATATGATTAGATCTACACATTTCTGCCTTCTGAAACTCTTCAACATAATATTTAAAATATGTATTTTTGCAAAATTTATATATCAATCCAGCTAATATCATCATTTGTTAAGTTGGCTCTGCCCTAACATTTCAAATATTTAAGGCTAAAATAGTACAGTAAGTAAAGAGAAAAAAAGAAGAAGGAGCTTGAAGAAATTACCCAGATGAAGGAATTCTTAAAAGATTTGTCTCCCCTTCTATTTCTAGCCTGTTGCAGTTATTTGTACTGACTCATTTAATAAGTATGTCTTTGGGTGTTTTGTATGAGAAAAAAAAAAAAGAGTAGAATGGTTCCTTAGCCTCTTTTCCTCACTGGCCTCCATGCCCTTTTGTGTTTCGTCATTTCAGGACATGCTCTTCAATCAGGTGTTTTGCTCAGGATAGGTTAGTCTTTCCTCAGCATAGATATGACATTTCCCATACTTGCAAAATTCTTTTCATGTAAAGCAATGAACTGTGTTATTGTCATTTTCTTTCTGCATGTAGTTTGAGAATCTTAATGATTCCTATTTAAAGGCTCAACAGTGAAAGCCCCTAACTCAAATATCACCATAAGTATTTCTGTCTGATAGGGTCAAAGGTGTTTAATGTGGTAATAAATGAAGTCAGTTTGAAGTGGAGAATTCAAGCCTACTTATTCCATTAAATTGTAAGTTGACACTCTGATTTTGATTCTATCTACTCACTCATGTAAACTGAAATCAACTATTACACTAGTGTGGTGTCAAGTAGAAGTCTCATTACATTAAAGATTAGATTTAGTTGGGACAATAACATCAGTGTTAAGTTCATCATTAGATTTAAAACCTCAATAGCAAATAAGAAAAGGACTCCTTCTATCCTGATTCCTCTGAGCATATGCTACTTGATTCTGTTTTTTTAAGGTACTTCTTGCCTACAAGTTTAGAAGCTTGTAGTTGAAGCAGAAAATAACCTATATGCAAGAGGTAAGTGCTCTTTAGAAGACTTGAAAATAATCGCCTTTTTGAGAGTGCCTGTGAAATCCTGGACCACTTTTTACTGAAAAGATGGTGTTCATTGATGATTATTTTAACACTTTTAAGAAACAATGTAGTCATACGGCAAACTGTATAATTCCAGCCAATTTATGGGACAACAAATAAAAGATTATCCCTAGAAAAGATAAGATTGCTATGATCCTGAAGGACTGACAGATTTTAGCACTGAAGGAAAAATATTCAAAATTGTGACAAATGCTTAAGATAATCTCTCAAGGGCTTTGTGTGAAAGCAAAACAATTACCCATGCTTTATCTTTACTTAACTTTTCTTTGGTAAATAAAAAGTATTAATTCCTGGTTAAAAGATCAAGAAATCTTGAGTAAACATCCATTCCCTCACCTAAGCAGTAATAAGTTCCTCTGTGTATATACAGTAAGCTTAAAATATCTATGATATATTTAAAAATGATCATGCTCAAGAAAATATTTTCAACTTATGTGAAATTTAGTCACTTCTGAAAACTTCCTTTAACTAAGCTAGACTTTGGAACATTTTTAATTTTCTTTAAATCAAGAATTTCTGAGTCTAAATTTTTCAGAATCTGCCAGTTTATCAATCTATGTACATTATAAGGACAAATTTGATGCCATATAAAATGTATCTATAAGCATCTTAATCAGTCAGATGCCTGAAAACCTTTAAGTTCAAGGGCACATTACCATGATGTGGTCCTATATCCCATATAAGAGTTACTTTATAATCCATTACTTATACTACTATAAAATAATGCTCATTTATCTATAAGATCTCATATTTATGAATATTTATGTTAAACACTGTATCACTACTATAGAACTGCTTCTGCTCTATGACTTGTTTCTTTTCTGGTATTAAAACTTAGTAAAGTAAAATGCACATCATTTATCTGATAGGTGGGGAACTAAATGCTCCATATAAATCAATGCTGAAGATAACTGAAATTTGAGACTTAAAAATTTGAAAGTATATTTTGATCATTTGAATGAAATCCTTCTCAAAAGATCAAGCTTATCTGCATTATTTAACATAACATTCTTAGTGGCACTTGATTATTTTTTGGGAGCTCAGATCTCTTTAGTCTCAACATATGTATTTGTATACTGATGGTTTTAGAGGGACTGAAGTGATTAAGACTTCAGCTTCACCACAGTTGGTGTTAATGCAATGATTTTCAAACCTTTTGAGGTGTGATCTATAGAAAGACACATTTTATAACCTTACACAATGCACAAACCCATACAGGAAATAAAAGCTTGCTCTTTGTAATGCACTGTGACATTTTCTTTATATTTCTTCTATACTTCTCTATATTTTCCTTTCCAATTCTATTATTTTATATTTTATTTTTGGCTTTTAAAAAGAATTTGATAATCGATCTTAGGACTCATTAATTAGCCACAGCCGGCAATGTGAAAAACACTGACCCACAGTGAGAGTTCCTATGGCCTATAGGTCTTTTTGTCCTTGCACTGCAAAGCTATTATATTTTTAATCTTGCTTTTATATGGGCACTTTGAATATGGAAAGGATGAGACTTTAGATAGGGAAAGAATAAGGGCCCCAACTAGGCTCTGAGGGTATTTCAGCTATACAGACACTGTGACAGAACAAAAATAGAAATAAGGAAGAAAAATCAGAACTCCTGTCTCAACTGCTAGGGCTAAAATGTTTTTCTGATAATTACACTGTAAAAAAAAAAATTACACTGTAACCACAGAAAATATAAAATATCCACCAAAAACATTATCAGGCCTCAAAGGAGAAGTTAACTATATATAAAGATTAACCAGACCTACACATCTAAAGGACTTCTATCCTGATTAGATCATAGATGTCAGAATAAGCAAAGACTCGCACACAATGTATATGCCTCATGTCTAGTTCCACAGTACTGACTTAACCACCAGCAAGTTTCTTGGTAAAGTCCTAATAAAAGGCCAGAGATAAAAAGCCTTCATTGGCAACCCAGTCAGGACCCCTCTCACATCTGAGAGGTTTTTTTGTACTCTTGCTTAATAAAATTCTATTGCTTTACTCACTCTCTTTTGTCCACAAGATTCATTCTTCGACTCCATGAGACAAGAACCCCGCTCACTGTGTTCATCCCTGTACTTGTAATCTTGAGTGCTAGTGATGAGTTCATCAAAGAATGCCATTTCTCGGGTGCCTGGGTGGCTCAGTTGGTTAAGCGACTGCCTTTGGCTCAGGTCATGATCCTGGAGTCCCGGGATCGAGTCCCACATCGGGCTCCCTGCTCAGCAGGGAGTCTGCTTCTCCCTCTGACCCTCTCCCCTCTCATGCTCTCTCTCTATCTCATTCTCTCTCTCAAATAAATAAATAAATAAATAAATCTTTAAAAAAAAAAAAGAATGCCATTTCAGAGACATTTGCTTGTCACAAGTCACAATGGTTGTTGTTCTTTTCTCCTATTTTTCTCCTCTTCTTTCGTCTTTGCTTGAAGCATCCCAAATATTTCTGGTACTCTGAATTTGCAAGAGTTGGGCTATAAAGCCATCAGTAATTACTGGCAGATTCTTCCTATTCTAATTGGAGACCACTGTGAATGTTCATATTTTCTACAATTGGGGGCCTTGTTTGCCATTTAAATTTTTTCAAACTTTGAAGTTTAGGGGCTTCTGTATAATTGAGGTTATATCTGAAAAAGTGAATCAATATACACTCCACATTGAAAAAAACCTGTGTAATGCAAATAAATGTCTTTATATGGTTTTCAGAGGAATAAGAATTTTCTTAGTTTTACTATTGCAGATGACATGATACATGACATGATATACAGAAAACCCTAAAAACTCTACCAAAAAACTATTAAAACTAATAAATGAATTCACTAAAGTTGCAGAATACAAAATTATTATGCATAAATCTGTCATTTATATACACCAATAATGAACTAACAGAAATATGAATTAAGAAAACAATCCCATTTATAATTGCATCAAAAAGAATAAAAAACCTAAGTATAAGTTTAACTAAAGAGGTAAAAGACCTACACTCTGAAAACCTTAAGACATTGATAAAAGAAATTGAAGATGATACAAATAAGTGGAAAAGATCCATGCTCATGGATTGAAATAACTAATACTGTTAAAATGTCCATATTACCCAAAGTAATCTATAGATTCAATGTAGTCATAATCAAAATACCAATAGCATTTTTCACAGAACTAGAACAAATAATCCTAAAATTTGTATGGAACCACAAAAAAACCCCAATAATCCAAAGCAATCTTGAGAAAGAAGAACAAGCCTGGAGGTATCACATTCTCAGATTGGAAACTACCCTACAAAAATATAATAAACAAAACAATACAGTACTGGCACAAAAACAGACACATAGATAAATAGAACAGAATAAGGAGCCTAGAAATAAACCATGCTTACATGGTCAGTTAATCTATGACAAAGGAGGAGAGAATGCCCAATGGGGAAAAGATAGTCTTTTAATAAATGGTGCTGGGAAAACTGGACAGCTACATGCAAAAGAATGAAACTGTATTATTTTCTCCTACCATATACAAAAATAAAATCAAAATAGATTAAATACCTACCTAAATGAAAGACCTGAAGCCATAAAACTAAAAGAAAACAGGTAGCAAACTCTTAGACACCAGTCTTAGCACTATATATCATAGATAGATACATATAAAATCTCTCTCCTCAGACAAGGGAAACAAAAGCAAAAACACAAACTATTAGGTCTACATCAAACTACAAAGCTTCTGTACAGCAAAAGGAAACCATTAAAACAAAAAGACAACCTACTGAATGGGAGAGAAGATATTTGCAAATGTTACATCTAATAATGGATTAATATCCAAAATATATGACAAACTCAAACAATTCAACACCAAATCAAACATTAAAAATGGGCAGTGGGACTAACATTTTTTCCAAAGAAGACATCCAGATGGCCACTGGATACATGAAAAAGTGTTCAATATCACTAATCATCATGGAACTCCAAATCAAAACCACAGTGAGATACCACTTCACACCCGTTACAATGACTATTATCACAAAGACAAGAAATAACAAGTGTTGGCGAGAAAGTGGTGAAAAGGGAACCCTCATGTGCTATTGGTGGGAATATAAATTGGTGCAGGCATATAGAAAATAGTATGGAGGTTACTCAAAAAATTAAAAATAGAAATACAATATGACCCAGCAATTCCACTCCTGGGTATTTACCTGGAAAAAACAACAACAACAACAACACTAATTCGAAAAGATGTATGTGCCCCATATTAATTGCAGCATTATTTACAATAGCCAAGACATGAAAGCAACCTAAGCATCTATCAATAAATAACTGGATAAAGAAGATATACAGACATACACACACACTTGAATATTACTCAGCCATAAAAAGAAGGAAATCTTGCCATTTACAACAACATGGATGGACCCGGAGGGTATTATGCTAAGTGAAATAAGACAGAGAAAGACAAATACCATATGATTCCACTTATATGGGAAATCCGAAATCCAGAACAAACAAAACAGAAACAGACCCATAAATAAAGAGAACAAATTGGTGGTTGTCAGAGGGGAAAGGTGTAGGGGGGTGGCAAAATAGGTGAAGGGGATTAAGAGGTACAAATTTCCAGTTATAAAATAAAACAGTAAAGGAATGTAAAGTATGGTATAGGAAGTACTGTCAATAATATTATAATAACTTTTCATGGTGATAGATGGTAAGTACACTTTTTGTGGTGAGCATTTCATAATGTATATAAATGTCCAATCACTATGTCGTACACCTGAAAATAATGTTGTATGTCACCTATGCTTCGATTAGATAATAAATAAATAAAATAAAAGAGTTCTACCATACAAATCACATATGTGAGTGAGCACTTATCTTCACGGAAGATAGATTTTATAAAACCAAAACATAATGAAAACCCATGAACTAATTAGCATATAGAAATTCTATTTGTTTTATGAATATTTGACATTAATTTAGAATCTAACTGATCATTACATATTAAGGACATTTCTTGTATTGAATTTTGGTTCATAAAAATTACATATAGACTGCTTCTTAGCATCCTTTATAGAATGACTTTTCTTTTCAAAGGAGAGAGATATTTATTATTCTACATTTCCCTCAAAAGGAGAAAGCTGATATTTTTCTGTGTTCTTGGATTTGTTGTCTCAAAGATGCCCTTGTTACTCTAATAGTCTTTGGCCTATAGTCTCTCAAGGATACATATATATATATATATAAAATCAGGTGAATGGCAGAGACACCTTTGAAGAAGAGTTCTAAGAATGAATTCACCACAACTGAAAAGTATTGCTAAAGGTTTATGTTTCTCAAGTGTGAATATTTTGAATGGCCTGGATACTTAGCTGAGTTAAAAAAAAAAATCTGCTTCACCATTAATTGAAATACTACCAAATATCTACAGTGATTCTGAATTAATTTTGGTTTCCACATTTTGTTTCCTTCATATATTACACAAAAGTCATAGTTAAAATGTTTAACACAGGCATAGAATAATCTACTTCTCAGTTGACTGATGACCACCAGAGGGATGGATGTTAGCTCTAACATTATGATACAAATTACAGAAAAAAATTGCAAGGATAAAAGACAAACGTTATTGAATGGCACTTGTTGAACAAAGGGTTAACATTTTCTTTAATTAAGGATGAGGTATAGTATTTAGCTTTTTTTAATGTTAAGAGTGATTTTTGTTTCTACAATATTCCTACAATTACCATTTGTTGATGACTCGTTTTTATATAAACATGCATGCAATGTTTATATATCTTTAAATAAAGAGTAAAATGCCAGAGTGTAATCTCATAAATACATAAAAAAACAATTTTTAAACCCATGAGTCCAAAAGTCCACATCTTGAAAATCTCGTCAACATATAAGACAGCATCATTCCACAATGGTGTCTTAAACATACTGAGACATTTTTGTGTTAGACTTTCCCACTGAACATTTACATAATCCCTCAAAATAATTGGCTTTTTGTTGTAAGAAAACTGCTTACCTAGAAATGTTCAAGAAGTACATTTCCTCTATGGATCTATAATTGTGGTTCTGCAAGCTCTTATGGGACTTTTGCAAGACATAGGAACATTTAATTGAAAATGATTGAGTGCCCAACACACCACAGATGCCCAGTCTAAATAACAGCAGAGGAGATTACCGAGAGTCAGCTTCTTGTTTCAAAAACAAAACAAATATATTCGGTCTCATTTCCAAGATAACCACTTGTGTGTTTCCAGAGTCAATGTGTGATTAAATTTTGAAGCCATGAGGTGGAAGCAAAAGACCATATGGGCCTCAGAAAAGAAATTCATATGGGAAAGACAACACATAGATATATATATTTTTAATTATGAAAACTTAGAACTAATTTCCCAATATGATACCTTTAAAAACATGGCACTAGAAACTGGCTCTATTGTCTTTAACTTTTAATTAATTAAGACAATTTTGCATCTTCTAGATATTGGAACATAAGCAAACACACACACACACACACACACACACACACACACACACACACACAAACCCCAAAAAACAAACAAAAAACACAAAAAGCAATCTAAATGTCCTGTAACCTTTTTTATACCAAGGACTGACATTTTGAGAGTATCTAAATGGTATGGACCCTCATTATGTTTATTCCACTAATTATTTTGGTGATATCTTAAGCATAATACTTAATAAAAACCACATAATTTTGAGGAATGTTTTCTTTTTAACTTCCTGCTTATACCCTCTAAGGCTTCACGTTATATTTCACTGCATTGGTTTTACATTTGCATTGGTATGGCCTTGTAGTTGGAACCTGCAGTCTTAATCATCTTAAAGATACATAAAATTAAGGATATAATCTGCTTTTTAAAACAAAATATATGTGGGCACTTGGGTGGCTCAGTTGGTTAAGTGTCTGCCTGTGGTTCAGGTCATGATCCCAGGGTCCTGGGATTGAGTCCCACAACGGGTTCCCTGCTCTGCTGGGAGCCTGCTTCTCTCTCTCCCTCTGCTTGCTGCTCCCCCTGCTTATGCTCTCTCTCTCTCTCTGCTCTCAAATAAATAAATAAAATCTTTAAAAATATATATAAGTAACAATAAAATAATTATACAATTAATCATAAAATCTAGTCAGAAATTATTTAGATATATTTAGAAACTCTTTAGATATTTAGATATGCTAACAGGTTTGGGCTTACATAAGTGGTAATTGTTTTATAAATTACTTTTTTTTACATATTTGATTGAAATATAGGCTTTCCTAGTGGTTTGTGAGAACTCTCTCATTCCTGCCAACTTCAATGGGTTATTGCGAAAAACCAATAAAATGGGAGAACTGAAAACACTGGGTAAATAAGAAAACATAACCATCAGTGTTGTTAAAATGTTATTTATTTTTATTTTTAAAATTTTTTACAAAGATTTATTTATTTATTTTTAGAGTGGGGAGAGGGGCAGAGGGAGAGAGAGAATTCGCACTGAGTGCAGTGCCTGATAAAGGGCTCAGTCTTGCTACCTTGAGATCATGACCTGAGCCGAAACCAAGAGTCAGACACTTAACTGACTGTACCACCTAGGCACCCCATAAATTTTTTAAAGCATCTTTGTAATCTCAATTCTACCACTCATCACCTGGATGATTGGAAAAGGTCATAAAACCTCAAGATTTATTTTCCTCATTTACAAGCTAGAAATGATTATGAGTCTATAAGCCTTTTCCAACAAGATAGTTATGTGGTTTAAATAAGATAATAAGCATAACAAAATTTGAGAAACTATATCAAAATGAGGTCTTACACATACAGACCCTGGATTGTCAACCATCCATGAGTCATGCCTTTCACTCAGTTTTGGTTGTGTAAAGTTTTTAGATCTCCTTGCTTTGGCTTTCTGCCAAAATTTTCTAACTTGTTAGTCTCTTTCATCCCAGCAGAACTACTCTAGAGTGTAGCCTTGTCCAGGTTTGTGGGACCAAAACTCATTCCCCTCCCCTTACAGTGCTTTCCAATTATTCTAAAACTTGTCTACCTTAACACTATGAAGGTGCTGTTCCTGTGGCTCAGGATTTTCCAGTTTCCCATTTATCACTATTTTTGTCCCTGACAGGGGTTCATGCATCTGCCTCTCTTCTAGCACCTCATTATTACTATGTAACCTCAACTAAAATAGCCATGTTGTTCAATCAGTTTTGCCATGACTTTAGCACAGATATCTTTGCTGTTCAAACATGCTTTGTAACGTCACAGACAATTCTGTGTTCATTCTGCTTGGAACCTTGAATTTCAGAGCCATGGAAGAAATTTGAGATGATAACTCAGTTTCCAGAATTGCCATAGCAGTCCAATATTAGCGTATGTATTAAATGTATAATGAAGACTCCCAAGTTTAAAACTTGGTGAGATATACTGTATGTAACTCTTTGACAAAATTATAATTTATCATCATCCTCATGGTTATTATTTACTATGAAATTACTTGGAGGCAGAAATTTCATATACATTGTCATTAATCTTTAAAACAGTTTGTTCACTAGATTTTATTTTTTTTAAAGAATAAAAAAGAGTTGGTATACGAGAGTGAACGCCAATGTAAACTGTAGACTTTGTGGTAAGAACAACGAGTCCATGTAGGTTCATGCTTTGTAATAAAGGAACCACTGTTGTGTGGGCTGTCCATAGTGGGGGGTGTTGTGCATGTGTGGTGATGGGGGTATATGGGAACTCTGTATTTTCTACCCAGTTTCACTATGAACCTACAACTGCTCTAAAAAGTATAGTTAATTAATTAAAAGTAAAACAGTTCAGGTAGTTAAGTGACTTGCTCAAGTCCACTCAGGCCACAGATAGCCACAGATTTATAATTCAAACCTAGTTTTGTATTTTTCTTTCTAATGTGTCACACAACTCTTAGTGCCCCAGAGCATGACAGCATAGGAATTATACCTGAACAGAAGCACAGACCTTGATGATTAATTAGATGACTTTCTATAACATAGATGGCAGGAGAGAAATAGCTATTGTGTAATTAACATCTATTATTCATTAGGTCAAATGATATGACCAATATTTCTAGTATTGTAGATCAGTGTTCTTTTTTCAAAATTCACATCTGTGCTGTTTTGGCCTAAAACATTTCATTATGGATGATAACTTGCCTTCTTTTTTTTTTTTTTTAAAGATTTTATTTATTTATTCATGAGAGACACAGAGAGAGAGAGCGAGAGAGAGGCAGAGGGAGAAGCAGGCTCCCAAGGAGCAGGGAGCCCGATGCGGGACTCGATTCCAGGACTCTGGGATCATGACCTGAACCGAAGGCAGACGCTTAACCATCTGAGCCACCCAGGCGCCCGATAACTTGTCTTCTTTAACTCCTGCTTTATTTTGTCATTTCTTCTGGCTCTGATTAGATAGTATGACAATTAGTAAATAACCTGTGCTTTGTAAAAAGGTCGTCTTAGGCTGAGAAAATGGACTAGATATAGTAAAACTGTTTTGCCTTAATTTGCATTTCATTTTTTATTCTCTCTTATGTTAACAGGAAAATGTATCAAATATATCAATATGTTCTTATCAGATTTCTTCTTAAATTCTTCATCATTTTGAAAGTGGATGCATAATTGTTCCTCTAAAACACCTCACTAGTTGTTATATAGTATGTGATCTGTCTTCCTAAAGATTAAAATCTTTCTTCTTGTACAGAACAGGGCATGTTATGTGCTAGGCAATTATGTGCTATACTAGATTTATGCCAAGACATGAGAAAAACTGTGGTTACCAGAGGTAAAATAGTAAGTAAAACATAAACATCATGCTGGATACACAGAGTTTATCAAGACCTATCATTATTTTATTTTATAGATTAAATGCCAAATCCACATTTATTTGACTGAAAATATCCCATAGCTTTTCTGAAGTAGATTTACAAAGCATTAAACATTTGATTAAAATGAATGATGATTCTTTAGCTCTAGCATGAGCGGGCAACCCCACACCTTTTAAGGTCATGACTTTAATGTAACATCACAGCTTTTTTCTCTCTCTACTTCTATAAATGGAGAATGTTGCTGCCTGAGAGCTGTCTGGGAATTCAGCCAAAAAAAGAAGAAGGTTGCAAAAACTCTGGGGACGTGAAAGAAAAGTGGTTGGCATTAGCTCTGTCCTCACTTTAAACTAAAATTAAAACAATAGGCAGACATGTACAGTAATCTCTCTTTTAAGGAAAGGATACAATGCCTCTATAGTAATGTCAAGTGCACGGTTTGGTCCTGGCCCAAGTTACGCAGCTGTTCCACTGGAAAATAGCAAAAGGCTTCAGTCCAAAGCAGGCAAATAAGGCATGATTGTTCCTTAACAGTCACTGGGGCCCTCGCATTTAGAACAAGGAAAACAACATTAGCATACAGGAGGGCAGGTTAGGAGCAGGAGTCTCAGTACAAGTTGAACTGTGCCATCAGTTTATGATTTATATAAAAGCAGTGGTGTTATTTTGACTACTATCAATATGCCTAGTAACTGCGAATAATTCATTCCTCAGGAAATTTTGTATCAGGCAAATACTTTTTAAGAAACAATGAAGATCTGATCATGGATTAAAGATACGAAATGAAAAGGAATCATACATCCATTATCCAGTTCTGATTTTCACCTGCTCCTTCAAGGAGGATCAGGCAAATGGGAAAGATGGTAGAAATTAAGTGTTTGGATAGCCCGGAGGAAGCTCAGCCACGGTGCTGCCTCTCAGTGGTTTCAAAATAACAAAATGGGGAATCAGGTGTAATAGTTGCAAAGTAACAGAGCAGAACTTTGACCGTGATTACGAAGGTAAGACAGGCAATTTGAACCTGCCCACTGGGTATATGTGATATCACATAATTCATTTTCACTCCTATTCTTTAGGCTTTTTCGATCCTGTCTTAAAATATAGACAATGGCTCTATTATTTTTTTTTAAAAAAACTTCTTTTTGGCACACACTTCTTTTCTCATTCCTTTCCACTTTTCATGATTCATTTTCTGAAATGGGTGGTCTTTCCATTTTCTTTACTTTCCCACCACCTACTAATTCCCTGATTAATCCATTTCAATTTGCCTTCTGTTCTCTTTGCTCTAGTGAGACTGTTTTCTTTGTGATCAGTAAGATTTCCTTCTGGAAAAATCCAATGATTTCTTTTGGTCTTCGCTTGTTTTTTTGTCCTGTCTGCCTCATCTGGCACTGTTGGAGACAGAATAAAACTAAAGAGAGGCTAGGAATTACACTGTCTTTAAAGAGGTTAATGCTTTCATTTACTAGAAATGATAGTTACTTTGAAGACGCAGAAGGGTGGTTATAAAGATGATTAGGAAGAACAGAAGAGAAACAGTGGTCTAAAGGCAGGGAGGAATCCAAGAAGTTGGCTATTTCTCTAACGTAAATGTCCTGGCAATCTACAAGGAAAGAAAATGATGAAAAGGAATTGCGAGTGAGTATACAAGAGAATCAGTTAATACACATTTATTCGTAGACAGTGGCATACAGAATATAACACTGGGAACTACAAGGATAAAGACAGAAGAAAATGACCGTTTTAACCCTAATGGAGTTTATAAGGTAATCGTCAGAAGATATTATACTAATTAGGGTTTTTTTTACATGGTTATAACCTCCTGCTAGAAATGGTCACTTTGTTAGGAATTTGGCAAATTTCCAGAAAGGCCATAAGTCTAAAAAAAAAAAAGTCCTGATGAAAGAGGATGGCAACAGTAAAATATTTCTTGAGACTAGCCAGTTCTTCACCTTCAGGCTCTAGGGGTTCATCTTCATTGCTAAACATTACCCCAGTTTTTCAAAAGTTACTTTGGCTAACATAAGTGACAATTTAGACTCAGCAATCGAAGTAGCTGAAAATAGCTAAAAGAATGTAAGTTTAGGGTAATGATTGAACTGAGGGTAAATCCTGAGTCATCCATTTTAAACCTGGATGAATTTGGAGATTTGGTGAACGTTGTTGAACAGCTTTAGTTTTCTTTGCCATAAAACAAGGAGTCTTTCTTATTTCCTTTATTTCCAAAGTGATATTAGTCAGGATCCTCTGACAAAGGTAACATTTTCTATTTCCTAAACATCCAAAATCTTTGTATTCTTAAGTGAAATAAATAAACGAGAGGCTACTGTACTTTTCTTTCATCTGCAGTACAGAGGAGTATCACACATCCAGGCTTATTTCTAGGTAGGTGAAACAGAGACCCACAATAAGACACATCTATTCAACCACCTTTGAACTGAGGAAAATGGACTACCTAAAGATCTAATTACCTAGACCTCAGAAAATAATTTTTCACATAAATTAAATGCCGTTTCTGGGGGTGCCTGGGTAGCTTAGTCAGTTGAGCATCGCCTTCTGTTCAGGTCATAATCCCAGGGTCCTGGGATCGAGCCCCACGTCAGGCTCCCTGCTCAGGGAGGAATCTGCTTCTTCTTCTCCCCCCTGCTCATTCTCTCTCTCTCTCTCATAAATAAAATCTTTAAAAAACAAAACAAAACAAAAACACTGTTGCTGCTGTTGGGAGTAGATATGAAACCAAAGAGTAGGTCATTGACAGGCAATTGGATACTATTTGAATAGGGGTATATTTATTTCCAAGCATTCTAATACTATATTTCCCATCCTCATCTAATTGTATAAGTTGTACACATATTCCAAATGTACACATAAGTACTTTCGGGCAGATCAATGAAGAAAAGTGAAAAGCAAAACTCCCTTGCTATGCCCTCGCCCTGATCCTTCCTTCACAGCTCCAGATGCTGACTTCTGAGATTACGAGGAGGAAGAAAGCAAAAAGCAAACAAACAAAACAACAACAGAACCTGAAGCAAAGGGGGGGGGGGGGAGCAACAGACTGACTTGGGAAATAATATGTGAAAGAACAGGAGTGGAGATGGAAAGAAAAGTTAGGAAAGAAATTCTTTTGTTAGATACACAGAATCAGGACTAAAGAAATTAGGATTTTATACTTACAGCTGACTAGAGTCTATTACACTTCTTTCTCTAGTTAAGAGTACTGAACTTATAGCCAAAAGCTCTTACTGAAGCTGTAATAGCGAAATGTACTGTCACACGCAGCATACAGCAGTTGAAAAACGTTTTCTATAAGCAGTTTAAGCTTATCAGAAAGTAAGAACTAGGAAAGTGAATCGCACAGAATATATGTAGTAAAGCTACTATGAAAAGGTTTGTTCCTTTCAAAGTCTAAAATGCCTTAAATGTTTCCTAAAAGATAAAGTAAAATAATGGATTAATTTACTGAATGTTCATTAAATCAGTGTGTTTGCATCTTTAGAAAATAATACTGGAAGAGAACAGTTTTAAAATATCAAAACTTTGATAAAGTGTGAATTCACTTAGTGTGTTAAAATTATAATATACAATTGAGGAAGTTGAAATTTCAGGCTTCTGCCTTCATATTCTTTTAGAAAAATTCCTCATGTAGTAATAAGAAATCTATACTTAAATAAAAGAAACTCTTAGAAATAACTTTTTAGTAACTTAATTTGATTGGCACAGAAACTATCCTATATCGTTTTACACGGAAAACATTTAAATGTCTCCTATTAAAATTTAAACAAATTGCAAATCAACTGGAAGCTTTTAAAAAAATCAAATAAATGACTTTCAGCTCAACCTAGACTGTTACTATATTAGAAAGATCAGATTGCTGTCAAATAGTCTTTGAGTAATGCATATCTGGGTAATCTACTCTTGAATTTTGTATAAAAATAGATTTTCTATGAGTCAGTTTGTTTATAAACATGAATGTCAAAAGTAACATTTAAAGTCGAAGCGATGTTAGAACCTATATATTCTAATAATGAAATCACTTTACAATTGAAAATGTTGAAACATCTCACATTCACAAATTATGTATCATAGGGCCTACATTAGAAATGTAGATGTGATTTCCCTTCTTACAAAAATGATTTCCCATTTAACTTTTAAAACTTGGGGATATTTTGAGGATGCTTCAATATTTTCAAAGATTTTCATCGGAGAACTAAGTTCAGCAATGTGTAACATCTATCAGTCTCATGATGTAAACAGTGCCTGATTAAGCCCACTTTCCTTTCAGGTTGAAATATCTTCTTACTAGAAAAAGAAGGAAAAAAAAAAATCACAGCTGGAAACCTTCCCAGAAACTTCACTAGATGACAACGAAAAAGACCAGCCTTCCACAGATACTTAATGAAGACATGGTTCAGGGGATTTCTGTTCTAAAGATCACTTTGCCCACCAAGAAAAGACAAAAACAGTGGATTTCTTCAGTTAAAGCCTGAAATAGAAGCAAGATAGGAGAAAAAGTGAAAAACTTTAGTGCTCATTAAATCACTTACAGTGGTTTTCCTTTGGATTCACAAGTCAAAATTAATGGCTGTCCTTCTTGTGGAAAAGGAGTAGATGGTATAATCTTAACTGATGGTGTATCTAGAAAAGAAATGAAAAGGAATATTAAGAAAGGTCACTAAATACACATACGTATATATATTTAATAATTGTACATCATGGTGTATGTTCAGGCTTTATCTTATTATTGTGTACATTTACAAGGGATTTCTAAGATTTGATGTAACAGTATACAATTTTAAGAAGCCACCATCCTGTCTATGGAAAGCTAACAAAAATATCTGAATATCTTATGAACCCCACTGTTGTATTATTTCTGAAATCTGAATATAAAACTGAAATTGCAAAATGTGGTTCAGATGAATATCAAACATTCCATACAATTGTTTTTCAACTATTTATAGATGGCTATGAATACTATTATTATGGACCGAACACATTCATGTACATTTGAATAACAACACTCTTCTGTTGCAGGAATACCAGGACTCACAATAAAGAATCCTCAAAAAACTCAGGATCAACTACTGTCTCATACGCATTATGCAGAATCTTTTTTGAAAATGCAGTAATGCAGCACTTAGCACATGTTGTTTGCTCTAAAGTACAGTTAGCAAATAATTTAAAATAATTATATAGAATATTACTAAAAGTTAACTTTTTGTTATATATACTGCAACATAATTGTTACATATTTTTTTATTTCCATTTAACAATGAAATCATCCTTGGTGAAAGAGGATTCAAAAATTAAGACATTAATATTTATGGCTTTCGTGCCAGGTTTAATACTGTTTAATCAACACAGAGACACCTATTTCATAGAAGAAATGGAAAATTAAAACTTAAAAAAAGAGACAATGTAAACATGCTCGTTGCTTTATGAGACTTTGCTAGTCCTGGCATTGTGTGGCCAACACAACACGGAATTCCTGTCAACATGGAACTGCCTCCTGCTCTTATGTCTACATCCTCAACAATAAGCAAAATAGGCTCTGAATGCTCCAGATAGTCATGATTATTTTCGCCCTTCCCTTAGCGTGATAGAAAAACTGAACCACTCCGGGGTTATACCCACTCTCTGATTTTGAACCAATTAAATAAGTATCTATCAACAGTGTAACTTTCAGGTTACTTTTAGGTTACTTCAGGAAAATATTATTCAGATTTGTCATATATTGAACAGTAAACTAGGATCCTGTATAAATTATTTAAAGATTTTAAATACATTCTTTTTCAATACTTTAAGCAATAAAGTACATTCTTGGTAATCAACAGTAATATACCGGTTGCAAATAGGGATTCTTTACACAGTATGGTAAAAAAAATTTCAGTGTGAAATAACCCAAGGGGGGAAAAATTTGACGACATATGACACATATTCATCATACTTTTTTAATCAGTAGGAAAAAATACTTTAATAAAAGATTAAATTGTACTTCAGTAATTTTTTGATTTTCACCATCACATTTATGGACTCAGTTATTGACTAGAATGATTATATAATTTTTTCTTCAAAGCAGAACACTTCAAAAAGTGAAGGCTGAATGTCAACAATTATACAGGGTAACAAGTGTGAGTCAGAGTGATTCTGGAAAATGAGGTCTATTGTCTTTTGAACTTTGACCATATATGCATAGAGCAGAATGTAATTTCATCCTGACAAATAGAAGCAAGCTTCAGTTCCAGAGGAAAAATGTAGGAGAAAAAAGATCAGAAAGTATGATCCTAGGAAAGAGAGTTGTGTTAATTTGGGTGTCTGTGATGGTTAATTTTGTGTCAACTTGACTGGATCATAGGGTGTCCAGATACTTGCCTAAACATTATTCTGGGTATTTCAGTGAGAGTATTTTTATAAGAGACCAACTTTTTTTTTTTTTTAAGATTTGATTGATTGCTTGATTGATTGATTTAGAGAGCACAAGCATGGGAAGAAACAGAGGGAGAATCTTAAGGAGGCTCCATGCCCAGCGTTGAGCCCAACCATAGGCTTGATCTGACAACCTGAGCTGAAATCAAGAGTCAGACACAACCCACTGAGATACTCAGGTGCCCCTCTAAGAGATTAACATGTAAATCATACCGAGTGAAACAGATTGCTCTCCCTAATGTAGATGGGCCTTGTCAGATGAGTTGAAGGCCTGGATAAACCAAAAAAGCTGATCCTTCCCCAAAGAGGGGAGAATTCTTCTGTCTGATGGCCTTCAAGCTAGAAGATCAGCTTTTTCCTGTTTTTGGTTTCAAACTGGAACTAAATCATCATCTTTTCTGGGTCTCTAGCTTGGCAGCTCAGCCTGCAGGTCTCGGGATTTGCAGCCTCCATAACTGTGTGAGTCAACTTCTTAAAATAAATCTATTTTTCTATGTATACATTTTATTAGTTTTGTTTCTCAGGAGAACCTTGACAAATACAGAAATCTAACAAGCAGATCCTGAGACCCATCTTTTATGGGTGTGATATAAGGAAGGACTGGAAAGTGAGACAAGAAAGGAAGGAAGTAAATAAAGATTGTGCTATTGAGCAGATGACACAGTGAGCAACTGGGATTCAATTCTGCCATGGAACTCTGAGATACAATGTAAGGCATGCCTCTGTGTTATCTTATCTGATGAGCAAGGGACAGGAATGTTTAGGGAATATTTACCAATTTTCATTAGTGTTCGTTTGAGGATGACTCTGGAGGGAGGAAGAATGTTATTTCCCTGGCACACTTAGTCTATTCAGTGCACAGAAATGGTGTATGCAAAAGGGATATGGGCAAGTCACCACTAGTATCTGCTTCATTAAGGTAAAATCTTAAGAGCAAAGATTAACCATTCAGGGTTTTAACAGGCAGGTAGCTGTTAGAATAGAGGAAAACAGAATATGGCCCGGTTTCTCTTAGCTTTACCAGTTTTTGTTTAAGCAATTTATTAGAGGTGAGAATTTGTATCACAAATTGTCCCCATTGGGATGATTCAGGATTCCTTTTATATTTAAATTCCAGAATTTTAATTATAAGAAAATACTAGAGCAGATAATATGTTTTGCATGTATTTCAATGGAACTTTCGGGAAGACCACCAAATAACCTCTAAATTAACCAAAATCAAGGGATATGATACAATGCTCTTTTATTTTACTTCAGAATTATTCAAAATGTTTATTAGTTTCTATGCCTATAAATTATTTTTGCTAGATTTCACAACACCCCCCCTCTCTGCAGCCCCTTATCCCCAGTGTTTCTGATTCAGCTCTTACATCTTTGGCTACTCTTTCTCAGGTTCTGTTGTCTTTTTGCATTTAGCCTTTAAATACTGAGATCACCAAGAATGGAATTCATGATCTGTTCTCATGTTAATTCTCGCTGGGTCCTTTCAGCCACACCCATGTCTTTAGTTTCTACCTACTAACCAATCATTCTCAGGTTTATATCCGAAAGGCAGCTCTGTACAACAAGCTACACTTAAATATATGCAGCACCTATCTGACATGCCCCCTCAGATGTCTAAAAGACATGGTGCCTTCACCACGTCCAAAATGAACTCAAGCTCTCCAACCCTTACTTCGTGTTCTTCATTCAGCAATCTCTAGTTCTGTAGATACTACCAGCCTCCATCCAGCTCCATACACCAGACACCTCCTGTTTCCTTGTATTTCTATCTTCAACCAATTAATCAAGTCTGGTTGATCTATGTCCTGAACAGTTTTCAAATCTACTCATTTCTTTCTTATAGCTCCACAACTACTTCTTTTATCTAGTTTACAGCAACAATGAAAGGTCTCTCTCTGTCTCGTGTCAGCTTTCATCTCCCTAAAATCTGATTTTTAAAACTAAACAAAGTTGTCTTCTCAAAACATAAATCTGATAGGGGCAGCTAGGTGGCTCAGTCGGTTGAGCATCCAATTCTTGATTTCAGCTCAAGTCATGATCTCAGGGTCATAAGATGGAGCCCCAAGTTGGGTTCCACACTGCATGTGAAGCCTGCTTGGGGTTCTCTCCCTCTCTCTTTGCCCCTCCCCTTTGCTCATGCTATCTCTCTGTCTCTCAAGTAAATAAATAAATAAATAGAATCTTAAAAAAAAAAAAAAACCAACATATAAATCTGATAACACCAGTGTTCTTGTTAAAACCCTGAATGGTTAATCTTTGCTCTTAAGATTAAAAGCAAAATCATTAGTACAGCCTTTAGGTCTCATGTGATCTGTACACTTCTTCACTCTCTTGCCTTTTTTTTAAAGATTTTATTTATTTATTTGAGAGACAGAGCACGAGCAGGCTGGAGGAGGGGGAAAAAGCAGACTCCCTGCTGAGGGGGGAGCCTGACACAGGGGTTGATCCCAAGATCCTGGGATCATGACCTGAGCCAAAGGCAGACACTTAACCAACTGAGCCACCCAGGAGTCCCACTCTTTTGCCTTCTAACATTCATTTTCATTCTTTGAATGAATTTTATACAAATTGTCTGTCTCCCCCATTCTGGGGGAGCTTATTTAACTCTTAAATCTCAACTCAAATATTTTTGCTAAGGGTATTCATTCATTACCTTCACGTTTGATCAGATGCCTCTTCTACATGTTCTCCTTCACCTTGGTATAATTTTTTAAACAGTCACAGCTATATCCTCAGTATCTTGCATAATGCTTTACACAAAATCTGCTTAATAAATTCTTAAATGAATGAATACGCCAAAGATTTTGTTATACTTTCTTATCCATTTGATATATTAATTCTAAAATATTAAAAAAATGCTTAATTAAAATCTTGGGGTCTGTTGTATGTAAAATTAATCTTAAATGTTCACATTATAAACCACTATTTCACAAAACAGAGTGACATTCTTTCTTTAGTACTTTGTGGATGTGTATTTTCACATTACTAATGTAATGCATTATACTGTACCACTTTGTGACAGTAAAAAAGGGGGTTAGTAAAAATGCATTATTATTATTATTATTGCTATGAATTTATCTTAGCTTTGTCTTCTATGTTGCTCACTTTTAAATAATTTCGTCTGTTTTAAAATGTCTTCCAGTAAATGAACTCTAACACCATATTTATTGAACATAATTGTATAGAATCATATATATTATATACAATATATAATGTTTACAATATAATATATAAAAACACACAGATGGCAGAGAATAGTAAATAATTAGGTTTAAATTATTTCATAATACAGGATATATACTATTATTATAAAACACTGCACTTAGTAAAATATATATATTTTTGTATGATTATTTCATTCCCTATATTTTGAGCATTCAGGATCCAAGATCTTAACCTATTTAATTGTATGTTGTCAGATCCTAACAAAATGCCTGAAACGTAAGAGTTCTTTAAATGTTGAATGAATAAATGAATGAGTTGCTTCTTATTTCTTTCAAAATGCAAGCAAATGAGAAAGTTTTTTATAAGAATATAGAAAATAGGGGCGCCTGGGTGGCTCAGTTCGTTAAGTGGCTGCCTTCAGCTCAGGTCATGATCCCAGGGTCCTGGGATTGAGCCCCGCATTGGGCTCCTTGTTCCATGGGAAGTCTGCTTCTCCCTCTCTCACTCCCCCTGCTTGTGTTCCCTCTCTTGCTGTGTCTCTCTCTGCCAAATAAATAAATAAAACCTTAAAAAAAAAAAAGAATATAGAAAATAGGGATATATGCATTCATCCACAAATTATTTTTCAGTGCTTACTAGCAAACAAGCAAAATATGCAGCTATTTTAAAAGCATAATGTGTCCTTTCTAAGGTTTTTGTAGGAAAAATATCACTCTTTAAAATCTATTTTTAGGGCGCCTGGGTGGCTCAGTCGTTAAGCATCTGCCTTCGGCTCAGGTCATGATCCCAGAGTCCTGGAATCGAGTCCCACATCCGGCTCCCTGCTCAGCGGCAAGCCTGCTTCTCCCTCTCCCACTCCCCCTGCTTGTGTTCCTGCTCTCGCTGTCTCTGTCTCTGTCAAATAAATATATAAAATCTTAAAAAAAATAAAATAAAATCTATTTTTAAAATTATGAAAATGTGAAAGGAAAACATACTTTAGCCTTAAGTATTATTTCTTTTACTTATCTGACAAATTCTGGGTTTCATTTAGAAACAATCACAATTACTATCAAGAGATAGATTGATGCACAAATGATTCCTTTTTTATTCAAAATTTTAAAAGCTTTATGAACTTGACAGTAAGGACACCTCTTGTTTTATTTGAACAACTCCTGATTTGAATCAAAGTAAAGATATTGATCTAGTAAAATGGATTTTCTATATCCTTAACAAAGATTTTAGAAAGGAGAGAGGATCAGTGATGCAGCTACTAGTAAGCCACCTAATGGACAATCTTAAATGCACAAGCTCTTAAAATATTTAGTGTCATTGGTTCAACATTTTTATCCGTCACTAAAGGCTCTGTAGGTGAATAAAAAGAAGTTTTAAATCAAATGTTTTACCAATAAAAAAAGAAAAAAACCTACTTCTTCCATAATCAAAGAAATACAACAGAAATTTAAGATTATAAAAAACATCAGCCTGTTATGGATGATAAAAAATTGCCAAATAAGAGAAGCAATTGTAAACTAACATCTACTACTGGCTTACTGTATCATTCATTCCATATTGTATAATATATTGAATGAACATAGTGGTTTATAACTTAAAATGATGGTCAGTTGCATTGTCCATGGCATTATGTGGATCCTTGGTCAAAAGCAAAATAATACCTTGATCATTTTGTGTTCACAAAAGTTATTTCCTATAAGTACTCTCAAATAATTCATTTAACATTTATGTAGTTCCTAAAACATATGAGGCATAGTACTTTTACCCATTTCTATCCATGTTTCACCAAAAGTATAATATAACATTATAACATTGTACATTATAACATTCACAATGTAACACCTAAAGCTCTGGTGTTAGTTTTCATCAATGGTGCTACTGAGTGTTTAACATATTCTTAGAAAAACAAACTCATCAGAGCAGAGGTTATGTCTACCTTGTTCACTGGTTTATCCTTGGTTCTAGAATAACTCCTGGCCCTCAATTAAATATTTGTTGAATAAATGAATAATGGATTTTAATAATATTTTCCAACCACTAGTGTTTCATGAAATCAAATTTATTTGTCACAGCTATCTTTTAATGGTAATGAACATTGACCAAATACTTGGTAAATAATAGTCGTTGTTGTAAATATTCTATATGTATTGGCTCAGAAAACTCTCTCATACAGCACACAAGGAAGGTTCTTTTGTTGACCTATTATGTAGAACATGAAAGTAAGGCTCAGAGGAGGTCACTTACCCAAGTTACATAATCATAAATCACTTATGCAGTTTGAATCTTGTTCTCTGATCTTCACTACACCTCAATAAGCTTATGTTTCCTGTTCCCTCTTAGATGACGCTAGGGATTTCTAGTGCTTTTTGTAGTAACTTCCATGTCCTCTATTCTTTAAAATCAACTCTTTCTCCATCTGGTTGAATTGGAAACTGGCAAAAGATTTGCTTTGACTCCATATGATCTGCAAGTTATAAAACCTAACTGGCAATGTTACTGAATTCTATGTGTAAACCATATGTCAGTCTGTCTGTCTGTCTCCTCTTTTTTTTTTTTAAGTCTTAACATCTCCCTCTCACATCTCTTCAACAGATGAAAATATTCTTTTGAGTGAAGGAGGTTAAAAGTACATTTATTTATTTGACAGAGAGAGAGCGAGCACAAGCAGGGGGAATGGCAGGCAAAGGCAGAGGGAGAAGCAGACTCCTCACTGAGCAGGGAGCCCGATGCGGAGCTCAATCCCAGGACCCTGAGATCAGGACCTGAGCTGAGGGTAGATGCTTAACTGACTGAGCCACGCTTAACCGACTGAGCATCCAAAGAAGTACAAATAAATTTCTATTCTAGATTCTTACAAAAAAAAAAAAAAGTACAATACTATATGTGTATTTGAAAATTGCTAAGAAAACAGATCTTAAAACTTCTCATCACAAGTAAAATGATTTTAATTATGTACAGTGATGGATGTTAAGTAAACATTATAGTTATCATTTATATATATATAATATATAATACATGTATATTCTGAATAATTATGTTGTATACCTTAAACTAATACAATGTTATATATCAATTATATATCAAAAGTATATACCAATAAAACTGGGAAAATATTTTAAAAATAAAGAAATATATTCCCTTATTTATTATCATATATCCCTCTCAGCAACATATTTCTCTTCTCTATAAAATAATACAGAAATATTCCCACAGCAGATTTTTATTAAGGGAAATTTAGAAACTTTTAGGTATTTTGTAAATGAAAGAGTTGTGATTCTTTGCTTTATAGCAATGTCATTATATAAAAGTTTCTGAAAAAATAATTTAATTAGCACCCTTATAACTATCTCTTGGTAATTACATTAATACTAAAGAAAATTAGTCACCTACTCAACTTTGTGAAGCCACTTTGAAGTTTTCTCTAAAATAATAGTTCTCAATTAGAGGCAATGGTGAACCCCACCCCCAAGGACATTTGGCAATATCTGGAGACATTTTTGCTTATTACAATGTGGGGGACATATAGAAGGAATACCATTAGCATCTAATGGATAGAGGCCAGGAAGTTTACTAAACATCCTACAGTACAAAAGACAGCCCTTCCACCACAAAGAATTACCTGGCCCAAGATGTCAATAGTACCCTTCTGTAAAATGTTTACATTCACTCCTATAGACCTATCTCTATTTCTGAAATGAAGGAAGTGCTGAATATTCTGAGGAAGGCCATTATAATATTTTCCTGAAGTTTACTTCAGCTACAAAGCAAACTCTATTCTCTATTTCTGAAATGAAGGAAGTGCTGAATATTCTGAGGAAGGCCATTATAATACTTTCCTGAAGTTTACTTCAGCTACAAAGCCAACTCAGTCTACACCTCAAGGTCGACCACTTTTCATGTTGATATACCGAGAGTTAAGCAGAACCATTTCAGCTGCTATTTATTTCCTCTGTGTAAGACTGATTTTTTTCTAAAGTGTTCATTTTTTTTCCCGGTTTATAATTTTACAATAAAACTCAAACACTTAACTTTCCTTTTAACTCAACAACATTATGCAAAGAATGCTCAAAACTATCAGGTACTTTTCCTTCAACAGTCTGTTAAATTCCTTTTAATTCTAATGAAAAATGATTTTTGTGGCAATCTTTTACTTATTCAACAAACATGTACAAACTGTGTGGGTATAAGACCCTTTGCTACTACTATTCAAGGGCTATACATCCATAAACATAGTAACCCATAGTAATTTAATCCAAATCAGAAAGATAAATCATATATAGTTCAAAATCATTCAAAATTCAAAACTGAAAGCAACATAGCTCTCCGACGGAGCATTATGAGTGTTATGGAGGAAGAAATTATATGTATTTGTCAGAAACAAAGAAAGTTACCCAGAGAAGTGGCACTTAAACCAATTCAAAGAATACATAGTACTTGAACTGGCAACATTTTTCTAGAGGTAGAGAAAATAAGGGAATTCGAACAAAGAGTTGAACAAAGGGTTGATGGAGAGAAGAATGTAGGCTGTATATGAGTTGTATGTGAGACATCTAGAAATAATGTAAAGTCTAGGATGCATTATCTCTAAAGAGGTGCCAAGAGCAGCATTATAGGGGGGTATATTTTCAAAGACCTCAGTGTCAGGCTGAAGAGTTTGGATATCATGTTAGAGGCAATAAGAAGCCATCTTAAGTTTGTAATCAAGTAAATATCAGGGTCAGAACCAAGGTTTAGAAGATATTTGGCAGCACATAAAACTGAATGGATTAGGGAGCTATTAGAAGTAAAACGTCTCATCAATAGTGTAGGAGGGTTCCCTTTACTCCGTATCCCCACCAACATCTGTCGTTTCCTGACTTGTTAATTTTGCTAAGATGTCCATCGACAGATGAATGGATAAAGAAGAGGTGGTATATATATATATATATATATACACACACACACACACACACACACACACACACACACACACACACACACAATGGAATATTATGCAGCCATCAAAAGGAATGAAATCTTGCCATTTGCAATGACGTGGGTGGAACTGGAGAGTGTTATGCTGAGTGAAATAAGTCAATCAGAGAAAGACATGTATCATATGACCTCACTGATATGAGGAATTCTTAATCTCCAGAAACAAACTGAGGGTTGCTGGAGTGGTGGGGGGTGGGAGGGATGGGGTGGCAGGGTGATAGACATTGGGGAGGGTATGTGCTATGGTGATTGCTGTGAACTGTGTGAGACTGTTGAATCACAGACCTGTACCTCTGAAACAAATACATTATATGTTAAAAAAAGAAGATAGTAGGAATGGAAAAATGAAGGGGGGGGAATTGGAGGAGGAGATGAACTATGAGAGACTATGGACTCTGAGAAACAAACTGAGGGTTCTAGAGGGGAGGGGGGTGGTGGGGATGTGTTAGCCTCATGATGGGTATTAAAGAGGGCATGTACTGAATGGAGCACTGGGTGTTATACGCAAACAATGAATCATGGAACGCTACATCAAAAACTAATCATGTAATGTATAGTGATTAGCATAACACAATAAAATAAAAAAAAAAGCAAAATGTCTCTATTGTAAAGTTGAGCCACAAGGAAAATCTTAAGTAAAAGAAAAAGGTTGCAGTAAAAGTACAGATAATAAATGAATCAATATTTTTTTGCTTATATTAGAATTCATAAATTTCTACAATTGTAGACTCTGTAGTACTTTACTTTAAATGAATTTTCTCTATCTCATTATTACCCTTACATTTTGGCTTAAAATAATTGTTTCCCCAATATTTTATTCTAGTTCTTAGAATAATTTTAAAATATTTAGAGAATGAAGAAATGAAGGAATTTATAATTTGGAATTTAGAATAATTAAAATAATTATAATTTATCAAATGAAGTGCTCTTGTAATTAATGGTCTGATATGGTGATGTAAAATGCATAGCTTTAATTCAATGTTGATAGTGTTAGTTGTGCTCTGGGAGGCAGAGATAAATTTATTTAGTTGATAGCTTTGACACTGGAGATGAATTACTTAGGAAAAGGCATCAGGAAGGCCACTTGTTAAATTTCATGACTACACAGGAAATTCTGGCAGTTCTGAAAGCTCATTAAAAAAAAAAAGCTCCAAATCAATTATTTAAAATGAAAATATAAACCAGTACTATGTTTCTAAACATTTTCAAGTTGTTTGTGTTTTTGATAAAGAAAATTTATTTAAGTCACCATGAATAGAATTCCTCACAGAGATGCAAAAAGGAACAGTAAATAATGAAATGAACACATTAATGTAAAGTTGTTTTAGATTTTATAAATCTGCCATGGGATGGCCTAAGCACTGAGTGTTTATTTAACAAACATACATTAATAGACAGTGCATAGGTTCAGTCAAACATGATGGCTTAATATAAAACTATACAACTTAGTGAGGGAGTTAATATCTCATTTCATGTTCATTAACCATTTAGTCAACTATCAAGTTTGGTTTTGTTTCACATGTTATGTAATCTTTAAAATGTCCCCTTTTGGGGCACCTGGGTGGCTCAGTTGGTTTAATGTCTGACTCTTGGTTTCAGTTCACATCATGATCTCAGTGACAGGATCCAGCCCTGCAAGAGGCTCCAGGCTTAGCAGGGAGTCTGCTTGAGATTCTCTCTCCCTCTGCCCCGCCCCCATTCTTGCTCTCTCTCTCTCATTCTCTCTAAACTAAATAAATAAATCTTTAAAAACTAATATAAAATAAAATATTCCCTTTTACATCATTCTGGTAAATTTGACAAAGGCCAAAATCATCATCATTCATTCATCATCAATATCACAATAACAATAAAAAAATACAGTAACAGTCCTTACATTTAGTGTATATTTTGAAATATGTTTAAATTGAGAAAAGCCAAATCAAAAAATAACTACAGAGTTATGGTAGATTCTGTCCATGAAATTTCTCCTTTAAGATAAAAAGATTTTATTTGTACCTTTTATTAATGGAAAGAAAAAATATTTTATAAATTATTTTTATTTTCCCGATATCATCAAATTTTTAATTTTTATTGAGTATAGTTGACACACAATGTTATATTTGCTTTCATTGTACATCCTAGTGATTCAAGATCTCTTTGTTGTGTTCACCACAAGTGTACGTACTATCTGTCATCATACAATGTTACAGTATTGTTGACTATATGCTCAATGCTGTGTGGTTTATTCCCTGACTTAGTCATTCCGTAACTAGAAGCCTGTATCCCCCTCTCCTCTTCAACCATTTTGCGCATCCCTCCAATCCCTTCCGCCTGGCAACCATCAGTTTGTTCTTTGTATTTAGAGATCTGATTCTACTTTTTGTTTGTTTGTTTATTCATTTGTTTTGATTTTTAGATTCCAAAAATGAGTAAAATCATACAGTAGGTGTTTGTCTTTCTCAGTCTGACTTATTTCACTTGACATAATCACCAAATTTAAGATCGATTTTTTTTTCCGTTTTGATGAATAGTCTAAATCCTGGGCAAAATTACAAAGCAAACAATCTCTTTATATATTCTTTTTACTTATTTCATAGGTTCTCTAGTTTGTAGTCTCAAGGTTTTTCAATTCCCTTTCATAACGTATAGACCTCAGAGAAAGTATTTGCTAAACTTGTTTGCATTCATAAGGTATATGTTACCTTCCTAATAATAATAATAGAAAGCCAAGAACTTACCCTACATTACTTGATTTAATCCTTACAAAAAATATGAAGTAGGTACATTTCTCAGATGAGGAAATTAGGTTTAGAGTGACTGGCATAAAGTCACTTAGGGAAGCTTGTATTTCAACCTAGCCTTATCTGACTTCAGAACTTGAACTTTAAACAATGCAGTTTTGAGGGGTGCTTGGATGGCTCACTCAGTTAAGTGGCTGACTTCGGCTCGGGTCATTATCTTCAGGGTCCTGAGATGGAGCCCCATGTTGTGCTCCCGGCTCAGTGGGGGGTCTGCTTCTCCTTCTCCCTCTGCCCCTCCCTCTGCTTATGCTCTCTCTGTCTCTCTCTCTGTCTCTCTCTCTCTCAAATAAAGTCTTTAAAAAATGCAGTATTGGTTTTAATCTGCATTTTAATTTGATTTAGGTCACACTACATTCAAAATATATTTTCTTTAAAAGTTTTTATCTTACTCCAGTGGTTGTTAACATGTATTTGGACACCAAACACTGTGGTCTTATAAAAGCATGGTCCATCCCTATACGGCATAGCTTATATACCCATCAAAGAATGGATAGACTCTGATCATCATTGCTCATGAGCTCCAGTGTGATCATTCTATGCTTTAACCAAAAACTAAATCACAAATTCTAAAATTGTAGACATCACAAAGAAAACTGAAAGGCATTTTGAAGGGCAGAACAAAACTTTTTGCAATTCTGTAATAATCACTAAAATCACTAGCCTTTTTCATAAAAATATAAATAAAATTTCCCTTCTAAAAAGGTATGCAAGGTTAACCCTCAGTATATTGTTAGAGTGTAATGGCCTCAATTTTAGTTGTTGAGTTTCTTTCTTTTTTTTTTTTTAAAGATTTTATTTATTTATTTGAGAGAGAGAGAATGAGAGATAGAGAGCACGAGAGGGAAGAGGGTCAGAGGGAGGAGCAGACTCTCTGCCCAGCAGGGAGCCCGATGTGGGACCCGATCCTGGGACTCCGGGATCATGACCTGAGCCGAAGGCAGTCGCTTAACCAACTGAGCCACCCAGGCGCCCTGTTGAGTTTCTTTTTGAAACAATTCTTACTACTTTTAGAGAAAGCATTTCATGATTTGTGTCTTTTCTTAGAGGTCCTCCAAAAAACAGAGAGAATTCACTTTTCAAAATAGATTGTAAATTATTCTACCTTACAATTATGATATGGAGACACTGGACTCTTTTGTAAATCTAATATACGTCATGAGATGATATTGGTGTTATATTTTCTGTAGTATGAAAAATCTTGCTACTTTAACATTCTATGAATTACTTCACCATGAACTTGACCCTAACTCATCGATTGTCCCCAATTATGCTAAAAGGAATGACATAACAAAAAAATGAAAGTATGATGAAATCATCTAGAGTGGTGGTGTCCAATATAGTAACAACTAGTCACATGTGGCTATTTAAATTTCAATGTAAATTGATTACAATTAAATAAAATTTAAACCATACTTTTTTAGTCACAAGATCTATATTTCAAGTGCTTAGTAGCCTTATGTAGCTAGACATTGGCTACTGACCATTTTGGGACAGATAAGAACATTACCATCATCAAAGAAAATTCTATTAGATAGTGCTGGTGTGGAAGGATTATGCAAGAGTGATATAAATCATTACTGTTGTCACATCCTTATTTACTTATAGAGTTGATCAGGTTTTGTTTTCTTATATGGTAGTAGAAAAGAAGTCTGGAAATAAAAACACCATCATTCTAGTTTTTTTTGCTTGTTTGTTGGTTGCTTAAAACTTTCATGATCTTTGAGAATTCTGAATCTTTCATTTCCTGCTCATAATGGCACGAGAAGAAAACTGACAGAGAAGGATATCTCAAAATTATTAGACAGATCAGACGATAAATTCAGAGAGAAAACAGTAGGACTCAAGAATCTAATGATGGTGAAACAGAAGTCTTCACTTATGAAATCCTAGACGTATTTTATTAAACTCAAAAATCAATAAGTAAACAATTTGTTTCTAAGGAAACAAAGGGAAGGACTTCACACAATATTTTACAATTTGATTTTGCTAAAAAGGAAATATCACGTTCTTTCATTTTTATGATTTCTGCACATAAGAACTTACATAGTTCATAAATGGATAAATGCTGAAGGCATTTGATAACAAAACAGTTTTTAAAATTCATTTTCTTTTTCAATTGAGTTGGTGCTTATAAATCTAAAAATGAAATGTTTGCAATTAAAGGGCAAAGATATTTTTATTGTCTTTGACAAAATTATGAACCACCAAAGTTTTTTAGAGCATTTCATTTTGACAATGCAAGTGCAAGAAGAACCAGAAACAATGACTAAATATAACACATTAGAGATGTATATTTGAAATCTGACCTCAGCATTTACAATATGGTATGTTCCAGGAGCATATATGACAGTTGTTACCCATTTTGGGTAGATATATCATCAAATCCAGGAAATATGGAATCAAAATTCAAGTCTGCTATATTTAAATTTTTATTTTTATTATGTTTTTATATATGCTGGGCCAACATGGGGCTTGAACTCACAACCCTGAGATTAAGACCTGTGTCAAGATCAAGAATCAGATGCTTAACCAACTGAACCACCCAGGTGCCCCTATATTTATTAAACTCTTATTAAAGAGTATACTAATATTGTTTTTTACTATCCCTTTATTATTACATCTAAACATTATCAAAAAAAAACCTTACAACCTAAAAATCTAAAATAACATGTCTCTTAGATCCAGATGGTAAAAGGGAATTACATTCGTTCCTGACATTATCAAGAATTAATACAATAAAGCTTACTATATTGATGTTTACATTTGCCTTAATTATAATATAGTCAAACTTATAATGATTTTAATTATAAATTTACAAATATAGATAGATCTTGAATATTGAAGAAGAAGAATAAAGTCTGAGGGCTGATACTACCTAACTTCAAGACGTTATATAGCTACAGTAATCAAGACAGTATGGTATTAATGCAAAAATAAATAGATCAAGGAACAGAATAGGGAGCTCCGAAAGAACCCCACATAAATATAGTCAACTGATCTTTAACAAAAAAGCAAAGACAACTCAATGAAGAAATGATAATCTGTTTAACAAATGCTGGAACAACTGGACATCCCCATGAAAAAAAAATCCAAACACAGACCTTACGCCTTTCACAAAAATTAACTCAAATGTATCATAGACCTAATGTAATGTGCAAAACTATAAAACTTCTAGAAGATAATACAGGAGAACTCTAGTTGACCTTGGGTTTAATGACAACTGTTTAGGTACAACACTGAAAACATAATCCATGAAAGAAAAAAAATAGATAAGTTGAACTTTACTTAAATATGTTTGCTCTTGAGAAAGACACTTTAAGACAATGAAAAGACAATGAGGAAAGTATTTGCAAAGGATATGTGTGATAAATGAGTAGTATCCAAAATGTACAAAGAATTTTTAAAACTCAACCAGAAAAACAACCCAGTTAAAAATTTGGCAAAAATCTAAATAGACACCTCACCAAAGAAGATATGCAAATGAAAAATAGCATATGAAAAGATGCTCAGCATCATATGTCATATGGAAGTACAAATTAAAATGAGATACTACCATTATTTAGAATGGCCTAAATCCAAAACACTGACAACTCCAAAAGCTGGTGAGGACATGGATCAACAGGGACACTCATTCATTGCTGGTGGGAATACAAACTGATGTAGCCATTTTGCAAGTTCATTTGCAGTTTATTACAAAGCTAAATATGGTCTTGCCAGCAATTCTATTTATGGTATAAGATAAACATTTAGATTTCTAAAATTTCATGTTTTAGTCTTAGTGACATTAATATACATTGCCTCTTCATAATCAATCTTTTGCCTTTTGTTAAATTTTTTCTAATTAAAATTTGAATGTCATTTACTCAAAGAAGTTGAAAACTTCTGTTCAAACAAAAACGTGTGTACAGATATTTATAGTAGGTATGTCCATAATTGCCAGAATTTGGAAGTAATTAAGATATTTTTCAATAGGTGAATGGATAAACAAACTCTGATATATCCAGACAATAGAATATTATTTAGCAATAAAAAGAAATGTTCTATCAAGCCACAAAAGCATGTCAGAAACTTAAATGTGTATTACTAAGTGAAAGAAAACAATCTGAAAAGACTATATGTTATATAACTCCAACTATATGATGTCCTAGAAAAGGTAAACCTATACAGCTATCTAAGAGAACAATGGTGGCCAGGGAGTTGAGGAGAGGGAAAGAACAATCCAGTGGTGAAGCACAGGGGGCTTTAGGGTAGTGAATGCATTTTGTATGATATTGTAACCATGGCTGCAGGACATTTCACATTGGTCAAAATCTTATAGAACCATACAAATTAAATTGTGAAGGCTGATGTAAATTATGCACTTTAGTTAACACTAATCTATCAATACTAGTTCATCAATTGTAATGTATGCACTACAATAATGCATGATATTAATGATGGGGGAAAATGTGAGGGGGGTAGGATATGGGTATATATGGGAACTTTGTACTTACTGTTCAATTTTTCATAAACTGAAAACTGTTCTTAAAAATAAAAGCTATTAATTAAAAAAAAAGTCTTTTGGGCCCAGATGGTAAAGAGTAATGACGACTTTTCTGATATATTAAAAGATAATCCAATAATTTTCAATACATCAATTGATTATAGTTTTCTAACCATATATTTTTCTCTTAGAAATGTGTGTGTGTGTGTGTATGTGTGTGTGTGTGTTTGTGTGTGTCTACATGTATTATAGTTCAATCAGGAGATAGAACTAGAACAATTTGAAACACTTGGGATGTTAAATATGTAGTCACTTCAGAAAAATCAACCTTGGGGGCTCCTGGGTGGCTCAGTTGGTTAAGCAGCTGATCTTCATTTTGGCTCAAGTCATGATTGCAGGGTTATGAGATTGAGCCCTGTGTTGGCTCTGTGCTGGGTGTGGAGCCTGCTTAATATTCTCTCTCTCCTTCTCCTTCTGCCCCTCCCCCCTCTAAAAAAAAAGAAAAGAAATATCAACCTTGAACTATATTTTAAAAACAGACTTATAAAAGAGAATGTTATTTAATCAGAAGTTAAAAATATTGGGGGCGCCTGGGTGGCTCAGTCGTTAAGCGTCTGCCTTCGGCTCAGGTCATGATCCCAGGGTCCTGGGATCGAGCCCCACATTGGGCTCCCTGCTCCATTTGAAGCCTGCTTCTCCCTCTCCCATTCCCCCTGCTTGTGTTCCCTCTCTCGCTGTGTCTCTCTCTGTCAAATAAAATCTTTAAAAAAAAAAGAAGTTAAAAATATTGGATATCACTTATGCTTATTTTCTCAATATTAGCTTTTTCTTGTCAAAATAATTTCTTATCCAGTTTTTATTATTGATTAAATTGACTTAAAATTAACTGCAAAAGATACATTGTCATCTGTACAATACATACATTCCATCATTTGGGAGTTATTTTTGACTGCCTTTTTACGAAGATAATTTGTGTGCTTAAAATAATGTTAAAACTTCTAAAATAAGCTTGATTAGAACTTCATAATAACCTTGATTAGGAAAGGCCAGTTAGGAATATATTGTATTAGGAGGGTATGTGCTATGCTGAGTGCTGTGAATTGTGTAAGACTGTTGAATCACAGACCTGAACCTCTGAAACAAATAATACATTATGTTAAAGAAAAGAAGAAGATAGTAGGAAGGGAAAAATGAAGGGGGGGAAATTGGAGGGGGAGATGAACCATGAGAGACTATGGACTCTGAGAAACAAACTGAGGGTTCTAGAGGGGAACGGGGTTGGGGGGGTGGGTTAGCCTGGTGATGGGTATTAAAGAGGCCATGTATTGAATGGAGCACTGGGTGTTATACACAAACAATGAATCATGGAACACTACATCAAAAACTAATGATGTGATGTATGGTGATTAATATAACAATAATAAATAAATAAATAAATAAATGAATGAATATATTGTATTAGTTTAATATATGATTTAATTTTTGTTAAAATTTGGAATTTCTGCTCACAAATATATACTCTTGAGATTTAATAACAAAAAATGTTTACTTCTATTAATAACAGAAACTTTATAGTAACATATTGAGTCCCTGCACTCAGATCACTTAAAATATTTGGTGACTCATTTATTTTAAATAATTCAATATTTCAGGGACAAATAAAATATTCTTTTACATATAAAAGAAAAAATATGAGGGATTGGTGAAATAGATGAAGGGGATTTAGAGGTACAAACTCCCAGTTATAAAAGAAAGATATCCTGGGGATGTAATGTGCAGCACAGGGAATATAGTCAATAGTATTGTAATCACTTTGTACAGTGACTGATGCTAACTAAACTTAAGGTGATCATTTTGTAATGTATAAAAATATCAAATCACTATGATGTACAACTGAAACTAATAAGATATTGTATGCCAATTATACTTCTATTAAAAATTAAAGAAAACACATTAGGATCTCAAATAGAGGTTGAAACTTTATTAATGTAGATAAATGTATCTTTTTGTCAAGGAGCATAGATTACTTCATAATTCTAGCATGTATACATTTCATGAGCTTTGCAAAATATTTTGAAATCTTAAAAAATCCTTTCAAAGTATCCTTAGTCATTAATGTGGCATTTTGTTAATTGAAGTAACTATTTTAATTTTTGAAAATTTAACCTAAAGATAGTTCTCATTTCACCTTTCCTGACTCCTTTTACACTGGCCTCTGGACCACAAATAATTTGTGGTTGACCAGGCAATTATATAATCAGCATTTCACGAGTGAGATGCCAAATGAATGAGATATGTTATTTTAAAAATCTACTTGTAACACTCACCTTTCTAATAAACCTAGATAGCCTGAAATATTTAATCAAGTGTTTTCTATAATAAATAGACAAGTGGTAGAAGTATAATTAGTACAACAAATGGGGGACAATTTAAAAGACATTGACCTGGGCTAGAGAGTTTAGGGAACACTGAGTAAGTGGGAACTTGATTTTATAATATGCATATATAAACATTTATTTATATTATAAGCAAAGAATGGCACTGTTACCAAATGGTAAATACTAAACAACTATTAATGATAGCATAAGATTTCATAATTTGATGAATTTTATATATATATATTGAATACTTATATATTTATATATTAATATTTATATTTATATACCATTGAATATTCTACATATAATTTACCATAATACACACATATACACAGAGACTTAAAATTTTGGGTTCTTATTTATCCAATATTGGCATTTCAATGCCATAGTGCCATAGTACTAAAATGAGTTCTTAGAACATTCATTATTCTGAAATATTTTACTAATCTGTCTCTTCTGTTTCTCCTTTTCAATAACAGCTGACTTTTTATAAAATTTTTGTCAGTGTCACAAATAGAAAATTAATGTTCAGTTATTTTCTTCTTGTCTGTGTTTTGTTCATATTTCTTTCTGTTTGTGCAGATACATTATTCTTACTGAGAATTAAACTCTGACTTATACAATCTGTTCTTCTAAAAATTAAATCAAATAAAAAGTTATTGTTTTCAAAGAGATCTGCATAAAAATAGAATGATGAATTAGAATTTCCGTCTATAAAAAGAAAGAGAGTGGCATTTTCCACCTTCTAATTTCTTATCAAACTTTCCTTTCCACAATTACACAGGATTTTAATTTCAAGTATAGACGTAACTTTCCATTACTGTAGGGTTATATATTTGGTCTTGTCACTCACCACAGTGGCAACTCTTTTGTTCTAGGAGTCCAAAATGCTAAAAATTCCTCCATTTGGCCCAATCTTTGTGGTTATTCATGATGGGACCATTGTAAAACAATGTGGAAATCCTAAATTTATGTTCCACAAATTCTAGACTAATCACCTTCTTCCTTTTCCAATTCTTTCTCTGTTCCCCCGTTTACATCCATGGAAATTTCCACATCATGCATATTGCACATGTGTACCTATGCAGAGCCATGAAGACCACACCCACTTTGTTCAATTTGCTTTAATTTTAATGCAAACTGTTGTTCAATGCCCACTCTCCATTCTCCACTCTACATTTCATCTCTGGGGAATGTTCTGCATCTGTAAAGGAACATTCAGCATTATCATCAGTTAGTTTTAATTACCTTCACATACTTGAATGGTGGTATGCTAGATGCTAAAATAAATATTTTAAATAGATATGGTCTCTGCCTTCTAGCCACATACATATTAAACCATGATAAAATGAGTTGCTATTTTTAATTGGATAGTAAGTGTAACATTTTTCATGTAAAACTTCCTAAAAAATGAGGCAATTCAATTGCCTTCCTCCATGAAGTGCATTTAATAATGCACACTGAAATATAGTGAACAGCAAAAAATGCCCAGAAAGTGTATATATAATAGCTCCATGTTAGACTCCCAAGAAATTAAAAATGACTTTGGCTGCTAACAATTGGCATCTGACAGCTAAGCTTAAATATTCTCAACATAAATAAACAATTCTCTAGAATCTAAACAAGAATTAGCTAGAGCTACCCTGTGACTATGGGGTGGAAGAAGGTCTGAAACAAGACAGAGACCAGGACACTCAGCAACCACAAAAAATTAGCATGATTAATTGCTGCATCTTTATAATAATAAATCTAATCCTGCTTTGATGTTTTTGCTTTCTAGGTAAAAGTTACCAACATACACATGTTTGATTTGTCTCCATTACTGACAGCATTCAATCCAGAATCCTCTTTAGAATATTTAGGACAAACCCAAATTCTGTAACAAGGCTCTTTGAACTCTTTCTTACCAGTACCCAGAGATTCATCTGGTATGCCTCTTCTTTGCCAAAGTAAACTAAACATATCTGATTTGCTTGACTATTGGTGGGTTTCTGGTGATGTGTCTTTGGCTGGTGACCTTTAATATCTTTATGACTTAATTTTTATTATTTTATTTTATTACATGTGGAAAATTAGAGTTAAATTAGTAATTACATAATGTTTTTAGATACTTCTTGACTTTATATATAAATGAAAAAGTTCAAGTCAAATGCTGATAACCTGGGTCCTCTCAACATATCAAATTACAGAATTTTCCACATTTTGAAAGACATGTTGGTAAAATAAGAAATAGGAAAGAAAAGGTGCTATAGGCTGAATGTCTGTGTCCCTCTAAAATTCATATGTTGAAACCTAATTCCCAATGTGATGTATTAGCAGGTGGGGCTTTTGGAAGGTTATGACCAGGCTTAGTGTTCTTATAAGAGACCCCAAAGAGCTCCTTAGCCCCTTCTGCCATGTGCAGACACAGAGAGGAGATAGCCGTCTATGAACCAGGATGAAGCCCCTTACCTGCTCCTTGATCTTGGACTTCCAGCCTCTAGAACTGTGAGAAATAAACTTCTTTGGTTTATAAGCCACACGGTCTATGGGTATTTTTTTTTTAAATAATTTTTATTGTTATGTTAATCACCATACATTACATCATTAGTTTTTGATGTAGTGTTCCATGATTCATTGTTTGTGTATAACACCCAGTGCTCCACGCAGGATGTGCCCTCTTTAATACCCATCACCAGGTTAACCCATCCCCCACCCCTCTCCCCTCTAGAACCCTCAGTTTGTTTTTCAGAGTCCATCGTCTCTAATGGTTCGTCTCCCCCTCTGACTTACTCCCCTTCATTCTTCCACTCCTGCTATCTTCTTCGTTTTTTTTTTTTCTTAACATATATTGCATTACTTGTTTCAGAAGTACAGATCCATGATTCATCAGTCTTGTACAATTCACAGTGCTCACCTCTATGGGTATTTTTGTTATAGCACCTTGAACTAACTAAGGCAAGTAGCATTTGTTGAAAATTCATTAAATGCCATAAACAAATTGTTTAGTTTGATCCTTGTAGAAATGAATTATCTAATTTGTAATCAAAGCTCAAACAGTTTTAGCAATTGTCCCAAGTTAAAGAAAATAAATGTTGAAATTTGAAGATAATCTCAGTTTGGGCTCTAAAATATGCTTGCTGCAGAATTTGTTTCAATAAGAACAAGAGGAAAATTAATGAAACTAACTTAACATAATTGAAAGTATTTAAAATATTTTAATAATTTCAATTAGTATTAAACTAAAAATAACTAAAACACAGCAAGCAATAATTAAAAATCATAATCAGATTGACATTTCTTTATCAAAATTGAAAAAAAAAAAGTCTGGTTCTCCTGGTACACCTCTGATCTTCACTCATAAATACTCTCCAGTCATCCCTCTACTCTGGTCTTACTAATATTTTTTTTTATTTAAGTATATGTATAATATAAATATAATGTATACTTATATATAAATATGTAGAGAAATACAACATACAATCATATAATTTAATATAATATGTAATAAAATATATATTTACTTATAAACACATTATATATATGTTATATACTAACACACACACACACACACACACACACACACTTTCCTTCAATTCCATTCCCACTTCTCAAATTGTACTACTTACCACCTCTGCTTTATTATTTTTCCCATGGAACTTAATATACAGCATGCTATATGTTGTTTTTATTTATTTTGCTTTTCTGTCATTCCTACGTAGAACGGATGCTATAAGAAAACTGGAGTTTATTGCTGGTGGTGGTGGTGGTAATTTTGACACATGAAGACAATCCTAATTTGTTTTGTTAATGTTATTTTTTGGTCACTTATGTAACCCCAGTGCCTAAAATAATGCCTGTTCCATAGTAGGCAATCAATAAGTTCTTGTTGAATAAATAAATAAAAACAAAATAAAGTGAGGATTTTAAAAGACCAGTACTTAGATTTAACATTTTAGGATTTTATGTAATTTTATATCACACAGAAATTCTAAACGTAAACTATAACTTTATCACAAACAAAAACTTTCCAATATTAAAAAAAAATGAAGTGATTCAATTCAGAAATGCAATCCTGGGGGCTCTACTTTTTCAACTTTATCTTATATATTTCAGTTGATTCATTTTCATGTGGATAAATATTTCTAGATCACCTGTTATATTCCAGGGACTTGTTAACTAATAAAAATGTCATGATTACAAGTCTACCATTTGCTAGTTGTGTGAACTTGGCCAAATGACTCAACCACTATAACCTTCAGTGTCTTTGTCCATAAACTGTGACTAGAGGGGTTAACTACTCACCAGGTTTTTATGTTGATGCCCTAACATGAGACATGAGATGAAATCATGCCTGTGAAGCAATTTAGCACTGCCCCTGGCCCACTGGAGTCATCCAATTAATATTTTTCCTATCACTTGTCAGTAATGGTGAAGTTGACGAAGAAAACATAATGGATATGCCAATGTATTTACAAAGACAAAGAATATCTCGTATAGAATGTAAAAATTGTCTAATTTTAAAAGCACAGATAGGACAACATGTTTATGCATAACAAAGTTACTTTCATACAATAAAGTCCATCAAGGCTCTTCAGATACCCCACTGTCATTGACTCTGCCAAAATAATTACTCTTCCTACCCCACCCACAGGCATACACACGCATCAAGTCACCATGTGGGACATAATTAGAAGTTCTAACCTTTAATAAGGATATTTCCTTTATTTATCTTCCTTGTCAAGAATGATATTCAGGCAAGAATTACCTTCCTCTGAATGTGATTAATACCAGTGAGAGTAGTTGTATTTCACTTTGCTGAAGGTTTTGCTGCACACATACGGCACTTCAGGATAGTTTGAAATGATTTTAAATGTAGATGAAGAGATTTGCTTCTGTTGAGATAAATGGGAAGGGAGTAGCATTTACTTACAGTGTATTTCTAGCACCTGCATGGCCACCTGAGGGGTGGCATTGAGAGATTCATGGTCTACTCTGCAGATCACAGCCACGCCATCATCGCTCCGGTCCACTCGGAAATCCAGTGTGCTGCTGACAGTGAATGTTTTGCGATTTGCATCCTCTTCTTTTAAATATTTTACATCTGAAAATAAAATGTAAGTTTTAAAAATTCTGTGACATTATCTTTCAAAATGTAACAGATTTCATTTACTCAAGACACAACTGGAAGCACCATTTTCCTCTCTTTTTCAATTTTTTAAAAAGCAAATATTTGTTTATTTAACATTTAATCCATTTTGTTTTGAGCAAATAAAAATACTTCAGAAATAAAACTTAAAATATAACTGCATAAATAAAATAAAAGGGTGGGACACAGAACTATATTCCTTTAGTGACAGGTTTTTTGGTTTGTTTTTTTTATACTCCATTTGAGAAATCAGGCCATTTTACAATATTAATCTCCTTTCTTTAGATTTAAGTTTTAAGTAAGTATAATCTTAATTCTGTGAGCCTCAAGTACAGTTGGGAAGGCCAAATTCACAACATCAGGTTATGCCTAAAAGAAAGTGCAATGTATTTGAGCTATGATTTCAACATGAACAATATGAGATGAACATAATTGCTAAAGAATACCTACAATGAGAAAGTTGTCATCTTTTATAAAGAAAAGGAAGAAGAGATGGATTCAAAAATTCTCAACAAAATACCAGCAAATCGAATACAATAATACATTAAAGGAATCATTCACCACAATCAAGTAGGATTTATTACTGGGCTGCAAGGGTGATTCAATATTCACAAATCAACCAATGTGATACACCACATTAATGAAAGAATAAGAATCATATGACCCTATCAATAGATGCAGAAAAAGCATTTGACCAAGTACAGCATCCATTCTTGATAAATCCCTCAACAAAGTAGGGATAGAGGAAATATACCTCAACCTCATAAAGGCCATATACAAAAGACAAACGGTGAATATAAACCTCAATGGTGAAAAACAGAGCTTTTCCTCTATGGTCAAGATGAAGACAGGGATGTCCACTCTCACCACTGTTATTTAACATAGTACTGGAAGTCCTAGCTTCAGCAATGAGACAACTCAAAGAAATAAAAGGCATCCAACTTGGCAAGGAAGAAGTCAAACTTTCACTATTCACAGGTTACATGATACTCTATGTAGAAAGCCTGAAAGACTCCACCAAAAAGTTGCTAAATCTGATACATGAATTCAGTAATGTCACAGGATACAAAATCAACGTACAGAAATCTACGACATTTCTACACACCAATAAGGAAGCAGCAGAAAGAGAAGTCAAGAAAATGATCCCATTTATAATTACACCAAAAACCATAAGATACCTAGGAATAAACCAAAGAGGTAAAAGAACTGTACTTTGAAAACCATATAACACTTATGAAAGAAATTGAAGAAGACACAAAGAAATGGAAAAAAAAAAAAAAACATTCCATGTTCCTAGATTGGTAGAACAAATATTGTTAAAAGCAATCTACACATTTAATGCAATCCTTATCAAAATACCAACAGTGTTTTTCACAGAGATAGAACAAACAATCCTAGAATTTGTATGGAACCACAAAAGAACCTGAATAGCAAATGCAATCTTGAAAAAGAAAAACAAAGCTGGAGGTATCAAGCTATATTACCAGCTGTAGTCATCAAGACAGTATGGTACTGGCACAAAAACAGACACATTGATCAATAGAACAGAATAGAAAACCCAGAATTGGACCCACAACTCTATGGTCAACTAATCTTTGACAAAGAAGGAAAGAATATCCAATGGAAAAAACACAATCTCTTCAACAAATGGTGTTGGGAATACTGGACTGTACAACATGCAAAAGAATGAAACTGGACCACTTTCTTATACCATATGCAAAAATAAATTCAAAATGGTTGAAAGACCTAAATATGAGATGGAAACCATCAAACTATGAGAGGAGAACCCAGGCAGTAAATTCTTTGACCTCAGCTGTAGCAACTTCTTACTAGACATGTTGCCAGAGGCAAGGGAAACAAAAGCAAAAATGAACTATTGGGACTTCATCAAGATAAAAAGCTTCTGCACAGCAAAGGAAACAATCAACAAAACTAAAAGACAGTCTACAGAATATAAGATATTTGCAAATGACATATCTGATAAAGGGTTAGTGTCCAAAATGTATAAAGAATGTATCAAACTCAACACCCAAGAAACAAATAATCCAGTTAAGAAATGGGCAGAAGACATCAATGGGCAGAAGACATCAATAGATACTTTTCCAAAGAAGACATCCAGATGGTTAACACACACATGAAAAGATGCTCAACATCACATTTCCCATCACAGGGAAATACAAATCAAATACAAATCAAAACGGCAATGAGACACCAGCTCACACCTGTCAGAATGGCTAAAATTAACAACACAGGAAATGATAGATGCTGGCGAGGATGTAGATAAAGGGGAACACTCTGACACTGTTGGTGGGAATGCAACTGGTGCAGCCACTCTGGAAAACAGTAAGGAGTTTCCTCGAACAGTTAAAAATAGAAGTACCCTATGATCCAGCAATTGCACTACTAGGTATTTACCCAAAGGATATAAAAATTCTGATTCAAATGGACACATACATCCTGATGTTTATAGCAGCACTATCAACAATAGCCAAGTTATGGAAGTAGCCCAAATATCCATCAACTGATGAATGGGTAAAGAAAATGTGGATTACTTAGTCATCAAAAATAATGAAATCTTGCCATTTGCAATGACATGGTTAGAGCTAGAGAGTTGTGATGAGCACTGGATGTTTATGTAAGTGATGAATCACCAAATTCTACTCCTGAAACTATTATACTATATGTTAACTAATTGGAATTTAAATAAAAACTTGAAACAAAAAAAAAGAAAGAAGATTTTATTTAAAAAAAAGGAAAGAGGACAGTCATCTGGATAATTCGAGTATTTAAAAATATATATTTGCAGTGAAATTTACATTGAGATAAATGCTCTTCATTTGGCTGAAGAATTTATTTCAGCATGAATTATTCCTCAAGATGTGTATTCATTTATTGATATTTAAACTTACTGTGCATGATTAAGATTCATTGTTTCTTTTTGTTTGTTTGTTTTAAGATTCATTGTTAAACGGTACACTCAGGGATTATTTGTTCTTTATGGAAAAGAGGTTTAATAATATTTTCATTTAATTTAAAATTTCTTAAGTCTAAAGTAGTTGATAAGAAGAGGGTAATTTTAATGGATTAGAAATCAAAATGATAGGCTAAATTAAGATTTTCAATGTAGTTGAGGAAGGAAGCTATTCCATTTTCTTACTCTTTTCAAGATTTTCAATGTAGTTGAGGGAGAAAGCTATTCCATTTTCTTACTCTTTCATTTCAAATGAACAATGATAATTTCAGGAAAAGAGTTACGTTGAATAAAATGCATAAAATATTTTATTTTACTATGTATTAAATAATCAGGAAACGACAGATGTTGGTGAGGATGCGGAGAAAGGGGCACCCTCCTAAACTGTTGGTGGGATTGCAAACTGGTGTAGCCACTCTAGAAAACAGTATGGAGGTTCCTCAAAAAGTTGAAAATAGATCTACCCTATGACCCAGCAATTGCACTACTGGGTATTTACCCTAAAGATACAAATGTAGTGATCTGAAGGGGTATGTGCACCCCAATGTTCATAGCAGCAATGTCCACAAGAGCCAAACTATGGAAAAAGCCAAGATGTCCATCAACAGATGAATGGATAAAGAAGATGTGGTATATATACACAATGTATATATACCATATATATATATATATATATATATATATATATATACACACACACAATGGAATATTATGCAGCCATCAAATGAAATCTTGCCATTTGCAATGACGTTGATGGACCTAGAGGGTATTATGCTAAGCAAAAGAAGCCAATCAGAGAAAGACAAGTATCATATCATCTCACTGATACGCAGAATTTGAGAAACAAGACAGAGGATCATAGGGGAAGGGAGGGAAAAATGAAACAAGACGAAACCGGAGAGAGAGACAAACCATAAGAGACTCTTAATCTCAGGAAACAAACTGAGGGTTGCTGGAGTGGAGGGGGGTGGCAGGGTTGGGGTGGCTGGGTGGTGGACATTGGGGAGGGTATGTGCTATGGTGAGCACTGTGAAATGTGTAAGACTGATGAATCACAGACCTGTACCCCTGAAACAAATAATACATTATATGTTATTAAAAATAAAATAAATAAAACATTTAAAGACATATTAATTACAACGAAGTAATATAAGTTCAGCTTCTCCATTGTTGTGCTCTATGCAAAGATTTGACTTTGAAAGTAATACTGAATTTGAGGTATTTGGTGGGTAGATATTTGCATGGTCCATTGAGTTTTACTTTTTTCCAGAGAAGTCTGACTTTATCTTATTTGATTAAAAAATAGAATAAATATTAGTAAAGGATAAAACTAGATAAATGTTCCATGTCTTACTCTTGAAAATGTATGATTGTGTTCACAAATTAAGAAAAAATTACCTAATTAAGACTTTACCAGTAAAATTTTTTTGTGATTTAGACAGTTCTGAGAGTAAGAAAAATTTCTAACATTTGAAAAGTAGAAAATTTCTAACATTTGAAAAACAGAAGAACAAAATAGCTCAATTATATCTTTTTAACTATAAATCAATCATACAGGATACAGGATTTTTCATAAATGTTTTATGAAATAACTCATTTTTGCTAACCAAAGTCATTTCTGAGATTTTTGCATTTGAAAATTAGTTTCAATCTCAGTTTAAAAAATATTAGGGTAAAAGATGGAATTATTTCCTTTCAGTCAAAATATGTCAGGAAAATACAGCCCTTTGTTATATTAAATATATATATTTGTAGCCCTTTGTTATATTAAATATATATATTTGTAGCCCTTTGTTATATTAAAATATGTATATATATATACGAGATCTTTTACTTTTCAGTGTTTTATAGATTTATACAAAATGTCTCCTCATTTTTATATTTTATATTCTTTCCTATAAATCCATGTCCAACATTTTCTGGTTTGTAGTTCTAAGTAGTGGCAGTATAAGAAGACCTAGATCTCTTAACAAACCACTTTTATAATTATGTTATACAATATATGAAAAATTATTCTAAAATATTGCTAATTGTTTAATTTTAATGACAGCTGTATTTTTTTAAAGATTTTATTTATTTATTCATGAGAGACAGAGAGAGAGAGAGAGAGAGAGAGAAGCAGAGGGAGAAGCAGGCTCCCCGCTGAGCAGGGAGCCCAATGCAGGACTCGATCCCAGGACCCTGGGATCATGACCTGAGCCGAAGGCAGACGCTTAACCATCTGAGCCACCCAGGCACCCATGACAGCTGTATTTTAAGAACCCACACATCTGCTTTCTTTAGCCGATTCCTTTACAAAATTATCACTTAATGTAATATTAATTGGATACATAAAATCTGATAGCAATTGTATATAACATAAAATTTTAATGAGCATCATTCAAATAGAGTAAACAAAAGTATAATTTGTTGCTTTTAATATTAGCTTATGGGACAGCCTATAGGGTTCCTAGAAGCTCTAAAATTGAATAAGAAAAAAAATCAAGAAGAGCCAATCATATTATCTTTTCCTATATTTTATGCTGATCTCCTCCTTACCCCCACCCTCCAAAAAATACAGGCAGGAAATAGTACTTGAAATTTATGTCTATTTTGGCTTTCTAGCTTTATAAAATAACTGATGTATTCACAGTTGTAGAATCAATAGAAATTTTCTTTATATTGCTCAGTTAATTTGTTCATTGCATGTGTACTCTTGTTTCAAGTTCTGTCTTGCTTCAGGGTTTCCATTTGTTCTACTCTGGCATGTGCTTTCACTACATTGCGATCTAGAGCAGTATTTTTCAAAATGGAATGTACAGGGGCTCCTGGGTGGCTCAGTTGATTAAGTGACTGCCTTTGGCTCAGGTCATGATCTCAGGGTCCTGGGATTGAGCCCCACATGAGGCTTCCTGTTCAGTGGGAGGCCTGCTTCTCCCTCTCCCACTGCCCCTGCTTGTGTTCCCTCTCTCGCTCTCTGTCAAATAAATAAAATCTTAAAAAAAATGGAATGTACATATATATCACCTTTGGATCTTGGTAAAATGCAGACTCTGATTTAATATTCGGTGGGCTAGAGCCTGAAAGTCTGTTGCTGGCCCATGGACATATTTTGAGGAGCAAGGGTAAAGTAGATTATTTATCAATACCAGAGATGTAACCAAAGATGAAGAGGAAATATTGGGACTTACTCTAACCCCCTTTCTCTCTTCATCTCAATCTCTCTCTCTATCATTTTAATTTCCTCTCTTCCTAACCTCCCATTCTATCTTTACTATTTTAAAATATGTATTTCTTCTTATTTTTTTTACATTTTTCAAAATGTGCATTTCATACATTATATAGCATATTGGTATGATGGTCAACACAAGTTGAGATCAAGCAAAAACAGAGGTGATTGTAGGATTACTTTCCCTCATAATCCTTGCTGCCACCCTTCTATCTTTTTTCCAAAAAAGGTTCTGGACTTTTAGCACTTGTTCACAAATAATACAAACAGTGGTTGCTTCCGGTGGGTAGCAGTTCAGAACTGCCTTATTATGCTATCACTGTCTACATTAGAAATTTTCTGTAATAAAAAAAGTTAGAAAGAAATCTGCTTAGGAAAATTCTTCAAGTGTGGTTCTAAACAGAAGTTATTTTCCTGAATATTTCTTGAATGTGAAGTCTCAAAATAAGTAATTATCTACCAGTTTTTATATTTTTCTTTATGAGACTTGGAATGTAGAATAGTAGTCTGCTTATATTTGGGATTTTAGATCTTGATCTCACCAAGAGCCAAGGTGGAAAAAACAAAACAAAACAAAACAAAACAAAACAAAACATAAAAGCAGATGTAATCATGAGTGAGACACGCAGAGCCTCTAAATTAACAAATTTAGAAGCCCTGAATCAGGTTAGCTAAGGAACAAAGGTCATCTGCGTGTTTTTTGTTTTGTTTTGTTTTGTTTTGTTTTGTTTTTTTACATATAAAACTTCTCATAATATAACAAATCTCAGAAGCTACATCCATATCCATCTTTCCAGATTTATAATGTTAGGTCACCTGCCTCTATGTCTATAGTTTCCAGCCTCTTTTGGATTGAATTTTTCCATAGGAAATCATCTAAAGTGCAGTTCCTTGGAAAGTCACCTTGTCTCCACAGTGGTTCTAATCACCCTGAGTACTGCAATCTGAATATTTGTGATGCATTTCCTTTCTGCACTTTTGTGATTTTAATCCCATCTAAATAGATCCAGAAAGAACATACTCCCATTCTTATTAAGGGCAATCTTGTTTCGCATCCTGTGGAAGCCTTCTTTCTCAGACGTGCACCTAACATGGGCCAGTTTCCTTTTAATCCATGGGAAGGCCAATAAGCCATAGCCACCCTGGGAACAAGGTAAGATTTAGACACAGCTTCCAGCTGGTCCCATTACTGGGAATGCCATAACTTCTCATCACTGAGACACATCTGTTAGGAATTATGTAGGACATTATGTAACTTCTCCTGATCTAGTTGGGCCTTTAATTTCCTGGCCATGACCAAAGCTGCAGGGTTGCAGTGTTTACCCCAGATATTGATACTTCTGTAGAACTTAAACTTCACTATTATTTTCAGAGTCTGGGTTTGTTCCAGTGTTTTATTGTGGATCAGATGATAATTTTAGGGAATTATTCTGAATCCATATTAATGGTACTTTAATGATTTGGCAATTTGTTAGTAAGCTGAATGTATGCCCTCTTGTCATAGAGAAGAGAAAATGTGAGCATTATACAAGGTAATTTTATGTCAAAAATTTGAAGTGATCATTTTGGACAACTGAATATGTTGTGTAATATCTGTTTAAAAGAAGCTCTATAGATCAAAATTCTAAAACTAAACACAATTTTTAGAAGATAACCAACTCTCTGTTACTTTTTTTTTTTAAGATTTTATTTATTTATTTGAGAGAGAGAGAATGAGAGATAGAGAGCACGAGAGGGAAGAGGGTCAGAGGGAGAAGCAGACTCCCCACTGAGCGGGGAGCCCGATGTGGGACTCGATCCTGGGACTCCAGGATCATGACCTGAGCCGAAGGTAGTCGCTTAACCAACTGAGCCACCCAGGCGCCCTCTCTGTTACTTTTTTAAATTGACATAAAGTAACTATGCCTGATTAACTCATTCGGTAACTTAGATGCATGTTATATTTTTTTAAGATTTATTTATTTAGAGGAGCAAGATAGCAGAGGAGTAGGAGACCTAAATTTCGTCTGGTCCCAGGAATTCAGCTAGATAGGTATCAAACCATTCTGAACACCTACGAACTCAACAGGAGATTGAAGAAAAGAATAGCAGCAACTCTCTGAACAGAAAAGTGACCACTTTCTGGAAGGTAGGACGTGCAGAGAAGTGAATTTGAGGTGAAATTCGGGAAGATAGACGGCGGGGGTAGGGGCCTCGGACATCCGCTACTGGCAAGTGATACAGCCATGGAGCACAAAATCGGAACTTTTAGAAGTCAGCTCTGCTGAGGGTTGTAGCTCCAGTGGCTAAGCAGGGGTGGAATGCTTGCCGGGACAGTGTGGTCTCAGGACCCTCAGGGTCACAGAAAGACCAGGGGTGCCTGAGTGCACTAGAGCTCCCAGGTATTGGGGCAAGGAGACCAGGGAGGGAAGCTGGCTGCAGAGACAGAGCAGAGGCTAGGCTCTCAGCTCAGGGTCACTGTAAACTGTGATCTGTGGCACAGTCGGGCCACTGCTCTTCCAGCAAGGACCCAACAAGTGGCAGATCCGGGGAGACACCTCTTCCTCCCCCCGGGAAGAGTGGCACAGGAGACTGTAGGGATCTGCTGGGTTTGTAGACTCCACACGGGGTCATGTGCTAGAGATAGAAATGCTCAGTTACAGGCCAGGTGAGCACGGAGTGCGGCTGGAGACCAGGGAGATGGGAGTGACTAACTGCTTTTCTCTGGGGGCTCACTGGGGAGGGGGGTCCTGAGTTGTTGGCTCCTCCAGGGCAGAGATTGGGAGGCTGCCATTGTCACTCTCATCCTCCAAAGCTGTACCAAAAGCTCACAGGGAACAAAATCTGCTCGGGTTTGCTCTGTGAGAGCAAACCCGAGCGGATTACTTGGCCCGGCCCCCAGCAAGGGTGGGGCAATTCTGTCTCCCACAAAGACATTTGAGAATCACTGCAACAGGCCCATCCACCAGATCAGCAAGAACAGCCAGCCAAGACCAAGTTTACCAATCAATGAGAATGGCAGAAATCCAGCGCTAGGGGAATACTGCACAAAGAATTCATGGCTTTTTTCCCCATGATTCTTTAGTCTTTCAAAGTTAATTTTTTTTATTTTTCCTTTTATTCTTTTTCTATTTTTTTGAATTTTTCTTGTTCCCTTTTTCGACCAACATCTTATCAATCCCTTTTTAAAAAATCTTTCTTATTTTTCATTTTTAGAGTCATATTCTATCCTTTCATTGTAGTTAACCTTATTTTCGGTATATATATAAGTTGTTCTCTCTTTAAAAATTTTGGGATACAGTTTCTTCTAACAGACCAAAATATACCCTAAATCTCTAGTGTATGGCTTTGTTCTAGTCTCCTGACTTATCACATTCTCTCCCATTTTTTTTAAATTTCTCTTCTTTCTTTTTTCAACCACCTTATCAATTTCTTTTATAAAATCTTTTATAATTTTCATCTTTACAGTCATATTCTATCCCTTCATCCTATTTACCCTTATTTTTGTACATATAGAGGTTTTTCTTTCTTTAAAATTTTGGGAGGCAGTTTCTTCTAACAGACCAAAATACGCCCAAAATCTAGTGTGTGGCACTGATCTATTCACCAGCCTGATCCTATTTGATCATATTCTTTTTTTTTTTCTTTTTTCTTTCTTTCCCTTTCTTTTCCCTCGGTTTCAGGTCTCTTCTGATTTGTTTAGTGTATATTTTTCTGGGGTCATCGTTACCCTGTTAGCATTTTGTTCTCTCATTCATCTGTTCTCCTCTGGACAAAATGACAAGATGGAAACAATCACCTCAAAAAAAAAAAAAAAAAAGAACAAGAGGCAGTACGGACTGCCAGGACCCAATCAAAACAAACATTAGTAAGATGTCGGAACTAGAGTTCAGAATGACTATTATAAAGAAACTAGCTGGGCTCAAAAAAAGCATGGAAGAGAAGGGAAACCCTTTCTGGAGAAATAAAAGAACTAAAATCTAACCAAGTTGAAATCAAACAGGCTATCAATGAGGGGCAATCAGAAATGGAGGCTCTAGCTGCTAGGATAAATGAAGCAGAGGAGAGAATCAGTGATATAGAAGACCAAATGATGGAGAATAAAGAAACTGAGAAAAAGAGAGATAAACAACTACTGGATCATGAGGGCAGAATTCAAGAGATAAGTGATACCATAAGATTAAACAAAATTAGAATAATTGGGATCCCACAAGTAGAAGAAAGAGAGAGGGGGGCAGAAGGTATACTGGAGCAAATTATAGCAGAGAACTTCCCTAATTTGGGGAAGGAAACATGCATCAAAATCCAGGAGGCACAGAGAATCCCCCTCAAAAATCAATAAAAATTGGTCAACACCCCAACATCTCATAGTAAAACTTACGAGTCTCAGAGACAAAGAGAAAATCCTGAAAGCAGCCAGAACAAGATGTCTGTAACCTACAATGATAGAAACTGGATTGGCAACAGACCTATCCACAGAGACCTGGCAGACCAGAAAGTACTGGCATGATATATTCAGAGCACTAAATGAGAAAAATATGCAGCCAAGAAACTATATCTAGGCAGGCTGTCATTGAAAATAGAAGGAGAGATAAAGAGCTTCCAGGACAAACAAAACCTAAAAGAATTTGCAAACATGAAACCAGCCCTACAAGAAATATTGAAAGGGCTCCTGTAAGCAAAGAAAGAGCCTAAAAGTAACATAGACCAGAAAGGAACAGAGACAACATACTGTAACAGTCATCTTACAGGCCATACAATGGCACTATATTCATATATTTCAATAGTTACCCTGAATGTAAATGGCATAAATGCCCCAACTGAAAGACACAGGCTATCAGATTGGATAAAAAAACAAGACCTATCAATATGCTGTCTGCAGGAGACTCATTTTAGACCCAAAGACACCTCCAGATTGAAAGTGAGGGGGGTGGAAAACAATTTACCATGGTAATGGACATCAAAAGAAAGCTGGGATGGCAATCCTTATATCAGACAAATTAGATTTTAATCCAAAGACTATAATAAGAGATGAGGAAGGGCACTATATCATACTTAAAGGGTCTATTCAAAAGAAGATCTAACAATTGTAAATATCTATGCCCCTAATATGGGAGCAGCCAATTAATAACAAAAGCAAAGAAACACATCGACAACAATACAATAATAGTAGGGGAGTTTAACAACCCCTTCACTGAAATGGACAGACCATCTAAGCCAAAGATCAACAAGGCAATAAAGACTTTAAATGACCCATTGGACCAAATGCACTTCACAGATACATTCAGAACATTCCATCCCAAAGCAACAGAATACACATTCTCTAGAGAAGAATAGATCACATCCTAGGTCAGAAATCAGGTCTCAACCAGTACCAAAAGATTGGGATCATTCCCTGCATATTTTCAGACCACAACACTTTGAAACTAGAACTCAATCACAAGAGGAAAGTCACACAAAACTCATATACATGGAGGCTAAAAAGCATCCTACTAAAGTATGAATGGGTCAACCAGGAAATTAAAGAAGAATTAAAAAAATCATGGAAACAAATGAAATGAAAACACAACTGTTCAAAATCTTTGGGATGCAGCAAAGGCAGTCCTAAGAGGAAAGTATATAGCAACACAAGCATTTCTCAAGAAACAAGAAAGGTCTCAAATACACAACCTAACCCTAACCTAAAGGAGCTAGGAAAGAACAGCAAATAAAGCCTAAACCCAGCAGAAGAGAAATAGTAAAGATCAGAGCAGAAATCAATGAAATAGAAACCAAAAGAACAGTAGAACAGATCAATGAAACTAGGAGCTAGTTCTTTGAAAGAATTAATAAGATTGATAAACCCCTGTCCAGACTTATCAAAAAGAAAAGATAAAGGACCCAAATCAACAAAATCATGAATGAAAGAGGAGAGATCACAACCAACACCAAAGAAATAAAAACAATTATAAGAACGTATTATGAGCAACTCTATGCCAGCAAATTAGATGATCTGGAAGAAATGGATGCATTCCTAGAGATGTATCAACTACCAAAACTGAACCAAGAAGACATAGAAAACCTGAACAGACCTATAACCACTAAGGAAATTGAAGCAGTAATCAAAAATCTCCCAACAAAAAAGAGCCCAGGGCCAGATGGCTTCCCAGGGGAATTCTACCAAACACTTAAAGAAGAATTAATACCTATTTTTTTGAAACTGTTCCAAAAAATAGAAATGGAAGGAAAACTTCCAAACTCATTTCATGAGGCCAGCATTACCTTGATCCCAAAATCAGACAAAGACCCCATCAAAAAAGAGAATTACAGACCAATATCCCTTATGAACACGGATGCAAAAATTCTCACCAAAATACTAGCCAATAGGATCCAACAGTACATTAAAAGGATTATTCACCATGACCAAGTGGGATTTATTCCTGGGCTGCAAGGTTGGTTCAACATCTACAAATCAATCAATGTGATACAATACATTAATACAAGAATGAACAAGAACGATATGATCCTCTCAATAGATGCAGAAAAAGCATTTGACAAATACAGCATCGTTTCTTGATTAAAACTCTTCAGAGTGTAGGGAGAGAGGATTCATACCTCAATATCATAAAAGCCATCTATGAAAAACACACAGCGACTATCATTCTCACTGGGGAAAAACTGAGAGATTTCCCCCTATGGTCAGGTATGCGGCAGGGATGTCCACTATCACCACTGCTGTTCAACATAATACTAGAAGTCCTAGCCACAGCAATCAGACAACAAAAAGAAATAAAAGCCATCTGAAATGGCAAAGAAGTCAAGCTCTCACTCTTTGCAGATAATATGAGACTTTGTGTGGAAAATCCAAAAGACTCCACCCCAAAACTGCTAGAACTCATAAAGGAATTCAGTAAAGTGGCAGGATATAAAATCAATGCACAAAAATCAGTGGCATTCCTATATACCAACAACAAGATAAAAGAAAGAGAAATTAAGGAGTCGATCCCATTTACAAATGCACCCAAAACCATAAGATCCCCAGGAATAAATCTAACCAAAGAGGCAAAGAATCTGTACTCAGAAAACTATAAAATACTCATGAAAGAAATCAAGGAAGACACAAAGAAATGGAAAAAGGTTCCTTGTTCATGGATTGGAAGAAAAATATTGTGAAGATGTCAATGCTACCTAGAGCAATCTACACATTTAATGCAATCCCTATCAAAACACCATCCACTTTTTTTAAAGAAATGGAACAAATAATCCTAAAATTTGTATGGAACCAGAAAAGACCCCAAATAGCCAGAGGAATGTTGAAAAAGAAAAGCTGGCAAAGCCGGCAGCATCACAATTCTGGACTTCAAGCTCTATTACAAAACTGTCATCATCAAGACAGTATGGTACTGGCACAAAAACAGACACATAGATCAATGGAACAGAATAGAGAGCCCAGAAATAGACCCTCAACTCTATGGTCAACTAATCTTTGACAAAGCAGGAAAGAATGTCCAAGGGAAAAAAGACAGTCTCTTCAACAAATGGTATTGGGAAAATTGGACAGCCACATGCAGAAAAATGAGACTGGACCATTTCCTTACACCACACAGAAAAATAGACTCAAAATGGATGAAAGACTTAAATGTGAGACAGGAGTCCATCAAAACCCTAAAGGAGAACACAGGCAGCAACCTTTTCAGCCTGGGCTGCAGCAACTTCCTCCTAGAAAACTTGCCAAAGGCAAGGGAAGCAAGGCAAAAATGAACTAATGGGACTTCATCAAGATAAAATCTTTCGCACAACAAAGGAAACAGTCAACAAAACCAAAAGACAACCGACAGAATGGGAGAAGATATTTGCAAATGACATATCAGATAAAGGGCTAGTATCCAAAATCTATAAAGAACTTATCAAACTCAACACCCAAAGAACAAATGATCTAATCAAGAAATGGGCAGAAGATATGAACAGACATTTTTCTAAAGAAGACATCCAAATGGCCAACAGACACATGAAAAAGTGCTCAGCATCGCTTGGCATCAGGGAGATCCAAATCAAAACCTCAATGAGATACCACCTCACACCAGTCAGAATGGCTAAAATTAACAAGTCAAGAAATGACAGATGTTGGCGAGGATGCAGGGAAAGGGGAACTCTCCTACACTGTTGGTGGGAATGCAAGGTGTTGTAGCCACTCTGGAAAACAGTATGGAGGTTCCTCAAAAAGTTGAAAATAGAGCTACTGTATGACCCTGCAATTGCACTACTGGGTATTTACCCCAAAGATACAAATATAGTTATCTGAAGGGGTATGTGCACCCCAATGTTTATAGCAGCAATGTCCATAATAGCCCAACTATGGAAAGAGCCAAGATGTCCATTGACAGATGAATGGATAAAGAAGAGGTTATGTATATATACAATGGAATATTATACAGCCATAAAAAGTGAAATTTTGCCATTTCCAATGACATGAATGGAACTAGAGTGTATTATGCTAAGTGAAATAAGTCAGTCAGAGAAAGACATGTATCATATGATCTCACTGATACGAGGAATTCTTAATCTCAGGAAACAAACTGAGGGTTGCTTGGAGTGGTGGGGGTTGGGAAGGATGGGGTGGTTGGGTGATAAACACTGGGGAGGGTATGTGCTATGGTAAGCACTGTGAATTGTATGATTGATGAATCAAAGACCTGTACCTCTGAAACAAATAATACATTATATGTTAAAAAAAAAGAAGAAGATAGTAGGAAGGGAAAAATGAGGGGGAAATTGGAGGAGGAGATGAACCATGAGAGACAGGACTCTGAGAAACAAACTGAGGGTTCTAGAGGGGAGTGGGGTGGGGGGATGGGTTAGCCTGGTGATGGATATTAAAGAGGGCACGTACTGAATGGAGCACTGGGTGTTATACACAAACAGTGAATCATGGAACACTGCATCAAAAACTAATGATGTAATGTATGGTGATTAACATAACATAAGAAAATAAAAAAAGATTTATTTATTTATTTGAGAGAGAGAGAGAGAGAGAATGCATGTGCAAGAGAGAATTACTTGGCATGGAATTTTACTGAAACTCAGTTCTTGTTAGTAGGTTTCAAATGTTCAAATGAGTGTAATAATATTTATGGATACTTGATGAAGAGGAGATACTTTACCTAAATATTCTAAAACCTCTCTTTCAATTTATTCAGACAAAATGCTATTCTTTGATCAGGGGTCTCTTACATGTCATCGCATAGGTCTGAAATAAAAGGTACTACAAATACATGCTGTATGGATCTTGTTATATGTACCCTGACTCCGTTCAATACATACACATTTGTCTGAAACATGTGGATTCAGAGAGGAATCCTCTTTGTCTCTTGACTCTCACTACCAGAAAAAGTTAGACCTATTTTGTACACTGTTTTGTGGACATAATAATTAACTGATCATGTGTTTCTCTTTGTAGTAGCTAAAAGTACTAACAAAGTTTGTCACCCACCATTAGCAAATGTGAAAGACTTTATGAAAAGAATTCACTTGCTAATCTCACTTTGGGTTTCATTTTATTTTCTTTACTAATTTAGCTGTTGTTCCAAATTCAGTATCATTACCTTTTATGTTAATCCGCGTTCTTTTTTTTTTTATTAATGGAAATCCTTCTAGCACATAATGAGTTGTAAGAGTGCCTCTCCTTAAAAACAAAAACAAAAACAATAACAAAAACTGGACCTAGTTCGATCATTGTTTAATGGCTCAGGACCATTCAAGTATATATTAAGATTTAATACCTTAGAACTATATTGCTGAGTCCAGTAAAACAATCAGTAAGGAGTAGAGTCATCTCCTTAGAAAATTTCGAGGTAAAGTCTTAGGTCACTTTCACCCAAGTGACTGATTCTATATTTAATTCTATATTAATATTTATTCAACTCTGTATTTAGTTTCCTGTGCCTTAGAAGGATATTTAGAACTAGTTTGCTTATTCCAAGAGAGCATCCAATAAAAAAGTCACCACCTCTAAAAATTATTAAGGTAAAGTCTGAAACCACTTTAACACAAGTGATTCATTTATTCTCTAGATAAAAACCTTGAGCTTTTAATTACCATGTGCTTGACACCATGTCAGATTCTACATATAAAAAGTTATGTGAGGAAATAAATCCCAGTCTGGTAAAGTAGACAGATATGTAAACATAGTATTTAAATATTTTAAAAACTATTGGTATGTTCAAAGTACCAGAGAACAACAATTTAAGAATTAACAATACCAGATCTTTTCTCTCGTCCTCACCCCATCAGATGTATCTTTTGAAAGGAGTATGGGAGATAGACTATTTTAGAGAAAAATGGTTACTGAGAACATTAGTTAAAAATGTTGTGAGAACAAAGATAGAGATTAGGTTGTCTTCAAGAAAATCTTTTTATTATTATCACAGTCTTTGAATAATCAGCAGCAATATGACTATTACTTATTTCTGCAATACTAATATAATGAACTAAAATACAGTATTTGTCAGTTTCAACAAGGTTTTCCTCTTTCTGACTTACACAACATGTTCATGAGCTGTGAGGTATATCCTGCATAGTTTGTGAAATTTATCTTGGGCAATTTGGGCTTACTTTACACTCTACCTGTTATTCATAAATACAAAACTCCAAAAAAGAGGCAGGTAGGGGAAGAAATAGTAGTCTTCTACAAGTCTAATCCCAGACCAAAATGTTTTATTAGGGACTCCTTAATATTTTATATCTAATGGAAGTAGAGTCATAAAATCTAAAAATTTTATCAAAATGTGAACATAAGTTATAATCTTCTATAGCACCTATACTTACTGAATGTGAATTCATAGTGTTTGCCATAACCAGGTTTGACTTTTAACAATAAATTTCATTCTTATCTAATTTCTTTTGTAGACATTCCTTGCCTATCAATTGCCATGTTCTGTAGCGTGTGCCTCAGGCCAAGTATGTTTAAACCTGAAGAGGTATCTGAGTCTGGGGTGACTAATATCCAGGGTGACAAGCATGAGGCTTAATCCCCAAGCATAAGTAATGTAATTAAACTAGTTTGTTTCTGATTCTCCACCATATATCTTAACATGATTTAAAACCTTGAAGATTTCAAAAAACAATTTTGAGCATGCTTGAGCATGCATGCATACATATATCCCACAGCTTGTCCTAGGAAAGCCATGATTTAGCCAATCTTAGGAGAGAACATAATTCATGAAATAGGGAAAAGGTGTGCAAAATAGAGGAAGGAGCAGATAGGTGGTGGCAACTGTAGACAGAAAGGAGCTAAATCACTATGAAGCCAGTCAGTGAACTCTTTATATCTAGGGAATAACTTATGGCTATAACTAGGTTCCCTCAAGTTCCTTTCACTTGGCCATGGTCAGTAAAACCTTATAATAACCTCTCTTCACCTGAGAGTAGATTGAGTGAACCTCAGTGCCATTAACCAAAAGTTTGGACATGAGAAGTCAACTTTCACTTGTAGCACTTTCTTAGAACCGATTTTATATTTTGTGCACCATGTTATTTTAATTTTATTTATTTATTTAATTTATTTAATTAATTTATTATTTAGCTGAATCAAAAAGATTATACCATCTGACTGAAAAAAAAAAATGACCTGACTCTGAGTCTGATGCTTCAGTGTACTCACTATATTTGTGTAGGTTTTAGTGTCCTTTTTTCTACTGAAGACTGAAGGATTTCTTCTATTTTCTATTTTAAAAGGTGTTTTATTGTAGGCCCAAAAAAGATGATAAAAATATGGCAGAAAAAAATTTTAAAGCTCATGCATTAGAGTAAACTCTATAAGAAAATAAAACTATCTATCCGTTTGAGTACATTCTGTAACAGCAAGCAAGCGCAACTCCCCTGAGACAGCTGGGATGATGCCATTCTCCAGTCATCAAACAATATATTTTCTGGCCTCTTGTAGCATTGAGCACAGGTAGGAAAAATCAGCCTGCCCCACATGTATTTATTGTGAAAATGAATCATTTGCATCATTAAAACCTCTGTGTTGAGAAATTAGCTTTCTGAATGTCATAATGTTTCTCTGTACCATGTACTACAATAGTTCTGTTGATCAGTTTTCAACATGTTATATTGTTTTCTGAGCAACATATCATTTTTAAATTCCAATTATCCACCAGGATGTTGACAGGGCCCAATATAATTCATTTATTCATAAAATAAAGGATAATTGGGAATTTTAATTTTGTTTCTCTCTAGCTTTTTTCTTTTTTTTGTTTCTCTTCCATTACTCCTCTCCCTTCTTATCTCTCTTCTTTCTTTTTTCCCCAAATATTCTTAATTGTTATACTTTTGCATAGTTCTCATATCCAGCATCTAGGACAGGGTCTGGAACATCATAGATACTTATCAAGTCTGTCCTTAATTAATTAAAATAATGGCCATATTCAGTCAAGTAAAGCATTCCTTTCCTTAGTCTAGTGAGTAGACTCATTCCATGTCAATGTGTATAACTTGTGGGCAGTTGTCAATTTGTTACAGTTTTTCTTTGTAGTGATTTCTTTTTAAAGCCTCCTATCAGGGCGCCTGGGTGGCTCAGTTGGTCAAGCATCTGACTTTGGCTTAGGTCATGATCCCAGGGTCCTGGGATCAGCCCTATGTCCATGTTCAGGAGCTGAGCGGGGAGCCTGATTCCCCATCTCTCTCTGCTCCTCCCCTTGCTTGTGCTCTCTGTCTCTCAAATAAAATAAAATAAAATAAATACAATACAATACAATAAAATAATAAAATAAAATAAAATAAAATAAAATAAAATAAAATAAAATAAATAAAACAAAATAAATCCTCCTATCATCACTCTCCTGAAAAATTGAAGACGTTGTTGGTCTAACCTCTGAATAAGTGAGCAGTTTCTGTTTTGGAAGAGTACAGAAGCTAGAGATAGATCATTAAAGACTGGGAATCAGACACACTAAATGTAAATAAGTAATCTTTATCTGATGCAGTTCTATCGTTTTATTACCTTTTTCCACTCTCATTGATTACTATTGATTGTCACTTCTTTCCTTTTCACTCAGAATTATATTTACCCTGTATTTGCCTTTCAGTTCTTCCTTTCACTATTTTCTTTAAGCATAGCAATCCTAAGTGCAGCCCAACTAGATCAGAGTTCCATGTATCAGAACTTCCTAAAGGTGAGAGCTCAGATATACTTAACTGTATATAAAAAAGGGGAAGAAAGGAGATGGACGATATAATTTTTAAAAAGACTAATTAAAGGGGCACCTGGGTGGCTCAGTTGGTAAAGCATCCAACTCTTGTTTTTGACTTAGGTTGTGATCTCCCAGTTGTGAGACTGACCCTCCCCCAAATTGCATGCTGTCTCTTTCTAAAATAAATAAATCTTAAAAAAAAGACTAATTAAAAAATAACTGAATTAAAAATATATCAAACTATTAAATTGCTTCTTAAAATTCATACATGATCATTTCATATAAATAGTTCATGAAAAAAGAACATAATTAAAAATTACTTATAATCGGGCGCCTGAGTGGCTCAGTTGGTTAAGCGACTGCCTTCGTCGGCTCAGGTCATGATCCTGGAGTCTCGGGATCAAGTCCCGCATCGGACTCCCTGCTGAGCAGGGAGTCTGCTTCTCCCTCAGACCCTCCCCCCTCTCATGCTCTCTATCTCATTCTCTCTCTCAAATAAATAAATAAAATCTTAAAAAAAATTTAAATAAAAAAATAAAAATTACTTATAATTACCAGGAAAAGGGAAATTATGAAATAGTTTCATCTCCTATAAAGGCAAGAAATAAATTTCTTTTTTTTAAGAAATATAAAATGGTCAAGAAGAGAAATAGTTTTTTTCTGTTAAAAAAATACGGGAAATGAGAAAACAATTTATAAGAATAAATAAAGGAATGAAAGGTGATATATTAGAATAATTTATGAGTCAACATTGTAAAAAGACATCAATATAAAAAAGAAATCAGAGGGTCACTTCCATAATATCAGCATAAGGGACTCTGTAGACTTCCTTCCCAGTGAAACAACCAGAACTAGTGAAAATGATTTAAATACACACACATTTATATTCTCTAAAAAAATGTGCTAATATATACAGCAAATTAAGAAACAATTATTCAAGAAAATCTATTAAATCTTAGTAAGAACAAAAGGGTCTATGGTACTTAAGACATGACCTGGTCCCTACCTTCACCCCACCTCCAACTCAGCGCAAGGGAACCTTGCCTCCTGGTGAATGTAACCAAGAAGATGGGATCCCCTCCTCCCCACTAGTGACCTTTCAAAGGCTACAATATTTTCACAGGAGAGCCAGGAAGCCTCACTCCGGTATCCCCCTTACTCCTGCTCTTGGTTGCAGAGACCCAATTCCAAGTGAGTGTGGCTGAGAAGCTGAGGCCCTCTTTCTCTACCCACTCCAGACTCATAGGCCAAGAATACAAAGACCTTCATAGGTCTTGCCCTAGTTCACTCATAAAGTAGACATTTCAAGCCAGAGAGGCAAGTCGAGAAACTAGGGGCGGCCACCACTCCCCTAGCACACTGCTTATAAAGTAAGAGTGAGTGTCACTTCAAAAAAGTCAAACATTCTGTCAAAGTGAGTTTGGATACATTTCACTCTTCTTCATGTATAGCCTCTTAAATTCATTATATCACCTTAAAACAAACAAGTAAACAGACACAAACACACCACCACTAAATAAAATTATTATTCAATTATTTAAAGTTGGCAGGGAAGAATATCAAAAAAGAGAAAAGAGAGAGCTGCACCTAGAGAAGAACTCCAGACATCTTCAGTGTCTCATCCAGTGTTCGCAAAGGAAGTGCTGATCAGGTGGGGCAAGAACCAGCTAAAAGGATTAGAGGAAATAGTACATGATGCTCACACAGAGCTGGGAATAGTGCCTGTTCTAACCAACCTGACTGAAAAACCTCATAGCTGGCACTGTGGTCACTCAGAAGGATTTTTACCTTAATAGTGGGAAAACAATAATTCCTGGAATAAATACCGCTCTGGTCTTGCCTAAGAATTTTTTTTAAAACTCTAAAAGGATTAAATTCTTTCTAAGCAACTTAACCAGAAGGAAGTGTAATAATACTTATAGAGATGTGAGAATATTCAGCACCAAAAAGGTAAAATTGACAATGTCTGGAATCCAATCAAAAACTACATTCAAAGAAGCAGAAAAATGCTATCTATAACGAGATCAATCAATCAAAATTGACCTAGGAATAATACAGCTGAAAGAAATAAAAGATAAAGGTATTGAAAATACAGAACAACTCAAAATATATCTAAAACCTAAACATATGAAATTTATGGAAGTCATTCTTTACGGGCTTGGGTTAGGCAAAAATATCATGCATATAATACCAAAGCCTGATGAATAAATAATGCTAAAAAGGTTGGACTTCATGAAGTAGTACAACAATTTTGGAAAATAGTGTGGAAATGTTTTTAAAAATTGAACATAGGTCTGCCATATGACCCTGTGTTTCTGGTCCTAGTCATTTCCAAGAGAAATGAAAGCATCTATCTATCTATCTATCTATCTATCTATCTATCTATCTATCTATCTATCATCAATCTATATAGACTTTTACACAAATGTTCATGACTGATTGTCATGGCCACACACTATAAACAACCCAAATGTCTGTCACCAGGTAAATGGATAAACAAATTATAGTATAGATCCAAACAATAGAATAGGTATCAGCAATGAATAGGAACAATGTTTATATATGGAACAACATGTAGGAATCTGAAAATATTTATGCTGAGAAATATCAGAAGAAAAAGAATCTTAAATGAGTCCATTTATATAAAATTCTAGAAAATGCAAACCAAACTATAATGACATAGATAAGAACAGTGGTTCTGATTTGAGCATGCAATGGGGAGTGGGCAGAGAAGGTTGGGAGGACAGGAATATAAAGGAGTACGAACAAATGTTTGTGGATGATGAGTATGTTCCTTATCTTGATTGTGGTGAGATTTCATCACTATAAACAAATGTGAAAATATACCAAACTGTCCACTTCAAATATGTAATACTCTTTTCTATTTTAACTCAATAAAGCTGGTTTAAAAAAAAAAAAACTTTTAAAAAGGAAGTTTCTCAATGTTTTTGGGGGATTATTTGCTTTCATTAAACATTCACATTCACATGAAACATTTGCTTTATCTTTTTCCATAAGATGTCTTATATATCTCATAGTGTGGCCTGCAGCATCTTGAGGGAATATACTTCACAGCATTCAGAAACTTCCAGATTGTCCATGTTGTCTCACACACACACACACACACGACATACAGGTATTGTTACTGCTATTTTCTTTTCTCCTCTATTATGTGTCCAGCATGAACCAGATTTAAATGGCAAGGACATTTCCAAAAAAATCATGGATTTATGGCATGCGAGTTTAAATATTAATACTTTGGGTTAAACCTTATCATACATGACACAGGGACTTTAAACTCAGCAGACACAAGTCTTTCCTTTTTATTTTCTTTTATGTTTATCTTCAGAGAGTTCACAATCCCTGTATTACATGTTAATATTTCTCTCAAATTACAGTTTTGTAAAACTGAAGTCAAATGAAGCATTAGGCCAAAACTAGTTTTGCAACACCGAACAGAATATGTAAATAAAATATATAATCTACCATTTTTCAAAGTAGATTTCATAAACTTCAATACAAAACAACAACAAAAAACCCATGAAACAAATAAAAACAATTATGTGGTCAAAGAATACTGCTAAGATGTTGGCTAAAGGAATTTTTGCACTGATTTTCAGAAATGTGAAAATGTTACAGTATATTTTGACTCAGTTTTATAGAATTTCCTTGTAAGAACAGACTCATAATGTACATGGAATATTAAGAATTAATTTCTAGGGGCACCTGGGTGGCTCAGTTACACGTCTGCCTTTGGCTCAGGTCATGGTCCTGGGGTCCTGGGATCGAGCCCCGTATTGGGCTTCCTGCTCGGCAGGGAGTCTGCTTCTCTCTCTCCCTCTGCCTCTCCCCCTGCTTGTGCTCTCTCTTTCTCTCTCTCTCGGTCAAATAAATAAATAAAATCTTTAAAAAAAAGAATTATTTTCTAAATTTAGTAGATTGGAACCCCTTTCCTTGTTTCCTTGAATATCTACTAATACTTGGCTTAGTGGTCTCTAATCCTGTGCATTCTCAAAAAATAGTGAGCTAAGGATCACCAGAGGTACTTAATAAATAGGATTTCTAGGTCTAATATCCAGGAATTCTAATTTAAAAAGTCTGCATTGAGACCAGGAATAGGCATTTTTTTAACTAACACCTTGGGTAATTCTAACCCAGGCAGTCTATAGGTTATTTTTTGAGAAACACAGCATTCAGAAATTCACTCTTATGCTTCCAAATGCTGAAAAATTGTTTACTAAGTAGTTTTACAGTAAAATTACACTATATTTAGCCAACTTGAAAATGAGCTGTTGCATTATTTTTGATTGACATTATAGTATCTGTCAAAAACTCTGTTCACACGGGGAAACACAGCTCAAGTCAACTTAAGCCTGTTGGCCAAACATTTGAAACACACAGTGTATAATAAGTAAATAACACTGATAGAATATAGGAAATACTATTAGGTACCGACAAGCTTCAATGACTCACCACAAAGTCGGGTTTTGCTGGATATGCGCATCCTTCATGGCATAATTCTGAGGGCAGGGAGGAAGTACTGCACACATGAAAACTATGACTATTTTAAAAGGCTAAAACTAAAAATGTCCCTCATTGTGAGATGATAAACCTTTGTATGGCCAAAATCGCTTTCCTAGGCATAAGTCCCCTAACTCCAAAAGCCTAGTAACCTTAACTTTTAAATTCTACATAATTACTTCAACTTCAATATTTTCATAAATATTGAATAAACACAATCATATATTTCTGAACTAATTTTTCCTAATGCCTCTCTTATTTCCATATGTTCATTACTCGAGTCACTTAAACACTGAAATTATATTATCTTTGACCTTTGTTTTTATTTCATCTCTCAGACTCATTCACCAAGTTCATCTGAAGTTTGTCTTCTCTTTCAAATCCATCCTTTTTAAAAAAAGATTCCATTCTATTCCAACTAAAAATTCCATTTTATCCATTAGGTCAGTGCCTTGTTAGGTCATGCCTGAAACATCGCTTAGATACTCTCCCAGCCCTCAGCTGTCTCCCTAAACTCAAGTGCTAGTTCTTAGAATACTCAAGTGCAGTCTTTGCCAGATGTATGACCATGAGAAATTACTCTGCTTCTCTAGATCTCAGTTTTCTGTTATTGTTACAAAACAAATTATCATAAGCTTAATGGCTTAAAGCAACACAACACACATCTATTCTGTCCCAATTTCTATGGATTAGGAGTCCAGAGAAGGCTTAGCCTGGTCCTCTTGTCAGTGTCACCAGGCTCAATTCAAGGTGTTGGCTGGAGCTATGATTCCTATCTGAGGTTTAGGGACTTCTTCAAGGTTACTGGTTGTTGGCAAATTTATTTCCTTTGAGTCTGTATGTATGAGGTCCCCATTTGTTCACTAGCTGTTACTCAGGAACTGCTTTCAGGAACTAGAGGTCACCCACAGCTCTTCGCCACCCAGCCCCCATAGACTGTTCACCAGATTGCTGTTTACTTTCTTCCAGGCCAGGGGAAGAATGTCTCTCTGACACTTCATTCTTTTACAAAGCTCTCACCTCATTATATCAGGTTTGCCCTTGACAATCTTCCTTTGATGAACTCAAAAGGGACATATAATTATATCTGCAAAATCCTTTTTGCCATATAAGGCAACATGATCAAGGAAGTGATATTGCATACACTATACAAGGATGTGGGTCATTGAGGGTTGTCATGGAATTCTGCCTAACACCTTAATTATAAAAGCTAGTTAGCTGGAAAAGAAATCTTAAGATTTTATGAGAGTAACTGCTCAAACTACAAATAAATAATCTTATACATGAAACAAAAAATTAATAAAATTTATAAAAAGTTTATAAAGTTTATAAAACATAAGTTCTCAGGGAGCTGGTAAATTTAAAAAGGCAATGTTTATCTTTTTCCCACATTCAATGGCAAATATTCAGACTTCCTTGCTACACAGAAAATTAAAAAGCTGCAGTGAAATCACCTATGGTTTTGAATACAGAGCTATCCAAAGGCACCAAAGGGATTTCTGTGTTAGACTCATGGCAGAGGAGAAGGAGGGGAAGGGTAGATGAAAATTACGTTTTGTTCTACTCTTTAAAGCTTATAGAAAGAAAAAGTCTCAACCATTGCTTACAGAATAAATTAAAAACCCCTTAAAATGTGAAATAAAAGATCTTCCAAGACTTAATTGGCCCTGGCCTTCCTGTTTACCTCGCACATCTATATCACACAGAGAGTTCCATGGTTACCTCAAACATGCTTTAACTCTGCACAAATACATGGTTTCTTTCCTCAGAATGCTCTACTACCTACTTGTACCCATAACCTATATGATGGATTTGATTCATTGTTTAAGATCCACGTATTTATTTAACAGCTACTTGCTGAATGCCTACATTCATCAGTGAATTGTTAAGTCTTTACCTCTACAAGGTAGGGCTGCTCTACATTCATCAGTGAATTAAGTCTTTACCTCTACCTCAAGGTAGGACTGCTCTACATTCATCAGTGAATTGTTAAGTCTCTACCTCTACAAGGTAGGGTTGCTCTCTACTTCTTTTCTTGTACAAAATCTGTAGCCAGATCATGTTATCTATTATGATACTTGTTAAGTCTTATATGTTCAGCCCCGAAATGTGAATTCCTGGAAGGGATGACTTTGTTTCACTTGTTTATATTTCTAGGACTAATTCAGGGATTCTTACAATTCATTAATCATGGTTTGCTGAGGACAGTAATGATAATAATAATAATGATATCTAAGGTGTTTTTAGTGATTCTTCATACTGTAAAACACTTTATATATATATATTGGCTCAAACAAAATCCTTGCAACAGTACTTTGAGGCAAACATTAGTTTTCTCATATACTGGTGAGTATTGTAAAGTTCAGAGACAGAGGCAAGACTTTTATAGAAATTGTTGATGCTTCTCACCTTTATGTTCTCTGTACCAGTGTGGTCACCAAACAGGAGCATCAGCATCACTCACACATGCGACACAGTGCTGAAAATGTATGTTCTCAGGCTCCAGCTGAGACCTACTCCATCAGAAACTCTGGGGTCAGGGCCCTATAATCTGATATTTAACAGGCACTGTAGGTGATGGTGTCTGCTCAAGTTTGAGAACCAGTGATCCAGAATCTAATATGGAAATGTCCTAGCCAAGAAAATGTGATCTCTAGGACTTTCAAACAACTTTTACCCAGAAACTTGGAAATTAAATTCATGTTAGTTAGTGATGGAGGAAAAAGAAAACAAACAGAAAAATGAACTCATTCTGAAGTCAGAAGTCACACTGAAGGTCCATACTCCCATTATACAGTCTGAAACTTAACACAGTGTCAGTGTGCTGAACTTGCCAATGCTTAGTTAAAACATAAGAAAAATAATCTTTTCCTTTGACTGTAATAACTGGGATTTACATCAGTTATACATTCCTCTTTAAAGGAAAAAATTCTCTATAACTTGTTTATCACCCCAAAGACATCTTAAACATCTCTAGGTCAAGGTTCTTGTTTTCTTCATCTGGATCTTCACTCATGCACGACAGAACTCTGAGTTATTGGGAAGCATTTTAACAATTTCTTATTAATTGACTTTAATTTGATTTGATTAGCTTATCTTTTCTCATTGCATTACACTAGGGACACTTTTTTAAAAAGTGCCAAGTGATATCATAGTAAAAATTGTTAAATTGTAATAGGAAGTCAAATTTTGATCTTTGAAAAGACTGCAAGATAAGGATGGAACATTCCTTTCTGTGAGGAGTGTTTGCTGAGGGATTTTAGAGTGAAATTTCACTTAGCATTTCTAGAGGACAGCAAGAATTATGAATGTGTATTCGGTGCAGAGTACTGCACACAGCGTATTTGCATATACCCCTATAAAAATAGTTGAATGCACTCAGGAAGCTCACCATATAATTGTGAAGACAAACTATATCAACATGCAAAAGAAGAGTTATTAAAAAAAAAAGCTATGTAGATGAATGCACGTTTAGGGATAATGAGGACTCTCTCAATGGCCACACATCAGAGAACGCAGAAATAAAGGCCTCACTACTTCTGAGTGGCGCACAGAACCATATGCTGATTCTGCATATGGTTTTCATCTTGATTTTTTTTCTAGTCTTGACTTAGTTGATTTTCAAGTATGGTGTTTATAGTATCAAACTTTTTATGGTTTTACATATAAACAGGAGTCCACCTTACCTAGGATAGAATTGAATCTGTTTGGCATTCAGAGCAGAAGACAAATTTGTCAAAAAATAAGGTATATTCTAAAATATGAGTACATTATAGATTTCCCATCAGGATACAATGTTAAAAACAATCAATCAATATTAATGAAGTACCTAGTATGCTAGTCTCTGACTTCCCTGGGAAGATGAGACAAACCCTCGAAACACAAAATGCTAAGAAATTGGGAGCAACAAGCTACGTCAGAATTAATGTGGATAATAAAACAATTGAAGGAGAGTACTTAAGATCATTCGAGCATAAGCCATAGCATTCACACAGAAAGACAAATGTGATGTGTAAGAATCTGACAACTGGAGCTTTCTCATAGGCCAAGGAAGTTGGATTTAAAATCTATTCTACAGGTTAGTGCTTTTGATCAGAAGTGCTTAAATAGAAAAAGTGGCTGGATCAGATGCTTATCATTAATATGGCAGACTCTGGAAGCAGTGTAGAGAGTCCATTTAGCAAAGATCTAACCAAGTCCAGACATGCCCAAACAAACGCATCCTAAAGGCAGAATTAGAATGGGTATTGCTGAGCCCTGGCAGTTTATGTGATCAGGTTAAATACTAACCTAAAAGTTTAACTTAGCATAGCAACATGTCTAACTTGTGTCTTGGGGGCTTGTATTTCTCCAAATTTTGTTTAATAAAATGCATTTAATAGAAGATCTGCAACAAAAGTAATGATTAGGGATAAATTACAGTTAAGTCCTTGTTTGGGGAAAAATATACAGAAAGAGTAATTAAAGTAGAAGAAAGAATAATTGAATGGATCATAAACCTATAATTTCTCAGTAATAGATGCAATCCTGTATTGTATTATTTATATCATATAATCCTATACTGTATTATTCATTTCTGTTGGGCCTATATGCCCATTGATAAGAACTATTTTTAATCTAACATAAGATATTTGATTTACAAGTTAAGATAATTAGAATGGTTTTCATAAACCTATCTCCTATCAGGTTACCTTGAGAATAATACATCATTACTATGTACATAGGAAATATTTTTAACAATCATCATAAACAATTGTTGGATTTGAATGTGCATCTGACATCAGGTCCAAGATATCTGTATGTGAGGTTAAAAAATTAAAAAATTAAAAAAAAGAAACAAACAGAAATCACTGCTAACCTCACTAGGCATCTCCCCTATAAACTTATTTCCCATCTAAAGGATGTGTGGGCGCGTTTAGGTTTTTTTTTTTTTTTACTTTTTATTGTTATGTTAATCACCATATATTACATCATTAGTTTTGATGCAGTGTTCCATGATTCATTGTTTGTTCATAACACCCAGTGCTCCATGCAGAACGTGCCCTCCTCAATACCCATCACCAGGCTAACCCATCCCCCTACCCTCCTCCCCTCTAGAACCCTCAGTTTGTTTTTCAGAGTCCATCATCTCTCATGGTTCGTCTCCCCCTCTGACTTACTCCCCTTCATTCTTCCTCTCCTGCTATCTTCTTCTTTTTCTTTTTTCTTAAAATATATTGCATTATTTGTTTCAGAAGTACAGAACTGTGATTCAACAGTCTTGCACAATTCACAGTGCTCACCATAGCACATACCCTCCCCAATGTCTATCACCCAGCCACCCCATCCCTCCCACCCCCAACCACTCCAGTAACACTCAGTTTGTTTCCTGAGATTAAGAATTCCTCATATCAGTGAGGTCATATGATACATGTCTTTCTCTGATTGACTTATTTCACTAAGCATAACACCCTCCAGTTCCATCCACGTGGTTGCAAAGCGTTTAGGTTTTTAAATGTAAGTGCATGAACTAAGAGCAGAGCTATACTTAATATTTATACTACTGTGCATTTTTACTGAGATGAATATATTTTTTGCCCTCTGTGAGAAATACTAGGAATCAGTTTATTGATGTTTAGCCAATTTCGTTCTTAGAACTTTATAATTCCATAAACCAACAAATTGAAGACATAATTCATAGAATTTCTCTGTCTGTAATCTAAATACTATAAAAGAGTTTGGAAATAATAATACATAACATGTACTTAGTGCTCACTCTTGCCAAGCATGAAATCTATGTGTTTTTTATACATTAACTCATTTATTTCTCCAACTTTTCCCTGAAGTATATATTATTTTTAGATTTCTCAGACATGAGGAAAATGGGGCATGCGGAGATTGTTAATAAACCTTGTAGAATTACCGAATTTAAGAAATGTGTAAATCTGGTTTAAATTACACTTAATCAGAAAGTGACTGTGGTTTAAAAAAGAAAATGTAAAATGCCCTGCATTGAACACTTCATTCTAGTTTCAGCACATCAATTTTGACTTGGGGACCTTTCCCCATTCTTTACCTTTAATCTCTTTGTCATTTTTGAACCATCTTATATCAGCTGCAGGTTTACTACCAGATGTTTTACAAGTCAGCTGCATCAAGTCTCCCTCCATAACTGGTGATGAAAATCCGCTAATTTGAGGCTTGTCAGGAACACCTGAAATTTAAGCAAATGGCGTGAACATCAATCTTCAGGGCTGATTCATTCTCATGACTATTACATTCACAAAGCTAAAATGGTTTGTTAATTGACAATATCTTCAATCAAAAGTAGTAAGGTGTTATATAATAAAATAAACTGCTTAAAATATCTATATAATGTATATAGATATAAAAATTGTGTGTGTATATAATATATATAATATATATATAATATATATATACAGACACATATACACATGTCTATTCAGTAGTCCCCCTTATCTGTGGGAGATACAGTGCAAGACTCCCAGTGGATGCCTGAAATTGTTGATAGTACGGAACCCTATACATATACTATGTTTTTCTCCTATACATACATACATACATAAAATAAAGTTTAATTTATAAATTAGGCATAGTAAAAAATCAACACTGATGACAATAATAAATGGAACAATAATAACAATGGAACAATAATAAATTGGAACAATAATAAAATGGAACAATTATAACAATATGCTATAATAGAAGTCATGTGAATGCGGTCTCTCAAAATATTGTACTGTACTCACCCCTCTTCTTGTGAGGATGTGAGAAGATAAAATGCCTGTGTGATAAGAGAAAGTGAGGTGAATGACATAAGGATTGCAGTGTAACATTAGGCTACTATTGGCCTGACAATAAGTCAGAAGGAGGATCATCTGCTTCCAGACCGCAGCTGGTCACGGGTAACAACTGTGGAAAGTGAAATCGTGGATGGGGGTGGGGTGGGGAACTACTGTATATATATATGCATATGTGTGTCTGTATATTATCCAGAAGGCATTTAAAATGAATTTAGTTCAGAGTAGCTTTTAAAGCTTTACCTGCAAAAATACTCTTTGTAAATCTTAGAAACAGCCATTCAAAATATCTTAAGACTTATCAGTATAAGGATTTAAGAAGGTAGATTGTTTGCAATGGGGAAAAAAATCCACAAAGCACATTTCTTTATTCTTTAGCAAATTGTGATTTAAATAAAATAGCACTTTGCATTCCTGATTTCCTAATTCTTAAGGCTTAAAAAGATACAATTATCCTCTATGTACTATGTTTAAGAAATGCATTTTAGAATAAGGGATTCACCAATAATTGCAATCATACTTACTTCTCAGATTCTTCTAAAGTATATCTTGATAACATTTGTATTAGAAATGCAATAGTAGTTTTGGGAAGCATGATGCATATTATGTTTAATGCTAACCAGTAGTACCTTTTCTAGTCCAAATCATCTAATAACTAAGCAGATAACTAATATGCACAGATAGTACATGGGTGATTTAAATAATAGAACATTATATATTTCTTGGGCAATAATATTCTCTTGTCACAGTAGAGGTTTATTAAAATTTCTTCTAAAATTATTCAATATAAAGGCATACTGAAGATTATTGTAGCATTTAATTCAATTTGAAAAGAAAAAAATATGTAAGAATGTTGTAAAGCACTAATAAGAGAAATACAAAAAACAACAAGAACAACAATGATAAACGACAGGTCAACATGCTCTGATTAGTTGATTTTTTTTTCCCTTTCACATTCATATTGTGTTTTTTTTTTTTTTTTAAAGTCTATGCCACACTACCATTTAATAAACTGAAATCAGCCAGTTTTCTATTCTTGGGGTCTCGAGGTGGCTCTCTAGAGAATAATACATTAACCTTAGGCAGTTGTTATCTTGAAATACTCCATTTTAGTGGATATATTTTGTCTGTAGTGGCAAACTTGTGAAGATTTTTATAAAATAGTCCCAGTGGGACTTGCAAAGAAACATATTTCATATCGTATGTGCAAAACCAATTCACTAGCTGGATTAACTTTAATATTCCTACCGAACAGAACAGCATACATTAGTTCTTTTATATGTAATGTTATGCCTTTATCTATCAAAAAAGGAAGGCAAGCTAGGGGCAAAAAAAAAAAAAATCAATCTTTTAAATTCCTCTAACTTGTTCAGTACACAGGTGTGTTTCAATGAACTGCAGCAATTTTAGCTGATTGGGCCACTGACATCTGCAGAATCACAGAGAGCTCTTAGCTGCAACTTGATTTCCTTGGAATCTCTAAGAATGTAATAAATTTTGTATCACTCTAACCTTTGGGGAAAAGGCCCAGTATTTAGAAAATAAAACCACAATGCAGCTACAAGTTGCATGGAGAGTACTTAAAAATCTAGAAAATCTACAAAACTAAAAAAAGACACAGAAATGTCAGGGTCATTTAAATGCACTAATACACACACAAAAAGTCATATTTGGAAGCTGTAATATATTAGAAAAGGCCCCCATCAGATGACTTCAATAATAAAATGGAGGCCCACCCCATAGACACATTGTATTCACTCTGCTCATTATTCTACTACTTTATAAAAGGACCACCGTATATACAATATATAGATGATTTGACACAAAGGAGTTTGGTTGAAAACCAAGAAACCTGGTGTCTGTTGCTGGCTAAGAAGATGGCTGCATGCCCTCAAGAAGTCCTACAAATCCTTACACCTCCCTTGGTCTATTTCTAAGATGGGGAAAGTGACAAAATGGTTTTTTTAAATGCCTTTTGTTATAATGTAGCAGAGAAGGGATTAAACTCTATTTATTAATATATCCTCAAAACATGTATGTGTTATTGTGTCATGTTGCTTTAGCTTGTGATCTCATAGCGTTAGTCCCTTGCACTTACCCAGAACAGTGAGATAGGCCTTAGAAGTTTTGACAGGCATTGTAAATAAGGAACAGGTGTACTGCCCTTCATCGGAGAGAGACACATCACTGACGCTGATACTCAATTCATGCCAGGAAGCTCGAACCAGCTCAATCCTGTTGTCCCTTAAAGCTGGAAAGAGAAAATATTGAAAATGCAAATAACATTAGAAAAAGTCCTGTTAAATATTTTTAGCACAACACAAGAAACATGGTCTTTGGCCATACATCTAAATCTTATTTCCTGATATAGTTTAAAGGAAGGTTTAAATATATGGAAATATTTTATCAGATTTAAAAAAAAAATCAAAGTAGAATTAGGTGTTCCTTAATGTTCTCAGAAACAACTTTTTAATTAAATGATTGCATCTAGTACAACACTTCAGATGAGGTAGATGTTGGTGGTGATACAAATGACTTTCCTCCACAGGCTTTCATGGAACGCTAGTACCAAAAAACACGATAAACAGAAGGTTTCACTTTTATGCACAGACAAATTTGGGAAAACTGTGATTGCTGTCGTCCTTCCAAGAGACCAACAGTGAACATTAGCATATTAAAAACATATTCTCTACAGTAGAGAAACCTGTTGAACTTCCTGTAAACCGGAGCTTTCAGCTGAAAAACACCTGTAAGGTACAGAATGTTTAAATTTGCTCTGATTGATTGGAACCTCTAGCGTAACACCTGTTAAATACTTTTAGTATATCCTTTCGTTGATACCACCTTTTCTATCACAGGGCTTTTCTTTTTTCACAGAAGATCTCTTGGCATGCTCTTCTTGATTCATTTTTGGAAAAATATTAAAAAGTTTAAATATCATTTTATTTCCTTCTAAGTACAGCTATAAAGCTCAGAATTAAGCAAAAGGCAAAGAATGGAGTACTCTGAAAGAGGAAAGAGGACTGGTTTAGGGACACTGGGACCTGAGGAAAAACACGATGGTTCCCCAGCCAATAATAAAGTCAGTTGAGGCCTGACTTCTCCCAATCACAACCTAGCAACTGCAGGTGGCCTAGGTAGACTCATTTTTTTTTTTTTTTTTTTATCACATATCAAATGGGAGTCCTGCCAGCATCTCTGGGAGAAACTAGACTACCTGCAAGGGGAATCAAGTGGGAGCATCACTGACTACAAGTGGCCATGGAAAGCAATCTTTCTCCACTGGGCTGGAGACTCCCCTTCAAGGCCTAAAGACAGTGATCAATTGGGCAGCAGGGGCGGAGGGGTGATCCATCTCTGACAAATACCCCACCCTTAAAGCGACCTCCCATGAGCTAGAGAACCACTTACCCCTGCTAGAACCATCAGGCAGCCTGACTTGGGGAAGCTCCTCTGCCTCGTTAAGTGGCATAGGTGGAGACCAGTCCAACCCCCAGTAGAACTAGACACCTCGAGCTGACTAAATAGCATCCTTTGGCTTTGAAAAGTAAATTGTTAGTTTAACCATGACCTGAAAATGTAAGCCAGGACCTGTATGCTAAACCTAAACAGGATGACTGCTTCCTAGAATAGAAGATTAAAATAGGATCCAGAATCTCCTAACATAAGAGCGAAAATGTCCAGGATGTGATAAAAACTGGTCACACCAAACGCCAGTAAAATCATAACTTGAATGAACAAAAATAATCAATGAAACAAATGTAATTATCTAAGAAGTAATTTAAGGTCATCATAAAAATACTTGAGCAATCACTAATTATCTTGAAACAAAAAATAGAAAAATCTCAGTAAAGAAGTTATAAATAAAAATAATAGGATGAAAATTACAGAATTCAAAATTATAATAACTAAAATAAAACCTCACTAGATTGACGTGATAATTCAGTAGGGATGAAATAGAGGATGGAACCAATAAACTTAAAGCAATATAATTCACTCAATTTGAATAAGAGAAAGGAAATAGATTGGAAAAAAAAAAAGAGCCACAGACCTGTGGGACAATAACCAAATATCTAATATTGGTACCATACAAGTCTCAAATAGGTGAAAGAGACTGGGACTGAAAGAGTATTTGAAGAAATAATGGCCCAAAACTTCAAATTTGCCTAAAGAAATAGATGTACAGAATCACTAAGACAAATCAATCTCAAATATGATAAACCCAAAAAAGTCCATATCAAATACATCAAAATTAAACTGAAAGACACAGAAAAAATCTTGAAAGCAGCCAGACAGAAAGGCATATAACCTATAAGAGACTATCAATTTAAATGACAATAGAATTCTCATTTGAAATTATGGAGGCCAGAGGGTGTGGCACATTATTCAGGTGCTGAAAGAAAAGAACTATCAACAGTGAATTCTTATCCAGGGAAACTAACCTTCAAGAATCAAGAGGGAATAAAAGTATTCTTAGAAGAAGGAAAACTAGAACATGTTTCTCTAGCAGATCTGTCTTGAAAAGTTAAGTTCTTTAAGCAGAAAAAAAGGAATCTTGGAGCATCAGGAAGGAAGAAGGAACAACTGGAAGAACAAAAACATGGGTAAATCCAATATAGAGTATCCTTCTTCTTTGTTGTCTTCATTATATGATAGTTGAAACAAAAATTACAACATCACCGATGCAATGTTGAACAAATGTAGACGGATACTCAAGACAAGTGCAAAGTGGGCAGGACAAAGGGACCAAAGATAAATAAGGTTTCCATACTATACTCAAAGTGGTAAGCCATTGCTACTGTGGTAAGTCACATATGCATATTTCAATACCCAGGGCAACTACTAAGAAAATATACAAAGTAATACACTCAAAAACTCTATAAATACAGATGAAATCCATTTATATAGTGTCTTGAAATAATAAAATTATAAAGATGGAAAAGAGATTAGTGTTTAATAAGGGATAGGAGGGAGTGGGAGAGACATGGATGTGGTTATGAAAGGACAGCACGAGAGATCCTTGCGGTGATGACACTGTTTTGTATTTTGTCTGTGATGATGGATACATGAAACTACACATGAAATAAAATCAAATAGAACTAAACACACACACACATGCACACACACACAGATGAGTACATGTAAAACTGGTGAAACCCAAGTAAAATTGGTGAACTACATCACTGTCAGTTTCTTAGTCGAGATATCTTTGCAAGATGTTATTTGGGTCAAGGGTCCATGAGACCTCTCCATATTATTTCTCACAACTGAATGTGAAACTACAATAAAACCTCAATTAAGGGGTGCCTGGATGGTTCAGTTGGTTAAGTGTCTGACTCTTGATTTCTGCTCAGGTCATGATCTCAGGGTTGTGAGGTCGAACCCTGCATCGGGCTCTGAGATCAGCAGGAAGTCTGCTTGAGATTCTCTCCCCCTCTCTCTCTGCCCCTCCCCCACTCTAAAAATCAAAACAAAACAAAACTCAATTAAAAAAACTATATGTACATTTTAAGAAATAGGGGAAGTTGTCATGATATCAAAGCTTAGAATTCATTATACACGTTGCCACAGGGCCGGAGGGGAATCCCAAGTATCAAATATTCTTTAATTACTGTACCTTCCCTATATGCTTTGTGAAAGGAGCAGGCAATAATACAATATGTAATATTGGGAAAATTCTAAATTTTGTGATTTTAAATATATTTAAAAGAAATCATCCTCCCAGATACTCCAATAACACACACCTTAATGATTGTAGTCCCTCTGCTACCATTCTTTATTAATTCTAATTCTATAAAGAGACATATACTTACAAATATTTTTGAAACTAATTTTATTGAACATAAAATGTAAGGCAAGTCTGATAATGATTGCATTTGTTACTCCATTAAGATATAATAGATATTTTTTTGAAATGTCTATTTCATATTCTATCTCCTACACACACTAATATATATATATGCCTTATTCAGTTGCTAGACGAAAACAGTGGGACACAGATTCGTTATTTCCCCAATAGAACCTCAGGCTATATCAACCACTTTTCAAAGCTGTGATTTATTTAAGAAAAACATTTATCATGTATTTCTTGTTTCTTCAAAAGAGAGGTCACCAAAAGGGAAAACCCCAGGTTTCTGCCATGATACTATATGGGTAAAGCTTGTTACTTACCCCCTGTGTTCAATTTCATTTCTTCTAACACAGTTCCCACTGACAGAGAGACAGAGCTTACAATTTTCAGTGAATCTTAGCAAAAGGAATTTAACTCTCTTTTGGTCAATTTGTGGAAACTATATAATATCACTAAAATCAACTGAATCTCTCAGTATATACAAATACAAAACTTTCATATTTAAACCATTTTCGTGGAGTAAAGCTACAGGCCATGACTTGGGAATCAAAACATTTTAGGCAATTGTATAAAGTCAGATTTCCGGGGGATGATAATTCCTGATTTTCATCTTCCAATTATGATGAGAACTAAATGGTTTCATGTAGTATGTAAAGTCCCTTAAAATAAATCTCAATGATATGTTAAAATATTTTGAGTTTAGAATCCTGATGTTAAATCTAAATTTTCAGTGTCTGAAATGTCTCAATTAATTTAGCTTACCAAATCATATAATATTTTGAGTTGTTATATGATTAGTACCAGCCTGACTAAAAACTAGGCTCTGAAAAACAGAATACCTGTAATTTTTTTGAAGATTTATTTATTTATTTGAGAGAGAGAGGGAGGTAGGGGAGAGTGTGGAGGTTGTTGGGGGGTTTAGAGGGAGAGGAAGAGAGAGAATCTCAAGCAGACTCCCTGCTGAGTGCTGAGCCCCACCTGTGGCTCCATACCACAGCCCAGAGATCATGACCTAAGCCAAAACTAAGAATCACCTAAGCCAAAACTAAGAACCAAATGCACCACCCAGGTGCCTCCAGAATACCTGCATTTTAATGTAAACTCAGTCACTGATTAACCAGATGAACCTAAGGAAATCACTTAAATGTGTGCTTTGGTCTGCTCGATGTTAGGTGGAGATAATAATAACTGAGTGAAGGATAAAGAATATGGTTTAGAGAATTAAAATACACAAATATATATTCAAAACCTGAAAACATAATTCCAAGAACCAGGAAACTGGCACAATTAGCAAAGGGACTATTTATTGTGTGAATTTCCTTGATAATTCATTTGCAAAAACAAAGAAACAAAAAGCTGCCTAAGGACACTCTGATTCGACTGAATATTTTAGACGAATCATACATCTATAGCATTTATCTTTTCAAGCTTGTAAATACTTATGATGTCATCTGCAGTTCATTTTATAACCTTTCCAGTCTGAAAGAATAAAGGAAAACCTTCACAAGTCCATAGAGGGATATACTATAACTCAGTGGGTTCCCTGTGAGCGGGATCCATGTCTTCCCCATGTCCGCGCCCTGTACCATCACTATCTGCACAGGAGGTATTCAGTGAATGGCTATTGAAATGAAACTGAGAGCCAAACTCTGTCTGTATATGATAAGAGCAGAGTGAAAAAGAACTGAACTAGGAAGTCCTCTTGAATATATCTCCACAGGCTCCCCCATGGGAGAGAAGCCAAAAAAAGAAGAAAAAAAGTATCCCGTTTAGACACTGTTGAGCATAAAAGAGCTAGAAACATCATGCTACGAAAATTTTTAACAAAGTGATAGTTCATTGGAAAATGATCTGAAATACTGAATGAGTGATCTCTGAAGCTATTGTCATGTTAGCTTATGGTTTTAAAGTGAACACAAAAAGCAGTAGCTAATGAGAGAAAATCCGTATTATTTAACTTTTCCACATAGTCCCAAACATATAGTGAACCTAAATAAAGAATTGTGATAGTGTTAGCTGAAGTGAATTCAATCTTTAAAACACACACACACACACACACACACACACACACACACACACACACAAACTTTCCTTTGCGACCACAGGATGTCCATCGTTATCTAAATAACTTCAAAAAAAAAAAAGCTCAAACATCTCATTTCAAAAAAAAAAGATTTTAAACATCACCCTAGGAATAATTGAACAGAAGAAATGAGTATGTGTAATAAGAGAATGAAAGGTAATTGCTCACACATCTCAGAGTTTAAAAATGAGCTAATGGGAAAGTGGGCTACTCTGAGGTCACGCCTCATCAGCTATTAGGTGCCTTCCACCCACTGGTGAGGTGATTTAATGACTCAAAACGCTGAGCTCTGGAGGATTTAATCTTAGCTGCAAAAAAGAAGCACTGACCAATGAGTAAGAATCTATTAAATAGTACTTAATGCTGGATAAAAATTATTTTCCCAATATGCTATTGGTTCTAAATGGTCCATCAATCACACAAATGAATATCTGGGATCCATGTTGGATAAAATAAAAATTTCCAAGGCAATTACTTGGATGATTTTAGTCACATTTTATACTAATTCCTTTCTTTTTTTTTCTAACTAAAGTTACTGATGTAGTTAATAAATTGTATATTAATTAGTTTTAAACTGAATTAACTTCATAAAATTAGTATTATTTGATTTGTCTGACATTATTCGTTTAAGAAGCTGATAACAATTTGTGCATATTTATATTAATTGTTTTCCTTCCTTAAGTGTTATTTATTTATAGATGATCACAAACTTCTTGCCAGAAACATTTTCAAATATCTTTAAGTTGGTTTCCAGTAAGTGGTAATTCATGTCACACTTTATGGTGCTTAAATAATGATAAAAAATATTTCGTTATGTAATCACTTTGAAGAGATTATTAAAATACAGCAAAAACAAAATCTCATTGTTTTTGTATTTTTTTTTCCTGGGTCTCATTTTACCTAAAACTTCCTCAAATAAAGATGATGTTATTTCTCTCTATATTTCCCATGAGGCTTTACACATATCAGGGTACATATAGATGCCCACTAATAACTTACTGAATTAAATTTAATACGCGGACCATCAACCTTTTGCATATAATATTCTATAACTGTACATGTTAACATCATTTCAGAAATTTTTTTATATTACATGGATATTATATAATGAATAATTTTATCATTATAATTCACTATGTTTTGTAAACAGGTACTGAGGAAAAAACCCACATCAGGGTGATAGAAGTAATTTGAAGTGTCCTCTTGGCTACTTAAATTCTCAATGTTGAGCGTAAGTTTCCAGAAGCATACCATCCTACACCATAGACTTAGCCAAATCAATCAGTGCAAACATTTAGAAGTTTTAAAAAAACATTATTCAACCATTAACTTGCATTTTGTGAAGTTTAACATCACTGATGTGATTGGATTTCAAGAACTATAGATGTATCAGCCTTCATTCTCTTTGTTTTCAGTTCAAGCCCTACCACCCAGCTGTGTCCTCCCTTGGTCCCGATAGAGAGTTTAGAGGTGTCAGTACAATAAAGCTAAGTTCTGCCTATGGGAAAGTTGTGCCTAAGAATGCTTCCCACGGTCTTTCATTCAATATCAAGTTTATTTTGCTGCCTGCTGCTTAATAATAGACTCCTTCCCTTGATTCTGGCTTTGTTGTGTTAAGGTTGCCCAGACCAGCACTCTGCTCTACTTCCCAGCTTCTGCAACAGGCCTGCTCTCTGCACATATTCCATGTAGACCCCAGCTAACCGCCTACTCAGTTTCACCCTTATTGATCTCTCTAGAACTGTTCACTAGGCAGACTCATGCAATCTGCTAGCCCCTGTTTTTTCAGCTCAAATCTCTATTATGTCCAAGGGTAAGAATTAGAACAAGGAATTAAACCTTTATATTTGGTATACCAGAATGATTTTTCTACTAATTAGAAAATTTACTAAATCAGAAAGAAAAAATAAGTCAAATTAAGCTCTAATAGCCTTCCAATAAGCCACAGATCCAAGGCTTAACTCTTGTCAGAACTTATGATTGGTATGTTGACACGTACAATGTCACAATATGTCTCTAGATATTGTAAAAGAGATTAAAAAAAGGAAATCTAGCCACTCATTCTTTTTATAAAAGTGTTATTCTATTAATACCCCAAATATTTTACTTGTTAATAGTATAATCAAATACTGGCTATAATCAGTATGTGTTTATTTGTAATCACACTATGGGTTGAAATAAAGGAGTTAACACAGACAGAATAAAATATCAAGCTAGTGAATCCTTTTCTGTTTTGTTCTGTACAGTCATACAACACAAAACAATCTAAATCAATCTTCTGGAAAATTGGTAAAAACAACCATTGCTCCAGAGCTGCTATTTGGTATACCAAGTTTCATTTTGGACTGAATTTTTACTGAAACCATAATAAATGGAGTTTTAGAATAGAAAATGTGAACAGAACCCAAGCAATAAATCTGGAAACTATGACACTATTTGAAGGAAGTTTTTTTCCAATGATAGAATTTCAATTTTTAAACCCCAGATTTTCTTACTTCAAATGTATAAAAACAAAAATTCACTACTATCATTCCTATAACTGTTGTCTATTATTATGAAACAATTGAAAAAACAAAATGTTATGATCCCTCAAATATCCTAATAATGAATACACTTGGTTATGGAAAATTTATTAATATGTTTGATGAATAAATATAAATTCTATGATATTTCTACTTTCGAATCTTCTTGTCTTTGCCAAGCTTGCCCCTCTTCCTTAGAATGTCCTCCTCATGATCTGTCCTGATTGAAACTCCATGCTTCTACTCTATTAAATTCCTAAAGCCCTGACTGTAACCACTTATATAATATGCCTTTTGCCTTTCCCTATTATCTCTTCTACAACATAACATTTAAACTGTTCATCATGTAACATAAGTCCCTAAATATCTGAAATGTTTACCTTTCTATTTCCCTATTCTTCCTCAAAATGCCTAATAATTTAAAAGCACATGAGTATGTGTTCAAACATGGCAAGTGATCCATGCCTCCTTACCTAAAGGTATTATTATTTCTTCTGCATGTCTCGAGGTCATATTTATCACTCAAATTAATTAACATATTGCTTTCTTGATAGATTCCTCTATGCTGTCCACCTCCAACTCTATTCATGCCTCCCTTTAGTCTTCCAGGGCAGGAATATGCATGAAGCTCAATAATCATTTGTTGAGCCAATGAGATGAAGAGTGAACATAACGTGGTCCAGCATTTATATGCTGATATGTAGCATTTGTCTTATTATATGGTCATCTCTTGGAACATCCAGCCATGGATGAGACTGTTTCCTACTGCCCTTAGTAAATCACGTAGCGTTCTAACTGTAATTCCCATTCTCTCTATTGGAAAAGTGAATGAATAAACAAGTGGAAGTACAAATGATTAAAATGAAGGGGCACCTGCTAAATCATGTCATAGAGTAGGATAAGTGAGGACATTATGCTAAAAAACAAAAAAACAAAAAAACCCACACCATTTTAACATGATAATGACTTTGAAAATTTTATGTTCTAATAGATTCCTTGGACCTGATAAATTTTCATTTTGTAAAATTTAAATTAAAAGAACTTTGCTGTTTTTGGGGTGCCTGGGTGGCTCAGCTGGTTAAGTGCCTGACTCTCGATTTTGGCTCAGGTCATGATCTCAAGGTCGAGAGATCAAGGCCCGCATCTGGTGGGCCTGTAACCTGCCTGAGATTCTCTCTCTCCATCTCCTTTTGCCCCTCCCCCCATAAAAAAAAGGAGTTTGCTGCTTTTGATTTTTAGGTTCTAAATAATTAATTTTTTTCTTACTTGTATAATACTAAAATATCATCAATAGAGATCAAAATAAATAAAATATAATAAATATTTTCACAATTCAAACAAAACAAAATTCATTCTTCCTAAGACTCCATTCAAAATCTCTTCCTATGTTTTAATATAATTTGAATTATGTAAATGAATTTTAAATATCTAAGACAGTAGAGATACCATCCTAAACTTTATAGTGGCCTATGCCTTGTAAACCTTCTAAATCTATGGATTCGGGCGCTGAAAATTTTCTCCTTCTCTTAAAGATAGTTACCTCACTCCTACTTTGACAATGTGATATGGCAAAAAGAACTTCATAAAGCCAAAGCAAGTATACTTAAATGTTCCTTTCTATCTCTAGCTAACCATCTAGATATCCTTATACCCACTGATTTTACAATATGAATTTGCTTTTGGATGCAGGGTTGCTTAAAGTAATAGGAAGTTTCTTTAATACATAACAGTAAAGGATTGCTCAAGGCCATTGGTGGAGGGCAATGTACACTATAGAAGTATTAGGGACATAAGCTACCATCTTCAACTTTTGACTGTGAAAAACTTCTGAGAGAAAGTGAGCCTGGGGAGGCATATGTAAGAAATTTTAATGGCAGAGGCTGAGAAGTACATATGCTACCTCAGTTCCCATTTCCTGTTCAGGCCCACAGCCATACTTCAAGGGAGGCTGGCAAATGTAGTCTAGCTGTATGCACAGGAAGGAGAGAGATTAGTGAGAGGTTAGTTTCTGCATTGCTACTGTAGGATTATTTGTACCACTATATCTATATGCACTGATGTTTCTATATAAAAAATTAATGTAGATATCCAGGAATGTTGGAAAACTGTAGCTCATATGCTTTCTCTAAAATAGTCATAACTTTGGTGTATTTTGATAAAAAAATTCCATTAAAGTACTAAATTATGAAAAATAATTATGAATATCCTTTATGAATATTCTCAACACTGCTTTAGATTCAGAAAAGAAGAAATATCTATGAAAATAACACCATAGTTACTTTCTATTGACTATGCCATCCTCTAAGCTATGAGCATGACTGTAGTTTTAGAAAATGGGAGGTCAATTATTGTTAATTTTCTACTAAAGTAAGTTTCTAGAATAAAAAATATTCAGGATGGTTTATATTAATTATAGATGTGTATTAATTACATACATATATGTGTACATATTTGCCAAATAGAATATGCAATATTCATTTCATCTAAATTCTGATATTAATTTGAAATAAAATTCTATATATCTTCTTAAACTAATGTAACTCTAATTCAATTATGAAACAATTCTACATTTTCTTTAGACAATGACAAATCCTCTAAAATGTCAACTCTCATTTGGGAATTCCAAATAAATTTTCACTAAGGTAACTACTGAGAAAGAAAACGCTGCTACCACACACACACACACGCACACACACCCTCACCCATGTATTATCAGTATACACTGATTTCATCTCTCTGACAATCTGTATACTACATTTTGAGAAAGAATAAAAGTATTTCCAACTTTGTAAAACATTATATATACATATATGAACTTATAGATATATACAAATACATATGTATATTTAAATCTGGGGATGTTTTCACTGGAAAAGAGAACATGCAGGGTAGAGGAAGGCTGGCACGTGAATGGGGAATCATATTTATCAAAATTCATTGAATATTAGAAGGTAGTGAGAGGTTGATCTGGGTTTAACATGGAGACTGCTTTTTTATCTATTGAGCTCTTCACCACTGTATTCAGCAAGCTCATGAGATACTGAGTTCTGTCAAAGAAGTAGTTCAAGTAATGGCTACCTGGTCTCTTGTCAGGGATGTTTAAATGTCTTTCGCACATTGCAGGAGACTATGTCCAAGTGAGTTTTTAAAATTTCTTAGGAGTAACATTCATTACTTTCAATCATAAATTCAATTCCTAAATGTATTCAATCATAATTAAATTCCTGATTTCAGTGATCAGGAATCACTAACTCAATGGTATATTATACCCTATGTATGCTTTCATCTATTAAAAAAATTTTGGTAGATTTTTAAGGTGCTTCCAAATAATGAGTTATACCTTAATTTTATTCATGGTATTATTCATCCATATCTTAAAATCATCTGATATGAATTACACTTTGCACTCAGTATGTAACTCAAATTTTACTGAATTTTATGCTGAAAATAATGTCACTTATAAGTTAATAATTCAACAAGAATTACTCAGATAACTAAATGTGTTTCAAAATTTTCATCGTTAGAAAATTAGTATGAATACTTTCAAAATGGTTTCTCTTTCTCCTAGGCTTCAGTATTCCCATCAAATGAATGAGCATGTAAAAGCAAGTATTTAGGGAAAGCAGCGTGTGTGTGTGTGTGTGTGTGTGTGTGTGTGTGTGTGTGTGTTTATGTATGTACATATAAAGTTGTAATATATAAAATATTCTTGAATAAGATGATTCTCTTTCCCCAATATCCTCTTGCCTAGATTAAAAAATAGAGGCATTTTATTCTTATTAACTGTATTTCTCTCTTCAAAAAAATAGGTTAAGGAGAAAAGAATATACCATTTGTCGGAGGACATAAGAACATAACAGAAGCTTAGTGTATAAAATTTAGACCTAAAATACCAAAAGATTCAACTCTATGCAGACTTGGTATATTCTGCATTTGAAAAAAAATCAAATAAATATACCATTACTAGTAGCAACACATCAATAAAACATGTCCTGCAAGTAAAGTAGAAACATACAATTTTAGCAACTTCAGTCTTCAGAATTTTCTTACACCTCAAAGTTTATATAATTTATTAATCATATTATTGTTTAATTCAATTTAATTAATAATTAACTACATTTACAAATATAATTTATAAATGTTAATTCTGATTCATTACATATAGAGAATGCTCAAATGCTGTTATCTGTGCAACTACATTCTCATTTAGTAAATAAAGACCATGTTTACTAAAATCCTCATCCTAACATGATCACACAACTGCATTTAATACATTTTACCATTCAATGTCTAATGTGGGTAGTTTTATAAGGAAAGATTGTTAGTAGATGATAATCAAAATTTAATAATTACAACATTCTCATACACATTTTTAAAGATCTTATACAGAAAAAAACTTTTCTTCCCTGTTGTGTGAGCCAGACTAAGGTCATTTTGGACAAATCCATCATGATGACTGTCCTGCGACCTGAAATCTTAAGCACATCCCCTCACACACACATTCTTTCCTTTTGTTTAACCACACCCTTAAGTATACCCTGGGGGCATAACATCCTTAATCTACCCTGGAGAACACCTGTTGGGAAACATTGCCCCCTTGGGTGGCCCCCCGTTTGTACTCCCAGCCTGTAGGGCTATAAAAGTAGATCTTATAGAAGACTGGGTTGTGGACATCTACTTATCTTAAGGTTGTGCAAGACATGTTCTGTTGGTAAGTCCCCTTCATAAGCCATTTCTTGTCAAGCTGGATTTGTTGGCCTTTTTCTTAGGTCTTGCAGCAACTTTGGCCTTTGGAAGTTGTTTTGTATATACCTCTCTTTCATGGCATATCCAACTAATCTCCCACGAATAAAAGTTTGTGGGGATTTTGTTTGCTCTTCAAAACAGTACTTCCCTAGGTGTTTGTCACATTATTTCTTATTTTCCTCAAGAAAATATCTTTCAGCATTTGATACAGTTCACAATTTGATACAACTCACTATTTGCCTGGATTCATAGAACAAAAACATGATGTGGTATTTGAACTGAACAGTTTCTGTAAGCTCTCATTCTTTCCAACAACCTACAGTATATTGGTCTCCTCATAGACATATGAAATTCATTTTTTACATCCATAAAACCACCATAGGTAACCATGTGGTATAACTCTCATGGAGCGTTTAAATCAAAGAGACAAGAAGATTATGTGTCATTCTATTATGGAAATGCATATACAAAGGTACATTGGGAATGAAAAACATTTGCCTTCATTAGATAGAGAAACCAGCCTTTGGTATTTGTGATCTTGTAACTTTATAGGGTCTCATACCTTGTGAAAGCCTTGAATTAGTATTTGCAACAAAGAGAGAGAAAATGACTTAATACTATGTTGTGCTCATTTCTAGTGATACCAGTCTCATTTCCTAAAGCCTGAAATTTAGATTAAATATTCCTGGTTTTGCCTTTATTTAGAGGACGTCGTTATTAGGTGAAATATCTTCTACGTTACACAAAGTTTGAAAATCTAGGAATCTGTTAATACATTTAAGAAAATAATTTTTATATTTTTGAAATTCAGGCATAATCATAAAAAACATCTAATATATATTTCATTAATAATAGCTCATAGAATTCTATGAAAGGTATTTGATTTTTTCATAGCTAATACATTTTGTGACTGAAAGTTTACTAATTTAGTCTTGATCTTGCTTCCTTCCTCAGGTTTTCCATGCCTTACTATTTTTCCCCTTCTGTGGAGGAGATGAGTGTGAATCTTCCAAAATATAAATACTGTCTCTGAAAAATCAGCAAATTAGTATTGATCATGAATATTGTTTCTAAAATACTTCTTGCATAAATTGAACATTCAATGGAATGTAATGAATCTCAGAGTAATAAAAATAAATCACAATTTACCATATAGAATTTGCAAGACTTGAAGGATGACATATGACTTTCTTGGTTTAAATTGAAGCATTTACTAAACTATTTGAATTTTCTTTCTTTATATTATATAATTTGATTTTTCTTTACCTTAGTTGTCTAAATTGTTTTTTTTTAAACTGCTAACTCATATTAAATTATATGCTAACTTTCAGAAGCCTACCAATAGGTAAAAATGTAGGGCACTCAAAATTTGTTTATAACAAATTTTAGCAAAAGGCAGATAAATTCAGTGATTATAAAAAAGAAGAGGCAACATATCTTAATATGTCACTACAACTAAAGTGTAAAATTAGTAAAAAATTTTACAAGTTTATATTATACCATATATACAGTATTATATATAATATAGATATGCTTATTTATATTATATATATAAGTTCATATAATTTATATAAGTACATAGACTTCTGTGTATATTTGTAGTATATATAAATAATTGTATAAATAAATAAATGAGAGGTGCAATTTGAAATAAAGTCAGACAAAGATCCAATGCACAACTGAAATCATTGAAGTTGAGAAGCCAAGGACACATGAGGAGTGACTGATAAAAGCTAATTTTATAAAAGGCTTTTAGGAGTAAGTATAGAAAAGGACTCTTTTTTCACTAATCCATGCAAGTAATATTCCAAAAATTACTGAAAAGATGAGAAAAAGGTATACATCAAATTAGACACATCATGTGAAATCTATAATAAAAGAATACATTGTGTTTGATTGCATTAAATATAATGGCTCAGTAGTGACCTTGAATTCCTACTTTGTAGCTGGGTTGAAATGAGATATATTGTGGAATTGCCTTCTGAAACCCAGAGAGAAACAGTGAACACACACTACTCTTGCTAATTCTCAGGAGGGAAACCCATAGCATGATATACACTACTTTAAAGGTTCCTGTACTTACTGACCCCACAGCTTTCATATGAAGCTCTGAGATCTAGACTGTTGGGCTTTGAGCTTGCCTTGGCCTTGGAGACTGAGGCAGTTTAACAACTGGCCTACACTGTGCAAAAGATCCTGGCTCTCTCTCTTAGAGAGCTTGCGCCAAGATAATGAAGAAAATATGAAAGGGAAGAGTGTATAAAAAAATAGCCTTCCGATGTAGGAGAAAATAGGAAAATTACATGTTTAGAAGTAATCTTCTATAAAACTGTATTTTCTTTATATATCTCTCAACACATAGAACAACCCTATGATGCAAATACTTTCTGGGATTTCTCTACTGGAAAAAAAGTATAGTAATAATAAAAAAAGCCTTCAAACACCAAGTTAGTGCTGGTTTTTTAAACAAACCATCCTTTTCCCACTGAGCTCCAGAGATCTTGTGTTATAATAACCCATTAGGCAAAATAAAAGTAATATCTTGCCATCCAAATTGGATCTAGAAGTGGCAGTGGTACACTGTATTTGAGGGGGCTCGGAATGCTCAGGTAAAATGTAGGCAGAAGATGGGAGAAACTGGGAGAGCTTTGGTAGCAACACACCATGAGAACTGCAGTGATACTGAATTCTGATTGGTTAGGAATATCTGAGATCCCAGAGAAAGTTAGGACAGTTGAGATCCCATCTAAGACCTACAGGGCTATTTGCAATTAAGCAAGCTAGACACTGGGCATTGTGCTAGGAGCTAGCATATTTACCTACCATCTGGTTTTAGAATAAGAAGTCACTTGGTAACAATATTCACATATTAAATGCCATCATGCATTAGATCTGGTAGGTCTTTCCATTTTAAAGGATCAATGAGGCTAGGATGACTAGTTTTCAATCAAAAAGAAAAAAAAGTGTTCTCCATTCCATATTAAATTCAGCAGGTAGTTGTCCAATGAAAGGCTACAGGTCTCAGCATCCCCTTACTCTGGAGTAAAACCATGTGAGTAGATTTAGTCAATGAAATGTGAGTAGTAACATACTTCACTTCATTGCTGAAGGCTTTTAAGAAGTTGGTGGAGTTTCTCCATCCTCTCTTCTCCCTTCTCCTGTTTTGAAAGTGGAGGATTTCACAGCTCTGGATGATGAAAGAACCCTGGGTTCCTGAAGAACCATGACATTGAAGAACCCTGGGTTCCTGAATCCTCACAGAATGAAAGTCCACAGGACACTAAAGCTTCTATATTGAATACTGTGTCAGAGAGAATTAAAATCCTGTTATTATTGACTCCTGAAATTTGTGAGTTTGTTTGTTAATGAAGCTAGCATTGCTGTAACTGACAAAAATGAGTTAAATAAAAAATAACATAGGTCCCACGAAAAATATTATTGATTAAAAGAAAGGGACATAATCCCAAAGAATTATTATAGTATTTGCTATAGGAACCAGAAAAATTATTAGACAAGCATTTGCAACCCTCAGTAGGCTACAAGAAGATACAAACTTCATTTAAAAAGAGCAGAAATACACAGAGGAAAGATTATCTGAAATATAATGAAAACAGGATATGATAAAAAAAGCAGATTAAAAATACAAAAGAATTCAAGTTCAAAGTAAAGGCAGCAGTCAAAACCATATCATTGTAGTGAAAAATGGAAACATGATGTAGATAACCAATTTGAGCTCTCTTAGAATGCAAAATAAATGCAAAATAAAAGGTAGTACAAGCAACAAGAGAAAATACAAATATATATAGTCTTTTGTGTGTGTGTACAAACACACAGAGAGAAATTACTGAGAAAAATTATGACAAATGTAACTAAAGACACATTAGTAGAATAATTTCTATGGCTAAAATTAATCTATTTTTTCATTCTAAAATGTATTGACTCCCTGAAACAAAAGGAGCAATTTCATCACAAACTTTGAGAATGAAAGGTTATAAGGCAAAAATTTTATAACCAACCAATTTATCTTCCACATGATATTGCAACAGAAAAATTGTTAGGGGATGCCTGGGTGGCTCAGTCTGTTAAGTGTCTGACTCTTGATTTTGGCTCAGGTCATGATCTCTGGGTCATGAGATGGAGCCCTGTAGGGATTTGCACTCACTGGGGAGTCTGCTTGAGATTCTCTCCCTCCCCCTCTACCCCTCCTCCTGCTTGAGCATTCTCTTTCTCTCTAAAATAAATAAATAAATCTTTTTAAAAAAAGTATAAGTAAACTTAATATCCAACATTAGGAAACAAACTTTTTGATAGACTATTAAGAAGCCTTCACATTTTAAGCACTTAGATAATTTTTAACATAGGGAAATGATATAACCCTAACTGAAAAGAGAAGGATGCAAAATTAAGTGTTCAGATTGGTGTCAGTTTTATGATAGAATAGAAAGGTACTTACTGGACTGTTGGGATTTCAGGTGATTTTTTTTTTCCTGTCTTTTTGTACTTTTCTGAATTTTCTCATTTCCAGCAACTAACTTACAATATTAAAACTTTAGAAAATATAAATAGCAAGTTATGTTTTTAGTACTTAATTATATGGTTATTGAAATTGGTTATTGACTAGTTATAGAGCCACTTCATTATTTAGACTCTTTTTTGGCAATAAATATACTATATAAAATCTCAAAATAAAATGTGGAAATAAGACAATGTGGAAGTAGATGAAGTTCCAAAAAGTAGAAAGAGAAAAAGGAAGCTGTGATTATCATATTAATCATATTAAAAAGCCTTTCCATTTCACTATTTTTATCACTATTTCAGCTCAGATATCAATTTTCTGAACAAACATTGTTTAAAGAAATATCCTCTCCCCTATAAAATAAATGTAATTTAAAATTTTTAAAAAGTATTTCTTATTGTAGTACTAAATACTTCATGGGTTTATACTTAAAATATCAAAATTCAGTTTGATTTACATGTTATAGAGATGTAGAAATTTATTACAATTTCTTTATAATATAGAGAGAATTTTGAAAAAGAAAATCTACGTATCTTGTCATATTTATTCTTTCATTTATTTGAGAAATAATTAAAACAAAACATTTCTATATTCTGGAGGCTTTGGTAACAGCATAAATGCTCTCATCTACGGTAGAGGACATTATATTATGGGGAAATATTTCCACAATAAAATAATATGTAATGAATAGGTGATTTGTGTATTTATTTATGCGGATTATGAGGAAAACAGTCTTTTAGACAAATAGAATACACTAAATGTGACAGTCTTGAATGATGACATAATATCCTCTTGTCTGTGATGATGACACAAAATGGCAAAGGACACAAAACTGTCAGTCTTGTTGTTTATCTTCTATCTGAGACTAATAAAAGGGGGAAGGTGATTGACGGCACAGAGACACAAACACTGTCTTTGACATACAGTTGTTACCTTTTATACATATATAAAAGTACTGTATTGATGGTTTTAAGGACACCTTACTTTTCTAGCTTCCTAAGATGCTGTCTTTACCTAAAGAAAAAATAAAGGAATTTAGAGGTTGATTATATGAAAAGTTATACATTACCCCTCTTAGAAACTATTGCCTCTAGATATATTATTCATATAGATTATATATATGTTCATGTATGTCTGTGTGTTTATTTGTATACACACATATGTATATTTATAAATTCAGGCAAAGAAAGGGTAGGAGAGTCACAGTGAAAGAAGCCACAGAGAAATAGAGACAAATTGAGAAAAATCACAACAAAAAAAAGGAAAACACCTAGGATGTGGATTCTTCTTTCTAATATAGGTTTCTTTCAAATACATAAATTATTAATTAAAACATTTGTTCATAATACTGAATATGTATAGAGGAAGTTCCAAAGAAGTAGTAAGTACCTGTAGTGATTTTGAAGAGCTTGCAATTTATTTGGAGGAGATTAAACATACAGATAAAAAATACGTATGTGATAATTGCAAAGCAACATGAAAACAAGTGAATGATAATGTAGCATAAAATTCTTAAATCAGAGCTGGGGATAGAAAGTAATTAACTAAGGATCTAATGAATCAAGAAAACCATTTTGGAAATTTAAATATGAAGTTAGGCCATGGACTGGCAGCTAGGGTAGGAGGAGACCAAAGGTCAGAGAATTAGCTCTAGTAAAAGGAAGGATGGTCTTGAAAAGGGTGGATAGACCCAGAAAAGGAATGCATAGCTCCACATGCACAAATATATCCAGCTTCTGCCTAGCCACACTTAATTTATCCTTCTCAGCTAAAGGTAAATTGGGGCACCTGGGTGGCACAGTCACTTAAGCATCGGACTCGTGATTTTCGCTCAGGTCGTATCTCAGGGTGGTGATCTCAGTGTCGTGAGATCAAGCCCTGCATCAGCCTCCACACTAAGTGAGGAGTCTGTTTGAGACTCTCCTTCCCTCTCCCTCTGCCCTTCCACCCCTGCACATGCATGTACACTTTTATAAATAAATAAATCTTTAAAAAATAAAAATAATAGTAAATAGCTAACAATATGCCTGCAAACTTGCCCATTTCTGGACCTCTGTTCTCATGGATCCCTCTGCCTGGGGTGTCCCCCTATAAACCTCCCAGTTCTAAATCCTACTTATTTTGAAAGGCTATCACTTTGATAGTCCTTTGCATAGAATATGCTTCGCATCCTCATTAAGATGCCCCATTTCTCTGAATTCTTTAAATATAGTTCTCTTTTGGGATTTATCAATCTCTATAATATATTTTAAATATCTATGTTACTACTGTATTTCTTGCACATTAAGTTTCTTAAAAGCAATATCATGTATGTGCCTGAGTCATCTATGTCTAACTCACAGCTTAACTAAAAATCAGGAAAAAAAGAGACATGGCTATCACAACTAGAAAATGTTTTAGTCCTATTATCATTTGACAGAAAGAAACTTTCCCTGCAATATCCAACTGCAAAATTAAAAAAAAAATCTGCAAATACCCATAGAACTCATTAAGAATGTATTTGTTTATATCAGATTTTATATTTTGCCAACAAATATGTATGCCATCAGGAAAAACTAATTCAAATAAACCAGAGTTTCCAGGTAGGATGTTGCAGGAGTTCATATTTTGACTCTACACATTTGTTGCAAACACATAATAATAATAATAATAATAAAAGGGGAAAAAAACGGACATACAAATTGGTCCTCCAAATAAAATAAGCAGAAAAGAACCATATGACAAACTGGAGAGAGGTAGCCAAGCTGCAGGCCTGCTTAACTCTAGGTCTAAAGTTCCTATGGAGTTAAAGGGATTTAAGTGCTCTCAGACAACCAGAACCAGCTTAAAGCCAGGGCCTGGAGTGAAGCTCCCCAACTCTGAAGGAAGCTAAAAATAAAACTCATCACCATCTGGGCTGTGGCTTCAAACAACCTGCAGGTCTCAGGCTGTGAGCACACAGACAAAGCCTTTTAATCAAGAACTGAGCAAGCTGGCTCTCTAACTAGATCACCACACCCAAATATGCCTTAACTAAAAAAAAAAAAAAAAAAAAAAAAAAAAAAAAAAGCCTGGTTCTGGGCTGTGGGACTTGGAAAGTAAGTGATAAGAGATAAGATAATATACAACCTAAGACAGGAAATTGTGAGCCCGAGATGGAAAGTGAGTGGGAGAAGGAAAAGAGAGAGGGAGACAGGGAAAAAATAAATTCTCCCACTTCCAAAGAGTATATAAAACAAAATTGCATAAATACTACATCTCAGTTGGTCAAAGGATGTAAAACAAGTATGCTTAAGATGCTTCCATTAATAAATGAAAAAGTAATTTCCATTAAAATAAAGTGCAAAATTACAAAACAAAAACAGGCAGAAATGAAAAATAATCATAGGTCAACATGAAATAGTTTTATATTGTTAGAAAATGCAGTCACTGATATTAAAAATGGAATTATCACATTTGTAGCTATTTTTGAGGAATTCAGTAGCAAATAGCTGAGGAGGACAAAGATATATATTAATTATATTATATGAGTGTAAATGACAGCAATTGAACTCAGAGGCTACATGGAGAGCCCACAAAATATATCTAATAGTTATCCAGAAGAGCTAAATGGTGGAGTAGTATTGTTTGACTGGATGATTTTTGGAAACTTTACCAAAACTGAAAAAATACTTTAAAAAGAAAAGTTACAGGTGAATCTCTGATGAGCAAAGAAGACTAAACAAAATATTTAGCAAATAGAATCCACTGGTATACATAAAAGATAAATCTATCCTTAACAATTTGGGTTTAACCCAATCATACCAGGTGTTTCTAAGTATAGAAAAATCAAACAATGTATTTTACCATAACGACAAATACAGGAGGAAAAGCCAATGATGATCTCAAAAGATACATAAAAGTATTTTCTGAAACTAATAACGTTCATGATCAAACTTATAAATCTTGGAACAGAAGGGAACTGGTGATTTTAACTTTCATATAAATGATCATTCCAGTCACAGGCATTGTTCCTTGACTTCCTCCCATCAGAAGAGCTCATTCTCCACCCTCCCTCAGCCACTCTCTGTGGATGTGCTCCTCACTTTATTATAATCAGTACCTGCAGCACTTCCACAGTTTGCACATGTTCTGCTTTCTGACCACCAACTCTCATCTTGCCAGTACCTTCCTCTGAGAATCCTTTCATCCAACCAGAACCCTAAATCCTTTGATTCTATCACACTTTTACTGTTACCCATTCTCTCTGTGTCCCCCTCTTCCTACTTTATGCTTGGATTTCATGGTCAGTTTTTAACTTTATTCACTCAGCAAATCTGTATTTGCATATGTACTAATTATACAAAGTATTTTCAAGTTCTGTTTTGGGTCCTTGGGGCACAATTGCAACCAAGATCACACGCTTGGTCACCTGCAACCTCCTCATCTCTTGTTTACCTCAGTATATTCACTTGGGAAGACCACCTTTGAGTTAACTAGAATTCAGTCTACTCCCCTCTTCCTGTCTGTAAACTGCATATAAAGTAATTTCATCTTGTCTCATAGCTTCAATGCCATCAATATGCTGACAACTGCCATATTTATATCTGCAGGCTGGACCTTTCCCCTGAATCTATGGCATATATATTTAACTAGTTTAACACCAATGAATGCCTAAAAAGCTGCTCAGGATTAACATGTTCAAAGCAGAGTTTTTGATAGCATTTCCTTCCTACACCAGCTCCATTAATCCTCCACGTCAGTTAACAATTTCAGTCATCTGGGGGCTTTGTTCTTATGCTTCTATTTTTTACCTACCAGGCATTGATCTATCAGCAAATGCCGGCAGCTTTATACTCAAAATGTGTCCTCAATTCACCACCTCTCATCTCTACTGTTTTCACCATGGACCAAGCAATCCTGACATCCTACCTAGATTACTAAACATGTCTCTCTGATTCTACCTTTCTCCCTTCAGTCTATTTTCAACATAGCATCTTGAGTGATCCTATGAAAATATGTCAGAGTAGGTTACTCCTTTGTTCAAAACCCTTTGGTGGTTCCCATTTTACTTAGAGTAAAATCAGAAGTCCTTATTCTGATCTTCATAGCCCTCATAGATTTGGTCTACTCCTCACTCTCTTGCTACTTTATCCTTGTTCATTCAGCAGCCACTTTGCCTTCTCTTCTATTGAAAAGCTTTTTACTCAAAAATGGTTAACTCCTTCATTTCCTCCAGGTCTTTACTCAAATCCCACCTCTTCAGTAAGGCTACTTCTTGCCACCATTACCAAAATTTCACCACCCACCCTCTCCATTTCACACTCTTTTTCCCTTCCTACCTTTTTTTTTTCTTTAGCATCATTATTGGACAATTCCTTATCTTTTTAATTTTCTGTTTCCATCTAATATAATTCAATCTCTAAAAAGGCAGAATCTTTATTTTGTTCACAAACATATCTTAAGTACCTAGAATAGCACCTAATCCACAGGAGGTACCCATAAATAATTTATACATGGAAAAATTAACAAAATGCCTACAGGTAGACAGTTTTTCTAGAAAAAAAATGTAAAGACTGTAACTACAAAATAGAGATGGCTTTCTTAATCAAAACACAAATGTACAAACCATAAAGAAGATCATTGATAAATTTGACTATGTTAAGATGTACATCTGCATTCAACCAGAGACATTAAAAATGACAAATGGTAGCTGCATGTCAATTATATCTCAATAAAACTAAAATAAAACAAAATGGTAAATGGCAGGTTACCAGTTGGATAAGATATTGTCAAAATACATAATTGATAAAGGATTAGTGTCCAGGACACATAAAAACAAATGCTCCAGAAAAAGAATCCTAAAAAACAATTAGGCAAATGATATGAGCAGACAAGAATAAAAAAATAGAATAACCAAGATTTTTGGAAAAACACTGGTAAACTCACTTGTAATCATAAAAATGTAAATTAACTATTTGACACTTTTGGGATTGGTAACAATTTAAATGTTTAACATTATAAGCAAGCAATGACAAAGGTATGGAATCATGGGATTCTTATACTTTCCTAGTAGGAATATAAATCGGCCTAAATACTTGAAAGAACAATTGGTGAATACGTAGAAAAGTTTAAAGTCATTCTTACTTTTAAACTCAGCCATTCTAAAATACAAGTAGGTGTGCTACAGAAATTCATCCCACAGTACAAGAACATTCCTTATAATACTGTTTATAAATGTAAAATTTCTATAGGCAAATAATTGGTACATACTTATGGTATTTTTCTATAAAGGAATAGTATATAGCAGTGAAAATAAACAAACATAAACATTGAATTAATGCAGATAAATCTCAAAAATGCCAATAATTGACAAAGAAAACTTTCATAAAATGCAATTTTATGTTTGAAAGATGCAACAATAATAAATAATAATATTCAAAAATTATCAATAATATGCATGTATCAACAACAAAAAACACACAAGGAAATGATGAACACCAAATTAAGGGCCTTGATTATTTCTGACATGATTAGAGATGAAGACACAGGGGACTTTATTTTGTAATGTTTTATTTCCTTATATAAAATCTGAAACAAATATTGCAAAATGATGTAATTTTTATGATGCTGAATAAACGCTGATGTTTGCTATATAATTCACTATACTTTTGAATTTTTAAAATATTTACTAAATATAAAATCAGTTATTGATATTCATCATCAAAAATGATTTATTCTTGATTTCTGACTTCTCTGAAATGCATTTCTTTTGTTCAACATGGAATGCATTCTTTCAATAAACTAAGGCCAATTTTCAACATAAAATAATTAAAAATTTCATTTCAGTTAAAATATACAATAAAAAACAGAGAAGGAGAAAACTGGTTCTTGGTGATTGAAAAACCAAATCAAGATCAAATGTGTTAATGATGTATTTTGCATTTCATCTTATAATTAATCTGTAAAGACTAATTTGATATTCAGTGACCCCTATCTGCTCTATAGAAAGGTAAAATCTGATATCACTTAGATGTGAAAATTAACAGATTAACTGAAAATAATAATTACATAATGCAAAAAAAATTAAAAAAATCAATGTGAGTTCCTATGAATATTCTAAATAAAATAAAAATTAGGGTAAATTATTATTATTTTCATTTTGGAAACTAATATTGTCACCATTGTGCATGATGTAGACTATGTTGTCATAAACTTGGATATAATCTAGAAATATATTTCAATTAATTGTGGCTTAAAAACTTTCCTTAAGATTTCAACTTCAGTGTTCTATGGAACGTATACAATGTATAGGATGCCAACTGTTTGTTTAGAATTATCTAGTTAGATAAATGTTGTGCAGTGCTTTTATTACATCATTATAAAACTGTATTTCCTTGATAAAAACTCAGAAATAAATAGCAGTGATGTAATTACAAGGAAAATAAAATCTATCCTAATTGTAGAGGACCATAATGGTTAGTTTCTTACTGCTAAATAAAATAGCAAAAGCAAAATTACTGAAATTAACATGAGTCATCATTAACTAAAGAAAATTTTGAGGATGAAATATACAGGATCACGATCAGAGTTGTTTCTCTAACTAAAGTGAAAATAGCTGTGAAAATAATGAATAATTTGTATAATTAATTTTTTGCTCATGCTATTTATTAATGAAAATTATTGCTCATGTGGAGCATGAAATAGATTGAGTAGACAGATGGAAGAAGTGTCAAAGTGGGTAAAAGGATGAAGTTTGAATGTATATGTTTTTAATAATATACTAGGACATGTTATATTAAATTTTCTTTGAAATTATACTTGACTTATTTATATCATCAGCTTTGAGTTATTCTTACTTATTAGAATATAAATTATAACAAATGGTAAATGGTCTATCCATCCCAATATATTTTAAGATGGATAAAGGCAGGGACCATGTTTGTTATTCATCATTATTTTTAAGCACCTGACAAATATTTGTTAAGTTGAATTGCTCTGATATTACTATCACCATTGATAAATATCTAACGAGTAAACTCCAGGCTAAAATGTTTAAGAACATGTAACTATTTCTCCAAAAATTTATACCATCAGTCTATACATATTCCCAGAACTCCAGAGGATATATACAAATGCCCATTCCACATCTCCACTGGACGGTATCTCCAATTTACGTGTCAAAACAAAATTATTGATCTTCCTCCCTGAACTTCTGAGAAACTTCCCATATCATCTTATATCAACTCCATTCTTCTTTCAGCCATAACCCATAAAATCATCCTTACCCCCTTTCTTTTCCTCACAACCTTCATCCAACCATAACAAATGTTTTTAGCTCCATTTCCAATTATATATCAGGAAATTGACCACTTCTCACCACCTCTACTCTTAACACCCTAGATCAAGTCACAACATCTCTCACTTGAATTATTGAGATTCCTATCTTTGAGGTTACAGTTTATGATGGTTAATTTTATGTGTCAACTTGACTAGGCCTCAGGATGTCCAGATATCTGGTTAAACATTTCTGAATGTATTTGTGAGGGTATTTCCACAGAGGATTAGCATTTGAACTGGTAGAATTCACTTCAACTATTTGAGCTGAACATAAATATTTTCCTACTCTCAGTGCTCCTGGTTCTCAGGCAGACTGTGATGGGAATCTGTATCATCAGTATTCTGGGTCACAGGCCTTTGAACTATACCACCAGCTTTCTTGGGTCTCACTTGCAGACAGCAGATCATAGGACTTCTCAGCCTGCATAATTGTTTAAGCCAATTTATTATAATAAATTTCATTTTATATATGTATCTATCTATCATCTATCTATCTATCTATCATCTATCTATCTATTCATCCATCTATCTATCATCCTCTATCGGTTCTATTTCTCTGGAGAATCGTGACTAATACACCCCCTATATTCTATTATCAACACAGCAACCAGAGTGATCCTGCCAAAATCAGTTCATGTCATTTTTATGCTCAAACCCCTCCAATGGCCTCCTAACCTACTCAAAGTAAAACCCCAAATATTTACAGTAATCCACCAGGCCCTACACAATCTGTTTTCCTCCTAGCATTATTTCTGTGATCATCTTTCATACTACTCTCCCCTTGTTCACTCTGTTCCAGTCACACTGGCCTTGCTCCTCTTCCTAGAACACAGCAGATATGTTCCCAGGTCAGGGCTTTACACTCACTGTTCTTCTATTCTGTGATGATTTCCCTCCTGATAACCTCAAAAAAATCTTCCCTCCCTTTCTTTAGGACATTCCTGACCATCTTATTGTCCCCAAACTATCTATTCCTCTTTCCTGTTTTATTTTTCTCCATAGAACATATACTATATAACATAATATAAATATTGCTTATTTATTTTGTTATCTGATACCTTCACTAATCTGTACCCTCCATGTGAGCCAGGATTTTTGTTATTTTGGTTCCCTTCTATACTTCCTGCATCCAGAACAGCACATTTTATACACTAAGTAATCAAGAAATATTTTTTAACAAATTAATGAATTTGCTACTAAGTATGTAAATAATGTACAAGAAAACACATTGAAACTTTTAAAATTATAGAGTTCAACCAAGTTTTTACACTTTATAATAAATATATAGATGTCAATAGATTCACAATAAAACAAATCAAACTAGCTCCAGATATAATAGATAAAAGATTCACTCAAATATTATTAACAGACATTTTCAAAGAAGATATACAGATGGGCAACAGGCACATGAAAAGATGCTCAGCATCACTAATCATCAGGGAAATGCAAATGAGTTACCACCTGACACCTGTCAGAACGCCTAGAATCAAAGGACAAGCAATAACAAGTGTTGGCAAGCATGTGGAGATAAAGGAACCTTCGAGCACTGTTGATGGGAATGTAAATTGGTGTGGCCACTATGGGAAAACAGTATACAGGTTCCTCAAAAAAATTAAAAATAGAAATACCATATGATCCAGTAATTGCATGACTGGATATTTACCCAGAGAAAATAAAATCACTAATATGAAAAGATATATGCACCCCTGTGCTTATTACAGCATTATTTACATTAGCCATGATATGGAAGCAACCCACTGTCCATCAATAGACGAATTGAAAAAGAAGATGTAGTATAGAGATATACATTGGAATATTACTCAGCCATAAAAAAGAATGAGATCTTGCCATTTGCAACAACATGGATGGACCTAGAAAGTATAATGCTAAGTGAAATAAGTCAGACAGAGAAAGACAAATACTATATGAATTCACTTATATGTGGAATCAAAAAACAAATAAAAAAATGAACAAATAAAGAGACAAACTCTTAGATACAGAGAACAAACTGGTGGTTGGCAGAGGGAGGTAAGGAGAGGGATTGGTGAAATAGATATAGGGGATTAAGAGGTACAAACTTCCAGGGGCGCCTGGTTGGCTCAGTCGTTAAGCGTCCGCCTTCGGCTCAGGTCATGATCCCAGGGTCCTGGGATCGAGTCCCGCATTGGGCTCCTTGCTCAGTGGGGAGCCTGCTTCTCCCTCTGCCTGCCACTCCCCCTGCTTGTGCTCTCACTCACTCTCCCTCACCTATACTCTCTTTCTCTAGCAAATAAATAAATAAAATCTAAAAAATAAAAAGAGGTACAAACTTCTAGTTATAAAATAAATAAGTCATGGAGAAAAAAATAAATAATGGAAATGAACAGTACAGCATAGGAAATACAGTCAATACCATTATTAACTATTATTAATGTTACTACTAACGTTATTTGTTGACAGATGGTGACGATACTTATCATGATGAGCAATGAGTAATGTATAGAATTGTTGAATCATTATGTTGTACACCTAAACTAACATAACACCGTATGTTAATTACACTTCACTAAAAATATAAAACTTAGGAATAGCATATGCTTTCAAAATTTAATACACAAGTAGATTAAATGGAAATGGAAAAATAATTGAGTGGAAAATTCATTTATGGAAAGGAAAGACTGAGTAACGTAACTATGACAAATACTTTCCTAATTCATTTATAAATTTAACAAAATTTCAGCCAAAATCCCACTGATTTTATTTTTCAAAAATTTACACAAGTAACAATATCATGAAAACTGACATAAAAACTACAAAGAAAATATTTGAGGTACTATAAGGGAATTTAGTACAGGGAACACTTTAGCAAGTGACTCTGGGAAAAACACTCTTGAGAAAGTGAAGATAAAACTTAGATGAGGAGAAATATCAAGAGTCAGGAAGTTGAAAGTATTTGTGGGTGGAGGGTGATTCCTAGTGAGAGGAATTTGCAAAAACATTTAATGACATAGGAAAATGTTACTTAGTAAAGCACAATATAACCTGTATAAATTCCCAGTGATGTTTGCAGGTAAAAAGAAAAACACTAAAATATCAACAAAGGTTGTATTGGAGTGATGGGATTGTGAGTAACACTTACACTTTTCTCATTATTCTGTACATCTCAAATATAATACAGTGAGCATGTCCTATTTTTACGTTAAAATATTGCAAAGTGGAAAGTTTTGGGCCATGTCCTTCAAAAACATTCTTCTTGTTCATAGGTATTAGATAAAAACTATCACTTAGTTAAGCTCATTCTTTTGGTGTATCAGGAGCATCCATGTTCATTAACCTATCAAATAGCCCATTTAGTTGTTCCCTTTTTCTATATGTTAGAGGAGTAATAATCCACTCTACGTCAGGCTGCAGCACATGATGAAGATGCTTTACTAGACTTTGGCATTCTATTGCTAAAGGTGAACTCAGCAAATTCCAGCAAGACACGTTTGTCAATCCTATAAAAATACCATATAAACTGTTGACTTGCCAGTTGCATATAGAAGCAAGTAAAGCGTAACTGTATTCAATACGCGTACTCCAGGTAATAACAGAGTAGTTTATTATCATTTCAGGTGCAGAAATCTGCCAACTTTTCAGCCATCTGGGCTTCCTCAGGGCAGCATACAAGTAAAATATGTGAATGAAAGATGTGAGTTGAATACAGTTTTATTATTTTTTTTTTCTCATGGGCTCTCACGAAACTGCCTTATATATTTTGGAAAAGCAATTCTGTAATGTTAGTTTACTTTAAAAAGCCATCAACTTTTACTAATTTAAGCCCATTAGCATTCTCACTAAAGTGCTTATGTCTGAATGATAATGGATCTTCAGATGACATTTTATGACAAAAATATTGTGGTAAATGTAATATAATTGAATACACAAAAGTTATAATTCCTGCAGGGTTAATGAATAATCTCTCTTTTAACATATTTCACCAATTGCAATATCATGACATCGAGGTTCTATTCATTAGCAGTTAAACATATGTTATCGCAACTTATCAGAAGATTTCACTTTTAGAAAAACACACTAGACCTCTCATAGTAAGTCAGAAATACTGTGACCCTCAGTACTCAGACAATAATTTTTCAACTGAAATATGTTTATCTCCCATCAAGAGGTTCTCAGATTTTTCTCCACTGCTAACACAAAGCTCAGTGAAATGATTAGAACTGAAAATTAATGGTAGGATCAATAAAGAAGCTTACTATTCATTCCACTTCATAACTTATTACCCTTCGTTACCTCCTGCCTCCAGCAGACTAGCTGGCACACAATAAGTAATCGGGGAGTACTTTTGAACGAATGAATGAATTTGCTATGAAGTATGTAACTAGTGTTCAAGAGTATATATTGAAACGCTTGAAATCATACAGAGTTCAACAAAGGTCTTATAACTTATGATTAAATATGCAGATGTCAACAGAATCATAATATAGCAATCCAAATGAGCTCAAGATATAATAGATAAAAGATTGACTCAAATATTAATAAAATAACACTTAGGAATAGGATGTTTTCAAACTTCAATATATGAGTGGATTAAATGGAAATGCAAAGAGAAATATATGGAAAATCAGGTTATGGAATGAAAATAATGAATATTATAAATGACAATCTTTCCTAATTTATTTATTTATAAGTTTAATACAATTCTTGAAATGAAGAAATCAAAACTAGGGGCACCTGGGTGGCTCAGTCGTTAAGCGTCTGCCTTCGGCTCAGGTTATGATCCCAGGGTCCTGGGATCAAGCTCCGCATCGGGCTCCCTGCTCCACAGGAAACCTGTTTCTCCCTCTACCTCTCTCTCCCCTGTTTGTGTTCCCTCTCTTGCTCTCTCTCTCTGTCAAATAAAATCTTTAAAAAAAAATTAAAAAGAAGAAACTAAAATTAGACTTGTGTTTTCTTTTGGCTGACAGTGTATCAGTAAACAAAGGTATTTATTCTCCTTTAATCTGCATTGCTGATGATGGTAAAAATTAAATGTAAATAATTAAAAATATTCTGATAGTAAAGAAAGTAATGCCAGGGGCTTCTCTTAAAGATAGTGTCAAATTCTCTTATGCTCTAAGGTTGTGGGAATATTGTTATAAAAACAGATTGTATTTTCTCAGCACCAGATTGTTCTTTTTGTCCTTTTAAATGAACCAGGCACACCTACACAATTGAGCCTAGGATTTGTAAAAGAAAAATAGCAGCAAAAGAGTTGATAGTGGGCACTGAGCACTATGTGGCAAATGCGCTGCAAAACTTCCCTGCCTGATCCCAGATTCCCTGGGGTTTTCTACCATACTTTTGACTAGGATCAGGCTTCTTGGCTTGTTTATTTTATTCTATCTCCGAACTCAACATCCTTCAGAAAATAGCATACATGGTCTATCCCAAGGGCACTGCCTTGCCCATCTGATCCCAACACAAAAAGGGAGAAAGAGCTTTACTTATTTTCCCACACACTGACTCTTCATTGTTCCTAAATGTGATTTATAGGCAAGCTATTATTTCTTACTCTATTAATGAAGACTAACACAATGAGAGAATTCTTCATTTTGTATTACAGAGTTCCAAGAGTTAAGTGAAAAAATTAACCTTTTTTCAATTATTCAATATTAAAACTTAAGTCAACTGCTCAAGTTTTGCATTTTGCCATTTCCAAACAATTCCTAATTAAGCATAATTTGTCAATGTCTATAATCTTTGTTTCTGATAGTAATTTAATAATATGGACTACGAAAGAAAAGTTTAAATATTCTATGGTGTTCCTGAAGAAACAATGAATAGTATTTTGTTTGAGGTAATCTACTACTGCAGGGAAAGTGTTCCATCATCTTTGGTTAAACAAGTTATATTTACTGCAGGTTTAGAAAAACTGGCCAAAAGCCAACAAACCCCTTATGACAGAGTACAGAGTACTTAACTAAATGTGTGCTATTTTTCTTTATAATAATTATAGACTATGTGGTTTATCATCAGTATATTTGGAGATAAAATTCATTAACATAGATTTCTAAAGGGAATAAACCTAAAATACTGATGCAGGAGTAGGCTAAAAAGTTATATTAAAAAAGGAAGGTACTATTTTTATAATGTCCACTGAAATGGAACTACCCAAGCTTTATATTTTCTCACTACCAGTGGCCACTAGTTTATAGCAAAAAGAAATAGTTTCCACTACTTTAAGTAAAATGTTTCAATTCCAAGAATTAGAAAAGAGGAGTAGGAAATTAAAGGATAAGTATGATCTAATGCAATGTGTTGCATTGATCTCTCTCTTAATCAGCCTGTAAGTGTGTATGATTGCTCAAGATTAAAATGCTTCTTAAAAGTGGAAAAAAAAAAAAGAAAATTAAAAAAAAATCCTTGAAGTCTTCACTAAAAGAAAAAAATGACAAATTTTGCCAAATCCCATTTGAATAAATCCCTCATTCTGTCAAAAGGGAGGGCTGGAAATCTATGTATCACTGAATCACGATGTTCTGGAATTTAATAGGAAATTTTAAATTAACAAGAGAAGAGCAACATAATTTGCATGTAATGGCATGTACACAGTTTATTTATCAGTATCATCTGAAGGGCAGTGCAAGTATCTCCAAGACTTAGGCTAGGGAGGGACTTTGGGCTGAGGAAAGAGACCCAAGGGCTAGCTTGAGACCCCATAGGTGGTGATTTCTCTGTGTTCTAGGGAGGGGATTCTCTACAGATTGCAGTCCCTTTATTTCTTGAGCAGCCCTTTTATTTCTGCAAGTGGGAAGGTAATTAATGGGACAGAAGTGTGTAGTTCTGGCCAGAGGAGGAGACGCTATGGTAGAAGGAGGGGAGAGCAGACGAAATCAGGAGAAAAACCCTTGTAGTAACATGAAAGGGAAGGGGTCTTTATGGAATCTTATAAAAAGTTCCCCACGGGTGTAAGATGTAAGCTTCTCCTTCTTACTACAAAATATGTGGTAAATTCTATATAGTGTGGTCATAAAATAGAAATCTCTGGACCAATGTGGAAAGGTACAAAGATGTATCCATACTGTTAAGGGCCCAAAAAACAGGGAGTATAAGTGGATATTGGAGTTACAGACATGATATACAGACAGGTTATTTTATAAGCACTTCCAGAGTGATTTTGGAATATGGCATCTGGAAGGAAATTCTAATTATCTACTTATAGAATAACTAGGGTAAATAAACAGGTGAAGATTTTTCTGCAGAGCTCTTTTTTTAAAAAAAAAATGTATCTGTAACATACCGTCACGTCCTGCTATATGCTAGAAATTAGGTAGTCTGGCAGTCAGCTAGTCAAGTACACTTCTGTTTCCTTTACAAGCCTGTAAGGGCTTCAATCATCACTGGCTCATCATACCAAAACTGCAGGGCTTAGAATGAAATCTTCTACATGCATGCATTTGAACGTTTGATAATATAAGGGAGAAAGCTACCTCATGGAGAAGTTAGTCCTTGACCCAGAAAAATCAATTCCATTGTTTTAACTGGAATTTTAAACATTATATTATTTGGATTACCAATAGCATTTACCTATTATTTTACTGTTTCCTTCTTTTAAAATTTTCTATTAAAAAGATCTAGGACGCCTGGGTGGCTCAGTCAGTTAAGTGGCTGCCTTCGGCTCAGGTCATGATCCCGGGGTCCTGGGATCAAATCCCGCATCCAGCTCCTTGCTTAACAGGTAGCCTGCTTCTCCCCTGCCTGCCGTTCCCCCTGCTTGTGCTTGCTCTCTGTCTCTCTCTCGCTCTCTCTGTGTCAAATAAATAAAAAAAAAAAGACGAGATCTAAATATTAGATTAACTACCACATATTTTTTTCATGTTTTCTCTTAAATAATTGTATAAATATTCTTTTCAATCTCACTAGTTTCTAATTTTTGTTGCACAGAAGAATTATTTCATATTTCTCTAAGTAACTCACTCTTTTTTCCTTTCTTTCTCTTTGGGTGTATTACATGTTTAGAAGAGGGATAAAAGGAAAGTAACCATGCATGTCAAGGCCATTTTAATCAAATCATTCTAGCAATTCACAAACCACAAGGGTTAGAGAATTACCTAGCTTATGTTTTATAATTTAATAATCTTAAGACTTAGATGTAATGTTTGCTAATTGTCTTTAGTTTTGGATTTTGTATTAAATTAATAAAAAATGGAAACGATTTAAGACAAATAAGTATCCAATTCATTACTACTATTTCTTATTTTTTCTGTCTTTCTCCATTTTTTGTTTGTTTTTGGTCCCCTTGGCCTCCAATACTTCTTTTAATAACTATACAATTGATTTTGTGGAAAATGTAAATTCCTTCCTGCCTATGATCCTTAATTGCTCTTTTTTAGCTGCCCAGCCATCTAGAACTTCCACTTATGGTTTTAATTACTGCTAATGTTCTAATGACAATGCTAGCAGAGAAAGAACATATTTTTAGAAATAGTGTTTAAAATTAAAATCAAAGGCCCGGCTATGATTTTTAAGAGGTCTTACTTATACCAAGGAATTTTGCTAAATTTTTAGGTTGAAAAGGAATAGTTATTAGCAGTAGGCATCATTAATTCATTCAACAGAAAATATTAATTGACTTCTGTGTGTCATGTTTTGGGGCTACTAAGAGAGAGCTTTTCCTGGGGTAAATCATCTGTAAACAAATAAGTTTAACATAAAGTGTTTAGTTCTATCTAAATCATGTGCAAATTATAATGGTAATTAAATTATTTCAGCTGAAACAAAATGTCACAAGATATCATTTTAGACATAAAAGTTATGGCAAGCCTCTTCACTTTGTCTTTATGCCTCAACATTGCCAGTTTCTAGATTTGTATTATCTTCACTTTTCTGTGTCTTTGTCCTATTCCTGTATATTAATACATTTTTTCTATGTCTCATATTCCCTAAAATGTGAAAAAATAAGGTAAATGAGATGACTTTTTTGCAGACAAATTCTGGAATTGTTCAACTGAATCAATGTATTCACTTGATTGTTCATGAATCAATGAGTATTTATTTAATGTCTATTAGTGTGTTACACATGGTAATGGGTTTAAAAGAAGATCAAGACGTTTGTCTGCAATCAGCTATTAGTCTTTTGGAGAGAAAAAAGACAAATATACATGTCTCATTGAAATCTTTAATCCACTTATCTATTCATTTATTCATGCATGCAACAAACATTATTGAGTGTCTATTACGTACTTGGAGCTGTTATAAGCACAGTATGTTATTTCCAAGAAAACAGGGGCTAACCAACATATAGACGGTCTATCTAATAACAACAACAACAAAAAAAAGCACTCTGGACAGAGGAAAAGGAACTCTAACTCATTATAGGAGATCGGAAAGATTACACCAGGAGGAAATGACCAGTTATTTTGAAGGCTATTGCAGTCATGCAGATAAACTTCTGATCCCTAGACCTGTGTATATTTTCATGTAGATATATTACAAGAATCTCAAACTGAACACCTAAACACTTACTTATTCAACCTCCCCTTCTGCCCTGACACACATCGTTTCTCCTTCATTTTTCATTATCTCACTAACTAGTACCCCATCCACCTAAGTTGTTCAATGTAGAAATCCCTGATTTCTTTTTTTCATCTCTTACACTCATCAAATTTTATAGATTTTATAAGTTCTGTTTCCAAATTATTTTATTCTCTCTTGTTCTCATTAGCCCCTCTGTTACTCTTCTGTGCCCTTTAGCTAACTTACCTTTCTGGTTTCAGTTAAATGTAATTTCTTGAGAGAGCTTTGTACTTACCAAATTCTTCCTTACTCTAAATTAGTTCTCATGTTATTTTTCTTTATCACTCCTGTCCTTTCTTTAAGATATCACTTCTCACAATTTATATAAATGTATTTTATTTGGGAGGGTTTCTGGTGAGCCTTTATTGTTTGTCTCTGGTCAATGGACTGTAAATATATTGAAAGGTGAGAATACTACTGTTCTGTCCACAACTACATAATCAGTTCCAAAACCTTGACTTGGTATATAAAAGCACCCAATAAATATATTTTCAATGAACAAATGGCCATCAGTGTTTAAAATTAGGCATAAAGCGAAAAAAAAATGCAAAATTTTCACTCCCATAGCAACTCAGAGAAAGCATGTCAAAGTTTTTCACAGTAGTCATGACTTTGGGAAGCAAGCCTATGCCCTGGGCATTAGAAAAGGAATGAATGAGATTTGAGAGACAAATTGGAGGAGAGGTATTCAAACAGTGGGCAGCAAAAAGAACTAAAAGCAGCTGAAGCATGTGTATGCTATTAAAGCCTAGTAGAGCAAAGGAGATTATTTGAGTAATGGTGGGAAATAGACCTTGAATGATTCAAAAAAAGAATCTCGAAAAGTAGAATGAAGCATTTACCATAGGCAATAGGGAGACTTTGGAATTTTTAAAGAAAGTTGAAATAATCTAAAAATGTTTTAGGAAGATTAACCTAATCCTGATAAAGAAATAAATAAAAGAACATAACCAGAAGTACCGAGACCAGCTTTGAAGTGACAGTAGGAATAATCTGCAGTAATAAGATGACATTGGGAATGAACAAATATTTTAGCTAAAGGAAATAATATACTTTACTAGGAGCAACTGAATAACATAAAAACTCGAACTCAGAATCATTTGTTTCATTTTTACTTTTTTTTAACTGGCTGCACACCTTACATGAGAAATAGTTCATGCTAGGGGTACCTGGGTGGCTCTGTCGGTTAAGCGTCTACCTTTGGTTCAGGTCATGATCCCAGGGTTCTGGGGTTGAGCCTCACGTTGGGCTCCCTGCTTAACCAGGACTCTGCTTTTCCTTCTGCCTGCCTCTCTCCCTGCTCTCTCTCTCTTTCAAATAAATAAATAAAATCTTAAAAAAAATAGTTCATGCTAATTGTAATCTCATTGTCAGTAAACATGGATTTATACAAACCAGGTGGTTAGTGTTGGAGTTCCATAGTCAGAGGGGCACCCGGACAGTTTTTAATATTATTTCTGTCAGATCTGAGTATCTTCGTATATATTGTTAATATATACCTAGTTTCTGATCTAACTTAAAATGTACATTTTCCTGTATGTCAAAAATTTTGACTGCAGAATGCTGATTTCAGGAAATTTATATTAAGCTGTGATTACAGTGGAAATTAAATTTATGAAAAATAATAAAGTAGCTAGAATAATAGAATTGGAGTATTTTTGTTTTCTTGTTTTACAAAGTAATACAAAATTTGGTCCTGAAAACTATTCTGGTTCTTAAGAGGAGTTATGAACTATTTTACAACTTGTGGACATGATAGGTGACTGAACTTTCACCCTTGTTTGTAAAATGATCTTACATGAAAAGACAAATAGTAGAACAACTATGAGCAATGTAAGAAAGATCACACCAACAGAGAAGTCACAGCTGGAAAGAATCTTCACCTTCCTACGCTTATTTCAATTAATCATGAGAAACAATTGCAAAATGTCACAACTGTCCTCCAACTCTAAATTTAAAGATGAAATAGACAGCTCTTATAAATGTTTTTGCACAAAATAAACCAAACCACAATTTTATTTTAAAAAGACACAATCAAAATGTTTTAGTATATTCTATAAAATATTGGGCATAAAATGGTTAAAAAGTTTACAGGGGAGGAGAGATTTTTAGGGTTACACTGGAAGTGCCATTATATCCAATTCTTTTTTTTTTTCTTTTGTGCAAGCAAGAACCACTTTCAACTGGATCAAATAAGAAGTAAGGCCATTCTCCCCAAAATGTTTCCCTTTGCTTCAATACGCTAGAGGTTTTGGCATCCAGTGAAAGATCACCATATCTCAGATTAGCAAGACAGTGACCATACTCCATTCCCAATGTTACACAGCAGGCAGCCAACCCTGTGCAAAGCGTATTGGAGGGAATCTTTGCTTTCACCAAGTTTTCTCAAAACACTAAGATAAAACTTGTATTTAAAATGAACATTCAGCATCTGAAGATGAAATAAGTACTTTATGCAAATCAAAATAATTCAGAGATACAACAAACACAACAAGGCATAGGGCGAAGCATCTTGCAATCGACACACTATGTGACAGGAACGTGGCATTCAACTAGACCAGAATAAAGAGCAGTCTCTCGTAGCACACTATTTAAGAGTTGGCCTTTGCTTCTGTGCAAATTACCACTCATTCTACCGTCACTGTCCAGTGCAGTGATTAGAATCCCCTCAAAATTCCAGAGGTTGAGCCTCTGGACCCATAGCTCCCAGCCACAAGCAGCCTTGTCTATTTACCTCAGTTTGCCAAATAAATATTGTCATTTTCTCTCTATGCGAAGACATGAAAACATTCGGAAAGCACTGAGTTAATGAAGAGTAAAATATACAAAGTTTTCATTCCTTATTACAGAGTCAGTCATCCTTAACATTGTTGATGGTGTCCTGAATTTAAAACACCTTCAATTATGTTTGTACGGATTGCTGTGTCTCAAGCTAAAACATTTTCCTGTTAAATTCTCCTCTCAGTAATACTTTCTGTGCAAGAGCATCTGAGAGACAAGTCTCTGAGAAGTCCTGTACCTCACGATTCACTTTGCTCTCTTGAGTCTTAGTATGTGCTAAATGTGGACACATCTTATCTCAGGGCATGTCTGTTAAAATCAAGCCCAAGAAATGTTCCACAAAAACAAAACAAAACAAACACACCAACAAATAATTTCCCTAGTTTGGAAATCCCGGTGCTAAATAAATACCTGAACTGGAGTGGATTGTATTGACTGATATTCAAAACATGGTGCTCCTGGTGAGCTAACCAGACAAGAAGTATAGAATGCTGTTTTAGCAGGGTTTATTTCTGAGGGTGCTATATATTCCATTCAAGCTATTGAACAAGGTATGATGGCTGCCAAATTCTGAAGCTGGAAGTACTTTTGGGAAAATGTTATTTTAAAAATTCAAGATATGTTTTACAAGGCAAGAATGTTGATTTAATTGAAAGGCATTCATTTGGGGTTCAAATTCTTCAGAAAATGGATTCAAAATAAATTCAGTAACCAGTGGTAGATGTACACTTTCAAAGTTAACAGTAGTTGTTCAAATGGAGAGCAACATACAACCATTGTTGTAAAAATATACAGTAACAGGAAAGCATACCATCTTACCGAATTTTCATAATACGACTGAGACTGACCCGATTCAATGAACTGTCTAATAGCATTTCCCTGTATATAAAGAGCATTGGTTCATTTTTAGGTAATATAATTGTGTCTCAGATGCCTGGTGTCCTGCTGAAATGCAAGTTTCTTCTACCATTCTGTGGAATTCTCTGTTGGAGGTAGAGACAACATTAGTCAGTTCTCTTTCATCTCTTTGGGCCATATGAATAATTTTCACCAAATGGAATATCACAAGCTTAAACTGCCTGGATTCATATTTTGACTCTGCCAATTATCAACTGTGTGAATTTAGGAAAGTTACTTAAAAGCTCTGGGGTTCAGTTTCTTCACCTGTAATATATAGGCCAATAAAGAACCCCACTTCTAGATTGGTGATCAGGATTAAATGGAGTGGACTAGTGAATAAAGTTGTTCATTAAATAAAATTCAAAAAGGTATTTATAGTTTCTTCCAGTTATTCTATTTTGTGAATTTCCTAAATTTAGTTTCAATCTAGGGGGAAATTACTTAACATTATTTAGAAATTATAGTGAAATAAGAGTTAGTATAATTTTCATTATGACCATGAAAGTTAAGAACTCAAGGCAAAGCCAACATATACTACTAAAGATGTCTGTAATTTAATGATTGCCAGCAGATATAATGCTATTTTAAATACGTTTTATTTCATTAATACATTCATCTTAAATTATACTAGATAATTCAAAAAAACTCGCTGAGAAATCAAATTTGGGCTTTTATTTTTTTTCATTTTTTAATGTATTAATTATTATCTTCTAAAGTATTATATTGCTGAAATTCAAATATTGTATAAAATTAAGAAAAACATGAAATACATCTACCCAAAAATGTATTTCTTATATATGATAATAGAGGAAATTAGTGGAATCTTTGCAAAGATTTTGTAAAGTCATTCCCTACCTTTCTGACCTATAAAACTGATGAGAGTTAATGTATCAAATTCTAGGATGAAAATTATTGATAATTCATTTGATGCCTATACTGAAGATCCATTCTTTATTTGTTTTTTTGTAGTGGAAGAATGATCTGAGATAAATTGTTTTTCTAATTGATCTACTCAGCTTTTACTAACTACTGAAATTATGTTAGATACTACTTTGGGATAGGGATTAGCTAATATGTAATGAGAAAAATTCTTCATAGTAGAAACAATCACCGTTTAAAATCAATCCTATCATGTTTAGGTTAGTATGCCAAAGTGGAAATTATTAGCAACCAGGCAATACTGTGAATATCAACATCATTACCCTTTTTTCCCTTGAAGACCATGGTGCTGGTATGGAATAAACTATGACTTGCAAATAATATTCTGATTCATAGAGCTCTGGCAACAAAATTGAATAATCATACTAACCAAGTAGATCTCATCCTAAACTAAACTCATCCTGATAAGGCTCTATATTTGTCTTCATACCCAGTTAATGTGATAATGGTCAAAAGGAAAAGTAGGCACATAATCTTGAGTTCATATTTTCATTTTTGCTTAATTGCAAATACTTACATATCCATAAAATGCAGTATTTTTGGCAAAGTATTTCCTGAACACCCTGTCTCTTAAACTTCCAACCCATAGATTTCAGACATCTTCAATTTTGTGGGTACCAAAAAGGAATATCAGAAATTGAAACAAAAAACTTAGTTGTTTCCAAGTGTTCCTCTAAGGGTCTGTTGTTCAGTCACTCTAGAGTATAGCGGGTGCTTCTTATACATTGTTTGAATGATTAAGTAAATGAATGAATGTTGACTTTCCTTTTTTTTTGAATGTTGACTTTCCTAAATTAAGCATATAGAAATTGAAATGCAAGACTCAGAAACATTCCAAACTCATACTTTTTTACTAAAAATACCATAATATCTCTGTTAGTAAAAACTCTATTCTTACAACCCTTTGTGTTCTGAAGTTTGATACCTAATATACAATAAAATAGGAGTAATTACGATTATTCCTCTCAAGAACTCTATGAGGGAGATATTAATATTATGACCCACTTGGAGGGATGAGAAAATTAAACCTTAGAGAGCTTCAGTCTCTAAAAAGTTCATGTAGCTATGAAGAGGTGGTGCTGGGGCTGGACCCCGAGGGTCTGACTGCAGAACTGAACCCTCAAACACCCTGTCCTTCCTCAGCAGGTGTAAGTGTGTGGGGGGGTACTTTTAATACCTAAACTAAGAACATCAGGTTTGTCTTTATTAACTACCGTCAAAACACACACACACACACACACACACACACACACACACACACACACACACACACACCTGAACCATTTTCTGAAAATATTTATAGCAGAAACTCTTGCTCAAGCCTAATTTTTGGAAAGTTATAAAACACATTTGCATTAGGGTTGCTCCTGGAGTTTTAGCTTCTGTTGTTTACCAGGAGCATTAGGTGATCTTCAAATGCACTGCTGGGCTGGGAGAAAGGCCAGCTTAAGTATCTATTCATGATAATTCTGCATAGAGTTAACACTTTTTTTCCTAATTCTATGGGGGTATTTTCCTCATATTTATTAAACTGATCAGAGAAAATCAAACTAGATATTTGTTACCTTTGAATACCAAGGCAATGAAATGTTTAGAAAACTTCAAATAAATATTTGTTTTTTAAAATTGTATCTTATTTTAAATAATAAAAAATTGTAGGATTGATTTTTAAAGATAATTAACATTTTGCTTCCTGATAAGAATAAGAATTACCATAAAACCTATTATAAATTTTCACTGAGGAATAAAGGAGGGAGAAAGAGAGAGAGACCACATCCTGAGCGATAAAAATATCTCTGTTGTTAGAAGGCAATGGTTCTATTAGTTTCTGTGTATTTAATGTTAGCTAAAAAAATAAATTATCTAAGTAAAATATAAGATTTTTCAGTTTTATAAGGGTGATCTAAATATAATCTAACAACATATTTTGGTATTATTGCATTTTTTCCAAAATCTTTTTTTTTTTTTGAGAGCAAAAGAGCATGTGAGCAGGGTGAGACAGAAAGAGAGAGGGAGAGAGAATCCCAAGCAGGCTTCATGCCCAGTACAGAGCCCAAGACTCTGAGATCATGACCTGAGCTGAAATCAAGAGTCCAACACTTAGCTTACTGAACCCTAGGTGTACCGCAAAATGCATTTTTTAAAAGATGCTTCTAGTGTATCTAAAGGCCATGACAGCTTCTGAAACCATAATGATATTAAATATTTCTTCATAGTTATTTGGTTTCCTGTTCTTATTTCCTCTGCAAATATATGTTGTACTAGTAGTATATAATTGCAATTATCCACTTATGTTTTGTTCCTAGAGATAACACCTATAACTGGTTGCTATATGAATGCATGGCCATAGTTAGGGTTTTTTTTTTTTAAGTATTTTTAATATTTTAACCTGCTATTTAAGGCATTGGGATTAATGCTAAATAAATTTTATTTACAGTATCTATTCTAATAATTTATGAATCTTCTATCTAAGGAGTTAATCTACATTCATTTATGAGCCATACTCCTGCCTCCCACAGAAGTTAACAGTAAGGGCAAAATCGTAACAACTGAAAGAGAGACATAAGGATGAGTTCAAGAAACAGAAGAGAGGTTGAATTAAAACATATGTGAACTCCTATCTTAATCCTCAGTTCCTCAGTGGGGTCTGCAGAGAAGGAGAGGTGAAGAGATGTGGTTTTCCTGATTCCAAATCTTGCCAAGAAGACATGTGATGGTGTCTAGTCTGTAGGAGAGCTTTGTGAAAAAACTTCAGAGTTGAGATGAATTTAAGTGATCATAAACAGGAATTATTTGACCCAGGAAGATAGATCTCATTGATTCAAGTCTAATTTTTGCCACAAAGCTTTGACAAAAAAACACAGCAGGTGTCCTGGTCTGAAAGGGCAACATTTCCTGAAAGAGGGTTGGGGAAGGCAAGCAAATATAGCTTGCATTCAAGCAGAACATTTTATTTTCTCTATCACTTCAGCTGTTGTTCCTCATCTCCAGAGGCTGCCAGCCATGATCATTTGAGAAGTCACAATGGATCTATTCTATTCAATCCTCTTGTGGGGCTAGGTCATTACACCAGCAGTGTGGGACTTCCCAGAACAGATTTTCCTTCTAGTGCTAATTTGTTTTTCTCTGGAGCAATACGCAAAGGCACTAATCATGATGGTTCATCGTGAGTGTTTTCTTGGTAGACTTTTTTTAACCTCTGCAGCAGCTGCAGGAGTGGAAAATATATGCATTAAAGCAATTAAATGAAAAAAAAAACATGTAAAAGGCATAACATACCAGTAATGTGTGTATGATAGAAGGGTTTATTATAGAAAATAAACATACATTATAATTAGTTACAAGACAGAAACTATGATTTTACAAACCACATGCCCTGAAAATTTTCCAACACCATTATAAGGGTTTCTTAATAAAGGCATATCAATGAAATTAGAGATACTAGTTATTTTAAGGTCTATCAAAAGAAGAGGTGACAGATTCTATGATTCTCTGCCTAAATATGAAACAAAGAAAAATTTATATGTATATATTTCTATTGCTATGTAGTATCCTTATTGCTATATAGTTGTTAATAAAGTCTGTTAACCTAAAAAAGTATCATGCTATTCTGAACCTTAACTGTGTAACATGTACTAGAGACATCAGATGTATCTCCCTCTCCCCAACCACCATCCATGTGGATTGATTGAATCAAATGAGAACGCAAGGTGAAAGCAACCACCTTGCAGATTTAAGCTTAAGACCAATATTTCAGGACTATCTAAAGATAGTATGGACTGCCTTTGAAAGTTGGAAGTTTTCTCTAACGGAAACAGGCAAAGGTTGAATGAGCATTTGGAAGAATGATATGGAAATGAAGGAAACATCAGAAAGAATAACAAGTCTAGATGAACTTTAAGCTCCTTCAAATGCGAGAGTCCATATTTTCTATGTAAGTACTAAATTCATATAGTACTAGACTCGTAGCCCCTTCTCTTTAATCCTTTTCTGTTACACTAGTCCCTCCCCTACCCCATATATAGCCTGGCACTGGAAAGTGAATTTAAATATGTGCTAAATGGATACCATTACCTGTAATACTCAATTTTTAGTTTTGCAATTGATTTTCTCTCTGAAGTGTTTCATGTTATGAAGTGAGTATAACATACTACTCACTTTAATCAATTCTATAATTGAACATTTACTTTTCTTTCACTGAACCCTATTAATTATGTAGTTTTGATATTATTATTACAATTATTATAATATTGATTGTAATATAGAATATTGCAGACCAACTTAGAATGATTGATATTTGAATGGTTGTCACCCAATAATAATATGCACTGCATGCACAGTTGCTTTGCTCTTATTTACTAATTTTTTTAATAAGAAGTAATCAGAAGTTTTCAATCCCCATAGATGACCCAGCTCATGGTTCAAGTCATACAAATATATATAATGTGTTATTATATTTTATACATACCATGTAAAAAGCAGTAAATATGTGCAGTGTGTTAAAACTACAATTGATTATTACAGTTACAAAAGTAGTTTGGGTGCCCTTTATCCTAAGGGATATTGTAAGTAACATTTTGGTTCACTAATACAAAATGCACAATAAATTTCTGAAAAGAGTGATAAAGTAGGCAATTAGTTAGACATGAGCATGTAACAAGTGCTTCAGTACTGATGAAAGGTGGAAACCAAGTTCTAAACCGCCCGACAGACCCCAGGGGACACACATGCATTCTCCCCTACCACCACCACCCTACAATAACCTGTAGCTTCCTTGTGATACATTTAGGTTATGGTTTTAATGGACACCCCCCCCCCCCAGAATGGCTGCCAAAACAGTTCAGACAAGGACCAGATAAGGCCAAAAACCATCCTCCCAACTGGTAGGAGGAGTCCCTTAGATGATTGGCTGCAACCTTGGACAGACACCACCCTAGCTGTGACCTATTATTCATCTGGTGGAACTGCCCCCTCTGGGCTTGTCTGCTCTCCCATTTCCAGAGTGAGCTTTTGCTGAAACTATTAACGCTCACTTAAGAGTTTGGCTCTGAGTTCTTTCTTGACCGAACTTAAGAACTGAGGTCTGGGCGGGGACTAATCTTGACGAGAGAATACAGATATTTTGTGTCACATAATTGCACACATGAAGTGCTAATCGGCTTCTTCAAAACAAAACATAGGGGCCAAAGAGAATCCTAGTTGTTTAACATAAAGTAGCTCCTTTAAAACTTGAAAATCAAGTTACACTATATTCTTAAGTCATCAGAAGCAATTGCAAATATGTAACTATATGGGCACATTCCTGATGTGAAGGAAGAGACTCCAAGTTGGCCCAGTTTTGTACTGTTAAGTCTCAGGTGAGGACTTCTGGCGAACATCAAGTTGTGAGTCATGGATATCCTCATAGAAACAAAGAAAGGGGGTGTCATTTTTTTTTCTAAAAATGGAAGGGAAAACAGAAACAAAGCTCAAAAACTAATTAAACTTGCTGCAACAGAAATGAAAGCATTTTGATGCAACTTATTAAAGGGAAAATGCTGTGAAATTAACAGTAATCAAAAGCTAATTAAGGTTGATGCAATAGGAACAGTAAAAGAATGCCTGATAACATTTATTGAACTAAAGAAACATGACTGTCAAAAAAAGGACACATGTAGAATAAAATTCAAGTAATTACAGAAAAAGACTAAAACACAGAAAGCACAGGTGTATTATAAACAAATAAAGAAAAAATTGAAACACACAATTCCTAGTAGAATCTTTTTTTATCTTGATTTTAGTTAATGAACATGTCTCCATGAGTAATAAAAGATGGCAAAAAATGATGCTATCTTTTATTGCCCCCTTTTTATTACTCATAATTACTCGAAACTCTCAAATGGCAATGATAAAATGGTTCTTTTTTACTGGATGAACTATTTCCTAAGATCTGTAAAGAGTACATAGCCATTTACTTAATGTAAGAGATAGTGACTAAATTCAATGTTTTTTCTGAATGAGTAATGTAAGAAAATAAGATTTTGATGTTTTCCTCTCGTTGTGTAATGGTCGACCCTGACTTCCACATTTGCTATTCTGAGATATGATCATCTTTACTCTTTCAGACTGACTTTCCTTCATCTCGGTTAATGGCAATTAGATAGAAAGCGGAATTTTGTACATTAGGTAAGTATGCCAATCGCAATGTGCAGTCAATGAGTTCTGTAACACAGGCTGCAGAATAGTTAATAGAAAGAAATGGTCCCAAGACTAAAAGAGAAAGAGGGCAAAGAACAATTAATAACTATGTGGTTTTTTTGTTTGTTGTTATTTATTATTAGCCTTTTAAAAATAAGACCTGAGTGCAAAGGAGAAAAATATAGAGCCCATTACAATAATTATTGCAAATATTACAAAAGGGACAGGGTATATAAAAATAGCAATTTCAGTAGAATCCATAATAGTCACCTTTAACTGGATAGAGAGAAAATAGTACTATTTCAATAACTAAAAAGAGGGTTGATGCAGCTAGTCAGACAAAAAAAAAAATCAAAGAAATAAAAACAAATCAAAGCCGATTTTTTATTCCTCCCAGGCACTATGCTACACAATGAGTTCTTGCTGCCAGATGAGCCACAATGCTAATTAGGGTAACTCGATCTTGGCTGCTAGGTTTGCTTCTAGAAATAATAGCTGCGAGGATTAGGCATGTGACACTAGACCATGGCTCTTAAACTTTCACACACATATATTGAAAAGATGAGTGTGGTAAAATGTATGTTCTGGGTCCTAGACCCACAGATTCTAATTTAGTAGGTCAGAGTAAGTCCAAGACATCTGAAATTTTTGAAGCACCCCCAAGTGGATTTGCTTGAAGGGACTTTCAATTCCATTTCAAGCTGTAGGTTTTATGTCCCTTAAAGACAATAACTGTTTATTTACCTTTCTACCAAACAAGTCACCTTAGTCACCTTCAGAACCCCATCCCCATTCTATTATTGTAACTGGGCAAAAATATATATTTTTTTAAATCTGTGACTGGCGTTTTATATATTGTACAAATATAAAACTATTGTGCAGAGCCAATAGGAAGTAATTTAGTTAAATACCTGGTGATTTTCAATCTTGGCTGCACATCAAACTCACCAGGGGCATCTTTAAAAAACTACTGCAGGAGCCAGGCTCCAAAACAATTGAATCAGACTCTCAGGGGGTAAGCCTTGTACCTCTGTATGTTTTAAATCTCCCCTAGGTGATCTTGAGGTATAGCAGAGATTGAGAGTCACTGACAGTAGGCTAGAGTAATTTATCAACAATAATAATTTCTTAATAAGAAATTTAGAAATTTCTGATAAATGTTACTACTATAGTCTTGGTTTACCTAGTACTTTTGCCTCTTCTCAGCTATGCTATGATGGCAAAACTCCGACTTATATTTTTCCCAATTTTTACTCAGTTGCTATTTTAAGTCTCTGTTAATTTCTCTTTTCTTCAGAGAAGATTTAGTTTATCTTTGAAGCTTAATTAGCATGTCTGCTTTTACAATGTTGCCCTATTCTGGAACCCACATATTAGGCTTGTGGGATTGTCCTATTTTGGATGTGGGTTCAGCTCTCAGTGACCATGTCTGTACTTTGGGATCACTCATCCCCAACCCCACCATAATTGAGCAGTCTGCAATGTTCAGTGACTGAATACAGTACTCATACTCTTCCCTTGAACTTTTCACAAAGCAAAAATAGGAAATAAAAGCTCCTCTCTGTTCTTGGAAGCCATATGATGTTAACATCACAAGTTTTTGGAAGCCATTTTTTTTTTCCCCATTTTTCAACAAGCCAGTCACTATTTGGAGAACATGAAGGCAATGAGCAGAATAAAAAACAATGATACAAGAAAGAGAAACGAACTGACATTCAAGATCAAGATTGCAATTGATTCTGAGACTTACATCTATTACAATCCTTTTCACAGTTGAGTTACCAATATATCCCTATTTTGTAAACCTGGGTTTCTAAAACTTGGGTTTCCATCAACTGCCCCAAACAGTTCTTTCCCTATAATCCAGCCTCCCATGATCATGGTGTGCTCCTTTAATGGTCTCCCAAAGGAAACTCATACACCATAAGTGGGTTCTGTTCTGTTTCACCACTCCCTACTCCACGCCCCTTCTTGGGATGAATGACACCTTCATTTGGCCACCTGGCTTTTCTTTTCTTTCTTTTTTTTAAAAGATTTTATTTATTTATTTGACAGAGAGAGACACAGCGAGAGAGGGAACACAAGCAGGGGGAGTGGGAGAGGAAGAAGCAGACTTCCCACGGAGCAGGGAGCCCAATGTGGGGCTCGATCCCAGGACCCTGGGATAATGACCTGAGCCGAAGGCAGATGCTTAATGACTGAGCCATCCAGGCACCCCTGGCCATCTGGCTTTTCATAGTCGATATTCTGTTACTACTTAAAATAGCTTCAGAATTTCAAAACAAAAAGAAACTGTAGATTATTAAGTTAAAGTTCTTTTTTCAGAAAAACATACTATATCCAAGGCACCTCAAAGAGAAATTTTGTAGAAAATACTTCTTAATATTATTTTTGAGTGTTCACTTTCCACTACAAAGTTGTTTAATCTTCATGACAACTCCAAACTGGGTTGCTTATGCCCCTGTGCTTATAAGGGCTCCATGACTGGCTTGAAGCTCTGCTGTGAATGGTTTGGTTTAATGTTCTGTTGTCACCAACTTAAAATTGGTCATGAATTTTGAACAAGGGGCCACACATTTTATTTTCCACTGAATGCTACAGATTAAGCATCTGGTCTTCATTCATGAGATAAGTTTAATTTCTGTCTCCATTTAAAAAAGCAGGAACTTCAAGTCCTTTGTTCAAAGTCACATAGCTATTAGGTGGTACATTTACGTACTTCCACAGCCACCATAAATGAGATAGCCCCTTGAAATTCAAATTGAACATGTAAATGAGTGATTATAAAATACAGTTGTCAAAAAAAAAAGTTTATCTAAATGACCAAACGTTCCACCTGATATATGTGTGCCAATAACAATGCACCAGTAAATTGGTGTTCATGTACCTTATACCAATAAGATACATCTTATGAGAGTTATAGAGGAAGGAACTCTGTGAATAATTAGCTGTCATAAAGATGACTTATTTCAGTCCTCTTTTGATATAGTATCTCAGTTAAATAATTTCCTAATATAACTTAAGACCAGGTGCCTACGTATTTTGATTAAAATGATTACCTTCTAGTAGAGTCTAATTTCAGAAGTTATGTGTTAGGGTAAAATATATATTCTGAGGTAATGTGCCTGCAGAAGAGTAACAGAGCAGAACACTTTTTAAACAGTATATTGTTTGTCAGAGTTCACATAGATATTTTTAAGGAAAGCTTCTTCTAGTCTAAGATTCTCATGTGTATAGAACCTCAAAAATGATTGCTGAAGCACATCAGTCAGTTCCAGAGAATGATGATAAGACATAAACGACACACACTGGGCAAAACAAAAGCAAAACCACCCTGTGCAAGAAGTGTCTTTCCTTCCCATGCTCCCTTCGCACCACCCCAGTTCTGACACTTTAAACCCACCACGACGAGTTATTCTTCCTTGAGGTTGTGGAATTTTTCTGTCTCTGAGTTTCTTTTCCTAGTGGAATTTTAGGCAAAAGGAGAAAGACTATTATAAATGCCTAGATGGGTTTCTATTTCTGAAGCAGGAAAATATTACATAATTCAGTTAAACAGCATGCTGTTTTCCCTTTATTTTCGTGGCCTTGGTTCACTCCACTGAATGAGGCAGAGATTCCCAAATTTAATTCTATCAACATAAAATTCTATAATGTACTTAGCTGTGTTAATTTTAATTTGTGTTGTTTGGAGCATGAGGAATATTCTAAAATGAGTATGATTTGAACCATATCTCAGACCATAAGACACCCCCTTATTAACCAACCCAGGGAATAGTAGATTGTTACATTTGCCTTTTTTTTTTTTCTTAAATGTATGGAACTATCCCATATGGAAACTGAGACCTTCATTTTTAGAGCTGAGGAAGATAACAGTCTCTGATGACAACCATGACCACTACGTTCAGTTTCTTCTACAAATGGTTAATTAGAAGTCACCTGAAATCATTTTGCCTCATAACTTGGCCAGCCACAAGCATGGCTTTATCAATGCCACTTTGCTCGTATCAAAATCTTTAGAAATATCAACTCTGGAGTCAATAGATTGATATTTAGTTTTATGTAAAAGGAAGATAGCTTTGAAATGCCTATTCAGTTTTAGTCATGCGGGAGGGATTGTCTTTGAAGTTCCCCTGGCCATCTTCTTGGGTGCACAACATAAATTACTCCAATTCGTTTTCCATTACTCTCTATTCAATGCCCATTAAATCTTTCAAAATAGATACCCTTTATGTCACACACATACAGTGAAATTCAAGGCCCTTTTTATCATATAGTTAAGGGGTACCACATACAGCTCTCAAACACAGAGAGTAATTTCCACATTTTAAAGCAACAAATTAATTCTGACCTCCACTATTGACTCTTGAAAGAGCCTGATCCTCCAGGCATTGAACAGTTTGCCTCTAAAAATTTCTAATTATTGTTAGAAGTCAGCAGAAGGTAGAAAGAATCAGAACCTGAAGCCATATGTGACCACAATATCTTATTTTCTTTCACTGGAATAAATTATCATCGAACCTGAAGCCATATGTGACCACAATATCTTATTTTCTTTCACTGGAATAAATTATCATCTGGACCAGTAGCAAATGATCATTTTTACAATCATGCCTTCTGGGTCTTTTTTCCTTTGACTACTTTCAGCTCACTACACTAAGAGAAAAATGAACTTCTCTAGAAAGTCACTATACTCTTTAAAGGGAATTTTCTCTTTTCCCCCCTGAAAGCTCTTTAAATGAGTGATGACAAAGGTCAGATGCTATCAGCGTGCTTTAATCCCTTCATTACAAGTCAATAACATCATTTATATTCCATTTGACGTCTCAAAACTAAAACTCGTTTTCAAAACTGACAATTTGTGGGCAATTATGACATTTAAAATATCAGCCTGTATGAGAGTGATAGAGAAGTATTTTCTTCATTGAGGGCTTTTAAACACATACAACTCTTTAGAGCCAGAACTTAACTAGAAATACGATGACTTCCAGTAGAAATAAAGGGAATATCATGTAAAGACTGAATTAAAGGGAAAATTTACCAGCTAGAGAATTTGATACCAGAGAAAATATGATAGAGTAGAATCCATCTATTCTGAGTCTGTCTTTTCCAAGCAAGGATATTTATATATCCCACACTTGTTGTAGGTACAAACAAGGTCTCTAAAATTCCTTTTGGGGACTAAATTGCAACTTCTTTTACTAAGAAAAGTAATGAAAGACAAAACACATAAGTTTCCTTAGGAAAAATACCAACAATCAAAATAAACAAAAAAACATTACAATTCTCTAAAACACATGACTTACAGGGGAATTCAGAATTCAAAGTAAGAGTTTCTATGGCTCTGCTTCGCCTACAGGATCACAATCCCTAACACAGCTTCTTGAAGTTTTCAAAATGAAAAATGCCCCTGTGAGCTCAACTTCTAGGCAATCTTTGATTATTTCCCTACAGCTCAAAGTAAACAGTGATTAACAGGATAAGGCCAACAAGTCAGGAAAAAAAAAAAAAAAAGGAAAAGAACCAGAAACTGTTCTCATAATAGCTACATATCACACATTTCAAATTTTAAAGTGTAACTTTTTAAAAGCTATCAAACTATATCTATCAAAGCATTAATCACAAGTATATGAAGAAAAAAAGGCAATACTAACAAAACTATGAGGGCTGTTGGTGAAGTAAAGCTTTTCTTTTTTGTTTTTTCATTTGTTTGTTTTTTGGTCCACTATAGTTTTGATGTCCTTCAAGCAGTTAAACATGTCGTTAATTTTCATTTTTATCCTCTTAGTGGGAACAAGAGGCCATCACACCCATAATTTCAATGCACAAGCATTCATCTATGCAAACACAATCTCACACACCCACACTATCTGAGTATCCAATTAGCTCATTTTAATTCTTTGTCTAATATACAGTTGACTCCTGAACATTGTGACTGTTAGGGGCACTGTCCCCCGTGTTGATGAAAATCCACATATAATTTTGAGTCCCCCTAAACTTTACGAGTAACCTGCTGTTGATTAGAAGCTTTACCAGTAACATAGAGTCAAGTAATACATATTTTGTATGTTACATGTTTTATATACTGTATATTCTTGCAATAAAGTAAGCTAGAGAAAAGGAAATATTAAGAAAATCTTAAGAGAAAACATATTTACAGTACTGTACTGTATTTATTGAGAAAAGTGTGTGTAAGTTAGACCTGTGCAGTTCAAATCTGTGTAGTTCAAGGGTCAATGGTAGTTATGTTTCAGCTGTGTTCATTATTAGTTCTGTGACGCTTAATAACTTAATTAATTTCTCTGGGACTCTGTATCCTCAAGTTGAGGAGATTAAATAAGATGTTGCCTGTGAAAAATAAACACTGTGTGTGATATACAGAAATTACCTAGGGAAAATGTTAATCCCCTTACTATACACCCATGGCCAATCTTCTTTTCTCTTAAGAGGAATGGGGAGTACTGAGCAAGAAGTACTTAACCCTGCAAATGAGGCCATTATTGGAAGCATTCTGTCCCCCAGTAGATTCTGTCCAGTAGATTCATCATATTCTATTGCCTCAGGGGATTTAAGTACCAGCCAAATTCAGAACATGGATCATATGACTGAATTAGTACTGATAAGTCAAGTAAGTACTGATGAGTACTGATGAGTAAAAATATATCATTATTCCTAGAAAAATAGTTGTCGAGCTAGAGTTAGTCAAAAAGGCTTTAGTATATGACAATAACACAAATCTGGGGGCACCCTGGGGGCTCAGATGGGTAAGCATCTGCCTTTGGCTCAGGTCATGATCTCAGGGTCCTGGGAACGAGCCCCACATCGGGCTCCCTGCTCAGTGGGGAGTCTGCTTCTCCCTCTCCCTCTGTCCTTCCCCTCCGCTTATGTTCTCTCTTTCTCTCAAATAAATGATAAAATCTTTAATAAACCCCCATAAATCTACTATATAAAATGTGATTAAGAACTAGAAAGCAGATTTTTCTGTTTATGTTCCCAAATCTTTCTTATTAGTTGATGATTTTTAATTTGTATATTTTTTGGCTGTGCTATAGCCAGTTTTCTTAAGGCCATGTAATTAAAAATTCTAACGAATTAAAGGCCCCATGGCAATCTTTGATTTGCATATAGTATAGTGTTTAGTTTGCTTTGCCTAGATTTACGACTCTTAAGGACAGATACTACAGCATTTATGAACATTAAAAGACTTGTGAGTATATAATAAAAAAGTATCTCATTTTAAACAAAGTCAAATGGAAAAATATAAGTACTAAATGTATCTCATTTTAAAGTCAAATGGAAAAATATAAGTACTAAATGTATGATTTTTTTTTCCTTTGCTCTAAGAAATCTTTAGCAACTATATCAATTCTATTTTTGGACTTTTGTTTTCTTAATAAAGTAGAAATCTTATAGATGACTGGTGCTCAGGTAGTATAAAATTCCCCATTAGAAATGCATAGAGATTTCTCTACACGGTTAAATGTATTTGAGGAAAATATAGCACAGAACCATTCACTATTTTTTCTAAACACTTATATTAAAATAAGCCTCAGGAAGACTTTCCTTGTGAAACTATTTCAAGTGAAACTCTCTGATCAATTGTCCCTTTTGTAGCCTCTGGTCTACTACTTATTTATTTACACAATAAAACAAGTGGTATTTCTAAAGTGATAAAACAGGTTGAAAATAATTAAGCTTTCTAAACATAAAATAATCTCCTCATTGCCTAATTTACTGAGAATCACTTGAATTTCTAAAATCAGACTTCTTGATCTAGAGAAAACACAGTATTTTTATGAATCTACACAGCCCACTACACAATGCAGTATATATACATTACTGCATGCACCTGAAAAGTAATAAAAATGCATGTTTTATGAAATGTCTTAGAAATGAAATGTACTAGAAGTTAGACAGCCATTATAATTTTCTACTGAGTTACCACCCACTATAACATTTGTAAGAGATTGCAATTTGCACAAGCACTGCTGGAGGGCTATCAACTTTTTATGATCATATATTTTCATATTATGTTGTCCTAAAATGATTATTCATTTACTTAAATGTTCAATTTTATTCAGTAAAAAGAATGATCTCAATGAAACCTACTGTGATTTCCTTAATACTCTCACTGTAAGGTCATTGAAAGAGGCAGTATTAATGGTGCTTTTTGGCATCCTTGATGCAATTTCTAGCCTGCTTATGTGACCTTCCATCTGGGGGTCAATTTGGGTAACTTAGTGAAATTAGAATTTTTTGCATAATCTCTGGACCACAAAGAATCCAATAGTCCCTGACTACATTTACCTTGCAATCAGAATATAACAATGCTATCTCAATTCTAATTTCCACTTGATTTGTAATTGCGGTGATACTTCTTCAAAAGTGGTTGCTAATTTTAAAGTAGAGACCTATTCTTCAAATGGGTTAAACAGAGCTCTGTGTTTAACAAAAATAAAACTTTTAATACACATTTTGAGGTGGGTTAATAGTCTTTTTCATTAGGATAAAAGAGCGCACACTGAGAATATTTTTCTGCCATCTGAGTAATCAATGAGCCAATATGGTTATAAATCTTCCAGAAATTCCCCATGGTTTAATTTTTTTAAAGTGTTTATTCATTTTTGTCCCCTATCCTTCATTTCCTCACTATCATTTGGTAACTATGGGGGGAATCTTTTAATTTTGCAATTAAGAGAAAGAAGTATTTCATGCTTTCCCTTAACAATTTCGGCATATTAAAATAATCCTTATTATATGTATGTATGCTAATCATGGAGGAATAAGTGATAAAAAAATTTCTTTGGAAAAAAATAAAACCTAAAATCAGGAAAACGATTAATTTCATTATAGTTTTTTAATGATTGAAATATGAACATGAAATTTGTCATTATTTTAATAGAAATATAGTACAAAGAAATGATTAAATCTAAATGCATTTGTTCATTAAATAGTACAGTCGGTAGCTTTTTTTTCTAAAGATTTTATTCTATTTATTTGAGAGAGAGAGAGTACAGAGGGGGTAGGGTTAGAGGGAGAAGCAGACTCCCCGCTGAGCAGGGAGCCTGATGTGGGACTCGATCCCGGGACTCCAGGATCATGACCTGAGCCAAAGGCAGTCGCTTAACCAACTGAGCCACCCACGCGCCCAGTGGGTAGCTTTATATGAAAAGTAGAGTCCAGCTTGCTAATAATTACACATATGCCATGATTAATTTATTGATGCTCTATAATTCTTCAAGAAAAGTGATTGATATTATACTTAGAAAATTCACAATAAATAAGCCATATCAGAATGACAAGGTTTTTTTTAAAATTATGTTAAGTTTCTATAAAAATGTGCAATAAAACAAAAGGTCAAGAATTATACTGTCTTGATATAGTTATAAAACTAATCTCCTAGCTATATTATTTTACTTGCAAAGATAGGTTACTGGGATTGTGAAACGTTGCAATTAGTAATTAAAATAGTTGATACTCTAAATCATTCTGATTTAGAATGGAATACATTTCTATGTATTACATTTCTATGGAATACATTTTACATTGTATTCATTGTATACATATACTACATTGTAATATGTAGTATACACTACATATTACATTCCTATGGAATACATTTCCCCAGCAGCCCTGTTCTCCAGCTTACAATTATATTCAGCCAAAAAGAGGCAAAGACAGGAGACTGCAGGGTGGAAGGGAGAAGTAGGCTATTTCTTTTGGCTTTGGTAGTGGCTGCATGTTTGGTTACAGCTTAGGTCAAGTGTCATTTCAGGCTTGGGAAATAGCTTCTCACATTGTTGGTCCCTGAGTCAATGATCTTTTGTTGGTCCCCTCACACTTCAATCCCACACCTTTGTAACCTTTATTAAACCCTCTTCACTTGAACATTTTGATGGTGTCATGTGTTTTCTGCTGTGATCTGACTACATATTCTCAAGGTAATTTTACTTTAAATGCTTATCAGTTTTATATTGGTCTCAAACATCCAAACCATGTATACATGTTTATGTATTATGTGCATTCATGTATACGAATCATAATTACCAACACAAATTACTCTTGCTTTTAAAAGTTTTCAAAAAACAACTATCCTCCCTCTTTTCAACCAATCTGACTCTTTCTCCTAACATTCATCTCCTCCCAAAGTCCCTATTTCTGCTTAGGGCATCACATTCACAGAGGTTTGAGACCTGAGTTATCAGTGATCATTCCTGGCTCCTCCCCATGCCTTCCAATTATATGTCAAACTAGTTTATCACCAGTATAAGTTCAAAGATCTCAGTGTTAACCATTGCTCTTTCTTTTCCTGGTTTGGGTTCTTACTGCTTCTCAATTGAATTATCTGGCTCTCTTTGGTTTGGGAAAGACTGCTACTCCATTCAGCAAGCCAATACCCAAAACCAGAAGTGAGTTATGAAGGATGCATAGCTGTTCTTCCCTTAGATGGTCTTGCTTCTCACATTCAAGGTGGATTTTTAAGGTACTTACAACTGATTTTTACCTTCTATGTACTCTTTAGACCTATCCAAGGAATGAAATGAGACTCTACCCTGCTTTCTTCTTAGTTCCCCGCCCCACTTGGGGCTCTAATTTCTCATGCACAGCAGTACCAGCATCATCCTCCCAGGGCACAGGGCAGTCCTTCCTCTTTCCCGCAATCACCCTTCACAGCTCACCTTGTGCTCACCTTGGGTTTCGTTGGCAAGACCCTCGTCCATTATCTTCCCCGTATAAATTCACTCTAACCTTTCCAATCTTAGCTCCCATTTATTCTCCAGGAGAGGGCATTGTAATCCAATGGTGAACAGAGGTTGTAAGTGAAGTCAGACTGCCTAGGGAATCATTTTATAGTCCTCTAATTAAGGAGCTAATGCAGACCATAAACCAACGAACTCTCTCTTCATCAAGAAAGTCTTGCTATAAAGTAAAAATATCAGCTGAATATCAGGATTTTTGGCAATGTTGTAAAATTTGTGAATTATGTTAAAGTTAATGTATTAAATGCAAGATTATTTTCTGTTCTTATGATACATAGAGATTGATTATAAACAATTCTACTGCATACTGAGTCACAAAGGTTATAGATGTAAAAACTTCTATTGAGAATTTCTGAAGATAAAAAACCAGCCCATTCCCAAATTTTAAATATGTTAGATAGCCAGTCTTCCTTATTTGTATGATTATATATATATATATATATATATATATATATATATATATATATAAGGATTTTATTTATTTATTTGACAGATAGAGACACAATGAGATAGGGAACATAAGCAGGGGGAGTGGGAGAGGGAGAAGCAGGCTTCCCGCTGAGCAGGGAGCCTGACGTGGGGCTCGATCCTGGAACCCTGAGATCATGACCCGAGCCGAAGGCAGATGCTTAACGACTGAGCCACCTAGGCGCCCCAATATATGTATTTTTTAAAGATTTTATTTGAGAGAGAGAGCACGAGTGGGGGGCAGACAGAAAGAGAAGAGAGGGAGAAGCAGACTCCCCACTGAGCAGGGAGCCTGATGTGGGGCTCCATCGCAGGACCCAAGGATCACGACCTTAGCTGAGGGCAGCCACTTAACTGGCTGAGCCACCAGGTGCCCCTTGTCTGATATTTTTTGTGTCTTCAATGATCTTAATACTTCTTGCAAGGACGAATGCAACATGTTTTGCAATGGCAGGTAAGACCGAAGAGCAAAGCAGAAAAGTTAGAAGCTTGGAAGAACAGAGTTTCTTGTTAAGAACAATTATTAATAATATGATCCATACATTATGTACAATTATCAGTAAAATATGTGATCATTTTGACGTTTACAAGAAGTTATTATAGACCATTTTACAATACTGATAGGACATTTTGAATTGTATATTCCATAAAAAAGACAGAAACTCATGGATCCTGAAATCAATATTTTTCATCAAAATGTATTTAACTATAGAACTTTATAGGATAAATACTAGAACTGGATACTAATGAAGGATTGAAGATGAATTTTGAAAATGCAGCAAAACTTGCCTCATTTGGATAAAGTTTAAAATGAATATCTTAAGACTGCTGAAATTGCTTCAAAATCGGTTTTTCCATCCTGTTAACACAATTGTCTGAGATTCATTTCTCTACTATGACTGCTATTAATATAAGACATGGAAATAGTTTAGATTATACATCATTCCCTACAGGAAATGCTAGTCAATCCAAAGAGATTAGATAAATTAACAAGCAGGAAGAGAGCTCATATCACATTGAAATTTAAACAATTGATATATATGATGTTCATTCAAAGTATGCATGTAGGTTTTTCATATGAACAGTTACTACTTATCTCATAACTTTTTGTTTAGTTCTGATTGTAGAATAACAAAAACATTACAAGTATATTAGTAATTCTCAGTATCATTCCCAATACACCCATATTCAATGAATGCATACAATTTTATAATTCTTTTCTTTTGAAAATACTAATAAAAAGTTGGGATTTCATTTTGTATTTTTTCATTTTTATTTCATTTTTAATGATCCATTTTTTATTGTACTTTACAAAAGTTTCACTTATGTTTGATTTAGGAAAAAACAAATGTCTCTCGCCACAGATTATTTGAGAAGTACTGACTGAACTCCATGAATAAGGTTAGTTTGTTTGTTGTGGTCAGTATTGCATCTCCACACCTAGAACCTTAGTCTGAAAGTTGCAGAAAGGACATTTCAACTCCCTGTGCATGCAACAGCAACAACAAAAACCAGCTCTCCTTCTCTCTACTACCTGTAGTTGTTTGATACATGTAGCATTAAACTGTAAAGATAGAGTAAAGAAACATCTACTAATTATTTTGAATCTATAATCTTAGGATCCCCTTAGAAACTGAGAATTATAATTAACTTCTCTTGTCATGCCTTCTCTGACATACATAGGTGGTAGCAGATTAATGAAAGAGTCAGTTTTATGGCTACTCATAATAGGACTACTTTGCTCCTGGCTTGAAAACTAGAAATTGCCTTTTGGTTGCCTGATTACATCACAAGCCCAGCCAATCAATTCCTTGCTTAAATACTTTTCAAGTATATTCTTTCTCTCTATTTCCTTACATCTATTTTCTGTTTAGGGCAAGTAGCTCTTCAAATACTGAACATTTTTTTTTAATTCTTCTATTTAAAAGAAAATGTTTACCACAGATCATGTGCTAAGGCATGAAATTAAAGTAGAGCTGTGTCTATTTAAAAACAGAATCACAGTTATTTGTAGACAATTCAGGATAGTATAATGAGAAATCCAAAAGACGTTCAAAACACTATTGGAACAAGTAAGAGAGTATTTAGTGAGGAGGTAATAAACAAACTAGAAATGTACATTTTGACTTAATAGATACCGAGTCAATATATAGAAGGGGGCAAAAAATAATAATTGGTTAAATTAGCTGCCGTTCCGGGGTACCAGGACTGGCTTCCATTCTCACTCTATGCTACTCTTTGTCACACAATCTCAGTGGCAGTTCTGCAAGTGGGAGAGCATTACCATTTCTTTATGAAAATTTTGCACCACAGAGCTTACACTCAACATAAAAGTTCTCTCTCCCTAATGAAGGTCCCTTTCCCCAAAGTCCTTAGAGTAGCAACTCAGCCTCTATATTAGAAACCTTCATTGCATTTCACCTTCAACATATTTATAGCACTCGATGATATCCAGTGAGGCTAGATATCATCATTTAAATATACTTATGCTTTATGAAAAGGCCTTTTTTAGATATATACATGTTCACAGCCACTTTTGGTCTAAACAGAATATTTATGATCTCAAATTCCTGTTAGACTGAAATTGCTTAAGACATCAATCGCAGACTTTTTTTTTTTTTTTATGTTGCATCATTTGATTTTCCAGCATGTCAAACATCTCAAAAGTACTCTAAGAAGAATTCCAGCCTGCACACCTGGACAGAGTAGCATGTGGCCCTTCACAACACATTGGCCTCCAGAGGCATATAGGCTAGAACTGAAATTGCTTTATGTAATTGGTCAAGTTGGTTCATGATCACATGAAAATCCATGATGCCACTGGGATTTAAACTCAGCTGCCCTGACTACCAACCCTATAAGCCTCAACCAACCAACTCTTCTATAATGTGTGCAAAAGTTCATGAGGTAGGATTTTAAGATAGAAAAAAATAAGTGAATAATAAACAATTATCATTTTCATAGGAGACCATAGTTACTGGCCCCTAGAAGATGTTTTTTTAATCACAATTCACTATCAGGAAATAAGCCATTCAGTCTTGTAGCATGCAATTCTCAGCATCAAAAGAAAGGTGGGCTATATGTATTTGAAAGGGCTTTGAAGGGAAATGTAATAAAGTATGTCTAGATTGGTACTACTGCCATTCTCTCTAAAAAGTCAATGTGACTACTACAGAGCATATAGACCAATCATTTGGCATTTCCCCTTCCCACTTTCCACTTGTACTTCAGTTCACTCATTAATTTCAATATAGATAGGCATAAAACCAGGAAACTTAATTCGTACAACCACCCACACTCAGGCATTAAAATAACACTACCTCCTACACTTCACAGTACCACAAAATGCTCATTTACTGCCGTTTCCAAGGATTGCTACAAGAGCCTGCTGGGACTGAAGAAATAATAAACCAAGGAAAATAGAGTGCCTACACGAATTTATAACTCTTCATGCTCACACAGTAGAAAGCAATACATTAAAAATATTTATCCAGGAAAAGCTGTTTCTAAATTGTATTATTCTTTTTAATTGTGGAGAAATGTTACTTGAAGAGGTGTGGGGGAGGAAAAACACTCAGTTTTTATAAATACAGGAAATATCAAAAATTAATTAAAAAAACACAAGTGAATGAACTGAAAGGTAGATCATATTCATTAACATATTTAGCTACAATAAATTGGACAACTTAGAAGAAATGGATAAATTCCTAGATAAATCAGATAAATGGATAAATTCCTAGATATAACCTTCCAAAAATTAATCAGGAAGAAACAGCAAATTTGAAGAGACCAATTATTAGCCATAAAATTGAATCAGTAATCAAAAACTCCCAACAAACTAAAGTCCAGGACCAGATGGCTTCACAGGTGAATTCCACCAAACGTTTAAGGAAGAGTTAATGCCTATTCTTTCCAAATTCTTCCAAAAAATAAAAAAGGAAGAAAAGCTTCCAAATTTATTCCATGAAGCCAGCACTACCCTGATACCAAAACTAGACAAAGACACAACAACAACAAAAAGAACTACAGAACAATATCTCTGATGAACATAGATGTAAAATCCTCAACAAAATATCAGCAAACTAAATCCAATAATACATTTAAAATATCATTCACCAAGGTCAAGTGGGATTTATTCCAGGGATGCAAGGATTGTTCAATATTCACAAATTAATTAATGTGATCCATACACATTAATAAGAAAAAGGATTAAAAACCACATGATCATTTCAGTAGTTGTAAAAAAAATTGTCAAAGTACAATATTTATTCATGATAAAACCTCTCAACAAAGTAGGTTTATATGGCACATACCTCAACATAATAAAGGCCTTAAATGAAAAACCCACAGCTAACATCATACTCAATAGTGAAAAACTGAGAGCTTTTCTTCTAAGATCACGAACAAGACAAGGATATCCACTCATGACTTTTTTCAACATAGTACTGAATATCCTAGCAGCAGCAATCAGATAAGGAAAATAAATTTAAAAAATAAATATTGGTAAGGAAGAAGTAAAACTTTCACTATTTGGCAATGACATGATACTATACATATAGAAAATCCTAAAGACTCCATCAAAAAAACCTAATAATCTAATAGTTTTTAAATTAGTATCACCATTAATGAATGTGTGGGTTTTT